>NC_072429.2:37275000-47275000 GCF_028878055.3 Symphalangus syndactylus
CTCCTGAGTAGCTGAGTTTACAGGCATGCGCCACCACGCCCAGCTAATTTTGTATTTTCAGTAGAGACGGGGTTTCTCCATATAGGTCAGGCTGGTCTCAAACTCCTGACCTCAGGTGATCCGCCCGCCTCAGCCTCCCAAAGTGCTGGGATTACAGGCATGAGCCACTGTGCCCGGCCTCCTACAGGTCACATCTGAACCACTCCTTTCCCTGTGGTATATAAGCCCCGGGTCTAGGGGGTAATGGCATAGGGATCCACCATCTTGGCTTCTGTTCCTTGAACTCAATGGCTTCTGTTCAAAGTCCCTATTAAATGTTTCTTTCTTAAATACGGTATTTGTCAGCTTCTTTCTTCAGCATCCCAACTTCCTCAGACTTTGGAGTACTTTTGCACAGACTTACCCACCGCAAAACAGTGTCATAGATGCAGCAATCCACTTTCACAAAACCCCATGGACAATGCAGAGGGGGAGAACAGGGACTGATTAAAGAAAGGGACAGAAATGGCATCACTATCCAAGACTGAAAAACAGGCTGAATGGATTATCACTCTGACCCAACTGCACATTCCTAATGTCTTCATGTTTTCAATTACTCCATGAATTCCCTTATCTGATGCTAATTATGCACAGGACTGTGTAAGAGTTAAACAACACCTGACACTGGTGGCTCACACCTGTAATCCCAGCATTTTCGGAGGTTGAGGCAGGTGGATAATCTGAGGTCAGGAGTTTCAGACCAGCCTGGTCAACATGGAGAAACTCCATCTCTACTAAAAATACAAAATTACAGCCAGGTGCAGTGGCTCATACCTGTAATCCCAGCACTTTGGGAGGCCAAGGGGGTGGATCACCTGAGGTCAGAGGTTTTAAACCAGCCTGGTCAACATTGTGAAACCCCGTCTCTACTAAAAATACAAAATTAGCTGGGTGTGGTGGTGCATGCCTGTTATCCCACCTACTTGGGAGGCTGAGACAGGAGAATCGCTCAAACCTGGGAGGCGGAGGTTGCAGTGAGGCAAAATTGCGCCACTGCACTCCAGGCTGGACAACAAGATCAAGACTCCATCTCAAAAAAAAAAGAAAGAAAAACAAAAATTAGCTGGGCATGGTGGCATGTGCCTGTAATCCCAGCCACTCAAGAGGCTGAGGCAAGAGAATCACTTGCACCCAGGAGGCAGAGGTTGCAGTGAGCTGAGATCGCGCCACTGCACTCCAGCCTGGGCGATAGAGTGAGACTCCATCTCAAAAATAAATAAATAAACAACACTTGGGACACTGACATTCCTAAGGCATTCCATTTTTCTATTTACTTGCACCAAACAATTCTAGAGATTGGCGGGCTACCCTTCTGTTTTTAGCATCCATCTAGACTTCTTGTGCTTGTCTCTATCATTTCACTCAAAGCACATTCTGGCTACCAGTGACCGTTCCTTGAGTAAACACTGTGGCTTTAAAAAAATGGTTTTTGTTTTTATTATTTTAAAACATTTTTGTAGAGATGTGGTCTATGTTGCTCAGGCTGGTCTTGAACTCCTGGCCTCAAGCGATCCTCCTATCTCAGCCTCCCAAAGTGCAGGGATTATAGGCATGAGCCACCACACCCAGCCAAGAAAAAAAAAGTTTTAAAATTCATCTTGAATTCCCTACGAACACA
Organism: Symphalangus syndactylus; assembly: GCF_028878055.3. Taxonomy (NCBI): domain Eukaryota; kingdom Metazoa; phylum Chordata; class Mammalia; order Primates; family Hylobatidae; genus Symphalangus; species Symphalangus syndactylus. Next base: position 37,276,658 of record NC_072429.2, read on the forward strand.
GAAGTAATCCCTGGGATATGATTGTCCTAATTTGTGTTCTACTCTTTCCTTTTTCTCTTTCTTTTGGTAGTAGTTGTGGCTGTAGTCCTGTCATTGCCACTAAGATCTCTATGATTTTGGGCAAGCCACTTTGTCTTACTGGGGCACAAATGATATGTGTGAAAGTACTCTAAATTGCAGGCTGGGTACAGTGGTTCTTGCCTGTAATCCTAGTGGTTTGGGAGGATGAGGCATCAGGATCACTTGAGTCCAGGAGTTCAAGACCAGCCTGGGCAACAAGGCAAGACACTATTTCTACAAAAAGCTAAAAAAAAAAATTAGCCAGGCATGGTGGTGCCTGCCTATAGTCCTAGCTACTGGGGAAGGTTGAGGGAGGGGATTGCTTGAGCCCAGGAGGTCCAGACTATAGTGAGCTATGGTGGCGCCATTGTACTCTAGCCTGGGTGACAGAGTGAGACTTTGACTCATAAGTAAATTGCAAAGCATTAAAAAATACAATTATGATTATTGAACTAGGTGATCTCTATACTTCCCTCAAGGTCTAAAATTTTTATTCTACATTTTTGATATTTTTAGTGAATTCCTCTGATCTAAGAGCCAGAAATTGCTCTTTGGTACATTTAAAAGACTCCTTTCTTTCTTTTTTTTTTTTTTTTTTTGAGACGGAGTCTCACTCTGTAGCCCTGGATGGAGTGAAATGGCATGATCTCAGCTCACTGCAACTTCCGCCTCTCGGGTTCCAGTGATTCTCCTGCCTCAGCCTCCCGAGTAGCTGGGACTACAGAGGCCTGCCACCACGCCCGGCTAATTTTTGTACTTTTTAGTATAGACGGGGTTTCACCATATTGGCCAGCTGGTCTCGAACTTCTGACCTTGTGATCCGCCTGCCTTGGCCTCCCAAAGTGCTGGGATTACAGGCGTGAGCCACCGCTCCTGGCCTAAAAGACTCCTTTCATTATACCAAAGCTGCTGCTGATTCAGTAAGTACAGAATGATTTGTGACTTTAATAGCAACACCAAAAACAGGTTATTCTTCTATCTTTTAGGCTGAAAGTTACTGCAAATGATACATGACTTTAAGAAGAAGGCTGAGTCATAGCCAACACCTGAGGACTTCATTTTCTATGTTAAAAAAAAAAAAATTTGCCATTCTTAAATCCAATAAATTTAAATCTTAAGAAACTGAAATCACATTTGAAAAGGCTAGACCCACTCACATCTCATTTTTGTGCATTTCGCTGGGCACTGTCAGTGTTGGAATAGTGACTATAGCAGGCAGGAAACAAAGGAGGACTCATACCTTATATACAAAATTATAGAATCGCAGGGTTAGAAGGGTTTCTAGAAGTCATTTAGACCAGTAGAATTTCATGGGCTTACAGAAGTTCTAAAAAAAAGGTGAGGAGGATTAGACATACAAGTACCTATCATTCATTCATTCATTTATTGAGACAAGTTCTCGCTCTGTTTCTCAGGCTGGAATGCCGTGGTTTGATCATAGCTCACAGCAGCCTGGAACTCCTGGAGTCAAGTGATCCTCCTGCCTTGGCCTCCCAAAGTGTTGGGATTACATGCATGAGCCACCGTACGCAGCTTTCAACTTTTTTTTTTTTTTTTTGAGACGAAGTCTCACTCTCTTGCCCAGACTGGAGTGCAATGGCACAATCTCGGCTCACTGCAATCTCTACCTCCCCAGTTCAAGTGATTCTCCTGCCTCAGCCTCCCAAGTAGCTGGGATTACAGGCATGCGCCACCACACCCGGCTAATTTTTGTGTTTTTAGTACAGACAGGGTTTCACCATGTTGGCCAGGATGGTCTTGAACTCCTGACCTCAGGTGATTGCCCTTCCTTGGCCTCCCAAAGTGCTAGGATTATAGGCATGAGCCACGGCACCCGGGCTCAACTTTTAACCAAGCAAGAATATTTTAAAAACCAAAACCATCTACCATCGGCACAATTTTATAAAAGAGCATTTTAATGACACATATGTGAAAAGACTAAATCTCAGAATGAAATATAATGTGAAATCAGATAAATAAATGAAAGATGTATTGCTTACTTTTCTCACATCCTCATAGCAAACTTTGTTAGCGATTAGTACCTGTCCATACACAGATCTTTGGGAATCACTAATTTAGACCACTTCATGCCCACCCTTACCCCGCCCCTGGCTTCAGTGAGCGTTTTTATCACAATACCAAAATATCCGTCTAAATGTATACCTCATCCCCTAGAACTCCTCAAGCTGAGGAATCCATTAAACTTTGGATGTGTGTGGGAAAATTAGCAGAATAGGAGTGATCTCTGGAAAACTCAAGATGCTTAAACTTGGCTTTTTTTTTTTTAGACCAGAATTAATTAATTAATTTTTTAGATGGAGTGGAGTCTCGCTCTGTCTCCAGGCTGGAGTGCAGTGGCACGATCTCGGCTCACTGCAACCTCTGCCTCCCGGGTTCAAGCGATTCTCCTGCCTCAGCCTCCCGAGTAGCTAGGGCTACAGGCACATGCTACCACGCCCAGCTAAGTTTTGTATTTTTAGTAGAGACAGGGTTTCACCATGTTGGCCAGAATGGTCTCGAACTCCCGACCTCAGGTGATCCAGCCGCCTCGGCCTCCCAAAGTGCTGGGATTACAGGTGTGAGCCACCGCGCCCGGCTGCATTTTAAGATCAGAATTTAACAGCAGATTTTAACTTAGTCAAAACATGCTTTAGAGTCACCAAAGGAGAATGATGTCTAATAGTGCTGATTTGGGAGTTGGGCACCCTGGGTGTTGGTTGGGCTTTAAAACTTCCTGCTAAACTTCAGGGGAAGTCTCTTCCCCTCTCTCTTCAGTTATCTTCCGAGATGAACCCTATTACTAATTACTTGACCACCTTTCAAAGTTGCAGTTAAAATTCGTCACATTTTTCTTCCATTTCTATTTAATTAATTACTTTTTTTGAGACAGGGTCTCTCTGTTGCCCAGGGCTGGAATGCAGTGGCGTGATCTAGTCTCACCGCAACCCCACCTCCCGGGTTCAAGCGATTCTCAGCCTCCCGAATAGCTGGGGTTACAAGTGCGCGCCATCACACCCGGCTAATTTTTGTATTTTTAGTAGATACGGGGTTTCACCATGTTGGCCAGGCTGGTCTCGAACAACTGACCTCAAGTGATCTGCCCGCCCCGGCCTCCCAAAGTGTTGGGATTACAGGCGTGAGCCACTGCGTCCGGCCCCCATTTCAATTTTAATTAAATTTTATTTAGGATAGGTTTAGCTTAAATTTTTACGACTGAGGTCTGACTTAAGATGATCGCATAAACCACGGAGCTTTCTTTTGTGAACACTATTATTATTAAGCCCAATTTTCCCAGGTCAAATTTTGTAAAACAAAACGGTCAAAATTTGATTCTCTGATCGATTTTTAGTAAAAAAGAAAAAAATTACCGTGTAGTTTTAAATGTTGTCAATTAAATTTTGTAATAGTTACCTCTACTCTGTTCAGGTTAATACTGCGGTTTTCAATATGACCAACATACGATTTTTTTTTTATTTTATTTTTTGGTGGGGTTGGGGGGGACATAACAGTTTTTTCACTCTTGTTAATTTTCTGTTGATTCCATCTATCCTTAATCTTCATTATGAACAATACACCAGGTTTTCTTCTGAAGATCAAATGTGGTAGTGAGGCAATAATGCAAAGACATAGGATGGCAGGGGGATTCCGGCTTCTTTCTTTTTTCCCCTCCTGCGGAAAGAGGGTCTACAACACTCTGTAGTAGAGAAGACAATTCTAATTATGAAGGGTAATTAGCTAGGCTCTGCTACAAAGCCCTGAAAGATTCCTCAACGCGGGCTGCTTTTCTCTTCCTCTCCACCAGAGGCGACAGCCTCTTTCCAAACAGAAACTGGGTTGGAATAGGCCGGTCCGGGGGAACAGCCAGAAGAAAGATCAAAGGCTAAAAACCGCCTCAAAGAGCAAAGGTCAATACCCAACTCCTAAGCAGGCCTTAAGCTTTCATCTGCCACGAAACATGAAGGTGACTCCTCCCAACATCGAGACCTGGGGGCCACTCAGCCTTTCAGAGACCCGGCGGGTCCGAGGCGAGTAACAGGTAACACCGGCTGAGCCGCCGCCGACCGGAAGTGGAAGAGAGCCTGGGGCGGGGTGAGGACAGGCCGCAGCACGCCTGCGCAGTCAGCAAGAGTTGCAGCGCTCATGCGCAGCTGGGCGGTGACAGGGTGACGCTCGGAGCGTGGGCCGCGACTCTCACGGATCCGGTTCCGCCCTCTCGCTGCCGATCCTTCGGAGCGAGCGCCTGAGATCCCTTTCCCAGAGTGCTCTGCGCCGTGAAGAAGCGGCTCCCGGGGACTGGGGGCATTTTGTGTTGGCTGGAGCTGGAGTAACAAGATGGCGTCGTCGGCGGAGTGACAGGGGTCCTTCTGGGCCGGAGCCGGCGGCAGTGGTGGCAGCGGTATCGCCGCCCTACCTCACCGCGCCCCTTTTCCAGCCCGCGACGTCGCCGCGCAAGCGAGGCAGCGGCGGCCGCCGAGAAACAAGTGGCCCAGCCTGGTAACCGCCGAGAAGCCCTTCACAAACTGCGGCCTGGCAAAAAGAAACCTGACTGAGCGGCGGTAATCAGGCTCCCCTCGGCTGATTCTGGGCCCCGAACGCCGGTAAAGGCCTCCGTGTTCCGTTTCCTGCCGCCTTCCTCCGTAGCCTTGCCTAGTGTAGGAGCCCCAGAGGCCTCCGTCCTCTTCCCAGAGGTGTCGGGGCTTGGCCCCAGCCTCCATCTTCGTCTCTCAGGATGGCGAGTAGCAGCGGCTCCAAGGCCGAATTCATTGTCGGAGGGAAATATAAACTGGTACGGAAGATCGGGTCTGGCTCCTTCGGGGACATCTATTTGGCGATCAACATCACCAACGGCGAGGTAATTATCTGGGGTGGGGTTCACGATAACGCTGCGCTTTTCCTCATTCCCCCCACCACTACCTCTTACCCCCAAAGTGCTCGGGCCTCTCCTCATCGCACGCACTCGCCAGGGAGTCCAGGGAGCTAGTTTTCCTGGCTTACGAACCTCGCCCGCTGTCTCCCTAAAAGGGTCAAGAACCCGATAGAAAGGTTGGGGGAACTAGTTTCCCAGCTTGTTAAACACGTCCCATAAATGTCCCTTAGCCGAGCTTTTTTTTTTTTTTTTCACCATCTTTTAAGGTGGAAACGGCAAAATCCTCTTTCTGTGATTCCCATGCTTTTTTTTTTAATTTTTAATTCTATTGGGCCTCTTGTTCAATTAGAACAGTTTCCGATCGCCTAGTTCCTTAAAAACCTCTCACTACGTTCAGAGGTTGCCTCTTTTTTCTGGATGAATCATTTTCCTGCACTTTAGAGGACGTACGGATTTCGTCACTACCCCCTGAAGAGGCCTTTGAGGCTGGTTGCCTCGTTTTATAATTACCGAGAGCTTTCTCTTTCCAGCTTTTCACTTCTTCCTTGTAGTCGCGACTTGGAGTTTTGCTAATGTCTCCCTCCTTTCCTAAGTGACATTGAATCCGTTGGGATGTTGATGCCATCATCCCCTCTTTCCCCTGCAGGAAGTGGCAGTGAAGCTAGAATCTCAGAAGGCCAGGCATCCCCAGTTGCTGTACGAGAGCAAGCTCTATAAGATTCTTCAAGGTGGGGTTGGCATCCCCCACATACGGTAAGAACCCGGTGCATATAGGCGATCCGCTGAGGGAAGCACGGAATGGGGAAGTGGGTAGAGGCAGGTAATGAGACCAGCTGAATCCGGGTCTTGGTGTTTTAGTTACCTGGGTTCCCTACAGCTGGTGGTTTCCTGTAAGTCAGTCATCTCAATTACTGAGTAAATTTCAGTTTGCCAACTTATTTCATTGTGTTACACTGCTCTATTTCGCTTCCGTCATTCTCTCTCATCCCGAGGCTTTTCATTTGCAGTTATGCGTGCAGGTCATCTTTGATCCCTACGCGGAAGGGTTGGCTGCTGCCTTTTTTACGGCGGCACGTCTGGTGTACTTAGGTTTGTCCAGTGAAGTGGATTTGAAGGTGCCGAAGCGACCCGGCGGTGTCAGTTCGAGTTGCTATTGGAGCTGGCTTGGGAAATGGCTGCTCTTTTGTTGTGTTTTTGTTCCAACATGTCTTCCTCCTCCGCTTAGAAAATGGCGGAACGACGTGACTCAACCCCATATTCCTGCCCTTTTCTCAGCTTGGGTTCACAAATTATGCTTCCTTGATTCCTCCTTTAGCAGCCCCGAGTGGATTAAACCTTTGAAAAGCCAAGAATAAAGCTGCAGGAGGCGGTGTGGGGGTTCGAGGAAGGAGATGGCATAGTGACAATGTTTGTGATATCTGCAGCAGATGTGACACGAAATTGTTGAATTATACTATGTAAAATCCTTTGTAGTTCTTTTAAAAGTGTTAATTACTCTTTCTTTTCGTGAATGGTCATGTTTGGCACGTCTCAGTCGGGACTAAATTTGTATAGGTAGTGGCAAAGGCAGTTTGAGCAGCACCAACTATGTTAAAATTTACTCAAATCAGTTGTATTAACAGAAATCTTAATCACTTAGCCACACTTTGATAAGTAATTTTAACCTGTTGAGTTTGTCAGTAAATCTTCACATCAGAGAAATTGGGGCCTTTGTTGGTGTGGAATATTGGTGAGTGCAAATAACAGTAACGAGGATAAAAGATGACGAGATAGAAAGATATTGTTCTGTCAAATGGTTAACTTTGGAGGGTTTTAGAGTAATGTTTTAACTTTTGGGATTAAAGAGCCTCTTCATGGAATGGAGACTAAAATATAGTTTAAAGCCCAGCTATTTTCGAGCAACAATCTAAAATAACATTTGCAAAATTATCCAGAATAGGTAAGAATGGTATTTACTGTGTACTAGAGCCTCTTCTTTTTTGAGACGGAGTTTTCGCTCTTGTGGTCCAGGCCGGAGTGCAATGAATGGCACGATCTTGGCTCACTGCAATCTCTGCCTCCCGGGTTCAAGTGATTCTCGTGCCTCAGCCTCCTAGCTGGGATTACAGGCGCCCACCACCACGCCTAGCTAATTTTTGTATTTTAGTTTCACCATGTTGGCCAGGCTGGACTCGAACTGCTGACCTCAGGTGATCCACCTGCCTCGGCCTCCCAGAGTGCTGGGATTACAAGCATGAGCCACTGTGCCCGGCTTTTTTTTCTTTTGAAACGGAGTTTTACTCTGTTGCCCAGGCTAGAGTGCGGTGGCGCGACCTTGGCTAACTGCAGCCTCTGCCTCCCAGGTTCAAGTGATCCTTCTGCCTCAGCCTCCCAAGTAGCTGGAATTGCAGAGCTGCACTACTACGCCCGGCTAATTTTTGTATTAGTAGAGTGAGGTTTTGCCATGTTGGCCAGGCTGGTCTCCAACTCCTGACCTCAGGTGATCCACCTGCCTCGGCCTCCCAAAGTGCTGGGATTATAGGCATGAGCCACCGGGCCCAGCGTGTTAGCCCCTTTTTCTATTCCAGTTTGTACTTTTCATATCTTGAATTAAGGACTGGGTTGCATAGTCTTTACATGGAAACAACCCAAATAAAACTGTCCTTAAAAAGAGTTCCAGCCAAGCGTGGTGGCTCACGCCTGTAATCCAAGCACTCTGGGAGGCCAAGGCAGGCGGGTCACTTTAAGTCAGGAGTTCGACACCAGCCTGGCCAACATGGTGAAAACCCGTCTCTACTAAAAATACAAAAATTAGCTGGGCATGGTGGCACGTGCCTGTAATCCCAGCTACTCCGGAGGCTGAAGCAGGAGAATATCCTGAACTCGGGAGTCAGAGGTTGCAGTAAGCTGAAATGGCGCCACCGCACTCCAGCCTGGTGACAGAGCGAGACGCCATCTCAAAAAAACACAAAACAACAACAACAACAAAATAAAGTTCCAATGCTGATTTTACAGTTTTAATGGAGAATTGAATGATAAAATGTGCTATTGGTTGTAAACGAGCAAGTAAATCTTTTAGAAGGAAATTGCAAATTTATCTTATGAGGTGAAGATTAAATCTGAGGTGATACAGATTTGAAGTTTTTAAATCATTCTTGCCTTTAAAAAAAAAAACCTACTGTGTGGGAAAATAAGGCCCCTCACCCCTGATTTGCTTTCCATTACTATAGTTTTTCCTAGAATTTCATATAAATGGAATCATACGATATGAGGTCATTTGTGTCTGGCACTTTTCACTTAACATAATGTTTTTGAGATTCATCTATGTTGGGAGATTTTATAAATTTCACAAATCAGGTTAATTCAAAAAGCATTAAGCATTGTCATTTTCAGTGCTAAACCCAAGTACAGTACATGTCCTTTTATCTGGTAGCTTTTGTTTAAGACCTGATACAGACCCATAAGGGCAATGAGTAATGTACTGAATAAGCACATGAATAAATTAACTTCTGAGCAGAATTATAGTAATAGGTGCTTATTATAAGGTGGTGAGTGCAGAGAGAGTTATGGTTAGTTATAAGCTGTCAGTGGGTGAGGCTAAACAGATTAACCTGACTTTCAAGTTAAGGCTTCCTGAGAGAGATGGGATTTCAGGATCTGGCTCTAAGGAAGAAAGCTTGGTGAACTGGTTTGGTAAGGCATCCAAGAATAGAGTGTGGCTTCTGGGTGTAGTCTCTAAGGCAGAACACAGTAATTGGATGAGAGTATGGAAAGCGTAAATTTGCTTTAGGAGTGATAGGGTCAGGTACATAGAAACAAAAGTGGTTCATTGGTTTTAAAGTGAAATGTAAAAAAAAACCAAAACTGTTTCCACTGAAGCAAAAAGGATGAAGATTTATGTAAACATTCTTTATTGGGGTAGCAACATCTTCCCATCCCCCTCAGTTTGTTCCCCACTATTTCCGTATCACCTATACATGGTACATACTTAATGAATATTTACTCGGAAAGTATTGAATTAAGTTGACTAGTGTTAGCTAGATAAAAGTTATGTGTTATCTATTGTTTTAGAAGTATTGTCACTAATTTAAAAAATTTAGATTTTGCTGCCTTTATCCTTCATATACAGATTTGTTCAATCCCTTCCCTATGTTTTCTGTTACAAAACTCCCTGTAGGATTTGCTTTTTGTTGTTGTTGTTGTTGACATAGAGTCTCTGTCACCGGGCTGGAGTGCAGTGGTACAGTCTTGGCTCACTGTAACCTCCACCTCCTGGGTTCAAGCGATTCTCCTGCCGCAGCCTCCCGAGTAGCTGGGACTATAGGCACATGCCACCACGCCCAGCTAATTTTTGTATTTTTAATAGAGACGATGCTTTACCATTTTGGCCAGGATGGTCTCCATCTCTTGATCTCGTGATCTGCTCGCCTCGGCCTCTCAAAGTGCTTGGATTACAGGCGTGAGCCACCGTGCCCAGCCAGGATTTGCTTTAAGATACTTTGGTATATCTTACAACAGAGACTGAAAATTACCTGGCCTGCATAGATGACCTGCTTAATCAGGTCCTTCCTGTGTAATTTGAGAAACCTATTGTTAAGAAGCATAGCATCCAGAGTAAAGAGCAAGGATAAGCCGAGCGCCATGGCTCATGCCTGTAATCCTAGCACTTTGGGAGGCTGAGGTGGGCAGATTGCCTGAGCTCAGGAGTTCGAGACCAGCCTGGGCAGTAGAGACAGGTGAAACCCTGTCTCTACTAAAATACAAAAAAAAAAAATTAGCCTGGTGTGGCGGCGTGCGCCTGTAGTGCCAGCTACTCCGGAGGCTGAGGCAGGAGAATTGCTTGAACATGGGAAGCGGAGGTTGCAGTGAGCCAAGATCGTGCCACTGCACTCCAGCCTGGGCGACAGAATGAGGCTCTGTATTAAAAAAAAAAAAAAAAAAAAAACAAGGATGAGAGAATGGCATCCATTTTCTTGATATTTTAAGAAATGAAGCTTCCGGTTCTAGGCACTTGGAGAGCCGTGGCTTAAGGTATAGACATGGCCAAGTCCAAGAACCACACCACACACAACCAGTCCTGAAAATGGCACAGAAATGGTGGGCTCCAGGTTCCTGAGGAACATGCACTTTGCCAAGAAGCACAAGAAGGGCCTGAAAAAGATGTAGGCCAACAATGCCAAGGCCATGAGTGCACTTGCTAAGGCTAGCAGGGCCCTCGTAAAGCCCAAGGAGGTTAAGCCCAAGATCCCAAAGGGTGTCAGCTGCAAACTCGATTGACTTGCCTACATTATCCACCCCAAGCTTGGGAAGCGTGCTTGTGTCCGCATTGCCAAGGGGCTCAGACTGTGTGGGCCAAAGGCCAAGGATCAACCAAGGCCCAGGCTGCAGCTCCAGCTTCACTTCCAGCTCAGGCTCCTCCCAAAGGCTCCCAGGCCCCTACAAAGGATTCAGAGTAGGTATCTCTGTCTGCCAACCTGAGGACAGAAGGACTGATGCGACCCCCCTGGGCTGCCGTCTTCATGGGGCTGGGGTCCTCCTGTGCTATTTGTACAAATAAACCTGAGGCAAGGAAAAAAAAAAAAAGAAAATTCTTGGACCTTGTGAATTAATATGTGAGAGCTCACTTAAAATTACAGTTGACCCTTGAACAATGCTGGGGTTAGGGGCACTGAACCCCAACCCACTCCCACTGTGCCCCACAGTCAGGAATCCAAGTATAACTTTTTTTTTTTTTTTTTTTTTGAGATGGAGTCTTGCTCTGTCACCCAGGCTGGAGTGCAATGGTGTGATCTTGGCCCACTGCAACCTCTGCCTCCCAGGTTCATGGGGTGATTACAGGCGCGCCGCCACACTCAGCTAATTTTTATATTTTTAGTGGGGACGGAGTTTCACGGTGATGGCCAGACTAGACTCAAACTCCTGACCTCAGATGATCCACCCACCTTGGCCTGCCAAAGTGCTGGGATTACAGGTGTGGACCACTGCGCCTGGCCCCAAGTATAACTTGACTCCCCGAAAGCTTAACTACTGCTAGCCTAATGTTCACTGGAAGCTTTACCAATAACATGATTGGTCAATAACTATATATATATATATATATATAAAGCTCTTTACCCTCATCATCCTCACTTTGGGCTGAAGAGGAATAAAAGGGGTTGATCTTGTTTGGGTAGCAGAGGCAGAAAAAAACCTGTGTATAAGTGGACCTGTGCATTTCAAGCCCCTTTTGTTCAAGGGTCAGCTGTATTGAGTTTCTGTTAAAACCTTTTTTTGTGTGTTTAATTCTAAATTGAATTAAGTTCTCCAAAGGAATAATTTAAAATTTTTATTATTATTTTTATATAGATGGGCTCTTGCTATATTGCCCAGGCTGGTCTTGCATTCCCAAGCTCAAGTGCTTCTCCTGCCTCAGCCTCCCAAAGTGCTGGGATTATAGGCATCAGCCACCATGCAGTGACCCAAGAAACAATTATGATATACTGAAAAGTTCTTATCTAGGTAGATTTTGGAGGTTTGAGCTGTAGATCTGCCATGTGGTATTGACTGGGTCATCTACAGTCAGTCAGTTCCTTAATCTGTGTGAGCCCATCTGTTTCCTCATTTAGAAAATAAAAAAAGGATTGTTCTAATGGGAAGGAGAGTGCTGAATAGAAAGATTTAGGGCTGCCTACCCTTTTTTTGCCAGCTAAATACTCATTTCCATTTGCCTTTGCATACTGAGTTTTTGGGTAGGGTTTTGTTTGAACAAGGGTTCCCTACTTAAAAGTGTCACTGGCCTCATTGATCCTAAGGCCTTTTAGTCCTAGAATTTTAAGACCTATTTTCAAAGGATAGTAACTAGAAAAAAAGCATTCCAGCAGTTTGATATTGTGTCTACTACTTGCCTTCCTTTCTTATTTTTCCTATTTTTCTTTCATCTTTTATTATTTTTATTTTTAGCGGCAGGTTCTTGCTCTGTCACCCAGGCGGAGTGCAGTGGCTATTCAGAAGCGTGATAATAGCACACTACAGCCTCAAACTCCTGGACTCAAATGATCCTCCTGCCTCTTAGCCTCCTGAGTAGCTGGGACTGCAGATGAATACCACCTCTCCCAGCTGCCTAGTGTGTTTTAATCACTATTTTTGCCCTCTGTGTCTGAAGGTCAAATGTTTTAGAACGTATTTATAAAGCACTAGTTAATCCTTACTCTTCACTTTTAAAAGCAGCTTAATCTTATCTTTGGCACTGAGCATATATCCTGTGAATAACATAATGGCTGTTATCAGAGAACAAAGATGACGCTGCATTGGGTATGTCTTCATTAAAATATATTACAGTGTCCATGCTTAGCTTGGACTTAAAAAAAAAACCAGAAAAACATACGTCACAGATCACGAGAAATGTACTTTTTAACTTGAAGGGAAACTGAATTCATGGTATACTAGAACTGCTTTATACTGGCTTATGAGATAATATAATAATGCTAGGTAGCATTTTAAGCTGGACAAAATGTTAGAGATGTATATAGCCCTATTCCTAGTAATACAAATTAGACTGTTGAATCTCAGGGGAGTTACTAGAGTGTCCTAACTTCCAGTTCTCCTGAGAATCATTATCACTCTTACGTCAAGGTCAAATCATGCCCTCTCACACACTCCACATCGTTCCATTTGATGCTGGAGAGCCACCCTGTACTTCTTCACTTGTTGGCATTTTGCCTCATAGACAAGCTGAAGAGCTCTTATATAAATATAAGTAACCTATTTGTATTTAATTAGATGCTTACGATTCAGGGTGCTCCTGTTCTCCCTTTTGAATCTGTGGATTGCAGGATAAAAACTTGTTAGAAATTATTAATTTGTGGCCGGGCACAGTGGTTCACACCTGTAATCCCAGCACTTTGGGAGGCCAAGACGGGCGGATCACCTGAGGTCAGGAGTTCGAAACCAGGCTGGCCGACATGGTGAAACCCCATCTCTACTGAAATACAAAAACTAGCCAAGCATGGTGGTGTGCGCCTGTAGTCCCGGCTACTCAGGAGGCTGAGTCAGGAGAATTGCTTGAGCCCGGGAGGTGGAGGTTGCAGTGAGCTCACGCCACTGCACTCCAGCCTGGGTGACAGAGTGAGACTCTGTCTCAAAAAATATATATATATATATAAATTTGTATCTCATTTTGGAGTAAATACTTGAACCCATGTAAAGTATGTGGGTTATTCCTTGGCTTTAGTCAGTGATCCCCAGCCTTTTTGGCACCAGGGACAGGTTTCGTGGAAGACAGTTTTTCCACAGACTGGAGCAAGTAGGGGGTGGGGTGGGGGTGGGAATGACTTTGAGATGATTCAAGTGCATTACATTTATTGTGCACTTTATTTCTATTGTTATTACATTGTAACATATAATGAAATAATTATACAACTCACCTTAATGTAGAGTCAATGGGAGCCCTGGGCTTGCTTTCCTGCAACTAAATGCTTCCATCTGGGGGTCATGGGAGACAGTAACAGATCGTCAGGCATTAGATTCTCATAAGGAATGCACAACCTAGATCCCTCTGATGCGCAGTTCACAGCAGGGTTTGCGCTTCTATGAGAATCTAATTCTGCTGTTGATCTGACAGGAGGCTGAGCCCAGGCCATAATGCCAGCATTGGGGAGTGGCTGTAAATACAGATGAAGCTTCACTTCGCTTCTATACTGGATACCGGTCAGTAGCCCAGGGATCAAGGACCCTTGGTTTTAGTCATTTCTGGACCTAGATCTTTTTTTTTTTTTTTTTTTTTTTGAGATGAGTCTTGCTCCGTTGCCCAGGCTGGAATGCAATGGTGTGATCTTGACTCACTGCAACCTCCACTTCCCAGGTTCAAGCGATTCTCCTGCCTCAGCCTCCTGAGTAGCTAGGACTACAGGCATATACCACCATGCCTGGCTAATATTTTTTAGTAGAGATGAGGTTTCACCGTATTGGCCAGGCTGGTCTCGAACTCCTGACCTCAAGTGATCCACCTGCCTCGGCCTCCCAAAGTGCTGGGATTACAGGTGTGAGCCACCGCACCTGGCTAGATCATTTTGTTTTAAAGTATATTTAAGCTGTACCCAAAATATCATTAAATCTTGGTTTTCTCATGATCTGTCACTGTTTACCAGGGATTTTTGCTGTCAAGAATGAGTGTCTTCATAACTTTCATCATTTAACTTGGTGTTCATTGTATGAACACAGGTAAAATGATGCTTTATTTTGCTACTGTTTTTGTTTCTAATTTCAATCTCAAATGGCTCTTAAAATTTTGGTTGACTGGCCGGGTGTGGTAGCTCACGCCACACCTGTAATCCCAGCACTTTGGGAGGCCAAGGCAGGTGGATCACTTGAAGTCAGGAGTTTGACACCAGCCTGGCCAACATGGTGAAATCCCATCTCTACTAAAAATACAAAAATTAGCTGGCCATGGTGGCAGGTGCCTGTAATCCCAGCTACTTGGGAGGCTGAGGCAGGAGAATCGCTTGATCCCAGGAGACGGAGGTTGCAGTGAGCTGAGATCACACCACTACACTCTGGCCTGGGTGACAGATGGAGATTCCATCTCAAAAAAAAAAAAAAAATTGGTTGACCAGTATTAACGTAGCATAAACTAATGCATGTTTTAGTGGGATTTTTATTTTTATTTTTATTTTTATTTTTTGATATGGAGTCTTGCTCTGTTGCCCAGGCCAGAGTGCAGTGGTGCGATCTTGGCTCACTGCAACCTCCGCCTCCCGGGTTCAAGCGATTCTCCTGGCTCAGCCTCTGGAGTAGCTGGGACTACAGGTGCCCGCCACCATACCCGGCTAATTTTTTTTGTATTTTTTTTATAGAAATGGGGTTTCACCGTATTGGCCAGGCTGGTCTTGAACTCCTGAGCTTGTGAGCTGCCCAGCTTGACCTCCCAAAGTGCTGGGATTACAGGCGTGAGCCACCATACCCTGCCAGATCAGTTTTGACAAATGTGTTGGTGTAACCTACATCTCTATTGAGATAAGGACTATTTGATTTTTTCTTTGTATGCACACACTGCTCGTCCTTGTTAAGTTCTATTCTGTGACAGTGTTAGTTTTATTTTATTTATTTATTTTTTAAGTCTGTCTTTTGGTTTACAGCTAAGCCTTATTTTTCTCCCCAGTCCCCAGTTAAGCATTATTTTGATGTTGGTTTTACTATAGATTAATAGTCTGTTTATCACCATGAGGTACATTATAGGATTTATCTGACAAAATTATCAGATGGTGGTTGTGTTGCAGGTGATGGTAGTGAATATGGTATTCAGTGATAATTGATATCTTTACCTTGCTCTTCTTTGAAGAACTAAAATACTGCCTTTTTCTTGTCGGTGTGAGCAGTGGGGTATGTTATGGCCCTTTTGATGGGGATTTTGGAAGTGCTACACAAAAAGGTTTAGCTGAAGAGAGTACATTTCGATCCTCAACATAAAGGGAAATGGAAAGAGCATCGTATTATGAGTCAGGGTTCTGCCTGTGATGCCATCTAGATTTGAACCTATTAATAGAATGAACTCTATAATTTGTAAAGTCAGTTCTTTCTTGTAAAAGGATTTTTGAAAGCCCAACAAGGTCTTAAGAGTTTTTTAATGTATAGTATATATTGATGGAATCAGTAGGACAAAAGATGCCTCTTGTTCTCTGATGTAATGATTTGTTCTAACTTTAAGGTATAATTGCCTTGTATTTATTTGTAATGTTGATAAGTACTTTTGAAATAAGGAATAATTGGTTGAATTCAGTGTGGCTAAACATTCTTTTTTCCCTCTGCATGCAACAAAGAGAGTCCAGTATTATCCAGGCATTGCATATGGTCTCATTTAATCATTACACCAATCTTGTAAGTTGGTGTTTCATAAAAGTATGTGAGTCAAAGTGGTTAATTTGCCTAAAGTCATACAGCTGATGTGTGATTTGTACAGGTCCTACTGCATCTTTCAGCTCTACCAGTGGTTCTCAAATTTTGCTGCAAATGGAATCAAATGGCAAACTAAAAAAAAAAAAGACACCTAATCCCTAACCGCAAGTATTTTGATTTAATTAAATTGGGATATGACGTAGGTATCATGATTTTTAAAAGCTCCCCAGGTGATTCTGATATGTAACAATAATTATTAATCCTCAGAATATAGTATATTAGTAATTAATAACAATTAATAATTTTTGCTTTGCTACTCACCCCCATCAACCCCTATCTTCTCCTAGAATTACAACGTAATAAGGGTATACTCTTTTCTCTCTTTTTCTTTTTAAGAGTTGGGTTCTTGCTCGGCCGCCTAGGCCTGAAGTATAGTGGCTCAGTCATAGCTTACTGCAGCCTTGAACTCCTGGGGTCCAGTGATTCTTCTATCTCAGCCTTCTAAGTAGCTGAGACTACAGGCATACACCACCATACTTGGCTAATTTTTATTTTTATTTTTTAGAAATAGAGTCTCACTGTGTTGCCCAGGCTGTAAGGCTGTGTTCTTAATTTATATATTTCCTCTTAGAATTAGGAGGTTAATTCAGGAAATGCTGTAATAGGCATCATGGTACTGGAAAGTACCAGAAAGTACATATAATCCCATGCAATCAAATGCTTTGATTTCTGGAAAGTGTCTAAAATCGATGTATGAAACCATTTACCTCTTCACATGTTTCAGATGCATTCCTACAATAATGCATTCTAGAAACTTCTTGAGGGAGAGAATTGTCTTACTCATAGAGGTATCGTGTGTTTCTTATTGTGCCAAGTACAATAATGGAATTCTACTTTTATTATATATCTATATACATGTAACTTTTTTTTTTTTTTTTTTGAAACAGTTTTGCTCTTGTTGCCCAAGCTGGAGTGCAATGGTGCAATCTCGGCTCACCGCAACATCCGCCTCCTGGGTTCAAGTGATCCTCCTGCCTCAGCCTCCTGAGTGGCTGGGATTACAGGCATGCGCCACCACACTCGGCTAATTTTGTATTTTTAGTAGAGACGAGGTTTCTCCATGTTGGCCACACTGGTCTTGAACTCCTGGTCTCAAGTGATCCAGCTGCCTTGGCCTCCCAAAGTGCTGGGATTACAGATGTGAGCTGCTGTGCCCAGCCATTCACTGTTAGGTTGAGTTTGGTTTTGTGTTTGGCTGTTTATTATTACCACCAAGCTGTACTTACAGAAATCCTAGCGTTCCCATTTTTGAACCTTCATAATATTATTTTTTATCCCTCTTAGAGAAGTGAGTGTTGTTAGCTTCTACTCTTCAAATGAGAGCTCTGATAGTTTGAGACTCTCTTGGTGAATTTAACATACAACACCTTGTACAGTACCTTGAAGAGAACAACCATTTCTTTCATTCAGTTGACATTCACATGAGGGTACCTACCCTGTGCCAGTCACAGTTTAAGAAACTGGGCAGCCAGGCGCGGTGGCTCATGCCTGTAATCCCAGCACTTTGGGTGGCCGAGGTGGGCGGATCACCTGAGGTCGGGAGTTCGAGACCAGCCTGACCAACATGGAGAAACCCCGTCTCTACTAAAAATACAAAATTAGCTGGGCGTGGTGGCACATGCCTGTAATCCCAGCTACTACGGAGGCTGAGGCAGGAGAATCGCTTGAACCTGGGAAGCAGAGGTTGCAGTGAGCCGGGATCGAGCCATTGCACTCTGGCCTGGGCAACAAGAGCGAAACTCCGTCTCAAAAAAAAAAAAAAAAACTGGTATACTTCATTGAACAGACAATGATTTTGTGAGGCTTGCATTCTTTTTGAGCATCTGCTATGAGCCTGGCAGGTAATTGTGAATTTGTCTCCTGCCGAAAATTAGGAGGAAAGATATCTAAATCTCAAACTATGTGAGGACATAAATGTTTACTTAAGAGGGTAGCAAATTGAGATGAGCCCCAAACAGTACCCTGAAACATTTAGAGATTGCCTTGGTTAATTGCAACAGTAGGACCCCATTAAGACTATTCATGTGAATCCTGCTAAGTCAGCATTTTTCCAACCTCAGCTGTGTATAAATAATTACCACTTACAGAGTTTGTAAAAAATGCAGGTTACACTGCTCTACCAACAGATTTTTGTTTGACCAATTCTGGAGTAGGGACCAAGAGTTGTTTTTTTTTTGTTTTGTTTTGTTTTGTTTTTAATGTAATTGCCACAAGGAATTTCTACTAAAGACCAGAGAACCACACTGAGAAATTCTGTGCTGAGATTTTGGCACTCCATTGTATCAAGCTGTTGAGGGTAGTTAGTGAATTTTGCTGAGTGCTGTGGCTGTTGTAGGAAATGGTATTGTCTTGGTTGTTGGCATTTTATCATTGTTGGTCAACTGTTTTTTGTTTGTTTTTCCCTAGAGATGGAGTCTCGCACTGTCGCTCAGGCTGGAGTGCAGTGGCGCGATCTCGGCTCACTGCACCCTCTGCCTCCTGGGTTCAAGCAATTCTCCTGCCTCAGCTCCCTGAGTAGCTGGGATTACAGGCGTCCACCACTGCACCCGGCTAATTTTTGTATTTTTAGTAGAGATGGGGTTTCACCATGTTGGCCAGGCTGGTCTCAAACTCCTGACCTCAAGTGATCCACTTGCCTCAGCCTCCCAAAGTGCTGGGATTACAGGCGTGAGCCACTGCACCTGGCCAGGTGACTGCTTTTTGTAGTAAGAATAATAATCCTTTATTTATGTAATGCTTTGTAATTTATCAAGTGCTTTTACATAAACTGTCTTGTAATTACCACAACACCTTTTGATAAATAAATATGGTTATATTAAGAATCTTTGACCAGTGAGCAGAAATCACTTACACAGAGTCACAGAGCAAGAAAATGACAAGCCAGGACTAGAACCTATGTTTCTGGCTGCTGGTCCAGTATTCTTGGTACTATGTTACATATACTGTCAACTTAGCCAGCTTCCCATTCTTAAACCTAACTGCAGATTTACTGGACTACTTTTTAATGGTCTGGTCACTGAAGGACTTACTTTTATGACTATTACTTAGTTCTGTATTATTCAGGGTTGCACAGACTTGATAATTATTCAAATATATGAATGTATTTTTATATTCTTTCAGGTTGTATCATTCCTTACTGGTTGTATCATTCCTTTCTTTCTTTCAGGTTGTATCATTCCTTTCTGGTAGCTTGTGTTGCTTCTTCCATTTTCATTTTCCCCTTTGCTGTATGTTTGCAGCCCAGGCCTTGTGTCCTTTCTTCTGTATTTGCTACTTAAAACAAACATTATATCAAACTTTGGAATGTTCATTGTTTTCTTTTTGTATTCATTTTCTCCACTAATGAAGATAATTTAATTTTGCCTTTTTGTATACTTTTCGTCTACAGTTTCTTATCTAGAATACTTAGCTCTATCCATTTAAAGAGGATTTGCTAAGCAAATTAATTAATGCAAAGTAGGGGGAAGTGTTCCCTTCATCCAGTTATTTGTTCTCTTAGTATCTTCATACAGAAACACTATCTGTAATACAAGTGCTAACTTATAGTGCAAAAATTACCCTAAAGAAAACCATTTGAGGCTGGGCACGGTGGCTCATTCCTGTAATCCTAGCACTTTGGGAGGCGGAGGCGGGCGAATCACCTGAGGCTGGTTGTTCCACACCAGCCTGACCAACATGGAGAAACCCCATATCTACTAAAAATACAAAATTAGTCGGGCGTGGTGGTGCATGCCTGTAATACCAGCTACTCGGGAGGCTGAGGCAGGAGAATCACTTGAACCCAGGAGGCAGAGGTTGTGGTGAGCCGAGATCACCCCATTGTATATCCAGCCTGGGCAACGAGAGCAAAACTCCGTCTCAAAAAAAGAAAGAAAGCCATTTGGTGGCTGGGCGTGGTGGCTCACCCCTGCAATCTCAGCACTTTGGGAGGCTGAGGCGGGTGGATCACTTGAGGTCAGGAGTTCGAGACCAGTCTGCCCAATATGGCAAAACTCTGTCTCTACTCAAAACACACAGAAAAATTAGCTGACCGTGGCAGCGTTTGCCTGTAATCCCAGCTACTCAGGAGGCTGAGGCGGGAGAATCGCTTGAACCTGGGAGGCAGAGGTTGCAGTGAGCCGAGATTATGCCAGTGCATTCCAGTCTGGGCAACAGAGTGAGACTCCATTTCAAAACAAAAACAAAAAAACAAAAAGAAAGCCATTTGTTCTCTTAATAGTGTATTAGGGGATATTTTGTAGGAGTGTGATTTCTTGTTTTCTTTCTGAAACTTTTTAATGTACATGTTACCCTTTTTTAAGGAGTGGAGGTAAGTCACTTGAGCCTTAAGAATTTGGGGTTTGAATTAGGGAGTTAGGAAGGGGGCCCGTTTTTAGTATTTTACAAGTATGGTGGATGGTAATGGCTTTGGACATGTTGAAATTAAGGTGAATGGCATATCCTGTGTTTTACTCTAGTGTAGTAAAGTTAGCAGCAAATACAGAACTGAGCCTAGGCCAGGAAATTGGGATTGGGGTTGAATCTAAGCAAGATCAGCATATAAGTGATAGTGGAGAAAGTAAATTGAGAGGTGAGGACTCATCCCCTTGGTGGAAATTTGGAATTAATAAAGCCGGAGGAGAGTCAGGATAATGGGCTGTTGAATAAAGAAAGTCAGTTTTTAGGAAGAGGTAATGTGTATCCAAGAAGTCGGAAAGAAATGAGACTTAAAGGGTTTGGAGTTTGGCTGTGTTAGAGCTCAGTACACAACAGGTGCTCAGTAAAGTAACTTGACTCAATGATTGGGTCTGAGGGTAATCTGAAGAGGGAGTATATAGCATTGAAAGGATAAGCAGAGGCCATATTTAGGAATTTTTTGATGTATGAAATTCTTGCTTTTTTTGTATGTAAGGGGCTTTTTTTTTTTTTTTGTGAGACAAGGTCTCAGTGTCACCCAGGATGGCGTACAGTGGCTAGCCTCAACAGCCGAGGCTCAAGTGATCCTCCTGCCTCAGCCTCCTGGGGACTACAGGCGCATGCCACCACGCCTGGCTAATTTTTTATTTTTTATAGAGAGACCGGGGTCTTTGTTGGCCTAGGCTAATCTTGAACCACCTGAGCTCAAGTGATCCTCCCACCTTGACCTCCTAAGGTGTTGGGATTACAGATGTGAGCTATCACATGGCTCCTTTAGTTTTTATAACAGAGAAATGACACAGTAAAACCGTAGAGGGGTAACTGGAACTAGGAGAATATTTAAGAAGCTAATACAATAATCCAGGCATCTTTCAAAATTTAGCCCAGGTGCTAACATTTTTAGGAATCTTTTTTTTTTTTTTTTTGAGATAGTCTCGCCCTGTCGCCAGGCTGGAGTGCAATGGCGCCATCTCGGCTCACTGCAACCCCCGCCTCCCAGGTTCAAGCAATTCTTCTGCCTTAGCCTCCCGAGAGTAGCTGGGACTACAGGCGTGTGCCACCATGCCCAGCTCATTTTTGTATTTTTAGTAGAGACGGGGTTTCACTATGTTGGCCAAGATGGTCTCGATCTCTTGACCTTGTGATCCGCCTGCCTTGGCCTCCCAAAGTGCTGGGATTACAGGTGTGAGCCACTGCGCCTGGCCAGAAGCCTTCTTTTTTATCTTATAAGTAAATTGCTTCTTCCTGTATTTTGTATTTATGGTTGCCTTTATATTACACATGTCATTTACCAGTTCTTCAACAGCTTTATTGATATAATTTACCCACATAAAGGTTAACCTATTTAAGCTGTACAGTTTGTTTCTTAGTATATGTACAAAGTCGTACAACCATTACCATAATTCAAATTTAGAATATTTTCCTCATGCCAAAAATAAATCTTGAACCCATTGTCAGTCATTCCATTTCCCGTCAGCCCTAGGCAACTACTAATCTACTTTTATATATTTGCCTATTAGAAAACATTTGATCAAGCTTTTGTAATTTGTGTTACGAAGACTATAAGTACGTTTTCCACTTCCCAATGAAAAAAGTGTATTTTAACATTTGTGTCTCCCTGGACCTTCCAGTTCTCCACATGCTCTCCCTCAATACCACCACTATCAATGCTGGAGCAGTGATGACAAGAGCTGACAAAAGTTAGGTCATTTATGATTTTTATTTTTATTTTTGCAACTACATCCCTGCTCAATTATTTGTGATTGTTGAAATAACACTGGGTATTATGGGGAAAATAACTATGTTACTGGGAACCAAGAAAAAATGAGAGTAAGATGCAAAAAAAACTAGGTTTTCAACAAATTACCTGAAGAAGAAAATAAGGTGATCTTACACACCATACCAACCTATGCTGTCACTTAGTTTCTTGTGAGCACCAGACTTCAGCCTGATGCCAATCCACCCCTTTACCTGGCTCTCTTCCATCTATCCTTTAAGAATCAACCTTACTTCCTCAGAGAAACTTGCCCTCCTGCCTCCCTTAAAAAAATAGATTGGATCCCCATAATTTGTGCCGCCACAATAGCACTCTTCTCTCCTTCATCATGGTATTTATCCCCCTTCCCCACTATAAGCCACGAAAGCAGCAACTATTTTGTTTTGTCTTGTTAGCTACTCTAAATATTGAATGGATAAATGAATAGTAACTTTGATAATGAACAGTGATAAAGTTTTTTGTTTTGTGTTTTTATAATTTTTGGAGTTAAGGAACATCTACATATCTTTGAAGGCAAAGGGCAAGGAACAAAGGTGGAGAATATGAAAATGTACCATAATTCAAGGATCTTGGGGGTAATGTTGTAAGCAAAGGATTAGTAGTAACAAGGCAGCAAGAAGAGGGAAAACAAATCATCTTAGTTGACTACGTTATTGCTGAGCAAAACCTACATGATTTTCAAATATTAGATCTTATTCTACAGGCTATTTATCTCAAAAGTTGGTTTGGAACAGGGGCTTTTAACCTGGTTCATAACCATATCCACCCCCCATGAGATCTATGTATTTAGACAGGTAAGGAAAATTACATTTTTATTTTCATGAGCTTCTCACTCAAGTCTAGTATTTCTTTTTGTTTTTAAGTGTAAGTAGGAAACCTCATGAGTTTTAGCAGAACCTTTGACTTTGTCACCTATAGAAATCACTGATTTTTGTGAGGGTTGGAGTTTTGCTCTTATTGCCAGGCTGGAGTGCAATGGCGTGATCTCAGCTCACTGCAACTCCTGCCTCCCAGGTTCAAGTGATTCTCCTTAGCCTCCCGAGTAGCTGGGATTACAGGCGCCCACCACCACGCCCAGCTGATATTTGCATTTTTAGTAGAGATGGGTTTCACCATGTTGGCCAGGCTGGTCTCAAACTCCTGACCTCAGGTGATGCATCTGCCTCGACCTCCCAAAGTGCTAGAATTGCAGGTGTGAGCCACTGCACCCAGCTAGAAATCGCAGATTTTTTTTTTTTTTTTAGACTAAGTCTTGCTCTGTGGCCCAGGCTGGAGTGCAACGGCATGATCTCAGTGTGAACCACTGCGCCCGGCTGAAATCACAGATATTTTATATCACATTACTGTTGCAGGTATCTTAAAATATGGTTTACACTCATTACTACGTCAAAATTATAGCATTTATTAGACCTGCTCCTATATTTAATGCATTAATAAGGAGAGTGTGGGGCTGGGCACTGTGGCTCACACCAGTAATCCCAGCATTTTAGGAGGCCAAGGGGGCAGATCACATGAGGCCAGGAGTTCGAAATCAGCCTGGCCAACATGGTGAAACCCTGTCTCTGCTAAAAATCCTGGCTGATTTTTATCAGCCAGGAGTGGTGGCATATGCCTGTAATCCCAACAGGTGGATGAGGCATGAGAATCTCTTGAACCTGGGAGGCAGAGATTGTAGTGAACCAAGATCACACCATTGCACTCCAGCCTGGGTGACACAGTGAGATTCTGTCTCAAAAAATAATAATAATAAGGAGAGCGTGTATATTACTATATCCCAAATTGCTTTTTTTTTTTTTTTCTTGAGACGTAGTCTTGCTCTGTCACCCAGGCTGAAGTGCAGTGGCGCAAGCTCAGCTCACTGCAACATCTGCCTCCCGAGTAGCTGGGATTACAGGCCCCCACCACCATGTGTGGCTAATTTTTTTTTTTTTTTTTTAGTAGAGACGGGGTTTCGCCATGTTGGCTAGGCTGGTCTCGAACTCCTGACCTCAAGTGATCCACCTACCTCGGCCTCCCAAACGGCTGGGATTACAGGCTTGAGCCACTGCGCCTGGCTCAAAATTGATTTTTTTTTTCCCTTTCTTTTTCTTTTCTTTCTTTCTTTGTTTTTTTTTTTTTTTTTTTGAGACAGAGTTTTGTTCTTGTTGCCCAGGCAGGGGTGCAATGGTGTAATCTCGGCTCACTGCAACCTTCGCCTCCCGGGTTCAAGCGATTCTCCTGCCTCAGCCTTCCAAGTAGCTGGATTACAGGCATGCTAATTTTGTATTTTTATTAGAGATGGGATTTCTCCATGTTGGTCAGGCTGGTCTCGAATTCCTGACCTCCGGTGATCTGCCCTCATTGGCCTCCCAAAGTGCTGGGATTACAGGCATGAGCCACCGTGCCTGGCCCCAAAATTGATTTTTTAGAAGTAATTTTATACTAGTTCAATTTCGCTATGATTGATTTTCTTTATAATGCCTTGTATTTGATGCATTTAAAACATTATTCTTAGAAGAGATGTATGGGGAGAAGAGGTATCTGTGGTTTTGAGAATATATCTGCGTATAATGAATGACAAATAGCTGTTGAGAATGGCATACACAAATAATGAGTGTATAGGAAAATTAAAAGGATTTTAGAGAAAAGGGAACAGAGTAGCTGGAACTGTTTTTTTGTTTGTTTGTTTATTTGTTCTTTTTTTTTTTTGAGGCACAGTCTTGCTTTGTCATCCAGGCTGGAGTGCAATGGCGAGATCTCATCTCATGGCAACCTCTGCTGCCTGGGTTCAAGCAATTCTCCTGTCTCAGCCTCCTGAGTAGCTGGGACTATAGGCGCCCACCACCACGCCCGGCTAATTTTTGTATTTTTAGTAGAAACGGAGTTTCACCATATTGGTCAGACTGGTCTCAAACTCCTGACCTCATGATCCGCCCACCTTGGCTTCCCAAAGTGCTAGGATTACAGGCGTGAGCCACTGCGCCCGGCCTGAGTAGCTGGAACTGTTAGCAGTAGTATCCTAAAGAGACAATTTGAGCTAGTTCTTACTGTTCAGCAAGATCTTGCTAGGCCAAATTCCTTTTCTGCTCCCATTAAAAAGGAGCATAAAGGTCGGATGATGATGGGTTGGCAAGAGACTAAGTTTGAGAGACAGTATCTTCAGGATATCTTATAGGTGCTATTAAAATTGGATATATTATAGCACTGATTCAGTGTTGATACTTTTTAGTTGTTCGTTGAAGACACTGACATTAATAACCGAAAGATTGGCAAATGACTTTTTAACTTTTATAATTATTTAGCTTATTTGAATTAGGGATAAATAGATGCTTCCTGATGACTTCACTTTGAGTGCAGGGAGTGTTTTTGCATTTCTTGTTTTGTTTTCCTTATCTGCCAAATCAAGCACTCCCTACACTGTTACAGCTTCTAATACGAGTTTTCACTATTTTACTCAGCAAATGTTGTGAGCATCTCTTGTGTATGCTGGGAATACAGATTGTGAACAAGACAAATATAATGACTGCCCCTAATTAAGTTAATAGTCTGAAGGGGAAGATCTACATTAAATTTTTTTTTTTTTACTGTTATTTTGTCCTGGTCATGGTGATGGAACTAACATATATTTGGGTAAAGTGCATATTACAATAATTACACTGATTTATTCTGGAATATTCTGGGTCTCATAGTAATACTTAAGTATTTTTATATGAAAACTATGTATTTTTTTTCTGAAATACTCCCATTTTCATGAAGAGATTTTTCAGAAAAAAGCAAACCCCTAGCTTGAAATCTCCGGCTATAGTATAACACTTCCTAATTGGTAACCATGTCATTGTCATTCCTTCCCCTGCTTCTCCATTTCCATGTTGTATACTGATGCCAAGGCTAATAAATACTGATTTTAATTATGTCTCAGTCACAAACTGTAGTAATAGTTCACCCAGTTATTTACAGCATGTAAAGCTCATAAGCCTTGCACTGAAGAACCTATACTGCAACTTCAATCTGTCTGCCACCTTGACTCTTCCCTTTATGACAGCCCATGCTCCAAAATGGTTTGCCCCTGCCTGGTAAGCCTTTTTCTGCCTTACTTATCAAAACAATGTTCATCCTTAGGATCTGACTGGTAGCAGACTATTTTCCTAATACCTCTTTAGACAGATTTAGTTCTCATTGATCTTTTGTGTGAATTGTGTTAGCATTTTTTGTCAGCCTCATTGACTTTTGCATATATTGTCTTACATTTGTGCTTTTTGTGTATGTCTTAATTTTTAAATTGGATTTAATTTGGATATGCATTTAGAGGAAAGGACACAAGAGCAGAGAGATAGACCTTGCCTTCTCTTGGCATTATCTTCAGACCTTAGATACTTTTCTTATGCTGTAAGTAAGCATAGATGGTTGTGTAAATTATGAACTCATTCTTCAGCCTAGTTTTAGGTAACACCAAAGTCTAAAGGTATAGATTTGAAACAAATGGAAAATGAGATCCCCGAACATTTTATCTTTTTAAAATTATTTTTACTTTCACCCATTAAATTACTTGATTTTTTTTTAGTGTTTTGTAACTATTAGGAAGAATAAGGTCCCAATCAACTGGAGTACTTTTTTTAGTCTCATAATTACCTGAGTACCTGCAATATGCACATCACTTTACCACTGTACACTTAGTAGCAACACATCTTGTACTTAAAAATGTCTAAAGGTAAGACCTGTGTTTCTAGTTTGAAGGCCTAGAAAGTAAATAAGTGAGGTTTTTGTGTTGGTGTTTCAGACTATAAACTTAAATGGCCTCAGAGAATTGGGTTAGTGCTTGTTCATGACTCAGGTTCTGTGAAAAGGCTATTAAAAATAAAGCTGTAAGCTCTATCCTACCAGGTATAGAGACAAACACCAAAGTAACAGTAGATGAGTATTGTCAAGGGGTTAAGACTGTGGATACAAGCAATAGTTAATGGCTTTGGGAATTCTAGGAAATAGGAGACCAATGTGGGATAGGTGACATAAGGAAGATTTCTTTGAGCCATCTGGGTTTTAAGGCTGGGATTGAAGGTAGAGAAAAGCTCTCAGAATAGATGTGGGAAGCATGGAGGTGAAGGTAGAAACTAAGCATAAGTAAGATTGGAATAAGCAGAAGACCATTTCTGATTCTGAATCTGTGTGTGATAATGTCTGAATGAGTTAGTCCAGATGGAAAAGCACAGATGGAGGGTGTGGCGTTCTAGCTTTAGAGAATTAAGCTATATATTCCTTGAGACCAAAGGAAGTGTGAAAGATGTAAACACCTGTCTCTTAGGTTTAAGGAGTTATAGTACCAGTCCATAGAAAAGGAAGTCCTAGCTGTTTTAGAACTGCATGGTTGCTCCACAAGGTAAAATGCCTTTGAGACGCTTATTTTTTTAGCTATTTTCAATGAAGTATTTAATCCTCCTGACTTTGAGAATAGTAAATATGTCTTGTGTTCATAAATTTAAGCAAGGATGAAGAATGCCCAATAATGTGTGTGTGTTTTAAGTGTGCTTCTCAATTCATCTAATTCTTCCCAGTTTCTAATAAGGGAGTTAGAGGCTTACATGCAGGTGATTTTGTTTGAGGCTTACTTTGCAGATGGTTTCTTTATGAAATCATGTTAATTGCATGAAAATATAAAGTCTGAATTTGTGCCTTTTACGTTTCAGGTTTGTGTTTGGGCTTAGATGGATGGTTATAACATTTGCTTGTTTTTTTGTAGTTTTACATCTGAGCCATCAGTGGAAAACCTGTCTAGAGCTGAGACGTGGTCTTATAAATAAGAGTTGATTTATGCCTTCCCTTTTGCCTATTTGACTTTTTGCGCCTTCTTACTTCCTTAGCTCTTTCTGGATTTGGTGTTCTCGTTTTCTTAAAAATCTAGATAAATTAGATTTATATTAAACAATATTGAACGTTTATAATGGTAGGTTTGTGACCACTCTCTAGTCCAGATTTGCCTATCACATAAAGAGGAAGAGGGAAAATAACAAAAGAAAATAAAATGAGGAAAAGGGAAAGGAGAACACAGCTTATTTGCTTTATCACTTACCTTTTAATATTGTTATTTATGTATTACCCAAAGCATCACTGTGAGCTTCTTTCAAGCAAATGTTTCAGTGAATGAAAGGTGTTGAATTCCCATAGGGAGAATAAAGAGTGGAAGAGGGAAAATAACAGCAGCTTTAGTACGCTGTTTTAAGCAATATGGACAAAACTGGCTCTTCTGGCCGGGTGTGGTGGCTCAAACCTGTAATCCCAGGACTTTGGGAGGCCAAGAGGTGGATCATCTGAGGTCGGGAGTTCGAGACCAGCCTGGCCAACATTGTGAAACCCCGTCTCTACTAAAAATACAAAAATTAGCTGGGCGTGGTGGCAGGCGCCTATAATCCCAGCAACTTGGGAGGCTGAGGCACGAGAATCACTTGAACCCGGGAGGCAGAGGTTGCAGTGAGCCAAGATTGCACCACTGAACTCCAGCCTGGCAGACAGAGCAAGAGACTGTGTCTCAAAAAAAAAAAAAAAAAAAAAAAAGGCTCTTTTGCTGTCACGGTGACACATTTGTTTCCTAGCCTAGTGGGCAAGACCTCTAGAAAGTTAAGCAGACACTTTTCCCTTACTGGGTAATGTTTTTCTGCAAAGAGGATGTGGAAATGGATTTGATTTTGTGTGCTTGGCAGTTATCCATGTGTCAGGTTTGGGAAGTAGTTCTCAAGAACAACTGAAGCAAAAGTCGTAAGAAGGAACTGAACTTTTTGGCTTATAATCCTCTTAGGATCTCTTACTGTCAACATAAGATTCTAGGGAGCATATTTATTATACCTGACTATGAGACCTATCTGAATAGGTCTGAAATTAAAGCTAACTGATATGAGGGTCCCCCACCCCCCCTTCTCAGGTGCTATGCCTGAAATTTCTGCAGTTTTGGTAGATGCTATCAAGGGTTAATGGGTGCCCAGGACCACTAGTTAGGAGAGACTATTTTCTTAAAGAAGAGACAAAAGAGTAGCATATCTGTGTAGTTATCTTTGCATTTTCTAGAAAAATATTCTTAAAAGATTAAATCTTCATACTCTAGTTTTAATATTGATTTTCTTGAATCATTGGCATTTATCAGCAAAGCAAGAAATGGCACTAAACAGTTTCCTACTTGACTGATACTTGTTATAATTTTGACACAGATTTTAGTTTTCTTAAAAAGCTGGTGAGGTACAGTGGTTCAACTTGTAATCCCAGTGCTTTGGGAGGCTGAGGCAGGAGGATCGCTTGAGTCCAGAAGTTAGAGACTAGCCTGGGCAACATAGGGAGACTCTGCCTTTACAAGAAATTTAAAAGACCGTGTCTCTACCAAAAACTTCTTAAAAATTTAGCTGGGCATGATGGCACGTCTGTGGTCCCAGCTACTTGGGAAGCCGAAATAGGAGGATTGCTTGAGACCAGAAGGTCAAAGGCTGCAGGAGTTGTGATTTGCCACTGCACCCCAGCCTGGCAACAGAGCGAGACCTTGTCTAAAAATAAATGAATGAATAAATAAATAAATAAGGAGGAAGGAAGGGAAAGAAAGAAAAGCCTGTTCTCTCCTTTTGAATATTTTTAAAACATAAGCTTTCCAGATATGGTAAATTTTGGTATTGGTTCTTATTGGAGTTAACAAAGAAATGACTGCAGTTTAAGCTTTAAAATAACTTTTTAAACAAAATTTTAAGTATTACCCAATTTTCTTAGCAGAATTTGATATCTAGAAAAGTTTGAAAGAAAAATGGTAGTGCTTATTTTAAGGAAAGTACTCTTACCAGAATCATAGGCATCAAAATTTGAAATAATTTATTTGGGATAAATGAAATTGGCAGTTGATACTTCTTGAGTTATTAGGGACACATTGTATACAGTAATACAGCCCAGGATAATTAAAACATGATTCCAGTTAAAAGCAAATAAATGTCATTACATTGTGTTATACGGGTTATTTTCTATGATCTGAAACCAAGCAAAAATGTGACTCCTTTTTGAATAAGGACAAGTAATTATTGATTAAATGCAGTTTGGTAGGAACTGGAATGGAAGTTCAGATAAAAGAAATCTTTGCTTTCTGAAACATTTTGTAATGACTGATAGAGTCATCTTCTTCAGTTACAAAGTAAATTCAGGTGAGATTAAGGAATTTGGTAAAGGCCACAGGAATCTGTGGCCAGTGGGTATACAATTCAGCTGCCCTAGTAACAGGAGTGTTAAGGCTACTATGCATGTCCTATCTATATAGGAGAATGGAGTTGCATGACAGGGGAAAAAAAAGTCTCATTACCCTTGTTTTGTCTTGGGCCTTGTAGCTAATTAGTGGGTTCGTCTTCTGAGTAGGGAACATTTGCCTTAAATAATACCTAGTCAGTGAAAGAAAACTATATTATTCTTAGGGTTGATGATATTAAGTGATAGCTTTTTGTAATACCCTCTCTTCTCCTTTTGTTTCGTTAGGTGGTATGGTCAGGAAAAAGACTACAATGTACTAGTCATGGATCTTCTGGGACCTAGCCTCGAAGACCTCTTCAATTTCTGTTCAAGAAGGTTCACAATGAAAACTGTACTTATGTTAGCTGACCAGGTATGTGAAATTTTGATTAGAATATAAACTGAGAATAGTACTGTTGACTGGAATTTCATTATTCATAAATCAGAGTATTAAAATCCTGTGCATCACTATTTAACCTTAGCATAGGCAGAAAAAAAATAATAATGTGACTTGTAGATATTTTCCTATGGGAATAAGACAAAACCTGGAATTATCTTGGTTTCTTACTCATCTATAGACTAGTGGTTTTCAATCTGCTCCTTCAGATGAAGTTTTAGTGTCATATATAGCAGGTTATTGTAAGATTTTGTTTGGAGAGTTTAGAGTGTATGTATGCATATAATTGTAGGTAAATGTATATTGACATTTTTGTTAAATTAAGCAAAATTGAATATTATGTATTATGTGTGGGACTCTTAGAAAAGCTATATTTTTGAGGATAAAAAAGGTCCTGAAGTAATATAAGGAAGAATTTTTTGACCAAGTAGATGCTGCTTGGAGTAATGGATTCTCAACCATTTGTGTTACTTAAGACCTAGGAAATTTTGGAGATGTCATGAATTAGATTGATGCATTGGCTGTAGGTTAGATTAAATGGTTTTTACAGCCAAAGTTTGGATATTTCGATCTTAAGGAATGAGAAAGATAGAGTAAGGAACAAACCTTAAGGGAAAAGATAATACATCAAGATAATAATTGGTAAATATCAAGACATGTATAATTTTTTATTTTGATCAATATTTGTTACCTTTAAGGGCAGGAAAATGCTGGAAATGCTTCAAGTTAAACTCAGTGTGCTTATAAAAATACTATGAAGAGAACGACATTTAAAAATATAATGGAGGGTTTGTGACAGCCCTCTAGTCCAGATTTGGCTATCACATAAAAAGGAAGAGGGAAAATAACAGAAGAAAATAAAATGAGGAAAAGGGAAAGGAGAACACAGGTTATTTGTTTTATCACTTACCTTTATTTGCTTTATCACTTGCCTTTTAATACTGTTACTTATGTATTACCCAAAGCATCATTGTGAGCTTCTTTCAAGTAAATGTCATAAAGTAAAATGAGATAAACAGACTTTGTATTTGAAGTGGAATTTTAGTAAGTTTGTAAATTCAGAGGGATGAAGAGAAGCAGGTTAATGGGCACAAAAATACAGTTAGGAGGAATAAGTTCTAGTATTAACATAGTATAGTAGGGAAATTATAGTTAACAATAGCTTATCGTTTATTTCAAAATAGCTAGAAGAGAAGAATTGTAATGTTCCTAACACAGAATATAAATGTTTGAAGTAATGGATATCCCAACTACCCTGATTTGATAATTACACATTGTATACATGTAACAAAATACCACACATACCCCATAAATATATACAACTATTATAGATCAATGAAAAAACTTTGTCTATAATTCCAAGGATTAGAAAGTAGTGCCCATTTTCTGTAATCAGCACCTGATACTCCCCAAGCTTCTTAACCTTAAAAGTACTCAGTGGCTCAAGCCAAATGTGAGCAAATTGTGATATTTGTGGCACAAAACAGACTCAAGCATTAAAAGGTTAAAAGTGGCCTGGCACACTGGCTCACGCCTGTAATCCAGCACTTTGGGAGACCAAGACAGGAGGATCTCTTGAGCCCAGGAGTTCCAGGCTACAGTGAGCTATAATAATGCCACTGCACTCCAGCCTGAGCAGTAGAGCAAAGACCCCATCTCTTTTACGTTAACTGCCTTTAATATGGGCCAGGTTTGGTGGCTCATGTCTATAGTCCCAGCACTTTGAGAGGCCAAGGCCGGTAGATCACCTGAGGTCAGGAGTTCGAGACCAGCCTGGCCAACATAGCGAAACCCATCTCTACTAAAAGTACAAAAATTAGCCGGGCGTGGTGGCTGACGCCTGTAATCCCAGCCACCTGGGGGGCTGAGGCATGAGAATCACATGAACCCAGGAGGTGGAGATTGCAGTGAGCCGAGATCGCACGACTGCACTCCAGCCTGGGGGATAGAACGAGACTCTGTCTCCAAAAAAAAAAAAAGCCTTTAATATGTTTTAACTAACATATATGAGTGAATCCTAATAAAAGAGTTGTGGCTTATGTTTTGTTTGTTCAGTAACACGTAAGCATCCATACATTGAACATGTATTGAGAGCCTGCCACTGTCCTTAGTGCTGGGGGTTGGGGTGGCAAAAAAATAAGAATTAGTCTCTTCCCTCTAGAAAGAAACTTAGAGTCTAATAAAGAAAGACGGAAAAATAAGATGTTCCATCTTTGTTTTAGAGTTGTAGAAGTCTCTGTTGGGTACACGGGTAACAAATGTGAAAAAATATAATTCTGAGGAAGGGAGATACAAGAAAGCTTTCATTTAAGGTAGTTAACACCTAAGTCTTGCTCTGTAGATGACAGGTAACAGGTGTAAGTTGTTCAAGCCAGAGATTACTAGTTTGGCTTCAGAAGACATTTGTCAAGGTAGAAGAGTACAATTTAGAATCTGTTTATTCATGATAATAAAAGCTCTGGGGAAAATGGGGACAAATAAAAAATAGAATCCTAACACATACTACTGGGAAGAGCAAGAACATATGGACAGAAAGATAATGTTGGCAGTCTTTGGATATGGAATCTATTTAAAAATACAACTTCTAAGTAAGTGTCTTCTAGAAAAGATAGAGGCTGGGTGTGATGGCTCATGCCAGCAATCCCAGCACTTTGGGAGGCAGAAGCAGGAGGATCACTTGAGCTCAGGAGTTCGAGAGCAGCCTGGGCAACATAACGATACCCCCCTTTCCACAAAAAATATAAGAATTAGCTGGGCATGGTAACACGCATGTCTGTAGTCCCAGCTTCTCAGGGGGCTGAGCTGAGAGGATCACTTGAGCCCCGGAAGTTGAGGCTGCTGTGAGCCGTGATCTCGCCACTGCACCCCAGCCAGGGTGACAAAGTGAGACTGTCTCAAAAAAAAAAAAAAAAAACACAAAACTTCTATTGTATACAAGAAATGCCATAAGCAGTCAAAATAAAAAATACTTAATTTAAATCTGTTTACATAATGACAGATAAAAGATTGTTTGTTTTATGACGAGAACTCCTAAAAGCTAACAAGAAGACAATAGGCCGAAAGAAAAATCGTCGAAGAGTGGAGCTTGACAGTACATAGAAGAGTAAATCCTCATAGAAGGGCCAGGCGCAGTGGCTCACGCCTGTAATCCCAGCTCTTTGGGAGGCTGAGGCAGGTGGATCATTTTAGGCCAGGAGCTCGAAACCAACATGGAGAAACCCTGTCTCTACTAAAAATACAAAAAAAGTACACAGGCATGTGGCAGGTACCTGTAATCCCAACTACTCGGGAGGCTGAGGCAAGAGAATTGCTTGAACCCAGGAGGCAGAGGTTGCAGTGAGCCGAAATTGCACCACTGCACTCCAGCCTGGGCAGCAGAGTGAGAGAGACTGTCTCAAAAAAAAAATAAATGAAAAATCCTCATGGAAGGATTACTCCTAAATCGAGGCCGGACATGGTGGTTCACGCCTGTAATCCTACCACATTGGGAGGTCGAGGCAGGAGAATCTCCTGAACCCAGGAGTTCAAGAGCAGCTGGGCAACATAACGATATCCCATCTCTACCAAAAATTAAAAATTAGCTGACGCAAAAAGATTAGCCAGGTGTAGTGGCATGCACCTTATAGTTTCAGCTACTCCGGAGGGTGAAGTGTGAGGATCACTGGAGCCTGGAAGGTTGAGGCAGCAGTGAGTTATGGTTGCTTCACTGCACTTCAGCCTAGGTGACAGTGAGACCCTGTCTCAAAAAAAAAGAAGAGTAAATCCAAATTGTTACAGCCTGTTGTGAAAGGCAGTGTGATATTATCTATCAAAATGAAAAATACACCCTCAACTCAGCAACTCCTCATAATTATATGGGATTTGAAGCCCATAGAAATAAAAGCACTAGTGGGTAAAGATAGATGTCTATTAATGGCATTATTTATAGTAGGAAAAAGTGGAAAACAATGTGAGAATACTGTGAGTTGGGGAAGACATAACATCTCTACCACAGAATATTTGTAGCCATTAAAAAGGATATTTGAGCCATAGCGTTTGACTTTGCATAATTTCCAAGAAATTAAGGAAAGCTTTTAAGAATGGCATGTTTAATATTTAACTTTTGAAATGAGATTATATAAGAATTATAACAACTACTTATAGCTTTATCTGCCAATCTGTCAACATACCTCACTCCCAAGTATATGTGTATCTGTTTGTGTGCATATGTATATCTTATAACATGGAATTAGGTCTGGGTAATACCAGGCCATTTTAACAGGTTACTTTAGAAGGCCTAGCATTGAGTGTGGAAAGTTTTTATTTTATTTCCTTTATTGTAGCAACTGAAACTATTCTAAAGGTATTCCTTTTATTATTTGAAAATCACAAACACCAAGTCTTCCTATGGGGTTAGACCCTACCATGGTTTTAATCATTAATACTAGAAGGTAAAGCCAAAGGACACAGCAGGTATATGCTTAGGTATCCATTAACTTAGAAATAAATGGAGAACTTAGTTGTCCTTTCCATTTCATTTTCTCTAGCACTGTCTTTGTGAACTCTAAATAATTGAGATACTGAAATACTTAAGAAATAACGTGTTGATTTTCATTTACTACTTAACTCAATTATCTCTCCCTTCCTTTTTTTCCAGATGATCAGTAGAATTGAATATGTGCATACAAAGAATTTTATACACAGAGACATTAAACCAGATAACTTCCTAATGGGTATTGGGCGTCACTGTAATAAGGTTAGTCAAATGCTCTTTGCATGAAAGAACAAAGAGTAAAGTTTCGACAAGAATTGCTTTGGTAAACTTCAATCTTTTAAAAAGCCGTTGTAAGTTGAATTTGCTGTTGACAGTTGCTTTAAAAGATTGTGCTATAAGGATAATCAGCTAACTCCATTAACTTAGTAACTTAAAATAAATTATCTTCAACTTACCCAACTGAGGTTAGTTACCTATATGGAAATATAAAATTCTAAGGGCTGTATAATGAACTGTAGTTGTCTAAGTTATTTAACTGTTGAACAGTTGTATCTATTTTTCATTCACAAAAATAGCAAAAACCCCCATATTCTTTTCTTCCTGAATGCTTAAAACCAGATTTTAACCTTTGGCTCTGAAGTGTGGGTTTTTATAATATATGTGCTTGTGCCAGTGTGGGAACACTGACTTATCTGTCACCATGGTGTTAACATTTGCTGACTGAGCATGGTTGATAATGAGAATTCTTCAGTCCTTGAATTTGTGTATTTAAAAGGATAACTTTTGGGCCTGCTTCAAAAGTAGTTGACAGTTTTTTACTTGGGTGCCAAATTGGGTGAGTTCTCCACCCCTCCCTCTCCCTTTAAAGGAAAATATAGACAAGTGAAATGAACATTCATACAACAAAACTAGTGTTCATTTGGGGTCTCTGAGAGTGGTTCAACTTATGGGGTGATTGGGATTTAGCTAGTGGCGCATGATTGCAGTTAGAAACTAATTGTGTTGACTTTTTTTCTGTAATGATTAGTCTTACTGAGTGAATTGCTTTCTTTATCGATACTATGTTGAGCTCGGGCAGACAGGCAGCATTGGCAATGCACTAAGCATGTTGTGATCTGATGATCTATCTGATAGAAATTCTCAACTTCAGGACAACTTGGGGGCTTTTTTTGTTTTTTTGTGGCTTTTTTGTTTTGTTTTTGGAAGGAAGATGCCCATTTGTTTTACTAAACTATTAGGAAATGTTTGGTGTTTTTAGGTCTAGCTATAAATGTTTACCTTTGTTTGCCTGTATGAATGCCAACTGGGAGCCATTACCATTAGAATTGGTGTTATTTGTTAATGTGAGATACTGATGTTGGTCTGATTAGGTTTTAGGAAATTAAATTTTTTTGTTGAGCTTTAAATAATGAAAGGTGTTTAAATATACACATAACTTATCTTGTCATTCCCAAGTTGCATTAAAAAATATTTTATAGCTTT
This sequence comes from Symphalangus syndactylus, assembly GCF_028878055.3. Taxonomy (NCBI): domain Eukaryota; kingdom Metazoa; phylum Chordata; class Mammalia; order Primates; family Hylobatidae; genus Symphalangus; species Symphalangus syndactylus. The sequence continues at coordinate 37,313,235 of NC_072429.2, forward strand.
TCTCTGAAGTATCCAGGTTTTTATTACTGTAAAGCCTGGTAATTCAATTGAAAAAAAAAATTACTGTTCTTAAGTTTTGGGGCACTTTTGTCCATTTGACTCCGATCTTCTTGGCAATTTCCCAGCCCTCTCCTTCCCGTTTTCTTACTCCTAAAAACCCATTATCACCATGTGATTCCTATTCTGCATCGTCGACATTGCAGTACATGGTTTTTGCCTTAAATTTAACTGATGACCTAGATATCACTTTGCCTCCCCGCCCCCCCCCCCCCACAGCCCCCTTAAGAATAGCTTGTTAATCACGTAGTTGTCTTAAGGAAGTGTAAGTTACCTAGTGGTGAAAACCTTTTTAGGAGGTTTAGGTCTCCTTTTCTCCTTGCAGATACTAAAAATAATTTTGTGGAGCTCCTTGCTGTTTAACACTGTTTTAGAGAGGCCCTGGGGTAGAAGCAAAGTGTTTTACTCAACTAAGATTCAAATGCTAAATGTTGCTCTTGAACATTTTAGATTAGTGTTTTGTTTATGTAGTTGATTTTTAGTGTTTTCTGTATTGTAGTTTGAAAAATGCCAGTTGTATGAGACTGGATTCTTTGGTCAGCTTGTTCCAGTAGTTTTCTATTCATGGGGAAAAAAAGGTTTTGGGGGGCTTTTGAGGACAATTTTTAAAGTTAAATTTCTTATTTGGAAAATTGTTCTGAATTTGATATTTAGGAGTGGCCACTCCAACCTTAGTGAATTTGCTCATCTCTTTCAGTAATCAGCCCTGCATGCTTACGAAAATAAATTTTAAGGTGACTAAATGCCTTCTACCTCTTCCTTACTGAAGATTTTTTTCCCCCGTACAATCTTTTTTTGGGGGGGAAGGGCAGATTGTGGTACCAAAGATTGCAGATCTAAATTCCCCATTTTTGATTAAAAATATTAAAGAGCCAAATGTCACCATTGCTATCCCTGTTTCAGGCAGTGACACAAAATAGTGGCATTAAAAACCTGAGTAATTTCCAGAATTCAAATATTCTTGAGCATGTGATTCTTATTTGGAAAACTGAGAAGCTACAGTGCTTGATGGAAGAAGGATGGCATTTGGCTACCCTGTTCTTTCTCTAATGCCTCGGTGTTGCCTGTCTGCGCCGGCCATTGTTGCAATGTAAGCAATACTGTTTGATGCACTGCCACCCTCTATTGTCTGTTTAGTGTTTAGAATCTCCAGTGGGGAAGAGGAAAAGAAGCATGACTGTTAGTACTTCTCAGGACCCATCTTTCTCAGGATTAAACCAGGTCTGAAACTGTCTCCTATTCCAACCTCAATCCCAAATTCATGTGCTTTTCTTTTTTATTGTTTTATTTTGATGATTTTTGTTTTGTTTTAATTCTGGAGAATGTAGATCTTGATCAAGCACCTCTTACGTTGGCATTATTCAGACATACTTGGCAAACATAACATTACTAAGATATTTCTTTGTGGCTTTTGCTTAAAACTTACAAAGTTTAGAAAAAAGCTAAGTGAAAATAGGATATTATGTTTAGCTCTCTAACATACATATGAGGAAATGATGTTGGTCTAGTATTGAAATTGTTTACCTAATAGTAAACTTGAGATAGATTGTTAGTTTTTAAAAATTTATTTGGAGTTACACAACTTAATGCACGAAATATATTTAAATTCAGTTCATTAGTGCTGTATAATGAATATATTCTACCTCACCTCTCTTCCCCTTCCCTAAGGAACTTCAGGTAAGTGTAGATCAGATTTCAGATCTAGTGTTTCTAGAACTTATTTCCTTAGTCTGTATTCTCAACTTCTAATGCATATTTACAGAGCATTATATGCTCTGGAACTAGAAGATACTGCATTCTTAACATATAACAATAACATAGCTTAAGCACTTATCAAGCTATATGGTAGACTACCATTAGTAATACATTGAAATATATTAAATTTAGTTTTTGGCAGGCTGGATAAACACCCTACTAATTTTCTAAATTTGTAAGTAGAACTCTTCATATTTTGTTATACTTTTGTTGAAGTTAAATAGCTTTTTTATCACAAAATTTAAGTTCATAAATGTTCATGCTCCTGAGCAAATGAATCTTAATCATTAAGTTTAGTATACAGTGAAGAGGAAGTATTGGCATGAGTAATCAAAAAACAAAAAACATACTTTGTAATACCTTAAATTATCCACATGTGTCCATCTGGATAATCATTTAATTTTTTTCCATACTGCCCAGCTTTATTCCAGGAACCACCTCCAGCTATTAAAAAAGGTTTCAGAAATTCAGAGTTATTTTTATTCAGGCAAAGAAGTACCAAGTATTGTGACTAGTTAGGTAAGGGGTGGGGGGGAAGACAGTAGATGGTGGATCATTAGGCATATTATAAGAATAAAACTAGTTTTATAGTGCCTCATTTTTACTTACCCATTCACATATTTTGCTTACATTTTGTAGCATCATTTAATAATTTACAAAGAAAGTTGTATTACATTGTTTAGATTTTGTACATACAGGTTAGCTAGGTTTTTAGTAAAGTGACCTTGCGAATGTTTTAGAAGGGCAAGGGAAATTATGACCCCTGGTTAGGGAAAAAAAAATGCTGCAAGTACTAAACACTAAAATTAGCCACAGTGATTTTGAAGAAAATGTGCCTCTATTGAATGGAATTATGGAATGATCCCCCCCCCCCACCTTTTTTTGGTTTTTGGTTTTATTTTTTGTTTTTTGGGGGTTTTTTTTGTTTTGTTTTGTTTTGTTTTGGGACGGGGTTTCACTCTGTTGCCCAGGCAGGAGTATAGAGTGCAGTGGCGCGATCTCGGCCCACTGCAACTTCCACCTCCCAGGTTCAAGCAATTCTGTCTCAGCCTCCTGAATAGCTGAGATTACAGGTGTGCGCCACCATGCCCGGCTAATTTTTGTATTTTTAGTGGAGACAGGGTTTTACCATGTTGGCCAGGCTGGTCTTGAACTCCTGACCTCAAGTGATCCGCCTGCCTTGGCCTCCCAAAGTGCTGGCGTTATAGGCATGAGCCACTGCACCTGATCAAATTATCCCCTATTTCTCAACTCAGTTCCCTGTGCCTTTGAAGAATAGGCTGCATTGTTTAAAATGGGTGCAAATTTCACTCATAACATGTAGTTAGTAAAAATCCACAGAAAAGGAGCTTGACTCACTGAAGGAAGTGCCTATGTCTTTGCACATAAAAGCCTATAATAAAAATGCATTATCGTATGCTTATTTGATACTGACTTTTCCTCATTTGGTTCTGCCTTTACATATTTACAGCTTTTTGGTTGTATCTTTGGCATCATGTGGTTTCATGTAAACATTTCCATTATATGTTTATATTTATTAGTTTTAAACAGCAAAGCATACAGAGAGCTACTAAAGAAGCTTGATAGGTACCCGAAGGTAATGAACCACCAAGAGTTTTATTTCCTTTTTTAATTTCAAGTAGTTTTCCTTTCAGTTGTTTACTGAGAATAGGCTATCTTTGTTCAGTACTAACATTTTTTTCTTGACGTATTTTCAGTTTTTATAAGAGGAGAACATTTAAAATTATTTGCTCTTTAGATTTTTGTTTTTAGATTGAGATGTTTAAGAAGATTGTGTTTACATATTTGTAGTTTTCTTGATAAATAAGGTTTCCTCCTTTAGCGTTGTGGGAGGAAAGAACTCTCCAGCGAACACTGAATTTTTATAAAGCAATATTTTGGTTGTGAGAAAGTGTCTGGTTATTGAGTCACAAATGGAGCTATTGAATGTAGATTTAGACATGAATGAAACTGTTAGACATACTCATGTCATGTCCCTTTTGTCCTTCATTTTAAAGTACCAAAGGAAGCAATCCTAGAAAATGTGAACTGGAGGAAATTCTATGTACTAATCACTCTTCATTCAATGTCTACATATTTCTTAGAGATATTTTTTAAAATGCCATGAAGCTGAATGTCCTTTTGTGTTTATTTTCCCCATGTTTTCACTATGAATCTGCAGAACTTAATCATCATTTTTGTTTTGCTTAACAAATGTATTTTGCTTATTTTAATATTTGTGTACTGATCTGGTTTTCATATCAAGAGAAACTTAAAGTATAAGCTTTATTTCTTAGTGTTTTACAACACAAATTTTCCTGTAATGACTTGATTGCTTAGGAAGGGAGTTTAATCTTTTTACTTTGAGAGTCTTCATCATCCAGTTAACATTTACTAATAATTTAATCTTCATTCTTTTATAGTAGACTAAGTAAAAATCAGTATCTTGTTGACATGGTGACTGAAGCTCAACTGTCAGTGTCTTTACTGTCCAAAGTATAATTGAGAATAGGTTATAATGCTTGGCTGAAATAGATGTTACTCATGCTCCTAAGAGAGGTACTTGGTCAGATCTTTATAACCTAAATCAGTAACTTGCTTTATTTATTGACATGAAATCTGCAGGTTAGGTGATCGAGTTTCCCAGCACATCACAAATTATAAACTGGCAAAAGGGACCCAATAGCCTAATGGAGAGAAGAACTACAAAATTTAGGAATAACTAGAGACCAATAGACTAGGGCTATATAGTGTAAGGGCACATAGACCTGCCTAGCTTAATATTTGTAGATTAACTTTTATTAAAATATAGCACAATAGGTGATTTTATGACAAAAGCCAAAATTTTAAGTAAAGATTATTACTTTTCATATGGTAGGTAAATATGAACCTGTTTTGGATTTCTTTTTCATAAAAATAGTTATTTACTTATAAAAGGCTTAAGTTCTGGAGTGTAAACTTGAATTACATACAACAGTTAGCTACATTATAAATGAATACCTTATTCCCTGAGTACCATATAGACATGATAACACTAAACGTTATTTTGTTCTAAACACTAGTTTTTGTTTTTAGTTAGCTCACTTAAACTGCTAATTGTAAGCCACCTTGATTTAAATGCTAAGCGCTTTTCGGGGGGATTTTTATATCAACTTGTTAAATTTTACAGAAGTTTAACCTGACCCATTTGTATAATGTCAGTGCTAAGTAGTATTTTTTATTTTAATAAAAAGTCTTGGTTTCATTGGCAATGTCAGACTTTTAGGGTAGTTAACAGGCATTCTGTTGGCACATTTAAAAGAGTGGCCTTTGTAGGAGGGAAGAGTTCAGATAGCTTATATCTGGATTTTTTTTTTTTTTTTTAAAGACAGAGTTTTGCTCTGTCGCCCAGGCTGGAGTGCAGTGACACAGCCTTGGCTCACTGCAACCTCTGCCTCCCAGATTCAAGCGATTCTCCTGCCTCAGCCTCTTGCGTAGCTGGGACTACAGGCATGTGCCACCACGCCCGGCTATTTTTGTGTTTTTTGTAGAGATGGGACTTTGCCATGTTTGGCCAGGCTGGTCTTGAACTCCTGACCTCAAGTTATCCGCCCGCCTCAGCCTCCCAAAGTGCTGGGATTATAGGCGTGAGCTACTGCACTCGGCCATTATATCTAGATTTTGAAACCTCATGTTTGTTTACCAATGGTAACAGGTGTACAGACTATCAGGTGTCATTATGACAAATAGCACACTTGTTGCTTCTGCTGTCAAGCATGTATACATTTCTTACTTTATAAAGACAGGTTCCTGAGTATGTAATGAAATGGGCCTGTGAAATCTGCAAACGACAAGGATAAACTACTAGACTTTTTTTTTTAACTTGATTTATTGATGAAGACTAGCAAAAGCTTATGGGGGGGTGTTAAGTCTGTTCATTATCTGTTCTGTTAATACTTAGGATACTTTATTTTGATATATTTGAATGCAAAGAATAGATACCATTTAATAAATAAGAAGCAGTTTAATTGAACAAGGTTGGAAACCTAATGTTTCTGTATTTCTCTTTTAAAGTTATTCCTTATTGATTTTGGTTTGGCCAAAAAGTACAGAGACAACAGGACAAGGCAACACATACCATACAGAGAAGATAAAAACCTCACTGGCACTGCCCGATATGCTAGCATCAATGCACATCTTGGTATTGAGCAGAGGTAAGTTCGAAAATGGAATGTGCTTATCATAGCCATAGCAGAAGCCATCAATGGGTTTTTGAAATATTTTAGTTTCTTACAATGTCTAAGGGTGTTTCTTGGCTGAGGATTTGAAGGATGCTTATTAATCATTTTACCTGCTGCTTTAACCAGTGTAGAGAAGACTGTTAAATGAGGTCTTTTGGATTTTTTGTTGTTGTTGAAGGTTGTCTCTTGGGGGGAAAATACTGCGTGATAGAAAGTTAGAAGCGTAAGTGCAATGTTGACGTTTCTTTTTGCAGCTGAAGATAGTACTATTTGGGGCTTTTTATACTTTAGTAATTCACATTGAGTTTGGGAAGAATGCACTATTTATTTTTAAAAGGAAAATGTTATCAGTGTCCTAATAAACCAAAAGTGGGTTGATGGACCATCTCCTGTTATACTTCACTCAAATATGTAAATTAATAGGATCTAGTTTAAAGTAAAAAAATGTCACAGTCTCTGCTCTCTTCCTATTTCTTCACGTGAGTTCTAGAGTTTCAAGTTCCTTTCATCTTTTACAGTCACTTTTTGCTCCTTAAAACAAGCATAGAAGTAATAAGTGGAAAATACAATGATATGCCTCCAGGTTAAAGAACCTCATACCAAGAATTTCAGGCTTAAGAAATATCCATGAATATCTGAATGATCTAGGTTAAACTGCAATGTCACTTTTCTATACGCCAAGGCATTACCTATCCCTAAATATATATATATATCTAAATATATATTTGTTTGTATGCGTATATAGATATGTATGCATGAATACATTCATATAGATGTACAATTAGTTTTAAGTTGTAACTCCTTTCCAGTACTCCTGAAGTTTTTTTTAATGAGTTTCTGCAAAACATAGAAATGTCATCCTGCTTGGTTCATTAAGCTCATTTAGGGGGTTGTTTAGCCAAATCCTTTTTGTTCTTTTAAAATTAAATTGTAAGACAGTCATTTGTCTGATTTTGGATTCCATGGAATAAGTTTTGTTTAGAGGTAGGTAACACATGAACTTTTAAAAATCACCTTAAATAAGTATCTTCTTGCGTAAGACACCAAATAGTGTTCCCTCCTCATTTGGGAACATTTCTTCTGGGTACTTGACTTTCTTTCATATGTTTTTCATAATAATAGTTCCAGTTTATAAAATTACGTTCTCTTTTCTAGTCGCCGAGATGACATGGAATCATTAGGATATGTTTTGATGTATTTTAATAGAACCAGCCTGCCATGGCAAGGGCTAAAGGTAAACCAGACTCATATTATCAGATTTTTCTCTCTCTTTTTTAGAATAAAAATATATATTGGAGAAGATAAGATTTAAGGTCCTTTCTAAGTCTGAGATTTTTCTGAGATAATAAAGAATTAACCTTAATTTACTTTTTACCTTTTATATGGGAAAATGAAACCAGATCATTTTAGTAAGAACTTAGTTCAGCTAGGCCGGGCGCGGTGGCTCAAGCCTGTAATCCCAGCACTTTGGGAGGCCGAGGCGGGCGGATCACAAGGTCAGGAGATCGAGACCATCCTGGCTAACACAGTGAAACCCTGTCTCTACTAAAAATACAAAAAATTGGCCGGGCGTGTTGGCGGGCGCCTGTAGTCCCAGCTACTCGGGAGGCTGAGGCAGGAGAATGGCATGAACCCAGGAGGCGGAGCTTGCAGTGAGCCAAGATCGTGCCACTGCACTCCAGCCTGGGGGAAAGAGCAAGACTCCGTCTCAAAAAAAAAAGAACTTAGTTCAGCTGAAGAACAGTGTCCTCTGAGAGACAGTAAGCTGGTACCCACTGGTAGCCAGTAGCTCTATCTAGATGGAAGTGGGCATGGACTAAGAAAGGTGGAGACTTTCTCATTTTGATGTGTTGCCATTATATTGAAAATGTATGTTTTTATGTACAGCAAGACCTGTTTATCAGCAATACATATCCTAACATTTTGTTTCTATTAGCTAGGAGTTTACTGTTACTTTTGTGAGGGTGTGTTAATGATAAATCACCGTGTCCTAGTTTGGGTGGGGGTAGGGGCGTGGGGAATGGTCTTGCTCTGTTGCCCAAGCCGGAATGCCTGGCTCACTGCAGCCTCAACCTCCTGGGCTCAAGCAATCCTCCTACCTCAGCTTCCTACCTGTAGCTGGGACTACAGGAACATGCCACCATGCCCAGCTAATTTTTAAATTATTTTTTGTAGAGACAGTGCCTCACTGGTCTCACTGTCTCACAGTACCTCACTGTCTCACAGTGCCCAGACTGGTCTCAAACTCTTGGGCTCAAGCGATTCTCCCGCTTCAGCATCCCAAAGTACTGGGATTACAGGTGTGAGTCACCACTGTTGGTGTGTCCTAAATTTTAATGGCTATTTTGGTACCTTACCAGTTCTTTGAAGGAATACTTGTATTTATTGAGGGGCTGTGAGCTAGTTGTAGTGCTCACTCCTTGGGTAGGTAGCTTTATCTAATATGAGTATTTTTAGTTTAGAAAAATATTGTGACTTATACAGTTAACTCCATTTTTTAATGTCACTAATTGATGAACAAATTTTTTTGTGTTAATCTGATGTCTTTGCCCTTGTGTTGAACATGGGTTAAGAAAATGCTTTTCAGGCTAAGCATGGTGGCTCATGCCTATAATCTTCAACACTTTGGGAGGCCCAGCCAGGCGGATCACTTGAGCCCAGGAGTTCAAGACCAGCCTGGTCAATATGGCAAGACCTCACCTCTACTTTTAAAAAAAAAAAAAAATAACAGAGTGTAATGTCACATGCCTGTAGCCCCAATTACTCAGGAGGCTGAGCTGGGAGGATTGCTTTGAGCCCAGGAGTTCGAGGCTACAGCGAGCTATAATCGAGCCACTGCACTCCAGCCTGGGCAACCGAGGGAGACCTTGTCTCAAAAAAACAAACAAACAAACAAACAAAAGCAAAGAAAGAAAAGGAAAAAGGAAAGAAAGTGCTTTTCAGCTGGGTATGATGATGCACACCTGTAGTCCCAGCTACTTGATAGGCTGAATCAGGAGGATTGCTTGAGGCCAGGAGTTGGAGGCCACAGGGAATTACTGCTGAGCCTGTGAATGGCTACTGCACTCCAGCCTGGGCAACATAGTGAGACCCCATCTCCTTAAAAAAACATATAGAAAGAAAGAAAATGCTTTTCAATTTTGGCCCCAGCCATTTTTACTTAAATCTAATATCCATATATTCCTATTAGACTCACCCTTTCCCTATAGCTAAAATTATATTCTTAGAGAAGAAACTTACATCAGAAGTTAACAGTTTGGGAAAAATTTTTTTTAGATGTATTATACTTTGATTTTTTTACATTCTGGGTTAAAATTTCTCTTGAATCTCACAGGTACATGTTTATATGTCTAGTGCGTTAAACTACTATGGTTCTTCTCAGTAGCACGGAGTATATCTTTTTTATTTTATTCTTTTCCACAGGCTGCAACAAAGAAACAAAAATATGAAAAGATTAGTGAAAAGAAGATGTCCACGCCTGTTGAAGTTTTATGTAAGGTGAGCATACATGATGAATATTAAAAAAATATAAATGATCCAGGCACAATGGCTCACGCCTATAATCCCAGCACTTTGGGAGGCCAAGGCAGTAGGTCACTTGAGCCCAGGAGTTCAAGACCAGCCTGGGCAACATAGGGAAAACGCATTTCTACCTTAATAGATAAATGGTCCGGCTGGACACAGTGGCTCATGCCTGCAATCCCAGCACTTTAGAAGGCCGAGGTGGGCGGATCGCTTGAGCCCAGAAGTTCCACGAGACCAGCCTGGGCAACATGGTGAAATCCTTATCTACCAAAAATACAAAAATTAGCTGGGTGCAGTGATGCACGTCTGTGGTCCCAGCTACTCAGGAGTCTGAGGCAGGAGGATCACTTGAGCCTGGGAGGCGCCAATTGCAGTGGTGCAATCTTGGCTCTCTTGCAAGGATCTGAGATTGTGCCACTGCACTCCAGCCTGGGTAACAGAGTAAGACTCTGTCTCAAATGAGTGAATAAATGAATGAATGATCCAAGAAGAAAAAGGAACATTTTATTTGCCAGCTCTGGAACTTGTAACGTCGAGTTAGGTAGCTATTCACCATTTTAAATTTACATTTTTATTATTCTAAATATCTTTAACAAGGGCTTTTAACATAGTCTTTTTAAGTGAGTGTTTTGCTAGGCACAGTGGCCCACAGCTATAGTCACTTTGGTAGGCCGAGGAGGGTAGATCACTTGAGCCCAGGAGTTCGAGACCAGTCTAGGCAACATGGTGAAAGCCCATCGCTACAAAAAATGCAAAAATTAGCCTGGCATGGTGACGCATGCCTGTAATCCCAGCTTCTTGGGGATGCTGGGGCAGGATGCTTGAGCCCAAGAGGTTGAGGCTGCAGTGAGCCAAGATTGCACCACTGCAGTCCAGCTTGGGTGACAGAGTGAGACCCTGTCTCAACAACAACAAAAATAAGTAAAATAATAAAAAATAAGTTAAATAAACGTTATAAGTAAGTAAAATAAGTGTTTTATGTTTCTGGTTTGTTAGGGCTCTCTAATCTGTTGAAAACGGGGCGGGGGGTAAATAAACAGGGCAGGTAAACATTTTCAGTAGAACCTCATTAATCTATTAGAAAAAGTAAGAAATATTCTCCTTAGCCTAAACTAGTGCTGGAAAAGAAAGGTTATCAACAATTAGTACATTAAGGAACAGGGAAACATGCAGACAGATTGGAGCAATCCAAAATAGCAGCTCTCCAACAATACAGGAATACAGAAGACAGTTTGAATCACACTCATTTTTTCTAAAATTTTCAACTTCATAGAAAGGCAATTGAGTTTAGAATAGAGAGGTATTTGTGTCATGATGAATAACCATGATCTCATCCATAAAAAGAAGGCCATACGGCCTTTCAGACAAGAAAGAATTGTATACCTGAAATTAAGTACAAAGCAGTACACAAATAAATAGTTGAGGGAAGAAATCAGTGAGAGTTAAGATAGTAATTATAAAGTGGTAAGATTGTTTTCAGCCTGTCATACTGTTTGCCATTAACACAGGCCATAAATGTATATAAATGTTGAGTTTTAGAAAGATGTATAATATGTATTATTTTACATCTTTTAGCATATGTATATGTTTCAAGTGGTCACCCAATTTATATCAGTGCAATCAATAAAAAATGTTGCAAGCATTTCCATTCTATCCTTCCTAACTCCAGGACGTGAGAAATTTCTCAAAATCATAAGGTTGTAGAAAGAGACTGCCTCCTTTAACTTTACCACTCTCCACATAGGCATTTACTCTAGGAGAGGAGATACAGAGGTTTGTGTTCTTTTAATATTTTGTATTTCCACATTGCTGATTGGGGAAATCCTTTTGGTGACTAATACCTAGAGCCTTGAAAATGTTTATACATTGTTGAGAATCTTTCCTAAGGAGCTAAATGGAAAAATTCTATGCCCACAGATGTACTTAGCAGTATTATTAATAATAGAGAAAAATTAGAATACATCCAAATGTTCAGTTATAGAGAACAAGTTAATCATGTGTATACTAGGTAGAATATCATGCAACCATTTAGAAACTTCTGAAGGCTGGGCATGGTGGCTCACACCTGTAATCCCAGCACTGTGGGAGACCGAGGAGGCCAAGCGGGGCAGATCTCTTGAGCTCGGGAATTTGAGACTATCCTTGGCAATATGACAAAACCCTGTCTCTACTAAAAAATACAAAAAATTAGCTGGGCGTGGTAGCTCGTGCCTGTAGTCCAGCTACTCAGAAAGCCGAGGTTGGAGGATCGCTTGAAGCCTGGGAGGTGGAGGTTGCAGTAAGCTGAGATTACACTACTGCACTCCAGCCTCCAGATTGAGACCCTGTCTTTAAAAAAAAAAAAAAAAGTTTATGAAGAGGCGGGACTTTGATAAAATGACAGGTTTTAGTAAGTGGGCTATATGAGTTATTTATGAACATAGTACTGTATAGGAAAAGCACTATATGGGAAAAACATATGTATTTCTTCCACTAATATTGTACGTAACAGGGTAGGTAGGGTCATGAAATTTTATTTAAATTTATGAGGAGACCAAGCCATCATTTTAGCTCTCATATCTTCCTATGAAATGGTAAAATATCCTGCCCAAAAATATCTTTTTGCTTGTACTTAAATGCATTTATTTTTCTATCTTGAAATGTTTGTTTTTAACTTTATTTTAACCCTTGAACCTATAGGGGTTTCCTGCAGAATTTGCGATGTACTTAAACTATTGTCGTGGGCTACGCTTTGAGGAAGCCCCAGATTACATGTATCTGAGGCAGCTATTCCGCATTCTTTTCAGGTCAGTTTTTAAGGTATTTTAAGATTATAAACTCTGTGAGGGAAATTGGTTAAATTTACCTAACAAATTCATTCTGATAAATACTAAAGTAAAGCAGATCTAGCTAACGTGAATAAAAGGTTTAAGAAACTGATTTATTTGGGACTAATTTGGCATTTTTCTATTTGTAGTGTAAATAGATGATTTTAGTTTAGAGTGGATAGAGAGTTGAATCATACTCAAAGTAGAATGTAACTTTTCCAGAATAGTTATAATTCATATTAGATATAAGTGGCTGTCAGTGCCTTCTGGAACTCTCCAACTTTGTTACAGTACCAAATAAAAAGCAATTAAAATATCACATAATCATGGAGTCTGATCAAGTGGTAGCAGTCCTAAACTAGGGTAGGGTTCCTTAGGCACAACCCAGAACTGGTCTTGAAAAAGTGGGGGAAATAGATTACATGTGGCTCAAACTCTTAGTTGGAAGAGAGTAAGAATTGAGGTAATCCGGCCAGGTACGGTGGCTCATGCCTGTAATCCCAGCACTTTGGGAGGCCGAGGCGGGCAGATCTCTTGAGGTCAGGAGTTAGAGACCAGCCTACCCAACATGGTGAAGCCCCATCTTTACTAAAAATACAAAAATTAGCCGGGTGAGGTTGTGCTCGCCTTTAATCCCGGCGACTTGGGAGGCTGAGGCAGGAGAATCTCTTGAACCTGGGAAGTGGAGGTTGCAGTTAGCTGAGATCCCACCAGTGCACTCCAACCTCGGTGACAATGAGGCTCTGTCTCAAAAAAAAGAGAAAAACAAAGAATTCAAGTAATCTGCCGGGTGCAATGGCTCACACCTATAATCCTAGCACTTTGGGAGGCCGATGGCGGTGGATCACTTGAGGCCAGGAGCTTGAGACCAACCTGGCCAACATGGTGAAACCCCGTCTCTGCTACAAATACAAAAATTAGCCGGGTATGGTGGCAGGCGCGTGTAATCCCAGGTACTCAGGAGGCTGAGGCAGGAGAATTGCTTGAACCTGTGAGATGGAGGTTGCAGTGAGCTGAGATAGCACCACTGCACTCCAGCCTGGGCAACAAGAGCAAAACTTGGTCTTAAAAAAAAAAAAAAGAAAGAAAAAGAAAGAAAAGAAAGAATTGAGGTAATCTTTTAACCCCAGAAAAGTGTCTTCCCCAGGCACCAGTCAGACATCTTATTCCCAAACTTCCAGTTGAATGTTTACTCTTACTTGTTTTTAGGAAGTACCTCCTCATATGAGTATTCCCCTAGATAACTGACAGCTTGATTTTATGTTTCAGTTTTCATGCTGCCTTTTTCATCTATAATAAATATTTTAGAAGCTGCCACACTTGAGGAAATATTCGTTGTGTAAAGAAATGCCCTCACTGTCTTAAAAAGTTAGTAGGTTATATAACTGGACTCTGTTATTAAAGGATTAACATAAAATATTTTATGTTTTCCAGGACCCTGAACCATCAATATGACTACACATTTGATTGGACAATGTTAAAGCAGAAAGCAGCACAGCAGGCAGCCTCTTCCAGTGGGCAGGGTCAGCAGGCCCAAACCCCCACAGGCAAGCAAACTGACAAAACCAAGAGTAACATGAAAGGTTAGTAGCCAAGAACCAAGTGACGTTACAGGGAAAAAATTGAATACAAAATTGGGTAATTCATTTCTAACAGTGTTAGATCAAGGAGGTGGTTTTAAAATACATAAAAATTTGGCTCTGTGTTAAAAAAAAAAGACGTCCTTGGAAAATTTGACTACTAACTTTAAACCCAAATGTCCTTGTTCATATATATGTATATGTATTTGTATATACATATATGTGTGTATATTTATATCATTTCTCTTGGGATTTTGGGTCATTTTTTAACAACTGCATCTTTTTTACTCATTCATTAACCCGCTTTCCAAAAATTTGGTGTTGGGAATATAATATAATCAATCAATCCAAAATCCTAGACCTAACACTTGTTGATTTCTAATAATGAATTTGGTTAGCCATATTTTGACTTTATTTCAGACTAACAATGTTAAGATTTTTTATTTTGCATGTTAATGCTTTAGCATTTAAAATGGAAAATTGTGAACATGTTGTAATTTCAAGAGGTGAGTTTGGCATTACCCCCAAGGTGTCTTATCTTCTCAGTTGCAGAGCATCTCATTTTCTCTCTTAAATGCTCAAATAAATGCAAAGCTCAGCACATCTTTTCTAGTCACAAAAATAATTCTTTTATTTGCAGTTTAACTACATATGATCTTAATTTCAAAACGATTCCTTTGTTTTTGGCTTGATTTTTTACAATGTTGCAAATATCAGGCTCCCAGGGTTTAATGTGGAATTGAAGTCTGCAGCCAGGCCTTGCAAGTTGAAGATAACTGGGGCAAATGCCATTGAAACCGCTAGTCTTATTTCCTTTCTACCTTTCTGTGGCACTCTTACTGCCTATAAGGAGTAGAACTGTTAGGACACACTGTTGCTATACAGTTTGACTCCGATTTTCATGTTTTGTTTTTCTTTTCCCATTTCTGGGGCTTACCTCCTGATACCTGCCTACTTTCTGGAAGTAGTGGGCAAGTAAGATTTGGCTCTTGGTTTCTAATTTTTAAATTTCTGAATGACTGCTCTAGTCTGAACTTGGCCTTTATAGATTAATCTTTGCTTCACATTTTTAGTGTTTTATTTAAACTATTTTATAATTTAAAAATAGATTCTAATCTGAAGATACTTTTCAAGAAATATTATTAACTGATGTCATCCTCATCCCAGCAGCTCATCTGTTAGGAATGAAGTTGAGATGCTTCTATTCCATGTTTTTGTATTTGAGAAGGATTCAAAGTTGAAGGTTTATTGTCATTGGGTTTTTCAGATGGTGACATTTAAACTCAGGATAGCAAACCCTAATGTTCACACAGTGCTGTGCCTCTGCATCTCAGTTGGGATAGTTGCCCCTTTTGAGTGTTTTAATCATTGTGTAACTAATCATAGTGTCAAGAAGTTCATAATGTGTTATGTAGCTAGTGTCACTGAAAAACAGTCCTACCATTTTAGGTAAGACCAAGTAGAGTCTCTAACCCAAGGACTTGTTACACCTGACAACCTATAGTGTATTTGCTTTTTCTCACAAAATGAAACCAATTTTGCTGAAAGCTAGCTGGGATAATAGGATCATCACAAGTTGCAGTTTCTATAACTAAAATTAGATTGAAATCTCTTCTGACCTAGAACATTTTACTTCAGGCATTCAGCAGATTTCAGAAAGAATTACCTTATTTTGAGTTAGTTTCTTTGTTAGTTTACTGTGTGTCTCTTCTTCAATAAACAAGCAGAAATTTGTGTCCTGCCCTATCCAGGTCTTAAAGATGAGAAGTTGGATCCACTGAGCTAGTTTCCTTTTTGGGGGGGGGAAGAACTGTAATTAAACTTGTTTAATCCTTATTTTGTATTGTAGCTATTTTTTGTAAAAGCAACTTAAAATCTTATAAAAATTTTATAGCGTCGTTAGAGACAATGGTCATACAAATTATCACATAAACATGGACTTGAAAAATTAGGCTTTTCATAAAACACATCACATGTCATTGACTGCTTTTCAGAAATACACTTCCAAGGCAGTACATCTGTATTGCTACTGAAAAGTGCCACTTCACAGAACACAGACTTCTTTTTGCTCTTTGACATCTTCTGTTTTTCTTTTTTAATACAAAACTTTGTGCTCAAGACGAATCTTACATGAAACTCTCATAAACCATGAAAATGTAGCTGGCCTTCGGGCCTTAGGCATGAAATAAGCATGGGGAACATATTCCCCTAACTTCTACCCCCAGCCCAGCAGGTTATCCTTTAAGAAATCTCCTAGGAATTCTGGAGTTTGAAAACAGTTCCTCTATGTTATTCCTGCTTCCAGTCTCTAAGTAACAAGGGCATTTAAAAGCATAGTCTCTTAAGGTCCACTGTGGTGGTTTTTTATTTAAGAAATAACTCAGCTGGGCGCAGTGGCTCACGCTGGTTATCCCAGCACTTTGAGAGGCTGAGGCAAGCAGATCACTTGAGGCCAGGAGTTTGAGAGTCTGGCCAACATGGTGAAAACCCATCTCTACAAAAAATACAAAAATTAGCCAGGTGTGGTGGCGTGCACCTGTGGTCCCAGCTATTTGGGAGGCTGAGGCAGGAGAATTGCTTGAACCTGGGACGTGGAGGTTGCAGTGAGCCAAGATTGTGCCACTGCACTCCAGCCTGGGTGATAGAGTGAGACTCTTGTCTAAAAAAAAAAAGGAACTCATACAGCTCAATGATACATTGATCCCAATAAATCGTTTTAATAATGATGAAAACATCCTACTGGGTTTTTCTAGTTAAAAACTTTAGGACAAGCGCAGTGGCTCATGCTTGTTATTCCAACACATTTGGGAGGCTGAGGTGGGAGGATTGCTTGACCCTAAGAGTTCTAGACTTGCCTGGGCCACATAGTAAGACCCTGTCCCAGCTCCCTGCAACATCCTCCCCAACCCAAAAAAAAAAAAAAAAAAAAAAAGCCAGGCACAGTGGTGAGTGCCTGTGATCCCAGCTGTGTTGGGAGGCTGAGGTGGGAGTATCACCTGAGCCCTGGAGGTTGAGGCTGCAATGAGAGCTGTGATCATGCCACTGCACTCCAGCCTGGGCAACAGATGAGACCCTATGTCACAACAAGGAATTTTTAGAAAGTGCTTTTTAAATGCATTTTATTACTCTTCACAGAATTAAACTTTCAGAGGATTTAGTATTATTGAACTAAGTTTCATAAGTGTATTTTAAGCAAGTAAATCTCTAATGTAGGAAAATCCCCAAAATGGTAGCATTTACTAATGTTTTATATGGTAATTTTTGAAAAATATATCTGATATTTCTTCAGTAAAAATGGTGTTGTTTTAATAACTTACTAAGAATGTTTAAAGATTCTTTAAGTCTGGCTTATCTAGCTAATGTGGGCCTATTAAATAATAGGCAGACTTCCTTATATTCTTTAGATCTTTTCAAATACTCCATTCCAATATCCATCAAAAGACTTCTCTTTATGCCAATTATTATCTGTACTAGTTTTTAATGTTCAATTACTACAAGATTATAATTAGTTTTTATTCATGTTCCCAAGAAAAATACGTAAGATTCACACCCAACACACTTCGAAATTTATTTCACTCCCTTTGACTGTATGTGATTATCAAAAAAGTATTTTATAAGTAAAGAAAAATGAAATATTTTTAGGACATTCAAAATCTAATGAAGTTCAGTGTTTCTTTAATTGAGGGCAGGCAGAGGTGGGGGAGAATTTCAGAAGGTAGTGAACCCAAAGGTGGATTCTTGGATAATTCTACTATTCTGTACTCTCAGCATCTTAACCCATCTGTTTACTACCCTAACCATAGTTACTAAGTGGAGTTTTATCATAATAATATACACAGCTATCAAAGTGTTGACATTCAGAGGAGATTACAAATATTATTTTTCTATCATATTGACCTACCATGTCCACAGTCTTCCTTGAATTACCTTCCAATTTTACTGGGCTGCATCTACCATTTATGTCTAGTTTGACTTTTTCTGACTTCACCAATTGCTGCTAGGAACGTGCTGGTCACTCAGCAGCACACCCACATCACAGGGGAAGATCTTGAAATACCTGGACAGTCTGAACACGCTGCTCTGAATACACTCAATTCTAAGAAGTACCAGGGAACCGCATCTTCTTGCTGAAATCTTGAATTTTTGTCAGCTTTTTTTTTTTTTTTTTACTGTGGACAGTAAAGCTGGAAAGATCTAAATAACCCAACAGGAAATGCCGATGAAGGTGCAAGAGTTGGTTTGTGGTCATCTGGAGTCCATGTCTCCAAGACTGCTGGACCTTCAAATTCTGCAACTTGTTAGATCATCTGGATGATAGCACAACTGTTAGAAGACCTAGAAGAATACAGCATTGCTGTGACTCGGTGATGAATGCAGACCATCTACCAGCTGGGGAAAGAATCAATTATAAACAGGTATTTTAAAACTCCAGAACATCAGAAATGTATAGCAGAATGAATTCTGTTATAAGGAAGACAAAAGAATTCAGTCTGTTTTTTAATGCAGTTTAGGAATAATGTATACCTCCTATACTTAAAATTGTCATTTATCTTTCCCATTAAATACTCTTTTAGTTTCTGCAGGGAAGGAAGAGTTATTACAGGTTTTTTTTATTATTATTATTCTTTAACTTTAGATACTGCCAATCTGATTTAAAATTCTCCAAACTTAATTCTGTGCAACCAACAGAACCACACAAGCAGCCAGGCACTGTGGCTCACTCCTATAATCCCAGCCTTTTTGAGGCTAGATGGGAAGATCACTTGAGCTCAGGATTTTGAGAACCATCCGGACAACATAGGGAGACTTCATCTCTATTTTAAATAATTAAAGAAAAAAAAAAGGCCAGGCGTGGTGGCTCGCTTCTGTAATCCCAGCACTTTGGGAGGCCAAGGCGGGCAGATCATGAGGTCAGGAGATTGAGACCATCCTGGCTAACACAGTGAAACCCTGTCTCTACTAAAAATACAAAAAATTAGCCGGGGCCGGGCGCGGTGGCTCATGCCTGTAATCCCAGCACTTTGGGAGGCCGAGGCGGGCGGATCACAAGGTCAGGATATTGAGACCATCCTGGCTAACATGGTGAAACCCCATCTGTACTAAAAATACAAAAAATTAGCCCGGCGTGGTGGCGGGCGCCTATAGTCCCAGATACTTGGGAGGCTGAGGCAGGAGAATAGCGTGAACCCAGGAGGTGGAGCTTGCAGTGAGCCAAGATCGCGCCACTGCACTCCAGCCTGGGTGACAGAGCGAGACTCTGCCTCAAAAAAAAAAAAAAAAAATTGGCTGGATGTGGTGGCAGGTGACTAGTCCCAGCTACTCGAGAGGCTGAGGCAGGAGAATGGCGTGAACCCAGGAGACTGAGCTTGCAGTGGGCGGAGATCGCGCCACTGTACTCCAGCCTGGGCGACAGAGCGAGACTCCGTCTCAAAAAAAAAAAAAAGAAAAAAAAAACCACAACCATGTTATAGGAAAAGTTAGTATAAATGACATAGCATAATTAATATTTTCAAAATAACTTTTGAAAAGTTGTCTTGTAGCGTGAAGGGATCCTAAGTTTCAAAAGCCCATCACAAACTTACAAACCTTACTACTACGTAAATATCCCTTTGAACTAGTTTCTGGTTCTATTTAAAAAGTCGAAAACATTTGAAATTAATTTGCAAATAAGAACAGATATACACTGTGTGGGGAGGCTGAGGTGTAGGATCTCCTGAGCCCAGGAGTTTAAGTCCAGCCTGGGCAACATAACAGCAAGACCTCATCAAAAAAAAAAAAAAAAAAAGCATATCTTTTGTTTATGTTTTTTATAGACAAAGTCTCACTATGTTGCCCAGGTTTATTTGGAACTCCTGGCTTTAAGTGATCTTCCTGCCTCAGCCTCCCAAAGTGTTAGCATTACAGATGTGAGCCACCTCATCTGGGCCAGAGCATACATTTTAGATTTCAGATTGGGTGGCGGGCAGGGATAGAATATCCTTGTTAGTTATATAAAAATAAACTTTTTTTTCCTTTTTGCAGATTTGAAATTTAATTAAGCTATTAACTTTTTAAGCATCACATCCTCCAACTCTGTTTTAACTCCCCACCCCCCCCCCCTTTTTTTTTTTTTAGGAAAAGGGATTCATTCCTCATTTTAACTGATGTTACAGTGAAGATGGGTTCTTGAACTCTTGGAAGCCTGGATAAGCCACCTAATCCGCAAGATAAAAACCAAAGACTAATATTGGGGAAAAGAATGCTTAGTACTTGAAGACTGAATGTTGAATACCTGTTGAATATTCCTATTGAGGTTTTTTCCTAAATATACTTCAGTAACATCTTAGGACAATTCACTGGAGAAATGTTGATCCCTGGCTGGAATGTCATACCATTGACCCATCTGAAGAGTTAAAGCTGGATTTGACTGCTCTTTTCTACCAAGAATATTGTTAGGGTAGCCTTTTACCAGTTTCTAAACAATTGTAATCATTTATTGACTCAGCAATTCCTCAGATAACAGGTCAAAAGATGTACAGATATATTCTAAAGTTTTCCTGTTATTAAAGGCACAAGAGTTTCCTTGTATTTTGACTGACAATGTAGCATGTTTCCATTTTAGTTTGTTAGTGATGGTGGTTTTCCCTCTGAAAGCCATTTGGTGTATTCACCATAACAATTAGTTTAACATGATTACATAAGAAAACTATGATAAAACCCAGCAATTTTAGTAGTTGTGAAAATACGTTTTTTAAATCATGTTTAAGAAGAATTGCAGGACTTGAAACCAAATCCTGATGGGGGAATTCTGTTTAATCCTGTTTAATCTGTTTAATTTCTGTTCAATCCTTAGTTTCTTAACCTGCATAGCTTATCCTATATTGTACTTTCTTTCTTTTTTAAACTCCCAAACAAGAAGCTTGAAATGTTTCCTGTATTTTAAAATTGAAATTTGGTCACAGGGTATAGTCAGATTTTTATTAAGGTTTGGTTTGACAACCTTTAAAAGAAAGGTTAAAAGAAAGGTTTACCTCGCTAATACTTCTTAATAACATGCATCAAATGATATTCCCTATGGTGAAGTATATTCTCAAAGTTTTGTTATCTTTCATTTTTGGCATTTGCTGCTTATGGACTTAGTACCCAGGCAACAAAGATCTATTATGCACCTACTCTGTTGTATGTTTGCTGTTATTCCCCCCCCCCCAAAAAAAGAGCATATATGCATAAGAAATAAATATTAGAATTATTTTGTTTCTCCCACAAAGCCCATGGGAGATGGCCCAACAAATGTTTAAAAAGTAAAAGAGGTCAGGCACGGTGTCTCCCACCTGTAACCCCCACACTTTGGGAGGCCATGGCGGGTGGATCACGAGGTCAGGAGTTTGAGACCAGCCTGGCCAACACAGTGAAACCGTGTCTCTACTATAAATACAAAAATTAGCCAGGCATGGTGGCAGGCACCTGTAGTCCCAGCTACTCAGGAGGCTGAGGCAGGAGAATCGCTTGAACCCAGGAGGCAGAGGTTGCAGTGAGCCAAGATCATGCCACTGCCCTCCAACCTGGGTGACAGAGCGAGACTCTGTCTCCAAAAAAAGAAAAAAGAACTAAAAAGAAAGGAGCAGTTTATGATTGAAGGAAACATGACCTGGGCTGAAAAAGTGAGGATTGATTGGAGTGGGCTAGAACGAGCTATAGTTTCTAGCTCATTTGTAAGGAGGTAGACAAAGGGGCATTGGTGCCTCAGAGTGGGTGTCTGGTGAGAGGAAAAACGGTGCTTGAGAGATTTTCAGGCTATTGCTGTTGGACAGGCATATTTTCTCCCTTTGCCTTTAGCTGTAGATAAAGTGTGGTTATGACCTGAGGCTTCTTGTATTCAAACTTGGCCTAGGGCCTATGTAGAGGCCCTAGGGTCTACTTGGGGTGGAGGAGGGAAGTATTTGTAGAATGTGTAGGCTTGAGAAGTAAATAAAGCCAAAAAAGCATCACTTGCTTACATTTTTAAATGAGTCATAAAACAATCTTTCTAATGCGGCTGGTAAAGAAGTTTTAAAGGTCTATCCAAGGTTTCTCTACAGAAATTACATGCTTCTCAAGTCTTTAGTAAAATAATACAGATAATTATGCCTTGAATGCATTTATTATTAAAGTTTACCGTTTTAATTTGTGTCTGAAATAATTTGTGCTCATGGTAGGATTAAAATTGTATTCTTTAGTTAAAGCAAAGCAATCTGTTTTTCATTGATTTGATAAATATGTGAATGCCTAATATGTTCTGGGTACTAAAAATGCAGAAACATGCTCATTTGAATTACTAATAATTATTTTAGTATGCTGAGAGGCTTTGAATTCACTGTACCCCTCCTTCCTAGAGTCATTCAAAACAGAAAAAATTAGTTTTAAGTATAGATTCATGTTTTTCTGTTTTAAAAAGTTGAGCTAATACGTTTCACAAGAGACGAAATAACATGAGCCACTATAATTATTGGCTCAGTTCCACCCAATTTCCATATTTTGGGTGTAATTTAAAATTTTTAACTTGGAATTTTAACTTTTTTTTTTTTGTTTTGATTTTTTACCAGGTTTCTAAGCATGAACTGAGGAACAGAAGAAGCAGAGCAGATGATCGGAGCAGCATTTGTTTCTCCCCAAATCTAGAAATTTTAGTTCATATGTACACTAGCCAGTGGTTGTGGACAACCATTTACTTGGTGTAAAGAACTTAATTTCAGTATAAACTGACTCTGGGCAGCATTGGTGATGCTGTATCCTGAGTTGTAGCCGCTGTAATTGTGAATATTAACTGAGATAGTGAAACATGGTGTTCGGTTTTCTATTGCATTTTTTCAAGTGGAAAAGTTAACTAAATGGTTGACACACAAAAATTGGTGGAGAAATTGTGCATATGCCAATTTTTTGTTAAAACCTTTTGTTTTGAACTATACTGCTTTGAGATCTCATTTCAGAAGAACGGCATGAACAGTCTTCAGCCACAGTTGTGATGGTTGTAAATGCTCACAATTGTGCATTCTTAGGGTTTTTCCATCCCTGGGGTTTGCAAGTTGTTCACTTAAAACATTCTTAAAATGGTTGGCTTCTTGTCTGCAAGCCAGCTGATATGGTAGCAACCAAAGATTCCAGTGTTTGAGCATATGAAAGACTCTGCCTGCTTAATTGTGCTAGAAATAACAGCATCTAAAGTGAAGACTTAAGAAAAACTTAGTGACTACTAGATTATCCTTAGGACTCTGCATTAACTCTATAATGTTCTTGGTATTAAAAAAAGAAAAGCATATTTGTCACAGAAATTTAGTTAACATCTTACAACTGAACATGTATGTATGTTGCTTAGATAAATGTAATCACTGTAAACATCTATATGATCTGGGATTTTGTTTTTATTTTGAAATGGGAGCTTTTTTGTTTACAAGTTCATTAAAAACTAAAAACTTTCTGTAAGGAAATGAGATTTTTTTTAAACAACAAAAAATGCCTTGCTGACTCACTATTAAAATAAAAATCTCCCCAATTTTTTGATAGACTACTTCAAGCCATTTGTTACATGGTATTCCTTTGCAAGTCAATTTAGGTTTCGTGTTATAACTTTTCCTCTTTTTTTTAAGAAAAATGAAAAAAGTAATTCTTTTGTCTGAAGGGGAAAGGCATTCTTTCATTTTTTTCTTTTTTTCTTTTTTTTTTTTATGACTTGCAGGCACAGTATCTAGTACTGCAACTGCCAGAACTTGGTATTGTAGCTGCTGCTCGCTGACTAGCAGCTGGACTGATTTTGAATAAAAATGAAAGCATTAAAGGGTTTCCCTACAAAACATTTTTCTTTAAAATACTTTTGAAATGGCTATAAGCAGTTGACTTTCACCCTTGGAGAGCATCACACTGTGTGAGGTTCAGTGATTGTTGACCCTCCCCAGCCCCTCCTGCTTCTTTAAGTTATCCGTGTGCGTGCGCTTCCTCTCAATCTTCTTTGCACGCTCATTTCTTTTTCTCTGACCCATGAGAAAGGAAAACTTACTGATGATAATTTTTAAATAGTGTAATTTATTCATTTATAGCATGTCAGGATAAATTAAAAGAACATTTGTCTGGAAATGCTGCCAGGAGCCTATTGTGTAAATGTAGGTATTTTGTAAAATAACCTTGAAATTGTAAATTGACACGTGTTTGGTCAGATTGTGTCAAAGTTTAATTTGTTTTGTTTTCTTTTTTCTTTTTTTTATTTGAAAACTACTTTAGCAATAATTAATTCCATGATTATCACATTCTGCCATTAAGGGATATTAGTACCGTAATACTGAAGAAATTTTATTAAGTCTGAACTTTTGGGGTAGGCAGCTTCTTTGTTTCTTTTCTATCCACCCTTGTCGGTTGAGGTATTTGTTTCTTGACTAATAAACCCTTTGATACTTTTAGCCAGAAATCGGTCTCATAAAGCTATTTTTGAGTATAGTTTGTGTAAAATAAAAATGTTTAGCTTTGGTAATAACTTCCAGGCTGAACTCCCTCTAGCAAGATATTTTTCAGTGCTTTTATTTACTATGCACTTAGACTATGCACTTTTTCTGAAATATTTTTGTAACACTTTTTTGTATTTTTGCCATTTGAAAAGGTTGTGGTGTAGTTGGTCTGTAATTAAGTTGCAGATTTAAAACTGCTGTTAGCTTTGTAAATCAAAATATAGGTGTTTTTTGTCCTGGTATATCGTCATTCCATCTGCAGCTGGAGCTGGAATCCCATTGATCTTCTAGCTACCATTCATTTTCTTCACTGTTCACAAAAGAAGAATGTGAAATTCAGTGAATGCTGTTACTAATCCTGTTGCGAGATGAATCTCATTTCACCAAAATTAAATTATGTTTTTCCGCTAAAATGATACAAGTTGAAGACACATCACTCTGAAATTGGAAGACCTCACCACTTAAGGCTCCACAGTGGCTTACTCAGCTGAACTCTAGGTTACTACTCTTTACTTTGTTCACCCATTGGGGGGTGCAGTTTTTTTTAAAATGTTGGGAGATGGCCATTCTAACTACTGTTGAATGTCTCTGTTTTGGGAAGGTATAACAAGAAATAAAAAAGAATATATATGAAGGGAGAGACTGGTTATCTCCTCCCATATGGTTGTGCTTATCCTCTTATGGCTTACAAATGAATATTTGGAGGTTTGCTTTCACAATGATTTCCCATCAACAAATATTTTTATTAAGATTTTTCCTGTTTCTGTTAGTCCTTGCAGTACTCATAAATGTTTTAAGCTGAGCATACTGTAATAGTCATAAGTTTAATTTCATTATAATAAAAATAGTCAAACAAAAGAACTTTAGAACCCAAGACAGTAGTTTTCCCTAAAGTTTGCTGAACTATTAAGGAATATGTTCTTATAGCCCTTGACTAGAATGAGTCATGGGAATTCTAAGAAGGGATGGCCTAGACATTTTTAGCTCAGTTAAATTCAGCATTTAATGCAGGTGAGTTCCTGGGTCGTTTTCCAACTAGTCTGGAACAGTTTGGTTCTGACTCAAACTGGTATAAAGCATTATTTTAGGTTTTCTCTTTGCCAGTTTTTAAGCAGTTATAACCATGTAAATCAAGATGTGAGGACCTCTATATGAAATATAGTAAAGAAGTGGTGTCAGCAGATCAATATATGTGTCCTGGGTGTGCTGCTCTCTTAAGTGAGACTTTGTGAGACTATAAATGCATTATTACCATTGCTTACATTTTGGGGGATTTTCTTTCTCCTCAAAACTTCCACTTCTATTGTAATATTCTTAATGACAATCTTTTTTTTAGCAGTGTATGTTTGAAACAGCCAAAGATGGCGATGAACCAAGTGTAAATTGATCTAAGCAGCCCATGCAGTTTGTGTTGAATCAACAAGCAGTGTATTGTTGAAGTGAAATTATTTTCTGAAATGACTTGTTAGACCAGTTTTGAGGACATACTCAAAAGTAGAGTAATAATGGCTCCTGGGATGGAGAAATATGAGAGGAACCTGGAACATTCTATTATGGTGCCACAAAGGAAATTTCAAAAAAAAAAAAAGGTGGATGGCCAGGAGCGGTGGCTCACGCCTGTGATTCCAGCACCTTGGGAGGCCGAAGTGGACAGGAGTTCAAGACCAGCCTGGCCAACATAGTGAAACCCTGTCTCTACTAAAAATATAAAAATTAGCCTGGTGTGGTGGCAGTCGCCTGTAATCCCAGCTTCTCAGGAGGCTGAGGCAGAACAATCGCTTGAACCCGGGAGACGGAGGTTGCAGTGAGCTGAGATTGCGCCACTGCACTCCAGCCTGGGCATTGCAGCGAGACTCTGTCTCAACAACAAAAAGGTGGATACATGTCAAAAGGGCACAGGAGCCACTTGAAGGATTTATACTTGCTAAATTTGTGTCAATTATCAAAATAAACCGGTAGCAACATTACAACTCACTGAATAAGGTACCATGATTCCACGTTGACTTAAAAATGGAGAGAAGAGAAAGCTCTAACTTGAATGTCAGCTAATTTAAGGTGAAAGGATTTATGTGTTAGAAAAATCACCATTTTGCAAACTATAGTTGTCAGAATCCTTAATGTATGTCATCTCTTTTATTCCTCATAACAGTAATAAGAAACAGTTAAAAGAACTGTTTCAGAAGAGTGGGGCTGCCCAAGGCAAGGCATGTTGGTAATTGGTAAGCTTTATAGAGCCAAGACCTAAACCTGATTTACTTGCTTTCATGCAGTTAAGCCATGGTGCTCCTCTTGCTATATCACCCTTTTAAACCCAGAGATTGATAATATTAGCCATCATTTGCTGAGTGTCATGCACTATTCTAAGTGCTTTACATGTATTTGCCTAATCAGCATCCTGTGAAGTATATCCTGTCTCCATTTTGCATATGAGGATACCAAAGCAGAGTTGGAGGGAAGATAGTTATATTCTCTTACTTTATTTTTTTGAGACAGGGTCTCGCACTGTCGCCCAGGCTTGAGTGCTATAAGACCTTAACTTTCCCCATTCAAAGTAGTTTATAGTGTCTAAATATCTTAGATAAAAGTATACATCAAATAGGATGGCAGCCTGGAAAGATATAAAATCTGAATGACTGGAAGGTCGGGCAACTAGGATTTCTTAAATTGCAGCTGTTTTCAACATAGATGTGTTGTAGAGTCTTTTCGGTTTCAAAATTAAATTGACTATAAATGGAGTGTGCTTAATTCAGATCTAAAAACTTGGGAATTAGAAAGTTGTGTGCTTGGCTGAGTGCTGTGGCTCACGCCTGTAATTCCAGCACTTTGGTAAGCCCAGGTGGGCGGATCACTTGAGGTCAGGAGTTTCACCATGGTTAACATGGTGAAACCCCATCTCTACTAAAAATGCAAAATTAGCCGGGCGTGGTAGTGCACGTCTGTAGTTCAGCTACTTGGGAGGCTGAGGCAGAATTGCTTGAACCCAGGAGGCAGAGGCTACAGTGAGCCGAGACTGAGCCACTGCACTCTAGCCTAGGCGAAAGAGCGAGACTCCGTCTCAAAAAAAAAAAAAGTATTGTGTGCTTATATTGCCTCCCTTACCCCCTCAAACTTGGGCAGGGCAGAGTCCATCTATAATAAGCAAATGGATAGTTTCCGCATCTGTCGTCAACTTTACACAAATATTTTTATTCTTGGAGCATTTTTGAACTAAGATCTAGGCCTTTAAAAGACAAAGGCAATGAGTAGCTTCCCTGTATCCACACCCAGTAAGTTAAAAAGCAGTCTTACAGAGCCTTAAGTAAAATGTTTGGAGTAACTTGGTTCTTTCTTTGTAGCATTTTCTAATTTACTGTTTGACATATATCTGATTAGAGAATATAGATACACTTAATTGTTTGGGGTGTTAAAGAAAATAGGAGTGACAGTAATAAAACAAGATGTGTCCACTGGTATAACAGTGGGATAAGGATATCTTTGAAATGCTTAGGCATATGTTAATCTCAGTTGATTGCAGAGTATTTTTTTTTTAGTATTTTTTAATTTACATGAAAATCTGGGAAATTTTAATAGTAATTTTCCAGTCTAGTCATGAATTTTTCATTACATCCACCAGATGGGAACTGATTCTGCCATATGCAAAAGGCTGCTTGCTATGTGATAGTGCTGGGGATTGGGGTGGCAGGGGGATGTGAACAGGCAGAATGGAGTAAGGGCCTTTAGTGAAAGTATAAGGGAATGACTTTTAAGAGGCAGGACAGTACTTTGTGTATGTTTTGAAAGTAATTGTGGGCCTAGTATGGTGGCTCAGGTCTGTAAATCCCAGCACTTTGGGAGGCTAAGGCAGGTGGATTACGATCACGAGGTCAGGAGCTCAAGACCAGCCTGACCAACATGGTGAAACCCCATCTCTACTAAAAAAATACATATATATACACACATACACACACACACACACACACATATACACACACAAAAAAAACTAGCTGGGCGTGGTGGCAAGCACCTGTAATTCCAGCTACTCAGGAGGCTGAGGCAGGAGACTCTTGAACCCAGGAGGCGGAGGTTGCAGTGAGCCACTGCACTCCAGCCTGGGCGACAGAGCGAGACTCTGTCTCAAAAAAAAAAAAAAAAAAGTAATTATGTGTGTCCTACAAGGCTGTGCTGGTGTCTTGATCCTTTGGCCTTCAAATAGCAAAGGTTTGGCATTCCTTAGGAGTCATTAAACTCCCTTCACCCCTCATCTATCCACTAAAATATAGGAGCACTCCACAAAATATGCAGGTCCAGAAGAGAAAGGGGCAAATGATGAGGCTTTTTACTAATTTATCCACTGACATGTTTGGTCATTTTGTGGCTCATTAGTAGAATCCATATTTAGAGCCAAATGCTAGAGCTCATTTTCTTTCATCTCTTAGAGACCAGTTAACGAATATGAAGCCCAAAAAGATGTGCAGATGTGGTCAAGCTCTCCAAGCAAGACTAGAACCCAGGCCAAATAGTACTACTCACATTTAGAGGTAATATATGTTTTCTAGTGGCACATTTAAGCCAGAGCAGTTTTTTAACATAATGCATTTATTAGCCAACTCTTACCTAGTTATCAATACTTCATCTGTGTGTTGATGATAGCAAAAAAAAAAAAAAAAAAAAAAAAAGCCAGTCTTGTTGCTTCATGACCTTATTAAAAATTGACTTTTTTCTAAAAATCACCTTAAAACTTGACTAAAATTGTGTTTGGATTTAAGATACATTATATCTACAAGAGTGGAATGCATTAATTAGATTTGCAGTCTGCTACATAAAACCAAACTTGACCAAGTTGTTTTTGCTTGAAGTTGTGAATATTTTTACACTTTTAGAGCATTTCCGTGTACCTAAGTTTATGTAGATTGTTCTAATATACCAGTGTATTCACTGACAGGGTGTTCTTTCTCATAGTTCTGTAGTACTTTTATAGCCTGTCATTTATGGAACAGAATATCTTAGGTAAAAAATGTAGCCTTTTCTCGTCGTTACCATATTAAGTCTTCAATGCTGCTAATTCAGAGAAGCAAAATAGTTTGAATAACTGTTGGAAACAATTCCTGTGGATTTCAGGCAGCCTGCCATTGGCTCTGTATGCCAATGGACAGCGGCACACATCTTGGTGATAAAGTGCTGCATTAGATATTTAGGATCAGAAGAAAGGGTGGAGGTGGATATTTTTAGAAACTGCTTTTAACAGTTGCTAAGTAAATATTTTTTATTAATTGCAAAACTGGTTTGCACTGTGCTAACGTATGTAACTCCATTAACAGCATAATGTTTTAATCTCCATTTAGACAGTAAAACCGATGTTTTTTTTGTGTGTGCCACCAAAAGAAGTCAAACTAAATATTTGAGATAGTTTTTAAAATCATTGACCATCCTGTACCCTGCAAAATTGTGAAGCATACATTATTGAGTTTTCTATAATGGCATGCATGATTTTTTTTAGCCTATGACAAAGTGCAATTCCTATACAAACAATAATAGGAATTGAGTTTTTAAATGCCAGGCACTGTGCTAGTCCCTGGGAATTCAGGGGTGACAATTCAAATGGAACTATATGCAACATAGGGTGTTACAGATACAGTACTCATGGGGCAGATGGAGACCAGAGAAAATAATCTATGAATTGCATCTGAAAGGATGAGTAGGCCGGGCGCGGTGCCTCACACCTGTAATCCCAGCACTTTGGGAGGCCGAGGCGGGCGGATCACCTGAGGTCAGGAGTTTGAAACCAGCTTGACAAACATGGACAAACCCCGTCTCTACTAAAATTACAAAATTAGCTGGGCGTGGTGGCGCATGACTAATTCCAGCTACTCAAGAGACTGAGGCAGGAGAATCTCTTGAATTCAGGAGGTGGAGGTTGCGGTGAGCCAAGATGGCGCCATTGCACTCCAGCCTGGGCAACAAGAGGGAAACTCCGTCTCAAAAAAAAAAAAAAAAAGGTTGAGTAAGGTTTGGGCAGACGGTGAAGACTCCTCGTCTTGAGGAAATTAATCTTGGAGGAATGGTAGCAAAACACACCCACATGAATGATTTCAGCCAACAGAGAGTACCCATTCCTTAGCACAGAGCCAAATGAGTGGCATAGAAAGTGTCGAAGGTTCACGTGGGCTCGATAATGAGAATGCCCTCAGTCACAAACATTTTAACCAAAAGTCGAAATAATGAAGTATATAGAGTAAGAAATGTTCAATCCAGCCGTGACCCTATCCAATGACAGTTTTATTGGTCTGCAAATCCTTGCAATGCCACCAAGGAGGAGATTGAACAAAAGTGAGATCATAAATGATACTAAATGTTAGGGACAGAAGATGATAAGTAAAAACATTCAAGCAGCAAGCATAAACCCAACTTTAGGGAAATGTAGGGGGAAATAGGATGGTTTTTAGGGCAGGTAGCAGTCTTGAGAGTGTAATTTTTTTTTTTTTTTTTTTTGAGACAAAGGCTGGATCTTGGCTCACTGCAATCTCCACCTCCGGGTTCAAGCGATTCTCGTGCCTCAGCCTCCCGAGTAGCTGGGATTCCAGGCATGCACCACCACAGCCGGCTAATTTTTTTGTATTTTTAGGGAAGACAGGATTTCGCCGTGTTGCCCAGGCTGGTCTCAAACTCCTGTGCTCAGGCAATCTGCCTACCTTGGCCTCCCAAAGTGCTGGGATTACAGGTGTGAGCCACTGCGCCCGGCCTCAATTTTCTGATCAGTGGTAGGGAGTCAGAAAACAAGTTCTTCATGCCTTCACACCAAGTCTAACCCTCTAAAAAGTCTTGTTCCTCATGCTAACAGTTGCTTCAATAACAACCTCATAAATTGGTGGTAAGGACTCACTGGTTTCCATTACATATTGAAAGTTTGGATTCTAAGGCTGATAATCTGCTCCTATGGGATAAATCTATCTCGTTTTTTTTTTTTTGAAACAGGGTCTCACTCTGTTGCCCAGTTTGGAGTGCAGTGGCACGATCATGGCTCACAGCAGCCTCAACCTCCTAGGCTCAAGCATTCCTCTACCTCAGCCTTCCAAGTAGCTGGGACTACAAGTGTGCACCACCATACCCAGCTATTTATTTTTTTAGAGACGGGATCTCTCTGTTGCTTGGGCTGATCTCATACTCCTGGGCTCAAGCCATCCTCCTGCCTCAGCCTCCCACAGTGTTGGGATTACAGGTGTGAGCCACTGCACCCAGCCTTAATGTCTTTTTAAATGCTCCTATCTGCAATTTCTGTCCTTAGAGGAAAATGTCGTATATTTATAACTGGGCATCAGGAAGGAAAACACTGTACATTAATTTTACTCTGAATGATTGCCTGTGCCTTTTTATAAAGTCATATTCAAATGTGCATTGTCACCCAGGAGAATATCAAGCCTAACAGGAGGACTTTGCTGCTTGCAAAATCTGGAGATACCTTACTCTGTGCTTTTTTGTCCCTGGATACTATGTTTGGAGTGGTGACAAGCTTAGAGAGAGAAATGAGAAGAAAATGGTGATGCATGGAAAGTAAACAGTGAAATGGTTGACTCTTGAAGCTCTGGTCTTCCTTTGGAAAAATTCCCCATTCAAGGTCACAGAGCTTTTTAGTGGCAGGGGTAGGAAAGAACCCAACTGATGACCTTTTTGGCCACTGAACTGCTACTCTAGGCATGGGGCAGTGATTTTAAGTATGATTCCAGAACCAGCAGCACCAGCATTGTCTGGGTATTTGTTAGAAATGCACATTCTTATGCCCTGCCACAGACCCACTGAATGGAACTCGGGCTGGAATCTAGTAATCTGTGTTTTAAGAAGAAACCCTCCATCCTGGCCATCCCCGGGTGATTCTGGTGCACGATAAAGTTTGAAGAGCCACTGGCAAATGAGAATGAGACTGAATGGGTGGCAGAATGAACTGGGAAGGGATCTGGTGCAAGACCTATTATTTGTTTCAGTATCCTCATCTATAAAGGAGGAGTAATGACCAGGCTCTCAATCTGCTGCTAGTCGTGAGTATGGAATGAAGTCAAATACCATAGGACTTGCCCCGGACAGTGGAGAGCTGAAGGCATGTCTTAGCTTATAAAACTGCTCATTTCTTCCCAACTGTACATTTGGTGACATGGTAGCTTGAAATTAGCTGTGGTGAGAAACTGGAAAACCCTACAATCAGGGCCTGCCTCTCAACCCCAGCTGGATTAAGAGAAAATGCGAAATTAGGAGAGAAATCTGTTTTATGTATCTTAGCAGGACTTCAAAATCACATATCATGAATCTAGGAAGCCACACATTTCCCAGGCATGGGGTAAGAAGAGAAGTGCCTAAAGCCAGACATGCAGGTTTGAGAGTTCTTATTCCAGGGGTGATAGGTGAAGTTGCAGAGCTATGTGAATTCTTCCAGCATGAGGGTATTGATGTGGAAGTGAGGGCTGAACACAGAACTCTGAGGGATATGAAGCTAAAGAATGATTAAATACTGGAGAAGAATGGGAGTAGTCACAAAGGAGGACATCCAGAAACTTAGTCATGTCTTATGAAGAAGTCAAGGAGAAAGCTGTATTGTTTATTAGTCATGGTACTTAATGACAAACTCTTGAATAATGGCTTTATGCAAAATGTCTTTCTCCCTAATGTGAGCCAAGTAACCTGCCTTCAATCTTCTGACAACACCATCTGGAACTTGAGGCCTTCCAGGCTGACACAGCAGAGAGGCACACCAGCAGTGAACTGGCTGAGTTGGGAAGTGACACACACACATACCACTTTTACATAGTTTATTGGCCAGAACTACTCAGCCCCCATCTATTTGCAAAGGAAGCTTAAAGATGTGGGGAAGAGGATAGGTATGTAGTTCCTTCTAATATTCTTGCTCACAAATTGTATGTACTATTTTAGAGAAAGTTGAGTGTGTACAGAAGCAGTCTCTGGCTGTTTGTACCCTCAGGTATCCAGGCTAGATCTTCCAGGAAGGCAGAACCTCAGGCTGTAAACTCAGATGACTCTCCACTGGCTCCTTGCCTGGTTTTCAGGGCTTGTCACATAGGAAAACAAGCCATGCAGTCCCCCGTTGCTAGGAAATGCATAAACATAGCAAGAAATAACCTGCCCATCTGCTGAGGGTTTAGCATTGCAACTTTCCCATAAATGACCAACAGCTGTTTGACTTTTGGGGGGCAATATCCCTGTGTCGGTGGCATAGGAATAAATAAGAGAAGAGAGGACCAGCATGATGACTCACACCTGTAACCCCAGGCCTTTGGGAGGCTGAGGTGGGTGGATTGCTTGAGCTTAGGAGTTCAAAACTAGCCTGGGCAACATGACAAAACCCCATCTCTACAAAAAATGCAGAAATTAGCCTGGCATGGTGGTGTGTGCCTGTAGTTCCAGCTACTCAGGAGGCTGAGATGGTAGGATCACTTAAGCCCGGGAGGTTGAGGCTGCAATGACCCATGATTGTGCCACTGCACCACAGCCTGGGCAACAGAGTGAGACCCTGTCTCGAAAAATAAGGAGAAGAGAGTTAGTTGTTTTTTTGTTTGTTTGTTTTTTTAAGGCAAAGGCCATATCTCCCTTTCCTCTTGTACTCATAGAGTCTAGCATAAAAAAGTGACCAGTAAAACTGCTGTTGAATATTAATGTACATCAGGATAGTATTCACTTTCTTTCAGCAGTTTTGACCCAGATTTGTGGTCAGTTAAAACCCTGCTATTGGCCAGGCATGATGGCTCACGCCTGTAATCCCAGCACTTTGGGAGGCCAAGGCGGGTGGATTGCTTGAGGCCAGGAGTTTGAGACCAGCCTGGCCAACATGGTGAAACCTGTGTCTACTAAAAATACAAAAATTAGCCAGGTATGGTGGTGGGCACCTGAAATCCCAGCTACTCAGAGGGTGGAGGGAGGCAGGAGAATCACTTGAACCTGGGAGGCAGAGGTTGCAGTGAGCCAAGATGTTGCCACTGAACTCCAGCCTAGGCAACAGAGCGGCAAGACTCCATCTCAAAAAACAAAAAAAACCCTGCTATCTCTTATTCAAGATCTGTTGTCAGGTCACATCTATCTTGAACCTATGCAAAAAAAAATATATATATATATATATATTGTTTTGTTTTACCTACATGCTAGATTCAGAGCTTTTTATTTTATTTTATTTTTGAGACAGAGTCTTGCTCTGTCGCCCAGGCTGGAGTGCAGTGGTGTGATCTCGGCTCACTGCAACCTCTGCCTCCAGGGTTCAAGTGATTCTCCTTCCTCAGCCTCCCGAGTAGCTGGGATCACAGTCACGTGCCACCATGCCCAACTAATATTTTTGTATTTTTAGTAGAGATGGGGTTTCACGGTGTTAGCCAGGGTGGTCTTGATCTCCTGACCTCGTGATCCACCTGCCTCAGCCTCCCAAAGTGCTGGGATTACAGGCGTGAGCCACCATGCCGGGCCATAGATTCAGAGCTTTAAAGTGGCCTATTAACCAGTATAACCCCAAAAGGAATCAGCAGAAGCCCCCCAGATTCACTTTCTTGAAAATTGAACTGTAATCCTCATCTTAACTGTAAAAGGAATTTTATTAATATTTGGTCTAGGGCTTTTCTTTTTTTTTTTTTTTTTAAAGGAATTTCACTCTTCTTGCCCAGGCTGGAGTGCAATGGTGTGATCTTGGCTCACTACAATCTCTGCCTCCCGGGTTCAAGCGATTCTCCTGCCTCAGCCTCCAGAGTAGCCGGAATTATAGGCATGAGCCACCACACCCAGCTAATTTTGTATTTTAGTAGAGATAGGGTTTCACCATGTTGGTCAGGCTGGTCTCGAACTCCCGACCTCAGGTGATCTGCCTGCCTCGGCCTCCCAGAGTGCTGGGATTACAAGCATGAGCCACCGCGCCTGACCTTTTTTCTTTTTTTTAATAAGGGATGGGGTCTCTATATTGCCCAGACGAGTGCAGTGGCTGTTCACGGGTGTGATCATAACAATACACTGAAGCCTGCAACTCCTGACCTCAAGTGATCCTCTTGCCTCAGCATCCCAAGTAGCTGGGACTACAGGCATACACCACCGAACACAGTTCTTATTTTGTTTTAAAAGTATGTTTTCAAAAGCCCAGTGTTTCAGGCCTAAATCTAACAACTTTAATTATTTTTGGAGATGGGGTCTTGCTCTATCACCCATGCTGGAGTGCAGTAGCACCATCAGAGCTCCCTGCAGTCTCTAACCCCTGGCCTCAACCAATCCTGCCTCAGGTATGCATCACCACGCCTGGGTAATTTCTTCTTCTTCTTTTTTTTTTTTTTTTTTTTTTGGATGATCTTGCCATGTTACCCAGGCTGGTCTTGAACTGCTGGCCTCCCAAAGCACTGGGATTCCAGGCTTGAGCCACCACGCCCAGCCCAACTTTCTTTTTTTCTCTAATTCTTGCTGACCTTCATGCAGACTTTATTATTATTATTATTATTTGAGGCAGAGTTTCACTCTCGTTGCCCAGGCTGGAGTGCAATGGTGTGATCTCGGCTCACTGCAGTCTCTGCCTCCCCGGTTCAAGCAATTCTCCTGCCTCAGCCTCCCAAGTAGCTGGGATTACAGGCGCCTGCCACCACGCCCAGCTAGTTTTTTTGTGTATTTTTAGTAGAGATGGGGTTTCGCCATGTTGGCTAGGCTGGTCTCGAACTCCTGGCCTCAGGTGATCTGCCCATCTCAGCTTCCCAAAATGCTGGGATTTCAGGCATGAGCCACTGCTCCCTACTCATGCAGACGTTAAAACTGCAGTGTTTTCTTAGGCTTGTCTGTTGCTCAAGGACTTGCCATCTCTTTTGCTTCCCAAAAGAACATGGAAGATGACTCAAGAACTTATTTGGGTCTGTTTAACAGCTGGCTCTAGAATACAGCCCACCCTTAAGGTGGCTTGTCACTTTGGTTACACTGTGTGCTCTAGTTATTTGACACATAAACTTTCACCTCAGGCTCTTGTACAACTTGAACTCCAAATCCATGCTTTGAAATGGCTAGCTAATTATCCCAGTTGACTCACTATGTCTACAAATGAATCTACTATCTTGCCTCTCTAAACCTGCCCTTCCTTCTATGCATGGACAAGCAGGACACCTGGGAGCCACCCTTGACTCCTCTGTCAAGTCCATCTCACTGTTTCCTTGAATTTGCCCTTTACTATCGCTTGCCTGAACTCTTTTTTTGTTTGTTTGGAACAGAGTCTCACTCGTCACCCAGGCTGGAATGCAGTGGCATAATCTCGGTTCACTGCAACCTCTGCCTCCCGGGTTCTAGCGATTCTCCTGCCTCAGCCTCCCGAGTAGCCGGGATTACAGGTGCCCACCACCATGCCTGGCTAATTTTTGTATTTTTAGTAGAGATGGGGTTTTGACACGTTGCCCAGGCTGGTCTTGAACTCCTGACCTCAGGTGATCTGCTCATTTTGGCCTCCCAAAGTGCTGGGATTACAGGCGTGAGCCACTGCGCCCGGCTGCCTGAACACTTGAAGTAGCTCTTATCTAAGCTTCATTCTCCATATGATTCTTCTTGAATGTGCCCCTTCCCACCCCCACTGCTTTCAGGATAATGACCAAATTCTGTGATCTGTTCCCTGTTTACCAAGCTATCCAAATTTATCTCTTGGCTTCTATTCCCAGCCCCAATTTCCATCCCACACTGTACACTCCAGATACACTCGCAATTCCCAGGATTCATTGTGCCATCTTGCCTTCATATGTTTCTCTGTGCTAGAAATGCCTTCCACTTTCTCCAATCTGCCTCTTTGTTCAAAAGCCAATTCAAACGTCTCTGGGAAGTTTCCCACACCACGAGAAAAGCTGGTCCGTGCCTCCTCTGCGCCTTCACTGCCGCGCTTTCCTAGCCAAATTCTGCAATTGTATTTCTGCAATTACTCAAACATACATTTCCTTCTGACCAGACAAAGCTCCCCAAGGCCGGACTTCATTCATCTTTACTCCTAATGCTTGAGGAAGGGCACATGAGTTGCAGATGCTTAGTGACTATTTTTTTAGTGATAGACTCATGGGGGAAGGCAGCTCAGCTATAGCTAAGACAGCCTTGGGGTGTGGAGGTGGGGGCAGTGAGGTGACTTCCAACCGGAAAAGAACTCGTAAATCTATAGACATAGGTCATAAACTGAGCATGTGTTTCACCCAAAGATGTGTTCATTTCTCTCCAGGGGGACATAGATGGGGGTGAGAGAAGCGTGGAGGACACAAGATTTTGGTATTGAAAAATAGCAAAGAGTCTAAAAATGTTATTGCTGGAAGGGACATTCAAGATCATAAACCTTTAGGACAAGACTGCACTTTTTAAATGTACATTTTAAAATATGCTTCAACACTCTGCCATTGAGGAAACTGGCCCAGAAATGCGGAACTGACTGCATTAAGGCCATAAAACAATTTAGTGGTTTCTTCATTCTTTTTTTTCCCTAAGAGATAGGGTCTCACTTTGTTGCCCAGGCTGGAGTGCAGTAGCACAATCACAGCTCACTGCAGCCTTGACGTCCTGGGCTCAAGTTAATCTTCCCACCTCAGCCTCCCAAGTAGCTGGGACTACAGGTGTGCGCCCCCATGCCTGGCTGGTTTTTTAAATTTTTATTATTTTTTTTATTGTGGAGACAGAGGTCTCCCTATGTTGCCCTGGCTGATCTCAAACACCTGGGCTCAGCCATCCTCCCCTGCCTCGGCCTCCCAATATGCTGGGATTTCAGGTGTCAGCCACTGTGCCCTCCAGATTTCTTCACTCTTAACCCTATTGTCTTCATATTTCTCATGTTAATTGGGATTTAGATCAGAAAGCAGGGAGAAAATGGTTTTCAGTTCTCCCAAGATAAGGGGTTGGAAATTAAGAGTCTTTTGAGAAAAGTGAAATGTGGATGGTCATCTTGTTGGCTGTCACTGCTGGTTTAGACTTTTCAAACACTTTTGTTCACATGTCCCTAAAAGAAATTTGAAAATAGTGTATCTATTTGCATGCTTTTAAGTTGACATCTAGTTTTTTATTATTTATTTATTTTTATTTTTTGAGATGGAATCTCACTCTGTCAGCCAGGCCAGAGTGCAGTGGCATGATCTTGGCTCACTGCAACCTTTGCTTCCCAGGTTCAAGCAATTCTCCTGCCTCAGCCTCCCTAGCAGCTGGGATTACAGGCATGTGCCACCATGCCCAGCTAATTTTTGACATATAGTTTTTTTTTGTTTGTTTGTTTTGAGATGCAGTCTTGCTCTGTTGCCCAGGCTGGAGTGCAGTGGCACAATCTCAGATCACTGCAAGCTCCACGTCCCGGGTTTGCGCCTTTCTCCTGTAGCTGGGACTACAGGCACCCACCACCATGCCCAGCTAATTTTGTTTTTGGATTTTTTAGTAGAGACAGGGTTTCACCGTGTTAACCAGGATGGTCTCAATCAATCTCCAGACCTCGTGATCCGCCTGCCTCGGCCTCCCAAAGTGCTGGGATTACAGGCATGAGCCACAGCACCTGGCATCTAGGTTTTTAAATCACAACTTTAAGTAGTTGCAAAACTTGTGATCGGGGGGTTTCTGTAGGGGGTTGTACTTTTCTGAGCACCATTAGAACTCAAATTTGAAATTTCTGTTTTTAATTATATCCCAAAAGAGGTCAATGAAAGATATCCACAGTATTACCTCCTTTCTTTGTTTATTTATTTATTATTTATTTATTTATTCAAGACAGAATCTCACTCTGTTGCCTAGGCTGGCGTGCAGTGGTGCAATCATAGCTCACTGC
Source organism: Symphalangus syndactylus (assembly GCF_028878055.3). Taxonomy (NCBI): domain Eukaryota; kingdom Metazoa; phylum Chordata; class Mammalia; order Primates; family Hylobatidae; genus Symphalangus; species Symphalangus syndactylus. The sequence goes on from NC_072429.2 coordinate 37,352,379, forward strand.
AGTCTCAACCTCCTAGGCTCAAGCAATCCTCCTGCCTCAGCCTCCCAAGTAGCTGGGACCACAGGCATATGCCACCATGCCTGACTAATTTTTTTTTTTTTAAGAGATAGGGTTTTGCCATGTTGCCCAGGCTAGCCTAGAACCTCTGGGCTCACGCAATCTCCCTACCTCAGGCTTCCAAAGTGCTGAGATTACAGGCATGTGCCAGTGCGCCCAGCCATGACTTCCTGTCTTTTTTTCCTCTTTTCTTTTTTTTTTGATATGGAGTCTCACTTTGTCGCCCAGGCTGAAATACAGTGGTGGTCGCCCAGGCTGAAATACAGTGGTGGTCGCCCAGGCTGAAATACAGTGGTGGGATCTCGGGTCACTGCAACCTCCGTCTCCTGGGTTCAAGCGATTGTCCTGCCTCAGCCTCTTGAGTGGCTGAGACTACAGGTGCCCACCACCATGCCCGGCTAATTTTTTGTATTTTTAGTAGAGATGGGGTTTTACCATGTTGGCCAGGCTGGTTTCGAACTCCTGACTTCAAGTGATCCTCCTGCCTCAGCCTCTCTAAGTACTGGATTACAGATGTGGGCCACCATGCCTGGCCCATGGCCGCCTTTCAAGTGTGATTATCTTGGGCTGGTGACATTTATTGAGGAACTGGAGTCACACCCTTCTGGGGCAGCTCTACTTACTATCATCCTTGGAAAACACATGGACAAATTTCAGTCAGAAACTTCACATTGCTCTTTTTCCTTCTTGAACTCCTATTTCCATTTCACTTTCCCCATGGTATTAAGTCATACATGCCATTCATTTCCATGCTATACTGTCTTTTAATGATTGCCATATAGCATTTCTTTGTAACAGAAATAGGCACTTGAATTCCAATTTTAATTTTTAATTTCTTGTGACCATAAACCTTGAAGTGTTACTTCTTCTGGGTAGAATTACCATTAGAGTTATTGGACCTAACTGATCAAAACCACATAAGTACAAATTTGATAACAGTTTGCATATGAAGAGTTATATTTTATTTATTGAGATGGATTTTTAAAATGTATGTTCATGTTTACATTGATAAATATTATTGATTCCTAGATTGGAACAGGAGTCACTATCAACACTATCCTTATTTTTTTGTTTTAATCCATGTATGAGTTTAGAAGCCTTTTTCACAAAATTATGTGGAACTGGAAAGAGTTTTGTTATTACAGTGTCACTCAATTCTTTGGATTCTTTCCAAGATGCTTGGCAAAAATCTCTTGGAGCTCTTTTATTGAAAATCAGTGAACAGCTCCATCAGTTCCTCCTTCAGCGTTGTATCATGGCAACGCCTTTTCTCTAAGACTGTTCCCCTGAAGGAGCTTTGCTGTGATTTGAATGTGTCCCCCAAAGCTCATATGTTGGAAACTTAATATCCAATGCAACTGTTTTGAGAGGTGGGACCTAGCCAGGCATGGTGGCTCACATCTGTAATCCCAGAACTTTGGGAAGTTGAGGTGGGAGGGTCACTTGAGCCCAGGAGTTTAAGACTAGACTGGGTAACAACATAGTGAGACCCTGTGTCTACAAACAAAAACAAAAACTAAATTAACTGAGCATGGTAGCACATGCCTATAGTCTCAGCTATTCTTCAGGCTGAGGTGGGAGAGTTGCTTCAGCTGGTGTGGGTGAGGCCACAGTGAGCTGTGATTGTGCCACACTACACACCAACCTGGGTGACAGAGTGAGACCCTGTCTTAAAAAAAAAAAAAAAAAAGAGAGGTGGCATCTTTAAGGGGTAATTAGGTCATGAGGACTCTTCCCTCACGAATGGATTAATTCCGTTATCATGGGAGTAGGTTTGTTATAAAAGTGAATTTGGAGGCAGGAGGATTGCTTGAGCCTAGGAGGTCAAGGCTGCAGTGAGCTGTAATCATGTCACTCCACACCAGCCTGGGCTGGGTGACAGAGCTAGACCTCGTCTCTCTCTCTCTCTCTTTTTTTTTTTTTTGAGACGGAGTCTCGCTGTGTCACCCAGGCTGGAGTGCAGTGGCTTGATCTTGGCTCACTGCAACCTCCGCCTCCCGGGTTCCAGCAATTCTCTGCCTCAGTCTCCTGAGTAGCTGGGATTATGGGTGCCCGCCACCACGCCTGGCTAATTTTCGTATTTTTAGTAGAGACGGGGTTTCATCATCTTGGCCAGGCTGGTCTTCAACTCCTGACCTCGTGATCCACTCATCTTGGCCTACCAAAGTGCTGGGATTACAGGCATGAGCCACCGCGCCCAGCCTAGACCTTGTCTCTTAAAAAAAAAAAAAAAAAAAAAAGTGAGTTTGGCTCCCTCTTGCTCTCCTGTGCACAGCCCCTTGCCATGTGATGCCTTCTACTATGTTATAATGCAACAGGAAGGCCCTCACCCGATGTAGCCCCTCGATCTTGGACTTGGCAGTCATCAGAACCATGATCCAATAAATTCCTGTTCTTTATAAATTACCCATTGTGTTAGGTATTATGTTTTAGCAGCACTAAAATGGATCAAGACAAGGTTCTTGTTTGTTTGTTTGTTTGTTTGTTTTTGTTGTTGTTGTTTTTTTGACAGAGCTTCACTCTGTCACTCAGGCTGGAGTGCAGGGGCATGATCATGGCTCACTGTAACCTCTGCCTCCTGGGCTCAAACGATCCTCCTACCTCAGCCCCACAAATAGCTGGGATTACAGGTATGAGCCACCACACTTGGCTAATTTTTTATTTTTTATTTTATTTTATTTTTTTGAGATGGAATCTCACTCAGGCTGGAATGCAGTGGTGCAACCTCGGGTCATTGCAACCTCTGCCTCCTGAGTTCAAGCAATTCCCCTGCCTCAGCCTCCAGAGTAGCTGGGATTACAGGTGCCCACCACCAAGCCCAGCTAATTTTTTTTCTATTTCTAGTAGAGATGAGATTTCACCATGTTGGTCAGGCTGGTCTCAAACTCCTGACCTCAGGTGATCTGCCTGCCTTGGCCTCCCAAAGTGCTAGGATTACAGGCATGAGCCACTGTGCCCGGCCTAATATTTTATTTTATTTTATTTATTTATTTTGAGATGGAGTCTTGTTGTTATCACCAGGCTGGAATGCAGTGGCGCGATCTCGGCTCACTGCAACCTCCACCTCCTGGGTTCAAGCAATTGTCCTGTCTCAGCCTCCTGAGTAGCTGGGATTACAGGTGCACGCCACTACACCCAGCTAATTTGGGTATTTTTAATAGAGATGGGGTTTCACCATGTCGGCCAGGATGGTTTCGATCTCTTGACCATGTGATCTGCCCACCTCCGCCTCCCAAAGTGCTGGGATTACAGGCTTGAGCCATTGGGCTAGGCCAGTTTTTTATTTTTAAATGCTGTAGAGGTGGGGTCCTCACTATGTTGCCCAGGCTGGTTTAGAATTCCTGCACTCAAGCAATCCTCTCACCTTAGCCTCTCAAAGTGCTGGGGTTATAGGCATGAGCCACTGTGTCTAGCCAGGACAAGCTTCTAGAATCAGGTAGATCAGTTTTACAATATGCCCACTGGTTAGGGGACCATGAGAGCAGGAGCTTCTTTTTTTTTTTTTTTTGAGACAAGATCTCACTTTGTCACCCAGGCTGGAGTGCAATGGCACAATCACAGCTCACTGCAGTCTTGACCTCCCAGGCTCAAGTGATGCTGCCACCTCAGCCTCTGGAGAAGCTGGAACTATAGGCGCGTGCCACCACGCCCTAATAATTTTTGTATTTTTTGTAGAGACGAGGTTTTGCCATGTTGCCCAGGCTGGTCTGAAGCTCCCGGGCTCAAGTGATCCACCCGTCTTGGCCTCCCAAAGTTTTGGGGTTACAAGTATGAGCCACCGCATCCGGCCCAAGAGTAGGAGCTTCTTGAGCCTGGCTGCCCACAGGCCCAGGACCCTAAGCAAGGGGACTCAATAGTTTTCTTCCAGCTCTCACCTTATTCCTTTTCCTCTCCAGGTTTGAATCTCCAGATCTGATTCCTGAAACTCCTTTGAGCTGAAAGTTAGCTCCCACTGTAATAATTCCTCCCCATGAGGTGACTATCTCTTTCAAACAAAGACTTACCCTGTATAATTAGCAAATCAATCCATAATCTAAAATGCTGCTTTTAAAAACAACGTAATAAAGAAAAAAACAAACAAAAAACAACATAATCAACAGAGGTAGCCTGGGAAAGCTGGCCCACCATATTTACCTCCAGCTTCAAAAAGACAAGTTTGCTGAAAGCTTTCAGTGTCAGCTGTTTGAGCCATTTACAGTCAGCTCTTACACAATACAGAGAACTAGCAGCCTCTACTCAATTCGCCAAAGCACTCTGGAAAATTGTGTGGGGGTGCTGGCCCCTAACTCGCCTCTGTTAGCATTTTAGTTCAGGCCATTAACTTTGCTTTTGTATCTGGATCTAATGGATTCTTGCCTCTTTCTGACCACATTAATTATCTCAGGTTTCACTGGGACCTTTTCCTTGGCTTGTTCCCATTTCTAATAAAGGTGAAATCACAACATCAAAGCTGCATACATTGCTAACTTTCTTTTGCATTAACTCTTGCTCTAAAACAGAAGCAGCATCCTCCTTGCTCCTGGAAGGCAGCTTGATGCCTTGGAAGTAACACTGAAGCTGGGAGAGATAGAAGACCAAGTTACTAGATTTCACTCTGACACTGACAATGACCCAGGTTAACTTTCTTCTCTACTCTGATTTTCAGTGCTTGGTCTAGACAATTGGATACAAATTTTCCTCCTGTCTTATCCTCCTACCATCAGGGATCAAGGCCAAAGCTTTGTTGAGTGTAACACTTTTTTGAGACAGTCTCGCTCTGTTTCCCAGGCTGGAGTGCAGTGGCCTGATCTCGGCTCACTGCAATCTCTACCTCCTGGGTTCAAGTGATTCTCCCACCTCAGCCTTCTTAGTAGCTGGGATTACAGGCGTCCGCCACCACACCCAGCTAATGTTTGCATTTTTAGTAGAGATGGGGTTTCACCATGTTGTCCAGGCTGGTCTCGAACTCCTGACCTAAGATGATCCACCTGCCTTGGCCTCCCAAAGTGTTGGGATTACAGGTGTGAGCCGCCGTGCCTGGCCTGTTGAGTTTAGTATAGTGCCAAGCACGGCCAGGTACAGTGGCTCTCGCCTGTAATCCCAGCACTTTGGGACACCGAGGCAGGCGGATCACTTGAGGCCAGGAGTACGAGACCAGCCTGGCCAACATGGTGAAACCCTGTCTCTACTAAAAACACACAAAAAATTAGCTGGCTGTGCTGGCACACTCCTGTAATCCCAGCTACTTGGGAGGCTGAGGCAGGAGAATCTCTTGAACTTGGGAGGCGGAGGTTGCAGTGAGTAGTGATCACACCACTGCACTCCAGCCCAGGTGACAGATTGAGACTCTGTTTCAAAAAAAAAAAAAAAAAAAAAAAAAGAATAGTGCCAAGCACGTAGCTGTTGATGAATGTGAAGAGCCATTATTCATATCCAAGTGGAAGTTATTCCCAGAATTTGAGGCCGAGTTCACAAAGAACTCTTTCTCATGATCTCAGGGAACACAGTTGGATTAGGTGGGTTTTGATATAGGAAGACACAGCTCTGACTGGTGGGCAGATCTAGAGCGTTAAAGCATTATCTCCTTAAGTCCATTGTCCAAGTGGAAAAAGCAAGGGCCACATTGCTGGGGCCTGGGCTCCCAGAAGAAGTGGGTGGATGGGCTGCTTTGTCAGTTTGGACCCACCCAACTGGTTTCCACAGCTCTGCCCAGGGCACAGGCGGGCCATGCCCAGGCTGTGGATGAGTCACTGTAGCTGCATGTCTGCACAGCAGCTGGCCCTACCTGCCTAGTGGAGGGAATGCTGGAGCCACCTGGGAGAGCCAGGCTTGTCCCAGGGTGGCTGCCAGAAGAGCCTGTTCTCCCCAAGCCTGAGCAGGATGATGGCCAAAGTCCAGGGGAGCAGGAGAAACAGCATGTGCTGGACATCGATGGCTCACACTGAGGAGGCCGGGGAGGCTCAGCTCCTGCCCTCAGACAACTGTGGTCCATCCAGAGAAGAGGCCCCACATCTACTCAGGAGCTGGGAGAGGCACTGTGAGGGGTGGAGAGCTCAACACTGAAGCCTAAGGCGTGAATTCTGGCCCCTCTGTTTACCAGCTGTGTGTGTGTGTTTTTTTTTTTTTTTTTCGAGATGGAGTCTCGCTCTGCACCCAGGCTGGAGTGCAGTGGTGTGATCTCCGCTAACTGCAAGCTCCGCCTCCCGGGTTCACGCCATTCTCCTGCCTCAGCGTCCTGAGTAGCTGGGACTACAGGTGCCCGCCACCATGCCCAGCTAAGTTTTTGTATTTCTACTAGAGATGGGGTGTCACCATGTTAGCCAGGATGGTCTTGATCTCCTGACCTCATGATCTGCCCGCCTTGGCCTCCCAAAGTGCTAGGATTACAGGCGTGAGCCACCGCGCCCGGCCCCCACAAGGTTTTTATGAGAATTCAGTAATGTTTCATAAAATACAGGTAAATATGAAGGACTGTGTAAACATCTAGCTGGAGGAGTTGTAGGAAGAGGGCTTTGCAGGCAAAGCACGTCAAAGGCCTGAGGCTGAGAAGTGATGTCCTTATGAGGACTAAGGAGGTTACAGAGTCCAAAGGGCTGGAGTGTGGGGTGTGAAAAGGGAGCAGAAGGGAAGCAGAATCCCTAGACTGTGGACATCATGAATGCCAGGCAGAGACAGGCTTCGATTCTGTAGGCCATTGGGAGCCTGTGAATGTGCCTGTGAGGGGGTAGGAGATGACTTCAGGGCTCTGTATTTTCAGACAAGATCGGATGTGTTCAGGGTGGTATGGCCATAGGATGTATTTTCTTTTCTTTTCTTTTTCTTTTTTTTTTGAGAGAGTCTTGCTGTGTCGCCCAGGCTGGAGTGCAGTGGCACGATCTCGGCTCACTGCAAGCTCTGCCTCCTGGGTTCAAGTGATTCTCCTGCCTCAGCCTCCCAAGTAGTTGGGACTATAGGCACACGCCACCATGCCCAGCTAATTTTTGTTTAGTAGAGACAGGGTTTCACCATGTTGGCCAGGCTGGTCTTGAACTCCTGACCTCGTGATCCACCCGCCTCTGCCTCCCAAAGTGCTGGGATTACAGGCATGAGCCACAGCACCTGGCCTGTAGACTGTATTTTCTTTTTCTTTTCTTTTTTTTTTTTTTTTTTTTTGAGACGGAGTTTCGCTCTTGTTGCCCAGGCTGGAGTGCAATGGCGCAATCTCAGCTCACTGCAATCTCCACCTCCTGGGTTCAAGCAATTCTCCTGCCTCAGCCTCCCTAGTAGCTGGGATTACAGGTGTCTGCCACCATGCCCAGCTAAATTTTTGTATTTTTAGTAGAGACCAGGTTTCACTATGTTAGGCAGCCTGGTCTCAAACTCCTGACCTCAGGCGATCCACACGCCTCAGCCTCTCAAAGTGTTGAGATCACAGGTGTGAGCCACCGTGCCCAGCTTGACTGTATTTTCAAATGTAAGGCCTGGCATGTTTCCTTGGGGAGGTGACATCGACAAGGAGGACAAGGGAGGAAACATCAGCTCACTTGGGATGTACCCATAAGCAGGTAACAGCCTCGCACTTCACCCCTTGCAGAGATAAGAAGCCAGTAGGGGACCCATAGGCTTGGCCCTAGGAGCCCCCTGGACTGAGCTCCTTGAGGCCAAGGGCCCCAGTGCGGAGATCAGACACGCAGTGGGCTCTCTGGATGCAGATGTAGAATGAAAGAAAAGGCAAGGGCCTGGCGCAGTGGCTCATGCCTGTCTGTAATTCAGCACTTTGGGAGGCCGAGGTGGGTGGATCACTTGAGGTCAGGAATTTGAGACCAGTCTGGCCGACATGGCGAAAACTCATCTCTACTAAATATACAAAAAATTAGCCAGGCGGCGTAGTGGGGCACACCTGTAGCCCCAGCTACTCAGGAGGCTGAGGCAGGAGAATTGCTTGAACCTGGGAAGCAGAGGTTACAGTGAGCCGAGATTGCGCCAAGGCACACTCCTGCCTGGGTGACAAAGTGAGTGAGACTCTGTCTCAAAAATAAATAAATAAATAAAAATAAAAAAGAAGCCTGTAGCTCAGCTCCCTGTTTTACAGGAGGAAGAACAGCCCTGAGTGGGAATTTGATGTTCAGGAGCCACACAGCAGGTGCTGAGAGAGCCAGGCCACAAATACAGGGACTCCCTCCCCTCCAGCCTTCCCCCTGTGAATGGACATCACCCGGGCCGGCACCCCCGAGGAGGTGCTATGCTGCAGGTAAAGACTGCTTTGTCCTGCCAGAGCGTGGTTCCCGGAACTCATTGCAGTCCCAGTAGTCCTTCCCCCAACAGTGATCGGCTCCCTCCTGTGTTCCTGGGTGAGGGAAGGAGGTGAGGTCAGCAGTTCCAGCAGCCAGGAGAGGAGGGTGTCGCCCTGCCTGAGATGACTTCACTGTCTCCACCTCATCTTTCCCACTCTGCCTACAGTCAGGAGCTTCTTGTGAACCTTGCTTCCTTGGCAACTTTTGCTTCCTTGGAAAACCTCCAGAAGAAATACAGGGATGCAGGGTATGTTCCACATGCTGCACTCAGCAAAGATTTCTTACTCTGTGTCCAGAGAGGCTTGGGCTGCTATTCATCTGCTTCCAGCCTCTCCTGGTGCCTCCATAGTGGAGGACATAGGCCCTCCCTCCTCTTCTCTCTAGTGCCCTGGAGGGTCGAGGTCCATGCTACTCACTGGATGGGAAAAGCAAAGGTGGAGAGCCAGGCACAGTGGAGCCAGCGAGCCTGGAAACTGTCCTCTCTCTTCCATCATAGCCCTCTCGTGGTCTCTGCCTAGCGTGCAGCAGTGGCCGGTGATCGTTTGCAATATTTCCCAGCTCATGGTAGCCTGACTGTGAAAACCCCATCTCAGTCGAGAAAGGCCCTGATTGGAACAAGGCCCTGTACCCTCTAGCGCTCCATCACTCCCCATACCCCATTCCTGTGGCTCTCCCTCCACCACCCTCTCCAGCCGCCCTGACCTGCCTGGCCCCCTCACGGAGACTGAGGCTGGCCCCAGAGCATTTGTACTTGCAGTCAGCCTAGACTTTCCTTCCCAGCTTTTCTGAAATGCCACCTTCTCCGTGAGCCCTTCCTAGGCCACCTCAAATGTGAAGATGCAACCTATGCTTCACGCCTCACTCCTTTCCGTGTTTTATTTTTCTCCAACTCACATACTATATACTTTACTTCTTATTTTAGAGTAGCAACAATCTCAGCCCCCACTAGGACGACAGCAACACGAGAACAGATGTTTTGTTGGTCTGTTTGCTCAGCACAATGCCTGGCACACAGCAGGCTCTCTACAAACATCTTTGAATATTGAAAGAATAGATGAGTGAATGCATAAATAAGAGAGTGACGAAAGCTATTTTGCCCTCCTGAGCAAGGGAAGTTCCCTCACAGCTGTGGAAATCCTGAAAAGTGCAACAGATGGACTCTTGTAGGAGAGAATGGACCAAACCATGGGTCAGGATCTTGGATGTTAAAACTACCAGGGATGGCTGGGCATGGTGGCTCAGGCCTGTAATCCCAGCACTTTGGGAGGCCAAGGCAGGCGGATTGTTTGAGGTCAGGAGTTCGAGACCAGCCTGACCAACATGGTGAAACCCTGTCTCTACTAAAAACACAAAATTAGCTGGGTGTGGTGGCACATGCATGTAATCCCAGGTACTCGGAAGGCTGAGGCAGGAGAATTGCTTGAACCCAAGAGGCAGAAGTTGCAATGAGCCGAGATCATCCCACTGCACTCCAGCCTGGGTGACAGAGCAAGACTCTGTATCAAAACAAACCCAAAAAATAAAACAGAAAAACTACCAGGGATGAGCACCACCTCCACTCCTTACCCCAAGCATACTTTAATTTTTAATATTTATTTTATTGTTATTATTATTTTTTGAGACAAAGTCTTGCTCTTGTCTCCCAGGCTGGAGTACAATGGCACGATCTTGGTTCACTGCAACCTCCACCTCCCGGGTTCAGGCAATTCTCCTGCCTCAGCCTCCCGAGTAGCTGGGATTACAGGCGCCTGCCAGCATGCTCAGTTAATTTTTGTATTTTTAGTAGAGACGGGGTTTCACCATGTTGACCAGGGTGGTCTCGAACTCCTGACCTCAGGTGATCCACCTGCGTTGGCCTCCCAAAGTGCTGGGATTACAGGCATGAGCCACTGCGCCTGGCTTTATTATTATTATTTTGAGGCAGGGTCTCACCCTGTCACCCAGGCTAGAGTGCAATGGTGCCATCATGGCTCACTGAAGCCTCAAACCGTTGGGCTTACTTGATCCTCCCACCCCAGCCTCTCAAGTAGCTAGGACTATGTGCCACCACACCCAGCTAAATTTTTATTTTTTAAACAGACCTCAGTCTAATTCTTTCTTTCTTTTTGTTTTGTTTTGTTTTGTTTTTGAGACATACTCTTGCTGTGTTGCCCAGGCTGGAGTGCAGTGGCGGGATCTTGGCTCACTGCAAACTCCGCTTCCCAGGTGCAAGCGATTCTCCTGCCTCAGCCTCCTGAGTAGCTGGGATTACAGGTGTGCACCACCACACCTGGCTAATTTCTGTATTTTTAGTAGAGATGGGGGTTTCGCCATATTGGTCAGGCTGGTCTCGAACTCCTGACCTTGGATGATCCATCCGCCTCAGCCTCGCAAAGTGCTGGGATTACAGGTGTGAGCCACCGTGCCAGGCCATTTTTTTGTATTTTCAGTAGAGATGGGGTTTCACCATATTGGCCAGGCTGGTCTCAAACTCCTGACCTCAAGTGATCCACCCGCCTTAGCCTCCCAAAGTGCTGGGATTACAGGCGTGAGCCACCGCGCCTGGCCCCCTCTTTACACCTTTTTAATGTAATTTAGGTATAAGTTAGATATGATAAAGGGCACACATCTGAAGTAAACACCTTGATGAATTCTTACATATCTGTCCACTCGGCTACCCACCACCCAGTTCAAGATGTGAGCCATTTCTATCACCCAAGGAGGCTCCCCAAAAGGCAACAGTCATCTTGACTTTATCATCATAGGATTGGCTTTGCTTGTTTTAGAACTTCACCTAAATAGACTCAAACAGCATGTGCTCTTCTGCGTCTGGTTTTTTTTTTTTTTTTTTTTTGAGGCAGGGTTCCACTTTGTCATCCAGCCTGGAGTGCAGTGACACAAACGTGGCTCACTGTAGCCTCAACCTCCTGGCCTCAAGCAATTCTCCTTCCTCAGCCCCCCAAGTAGTTGGGACTACAGGCACACACCACTACACCTGGTTAATTATTTTTTGAGATGGAGTCTCCCACTGTTGCCTAGGCTGGAGTGCAATGGCGTGATCTTGGCTCACTGCAACTCGCCTCCCAGGTTCAAGCAATTCTCCTGCCTCAGCCTCCTGAGTAGCTGGGATTACAGGCGCCCGCTACCACGTTTGGCCATTTTTTGTATTTTTAGTAGAGAGTTTAGTAGAGGGTTTAGTTTAGGGTTTTGCCATGTTGGCCAGGCTGGTCTCAAACTCCTGACCGCAAGTGATCTGCCCCCCTCGGCCTCCCAAAGTACTGGGATTACAGGCGTGAGCCACCGCACCCGTCCATGCCACATGCCCGGCCCACACCTGGCTAATTTTTTATACTTTTTGTAGAGACAAGGTTTTACCATCTTCCCCAGTTTGGTCTCAAACTCCTCAGCTCAAGGAATTCTCCTGCCTAAGCATCCCAAAGTGCTGGGATTACAGGCATGTAAACCTCGCAGCATAGAGTCTGGCTTTCTTCTGCCTAACATTGTGTCTGTGAGGTTTACCCACATGGTTGTGTATCACAGCAGTTTGCTCCTTTTTATTGCTGTATAGTAGTCCTCTTCACTTTTTTTTTTTTTTTTGAGACAGAGTTTCATTCTGTCCCCCAGGCTGGAGTGCAGTGGCACGATCTCGGCTCACTGCAGCCTCCGCTTCCTGGGTTCAAGTGATTCTCCCACCTCAGTCTCCCGAGTAGCTGGGATTACAGGCGTGCACCACCACACCTAGCTAATTTTTTGTATTTTTGGTAGAGATGGGGTTTCACCATGTTGGCTAGGCTGTTCTCGAACTCCTGAGCTCAAGTGACCCGCCTGCCTCAGCCTCCTCTTCACATCTTGAGTGTACAGTTGAATGATCTGGACCAGTTCTTTCATCCGGCCTAATAGAGGACCGGGTGAACCCTGCCCCTCTACTTGCTCTTAGGTCTCTTGCTTTATTTACATGGACACACAAGCTAGAGAGACACTTGGTTGTTGTGCTTCAGCCTTGGGGACCTCATAGTAGCCCACAGCAGACCGGCATCATGAACAAGTGCTTTGGCCCTGGAATCAGGCCTGTGTTCACATTGCTCATCTGCCACTTCTTGGCTTGGTGACCTTCAGCAAGTCACTAAGCCTTCATTTCTTTTCTTCATCTATAAAATGCAGATGTAATTATACTACTGACCACGTGGCATTGCTGCAAATGTTTAATAAAATGAGCCACGTCCAGCCTGGGCAACATAGTGAGACTCTGTGTCTAAAAATACAAAAATTAGCAAGACTGGGTGGTACACACCTGTAGTTCCAGCTGCTCAGGAGGCTGAAGTGAGGATAGCTTGAGCCCAGGAATAATTTGAGACTTCAGTGAGCTATGATCGCACCACTGCCTTCCAGCCTGGGTGACAGAGCAAGACCCTGTCTTAAAAAAAAAAAAAAAAAAAAAAAAAAAAAAAAAAAAAAAAAAAAAAAAAAAGAGCCATGTCTGGTACTCAGGCATAGACGATGCTTCGAAAAGCTAATTGTTATTGTGGCTTAGGCCACCAGACACTCCTCCAAAACTGGAGTTCCAGGATCTTTGCCCAACAGGCTGATCCACAGCTATTTCTTGGCCACCTACCCCCATGCATCTACCAGGCTCCCTGCTCAAACCTCCGTTTTTGCAACTTTCGAAACTCTTTTATTTTTTATTTTTATTTATTTAGTTTTTGGAGATGGAGTTTCACTCTTGTTGCCCAGGCTGGAGTGCAATGGTGCGATCTCTGCTCACCACAACCTCCTCCTCGATTCAAGCAATTCTCCTGCCTCAGCCCCCCGAGTAGCTGGGATTGCAGGCATGCACCACCATGCCCAGCTAATTTTGTATTTTTGGTAGACACAAGGTTTTCTCCATGTAGGTCAGGCTGGTCTCGAACCCCCGACCTCAGGTGATCTGCCCACCTCGGCCTCCTAAAGTGCTGAGATTACAGGTGTAAGCCACCGTGCCCGGCCTCCAAACACTTTTATAAAAGGTCACAGGGGAACAACTGAAACCCAGAAGAAATGCAAGGAAGCACACATATATCAGGATCATTTTACAAGCTCCGTAATTGAAGCTTTGTATCATCGTCGGGTCAGATTCATTATCAAGGCTTTCATTCAGGACTTTGAACTTGAGCTTCACAAAGTGCTGAGTGAGGAAGCAGTTTTAAGTGCGGAAGGCAGGCAGCAATTTGAGATTCAATCTGGTCTCCAGATGAGAAGCCTGCGCCACCTCACGCCCACGCACGGAGGTCTGTTGCCTCCCAGCTAGAGAGCTGCCACCCCCACCAACGCGACCACTCACAAGACACAGTCCCACCGAGGGGATCATCCCGACATCACCCCATGACTCAGCCTCCTGGGACTACCAGCCTAGCATGGTGACGTGGTGCATGAAGTGCCTGTATCAAGGAGAGCCTTGGGAGCACATCAGTCATCTGACTCACCACCAGCAATGACTGTCACTTCCCCTACAAGCTTCGCTAAGGATTTACAACAACAGCAATAGGATCTGACACAGGTGGACAGCTGTGCGGTTTCTCAGTCACGCATGGAGTGGGACTCAGAGCATCTTCAGGAATCACTGCTGTCTTTGTCATGCGACACGAGAGCTTAGATCCATCAGTGAGCGTGCTGAGCCCCTTCCAACCTGATCTCCCTCCCACACCCCCAAGTTCCTCCTTACTGTGAAATTCTGGAGGCACTGCTTGTCACATTTCAGGGATTTGTGGGGCACTTGCACTACCCTGGGATGGCCACCCCATAGGACCCAGTGCAGCACACTGGCAGCCACTGTGCAGAGAAATGATAACAATATGATAATAAAGAACATTGACTGAGTGATGACTTTGCGCCCGGCACAGCATGCGTTAGCTCATGTCACCCATTAGAGAATCCTGTGAGACGGTGTTACGGCTTGAACATCTCCCTGCCCTAAAAGATGCAGGAGTCGGCCGGGCGTGATGGCTCATGTCTGTAACCCCAGCACTTTGGGAGGCTGAGGTGAGTGGATCACAAGGTCAGGAGTTCAAGACTAGCCTGGCCAAGATAGTGAAACCCTGTCTCTACTAAAAATACAAAAAATTAGCCAGGGGTGGTGGCAGGCACCTGTAATCCCAGCTACTCAGGAGGCTGAGGTAGAGAATTGCTTGAACCTGGGAGGCGGAGATTTCAGTGAGCTGAGATCGTGCCACTGCACTCCAGCCTGGGCAACAGAGTGAGACTCCGTCTCAAAAAAAAAAAAAAAAAAAAGAGATGCAGAAGTCCTAACCCCAGTACTTGTGAATGTAACCTTATTTTGGAAATAGGGTCTTTGCAGATGATCAAGTTAAGTTGAGGTCATTAGGGCCCTGATCCAGTATGACCGTTGTCCTTATAAAAAGAGAAATTTGGACACAGAGGCACACACAGGTGAGAACCATATGAATGTGAAAGCAGAGGTCTGGTTAATACATGCATAAGTCAAGGAACATCAAAGACTGCGAGAAAAACACCAGAAGCTTGGAGAGGTCTCGAACAGAGACTTCCCTCACAGCCTTAGAAAGACTCAGCCCTACTAATACCTTGATCTGGGCCTGCCAGCCTCCAGAAATGAGAGGCAATATATTTCTGTAGTTAAAGCCACCCAGTTTGTGTTACTTTGCTATGTATGATAGCCCTAGCGAACTACCATAGGTGGGTGTTATTATTACCCACAGTTTACAGGCAAGGAAGCTGAAGCTTGACTCTGTCCTGGCTGTAGAGAGAGTCCGATGATGGAAGCACTGAAGTGGACAGGAAGTTCAGGAGGGGCTGTTTGTTTCACCAGCTCCTGCTTGGTTGTGGTCATTTTTTTTTTCTTTTTATACAGATGGGGTCTCACCATGTTGCCCAGGCTGGTCCTGAACTCCTTGGCTCGAGTGATCCTCCTGGTTTGGCCTGGCTGTGGGCTTTTACTCCCACTGCAGCAATCGGGAGTTTTGCAGTCTGAAGCTCAGCCTGGTGGCTTCTCCCTGCCCCCTTCCAGTCCTTGAAGGCCCAAAAAAGGAAGGGCTGAGTCAGTGGTTGGGGAAAGGAGCCATAAACAGACACAGGCCAAAGGCTGCCGAGCAGGCTGCTGGGATGAAGGGCGGGGGCTGACTCCCAGGGGTGAGGGTCTGGCTGGAAGATGGTGGCAGCACCAGATTGGCCTGTGCTGGAAGGGCCTGCAAGTGGTGCCTTCCTTCCCTCTTGGGCTCTCTCAACCTCAGAGTCCTGAATGGGCCTTGGATGGAGGTGGGGACCCTGCTAGGGGCACAGAGAAGAACAGCATGGGCACAGCCAGGGCAGGAAAGCATAGCCATCGGTGGAGGGTGTGAAGATGGGTGGACAGAGAGCAAGGGCTCTGGACTTGGGTGTACCTGAGTTCAAACCCTGTTTTCTTTACTCACCAGCTTGCTGAATTTGGTTTGACCTCCCTTGGCCTCTGTCTCCCCATATGTAAAATGTGTGGTACTGATATAAAAACAGACATGCAGCCTGGCACCATGGCTCACTCCTGTAATCCCAGCACTTTGGGAGGCCGAGGGGGGAGGATCTCTTGAGCCCAGAAGTTTGAGACCAGCCTAGGCAACATAGTGAGAACTTGTCTGTACAAAAATAATTAGCCAGGTATGCTGGTGTATACCAATGGTCCCAGCTACTTGGGAGGCTGAGGGGGGTGGATCACTTGAGCTCAGGAGTTCAAGACCAGGCTGGGCGACATGGTGAAACCCCATCTCTACCAAAGATACAAAAAATAAAAAATTAGCCAGGTGTGGTGGCCTGCGCCTGTGATCCCAGCTACTCGGGAGGCTGAGGTGGGAGGATCACTTGACCCCAGGAGGTGGAGGTTGCAGTGAGCTGAGATCACACCACTGCATTTCAGCCTGGGTGGCAGGAGTTGAGACCCCCTCTCAAAAAACAAAAAACAGACACGTAAGGCGGGACACAGTGGCTCACTCCTGTAATCCCAGCACTATAGGAGGTCGAGATGGATGGATCACTTGAGCCCAGGAGTTTGAGACCAGGCTGGGCAACATGGCAAAACCCTGTCACTACTGAAAATACAAAAAATCAGCCAGGTGTGGGGGTACATGCCTGTGGTCCCAGCTACTCGGGAGGCTGAGGAGGGAGGATTGCTTGAGCCCAGGAGGTAAAGGTTGCAGTGAGCAGAGATCACACCACTGTGCTCCAGGCTGGGTGACAGAGTGAGGCCCTGTTTCAAAAAGAGAAAGAAGGCCAGGGGCGGTGGCTCACGCCTGTAATCCCAGCACTTTGGGAGGCCGAGGCGGGTGGATCACGAGGTCAGGAGATCGAGACCATCCTGGCTAACATGGTGAAATCCTGTCTCTACTAAAAATACAAAAAATTAGCTGGACGTGGTGGCAGGTGCCTGTAGTCCTAGCTACTCAGGAGGCTGAGGCAGGAGAATGGCGTGGACCCAGGAGTTGGAGCTTGCAGTGAGCCGAGATCGTGCCACTGCACTCCAGCCTGGGCGACAGAGCGAGACTCCGTCTCAAAAAAAAAAAAAAAAAGGAAAGAAAAAACCCCAAAACAACAACAACAAAAAACCAGACACATAGACCAGTGGAATAGAATCCAGAAATAAATTCACACATTTACAGCCAACTCATTTTCCACAAAGGTGCCAAGAACATACGTTGGGGAAGTGGCAGCCTATTCAATAAATGATGCTGGGAAAACTAGATATCCACATGCAGAAGACTGAAACTAGGCCCCTCTCACTCACCATACACAAAAAATCAGATCAAAATGGTTTAAAGACTTTAATGTAAGATCTGAAGCTATGAAACTACTAGAAGAAAGCATTGGGGAAATGCTTCAGGAGATTGGTCTGAGCAAATATTTTTTGAGTGAGATCTCAAATGCATGGGCAACAAAAGTAAAAATAGACAAATGGGATTATATCAAGCTAAACATTTTCTCACAGCAAAGGAAACAATCAACAAAGGGAAGTGACACCTACGGAATAGGAGAAAATATCTGCAAACTGTGCATCCAACAAGGGATTGATAAGCAGAATATACAAGGAGCTCAAACAACTTAATAGCACGAAAACATAGAATCTGATGAAAAAATGGGCAAAACATCTGAATAGACATTTCTCAAAAGAAGACATACAAATGACAAACAGGTATATGAGAAAATGCTCAATAACACTAGGGAAATGCAAATCAAAACCACAATGAAATATTATCTCACCCCAGTTAAATGGTAAAATGGCCTTTATTAAAAAGAAAGTAGCAGGCTGGTAGCAGAGGCTCACACCTGTAATCCCAGCACTTTGGGAAGCTGAGGCAGGTGGTTCACTTGAGCTCAGAAGTTTGAGACCAGCCTGGGCAACATGGTGAAACCTCGTCTCTATCAAAAATACAAAAAATTAGCGCATACTTGTAATCCCAGCTACTTGGGAGGCTGAGGCAGGAGAATCGCTTGAACCTGGGAGGCAGAGGTTGCGGTGAGCCAAGATCGCGCCATTGCACTCCAGCCTGGGGAACAAGAGTGAAACTCTGTCTCAAAAAAAAAAAGAAGAAGGAAAGAAAGAAAGGAAATAACAGGCCAGGTGTCATGGCTCAAGCCTGTAATCCCAGCATTTTGGGAGGCCAAGGTGGGTGGATCACTTGGGCTCAAGAGTTTGAGACCAGCCTGGCCAACATGGTGAAACCCTGTCTCTACTAAGATACAAAAATTAGCCGGGAGTGGTGGTGGGTGCCTGTAATCCCAGCGACTCAGGAGGCTGAGGCACAAGAATCGCTTGAACCTGGGAGCTGGATGTTGCAGTGAGCAGAGATTGTGCCACTGCACTCTAGCCTGCGTGACAGAGCGAGACTCTGTCTTATAAAAAAAAAAGAAAGAAAATAACAGAAGCTAGCGTAGATATGGAGAAAGGGGAAGTGCTTTTACACTGTTGGTGGGAATGTAAATTATTATTTTGAAACAGAGTCTCGCTCTGTCGCCCAGGCTGGAGTACAGTGGTGTGATCTCGGCTCACTGCAACCTCCGCCTCCTGAGTTCCAGAGATTCTCCTGCCTCAGCCTCCGAAGTAGCTGGGATTACAGGCATGCGCCACAACACCTGGCTAATTTTTGTATTTTTAGTAGAGGGGGTTTCGCCATATTGGCCAGGCTGGTCTCGAACTCCTGACCTCAGGTGATCTGCCCACCTCGACCTCCCAAAGTGCTGGAATTGCAGGCATGAGCCACCGCGCCTGGCCAGGAATGTAAATTAATACAGATACTATGGAAAACAGTATGGACAGTCCTCAAAAAACTAAAAATAGAACTACCACGTGATCCAGCAGTTCCACTACTGGGTATACAACCAAAATAAAAGAAATCAGTATATTGAAGAGATATCTGCATTCCGGCATTTATTGCAGCACTATTCACAATAGCCAAAATATGGAATCAACTTTAGTGCCAATCAATGGATAAACAGATAAAGAAAATATGGTATATACATATGCTGGAATATTATTCAGCCATAAAAATTAAGAAAATCCTGTCATTTGCAGCAACATGGATGGAACTGGAGGACATTATGTTAAGGGAACAAAATGCCAGGCACAGAAAGACAAATATTGCATGTTCTTACCCATATGTGGGAGCTAAAAAAATTGATCTCATGAAGGTAGAGAGTGGAATGGTGATTACCAGAGACACCGGGAAGGAAGAGTTGGAGGAAGAGGGAGATAAATAGAGTTAGTTAATGGGTACAAAAATACAATTAGATAGAAGGAGTAAGCTCTAGTGTTCCACAGCACAGTAGAGCCACTATAATTAACAAGAATTTGGCCAGGTGCAGTGGCTCACGCCTGCAATCCCAACAATTTGGGAGGCCAAGGTGGGCAGATCACCTGAGGTCAGGAGTTTGAGACCAGCCTGGCCAACATGGTGAAACTCGTCTCTACTAAAAATACAAAAAATTAGACGGGTGTGGTGACAGGCACCTATAATGCCAGCTACTTGGGAGGCTGAGGTAGGAGAATCGCTTGAACCTGGGAGGCAGAAGTTGTGGTGAGCCAAGATCGCGCCATTGCACTCCAGCCTGGGGAACAAGAGTGAAACTCTGTCTCAAAAAAAAAAAAGAAGAAGAAAAGAAAGAAAGGAAATAACAGGCCAGGTGTCATGGCTCACGCCTGTAATCCCAGCATTTTGGGAGGCCAAGGTGGGTGGATCACTTGGGCTCAAGAGTTTGAGACCAGCCTGGCCAACATGGTGAAACTTGTCTCTACTAAAAATACAAAAAATTAGACGGGTGTGGTGACAGGCACCTATAATGCCAGCTACTTGGGAGGCTGAGGTAGGAGAATCGCTTGAACCTGGGAGGCAGAGGTTGCAGTGCACCAAGATTGTGTCACTACACTCCAGCCTGGGCAACAAGAGCAAAACTCTGTCTCAAAAAAAAAAAAAAATGTATAATTATAGGCAAAAAAAAAAATTTTTTTTGAGATGGAGTCTCACTCTGTCACCCAGGCTGGAGTTCAATGGTGCAATCTTGACTCACTGCAACCTCCGCCTCCCAGGTTCAAGCAGTTCTCCTGCCTCAGCTTCCCAAGTAGCTGGAACTACAAGAGTGCACCACAATGCCTGGCTAATTTTTGTATTTTTAGTAGAGATGGGGTTTCATCATGTTGCCCAGGCTGGTCTCGAACTCCTGGCCTCAGGTGATCCACCCGCCTTGGCCTCTCAAAGTGCTGGGATTATAGGTGTGTGCCACCGTGACCGGCCCAGCAGCTGTCTTTCTTCATTAGGTCTTTTCTTTTCTTTTCCTTTTTGTGTTAGCAGCAGCAGAACACTTCGTATGAGAGGACTCCTGGGCAGTGGCTTCTGTTCTGAGGCCCACTGGAAACCAAGGCCATCAGGCTTGCCTCATCTCTGTGGCAAGGTTGTGCTTTGATTTTTTTTTTTTTTCCTCTTGCAATCTCATAGGAATTGCAGAATACCAAGAGAAAGCGGCCCTTCAGAGGGTTTTACTTTTCCTTTATTCCTGTGATTCCTCCCTGCCCTGGATACCTTGCTGGAAGCAACCTCAGAGAGCAATAAAGCAGCTACCATCCATCAGCTCTCAGAAGGCAGCCGGAAAAGGGTGGTCCAGTTGATGGTCTATCTTGAGTTGTTTAAGGAGTTATTTTCTGCCCCAGAGTCACAAAGATAATCTCCATTTTACTCTTCTAACTTCACAACTTTGCCTTCCCACTCAGATTTTTTTTGTTTGTTTGTTTTTTTGTTTGTTTGTTTGTTTGTTTTTTTGAGATGGAGTCTCGCTCTGTCACCCAGGCTGGAGTGCAATGGTGCTATCTTGGGTCACTGCAACTTCCACCTCTTGAGTTCAAGAGATTCTCCTGCCTCAGCCTCCTGAGTAGCTGGGATGACAGGCTCACGCCACCACGCCTGGCTAATCTTTGTATTTTTAGTAGAGAAGGGGTTTCACCATGTTGGCCAGGGTGGTCTCAAACTCCTGACCTCAGGAGACCCACCCACCTCAGCCTCCCAAAGTGCTGGGATTATAGGCGTGAGCCACCGTACCCGGCCTCCTATTCAGATCTTTAACCTCTCTGGAGTCTGCCTTTGTGTGGATTAGGTTCAGCCCTCAGGTAGCAAATGAGTTGCCACAGCACCAGCTCCTAAACACTCATGTTTCTCTTCCTTTCTTTTTCTTTCTTTCTTTCTTTCTTTCTTTCTTTCTTTCTTTCTTTCTTTCTTTCTTTCTTTCTTTCTTCTTCTTTCTTTCTTTCTTCTTTGTTTCTTTCTTTCTTTCTTTCTTTCTTTCCTCTCTTTCTTTCTCCTTCCTTTCTTTCTTTCTTTCTTTCTTTCTCCTTCCTTCCTTCCTTCCTTCCTTCCTTCCTTCCTTCCTTCCTTCCTTCCTCTCTCTCTCTCTCTTTCTTTCTTTCTTTCTTTCTTTCTTCTTTCTTTCTTTTTTTTCTGAGACACAGTCTCACTCTGTTGCCCAGGCTGGAGTGTAGTGGTGCAATCTCAGTTTACTGCAACCTCCGCCTCCTGGGTTCAAGCAATTCTCCTGCCTCAGCCTCCCAAGTAGCTGGGATTACAGGCATGCACCACCACGCCTAGCTAATTTTTGTATTTTTAGTAGAGATGGGATTTCGCCATGTTGGCCAGTCTGGTATTGATCTCCTGACCTCAGGTGATCCACCTGCCTCGGCCTCCCAAAGTGCTGGGATTTTAGGCGTCCCACCACGCCCGGCCAATAGTCACATTTCTAATAGGCAGAGTGTCTTCCTCTGGTCTGGTGGCTTTGGGCTTGTGTCTGGAATCCGCTGACCAGCAGCTCTCTAAGTCCCGGGCTCAATTTGTAGCTCTGAGAAACAGCCCCATGGAGCAGAGGGATCATAGATATGAATGAAACCGCTCTGTAAATCAGAAGAGGTGCGAGGAGGCTGTGGGCAGATGCTGATGAGGCCAAGCAGGCTCCTGGGAAACAGAGGCAGCACCCAGAGGGCAGAGGCAGCCTGAGCCCTGCCCTCCTCTCAGCTCCGTCCCTGTCCCCAGTGACCACCTTGGGAGGTGATACCTCATGTGTGGGAGGGCAGGGCCTCTGTCTCTTCTTAAAACTGTAACTCAGTGCCAGGGCTGTGAGGATGCCCAGGGCTCTGAATAGCTACTTAGCTGCCCACTGGATGTGGAGCAAAGCCCTTCTGGGTGTCAGAAAGATGGGGGTTTCCAGGACTCATTGTTCCTGTGTTTTGGCTTGTTCCTTAGATGGAGTGTGGTGGGAGAGGCTGAACTTGACAGAAGACCTGGGCCCTGCTCCTCGCTCATCCAGGACTTGAACGGGACCCTTTGCCTCTCTAGGCTTCAGTCCCCCCATGTATAAACTAAGGTATTATTTCTGTCCAGTGGTAAAATTCTGAACTCTCTTTCCCACCTCAAATTACAAGAGGTATTTATTGAGTGATTTCTGGGTATGGTTGGGGGAAGCGTCCATACACTTTGTTTGTTTTCTGAGATGAGGGCCTGGCTATGTTGCCCAGGCTGGATTTGAACTCCCAGGCTGAAGTGATCCTTTTGCCTCAGCCTTCTGAATAGCTGGGACTACAGGCACCTGCCACCACACCAAACAACCACTATACACTTTTATCGATTTAATCATTACACCTCTAAGAGGTAGCTACCACTGGCAAGTGACAAAGATGGAATTTATGCTTTTGTAGTTTTAAGAATGCTTTAGCCAGGTGCAGTGGCTCACGTTTGTAATCCCAGACCTTTGGGAGGCTGAGGCGGGTGGATCACAAGGTCAAGAGTTCGAGACCAGCCTGGCCAACATGGTGAAACCCTGTCTCTACTAAAAATACAAAAATTAGCCGGGCGTGGTGGCGCATGCCTGTAATCCTAGCTGCTCAGGAGGCTGAGGCAGGAGAATTGCTTGAACCTGGGAGGTGGAGGTTGCAGGGAGCTGAGATCACGCCATTGCACTCCAGCCTGGGCGACAGAGTGAGACTCCTTCTCAGAGAGAGAGAAAAAAAGAATGCATTGTCCCAGGCCTGTGAGGCCCCCCCAGGTCGTGGGTCCCTGGCAGTTGACACCTCCTCCACTCTGCTGCCTGATGCCGTGTGCTTACCTGGCCAGTGTCTTCCGCCTGCCACCAGGCCCTCCTGAGACCCTCTGATGTGCTCAGGTGTGGGCTTTACTGAAGGCCTGCCCAGCCTGGGGGATGTGTGTCTGATGCCGGGACCCTAGCTCTCCAAGCCCTGCACTGGTCAGTCTCTAAGGCAGGTTTCCCAGTCCACAGATATGCTTGTCGGCCTCTGGTGGCTGCTTGGCTTACATTCTGATTTATTGAAAATGCTAGGCTGGGCGTGGTGGCTCACCCCCTGTAATCCCAACACTTTGGGAGGCTGAGGTGGGTTGATTGTTTGAGCCCAGGAGTCCGAGACCAGCCTGGACAGCATAGCAAGAGCCCATCTCTACTAAAAATACACAAAAATTAGCCAGCCGTGATGGCATGTGCCTGTGGTCACAGCTACCCAGGAAGCTGAGGTGGGAGGATCACCTGAGCCCTGGGAGGTCGGGGGTGCAGTCAGCGGTGATCACACCACTGCACTCCAGCCTGGGTGACAGGGTGACAGAGCAAGACTCTGTCTTGAGAAAAAAAAAAAAAGGAAGAAGAAGAAAAAGAAAAATGGAAGAATCTGGCAGTACCAGGCCTGTGTTTGCTCATGGAAAAATTCAGTGGGAACTGCAGGTCCCCGGCCTGACTTAGCCCTGTGCTCCTTCTCAGAGTGCCTCTTATCTCCAGTCCCCTTGCCTCATCTCTGTCCTCATTTCTCTTATCTGCCGGCTTCCAGAGGTGGGTGATTTTTTTTTACTCCTATGTGGTCTGTATGTCAAAATCAGTCAAATAATTCAAGGGAAGCTCTGCTCACTGTGTCCTGCTCTTGTTGATTGACCACTTGAACACATCGAGGCTCTGAGAAGTTCCTTCCTTCCTTCCTTCCTTCCTTTCTTCCTTCCTTCCTCCCTCCCTTCCTTTTCTCCTTCCTTCCTTCCTTTTTTGCTTCCTTCCTTCCTTTTTTCCTTCCTTCCACCCTCCCTGCCTCCCTTCCTTGCTTCTTTTTTCCTCCCTCCCTCTCTGCCTCCCCACTTTCTTTCTTTCTTTCTTTCTCTTTCTTTCTTTCTTTCTTTCTTCCTTCCTTCCTTCCTTCCTTCCTTCCTTCCTTCCTTTCTTTCTTTCTTTCTTTCTTTCTTTCTTTCTTTCTTTCTCCTTCTTTTCTTTCCCTCTCTCTTCCTTTCTTTTGTTGTTTCTCTCTCTCTCTTTCTTTCTCCTTCCTTCGTTTTACCTCTCACCCCCCAACTCTCTCTTTCTTTCTTAAATGGGGTCTTATTCTGTCACCCAGGCTGGAGTACAGTGGTGTGATCACAGCTTACTGGAGCCTTGAACTCCTCCTGGGTGATCCTCCTGAGTTGGCCTCTTGCCTCCTTCTCCTGAATAGCTGGGAGTACTGGCACATGCTACCATGCCCAGCTCCCTGCTGTTTCTTAAAGCATAGTGGTCCCCATTCGATACAGTGGGTGCCTCCCTAGGGCTGATGCTTTGGTACCTTTTCAGAGCACTAATCAGGTCTCAGTTAGGTGAGTGAGGAGTCCCTCTGTGATGTGGGGGAAGCTGCCTGTTTGACTCACAGAAGAGACAGAGATAAAAGGAGATCAAGTGACCAACTTCAAACTTTAAGCCAGTGAGTCAGCGTTTAACCCCAAGCCTTGCCCTTGGCTCAGGCGTCCCCTCACCATATCCTGAGGGCTAATACATAATTAGAACCTGTCCCTGAGGACACTGACCACTGGTTACAGATCCTCCCTGGCTGCGTGTTCTGCTCAGGTGGGGAACGCTGACTCACACCCAGGCCACACCAGTGGCCAAAACAACCTAGCGATCATTCCCTCCGCCCAGATCTTTCATGTCAGCTGGAGTAGCTTGGCAGCGGCTTCTGGAGTGCGCTGTTGAGAGCGATTCTGCATCTGTGCTCAGCGAAGGGGATGGAGTACTACTGTCGACTGGTGATGCTGGCTGTGGGCTGGGAAGCAAGCAGTGGGGGCCTGTGTCTTGAATTGACATCCTGGATCTAGCCTGTGGGTCCGAGGCCCTTCATGGGGTTGAGGGGAGCTCATGAGAGAGAACTGGGCTCTACAGTTTTTATAGAGGGAGCTGAAGCATGAAGGAGACAGTTGAAGTCATGACCCTCAGGCTACACACAGGCCAAGCCAGCCTCAGTGTGCCTACCAGTCCCACAGCCCCCTTCTCAGAGGCTGCCAGCCTGGTGCCACAGAGCCCACCCCCCCCACC
The DNA here is from genome assembly GCF_028878055.3 of Symphalangus syndactylus. NCBI lineage: Eukaryota > Metazoa > Chordata > Mammalia > Primates > Hylobatidae > Symphalangus > Symphalangus syndactylus. The sequence continues at coordinate 37,377,500 of NC_072429.2, forward strand.
ACTTCCAGCTACAGCTGATTGGACGTGGGTGGGAACCCCATCTATAGGCTGATTCACCAGGCTTTGAGGCAGTCTGGTGGGAAATTAACTGGACAAGTAGATCCTCTTTTCGGGAATGTGAATTCAAGGCAAAGAGTGGAACAGTTGGCAGCAAGAACTGAAGCTGTAAGATGAAAATGGAGAGAGTGAGGAGAGAGGCTGAGTGGGGGTAATGACACACCCTAAAGCGATGAGGCTCCCACCTCAGTTCCTGAAGCTGACATGACCAGCTCCCTGGAGTCACCTTGGGTGAGGGTGTGGGAGGCAAGAAATATAGGCTTGTTTACCAATAATTGGTTCCCCATTACCCACTGAATCTATTTCTTTTTGTAAAAAAAATCCTTATTTATGTATTTATTTGCTTTTTAGTTTTTATTATTATATTTTTTGAGACAGAGTCTCACTCTGTCATCCAGGCTGGAGTGCAATGGCAAGATCTCGGCTCACTGCAATCTCCACCACCTGGGTTCAGGCAATTCTCTTGCCTTAACCTCCCAAGTAGCTGGGATTACAGGCGCCCACCACCATGCCTGGCTAATTTTTGTATTTTTAATAGAGATGGGCTTTCACCATGTTGGCCAGGCTGGTCTTGAGCTCCTGGCCTCAAGTGATCCACCTGCCTCGGCCTCCCAAAGTGCTGGGATAACAGACATGAACCACTGCGCCCAGGCTTATTTATTTATTTATTTATTGAGACAGAGTCTTGCTCTGTCGCCCAGGCTGGAGTGCAGTGGCACCATCTCGGCTCACTGCAACCTCTGCCTCCCGGGTTTAAGTGATTCTCCTGCCTTGCCTCAGCCTCCTGAGTAGCTGGGACTACAGGCTCGTGCCACCATGCCTGGCTAATTTTTTTAATTTTTAGTAGAGATAGGGTTTCACCATGTTCGCCAGGATGTTCTCGATCTTTCGACCTCATGATCTGCCTGCCTCAGCCTCCCAAAGAGCTGAGATTATAGGTGTGAGCCACTGCACCTGGCCTTATTTAGTTTTTTAAAGACAAGTTCTCACTATGTCACCCAGGCTGGAGTACGGTGGCGAAATCGCAGCTGATTACAGCCTTGAACTCCTGGGCTTAAGTGATCCTCCTGCCTCAGCCTCCCAAGTAGCTAGGACTATGGTCTTGTGCCACCACACCCAGCTAAATTTACTTATTGTAGAGACAGCGGTTTTGCTATTTTGCCTAGGCTGGTCTCAAACTCCTGGGCTCAAGGGATCCTCCTGACTCAGCCTCCCAAATAGCTAGGAATACAGGTTTGAGTCACAGCACCCGGCCACTTGAATCTATTTCTGGCCAAAGGGGTTTTTCCTGTGCCAAGGGCTGGGGACTGCTCTCTAGACCTACTGGGCCTCAGCTTCCAGGTGGGGACGGTGAGCCTGCACTGGCTCCCCGTGAGATCATGGAGTGGGGTCCCTCCTGTGACAGCTGACTTCAGTGAGAACTCATGCTGGGAGCATTTCCTGGGCCATGGAGGGCCAGGGACCAGCCACTGTGGGTAGAACATGGCATCTTCCCTGTGACACCTGTCTTCAGGTACCAGGTCTAGGAACAGGTCTTAGTCTTGGGGTAGTACTTTGACCTTAAGAAAACACGTACATTCCTCACAGCTGCAGTCTGGTTTGCCTTTTCATTACTTCAATAAATATTGACAGTGAATAGATAAAAGCCTGGGCTTGGGAGCCAGTCCACCCGGATATGAATCCTAGCAGTGGTGTGACCTTGGATAAGTTATATGAGCTCTCTGTGCCTCAGTTTCCTCAGCTGTAAAAAGGGGGTAGTAATGGCCCCTCACGGGGTCACTGGGAGGGATAAATGTGAGCACTTATAACAGTGCGGGGCACTTAGTTTGTCCTGCTAAGTGTCAGGCCTTGTGCCCTGTGCCAGCTGCTGAGGGTGCAAAGTGGATCCGGCCCCTGCCCTCGTGGAGCTTATAGTCTAGTATTCAGCAGTGGCTACAGGTCCTCTTGCACCTTGTCTTTCACACTGTGGGGAAACTGCTTTTCTGGGCTTGGTCTCAGCCAGCCTTTGTGAGACCGCCATCTGCCCCACATGTCTAGTCCTACTCTCTGATTCCACAGCTGGCATGTGCCGGCCAGTGGCTGAGAGGAGGGATGCGTTAGGGCTGTGAGTCAGGAAGACCAGTATGTCTTGCGGGGAGGCAGGGATGGAGGATGCAGGGAAACAATAGCAACCCCAGAGGCAGCAGCAGCAGCTCCCTCTGTTGAGGTCCTGCTGTGCCTGGCGTCAAGTCCTGTGCTTTATGGATACCCCTGTTTTTGTGTGCTGGCATTGCTGTAGCAAATCACCTCCAACTGGGTGGCTTAAGACAAAAACTTACATCTTTCACAACTCCAGAGGCCAGAAGTCCCAAATCAAGGTGTCAGCTGGGACACGCTCCCCGGAGAGGCTCTGGGGAGAATCCTTCCTGGCCTCTTCCAACTGCTGGTGGCTTCTGGCATTCCTTGGTTTGTGGCAAACTCCAATCTCTGCCTATCTCAATCTGAGTCTATCTTTACATGGAATTCTCTTTGTGCATATTTGTGTTTTGTCTCTGTGTCCAAATTTCCCTCTGCTTTTATGTTTTTTATTTGTTATTATTTTTTATTGAGATGGAGTCTCTCTATGTTGCTAGGGCTAGTCTTGAACTCCTGGGCTCCAGCCATCCACAAGCCTCAGCTTCCCAAAGTGTTGGGATTACAGGCATGAGCACCACATCTGACCAAATTTCTCTCTTTTTGTAAGGACACCAGTCACATTGGATTTAGGGCCCACCCTAATCCAGTATGAACTAATTTTAATTGGATTACATCTACAAAACTCCGTGTCCAAATGAGGTCACATTCACAGGTTCTGATGGAAGTTAAGTTTTTAGGGGACACTATTCCCCACAAATCCCTTAGTCATCACTTGATCAGAATGAATTTAGTGCTGTTAATTTATCCCACTTTACAGATGAGAAAACTAAGGCACAGGCCAGCCCAACGTCACACAGCAAGCTGACGCAAACTCAGCTCTCTGACCTACAAAGGGCCGCCTTGTCCCTAACCAGACACTGTGGCGCTGGAGGAGTACATAAGCCGCACTCAGGAGGAAGAAGGAGGCAGCAACAGGAAATTCCTTCACAGGGCAGCGTCCAAGGCTGCTTATCAGTGCAGGGACTGGACTTCAGCCTCTCGTCCTTTCTCCCCTCTTTCTCTACAGACCCCAGCGCTTCCCTGAGGCAGGCAGGAAGTGGCTTAGCTTAGTGCTCTGCTGAGGCCTGTTTTGTGCTGATCTGGCCCAAATTAGCCTGCAGAGGCAGCAGCAACTCAGGAGGAAAAGCACTGGCTGGAACAAGCTGGAAAGAATGTGTATCTGGGGTCAAGCAGAGGGGAGAGGGCGACAGCCTGCAGCCAGAGGCCCATTGCCAGGGAAGGGCCTTTATCTTCTCTGAGAGGCTGGGCTCTTTCACGTGTCGGGGACACGGAAGCTCAGAGTGGTGAGGCCCAGCCCTGTGGCCTGGCCAGAGGCCCTGCATTAGCTCAGAGCTGCTGACTGGAATCGGAGGGGTATATTCCTCAGGGCAACGGGGCCCTTAGAGACATTGTACAAATAATCGAACATCAGACTCCCTACCTCAGAATCCTCAGGACCAGGTGAGGGGTGCATACCTGTCATCCCAGCACTTTAGGAGGTCACGGTGGGAGGGTCACTTGAGGCCCCGAGTTCAAGATTACAGTGAGCTATGATCGCACCATTGCACTCCGGCCCGGACGACAGAGTGAAACCTTGTCTCTAAATCAATCAACCAATCAATCAATCAATCAATAAGTCAATCGATAAAAGAATCCTCCTCAACACAGCTCTCCAGACAGCTACTATTAGTCAGTTGGAGCTGGCACAAGAATTAAAAATTACTCTGTGGTTCTAATTCCAGAACCAGAAGTCTGAGCCTTGGTGGCATCTCGCAGTATACCGAGGCCTAGAGAGGTCCCACGGCAGGACGAGAGAGGCAGGTTGGGACCAAGTCTCCCCATCCAGAGTCCAGGCAGTGTTTCATGACACTGGGACTTTTTTTTTTTTTTTTAGATGGAGTCTCTCTCTGTTACCCAGGCTGGAGTGCGGTGGCACGATCTTGGCTCACTGCAACCTCTGCCTTCTGGGTTAGCAATTCTCTGCCTCAGCCTCCCGAGTAGCGGGGATTACAGGTGCCTGCCACCACGCCTGGCTAATTTTTGTATTTTTAGTAGAGATGGGGTTTTACCATCTTGGCCAGGCTGTTCTTGAACTCCTGACCTCATGATCCACCTGCCTCAGCTTCCCAAAGTGCTGGGATTACAGGCGTGAGCCACCACACCCAGCGACACTGGGACTTTTTACACAGGGGCGACACCCAAACCTTCCTGCCTTCCCCCTCACTGTGAATCACTCCTGGCTGCTACCAACAGCTAGGTTTCACAGCTGCTGCAATTGCAGCCTGGCACTGGGGTCCGAGGACAGCTGCTCCTGTTGCAGGACCCGCCCTGTCCCTGGGCTCTGTGGCCTCTTTAGTCAGGAAGCTCAAAATTGTTTTGAAGTACCAGTAGGAGTTTGCCTGGGTGAAAAAGTTCAAGGAGGGAATTCTGGGCAGAAGAATCAGCATCATCAAGGACCAGACCAAGCAGAGGGAAGAGGGGATGGGAGGGGGCTGAAGGGGCTGGGAGGCAGCAGAGACACATGAAGCCATTGCTCACAAGACCTGGGCTTTAGTCTTGGTTTAGCTACGACCTTGCTGGGATGCTCGGAGCAAGTCCCTGCCCTTCTGGGCCTCAGTTTCCCCATTGGTACAGTAGGGAGGCAGGACTGGATGCTTTGTCAGGGTTCCGTAGTACCCTTCTCCTCACTTTCCTGGCCAGTGCAGGGGACCCAGATATCGATCTTCGGAGAGGCCCAGCCTGGCCTGGAACTCAGCATTTCCTGGGCCTCTGCCTGGCCCAATCCGGGATTGCAGGGAAGAGAGACACTGGTGTCCTTCTCTCCTCTCTGTGCCCGGGCAAAGGATATGAGATACACAGTGCTCTGTGACCCTGGGAGAATCATATACACTCTCTCTGGGTCCTTTCCTCCATGGTACAGCTAGCCACTGGCTGGGACCCAAGGCTCTGACAGCTGGGAGGGTGGCTGGAGGCGGAGACGCTTGTATAGCCAAGGAATGTGTTTACTTCCCCCTGTGCTGGAAGGAAACTGAGCAAGGTCCCTGCTGGATTCCTCCTCAGCCAGGCCTGAGGAACTCTCCACCTCCTCCCCAAGCTGGCCCCATTGTTCTAGGCAACCCCTCTTATAAGCTACATTTCTGGGACCCTCTTGCCTCATTTTACCCCTCCATGGATATAAACCCTGACACAGTTGGGGTAACCCATTGGTGTCAGGCTCTTGGCCTGGAGCCAGGACCTGGGGCCCTCCCCACCAGCTCTGTATCTAAACACTGTGAGGCCCTGACAAGTCCCTTGCCTGCTCCAGCCTCGGTTTCCCCTTTCTATTATGAGGGGATAGGAGGAAGTGGGCTCTGAAAGCTTGTTCAGTCCCAGGAGTCAGCGCCTCAGCGACGCCTCCTGGGAAGGTAGGGTCATCCGACAGTGGTGAGCACGGGCTGCCATTTGCCGGGAGGCTCCAGCACGTGGAGGTGCCAGGCTCCATTCCAGGTGCTGCAGACACAGCAGCAAATGAGACAGGTGCAGTCCCGTCCTCAGCAAGAGAGGCCATGTTGAACAGATACTTCTTTGTAAACTGGGTACATGTTCCAGAGAAGACTCGTGATGAACCAGTTATGAGAGAGGGAAGAGGCTACTCTAGATGGGGGTCAGGGAAGGGATGGCCGGGGAGGTGACATCTGGGTTGAGATGTGGAGGAGAGACGGTACCAGTGTCAAGAAAGGGGTGGGTGAGAGTGCTCCAGGCTGAAGGCCAGTTCGTCCAGTGGAATGAGGGGCAAAGACAGAGTGGAGAGCATGGGGGTCAAGGAAATGGTTCCAACACTTACAGCCTGGGAGACCTGAGAAAGGGCCCTTAACCTCCCCAGTGTCATTTTCACCATCTGTAAATCAGTGATAGTATCCTGAGGATTTAATCATGTATCGCCCCCTGCTTGCTTCAGGGCCTTAGGAAGAAGAAGCACTAAAATGGCAGTGAAGTATCTAGTTACGCTGTGTGCAGGTGTGAGTTCTACTAGTCTGCTTATATTTTATAACCCGCTTCCCTTTGCTTGTTCATTTTTTCTGGTCTCTGGAGCTTGATTTAAGATCTTTGTTTTTTTATTCTTTTGCTCCTATTTTTTAATTTGTACTTTCATGTTATGTTTTATGCATTCCTTTATACTTCTGTTAAGGTGACATTATTACTATTATTATTACTGCTATTATTATTATTTTCCATGAGTCTATCTTACAAGCAGAAAATGGAATTGTGGGAGAATGCTTCCAAGTGTGTAAGCTGCTGTGCAAATGAGAGGAATTCTTATCACATACCCAGACTGTCTTGGAGCTGCACTGATATATAACATATTGCATCACGGAATCAAAAACCCCCTGCAAACCTGCAGCCTCAGCCCTGTGCCAGGGAGAGGCAAACATGAGGCATTTTTCCCCATGTGGCTTTAGGGACTGGAGTGAAGGATGTCCCAAAAGGAGACAAGTCCCATGGGAAAGGCTGAGGAAACTGGGTAGAGAAGCTCTGGGAGCCCAGAGCACTGTCTGAAAGACTGGGTGGCCCTCCTGAGGGAGAGAACTGGGTTCGTATGCAGAGTGAATGAATGAATATGAGGCAGAATTTTCTAACACTTTTCTAGCAAAGCTATTCCAAAGACAAAGTGACCTGAGAGGTAGCAAGCACCCTGTCACTCTAGCTGTGTGAACTGTACAGTTACTCTTTCTATTAATACAGTGGTTTGGAGAGGATTCAAGCGTTGGGTGGAAGATGTGTGTATTGGGGGTGGGGGACGGGAGGGTGAAGGCTATGGGAAAATGAGAAGAGATAATGTGTCATCAATTAGGATTAGATTTGACTGCAGGAAACAGAAGCCCAAAACAGTAATGGCTTATGTAACATGGATACTTTTCTTTCTTACTTACGTCTTTCTCCCATGAAAGGCTGAGGATGAGTGATCCGGGCTGGTGTGGCAGCTCTTCTCTGCCTGATTGCAGGGGTAAGGGAGTGGGAGGGGGCTCATGGCTCCTCTCTTTCAAATCACATTCCCTATCGTGTGGCCTTCATCCTCATGGTCCAAAATGGTGGCCAGCATATCCACATTCCAGGGAGCAAGATGAAAGAAGGGACAGTGTCAGAAGGATGAAGGGGCAAAGGTGGAAAGGGCAAAGGAAGATTCTCAGAAGCTGCCAGGGGTGTTGATGCTCTCATCTGATTGGCTAGACTTAGTCACATGGCCATGGCCAGTGGCAGAGGAGGATGGGAAATGTTGTCTTCATTCTGGGTGGCCATGGTTGCAGCTACCAAGTCCATCTTTGTGGAAGGGGAGAACGGATGTTGAGGGGCAATCAGCAGTCTCTTCCCTGGATGATATTCCTGATCTCTTTGCATTATAAAAGTCAAGTCCACACGTTTGTTGTTCTCAATTCTCTACCACTACAGCCAAGGTCTGAACACTTGCCGTTGGCCCAAAGCAAGGATCCGAGTGACATGGAATGGTGAGACAGGTGAGGGAGGGTAGGAGAGTCAGAGAGACGCCGGATATTAGAGAAGGGCAGCCTCTCCATTATTCTTGCTGACTAAGCATCTTCCCAATGTTTGGAAGTCTGTCCCTGGGAACATGTGAGCTGAGCAACCTGAAAAATTGCCTTCCCTTGGGGCAAAAGGTGTTCTGTCCTTGGCTTTCAAAGCTGGTCAAGTTGTGAAATGGGTACTTGAAGGATGCTTCCATATTTGTACAAAAATGGAGGTAATGCTATTGTTCACTGTGTTAGGAAGTGCCCTGGATTTAACTGCTTGTGTGAAGGGATTCGTTCTGGAATTCAGTATCAGGAAAATGCTGATCTCCAGCTGAGCTCATATGACTTTCTTAGTCTGCCAACACATCAGATAGTGCAGTGGCCCTCTGCTGTGTTTGTTTCTTAGCATTATGCCTTTCTCCTCCTTTTGGTAACATCACCTGCTTTTCTTCTGTGCAACCCACCCCCTCCCCACCCCAGCTTTCAGTCCATGTGGTTCTGATGGGGCTGACTCCGTCCTTTCTTCCCCTCCAGGGAGTGAGCACAATACTCAGGCCTGTCTAATTGGAGTCATGGTGATGAATCTGGATTTGTTCATGGTCCAGTTTAGGCCATTAAGAGACAGACCTGGGACTTTTGCTAACATAATTGGTGGGGCGGTGGGGAGGGGTGAGGGGAAACACATCTTTTCCAGTGTGGGTGCTAAGCTGGTAAGATGTAAATCTGGAGTTGCTGGTGGCTATCTTTGCACCTTATAGAAAGCATTTTCTTGGGAATGAGGGAATAAAATCAATACACAGGACAGCAGAGCAGAGAATGGAGAGTGTGACACATTACCAGTGACATTACTGGGTCCCTGGAACCAGCCATGCCTGAAACTGTTATACCCCTGAATTTCTTTCTTTCTCTTTTTTTTTTTTTTTTTTTTGAGATGGAGTTTTGCTCTTGTTGCCCAGGCTGAAGTGCAATGGCACCATCTCAGCTCACTGCAACATCCGCCTCCCAGGTTCAAGTGATTCTCCTGCCTCAGCCTCCCTAGTAGCTGGGATTACAGGTGCATGCCACCACACCTGGCTAATTTTTTATTTTTAATAGAGACAGGGTTTCTCCATGTTGGTCAGGCTGGTCTCAAACTCCCGACCTCAGGTGATCCACCCACCTCAGCCTCCCAAAGTGCTGGGATTACAGGCATGAGCCACTGCGCCCAGCCTGCTTCTGAATTTGATAGTATATGAGTCAATGTTCTTTTTTGCATAAGCTGGTTTGAACTGAGTTTCCATTACATGCAAATGAAATTATCCCCAATAATACATTAACTAAAACATAATTCTGCCAGGAAATGGAGATAAGAATTTTGTGATTAAGAATGCTAAGCCTGGCCGGGCGCAGTAGCTCACGCCTGTAATCCTAGCACTTTCGGAGGCCAAGGCCAGTAGATTGCTTGAGGCCAGGAGTTCAAGACCAGTCTGGCCAACATGGCGAAACTCCTTCTCTAACTAAAAATACAAAAATTAGCTGGACATGGTGTCACTTGCCTATAATCCCAGCTACTCAGGAGGCTGAGGCATGAGAATTGTTTGAACCTGGGAGGCAGAGGCTGCAGTGAGCTGAGATCCTGCCACTGCACTCCAGCCTGGGCAACAGAGCAAGACTCTGTCTTCAAAAAAAAAAAGAAAAAAAAAAAGGGCTGAGTCATCTCAGCCCGATGATGTATCTGCTGTTCTGCTTCTTCTATAGACAACATGTTGGGAGTCTAATGAGCTTGGACACTGTGGCAGAGTGTCTGTGAAATGGTTGCCAATGATTCAACCCTGTGCGTGTGTGCTGCCTCCCAGTGGGAGGTGAAATCCATTCCCCCTCCCCTTAAATCATGACTCATAGCTTGTTTTATGACTTGCTTTGACCAATAGAGTGTGGCTTATGTGATGGTGTGCTAGTTCCAGGCTGAGGCCTTATGAGACCTGGAGGCTTGTGCTTTTACTGCCTTAGAGCTCTGAGCTGCCACATAAAGAAATCCAGCTACCCTTTGGGAAAGATTATGAGGCCATGGGAGAGATGAGGCCTGGGCAGGCACCTGATGTTTCAGCCACCACAGTGGAGGCATAAGACATGTGAGGGAAATCATCTCAAACATTGTAACCCCAGGCAACACCATGCATAGCAGAAGAACCACCCGGGTGAGCTCAGCCAACCCATGTGTGGGATATGATGAGGTTTCTCTTCAAATAATCTAATCAACCTTTTATTCTTTAATTCATAGTATCCCCCCACTCCTTTTTCTCTTTTTTCCCCTTTTTCCTTTTTGCCTTTGTTAGATGCCCAGGCACACCTCAGTACCAGGCGTTATCTGTACCAGCTCACATTCCTTTCCTTATTTGGAAAGAGGACTAACTTTCTAGCTCATTACAGACCCCGCTTCCCCTTCTTTTTTACTTTCTTTTACGTGCCCACCCTATCTAAAAAAAAAAACCAACGTTTAGCCAACCAAGATTAGTTTAGATTGTAAGAGCCGACCTTAGCCAATGGGGAAAGGGTAAAAAGGCAGGACTTGCGTCAAGAATAAAAGCTCTTGTGACCTTTGTTCAAGTGTGCTCTCGTGGTAACTAGCCAAGAAGGCACCCCTCTGCGCAGAAGTAAAATTGCTTTGCTAAGAATCCTTTGTTTGAGTGTACAATTTCCTTAGGATTTTGAGCGTTATTCTTAACACATGGAAATCATGAGACATAATAAATTGATATTTTAGGCCAAGTAATTCCAGCACTTTGGGAGGCCGAGGTGGGAGGATCACTTGAGCCCAGGAGTTTGAAGCCAGACTAGGCAACATAGTGAGACCTTGTCTCTACAAAAAATAAATTAGCCAGGTATGGTGGTCCATGCCTATGATCCCAGCTACTTGGGAGGCTGAGGTGGGAGGATTGCTTGAATCCAGGAGGTTGAGGCTGCAGTGAACTGTGGTTGTACCACTGCACTCCAGCGTGGGTGACAGAGCAAGACCCTGTCTCAAAAAAAAAAAAAAAGGCTATTTTAAGCCATTAGTTTTTGGGTTGGTTTGTGTTGCAGCAAACCAAATGTTACTGTTTTAGCTGACTGAAACACCCACTTGAGCAATTTTGGAATATCAGGATGTTTCACTGCATCAGTTGGTTCTTGCATAGCTGTAAAGAAATACCTGAGACAGGCCGGGCGCGGTGGCTCACGCTTGTAATCCCAGCACTTTGGGAGGCCGAGGCGGGTGGATCACAAGGTCAGGAGATCGAGACCACAGTGAAACCCCGTCTCTACTAAAAATACAAAAAATTAGCCGGGCGTGGTGGCGGGCGCCTGTAGTCCCAGCTACTCGGAGAGGCTGAGGCAGGAGAATGGCGTGAACCTGGGAGGCGGAGCTTGCAGTGAGCCGAGACTGCGCCACTGCACTCCAGCCTGGGCAACAGAGTGAGACTCCGTCTCAAAAAAAAAAAAAAAAAAAAAAAAGAAATACCTGAGACTGGGTAATTTATAAAGAAAAAGAGGTTTAACTGGCTCACGGTTCTGCAGGCTGTACAGGAAGCATGGTGCTGGCATCTGTTCAGCTTCTGGGGAGGCCTCAGGAAACTTACAATCATGGCAGAAGGGGAAGGGGAAGCCAGCACGTCTTACATGGCAGGAACAGGAGCAAGAGAGAGGGGGAAGGTGCTGCACACTCTTGAACAACCTGATCTCGTGAGAACTCACTTACTCTCATGAGAACAGCACCAAGGGGGAGAGTGCTAAGCCATGCATGAGAAATCTCCGTGCATGATCCAATCACCTCCCACCAGGCCCCACCTCTGACACTGGGGGTTAGATTTGGGTGGGGACACAGATCCAAACCATATCGTCACTCCCTGGGTGTCTTATTTGAATGAGGCCCTCACTGAGAAACTGTGCTGGGCTGTGTTGGGACTGAGGGTCAGATGGGTAGAGCATCAAGACTAGGACTCTGGAACAATGAGAGAAGGAACTCTGCTTCAGCACTGGAGGGTCCTGGGTTGCTGGGAGTTCATCTCGAGGAAAGACAGAGGTAGAGCCAAGACGTTTGCTCGGCAGCCTGACTGATGTCGGGGAACACCATTTGTGAGGCACTCATTTGAACTGCCTTCAGCCCAGCCCCCTTTCAGGCAGCTGAAGGGAGAGCAGAGACTGGCTGCCCTAACCCCCCAGGCAGTGGTGGGCATAGTGGCAGGGAAGAAGCCCTCTTACAGCCCACCTTGGGACAAGTAGAGAGGCCTACAAGGGTGGACAGAAGGCCAGGAAAAGGTGGCCTGGGGCAGGGGCTCTGAAATCACAGACCACTGAGTGCTTATGGGCTTAGAAGGCCCTGGGCCAGGAGAAACCGGGGTTAAGATTTTAACGTCTCTATCCTCCTCTGTGTTTCTTTTTCATTATCCTGCTTCATTTGGGATTTGCCTTTCTAAACCGTCTGAAATCCTTTTCAGAAGTGGGTGGGTGGCACATCAGATGCCTGAGAGCTGGGATTATCCCTGGAACCCCAGAAGAAGGGAGCAGAGCTGACAGTGCCCCCTTGGGCTGCACCCGACCCACCCCGGGAGGGCCTCGAGTGTGAATGTATGAGTGTGTGTGTGTGAGCATATGGAGGGGTGTGTGTGTGACTGTGTGAACATACGTAAGCATGTGTACACGAACACTGGTAAGAGCTGTGTGAAAAATGAATGTGTGTTAGTATATGAGAGTATAAGTGTGTGAGTGTTGTGTGTATACATAAGTGTGCGCGAGTGTTTGTGAGTGTGCAAGCTGTGTGGAAATGGGCGAGCTCTGGTTTGTATGAGTGTGTTGGTGTGAAAGGGTATGACTGTGAGCATGAATGTGTATATGTCTGTGTTAGCGTGTGAGTTAGTGTGAGTGTATCTGAGTGTGTGAGTTTGGGGTGATTTGTGTGAAACGTGTTAGCGTGAGTGTGCATGAGAGTGTGCATGTGTGAGAATGAGAACATGAGCGTGTGTCTGAGTGTGAGTGCTAGTCTGTCCTCCTCATGGCACCACGGTGATCTTTAGAAAACATGCTGGTATCGTTCACTACCTAGTGGAAGGCGCTGCAGGGTGTCCACTGCTCCTAGGACCAGCCCATGTCCCTAGTGGCGGGGACTTGCCGTGGCTGATGGAGCTTCTCCTCCCCAGCCTTCCTCAGTCCTCAGTGCCCTCCTTCCGTTCCCCGGAGCTGGCCACAGCTGGTTGAAAGCACCCCAGGACAACTCTTCCTAGGGGGCAGTGCACAGGCCAGGGTGTCAGCGCCGGATGCTCTGGGACTGGAGAGTGTGGGGGTGTCGGCCGCCCAGGGGTCCAGGACAAAGAGAATGCTAATGTGCCAGAGGTACTCCTGAAACTTTGTCCTGACAACAGTGAGGCTGAAAAATCCCCAGGCGTTGGCCTTCCACGACTGCCAAGGTCACAGGCTCCCTTTCACTGTGATTCAGCCTGGGAGGCTGGAGACGCGCTCTCTGCTGCCCTCTTCTGGGCACCTGCCGCCTTGCAGATGCAGAGGAAAGCTAAGCCCACTGGCCCTGCAGAGCAGCTTCTAGTTTTGTGCGTGGACACAGGGCTGCAGACGAGCCAGCCTGGGTGCTTCCCAAGGCTCAGGATAGGGGTTCACTGATGCTTGACGCTTATTGCAGGTCTGACACTTGGTAGATGCCCCCACAAAGGGAAAATGAACACATGGATTGGTTGAGGTGGTAATCAGAGGGGAAACTGAGCCCCAGAGAAGGGAACTTTGAGTTTGTTCCACAGGCGGGACTGGAACCAGGCCCTCCGGGTCCCCAGGGCTTGCTCAGCTGTGGCGTCATTGGGGTGTGAGTCCTGGCCTTTTCCTGCTTGCTATGAGCAGACTTTCCCAGGTGACTGGGCTGCCCCAGGAGAAATTGGAGGCCCTCCTGTTGGGGCAACTGGGTCAGGCTGGGCAGCGAGGGGCTGGAACCCAGCCTTCCTCAGCCGGTGCCCAGGCTCGCCCTGCCAGATTGTGCTGAGTTGGCCCACGCCTGGGCGGAAGATGACACGGACGCAGACACGCCCGGGAGCCGGAGGGTGTGGGGGTGCCCCGGATCCTCCTCTGGGCCTACCCCCTCTGCCACGCCATCATTACCCCCCAACAGAGGAGGATGTCAAGGTTCATAGAGGCTGGCGTTGCCCAAAACCGCAGCCCCGGCATGTCCAAGCCTCTTCCCCTGGATCCCGGAACTTGCCAGTAAGTCCTGCTTCCTTCCTCCAGCTGCACCAGAGCTCCTCTGCGCCCTGCGCTGAGATGGGACCTCTTGAGTCTCATCCCGGGGCTCCCAAACAATAGCTGGCCTCATCTCTTCTGGTCACTCCATGTAGAAAAACAGAAGACACAGACACGCAGAAAGAAAACAAAATCACCTGAGATGCCCCCGCAGTGATCAGCCGCACCCCCAGATAAGCTCGTTAGCCCTGCCCTTGGTTGAGTTTAAATGGATTCTTCCCCTGCTACTGACTCCAGGACCGAATCCCCTCCCTAACCTCTCTGTGTGGCCTCCCCAAGTCCACCTTTAACCCTGTCTGAGCCAAGACGCCCCCATCCTGGCCTCACAGGCCCAGTGCCTGACCCTCTTAAGCTTCTCCTTCTCCCACCACACCGTCCTCAACGATGGCTCAGGAAGCCAGTGGGCCGCAGGGACCGAGATCCCACTTCTACATGAGATGACTTGGTCAGCGACCCCTGCTCTAAGACCTTCTGTGGCTCCCAGGCCAACAGGAAAAGGTTCAGATAGCTTAGTCTGGCATTCAAGGCCTCACTTCACGTGGCCCCCTCCACCCTGTTGGCCTCCAGGAATGGTCAGCCTCTTTCTGGGTTGGCCTCCCTTGATTGCTTGGGAGCTGTATGAGAGCAGAGCTCCATCTACCTTATCACAATATCCCCAGGGCTTACCCCAGGCCTGCACATGGTAGGCGCTCAGTAAATGTTCGCTGAAACCAAAGGGAGCTGCTTTGATTAGATCAATTCAGTTTTGTTAATAACAAGAAGCAGCACTTATTCAGCAGGCATTATGTCCAGGTATTGTGCTAAATGCACTCTAAGGATTCCCCACTGAGTCCTCGGAACTGCTCTATAAGGTGGTGCTACTGTAATGCCCATATTCCAGATGAGGGAACTGAGGCCCACAGATACTAAGTAATTTGATCAAAGCCATATCCAGGATTCTGATCCAGCCCATAAGCACTATTTTTTTTTTTTTCTTGAGATGGAATTTCACTCTTGTTGCCCAGGCTGGAGTGCAGTGGTGCAGTCTCAGCTCACTGCAACCTCTGCCTGCCGGGTTCAAGCAATTCTTCTGCCTCAGCCTCCCAAGTAGCTGGGAATACAGGTGCTCGCCACCATGCCTGGCTAATTTTTGTATTTTTAGTAGAGAGAGGGTTTCACCATGTTAGCTGGGCTGGTCTCAAACTCCTGACCTCAGGTGATCCTCCCACCTCGGCCTCCTAAAGTGCTGGGATTACAGGCGTGAGCCACCTTGCCCGGCCCCTACCCACTTTCCTAGACTGTAGGGTTTGCCTGCCTATGCCCGCCTGTGTGCATGCTAGGGGTCTGCCCCCTTTTTGTCTCTCTTTTACCCACCCTTCTCTGTCAGGACCCCAAGGGCCCTTCCATTCCTCTCTCTCAGGCTCAGCCCCAGGGCCAAGGCAGTGCAGGGAGGGGCTGAGTGCCTGAGGCTGCAGGGATGGGCTCTTCAGAGAACAGGAGTACATCTGCTGTTTCATGTGGCTGAACAAGATCCAACAGGCCCATTTTAGGCAGCAAACCTCAGTTTCCTGAAATAAGCTTGAAATGATGCAGCACTCAAGAAGCCTGGCCTGGGAATTTGGGCCCAGGCACACTCGCAGACATGTTATGTGACCTCTGGCAGGGAGCTTAGCTTTGCTGAGCCTCAGTTTCCATGTCTGTAGAATGGGCATGAGAATAGCTACCTCACAGCATCATGGGGAGGATTAAACATGAGCTGGCACTGGAGGCATCCCATAAACCACAAGCCACTAATAAAGGTGAGGGGGAGATATTATTGCCCTGGGATTAGCGGTGGCCCAGTTCAACCACTAGGAGAGACGGGAAGGACAGATGCAGCCCGCAGGAGCCCAAGTTTTTCCAGTTAGGGTGTGTGCAAGTGGGTGGGGAGAGGTGGAAAGGAGCACAGGAAGGAAGGTAGGGCCTCTGTTGCCAGCTGCTGAGTCACCCTTCGCTTTATTCTTCCTTTTACGTTAAAAAAAAAAAAAAAAAGGTCTTAATTACTTTTTTCTGCTTACAAAAGCGGCACATGCTCATTGTATAAAGTTCAAACATCATCAAAATATACAGTGTGGAAGGTAGCTCATTTCCCATGCTTATGCTCCCCAGATGGAACCACAGTTGACATTTCGGTGTACGTTCTTCCAGATTTTTCACTGGATGAACAGATGTCTATTTACTAATTAGAGAAGCAGATTCCTTGAAGATAATTTTATTTTATTTTATTTATTTATTTATTTTTTTTAATTTTTTTTTGAGGTGGAGTCTCACCCTGTTGCCCGGACTGGAGTGCAGTGGCATGATCTCAGCTCACTGCAACCTCCATCTCCTGGGTTCAAGTGATTCTTCTGCCTCAGCCTCCTAAGTAGCTGGGATTACAAGCGTGCGTTGCCACACCCAGCTAATTTTTGTATTTTTAGTAGAGAAGGGGTTTTGCCATGTTGGCCAAGCTGGTCTCGAACTCCTGACCTCAGGTGATCTGCCCACCTTGGCCTCCCAAAGTGCTAGGATTACAGACCTCAGCCACTGTGCCCAGCCCTTTGAAGATAATTTAAAGCGAGGCAGAACTGTGTAATGGGTAGCCTTCCACCACCATCTCAGAACTAACCACTGTTAACAGCTTTGCAGGTATATGCTTGAACATTTTATATGCATTTGTATCTACAAGTGGGCGTAAAGGTTGGGGGAGGCATTAATGATTATAGACACGAAGGCCAAGACGCCAGGGTACAACTCCCAGTAGGTCACCAGCTTGGGCGAGTGACCTCTCTGAGTCTCATTTTCTTCCTCGGAAGATGAGAATTCTACCTTCTTTACAGTGTGGCTGAGAAAATGAAATGAGATAAAGTATGCTGAGCTCAGCATAATGTCTGGCTCAGCCAGCATTAGCTATTGTTATAGGCCCACACAAAGAGTCTTTTCCTCCTGCAAAAACGGGATCATACTATGCATATGCTCCTGCTTGGTTTGGAGGCAGAATTACGGGGAAAGATTAGTCATAGGGATCCTGAAATTTACATTGGAGATGAGAAGTCTTGCGTTTAGATTCACAGACTTGGTTGTGCAAATGTAGGCTGGGAGAAACCTGGATTTCACAAGCTGAATCATGGCCAACTCTGCAGGCGGCTGCATCCCCAGATGCTGAGCTCTCTAAGGAGGGAGGTGATGGGGCTTCTGTAGCCTGGGCTGCTCAGTCATCTGAGGCTTCCATTCCCCCTCCCTTGCCATGCAGACTTCTGACTACCTACTTGGTGCTTTGAAACATTTTGAAACTTCTAAAACTTTTCTCCCTTCCCAATCCCCACCTCTTGCAAACCCACTTTGTCCTCCAATCTCCCCAGCCACAGCAGAGGCACCAAAATGTGCCATTTGCTTAAACCAGACAGGGGAGGGGTGAGGAATGCTGCATTCTGACTTTTCCCTCCCACAGATCACTTCCTCTTGGCCTTTCCTCCCACATGTGCCCACTCCACCCTCCATCCCACCACCTTATAGTTCATTCCCCACCCCACAGCTAGAACAAATGTTTCAGTTTACTTCGGTCTTTTTGAGTAGGTAGCATGATGGGTTGAATGGTGGCATCCCAAAAGATATGTCCAAAGCTGGATTCCCAGGATCTGTGGGACTGCGACCTTATTTGGAAAAAAGGATCTTTGCAGATGTAATTAAGAATCTTGAGACGAAGAGATCATCCTGGATTATTTGAGTGGGTCCTAAATTCACTGACAAGTGTCCTAATCAGAGTCACATGGGGAAGATTTGACAGAAGGGGCCAGGTGTGGTGGCTCACGCCTGTAATCCCAACATTTTGGGGGGCTTTGCTTGAGCCCAGGAGTTTGAGACCAGCCGAGGCAACATGGGAGGACTTTGTCTCTACAAAAAAATATAAAAGTTAGTTGGGCATGGTGGTGTGCCTGTAATCCCAGCTACTCAGGTGGCTGAGGCATGAGAATTGCTTGAACCCAGGAGGTGAAGGTTGGAGTGATCTGAGATTGCACCACTGCACTCCAGCCTGGGCGATAGAGCCAGAACATGTCTCAAAAAAAAAAAAAAAAAAAGAGAAAAGGGGAGAAGGCCTTGTAACCACACAGACAGAGATTGGAGCAATGTCTTCGATGCACCAAGGAATGCGTGGAGCCCCAGAAGATGGAAGAGACAGGGAACAGAAGCTCCCCACAGCCTTGGGAGGAAATGTGGCCCTGCCCACGCCCGGATTTGAACTTCTGGCCTCTGGAAGTGTGAGAGAATAAATCGCTATTGTCTTAAGCCACCCAGTTTGTGACAGTTTGTTATGGCAGCCACAAGAAAGGAATACAGATGATATCTACATATGGTTAAGATGTCAAAATGATGCAAGAGTGGGTATTGAGAAGTTTGCTTTTATAGGTAAACACTCTCATTAGGTCCTTTTGTATTTTTCCTGGGTTTCTTTATATAGATATAAAAAAGTATACAGGAGGAATACATTTGCTTTCCCTCTCTGCCCCATTTAGGAGTGATCTTTTAATTTTACTTTTTTTTTTTTTTTTGAGACAGAGTCTTGTTCTGTTGCCCAGGCTGGAGTGCAGTGGAACAATCTTGGCTCACTGCAACCTCCCGAGTAGCTGAGATTACAGGCATGTGCCACCCTGCCTGGCTAATTTTTGTATTTTTAGTAGAGACAGGGTTTTGCCATGTTGGTCTTAAACTTCTTATCTCAAGTGATCCACCTGCCTCAGCCTCCCAAAGTGTTGGGATTACGGGTGTGAGCCACCGTGCCTGGCCAGGAGTGATCTTTTAAAATGTATATCTGACTCTGTCAGTCATGCACTTAGATGAGATCGAAACTCCTCACGTGGGCTACTGGGCTCCACTCAACCTGGCCTCTGTGCCCCTCTGACCCCATCCCAAGGTCTCCTCTTGTCCTCTAGGCTCCAGCCCCACTGTCCTCCTGCATGAAGAAGATCCCACCCTTCTTCTTCTTTTTTTTTTTTTTTTTTTTTTTTGAGACGGAGTCTCACTCTGTTACTCAGGCTGGAGTGCAGTGGCGTAATCTCGGCTCACTGCAACCTCTGCCTCCCGGGTTCAAGCAATTCTCCTGCCTCAGCCTCCCAATTAGCTGGGATTACAGGCGCCCGCCACCACGCCCTGCTAATTTTTGTATTTTTAGTAGAGATGGGTTTCACCATGTTGACCAGGCTGGTCTCGAACTCCTGACCTCAGGTGATCTGCTTGCCTCAGCCTCCCAAAGTGCTGGAATTACAGGTGTGAGCCACTGCACCCGGCCAATCCCACCCTCCTTCTGCCAGGTCTTGGTGCCATCCTTGCTCCTGCCTGGAGCCCCCAGACCCTTCAGTCCCCACTGTCTTCCTGTAATTCCTACTGAAATTTCTTCTCCCCCGAGAAGCCCTCCCTGAACTCCCAATTTAAAATAGCTCCTTTGTTTTTGGCTCTTCTTATCATACCACCCTGTTTACAAAGTGTGAATTCCTGCATTTCACTGAATGTATGGCCATATAAAATTGTCTTGATGATATATTATGTTTTTTTCCTTCTACCTAATACTATAAATATATCTGTCTCTTTGTTTGTTCCTGTTCCCCGTACCCTGCTCTAGACTGTAAATTCCTTGAACTTGGATCTGTTTTGTTCACCCCTCCATCCTGGGTGCTGGAAACGGTGCCTGGAACATAGCAGGCCCTCCATAAACATTTGTCAAATACATAAACGAATACTGAAGGCCAAGTACTTTCTAGAAACCATGACATACACTAAAGAAAGAGTTCTTAGGGTTCCTCTAAAATAGCTCTAAAATAACAGGCAGCATTTTGTGTGTACATGCATTATTCAGGACCACAGCATCCTATTTCACCTCCTTTGTGTGGGCCATTGAGCCATACCCTGCAGCCATTTCAGGGTGCCCTTCCTGCTGTCCCCTTCTCAGAGAGGCAGCTCTCAGGGAGCCTTGGGAACCTTTCTTTCTGAAGCAGAAAAAAGTCTCTCTCCTGAGCCAGCTTCTTCAGGGCACAGAAGGAGGTGGAAGATCGTGCCTCTCATCCTCGGAGCTGCTGGTTCCAAGGCCAATGGCATCTTGGGATACTTGTTGGGAACCCTGAGTCAATTCTGGTGGTGACATCTCCCAGGGCCTTCTTCCTGGCCAGAGGCAGCTGGGGGATCTCTCATAGGCTGGAGGACCAGATTGAACATTGCTCTTACCAAGCTGATATGGAAGGTGGTACCCTGGGTTTGCTTCCTGATGTAGCTACTTACCAGTTAGGGGGGCCTGGGCATGTTTCTAACACTTTGAGCTTGTCCTCCATCTAAAAGGAACTTCTATATACCTCACAGGTTGTTTGTTGTTCTATAAGGACCAGAATAGCTACCTCACAGGTTGATATCACAGATGAGATAATATGTGTAAAATAAATTAACAGAGCTGGGCACAGAGTTAAGGGCCCAACAAATTATAGGTACTTTTGTTATTATTATTATTATTTTTTGAGACAGGGTCTCATTCTGTTGGCCAGGCTGGAGTGCAGTGGTGTGATCACAGCTCACTGCAGCCTCCATCTCCCAGGCTCAAGCAGTCTTCCTGCCTCAGCCTCTAGAGTAGCTGGGACCACAGGCGCACAACACCACTCTGCTAATTTTTGCATTTTTTTGTACAGACAGTGTTTTGCCGTGTTGCCCAAGCTGGTCTCAAACTACCTGGCTCAAGTGATCCACCGCCTTGGCCTCTCAAAGTGTTGGAATTAGAGGCGTGAGCCACCGCACCTGGCCATTATTATCTTAATAACAAGTATTGTCTAACCTCTCTGGCTCTTTTAAAAGTGTAATGACAATATGCCCCTCATAGCAAGAATCAAATGAGGTCATGGGATGGAAAATGCATTTTGTGCTGGGTTTGGTGGCTCACACCTGCAATCCCAGCACTTTGGGAGGTTGAGGTGGGAGGATTGCTTGATTGCCCAGGAGTTTGAGACCAGCCTGGGCAACATAGTGAAACCCCATCTCTACAAAATATTTTAAAAATTAGCTGGGTGTGGTGATGCCTGTAGTCCCAGCTACTTGGGAGGCTGAGGTGGAAGGATTGCTTAAGCCCAGGGTGTGGAGGCTGCAGTGAGCCGTGATTGTGTCACTGCACTCCAGCCTGGGTGACAGAGTGAGACCCTGTCTCAAAAAAAATTAATTGAAAGTTTATTTTGAAATGCAAAATCCTACAGAAATGTGTTAGATAATAGTCCCTGATAACATTAATCGTGGAAAGTCCTTGTAAGCAAGGAAACATGTCCTTTCAGGGAAGGCCACAAGAGGGCACCCTCTCCCCCACCACTGCCATGCCTCCTCACCCACTACTCCAGGAGGGCCTGGTCCGTCCCTCCCTGTAAGTAAAAGGAGGTACAGCCCCTCCATCTGGGAAGAGCCTGGGCCTGAGGCTCTGTCCTGGGGACTTTTCGCCGGACTTGTCACATGGGGTGCCCATTCCTTCTCTATAGAATGGAGGCCCATGGGGTGGCATTGAGGGATGTGTTTGAAAGTGTTACTACTTATAGAGCTGTGCTCAGAAATGGTCTCAACCCTGTATTTCTGCAAGTGGGGTGCAGGATCTCACATTTACATGCGATGATGGAGTTTCTTCTCCAACGCAGGAGTTCTCTGGCTGTCTTTTTCACAGCTGTCTCTCCAGCCTCAAGCACAGGTAGGCACACAGTAAGTGCTTGAGTGGCACTGGGTGAGTAAAGAGGCTGCTCCTTTACCTGGATATTTGCCATTATTCCTGCCCACTCCCAACCCCGAGACCCCCAGGAATCTCAAACCACAGCGTGCCACCTGTCTGTGGGATTCGAGAAGCCCCATCTGACCTGGTGATCCATTCCCCAGGCGTGTGGAAAGGGAGTTCCGGAAGGAACCATGGCAAGGGCAAGGACTGTGAACTTTGAGAAAGCCTCAGTGTCTGGTTGGGTCCTGTTTCAAAGCTGAAAAAGGAAGAGGTGCAGCGGCCAGTGGATGGGGCCTGGAGTGCCCCGCTCTGTTCCTGCACTCCCTCCCTGGGCTCCTTAGTGGCCTGTGGCCTTGTGGAATCTCAGGCCCCTCAGTAGGGAAGCGCTGCTACCCAGGCCTCCGCTCAGCTCCTTCTGGGTTGCACAAGAGAGATGCAGGGATGCCCTTTGCATTTGACGATCATCAGGTGAGAGGCAGTTGATATGGTTTGGCTCTGTGTCCCACCCAAATCTCATCTTGAATTGTAATCCCCAGGTGTCAAAGGAGGGGCCTGATGGGAGGTTGATTGGATCATGGAGGCAGTTTCCCCCATGCTGTTCTCATAAGAGCTAATGAGAGTGAGTTCTCACGAGAGCTGATGGTTTTAAACTGTGGCACTTCCTCACTCTCTCTCCCGCCGCCGCCACGTAAGATGTGCCTTGCTTTCCCTTCCTCCTCTGCCATGACTGCAAGTTTCCTGAGGCCTCCCCAGCCATGCAGAACTGTGAGTCAATTAAACCTCCTTTCTTTATAAATTACCCAGTCTCAGGTGGTATCCTTTATAGCACTGTGAAAACGGACTAACACAGTGGTTTTTCGGGTGGTGTTTTTATTTTTCCCCTCAAAATATGGCAGAGGTTGGAGGATCACGCCAAGGCGGATAACCATGTGAAAAGTGTCCTCATGTGCTGGCCATGCTGCCTATGGCACAGCTAATGTCCAGTGTTACTGTAGGGCCTGGCTAATGTCCATAGGCCACTGTGAATCCAAACACCTGTGTGAGATGTGAACTGGCCTCACATTTCACACTCTGTCTTTCTTATTTGACCTGGTCAATCACACCATTGTGACTGACAGAGAGGGGTTGCCACATAGCTAGAACCCAAGTGCCCCAAGAAGCCCTCACTGAGCTTCAAGGGACACTCTCGGTCCCCTAACCCTTCACACCAGGGAAGCATCCCCAGACATGGCTGCTTCCTGGGGCCTCCAACTGCCAGGATGTGGGTCCTGACTGCTATCTATGCGGCCTCTGAAAGTGTCTGGCAGTGTGGAGCCACTTGGGGGTGCTTCAACTGGGCCTGTCAGGTTCTTTCCCTGCCTTCTCCTCCTCCCTCCTTCCCCAAATTCCCAGAAAGAAACAGGACAAGAGCCAAGGGCCAGGACTTTATTATTGTCACAGAGCACAGGAGAGACCACTTGGGTCTCAACGAAGGTTTGCTTTTCCTTTTCTCCAGGGGAAGCTACTGCAAGAAGGCCCACCAGCCACGCTAGGTCAAATGGGGTTGGAGCCACAACGTGATACTTAAACCCATAAACACAGACTTGATTCGATCCCAGCTTCACAACTTCTTAGCTGTGTGACCTTAGGTAAGTCTGTTAACCTCTCTCAGCCTTGGCTTTGTGGAGTGGAGTGAATAGCAGGGCTTGCTTCACTGGGGTGTTATCAGGATGGAGGGGGACAAGGCCTATGAAAGTGTTTAGCACAGCGCCTGGCAGGTCGTGACCAGTCACTGAGTGGAAGCTATCATGATGAAACCTGATTTCTCCACGGTCAGGCCAGCCCCGTCGCTATGGATGAGGAAGAGGGGGTCTCATTTCATAAATGTCTTCAATGTGGCATGTGAGAAAGACAGCTTGGGATACCTGTGGGAGCTGCCTAGTCCCTGGCAATTGGGAGTCGGACCCAAACATGAGGGTTCTGGGGCCTCGGCACTTACTACCGTTTCTACAACTCCATGAAAAGCCCTAGCAAGAGTACGGGGAAAGTTCTTTTTTTTTTTTTTTTTTTTTTTTTTTTTGAGATGGAGTTTCGCTTTTGTTGCCCAGGCTGGAGTGCAGTGGCACGGTCTCGGCTCACTGCAACCTCTGCCTCTCGGGTCCAAGCAATTCTCCTGCCTCAGCCTCCTGAGTAGCTGAGATTATAAGTGCCCACCACCACACCCAGCTAATTTTTTGTATTTTTAGTAGAGGCGGGGGTTTTGCCATGTTGGGCAGGCAAGTCTTGAACTCCTGACCTCATGATCCACCCGCCTGGGCCTCCCAAAGTGTTGGGCTTACAGGCATGAGCCACTGCGCCCGGCCGGAAAGTTCTGATTTTGCACCTGGATTACATTAGGTCTTTTGTCATTCAGTCAGTTAGCATTCTCTATAGGCAGTCAGAGAGGCTGACTTTTAAAATTATTTAGGTATTTTTTAGAGACAGGGTCTCCCTGTGTTGCTCAGGTTGGAGTGCATTGGCTATTCACAAGCACAATCATAGCTCTCTGCAGCCAGGAACTCCCAAGCTCAAGTGGTTCACCCCCGTCGGCCTCCTCAGTAGCTGGGACTGTAGGCACTCCCCACAGTGCCTGGCTTTTTATTTTTGTAGCTTTTGCTTTTGGCTAAGAAATTGCCATAGGCCATTGGACTTGAAATCAGCGCTGGCCTTGCCTTTTGCTGTCTGGGCGGCCTTGGGCTGGCCGCTTTACCTCTCTGAGCCTCACTGATCCCATGGATCTACGTAAGGGGCTTTGAGGATGAACCAGTCTGTGGAAGTAAACGAAAGGAAGTGATGGGGGCATTGCTGGTGGTGCAACGATGGAGAGGGTTTCAGTAGTCACTGACTCAAAAGTGAGGGGGCAAAAGGAACCTCAGTGTGTGTGTGTGTGTGTGTGTTTGTGTGTGTGTCCAACGTCTTGTAGCAAGGTTAAAGATCACCGTGTGTAGGGGAAGAGCCATAGTGTTCCTGGGGTGGGTAGAAGCGCCACAAGAGGGCGTTCTGAGTTTTCATCTTCTCTACCTTGAAAAATTTTCCATTTGTTCTCTGGCTGCATTCCAAATCGAACGAAGACTTACGGTTTTTAGTTTACCTAACTGATTGAATACACTTTTAAAATGAATTCATGTGTGTTTACTAGTTTATCAGTCATGTGGATGCAATACTGTGGCCCCTGTCGCAAGGTGCGTTGGGAAGTGGGTTGAGGGTGTGGTGGAGACAAGAAACGCGTGCCTGATGGTGTCCTGGTTCAACCGCTGCTCAGCTGGGTGGCCTTGGACAAATTTCCCAAGAGTACGGCACTGCTGAAGTTCCCACATCCAGCCTCACAGGGATGTTACGAAATAGACACGATGGAAAGAAAAGCAACGCAAAGGTTTGGAACATGGTTCATAAGCCCTCTTACCTCCAGGGACAGCCTTCTTCTTGAACCCTCATCCTGTGCGCCAGCCAAGGCCCCGTGGGGGGGCAGCTGTGGGGTGGGAAGGAGGCGAATCCAGCTGTGAAACCATGACCTCAAGAACAGTATTTCCAGGAATCCCCATCTTAGCATCTAAGGGATTCCTGGGAAAACTGGACCGTGAGGACAAGGTGGGAGCGAGTGGCCTTCAGCGCCAAGGCCGCCGTGTCCCTAAGGTCCAGCTGGAGTTCTCTTCTGCATCCTGCCCCATCTGTAGCAGCCAGGGTGGGATGCCACACGTCGCCAGATGTGGCTCATTGCTCTGGGGGGAGTAGTGACTGGAACTTCAATTGCCCTGAAAAGTACCAGAAACCCTCTGGCGCCCCCACCCTCAGGACTGCCCTCTGCTGTCTGCATGGCTCATGTGCATTCCCCCGTCTCCTGCCAGAGGGGTGGATTTAAACCAACCATTCAGTTCCTAGCCTGGGTTTGGCAACTTCCTTTCTGATAACCTCCAGTAAGTCACTTACCCCCTGAGCCTTGGCCTTCTTTAATTATAAAATGCATGAGTCTAAGACCTACTGGAGAGGTGAGATGAATAAGATTGGGGGAAGGGGGTAGGAGGAAGGAAGCCTGTAGTATTAATGGCAAGTGTCCGGGTCTGTCTTTGCTAAAAATGACCTGAGATGTAAAGACAAGATGGGAGGAGAATTTAGAATGTTCTCCTCCTGCTCCTCGGTCCCAGGTTCCATAATCATATGCAATGGGTAAAAACATGGATTTGAAGGCAGATTAGGGTACAATCTCAGCTCAGCACAATCAATATGTGACTTTAGGTGAGTTGTTTAAATAAGCCTCAGTTTTTCTCATCTGTAAAATGGGGCTATAACACCACCCACTTCCCAAGCTTTTGGGGAGGTTAAATGAAACTGTGCTTGGCTCCATGGCACTCCTCTGCTGCTCATTGTGCATCTGAAGCCTCTGGGAGAAGTCAGACATTTGTGAGGTGCCTGGACTGGTTTTGGCAATACCCCGGAGCCAAGGTTAGAAGTACAGAGTGAAGACCCTGACTCAAAGGCCAGAATTTTTATCTTCAGGGCTGAAAGGGTTTTTAGGAATTGTTTGAGCCACAAGTGATGAATGAGTTTCAGCTGTGAATCAGTAATAGTGGCTTTCCAGGGCTCATTGTTGAGGGTTCTGAAGCTGCATCTGAGCACTTCAAGAATGGATGCCTGATGGGGTGTAGAGGCTCATGCCTGTAATCCTAGCACTTTGGGAGGCTGAGGCGGGCAGATCACCTGAAGTCAGGAGTTTGAGACCAGCCTGGCCAGCATAGTGAAACCCCATCTCTACTAAAAATACAAAAATTAGCCAGGTGTGGTGGCACACACCTGTAATCTCAGCTACTTGGGAGGCTGAGGCACGAGAATTGCTTGACCCTGGGAGGAGGAGGTTGCAGTGAGCTGAGATTATGCCACTGCACTCCAGCCTGGGTGATGGAGTGAGACTGTGTCTCAAAAAAAAAGAATGTATGCTTTTACTGATTAGCTGTGTCTGCCATGGGCTCAGAAAGAGAAAGTGGAGGCAGGGTGCTGGGGAAACGCTAACGCCTCATGCTAAGATGGACACACTGTGGTACACAGAGGAGTCAGGACATGCCCAGACTCGTGAAGCAGATTGTGGCACCAGGGGAACTTGTGTCGAGGAACTTCCCAGCATCACAAGTGGCTGAGAGTATGGAGTCTGGAAACACTCTGTCCTTCCTGGTATGGCCCCCCACAAGCCCCTAGCACTTACCACTTCCAGGCTGATGGCTGCAGAACAACTTCTCTCTTCCTGAGCTACAGTGCTTCATCTCAGACTCCCAACTGACCAGAGATGCAGCACTGCACCTCAGGCTGGGAGACAGGGCACTGTGCTTCTCCACTCTGGTGGCCTGTGGCGGGACTCCAACCTGGCCAGGAGAAGGGGCGTTAGAGGGGACCTGGGCTCTACCCCTCCAGCTCTGGTCGGGAGGCTGTTGTAATTCCCCACAGCTGTGTTTCCTGTCTGTGGCCTGCCATTTGAGCACCCAGGACCAAACCTTGACCTTTTTTCTTTTCTTTTCTTTCCTTTTCTTGTCAAAAACAGCTTAATTTAGAAGGAGAACATTTAATGAGTACAATTAAGTGGTTTTTAATACATTCACAAAGTTGTGCAAGCAATGGCACAATATATTTTAGGTTATTTCACCATCTAAAAAAGAAGCTCCTTACCCTTAGACAACCCCTAGTCCTGGGCAGACCAGTTTCTATCTCTATAGATCTGTCTATTCTGGATATTTCAATAAATGGAATTATTTAATATGTTGACCTACCTTTTGATGCCATGCCCCACCTTTATGCTTGGTGCATTCCAGCCAAACAGCATCATTCATGGTACTTAACATTTTATATCATCGAACAATCAATTGTCTCCAACCTATCTTTCCTCTGCCACTCCTCCTCTCTTCCCAGCCATCTTCCCATAATGATTTTTCAAGATGCAAATATGGTCATATCTTTCTCAAGTTTAATATCCCAAAAGGGCTCCCCACTGCCCTCAGGCTGAATTCTGAAGCCCTCCCCAAAGCCTGAGAGGGCCTGCCACATCTGGCCCCAGTGACCTCTTCCTCTTGAGCTACAGCTCATAGATGTCCTTCCATTCTCCCAGGGAGCCCTGTGCCCACCCACTTCGGGCTCCCCAGGGACTGTGCTGCTCCCCGTCACTCTCCCTGCCCATCTCCTCCTCCTGTGCTAGGTCTCTAATCAAGTGGCCACTCTGGGAAACCCTCCTTGACTTTTTTTTTTTTTTTTTTGAGACAGAGTCTCCCTCTGTCGCCTAGGCTGGAGTGCAGTGACACGATCTCAGCTCACTGCAACCTCCGCCTCCCGGGTTAAAGCGATTCTCATGCCTCAGCCTCCCAAGTAGCTGAGACTATAGGCATGCATCACCACGCCTGGCTAATTTTTGTATTTTTAGTAGAGACAGGGTTTCACCATGTTGCCCAGGCTGGTCTAGAACTCCTGACCTCAGGTGATCCACCCGCCTTGGTCTCCCAAAGTGCTGGGATTATAGGCGTGAGCCACAGTGCCCAGCTCCTCCTTGACTTCTTTAGCTATCAGCACCCCCTGCTCCATGTTCTCACCCACCCTGTGCCCTCTTTCTAACCCTTTACCATGCTAGTAATGTGGTTTTCACTTACGACCACCTCCACTTGTGGACCACATGGCTCACCTGCTAGGGGAAGGGACCCTGTCAACTGTGCTCACTACTGAAATCAGGGCCAGGTGGTGTAGATGCCACATAAGCCCAGGTTGAATGGCTGAATCATAATTCCCAATCTCATTATCTCTAGTGTCAGTGTTATTTGTGTGTGGGTCTGAACTGGCTAGATCTCAACTTCCTGAGGACAGTGCCTGTGTCTTGTTAATTTGGGGGCCCTGGGTCTGACCCGTGGCTTGG
The DNA here is from genome assembly GCF_028878055.3 of Symphalangus syndactylus. Classification (NCBI taxonomy): domain Eukaryota; kingdom Metazoa; phylum Chordata; class Mammalia; order Primates; family Hylobatidae; genus Symphalangus; species Symphalangus syndactylus. The sequence goes on from NC_072429.2 coordinate 37,406,082, forward strand.
AACATGATGATGGACCCAGGTAATGCCATTTGGTGGCTGACTGGATAACCATGTAGATCATTCATTTTGTTTTCTGGGCCTGGCTTGGGTGGGAACTTTCAGGTGAGCAGGCAAAGCCCCTTCTCACTCTTCTGCCCTGCCAAGATCTCAGGGCACCCCAGAGGACCTTCTTGCATTGCTTAGTGGTCACTGTGGTGGCCTTGATGTTGGATGACATATATTTTCAGGAATGTCTGAAGGGGGTGGGTAGCCTTTCTTCAGGGCTGAGAGAGAACAGAAAAAATATACCTCCTTAAAAAAACAAAAACAGAGCTGGGAGCAGTGGCTCATGCCTGTAATCCTAGCACTTTGGGAGGCTCAGGCAGGAGGATCGCTTGAGCCTAGAGTTCAAGACCAGCCTGGGCAACATAGGGAGCGCTTGTCTATTTAAAAAAAAAAAAAAAAAAAAAATGCTGGGCGCAGTGGCTCACGCCTGTAATCCCAACACTTTGGGAGGCCAAGGCAGGTAGATCATCTGAGGTCAGGAGTTCGAGACCAGCCTAACCAACATGGTGAAACACTGTCTCTACTAAAAATACAAAAATTAGCCAGGCGTGGTGGCAGGAGCCTGTAATCCCAGCTACTAGGGAGGCTGAGGCAGGAGAATTGTTTGAACCCAGGGAGGCGGAGGTTGCAGTGAGCCGAGATCTTGCCATTGCACTCCAGCCTGGGCGACAGAGTGAGATTCCGTCTGAAAAAAAGAAGTCTGTCTCTTACACCTCTAGCAGAAATCTGAAGTCAGGCCTCACTCTGGGAAGAGTGGAAAGAGTGTTTCCCTCTGGTCTATCATGCCAGGCATGTCAGTAGGTCAGTTCTGACAGCCTGTGTAGAGGACAGCCTCTGTCTAAGGTATTCCCAGCCAGATAACTGCTTTCCTTTTCTGTAGAATTCTCTTGCAGAAACTCTTTTCAACTGCATTTGGTGGCTGGGCACAGTAGCTCATGCCTGTAATCCTGAGCACTTTGTGAAGCCGAGGCAGGTGGATCGCTTGAGCCCAGGAGTTCAAGACCAGCCTGGGCAACACGATGAAATCCTGTCTCTATCCAAAAATACAAAAATTAGCCAGTCTCATAGCCTGGTCTCTACATAAATAAATAAATACATTTTTAAAAACCTTGCATTTGGCTGGGGAGTGATTCCTATGTTGGACTCCCTTGTGGGTCACAGACAGCTGGGTCTACTCCACTCTCCACAGCTCCCACTGCCCCTGAGAGAGAAGAGCTTAGCGTGACAGCAAGGAGATTTCAGTAAGAATCAGGCAGGGTTATCCTGAGAAAGAGATGATTTGCTGCCGAGAACTAAGCTGACAAGGTGTGTCCTCTGCCTTCACTTGGTGCGTGATTATTTCCAAAGCCCTTTCACATAAACTACCTTTGGCTTCTCACATGCAGCAGGTGCGTAAGTGATTTTGGGTAGTTTGTAGCCTCTGCTGGGACACAGGACACAACAGAATGGAAAGCAAATTGACAGGGAGCATTCTGTTGTGGAATGTATCAGTTGCTCCCTGTCAATTTGCTTTCAGTCCTATTTACCGTGGGGTAGAAAGTCTCAGTTTGCTGCTATCATGTCTTTGACGCCTTTCTAACTCTCACTTATTGCCCAGGCTTCAGGCCCAGGGCCTTGCAAGCCACACTATTAGGTTAAAGCGTAATAACATTGTTTCATTTTTACTGTATTTATGGTTACCTTTATTTCCTAATTAGGCACAGTGTTAGAGTTTTCTATTTACAGTAGCTATTTCTATTTGTATTAAAAAGGACTCATCTTACATTTAAAAATATTATAATCGTTTACAGACATGGAAGAAATAAAATAGGGGGCATCTGAATGACTGAGTTTGGAAAACAGTGTCCGATACCATTTAACCATCAGAACGGCTGGTGCCGCCGGCAAGGGAATGTTATTGCTTCTACATGGAGGACCAGGAAGGGGATTGTTCCAGGGTCACAGGGCCTGAGCTTGGACCAGGGGAGTTGAAGACCATTTCCACCAAGGCCATTTCCATTCCAAGATGCAGGCTAGGATTATTGCAGCAAAGATAGCATCTCCCCTGGCTTTAGAAACGAGAACTAGATGGGAGGTAGTCCCATGCTTCTGAAGGAGAAACTGTTGCAGGGAGAAGGGCTGAGGTGCAGCCTCTGACCAGGGGAAGGTGTTTGCCTCCATCTCCTCTGTGGCCCTTGAATCTGCTTGTCCCTTGCTGTTGGTGCCTCGTTCTTTTCCTTTGTGTCTGGAATAATCATCATGATAATGAATGTAATAAGCATGGTCATTTGTGGAATTTTATAGTCCTGGATATTGAATGTTTTCTTTGTGCAAGTCCCTGTGCATCCACAAAGCTCCATGGGAAGGGAATTTTCCAAGAGTACAGAGCTGGGAACTGGGCTGGGGTTCCTAACCCAGGGCCCTCATTTTAACCTCTACGCTGAATGTCTCATGCCCTGTCCAATTGGCCAGGCCTTTGGTTTGGGGGCAGGGTCTAATCATTTCACCTGTCCATTCAGCGCACTGCCTCTTCTATGTGCCAAGGGGAAGTGGGACTGAAAGCCACGCCGTCCTTGACCTGGAGGACCTCAGTCAGATTGAGTAGAAGGAAAATGCCCCTCACAGGGTGAATAGGGGGCCGACTCAAGTGGGATGAGAGAGAGAAAGAGAAAGAGGGAGAGAGCCCAAGAAAGGACAGCCAAGCACACTTGGAGGACAAAAAGGTTCCCACCCCTGGGGAAGCTGAGAAGGCTTCCTGGAGGAGGAGTCAGTGCAGCTGGGCTGTGAGGAGGGGCAGAGGGGCCCGGAGGGAGGTGCTTCTCCTGGCTCCAGCAGCTCTTCCCTCAAGTCTTGCATACTTAGCACTTGTTCCAACCCCTGCCTCCTTCACATGAGGGCCTTTCTGAGAAGAGGGGTCTATGGCCACCCCTCCCCCATTCCACTTACCCCACCAAAGGCTCCCTCCTCCTCTGGATCCCCATCAGGATGAGAGACACTGCTTGCGGGTCCCAGGTTCCACTTCTTACCAGGCCCTTCTTTCTGTGGTTGTTTCCCCTTCTGTGAAAGGCGATGTTGAACCAGGTGGCCTCAGTTTTACCTGGCGGCTCTGGGTGCTGGCTCCCGGCAGCGTAGGGGACAGCTCCTGGGTGGATGGGCTGTTTCTGCCTCTGTGCTCCCCATGTCTTCAGGAAATGTCTCTGGGCTGTGGGGGACCTCTGTCTTCTGTCGGGAGGCTTGGAGAGGCGTGGGTGAGCTGGGGAGGAGAAAATAAACAGTGGCTGTCTGGGTTTTCTCGCCAGGCCTGAGCCAGGAGGCCTCCCTGGGCTCCTTCCCTTATATGGCCAGGCTGCTCTGGGCTGGGAGCTTGCTGCAGTGTTCCCCCACCCTCCACCACCACTCAGAGGTCCGGGGGCCACTGCTGGTCACCCAGGATTCTGCTGCTGCAGAGGCCAGAGCAGGGCTGAAGGTGGAAGGCAGGCCCGAGGACGTGTGCCACGAATAGCCTGGACAACCTGGGCAACTGGGGAGGATTTATGTTGAGATAAGGGATGGGGGGAGGAACACCCAGAGAAAGAGGGGACCTATCCCATCCTGACTTAACCCCCAACTCATGGTGTGATCCTAACCAAGCCCTTTCCCTCTCTGGGCTTCTGTTTCTCCCCCTGTCAAATGACGGTGTGGAAAATAAGAATTAATTCTCACAGTCATTCTGTGAGGTGGCAGCTTGTGTATCCTCATTTCGCAGAAGGGAAAACCGGCTTAGAGAGGCTAAGTAAATTGACCAAAGCTTTCCAGCTGAAAGGGAGCAAGGCAGGATTTGAACTCGGGGCCTTCTGATGTCAAGGTCTGTGTTCTGAATTGGCTGGTTGTCAAGGCTCCCGTCGTGGGTCACAGTCACTTCCATGTGCCTTATGGAAAAGGGATTCTGTGAAGTTGCAATCCTGGAAGACCAGGGAGGCCCCAGTGCCCAGTGACCCAGTCCGAAGGAGGCTGTTTCGTGAAGGAAGGGGAACAGGGCTTGTAAGTATTCACCCTGGTGTCCCCAGCACATCACACAGGGCGTGGCACAGGCTCAGGGATCAGAAAGGGGTGATGTGGAATCACCAAGAAAGGAAGTTTTGGTAGTCACACCCGTCCCCTCACCCCCAGACACATTCTGAGGATGAAAGAGAACAAGGCATGAGAAAGCACCAAGATGCCACCTTTAAGACAGCATTGTCTGTTCAGAAGCTCTTTCTTTCCTCTGAAGCATCCCCCCGTCTCATCCCCAGGCCAGTGTCTTCTGAGCTGACCACTCCCCGCTCAGCCCAGCTGCAGGACTGAAAGATGAGGTGAATCTGCTCAAGGACGGGGCCCTGGGCTCTGGTTGAAGCCTCAGGCTGGGCCCAAGTCCCAGCCGGCAGCAGTGGCCATGGGAGAGGCTGCCGGAGGGGAGGGTGAGGGGAGAAGTGGGGGTAGGTCTGGGAACAGCTCGGAAATGTGCCTCGCAAAAGCACTAACATCCTGTGCGCTGTTGAGCTAGCCCTGGAACCTCCCTCACTCCATCCATCATTGTGGCACCCTCTCGGACCCCAACCCCCTTCCTGAGGCCCACGGGGGAGGTGAGGGAGCCAAGGACCGACTGTCAGTGTGTCCGAGAGACCACAGCTGGCAGTTCTGCAGATCTGTTTAGTGTCGGAGCCGGACAGTCGGGGGGAGGAGGCGTCTGCAACCCTCCTAATCCAATTTGTTTAAACCCAGTCTCTGTGGCTTATTTGCTAGTGAGGGAGGACTGGGTGTGCGCTGTGCCGGGGTGCACGTTTGCACACATTTGTGGGGCATGCAGGGGTGAACAGGTGGACCATGTTATGTAAGACAGGCCTGGGCCTTGTCCCACATCCCTGAGTGTCAGCTCCTTTCCTGGAACCCTGCCTCCTCCTCCCTTCTCCTCTGCTCACCTCCAAATCTTCCTGCACTTTTTCCATCCACATGAGAACTGGTGCCAGAATTCTCCTTTGCAACTGACTCTACGTGCAACTCTGAGTGAATGCTTTCACCTCCCCCGGCCTCAGTTTCTCCACTTGTCTTATGGAGCTGGCACCTCACCTTACCTGTTCCACCATGAGCATGAAATTAAAAAATTGGCAAGTGTGGGAATAATGTGATGAATGGTAAAAACTGCTCTGTATTCTTGAGTTTCATTATGTGCCAAGGGCTGTGCCTGGGGACACCAGCCCAACCTCACAAACCCTCTCAAAGCCCTATGAGCTGGCTCTTTATCACTAGGCTCAGAGAGGTTGAGTGACTCGTTCAAGATCACACAGCCCCAGGTCTTCCTGCTTTGGGAGCTCAACCCTGTTTACTCCTTTCTAGGGAAGATTCCTATTATTTTCCACATTTCTTTCAAGCCTGTTATTCACCAAATCAAGTTGAGTAACAAAGGCTTTATGTCCAAATCACGCAGGCTTTGCATTGCTATTTTGTAAGGAGGATAGGGGTAGACCGGATTCTTGGCTCCTAGTTGGATTTCCCTTCTTGGGTTCCATTTCTTTCTACCTACAACCCAGACCCTGACAGCCCTGAACTGCCCACACTGCCACCAATCAGTGGGGGACCTTCCTTTACCAAGGCCCATTCTGCTTCTCGTCATCCTGAGGCCCGGTTTCTTGTTCATTCTGAGGTTAGGGTGGGGAGTTTATCCTGAGGGACCCAGGATACTCCAGGAGCCGCCTGCAGGTGGGCTGGGGTGGGGAGCAGATGTGGGTGCCGGAGGGATGGAGGTGGGATGGGCTCACAGTTCTGTCTCTGAGCTGCCTGCTGCTGGCCCTCCTCTGGTCCTAGAAGGCTGCTTCTCCAGAGTTCTTGCTTCTCCAACATCAGCGTGGCAGGGGTGGCTCCCACCAGCTAGTGCCCTTGCCTGTAAGAAACAAAGATCCCACCAGTCAGAAGGACACCAGGGTGCCCCACAGGTATGGTCATGGCCTTTGAGGGTCCTGACCAGGCTGCCAGGCCCTGAGGGATGGAGAATGGACCTGGGCCACTTCTGGATACTCTTGGGCTAAACCTACTGAGATCTTCCGGGCCTCAGAGATCCTGCCCCTGGGGCCGTGAGCAACCATTATCCCTTCTTGGCCTGCCTGGCTTTTAAGGGAGAGCTTAGGAGAAACTCCAAGCTCCAAGAGCAGGAGGAGCCACCTTCCCTTCTCAGCACACCCAGGCCCCTTAACAAAAGAACTGTCCTGAAAGGAAATTTCCCAGAGGCTCCTCTGACCAATGCCCCCGCCTCATCCTCACACATAAGAAAGGAGCATGTAGGGTTAAATCAAAACCTGGGGTTAACATGATGACCAAGACCAAAGGGACAGACTTATGGCTGTCTTTGACCCCTTCCATGTAAACAAAGCTTTCAGCCTGCAAAACACTCCCATAACTCAAGGCACATTCACTGATGTCGCCAGAGGCAGGAATAATTCTTCCCCTTTCTGAAGTTCCAGGAGCCTGTGTGATTTGCCCAGGGTCACTTGTGGAATAGCTTGAGAGGCAGACTTGAACCCAGGCTCCTGATGCTCAATCCAGCTTTCTCTTGGGTGCGGGCAGTGGCCAGCTGGATGACCACACGTCAAAGCTGTCATCGCCACGGTCATTGCGAAAGCCCCTGTGCCCTTTCCTGGCCTTGCTCATTTCCAAGAAACACGAGGGGCTGGGAATGGGCCACATCTGTGAGCCAGATGGCACCTCAGTGAGAGAGGGCTGAGGCTGGGGCTCCAGGCAAGCTCACGAACCCATACTCACACCCAGCTCTTTCTGGAGGGACCTCTTTGCCCACAGTTCCCCTGCCTCAGCGCACTCACACCTGTGCGCTTGTTACAGCCCTTGCTCTCCTTGGGCTCCAGGGCCCCAGGGTTTCCACCACATGTCTGGAAAGAAAAGACACAGGCCTTGGAGTCATGCAGACCTGCGTTTGAATCTCGCCTCTAGTACTTCCTGGCTGTGTGATCTAAAGCCGGTGTCTTCACCTCTCTGAGCCTGTTTCCGATGTCACAGGCTTGTTTGTGAAGGTCAAATGAGGCAGATGTCAAGTGCGAGCATATTTCCAGGCACATCATAAGCCTATGATAAATGGCTGCCATTTCTATTATTAGCATAGGGCTGGGGCCATAGCAAAGCCCAGCCCTGGGAGGAACAGCAGAAGCAGGGAGAGAGCAAAGGTCTGAAGAGGCATCTGGGGAAGCTGTGGGAGCCCCTGCGTGGCCCTTTCCATGTCCCCTTTGTTGCACAGCTTCCCTGGGCCTCTGTTCCCAGAGTGCCCTCCCACCCCCTTGACACCCCAGCTGAGTTCACCAGCCTCACACGCTCCCCACTTCCTCCCCAGGGAGGGTCGCTCTGGGGAGTTTTGAGCAAGCCCTGGGAACGCAGTTTGAGGCTGAAACAAGAGCATTGCAGGGAAAAGGGAAGAGAGGGAAAAAAAAGACCTGCCCAGCCTAGAATCCCAAGCCTTGCCTCAAGCAGCTCAGGCCCTGGGGGCAGGTGGGGCATAGACACCAGGATCCCTGTGAGTCTGTCACTTGGCCCTTCGGTGAGGGCAGAAACTGGGAAAAGAGTGACAAAGGTAAGAACCATCACCTGTCCGGCTGACTGTGCAATAGGCACGTTGGGACATGCTGTAATCATAATGAGAGCTCACATGTCATTGGGTGCTTCTGATGCACCCCACACTTGCCAAGTGCTTTATTTTACACAGCTTTTCTCATCTGATCCTCAAAGTCTCTTATGAGTTAAATACCAATAATTTTCTTTTTTTTTTTTTTTTTTTTTAAAGAGACAGGGTCTCACTCTCCAAGATCTTGCTTTCCAGGGCAACACCTATTGCCCAGGCTGGAGTGCAGTGGCACAGCCAGCTCACTGTAACCTTTAACTCCTGGCTCAAGCGGTCCTCCCGCCTCAGCCTCCTGAGTAGCTGGGACCACAGTCACATGCCACCATGCCTGGCTAATTTTTTATTTTTTAATTTTTTGTGGAGATGGGGTCTTGCTATGTTGCCCAGGCTGGTCTTGAACTCCTAGCGTCAAGTGATCCTCCTGCCTTGTCCTCCCGAAGCACTGGGATTAGAGGCGTGAGCCACAGTGCCTGGCTGAATTAGGTACCATTCTTTTAATTTTTCTTTTCTTTACTCAGCGATCCTTGTTTTGAAGAATTAGGTACCATTCTTATCTCCGCTTTACTGAGGCTCCAGAGGTCACAGCACTCCCTCCTGGTTACACAGCTAGTAAAGATTGGCTCCAGGCAGCCCCACACACATTCTCACAGCTCCCTTGTAAGACCAACTACCCATCGTATCATTTTTACAGAGTGATAACCGGAGTCACTATCTCTCGGCAATATTTAGGTGTGTGTTAGTCTTTCTGGAGAGGGATTTGTGAACAGAGAAAGCATTGTTAGTATAAGTGAAGACCATCTGAGCCCTGGAAAGCCATCTGTCTCCAGAAGCAAGGGGGCTTCTCCTTGTGGTGGTGGTGTTCTGCCTCTTTCCCACGGTATTTCTCCCCTCTGTGCTGTTTGTTAAAAGAAATTCACATCATGTTAAAGGCATTGGTTCTCGGCGGAGTGCAGTGGCTCACACCTGTAATCCCAGCACTTTGGGAGGCCAAGGCGGGTGGATCACCTGAGGTCAGAAGTTCGAGACCAGCCTGGGCAACATGGCGAAACCCTATCTCTACTAAAAATACAAAAATTAGCTGGGCGCAGCGGCACGTACCTGTAATCCCAGCTACTCGGGAAGCTGAGGCAGGAGAATTGCTTGAATCCCCGGGTTACGGGTTGCAGTCAGCCGAGATCACACCACTGTACTACAGCCTGGGCAATAGAATGAGACTCTGTCTCAAAAAAAAAAAAAAGACGTTGGTTCTCCCCCTGTCCTGTAAGCTTTGCAAAGAGCATGGGCCTCCAGGGTTCCAGGGGCTTCGCTGGGACTGGGCAATGCTTTCTAGAAAATACAAATGTTGGTTTCTTCTGGAATGTGTTGGGTGGGAGGAGCAGCAGGCTAGGTACCAGGTTTTCTGTAGATATGCTGTGTGATTGTGGACAAGGGTATTCCCCTCTCTGAGCCTCAAGGGCCCACATCTACATGATGTGGTGGGGACAGGACTGGACTCTAGAGTGTCCAGAGTCCTTCTAGATCAGACATGGAGGGATAGTCTGACCCCACCCCATTCCCCGGTGTGAGTGTGGGTGTGAATGCAGGTGAATGACCGGCATAGATCTCCATGGAGCGAGAGAGAAACTGGTGCATCAAGGAATGAGCATGGCACTCCCTCACTGCCTCCCACTCCCTTGCCCCCACCCTACCCTTCATTGCTCAGCCCCAAAGTAGGCTCCAGTGGCCTGGACCAGATGGATTTTCTGCACCAGGACTTGAAGTCTTGGAACATCAGTGCTAGAAGCACTCTAGTCTTGCACCCGTTGTTCAGATGAGGAAACTGAGGCATGGAGAGGAGAAGCAAGGAACTCAAAGTGATTTAGCCAGTCACAGGTCCAGCTGGGACTCCAGCAAACGTCCTGACCTCTTCTGCTCACTGGGGGATCCTGATTGGCCAAATATTAAACAAAGGGGCCTCAGGAGGAAGGTGGAGAGAAGAGAGCCTTTAAGTTCCTTTTGCTTTGAAGATGGAATAATCATGACTTCCTTCTCCAAATATCTTTTGGCCCTTCCTAGAACCAGATGGCGGATGTTTGGAATTTATGTTGTAAATAGTGTTTAAGAAGGGGTGGGAGTGCAGATGTGTTACTTTCTTCCACCACCAGAAACGAGATCTGAGGGAGAGAAGTGGGGGAGGGAAGCTGACTATGAAAAGATTCTGGGAGAAGGAAGAAGTGAGGGGGAAGGAAGACAGAACAGCGATGCGAGATGGGAGGAGAGGGAGCGAAAAGGGAAGAGAGATGGATGGAGTGAGACTGACAGCAAGACAGAGAGAAAGAGAAAGGGAAAGGAGAGAGCGATGGGAGAAGGAGGAGGAGGAAGAAAGATGGGGAGGGGGCTCTCAGGGTGCAGGCGCAGAGATGCCCCTCTTGAGTTCAGGAGCAAACCCTTGAGTTTTCTAAAAATAGCTCAGTCTTTCCCCAAGCAGGGTTGGCAGCAGGGACCAAGACAGGCACGCTTGCCCTTTTATGGTAAGAAAAAGTCCAGATCCTCAGAGGGGGAGCTGGGCTGGAGCCTGTAATTCTGGATGAAGTCCAGCCTCAGGGTCTGGGGTGGGACAGGGCTGAATGAGGGGGAAGACTTGGTGGGATTTCCTGGCCTGGGTGGCCCTACTCTTGGGGAAGATAGGGCTGAGGTAGGTGTTGGCAGGGGCCTCCCAGGAAAGCACTGGGGTCCTGGTAGATCCTTAGTGTTATGGCAGAAAGTCTCCTAGAGACATCTGGTCCACCCTGTGTCTCTGTTGTTTTGTTTTGTTTTGTTTTGTTTTCGAGATGGAGTCTCACTTTGTCCCCCAGGCTGGAGTGCAGTGGCGTGATGTCAGCTCACTGCAACCTCCACCTCCCAGGTTCTAGCAATTCTCTTGCCTCAGCCTCCTGAGTAGTTGGCATTACAGGCGCCTGTCACCACGCCTGGCTAATTTTAGTACAGACAGGGTTTCGCCATGTTGGCCAGGCTGGTCTTGAACTCCTGACCTCAGGTGATCCGCCCTCCTTGGCCTCCCAAAGTGCTGGGATTACAAGCATGAGCCACCACACCTGGCTGTCTCTGTTTTATAGAAGAAACTGAGTCCCAGCCAGGGGAAGAGAATATAGCTCCCTGTGTGGGGGTTTAAGCCACCAAGCTAAATCGATGCTGGGGTCCACACGAGGACAGCTTATGTGCCTGTTATTCTGGAGAGCAGTGTGGTCAGTGGCAAGAACACTGTTGGGAGTCAGGAAACCCAAGGCCCATTCCCAGTTTGCTGTGTGACCTTGAGCCGTCTGTGGACTCTCTCTGGTCTCAGCTTTCCTTACTGGGGTGATCTTAAGGGTTTTCTTAGCTTTTTGTCTCTCTGGGAATTTCACAGCTAGAAAGCAAGGCCTGGGCATAGAAGATGCTGCTATGAGGTGAAGGGGAATCCAAGAGCTGCTATTTTCTTTCTGTGCCTGGCTCACTTCCTGTGCTGAGCTGGGCAGGTAAAATCTAGGATGGACCGAGACCGATGGAGAGGATCCTTGCAGGAGACAGGAGGAGATCATGGCTGGAACCCCCTACTGCCCAGCTGGTTGGGTCTGGACTCTCTCTTTTTTTTTTTTTTTTGGAAAGAGTCTTGCTCTGTCACCCAGGCTGGAGTGCAGTGGCGCGATCTTGGCTCACTGCAACCTCCACCTCCCGGGTTCAAGTGATTCTCCTGCCTTAGCCTCCTGAGTAGCTGGGATTACAGGCATGCACCACCACACCTGGCTAATTTTTTGTATTTTTAGTAGCGATGGGGTTTCACCAAGTTGGTCAGGCTGGTCTCAAACTCCTGACATCATGATCCGCCTGCCTTGGCCTCCCAAAGTGCTGGGATTATAGGAGTGAGCCACCGTGCCTGGCCGGGTCTAGCCTCTCACTGGACACACTGAGGCCAGAGGAAGCTGCATGTGCAAGGTCACATTGAAGGTCATATGAAGAGTTAGGGCAGAGCCAGGAATAGAACCAAGGGTTTCCATTCCCAGCCTTGGGCTCTTTCCGCTGCAGCAGGCCAACAGCACTGGGGACCATCTCTGGCCATTCAAGGGACCTCCCGGGCAGAGCAGCCAGAACTCAAGATAGGCTGCCATCCTCTAACTATCTCTTGGAGATAGTTGCATCCTGCCTAGGCACCGCCTCTCCTCTGTCCCCTGCCCTTGGCTGTGAAGAGTGTACCATAGTCTCCATCTTTGGCTAGAAGGCAGAGAAGAAGCAAAGGATGTGGTCACTTTGGCAGCATGATTTTGGCACGTCTCTCCCTGTCATTGGGCCTCAGTTTCTGCATCTATAACATGAGGAGATAGGCCCTGATGCTCTTTAAGCTCCCTCAGCTCTAAAAGGACTATGATGCAATGAGTATGGGATTTAACACCAGGAATATTTATTAAGCGTCTACCAGGGGCGCCAGAGGGAATGAGATGGATATTGTACGACTCTGAGCTCTGCAGTCAGTGTGAGATGGGGGCACATTGCCTGAGATTCCTGGAAGCCCCATTTCCAAGATCCTTCTGTCTTTATTCTAGAAACCCCTGGGCTGACTCTCTGACCCCAGCTTGAACCCAGGTTCTGGCAGCTTTGGTCTTGAGTATCTAGGGAAGGCTGCTGGCCCGGGCAATGTAGTTGCCCACTGCTCCAGGACCCTCACAGGTGTTTGGCCATGCCCTTGACTTCTTGGTCCTCTCCATCCTCTCCCACACTGCTGTCCACTGCCCCAAGCCCTGTCTGGTGGGCCTCCCAATCTACTCCACACCGTCTGTCTTTCCATGCTCTTTCTGTGACTCAGCCCAAGAGGATGCTTGCTTTCCTTTCCCAGACTCCTATGATGCCCCCACCGACCACTGAGGGAAAGGATGGAACAGAAGAGAAAAGGGGAAAAAAGTAAAGCATTGTGGTTCTAAATTTGAAGCTTTCCTGTGACCCTCCTGGAATTTCCACGCAGACTCTCTGGAGCGTGTGAACAGGGCTCCCAGGGACCCTGGCCCCCTTTGTCTCATTCCTGCCGGGCGGAAGGCCATCAGCTGAATGTTCCCCGGGGACCTCCATCTCACAACTAGGCTCCAAGTCTCTTTGGTCAGGCCTGGTGTCCCCTGGGAAGGCAGGAGGCAGCAGCGGAAAGGAAGTGGGAGGTAGGAGGTAGGAGGTCCAAGAGGCCCTTGCGCAAAGTCAGGGCAGAACTGATGTCATGTCTGGCTGGGAATCTGACATCCAGGCTGAAGGAAGGCTCAGCTCATGATTGTCCCAAAGCAGCTAGAGCTGGCATGTGAGATCCGAGGCTGGTGGTAGGAAAGGCCATGATGCCCAACCTCTTCTGATGTTTGGCTTCTCTCTATGGCGTCCCTACTAAGCTTACATACCTCTGGTGATGAGGAGCTCACTACAGATGTTCCTTAACTTATGATGGGTCTACTTCCTGAAAAACTCATCGTCAATGGAAAATATTGTAAGTTGAACGTGTTTTTTCTGTTTATTTTTTGAGACAGAGTTTTGCCCTGTTGCCCAGGCTGGGGTGCAGTGGTGCAATCTCGGTTCACTGCAACCTCCGCCTCCCAGGTTCAAGCAATTTTCATGTCTCAGCCTCCTGAGTAGCTGGGATTACAGGCGTGCGACACTACGCCCAGCTAATTTTTGTATTTTTTTTTTTAGTAGAGATGGGTATTTGCCACGTTGGCCAGGCTGGTCTTGAACTCCTGAACTCCTCAACTCCTGATCTGCTCGCCTCGGCCTCCCAAAGTGCTGGGATGACAGGTGTGAGCCACCGCGCCTAGCCCGAACGTGTATTTTTGACTTGCGATATTTTCAATATAGAATTGGTTTATCCGAAGTAACCTTACAACCCCATCCCAACTGCATCATAAGTTGAGGAGGGTACCAAATGTATATAGCTTTCATAGCATTTTAAAATAGAAAATTGTAACTCAGGATATGTCTGTACTTCCTAATCCCCTCACCCTCTTTGGACAGACTATTGGAGGTGTCTTCCTAGTATTCTGCTGCCATCTGCCTTTCTGGGCTTCATGCCCTGCCCTCTGTTCCTGCTCCCCAGGAAGCTCTGGAGCGGTCTGAAGACAGTGACTGCAGCCCTCAGGCTTCCTACCCCTCCTAGTCCCACCTGAGCTCTCCTTTACCCATTGCCTGACATCTCAGAGTTGCCCATTATCCAAATTCCTAGGTCTCTGCCCTGCACTGGGGTTCTTGGCTGATGGTATTCTGGGGAGGGGGACAAATAGGCTAAAGAAAGGCACTCCCTCCCAGGGACAGACAGATACCAAGGAGAACTTTTCCCAAGCTCTGAGGCTTTGGTTTCTGTTGCCAAAGCACCGCACGCTCTAGGCCTTCCCTGCTTCGCCAACCTCCAGCCTCACTGAACTTCAGACCAACTCTTGGTTCCAGCCAACTGGGCTTCTCTGCTGTTGTCTGAAAATGCCTCTGCAGTCCTGCCTCCACACCTTTGTACACAGAGCTCTCCACCTGGAATGCCATCTTCTTCTCTGTCTATCCAGGGCACGCCCCCAGCTCCTTAGATGTTCCCTTTCTGAGAATCAAGGTGTCTACTGTCACACATGGAATGACCTCAACTGTCCCCTCTGTCCCAAACCAGGGAACATTACGGCTTGAGGCCCCAGAGGAGTGGGACACTTACCCAGGTGTGCTGGCTGCAGAGCCAGGGCCTGGTCCTAGCCGGCCTCTTTCTCCTTCAGCCCGCCTTGCTCAGCTCATCTGGGCAGATGCTCTCAGACTCATCAGGGTTGTTGGGTCACACGCCTGGTGGCTGGCAGGCTCTGGGCAGGCTGACTGGGGGCCTCTGAGCCCAGCAGCCCAGCCAGGGGTGGTGTCATAGTCTCTGTGGATGCCATCCCCAGGCCAGCAGGCAGCCTCCCTCCAGACACTCCACCCCCATCCCTGCCTCCTTGGAGGGAGAGGAGGAGTAGAGTATGTGGCAGCAGAGCAGTTTGGAGCTTTCTTTTTTTTTTCTTTTTGAGACAGAGTCTTGCTCTGTCGCCCAGGCTGGAATGTAGTGGCGTGATCTCGGTTTACTGCAACCTCCGCCTCCTGGGTTCAAGCAATTCTCCTGCCTCAGCCTCCAGAGTAGCTGGGACTACAGGCACGCACCACCATGCCTGACTAATTTTTTGTAATTTTAGTAGAGATGAGGTTTCACCTTGCTGGCCAGGCTGGTCACGAACTCCTGACTTAATGATCTGCCAGCCTTGGTCTCCCAAAGTGCTGGGATGGCAGGTGTGAGCCACTGTGCCCGGCCTGGAGCTTGCTTTTCTCCCTTGGTGCACAGCTAAGGTCAGAGGAGGAGCCTTTAAGGAGGGCGCTTAAGCTGGTGGCTGGCCGGGGGTTCTTGAAGAGGAGCCATGTTGGGGTGGCTTTCTCCAGTCTGGGCCTAGCCAACTGCCCCTTCCTCAAACCTCAGGTGGGCTGTGCAGGGCATGGGGCAGCCCAAGACTGACTAGGTCCCCAAGGTTATTCAGCCCACCCTATGGGGTGCTTCTGGGTGAGAAGGACTGTTTTGGCAGGGTCTGCATTTTTGAGCCTGAGCAGGGGTGGGGGACTGAAGGGTCTGTCTCTTCTCTTACTGCAATCATGCCTAATCTGGAAGGGGGCTTCGGACTTCCAATGGCCTCCTCCCCCAAATGCCAAAGGCCTTACTAGGCAGGTCAGAACCAGAGCTGGTTCTGGTTCACAGATCCATTGCGGGTGGTCCTAGAGTGCAGCAGTTAAACACATGATTTTAGAATCAGTCAGAACTGAGTTTGAGTCCCAGCTTGGCCTCGTACAGGCTGTGTGACTTTGGGCAAATGACTAAATCTCTCTGAGCCTTTGTGTGCCCAGAGGGATAATGGTATTTATCTCAGAGTGCTGGGTAAAGGTCCAGGTACTTGAAAGGACTTGATATATGGCAGGTGTTATTTTTGAAGGTATAAGGGCAGTTTATCCCCCAAAGAGTTGTTACTCAGAAGAGCATCTCTTTGTACTGTGAAGAAGCTGTCTTTAGTAATCACATTTTAGTGGTTATTATTATTATAAAAATAAATTTAATTTAAAAATTTATAGTAGAGATAGAATCTTCCTATGTTGATCTTTAGGCTGGTTGCGAAATACTGGGCTCAAGGGATTCTTCTGCCTTGGCCTCCCAGAATGCTCAGATTACAGGTGTGAGCCACTGTGGCTGGTCTTAGCAGTTATTTTTTGTTGAGTACTTACTATGTGTCAGTCACAGTTCCAAGGGCTTCATGAGTTTTAACTTATTTAATGAGTTAATCCAGACAACTCAATAGACCAATGAGACAGGTACTCTTATCATCTCTATATCACAGATGAGGTCACTGAGGCAAAGAGCACCTATGTGAGTTGCCCAAAGTCCTACTGCTGCTATGAGGCAGATCCAGGATTCAAACCCAGTAGACTGGCTCACATCTGGCACCTTTAACTGCCAGCCTACCACATCTGAGCCCCACTCCAGCCCTGCTCCAGACCTGCCTGGTACCCTCATCACCTGGGCACAGGGACCCACTCCACATCTGAAAGCCCCCAGGCTTTGGAGTCAGCCTCAGTTTCCTCATTTGAACAAAAGGGGGCCTGAATGAGTCAACCTCTGTAGGCCATGAGAGCGGGTAATTCACACTGTGCATTAAGGCATGTTTCGAATTGGAGTAAAGGTTTCTGGTGGTGAAGGGTTACTGCCAACAGCCTCTTTTGCAAGTGGGCAGGGGGCTGGCCAGGGCTCTTGCAATGTGCGGTGAAGCCCCATGGGGCCCATCTAGACAAGCTGTTAGCAGGCGGCAGCCACCTTGGGCTCTTTTCCCCAAATTCCTGCAACTCACCCTCCCAGGCGACCTTTGATTGGACCCGGGCCACTGCATACTGCTGGGCTGGGGGAGGGCCACATAGGCGGTGCCCATCCCACCTCAGGGCCTTCGTAAATGTCTTGATGAGGGTGCTCTGCAACTTGTGCGTGGGGGGCAAAGTTCTAGACACCCTCGTGCACAGGAGCATAGCAGCCTACAGAAGTCACACCTACGTTTTTATTTCCATGGCTTCCTTACATTTTTTATTATATAAATTTGATACATGCAAAATGAAGTGTGCAACCCATATGCTCCAAGGAATCTGATGACTTCAAGTGTGGTCAAGAAGACAGGGAGGCTCATACACTGCTGATGGGAGCATAACCTGGTTCAGCCACTTCGGAAAGCAATCTAGTGCTCTCCTGTAAAGTTGACAGGCCTGCACCCCAGGACCCAGAACCCCTTCTAGGTATAAGCTCCAGAGAAACTCTGGCTTATGGGTCCTAGGAGATGTGGACAAAAATGGTCATCACAACAATTCGAACCAGCCTTCATCATGGTTCTTTGAACCACCACATGGCGCTGAGCCCCACGGAGAGTTTAGTTGGAAAATTGCAGGAAGAGGCCATGCCCAGGCATGGCCCAGCAGTGAGGACCTCAGAGATTACCTCCCCGAACCCCTCAGGCTCACCCGGGAATCAGACACGGCCACTTGAGTCAGTGATGGTGTGTGGTGTGGAGCCTGGATCTTTCTATTCCTCAAGGGTAGGTGTTGGCTGGGTGCGGGGGCCCATGCCTGTAATCCTAGAACTTTGGGAGGCTGAGGCTGGGGGATCGCTTGAGCCCAGGAGATTGAGGCCAGCCTGGATAACATGGTGAAACCCTGTCTCTATAAAAAATACAAAAAATTAGCCAGGTGTGGTGGCGCACATCTGTAATCCCAGCTACTTTGGAGGCTGAGGTGGAAGGATCACTTGAGCCTGGGAAGCAGAGGTTGCAGTCAGCTGAGGAGCCTCACCACTGCACTCCAGCCTGGTTGTTGACAGAGCAAGACCTCATTTCCAAAAAAAAAAAAAAAAAAAAAAAAAAAAGGATAGGTGTCAGGTGTCATTTTCCCCCAGAACTGGCCAGGCTGGGAAGGGCTGATTTTGCCCAAAGGGCTGTGGTGTGGCTGTGAGGGACCAATGACAAACTTTCTGTTGCGGGGCAGCAACAGGGTTGAAAGAAGAGCAGTGGCCTCAGATCTAGAAGGCTTGGGCTCAGGCTCTGGCAGGGCCTCACTCCTGGCCTCCATCTCTTCTGTGAGGTGGGATTCTTCATCCCTGCCCTCAGAGGTGTCGGGGTGGGCAGCCCAAGAGTGTGCGTTCTGCAGATGCATAGACTAGGTTCAAATCCCCTTCACCACTTTTTAATTGCGTGACATTGGGTAAGCTGCAGTGGTTTCCTTCTCTAGAAAGTGAGGGTGATGGAATGATGCTGATTCCTGCCTCACAGGAATCCTGGGAGGATTAAATGGTAATGCAAGCTGTTCAGCACAGTGTCTGACTCCCAGAAGTCTCCCACGCATATTCTGCCCGCTTCCATGCGGTCTGTTGGAGGGTCTCCAGGAAGTTTTGAGGTAGCTAAGAGGCAGGGCAGGAGGTGGGAGACTCCTGGGGGAGTTAGCACCCCCAGGGGCAGCTGGCACACACAACTTAACAACTCATGAGCTGTGTGACCTCAGGCAAGCCACCTAACCTCTCTTTGCCTCAGGTACCTCATCTGTGGAGTGGGGATAATAATTGTCCCTTCCTCACTGGCTCTTGTGAGGATTAAATGAATTAGTTCATGTGAAGATCTTAGGTAGGTAGTGCCTGGACCTCATAAGAACTCCACAAATAGTGTCATCTGTTTCTCCTGATTTGCACCACCTCATGGAATCCCTGGCTGGGCAGAGAGGCAGGTTCTGTTCCAGCTCTGCCATCAGCTCGTTAAATAACCTAAAGCAGTGCTTTCTCTCTGTGGATTCTGTTGCCTTGGCTGTTTGTGAGAGTCCTAGGCTGCCCTACAGCCCGGCATTTCGCAAAGTTCCATGTGCATGGGAATTCTTGGGGAGCTTGTAATGCAGATTCCTAGGCCTCACTTGGGGTCCCCTGTCTGCAGGTGAGTGCACGGTGGTTCAGATACATTGCCCACACAATGCCCTAGAAAGGCAGGAAAGGAGATCCCCCCACCCCGCAGTCCTTCAGGCATCTCAAGCTGATCACTTTCCTGTGTCCCACAGCCTCTGACTTTTGATTCCTCCTGCCTCTTTCCAGAGCCTGTTCCAGAGCCCTTCAGCAACTCTGGGCATTCCCTGGCTGGGTTTCATTCCCACTTCTCCCTCAACATACCTCAGGGTATCTTGCCTGCAGGAGGCGTGGGCTCTGACTGTGACGTAACATCAGCCCCGTTCATCCTGCTCTATGTGCCTACATCCCTCACTGCTCATGACTACCATGCAAGCTCAGAATTGTACCCATTTTACAGAGGAGGAAGCTGAGGCTCAAACAGCAAGCAATTTGCCCAGGGTCACTTGTCCAGTAAGTAAACAAGCCAGAATTGGACCCAGGCAGTTGAATTGAGAGCCTCCTTCTGAACCATGATGGCCTTGGGCCTTGTGTGACAAGAAGCGGGAAGGTGAGGGTACCAGACAGAGGCCGGTGCTAGAGGACTGTCTGGGCTCCGGATGTGGCCAGAGCATGTTCAGAGGAGCCTGACTCCACGTTGTCTGTATGTCTTCAAGTTCCAATCCTAAGCCTCCGCTTCTACCCAGCCCTGCCTCCCATCATAAGCCTCCTGCGTTTCTCTAAGTCCCCTGGCCCCACTGCTTCATCCCCCGAAGCCCTCTGCTGTCTTTTCCATCCCTTTCCTACTTCTGTGTCCCGCATTCCTGTGTGGTTGAATCCAGAGATCAGTCCTTTCCCCACCAGAGGCTGGTTGCAGCCAAGTTCATCTGGAGGGCTCGGGGCACCCCTCTGGCCAAGCCTTCAGTCACAGAACCTTCAGCTACTCTCCCTCACTCAGGCTTAACCTCCAAACGCTCCCACAGGGCTTCATCTGCTTGGACTCCAAGCTTGTGGTCAAAGTGCAGACTCGGCTCAGAGACCTCCTGGGGGAACTTCCCAACACTGTCTGTCCCTCAAGCACAAACAACTCAGAAGCCACATCTGCAGAGGGACCATTTTGTCCAATGGCCTTGCTATATAGATGGGGAAACTATGGCCCAGAGAAGGGAGGGGGCCAGCCCAAGACCACAAAGCCAGGCACTGAGAGCTGAGCTGGGGCCGGAGCCTAAGTGCCCCTGTCTCCTCTCACCAGCATCCCTTCCCATTTCTCCATGTGCCGTCAGCACCCAGCCTTCCCAGGATTTCTGCCTGCCTGCCAGAGCCTGAGCTTACATTGCTTCTTCCCCAGCTTTGTTTCTCGAAACCATTATTTGAAAACCGTTTTCCTTGCCGGAGCCCCAGGCTCTTGGAATTGCAAAATCAAAGACCCATACAATGAGGAAGAAGCACTGCCTATGTAGAAGCCAGGGAGACTGCCCCAGACTCGGGCACCGTGGTGACGCTCGGGCTGATAGGATGTTAACTCTGTCCACTCCCTCTGCCCCTTCTTCCCCCCATTGACTACAACAAGAAGGAATCCTAGAAGCCAATAGGACCATAGAATTAGAGCCGATCAGCTGGATGGATGCTTAGAGATCATCGACTCCAGCCCCTGTACAGATGGGGAAACTGAGACCCAGAGAATCTGTCTCCAGAAAGGGACAGAGCCAGTTAGCAAGACAGCAAGACCCCCAGCTGCAGCATCCCCCTGGGGAAATTCCCAGAGGCCCCCACCCACGGATCCCAGGTCTGCCGTTGGTGCTTACCTTTCCTGGGGTCTGGTCCAGGTGTGGCTCCTTGGGGCCTGGAGACGGGAGCCAGACTGTTTGGGGAGTGGTTGGGGGTGTCGCTGCTTCTGAACTAATTAGACCCAGCCTCTGGTGCCCCTCGCTGCCACAGGGGCATTTTTAAGCAGCTGGCACTGAGCCCCCCTCCCCTTAGTCCCTTGCCTGAGGCTCCCTGGCCACAGAGGCCACTCTGCCTTTTACCTTATATGAGCTGAAGAGGCGAGCCCCGTATTGGGGCGAGGCGGGTGCTGAGCCCTCCCAGGGCCCCCCATTGGCCCAGGCACCCCCCACGTGACTGCCTCGCCTTGACCTGCCCCCGGTGCTGAATGTTGCTTTTACCCCCTAAGGAAGGAGTGGTTGACAATTTTCATATTTCTTCTAAATTTGGAGATTTCAGACAATGCTGGGAGCCTTGGCTCCAGCCGCCAGAGGCCCATGTGGAAGTCATTAAGCCTGAGAGCGGGGGAAGGGGAGAGAGGGAGGCAGGGAGAGGAGGAGGAGGAGGAGGAGGAGGAGGAGGAGGAGGAGGAAGAAGGGGGTGGGGAACAGAGTTCTGAGGGTTGCCAGTTGTCAGCCTGGGAACAAGAGCAAACTCCCTGGGAGAAAGCTGTGTGAGAATTTCCTTCCTCTCCCCCAACCCCTGTGTCCCAGGACTGCAGTGGGAGTTCTGAGACTTTCTGGGAACCTCCAGTGGGGGAGACACCAGTCCTGGCTCCTGGAATCTGGGTGATGGGAATTGGGGGGAACAGGAGAACATGGGGAAGGAGAGCCCAGACCCTGGGAAGCTACTCCCATCATCATGCAAACTAGGCCTGGGCCTGACGAGGAAGATCCTGACCCAGCCACCTGGCAGGGTCGCCACAGGGCAGGGGCTTGAATCTGGAATGTCTTTCAGGGGGCTCTCTTTTCCCTGCCATCGCAGTCCTGAGAAATGCCCATCTCTTGCCGGAGTCCCTCTTTCTCCTTTTGCTTGGCCACCTTGGCCTCCTACAGATTCTTTAGTGTTTTTCATGCCTC
Source organism: Symphalangus syndactylus (assembly GCF_028878055.3). Taxonomy (NCBI): domain Eukaryota; kingdom Metazoa; phylum Chordata; class Mammalia; order Primates; family Hylobatidae; genus Symphalangus; species Symphalangus syndactylus. The sequence continues at coordinate 37,427,500 of NC_072429.2, forward strand.
AGGGCTTTTGCACTTGCATTGCTCGCTGCCAAAAATGCCTTCTTCCCAGAGCTTCTCATGCCGCTCCTTCCCCTGCTCTTGTCTCCGACTCAGAAGTCCCCTCTGGAAGAGCCATTCCCTGGCCCCCTCAGTATTCTGTCACACCCTCTGCTTGCTTCCCTCTTAGGACTCGCCACGCATGTGCCTATCTTACATGTCCACGGTTCTAGTTTCTTGCTGGCTAGCTCTTTCATGAGAGTGTGACTTCTCCTGGCAGGCTGTGTCCCCAGGCTTCCTAGAGTGTCTATGAAGAAAGGTCAGAAAAGACAAATCAAGGGATCACGTGAACCAGGCCTCAGCTGCCAGCCTAGGAGTGTCGTGCTGAGGCCCAGGGAGGGCTCCTCCCAGGGGCCAGCGGGGCCTGCTCCCAGGGCTGCCACCCGGTCCTGCCTTCCACTGCACAGAGCTTCCCTTCTGCGGCCAAGCCTGCTGGACCCCAGCGGTCTCTGTTCACGGCCTCATTCACAGTTCCTCAGACCCCCAGCCTGGATGGGCCTGCCAACCCCTCTCTCCTCCTTCCAGGCCAGAGGCTGTGGTCTGCCTGTCACTGACCCTGGGAGCCCCTCCAGCAGCACACAGGGCCTTGTGACATCCTGAGTGGGGCCATTTGAGGGCCCGAGGGGGTGGAGTGCTGAATCAGACACTGTCCCTGACCTTAAGAGGCTCCCAGTCCAACAGGAGGATTAAAAATGCCATGTCCTTACCCCTCCACCCTCCCTCATTCCTTCTGAGGAAAGAATTCTGTTGGTGTTGAGAGGCCGATGGGCTTCTTCCTGCCTTGGCCACTTCCTAGCTGTGAGGTCTGCCGCTCCCAGCCTCCCTTTCCCCCCTGGGTAAAATGGCGAGAATCACACCTGCCTTCAGCATTGCCATGAGGGCTGGGCGAGGTGGTCCCTGCAGTCCTGGAGGAAGGTGTGAGCAGGACTTGAGTCAGACTGGGCTCAGCCCTGCCCCTCTGCTCCCAACGGTGGGGCTGGGGAAAGCCCTCTGGGAACTAACTTCTGTGAAGATCACTGTCTCCTCTGTAGCACAGAGTCAATGGTTGTGAAGGTTTAGCCCTGAGCCTGCTTCAGAGTGAGCGCTTGATCGATGTAAGCTATGACTCAGAGTTGCGGTGCAAGAGCCCGACACAGAGGTTTCACCACTAATGTCATCCCCTTCTTTTCCAAACCAAGAAGATTAATTCCATTCCTGTGCATGCCCTGGGGTGCAGGTCAGAGATGGTGGGTTAGAGAAGGCTTGTAACACCACTCCCCACCCCTGCACAGTGGCCCGGTCAAATACTCCAAACCACCACCGACAGATTGTAGAGGGAAGATAAAGTCGGCCTAACAGAAACATTGTGTTTATGTAAAGTCCACTCTGGAGGCTGTGAAACGTAAGTTATGCCTCTGTGAGTTCTGCTACTGTATAAACAGCAGAGAGTTCATCATCAAGAACAAACAAAAACTAGCAGTGCAAGCTGCGGAGAGACCCCCACCATTGAAATGCCCAAAAACTCTGCACCTGGCCGGGTGCTTTGGTCGGCTATGCCCATGAGACAACGGGCTTGTTCAGCAGAAAGCCCATTGCAAGAGGTCAAGACAAGGAACTGAAGCGACCCGGAGACAGGTCCTTGAACATCAGGAGAGAGGTGTTCTGCCACTAGACTAGCTCAAAAGGTGAAGTACATGGCAGCCATTTGTGACTCAGTGTCCGTAAATCTGTCTCAAATATTTGGAAGCTGTTTCTGTTTCCTGCCCATACTGTCTCTTGGGAGTTATGAACACTTTACACTATGAACCACTCATTCTGTGAAGTGGCTTTTCTTTCCAGACTGGGAGAGGCAGCCTTGAAATCCCTCCATTCCTAGAGAAAACAGGTCGACAGACTGCGGCTTGGTATGTGTGAGTAAGGCTTCTTGGGCGGTGAAGGGAGGTTCCTGTTAGGAGCTGAGTATGAGAGTGAGTTTGCATCGGTGAGTCCTGTGTTTTCAGATGGTGTGTTTAGTCAGGGGGAGGGGGATGCTGTCCAGGAGAATAGAGGACTCATGGGCCCTGGGAGAGCTGGCTCTACTTCTCTACAGAGTGACCAAGGAAGACCTTGAATTGGTACAGTTGGAACCTTTAGGAAGATGGAATCTAGATCCCCATGGGAAATACTTTTTAAGCCAGTGGAACTAACCAAGGATGAAGTGGGCTAACAAGCTGTCTTGGTAAAGTGGTGAGTTCCCTGTTACTAAGGGAATGCAAGCAGAGGCTGGAAAACTTGGCAAGTCCCTTCCAGCCCTGAGATCCTATGGACTTTACTTTACCCTTTCTGTTCTCACCTCCCAACCTGTCCTAATCTCCAACCCTGAATTCACACTAATTCTACCCAGAAGGCTCAGCTGAGAGGTGGCCGATTGGGAAACAATTTTATATTGAAAAGGCCCATAACCCCTGAGTTAAAAAATCAAGCTCCATATGTTCTCTTCAATGAACATAAAACTTTTTTTTTGTTGGTAGAGTTGGTATGTGGGAGGTGGGAACATGGACAATTAGTGATGAAATGCCTATAATTATTTGCCTTGCAATCCAACCATTTTCTCAAAAGCATCATACCATGGAAAGCTGTCCACATGGCTAGGCGTGGTGGCTCGCACCTGTAATCCCAGCACTTTGGGAGGCTGAGGCAGGAGGATCTCTTGAGTCCAGGAGTTTGAGACCATCCTGGGCAACATGGTGAAATCCCATCTCTGTAAAAAATACAAAAAATTAGCTGGGCATGGTGGAGTGTGCCTGTAATCCCAGCTCCTTGGGAGGCTGAAGTGGGAGGATCACTTGAGCCTGGGAGGCGGAGGCTACAGTAAGCCAAGATTGCATCACTGCCTTCCAGTCTGGGCTATAGAATGAGACCTTGTCTCAAAACAAAACAGAACAAAACAAATAAAAAACTGTCTACAACTTGCTATTGAGTTTTTTTTTTTTTTTTTTTTTTGAGATGGAGTCTCGCTGTGTAGCCCCAGGCTGGAGTGCAATGGTGCCATCTCAGCTCACTGCAACCTCTGCCTCCTGGGTTCAAGCGATTCTCCCACCTCAGCCTCCCGAGTAGCTGGGACTATAGGTATGTGCCACCACGCCCGGCTAATTTTTTTGTATTTTTAATAGAGATGGGTTTTCACCGTGTTAGCCAGGATGGTCTTGATCTCCTGACCTTGTTATCCGCCCTCCTCGGCCTCTCAAAGTGCTGAGATTACAGGCATGAGACACTGTGCCCGGCCAGAGTTTTTCGTTCTTTTTTTTTTTTTTTTTTTTAAAAGTATGGTATTGAAGAAGATAAATTGCATAATCCCTTTTAAGTCAAATGATGTGTACGTATGAGTGTGTCAGGGAAGGGTAAGTGTGAGAGTAGCAAGGCACCCTGCTAGAGGTTGAATTTGTGTGTTATCTCTTCCCTAATCTACTTCACAGATAGGCCAGGACAGGAAGTCACTGTGGAGTGCCCAAAGGTAGTATCTCTGGGAATGGCAGGAGAGGGTGAATTGACTCATTGTCCTGAGAGAAGGATGTAACACATCTTTTGTGTTGATCGCCAGGGAAGAATGGTTATGGGAAGGGGAACAATGGTGTAGTCCAGTCCTCCCAAATCTTCGTGGGAAAGGCTTGCATTGAAGGGCCCTGGGTGGTTGGCTTGGAGCCCTTCTCTGGTCTAGGGGGAGCACCAGCTTCCACCACTGTGGCTGCTTTGGGAGTAGTGAACTTGACCGACAACTCGAATATTACTCATCAAGATTAGCTCCTGCTCCGTTATTCATGTCCTTCCACCACGGTCAGTGCAATGATACAGGACCACGTGGGTCTGGACACCTCCTTCCAAGAAGCCTGTACGGGAACCCTCTGTGTGTTAAGAGGGAGGCAGTGAAAACCCTGTAGAGAGCAGCTGGGCTGCATGTTGGACTTTGTGTTATCACCAGCACGTGGGGCTTGAGCACTTGAAGTTTCGAGGAAAACCGGGCCACACTAATTGCACCCTGAACTGTGCAGGGGAACACATGTGACTGTGCATGTAAAATGCACTGTTGGATGTGTGAAAGAATGTTCAACAAAATAAGAACAGAAGTTATCTCTGGGTGGTGGGAATTTGGGGTGATTTGGGCTTGTTTCACTATAGTTTTCTGTATTTGATTTTTGTCTTGATTTTCATTGAGCATTTCTTGTTTTTAGCGATTAGAAGAAAAGGCAATTATCACATTTATTTATTTATTTGAGAGGGTTTCTTGCTCTGTCACCCAGGCTGGAGTGCAGTGGTGCAATCTCGGCTCACTGTAACTTCTGCCTCCTAGGTTCAAGCGATTCTCCTCCCTCAGCCTCCCTCAGCCCCCCTCAGCCACATGCTACCACACCTGGCTAATTTTGTATTGTTAGTAGAGACGTGCTGCCACACCCAGCTAGTTTTGTATTGTTAGTAGAGATGGGGTTTCACCATGTTGGCCAGGCTGGTCTTGAACTCCTGACCTCAGGTGATCCACCCACCTCAGCCTCCCAAAGTGCTGGGATTACAGGTGTGAGCCACCATGCCCAGACCAATTATCACTTTTAAAAAGGCATACAACAAGACCTTCACAGCTTACTTTGTTTTACAATTTATGTATGGCAACTGTGAAAAATTGAAAATTTAATTCAGAGTCCATTGTCTAATCAAGTCTTACCAGTCAGGGTCCATGTGTAGGAAAGCAACTATTCCTGCTCATTTGAGCAGAAAGGGATTTACTACAGGGAATTGGAAGCTTATGCAATTAGGAAAATTAGAGAAGCGGGCCCTAGAAAGGACCCTTGGGAATGACTTTGAAAACCACAAAATTGTCCTGTCGGGGCAGATGCTACCTCTACTGCCATCAGAAGTGACGTGATGGTTAATTTTATGTATCAATTTGATTGGGCTATGGGATGCCCAGATAGCTGGTAAAGCATTGCTCCTGGATGTGTCTGTTGGGATGTTTCTGGAAGAGATTGGCTTTTCAATGCAGATCGCTTTTTGCCAATGCAGAGGGGCAGCATCTAGTCCATCGAGAGCCTGACTAGAACAAAAGGGTGGAGGAGGGGTGAATTCTCTCTTCTTGAGCTGGAACATCCTTCTTCTTCTGGCTTCAGACATCAGACCTCCCGGTTCTTGCTCCTTGGGACTCTGGGGCTTACACCAGTGGCACCCCTGGCTCCAGCTCAGACATCAGAGCTCCTGGTTCTTGCTCCTTAGGACTCTGGGACTTACACTAGTGGCACCCCTGGCTCCAGCCCTTTGAACGTGGACTGAGTCATACCAGCAGCTTTCCTGGTCCTCCAGCTTGCAGATGGCAAAACGTGGGACTTGCCAGCCTTTATAATCATGTGAGCCAATTTCTGAGATAACTGTCTTCTTCTGTGTCTCTATATATCCCGTTGGCTCTGTTTAGCTGGATAGCTCTGACTACAGTGGACTTTGGAGGGGGAGCTCCACTGTCATGTGAAGAACACACTGCTGCAGCTGCGTCCAGGGTTAGGAGGCCACTCCTGCCTCTGCCACACCCACAAAGCCCACGACCGGTTGTGTCAGTCAGGCAGGGCTGCTGTAACCAAGTACTCCAGACAGGGTGGCTTAAATCATGGGAATTTATCTCACAGTTCTGGGGGCTAGAAGTCCGAGATAAGTGTCAGCAGAACTGGCTCCTTCTAAGGCTGTGAGAGAGAATCTGTTCCAGGCCTCCTATATTCTAGTGGCTTGCTGGCAATTCTTTGGCATTTCTTGGCTTGTAGATGTATCACCCTGATATCTGCCTTCATCTTCTCATGGTGTTTTCCCTGTATGTGCTGTTTCCAAATGTACTCTTTTTATAAGTCATATTGGATTAGGGGTCTGACTTCATATTAACTGATTACATCTGCGGCAACCCCATTTCCAAATAAGGTCAAATTCTGAGGTGTTGAGGATTGGGACTTAAACATGGAAATTTGGGGAGGGGGGACATAGTTCAACCCTTAACATGTGTAAGGGACCACTGATGTGGACAAACCCATACAGGGGTGCTTGCCAGTAACTACTGTGAAGAAACAGGAAGGTAACCTCCCTCCAGAACTATTGGAAGTCTGGGAAATGTAGTTTTTAGCTTACAAGGCTCTGCAGTAATGAAGGTTGGAATGGATGCAGCACCAATCCACCAAATCCCTGACCTAGATCCAACATCCTCTGCCTGCCACCCAACCCTGGTCATTTTGCAGCTGGCAAAAGTTCCTGCCACTGAGCACATGCACCTGGGGTATTAGAAACAACACTGTCCTCAGAAACCAGGAGGTGAGGACTAGGGGAGCCCCGGCCCTATTATTAACTCATAGGGTGACAGCCACAGCTAATCAAACCCACCTGACACAAAATCCCACCACCCGCAATTCACTCAACAAACATGGCAGTGCTCTCAGTCATTAACACACTCAGGAACCTTGTGCCACATGCTGGGAACTAACTTCGTAAGTTTGTTCCGCAAGGCTGTCCCACCTGCCCAAATTTGTTTCTTTATTATTTCTTACAGAGATTTTTTTAAAAAGATAATTGTCTTCTCCCAACCATGACCAACTTCCCGCCACTACCATTTTTCTTCTTTATGTCCAGAGTATTGTGTGCAATTGTGTGCATGCGCAGTCCAAACCCAGCATTCTTCCTGGATGATAGGTAAAGGATTTAGAAGGGAACTGAACCAGGAGGCCAAGCTTTTGGCCCAGTTGTGCCACTAACTTGCTGTGTGGCTGAGATCCCTGATGCCCCAACTGTGAACAGGGTTGCTACTCTCTGCCCACCTGACAGCACCTGGGCAGGCCCTGGAAAATGTTAGGGGAGTGATATGGTTTGGCTGCGTCCCCACGCAAATCTCGTCTTGTGGCTCCCATAGTTCCCATGTGTTGTGGGAAGGACCCAGTGGGAGATAATTGAATCATGGGGCCAGGTCTTTCCCATGCTGTTCTCATGATAGCGAATGAGTCTCGTGAGATCTGATAGTTTTAAAAAGGGGAGTTTCCCTGAACAAGCACTCTTCTCTCTTGCTGCTGCCAGGAAGAAGTGCCTTTCACCTTCTGCCATGATTGTGAGGCCTCCCCAGCCATGTGGAACTGTGAGTCCAATAACTTCTTCTTCTTCTTCTTTTTTTTTTTTTTTTTGAGACAGAGTCTTGCTCTGTCACCCAGGCTGGAGTACAGTGGCGACATCTTGGCTGCAAACTCTGCCTCCCTGGTTCAAGAGATTCTCCTGCCTCAGCCTCCTGAGTAGCTGGGATTACAGGTGCCTGCTACCATGTCCGGCTAATTTTTGTATTTTTAGTAGAGTTGGGGTTTCTCCATGTTGGCCAGGCTGGTCTCGAACTCCCGACCTCAGATGATCTGCCCACCTCGATCTCCCAAAGTGCTGGGATTACAGGTGTGAGCCACTGGGCCCAGCCCCAATAACCTCTTTGTTTTGTAAATTGCCCAGTCTCAGTTATGTCTTTATCAGCAGTGTGAAAACGGACTAATACAGTAAAGAATTGTGCTGCCTGGGTCTACCCTCCTCCATCACTAGTTCTGTAAGGGCTGTGTCTGTGTCTGCTGCTCTCTTTTCTCAAAAACATATGAGTGTTTATTGTGTACAAAGTGCTGTGCTCAGCACCATGGTGGCTAGGAAGGGAAATCAGACCCTTTCCGATACAGTTAAGGGGAAGTGTTAATTCACTGGAGTTTGGATCATCGTCTTGAAAGATGTGATCTCAAACATTGATAATCCTGAATGTTAAAGTCCCAAAAGATTAAAATCCCTAAAATCTAAATCCCTAATATCTAAAGTCCCTAAAATCACAATCACGGGATGGTTGCATTATATTAGGCAAAACTATTACCTTGTTGTTGTCTTTATTTGGAAATTAGATATGGTTTCTGGAGATGTGTCTTGGTACCAAGTTGACAAGGCGTGGACTTATGGACTTAATTTTAGGTATCGACTTGACTAGATGAACGGCTATCTAGAAACCTAATACAGCATTATTTTGTGTGTGTGTGTGTGAGGATGTTTCTAGAGGAGATCTGTGTGTGGGTCTGAGTGGAATAGGTGGGGAAGATCTGCCCTCAATGTAGGGGCAGGGGGCCAGGAGAAAACAAATACAGAAGGCAATTGGTCTCTCTCTGAGAGCTGGGACAGACTTTTCTGCTGCCTTGAGCATCAGAACTCCAGGCTTGCCAGCCTTTGGACTCTAGGACTTACACCAGTGGCCCCTGGGTCCTGGGGCTTTCTGCCTGAGTCATGCTACCAGCCTCCCAGGGTCTCCAGCTTGTAGACGGCCTGCTGCAAGACTTCTCAGCCACTGTAATCATGTGAGTCAATCCCTCTAATAAATCTCTCATATCTCTACATGCACATCCAATGGGTTCTATCTCTCTAGAGAACGCTGACTAATACAGATTTGGTATTAGGGAAACAGAATAGCATTTCTTTTTATTGTGTTTCTTACAACACAATGGAAGGGATCTGTGAAATTGTTCCCTCACAAAAAAGCCATGATAGTGAAGTGTATAAGGCTACTTGTAATCCCAGTACTCTAGGGAAGCTGAGGCAGGTGGATCACTTGAGGCCAGGAGTTCAAGACCAGCCTGGCCAACATGGTGAAACCCCATCTGTAGTAAAAATACAAAAAATTAGCTGGGCATGGTGGCATGTACCTGTCATCCCAGCTACTCAGGAGGCTGAGGTACGAGAATTGCTTGAACCTGGGAGGCAGAGGTTGCAGTGAGCCAAGATTGCACCATTGCACTCCAGCTTGGGCAACAGAGCGAGACTCTTTCTCAAAAGAATAAAAATAAAAAATAAAAAATGCATCATTTGACTGCATTGGCATTCCTTCCAGTTGATGACATTTTAGGAGCGTTTCATGAATTAAAGTCGCATTTTCCTGAAGAAGCCAGTGAAATCACTGACTGTTCAAAACTAATTATGTGCACAGTAGAATAAGAAGACACTTACACAATGGTGCTGCTGTTCAATCACCAGCATTATTTCTACCAAATCTGTGGTCTGTATATGAGTGGGTGTGGAATGAATTTCTGTGAGCCCAAAACACCATAAAAACATGGCACAGAAGATGGGAAAATTTGGAATATAAATAGTTCTACCATAAAGACACATGCATGTGTCATTGCAGTGTCATTGCAGCACTATTCACAATAGCAAAGACATGGTATCAACCTAAATGCCCATTAATGGCAGACTGGATAAAGGAGATGTAGCACATATACACCACGGAATACTATGCAGCCATTAAAAAAAGAGAGAGATTATGTCCTTTGCAGCATCATGGATGGAGCCAGAGGTCATTATCTTAAGTGAACTAATGCAGGAATAGAACATCAAATACCACATGTTCTCACTTATAAGTGGGAGCTAAACACTGAAAACACATGGACACAAAGAAGGGAGCAATAAACACCGGGGCCTGCCTGAGGGAGGAGCGAGAGGATAAAAAATGTATCTATCAGGTATTATGCTTGTTACTTGGGTGATGAAATAATGTGCACACCAGACCCCTGTGACATGAAATTTACGTATATAACAAACCTGCACAGGTACCCCTAAACTTAAAAAAAAAGTTAAAAAAAAAAGATGGGAACATTTAATAGGGAAGGCTCATGGCCATGTATATAGAATCACAGAAGAATTTCAGAAAGAGCAGTGCCACATAGGAAATGAGTGTGATGTATTCTCCAAGCAGAGCCATACGCTAAAAGAAAGAAAAAAACAGCTTTTCATTTTCATGCAAGACGTCAAATTATAGTGAATGATTGTGAAAGTTGGCCAGCTCTTATGGACCATCTCTGTGTAATTGCCCATAATCTATTCCTGTAATACAGTTTTCATATCATCTTCACATCATTTCCAATACTGGAATTGTGTAAAGACTTTTAGACAGTCCTAATTAGTTTCATGTGTTTTTGCAAATCTGACTCCACAAAAGTGCATTATCACAACGTGGACTTTGTAAGCGTAATGCGTGTATGTAAAAGCGTTGAAACTTCCTCAGTAAATGAAGAGAAGTCCTTTTTGTACATGTGCATTTGTGAAAGATAAAATTTCTCAAGATCTCGGTTCTTTGGTGACTGTATATGCAGTGGTGACCCATTGCAGTTTTTTATTGATCTTGTCAAAAGACTTAGTTTGTCTGTCATGGTATTTCAGATGGCCACAGTTAGAAAGCTGGGTGCACACAATTAACAACCATAGTGATATGCATTTGTACATTTCCCTTTTTGACCTATTTCTTTATGAATACAGTTCATCCGCACATAACTGTTACACTCGCGTGACTGTCATTAGTGTACCTGTTTATGCTTGCAAAAATGTGTACGTTTTTATTGCCTATCTTACTGTGTAAAGTGACCTGTAAAGTGTCCTGACATGTTTTGATATGTCTCTCAATTAAACTCCCTTTAAATCTATAAATAAATGTCTTTTAACGAATTTTAAAATGATTTTTTCAGAATTCTATTTTCAGGATTTTGATTTTTCAGGATTTCAACATTCAGAGTTATGGCATTTGGCGTTGTGCCTTGCAGGATTATGATCAGTTCCCAATTCACTACATTCCTCAACACTCTTTTTCAGAGAAGAATGGAAACCCAACTCTTAGTGGCTTCAAAACAAAAGGGAGTTCATTGGCTTATGTGACTGAAAAGTCCATGGGTAGTTCAGCTTTAGGTATGGCTGGATCCAGGGGCTCAAATAATGTTCTCAGAATCTATGTCTGTCTGAGAATACATTCTGGAGGAAGGAAGAAAAAAAAGAAGGAAGGGAGGAAGAGAGGGAGGGAGGTAGGAAGAAGGTGTCCACTGCAGATATGCCCAGAAATAATTACACTATAAGGAAGACAGTGTTAAGTGATATGAGAGGGCTCAGTGAAACGAGGGTTTTGGAAGATGGAGGAATTAATGCACTCATATATTTATTCATTTATTTATTCAGGTCTTAAACAATGAAGTTCTAGGCTTCACACTGAACTAGGCCTATGGCTCCAGAGACGAAGACCAAGTCCTTGCTTTCAGGGAACGTCCACCCTCTGCTGGGGAAGGCAGGTAGGTAAAGAGACAATTGCTAATTTGTACAGAGCCACAGGGATGCATAGGGCACACTGAAAGCTCATTTCCTACTGAGGGATCTGGGAAGCTTCTTGGAAGCGTGCACTGCGACCTGAAGAGTAAAAACGGCAGAGAAGGGAGTTGAAGCAAAGGGAAGAGCATAAGTCAAAGCCTAGAGGCTGGATTCAGAGCCACTCAGAGGGGTGAGATTGGGTGGATGATTGGGCCTCAGTTTTTCTATTTGTACAATAAAGGGGTTAGGTAACTTGCTGCTGGGGAAGGAAAGGGGAAAACAATCCCTCACACACGCAGACACATACGCGCACACACGCACATGCACACACACGCACACGCAGACACGCGCACACACATGCACACACACAGACACGCATGCACACACGCACACATGTGCGCACACACATGCACACGCATACGCAGACACACATGCACACACACGCGCACACACACGCACACACACATGCACACACACATACACAGATGCAGAGACTGTGGCTGTTTCAGCCTTAGAGGGGTAAGACACGACTCACTTCTAGGTGACTTTATTGACTCAAAAGTAAGGCCTCTTGGGCCCAGCCTCCAGAAGGAGAGAAAGAATGAAATGATCCACAGCATACAGTAACAGCAATTTATGTTTTCATCTAAAAATAGTATTTATTGTTTGAATAGATAATATCTATACATTGTCACCATCACAGAGGTACAAAGGTGTTCTGTGAAGAGTAACTTCCCTTCTAACCCCGCTCTCTTATCAACCCAAGTCCGCTCCCCAGAGAAAATCACTCTAAACTTTTTATATAGACTTCTGGAGAGTCTGTGCAAATGCAAGCACATACACTTACAAGTATACGTATGTACAGTCCCTGCATTTTGGGGGTACAGATTGGGGTGTACTATTCACATTCTTATGCACCTTACTTCATTTGCTTAATAACAGCTATTGGCTATTGGAGTGTATCATTCTACAGTGGGCTGCCTCATTCTTTGAATGGTTGGATAGGGTTCCACTGCATGGATGTGCAATAAGTCATGCAACCCATCCTATAAGGATGAGCACTTTGAGGATGCTATTGTGCTAAAAGATTCCTTTAACACAAATAAAAGATAGAAATTAGAAAAGATAGAAGTAAAATTCTTTGCGATTACAAACAATGCTGCAAAGCCTGTCCTGGTCTTTGTGTCATTTCTACATGGGGCTGCCTCTGTTGGACAGAGGCGTAGAAGAGCGATTGTTGGATCAAAGTCCTTGTGCATTTGCGATTCTCATAGATATTGCTCTATCCCCTGTTAGCCACCTCCCTCATGGAGGTTGTAACCATTGTGTACTCCCACCTGCAATGTACAAGAGGCCTGTGTCACAGAAATTTTGAGTTTCTCCAGGCAGCCTGGGAGAGAGAGTAAGGGGATGAGAAGCTGGGGAAGAGGGCAGGGCATGGGGAGAAAGGAGGACATCCTTTGAAGGAGGAGGCCTGGGAACTGTAGGAGGCTGAGGCCTAATGTGAGACAAGGCCAATGAAAAGTTCCTGAGGTCATGACAGTGACCTTTAGGCTTGCAGAGCTTATAGCCAATGGTGAAGTCGTGGACGCCGGTCAGTCACTCTCCTCCACTGCACACGAGTCAGTCACCCTCCTCCACTGCACTCGGGTCAATCACCCTCCTCCACTGCACTCGGGTCAGTCACCCTCCTCCACTGCACGCCGGCCAGTCACCCTCCTCCACTGCACGCCGGCCAGTCACCCTCCTCCACTGCACGCCGGCCAGTCACCCTCCTCCACTGCACGCCGGCCAGTCACTCTCCTCCACTGACAGCTCAGTGATGGGCCTGCCATGCTTCCAGCATTGCATTCCCAGGAATGACACTTGAGAGATGAAGGAGAGGTGCTTAGGGGGCCCAGTGGGTGGAGGAATGGGTAGTAGCCTCAGAGACAAGAGCCCCAATCAGGAGCCAGCACTGTGAAACAGCAGGCTGTGCCGAGGACTAATTTAGGAGAAACTTAAGCCCCCTAAAACTCTAAAATTGGGAAGAATTCCCTGCACTCTCTGATTGTGTGGGTTGGGAACCGAAGCCATTTTATCTTGGTGTTAAAGGAAAGAGACTTTGTGCCTGGGGCAGACAGTCACTTGGTGACACCCCCGTGGCTGAGGTTCTTCATGCCTCTAAGCCTGGGTGTCTTTCTCCCTGCTCTTCCCAGTCCCGACAGGCTGGGACCGTCCCACCCAGAGTTAAGAGGCTTTGTGTTCAAAATCCTGGTCCAACGCTGGGTGCGGTGGCTCACGTCTGTAATCCCAGCAGTTTGGGAGGCCAAGACGAGCAGATCACCTGAGGTCAGGAGTTCAAGACCAGTCTGGCCAACGTGGTGAAATCCCATCTCTACAAAAATACAAAAATTAGCTGGGAATGATGGCGGGTCCCTGTAATCCCAGCTACTCAGGAGGCTGAGGTGGGAGAATCGCTTGAACCCGGGAGGTGGAGATTGCAGTGAGCTGAGATAGTGCCATTGTACTCCAGTCTGGGTGACAGAGTCAGATTCTCTCAAAACAAAACAAAACAAAACACAAAGAAAAAACTCCCCACAAAAAACCAAAATCCTGGTCCAGGGGTCCCAACCCGTTTTGATCATAAACCCCTAACAATAAATAACAGTTTATTAAAAAATTTTAATTTAAAGTTATTTTTAAAAATAAATCTTTATTTATAAATTCTATAAAGAGCTATTACACTAATATGTTCCTTGAACACAAATAAAAAATAGAAATGAGAAAAGACAGAGGTAAAAATAGAAGACCTGATAGTCTTCCTAAGCCTCAAATGACACCTTACTTTGGAAATCACTTACCTAGCTTTAAGTGTTTACAGAGCTGGGTTGGCGAAGGGACTTGGAGGGCCTTATGTATCTCTGTGTGTGTGTGTGTGTGTGTGTGCGTGTGTGTGCGTGCTAACTCAGGGATGGAGGTGCTGTGAGATTTGGAAAACTTGGGACATGATGAGGGTTTGGGTGTGTTTCCTTAAGCAGTGGGGGCCCAGGCTGAGCTTGCAACAGAGCCCTGAATGAGGAGGGGGGTGTGACTATGTGGTAGCTGGGCTGGGCCTTAAGCCTCTGGGCCTGGGAGAGTCTTCACAAGACCCTTGTATCCCAGATTGGCTGTATGAGACTAGGAGCCTTTCATCTTCATAATGATCCCATTCTGCCCCCGACCAGTCCCCACCTGTTGCCTCCTTAGATCATGAGCTTAACTATAGTGACGTACAAAGAGATGGAGCCAGGCCCCTGACCCATCTTTCCCCAGGGACAGGGAGGGGGGGTCACTAATACCACTATTGCAGGGGAATTCAATTTGATGTGGATGACTGGAGTAATATGATAAGTATTTCACCTGCTTCCCGTAGAACAAATTCATATTCACCACCCATGTATGAAAGGGTTATGGCACCAAAGACGTTATTAGAAATGATTTCCAACTGGGAGCAACTCGGTTAGTGGGATTAGGGAAAATTACTTAAATATCCCCTTCCAGGCCTTGGCTGAAGTTGACTCTGTTTGTCCTCATCTCCCTTCCCTGCCTTGAGGCCCCAACTCTGCCTGTGTCTCCAGGTCTGATACTCCTCAGCCATGCTCAGGGCTGCAGCCTGACTCCAAGCCTTCGTAAACCACTCAGGACCGTTAAACAAATCCTATAATTAGAAGCCAGGTTGCATTAACAAAGTGAAAAATGTAACATTACCATCTGTTTGTTCACTGGATGCTCAGCTCATGTCCCATGATCCAGAGGATTTGTGACCTTGGGTTTCCAAGAAGCCTTAATAAGGTAATGTTTATAGGACTCTTAACTTTACAGCTCTGCTGGAGTACAACTCTGTGAAATGAGGACAAGCCATAATTCCAGGAGATCCCCTCCTCCCCATCCCAGTGCTGAAGAATGTTGTCCTCTTATGTAGTACATGGAAAGCCCCATGACTGGGATTAAAGGAAGTAGATTCTGGTCCCAACTCTGACACTAAATTGCTGTGTGACACTGTATCAGTCTCTTTTCCTCTCTGGACTTCTGTTTTCCCATCTGTAAAAGAGAGGAGATGATGGGTCTTGCTCTAAAAGTCCCCTCCAATTCTGACATTCCAGTTTGATTTCTCTGTCTCTCTGCCATTGAGTTTTATATCAAGCAAAGATTCTTTTCCAAATTTGATCTTCCTTTTTTGGACTTCTTAAAAAGACTTGGTAATGAAAGTTGAACTGGATAAATCTAGTTTGGGGTTAGCAAGACACATAGACCTTTTTCTGCCTCAGCTTTGAATCTCTCCAATGGGATAAAAATGCGTCAAAAATAGTACGACAATGACAATTAGGAAGAGACAATTCCATAACTCTTCAAAGTAATTAAACTGGTTAAAGCAAGGAACAGTGGAAAGAACCAGGGTTGTTCTCTCTGGAGATGGTAGCCACAATTAAGTGAATAGAATATTCTGCCAACTTTCTATCAGCTGACATTTATTGAGTTCTTCCTGTGAACTAGACTTTATGTTATGGGCTTATACCCATCCTCTCAGCCTCATAGCAAACCTGTGAAGTCAGTACTTTCTCATTGTCCTCATTTAACAGATGAGGAACTGACAATTAAGGGGATGAATTTGCTCAAAGGAAATATGTGGCTGGGGCAGAGCCTCCAGAACCTGATTTTTGACCTCTGCAGATCTGTTGTCTACAGAACTCTGACTCTGTTTTTGCACTTGTGAAAGCAAGTGTTGTGATGAAGTTTCCGTCACCATGTCTCTGCATGATTCTGATAAGCACAGCATGCCCTGCTAGCCTGCACAGGCTATGTAACATAGGAGATAAGGACACTTTTGCTGGGCTGAGCCTCTTAGATTTGGAGGTTGCTTGTTACTGCAGTGCAACTTGGCCTATACTGACTGATACTGCTTGCCTTGGGGCCAAGGGAACAGTTTTGCTCTGTATATTCACAAAGAGCCAGTTTGCAGTCAGCAGATGGAAGATGCAGGGAGACAGACATTTAAAACAACTAAAAAAAGGCTGGGGAGCATATACGATAGTATCATTGAGAAGCTAGCACAATGATCCTGATGGTCCTGTTGAGCTTGAGAGTCTAAGAAATTGACTAAAAAATGAGAAGATTTGTAGGTGATTCTGGAATGCCAGGGTCAGAGCTAGCTCTGTGGTTGAGATAATGGGATAGAATACAACGGAATCCCAATATGGAAGACAAGAATTTATGAACATAGCCATGTGCTGGCCAGACTGAAGGGCCAAACAATCCTAGGTTTTTCTAAGAGCACACTACTGGGGAGAGAAAGATCAGGGTCAGCCTGACCCCTGAATTCTCTCCAGAGCTGACTCAGAAAACTTATCCCTCTGGCATGGAGCCCTCTCACCAGACACATTTCTCTCCAATGTAGATTTGTCCATAAAGCACAGCTGACCATGGCAGAAATAACTTGAATAGCCTTTGGTGCTCTGTGTCTGCTACCTAATGACAGGCACCCACCTCTAACTGCTGCTGGTTCCAGTGCTCATTCACTTTCCCTAAGCTGAGGCAAAGGTTAGGGTAGCTGATGGTTAAAGGGACCTCAGGATGCCAACTTACATCCCAAGCTCTGTCCCTTTTCTCCTCACTGTATGGCCTCAATTTCTTCTTCTGTAAAATATTTACATTCACGTGTTGATCCAGGAAGTAAATAAAGTCATGGATGTAAAAGTATTCTTCTTTCCTTTTTTTTTTTTTTTTTTTTTTTTGAGACAGGGTCATGCTTTGTCACCCAGGCTGGAGTGCTGTGGTGTGATCTCGGCTCACTGCAGCCTTGACCTATCGGGATCAAGTGATCCTCTCGCCTCTCAGCCTCCTGAGTAGCTGGGACTACAGATGCATGCCACCAAGCCTGGCTAATTTTTAAATTATTTTTTGTAGAGACGAGGATCTCGCTATGTTGCCAGAACTCATCTTGAACTCCTGACCTCAAGCAATTCTCCTGCCTCGGCCTCTCAAAGTGTTGAAATGACAGGCATAAGCCACGGCGCCTGAGCTAAAATTGTTTTTCAAATTGTAGAGTGCTTCAGGGGTAACCCTTTTACCATCACGCAATTGTCATCAGCATCTGTGTGGGTCCTTGGCTGGACACCTTCCATCTCCCACAGCCATAAACCTTGAAGCTGCCTTCTCACATTAGAGCAATTACCGAGGCTTGTTTCCTGGGAACCAGACTTTGGAAATGGTCAGATTCCACACTAACCGTTTCTTCCTTTTTCCTCACAATATTTATGAGAACTGACCTTCTAATGGAAATTTGGCAAGATTTCACATTCTGGAGACATTGTACCTTCCTCCACATGCCCCGAGGGCTGAGGTCATGGGCTTCCCAGAAGATCCAGCAGTTCCCATGCATGCAGGAGGTGCATAGGACTGAGAGGAGAGGGGCCCAGCAAGAGCCCCTGAGCTGTGGGCTGGTCCTAAAATATTGATACTGTTAGATTCCCCATCCTGCATTAGAACATAAGCTCAGGAATAGGCCAGGCACAGTGGCTCATGTCTGTAATCCCAGCACTTTGGGACGCTGAGGCGGGTAGATCAGTTGAGTTCAGGAGTTCAAGACCAGCCTGGCCAACATGATGAAACCCTATCTGTACTAAAAATTCAAAAATTAGCCAGGCATGGTGGTGCATGCCTGTAACCTCAGCTACTTGGGAGGCTGAGGCATGGGAATCGCTTGAACCCAGGAGGCAGAGGTTGCAGTGAGCCAAGATTGCACCACCGTGCACTCCAGCCTGGTGACACAAGAACTGTTTTAGTTCTTCACCACTATATCCCCAGTGCCTGGCACATAGTAGGTGCTCAATATATATTTGTGAAATGAATGGAATGAACCCTCCTCAATAACTCTCAAAGGCCCTTCATTGTCCATAGGCTAATTCCTTGAAGGTCACAGCTCATAGAAACTTACAGAACATCCTAGGCAAGATATTTAAACCTCCACCAGAAGCAGCTTCTCAACATTGCCTCCTAACAGTTCAGGCCACAGAGATAAGCTTCTGCAGAAAGGCCAGGGGGAGATTCGAGCCATTGAGTTTTCTAGGGGTCAGGAGGATGAGGATAGAGGCCTTGGCTATGGCCATCAAGGGTGATGTGATGTGTCTCAGAGTTGCTGCCTGTGCTCTAAGTGTTGTGTGCAGCTTTCAGGACAATCCTCTGCTAATCCTGCCCTAATCGCAAGCTGGCCCCAAGCTCCCTGAGCCAGGCGCTGAGAGCTGCATCTGTGAGTAAGACATGCTCACTGTCTGTGAACAGCTCCTACCTGATGGCTCTTGAAACAATAACAAAACACACACATACAAGACACCACCCACAAATTTGCACTCACACAATACATCAAAACAACCACAATAAAAACAGCACTCTCTGACCCAATAACAGAAGCCAATATGCAAGGCAGAGTTTGATAAGTACCACTGGTTTGTAGCTTAATGTTTGGGGTGCAGGCCTTTGAACCCAACCTGTAAAAGAAGCCCTTTCTGCCCTACCCATGAGCCCCTGCCACCCATGAGCCCCCAGGACTCCTCTCCCTACACAGCTGCTGGGAGATGTTGACGTTTTCTTCTCACGTCCCCACAGATGTGGCCTCTTCCTCTGCCAGGAGCAGCTCTGGGGGGCTGAAGAGGACATTTCTTGTTCTGTACCCGTTTCCTGCTTCTGCCGAGGGCAGGGTTGGGGCCTTCCACCCAAAACAGACCCAGACCCACCTAGCCAGAGGAGACGCTGACAGCTTTGGGGGAAAAGTCAGAATTCCGGATCTTGTGAATCCAGACGTCCTGTAAACTCTGAGCAGAGGATAAACATCCCCCGGGACTGAGGGGAGGACACTCCAGTGGGCAGGGGGCCTGGCGCCTCTGTCTGCCCTGGAGACAGGCTGTTTATTCCACGTCCTCCACAGGCTCTCTTGCACTCCTTCCTGTCCCAGGTCTGGGTGAGTTACAGCAGGCCTGACAGCCCCACGTGGGGGCCTGGGACCTTTCAAGGCTAGAAGGGAACTTTAAAAGCTCAAAAACTGGCCGTGTACGGTGGCTCACGCCTGTAATCCCAGCACTTTGGGAGGCCGAGGCAGATCATGAGGTCAGGAATTTTTTTTGTTTTTTTGAGACAGAGTTTCATTCTTGTTGCCCAGGCTAGAGTGCAATGACACAATCTTGGCTCACTGCAACCTCTGCCTCCCAGGTTCAAGCGATTCTCCTGCCTCAGCCTCCTGAGTAGCTGGGATTACAGGCATGCGCCACCACGTCCAGCTAATTTTGTATTTTTAGTAGAGATGGGGTTTCTCCATGTTGGTCAGGCTGGTCTCGAACTCGAGGTCAGGAATTTAAGACCAGCCTGGTCAACATGGTGAAACCCCGTTTCTACTAAAAATATAAAAATTAGCTGGGCATGGTGGCGCATGCCTATAATCCTAGCTACTTGGGAGGCTAAGGCAGGAGAATTGCTTAACGGGGACCTGGGAGGTGGAGGCTGCAGTGAGCTGAGATCATGCCACTGCACTCCAGCCTGGGCTACAGAGCGAGACTCCATCTCAAAAAAAAAAAAAAAAAAAAGCTCAACAACCCCTCCACCCCACAACACACACCTGGGCCACTCCTTCCTCTTCTGGAATCTCCTGGCTAGTGTTCTGCTCTCTGCTGATAGAGAGATCAGTCTTTTCCAGGGCAGTCCATTTTATTTCTGGGAATCTCTGGCAGTTAGAAAGAGCTAGAACTGAGCTGACTAGAATTGCTCTGTGCCACCTGATTGGGAAGAACTAAGGACAATGCATACAACAAAATAATAGCAGGGCCATTCCCTGTGCCAGGCACTTGCCACATATAATCTTGTTAATCCCCCACCTCCCTTTCAAGGACATAGGCTCAGGGAGGTTAGGTCACTTGCCCAAGGTGACTTGGCTGCTACATAGCAGGGATGAGTTTCAGAGCACTCTGGTTCAACGTCTGCACTTTAAATATTAATCTATACTGGCTCTTCATAATCAAAAAGCAAAAACAGCACATATACCCACAAAAACGCTATACATCAAACTCAGGCACATATAAAACCAAACCAAATTACAAAATATCAGCCTGAACTTGCCAAATATTAAGTGCCATTATGTGCCAGGCAAACAATAATTTTAATGATTAATGCATTTTAACAACCCCGTGAGGAAACGGAGGCCCACTGAAGTGAGTGGGGTGGACATGACCATATAATAAGGGGCAGGGCAAATGTCCAACCACCATTGTCTGAAGTCTGCCGTCTTTTCCCCACAGGAGGAGGATTTCTGCAAAATAAAAAAGAAAGCTTTTATAATTATAATTATTTTCTTTTTTTTTTTTTTTTTTTTTTTTTTTGAGACGGAGTTTCGCTCTGTCGCCCAGGTTGGAGTGCAGTGGCGCAATCTCGGCTCACTGCAAGCTCTGCCTCCCGGGTTCACGCCATTCTCCTGCCTCAGCCTCTCCGAGTAGCTGGGACTACAGGCGCCCGCCACCACGCCCGGCTAATTTTTTTTTGTATTTTTAGTAGAGACGGGGTTTCACCGTGGTCTCGATCTCCTGACCTCGTGATCCGCCCGCCTCGGCCTCCCAAAGTGCTGGGATTACAAGCGTGAGCCACCGCGCCCGGCTAATTATAATTATTTTCAACAAGCAGAGTTTTAAAAAATGGACTGTGCATCCTCAGAGAGAAATGATATTCCTAGAGTGATGGTACCCAGCAAAGGCACTTTTCAGAAAGGGTTCCCGCTTTGGTAGGGGCTGGATGAGGTATCCCCTACCTCTGATGGCCTGTGGATGGTGAGTGCTAACAAGAGACTTGGTACAGTGTAGAGTCAATTTGCAACCCAGAAACACAAACTTGGTGTTTTCAAGTCTGGATGCTGTGCAGAAGAGAGGCCTAGGCGACCCAGTCTCCAGTGAACAAGACCACCTCTTGGAGTCCTACCCCAACTCACATTTCTTTGACTTCCCTCTGTGGGGAGGAGACGCTGGCACCTGGCCTGGGTAGAGGGTCATGTCGACATGGCAGCCCCTCTGCACACCCCAGGGGCCGCCCATTCACCCAGGCCTTTCACTTTTTTGAGAACTGGGAGCTTGCTGGCTGGGGCTGTTCCCACCAACAATGTTCCCGTCCAGGGATCTTAAAATAGCCCCTCTTGGCTGGGGCTCTGGAGTGAGCAGCGAGGCAAGCATTTGTGCAAATATGGGCCTGGGAGAAGGACTCCTACGAGGGAGGGAGGGGACAGCAGCATGGCAGGAGAGCCAGGACCTCCCCAGGGGGCTGCACCCTCCTGGTTGCAGCCAGCAAAGGCGCCGGCTAGCCTCTTCCCGCCTTCCCTGACCTTACTGGGTCCACTTGAGCAAGTTCTTAGACCAAATCCTTCAGGTCCCCCTGGCCTTGCCAACGCTCTAGGGTGGGCCTGCTGGAAACAGGCACCTTTGCATTCTTCTGCTGGTTCTAGCCTTGTCCCCACTTCGTAATGCCCTTCCTACCTAGGAACATACTAGAAGCATTCTTGAAGGCCCATCTCAAAACTCGTTTTAACTGTAGGAATGACAGTTGCAGCTACCATTAATGGGGTACTTACTTTTGCCAGGCACTGTGCTAAGCGCTTTAACATGCATTATCTCATTTGATCCTCACAACAATCCACTGAGAGCCAAGTTATTATTATCTTCACTTTGCAGAAGAAACTAAGGCTCAGAGAAGTCAATTAACATTCCCAAGATGACACAGCGGTGAAGAGGCAGGGGCAGGGCTGAAACTCAGGCCAGCCCATCTGTGGAGCCTGACCTCTGCCCTCCTGGCTGCACTTCCTTCCCCAGGTCCCTCTGCTCTGGCCTCCTCCTCTGTCCCAGCATGGCCTCCCTGTATTATAGTCAGTTTGATTCAATGTATCAACATTTTAGTTCACGTACCAGGAATGCTGTTGGGTGCCTCACGAGCACCCTGGGAGCTCTCGGATCCCCTTGATGACTTGAGCTTGGGCATGGGTTTAGTGAGCACCCGAACCTACCAGGTTCAGGTTGTTTGAGGCCATGGGTCAAGGCTGAGGCCATCACAGACTGTGCTCAATGACCAGCTGACCAACTGGACATTCCCCCTCCACCCCTGGCTGCCGCCCCTCTCCTTACTCCACCGCAGGGAGCAGCGTGTGCAGGAGTCAGACAAACTTGCTGTGAATCTTCTGTGACTTTGGGCAAGTGGCTAACCACTCTGAGCCTCAGTTTCCCCATCTGTAATTCAGAATAAAACTAGGACCTCACCCAGTGTTATTTGGAGGATTTCATGAAGCATTTAGCTTATGGCCTGGCAGTCAGTAAGTGGATATTAAGCAGCAGCTATTATTGTTACTGTTATTTTCTGTGAATTAAGGTGTCCAGGTGCCAAATGCCTGCGGCCTGGCACACAGCAGATGCTCAAAGTAAAGGCAATCACTCACTCGGCAGACAGAAACCCCCACCCGACCCCTGGCTGTCCGTGTCATTTCTGGCCGGCTCTGATGTCTCCTAGGCTCTGGTCCTCATCAACAATAGGGTCACTCTGGAAACCAGGCACAGGCGCAGGGCCCCACGCACTCGCCCCATCCCCTCATTCTCAGTCCCGGGCCGCTCCTGGAGAAAGAGGTGGCAGAGTGCAAGTTCCCTCAGGAGCGGCACATTTTTCAGGGTTGGCTGGCTTTCTAGTGGCGCCATCTGCTGGTGAGTGCAGCACTGCTCCTGGCGGGGCCTGCCACAGAGGGCTCTGAGCGAGACTGCGGCCACCCACTGCCCCTTCCCCTGTAGCTCATCTGCCCAGTCCTTCATTCACGCATGCTGGCCACCCTCTGCGTGTTAAGACCCAAGGACCTCAGCCTCGCTTGTGGGGTGGGAGCCCTGGAAGCCCATTTCCCGCACCTCCTTCTCAGGCTTGGCACTGAGTCCTGGGGCTGGGTCCCACAAGCCTGCCTGGGTGCACACTCAGGACATCAAAAAGGACAGATGACCCTCCAGGGGTTTCTAGAAACCAAGACTGGAAGAAGGGGTCTCCCTCCTGGTCTGAGATGGTCCAGGAATGGGAGACCCAATGACCGTTGCTGGGCCCATGCCTGACTCCTCACAGCACCTGCCAGGGGACCCCAAAGCTCCCCTCCCCATTGTGAAGGATCTGGGGCCCCCACAAGGACTGGCCTGGCTCTTTGGTCTCTGCCAGACCAGCAAGGAGGCCCAGCCTGGCCCAGAGCTGTTTGTATAAAGTCTGAGGGAAGAACAATGAATGACTTAAGAGACGGAGTTCTGCTTCCAGCTCTGGCACAAACGCACTGTGTGAGCTGGGGTAGGACCCTCCCATATCCAAGTCTCCTTGTAGTAAAATGGGTGGGAGGAGGGGGCCAGATGATGGGTGAGGACCCGTGTAGCTCCCAGACTGGGCTCGTGCTAAGATGCAGATTTTTGTGCCGCCACTTCAGCATCTCTGGGGCTGGGACCCTGAAATCTAAAGTAGCAAGCACTGCAGCTGCAGCCAGGGAAGCTGGCTTGGGAGGCAGAAGTGAGGGGTGTGTATTGCCAGCAGGTAAGGAGAATGTGTTGGTTTCAGGGGTCCCCCATACCCCAGTATCCATCTTTTAGTTTGCCACTGTTCTGTGGATATGGGAGGGTCACTCCAGTTGCATGTCTGTGGGACCCCACTGCTAGCAGCAGCAGAGTGTGTGCAGAGAGCCAGCATAGAACACAGCCAGGCTGCCCTGCCGGTGGGGCTGGGGCCTGGGCAGCCTGTGGTGGGGGCGGGGCCCTTGTTGCCTGAGGAGGTATTTTCAGAGTGCCCCTCCCTCTGGAGTTTCCAACGGTAGAATAGAGCCCTGTCTAGTATTTGACCAAATATGGTGGCATCTCTCATGCTCGAGCCCCAGCCAGCATCTCAGTTATGCTGTGGAAGCCTGCCCCGGACAGATTAATCTTGTGACATTCAGGAGCGCCTCTCACCCTGCGCTCTTCCCCTCGGACGATTCCTGTAAATGGCCAAGACCGGCCCTCAGCACGACAGGGCCGCCCTCAGTATCTGTTCACAATGCCCCTCCTCTGTCCTCCTCACATTCCCTCCCGCCATTCCTGCCTCCCTGGGTGGATGTGCCCACTCACATTGGGCTGGGCTGTTCACCTGAGGTGAGGGACATCGGCCAGAGGAGCTGGTCAGTTGAGCATGTGATTCCAGGACCTTTGGACCCTGAGGTCATCTGACCTCACAAACTTGTGGCCTGAGTCTTGGAGGCCTAGACCTCTCTCAGCAGCCAGGAGGGTGGGCCTGAGGGGGCTGAAGGGAGAGTCAGTAAGAAATGAGAACCGTGCTACCTCTAATGCTAATTAGAACAGCTAATGTTTATAATAATCATTATACAATTATTTTATAATAATCTCTATAATAAATAGCTAAGTGTTTATTGAGCACTTACTATGTGCCAGGTACTGTTGCCAGCTACTTAACATAGGTGATTTCCTTTATTCCTTATAGCAGCTTTAAGAGGGTGCCATGATTCTTCCCATTCTAGAGATGTGGGAACTGAGGCTCAGAAAGATTTCAGGAGGGAATGGGCCAGGCCACCGTCTATTTCTGGATACACCCACCATTTTATGGAGGAGGGAACTGAGGCTGACAGTAAAGCTCACATGCAGCCACACAGTCTCTGAGAGCGGAGACCACCCCAGGAGGGAGAGTGCTGTGTCAGGAAGGCCAGGACAATCAGCCATAAGTCCTCATGGATCTGAAACTTGGCCAGAGTGAGGGCATACAGCTTCAGAAATATGTCCACAGCAGGCTGAAATTGTGCGGAAAATATCCCAAGAAAAACAACATGGGGTGGTGGATACAGCCCTGGATGGGGACAGGGTGGGAATAGCAGCTCTGGTACCTCTAACTCACTGTTAATAGTGACAAGTCCCTTTCTGGCTCCAGCCTCAGTTTCCTTGACTGTGATCTAGAGGGGTGGGGCTTTGGTCTCCTAGGGTTGCTGAACTCATCTGAGGCCGGCAGAGGTTGGAGCGCCTGAGGCTGTTTCCCTGGGAGATGGGGCCTGTGTCCCACTCCTGGCCAGCACAATTTGAGAACATTTGCTCTCCTGACCAACCAACGGCCCATCCCTCCTCCACCCTCAACCCCTTGCCATCCCCAAAGCAAACGAAGCTGATTGTCTTAGCTGGCCCTGTGGGTGCTGGCTGGGCGGCCGGCCGCAGGCCACAGGCGGAGGTGCCACCGGCCAGAGCCCCACCAGACACACAGGGCATTGTCCCTCGGTCAACAGCCCCTGGGCACCTCAGCCCGGCTCCTGGCCTGCCCCCACGCCCCTCACCGCCTGCCACTGCGCTAGACTTAGCCAGCTGGGGGCCCAAGGCTCCCAGCTGATGACGAGCCCACCCACTCACTCCCCCAGCAACCCCCAGTTGAGCTATAATTGCTTCGCTCCATCCTGTTGCTGCCATTCTCTCGGCGGCATCTGGGGTTCCAGGCGGGCAGCAGCTGCAGGCTGACCTTGCAGCTTGGCGGAATGGACTGGCCTCACAACCTGGTACGTGGCACTTCCCTGCCGCACCCCCACCCCTTTTTTAGAGCCCAAATATGTCAGTTTTTCTTTCCTATTGATTAATGGCTGCCTCTGTTTGGTTTGGAATCTGCAGAGGCAACTTCTCTGTCTTCTCCCCCAGGACTAGAAAGAAGCAGAGACTGGTCACTGTAGCCATGGCCAGCAGTGCAGGCTCCTGAATGGGGCTCAGCTGGGGCACATTGAAGCCTTTTCAGACCAGAGGCATCTGGGGAGATCCCAGCAAACTCAGTCATTGGGGTTTTTCCAAAGAGACCCGGCTTCTGAGGTCCTGGGTGTGTGACCTTGGGCAAGTCCTTCTGTTTCTCAGTGTCCCATCTGGAGAGTGAGGGAGGGGGACTTTGATTCTATTCTACGTTTCTCTGAGCGGAGAGCCAGAGTTTAAGAATGCCCTGTGAGAAACTCTGAAGAGAAAGCCTATTGTTAGGGAGACATTTTTTCTGCACTAGAATCTAGGACCAAAAAGGAAGAATTTAGCAACTTGAATCTCTGTTGCAGATTTTGTGCCAGCAAATATCTCTGCCAAGAGGGGCTCTGCTGAAACTTGTTTCCTAGGGTCAAGACTTGCTGGGTAGCCTGGATAAAGCAGGCATGGGCCATGGGGCTGTGGGGCTGTGAGGTGAGGCATACAGGGAACATATGGAGCCTATCTCAATTTAAGAGGAGTCAGAGGTGCCTCCATCCTGGGAGCTCTGCCTCACATGCAGGCACTGTCCCTTCTCTCTCTGGATTCCTGGGGAGTCTGGCTTCTGCCGGGCCTGAGTCCTCTTCCTTGTGAGCCAAAGGCTTTCCTGATACTCTGGTGCTGGGAGGGAGAAGTGGATGGCAATGGGTGAGGATGTGTGTATGTGAGCAGGGCTTGGGGGATGGCTGGAAGAGGGAAGGCTCAGGGGAGAAGGGCAGTGCAGGTGGACAGGACATCCTTAGCCCATAACTTGCCCGTCTCCCCAACTTCATCTCATCCCCTCTTCCTCCCACCCACTCTTAATCAACATTCCATTCCATTCAGCAAAGTTCTTTTTTCTTTTTTTTTGAGAGGAGTCTCGCTCTGTTGCCCAGGCTGGAGTGCAGTGGTGTGATGTCAGCTCACTGCAAGCTCTGCCTCCCGGGTTCAGGCCATTCTCCTGCCTCAGCCTCCTGAGTAGCTAGGACTACAGGCGCCCGCCACCACACCCGGCTAATTTTTTTGGATTTTTAGTAGAGATGGGGTTTCACAGTGTTAGCCAGGATGGTCTCGATCTCCTGACCTTGTGATCCGCCCGACTTGGCCTCCCAAAGTGCTGGCATTACAGGTGTGAGCCACCGTGCCCAGCCTCAGCAAAGTTCTTAACCAGTTCAAACCTCCTCTCTCATCTTCCCCCAACCCACCCCTCCCACACCTGCAAGACTTCAGCTCCCTCAGCCCATGCCTGCCATGCCTCACCTGACATGTCCCTTCCCCAGAAAAGTTTCCCAGGCCATTGTCCCAGCACAGCTAAGCAGGAGGCCCCACTCTTCTCCAGCCACACCCTGAATGGGCCCATCCTGGACTTGTCACTAGGGAGACTTGGGTGTTTGTCTTCTTGTTCACTGTCTTCCTTCTTAGACATAAATGACAGAAGGGCAGCGATGGGGACAGCCATTCATTTACTCAGTGAGTGTTCACTGAATGCACCACGCAGACACCGGAGGTATGACAGTGTGTGGAAACTGACACATGCCCCCACGGAGTCCATGCTGAGTTGGGGGCAGACACATAAAAGAATTGTACACACAAACTTTAAGATTGAAGTCATGCAAGAGGGATGTGGGTTATGAGAGCCCAAGAAAGTCCAGAGGCAACCCTAAGAAAGTGACGCTAAAGCTGACACGAGGGGTAGGAAGGTGTCTAGGAGGTGAAGAGGCAGAATGCTGCAGGCAGAGGCTGTGCAAAGTCCCTGTGGCAGGAAGGAGCATGCTAAGACTAAGACTGAGAGAAGACCAGAGGCTGGAGCACACAAGAGAGAGGAAACAGGGGGTAATTTGAGGAGGGAGAGCTGGGGGATGGTGGGCAGAGTCAGACCTGAGCCTGGGAGACCCCTAAGAGCGATGGGAAAGGACCATGGACCCCAAGTCTTGGCCCAGAAAGAGACTTGGCTTTCCCACCTTTGACCTGTGGCTTTCCTCCCCAGCTGTTTCTTCTTACCATTTCCATCTTCCTGGGGCTGGGCCAGCCCAGGAGCCCCAAAAGCAAGAGGAAGGGGCAAGGGCGGCCTGGGCCCCTGGCCCCTGGCCCTCACCAGGTGCCACTGGATCTGGTATCACGGATGAAACCATATGCCCGCATGGAGGAGTATGAGAGGAACATCGAGGAGATGGTGGCCCAGCTGAGGAACAGCTCAGAGCTGGCCCAGAGAAAGTGTGAGGTCAACTTGCAGCTGTGGATGTCCAACAAGAGGAGCCTGTCTCCCTGGGGCTACAGGTAGGCTGGGCAGTGGTGGCAAGCTGTCTTTGTGGGGTGGGGATCTTTCCCGTGCCCCTGTCATTGTAATGGTTAAGATCTCAGATTCAGAGGTCTGGGTGCTTGGGTTCAAATCCTAGCTCTGCCTCTTACTTGTCTGTGAAGCTTTGGGCAAATGGATTAGCCTTTCTGGGCCTCAGTTTCCTCAATGTAAATGGAGGCAATAGTAGTACCTACTTCAGAGTCTTGTTAAATGAGATATCCATGCAGAGCACCGCCCTTATTGTTCTTCAAGTCTCCGTGGAAGTGCCTGCAAGGCTTTCCCCAGATGTCACTTCCTCTGCTCTGTGGGCCTCGGACGCCCTTCTCAGGTGTGGCGCTTCCATGTGGTGTTCCAGTCTGTCTCTCATGCTGGACCTGGGCCTTCCCAGTGCCAGCATCAGAATCACCTAGGGATTCCCATGCCCAGTCCAAACCTCCAGTGGTGAGGCCGAGGAAGTGCTATTTCCTATAGCTCCACGTGATCAGGGCGCACAGCAGGTTGTGATTTGGGAATCAAGACCCATTGCCCTGGATAACGATGGCAGCAGTGTCCTCTCTTGGTTGTAGCTCCGCTTCCTTGCTCAGTGCCTGACCCATAGTAAGGACCAAAGATGAAGGAAAGGGCTGACCCTGAGGTCCTCACTCACAAACCCAGGCCAGAGATTTTTCAGCCACATGACATATACCCTGAGACTCTAGAATAGCACTGTTCACCAGAACTTTCTGTGATCATGTAAAGTCCAGTATGGTAGCCACTAGCCTCCTGCAGCTACTGAGCACTTGACACGTGGCTACTGTGACTGAGGGATTAACTGATTAATTTTTTTATTTTTTGTTCGAGATAGGGTCTCACTCTGTTACCCAGGCTGGAGTACAGTGGCATGGTCTCGGCTCACTGCAGCCTCTGCCTCCTGGGCTCAAGCAGTCTTTCTACCTCAGCCTCCCAAGTAGCTGGGACCACAGGCATACCTGGCTAATTTTTTTTTATTTTTTTGTAGAGACAGGATCTCGCTATATTGCCCAGGCTGGTCTCACACTCCTAAGCTCAAGCAATCCACCTGCCTTGGCCTCGCAAAATCCTGAGATTATAGGCGTAAGCCACCATGCTTAGCCTGATTAATTTGACACATGAAGCTAGTGGCTACTGCATTGGACAGTGCAGCTCCAGAATGTGACCACTGGAAGGGTCGGTAAAGATCCTTCAGAACGGAGCTTTTCACATCTGATTGTGCCAATGAATCATTCAGGGATCTGATAAAAATGCAGCTTCAGATTTAGGAGGTTCTGCATTTCTAGCAAGCTCCCAAGCATAAGGTGATGCTAATTCTACATGTCCACAGGTCCAGTTCACCCACTTCCTTGTCCCGTATTTAGCAGATGGGGAAACCGAGGTGCAGAAAAGGAGAGGTCACAAAGCAAGTCCCTGTATGCCAGGCTCCATGAGAGCACCACGAGGGAACTTGTCTGCTTTGTTTATCAATGAACACCTAAAATCTAGGACAGAACTGCTCATGTGGTGAGCATGTAAGTGTTGAATGAATGGAGATTAAGTCAGAATAGAACCCAGACCTCCTGACTTCTTTGCCAGTGGAAATTAGGCATCAATAAAAATAATCCACACTTTATTTCCGTGGATTAAGTTTCTCAACAATATAAACACAGTGGGGGTGGGGCAGGCAGAGGGAAGCCTTAAGCTACTCCACGATCCCCATAGCGCAACCTAGTACTGGGATGGGCATCTGGCTGCACGAAAGAAGGAAGCTGGGTGACTGGTGACCTTGAAGCTGGATAACCTTGGGGCTCTCGACTTGCCTTCCATGGTCTTCAGTTTCCTCACATGGAACATGGAGTTGATTACTGCCTTTCCTCCAGCCCAACACAGTCTTGC
The DNA here is from genome assembly GCF_028878055.3 of Symphalangus syndactylus. Taxonomy (NCBI): domain Eukaryota; kingdom Metazoa; phylum Chordata; class Mammalia; order Primates; family Hylobatidae; genus Symphalangus; species Symphalangus syndactylus. Next base: position 37,457,575 of record NC_072429.2, read on the forward strand.
TGTGGAAATTAAAACTCCGATTAGGAAAGGCAGGGGTGTGGGGTATGGGTGCTGACTGGCCCTTTTCACCTTCCGCTTTGCTCTTTCTCCTGCTCCCTGCAGCATCAATCATGACCCCAGCCGTATCCCCGTGGACCTGCCGGAGGCACGGTGCCTGTGTCTGGGCTGTGTGAACCCCTTCACCATGCAGGAGGACCGCAGCATGGTGAGCGTGCCGGTGTTCAGCCAGGTGCCTGTGCGCCGCCGCCTCTGCCCGCCACCGCCCCACACGGGGCCTTGCCGCCAGCGCGCGGTCATGGAGACCATCGCTGTGGGCTGCACCTGCATCTTCTGAACCACCTGGCCCAGAAGCCAGGCCAGCAGCCCGAGACCATCCTCCCTGCACCTTTGTGCCAAGAAAAGCCTATGAAAAGTAAACACTGACTTTTGAAAGCAAGAGTTTGGGTTTGCTTTTTGGGGCTTCGAAGTCAAAACCAGGGTCAGGGTAGGAGGTTTCTGGGAGGTAGATTTCAGATTAATATAAAGGAGGATTTTTCATCACTCCGAGTTCTCCAACACTGAGGTGACCTATTAGAAAATAATGTGTTCACCTCTACCACCTAGGGCCATCATGTGTTTCCTTTATTTATTTTGAGACAGGGTCTCACTCTGTCGCCCAGGGTGGAAGTGGCCTGGTCACAGCTTACTGCAGCATCAGCCTCTCCAGGCTCAAGTGATACTCCCACCTCAGCCACTCAAGTAGCTGGGACTACAGGTGTGTGCCACTACATCAAGCTAATTTTTGTACTTTTTGTAGATACGGGGTTTCACCATGTTGCCCAGGCTGATCTTCAACTCCTGGGCCTCTCTGCAGATCAGACTTCTGCCCACCTTGGCCTCCCAAAGTGTTGGGATTACAGGTGTGAGCCACCACACCCGGCCCATGTGTTTCCTTTAATTTGGGTTTATAAGTCTATATTCCAGCCATGTTAATGTAGCTTGGTTGCTATAAACCAATATAGGAGTTAACAAGAGTTAACTCTACCCACTTAAGGATCACTGGAAACAAGCTCTTTTGAGGCAGGGAGCTCCCCATCTCTGAAAGTGTTAACTTAAAGCCAGGCTTCTCAAAGGTATTATGGAGCAGACCCCTGCTCTGGTTGGAGTAGATGATCTAAAAAGTCTTTTTCAGCTCTGAGATTCTCTGCAGATCAGACTTAGACCCAAAGAAAGGCCTCCAGGTTGCCAAAGTGCAGGTGCTTTTTAACTTGGGATAGTGCATCCCTGAAATTTTTGTGTATGTACTTTTTCTGAGCTGAGGATTCCTGGTTTTGAACAGACACTCATAAGTTGAGAAGTGTCAATGTAGATCATTCTTTCTTCCAGCCCTGTCCAAAAGGAGATCTTATTAGATGGTTTGCTGATTATCAGTGATTCTCAAACTTTAGTGAGCATCAGAATCTCCTGGAGGGATTGTTAAAACAGCTTGCGGGGCCCTACATCTAGAGGTTCTGATTCAGGTGGAGCCTGATACTTTGCATTTTTTTTGCAGTGTTTTTCTTGCATTTCTAATATATAAACAGTTGTTCCCAGGTGATGCTGGTGCTGCTGGTCTGGACACTGCACTTTGACAACCACTGGCTTATATTAAGATACTTTGCCGATCAAAAATGGCAGTGTGCTGGCTTACTCCTGTAATACCAGCACTTCGGGAAGCTGAGGCAGGCAGATTTCTTGAGCCTCAGGAATCTGAGACCAGCCTGGGAAACATGGCAAAACCTCATCTCTACAAAAAAAATACAAAAAGTAGCCCAGCATGGTGGCATGCGCCTGTAATCCCAGGTGTTAGAGAGGCTGAGGTGGAAGGATCACTTGAGCCTAGAGAGGTTGAGGCTGCAGTTAGCCATGACTGTGCCACTGCACTCCACCCTAGGTGACAGAGACTCTGTTAAAAAAAAAAAAAAAAAAAAGGCCAAAAACAGCAGTGGGGACTAATATCCTAAAGCCCATGCCGACTCTTGACCCCTGGATGTGACTCCCCACTTCCCCCTTTGTCCCCTAGCAATTCAATCCTCCCCCTGGGCCCTCTAACCCCTGCAGCAAATCCCAAATCAGCTGTTCTAGGGTCTAAAAATACCTTCCCTCCCACAAGACAGCTGAGGGGCTCAGGCTATATTCTGAGGGTAAGAATAGCTAGCACTTTAGAGTTAACTTTAATAAAAGGGCCAACGGCCCAGGACAGGAATATTTGGCTTGGCTGCTCTAACTTTAGTGCTTAAAGCAGCTTTAGCTCTGAATGTCTTAAGGGTCTAATTCATGAAAGGCCAGTGATTAGGTATGTGCCTGCCTAGGGTGGTAAGTAACTTACCTTTTTTGGTATTGTTCTAGAGTGGATACTTGTTAAAATTACCCCAGGAAGCTTCGGCTGGGTTCCAGACACATGGAAAACAGACTTCCTGTGCCAGCGCATGCTGATCCCTTCAGCAGCCGCTTCTCCACCCTTGGGGCTGCTCTCCAGGTCTTAAGACTTCAGTCCCACATGAAGGGCTCACAGCTTCCAAGCCCTTTCTGTGGGGTGAGGGTGTGGGAAGAATTGAGCTGCAAGAGGGTTGCTTGTAGTCCTGGGAGACCCTAGGTGCTCTCGGGCATAGGGGCTGGTGGGGAAACCCCTCATTGTGGTAGGAGGGGGGTGTCTTACTTCTACCCAAGCATCAGGAGCCCCCAGATGCTCCATAAACACCAGCTAGTTTCATACGGATGATGCCTTTTCCTCTTTTTGGGCTTTAGATTCCTCATCTGTGAAACGAACAAATGGGATTTGGGGATCTCTAGGGTCTTTTCCAGGCTTACCATTCTGTGACTTAGAAGCTTGGCCTTGGTGGCTGGGCTGGCCCCTGGCGTAGCTCTGAGTCCCAGCTGGCTCTTCCCAGGCTCCCAGTTTAAAGGCAGCAGCAGGGAGCTCAGGTCCTTTGGAGAGCTGGCTCTACACAGCACCCTGGAAATTCCTTTGGTCTGAGTCTAAGTGTGTTTCATGTTTGCCTCCTCTAGCAAGAAGCTCACACTCCATGAGACAGGGGCCTCATCCCTTGCTCAGCGCCGCACCTCCAGCACCTGGCACAGTGTCCAGAGCGGATAGGGGTGCCGTGTTTGGTGAATGAGTGCAGAGACGCCTCTAGGGGGAGCCCAAGATCTGCCTCCTGCCTCCCTCTATTATGCCTTCATAGGTGGGTAAGAGCAAAGAATTCCTCACCAACCTCCCTGGTCCCCCACTGCCAATAACCCACCCTCATTCTACCCTCTACAGCTGCCCCTTATCCCCCAAAGTCCTGAAATTTTGCTTGGGTCACCTGCTCCAGGAGGCAGAGTTCCCATGAAGGGTATTAAACGTCCACTACACTGCATCCAGGACTGAGGATGTGTGGCCCTTTTCCTGTTTTGTTTGGCTGTCTTTGCAAATGCTGTCTTCTTCCAGGGGTCCGTGAGCTGCTGGGGGCTTCTGTCCAGGCCTGAGAAGGCTGGGGTGAGCCCTGGAGCAAAGACTTCCTGTTGGTTCTCATTTCTGGCATCTGTCCTTTCCTCCCTGCCTCCAAGGAATCAGGTTTGGGCTTGGGGAGGCAGGGATTGTGGGCATTTTGGCCGGCTTTGGTTCTGAGCTGTTTGGGCCTACCCAGGTAAAGGAGGTTTCTGAAGGACATAGCCAGTTCCAGTGCAGTCACGCTTGGGCATGGAGCCAAAGCCCAGACAAGGACTGAGGATCAAATGTAACTGCCTTGGTTTGTGTGTTCTGTGCACATACTCTCTGTAGGGATGCAAGGGAGGGGTGGTTATCAGGGATCAGTTTTGTATTGTCCAGTGCTGGGTCAATACCAATTATTAATTACACCGTGACAGCACATGCCATCTTCATTTCAAACAGACCATGAAAAGATGCCATTACACACTTCGAGTTCACTGGACTTGAGAGCTCCATTTGCATGTGGCTGACATTGTGACTCTCTCTCTCCAATACCCTTTCCCCCTTTGACCTTGAAGTTTGGATAAGACCACTTCTGCTCCAGGGATAGGACCTGACTGCTCTAAGCCAATCAGCTTAATCTCACACCCTCCCTGCCTGCATCATGGTTACTGGTCTCGTATCTGAATCCCAAGCCAATCAGCATATGGCATTCCCTTGACCACAGGAATTGGTTCAGGGGTGGTCCAACCATCCCAGAGCCCAAAATCTGGTTCAGTGCTTATGAGAGAAGACCTTCTCTTCCTTGGAGCTGTTGGCAGCCATCTTTGACCACGAGAGAAATCACGGAACTGTGAGATGGCACAGTGCTTTATGCCTAGACTTTAAAGCCATGATAACTAACAAAAGCTTTTTTTTTGAGACGGAGTCTGGCTGTCACCCAGGCTGGAACGCAGTGGCGCGATCTCGGCTCACTGCAGGCTCTGCCCCCCGGGTTCACGCCATTCTCCTGCCTCAGCCTCCCGAGTAGCTGGGACTACGGGCGCCCGCCACCTCGCCCGGCTAATTTTTTGTATTTTTAGTAGAGACGGGGTTTCACCGTGTTATCCAGGATGGTCTCGATCTCCTGACCTCGTGATCCGCCTGCCTTGGCCTCCCAAAGTGCTGGGATTACAGGCGTGAGCCACCGCGCCCGGCCCAACTTTTTATTGCTTAAGTCAATTTGAATTTGATTTTCTACTACTTCATCAAAAGCCTTCTTACTTGGCCGGGGGCGGTGGCTCACATCTATAATCCCAGCACTTTGGGAGGCCAAGGCGGGTGGATCACCGAGGCTAGGAGTTTGAGACCAGCCCAGCTAACATCTCTACTAAAAATACAAAAAAGTAGCCAGGCATGGTGGCAGCTACTCGGGAGGCTGAGGCACGAGAATTGCTTGAACCCAGGAGGCGAAGACTACAGTGAGCCAAGATCACACCATTGCACTACGGCCTGGGCAACAAGAATGAAACTTCTAAAAAAAAAAAAACAAAAAAAACCTTCTTACTGATGTGTCAGTTTCATAATTTCTATAGTTATCAATAAATGCATGCTACTTGTACTTTCTTTCACTGCCATTACCATCACCCTGGCACAGTAAAAACCACCTCAGAGCCAGTTTGGGCCTCCACCAACTGGAAGGGTATTTTGCCCATGCATTTGGCAGTGTTGTTACTCTGGGCACCCAGGCCCTTTCCCTAAAGCCTGATTTAGCAAGTCTGGTAGGAATTTGGCATCTGCATCTTTCTCAAGGCTCCCTCCCCTTCCCCAGGAGATACTAATGTAGTGATTGGTCCCTGGGCACCTAACACTTAGTTCTTCCATTACAGAAAAGAACAGGTCCAAAAGGAATGAAAAGGGCTTTTACTTTCTTTTTAAAACAAGTGATTTTTAAGGGTTTGTAGAAAAATCAAAGAAAAGCATAATTCTTCTCTTACTTCAAGCTAGTGTCTGATGAGAAAGTACCAGGCTAACCTCTGAAGAATCCTACCCCAACACCTTCTTTTCTTTTCCTTCTGCTGGGATGAACATCTAGGGGTGAGATATGACTGCTCTCTACCATCTGGGGACTTCTCTTTATGTTGTTGCATTCCTCAATCTTTGCATAAGGAAGAGAATGGCTAATTTCTCTAGGTGCCAAGGAAAAGCTTCTCTCTTCCTACAGCCTCGCATGTTTCTCTTTTCCCACTGGTTGCCAGGAAGCTTGGAGATATGGTGATGACTGTTCAGGCACACATCTCTTCCTTGGGTCCTACCACAGTCGTCTCCTCTAATATGCAGTGATGTTGAAAGGCTCGGAGATGGTGACTAGGGAGTTCTGAACTAGGTACCTCAAATCTAGCAAGTCCACAGTAACCAGGAGTTATGATCATTTCTTAGGTTCTGATCTTCCCTTCTACTTTATTTGTAACCATCTTGTTGTAAATGTTTTCTTGTAGGTTGCCTCAATTGATTGTCCATTGTGGGAGTAGGTAGTGAAAAACAGTAATAAAATAAGACTCATAGTTCTCTGCCTTATATTCCCTCCCATAGTCTTCTGGTTTCTAGCTAAAAAAACCAAGTCTGACGCACCTTGTGAAGACGAACTTCATTCTTCTTAAAAAAAATAAATACACTGGCTTGGATTTCCTTCTCTTTCCTTACTTTCCTCCTTAAAAAAAGGCAGCAGCCGCTGTGTGGACCCTTAATATAGGCAGACAGTAGGTCACCTGGAGACGCTTGATACATGAGGGGTCAGAAAGAGGCCTGGTGGGCGAGCATGGCTTATTCAGTCCTGGGCTGCTGTGGGGTGATCCATCTTCCGTGGGGGGGATGAAAGTTCCCAGGCTCTCCCCAGAGCCCTCACAGTTCAGTCTTGACCTTGTGCATCAAATCTTTTTGATCAATCTTGTCTAGGTCCTGGTACCAGCGGTTGTAAGCCAGCAAGGCCACATTCTTGGCAGCCACGGCCATCACCTCCACGGAGCTGGCTGCCCACTCCAGGGCATTGAGGTAGAAGAGCTGGTCATGGAGTGCAAACCTCGGGAGCGTGGGGCCGGAGCCATAGAGGGGATGGGCCTGCCACTCAGCTGTCTGCACTGAGTAATAGGAACGGAAGAGGGTCTTTAGCTGGGTCCGAAAGAGGGGCTTGGGGGACTGGACTCGCCAAACAGCTGCCTCCTGGGGCTGCTTTCGCCGGAAGCTGGCAGAGATGTTGACAGGGCAGATGTTGTCCAGAGTGCAGAAGAAGCTGGGGAAATCTGTGGTAAGGATGTTGGCAAAGGGGAAAAGCTTAGGGTCTGGGAAACCAAAGTAGGAAGAGTTGAGGTAGCCGTGGACCAAGGAGACGACGGTGGGTTGGAAAGAGCCCTGCACGTCATCAATGGGCGGGTGGAAGCCTGCAAAGGTTAAGTTGCTGCTGCTGTTGTCCAGGTGCATGGGGGTGGCGATGACCACGATGTCATAGAAGTCAGAGCTGTTGCCTACCTCATTCTCATACGCCACCTGGTACAGGGCTTTCCCCTCTGGAAAGAAAAGAGCACAAAAGTCAACTTTCCCTTGGCTTCTACCCACTGAACTCCCTACTGGGGCCCAGCATTGAGGTACAACAAGACCCTGGTGCTCAGGGTGCAGCAGGGCTGTCTAGATGGTGGGTCCTGGCCTCTCCATGCTGATGCGGCTGCAGATGAAGCAAGGGGCATGGAGTCAGGAGACTCAGTTTCTGCTCTGCTTCCACTGCTGGCCAGTTGGGGGAGCGTGGGCAAGGATGTCATTCAAAGTCCTCATCGGTCAACAGAAAAAGGCTGGATTGATAGAAGTCTCAGCTTTCTGGCTGACATTTGAATTGGGGAAACAGCACCCTCTAGTGTCATCTGGCAGGGTCGGGGCTTCTCAATGCTTTTTTCAGAAATACTTCCCAGAGGGATCACAGACCAGGGCAGAGGTACAAAGGAGGCAGAAGTGTCTGTCCACTGGCTGGGAATGGCATGCCTGCCCACTCCCGCCCTGTCTACTCACCTGTGCTGTGCAGGGTCACAGAGGTCACTGTGGCATGGATCACATTGGCCTTGGTGAGCTTCAGCAAACCGGAACAAACCAGCTTATTGCCTCCTTCCACAGACCACAGGCTGCCTTGGGCTCCGGCTAGTGACATGGCTCCTGGGCAAAGCGGGAAGTGGGTGCTGATAGGTTGTCAGGGCCATGGGGCAGGAGGGCTGGGGAGTCCAGTACTATTCGACTGGGCCTCCCTGCCAGGGCAAAACTCTCCCAACCACGGGCATTGGGAGATGGCAAACATACAAGTAAGTACAACAAAGTGCACAACGCTATGGGGGGAAGACACTGTGCTCAAGGAAAGAGCCGGCTCCCAGAGACCACATATTGTGAGGTCTATTTTATGCGGAATGCCCAAACTAGGCAAATCCACAGAAACAGAAAGCAGATCTGTAGCTGCCCAGGGCTGGGAGGCTGGGGGGTGTTGGGGAGGTGAGGGCTAAAGGGCAAGGGGTTTCTTTCTGGGGTGATAAAAATGTCCTAAAATTGATTGTGGTGATGGTTTCAGAACTCCGAACGTGCTAAAAACCACTGAATTGTGCAATTTAAATGGGTGAATTATATGGTATGTGAATTCTATATATCTCTACACAAAAATGCTATGAAGGAGACACACAAGATACTCAAAGAGTGAGCAGGGAACACTGAGGGGACACTGAGGCAGGGCTGAAGGCTGCGAAGGAGCCAGCATGTGCAGAGCCAGATGAACAGTATCGACGGTACGAGGGAGGTGCTTGTTATTGTAAACCTTTGCATTCATTTATTTAACAAAAATATACTGAGTGCCTAGTATGACCTGGGCACTGCTCTGTGTCTGCAATGTATCAGGGAACAATAGACAAGGATTCCTGCTCTTGTGAAGCCTACATTCTTCACTCCTGTGGTCTGTGCTAGCAGACAGTGAGCTACACACAGGCCTAGCCACCCCCGTGAAGAGCTGGGAAGAGGAGGTGCTCTAAGAGTGGCTCAAAGGCCTCAACAGGGCAGTTCTTGAAACCAAAGTGTAGAGAGCAGAGCATTATCTCAGCTCTAACATTTACACACATGCAAGGGATTATGAGGCGATTGGGAGTGGTAGAAACACACTGGACCTGTGATCTGAGCCTTGCTTTCACTGTCTGTGAAATGGGGTGATACTGTCTCCTGCCAACTCGTGGCCAGTGCCAGAATCAGGCAGGATGGGGCAGCAGAGTGCCTACGTGACTGTAATGAGCTGGATAAAGGTGAGGTTATCATGGGGACCTCCAGCCCATTCTGAGCACCTTGGGTGGAGGAGGGGCAGGTGGGCAGGCCAAGGGCTGGACGCTTACCTGCAAAGGCGGGCATCGCTGCTGACTGGCCATAGCTGGCACGCAGGACAGCAGAAACGACGTCATCAATAAAGCGCTGCGTGACGCCCACCTGCAGCAGGGACTCGGCCACAGAGTGCTGGGTCATGTTAACAAACGTGGACTCCCCCAGTGAGTAGAGCAGCTCCTCCACACCCGAGAAGGCATAGCCGTGGGCCTGGTACTTATAGATCCTAGAAGACACGTAGAGCTGGAGGCCCTGTGCAGGAAGGCTTTTGGCCTGACCACCTGCCCCTGGGTCATAGTGCCTGTGAGGCCCAAAAGGAATCCATCACTTCCTCTACATGGAGCAGTGGGAGAGGAGGCTGCTTATGTTCCCCAGCACCTGTTCTCTGACTGTGGCGGGCCTGTCCCACCTAAAGGGAGTGTGAAGGTATGGAATCCTTCTAGGCCTGGCTTCACATCACAGCTGTGCTGAATAACAACTGTATCACTGCTCTGAGCCACTCCCTGCCTGAGGTCATAGTTCATAACCCTTTCTTCACCCAGCTGGGACTGCCAGGTGGTGGGCTACAGCCCACCCCTACTGACACATCTCCTTCTCCAACAGTGTCAGCTCTGCCACAGCTTCTAGGACCCGATGGCATGCTGCAACTTCATGCCGATACTGTCACCTTCTCTGCCAGTCCAGCCTGTCCTCTCTTCTGGCTTGATCTGACAGGGCTCCCACTCACCCCCAGGCTCATGTCCTGTCGCTCTATCACTCATGCAATCTCACTAGCATGGATTGGAACCATCGATGGATTTCCCAACTGGCTGGCCTTTGAAATGTTGCCCATTCTAGGGCTTCTTTTGTAAACATGTTGAGTTTGGTTATCAATAGGGCACCAGATGGAGGTGTCCAGAAAGTAGAAATGTGGGTCTGGAAGTGAAGAGGAAACTAGGGCTGAGAGAGAGAAGTCATCTCCCATAAAATGTAGAAGTCAACATTATTGGTCTGGATATAATTGATAAGGGAGAAAAATATCAGAAAGAGAGGTAAGGAAATAAGCTTTGGGTGACATCTGGAGAATATAAGGAAGAAGTGCTATAAACAGCAGAGTTATAGAATGGGGAGGGAGTGGAGAAGTGCCAGGAACCAGGGAAGGAGGGCACATGCCACACCTGAGTGATACTGAAGGGAGGTAGACAGTGATGGGGTCCAGGGAGCAGCCCCTGTGCCTTAGGCTGGAAGCAGGGAGCACCTTCAGGAGGGACTTTGGGGAAAGGTGGAGTGACAGCTTGGTGAACAGGGAGGGAACAGACCACTTGCCCTCCATATCTGGGACCAAAGGTGATGGGGAGGGGGCTGGAGCCCAAGGATAGGAGGAGTGGTGAAGAAAGGTGTTTATTCTAGATGGAAAAATGAGGACAACAAAGTTCGCAAATGAGTGGTCCACAGGTTGCATCTGCCCTACAGATGTGTTTCATTTGGCTTACAAGATGAATTGGTGGTAAATGTTGAAAAACTGAATGATTTCACACATGACTCTGGATTTGTAGCTTCTTCTGAAAAGCGAGTAGATCTAGCCACATGAGGTGGGCATTGTACACAGCTGGCTGCAGATGGCTGTGGTGGAGGGCTGGCTGCATCCTTCGGAGGGGGCCTTGTTCTGCTCTCTTCCACCTGCTGATTCACTGACTCACATCCCAGTTCAGCCCTTGTTAAGCGACTGAGTTTGCAACCCATGCTTTTATTAGTATCAGTGTAGTAGAGGGTAAGAAAATGAGTGTCAATGTGACAATATTAGGGAGACCATTACTGGACCAAATACGGCCATTCCTCATGCCAGGGGCTTGCTCTGAGCCTGCACTGAATTGTGCTGGCTCAATTCAGCAAGGACCTTTTCCTTTTTCACAATGTACAGTCAAGCTGGTTCCTCCCCCACCTCTTCTTGGTTCCCCTGGAACGCCATCCCCACAGCTCCGCCAGCCCTACCTCATGAACTTCTCCATGACCTCCTCCACCCACATCTGCAGCCTCAGGAAGCTGATGCCGTAGTGCCACCAGAGGCGGAAGAGGTTCAGCAGGTACCAGTCGGTCTCCTCCAGCACGAAGTGCTCCCCACCGAAGATGGCGCTCCTGCCCACCACCTCGCGCCGGTGCCTCAGCCCTGCAGAGACAAAGAGGAGCCCCTCAGGTCCCCTCCAAGACTTGGGGGCCTCTTGATGCAAACGGACTGGTTCATTAAAGGAAACACAAACGCTATGGTTTGTTCATTTGTGCCACTTGTTTATAAACAGTAAACAGATGCACTGGGAAAATGTTTGGACTACCTAGTTAATAAAAAAAATGAAAATAATGTAACATTTTACATTTTTTTTTCCCCAGGAGGATCCACAAGTGAGGGAAATTCAGATTTTATCCCAGAAAGTCCAGGGGCTGAGAGCCACTGGGCTTGTTTGGAGATGGTGGCCTTGGGCACTGAGATCACTTGGAAGTTATCCTAGCTCCTTACAGCCATCCTTCACTCTGCAACTTGACAGAGCAGTGGACTCCTAAATACAGATACAGCTGCTATGACTTATTCCTTCCCCACCCCCACATACTACACACACTGCTCTCCACTTTAACAATACACTGTATCTTGGAGACTGTCCTATATCTGGGCATAAAGATTTCCCCATTCTGACTGCTGAACAGCCTATTGTGTAGTTATACAATAATTTGTTTAACCCCAGGTCCTAGTGGATAGGCAGCTAGGATATTTTCAGCCTTTTGCTATTACAAACAATGCTGTAATGAATAACTTGGTATCTATGCTACTTTGCACATCTGTAAGACCACCTGTAGCATCACTTCTGAGAAGTGGAGTTTCTGCATCAAACAGAATGTGTATTGGACAGATGCTGCTGGGTTTGAATCCCAGCTCTCGCTGTAACGGCTTTAGCTTAAATCTATACATTTTCTGAGCCTCAGTTGCCTTAAGAGGAGATACAACACTCATCTTGCAGGTTGGTAGGGGGGATCTGAGGTAATGCCTACACGCCACCCAGAAGGTGCCTGGCAAGCACTAGCATGTGGAAGGTGATATAATCACGATTATTTAGAGGCAGCAAATTGAAAGGGAAAGAAACTGGCCTAGGAGTCAAACCTGAGTTCTAATCCCGGCTCTGCAACTAACTCACTGTGTAACCTCAGGCAAGTTCCTTCCCCTCTCTTGTCTCTGTTGCTCCATCTGTAAAATGAGGAGATTGGGCCACATGACCTTCCGGCCTTGACGGTCTGGGAAGTCTGAGAAGGGCCCAGTGCTGTCACCAGCCCCAGGGCGCTGGGCACTGGAGCCCCAGGACTGACCACTCACCCAGCAGCTTGACGAAGTCCTGCATGTGCAGGCTCAGGGAGTGGAAGGAGGCAGCCCCGCTCTCGTAGTGCTGCTTGTTGACTGAGATGGTGGCCAGGCGTCCACCCACGGTTCCCTTCTCGTACACGTCGATCTGCACCCGAGGTCCAAAGTGCTGCTGGAGGAAATGGGCCACAGCAGAGCCCCCAATCCCGGCCCCAACCACCGCTGTCAGCAGGCCCGGGAGGTAGGGAAGAAGAGAGACAGAACATGAGAGTGAGAGGCTGCAGTTCACACTTTGTATCCTCCTGCGCTGGTGGTTCCCAGGTGCTTAAATTTCGTAGGCTTATAACATTTGCAAAAGGAAATCTGCAGACTGAGTTGTCAGTAGAGCTATTAATAAGCAAAGGCAAACCTGAAAACTGCCGCCCACTATACCTTCATTTCATAAAGAAAAAGGTATTTTAGTAGCAAAAGACCAGCAAAGAATGCCGAAAGTCAGGATGACCAATTAAAGAGAATAAATTTAGTTTTATATAAAACTCACTACCTTGCTTCTAATTTTCTTATTTCACTATGAATTGTTAAAAGTTACTGACCAGTTCTGTTCAGTGATCAGTGTTTGGAAACCATGCCTTAAGCCAGGGATTGGCAAACTACAGCCTGCAGGCCAAATCCAGGCAGATGTCTGTTCTTGCAAACTAGTTTTATTGAAACACAGCCATGATGCTCTTTCTTTCAATTATTGTCTATGACTGTTTTCATTTTAGGCAGAGTTGAGTAGCTGCAACAGAGACTGCACGGCCTGAAAAGCCTAAAATATTTACTCTCTGGCCATTTACAGAAAAAGTATGCCAACTCCTGGTCTAGTCCAACCTACCATTGGACACCTAAATCATCCCTATGTCTGTGTTTGTCAAGACTGGAATGTATCTGCCAGGCGTGGTGGCTCATGCCTGTAATCATAACACTTTGGGAGGCCTAGGTGGGGCAGATCACCTGAAGTCAGGAGCTCGAGACCAGCCTGACCAACATGGTGAAACCCTGTCTCTACTAAAATACAAAATTAGCTGGGCGTGGTGGCGCATGCCTGCAATCCCAGCTACTCAGGAGGCTGAGGCAGGAGAATCGCTTGAACCTGGGAGGCGGAGGTTGTGGTGAGCCGAGATTGTGCCATTGCACTCCAGCCTGGGAAACAAGAGCAAAACTCTGTGTCAAAAAAAAAAAAAAAAGACTGGAATGTTGGAATGTACCCTATGATGTATTGCTCATTACCCTACAGGACACTATATTCCAGTTGGAAATCTTGTTACAAAGTTTCAGCTTTTTTGGGTCTTATCATACACTGTCTTTACTGTACCTCCTGCTTTCCTGTTATTTGTAAACTTGGTTTACATGCCATCAGTATTCTCATCCAAGTCACTGATAAGAATGTTTCCTGGGACAGGGCTTGGAGGTGCTGCTAGGAAGCCACTGCTTGGACAGACATCAGTCATTTTTTTTGAAACAGGATCTGGCTCTGTTGCCCCGGCTGGAGTGCAGTGGCGTGATATTGGCTCACTGCAAACCTCCCAGGCTCCCAAGTAGCTGAGACTACAGGCACATGCTACCATGCCCGACATATTTTTTGTAGAGATGAGGTTTCACCATGTTGCCCAGGCTGGTCTTGAACTCCTGAGCTCAAGTGATCCTCCCATCTTGGCCTCTCCAAGTGCTGGAATTACAGGCATTAGCCACTGTGCCTGGCCTGACACTTTAACAGTCCTGTGAGAGAACTGTAAACCAGCTATGAAGCTACTGAACTGGACTACTACCCTACCTATAATTTTTGTTCACCATGAATCTGAAACACCACTCTCCTCTCATCAGACAGTCCAGAGGCCTTACCCAAAAAGAAAATGAAATAAATCTGGTATAATTTGTCCTTACTGGATCCATTTGGACCCACAGAGTACCAGCTCCTGCCAGGAAGTCACAGGCAATCCTCAGACAGCACCAGGTTCTCTATGATCTGGCCTCTGCTTACTTATTCCACTTCCTGCTTTACCCTCCCAAGATGCCACCTTCTTGTCTGTCTAGGCTTCTCTTATTGTGGGCACATAGCTTTGTTCTCTCATGCCTGGGCCTTTGCCCGAGCTGTTCCCTTTGATAGGAGTGCCATCACCCTGTGTCTCACTGGCTTCAACAGCCCTCAGACGTCACTTATAACTTGGCTTGACTGACCCACCTGAGGTGAGTCAGGTATTCCTCCTGCATATTCCCACAGCACATTCTGCTTAGCCATACTGTAGTCAAGTTATTTAAGGACAGAGAGAGAGTGCATGGTCACTATGTCCCCAGATCCTGGTGGACAGTAGAATTCATGAAGTATTTTTTCTGTGTTGAAAGAATAAACCACTTCCTCTCTCAGTACTTACAAAGCCACTTCCAAGACAGCTTTGGATTTTATTTTAACCACTGTGCTCCCATCCCCTCCATGTGCAAAGAGTCCCAAATTACCCATTTTTCCAGAGAAACTGATATTAAGGCCTAGAAGCTGCCCAAGATCAGGAAGCAGAAGACACCACTTCATTGTGAACCAGCTCATTTAACACAACTGACACCAATTCTCTAATTTACAGTAAGATGTCCTGGGGCACAAAGAAAAATCAAACCGGTTTCTGTCCCCCAGGACCCCAGCATGGAATGGGCGGACAGACTCCTGCACAATTAGCAATGACAACCCATGATGAAGTGCAACAGGGTTCCAGGGAGTGCTGAAGGGGAAGCAGTGAATTCTGCCCCAGAGGGTGTGGGGACGCAGCCTTCTTGGGGAAATAAGATTTCATGCAAGATGCTAGAGGACAATCAGCTTTGTCAGTGAGAGGACAAGCACACTCTGCAAAGAGACCAGCATGAGAAGGGCAGCATATGGAACTATGTGGGTGGGTTTAGAGGGTCCTGATACCACATGGGGGTTCTCAGATTTGATCCTGCAGAAGCACAAGGATTAAGCCATCCTAACAGGAATCCGCATTCTTGTTGTAGGTAGAGTCCAAACCACCAAGGATGAACAGAGGCTCCTGTCAGAGGGCTGAGGAAAATCTAGAAAGCTGAAGGGCAGTGTGGCATTGCCAAGTGTCCTGCTCTGGATGACTCTTGGGTGGGGCCAGAAGGGCCAGCTGAGAGGAAGCAGGCAGAGAGCTCCATGTTGCCACAATGCAGCAATTCTGCTGGGTGGAGGTTCTGCCCCTTCCCCAATGGTGAGAAATGTCCTGTCCTGTTGCCTGTTCCTAAGAAAATGGGCAGTGCCCTGCATATTCCCACAGCACACTCTGCTTACTCCTAGCCACACTGTATTCAAATGATTTAAGGACAAGAGAGAACACATGGTCACTCATGGATACTGCCTGCCAATCTCTTCCACATCCTTCAAAGCCTGGCTCAAACTCCACCTTCTCCATGAGGGCTTCTCTGGCTACTCTAGCCTCAGGATTCTCTTTTCTTGGCAAGCACTAAACTCTCAGTCTCAAACTGGTTTCTGGCATGCTTCAGTCTTCTTAACCCTGTATGACCTGGGCTGTGGTTCTGCTACACGAGAAGCTTTAGCACTGCACTGGACCCTGTAAGTTTGTGATGCTTCTATCAGATGTTCCAGGCACTCCTGCCAACTGGGGTGCATGGAGAGTGGCCTAGTGGAATAGGGTCTTTGTCCCCCACCCTGAAGCCCAGCATCTTTGCCTGTGGGAATATCATGTGTGAGGGACTGGAAAATCTTCACGAGTCATGTAGTGAAAATGACAGTTGTTGAGGGAGGAAAAAAAAAGCAACTGTAAACACATATGAAACTCTAGTCAATGATATGCACGATGAAGTATTTAGTGAGGTGTCCTGATGTCTGCAATTTATTTGGAGATGCATCAAAATGTAGGCTGGATTCGTGGATGTCTAGAACAGTGCACGGTAGTTATGTGACACAGCAAGTATAGCAGCAATTAATGGCAGAATGTAGGTGGTGGGTATACAGATGACCACTATAAAATTCTTGCTGTACATCTGAACATTTTCAAAATAAAGTATTGGGGAAACCACACACACAATAAACAAAAAGACTATTGTTAAAAGTTCCCCGTTCTGTCAGCAAATCTCCAGCAGACCTAGTGTTCTGTCTCTGCCAGCACTGTCTCCTATCGACCTGGGGGTGGTTTGGCTTAGATGTTACTTCCAGGAAGCCCTCCCAGGGCCGCAAAGACAGGGTGAATCGCCCCTCCTCTGCATGCACCGTACTTCCTCAGCTCAGCACGAACTTCCCTGTACTGTGAGGGCTCTCCCCCCAACAGTAACTACAGCACCACGTCTGCTACCCAGAGAGCACTCAACCAACCTCTGTGAATGCCATCGCCCAGCCTCTCTGTCCTCTGTCACCCGGGCGCCTAGCCAACAGCCAGGACCACGGCAGATGCTCAGCGACCCTGGAACTCCCGGTGAGATCCGCGGCCAGTCCTGCCCAGGCCTCTTTTCCGTCCTAGGTGGCCCTCTTCACATGCCATGCCCTGGCCCCATCAGGACCTTCCCTGCCGCGTCCCCTTCGGCGCCTCTCCTCCACCCAGCTCCTTTCCCGAGGACCCCTCCCTCACCCAGCTGCCCTCCTCTACCCCCACCTAGCTGAGAACTGAGAACCCTTTACCCGCCGGCCCTTCCCAGCTGGGAACCCCACCGCGTCCTTCCCGCACCGATTTTGCCCGGCGGGGCATCTCCGCCAGCAGCGGCAGCAGCGAGGAGCGCGGTCAACGCGGCGAGCAGCTGGGCTGCGCGGGTCATGGCGGGCGGCGAGCGGGCAGCACGCCGGGCTCGGGCGCTAGCCGGTTGGCGCTAGGCTCTCCGCCCCGCCCCGGCGCCCCACTGGCAGTCCCGCCTTCCTGCCGCGCCGGACCCAGCCCCTCATTGGCCGAGCCGCCGTCCCTCACCAGCACGAGGCCCTCATTAGCTCCATCTCTCTCGGGGTAGGCTGTCTCATTGGCAGCTTCCCCGTTCCGCCCCCTGCACGCGGGCTCCTCATTGGCTGGGTTCATTCTTGCCTGGCGCAGGTGTTACCGCCTCGGGTCCTCAGCATCAGGACCAGGGCCCAGCTGCAGGAGAGGGAGGAAAGAGACCAAAGTGAAGCTTTGAAGACCTCGGTTATGTCCAGCCTCTGCGTTATTAGCTCTATATCTTCTCTGTGTCTCACTGTTTCCTCTTTTATAACGCAGACGAAGAATCCTGCTCCACCTTTCTAGGTGGTTGTAACCATCTTATGAGATAAGGGAAGCCGTTTGCAGTGTCTGCAAGTGCTGGAAATTGCTGACCAAGCATGCGGCCAGGGTGGTAAAACGCTACCCTATTCGTATGCTGACACAAGCCCTATGCTTTCGATACTGCTGTTATTTATGTGTTTGCAGTTTTTATATAGTTAATATCTCTGCTTTCTGCTTCTTAAAAACCAAAAGGCGGGGGAGGGTTTCATCTACTCCCTTTTCAGAAAGGAAAAAAAGAGGGATAAACTCCCATTTTCATCCTCTAAGAAAACAAGAGCAGCAGCTCAGACTTGGTAGTTAATCATGCTGTGAAAACCAGATTTCCTCTGGCAGAAAATAAAGTTAGGGATGAGTTTCAGAACAAAGAAAATCCGGAGGCTGGGGGTGGCTCAAGCCTGTAATCCCAGCATGTTGGAAGGTCAGGCGGGAGGATCGCTTAGGCCAGGAGTTTGAGACCAGCCTGGGCAACATAGTGAGACTCTGAGACCCCGTCTCTTAAAAAAAAAAAAAGAAATTCGTCAGGAGTGGTGGTGCACACCTGCAGTCCTAGCTATTCAGGAGGCAGAGGTGGGAGGCTTGAGACCAGTAATTTGAGGTTACAGTGTTCTATGATTGTGCCACCACACTCTAGCCTGAGTGACATAGTCCCTGTCTTTAAAAATAAATAAATATATAAAAATAAATGAAATCCGTATTTACTTAGTGAGATTATGGCTAAAATAAGAAACTGGGCCGGGCACAGTGGCTCATGCCTGTAATCCCAGCAGTTTGGGAGGCCGAGGTGGGCAGATCATTTGAAGTCAGGAGTTCGAGACCAGCTTGGCCATCATGGTGAAACCTCATCTCTGCTAAAATGCAAAAATTAGCTGGGCTTGGTGGTGTGCGCCTGTAATCCCAGCTACTCGGGAGGTTGGGGCAGGAGAATCGCTTGAACCTGGGAGGCAGATGTTGCAGTGAGCCAAGATCGTACCACTGCACTCCAGCCTGGGTGACAGAGCAAGACTCTGACTCAAACAAAAACAAAAACAAACAAAACTGAAGTGATTCAGAGAATGGTGAAAGAGCTTGTAGCTGGGGTTCTAAGTCAGCACTGAGACTTAATTTACTTAGGCCAAACTGGATTACTACTAGTAAACTGGTAGATGAATAATCATGCGTTTGTCATAATCTTAAACTTTTTTTTGGCAATGTTTGTGTCAGGATGCAACACCTTTTAAGTTCATTTCCAAAGATTCAAGATACTCCCTTAAACAGTTTTTAAAACAAGCACTCCTTGACCACTATGTGCCAAGTTCTCTTATGAACTTATTCTGATTCTTGTCATTTTTTTGTAGGGTAAATCATGTTAGTGTTCAAATTCATCTTCTTGACTATACTTTGCTTGTAATTTTAGAGTCCTTTGTAACTCTTAAATCTAAGAGCCGTTTTCTTCTGTTAGAAAGCCCTTCCAACCCTACTAGCCCATTGACAGTGTGTGTGCTCATCAACGTTGTAAGAGAGGTTCGGAAGAGCTGATAAGGGAAAAGGAAGTAGGCACAATTCTTATGGCACAGAGGTGCCAGACTGGGAATGCAGTGGGGTGACTGTATCATTTTATCTGCTGTTGCGTAACAAACCATTAAAAAATTTAGTGGCTTAAAGTAACAGTCATCTATTTTGCTCACACTGCACCTTAGGCAGGACTCAGTGAGGTCAGCTCATCTGTTCCATGTGGTATCATTTGGGGCTGCTCCATTGGGTGTGGGAGGATCCACCTTCAAGATGGCTTACTGGCTGGCAAGACAGTGCTGGCTCAGCTGAAAGCTCAACCAGGGCCCTCAGTTCCATTCCACAGGCTACTTCAGCTTGCTCTTGGCACGATGGTAAGGTTCCAAGGGTGAGCATCCCAAGACAGGAAGTGGGGATACCAGTTTAAGATCTGGGTCCAGAAAATGGCAGTGTCACTTCCACTGTATTCTATTGGTCAAGCAATCACAAAGCTCCAAGGACTCAAGAATGGACATGGGCCCTACTCAATAAAGGTGTCAAGAAATTCTGGAGCCATGTTTTAAAACCGCAGAGAACTTGAGAGCATGGACAACATCTGAGTGGATAGGAATAAGAATATACTCATTGACTAGCACTGGGAATATAGGACAAATGGTTTATGAAGCTACGGTGTACAGACAGGATTGGAAAGATAATGAAAACACAAAACCAAATCCCAGGGAAGGCTGGCCCAACAGAGGGCCATTCAGCCAGGAGTCTAGGTATATGGAAGCTAGCTGAGAAGCAGAGGTAAAGACAAGGCCAGGCAGTCACAAGTTGGGAAGGACATGGGGAAGCTGAAGGTCAGAACAAGGCCAAGTGTCTGTAATCTGGTTAGGAGAATAGTCAGCAGTAGTCAAAGGAAATAAGACACCTAGAACCAAAAGGCGAACCCAAGAAAACAAGTCAATGCCAGAAAAGAAGGCAGAAATAGGGCTGGGAGCGGTGACTCAGGCCTGTGATCCCAGCACTTTGGGAAGCCGAGGCAGGTGGATCGCCTGTCAGGAGTTCGAGACCAGCCTGGCCAACGTGGTGAAACTGTCTCTATTAAAAATACAAAAAATTAGGCATGGTGGCAGGTGCCTGTAATCCCAGCTACTCGGGAGGCTGAGGCAGGAGAATTGCTTGAACCTGGGAGGTGGAGGTTGCACTGAGCTGAGATCGCGCCATCGCACTCCAGCCTGGGCAACAAGAGCAAAACTCCATCTCAAAAAAAAAAAAAAAAAAAGGCAGAAATAGGAATCCAGATCTAAGAAATACATAGCAATCAGAAAGAGGAAAGTCAAGGAGGAATAAAACAGATAAGACTTCAACACGGAGGCAGGGTGGGGAAAGCCCACATTGCATCCACTTGGCTATGCTGCTGTGAGATCTCAAGGTACCTCTCCAGAGCATCAACGAGGCAGGTCAGCAGTCATGAAGTGAGCATAATGTTCCATATACAATACGAATACGCAGACAAAGACTCTAAACACCTGAGCTGCAGTTATTTCAATTCAGGTTTTATTAAAGTTGTTTCTGAATATTTTTTCTCAGTGATCCTTGTTCTGATGAATATTACATTTCATCCTTAGTTTTGCTCATTTGATTTTGCTTTAGTGTTTTAAGAACTTTTATTTATCAAATCCTTTGCCATGAATGACAGCACCAAATAACATATCAATACCCAACTGCTTGATTCCTTTACAGCAGTAAGAAAAGTCAGTAAAACATTTGTACAATCCAAGTATTAAAACACCAAGATCCCCTCTTCAAGTGAGAGTGAGCCAAAGCTTCCTTAGTATCATCTCAAGCCAATGTCTTTTCACTATACCATTAAGATGAAAATAACAAAGAGCACTGACACGATTTTCTTGCTCTTTCCATCTAAAAATGTGGGTTTCTTGTGGTGTGGCTAATTTTTAAAAAACCAGAAAATGGAAGGAAAATAAGTCAGTAAATGATTAGCTTACAAGTTTTTTCTACTCATCATTAACCAGTCTTCCCTTCTCCCTAGACTTTAGACAGCCATAAAAAGGTAGGAAAAACAATGTGCATAATAAAAAAATAAAAATAAATATCTGAGCGCCTACTGTAGTAGGCATTTAACACATTTCACTTAATCCTCACAATGCTGTGAAAGAATTATTATAATCATTTTACAAATAAAGAAACAGGCTCAGAAGGGTGAAATCACTGGTGCCTAAAGTCATGCAGGTGACTGAGCTGGGATTTAAGTTCAAGCCTATGCTCTAATATGCTGCTTTGGCTCCCCAAAGCCCTTCAACTTGAGATTCTTACTACTATAGCTTCATCTTCTAATTCTAAATTTACACTTTTAAGTCTGCAAAACTACTGAATAACAAAAGAACCTAAAATTATTCTCAATTTACTTGCCAAAACGGGAGGTATGATAGAGCATTAGAAAATTCTTCTAGCCTGGGCAATATAGTGAGATCCCGCCTGTAAAAAACAAACAACCAACCAACCAAAAAAAAAAAAAAACTAGCCAGGCATGGTGGTGCGCTTGCCTGTAGTCCTGGCTACTTGGTAGGCTGAGGTGGGAGCTTGAGCTCGTTAGGTAGAGACATCTCTTTAGGTAATCATAACATTCCATACCTAAAATTATTGTTAATTGTAATTAATGTTAATTCTAACTGGTAATGATAGCTAGCAATAAAAAAACACACAGAGAGTAATTACAATCAGCTCATTTTCTTATTGTCACCATCTGTCAATCTCATAGAAAGGAAGGCAAAAAAAGACAACTTCCTATTGTGAACCTTGATTGTTCATTAAATTCACAATATACACTTAGCGGAATGCCAAAAGATGTTCTGGTTTTACAAGCTTAACCACCAGTCTTTTGATTGCATTTTAAAAGTGCATATTTACTTGTTTTTTAAGGGTCTAAATCTGATGAAGATGGTAGGGCCCACAAGGAGATGGCTTTATTGGTAAGTTTGTGTGCTGTCTTAGAATTATCTATGATGTATAAGAGGATAACTTTCCACCACTCCACTGAATGTCATAGAGTTTCAGTGGAAAATGGATTTATTTTATTTTATAACTTCAACCTAAACCTATATAATCTAGACATCCAACATCTGATTGTCTGCTGGAGACTTAATTGCATGCCCATTAATCTTAAATGATTGACATTAATACCTAGTTGTTCTTCATTCATATTCTCACTGGAATTCAGTCAATAGTTTAGAGATTATTTTCCTTGTGTCCAGTCCTAAAAAGACTAGATTTTCATACTTCAGAAGCAGAAAGGGTGAGATTCGATCATTAAGGCCTCTTCCAACATGAAAATATCCATAATTGACTGCCTTCCTAAAATCTGACTGATGTATCATTCATTAAGTTGTTTATTGGACAAGTCTTTTACAGAACACCAGCTACAAGACTGGAAAAAAACCACATAGGCCCATTAATTCTAGAGGTTAATATATAAAAGGTGAGCTCAATGTTTACACAAATGTGACTTAACAGATACAAAGAATAGGAGATAAAGCTTGTCAATATAATAGAGGTAGTGATTTGTGAGTACCAACTTAAAAAAAAAAAAACAAAAAAAACTTCGCGGGCGCAGTGGTGAACGCCTGTAGTCCTAGCTACTTGGCAGGCTGAGGCAGGATTGCTTGGGCCCAGGAGTTGGAGGTCAGCCTGGGCAACACAGGAAAAAAAAAACTGCTAAGAGGAGAGAACACTTATGTTAAGTGTTCTTATCACAAAAAATAACATAAATAGAGCCGGAGGAAACTTAAGAAAAAATTCAGCATAACTGTTAATAAATGAAATGAGAAATCATGGGAACCTAACACTTTTGTCCTGATCACCACCGCCCATCATTTAATAAAGGATTATAAGGTAAAATTGACAAAGGGGCAGAGGAGTAAAGGCTGGTGGAATAAGTTGTAGGTAAATTACCCAAATAGAGCCATCTGGGTCATTAGCTGTTAGTGCTGCCTCAGTTTGCCTGAAATGATTATATGACAGGGAGGTTGAAAATAATTTGAAGAGCAAAGACAGCACAAGGCTTTTTGGCCATTCTTGCTTGAAAGAGTCCTGGGCATCTCAAATTTCGATGCTCCTTGCCTTCCAAGTCTCATCTAGACCTTTAGCCCCTACAAATAGAAAGGGGTGGGTATGGGACAATGATGTGAGCATAAAGCCTATCTAGTTGAGATTACAAGAACAAAAGATGGCTAAAAGGAAAAAAACAAAAGGTAAAGTCCTGAAAATCTATGTGTATAAAAATCAATCCAAATGATCTAAATTTATACAACCATGAAGCTTTATCCTCTAAGTACCCAAATGTTGAACCAATCCCTACCACCTCCTTTTTTCCACAAAATACAAGATACTACACAAGTCCTGTTATAGGGACCGCTAGGAAGAAACATGTAGTTGAAAACACACAGTTAAAAGGATTTTGGATTCAAATTTATCACAGTACCAATTTTCCTAACATGTTTTGATAAAGGCCATTGGAACACCTGTCACACTGTTCAAATGCCCAATGGTAAGACTTCTGATGAGACCAAACAGGTCACATTAAATCAATAGAACATCTTAGAAATAAAGCCAATATGACTAAATCCAAAACATATCACATGAAGTACCTCATGTACAATACAAACCTAGTTTAATAAATAAAAGAAACATAGGTGACTGCGCTCTGGGAGAACATCCAGTTCCTGATGGCCTCTTCACAGTCTTCTCTGAGACTCCACTGCCACTTCCACTCGGGCAAGCCTAATGGTGCGGCCATGAAGTTTGTAGCCATCTTGTCTTACTAATGCCACGGTGCCAGGCTGCACCCCAACACCAGCTGGCACATGACAGATGAGTTCATGCTCATGGGGGTCATATTTGTCACCAATGGGTGTCAGCTTCTCCAGGCCATGCTTGGCAAACACACTTTTCAGCTTTGCTTCTAAAAGCAACAACCCTCGGAAGACCTTCTCCAGAGTGAGCTTTTGGTCCTCAGGCTCTGATTCTTCAGAAATGCACTCTGTAGTCTTTTCCAAAATGTCAGCCACCTCCACCAAGTCCTTACAGAAACTCTGGATTCCTGCAGAGAAGCCAGGTATTTTTATTGTTTGTGAGGAAATCACTCTGCTCTTGGGCATAGCGTTTGGGTAAGGCCTAGATAGACGGCTAGTATGCTGAGTAGTCCAGCAAGTGGAAAGGTTGCCACACAGGACTCAGAGATCATCACTGATTACCACCCCAACCCAACTGACAAGTCAGTGTCTCTCTCAGAAGGCATATATGACTAGGAACCTGACTAGGAAATGGAAAAGACAGAACCCAAGAACTAGGTAAGACTATACACAACAGGCTTAAACCTGTTCTTTAAAAACAACTATTTTTATGTATCATGAATTTTTGTTGCTATTTGCTTGTAGCATTATGTACATTTTGAAAATTCCTGCCTGTCCCAGTTGTGCTAAGGCATACATTCTCAACAGGGACAAGACATTAATATTTCACGAGAAGGGCAGTAACAATGAAAAAAAGTCAACAACACTATGCTAAGTGGTGTCATGAATGGTTTATTCTTGAGGACTGGCTAAATAGGAACATGAAAGTAAGACACAGCCATAGATGAGGTAAGTTGGCTATGAAGTTGCTAGAGATGGACCACAAAACTTGTCTGATTTTTTAAGAGTCATATGAACTGTTACAAGACAAAAGTAAATTCAGTTGTTGAGAAATCCCATTACGTTCAATTCTAAAACTTGATTTTTCTTACGGAAATGAGGACAAGAAAGTCATCATTAGAGAGGTCTATGACACAATACCAAAGCTCCAGTGGGCGCTGGTGAGAGGCAAGGACTTTGTTAATCTGACTTTAATCCAGGGACAGGCTTACCGCCTTGTGTCAAAACAGGCTAGGTCTTTGACCTTGAAGTCAAAGACATTTTTTTCATTTTTTTTTTTGAGACTTCTCATTCTGTTGACCAGGCTGGAGTGTAGGGGCACGATCCTGGCTTACTGCAACCTCTGCCTCCTGGGTTCAAGTGATTCTCGTGCCTCAGCCTCCAGAGTAGCTGGGATTACAGGCGCCCTCCGCCATGCCTAGCTAGTTTGTATTTTCAGTAGAGACGAGGTGTCATGTTGGCCAGACTGGTCTTGAATCCTGATCTGACAGCCTTAGACTCTCAAAGTGCTGGGATTACAGGCATAAGCCACTGTGCCCAGCCAAAGACATTTTTATTGTAAATAAATCTCTCACCAAATATCTTGGCGTCTTCCACACATCTCTGGGTTCGCCTCCTTATGTTTTCACAATCAGCTACAGCTCTCTGGTATCTCACCTGAATATCAAAAGCAAAATCAAAAGGATGAGAAAACAAATACTTATTGGTGGAAGAGAATGTTTTTGCTTACTTTACAAATTTCACCCTTTTGATAGGTTTTTATAAAACAAACTAGGACTTACAGAAATCTTAGATCGGCTGCTCCAAATCCCCCGTCAATGCAGAAACCCACTCTTTAGCAGCACTGCTAGGTAGTCATTTAGCCTGACAGTTCAAACTCCTAACAGTTTCAAGTTCATTATATTGAGAAAAAGCTTTCTTTTTCACATTCAGCCAACACTGCCAACCTCCAACTTCCTTTCATTGACTTGAACTTAAGGATAACTGAGAATAAGTTTTAAAAGTATGTCATCTAGGCAGGGCGTGGTGGCTCACGCCTGTAATCCCAGCACTTTGGGAGGCTGAGATGGGCGAATCACCTGAGGTCAGGAGTTTGAGACCAGCCTGGCCAACATGGTAAAACCCTGTCTCTACTAAAAATACAAAAATCAGCCTGGCATGGTGTCAGGCACCTGTAATCCCAGCTATTCAGGAGGCTGAGGCAGAAGAAGCACTTGAACCCGGGAGGCAGAGGTTGCAGTGAGCTGAGATCATGCCATTGTACTCCAGCCTGGGCAACAAGAGCAAAACTACGTCTCATTTAAAAAAAGTATGTCATCTATTTGGAGGCAGTTATTTTACCCTCTTTAGTCCTTTTCTCTCTCATTCTTAAGACAATTCTTGGTTCTTTCAATTGCTGTCATAAAGTATGCTTTCCAGCCTCCTTACCATTCTATCTAGGTGGTTTTGCTTTGGAATTCCTCTAGTTTATCTATCTCCCTCTAAGTGTGTCTATCAACCCAGGACTGGGTCCAGTATGCCAGACGTGGTCTCATCAGCAAAGAACAATGGTCAGTGACCTCACTCATTCAACAAATATTTATTGTCTACTATATTCCAGGCACTGTACACCTCCTTTAATCTGCTGAAACATCAGATATCTAAGTGCTGTGACATAACAGGAAACCGAAAAGAGATGACTATCTTTAGCCAGTAGTGTTTTTGAACTACTACAGTTCTTTTCTGCCCAGTATACCTAGCAAGGAGTGAAGGAGGGATGAGGCGTAGCAGATAAAGAGCCAATTAAAGAAAACTTCATTTTAAAAATTGACATAAAAAGCTTTATGTGGATATTTAAACTAGAGAGAGGATATGAAGAAGAAATATAAAATCGACTCACTGTTAAATCCTGGACTTCTTTCTCCAGTTTAACAGCTTTTACCCTTAAGGCTTGTTCAGCAAGAGGGGGCCCAAGCTCATCAGGAGGGTCCTCAGAACGGCAGTCCTCACCAGCAGTTCTCTGGGTGGCAGTGCTGAATGGAAGCGGCCATTCCCTAAAACAGGAAGGAGGTGACGCATAATGAAGAAATGCCATCATAAGCCAAAATTACAACCAAGTTTAGAGACCAGAGATCTTCCTAGATGGAATCTCTGGAGAAAGTGTTTTCAGTTATAGTAACAAATGAACACTTACGAAGTCCTTACCATGTACCAGACACTGTTTTACTTGAGTCATCTTTTCCTCTCACAACAATATGTGAGATAAGTCCTATCATTATCCCTATTTTACAGATGAGAAAACTGATGCTGAGAGGCTTAAGGCATAATGGCCTGCTCAAGATCACATAGTTGGTATTCCACTGGGTCAGGACACTAAGAACCAGGCAGCAGAAATAGCCAGAACTGGGTATACAAAAGTCAGCATAAGGAAACCAAATGCTAGTACCCAGAACCAAAGGAGCATTATCAGAAGTGGGTATTCAAAAAGTCATATAGTTCTGGTTCAACCTTCTAACTTACAGATGAGGGAAATTAAGTCCAGTAAAGGGACCTTAAGGCTTAGAATTCTAAGCCTTCCTCACCACAAGCTGTAAGGCTTTTAGGAGACCTGTGCTAAGAAAGAAATTCCCACCTATATGTAAGATCAAGTCAATGAAATACTTATATTACATGTTATTGCCGGTGAACTACAGACACAGGTGAAAATAGATCTTTGCATTCAACTAGTTATGTAATCTAGAATTTTGTACAGCTACACTGTTTTGACATTTAGTTCAGTTTACACAGAAATAAATTTAGACTAGGGGCCGGGCGCGGTGGCTCAAGCCTGTAATCCCAGCACTTGGGAGGCCGAGGCGGGCGGATCACAAGGTCAGGAGATCGAGACCATCCTGGCTAACACGGTGAAACCCCGTCTCTACTAAAAAAATACAAAAAATTAGCCGGGTGCGGTGGCGGGTGCCTGTAGTCCCAGCTACTCGGGAGGCTGAGGCAGGAGAATGGCGTGAACCCGGGAGGCGGAGCTTGCAGTGAGCCGAGATCGCGCCACTGCACTCCAGCCTGGGGGAGAGAGCAAGACTCCGTCTCAAAAAAAAAAAAAAAAAAAAAAAAAAATTTAGACTAGGGGCTAGTTTACAGCAAATCTTGGGCCGTGGCAGTCCTGACCCCCAGTTCAAGGAAGTTTCCATTGCAATTCCTGGATCTTCGTAATTTGACTTTAAGTAAAATTATCCTGAAAACCAATCTGTGAGTACACGAGTTCTTTAAAACAATTTATATGGACTGGCATATACTGTAGAGTGGTCCTCAAGGAGACAGCTGAGCAAAGGCTTAAAGAGGGTAAGAGTCAGCTTTAAAAAAGGGAAGAGCATCCTGGGCAGAGCAAATAGCTAGTTTAAAGGTGTAAGCAAGAGGACTTTTATCTCTCCTACTTTCCAAGCTGATCTTAAATTCAATTATTATAATCTGGTATGTGATTTTATAGACAGTTCCACATTTTGGGGTCAGAAAATATGGTCACCATAGATCTGGGACTAATTACACACGGTGAAACATCTTCTCCCTAAAAAAACCACATTTATCCACTTGAAGAAGCAGGTCAAAAGATTCTCAGGGGCCGGGTGCGGTGGCTAACGCCTGTAATCCCAGCACTTTGGGAGGCCGAGGTGGGCGGATCACGAGGTCAGGAGATCGAGACCACGGTGAAACCCCGTCTCTACTAAAAATACAAAAAATTAGCTGGGCGTAGTGGCGGGCGCCTGTAGTCCCAGCTACTCAGGAGGCTGAGGCAGGAGAATGGCGTGAACCTGGGAGGCGGAGCTTGCAGTGAGCCGAGATCGCGCCACTGCACTCCAGCCTGGGCGACAGAACGAGACTCCGTCTCAAAAAAAAAAAAAAAAAAAAAAAAATTCTCAGGGCCAGTTCAAAGGGAAAATGGCCAAAGCTTAGATCAAGAAATAGGGGTGGGGAGTTGTGGCCAATCTCAATTCCTACTGCTTCAGAACTGGAGTAGGGAGGCAGCTTATCAGAAGGAACCATTTTTCTTTTGGTCATTTCCTTACATCACCAACAAGCTGCCAAAAAGACTTGAGAACGGTAAGCAAAACCAAGTCCCGAAACCCTGAATGCAACCTCTCACTTAGGTGCTAGGGTAGGATGTTGGGTCAGGTGTGTTAAGGTAAAAAGGGTGACATATGTAGTTAAGCATATTTACCAGATTCTCCCGTAGCTTACTTTCTATTCAGAGGTCTAACCCTACCTCGTACTCAACTATTTTTATTCTCTATCCCAGGAAGAAACAGTGTAGGGGCAATAGTCTCTGAGAAAATTAATTAACATCGCTCATTTAAGAGCGCCGATTCTAACACCATGACTGGTTTCCAGCCCGGGTTCCGCCACTTCCCAAATATTTAAGTTTGGAAGTTACTTAACTTTTCTAAACCTCAGTGTCCTTAACTACTAAATGGGGAATAATAAAAAGAACCACCCAAAATTCTGCAGTCGGCCTCGTAAGCGACCAATAAAAGCTGCCGATGGAACTTGTCTTCCGAAGGCTGATGCAATGGCCGTTTGGAAAAACAAGTTCAGCGGCCTCCTTTTACTGACAGGTACAACAGTGCCCGGATAACGGAGGAAGGACTGGCCTAAGGTCACACGGAGTGAGGGGAGAGAACCCAAATTTACCCACACGTACCACAGGCTGGGAGAAGAGGCCGGGAGAGAGGTACATCCCTCCCTTGGGGGCTTAAGAGACTTCTCACCTTCCAGGCCATGCATGACCTCGGATATCCCTACCTTCCTGGCCTAAGAAAGAGGCACGGCTGGTGGCCTCAGTTTCCCCGTCTGTAAAATGGGGCTGTGAGTGCATGGTTGTAGAGGCCGGGAAGTTTGGTCCCCTCGCCTACGCTCAGATAGCTCTCGCCTTCCAGCCCACAACCACACCGGCTGGCTCGCTAGCCCCGCAGAGTCCTCACGCTCCCGACCCCCCGCCTGCAATGCTTACTTGCTCTCCCACGCGGCACTCCAGGCCAGTAGGCGCTGCACCCGCAGCCGGCCCGCCCACAGCGACCGTACGGCCATGTTCCCGATTTGGGCTGAGAGAGGCAGCGCACGCGCACTTGCTGCGAGTGAAGAGATGGTCCCGCTTAAAAACCAGCCTTTGCGGGCGTTTCCCTCTCAGGACGTCCGGACGGGAACGCTATGCTTCCGGTTGCCCTGTGGGCCGCGCAGTTCCCCATCCGGTTGTCCGGAGCGAACGCAACACTTCCGGCTCTCAGTGTGTTCCGCGGGTAGGCGAGGTCCTAGTAGTAACTACACAGTCTCCGTGCTGGGCGCAGGGTCGGCGGCAAACAAAGCAGATCATAGCTGTGCCCGCATGGAGCTTACTTGATGTTATGAGCGATAAACAGATACAAGCGGGATGTAAAGTCAGAATATGAGCGGTGTTTAAAGGTGAGGGGCAGGTGTTGCGGAAGCCTAGAATAGAAATCTAGCTGTGTGGGAAGTCTTCCCAGAGGAAGGGGATATTTGAGCTGAGCTGAAGAAAGGGTTCAGGCAGAGGGAAACATCTGCAGAAGCCTAATAAAGAGAGAAGAGTATTGCATGTAAGGGACTGAAATATACAGAGGCGGGAGGGCAACAGGACTAGTGGTTAGGCAGGGCTAGATCACGTGAGCGGTTTAAAACACTGCAGCCTGAATCATTGCCCATCACTCCTCCCAGTCTTTTTCTCTAATGCCCTTCTTATCGACTGAATTGTTTTTTAAATGATGTGTATTTTCTCATTTCCTCTCACTAAGATATAAGCTCTTTTAAGGCAGAGATATTGTCTATTCATTCCCATTGAGCAGTGCCCTAATGTAGGTGTTCAAAATTTTTTTTTTTTTTTTGAGACGGAGTCTTGCTCTGTCACCCAGGCTGGAGTGCAGTGGCGCAATCTCGGCTCACTGCAAGCTCCGCCTCCCGGGTTCATGCCATTCTCCTGCCTCAGCCTTTCCGAGTAGCTGGGACTACAGGCGCCCACCACCACGCCCGGCTAATTTTTTGTATTTTTAGTAGAGACGGGGTTTCACCGTGGTCTCGATCTCCTGACCTCGTGATCCGCCCACCTCGACCTCCCAAAGTGCTGGGATTACAAGCGTGAGCCACGGCGCCCGGCCACAAAATTACTTTTTTTGAGATGGAGTCTCACTCTGTCACCCAGGCTGGAGTGCAGTGGCACGATCTTGGCTCACTGCAACCTCTGCCTCCCAGGTTCAAGTGATTCTCCTGCCTCAGCCTCTTCAGTAGCTGGGATTACAGGCGCCCACTACGCCCGGCTAATTTTTTATTTTTAGTAGAGACGGGGTTTCACCATGTTGGTTAGGCTGGGCTTGAACTCCTGACCTCAGGTGATCTGCCTTCCTCAGCCTTCCAAAGTGCCGGGATTACATGCATGAGCAACCGCCCTTGGCTTCAAAAAACTTTTTTGCTGAATGCAATTTAGTCTGATTCTGATTGCAATGGAATGTGAAAATAAATAAAACCTAAAAGCTGTTGGAACCTCCCAAATACTTTAAGCTTTGAGAGAGATGTGGCTGTGGTCTGAGTCCATGTAGCATGTTTTGTAGTTCTGCTTCTTAGAATTATAGCTTAACTCTCTTCCTCATTGTTCTTGTTCTGTAATGACTAGGAAAGGGCAGAGACCAGATTTCTCCCCTCTCAATTACTGATGTTTGTAATAGACAGCCTCCTTTATTGTCCTATACCTAACTCAGACCAGATAGTGCCCTGAACTGAACTGACCCCATGACAGTTACATCTGCAGGGTGTGATGTTAAATATACCTTTCTTGAAGGAAAAAGACCACCTTAACTACTCAGATCATTGTAACTATGCATTAAGCCTTGCATAGAAAGATGTTGAAATTCTGTTAAACCTCACTGAACCCAAACTTCTACACTTTGGAACACTGACTTCCATCCTTTGTAAGACAGACATATTTTTCCATTCTGTGCTTCCTGGGCAGGCCATCCTCAACCTTTGTGCTTAAATAAACTCTCTTTAAACTAGATTCTGACCTTTTAAATTATTTTAGATTGACAGGGAACATGTGACAAAGGCTTTACATGTTTAAAGAGTCACTTTGACTGCTGCGTGAAGCAGATTGCAAGGTGTAAGAAAAGAGGTAGGGAAGGCAATATGTTGCAGTAGCCCAGGCAAGATGGGGCTATGTTCTGTCCTGGAAGAACAGAGAGAGACCTTCCTAACCACTGTAAAGTAATTGTGTCCAGCACCCTTTTAGTTTCTTAGTATTTTATTTCTTTTGCTTCCTTGTTAAGGTTTCTTCCTCCAACTAGAATGTGAGCTTCATGAGGTGTCTGTCTTGTTCACCACTGATTTCTGACATCTAGTATAGTAGGTACTCAAGTATTTGTTGAATGACTTAATTAAGTTGGATAGTGTCAGTGAAGATAGGAAGATATGGATGAATTTTAGAGATTTAGGATGGAAAGCTGACAGACTGAGGATGGATTGGCGATTGGGGTCCAGGGCACTTGAAGTTGCCAGCTTAGTTACTGGATAGCCCCTAAATTTTTTTTTAAGGGAATGGGAAGTGTTCTTTGAGCACTCTGAATCTTGTCATAACATGGGTTATTTGTACTGTAGTTATTTGGGTCAGATTTTCTTTCCTGCTTGTCTCTGAGTTCCATGAGGACAGAGCTGGAGTATTTTCATCTTTTTATCTAATCCAAGGTCCAACTCAAATGTGTCATGACCAATAACTTATATTTTCTTTTCGGCCTTATGAAAAGGGTGACATGGTTTAGGGAGGTATTATGATTCTCTTTTACATATGAGAAAATTGAGGCTCAGAAAGGTTGGTAAACCTGTGCAAGATCCCCCAATAAGGAAACAGTGACAGTAGAATTCTGACAGACTGAACACTTGGCAGGGTTGGGCTTAGACCTGTGGCTTACACTTTGAAAAAACACAACCAAATAAGGCTTTTTTTTTTTTTTTTTTTTTTGAGATGGAGTCTTGCTATTGCCCAGGCTGGAGTGCAGTGGTGCGATCTCAGCTTACTGCAACCTCCGCCTCCCGGGTTCAAGTGATTCTCCTCCCTCAGCCTCCTGAGTAGCTGGGACTACAGGCACGTGCCACCGTGCCCAGCTAACTTTTATATTTTTGGTAGAGATGGGGTTTTGCCATGTTGGCCAGGCTGGTCTTGAACTCCTGACCTCAAGTGATCCACCCACTTCGGCCTCCCAAAGTGCTGGGATTACAGGCATGAGCCACTGTACCTGGCCTAAACAAGGCATTTTAACAACCAAGAACAAGTGGCATCTGTGCCTTAGCCATTTTGCTTACATTTCTCTTAGCTGCCTAACGTTCACCAGGTTGCTGCTTGCATCCATGCATTCATTCATCTATTTATTAAGTGGTAGTGTGCTTCTGAATGTTGCAGTACAAGGGGAGGGAGATATATGGATGACATAGAGCTTTAAAATTAAGAATAAGGCTCTAGGGTCAAGACTTCTTATATTTACATGCTGGCTCCACCAGCATGTAAATATAAGAACTATGTGAGCTTGGGCAAGTTACCTGACCTCTGTGAGCTTCCATTTCCTGAACTGTGAAAACTAGGGCAATATAACTTATCTCAGGGTTTCAGTGAAAACTAAAAGGATAATACCTGGAAAAGTGGTTAGTTAGCACCAGGACTGGCTATCTAATTTAAAGGGCAAAAGGAAAAGCAGAACTCCTTGTTCAAATATTAAGAAGGCAATAGTAGAGCATTAAACCAAGAACAGGGCCCTTCTAAGCATGGGGCCCTGTGTGACTGCACAGGTTGCATGCCTGTGAAGCTGGCCATGGCTGACACAGTGCCTGACACACGGTGAGTGCTTGATAGATGTTAATTATTAATTACCCCCAGCCACTCCCCTCAGAGTTCAAGATCTGTTGGTGAGAAAAGACACTTAACCCCAAAATAACTGCATAAGAAAGAGTATGACAGACACTGAAGACATAGTTGGAGAGTTAGGTGACATTCCAGGATCCACGTTTTAAAAAAGAACACTGAAAAGTAATTTCCTCTTCAGTGGAATGAACACAGGCTTGTGAGTCAGACATTTCTCATATAGCTAATAATAGCCAATTTTTTTTTTTTTTTAATAGATGGGGTCTTGCTATTTGCTTAGGCGGGAGTGCAGTGGCAATTCACAGGCGTGATCATAGTGCACTACAGTCTCAAACTCCTGGGCTCAAGTGGTCCTCCTGCCTCAGCCTCCTGAGTAGCTGGGACTATAGGCGAGTACCACCACGCCTGGCAAGTGAGAGCCACTATTGACTGAGCATTTCCTATTTCTCAGACACTATGCAAGATGCCTACTATATATTATCTTATTAAATCTTCCCAACAATCTTGGGAGAAAAGTAACAATTGTTAGTCCCATTTCACAGATAAGGAAAACAAGAATCAGAGTGGTCAAGTGACTTTTCCAAGGTCACCCAGCTGGTCATTAGAGGCAAGGCTCAAACCCAGCCCTATCTGGATCTGGGCTTATAACCCCTAAGTCCTATGCTCTGCCACTAATCAGTGGGTGATTTTTCCTGCTGTGGTCTCCAGCTACCTCACAGGATGTGATCAGGTTATTCTTCCTGTTGTGGTCTCCAGCTACCTCACAGGGTGATAAAGTTTGAGTGAGGCTAAAGTCTGTAAAACCTTAGGTGGGTTAAAATATGTAACCCCTAGAGCAAAGTGGCCACGGTTATTCTGGGATTTTCCTTCTTTCCTCTTGAGCTAAGCACTGGCCCTTAAGAGTTAAGTGGATTTATCTTTATTGGAAGGAAATGTGTTAAAGACAGGCCCATAAAGTACCCACAGTGTTGAGACAGTAGTGAGTAGCACAGTAAGGAGACTGCCCAGGACTTGAGGTCCTTGGTCCCTCTATAAAAGTGTCAAGTGTTTGTAAAAGGTTTAGCACCCATGTGACAGAAAGAACCCATCATCCTCTTAATTTCTCTTGGTTTTACTTAATATATAGAAGGGCACACTAGTGGGCTTCTGAGTGCAAGATGAGGACTTCATTAGAATAAAGACATATTGCCTCCTGGATTTCTAACCCATAGCTCCAAGAGCCTCAGTGTCACAGAACATAGGTAAGGGACTTGATTTACTGAAAGACCCTATCCTACAACAGCCTGTGGACATTACAGCTCTGTGCTCCTGTCACTGAATATCACTGTGAGCTTAAAACATGTCAGCTGCTCCATTTCTCTTTCCTTTTGTGTATTCAGAGCTCTGATTTTAAAACACTCAAATCTGGAAGATTCCAGTAGCTGCACTCTGTCTAAAGCATATGAGGAATGACTGTAGAATTTGCATGTCCTCTATAGCTTTTGTTCACATGTATGCAGGCAGGGATAATGTTATTGATTGTTCAAACTATTTGCCTTGCCCAGGGGTTGTCAGTAATGCCCAATATGAATCAAGTTGGCACAAGTGTGATCAGATGATCAGGTCTTGTCTCTTTACACTGCACCACCAATGCTTCAGCACTGCCTCCCTTTGCCTTAAGGACTGGGAGTGCAATGCTGCGAATGGGATGGAAGGGGTTATTCACATGTGCATTCATTTCTTCTTCCCTTCTTCTTCAGAAGGGAAGGCAAAGACATCTATAAAACCTTTACAGCTGTGCAGACTTCTGTATCCCTCCATCCTCATTTCCACCCTTTGTAAAGTCACTAAGGATGCTCTCCATTTCCCTCCTCCCTTCTACTTCTTCCCTCCCCGTATCCCCTAAAATCATGCAGACAATAAAGGCTGGTATTTTGGGTGCCCTGGAGAATGAGGGCTACTTCCTAGTCTTCTCTTGGTGTCTCCTTGTGAAAAAAGCATTTCTTCCTCAGGTGGACAAGCTGGTATTTCCTTTGGAATGAAATCCTCATCCTCTTCCTAGGTCTTCTTCATTTCCCATTCCTGAAGCACAGAAAGACAAGACAAATCAATTTGTTGAATAGTCCAGTGTGACATGGATAAAGACATTTCATGGCACCTAGTTAGATGAAGATCTCCATTGGCCAGGTTGCGTTGGGTTCTAGCCCCTTCTCTCTTTCTGTGGCCCTGAGTAAGTCACTTCTCCATGTTGGTCTCTCTTGTCCCTTCATCCATTCTCAACATAGTTGCCTGAATGGTCTTTAAAAAAATGTAATTCATATCCAAAACCCTTTGCTCAAAACCTTCCATCATGTCACAACAAGATCCATTATGTTAGAACAAGATCCATGGGGAGGTGGCCTGAAAGGCTTTAGATAAAAGGCTGGTAAAGGACAGTCTGTGGGCCAAGTCTGGCCTGTTGCCCGTTCTCATATAATCCATCAGCTAAGAATGATTTTCTTATTTCTAAATATGTGAAAAAAAATCAAAAGCAGACGACTATCTCATGACACATGAAAATGATATGAAATTCAAATTTCAGTGCTTGTAAATAAGTTTTATTGGGCTAGGTGCAGTGGCTCATGCCTGAAATCCCAGCACTTTGGGAGGCCAAGGTGGGCGGATCACGAGGTCAGGAGTTCGAGATCAACCTGACCAACACGGTGAAACCCCCGTCTCTATAAAAATACAAAAAAATGAGCCAGGCGTGGTGGTGTGCGCCTGTAATCCCAGCTACACAGGAGGCTGAGGCAGGAGAATTGCTTGAACCCAGGAGGCGGAGGTTGCAGTGAGCTGAGATCGGGCCACTGGACTCCAGCCTGGGTGACAGAGCGAGACTCTGTCTCAAAAAAAAAAAAAAAAGTTTTATTGGGACACAGCCATTTTCATCATCATTTACATATTGTCCATGGCTATTTTCATGTGACAATGGCAGAGTTGAGGGGCTGTGGAACAGATCATATAGTTCAGAAAGCCTAAACTACTTACTCTCTGGCCCTTTACAGAAAAAGTTTGCTGACTGCTGGTCTAGATGATCTGGCCCCTCACTGGTTACTTCTCTGATCGCATCTCCTAATGCTCACTCTTTGTTCCCTTCACTGGAATCACCTGGATCTTCTTGATGTTCCTCAAACATGCCAAGCTTTTTCCCACTTCAGGGACTTAACACTTGCTTTTCTCTCTGCCTGGATCGTCCTTCCCTCAGCCCCCTGCATGGGTCTCTCCCTCACACTCCATTCAGGTCTCTGCTTATGTGTCACCGTCTCGAAAGGGTTTTTGCTGTCACTGTGCTTAAGCCCCTTTGGGAGGTTCATCTTCTCTGGCATCACATTCTTTATTTATGTGTGGTATTTAAAGTCTTGTCTTCCCAACTCTATGAGACCAGGGACTCTTTTGAGTTCCCTGTTATGTAACCAGAAATTAGGACAAGACTGGCATATGGTAGGTCTTCAACAAATATTTGTTTAATGACTAACTGTAGGAAAGAATACTCTTCCCTCTCAGACTCTGAAAGTCAATTCCAACCTGAGGATGCAGCTCCAGCCTAGACATACAGCCATGCTTTTTTTGAGACAGGGTCTCACTTAGTGTCGTCTAGGCTGGAGTGCAGTGGCATGATCAGGGCTCACTGTAGCCTCACCCCTCCCACTGGGCTCAAGTGATCCTCCCACCTCAGCCTATGGAGTAGCTGGGACTATAGGCATACACCACCACACCCGGCTAATTTTTTTGTAGTTTTTGTAGACACAGGGTTTTGCCATGTTGCCCAGGCTGATCTCGAACTCCTGGGTTCAAGCGATCCTCCCACCTCGGCCACCCAAAGTGCTAGGATTATAGGTGTGAGCCACTGTGCCTGGCCAAGCCATGCATTTTAAAAGTCCATGCTGGTGTGATCCTAGACAAAATGTTGCCGATTCCCAAAGCAGTGTTGATATGAAGCTAATAAACAGCTGTCCTTTAAATGTATTCTAATATGATATGCAATTTCAGCTCACAAATGATCAGGCGTTGCCTGCCTCTTCCCCCTTCATGGTTTCCACGCTTGCTCTCCCTCTTTGCTCCAGCTGCTCTGGCCTCCACCTGGCCATCAGGCATGCTTGAGAGCTTTTGCACCTGCTCTCCCCTCTTGCTGGAAAGCTTCTGCTCTAGATCTTCTCATGATGTTCCTTTCCCATCATTTGGGTCACTGCTAGGAGAGGCCCTCTCTGATCACTATGTATATTGCTCCAACCCTACTCCCAGTCTCTGTCCCTTTCTATATATATGCGTATATATATATGTATATATTTGTAGATGTATCACTTTCTGGAATTATCTTCTTACATTAACAGGGCACTTATGTATTATCTGTCTCCTTTCACTGGCTTGGAAGTTCCTTGAAAACCAGGACCTTGTCTGTCTTGTTCACTGGTTTATCTACCACTTAAACTTCAGTCTTCTTGGCTGTGAAATGGGGCTAAGAATGCCCACTTTACTTGGTTATTGCAAAGATGGAATGAAGGAACATGTTCAGAATGTTAAGTGAAGTGTCAAGCATTTAGCAGGTGCTTAATATGTGTTTCTTGAATGAATGAAATTGGAGTTTTCTACTACTTTAAATAGGATGTTCCCCCTTTTATTATGTTTCTAATTTGAACTATTTTTTTTGATTTGACATATTGTGAAATGATTATCACAGTCAAGTTTAGTTAACACATCTCACCTCACCTAGTTATCGTGTGTGTGTGTGTGTGTGTGTGTGTGTGTGGTAAGAACAGTAAAAAGTGACTTTTTAAAGCAAATTTCGAGTATACAATATGGTATTGTTAACTGTAGCCACGATTCTGCACATTAGATCCCCAGAACTTAAGTCTTCTTAAAACTGAAACTTTGTATC
This sequence comes from Symphalangus syndactylus, assembly GCF_028878055.3. Lineage (NCBI taxonomy): Eukaryota > Metazoa > Chordata > Mammalia > Primates > Hylobatidae > Symphalangus > Symphalangus syndactylus. The sequence goes on from NC_072429.2 coordinate 37,495,920, forward strand.
CTTTGACCAACATCTCCCCAATTCCCCCAGCCCTCAGTCTCTGGCAACCACCATTCCATTCTCCCCATTTTAAATTAATAAAGATTAATTTTATATTTTCATATTTAAAAAGGAGATTGTTCCTTGAAAACTCATCAGTCTCCACATTTCTTAGCTTGGAATTTAGGTCCTTCTATATCAAACTGTCTTTCCAGTCTCATCTCCTACCAATTTTTCAGACATTCTGTGCTGCTGCCAGACAGGTCTAGAAAGGCTTCCTGAGCATCTCTGATGTGCCAGGCATTTGTTTTTCAGGTCCTGCTATGATTGGAATGTTTGTCCCTCCAAAACTGATGTTGAAATTTAATCCCTAATGTGGCAGTATTGAGAGGTGCAGCCTTTAAGAGGTGATTGGGTCATGAGGGCTCTGTCTTCATGAATATGGATTAATCCATTCATGGATTAAGGCATTAATGAGTTAATGCATTAATGGGTTATCATGGGAGTGGGACTGGTGGCTTTATAAAAAGAGGAAGAGAGACCTGAGCTAACATGTTCAGCTCCCTCACCCTGTGATGCCCTGGGCTGCCTCCAGACTCTGCAGAGAGACCCCACCAGCAAGAAGGCCCTTGCCAGATATGGCCCGTCAACCTGAGACTTCTCGGCCTCCCAAACTCTTAAGAAATACATTCTGTTCCTTTATAAATGATCCAGGTTCAGGTATTCTGTTATAAGCAGCAAAAAATGGACCAGGACAGGTCCACGCTTTATCTGCATTTCTGGAATCCAGAAAGCTGTGAAACCGAAATATTTCTCCACTGTTTTGGTATAGTCTCATTTGGTGGCAAAACTTGACCTGACCTGATATGAGTCTGTTTATAATCTTTATTCACTCCATGTGCTATACATATTCCTATGTCTTACTGTAGAATTATTAACATGTTTGCTTACATGGTACCACCTGAGGACTTACTGGGGTTTTCACCATGTATTAGTGTAGGTACCATATTATGTTTATAAAATCCAAAAAGTTCTGAAACACAGCTGACCCCCAAGAGTCACACAGAAGGGACTGTGGACCAGCATCCTGGAGGGAGCCATGGACTTAGAATTGGAAGAGGTGGGTTTGCTTCTTTGCTTTTGCAGTGATACCTTTCATAGCCCTGGGCAAGTCCCATCGTCCTCGATCTTCAGTTACCTCATCAATGAAATGGAACCTGTCCTGTCTGAAAGCACACTGTAGGCTCAGAAACCAGATGATTAAGCTTGTTAGAAATATGTGTTAACAAAAAGTGAATAGGTTCTGAATAAGATCTGAGGATTACCCCTTCTGAGGAAGGTTCATGAGTTTCATTGCATAAATGCATTGGCAATTCTCTGCCTTTCTCACTAGTTGATATTTTGGTTTTGGGTGAAGTTCCATGTAAACGGGGCTACCAGATCTCTGATTTTGAGGAGCTGAACTATGGCTCTACCTTGGCTTTCTGTAGCACCCTTCCTTGGTTGGCAGCTACGATGGATGGGCTCCTCTTCCTCAGCTCAGAAACACAGTTGACAGGGAGAGATTGCTCTGGAACGCTGTTCTGGGGTTTATTTGCAGTTTCCTGTTGATGGCAATAAATAATTATATAGGTGAGATCTGGTGATGGCTACCTACACCAAGCCTGCCCTCAAAAGCATGAGGACACTTTATTATTTTTATTTTTGAGACAGAGTCTCTCTTTGTCACCCAGGCTGGAGCACAGTGGCGCGAGCTTGGCTCACTGTAACCTCTGCCTCCTGGGTTCAAGCGATTCTCATACCTCAGCCTCCCAAGTAGCTGGGATTATAGGTGTGTACCACCGGTCCTGGCTAATTTTTCTATTTTTAGTAGAGATGGGGTTTCGCCAAGTTGCCCAGGCTGGTCTCAAACTCCTGGGCTCAAGCAATCCACCCACCATGGCCTCCCAAAGTGCTGGGATTACAGGTGTGAGCTACTGCACCTAGCTGCAGGAGGAACTTTAAAATAAAAGGCACCTGGCAAACATGACAGCATTGAACAAGGTGAGAGAAGAAGATACTTGAGGACCTTCAGATAACGATAATGAGAACTAGAATTACTGAACCTCACTATGTACAAAGCATTGTGTGAATTAGCTCCTTTAGCTTTTCAACAAGCCGATGAAGTAGGTATTATTATTAGTCATTCCATTTTATAGGTGAGGAAATTGGGAAGGTCAAATTGCTGTGCAAGGTCACATGGCTCGTGAGTGGGAGAACCAGGATTCCAATCCCATAGCCCTTTTTTCCTTTCTTTTTTCTTTTCTTTTCTTTTTTTTTTTTTTTGTGAGACAGAGTCTTGCTCTCTTGCCAAGGCTGGAGGTCCACCTTCCAGGTTCAAGTGATTCTCTTGCCTCAGCCTCTGGAGTAGCTGGGACAGGCATGTGCCACCATGCTCAGTTAATTTTTGCATTTTTAGTAGAGACGGGGTTTCACCATGTTGGCCAGGCTGGTTTCAAACTCCTGGCCTCAAGTGATCCGCCCGTCTCAGTCTCCCAAAGTGCTGAGATTATAGGCATGAGTTACCATGCCTGGCCCCACAGCCTGACTTTTAACCTCTCTCCTGTATTCCTTCTCATTTTTGAAATTACCTTTACCCCTTACATTTTTTCCAGATAATTGCTTAGTATTAACATCTTACCAGATGTAGCTCCTTAAGGGTGACATCTTAACAGCTAAACCTACAAGGAATTTAGAGAAAACTTCTCTTTATCTCCAAAGAATGTTAAAAGGATCCAAAACCCAGGGAAAAGTGCTCTGGAATGGGAATATCAGGTCATGCTGGTGGGAGGAAGCAGCAGGGATGAATGAACCAGTGCTAGCTCCTCCACCAGCCCTCTGTGACTCTGGGAAGTTGTTTTGTCCTTGGCTGTCATGTTTTTCATCTATACAATGAGGTTGGAAACACCCCATGGAAAGGAAGTGTAGGGGTGTAAGACACAGCACTGGCTCAATCAGGTGTGGTGTGACCAGGAAATGTGACCTGGGACAACAATAATAATGACACATTGCCTCCCGACAAGTCATACTTATCAGACAAGTTATTTCATCTCTTTGAGTCTCAATTTCCTCACCCGAAAGCAGGCAAAACATTTATTCATTTGACAAATATTTCTTGTACTCCTACTATTTTTCTGTAAAGGGTCAGGAATTTAATGATAAATGAATGGATGTAGTCCAATTCTTAACAAAAATACAATCTAGTGGAGAAGACAGACATTGGACAAGCAAGGATACAAATATATATACACACACACATACACACAAATTGTGGTTAAGTGCTATGAGGAAGAATAATAGAGGGAGCTGTTGGTAATTTAGACCAACTAGGGTCAGTTTTGCTCTCCCAGGGGACATCTGGGAATTTCTGGAGATATTTTGGTTGTCACTGGAGGGGGAGTGCTACTGGCAACCAGTGAGTACAAGCTAGAGATGCTGCTTAACATCCTACTTGATATCCTTAGGTAGGACCTTAACATCCCTAACATCCTGCTGGTGCACAGAATAGTCCCTTATAAGAAAGAATTACTGGTCCAAAATGTCAGTAGTGTTGAGGTTGAGAAACCCTGGTGTAGATGAGGTCAGAGAAGTTCTCTCTGAGAGAGCCCCATTGGAGGTGAGCTTATCTTCCTCACAGAGTTGCTGGGAAAATTAGAGATAATGGATGCAGAGCCCTGAGGACAGGGCCTGGTACCCTGGAGATCTCAGGAGAGGGCATGTGAGATTGTTGTATTTTTTGTAGAGACAGGGTTTCACTATGTTGCCCTGGTGGGCTCTGGAGTTAGACTTCCTGGGTTTGGAATCCTGTCTCCCACTTCATGGAGTGACCTTCAGCAAGTCATTCAACATCTCTGAACCTCAGTTTCCTTGTCTGTCAACCCCTAAACTACCTCATAGGACTGCCAGGAAGATTGTGTGGGATAATACAGGTTAAGATGCCTATAGTAATGGATCACACATGTTTGTTATTCAACGTATGCTGACTACTATTATCATCAATAACCCCAAGGCCATTTCTAAGATCACCTTTAGGGTAAAAAGTCAAATGGTGCTGCTGTTGTGGAGACAAGAACAGGCCAGAAACCAAGAGAAATTGCTCCAAGAGTCCTCTTCCTAGCTGTGCCACCCATGGCATGCCCTTCACCTCTTTGGACTTCAGTTTTCTTGTCTGTAAATGGGCATAACCCCTACCTCCAAAGAATGATCATGAAGGAGAGATCTGTAGTGCGTGGAGGGATATAGGAGTAGCTGCCCCTGGCATGGAAGGCCCTGGACTCACCCCACTCTTGGGCTTGCTGCTCATGGAGAGCCCCAGGGCTGGCCCTCCCGCCAGGGACTGCTGCAAGCGCTCCTTCACAGCCACCAGCTTCAGCTCCAGGTCAATCCGGCGCTCCTCCTTTGCCCGACACTGAGCTTCCAGGGTGGCCACGGCTTCTTCCAGAGCCTTTAATTTTGCTCCTGAATCAAGAGACACTGATAAGAAAAAGCTGAACCTGACCTGAAGCGTCAGGGAATCTGGCAGGGCCTCAGGCCTTTGTCTGCCCCTCCTGGAGGGCCTTTCCAGCCCCCAGTCTTTGTTAAGAGATGGACTCTGGGCTTGGGGTTCCAGCTCCATACTAGGATTCCAGCTCCATGATGAGATGAGGTCTCATTATGTTCTTTATATGTCTGGTACCCATTTCACCATCTCCTGGAAATAGCACTCTGAGTTTTCATTGGGAAACCACCTTCCCCCTCTCATTCTGTCTCTCTTCTGTTTTTTTTTTTGTTTTGTTTTTTTTTTTTTGAGACGGAGTCTCACTCTGTCGCCCAGGCTGGAGTGCAGTGGGTGATCTCAGCTCACTGCAACCTCCGCCTCCTGGGATCAAGCGATCCTCCTGCCTCAAGCCTCCCAAGTAGCTGGGACTACAGGCACATGCCAGCACACCCAGCTAATTTTTGTATTTTTAGTAGAGATGGGGTTTTGCCATGTTGGCCAGGCTAGTCTCAAATTGCTGACCTCAAGTAATCCACCAGCCTTGGCCTACCAAAGTGCTGGGATTACAGGCATGAGCCACTGCACCTGCCCCCCTACCCCCATTCTCTCTAGTTTGAGTGGGGCTGACTCTACTTCTAGTTCAAGGGTTTGGCACGTAACTTAGGTCTGCCCCATAATCACAACTCATCTTCTGATGACAGCAATTGGATTAGGGATGAAAGTGGGACCAATCAGAGTGAATCCAGAGGGTTTTGTGGTGGTCGTTGGGAGGAGAAGCTCTCTCTGTTTGGGTTGGCTGGGAGGGCTGGGTGAGGGCTGGCACTGTGCAGCCATCGTGGCATCACAAGGGGAGAATGAAACCAAAGGAGAGAAGGGTAGAAGCATGAGTGTGAGAAATAAGCTTCCTGGTGACATCATTTAAGTCCCTGGACCCCACTACACCAGATCACTGAATTTTCCAATTACATCTTCTTTTCATTTCTCTGCCAGTTTAGCTTTGGTTTCTGTTACTTGTAAACAAGTGTCATAGCAGGGCTTTATAGACACCAGAGTTTTCAGTAGGATTTTGCTGCTTATTCAATTTTTTTTTTTTTTTTTTCTTGAGACGGAGTCTTGCTCTGTCGCCCAGGCTGGAGTGCAGTGGCATGATCTCGGCTCACTGCAAGCTCCACCTCCCAGGTTCACGCCATTCTCCTGCCTCAGCCTCCTGAGTAGCTGGGATTACAGGCACCCACCACCACACCCGGCTAATTTTTTGTATTTTTAGTAGAGACGGGGTTTCACCATGTTAGCCAGGATGGTCTCGATCTCCTGACCTTGTGATCCGCCCACCTCAGCCTCCCAAAGTGCTGGGATTACAGGCATGAGCCACCATGCCCGGCCTCAATTTATTTTTATTTTTAAATTTTCTTTCTTTAAGAAAAATAGAGATGAGGTCTCATTATGTTGCTCAGGCTGGTGTTGAACTCCTGCGCTCAAATGGTCCTCCTGCCTCAGCCTCCCAAAGTGCTAGGCTTACAGGCATGAACGACGGCACCCAGCCCACTTTTTCGATTTAATCTAACAAATCTATATTAGTACCTTTCTCATGCCAAGTGCTGTGTTGGGTCTTACCAGGTTTAAAAATCAGTTCCATTCTTTGTCCTGAGGGAGGCTGTGCTGGAAGGTTTTCTAGTAATGTTGAATTCTTTATATTCATCATTCACCATGTATTTAATGCATGCTTACCATGTATCAGGCATTGTCCTCGGCCCTAGATATATCAGTGAACAAAACAGGCAAAGATCCTTGCCCTTATGGTGCTTATATTTGTGTGTCTGTGGCAAACAATAAATAATAAATATAATAAATAATCTGATATATTACAAAGTGATAGTGCCATAGGGGAAAAAATTGAGCAGGACAAGGAGAGTCAGCTTGCTCCAAATCTTGGTTCTGACTCTCAGAAAATTCTTTATATGGAAACCAAACTGCCTTCCTGTGCCTTCCTCCTGTTGATTCTGGTTCTTGGCCACAGAGAACAAGTCTTCTCCTTTAAACCAGAAGTTCTTAATCTGAGGTTCATGGAGTCTTAGGCAATCTATGGATAGGCTCCACAGGCAGCCACATGAGCTCCTGAACTTTTTTTTTGCAGCATTGTAAACTGTGGTGTTTCTTCTTAGGAAAGGGTCCATAGGTCCACCATTCTCATAGGGCTACATGTTTGTGGACATGTTCTATAAAAACAGGACTTCTGCTCCCTCCGGCATGTGAAGAAACCTTAGGCTTAAAGTGTGTCAAACTGCAGTTAGAGAGAATGCAAAGGAAACACAGCAGAAAATAGGGTGTGGAGAAGCCCAGAGCAGGCAGGGCCTGCTGAGGTCCCTGGGTTTCAGAAGAGGATCCTGGGAAAATGTCATGTCCATTATTCCCTTTACTAGGACCAATGTCTCACATACATCTGTGAATGAATGAAGGTGGGGTTCAAAATGACATCTCTTATTTCCTTGATTCTAAGGCACACTTCTGTGCTTCATATTTCTAAAATCAGGTTGCTTCTTACTACATTAAGTGTATACATTATTGTGATGCTTTGTAATCCCTCCAAAACCAGTTATTAAATTGATGGCACTTTCTTTAATTGGGAGGAATGATGATGATAATGATGAAAAGGAGAAGAAGAGGAGGAGGAGGAGAAGGAGGAGGGGAGGAGAAGCCCACTTGGGTAGGAAACCAGGTGACTTATGCAAGAGACCTCCCTTTACTATGCCCAAGGATGAGCTGGCCACCCATAGGTGCTCAGGACCACACCCACATAGGTACCTGGGCTGCTCCGAATGGCTTCCTTCAGTTCCCTTTTCTCCTGTCTCAGTGCTATCAGCTCTGTCCGAATCGTCTCTTTCTCTTTCTCCAGCTTCTCTTTTTCTACCAAGTACCTCCGGGCATCCTCCTCGGCTCGGTTCTTGCCATACTTGTATTGATTGGCACCTGCAAAGATGTAGGGAAGGGAAAGGCCCTCAGTTCTGACCTCTGGCAAAGGTACTTGGGTGGTGTCAGCTTCTCTTTCAGCCCCAACTTCTCCATCTATAAATGTTTAGATCTAGTCCCTTAGATATATTTAGTGTGAATCCTCTAAGGAAATAAGAAGCAAAAGGGAGGCCACAGGGCACAGGGACTAGGTGCAAGGCCTTGGAACAGACAGTCTGAGATTTGGGCATTTTTGACCTTCCTGGTTGTGTGACATTAGGCAAAAGTGACTGGTAGTGTTTTTCTGTGCCTTTCCCCCTTGACCTTAGTTTCCTTATTTGTAAATAAGGATATGGATACAATTTACCTCATAGAGTTGTGGTAAGGGTTAAATGAGATGATTGATGAAAAGCACTTAGTATGGTACCTGGCAAATAGTAAGGGTTAGATAATAATGATAATATTATTAAAAAACAAATTTGTGATGTAAAACATACTTTGGTTTTAAAAGAGCATGTTTTATAGTCAGTTTTCAGATATTTATAAGTCAAGGAGACTGTTCCATATAACTCAGATCTCCAGAGATTCTAGACTTTGGACTACAGTCAGGCATTGTCCATTTTATTACTGGGGAAGGGGTTGGGGGAGGGAGGGACCTGGTGGTCTACTGTAGGTTCAATACTATGATGGACAATAAAAGCAAATAATTATGGCAAAAAATATTTATTATTTACTTCACACAAGGCACTATATGCTGAGCCATTCACTTGCATTCCCACTTAGTCATCGTGAAACTTATTTTTTTTATTTATTTTGAGACAGAGTTTCACTCTGTCATCCAGGCTGGAGTGCAGTGGCATGATCTCAGCTCACTGCAACCTCCACCTCTGGGGTTCAAGCGATTCTCCTGCCTCAGCCTCCCAAGTAGAGTAGCTGGGACTACAGGTGTGCACCACCACGCCCGGCTAATTTTTGTATTTTTAGTAGAGATGGGGTTTCGCTATGTTGGTCAGGCTGTTCTCGAACTTCTGACCTCAAGTGATCAGCCTGCCTCAGCCTCTCAAAGTGCTGGGATTACAGGAGTGAGCCGCTGCGCCCAGCCCACAAAACTTACTATAATTAATATTCTTTTATTGTTGAGGAAACTGAGGCACACAGAAGTTAGGTCCCACTGCTAATGGTGGCAGAGCCGAGGTTAAACCCATGTCTCCATGTCTGTCTGACTCCAGGGTCCATGCTGTGCAATACTGCTCTACCTGGGCCAAGGCCATAGTTCAACCTCTTAGGGAAAGTTTTACTTTTTTTTTTTGTGCACTATACAGAGGTGCACACAGCTTTATATAAGTCGATGCAGAAAAATTCCTGCAGTTTATGGATAATTGGGGGTCTTGTCTAGCCACCTGCTGCAGGGATTGCAGTGGTCACCTAGTGACCTGTGCAAAAATCTGTTCCTGACACAACTACCTGCAGTTCAAGCCTGATCATAATACAGCATGGATGGCCTTCTGGCTTTCATTGTTACTGATGAGAAGTCAGCTGTTAATGTTACTGGGGTTCTCTTATACATGATGACCTGATTTTCTCTTTTGCCTTCAAGATTTTTTCGTTGTCTTTGGTATCAGCATTTTTACCATGATGTGTCTTTTGTAGATCTCCTTGCCTTTATCTTACTTGGATTTCACTGAGCTTTGTGGATGTATAGATTAATACTTTTCAATAAATTTGGCAAGTTTCATCCATTATTTGAATATTTTTTATGCTCATCTGTCTCTCTTCTCCTTCTAGTACTCCCTGTACACATATGTTTGTGCACTTAATGGTGTTCCACAGTGCTCTGAGGCTCTGTCATTTTTCTTCATTCTTTTTTACTCTTTGCTCTTGATTTGCATAATCTCTATTTTTCTGTCATCAAGTTCACTGATTCTTCTACCAGGTCAAATTTACTGTTGTGCCCATTGAGTGAGTTTTTCATTTCAGTTATTGTACTTTTCAGCCTCATGATTTTTATTTGGTTCTTCTTTTTATAATTTCTATCTTTCTGTTGGAGGCCTCTATCAATATATTATCAATAATATATTCCACATGACTATACTATATAGTACAGTATAATATAGTAAGCATATAGCTATATTCCATATAACTGTAGTGTAGTTCCATATACGTATACTGTAGTGTACAGTTTAGTGTAGTGTAGTACTCAGTATAGTCTATTTCCTCCTGCAGTATGAAGTCAATTTCTCCAGACTGTTGTTTATAAGTTACCCAGCTTATGGAATTTTGTTATAGCAGGAGGAATGGGCTATTATCAATAATATATTGATAGAGACTATCAATAATATAGGCTATCAATAATATAGACTATCTGTTAATACACTGTCATCTCCTGTTCCTTTATTTCTTTAAGCATGGTTTCCTTAAGTTCTTTAAATATATTTATAATGGCTGCTTTGAAATCTTTGTTAAATTCTACATTTGGGCCCTCTCTCAGGCAGTTTCTGTTGCTTGACTTTTTTCCTTCTGTATGGGTCACATTTTCCTGCTTCTTCATGTGTCTCATAATTTTTTGTTGAAAACTGGTCATTTCAGAGAATATATTGTAGTATCTTTTGATATGCATCCCCCCAACCGGGTTGTTGGGTTGTTACTTTCTTATTTGTTTAGTGACTTGTCTGAAGTATTTTAGTGTAGTCTACTTCCTCTTGAAGTATGAAACCACTGATGTTGCTCCTCAGAGGCCATAGCCTTGGCATGTATACAGTCACTCTGGGGTGACAGCGTATTAGCAGGGATTTCTGACTCTTTCCCTAATCTCCTGTTAAGCAGTCGGCCTCTGTTGCTATTACACCCAACTCTACTAATTGTCAGGTGTTTGGTCTATTGATTTTGACAATGCATCAATTACTCCACAGCCTGATCCAATTAAAATCAGCCCCTTTACAGGATAGTTCTGGAGGCCCATCTTTGAGATTTGTTCTAACCCTAGGAGGGCTCTTTTTATTTAAAAAATTTCTTTTTAAAAATATATATATATATTTTTTTTGGCAACAGGGTCTCACTCTGTCACCCAGGCTGGAGTGCAGTGGCACCATCATGGCTCACTGCAACCTCTGCCTCTTGGGTTCAAGTGATTTTTGTGCCTCAGCCTCCCGAGTAGCTGGGCTTACAGGTGCCCACCACCATGCCTGGCTAATTTTTGTATTTTTAGTAGAGACAGGGTTTTGCCATGTTGGCTAGGCTGGTCTTGAACTCCTGGCCTCAAGTGATCCACCTGCCTCAGCCTCCCAAAGTGCTGGGATGACAAGGGTGAGCCATCACGCCCGGCTGAGGGCAATTTTAGCCGTCTCTTTCTGTGGTTCTCTCTGATAAACTAGCCTATGATTTAGTTTATTGTTCTCATAACCACCAAATCTCCATTGTTTTTGAGAGCACCCTTTGGTTTACACTTTCCCACACTCTGTTCCAACTAAAGTCAGTTCTTTCGAGGAAGAGCTTTGGAATTCTCTGTTCTTATGGCCTGCCTTTCCCCACTCGGCAAAATCTCTGAGTCACTGCTCTGGATCCAGGGGTGGGAACGATGGCCTGTGCTGTGGTTTGAATGTTCATCCCCTCCAAAACTCATGTTGAAATTTAATTGCAATTGTAACAGTATGAAAAGATGGGGCTTTGAGAAGTGATTTAGGCCATGAGGGCTTGCCTTCATGGGTGGGATTAATGCCGTTAAAAGAGAGCAAATTCAATCCCCTTTTGCCTCTTTGCCCTTCCATTTTCTGCCATGTGATGATGCAGCAAGAAGGCCTTTCTAGATGTCAACACCTTGATCTTGGATTTTCCAGCCTCCAGACTAGGAGCTAATAATTTCTGTTCATTACAAATTACCCAGTCTCTGTTATTCTGTTATAGCAGCACAAAACAAATTAAGAGCCTGTTTCTCTTGGAGTGACATTCCTGTTATGAGCAGGGTGCTGGGTGGGGGCAGTACTCTGGTCTACTCTGCTTGCCTCTCCCAGCATGGAACCTCTGCCTTACAAGTGAGCTAGGATGAGGGCAATCAGGGCCCCAGTATTCTTGGCTTACCCTACCTGGGGCAAAGCCTTTGCTCCACCATCTGGGTAGAGGAAGGGAGCTTCCTACCTCTTGGCTGCAATCACCTGGAATTTAGCCTCTGCAGCATGGAGCTGGGTATGACAAAAAATACTGGCAGCCTGCCCTTCTTGGGGAGATACTGTAGCCCTTGACTGGCAGCTGGGGGAAGAAGGAGCCCTGTTTTCTTGTCTAGACACGCCTGGAGTGAAGATTCTTTCAAACTGAGTTGGGGAATAAATGGGTAGGTTGTAGCTCAAATGCCACAAACTCTCACTGTTCTTACTAAGATGTAGCAAATTTTCTAGAATAAATGTTTCTTCGTTTGCCCTTAGGAAAATTTCCCAGACTTTAAATAATTGTTTGTTTTAATAAATTTCACCAGCTACAGCTGTTTTGCTAGGGAGTGGGTCCATGCAGCTTCTCACACCACCATTTTTCTCAGCAATCTACTTGGCCTCCATGATTCTTGCTTCCTGATATTCATGCCCTTTTATAGTCCCCTCCCACACTAAACAGTGCTGACCTGTGTAACCATTAGGATATTGCAGAATGACAGAGTGTAACTTCTAACCATAGGTCATAAAAGACCTTGCAGCATCAGCCTTGCTGTTCCTTCTTGGGTTGCTTGCTCTGGGGGAAGCCAGCTGTCACATCACAAGGACAAGCAACTCTATGAAGAGATCACCCTTGGCAAAGAACTGAGGCCTCCTTCCAACAACCAGCACAAACTTGCCAGGCATGCAGTGAGCCATCTTAGAAATGGATCCTTCAGCCTGTCAAGCCTTTAGGTGACTTCAGAGGACCGGCCAACATCTTGAGATCTCATGAGAGACCCCAAGCCAGAACTACCTATCCAAGCCATTTGGGATTCCTGATCCACAGAAACCATGTGATATAACATATCTTCCTGCTTATTGTTTAGAGGAGCTAAATTTTGGGTAATTTCTTATATAGCAATAGGCAATTAATACATGATCGTGGGCAAAATCCTTTGGCTATAGACTAGATGTTTACATCCCACAAAATTCATATGTTGAAATCCAATCCCCTTTGTGATGGCACTTGGAGGTGGGGCCTTTGGTAGGTGATTAGGTCACGAGGGTGGAGCCCTCATGGGTGGGATTAGTGCCCTTAGGAAAGAGACCCCAGGGAGCAAAAAGATGGTCATCACCAGGAAACAGGCCCTCACCAGACACCAAATCGTCTGCCACCTTGATATCAGACTTCCCAGCCTCCAGAACAATGAGAAATAAATTTCTGTTATTTATAAGTTACCCAGCTTATGGGATTTTGTTATAGCACGAGAAATGGACTAAGATATCTTCCCTTTTATTTTCTTCAGTTTCTTCATCTAAAAAACAACCTTGTTGGAATTCATCAGTTTTCCACTGTAGTTTCCCACTGCCCTTCAAGGAACCTCATGACCCCACGGTGATGGCTAACAGGAAAAGTGGAGGCCAAGTGGGCCTCAACCAGAGTAGCTCCACTTTTATTTTTCTTTTATAAACTGGGCTTTCATACAAGATTTGATTTGAAGAAAGGGTCTGCTTTTTTGTGTGTGTTTGTTTTTTGTTGTTGTCATTGACATTTGGTGATTTCTTTAACCTTACATGCTTTTTTCAGTTTAGATTTCCATTTTAAAATGGGCATTTCACAAGGCTCTGCATTTCCAGTGCCTCTGAGAGTAGAGTGCAAAGTTACACAACAACCTTCTGATTGTTCAAAGAGGAAACTCAGGCCCAGAGAGGGGAAAGGACTTTTCCCAGAGGTACACAGTAATTCAGTAGTCAAGGGAGGAATGAGGAATGGAATACAGATTTCCTGACCCTCAGAAGGGATGATCTACACAAATGAAATGGAGTTATAATATAGAAAAGTATTTTTGAAAATAGGTATTAAAAAATAAAAGTAAGTTTTCAAAAAGCACGGAACAGAACTTGACTCTGCTGAGATGCAGGGGGAAGACATGTAAAAGAACAAAGCAAAAACTTTTGGAACACGCTGTCCCACAGGAAGCTGGCTTGTTCATAAAGATAAATCACACAGGAGCACAGATTACTGTTGGAAGTAAAACAGAATTTACAAGAGTTGCCTGGCATACTTAGTCATTATTGTGCAGCGTGGCAATCAGGCAATTCACAGAGCTCCTGTGGGGTGCTAGGCAGAGCTAGGGTGGGACACCAAGGTGAGCTGTGGCTTTCATGGCAGCTGGCTCCAGGGTATTTGGATGGGTTCAGTTCTCCACTTACTACCCCAGATCAGAAATCACAAATTGTTAGCCTCTGAAACAGACACAGCTTGTCAACAATGTCTCTCTCTCTCTATTTGGCCTCATTTGGTGCTAAATTAAAAAAAAATAGTTGCTGATATTAAAAAATAAGTAGATTTCACCTAAATTCTAGATTTCTGGCCTCTTTTAAGTAATTGGCAAATCTGGTGTTAGGGGCCTGGTACTGCTGCATAGGGATCATCTGCTGGAGCTGAGCAGCAGCCTCCCCTATAGTTGGGACCTAGAAAACTGGGTACCAGTTTCCTACAGTACCTCCCCAACCCCCACCTCCCTGTCATTTTCCCTCTGAGGCCACATGCTAGCTGCCCTTTATCATTGTGCTTGCTCTGTGATTTTTCTTATGGTAGAGTATTTTCTTGCATCTCACTTTGCTCATTTATTTACCCACCAGGGAAACTGATTTTGAGATCCCTCCTATAGACTGCTTCCTTTCCTTCCTCCCTAGTCAGCAGGGGAGGCCCACACACAACTCACTGGAGGCGTGGCGTTTGACTTTGACTTGCGGGTCCACGCGATGGGACTTCTCACTGCAGGAAGAGGCGTGACGCTTCACCTGGGCCCCTGTGGGGCGCTCGGGCTCCTCGTCCTGGTGGGAGATGGAGGAAGACAGTTAAGTTCAGGCAGGCGCAGACTCATCAATGCAGGGTGTACTGCGGTCTTTGCTCAGTATGGAGTCTTCTTGCTCTGAGATCTTGGTCTTACATTTCTAGACTTGCATAGCACTCAAAAATCATATAGCACTTTTGCTAGCAGTATATCATTTGAACCTCGTACCTTTCTGCTGGGGGGCAGCAGAAGGCAACCCTAAACTGCAGCACCTGCTGAGAGGAAAATTAGAAAGTCTCAAAAGACTGTGGGTGGCTATATTTGATTTATCATAGATATTTTTGTCTTTAGAACATTTGGAAGTATCCTGATTTTCTGAATCGCCTCAAAAAGAAAACAGTCTTCCCTCAAGAAGAAAAGTCCTGGATGAGATGAGCCAGTGATAGAAGTGACATAACTTAATAGATTAATTATACATTTGTGCATGAAGAATATTAAGAATACTAAAAATCCAGTGAAAGCTTAGGAAACGAGTTAAATATGATAATAATGCAATATAATAATGATGTTGTCAACAACAGTACTATCTACTCCTCTGTATAGGACCTTCCAATGTCTAGGCACTGTGCTAATTTCTTTTTTTGAGTGCAGTGGTGTGATCATGGCTCACTGCAGCCTCAACCTCATAGACTCAAGTGATCCTCCCACCTCAGCCTCCTGAGTAGCTGGGACAACAGATGTGCACCACCATGCCCAGCTAATTTTTGTAGAGACAGGGTTTTGCCATGTTGGCCAGGCTGGTCTCAAACTCCTGGGCTTAAATGATCCACCCACCTCAGCTTCCCTAAGTGCTAGGATTATAGGTATGAGCCACTGCACCCAGCCTAAACATTTTTTTTTTTTTTTTTTTTTTTTAAGACAGAGTCTTGCTCTGTTGCCCAGGCTGGAGTTCAGTGGTTTGATCTTGGCTCACTTCCACCTCCTGGGTTCAAGCAATCTTCCTGCCTCAGCCTCTTGAGTAGCTGGGACCACAGGCATGTGCCACTATGCCTGGCTAATTTTTGTAGTTTTTAAGTAGAGATGAGGTTTCGCCATGTTGGCCAGGCTGGACTCGAGCTCCTGGCCTCAAGTGATCCACCCACCTCAGCCTCCCAAAGTACCGGGATTATATGCGTGAGCCATGGCACCCAGACCCCGCCTAAAATTTTACGTAAAGTATTATTTAATTCTTGCAGCCATCCAAGAAGGTAGGTTTTATCATATCCTTTTGGGGTCAGGAAGTGAAGACCAGCAGCCCTGAATCTGACTCAAACTTCACATCCTTAAGTGCTAGGCTGTCTTGCCACTAAACTCTGCAACTGAGAAAAACCTCAACCTGCATCCACAGGTTTATCTGAGTCTGAAGAAAGACCATATGAACAGAAGGATGACTGGAGAAATTTCTAGAAAAGGGAGTCCTAGAGGTGAAAACTCAGTGTGTCATCCAGCACCGTCCAAGGCAGAGGTCCTGTCTGCAGACACATCTGTTGTCCCTGGCAGCTTAATTGTCTCTCTCTTCTGCTGTGAGGCCTGACCCACCCACCAGCGTCTGATTGGAATGTGGCTCTCCTCTCACTTTCTGAGGGAGGAGACAGCACAGGGCATGCTGCCAGGAGCATTCCAGGTCATGTGATGGCTACACAGGCCTCACTGTAAATTAGTAAGCTGGTATCTCCCTGGCTTAGCAAGCAAAACATGGAGACTGGCCTGGGAGCTGAAGCTCCCAGATCACGAAGTCACCAGTTGAAGGCTTGCGGGGTGGCCCCAGAGTCAGCACCTGCCCCAGACACCACAGAATCAGCAGGATAAGTTCACAGAGTGGTAAACAGGAGGAGGGCCCCAGCATCTTGCTCAAACTGGAGACGATGCCTCACCTTTTGGTAGTGTTTGGGAGTCTACAGAGCCCTTTCTTTCTCCCAACCTGGGTCTCTTTCCACGGCACCACCTAGCCTCCTGTGCCAGGGATTCCTCATCCTGAGCCATGCTCTGTGATAAGAAGGGGCTTCCCTTCTAGCTATTGCTGCTTAAATGAAAATGATCTTTCTGAGGCAGAAGGTAAAGGGAGCAGAAAGAGGGAGAGCTAATAAGTGGCCTTTGCCACATTCCTGAGCAGCCCCAAGGGACTGTACCTGCATCTTTTCGTAAGGAACATCATCATAGACTCGGGGCTCAGGCCATTGATTCTGGCAGGATCTTGCATATCTAGAAAATAAAAGGTATGATGACAATGACAATGACAATGATGCTTTGCAGCTTACAGTGCTTTCCTGTCCTCAGTCTCATTGATTCTGGCAGAAACTCTTTTTTTTTTTGAGACGGAGTCTCGCTCTGTCGCCCAGGCTGGAGTGCAGTGGCGCGATCTCGGCTCACTGCAAGCTCCGCCTCCCGGGTTCATGCCATTCTCCTGCCTCAGCCTCCGGAGTAGCTGGGACTGCAGGCGCCCGCCACCACGCCCGGCTAATTTTTTGTATTTTTAGTAGAGACGGGGTTTCACCATGGTCTCGATCTCCTGACCTTGTGATCCACCCTCCTCGACCTCCCAAAGTGCTGGGATTACAGGCGTGAGCCACCGTGCCCGGCCGATTCTGGCAGAAACTCTTAAGGCAGGTCAGAAGATTGGTAAAAGCAAGATGGCAGGCAGCACTGTGTCATGGGCTGTGTTAGGGTGTCACAGACAGGACCAATGTGATTCTCATAACAACCTGCAAGGCAGGTAATTCATCACCGCCATTCTATGAGTCAGAAAACAGAGATCCGAGATGGCAAGCAACCAGTGCAAGCTTCCACTGCTGGTGGTGACCGAGCTGGGACTCGAACTTGGCTCTTCTAGTACCGAATGCCATATACTAGCCACGTGCCCATGCTCCAGTGTGTGAAAGCTTAAAGTCCCGTGACATGAGGGCAGAGCCCAGGCCACTACTCCAAGGCTTCTCTACTTTTGCTCCTTCCATCCACACCTTGCCTCTGACTCTGGGCTACCTCCTTCAGCCAGCTCCCCACTCTTTGCTGGAAGAGGAAGACACCCACTCCAGCTTACCAAGGAAGCAGAGCTTTCCTTAGCTCCTCCCTTCCCTCCCAGTGCCCAGGGCTGGACTCAGCCTCTGAGAGGGATGGAGACAGGAAAGGTCCTGGGCAGGTGTGGCCGGTGCAGCTGACACTTACAGGAAGGAGTTGCGCCCAGCACTGACGATGCTGGTTAAGGTCTCCACATCCACGTAGTCATAGTGCAGCGCCTCTGGAGTGACTCTGGAGCCCATCTCCACCAGCAGCAGCCCGAGCCAGCGACCCATGTCCTCTGAACAGCTTGCCTGAAGGACAGGAGGCAAACGTGGAGTTCATTTTCCTACTGCCAGGGCTCCTGGAGACCTGTTCACTTCAGCCAAACCCAGAAATATTTGTAAGTACTGACTACGTAGCCGATACTCAGGGGTCAAAGAGGAATAAGATTATAGCACACATCCACAAATCCAAGAGCTCCCTTCTTCCACCTATTCAGGTTTCCATTCAAATGTCACCTCCTCAGGGAGGCCCTCCCTGAGGACGTCTCTAACACAGGCCTCCCTGCCCTCACTTTCCATTCTCAGAGCCTTCCCCAACCATTAGAATATAAAACCAACATTTGGGTGTTCTCTGAATTTTTAAAAAAATATTTACTTTTTATTAGAAGAGGCCATTTCTCATATAACTTAATCAAAATTGTTTCTTGTGTTATAATTGCCAAATAATTACAATACTGCGTATAGGAAAATCTCCAAGAAGTTGCCAGTCAGCTAAACACGGACTTATGTTAATTCTCATTTAAAGAGCATCTTATACAATTAAATTAGCACACAAATGCTAAACTTGAATACATAAAGCACACTTTTTGCTAGAAAGCTTCGTGTATAAGATAAATAAGAGACCTATCTCAAACTACCAAAAATAAAAGTGAGTTACGGAGGCGATATTTTTTGAAATTTAAGAACTAAGAGAGGCAGTGGGTCTTGGGCAGAAAACAAGACCAAGAGGTCAGATTCTAGGACAAGACTAAGAGACCACTGGCCCTCTGTGGACCCCTGGATAAAGCACGTGGCTGCCCTGGCCTCAGTTTCCTTATCTGTAATGGCAGAAGGTAGTTTTCTGTTTTCCTCTAGTGTTAACATTTTAAATTCTAAATCGCCAAAGGGTTGCCATGTGGAAGAGAGAGTCCACGTATTCTGCATGACCTCAGAGAGGAGGCTAGTGCCCGTGAGTAAGAAGGCCATTGAATCGGTGAAATGAAAACACACTTCGTTCACTCATTTGTTCAACAAATATTTCTAGAGCCCATAGTATTCTAATGCTGGACATCATGCTGAGTTCTGGAAAAACAGAAGTATGCAGAATAGGCCTAATTATTGCCTTCCTGGAGCTTAAAGATTTCAACTCAGTATGGGGAAAATCCTTCTAAAATTTGAATTGCTCAATGGGAGGGGCAGTGGACCTTCTCCTCCCCCAGAGGAGGGTACTGGTGAAAGGTCTTAGAGGGGATTCCAGAATCTGAATGGTTAGACCAGACTAAATGCTTTTCAGGCTTGGGATTTTAAGGTAAGGGAGAAAAAACAAACCTTGGTTCTGGGGCTGCCAGATTTAGTGAATAAAAATACAGAATGTTTTGTTTAATTTGAATGTCAGATGAACAATGAATAATATTTTAGTAGCGATAAAGCTCCAATCTTGCATGGGACATGCCTATATTATTATGAAAATGTTTCAGGTAATGTTCGTGGCTTACCTGAAATTCAAATTAAGTGGGTGTCCTGTGTGTTGTCTTATAATCTACTTGGGTCACCTGACAGGAGTGAGGCTTGCTTTCCTTCTCCTTCAGTCCCCGTGGTGTCAGTAGCAAGGGCTCCCCCAAACAAAAACATGACACTAAGGCCAGAGTCCCCAGACCAAGCACCACCTGCACCCCACCCTCTCCTCTCACCTCCAAGATGGCCACCTCCTGCCGGTTGCGCAGGATCCTGAAGGCAAATGGGTGTCGGGGACCAAAGCCCGGGGCCACCTCACAGCCTTGCAGGGCGATGGCGTTCACGTGGGTTCGCAGGTCCGTGTGGTCCTTGTGGAAATACAGAGTGTTGCACTTCAGGCGGCACCAGCGTTCCTTCCAGCCCTGGTTCACCAGCACGTTCAGGTACCCTGGAGGAGACAACGGCATGAGGTTCCCATAACCTGCCCTGGGACAGCACGGGGACGCAAGGAGGCTCCATATGTCTGCTGGAAAGAAGGCCTGGGGGTCGTGGTCAGCAATCTTTCCCCTGAGACCTCAGGGTGACCTTGGGCATGCATTTCTGAGTTTGTTTCTTAGCTGTGAAACATGGACTGATAATGGCATTCGTACATCTTTGCACAGCCTTTGGGCCACACCGAGCTTGATGAAAAGGGCAGGAACTACTGTATATGGTGTATAAAAAACACAACTCTTTTGCCTTTTCTCCCCAAATCAAAACTGTTACTGAAAGATGGAAAATAAGGGATGATGCTGACACCCAGTGGCAGCATGTGGGAACAAAAATGTCTCACCCACATCATCTTAAAATTGACCGAGGCACAGCTGCCATGTAGCTAATGACCCACAGGTTTAGAATTCCCTCTTAATGTTTTAGATTTAAATTTGCTTATTTTTACCATAACGCACTCTGATTCACTGATTATAAAATATTTCTTTGTAGCCATATATTTATTTATGTATTTATTTTTTGAGACTGGCTCTCCCTCTGTCACCCAGGCTGGAGTACAGTGTCTCTATCATGGCTCACTGCAGCCTCAACCTCCCGGGCTCAAGTGATCCTCGCACCTCAGCCTCCCAAGTAGCTGAGATTACAGGCATACACCACCATGCCTGGCTAATTTTTGTATTTTTGGTAGAGACAGGGTTTCACCATATTACCCAGGCTGGACTCAAACTCCAGGGCTCAAGCGATCCTCCCTCCTCAGCGTCCCAAAGTGCTGGGATTACAGAGGTGAGCCACTGCGCCTGGCCTTGCCATGTACTTTTATAATATTTTTTTCAGGGTTAGAATATTATTGCATATCCAAAATATATGATTTTTAGAAACTGGATTCCAGTACATGGAACACTACATTTACATGAGCAAAATAATGTTTTCCCCTTCAAATCACCTTCAATTCACATTGAATGCATTTTTAATAAAAAGTACCTAAATATTTTTCTCCAATAAATTTCCCTATAATATGGGTTGTTACTTATACACCTGGCACGTTCTATGCTAGAAAATAAGATACCCCTGTCTTGTTATCGTGGAGGAAACTGAGAAACTGAGGCCCAGAGATGGGCAGTGATTTGGGCTACGGTCACAGGGAGCATAGAAATACAGTGGTCAGCTGGCTTTTCCTTTCGTTAAGTGTCAGGGCCTCCGGGAAGGGAAGTGATGGGAAGGCCTAGAGTGTTAATGGAGTGGGGCTTAGCCTCCCAGGAGGCTTGGATTTCCTCCCCTGCCCTGGGGGTGAGGTGGATGAGGCATGAGGTCTCCTGGCCTCAGCCCCCGAAGCCCGCGCCCACAGGACCTGAACACCCTTCCTCCCCGTGCCCTGGACCCACCACAGCAGGGAACCTCCTCCTCGGTCGAGGACGTCTGCAGGTCATCGGCCAGTGTCTTCTTCTTGGAGAAGCCGATGATACGGGTGATCTTGCGGCCCGCAGCCCTGCTCATTGAGCCCTTCAGTTCTGCCAGGCTGCTCTTCTTCCCTTTGCCTGTTGGGGAAATGGGTCAGGGGAGTGGAGGGAGCCCCGAGTCCCACCCATCCTTAGTTTTCCTTGTGGCCTTTTCAGCCTGCACACAGGATGGGCCTGCAGCTCCAGGGATGGCAGGCCAGGTCACCTTACCCAGGTCTACAGAGTGGTCAGAACCTGCTCTGCCGATGTGTGCCCTTGGGCAAGGCCCCGCCCAGTTCCAGCATTCCCCAGCCTGAGCCGCCAGAGGCTCCTACCGTGATCACAGGTCTCCCGGCGGCCAAGGGTAGAACAGTTGTCACCCACGCCCATGCTGTCAGAATCTGAGGTCTGCTTCTCTTGGGACAGCCTCTGAGGAGGGACACAGACAGTCCCTCATCAGAGGGCACATTCAGAAGTACCCAAATTTCCCTTTATTGGTTCAATCTCCCTCCAACTCCCCCAGCACATGATAATTAGCTAACAAATGTTTGTCAGCAACTATCCTGTGCCTGATACCATACCAGGTATTGAAAAGACAACCATGACTTAGATATGGTTGTGTCTTTGGGCAATTCACAGTCCATCTGGGGAGGGAGGCAATTAATTATAACACTTTGAAATGAATGTCTTAGGAATTTGGACTGTATTTGGCAGGTGACAGGGAGCTGGGAAAGTATTTAAGTGGAACACTCATGTAATCCAAATTGGTTTAGGAAGTTACTTCCAGTGGCGTTGTGGGGGATAGACAAGAGGGGACAAGACTGGAAGCAAAAGAGCCACTTAAGAGAGTGTCATCCTGGTCATGATGAGACTCAACAAGAGCATGAACCAAGATGACAGTGAGGATGGAGAAAAAGAGATGAGCTGGCAGACATTTTCAAAACAGTCATGACGGGAGCTGGTGACCAGCAGGAGTCCATTACGATCCTAACTCGGAGGAGAGGATGGGAAGGGGACACACACCCACACACCCACACACAACATGTCAACAATTTCATTGCCAGCCCAAATTAGTTTTACTCATGACACCAACTCTAGACCATTCATCGATTCCTTCATACAAGGTCCATTAAGTGTCTACTAGGTACCCTGGGATGTAGAGTGGAAGCAATGATGACTCTCTTACCACTTATTAGCTGTGGGAATGTGGGAAAGTCCTTCTATCTCCCCAAGGCTGGGTTTTTTCACTTGAATTCCACCCACTTCAGAGGGCTGCTGTGACGGAGCCAGTTCAAGTGAAGGCCCATGGACTGTATCATTTCTAACACCTGTGTGGTGTGCTGCCATCTTTCTTCAAGAAGCTAAACTGTGCCAGTCACACTTGGGCCAGGATTAAATGACATCCACCCACTTAAGAAGGTGGAATTACAGAGCTCTGAGGCCCCAAAGCCTTTCCTGCCAAGATCCTCTCAAACCAGGCTCAGCTTATGCTTCACCATAAGCATAGCACCGGGGTACGGAGAGGACAGGAGATCATGTGCACCTCTCAATTTCCAAAGGGCTGGAAACATGACAGCTGTCAGAAAGGGGACAGAACTGTCAAGTATAAAGAATCACCTCTTCAAATGGTGAAACAGAAGTTACGGCTCTGTGTTCTGCAATGGTGTACAGATGGTAAGTTTTTCATCAGATAGAGCAAATACAAAGAGGTACTGTGAGCACTTTGGAATGAACTCGATGGTGACACTGCAATCACATGATTCTATAGACCCACCAATATCACATCCTCACCCTCACTCTCCACCCAAAATACCACCCCCAACATTCTAGTTACCCTCCCTGTGGATGCTCAACCACAGGAAAGCTCAACTCTGCAAGCTTGCTTCTTCTTCCCCTCTACATATCTTTCAAACTGTACCACAGCATGCGCTGGCAAGTGCGTGCACACACACACTAACACACACTGACACCATCAACGCTGCTTTCCTTCTGGCCTCACGAATGGCAAAGGCTAAGTGAGGATAGGGTTGAGTTTCTCCTCCTGCATCCACCTGGGCACGAGTACCCATCTTCCACTCCTGGTGACTCTGCGTGATCCCATACCTTTGCTTCTGTTCCCTCCCCTCGGCCCACCTCTGCCTCGGTGAAATCTTGCCTATGCCTTAAGGCTCAACATAGGTGCCCATCTTCCCTCACCCTTCTTGCCCCTCCAGCCAGCGTGGGCCCCTGTTCCACTCACTGTAGCTTTCTGGGATACTCTAATAGGCTGGTGGGCTCTCCTTTCTCACTGAGCTTAGCCATACTGGTCGTTTTCAGTTCCATGCTTCTTCCTGCTCCTGCACCTTTTCCCTCTGCTTAGAATGCCTTTTCCCTCCTCTTCCCTGCTAATTTTTCATCTTCATCTGAAATGTCACTTCCTCAGAGAAGCCGTCCTAGGGTGCTGAGGCAGAGGCAGGGCCCCAGGGTACCTGGTACTTTTCCCTCCTAGCACTTACACAGCTTGGCATTTATAAGTCTGTGTGACTATTTGATTCATGTCTGCTTCTTACTGGGCTGGAAGTGCTGTGAGGGCAGGGCTTGCACCTGTTTGTGTTTGGACTGCATTTCAGTGGCGAGCACAGTTTCTGGGGTGCCCCGGATACTTACCGGGTACCTGTCAAGCAGGTGCTCAGGATCCTGGCCTTGAGAGGAGGGGCAGCACAGTCATTAAGAACTAGACTGTCTAGGTTCAAATCCTGGCTACGGTTCTTATTTACTATGTGACCTTGGGCAAATCTGTGTCTCAGCTTTCTCCTCTGAAAATGTACCTACCCAAAGAGTTGTTATGAAAATCACCTCAGTTAATACATACAAAGCATTCAGTACACTGCAGGGCATGCAGTCACAGTCTATAAATACTAGCCTTGATTACATCGTGCAAGGCCCATGTCTGTGGGTCTTAACCCTTCCCCTCGACTGTAATGTCCTTAAGGGGAGGACTTGGGTCTGAGGCCCTTTGTTACCCACAATACCTGGCAATGTGTAGGTACTGGGACATATTTGCTAACAGCCTGACCAACTGGCTAATGACTGCTTCTCTCGTGTTCCAAACAGGCACACTCCTTCTCTTTTTTTTTTTTTTTTTTGTTTAAATGAAGCTTCGCTATTGTTGCCCAGGCTGGAGTGCAATGGCATGATCTCGGCTCACCACAACCTCCGCCTCCCGGTTCAAGCAATTCTCCTCCCTCAGCCTCCTGAGTAGCTGGGATTACAGGCATGTGCTAACACGCCCGGCTAATTTTTGTATTTTCAATAGAGATGGGGTTTCTCCATGTTGGTTAGGCTGGTCTCGAACTCCTGAACTCAGGTGATCCACCCACCCTCGGCCTCCCAAAGTGCTGGGATTATAGGCGTGAGCCACTGCTTCTGGCCTACTCCTTCTCTTTCTCTTTCTTTCTCTCTCTTTTCTTTCTTTTTTCTGAGACAGGGTCTCACTCTGTTGCCCAGGCTGGAGTGCAGTGATGCAATCATGGCTCCCTGCAGCCTCCACCTGCCAGGCTCAAGTAAGTCTCCTACCTTAGCCTCCTGAGTAGCGGGGACTACAGGCATGTGCCACCACGCCTGGATAATTGTTTTGTAACTTTTTTGTTTTAGAGATGAGGTCTCACTATGTTGTCCAGGCTGGTCTTGAACTCTGGGGCTCAAGTGATGTGCCCGCCTTGGCCTCCCAAAGTGCTGGGATTATACACCCTCCTTTTCTAATTGACAAATTTCAACTTATTTTTCATGGCATAGTTGCAACGTGACCTCCTCCTGTCCTGGCAGGGTGCATCACTCCCTCCTCTGGCTTGTACTGCACTTTGGGCACAGGCACTCATTTGTTCATGCATTCATGAATTCAGGAGACATTTATTAAGCACCTATTGTTGTGCCAGCTCTGTGCTGGGCACCTACAGTTTGGCAGTTGCCTGACTTTCCCCCCAGCCAGTTAGTTCCCCTGGGGTTGAGCCCATGTTGAGTGGCCACTGCCTGGCCCGGGGAAAACCTAGTGGAGACAGATATACCTTGTCCAGGTCCAACTTGCACAGGAGGACTGGGGATCTGGGGACCTCCACTCCCTCAGCTCCCCCAACTGGCTTGCTCACTTCTCGGATGACCTGTGAAGAGGACACACAGCTGTGAACGGGTGGGCAGGGAAGCTGTTGATGCAAAGGAAGAATGGGGTCTGTGTGGTGAATGCTGTAGAACAGAGGGTCAGGGCCACTGTGGGGAAGAGATGGGCTGACACAGCCACCTGCATATGTGTGGGGCACACTGGGGTTTGTAAAGGCTTTCTCCCATATCTGTCCCCTGGGTTGAAAAGATACAAGGATGGGGACCAAGAGGCTTATTGCTAATTAGTTGTGTGGTCTTGGAAGAGCCACTTCCCTGCTCTGGGCCTCAGTGTCCACATCTGCAACATGGGAATATACTAGTCCTCTGCTTCCCTCCTTGGGTTGCCTGAGGACAGTGTGACCGTGAATGCGAAGAGTGATGGGTACCATAAAGCCTCACAAGCGTGAAGGACCTGCTTCTGTGACCATGTGCACCTTTACAGCAACCTGTAGGGCAGCTGGAGTTATCACCTCCATCTCCTAAAGGCATCCGCTCACTTGCCAAGGCCACACAGCAATAAGCATGAGATCAGGAAATAATCACAGCCACCATTTGTTGCTCACCTAACTGGTGGCTTTCTGTGGATTATCCCATTTTATCCCCCACCAGCCTTGTAAGCCCTGAGTTACAGCTTAAGACAATGAGCCTCGCAGAGGGGAAGCCACCTGTTAGGTGGCAGCAGAGCCAGAAACTAAATGCAGGCAGTTCAGCTGCCCACTGTTAACCTCTGGGCTGACAGCCGCCCAGGATCAATGTCAAGGCAAGTCTCTTTTAACTCCAGTCTAGGGATCCATCTGCCGACCCAACCAGCTCGTGGAGGGTACAGGCTCCCCCAGCAGGCAGGTTCTCTCCCTTCCTTCCCTCCTGAGACAAAGGGGTAATGAGAAACACCAAATGTTCCATCATGGGGGCTGGTTATCACAGGAAGGAAAGGGCTGGGTGGGGAGGGAGGTGTTTGGTTTCATTGTTCCAGCAGGAAGATCAGAGGAGGAAAGGACGGTGTCAGAGTGAAGTAGAGGCGGTGCAAGGATGGGGTCTGCTGTAAAGGAATGGGGGGTGGGGCATCGCAGTCATCACAACAGTAATTACTGACAGTTACCACACACTCACTGCCTGGCAGGCGCTGTGCCAAGTGCTCTCCAGAATCCAAGGACCATTTCACAGATGAAAAAAACAGGCACAGAGGGGCAAAGTCATTTGCAGAAGGTCACACAGCCAGTAAGTGCCCCTTAGGCCTGGGGCTTGCACTCAAGTATGGGTGCCACAAAGTCCCCTCTCCCATGTCATCACTATGTCATCCTGCCTATGGCCTTTGGAGTAGATTTACTTCTTAGCTTCAAATTCCGGCTCCAACCACTTTGGTTGTATGACCTTTGGCAAGCCACATAAGTTCTCAAAGCTGTGTCTTAGTTTCCTCACCTGTGAAATGGGAACAATAATATTTTGTCCCATTTTCAAGCAGAAATGAGGTCATGTATGTAAAGCTCTTGGCACAATGCATGGTACAAAGTAAGTGCTCATTTTGTGGTGACTCTCATTGTTCCACATAGCTGCAGAGGCAGAAACTGGCCCATGGGTGGTCATTACAAGGATGTACGTTTCAAGGCAAGGGAGGATTTTTCCTTTGTTGTTGTTGTTGTTTTAAGAATTCACAGGTGTAATGATGAAATCAGCTTCCTTTGTAGATACTAAGCCTCTAGTTCCAGGAGGTATACAAGCGCAAGCTGAATAAGCCCACAGTAAGGATTTGGAAAGGGAATTCAAATAACCAGAAGGAACACAGGTTTCCAGCATGAAGTCTGCCTCTTGGAGATATCCGAGGCCCATTTCCATACATAAGCCCTAGCCACGCACAGGGCACTTGGGCTCAGGCACTGAGCAAGAGGCTCTTCCAGGGACAGGAGCCAGCTCTACTGAGGGCTGGCTTGGGGAAGAGAGAAAGGGTGAGAAGGCGGGAAGGTCAGGTGCAGGCCACACACCTTCAGCCACTCCTCGGCCTGCTCTCGGCTCTGCAGTGCCAGCACCAAGACCTCGGTAGCCCCCTGGGTGAAACGCAGCTCGTGCCTCTTGTGCCGGCTGTCCTTGGGCACGTAGATGATGCTGCAGGTATCCAGCGCCAACCTCAGATGCGGCTGCCGATCCTTGGAGCTTTTGTAACACTGGACAGGGAGAGAAACGCATCAGGATCTTCTGAAGTAGAGGGTAGAGGAGGGAGATATCCTCACACAAAGGCTCGGGGGAAGCCCGACCTCCCTTTAGAGACCTCCCCCACCCAGCCTAGCCATGGGCACTGTGTGAGTATAGCTGAAGGGTCCAGGCCGTTCACCCTGGAAGATAAACCTGGGAGGAGGCATCTTTGGGCAATTTTCAGTCACAACTACCTATTTGGGAAGATGCAGAATGTAGCACAATCCTAGGAAGACCAGGTTAGCCTAAAGAACCAGAGAAGAAGTGGGCTGGCTGGGGAGGAAGCCAGTTAAAAATCTACCTGGCAGGAATTTGGGAGACAGAATTCTAATGGAGATGGAGGGTTGGCCTTGGGAAGTCAATAGTTTACGAATAATGATTCTCACTTCCCCATTTTTTTAATGAGCCCAGCATTACCTTCATACCAGAGCCAGTCAATGACATCACGAAAAGAGAAAATTATAGGCTAATTTCTCTCATAACCCAATCGCAAAAGCCCTGAACAAAATGCTAGCAATTGGATTCCAGACGTATATAAAAAGCAACTACATCAAGACCAAGTGGGGTTTATTCTAGGAATGCAAGAGCGGTTTGACATTCAAAGATCAATTGTATCATTAATCATATGAACAGAAAAAAAGGCCAAAAATCACATATCTGAATAGAGCTAGAAAAAGTATTTGATAAAATTCAGCATCCATTTAAGTGAACTAAGAATAGAGGGATCTCCTTAATGTAATAATAAGGAACATTTTCATCTACAAACAACCCACAGCAAATGTCATCCTGAATGGTAAATTATTATTATTACGTTTAGAGACTGGGTCTTGCTTTATCACCCACGCTAGAGTGCACTGCTGTGATCATAGCTCACTGCAGCTTCAAACTCCCAGGCTCAAGCAATCTTCCTGCCTCAGACTCCTGAGTAGCTGGGACTACAGGTGCATACCACTATGCCTGGCTAATTAAAAAACATTGGTTTTTTTTTTTTTAGAGACGGAGTTTTGCTTTGTTGCCCAGGCTGGTTTTGAACTCCTAGCTTCAAGTGATCCTCCTGCCTCAGCCTCCCAAAGTGCTGGAATTACAGGCATGAGCCACCATACTCAGCCTTAACAGTGACTTCCCTTTTGAGCTCTAGACTGAGACAAGGATGTCTGCTCTCCCACTTCTGTTTGCATTGTGCTTGAGGTCCTAGCTACTGCAATATGTGGAGAAAAATACAGAAGGGGCAGGATTGGAAAGAGGTTGGTCATGTCCCTTGGACTAGTGCCGCCCTGCAGTGAGAAAAGGTCATGTTTCAGATGCATTCATGTTGGGCAAGGCTTGTCAACAGACTTCTGGGGAGAGAAGCTATTCTTTTTCTGAAATTATGTTTATCCTCTTACTTTGTAATTAAAGGTGCTCTTTCTTTTATGAAATGATAGGATGAGAGATGGTAAATATAAAAAAACCCTTCTTAAAAAAAGCAAGTAATAGAACGATTGAGTTTTTTAGGGGATTCGTTTTATAAAAGACAGATGTACGGAAATGAGGGTAGAAATGTGTACACTAAAGCTATTATAATAGTGGTTATCTCTTGGTCAAGGAAATTATTGACATTTGGTCAATAGTTTTTTTAAAATCACTTTTCATTTGTTTTTCTCTAGTTTTATAAATAAGCACATTTACTTGCATAATGAAAAACAACAAAAATTTAAAAGTGATAAAAAAATTCTTTTTTTTGGCAAAACAAAAACATGGTAAAGCCTGTATCAGGTCTTTTTTTTTTGGTTTTTGAGATGGAGTTTCACACCGTCGCCCAAGTTGGAGTGTAGTGGTATGATCTCGGTTCACTGCAACCTCAGCCTTCTGGTTTCAAGCGATTCTCCTAACTCAGCCTCCCAAGTAGCTGGGACTACAGGCACGTACCTGGCTAATTTTTTGTATTTTTAGTAGAGATGGGGTTTCACCATGTTGGCCAGGCTGGTCTTGAACTCCTGACCTCAAGTGATCCACCTGCCTTGGCCTCCAAAAGTGCTGGGATTACAGGCGTGAGCCACTGTGCCTAGCCCAGGTCTTTAAATTTGAGAGAGAGAGACAGAGAGAGAGAGAGAGAGAGAGAGAGAAAGAGAGGCACAGGGTGTGTGTGTGTGTGTTTAAATTCTGCTCCAGTGGGGAAAGTCCTGATCTTGGGAGCATGGGGGCTTTGAGCTTCTGTGCACAAAGTCAATCCAGGTATGCCCAAGGCAGACATACCCGCATGTATGTAGAGACACACCCACATGCAAGTCCACGTGAGGCCAAGGCACATGGCTGCTGCTGACCACTCACCAGGAGCTGGTCCTCCCTGATGACCGTCAGCTGCTTGGCCCACTGCCCGAAACGCTTTTTCCGCAGCAGGAAGGCACATATCCTGCATTCCCTCACCAGGTGCATGGAGGCCTCCTCTGAGGGCCACTGGTGTCGGGGCTGCGGGCTCTTCCCTTCCTCCTCCTCCTCATCGTAGGACTCATAGGAGCTGCTCATTGCATCAGAGTCATTATCTGCAGGCGTCATGGGAAAGGATCCATCACTGTGCCATCCTGGGGAAGCACCTTCTCACCCCTCTGCAGCGATCCCTGCACTGGGGCCTGAGGCTAGGAAGGCATGGGCATAAGGCATGACACTGGTAATGACTAAGGCCCCTACTTTTTTTTGGAGATGGAGTCTCGCTCTGTCACCCAGGCTGGAGTGCGGTGGCGTGATCTCAGCTCACTGCAACCTCTGCCTCCCGAGTTCAAGTGATTCTCCTGTCTCAGCTTCCCAAGTAGCTGGGATTATAGGCGCCCACCACCACACCCGGCTCATTTTTGTATTTTTGGTAGAGATGGGGTTTCACCATGTTCGCCAGGCTGGTCTCCAACTCCTGACCTCAGGTGATCCACCTGCCTTGGCCTCCCAAAGTGCTGGGATTACAGGTGTGAGCCACCACACCTGGCTGGCCCCTACTTTTGCACTTTGTTGTACTGATTTATCCCTTGCTTTGCGAAATTGGTTACTTCCCTTCTCAGAGCTTCAGTGTCCTCATCAGTAAAATGATCACAATAAATGACAGTACCCACTTCAGCCGGCTATTTGAAGACCAATGCATGGACAGTGTTTAGCCAAGTGTTTGGCACCCAATAAATGCTCAATAAATTTATGCTATTGTCATTACCCCTTCATCTTGACATCTGTTGTCTCTGGTTATTCTCACAATAACCCAGCAAATCTCCATTTTATAGATAAGGAAACTTGAGGCTCAGCGAAAAGAAATTACTCACCTAAGATCAGTTATCAAAAGTCAGGGAAAGGGTGAGATCCAGGCCTCCTGATTTCCATTCCAGTGGTCTTTCCACTGAGTGCTGGGGTGACCCAAAATAAGGGCATTTGGGCCTCTCTGGTGACCATGGTCTGGGTTGAGGGGCTGGTGGGCACACCCATGCTAAGGGCCAGGACAAGGCCTGCCCTTTGCAAGGGCAGAAGCCCTGCCCAGCATCTGGTACTTACAGGAGCTCTTAAGCTCGCCGTTCACCCTGGTTGCAGGGTAGCTGCTGTCTGCGTCCTCATAGTAGCCATCCACAATCGAGTGTGAGGGGCTGCAGCCATCTGTGGGTTGTCAGAAAGAGCTGCACTTTGGAGAAATGCAGGCAGACTCCAGGGGCCAGGACTGGGGGAGACCCTGACACCCCTGCTCCTCCTCAGGGAAGAGACAGCAGGCACTCTGAGCAGCTCTGGCCACGGTGTGAGGCCTCCTCTCTGCATCTCATCTGTTCTAGCTTCCCACAGTCACTCTGCTCCTGTCACCAGAAACTGCCCTTCTGGGCTGTCATATCTCCCGGCCTGTATTCATGCTTTTCCCTGTGCCCTCTCTCTTCTACCAGAGGACTTCTCATCCATCAAGACCCAGATCAATGATCTTTCCTCTGACTTTCTCAGGCAGTGAGTGGTCAGCTCCTCCTCAATGACCCCAGAGCATTGCATGTGTGCATGGTGTGTGTGTGTGTGTGTGTGTGTGTGTGTGGTGTGTTGGTCACAGCTCTGATTTTTGCACTGCAGGGAGCAATGTACCAGCTGCTTGGGCTGAGACCTCCCTCCCTGCTCTGCCTTCTCATCTTCTTCCACCTCAGCCCTTCCTCTTACTTCTTTCTAAACCTCTGGGACTGCAAAGAAAGAATTGGACTAGAGGAGATAATAATATCGTGCATAATAGTGACTACAACTACCTGTGCAGATTTTCACAACACCTTCCCATTTGGAGCTGGGAGGTAGTACGGTGCAATGCTGGGGTTAGTGGGATGTCTCAAACTGTATTCTGTATCAGAATCACCTGGGGAGTTGTTTGAAAATAGACACCCCTGGGCTGTATCTCCAGAGATTCTGGTTCATTGGAGTGGGCTGTGCTGAAGAATCTGCATTAAAAAATGACTAATAGGAAAATTCTAAACATCCATAAAAATAGAAAACGTATTGGACTCCAATGAGTTGGGAAAAATTTATTCAATGATTTTTTAAAAAGGTTATTTTGATGCAGGCAGTCCCTGGAACATACTTTGAAGTTCAGATGGTTAAGAGCATGTGCTTTGGGATCAATCCGAGTTGAGTTCAAATCCTATCTCTATCATTTACTGAGTGACCTCAAAAAGAAAAGTCTCTCTGTATTTCAGACTCTTCATCTGGAAAGTGACATGAGCAATTCCCACCTTGGCTTAGTGATACAATTCATGTCAATTCTTAGGACAGCGCCTGGCACACACGATATGCTAAACAAGTGCCAGCTGTTATTACTGTGATTGTCTCCTTTGATTCCCACAAGGCAGGGAGGTAGATATCAGCCCCATTTTACAGACAAGGAAACAAGCCACACACAGTTTGCTGGTGACAGAGCCTGGATCAGAACTGAGGGTGCCTGCTCAGGGGATGGTGCACATCCCCCCTCCCTTCACCCAGTCCAACTCACTCTCACAGCATACTGCTCTTCAGAATGCTGCTCTGGGCTCCTAGCCCCGCCTGTGCATCTGTTTTCTGAAGATGGCAGCACTGACATTCCCAGTAACTGGGACACCCAGTTCTATCTCCCAAGTGAGGCTCGGAGCCCGCCTTTCCAGCAGGCACCCTGAGGCCTCAGACACTGGACATCTCCTGGGAGGTGAACAGGGGTGTCAGGGCCAGAGATGTGAAGTAGGGAAGGGTGAGGGGGCATGGGGACACAGTACTCAGACACCTGGCAGGGCTGGACGCTGTGTGCGAGAGGAAGGATACTCCCTGATGGGCTTGGCGTGCTCTCCCTGGACAAGGTTCCCGGCCCTTCCTGAAGCCCTCCCTTTCCTTCTGCCCCAGGATTCCAGCTGCTTCTGGGAGGTGCCTTCTCTGCCCTGTCTGAGAGGGAAGTGAGTTCCCTGGGGAGGTGAAGGAGCCCCATCTAGCCAATAGGCTTGACCTGGGATTCAAGGCCCAGCAGCACTGTTCCCTGTCCTTGAATGTATAAAATAAAGTTGCCTGTTTTACATCCCAACAGCAGTTTGTGATAACAGAACCTGAGACTATCAAGGCTGAAGAGGGCTGTGGATTACCTGGTCCAAGCACCACAGCCAAAAGGTGCAATCAGCCCTAGGTCCCTCAGCTGAGGAATGGATAAGCCCAATGTGGTCTATCCGTACGGTGGGAAGTGTTCAGCCATAGAAAGGAAAGAAGTTCTGAGGCATGCTACAACATGGATGAACCTAGAAAACATGCTAAGTGAAAGAAGCCAGACACAAAAGGCCACAGATTATATGATTCCATTTATGTGAAATGTCCAGAATAGGCAAATCCATATGGACAGAAAGTGAATTGGTGGTTAGCAGGGGCTGGGGTGGGGAATGGGGAGTGACTGCTTAGTGGTACGGGCTTCCTTCTGGGGTGATGACAATGTTTGGGGACTAGATAGTAGTGATGGCTGCAAACACTGTGAATGTACTGAATGTACTAAATGCCACCTGTTGGACAGTTTGAAATGGTGGAAATGGTTAATTTTATGTGCATTTTATCACAATAAAAAATTCACCCACAGTAAAAAGCACAAACAGTAATACAAAAGAGTATGAATGAAAAAATATGTTCCCTTCACCCATATTTTTATTAATTTCCCACAGGAAAATCCTGTTAATAGTTCCTTGCATATCCTTGAAAAATTGTTAAAATGGATGCATGCATGTGTGTATGTGTATGTGTGTGTGTACACCCTATTTAAAAAAACAAATGGAATTGTTGTACGCAGTATTTTGTGTTTGATGTTTTCAATGACATAATAAAACTGATATGTCTGTGCTGATCAGAATTCATTTTAGAAATCTGATTATTGGCTGGGCGCGGTGGCTCACGCTTGTAATCCCAGCACTTTGGGAGGCCGAGGCGAGCGGATCACGAGGTCAGGAGATCGAGACCACGGTGAAACCCCGTCTCTACTAAAAATACAAAAAAATTAGCCGGGCGTGGTGGCGGGCGCCTGTAGTCCCAGCTACTTGGAGAGGCTGAGGCAGGAGAATGGCGTGAACCCGGGAGGTGGAGCTTGCAGTGAGCCGAGATTGCGCCACTGCACTCCAGCCTAGGCGACAGAGCGAGACTCCATCTCAAAAAAAAAAAAAAAAAAAAAAAAGAAATCTGATTATTTTTTGGTGGTTGCAGAGCATTCCACTGTGCTGCTGAATGACAGAGCAGCATCACACAAACATTACCTTATACAAATTCAACTACTCATGCTGAGCCATACAAACATTAGGATACAGTTTCTTATATGTAACGTTAAGTCCTTTTACCCAAACAAGTGACTTCATCTGATCTTCATTCAAAAGAACGTCCATGTGTTGCAATGCTGGAGGAAACCGATGAAAAGACCAAAGGCTCTCCTTTATGGCCAATTTAAGGGATTTTCAATGGTAACTTGTACCAGTGCCTGCTAAATTATTTTATTGCACCCACCTACTAGTAAAAATATATACATATATTTATGTTTATTTTTGTATGTTATATATGTATAAACTTTTTTTTTTTTTTTACAAATATGCTATTATCAGATTATAAATACTACAAAACATTCACATGGAACTTATTAAAAGATGTGTTGAATTAAATAGAAGTAAAGCTTCTGATATTTCTACCTACATCATCTTATGAACCCCTGGGTACCCCCACTCTACTCTGACAACCTCTGGTTTAGACCCCGTGCTTTTTATTTTATGCATTGACTCGATAACCTAACCCACCTGTAGGATGTCATTCTACTGAAACAATTTCACCACCCACTCGAGAGGAGCACTTGGGTTAGCAGCAGTAGTAGGGGGAACAGTATAGTGATGGTCATCTGTGTAGCTGCCTCCTAGCACACAGACACGGTGCATCTGGTTCCTCTTTCTTGTTTTAAGGGTGGAAGAACAGAGATCCAGAGGGCAAGAGGATTTTCCAAGGCCACACAGATCTGGGACTAGAACCTAAGCCCCAGCCCCTGGGGCCCCACACATTGGTCCACCCAGGCTGTCACCAAAGAGGCCAGGTGCCCAGGGCAGCTTCTCCTCAGCCAATGGTGACACGGTTGGGAGGGTGACAGGCTTGCAGTTCCAGCTCCCACAGGACACAGAGGAACTTAGATCTGGCTTCTCAGGGAGGGGAAGTCCCCAGCCCCACCAAGGGGACCAGAACTTACTGTGGGAGCTGATGTACTCAGGTGACTTGCCGGGTCCCAGAGGAAGGGCCTCTTCATAGTAGTCCTCAGGGGGAGGCTTGTTGGGGAGCGGTGGAGGCAGGTCGGCTGCCTGCAAGGGGACAAAAAAGCGGGCTAGGGGAGCGGAACACAGTGTGGAGAGGGAGGCTGAGGGAGAGGGAGGCAGGAGCTCACAGAAGGCAGGAGGCAGTGTGAATGTGAAGCCATACCTTTTAATAGAGCCACAGAGCTGGTAAAACTTGAGGGCATATTTATCCAGTGCTTCTTACCCCAAGTTTTTTAATCATCAGAGTTCCCCTGGAATGTCTGCAAGTTTTGTGGACTGCCAAACAGTAGTAGTCATACTTTTTACTGAGCACATGTAGAATTACCAGAAGCTACTGTGAGTTCTGCACTACTCTGTAACCATGTCTACACACACACGAGGTGCAGTAGGACAAGGAAGCGTGAGGCCTGTTCTTTAGTGAGGCAGAACCACCCGCAGCTGAGTGCTGAGCCACTGGGCCAGGGGAACCGTGGCTTTACAGCTAAGTTCTGCCACGTGTGAGTTGTGGGACATGGGTCATATCACTCATTCTCTCTGAGCCTCAGTTTCCTCATCTGTAAAATGGGGATAACAATCGTGCCAGCCTCATTCAGTTGCTGTCAGCATGTAAAGGACATGGTAAGTTGTTAGTGACTGGTACTGTTGCTGGTGATGATGACAATGAATTATGCAGTTGACAGACAAAGCTTGTTGTGATTATGAGCCCCTTGCTCTAATTCCATGGCCCCAAGGTTGGGCATCCTATATCTGGTCCAGTCTTTCATTCTGTAGGTGACAAACTCAGGCTCAGAGAAGAGAAGCGACTCGCCCAAGGCTACACAGCAGAGTCATGGGGGCGGGCAGAGGTCACCCAACTCCTGGTCCAGAGCTTTTTCCATAGCCCGGCTTATGTTATGCAATCAGAAGTTGGGCTGGTGACGTCCTTCGGGCCTGAGGGCACAGATAAGTTCACCACATTCTCCCTGCTCAGCACAAACACAGTGACTTCCCAGTCAGGAAGGTGGCAAAATAAAGAATAAAAATAAAAATACAGAAGAAAAAAACACACAGCGAGCACATCACAAGCCATTGAAATGTTCACACGGTGCTGCCTGTGCCCTCACCCACAACCCGAGAGAGACAATAGGGTCCAAAACTGCCAGGAGGGCACCCAGCGTGAAGGGGAGAGCTTCCCTTGCCTCCTCCAGAGGGACAGAGGCCCTGAGGTGTGGGAACCCAGGCCGTGACTCACGTTTCTCAGGCATGGGCTCTTGGCTGGCTCAGGGCTGGCTCCTTTGCTGGGCTGCCCATCATCCTCTGGCATGTCCCGAAGGTCACTCAGGTCACAGTCTACAGAGGGACAGGCCATTGGGCAAAGAAAGCCAAGGATGAGCAGCACAGCCCAGGGGAAGGGGGCTGGATTTGGGGTCAGGAGACCTGAGTGTGAGGTCGGGCTCCACCACCCCTCCATTAGTAACCCTAAGCAAATGACTTATGACTCTGAAACTCATCTGTACGCTGGCAGCAATGATGCCTGCCTTGTCTGTTTTCCAGGATTATAGAGAGGATCAAATAAAATCATACTTGTTTTCGTACATTGGAAATATTTGAGGGCTATGTTATAAAGGCACAGTGTGCTCCCTAAGTCTATGAGTCCCCAAAACTCTCTCACCAAGGCCTGTAGCTTTCTTTCTGTGTTGAACAGGGCTGTCTTCCCTCAGGATAGAGCTAGGACGGCAGGTACTCTGCATGCAGCCAGCTCAGCTGCTCCCATGCCCATGGCAGCCATGCAAGCTCTCATTTCTGCTGAGCCACTGCACCACTCAGCCCAGTGTCTTAAGTGGCAATCACCTGGGAGTGGCCGGCAAAGAAACACCCTAATGTGCCATGCCTTCTTTGGACTGCATGGTCATCCCTACCATTCCTCAAGTCTCTGAGCTGAATTCCTATTCCTATGCGGACTTTGATTAGACTTTCAGAGCTGGCAGATCCCAGAGGGGCCAAGGACTGGCCCAAAGCGACTTAATGATGCGATGTTAGAGCGAGGCCCAGCCCAGTCGGGGGACCCTTCTGCACACACAGGGAAAGAGGGATGGCTCCGTAGCTGAGGTTGGGAGATGGTCACTTACCAAATTCTTCAAAGAGGGACTCCACGAAGCTGGGCCCCGAGTGGAGGTCTGCTGTGTTCACATACAGGTAGGAGACCTCCTTTGCTGTGAGGAAGAAGTGGGACATGCCAGCTGTGAAGGAGGAGGGACCAGGTCTCCCCTGTCCCACTCATACTTCTAGCCCACATGGACATAGTGCTCACTTTGCAAAGCGCATTCAAGTCCTAAATTATTTCACTGGTTTTCAAACTTTGTTTTAGTTTTTACACTGGTATTGAGGATCTCTTTCTCCAAGTAAAAGGAGGCCCAGAAGCCCAGTACGGAAACAGATTACTGGGGCTGTCAGGCATATGCTAGGGTGTGTGCGTGTCATGTGTCAGGTGTGGTGGGTGTGTGAGGGACTGTGTGCATGTGTTGTAGGTCAGTGTGGGGGGTATGTGGTTGTGTGTGTTCTATGTGAGTGTGTGTGTTGTGTGTGTGTGGAGGGCAGGGGTGAAGGAGTACAAAGAGCACAGCCAGGGCTGTCGGTGGGAAGGTGGGGCCCCAGTGGACAAGGACATTGGGCAAGAGCTCGCATGGAATGCATTGGACGCTGTGTCCAGGGCTTAGCCTTCCTCCTGCGGCAGCCCCTGGGGGTGGGGGTGGGACAGAGGTTCCTGCATGTTCTTGAGTCAGGTGAAGGGAGGTTTTGTTGTCCTACGTAAGTGGAGCTCCTCCAGGCAGGCTGCTGGCGGCTGACCTGGAAGGGGCTGCAGGCTCTGCAGGATGGAGGCCACGGCCATCTTCTTTTCCAGGGTGGTATCGCTGAGGTACTCGTGGTCCAGGAGGCTGAGCAGCCCGGTGAGCTCTGGGAGCAGCTGCTCCAGCACTGCGGAGGAAGGCGGACGGGCACAGTCACAGCTGCACAGTCACAGCTCTGTGCCGGGGAGCTCGGCCCCCCACCACCTAGAGTTGGGGGGCAGGGGTCAGAGGGCAGGTCCAGGTGTGCAAGCAGACCCGGGGGCTCTCAACTGTCCCAGCCCTGCCACCCAGCTCCTGTGAGAGGGTCCTGCTCAGTTAGTCCTGTGGTGTTTCTCCGGGTCTCCCCACTCTACCTCAGCTGGCCTTGGCCCAAGGACTGGACCTCCCTGGGCTCACTTGGCAACGCTGAGCTCAGGCAGCCCCGAGCAGAGGCTCTCAGGCCTCCCTCTGTCCCAGATTGCCCTCTGCTTTGCTTGACCAGGGTCCTTTCTCACTGCAGCTCAAAGCTCAGCACAGGTCTCAGGCTGGAGCCCCTGGCCATCCAGGACACAGGCAGGAAAGAGGGCCTTCCTGTCCCATCAGTTCATGTGCTTCAATCTCTGGAACCTTCTGTTTCCGGTGCCTTGGCCACAGCCAAACTAAACATTAACCCTTCTCACTCCATGTTATCAGTGCCATTCTTTCTTTCCACGTGACACCAGTGCTTCTCAAACTTGAGTGTGTGTGAGAATTACCTGGGGATCTTGTCAAAATGCAAATTCTGATTCAGGAGGTGTGGGGTGGGATCCAAGATTCTGCATTTCTGATCCGCACCCAGCTGCAGCTGATGCTGGTGGTCCTGGACCATCTGAGTTGCAAGATCCTAGAGCACAGAGTCCTTTAAGGACTTCAGTGTGCCAAGACCATGATGTCACTGATGTCTCCCTGTCCTGAAAAGTAACTTGGGACTTGGTTTGCCTTAGAACCAAAGACCAGCTTCATCACAGTAGTATTGCCCTGCTTTGCAACCCACTAAGCATTTAGGCGTGATAACAGAAGCTAACCTGTGCTGAACAATCATTATCAGTTATATTCAGCCCTTTTAGATTTTATTGTCTCATTTAAATCGTGTATCAAGTATTTTATTATCTTCATTACATGGAGGATGAAACTAAAGCTCCGGGAGGTTAAATACCTTCTCCAGGATCACACAGCTAGCAGAGCCTAGAGTGAAGCTGCTTTCTTCATTCTCTTCTTTTAACCAGAGATATATTGACTCACAGTATTTTCTTTTTTCCTCCCAACAAGTTTTGAAGTAGGTCCCATGATCACCCCTACCTTTTAGACGAAGACACTAAGGCTCAGAGAAGATAAATAACTTGCCTGAAGTTACACAGAGGCAAGAAAAGCCAGGACCTCAGCTCCAGCCATGACTCTTAACTTCATGTGCTGTTCCCCACCCTGGGCCCTCCTGAGGAAACAGGAGACACTGACCCGGAGCTGCAGGGCCTGGAGGTGTAGGAGGAGATACAGCACCATGCAGAAGAGAACAGGCCCTGGAGCCAGATCGCCTGGGTTCAAATTCAGACTCTATCATTCATTAGCCAATCACTTAACCTGTGGGTTCCTCAGTTTCCTCTTGTAAAGCGGGGATAATAACAGCACCTGCCTCATAGGGTGGCTGTGAGAATTAATGACACCAGGCATTCAAAGGGCCTTGCCCAGCACAGAGTGAATGCTCACCACAAGTCAGCTATTCTTGCTGTCACTGAAGAATTTACTACACTGATCTGTCCTGATCCCTGAGTGCCTGCTTCCGTTGGCAGGCTGTGAGGCTCTAGCAGGCATGGACTGGACTGTGACTCTCTGCTTCCTTATCATCTGGTCTGGGGCCTGCTCAGTGTGGGTGCTCTTCATGTGTCTGACAAGACAGGAATGAACAGATGACCACACTAGGACCTTCTTTTAAATATAAATCTTATGTATAGATAGTGACCCTTGTTAGGAAAACATGATGCTGCAGTCTCTCTGTGGCAAAATCCATCATCACCCCAAACTCGCTGACAATGAGCTCAAGGCTGATGTGGACAGCTCCTATCTCGTGTGCACTCTCAGCTGCTGGGCACTGAGGGAGGGGCTTTCTGTGTGTGTTTCCATCCAATCCCCAGGGCACATCTGTGAGCAGTCCTACTGGGATGCCTTTTTTTCAGAAGATGACGCTGAGGCTGTGGCAGCTATGGGATAGTGGCACAGCTTGAGAGGTAGAGCCAGACTGATTCCAAATCTGTGTGATCCCTAGGGATCAGAGTGGCACAGCTCTGGGGGGCACTGCTCGCCTCCAGAGCCCAGGTGAAAGGTGCCTGGAGGTCCTGCTGCCTCCAGGGCCTGGGCCCTGCCATATCACATAAACACGGGTTCCGGATGAAGATGTTTCCCTCTTTAAAGCAGGTAATTATTTAAAATCATTTTAGCCAAACTTTAGCTATTTTCAAGGAAATCTTTTCAAATGGAATAACAAACCTCTTTAGCGCCCTCAACAGACACACTGATATGGCTTGGCTGTGTCCCCACCCAAATCTCATCTTGAATTGTTGCTCCCAGGACCTCCACGTATCATGGGAGGGACCCAGTGGGAGATAACTGAATCATGGAGATGGTTACCCCTGTGCTGCTGTTCTCGTGATAGTGAGACCTGATGGTTTTATAAGGGGCTTTTCCCCTTTTTTCTTGGCATCTCTCCTTGTTGCCACCATGTGAAGGATGTGTTTGCTTCCCTTTCTGCCACGATTGTAAGTTTCCTGAGGCCTCCCTAGCCATGATGAATTGTGAGTCAATTAAGCCTCTTTCCTTTACAAATTACCCAGTTTCAGGTATTTATTTATTAGTCTTTATTAGCAGCATGAGAACAGACTAATACATACACTAAATGTTGGTTAACTCAATTCCAAAACACTTACTGAGCACTAATTATGTGTCAGCATAGCCCCTGGGCGGGGCTTAGAAAAAATGAGTAAGAGATTGTTCCAACTGTCCCAATGCGCATTCTCTCTCTGTCTCATACACACAAACATGCGTATTCCCTCATAGGTAATTACTCACAAGGGAGGCCACGGCAGATGCAAGAAGGTAGCCGCAGGTGGCCTGGGAGCCCTCCTGTGGCCCTGCAGCCATAACTCACATTCAAAAGCACATGATACCCCTCTGCTCTCCCACAGGATGCTATAGCTCAGGGGTGCACTGGGCTGTTTATCCCTATACCGGTTATTCTGAAACTTTTTGGTATCAGGGTCTTTTTATACTTTTAAAAATTATTGGGCCAGGCGTGTTGGCTCACACCTGTAATCTCAACATTTTGGGAGGCCGAGGTGGGTGAATCACTTGAGCTCAGGAATTTGAGATCAGACTGGGCAACATGGCGAAATCCCATCTACAAAGGTATACAAAAAATAAGCTGGGAGTGGTGGCATGTGCCTGTAGTCCCAGCTACTCAGCAGGCTGGGTGGGAGGATCGCTTGATCCTGGAAGGTGGAGGTTGCAGTGAGTAGTGACTGTGCCACTGCACTCCAGCCTGGGTAACAGAGCAAAACCCTGTCTTAAACAAAATTGTTGAGGACCCCAAATTGCTTTTGTTTTATGTGGGTTGTATCTATCAATATTTACTGTATTAACATTAAAACTGAAAAATCTTTAAAACACAAGAACACACAGATACTTATCCCACTAGCCTTCAAAGTTACCCCTTCATCACAGGTTGTGCCTGGAAAACTCCACTGTAAACTTGTAGAGAATGGGAGTGAAAAGGTATATAATGTCTTAGTACTATACAGAAGTTGTCTGGACCTTACAAACCCCCTGAAAACATCTTGGGGACTGCCCCCAGGCAACCCCCTCATCCCTAGCTACACTTTAAAAACTGCTGCCCCCCAGTGAATGACTAATGATTGCTAAACTTTTTGGGATTTTTAAATCTGTTCCTCCCTCCCTTTCTTCCTTCCTTCCCTCCTTCCCCACTTCCCTCCCTTCCTCTCTCTCTCCATTCTCCCTCCCTTTCTTTTTTCCTTTTATTTTCCCCTCTCTCCCTTCTTTTGTTTCTTTCTTTCCTTCTGTCTCTCTTTCTTTTTGCTGTAAGGTTCCAACAATTTCTTGTTGCTATCAGTAAATGCCTATGGGTGGCAGCTTTCTGGCTTCTAAACACTCTACTGCTTCTAATTTAAGGTTTGTTATAGTCGTTTCTAAATAAGAACAGTTTGGTTCTGCATGAGTGCTCTGCATTTAAAAACCTGAGCTCTTGCACCCAAGCTTTGTAATACCTTTTTTGTTTCCTTCCTGGTCTTTGATGGGATTCTTAACATGGGACCTTGACATCTATGTGCTCTTCCTTTAACTGAGATTTGATCACCAAAGTTCAAACAGACCAAAGGAGAAGAAAGGGACTGAGTGTATCTGAGAGAAGCAGATGGAGAATGAGGGGCTGCCAGTCCTGGCGGGGTTTCTGCGACCTGAACGGATCTGGCAGGCAGCAGGGGCAGAGGGAGGGGAACCATGGGGCAAAGCACAGCTTGCACTGAACCTGCAAATATTTCACTGGAGCTGAGCAGTTACTCTGTGCTGGGCAGTTAATGCACATTATCTCATTTAATCCTCCAATGCCCTACAAAGGAGGAAATGGAGGCTCAGAGAAGTGAAGTTACTCAGCCAGTAAGCAGTAAAGTCAGACCTTGAACCCTGGACTGTCTGACCCCACACCTGAATGCTCCATCAGAAGACTTCAGCCTAGCTCAGTGCAGCAGAGATGAGGAGGCCAGGCTGGGGCTGGGGGGAGGTGGGCAGATGTGAATTCTGGGCTTCCTCTCACAGCCCTCCAGTGGAGGGCTCTGGGCCATGACTTCGTGGGGCTCCTGGTCTAGGGATACCTTTACCTGTGGGTGGAAACCCTCACCGTGAGGCTGAAATTCCTGCGTGAAGGCCCTCTCCCCACTGGGCCTGTTTGAACTTCAGAACTTCAACTGTGAAGATCTCATAGAAAAAAAATAGACCACTGAAAGCAAATACCTGAATTAATAGCAGGGATCTCATCCCAGAGAAAACCCAATATACATCATGGATGTAAGAAACCTTTCAGCCAGTGCTGGGCTCTTCCAGAACAATACAGAGCTCACCCTAAGAAGCTAGCTTTCAATCACAGTGAATACAGAAGTTTGATGACAGCTTCATCTTTAATTTTAGAGAATTCAAACCACAGAGATTTAAAACATTAGAGAATTTAAATTGGAGCGGTCATATGGGTATAAGGCATATGACAAGTGATTCGGTTAGGGCTCATATATACCAACAGGACAGTAACCTCAATTTTTAGTAAGAAAAGACTCCTCCAGCGGGATTGTTGGAAATGCACATTCCCAGACCTCCTATCCAGAAAGTCTAATTTGCTAGGCCTGTCCTGGATCCAGGAACTTGCATTTTTACAAGTACTCCAAGTGATTCTGATGGGGGCAGTCCAAGGTTCAACCTCTGCAAAATACTCCACCAGAAAAAATATTCTACAGAGGACATAAGGAATGTGGGAAGACCTC
This sequence comes from Symphalangus syndactylus, assembly GCF_028878055.3. Taxonomy (NCBI): domain Eukaryota; kingdom Metazoa; phylum Chordata; class Mammalia; order Primates; family Hylobatidae; genus Symphalangus; species Symphalangus syndactylus. The sequence continues at coordinate 37,539,399 of NC_072429.2, forward strand.
TCCTATTCCTTAAAAAAAAATCATTAGTTATCCTCTTCTGAAATAACTGAGAGTCAAGGTGGGAATAGGAGCCCCTGAAGATTACAAATAGCTGGAGCATGGAGTCTTGCTTAGAATAGTGCAGTGGCTAGGGCTCTGGGGTCGGACCCATGTATATTGGGATTCTTGCACTGCCACTTCTGAGCTGTGCAATGAGGGGCACATTAGAAATTTTAAGCCCTGGTTTTATCATAGGCAAAATGAGAATAATAGGATCCCAACCGCATAGGGTTGGAAAACTAGGTAAGGTTATGCTTGTGAAGCACTTTGTATGGCACCATGCTTCGAACGAACATTCACTAAATGATAGCCATATTGCATATTGTTTTGTCATTGTTGTTATTTTCTAATACTTTCCAGAACTATGGAGACTCCACAGTATTGATCAGATAGCATTAGGAACAGATTTGCTATAGTTGTAACAAGCTCCAGGAGGACAGGGTCTGTGTCTCAATCAGTATACAGTAGATGCCCAATGAACATTTACTCAATGAATACAATATTTTGATGGCCTAGTCTAATCCTCTTATATTAAACATGTAGCAAGTGAGTGTCCAAGAGGTTATTTAACTTAGTTATGGTCACACAACCAGTTGGGGGAAAAAGTATTTTGTGTTAAGTTCATACAATACTAACACAAAGCTTGATGCTTAAGTCATGGAAGAGTGGCTAAAAGCACAGGCTTGGACAATTTGGGCTCCCCTGCCAGCTCTGTCATTTTCTAGCTGTGGGCCTCTGGGGGAAACTTCTAAACTTTCCTAAGCTTCTGATTCTTCATCTGCAAACAGTGGGGGTGATCACAGTAGCTGCTTCACAAGGTCATGGTGAAGATGAAATGAACTGATGTGTATGGTGCTCAGGCACTCAATGGCTGCTCTCTTCACTCATCTGTGATCGCCCCATGGAGTTTCAGGTGCAGTGGTAGGCACAAAGGAGGATAGTATAGGGAAAAGAGGGCATGGTGGGACTCTGCAAGCCTCATCCTGTGAACTATTCATGGCTCTGGCCCTGACACTGAGCTTGGGATGGCTGTGGCACAAGGAGCTGGCGAAGCCCCTTCCCTCAGGGTGCTCAGATTCCAAGGACCCCCTCCATGCAAGGTGAGGAGACAGTATCTTCTAGACGGAGGGGTAGTAACGCAACCCAGATATCCTGGGTCCTTGCTGTCCCCAGTCAGGAAAAATTTTGTTCCCAATTCCTAAGCTGCCCCCCTCTCCTGTCTTTGCTCTTGGCAGACTCGGGCATCAGGACAGAACTGTCTTTATGTCTCCAGTTTATTTAGAACCACGAATAAATTCCATCTATCTTGCTTGGTTGAGTTGAGTCTTAGGGAGGTACAGTGAATTCCAACGATGAAAAAAGATACAACAGGAAGAAATGGACTAATCATTGTTTATAAGTTTTCAATCTTTTAAGTGAGGCAGAGAGGCTCAGAAACCCAAGATGAGGGATAATTATTCTCTGGGTTGCAAAAAAGTTTTTCAAATAAATTTAGAAACCTATTTAAAATATATCTAAGATTAGGCTGCTAAGTGCTTATTGTTCCTGGTGAGTGCCCAACTAAGAGTAAGATCACTTTTCTATCTTCTCCTCACTCCTCCCCATATGACTGAAATCAAAATAAGATATTAGATAGTAGAAATTAAGCTATCAATAAAAAGTACTACCACTTGCTACCTGGTTCACATCCCTGATGCAGCCTGAGTGAAAAGCAAGAGGTATTTATCACAGCCAGAAAGGACACTAGCACACAGAAGGTCAGATTTATTTATAAATCACAAAGATAATGAGTTCATAACAAAAGACAAGTGAGTAATTAAATTTCAGCAAGTCACAAGAATAATAAACCCTGTATTGGCTCCTATCAAACTAGGCCCAGTGCTGGGCACTTGGACTCATGATCTCATTCCTGTGTACCTTTCAGACTCTAGAACATATAAAAATGCTTGGAAACAGCTTGCAAATTACAAATTCATTAAATGCAAAGCCGTGGGAAAATATACAACTTCTCTTTTCCCCATCTCACTATTTGACCAGCCTCTTTACAGAGATCACAAAGATAACTTATCCTTCTTTGTTTTCAAAGTCAGAGTAAGTGCAACTAGCACCATTTAAAAATGGAAAAAGACCACTGTGAGGCTGTGGTTTTATGAAGGGCCTACAATTTTTCTTTTGATTTACTCAAATTTCCTTTCTTATGCAAAGAAAAATGACCCAATTTCCATCTCATAAAGCCTCCTGTTCTGGAGAAAGAACCAGTGCATTACTTGGAACATTTCCGATCATTATTTTAGAGAGAACTTTCTGCATACTGTGTTTTAACAAACGACCATATTAGTGGGGCATGACCCACTGTACCAGTGGGGAGGCAAGTCACCCTGGAAAGAAAAGCAGTATGCTGATCAGATGTGAGCTCAGTGCTTGGGTAGGGTGAAGGAAAGGAAGAGCAGCCTTTTCTGTGACTTTCAAACCCTGCAGGCTTTTCTTTTCCCTCCCTCCCTCCCTCCCTCCCTTCCTCCCTCCCTTCCTTTTTTTTTTTAGACGGAGTCATGTTCTGTCTCCAGGCTGGAGTGTAGTGGCGCGATCTCGGCTCATTGCAACCTCTGCCTCCCGGGTTCAAGTTATTCTCCTGCCTCAGCCTCCCAAGTAGCTGGGACTATAGGTGTACGCCACCATGCCCAACTAAGTTTTGTATTTTTAGTAGAGACGGGGTTTCACCATGTTGGCCAGGATGGTGTCGATCTCTTGACCTTATGATCTGCCCACTTCAGCCTCCCAAAGTGTTGGGATTACAGGCGTTAGGCACCCTGCAGGCTTTTCCAGAGACACCTCCTTCCAGGCTGTCCTCACGCTCTGTTCCTCAGCCTCTCAACTCAGGGACTTTGATGAGCTGTTCTTTTTGCCTATCAGAACTCCTTTCCCCTGCCAGCCAGTAACATCCTGTTTAGCTCTACTCAGTCCTGACTTCCTCAGGGATACCTTCCTTGTCCTCTTCACTGCACCTACTCCCCCCATTTTATGCCATGGTAGCATCAAGTATCTCTCCCTGTGGCACTTCACATGGCAAGATTTTGTATTTACTTATGTATTTTTTGATGATGGTCACTTTCCCCAAATTAAGCCTGAGCTCCTCGAGTGCAGGAACATTGCCAGCTTTGGCTAGCGCCAAACATAGGGCAGATGTTTAAGTATACATGGAACAATAAATTCTTGGAGCAAAGTTTATTTTCTTTTAAGAGTTGATAAAGTCTAACGGCTAGTTAATGTGATTTTAAAACCATGTCTGGCCTTATAGTGGCTCAGTATAGTAAAGAGAGGCTTGAAAAAGAGAAAAAAAATCAGGCAACAAAAAGTACCCCCAGCATGTAAAAGGAGGCAAAAGCCCAATTTTTCACTTGGCTAAGCTCCCAAATGCTCTATTTTGTTCAACTTATATCCCTCACATGAATACGGCTGCCAATTGATTTAGTGATGCACATTTTGTAGTTGGTGGATTTTAATTCTAACATATACACTGAGAAATAATGATAACAGATATTGAGCAACCTAAACCACTTGAGTTTAATTCCTGTTCCCCAATTTCCAAACAGTGTACCTCTGGGGCACTCACGTAACTACCTGTGCCTCATGTACACCATCAGTAACATGAGCGTATCTACCTCACCAGCGGGAACAGGCCCCGACACATGTGAATGTGCCTGGAACAGAGTCTGGTACGTAGTAAGCGCTCAGTAAATGTTAGCTATCTCCATTACTCTTCCATTACTACTATAAGACATATTCTGCTTTAAGTGATTTACATGTATTATTTACATAAATTAAGTCTTATTTTTGAGGGACGGAGGCTCTATTGCCCAGGGTGGAATGCAGTGGCACGATTTCAGCTCATTGCAACCTCCACCTCCCCGGTTCAAGCAATTCTCCTGCCTCAGCCTTCCGAGTAGCTCAGACTACAGGCGTGCGCCACCATGCCCAGCTAATTTTTTGTATTTTTAGTAGAGAAGGGGTTTCACCATGTTAGCCAGGATGGTCTCGATCTCCTGACCTCGTCATCCACCCGCCTCGGCCTCCCAAAGTGCTGGGATTACAGGAGTGAGCCACCGCTCCCGACCCATAAATTAAGTCTTACAATAAGGTAGATTAGCCCCACTTACACATGTGGAAACTGAGGATGCTAGAATGAGAATACTAGAGGATCTAGTTGTTATGCCTCCCCCAGTTTTCCTTCAGGATGCTTCTTCTGTCTGTGTCCAGCTCTGGATTTACTCTTGCAGAGAGGTCACCAGCTCCTCAGGTGAGGCTGGCAGAACTGCCCTTCACTTCCTGGGTTGAGAAATCTCTCCTTCCCCTGCCCACAGACTCTTCCAAGTTGTTGCAAATCTACCCAGCTGGGGCCATCAGGACATCTCCCTTCCTTCCTCTGAATTTACAAGCACTTCTCTGAGTCCAAGTGAAGGCCAAACAGTAGGCAGAATGTAGAAGGAGATGGCACTGGTTGGACTCGCATTGTTTATCACTAAGACAAACACTTCCTGTTGTCCCAGCTTGGATAGGGAAGCCCACTGTACATGTGGGCTGGAAAAGAATGACAAAGGGGCAGAAAAAAAAACACCCAGCTGCAAAGCCAATGCCTCCGTCTTAGTGCTTTCCAAGAGTTAAATATAGCCCCTGTGTGAGGGAGGGCAGGGGTAGTGAGGTCACCTTGGAAGACTTTTGTGTGTGTTAATTACAGCGATTGCAGGAAACTGAATATCCTTTTATGCTTAAGAGAATAGTACAAATTTCACTCCACAGGATAGAAACACAGAAACATTCATAAGAAGGGAGAAGGCAAAAAATAGTGGGAAGAATTTGGGACTTGGAGGACTTGGTTTGGGCTCTAACTCCTCCCATTTGCCAGTATGTAATTTTGGGTGAGTTATTTAACCCCCTCAGAATCATTTTTCTCTTCTGTAAGAAGGGGCTTAGAAAGCCCATGCACAGGTTTATGTGAGGGGGAAATGAAGAATGGCTGGAAAAAGGCTGGTAAATCGTAGGGATTATTGTTAGAGATGGTAGAGCACCATTCTTTGACGCACTGTTATTTCAGGAAGACAGGGTGGTCATGGGGAGTTTCTGGGTGCCACTCTTCCCAGGAGTCAGGCTCGGGTGACAGGCTCAGGGAAGCCTCACATCCTCAATGGCCTTACTCGCATCAGCTCTGCCCAGGTTCCCGTCATCCACCAGGAGGGCCGTCACTTGGAGCATTTTGTTTCTCAGCTCTGGGCCTCCAGGGAAGCCATAGCTTTTTCTCCCCAAGGCATTTCCAGACCACACAGGAGGGGGTAGGGGAAGGCCACCCGCTTCTGAGGAAACAGCTTTTGGCTGTGGGACTGGGCTCTCCCAGAATTGTTCCTTTGTCTGCGGATTCCTCCCTGTTGAGCTCACAAAGGAAATGGGTCCAGGAGGAAGTGGAAAACTGTGACACACACGCGCACTCCTCACACAAGATGGCAGCTGTTTACGCATCCAGCGTCCTGCACCGCCTCCTTCACCAATGGCGTGGGGAAGCAGAGTAGTTCCAGGGAGTAATCTGGGATGCCTGATGGTAAAAGCAGGTAGTATTTTCAAGCGCTAGATGTTATGCTAAGCATTTTGCATGGATTACCTCACTTACTCCTCATAATGACCCTGTGAGGTAGGTTCTGTTTTTGCCTGCGTTTACACACGAGCCAAGTGAGGCTCAGAGAGGCACAGTCACTTGTCTAAAGGCACACAGCTGGCAGGTTAAGATTCAAACCTAGACCTCACTCCAGAGCCTAAGCTTTCAATCGCAGCACTAGCATACCTTCTGGCCTTCTTTTCATAGGTGTCTCCTACCTGCAAAGCTTGCTGGAACCAGCAGTGAACTCCTCTGACCATACCCCAACTTCTGTTCATTCACCAGGTCGGATGTCTGGCCTGAGGCCTAGGTGAGGCTGGGGATTTCTGCTTTTGAGACGTCTGAGTTTGGGGACCCATCTCACCAACCTCCCTGGGCTGACAGCAAAGCCTCTGACTAGGGGTATGTGGGTTATATAATCAATAATAATAAAGCTATCTAATAATAACAGCCAACATGTATTGAACACTTCCTATATGATGGGTACTGTGCCTTACACTTTTACTTCTTTTAAAAAATAGGACCTCATGGCTTGGTGAGGTGGCTTACGCCTGTAATCCCAGCACTTTGGGAGGCTGAGGTGGGCAGATCACTTGAGGTCAGGTGTTTGAGACCAGCCTGGCTAACAAGTGCTAAAAATAACATGTACTAAAAATACAAAAAAAAAAAAAAAAACCCAAAAGCAAAAAACCCTCATGTCTGTAGTCCCAGCTACTCAGGAGGCTGAGGCAGGAGAATTGCTTGAACCCAGAAGGCGGAGGCTGCAGTGAGCCAAGATCGCACCCTTGCACTCCAGCCTGGGCGACAGAGTGAGATTCCATCTCAAATAAATAAATAAAAATAAATAATAATAGAACCTCAGGTGGACAAAAATTAATCCTAATCCTTGCTTCATGAGATACTCTCATTATTGGCCCATGCATGCCATATTTTTATTTAGTTATTTATTTATGTAGTTATTTTTGATAATGGAGTAAGCACACACAAACCTACCATTCAAAGCAAAAGCCAGGATCTTGACAATATCTTACATCTACCTTTATGATCCCGCCCTCCTGCCTCCCCTGCCCAATCTCACTATCATCCTGAATGCTGTGTTCACCATGTCCTTGCTTTCCCCTGTATATAGTTTTAGTACAACCAGATGTACTCCTGAAAATATTATTTTAAATTTTTGGTTTAAAAATTTATTAAAAGAATATATAGTGCTATAGGTAATCTTTTGTGACTTTTTTCTTTAATATTATGCTGCTAAGATTTATCCATATTGCTGCTTGTCATCGTGTTCATTCATTTTGACTGTTACATGCCATTCCATTGTAGGAATATTCTCTGTGCCTAACATTCAGTGCCTTTATCTCATTTGCTCTTTGCAGCAACCCTATATGGTGGGAACTCTTACCCCAGTTCTACTGACAGGAAACTGAGGCCTAGCAAGGTTAAACTTGCCAGAGGCCACAGGAGCCAGGGTTGGAAACTTTCCACCTCCCACAGTGCACTGTGTTTTGGTGCTCTGGAGAAAACACAGGCATTGGAGCCAGAATCTCAGGGCTCAAGCCCCAGATCCACACTTACTGGTTGTGTGACCTTGGGCAAGTCGCTGTGTGTCTCTGAGCCTCAATTTCCTCAACATCAAAGTGGAGTGATCATAACTGCCCTCCCTACCTCCACAGGCCTGTTGTGAGACTCAAGGCTGATGATGCTGGTGAGAAGCAAGAGCACCCTGTATACTGAAGTTTTATAAATCAGTAAATAGTGATTAATATAAATGTACCATCCTCTTACCTCCCACTTCCAATCAAACAACGGAACTCATTTGGAATTCAGAAGAGACTGAATAGCACCTTATTCAGAAAAGCAAAGCATTAGGTGGACAATCGGCTTGCAGAAAACTCAGTGTGATCAAGGAATCAGAAAATCATCAACAGATGCCACAGGCTACACTAATAGGAGTATGTGGTTGGCTTTGTTCTATTCAATAGAGTTTAAAAATTATTTTTTACTATTTCTGACCTATTTGCAATATCTGGGACCCTACCCTGGTGCTGTTTGTTTGTGGTATTTCCTCTGCATAATCTGTTTTCCAACTGCTACCTCCTGGTAGCTGTGTGACCTTGGGCAAGTGACTTCTCTGTGTCTGTTTCCACATCTGCAAAATTTGGATAATAATAATACTTATTCCTCACAGGACTGTTGTGAGGATCCAGTGAGGTGTTACATAAAGTGCTTAGAGAAGTCCCTGATGCATGCCAAGCTGACGATATGATTATTATCTAAAATCTCCCCCACACCCCAGAAAGTGCTCGCTTATCCTCTGAGAGTTGGTTTAGATGCCACTTCCTCCGGGAGGCTGATCCAGCCTTCCTGGACAGGTGAGATTCCCCTGTTCTATGAGCCAGAGTAGATGACTTGTTCGATGTCCACTGTGAATCCATGAGGATTGAGATGATGCCTGACTTCGTATCTGCCCAGTGCTCAGCACAGTAATGGGTACACAGCAGGTGCACTGGGGTGGGGGGCTAAGTGACAACCTGGAATTCATAGAAAGGACCACAGACTAGGGAGGCCCCATGAATCCTGCCTCTGACAAATGTCTCCAAGAACAGAAGGGCTCTTGGGGAGTGGGAGAAGAGAAGGGGTGGAACAGATGTGCTCCCTGGGGAACTGGGGCCTTGGGGAGCAGAAATGGATCAGGAGTGACAGTTCCAAGACCACAATATTAGTGTATAGAAGAACTTTCCGGCAACCTGAACTAAGAGAGGCAGATAGGTATCCCTTTCAAGAGGGATGGAGCCCAGGTGGGATAGTCCCTCGTCAGGAAGGCTAGGGAGGAGTCAGTACAGTGGGTAGCTGTGGCATTGTGAACCCATGTCAGATGTATCCAACATCAAACCTGGGATTTGGCTTCCCTCACCCAGGCAGGTTTCATCATTTCACCAAGCCTGTTTTCTCAATGTAAGACAGAGATAATAACAGTGCTTACCTCAAAGGGTTGTGGCAAGAAGAAAGGGAGACAATGTATGAAGACTGTATGCATCATGCCAGGTACATATGAATCATGCTTGTAAGGGTTCATTATGATTACTAATGTTGCTGTGGTTGTCAGTGATGAAACGAAATCAACCAGGGCCTAGACTAGATATTCTAGGTGGGAGGCTGGAAGCTGAGCTCAGATGGCCACTCTGACTGTCTGCCCAGGTAGGAAGTCTTCCCTCCTTTCCTTCCCTCTCACCTGCAGAAACCTCTCAGTGTTAAACCTGGATTTGGTTCTGGGCCAGGCCCCCATGAACCTGCCCCATAGGAATCCACCCCTGAATAGGCTCTAGGAGACCCTGGGGTGATTCCTGCCTCCATCACTGGAGTTGAGAATCCAAGAAAATGTTGATCAAAAGTCATGGAAATGGATGTTTTGAGTTTTGAAATGCCCCAAATATCTCTCTGCTTCTGCATTAGACTAACAATTGTGTACAATTAACCCTAACTCAAAGTGGAGAGTTTAAAGTTTTATGTATCTCTGCTTTTAAACATCAAGGTGAGTTGGTCTTACAGTCTGCTGCTCACCTGAGATATTTGCCCTACCTCCTAACTGGCCACCTCTTTCCAATCTCTCCCTTTCCATTCTAATGTGACCTCACTGCTGGCTTTAATAATTTCCCCAAATTGCAACACATCATAATCTCTTCCTGCTCACAACTCATACACTGCTCCCCAGGGCCCAGAACACCAGTTTTGCTTTGTGACACAGATGATGAAAGATCCTCACATGCCCCATGCACTCCCTGTGGCTTATCCCCAACGTCTCCGTAATCCCATCCCTTCCCAGGATGGGCAGGCAAGGAGCGAGAGTGAAAGTGTCAGAGATAACTTGGATTACTTTCTAATTTATTAAGAAAGGCAGTCATTTCTAAACCTGAGTTTTAGGCATTTGCTTTCTTTTTTCAAAAAGTTGACTGCTTCTTATGTGCTGAGTGCTTTTACTATATGAATCCAATGATCCCTCATCGTAGATAGGAGACTGTTATCTCCATTTTTAGTTGAAGAGACAAACTCAGGGGGTTAAACAAAAGGAGTAGAGCCAGGATTCAAACCCCAGGCAACTTGACACCACGGCCAGAGCCCTCAGTTCTCTACTCTCCTGTCTCTATTATTAGTTACAGATTGCAAGCCGCACAACCTCTAAGGACTGGGACACACCCAGTTAGTGACTGGGAGAATACATCCCTACTCTTTGGAAGGACATGGAGGCCCCGTTTCACCTCCACCTGCTCTTCTGGGCTCTCAGCATGCCGCCCCGCTTTGCTTTCTGAGCACGCTTCTGGGCTCTTGTTTCCACGATTTTCTCCATCGGGAATGCCATCTCTGCAGGACTCCTGGCTAGGAAGTGCCCCTTGAAACTTCTGGTCTCTTATATATTCTCTTTGATGGACACTGACTAGATATGACCTCATGTTCCAAGCATCAGTGACCAAGTTTCACTTTCTCTGCCACACTGGGAGATTCAGGGACCCTGAGCTTCCTCTCTGGAACCTCCGAGAGCTGCACCTGGTTGCTGGCTGGAGGTGAGGAAAGGCCATCAGGCTCTCCGGCTTCCTGGCACACTCCCAGGAGATCAGTTTTCTTTTTGGTCCAAGTGGAGCTAAAAAAAAAATCCCCCTTGGTTTTGCATCAGCAGGATCTGCTTTCAGCAAACCCTTCAACAAGAACGGGCAGGAAGAGTAAATATTTATTCTACAAATGAATAAATCTGGTTCCATCTTCAAAAGAAAGCCTTAGTATAAATTATCATAATTTCTCCATTCTAAGACGCCACTGATTTGAATATATTTTCATATTGAACAACAGCTTTTTGAAAAAAAAAGAGAACAAAACGAATAAATTAAGATGTCAATTGTAAGGTATGTTCTGAGTTTTTTAAAAAAATATATCTTTGTATCAATGAAATAAAAACATATATGGTTTAATTTAATTTTTATTTTCTTCTTTTGGCTTCGGTGCTGTCAGAAAAAAAAATTCTCCAAAACTTTGACTAGGCCACAGTGAAACATGGGCAGATATCAACAATGTGTCCTGGCCAAGTCCCACCACTGAACCTAGGTGGGCTCCAGGTCAGCAAGGGCACTTCCTGGTCACCCATGCACTAATGTAATGGCAGCCCTGAGGCCCTGCAAAGCCAATGGATGGGCTTTCTCCCCAGCAGAAATATGTCCGTGTTCTGCGATACCTGGTGACCACGTTAGTGACATGTGGAAAGCCAAATGGGAACCTGTCGGGTGACCGTAGGCAAGCCACTACTCTTTGTACCTGTTTCCCCAGTTGTAGAATGAATGAGATAGGATTAGATAAGTGGTTTCCTAATGCTCTTCTGATGAAGCCTATGGGATCTGCATAGCTTCCTTAGGTGCTGCCCAGGGGTAAGAGGGATGGAATGGGCTGTGCTCAGTGTTCCCATTCCCACTTCACCCATAGCAGCTCTGTTGCTTAAGATTTTGTTTGCAAAAGGTTTCTGAGGCCAAAAGTAGTTTGAAAAACACTGGTAAATGGCATTCTGGGGTCTTCCCAAGACTACTCTTGAATACACACTCTCCTATGGTTTAAGGACAGTGCTTCATTCCTCGGTTTGGACACACCCTCAGAATCCTTCTCACCACAGTGCTCCCGGGAGACACTCCCAATCTCTCTATAGTCTAATCCAGGGGTTGGCCAACTTTTTCGGTAAAGGACAAGATACTACATATTTTAGGCTTTGTTGGCCTCTGTTTCAACTACCGAACTCTGTCCTTACAGTGAGAAAGCAGCCATAGACAATATATAATGAACAGGTGTGGCTGTGTTCCAAGAAAACTTTCTTTACAAAGACAGGTAGCAGGCCAGATTTTGCCCCTGGGCTGAGGTCTGCTGGTCCCTGCACTGTAATACTTCAACCTTAATGGTGAAGGAACTGAAGCCCAAGAGGGGAATTCAAGGAACTTGGTTAGGATCCTCATCTCCTGGCAGTGAATTGCTTCCATCACACTACACTACTCATTTAGCTGTGACTCTTGCCCTAAGTTGAACTGCAGGCATCTGGGGACTACATGGTTGAGGGAATGGCGCCTGGAAAAGGCACGTGTTCCATTTCTCTCTCTCAGGAGATCAGTTTTCCTCTAGGTTCTTAGAGGGCTATAAAAAGCCCCCAAGCTTGCCTCCTGTGAGGCAATTCCCCAGAACTGGTATGACTGCAATGTGGTGCCACATTCTGCCCCCGCCACAGCCTGACAGCTGTGCCAGGGACAAGAATCACACCATGCCAGCTCTGCACCTTCACTCCCTACTTGGGGCAAGGCTGGGATTCCCCGAATGGAATTTTAGATGGAGGATAGACCCCGGCTGGGCCCTCCCGGCTCAGCCTCTTTGTTAATTCCAGGAGAATGAGAGCTTCATGAATGCTGAATACCAGAACTCCAAGGGCCACAGCGGGAAGAGTGTGAAGGATAAGAAATAAAACCTCATGAAGGCTGCCTGGCTATACCCCTTCATCAATAAAGGATGTTCCCTAGAATTATTCAGACCTCCTTTTCCTCCTCGTCTTCTCGGCACCCTCCTTGTCCCCACTTAGAAATCTTTACCTAGTCAGCCCATCTTAACTAGCAAGTCCTTCGTATATCTAACCTGGGGATAATCCTCCAACATTCATGGAGAAGCAGCGGAGAGCAATGGTAAAGAACTCAGGTATGGAGGTGAGTTGCGCTGCATAAATGGGCATTTCAAAGCCTCAGTTTCTTCATGTATAAAATGGGAATATGACAGTATCTATTGAGTCATGGTGGGCTTTCAGCAATAAGTACACTTGACTGTAACTATTAAGCATTTGCTGTGTGTTAGACACTGGGAATATGGCACAAAAGATACTCCTCGGCCTCAGGACTCATTCACACATAAAACAGATATTTCAACAAGTGTGGTGAAAACTTCTAAAAGCCCAGTCTGAGGAGGGTGGTGGTAACCCAAAGTCAGGAGAGACCTAGAGGTGGATGTGGCAGGGAGATGACTCTGAGCTGCATCTTTCAGGAAGGGGGAGGAGCAGAGTCATCTGTTTGAACCTTAGTTATTGCATCTGTCCAATGGGGAAAATGTCTCCACTATCTACTTCATAGGGCCATCATCAGGGTCAAGAGATGCCACAGAAGAGAAACTCAGGGCTGGAAGGGTCTCCAGAAAAAAGAATTTAGTGGGTCAATTCTCTGTCTGATGAGTCCCCCATTACACAGGTTCCTTCTTGCCCCACCGTGAATGGCTGCTAAGTGACAGTGTGTATGATCACATGGGCAGGGGTTGTCCAGCCTCTGCACAAAGCACTCTGTGGATGATGTGCAATGTCCCTGAAGCTAAGCTGAAATGAAGATAACTGGTGAATGTCAAAGTGCTTCTAAAAGTTAAAAACTTTATAAAAATGTATGTTCTCATAACACGGAAGCGAGCGGCTGAGTCAGGGCTTGGATTTGGGTGTTCTGCTTCCATGTCCAGATCCATTTCCATTCTGGCACTCTGTGCTGGGATATTTATTGGAGGCTGGAGTTCACATCACCTGGGAGTCCATGGTGGAGGGCAGGGGAGGGAAGGGGAAGGAGAAGCCAAGATAAACACAATGCATCTCCGAAGGTCCATTTTGTACAAAGAGATTTTGAGAGGGTGACAGAAGGGGTTAGATATATTACGGATGCCAACAAAAAATTTTCATGGCTTTTTAAAGATAAAATGAGACATTTCATGCTTTCAGAGGTTGCTTTGGGTAACAGACCCAGACCCTAGAGTCTCATTCAGTTGAAAAGTGTGAAAGACAGAACTAGAAGCAGGTGTTTGAGCAAGGTCAAGGGTCAAGATAAAAGCAGTGCATGAAAACAGTAATTATCACCCTTGTGTGTGATCATTACTTGTGATTACATCAGAATCACCTGGTGGGTGTGCTTAAAAAAAAAAAAGCAGATTCCCAAACCTCTGACCCACTGATCAAATCTTTGTGGGTGTATTTTCAGTAGGCTCCACAGGGGGTGATTCTGAGCCCAGCTGGATTTGAGAACCACTGCTGTAGATAAATAGGGAAAGGTCCTTCAGGCAGGCTGGAGAAGGCAAGAGCAGAAACAGGAAGCTCCTATCCGAGGCAACAGGATACAGAAGCCATCCAAGATATATTTCCCAATAATAGTCAACAGGATTTGGGATTTGATTGTATAAAGGATGAAGGCAAAGGAAATGATGGATAATGATGAAGTCTACATTTCTGTCCCTAAAGTGAGAATCATTGATGTGGAGAATCCTGGAGTTGAAAGTGGCCATATCCAACTTCTACTCTGTGAACTGTATACTCTCACTTTCATTTATTCATCATCTCAACAGACATTTATTGAGCACCTACTATGCATCAAGCATTACACTAGGTCCTGGGGGAAGGGCAGAGAGCAAGGAGAGAAGAGCCCTGCCCCAACAGAGCTCATATGAACAGCTAATTCAAGCCCACAGTGAACTGTGATTGAGAAGTGCAGGGTGCTCTGAACATCTACAACAGGGATGTATCTTGGGAGACTGGGAAACATTGCCTCGAGGAAGTCATATTTCAGCAGTGAGCTAAGGAAGAGCAAGGGTGAACCAGGTGAAGGCATAAAATATTCAAAGATGCAAGGAGCAGAGCCAGTGTGAGAAGAGCCCAGGGCAAGAGGTAGGTGGGGGTCCAAAGCGAGCTGGCAAAGTGTGCAGAGGGCAGACAGGGCAGGCCTGAGGCACCACAAGGACAGTAGCTGATGTTTTACAAACAATGAGAAACCACTGAAGGGTTTAAGCATAATCCAACCAGTAGCTGTAAATAACTGTCCTTAATTGCATCAGGCGGTCTCCCCAAATTCCATCCTTAAGCATAGATAATTCATAAGTCCTATTAAAAGCTATAATATACTGTACATTTAAATAAAAAAAAGAATGCTTTAGGTTGAAACATACACTCCTAGAAGTCCTGTTCTCTACATTGTGCAAAAGGGTCAAGCTGCGAAAGCTTCTTGAATTTTACGTGAGAGTAGTCCTTAAGCTACATACTAAGCCATTCTGTGGCTTCCCTGATCTGTGGCCACTCAAACTTTGACTCATTACATCCCTACGCAACTTGTATTCTACCATTGAACAGTTCTTTTCATTTGTATGCTTCTCTTAGATTGAGCCCAAACTGGCCTCTGTTTAATCTCCTTCTGGAGAAACTTTCTATTACCTCTTCTACAGGACAACGAATTTGAGAACTGATTCCATGTCCCCACTTCAACTTTAGTCTTGTTCACAAACACCCCCATTTCCTTCAATAACTTCTCATGTGGTTGAGTTGTTAGCATAAAAAGAGAAACAGGAAGGGTCATCTGATTTGGTGGTGAATAAGATGAGTTCAAAATTGGGTCACCCAAAGCGGAGTTGACCTCGGAATGGAAATGTACTATAGGCAGGAGGTCATGAGGAACTGGAGGCCAAATCGTGGCTGGTGATGGACATCTGAGAGTTACTCTCATAGAGGGGTTTAGTTCTTCATAGGAGTGAGTGTAGAGAGAGGGCTGAGGTGGTCTGGAGATAGGCGGAGAGAGGGGCAAGTGCCATTAAAGAAGACAGAGCAAGAAGATAGAGACAGAGCAAGAGGGAAGCTAGAGCAAGTGGGAGAAGATGGGAAATAACAATTAGTAAGCACCTACTATGGGCCAGGCACTGGGAGCTGGGCAAATATTATTGCATTTCAGTCTCCCAACTATGGGTGTCATTCTTCTTGCTTTACAGACTAAGGAAACAACTTGGCTGGGTAACTTGTCTTAGTGTGGGAGAGGCCCAGAGGCTATGAGCACCTATAACATTGGGATGGGGCAGAGAGAAGGCAGAAAAGGCTTCCTGGAGGGATGAGGCAGTGGTTATTTAACCTAGACTCATTCGACCCCCAAATCCGTGATTTTCACATCTCTGCAAATTAGGAGAATACATCAGAAAGGAGTAGAGGCTCAACAGAGCTAGAGGCCAGGAGATGGGATTTGATGGAGGTGAAAGGCTAGACTTTGGTCCAATGGAAGTGGAAGCCATTTGTGATCCTTCAGAGACGGCTCTCAGTGGAGGGTGTGATTGGAAGTGAGGCTGCACAAGGTGAAAGGAGTGTGCAAGAGGAGTTGCTGACCATTTGTTTGAGAAGTTTGGCCAGGAAAGGAAGGAGGAAAATACTGGGGTTTGGTGAGGGGTGTTGCACACAGATGGGTTCACTTTTTTGTTTGGTTCTGAGGTTTTCTTGAAGATTAAGAAGGGTGTGAGAAGCTGATGGTATCTAAAACCAGTATTGTTTTTCTGGACCAAAGATGAGAATGGAGTAATGATATGTTCTTGGCAGAGGGTGGGAGGGAGGAACTTACTTGGCAGAATACTCACTCATGTGAAAACGGGAGTTTGAAACTGATATTTGAGGGAGAGGCTGGCAAAACTTTGACAAAAATGGAGAAGCCAAACAGCTTCTGTGGGAGACAAAGAAATGGAAGCAGTGCCCAGTGACCAGGAGAAGCCTCCACAGGGAACAGAGTTAAGTCATACGGCCCCGTATGACTCCTTACACCCATTGCAGAGTGTGGTTAAATTCTGAGTGCTAGACTACATGTATTACTCTTGCCATGACATTCCAAATGAAGACACTGAAGGGTCAGAGAAAGTGACTGCCCAAGGTCATACAAAAAGTTGCAGTCAAAACTCAAACCCAAATCTGTCCATTCTCTGAATGACTCAGCTCCACTGAGTCCCAACACTGACAAAGATGACCTCATGAAATATGTTTGGATCAAAAAGATGATTCGAATATGGATAAGGGTTCCTTTCAAAAGACCATTACCATAGAAGGAGTAGGAAATGAACTTGGATGTCAGGGAAGAGGTATGTCTGCATGGAAATGAACAGCCTTGGGGACAGAAGTTGGGTCTCAAGTCACTGCAGGGGGAGCTCATCATACAGATTAGCTACAGGCTGCTTGGTCAATGGACACCATAGGGAACACATGGCCTTCCTCATTTGGATCTCAAGAGCTGGTTCAACGGAGGCAAGACACAGGCAGAATGGATTCTTAGATCATCTGTTGAGCAATGAAAATCTCATTCCATGAAAAGAAGAGCATCAGATTATTTCTTGAGTTGCCCAGTAGACAACATGATCTCCCCAAGAACACAGAATGCAGCAAAAGAAACTCATGTCTTGGGTTCAATTCAACTGCAGTAGTTGAAAAAGAACCAGTTGCAAAGGGGAAAGGAAAGGAACCTTGGGGGAAATCAATCACTCCACATGAGCCTGGGAGATCAGATATAATGTTGGACATTAAGAAGGCAAATTTAAAAAAAAAATCAGAAAAAATTCAGACCATAGCCTTAAAGAGATGATGATTCAAGAAGAACGAAAAGTTCACAAAAGCAAAACTGTGATGACAGCCATAGTCAGTAGGCATGAATAGAGAGACTATATAACAGAAAATGAACATTTCGGTCACTCAGAAATGTCATTTGGACAGTGTTCCAGTTATTGAAGGTCATAAGTGGATTTCCAAGAGACAAGCACCATCAGGGATCACCGTGATACAAACAAGATTATAACCTGTTCCCTGTCTTTGAGTTGTACACAAAGCTGTCTAATTCAGTACTTAAAACAGAGCAGGGACTCAAAAAGCAACATCAAAGTTGGAGTAGCTTGTGGAAGAAGCAAGTGAAGTTCTGTAAAGCAGTCTTATTAATGGTGAGTGTGGTAAAAAAAAATTGTAATTACTAAAATAGCCAGCATTTATTGAGTGGATCCCCTATGCTAGGTATTATTTGTAGGTTATTTATAACAAATCCAAGAAATAGGTGTTATCAGTATCCATAATTTATCCTTATCTGTGGGTGGTGCCATTTGCTTTAGATGTATGATGTCGGAGATAGGGACAGAGAGTTAATTAACTCGTCCTGTAGAAGGTGGTGTCCATAGATATTGGCTTTACCTGATGGTTGATTCTCTTGTATGGTATTTGTGAATCAGGAAACCCTCTGGAAGGATTGCCATTATGATATAAGTGGTTTCTATGTCTATTACTGTGTTATATGAATCCTTTTCTCTCCCCATGGGAAGACACATATCCTGTTAGAAGAGAAATTCTACCTTCCATGTTTGTTTCCATTCTCAAGTCACTTGACTTTGATGCTGAGCTTTTTATGCTCAGCATATTCACAGCAATTGCTGTGAAATATCTGAATAGTGCAGCTTAAGTGCCATGGAGAAGTCTGGGGCCTGAAACAGGGAGATTTGGCATGTAGGTTCTGCTCTAAGGCTTGGGCAGGTCACTTGCCACCAAGGAGGCAGTCAGCAGCAAGCTTAAGATCAGGACTTTGATATGGAGACAGCTGGGTTTGAACCCCAGCTCTGTGTCTCACATGGAGAATGAATGAGCATGTCAGTGACCTAAGCTTGTTGTTATGGACTGAATTGTGTCCCTCCCAAATGCATATGTTGAAGCCCTAACCCCAAGTGTGACTGTATTTGGAGACAGGGTCTTTATGGAGGTAATTAAGGTTAAATGAGGTTGTAAGGGTGGAGCTCTAATCCAATAGGACCGGTGTCCTTATAAGAAGAGATGGCCGTGCCCGGTGGCTCACGCCTGTAATCCCAGCACTTTGGGAGGCCGAGGCAGGTGGATCACCAGGTCAGGAGATGGAGACCATCCTGGCTAACACGGTGAAACCTCGTCTCTACTAAAAATACAAAAAAATTAGCTGGGCATGGTGGTGGGCGCCTGTAGTCCCAGCTACTCGGGAGGCTGAGGCAGGAGAATGGTGTGAACCGGGGAGGTGGAGCTTGCAGTGAGCGGAGATTGCATCACTGCATTCCAGCCTGGGCGACAGAGCGAGACTCCGTCTCAAAAAATAAATAAATAAATAAAAAGAAGAGGAAGAGACACCAGAGATCTTTCTCTGGATGCACAGAGAAGAGGCCACGAAGGGACACAGCAAAAAGTGTCCTACAAGCCAGGAAGAGAGGCCCCACCAGACACTAACCCTGACTGCACCTTGATCTTAGACTTCCAGCATCTGGAACTGTGAGAAAATTAATTTCTGTTGTTGCAGCCATCCAATCTGTGTATTCTGTTATTGCAGCCCTTACTGGCTAATACCCCAGCCAAGCCTGCTTTCCCCTGAGGTATGATTCATGATAGTCCCAGCTCATAGGCCCCATCCTACGGGTTGTTCTGAGAGGAGCCACATAAGAAGCTGAGGACAGTGCCTGGCACATGGCAAGAGTTTGATGATTTCAGTTACTATCGTGAATACCGATGTGTGGTTTCTTCCCTAGTCAGCTGTGCATGACAATGCCACCTCTCACATGGTAGGCAGGAAGCTGAAACAAGACCTGTGCTTCTTAAGCCTTCCCTGATGACAGAAGAGAGTGCACACCTGCCTGGGAACAGGGGCACAAGAAAGGTCTGCTGGAATACTTTTTTTTTTTTTTTTGAGATGGAATCTCGCTCTGTCACCCAGGCCGGAGTGCAATGGCTCGATCTCGGCTCACTACAACCTCCGCCTCCCAGGTTCAAGCGATTATCCTGTCTCAGCCTCCCGAGTAGCTGGGATTACAGGCGCCCGCCATCACGCCCAGCCAAGTTTTGTATTTTTAGTAGAGATGTGGTTTCACCATGTTGGGCAGGCTGCTCTCGAACTCCTGACCTCAAGTGATCCACCCACCTTGGCCTCCCAAAATGCTGGGATTACAGGCGTGAGCAGAATACTTGTTGAAGTCTCATGTTTTATCTTAAAAATGCATGCAGATTTTGCATTCTGATTCATAACACGGTTGTGTTTGCAATTATTTATCAGAGTAGAGAACTGAGGATCCAGACAGTTAAACTGATCTTGTGTGCCCAGCCACAAGACCACTTTACTTGAGATGGCCTTTGTAAGTCACCAAGAACTGATCTGAGTATACTTAGTACTATTCTCAAATTGATTACTTGTACAGCAATGTTGATTTTTAAAAAGAGAATACTACTAAGTATTGCTGTACAAGTAATCCATTTGAGGTGCACTATAAAGTGTGTTGTATTTTACTAATTAAACCACTGCTGGAGCCCCTCACTGTGCACTATATGCCAGGCGCAGTGTCAGCGGATTGATCACAATAGATCCACTCCTTGCCTTCCTGAAGCTTACTTCCGGGTAGGGAGGCCGACACTAAACAGTCAGATAACTATGTCTACAAAGTTGCGACAAGAGGTGTAAAGGAAGATAGTAGGCTAGAAAAGCCTGCAGGGAGAGAGCAGGTCAGTGCCCTCCTAGGCTCTCAGCACCAAGGGATTCCTGGGAAATCTGGCTTCCTAGGAAAAGTGCTCTGGAGGCAGCCTTCTGACGTGGAGGTTGTTGGTTACCAAGCATTTAAAGTGAAGTGAACTATTGTCACTCTGTCTTAGGATGACACAGTGCACCTTCCACAAGCCTGGGTAGGCCTAGGTATGGATTTTTGTACTGCAGATCAGACAGGGTGGTATTTAAAAACTGGTGGGGAGTGGGGGTGGTGGAGAGGTGGGGGAGGTGGCAGGCGACTAGGAGTGTGAAGGGGAGGGGGGATGGTGGTATTTGCTTTAGACACATGATGCGGGAGGTGGGAACAGCAGGACTGAGGGGTGTGAGAGGCGCCTCTTCTCTCTGTTTTTCCTCCCTGATGTACACTCTACACACTTGCCTGGAAATCAGTTAACAGGTGAGAACTGCTTTACAAATCTAGGCCTCAGTTGCTAAAGAACCAAACAGAGGCCCCCTCTCTTTCCTGCCTGCCCTTCCCAGTCCCTGAAGGAGAAGGTGAATGCAGTATTTTGTGTTGGGGAGGAGCAGGTGAGGAGGTTGAATTGGAAGCCAGGAGTCCCCTCTGGCCCTCTGAGCTCGCCAAGCCTGACTTTCCGTGTAACAAGACTAAGGGAGGTTACCCCACACCTGCTCCCGGCTCATCCCTGCCCCAGTGCCTCCTAATTGCTCCCATGCCCCTGTTCCCTCTTTTTTTCCCTCCCTTCGGGGGCTCAGCACAGCAAACAGGCAGATGGGGGATAGGTGTGAGATTATCGTGGGGAGGGGAAGGAATTTTCCATTATTAACAACAACAACAACAACAACACTCCACCTGTTGGCACAGCACTCACTAGTTTATCTAGTGCCTTCACACCTGTGATCTCTTTGGATCCCAGAAGTGCAGACTGAAACCCTGGGGTTCTGATTCCCAGCATTTGACACTGTTCACGTGTCCAAGCAGGCCACTTCTTTACAGACACACACATGCCCATCTGGCCATTGCCAAAGGCCATGTCTAGACCTTTACTTAAAATGGGCACTGCCAGGCGCGGTGGCTCACGCCCGCCCGTAATCCCAGCACTTTGAGAGGCCGGGGCCGGTTGATCACCTGAGGTCAGGAGCTCCAGACCAGCCTGGCCAATATGGTGAAACCCCATCTATACTAAAAATACAAAAATTAGCCGGGTGTGGTGGCTCATGCCTCTAATCCCAGCTACTTGGGAAGCTGAGGTAGGAGAATCGCTTGAACCCGGGAGGCGGAGGTTGCAGTGAGCCAAGATCGCGCCACCCCACTCCAGCCTGGGCAACAAGAGCGAAACTCCGTCTCAAACCAAACAAAACAAACAGAAAAAGAGGTGCGCTAGCCCCCTACGAATGCTGCCCTCTCGGCTCATGTCAATCTCAGTTTCAGTAAGTCCCCTCCACTTCTGTGAAACGTCTACCAAATATACTGGAAAAGGGTCGGCAAGGTGCCTTGGAGACCATCTAGTCCAACTTTGTCGCTGGTCCAGGGAGAAGGGCCTGGGCCGAGGACACAGCTGGTGCGGGATAGAACCACCCTCGCCTCCTCCCTCCCTTGCGCACACATGCACACGCGCGCCTGCTCACGGCGCTCCTCCTTCTCGCAATGCCCTAGGCAGCTGCAAACTTCGGTCCCTTGGAGCTTCTCCCTAGAGGCTGCCCACAGCCGGTGTTTCGGGAGTTGAACCTGTACACCTTGTTTTCCCCTTTAGAGTGGAATGAGGTGGGAGGAGCTCGCTGTCCTCCGGAATCTAGAGGGGGATCTTTTATGAAGTTACAAATCCTTAGCCTAGGAAAACTCTGGTTTCACACACGAGAGGCGAGTTGGCCCAGGACACGGGCGATGACACGCACCGGGTTGTCCCGGCAACAGAAGGCACCTTTGCATAAGCGCCGCGTCTCCCAGTCCCCTCCGAGCGTTCCTCAGCCCCCGCCCCACCGCCCACCTCTCTCCCTCCTCCTCTCCGGCTTCAGACCGTCCGGTCTCCCTTTCCCGCCCGGCGCAGCAACAAGTGCGGGCGTCGCGGCCCCTCTTACCCTGGCCTCGGTCCATGGCGCCGGCCCGGTCCCCGGTGAACGGGCCGCAGGGCGCAGGGGCTCCGGAGCGGCTGGTGGCGGCGGGCGCGCTGCGCTCTCAGGCCAGCCTAGCGGCCGGCGCTCTCTGCGGTCCCCTCACCCAGACAGGATGCTCGCCGGCCGCCCCCGCCCCCGCCCCGCCCCGCCCCGCCCCGCCCCGTCCGCGCCCGCGCCCGCGCCCGCGCCCGCCCCTCAGCGCTGCTCCCGGAATAGACCCGAGCACGCCTCGCCCCCTGGGCCGCAGCCCGCTGTCCCGTGGTGCAGCACACGCCCGCGCCGCGCCCTGCCGCTCGCTCGCCCTCCGCGGCGCTCCGCTTGGGCTTGGAGGACCCTTTTCCCCGTCCGCACGCGTTCGTTCCCGCGCCCGCGCGGCCTGCCCCAGCCCGGACCCAGGAGATGTGCGGCTTTGCTTGCGCTCCGCTAGCGATGGGGTCTTACCACTGCACCCCTCAGCCGGCTACATGCCGGAATGCGGAGACTGTTGGAGCGCGTTTTTATCCTATGGAATCAAAACCCCCTTCCCTGCAGCCGCCACCCATTTCCTGGCTTTGGGCTTGTCTTCTCCGTTTGCCGCGGGTCTTTTTTGAGCACCTTCTAAGCCAGACAGTGGGCCCGCGGCGATGCCGGTGCAATGTCAGTGGTGTTGCGAAAGAGGAGTTAAATAATAACAAAGATCTTCAGAAAGAAAAGCACCTGGGAAAGGGAGAAAGGGAGGCTTTGCTGAAAGGTAGGCAAGAGCTTGGGACACTCAACTTTTGAGGTTCCTTGTGTACTAAAACGTGAAAATATACGAGGATCTGGGAGAATTCAGAAAAAGAACAGAAAAATGAATAACACGTGAAAACATGCAAAACAGCGTGATAAAAAATGTGGAAATGAATACTTTTAGCATACAAAATACAGTGCAATATAAGTGTACTTTTCGCAAGATTGTAGAAAATATTGCTATGATCAGTGTGGAACAGTAATGGGATCTAAGTTTAAAGCTGTATGAAGAATGTCAACTTATTCACCTTATTAGTATATCCCTGTGAAAATAGGTCTCACTCATTTATACACAATATCAAATGTCTGACTTTAAGACCCTTCACAAAGTCCAGGACCAATTGTTCTCCTAGACACCGCTCCTCCCACCATGGGCCAGGCCATGGTTTTCAGCTTTGAGCTGGCCACTGTTCTCTACTTAGAACATTCTGGAACCGGGAACACCTACCACAAAGGTATGGAGGCAAGAAAAGGCCTGGGAAAGACCCTCCTGTACTTTCCTAGACTGAGAATGTTTTCTTTTCTTCTTCTTTTTTTTTTCTTGAAAAGTCTCGCTTTGTCGCCGAGGCTGGAGTGCAGTGGTGTGATCTCGGCTCACTGCAACTTCCGCCTCCCGGATTCAAGCAATTCTCCTGCCTCAGCCTCCTGGGTAGCTGGGATTACAGGCGCCCACCATCACTCCCGGCAAATTTTTGTATTTTTAGTAGAGACGACGTTTCGCCATGTTGGTTAGGCTGGTCTCGAATTCCTGACCTCAGGTGATCCACCTGCCTCGGCCTCCCAAAGTGCTGGGATTACAGGCGTGAGCCACCGCATCTGGCCGGGGATATTTTCTCTATTGCTTTTATGGGCAAATTAAAATTGACATTGTCTTAAAATATTGCATCAGTGATTTATTTAGTGTGTATGTGTGTGAGCACTCAGACCAAATGTGATGTCGTGAACAGTGTATGAAAACTTGTGCATGACTCTTGTTCTGTTAGTTTGGTGCAAAAATAATAGTGGTTTTTGCCACTGAAAGTAATGGCAAAAAACGCTATTAATTTTGCACCAATCTAAATACTACATAGTATAATAACTTTTCGTCAATGAGGTTTTCTTGCTCATCTGTGCTATGGGAAGCCTCATACTGTAAGTCCTCACAGGACTGTTGGTAGGGCAAATGAAATAATACAAACCCACTTTATAAACCACAAACAGCTATAAAATATGAGCCATTATTATTTTCTGAGTTCCTTTTTGTTGCTGTCCCCTTTTCCAATTTGAAAAGGTCCGTTTCGATTCTAAAGCAGCCAACCAACAATTTACCAGTGGATTAAGTTTTAAAAGTTTATTGTTTGAACTCTGAAACACTTGGAAACAAGGCCATAAATTGTATCTTAAGTTCTCAGGATAGCTCACTAATTCTTCTAAAAACGTAATATTTCACTTCAAATAATTTAGAAAAACAGTATGAAATGTTACTATTGCAAAAACAGACGGAGGCTTTTGTAAAGATTTTTATTTTTATAATGTTTAAAAAAATATTTAAGACAGAGACGAGGTTTCACTATGTTGCCCAAGCTGGTCTCGAACTTCTGAGATCAAGTGCTTCTCCCACCTCGGCCTCCCGAAGTGCTAGGATGACAGACATGAGCCACCACGCCCACCCTGTAGAGATGTTTACAGAACTTTCAGAAACTTTCAAGGACTTTGGAGATATATTACAGAGAATTGGAACAAAAAAAGTAAAAAAGGCTAAGGAAAATGTACATGTGTCCATGGAATAATTTATGGAGTGGAATTAACTGAGCTGTGGTCTGGGAAGGATATAGAAATGGGAGAACACAGTCTGTGCACAGTTCTGAGAATCAACAAAAAATTGTTGCTGGGAAGATATAGGGGTTCTGGTTTAAATAATTACCCATAATGTCCACTAGATGGCAATGTTGACTAAGTTGTCTACAGCTTGGTTGCTGTCAAGAGTAACTGAGGTGGATGAAAAAGTTATTTGCGGGTTTGGACAAGGAATAACTATTTTTTTCCTGTATATTTCCTTTAGTGAGTTTCATATTTCTCATAAAAACTAACAATCCACACTGTCCGTAAATTCGCTTAGGCAATATCGATTGCACTCTGTGCAAGTTGCTATTGAGAGAAGAAATGCTAAGTAGGAATGATTCCGATCCTCAGAGAATCTACAGTCTAGTAGAGGAGATAGATATGTATAAAATAATATAATACAAATTATTGTCTGAAAAGTACCAGAGGAGAAATAAAGTGGTCTTGGAGTCCATCAGACAAAGCAAGACTTTTTTACTAATCATGGAGGCTGTAATGGATGACAGACATTTGGAAGGGGGGCAACTGAGAATGTGTAATGAGGAGATAACATTATGGGCAAAGAGCAGTGACAGCAAAGACATTGAGCTCAAAGGCAGCAGGATGTGTCTGTGAAGCAGTTCAGGTTCACTGGATCATGAGTTATTGGGGGGCAAGCATCAGGGCAAGGATGGGAATGGAGGTTGTTGGTACCTGCTTTTCTCTTCCCCTTTCCATTTCATTTTGAGTGCAACTCTCTGGCAAGGATTTTTAGAATCTGCCTCATATCTTCCCTTTCACTACCTACTTTGCTCACTTCCAAGTTTTCCAGGTTTGCCTGGTTTTTGTCTAAAGAATTCTATGTGGGGAGCTCCAGCTCTGTAAGAAGATATCAAATTTAGCCCTAGTGAACAATACCAGGAAGAAAGCTTTCAACTCCCTCCTGCTCCCTGTCTTGTGAAAACAAATGATACTCCCTAGTCTCATTCTTAGCTTATCAGGTGGAACTGGGAAACCCTGGGAAAGAAAAATTTGGAGGTTCAGGACTATTTGTTCCAGGGAGAGAAATATACTCTAGCCTCCTAATCTAGGGACTGTTTCTGCCATGGCCAACAGAGCGACCATTCCACGATCCCGATCAGACCATGCAACTACCCCCTTAAAAATATGTGATGGCTCCCCTTGGCCCTCAGCGGAGAGTCCAGATTTCTTATTATGGTGTTTGGGGTGCCTTCTTCGCTGAGCCTTCAGTGATCTCAGGAGACTTGGGGAAGAGTAAGAAAAACAACAGGTGGGTGCTCAGATCTGGGTTCCTGAGTCAACTTCGTTGCTGTGTGAATCTCTGTTCTTCCATTGGGTCAATAGTACATAATTTCTTATATGCTTCTTTCCCTACGCTTTCCTGTCCCCCACCAGAATGCAGATGCTGTGAGAGCGGGTGCTGTGTCTTACTCATTGCTAGATCCTTAGAATCTAGCACAGTGCCCAAACACCTAGTAAATGGTAATAAATATTTGTGGAATGAGTCAGTGAAAACATACTCAAGGGTGTGTAAGTCCTGCCAGTATTGGCTTCTATTAATGCATGTGTCCTGGGGGTCCCATTTGTCCTCTGGGATTGTCATATTTGCTTATTTATTTGCAGGGGGAAATGAACTTGTGACCAGGCATTCTGGAGACATGCTGCTGTGCTGCCCAGTCCCTGTGTGCTGCTGTGGAAGTGCGGCTTCTCCTTGGCTCAGGGCCCCTCTCCCATGCTCCTTTGTGTGGGGGTGATCCCCAGAGCCCTCTGATCGGGTGTCTGCCTGATGCTGGCTGTGATGAAAACCTCTCTTGTTCCACTTAGCACAATGTTGCCATTATAGCCCCTATCCAGGGAAATGACACACGTCTGCTGGTCCACCCTGGGCCCCGGAAAGCAGATAGAGATCTCAGTGACTGTTTCTGGGAGAAAGAGAAAGAGTTTCATGATGGATGAAAACTCCTTCTTCCCATGCACCTTCAGGTTTCTGCTCCAGGGCACGGGGCTCCTACCTGCATGGAGGCAACAGGGCTCAGCTTCCACAGTTGTTAAAGCCAAGCCAAGTGGTTGTGTCTGAAGGAAAAGGAGCTTTTGTTTTTATGCCGAAATGCTGCATGAAGCTTACTCCCTCCCTTTGGATTCTTCTCCTTAAGCGAGATCTTAGGCTCCTTAAGTGAGGCTCGTGCCCTGAAGCACCTACAGGGCCGGGCAGGGAAGGGTGTGCCGGAAGCAGGCCATGCAAGTGGAGGGGCCATGGCAAAGCGGAGCCCTCTTGCTCCGTCTGAGGGGCCAGTCACCAGTCAGCTCGGAAATGGAGTGGCCAATCTTCAGCTTTTTCAGCAGAACCCAGAAATCTAGATTTTAGTGAGAAATCTCTTTTGATTTAAAAGTGTTGGTAACGAATTCCAATTGTTTTAAAACATTGCAATAGCCAACTAAAACACCCCTGTGGACTTAATCTGGACTATAGCCACCCCCCGGCCCCATTGTGGAAACTTGAGGGAAATTAGGGACGCATGAAGACTCTGGAGGGTCTGTCCACCCGGGGGCCTCCACGCTGAGGCCTGAGGAGGGTGTGCAGCTCTTAACACTGCAGCGTGGACTAACTCTCTTCTGAAGATCTGGGCTGCACACCCCTAGCTTCATCTGTGGCTACAGGCTGGTGCCAGGTTGCAAAGGTCCAAAGTGGATTTTATAACTAGAGCTAGAAAAGCTTTAGAGCCCCCAAAAGCCTGAGACATTAGCCTGTCTGGTCCCTTCATTTCTCAGTTGGGGAAACTGAGGCTGAGAGAAGGGGAGAAATCTTACCTGAAATCACACAAGGCCTTAGAGTCAGAACCAGGAGCAGTGATGCCCTGATATGAGGTCACCTGAGCCACTCTGTTCAGTGTGTGGGACACAGTGGTGAAGAGCATGACTTTAGGATAAGGTGGATCTGAATGTTACCCAGCCCCGCCCCTGCACAGCCCAGGCACAATCTTCAACCTCTCTGAACCTCAGATTCCTCATCTAAAAATTGGGGCTACAAACATCTTCCCCACACAGCAGTTGTGATGCTTCAGTGCAACTGTGTATGTAGAGTGTGGAGTGGCTGGTGCCATGCCAGCACATGGTACGTTTTCTTCAAATGCCAGCTGGCACTCTATACAGGCATGAGCTTTGGGTGAGGCATCTCTAAGATCAAGTGCTGGCTCTGCCATATACAGCTGTGAAACACTGGATGAGTTATTTATCAAGGGCCCAATTTCCTCATCTGTAAAATAAGGATGAAAGTAGTACCCAGGGGATTAAATGAGATCTGTAAGGTGCTTAGCACAGTGTCTGAGCCATCATCAGAAGTGTTGGTTATTATGTAATCAGTGTGAATTTCCTCTGAAGAATTCATCAGATGTTTATGGAAAAATATTAAGGGATGTTGAAACCGTGGTCACATACCCAGGCTGCCCCCTGCAGGGAGTTTTATATAAATCCAACCCCTGGAAATGCAACTGATTCTGCCAGGTTCCTCCTTCCCTGAAGGAGCTCCCGGTGCTCCTGGATGGGAGGACTACCAGGCCTCCAAATGCTGCTACCCACGGAGTCTGCAAAGGAGTGGTGTTTTGTATGCACATTTAAAAACGTTACATAGTCCCATTATTTTGTTAGAATGACAGATTGCTAGGGCCAGATGGACAATTTGTCCTGATCCAGATGGGCAAGACCCTGTGCCTTAGGGAGGCAGTCACGCTTCTTTTGTATGACAAGGAATTCTGTATCCATAAGGAGGTTTTGGAAAACCAGAAGGCTCTAGGTCTGGGCCCTACAAACACTTTTCAGTGACAGACTGAGGCAAGCTTTTACCCTTCCTATGTGTTCCCTAGTGATTCATGTCACACTGCGCACTCTGATCGGAGCACATGCCTGCACTGTTTAAATTGTGGTCATTCTCCCTCACACAGACAGCAAAGGAACACATTCGGGATTCCGCTGCCAATATTCATTCACTCTGGGAGCCAGTGTATCTGTCACAACTTCTTTGGTGGCAAGTGATAGAATCACAACTCCAACCAGTTTTAACGAAAAAGCTGAAAGGGTAGCTGGGTAGCTGAAGGGGCGAAGCTGGTTTGAAGCCAAGCTTGGATCCAGGAAGGCAAACCGAGCAGTCACTCTTTTCTCTCCATCTCCCGGCTCTGCCCTCCTCTGTTTAGTCTTCATCTTCAGGTGGTCTGTCCCAATCTGTGGCAGAGAAGGCCACACAGCTGCAGGCCTGAATTCCTTACACCTGGAGATTCCAGGTGAGAAAAGGGGCCTCTCTCTCTGCAGTTCCAGCAATGGCCCAGAGGGGGCACTCATACTCTAGGTAAACCACAGGCTCTAAGCCCAAGGGAGGTGCTGAGCAGTGAAATGCATGCCTCCCCTGCAGCCAGGCGCGCACCTGCAGCACACCACCTTATCAACTAAATGCCGCGACTTCTATTTTACACATCTCATTTTATTCGTTTGCTAGGGCTGCCACAACAGAATTTCTGCCAGCAGAGCTGGTTTCTTCTGAGGCCTGTCTCCATGGCTTGTGGATGGCTACCCCTTTGCTGTCTCTTCACGTGGCTGTCCCTCCCTGCATGGGCTCCCTGGCTGTCACCACGTGTTCAAATCTTCTTATGAAGACACCAGTCAGATTGGATCAGGCCCTACCCTAACAGCCTCATCTTAACTTAGTCACCTCTTTAAAAGCCTTATGTCTACGTAGAGTCACATTCAGAGGTACTGGGGGGTTAGGGAATCAAAATATGAAATGGGAGGGTGAGGACACAGTTCAACTAGCAAATGGCAAGGCTGAGACTGCCCTGAGGGAGGATGTGTCTAACCATGTGCCCTTACCCATGACGCTCCCTGCTGGAGCTCATGGCAGCATACCCAGAGGCAAAGGCTTTACAACCCTCAGCAGTGGGGAAAATGAGAGGCTGTATCCACTGAAAACCTTAGCAAGGTCCAGGGACCCCCTGTCTATATGATGCCCCAGCCGGATACCACTGGTATATGAGAGTCTTGGCTGTCAGGCGAGCTGTGGTTCAGCAAGCCCTGTTTGTTGTCAAAGAATTTTTGGGTTATCTTCACTCTCTGCAGCGTTTTCAGATTGTTTCTCTTGGGCTCCCCGAAGACCAGCTATCGTGGAGACGTAGAGGGAATACAAATACCTGCTCTCCTCCCTTTTCCATCAGGTAGAACATCGTTTCCCAAAGTGTGGAATTCAGACATTGGTGAAAATGTGAGATATGTTTAGATATTACACAGACCAACATATTTGGAGAGTTATGAATTTATGTGAATTTGTATTAAAAACATATAACCAGGACGGGTGCAGTGGCTTATGCCTGTAATCCCAGCACTTTGGGAGGATGAGGTGGGAGGATCATTTGAGGCCAGGAGTTCGAGACCAGTTTGGGCAACATAGTGAGACCCCCCCCATCTCTACAAAAAATTAAAAATAAAAATTAGCTGAACATGGTGGCACATGCCTGTAGTCCCATCTACTCGGGAGGCTGAGGCAGGAAAATCACTTGAATCCAGGAGTTTGAGGTTACAGTGAACTATGATCATACCACTGGACTCCAGTCTGGGCAACACAGCAAGACCTTGTCTCTTCAAAACAAAACAAAATAAAACAAGCTAAACCAACCACACAAGCAAAAAACCCCATATAAACAGTCCTACAAACCCGTGCTTTTCACTGTCATTAAAATAGAAACATCAGATACATGACAATTGAAAGAAAAATATCAAGTAAATAGTATTAAGAAAATAAATAAATTTGATGAAATCATAAAGGCGATACTGGAATGACTGAAATCCGGGAAGCACTGGGATGGTTCCCCCTGAGAAGGAAATGCTTCTGGCTATGGACATAGAAGTCATGCCAATTTTAAGCCTCATTTATCTGCACATTTAGCTCTCATTTTCCCTGAGGCTGACCATAGATGGTGACTTCTGGCCTTTTGGTTTCTCTCGTCTGTGTCACTGGGCCAATCACCCTGGACCAGGCCAAGTACAGAGGTGAAAAGCTTGTGAGTGTTGGGGAGAGGCTGACCCTCATTTGCACAGCCCCTGGACTCTATTCATTTGGAGTCTTGCTGCAGGGCTTCTGAGCGGCTTGGCGCTTCCCATAGCTGAGTATGTAGGTAGGTGTTTATCACTGTGCAGTCAAGATTTTTAGCAACACAAAGTCCGATGTGGAATAATGTGTTTAAAACTTAATTCCACACGGAACTGGCATAATTCTGTGAAGGTTAATTGCTATTAATTTTAGTAGTGCTTTTGCCCCCTTGAATTTTGCTAACAGTGATCAATAACAGCCTTCCAGTCCATGTTTGGCTCTGTGGCCAGCTGCTGACATCTTCCACAGCTGGTGCCCATGTCTATGAACTGGGTGCCTGGTGAGGATGAGGGGCTGCAGGCACAGGAGAGCTGGCTTCTTGTTCTGATCTGCTCAAACGCTCAGTCAGCCTGTATCATGGCTGCGAATTACAACTATTGTACTATTGGCTTTAAGCTCTAACCTTCTGTGGTTTCTGTGGCCTCCAAAGTCATGTTCTGCTTTATTGATGTAAGGTTGATCTCCAGTGTCCAAAGGGGTTGCATGTGTGGGGAAAGGCCCCCTTCTAGAATTTCAGACAGTCTGACTCAAAATGTTATGTCTGTTCATGAAAGGAAGATGGGTGAGAGCAACGCTTCTTACACTTCACCATGTGTATGAATCACCTGGGGATCTTATGAAAATACAGATGCTGATTGGGCAGGTTGGGGTGGGGCCTGAGGTTCTGCATTTCACAGAAGTTCCTGGGTGATGCCAGTGTTCCCGGTTAGGAACAACACTTTGAGTGGCAAGGCTTGGAACAATTCTTCCTACACCCAGCATGTTGACAACCGCAGCACAAGCCAAGCACCCTCTACAAAGCCTGGATGGATGAGAGGTGTCCTTTTAGACTCTGTGCATGGCTGGCCCCTGCCTGCCCTCCGACCGCTTCTAATCTCACTCTCCCCTGCATACGCCCCACTCCAGCCTCATTGGTACTTTTTGTTCCTCCAATAAGCCAAGCTCTTGCTCACTCCAGGGCCTTTGCATCCACTGTTCTCTGTGCCAAGAATGCTGCCAACCCCACTTTTCCCCAGGTAGTTAGTTTTCATCCTGCGATTAGCATACGAAGTGAGTTTCTTTCTCATGGTACCTATTTGTTGTCTCTGTAGCAGTTATCTTCATGTGCCAGCTCTTTTACTGTTGCCTTATTTATGATTCGTTTCTCCTCTAGACCAGAGTCCATGAGGAAAGCTCATTCCTGCCTTCCACACTGTTGTATCCTCAGTGCTCCTGCCTGGCAGGAGATGCTCACTCATGAATATTTGTTGGGTGCATGTGTAGGCAGGGAGCAAAGATGCATTCTTATCTTTTTGCACATTTGAGCCACCTGTCTGGAGGGGCCGTGTTGGGGCTGAAAGTTAGCATTGGTTCTTATTGAAGAATCTCAGAATGAGAGCTCAGAAAAGGAGCTACTTTTAATTCTAAGCCACATCTCATCTTCAGAGATGTCAATACATGAAAAAAGTGTGCATCTTTGAACAGATAAAACACAGTAAGCCTAGCATGTCTTAAACAGAGGTTATGTTAAATTCGTTTATAAAATATTGGATTAAACACAGGTACTATGGTGGGACTTCTCAGGACTTTCGGCAATGTGTACTGTGAGTCTACAAGAGAAGGGATGTGATGTGCTCTTTCACGGCACAGCGGTTGTAGCAGAGGCGCTGTGATTTCCTCACCCAGAGGCCATCCTTTTCTGTCCTGCTCTCTTCTTCTTTGTTGGTAGAGGGCCTGGTTCCCCCTGTTGAGGCTGAAAATGCCAAATGCCCAGTTTCCCAGCCTTTACTGCAGCAGGAACATGGACATATCCCTAGTTCTGGCCAGTGGGATCCAAGCAGAAGTCTACTGAGGACTTTGGAAAAGTTTTTCCGACTACAATAGACATGCAATAGACTGTCTTGTTTTTTGATGTGATTGTGTGAGGACATGATGCCTGGAGCCACAGAAGCCTCTTGTAAACATAGAAGACACGTGGCTGAGGACAAGAGCCAACATGCTGAGGATGGTGGGGTACAGAGATACAAACAACCTGGGCTCTGGACTCCATCCCTGAGCTGCTGAATGTACTAACTCTGCACCTTGGATTTCTGGTTGTGCAAGACAACATGTGTTCTCACCATTGAAGCCACTTGTAATAAGGTGCTCTCTTTACCTGCAGCTGGAAGGATCTTGCCTAATAAGAGTAGTAAGCTGGTCTCTCTGAGTCAGACAGGCTGGAATTCACTCCTGGCTCTACCAGCGGTAATTATGGTTCTCTTCAAAGCTATTTACTCATTTAGGGGATGGAGATGTTAATAATAGCTACCTCTTGGGTTGTTTCAGAAGCTTAAATGAGATGATGGGTGTGAAGTGCTCACATAGAACTTGGAACATTGCTAGTGCTTAGTAATAAGGAACTATTATTATTATTATTATTATTATTATTATTATTTTTGATCACAGAACTTCTTTGTTGTTGGAACATCCTCTACCATCTTGAGGGATCCTGCATTCTACAGAAAACAATCCGAGTGATGTTTACCTTTACCAAACTTTCTCATTTTACAGAAGGAGAAACTGAGGCCAAAGGAGTGGCTGCTGTTTTGGTGCTTTTATTCTGAAAAATGTGCAGGGTTCAGCCTCTTCCCATGTCAGTCATTTCCACTCCCACACAAGAAACAACAGAAGGACACAGGTTTAGGGTTGAAATGATGTGCTTTTATGGGAAACAAAAATATCCAACAACAATAACAAAAGCCCTTCAATCTCGCCAAGTTCTTAACCA
Source organism: Symphalangus syndactylus (assembly GCF_028878055.3). Taxonomy (NCBI): domain Eukaryota; kingdom Metazoa; phylum Chordata; class Mammalia; order Primates; family Hylobatidae; genus Symphalangus; species Symphalangus syndactylus. The sequence goes on from NC_072429.2 coordinate 37,572,959, forward strand.
GTGACAATGAGGCAGCTTCCATGATTGCGTCTGGCTGGGGATGATTCTAAAGGGTCAGGAAAGTGAAAAGACATTGGCCAAAAAGAGAAGTTGCAGGGAGGGCTGACATCCTACATGAGAACAGAGCAGACTTCCCTCTGGCCCCTCACCCTATCACCCCTTCAATTTAGAATCTCCTCCCAATCTACAAAGATCCTTCCTGAATTTTCCTCAGATGCAATCTCTTCCAGAAAGCTTTCCTTGGTCTGCTCTAACTGCATATGACTTTTCATTAACATCACGCACACTTTCTCATTCCTTCTCCGATCACTTTCTGCCTTACATCCGTTATGTCTGGGTACACGCCTTACGATACCCACTATTGGTAGGCATATTTATCCCTGAGACCGAGTCCCAGGTTGACTCACCCCTGTGCTCCCCTCCCCTCCCCCATTCAGTGCTCAGTATTCAGCAGGTGCTCAACATCAGAGGTGCTCAGTGAGGGTTTGTTCAATTTAAGTCAGTTCTACATTTGCTATGTCACATCACCAGCCTCTTGAGAGTCATTATTGTCATTTTCCCTTCTTCATCCTTCCTTCATGATCTCAAAATGGTCGGACTCAAGGCATCTCCAAGAAGGAACAGCCCCCACCAAACATTACCCACTCAAGGTGAAAGGTTTGGAGAGGAGAAGAGAGGTTAAGCTTTCTCCCCTGTTCAGGGAGGCGAGCAGGAAAGGAAGCCAACGGGAAGATCCAGGATGGCCATGAGCGGTGTTGGCCAACACTTCATTTTGGAATCTCATAAGCAGCCACTCTTCCAAAAGTTGCCCTGTGAAACATGGCCAACTTTGCAGCAGGAGCTGAGGACTGGCGGGGGTATGGTACGGTTGCCCTGCCAGCCCACAGACCAGAGGCATAGACCAAGAACCTTTCTTTGGGACACGGCCTATTTTCTCTACAGAGGGTGATGAGAGTTGTCTGTCTGGTTGTTCAGTTGGAGCTCTGGTGGGAACATTAGCCCTGCGGTGTGTTGAGTTGTCAGGCACATAGATTGTAATAAGGCTAAAGAATACAAGCTGCAATCATGGGCCTCTCCTTGAAAGGGGGAAGGGTCAGGAGGTGCTGGGAGCAGTGAGGGAGAGAGGAGGGTCCCAAGAAATCCTGCAGCTCTGATTCTAACAGGTGCCCTGCTCTATCTCTCACTTCCACTCCCTCTCCTTTCCTCTGGTTCTCCAAGTCCAGGTCAGGCAAAGGGGCCAGTTGGAAGTGGTGGAGGGAAGGGAAGGGCCTTTTCCTTTTCCTACCATGAATCCTAGATTTGGACAAGGGAGAGGTTACAATCCTGGGCAGAAGGAGGAGGGTTGAGGAGCTGAGGAGAGGCCTAGGCCCTGTCCACTTCTGTTGACTGGTGTAATGACTAGATTTGAGGCTCACACTTTTAACTGCATTGCCCCCAGAGAGCACTGAGCTCCTAATTGGGGGTGTTGAGAAAGTTCTTCATGGGCGCTCAAAGGCGCTCATTGATTTGGGGAGATTGCTGCAGATCTTCCCACGGGAGGGCCCCTCTGGGGCCAATAAGGTGTGGAAACCACATGGTCAGCATCAGCCCTAGAAATTTAAGAAAGGGGCCACGAAGCAGAGAGAAGAGAGACTTCTTCAGGCACCTTCTTTAGGAAAGAGAGTTGGACCTTGGGGCACTCAAGTTAGGACAGATGTTTCAGTATAAAAAGGATCCCCAATAAAAGGACAGAGTCCCCTCAAATCCCTTCCCAGATCCCACAGCAGTTAGAAAAGAGAAAGTAAGGAGCATAAAAATATCTCGATGACGTGGGCTTGCCTGACAGTACAGAAAAGCAAGTCTCATGGCAGGCAGTGTGTCCCATTACACAAGAGAGGATTATACCGAGCTTCAGTAGAGAGATTTTACATATATCTTTATATAAATGCATATATATTTATAGAGCCTCTGCCTAGAACAGCCGGGCTTGCTTCTTCAGTTCATTCCTCTTCCAGAGGGCCAGCCGGTCAAACTCAGAGATGGTCATGCCAAAGACTTGGTAGAACTCTTCCTGGGACAGGTGGCGCTGAAGGAGGAAGGGCAGGCGGGGGTGGGGGGACAGAGAAAGAGAGCAGCATGAGGATGCAAGATGCAAGGGTAGGTGGAGGCAGCAGTGGGTGCTGCATGTTCCCTCCGGGCACCCTGTGCCTTGCATGGTGCCTGAGCCTGGGGAATGTGTGATGAATATTTGTTGAATGAGTGAATATGGAATGAACATTTTCCCAGGGAGGACTCTGGAACTGATTTGGCTGAAGAGGCCTCCCCTGCCTATGACTCAAGTGGGACTTCTGCTTCCACTGCACACCCCTTGGAGTCCCCTGTTGACCCCTCCGCTTTCTGCATGCCTGCTGCATGTATTTGCATCCAGAAGTGTGTGTGGATTCATGTTATCCCACTCCCCTTTGATAGAAAAAGGAGCCATTTCCAAGATTTTAGGGGATATTTCCTCTTATTGATGTTTTAACAAATGATCTGGAAGGCTGTTCATCAGGCCAGTCAATGAAAAAAATTACTACTCATAATTTTTGATGCACCAAAATGTCCTTTTATCTTTTTCTGATATGAGAACAAATACGCTTCATAATCAAACTCTTGTCTGCATTCTAGAGTAGATTTTCCCCTCTTTCTGGCCTCCTTCCCTTCCCCCCTTCTAAGCAGCTTTAAAAGTGTGATACATTGTCAAAAGCTTTTAGAGTTAGAAATATACAGCACTTAAAATGTGGCAAAATGTTAATAATTGTTGTATTTAGTGAACGGTAGATGGATGTTCATTTTACTATTCTTGAAACTTTCCTGGATAGCTAAAATTTTTCAAAATGAAATTTAAAATTAAGTTTACAAAGAGAAATATATGGCATATATACTGCCTACAAACCTAATGGAGTTACTTGAGCTGGCTTGTTGGTAGCAATTACATGAGCTAATTGGGTACTGAAGGAGATTCAGTGACAATTATTCAGGTGACCACACAATAATTAGTCAGTTCTCTGGCTTGTTGTCACTGTGAACTATTTTTTTTTTTTTTTTTTTGGGGACAGAGTTTCACTTTGTCGCCCAGGCTGGAGTGCAGTGGCATGATCTCAACTCACTGCAACCTCCACAACCCCAGTTCAAGTGATTCTCCTGCCTCACCCTCCCAAGCAGCTGGGACTACAGGTGCATGCCATCTCGCTGGGCTTTTTTTTTTTTTGTATTTTAGTAGAGACAGGGTTTCACCATGTTGCCCAGGCTGGTCTTGAACTCCTGAGCTCAGGCAATCTGCCCTCCTCAGCCTCTCAAAGTGTTGGGATTACAGGCGTAAGCCATGGTGCATGGCCATGTGAACTAACATTCTCACCACACCTTCAGAATTTCAAGCAAAGGTACTATTGATAATTTTTGGTCAATAATTTTTGAAGTAGTAGAGCTGGGACCAAAGTCCAGGCAAAATACATTACATTCTCACTGCCCTTCTTGGTCAGCCCCATTAAAAATTTCATAAGTAAGTCTTTCTATTATGAAAAATGTCAAAACTACACAAAAGAGAGAAAATAGGACAAAGTCCATGTCCACTATCCGGATCCAGTAATTGTGAGGTTTTCCACATTTGCTCCATTTATCTATTTTATTTGCTGAAATATTTTAAAGCAAAGCCTAGACATTGTGTCAGTTCATTCCTATGCACTTCAGAGTGTTTCTCAAAACACACTGAATATTTTCTCACATTGTGGTTACACAATGCCATGAGTAAACTCAAGAAAATCTAAGAAGAATTCCTCAGAATTCCCTGATATCTGTCCATTACGAAGTTCCTGTCTTGAAAATGTCTTTTCACAGTTGGTTTATCTGAACTAGGACCCAGGCAGTGCCCACACATCCTATTTGCTTCTTAGATCCCTAAGATCCTCTTTCTTTGTACTATTGACTTGTCCATGTTTGTGCTACTCAAGTGAGTGCTGAAAGACACCTTGGATAGGAGAGTCCCCTTCTCTGCTTCTTCCATAGTAAAGACTGAGGGAAACTGCACTTTGGAATCATTTGTTATTGTTGTTGGAGGGTGGTGGTCGGTATTGGTTCTCCAGTTGAGTTTCTCTATCACGTTCAAAAATCTTTGTTATGAGCCTTGATATAAAAGAATGGTAGACTCACCCTCAAGTAATGTGTCCACAAGTCACCCTCAAGTAACGTGTTCACAAGTAGGGCACATTGGAAGGAGACCAGGGCTTCTCTCCTCTAAGGGCCAGCTGGGGCCTCCTTTATCCCTTCAGTTCTCAAGGCCCCTAATGCCACCACTGTCCATCTGACATTTGCCATGGAAAGGTGTTAAAGCAGGAAGGTTAAGAGTGCAGCTCTTACAGCCAGGGAGATATGGCCATGTGACCATGACGAGTTATCTAACCCCTCCTGAACTTCAATTTCCTTTTGTGGAAAATGGCAGCATCCTAGTGTCTGCATCATGAATACCATGAGGGTGAATGAGCAGATACAGGTCATGTGCTCAGCACTCAAGGGCACACAGAAAGCACTCAATCTGGTCACTTTCATTATCATGGTGATCTTTTCATGCACCTGTTACATTGTGTGATCTGCTCCCAATTTCCTTGGACTTCATCTTCTCCTCCTCATCTTTGTTGTGCTCATGTGACCCTAGACACACTCACCTTCTTCTATGTTCAAACATAACAAGCTCACTCCTCCATCAGGGTCTCAACACTGGCTGTTCTCTCTGCCCAGAAAGTTCTTCCTTCTTATAAAAGCATGCCCAACTCCCTCAACTACTTCGAGTCTTTGCTTACATGTCATGCATCCAATGAGACCAACTCTGATGATGCTATTTAAAACTGCAACTCGCCTCTTCCTCTCCTAATCCCCTTCTCTTCTCTCCTTTTTTTCCTTAGCACTTATTACCTTCTAACACATGGTGTCATTTATTTTTTCTTTGTGTCAACAATATTGACACAAATAAAGGAGACACATCTGTCTCCTCACACAAGAATGTAAGTTCCAAGAGGGTAGTGGTCTCTGTTTTGTTCACTGATATATTGCAAGCACCTCGAACAGTACCTGGATGCTTCTGTGGACATAGGAGGAGAGCTAGATTTGCTCACTGCCCTCAAGGGGCCCACAGTCTCAGGATTGTAAATAAAACTAGTGCTTGTGATGGTGGAAGAGAGGGGAGGTAGCACTGTGTAAATAAGCAAGGCTTAAGTTAAGCTCCCTCGGTTCAAACTCTGATTCTGTCATCACTAGGTGATCAGCTTTAGCCAAATGACAGCCTTGCTGAAGCTTTATTTTCTCCTCTGTAAGGTGAGGATGTTCAATAAATATTTGTTGGATGAATGAATATCTATTCTCTGAGCTCCTTGAGGACAGGGTCATAGTCTTCCTTCTTCAGTCCCCTCCTGGAACTAGTGCAGGAGGCTGGGGCAGTGTCTTTAGCCCATGGGCCTCAGCTCAGGCTACATTTTAGACATCCTCGGGTGCTTTTAAAAAGTTCTGAGGCCTGAGCTCCTTCCCCAAATTGTGATTGAATTGGTCTACTGTGGGGCCCCTGTATGGTATTTTTAAAAAGGTCCCTGGGTGATTCTGATGTCCTGGAGAATGTTTCCATCCCTAAAAACTGGCTTCACTGAGCTGCCCTGGGAGCTGTCCCCTTCAGCACTGGTGGACACTTTCATTTGGAGACAGTGAAAGGAGGAGGCCCTTGTTGAAATGTGAGGAGAATCACCCACTTCCTGGGGTGCTAACCCAGTGTGCTAGAGCTGGAAGAACTCACAGAGCTTCCTGGCTAATGTACATTCCCCTCCTTCTGCCCCAACCCTCTACCCCGGGCCAATTCCATGCCATCAAGTCAAGGATGGCTCATATGCTTTTCCTGAGGAGTGCTGAGCCGCCTATTTCAGAAGCCTGCACTCGATCCCACAAATGTTTTCTGACACCTCTCCCAGCCCAGGCCCTGTGGTAGAGGGCAGACAGTGTTTTTCCCTAAGAAACTCAGGGTCAGGCAGAGGAAATGGACACATCCATTGATCTGATACACAGGAGAGTGAGAGGTGCTTGATGCACTTTGGATAGAAGGCTGGAGGAGGTCAGAGGACAAGAGCAGTGACCCCTCCTGTAGGAGGGTTGGAGGAAGCTTTGGGGCACAGGGATTACTAGTGTGGGGCCCTGAGGAGCAAGGAGGCTGGTGAGATGGGAAGGGCATTGATATGGCTTGGCTGTGTCTCCACCCAAATCTCACCTTGAATTGTAATAATCCCCATGTGTCGAGGATGGGGCCAGGTGGAGATAATTGAATCTTAGGGGCAGTTTTCCATATACTGTTCTCCTGGTAGTGAATAAGTCTCATGAGATCTGATGGTTTTATAAAGGGGAGTTCCCCTGCACAAGCTCTCTTGCCTGCTGCCATGTAAGACGTGACTTTACTCCTCCTTTGCCTTCCACCATGATTGTGGGGACTCGCCAGCCATGTGGAATGTGAGACGATTAAACCTTTTTTTTCTTTATAAATTACCCAGTCTCAGGTATGTCTTTATTAGCCACACGAGAACAGACTAATACAGGCATTCTAGGGAGAGGGAGAGGCAGGGAGTGGCAACAGGCTGTAAGGGGCAGAGTGTGCTCCAGCACCAGAGGAGCCCAGGAACTGGAACTCCACACCAGGTGGTCTGGACTGCTCAAATGCCCAGCACCATGTTCTGGCCCACGTTTGCACTTTTATTTATGCTGTTCTCCTCTCCATCTCCATCAATCCCAAACTCTACTTGTCTTCGTAGTCCATCTACATCCTTCCTTTTTCTGAAAACCTGTGTTGACTGCCTCAGGCCTTAGTGGTCTCCCCTGGACAACAGTACTCGAATGTTCATTGGGCACTTCATACTCAGTATGTTGCCAGACTCCATGCTAAGGGCTTTATGGGTATTGGCTCACTCACTTCTCTTGGCAGCATGAGGGAAGCACACCAATCACCCTCACTTTACAGAGGAGAAAACCAAGTTGCAGCGAGGTTGTCGCTTGGTTAAAGCTGCCCACCTAGTGATGGCAGAATCAGAGTTTGAACCCAGGGAGTTTGACTCAAGACTTACTTATGCTTTTTTTCCTTCTACATAGTGCTGCCTCCCCCTGTCCCCCATCACAAGCACAAGTTTTATGCACAATCCTGAGACTGAGGGCCCCTTGTGGGCAGGGAGCAAATCTAGCTCTTCTGCAATTCTGCAGAAGCATTGGCCCTAGTTGAGGACGTACTGTCCCTGTGCACCACAGACACTAACTGAATTGAAGAGGAGGCAGCAAAGAACAGCATGGGGAAGTTTTGGGGGACAGCATGGGGAAGTTTTGGGGGACAGCATGGGGAAGTTTTGGGGGAACAGCATGGGGCAGTTTTGGAGGAACAGCATGGGGCAGTTTTGGGGAACAGCATGGGGAAGTTTTGGGTTGAGGAAATTGGTTCAAGTCCCTGCTTTTTCAATAAGCTGTGTGATCTTAAAGCCACTCATTCCAACCAGCCCTCTTGAGCTGGATTAGACCAAGTAACTTCTGAAATTTCTTCCAACCCAAGAGCTCCTGCTCAGTTTTTTAGACTTACCTCTAAACGGGTCCTGTCTACATCCTTGGGCAGTCTGTTTCTTCCTCTTGTAGTCACCAGCAGCAGTTCATAAGGGTAGATCTAAGGAGAAAGGGGGGGTGGTCTCCAGCTTGGGTGAGGGTGGTGGGCTTGTTCCTTTCAGGTACATTTTGTGTCTGGGCTCTCTGTTCTATCCAGAAATGGCCAGAAATTAAGTCTGGAGGAAGAGCTGGATCTGCCCTTCTTGGGGTTGCCCAGCAGCCTTAAGATACCTTCTCTCAAAAGACAAGGCCCCAGAGAGTCTCCTAAAACTACTAGGAATAAGCTTGGAGGTATTTGCCATATGCCCATGGAATAATATGGGCACATGACCTCCCGAATGTAAGTGTTGAATATTTGGTGACTGGCAAGCCACCAGACTGTCTCTGAAGCCCAGGGAGAGTATGTGATTTCAGTAGGAAAGAGACCTAGGGCAGGATTCAGGAAAAGTGGGCAAGGAGGGACAGGAAATGTTGGTCTTGAAAGGACCCCTGGGGTTATTTATCTATGTTCCCTTCCCTACATAGACAGTGCTGTCATCCTCCTGGTGATCCCCAGTGTAGCGGCTCCAAGAATCCTGGAGACCCCCAGGGTCTATGCACATCCTTTACCTTGTACTCTGCAGAGAGAAAAAGAGACACACACACACAGAATGGAGCCCATCAATCTTTGCTTTGCATCACTACACGGGCCTCTGTCCTACTCTCTCAGGGGGTCTGGCCTCTATTGGCTCCTTCTCTTGACCACCAGAGACCCTGTCCTTGCTGAATTCACCCTGAAGGACAATCAATGCTGGTATGAGCACAGTGGAAGGCTGAAGATAGGGGTTGGGCTGATCTTGAGATGGTTCTAAGGAAAAAATGGGCTTAGATATATTTGGAATAGAAATTAGAAGAATCTGAGATCTGAAATGCATGGACAAGATCCTCTGTCTTCTGTGGGGAATCCTTCGAGGTTCTGATGTGGGCCCCTTCTGCCTGAGCTTGCTCATAGGAGCTGGTTGAGGTTGGTGTGAAAGCATCACTGGCAAAGAGCAGGAAGCTCATGGAATTCTTACTGGGAACAGTGTGCATTTGGCTCTGAGTGCTTCCCTCCACTGGGGCTGGCAGGCAACCCTTGCTCCACAGTCCAGGGAGAGGAGAGCAGCAGTCTGTGATGGTTCTGGGAATCCAGATGGGACTGGTGGCTTGGAGATCACCCAAGGCCAGGACTTGAGAGGATGAGGGAAGAGCAGGGGAAAAGGGAGGGGGTGGGAAGTGAAAGGGAGTAAGAACTCAGGGTTGGACACAGCTCAGCATGGGGACAGAACCTGTAGCCATCATTTGCCGAGGGTCAAGCAGCAGTTTTGAGTGGTACATCCAGAGACCCTCTCCCTGCAGACCCCCTGCAGGCCTGCACTCACCTCGCATGCCCCAGTTGACTGCGTTCATGCTGTCATAGTGGAAGAGGTCTGCGCTGGGCGTCTGCAGAAAAGACAGAACCAGGGCTGGCCTGAGATAAGCTCACCTCTGCCTCCCTGAAGCACTCGCCCACCTCCAGAAAATGGATGGCGCTTGTGGGACATAGGACCTTCTCAGCAGCCTCTGTCTCAAGTTAGGGAAACTTAACTCGCTGCTATATCCCTGTGCTTTGTCCTGGCACATGGTGGGTACTCAATATATATCTATTTATTTGGTGAATTTCACTTCATGCTTTCTTTCATTGTTCAAATACCCCTTTTTCTAGAAGATTTGCCCTGACAACCTGGTTGGAAGTTGCAAGTCACTCCTTCCATGAACTCTCAATCCTCCTTACCCTGCTCATCATTTTTCTTTTTCCATAACAGCATGCTCAGGGAGCTCAGAAAACGTACAGGCCATGTTAGAGGCCAGTGGAGCATAGCAGTTGGGGGTGGGCTGTGGGATCAGCTGGCCTGGGCTTAAATCCTGGCTCTACCACTTCTCATTGAAGAGTGTGGGCAAGTCACCTCACCTCTCTGTGCCTTTCTGCATGCAAAAGTAGGGTAAATGATAGTAACTACCTCCTTGGGTTGTGAAAGCAAAACAAATTAGTGCTTGCAAAGTGTTTAGCTGAGTCCCTGGCACAGAGTTATTGCCCAATAAGTACTAGTTGTTCCCAAGCCCCTCCCATGGGGGCCCCTTTTCACAAAGGGGTCACCAGGGAGGGGAGCAAGTCATTGCCATACAGTTGTTTCAGTTAACCCACCACTAGCCTCAGGACCTTTGCTCAGGTTTCACCTTACAACAAGCTAATGTTGGATTTATTAGCATTTTGGGGACAACGTCCCTCCATCCCCCAGCACAGCTTCTTACCCTGTGCAGCCCATTTCTTCGGTAGGCAGGCAGGGAGGCAGATTTGGAGATGAGAGGATCTGAAAAGAAGGATCTAGAGCAATTACTAGGAGTTCCAAGCCATGAGTCCCTCTCCGCAAGGTCATCTGGCCACCAATGGCCAATATTGCTCCCAACCTAGCAGGAAGGGGTGGAGGCCAGAGGCCACCAACTCTTCCTGATGCTCTCCAGATTTGCAACTTGACTGTCTCTGGGGGCATTTCACTCTAGCAGAATTCTAGGTACCTGCCCAAGGCACCCACTCATACACTCTTCTATCCTTGACCTGCACATCTCTATCTTCCTGTGACAGACCCCTGTGTCCTGGCCACAGGCTGGCTCTGGACAAAGGCCCTGGAATTGAAGTCAAGCTCAGAACTCAGGTAGGAAGGCTCCCAGGTGGTGGAAGAGGTGTGTGCACTTTTTTTCTCTCTGGGACCATCTGTTGGGGATGGCAATCCTAGTTCCAGAAACCCAAATGCAGACCCACAATCTGACAAATACAATGGAGCAGACTATTTGAAGTCAGGAGTGGGCTGGGACATCCACATTGTATGGTCATTAGAGCTATGGAGAACTGCAGCTGACAAAGCTCTGTCCCTCATGGGATATGATGGGCTGAAGGTAGGGCAGGCAGAACTTACCACTGTCAGCCAGGTAGTGCGACCGAGGGGCTGCAGGAGAGAAAAGCTGAAGGTCATGAGGACAGACAAACATGGTGAAGACAATTCATGGGGACAAAGAGATGTGGCTTCCATACCCAGTCCCCCTGGCTGGCTGGGAAAAGGGGCCTCCTTCAGCCCCTCCTTCCCCACTGGTCAGTTTTTAATTGTTGCACTTGCATCCCATCTCCCTTCCCTGTCCAGCTCCTAGCCTGGCACCTGGCGCAGGGCAGATGCTCTGTGATATTTGTTGCGCAGATGTGGTTGAACAAGGTTGAATTGCAAACAGCACTGGTGCACTGCACAGACCCCAGAGCCAGGGGTTGAAAACAGTGACCCTCAGTGGTCAGGCAGGAAAACAGGCTCAGCAGTTCATCCTGGCTCTGCCCTTAGTAGATTTCCAACTTCAGACAATCTAATTAATCATGCTTTGGTTTTCTCATCTGCAAAATGGGGAGTGATAGTGTCTCCTTTGTAGGATTATTGTGAAGAATATGTGACACAATACAGTAAGATACTTAGCATAGTGCCTGACGCATCTATAACACTCCATAAAACTGGCTTTATCATTATTGCCACCAATACCAACATCTACAATCTCACTGAGAGTCAAGGTGTAGTATGTGGAAGAGGGAAGAGCTCGTGGCCTTGGGGCCACTCCAACTTGGGTCTGATCCTGGCTCAGTCACTTACTGGCTATCTGACTTGGAGCAAGTGGCTTAACCTCAGTTCTCTCATCTATAAAGTGGGTGATAATAATCCCTCTACATTGCAGCTCTACCAGGAGTGTAACATACCTACAAATGTATGGCACATAGAAGTATAATAAATGATGCATTTTATTATCCATAAAGTATCAATCTGAGATGAGATTTCCTGGCAGGACTGCATCTCACAGGAGTAAGAAAAGGAGGAGGCAGACAGAGAGTGTGTGTGTGTGTGTGTGTGTGTGTGTGTGTGTGTCCAGGAATAGGAGGAGCTTGCAATGAGATTTTCAAGAAGTGTTTGAATAAAGCCCCTGCTTGTATAAGTTCAAGTCATGGTAGACTCACTACCTCAGGAGGCCATCCCTTACATCTTTGAGCCATTCCGATGATTATAAGACATTGTTCTTTTTTTTTTTTTTTTTTTTTTTTTGAGACAGTCTCACTCTGTCGCCAAGGCTGGAGTGCAGTGGCGTGATCTTGGCTCACTGCAAGCTCCGCCTCCCGGGTTCATGCCATTCTCCTGCCTCAGCCTCCCGAGTAGCTGGGACTACAGGTGCCCACCACCACGCCCGGCTAATTTTTTGTATTTTTAGTAAAGATGGGGTTTCACCGTATTAGCCAGAATGGTCTTAATCGCCTGACCTCGTGATCTGCCCACCTTGGCCTCCTAAAGTGCTGGGATTACAGTTGTGAGCCACTGCGCCCAGCCAAGCCATTTTTCTTTACACTGAATCTGACTGAAAGTCAGAGCTTCAGATGCCCCAAAGCAATGGGAGTGACTGCTTAGGGCAGAGCATGGTCTTATACAGTGCCGCATACAGCGCCTTTCCAAATCTGTATTCTAGACCTCGATGAAGCTCCCAGAAGGGACATTGCAGGGTTTGGGGCTAACCTTTGTGGCCAACCTCTTCTGATTCTTTTGTTAGCCCAGGGGATTGAGACTGGGCTGGCTACATTCCAATAGAACCTAATTTATAAAAACAGGCAAGGAAGCTGATTAAGTAAGCTCCATTACTGATAAATTGAGTGATCTTGGGCAAGTCACCAAAGGCTTCTGTGCCTTCAGTCCCCATCTGTATATGTAGGGTGATAAGGGCACCCCACCCACCACAGGGCTGCTGTGAGGAAGAAGAGAGAGGATGCGTGGGCTGTGCCTCAAGGGAGCCTGGCTCAGAGTGCACAGCTGACACTGCCAGCTAGTCACAGAGAGAGGTGTCCCCGCCCCGTTGGGCTTCCGGAGCAGTGCTTACAGCCATTGAGGGACATCTCATAGCCAGCTGTGTGCAGGGCCTCCCGGCTGCTGGTGGAGCTCCGGGGAGGGGTCCAGGGGTCTGCATAGGAGCTCGACCGGGCCTTCATTTCTTCCTTCAGAATCAGCCGGCCAATTCCGCTTTGGAGCTGAGAGTGGGGGAAGAGCAAGATGAAGTTAGAAGGAAAACAAAGGACACTGAGATGGAACGGGCTTGGGCAAGGCTGAGGATCACATCCTCTATAGCAGCCTGCTCTCGTATTTGCCTTCCCAGCGTCCCTCCCACCTTGTGGCACCCAGATTTCCTGTTGCAATCTCATCTTGTCTTCCACAAGTTGTCCTGTGGTCTGGGTGGAGGTCTGGTGGTGGGCACAAAAAAGCAAGCCTGGCCAGTGACAGGATCCCATTGTCCTGGCACAGTGATTGATTCATCAATGGGCAGATAGCCACCTTTTTCTTTTTAACTGAGGTGAAAATTACATAACTTCAAATTAACCATTTTAAAGGAAATGATTCAGTGGCATTTAGTGCATTCACAACGTTATGCAACCACCACCTCTATCTCGTTTCAAAATACCATTATTTACCCCAAAGGAGATCCCATACCTATGAAGCACTCACTCCCCATTCCCCTCTCCCCCAGCCCCTGGGAACCACCAATCTATGTTCTGTCTCTATGGATTTGCCTATTCTGCATATTTCATGGAAATGGAATCACACAATATGTGACCTTGTGTTTGGCTTCTTTTCTTAAGCATAATGTTTTCAAGGTTCATCTGCATTGTGGCATGTATCATTACTTCATTTCTTTTCATGGCTGAATAATATTCCACTGTATGGACATAGCACATTTTGTCTATTCATAAGCTGATGGACATTCAGATTATTTCCATATTTTAGCTTTTGTGAATAGTGCTGCCACGGATATGAGCATATATGTATTTGTTTAAGTCCTGTTTTTAATTCTTCTGGGTATATATCTAGGAGTGGAATTGCTGGATCATATGGTAATTTTATGTTTAATTTTTGAGGAACCACCAAATTGTTTTCCACAGGGGCAGGAACAAGGGTTTCACCAGCAATGAACAAGGGTTGCAAGCACCTGCTTACCATTATGTGAAAATAGCTTGCCTGAGCATGAAGCCAGTGCAGAGGCAAGCCCCAGAAGAGACAAATTTCCTATGGCATTTTTTTGAGCAGCTGGATCTAGTCACACTTTAAGCTAATTCTACCATTTGATTTTTCAGTTATGCAAAGCTATGCTTTTCTTTTTTCTATCATAAGTGGGCTTGAATCTGTTTTTTGTTGCTTGCAAATGAAAAGACCCTCAGTGATATACGCTCTAAGCATTGTATTCAGTGCTGTGGCCTCTGCCCACCTTGTGCATGCTGCGGTCAAAATCATCCTCCTCTCCTCCAGACGAGAACCTTCTGGCTCGGGGCACTGTCAAAAGACAGATAAGATCAGCTCCAGCATATGCACCCCACTCAGCCTGGCTTAAGGCATTTTTTTTTTTAAAACAAAAAAAGCCACTTTTCTTTCTTTTTAATCTTATTTTTCAATGGAAACAGTCTCATTTAAGCTAAGCCCCACATCAGCTGAAAGTGGTCTCTGCTGCCTTTGTGGTCTCTGAACACTCCTCTCCCGTGGGGACGGATCACTGCCCACTTGGTTATAGTTATATTTGTGTCTTACCTTCTTTTCTAAATGAAGACTTCTTTGAGAGTAGCGAACGAGTCATCCTTTTATTAAATTTTTAAATTTTTGAGACGGGGGCTCACTCTGTCACCCAGGCTAGAGTGCAGTGGTGTGATCATGGCTTGTTGCAGCCTCAAGCCCCTGGGCTCGAGGGATCCTCCTGCCTCAGCCTCGCATGTAGCTGGGACTACAGGCATACACCATCACGCCCAGAGAATTTTTAAAAATTTTTTGTAGAGAAGAAGTGCTATGTTGTCCAGGCTGGTCTCAATTTCCTGGGCCCAAGTGATCTTCCCACCTAGGCCTCCCAAAGTGCTGGGATTAAGGGCATGAGCCACTGTGCCCAGCCCCAAAGAGTCATCTCTGAGCTTCTATGAAGCTTTGCTTGGAATGGACATTCAGTTAGTAAAGACATTGAATCAGAGTGGATCTTGATGAAAAATTTCCCCCCATACTTGAGAGGAACAGCTTGGGTTGTATGATTGGGTGAGGTGGTATCTGAGGACCACAGAGACCCCTTACCAGGAGACTTCCACCTCCCCACATCCTGTCTTTCTCCATCCTCCAAACCATTTTTTACCCTACAGCCAAAGTGGTCTCTCAAAAGCACAAATGTGATCATGCCACTACTTTCAATGTGATCATGCCACTACTTTCAATGTGATCATGCCACTCACTGTTTAGGATAACAACCAAAATCCTTACCTCAACCCTCAAAACCCCGGGGGACCTCCTCCCTCACCTCTACTGCTTCTCTTCCTCTCTGAGTTCAAGGTTAAGTGGACAGCCTTTTCTTTCCTCCAATGGAATCCTCTCTCACATCCTGGGTCTTTGCAGAGGTATTTCTACACTCTCTGCTGTGTTACATCCTTGCCACCCTCTTGATGGCAGCTGAGTGGCTGCATCTGAGAAGCTTTTGTCGTCTTCAGGCTGGACAGCAGGCCCCTGCCATCAGCTCTCCTACCTTCCGCATATCACCTCCCTCTCACGGCTGGGGCCTATGTCTTCTCCACAAGGGCAGGGACCTGGTCTGTTTTGCTCCCCATTGTATTGCTAGGGTCCATGGCCAGCGTTTAGTACATATTTGTTGAATGAATAAACACCCTCAGTTATAAACCCTCTAAGCACTCTTATTCAGAATGATTGTATAAAGGAGTGGGCAACTGTTCTGAACACCCGTGTCCTTGGCACAGGTGATGGGGCCCTGGCCCCAGGCTCCTATGGGAGTACTACCTTTGGGGGACCCATGGTAGGTCCAGTACTCAGACTCCGAAGCATAGTAGGGGTCTGGCGAGTAGACGGGACTGTACTTGGAGGTCTGGCTGATGTCTTCACTTGTTTTGCTCTTGGTTGCTGTAGACAAATCACCTGCAAAGGACCCAAGGAGAGCACTTCAGGAAGGCAGAGTGACCGGGATGGGACTGTGTACCCTTTTCCTATCTCTACCAGGCTCCAGCCCAGGGGAGTGAGGCCACTTCAAGGTCAGGGCTCTCTGTTAGAACTGGGCCATGGAGCATCGGAGCTGGAAAAGCACTGGGGCCAAACCCTCATTTTGCATTTAGTAATTGGAGCACCAGAGAGGGGAAGGGGCTTGCTTAAGACCACATAGCATGTGAACACCAGAACTGGACCAGACCCCAGTCCAGGGCTCTTTCCAGCACATTCCATGGATTCCCAGGTCTGTTCCAGAATGACCTCTAAGGATGTGGCTCCTCAAATAAGACTGGACAGGTCCCAGGTGAGCCCCAGCCCTTACCTTCCTAGCCCTTTAGAAGCCTTCCTTGTTATAAATTTGAACTCCATCATTCCTCACAACCTGAGATGCCACATTCTGCTCAGGGACTACATAGCCTGAAGGAAGCAGTGCTAGACAGGGAGTCAGCAAAGCTGGGTTCTGGTCCCAGCTCTGCCACTTTACTCAGCTGTAACACTGGGCAGGTCCTACCATCTCTGCCTTGGTTTCCTCATCTGTAAGTGTCAGAATTGGTCTGCTGGCTCAGGTGCCATCCAGCTTCAAGCTTCCACCTGAAGTAAGCCCAGGACAGGGGTGACCAAAAAGACCCACTGCAGTCACAACTACTTACAGAGCAGTGACTTCTCGTGGCCCAAACGTGGGTGACAGGCTGGTAAAGCAGAGAGAGGGGCTGGGGAAGTGTGTGTGGCTGCATGACCATTTCTCATGGTCAGCTACAGGAAGCTTTAGGGACAAGCTCTATGCTCTGTGGAGCCAGAGTGGCAGAGGGTGGTGGATCAGCTTCAGCCAGTCCCAGGCTATGCAGCCCCCACAACAGCACTTGCTTCCAAAGCTTTCAAATTCTTCTCTTTGACTTGAGTCCTGGGCAGCCCCTCCTGGCTGATTGCATTTAGCTTTTTCCTCTGCCCTCTTTTCCAAGCAACCCATCTCCACCCCAGACTCCTCTTGAGTCTGCTTTAGTGCCACCCCTCAGAGCCCACCTGGAAAATCCCACGAAGTCCTGAGAAGCTTGCGACCTGGGGGCCTTTTCTGGGTATAAAGCCAAACTAACTTTGTCAGGTTAGTGTCTTTCTATGAGTACTCAGGGGACATGGCATGTCCTTCACAGGCTGGTATAGATGTGCACATGCTCACAGACTCACCTTGGACCCCCTGCTCAGCTCCCTCTGGAACCAAGGATGTCTGTCTAAACCGTAGAATCTTAGGCACCCAGAGCCACGGTTTAAACTCGTACTGTCCCCTCCACCAGCCAATTAGTTCAGAACCTGGTGCAGGACTGCTTCACTCATCTCCAAGCTCCACTGATTCTGGGCCTCCTTTTGTTATCCAGCTAGACCCTTAAGCAAGTGTGGGTGCACAGGGTGGCAGCTGCTCCTCCGCAGCTTCAATGGAAGGGATGTGCTCATTCAGTCGAAGCTTAGTAAGTACTTTTTGCAAAAATGAACAGGTGGTGTCAGTGATGAATGACTTGGTGGTTCTCATACTAAGTGCAGGTAGGAATCACGGACAAAGCCAGTTATCGTGCAGATTCTTAGTTCACACTCTCAATATTTATAATTAAGGGAGTCTAGGGCAAGGAAGGGGCCAGGGAATCTGCCTTTTAAATGTCTCTCAGGTGCAGATGGCCCATAGATCATTCTTTAAGAAACACTAAATCTGCTATAAAGACACATGCACACGTATGTTTATTGCGGCACTATTCACAATAGCAAAGAGTTGGAACCAACCCAAATGTCCAACAACGATAGACTGGATTAAGAAAATGTGGCACATATACACCATGGAATACTATGCAGCCATAAAAAATGATGAGTTCGTGTCCTTTGTAGGGACATGGATGAAACTGGAAACCATCATTCTCAGTAAACTATCGCAAGGACAAAAAACCAAACACCGCATGTTCTCACTCATAGGTGGGAATTGAACAATGAGAACTCATGGACACAGGAAGGGGAACATCACGCTCCGGGGACTGTTGTGGGGTGGGGGGAGGGGGGAGGGACAGCATTAGGAGATACACCTAATGCTAAATGACGAATTAATGGGTGCAGGAAATCAACATGGCACATGGATACATATGTAACAAACCTGCACATTGTGCACATGTACCCTAAAACCCTAAAGTATAAAAAAAAAAAAAAAAAAAAGAAACACTAAATCAATGGATGAATGAAAGAAGGAAGTGACCCTCTGCTCCTTACTCATCTACATCTCCTCTGCAAGTCTCCATCCACTCTCAGGAGACTGTGACAGAGAACAACTTAGAGCAGGTGTTCCCAAGTTGGGCTGAGCATCAGAATCACTTGGAGAAACTGTGACACATACAAAATTCGAATTCAGTAAGCCTGGGGTGGGGCCCAGGAATCTGTATGCATCCCATGTTATTCTAATGAACATTTTGAGTATTAACGTCTTAGAGTGTGACTCTCCCAGGGGTATGTGCATTTTACAAAGATTTTACCAATTATGGAACTTAGGATGCCAGAGAGCAGGTAAGGGGGAGATTGCAAAGGTGGTGGGAAAGAACTGAGGGGACATGAGGACTTTGTTCTTTTGAAATGACACCAAACTCCACCCTAATGTCATCCTGGGTGATGGGGCAGTTAACAAGAAGGACCAAGATGCAGCCTTGCGTTTTGTGGCTCCTGGTGGCCTGTGCAGGGCCATCTGCATAGATGGTTAACCTCCCCCCTCTCCTTGTGTGGCCAAGCCCTATCTGCCTCTGACCATACCATGCCGTTTGTAGATCGGGGGTTTCCGGTAGATGTTACTGTCTCCAGCTGCCAGACAGACCAGGAAGGAACAGTGGGGAGGGGAGAGAGAGAGACAGGAGAAAAGGAGACAGTACTTGGTCAGTTGATCTCAGAAGAGAGAGATGGACAACAACTTTTTCCAAGGGGCCACCATCTTTTTCCCCTGGTGACTTCCTCTTCCAAAGTTGAACTTCCAACCTCGTCCCAACAGGTTCCAAGTAAGGTGTGGGAAGAGGAATGGATGGATCCAAGTGGTGCTGAGGAAGGGACCTGGGGCTTGAAGGGTGAGCATGCAGGCATAGGGGTGTGTGTGCTCAGCAGAGCCCCATGCAGGAAGGTGTCCACTGCCTCCACCAGTGGCCACACCTCATTCCATGTGAAAATTCCCAGGACGCTGCAGCCGAATTTCAGCTTTCCTCCCTCCCCCTCCCTCAAAGACAGACAGGATGGGACCCCTCTAGGGCAGCTGAGGAAGGTGTAGATGAAACAGCAGCATGAGCTCTTGAGGGGAACGTGAATGAGGAGTGAAAAACTGAGCTTGCTGTCAGGAGACTGAGGTCCAGGCCTTGCTCTGCTGTGACTCAGAGGGATACCTTGTCTAAACCACACCCACTCGGTCATCTAGGCCCTGTCTTCAATTCCTGTCATGACCTGTGGTCACATGACATGATAGTGCTGTTCCCTCTGCCTGGGATGTCTTTCCTTGGCTTCTTCATAGGCTGGCTTCTCATTTTTTTTTTTTTTTTTTTTTGGAGACAGAGTCTCGCTTTGTCACCCAGGCTGGAGTGCAGTGGCACGATCTTGGCTCACTGCAACCTCTGCCTCCCAGGTTCAAGTGATTCTCCTGCTTCAGCCTCCTGAGTAGCTGGGATTACAGGTACGTGCTACCACGCCCAGCTAATTTTTGTATTTTTAGTAGAGACGGCATTTCACCATGTTGGACAGGTTGGTCTTGAACTCCTGACATCATGACCCACACGCCTCGGCCTCCCAAAGTGCTGCGATTACAGGCGTGAGCCACCGTGCCGGGCCCCTTCTCATCTTTCAGCTTTAATGTTACCTCCTCCAAGAAGCTCTTCCTGACCGCCCCATCTAGCCTGGCCTCTCTCAGCCCCATCATCTCTCAGGATGGCCTGCTTTATTTATGTTTACGGCATCTATCACTACCTGAAATTATCCTCTACATATTTGTTTACTCATTTTTTATCTCTCTTCCTAATTAGTACATAAATACCAAATACTATGAAGGCAGGATCTGGGCTGGGTTGAGCACAGTTGCAACCTCTGGGCCCAGAACAGTGCTTGGCTGTATAGAAGGAGTAACAGTGGCTTGGGAAGCCAAGTAACTGGCCCACAGTCATGAGCTTATAAGCAGCTGCATCGGATTCCATCCCAAGAGCTTTGAAGCCAAAGTGTGTGGCCTTCACCACTGTGTGCTCCTGCTGCGCCCCTCACAGCCCTCGGGCACTCACGGTATCTTACTCGAGCTCCCTGCCTCTTTTCTCCCCTGGACTGCTTCTTTGAGGTCTTAATGGAGGTTGGTTCTGTCAAGTGGATAATCTGAAGCCCGTGGGTGTGCTGGGGTTGGAGGACAGGGTTGGTGCAGGTGCTTGTTTAGGGAGGTCCCTCAGGAACCAGCTTCTTGGTGCCTGTGTGGCATCGAGGGGGTGACTCAGGCACCTGTGACCCCATGGAGCATGCATCCATCCCAGGAATTCCGGGCTGGCAGTGCCTACCTGGGATGTGAAAGTGCTTGGGAGCCTGGTAAGAGGTTGGAGTGGAGGACCTCACATCTAACTGGCTATGGTATGGAGAGCTCCGGCCACTCTCGGGCCCTGGAGCACGCAGGCAGTGGTCGCCAAAGAAAACAGAGGCACAGAGAAAACAGGCATTAATGCGGTGGCAGTTAAGGAAGCGGTGAGGTGATGACAGCAGAGATGGGGGATGGGCTGGGGCATCCCAGCGTGCTCAGGCTCCGGGGCAGAAGCAGCATGTGCTCTCATGCACCACGTTGGCAGAAACAAGCTTGACCTTGCTTCCTGGCTTGATCCCAAAGTCAAATTTTGTGAGATGTAAAGATCAACTCTACCGAGCTCCAGGAAGGCATCTTAGTTTGTCCCTCTTATCTCCCCAACCATCCCCGAACCTCCCCCTTTTGGACGCTCCCTTAATTGCTCCTTTCCTCCATCCAAGTGCCGGCTTCACCCCCAACCTGAGGGTGACTGTGGATGGCCTGACTGGATTGGCTGGCGTGGCCCTCGGATGAAGGCCAGTTCATAGCCATATTTCTGGTCTCTTGGTTCTGCCCTCTGGATGGGGCAGGCCATGAGGATGGTGGAGTCTTCTTCCAGCCAGGGCCACAGGGCCACCTGCCAGCCCCCTCTCCTGGAAGCACACCACCCACCTTCCTGCTGCTTCTCAGTGCCACATACTCCTCCATCCCCCCTGCCATCTCAGGGACTGAGAGAGGCCCAGCTGGTCACCTGGGTGGCCATAGGCCTCCAGAGGGCCACACTGTGATGGAGATTGTGGGGGAGCCTTGTGCCCTCTGCAGCAGGGACCCCAAGTGACTGCATTGTCTCCCTGGCTCTTCCTCTCCCTTCAGGGCCTCCCCCTTCCTTACCAGAGCGGTAGTAGTGGTGAGGTGAGCGGGAGAAGGTGGGGGACATGCCCTGCCGGCTGTAGGTGGGGGAGTCTATGTACCCCGGGCTGGAGGCCCGTCTCTGCCGGAGGTCCAGGTTCTCGTAGATGTCCTGGGAGAGGAAATGGGGCTGTGAGCACGGCTGGCCATTAAGTGGGCCTGTGGCCCGAGGGTCTAGCAGGCAGGTGGGCATGACATGGAATCTGGGATTCTAGGGGTTGAGGTGTGAATACAGAGGCCCCCCTCCTCCCTGAGTTACACACACAGCCCGAGGAACATGGCAGAGAATTTTCAGGGCTTTCCCCCATCACTTGCAGACCCTTGAATGGAATCCATGGGGTCAATCCCTGGAATCCTGACCAGGGATCCCAGAAGCCTGAGGGAGGCCATCTCCGGGCAGGAAGGGCAGATTTCCATCCTGTATGCCACGGCCACTTCCTCCAGGACATGCACCTGAGTCTCTCCAGCGCTTCCCTGCTTGCAGGGAGCACCTTGGGTAAGGGCTCAAACATCTTCGGGGGGCTGGGGATGGGTGAAGTGTGCATAAAGGGGCACAATTATATATCAACTTAATTCTCTATCAGCTGAATTACCTGGGAGTAGGGAGATAACGTTCCCAGCGACTTAGAAGTGAAGAGTTTGAAGGCAGTGTGGAACAAGCAGAAGGAATGAGAGGAAGATGAGAGGAAGGACAGAGCATGGTTAGACGGGTCAGCAGAGAGGGCCTGCAGCAGTTCCTTTGTACCCTTCTCCAGATAACAGCCTCGCTGGGAATTCCAGAGGGTCAGACTACTGATAGAGGCAGGAAACCTCGAGATTATGCCTGCCTTTTAGGAAGGGAAAAACCAAGGCCCAGAGAGAGAATATGAAGGCTAAGGGCCGCTCAGGGCAGAAGTGGCAGGGACTTGACTTGGACCCAGGCTTCCATGCTGCATGCTCAGGGCTATTGTCACCACCCTTCCCTGTCTCCCTACTGGTTCATGACCCCTCTACAGTTCAAGAGGACAATGCCCAGGGCAGGGCACCCAGCAGCCAGCATCCTGGCTAAGCAGGGGCCAGGCTGGGGCCACCAACAAGAGAGTTGAGCTGGTAGCTGGTGCAGCAGCTGGAGATGGGATGTCTCAACTGAAGAGGGCCGCAGTTCCTCAGCTCCAGCAGCTGGAATGCCTACCCAGCATTTACACAGCATCTTAATTTTCCAAGAAAGTCAGAAATGCAGATTCTTACGTGAAATCTCCCAGTGTTTACATGTTGACAACTAGTTTGCATTTTCAAAAGACACTTTGTGAGTGAAACAAAACAAATCTGAGGGGTGGCTGCAACCTGTGGGCCCTGGTTTGCCATCTCTAACTGAAGGACAAGCGGCTTCTACTAAACACTTGATCCTCCTCTCCTGGTCCATTTCAGGGGCCGGAAACCAGAGAATCTCAGCATTGGGCTCTTCAACCAAATGGAACCCAAATCCCTTAGAGAGGAAGGGGACTTGCCTGAGGTTACAAGGCTAGTTATGGTGGAGCTTGGAAGAACCTGGGTCCCTGCCCACCAGGACAGGCTTCTGCTGCCTCAAATTAATTCAAGGGGTCTGGGATAAGGTTAGAAATCTTCTAGAATATAGACTGCCAGGACCTCCAGGGTAATTCTGCCCCCCACCCCACTGCCATCTCCAGAGAACACTTTCTCTTGTTTAGCAACCATTTAATGATTTCAAAAGCCATCTGTTACTGAGTCTTTATAAAAGTGTCTCTTCTTTTGAAGAGACACTGGGGCTAAAGGCCAGGTGCGAAAACCAGAGAACATGTCTGATTAGACATGTTATAATCAGGGATTATAAATCTAAATGGCCATTGAGCCTGGCAGGAGATGAGCGCCTTGGGCTGAGTACATGAAAAATTCCTGCAGTATAAGAAATACAACAGCTTGAGTAATAAGTGGTCACAGGCTCTCAGCTTCAACGCTGGGATTAATAGGGAGTGGGGGACTGGGGAGAATGGAAAGCTCATGTCCTGTCTATAGGGGGTGCTGCTTCCCATCTCCTGACGGTGGAAATGTAGGTTTAATGTTGTCGGCTCTGAGTTTTCAAGAAAAGCCAGAAAGCCAAATGAAATCTCTTCGTTTGAAAAATGTTGGCCATAAATCCCAGTGTAGAAGAGTCTGGGAGCCAGCATTGTGGAGGCCAAACTGTCTGTGATGGAGAGGGCTGGGGACCCCGGCGGAACCTCCTTTCCTACAATAGCCCCAGAGAGAAGGGCAAGACGCGATACCTCTCCATAGCCACATCTCTCCAGCATCTCGTCGGACGTGTATCTGGAATGAGGCTCATAGGAAATGAGGTCGGGGCGTTGTACCTCGTAGATAGACTTAACCTTGGGGAGAGCCGCCAGGTCTTTGTAATTAAGGATTTCATTATCCACTTTAGCCTAGGGAAGAGGGAAATGGACAGGAAAGGAATAGAAAGATAAGAAGGAAAAGGGAATGGAGAGAGGAAACAAAAACAAGATACAGAAGGAACGAACTTCTCCAGTTCCCACCACAAACAGAAGATTAGGATCAAATTGAAGAACAGTAGAATGTTAGAATAAAAGTGGTCTTAGAGGCCATCCATTCCAACAGGGCTAACATTTATTGAGCACATATTGTTTGTAAGGCCCTGTGCTTTACAAGAATTACATCCTCTAGATGTTGTAATGCCTCTGTGAAGTAAATGTCAATATCATTTCTATTTTCTAGCTGAAGAAATGGAGGCTCAAAATGTTATACAATTTGCACCACTAAGCTAATAGATTTGAATTCAGCCTGAATGACACAGCCTGGGTGCTGACTGCCTTCCGATCCCACAGAGTGAGGACATCCCAATTCACAGCATCCTTGAAGAAGAAGATGAAGATGGTAAAGACAAAAATAATCATCATAGTAAAACACTAGCTAACATTTGGTGAGTACTTATTATAAGCCAGGCTCTGTACCAAGTCCCTTATATAGATTAACTCAGTTCATCCATGCAACTCACAACTCTAGTAGTAGGCACTAACATTATCCTACTTTTGAATAAGGAACCAGAGGCACAGAAAAATCAATTAACTTGTCCAAGGCTACATAGCTAATAAGTTGCAAGAGCCCAAATTTCAACACAGAGAGCTTGCCCTCTTCAGCGGCCTCTCCTGTTTTCTTGGGATGGGGAGTTCACTGTCTTACACCGTCAGAAGGCTGCATTCAGAAAGCTGCTCCTTCCATTGAACTGAAATGAGCCTCTACCTTCTGCTTGACTTTGGGAGAGTTCAGCCCTCTAGAGCTGCATGGATTGAAAGAAAGCTTCCCCTTGCATGTGACAGCCCGCATCTCATGGCTCCTGAAGCCATGTCTTTTCCACGGCCATGTCCTCCAGCTGTTCCCTCTGTGACCTGGTGTTTGCTATGATCAACCAGGATCTGTCTTGCAAGGTCCTGAGGTGCTGCAAATTACAATAGAGGCTGCTAGATAGAGAATCCAGAGACCGTATTAGTCTGATAACGTTCTCCCAATGCCATAGGGGCCAGGTACAGTCTCAGGGCCAAGACTACTTTACAGGGAGCAGCATCCATAAATACCTATAAGTTGTGCTATTTTGAAAACCTACCAAAGCCCTTCCACTGTTCTATCCCTGCCACATCAGCACTGCAATTAGGGCAGTGTTGCTTATTCTCTGTTGCCCCTAGACCCAGTGTGCACCCTTCTTTCCCTGGATCTATGTCCTGAACACTGCCTGGGCTGTATCACAGGCTCTTTTGCTCTCTGACTTTCAGTTGGGTTTAGCCAATGGGATGCACCAGCAGAGACTAGAGGGTGAATGGAGAGAGAGGTTGGCACACTTATTCCCCTGGCAACCTTCCTGGCTGGCTGTGGGCTGGGCCTGACTCTCTCTGGAGGCTGGGCTTCCCCAGCTCTTGCCAGCTTTGGTAATGCTCTTCCCTTCCCTCATCTCTTTAGGTCCAGTGTGGTAACAACATCATGTTGCTGTAGTCCCTGGATACCTCACTATCTCCTGTGGGTCCACTTAACCCTGCCCACACCTCCGTCATGAAACCTTCCTCAGTTGAACTCTTTGAGGTAGGCCACCTGATTTCTGCCAGAGCCTGCCTGGTACAGACACCCACATCTGCACCAGTTCTGGGGGTGTTTGGGTAAAAAAAGCCTTTATTAGATGAGAGTCCACTTGCTGAAGTAATTGCTGCCTTTTGTCCTGGCTGTTAGATCTTGACTTTGAGAGCTCTTGGCATCTTCCAAACTCATCTCGACCCGTAACTATTCATTTTGGCACTTTACCCCAAACCTCAAAAATACTAAATTTATATTTCTTCCTATAGCCACTTTGTTTACAGGGCTATAAATGAGCCTCAGGTCTGGAGACACACCAATTGATCAGAGGCATCCTAACATAATTAGCCAGGAAGGAAGGAAGGAAGAGAACACATGGGTCAAAGCCAAACCACCTGAAGATGATTCTAGAAGTCAGTGGAGATGGAGTAAAGTCTGAAAGTTTGAAAGAACCTGCTCGTTTCAGGTTCACTGATAATTCTATTTGAATATAAAATCTCAAATGTCTATTAAAACTAAATTAAAATCCATCTTTATGCTTGTTATTGCATCTATCCAAAGCAGATGGATGAATTTTTTTCCAAATTTGGAAGCCATACTTGGGATGGGCTCACTGAAAACAGTGCTTCTATGACATGTTCAGTCATTCCCAGGAGCAGCTGAGCATGAGGCACCATAAACGGTGAGAGCAGGAGAGGCTGGAAGGGGAGACATATGCCTCTGCTAGGTTGTGAGGGACAACTGATCTCAATGTGTAAGCCCCTAGTTGGAAGGCACAAGCGCAGATGTTCCTAGCTGCCATCATAAGTTCCATTCTGTAATGGAGGTGCTTATCACAGGGGCAATTCTGGGAAACCTTCTCCAGGACTCCAAGGTGAACATCATCAGGGCTTAACTTATTTCACAAAGGTTTACAAGGCCCCTCAGTAGCACCGGGAGACGAGCTTGTGATGAATGGTATTACAGTGGAGCAGCTTCCTGAGTGCTCCTGTTCTAGTAACTCTCTTTTGGAAACATACTCATATTTGTCAATAACATTCTCACTGTGCATGCCTGGAAACTAAGCCCATTAATCCTGCTGTGGTCTGGCCCCATTCATAGTGCCAGGGAAACTATCACCTTTCTTGCTTTAGATAGGAATATTCAATGAGTACAGCCTGTGATCAAAGCAGCTTGTCTTTTTTCACAGCCACACAGTAGTATTGATCCATATTGAAATTTCAGTCAGTGACAACTCTTAAGTGTTTTTCTTTTTTTCCATTTGACCAGAGAAGAAAGGAAAGGTGCCCATAGTCCCGTCAATGGGCATTATCCAGGGATCAAAGAGGAGACTGGATGTGGATTTGAAGTAATGATCTAGCAATAGTGGACAGGGCTGGGGCTGGCTGGTTTGCTGACTGTATCTAGAGCTTCTTGTCAGGAGTAGGTTGCTTGTTACAAACCATTTTCCCCATATTTCTGGTCTTCTTGGCTCCTTTGGCTTGTGGAAGGCTGGAACAGTCCAGAGTCAATCAGATTGAGGTTTTCTGCTTGTTTCAGTTTTCCCTGGCTCTGCGTTTCCCACCTCCTTTAGCTTATTTCTGTTTATCCCTCTGCTTTGCGTTTAATGTTTCTTCCTTGGGATGCCTTCTCCCAACTAGTCCTAGATGTCAGGTCCCTCTGTTTATCTGTAGTATCATCAGAGGACCCTGTGCTTTTCCTTCCTGGAATTTATAACTGCAACTGATGATTCATGGCGCTATGTGTTCAATGTCATGAGGACAGGCATCAAGTCTGTGTAGTTCATCACCATTTCCCCAGAGCAGAGCACTGCGCTTAGCAGAGTAAATGCTTGGCATATGTTTGTTGAATGAATGAATGACATATACAAGGGGCCTCTGAGGTCATTGAACTCAACTTCCGTCTCTTCTTCTACATCCTGGGCAAATGATGAGTCTTTCTGTGTTTGAATGCCTGTGGAGATGGGCGCTCAGACACATGGAGGTGGGTCTGCTCCATCCCTGGACTTCCCACATGATTAGAAACCTCTTCCTTATGTTTGCAAATTCTTTACAGCCATATTTCCACATGTGTATGTGGCTTCCTTTTCCTTTCTGCCTCTTTATTACCCACCACTATCTCCACATCAATATTCCAGCTAATACCTATTCAGAATACCACTTTGATCCTCAGTTTTTTCTTGCTCTCAGTTAAGTAGTGGGAAACCAGGCACCTTGCATTGGTTTTAGAACTCAGCAAGGGCTCTTGCTGTCATTGTACTTTCTTTCTCTTGCTCCGTGGAACTCTGCATTATCCCTGAAACTCTGGGTTTACTAGACTGTTTGCTTCATGAGGGCAGGATCTATGTCCTCCCTGTACCCCACTGGATCCTCAAGACCTGGTACAGAGCCTAGCACATGAAGAGCATGCATCACATGTCAGCTGGATGAAAACCTGAGAGCTCCCTCATCCTTAGTGACTCTTTAGATTCCAGGTCAGGAATAAGGAAGGCCCTTTGGTGGTAGAAAAGTGATACGTACGCAGATGACTCGGTTGGGTGACCCAATGCTGGATCCAGGGGGTGAGATGGAGGTTTCAGATGTCCGTCTATGCTGTGGGAGAGATGAAGACAGAAAAGGTGAGAAGCTGCAACTTGAGCTTGGTGGGGAGGGTGAGACAGGGGGTTAAGAATGCAACATTAGCAATACCATTAAAGTACTCTCTGGCTACTTCTGTACTTCCTTTTTATTCTCTGCCTTTTAAGTCAAGGTCTGAGTGTGAATGAGACCTAAAATGCAAGGACTTCAGGCTGTTGGGGGCAGAATATGGATTTATTTTCTACGTATTTGCAGCTAGCAGTCTAAATAGGAAATTACTCATAAAACTTTTCATTTTGAGTCATCCCAGTCAATAATGTATTTCTTTAAAAAAATAAAATTGGTTAGTATTCATTCCTTGGGAGTTTGTTTATTCAAAATGTAAAAGTGGGTTAAACTTCATGTAATTGCACAATATGCTGATTCTTTACAGTGTATTAATTGCAAATTGACATCAACTTAAGTGATAAACTTAAAAAAAAACTGTCTCTGAACAATGGCAATGATGGGTTAATAGCTTCCTTAGCAGAGCAGCATGGTGCCAGTCTTAATGCATAAGAGGGTGCCTGCATGATGTAAAGGGATTAGGAATCAAGGACCCATGGGTGAAGTATGTGGTCTTAGGCATCTTGGATTCTTGATCTGTAAAATCAAGAGGCTGAGCTTCAGGATCACTTGATTCTCTCCCAGTTTTCTCATCCTACAATTTAAAGCATTCTAAGTGGGGCTATAAAGTTTCCTAAACTGTGGACTGTGAACTAGTGGTGGTTCTGGGAAGATGAAGGTGGAACATTTGATAATACTAAATCATAGAGTTAGAGAGTAAAATCTAACATTTCAATCCCCTTGATTAGATCAAGGAGGCGGTCTCAGTTTGGTGCTAATACATTTCAGCAACTCTCTCAACAATTGCCAATTTCCTATTTTATTTTTGAGACAGAGTCTTGCTCTGTCATCCAGGCTGGAGTACAGTGACACAATTTTGACTCACTGCAACCTCTGCCTCTCAGCTTCAAGTGATTCCCCTGCTTCAGCCTCCTGAGTAGCGGGGATTACAGGCACGTGCCACCACACCCAGCTAATTTTTGTATTTTTAGTAGAATTGGGGTTTCGCCATGTTGGCCAGGCTGGTCTCGAACTACTGACCTCAAGTGATTCACCCGCCTTGGTCTCCCAAAGTGTTGGGATTAGAGACGTGAGCCACCACTCCCAGCCCAATTTCCCTTTTTAAACAAAGAGAGTGCAGGCAACATTGTCTAGCTAGAATTTTAAACATTTATTCTTAAGAATTATTTCATTATCATTGAATTTATTTTATGATTACCTTCTATTTATAGCAAGTATTACTGGTTTCCACGTGGCAATATAAAGTTTTATTTTAAAATAAGTTTAGTTAATAAAAAGTAGTGACTTGATGTAAAGAAAAAGATTAAGTATATAATGAAACAGGT
Source organism: Symphalangus syndactylus (assembly GCF_028878055.3). Lineage (NCBI taxonomy): Eukaryota > Metazoa > Chordata > Mammalia > Primates > Hylobatidae > Symphalangus > Symphalangus syndactylus. The sequence continues at coordinate 37,602,192 of NC_072429.2, forward strand.
GGTGCATAGATACGGCAACAGGCATCAGGGTTGTAGAGGATGACTGAAGTTTGGGAAATGCCACCAAAGGGGAGGAAAATGAAGAAAGGGACAAGTAGTTCTTATACCTTAAAGGGGAGAGGGTCTTGGAAGAAACAGGGAAAGCAATTCAGGGCTTAAAAAATAATTATGCGTCAATAAACTGGCTCTTTCAGAAAACTTTCATTAAGTGGATGAGATAGTAAGGAAGACATGTTTCACTAGCTGGTCAGAAATTGTGCACTTGCTTTTCTAGTTGGATAGACTCTAGCAGGTAACACAATAGAGTCCCACGGGGTCAACTTGATATCCGGGGGCCAGGATGTAAAGGCCCCATTCCCCATCCCCCAACACACACGCCAGGTGTCTCCTCCACATCATCAAAGACCCAGAAGCTGGATCCTTCCTGCAGCCTGGGAGGCTCAATCCCTCTCTGCAGTATCAGGAACCCAGATTCACAAGCCTTCCTGACATTTGTCAGAACACAGTAATTCAGAGGGACACAGGACCTCAGCTGGCCCAGCGCGTACCTGGGGATGTCAGCTGTGCTTTGTTACTGTAGGCACATCATCACCTCTTTAGAACTGGTTTTCTCACAGGCAAGGCAAAGATAGAATTTCTTGTCCATCTGCCTCACAGGGTTAAAGGAGTAAAATCAGACAGTGGCTATGAAGATGCTTTGTAAATGGTCAATTACTGTGACATTATTAACTGTTATTATGTTATGTTATAACAGCCTAGTGACCTTAGGCTGGGAAAAACCATGGCGAGAGCTTCTCAGCGAGGCCGCCATCTTGGTCAGCAATGGTAGAGTTACAGCCTCGCCCCAGAAACACAAAACTCACATGAATACAGTGCTTTACAGTTTTCAGAGTGATTTCATATCCGATGTCTTAACCCCCTCAAAAACCCCATGGGGCAGGTGTTACCATTAGGAAAATCCAAGGACATAGGCACACATTTGGGAGTGTGCACACTAAGGAATGCTGACCCTGTCCCAAAGCACAGCTCCCTTAACCTGTGGCAGAAAGTAGCAAAGCAGGAGTGCTGGTCTGGAATCTACTAGCTTGCTTACCTTTAACTTCTTCTCTGCCCGGGCTGCCTGTTTGCAGATGGGGTGCCAAACCTCGGAACCTAAGGGGTTATGAAAATAACGAAACTCAGACCTTTCAAACCCTCCAGCACTCTCCCCCTGCCCCACTTTGATTTACTCCGTGGTCAGCGTATGTCCCTTACACATCTGCCAGAACGGCCCCCTTGGCTTTCCCAGCTCCCTTCTGGCACCTCTCAGACCTATGCGACCACTCACATCCTTTTTCTGTGTGTCCAAATCCTACCCGTTCCTCAAGGTCTAGGGTTCACATGACATCCTCTTGCAAACTTTCTTACCTGCCAGTTGGGAGTGGCTTCTCTCTCCTCTGTGATCCATAGTTCTTTGTGTCTCTTCCCACACATACAGCCTTAAGGCACAGTAGCTTATGGATTTTTCATTCCCCACTAAATTAAGAGCTTCTTCTGGGCAGGAACTGAGCTTTATTCATTGCTACATCTCCCACAGTCCCCAGCACGGGACTTTGCTCTTAGAAGAGATAGTACATGTTTGTGGGGTGAAGAGATGAGTGCATGATTGGCAGTGAGTGACACATAGCAGGTGGTCAATAAATATTTGTTGAATGAATAAATGACAGTGTGGATAAAAAAGAGTGACAGATCATGGTGAACTCCAGCTTTGTTTTCTCTTAAAGACTTATGACAGTCTACCAGAGCTATCACATTTAAGGGGGAGGAGGTGTCATGGTGTATATTCCGCTTGAGAGCATTGCCTTGACCTGCTAATTCCTCAGAGACTCCAGACTCTTCAAATTTAGTATACTGCTAACACCCACATTTTATTGTGGGTGGGGGTCCAGTTGGCCAGCCCCAAACCTGAAAGGCCATTTTGGAAAGGCACGAGCAACAGGTGGCTGCTCACATGTTGAGAAGCAGCCCCAAATATGACACATTCCCCAAAGAAGGGACAGGTGTCCTGGATTAGAAGGAAAAATAGGAACATATTATCCCTCTGGAGCCATTCCCCTTGTCACCAGCCCTAAAAGGAAAGGAGCCAGCAATGGCTGGATTCCTGAGCATCCAGATGGCATTTGTTTGTCTGACTTTGTTTCTAGGATATACTTTATATTATGCTTTGTTGCCTGGAACCCCCAGGACCGGAATACTAGCGAAGGGATTAGATGGTGGTGAAAGGTCAATAATTCGGAGTGAAAAAGAGAAGACAGGCCTGAAGTGAGGAGGCCTGTGTTTTTTGTCTCTGCTCAACCCCTAACATATCCTCTCTCTGGGTCCCAGTTTCCTCATCTGAAGAACAATAAGGTGGGATTTGGATGGCCTTGAAGATTATTTTCATCTCCCAGGTTCTAATTTTACGGGCAGTTTTGTATTTTGTGGAACAAGAATCTTTGATTTTTGTCTGCTGACATACTTGGGTATTCCTAATTATTCAACTGGGTTTAATTCATTCTAAACTAAAATGCAATGGTTCTCAGAGCCCAGTAGAGGGACTCTGAGTCTGTGGCTTGATCCAGCAATCACAGGGTGTGTCCACTACCAAGCTGTGTGTTGGGATTCTTACTTTAGGGAGTTATTAGAGAGAGCATTTCCGGTTCCTCTCTGAGGTGCTTCCGAATCTATCAGGAATTGTTTATGACTGTGGCTGTGGCAGGAAACACATGTTACAGGTCACTGTAGGAAATGGATGAGATGGACACAGAGGTCTGAGGAGGTCATGAACTTAAGTTAAAGAGGCATAGGAAAGATCAAGAGGGCAGAAGTCCTCATGTGGGGAAATAATGTGTCAAGCGAGGGGGTCAGACTAGAGGGTCTCTTTTGCTTTCTAACCCCATGACATTGGCATTTCATTCTGAAATAAAACTGAGCCAAAAATGGCCATTAGCTTTAGCACTTTGCATACCGGAAAGCATATTTACATAAGAAACAAGGAGAGGAGGATCAAACAAGAAAAAAATATAATTAGAAATGAAAAAAATCAGAATTTGGGAGTTGGTAGTATATCTGTAAATAAAAGAGGCTAAAAAAAGTTAGTTGGTAGCTAGCAATAAACTTAGATAAAGAATGTAAGAAAAGATGATTTGTTCATGAAGACCCCTGTGAAATAACGGTCTTCTGAGCTTATTCCCTTGGCCAGTAGTTCAACAATGTGACATTAACAGAAGGATAACATCACGGTGAAGGAGATGGTTATTCTCTTCCATGGACTTTATCCCCAGAGCCAAAAACAGTGCCTGGCCCATATGTGTTTAATAAATAAATGCATGTGAATGACTCTTTGGACCCTACCTTTGTATTTTTTTTCAAAAAGATACTAGGTAAAATGCACCCATGGGAGGATTGTGACCTTCCTAGGAAGGGGACTCAAATGCAATTCTAAGACTAGGTCTTTACCCTGAAGAAGAGACTTAACAGAATGGTGAAAGCTGGTTTTAAAGATTTTAATGACTCTCTGTAGGAAGAGGCATTCATTCGTTTTGCAAGTCTTAAAAAGTAGAACTAGGACTAAGGGCAGAAGGTTCAGGGAATGAACATTTAACACCTAAGAACTGAATGGCCTTATTCAACTGACAGTGAGCCCTTGTCCCTAAAAGTGTTTAAGTACGCACTGAGTATATAAATGCTCAGCAGCGATATTAGGAAGAAGACTCAGCACATGGTACTTACACTAAGGGATGTTTACCAGCCCCCCAAATCCTTAGAGATTCTGTTTCCATCTTAACAGGTTTTACTGTACCGAGAAGATAATTATTTGCCCCTATCCATTTATCCTGATAAGAATGTAAATTCTATGAGGAGAGGGATTCATGTCTGTCATACCTACAGGTATATCTGCAGGAACTGCAGATTCTCAATAAATACTCACTGAGTGAATAAATAAACAAAAGAAACATGGCATTCTATCTTAGGCAGTTGGCTTCTCTAACTTGGGCCCAGAGATTTGGACAAGTAGTACAATCTAGACTCTGATTAGACAGCTACAACTCCAGACTGAGTGTACAAGCATATTCACTATATTGGGGTGTGTCAAACTGTGACCTGTGGATCACCTGTCTTGCAGCCTGGTAAAATTCAGATTCCTGGCCCCCACCCGCAGAAGCCACTGACGCCAACTCCCTGGAGGTGGAACCTGGGAATCTGTGATTTAACAAGCTCCCCAGGTGATTTTATGACTCATAATTTGAGAACCACAGGGCTAAATACCAGATAACACTCTAAATTTATTTTCTTGGAATGTAATGTGATAAAGAAACCAATTTTACAAGACAGAGCTCTAGCTTTTTGTAAGAGTACAACATTTTCTGCTTGTTCAACTCCTGTTCCACGAGTCACATTCTCTTATCCTCTGAGATTGTCACCCACAATTCCAGGCTCTGCAGTTAAAACCTACTATGAAGGTTATGGAAGTGAAGGCTTAGCTATTTCTGTATCAGCTGACTCAGAGATAGAGATGTGAATCTCCAAAACTATCTGTCAGCCAGGTATTAAGGCCATTTTTAATCCTTAGCAGAGTCAGCAGTCAGTCTTATCTGACTGGTTATAGCACACTCCACACCTGTAACATTTGGAGCTGATTTAATGTTGGGGAAGCCACCCACCTCTCTGTTGCACCCTGATGTTAAATTTGCCAAGGCTTTTTTTTTTTTTTTGAGATGGAGTTTCGCTCTTGTTGCCCAGGCTGGAGTACAATGGCATGATCTTGGCTCACTGCAACCTCCACCTCCTGGGTTCAAGTGATTCTCCTGCCTCAGCCTCCTGAGTAGCTGGGATTACAGACATGCACTACAACACTCAGCTAATTTTGTATTTTTAGTAGAGACGGGGTTTCTCTATGTTGGCCAGGCTGGTCTCAAACTCCCAACCTCAGGTGATCTGCCCACCTTGGCTTCCCAAAGTGCTGGGATTACAGGGATGAGCCACCGTGCCTGGCCAGTGTTTTTTGTTTTTTAATGCCAAAGCTGGAGCTGGTATCATAGTCTTCTAGAATGTTGGCATTCTAGAGGTTACAAGTACAGTGATTTGAAAGTGGTCCATTGGATGGTTCTGTTTAGTAAGCATGATTTTAAACAGTTCTGAGTCTGAAGGTTTTTAGATACTGCAGATCACCAGTGACCCTCCCTACTTTCTGACACCCAGCCCTTCCCACTCCTTGACGTGGGCATTTGAGTTTTTGGCCTTGACCCTGGCTAGGGCATTCTCTTATAGCAGGGTTCCTCTCCGGATTTTTTTTTTTTTTTTTTTTTTGAGATGGAGTCTCACTTTATTGCCAGGCTGGAGGGGAGTGGTGTGATCTAGGCTCACTGCAACCTCCGCCCCCAGGTTCAAGCGATTCTCCTGCCTCAGCCTCCCCAGTAGCTGGGACTACAGGTGCGTGCCACCACACTCGGCTAATTTTTTGTATTTTTAGTAGAGACGGGGTTTCACCGTGTTAGCCAGGATAGTCTCGATATCCTGACCTCGTGATCCACCCTCCTCAGACTTCAAACTGCTGGGATTACAGATGTCAGCCACCGCGCCCGGCCTCTGGATTTTTTTTTCACCATAGCAGGATGAGGTTTCTCAGACCTCTGCTTTTATGACAGCAGCACTATCTTTGTGGCAATAGACTGTGAGGAACCTTGGAACTGCTCCTTTAAAATCTCCATGCACATAAACCAACCCAAATGCCCATCAATCAATGAGTAGATAAAGAAACTGTGAGATATATATATATATATACATATATATATATATATACACACACACATATTATATATATACACATATTATATATATACATATGTATATATATATGATGGAATACTACTCAGCTATAAAGGGAACAAAATAATGGCATTCGCAGCAACCTGGATGAAATTGGAGGCCATTATTCTAAGTGAAGTAAGTCGGGAATGGAAAACCAAACATTCTATGTTCTCATTCACAAGTGAGAGCTAAGCTATGAGGATGCAAAAGCATAAGAATGACACAATGGACTTTTGGGGCTCAGGGGGAAAGGTTGGGAAAGGGGTGGGGGATAAAAGACTACAAATTGGGTGCATTGTATACCGCTCAGGTGATGGGTGCACTAAAATCTCACAAAACATCACTAAAGAACTTCCAAACACCACCTGTTCCCCAATTACCTATGGAAATAAAAAACTAAAAGAAAATCTTCATCCACATAAACAAATGTGGTAGATCCAAAAATGGAATATTGTTCATCCATAAAAGGAATGACCTACTGATACATGCTATGGGAATACAGATGAACCTAGAAAGCATTACTCTCAGGGTAAGAAGCTAGTCACAAAAGAACATATATTGTATGGTTCCATCTGTATGAGCTACACAAAATTGGTAAATCCACAGAGACAGAAAACAGATTGGTGATTGCCAGGGGTTTGGGGACAGAGGAACAGGAAATGACTGCTTAATGGCATGTATGAGGTTTCCTTTTGAAGTGATGAAAATGATTTGGAACTAGATAGAGGTGGTGGTTGTACAACATTGTGAATGCACTAAAAGCTACGGAATTGTGCACTTTAGAATGGTTAATTTTATGTTATGAGAATTTTACATTAACATAAAAAATTCCCCACTCCTCTCCTCCCAGCAGGTGAACTGCTTCTGTAGACCAAGGCACTCTGTTCCTCCTTTGTTACTGAAAGTGCCAAACTCGGCCAGAGAGAGGAGTGAACACTGCTGTTGAATCTGCCCTGTAATAACGACAGTGTGATCATTATAATCTTGGGCGTTAGTAAATCTTTGCTGGTATCAGGCACTCTGTGCATCATTTCATGTAATATTCTTAAGGGGTTCCAATCCTGGCTACATCACTTACTAGTTGCATTGTCTAGGGCAAGTCAGTTGCCTCTCTGTGCCTTGGTTTCCCTATTTATAAACCAGGGATGACAACAGTATCTGCCTCATAGGTTTGGTTTGAGGATTAATCAGTTAATCCATGCACAGCATTTAGAATGGTGCCCGCCTATGTCAGGGACTATGTAAGTGTTGGTTATTGTTATTATTGTCTCCTCTCCTCCACCTACAAAAATAATCTGTGTGCCAGGATCTAGTTTGGGTAAGGGGAGAGCAGTAAAAGGGAGACTTGAGGGGAGCAGGGAGCTGGGGCCTGGGTGAGTGAGGGGGCTGCAGGACATGGCAGACTGGCTATGCAGGTGGAGTCACTGAACAGAAGCCTGGCTTGGTTGCCAGTGCACCCTCCTGGGAGGTTGGGCTTGTGCCCAGGGACAAGGGCACCTCGGGAGAAGTGGAAAAGACCGGCTTGCCTGGAGCTGACATGATGAAGTGGGCCTGAAGCTTAATAAGGAGGTTGGAGGGAGAAAAGTGCTTAGTTACCATGAGGCTGGTTACCACGGAGGATATCGGGCAGGATGAGAAGAGGAGAATGGCAATTCCGAGGTGCCTTGTAACTCATGAGAAATAATAGGTGCTGATAATAACAGTTGGGACAATAATTAAAGTATATTGAGTGCTTAGTATGTGCCAGGCCCTAAGTATTCTTATTATTCCTATTGTTACTATTATAACTAATATTTATAGAGTTGATACCAGGCCTTGTGTCACACACTTTATAACAATAGTGTTTAAATATAAAAAATAATAACTGCCGTTTATTGAGTACATATGCTACACCTTATGCTAAGTATTCTTAAAAATGATGATAATATTGACAACAGCAAGCACTGACTACTGCATTGCATCACGGGAATGGCCATTTCTATATAACCAGCTGGTTATCATGAGCTCAGACTGGCAGAACCAGCAATGCTAGGCCCTGTGCTGAGTCTTTACCATGCATTCATTAGTTCATTTAATCTTCACAACAGCCTTGTGAAATGGAGCCTAGCCTCATCCCTCTTTACAGATGGGAAGTTGGGGGTTAGGGAGCTTGGAAGTCTAACCTGCTTGTCCATCTCTGTCTCCCCACCCTGGCCTGAGTGTGGGCAACAGGTCCTCAGACTCTCTGGAACTTCTCTGCTGAGCCTAGCGGGACATGCTGCCTCTCTGTACTGATGGTGTCTGGGGGCTGGCCAGGCCCTCTGTCCTACTGCACGGAGGCAGCCAGTCTGGGCTGGAGAGCATGGGGCCAAACACAAAAAGAAACAGGGAGAAGAACCACCTGATGGTGCTCACGGGCCCCTCCACCCAGCTGTGCTGCTTCTAGATGCTTCTTAGTTCTGTGAGCCGATCAATCTTCTTTTGCCTAACATAGCTTGAGTTAGGTTTCTGTCATCTAAAATGTCTAGACTAATAAAACGTCTCATTGAGCTAAAACCTGAATATCTGACAAGTTCTTGACTTGCCCAGCAGGCAATTTTGTTTCTCAGAAAATAGAGGAAGTAAGCCAGGAAATTGCTACTGTAGACCTAATTCTGACCAACATGGACAAATTGACTGCTGAAGTCGATGTGACATGTGATAGGCGAGAAAATGGCCACATCGGCATGAGTCTGTGGTGACCTGAGAGGAGAAGCTGGAAACAAACTTTAGAAATACAAACCTTAAGCTACTACACTGTAATACTTTCTATATGATTCAAGATGCTTGGTAACCCTTAAAATCTAAAAAAAAAAAAAAAAAAAAAAAAAATGGCAGCTCATCAAAAATTAAAATATACTCTATTTAAAGTGAAATATGCTTAGTAGAGTCAGACTTTAGGAAGTATCAATTTAGTATAGTAACAGAATATGTCTGAAAAATCTAAAATTAGGTAGCAGGATTGGGGAAACATAAGATTTAAAGTTTTTAAGCGTAACTCCTACAACCTAAGCTGTCAGTAGAGAGATCCAATTTAAAGTAATAATGCTAAACTACAAAATTATAGCAACCAATACTACAATAGTGCCTTTTAGAGGGTGGTTTCATGAAATGCGTAGATGATGACTGAGGGCTGGCATTCCACAACCCGTAACAATGGGAGGCCCTCACTTGAACATCTCTTAGCTTAGTGCACCTTTTCTGAGTTACATCCCAGCCATGCCAGAAATACACAGCTCCTGAAACCAGGACCTTGTATCCTCTGAGCTAAAAAAAAAAAAAAAAAAAAAAAAAAAGTAATCTGAAATAGATTCAGTTACACAAGAGAAGGGTTTGGTGTAATTATCAAAACAAGGCTTTGAGACTCCGTTTCAGATTTGTGTTAACACAGAACCAAGTCTCTTCACTTTATTTTGGCCCATGGACACCTCTGAAAATCTGATGAAAGCTATGGACCCTCTCCCTAAAGAAACACACCTAGCATGCAAAATTTAGCAAGCAATTTCAGAAGACTCATAGAGTTCAAAAGGCTTACCAAGAACCAGTTTAAGAATTCTGGTAATAGATATAAGAAAACTGCCTCCAAGAACCCTAGCAAGACAGGCCCACCTTGGCTAAGTGGCATATGCTCTTTAAACTTTCATTCTCGTCCTCTAAAATGAGGACATTAATAGTTTTTAGCTGACAGGGTTGTTGTGAGGAGAAAATGGGATACTGTGTTTGAAACTCTTAGTACAGTACTTGGCACATAGTAAATGCTCAACAAATACCAACAAATAACAATTATATTAATAATAATAAAATGATGGTATTTTATTATTATTAATATTTTTATTATTACTGGTGAGACCTACAATTTGTTATAATACTTTTCTTTAGCAGAATGAGGTTTGTCCAGTATTTTATAAATGATTTCCTGCCTTGTGGGTTTTAGTTAAATATACAAATGATAACAGAGAATTGTTTAAAAATGTGCAGCTGAACTTGCGTAATTCCAGGGTTATTGTCTCAGGTCTTAGAACACGGGGGTATTTGGTGTAGACAGAAGGGGAGAAGAAGTATTTTCTCCCTTTTCCTGGGTACAGGCACATTTAGAACAAGAGCAAAATTTGTCTCGTGAACCACATTTAGGATTTTAAAAAACTCTCACTGATCTAGTAACTGCAACCTTTGGAATTTCAGTACAAGTTTTGCCCTGAACCTGCAGCATTTTGGCCATTATTTTGCTGCACAAAATGAGTGACCTAATTTCCTGGTGAAGCCCAAATGAAGGGTTTGGATAACAAAACAGATTAGATATTTGGCATCTTTACAAACACAGTTAAAAGACTGAATACACAACAGAACTTAAAACAAATAAAACTTGCTCTTGTCTCCTGGGGCCCCAGAAGTTCTCCTCCAGACAGACGTCAGACTTCTCCCAATTAGAGCCCATCAGAAAGCCATCACATAGCAATTAAAACACAAAAAAACTCACCCAAAAAATCTCCCAAGGACCATTTGCCAGTACCATGCTGTGTCCAGCTCCAGAACTGACAAGGCTGGGTTTGTAAGCTTTGCAGGCATCCCAACACTCTCTCTCTTATATAAGTTGCTTTATGGAGTCCCCAGTGCCTTCACATTCACTCTCTCCTCTAATTTTCATGAGGACCTTGTGGCATATGGTTGCTCTCTGTGTGCCAAGTAAGTGGGCCTGCCTCAGTTTCTCCACGTCATTCTGCTTCCACCCACCCAGGGAGGGCCTTTGCACTTGCTGTTCTCACTGCCTCCTCAATCTTCCTGCCCTTTTCAGCCTCCCACCTCCTACTCATATTCAAGGTCTTGGCTTGAAATATCCCTTTTTAGGGGCACGTTCCCTGGCTTCCCAGACTAGAGCAGGGGCTTTATAACACATGCCCATTGTTCAAAACTTTCTCTGTGCAGCACTTGTCACAGCTTGTCATTGAATGTTTACACTTCTATTTGGCACTGTCGGTTTCTCTTTCCAGAGAGTGAACTCAACCAGGGCAGCAAGCATGCTTGCCTCGCTCATCTCTGAATGCCCAACATGTAGCAGAGAGCCTGGCACATAGCGTGGCCCCCAGTTTCAGTGGATCAGTGAAAGACAGTGATGTTATCCTCATTTTACAGGTGAAGGAAGAGACCCAGAGAAGGAAGTCACTTCTCAAAGTCACAGCCTATTAGTGGAATTGCTGATGCTTGAAACCAGGAGTCCTGGCTCTCAGCCATTTCTTTACACTCCTGAGCTACCCAGGAGCAGGGTTTTCTTGCCACTTCTGGGGGATATCATATTGAATCCATCCTGGTGTCCCCACTTGGTGAGGGTGTCCAAGGCCCAGATCTCAGTGGTAGCAGAACCCCCACAAGACACCCACAGCCCAAGTGAGCCTGCTTGGCCTGGTCCCCCTCATTCCAGGATCACTTAGCATCCTTTGAGGCCAGTCCTTGAACGCCCTGCAATTACTCCCACTCTCCCAGGAGCCAGGAGGAGAGGGATGGGGATAATTAATGAGACGGTGACAGGCCCATCTTCATTACTAAGAATATCTCCCACCCTTGGAGGCATTTCCGCTGTAGGTTTAATGGTGCATTCTCTCTCAGGATCACAAAGCTGTGCACTTTACTTCCTTGCTTAACTCTTTCAGCACCTGTGGGAAGTTGGAAGAGTGAAAGCACTAACCTGTGAGGCTGTGAGCTCCATGAGGGCAGGGCCTTTGACTGATTTGCTCACTGCCACACTTTCAGTTGTGAGAACAGCAGCATGGACACAGTAGATGCTCAATAGATATTTGCTAAATGAATGAATGAACTGGGAGCTTCCGATGTGTCAGGAAATTACTATACCTATATCTCATAGCAACTGTTCTTGGTCTATTTTACACATTAGGCAGCCAAGTTTCAGAGAGTTATGAGACTTGCCCAAGGTCAAAAACTTAGTAATCAGTGGAGCCAGGATCCCCCCTGAGGCACTCTGGGTCAAAGCACCCAACATGGAAAGATTAAGATTAGGAATTCAGGCAGGGAGGCAAAGACGTGGTTTATTCTAGTGATACCCAGGTAGGGATGAGAATGGGAGGGTAGTTTCAATACTAGGAGGTGTGTTCACCAGGGAAGGAGGAGAGGAATATTGTGCAACAAATTTTCAAGCCAAGTGCAAACTCTAGGTTCCCATGGCAGTCAGGATGAAGGCATGGTGCAGGTTGCTGAGCCTCGTAACACTGGGTCCTGTAGCAGGAATCACTCAAGAACCCAGACAATGAGGGACTGGTGTGCACAGGAAGGGGCAGGGACCTGAATATCAGGCAGGGCCTGGGTCCCAGGGGTAAAGTGGAAAGAGCCCTGGAGGGGAGACGCAAGGCCAGGCCCTGCTCTGCCCCTACGCACTCCCATTCTCACACAAGTCTCTTCTTTTCTCTGCGTCTATTTTCCCCATCTCTACAATGAGGGTTGGCACTTTACAGTTTAGAGTGACTCTGGGGTCCTTACCACTCCAGCATTAGTTCATGTAAGTAAGTAGACAGCATCTTAGAAATGGTCATTTTGTTTAATCCAACATAGGAATTCCTGCTCCAGGATTCTTAGCAGATGACACAAGTTTCTGTTGGGTAGCTCTGGGCCAGTGGTTCTCCACTGAGGATGATTTTGACCCCCTGGGGACATGTGGCAATATCTGAGACATTTTTGATTGTCAGTGGGAAGAAGCACGTGGTTGGCATCTAGTGGGTAGAGACCAAGGATGCTACCAAATACCCTACAATGCACAGGATAGCCCACAGTGTCACCAGTGCTGAGGCTGAGGAACTCGGCTGTAGGCACAGGGGGACTCATTGCATCTTGAGGGAACTCATGGCTGTGGGCATTGTGGCTAGGACAAGCTGATACTGACACACTCCCTGTAACTGCTGCCCTGGCCTTAGATCTGCCTGGAGGAAGGGCCCTAATTCCTTCTCAAGATGGTTATCCAATCACAGCAATTCTACAAATGACATTCACCTGTGGAGGGAGTCTGCATGGGCCAGTGTCAGGGCTGAGGGACCAGTGCCAGGAGCACAGGACCTTAGGGAGGAGGCCAACAACTCTCATACAAGCTGGAGGGGACCAGGGGCAGACAGAGGGCTGTGGGGATGGGGGGAGAGGGGACTGTGTTAAATTGTGGGTGGGGTTGGGGAAATCTTGGCTGCCTATGAAGCATGTAGTGACTGAACTGGGCCTCAAATGATAGGATTTCCAAAGGGCACAGGAAGACAAGGGAAAGGGCCATGAGTTCATTTCAAGGCCAAAGTCTCTCCACAAGGCCCAGCCCATACACCCTGCTTGCCTCCCGGCTGCATTTCACCTCCGTCTGCACCTCACCTCCGTCTGCACCCCAGCCACACAGACTCCACTCGCTCTCATGCACTCGCCATTTCTTCACTCACCTCAGAGTCTTGCAGGCTCTGTCCTCTCAGTTTGGTGCATCCTATTCCACTTTTTGTTCAGTTGCTATGGTCTGGATGTTTTTGTGTCCCCCACATCCATATGCCAAAATTCGAACCCCCAAGGTGATGGTCTTAGGAGGTAGGGCTTTTTGGGAGGTGATTAGGTCATGGATCAGTGCCCTTATAAAAGAGGCGCCAGAGAGCTGCCTTGCCCCTTCCAACATGTGGAGACACAGAGAGAAGGTGCCATCGCTGAGAAAGTGGGCCCACATCAGATCCCAAATCTATTGGACCCTTGGTCATGGACTTCCCAGCTTCCAGAACTGTGAGAAATAGATTTCTGCTTATAAGCTGCCCTGAATGTATCTCAGTCTGCTCAGGTTATAACACCCTGGATGGACTACAACATCAGTTAACACCCACTCATGGTCTGGATCTCAGCTCCTGGCCCTTCATCAGGGAGCCCTCCTGGATACTCCTCCTACCCCGTTATGTGCTCTCAAAGGCCCACACTTCTCTCCTTCATAACACTTACCACGGCTGATGTTTATTTATGTGATTATGGATTAATGCCCACCTCCTTCAGGGGACTGTAGGGCTGGGTGAGCCTCACCATGGACGCTGGCACAGAGCCTGAACATGGCAGGGCTCAAGAAACAATCATTGAGTGGATGAATAAATGATCAAAAGTTAGCTTTGGCAGCTTAGGTGTCGGGTATGTTCAAGGCTAAAGGAAGCCTGGGACCTCAGCAAGATTTTAAATGCTAGGCTGAAGTGTTTGTAGCTAAATAGGCAGACAGGGAGGGGCCCTGAAGAGCAGGGCAGTGCCAAGAGCATGTGATGCCCTGGGATGGTGGCCTGGGCAGAGGGTAGAGGACCAAGCAGAATCTGGAGACTAATTAGGAGACTGTTGTAAGAATCCTGGGGTAACAGGGCCGGGAAGCAGCAGAGGGAAAGCAGCCCTGGTTAGCTTTGTGGGGACGACTGGCACTCTTCATTCCTCTGTGTGTTCTGAGAGTCCCTGGGAAGCCCTGAGCAGCAGCCTGGCATGATGCTCTGAGATGTGGGGAGAAGGAGGTAGAGTAGAGGCTGTGATGCTATAGACACTTTGCAACTCAGGCATCCCTCTGAGGTTCTATGACCCCTTGGCCCTGTGCAGCTCAGCTTCCCACCCCCAGGCAGAGCCAGGAGAGTCTGCTCAGAACACTGCCAGGGAAGCAGGCCAGCTGGGCAGCGGGTGGAGGTGCACAGAGACAGAAGGCAGATTACATGTCACTTCATATTAGCCACACCAGCAACCTTCCCGATCCACCCCGAGAGGGGCCAATTAATTGCAATTCTGAGGACAAGCCAAAAGCCAAGATAACACTGAACCTGAAGGAGAACAAATCTCCTTTCCAGTCATGAGCAGGTCGGAAGGCCTTACAGAGGGTCAGACTTGCTTACCTGTGAGGTACATCTCCTCTCCTTCGGTGAACATCTGGTGGCAGCGTACACACCTGGCACAGGTTGGGTGGTAGTGCTTCCCTCCTGCCTATGGAAATGAAGAGATGAAATAGGAGGTCAGAGCCAGGGCTGCTGTCTAGTGGGGCAGATTGGGTTTGAATCTTTCCTGGGTACATTAGTGTTGTTCACATCTTCATGGCCCTAAAATTGGTTGGAGCTACCCAGGGGAGTCCATGACCATCTAAAAGCCCAGCCGGGAAGCTTCATGATTCACTCCATGGGTCCCTGATGGCAGTTCAGGGGACTTCCCTGAATACCTGCTCTTCTATTCTGACACTGGGAAGGACCCTTCAGAGGCCACTGGTCCAACTTCCTCATTTCCAGAGGAGGAAACAGGCTTGCTTTGAGGACATCCCAGCATTTCCCCAAGTGAGAGGCCCTTACCACTAATGTTACATGAAATGATTTTAAGTGGTACATGAACTTGGGATTTAATAACATTGGACCAATGAAAAAATAAAAAGATCCTTTCAGTCCTCTATACATTCTTCTGATTTTGTCAAGGAGGAAGTACCAGTTCGGTGCTCGTGTGTCTTTAACGTCTATCCAAAACTTACAAATCTGCCTTTTAAAGAATGAGAACAGGTGTGAGGCTTGGAACCTCCACATGCAATAGAAGCTAGCTAGAAGTCTATTTATTTCCAGGTTACATGCAATATGGCAAGTGATACTGGCTTTCCTGTTATGTCGTATATAAGTTTTCTTACACATAAGGGAGCCAACTTCAAGACAACTTAAAGTATTATGGAAGAATGAGCACATGAGGTTCATAGACATGGCAAAAATTGTGAGACTGGCACACAAAGGACAGATTTTTAGGGCTCAGTGGGTGATTTAGGACCCATTGTAGAGCCCCAGATCCCCAGGCCAGTCCTGTGACTATTTCACCCGGGTGTGTCCAGCCCTACCGCAGCTCACCCCAGTGTGACTTTGGTGAGTGCCCTTCCCTATTTTCACTTTCCTTCCCCATCACTATTTAAATTAAAAAACAAAAAGAATTTGCAGCTGCAAAGACTTCCCTGGCGGGAAGAAACAGCCCCTGAGAAAGCTGTGCCTCAAGGGTTCACCGCAAACCAGCAGCAGTGTTGGGTCCGGATCTGTGTAAGCCAGTCGCCAGCTCAGCACTCACTTCTGGAGTCACAATTCTGACACCAAAATCCCAGCCAAGAGGGCTTGTTGTAAAAGGGACCTGCAGCGGCAGCTCCAGCATTTGTACATGCAGGAGCTTGGTGCAGCAAATGGGTTGGCAGGTGGGCCTTGTTTGAAGAAATATTTTGCAACGTCAGGGCAGGGTTTTCTTTGGGGGAGGGTAATGCCCAGGGGAAACTGATGGATGTTAGGGGTTCTTAAAGGTCCCTGTCCAAGACATCACTTGATCTGATGCTAATGGGTTCCTTCCAATTCAAAAATTAGAATTGCATAATAAGAAGACCTATTTCCAAACTTAGTTTTTTTTTTCTTTTTTTTTATGTGGGGGGAGTGGAAGATTGTTGGGATGGGCTTGCCTATTCTGGAGATATTCTCTCTATTCTAAAAACTTAGCAATAATGTGGGAAAGGCAGATTTTTACAAAAAGAAAAAAATCTCCAATATTCCTTCTTTCCCCCCATTTGTTTATATGGCCTCACACCAATGAGACAGTGTCCTTGTCATCATCAAAGCAAATATGTTCAAACTTTGGAAGGAGCCTGCTATTTTCCTAAGCTGGAATGTGTGGGACTGATTCCCTTGTACCATGACAAGGATAATCGGTTTAATTAGCAGCCTCTTCCTACTCTGTGTCTCTTTATCATTTTGATTATAGACCTGTTTTCCAGTGTGGCAACAGCGCCTTGGCAAAACTGAAGCCTAGCATTTTCCTAAATGTCATGCCCCACTACCTCACCCCAGCTGAAAGAGGCTTTGTGCCCATCTCAGCAGCCCCAGTCTTGGATGGTGTTGAAAACAGTTTCAGCAAAGGGAGGTTAGGGCAGCCTGCACCCAGAGTAAGGAAAAGCCACGTCAGCTAGCTGACATGAATCATTTTGTCTATTAATGAACTGAAATCAGGAAAATAGTAAAGAAAAATGGCAAAAAATTGGTACCCTCAAAACAGAGCCCTATTTGAGAGGACTGAAAACGGCAAACCAGGTTCAAAAATGTAGCAACAAGAAAACCAGGTTGTGGTCTTTTTTGGTGAGGAAACAGACAAGGATGGAAGGAGTGACACTGACAGCCATTGAGCTCTGTCACTGAGGAAGGGACCATGGGGTGGCCTAGGGAGGAAATGGGAAGGGACAGGATGAGAAAAGAAGGAGAAACAACTTAATTGAATGCCTGCAGTGTGCCAGACGACGTGCCTGGGCGACTGTTGTTCCTGCATGACCATCATTCTTTCCTCCTAATTCCAGAAAGAGTCCCAAGCCTTTCCTTGGTGGGGCTACCTCTCCTCCATATCAGTCCACAGGGTTAAGCAGTGCTGACCCCACCAATGAGCATATTCCAACTTTGTGGGCAGAATTAGCGGCCCAGGGATGGGCCTGAGATTGTCCAGTGAGAGTCAGTCCCAGAATGCTTGCTGAGCTATTAGAAAAGAGGAGTTCTTTTTCCCACTGGGGATGCCGGCTGATAGAATCTAAGTGTGGGGCAACTGGTGTCCAACTTTCCCATCACCAAGAATGCCCTCCTGAGAATAAACTTAACCTGGAAGAAAGTAAGCCAAGATGGCTGGGGATTTTAAATGATTTTCTTAAGCACTGGATCCAGCTCCTGGGCTCTTTGTTATAGGAGCTGAGAAACTTCCTTTCTGTTGCAGCCCAAAAAGTCTTGACTAACATGTTCATTAGGAATTAAATGACAGTAGTATTGTCTATTGATAGATACAGACTAAGAGGATGTATCTTGCTTAAGGCTTCGGGGATAGAAGTGGTAAAATCTGAATCCAAGTCTGTTTTACTGCAGCCATGTCTATTTCCTGACATCATGCTACCTCAAAGACCCCCGAGTGCCTGAGAGCTGTGGGTATCAGTATGGATACAGGAGCCTGGAGTCCTAGATTTTAGCTCTGTCTCTACCAGAAATGCTACTTGTGACCTTGGAAAAACACTGCATGTCTTGGTCTTACTTTTCTCATCTGTAAATTGAAGAGGTTGACTAGTTGATTGCTAAAAGTCTCTTCCAGCTCTAAGAAAAAAAAAATCAATAAGTCAAAGATGCTAATGGAGTCTTGTAGAAATGGAATCAATCGAAACTCAGTCACAACAGCTGCCTGGGAGGAACAATCTACCACAATGCTAAACAACTGTAACTCTCGGGGAAACGGCAGCTGCCACCAACAGGATTTCAAAGCAGCTTGGAAATGCTGAACAAATTCCCATCTGCGGCCCTGTCTGTAATCTAAGTTCTTTCTTCCTGGAAAGAAAAGTTTCCTTTTGTAATATCTCCCACCGCATTGACCCTTCAACCTACTACACTCTGGATGCCTCTTCCCCACAGTTCTGCAAAGCCAACAAACTACTCTTCTGAAGGTGACCTTCCCACATCCAACAGCTTTTCCGCAGCCTGTGCAGTCCTTCACTGCTCTACAGAGTTTGACCAACACTCTGACCTCGCCATATTTTCTGAAGCTCTGTCCTTTCACTGAATCCCCGATTCTCCTCCCATATCTTCCTCTGCTACCTCCTCAGTCTCTTTCTGAGTCGCTTTCACTGTGAGCAGCTGCTCACCAAGGTTGGTGTCAGCCTCCTTCCTTGCTCTCTTTCCTGTTTTGGAAATCCTGAGGACTCCAGTGGTGCTATTATTCAAAGCCTCGTGTTTTTAAGATTGGCTCCTCCAGGCCCGAGCTTTGTTCCTGAGCTCTGATCCATATTTCTTTTCTTTTCTCATTTTTCTTGCCTCGGACAGGATCTTGCTCTGTTGTCCAGGCTGGAGTGTAGTGGTGCAATCTCAACTCACTGCAACCTCCACCTCTCAGGCTCAAGTGATCCTCCGGAATGGCTAGGACTACAAGCGTGCACCACCATGGCTGGCTAATTTTGTTTATTTTTTTGTAGAGATGAAGTCTCACTGTGTTGCCTAGGCTGGTCTTGAACTCCTGGACTCAAGTGATCATCCTATGTTGGCATACCAAAGTGCTGGGATTACAGGTGTGAGCCACCACTCCCAGCCTCTGATCCGTATTTCTGACTGCCTTCTGGAAACACTCCTGGGATTTCAATCACAACTCATCCTAAATGGTACTCGCCATGTTTCTGCCAGATCAGCTTTTTCCCCTGTCATCCCCAGTTCTGCCAATGACACCAGGCTTCCTATCCCTCAGAAACAGGTAATTCTTTGGTGCAACTTTTAGCTGCTTCTCCTTCAATCCCCATGTCTACAAGCTGCCCCTCAGTTGCAGAGTGATTGGAATTCTACTTCCATAGGGCTGGGCACAAGGGTGGCTTCCCTCTTCATTGCTACTGTACCTCTTGAGTCCTTCCTGCCTGGGTCACGCAGGGGTCTCCTCACTCGTCCCTTCCAGCTTCCTTCCTTCAAATGTAGCCTGTGTACATTATCACGTCATCCTCCCGGAAGCCCAGCTTTAACCAGGACGTTCCTGCCCAGTTTCTCCACAATGCTCCCTTGCCCAGTGAGTCACATGCAAACTCCACCCTCGTATCCCAGGACCTCAGAAACCCACCCCCAACAACCCTTCCTGGACTCATGCCTTGTCCTCTGCATCACACTCCTTATGGCTCTCTGGAGATGCTTAAATGTTTCCCAGCTCGGTTCATTTGTTTATATCTCATTGTCTCTGACTCTCTCCGTCAATTCTCCACATAGTAACCACAGAAATCTTTTTAAAAACATGATCTTATCATGTTAGTCCTTGGTTTAAAACTCTCCAATGACTTTCCATTGCACTGAGTATAAAACCCAAACTTCTAAACATGGTCTACAAAGTCCTACATGGTATGCCATATATGATATACTCTTATATTTCATCCTCCCCTACCCTCAATTTATAGAATTCAGCCACATTGGCAGACTGGGTCAGCTCTTGTGAGCAGAATTATTAATTCAGCCAAATCTGGCCACTTGGTCGTGGTTACCATGAGTGCTGTGTTGAGAAAAATTCTGCAGCCACAATTCTGTGTGGGTTCTCTATTCTTTGAATGGGTCAAGCTCATTCTTCCTCTATCTCTTCCCACCTCAGGGCCCTTCAGGGATAGTTCTTTCATCCTCAGGGCTCTGCTTCAATGCATGTCCTCAGAGAGTTCCTTCCTGGTTGCTACATCCCCTCCTGCTGAGTCCACATGTGGCTGCAGACTTGTTCTCAACAAAGCACTCATGGTAACCACAAGCAACTGGCCAGATTTGGCAGAATTAATGATTCTGCTTACAATACCCGATCCAATATGATCCTCCAGCTATTGTCATATGGAAAAACTGAGGCCTAGAAAAGCAAAGATACTTACTCAAAATCCGAGCAGGAGTAGAGTCAATATTAGAACTCAATTATTCCTGTTAGGCTATTATTTTTCCTTTCCACTGAGCCCTTCCCTGTTTCTAATTCATCAAGGTGGTTGTTCCTAAAGTATAGGAAGATAGCTTCCAGGCCCACAGGGTATAGGAAGAAAGGCCAGAAAGACCAGTGCACAGGGGCTCAGCAAGGCCTCAGCAAGGGTGTTGCAGGTTGTCTGTCACTGCAGAAGGAGTCATACATCGAAGGCTGCAGAGAGGTGTTGCTATGGTGATGGACCCTCCAAAGAAGGGCTTAGGGAGCAAGCTGCTAGACACGCTGGCTCTTAAATCAGCACATTACCAAATACAAATAAATAAATAAATAAATAAATACATACATACATACATACATACATACATAAATAAGACTTCCATCCTCCGGTAGGGCTGGGAGGAAAATCCTAATGTCACTCTCTAGAAATCTGTCTGGGTCCGAATCAAAGATACAACTGATTTTCCCAGCACAGCATTTTTTGAACCAGGAAGAATTTTGTCCACCTTCTCATTTTGGGGTTTCCTGGAGATCTCAGCAAGGTTATCTGCTCAAGGTCATGTAGCAAGCAAAGGTGGAGGAGGTAAAGGCTATGGAAAAAAAGGTATGGGGTGACTTTCTCCTTCTCTGTGATGACTTTTTGGAGGCACAGGTCATCCTGCCACATCTTCACAGTTACTTATACCCACTCACCTCCAAGACTCTGCCACTGATGTATCTGTCACAAGTCTCACATTTAATGCCAAACTGGGCGTGGTAGTCGGACTCACAGTATGGAACACCATCCCTGCAAGAAGAAGTTCACATAGGATGAAGAAGTTAGGGAGGATCAGTGAGGGTGCACATGGCAGGTAGATTCTGGACCTGCAGCCTATGTTGACTGAGCCAAAGTTCGATATTCCTCCTTTAATAAACAATTTCATCTGTATGAAAGAATCATCTGACTGTGCTCCCAGATCAGTAGATGACAGGAAGCCTCCTGGGACCACCTCCTGTGTGCTCCGTGTTTACCCAATGCTTATCACTTGGCAGACAGTGAAAAGATTGTTATCTCTTATTCTTATACCACCTCCTATGACTAATAGCCACTAACATTTATTGCTGGTGTGTGCCGGGCTTTTTGATGGTGTTTGATGGCAACCCTATGAGTCAGAATTATTAGTATCTCCATTGTGTAGGTGAGAAAATCTAAGCATAGAGCACTTTAGTAACTTGTCTCAGGCCACCCAGGATGACCTAGAGCTGGAATTCAAACCCAGGGTGTCTGGTTTCTCACGCAGGTTGTCATGAGGATTAAAGGAGATGGGTCTGGTGTACCCTAGGGCTCAGGACAGTGCCTAGCCATACTGAGTACTCAGCAAATGGCAGCTGGAGGAATCGCCATGGTTGCTGAGAGGGGTCTTTGAGGAGGACATTTGGTTCTCAGTTCTCTAGGACTGATGTAGAGATAGTTGGGGGCATCGGAGAGCTTAGCTTTGCTTCTGGGCCCTGCCTTGCTCTAATGACCAAGTCTGAACTCTGAGGAGAGAGAAACATTTCTTTCACTTTTGGGTGTAAGAGAACTTGGCTCAGACACTGAGAGACCTAAAGGAAAGGCACATCACTTTTCCATCTTGAAGCTGTTGCCCTGTTGAGGTTGCTGGGGGCCCACCCTGGGCAGCATTTTCCTGGAGAAGCAGCAGTGAGGACTACTGTCCAACCAAGGTCTGGAGGTGTGACTGTGCCCACAAGGTAAGGACTTGTTTGTGAGCCCCTGAGACACACCTCCTCCAACCCTTTCAACTCCTCCCCTGCTCAATCAGGTTCTTACTCTCTGGGTGCAGGAGGGTAGCTCTGCAGGGATAAAAAGTCATTTGTCAAATGGTGGATGTGATGAGCCAACAAGATTTGAGTATAAATGCCAACACAATCTCTTTTGGATCCATCCTTCTCTTGGGGAATTAGCAATACACAATTCTAAAAGAGGACTGGTAAAATGAGTATTTACTGGGCACTTATTGGGTGCTAAACACAGATCTCTGAGCCCTTACACAACCCTACAGGTAGATCATCTTCTCTCCATTTTTATAAATGAGGAAACTGAGACTCTGAGCAGTGGAGTCCCTTGCCAAGGTCACACAGGCTGGGCTTCTACTCTGGGCATCTGATGCCTGAGCCAGTGCCTCTGAGCCCCTGCTACTCTGCCAGCAGCCAGGTAAGGGCTCCAGAGCTACGCTGTAGAGTTACCAGGTGTGGTGAGCAATCTGGGCTGGGCCTCCTTGAGAGGAGCTCTGAACAATCCCTTAAGTCCCTGGAGAACTCTGATTTAGGCTTCCAGACTCAAGCACTCCTGGCTGGCAACATACTAAGGGCACTCCTTGCTTGGCAGGCATAGAGGGGAATGCCAAACTCCTGCTAGCATGGCATCGAGAGCTCTTGGTGATATGACTTCAGCTCACCTATGCAGCCCAGGATCCGGCTTCACCTGGGCACATATTTGAGCTCCTATACAGGATGGAGATGTCCAACACTCCCCTACTGCCCTGGCTTTGCCCAGGCTGGCCATTCTGCCTAGAAGCTCTTCTTCTTTGCATTTTTGAATCTTACCCCCACCTTCCATGGAACTCTCAGAGATTCAAGATTCTACTTCATGCTAGTTAGCAGTCATCCCTTTTTTCTCTGAATATTCACAGCCCTTTACTTGTTATCTTGGACACAAGCAGGGGTTGTTTGGCCAGCATCCATTTCCTCTTCTGCTGATAATAGTACCTCACCTGGATTTCCTGTTGGAAGCCACCCCTTCCCAGTTGAGGTCCCTGTGGGTCACGACAGGCTGCTCTCTGGCTCTAGGGTTCAGATCCTCTGGGCCAGTGATTGGTCAGGAATGGGCATGTGGCCTAACAGTGGCTAAATCAGAGGCAGCCCTGGCACTTTTGCTAGAGTTGCCGGGAAAGAGGCCTTTTTCTCTGCTAGGCTTGGTATAAAAGCCTGGAGTGTTGACAATCTTCTTTGCTAGCACTTGGGGAGGGCCAGGTTGAGAACTAATCCACCATGAAGACAGCAGAGAAAGACAGGGACTGAGACAGAGAGCGACAGAGAGAGAGAGAGAGGGAGAAAGAGAGATAAAAAGATAGACAGAGAAATACAGAGACTTCTGAAGTACTAATGACATCCTTAAGCCCGTGAATTCCTCCATGTCTGAAGCCAGTGTGCCTCTGACCTTCCCATTTCTGTGAGTTAATAAACTCCTATTTTTGCTTTTAATTGAGTTGGAGTTGAGTTTTCTGTCACTTAGGATCAAAAAGGTCTTAAAGAATAAAGCTTGTCTGGGCTCCTGATCACACATTCCCTGGTGTCATAATTCTTCATGAATGCAGCATATCTGTTTCCTGTATTAGACTGCAGGGTCTTGACAGCAGAAGCATGTGCGCTGCAGCTCTGTGTGCTTGCCACTGCCTGGCGTCAGGCCAGAGAGTGGCACCTAGAAGCGTCTGGGGTCATATCATGTCAAAGCTGTGACAAAGGAGCTGTGCTGATAATTGCTTTTAGGTATTTGAGTATATAAATGTGGTCACTGGGGCCCAGCAACAAGGAGACGCTTGTCTAATACTGCAGTGTGCAGGTCACTGGAGGTTGGCCCCTCTGGATGACTATGCACCCATCACTTCCTCTCATTTCCATTAAATTCATTCAGCAACTATATTATTGACTGTGGGTCAGGTGTTGCTCTCAGGGCAGGGGATATAGCAGTGATTAAAACAAAGCCCCTGTTCTGGTGGGGACAGAGATTAAACACTATTATCAGAGCAAGTTATTTACTCTCTCAAGTCTGAGTATTCAGTGGGGATAAATTCCTCAAAGGGTCAGTTACAAGGATTTAAAGTGATACTTCATACAAAGTAGTGAGTTCCTTCTACATAATTAAAGCTCAATAAATGGTAGGTAGTATTATTAGCATTATTACAAAGTTACCAGGGATAAATATGTAATTACCAGTGGTGGTAGCCTGTGTGAAGGAAATAAGGTACTCTGAGGGCCCAAAATTCTGAGGGCCCAAAATGGGGCAGTAAATGAGAGATGGCCAGAGGAGAAGGCATGGGGACCGAGACCAGAAGGGACAGAAGGGGCAGCAGGTGTGCAAAGAACAGGGAGGGTGTCTCAGTCAGAGGGAACCCCCCCAGGAGGGTCCAGTGGGGGAAAGAGGCTGCTGGGAAACATGCCGTCTGGCCAGAGTGCAGCAGCAGATGGAAAGGAAGGGAGATGATGCTGGAGATGCAGGCATGGGCTGGATGGGGCAGGCCTCACAGAATGCAGAGGCCCAGGCAGCTGGGGTGAGAGCAGGGGGACCCACTTGCTGATGTACTCCCCGGTGAGGATGACGCTGCAGGTCTGGCACTTGAAGCAGCTGACGTGCCACTGCTTGTCCAGAGCCAGGAGTGACTGGCCATGCTTGATCTCCTCCTTGCACCCGGCACAGTCTGCAGAGACAAGAGGACACTGCTGAGCAAAGCACCCTGGGCCCTTTGACCCCCGCTATCTCAAGCCCACGTCAAGGAAACCCTTCCCTGAACGCCAGTGTTCCCATAGTTGCTCCCACCCTGACACTGGAAGCTGTCCAGAGGCTCTCCCAGGGGAGAGGAAAAGCCACTGGAGTCCTGGCCTCTTGACAAGGGGTCTTGGTGTAGGAGAGAAAGAAAGACCTCCCTGCTTGTCATTAAGACCACATTGTTCACTGAAAGTGGACCCTGCGCTGCTTCCAGCCCTCCTCAAATTGCTAACTAAGCTCTGCTGCTGTCTGTGACCTTGCCATCTGCAGTGTCAGCATCACCTGGAAGCTGGCAGTGTGCAGCATTGCAGGCCCCACCCAGACCTCTTGAATTTTAACAAGACCTCCGTGCAGAGTAAAGTTTAAGAAGCACTGCTCCTGGGGATGGGCTAAGTATATACTTTTTCAAACCCTTAGGCTATATACTCATGGGCAAGGGCTGTGTTTATATTTTGTGGTTAAATCTATTTCTTTGCCTAGCACAGTGCTCAGTCCATAGCAGGAACTCAAAGCGTATTTACTGAATGTGTATGAATGAATGGGCCTGATGGTACCCAGGCAACAAACAGAATTACCACACCCACCCCTTCCCCATTGTTCTTCACACATCAAACATGTGCCTTCCCAAGTGGCAAGGATTATAGGGTCTGATGAGACTGTCCCAAACCAGAAAGGTGCCCTCACTCCCTGACATGGTCACCCTGGAATGTGAGTTGGGGCCAACAGAATGTGGGCCAAGCCTAGCATCAGCTTGTTGCTCAATGAATGTCTGAGGAGGGTCCGGAAATGCAGCCAACATCCAAGGCACTTGGAAACTGCTGGGAATTCAGGCCTAGCCAACCGGATGACCCACTTTGGAGGAGGAAAGGGTCATGGGGCAAAGTTGACCAGAGGACAAACTTCCCTGTTGGCTCCATAAGACAAATGCACACTTGGGAGTAGTGAGGAGAGCAGAAAGTGCATGTGAAGTTAGGGGATCCTGGCTGGACAGCCCCCACATCCAGCTGGGAGCCTGTCCTAGAAGAAAAGATGATGTGTCTGCAAATCTAGGAAGGGTGGTGGGTCCAGCCGGCTGTGGGGAGGGTCTGGGGCCTTGATGAAGTGTTTGTATGAGTCAGTTCCCACAGTACTCCGCCTCTTGACTGTTGCGTGCCTTTCTAACATCCCTTAGTACAAGTTGGGGGCAGAAAGGTCTCTACTTGCAAAATGCTTCAAGCCCCAGGCCTTCAGATGGGGGCTGGGAGAATAAAAAGTTTTGGGATTTATCTCTCTTCCTTTCTATTCTCCTGGGGTAAGTCTGTAAGTCTACTTGCACCCCCTGCCCAATAATTAGACTCCAGAATGCAATAGTTTAGAGAGGTCAGGTACCCGCTTCTCTTTTATAGATAGACAGGGGTCTGAAATGACTTGCCCAAGCTCAGTATAGAGGAACCCAAGGACGGTAGACACCTGGTCAAGATTTCTAGGCCACTAATGCTGAACTTGTATCTCTGTGGGCCTCCCCATCAGGGCCTAAAAATTCCAAAGGGGTTTGGAGTTCACAGAGTATTCGGTCAAACATCCCACCCAATGCAGTAACATACAGCATTCTTGACAAGTGGGCACCCCTCCTCTGCTTAATCACCTCCAGTAGTGGACAGTTTAACCCCTCCTGAGGAAGGGGTGGTGAGGAAGTCCACTCTGCCCTTGGACAGGTATGATTGTCATGACTGTCTTCTTTATTTGGAGCTGAGACTTGACTCCTGTGACTGCTCCCATTCTTATGCATCAAGAATAATCTGCCTCTTTTCCCATATGACAGTTCTTTTAAAGAATTAAAGACAACTATAGTTTCTCTATTCTTTATTCCTTACACTTTTTCTTGCTTGACATGGTCATCCACTGATCAAATTCACTTGTGGATTCCATGGAGAAAGACATGTTATTGGCAAACAAAACAATTCTCTGTTTCTTCAGAAAAACGTATTGCATAGCTGTATCCTTTCATGGCTACATTCTAGTAATGAATCCTCTCTCTTCAACTTTCAGTGGTACATCTGAGATGAATTTAGCCCCTTGAGTTAAGCTGTAGGAGATAGTACAGTACAGTGGTTAGAGGCTGGACTGAAAGTTGGAGTGAGTGGTGGGAAATTGGCCAAGGAGAGAATCCCAGCTCCTTCCCTTATGCGTTGTATGCTCTCTAAGCCCAGACTTGCTCATCTGAATATCTTCCTTAAGACACTGGTGTGAAGGTTAATTAAAATCAGGCCCGTTAGGCCTTAGCACAATGCTTGGCCCATATGTATCCAATAAGTGGTTGTTGTCATTATTATTTCACATTCTCATGTTTTTAACCCACATTCTGTGCATTACCCAATCCCTGTTCTGAAGCCAGGAGCAATAGTCCTGTTGTAGGGAAGCCTACTGATTCCCTGTGAGAATTCTGGGATGTCTTCTCCATGTGGCTTTTCTTTTTATGTTATACTGCTTCTGCTCCATTATATCAGCTTCTTATTTATTAGGACCTTTTCTCCCTCTTCTTCTTCCTTTCACTCTTGACCACCAGTGGAGCCTCAGGCATGCCACCCGGGAGCCCGTGGGTCTGGTGTAATAAATAGAATCAGGAAAACCACACCCTGTTCCAAGTTGGTGTCTGCAGAGCCAGCTGTCCACTCCTCCATATGTTCCTCTCTATTCCAAAATTACAATCTTCAGCTGGCAGAATATATGATGCTACCACCTGTCCCTCCCAGATCCCTCAGTTATAAACTGAGGCCTCCTAAAGACACTAGACAGCCATTTTTATCCTTTTTAGACTGTGTCATTCATTCTATTTAAATCAGCAAAAATGAGTGGGTTTTGTGAGTCATAGCAAGCTCCATACCTTGTTTTAGGCAACTAATCCAGGAAGACTAGACACTTCCCAAGTTGCAAGTCATGTCTCTGGTACAGGGTGTTAAGGGAATAGGATCTAAGGCCAGACTGGCTGGTCTCACATTCTAGTTCCATTACTCATTATCTGGGTGATTTTGGGCAAGTCATTTATGCTCACTGAGTGGCAGTTTTCTCATCTATAAAATAATTACTCTTATCTCCCTCATAGGGTTATTGTAAAGATTAAATGAAATATCTGTATAAAACACTTAGTGAGGTGCTTGACAATAGTAATAATCTATGTTAGTGGTGGTGATGTTAGTGGTGGTATTGTTGGTGTTGACAGTGTTGGTGGTGATGATGGTGACAGTGGTGGTGGTGGTAATAATAATTGTGGTGATGGTGTTGATGCTGCTGGTGCTGGCGATAGTGGTAAGAGTGGTGATTATGATAGTGTTGGTGAAGGTGGTGGTGATTGTGTTGGTGGTGACAATGGTATTGATGGTGATGGTGGTGTTGGTCATAATGGTGATGAGGTTGGTGATGGTAGTGATGATGGTAGTGATCGTGTTGGAGACACAGTGTTGGTGGTGATTGTGGTGGTGGTGTCAATGGTGTTGGTCATGATAATGGTGATGATGGTGGAGAAGGTGATGGTGATGGTGGTGGCAGTGGTACTGCTGCTACTGCATCTGATTGTTCTCAATGAGGTTTTTGCAGTATCTGGCAACAGTAACAGTCAATCAGTGTTAGCAATGATGGTGGTTATGGTGATAGTAGTGATGGAGGTGGTGGTGGTGGGGATGATGGTAGTGATTGTGTTGGTGGTAGCAGTGGTGTTGGTGGTGATGATGGTGGTGGCACTGATGGTATTGTTCATGATGATGGTAGTGATGGTGAAGATGGTGGTGATGATTGTGGTGATGATGGTAGTAGTGATGATAATGATAATGTTGGTGCTGTTAGTGATGACGATGGTGAGGGTAGTGGTGTGATGGTGATGGCAATGGTAGTGATGGTGGTGATGTTAGTGATGATGATGGTTATGGTGGTGGTGTGATGGCAATGGTGGTGATGTTAGTGATGATGGTGATGGTGGTGATATGATGGTGATGGCGGTGGTGGTGCTGCTGCTGAGACTGCTGCTGAGTCTTCTCAGTGAGGTCTGTGCAGTGCCTGGAAATAGTAACAGTCAATCAATGTCTGTAATGATGATGGTTATTGTGGTGGTGGTGATGGTGATGGTGGTGGTGGTGGGGTTTCTGCTGCTACTGTTGCTGATTCTTCTCAGTGAGGTCGGTGAGGAAACATTTCTGCTTCCTGTGGTAAGTAACAGAATTATTTTCTCTTGACAGTTCCTGAGTATTTTTCTTGGTCTCTTTGGAGTAGACACTGCTCCTGATTTTCCAGAATATCTTTATTTACTCTCCAGAGATGAGACGTTACACTTGTAGCTTAAAAATACCCCAATTATTTTGTTCTTCTTTTCCTTTTCCATGATATGTTCTTTTTCTTAGCAATCTCTTAAACCTGGCTTTGGTTTCCTGTATCCCATGGGAGCTCAGAAGACCTTCCAACACCCCATCTAGTCAGGAGCTACTTTGCATTTGCAGCATGAATAGTGACCACCTTTGGAGAAAATACCTCTATAAAACATACCACCGTAGACCATCAGTGATCAATCACGGATTGATGTCTTTACTTTGTGAGTAACAAGATAAGCTATAATACTAAGTATGCCCCCACTGGAAACTGTCCATGTGCTCATTTGCTCCTCATGACTCACTTTTTCCTCACCTTCTTCCACCTCCTAATCATCCAAATTATGGTGGACACATTTGGGAGCCTCTCTTTGAAAACATACTCACATGTGAGACTCCCAAATTCAGCTGAAGAAATATCCCACCTAACAGAGTAGGTGATAGATGTAGCACAAATGCATACAGTAACACACAACCCAAACTAGGGAAAATAAGAACTGACCTAGGAGTCTTATTCTCAACCTCTTTTGGTGTGCTTTCTATATTAAACTTCCATGCTAATATCATACCTCACTCTGTATTTATAGAGCATTTTATACAAGCAATGTATCTTAGTTTGATCCCTGAACTAATACATTTTCTTTCCCCAACACTCTGTGAGGAAGATAGGAAATTCCATCCCTCTTTCATAACTGGGTAAACTGAGTCTCAGGGAGGCTTCGTGACTGCTTTGCAGCATGCAGAAGTTTGGAGCCTCCCGACTCAGGCTCACATCTCCCTCTCCTGCCTCACATGTGGCCCCATCAGTCTCTGGGGTCCTCAGCAGCACTGGCCACAGGGTCACGGTCCCACATCCCAGTCTCCATGTTTTTCTGTCACTCTGGATGATGCTTTCAAGGAGCTGTGAAGGATAACACTGTATGCACTCAGCCACCTTGACATGGAAACCTGGTTGGAGCAGCAATCTATTCTTGAGCATCATCAAGGACGCCGAAGGAAGGGCTCTGCACATTCCAGGAACAGATCTGATTTGGCTGAAAGGAAGAGCAGGCAAGGGAGGGAGCCTTCCCATTGTCTTTCTCCTCAGCTCTCCATAGCTGGATGGACTCCAGGGGAGCCCCTGGGAGCTAAGCCCTGCCGACTCGGGGTGATCTCTGCTCACTCTCTCTGGCTGGATGCAGCCCAGCATGCTGACTCTGCTGGTGCCATGGCCAACAGCACCCTGCACCTGCACAGTGATGCAGCACAGGAGGCTAATGGAATTTTCATTGATTCTCTTGTCGAGGCCAGTGAGAGTATCATATAACATGAAAGAACACTGGAGCCTAGTGTGGCTTACCAAGTCCAAGGGGGTCAGGTCTATGTGCGTGTGGGCACGTGCAGCAGCAGCCTGCCAACGGCATCTGGGAACAGTGATTTAGATATCTTATCACTAGGCACACTTGAGTGGGATGGACATCCCACAAATTAGAATGACCATTCTGAGGCGTGCTCCTGGTCCTCAGTTTCCCTCCAAATCTGTGGTTGGTGATAAAACATAACATTCATCATGGCATGACAGACGCTGCCTTTATCCCTAGACAGTGGTTCTGAATCTCAGGAACAGCAAATGAATCACCCAGGAAGCTTACTAGGAATGTTGATTCCTAGGTTCCATACCTAGAGGTGCAGGGTGAGCCCAGACATTTGCATTTTTACAAGTCCCACAGTGAAGCTGATGCAGTGGTCTATGGAACACTCTAAGAGGCACTAGCACAGCTCTTGTGGTCTGCTCCCAGGGCACTCCATACTACCTTTTCTGTAAGCCATGTCTGCCAATTCTTATCAGTGGAGTCGGTAAAAATTCAGAGCCACTGGTGAAAAAACACTTGATCAGCCCTATTGAGGTATCTGTGGGACATAAGATCAGGAACTCAGCTTGTCCCAGAGGAGACATACCATGCGGCAAATATTGGCACTGGCTACCACTGTTTATGGCCAGGCAGCCCCTCTTCCCTGCATTGTGCTTGTGAAGCTTGTGAGTCTGGGCCACATGCCAACAGGGTCATGATGCAGGAGGCCTCCAGGTTGGGAACCTCTCCCACTTCCCTCCAGGCCCGTGGGAGCAGTTGGCAGTGCTGGGAAAGGGGAGCCCAGGGAGATCACACCAATGGACAGGGAGATACCCATGGGGAGGACTCACGGCTTGGTCCACGAATCTTGATGGGCTTACTGCTGGCCATGGACTGGGAGCACGTTTGGCACACACATTCTTTACCACTGAAGGTCACCTTGTCTCCAATGGGGAAAGGCTTCCTGCAAGTGGGATGAGGGAGAAATTCAACACACCCTCTTCTGAGGGATTCTGTAGCTGACCACACATGTGCTCAAAGCACTTTGGTAACACATACAGCTTGACTTCTAGAGCACCACGCAAATTCAAATGCTGTTCACAGTGACAGGCCAACTAAACTGCTCAATTAGGGGCCTGGCGGCAAGAACTGGAGCCCAGTTAGGCTGTTTGTATATTTTGGGCAGATCGTGATGCTTATCTGACCTTACATATCTGGGCTGTAACAAGTAGAGGTTACTAACTCCTCAGACACTTGTTCTCTCTTCTGGAAGGACTTTTTCCAACTCAATTTGATTTATCCCCATATGTTAAGAATTCATTCAACTCCCAAACTTACCAAAATTTCTTCCTTTTACTACTCAGACATTTTTCAAAATCCCCCTTCCCAAGAGGAGGTTTGTAAGTCTGTAAATAATCTCTTCCTCTCCTCATCTGGATTTGTTCAGTTTCCACAGCTGAGGAGTCTCAAATTTGCACATGTTCTGCCTCCCCAACTAAATTATGAACCATATACAGAATCCCCGGCACCACCACGCCCACTGTTGAGCTGCTCTCGCCCATGCAGTGGGATGCCTGTTATGAGGACTCTGAGCACAGCACCTAACATTGGCTCCCAAGGGCTCCATCGCCCTTGTATTAGCACTGTGGCACGATGGAGGGAGCACTGGGGTGAGAGTCAGGGGAGCTATGTTCTTATTGTGGCTCAGCCACTAGCTTGTGGTAGAAAGACATTGCATGATCTTGGGGAGTCATCTGGCTTGACAGAAACCTCATTTTTTACCATAGGAACCCTCTGTGCTAACCTCTGATGGGTCTGGGATTCCAGGGCTCAGGGCTCAGGTTTTAAGAGCTGGGTAGATGAATGAATTCCACGAGGGAATTATGTTTTCTTACACACTCTGTCATTAGTCTCAATCAGAAACTCTAACTAGTTATTCTAACTGGTAAGAGACTGGTGGTTATTTTATGGGGAGAATAATTAATCCATACATTCCTTTCCCAATTAAAAAATACGTATATACTCTAATCATGCTTTACTTATGATATAATCAGAGCTGTCCATTAACATTTAATGTATTTGTGGGTAGGACTGAGCTTTCTTCATTTTTTCATCTCCTTAATGTGTTGCTTGGCATTCAGTGGAGTCTTAATGTACACTGGCTGAATTAACAAGTGATGGAGATGCGGAAGGTGAAGCAGGAGGCAGGGATGAGCTCTCCATCCTTGGAGATGTCCTGAGAGAAGGTAGATGACTATCATCATGATAATGAAAAGAATAATAAAAACAGACACTCTCACATACTGATCACTGAGCTAATGTCTTTGAATTATCATCTCATTGATCTTCAAGAAAACCCAATGAGGTTGGAATGGCTTTGACCTCCATTTTACTTGTGGAGAAACGGAGGCTTACAGAGGTGGTGGTCACTTGCCAGGGTCACCCCAACAGCATGAAGTGGTGCCAGGATGATGGAGGAAGGCTATGAACAGACATCCCTGTCCCACCTGTGGATGAGGGTGTGGGAGGCTGGGCCAGATCCACAGTTTCCAAACTGAGTTCTGAGAGACTCAGTGGTTTCTTTGGGGGCCTTTTGAGAGGAATTGGGAGGCTGAGTTTGGAGGTGCAGATCCTCACTCTGCCTCTATCACAGGACAAACCAGTGTTTTAGATCAGATTGTATTTTATAAGAAAGATTCAGATGCTACAGTGTTTGAAAACCACTGGCCCATCAGATCCCTCCAGAAATCTAAATGCCCAGCACAAACCTTGTAAACCCCAGAACTTCCTGGAAAAAGCCAGGTCTTCCCCTGCCCCGGGGGCTTATGCAGAGGGTCCCAGGCCCTGCTGGTTGTCCACTCACCTGCACAAGCTGCACACGAAGCACTGGGGGTGGTAGGTGCGGCCCAGGGCCGAGATGACTTCGCCTGTGATGAAGTCCCGGCAGCTGTCACAGCGGGTGCCATAGAGTTGCTGGTAGTCCTGGGTGCAGATGTACTCCTGGTTCTTGAAGAAGAAGCCTGACTGGGCCAGGCCACAGCCACATACTTGGGGAAGCAAGGAGGAAAACAAGGGCAGGTTGAGTCCAGGGAGGGTCTGCAATCAGAAGGTCCTCATTGGGGGAAAGGCTGGTGTCTCATTGTATCATGAGTGGCCACAGAATGGTAGCATGTCAGACTTCACAGGCCTTTGGGGCCAGTATTCCCTAAAGAATGGCCAGTAGGCCACTAGCATCAGTATCACCCTGAGAGCTTCTTACAGTCCAGATGCCTGGGCCTGAATCAGACTCCCTGGGACTGAGGCCTGGGCATCTGCATTTGATCAGCATTCCCTCATCCCACTAGGCTGATTCTGATGCACAATAAGAAGCACTGGTGGCGTACAATCCTCCCAATACATGAATGAAAAGTTTAATGCCATGTGACTCATGCAAGACCACACAGCTGGTGGAAATACGAATGTAATAAAAGAATCATTCAGTTAAACATTTCCTGGGTACTTCCTATGTGCATGATTCTGTGCCAGGTGAAGAGCAGTGTGGGGACCATATGCTCCAAATCCCAACCTGGAGACACCTTCGGATGGCAATGGGATGGATGATTCGAAGTCTAGAATCTGTGCTCACCATAGCCATAAGGAGTGGGGGGCGTCTATTCTCAGGCAGGAAGAATAAAACACAATCTCTGAATTTCAAAAAGCTAAAAATGCTGCAGAGAGAAGATCATATAGAAAAAAAGGTCCCAAGTCATCGGTAATGGTCCACAGAACCGGTGCAAGCAGTAAGGACTATGAATGAGGTAGAAGAAGGAAGCCTTGTCAGTTGCAAGGGATCATGGGAGGCTTTTCAGAGGAGGTAGCATCTGAGTTGAACACTAAAGGAACAGAGTGAGCCAAGGCACAGAGGCAGGAAGGCGCAAGTGATATTTGTGTGAAGGCTAGAAGTAGGGGTGGTGTTTGTAGGAAGTGGTGGGAAGTAATGCAGGAAAAGATTGTTCAGACCAGTTGGAGGAAGGTCTGAATCCAGTTTAAGAAGATTAGGTTTTGTAGGATACTGAGGAGCCATGGATGGTTTTTTCCCTAGTTTAGAAAAATTTAGAAAAATATCTCAAACGTATACAAAAATGGGAGAAAATTGTAATAATTCTCCATCACTCAGCTGCAAAAATGATCAATTGCATTGATGGCTTTTGAACAGAGATGTAACAGGATTTTACAAGGCATTTCATAAAGTCTCTTGGAATATTCTTTTGGATAATAGGGACAAACAAATGTAGGACAAAATAGAAAAACAAGTAGATTTATAGGTGTTTGAACAATTGAATTATGTGAGATCCACCCCCACTGAAGGACTTAGAAATATGAGATTTACCTGTAAGGAGTTAAGTTGTGAAATCAACACATGATGGGCAGAGCAGAAAGATGCAAAATTTCTTCCAAGGGAATAAATGGCTTGCAGGGCCACCAGAACCGTAGTAAGCCACTGAATGTATCAACCAGCTAAAGCAAGGATGTGCCAGCGAGGAAGGGGGCTGGTTAGCAATCAGAGGAAGGCAACTGGGGGGCCCATTCAAATCCTGTCACCAGCTCCCCTGGTTCTGAGGCTGCTGTCTGATGGACTGACTTTCCACCTAGATTGCCTCTGAGAGGCCAGGTGCTGGCCAGGCCACCATGAAACAGTCCAACTCAAGGTCACACCTCTTGTCTACATTGATGAACAGGTATTCTGGCTTTCTACATCAGTTTCCTGAGGACTTGGTTAGTACAAGTCAGCTTTCTCAAGGGTGATCAATGATGGGAAAACCAATAAGATAGTTAGCAAGACTGTAAGTCTGAAGAGTCAACCTGGAACTGAGTGAAAACACCCCAGCAAATACTATCTTACCTTTAACAGGGAAAGTTGTTTTGCAAAAGCAGCCAGGTTAAAAATAGGAGAGACTGCCAGGTGAATGCCAGAAATATTTCATAAGTGTTTGTTCACCTTTGGGGACTGGAGGCTTAAGGGGTGAGGCTGAGTGAAGAGGAGGCGGCTTCAGAAGTCACTGCATGGGGGGAGGGAACAGCTCAGGACAGTGGGAGACACAGTGGTCTGAGAGTCAGACCACCCAACCTCTGGTCTCATCACTGCCACTGAGTCTCTGGACAATAGTGAACTTTACCCTCACTTCTCTGGGGCCTCTGTTCACTCATACGCAGAATGAAGAGGCTGAGCTTTTCTTTTAGAACTGACATGCTGTAAGTCTATGATAAGAAAAGCTTCCTTTAGGGCTTACTATATGCCTAAACATTTTAAACTCAGTGTGGAGCATTGCTTGTGGCCCCTGACCCCACCCCTATGAAGAGGCAGGAGTATGGTGGAGACGGTGGTGGTGGCAGAAGTCTGGGAAGGGTTCATCTTCCATCAGGCATTATGAAAATTCATCACATCAAACAATGTCTGGTCTCATGAGCAGGCAAAGCCAGGGCACAGGCTGTTCTGGGCTGTGCAGGTGGTGGAGCAATTGACTTCATGGCTGTGGAATCAATTAGGTCATGGCCTACAACCTCATTGGAAACAGCTCCTGTTTTTTCCCTTTTTTTTCTCTCCTTTGTCTCCCTTACCAACTCCACCCCCAGAGCCACCTCTCCCCGTAGAGAAATCCAGGCAACCATAGGAAAACTTGGAACAATCAGTCCTCCATTTCCCTCAAGGAGCTGAAGGAGGAAGCTTTTGGTAGAAAGGATGTAAAGGTTGATAAGCCTCTCAGGGGTTCCTGGAAATACAGTGGGGCGCACAGGGATGGAAGGCAAGCTAGACCAGCATGACAGATGGCTCTGAGGCTGAGTGGAGCCAGACATTCAAATAACAGGAAAGCCAGGGAGAGGGATTGCAGTATGGAACTGATGTGGAATGAATACACCTGGGGCAGTCATTATTCTGTGAATCAAAAAAAATGAAGTCTATCAATTAAAAAAAGCAGACCATATGGATTGACAATGGAATGCAATATTGAACATTAAAACTGCTTTGAGCAAATCCAGAATAA
This sequence comes from Symphalangus syndactylus, assembly GCF_028878055.3. NCBI lineage: Eukaryota > Metazoa > Chordata > Mammalia > Primates > Hylobatidae > Symphalangus > Symphalangus syndactylus. Next base: position 37,638,649 of record NC_072429.2, read on the forward strand.
ATGCTCAATGTAAATATAAGGCCCAGAAGGAGGGCTTGCATACAGCCCTGGAATGTGTCAGTGAACAATGTGCTGTTTTGTAGGTTACTGGACCTTTGTCTGTGGTCCTGTTCTAGCACTCAAGCGCTGGGAGATTTTGAAAAAGTTACCCCAGCTCTCTGGAGCTCATTTGTAAGATGAAGGGGCTGGGTGGTTAACTGAGGACACATCTAGATCAGAAAGTCCAAAACTCTGTCATACAGTTTTAGTGATTTTCAACTTTTTGAATGAGACTAGATTTTATGAAATTTCAAAATCCAAGAATTAGAACGGCCCCTGAGGGTGATCTAATTCATTATTCAGAACATTTCATTGTGAAATATATTATACATAGAGAAAATGTATAAAATATATATGTACGGTTTAAAGAAGAATAGTAAAATAACTCCCATGTACCCACTACCGAGTTTATGAAAGAGAACATCACCGATTCCTTAGAAGCCTGTTCTCCTCTCCTTATGAGCACCTCTGTCCCATACTGTCCCTAATTATGTGTTTATCATTCACTTGCTTTACTTTATAGTCTTACCAGCTGTGATGTATCCATACACAATATTTTGTTTAGTTTGGCTTCTTTTTGAACTTTATGTTGATGGAGTCATACTGCAATTGTCCCGTGCCTGCTTCATTCCCTCAGTATTGTGTTGAGATTCATCCACGTCGATGCACGTAGCTGCAGTTCACTCATTTTCACTGCTGTGCTGTATTCCATTGCCTGAATACATCACAGTTGGTCTACTCCACTGCTGAAGGGCATTTGAGCTACTTGCAGTTTTTTGCTTTTATGGAAATGCTGTTCTAAACATTCTTGCATTTGTGAGGTAATGCCTCAATGTTTTCCAAAGAGCTTTTCCTATTTACCTTCCCACCAGCAGTTCCCACTGATATATATCATCAACAGTAGTTAGCAATATCTGACATATTTGGTCAACATAGTGGATGTGAAATGATATCATTTATCATTTTGTGATTTTTAAATTTCATTTCCTTAATGGTTAATCAAATTGAGAATTTTTTCAAATGTTAAAATACTTGCTAATGTTTTTTGCTCATTTTTTACATTTTAGACTTGTAGAAATTCTTAATATATTCTGGAAATCAATCCTTTTTCAGTCATTTATTACAAATATCTTCTGCAATTTGGGGCTTGCTTTTTGCTCCCCTTTTCTTGTTTTTGGATAAACCAAAGTTCTCAGTTTTTATGTTGTTGAATTTGTGAATCTTTTCCTTTATGGATTGCCCTTTCTGTGTCATGTTTCAGAAATTATTCTCTACCCTGAAATCCTAAAAAGATATCTCCTATATTGTCTTCTAAAAATTTTATTGAGCTGCCTTTCATAGTTAAGCAAATCCACTTGGAATTGACTTTAGGGCATGATATACAGTAGGGATCTGATTTTTTCCCACATGGATAATTAATCATCTCAGCATCATTTATTAAGCAGTCTAATCTTTCCCCACTGATCTGCAAAAAGCAAGTTTCCATATATACGAAAGTTTGTGTTTGGTACTATATTCAGTTCCATTGGTCTGTTTATCTGTCCTTCATCCAAGATCACATGGTCTTAATAGGTTTTAATAACAAACGATGATATCTGGTAGGACAGGCCCTCTTGCTTTGTTGTTCTTTAGGAATGCTCTGATTATTCCTGGCCTTTTGTCAAGAATATAATTTTAACTGATTTCTTAATTTCTATGGAAAACCTTATGGAATGTATTAGAATTGTTTTGAATATATAGTTCAACCAGAGTAGAACTGTCATCTTTTTGTTATTTCTATCTTTCTATCAGAGAACTTAGCATATTAAAAAATTATTTAGGTATTTAATGTCTTTCTTATGATATTCTATAAATTTAACAATTTTATAATTTTTATCTTATACAACTTTATAAAATTTATTTCTAAATTAAACTTTTTTTCTTGTTCAGGTAAATGGTGTCTTGATCATTAATGGTGAATACAAATGCAATTTTTTTTCTATATTTATTCAGTATTTAGTAACCTTAAACTCCTATTGACTTTCCTTTTAGTATTATTATTTCAGAATGTATCTCTAAAATATTAGGACTAAAAAGCCAACCACAATAATCTAAAAGCATTGAAAATAATGTCTATTAAGGCATTATCAAGTCAGTGTGTTCAAGTTTTTCCAATTATCCCATCCTTTTTTTCTTTTCTTTTTTTGTTTTAGTGACTAGTTGTTTGAATAAAAATCTATCAAGGTTCACACATTGCATTTGTTTGATGTACCTCTTAAGTCCCTTAATTGCTAGTTATTTTTCCTTCTTATTTTCTCCTTGCAATGTATTTATTAAAGACACTGAGTCATTTCTACAGTTTGGATTTCGCTGATTGTATCCCTATGGTGTTGATTAACTTGTTCTCCTCTCTTTTACATTTTCTACAAATGGTGGTTATATCTACAGACTTGAAATTCAGATCTGATTATTTTTTTCTTTTTAGGAATAATACTACATTGATGTTCTGCACTTCTATGATTTGGGGGGTGGTGTTGGTGAGTAGAAATGGCTATTGATGATCATTGCTAGATATACTATTTCATTAAAGCTTTGCAAAATTAAAATATTCTAATTATTTAATTCTTCATTTATTAGGTGGAGTGTTTCTTTCTTTTTTCTTTTTTTTCTTTCTTTTTTTGAGATGGAGTCTCACGCTGTCGCCCAGGCTGGAGTGCAGTGGCATGATCTCGGCTCACTGCAAGCTCTGCCTCCCAGGTTCACGCCATTCTCCTGCCTCAGCCTCCTGAGTAGCTGGGACTACAGGTGCTCGTAGGTGGAGTGTTTCTGTAGATAGAAACTTTCATCAACCCTTTGCTTACAGTTAAGTACTGTACAGTTTGTACAATAGGTTAAAGTTTTGATTCTTTGCCCATATTATTTGTTTCAAAATAATTATTTCACCAGCATTATCTAAAGGTGACCAATGAGTTCTTTTCCTTTCTCCTTATTATAAACTAATTTTCTTATTGATTTTACTAAATTGTAGATTCTTTTGGGTTTTCTATGCAGACAATTATATAATCTAAAAATAATAACAGTTTTTTTTTCCTTTTCAAACCATATAACTTTTATTTCTATATCTTGCTGGATTGTCTAGGACCCTCCAGGCCAAATGTTGAACAGAAGTCATGACAGTGAGCACCTCTATCTTGTTCCTGATCTTAAAGAGAACGCCTTCAGCATTTTGCCATTAAATGTTTCCTTTATATTTTTTGTATACATAATCTATCAATTATGACAGCTTTCTCCAATTCCTCCTAGTTTTAAAAATAACTAGGTATATGGGAGGCTGAGGCAGGAGAATGGCATGAACCCGGGAGGTGGAGCTTGTAGTGAGTGAGCCGAGATCGCGTCACTGCACTCCAGCCTAGGAGACAGAGCAAGACTGTCTCAAAATAAATAAATAAATAAATAAATAAATAAATAAATAAATAAATAACTAGGTATAAGTGGATGTTAAATTTTATCTAGCACATTTTCTACTCTATTAAAATAATCAAATATTTTTATCCTTTCTTATCTTTATAGCAAAATATATTAGCTAGTTTTCTAATATTAAGCCAATTTCAAATTTCTAGAATAAACTCAACTTGGTCAGTTATGCTATAGTTTTCACACTTTTCTAAACTTGGTTTGCTAATATCTTGTCTAAGATTTTAAAATCCATGTTCATGAATGATATGGACATATGATTATTTTTCCTTGTTTGGTATTGTGTTGGCTCAAATGAGTTGGGAAATGTACCCTTTTTCTCTTCTCTGAAAGACTTTCTATAAAACATAGATGGTTTGTTTTTGAATGTTTTGTAGAACTTGATTCCAGTGCTGATTTTTGTTTCTTTGGTAGAAGAGTTTTAACTACGAATTCACCAGTTCAGTATCTTGGATGATTATAGGACTACTCAGGTTTCAAAATTTCTTCTTCAGTGGGTTTTAATTTGCACTCAAGACTTGATAAATATTGTTATCTAAGTTTTAAAATTTATTACTCTAAAATTGTTTATAATATTTCTTATTATGTCTTTAATTTTAATAGCAGCTACAGCGATGTCCCTATTTTAATTCTTAAGATTGTTGATTTGTATATTTTCTCCCATTACTTGAATAATTTTGCCAGAATTTCGTCTATTTTACTTGTATTTTTAAAGAATCAACTTTTGCTAACCCTGTCCACTGTGGGTTTTTTCTTTGATTAATGTCTATTATATTATTTCCTTCCTTCCATTTTACTTGGATTCATTCTGCTCTTCAAACTTTTTGAGTTGAACACTTAGTTCATTGATTTTCAAACTTAATTCTTTTCTATGATGATAATTTAGGGCTACACATTTTCCTCTGAGTACCACTTTAAACTACATTTTGTAATGCAAGTTTTTGATATATAGTATTTTTGTTATCTTTCAGTTTCAAGTGTTTTCTGACTTTCATTAAGATTTTGCTAACCCTGCCATCTTTCATCTCAGTTCTGCCATCTGGGGATCATTTATCTTCTGCTTACAGAACATATTTTGTAATTCCATTTAATGAGAGTTTGTTGTTGGTAAATTCAATTTTAAAAAATCTAAACATGTTTTTGCTTTGCTTTGGGTCTTTTATTTTAACAGTTTTTGTTTTGTTTTGAGGCAGGGACTCGCTTTGTCGACCAGCCTGGAGTGCAGTGGCGTGATCACAACTCACTGCAACCTCCGCCTCCTGGGCTCAAATGATCCTCTCACCTCACCCTCCCAAGTAGCTGGGACTACAGGCATGCACTACCACGCCCGGCTAATTTTTGTATTTTTTGTAGAGAAGAGGCTTCGCTATGTTGGCCAGGCTGCTCTCAAACTCCTGGGCTCAGGTGATCCGCCTGCCTCGGCCTCCCAAAGTGCTGGGATTATAGGTGTGTGCCACTGCACCCAGTTCATTTTAACAGTTTTAATGAGATACAATTCACAAGTCATATAACTCAACAATTTAAAATGTACAATTCAACCATTTTTTAGCATATTCACAAAGTTGTGCAATCATTACCACTATCTAATTCCAGAACGTTTTCATCACCTCCAAAACAAGCCACAAACCCATTAGAAATCACTCCTTATCCTCCTCCAACCACCCCCAGCCCTAGATAACCATGAATCTGCTTTCTGTCTTTATATAATTTGCCTGTTTTGAGCATTTCATACATATGAAATCCTACAATATGTAGCCTTTTGTGACTGTTTTCTTTCACATGTTTTCAAGGTTTATTCCCATTGGAGCATTTATTAGTATTTCATTCCTTTTTATTGCTAAATAGTATCCCTCTGTGGAGATAGATCACATTTTATTTATCCATTCATTGGTTGATGAAGATTTGAGTTTTTCTATTTTTTGGCTATTATGAATAATGCTGCTATGAACATTCATGTATATATTTCTGTGTGAACATATATTTTTATTTCTCTTGAGTGTATACTAAGGAGTGGAATTTGGAATTGCTGGGTCATATGGTAACTCTACATTTCATCTTTTGAGGACTATTCTCCCAAGTAGCTGCACCATTTTACATTCCTTTCCATCAGCAATGTATGAGAGTTCTAATGTCTCCACATGCTCATCAACACTAGTTATCTATCTTTTTGATTATAGCCATTTTAGTAGATGTGCAGTGGCATCTCATTGTGGTTTGATTTGCATTTCTTTGATGGCTGATGATGTTGAGTATTTTTTCATGTGCTTATTGGACATTTGTATAACTTCTCTGGATAAATGTCTATTCACATCCTTTGCCCATTTTGAAATTAGGTTATTTGTCTTCTTATTATGGAATTGTAAGAATTCTTTACATAGCCAAGACACAAATATTTTATCAGATTTATAATTTGCAAATATTTTCTCCTGTTCTATGGGTTGTCTTTTCACATTCTTGATGGTGTATTTTGAAGCACAAAAGTTTTACATTTTGATAATATCTAATTAATATATTTTTTCTTTGTTGCTTGAACTTTTGGTGTCATATGTAAGCAGGTTTTGCACAACTCAAGATCACAATGATTTATTCTTATATGTTTTCCTAGAGTTTCTCAATTTTACCTTCTACATTTAGGTATTTGATCAATTTTTAGTTAATTTTTATGTTAGTGTAAAGAAAGAGTCTGACTTCATTTTTTGCATATGAATATTCAGTTTTCCAAACACCCTTTTTTGAAAGGACCATTCTTCCTTTCTTGAATTATCTCAACAGCCTTGTTGAAAATTAACCAACCATAGGGGGTGGAGCCAAGATGGCCGAATAGGAACAGCTCCAGTTTCCAGCTCCCAGCCCCAACAACACAGAAGACGGGTGATTTCTGCATTTCTGCTTGAGGTACCGGTTTCATCTCACTAGGGAGTGCCAAACAGTGGGTGCAGGACAGTCGGTGAAGCGCACTGTGCGCGAGCCGAAGCAGGGCGAGGCATTGCCTCACTCGGGAAGCGCAAGGGGTCAGGGAGTTCCCTTTCCTAGTCAAAGAAAAGGGAAACAGACGGCACCTGGAATATCGGGTCAGTCCCATCCTAATACTGCGCTTTTCCAACGGGCCTGGAAAACGGCACACTAGGAGATTGTGTCCCGCATCTGGCTCGGAGGGTCCTATGCCCACGGAGTCTCGCTGATTGCTAGCACAGCAGTCTGAGATCAAGCTGCAAGGCAGCAGCGAGGCTGGGGGAGGGGCGCCCGCCATTGCCCAGGCTTGCTTAGGTAAACAAAGCAGCCAGGAAGCTCGAACTGGGTGGAGCCCACCACAGCTCAAGGAGGCCTGCCTGCCTCTGTAGGCTCCACCTCTGGGGGCAGGGCACAGACAAACAAAAACTCAGCAAGAACCTCCACAGACTTAAATGTCCCTGTCTGACTGACAGCTTTGAAGAGAGTAGTGGTTCTCCCAGCACGCAGCTGGAGATCTGAGAACGGACAGTCTGCCTCCTAAAGTGGGTCCCTCACCCCTGAGCAGCCTAACTGGGAGGCATCCCCCCAGTAGGGACAGACTGACACCTCATCCAGCCGGGTACTCCTCTGAGACAAAACTTTCAGAGGAACTATCAGACAGCTGAATTTGTGGTCTCACGAAAATCCGCTGTTCTGCAGCCACCGCTGCTGACACCCAGCCACACAGGGTCTGGAGTGGACCTCTAGTAAACTCCAACAGACCTGCAGCTGAGGGTCCTGTCTGGTAGAAGGAAAACTAACAAACAGAAAGGACACCCACACCAAAAACCCATCTGTACATCACCATCATCAAAGACAAAAAGTAGATAAAACCACAAAGATGGGGAAAAAACAGAGCAGAAAAACTGGAAACTCTAAAAAACAGAGCACCTCTCCTCCTCCAAAGGAATGCAGTTCCTCACCAGCAATGGAACAAAGCTGGATGGAGGATGACTTTGACGAGTTGAGAGAAGAAGGCTTCAGACGATCAAACTACTCTGAGCTACGAGAGGAAATTCAAAACAATAGCAAAGAAGTTAAAAACTTTGAGAAAAAATTAGAAGAATGGATAACTAGAATAACCAATGGAGAGAAGGGTTTAAAGGAGCTGATGGAGCTGAAAGCCAAGTTTCGAGAACTATGCGAAGATTGCAGAAGCCTCAGTAGCAGATGCGATCAACTGGAAGAAAGGGTATTGCTGATGGAAGATGAAATGAATGAAATGAAGAGAGAAGGGAAGTTTAGAGAAAAAAGAATAAAAAGAAATGAACAAAGTCTCCAAGAAATTTGGGACTATGTGAAAAGACCAAACCTACGTCTGATTGGTGTACCTGAAAATGACGGGGAGAATGGAACCAAGTTGGAAAACACTCTGCAAGATATTATCCAGGAGAACTTCCCCAATCTAGCAAGGCAGGCCAGCATTCAGATTCAGGAAATACAGAGAACGCCACAAAGATACTCCTCGAGAAGAGCAACTCCAAGACACATAATTGTCAGATTCACCAAAGTTGAAATGAAGGAAAAAATGTTAAGGGCAGCCAGAGAGAAAGGTCGGGTTACCCACAAAGGGAAGCCCATCAGACTAACAGCTGATCTCTCAGCAGAAACTCTACAAGCCAGAAGAGAGTGGGGGCCGATATTCAACATTCTTAAAGATAAGAATTTTCAACCCAGAATTTCCTATCCCGCCAAACTAAGCTTCATAAGTGAAGGAGAAATAAAGTACTTTACAGACAAGCAAACGCTGAGTGATTTTGTCACCACCAGGCCTGCCCTAAAAGAGCTCCTGAAGGAAGCACTAAACATGGAAAGGAACAACCGGTACCAGCCACTGCAAAAACACGCCAAATTGTAAAGACCATCGAGGCTAGGAAGAAACTATAGCAACTAACGAGCAAAATAACCAACTAACATCATAATGACAGGATCAGACTCACACATAACAATATTAACATTAAATGTAAATGGGCTAAATGCTCCAATCAAAAGACACAGACTGGCAAACTGGATAAGGAGTCAGGACCCATCAGTGTGCTGTATTCAGGAAACCCATCTCACGTGCAGAGACACACACAGACTCAAAATAAAGGGATGGAGGAAGATCTATCAAGCAACTGGAAAACAAAAAAAGGCAGGGGTTGCAATCCTAGTCTCTGATAAAATAGACTTTAAACCAACAAAGATCAAAAGAGACAAAGAAGGCCATTACATAATGGTAAAGGGATCAATTCAACAAGAAGAGCTAACTATCCTAAATATGTATGCACCCAACACAGGAGCACCCAGATTCATAAAGCAAGTCCTCAGTGACCTACAAAGGGACTTAAACTCCCACACAATAATAATGGGAGATTTTAACACCCCACTGTCAACATTAGACAGATCAACGAGACAGAAAGTTAACCAGGATATCCAGGAATTGAACTCAGCTCTACATAAAGTGGACCTAATAGACATCTACAGAACTCTCCACCCCAAGTCAACAGAATATACATTTTTTTCAGAACCACACCACACCTATTCCAAAATTGACCACATAGTTGGAAGTAAAGCTTTCCTCAGCAAATGTAAAAGAACAGAAATTATAACAAACTGTCTCTCAGACCACAGTGCAATCAAACTAGAACTCAGGATTAAGAAACTCACTCAAAACCGCTCAACTACATGGAAACTGAACAACCTGCTCCTGAATAACTATTGGGTACATAATGAAATGAAGGCAGAAATAAAGATGTTCTTTGAAACCAACGAGAACAAAGACACAACATACCAGAATCTCTGGGACACGTTCAAAGCAGTGTGTAGAGGGAAATTTATAGCACTAAATGCCCACAAGAGAAAGCAGGAAAGATCCAAAATTGACACCCTAACATCACAGTGAAAAGAACTAGAAAAGCAAGAGCAAACACATTCAAAAGCTAGCAGAAGGCTAGAAATAACTAAAATCAGAGCAGAACTGAAGGAAATAGAGACACAAAAAACCCTTCAAAAAATTAATGAATCCAGGAGCTGGTTTTTTGAAAAGATCAACAAAATTGATAGACCGCTGGCAAGACTAATAAAGAAGAAAAGAGAGAAGAATCAAATAGATGCAATAAAAAACGAAAAAGGGGATATCACCACCGATCCCACAGAAATACAATCTACCATCAGAGAATACTACAAACACCTCTATGCAAATAAACTAGAAAATCTAGAAGAAATGGATAAATTCCTCGACAAATACACCCTCCCAAGACTAAACTAGGAAGAAGTTGAATCTCTGAATAGACCAATAACAGGTTCTGAAATTGTGGCAATAATCAATAGCTTACCAACCAAAAAGAGTCCAGGACCTGATGGATTCACAGCTGAATTCTACCAGAGGTACAAGGAGGAACTGGTACCATTCCTTCTGAAACTATTCCAATCAATAGAAAAAGAGGGAATCCTCCCTAACACATTTTACGAAGCCAGCATCATCCTGATACCAAAACCTGGCAGAGACGTAACCAAAAAAGAGAATTTCAGACCAATATCCTTGATGAACATTGATGCAAAAATCCTCAATAAAATACTGGCAAACCGAATCCAGCAGCACATCAAAAAGCTTATCCACCATGATCAAGTGGGCTTCATCCCTGGGATGCAAGGCTGGTTCAACATACGCAAATCAATAAATGTAATCCAGCATATAAACAGAACCAAAGACAAAAACCACATGATTATCTCAATAGATGCAGAAAAGGCCTTTGACAAAATTCAACAACCCTTCATGCTAAAAACTCTCAATAAATTAGGTATTGATGGGACGTATCTCAAAATAATAAGAGCTATCTATGACAAACCCACAGCCAATATCATACTGAATGGGGAAAAACTGGAAGCATTCCCTCTGAAAACTGGCACAAGACAGGGATGCCCTCTCTCACCGCTCCTATTCAACATAGTGCTGGAAGTTCTGGCCAGAGCAATCAGGCAGGAGAAGGAAATAAAGGGTATTCAATTAGGAAAAGAGGAAGTCAAATTGTCCCTGTTTGCAGATGACATGATTGTATATCTAGAAAACCCCATTGTCTCAGCCCAAAATCTCCTTAAGCTGATTAGCAACTTCAGCAAAGTCTCAGGATACAAAATTAATGTACAAAAATCACAAGCATTCTTGTACACCAATAACAGACAAACAGAGAGCCAAATCATGAGTGAACTCCCATTCACAATTGCTTCAAAGAGAATAAAATACCTAGGAATCCAACTTACAAGGGATGTGAAGGACCTCTTCAAGGAGAACTACAAACCACTGCTCAACGAAATAAAAGAGGATACAAACAAATGGAAGAACATTCCATGCTCATGGGTTGGAAGAATCAATATCGTGAAAATGGCCATACTGCCCAAGGTAATTTATAGATTCAATGCCATCCCCATCAAGCTACCAATGACTTTCTTCACAGAATTGGAAAAAACTACTTTAAAGTTCATATGGAACCAAAAAAGAGCCCGCATTGCTGAGTCAATCCTAAGCCAAAAGAACAAAGCTGGAGGCATCATGCTACCTGACTTTAAACTATACTACAAGGCTACAGTAACCAAAACAGCATGGTACTGGTACCACAACAGAGACATAGATCAATGGAACAGAACAGAGCCCTCAGAAATGTTGCCGCATATCTACAACTATCTGATCTTTGACAAACCTGACAAAAACAAGAAATGCGGAAAGGATTCCCTATTTAATAAATGGTGCTGGGAAAACTGGCTAGCCATATGTAGAAAGCTGAAACTGGATCCCTTCCTTACACCTTATACAAAAATTAATTCAAGATGGATTAAAGACTTATATGTTAGACCTAAAACCATTAAAATCCTACAAGAAAACCTAGGCAATACCATTCAGGACATAGGCGTGGGCAAGGACTTCATGTCTAAAACACCAAAAGCAATGGCAACAAAAGCCAAAATCGACAAATGGGATCTCATTAAACTAAAGAGCTTCTGCACAGCAAAAGAAACTACCATCAGAGTGAACAGGCAACCTACAGAATGGGAGAAAATTTTTGCAACCTACTCATCTGACAAGGAGCTAATATCCAGAATCTACAATGAACTCAAACAAATTTACAAGAAAAAAAGAAACAACCCCATCAAAAAGTGGGCAGAGGACATGAACAGACACTTCTCAAAAGAAGACATTTATGCAGCCAAAAAACACATGAAGAAATGCTCATCATCACTGGCCATCAGAGAAATGCAAATCAAAACCACAGTGAGATACCATCTCACACCAGTTAGAATGGCCATCATTAAAAAATCAGGAAACAACAGGTGCTGGAGAGGATGTGGAGAAATAGGAACACTTTTACACTGTTGGTGGGACTGTAAACTAGTTCAACCATTGTGGAAGTCAGTGTGGCGATTCCTCAGGGATCTCGAACTAGAAATACCATTTGACCCAGCCATCCCATTACTGGGTATATACCCAAAGGACTATAAATCATGCTGCTATAAAGACACATGCACACGTATGTTTATTGCGGCACTATTCACAATAGCAAAGAGTTGGAACCAACCCAAATGTCCAACAACGATAGAATGGATTAAGAAAATGTGGCACTTATACACCATGGAATACTATGCAGCCATAAAAAATGATGAGTTCGTGTCCTTTGTAGGGACATGGATGAAACTGGAAAACATCATTCTCAGTAAACTATCGCAAGGACAAAAAACCAAACACCACATGTTCTCACTCATAGGTGGGAATTGAACAATGAGAACTCATGGACACAGGAAGGGGAACATCACACTCTGGGGACTGTTGTGGGGTCGGGGGAGGGGGGAGGGACAGCATTAGGAGATACACCTAATGCTAAATGACGAGTTGATGGGTGCAGGAAATCAACATGGCACATAGATACATATGTAACACACCTGCACATTGTGCACATGTACCCTAAAACCCTAAAGTATAATTAAAAAAAAAAATAAATAAATAAATTAAAAAAAAAAAAGAAAATTAACCAACCATAAATATAAGAGTTTATGTTTATATTTTTGATTTTATTTATTTCTATGCCTATCCTTGTGCTAGTACCACCCTATCTTGTTTATTATAGCCTTGTAGCAAATTTAAAAGTGGGAAGTGTGAGTTCCCCAACTTCGTTCTTTTTAAAGATTGCTTGGCTATTCTATGTCCATCCCTTGAAATTCCGTATGAATTTTAGGATCAGACCATCAATTTCGGCAAAGAAGCCAGCTGAGATTTTGATAGGGATTGCATTTTCTATGGACTGAATTCTGTCCCCACCCCAAATTCATATGTTGAAGCCCTAACCTCCAACATCATAGTATTTGGAGATGGGCCTTTGTGTGATAATTAGGTTTAGATGAGATCTAAGGGTGGGGCCCTCATGATGAGATTAGTACCCTTAAAACAACAGACACTAGAGAGTTTGCTGGCTGTCCCTCTCTCCCTTTCTCTCTCTGCCATGCAAAGACACAGCAAGATGGCAGCCATCTGCAAGCCAGTGCTGCCATCTTAATAATAAATAAGTCTTTTGATTTATGAGCAAGGGACACCTTTCCATTTATTTACACCTTGTTTAACATTTTGTGGTTTTCAGAGTATACATTTTGAACTTCTTTTGTTAAATTCATTCCTATGTATTTCTTTGATGCTATTGCCAGTGAACTGTTTTCTCAATTTTATTTTCAGATTGTTTATTGCTATGGTATAGAAATATAATTGATTTTGGTATTTGATCTTATATCCTGAAACCTTGATAAACTTATTAGTTCTAATAATTTTTTAGTATTCCCTGGGATTTGCTATACAAGATCATGTCATGTGCAAATAGAGATTAGTTGTACTTCTTCCTTTTTAATCTGGATGCCTTTTATTTCATTTTCTTCCTTAATTAACCTAGCGCGAACCTGAAATGCAATGTCAAATAGAAGTGGCGAGAGCAGACATCCTTGTCTTGTTTTTGATCTTACAGGGAAATGTTATATACAAAATTTCAGTGCTGCAAAAGGAATAGCACTAGCATATAAAATTTTCTTTTTAATTCTCAGCAAGGCAAGTTATTACTATAGAAGGGTGCACCCTTACAGATGGAGCAAAGGTGAGGGTGCACTTGGACAAGGAAGGGGAAGGGGTTCTTATCCCTGAGGCACGTGGCCCCTGCTGCTGTGTCTTCCCCCGATTGGCTAGGGTCAGACTGCACAGGTTAAACTAATTCCGATTGGGTAATTTAAAGAGAATGACGGGGTGAATGCTTTGGCGGGAGTCAGGGCAGAGCAGGTAGCAGGTAATCTGAATGAGTTAGGGTGGAGCATGTGATCAGAATGAGTTAGGGTGGAGCAGGTGATAGGAATGAGTCACGGTGGAGTAGGTAATTGAAAAAGGTTGCCTTATGAGGAAGTTAAGTTTAAAAGTAGAAAGCAAAGAATGGAACATACTGACATATTAATTCTTTGAAAAGAAATTTAGAACTCATATCTAACAGAAACATTCGGTCTTTCACCATTAAGTATAATCTTAGTTGTAGGTTTGTCTTTGTTCTAGAAAGATAGTTTTGCTGAATACATACTCTTTCCTTGACAGTTATTTCTTTCAGTACATTAAAGATATTTTTCTGCTGTTTTCTAGTTTCCTTGTTGCTACTGAAAAGTCAGCTGTCAGCCCATTTACCATTTATAGGCAGATGATTTGTCTTTTCTCCCTGGCTACTTTTAAGATTGGCTCTTTGATGATCTGAGGTTTCACTCTGGTGTTGTAGGTGGATTTCTTTTAAAGTTTCCTGCAGGAATTTATTAGGTTTTCTGGATTCAAGGATATGTCTTTCAACAGCTCTAGAAAATTCATAGCTGTTGTCTCTTCAAATATTGTCCTCCCATTCATGTTCTCTATTATCTATCCCCAGAACTCTGATTAGATATATATGTCAGGACCTCTCACTATATTCTCCATATATTAGCTTCTTTTTTATTTTTACCACCTTCTCATATTTTTGATCTATTATCTGTATAACTTTTTTTGGATGAAATCTTCTGGTTTATTAATTTTTTCTTTAGCAACATCTAATCTACTATTTAATTTATATATTGAATTAATTTCAAAGATTATATATTTCTATTTTTATAAGTTTTATTTGTTTCCTTTTCAAATCTTCTGCACTATTGCTTATAATGCACTGTTGTTTTTTTGCTCATATTTTCTAGCTTGTTTAAATGTATCAATATATTTATTATGTAATGACAGAAAATTTCAATATACAAAGTTGTTGAGGTTCTGATTCTGCTCGCCATTGTTTCTGTTGGCTCTCGTTCCATTATAATTTGTATGTTTTTGACTGACTGTGAGCTACTCATTTTCCTAATAACACTATGTGTGGAAAGTCTTTGAGGCCTGGAATAAAGTTGAGTTCCTCCAAGGAGGAGTATCATTTGCTTTTGCCATTTGCCAAGTGGGAGACCACTGTAACTTAAATTTTGTGCTTGACTCTATTACATATTTTATATATTGTTATAAATTTTTATTTATACCAAATATATAACATGAATATAGTCATGAATCCATGTAAAGGGTGGATTATGGACAGATTTTTTTTATTTTATTTTATTATTATTATACTTTAAGTTTTAGGGTACATGTTCACAATGTGCAGGTTTGTTACATATGTATACATGTGCCATGTTGGTGTCCTGCACCCATTAACTCGTCATTTAACATTAGGTATATCTCCTAATGCTGTCCCTCCCCCCTCCCCCCACCCCACAACAGTCCCCGGAGTGTGATGCTCCCCTTCCTGTGTCCGTGTGTTCTCATTGTTCAATTCCCACCTATGAGTGAGAACATGTGGTGTTTGGTTTTTTGTCCTTGCGATAGTTTGCTAAGAATGATGGTTTCCAGTTTCATCCATGATGGACAGATATTTTAATAAGTATTTTTTCATAATTTTTTTTTTTTTTTGAGATGGAGTCTCACTTTGTCACCAGGCTGGAGTGCAGTGGCGTGATCTTGACTCACTGCAACCTCCACCTCCCGGCTTCAAGTGATTCTCCTGTCTCAGCCTCCTGAGTAGCTGGGACTACAGGCACCTGCCACCACACCCAGCTAATTTTCGTATTCTTAGTAGAGATGGGGTTTCACCATGTTGGCCAGACTGGTCTCAAACTCCTGACCTAGTGACCCTCCCACCTCAGCCTCCCAAAGTGCTGGGATTATAGGAGTGAGCCACTGTTTTATTCCCCTCTACCCAGTGCCAGTGTTGGAACAGGCAAGTTTCCTTGCTCTCTCCCTCTCCAGAGCCAGTTTATTTCTCATCCATCATACACTGAGAACATTTGGGAAACAGCTTTATACATAGGTCTCCTATTGGATT
This sequence comes from Symphalangus syndactylus, assembly GCF_028878055.3. Lineage (NCBI taxonomy): Eukaryota > Metazoa > Chordata > Mammalia > Primates > Hylobatidae > Symphalangus > Symphalangus syndactylus. The sequence goes on from NC_072429.2 coordinate 37,654,500, forward strand.
CCCACTTTGACTAGATGCTGAGCTTTGCTTCCTGTTCTCCATGATCCATTTAGACAACAGAGTAAAAGCTCAAGGTCTCCAAGGTTTAAGATAAACTATCAGGATGAAATAAGGCATTGGGAGTCATAGCAGTGTTTCTGTTTCCATTTTTAGCCTTTGTAGATTCCCTGCTTTCATGTCAGCATGGTAGTGCATGTTAAAAGAGTTGTAAAACAAATTCATAACAATTTTAGATTCTTTAGATGAGAAAGCTATCTAATAGGGTACTTAATTGTCATGTTGATTACTGTTGGAAATAAAAATCCTCTCATTTCTTTTACCTTTAAGCAAACGGACATTGAAAATATTCAGAAAAATATTGGTCTATTTTTTTCCCCTTAAAATCTCCATTGAAAGAGATTCTACAAACTCTGTGGTAAATGTGAAAATGGCCAAATTATTCCTTTCTGTATTAACACCCTTGAAATCTGATGCTGCAGATCTCCCTACCAAAGGCAAAGTTTATTTCTCCATGACCTTGACTCTGGATTGTCCATTTGGCTTGTTTTGGCCAACAGCAGGACATTAAGCTGAGGTTTGAAAAGGTCTTACCTATTAAAGCTTGTTCTCTCATTGTACTTGGAGCTCTGAGATCACCATATGAACAAGCCCAAGCCAGCCCACTGGAGGCTGAAAAGCTGTGTGGAGACACTGGGGTTAGCAGCTTGCCAACCACTGCCAGTAGACCCGCCCGCCGACTGCATATCATCATGATGAGGCCAGTAGAGATAAGCAGAGCTAGAAACTGGGAGATGCTGCCCAGCCAACGCAGAGAATCATGAACTAAATAAACAATTGGTTTAAGCTATTAAGTTTTTGCTTAAGTAAAAGGTAACTGATACACTCTCTTAAGAATATAATCACGTAATTATATCCTCAACCACTTTGTAACAATTTCCTTGTCTTTACCCTTTGTCCTGCCTCAATTTCAGAGGGTGTAAAAATAATCACTCACCAAGATATTCTTGCAATTCAACTTATACTAAAGGGGTTTGCCAATACTCAATATAAAATTCAAATCACACCAGTTAAAATGTATCCCATATATGCATCTATAAACAAATTAGGAAATATGTATATGTAATTTGTTTGCTCAGTGCAGAGTCTAGTTAGATCATGAAGAAAGAAGTCCAGGATTTTCACAATGGCAGGGGAAGTCACTCTCAGGTGCATGAGACCGAGGCAGTTACTGATATAAAAAGAACCAGGGGTTTCAACTGACCTTAAATTCAATGTAAGCCAGTAGTGTGAAGCGGCTCCTCAGGAAGTCAGTTCAATATCAGTTACATCAACAGAAATGTAGTCCTTTGTATTTGCCAGACCTTGAAAACTGTGATCTGTTCTGAGTATCATACTTTAAGAACGACAGTGACACACTAGAATGGATCAAAGAGGAAGACTCCAGGACAATGACACTGTTGGAATCATTTAAGATGAGACCCAATTTAAGGACCTGTGATATAGTTTGACATGGGGAAGACCTGGGTACGAGTATCTGAAGAGCAGTCAAAGGGAAAAGCGAATACAAAGTATTCTTCAGACTTTATGAGGACAAATCTAAGATCAACAAAAAAGTTACAAATTTTGGGTCATTTTCTAAACCCACAGGGCAATCCAACATTAGAATGGCTGCTCTGTGGAGCAGGGAAGCCTGAACGAGGAGGTCAACATTTGGAGGCTGGAGAGACATTGTGGAAGGGCGTGTTGCCCCTGGGCCAGAGGGCTCTCTGTGCTCTTTCAGCTGAGTCCCTTTTCCTGCTGCTAATTATCTGTCTTCTTTAGGAGCTCTTAGCTTGGTTGAGTCTAGGATTATATAAATTACCCCTGTGTAAGCTGTAACAATGAGAGATGACTTAACAGCTATGTGCTCTCAAATTGCAAACCTTACCAAGGTCAAGATGTCTCTTCTCCCTTGTTAAACATAACCTTTGAAGATTGCTACACTGTCATAGAATAGGTACTCATCTCAAAAAAAAAAAAAACTATCTTGAATTTTATCCAAGATAGTTTGCACTTTCATTTGCTCTCACATTGATTTATAGGCACAAAGCAGGAGTCTCTTCAGATGAGTAAGTTAAGCTTGCAGATTAGTCTTTTTCCTTCTGGGTCAGCACCTGCCCCTCCAAGGTTGCCAGGATCCTTGTCTCCCTCACGTACCAAAACACTGCCCTCATTCTAAGGAAGAATCTCATAAGAAGAGGCTCAGGGAAAGTCTCTTTAGGTCTTTGTAGATATTCCAGCTGCCTGTGTTTGTTCTTTCTGCCCCTGAGGTATGACCTGGTGGTGCAAGAATGGTCAGGAATCTAAGAAGAGAGTGGGGGAGGTGAGTCTCCTACCTTGACAAGTGAAGCATCTGATGTGGAAGTGGTTGTTGTGCACGCGGACCACTTCCCCTTTGCAGGTGTCTCCACAGCGGTAGCACTGGATGACATTGGAGCTGCCCCGTGGATTGTAAGGATTCTGCTGATAAGGAACTGTAAGAGAAACAAAGAGATCACTATCCAGAGGCCCTGATTCTTTACAAAGTCTGCTGCAAGACATTATCATAATTGTAGCTGGAAGAAAAAGTGGAAGGGGAGGAAATGAAGTGCAAAGTATCTTCAATTCATCATCAGGATGACTGCCAAGCTAAGGCAACACTGAGTGGTATGAGACATGCCTATAGACCTCCTTAAGCAGGCAAGGACTTTTGAGCGAGCATAGCCTTTCCTTGCAAGAACACAAGCCAAATCCCTGAATGAAGACAAATGAGAGAACATAGAGTATTTCAAGGTAGATTATCAGAAATACCATCTTTTGAGTAAGCTTTAAATTAAAATTAGGCCCCAAACTTGTCCAAGGGAATTTGGGACTTGCAATTGACTCAGAAGTTTCAAAGAAGTAGGTGGCTGACCCTGCCTCCAAATGGCTTTTCAGTTAAGCAAGTTACAGCCCCTCTCTGGGACTCAATTTTCATGTCTATCAAATGAGGGTGGTCAAAGGTAGCACAGACTTTTATAAGGAAGGAATGAAGGGAAGGGGAGGCACTCTGGCTGGAGGGAGGCTAACAAGGGAATTCATCTCAAAGCTGCCTTTGAACAGCACTTTCCATAAGACTGGGAAAATGTTATATGTATACAATTAAGAAAAAAATGCTGGTGGAGATTATGAAAGAGTTGAAGTCCCTGGGAGCTGCAGTTGAGTGGCCAGCATTTGATGATGCTTAAGAGTTCTACTATCTTATTGGGTCTATTATTCTCTTGCTAAGACCATCTCCAATTTTAGTATATGTGCTGCCAAAGTGAGAATGCTAAGACCATTTCATGGCTACTTTTCTAGATATCCTTTTCCTGAGATACACTTGGCTTGGCCATTCTAAAATCTAGTCATCTGATATTTCATTAGGCACCTGCCTACAGCACAAAAATCTCAGGGTTGGAAGGCATGTTGGTAGCTGTCTGGTCTGATCTCATTATGCATAAGCTGTTGAGGTAACTTTGCCACTGAGAAACCTACTCTTCTCTCTTATAGAAAACCCCTGTGGCACTGGGGAGAGAATTACTCATTTCTTCAATTCTCACTCAAAGTTGAAGGAATAGTCCAAAAACTTCTGCTCATACCTTATTAGGAGAAGGCTCACTCTTGTCCTGGTTATAAAGATAACCACCTGATTGAAGGGGAATTGCTACCTATCATTTATATATGTAGACTTCCTGGATAAACTCTGAATAAGTATATCATAAATTAATCTGGACTCACAGCAACCTTGAACTACAAAGGAATTTAGAGGTCACCTACTTTGGGGATTCTTGACCCTGTGTTGTAGTTATGTTTGTTCACTGGAAATTTGAACCTTTTCTTCTAGGCACATGGAGGATTGCACATGGTGACTTGCTTGGCAGTGAAATGTGAACTGAAATTGTGCATGCCCCTTCCAATTGGAAGCCTTAGGAGCCAGCATGTGATCTGCTGTATTGCCTTTTCCCTAACTCAGGAATGAATGTTACCCCAGATGGTGTGCAGGATGCATCAGCTTGGATCCAGATTGAGGAGTCATGGAACAGAACTGCAAACTAACCCATCATAAACCTCTATCATGAGCAAAAACAAATCTCTGTTGTCATAGCCTCTGAGACTGTAGCATAACCTCGGATCTGACACTCCTCTTTAATTAAATTTAGTGTTATATACATTATCTTGTAGCTTTGTTCATATTCTCAAAGAGGTCTATGATCTCCAAAACTGATCTCATCTGCCCTCCTCTTTTTAAAGAGGAACAGGAAATCAGGACTTCTGATCATCTCCCATTTACAGGTATCCTGAATCACAAGCATGCTATAGGGCAAAGAGCTGGTTGCTTAGCACTGAAACTGTGGCTTCTGACAACTTTGCTAACTGGGGTGAGAGAATAATATACTTCTCACAATCTTTCTTTCATGCAGTTTATGCACATTATTCATCTATTTTTCTCTGTCTTAAATTCAAGACAAAAATCAAACGAATCAGCTAGTTAACTAAATCATTAATTAACTCATTAAGTAGGTCAATACATGCAAAATATTTCAAAAACTGCATTAAGCGCTCCACAAATGTTCACTGGTATCACGGCCATCACATCCCCCCTACAGCTCTGAGCAATCCTTCCCCACCTCCCAGAATATTCATAAACATTCTCTTTAATCTTATTCTCTTTTCTTTTTCTGATTCTTACTCAATGTTCCCTGGAAAATATTTCACTCTCTCTTCTGCCCTGAATTTGTGAAAAAAATATAGATTCTGTTTATATGAGCAGTGTGGTGATCTACCATTGCCAAGGGAAACAAAGCTGTGAGTCTGAAAATAAAATAAGAACGAATAGTACAATCATCACCATTAATGCTGAGCACTCTTGGAAGTCTCCAACAGTCCCTCCAGGATCACTGCACAAACTTTCATCTACCTCCTCTAATTCAACCTGTCTTATTGTTCAAGACCCAACTTCTAAGATCAATTTGATTTTTTCTAATTGGATTTGATTTTCTGGGAAAGTGGATTTGTGAGCATGGTCTTCCATCAGAATTCAGTCTTTGAACCACCCGGATAAAAAAGCATAAAATCAGAGTGAAGGGAATGGATTAGGAAAATAAAATTTTCTGGGGCTGAAGTAGTGATAGGACCCCAGCCCTAACCCTGCTGTATCCCCTCAAGAGAAGGACGCTGCTTTGCTGATGCTGCGTGTGGCCAGAGCTCTGATGTTTGTAAATAGTCCCATAAGCAAAAATTAATATATTGTTGGTGTGAGTTCTTCCAGATTGCTGATGTAAGCTGTGATTATAAGCAAGAACTTTCCTCATGCAGACTGGAAGTAGGATCTCTGGGGGTCAATGGAAGCTAGGCTGGGATATGCCACATCCCTGCTCCTGCCCTGGAAGCCAACTCATTTCCAGTAAGATTTTATGTTCTTGGCTAATTAAATCAGAAACTTAATCTAACATTGTTCTGTGTGTGTGTACATGTGTATTGGGGGTGTGTGTTTACTTCTTCCTACCAATCTATAACTGCCCTGAAACATTAAAATTTGTTGATTTTCTGCTGGTTATCATTTCCACTAATTTTTATTTCAGAAAATGCAAAGTTTCAGTCACATGATTTATAATATTTTTCTTATGGGTGAATGTCTTTTGAATTCCAAATTGACTTACACATGAATATTTGAACTACTTCTTATGTTAGAAACTGTCTACCCTTGAGAGCAACATTTGAGACCAGTCACAAGCCTAAAAGGACATTAGCTGTGCTCACTTGTGGGATAATCCATGAAGCTGCCATGTTTAGACCTTATGGATTATGTGATCGATTTCTGAAATGTATGCAGAGAACCTCTGGCTTCTTTTAACATTACTGGCCAATAAAGGGTGCCCAAGATAGACATTCCCATTTACTAGCCCTTAGTGCCATCCACTAGAACGTTCTGAGATGATAGACATGTTGTAGACATCTATGCTGTCCAACATAATAGTCACAGGTGACCACTGGGCACTTGAAATGTAGCTAGTGTGACTGAGGAACTTAATTTTAAATTAAATTAAATTTTAATTAATATAAATCTACATCTAAATAGTCACATATGATTAGTGGCTACCATAATGACAGTGCAGCCTGATAGTTAAAAACAACAACAACAACAACAACAACAAAAGACAACAAAAACAGCAAAACACCAGGCAGAGGGAAAAGAAATGAAACTTGGTTGAATCCTAGAAATATTAAAAAAAATGTACAAATTAATTTAGGAATATCATCTCAGACTAAAATGATTCATTTTTATCCCTAAAGAGTTCTAAAGCTGTACTTAAACAATTTGCAATTGGAACCAATTATACATTCACCCATCCTGAATTTGATCTGGAAACAAAAGATCATGAGCAGTGAAATAAATGCTGATTTTTAAAGAAATCACACAGTTTCAGGCACTGAAAGTGAACAATCCTAATCTTTCCAAGAATAAAAGCAAGTAAATCAGTTGCCGATGGCTGTCGGTATAATTTTTTAAGACAAAACAAACAAACAAACAGCTTATTAATGCCCCTGAGATTAAAAATTAGGGATCTGAAACATTAAGCCCTCTTTTATATGCATACCAAATCTTTAGAGTTCTATGAAAAAGTACATCTTAATTCCACAACTAAATTTGTAAGTAAAGCTCTTCCCAAATTTTAGAGATAATTTCAAGTTGTTGGAGCAAAACAACATATTGGAAGGGGAGGTGTGACCGACCTCCGGGTAAATGAAAAGAAGCATGGGAGTTGAATATAACAGTAAACAAATTCAGCATCCAGTTTCTCCACCTGACTTTTCCTCCCTCTCTCATCTGTTGTTCTTTGCCTCTGTGTGGCTGGGGTAACCTGGGTTTCAATTCCCTCTCTGCTGTTACCTACTGTTCTAATTTTGGGCACATCATCTAACTTCTTTGGCCCCAATTCCCTCTTTAGAAGAGGTTGAACAAAATGATCCATACGGGTCCGTCTTATTACATGATTCTGCCTTGTGTGTCCTCTTCTGCGATTTTTCCTCTCCCTCCACGCTCTCTCATCTCCAGTAACTGGTCTCACTTTTAAACTAGACTTTGCTTTAAGTTATCAGATTTATCAATCTCTTTTAAAAACAGCTAATGACATGATTCCTCTCCTATAAGCAATGTGACCTAAGTTATGTTCTTTCACTGATGTGCTGCCTGCACATGGTTTTTCCTCTCCTGAGAGTGGCTTGACCTTGTAGATAAAAATGTTCCCACATTTTAATAGAGTGTCTTTAAAGCAGTCTTTAAAAGGTAGGAGCACCTATGCAATGCTGGTGTATAATTAAAAGAGTGGCAAAACTGACTTGGAGACAGCGTAACAACTGTGAACAATTGGCTGGAAGTGTAATATAAACAGTGGAACTTCTGGTTGAAAGGTGAAACATCAAGCAGAGAATCCACTGGTTCAGCAATGAGCACACAGCAGCCCAGGGCCCAGAGGCTGCCACACATAAGCATGCAGGGTGAAGCCGCTTTCACACTCTGGCTTCTCAATTAGAGCCCAAAACTCAGAGTGTTCACAGGCATCTGCTAAATACCAAAGAAGACTCAACTGTGGGTCCAGGCATTTTGCAGGTAGAAAGCAGCTGCCTGAAACATAAAGGTGGGGCTTGTATATGAGAGGATCTGATACTTCACAGCAGGGGCCTCCGGTTTGATTTCAGAGTTGAGCCAGGGCCCAGGTGCTGATCCTGTTTCCTACAGTGAGGCCACAGAGTCATGGGATCGTTGCACTGAAAGGGGTGAGAAGCACACGACACAGCGGGTAAGGAATGGATGCTGGAGTCACTGGGCTGGGTTTGGATTCCAGCTCCAACACTTGCTGGTTGTGTGATCCTGAGCAATTTACATAAACCCCCCCTCAGTTTCCTTATCTCTAGAGTAAGAATAACTGAAGTAATTTGTGAGTATTAAATTACTTAAATTATAGAAAAGTGCTTAGTGCATTGCTTGGCCTCAATAAGCAATAATTAATATTAAAGGATCTCTGAATCCATGTCTCCTCACCCCCAACCCAGTGCAGTGATTCTTTCTAAATCACCCCTATCAGCTACCCACTGAGCTTTGCTCAAATATTTCTCAGATTCATTCTCTGACAAGTCCAGCAAAGGTTTGCTAGTTTTTCCTTTTTGCTGACTGCCAAGAAAAAAACCCCTTGGCTACAGACCATTCACCACTATAAGCAACCTCTTCTTTCTCCCTCTATCTCTGGAGGTCTCTTTGTTTATGGGTTTGTGTGGGCTGCAGAGGTAGATGACTGACATGCTTTTGATATATCCTGCAGAGAAATGTGTGAATTGGGTGTTTCCCTGTGTGAGGAAGAGGGGTTATGATCTATGTTATCCTAGGGCGTTGTATTTTGGGCACATCTGCTGTTTCCAGAGGAGGCATCAGTGTGTTTGTTGTGTGTGCTTACTTAGAATAAGTGAGTGATTTGTTTTCTGAAAACTCTGATAGGGAGATTATAAGAGCTGCTTCTGGTAACTCCAAGGACCATGCAGGTGTCACCTCATTGTGGCATTAATCTGCATTCATTGTATGAATACCTGGGACTAGGCTTTAGAGCAGAAAGGGCCTGGAGGCTATTTGTATACACGAGATTGTGAGCTCCATGAGGGCAGGGACCATGTCTTTCCAGTTCACCATTACACCTCAGTGCCAGGCACACAGTGAGTGCCCATCTCATTGTGTCATTGTTTCATTCATACTTGCGGAATAAAGAAAAAGATGGCTGAACTGGTCTAGTGGTTTCACTTAACAGATGAGAAAGCTGAGACCCAGAGGACAAGACAGAAGAAGACAAGAAAAGCTCACACAGCAACTGGTGCTTGCCTCAGTGCGTGGAGGTATCTGTTCTTGGACCACAAAATGAGAGAGGCCAATCAGAGAGGGTGAGGTGGGGAGAGTTCACAAGAGGGTAAATTATCCTAAGTCTGGAGGTCATGCTGAGATTTAGGGTTAGAGTTAGTGGGCTGGGGGTGCATGTTCCAAGATGCAGAAGCATAGGAGAGGGTTTGGAAGTGAAGCCATGCATGAAGTAATAGGAGCAGTTAATGCATAAGGAAAGGTCTTGAAATATAATAGATAATATTTAGAGGGTGGGTCCCCTATGTCAGGCAGTGTCCTCAGCCACTTACATATGTCATCTCATTGAGCCCTCGTAACTCAAAGAGGGGATACTATTATCCTCATTTTGTAGGAGAATGAAACTCAGAGACCTGAGGCCCCTTGTCCAAGGTCACACAGTTAGTAAATGGCAGAGGCAGAATCTGAACGCAGGCAGTCTGATTTTCAAACCCGGGCTCTTACCACTAAGCTCAACTGCCTGCAATGCAACAGTGCCAGTGGAATGGCTATCTCTGGGGAGGAAGTGGGAAGCGGGGGTAAAGGGGCATCTAACTTTTCCCCAATAGTAGTCATCCATTATCCAGTTGTTTTAAAAAATAATTTAAGAAGATGTAAAAATAATGATTGGAGGTGACTAGAATATAGGCCAGGAAATAGGAAGAGCAATTCAGCATCCCTGGCAGGTGATGAAGAAGCAGTGATTGCTGCTCCAGGGCCAGGGATGTCAGCTTTGGGCAGCATCCCTGGCATGGGCAGGTAAAGCCTGACAGGTGTGTGTGCTGGGTTCCAGAGAGATGCAGGCGCTGCAGGTGTTGGCAGCTGCAGCAGGGTGGAAGTACGAGTCCTCTGGGAACCCCTGGGTCCTTTCACAGATGGCCCCGGCTTGGCTGCAGTTTCCCATGTCAGCAGGTCAGTAACACAGCCTGTCTTCCCAGGAGGATGTTGTAAAACCTTTGCTGCAACAGAAACTCCTCCGCAGCTTCTCTCTGCCAGGCTCATCAGCATGTTCCATGGTCATGGCGTGTTGCTGGCAACACGGCTCATGCTGCCTTCTTCAGAAACGTGTTGTCAGGACATGTGTCAGAACGGCATGCTCTTGGCCAGCCAAACTGCTCTTGTCTGACAGCCAGCTGCCACATGGCAGCTACAGCATAAAGGGTTTGGGTTAGATAGACCTAAAGGGGCCTTCACTGCAGTGAGCTTCACAAGCAAGGAGGACTAAATGGCAGCCCATAACATCGGAGAGTTCTTTATTTCTTATATTTCAACTGGTTCCTATTTCAAGATGAGAGAAAATGAAGTTTCAGCTGCCGGATTGCCCGCCCCCCTTCCTCTCCTCTTTCCTCCTCTGCTGTTGACTGTGCCTGTGTCCGTGGGCTCAGCACAGGGCCTCTTTCAAAGTAGTCAAGTAGATCTGTGTTCTCATTTCTTTCCCCAAGATTTTCCTCCCTACCCATGTGCCAGGGAACCATTCCTATTAGCTGGGCATAAAGAAGCCCTTTCTGCCTTCCCTAACTTATGCTTTCTCTAGAATATTTAGCTTTGTGATAAATCCTTCTGTTCTTCTAAAGGGACAGGCTTTTAGAATTCAAAAGCTAGGAAGCCACCCCTTTTGTCCCTGTTTTCTGCTGCCCATCCCTGTCCGAGGCCTTGCTCACTGAATAGAGGGAAAGGCACAAGAGTGGTGGGTAAAGGAAATCCCAGTTAGTATTTAAAAAATACCATCCGGCTACACTTGGTCATGGGTTTTAAGAGCATTATATGCACAGTGTTATAAAAAGTGGCTGAGGAATAAAGAAGATTTGATAGAGAAGGGGAAACACCCCTAGGGTGTCTACCAGTTTGGGCATTTTTTCCACCTTGGAGTGGGCTTCTGCCAGTCACCACATACTCTCTTGTCACTGCTGAGTCAGTTCCCTGTGATCTTTACAAAGCCCCCAGTCAGGAACAGAGGAGCCTGTAAAAATAGCTAAAACAACTAACATTAATGGAGCAATCACTATGTGCCAGGCATTGTGCTATGTGCTTCCTAAGCATCCTCTCATTTAATGCTCATGACTTCATGAGACAGATACTGTATGATCCCCATTTTATATATGAGAATTTGAAGCACAGAGAGGATAATTAATTAGCCTGAAGTTACACCACATGTAAGTTTTAGAGCTAGGGTTCAGACAGGCATCAGTAGGTCTAGAAGGGGCTCAATTTCTTCTCATCTCCTCCTTCTCCAGTGGGTGTTCCATCAGGGCCTCCTTCTGCCCAGTGTATCCTGAAGGAAAGAGGAGGGACTGCCTCGACCCCAGCAGGGAGAACGGGGTTGCCTTGCACTGGAGGCCTGTGGTGCCCTTTCCAGCATCTCTTCAGCTTATCTGAAAAATACTATTTGGGTTTCGTCTGGGGCCCTGGAAACTATGTTGGAAATAGAGGAACTTTAGGAAGCCAGCAATTGTCTTTGTGCTATGAGTGACTCAGTCCCCTGGCCTTTGAGCCAGAGGTTTTAATATGTACACAACACTTGCTTCCTGAGATGCTGGCAGGCCATCATGCACTGATGTATTGCGGGGAAATCCAAGGAATCTTAACTGTGAACCTGGCTTTCCTTGACATGGTGGGGAAATATCAGAGCAGAGCGAATATAGAAAATACCTAGTCTAGAGGTTTCCAAACTTTTTTTTTTTTTTTTTTAAAGCTATGAAGACTTTTCTTGAAATGAAATGATGAAATGGCCTTTAGGTTATACTGTTTCTGTTGCAAACCACGCATGGAATGCAAACCTATGACACCCTGGTCATCGTTCAGGGAAATTCCCTAGACCAGGGGTTGCTTGCATTGGATGTGGCCCCAGACAGACTTTATTTGGATGGCCCGGTGTTTGTTTTTACATCCTTGCAGATCACCATGGTTCCTACCTCTTGTTTTTGCCCTACTCCTGGCCAGCTTCTCTCCTGTACTGCCGGGCACTTTAAGGCCTTGGAGCTATGAGCCCCACCTGGAAGCCAGGCGGATGAATGCAGAGCTGCAGCAACTGAAGTGGGGTAGGGCCTGGAGTGCCACCCCTTGTGACCCCATCCCACCTCAGGGAAGCTTCCAGGTCCCCTTCTGCCCCATCTCATCCACTTTCCCATCTTGACAAATGCAGCCCTGTGGCTCAGGGTCTCTATGATGCTGGCCACACCAGGACAAGCAGGAAACATTGGGGAAGCTCCAGTTTCAAATCAGGGACACTTGCCTGCGGGCAGGCCAAAACGAAGGCTAGACAATGCGAGTCAGGAAATTCCTGAAGCCATTGCAAGCACCCTCCATTCTTATGGGGCAGAGGTCTACTGAAGGCCCCTTTTTGTGTCCAAAGTGCTCCTCCCATTGCTCAAAGTCCTACGGGACTACCCACTGATGGCCTCCTCAGTCATCTGCTCACTAGAAGCTCATCGGAAGTGATCATGCCATGTGACAGGACCCTTCCCACAGAAATCTGAACTGCTGGCCAGGGCCCCATTCCCCAGGGCTGTGAGGACAGCCCGGCCACCATCCAACTCTGTCCCTTCCTCTTGCTCCTCTCTCTCCCTGTTCATTCACTCTCCTCCCCTCTTTCCTTTTCTGCTTTCCTTTCTTCTTTCTCCTCTGTCATACTGCAATTCTTGCTAACATCTGGTTCTTCCTTGGGAGAGAGAACCAGTTCTTTGTCATTCAGTTTTTGTGAGGCCTCAGGGAGGACACTCCCCATCTCCAGGCTCTTGTTTTCCCATTTATAAAGTACAAGAGTTGCATTCTGTCATCTCTGTTTCCTTTCAGTTATAATTTTCTATGCATATTAAACACAGGTCACAACATGACATGTTTTTAGAGGCCAGGCAGGTAATGTAAATGGAAAAATTGACCCAAAGGGACCAATATGGAGAGTCTGGGCCACCTAAAGGGGAAAAAATTACTGGGCCTCAGGGTATTACGGCCATGCACAAATAGGTCAAGGTTCCAAGGAGGCCTATCTGTGGGGGCTGGATCTTGCCTGTGGGCCACCAATTTGGGGTCTCTGCATCTCGACAGATAGATGACCACAAAGTCACTTTTAATCACCATCTGAGGGAAGTCACATGCTCACCACATGCCTGTAGGATCTGGAAGAACAGAATATTCTGAAATGAGGTCTTGCAGAGCCCCTGGGTGGATCGGGGCGCACCACAGAATCATGACACACTCAAGGTCTCGGTGACATTACTCAGGGGCAGGCGGTGGTTTTCAAACGTTTTTTGACCATGACCCATTGGACGAAATTAATTTTGCATAATGACTCAGTACACAAATATGTGAAACAAAAGTTTCATAGTCAAAACTTAGTACAATCAAAATTTTGTAGTGCACATGATATGTACTGATATTTTATTTTATTTTTTCATTCCATTCTGTTTCATTATTTTATGCCATTTCATTAAAAAATTTTATTTGCACCCCAATACATCGATTTCAGGATCTGGCATGGGTTGCACACATAATTTAAAACTAGGGTATGTAAAAGATCACAAGTCAAAGAATGATAAAAATTCTTCTAACTTTGTGCTGTCCAAAATGGTAGCCATTAGTCATTTGTGATTATTTAAATTAAAATTAATTAAACTTAAAAATTCAGTCCCCCAGTCTAACTAGCCAATTTCAAGTACTCAGTAGTCGCATGTGGCTAGTGGCTGCTCTAGTGGACAATGCAGAAATAGTGTTTTCCTTCTCATGGAGTGTTCTATTGGACATCCGGTCTATGCCAAACTTCACTGTTTGGTAATGAAGAAACTGAGGCACAAGGCCCTTCAAAGAGAAGATATATTTGAGATTGGGAAGGCATGGACTGGGGCCAAACTGATGAAGCCTCAAGGATGTCTGTCAGTGGTCACAAAAGCAGTCAGGATGAGATGTGGGCTTTGCAGATTTATCCTCACTACAGGACTCTCAACCCAAAGTCCACATCCTGTGTTCCATACACAAGCTGTCAGATCCTAACCTTAACCTTCACAGAAAGTAGAAGCCAATTTCCATGTTCTACTGGGCATTTATGGGAAAGCTTATGTCAGCTGGAGAGCAAATAGGGTATGGAACCTGTCAGATCTGGGTTCAAATTCAGGCTCTGCCTCTCACAGACCTCTCAGTCTGTTTAAGTGTGAGCAAAGTGCTTTGTATCACTGAGCCTTAGTTTCTCCATCTGTAAAATGGGGATAGTAGTATTTTACCTTCCTTTCAAGATTTTTGAAAGAATAAGATGCAATATACATAAAGCGCTTATCACATTTTCTGGCATATGGTAAGTAATAAGAAAAGGCTTACTGTAATAATAATGATAATGATAGTAATATTACTGATAAAATGAGACTAAACAGTATGGAGATGTAAAGATAAAGAAAAAACACTTTCTACCCTAAAGGAAGTTCCAGGCTAGGGTAGGGAAGATTGCTTTTTATTGCATCTCTAATGCTAAGTCCAGTACCAGTAGGCATTCGATTTATATGTTTCAAATAAATGACTGACTAAATGACTAAATTATACCTGCAAGTAGCTACAATCTAAGGTAGAACTTGGTAAAAGAATCAGAGAGGACAATACAGGAAGTGAGATGATTTTTATGAATTATTCCTAATTAGGAAGGGGAGGAGAGAGAAAGAAAAATTAGAGAAAGTACCATGGAGAGATGGCATTTTAATTTTTTATGAGGTTGTTGGTACATGATACATGGGACTAAGAAGTCAAGACACAATAAGTAACCAAGAAAAATACAGAAGAAAAAGACCAAAAGACAGTAGCAGGAAAGATAAGGAATATTGAGACATCCTTTGAGATAAGAGAATTTAAAGATTCTCCCCCCAAATCAGTGGATGAACATTCCATTTTATCTTTAGGAAACAAAGCATCATTCAAAGTTTCAAACTGAATTTGTGTAGTCTGGGGGAAATATTTAATCTCTGTGAGTATCAGCAAGGAGTTCTCAATTATGGTTTGGCCCATGTATAATGCCCTGCAAACAGCATTTTTCACCCACAAATGTAGTGGACATCTGTTGTTTTGCCTGCTCAGCATCTGCTCTCTGCTTCGTCTGGCAATAGAACCTCTTTCCTGTAGGAAAACCACTCCATGGGGTTTGGGTGGGGCCTGTCCCAGCATGAGGTGGGCGAGTAGTGGTTAGGCCAATTAGAACAGCCCAATCCCCTTTCCGTATGATTGGCAGGCATATGACCTAATTCTCTCTGAGGCTTTTCTGCAAAAGCTCTTAGAAAAGCCACCTGGTTGCTAAGCCAAGAGGAGGTAGTCTGGGGCTCCTTTGCCATCTTGCTCCACATGTTGAGAGAAGCTATTAGAGATGAAGAGAGAGAGAGAGAGAGAAAGAGAGAGAGAGAGAGAGAGAGAGAAAAGAACCCTGAATGCATGCATCATTTAAGTCTGTGGATCTTCCTGGATCTGAAGCCACTGTGCTTCCCAATATACAAACCAATATAGTACACCGGAGGGTGGGAGGAAGGATCAGGAAAAATAACTAGTAGGTGGTAGGCTTAATACTTGGGTGAGGAAATAATCTGTACAACAAACCCCCATGACACAAATTTACTTATATAACAAACCTGCACAAGTACCCCTGAACTTAATATAAAAGTTAAAAAAAGAGATAGAAGCTAGTTTGAGTTAGGGTTTTTTCACTTGGAATGAACTAATTTATGTCCTAATTACTCACAGTTCTCCATCAAAATCACAATCTTCCATTAATTTAAACAAACATTTCAGGGCCACTTCATGCTGATACACCTAGTGTATCTAACATGAGCCATAGCATCTTGTGGAAGATAGAATGATGAACCAGGTGAACATGGGCCCTGCTCTCATGTGACTCACACTCCAGTGGGGGGACAGTGGGAGAGGAAGAGGAGTATTGTGGCAGACACAGTTGCTTCCCAGCAGCCACTCCTTCTTCTGTGAACAGAATCTCTCTTTCCTGGAGGAACCAATTTTTGTTTACTCTCCCCTGAGCAGCCATGTCTTTTGAGAAAGGTTGTGACCTTTCCTGACTTGGGGAGGGAATCTCGTTTGGTGAAAATTGATCCTAGTAATCTCGTTCCTTTGCCAATGATTTAATTTAGGCAAAGACATGTGAAATACTCCTGGCTAACGAGACACCAGGGAGGTCCCCTGGAGTGGGAGAGGGTCCTGGGAAGGTTTTCTTGGATGGAGGTTGTTATCCACATGTGATGCTGGAACTGCAGCCCTGGAGTCCATGATGGATTCTGAGGGGAGATCCCCTTAAGATGGAAGGAATCTGGGTCTTGATGGTGTTGCTGAGTCTCTGAATTAGCCTATCTTGGAACTGGCCCTTTCTGGGTTTCCTGTTATGTCAAATAAATGTGTTTAGATTGTTCAAGCCAGTTTTAGCCGGGGGCTGTCGCTTGTCGCTGCAAACATTCTAGCATCTACGCAGTTAGGAAAGCTTTCTGGACCAGCTCTGGATATGAACAAATTAGCCAAGCAGAGTTAGGGTGAGATGGGGGGTGGGGGGTCCTACAGCAAAGTTAGTCGTTGGGGGGTCCTACAGCAAAGTCAGTGGTGGGAAGGAACTGGAACAGGTTCCTTCAAGGTGCTTTCACTGTATGAGTGTTTCTCAAAGTGGTATCACCTGCTTCAGAATCATCGGGGTGGGGAGTGGGATTGTTAAAATACATATTCCTGGGCCCTATCCCAGACTTACTGAATTGGGCTTTACATTTTAAACAAGATCCTCTGGAGATTCTTTTTCTCACTAAAGGTCAAGAAATCTTGGGCTAGACTAGAAAGAAGATCTTCACACAGTCTTCAGCACTGACAGAATTTTAGAAATCTTGATATCTGATACTAATGTGTATCAAAAGTGCTGTCACCATATCATGTGCCAATATCCTTCAAATATTACAAAGTATATTTTCTCTGATGTGTTTGCCAACTTTCACAAATGTTTAAAAAAGTCAACTGGCATTGAAAAAAATGTCCCAATACAGCTAGATTAAACACATACTTAATGCACTCAGCCCTGGCAGATGGTTTTTCTTTTCTAAAGTTGTTGTTCCTTTTAGGAAGAGCTGTTTTTGGTCTATTATTAAAGCCATCTCCCATCAGGCAGAGATGAACAACACAGGTGGCTATGCTGGCAGAGAGATGGGCAGATGGGCAAAGGTGTTTTTCCTCACTCTGTCGTGTCTTCCGAGCCCTGTCCCTTCAGATTTCAGAGCCAGCATGTGATGGTGTCACTTGTGCAAGCCAAAGGCAGTCCTTCAACATGACAAATTAAAATTCATCATTGGCCCCTCATATTCCCCTTCCTGGCCTACTCATTACCAAGCCATATAGACCAATCCCTTACAGAGCGCTTGAGCTCAGCCGACTGTCTTCATCTCTTCCAGCCATAGCCCAACAACAGGCATCTTTCGCCTGGGCTACCACAGTAGCCTTCTACCGCATCTCTTTTCTAGTTCACCAGTTCTCTATTGGGGACAATTCCTTGACCCCTATCTCTTGCCCAGCAGTCATTTGACAATGCCTGAAGACATTTTTGGTTGTCACAAATGGTGTGTGTGTACGTGTGCGTGTGCTATAGGCATCTAGTGGGTAGAGGCCGGGGAGGCTGCTAAACATTCTACAATGCACAAGACAGTTCTTCCTTCTCCCCTCAATGCAGAATTATCTAGTCTAAAATTCACAGTGCTAAGTTGGGAAATCGTACTTTCCATGGATCCCCTCCATCCCACATATCTCAGGTCAAAGGCCCTTCACTGACTTCCCTCAGGAGTATAAACCCTACTTTCGTTGGTTCCCATAGTCCTGGGTACTCTCTGTTGATTGCACTGCAATCAAGGATGTGTTTGTATAATTAGTTGTGCTTATTTACTTAATGTTTATTTCCTCCATTGGGCTCTAAGCTTGATGAGGGCAGGGATGGTATCTCTTGAGCTTATCTCTCTAGTCCTAATTCTGAGCATGATACCTAGCACACTGTGGTTTACAAGAAACATTTAAAAAATAATTTACTTTGTACGATTCACGTGCAATTAAAAAACACAATGATTAATATAGCTCTTGTCTATAAGAAAATGACATCCTTGTTGAGACCATCTGAAAAATCTATACTACAAGATGAGAAGTGTCTTGTAGTGTAAGAAAAGCATAGTCAGGCTACTGCAATGTTAGCAGTTCTGAAACTTTTTGGTGTCAGCACTCCTCTGTACTCTTAAGTTTTATTGCAAACTCTAAAGAACTTCTGTTTAGATGGGTTACATCTATAAATATTTATCATATTAGAAATCATATCAGATATTTTTTAAAAACAAAAATACACAAGCACAGATTCCAACAGCCATCAGGGTGATGGCCTCATCACACATCACCTCTAAAAAACTCCACTGTAGTAAAACAATGAGAATGAAAGAGGCAAATAACTTCTTAGGATTATTATGCAAATAGTATTATCTTGTGGACTCCTCAAGGGGTCTCAGGGACTTTCAGGGATTCCTGGAACATCTTCAAAAGCTGTTGTACTCTAGAAATCCTGATGCTATAGACATAACACCTTGAAGAGAAATCAGAGCAAGTTGCTTGTAAATGCTCCATCTCAGCTGGCTCTTGAAAGACGGGTGGCATCAGGACACCCCACATAGACAAACACCTCTTCTGCTGGCCCACTGAATGGCTCCACAGCAAGAATAAGTAAACTATGGCTCAGGGACAATTCTGTCCCACTAACTGTCTTTGTAAATAAAGTTTTATTGGAACATAGTCTTGCTTACTCATTTACATATTATCTATGATTGCTTTCAGGCTACAATAGTGGAGTTGAGTAGTTGCAACAGAGACCACATGACTGCAAAGTCTAAGATATTCACCATGTGGTCCTTTACAGAGAAAGTTTGCCAACTTTTGTTCTTTAGAATGTTTGCAAAGGCAAAGAGTTCAGTAAAAACTAAACCTGATGTCAAATGACTTTTTAAATGTACTCCTTGTCTCTAAATTAGACTGGGGGTTGAAGAGTGAGGAAGAAAGATGGGAAAGAACATACTTCCATCAGGTGGGGTAAAAAGACCACTAGCTTGGTGAGCCATGCTGAGACTTCTAATTCTCTAACATACTGGGAGACTTGGGGCAAGTCACTTACCCATTTTGGAATGCTAAAGAGGATGGAACATACAGGGGAAAATTTCCCAATGGCCAGAGCTGCCCAGGGATGAAACAACTGCTTCTCTAGGTAGTGAGCTTTCTGCATGTGGGAAGTTGGCAGAGGCTGCATGATCACTATGCCAAGACAGATGGGAATCAGACCTTTGAGAGTCAGATGCATAACTGTATTAAATCAGGGAGCACTGACTAAGTGCTCAAGGGTAGGTCATGCAAGTGAGTGACATCAGTTGGGATAAGACAAAGGGAGTGGGAGATTGTGGCTAAACAGGCACAGTCCCTACTCAGTTCCAACTGATTCCTACCAGGTGGGGACATGGGCTCAGTAAAACCAGAAATACGGATTTTAAAGTAAAACTCCCAGTTTTTATATCTTGGCTCAAATATTTAAAAAATAAATGAAAAGAATACTATGTGAGCCAACTAAAACACATTAATGGATCATTTTCTCACCCAGGCCATGAGGATAAAATAAACTTTGGTGCCATTGCCAGGTTAAATATGCTTAGATTCTAAGCAAATAAAAGCAACCCTTTGAGGGGTTTTTGATTTTCAAAGTATCTTAACATCATATCTCGTATTTTTGTTATTCAATAGCATAGTCAGGACTAGCACCCAGTACTTGTGTCTCTAAGCCTAGTGTTCACAGGATGGCTGCTGATGCCACCACAGCAGAAGAAAGATTTGCACTTAGAGGTGTGGACGGAATGGAATGAAATAAATATGAGTAGTGAAGGGAGGAGAATTAATCAGAATGAGTGAGCAGGGAGAAAGGTCTTTCCAGGAGGTGCAGTAGACATGACTAGGGCAGCGTACATACAGAAGACAATCCATTTGGAACCACGTGCATGATATCAAGTGAACAGCTACTTCAGGGAGACCTTCTTTTGACTTCAAAGGCTTAGCAGCCAATAGATTCCTTTTTCACTTGAGCTAGTTGGAACTGGGTTTTGGTTACTTGTAGTCTAAAAGTTCTTACTAATACAAAGTCTTAAAGACGAGATTAAAGGTTTGCACTATTATAGTGCAAGAACAACCAAAAACAATACATAAATGTGTTCCAACAAAATGTATACATAAATGTATTCAATTCAATGCATAAATGTATTCCCAAAAATGTGTTCCAATAAAAATTTATATACAAAGACAGGTAGTGTGTCAGAATTGACCCTTGAGCCATAATTTATCCACTCTTGCTACAGAATCATTCAATGGGCTAGAGAAGTGTACAGAATCATTCAATAGGCTAGAGAAGAACTGATTATACCTATTTTACAAAGCCTGCTCAGAGGTTATTTGCCTGGGTTATTAGACTAGATGACCTTGAAGGCCCCTTCCCACTGTAAGATTCAAGGATGCTTTGAGTTGATTTTGTCTTAAGTATATAGAGGTAGAATCTCTACTTTCAATTCAAGCTATGTTCAGAAACTATGTTTGGAATGAAATGTGTCCTCCAACAAAAAGCCTCCAACCATAATTACCAGTTCTACAACTGAGCATATGTTGATGGAAGCCTCGATTCACAGTGAGCCAGTTAAAATGCAAGAAAGGGACAGCTAGCAGATCTTTCAAGTTAGAGTCCAGGCTGTTAATTACTTTTGTAAAAGAAATACATAAACATACAGATGGCAATTACAGTAAATACGATCATCTACATATAAATATAAAAATCCTACCCACTCCTCAAGGCCTATCTCATATGCAACATACTTCTAGAAATATTTCCTGCTTCTCCCCTCCTCCCTCTCCAAATATGAGCTTTCTTTAAAAATCTCATGTCATGCGCTTCTTATGGATAAGCAGTGGTTCTCAAATGGATGCATTCTCAATCCTGATGCATTCTCAAACGAGTATGCATCAGAATCCTTGGATGTCTTGTTATAACACATGACCCAGGGTTTTTGACTCAGGGGATCCAGGGTAAGGACTGAAACTGTGCATTTCCAGCAAGTTCCCAGATGATGTTCATCCTGTGGGTCTGGAGACTACATTTTGAGAACCACTGACCTACAGCATAGTTTACCTATAATGTAGCTACGTTTTCATTTGTTTTATATCTTTATCAGACTGCAAATTACTTGAGGAGGGATGCTACTCAGTTCTCTGTACCCTGGAGTATTCTTTTGGCCACTCAACAAACATTTGGACACACCTACGGGGTGAACTGAGGAGTTAAGATTTTGGTCAGCATAAACGTGACAGCTGTTTCCCACAAAGGGTATTTCTTGAGCCCGCAAGGAAGGCAAATGCAACACACTCGTTCCCACGAAACAACCGGCACAGGAAATTTCTGTGGCTAAACCACGCTGTAATGGAAATCACAACACAGTCAAGCCCACCATTCTAGTGGAAGAACAAAACCCAAATGAAACCCGTCAAATGATTATGCAACTTTTACTACATATAATGTGGTTACTGCACTTTAGGGGGGTGGGCAATAAAAAATAATAGAAATACTAAAGACTATCTAAATACCCTTTATAGGAAATCCAATAAAAAAGTATGTTGGAAATACAAAATGTTGACTTGTTGTGTGACCAAACAAGAAGGGCTCACCTGGGGAAAGACCATCTTCCCTAAAAGTAGCAACAAAGGAAGCAAAGACACCTCCAGACAGTGACGGATAAGCACAGACTTGAAATTAGGGGAAGAGAAAATGTGAGGAGGGACTCTGTGATGGTTGAATTGTGTCCTCCTGTCCCTGTCTCTCTCACCCCCCAAATTCACGTGATGAAGTCTTTACCCTCAGTACCTCAGAATATGATTTTATTTGACATTAGGGTTTTTAAAGAGAAAATTAAGTCAAACTGAGGTCATTAGGATAGGCTCTAATCCAATATGACTGGTGTCCTTATAAGAGGGGATGGGACACAGGCATGCACAGAGGGACAGCCATGGGAACTCACAGGGGGAAGATGCCCACCTACAAGCCAAGGAGAGAGGCCTCAGAAGAAACCAACCTTGCCCACACCTTGATCTTGGACTTCTAGACCCCAGAACTGTGAGAAAATAAATTCCTATTGTTTAAGCCACCCCATGTGTGGTATTTTGTTATGGCAGCTCTAGCTAACTAAGAGACTGTAAATAATTATTTTAAATAGCATAAAGAATATAAAAGCTGTCAGGGAATCAGGACTATGCAATGGCCCTGGAGTAGAAGGTGCCCTGCCCTATCTTCCCAAGTCCCAGCCCCATCATCTGCTGCTTGGAGGATCCCAACAGGTTGTAAGGAGTGGTCTCCTTTCCTCACTCATTCCACACACAGTAGCCAGGGGGATACATTCAAAATGAAATCCGATGATGCTTAACCCGGACTCCCACCACCTCCAGTGGCAACTTAAAACCATTCAATGTCTTCACTCCACTCTTGGGATAAAGCCAGACTCCTTGCCATGGTCCACAAGGCCCTGTGTGATCTGGCCCCTGTTGGCCTGCCCAGCTCGTCTCAGACCCTGCTCCCCTCTGGCAGGAGAAAGCAGCCTCACTGGCCTCCCTTCTTTTCCAATGCATCCTGCTCCCTCTCCACACTGGGAGATTCCCACTCCAAAACAGATACGCCAGAGATGCTTCCTGTTCAGCTGGGTTACGCGTCCTAGAAAACACATTTCGAGGCAGGTGGCTTTCAGCAGGGAGAAGTCCTGCCTGCTCATGCCCCACTGCCCTGGTCAGGTTAGCCGTCAGGAGAAACTGTCTAAGCAACAGCTGAGAAGTGTCAAGAGCATTGAGCAAGGGGACTGGTAAAAAAATGAGGCCTATGGAGGGGCACGCAGGATGTTCTTCCCAATCTAGACACTGATGAATCCTGGTGACAGCACCATTCATCTGGGAGTTGTAAAAGGAACTGAAAGGTGAAATTGTGGGCCTCTTGGCCAAAATGAGTCACCTGCTTTGAAGGGCATGATGAAAGGTTTCTTTCTTTCTGGTCTGGATTGCTCACGCCCTTCCAGACACAAAGAGAAGAAGCAAAGCCTCTATCCTATGATCACTATTCTGTGTCTGTTCTGATCATCATTTAGTTGTAGAGACTATGCTTTTGGAATGAGATACTGAAACACATGAAGGGATGCATGGCCTAACAGTGGGATGAAACATTTTGAAATTAAGACAATTGTATTTGAGGACACTAGACTCACAATGAACTGAGTCTTTTTACCTTGCCCCATTTACCTATAACCCCAATAAAGCTGTGTTTGCCTTGCGCTCAATTTCTGTGTTGAGTTGTATTAAATTTTAATGATTGAAAGAAACACAGCAAGCAACCAAAAGTAATAAAAAAGCAATTCAAATCTTTTCTGGCTCCATTCTCAAAGAACAGTCAAGTGAGGAAGGCATCTGCTTAATAACCAGCAAAACAGAGCCTAATGCAAAGGCTTTCTCATTTATTGCCTCATTTGATCATCACCAACCACGAATCAGGTGAGGCAAGGATCACTCTGGCTATTTTATAGATGAGCAAACTGAGGCTTGGGGAATTGGGGAATACGCCCAAGCTTCAACACAGGTGTTCTGACTCCTAGTTCAGTAAGCTTTCTTTTCTCTATAGGCACACACACACACACACACAGCCCACACATACACACACACAAAGTAGACCCCTTTCTACCATTCTGTGCCCTAAAATATTGGCTTTTTTCCTTGGTACTAATGGTAGAAAAAATGACTATTACAATGTAAATTCAAGAAACCCCAAGAGATTCATTAACATTTGATTCCCAAACCCCAGCTAAGTGTGGCATTCAACCAGGAAAGGAAAAAATATCAAAGGAACACACAAGGATTTTCACTTGCTCAGCCTCTCTAAGCTAGATTAATGCCTCAAAAAAGAAATACTGCCAGAATGCCCCTCTTCTAACCAAAGAGGCACTCTGTCCCCAGTCGACTCCAGGAATCCTGGTACAATAATTAACGTGTGGGCCAGAGGCCCAAACTCACTGGCACAGGGCAGATTTTCAGATGAGAAACAGAGAAGCTCCAAATCCTACTCACATAAAGGGCTTATTGACATTATCTGCTGAAACGAATACAGATTTCAAGAGACACAGCCAGGCAGAGGGAAGGCAGAATTTTGGCCATGGAGGAAGTAGGTGGGGGGAGGGGTGGACTTCTCACCTAGCTCGGAGCCCCTTAGTCTTTCCCGGAGCATTCTCTAAGTGTGTACCCTCAAGTGGACTTTGCTACTGGCTAAGGGGCATTTCCCATAGCACTGATGTCACAGACCCAAAATAATCCAGGTCAGCGAACACTTTCCACTGTAAACAGAAGGTTTCAGAGAGCTCCCGTGGGCAGATGAGCTGTGGGTGATGCCCAGGTGCCCTGGACTAGAGGACAGGCTTCGAACCTGGGGCTAACTCAAAGGACAGAAATGGCCTGGGTGAGGGAAGCCACATCCACATCCAGAAAACCCAAGAAAGAAGGTGGTCTGATTATTGGGAAGAGAGAGAGAGGGAGGGGATTAGGGCTAAGAAGCCCCATGGCTGGCCGAGAGATAGGAAAGGAGCTGCATAAGATGATATGAACATGGGCATTCATTCCACTTGCTCTTGGGCCCACTGTTGGGCTTGGGATGAGGAGGGCCCTGGAGATGGAGGACAATTCCCCCATGTTAGACAGTTAGCCTGTGTGTGCTTCAGATTCTTCCCAGCCTGGAGGTGCACACAGAACCCCCAGCTTATAGCCCAACAGAGGCGCCATCAAGTATAGCCATAACTAGAAAGTGTCTCTGTCTTCCAAAGCACAGGATGTCCTAAGCCTTCCCTGAGTCCCTTGATACAAAAGGCTTTTCCTGAGTGAGCACACTACAGTGACACCAACTTTAACCTGGGGTGATTTTTTGGCACCCACCATGCCCTAGGGAAGACATGGCTCCAAGCAGAAAGTCCCGAGTCAGCACAAGTAGGTTACAAAGTTTACACACCAAAGTTCATGTTTGTTGGCACAATTATTTATTCGTCAATATTTACTGAATAATTTCTTTCTTTCTTTTTTTTTTTTTTGAAATGGAGTCTCACTCACTCTGTCGCCCAGACTAGAGTGCAGAGGTGCAATCTTGGCTCGCTGCAACCTCCACCTCTCCGGTTCAAGTGATTCTCCTGCAGCAGCCTCTTGAGTAGCTGTGATTACAGGTGTGCACCAACATGCCTGGCTAATTTTTGTATTTTTTTTTAGTTGAGACGGGGTTTTACCATGTTGGCCAGGCTGGTCTCGAACTCCTGACCTCAAGCGATCCACCCACGTTGGCCTCCCAAAGTGCTGAGATTACAAGTGTGAGCCACTGTTCCTAGCCTTACTGGGTAATTTCTATATGCTAAGAACTGGGGATACTCTAGTGAATAAAACAGTTGTGTTTGCTAATGTTTCCTATGCTTTGGGAGTTTATCATTCTGTGGGAATGACAAGTAAACAGATATGTACAAAGCGTGACAAATAGAATGAAGGAAATAAATAAGGGGTGGGGACAGGCAATCTGAACATAAAACATTTCAGCTGAGACTACAAGGATGGGAGAGGGCTGTCTGTGGAAAATCAGGGATAAGTACAAATGAGATGGAGGAACAGCATGTGCAAGGAAGGGTCCAGAGGCTGGAAAGCACATGGTGAGTTTAGGGAGGCCAGTGCAGCTAGAACATCAGGGACAGGGAAATGCTTGCACAAAATAAGTTGGAGAGGAGGTTCTTCAACTGTACAATGCTTAAAGGTTTACCAAAAATTTTTACGGGTGTTATGTAGTTGAAACCACTCTTTGAGGTAAGCAAGGCTGATAGGATGGAGCCATAGAACCGATAAGGATACTGGCCTCAGAGGTCACAGAATTAGCAGGAGAGCTGAGATCTCAAGTTAGTTCTTCTGTTTCCAAGCCTAGGACTCTATCTAAGGGAATAGGTATATACACACATACTCTGTTTAAGGGAATACAGACATATATGTTTAAATTGGGCATGATTTGCAATTAATGAAACATATAGATTTTAAATACAATAAGTTTTTTACAAATGTATAGCCCACAACAGTTTAATAAAGATAAGGTATATTTCTATCACTCTAGATAATTTGCTGCAACCTTTTGCAATCAATCACCCCTCCCCCAGTCAAAGGCAAACTCTGTTATAATTTCTGTCCACATAGATTAGTTTTGCCTTCTTGAATTCCATATAAATGGAATCATACAGTATGCCCTCATTTATGCATGGTTTCTTTTATTCAGCATGTTTCTGAGATTCTTTCATGTTTTGGCATGTGTCAATAGTTTGTTCCTTTTTATTGCTGAATAGTATGCCATTGTGTAAATATAACCACAGATTGTTTATCCATTTGTCTATATATAAACATTTGGGTTGTTTCCAGCTTTGGGTTATTTTGAATTAAGCTGCCAGGAGCATTCTTGCATAAATCTTTTTGCAGATATATGTTTTTATCGCTCACAGGGAAATATCTAGGAGAGGCATTGCTGGATCATAGGTAGGTGTATGTTGAATTTTTATAAAGCTGTATCAGTTTTCCATAGTTGTTGTGCCATTTTACATTCTCACCAGAATTTTAGCCATTTGGGAGGCTGTAAAAAGGTGGTTTTAATTTGCATTTAACATGACTAATGATGTTAAGCTCCTTTTTATGTGCTTATTAACCATTTGTACATGTGATGTGTCTGTTAGAATTCTTGCCCACTTTTACAAATTTTAGTGTTCTGGGAAGTCATTGCCTCCCTTGAGGTTGTGAGATATTCTCCTACATTTTCTTCTAGAAGCTGTGTAATTTTAGCTTTTGGTTTATTTAGGTCTGTGATCTATCCTGGATTCATTTTTGTGTATTGGTATTGATCTTGTAACAGTACTAGTGATGGTTGACTAGACTTGTCAAGTATAAGGACTCCTTATTTTTATTTTATTTTTTACTGTTTATTGTGGCATAACTTGCATAGAGTCAAGTATATAAACTTAAATATACAGGTCAAAATGTTTTACATATATATAAAACCATGCAACCACATTTAGATCATTCAAGGATTCCTTTTTTAATATAAAAAATATTTGTTACCTTCTGTATATTAGTGTTACATTTAAGTAATACTTACATGTTAGCTTTCTGCCATATTGGCTTTTTTTAAACACATGCATTTGCCAGGCATTATGCATTTGAATTAGGAGCACACATGGATTTGTAAGCTCCAGCCATAATTCCATGGCTCCACAGTGATCTTTGGCTTACAGTTGGGGAACAAATACATTATACCCCACAGACACATGATTTCTATCCTCAAGGAGTTTATAATCTAAAAGAGGGCACTAAGAAATGCACATGAATAAATTATGTTGACTCACAGCAAATGACCTGTAATCATAAGAATATTTTAAACTAAGGGCCAAGGACTTCAGAGGAGTGAATAAAATCACTTCAGGAGTGAATGAGAGGTAGCAGGGTGGAAGAGTATTTAAGCCTAAAGATGGCTGGACTGTTGATAAATAAAGGTCATTATAAGGGCAACTGCCAACTGGAAATAATGGTTTTTAAAAAGTGCCTTTGTTGGTACCCTTTCAGTTGTACTTTACAGAAACCCAGTGGAAACCAGTTCAAGCAAAAAGAGAATTTGTTGGCTCTTACAACTGGGAAGTCTGGGGTCTGAAGTGGCTCTGCCTTCAGGTGTAGCTGGATTAGGGGCTTTCCTATACGGTCAGAGCTAAGACTTTATTTTGCAGATGGCTTCTTCATGTTTGACAATCATGGTCACTGGTATTCCCACACTCTTTTCTCCTTAGCTCAGCAATCTCAATGGAATAAATACTTCTTCTTCTGAATATCTCCCTATCCAATTCCAGGGAATACTCTGATTGGCCTATCTTGGGTTTAATTTCCACTGATGAGCAAATCCTTGTGGCCAAGGTGGATGGGAAACTCTGATTGGCTAGCATAAGTCATATGTCATTCTTGGGGTGGGGGGTGGGGGACAGAACACCGTGGTGACAGTCCATTAGTATGACAAGGAGATGGAGAGAAATTCTTATAAAGAATCAGAAGGAGGAAGGATAAAACATGCTGAGCAGACACCCTGGCTATCATATTAGGCTACAAGGCATGTGGGCTGTGAGTAGGAAATGTGAATGGGGAGCAAAGGAGGAGGATTTTCTCAGCATACTGAAGCATTGGCATGGAATATTGTCCTGTATGTTCCTTCCCAAATGTGAAAGTCTCTGGTCTGAGTATCACTCTCTGCCTCTGAAGAACTGTTTACTCAGCAGATCCCAGGGCAGCCTGTGCAGCTTGTCATTTAATGGCCACTTGAGAAGACTCATATAATATCAGAGTGTGAGTTATGAGGTGTGCTGACCATGAAGGAAACACAAAGAATGGAACGCTTTCTGGTACTCTCTGTGTCTATTCCCAACGACCTTCTCTATCTTATTTGAAGTAACACCCCTTGTGATTACAGAGATAAACTAAATTAGAAGGATTGAACATTTCTTTGTCATCATTTTGGACTAGAATGTCAAACTAGAATCTCAAAGTTGCAAAAGACCTTCGAGGTCATCTAGTATAGGGGTCAGCAAACCGGCTCACGGGCCAAATCACCCTCCACCTTTATTCTTGTAAATACATTTTGATTGGTACACAGCCTTAGCCATTTCTTTACACATTGTCTATGGCTGCTTTCATGCCACAGAGACTGTGTGGCTTGCAAATCCCTTTACAAGAAAGGTTTGCCAGTCCCTGGACTAATGTGACATGTTCCCTGCTTAATCAGAATTGCCCTCTCCAACGTTCATTTCACACCTGACTCATGCCAAGAACCGAAAGAGATAATACATGCAAAATGTTTGCATAGGGTCTTACATGTAATAAAGTGCTCCTTAAATTGTTAGCTTAAAAAGTCCTGTGTTACCAATATATATATATATATATACCACTCTTCTTTCCTAGTGGAATGACCAAGTGGTGACTATATCATAACAATAGCATGTGTTAGCTATTTTGTATCTTTAAAAGGGGTTTTCCCAAAATAGTACATTCAAATGTGTTTCATTACTTACCACTATTAATCATTATTGAGTATTTTCCATGTGCCAGGCACTATGCTAAGCATCTTACATATATTCACTCACTTAAAGTTCACCTATCATCCCCATCTTAAGAGGAACCTGAAGTTTGGGGGTCTGGTATAAAGCAACTCTCTGAAGGCGGCACAGCTAATAAGGGTCAAGCTGGAATTTGGACCCAGGCAGTCTGATCCTATAGCTCAACTTCTTATCAGATATACGATCTAGCCTTCTCAGTTTGGTCAATAACCTAGTTTTCAAAGTACCAGTTTTCACAGTCCCAGATATTGGAATATACAGCAAGCCCACCCATGGGCATAGTTGCAGAAATGCACAGCTTGGCTGTAGAACCACTGGGAGCTCACTCTCCCTGCATCCCCACACTCTCCTTCTCATCCACTCACAACTGTGTTACTGCACTAGGTCTGCCTCTCACTGCCTCCAGGCCCTCTGATGCATCAGGTATGTGTTGCTGGGGAGATCTTCCTAAATAATGCACAGCTCTGGGCAGGTCACTACTGGGCTCCAAACCTCTCCTGACTCCTCATTGGCTGTAGATTGTAACAAATACTATTTAGCGTGCCATCTGACACTCTCAAAGAGCTGATCCTCACCAACTCCCAGCCTTTTCTCACCGTCCACATACTCATATTCTCTAGCATATACAAATGACTTCCTAACAGTTCCTGATGAGGGCTTTCTGTCTTTTTATTTCAGTCTCCAACCCAGTACCCAGAAAAATGCCCAGCACTCAGGAATTGTGCATTAGGGTGTGTGGAATGCCTGCCTAGGAATGAGTAAGCCCATCTAGACTGCTCTTTCTTTTCCTTCGACCCTACACAACATAAGTTTGTTCCCTGTCCCAAGGACCAGGTTGAATGGAACCTTCTCCAACAAGCATTCCCAGGCCTTCCACAGGAATCTGGCCTGTCTTCCTCTGTACTCTTCCCTTCCCTCTCAGCACCCACCATGGTTTATCTCATATCACAGTCATGCATGCTTGTGTCTGCCCCTCCAAGATGCTGGATGGAAGCAGTCTGAGGTCCAGTTCTCTGTCCTGTGCATCGTTGATTTCATGGTGCCTGGAATGTGGAATGTCACTGTCTCACAGCGTGAAGATTTGTTTCACTGCTCGAGTGAATGAGTGAATAGTGCTGGGACATCCAACGGGAAGATCAGCCATCCCAATCCATGTTTCCCCTGGCGATCTCCATCACGGTAAAAATACAGAAAGATGGTAAAAAGGAGGAGCAGGGAGGAGGGAAAGGAGGCCTCAGGGTCAGACCAACACAGTTTAAACATCTGCTCCTCCACTTCCTAGCTCATGTGACTTTATCCAGGCAATTTACCTTTGAATCTCATTTTCCCTTTATGTAAAATGAGGATATTGAAGTATTCCTCATTAAATGAATTCATCTACATATTCACTTAAGGCTCCATTACTTTTCTTAACTTTGAGATTTGGAGCCAACTATCTCTTCTCTGGGCTTCAATTTCCTTCTTTGTAAAATGAGAATAATGTCAGTGTCCTCTTTACAGGACTTTTGTGAAGCGTAAGTGGGCTCATTCATGTGTCGCAGAAATGCTTTTATAAGTGATCATCACTCTGCATCAAACACCATATTGAGTGTGCAGGACTCAGCAGTGAACAAAACAGACAGGGTTTGTCACACAACCGTCATGTGGCTTATAGTCAAATGAGGATGAGAGATAGAAACAAAGAAAATGAGCTAATGAACAAAATAATCACTGACTGTGGTAAGCTCTGTAAAGAATAGTGAGAGCAAATATAATGTGGGGATATTCCTTAGACACAGAATTCAAGGAAGGCCCATGTAAGATTGTTGTAAGGATTAAATAAAATAATAGATGTAAAACATTTGCACTCAGGCTGCAGTTGGAAAAGAGTCTCTGGATTAGGAGGAGGAGGAGAAAACATTAGTCTGAGTCTAAGGAATTTCTGATGGAGATTGGGCTTCAGTTCCTGAAATGCTGCCTCTCAAGTTCCTTCTCCCTACGTGTAACAGGCCCAGGCTCTGTCTCTGCCAGTTGAAAGGGGGATTTATAGTCACCTGAGGTTCCTGCACCATATAATGCTAACATCACAGGCAACTCTCCTTCAAGAACAACTCATGCTGACTGTGAAAAATATCTAATTTTATGGTTGTTTTAGACCATCACCAGATGGGCAGGGCTGGGATCCCAGGGCTGTTTCCCCATATCTCAAAACACAGGAATAGACCTCGGGCTGCCCCTGCTCCTGCAAGCTGAGCGTGGCTTGCAGCAGGAAGATTGGCACTTGATAGAGTGTGCTTCAGGTGCTTAAAATAGATCAACTGTGTCATTAGACTATTGCAAAGCAGTTGCTTCATTGGCCCTGCTGGCCTGGTGAGGGCAAGAGATAACAGCCCATGGAGAAAGACCTGTGCTTTGCACAAAATTAAGCAGATGCAAGGACGAAGCTTTGGAAATGATAGAGGCAGTAGAGAGTAGCATTCTGCTGCGAAAGAAGGTGGGGCTGTAGCACAGGCACACAAGCAGCCACCACAGCCCCTGGGAACAGCAGGGCAGCATGTGGAGCCTGTATGTTCCCCTTGTCTGGCTGGTGACACCCTTAGAAAAAAGGCCTAAGAGATGTTTAGGGAGCCAGGTGAAACCTAATCTGAAATCGCTGAGGGACCATCCATACTCTCAGGCAGACACAAAACCAACATGTGGAGCTGCCCGGCGTCTTCCTACTGTTCCCTCAACATCCTCTCCCCAGCATGTTTCAAGTCCTTCCACTGTTCCGGTCACTCTTTCCTGGGAATATATGGGCTGATCACTGTCCTCCCTGAACATAATGTTACAAACAGAGCCTGATCAGGGTCTGCAGAGTGGGACTCTCACCTCCTGTCCATATGGCCTGAAATCACATTTTTTCCAGTAGGCCACACTGCTCAGTTGCCTCTTTCTGAACTTGAGACCAACTCCTGCTCCCCTAACCTCTTCCTCCAATGGCTGCCATGCCTGGTACAGGAGACATTAGGGAGTGACGGTCATTGAGGAGGGGAAGAGTTCAAGTCATGTTTGGGCGGTAGAAATGACCAGATGTGGCGACAGATGGAACACAGGAGAGTGGAGGAAAGGGAAGTGTCTCAGAAGACTGCTTTCTAATCGCTGACTTATGACTGGGTAGACAGAGGTTCTATAGATCAACCGGGACTGTAAGAGCTAAGGTAGGCATTTTGCTTTTGTTTTCTTAAGAGAGTAAGTTTATTAAATTTTGAAGTGCCTTGGGAATATTCCAGTAGCCATCTTAGCAGATGATCAGAAAGATGACCCTAGAGCTTAGGAAAGAGATCTTTATCTATCTTTATCCTGGGGCTTAGTAGAAAGAGTGGGCTTTTCATGAATGCATTAATTCATCAATTATCTTTTGAGTACCTACTATGTGCCAGACACTGTGCTTTGCTTTCTGTGAATTATTTGCTACCTTGATTTCTTCCTGAGAAATATGGAAGAATCTGCCCTAAACAGAAGAAATTATGTTGGCATGATCTACTTTCTCAAGCAGAAGGACTCTGTAATGACAGAGGAAAGGTTGTGAGTAGCCACATGGAATCATTGTTGTGGCCTTTCAGCAGTCACCCCTTAGCTGGGTGGTTAATCAAATTCACCTAACCCATACAGAGCTCATGCTGTTGACTAGATGTTCTCAACTGGACCAGGCATGTCCCATATGTCAGAACATTCTCTGGAATAGTTCAGCCTCCTCGGACGCCCTCTTTTGGGCTAGAAAAGGTACCCAGATCTGGGATCAGTTATCCAGAATTGCCCTCCTTTGTTCTGTGTCCTACTCTCTTTTACTAGGTTCTCTGAAAACAAAACTGACCTCCAGGAGATCAGGGCAGGATATTGTTTGCCCTGTTATTTGCCTAACTGTATCCAACAGGATATGACATCACCCTTCTGGGAATGGGTCAGTTGGGGGAATAAGGACATGTGGCAGGGTTTTGCTCACTTCATGAGGACTTTAATAGCATGGCAATGTTAATCAATTGCAAACTTCAGACAGGATTTTCTCCCATAATCATTAACAGATGTGCTGCAGCTTCCACATCTCTGTGTGAAGAATCACTTCTATATATGTGATGTTTTATGGATCATCTACTAGACTGCAGCGGCAAGGTGACATAAAAATATCAAGCTGTCACTGTGTAATTTAATAGGAAGTGATAATTGTGGCAAGCCAGAAACTAAGTATATACCCCATCCAAAGCAGGCAATCCTATTGATTGCTGTTAGGAAGAAAAATTGGGTCAGGGCTGCAAAATCTTCCAATTTCATTTTGTTTTTGAGAGAGCTAGAAATCCCACTTCTGATTTCCCAATTTCCCATTGTTGGCAAATAATTCAAATTCACTAAAAACCTGGTGTAGGGCAAATAAGACGTGTCCCTTTACATTGGCCACCAGGAGGCACATTTGCCCAGCTGTGTGACCCATGATGTTAAAGGCCACATTGGTTCTACTTAGTGTTGTATCTCCAGCATTATGCTTGGTGCAGAGCTGGTGTCTGATAAATATCTGAGGAATAAACAAATGAACCATCCAATTCTTATTCCCTGAGTTGGACAGGCCCAGGAACTAGGAAGATTGGAAATGAATGTCATGACTAAATTCCCTTACACTACTGAAACACCACAGTTGTGAGAAATGACCAGGTGGGGTGGAAAGTGTGGCAAACAGACTGGCTGTGGACATACTAAATTACTGGGGTCTTCCCATGTGGGGACCTCCTACGTCGAGCACTTCCCTTCAGATTCTTAGGAAGAGAGGGTCTACCTCCGTGGGTCAGGATAGCAAAATGAGGGTTTAAACATCAAGACTAGACAGATAAACTTAGTGACTCTTGCATTTAGTAACCAACTGTCAGCATCTCATGCTAGGATGGACAGTGGCTGACATTCAGGGGAAACCAAACCACAAGAAAATCTCCTTGAGGAGTCATTTCCTTAACAAACACTCTACTATGGATTGAATTGTGTCCCCACAAACTCATATTTGAGGCCCTACCCCTCAGTACCTCAGAATATAACCGTATTTGGCAATATAGTCTTTACAGAGGTAATCAAGTTAAAATGAAATCATTAGATGGGTCCTAATCCAATGTGACTGGTGTCCCTGTGGAAGGGGGAATCTGGACACAGAGATACACATGGATAAAGGTGATGTGAAAAGACCCAGGGAGAAAGGCAGCTATGTCCAAGCAAAGGAGAGAGCCCTCGAGTAGACATTTGTCTCACAGCTTTCAGAAGGAACCCTGCTAACACCTTCGTTTTGGACTTTTAGCCACCAGAGCTATAAAACAATACATTTCTGTTGTTTAAGCCACCCAGTTTTTAGCACTTTGGTGCAGTAGCCCTAGCAAACTAATATATACTATTTATTTCAGAAACCTTTGTTATGTGCCATGCACTGTTTTAAGGAATTCACAACTAACTTATTTATTCTTTATAACTCTTCCATGACAGAGGCACTACTATTTGCCTCCTTGTAATTACCATTAGAGATGAGGAAGTGAGGCACAGAGAAGGTAAGTGACTTGCCTAAGGATACACAGAAAGTACAAGCAGGGCTAGAATTTGAGCCCAGCAACCTAGCTTCAGTCCGTGCCCTTAAGAACTGCAAAGTAAGAATTTATCTGGCAAAATACCCAGAAAGTCGAAGGTGTTCACACACTTCTGGTTGTTTTCTGTACTTTTACAATGGTTTCTGCCTAAAGTTGGGTAATAGCCAGTTGTTGACCATTCACCACAGCAGATGCTATCTCAGCAAGATAAAGCTTTTGCCAGATAGGAAAGCTGGAGTTCAGAATTGATATCACTTCCTTTACGCAATCCAAGTGCTCTTGAAATCACATTGTGATTTTTCTGAGATGTGTTATAGTCATTTTGGATGATTTTAAAATTGTTCCTTACGTGATTCCTCTAACCCCTTCTTAGCCTCAGGTAATCATCTGTCAACAACTGCTTCATTCATTTGGGAAGCACTGTTTTAAAACAATCTCTATCCTTGTAGAGTAAATAATCACTTCTACTTTATCTGTTTCGCAGATGTAGAATTTCTAGAGAGGGCATCCTACTGTGTTCTTGTGTGTCAGGATCCTGTTCTTCAGGGATCCTTAGATTTCTTGATCTGGTCAATGGCATTAGCAGAGGAAGGTCATCATGCCCCGTGTACTGGGTGTCTTCTATTCTGAACTCCCTCACCTCTCCAGATCCATTCTGCCTGCTTCCCTACTCTGGACCGTGCCCTGGGAAGCTGCTGACCATTATGAACCTATCAAATGCCTTCCTTGCCCTCTGGCTTCTGACTGGATTTGACCAATGGGAGGTATCCATAGGAGATCTGAGGGAGAGAGAAGGGAGGATCAGGATATTTATCCTCCTAATTCTTTCCTTGGAACTAGCCTGGCTGCCTTCCTGGGGCCACAGCCACAGCTCCTGTCAGGCAGCCTTCACCCCATAGCCAGCTGGGTCTCTGGGTCCAGCTGGGGGCAGCTGTGGTAGCAGTGGGTCATGAGCCACAGTTACTGGGCTCCTAGTACTGGGTCATGCTTGTTTGTTTCTTAATGTCCTTCTCACACACTTGTGAAGAGTCCTTCCATTTAACTCCTCTCAAACTGCCAATCTGTTCTCTGCCAAGACTCTACCTAATAGAATCCTCCTTTTCCTCTTTGCCCTATAAAATAATCAGTGGCTAGGCCATGCAGTCTTTATTTTCTAAAAGATTTTTCCCCTTATTTCTAGTTTTATAACCATCCAAATTTTGGCCGTAGACATTTTCTGAACTAGGACAATTGGGATCCTAACTTCCTGTCTTCCCTTTTTCAACCCATGCCATATACAATGCCAGGTTAACAAGCTTCCTGTAGGCTTCCCAGGAGCTATGACTTTCCTATGTAGAAAATCCAGCACCTACCGTAATACCAGAATAACAGACTAATTTTTGATCAGAGAATTTGGTTTTAATGACACCATCTTTCCAGAACTTTGCTTTACTCAACAGCCAACTCAACGTCAGACTCAACTCCATTCACTGAGACCCAATGCCTGTGAGTTTCTAATGTTATTTCATTAGAAGAACCCTGCACCTTGGCATTTATTGCTCATATTTTATACATGGTAAAATTTAGCTCAGAGACATGATCTATTCTGTCCAAGACCACAGAGACAGTACATGATAGATCTTGAGTTTGAACTTGAGAATCCATACCCCAAAGCTCAGGTTCTTGCTGTCCCAGCATGAGACTTATCCCACGACATCTTTGTGGGAGTTATTTGACCCTTCAATACTCTTTTCAACAGAACAAAGTCTACTCCAAAAAAATAATTTGTTAGCATACGAATCCATGGTAAAGACCAACAAAGGGGCTAGAAGCAGGAGGAAGCCTATAAAATGAGCAGGAGCGGTACATGGTACCATTGATCTTGGTGCACTTGATGCTCTGGAGGGTGAGGAGGCCAGCCTTGGTGAAGTGTGAAGTGTGGGGCTGGGCAGAGGGGCTGGTGCTAGTGCAGAAAGGGCTTTCTGGGCAGAAGGAACCATGCATGTAAAGTCAGCAGGAGCAAACCCTTAGAGGGAATGGGGAGACAAGGACAC
Source organism: Symphalangus syndactylus (assembly GCF_028878055.3). Classification (NCBI taxonomy): domain Eukaryota; kingdom Metazoa; phylum Chordata; class Mammalia; order Primates; family Hylobatidae; genus Symphalangus; species Symphalangus syndactylus. The sequence continues at coordinate 37,691,251 of NC_072429.2, forward strand.
TGAGAACTGTGCACTGTAGACAAGATGGGGCTGGTCAGCAAGGCCAGGAGCAGGCCACATGGGGCCCTACAGGCTTGCTGAGGAGTTTCCTTTCTCACCTTAGGAGCATGGGAGCCTCACTTTAAGCAGAGTGTGATACAGAGTAGGGATGCGGCAGATGGCTGAAGGGGGCTGGCATGGATGAAAGGAGGCCAGTTAGAGGCTGCCTCAGTAGGTCAGGAGACAAATGAGAGATCCTTGGAATAGGTTGAGAGTTCACGAGAGAAAGAAAGGCTGGATGTTGGATCCATCCTACAGAAGACAAAGTGGCAATGATTGGCCAGTTTTCCTCCTTTCCTCTGAAGTCCTTCACTGAAGTGAGTGTACTGACTCAGTATAAGCCCAGGCCTTCCCGAGCCTTCGGTGTCCTGCTCACATGTTTGGTGTCTATTTTCTCCTGAATGAGGACCGGACCCCACCTGCTGTGCTCTACCTAGGTCTGCCCACCACCTCACTCCAGCATCTCCAAAATTATCCCTTTCTTAATGTTCAGCTAGATTTCAGAAGGATTCTAATGAAACTAAAATTCACTCTGAAGAGCCACTGACTAAGCATGCTCTTGTTTTTGTAATCTAAGCATTTTTTTATTAGTAAAAACAATTTACAAATGTTTATAAAACATCTCCTCATAATCTCATTTAATCCTTAAAAAATCACACTTCAGGTGTGCTTCTCAATTCATGAGAAGGACGTGACTGAAGTCTGAGAGGTTGTGTGATCTGCTTGCTAGTGTCATAAAATCCACAATGACAGCCACAATGATGCCCACAGTGATCATGACAGTGTGACCACCCATCATTGACATGATGCCAGTTGTGCCCACAGCCAAGGTACCACACTCTGCATACTACACAAAACACTAACATTTGGTTTCCATTCCCAGCTGAGGTATGCCTCATCATTTTCATTTTTTGCTCATGAGACAACCACACTGAAGACCACACATCTAACACATAAAAAAATGAGAACTGGAACCTGGAACAGTCTGATTCCAGGGCCTGCACTCTATCAACTCTTATCACTGCTCGAAGACCACAGCCCTGTGCTCTTCTTCTCCAGATAAAGTGGTTAGGAATTTCTTATACAGATGACCCTTGAACAACATAGGTTTGAATAGTGTAGGTCCACTTACACAGATCTTTTTCAACTAAAGGCAGATTGAAAATACAGTATTTAGACAAAATGAAAAAAGAAAATGACAGGCCAATATTCCTGATGAACATAGATGTAAAAATCCTCAACAGAATACTACCAAATCAAATCCAGCAGAATATCAAGAAGTTAATTCACCATGATCAAGTAGGGTTTATTCTCAGGATGCAAGGTTGGCTCAATATATGCAAATCAATAAATGTGATTCGTCACATAAATGGAATGAAAAACAAAAAAATATGATTATCTCAAAAGATATGGAAAAAGCTTTTGATAAAATCCAACACCCCTTCATGACAAAAACTATGACTTCAGTGAAGTCTCAGGATACAAAATTAATGTACAAAAATTAGTAGCATTTCCATACACCTATAACACTGAAGCTGAGAGCCAAATCAAGAACATAATCCCATTTACAAGAGAGACATGCACACACACACACACACACACACACACACACAGAGAGAGAGAGAGAGAGAGAGAGAGAGAAACCCTAGGAATATATGTAACCAAGGAGGTGAAAGATCTGTACGAGGAGAACTACAAAACACCACTGAAATAAATCATAGAAGACATAAACAAATGAAAAAACATTCCATGCCCATGGATTGGAAGAATCAATATGATTAAAATGGCCATACTGCCCAAAGCAATTTATAGATTCAATGTTATTCCTATCAAACTAGCAACATCATTTTTTACGGAATTAGAAAAAACAATTCTAAAATTCATGCGGACTCATAAAAGGGCCCAAATTATCAAAACAATCCTAAGCAAAAAGAACAAAGCGGGAGGCATCGCATTACCTGACTTCAAACTATATTATAAGGCTACAGTAACCAAAACAGCATGGTACTGGTACAAAAACAGACATATAGATCAATGGAACAGAATAGAGAACCCAGAAGTAAAGCTACATGCCTACAGCCATCTGATCTTTGACAAAGCTGACAAAATTAAGGAATGGAGAAAAGACTCCCTATTCAATAAATGGTGCTGGGACAGTTGGCTAACCACATGCAGAAAAATGAAACTGGACCCTTACCTTTCTCCATATACAAAAATTAACTCAAGATGGATTAAAGATTTAACTGTAAGACCTTAAACTATAAGAATTCTAGAAGAAAACCTAGGAAACACCATTCTGGACATTGGCCTTGGGGAAGAACTTATGACTAAGTCCTTGCAAGCAACTGCAACAAAAACAAAAATTGACAACTGGGACCTAATTAAACTAAAGAGTTTCTGCACAGCAAAAGATACTATCAACAGAGTAAACAGACAACTTACAGAATAAGAGAAAATATTTGCAAACTATGCATCTGACAAAGGACCAATATCCAGAATCTATAAGGAACTTAAACAATTCAACAAGCAAAACAAAAACAAACCCAGCCCCCCCAACCCGCCAACCATTAAAAACTGGGCAAAAGACACAAACAGATACTTTTCAAAAGAAGACACAGAAGTGGGCTGGGCACAGTGGCTCATGCCTATAATCCCAGAACTTTAGGAGGCTGAAGCATTTGAGACCAGGAGTTTGAGATCAGCCTGGGCAACATGGCAAAACCCTGTATCTACCAAAATAAACATACAAAACTTAACTGGGCATAGTGGCACCCACCTATGGTCCTAGCTACTCAGGAGGCTGAGATGGGAGGATCGCTTGAGCTTGGGAGGCTGAGCCTACAGTGTGCCATGTTTGTGCCACTGAACATCAGCCTGGACAACAGAGCCAGACCTTATCTCAAAAAAAAAAAAAAAAAAAAGACATACAAGTGGCCAATAAACATGAAAAAATAAAAACGCTCACCATCGCTAATAATCAGAGAAATGCAAATCCAAACCACAGTGAGATACCATCTCACACCTGTCAGAATGGCAATTATTAAAAGGTCAAAAAACAACAGATGCTGGCAAGGCTGCAAAGAAAAAGGAATGCTTATACATTGCTGATGGGAATGTAAATTAGTTCAGCCACTATGGAAAGCAATTTGGAGAATTCTCAAAGAACTTAAAACAGAAATACCATTTGACCTAGCAATCCCATTACTGGATATATACCCAAAAGAAAATAAGTCATCCTGCCAAAAAGACACACACACCGATATGTTCATTGCAGCACTATTCACAATAATAAAGATATGGAATCAACCTAGGTGTTTATCAACAGTGGACTGGGTAAAGAAAATGTAGTACATATACACCATGGAATACTATGCATCCATAAAAAAGAACAAAATCATGTCTTTTGCAGCAACATAGATGCAACTGTAGGGCATTATCTTAAGCAAACTAATTCAGGAACATAAAACCAAATACTGTATATTCTCCCTTATAAGTGGGAGCTAAACATTAAGTACTCATGGACATAAAGATGGCAAAAATAGACACTGAGGACTACTAGAGGGGGAAGGGAGGGAGGAGAGCAAGAGTTGAAAAACTAACTATTGGGTACTATGCTCAGTACCTGGGTCATGGAATCAAGTGTATCTCAAAGCTCAGCATCATGCAATATACCCATGTAACAAAACCTGCACATGTACCTTCTGAATCTAAAATAAAAGTTGAAATTTAAAAAAATACAGTATTTGCAGAATTTGAAACCCGCCTATACAGAGGGCTGACTCTTTGTATAAGCAGGTTCCACAGGGCTGACTGCAGGACTTAGTATGCACAGTTTTACCAATCCCATGTGTACAAAGGGATGATTGTAATCTCACGCTTTGCCTCTATTTCAGTGTTGACATTTGAACCATTGATTAGGAGTTGTACTCAGTGTCAAATGTGTTACACATCCAAGTGCCTTTCATAACCCAACAATTAACTGCATGACTTGAAGAAGCCACTGAGCATTAACTACAATGTTTCTGAGCACAGCTTCAAATTTTCATCCATAAAATGAGTAAAAACACCCATCTCACAGGTTGGGTGGGACAGTCTAGTGATCTCAATCAGGGGAGTGCTTAGCATCGTGGCTGGTGGAGAATGAGGACTAAATAAATAGAAGTGAAAGAAAAACTAAGCAAGAGTTTCTATTAGGGACAATATCAGGCATGAGGATCAAGTTAAGAATTTCACATCTCAAAGGGAAGCTTTTTTGCTTAGTCAGGTCACCCAAGGACCTCCTGCCAATGCCCTATCCATATCATCCTATGACTCTGTTACTCCTTTTCTTGTGAGGTCTGATGTCTACTCTCTGCATTTGCAGACTCTTGGGTTTGGGAAGTACCTCCATGGTGATGGAGTTAAGCCCTCAAAGCTCTGCGCTTGCTGTGTCCCCCAGGTGTCTGTTTAGAGAAGCACTTCCTCTTGGGGGAACCCGGAGGGCTTCCAAGGCTGCTGAGCCATTCTCCTCTGTTCATTTTCCATTACTGCAAAATTCATACACTCTCCCTGCTTATAAAAAGTAGTGGCATTTTTGCCAGTCCTCATCTTCTGCAGTATCCAACTCTATTGGTTCTTTTTTCTTTTCTTTCTTTCTTTCTTTTTTTTTAAAAGAAGGATAGTCTCTGTTTCCTTCTTTCAGGAATACTCAGTGTTACTAATAGGACAAGAGTTCCTTAGCATTCCAGAGAGAGAAAAGGGCAGAGTCAGTTGCCTGTTTCTTTTCTTAGTTCCTTGAAAAATAGATGAGCCATCTTTCTCTTCTGTCACTTAGTGGGAAAGGACTCTCATAAATACATTTCTTTTTTCCTAGAGATAGTGAGAAGTGACAGGCAACTCACATCTTTATTTGCCTGAAAACATGCAAATGCAAACATGTGACCCACTAGCTGATAGGGGCTGCAGGATTTTCCTCTTTTCCTGAGCCTGGTATGAAGCCAAAACACCATTCCAGCCTGTCAAAATCAAAAGGCAAAATTCTTTGGCTGTAAGAGGCAGAGGGAGTCCAGCCACACTTGCTAGCTTAGCATAGATATGCAATACACAAAGGAAGACAGCAGAGAGATGAATCATACAAATACGTAGTAAATAAATATATTGTATTTTCATCTCAGTAGCTTTTGCTTTTTTTTTTTTTTTTCTCTTCTATGCCAGGAGGTGGGGGTGGGGTGGGGTGTGTGAGGAAATAGTAGGTTTTGGCTGGATACAGCTTCAATAAGGTCTTGATAGTTCTGGCCTTGTTGCTCAGCTCTAGCTTTTTAAGAAAAAAACATGCAGATTCTTAGATTAGAAGGCTTTCTTTTATTATTATTATTTTTTGAGACAGAGTCTCACTCTGTCACCCAGGCTGGAGTGCAGTGGCGCAATCTCGGCTCACTGTAACCTCCACCTTCCAGGTTCAGACAATTCTCCTGCCTCAGCCTCTTGAGTAGCTGGGATTACAGGCCCACATCACCACACCTGGCTACTTTTTGTGTTTTTAGTAGAGACGGGGTTTCACCATGTTGGTCAGGCTGGTCTCGAACTCCTGACCTCGTGATCCACCTGCCTCTGCCTCCCAAAGTGCCGGGATTACAGGCATGGACCATGGTGCCCAGCCGATTAGAAGGCTTTCTAATTCAACCCCTCTCATCATACAGATGAGCAGTCTGAGATGCAGAGAGGGGACTGATAACAAAGTCATAGACCCAGGGAAGTGATTTTTCATAGGGGTTCTCTGGTTCAACAGCCCCATGCGATGCTGGAATAACCTAGACAGGACAAGCTGACAAGAGGGCAGGAGAGTGAGTCTGAAACTGAGACGTGCCTCCCAGGTCACAGTGCTACATTGAAGAGAAACAGACTGTGCCTTCTTGAATTTCGGACTGCATTCCCAGTAGCTGAGGCCCTACCTGGCAGCAAAATACCTGGTCCTGGCTCTGCAAGCAGTTGTTGCCTCTGGCATGTTAAAGCCCTTGGCCAAAGGGCTGTTCCTGTCCCCTTGTTCTCAAGGATAGCTAACCAGCCTGCAGGTACATAGAGAAACCAGCCCTGGGCCCACCGGGCTGCAGGCACTCGGGAGCTGGATCTTTCACAATCTCCAGACCCAAAGGTGGCTTGGCGATGATTTGTTTATCAAACTGCAGTTTCCCAGCCCACTGCCTGCCCACACCCACCTACCCTCCTGCCTGCCCACAGGCCAGTCTCCCTGCTCTTCCCACCTCTGGGACAGGCAGGGCCTTCCACGGTTTTCCAGATGTGTGCAGGGAGTTCTCCTCAGAGCCCCCACAGTCAGACAATGGCCACACACTGCTTCCTAGGCCTTCCCAGGCAGTGTTAGAAGGAGACTAGCAGCCTTCCCAGCAGAGGCGACCGGCGCCGCTGATAAAATATTGGCAAAATTATCACGAAAAGCCAGAGTCATGAAGCTATCCCTCTGCCAAGGAGCACGGAAAGCACCAAAAAGGAGCCTGGGGGTCATGTGTCCAGAGATGCCAGGCTTCCTTCCTCTTTCCAGGCAGCCCGAGCGCAGGCTCCCTCACCTCCCGCCCCCACCCCTGTTCCCATGGCAAAGGAGAGGAGGATCCACTTACTGCTAGTGTTCATGGTGATGTCTTTGCACTGGGTCTTTCATTCAATACAGAGGCCCCGGCTGCTTTTTAAATCTTCCGTTCTTCGAACCTCACTCATCACCTGGGGGGTGAAAAGGCAGTCCAGTGCCAGCTCTGTATTCTCAGGTGCTCTCTCTCCCTCTGCTGTCCCCTGTCTGTCTGGGCTGTAGCCCCTGGCCTTGAAGGCGCGTGGACTAACAGGCGCAGGTGAGAGCAAGGAGAGGAGGCGGCAGGACACCGGCGCCTCGGTCCTCCTGCTCCTCAGATTGGAATCCCGGGCAGAAGTGGGGTTAGCAGCGCCTGCTCGCACGCACCCCGGACTATTCCTGCCCAGCGGCTCCGGAGCCGAAAGGGGGTGTGGACCACAGGGAGGCAGGGCGGGGGCAGCGCGTCCCCGCCCGGCTTCAAGAAGCAGCGACCCGCCCCGGAACCCACCTCTCGGCCGGTGTCGGGAGCCAGAGGCCCCTGCCCCGACCCCTGCGACTGATTCATGAATCCTGGTCCTCGTCTGGGGTCTCGAATTCCAGGGCTAGCAATGCGAAATAGGGGAGCTCGACATCCATGATGCGGGCTCGCGGGTTGGCAGCGCGGGGGGCGCGGCCGCTCGCTGCTGCCACCTGCTGGACGCACCGGCGCGTGTCCGAGGCCCCGCCCCGCCGGGCTTCTGCCTGGGCCCTAGGGTGTGATGGGAGATGGACGAGACCCTGTGTCCTGGGACTAACGAGGGAGTGCTTGAGCGCTTGTTTTCCCTCCCTCGATCCTGGAGTCTAAGGGCTCGACAATGTTAGGAAAAGAAACATCATTAGGAGGGGCCGTGAAGGAAAACCTGGCTTTGCAGGAAGACAGTTTCCACCCGGCCCTGCTCTGGAAAGCTTGGTGCAGTCTAGGCTCAAGCCGGCCACTACCGTCGCTGCCTCATCTTTCTCAACTGTGAATATGGCGTCTGGACGGACAAGTGGATAACACGTAAGGGCCTTCTTCAGCCTCCCAGCGTTTATGTCCCCTCTTCCCTCACAGATTCCCTTTATCCCCTATAACATTCATCATTAGAATTGTTTATTACTTCTCTTCCCCACAAGAATGTTAGCTCCATAAAAGAATGGGTCTGTCCGTAGGGTTCACCTACAGGCCCCCAATACCTAGCACAGGGCCCGGCATATAGTAGCTACGAATAAATATTTGTTGACAGAGCAACCCAGACATTTTCTGGGTTTAATATTACACAGCCCTAAGAGTAGACTGCCTAGGCGCCCCACCCTGGAACACTTCCCCGTCTGAGGAGAACAGCAGGTATGTGGCCTCACAGGTCCACCCTAGTTTTTGTATGGTCAACTAACTCTTCCCCCAAGTTTTTTTTTTTTTTTTTTTTGTAATTATATCTTATAGGTGTGTGTTGTAGAAGTTTATATTCCAAAGTTTTTTGGTCACAATTGATTCAGTGGGGTAGGGCTCTTTACATTCCTGTGACTACTTACTCTGTCACTTTCTGAACCTAATTCATGATCATAGAAGCATGACTTTTGAGTGCTGAAAAACAAGACTGAGAGGGCACATGATCCTTGTCTATAGCATGACTCCAATTAGAGCATGTGCAGACTCAAAAGGCTGTGAACACTCACAGCCCCAGCTTAGACAAGGAAACAGGAGGTCAGAGAGGCTGGGCAACGTGCCCTAGACACACAGCATCTTGTGGCGGAATCGGACCAGATCTTCTCACTTCTAGCTTGATCCTGTGTGAGAGTGGCTCAGTGCGCTAGAGTCTGGGATGTCAGTCTGAGATTAGATAGCTGCGCTATTAAAATTGGGGAAAGACAAATACAATGTTTTTATACAATGCTTTTAGATAAATACAGTGTTTCTACCTTACACAGGGAGGAAAAAAAGGATATGGCTCATGACCCCCAGAGGTGATCAGGATTAAAGAATCTTTGGATAAACCTAAGGATCAATGGATTTGCAACACATTTGATAGCTTGTTAAGAATTTTGTCCACATGTTCTCACTCATAAGTGGGAGTTGAACAATAAGAACACATGGACACAGGGAGGGGAACATCACACACTGGGGCTTGTTGTGGGGTGGGGGACTGGGGGAGGGATAGCATTAGGAGAAATCCCTAATGTAAATGATGAGTTGATGGGTGCAGCAAACCGACATGGCACATGTATACCTAGGTAACAAACCTGCACGTTGTGCACATGTACCCTAGAACTTAAAATATAATAATAATTTTTTAAAAAAGAGTTTTGTCCGATGGGGTGGAGGTAAAAATAGCCCTAATGTCCTCATGGTCATTCTCAAAATTTTGTATGGATAACAAAAGCCTGAGATACCTCCAAAAATGCAGATTTCCAGGCCCTGGGCTCCCTTGCTCAGCATTTGAAACAAGCATCCCAGATGATTCATAGGCAGCTCTTTGAAAAGGGTAGGGGCCTAAAATGGCTTTGAAAACATAAGTGATTAGTATATTTAAATTATTCCACTTTATGTGTCCTCTACATTTTCAGATGGGATTCCTTATTCAATTTCCAAGTTGCAGGTAACTTGCTAGGTTCTATGCTTGGAAAAACATTTTTCTGAGAGAAAGTTCAGATAAATTAGACATGTAAAATTAACTGTTCTATTCCTTGAACATATTTAGTTATCACCCAAAGCCTCAATGTTCAGAAAATTTCAAATTATAAGAAATAGTCAAATGAAAGCACGATATTCATTCATTAGTTCATTCACTCAGCAATTATTTATCGAGGGTATGCTTTGTGGTAGGCCCAGTGCTGGCTTCTGGGGATACCGTGGAGAACAGGACAGACAAGAGCTCTACCCAATAATGGATGATTGCAGAAAAAATAAAAAATAAAGAAATAAAAAGAACTCCAACCTCATAAGCATAAATCCAATCCTGGGACAGCGGGGAGACAATTAACTAAGCAAAATATATATTAGCTAAACCCAATGGTGGCCTGGGGAAGAGCCCAGGTGCCGTTTCCAGCCTTCCTGACTTTTAATCTCAGCTTCATCACTTTCTAGCTGTCTCACTTTGGGGAAGATACTTAGCCTCTATAAGCCTCAAAGTTTTCATCTGTACAAGGATACAACCACAGTGCCTATCTTTTGGATTGTCCTATGTGTTAAAGGACTTAGTGTAATGCATGACAAATGAAGGCTGGAGGAATACTAATTATTAGTATCACCCCTCACTTATACCTGCCCTCAGTGACAATGCTGTCATTTTCTACTTATGGAAATCTGTTGGGCTTTTCCACAGAGTGGTGGCCATGAAAATATGCCTGAAAAATTTCAGTGATTAATTAATTGATGAATTAATGAATTAGTTATTCATCAATTAATGAGATAAATTGCTGAATTCTTCTTGTCTGGGGTTCTTTTTGATAATATATCCAACTAGATGCTGATGACTTCACCTCTTAGGAGAGATCACTGGGTCTTGGGCCGCTTTTTATGGCCCAAATAACATCCGCTGGGGGAACAATCTTATTTTCTCTGCATAGTTTATAAGGATAGGAAAAAAGGGGCTAAAATAAGCTATACAAGCTATGCCCTTGAGGATGTCCACAACAATCAGAGGCAGTGGGAAAGACGCAGGAGGAAGCTGGGGGTGGGATTCCCTGTGGACGTGGCTGTGAAAGTCATCAGGGGATCGGTGTTGTTGACTCTGTCCTTGCAGGAGAATGGAGCTGAGAACCACAGAGCAGAGGATCCCTTTGTCTGGAAGTTTGTTTTGAACACTAAGACTCCAGAATGGAGATAAACAAATCTCACCGGGAAACTGGCAAAGGCTCTGGGTGTTGAAAAGCCGTGTGGCAAAATCATTGGGAGACAAACCTTCCAACTTCTCTGAGGGGAAAAAGGAAAAGTTTTGGGGCCAGCTTCACCCATGGCCATGGCCTCGCGCCTCAGGGGCTGTTGCTGGGCTGCCGTTACTGGGCTCTTCTTCACCACAAAGAGCTCCCATCTTTCCTGACTCCCTGTCCCTAACTGGGGTCATCTCAAGCTCTCCTGCTCACTTTCTGCTCCCTGCCTCCCATTGCTGTTATTGACTAAGGCAACTCTTGGCACCTGACTTTTCTCTCTGGTTGCCTTTCTCTCATTCCCATCCCATTTCATCTCTGCCTCCTCCTTATCCTGCTCCTGTTCATTTACAAATAAATGCTCACTCACCCTCATCTTGGATACAAAGTCCTTTTAGTCTATAAGGTGTGGGAATGGTGGGGAGGGTGCTTGTAGTCTCATAGTTTCTACTTGCCATCCCTAGACTATCTGAATATCTCACCAAAGGTGACTACTTCTTTGCTTAGTTTTGAAAAATAATATGTTACAATTAACAACATGAGAAAGATCTATGTATAATTGTGGGGGAGGGTTTTCATTGTATGTGATTAAATAGAAAATTACAGAAAATATATACGGTATATTCTTTAGGGTATTGTATATATGATGGCAAATGCTGTTGAAGGATTAGACTGGATGATTCCTGCAGTTCCTTTCGCTCTAGTGTTCTTGGTTCTAAGCATACAGCAGTTGAACCAAGTTTGAAGTTTGGCAGATCTGACCACATTCTCATTGGTGTGGGGACCTTTGTTCCCCAAGGGATACCACTGGTTTGTGCTGAGCCCCAGGCCCTGAACACAGAACAGACTTCCCACAGGGAGTAGTGCTTTGTATGCAGCTCTCTGAGCTTCTGTCCCCCTTTCCTTTCTTGGAGATCTCTGAAACCTAGGTGGAATTGATAGGACTCAGACCTGTTTTTCTGGTTGAAATAGCTTTGTGACTGGGCCATGCTTTTCCTCTTGTTCCTCACATTGTCTTGTGGGGAAATGTTAAGAAAAACAAAACCAAAATCAAAGTGGCTCCCAACATCTTTGGGAAGTTTCTGGGGGGAACAAAGGAACTGGCTTGGAGATCAGAGTGCCAGGGGCTGCAGCATGGGCTCCAGGCAGATGGCCTCACCATAGGATTCTTCTGAGGCCTCACTCACATGTGGCCACAGCCCAAACCTTCTTCCTGATGGTCATTCTTCCAGCAGAAGGAAGGAGCTGGGGTGGAGCCAGCTCTGGATAGGAATTTGGGAGATCTGAAAACTGGACTCAGTGCTGCCATTCCCTTGGCTGACCTTCTCTGGGCTGTTTTTTATGTTATTGGTAGAACCATCTAAAAAAGATGTCAGGGAACATTTTATCCTACTGTTCCATTTTACAGATTATGCATAGAGGGGCTTCACTCTGCTCCTGGGAGCTCCCTTGACCATTGGAAGCTTGTCCATTGCCAGGTTTTGTGGGTTACTCATTATTGACCCACATTTTCTTTTCAGCTTCAGTTCTCCTGCTTGTAGTGCCCACCTCCTCTGTTTCCCTTGAATAAAGCTGGTTATTTCCTCAAGGTTCCTTCAAGTTCCATCTTCTTGACTCTGTCCTCAGAGCTCCTCTAGCACTGACTACCCAGGTCAAGCATTGAGAAGGCTCACTCTATCCCATGCCCCCACCGTATCCCCCTTTGGCTTTCTGAGCAGAGGAAATTCGCTGACCTTCCTGTGAATTTGTTCATCTTGGGAACCTTGTACTCACTGCTTCCCATACCTGATTTGCTCTTCTGATTCTTTACACAGCTGGAAACTTGTTATCCTCTAGATATTACCTTAGTTGCCTCTGCTCTAGAAAAACCTTCCCTTCCATGACCAGTCCAGCTAAATCATCCCTAACAGCATCTTTCATTAACCCATGGAGTAAAAGCCTTTCAGACAACATGGACTTATTTATTTCAGTTTGGAGTTCAGATAATTAACTCTCATGCCCCCTTCCCCAGTGTTTGGTCCTCTTCCCTCTTTATTCCTTGGCTCTTTGAGACCTAAATTCTGTCTCTGAATATGGTCTTCCAGTAAATCCTTTAGAATCTGCTGAGGATGCATGCCTCTTCTAGTTATTAATAATTACAAATGGGTTCACAGCCACACAACAGCGAAGTCCATTGTTGCCCTGTGCAAGATAAAAGAACTGGGAATCAGAACATCTGGGCTCCAGGTTTGCTCTCACTTCCTAGCTAGGTGACCCTGGGCAATCAATTCATTCTTTTGTTTCAGTCTACTAAGCTGTAATGAATAATAATATTCACTGCACATTGTTATATGTTATAATTATCCCTTCATGGAATATATCTCAGGATTGTTCAAGGAATGTCATCAGAAACTGTGTGCTTTGTAAACTAAAGTCTGTGCAGAGTAGGTTGTGGTTACATCTCATTATAAATTATGGGTTCAGGTTCAGTTCAGGCATTTATACAGAATTTATACAAGGTGACATCATATCCCCTAATATCCAGGAAGGGCATGGAAAAGGAAAGGCAGAAGTCAGTGGCTATGTGTGAGCTAGTCATTTCCCCATTGACCCCTGTACAGTACGTTCTACTGCCTGGAGTGGAACACTGTGATCTTGATGTGTTGCAACCCACAGCAATGCCCTCCTACAAGTGCCCTATAACCTTGGAATGGGAATCAAACCTTGACTTGGGAGAGACCCCCACAGGTTTGATACCCCAAATCATAGAGTTGTAGGAGGCAAGAACTGTAAGAGTTCTTAGAATTCATCAAAACTAAGTTTCTCCTTGTACAGAGTCCCAAAGAAGTTGGGAATTGGGTAAAATCATGCAGTGAGTCCACAATGGCAGTAATAATAAAGACAAGTTTCCCGGCTCTCGACAGCCACTCAGTGTTGAGAAATTCCCATGATCGATTTAGTTTCCGTCTGTGAATTACATCTAAGAGGAAACTCTTCCATCTACTGTAGAGACACACTCACAAAAATATACCAAAAGGAAATTTTATTTCAACTTTTTTTTTGAGATACAAAAAGATTGGGAACAGTCTAAACTACATTTCACAGGGAGATGAGCTGTGGCATATCATACTGAGGAATATTACACAGCAATTTGAAAAATGGGGTGCATATTTATGTAGTAACATGGACTACTCAAGACTTATTGTCTGGTGAGGGATGCCTTTTATGGAATAAGAAATGGTGACAGATCGAGACTCCGTCTCACACACACACACACACAAAATCATCTGGAAGGCTATTTACTGAACTACTAATAATAGTGGGATAGAAATTGGGGGGTGATGACAAGATGACAGGATTGGAGAGGAGTCTATGGGGACATTAGCTGTAGGGACCATGTTTTATTTTATGTATTTATTTTTTAACCAGGAAAATGTGTTCGTGAGTTCTTATATAATTAAAAATTAATAATAATGATTTTAAACTTAGCCTTAGACCCTACTGAGCCATTCTTCTGGGCTTGTAGGGCTTATTCATGACTGACTAAGCTTGTATGAGTCATGGTGGCTAAAGGGAAGGGAGAGGGCCACTCTCCATCTCAATACCGTCTGGTCTCTCTGCTCCTGGGGGCTCCTTTGGCCTTCAAGAGCTTGTCCCTTGCCAGGTTTTGAGTGTGAGGACAACATGTCCAGAGGCTGGTGTGGCACCTCCCATAACTGACCTGGTGACTCAGCATAAGGTCTCCAGGACGGAAGAGGCTGCACACCATGGCTGGCACAGAACCATAAAACTTGTGAGCCTGGAGGCCCCAGTTCTGATCTCAGTCCTGTTTCTACCTTCCAGGGGCTCCAGGGCAAGTCCCTGCCACCTCAGCATCCTGCCTCTGCCCACTGATCTGACCTCCCCTTCTAGCATCACCCCCTCGCCCACTCTATTCCAGACACGGGCTTCTTTTCTGTACACACCACATCCCACGCTTGCCTAGGGTGTTCACGGGTGCTGTTCCTTCTGACCTGAAACCCCTTCCTTCTGAATTCCATGTGACTGGCTCCTTCTCATCGTTCAGGTCTCAGCTCTAGTGAATGTTGCCTCTTGGAGAGGCTTTCCCAGTTGTCCTTTCTCCCTCAGTACCTCTCTGTCACAATGCTCTATTTTATTTCCCTCAGAGCACAGAACGCTACCTGAAGTTGTGCTGTACACTTTATTTGTGCACTTGTTAATTGACATCGCCTACTGGAATGAAAGTGAAAGAGGAGCAGGCACCTGTTCTGTTCTCTATCCAGAGCTTGCTGTGTGCTCAAGTACCAAGAATGGCTTCTGGCACATAATAAGTGCTCAGTAACTATTACTTGAGTAAATGAATGAAATTCATAAGCCCAGAGAGGTGTGTCCCTGGAGAAGAACAACTCCAAGTTTCCTTCTAGCCCTACAGTCCAAGAGTCAGGAGGGATTAGACAAAAAGACAAGCCCCATGGCTCTTCTTCCTAAGCCAGCCACTACAAGGCTGATGGTGTGCAACTTGTTACTTAATCCCCAGGTGCTTCAATTTGCTTATCTGGACGATGAAGGGATTGGACTAGATGCTTCTTTTCCACTCTAAGCTTTTATTTTGCGATAAAATATAAATGGCTTGGGCCCAACTGCTTAAATCAAGATATATGTGTGAACTTACTTTCTTGAATACTCTCCTAACATCTGTTTTGAAAATTTCCCCCGATTTTCCTCTTTCTCATAAAAAATGGAACATGAAGTGTGTGGCAGTATGGTCGCTGGTGCACTGTAATGTGGAGCCCTTTATGCCAAATTCATTATTGAATCAAAGGCTGCAGTTTCCTTTCCTCCCTTCTTTCTTTGCTTTCCAAACAATTGTTAGCTTTGACACGTTTATTAGTGTCCTTTGGCCTTGTAGCAGAATGAACATGCTAGGCATCTCATCACTGGGGCTGTATTCCAAATATGACAAAGCAGGCATGCAGAAGAGCATGGAATATTTATTCCCAAGCCCCTTGTGAGGAGGGTGAGCTCCTGACTTTCCATACAGCAGAAAGGAGCTGGATCAGCTTGGTCTCTGGGGCCAGGTTCTGGTTTCAGCACTGTGTCTCTACCTCTGTTTTGAGAGGTAACTAATCAGGTGACCTTGATTTGGGGGCTGGAGGCCAAAAGCATAATAAAGACTTCTTTTACTGAGTGTGTGCTGTGTGCCAGGCACTGTGCAAAGGGCTTTGCTTACATTATCTTATTTAATTTTAATTCTTCCAAGAGCCCCATGAGATAAGAATTGTTACAATCCCCATTTTTTAAGTGAAGAAACTGAGGTGTAGAGAGGGTAAGTCAAATGTCTCAGCTCATGTAGTAGTGGGGCTAAGATTTGAAACCAGGTTATACTAGAGCTCGCAATCTTTCCCACCGCTATATACTGCTATGGGTACAGTACAAGATCCTGTATATATCCTGGAGCACAAGTCCTGCTCTGCCAGGATAAGGCACAGCTAGTAACAGTAATCCCTAAAATTCAAGTCTCTAATCAAGGTTTAAAAAGTAGTACTCATCATCAGATTGAAAACCTTATGTTGTAAGTCAGGCACCATTCATTTCATTGATATATACACAAGTGCTTATTAGGTGCCAGGAGAATGTATATACTTTGCTGCCCCAGAGATGGTCCCTGCTCTTGTCAGGCTTGTAGTCATTTGATGCTTGAGGAAATCAAATCTGAGAGACCTAGAGAAACATGTCCAATTCCATCCAGCTTGTCAGTGGGAGAACTGGCACTCAAATCCAGTCACTGGGCCCCTTGACCACTAAATTTTCCTGCCCAATGGAAAGCAAGGCCTCAGTGGCTTCTGTTTTGAATGGCTGTCTATAATATTTGTGGACGTATCTTTAAAAAGCATTCAGTAAGTTGCCAAAGATATTGATGATTATGAGTTGACTAGAAGACAGTAGGATTGCTCAGCAATGGCATCATTGACCTTGTGTGCAGTATACATCATCGTTGTGGGTTTTGTCCTGTGCATTGTGGGATGTTTAGCAGCATCTCTGGCCTCTACCCACTAGAAGCTAGTAGTCAGTTGTGACAACCAGAATTGTCTCCAGATATTGCCACATGTCCCCAGGCAGGCAAAAATCTTCTCTGGTTGAAAACTGCTGGAAGACAGTGAAGAAAATTAAAACAAAACAAAACACAAAAACTCCTCCTTGGCCAGGCGCGGTGGCTCACGCCTGTAATCCCAGCACTTTGGGAGGCCAAGGTGGGCAGATCATGAGGTCAGGAGATCAAAACCATCCTGGCTAACATGGTGAAACCCTGTCTCTACTAAAAGTACAAAAAATTAGCCGGGCGTGATGGTGGGCGCTTATAGTCCCAGCTATTTGGGAGGCTGAGACAGGAGAATGGCGTGAACCCGGGAGGTGGAGCTTGCAGTGAGCCAAGATCATGCCACTGTACTTCAGCCTGGGCAACAGTGCAAGACTCTGTCTCAAAAAAAAAAAAAAAAACCCTCCTCATGGTCTAAGGCAATGATAGTGTTGCATATGTGAGACACACATCATATGTGATGTGTGATGTATGATGAGTGGGAACTCAAAATCTCATTTAGTTAAGACAATTCTTGGAATGACTTAGAAATCTGGAGCTATGGAGTGATCACTCTTTCTTCAGGTATGAGATTAAACAACAGGTACGATTTAGGGGCCATGGATGAACAGTATGTGTCTTTAAACTCTAGAATTACCCTCCATGGGGAGAGATACTCACTTAATAAAAGGCAAGAAATGGAAGGGTCATCACTCCACTGTTCTCATCTCATGCCCACATCCAGGGAGAGAAATAGCAGAGACTAGATGGTGACATAGGCTCTGGACTTAGAACTCAAAGTATGGCCCATGGACCAGCTGCCATTATGTCACATAGGAGCTTGCTAAAAAATGCAAAAACTCAGGCCCTGCCCCAGTTCTGCAGAATCAGAATCTGCATTTTAATAAGATTCTCAGGCGGCTTGTTTGTACTTTGAGGTTTGAAATGTAGTAGCCTACGGTATTAACATGCACTTTAAGAATTGAGAACTAGCCTGTGGTATTTAAATGGTTCTCTCACTTTTGCTGACTGTGCATGTAAGTGTGAGGATGACAAGTTTGCTTCACTTATTTGTATAACCTCTATAACAATGTGGTTCTGTGTAGGTTGGAAGCATCCTGGACTTTATTATTAGGCAGGGTTGCTGAAGGTGGAAGTGAGGTATGGGAGTAAAGTTTGTGCTGTGGTGTGTGTGTGTGTGTGTGTGTGTTCTCTCGTAAGTTTTAAAATATGAAGCTACTGTGTGTAATTCTTCCTCTGTTCATTCCCCTCCTGGAATGTGTGAGAAACCCTATCACTGCCAATTATTATAAATAAGGATTTAGAGATGTCACTTGACTTCTCTCAGACAACACATTCCTCCCGTACACGAAGGTGGACCAACACCTACTTTGCAGACATGGTGTAAGGATGCAATGAATCCATGACTTCGGACAGGGACTTTCTGTACAATTACAGGTTATTTGTTATCATCATAGATGTGAGGAATCAAAAAGGTTACTGCAGATTATGTTCTCTGTAGTCCAAATGCCCTGCAGATGCTACCCCCTGCTGGCTTGGCAGTGAAAGTTTAAAGAAGGTTCAGAGGATTAAGAAAGGAAACTCCATCATTGAGGATCCCTAAATTCTATGCCTTATCCCTCATCCTTGTGAAAGGAAGCTTTGAGGTAGTGTTTGCCAATATTTTGGCTAATCAGAATCACCTAGGAAGTACGAATAAAATTTCCAGTGATCCTACCTTCAGGGATTCTGATTCACTGGTTGAGCAAGGTCTGAGAATCTATGTTGTATTAATGTCTCCAAGTGATTTACAAATGCACTCGGTTTCACTGGCCCGTGTGTGTTTTCAAAGTGTGGTCCTATGATCATTTCCTGACTTGCTGGCTGATGTGGATGTGACCTAAAATAGGATAGGGAGTGAAACAAGTAAGGGACCAGTAACTTCCAGTAGTGTATTAAATACCACATACCTGGACTCCTGGATGCAGATCTGGGCATACCACTTGGCTAAGTGGGACTTAGCCAAGGTCTTCAGAGGAGCAAGACCAAAATAGTACAGGGACTCAAAGCTACATCATGTAAGAAATTGGGAAGTGATTGAACGGGGAAATGTTTTATTTGCTCAAGGCTTTGAAATTTATCAATAAAAACACACAGGAAAAAGAAGGCGAGAGACACTATTTTTTAATTATTAAAATAGATTATTAGGCTGGGCGTGGTGGCTCATGCCTGTAATCCCAGCACTTTGGGAGGTTGAGGCTGGTGGATCACCTGAGGTCAGGAGTTCTAGACCAGCCTGACCAATATGGTGAAACCCCCTCTCTACTAAAAATACAAAAATTAGCCGGGTGTGGTGGCATGCACCTGTAGTCCCAGCTACTCAGGAGGCTGAGACAGGAGAATTGCTTCCTTGAACCTGGTAGGTGGAGGTTGGAGTGAGCCGAGATCATGTCACTGCACTCCAGCCTGGGTGACAGAGTGAGACTCCATCTCAAAAAAAAAAAAAAAAAATAGAAAAAATAGATTATTACACAATGAAGCCAAATATCATAAAGTTAAAATTAACTGAGTATGTAACTTCATTTTTTGTTCCTAAGTAAATAGCTTGTAAAATGTAAGTCTATGAAAATGCCAGCCAGTTGAGGAGCAAGAGGCAAAAAATGCAGCCAGGTTGCTCTTGGTCTGAGGCAACTGAAAGGAATCCTTCTGATTATCTCTGAGGACAGGCAGATCTGGTTTTACTTGGAGGTATTTCTGTGTACACGTCTTGGCTGGAACTGAGATTTTATCTCTGTTGTGGGTGGTAGGCACATTCTGCTATCCTGGGCACCTCTTTCTCTTCCTCACCTTGAAATGTCCAGATGCACGGATGGCACCTGAAACCAGCAGAATGGGATGCAGTCATGCTCACACACCAATATTAATAACAAACCCCAAACACTTGTAAATGCCTCTTTTAATTCTCACAGCTATTCTGTGAGGTAGGCCTTTTAATTCCACATTTAATGGTGATATTTTTCCACATAGAAGTAAATATGCCTAAGGTAATATATCTTGAAACTTACAGAGCCAGAATTTGAATGGAGCTCTGACTCCAAATCTAATAATCTCGTTTATTATTAAGAGGAAAGAGCACACTGAATTAGGGGCAATACTTTTGCTATCCTATCAGCCAATAGTTTATTTTGTCAATTTTCCTGTGCAAACCAGAAGACAAGTCCAAGGACAGGGTGGGGGTCAGGCTGGAAGGTACGTGCCTCTCTCTGTGATCTGCCCTTGGGTAGTCTGTGTGGGCAGCAGAGTGCACCTTCAAGAAGTAAGAATCGGGAGGGGGCTCTGTAAACGGTTGACTCCCTACAGAGAACATGGGCTGGAAAGAGACATGTGATCAGGGAAAAGATAGTGCAGGGACCATGTCTGCAGGTAATGACATTCATGGAGGATGATGCAGACAGCACTCTGCAGGGGCTGTAACCTGCCAGCAGCGCTCTATGGGGGTCACTAGGAGGCAATGGGAGATGTGGAATCTTCAGTTATTGGAATATATTTGTTGCAGAAAATATAATATTACTTGACTTCCTTCCCCTACTTTCCAAGACACTGTGGACATGATACTTGGGGTGGGGAACTGATGATACAGCAGCCTAGAAGGAGAGGCCCCAGCTTCCCTTCCATGAGCACCTCCGATACTTTGCACTTAGCCATGCATTTCTCCTTCCCCTTTTCTGCTTCCATCTTATTCTTTTGTTTATTCACATATTTACACATTTGTAATGACACATTCAGGAATAAATTATTGTTGTGAAAACCTTGGATAACACAGAGTACTTTAAAAAAAAAAGTGTCTCTTTTCCCCTTACCGCATCTCACCGTCCTCCCTTATCCAGCCAGTAGAGGGCAGGGATGTTGTTTGCTCTGCGCCCTGCTGGGTTTCCCTCAGGCTTCCATTTTGTTGGGGGAATAAATGCATTGAAATCGCCAGGCCGAGGTGATTCTTTTTCTATACACACACAGACACACACATGTAGCTGGGATTTTTTATTTCCATAAAAGGGTCATAATGTATGCATTGCATTGCCAGTTTCTTTTGCTTCTCTCTCTTCTCCTTCGCCTTCTTCTTCTTTGTGCCATATGTCTTAAGGCTGTTTCCTTGACTCTATGAAGACCCACTTCGTTCATTTTAACTGCTGGATAATCACTCATGTATTGATGGGCATTTGAATTCCTTCCACTTCTATTTCTTGTGATGCTGCTGTAGGCTTCCTTGCACAGGCCTCTTGCTACACAGGTGTGAGTGTTTCTCCAGGAAAGACACCTGAGCAGGACTCACTGGATGGTGAGGGCTCCTCCTTCCTATCTCATTTACTAGGTCAGATGCCTAAAATCTAAATTTTCCTGAAAGATAAGCTGAATTGAGGAGAAATTCCTTTCCCTGGGAGTGGTAGGGAGTGTCAGTACTGGGCTTGTATCATGAACTTGGCAAACACACACACACACACACACACACACACACACACACACACGATCCTATCCCAGTCTGCTTGCTAGGAAACCTAGTTTTCAAACATTAGCATGTTTTATGGACGCAACTGGATCATGAAAGTCCTGAGATTTGGGAAGTTCTGTTGTAGGATTTGTCACAGACATTCCAAGAAAATGTAGAACAAGTAACAAAGCCTCCATGATCTTTGGTTTCCTCATCTCTAAAATGGGTTTGGAGCAGACGAGGAGTAGAGGAGTAGACACATTACTGTTCAAAGACACTTTCAATGCTACCCTTCCAGGGTAAGGCTTCGGTTGCCTGCCCTTGACCTTAGGTTTGCTGTGGAAGCCAAGAAAAGGGGAGCTGGTGCTTTGGAAAGAGCAGTCGCCTTTTCTGGGTGAGTCAGACCCAGCAGCTTGGTAACCTCTGCCCGAGTCAGCAGTCCCACCTCTTCTTCTGGAGCTGCTGCTGCCGGTTCCTCGGCTGACTCTTGGAGAGGGCACGTTTCACATCCTACCCAGAAGAAAGTCTGGAGAACATCTCCCTATGGCTTCCTAATCTGCATTTCTGACGGCCGCCAGGCTACTCTCCCACAGATGCCTGGTTTGGTGTTTCTGACAAAGCAACAGAGCAGAGTGGTAAGGACAAAGGCCCTGAGGTCACACTGCCTGGGTTCCAATCCTGCCACTGACAGAGCCAGAGCAAACCACTCAGACTCTTAGTTTCCTTATCTTTAAACTGGGGATCATGTTAGTATAGCTCTTATGGGGCATCGTAAGGATTAAATAGGTTTTTATTCATGGAGTGCATAATTCATGTCCAATAAATGCTTTTATTATTAATGTTCAGAAAGGAGCATAGCCCCTAGACCAAGTAGGTGGTCAATAAATGCATGCGGAATAAATGACAAATGCGTGAATGAACTGGAAGACAGGACCATGTTCTAGTTCTATTTCCATCTCTGACTTCCGACACCAAGCTTATAGCTCCTCCCAACTCTATTGACTTCCCTGAAACATTCCTCCAATTTACTATTCTAGCACTTCTACTAGTGTTTTCTCTTCCATTTGGAATATTCTCCTCAGTTGTTTCTGCTGTCAAAAACTCCACCCTTTAAAATGCAAATTACATGTCACCTCCTCCATGAAGCTTTCTTTGTTTTTCCCATTTGGAAGTGACATATTCCTTTTCATATTTCCAATAAATTTCTCTGTTAATGATACCCACATTTATATTTTAAGTCCCTATCATTCTTATGAATTCCAAGTTAGTGTATCTGTCTATTTGGTATCTTCAGTATGAAGTACTGAATAGACCCAAACTTAATATGTCCACACCCCAACAACCCACTCCACTAAGTCATCTCCATCTGCAGGCTTTCCCATCTCAGTTAAAGACAACTCCGTCTTTCCAGGTATTCAGGCCAAAACATTTGGAATTTGCCTTGATGTTTCTGTATCTCTCACAACCTTCTATCTAATCCATTCAGAAATCCTGCTGATCTACCTGGATATAGCCAGAATCAGAATACTTCTCACGACCTCCACTGCTACCATTGTGGGCCAAGTCAGGGCCAATAGACTCCACTCCTGCTTTTCCCTCACCCACAGTCACTTTCCCTGGAGTGGCCAGAGTGTTCTTTGTAAAATATAAGTCGAGTCCTGTCAATCTCTGCGCAAGATCCTGCTGTGGAGCACATTTCACTTAGAGTAAAAGCTGGGCTCTGAACGCAGCCAAACAGGTTTTACAAACCACATACCTCTCTCTCTGACCCATTTCTCACTACTCTTCCTGTCCTGGACATTCTCCATTTGTCCCTCCAGATCCATGTTCCAGCTTTCCTCACAGTGCTCACATTCCTAGGAGACTGGCCACAGAAATCTTCAAACATTCTCTGCTGCCTTTTGCTTGCAGTTAGATCACCCGATGGCAGGCAATGGTATGTGAGAGGGAGATGGTTGCTGAGAAAGGTCGGGATATTTGCTTCTCTGGTCCTTTCCCTGGCAAGCCGTGGCTGTGTTCTTTTACCAGTAGAGATGCATCCCTGTCTGCAGCCCTCTCTGTCAGCCAGCTCTCTCCAGGTCCCAGTAATCTTGCTCTCTGCTGGCCCCTTCTGGCCTACTTGTGCTAAAGGCATTTAGCTATTGCCAACTCGCAGGTGCCTGACCTTGCTGATTTACCTTAACTTTGCCGACAGCTTTGCAAATAGTCTCTCTCTCTCGCTCTCTCTCTCTCTCACACACACACACACACACACACACTCTTTGATTACTCCTTGTTTTTTGTTTTTTTTTTTTTTGAGATGGAATCTCACTCTCTTGCCCAGGTTCGAGTGCAGTGGCACGATCTCTGATCACTGCAACCTCTGCCCCCTAAGTTCAAGTGATTCTCCTGCCTCAGCCTCCCAAGTAGCTGGTATTACAGGTGTGCACCACCATGCCCGGCTAATTTTTGTATTTGTAGTACAGACGGGGTTTCACCATGTTGGCCAGTCTGGTCTTGAACTCCTGACCTTAAGTGATCTGCCCGCCTCGGCCTTCCAAAGTGCTGGGATTACAGGCGTGATGATTACTCTTTTTTAAAAGGTACCCTCTGTTTCCTGTATAACTCAGATCAATCCACTCACCCCGGCTCACTCTGTTCAATCAGCACTCTCTACCCTGGCCTTCCTCCAACATGCTGGGCATACTCCCGCCTCTGTGTCTTTGCACTGCTCTCCTATATCCCTAGTATGCTTTTCTCCTGATATCCGTGGAGGTCTTTTTCTCTCATGTTCTTGAGCCTTTGCCCAGTTGTCCCTTCTCAGTGATCACATATCTCTCTGAACTAATAAAAATGTAGCTCTTTAAGGAATCTCCACTCTGTTTTCCATAGTGGTTTTACTAGCTTACATTCCCACCAGCAGTGTAGAAGTGATCCCTTTTCATAGCATCCATGCCAACATGTATTATTTTTTGATTTTTTGATTATGGTCATTCTTGCTGAGTAAGGTGGTATCACATTATGGTTTTGATTTGCATTTCCCTGATCATTTGTGATGTTGAGCACTTTTTCATATGTTTGTTGGCCATTTGTATATCTTCTTTTGAGAATTGTCTATTCGTATTCTTAACCCACTTTTTGTTGGGATTGTTTGTTTTTCTTGCTAATTTCAATTCTTTGTAGATTCTAGATGTTAGTCCTTTGTCGGATATATACACTGTAAGGACGTAGATTTGGTCTTTTCACATAGTCCCATATTTTTTGGAGGCTTTGTTTGTTTCTTTTTACTCTTTTTTTTCTGTAAACTTCTCTTCTCACTTTATTTCATTAATTTGATCTTCAGTCACTAATACCCTTTCTTCCACTTGATCGAATCAGCTACTGAAGCTTGTGCATGCATCACTTAGTTCTCATGCCCTGGTTTTTGGCTCCATCACGTCATTTAAGGTCTACTCTACACTGCTTATTCTAGTTAGCCGTTAGTCTAATCTTTTTTCAAGGTTTTTAGCTTCCTTGCGATGGGTTCAAACATCCTCCTTTAGATCAGAAAAGTTTATTATTACCGGCCTTCTGAAGCCTACTTCTGTCAGTTTGTCAAAGTCATTCTCCGTCCAGCTTTGTTCCGTTGCTGGTGAGGAGCTGTGATCCTTTGGAGGAGAAGAAGCGCTCTGGTTTTTAGAATTTTCAGCTTTTCTGCTCTGGTTTCTCCCCATCTTTATGATTTTATCTACCTTTGGTCCTTGATATTGGTGACCTACAGATGGGGTTTTGGTGTGGATGTCCTTTTTTGTTGATGTTGATGCTATTCCTTTCTGTTTGGTAGTTTTCCTTTTAACAATCAGGTCCCTCAGCTACAGGTCTGCTGGAGTTTGCCAGACTTCCACTCCAGACCCTGTTTTCCTGGGTATCACCAGTGGAGGCTGCAGAAAAGCAAATATTGCAGAACAGAAAATATTGCTGACTGATCCTTCCTCTGGAAGCTTCGTTCCAGAGGGGCACTTGCCTGTGCGAGGTGTCAGTCGGCCCCTACTAGGAGGTGTCTCCCATTTAGACTACATGGGGGTCAAGGACCCACTTGAGGAAGCAGCCTGTCCGTTCTCAGAGCTCAAACACCATGCTGGGAGAAGTTTCTGCTGCCTTTTGTTCAGCTGTGCCCTGCCCCCAGAGGTGGAGTCAACAGAGGCAGCAGGCCTTGCTGAGCTGCGGTGGGCTCTGACCAGTTCGAGCTTCCCAGGCTACCTTGTTTACCTACTCAAGCCTCAGCAATGGCGGACACCCCTCCCCCTGCCAGGCTGCTGCCTCGCAGGTGGATCTCAGACTGCTGTGCTAGCAGTGAGCAGGGCTCTGTGGGCGTGGGATCCACCGAGTCAGGTGCAGGATATAATCTCCTGGTGTGCCATTTGCTGAGACCGTTGGAAAAGTGCAGTATTTAGGCGGGAATGTCCTGTTTTTCCAGGTACAGTCTGTCACGGCTTCCCTTGGCTAGGAAAGGGAAATCTCCTGACCCCTTGCACTTCCTGGGTGAGGCGATGTCCCGCCCTGCTTCGGCTGCACCCACTGTCCAACCAGTCACAGTGAGATGAACCAGGTACCTCAGTTGAACATGCAGAAATCACCCATCTTCTGCGTCAATCATGCTAGGAGCTGCAGACCGGAGCTGTTCCTATTTGGCCATCTTGGAATGGACCACTGTTTTTTTGTTAATCTATCTCTTTAGTAAAATTTTCCTTCACATCCTGTATTGCTTTCAGATTTCTTTGTGTTGGTTGCAACTTTTTCTTGGATCTCACTGAGCTGCTTTAAAATCAATATTTTTGAATTCCTTATCTGGTATTTCAGAGACTTTTTTGTTGTTGTTAGGATCTATTGTTGGATGGTTAGTGTGACCCTTTGCGGGTGTTGTAGCATTGTACAATTTCATATGTCCAGAATTGTTTCTCTGGTTCCTTCTCATCTGGGTAAACGATCTCTTCTTATTTTTGAACTTGCTTTTGTTTAGAGGAGATTGTTTTCCTCTTGAGGATGTGACTATAATACGTGTTGTGTATGATCATTTGGCTTTGGTTCTGGGTACTTTCAGTGTCAAAGCCTCTGTATCAGCTCCTTGGTTTTAGATAGTATTTGTATGGTGGCTTTCTCAAATGCTGGTTGTAGCAGTGATGTACCGAGTCTGTAAGAAGGCTTGCCGTCTCCTGCATGGCTGGGATAGTGAAGGTCTCAGGAAGCTTATCTCATTCTTCAGCACCATGCACTTCTGTTAGCAGATCTTTCTTTAAAAAATTACATCGTGTATTTCAACCTGTAGGTCAGTAGCTGACACTTATAGGTAAGAGCTGGCTGCAGCAGCAGAAGATGGCATATGTGTCACCTTTCTTTACCAGGAGAAGCTTTCTCTGTTACCTCAGATGATGGGCTGGTCTGTGGAATGCATGGTGGCCTTAGCTTCCTGCTTAGTCACTAATGGGGGGACAGAGCTGGGCAAAGCTGAACTTCCAGTCCTGCTCTCAGATACCCCAATGGCAGGCACAAGCACCAGTCCTGACAGAGGTGGTAAGGGGAGCTTCCAGTGAAATGCGCCGAAGTCTCCATAGTGAGGTAGGTGGCTGCCGCAGCTCCTGCCTCCTTGTCATGCCCCCTCCTGGCACTCAGGACACTCAGGACACTGCTGTCTGTCTCCCGGCTGCAATGTAGTCAAGCACCATGAAAGACTTTTGTCCCATGGCTCACCTCTGATGTCTTCTGTGTGGAGCCTCCTCCCTCAGCCTCAAACATGCAGCTTTGTGGCTCTCTTGCTCTCTGGGCAGGAATGCTGCCACTTCATGTAGAGAGAAGGAGGGGCCCCATCTTTTGTGCAAGCCTAGGTCAGGTATGTACACCACCAGTGGGGGTGCAGCCACCCCTATAACCCTACAATGGTCATTCTCCACACATCTGCACCAATTTCCCAAGATATAAGCCATCGCTGTTCCCACAGCAGTGGGAGTTAGTGGGAGGAGAACTCCTCCTTTTCATATCCATGCCAGAGGACCACAACCACCTGTCTGCTGGAAGAAAACCATACTCCTCCCTTGCAGAATTTCTTTCTGTGGAGAACTGGTATCTGATATCTCTAGTGAGCCCAGTGCCTGCCTCTCCACTGGAGGTAGTGCAGTTGCTCTCAGCCCAAGGGAGCTCTTGGGCACAGGAAAGTGCATGCTCTCGTCTCCTGGTCCCCAGGGGTCCCCCTTGGTGTGCTGCACTCCCTTCTCTTAGGAGCAGCATTTCTCAAGGGCTAGACCACTGGGGACCCTGAAGCTCCCTGGCCCAGGCAGCCCTGTGTGGCTGCCACAATCTAAGTAGATGCCAAGGAATGTCTGCAGGGGCTCCAGTAATATGGAAACACAGGGGCTGATGTTCCCCTGGAAGGACACGGTTGTCCAATGGGTGTGCCCCAAGTATGGCACCTGCTGTTGCTCCTCAGGTCACGGGGAGGGCAGGCAACTCGTGGTGAGCTGGTAGTCTAGTGTGATGCCCTTAAGAAGTCCCCAGATCATTGCCCACACCAGTGTTTGGGTTCATGCGGGCGGAAGAGCTCTCCAACAGTTCAGATACCAGAGGTCTCCTGCAGGGGTAAGGGGAGCCAAAACCACTTCCACCTATCCTTTTTGTATGTAATACCAAATCCCTTGGGGTTCCTAGCTGATCTCTGTCAGCCTCTTGCTTTCTTCTTTTTCTGTGCCCTAGCTTCTTTCCATGAGTTCTCTGCTAGGCTCTAGCACTTTTTACTTGATATTTCATTCAAGTTATGATTATTCACCTGTAACTTTGGTTCTTCTTTCTGCAGAGAACTGGTGTCTAAGATCTCTAGTAATCTATCTTGGAAAAAAAAAAAAGAAAATAAGAAACCCCAACACCCCTGAAGTTTACTTTAACTGTTAGTAATATAGTCTTGCCAGCTTTCCTTTTACTGGCATTTGAATGGCATTCCTTATTTCATTCTTTTAATTTTAACCTAGCTATATTTATCTTTATATCTATGTATTTGAATTTTCTTATTCAATCTGGAAATCCCTGAATTTTAAATGGAGAGTTTAGGCCCATATTTATTTATTTAAACTTTTATTTTAAGTTCACAGTACAAATGCAGGTTTGTTACGTAGGAAAATATGTGTCATAGGGGTTTGTTGTTCAGATTATTTCATCACCCAGGTATTAAGCCTAGTACCCATTAGTTATTTTTCCTGATCCTCTCCCACCTCCCACCTTCCACCCTCCAATATGACCCAGTGTGTGTTGTTCCCCTCTATGTGTCCATGTGTTCTCATCATTTAGCTCCCACTTACAAGAGAGAATGTGTGATATTTGGTTTTCTGTTCCTGCTTTAGTTTGCTAAGGATAATGCAGGACATTTTTATTTAATGTAATTTATCATTTGGTTGGGTTTAAATCTACCATCTTGTCATTATTTCTTTGTTCTACTTGCTCTTTGTTTTTTCCCCTGTTTTCCTGTCTTCTTTTGCTTTGAGCATTTTTTAATGATTACATTTAATTTTAGAAGTACTTTTTGGTTTATGGTATTTTCAGTGGTTGCCATATAATTTAACATCTAACTTATCAGAGGCTACCTTTACATATAGTACAGGCACCTTATAAGAGTATTGCCTTTTTGTTTCTCCTGTCTTTTGTGTTATTGTTATAATACATTTTACTGCTAAGTCTGTTTTAAACCCACTTTTTTTGGTCTTAGAAAGACAATTTGTAAAAGTAGCTTTATTGCATTATAATTATTATACCATACAATTTACCCTTTTAAAGCATAAAATTGAATGAATTTTAGTATATTCACAGAGTTGGGCATCCATCACGACAATTAATTTTAGAGTATTTTCATTACTGCAGAAGGAAACCTTTCACCCACTAGCTGTCACTCCCCAAATCCCCCATCCTCTCCAGCCCTAGGCAACACTAATCTACTTTCTGTCTCTATGGATTTGATTATGTTGGATGTTTCATATAAGTGGAATTGCACAATATGTGTTATTTATGTCTGGCTTCTCTTATTTTGCATAATGCTTTCCAGGTTCATCCATATTGCAGCATGTATCAATACTTTATTTATTTTTATTGTTGAATAATATTCCATTCCCATGCTATGTCACATTTTGTTTATCCATTTGTTGATTGATGAACATTTAGGTCTTATCAGTTTTGGGCTATTATGAATAATGCTGCTATGAACATTTATGTACAGGTTTTTATGTGGACAGAATGCTTTTATTTCTCTTGAATACACATACCTAGGATTATATACACACCTAGGTCAATGCCTACTTTTGGAGCTAGAGATGGTGTTAGTCCCACATGAACCACATATACTGAGAATGGTTAAGGATTGGCTTCTATAGGGAAATCAGGGTATTGTTTTTATAAGAAAAGGAATACTGAAAAAGGGAAAAAATCCATTAGATGTTGACTAGAAATAACTAATATTTATTCAACATTTTATATGGGCTGCAAACAGTGCTGCTTTACCTATAATATCTCACTTCATTCTCAGAACAACCCTGTAGTATATGTTCTCTCATGATGTTTACCTTCTCTGCTCATGAAATCCTATGCTAGAATCCTAAACTCAAAGCCTGCAGGGGGATATGCAAATAAGTGCTATAAACAGGGTGCAGACTTGGAAACATAGAGAATATCATCCTGTGTGAAGTGTAGCAAACACTTGGTGTCATCTGCTATTGCCACATGGGAATGAAGGTTCAGGGCTATAGATATTCAGAAAATCACTGTGTGGGAAAAAAGTCATGGTTTTGGAAAGGTATGGTTTACTGTTTACCTATTTTCAACCATTGTTCTAGGATTTAAGAGTTCAGTAGCATCTTGCCACTCAGAACGTGTCCTCAGGCAAGTGACATTATTATTGCCTGGGACCTAGTTAGAAATGGACAGCTTCAGGCCTCCCTCAGGGCTATGAGTCAGAATCAGTGTGTAACAAGATCCCCAGGTGATTTGTGTGCCCAATAAAGTTTAAAAAGTGTCTATCTTCAAGAGTGGGTATGAACTCAGATTGCATATTAGAATCATAAGAAAAACAAAAACAAACAAACAAAAAAACCAAACTCTTGCCCAAACCCCATTCTGGAAACTTAAATCAGAATTTCAGGGATGGGATATAGGCAGCATTCCTAAAAGGTACTAGGTCATTTAACTATAAAGCCAGGGTTGAGAATTACTCTTTTAGAGCAATCCTTCATTTTAGGGAGAAAAAATAAAAATCTCAAGAGGTGACAAGGTGAGGATTCTGGTTTTGTTAATGCCCAAGTAAGTTTATATTGGTTAAACCAAAACCAAACTAAAACAAAACAATGATCTGTAGGCATTAGAGCAATAACAAAAGCAGACAGATTGCAGATGGGAGTTGAAACTTGAAAGAAGGGCAAGTGAGAGGTGTGTTTCATTTTTTTTTTTTGAATTTTGATGGACAGCTGGCTATCAAACTCATTGCCTCACATAGGGTGACTAAAATTCTGACAGAACAGCTGCAGCGATTATGACCTAAAATATCAGAGGACAGAGTTTGGAGCAATCAGTCATTAGAAAGTGAGGAGTAAACTACAGAAAGGAGAGAACCAGAGAAGGACAGCTCCAAATTCTGTGTATAAACTTTTCCTGTCTCTGGTTGACCCCTCTCCCCAAAATTCATATGGAGAGATACTCCTAGTGCCTTACCCATGGGGAAAAACCCTGAACTTAAATTTGAATTAATACTCATGAGGCAGAGCTTACAGTGTGAGTCTAAACAAACTGTAATATCCTAGTAAAAGAAAAACACAAACACCTTTTCAGAGGAATAAAACAGAATCCATCAGTCTTTACAACATAATATCCACAATATCCAGAAAACAATCCAAACTTATTTGACGTATGAAGGTCAGGAAAATCTTAAGAGAAGAGGAAATCAACTGAGACCAATCCTGATATAATCTATAAGCTACAGCTAACAGATAGGAATTTGAAAAACAGCTATTGTAATTATTCTGGTTGAAGTGAAGAAAAATATACTTTCAACAACAAAAAATATATTCAAAATAATAGTAGACAAAAATAAACCAAAAAACTATAAAAATAAACCAAGCGGAGGCTTTAGAATGCAAAATACAATCTCTAAAATCAAAATTTGCCAGACCATTTATGAGCAGAATAGAAATAATAAAAGAAAGATTCAGTGAACTTGAAGATGGATCAATAGAAATTATCCAATCTGAAGAGGAAAAGAAAAATTTTTAAACAATGAATAGAGCCTCAGGGATATGTGAGAAAATAATGAAAGATCTAACATTGTGTAATTGGAACCCCAAGATGAGAGGAGAGATAGAATTGAGTAGATTTTTTTTTTTTTTTTTTTTTTTTGAGACAGAGTTTCACTCTTGTTGCCCAGCCTGGAGTGCAATGGCATGATCTCGGCTCACTGCAACCTCCGACTCCCAGGTTCAAGTGATTCTCTAGCCTCAGCCTCCCAAGTAGCTGGGATTATAGGTGCCTGCCTCTACACCCAGCTAATTTTTGTGTTTTTTAGCAGAGATGGGGTTTCACCATGTTGGCCAGGCTGGTCTCGAACTCCAGACCTCAGGTGATCTGCCCGCCTTAGTCTCTCAAAATGCTGGGATTACAGGCGTGAGCCACCGTGCCCGGCAGATGTTTTTTTGAAAGGTACAAATTCTTAAGAATCTCAATAAACCATAGCTTAGGATAAATGAGAAGAAGAGTGCACCTAGTCACATCAAAGTGTTGAAAACTAAAGGTAAAGAGAAAATATTGAAAGAGCCAGAGAAAAAGACACATTACATTAAATAGAATATCAATTCCAAAGATCTCTGACTTCTCATCAGAAATCATGGAGTCCAGAAGAGTGTGAAACAGCACTCTAATTAAAACAGTCTATCGGAATTTATTTTTAAAAAGTAAGACCCAATTATATGCTATTCAGAAGTTATAATTTAAGTACAAAGATAGGTTAAAAGCAAATGGATTGAAAAAGATATATCATGTAAACTGTAGAGCACAAGTAGGTTAAAGTGACTATATTAATACCCCAAAAGACATATAATCATGAAGGCGTGTGCCGAATAATAGATGTTCAAAATATACAAAGAGGATGTGAGGGCAAGCTGGCTGTGACATCTGTCACCCCATTGATCTCCAGGGTTGATTTGGCTGATCTGGCTGGCTAGGTGGGTGTCCCCTTCCTCCCTCACCGCTCCACATGCGTCCCTCCCGGAGCTGTGTGCTTGGTAGAAGAGGATGACCATCCCCGATAGAGGAGGACCAGTCTTGGGTCAAGGGTATACCAGTAGTTGTGCTGATAGGACTTCCAAACAAGCTCTCAAAATATACAAAGAAGCAATTGAGAAAATTAAAGGAAGAAATAGAAATTCCACAACCAGAGGCTGTCATCTAAATGGTCTGTGAGGCCAGGACAGCAATAATGATAAAAGCTCCCGAGGTGGGACTGGTGGGCAGCCAAGGTGAGAACATTGCTGTGAACCACCCCATCATGTTACCGCAGCGGGAGGTGAGGACCCCAGGGGTGAAGAGGCTGAACCCAAGGCCTTCCCTCTGGAACCTCAGAATCCTGACATCAAATCCAGTGAGCTTTGGTTAAATGCCCTGGTGATTTTAAATCCTGACATTAAATCCAATGAATTCTGGTGAGAGGTTCCAGTGAAAGGGAGAGAGAACAAAGATAATGGAAAACAGGAAGGGGGAAGAACCATGGAGTTTGCCTCCATTTACAGAGTGGAGGAAGACAGAATACAGAGAGGAGACAGAGGAGCCACAGAGAGGAAGAAACAAGCCACGGGGGAGGTGCGGGCTGACACTGGTGCTGTCCTCAGAGGGGCACAGCAGGGCCAACTGAGGAAAGGCCTTCAGGGCTGGCCATTAGGAGGTCACCCAGAAGCACAGTAGCTAAATGGCTAACAGAGTTCCGGAGTAAGGCTGCCCAAAAGGCATTCGTGAGCATGTGAGTGCAGCTTGTGCTTCCACTGGCTCACCAGCTCTGTCTTTGGACACATACATTTATCTCTCCATGCCTCAGTTTTCTCATCTGTAAAATGCGTAGAATGTTAGCACTTGCCATGAGTTTAAATGAGTTAATAATACACACAAAGCCCTTAGAATGGTGCCTGGCACAGTGTGTGTGTGTGTATGATCCACAGGCACTTGTTCTTATTGTTGTTTGTGCCATTGCCATTGTCGTGGGTGGTGATCTTGAGAGGCAGTTTTAACAGGATATTGGGGACAGCTGTTATTTTCATAACTTATATTTGGACTTCTGGACCTCACGCTAATTTACCTCAAATGACAGTAAGTCAGCACTACTGAATTAATTCAGTCATCACATTTTCACTTGCTTAGTTGTAAGGGGTCCTCTCACACTGAAGAACAGCGTCCTCCGTGCTGTGTGAGGTGGACTACGACATTCTCCTGTGCCTGATCAGCTGTGGGACCCAATGCACCAGAGATTGCACAATTGGTACAGAAAGGGAAAATGAGCCAGAAAACAGGGAGGGGTGGCACAAAGAGAAGAGGGGAACCAGCTCCTTGCATATCTCCCAAAGCACTCTCCAGATATCAGAGCTCCTTAAATCACAGCAACCGAAGGTGGGATTTTGAGCTCAGAGGAATGACGCAACTCCACACAAGCAAGCAGTCAGGGAGCTGAAGTCTCTGCACTCTGCCTTCTGTCTGGCCACTGGGTGTCGCTCTTCATCTATGTTCCTTTGGTGTCAGGGTTCTGAGAAGAAATTCAGGCTTTGCTGAGGTCTCCATCCTCTTCCACATAGGTTCTCTCCCTGTGCTGATATATTACCCCTAGAACCTTCTACTGGCCAGGCAGGCAGTATATTGAGAGTGAAATCGCATCAGGAAGCTGACTTCTGATCCACACATGGGAAACCAGCCTGCTTGTCATGAAAGTAAGGAGATTGCAGCCTCAGTAACTAATTCTACAGCAATAGCAGTT
Source organism: Symphalangus syndactylus (assembly GCF_028878055.3). Lineage (NCBI taxonomy): Eukaryota > Metazoa > Chordata > Mammalia > Primates > Hylobatidae > Symphalangus > Symphalangus syndactylus. The sequence goes on from NC_072429.2 coordinate 37,725,257, forward strand.
GAAAACAAGTCTTAAAAGCATTGAGCAGACATTCTAATGAAGTAGATGTTACTGAGCTTGGCCAAGGTGCCTATGGGAATCTTACATCTGTGAAGGTGACAGGACTTGCTTTTTCATATTGACATTTAAGAATATTTTGTATCCAAATGTGTTTGTGTGTCTCTGTGTATGTGCATGTGAGCGTGTGTACTTATTTAAAGGAAATAGCAGGTTTCAGATACAGTTGAGGTCTCCTTTATAGCCCTCCTTAATCACATTCCCCTTCCTTCCACCCTAGAGGCATTCTCTCTTCTGATGTAAGTGGTCTCTCTCCTGTCCATATTCTGATGCGCTTATTAAATCTGTACATGTTCATAAATATTTAACAGTATGGCTTTGTACATTTAAAAGTTTATACAAATGGTTGCCCAATACCATTTACTTGTGCTGTCTGTATAATTCCATTTTCTTTTTGTTGCTAATTTTGTTTATTAGAATTTTGCTGTCAGTTTAATAGTCATTTCTTTGCAGTTTAGTCTGTGTTTTTTCTCCCTTTTTAAAAAAAGTTGTGATAAGAACACTTACTATGAAGTCTGTCTTTTAACATGCTTATTCTATCTCTTTCATTCATAGTTTTTTAATTTCTCATTCTTGCAGTGCTGATTCACTGGTCAGTTGCATCTGCTGTTTTTTTTTTTCTCGTGGTGTTTAATTTCCTTATTTGATTTGTATCTATTTTAACTGTGAACTACTTTGAACTATAGTCATGCATTGCTTAACTCTGGAGTACATTCTTGAGAAACAAGTCATTAGATGATTTTCTTGTTGTGTGAACATCATAGAGTGTACTTTCACAAACCTAGGTGGTATAGCCTACTGCATACCTAGACTATAATATAGCCTAATGCTCCTAAGCTACAATCCTATACAACATGTTACTGTCCTGAATACTGTAGGCAATTGTAACACAATGGTAAGTATTTATTTATCTAAACAGAAAAGGTACAGCAAAAATACAGTATAAAAGATAAAAAATGGTACATTTGTATAGGGCATTTACCATGAATAGATATTGCAGGAATGAAAGTTGCTCTGGGTGAGTCAGTGAATGTGAAGGCCTAGAACATTACTGTATACTACTGTAGAAAAAATTAGCCGGGCATGGTGGTGGATGCCTGTAATTTCAGCTACTTGGGAGGCTGAGGCAGGAGAATTGCTTGAATCCAGAAGGCGGAGGTTACAGTAAGCTGAGATCAACACTGTACAGTTAGGCTACACTAAATTTATAAAAAAAGATTCTTCCTTCAATAGTTAATTAACTTTAGCTTACTATAGCTTCTTAACTTTATAATCTTTAATTTTTTAAAACTTCTTGATTCTTTTGTAATAACACCTAGCTGAATGCACAAACACATTGTAAGCTGTACAAAAATATTTTCTTTATTTATATCCTTATTGATATAGTTTGGCTCCGTGTCCCCTCCCAAATCTTGTGTTCAATTGTAATACTCAGTGTTGGGGGAGGCATCTGCTGGGAGGTGATTAGATCATGGAGGTGGATTTCCTCTTACTGTTCTCATGATAGTGAGTGAGTTCTCACAAGATCTGATGGTTTAAAAGTGTATGGCACTTCTCCCTGTTGCTCTTTCTCTCTCCTGTCACCTTGTGAAGAAGGTGCTTTCTTACCCTTTGCCTTCTGCCATGATTGTAAGTTTCCTGAGGACTCCCAGTCCTGTTAAGTGTGTGGAACTGTGAGTCAATTAAACCTCTTTTCTTCATAAATTATCCAGTCTCAGGTAGTTCTTTATAGCAGTGTGGAAATGGACTAATACACTTATTCTATAAGATTTTTTTCTATTTTTAAAATTATTTACTTTTTTTTTAACTTTTGAAACTTTTTTGTTAAAAAAAGAAGATACAAACACACACATTAACCTAGGCCTACACAGGGTCAGGATCATCAAGATGTCACTAGGTGACAGGAATTTTTCAGTTCCATTGTAATCTTATGGGATCACTGTCATATATGTGGCCTGTCATTGACCAAAATGTCATTATGCAGTGCATGACTGTATTCTTCAACGTTTTAAGAAAATGGGCTTCTTGTGAACCCTGCACTGTGAAAATATCCTGAAAGAGTTGTTTTTGCCATTGTTTCTGTTGTATTCTTAGAGAATCAACATCCAGAAACCAGTTTTTGTCACTAAATCCTCTGAATGGGGTTCCTGCACAATGCATGGTACTTTCTCAAGGTGCAGGCCTGGGTGTTTGCCTTTTCCTTGTAAGGCCTCTAACAGATGCAAAGCTTCTTCAGGGTCTTCTCAGACTGTCAAAGGAAGTTTTCTGATTCCTTTTTGATGGAACATCAACCCTTCCAGCCTGCAGGCTTTCTGCAGGGAGCAAATTTCCCGCTCCCTGGCTTCACACAGGCTCAAGGTCATTGTTAACAGGTGGGGGCAACAGAAGGCCAGCCCCCAGCTCTGTGGACCAGTGTAGGCTGAGAAACTCCAGGATCTCCCTGGCATCTATTTTCACCTCCTGATCAGGCTCTGATCACTGATTTCTGCTTTTGTTTCTGGCCCCCAGGTCTGTCTGCTTCTTTTTTTCTTCCTTCCTTCCTTCCTTCCTTCCTTCCTTCCTTCCTTCCTTCCTTCCTTCCTTCCTTCCTTCCTTCTTTCCTTCCTTCCTTCCTTTCTTTCTCCTTCCTTCCTTCCTTCCTTCCTTCCTTCCTTCCTTCCTTCCTTCCTTTCTTTCTCTTTCTTGTCTTTCTCTCCTCTCCTATTCTCTTCTTCCTCTCTCTCTCTCTCTCTCCCCTCCTCTCTCTCTCCTTTCTCTCTTTTTTCTTCTCAGAATCTTGCAGTGGCATGATCATGGCTCACTGCAGCCTTCACTTCCTGGCTCAAGCAATTCTCCTACCTCAGCCTCCCAAGCACCTGGGGCTACAGGTGAACATTATCACACCCCGCAAGGTTTTTGATTTTTTGTAGAGATGGGGTCTCCCTATGTTGCCTAGGCTAATCTCAAACTCCTGGGGTCAAGCAATCCTCCCTGCCTCAGCCTCCCAAAGTGCTGGGATTACAGGCATGAGCCACTGTCCCAGCCAACCTTTTTTTTTTCTTAAAGCTAAATATGCATTAAAATATTTATGTTTGTCACACTTTATCCTGGCTTGACCTTAAGCAATTCCATTTCTTTTCTGTTTTTCTTACCAGTGGTTTTCAAGCAGGGTCACCTGTGCCATGGGAAGGATCAGTAGCAGGACTGCAGACCCCTGCCCTCTCCTCTGCTTTAAACAGGGCAGTTCTTCCTGTGTTCTGCTCCATGACAAACCAGCTGTGTGACCCTGGCAAGTACTTCATCTCTTTATGCCTGTTTCTACACCTGTAGAAAGGGGACAGTGTTAATGCCTGCCTCACAGGAATGTTATGAGGATTAAGTGAGATAATACATAGAAAGCACTCAGATTAGTGCCTGGTTCGAAGTAATCACTCAGTAGGTGATCCTTGTGGTTACTGAGCTCCAAGTTTTATTATTTTTAAATAATTATTCTGAATGAAAAAACAGTGTGTTTTTAGATCTAGAAATGGCTTTAAAAGCACTGCACTTTCTAGACTGGCTATTATACTTTTAAAGGACATTCTGGTTTGAAAATTCTTTACTTCTATGTCAACTCTATAGTAGGAAAGTTAGTTTTAGCCAAGTTTGAAGCCTACCAGAGTGGGTATAAAGATATCCATTGTTTATAATTATTTTTTTACAGCCCCCTGACATTCTTTCAACCCCACTTTCCATCCTTTAGCAATTATACTTTTTCTTAATGATTCACAGTGAATTTGTCCTAAGTCATGGAATCAAGTCTTAATGGTTATGGAAGCTTCTATCTGACTGAAGCCAGCCTTGCTTCCTGGTTCTTCAACTTTGTGTCACCTCTGTTTAGATTTTATGCTGAAATCACCTAACCACAAAGAAATCTTATTTAATGGTCCCTCTCTAACCCTTACGTTTATGGCAACTTCTTCTACATTTCCCATGCAAGCGGTGTCTATGTCATCTCACCAAAAGGATAGGAGTTAAGGGAAGGGCTTTGCTTTGTTTCATGAGAGAAGGTGCTATTGGGAGAGGCATTTTTATTTCCACGCAGCAATTATTCAGCACAATTTTCCATTGATGAGCTGGTGGTAGCTCTTCTTATTTAGAAGTGTGACTGCATTATGGGCTAGTGATAGCATGAGTTGGGGTTTGGCAGTGAGCAATGAAGGTTGAGGATCTCCCCAGGATTTTCAACACATCACAGTGTCATGTGCAGATGGTGGAAGGTCTCAGGCCTTGCACCTTTATTTTTCCCCTTGGCCTTAATTCAGGTGCAGAAACTCTACATTTTCAGTGACAAGGTGAGATGCTCTCTTTGGATCATGGAAGTGACAAGAAGTCAGAGTGTGCCACCTACCTGGCATGATGCTCATGGACTGATATAACATCTGCCTACCAGCTGACTCTATATTCCTAATATCTTCTAGAGATCCAAGCTCATCAGGATTAATTGAGTTTTTCTAACTGGGGATAGGGTGGTTCAGTCTGGATTAGAGTTCAGGGCATCCATGAATTTGGGGTTATGGTCACTATTCAGATTGATGACTTTCATAGTATTTGATTGGTATGAAAATTCCAGGATTACATAAAACATGTCTTATGTCCAGTGGAAGTAGGGAGAATACTAGGCCAGGCCTGCCCAATCTCTTAACTCTATTTAAGATTTGAGGATATAAGGTGCCTGAGAGTAGGACAGGGGTCACTAAGAAAAAAAGCCTGTGATTATTTTAGCTCAGGGAGGTTGGTGATCACCTCAGCTTACTATAAAGCTTTTCCACTCACAGCATAATGTCTGCAGTCATCTTGACATTCCGTTACTTGGGAGAGGATGGTCAGGGCCAGTCCTGGGATGTTATAAATATGTCAAGGGCAGGGCAACAGGGAAAATGTGTGCTCTTTCTTCCCAGTCCTTGTAAGGGACAAATGCTTGACACTTTCTTCAGAAAGCTGACATCTGTCTTCCTGTCAAAATGAATCAGGGTCTCATTAGTCAAAGACAATGCTATGCTTCCATCACTGTGCACAAGGTGGCATGGGCGCTGGGTTGTCCATGATGAGATGATAACCACATTAGATAAGGTCCTCCTGTTGGTTCATAGGATCAACTCATGACTATCCACGGTACCTATGAGACTGCTGCATTATTCCATGCAGCATGGTGCTCCAACTTTGGCTTGTATGAGTTTTATCAAGGTTGCTTCTTAGAAAGTCAGACTTCTGGGTTACAACTGTAATAATTTGGATTGAGTCAGTCTCAGATAGGGCTAGGGTTTCTGATGTAATACTGATGCAGATGGGCGATGGTCACAGTAGTGTTCTGGAGCCAGCATGTACCAGCCCTTGAGACCTGATTATTAAATACACAGGAATTTTGTGAGCTGGTTATTTAAACATTGGTAGCATGAAATTAACCATGGTGGTAGTATTTATACCATGGAAATTGGCAAATAGTACAAATCAGAGCCTTTTTTTTTTCTGGATTGCTGGTTTACCAGCACACCATTAACCATGACAACTATTTCAGTGTTGTGAGACCAGAGCTGGACTGTGACTTGGGAGAAGAAAACGTTTGCTTTGGAAAGTCCTGTAATGTGCTTCGCCATTTTATGCAAGTCCATTTTCATCTCTGGGCCCAAGGTTTCCTTTATAAAATAAGAGCATTAGACTAGGTCAGTTTTCAAACCGGGTTGCACAATAGTCATTTGGAGCTCTCTGACCAAGACTGAAATCTGGGCCTCGCTCCCAGAGAGTCTGGAGCCTCAGACTAGCATGGGATTTCAGTACACTACACATGTATGTATAAAATATTTTTGGGAGAGTATACTTGCCACCACAGTTGAGAACTATTAATCTAGATGATGTCCACTGTTCCTTGAAGTTCTAGATTCTCAGCCTGTGCAAAATACTATGTTGCCTTATATTTCATTTTTGCATTAATCCCTGTCATGAAAGAAGAGTTCTTCTGCATAAGAGAATTTTACAGACAATTAAAGAATACACTAATAAATATCAGTCTTTTTTTTTTTTTTTTTTGAGACGGAGTTTTACTCTTATTGCCCAGGCTGGAGTGTAGTGGCGTGATCTCAACTCACAGTAACCTCTGCCTCCTGGATTCAAGCGATTCTTCTGCCTCAGCCTCCTGAGTAGCTAAGATTACAGGTGTCCACCACCATGCCTGGCTAATTTTTTGTATTTTTAATAGAGATGGGTTTTTAAAAATTTTTTTTTATTATACTTTAAGTTCTAGGGTACATGTGCACAATGTGCAGGTTTGTTACATATGTATACATGTGCCATGTTGGTGTGCTGCACCCATTAACTCGTCATTTACATTAGGTATATCTCCTAATGCTATCTCCCTCCCTCCCCCCACCCCACGACAGGCCCTGGTGTGTGGTGTTCCCCACCCTGTGTCCAAGTGTTCTCATTGTTCAATTCCCACCTACGAGTGAGAACATGCGCTGTTTGGTTTTCTGTCCTTGTGATAGTTTGCTGAGAATGATGGTTTCCAGCTTCATCCATGTCCCTACAAAGGACATGAACTCATCCTTTTTTATGGCTGCATAGTATTCCATGGTGTATATGTGCCACATTTTCTTAATCCAGTATATCACTGATGGACATTTGGGTTGGTTCCCAAGTCTTTGCTATTGTGAACAGTGCCGCAATAAACATACGTGTGCATGTGTCTTTATAGCAGCATGATTTATAATCCTTTGGGTATATACCCAGTAATGGGATGGCTGGGTCAAATGGTATTTCTAGTTCTAGATCCTTGAGGAATTGCCACACTGTCTTCCACAATGGTTGAACTAGTTTACAGTTCCACCAACAGTGTAAAAGTGTTCCTATTTCTCCACATCCTCTCCAGCACCTGTTGTTTCCTGACTTTTTAATGATCACCATTCTAACTAGTGTGAGATGGTATCTCATTGTGGTTTTGATTGCATTTAGAGATGGGGTTTTACCATATTGGCCAGGCTGGTCTTGAATTCCTGACCTCAGGTGATCCACCTGCCTCAGCTTCCCAAAGTGCTGGGATTACAGGCATGAGCCACCATGCCCAACCTAAATGCCATTCTTTTAAAACATTTTCTCTATTTAAATTTTTTTTCTTAAGCAGAAGAATCAGAAGAAAATTTTAGGATTTTTTTATATTTTAGAGTCACTATTATGGATGAGCATTGTTCATTTATATAACAAATATTTATTTGGCATCTATTGTGTGTTAGGTGTCTATTATAGAAGTGCCATAGAGAAGTAGAAAGATTGCTGGACTAGAGTTCAGGGCAAAATAATATTAATAATGGCTAATATTTATAATATTATATTACATACAATTTACTGTCCTAAACATTGTAGTTTTATCACCTCATTTAATCCTCATTACAATCTTCTGAGGCGGGTAAAATTAAATCCCTGTTTTACAGATGAGGAAACCAATGCACAAAAAAGATCTTCACTTTCTCAAGGTCACACAACTGGTTGGGGCAGAGATAAGATTCAAACCAGGCCCTCATCTTTCTGTGCGATCTGCGACAAGATTGTTCCCTCCAAATCCTTGGTTTCCTGTTATGCTAGGTGATCTCTGAGGATTCTTCAAGCCTCACAATTCTCAAGTCCATGTCTTCCCTCACGTGTGCCATGGAAAGCCTGTGTATCTTCATTGGCCCGGGGGAGAAAAACAAGGCTGCTGATGCCTGGCTCAGGGATGAATTATGCGATTTACAGTCACCAAAACTAGATTACAAAATGTATGCCCTGAAGTCCATGTTCACTAACATATTTCTGTTTTCAGTAAATATCGTAGATATGTAGTATGGTTAAGCACTAAAGATTCACTGTTAAAAAGAGATCAGCTTACCGTTCATTAAGTAAATGAATAAATAGATAATTGCAAAGTAAGACAGTAGAATGAAGGAAATGTACGGTAAGGGGTGGGGACAAGTAATCTGAAGATAAAATATTTCAGTTATAAGACTGGAAGGATGAGTGAGACCCAGCCATGGAAAACCAGAGGCAAGAACCAATCCAGATGTAGAAATAGCACATTCAAGGGTCCTGAGGCTGGAAAGCACATGGTGAGTTCAGGGAGGCCAGTGCAGCTGGAACATCAGGGGCAGGGAAAGGCTTGCACAAAATAAGTTGGAGAGGAGGCTCCTGAACTGTAAAGCATTTAATCATAAAATAACAGGTGCTGTTTTATTTGATATCAATCTGTTGACATAAGTGAGATAGATTGGATGGAGCCATTGAACAACGGAAAGTGTTCTCATACATAGAGTACACAGATCTCAAGTGTATATCTCCATATTTCAACAGCACGATCAAGATAGAGGGCAGCTTTTATCACTGGAGAGTCCCCTTATGTCCTTTCCCAATGCATATCATCCCCAATGCACATCCCCACTCCAGAGACAACCAAGCATTCGTTCAGTCTGTTGGACTTCATACAAATGGACTCACATAGTATGTATTCTTTTGTGATTGGCTACTTCCCCTTTGCATAATAGTTTTGAGATTTATCCATGTTGTTGGTTGTATTAGTAATTGATTCCTTTTTATCCATAGGCTACATGACATGAGATATCACAAATATTTGATTTCTACTCTTAACAGTTTTGGAAGGAATCTCAATGATCCAACCACAGAGCCCTGTGATTAACCCCCCTGCAGTATCCCACCTAGTATTCATGAATGGAAACACTTCCCTTGATGGAGGGGTTAGGGTCTCCCAAGGTCATTCATCCTGCTCTCTTTGCTTAACTCTTAAAATGAGGTCAATGCATATTCCAGTGCCTCTAGGACACAAAATAGTTGGCCCTCCATATCTGTGGGTTCCACATCCATATATTCAACCAACAGCAGATTGAGAATATTCAGGAAAAAAAGGTGGTCATGTCTATACTGAATATGTATATAGACTTTTTTCTTGTCATTATCCCCTAAAGAATATAGTGTAACAACTATTTGCATGGCATTTACATTTATTAGGTATTATAAGTAACCTAGAGATGATTTAAAGCATATGGAAAGATGTGCATAGGTTATATGTAAACACTACACCATTTTATATCAGGGACTTGAGCATCTGTGGATTTTGATATCTGTAGGGGTTCTGGAACAAACCCTCTACAGATACTGAGGGACAACTGTACTCACACCCTCTGCTTATTTGAAAAAAAGATGTGAGCCTAGAATAGCATTTTTCTTACTATTTGTGTTTTTAGTATTCAATATTATAGGCCATATTTTCTTTAAAAAAATTTAAAAGTATTTTTCGTTTGTTTCAGGAATACTCAGTGTTGTGGTATTAACAAGCCTAGAGTTCCTGAGGATTCCAGAGAGATGAAGCCCAGAGCTGGTCACCTGTCCTCTTATTTCTTACTAACTGGGAAAATAGTTGACCACTGCTCATTTCTGTCCTCTTTGAGAGAGACAGGGGCTCCCAAGGTAGTATTTTTCTGGCAAAATCGAGAAGCAACAGGCAAAGTACAGCCTACATGTATCTGAATGTGTGCAGATGAAAAGATGTGACATGACCGACTAAAGAAAAACACAAGCAAGCTTTTAAATAATTAAAGTTAGTTTTATTTAGAAATCTTACTGAGGCCTGTGGAGGCCTATGGACTGAGGCATATGTGCTGGGAGGAGGCTTTCAGAGAGGTTCTGTCAGACACCTCCAAAGCAGTGTTTAGCCCATTGCTTATACAGGTTTTGGGGATTCGGCACATGCAAAATCACATCAAATGAACACAAGAGCACATCTGATTACAGTTTGCAGGGGCATAATCCCTAACCTTGGCAGGTGTTCTCTTATGTGTAAATAAAGACAGGGGCCAGAGTCATTTATTTTTTAAGAAATATAGTGACTCAAGCAAGAGATGTGGAGACTGTGTGTGTTCTATCCTGTTTTGTCTTCAAAGCATCTTCCGGAGAGCTGCATTTCATGACAGATAGGGGTTTAAGCAAAAATGAGCAAATATTCCTTCTTATGTTTGCTACTTTGCCTCAACACAGCATAACAGAGTCTGAAGAATTTTGCTCTTTTCAAAGTTCTTTGGCTGTATGAGGCTGTCGCATTATGAAATACATATTTGATGTTGGTCCCCAAGTCCAGGCATACTATTCCTAAACCCCTTGGAATCTCCAGAGTGATAAAAGTGTCTTAAGTCCCTAGATAGTTTCAGGGTGGGGGCTGCTTGGCAAAAGGACATGAAGGCGTGACTAGAGGGTTGGGACTTTCAGCTCCAGCTCCCTACTTTTAGGGAGAAGCGAGGGGCAAAGGGCTGAGAGTTGAGTTAATCACCAATGGTGATTTAATCAATTATGCCTATAGAATGAAGCTTTCATAAAAACCTTAAAGGACTAAGTTCAGGAGCTTCTGGATAGCTGAGCATGAGGAGGTTCCTAGAGGGTGGTCTGCCTAGAGAGGACATGAAGGCTCCATGCCCCTTCCCACGTGCCTTGCCCTATCCATCTCTTCATCTGTCCATTTATCTGTATCATTTATTATATGCTTTATTAATAAACTAGTAGACATAAGCAAAGTGTTTCCCTGAATGCCGTGAGCCACTTTAGAAAATTAATGAAATCCAAGCAGGAGGTCCTAGGAACTGTGACTTGTGTCTGAAGTGGACACAGTCTTGTAAAACCGAGCCCTTACCCTATGGGAGCTGGTACAATCTGTGAATAGATAGTATCAGAATTGAATTGAATAAGAGGACACCTAGCTGAATAATCTGCTGGAAAATTGACTGACTGCTGGTGGGAAGAAATCCCCACACATGTGCCTGTTGGCCCTTTGTGTGTCTTCTTTTGAGAAATGTCTATTCATGCCTTTTACCCACTTTGTAATGGGATTATTGTTATTATTTTTTAACTATTGAGTTGTTTGAGTTCTTTGTATATGCTGGATAGTAGTCCCTAGTCAGATGAATAGTTTGCAGATATTTTCTCCCATTAACACGTCGTCTCTTCACTCTGTTGATTGTTTTCTTTGCTGTGCAGAAGCTTTTTAGTTTAGTATAGTCCCATTTGATACATTTTGAGACAGTGTCTCAAATGTCTTGCTGTGTCACCCGGGCTGGAGTTCCATGGTGCTATCATAGCTCACTGCAGCCTTGACCTCCTAGGCTCAAGCGATACTCCCACCTCAGCCTTCTGGGTAGCTAGAACTGCAAGTTCATGACACCAGCATGCCTGGCTAATTAAATTTTATTTTTATTTTTTTGTAGAGATGGCACCTCTCTATGTTGGTCAGGTTGGTCTTGAATTTCTGCCCACAAGCAATCCTTTTTGGCATCCCAAAGTGCTGGAATTACAAGTATGAACCACCATGCCTGGCTTTTATTTTATTTTTTTGTGTAGACATTGTAAGTGGAATTGCCTTCTTGATTTTGTTCTCAAATATTTCATTATTGGTGTGTAGAATTGCTACTGATTTTTGCATGCTAATTTTGTATTCTGTAACTTTATCAAATTTATTTATATCTAAGAGTTTTTTGGTGGAGTCTTCAGGATTTTCTAGACATAAGATTGTATTATCTGCAGAGAGAAACAATTTGATTTCCTCTTTTGCAATTTGGATGCTTTTTCTTTCCCTTGTCTGATTGTTCCGAGCAGGACTTGCAGTACTGTGTAGAATAGGAGTGGTAAAACTGGGCATTCTTATCTTGTTCCAGTTCTTAGAAGAAAGGCTTTCAGCTTTTTCCCACTTAGTATAATGTTAGCTGTGGGTTTGTTATATGTGGCCTTTATTATGTTGAGGAATGTTCCTTTAATGCCTGGTTTACTGAGAGTTTTTATAAGAAAGTCATGTTGAATTTTGTCAAATGCTTTTTCTGCATCCATTAAGATGATCATATGAGTTTTGTTCTTCATTCTGTTAATGTGATGGATCATGTTTATTGATTTATATATATTGACCCATCCTTGCATCTTTGGGACAAAACCCAATTGATCTTTTTGATGTGTTTATCTTTTTGATGTGTTGTTGGATTCAATTTGCTAGTATTTTGCTGAGGAATTTGCATCTATGTTCATCAAGGGTATTGGCCTGTGGTTTTGTTGTTGTTGCATCCTTATCTGTTTTTGATATCAGGGTAATGCTGATCTCATAGAATGAGTTAGAAAGAGTTCCCTCCTCTTCAAGTTTTTGGAATAGTTTGAGGAGAATTGGTGTGAGTTCTCCTTTGAAAGTTTGGTAGTATTCGGCAGTGAAGCCATCATTCCTGAACTTTTCTTTGTTGGAAGGTTTTTATCACTGATTCAATCTCATTACTTATTATTGGTCTGTTCAAGTTTTTAATTTCTTTCTAATTTAATATTGGTAGGTTTTATGTGTCCAGAATTTATCCATTTCTTGTAGGTTTTCCAGTTTGTCAGCATATAGTTGTTCATAACAGTCTTTGATGATTTTTTGTATCTCTTTGGTATCAGTTGTAATGTTTCCTTTCCATTTCTGATTTTGTTTATTTGAGACTTTTGTCTTTTTTTCTTGGTTAGTCTAGCTAGTGGTTTATTGATTTTGTTTATCTTTCCAAAAAATAACTTTTGATATCATTGACTCTTTGTAGCTTTTTCGCCTCTATTTCATTTAGTTCTGTTTTGAGTTTTTTTTTTTTTTTACTTCTACTAATTTTTGGTTGGTTTATTCTTGCTTTTCTAATTCCGTGAGGTGCATCCTTTAGATTGTTTGTTTGGAATCTTTCTATTTTTTTGATGTAGGCATTTATTGCTAGAAGCTTCCCTGTTAGCACTACTTTTGCTGTGTTTCATAGGTTTTGGTATGACAATTTTTGCTTTTCATTTGTTTCAAGGAATCTTTTTACTTCCTTGTTAACTTCTTCCTTGACCCAGTGGTCGTTTAGGAGCATGTTGTTTAATTTTTATGTATTTGTAGTTTCCCAAGTTCCTTTTATTATTGATTTCTAGTTTTATTCTGCTGTGGTCTTAGCAGATAGTTGATATAATTTTAATTTTAAAAAATTTGTTGAGACTTGTTTTGTGTCCTAATATATGGTCTATCCTAGAGGATGTTCTGTGTGCTAATGAGAAGAATGTGTATTTTGTAGCTGTGGGTGAACCGTTCTGTAAATGTCTGTTAGGAAAATTTGGTCTAATGTGCAGTTAAATCCGATTTTTTTTTGTTAATTTTCTATCTAGATGATCTGTCTACTGATGAGAGTGGGGTGTTGAAAGTCCTCAACTATCGTTGTATTGGAGCCCATCTCTCCCTTTAGATCTAATAATATTTACCTTACATATCTTGGTGCTCTGGTGTTGGGTGAATGTATGTTTAGAATTGTCATATTCTCTTGCTGGATTGATTCCTTTATCATTACATAATGATCTTCTTTGTCTCTTTCTACTATTTTTGATTTAAACTCTGTTTTATCTAAGTATAGCTATTCCTGCTCACCCTTGGTTTCCATTTGCATGGAATATCATTTTCTGTCCCTTCACTTTCAGTCTATATGTCTTTACAGGTGAGATGATTTTCTTGTAGGCAGCCAATAGTTGGGTCATGTTTTTAAAATCCATTCAGCCAGGCTATCTAGTTTAAGTGGAAAATTCAATTTGTTTACATTCAAGGTTATTATTGATATGTGAGGGCTTATTTCTGTCATTTTATTAATTGATTTCTGATTGTTTTGTGTATCCTTTGTTCCTTTCTTTCACTCTTATTATCATTGTGTTTTTGTGGTTTTCTATAGTGGTAACATTTGAGTCCTTTCTTTTTCTTATTTGTGTTTTCATTCTACCAGTGGGTTTCATACTTTTGTGCATTTTTATGAAGGCAGATATTATCCCTTTGCTTCCAGGTGCAGGATTCCCTAAAACATTTTTTTGTAGGGATGGTCTAGTGGTGATGAATTCCTTCATTCTTTGCTTGTCTGGGAAAGACTATTTCTCCTTCATGTACAAAGTATAACTTTGCTGGGAATAGTATCCTTGACTGACAGTTTTTTTTTTACTTTCAGCATTTGAATATATTATCTCAAATATATTATCTCATTCTCTTCTGGCCTGTAAGGTTTCTGCTGAAAAGTCCATTGTTAGTCTGATGGGGGTTCCCTTATAAGTGACTAAACATTTTTCTCTTTCTGTTTTTAGAATTCTTTCTGTCTTTGACTTTTGACAATTAGATTATAATATGCTGTGGAAAGATCTTTCTGCATTGTATCTGTCTGGGGATTTCTGACCTTTCTGTATCTGGATGTCTAAATCTCTTGCTAGACTTGGGCTGTTTTCAGCTACTGGTTTGTTACATAGGGTTTCTAACCCTTTCACTTTCTCTTTCCTCCAGGATACTGAAAATTTGAGTATTTAGTCATGTGACAGTGTTCCATATGTCACATAAGCTTTGTTCATTCTTTTTAATTCTTTTTTCTGTATTTTTGTCTGCCTGGTTTATTTCAAATGACTTATCTTCGAGTTCTGAAATTTTTCTTTTGCTTGGTTAAGTCTAATATTGAAGCTTTCAAATGTGTTTCATATTGCATTTAATGAATTCTTCATTTCCAGAATTTACATTTGATGGTTTTTTATGCTATCTATTTGGAAAATTTCTCATTCATATCCTGAATTTGTTTTGATTTTTTGTATTATTGTTCTGTATTCTCTTGAATCTCAATGAGCTTTCTTAATATCATTATTTTGTTTTTTAAATTAAAAAAATTATTATTATTTCAATAGTTTTTTTGGGAACAGGTGATTTTTGGTTACATGGATAAGCTCTTTAGTGGTGACTCTGTGATTTTGGTGCACCCATCACCCAAGCAGTGTACACTGTAACTGATGTGCAGTCTTTTATCCTTCAACCACCCCCGCTCTTCCCACTGTGTTCCCAAAGTCCATTGTATCATTGTTATGCCTTTGCATCCTCATAGCTTAGCTCCCACTTGTAAGTGAGAACATACAGTGTTTGGTTTTTCATTCATGAGTTACTTCACTTAGAATAATTGTCTCTAATTCCATCCAGGTTTTGACAAATGTCATTATTTTATTCCTTTTTATGACTGAGTAGTGTTTCATGGTCTATCTATCTATCTATCTATCTATCATCGATCACATTTTCTTTATCCATTCATTGATTGATGGATATTTGGGCTGGTTCCATGTTTTGTGATTGCACATTGTGCTGCTATAAACATGCATGTACAAGTATCATTTACATATAATGACTTCTTTCCCTCTGGGTAGATACCCAGTAGTGGGATTGCTGGATCAAATGGTAGATCTACTTTTAGTTCTTTAAGGAATCTCCACATTGTTTTCCATAGTGGTTGTACTAGTTTTACATTCCCACCAGCAGTGTGAAAGTGTTCCCTTTTCATTACATCCGTGGCAACATCTATTATTTTTTGAGTTTTTAACTATGGCCATTCTTGCAGGAGTAAGGTGGTATCACATTGTGGTTTTGATCTGTATTTCCTTGATCATTGAGATGTTGAGCATTTTTTCCTGTTTGTTGGCCATTTGTATATCTTCTTTTGAGAATTGTCTATTCATGTCCTTAGCTCACTTTTTGATTGGATTGTGGTTTTTTTTTGCTGATTTGTTTAAGTTCCTTATAGATTCTAGGTAATAGTCGCTTGTCAGATGCAGTTTGTGAAGATTTTCTCCCACTCTGTTTGTTGTCTGTTTACTCTGCTAATTATATCTTTTGCTGCACAGAAGCTTTTTAGTTTAATTAGGTCTCATCTATTTATCTTTGTTTTTGTTGCATTTGCTTTTGGGTTCTTGGTGATGAAGTCTTTGCTTAAGCCAATGTCTAGAAGGGTTATATTCTAGAATTTTTATGGCTTCAGATCTTAGATTTAAGTCTTTGATCCATCTTGAGTTGATTTTTGTATAAGATGACAGATGAGGATCTGGTTTTATTCTTCTACATGTGGCTTGCCAATTATCCCAGCAGCATTTGTTGAATAGGGTGGTACATTTCCCCACTTCATGTTTTTGTTTGCTTTGTTGAAGATCAGTTGACTGTAGGTATTTGGCTTTATTTCTGGGTTCTCTATTCTCTTTTATTGGTCTATATCCCTATTTTTATACCACTACTGTGCTGTTTTGGTGACTATAGCCTTATAGTATAGTTTGAAGTCAGGTAATGTGTTGCCTCCAGATTTGTTCTTTTTGCTTAGTCTTGCTTTGGCTACATGGGATCTTTTTTAGTTTCATATGAATTTTAGGATTTTTTTCTAGTTTGTTGAAGAATGATGATAGTATTTTGATGAATATTCAACAACAAATTTGATGAGTATTCAACAGCAAATTTTGTTGAATTTGTCAGTTGCTTTTGGCAGTATGTTCATTTTCACAATATTGGTTATATTATATTGATTATACCCATTCATGAGCATGGGTGTGTTTCCATTTGTGTGTGTCATCTATGATTTCTTTCAGTAGTGTTTTGTAGTTTTCCTTATAGAGGTCTTTCATCTCCTTGGTTAGGCATATTCTGAAGTATTTCATTTATTTTTTGCAGCTCTTGTGTAAGGAGTTGTGTTATTTATTTGATTCTCATCTTGGTTGCTGTTGGTGTATAGCAGTGCTACTGATTTGTGTACTTGATTTTGTATCCTGATACTTTACTGAATTCATCAGATCTAGGAGCTCTTTGGTTGAGTACTTCGGTTTTCTAGGTATACAGTCATATCATTGGTGAACAGCAATGGTTTGACTTCCTCTTTACCATTTTGGATGCTCTTTTTTTCTTTCTCTTGTCTGATTGCTCTGGCTAGGACTTTCAGTACTATGTTGAATAAAAGTGGCAAGAGTGGGCATCCTTGACTTGTTCCTGTTCTTGGAAAGCTTTCAACTTTTCCCCAGTGAGTATAATGTTGGCTGTAGATTTGTCATAGCTGGATTTTATTACCTTACGGTATGGCCCTTCTTTGTCCATTTTGCTGAGGGTTTAATCATAAAGGAATGCTGGATTTTGTCAAATGCTTTTTCTGCATCTATTGATATGATCATATGATTTTGTTTTTGATTCTTTTTATGTGATATATTGAATTTATTGACTTGTGTATGTTAAATCATCCCTGCATCCCTGGTACGAAACCCACTTAATGATGGTGGATTATCTTTTTGATATGCTGTTGGATTCAGTCAGCTAGTATTTTGTAGAGAATTTTTGCATCTATATTTATCAGGGATATGGTCTGTAGTTTTCTTTTTTTGTTATGCCCTTTCCTGTTTTTGGTATTAAGGTGATACTGGCTTCACAGAATGCTTTAGGGAGGAGTCCGTCTTTCTCTATCTTTTGGAATAGTTTCAGTAGGATTGGTAGCATTTTTTTTGAATGTCTGATAGAATTCAGCTATGAATTATCTGGTACTGGACTTTTTTTGTTGTTGTCCATTTAAAAAATTACCATTTCAATCTCACTGCTTGTTATCAGTCTGTTAAGAGTTTCTATTTCTTTCTGGTTGAATCTAGGAGGGTTCTATATTTATCACAACCCCTCTAGATGGAATTTATCCATCTCCTCTAGATTTTCTAGTTTTTGTGCATGAAGGTGTTCATAGTAGCCTTGAGTGATCTTTTGTATTTCTGTTGTATTGGTTGTAATATCTCACATTTCATTTCTAATTGAGCTTATTTGAATCTTTTCTTTTCTTTTCTTGGTTAATCTTGCTAATGGTCTATCAATTTTGTTTATCTTTTCAAAGAACCAGACTTTTATTTCATTTATCTTTTGTATTTTTTGTTTCAATTTTATTTAGTCTGCTCTGATCTTTGTTATTTCTTTTCTTCTGCTGGGTTTGAGTTTGGTTTGTTCTTTAGTTCCTTGAGGTGTACCCTGAGATTGTCTATTTGTTCTCTTTCAGACTTTGCAATGTAGGCATTTATTGCTATGAACTTTCCTCTTAGCACTGCTTTTGCTGTATCCCAGAGGTTTTGATATGTTGTGTCACTGTTATCATTCAGTTCAAATAATTTTTAAATTTCTATCTTGATTTCATTGTTGATCCAACAATCATGCAGGAGCAGGTTATTACATTTCTATGTATTTGTATGGTTTTGAGAGTTTCTTTTGGAGTTGATTTCCAATTTTATTCCACTGTGGTCTGAGAGAGTGCTTGATATAATTCCAATTTTTTAAAATTTATTGAGACTTGTTTTGTGGCCTATCATATGGTCTATATTGGAGAATGTTCCATGCACTGATGAATAAAATGTATACTCTGCAGTAGTTGGGTAGAATGCTCTGTAAATATCTGCTATGTCCATTTGTTCTAGGGTACAGTTTAAGTCCATTGTTTCTTTGTTGGCTGTCTGTCTTAATGACCTGTCTAGTGCTGTCAGTGGAGTATTGAAGTCTCCCATTATTATTTTGTTGCCATCTATCTCATTTCTTAGGTCTAGTAGTAATTTTTTATAAATTTGGGAGTTCCAGTGTTAGGTGCATATATATTTAAGCTTGTGATATTTTCCTGTTGAACTAGTCCTTTTATCATTATATGATGTTTCTCTTTGATTTTTTAAAATGTTGTTGCTTTAAAGTCTCTTTTGTCTGATATAAAAATAGTGACTCCTGCGAGCTTTTGGTGTCCATCTGCATGGAGTATCTTTTTCCACCCCTTTACCTTAAGTTTATGTGAGTCCTTAGTGTTAGATGAGTCTCTTGAAGACAGCAGACACGTGGTTGGTGAATTCTTATCCATTCTACTGTTTTGTATCTTTTAAGTGGAGCATTTAGGCCATTTATATTTAGTGTTAGTATTGAGATGTGAGGTATTATTCTATTTCTAGTGCTAGTTATTGCCTGAATACATTTTTCCCATTGTGTTATTGTTTTATAGGCCCTGCAATATTTATGCTTTCAGAAGGTTCTATTTTGGTGTGTTTTGAAGTTTTGTTTCACGATTTAGAACTCTTTTTAGCAGTTCTTGTCATGCTGGCTTGGTAGTGGTGAATTATCTCAGGATTTGTTTTTCTGAAAAAGACTTTATCTTTCCTTCATTTATAAAGCTTTCCTTCATTTATAAATTATCTTGGCTGATAATTATTTTGTTTAAAGAGGCTAAAGACAGGACCCCAATCCCTTCTAGCTTGTAGGGGTTTTGCTGATAAATCTGTTGTTTATCTGATAGATTTTCCTTAATAGGTTACCTAATGCTTTTGCCTTACAGCTCTTAAGATTTGTTTTTTTGTCTTGACTTTGGATAACCTGATGACTATGTGTTTAGGTGATGACCTTTATTATTATTATTACTATTATTATTATTATTAATTATTATTATTTTTGAAGACAGAGTCTTGCTCTGCCACCCAGGCTGGAGTGCAGTGGTGTGATCTTGGCTCACTGCAACTTCTGCCTCCCAGGTTCAAGCAATTCTCATGTCTCAGCCTTCCTAGTAGCTAGGATTACAGATATGCACCACCACGCCTGGCTGATTTTTGTATTTTTAATAGGGATGGGGTTTCACCATGTTAGCCAGGCTAGTCTCGAACTCCTGAGCTCAGGTGACCCACCTGCCTGGGCCTCCTGAAGTGCTGGGATTACAGGCGTGAGCCACTGCCCTTGGCCTAGGTGATAATCTTTTTATGATGAATTTTTTGAGTGTTCTTTGAGCTTCTTTTATTTAAATGTCTAGGTCTCTAGCAAGGCCAGGCAAGTTTTCTTCAATTATTCCCTCAAATAAGTTTTCCAAACTTTTAGATTTCTCTTCTTCCTCGGGGAAAACAATTATTCTTAAGTTTGGTCATTTCACATAATCCCCAACTTCTTGGAGGCTTTGTTCATTTTTACTTATTCTGTTTTCTTTGTCTTTGTTGGATTGGGTTAATTTGAAAGCCTTGTCTTTGAGTTCTGAAGTTTTTTCTCCTACTTTTTCTAGTCTATTGTTGAAACTTTACAATGTATTTTGTATTTCTCTAAGTGTGTCTTTCATTTCCAGAAGTTGTGATTGCTTTTTGTTTATGATGTCTATTTCTCTGAAGACATTGTGGTTCATATCCTGTATTATTTTTAAAATTTATTTAAGTTGGTTTTCACTTTTCTCTGGTGCCTACTTGCGTAACTTAATAATCAACCTTCTGAATTCTTTTTCTAGCAATTCAAAGATTTCTTCTTTGTTTGGATCCATTGCTGGTGAGCTAGTGTGATCTTTTGGGGGTGTTAAACTTGTTTTGTCATATTACTAGAATTGTTTTTCTGGTTCCTTCTCATTTGGGTGGACTATGTCAGAGGAAAGATCTGGGGCTCAAGTTCTGCTGTTCAGATTCTTTTGTCCTAGGGGTGATGCCTTGATGTGGTGCTTTCCCCCTTCCCTTAGGGATGGGGCTTCCTGAGAGCTGGACTGCAGTGACTACTATTGCTTTTCTGGGTCTAGCCACCCAGTGAAGCTACCAGGCTCTGGGCAGGTACTAGGGTGTGTCTGCAAAGAGTCCTGTGATGTGATCTATCTTCAGGTCTCCCAGCCATGGAGACCAGCACCTGCTCTGGTGGAGGTAGTAGGGGAGTGAAGTGGATTATGTGACAGACCTTGGTTGTAGTTTTGTTTAGTGCACTTTTTTTTTTTGGATGCTGATTATGCTAGCAGTAAAGTTGTAATGTGGATAGACTCAGGACCTTTGGGTAGCCAGGATGTTTTAGGTGGTGGAATTGGCTGTTGTCTTCTCCTTCCTTGGAGTAGGGTTGTTCTGTTATGGGTTACTGTAATGGCTTGAGTTGATTGGTTTCCAGGCAGGAGGTGGCACTTTCAAGAGAGCACCAGTTGTGCTAGTAGAAGGAGGATACGAACTTATCCTAAGGTCACCTGGGTAAGTATTGGGTTTCTCTGGTGATGGTTGGGGCCATGGACCTCCCACGAGCTTATGTCTTTTGTCTTTGACTACCAGGGTGGGTAGAGAAAGACCATAAGGTTGGGGCAGGGTTAGGTGTGTCTGAGCTCAGACTCTCTTTGGGCAGGGCTTGCCATGGCCACTGTGGGGGATGGGAGTGTATTTTTCAGGCCAATGGAGTTATGTTCCAAGGGGGATTATGGCTGCCTCTGTTGCTTTGTACAGTTGGCCAAGGAACTGGGGGAAAGCTGGCAGTGACAGGCCTCACCCAGCTCCTGTGCAGCCAGCAAGGCCAGTCTCACTCCAGCCATGCGCTCCATAGAGCTGAATTTATATCCAGGCCTCCGGTG
This sequence comes from Symphalangus syndactylus, assembly GCF_028878055.3. NCBI lineage: Eukaryota > Metazoa > Chordata > Mammalia > Primates > Hylobatidae > Symphalangus > Symphalangus syndactylus. The sequence goes on from NC_072429.2 coordinate 37,746,475, forward strand.
TGCAGGGCTGAGATCTTGCCTCAGGCTACAAGCCTCCTTGCTGAGAAAGCAAGCAGGTCTTTCAGGTCTTGACCCTCCCTGCCTGCCATAGCTTCTGTGCTCCTGTCTACACTTTCCGTTCACCCTGCTAGCCCACAGATTCTGCCCAAGAAAATTCGCACTTGGTTGAAATTATTACATAGTTCAGCTGGAAGCCTCCTTTACCCTGTGGCCCTTCCCTAATTCCACTGTCTGCCTTCCCCCAAGGACCCCTGTGAGATAATGTCAGAAATGGCTTCCTTGGGGACTGGGAGTGCCTACAGGCTCTTCCTGCTTCTGCTTCTACTTTTTTACTTCACTTGGCTCTCTGAATTTGCTTCAGCTCTAGGTAAGGTTAAATCCTTCTTCAATGATCTGTGTTTTCAGGTTCCCCGGTAAGGATGTGTGTTTGGAGGCAGACTTTCCCCTCTCATAGTTTGCAGCAACAAGCTCCTTCCTTCAAAGGGTCTGTGAATTATTTTGGTTTTCCTGGTATGTTCTTTTGGTGGTTCTTGGAGCAAACATTCACGGTGTGAGTCTCCACACGCTGCTCTGTCCATCCAAGTAGGAGCTGCAAGTTAGTCCTGCCTCCTAGCTGCCATTTTCCCTCCTACTCTAACATCATTATTTTAAGTATTTTATCTGGGATTTCATAGATTTCCTTTTGACTGAACTCTATTGCTGGAGAATTACTGTGTTCTCTTGGAGGTGTCATATTTTCTTGCTTTTTCATGTTTCATATGTTTATGTTTTTACATTATGTCTGTGCATCTGGTGTAACAGTTGTTTCTTTCAATTTTTGGAATTTGCTTTCCTAGGGGAGGGTACTTTTTTGAAGATGTATCTATGGTATTGGTTGGGTCGGGCACTTTGCCATTGATTTTGGATGTGTGCAGCAGTGTGGTCTCCATATGATTTCTTCAGCTGTAAACATTGTCAGTGGTGTCTGTGATTTCCTGAGTGGCTTAGGGTGCAATTGTTAGTGGAGTGGAGACTGTGCCAAAGTTTTGCTGGATACAGCAATGCCAGGTGGTCCTATCTTCAGACCTCTGTGATGGCAGCAGTGGGCTAAGCATGCCTGTCCTTGGGCTCCAGGATGGCATATACTGGCACTGGTTTCAGTGGTTCCAGGCAGTCCAATTCTTGGATCCCCGGGTGGCTTTCTCACGTGCTGGTAGTAGCAGAGTTGGGCCAGGCAAATTGGTGGGTTTTCAGGCCCCTGGGCAATGGTCATGGCATGGGTGATTGTAGTAGCAGTAGGTGGACTAATCTCTGGGTCCTACATGGTCTGTATTTGTGTTGACAGTGGCTGTGATGGGCTGGGTGGGCCAGTCCCTAGGCCTATAGGTGTGTGCGCACTGTGGTGGTAATGGCAGGTTGGGTGGGCTTGAACTCAAGCTTCCAGGAGGACTGCTCAGGTGCCAACAATGATGGACTGGGCTGGATAGTCCCCAGGTCTCTGGACCACATGCTCTGGTACTGGTGGTGGGGGAGCAGAGCAAGGCTGGGCAAACTGGTCCTTAGTCCTCCCAGGGGTACTTGCAGGTACTAGCTGTGGTAGGCAGAGGCAGGGTGAGCCTTAGGCCCACTGGTAGCATGTGTGGGCGAGTGTCAACTGCAGTGGCAGTGGCAGGCCGAATGAGCCTCACCTCAGGCCCCTGGGAGAAGTGCTCAAGTGCCAATGGTGATGGACTGGACTAGGCAATCTCCAGGTCCCTGCACTGTGTGCTGTGGCACTAGGAGGTTTGGGTGGTAGAGTGAGCCACGCAGTTGTGTCCTTTAGGTCTGCCAGTGGGGCTTGCAAGTGCTGGCTGTGGTCGGCAGGGGTGGGGTGATCTCCAGGCCCAAGGCAGAATGTTCAGGTGGGGACTGCAGTGGCTGCACTGCAGACCTGCTCAGGGCTTGTGGGAGGAGCAGGTTTGCTTTTAGTGGCAGGAGCCATATGCAGATGGCTGAGGAGTATGCATTTTGCTCATGCTTGAATCCTGGCAGTGGCAGCCATAAGCAGCTGTTGAGGGTAGGGGAGTTTGTCATTGCGATGCATGAAAATATGCAGTGGCTTCATTGTGGGGGGCAGTGGGGTTTTGCTAATGGCTTACTCTTCTGCCCTGGAGTCTGTGGTCTGTTGGAAGCTGGGCTCTCAATATGGCATTTTGCTGTAGCTGCTTAGGGCTTGGGGTGTGCGGGGCCCAGCATGAGCTCTCTTTCTGGAGCAATGCCTTTGATCTTCAGGCAGCTTTTGATATTAGTCTTGAAGACTGCAAGGGTCTAGGGCTTTCCCATGCAGAGGATGCAGGAGTCTGTAGTGGAAATGTTAATCTCTGGGAATCACTCACTCATCCTTTCACTGCATTGTGGAGCCTCCCCAGGCTCCCAGCCAATCCTGGCCAAGCAGACTGCCTGACTTCCCTCTCCTTCCTTGCTTTGGGTTTTTCCTGTCATTTCTCAGTTGAATTCCAGTGTTGTTTCTTAGATGATATATTCAAAGTGTTCTACTCTATTTCGGTTCCTCTTTGTGGAGGAGGCAAGCACCAGATGCCTTCAGTCAGCCATCTTGAAGCCTCTCAATTCACCTATTTAAATTGTACAGCTCAGTGATTTTTAGTATAATCACATAGTTGTGCAACCATCATCACAATCAATTTTAGAACATTTGTGACATGTCATAAAGAAAGCTTGTGCCCTTTAGCTATTACTCTTCAATTCCCCCATACCTCCCAGCCCCAAGCAACTACTTTTTGTGTGTATAGATCTGCCTATTCTGGACATTTCAAAGAAATAGAATCATACATGCAGCATGTGGTCTTTTGTAATTGGCTTCTTTCATTTAGCATAATGTTTTTAAGGTTTATCCATGTTGTACCATGTATTGGTATTTCATTTATTTTTATTGGGGAATAATATTCTATTGTATGCATATACCACATTTGTATTCATTCATCAATTGCCAGGCATTTGGATTGTTTCTACCTTTTGGCTATTATGAATAATGTTACCATAAACATTCATGTGCAAGTTTCTGTGTGAACATAAGTTTTCATTTTTCTTGGGGATACAAAACTAGCAGTAGAGTTGCTGGATCAAATAGTAACTCTATGTTTAACATGATTATATTAGTCCATTTTCATGCTGCTGACTGATAAAGGCATACTCGAGGCTGGGAAGAAAAAGATATTTAATTGGACTTAGAGTTCCATATGGCTGGAAGACCTCAGAATCATGGCGGGAAGTGAAAGGCACTTTTTACATGGTGGTGGCAAGAGAAAATGAGGGAGATGCAAAAGTGGAAACCCCTGATAAAACCATCAGATCTTATGAGACTGATTCACTACCACGAGAACAGTATGGGGGACTCCACCACTCTGATTCAAATTATCTCCCACTGGGTCCTTCCCACAACACATGGGAATTGTGGGAGTACAACTCAAGATGAGATTTGGGTGGGGACACAGAGCCAAGCCATATCATTCCACCCCTAGCCCCTCCAAATGTCATGTCTTCACGTTTCAAAACTAATCATGCCTTCCCAACAGTCCCCCAAAGTCTTAACTAATTTCAGCATTAACTCAAAAGTCCACAGTTCAAAGTCTCATCTGAGACAAGGCAAGTTCCTTCTGCCAATGAGCCTGTAAAATAAAAAATGAGCTAGTTACTTCCTAGATACAATGCAGATACAGGTATTGGGTAAATACAGCCATTCCAAATGAGATAAATGGGCCAAAATGAAGGAGTTACAGGGCCCATGGAAGTCTGAAATCCAGTGGGGCAGTCAAATTTTAAAGCTCCAAAACTATCTCCTTTGAATTCAGGTCTCACATCCAGGTCATGCTGATGCAAGAGGTGGGTTCCCATGGTCTTGGGCAGCTCCGCCCTTGTGGCTTTGCAGGGTACAGCCTCCCTCCCAGCTGCTTTCACGGGCTAGTGTTGAGTGTCTGTGTCTTTTCCAGGCACATGGTGCAAGCCGTAGGTTGATCTACTTATTCTAGGATCTGGAGGATGGGGGCCCTCTTCTCACAGCTCCACTAGGCAGTGCCCCAGTAGGGACTCTGTGTGGGGGCTCTAACCCCACATTTCCCTTCTGCACTGCCCTAGCAAAGGTTCCTCATGAGAGCCCCATTTCTGCAGCAAACTTCTGCCTAGGCATCCAGGCATTTCCATACATCTTCTGAAATCCAGGCAGAGGTTCCCAAACCATAATTCTTGACTTCTGTGTACTTGTAGCCTCAACATCACGTGGCAGCTGCCAAGGCTTGGGGCTTGCACCCTCTGAAACCATGGCCTGAGCTCTGTGTTGGCCCCTTTCAGTGGCTGGAACACAGAGCACCAAGTCCCTAGGCTGCACACAGCATGGGGACCCTGGGCCTGGCCCACAAAACCACTTTTTCTTCCTAGACCTGTGGGTCTGTGATGGGAGAGACTGTCACAAAGATCTCTGATATGCCCTGGGGACATTTTCCCCATTGTCTCGAGGATTAACATTCAGCTCCCTGTTACTTATGCAAATATCTGCAGCCAGCTTGAATTTCTCCTCAGAAAATGGGATTTTCAATTCTACCACATTGCCAGGCTGCAAATTTTCCAAATTTTTATGCTTTGCTTCCCTTTTAAAATTGAATGCTTTTAACAGTACCCAAGTCACCTCTTGAATGCTTTGATGCTTAGAAATTTCTTCCACCAGATACCCTAAATCATCTCTCTCAAGTTCAAAGTTCCACAAATCTCTAGGGCAGGGACAAAATGCTGCCAATCTCTTTGCTGAAACATAATAAGAGTCACCTTTGCTCCAGTTCCCACCAAGTTCCTCATCTCCATCTGAGACCATCTCAGCCTGGATTTCATTGTCCATATCATTATCAGTATTTTTGTCAAAGCCATTCAACAAGTCTCTAGGAAGTTCCAAACTGTCCCACATTTTCCTATTTTCTTCTGAGCTCTCCAAACTGTTCCAACCTCTGCCTGTTACCCAGTTCCAAAGTTGCTTCCACATTTTCGGGTATTTTTTCAGCAATGCCTCACTCTACTGGTACCAATTTACTGTATTACTCTGTTTCATGCTGCTGATAAAGACATACCAGAGACTGGGAAGATAAAGAGGTTTAATTGGACTTACAGCTCCACATGACTAGGGAGGCTTCAGAATTATGGCAGGAGGGGAAAGGCATTTTTTATATGGTGGCGGCAAGAGAAAATGAGGAAGATGCAAAAGCAGAAACCCCTGATAAAATTATCAGATCTTGTGAGACTTATTCACTACCACAAGAACAGTATGGGAGAATCCACCATGATGATTCAAATTATCTCCCAGCGGGTCCCTCCTACAACACGTGGGAGTTATGGGAGTACAATTCAAGATGAGTTTTGGGTGGGGACACAGAGTCAAACCATATCAATGATGAAGAACTAACAGACTGGATTTTAAAAGTGGCTGCACCATTATATATCCCCACCACCATTTTATTAAGGTTCTGATTGCTCCACATCCTTGCCAATGCTTGTTATTATCTGGCCTTTTGATTGTAGCCATCTTAGTGGGTATAAATTGGTGTCTCATTGTGGTTTGGATTTGGCTTTCCCTGAGGACTACCGATGTCAATCATCTTTCCATGAGCTTATTGGCCATTTATATATCTTCTTTGGAGAAACATTTATTCAGATCTTTTGTTTATTTTTAAATTGGTTTATTTTACTTTGATTTTTAAGTTGTAAGAATTCTTTATATGTTATAGATATGTGTATGTATATATATTTATATATTCTATGTTATGTCAGATATAAGATTTGCAAATTTTGTCTTCTTGGGTTGTCTTTTCAATTTCTTGATGGTGTTCTTTGAGGCACAAAAGTTTTTCATTTTGATGATGTCCCCAGTATCTCAAAATTAACAAAATGCTTCCAAAGATACTTCTGAATTTCCTCTCACAGCCACTCTGTAAAGCACATAGGGCAGAGATTATGTTTCAATTTCATAATTGATGAATGCACCCTTGGACAAGCTGCTCAGCCTCTCAGCCTCGTGATGAGGCAGAGGGGCAGAATCAGGACTTAAATGTGGGCCTCTCACTGTCCTTTGTCTAGGATTCATTTTATCTCATCCAGCTTAATGGTGATCAATTCGTCTTAGGCAAGACCATTCATTGACCCATTCATCGAAAGTCCCCAAATAACTTCTATCAGGAAAACAATCTTCTTTTCCCTGCATAATTATGACAGCATAAATAAAGGGTGTAAAATGCTACACCCATAAGGATGTTCATAACAATTGGTGGCCACTGGCAAGGTGCAAGAGGAAGGCCTGGTGTGGGATTGTCTGTGGGGCTTGCCTGGTAAAGTAATCAGAAGAGTAGAATCTCGGCTCGTGCCTCTCAAGGGAATGGAGTTGAGAACCATGGAGCAGAGAGTCCCTTTGTTTAGGAGTTTGTTTTGAACTTGTTTAGATTCCAGGAAGGGAGATACAACTCCCACCGGAAAGAGGAAAATATTCCTAGATGTTGGAAAACCATGTGCCAAAAACACTGAGACACAACTTACTGCCTCTAGCAGGAGGAAAGAGAAAACCTTTCTGGGCCAGCTTTACCCATGGACCTCACCTTTCACAGGGTACCATCTGGGCTGCCCTCAGTAAAGTTCTCTTTTCCACGAAGAGCACCCATCTTTCTCACTTGAAAGACCCAGTGACAAGTCAAGTTAAACAGGCAAAGTCAGAGTTGCCATTTTCACAATGTGGGGCAATTCCAGTGAAATCAAGCATGAAGCGGTGTGCAAATTAATATACATTATGTAATAATATAATATATTATACTATCTTGTAATTATATAATAGATTTTTAATTATATAATACTATATATAGTATGAATATATATGGATATGTTTGATTATTATGTGATGAATATTATCTTAAGGGTGTGTGTGTGTATATATTTTATATATATATATAAAATATATATAATCTTTCTTCCAGAAATGGGAGCACACATGCCTGTGTCTAGAATACAGAGCCAAAGATCTGGAAGGTCATTCCAAAATACCAGTGGTTGCCTTTAGAGAAGGGGCTAAGCTTGAGTTAGGGCTGAAGTTGTTTGAAAGGGGACTAGCTTTTTTGTTCACTATATAGTTTGAACTTTTTAATGCACATGCACCTACTGTAATAACATCATTTTAAGCAGAATACATTGGGTGGTTTTGGGACCTGACTTGTCTGCAGGATGGCACTTCCCTCATCACCTTCAGCAGGGACTCGGACTCCTTCTTACTCTCCAGCATTACAAACATGATCTCTGACGTGCCCCTCTGCACCATCCACTTTGTCTGCTGTCCTACTCTGTGTTAGGCTGTTCTTGAATTGCTGTAAAAATAATATCTGAGACTGGGTACTTTACAAGGAAAAGAAGTTTAATTGGCTCACAGTTCTGCAGGCTGTACAAGCATGGTGCTGGCATCTGCTCAGGTTCTGGGAGGGCCTCAGGAAGCTTTTACGTGTAGAAGAAGGTGAAGCACAAGCAGGCACATCACATGGTGGAAGCAGGAGCAAAAGAGAGAGAAAGGGGAGGTGCCACATCTTTTTTTTTTTTTTTTTTTTAAATAGAGACAGAGTCTCGCTCTGTTGCCCAGGCTGGAGTGCAGTAGTGCAATCTCAGCTCACTGCCAACCTCTGCTACCCAGGTTCGAGCGATTCTCGTGCCTCAGCCTCTAGAGTAGCTAGGACTACAGTCATGTACCACAATGTCTGGCTAATTTTTTTTTTTTTGTATTTTTATTTAGTAGAGACAGGGTTTCTCCATGTTGGCCAAGCTAGTCTCAAACTCCTGACCTCAGGTGATCTGCCTGCCTTGGCCTCCCAAAGTGCCGGGATTACAGGCATGAGCCACTGCGCCCGGCCTACCACACACTTTTAAATGACCAGATCTCATGAGAATTCACTTACTATAACAAGGACAGCACCAAGGGGGTGACACTAAATAACTCATGAGAAATCTGCCCCCATGATCCAATCACTTCCCACTAGGCTCCACCTCCAACATTGGGGATTAAATTTCAACATGAGATTTGGAAATATACAAACTGACTCCTGAACCTGCTGGACAGTCTTCTCATGACCTTATGTCATGGACCATTCTTGCTCTCATTTCCCTTGCCACCCACCTTGGCCTCCCCATCCAGCCTGACTCCAAGGTCACCTATTTCAGTGACTCTCTCACCAGCTCCCGGTATTCTGTCACCCCATTTTCCCCTGGCCACCCCTACATTGCCAGCTCAGAACCATCTGCTGTCCCTGCTATGTTTCGAGACTGCTGGAGGGGTGCCATAAATTCCCATGACTGGGTACCCTGAAAACTCCTAACAGCCAGCCTGGCTTGCCCCTCACTGCCCCAAGCAATTATCTTACTTCTTTCTGTTGACTTCTTCTTACACTGCCCTCCCATGTAGACCTTTCCTCTTCTCCTGGTTTATATTAAGAACACTGAGACCTCCACCCATGGACTGCCCCAAATGCTCCCCTCCTTCCCTCAAACTCTTAACATTTTTGTGTATCACATTTTCCTTGTGGCCCATCTCAGAAGAACTCTGTCTCCGAGACAGGCTGTTTGTATATACCCTCAAGTCCATCTTAGTTTCTTTTGGTGCTGTCCTCATTATAGTGAGTGAATTCTTATGAGATCTAGTCATTTAAAAGTGTGTGTATAAGAACCTCCCTCCAGAAAAAAAAAAAACAAAACGGTGTTTTTCTTCTCCTTTACATTAGTCTATTTCTCTTTTGTTCGTATCAGCGTGCCACACATCTCTATTCTGGACTTATTTAATAGTTTCCCCCAACAAAATGGCTGAAAAAACAGGCATACATACAGAATGTTGTGGAGGCTGCCTACATTCCCACCACATCAGGACGGACCCACTTATCCCCTAGTTGCTGGAAGCTTTCAAGGTTGGCGGCTCTCAGCTGAGTCCCTCTCTAGGGCTTGCCTAGAATTGAAGAGAACAATCTCCTGGGCATGGTAGGCTGTTATAGGCGTATTTAATAGTTTCCCCCAACAAAATGGCTGAAAAAACAGGCATACGTACAGAATGTTGTGGAGGCTGCCTACATTCCCACCACATCAGGACGGACCCACTTATCCCCTAGTTGCTGGAAGCTTTCAAGGTTGGCGGCTCTCAGCTGAGTCCCTCTCTAGGGCTTGCCTAGAATTGAAGAGAACAATCTCCTGGGCATGGTAGGCTGTTATAGGCGTGAAAAGGTCGGCCCCCCGACCTCAATTCAGGAACTCTGAAGGGCCCACCCACTCTAGAGCACTCTGTAGGAACCAGTCGAGGCCTCTGTTGGATCTGCATTGCTGCCCAGCAACTCCTCCTGCCCGATCTTGTTTCTCTCGCTCTATCCACTGGTGTGGATCCCAAGAGCACATCCCCATAAATTTCCTGCCTGCCATTCTTCTTCTCAGAGTCTGCTTCTAGGAAACTAACCTACTACAGCAGGCTTTTTAAATCTGGGAAGAAATCTTGAATATGGATCAGAAGAATCAATACTCAAACTGATTTCATCTGCCAGAGCCCAGTCTGAGAAGATAAAGCTCCTTGGATCGAAGTAAACTTTTGAATTATGTAGCTTAAAGAAAAATCCAGTTGTACAAATATAAGATGTAGGATGGGAGTGGTGGCTCATGCCTGTAATCCCAGCACTTTGGGAGGCTGATGTAGGAGGATCACTTGAGTTCAGGAGTCTGAGACCAGACTGGGCAACATAGAGAGACCCCATCTCTACAAAGAATGTAAAAAGTGTGGTGGTGTGCACCTGTGATTCTAGCTACTCTGGAGACTGAGGCAGGAGGATTGCTGAGCCTGGGAGTCCGAGGCTGCCATGAACTGTGATCATGCCACTGTACTCCAACCAGGGCAACAGAGCAAGATCTTTTCTCAAAATAAAACCAAAACCAAAAACCAAATATAAGTTGTGAGAGATTTTGGCACACATTTATTTGAAAAAAACCCAAGGGACCCCTTCATTCTTTCATCCACATATTTATTTATTTATTTACGTAGAAGTACGTATTCTGTGCTAGGCACTTACTTGCTGCACAGAGTGGGTGGGGGCAGAAATATGAGGAGGGGGAAAATAAATAAACAAAAACCCAGATTTGTGATTATTCTCCATGAAGTAAATAAACAGAGGGCAACAAAAGGGAATAAAAGGAGTATCTCTTAGGCGAGGTGACATTAAAAGCCTGGTGAGAGATCCATGCCAATTTCAATGGGACAGAAGCTCAGGGCTCAGGCAGTCAAAGGTAAGGAACTATGGACTCTGCAAGGTCCCTGCTCCCATGCCATGCTAACTGGAGGCTCCAGTCACTGAAGGAAGGGCTGCAGGTGGAGTTGCCTGTGGTCTTGCTGCTCAAAGTATGGTCTGCAGACCAGTGGAACAGGTACCACAGGCAAGCTCCCATTAGAAATGCAGATCTTCCGGCCCCTTCCCACCCATCAGGATCAGAATCTGCACCTTACTGGTTCCCAGGTATATTAATTTCCCATGGCTGCTGTAATGAATTACCACAAACTTAATGCTTAAAACAACACAAATTTTATTTTCTTACAGTTACAGATGTTAGGAATCTGAAAAGAATCTTTCTGATTATCTTTGAGGACAGGTGGATGCGGTTTTGCTTAGTGATGTTTCTGGATATGCCTTCTGATTGAAACTGAGATTTTGTTTCTGTCATGACTGCTTGGCATATTCTGCTCACCTGGATCCCCTTCTTCCCCATAGACCTGTATCTTCCAGGTACTTGAATAACACAACTAAGACAAGTAGAACAGTGTTTGCACGTGTACGCCCATGCACATGAGCTTTGCACAAGTAAAAAATAAATCTTTTCAATTTCTCACCATTATTTAGTGAGGTATAACCTTTTTTGTTATCTTTAATTATTATTATTATTGTTATTTACAAAGGGGGAGATATGCCAAAGAGCATACAACTCAAAACCGGTAGAGCCAGGATTTAATTCAAGTCTTCTGACCACAAATCTAATGCCCAAATTGACCGCTGAGAGGTACAAACACATCCAAGTACTGGTAAGATTTCTGTTACCCTCTTGGATAGTAGCTTGTCTGGCTGATTTCTCCACCCAGGGAAGACAAGCCCAAGGACTGGGAAGTGCTGTGGGAGAAGGGTATGTTATTCTGTATAATCCATGTAACTCTTCAGCCTGCTCTCAGACTGGATGGAAAGAGGTGTGTCATCTTCCAGAGGAGAAGAGGCTTCCTCTGCTATTACCCAAAGCTCCCAGCAAGAGTGGGGGCCCTCTGAACAGATTGCTGGTCGAATGGAGGCACTTCTTCAGGCAGGGGAGAGTGTAGAGGTCATACTTGGAGGGTGGCCACATTCACGCAGATGGTGTAACTCCTGCATGACGTCTGTCCCAGAAGAAGATACTGGTAGTATAAAGTTGCTTTCCCCAGGGTGCTGTAATCAGCTACAGGCAGTGCTCTATGAAGGCCATCAAGAAACTGGGGAGTTGAGGGACCTTCAGTTACTGGAATATGCCTGTTACAGAAAATGCTTCTTGGTTTTGCTTCTTCTTCCTTCCGAGATGCTGTGGAGATTGTGTTTGGCACTGAGATCTGGTATCTTCTGTGATGCACAGTATGAGGGACCATCTCTCGAGTCAGGTCAAGAGTATAACAGCCTAGGAAACACCTTGGACCTCTCTTCCAAGAGCACCCCTGATACACCATGCTTACATTAGAATTTCTCCTCCTCTTTTTCTTTCGCCTTCTTCATCTCCTCTTTTTTTCATTTTTTAAACATTTTATTGCATATATTTGAGGTTTACAGTATGATGTTATGGGATATATACAGATAGTAAAATGGTTACTATAGTGAGGCAGCTTAACATATCTATCATTTCATATAGTTGTTTTTTGTGTATGTGTGACAAGAGCAGCTAAAATCTATTTAACAAAAAATCCTAATACAGTATTACTTTTATTTTATTACTACAGTCATGTTGTACGTGAGATCTCTAGACTTGTTCATTGTACATATTTGCTACTTTGTATCCTTTGACATCTCCCCATACTCCTCACCATGGTAACCACTGAGACAAATGACAATGCTGATTCTTTAGCTCTGTATATTTGGCCTTTTTTTTTTTTTTCAGTTTCCACATATAAGTAAGATCACACAATTTTTTTTCTTCGTGTGTCTTGTTTATTTCACTTATCAAAATGTCCTCCTGATCCATCTATGTTGTAGCAAATAGCAGAATAATCCCTTCTTTCCTCAGACTGAATAATATTCATATACATATATATTTACATTTTCTATATCCATTCGTCCATTGATGGACACTTAGATTGTTTATCTTAGCTGCTGTGAGTAAGGCTGCAATGAACATGTGGGTGCAAATATTTTTATGAGGTGGCTATTTCTTTTCTGTTCTCTTTTTTTCAGACAGCATCTTGCTCTGTTGCCCAGGCTGGAGTGCAGTGGTGTGATCATAGCTCACTGCAGACTCACTCCTGGATTCAATTTGATCCTTCTGCCTCAGCCTCCAGAATAGTTGGGACTACAAGCAGGCACCACCACACCTGGCTAATTTTTTATTTTTTGTAGAGAAAGGGTCTTGTTATGTTGCCCAGGCTGGTTTTGAACTTCTGGGCTCAAGTGATCCTCCTGCCTCAGCTTCCCAAAGTGATAGGATTACAGGCATGAGCTAACACACTCAGCAGTGGAAGTGGTAATTTCATTTTCTTTGGATATATACCCAGAAGAAGGGTTGCTGAGTTATATGGAAGTTTTATTTTTAATTTGTTTAGAAACCTCCATACTGTGTTCCATAATGGCTCTACCAATCTACATTCCCAACAATAGTATATTAGGCTTTCCTTTTCTTGACACCCTTACCAACATTTATTATCTCTTATCTTTTTGGTAATAGCCATTCTAACAGGTATGAGGTGGTATCTCATAGTGGTTTTAATTTGCATTTCCCTTATGATTAGTGATGTTGAGTACCTCTTAATATACATTTTGGCCATTTTTATGTCTTCTTTAGAGAAATGTCTGTTCATATCCTTTGCCTGTTTTTAAATCAAGTTATTTGTTTTTTGCTGTTTAGTTATAAGAGTTCTTTATAAATTTTGGATATTAACCCCTTATCAGGCACAGTTTGCAAATATTTTTTCCCAGTCTGTAGGTTGCCTTTTCATTTTGTTGATTGTTTCCTTCACTATAATGAAGCTTTTCAGTTTGATGTAGTACCATTTATTTAGTTTTGCTTTTGTAGCCTGAGCCTTTGGTGTGATATCCAAAAATTCATTTCCAAGACCAGTGTCAAGGGGCTTTTTCCCTGTGTTCTCTTCTAAAATTTTATGGTATCAGATCTTACATTTTGGTCTCTTATTCATTTTGAGTTGATTTTTATGTATGGTGTAAAATAATGGTCCAATTCCATTTTTTTTGCATGTTAAAGTTTGTTTTCCCAGCACTCTTGTTGAAGAGACCATCCTTCCCTCCTTGTGTCCTCTTGGTGTACTTGTTAAAAATTAGTTGAAAGAGTTTAAGAGGTATTGACATTAATTCTTCTCTGACTGTTCGGTAGAATTCAGCTGTGAAGCTATTTTGGTCCTAGGCTTTTCTTTGTTGGAAGGCTTTTAATTGCTTCTTCAATCAATTTATTTGTTACTGGTGTGTTCAATCTCTCTATTTCTTCCAATTCAATCTTGGTAGTTTATTTATTTCTAAGAATTTGTTGATTTCTTTAAAGTTAACCAATTTGTTGGCATATAACTGTTCATAATAGTCTCTACAATCCTTTGAATTTCTGAGGCATTTGTTGTAATGTCTTCACTTTTCTTTTTCTTTAAGTCTTTTTTTTCTTAGTCTACCTAGGGATTTGTCAATTTTATCTATTTTTTTAAAAGAACCAACTCTTAGTTTTATGAATTATTTTCCTATAGTTTTTCTGTTCTTTATTTGACTTATTTCTATTCTGAACTTTATTATTATTTTTCCTTCTACTAACTTTGAATTTAGTTTGTTTTTCTTTTTCTGGATAATTGAGGTATAATGTTAGGCTATTTATTTGGAATCTTTCTTTTTTAATACAAGCATTTATTGCTAAACTTTCCTCTTAGAACTTCATTTGCTGCATTCCATAAGTTTTGATATGTTGTGTTTCCATTGTCATTTGTCTCAAGACATTTTTGAATTTCCCTTTTGATTTTTTTCTTTGAACCAATGGTTGTTCAGGAGCATGTTGTTTAGTTTCCACATATTTGTGAATTGTCAAGATCCTTCCTGTTATTGATTTCTAGTTTCATACAATTTTGATCAGAAGCAGTACTAGATATCATTTTAATCATCCTAAATTTGTTAAGACTTATTCTGTGGCCTAGCATATGGTCTATCCTGGGGAATGTTCATGTGCACTAGAGAAGAATGTATATTCTCCTGCTGTTAGGATGGAAAGTTTTATATATGTCTATTAGGTCCATTTTGGTCTCATATGCAGTTCAAGTCCAGTATTTTCTGGTTAATTTTCTGTCTGGTTGATTATCCATTATTGAAAATGAGGTAGTAAGCTTCCCTAATTTTACTGTATTGCTATCTATTTCTTCCTTCATGTTCATTAATATTTGCTTTATATATTTATGTGCACCAATGGTAGATGCATATATATTTATAATTGTTATGACCTCTTGATGAATTGACTCCTTTCTCATTTAATAATGATCTTCGTTTTTTGCAACACTTTTTGACTTACAGTCTACTTTATCTGATATAAGCATAGCAAGCTCTCTCTCTTTTGGTTGCTATTAGCATGGAATATCTTCTGTCATTCCTTTACTTTCAGCCTACGTATGTCTCTCCAGCTAGAATAGGTCTCTTGTAGACAGCATATAGTTGGATCTTTTTTTTTTTTTTTAACGCACTTTATGTCAGCCACTTAATGTCTTATTTTTTCTTGAGATGGGGGTCTTACTGTGTTGTCCAGGCTTGTCTCAAACTTCTGTGCTCAAGGAATCTTCTCACCTCAGTCTCCTGAGTAGTTGGAATTATGGGTTTGTGCCACCATATCCAGCTTGTCTCTTTTGATTGCAATGTTTAATCTGTTTACATTCAAAGTTATTACTGATAAATAAGGACTTACTCCTGCCATTTTTTAAATTGTTTTCTGGTCGTTTTGTAGATCCTTTGTTTCTTTCTTCCTCTTTTATTGTCTATCTTAGTGATTTGGTGATTTTCTGTAGTGTTAAGTTTTTCTTTCTTTCTCTTTCTCATTTGTGTATCTGCTGTGGCTTTTTGTTTTGTGGTTACCATGGAGCTTACCTAAAACATCTTATAGTTGTGATAGACTGTGTTAAACAGATAACAACTTAACTTTAGTTGCATATGAATACCCAAGACTTTTATATTCCCCCCATTTATATTTTTGCTGTCACAATTTATGCCTTTTTATATTGTATCTTCCTTTATACTTTATTGTAGCTATAGTTATTTTGACCATTTTAACTTTGAATCTTCATACTAGAAATTTGAAAGATTTACATACCACCTTTATAGTAATGTAGTGGGGAATACTTTATTTCTTTTTTATTTCTGAGGGATAACTTTGTGGGTATAGTATTCCAGGCTGGCACTTTTTTTCTTTCAGTACTTTGAATATGTTATCCCGTTTTTCTCCTGACTTTCAAGATTTCTGCTAAGATATTCACTGATAGTCTAATGGGGATTCCCTTTATGTCACTTGCTGCTTTTAAGATTCTGCCTTTGTATTTTGACATTTTGATAAAAATGTGCCTTTGGAATAAATTTGGTGACTTTTGAGCTTCATGGATCTGAATGTTCATATCTCTGCCAAGACTTAAGAAGCTTTCAGCAGTTATTTCATTAAATAAACTTTGTGTGTCTTTTTCTCCCTTCCTCCTTTGAAGTTCGTAATGTGAGCATTTGCTCATTTAATGGTGTCCCATAAATCCTGTAGGCTTTCCTCACTCTTTAAAATTTTTTCCCCTTTCTAACTAGGTTTTTTCTTTTTTTTTCTTTTTTTTTTTTCTTTGGGTGTGTGTATGTTTCACCCCTCCTAACACCTATCCAGCTTCAGGTTTTTTCTCAAAGCTGCTAAAAGAAGGAAATTTTTTCAAGAGAGTTGTCTTCAAGTTCAGAGATGTTTTCTTCTGCTTGATCTATTCTGTTGAAGCTCTCAACTGTATTTTTTTTTTAATTCCATTCATTGAATTCTTTAGCTCCAGATTTCTATTTGGTTCTTTTTAAATGATATCTATCTTTTTGTTGAATTTGTCAGTCAGATCATGAGTTGTTCTCCTGATTTCATTGAATTTTCTATCTGTATTCTATTGTATCTCATTGAGTTTCCTTAAGATCATTATTTTGATTACTTTTTGGGAAATTTGTGAAGTTTAATTTCTTTAGGATCAGGTACTGGAGACTTATGTTCCTTTGACGGTGTCATATTTTCTTACTTTTCCGTGCTTCTTGTGTCCCTGTGTTGATGTCTGTGCCTCTGATGAAATAGTCATCTCCAATTTTAGAGTAGCTTTCATAGGGAAAGATTTTCACTGGCATATGAGTCCTAGGTTGGTTGTGTGTTGGCTGTGGTTCCAGGTAGGTGCAGTAGAGCAGTCTCCATGAAGTTTTTCAGTTGTTATTGACATCATTGATAACTGCAGCTGATTCAGTGGCTAAGGCTACAAGAGTTTGTAGCAGCAGTGGTGGCAGGGTAGGTTGTTAGAGCTCTCAGTGGAAAAGTCTTTGGGGAGGTCCTCTTGTTTTTTTTTTCCCCACAGTGGGAAGAAGTAGCTGAGGGGATCCCTCTTGGTGCTGGGTCTGACACAGGCCACAGGCAGCCACAGTGGTTCTGTGTTCCAGAGTACAGCTGCTTAGAGTAGCTGTGGAGTTTGGGTCCTGGCTTCAATGTCTTGTTGTACTATTGTAGAACCTGTAATGTGGGTGCAGGTTCACTCTCTGTGACAAGTGGATGAAGCTCTCCCACTAAACAGAGGACTGTTACTCTGAGGCACTCCCCAGTAGCTTGGGCCCAGGGGTCAGGTGTGTAGCTGTGACTCTGATGCTGGGGGTCAGGGCACAGCATTGGTATGGCTCTGGGGAGGAAGGAGTGTTCAAGAACTTGGGCCCAGAGCCAACAGGGTACATTGGCAACTCAGGCATCAGGAGAGGAAGTAGCACATGGTGGTGACTCTGGACTCTGGAGAGGTGGAACACAACAGTGGCCCAGGGTGTGTGAGTCCAGGTGCAGTGGCAGAGAATTCCTAGAATGGAGGGGCACAGTTGTGGCTTGGGCTCTAGGAGGCGGGGAGCAGTGCAATGATAGCTCAACACCTTGGGGAGGTGCAACACCTCAGCAGCTCAGACTCCAGAGGGTTGGTTCAGATCCAAGAAGATGGAGCTCTGCAGTTGCTCAGCCCAAAGGGTAGGGTGAAATAGAACAGCCACGACTCTGTTTCCCTAGAGGGTAGAGCACCACATCTGCTCAGGCACCAGAGGTGTAGCTGCTCTGGTGAGACCATCTCTGGATCCTCAAGGGGCTTGGTGACACACAGGCTTGAATGCTGGGGTTGTGGCTACTCTCCTGGGCTGACGCTCTGATTCTGAGGGGTGAGGTAGGGGGTTGGTTAAGGCTCTGGGGGGTCAGGCATGCTCTGCTGGCTCAGGCATGATTTATCCCTCCCTTAATCAGCTACTAGAGGGCAGGGATGTTGCCTACCCTGCTCCCTGCTAGATGATTTTCTTATGAATTACAAGGCCAGCACAAAGAGGGCACTCAGTGCACAATTGTGGAATTATTAAATCCATTGAAATCATCAGGCAAGAGGATCTTCTTTCTACATACACACGTATGGTTGGGATGTTTTTTCTTTTTCACAAATGGGATCATATTGTATGCATTGTATTACCAACTTTCTTTTCTTCTCCTTCTTCTTTGTGTAATAATATCTTAGGGATCTTTCCTTGACTTTATGAAGACCCACTTCATTCATTTTAACTGCTGGATAATCACTCCTGTGTTGATGGGCATATGAGTTCCTTCCACTCTTCACTATTTCTTGTGATGCTGCTGTAGGCTTCCTTGCACAGGCCTCTTGCTACACAGGTGTGAGTGTTTCTCCAGGAAAGACAACTGAGCAGGACTCACTGGATGACAGGGCTCCTCTTTCCTATCCCATTTACTGGGTCAGATGCTTAAAATCTAAATTTTCCTGAAAAACAAGCTCAACTGAGGAGAAATTCCTTTCCCTGGGCGTGGTAGGGAGTGTCAGTCCTGGGCTTGTATCATGAACTTGGCACACACACAGACACACACACACACTTGATTCTATTCCAGCCTGCTCACCAGGAAACCTAATTTTAAAACAGGAACTAATTCATGTGTTTTTCAGCTCCATCAGGTCATTTATGTTCTTCTCTAAACTGGTTATTCTAGTTAGCATTTTGTCTAACCTTTTTTCAAGGTTCCTAGCTTCCTTGCATTGGGTTAGAGCATGCTCCTTTAGCTCAGAGGAGTTTGTTATTACCCACCTTCTGAAGCCTACTTCTGTCAATTTGTCAAACTCATTCTCCATCCAGTTTTGTTCCCTTGCTGGTGAGGAATTGAGAACCTTTGGAGCAGAAGAGGCATTCTGGTTTTTGGAATTTTCAGTCTTTTTGAGCTGGTTTCTCCCCATCTTCGTGAATTAATCTACCTTTGGTCTTTGATGTTGGTGACCTTCGGATGGGGTCTCTGAGTGGACGTCCTTTTTGTTGTTGATACTATTCCTTTCAAACCAGGAACTAATTCATGTTAGCATCTTTTATGGAAGCACACTGAACATGAAAGTCCTCATATTTGAGTTCTAGTATAGGATTTGTCACAAACCTTCCAAGAAAATGTAGGACAAGGAACATAGCCTGTATGGTCTTAAATGGGTTCGGAGGAGATAAGGAGTAGAGGGATAGACACATTACTGTTCAAGGGCACTTTCAGTGCTAACTTTCCAGGGTGATGCTTTGGTTTTCTGCCCTTGACCTCAGGTTTGCCCATAGGAGACACAAAATGGGAAGCGGATGCTTTAAAAGCCAGTCAGTTTTCCCAGGTGAGTCAGAGTCAGCAGCTTGGTGACCTAAGCCCTGGTCAGCAGCCCAACCTTCTTTCCTGGAGCTACCACTGCTGGTTCCTCAGCTGACCCCTGGAGAGGGCATGTTTCACATCTCATACCGAAGAAAGTCGGGAAAAAGCCTTGCCCAAGACTTAGTAGTCTATATTTCTGGTGGCTGCCGGGCCCCACCACCACAGATGCCTGGTTTGGTGTTTCTGACAAAGAAGTAGAGCTGAGTGGTAAGGCAAAGGCTCTGGGGTCACACTGCCTTTGTTCCAATCCTGCCAGCAGACAGAACTAGAGCAAATCACTCAGACTCTTACTTTCCTTATTTTTAGTTGGGGGTGAATATTAAGTGAGGAATTTTCACATAAGCACATGGTAAGGGCTCAATATGCATTTATGATTGTTGTTGTTAATGTCCACAACAAACACAGCTTTTAAGGTCACCAGTGGTGTCTGATGAATTCGTAGACAGATGCATGAGTGTACAGGAAATTACAAGGCTAATATTCTGCTCATATTTCTGCCACTGGCTCCCTCCAAAATCAGTCCTCTGCTCATTCAAACTGAAAAAGTGTTCCCTAAACTAGCCTCAGTGCGAATCCTAGCATTGATAATGGCTCTTTCTTAATCTGGGATTGTCTTCCCACCTATTTCTGACTATGAAAATCCCATCCTTCAAGGTCCCCAATCACATGCCACCTCCTCCAAAAAACTTTGTTTTTCCTGTTGAGAAGTGCTAACTTCATTTTCATATCGAATATATATCTATGTGCTGATGATTCCCAAGTCTGTATTTTCTATAGAGACCTTTCTCCTAAATACCAGACTTGTGAACAGTTCCATCTCACCTACCCACTCAGTCAAGCCTGCTCTTCTGGCAGGCCTCCTCCTGACCCCCATGTGAGATAGATCCAGTGCCAATTGTAACAATAGGAAAAGCAAGCTGTTATTCCTACTGTCACACACAATACAACACTCAACACAGCATATAGAGTATTTTATTGCTTCTCACCAAAATGTGTCTGTTGTTTTCCTCACATACCAAGCAATTCTCCAGCAGACACCAACCGGGTGTCCTATAATTCAGTTCAGTTATGACACCATCTACTTGAAGATAGTGTTAGATCCCACAGTTTAAGAGCCCAGTCCCACAAAATTGCCCTCCACTTCAGGTGTCAGTCACAAGTCCCTGGTTGTGATCTGTACTTCTGACCAGCTAGCTGTAAATCAAGGGTTCCCATGATCCTTTCTTTGTGTTTGATTAATTTGTTAGAGCATCTCACTGAACTCAGACTAACACTTGACTTACATTTACCCATTTATTATAAAGGACATTACAAAGGATGTGGATGAACGCCAGATGGAAGAGAGGCATAATGTAAGGTATGTGGGAAGGGGCACAGAGTACCATGCCCTCTCCAGGTGTGCCACCCTCCCAGGACCTCTGCTGATTCATCAACCAGGAAGCTCTCTGAACCCTGTCCTTTTGGGGTTTTATAGAGGCTTCATTATGTAGCATGACTGATTAAATCATTGACCATTGGTGATTAGCTCATCTTTAACACCCCCTCTCTTCCCCAGAGGTCAGGGCAGTGGGGTCTGAAAGTTCTAATGTAATCACATGGTTGATTCCCCTGCCTACGAGCCCCCATCATGAGGCTATTAAGGAGTCCACCAAGAGTAACAGAAGATGCTCCTGTTCTCCAGGAAATTCCAAGGGATTTAGGAGCTCTGCATTAGGTGATCTTGTCACTTAGGAAATCATAAAAGTTTTAGGAGCTCTGTCTCAAGAACCAGGAGCAGAGACCAAATATGTATTTCCTCTTCTTCTTCTTTTTTTTTTGTTGAGATGAGGTCTCACTATATTGTCCAGGTTGGTCTCCAACTCCTGAGCTCAAGCAATGGTCCCGCATTGGTGGCCAAGGTGCTGGGATTACAAGCATGAGCCACCATGCCCGCCATGTATTTGTTATTATATCACACGATTACACAACCTCTGTCAGTTCATGGCACTCCCAATCCTTCTAGGTGCTCAGGCCTTCTCTCATACCCCGCATCTAATGCAACAGTTAATTCTGCCTCAACCTACAAAATAAACCAGAATCTCACCATTTCTCATCACCTCCACTGCTTCTACTGTTAAAAGAAAAAACTTTAGAAAAATTAAACTTAAGAACATTTAGTTGAGCAAAGAATGATTCACAGATTGGGCACCCCCACCCTTGCCCCACCCCGACCAGAACAGGAACAGTTTCAGAGAGCTCCAGGCTGCAACTTGAGCAGGTAGCATTTATGGACAGCAAACAGAAGTGAGGTACAAAGGCTGCTTGATTGGTTACAGCTCAGTATTTGCCTTATTTGATCATGGTTTGATCAGTTGGCCACCTTTGACTGAAGCTCTGCTGCTGTGATTGGCTGAGACTCAGCTTTTTGTTACAAAAGTATACACCCAAGTTAGTTTCAGTTAGTTCATGTACTAAATTAGGTTATCGTTTGTGACATAAGAAATCAAATATGGAGGCATCCTTAGGCCAAATTTAGTTTAACATTATTTTTAAGAAAAGAAAAATAGCTTAGAACAATCTGAGCTGTGCGAGATATGCAAAATTTATCAGGCTCAGAGACATGAGTATGGGACTTCAGTAATGTCTCCTGCACCCATGCCATGGGTCCATTATTAAAGGCATTTTGTTCCTGACTAGCTGCCTCACCCATAATCTTCATTTTCCTGGAATTTAATAACAATGTGTAGCCAATCAATAGCTTATGTTATTTTAATGTAAATTATTGGTAAATAACTTAGGAACTGCTGCTTCTTTTCCTTTAAAAACCCACCTGTAATTGTGGCTAATCCGAGCTCATGTGCTGAATCTATGATTCTGGGTTGCAGTCCTCAAACTTGGCTCAAATAAACTCTACTTATGTTAAGTTTGCCTCAGCTTTGTTTTCCTTTAGGCCGACCCCCTGGTCCAGCCACACTTTTGCTTGCATTACTGCAATAGCCTCCTGCCAGTCTCCTTGCTTCACTCTTGTCCTTTTCTACCCTGTCTATTCTCAACACAGCAGCTGGAGTGATTCTTTCAAATCATAAGTCATATCACTCTTCCACCAAAAATTCTCCAATGGTTGCCATTTCACTCAGATGAAAGCCACCATCCTTAAAATGATCTAGCAAGCCCTACATACCCAGGCCCCTGTTACCTCTCTGACTTCATCTCCTGCTAATCTCCCTGTGCTGCCCAATCTTCAGTCATCCTTTGGAACCCACTCCTCACTCTTCTCTACCCTGTGCTGTGCCCCCAGGAGGCTGGCCTTTACGGGCTTCCTCCACAAAGCTCTGTTAATCTTTGGCTTCCAGTTATATTCAGTCATGGGAAGATGGAAGGTGAGAAGACGGAGTATTTATTCTGCTGGCCCCTTTCCATTCATGACCTTGGCTAGGCCGTAGCTATGTTCCTCTATCAAAGACATAGCCCCTGGCCCTGGGCCCTGGCTGCAGCCAGCTCTTGCTAGATTGCACTAGCTCCCCCTCCTTTTGTGCCTTCAGGCCTAAGGATGTTATGGCTTCTTTTTATTTCTAGCCCTGGAGTGCCTCATCATACTTGCTGGTTTGCCTTAAGCCTGCCTACACTTTTGTAATGAAGCTCCTTCTTCATTCTTTCTTTAATTATGACCTTGAAGGTGTCTGCTTCCTACCTCTTTCTCACCATGTTCAAGTCACACCCTCTTCTGCCCTTCCTCTATCATGCTGGGCACCCTTCTGCCCCAGGGCCTTTGCACTGGCTCTTCCCTTTTCCTGGCATGCTCTCCCCCTGGCTGCTCCTGGATCCTTCCCTCATGTCCTTTTGGTCTTTGCTGAGTTGTCATTTTCTCAGTGATGACTTCTGTCTCTCAGCCCTTCTGAAAACCGCAGCCCCTCTACTGTGGAAGACCCTTTTTTTTTCCATAACACTTTCCACCATCTAACACACTGTATAATTTACTTATTTATTATGTTTCTTGCCTTTCTCCTTTCACTAGAATGTGAAAGCTACATGAGGGCAATATGTTGTCTTTTTTCCTTGCTGATGTATCCTCTAGACTTAGATAAATGCCTAGGTGTAGAAGATGCTCAATAAATATTTTTTCACTGAACAATTTGTTGAATAAATGACATATTCTTATCTCTTATGGGATCTGTATTACTTTCCTAGGACTACTCTAACAAAGTACCACAAACTGGGTTGAAACAATAGAAAAGGATTGTCTTATAGTTCTGGAAACTAGAAGTCCAAAATCAAGGTGTCAGCATGGCCATACTCCCTCTGAAACCTGTAGGGGGAATCTTTCCTTGTCTTTTTCTAGTTTCTGGTGGTTTGCAGACAATGCTTGGTATTCTTTGGTTTGTGGCTATGTAACTCCAATCTCTGCCTTCATTGTCACATGGAGCCCTCCTTGTGTGTCCTTGTCTATTCACAGGTTTTTGTTTTGTTTTGTTTTGAGACGGAATCTTGCTCTGTCACTCAGGCTGGAGTGCAGTGGCGCGATCTCAGCTCACAGCAAGCTCTGCCTCCCGGGTTCACACTATTCTCCTGCCTCAGCCTCCTGCGTAGCTGGGACTGCAGGCGCCCGCCACCACGCCTGGTTAATTTTTTTTGTATTTTTAGTAGAGATGGGGTTTCGCAGTATTAGCCAGGATGGTCTCGATCCCCTGACCTTGTGATCCGCCTGCCTCGGCCTCCCAAAGTGCTGGGATTACAGATGTGAGCCATCGCCCCTGGCCCACAGGTTGTTTTCTTATAAGGACATTTTTATAAGATCATATTGGATTAGGGACCTACCCTACTTTAGTATAACCTCGTCTTGAATAATTATATCTACAGCAAGCCTATTTCTGAATAAAGTCAGATTCAGAGGGTGAGGACTTCAACCTATCTTTTTCAGGGGGACACAATTCAACTGATAATGGGATCTTTTCAGTTTTTCCCTGGAATTATAGTACCTAAGTTATGATTGCTCCAACTAGATTACAATTTTTCTAAGAAAAAAGTTCAATTTTATGTCTGAAATGGCAAACTGGTGGGTGGCTCTTGGGTTGGATTTTGGTCTACAGGCAAGTTTGTCTGCCCTGAGGTATTGGCCCACATAGTGCTTTGAAAGATTTTTTGAAATAATTTATAAACATTTATTTATTTATTTATTTATTTTAGCATTTTCTTAGAGATAGGGTATTTATATTGTTGCCCAGGCTGGTCTTGGACTCTTGGCCTCAAGTAATTCTCCTGCCTTAGACTCCTATAGCTTATAAACATTTAAACGTTAGGAACCTTCACTTACAAATCTGGATTTTTGGTTTCCATGACAAATGAGAATGTCTGGTTACACAGGCCTGTCTTGCACCATGTTCCTCATTGCCCAAAGCCTAGCAGGGGCTTCTTCTTAGAGCAATGCCCTCCATGCCCTACAGGTACACCTCTCCCTGTTGTTGCCCCAACCTTGATGCCAGTGAAACTGCTTTTGCAAAGATTATGACAGTGAGAGAAATTTAATGTGACTGATTTCATCTTGCTTCTAGCCTCACAGGCTGGCTGTCTTTGCTCATCCCTAGGGGTAGGCCAAGGTAGCCATGTGAGGAATTTAGTTTATAGTTTAACTTTGAAGCGAGGATGATAACAGTCCCTCTCTAAAACGAATTCCCTCATTGGGGGCTGAAACTGTCTTTGTAAGACTAATGAAAAGCTGTAAGATTAAGATTATGGGAGGGACCTGAATTCTGCTAAAATGTAGATACAGTTTCTGTAATCCGTTATTGTTCAGGAGTCATGTGGTCAGAGGTCACAACATTTGTGACTTCCCCAGTTGCTTCTGTAGGTAACACCACTATTGTAGAACCTAAAATTGGTCTTTTGAGATGTCTTTCAGACTTTTACATTCTGGCAACTGACTGAGCCCACCCAGACTCATGACTCATGACTTCACCTGTCCTGTGTTTCCCATCTAGAAACAAACTCAGTGCATGAGGACTATTTTCCACATTCCTATGATTGCATCTCCAACGAATCAGCAGCACCCACCCCCTCCCCACCTGCCCACCAAACTATCCTTGAAAAACCCTAAACTCTGGGTCTTTGGGGAGATTGACTGGAGTGATAACCCTGGTTGTTCTGCATGGCTGGCCTCACATTAATGAAAGGTTTTCTTTGCTGCAATACCAGTCTCAGTGAACTGGTTTTGTCTGTGCAGCAGGCAGAAAGAATCCATCAGGCAATTACAGTGGCATCAGCTGCCACTTATCTCCTGGCCAGCTCACTCATTTCTATCAGCTGCATGGCTCTTGTAGCCATATGAGCTTGTAACCCCTGAATACCAAACAAATATTAAGGGAACAACAGGTATTCCATAATGATGGCAGTGATGGTGATGGTGGTGAGTCGAAGGTGGATTGGAGCTCCACTTTTTTTTTTTTTTTTTTTACCATATACTCTTGAAGCTTTCCCAATCTAGCTTTTATCTCCACTGCTCCACCAAGATGTCCAGTGGTAAATTCTCTGTGCACATCTTACTTATTAGCAGCATTTGACATAGTTAATCACCTTCTGCTCTTGAAACACTTTCTTCACTTGAATTCTGTACCATCTTATGCTCTTGGTACATATCCTCTCACTGGCCACTCTTTCTCTATCGCTTTTGCTGGTTTCTACTCCTTTCTTATTCATGTAAAAATTAATGTGCTTGTAGGGCTCATTCTTGATATATCCTCCGTATTCTATCCTCCACTTTCTCCCTTAAGAGATCTTATTTGGTCTCCTAACTTTACATACCCTCTACACAGTGACAACTCCCGAATACTTACGTTCAGCTTTTAACTTCTCCATGAACTCCAGATTGCTTTGTCTACATTTGCTTGGATATACTAAAGGACTATTAAATATTACATATACAAAACCAACCTCCTGGTTTCAATTCACAAAGCTTCTTTTCTCCTAGCATTTAACATTTCAATAAATATTAAATTATTTCAGTTGTTCAGGTAAAAAAAATCAGAACTACTCTAGAGTAGATTTTTTTTTCCTC
Organism: Symphalangus syndactylus; assembly: GCF_028878055.3. Lineage (NCBI taxonomy): Eukaryota > Metazoa > Chordata > Mammalia > Primates > Hylobatidae > Symphalangus > Symphalangus syndactylus. The sequence goes on from NC_072429.2 coordinate 37,772,660, forward strand.
TCATACATTCAATATATCAACACATCCTCATGGCTCTCTGTGATGGTTAATTTCATGTGTTCTCTTGGCTAGGTCATGGTGCCCAGTTGTTTGACCAAAGAACAAAATAGATGTTGAAGATTTTTTTTTTAAAGATAATTAATATTGACATCAGTAGACGGTGCACAAAGCAGATTACCCTCTATAATGTGCATGGGCCTTCCCACCAGCTGACTGGGGGCCTTCCAATTAATCAAAGGCCTTAAGACTGAAGACTGCAGTTTCCTAAAAAAGAAATTCTTCTCAAGACTTCTTGACTGCAACAGGGGAAACTTGTGTGAGTTTCTAGTCTGCTGCTCTGTGGAATTTGGACTAAAGACTGCAATAGCAACTCTTACTTAAGTCTCCAGCCTGTTGCCTTGCCCTATGGATTTCAGATTCGCCAACTCTCACAGGAGCCAATTCGTTAATTTTTTTTTCTCTTTCTTTATCTTTAAACTTTTATTGGTCCTGTTCCCCTGGAGTACCTTGACTAATATACCCTTATTTCAAAATATGTCTAATACCTAAACCCTTTTCATCACCTCTACCAATAGCACTTTGGTTCAAGACATTATCATCTCTCTGCTGGATGTTACAATTGCTGCATATCTGGAGTTCCATCTATAGCCTATAAGCCAGGCTGACCCTTTAAAACCATAAGTCATGCACGTTACTCTTCTTTTTAGTGTCCTCCATTGGCTCTTACCTCATTCAGAGTAAAAGCTGAAGTCCTAAGATGACCTCTAAGGCCCTGCACTGTTTGGTCTCCTGCTGCTTTCTCTGACTTCATCTCTGTGCCCTCGCCTACCTCACTAGCCTTCAGCCACACTTCCTTTAACATGCTAAGCAAGTTCCTACTTCAGGGCCTTTGCTCCTGCTGGAAATCTCTTTGCCCTAATCAATTCATCAGGCTACCCAGGAGCAGAACAGCACAGTTTCTTGCATGTCAAGGGAAGCGATGACTTTATCCAGAATGGACTATTCATTTAAGACCTGCCACAATGTGTGTGTTAGCCAACTGCCTAGGGTGTCATCTCTGACAGATGGCCTGGGATCCTTTCAATAGTTGGTTTTGATCATTTATAGTCTGATTGTTGTTGTACCTGTGTAAGAGTGGTGTGCAGACCAGCCAAGGAGCAATGATAAGTCTGTGCATCTGTCAGCATGTGTAAGTTAGAGCATGGGGCTTCTTGTCACTGCCTGATTTTCACGTACATCCCAGTTTTAAGTGGCTGTTTTCTAAAGGAACTCTTGTCCTTTCATTGTGGGCCCAAGAAAACATTCTAATTCATACTCAAAAACACTGTGCCTCGGTAAGGGAAACACATGAGAAACGTATGGGAAGTAGATACTTTAAATAGACCTGTACAGAGAAAACATCCTCCCCGGTGGCAATGTGATCAGAGAGACCCCATCCCTCCTGCACTCTACTCCCCGCCCCATCTCTCATCTCCTGGGCTTTGTGTAAATGGTTAGCTGGCTCCAGAGGTTTCAGTCCTTCCTAGGCCTTTCTCATTGTGTGTCCTAGTAGTCATGGAAGAACCCACAATGTATCCCAGGTATCAGAAATGTGATCCTTCTGGGCTGTGGAATCAACTAGACCTTGCTCAGTCTTGACTCTGACATTCATAAACGGTGGGAGAAGGGAGGGAGTTGGACAAGTTATACACTCCCCTTTATCCGTTTCCTCACTTACAAAGTAGAAATGATGCCTACATTATGGGGCTGTTACGGGATTTGAATAGAATAATGTACAGTGACAGCCTGGCCCACAGTAAACATTCAGAAACTGTGTCTCAGGATGAGTCAGCATGGAGACAGGAGCGGCGCTTAAGAGACAGGCTCAAGACCCTGTCCTCTGGGGCTGGGCTGGTGCGTGAGGTGGATACTCCTGATCTCCGGTGGAACTGACCCCTAGACCATTCTTCACCTGGTCACCCGAGTGCTCCTCTCAGAATATAAACTCGATCAGGCCACTGCCCTCCTTAAAATGCTGGTGATACTGACCTCAAGTTCAGCCTCCAAATAGCCTGCAACATAGGCCCGGCAGGACCCCACCTTCTCTTGGCTCACACCTCCTGTTCTTTGGGCCTCTCACCAGGGTCCTTTCACGACTTTGCTCTAGTCATGAAGGAAACATTGGGTGAGCAGTGCTCTTTGAGCTTGGTTGTTAGAGCAGTCATGCTTCTGTCCAACCTTGCTGGCATTCAGCCATGTTTTCTCCATCTCCTTTGCAAGATCTCATGGGAGGTTTTCTGAAATTTAGCCACAGTGTCAACTGGATTCCCCTGCTCCACTGCCTATCTGAAACAGGAAAGAGGTTAGTCTTGTGGGACCAGTTTTGCTTGCATACCTGTAGACTTGCTGTATTTTTTTTTAGTTTTATTTTTAATTGACACATAACAATTCTACACATTTATGGGCTAGAATGTGATGTTTCAATATATCTATATATTGTGTAATGAACAAATCAAGGTAATTAGCATATCCATCATCTCAAACATCATTTTTTTTTGTGGTGAGAACATTCAAAATCCTCTCTTCTATGTTGAAATATACAATACATTATTAACTATAGTTCCCCTACTGTGCAATAGAACACTAGAACTTACTCCTCCTATGTAACTCTAACCTTCTACCTATTGACCAACCTCTCCCCATCCTTTGATGTATTTGGTTTTCCATCCCCTCACCTGTAAAATGCTGGGCTTCATCAGATGATCTCCTGGATTCTTTTCCTGCACACCAGCAGCTGGGGGTTTGCGTGTTCCCCAGTGAAGAGCTGGCTCATTGATGCTGCTAGGTCGAAGTGAAATGCTGCACCCACAGCTCCAACTTTATCAGAGAGCCAAGGGAGGCCTTTGCAGAGAGATACTGGGTGGAGATCACTGTAAAGGGGTGGCAGGCCAGTCAGTGTGGGCCAAGTCAGTCAGGGAGGGAGCAAGAACAGCAGTCTTGATCTCTGGGATGTTCTCTGCCCTCCTCCCCCGCCCTGGCTGCCCCCACAAGAACCAAACTGTGTATCTCAATCCTAGAATGCAAGGAATGTGCTGCAGGCTGATAGGCATGAAGCGATCTGCTGAGAGGCAGGGAGGAGCCCTGTTCCCCGGGCCTGACAGTGCAGGAGCTGTGGGCCTGCAGGCTGGGCTGGGCTGCCCCTCCCACCCTCCCTGGGCCTCCTGCCCTAGCCGGGATATCAAAGGCTGCATTGTGCATTGAGCAGGCCTCGGTCCCTTGTGTGCCAGGGAGGAGGCAGGAGGAGGGACACCGTTGGGAGGCTGGCCCTTGCAGCACTCTTCTGGCCGGTGTTCCCAAGGGCCTCGGCCAGGGTAGAATGGTACACACATGGGTGGCTGCTTCTGCATCCCCAGGGAGCGGAGTCTGACCCGGGGCCCAGGTGAGTTTCCCAGGGGGCCCTTGGCCTGTGGCTTGGCCAAAGTGGATGGTCCAGTGGAGGCTCAGGAACCTGCTGGGTTGGAGAAACTTTTCTCCCAAAGATGGGGAGATGATTATGCTTTCTGGCTGCCTCTCCTTCCTCCCTGGGTAAGTGTTTGTCATGCTGGCTCTGTAAAAAGGGAGCAAAGCCTGGAAGCATCTATTTTTTCCTGAAGAAAGAGGCTTTGAGCTCGCTCTGTCAGGAGCTAAGCAGCACTGCTCCTGGCTGCCACTCCCAGGGTGTGACTAAGCCCTTCCTTCCTTTCTTCCCAAGATCCCCCAGGACAGGAAGAAAGTTCAGGCAGTGAGTTCCTCTGTGGCCTATGGGTGGTCATAAACTTGGCTTTAGTCATTCAAGCCTATTTTTGTCAGGGTTGCTGTTACTGGAGAAAAACAGGCAGTTTCCGGCCTCCGTCTATTACAGTGTGATTTGTGTGTGAGTGCATGTGTAAGTGTGTGCATCAAGTTGAGGCAATGGAGAGTTGTTGCTCTAAGAAATTGTCATCTCATGGGAGAGTGACTTAGGGTGACCAGCCATTATGGTTTGCCTGGGACTGAGGAATTTGCTGGGATATGTCAGTTCCAGGGCAACCAGCCTGGTTGGTCTCCCTGAAGCAACCTTCTTGCCTTTTTTCAGAGGAGAATCAAGGTAGGGCCCTGTGTTCTCTTGTGTGGTGTTTATCAGGATGAGTGGTGGCTTTGGGGAAATGTGGGGGTAGATTGGTCGGGGGAGGCTTGCTTGGGAGATAGGGGAACATTGCTCCAAGGAATCATTCCTAACCCTTGTTAGAACTCTGTGTCTTCCTGGAGCTCCACCATGGTTCCTGAGAGAAGGAGCTAAGAAGCATCCCCTAGCTGAGGGCTCTCTATTCTCTGACAGACAACTTTCTTCTTTAGTCTTATGACCTGGGCTTGTAGAAGGCACTCGAGGTCATTAAAGTGAACTCAAAACAACCGTATTCTGCTTCCTCTGCTTGAAGTCTTCATCTAGGCACCTTGGCACCTACAGCAGGGAATATCTCCCAGAAAAAGGCAACCCCTGGACCTAAAACTATAAGAAAACAAACCCCAAATGATGCCTTTGGCACAAAAGGCACGACTTTAGCTATGAACAATTTCACTTCTCCAGATTTCTCAGATGTAAACACTTTTCAGTCCCTCCCCCTAAGTTCTATTGCCATTGTGCCCCATGAGAGCAGAAACAGCATGGAGGGAGACATGCAGGACCACTGGTCTGGAAGTCAGAGATTGGGGCTCTAGATCTGACTTCCTCTAGCTCTAGTTAGGCAGGTGTCATCTTGGCTACTCACTTGGTCTTTGAGGCCAAAGTGTCTGGATTTGATCTTGGTTCTTTTACTTGCCTCGACAACTTATTTAACTTCTCTGTGTTTCAGTTTCCTTATCTGTAGCTTTAATGACATAATTATGCCCTCTTCATAGAGCTGTGGTGGAGATTAAGTCTACATGTGAAATGGTGAAACAGTCTGGTGCACAGTTAGTTGAGCACAATAAAATTAACCATTGTTAATTCCATTTTGATGACCCTAGTATATCTTGCTTTCTCTCTGGGCCTCCATTTAGTCATATATACAGTTTTAGGGTTGTAAACTGCTGTGTAGAGGTGTCTCAGAGAGCTCTGCTCATGTTCCCTCATCCCTGCTTCTAGTTGACATCTGTCCTTCAGCCAAATATTTCCTGTAGAACAGAGATACGCAGCTCAAAACAAACAAACAAACAAAAATATTGAAAAAGATCAAAATCATAATAACACTATCATTCAATTACTTTATTCTTTCACCTTCTTTTTGCCATTGATTACTGGCTGGCACCCCACATTCACCTTTTCACCAAGAGTTAGCCTGCTATGTATCTCCCTCGAGACTTTTCATGAAATTCCCCCATATTATTCCCTGTATGTGTCAGGGCCTTTCACTAGTAAGGTTGATATGGGTGTTGTAGGTCCGAGTCCAGTCGATCTGGATATTCCCATTCCAGATTCCCCTATTTATCCTAGAGAAAAGAACAAAGTATGAGACCCATCCTGGAGCAACTTAATAGTTGTGTGACCTTGGGCAAGTCCTTCATGTTTTCTGAACCTCAGTTTTCCTGGCTGTAAACTGTATCTAATGGTGGTACTTATCCCATGGAAGTTATGTGAGGATTAAATTGAGTAATTCCTCTCATGGACTTAGCACAGGGTCTGGCTTTTGATAACCCTTCAATAACTACAGGCTGTTTTATTGTTAGTTAATATGGGCCACTCCTACATCACTCCCTCCTCATTCCTTACTGGCCTGGAGAAGTCTGTACTTATGTTTCCTGGGGTGCTTCTGCCTTGTGTCTGTTTAAGTGGGAGTTAACAGCAGACACCAAAACAGTGAGTCCTCAGGGCTAAGGGACACAGGAAAGGAGAAGGCTCTTGATAGCACTGAGCACTGGACAGCTGCCAGACTGGTTTGCGTGGAGTGACACAATAATGAACGTTGACTCTGACTACTCCAGGCACCTGCATTCTTACATGTGGACTCTGCCTGCAGCATCTGTTCCCTGGGATGGCTCTCAATTGCTCACAGAAGTCCCCTAATCGGGGGGACTGCACATGGTGAGAGGATAGGTTCTGATCAGTTGCTATCATCTCTGACTTCCCCACCCTATCTATGAGTTGTTTCTTGCCATTGTTTAATAAGCTACAGTTGCTCACTTTGGATCACAGAGAAAGCCATGTCAAAGCTTGTCGATCAAAAAACTTCTAGCACTTCACCCTTATTTTCAATGCCTGTTTGAAGAAATTTGGCAGATTTAAGCCCTTAAATAGAAGATGTGGAAGAGATACATTCGCCTCTGTTGATCACTGGTGCTTGTAACTTTCCTTTCAACCTTTTTGGTAAATGTGAATTATCAGTATAATAAGAGGAGATCAAGGGTGAATGCTGATAATAGTAAATGATGCTTCACTTTTGAATTTTAAACGACTTGTAAAGCATTTAAAACTACTGATAATAGAGGATATTAGAATAGTTAGCCCACCATCTAGCTGTAACAAATTTTTGCATTAGGCCATGTTATCTTCAGAACTTTACCTTTTTCTTTCTCTTACTTTTTGAAGAACTAAAACATCATAAACATACTTAGGGGCCCCTGGATATCTCTTTCCAACCTCATTACCCTTCTCTCTCCACATAGTTAATAACTCTCATGAATTCAGTGGCTATGTGCTTTCACTACATATTCATGAACTCATGATCATTCCAAAGAATTGTTTTGCAGACTTTAAAACTTAAACAAAATGATATCATGATGCAACTTTTTTTTTTTGCTAAACATTATAATCTAAGATATATTCATGTGGGTAGATGTAGCTGTGCTTCTAACATGCTATTCGTCCCAACAAGGAGAAAGTGGGTTTACATCATAAAAACTGCTGATGGTAGGTCTGTTAGGTCAAAAAAGAAAAGAAAATGTGGGTACAGGAAAAAAAAACATGCAGGAAAATGTTTACTGTTTAGTCTTCTTTTTAAAGTTGAGCATGGTGGTGGGTGGGTAGGAGCAAAGAGAGGCTGAGAGAGGAGAAATGAAGGTGAATTCTCATTTTCAGCAAGTTGTTGTGAGATGTTTCCCTGATCAGAGGCCCGAGACTTTAGAGTTCTGAGGTCAGGTTAATGTAGTGAAAATGGCAAGGTCCCTACCCATTGATATGGATGGCCTCTGGCTCTTTTGCTAATTTGCTGTGTGATCTCAGTAAAATCACGACTCCTCTCTGGGCCTTTAGTTTCTCAACATTAAAATTGGGAGTGGAACTAGGTGATCTTTTAAATCCCTTCCTTCATTCATTTTCTGCAATTCTTGCCTCTTCCCCATGTTTATCCCTCATATTCAATATGTCAAGATACCTTCTCTTTTCTTGTTTTAAAATATAGCCTCATTCACTCTATGCCCTCACTTCTCATTGCCAGGGCCATAGCCCATATTCTCACACTCACCTCCCTGGATTTTCATAGCACCTCTTCAGCTGGTCTCCCTGCCTATTGGGCGTTTCTCTCCTTATCCTTCCCATGTTACCCAAGTAGAATTTTCACTTTTGTTATACCATTGCCATGCTCAAGAATATTTCACACCTCACCATTGCTTACTGTATCCATTCTAAACACCCCTGCCTGCCTTAAAGTGCTCCCGCATCTTGACCCTACCATATTTATCCATTTTAGTCCCACAGCTACCCACCTCCCCAGCATGCGCAGGCTGGCTTCTACCATCCCATGTGTGTACAAAGCTCATTCCCACCCTATCCTGCTTTCCTCCCACTTATATACATCTGCCAAGAACACAAAAAGCAAGCCATCAACTGGGGCTAATATCCAGAACAAGTATATTACAAAGAAAAGCTCCTTCAACTCAATAATGATAAGATAAATAACCCAATAACAATTGCAAAATGTTGGAATGGACACTTCCATATAAAAATATGTAGATGACTAATAAGCGTGTGAAAAAGTGATTAACATCATAAGTCATTAGAGAAGTGCACATTGAAACAATCAGATAAAATGGCCTACCTACTTAGAATGGCCCAAATTAAAAAGACTGTAACATCAAGTGTTAGTGAGGATGTGGAGCAACTAGAACTCTCACATATTGCTGGTGGGAATACAAAATGTTACAGCCTCTTTGGAAACCAGTTTGGCAGTTTACAAATGAATCTCAATGTTTTTCTGAATTGAGGGTTAGTAACTTTTTCTGATCAATAATAATAAAAATAAAACTAGCTTATATCAAAAGCAATTTATTGATTAATAACTGAAAGTCTAGGTTTTTTTTTTTCTTCAGATATTGCTAAATCAAGGTGTTCAGATGATGTTATCAGAAAGCTAACTTTCCTAAGCTCTGTTTTTATGGGTTGGACTGAATGTCAGGTGGGCTTTCTCCTTGTGGTGGGCGCCACAGCTCCAGGCTGTCATATTCATGGCTTCTAGTCCAGTGAAAAGAAATCTCTTCACTAAGTGTGCTGATGAGGGTCCTAGAACTAATTCTCATTGGCTTAATTTTGATCCGTGGCCATGGCACTGCATAACCCAGTTGGATTATGCCTGAATTGTGTGCTCACTTTTGGAGTTAAGGAGTCAGCTCCACATAGACTACATAGACTGGCTTCACATGGGTCACATGGCTAATGAAGAAGCCAGGGTTTGAGTCCAGGACTGTCTGATTGCCACTTGTTCTTAGCCGCTTCTCTACCTGCCTTCAGTGTTAGAAAACAAATGCATGCTGATTACAGAATATTTGAAAAATAGAGAGCTTGCTTTGGCAGCATGTATGCTAAAATCGGAAAGATACAGAGAAGATTAGCATGGCCCCTGTGCAAGGATGACATGCAAATTTGTGAAGTGTTCCATATTTTTGAATAGATAATGAATGGATGCTGGGCTAAATACCTAGGTGATGGGATGATCTGTGCAGCAAATCACCAGGGCACACGTTTACCTATATAACAAACCTGCATATCCTGCACAGATACCCCTGAACTTAAAATAAAAGTTGAAGAAAAACTAAAAGAAGGGTGGAGGAGGGACTTCATCATTCCAAAATGTCAATGTCATCAGAGAAAAAAAGTCATAAAAAAAGTGTATGGAAATGTTCCCAATGAAAGCAGGCTAAAGACTTTTGACAACTAAATGTAGTACTTGATCCTAGACTGCATTCTATACTGAAGAAGAAAAGATGATAAAAAGGATATTACTGATATTACTGGGTCAATTGACAAAGCTGGAATTTAAATAGTAGATTAAAGTATTAATATTAAAACAATTATTAATCAGCAGGCTGTATTGTTAGCAGATTGTGTTATCATCTTTAATATACAAAACTTTTTTCAAAAAATTAATATTTCAGTTAAATAATATCTAAATGTGCCTATAAAAAAAGAAAAATTAGAATATTTGGAAAGTAGATGAAAGTATCAAAAAGATTGTTAAAATGACTCAGCGAAAACTACCATAGACCTTTTGGTTTATTTTCTTTCAGTTATACAAATCATACATTTTTTTCGAAGGTAATTTATTCTATATGACAGTTTTTTGTTGCCTTGAATTATCTCTGGTTCTTTTACAAGGCCCAGCTCAAGTTTTCAAACTTCTTCATGTTGAAATATAACACCATGTGTAAAAGAATGCTGCAAACTGTCAATCCATGTATAACTATTAGCTGTTTTTCCTATTATAGAATGCATTCTAATTTTCCAGCTTCTTTATTGTTTCTCAGAGAGGTGCCCTTCTGGCTCATGGGATCCGAGGCCTCTGGTGAATTGGCTTGAGCATTCTCACACTCTAAGCCATCAGAAATACCCAAAGTGCTAATTAAAAACGCACACCTCAGGACTCTACTCCTAGATGTTTCAAGGTAGAGTAGGTAAAGAGGGGCTCCAGGAATATTTTAAAATTCAGCTTTTTATAAAAATGTACCATTAACACATATACACCATAGAATACTATGCAGCCATAAAAAAGAATGAGAGCATGTCTTTTGTGAGACATAAATGGAGCTGGAGGCCATTATTCTTAGCAAACTAATGTAGGAACAGAAAGCTAAATGCCACATGTTCTCACTTATAAGTGGGAGCTAAATGATAAGAACTTATAAACACAAAGAGGAAAACAACAGACACTGGGATCTACTTGAGGGTGGAGGTTGGGAGGAGGGAGAGAAGCAGAAAAGATAACTATTGGGTACTGAGCTTCATACCTGGCTGATGAAATAATCTGTATAACAAACCTCCAAGATATAAGTTTACCGAAGAACCAAACCTTCACATGTACCCCAAAACCTAAAATAAAAGTTAAAAAAAAGAATGTTGAGGTCAGTAAAGGCTTTAAGAGGATTAAAAAAAATTACCATTTATACAGAGTTGTGCATGAAATCATGTGTACAGTGTGGTGACTTTTCACAAGTGAATATACTCATCGATATTGTTTTATACAGTTGCAATTCATTCATTCTCATTGTTGTATTGGATTTATTTATTTATTTAATTTTGGGGGGATGGGTCTTGCTATGTTGTCCAGGCTGGGCTTGAACTCCTGTGCTGAAACGATCCTCTAGCCTCAGCGTCCCAAATAGCTGAGATTGTAGGCATGTGCCACCATGCCCGGTTTGCTGTATTAAGATTTAGTTATATATTATATATACATCATTTACTTGTCCATTCTAGTGTAAATTGACATTTGAATTGTAGACAAGTTTGGGTTCTTATAAACAGCACTGTTCTGAATATTTTAGTGGATGTCTTTTGGTCTTAGTGCGTGCATATTTTCAGCTTGAATTGACACTGTCAGCTTTCCAAAGATAGAACTTCAGTTTATCTTCACACTTGCAGTATATTCTAGTTGCAGTATATTCTAGGTATTCTACTTGCTCTATATCCTCACAAACACTTGGCTTTATCTGTCTTTTTTTTCATTTTAGCCAGTCTGTGTAGCTGTGTTCCATTGTGGTTTTAATTTTCATTTCCCTGATGAGGTGAAACAATTTTCATATATTTATTAGCTGTTTGAATATTGTCTTTGGTGAAAAGTTTATTCAATCCTTTTGCCCATTTTTCTGGTAGGCTGGCTACCTATTTCTCCAAGATTTTTGGCATTCCTTAAATCTTTGAATATGTTTGAATTATTTGATGACTATATATATGTATGATCAATATTTTCTTGTACTCTGTCACTTTTTTTTTTTTTTTTTTGAGGCAGAGTCTCACTCTGTCGCCCAGGCTGGAGTGCAGTGGCACAATCTCGGCTCACTGCAAGCTCCGCCTCCCGGGTTCACGCCATTCTCCTGCCTCAGTCTCTCCGAGTAGCTGGGACTACAGGCGCCCGCCACCACGCCCGGCTAATTTTTTTGTATTTTTAGTAGAGACAGGGTTTCACCGTGGTCTCGATCTCCCGACCTCATGATCTGCCCGCCTCGGCCTCCCAAAGTGCTGGGATTACAAGCGTGAGCCACCGCGCCCGGCCGCTTTTCAGTCTCTTAATTGCATCTTTTGATTAATAGAAGTTTCTAATTTTAATGTATTACTATTTATCCATTATTCCTTTTGAGGGTAGCACTTTTTCCATCCTGTTTAGGAAATCATTGGCAACATCAAGTCATGCAGATATTCTTCTATATTTTCTATAAGTTTCTTTTGCATAGACATCTTTTTAAAAACAATTATCTAAAAAATTCTGATACAGACAGTTCACGTATCACATTTTGCAAAACCTTGCAATTTTCTGCCCTAAGCCTCACAAATCCTTAAAAGGCTGTGCACCCTTTCCCCAAGCCAGGGTCCCCATCCTTGACTTCCCTTCTTCAAGGTGGGCTCACCTCACAAGTCCTCATTGTCAGTCTATTGTATTTTCTCAGAGAATTCTACAGCAGGGATACACTTACAAACTTGCCAGGGTCAGGTGTAAATGAGTGACGGAATAGGGTGGGGACCATGGTGGCTGGAGAACAAATGCCCTATAGAGCAACAGCAGCCACTTGGCCCCAGCTGACTGTTACCATATGACAATGAGGCTCCTGGGCTACAGATCTTCCATGTTTCAAAACAAACTCAAGCATCTGGGTTATGTGAAACATTTCAATTTCTAAATGATGTCAAGCAGTTCAAAGTAAAAATTCACTGTGTGGGCCAGAAAAAAATAAAGAAGATGTTTGTGGGTTTGCTGTAGTCTACAGTCAAATTTTGTCCCAGGGAAGCAGGCTGCTACTCGAAGTGTGGTCCTGGGAGCAGCAGGAGGAGCATCACCTGTGAAAACATCAGAAATGCAGAACCTCAGCTTTCAAATACTGAAGCAGAATCAGCATTCTATCAATATCCATAGGTGATTCATAGGTAAAATAAAGTTTCAGAAGCACCAATCTAGACATACGGTTCTCAACACTGGCTCAAATTAGAATCATTTGAAGAACTTATTATTAAAAAAAAGATCTATGGCTGTACTATGGACCACAAAAATCTGAATCTCTGAGGATGAAGCAATATTTTTTCTTTTTATTCTTTTATTATTTTTAATTTTTGTGGGTACATATTAGGTGTATATATTTATGGAATACATGAGATATTTTGATATAGGCATATACAATGGGTAATAATCACATCAGGGTAAATCACATCACCTCAAACATTTATCTTTTCTTTTTGTTACCAACAATCCAATTATACTCTTTTAGTTATTTTTAAATGTACAATAAATTATTGGTGACTACAGTCACCCTGTTGTGTTATCAAACATTAGATCTTATTTATTCTATCTAACTGCATTTTTGTACCCATTAACATCCCTACTTCTCCCTAGCACACACCCTTCCCTGCCTCTGGTAACCATTATTCTACTCTTTATCTTCAAGGGTCCATTGTTTTAATTTTTTTTTTTAGCTGGGATGAAGCAATATTTTTAAAAGGCAACCTAGATGATTCAAATAGGCAGCTGGGGTTCGAAAGCACTAATTTAGATCAGTCCTTCATTTGTAAGTGGGGAAAGTGAAAACTCACAAAGTGGACAGGTGAAGTGTCTTGCCCAAGGTCACTGAACTCATGTATGGGAAGATTTGATTTGTGCTCATTCTCATTTCTCATTATTCCCAAGCCAGTGCCTTTTTGCTGCAGTTGCTTTTGGTTCCTCGGGGCAGAACTGAAAAATGATCCTGTTCAACTATAGCTCATTGCTGCCAGGTTTCCAGCTAAGCTGCTTAGCTTTCAGCACTGAACAGCTAACAAGATTTACTGGATGAAGAGCTGACAGGCCCCTGCTTCTGCCTATTCCATTTGAAATCCACTTCATTCTTCATGTACATCACCCAAAACAGTGCTAACTGCTCCCACTGTGAAGAAATGGAAGGTCCTCAACTTGGGTGTCAAAATCCCCCTCCATAGGCACAGAATGGAGACACAGGCTATTAGCAGCAATATGAGAATTTAGGTTCAACATTAACCAGAAGTAAGTGTGACCGCTCCACCCCTGTTGCATTCTTAAGCTGTGTCATTAGAGGCACAGATCCAGTATGCAAAACTTGGTAGGCCTCTTTGGCTCTGACGCACAATTTTATAAGCAAATTAAAGGAGTGACTCACAAATAGTGGTTGAGCCAAGGTTTCCTAACTGCTTTTCAGGACCAGGTAATACTTATCACATTCTGACTCCATGGTACAGTTCTTGAACAGTTTTATGGAAAAAAGGACAGAATCCATCAACTAAAATTAATGTGTGAAGGACTTGAGTTTCCTTGTTGTATTTTGGGGATGCCGTAAAGGAGGCCAATGTTCTACAGCAATGTTTTTGACATTTCCTTCTGTATCTACTTCATTATGCTTTATAGGTGCACCATCTTCTTTCTTTTCAACTCTCTGCCATCAAAGTTTCCTCCTCCCTAGCCCTAGCCTGTGTCTTGGTCTTCTTTCTTCTTCTTTTTACTCCACTTCTACCATTGTGAAGACAGTAACTTTTCAGAGTTGGGAAGAAAGAGAGGCCTGACAGGACCCTATTTAAGGGGAAGACAGAAGGACAGCTGGGGACAATTATACATTTCAGGGCCATTACAACCACACCCCAATTGCCTCCCTAATGATGCCAATGTCTGTCTCCACTCCAGCCCTTCCATTATCTGCCCCTATTGAACCTTAAGCCTTGCTGTAGTCAGATCTGTGATGACCTGTGTAGGCTCAATGTATATTGAGCACCTTCAGTGTTCTAAGCCATGAGACTTAGTTCAATATGTGAATGGGGATCTGCTTTTTAATAAGATGAGCATACCCAGGCTGCTGCTGGATTGAGATGGCATGTATGACAGTTCTTTGATAATAGCTTACATAATTACAAGGCAATGGTGATAACAATTAGAATTCTTTCATGCCACTAATCCTGGAAAAAAATTGTCACTTGACCAAAGCTACAGCCTTGCTTATAACTTGCTTTGAACTTCCTTACACTCTTAAGATGACCTTTTATTTCATCTTCTCCAGGTAAAGAAACTCCTTCCAAGGATCCAGCTGTATCGAGTGAGTGTATAGCCTCATCTGAATACAAGGAAAAATGTTTTCTGCCGCAGAACATTAATCCAGGTATCCAAATCCCAAAGACAAGCCTTATTCTTCCATGTTGAGTATTGCAATAACCTCTTTATCTCTCCCATCTAAATAGCCCCTCCCTCTTTCCCTCTTGATGAAAAGATTTTGACAATGCTATTTGCTTGCTCATAAATCTTCTGTTGTACTCCATTGCCTACAAAATTAATTTTAACTTTCTCAAGCTGTTACTCAGAGCTCTTCACAATCTGGCACTTATTAGGAGCTCCATACTTATTTGCTTTGTTAAAGAAAGTATATCATAAATTAGATTTGAAGGTATTGAGAGATAGGGGTTAAAAATATTTATATTCAACATGGTACCTCAAAGAGTTGTTCATACATTGTTGCTGCTCAGAAAATGTTTGATGAATAAATACATGGGCTGCACGTGGTGGCTCTCACCTGTAATCTCAGCACTTTGGGAAGCTGAGATGGGAGGATCACTTGAGCCCAGGAATTGGGGCCTAGTCTGGTCAACAGAGTGAGACCTGATCTCTAAAAAAAAATGAAAACATTAGTCAGACACAGTGGCATATGCCTGCAGTCCCAGCTACTTGAGAGGCTGAGATGGGAAGACTGCCTGAGCCTGGGAGGTTGAGGGTGCAGTAAGCTGTAATTGCACCATTGCACTCCAGCCTGGGTAACAGAGTGAGACCCTGCCTCAAAATAAATAAATAAATGAATACATGAATGGTTGAATGAATATGTGGAGGTCACTTTTACATACTATATGATACCCAACATAGTACTTTATATGTAGTAGGTTCTGCGTAAGTATTTGTTAAATAAGTGAATAATAAATGAATATGTGAAGTGAGACTGGCTTGAGCAGAAGGGCATCTGTATGACTCTTTCAGAAACAGAAAAAGTTTTGAAATTAATGTGAAAAAAATCTTATTCTTAATACACGTCTCCCACAAAATCCCCTTTAAAAGACATCGATGAAGCCTGCAAAGAGAAAATTGTTATCAGAGGAAAGGTGCACCTGGGCAGAACTCTGTAACAGAAACTCTGAGGACAAACCTGTAGAAGACTTGATTTCTGTTGTACAGTAGATAGGACCATTTTAGAGGGCAATTCGTGTGCCAAATGATCCTCACATGTTTTTCTCATTTTTGCTTGCCCATCGCTAGGTGGAAGCGCCTAAATCTCCATTTAGCTGATGAGAAACAGAGTGTCAGAGAGGGAAATGACTTCACCACGACACAGTTAACACGTGATGAGGAAGGGCCTTGTTCAAAACCACAACGCTCCTTCGCCCTCCAAAAATATAGCTCTCCCTGTAATACAAAATATAGACTTGTGAAAAAGATTATAAATATATTTAAATAGATACAATAGATATTGTATACATGTCATACCAGGTTCTTTCTTTTCCCAGTTTCAGACGAGATCGGGCGTGTTCAGGGTGGTATAGCCGCAGGCCCAATTTCAAATTTGTCAAACTTCTTCGTTGACAATGAGAAAAACTTTGCCCTTTGTTTCTTGATATTGTGTCAATCTGCTTATCTGTCTGTCAGCTTGGACCACCCCTGGAAAAACCTGAATTACCATCTGTTGTTTCATGAACGCAGTAGAGTCAGCATTTTGCCTTATCAATGCATGAAGGCCAGTGAACAAAGGGTATCTGTAGGTGAAACTGAACTGACCTCGGGCTGAACTTGTCCATCTTTCAGCATTTTCCACCCTGATGCTGTTTCCAGGAAGGTCATGGAGTGAGAAAGGGAGATGGCTGTAGCTGCCAACCTCTCCTCAATGCAGTACAGTTGCAGACAGAATCAGTCAAACATATTATCACAATTACAGAACTGACTTTGAGAAGGATTAATCTGTGACACAATACACTTCATGAAAACTATATTGAGCTTGACTTCCTCCCTGCTATAGTGATGCAGAGGGCGCTGTGGGATCCCACTGTGGGCACAGAGGTTCTGCTCTAAGTATCAGTTTTCACGGTTGAGATCTCAAGAGCAGTCTGCTTATTTAAGTCCAGGTCTTTTGAGTTCCATATACATAGATTCATGTGCATGGCAAGGAGATTCACACGAAAGGCCCTGTTTGTCAGTCAGCAGGGGCTACTCTAAGAGATTTGAATGGGGATTTTGGATTAGATGTTGGAAGGATGGATGAGATGGGTTTGGTAGAAAGGAATCATAGAATCGGTTATTGCCAAGGTTAATAGTCATGATCACCTGAGGGCAGCCAGCCATGAGCAGTACTTGCTAGTGGTGGGGAGGTGAGGAGGGGCAACAGCTAACGCGTAATGTGTTTACTGAATATTTAATATGTACCAGGCACTGAGTAAAAAGATTTATATGCACGATGTTATTTAGGAAGCATTTTTTTTTTCCTTGAGGCAGGGTCTTGCTCCGTTGCCCAGGCTGGAGTGCAGTGGTGTGATGTTGACTCACTGTGACCTCAGCCTCCTGTGCTCAAGCCATCCTTCTATCTCAGCCTCTGAGTAACTGGGCTACAGGCATGCACCACCATGCCCAGGCCACCATGTCTGGCTAATTTTTTTTTTCTTTTTTGTCAGAAGACAGGGTTTGGGCATGTTGCCCAGGCTGGTCGTGAACTCCTGAGCTTAAGCTCTCCTCTTCCCTTGACCTCCCAAACTGCTAGGATTACAGGCAAGAGCCACTGCACCCAGTCTAGTAAACATCTTAAAACCCCTGTGGGATAGGTACTATAAAAGCCATTTTGCTAAAGGGAAAAGCCATGCATAGAGAGGCGATTAATTGTTTAGGGTGGCACAGTTATTGAAGAGCAGAGCCAAGTCTTGAGCTGGAGCCTGTGTGACCCCTCCCTGGGCTTCATCTTTGCACCGTACCTCCTCCTAGAGCTCAGCATGCCACAAGTCTACCAGATGGAGGCCTGGATGGATGGGGGGTGCTAAAGAAAAAGGGGTTGCATGATATTGGAGCATAAGCCTAGGAGAAACTGAGTGGAACAAACACCCATGTGAAGTTTACATCAAAGTCTGGTCATTTGGGAATGTCATAGAAGAGCTCATTTGCAGCCACAGCATTTTCAGGACTTCTAGGTTAAAGACAGGCCTTTTAAAGGTAGACGTCCACAGCTGCCTTGTGGACCCAGGCCAGCATGATAAGGGTCATCTCTAATGTGCTGAGGAATTTGCAGAGGTCCTGGCAAGTTGAGGCTGCAAGTGAGACCTCTGTGATGATCTATTTCAATGCCTTCTCAGTTTATTTTTTGAATAATTATTAACAGGATTGCTACTTACTGTCTAAAGAAGACACATTGCAAAGTGTAATTATACGATGAACCTCCTCAGTGTGGCCTTTCTCGACAACACTATCCAAAGGCATCCCCTGCCTTCAAACACTCCATCTCTCTGTCTCTTGACTCCATTAATTTTTTTTCACAGTGCTCTTCTCCATCTGAAACTATTATGTTTGTGGAATTTCTTGCCTAGTTATTCACTTACCAAGAAGAATACAAGCTCCATCAGAACAGGGACTGCCTGTTTTGTTCTCTGCTGAGGAGCCCGTAAAACAGCTTCTGGCTTATAGAAAGCTCTCAATAAGTATCTGTTAAATGAATGTGCATTTTGGAGAAATTAAAGGTAGACTTTAATACATTAATTACCCTGATAAACATTAATAATTGCAGTATCAGAAAAAACAGGTTAGAGAAAATGTGTATATGTGTAATGTGTACATGTTTATATATATATGTGTTTATGTGTAATGCACAAAGTATATGTCTATTACATATGATAACTTTGACATATAAGTACATTTCCTTAAATATGGACAAAGTCCTATTGATTCTAAACTTTCACAAGTCATTCACAGGGAGTGATGTATGTCCTAGCTGGTCCTGTGTCAGCACCATTACATCAGTGCCAGGCAGTGTAGGAATAAACCTTGTACAAAGCAGAAATAACCAACGTGAGTGCATCAACTCCTGCAATTCCAGAGCCCTCCTAGGTTCAGTATGTGTTTTTCCTCTAGGGAGGACTATTTAAAGGGGTGCTCCAAGGAGTGTTAAGACCACTCTGATCTGTAACTAATGAGGACACCAGTTGAGGGTTCAGGTATACATGCAGGGGAAACTGTGGGCTTATCTAACTCTTTCTTCCTTTTTATTCTATTTCCAGCCTGATCCTTCTCTCTCTGTTCTCTTTAAGACCTGACACTCTCCTTCTGTGTAAAGAGCCGCTCCAGGAGGTGTGTAAATGGACCCCTACAGGAAGCTGCTCGGAGACGGCTCTGGGCGCTGGAGAATGAGGACCAGGAGGTGCGCGTGCTGTTTAAGGTGAGCATGAAGGAAACAGGTGAATGCTGAGTGCTGACTTGTGTCAGTCTGCTACAGGATCCCCAGCACCTAAGACAGCATCTGGAACAAAGTAGGCCCTTGGAAAAAACATCTAATAGGTAGACTGAATGAATGAAAGATTCTGTGCACATTCTCTGCACAGGAGTGGATAGGAATGGGCAGGAACTCTGAATGGGGCAACTTGGAGTTGTTGAGTTAGAGAAAATTTGGTTTCAAATCTTCTATTAGTTGTGTGATCTTTGACAAGTTACTTAACCTATATAGAATGGGAATTGTTATAATACCTACCTCATTAAGTATACTTTTTTTCTAATGTGGTAATTTCAAATTCTTTTTTTTACTGTGATACAATATACATAACATAAAATTTTCCATTTTAATCATTTTTTAAGTGTGCAATTCACTGTGGCACTAAGTACATTCACAACCTATCCACCTCCAGAACTTTTTCATTATCTCAAACTGAAATTCCATATCTATTAGACAATAACTCCCATTATCCCCATGTCTCAGCTCCTGGTAACCACTAAGTATATATTTTTAAAGTACCAAGATTGCCAGTCAAAAAACAATACCTTATAAATACTTGGGTGAGAGGAGGAAAAAAACAATAAAGAAATAAACCAATTTCTCATCTTTCATAGTAGGTAGATAATATCTTCATTTGTTAAAACCAAGGAAGAATGGTAAGATCAAATTATTTACAGTTTAGGATGTACTAAGTAGGAGAACTAAAGTCAGAAATGGAAAAAAGTTGTTTCAACTAGAGGAAGGGAAAGGATAATATTACTTTACATAATAAACTAGTATGTTCTAGTTACTGTTTACAATTTCTGCATGAATCTGGTACAAACTGAAGCAGAAAAGTGGTCTAAATGTCATGCAGCAAAGAAAAAGATGATGTCTGGTTTTTCAGGGGGGAAATGAGACTGTATGAGTAGAGAGCTTGGCATTGTGTTTGGTGATACGTGTTCCATAAAAAGTAGCTACGTTTTTTTTTTTTTTTATTTTCTGGTCTTAAGTTTTATTTATTTATTTTTTTTTTATTTTTTATTTTTTTAATTTTTAAGTCTTTTTTTTATTATACTTTAGGTTTTAGGGTACATGTACACAATGTGCAGGTTTGTTACATATGTATCCATGTGCTGTGTTGGTTTGCTGCACCCATTAACTCGTCATTTAGCATTAGGTATATCTCCTAATGCTGTCCCTCCCCCCTCCCCCCAACCCACAACAGTCCCTGGAGTGTGATGTTCCCCTTCCTGTGTCCATGAGTTCTCATTGTTCAATTCCCACCTATGAGTGAGAACATGCAGTGTTTGGTTTTTTGTCCTTGCGACAGTTTACTGAGAATGATGTTTTCCAGTTTCATCCATGTCCCTACAAAGGACATGAACTCATCATTTTTTATGGCTGCATAGTATTCCATGGTGTATATGTGCCACATTTTCTTAATCCAGTCTATCGTTGTTGGACATTTGGGTTGGTTCCAACTCTTTGCTATTGTGAATAGTGCCGCAATAAACATACGTGTGCATGTGTCTTTATAGCAGCATGATTTATAGTCCTTTGGGTATATACCCAGTAATGGGATGGCTGGGTCAAATGGTATTTCTAGTTCTAGATCCCTGAGGAATCGCCACACTGACTTCCACAATGGTTGAACTAGTTTACAGTCCACCAACAGTGTAAAAGTGTTCCTATTTCTCCACATCCTCTCCAGCACTTGTTGTTTCCTGACTTTTTAATGATGGCCATTCTAACTGGTGTGAGATGGTATCTCATTGTGGTTTTGATTTGCATTTCTTTGATGGCCAGTGATGATGAGCATTTTTTCATGTGGTTTTTGGCTGCATAAATGTCTTCTTTTGAGAAGTGTCTGTTCATGTCCTTCACCCACTTTTTGATGGGGTTGTTTGTTTTTTTCTTGTAAATTTGTGTGAGTTCATTGTAGATTCTGGATATTAGCCCTTTGTCAGATGAGTAGGTTGCAAAAATTTTCTCCCATTCTGTAGGTTGCTTCATCCCTGGGATGCAAGGCTGGTTCAACATATGCAAATCAATAAATGTAATCCAGCATATAAACAGAACCAAAGACAAAAACCACAGGATTATCTCAATAGATGCAGAAAAGGCCTTTGACAAAATTCAACAACTCTTCATGCTAAAAACTTTCAATAAATTAGGTATTGATGGGACATATCTTGAAATAATAAGAGCTATCTATGACAAACCCACAGCCAATATCATACTGAATGGGCAAAAACTGGAAGCATTCCCTTTGAAAACTGGCACAAGACAGGGATGCACTTTCTCACCACTCCTATTCAACATAGTGCTGGAAGTTCTGGCCAGGGCAATCAGGCAGGAGAAGGAAATAAAGTGTATTCAATTAGGAAAAGAGGAAGTCAAATTGTCCCTGTTTGCAGATGACATGATTGTATATCTAGAAAACCCCATTGTCTCAGCCCAAAATCTCCTTAAGCTGATGAGCAACTTCAGCAAAGTCTCAGGATACAAAATCAATATACAAAAATCACAAGCATTCTTGTACACCAATCACAGACAAACAGAGAGCCAAATCATGAGTGAACTCCCATTCACAATTGCTTCAAAGAGAATAAAATACCTAGGAATCCAACTTACAAGGGACGTGAAGGACCTCTTCAAGGAGAACTACAAACCACTGCTCAATGAAATAAAAGAGGATACAAACAAATGGAAGAACATTCCATGCTCATGGGTTGGAAGAATCAATATCGTGAAAATAGCCATACTGCCCAAGGTAATTTATAGATTCAATGCCATCCCCATCAAGCTACCAATGACTTTCTTCACAGAATTGGAAAAAACTACTTTAAAGTTCATATGGAACCAAAAAAGAGCCCACATCACCAAGTCAATCCTAAGCCAAAAGAACAAAGCTGGAGGCATCATGCTACTTGACTTCAAATTATACTACAAGGCTACAGTAACCAAAACAGCATGGTACTGGTACCACAACAGAGACATAGATCAATGGAACAGAACAGAGCCCTCAGAAATGTTGCCGCATATCTACAACTATCTGATCTTTGACAAACCTGACAAAAACAAGAAATGGGGAAAGGATTCCCTATTTAATAAATGGTGCTGGGAAAACTGGCTAGCCATATGTAGAAAGCTGAAACTGGATCCCTTCCTTACACCTTATACAAAAATTAATTCAAGATGGATTAAAGACTTACATGTTAGACCTAAAACCATAAAAACCCTAGAAGAAAGCCTAGGCAATACCATTCAGGACATAGGCGTGGGCAAGGACTTCATGTCTAAAACACCAAAAGCAATGGCAACAAAAGCCAAAATTGACAAATGGGATCTAATTAAACTAAAGAGCTTCTGCACAGTAAAAGAAACTACCATCAGAGTGAACAGCTACTTTTTTTTGAATTTTATTTTATTTTTTTAATACCTGGAATTCAGGAACTGGGAGACACTGGCTGCTATTGGTACTGTAGATTTTCCTTTATTTTGAGTCTCATTTGGTATGGCAGGAGCAGGGTTGATTGAAAAAACTGGTCTGCTGGGCTTAAGCTTGAGTCAGACATACTTGTGGGTTAAAGTTGAGGCCTGGAGTCAGCTAGATCTGAAATCTAATCAAGGCTCCGCAACTTACTCCCTGAAGGTGACCTTGGACAATTTACTTAACCTCTCTGTGCCTTGGCCCTCTTGAATATACAACCGGGATAATGCCATTTTTCATTAGATCTAAGATGCCATTGATTATAAAATGCACTGTTATTTTATGTACTTCCAAGAAAGAAAACAAATGCTGCCAGTTATGGTTGATGACATACTTCCTTATCTTTTAGTTCAGAAGTGGTTAAATGTGATAAAAGCACATTTTGGAATGGACCAAATACTGTCACTGCATTCTCTTCATAGGGCTTTTGTGGGAGTTAAATGACATATTGCTCATAAAGCTCTGGGTGAAGTGCCCGGGATGTAGTAAATTCTCTGTAAGTTGATTTTTACCTAGCACCCCTTCCCTAATGATGGATCTGGGGCCTCCTGGGGTTTGGTATGGCAGAAGGAACCCCAGAGTTCTGATTTTACTGAACTGGGGCTATTCTTCTGGATTCTTTTATCTTCTTCTTCCTCTAAGTTTCCCTCATGATAGAGCTTCTGGAGTTGGTACTGATGACAGGACCTGGCCTGTTGGAGGGATGTTCTGACCATCACTTGTTATAGTCAACTCCAGAGGCTTGGACAAACAACAGATTTAAGGGAAAACTAAGTCTCGGCAGTGATTCAGACCTGCTTATTTTTTAGGTATTAAAAAAAAAACTGGGCCTGGTGCAGTGGCTCATGCCTGTAATCCCAGCACTTTGGGAGGCCAAGGTGGGTGGATCACGAGGTCAGGAGATCGAGACCATCCTGGCCAACATGGTGAAACCCGTCTCTACTAAAATACAAAAAATTAGCCAAGCATGGTGGTGGGTGCCTGTAGTCCCAGCTACTCAAGAGGCTGAGGCAGGGGAATCGCTTGAACCTGGGAGGTAGAGGTTGCAGTGAGCCGAGGTTGTGCCACTGCACTGCACTCCAGCCTGGCGACAGAGCGAGACTCCGTCTAAAAAAACAAAACAAAACAAAATAAAACAAACCCCAAGAGGCTTATAGTCTTCCTCTAGCTCTCCTTGTGAGCATTCAAATTGGAATGCCTTCCTGGGGGACAGTTGGGTGACTGTTGACTGCATTTTAGGATTGAAAATGTGCATATCCTTGCATTTCCAATTGCACCTCTTAGAAATACTTGTGTTAAAACAATTAAGAATGTACACAAAGATTTAGCTATAAAGATGTTTATCACAGTACCATTTAGGATTTTAAAAAATGTAAAACAATCCAAACATGAAACCATAAGAAAATGATAATAATTCATTATGTTAATGCAACAATGGCACATGTAACCATTAAGAATGGTGTAAACTTTGTGATGACATAGAAGATGCTTTGCAAAATATTGCTTAGCAGCAAAAGAAGATTGCAAAATAATTCATGCAATGTGATTCTATGTACGTGAAATAGTTATATGGAAACTTGTATAGGAAAAAAGATTCAAAGTTATTACATGAAGGTGTTAACATTGATGATCTTTAGGAATAGGGACTAGGGATGATTATTTTTGTGTGTTTTGGTTTTTGTGTTTTCAGCTTTGTATTAATAAAAATAATCATTAGACATAGATTCACAATCAAATTTGTTTTCAAGATGCCTTCTATGAATCATCGTCCTTTATCCTCCCACATACACTTTTTTTTTTTAACACAAAAAGTAGCATTCTCTGCACATAGTTCTATTCCCTGGCTTCTTTTTGCTGCTGCTGCTGTATAGCAGTATTATATCTGGAGCCTATATCAGTACACAAAGAGCTTCTTTCTTCTTTTCTGTGGCTGCATAATACAATATTTCACTTTATGGATAAATTGTACTCCATTTTAACCAATCTCTTATTGATGAATATTTAAGTTGTTTCCATTTTTTGGTGATGTAAAAATCAATGCCATAATCAAGAAGTTCATACAGAGTATTTGGTCTATATACGAGCTTGCTAATGGGACACTTCTGTCATCCCAGGCTGACTCATTGTTTCCTTTACATAGGACCTCTCAGCAAGGTTGGTCAGTGTCCAGTCTCAGAGGGCCCAGTTTCTCATCACTTTCAAGACCATGGAGGAAATCTGGAAGTTCTCCACCTACCTTAATTTAGGTATGATACAAAGCAAGCAGGTGGAGGATGACCTCCTCCACAGTTTAGCCAATCTGTAGGGCTTGACATTAAGGAATTGGCCTGGCTCTGGTAATTAAGAGAAATAGAGCCTTAAAAAAGATGGTTAACTTTTGAAATATCACAAAGTGCCTCAAACTAAATCTAAAGCAAATATTAACTATTATTCTAAAATGCCATATGAAGAAGTTTGCTTTTTTGTGTCCAGGGAGATCCTTTTTTATTAAATAACCAATCAATTGGAAAACAGTTATTGGTCATCTACTAAGTTCAAAGTACTGAAATAGATGTGAACTTGGTGCTAGTGTGTGTGTGTGTTTTAAACTATTGGGAACTAATCTTGAGTAAGATCAAAATAGCTGCTCAACATAGTCAACAGCAAAGTTCCAGGTGTTTTTTCACATGTATTTGGAAAAGAGTTAAAAAAGAAATAGAGAAATTATCTGCTTATAGCAACCTAAGGCTGCAGCGTTTTCTAGAAGGTAAAGAAGGACACTGGGATGCAGCATCAGTTCCACCGTGGTGGGAAATTGTTCACCTGCCTTCTCCAGAGAGAACAACTTATAATGGGGAAGTTAAAGTGAAGTCAAAAAAAAACAAGAGGTCACCTAATTTGATGGATGTTTTATATCTCCCAGAAAATGCTGGGCTCCATGCCGACATACACAAGGACAGATTTTGTGCAGGGGTGGAGGGTCAAGACGACTCATGACTGGAAAACATAAGGTATAATAACTTCTCCTCTTATGGTCTGGAGATCTGCTCTCCGCACTACACATCTCCTTCCTGACCATCAGACATCCTCACTATTCAAACTGTGCTCCATAGACTGGCTGCGTTGGCAGCACATAGGATCTGTTAAAAAAAAAAAAAAAAAGGAAAAGCTCAACCCTATCTCAGACCTTCACTAAGCATTTGTAGTTTAATAAGATCCCCATGTGATTTGTGTGCACACTAAAATTCAAAAGTGCAATTATGGAAGATACATAAGGCCTAGATCAGCGCAATGGACAGTCAGGATGGAAACAGGCTTTTGCATCTTAGGAAAAAGAAAAAGCCTCAAGAGAAGCAATACGAGTAGTTCATGCTTATGGCCATGTTTAAAATACTATATATAATTATTAGAGTTTTACAATTTACATAGTTTTTAGTCTGCTTTTACCAGAGAGATCTTCTGGGCGTTGGAGGAGGGGCAGTGTCAGAGCTGGTGGGTGGAAGCAAATCCTGACTCCTGAAATTCACTGAGGGGGAACCATGTAGAACCTCCTCAGGCATTGCATCATCAAGGGCACAGTGGTTTGAACCTCAGGTCAGGAGAACTTTAAGGAGGCACTAGGAACCCCCATAGTCAACACTGCAAACTTGGAGACCTCCATGGATGTATTAGAAAAAGGCAGTTGGTTTTGGTCATCTCATTATGCATTTATGGAAACCCACAATATGTTGAAATAGTAAATAACATTTAGAAACGTCTTGTATTTCCCAACAGATGTTGAGAAGACTCAACTCATTCTAGAAAATGTCTAGCTTTGCCTCTTACGCTGTTTTAATTCCAGTTAAATGGCAGGTTGGGGCTTGTGGTCTGGGAATCAAGCTCAGGAAGGAATTTTCTCACTCTCTTCTGTGCTCAGCTATGTCAGAAATCATTTTGTTCAGAAATATTGTTGGCTTGACTTCTTAGGCTACGTATCCATGTGTCTGGAACATCTCCTCTTTGACCACAAGTACTGGCTCAACTGCATATTGGTGGAGGATACAGAGATCCAAGTGTCTGTAGATGATAAACACCTGGAAACAATATACCTGGGACTCCTGATACAGGAAGGTGAGTGCAGCATAGTGATAGAGATGGGATCTTATTCAGATATTTGCTACCAGAGGCCCTGAAATAAGCAGGATGCAAAGGGAGGGAAAAATCATTCAAACATGGAATGTTCACAAATGAACCCACCTGTTATAATAGTACTTCGAACATTCCTCTCAGTTCAACACTGACATTACATGAACAGCTGTGCTGGTCAGTCTCACTGATTGATGTTAGAACTGCTTGGAGAGTTTTACTAAGATATCCGTGCCAGGTCTCCACTTAGGCCCATTAAATCTCTGAAGGTGGTGGCCCAGGTATTGTCATATTTTGGAAAGTTTTCCACGTAAGTCTAATGTCTACCCAAAATCGAGAAACACTTTTCTAAACATGTGATAAAATTTGATTGTAAAATAAAGTTGCAAATGTTGCAAAACTTGAAGTTTTTTATGAAATTGAGGAAAGTGATGTTGAGGAACCTCTTGGAGCACCTCTTGATCTGTTTATAGGTGAGAGTCCAATCAATGTTATCATCTACCAATTAACAACTATGAGGTGGATAGGCCTGATGACATCACAGACACATGGAAAGAGCCAGATTTGCATATGATATTTTTGCAAAAAGGATTCTTCTTATGATTGCATTGCACAAATATTACATGAAGGAAAGAATTTAATATCATGCTATTATAAAACTTATTGGAGTAATTATATTCACCCAAACTAATTTAATCAGTTCTTTTTTGGTTCTAATTTTAATCATGAGGTTGCAACAATAAATGAAATTCTATTAAATATAAATATATTTTCACAAGTTTTCATCTCTTTTTCAAGATAAAGTCCCAATTAAGCCTTTTTCTCATAGATTATTAGAAATGTTGGTGTCTGTTTTAACTGAATTCCCTCTCAATGGCTTTTTTCTTCCTGGTATCAGTTTTCTGGGGATCATAAGGCCTCTTTTAGTGTCTCCCCTGTGAAATGTCTACTTTACTTTGAGGAAGAAAAGTACTCCAGCTCTGGATAGAAACATTACTTTGTGTGATAATCCCTTTTCACTTCTTGCTACTCCTTAGAAAGCCATTGCTTTTTTCATTATCCACAGGCCACTTCTTCTGCAGAGCCCTGTGCTCTGTGACTCCACCAGCCGAGAAGGAAGGGGAATGCTTGACACTTTGCAAGAATGAGTTAATCTCAGTGAAGATGGCAGAAGCAGGGTCCGAGTTGGAAGGCGTGTCTTTGGTGACAGGTCAGCGGGGCCTGGTACTGGTGTCAACCTTGGAGCCTCTGCCTCTCCCTTTCCACCAGTGAGTAGCCATCTGCCTCCTGGGAGCAAGTCCCAGAGCAGACTGAGGTCTGCACAGAACAGAGTAGGCATTCTTTCATATATGGGCATCCATAGTGTGGAGGAGAGAACAGATTCTGGGTGGGTCTTTATCTTTCTGTCTTTTTCTTTTCTTTTTTAACAATCAAGAATTTTAACAATCTGATGAAATTGGAGACAACTCTAAATTTCACATTGGCATTGTATCTAGGAGCAAATATACCGCATGACCGCCAATGTAGTGTTTCCCCATGTATGGACTGGGGACCACTTATCTGGGCCTCCTTAGACTCTCTTGGGGTTGAGTCTAGGAATCTGCATTTTAAATAAACTTCCCAGAAGATGCTTTTCACACTAAAGTTTAAGTGTTCCAGATTCCTGCTGGAAGATATGATAAACTTAAATATACAGATTGACAATAAACATTACCCCACACCATGGACCTGTGTGGCTCTGGCAGACATCTGACAGTTCAAATGTAAAGGGATTGTTTGTTAGTTATTTAACTGACAAACTACTTTCGGAGCCACAAAATATCCCAGGTCTGCTAACTTCTCACCTTTTCACAGGTCCTGGTAGAAAGTAAGTTCTCAATAAACGTTTGCCATCATTTAAATAAGAGAAAAAACAATACTCATCATCATCATCATTATTCTGATGGACTGTTCTGTTCATTGTTGCAATTTTTTGAAATCTGTGTTTGCAAACCCCATGTTTTCGTTGGCAGGTGGTTCCTAAAGAATTATCCAGGAAGCTGTGGCCTTTCCAGGAAGAGGGATTGGACAGGCTCCTATCAGATTGGTATGGCTGAGTCAAAAACATAGTATTGTTAGGGAGATAATGTTATCCTGCCTCTCAATTTTATCTGCAGGTTTGGAGTCAGTTGATGTGAATTTCTGTCTCATCTCTGCTAAGAACTGGATTGAGGGAAGCCAGTTTCTGTCTGTGCACATGGTTTTTCCTGCCTGTAAAATGAGAGGTCTCAATCCAGGGGGCAGCTACAAATGCCTGCAGGTGTGGGCAGGACACACAGATGCTAGAGGGCCTGGATGGAAGGTGTTAGGGAATGGCAGGAATAATTAGGGATTTTAAGATATATGAGTGAAAAAAGAGCCTGTTGTGGGCCAAATTAAATGTTTTGTGAGCCAAATGCGGCCTGTGGGCTGCCTGTTTCAATCTCTGGTCAAAACATTTTCTAATTTCCCTTAGAGTTTTGTAAAATTAACTTTGAATTTAGGAAGAGTAGAAATGTCTGGCACATAACGGTACTCAGTAAAAATTTATTGAATAAATGAATTATACACACACACACACAAGTAATCTCTGTATGTGTGTATACACACACATATCTGTAAGTACTGTAGATCCATATCTACTGGATGATGAAGTCCACCACTTTTTAGACATCTAGAAATACCTTCTGTTCATCTTCATCCTTAGAACTCCCCTTCACCCCACTCCCACACACTCCTACCACAAAGTACAATTTTGTAAGTGCTGAGCCCAAATAACACAAAAAAAGAAACAGAAGGATTATGGAACCCAGACCCCAGATCTAGTCAATTATTGATGACAAACAAGATTTTTAGCTTCCTAAAGCAGTACAGCCTTGTAGTTAGAACGCAAGGCTTTGAAGTCTGTTCTGGGTTCAAATTCTGGCTCCTGGACTTAAAACCAGTGTGATCTTGGCCAATCCACCTGCCCTATATTGCAATTTCCTCATTAGTAAAATGATGCAATAAAACCAACTTTAATGTTGTTATGAGAATCAAACAAAATGACATCCATAAATCACTTTGTACAGTTTCTCTTACAATGTAGATATTTAACACATGGTAGAGCCCATCAACCCACAGAACAGTGAGAATTTCTGATCTTGAAAACACAATCTAGAAACTTGACCAAAAATGTCAGAAAAAATAGGCTAGTAGCTTTAGCAGAGAAGCTAAAGCAAATATGGAAACCGAGGCACATAAAAGCCTTTATCTCCACCAGGGTAGGATTAATAGAGAGGCTAACCAGCAGCCTGAAGATTTAAGCTCTAGACCCAGTTTTGCCATGCATAAGATCCTTAGGCAAATCTCATACCCTCTCTCTCCCTCTGTAATCTGGGAAAAGGGGATTCTGATAGTTTCTGTGCCCTTTGAAGCTCTTGAGAAGACCTGAGAACGTGAGTACAAATTGTACTTTGTAAACTGGACAGAAAAACATTCATCAAAAGGTCATTGCTAGATCCTAGGTAGGCAGTTTATCAGACTGAGTACCATAGTCAGAAAGGGAGTCTTTTAGATCTTTCTAAGTCATTAGCAGCTTTCTATTCCACCAGTGGTAATGAGGCTAATGTTTACTGAGGGTTGACCAGGTACCAGACATTGTGCACTATAACTCTTTGATTCTCTTTAATATTTATAAGCAGCAGGTATTCTTATTATACCCATTTTCCAGTTGGGGAGACTGAGGGTCATAGAGGCCAAAGGAGCTGGAAGGACATGGAGAGCTTCTCTGGTCGAGTGGTTCTCACACACTGGTCTGTGGATTTGTGCCAACCATGACAAAGCATTTACATGACATTGGCAAAATCAGACAAACCAGGACAATACAGTGAGCTTTCCAGTTTCCCATAAGCTATGTTTATTCATTTTTAAGGCATATCCACTATCTGAGAATCTTTTTTTTGTGTTTGTTAAAACATCTTTTCTTTGGTGAAAGTGGATTGTAGTTCTTTTAAAAATATGTCCTAGTTTGGCAAAATGAAAAGCCAATTGTCCTGAGTCATTCCTGCCAATTTATGGGTGGGGAGGGGAGTGAAATGTTACTGGTCCTTGACATTCTAAAATCTGGGAACCCCTCATTTTCTATTGCATTGGAAGGTGATGGGAAGCTCAGCTGTTCATGTCTTCTGTAGCTGATCTGTGTGCTATTTTCCACAGGCAGAGGACGCTGTAAGGCCTTGAAGGGTTATGAGCCAGGAGAGAAGGATGAACTGAGTTTCTACCAGGGAGAAAGTATTGAGATCATCGGCTTTGTCATACCTGGGCTTCAGTGGTTCATTGGAAAGTCGACGAGTTCAGGACAAGTGGGCTTTGTCCCCACCAGGAACATAGATCCTGATTCTTATTCCCCAATGTGAGTATTGACAGTGAGCATGTCCTGGAGCTGGGCTGCCTTTCCCAGGGGTCCCTCCCCGCTTTGAGGAGATTTGCAGTTGAACTTTGAGGGTGCCCTGGTAACATGGAGCCACAAAAGCACATTCTGACACCGAGGTTGATACAGAGAGTGATAGAAAGGAGAGAATGCATCAGTTCAGTTTATTTTAACAGGTGGTCACTGAGGATTTCCTCTGTGCAAGGAGGGAAGCAAAACTCCAAGACAAAGGGCGTGCTGTTAGGCACTGAGGGTGTGGTTTTGGTACTTGGATCCTGCTACCCACCCTGTCTAACCAACAGGACCCCTTCAGAGGAAGGGCACACACGGGGAGCAATAGATTGGCAGCATGCTGATCCCACTTAGGGCTGGGAGGTAGGTCCCATGTAGATCTTCACTCATTCAGCTTTCAAGCTGAATACCAATGTGTGACTTCAGCATTGGCTAGGAGGGCAGAGTCTTTCTCTTACTCTTTTCTGCCTTGAATCCAGAAAGGCTGGTTCTGAGGAGCAGACCCATCTGCCTGGCCAATCAGGAGAAGGTGACCAGCCTGCTCCACCCACCCTGTCATGGAAGGACAGAGATATGGGGTATTGCTCCATCTTTTTGGAGTGGGCTTCCTAAGTGGGGATAGGAAACAGTAGAAAGCCTGGGCTCAGGAAGTACATGGGGAAAGGGAGAGTTGGCTCCTAACATTGACACAACATTGCGCCCCACACTGGGAAAATGTGGCCCAAGAAATGTCTAAGGATCTGAACAGAGACTGAAATTCTTTCTCTTGTGGGAAATAGCCAATGAAGAGAGCAGACCAAGGGGCAGAAGCTCCCTGTAAGCCCTGCCCTTCGTGGGGAGAGGAGGAGACAGAAGGTTATTTTTTTCTATGTAGAAATGTGGGAGTCCAAATAACTATAAACAAGGAAGACCACTCACTGAGCTCCTGGAGAGGTATGGAGAACTATCGGGACTTGTAAGGAAGAAAAGGATATCAAGAGAACTTCATGAAGAAGGTGACATGTGAATTAAGCTTTGCACAATGTAAAATATTTCAACAGATGTTGATGGGAAAAGAGGTCATAGGTAGGAAAGTGACTCAGTGCTTGAAGAACGACTCATGTAGTTGGGAGGAAGTTACCAGAAGGGCATGTCCTGGAGAAGGTACGCTGGTGCTGAGCAGGAATGGAAGGGTCGCTTGGAGTCAGAAACAACTCCTGTCGGCCATCCTGTCCCTTGCCCACCCCAGCCCCTAGCCCAGCTCCCAGACATGCCATCTCTCAACATGAAATGCCCTGTGTCATGAATCACCATGTCCAGAAGGGCATGGTGCAGCAAAGGTGGGTCCATGCTCTGGAAACCTGGGAATGCCTGTGTCAGTGCCCTCTCCTTAACCTGGTGGAGAATGGGGAGCCACTGCATGTCTCTGAGCAAGGGTGACATATTGTATGACTGGACCTTTTCTCTAGGAAATGAAACCTGGCTTTGGGGGAGGCATGCATCATCAGGGGGAATCTGGAGGCAGGAGACCAGCGAGAGGCCTAGGGTGGCACTTAGAAAAGGGTGAGAATGGAGAGGAGAGGCCACTACTGAAGACCAATTGACAGGAAGTCAAAGATTCCAGGAGCTTTACAAATATGGATACCTGTGTTCTGCTTCCAGAGGCTGTCATGTAACTGGTCTGGATGGGGGCTGGGCAATGATATTGATAAAAGCTCCCCAGGTGTGGCTGGTGGGCAGCCAAGGTGAGAACATTGCTCTGAGCCACCCCTTCATGTTACCACAGGGGGAACTGAGGACCCCAGGGGTGAAGGGGCTGAACCCAAGGCCTTCCCTCTGGAACCTTAGAATCCTGACGTTAAATCCAGTGAGCTCTCATTAGATGTCCTGGTGATTTTAAATCCTGACGTTAAATCCAATACATTCTGGTGAGAAGTCCCAGTGAAAGGGAGAAAGAACAAAGAGGATGGAAAATAGGAATGGGGGAAGAACCCTGGAGGGTGCCTCCATTTACAGAGCAGAGGAAGAGAGAACACAGAGAGGAGACAGAGGAGCCACAGAGCATAAGGAACAAGCTGAGGGGGAGGCAGGGCTGACACCTGTGCTGTCATCAGAGAGGTACAGCAGGGCCAAGTGAGGAAAGGCCTTTTGGACTGGCCATTGGGAGGTCTTCCGGAAGCACAGTAGCTAAATGGCTTACAGAGTTGCGGAGTCAGGCTGCCCAAAAGGCATTCATGAGCATGTGAGTGCAGCTTGTGCCTGCACTGGCTTACCAGCTCTGTGTCTTTGGACATATTCATTTATCTCTCCATGCCTCAGTTTTCTCATCTGTAAAACGTAGAATGTTAGCACTTGCCTAATAGGATTGCTGTGACTTTAAATGAGCTAATAATACACACAAAGCCCTTAGAATGGTGCCTGGCACAGTGTGTGTGTGTGTGTATGATCCACAGGCACTTGTTCTTATTGTTGTTTGTGCCATTGCCATTGTTGTGGGTGGTGATCTTGAGAGGCAGTTTTAATAGGATATTGGGGACAGGTGTCATTTTCATAACTTGTATTTGGACTTTTGCACCTCACGCTAATTTACCTCAAATAACAGTAAGTCAGCACTACTGAATTAATTCAGTCATCACATTTTCACTGGCTTAGTTGTAAGGGGTCCTCTCACACTGAAGAGCAGTGTCCTCCGTGTTGTGTGAGGTGGACTATGATGTTCTCCTGTGCCTTGTCAGTTGTGGGACCCAATGCACCAGAGATTGCACAATTGGTAGAGAAGGGGCAAATGAGCCAGAAAACAGGGAGGGGTGGCACAAGGAGAAGAGGGGAACTGGCTCCTTGCATATCCCCAAAGCACTCTCCAGATATCAGAGCTCCTTGAATCACAGCAACCGAGGAATGGGTTTTGAGCTCAGAGGAATGACCCAACTCCGCGCAAGCAAGCAGTGGAAGTCTCTGCATGCTGCCTTCTGACTGGCCACTGGGTGTCACTCTTCGTCTATGTTCGTTGGGTGTCAGGGTCTGAGAAGAAATTTAGCCTTTGCTGAAGTCTCCATCTTCTCCGTGTAGGTTCTCTTTTTGTGCTTGTATATTACTCCCTAAAGTATGTGTGTATACTTAAGTGCCTAAATTAAAAAAAATAAGTAAGATTGATAAATTAATGTACTCAAAACCAGAAAAAAGAACATAGGAAAAAAGCTAGTATTTTATAGTATTACAGTTAGAAAACATTCTTTTGTTATATCCCCTCTTTTATTCTTCATATTGCTTGTGTCTTTATAATTCAGTTTCTTGTGGAATCTATTTTTGCTACTAATAATTTTGGTCTCATAGCCATTTCTTTGCATGATGTGTCTACGTGTAATATATTTTATTACATATTGACAGCAAGTTGTCCACTTCTTCATAAAGTATCTATTTTAGTAGCTATTTCAGTGAAGATCTGTGGGTTACAAATACTCTCAGTCCTGAATATTGGCCTTCTTAAATATATATAATACTTAAAATATACTCTTGAATGATAATTTAGCTAGGTATAGCATAACATCTTCAAAGTTTGCAGGAAAAAATAACTTTAACTATAAAATTACAAATCCGTGTTGCCAGGGCCTTGTCCATTTTGTTAGTCTTTTCAGAGAATCATTTTTTCTTTTGTTGACCATCTTCATTGATTTTTGTTTTTATAATGATACTTCATTAATGGCAGCATTGCCTTGATTATTTTCATCTACTTTCTTTGTTTTTATTTCATTAATTTATGATCTTATCTTTTATATTTAATTCATTCATTCCATGAAATTGAGCTGTCAATAGTAATTAAACCAAGAAAGGAGGTGTAGAAAAAATAGAGAACTTAAAAAGACCTATAAGCATAAAGAAATGGACATCATGTTAAAAATGATATTATTTTTATTTATTTTGCTCAGGACTTGGTGTGTTTCTTCAATATGAAGATTCATGTCTTTCTTCAATTCTGGAAAATTTTCAGTCCTTCTTCCTTTGAATATTGCCTCTCTCTCATTCTTTTTAGTCTCTCTTCTGGAATTCCTATTAGAGGTATGTTGGACTTACTCTATCCTCATTCTTGCTTAATCAGTTCTTTTATATTTTTTATCTTTTTGTCACACCAGGCTAAATTCTGATTGATTTTCATGACATAATCTTCAGTTTCACTAATTCTCACCTCTGCTATGACTAAACTTGCTGTTTAACCCACCCATGTAGTTCTTAATTTCTGTGCCTTTATTTTCCATTTTCTAGGATTTGTATTTTGCTATTTTTCATATATGGCTGTTTCTTCTCACAGTGTTCCATCTTTTCATTGTAGCTTCTATTTTTTCTTATTATTTCACCTTTTTAATCATTCATATAAATTCTTCAGATTATTGTCATTTCTAGTTTTTTGTAGTGTTAATATAGTTATTTGTGCATCTGCTGGCTCTCTTTGTGAATAGTTCATTTTATTGCACGGTTTGTATTTTTTGTTACATTAACTAATTTTCAACATTTTAAAAGATGGGCTTTATATGGATCCTGGACTGAAGAAAACCTTGCTGACTAGGTTTTGCATTTGCTACTCCTGGAACCTTAGGGAGTAATGATCCAGGACTGGTTTTTTACTGTTAATTCTTGGAACGTGCTACCAACACCAGGTAGTGTAAATTCAGATCCCACACGTCCCAGTGGCATAAGCCTAGGTGTTTGATGTTTTCCAGGAACTCAAATAGATGAAAAGTGTGTTCTTGGCAGGTAGGAAGAAATTTTCCAATCTGCTCTTTATAGCAGTTGAACCCTTTCAGACTCCAGGGAGTTTAATTTGGCTCCCTGCTTCATGCAGGTCTAAATCACAGCTCCTGTCCTTGGGGTGGACATTAGAAGGTCAGCCCCAGTTCTGAAGGCCAAAGTCCCAGCTGAAACTACCAGGAGCTCTGGGCCATCTGCTCTCACCTGCCAATCTGGGTTTGGTTTTTGCTTTTGTTACTGGCTTCCAGTGATTTCCCTTTCTTTCTTTCAAGAATGTACTAAAATATTCATCTTTGTTACAGATTTTTCTATAGATATGGGGGAGAGTGGCCCTTTTAGAGCCCTTTAACTTGCCATATTGCCAGAAGCTTTGCCGTGTTCTTCTAACCCAGTTTTCATGTTTGGAAATCTCTAATACAATTTGTCAAGCTTCTTGGCCTGTCTCTAAATTCTAAATTCTCTAAGTTGTCCTAGAACTCAGGACTTTAGCAGATGCTGGGAGGCAATGCACACAGAGGTAGAAGACCTCAGTTTTAGTTTCAGCTTTACCACTTTCTAGCCATGCAGTTCTTAGCATGTCACTGAATGGTTCTGAATCCTTTTCTTAATCTACAAACATGGATTAAAAAAGCCTGCACCATAAAGTTGTTATAAACAGTAAATGAAATAGTAAATTTAGGAATACACTGTAAAATTTAAGAGATCTATAAAACTCTGGGATCAATTTATCCCAATTGAATTTAGTTGTAGATTTCAATTACATGCTGTTTTGACATTAGAAGCTTCTGTGGTGTTGGGGGGAATCTGGCGATCAGCCCAGGGAGATGGGGGCCCAGTAAGTGTAGTGCTATTAATAGTTTTCTCATCATGGGCTTTCAAACTACATTTACCTGAGTTATGGGGACAAATGGTAATGGCTGATTACAGTACCCCCATCCCCTCGTTGAACACTGCTTTAACTAGAGAAGTCCCTATGTCCTGCTCTACCACTCCCTAACCACCAACTTCATTTTTCTGTGCCTCAGTTTATTCATCTGTAAAAAGGATAAGAATAGTACATGCCTTGTATGGCAAATGTGTGGATTAAATAAAATAACAGTATCTGGTTCTTCATACCACTTCCTCTCAAAGTATTAGCTATTATTAACTCCTGGGCTTCCAAGTTAATTTTGTTTTAAAAATGGGTTCTGACATTAAAACATTCTCTATTTAGAACTAAAAGTGGCCTAAAAAATTGTTCAGATAGATGCAATCCAGTAGCTTCTAAGGCACTTCTAGTTTTTAATTATTTAATTCTATAACAAATCTCTAGTAAGCAAATTAGGCTTAATAGTTAGTTTATACAACAGCATGAGTATCAAGATCTCTATTGTTTATAATAATTTCTTTCAACTCCCCTAATCTTCCTTTTACCCACTTCTTTCCCTTAGCCATTCCAATCCTCTTAATGTTGACTAAACTGTTGTTCTATGCCATGGAATCAGACCTTAACAATGGTGAAAGATTCCTCTGACTATGGTCACATTTTCTTCATTATTCCTCTAGATTGTGTCATTTGTCCCTCACTTTTTCTTGAAATAACCTAAGGACAAATAAACTTTTTTAATCGTCCCTTTTCAACCCTTCCATGTAGGGCAATCAATTCCTCTTTCTTCCATTAAAAATTGGTATCATGGGATCTCAAAGAATGGGTAGAGGTTGAGAGAAGGGGCTTTGTTTTTCTTGGGAGATGGGGTTTTAAGAGGAAGGGTGTTTTCATCCCCACTTTGACCTACTGGACAACCACATCTCTCAGTTCTCCCAGCATGATGTGCTAATAGCCCTTCTTTTTTGGCGGTATAAATACAGTATGCAACGGTGAGATGAGGAATCTAATTTCATCTATGGGCCGGTGGATTGATGGCTTTTCTGCATCCTCCACTACATCCTAGTGTGGAGAGAAGAGGAGATGGAGTCTGAAGCCTTGCACTAATCTGTCTCTGTGTTTTTTGCCCTGATACAGGAGCAGGAACTCTGCCTTTCTCAGTGATGAGGAGAGATGCTCCCTGTTGGCCCTGGGAAGTGATAAGCAGACTGAGTGTTCCAGCTTCCTCCACAGTCTTGCTCGCACTGACATCACATCTGTCTACCGACTCAGTGAGTGTTGGTTCTTAGACACCTTCAAAAGCCTGGGGTCCTCAAGAATAAGATGGTGTCCCTAACCAGGAATAGAATACCCCTAAATTCTAATCCTATTCATGAATTTGGGTGGCTATGACCACTGTTCTGTTGATGACCTGAATTGTATTTGATTAGCAGCATTTCACTTTAGATTTCAGGTAATTCTGGGGTTGCAGGGGAACTATGAGATGTGATGAAGCCAACTCACCTATATCATGGGTGGTCGGCTGTACTGGGTCTTCCCTCCTAATCTTGGGGAAGGAGAACTTCCTGAGTCCTGGCTGAGGTACCTTCTAGGACTGAAGTAGGCCCCCAGTGACACGGGTGGGGCTGTAAATGTTACCACTGTGAAAAGGCCTTAAGAGATGATTTCTTGTCTCACATTACAGATTGGGAAACAGGCCCAAAGGAATTAGTGCCTTAGCTAGGATAAGAATTGCTAGTCAGAGCAATCCACTTTACCACACTGCCCCCGACACAAAATGACTGAGTTGTTGGGTGTGTTAGTCTTGGATGTTTTCTGTGTCATGGAATCAGATCTCAACAATTGTGAAAGATTCCTCTGACAAACTGACTAGTTTTCAGCAGTGTCTGAAGGACTGACTGACTGAATGAATGATACTCATTTCTCTTACTTTGAGAAAGGCCTACTGCTCTGTGTCAGGGAGTACATTTTCTCATTGATGGTGACTTGAGGAAGAATTTTGTTTCTCCCATCTCTTTATTGATGGTGACATTGTGTCTGCTCTTGTGTAGCCAGATTAGATGATCCATATTTTATGGATACAGCTAGAGATTCTGCTGAATGGGCCCTCAGGCCATCTCCCAGGAGTAGAGCAGGGAGTTGAGAGATTTGTCCGTGCATAAAGAGTGTTTGTGAAAGCACTTGCCTCAGGCATCAGCACCCTGCCCTAGCAGAGCTTTCTTGCCACAAGCCACAAGCAGATCATATTGCCTTATGAGGCTGAGCAGGAAGCTAGAGCTGTAAGCACTGCCCAGTAGGCAGGAGCCTGATGTCTGAAAATTGAGGTATACTAGCAGTGTTCCTTGAGGAGAAGGCCTGGGTGCAGACTTGGATCATGATTTGGTCCAGTGGTGGGGAGGATGCAAGAGGAGGCCCCAGACAGCACTTGCCTCTCACTCAAAGATCAGGAGTGCAGGTCTGCGGCATGCGGCATGCATCCTTGCTCCTTTTTATTCTCCCTTCACTTGTGGCCCCTCGCCCCTGCCACTTTTGCAAACACAGTGTCCAGCCCAGTGGACACATGGAACCAATGTCTGCCAAGTGGATGAATGATGAATGAATGGAGGAGGGAAGAACAAAGGATGTGATACATTTGGAAGTGGGAGGCAGCACCATGTGCTCCCACGTGCTCTGTGCTGGGAGTTGTGTCCTGGCTCCATCGTGAATGTGCTGAGAGATTTGGGAACTGCATTTCTCTGATCTTCAGATTCTATCATGACCCCCACTTTCCCCACCCCCCACCCCCGTACAGTACCCACACCTCTTGACATAAAGCCTGTGTTTCCAGCTTTTCTTCTCGGACTCTGAGTTTCACGTATACCTTGGTTCCCCCACTGTAAAGTGCAGGGGTTAAACAAGATGATTAGGCCCCTGCAGCTCTTAAGATGATGGTGAAAGGATAATTCTGCCCTGTTCCTTAATGATGACTGAAGGTCTTAAATGCCAAGTCTCCTAAGAGGCCACTGGTCTGGGGTACACCTGGAGGCATGGGCATGGTGGCCCATCCTGACCTAACACCAGACCTGTTCTTCATCTCTACTTAGGTGGGTTTGAATCCATCCAGAATCCTCCAAATGATCTGAGTGGTGAGTAGCTTTCATGCTGAACCTGACATTCATCCTCGAGGACAGCACTTCTGTCCTCTTGCCAAGAGCGGCCACATTAGGTGCAGGTGCCCAAGGTTGCTCAACTTTGCCTATCCTTACAGCATCCCAGCCTGAAGGCTTCAAGGAGGTCAGGCCTGGAAGAGCCTGGGAGGAGCATCAGGCCATGGGCTCCAGACAGTCCAGCACCTCTGAGGACTCCAGCCTGGAGGAGGAGCTCCTCTCAGCCACTTCAGACAGCTATCACCTGCCGGAGCCTGATGACCTTGATGACCCGGAACTGCTCATGGACCTAAGCACTGGTCAGGAGGAGGAGGCTGAGAACTTCACCCCCATATTGGCTTTTCTGGATCATGAGGGTTATGCTGACCACTTTAAGAGTCTCTATGACTTCTCCTTCTCTTTCCTCACTTCTTCCTTCTATAGCTTCTCTGAGGAGGATGAGTTTGTGGCCTACCTGGAGGCATCAAGAAAGTGGGCCAAGAAGAGCCACATGACCTGGGCCCATGCCCGGCTCTGCTTCCTCCTGGGCCGGCTGAGCCTCAGGAAGGTCAAACTCTCTCAGGCCAGGGTGTACTTTGAGGAGGCCAGACACATTCTCAATGGAGCATTTGAGGACCTATCCTTGGTGGGTGCTCTGTACATCAATTTGGCTGCCATCTACCTGAAACAGAGGCTGAGACATAAAGGCTCCACCCTGTTGGAAAAGGCAGGTGCCCTGCTGGCCTGCCTGCCTGACCGTGAGTCTAGTGCCAAGCATGAACTTGACGTGGTGGCCTACGTGCTGCGCCAGGGGATTGTGGTGGGCAGCAGCCCACTGGAGGCCAGGGCCTGCTTTCTGGCCATCCGCTTGCTCCTGAGCCTAGGCCGGCACGAGGAGGTCCTGCCCTTCGCCGAGCGCCTGCAGCTCCTCTCTGGACACCCTCCTGCCTCTGAGGCTGTGGCCAGTGTTTTGAGTTTTCTGTATGACAAGAAATATCTTCCACACCTTGCAGTGGCCTCTGTCCAGCAACATGGTATCCAGAGTGCCCAAGGGATGTCTCTTCCTATTTGTCAGGTCCACCTGGTCCTCCAGAACACAACCAAGCTCCTTGGCTTTCCTTCCCCAGGCTGGGGTGAAGTTTCTGCCTTGGCCTGCCCAATGCTCAGACAGGCCCTGGCTGCCTGTGAGGAACTAGAAGACCAGAGCACCCAGAGGGCCCTGTGTCTCATCCTTTCCAAAGTGTACCTCCAGTACAGGTCTCCTGATGGTGCCATCCACTACCTGAGCCAGGCCTTGGTGCTAGGGCAGCTGCTGGGTGAGCAGGAATCCTTTGAGTCTTCTCTCTGCCTGGCATGGGCCTATCTCTTAGCCAGCCAGGCCAAGAAGGCTTTGGACGTGCTTGAGCCACTGCTATGCTCCCTGAAGGAGACAGAGAGTCTCACTCAAAGGGGAGTCGTCTATAACCTCCTGGGACTTGCACTCCAAGGTGAAGGCCGGGTGAACAGGGCAGCCAAGAGCTATCTTCGGGCCTTGAACAGAGCCCAGGAGGTGGGAGACATGCGTAACCAGGCAGTGGCTATGGCCAATCTTGGCCACCTGAGCCTTAAGTCCTGGGCTCAGCATCCAGCCAGAAACTATCTCCTGCAGGCTGTACGACTCTATTGTGAACTTCAGGCCAGCAAGGAGACAGACATGGAATTAGTACAGGTGTTTCTCTGGTTGGCCCAAGTTCTGGTGTCTGGACGCCAGCTGACCCATGGCCTTCTTTGTTATGAAATGGCATTGCTGTTTGGCTTAAGGCATCGACATCTAAAGAGTGAGTATGTCCCATGCTGCTGGGAAGCTATAGAGAAAAGTATTGGAGCAAGTTTTGTCCGTTTCCTATCTCAAGTCATCTCATTCATGTCCCTGCTTTATGTTCAGGTCAGCTTCAGGCCACCAAATCCCTCTGCCATTTCTACAGCTCTGTGTCCCCAAATCCTGAGGCATGCATCACCTACCATGAGCACTGGCTGGCCCTGGCTCAGCAGCTCAGGGACCGGGAGATGGAAGGGAGGCTGCTGGAGTCCCTGGGGCAGCTTTATCGGAACCTAAACACCGCCAGGTGAGTCAGGGCTCAGGAACTGTCCTAGAAGCAGCTTTCCTTCCTTAGGGAGAAACAGTGTTCTTTCCCACAGGAAGCAAGTCCAAATGTACATGGTACAGGCGGGGCTTTGTGCAAAAGAGCAAGGGCTCTGCAGCCACCACAGTGCATCCATCACTTATTAGTGGTGTAGCCTTGGGCAAGCTATTTAATTTCTCCATGTCTCAGTTTCCTCATCAGCCAAAGGAAGATAATAATGGCATCTATCTTACAGTGTTATTGTGAAGGATAAATGAGTTAATGCTCATAAAACACTTGTAACTGTGCCTGATACATAGATAGGTCACAGTAATGTTAACTGTGCCACTATTACTTGTGTGTTTCCATAACCGCCTATCACGGGATCATGGCTGAGGGTGCATGATTCAGAGAAGTGGCAGTTATACCAAGGACAGAGGAACCTTCAGGAGGTCTTCATTACCGAGGGCAATTGGTTTTAAAGAAAGGTCACCCCCACTGAAAGCAGGGGTGTAAAATGTCATGGTAAAAAAAGTTTTATTGGGAACTTACCTTTAAAATGAAATTGTAGATTATGAAATGAAGAGTGTTTTCACCTTTTAGTTAAGAATATTTAGATTATAATTTCAACTTTGCATTAAGTCTTATAATAAACATGGAATAAAAGGAGTGTTGACTTTTTGGCTTAATTGTGCTGACAAAATGATGTAATAGCACAATGGAGCGTTCTTTGTTTTGTGATTGATTTTTTAGGACTACCTTAAAAATCCTCATTTTTGTAAAAATAAATCAAAACTTAACAGTTTAACCCAAATGCCTCCTTTAACCCGTTGGTATTCACATTATTATCACTTGCAGATTTTGCCATCTTCTGTTGATTTTCTCTTCATTGTTTCTTCACTGGTCTAATACCGCTTCATCCTCATTTGCCAGTGGGCAGACTGAAGTTCTGCTCTGTAACAAGCCTTAAATTGATTCCATTAAATCCTGTGTGGTTTGCAAGATCTTCAAGTTCACTTTGCAACACATTTGCCTTGCAGTATTGCATTCATAATTATAAATGACTTCTAAAATAGAGCATTCAGAATAGCTTCTAAAATCGCTACTGTTAAGCAGAGAGAGAGGTGGTTGAGGAAAGGGTAATTAAATGACTTTTTTTTTTTGAATTTCTAAGCAACATGGTAACTGTGTGCACCTGGACAATCAGATAAGGAATAATCAGATAATGAATTCCACTCCCCCTTCTCTTTCTCCTCCAGTCTGTCTCCCTCTCACTCTACCTAATTCTTTCCCTCTCTTACAAGAATCAGGTATCTTCCAAACCTCATGCTGTCTTTGCCTTCAGTCCCAGGGAGGGAGCTTTGGATCCATGCAGCATGTGAGGAGTCAGGGAGCCCCAGCTCCACCCTGCTTTCATTCTAGGACACCCTAGGAGTCTGGATGCTTCTGGAGAAGATCCAGAAGGCAGGCTTGAATTAACTATTGAGATGAGGTAGTCATATGTTCATGGTGAGGTATTATAGGACTGGGCTCTGGAAAAGTTGGATTCTCAGGAACAGGAGCAAGAGTGCCAAATATGTGTCAGGCTATTGGCACCTCTGGCTACTGGGCAAGCTCAGTCTTAAATATTCCCAGACATCAACTATCCCACTGCCATCCTTTATTCACCAGCTCCCCACTCCAGATGCCTAAGCCCACTGAAATATTAAGGGGGAAGCCAGAGAGAAGGCCCTGGATGCTGTCAGCATGGACCAAAGAGGCCTTAGTTAAGACAGGATGCAGAATCACTGTCCTGATGTGATGGGGATGATGGAGAGGAGGTCAGGGGTGGGTCTACAGATGGCCTCTGATAAAGAAGTTACTGGAGGGAGTCAGAAGCCACAGAGCTGGGATAAAAGCAACCAAAACTGGATTAGGGCCAGAAAACCTGATCCTGCCATGACCTAATAACGTGTCCTTAAACAAGTCACTTTTCCTCTTGGTCTCTTTCCGTCTGTAAAGATAAGTTGAATCAGATACCTTCCAGGAAAACGTTGAGTCTGGGACCAGCTTGCTATGCTATTCTGACACTGAAT
This sequence comes from Symphalangus syndactylus, assembly GCF_028878055.3. Taxonomy (NCBI): domain Eukaryota; kingdom Metazoa; phylum Chordata; class Mammalia; order Primates; family Hylobatidae; genus Symphalangus; species Symphalangus syndactylus. The sequence goes on from NC_072429.2 coordinate 37,816,451, forward strand.
ATTCATACTAGAATTCCTGCTGCCTCCAAAGTGTATTGAATTTTTGGTGCAGATTCTTAAAGTTGTGGTCTTTCTAGAGTGCCTCTGAAATCAGAGACCTAAGCTTTTAGGGTTTGAAAGACTTTGTAGTATGTTCAGAAGGTCTTGTGGGCAGACTGTATGTCTAGCACAGAGCTTGGCACGGAGGAGACATACAGTACATGTGTGTTTGGGGTAGCCAGGTGATTAGTGAGTAACTTAGTCCACTAGCTCACAGCCCTTGAGCTGAAGCTGTATGCTGACATGGCTACTGATGATTATGACAGAGAATGGTGCAGCTTTGTGTGGGGGAGTCCCTGGCTCCTTTGCTCAGGGCTCAGGTAAGGAAAGAAAGGTGTTTGCAGCTCGAAGGCAGGCTTTTTTGTCTTTAGTGACAAGCACAGTAGTCACAGTGCCGTGAGTGGAACCTCAGCTGCCCATTCCAACAGCCCTTTGAGAACACTGGCCTATATAGTATTAGCCACAGAACACAGTGCGTCTTTTCTTAGGGATTCTCCTCTGATAAAGAACCAAATTACATATAGTGAAGTAGAATATCAGAGATTTGATGTTCTACTTCATGAAGAACATAGTTTTTTCTAAAATTATGTAGTTGCTTAAGATTAAAAAGCATTACACCTTTTAACTAGGCTGAGGCAGGTGGATCACTTGAGATCAGGAGTTCAAAACCAGCCTGGCCAACATGGTGAAACCCCGTCTCTACTAAAAATACAAAAATGTTAGCCAGGCGTGGTGGTGGGCGCCTGTCATCCCAGCTACTTGGGAGGCCGAGGCAGGAGAATCGCTTGAACCTGGGAGGCGGAGGTTGCAGTGAGCCGAGGTCACAACACACCACTCCAGCCTGGGTGACAGAGTGAGACTGTCTCAAAAGAAAAAAAAAAAGGATTACACTAGTATTGAAGGTTATAGGTGAAAAATAATGGTCCCCTTCCAACTTCCCTTTCCTTGATACTTTCCTGAAGTAACTACTTAAAGATTTTCAAATACCCATCAAGGAATATTTCATGCATATTAAAGATTATATATGATACATATTGTCTATCTTAAATAAATATTAGATATATTAAATATAATATGCACATGTTTTAGTTACATAAATGGAATCATGATAAAATGTCTATTACCTAATATACTGTTCTGTTCTTTGCTTTTTTTCATTTGAAAATATCACTGTGAAATGTCAATCCAACATTTTATCACACTATGGGAGCCCTTCCATTGTGTCAGGCACTGTGGTAGGTATTGGGGAATTCAGCGGTTAGAAAAAACAATCCAAATACCCACAAACAGAACAGTCTGCCCTATGTAGGAGTGAGCTTGTTGCCTTTACAAGTATTCAAACAGAGGCCGACTATTCAAAAATTTTATGAGTTTCCTGAATTGAGCTGGATCTGGAACTACTTACTAACAGTTTTATTGAGGTTTAATTACACACCATAAAATTCAGCCTTTTGAAGTATGAAATTTAGTTTTCAGTATATTCACACAGTTGTGTAACCATCACTGCTATCTAATTTCAGAACATTTTCATGGCCCCTGAAAGAAAGCCTGTACCCATCAGCAGTCACTCCTCATTACCCAACCTCACTCCAACCCTGGAAACCACTAATCTACTTTCTGTCTCTATGGATTTGCCTATTCTGGACATTTGATATAAATGGTATCATACAGTATTTGTCCTTTTGTGTCTGGCTTCTTTCACTTAGCATAGTGTTTTCAAGGTTCATCCATGTTGTCACATGTATCAGTACTTCATTACTTTTTATGGCCAAATAATATTTTGTTGTACTGATATGCCACATTTGTTTATTCATTCGTCAGTTGATGGACATTTGAATTGTTTCCACTTCGTGGCTATATGAATAATGCTGCTGTGAACATTCATGAACAAATTTTTGTGTGAAGAAGTGTTTTCAGTTCTCTTGGGTAGACCTACGAGCAAAATTATAGAGTCTTACCATAATTCTATATTTAAACTTTTGGGAAACTGCTAGATTGTTTTTAAAAGTAGCTGCACTATTTTTCATTTCCATTAGCAAGGCGTAAGGGTTCCAATGTCTCCCATCTTCACCACCACTTGTTAGTGTCTGTCTTTTTTTTATTTTAGCCATCCTAGTGGGAGTGAAATTGTATCTCATTGTGGTTTTGATTTACATTTTCCTAATGACTAAAGATATTGAGCATCATTTCATGTGCTTTTGGCCCTTTGTATATCTTTGGAAAAATGTCTATTCACTTGTCCATTTTTTAAATTGGGTTGTTTGTCTTTTGATTTTTGAGTTGTAAACATTCTTTATATATTCTGGATACAAGTCGTTTATCAGATATATGATTTACAAATATTTTTCCCCAGCCTATGGGTTGTCATTTCACTTCTTGATCCCTCATAGAGTGAGTTGGGAAATATTCCTTCCTCTTCTATTTCTTGGAAGAGTTTGGGAAGGATTGGTGTTAATTCTCCCTTAAGCATTTGATGAAATTCACCAGTGAAGACTTCTAAATCTTGACTTACCTTTGTAAGGAGTTTCTTTGTTTTGTTTTTGAAAATTGCTAATTCAATATCATTTGTTGTTATAGGTTTATTTAGATTTTCTGTTTCTTCGTGAGCAGTTTTGGTAGTTTTTGTCTTTCTTGGAATTTGTCCATTTCATCTAAATTAATTACTTTGTTGGTATACAATTGTTCATAGTATTCTTTTATAATCCTTTTTATAATTTCTATGAAGTTGATAGTAATGTCCACTTTAATTCCTGAGACTCTTCTCTCTTTTTATTCTTGATCAGACTAGCCAAAGATCTGTCATTAAAAAAACATTTTAAACAAATTAAATTTTGGCTTTATTGATTTTTTTCTATTCTCTGTATCATTTATTTTTGCTCTCATCTTTATTATTTCCTTTCCTCTGTTTGCTTTGGGTTTACTTTGCTTTTTTTGTCTAGTGTCTTAAGGTGGAATATTAGGTTATTGATTTGAGATTTTTTTATCTTTTAATACAAGCATTTACAGCCATAAATGTTCCTCTGAGTATTGTGCCTATGCCATTTTACAGATTTCAGTATGCTATGTTTGTTTTCATTCATCTCAAAGTAGTTCCTAATATCCTTTGTGATTCTTATTCAGTTCATTGGTTATTTAGGAGTATGTTGTTTAATTTCCACATATTTGTGAATTTTCCAAATTTCTTTCTGTTACTGATTTCTAATTTCATTTCATTGTGGTGGGAAAACAAACTTTGCATGATTTTATTCTTTTTACATTTGCTGAGATTTGTTTGGTGGCCCAACATATGGTCTACTCTGAAGGATGTTCCATGTAAACTTGAGAAGAATGTGTATTCTGTTGTTGTTTGGTGTAGTCTATAAATATCTTTTAGGTCTAATTATAATTTTTTATTTCCTTGGTGTTCTTTTGTCTAGTTCTTCTATCCATTATTGAAAGTGTGTTATTAAAATCGCTAATTGTTGTTGAGTTGTCTATTTCTCCCTTCCATTCTGTCAGCTTTTTCTACATGTATTTTGGGGCATTGTTATTAGGTGCTGCATGTATATTTATAATTATGCCTTTCTGATGGATTGAGTCTATTATCATTATAAAATGTCCTTCATTGTCTTTAATGACAATTTTGGTCTTTTTATCTGATATTAGCATAGCCACTCTAGCTCTCTTTAGTTACTGTTAACGTGGTCTATACTTTTAGTCTATTTGTGTCTTTGAATCTAAAGTATATCTCTTGTAGGCAGCATATAGTAGAAACATTTTCTTTCCTCTTCATTCCTCAATGTTTGTCTTTTAACTAGCGTGTTTAATACATTTACATTTAATTACAGGTAAGGTAGGATTTATGTCTGCAATTTTGCTATTTTTTCTCTGTATTAATAACTTATATCTTTTTGTTTTTCTGTTTCTCCATTACTGCATTCTTTTGTGTTAAATAGATTTTTTCTTGTATACTATTTTAATTTCCTTGTTATTTCTTGTCCTGTATTTCTTTCAGTTATTTTCTTATTGGCTATCCTGGGGTAATAATTAGCATGTTTTTAAAATAAAAATCTTAGCAGTTTCCTGGTCATGCTCACAGCTCTGCACATGCATGTGGTCTTCTAGATTCCCAGGAATATGTCAGAACTTTTAAAACTTTTTATGGACATCTCATTTCCCAACTTTTCCTCTCGTGTGTGTGTGTGTCTGTGTGTGTGTGTGTGTGTGTGTGTGTGTTTTGACCTTTTCTTGTTGATCCGAATGTTTTTACCACCTAAGGCAGTGACCATATTAAACAATTGCTGCTGATTATCTTTGACATATGCCTCAGGGAAAAGGCTGTTCTGCGCTGAGTGAGCTCTGAGTGAGGTTAAATGAAGACAAGCCCTGTGAGCAGAGGCTTCCAGGGAACTTCCAAACAGATCAAACAGTAACAGTTCTCTGGGTGATAGAACTTTGGGGGATTTCAAGCTCATTGTCTCCTTCAGTGGTTGCTAGGTTGCTGGTTTTTCCAGCTACCATTATTGTGAGGCTGTTGGTTTTTAAGTGTACCACAGAGCTAGGGACAAGCAGGATGTCTCTAAGGCAAGTTGTAAAGCAATGAAGCTCACTTTCGTAACAAGATTCAGCCGTTTTCCTGAATAAATACTCCTTGCAAACCTTTGGTTAATATCCAGAGTTCTGAAAAATTTTATTTAGATAATTTTTGCCTGTTTTCATTGCTTTTATGGAGGAGTAAACTTTTGGAAATTTTTATTCCATTGTTCTGTAAATTGATCTAGATTAGGATTTTTAATTTGAATAGTTTATAGTTTTATTTTTTTATTTTTTTATTATTATACTTTAGGTTTTAGGGTACATGTGCACAATATGCAGGTTTGTTACATACGTATCCATGTGCCATGTTGGTTTGCTGCACCCATTATATACCCAAAGGACTATAAATCATGCTGCTATAAAGACATATGCACACGTATGTTTATTGTGGCACTATTCACAATAGCAAAGACTTGGAACCAACCCAAATGTCCAACAACGATAGACTGGATTAAGAAAATGTGGCACATATACACCATGGAATACTATGCAGCCATAAAAATGATGAGTTCATGTCCTTTGTAGGGACATGGATGAAACTGGAAAACATCATTCTCAGTAAACTATCACAAGGACAAAAAACCAAACATCGCATGTTCTCACTCATAGGTCGGAATTGAACAATGAGAACTCATGGACACAGGAAGGGGAACATCACACTCTGGGGACTGTTGTGGGGTGGGGGGAGCGGGGAGGGACAGCATTAGGAGATATACCTAATGCTAAATGACAAATAGTTTTTAGTTTTAAACTCCGAGATTCCTGTTTGTGCAATTGGGAGGAAATAAATATCCACTTTTGCTTTACCACTAATATGAGTGATATTGAATGGAAGATTGAGAAATACTTTAGGTGTCAGAGGAAACCCCTGTACACATAAGGTCATTGTCCCTTTGCAGAATGGCCAGTTCAACAAAGAGAACATGCTGTAATGCTATATTTGTTTAGCATGTATAAATCACCTTCTCTTACAGAACACTTAAAAAAAATAAAAGAACAAAGACCAACTACAGACACAGATAAACGGGTGTTTCCATGCACCTGGGGGTGGTTACTGTAATTTAGTACTAAGCTTCCTGGTAGCTGAGTAAAAAGGGGAAAGCTGTATGAGGTTCTCACTGTCTGACAAAAGAACATAAACACATGTATCTGTTGGAGCAATTTTTTTCCTGGCACAAATTGCTTAGGAGGAATTTATTAAGTGAGTCTTGATGTAATGGACAGATTTCTTCAACTAAATTCCCCTCTAGGGATTTGCATTCTCACAAAGCTCAAAGCCACAGCAAGCAAAGGCAGGAAGTGTTCATGGAAGAAGCGGCAGGCTTCTGTAGGGGCAGGTTTGGAGGGAAAGGAGACAATGCTTTCAGCAAAGGATGGGGGTGATCTGTCAGGGAAGACTTTATCAAGGTGGTAGCATTTGAGGAGGCCCTTGAAGGATAAGTAATATTTTGAAAAGTGGAGAAGGGTAGGTTTTAGGTGGAGGGAATAGCAGTAGCCTAGGAGAGGTCAGGACACATTTGAAAGACATTTTGTAGATTTAACAGACAGGATTTGGTGATCAGCTGGCTATGGGTAGTGACATGGTTTGGCTCAAATCTTATCTTGAATTATTGCTCCCATAATTCCCAGGTGTTGTGGGAGGGACCTGGTGGGAGGTAATTGAATCCTGGCACGGTTTCCCCCATACTCTTCTCATGGTAGTGAATAAGTCTCATGAGATCTGATGGTTTTATAACAGGAAACCCATTTTGCTTGGCTCTCCTTCTCTCTCTTGCTTTCTGCCATGTAAGACGTGCCTTTCACCTTCTGCCATGATTGTGAGGCCTTCCCAGCTACATGGAACTGTGAGTCCATTAAACCTCTTTTTCTTTATAATTTACCCAATCGTGGGTATGTCTTTACCAGCAGTGGGAAAACGGACTAATATAGGTGCAAAGAAGACTCAACTTCTTCCCTAGAAGGAGATATGGAGGTTAGTGGGCATGGGGGAGGGGGCTTGCAGTGGGTATCCAGACCTGTACAGTGAACATCCATAGTGAAAATTATGGCCATAATAGCCTTCAGTGAGCATGCATTGTTTACTAAGCCATATGTAAATCTCAGGATCACCCTGTGATGTAGAAAGAATTGTGGAAATTGAGAACTAAAGAAGCCAAACAACTTGCATGAGGCTTCCCAGCAGGGATTGATATCCAAACAGTGTGTTTCTAGAGCAGAGTTAGCAAGCTTTTTAAATAAAGAATCATACAGTAAGTGTTTTAGGCCTTGTGGGCCATATGATCTCTGCCACAAGTACTCCACCCTGCAGTTGTAGTATGAAAATAGATAATACATAAATGAATAAATGTGGCTGTGTTCCGATAAAACTTTATTTACAAAAGCAGATCGAAAGCTGTATTTGGCTCATGGGCCATAGTTTAACAACTCCTGATCTAAAATGCATAGTGTTAAGCACTCTATGTATTCTGTCCGCCCAGCCAGTAATTTTTGCCCTAGGCAAAAGAAATAGGTGTGGAAGGCTATAGAGTGAAACCTTGACACTTTTCTGTCCCTTTGTCTAATATCTGCAGGATCATGCCTTCTCTGCCTTCCAGGGGACAACTGCAGAATTTAGTCTGATAAAGGTTTGCAATCTCTCAATGGGAGGAACCTTAGGGAGTCTTGTCTTCTGTCTTGAGGTGACACAATGCAGACTGGCCGTAGAACTGAGCCAGATCCATGAGAACTCTGTGGCTCTATTAAATCTATTAAATCAATTCAACAAATATTTACCGAGCATTTACTATTGCCCAGGCACTGTGCTAAAAACTGAACAAGGGTGATAATAGTCCATGAGCTCACAATGATAACAGAATAGCACAGAAAATAAACGTAAAAATAGCCACTAAAGGTATCATACAAATCATGGTAAGTGCCACAAAGGATGTGCATATTATTGTTTTTAGAAAGAAGGGATGTCTTGCATGTAATAGGTCCTCTCAAAATAATGATTAATTCTTTGCATGTGAATACAACAGTAGCCTAGCAGCCATTGCTCTTGGCTTTTATTCTTTTTTTTTTTTTTTGAGATAGAGTCTTGCTCTGTCGCCCAGGCTGGAGTGCAGTGGCATGATCTCAGCTTACTGCAACCTCCGCCTCCTGGGTTCATGCCATTCTCCTGCCTCAGCCTCCCAAGTAGCTGGGACTACAGGCGCCCGCCACCACGCCCAGCTAATTTTTTGTATTTTTAGTAGAGACGGGGTTTCACCGTGTTAGCTAGGATGGTCTTGATCTCCCCACTTCGTGATCTGCCTGCCTCAGCCTCCCAAAGTGCTGGGATTACAGGCATGTGCCACCGGGCCCGGCCGCCTGGCTTTTATTCTTATATTTATGCTTCTTATTTTTCTGGAACTGAAAAAAGTGCTACGTTTTAAAAAATATAATTAATATGTTAATCCCTAACACAGAAGCAATTCTTTTCTCATTTTTGTTGTAAGTAAGGAAGGAATTGCTTTTCCTGAAATGTTGTCATCTGATCACGAGGCTATAATGTACACTACCACCCCAGTTTCACACATGAGAAAACTTTGTTCAAGGTTTAAAACAGCTTATGTCTTTTAAAACTTCAGGATTTTTTAAGTGGTAAATGAAACAAAAATCTTCCCAAGTGCTAATATTTGAGCCAGAAATTAGGCACTGCTTGAGGGTATAAATGTAACGGTTCTGGGTCAGACTCTGAGAGTTAGATCCTGGTTTAAACAGGGCTTATTACTTGGTCCAAGACAGTTACCCTTACTAAGCCTTACTTTTTTTCTATTAGTAAAATTAATATGATAATAGTACTGATTTCAGGCCGGGCGTGGTGGCTCATGCTTGTAATCCCAGCACTTTGGGAGGCCGAGGGGGGCGGATCATGAGGTCAGGAGATTGAGACCACAGTGAAACTCCGTCTCTACTAAAAATACGAAAAAATTAGCCGGGCATGGTGGCGGGCGCCTGTAGTCCCAGCTACTCGGAGAGGCTGAGGCAGGAGAATGGCGTGAACCCGGGAGGCGGAGCTTGCAGTGAGCCGAGATTGCGCCACTGCACTCCAGCCTGGGAGACAGAGCGAGACTCCGTCTCAAAAAAAAAAAAAAAGATAATAGTACTGATTTCTTGGGGCTGTTGTGATGATTACATGAGATTTTGCATATAAAGCACCTAGTACACACTAAGTGCTCAATAGATGTCAGGTAATAATACTACCATTGTTACTATTATAAGACAAAGCTGCTGAGAGCTCAAAATAAGGCTTTAGAAATGTGCAGGAAAACTTAGATACGTTTCAAAAAACAAATCAAAGCAACAACATCCTACTGGATTTCTTTATTTGCAAAATGGGCTAAGAATTCTAATGGCTTGGGGTTTCTATGGGGATTAAATGAGAAAATGTATACTGAAAGTATACACCCAACACCTCACACAGAGTCAGCTGTCAGTTTTTGGCCATCTTTATCATCAAAACAGGACAAGACCAATTAGTGGAGGCTGGGCTTTGGCCAGAGGTTAGACAGACTCATCCAGGCAGGGCAGGGATCTGGGAAGCTCCAGCAGAGGGTGGTAAGAGGAAGTCTGGAAATGCAGGTGTATTGGGGTCACTTGGCCATGGGCTCATGGCTGATGTTCAGGCAGGGAAGAAGAAACAAAGACTTAGCCCCAGAACTTGAGGACAGGAAAAATGAGAGAAAGAGAAGAGTCAAGATTGGAAAGGAGAGGAGATAACATACCGGAACACAGGCACAGGAGACTCAGAAGTACACAAGGCTGATGCAGTGCTGGCCCACCAGCAGTGCTCCATGCTTCTTTGGCTTTGGAAGCCAAACCAAACCTAGAGTCTGTGGGTGGTGGCTGGAGGAACTGGCATGCTGGGCTATCTGGTGCTCAACTGGTAGGTGACACTGCTTGGCCACTGGCAGATGTAAAGTAATGGGGGTGAGTGGTGATAGGAAGGAACCAAGGAAGCTGGACTACTGCCCAGTTTTAGATCACAGAAGCACTTGTTTTTTTTACTGGAGATCGTAGATCATGTGCAAATCTTGGTGAGAGTCAGCTGTCTTTGGAAAATCTCCCATTTGCAAGGTGCTGTGTGAGCCACTAGGTCTCTGTAAGTCTTGTCTTCCCCTGATAGGGCGTTTCTTGGAAAGAAATAGAGATCTCCTCTCTTCCACAGTCATAATGAACTCAGAGAGAGAAAATGCCAGAAGCAAATGCTGGCTCTGTCAGTTGGCCTGTCTGTAATAACCTAAATCTTGCTCCCTGAAGGTCTGGAGAAAACAACTATAGTAGCCCAAGGGCATCCCAGGACAGTAAATGGGAATATAAAAAAAACAGAGCAGGAAATAGGATGAGGATGAGATTTATGGGTCTTGTCTTCATCAACTGCTCCAGTGAGAGTGAGGAGAGTTGTGGAGGCCAGGCCTGCTGAATCTCAACCCGGCTTGAGTCTGCAGGGTACAAAGTGGAGAGAGAAAGGCAGGGCTTCCTATAGTGAAAGACGCCTGTGGTTACTGTAGCTGAGCTGAGGAGGTTGGTGATCACTGCAGCATGGTGTGGAGTTTTTCAGCTCATTGTATTCTCAGAGGAAGTTTCACATTTTAAACTTGAGAAAGAGTGGCCAGCACCCATCGGGATGTCAATAAATCTCATGTTAAGAGCAGGGAGGAAGAGAAAGTTTGAGTGTTTTCTTTCTATTTCTTACAAGGGCCATATGCCTGGCACTGTCTCCAGAAGGCCAACAGCTGCCTCATTGCCAATAAGGATCCAGGCCTCAGGAGCTGAGAGCAATGCTTGTTTCCCTCATGGTGCACAAAGGGGCCTGGCGGCTGAGAGGTCCATGATCAAGTGGTAACCACGTTTGTTGAGGACTTTCCACTTAAGTGTCCATAGATGTGGTTGATGATGATCAGTGTTTCTGGGAAGAGTTGCATGGTTTACTGCAGTGGTTCTCAAACTTTGGTGTGCAGGAGTGTAACCTGGATGTGTCTTAGGAATTCAGGTTCCTGGATTGCAACTGTAATGAATCTTTTTCAGTCAGTTTGAGGTAGATCTGGGGGATCTGTGCTTTGAATAAGCTCCCTATGAAATGCTGATGCAGGTGGGCCACAAATCATGTTTTGGGAAATATGAGTGTTATGGGACAAGTCCTAGGCTGCTACTCAGAAGAAGGGAGTTCTGGCCTTGGATCTCCCCCTAATGTGCTGTGCAAACATATGTAAGTTATTTCCAGTTTCTGGGCTTGTTTCCTCTATAAAATAAGAAGATTGGACTAGATCGGCAAGTCTCAAGCCAAGCTGCATGACAGAATTACATGGAGAGCTTAGACACAGTGCTTGTACCTGAGCCATATTCCAAGAGCCTGCTGCTCAGGCTATCATGACGTTGCAACACACTGGGAAATAGTGTGGCAGTGTACACGTTTAAAATGCTTCCAGGTGACTCTAGTTGTTGCCGGGACTGAGAACTACTATCTAGATGATGCACAGTATTCCTTCCTTGTTTTTGAATACTGAATCATCTGTGAGAAAATATGTTACCTATGTCTCATTTCTTCATTGGTCCCTCCATTGTCATGGAGGGAGAGTTTTCTACAAAATACAATTTTCCAAATAATTAAAGGGCACCCCATTAAGCACCAACCTGTTAAAACTTTCATCCTACTTTGATTTTTCTTTATAAACAAAACATCAAAATCTTTTCGATGATTTAAAGTTACCACTGTTGTCACTCATTCATGCATTCACTCAATAGGTATACATTTGATGTCTATTTCATGTTAGTAACTGTAATAGTTCATTCTCATGCTGCTAATAAAGACATACCTGAGACTGGGTAATCTATAAAGGAAAGGATGTTTAACGGACTCACAGTTCCATCTAGCTGGGGAGTCCTCACAATCATGGCTGAAGGCAAAGAAGGAGCAAAGGCACATCTTAAATGACAGGAGAACTACCCTTTATACAACCATGAGATCTCATGAGACTCACTATCACCAGAACAGCAGCGTGGGGGTAATGGCCCCATGATTCAATTACCTCCCACCAGGTCCCTCCCACGACATATGGGGATTATGGGAGCTACAATTCAAGATGAGATTTGGGTGGGGACACAGCCAAACCATTTCAATAGCATAACACCGAAAAAGGTTATAGAGCAGTAAAAGGGTTGATGGACCATGCATCAGTAATAATAATAATTATAAGTGATCTTTAAACATTCATCAGGTGCCAAGGACATAATAGGCACTGTTCTAAGCACTTAGTTTTATCTCATTTAATCCTCACAACAATCCACTCAGGTGGGCACAATTATAGGTCTGTTTTACAGATAAGGAGACCAAGGCACAGAAGCATCCTGTACTTTCTCAAAGTCACACAGCTGATTGGGGTAGAGCTGGGATTCAATTAGGCCCACCTCCCTGTGTGATGTGGGACATGGCTGTTCCTGCTCAGAGCTTCTATTTCATTCTGTGCTGAGTGGACCCTGAGGCCCCTTTGAGCCCTCGCACCTCACAAGTTCATGTCTGTCCCCAGGTCCCTCAGGAGGTCACTCACATGCATCAAGGAGAGCCTGCGTATCTTCATTGACCTGGGGGACAGAGACAAGGCTGCCGAGGCCTGGCTTGGGGCAGGGAGACTCCACTACCTCATGCGGGAAGACGAGCTGGTGGAGCTGTGCCTGCAGGTAGGCCTCCTGCAGAGCTCTCTGGGAGTTGTTGACTTGGGTCATTTGGGGAGGCAGCTGTACCCTTTAAACCAACCGGCTGGAACCAGAGCAGGATGATGTTCACCCTAAGCCCGTGGAGAGAGGGCCTGTCACTGAGACCCATATACACGTGTGCACCCTGGGAGGATGTGGAGGGAGACTCACATATCATCTGTAACGTCACTTGTCCAATTAAGTACACCTGTCTTTCCAAAGCTCAGCATACACCTTGACTTCAGGGTTTTGCTGCAGTTTGAGGCAAGGTTGGTGTGTATGTGGGGTATTAACAATATTATTCTCTTATTTTTTTGTTTGTTTGCATACTTTTAATATCAGAGATGTGGTACAGTGTAATGGTTAAAAGCCTGGGCTTTGAAGAGAGAAAAGCCTAGAGTCAAATCCCAGGGCTATCACATATGGACTGACTGTGTGACTTTGGCCTTGCCATATGACATCTCTGGGATTCAGTTTCTTCATGGGGGAACTGAACTCTGTCTTTTAGCATAAGGATTAGTAAAACAAAAATTTATATATCTCACTTACATAGTAGTAAATGCATAGTAAGCATTTATTAAGTGCTCTGAACTTAGTAAATGTTTAATACATGATATTTTAGTGTTTTATTACTGTCTGTACAATATTGACATTAAATACTGTGATGATATGTAAGATGTTTAATTCTACAAAAATATACCAATTTTTTTCTTTCCTATGTTTTATTTTCTCTCTTTTTACTTCTCCTTATACTAGCACATAAACTTGCACAAATCCATTTCTACTGAGACTTAATAATGGCTGCAAAACCCTGAATGCATGCTTCCTATGTGCAGGAGACTTTGCTAAACACTTCACTTGCATGATGTAGTTTAACCCTCATTATAAACGCAGTAGGAGTTTCCGTTATTAATTTCCATTTTACAGATGAAGCTCAGAGAGACTGAGTAATTTGCCCAAGGTGATACAACTGGTAAGTGGTGGAGCTGAGAACTGCACACGGTGTGACTTAGAGCCTTCACTCTCAGCCTCTACGCCATCTGCCTTGCAATTTTAGGGTTGAAAGGGTTTCCAGAGGGCAGACAATTCAGTCTTCTCCTTCCATGTTGTGGGAGACTGAAGCCAGAGGGCACTGTTCTGATTGTGCATTGTTTTGGTGGCAAAGCCCCCTGATTCCAGGGTTCCATCTCACTGCCCCCCCCCCCCATAGCTGCCCATGCAATAACACAGCAACTGCAGCGTCTTGCCCCAGTGATGAAATGTTCACTGGCCAGAACTGGTCCCAGGCCTCACCCAACCCCAGGCTGCCACCTAACTGATGTTGTGCAGGGTCATTTCCATGGAAGTGAATCATTCTGGACCTGAGGCTATTTGAGGTCCTGTAACTGTGCTCTGCAGGTGCAGCAATATATTCTTTACTCTTCAACTACCTTAGCACATTTGGTGTCAATGAAATCCAAAATAGCTTGCTGGAGATAAAGAAGCTGTGGAGGCTAGGGTACTGGGATGGAAGACACCAACAATTGTTTGCCACTGATTATTGGCATGAACCTGGGGAAGTTCTGTTTTCTTTCTGAGCCACACTATCTCCATCTGGAAAGTGTAAGGTGTTGAACTGGATCACTATTTTTCCATTTCAGTTATTTACATATTAAATTCATGGTTTTGCTATATACATGTACCTTCTATACCATTGTTTACTTCTTTTTATTTTACTCAACATCAAATCAACGTAGTTTTTTTTTACACTTAGTCTTATTCTACGCAATACTACCTAAAGTTGCAGGTTGGATGCATTATTAGTTTTTTTTTTCTAAAACACATTAAAATAAATACTTAACTAGTAAAACAAAATGTTTTTCTATATACTGTTAAAAATAATCTAGCACCACCAAAAGCAATCTCTTATACCAGGATGGGGAAATGCCAGACCGGAGAATATCTAAAGTCCTCTTACCAGCCCTAGGAGTGTGAAGACATTTAGGATTTGGGGGACTTTAGCAGAGGATTAGTTGATTTAGGTGGTCTGCATCTTAGCTCTGCCAGTCCTGTGGAGGTTGGGAAGCCCTCCTCTCTGCCTTTAACAACTGTCTCTGTCCCACCTAGGCAGCCATCCAGACAGCCCTGAAGTCAGAGGAGCCTTTGCTGGCTCTCAAGCTTTATGAAGAAGCAGGTGATGTGTTCTTCAATGGGATCCGCCACAGGCATCATGCAGTGGAGTACTACCGAGTAAGTCCAAGCTGTGCAGTTTGCTGAGACAGGTCCTGGCACGGGCATGGGCAGGGTCAGGCTGGACTTTGGCCTGGATCCCTCTTCTCCTCTCTTGCTTGTATTTCATTTTTCTCTCTTTCTTGTCCAGTGCCCACCTACTCACTCTCTCTTCAACCTAGTGGGAGCTCAGGGAAGGTTCTGATAAACTTAGTCATTCTCAGGCTTGACAAGTTATCCTTCTTGGGATAATACATCAAAATAATTGAGTCCAGAAGTTCAAGACCATCTCAAACTCTTGGGTGCATGATACTTTACAGTCTGCAGCACAGTTTTGAGTTTACCAGTGTTTTCCACTTACTACTGGGGATGCAGTGGGAGATTATTTAAATGGTTATGTAGATGAATGCTTTTATTTGATCATATTTTTAATAAGCATGTATTAAAATATATTTTTTAAAATTAAAAATATATAATACAAGCTCATCAAACCTATGATTTCACAGATATTATTGTGAAGGATGAGGCAAGAAAAAGAGTTGATGTTAAGAATAACACAGATTAAATGAATGTCCAGATATTAAGCAGATATATCAAAAATTGTGATTGTTGTTCATCACTGACTGAAGTTTAGGAAGCCTCATTATCTAATTTGATCCTAAAATTTTATTCATTCAGCTATTCATTTATTTATTTGTTCAGTTGTTTATTCAGTCATCAAACACTAGCAAACACCCATTTTGTGCCAGGCACTGAGCTAGGGGTGGGGAAGAACAGGGAACGCATCTCTGACTATTGAGGGGCTTATTTTCATGTGCATTTTGTAGATGAGAAAACTAAGGTTCAGAAAGATGAAGTGATTTGCCTAAAATTCTGTCATAATAAAAACATAGAAATGACCACTGTTTGAGATATTCCCACACTATGCGTATACTCGTGTACTTCATAGATAGTGCCATGGATGCTAGGGGAGCACACAGCTGAGAGGGGAACAACTTTCCATGTGACCTTGGGAAAAGCCACTTCCCTTTCCTACTCTAGGTTTCCCCAGTTTTAGGAGGCCCAATGCCCTCTACTTCTTCTACTTTAAGATCTGGGCAAAACATCATGAGCAAGGATCAGGAGAGAGAGGGTTGAGTAAAGGCACACAGGGAAACATGGCTGACTCCCCTTTGTTTTAGTCCACTGCCGTCCCCCAACTCCTGCCTGTAGAAGATAAGCCTCCTAGCTATGGTATGCACTGAGGATTCCTAGCTAGACTAAGGTTCCTTGGGCTTCTGTTCTTAGGCTGGAGCTGTTCCTTTAGCAAGGAGGTTGAAGGCGGTGAGAACTGAGCTCCGGATTTTCAACAAGCTGACAGAGCTGCAGATTAGCCTCGAAGGCTATGAGAAGGCTTTGGAATTTGCCACCCTGGCCGCCAGGCTCAGCACAGCCACAGGTGGGTGGTCTTCACTATTGGGTGTATTGAATGGGAGGCATGATTAGTCAAGGATAGATAGCAAAGCAATAAGAGCACAGGGTCTGGAGTCAGACTGTGTGGGTTCAAATCCCAGGTCCAACTGTCAGGGAGACCTTAGTTAAGCAAGTTGCTTAACTTCTATAAGCCTCAAGCTTGTCATCACCAAATCAGGATTAAAAATAGTGCCCACCTCATGGTAGTTGTTATGAAGACCAGTGATTATCCATGTAACGGCCACAGCACAATACTGGGTACATGGTAAGTTCTTGGTAAGTGTTGCCTGTGCCACACTATTATTATATTACAGTTGCTGTTGTTCCCCAAGTGTAAAGTAAATGATATTTTATTCTCTGCATAGGCTATGTTCCCATTGCAAAAGGACTGTGCCCTAAATTTTAAATTAGTTAATTTTTAGTCAAAAGTGCATTTTCCCATGAAGCTAAAATGTAAATGAAGGTCAGGTTCCCATTACCCTAACTCAGAACATAGCTGAATATCTTGTGTTTATGTCAAAAACTAGTGGGAAACAATAATAGTCATCAGAACAGATAAATGGCAGAATAAAAAAGATTTAAAAACCCCTCATCTTGAATGTTGGTGTTTGAAGAAAAGCAGGTTTGATTAGAGAAGCCTTGATTAGATGTAAGTGTAAATGGAATATTCTGTGATGATTCCAGGAGGGACTTCTGGGCATTTTCAAGGGTATCGGATGTGGATGATACTGGACTTTATTGTGTCTAATTGCACTCTTGAGAGTGCTTTCCCTCTTTCCCCTACCTTTTTCCTTATTGCATAAGATCTCATCTGAGTGACTGTGTGCTAATCTCAGGAAAGGCCTTGGAGGCCCCAGGCAGCTCCTCTGAGCACTCTTTATCCCTCACTGGATGGGAGCTGAAGGGAGGTTGTATGCATCCTTTATATATGTACTTCCCCTGTGGCTGATTTTTCCATATCAGAGAATTTTCTCTCTCTTAGATTTTCTTTTTTAATTTTGGCTTTTGGCTCTTTGAAGCTTAAAAGTGATGTTTTTAGATGGTATCCAACAGCCACCTTGCAAATATTCCAGAGACATGATTGTAAGCCTTTGTTCCATGTAAAAGGTTGCTCTGTATTAAAACAAATCCACCAAACAACAAGTCATAGACCCATTAGAAACCAGCATTCTAAAGCATGGTTTAAGGGTGAACAGGTGTTTGTAGCTTATCTGAGACTGACAGTAGGTAAAGGGGACAAGGAGAGACTGCTATATGGTGGTACCCAAGATAACTCTGAAGAGAGAGACTTTGTGTGAGGAAGACATTTATTATACAGAGTGATTTACTGCAATTCTTAGCTACTCCATTAAGCTAGACTTGTCACCATGTCCCATTAAAAGGGTTTAAGAAGAATTCTTTCCCAGAATCCTGCATTACAGTAGCATCTGCAATAAGGAGAAAATTTTCTTCTGGGAATCACTCCAGGAAACCTTGACCCATCCTCTACTTAGTCACTCTTATAGAGCCTTGCGTTTTCTTTTGTAGCATTTATGACACGTGTAATGTTACATTTGTTTGTGGGATTATTTAACAAATGTCTGTCATGTGAGACAATAAGCTTTATGAGTACAGGCACCTCTTCTGTCTTATTCCCTATGCCCCAGCACAGTCCCTGACATCTAGTAGACCTTCAAAAAGTTTTATGGAATGAATGAGTGAAAAAATGATGCAAAGTGTTGGTTGCAGGGTATCTCTCTCAGTCTTCCAATTATTAGGAGATCGGAGGCAGGAGCTGGTGGCCTTTCACCGCCTGGCTACAGTGTACTACTCCCTGCATATGTATGAGATGGCTGAGGACTGCTACCTGAAGACCCTGTCCCTCTGCCCACCCCGGCTGCAGAGTCCCAAGGAGGCCCTGTACTATGCCAAGGTGTATTATCGCCTGGGCCAACTCACCTTCTGCCAGCTGAAGGTAAGAGCCAGACTTCCAAGATTTCCTAACAGCCACCACCCAACCATTCTCCTTCCTGACTCAAAGACAATGAGGAGCCTTTGTGGTGGAGCTGAGAAAACCAGAGTGCCAACATGAGGAGTCTTGTCTCATAGGGTGAGGAGTGGCTTTACAGGGGACATGGAAGCCCTTTCCACTTAACCCTGCTGAAGATCTCAAAGGTGCTCCCATCTTCACTGAGGAGTAGACCATGGTTCCTCTTTTTCCTTGCCTTGCCACCATGTCTGTGGCTTCTTTATCTGTTAGATACTATAGGCACATTGCCTGTGAGTCCCTCAAGGGCCTATGGAAATATACAAGACCCCAAAACAAAAGAACTATAAGGTCTAAAATGAAGATCAAAATGAATACTTAACAGTATGTCCGTAAAATGTTACAGACCAACTAGTCAACTGCAACTCATTTCTTATAAAGTAATATAAAGCTACATTTTATGAGAAATGTGGGTGCATATGAACATGTTTGAGATAACGAGGTATGGGGCCTTTAAACTAAGTATACTTAGATCTTAAGAAGGCTTTAGCCCTGCTTCTCTTGCTTGCTGAATCTAGAACTTCTTTTTTTGCTTGCTTGCTTTTTTATTCTTTTTTTTTTTTTGGGACAGGGTCTTGCTGTGTAGCCCAGGCTGGAGTAGCATGGCTCGATCTTGGCTCACTACAGCCTCTGCATCTGGGGCTCACGCAATCCTTCTACTTCAGCCTCCTTAGAAGCTGGAACCACAGGTGCACGCCACCACACCTGGCTAATTTTTGTATTTTTTGTAAAAATGGGTTTTCGTCATGTTGCCTGTCTCAAACTGCTGGACTCAAGCAATCTGCCAGCCTCGGCCTCCCAAAATGGTGGGATTACAGGTGTAGTAGGCCATTATGCCCACCCCAGAACTTCTTGTTTTTTTGGTGACTTCTAGAGTTGTGTTGGTTGCAAGTCTCTGTTACAACTCTGACTCTCAAACTGTGTCCCTAAGTTTGGCTTTCTTTTACTAGAGGTCCCTGTCCCCTATAGCACAACCCTTAATCTCTTAATATAGTGGCTTCTGAGTCACTCTTGTGTTTGGCCCCCAGGGACCTCAGGGCAGCTCTGCTGTCCTTTTCTTATTTGCCAGCCTTTGCTTCTGGCCTGAATTAATTACTGACTTACGAGGGTTAAAATGGAAACCAGGCAACCTTTTTGAGTCTCACCCAAAGAAGCATCTGTTTCTCATCTTTACCATGTAGGGAAGGCCAGGGGGTAGTGAAGCACCCTCTAGCCATCTTGCTTCTGCCCCACATCTCCCAGTAGGTGGTTCAGGGATAAAGTGTGTGATCTGATCATGTCAACCAGGAACTCCACGGATTGTAAAGGGAAAAACTCAGTTCAAACTTCCTTAAGCAAAAAAGGCAACTTACTGGCTCAAAGAATGTGAAAGCTGAGCTACAGATGTAACTGCAGATAGCTCTGGATCCTGTTTCTCAATCGTCATCAGAGACTTCCCCACCTCTCATTGTATTCCTTGACTCTGTATGTTTCTACTTTGCTTTGTTTCTTGGCCTTTTCCCTTTCTAGCTACTGGCAGGTTCAAGTCCACCTCTGAACCTGCCACTTCAGAGGGACTATTTTCCTTATTGAGACACAGTGGAAAGTCCCAGGGAGTGGCAGATGTAGGCCAAGTTTGGGTCATGTGCACATCCTTGAAGCACTGTGTCCAGGGCAATGGCTGAGCCTCAGTAAGGGACCACCTCTGTGCCTAGAGTGCAGGGCACTGGGATTCGCAATACCCCAAGGACCACAGTGGAGGGAGAGAGGAGCTCCCTAAGGACTCAGGAGATGGGAATTGGATATTGGGCAAACAAACAAACAAACAAACAAACAACAAAAAAAACTAGAGTGGCCAGCACAGCCTCCTAGCCTGTCCTGGAAGTGTTTGCTAATGCTGTCTCTTCTTTGCCCCCATACCACGGGGTTAGGATGCCCATGATGCCACTGAGTACTTCCTTCTGGCCCTGGCAGCAGCGGTCCTGCTGGGTGACGAAGAGCTTCAGGACACCATTAGGAGCAGGCTGGACAACATCTGCCAGAGCCCCCTGTGGCACAGCAGGCCCTCCGGGTGCTCCTCAGAGAGGGCGCGGTGGCTGAGTGGCGGTGGCCTGGCCCTCTGAGGAAAGCTGTCCTGTCTCTGGACATTTGGCATGGCCAGACTCTGACCCCACTGCCCTAGGCTCTTAAATACTCATTGGGAGGGTCCGAGTCATTACCTGGCTTAGTCCCCTCATTTTACAACAAGAAGAATGAAGTCCAGAAGGAGAGGGGCTCATTGCAGGCCACAGAAAGATTTGATGGTGCAACGATGAGAATTCCTGGTTCCAGGCTTTGCATCTGGAGCCTTTACCAGTTGACCATTGCCTTCCACACAAACAGCCTCTGAAAAGCACTTTCTCCATACATAATTCTGGAGAAGATGAGGAATCTTGCCCTCCAGGAACCTTCCTTCCTCCTGCAGTGAGGAAATCAGTCACTGCACTGGTGCAAAGACAAGCAGATTGGAATTTGTGCTCTTCACCGATTTTCTCAGGGAAAGACCCCTTCCCCTTGCCAGCAGAGGAGCCTGTAGTTTTTCCATTTCTTTCTTCAGAACCAAAGTATGTATCACTTCTCATGCTCACAGGGATTGACAGGAGAGAATTCACCAGGATCTTAGCTCAAAAGACACAGCCTCAGAAAGGCCAGATGGATTGCGCGAAACCTGACTTGGATTCACCGTCTTTGTCCTGCCATAAGGCTGTGCTACCATATAACCTCCCAGAAGCTCCAGGGAAGCTTTCCAAGAACCAAGGCTTGAAAATTGAATGTTAAGAAAATTATGACATAAATTACATATAAATAGTGTATATGATTAAATATTGTCCAGTTACATTTACACACACATTTTATCTCATCCACAATGGGGACAGATGAGATGGAGGACTTGAAGGATGGGTGAGAATACCAATACATGTCATTTTTTTTTTTTGAGACAGCATCTCCTCTGTTGCCCAGGCTGGAGTTCAGTGGTACAGTCAGGGCTTACTGCAACCTCAGATCCCGGGGCTCAAATGATCATCCAGTGTCAACCTCCTGAGTAGCTGGAACTACAGGCATGTGCCACCACACCCAACTACAAGGCATCTTATTGATTTCAGGGCAACTGCTTTACAAAGCATCTCTATTAATGACCTATCACTGCAGAGCACACTGAGTGGCCTAAAACACTTATAGTCTCATGGTTTCTGAAGGGCAGGAATCCAAGCATGACTTAGCTGAGCCCTCTGGCTTAGGGTGGTTAACAGGCTGCAATCAGCCAGGGCTGCAGTTATTTCAACTTCAACTAGAGAAGGATGGGCTTCTAAGCTCACCCACACAGTTGTTGTTAGGAGTCAGTTTTTTGCTAGCTGTTGGCCAGAGGCTTCCTGCAGCCACTTGCCACATGGGCCTCTCCACAGGGCAGTCACAACATGGTACCATTGCTTCACTAGAGGGAGCAAACAAAAGGAGCAAGAACCAGAGTGAGCAAGAGAAAAGGGAGTCACTCTCTTTCTGTAACCTAGTCACAGAAGTGACATCTCCTTAGTCTTGCCTATTCAATTCATAATGTGAGTCACTAGGTCCAGCTCCCACAAGAGGCGGGTGTTTACCAGCAGCTTGAATACCAGACGGTGAGGAATCACTGGGGATCATTTCAGAAGTGACCTACCACAGTATCTGAGTTCTTTGATAATAAAATCAGGAATTCTCTAATTTCAGCAAACTGAAAATATGGTCCACTAACCGGCAGCATCAGCATCACCTGTGAGATTGTTTGAAATGAAAATCTGCGGCCCCACCTATGATCTCTGAATCAGAATCTCTGGATCCCAGAACCCTGACTCGTCCAAGCTTTCCTGGTGATTTTAATGCACCCTAAAGTATGGGAAGCACCACTGCAGGGCAAAAGCCCTCAGATAGTGTGCATAACTATTACCTGGTGAGGTTGTTGAACATGAACTTCTTGGTTTCTATCTCTAATAATTCTGATTCAGTAGATCTGGGATGTATCCCAGGAACATGCATTTTTAGAAAGAACTGAAGCAAGCCTGATGCAGGTGGTTCACCCTTGCTCCTTGTGTGAATCACAAGGATACCAGCCATAATTCCCTGCGTCTGATGCCCATCAGCTTAGCTTTTATTATCAGACCATCTGCTCTTAATTTCTAGCTTCTTGGGCTAATCAGATGATTGGTTGTTTGGCAGGGTGAGATGGGAGTGGTGAGTTGAGCCGCCATTGCATCTTCTAGTCATCAAGGTTGTCTAGCATTGGCACATATTTTCTCTTAGAGATGTGGTTGGTTGTCAAAAGGCTGTCTACTCTAGAGAGTATTCTCCAGGAAGGAGAAGCTTCCAATTGTCTAATTAGTAAAGTTATCCAATCCACTATCATGCAGAATAGATGCGGTTTTGCCCCCACCACAAGCTGTAAAAGCCCCAAGCTGGGAGGGATGTTGTGGTTGAGGGTATTCAGTCTAATCTCCCATGCATAGACCTTTCAACAACATTCCTGGGAGACAGTCAGGGGCACACACATTCCAGAACAGTTACATATCGTGTATATGAAGAAGGTTCACACAGTCCTGGAAACCATGCCACTGGCCATTCCCCATCTGACTCAGGTTACATATCCCCTCCCTTTTCCCGCTGACCATTCACTCTCCTCTGGCCAGATTTCTTTCTGTTTCTCTGAAAGAGCGGTTCCCATAACTGCCCAAGGCTTTTGATATTGGCCGGTGGGTGAAGAGAACAGAGGGATGTTACTATACTTAATTTGATTCTTCCTCTCCCCAGCAGCCACATCTGTCCTTGGCTTCCATTGAGCTTTATAATCAATTGAAACTTCTGTGTCTTCTGACTTGAATTTCTGTTTGGACAGATCTTTCTCAATTGCTGGAAATATGCGTATGCATTTGCATATGCATACACATACACACACATATGTGAAGAGCATTGTTTCTATCCATGTTACATTTCATTGGAAATTTTAGCTAAAATTTCCCAGTTCTGTGCACTTTGATTTACCTCTAAATCTGATGAATTTACCTGTAACCAGGTCAGTTATAAAAATGTTTAGCATGTTTCCAAAGACAAGGGTAAGACTATTTTTTTAAAATAAGAAAAACATTGTGCTATATAATTGCAATTACTACATTCTATATGTAAATCGCTTGCTAAAACTCTTTTAAAAAGTGTTTAAAAATTTCATTTTTAAAATGTGGGCCAACTATTCCCTTTGGAAACATGTTGATGCTGTCTTTTTTTCATGATCCACAGAGAGTAAAGTGGTGATTGGATCTGGTCTCTACTTAAACATTTAAAAAAATAAGTGTATCATAGCCAAACATGATCTAGTTACCCTCTTTATTCTAATTGTTCCCTCAAATCTTGTATGGGCTGTGTGGCTGCTGGCTCCTTACATCTAATCTAAATAAAGAACAAGGAGGGCATTGCAACATTGTGGAAAACCTTGTAACATGTTTTCTCAGCTTTCAGGTATACTAGTTCCCTGTCCAACAGTATTAACATTCTGAAATCTAATATTGCTTTTGTCCTTTTCTTATTTGCTTTTCCATTATTTTAAGATGCTTTTATATTGTGCGTGTGTATATATATGTATGTGTGTGTGTGTTCATTTTCTTCCTCTTTGTAAATATAATGCACCCCATTTGGCAGAAGTTTATTTGAGAAAGGGAATATGCAGGAATGGAGGGTGTTAGGGTGAGGGATCAGGAAGCCTGTCACTAAAGGGAACCTGTGTTTTGGTCTTGATTTTGATATTAAATTGCAGTGCGACCTTGGGCAAGTCACTTAACCTCTACACATCTCAGATATTTGTCCTCTGATAAAAGAACCTCACCTCTGGGTTTTTCAGCAGTGCTATTTTTATACTGTATGAACAGGATAAGAAATAGTATTGGAGAGATGAAATAATATATTTTTATAGCCCAATTATATTCTCTTATTTTTACAGGTGAGTAAACTGAGGAACAGAAGGGTAACTTCCTCCCAGACACATTGGTAGTTAGTGGCAAAGACAGTGGTACTTGAGGCAGGGGTCTCATGACTCAAGGACTTAGTTGCACAAATGACAGGATTTCTGCTGTTCAGGGCTTCCTTCACAGTTGTATGTATATATGTACACGTGTGTGTATGTATGCATGCATTTATCACGATATGCACCAAAGAGCCTTTACAAAACATTTTCTAAATTGATTTACTTCTTTTACTCATATTAACTTATTTTTGTAAAGGATGACCAGTCTATATAGAAGAAAAACTTGTATTGTTTTCCATAAACCGAATTCTGTAAATAATGGCAAATACAATGAAAATAAAACAATGCATTAACTTCAAGCTAGGTCCTGTTGCTCTTTGCAAGCACCCAGCCTAGGCCTTATCTGGCATTGTTTGAAAACAGAGAGATTAATAAGTGGCAGAGAGTGTAGATGACAGACTAGCAATAACCACTTTTTCCTTGCACACTCAGAGAAATGGAGTAAGCAGGGAAGAGGACTGAGCTTCTTCCGATGAGGGTCAGTGTCATTCAATGCCAGGTTTGGGCACACATTTCAGGGAAGTGGGGATTCAGCTGGGTGACAGGAAAGGGGCGAATTATATATTATGTAATATGATTCAGTATCAGAAGCATTGTGATTGGAGTTAATTACAGGATGTTACGGGCACTGAGGGGAAGGGATTTTACCCAGACAGGGTTATGGGCATCAGGAAGGGCTTTCTGGAGGATGTGATATCCAAACTGAGTTCTGAAAGGGAGACTTACTTGATTCTAACTGCAGACCAGCAGGTTGGTATTGACAGACAGTGCATGTGTCAAGCAAAGGTCCAGAGGGTGGACAGGGGTTGATGTTTTCTGAGAACAGCTCACTGTGAGTGCAGTGAGGCTGGAACAGATTCAGGGAAGCAAAGAGGGTTTGGATTCTACCTGGAGGTTGAGGGAAGGGTATAGAAGGATTATAAGCAGTTGAAGGAAACATGGTCAGATTTGTGCTTTAGAAAGATGATTCTAGAAGCAGCATGAGACTAGATTAGGCAGCAGTGGAGAAGGTAGAAAACACATTAGGACTTGGCTATTGCAACAAAACACTCCAGCCTTGATTCAGATTATCGCCGGTTTTCCCCACTAATGTTCTCCTTCTGATCCCACATTGGATTTAGTTGCCATATTTCCCTATGCATCTCTGGTCTATGACAGTTTCTGCCTTGCCTTGTTTTTCATGACCTTGTCAGTTTTGGTCTCTTTTCCTCTTTTAATTGCTGCCATTGAGATGCGTGGACAAGGGGCAAAGAAGGAAGAAATTCAAGGGAATGGGCTCTGCACTCACTCAGGTGACAGCTCAGGTGGGAGCAATGGAATGTGTTTTGGAGTTGGACATACTCGGGTTAGAATCTGTTTCTTACTAGCTATGTGACCTTCTGCAAATTAATTAACTTCCCTGAGCCCAGGGCTATCAGAATTATATCAGACTTATTTATGTCATAGACAAGGAAATGGCTAAAGGAAATCCATCTTTGGGGGCATATAAGCCTTGACATTGAGAAGTGCAGCCAAACCTAGAGGTGTGGCCGGGCACCCTGGTCCTGCATTCAGGGACACTTGGGTCTGAAGCTCTTTCTCCTTTTCATCACGGAGTGACCTGAGCAACTTACTTTGCCTCTTTAAGCTTCAATTATTCCTCTGCTCAGACTTTTAATTGAGACGAGATGTATGGATGGCTTGGTATGAATATCAATTGATGGTAGCTGTCACAATGAAGCAGAACTGAGTAGATTCTTAATAAGCACATCTATTCCTGGGCCCAACACCGTTAAGTGGGAGGGCGTGTATGTTAGGGGTGGTCTTTGCTACTGGGCCTTTCACTTGGTGGTCTTCCCTCTTTGGTGGGACAGCATATATTTCCTGATACGTACCCCCTCACTCTCCCAACTCTGTCTGATTATTCTAGAACTCAGGGGACTTGAGGATGGAGGCTGCTGGAAGTGCTGGCTCTGGGAATGTGCACTTTGTTCACCCTCCTCTAAGGGGTGTCTTCTCCCCAAAGAAGCAGAGACAAGTGACTGCTTAGGGGGTGGAGATTCTCCCCAGCTGCCATGGTGCAGGATCAAGGATAACATGTGTTGCCAGGACTGCACAATGGGGCTGCTTGGCTTGGCTTCCCAGTAGAGACTGAGAGGCAGGTGAGAGGGAAGGATGCTGTGCTTTCAAAACGATTTCAAAGGTGAGAACCCAGCTGCCACTTCTAGTGCTGCCTTTGACTTCTTATCCAGGGCATCACACTAGCTTGAGGGATGAGACTCTTTGAGGTGAGTTTCCAGACAGGGTAGGTGAGAGGATGGTTGAAGTCACGCGGTTAATGAGAAGACAGGCTAATCGATTGCTGTCCTTTTCTGTGAGAAATCCAGGAGTTCCAGTAGGGGGCAGTGATGCCTTCCTAAGTAGTATATCATTGGTAAAGAATGTATTTAATATTAATAGTTCTGAATCAGACTAGGGTAGTGGCTTTCAAATCCTTTGTTGTTGTTGTTGTTGTTGTTGTGGCCCACGGTAAGAAATGCATTTTATATTGTATCCTTGTGTGCATATGTTTGTGCATATGCAACAACGTAGAGAAATGCACTCTGATACATTCTGTTCTGTTCTATTCTATTCATTTTTAAAAACATTCTATTCTATTTAAAAATATCAAATTTATGACCCACCAAATGAATTTCTCATTCATTAACCTGTAGTTTAAAAAGTGCTGACCTGGAGGGTGGTCTCTAAAAAAGTGCAGGAGGGCTCTAGCCTTTGTTCTTTTCTATGTATTATTTGATGGATACCTTACTTCTTTTTGAGACCAGAGAATGTGTACATCTCAAAATAAAAATAATAGTTGAGGTTGACTGTGTTTTATGCATTAAGTCCCATGCAAAACATTTGTGATGACTCTCATGTAATCACACAACATTTTGGTGTAGTTACTATTATTTTTATCTCCACTGAGGTTTAGAGAATTGATGTGGCTTGTCTAAGTCCACAGTTAGTGGTGATTGAGGTGAGATTTGAACTCATGTCCTCTGATGCTGGAGCTAGGAAATGAAGCCATTATATTATATTGTGTTTCTGTCAGGTAACACATCTCTGAGAGAAATGCTATCACTAAAATGATCATGAATAGGAGCATTAGATTAAAACTTGTTTCATCAGCCTGAAATACTGGGCTGAAATCAACACAATGATTCTGGTGTAATTGAATCAATCAAAATTAGTTACTTTAGAACAGGATTGGAGAGAACTGACTTTCCAGGAGGCCTTGAAAAAAAAATACTGGTGTTATTGTTGACCACAGTCAGGTAACTTAGCCTAGAAAAAAAGAGAGACTGTATTTCCCAAATGGAAAATAGAAGGAGGAACAGAAAGCTTTGACCTATAGTAGTGATTGGTCAAAACAAATTATAAGATCTGTAAGTTATGTTTTGAAGAAGATTCCAGGTTGGGAGTGAGGTGAATGAGGGAAACTTGCAAGAGACTCCAGAGCCAATCATAGAAGACTATGGACACCTGAGGAAGGGAAGCAGCCAGGTGGAGTTTCGTGGGTCTCACCCATCATAGTACCCGTAGCTCCAATGGTGGTAGCAGAAGGAAGATCATGAACATGAGAGAATAGCCTACTTTTGACATCATGGAAAAAGCTATTGGGAACATCCTTCTCCTCCAAATATGTGTTGCAAAACAAATAGCCTGAGAAGAGCCAGTGTTCATGTACAGATGCTTTGTTTCTTATGCATAAATGTTGGTAGTAGCACTTTTTTACTCACTTAGTATTCAGGAATGCTTAATTATCTACTTCCCTAACCTTCCATTTTACTGTATTTTTATTTAGGGTCACACATTTTACCATTATCTATGAAAAGGATTTTGAAAATAGATACCTCGCTTCTGTCTTTTATTTTAACCTTTCAAATCTAGCGGACCATATTTAAACATGATCTGTATGACTCTTAACTACTTGATCTTCCTTGCATGGGCCAAATATGTGTGAAGGTGACTTTTTTTTGTTATTGAACTTTCTTGCACATAGAGAACTTCTGATGTTTGTTCATCTGGGGATATATCTGACATCTACTTCATAGAGACATTCATAGGAATGCCCCCGAAATCTTTGAACATTGTACCAGACAGCAAGCAGTGACAATGGCTACATCTGCTTTCCTCCTCAGGGGAGCTGCCGTGGGCTAGGCTGAAATAACAGCTGCATGGTAATCCTGGTGACCAAAAAGCTACTTATTCATAAAACAAAACAAAACTAACTTTTGTCTGTTCTAGAACATGTAGCTTTGGGGCTCTAGTGGGTGGAGGGAAAGGATAGCAAACAGAAAGATTACTTGGAGGATTTTCATTTCCGGTTGCTTTACAGTCCTAAGAGCTTATATAAACTGATATTCTGATCCTCTTCCAAGTCCTGTGGCATTCTTTTCTTTCTTTCCAAGTTGTGTAAAGTCCATCTGTCTGTTTCTCTCTCTCTCTCTCTGTCTCTCTCTCTCTCTCTCTCTTATTTAGGCAAGGTCTCACTCTGTTGCCCAGGCTGGAGTGCAGTGGTGTGGCCATGGTTCACTGCAGCCTCGGCCTTCTAGACTCAGGTGCTCAGATGATCCTCCCACTTAAGCCTCCTGAGTAGCTGGGACTACAGGCATGTACAACCACACCCAGCTAATTTTTTTTTGGTAGTTTTTGTAGAGATGGATTTTCACCATGTTGCCCATGCTAGTCTCAAACTCTTGGGCTCAAATCATCCAACCACCTCAGCCTCCCAAAGTGCTGGGCTAACAGGTGTGAGCCACGGCGCCCAGCCAGTTTGTCTCTTTTTTCTTTTTCCTCATGTCCTTAGCATCTCCCTTTTGCTTGTACTCATTTGTCCCTGTACTTTTCCTTCAAAGGACTTATCATAGTTTAAAAGTGTATTTTATGTGAGTATGTTTTTTTTTTTTTTAATAATTCATGTGTACCACCTAGATCAGAAGTTCCATGAAAACAGGAATCTTATTTGGGTCACTCAGCTCTGTATTTCCAGAGCCCAGCCCAGTGTCTGATGCATGGCAGGCTCTCAATAAAGATTTGTTGAATGGGTGAATAAAAAAATAAAGGAATGAAATGTTGGACTTGGGTTTTGACCTTTACGGAGAAAGTTTTAAAACTATAATATAACTACTTATTGCTCATGAGTGATTGAGAAATCAGGTAATAGGGCTTAACCTCTTTGAACTCATTTCTTCACATGTGTTACATGAATAATTATACAATGCAATTACTTCTTGCAGGTAGGAGAAATGAAGAGAAGTCAATGATATAATAAGAGTATAACCTTTAGTACAGTGTTTGAGGTATAAGTGCAGCAGGTATTCAGCAAAAGTTTATTGAGAATAATAAGCATAATTTTTGTTCGTTTGGAATAAGTTGCTATAGATGTGGTAGGTCTTTTCTTAATTTTCAAACAGATAGTAGTTTGACCAGGGATAATCATGGTCTTTTACTGAAGCTGTAATGATCACTGTGCTAAGTAATTTACCCACAGTATAGGATTTGATCCTCCAAATGATCCTCCAAAGAAGGTGACCTTATCGCCCCTTTTCGGGTGATGGAATCAAGGTTTAAAGTACTTCAGATGTTTGCAGAGATTCACAACCAGTTTTGTCTGACCTGAAAAATCAGTGCTTTACATAATTATGTAATTCTTGTTACACGTTTTCTCTTTCAGAACTTAGGATCTTCAAGATAAATATTTCTCTTTTGAACATTTGAATGTTTCCTTTGTCTTAAGGAGGAGGGATGATAGAAAATCTAGGGGGCAGGGACCTTGGCTTATATAAGCCTTATTGCACCAAATACCACAGGAAATCCCTTCAGTGATGAATGTTCTATGGAATAAAGAGCCAGGGGTTAGGCAGTACCTTTGAGGTATTTTGAGGCCTGAGTGGTTCAGAGTATTGTTTCAGAATCCCAAGTCTCTTTCCTTGGGAAATCATAAGTTCATGGTATTGTGGGATGTGGATAAAAAGTTCATCCTTGCCCTTGAGTATCTGTCAGTCTGTTTGGGGGAGATTGGATGCATATATGCAAAGCACTAGGAAGAAAAGTCTGAGTTTAGCTCCTTTGGGACAGAGGAGGCAGACGGTTATCCATCTATTCATCCATCTATTCATCTCTCCATCCATCCATCCATTCATCCATTCATCCATTCATCCATTCATCCATCCATCCATTCATCCATTCATCCATCCATCCATCCTTCCATCCATCCATTCATTTATCCAACCAGACAATTAACCAACCAACCAACCAACCAACCAACCAACCAACCAACCAACCAACCAACCATCTAACCACCCAACCACCCACATACCCAACCAACGAATCAACCAACTAACCAATATTCAACACCTCTTATGTGCTAAACTCACAATCCAGTGAGCAAGATAATGACAGTCCCTGTCTTCATAAGTCCTATGGGCTCCAGGGCAAGTCAGAGTCCTCTGATAAACTTACCTATTATTCTTACCATCACAGCTTAGATTTGAACACTTATACCTCAAACACTGTACTAAAGGTTATACTCTTATTATATCATTGACTTCTCTTCATTTCTCCTACCTGCAAGAAGTAATTGCATTGTATAATTATTCATGTAACACATGTGAAGAAATGAGTTCAAAGAGGTTAAGAGATTAATTCTTACCCAAAGTCCTGTAGATAGAGAGTGGCAGCGTCAGGACACCAGTCCAAGCCTTATCTATATTGCAAGTATTGCATAAAACCTCAGCTGAAATTTTGATAAATTTTATGGAACTTAAGCTAGATAGATCTTGTTCACCTGAACATCCTGTCTGGGATGCATGGTAGTACCACTGAACAGCTCCACTGCTTATCAAATGTGTGATCTCAGGCAAGTTGTT
Source organism: Symphalangus syndactylus (assembly GCF_028878055.3). Taxonomy (NCBI): domain Eukaryota; kingdom Metazoa; phylum Chordata; class Mammalia; order Primates; family Hylobatidae; genus Symphalangus; species Symphalangus syndactylus. The sequence continues at coordinate 37,847,418 of NC_072429.2, forward strand.
AACCTCTTGGTGCTTCATGTTCATCATTGGCAAATGGAGATGATAATAGTACTTATCTCATGGGATTGTTGTGTGGATCAAATGTGTAAATATATATAAAGTGCCTGGCCCATGTTATATCAGTGTTGGCTATTATTGTTATTGTGTTGACAGACGTTTCAGAAGAGTACTTGTTTGGCGAAGAAGTTAATGAACTCTTCTTTGTTGAACTTGTGGGGTTAAGGCATGCTTAGAGGAATGTAATCTGGGCTAGATGCTTGGCTATTCAAGTGAGCATGTGACAGTGATGGTCTCAGTCTGCCTCCCTTGTCAGAGCATCATCTGTAAATGATTACCTCCATCACTTACCAAGCACAGTCACAGGAAGTTGTGACCTCCCTTTATTGGAGCTGTCATTTTGAACCTATGTGTAGTCTGGCAGACATTTTGACCTCCGTGATTTATTGCTGAGGGTGTTTTGACTCCATGCTTGTAAGTACAACATTAAAAACCCAATAATAGCTGAATTTTTGCTTACTCAATCATTTTTACTCCAAGATAAATGTTCAATACAGAGCAGTTAAACAATTTCTACCTTTTTCCATCTTCTTTTTTATTTTATCAAAATCATTTTATGGAGATTAATTCTTTTGCATTTGGAATTTTACAACGATGGCTTGTAATTTATCGACAATAATTTATTTGGGTCAAATTTTAGCTTCTGCCACTGTGAATTTTCCATTGTAGTTTTATTTCTAGTAAGTCAAATTTTCCTGGTTTAAATTTGATTGATTTGAATTTTATTGGGATAATTTGATTCCCCTGTGAATGTTTGCTCATTAACACATTCTTTGTGTAGGTTAGCTGTTGTCAGTTTTATTTTGAACTGATTATTTCAATCAAAACACTGAGGGACAAATGCCTAATCACCTTAAGTGTCTATAGAAGCCAGGAGTGAGGCTAGGTAAAGGCAGCCCAGACCAGATCTAAATGAAACGCTGTGGGCTAAGTTTTCATTCACAGAAGATGGGCAGAGTGGCAGATCAGGGGTAACTATCAATGATACAAACTTCAAAGAAATGACGAGATACAGAGGCCCAAGGTTAAAGTCAATGATATATGTGAAGCATGATGATTTTCCAAACCATACCCAAACCCTATGAGCTGTGCATGTTATATCCAGCAGTTTAATCCTGGAAGACTCTTGGTGCATATTGCAGGGATGAGTTAGCTCAGTGTGATGTAGTCAAAGAGCAGTGAGATTGGGTTCAGGTGATCTGGGGTCTGAACCCAGTTCTGTCACTCCTTGTGTATACCGGGACAAGTCCATTTCCCACTTGAGGTCTCAGTTTTACCAACTGTCAAAAGATTGCTCTAAAAGTTCATAGACCCCTTCGAAAATCTGAAAAAAAAAAAAAAAAAAAAAAAAAACCCTGTGAAATCTCTTCTTGGAATTATGTACACACACCCATATTTACACATACTTTCAAAGGGCTCATGGACCCTTTAATGCACGCCCAAGGATGATGAGTTAAAAACCTCAGCCTCTGTAATCTGTCAGGACCTGTCCAGGGTTGACATGCTAGGGCTTAGGTAGGTGTTATATATGTATCCTCCAGGTGATGCCTGAGAACTGACACACACACTGCTTATGGATAAAAATGGAGACATCCAGAAAAGTAGGATCTGGAACCCTTTGTATGCATTGTTGGTTTCTTAGTGTTTTCATTAATATTATGAATGGTTAAGAGCATAAACCTTGGGATTATGCTACCTGGGTAGAAATCCCCACTCTGTGCATGATCTTAGGCAAGGCAATTAACCATTCTGGGCCTCCATTTCTGCATCTGTAATATGGAAGTATTAATGATAACAACTTCATAGGGCTGTTGGATGAAACAGCTAAATGTTCAATTGTTACCTCTTATTACCTCGTGATTGAATTCATGTTCTGATAATTTTATGTCATACAAAGTGGCAGCTGGTGGGCTTTGGAGACCCTCTAGCTCAGCTCTGTTGTTATTATATGAAAGGTGAACCAGAAAAGGGAAAGCCTTACCCATGGTCACCCAACACACGTTAGGGTTGCTCTCTGACACTCGCCTTAGACACTAGGAAAGTTGAGCCACCATGACATCATCAGCATACTAGCTTCCAGTGCAAGAGGAGGCTCACCTCCATGGATAAAGTCCCATGTGACGATCTGCCATATTTGTAGAGTTCTCTGACACCAGCTGTTTCTGTTGTGAGTATAGAGTGATTCAGGGCAGGCTGGGCACCAGTGAGTATGATTTCTACAAAAGCAGTTTGCAAGAGCCTCTCATTTTACCTGGAAATTAGTCACATTGATTCTAATTACAAGGCTTTTGTGACCCCAGCTGACTGGCCACCCCTCCCAGAGCAAGCATTTCAACCACCTAGCTGCAGTGTCTGGAGACTACTTGATGTTACTACCACTAAAAGAACTGGAGCTCCTGGGGGAATCCCTTCAGACATAACCACTGTATTATCTGACAGAATGCAAAAAGCTAAGGTGGAAGCCCATTCAAGAAACTTCCAAAGACTCCTGGGTCCTGGGAAATACAGGATGAGCCCATACGGCTAAAGTTAGCTTTGTTGTTGAGGGAACCGTGGATTTTATTGCTGGTGGGATGGTTTGTGTTGCTACTCCCCACAAAGAAATTGACCCTCTTTTTCAGAGCACAGCAAGGGGTACACATTACCCTACTGAAAGCACCTTGTTTGCCCTGCTGGTTTCAGCTGCAGGAAGTACATTCTTGCAGTATATTCACTCTCACACCCAATGTGATATATGGGTAAAAGCTTTTGTATGGAGAAGAAAAAGTCCTCTACATGTGTTAATTTCTGCCCCATGTGTAGTTATTGGTCTTTTGCTGTGAATGTTCCTGGTGTTTTAAAGGGTCATATTCAACGTTTTGGGGCTTCTAAGGGATTGGGGTTTTGAAGGTCCCCTGGAAAGTGTCAACAGATGTTCAACAAGTGATCTAATTCCGGGTTTTGGGAAATGAAGTTTGTGGACTGGCTGGGACCTCAGGGCTTGGAGTCAGATAGCTTTGGGACCTTGGAGACATGACTTAACCTCTCTGGGTCTCAGTTTTCTCACCTGTCAAATGGGTTATCCTAGAACTTGCCTTATAGAATTGCTCTGAAAATTAAAAGAGATAATGTACTTAGAATACTTAACCCAGGGCCTTGCTTATTGCAAATATTTAATATATAATTGCTATTATATTTTGTATCCTGTGTACTCTGTAATAAATAACACAGCTAATGTTTACTGAGCATTTATGGTGTATAAAGTATTGGATTAAATTCTTTGAATGCATGATTTCATTTTCTATGTTCACAACAACCTCAAGGGTGGTATTATTAACATGCCCATTTTATAGGTGAGGAAACGAGGTCTTGGAGAAGTTCAGTAACTTGTTTGAGGTCCAATAGCTTGTGAGTAGCAGGGGCAGAATTTGCATTCGGTTGATCTGGTCCAAGGGTCCATGCTGTTCACCACCAAGCTGCTCTGATCTCCTTTTGCTCCTGACTTGGCTTCATCAGCATGGTTGTCTTTAGGTTAACCTGGTCTTCTCCTCAAATCCTCTCCTATGAACCACTTGGCAGCACAACATTGTGTGGGTATGTGTGTTTGTTGACAAAGGCCAGCTTGCTTATGATGGGAGGTGTGAACATTTACAGGAAACTAAGGAAACTAAGGCTCAGAGAGGCGTATATCTGTACTTCTAAAGAGTAACAGTTTGTCATCTTACTATGAATATATTTTAAATGACCAATATCCTAGTAGGAGAAAGGAACTGCAAGTGCAAGCAGAGACAGGAATAAATCAGAGAAAGAACAAAACAGAGCAGCCTAGCCCACTCCAGAGCATACCAACATGAAATCTACTTTGGGGCTATCTCAGTTTCCCTAGGATGGTTCACCTATGAGAGAAAGCAGGGAAAACTGGCTTAAGGGAGCTATATTTTGAGTGAGACGAGAGGTTGCTTGGAAATGACTCCTAGAAAAGAAGCAGCCCCCACCCCATCAAACACACACACATACACACAAACATGCACACACATGTGTATCCCCACACCCCAAGAACTCATTCTTTTCTGTTATGTATCTCATTTATCCCCAGTGCAGATGGATTGATTCATAGGGACATTTCCTAAATGTCCTGGTTGCTGTATAATTCTTCTCTTTCAGTTCATTCCAGCTGCTTCTGAGTATCAGATTGTTGAAGCTCTTGGGTCCCTGTGACTCACTCTATCCTGGGTCACTCTCCAGATCCCCTTGAATGAGTGGTTCCAGTATTCATGTTTTGGAATGATGGCATAAAATTTTATCAGACTGTCTTATTATCAGTGCAAACTGGACAATACAGAATTGTACCAACATCTGCAGCAATATACATAGGTGGTCTGAAAATGTCAACACTTTGCAATCCCCAAAACTCACATGTAAGTCCTTCCTTCAGAGTGATTTTCCAAGGTACACAGTTCTGCTGACCAAGGTATAGCTCCTGCCAAATGATTCAACAACTACAATGTGATTTGTGGATGTGAATGAATTCAGATATTTCTCAGCCATATTTATGCTGGTTAAGGTAGACCTAGGTTCAAATCTTGTCTCAAAGTGCTTAGTATCAGTGTAGCATTAACAGATCACTTTATGTTTCTGAGCTATGGCACTTTCAACTGTAAAATGGGGATAATAAATACCTATATAGCAAAGTTGTTGTAAAATTAATGAATTAATATGTCTAAAGCAGTTAGCTTTAGACGTATGGTGGCTGGAATGTAATAGGTCGTTAATAGATTATGGCTATTTTTGAAACCCATGACTTGAGCCTGTAATCTTGGAAAAAAGACTCAAAAAGGGAATTCAATGACTCCAAAAGGAACTCAAAGAAATATAAAGAAAATACGTTAAAAAACAATGACAATAACAAATTCTTCCACAATCCAAGACATTGTTTTGTGTGTGTTGTGTGTGTATATGAGTGTGTGGTTGGTGGTGGTTTTTTAATTTCCTTCATGTTTGAGCTCAGCAGGGCACAACTAGACCAGATAAGAGAAACATTTTGAGTGAGAGAAAAGGTTGCTTGGAAATGACATCTCAAATCCAAAGAAGAAAGCAAAGCGATAACCCTTGAACATTAAAGTTATGGGGATCATGTTTTTGAACCATGAGATGGAACAAGTGACATAACAAACCACCCCAAAAGTTTCTGATTTAAAACAGCTTATCATCATCTGTTGGTCTGATGGATTGACTGGGCTCACCCGGGCAATTCTTGCTTGGGTTCTCTACTGTGCTTGCAGTCCAATAGTGGCCAGAGCTGGAGTCATCGAAGGCTCCTCTGGGCTGGGCATCGAAGATGGCTTCCTCACGGGGCTGGCAGTTGATGCTTGCAGTTGGTTGGGAGCTCAGCTGGGGCTGTGATCAACTGGAGCCATGAGCCATGTCCACTCCATGTGGCTTGGCCTTCTTACAGCATGGTGGCTGAGTTCCAAGAGAGTGCATTCCAAGAGCTAGCATTCCAGGAGATTAAACCAGGAGCTGCAAAGCTTCCTGTGACCTGGCCTCAGAAGTCACACAGTGTCACATCTGCTATATTTTATTGGTTATACAAAGCCAGCCTAGAGCTGGTATAGGAGGGGATTACTCAATGGCATGAGCACTGGGAAGCCTGGTTCACTTGGGGCTATCTTGGGGACTAGATAGTAAGGCAGCTTTACAAGACCAGATAACACTCCCATCTGGGGTAGGATTTTTGGTAATGATTTTCACGTCCATGGGAGAAGGTGTAAAGATGCTTTGTTACCCACTTTTCATAAAATCTAGCTTGTTCTCTTGAATCTTCCACCACTCAACTTCTAGCCTGTGTGCATAGAGTTTTTATTACCCAGTAAGGCCAAAAGAACCCAGCCTTGTTCTTAAGACATGCAGGAAAGATATTAGGCAAGTCACCTTCTCTGTCTCCAAGTGGGCAGATGATATGACTCTCTGTCCTTGGCCAGAGGAGGTGCAACAGCATTCTCGGAACTTCCTTGTGGGTATCTGGAGAAGTGGCCAAAGTGGAGATGGCTCACCTTTAGGTGCACTCACTATGTAAGCTTACTCTGGGCCACAGAGTGGAGATTTTCAGATGAGAAGTTTCATGATCTAAAGAACACACACACACACACACACACACACACACACACACGGATTTTGAATGAGGCCTAGAGTGAGGACATGACTTGGTGAACTTCCTACACTTGTTAAGTGGTGGGAGAGTGACACAATTTTGTTCTTCTCATTCTTAATCTGATGATCTTCACTGAATCATTCCACCACACTTGTTATAAGGTTTCCCTTTGTTTCTGTAGTCATTCCTGGCACTTAGTTATTTCAGTGTTTGTACATAGTGAGACTCTCTGAAAATGCTATAGGTGAGAAACCCAGGCAAATATGTGGAAGTCTTATGGAATATGCACAAGACTGTAGATGTAAAGACCATACGGGTCTGCTGTGGGATAGAAATGTTAGCTGGAAGATCAGCCTGATCTCTCCTGAATAAGGCCTGGGAGATTTTCCACACCTTATCTCCTCAGGTTTACTTATGTACTCAATAAATAGTTGTTAGATTCCTTCTGTGTGCCTGGCACTGCCCCAGGCTCTAGCAATAGATCAATGAAAAAAACTTATAAAGTTCTTGTCCTCTTGGCACTTACAATCCAGTGAGAATATTCCTGAACATTCCCAATGGTGACAGATAGAACCAATCTTTGTTCAGGAGCAAAGACCATTGGCAAAAATGTGCTTTTTCTCCTCTCCCCACAGAGGGGTTACAGTAGTTAAAATAAAATTTAAATCAAATTAAATTTAGAAGCATTTGATTTACACATTTCTTCTAAAGTGTGAAACTAATAAGATGATTTTGGAATGGATCTAAAATAAAGAATTTCAGATTAGAGAATTAAGCACAATTAACTACCATGAAATACATTAGTTGGGGAATTAATATTTCGTTTTCCAAAAATAATTTTAGAAACAATAGCTCCCTGGCATTGAACTGGAGTCTTTGAAAACTCTGCCTCTCCTTGGAATTCTTGATATGACCTCATATTATTGCATTGTTAAATAATCTCAGCATTTTTTGGGTGTAACTGTTTTAACAAGTTAACACTTGATGCTGTTTATACAACGTGTCCCTTGGAAGAGCAAGACAGAACAGGACTGGGAGATTACAGCATGGGAATAGGATTTAGGCTTCTCACATTTGGTTGACTGAGCAATTCTTATGCTCTGATTTGGCTTATTATGATGCCTACAGGTCACCCTGACAAGTGGCTTAATAATTTGTCAAAAAAGGTATCTGTCATGTAGTCAAACCTGTTGTGTATGAATAATCTAATTGAAGTTCACTTTTAAAATGATAATTCAACAAGCATTTATTAAGAACTTATTGTGTTCTAAGCAATGTAGTTGATAGAGGTTGCTACCTTGGCAGATCTTAACTCACAAAGAGTCAGACAGCAGAAAAATGAGTGCTATGACAAAAGTAAGACAAGGAGATGTAATAGGGAGTGAGTGGGGTTACCTTGGCTTTCCAGGGCCTCCGTTTTCTCACTGTTTATCATTAAGAGCTGGGACCTAATGGAAGATCTCTAAGGTTCTTTTAGTTCTAACATTTAGTAATCACATGATTTGTGCTATTAGGTTTTAAGTACAGTCACTAGCAATGTCTGTTTTCTAATTAGCACAATATTTAATTGCTTTCTGATTTCAGATACATTTTTTTTCTCTTGTTCTTACAAAAACCCTGTGGAGATGAAGAAGCTGTAGTTTAAGACAGTTATGTAATATACCCAATTTCACATGGGCAGTAAAATAAGGCTATTAAGCAGGGCCTTAGTGAGTGAAAATTGATTATAATTGGATCAAAACAGCCCTACTTAAAGATGTTGAACTAGTGAGTTCTGATTTCCTTCTAAACACCAAGATTCTGCATTTATGTGTTTTTCAAAAATCACCCTAGAGATGATGCTCTGTAAGTCTCATGTCAGAAAAATGATCGAGTGGTATCTATAGGTTACTTTGCTCCCAGCACAGACATGAAGTCTTTTGAACCCTAATGGAGATATGATAGTGTGCCAAATCTATATAAAAATGACATTCCACACATTGAAAAAAAGAAGTGGCTATTGCTGCTGGGAATGCAAAATGAAATAGCTGTTTTGGAAAATGCTTTGGTAGTTTCTTATAAATTAAACATACACTTACAAAATGACCCAGAATTGCTACTCCTAGGTATTTATATCAAAGAAATGAAAACTTATGTATACAAAAGCCTATACACAAATGTTTAGAGTGGATTTATTCATAGTTGCCAGAAATTGGAACAACCCAATGTCTTCCAACTGGGAAATGGATAAACAAACTATGATGTATTCATACAACAGAATACTACTCAGTAATAAAAAGAAATGAACACCCAATACATGCAACAACTTGGAGTTACGTCAAATGCATTATGCTAATTAGAGGAAGTCAGACTTAAAATGCTACATACTGTATATCATCCATATGGCATTTTAAAAACTACAGGATCAGCAAACAGATCTGTGCTGTGAGTCGGAGGAAGAATTGATGAAAAAAGACACAAGAAAATTGTTTGAAGTGATGGAGCTGTTCTATATCTCGATTGTAGTAGTGATGGCATTGAATGCATTTGCCAAAACTCACAGAACTCTGTAACTAACAAAGAATGAATTATATTATGTATAAATTATACCTTCATAACAGGGTACCCTCAAACGAGTAGTAATATATTTTTGCATGTGTTTTGATTTTAAGTGCTTTGAGTGAATAGTTTTTTTTTTTTTTTCCAGAAAAGTAGCTCATTCTTATTCAGTGTTTGTTTTCTGAGGATGTCAAGTGGAGTCAGAACCAATAAAAGTTCTATCGAGAAGAGTCTCAGTTAACCAGATTAGCTTGCCCAGGTTGGTGGAACCATGAAAACCAGATTAAAAATAATAGGAGTAATCTTCCATTGCTTCGATCCCTAGGATTCACTTCCTGTCCTGTTTTAGGTACCTGTAAATGGTACCTGTAAATGGCACCTCTATAATCCATTATGCTTTTCGGCATCATTGCTCACTTTGACTATTTGCTCACTTTGGCATCATTGCTCACTTTGACTATTTGCAGATTACAAATTGTTTGAGGTCAAAGAAGTGAGTGGAGTACATAACCTTCAAGGTGAAGCAGGAAGCAGATGTCTCCTTCCGAGTATAAGTTCTCTTAGATCAGATACTGGGAGTAAATTTGTTTATGGCACCAATCACAGCATTTTGAGGGCTGGAACGCCCACTAAACATCTAAACAAATGTGGACATTTACCCTTCAGGATACATGCTGACAAATTCCTTCCTATGTGCCAACCTGAAAGACCAACCTTGGAGATATATGAAGCATTGCCCAGTCCAGAGTGAGGCAGAAGACTGAGTCAGGGGTTTTGACGTAGTCAAGGAATGCTCAATTTTCACCTTTTCCCTCTTCCTGCATACCTTCCTCATGAGTCATGAGCCCAGACAAGGCCCCAGGGTTTTTCCCAATATAGTTCTTCAGGAAGTCACTATAAGTCAAGTGGAGTTGGTATTTATATGGCATTTGTTCCTTTTAAAATGTATTTTTAATTGATAAATAATAATTGTATATATTTATAATGTATAATGAATAAACTGAAAAATTCAATAGAAAGCTTCAACAGTAGGTTCAATTAAGCAGAAGAAAGAATAAGTGAACTCAAAGACAGGACACTTGAAATTATCCAGTCGAAGGAACAAAAAGAAAAAAGAATAAAAGAAGTCTATGGGATCTATGGGAAACCACCAAGAGAACTAATATTTACATAATGCAATTTCAGAAAGAGAAGAGAGAGATAAAGGGACACAAAGCCTATCTAAAGAAATAATAGCTAAAACGTCCCAAATCTGGGAAGAGATATCACTATTCATGTACAAGAAGCTGTATGTAGGTTCTTTTCACTTTGAGAAACAGAAGGTGAAACTCAAACTGGCTTAAGTAATTTAAAAAAAATGTATTGGTTCAAGTGACTTAAAAACCACACTGGTTCCAGGAGCAGGTTGATAGTACCTCAAAGATGTCACCATCTCTTGGATGTGCTTTCCCTGTTCATTCTTAAGCTTCGTGCAGTTTCAGGGTGGTGACCAGAAGTTTACATCTTATCCCTTTCACTGGGTCTGACTGGAATAGAAAAAAGAGTGTCTTATTCCCTAGCACTTTGGACAAAAGCTCTGGACATGATGGCCATTTGTGACAGGGAAGTAGAATACCATTGTTTGACCAGCCTGGGACATCTGAATTCACAGATAGAGAACACAGACAGGGGCTAACGGGGTGCGGGGTGGGGGGAAGGAGACCCCAAAATAGGAAACTAGATTGCTGTTACTGGAAGGGGAATGTGCACTTTAGCAAGATGAAACCAATATGCAATTCAGCTCCTACATATGCAGAACTGTAAAAAAGGGAGCTGCATTTGGTTTCTTGGGACCTCCACCTGGATAAACTGAGTTCAGGGGTTCGGCATGCATCTAACAGCATGCTCCTATTGCCAGTAAATTTTTTCTTGGTGCTCCTTGCTATCTCCTTTTGTGCTGTTTTCATCCACTCAGAACCTGGTCTGTTCCCTCCGTTACCATATCTCAGGCCACAGGTGTATTCATGACACCCAAGTGCCCCTCTTCAGAGAGACAAGGTGGGAGCTTTTCAAAAGGAATTTGTGCTAAAAATAGTAAGTGGCAATTTGAAAAACAAACAAACAAACGAATGAAGCAAAGTAACAAAAAATACAATATTCAAAATGCTTTTAACAGGACATATTTTATACAGCATGTGCTTTAAGCCAAATTAAGTAAAGCCTAGCCACAGATTAGATTCCAGAAGGTGAGACTAGCAGGAGGTATTTAAAACATCTGCTAGTTCTCCCTCTTTATCCCACAGATGGGACACTGAGGCCCAGGAAAGGGAACACCTTGACATCAGCATCAATGTCAATGCCAGTGTCAATGTCAGAGCTGGGCCTGGGACCAACATCTTCTACTTCCAGACGTGATGCCTCTGCTGTGTCAATCTCCTAAAGTGATCTTTCACAAGGTCCACTGGTGTTAAAACAGTTCATTTTTTATTTTGAAAGTATTTTTAAGTAATATATATGAACAAATAATGAATTCTCATGATTCCCAAATCAAAAATTAAACAAGGAATAGCATGCCCCTATTTCCCTACCATAGGCCACATTTAAAAAAATTAGTTTCTTGTTGGGGGAGGGGAGACGGGAGGGGTAGCATTAGGAGATATACCTAATGTTAAATGACGAGTTAATGGTTGCAGCACACCAACATGGCACATATATACATATGTAACAAACCTGCACATTGTGCACATGTACCCTAAAACTTAAAGTATAATAAAGAAAAAAAAAGGAAAAAAAATTAGTTTCTTGTGTATTCTTCCAGGGATATTTTGTGTGTATAAAAACAATTCAGTAATATACTCTCCCACCATTTTAAATATTACAGCATACTATACACTCTGCTTTGTACCTTGCTTATTTCAAAATGTCTATCTTGGAAAATCTTTTATGTGACTCCACAAACGGTATCCTCATTCATTTTTACAGCTGTAAAGTATTTCCTTGCATGATGGGAATAACAGTTTATTTAGCTGGTTCTCTAGTGGTGTCAATTTGGTTATTTTTGATACTGTGCTACTATAAACAATGCTGCAATCAATAACTTTATACACATGTCATTTCATGTGATTGTGATTATATATGTAGGAAAAATTCCACAAAAGTGAAATAGCAGAATGCTAAGGGCATATGCATTTGTTGTTTTGATAGATGCTGAATTGCCCTTCATGATGGTCTTGTCAGTGTATTCTCCTACAATGCCGAGAGTGCCTTTTTCCTCAGGCCCTCCCCAACACAGCCAGTTACTAATGTTGTCTTTGAGTGTTTAATAGTAGTGAGATAGTATCTCAATGTTTTAAAATTTAAACTACAGAAATATAAAAAAAAATACGGCAATCCTGTTTCCAGAGTAATTTTTATTATCACTCAAATGATAGTAATATCTTCGCACATATTTCACCTTTTTTTCACCCCAAATTCATTATTGACATCATTCAGAACGTACAATATCTATTTCCTGAGTATTGATCAGATTTTAGGCACTGGAGATAAAGCCCTACCTACCCAAGAAAGACACATTCTCTGTCTTGTGGGGCTTATAGTCTAGTTGGAAGGCATTTAAAAATAGACTATTAGCTTAAAGAGTGTTAAGTGCTTTGAAGAGTACCACAGGATGATGTAGCAGAGGGAACTCATAAAGTGAGGTGGGGGCATGTTAGCCTGTCCCTCTGCTTCCTCCCCAAGATCTGTGATCTTTAGGAGCAAGTAGGATGAAGTGCAAAGTGAGCAGAGTGCTCTCACAAGCTTACTATTAATAGTAGTGATTTTTATTTATTATTTTTGGCCTGAACTGACCTGTAGCTTTGGTATTATGTAGACGGAACTTTAAGATCACCATTAAGACCGCCCCAGAGACACTCAGCTAGAGGCAAAAAATGCCATTCCAGTTCCCCTAATGGGCTGGTGCTAAAACATAAATGTCAGTCTGGTTCCTGAGGACATGAGCCAGAACTCAGTTAAGAGTAAATTATCTTCTCCCTTTCACTAAGCACTCAATAAACAACTCATTGTCTAGTGCAGGCTTAGAAAATCCTATCTGGATTTGGAACGTAGTCCAGTTTGCATCGCATGGGTTAGGTAGTGGGAAAAACACAGCTCAAGGGATCAGGTAAAGGGAGCTGTGTTTCTGCTTCTTCCCTCTTGCTGTCTGGGAGACTTTGGACAAGCAGTAGTGGGAGACTTAAAGACTTCTGGGTAGGAAGCTTGATTAGAAGCATAAATCAGCTTGCTGCAGTTCCAACTCTGACCTGATTTGTGGGTCATGGTGCCCCTCTCAGAAACCAACCAGGTCCCCACCATGGGCTTCATTTCCAATTTAAGTCTTGTCTCTTTGTATTTAAGTCTCAGCTTCTTTGAGACTGGAACCTTGCTTACCTTTTACCCCATCTCTCCCTTAGGCTCTGGTCCTATTGCTCTCAGAACTCCCAGAAGCTTCATTTTTCTTGCTGAGGCCTCTGACCACTGTCAGTGACCAGGCGTGCAGTTCCATGTGCTCAAGACCCAGGGAGTACCTGTCTCTGTCCCATCTTGCTGGATCTCTGTCGGATTGCTCTCTCTCTCTCTGGCTGGCACTCCATCTGTGTATTTCCTTGAACACCATCTTCTGTTTCCCAGAATATCATTCCCCCATGCTCATCTGGCCAGCTTCTCCTGACCCCATCTTGGAGGCATTGAGAGTTTCTGCCTTCCCCAACTCTGGCCCATACCATGGCCAGGCTTAGCAAGTGGCTTCCAACTCTTTCTTGAGCAGTGGAACCTACTTTACATGTGAACTTTTCAGTGGAACTCCATAACAGAAAATGGCAAGACAATAACAACAACAGCAACAAATAGCTTATTTAGGCCATTGAAATCTTCCTGGAAAGAAACACATCACTGTTTGCTGAACCTAGGAAGCACTGCAGAACCCCAGGACTCCTCAAAATGTAGTTGGAAACTCTAAATTAGACAATTCAGTCTGTCCCTTTCTATTTTTTAGGCAGCTCAGACAATTAGGTGCCTTGCTAAGGTCACACACTGAGACTAATAGAATCCAGTTTCTAGAATGTGTTACCCCTAATACAATGTGAGCTCCTCAAAGGGCAGAGACCTTCCGTGCATGTGTCACTCCTGTATCCTCCCTGTGTAGCACATAGTAGAGGCATGAACAACAGTGGCGAATGAATGAACAAGTCTTATGGGCCATGACCTAAGGAACAGTCAACAGATGTTTATTGAGGACGTTTTATGTGCCAGGCTCCCTGTCTTTGGCTCTGGGAATGGAATAGAAAAGGCTGATGAACGTGGTTTCTTCCCATTTGGACTTAGAGATAAGCATGGACCTGAAACAAATGATCACAAGTGGTTTATGAAATAATTGCAATGTGCCAAGCTCTGTAAAGAGAGAATATATGGGCACCTGAGAGGGCCTGGCACCTCATCTAGAGCATCTGAAAGGTTCCCTTGAGAGAGTGATGTGACTGGTAAGTGAGGATGAGTCAGGGTTTCTAAGGCACAACTGGAGAGAGAAAAGGAGCTCCACAGGGAGCAGGAAGCCAGGTGTGAAGGAGCACAGGTGAGAAAGAGATAGAGAAGGGGAGAGAGAGAGGGAGAGTGAGACAGAGAGACAGAGACAGAGAGAGAGAGAGAGAACCACGTGTCTGCAGAAGCCCTTAGAGATCCAGGTGCCTGGGTGGGAAGAACCAAGGGGGCAATGAGAGGAGGCTGCAGACTGTAGAGGTGGGATTAGGCCAGACGGCAGACGGCACTGGGCACTTGGGGTCTCAAAAGTGGCAAGAGATCCATAAATCAAAACATAGGCCTCCCAGCTGTCTTAGTAAATAAAGTCTTATTGGAACCCTCATTTGCTTATGTCTTGTCTGTGGCAGGCTTCATGCCACAACAACAGAGCTGAGTAGTTGCAACAGAGACTATCTGACCTACAGTCCTAAAATATTTACCATCTGGCTTTTTACAGAAAGTGTGCTGACCCTTGGACTAAAGGAACCATAGAGACAAGAGGGCAGAAGCCAAGTGGGCCTCAGAGCTGCCTGCTAGAGTGAGATGGGAGTAGGATGGAGGTGGGTCCTGATCCCCAGACCCACTTGTCGCCTCCTAATGCCTTGTCTGTCATCTAGGCTATGGGTGTGGCCGAGGCTTGGTGAGGAGAGGCTCTGACCTCAGCTGCTCAGCTGCAGGACTCCTGCCAGACTCTGTCACTCCTGCAGGGAGGGCTGTCTCTGCCTGGAGCCATGGGTTGGGCAGGAACGGGGCAAATTCTCAGCCTCCACCCGTCAGTTGTATGCACTGTTCCCTAAGCCCTCTGCACTTGCCAGCTTCTGAGTCTCTGTACAAACTGTTCTCTCTGCCTGGGGTGGCTGTTTCCACCTATCATTACCTTTCCACCATTACCATTATCAAAATCCTTTCCACCCTTCCAGGTGAAGTTTAAACACCACTTTCAGGGAGCTTGCCCTGATTATGGCCCCTCCTCCCCGTCCCTGACTCCTCCTCATCCAGGAGGAATGCTCACTCCTCTTCTGGCCTCCCATAGCCCTCCATCTCCCCCTCCTTTGTTGTAGCGACAGAAGCAAATTATGAGTTCCTGGAGATGTGTTAGTCCATTCATCCGTTCACTCCACAGCTATTTATTGAGCACCTACTGTGCACCAGAGGTTGTGAACAAAGTCTCTGCTTTCATAAGAATCAGAGAGAAAAAGCAACTACCAATAAGTAAATAAACAAGTGAAATCTTTTCAGGCTGATAAGGGCTAAGCAAGAAAAAAAAATCTCATGTTTGAGAGTTTTGGGGTGGGGTGTGGGTATACCAGGTTAGGCAGGTCAGTCAGGGACGGCCTCGCTGAGGAGGTGAAATTTGAGCTGAGGTATGAATCAGCTATGGAAAGAGCTGGAGGGAGGGCATTCCAGGTCGAGGGGAGAGCAGGTGCCGAGACCCTGAGGCAGGAAAAAGCTTGATGTGTTTGAGAAACAGAAAAAAGTCTGGTGTGGTGGGGCTTCAGTGGAGGAGGAGAGGTATGAAGGGGTCAGGGAGGCCAGTGGGGCAAGGTTGGGTCAGGCTTTGTGAGCTCTGGTGAGCAGTTTGGGATTTTGTGTGTGTAGGAAGCCACTGGACAGTGTTAAGCAGGGAGTAATGCCCATTCTTTCAGCTAAGTGCTGAGAATGCAAGGAAGACTGGAGATGCTCCCTTCCCTCTAGACGTGTATGCCCTGGTGGAGGTGCCTTTCCCTGATGAATGTCATTCAAGCACAAAGCCTGGCTTCCACTTTGCAGATGCAGATATTTGATTTGCCAGGTTCCTCTCACCCCTCGTTATTGAGAGTGTAGTTCAAAGCCTTCTGTGGCATCAGCTGGGAGCATGTGAGAAGCACAGACTCTGGGGCCTCAGACCTCAGACCCCCTGGATGAGAATCTGCAGTTATCAACAGCCCCCATTGATTTGTGTTCACCTTAAACTGCCCTTGAAGCAATCAAGGTAGAGAGTGATAGATTCTCACTAAGCAAATTGAGAAGACAGTAATGAGTCGGATGCTAGCTCAACAATTTATAGTGGGGGCTAATAACCTTATATCTGAGCCTCTCAAAACTTTAAAGTGCGTATGTGTCACCTTCAAATCATGTTAAAATGCAGACTTTGGGTCAGTAGTTTGGAATGAGACCCCCCAAACTCCGCATTTGTAACAAGCTTGAAGGTGATGTTGATGCTGCTGGTCCCAAAATCTAAGCCTCATGTGACACTCACGCCATCAGTCCACTTGATTTTTATGCTTATCCTGTGATGAGTTGCTTTGTCTCATTATGTGAACCAGGAAACGGAGCCTTAGGAAGCTTACGTTTGAGCTGTGTGACCTTGGGCAGGTGGCTAGGCTCATTTCCTCATCTGTAAAATGGGTTTGGGGGTACTTCTGCCTGCTTTAGAGGACTGCTGAGGAGAACAAATGAACTAAAGCACATCCTGTGCTTAGCACAGCACCTGGCACACAGCAGGGACTCAGTATTTGGTCATTTGTTTATTTTCTAGGACTTGATCTAGGTTTTCAGCCTCCAAAGCTGGGGTTCTCTCCCCCAGGTTAGTAGAAACTAGGGGTCAGCTCAGCTAGAGGATGAGGTTAGGAATGAAAATACTTAGCAATAATTGAATATGGGGGCTGTCGCCTGGCAGAGTTTCCTCAGAAGGGTGGTGAGTTCACGTCTCCAATTCTGAGGATATTTGTACTGGAGCTTTGCCCATCAAATCTTCTTCTTCCTCAGACTATGCTGGAGACACACAGGCATGTCTTTTGGTTTCTTCTTTTTCCCCTCTAGGCCACAAGCTCACACAGCTGTCCAGACAACAACCATGACCTCAGACCCATCAGAGTTCAATTGCAAAGACCACAGTACCCTGGTGCTATTCCAGGCATGGCTTCTGGAGGAGAGGCCCAGATTTCCAGTTGGCCTCAGGTGACACAATGATGACTGAGTTTACAAGCTTCTATGGCCATTTCCATTTAAACAATGGAACTGCATGTCGTGCCTCCATTCACTGTCCTCTCAGCTCCAGTTTTTGAGGCTGACATTCCTGAAAGTGCTCTAAATCCTGGGGATAGACTCAGTCTGTAGTTTCTTAGTAGAAATAATCTGTACAGCACTTAATAATTTATTAAGCACTTAATTTTATTTCATGGCTTTCAAAAGGACATACAGCAGATATTATCCAAATTGCAAATGAGAAAATTAAAGAGATTAAGTAATGCCCTCAATCACTCATGCAGTAACTGCCTTCCAACTCTGAGTTCATTTAATCAACCTATATTTATTGAGCAGCCAGTATGAAGAGGCCGTGTGCTGGGCCCTGGAGAGAGAATATAGAGGAAAAGCAGGCAAGTCCTTGCCTTCATGGTGCTCACATTCCAGTGGGGAAGACCTATGTTAAACAAATAATCACCCATATAAATACAACAGTGCCTCTATGATAAGAGCCAAGGAAAAGAGGTGGTGTTGCTTTGAGAGCCTAATAGAGGGGGGGTTTGACATAAAAGAGAAGGCTTAACTGAAGCTACTGAGCTGGGATTTGTACTTTTTTTTTTTCTTTAAGTCTTCCTCTTTGCTAAAATTTTTTTTTATTTTTTTATTTTATTATTATTATACTTTAAGTTTTAGGGTACATGTGCACAACGTGCAGGTTTGTTACATATGTATACATGTGCCATGTTGGTGTGCTGCACCCATTACCTCGTCATTTAGCATTAGGTATATATCCTAATGCTATCCCTCCCACCTCCCCCCACCCCACAACAGTCCCTGGTGTGTGATGTTCCCCTTCCTGTGTGCATGTGTTCTCATTGTTCAATTCCCACCTATGAGTGAGAACATGCGGTGTTTGGTTTTTTGTCCTTGCGATAGTTTGCTGAGAATGATGGTTTCCAGCTTCATCCATGTCCCTACAAGGGACATGAACTCATCATTTTTTATGGCTGTGTAGTATTCCATGGTGTATGAGTGCCACATTTTCCTAATCCAGTCTATCATTGTTGGACATTTGGGTTGGTTCCAAGTCTTTGCTATTGTGAATAGTGCCGCAATAAACATACGTGTGCATGTGTCTTTGTAGCAGCATGATTTATAATCCTTTGGGTATATACCCAGTAATGGGATGGCTGGGTCAAATGGTATTTCTAGTTCTAGATCCCTGAGGAATCGCCACACTGACTTCCACAATGGTTGAACTAGTTTACAGTCCCACCAACAGTGTAAAAATGTTCCTATTTGTCCACATCCTCTGCGGCACCTGTTGTTTCCTGACTTTTTAATGATCGCCATTCTAACTGGTGTGAGATGGTATCTCATTGTGGTTTTGATTTGCATTTCTCTGATGGCCAGTGATGATGAGCATTTTTTCATGTGTTTTTTGGCTGCATAAATGTCTTCTTTTGAGATGTGTCTGTTCATATCCTTCGCTTACTTTTTGATTGGGTTGTTTTTTTCTTGTAAATTTGTTTGAGTTCATTGTAGATTCTGGATATTAGCCCTTTGTCAGATGAGTAGATTGCAAAAATTTTCTCCCACTGAGCTGGGATTTGAAGGATAACCTGGCAGGGCCCTGACAAAGACTTTTGTTTTTACCCTAAGAGTACTGTCCAGCCAACTGAGGGGCTCGAAGATGAATGTTTGGCACAGAAACTCCCTTAGCACTAATCTTAGTCCACTTTTTTATCCTTGCCTTAGTCTCCTACTTCCCTGGGACATGCTTGAAGACAGAAATTAGGTCTTAAGTGGTGAGACCCAAAGAGACTAAATCTGAGCTGAGTAACTCAGTCAAGGCCCTGGCCACACATGCCATCCTCAGTGAATGTCCAAAGAATGTAGGCAGCAGGGGATTGAAGGCAAAATGCCAACATTCAAACAGGCAGGAAGGTGAATGATTTATATCATGAACATGCAGGTCAGTGCCTGAAAATGAGGACAGCAAGGAATCTAGAATGTTCCATCTTGGGCACCCTTTCATGCAAAATCAGAAAGCCTTTTCCATTCCCAAGGAATAGAAGCTGGTAAGGTATGGACTCTGGTGTCTGAATGCCTGGGTTCAAATCCCAGCTCTTCTACTTAGCAGATTCTAAGCAAATCACTTCTCCTCTTTTCCTCTTTATCTGTCAAATGGGGAAGATAAGATCTCTTCTAAGGATGTTGTGAGGATTAAATAAGATGATGTCAGTGAAGTGCTTGACACACGGTGAGTTTTAGTAAGCAGTCGTGATAGCATTATTAGGGATGCTGGCAAAGAGCCTGGGCAATTTCACAGCGTGAGCCCCTAGTCTCTCACTTATATGGGTGAAGACCTCCTGTGAAAAATGATTAGCTGCCTCCTTCAGATTTAGTTGATGAGTGACCTTGTCACTGCCCTAGAGGGAAAAAATAAAAACTCCTGAGATTGACATCCACAGATCGTCACCATGGGGGCCCTGCCTGATTTTTCACCCTCCTTCGAGATCACTTGTGTGGCCTGCAGTACCTGCTGCTATTCCCCTAAAGCATCATGCCTTTCTATGGGAGATGCTCACCTGTATAACTGCTCACCTGGCTACCTCCTAAAGTCACATCCTTATGAATCTTTCCCAATTTCCCCACAGAAAGTATTATTCATTCAATCATCAAGTATTTACTGTTGGCACATCTAATGTGTGCCAAGCCTATTGGAGGTATTAAGGACATAGTGATAAACACAGGTTCAAAATTCCTGCCCCTGTGAAGACTCTATTTTGTTTTGGAGAAACAGGCAATATGCAATTTGCAAATAAATAAACAAGGTAGTGTCAGATACTGAAATAATGTTTCCAGGGAGAAAACAAAGGTGACATGATAGAGACTGCTGGGGTGCGTGTGGAGAAGCTACAGGGGATGATGAGATGACCGGGGAAGACCTGTTTGAGGAGGATGCATAAACTGAGACTGACTGATGAGAAGGAGCTAGCCAAATGAAGTGATGGGAAAAGATCGTTCCAGGCAGAGGGAAGAGCAGGGCAACCTGAAGCAGAATGAAGGGCAGTGGGACCAAGCAGAGTGAAGATGGTGAGGATGCTGTGAGTGCAGCTGGAGAGGCAGGCAAGGGCCAGGTCACACCTCGCTCTGAGACTCCCCCTGTGCTTTGAGATAACTCTGTTGCAGTCTTTTCCACATTGGCATATAATGTGGGCATTATATGTGGACCAGGCTTTTTTTATGTCTTTACCCCAAGCACAATGGCTGGTTCATAGTCAGGACTCACTAAATGTTGATTGAATAAGAGCCAATTTGAGACAGGGCCGGAAAGTCTGGAATGGATTTTGGGTGATGTAGCATGTCTAAGGCAGTCTTTGCTGAATCAGCACCCTTGATACACTTCTCTCCAAGTAATTTTGGTAGTAACTGGGCATATGCCTAAAATTTGAAAACAGTTCCAAATTACAGATTTGGAAGACTTGCTTCTGATTGAGATAAGCATAAATCATCATCTCTTCTCGAAGGAGGCAGAGCCAGACAGGAGGTGTTCTGGAAACAAACATAAACTGTTGATCAAATTCTAATCAATTTCATAATAGAAATTGTAGCTGAGTATAAGTGACATAAAAGGTAAGACCTCCCCAGAACTAGAATAGGCTGGTGGGACAATAAACACTGGCAAAAGAGGACCCTGGGAGAGGGAATCTGAGGGCTGAACGTGATAATTAGAAAACAGACCCAACCAGGATGAGACAGCAGCCAGGAGCGAGGGTCTGAGTCACCACTGAGGAAATATCGAGCCACACACAGCTTTTCCTACCAGCCTAGTGAAAACCATTTGCTCAAATCCTGTTCTATTTCAGGAAGCACCAGCTGCATCATAGGAAGTTCTGCTCTTTCCACATTAGGAACAAGAGTCACTTCTCTTTGCTTTTGGGTGTTCACAGGGCACCAGCTCTGGAGGGCACAGGGTTATTCTGCCACTCAAATAAGGTAGATCAGTACAGTCCAATCTGGGCAGTTAAGCAGGCTGCCTTCCCTGAGACAGAGAAAAGCTGAGCTTGAGTTACCTCCATAAAGGATGGCTTTCAGTCCCTCTGAGCAGCCCTAAAGTGTTCCTGTGTCAGCTCAAAGAGAAAAAGTGGCCAGATATCATTCACTGTCATCTTCTCCTCTTTCTCCATTTTGGCCTGGGAGAGGAACATGGAAACCCTGGCCTCACCTTGCTGGAGAGGAAACCATGTGCAAGGACTCCAGAATGTGCCTCCTTTGCAGGCTGAGGCTTCTGTGTGTTCTCACAGCCAACTATTTCCTGGGGACATTGCTGAAAGCTGCCTTCTGAGGGGGATTAGGGGCAGGCAAATTGCAGGTGACCTCAGTGGGTGAGAGAGGGTTTCTTCTCATTTATCTCCAGGCCTGATTTGAAGAGTTACAGTTGGTATGTGGTGAGGTTTGCCAAGTATGGGCTGCACACACTGAGGATTTTATAGGACGAGGAGTTCTTGTCGGGTGGCGCTGGGGATTTTTTTCTTCCTGAATTCCATATTACAGCAGGTTATCTAAGGATTATATTTGAATTTTGGGGTGTTCGGAGGTTTCCACAGAATTTTCTAAGTTTTATTAGAAATCTCAGCATATTTCTGATACAAGACCCATGACACATGGAACATGAGTGGATAGATAAAACAGAAAAAAAGGAGAATTGAGAGGGATCACCACATCTGCCACTTTGAGATGGATTACAGTTGTTTTTCATCCAAAAGTTAAGTGGATCAAATCAGTCTTCAATTGTGGTAAAGAGCAAATCCAAGAGTTTATTCAGATGTTAATTTGCTGATCTGCAGTCTACTGCAGGAACAGAGACTGGGTTTATTTTTTCTGCCATTCATTTGCTATGTGACCTTGGTCCAGTAGCTGCCTGTCTCTGGGTTTTAGGGTTGGATTAGATAATGATTTCCTAAATGTCATGACTGTTTAACACAGCATTGAAAATAATTAAATCATAGAAAGTTGTGCCTGATTGAATTCTCCTTTAATCTTCCTAATAAAGGAAAGAAGAAAGTCTCAGTGTAGAGTTAAAATATCTTCAACACCCTTTCAACACTTCCTGAGCTTATGTTTTTACAAAATGAGAACAGGCTTCAAGCTCAATCTTACTTGGACTACAAGTGTCTTTCTAGATGATATATTTTCTTTTTTTTGAGACGTTATTTCGCTCTTGTCGCCCAGACTGGAGTGCAATGGTGCGATCTCTGCTCACTGCAACCTCTGCCTCCTGGGTTCAAGCTATTCTCCTGCCTCAGCCTCCCGAGTACCTGGGATTACAGGTACCCGTCACTACGCCCAGCTAATTTTTGTATTTTTGGTAGAGACGGGGTTTCATCATGTTGGCCAGGCTAGTCTCAAACTCCTGATCTCAGGTGATCCACCCGCCTCTGCCTCCCAAAGTGCTGGGATTACAGGCGGGAGCCACTGTGCTTAGCTGATAATTTAATCATATTGTTTTGTCTTTGTTTTATTTATTTTTGTGGTTACCTTTTATTTTAGACAAGTGATTCCAGTTTTCTATTTACAGCAGTGATAGAGGGCTTTCTCTGAAAATAGATGTGTTTATGTAGATTAGAACACTTGAAGACATATATGAAAGTGTTGTTGACATATGACAAAAACTGCGGGGTTGGTATCTGAATGGTTGGACTTTGGGAAACCCTGGTCTAGGTGACCTCTAAATGTTTTTCTGGCTCAGAGGGCTTATAAATATGAATGCCTCAGTTTCAGCACAGAGCACACATTGCTGGCTTCCAAGCTGTCTTAAATGTAAGCTCTGTGTGCAAGGCAATTGTATGTGGCTTTTTGGCCACTGTATCCCAAATGTCCAGTTCAGTGGGTGGCATGTGGCTGGACTTCAATAAGTGATTCTGAAGGAATAAATGCATGACTCAGGTGAAAATGAGATATGACATCCCTTTTATGTTTGGGACCAAAAGAGAAGAAAATCCTTGCATTTCAGACCCTGTTGGGCCTGAAACAAGAGTGTGGCCTCAGCAAGTATAGGTAGGTGCGTGCACATCCATACATATAGCAGAGGACTTGGGGCAGTCCTTATGTTACCATTCACTGCTGTGTGACTCTGGCAAGGGCCTTAACCTCTCTGAGCTTCAATTTCCTCATCTGTTAAAACACACGCACATACATGCACACACACACATGTGCACACACACACACACACACACACACTTTGTGTTTTAAATGTTTACCCAAGTTGAATTTTTATGATATCATTGAAATTTACAGAACATATCTAGTACTGTTTTATTGTAAAAAACAATTTGGCTTTTGACATCTTAGATTCTCTCTAGAAAAAGGCAATGTTTAACTAATAAATAAATGAGTACATACATACATTAATATATTTCCGTTTTATTTTCATTTTCAGTTTTTCTTGTTTTCAAATCTCATTGGCTCTTGGCTTGGAGTATTTTTAAATTGACTGGCTGTTTGGTTCAAATGATGTTTAAACAAGCTTTGACGCGAGCTTGCAGACCTATTGTGCTTGCTGGGTTGAAGTTGGGTGTGCCACCAAACTGCCTTGGCTAAATGACAGTTTAAATACAGCCAAACATTTGGTCCTGCTGGGAGATTCATTGGTGGGAAGATTCCACAGAAACAATGCCCTGGCTCAGACATTCCTGCCCCTGCAGGGGGATCTGAGGGACCAGGTGGTCTCCTCAGGTCCAGGGGAGATTGCCAGACTCAGGGGGAGCCAGCACTGACCTTCATTCAGGTGAACCTGTGTTCTCTTTCCTTCTTCCCCTGGGGCCCTAGTTGGCTCTGATTTCCAGCAGTAGTTTGAAGCTGCTGTCTCTGAAACTGGAGATGGTGAAACACAGGCAGAGACTGGACTTTCTTATCAGCCTCACTTCATATTTCAGGTGAAGGCTTGTCTTTGGATAGAGGCAGGAGAGGGGGTTTGAGACCATCTTTCAGACAAGGTCATCCCTGCTTCTTCCCTCCAACTCCAGCCATTTGGTTGAATTTATTAGCCTTTTCTGAGGGAAAAAGAGAAACAAAAAAAGCAAAAAGGAAAGCAGAATTCTGTGCAATGCAATGGAAAACCTCCCAGTGATTCAAACAGCGTGAATAGTTATTACAGAAAGAGGAAAGTGACAGGGCCATTGTGATGATGAATTGAGACAATGTGGGTAAAGCAGTGGAAGCTGTGTCCCACCTGTAGGAGACACTCCATAAACTATAGCTATTATTATTTAACTCCTCACATGGCAACTGGCTTCTAGTGGGTCTTAGTGTATGTTTGTTGATGAGCTCATGATAGGATTGGCTGCCTTAGGGGGAGGGAGCTAGAGGAGTCCAGGCTGAAGATGAGCATTGTTGAGCTATGATATTGATACTCCCATCTAACATCAGAATAGAGATGGAAATAAGCCCAGAGACAATGTTGTAGCTCTGCCCCCATCAGGCCAGCTGATGTCCTTCAGGGCAGGGTGGCATTGACTGGCTAGACAATGGCTGACTGACTTTCCATTGGCCCTCCCCTTTCTGCATAATTGATTTTGAACTTAGGATATGCCTCAGGCTAAGCAAACATAGCTTCAGACCCCAGATATTTGCAGCAGCCCTTTAATAGGGCCATAGTTGGAAATGTGAAGCAAGAGACTGTCCCCCTATTTGGCACGCATTTTTAGAGTTTTTGAGGTTTGGCATGGGCATCCAAGGAGCCTCCTCCTGACCTAGTGGAATATTAAGACAAAATATAAGGTCTCTGAGGCTGTGTTGCCTTTATTTTCTCTCCTGACCTAAGAGTGTGTGTGCAGCTAAACTGCCAGAACCCAACACTTCACTCAGTCTAATGAACCTGGAGGGGGACACCACTTAGGTTATTGGAATAGGGAATGTATTCCCTATTGCAATCAAAAAAGACCCCCTCCATTGGGACTCAGAGAAAGACTTTCCCTCCCTTATCCTCCCTTAGGATATTGGAATAGGGAAGTAAATACATTCCCTATTCCAATATCCTAAGGGAGGATATTGGAATCCTAGGGGAGGATGAGGGAGGGAGAGTCTTTTTCTGAGTCCTGGTGGAGGGAGCCTTTTTCTGAGCCAGGTTTGGTCCAATATATTTACTGTTGGACTTTCAGTGGCATGGGCCGTCCACATGATGAATAAAATCTCTTAAAGTTCTCCAAGCAAATGGCCTCTGCATTCAGGGTAACTTAGGGGACATGATTACAAAGGGGAAGGAGTCTCAGTTAGTGGCAATTGCTTCAACAGTTGTGCTCTAGAGGGGATCTAGCTCTACGCAGGAGCATGAGTTGTAAATGAAGGCACTCATGTTTATGGAGGCCCTTTTTTTTGTGTCCTGAAGTATGCTAAGGCCATGGTGTGGAGCATTTCTGTCTGTCCTCTGAGCAACACTGTGGCAGGTGCAGGATAGTAGATCTCTGTTGTTTATGCTCCCAGGCAGCCATTCTCACCTCCCCACAGCCCCTGGCTTTCCTTTGGGAGCCTCACCCTTAGTGTTTATGGTTTTGTTGGCATGGTAAACCAAGATGTTTTCCCCTCCCATTATGATGCCTAAACTTTCTTCAAACCTCCCTGGGGAGACAAGGGAAAAGATTGGAATCTTTTGCCCAGGACTTGGAATCCCGAACCTATGTGTGAGAGCTGATGAAATGCTCAGGATGGATTGATTACAGCCCTGGTTCCTGGGCCAGTTTGCTGCAACTTCTGCTGCCTGCTTCGAGTTTGTTTTACACCTTCTCTTCCTTATTGCGAGTTGTCCCATGCCCTCTAGTAAATTTCCTTTTAGGTAGAGTCCTTGAGTGGTCTCAATTTCAGGTCTATCTGACTCAAAGCTGGTGAACTTAACCATTATGCAATATTGGAGCCTCTCTGCTTTCTCCCAGACCTGAGGTTCTAAGAGGCTCTGATTCTGAGAGTCTGAGAATGCACAGCTCTAAAATGATATGATTAATTACTTTTCTATTCTTTTAGAGCTGGTCAGTGTTCACAACTGCAAATCTCCTTCCCGAATGAGCTGTCACTGCCTGAGCCGTCAGCTGAGGGTGTGCGAGGGCTTTTAGACTTTGAGCTCAGCTGACAGGACACAACTCTCCCTGCAGGCTCCGTATTGTTTGGCCACTGCTAGCCTAGTCTGCTCACTTGTCCATAAGACTCGTTGGGACTTACCAACCCCTAGGAGGTATCTACAAACCACATGGGAGAAATATGAATTTGAACAATGAAGTGAATAAAACAGGAGCTTGGGCACTGCTTTAAGAGATTTTGCCCTGTTGGCAATCCTCTGGAGGTGCCTATGCACCAAGGGTCTATGCACTAAGCAAGTGATGAGCAGGGCCTCATGACACCTTTGAGAAATGGTTCATTGTCTAAATTCAGAAGGAAAGGTTAGAAATTTCCCCCCATATCACCACTGGGAAAATGGAAACAGACATTCATACTTAAGCATATAAAAAGTAATACTTCCTTGATGTTATTCTTCTATTCAACAAAGTAGATAACTTAAATTGTGGGAACAGACACATCTAATGTGAGACTCAATAAGTTACTTTTCATTACAAACAAAAATTTAGCCCAATGCTTTCCAAATTGCCCTATGCCAAAAATATTGCTTACCTCAAGTTTATCCTATGGGCTTCTTCAGTAAGGGAGCTTGCCTTGCTCCATCTGCACCTGGTCACAGTGGCTAACACAGAAATTTTAACTTTTTTAGTGGTGGAATAAGTTTTTCAAACAATAGTTTCATGCAGGACTATGGTATACAAAACAGATCCGAGCTGTTCTTCTGAAGTCACCTCTGATATGCAGCATCCCCCTTAACCCTCCTACCTGGGTCCCTGAAAAACCTGAAAAAAATCACAAGACTTGAGGAGCCATTAGAAAACTGCTGGCTCAGCACCTAGTTTGAACAGAATAGGATTCAGTGGACATGGAGTGAACATCATAGGATTCAGTGGACATGGGATGAACATCATAGGATTCAGTGGACATGGGATGAACATCATTTGTGGTAGGAAGTTTGCATTGTTTTTTTTTTTTTCTCTCTCTCTTTCTTTCTCTCATCCCTCCCTTTCTCCACCCCCAAGTATAGCTGAGGGAATCAAAAGAGTGGTTTTCGGTGATCTTCAGAGACGAGGTGAGAGGGAATCTTTGCGACACAAATAGGTGGCACTTAGGTTGATGTCTTCACTAGCAAGTTATGGATGTGGGTGTAGAGTCCTTGGTAAAATGAGCAGACGTCAAACTAGCTCCTTAAAAAAGGGGAGGCCTTGCACAGGGTGGGCTGGAGCCTGATGCTGGTGGTCCCAGTGGAGCTGAGGGTCTGAAGGTGGAGCATGTCCAGAGACATCAGAAAAGGCAGGTCAGTGCAACCTTTGAAGTGGAGGACCTAGGCAAATAGGGCAGAAGGCAGGAAGGTATAGAGCTGAACCAAGTGAGAGAGAAGCTCAAGGCAAATACTGAGGATGCTGTAGATTTACAGGAACTGGAGAGAGAGGCAAAGAAGTCAGTGAACAGGTGAGAACACAGGCTGAAAGACAGCCAAGGACAGAATGTCCCAAGCTGAGCTGTCTGTAGCCCGGGGCCTTTCAGTGGCGCCTGGGCTTCCGCAGGGCAGCATTGGACACAGCTTAAGGGCCTTTGTACCAGGAGGAAATCTGGTTGAGAGTCCTTCTGCTTTGTGTCTGTCCTGTTTGTCATGCTTCTGGGGTTTTTTGGATCTCTCTAAAGAATATGCTCATTATTGGAGGATAATGAGTTCGTGTTTGGGGCTGGGGAAGCCAGAAACCAATCTAGTTGATGTCTGTGTGATTTCATGGCTTGTTAAGTCCCTTTCATATGATCTCATTGCTTCTCTGAAGTATGTCAGGAGGGTCCGTATGATGAATATTACATGGCATCTGATGTCACAGGGCACTGATTATGCCAACACTGCTTATAGAAAGCAGAGGACTAGTGAGGCAGGGAGAGAATTACAGTCCAGACTTGGAGTGGCCGTGCACGTGCAGCTCATTGCAGTCATGCATTTGAATGGCCTCCCACAGGCTCAGCCACTGGGCAGGACAGCGGCAGTTATGCATTCCATTAGCAATAGGTCAGACTGGCGTTGGGCTAAGTTTCCTGGATCATGCCACTCAAATGTGTCATGTGTACTCCGTTGTCATAGCACATTGCTCAGGAAGGGTGATCTAGGCCAGAGGACACACACTGGCTGCCCCTAAACTGTGCTGGCCCCCAGATGTTTTTTTTTTCAATTAGGTCTGCACCAGGTTTAAAATTTTGAATGCATGCCAATATTTAAAAATGAGAAGATGCCCTCAATATTTGCATTTCTGGTTTTCCTAAAATACTGGAGGGTCTTATTACATTGGTTTTTGCAACTGCCTCCTTTCCGTGAGTCATATGTTCTCCACATGTCAAAGTCCCCACCCAGCCTGCTTTACTTCTTTACCTCTCCAGCCCTATGGGCACTAGAGTTTGAGTCCCTTGGCTTAGGTTGTTGTCTTATGTAACTTGCCATGTAGAACCAGGGTTGGCAAACTGCTGTCCGTGGGCCCAATGTGGCCCTCCACCTGTTTCTATAAATAAAGCTTTATGGCCGGGCACGGTGGCTCATGCCTGTAATCCCAGCACTTTGGGAGGCTGAGGCAGGTGGATCACGAGGTCAGGAGTTCGAGACTAGCCTGACCAACATGGTGAAACCCCATCTCTACTAAAAATACAAAAATCAGGGGCCGGTTGAGAAGCGGAGTGACAAACAGGGGAAACTGGGAAGGGAGCGTGCCTGTATTCCCAGCTACTCGGGAGGCTGAGGCAGGAGAATCGCTTGAACCCGGGAGATGGAGGTTGCAGTGAGCTGAGATCATGCCACTGCACTCCGGCCTGGGTGACAGAGCGAGACTCCTTCTCAAAAGTAAAAAATGAAAAATTAAAAAAATAAAGTTTTACTGGAATGCAGCCACACTCATTTGTTGACACACTGTCATTGCCTATACTACCCAGAGTAGAGTAGTTGTGGCAGGGGCCATATTGCCTGAAAATTCTACAGTATTTATTATGTGGCCCTTTAGAGAAAATGTTTGCTGAGCTCAGATCTAGACTATGGCCAGAGGGCTGACTTTTCACTACAGAATGGCCCACAAGGTATTTTCTAAATAAAGGTTTTCTGCTTTCAGAGGAATCCTTTTTTTTTGAGACGGAGTCTGGCTCTTTCACCCAGGCCAGACTGCAGTGGTGCTATCTGGGCTCATTGCAAGCTCTGCCTCCCGGGTTCATGCCCTTCTCCTGCCTCAGCCTCCCAAGTAGCTGGGACTACGGGTGCCTGCCACAGCACCCGGCTAATTTTTTGTATTTTTAGTAGAGACGGGGTTTCATCGTGTTAGCCAGGATGGTCTCGATCTGCTGACCTCGTGATCCGCCCGCCTCGGCCTTCCAAAGTGCTGGGATTACAGGCGTGAGCCACTGCGCCTGGCCAGAGGAATCCTATCACTATTCTTAAACTAATTTCATTACTTTCCCTCCAGGCTTTATTTATAATCCACCAAAATGAGAGGGGAAGTTGGTGATCTATTGTTTTCCAGGCCTGGGTTATTATGAGGCCATACAATGTCAGTTTTAGTGTCAGGGCAGTCGGTTTCCTTTTATTTTTCCCTTGCCTGCCATATCCATGGGGAAAGAACAGGACAACCTAGAATTATTGGCGTCCTGCATTTCTATTTTTGTTTGTTTGAGACGGAGTATTTCTCTGTCACCCAGGCTGGAGTGCAATGGCGCGATCTCAGCTCATTGCAACCTCCACCTCCCAGGTTCAAGCAATTCTCCTGCCTCAGCCTCCCAAGTAACTGGGATTACAGGTGCATGCCGCCACGCCCAGCTAATTTTTTTGTATTTTAGTAGAGATGGGGCATCCTGCATTTCTATAGGCTCTACCTCTAACCCACAGGGAGAAACATTGCTATTGATATGATTATTTCTGAGAACAATATCTTACATAGGTACAGTGGAAGTGGTTAACTCTTTCACAGTGTTCCTGCACTTTTCCCCACATTTCCTTCTCAAGACTGTCTTGCAAGGCTTGCTGATTGCCTATTCAACTACTCTTCTTCCTCCCATCTTCTTTGCTGTGGAGCCCAGCTCTATATTATGACAGAAATGCCAGGATATTGCTTTGCTAGCCTTCTACAGGGCCTGGAGGTGGTCACATGACCCTGTTCTGGCTAATGACAGAAAAAGGAAGTCTTCAGAGAGGCTTCTAGGAAATAGTTTCTTTTTCATAAGACAGCCATAGTGCAAGAGATTCCCTATTCCTTACTTTCTGTTTCTAGATGTAGCTTTGTGACATTTGGATGTGATACTTGGCTTTGTGGTAATGAGATGTGATATTTGGAGCCGTGGCAGCCATCTTGGGCCAGGATGGGAAATGATTTGCGGAAGACCATCAAAGGGAGGGTGAGAGATAAGAAGATCCTGAGCTCCTGGGACCTCCCTGAGCCTGGAACCATCTCCATTTGGAGGATTCTCATTACACTAATGAGAAACTAATACTAAAAACTTTCTATTAAAACCACTTAGGATCAGATATTCTGTTACTTTGCAGCCAAAAGCATCTTAATTCAAACAGTTGGGTACTACAACCTCTAGTTTACATAATTTTTAAACATTTAGCAAAAATGCATATAGTTCTTACTATGTGTTAGGTACTGTCCTGAGGGTATTCTGTGTGTTAACTCATTTAGTTTTCATAATGATACTATGAGACAGGTATTATTATGCCCATTTTACAGAAGAGGAAGCTAATGCCTAGTATGCTAAATACTGTATGAAGTCACACACCTGGTAAGAGGCAGAGCTAGGGTTTCATCCTGGGTTGTCTGGCTTCAGAGGCTATGGGCTTAATTGTTATGCCGTGCTCCCTCTCTAGTAGATAGGAAATGGTTTGCCCCAGGTCACATGACACAGGTATTCTTCCAGCACCTGGTGCCACCCTTCATTTGGAGCAGACACTGGAACAGTCTGTAGACCCACCCATCCATCTCTTCACCAGTGTGCTCTCCACTGCTGTCTTTCTTCATCATCCTTAAGCTCATTATAGTCCTGGATTTTAGTGGGTGCTAAAGCCAAGGACTAGATTTGAAGCCTCTTTTCTGCCCACCTGCTGCTGTTTCTTCCTCCCTCCTAGCTGCAGGCATCAAACTGTTTCTGGCCAGGTAAGCACAGGAGGAGGGTACAGGAGGGCAGGTCCCCTGTGCTGTGCGTCCCACCGAGGGGATATTGTGTGGTGGCCATGTGCACTGGGTTTGGAGTCAGATAAAGTTAAGTTCTGCAACTTCTAGCTGTGTTAACATGGGAAAATCCCTTCTCCTCTCTGAACCTCAGTGTCCTCTTCTGTACAATGGGATAATAATGACCTAACCAATAATGTTCTTTGAATGTTAGATGAGGCATACCATATAAAATGTTTAACGAAGAATCTGACACCCAGAAATCACCCAGTAAGTGAAAGATACTGTTATGAGTGATATTACTTTTTCAGTTCTCATTATCACTATGTTTTAAGTCATTTGTGAGCTAAAATGTCTGGAGACCACCTGCTCTGTGTGAAGTGGAGGAAATCTTGGGGCATCTAGGAGGGAGGGAGAGGTGCAGATCTAGGGCAGGATCTTAGCTCAGCTGTGAGATCTCAGTGGCTGTAAAGGGTGTGTGTTGCCCGAGACAATCCCCAAGTGCCTTTCCCAGCTGGAACAGACCACATTGTGATATGCATCAAACAGATGGCCTGCATTCTCTGTAGGAGCCTGCACAGCCCAGGTGCAGCTACCGTCATTGAGGGCCCTGATTCGGTTGTTTCTCCAAAACTGGCCAAAGCTGCTAGCAGGTTTCTGTCCCATTAGCCACCAGCATGACCAGTGCCTGGTGTCTGGCATGAGGTGAATGGTTAATAAGCCTGAGCTGGATGAATGAATGAACTCCAGTATGTGAGGGAGTGGTGCCTGTGACCCCTGAAGGTGGAGCAGGTTTGGTTTCTTTTAGTATAAATATTTAGAATATGACCATGATTGCAGTTTTTGGCAAGAGTGAATCACTTACTCATGGTCATGGCCTTGAACCTAACCAAACCACCAGCCAGCACCAGAATAAACTGCACAGAACCGCTGGCCTCAGCCAAAAGGAAATTGAATTTCTATTGACCTATGAGACAGGTCCAGTTTTTTTTTTTTCTTTTAAATTTTTTACAAACAGTACAATGTCTAGTAAATCTGACCAAACCAGATACCTCTATTTATTTTTTTCTAAAACCTTGAACTGGAACAAAATTAGACCCCACATAATCCTTATTTATAATATTACTCAATATGTGCAAATAGTAATGATGTTAACTAACATTCATAGGGCAATGCTATGTGTATTATCTCATGTATTCCTCAAACACACCTATGAAGTAGGTGCTATTTTAATTCCCATTTTACAAGCAAGGAAAATTTGACAGCTAAATAACTTTTGCCAAGGTCACGCAGCCATTAGAAGGCAAAGTGAGCATTTTAATCATTTGAATCCAGGTCCACTTGATTCCCAAGCTGGTGCTCTCAGCTCTCTGGCTCTCCTGTGTTCTCAGTATCAGCGACAGCTGTAGTTTATTTGGCATACATTGTGAGGCAGTCACAGGGCTGAGCATTCTTCACACATGAGCTTGGTCAGTCCCTCCACAGTACTATCAGGAGTTCACCATTGTTAGCTCCATTTTAGCGATGAGGAAACAGGCATTTCATGAGATTATGTAACCTGCCTGCCGTCTGTGGATGGTGGTGCTAAGCTCTACATGTGGAGTGATGGAGCTCAGCAAGCTCCAGGGCAACAAAGAGTGGGAGACTTTTCCAGTGTCACACAGTGAATCAGTGGTTGAGCTGGAACAGAACTTCATTGAAGACTTTTCATTCACTGCTAGGAGAATGTTGTAGTTAACAGTGGGAGGGGGACCAGCTATAAGGTCAATCTGCTGTGTCACTTGCTCTGGTGGCAGGAAAGAGTTTAGTGGATTAGAGCATATACTTTGGATCATACAGACGTGTGCTCAGGGCCACCATGGGAAAGAGCCTTCCTCTCCCTGAGCCTCTGTTTCTTCTTCTGTAGAATGGAACAATAACCATAGGCCTGCCTCTTGGGTTTGCTGGAGAAGAAAATGAGAGAACACACATTAAATGTCTGGCACAATGACTGCCATGCAGTTAATATGGAATAGCTGTTGTTGTTATGTTGTTAATTGAAATGATCCATGATCCAAAAGAGGCTTGGAAACACTGCACCATATGGAGAAGGCTTGAAATCCACT
Source organism: Symphalangus syndactylus (assembly GCF_028878055.3). NCBI lineage: Eukaryota > Metazoa > Chordata > Mammalia > Primates > Hylobatidae > Symphalangus > Symphalangus syndactylus. The sequence goes on from NC_072429.2 coordinate 37,880,993, forward strand.
TCGCAATGACTGACTTGTGATAGGAAGGAGATGTAAAGGCTGAAGAGTGTCTATAAGCGGTACACAGGCACTTGGGACACATGAACACATACATACATACATGCTCCTGAAACCTGCACACACATGTACTTGTGGCATATGTACACTCATATACACGTGCACACACATGTACACACAATATACTTGTACACACATGCTCACATACATGCACCTGCATATGCTCTCACATGGACACACACATATATGGACAATATACTCATGGCATCTATGTTTTCATACATGCATCTGCAACCCGCACACACGTGCACTTGTAACATACACATGCACACATAACATACTTGTGGCATACAGATGCTCTTACACATGCACACACATGCATGGATACATGTGTCACACACAATACACTTGTAGTATACACATGCTCACATGCATATGCACACACATACATGCACACACATATGCACGTGCACACACATGCATGTGCACACACACATTGCATCTGCACACACTGTCTCCCTTCCTTAGCCTAGAGAACACCTACACATCCTTTAGCTCTCAGCCCAAAGGTCACAGCTTTAGGGCAGCCACTTTGACCCAGGCCAGGACACTCAGGCTGAGCTATCTTGGCACCTAGCACCTCCACCTCTCATCCAAACTGTCCTCTCTCAGCCCATGGGTACTTCAGTCCCAGGCTCTGTTGCCGTCACTCTAGGGAGCTTCAGGGTGCTCAGGGATCCCCCTCAGTTTGCATCTCATTGCATGTCACTGAATAATTATAATAAGTTGCTTAATTCTACAATTTCTGCTAGAAGGCCAGTTCTGTGAAAGGCAGGAATAAAGCTGACTCTTCTCTACAGATCAGAATCATTTGATGCAGACTGGCACATAGTATGTCTTCAATACATAGATGCCATTGATTGAACAGAACCACCAGGATCTCATTTGCATGCAAGCTGAAGAATAAGCTTATTCATATTGGGGTTACCCTGCACAAGATGTCTCATATGGGGTTTTTAGCCACGGGGTCTCTAATGATTTGGAGGCTCACTCAGAGGAAGCCAAGCTTCAGAATGTTGTATAAATTGGTAAAAAAAAAAAAAAAAAAAAAAAAAAAAATCTAACTTTCAAATGCTTTCCTAGTCGCCAGGAAAACACATTTTGGGGGAGAGAATGTCTAACAAGTCTGAAATGTAGACAACTCCTTATTGCTTCTGACTGCACTTTCTCCTGGGAGGTTAGGGGACACCAGCAGTTGCCATGAGTAAGACTGACCAGTCACTGTCTGGGCTGAGGCAGACTGCTTTCTTTATTTTACAGCAGTAGGGAGGCCCTTGTTAGACATAATGAAGGCAGAGGTTGATGGGCAGATGGAGATGAGAAAGACAATGCATGGTGGTAAAAAGCAGGTGGCTCAGCTTAGAGTCATTTATTTTAATTCATTCATTTATTTAAGAAATAGGTCTGGGCACTTTCTAAGTGCCCAGGCACCGTGTTAGCTGCTTGGGATATAGGAGAAAATGGGATAGACGTAGTCCTTGACCTGGGGGTGCTCAAGTTTAGCTGTGGAGGTGGACAAGGAAATAGGAAACCAATATGCAGTGTGATCAGTGCTCCAGGGGGATTCAGAAGAGGAGCTCCAAGGAGAGTGGTGCTGGCTTCTGGAAGAAGGGATGTCTAAGCCAAGATCTGGAGGATGAGCCAGGCTAGGAGATGGGGAAATGTGGTATGAAGGAGGAGAACAGTCAGTAGGCAGACCTCAAAAGGAGAGACATGGCAGGAGTTCAAAGTGGCAGCAGCAGGGTGGGGGTGGTGGCAGGGAGGGCAGGGTCCCGTCATGCACAGCTCATTCCTGAGGACTGCTCCCTAGGGTGATGGCAACAGAGCCTGGGACTGAAGAGCGCATGGGCTGAGAGAGGACAGTTTGGATGAGAGATGGAGGTGCTCACGGGAACTGGAGCTTTGCATGAGGCTGTGGGAGCCTGGTGGGAGTGTCTCTGGGGAGCAGTGATGCGGACCCAGCTGCTGCAGGCCTGGCTACTGGGGATGTGGGTGAAGGAGATTTGCTGTTCACTGCTTTCTCCCCTGGCAAATGGACAAGGAGGCCTAGATGACTGCTGAGTCCCTCCCAGAACTGCTGTCTGAACACTGGGAACTGTGTGTCTCCCTCCCTCCCACAAACCACCCCATGCCTCTGTCTCCCTGGCCCAGCTCTTTCCATCCTGCAGTATCCACTTTGGCTGCACCAGGCCCCCTTTTCTCTATCACTACCCAGAAGCTGCATCACCATGACCAGCTCATGTCACATCTCCGGGCCTCAGTTTCCACATTAGTGAGAAACTGATGGGAATAATAACACCACCTACTTTTTCAGCCTTGTCTTCTGCTCATTACCCAGGCAACCCTGGCCCGCTCTCACTACCTCAAGCTCACGGGGCTCTTTCTTGCCTAGAGTTCTTTGCCTTTTCCTTCCTTCCAATCCCTCTCCCACTTTTGCCTTGATAATTATTCCTCATGTTTCAAACCCAAGCTGAAATGTTGTTTCTTCAGAGAAGCCTTCCTGAAGAGGGGCCACCACTCATATTCTTCATGAATGCTCTGCATATTTCCTTCCTGACTCTCACCCCAGTGGTGTACACCTTACTTTTGCATAATTTCTGAATGTCTCCTTCCCTCCCTAGGATATAAGCACCATGGGCAGTGAAGATCCCTGACATGCTCATTGCTATATCCTTTCACCTGGCACTTTCCCAGGTATAGATTAGGCACTGGGCCATGAGTTGCTGAATTAATAAATGACAATCTCAATGGGTTTAATACTCTCCACATGTATGTAAGTTACTAATTATACTCAAGCCAGACCTCTAAACTAACTTAAGCTCAGTTTAATAACACTCAGTTATTAACTCAGCTAAATAACTGATTGCAGCTCAATTTGATAAGCAAAGCCCATCACAAAAGTATAGTGAAACATGGCCCTGGCCACTAGAGGGAGCTGTGAAGCCATAAAGCCGGGTGGCCTCTAGGACCCCAACCCCCTGTAGAGAGGTGGAAGTCTAATGTTCAGTCATTTTCTATTCAATCCATTCTCTAAAGTCTATAGACTGTTATGAGTTGGAACGCTAGGGAGAGCCTGTTTAGTTCAATCTGGACACTGAGGCCCGAGGGAGAGCAAGTTCCCTCTGCCTCCCAGGGCTTCATGGCATAGACTTGTTTCTAGCCATGGCAAAACTCTCTCTCTTTTTTTTTTTTTTTCCAATATTTCTATTTTCTATTATGTAGAAGAGATCATTGTAACTTCTGTCTGTCCATATGTATTGACTTTCTACTATGCGCTGGGCACTGTGTTAGGTGCTAGACACTCTGGTGTACAAAACAGGCCCCTGTCTCAATAAGTCCATCGTCTAGTTGGAAAGACAAATGTCAAAAAATACTACATAGCTACCAACTGTGACTGGTGTGAAGTAGAAAGACAATGTTTGGAGACAGATAATAACAGGAACACCCGATTCATTCTCAAGTTCATCCTGAGAGGAAGAGCCATGTAGCAGAAACCTGGAGGCTGTGCAGGGCTGGCAGAGGGACCAGAAGAGCAGGCCTTCTGCCCCACATGGCTCTCTGGCTTGCCCACTGCTGCTGGGTGAGTCCCGCCTCACCTGTGGCCTTCTGCTTTGCCATCTGTGTAATTGTGCACGCATTTCAAGCCTGAGGTTTTGATTAGGAGGGGCTTGTACCTTAGCTATCTGGGGCAGCTGGTGTGTGGCTTTCGCAGCTGGTGTCAAAGGAGCCTGGGGTCCAGCTCTTGAGTGGAAGGGGGCTTCTGCATGGATGGCCTCACACTGAGCAATGGGCCAGGAGCTGTGGGGCGGCTTTGTTCCAGGCATAGGAATACTGCAGCTTTAAGACCTAGCACAGGTGTGGCTCTTGGACTGCCTGCATCCAGTCACCTGGAGAGTTGCTTAAGTAGAGAGATTACTGGGCTCCACCCCCAGAGATAAGGCAGCTCTGGAGGAGGGCCCAGGAATCTGCATGTTAATGAGCTCTCTAGGTGACTCTGATGCATACTGAGGTCTGGGAACCATTTCCTTGGATCGTCTTGTAGAAAGGATCTGTGACACTCAGGCTTTGAACTGGCCTTCATTGTGTGCTCTATGTGTATTCCAAAAGAGTTGTGGTTAAGCAAAGATATTTTACAATTCAAATCATATCCTGAGTATACTTAGGGCTCTCACTTTAAAGAAGCTCCGTTTGTAATGTGAATTTCTATACCAAAGTATAGTTCTTTGGTTCTTGTGTGTTAATTTTCCTAAATGATGGGCATACCTAACTATATACTTCGTGGACTGATTAATTAAATAATGAATTGAAAACACCTGGAATCCAGCTTTGTAGGTTGCGGGAAGTCAGGGACCCCGAACGGAGGGACCGACTGAAGCCATGGGAGAAGAACGTGGATTGTGAAGATTTCATGGACATTTATTAGTTCCCCAAATTAATACTTTTATAATTTCTTATGCCTGTCTTTACTGCAGTCTCTAAACATAAATTGTGAAGATTTCATGGGCACTTATCACTTCCCCAATCAATACCCTTGTGATTTCCTATGCCTGTCTTTACTTTAATCTCCTAATCCTGTCAGCTGAGGATGATGTATGTCGCCTCAGGACCCTGTGATAATTGCATTAACTGCACAAATTGTAGAGCATGTGTGTTTGAACAATATGAAATCTGGGCACCTTAAAAAAAGAACAGGATAACAGCAATTGTTCAGGGAATAAGAGAGGTAACCTTAAACCCTGACCGCCGGTGAGCCGGGTGGAACAGAGCTATATTTCTCTTTTTTCAAAAGCAAATGGAGAAATATCACTGAATTCTTTTTCTCAGCAAGGAACATCCCTGAGAAAGAGAATGTGCCCCTGAGGGTGGGTCTCTAAAATGGCCCCCTTGGGTGTGGCCGTCTTCTATGGTCGAAACTATAGGGATGAAATAAATCCCAGTCTCCCATAGCACCCCCAGGCTTATTAGGAAGAGGAAATTCCCGCCTAATAAATTTTGGTCAGACTGGTTGCTCTCAAACCCTGTCTCCTGATAAGATGTTATCAATGACAATGGTGCCCGAAACTTCATTAGCAATTTTAATTTCACCCCGGTCCTGTGGTCCTGTGATCTCGCCCTGCCTCCATTTGCCTTGTGATATTCTATTACCTTGTGAAGTACGTGATCTTTGTGACCCATACCATATTCATACATGCCCTCCCTTTTTGAAAGTCCCTAATAAAAACTTGCTGGTTTTACGGCTCAGGGGGCATCACGGAACCTACCGACATGTGCTGTCTCCCCTGGATGCCCAGCTTTAAAATTTATCTCTTTTGTACTCTGTCCCTTTATTTCTCAACCCGGCCAATGCTTAGGGAAAATAGAAAAGAACCTACGTGACTATCGGGGCAGGTTCCCTGATATTGTAGAAAATCTACAGCCTTCATTTCCAGAGAGGGGAGAGGAGAAGATCTGTGGCAGAGGCACAAAGAATTAAATTTCAAAGCTCAGAGTTAAGCTCCTTCAGGATAAAGCATTTATTTATTGTCCGATTTATAATCACTGCCCATCTGGGACAGGTGAGCCCTGGCCCAGTGTCCCCCAAATGCAGCTAAAAGTCTAATGCCCTTGAATTTGCCATTGCTGAGGAGGCTTCAATCCCATGGCTCCTGCCAAGGACAGCAATCTCTGGGGTTGGGAACACTCTGATCCCCCTCATTCTGGGTTGCAAAAGAGCTCAGGTGGAGATATCTTGAATCATGGAAAAGTCTTGGCCCTTGGCAAGGAATATTTCATTCAGAGCCCTTATCTCCTTGATCTGCTGCTCCAGTCTCCTGGCTCATCTATAATTTTCCCATTTGTAGGGCAGTTGCAGGCTGGCCCAGGGCAGACCCAGCTGAGGGCAATGGTCCTTAGAGCTATGGCCACCCTGATGTGGATGCCTGGTGAGAGGCTTGTGAACAGAGAAGACTAACTGTGGAGATGCTGACCCATTTAGCTTTTACCTGTCCCAAGATGGCTGGAGATCTCTGGGAGAGAGAGAGAGGTAATGAGGACTCGGTTTTGACCAAGGAAAGGTAAGTAAGAACTAAGGTGACAGGTCTCTTTTCTCTGGTGGCTATTCCAAGTCATGCCAAATCACTGACCCAACCTGTTGGATCAGAGAGAACAAGCCACTGGATTTAGGGCCTAAAGATGCCCTATAATTTGCACTGGTGGAGAGAAAGGAGATGGAATTCAGAGGGACTTGGGAGACAAAATAAAAATGACAGAAATAGGAGATCAGTAATAATGGAAGAAAGGACCCATGGAAGAGAAGAATGGAGAAGAAGTAGTTATAAATGCTAGAGAAAAGCATTGCTTTTAGTGTAATTCTTCATTGTACATATGAATTTTGTTGACATGTACACTTCACGTATGCTTCATGTGTGTACATGAATATTATTCACTCTCTCTCCTTTGACCTCCACTAGAGCTGTAAGACAGGCTGATCATTTCCAAGTTATCGACTGTATAATAAAGATGAAGCAGACTCTCTCTCTTGGTATGGCTCTCTCCTTGAAGCCCCACTGTGGAACTCCATTAAGAAGCCACCAAGTTTGCTTTTGGCATAGGTTACCCAGAACCACTGCCACTCCTTGGCAGGAGAAGGGGTACTGGCTCCCTGTGACAAAATGAAGACTGTGGCCAGGGTACATTAATCTACTGATGCATTCATGAGGCATCAGAAGGAAAAGATAGGAGGGGAGAAGACTCAAAAGGAAGTTGACGGTTGCAAGAGAGCTAAGGCCTGTGCTGTGAATGTCTTATCAGGAATCTTATTCAGTTGGTCATAGGATAAGCGACAGAGCCTGTGGAGCAGACTGGGCAGCTAGCTCAGGGCCTGCAGGAGTAGTGATCACGGAACCTGTTTCAGGAACTCCCTGCCATCGGGGATGAGAACATGGTTCCTGGAGTCAGACAGACTTGAGTTCAAGTCCCTGCTCTGCCACTTTCTAGTTGTGTTCTTGGACAAGACACATCATCTTAATGGACTGTAACTTCCTCATGTGTAAAGTGGGAATAATAATGACTGTGAGGACTAAATAAAATCAAGCTTAAAAAGCACTTCACACAATAGTAACCACTAAATAAGTATCAGCTAGAGTCATTATAAACATACTGAGTGCCATGAGTGGGTGACTTCTTTCCTTTTGCTTTTAAACATGCTCCTCTCCTCCAATTGGCAAATTCTTCCCTTGACTCCAACGTTTCTGGGCCACCATTTTACATCTCTTCTGCCTTCCCCACTCAAGTGAATTTTGACATTTTTTTTGGTTTTGAGATTCCATTTACTGAAGAACAATTAACCTCATTTTTGTGGACAAAGGAACTGAGTCTTAGAGATGTGAAGTAACATTGTTAAGTGGCTCACTGTGCCAGCACCATTACTCAAACCCAGTGACGGGCAATATGCTCAGCCACTGCCTTTACCAGGGATGACAGACTTCACTAGGGTTACAGAAAAGCACAGTAAATTTCTTGTTAGGAACATGCAGAGGGAGCTAGTCTCATGCACAGTGTCAGAAAACTTCCCCAGGGGTTATCCAGGCTGCCAGGGATCTGGGATTTTCACAGTGGAATGCCAGGGCTGGAGGGCCTTCAGGGATCATCTAGGCTAAGAGTTTCCCTATGAGAGTCTGAGGGATGCTTGAAGGAGCCTGGCACGTGAGAGTTTTTTCAGTTGCAAGAACTATGTATTCATTATAATAAATTATGAACCCCAAAGGTTGTGCTTTCACATTTATGAGGTGATCATTTCCTTTTACAATAAATACCTGCAAAAAGCAATATTATGTTAAAAATAGCAGCTGTGGTGCTTATGTATGGCAGCTCATGATCCCAGAAATCTCCTACCCGAAGTTTGGGAAACTGATTTTGTACAACTTTGTTATTTTGAGGAAGAGAAACAGATGCTCAGAGAGGCTCCATGACTTGCTCAACGTTATAGAGTCAGTTAGTGGCTGAATTTTGTCATATAAAAATGTATTTCATTTCCCCCAAATCCTAAGATAAGAGGAAAAGTGATACATTAAGTTTGAGTTTCAGGAGGCATTTGATAAATGACTTGCAGTTCTGCCAGCAGCCTGATTCTCTGATTAGGATCTGGCTGATGCTTTCCTGTTCTTTCAAATTAATTTCTCCTTCCAGTCTTTATCTGTCTCCCAGTTCTCCGTGGTGGTGAGACACTCAACTTTGGAGGGAGAGTTTGTGGCTGATGTCCTTTTGCTCTGCTGGCCCCTCGATCAGGAGGTTAAGTTCTGAACGTCAGCACCCTTACCTTCTGGTGAGGAGGACAGATGCTGGACTTCGAGTCTCATGGGCTCTGCTCTGCCTCCAACTTGTGGTGTAGACATGAGGATCCCCCTCTCTCTGGGTTGCCTCCCTTGGAGGGCTATCATGAAGGGAAAATGAGACTGGGTATTTCAGAACCTGAAAGCAGTGCCATCAAAGTGGTTGTGATCAGATCAATGCTCTCCTGTTTAGCAGCATGAGGCACATGAGCCGTGGCTGTGAACCATCTGCACTGACCCCATAGCACTGCCAGGACTGACCCTGCTCCGACCCGAGCCCAGAAACAGCTTCTATTCACTCCTCAGCTTTGCCTGCTCTTTCTTCGAGGAAAACATTGCCACTCAGAAAATACTATCCCATGTGGGATTTTATTTTGATTTTTACAATAAGCCTCAGAATAATGACTATTATTGCTTTTTTAGTACATAAGAAACTAAAGTTTAGACTGTGAAAGAGATCTGGCCCAGGTTACCCACCTGGTGGGTGGCTTGCAATCCTGGCTTTCAGACAGGTGCTCTTTTGCAGCTACCTGCAAGGTCGCCAGCCATCCTGCTCAGACTGAGAGTGCACCCCTCCTTCATTCCTGCATTTATCATGCAAACGTCCTGAGGTCTTCAATTTGTGCATGGGGAAATAGATTACCATCCTCAGAAATGGTGATGCATGCCTGTAAGCCCAGCTACTTTGGAGGATGAGGCGAGAGAATCACTTGAACCCAGGAGTTCGAGGCCACAGTGAGCTGCGTTTGCACTACTGCACTCTAGTCTGGGCAATAGCGAGACTGTCTGAAAAAAAAATATGGATCTTGTAACTATATTAGGAAAATCAGCTCTTTTCATACAAGGGGACCTGTTTGTGACAGTTGTAGGCAATATCATAGGCAATATTTTTCATTAGAAGCTGGATTTCTAGAAGAATTCAGGCAGTATACATTCTTTGCATCTAATATAGACATTCCTTTTATCTGCTCATCCAGTTATTATTATTATTATGAATATATATTTGTAGTAGTGAAGCTGGGCTTACGGGCTTGCATCACCATTTCTGAGGATGGTGATCTATTTCCCCATGCACAAATTGAAGACCTCAGGACGTTTGCATGGTAAATGCAGGAATGAAGGAGAGGTGCACTCTCAGTCTGAGCAGGATGGCTGGCGACCTTGCAGGTAGCTGCAAAAGACAGAACCAACAGGATGTATATCTACAGGCTACAGATATCTCTATCTCTGCCTCTATTTTTATCTCTACCTCTACACACAGAGAGAGATTTTAGGGAATTTGGTCACTTGATTGTGGAGTTGACAAACCCAAAACCTGCCAGGTTAACTGGCGTGCTAGAGACCCAGGGAAGAGCTGATATTGCAGTTTGAATCTGAAGGTGGTCGGCTGGCAGAATTCCCTCTTCCTTGGGAGACCTCATCCTTTTTCTCTGAAGGCCCTTAGCTGATTAGATAAAGCCCTTCCACATGACTAAAGGCAAATTGCTTCACTCAAAGTCTACAGATTGAAGTGTTGTTCTCATCTAAAGAATCCTTTCACTGCAACATCCAGTTATGTTTGACCAAATAGCTGAGAACTGTGGCCTAGATGAGCTGGCACCTAGATTAACCATCACAATGTGTAAATATATAATATGTAGAATAACACAAACTAATCTGTACTGAATATTTATTATCAGCAAGGAACCATTATTTCATTGAATAATTCCTAATTATGATTATTGTACAGTACCTGATACATAAATAGAAATAAATTCTGGTTTCAAGTTTAGAAGGTAATTCAGAGTGGAGGGAAGGAAGGGGGGTTGGCATCAGGTAGACTTGAGTTCAAGTTCTAACTGCCAATGTCTAAGTTGGGCAAGTTACTTAATCCCTCTAAATCTCTTTTTCCTCATCTGTGAAACAGAGTTAAAAATAGTGCTCACCTCATCAACACAGCGTGTGCTTGATACATATTTATTGACCAAATGAATGCTGAGGGAATCTCTAGAGTTGTTAAAAGATTTAAAGGAGATAATTTATCTAAAGGTCCCATAAGGTGCCAGGCACATGAGGAGAAGACAGTTGAGCTGCCTTTATATTACGGTTATTTTTCCTCCTAACATCTGCAAACAACAGAGTCACGGCTCGCTGCTGCTGGGATTCACCTAACAGGGACTCAGGGAAAGGAGTGGTTTTCTGGGAGGTCTTGCTTCTAAAGGCCAGGATTAAACAGAAATCTCCCTGGCCTGAGTCAAGGGCTGTTTTTTTCTTACTTCCTTGGCATCCCTCTCAGGGCAGCCGGTTCTCACTGCTCCAGAACTCCTTTGTTGGAGCTCTGGCTGTGACTGGGCTTGGCAGGGAGCAGTCTCTGAAGAACCAGGTAATGTGGTCTGGAGCCTGGTGAGTTTCCTACATCTCTGCCAGCACACTCTGCTTCTCTTTTGCAACTCTGCCATCAGCCCTGCTTCACAAAGCTCAATTTACTGCCTCTCCATAGAAAATAGCTGCCTCCTCCTCCTAAGGTATACGACCTACCCTTAGAGACTCTATCAGTTAGGCTAATCACTCCCATTTATTCTGAAACAACTTGTACTGTGTATGGGATTAATTAATTATGAGGACATCAAGAGTACTATAAAGTGCTTTGTATTCATAATTGATTCATCATTCAATAAGTATTATGGTGTACTAATGGGTGGAATCCAAGCTCTGACACTTACTGGCTGTGATCTTGGTCAAATTTCTATCTTTCTTATTCATAAGTTTCTTTATCTGTAAAATAAGAATAATACTAATGCCATCTTAAAAGGGTTATTAGGATGCTGGAGTGAATTAGTATATATAAAGCACATAAAAACATATCTGCACACAGTAAGTGCTCAATAAATAGTAGCAATTCCTATTCTCCACAGACTTTATTACAGATTGAGACAAGTGTTCTACAAAAGCCAACAGGATGCTTTGACACAGACACACATAGTGGGCCAGGGAAACAACTTAGAAGTGCAGGTAAGGGAAAGGCTCACTGAGCTGGTAATATTAATTTGAACACTGAAGGATGAGAAAGAGAGGGAAAAAAGAAATAATAAGGAACAGTATGTGTGAAAACTTTGAGGCCTCAAATAACTTGGCATATTTATGAGATTAAAAAAAAGGCTCATGTGGCTGGAGCAAAGGGAAGGAAACAATAGCAGTAGTTAACACTTACAAAGTACTCACCATATGTCAAATGCTGTCTGGGTGGTTTATTTATGTTTACTTACCCGATCCTCAATGACAACCATAGGAGGAGGCACTATCATAGCCTAGACTGGGTCATGTCATGACCGTTCACACTTCATACCTTCTTGCTGCCTATAGAATTAAGTGCAAACTCTTATCTTGGTACATCAGATGCCTCGAAATGTAGTTTCAACATAACTTTCCCATTCCATGTCTTTTCTTTGTTTTGCTGTCTACCTTGAAATTAATTTTTACTTACACAAGTAATACATAAATATACTTTTCTTGTAAAAACTTAAAACAATATAGTAAAATTAAGGTTCTCCTACTCCACTTCTATCTTAGGTACCTCACAAAGGAAATAATGCAATTAGTTTGCCATAAATCCTTCCAGATATTTCTATACATGTATCGATTTATATATAAACCTAAAGATTATATAAAACTATAGAAAACATATGCAATTGGTTTATTATTTTTAAAGAATAAACATTAATCAAACACTACAGGACATATTGGTCTGCAACTTCCTTTTTTCTATCAATATATATTCCATGTTGCAGATTTATGTCAACTTAAAAAATTGCTGCAGAGTATTCTGTACTATTTCTCAAATAGTGAACATCTGAGATATTTCTAACTTTTTGCTCTTACCAGTAATGCTGAAACAAACACTGTTATCAGTTAGGGTCTAGTCAGGAAAACAGAAAACATTCTTAGGCACTTCAAATAGAGGGGATTTAATGCAGAGAATTGGTCACCAAGGGGATAAGAGACTTGAGAAGCCAAGTAGGAAGGTGAGGCTATTTAGAGACTAGGAACAACAGGAAGATGTGACCCCCCCTACAGCTGGAGGGCACTCCTAGGAGGAAGTGGTGTTGGCAGAGCACAGAAGTCAGGGCAGGCGCTGTGTTGGGAGCTAGGACTGTGAAAGGTGCTCTGGGACAGAAGGGAAGAAACACCTTAGTTTCTCTTTTCCTCCCTCTAGCTTTTCGCCAGTGCCTCCCATTGGCCAAATCTGCCCAGAAGCCAGTGGGCAAGGAATCCTGGGAATATAGTTCCCAGCAATGAACAGAGCAGGGAGTGCATTTGACAGCAAAGTGGCAACAGATAGCTTTATGAATACCTCTTGGTACAATTGTTTGTGTTTTTCTAGCACAGGCAATGCCAGGAGTGGGGTTACTGAATCATAGGATCATATACCTTTTAATTTAGTACGTGCTGCCAAATTGCTCTTCAAAGTGGTTGTACAAATGTACATTCCCACTAGCATTGTATGTGTGCACCCATTTTCCAACCTTTGCCAGCACTCAATATTAACAAATGTGTTCATTTTTGCTAATATGATTAGTATCTACACTTATTTCACCCTCCACACAGCCAATTGTCCAGGCAGGTCAAGGCCCTGGGGGTGCTTGCATTACTCTATTCCAGTCCTAGGAAAGAGTCAAGACAGGGCTTTAGAAGCTTCTTTTCAAAAACCCAACCCTAGGGGCTCTGGAGCTTTCACCAGCTCCTTTTGTCTCAGCCTATTTTTGTCCCCAAAGGATTTATGAATTAGATCTCTGTTTATTTTCATGATGTCCCAGGGCCTTGGAGGAGGTGAGGACTAGGTGTCCTTGGCACGCCTCAGGACTTAGGCAGGTTCTCTGAAGTCCTCATTGTGATGTGGCATCTCACCTCTCTGGGAGCAGGCCACAGTAGTTTTATAGTGGCCACCAGAGAGTGGCCAGTATAAGGAGAGGGTGGTGGCAGGTATAAGGAGTGGAGGAGGGTCGTCAGTGTATTGAGGAATTACCAGTCAAAAGATGTGGGCTCTGCTCTAGTTTCTGCCATTAAGTAATCCTTGAGAACCTCTTGCTTTGGGTTACATGTGCCCTTTAGGGGCATAGAGGAGACCTCCTACTATCCAGGGAACTCCTACTGCCAAAGTTGGAAGAACCCTCTGGAATCATCTCGTGCAGACCCTCTCCTTTTGCCAGAGGGAAACCTAGGCTCAGAGAGGTAAATGAACTTGCCTAAGAGGTCAGCTCAAGCTGGTGGTAGACCTTGAACTAGACTCTCCATGGTAGGCTGAAGAATGCACACATTCCCACCCCATCCACCAACCTATCCATGTCCTAATCTCAGGAACCTGTAAATGTTACCTTATCTGGAAAAATGGTCTTTGCTGATGTGATGAAATTCCCAAGAGTGTGAGAATTAAGAGATTGTTTTAGATTATCCAGGCAGGCCTTATATGCTACCCCAGTATCCTTACAAAATAGAGGCAGTTAGAGATTACTGAAGCAGACAGTTGAGCGAAGCAGCCACAAGTCAAGGAATGCTCACAGCCACCAGAAGCTGGAAGAGGCAAGGAAGAGTTTCTTCCCTTGAGCTGGTCCTGCCAACACCTTTGGGCCCAGGGATAGTGATTTCAGATTTCTAAGATGGTGAGAGAATAAGCTACCAAGTTTGTCGGAATATGTTACAGCAGCCACAGGAAACTAATTCGTTCTCCATCTCCTGGTTTCTCCTTCACTATACTAGCTGTTTCTTTATGTTTTCTTTAATTACCCACTTCCACAGTTCTCTGCACAAATGATATCAGAGTGGACTTTATATTTGCCTTTGAGTTTCCTGACCTCAGGATCCCATCCCTGACCATTCCTTTCAGCAACCCCCTACATGTCATGTTAGGAGCCTGGGTTTCTGCAGTAATACCATGAGCTGAATTGGGGATGTATAGCTGCTGAAAGACTGAAGGTTGTTGGGTGTTGGGAAAATAAGTGCCCATGATCAGGGCTTGTGGGAGACCTGGGTTCTTATCTGAGTTCTGCCTCTAATTTGCTATGTAACCATAGACAAGGACATTCACAGTTCTGGACCACAGCTTTCCACAAACACAAGACAAAGAGGTTGATCCGATCAATTTTCCCAAAGGGTGGCTCACATAACCCTAGTGGTATCTGAGATGATTTCAGGCAGTAAAATGCTGAGTCACTGAATAGCACTGATTGGCAGAGTCAATATTCCCTTTCCAATTCTGAGTCAGTTCTTCCTCAAGGAAAAAGTCTTAGTTAATGCTAACATCTCCTTAACCACATTTTAAAATGTGCTGATCTCCCCTTTTACTGAAATTTGAGTAGACTCCAGGCTGAAAGCCTTTAGCAGGTGATAACCGTCAAATTTAATAGAACTATTTTTATGATGTTTTTACTTTACAGTTACCTTCTATTTTTGGCAAAGTATACTTGTTTTTCATTTCTAGCAGTGTATCAGTCAGGATAAGCTAGGTTATATCCTGGTGACAAACACTCCAGCTATCTCAATGGCTTAATACAACAAAGTTTTTTTCTTGCTCATACAAAGTCTGTTGTAGGGCCACATGACCCTATAGACCTTAGAAAACCTAGGCCATTGCTTTCATCAGAATCCCCTGTCCAAACACAGATTGCTGCCTCCTCCTGCCCAGAGTTTCTGATTCAGTAGCTCTTGGGTGGGGCCAGAAAATCTGCATCTGTAACAAGTTCCCAGGTGATGCTAATGCTGCTGATTTGGGAACCACACTTTGAAAAACTACAGCTCTACAGCAACTACTCTCAGCTGGTGACTTAGCAATCCAGGTTCAAGGTGAATCCTTGAGCATCTCCACCTGGAACATGCAGCCTGCTTGTCAGAAGCAGCAGCACTGGAAAGATTCCCAGTAGTAATTAATTGCCCTGGCTGGCTGGGAAGTGACACAAGTCTCTTCTTCCCAGCCAGAATCATCATGAGGCGCCACCTAACTCAAGGCAGAGTTCAAGGAGGAGGCAGGAGGTATAGGGAGTTATCATCCTCCCAGGTGCCTAGAGAGACAAGAGGACTGAAGAGGGTAAGCAACTGGGGAGAAGTCTCATCTAAAACTAGGCATTTTAATAACAGATAATGATTAAAAATTTCCTTTAAAGAAAAAGTTCTTAAAGCAAAATGTCACTTAAAGAAAAATTTAAGGTAAAGAATGGTAGAGAGGGTACATGCTATGGCAAAAATAAAAAAGGGGGTATGAAAATGGGCAGTCGGAAAGGTCTGTCATCCTGTGCTCCTATTGCACTGTCATAGTCAGTGACAGAGACTATAGAAATCACCCTGCAGAGATGTTCAGGCCACGCACTGCTGCCAGGAATCCCCGCCTGAGCTTTCCAGGAGTTACAGCCTGGAGGGATGCTGACCTCGTATCTCCTCCCTTTCTGTGCTCAGAACTTTGTATTCTCTCTTTCTCTTCTTATACCCCATCCTCTATTGTCTATTTCAACATGTTGGAAAAAACAAAAACAAAGACAAAGGATGATTGAATACTTTTGTCCTCTAGGTAACAGCCTTTTGCTAGTCACCACCAGCCTTCATACCTGGCTGACTCCTTTTCCCTCAGTCTCCCATGGCTCCTGAAAATATAAAATGAGACTATGCTTTGGACAGAAGAGGCTCAAGTGTATTGGAATAAAGCCAGAATGTGGATCAGCTGGGGATAGAGTTGGAAGAAAGAGATAGACATAGAGAGAGAGAGAGAGGGAGAAAGAGACAGAGAGAGAGAGAGAGAGAGAGAGAACCCTGACTCTTGTTCTTGGTGCTTCATGTTTCTTTCCATTTCTCGTATTTTAAAATAGCCACTTTGAACAGTGTCTGTCAAGCAGCATGAACAAGGCAGCTTCATAATGGTAAATGGTGTTAGGCTCAAAGCCTGCCAGTCTGCGGCGGACTCCAGGCCTGGAGAGGGGTCTGGGGGAGATGACTGGTGCCTGGGGAGCTGAGAGTAGCAGAAGCAGTTTTGTTTGGGTGGAGGTGGGCATGTGCTGAGATTCTGGCTCTGCGCCCTGTTATATTCCAGGAACAACTGCTTGTCATTTATTTCTGTGCTCTTTCCCATGCTTTAGAAGAACCATTTATTAGTAAATAGTAAAAAACTATTTATTAGTAAAGATGTCATAGGTACAAAAGCCGTAGAAATCAACTTCAAGCCCAATTCCTTCATTTGACAAACAGGTGCATAGTGTATTGGCTTTCTATCACTGTTGTAACGTATTACCATAAACTAATGGCTTGAAGCATGCAAATTTATTATCTTGCACCTCTGTATGTCAGAAGTCCAATATGCATCACATTGGACTAAAATCAAGATGCTAGCAGGGCTGCCTTCCTTTCTAGAGGCTACTTGCGTTCCTTGGCTCATGGCCTCTTTTTCCGTTTTCAAAGTGAGCAATGCAGAGTGAGTCTGTCTCACGTCACATCACTGTGACCTCCTCTTCTGCTGCCCTCTTCTGCTTTTAGGGACCCTTTTGATTCAGGTAGACCTACTTGGATAATCTGGGATACTCTATCTTAAGGTCAGCTGCTTAACAACGGTAATCCATCTGCAACCTGAATTCTGCTTTGGCATGTGTCATACCATATTCATAGGTTCCAGAGATTAGGGTGTGGATATCTTTGGAGGCCGTTATTATATCTTCCACACATGGGATCCCGGAGAGTGTCAATGACTCATTTGAGGCAGAGCTAGGAATACATCTAATGCTCAGTATTCTTCCCACTCTACAACAAAGTTTTTAATATATAAGGCATAGAGCAGAGTGGTTAAAAGCACAGGCCTTGGGGTCAGATAATCAGGGATCTGGGCTCAAGATCTAGCTCACCCTTACTAGTTGTGAGAACCTGGGATAATTACTTAAACTCTCAGCACCTCAGATTCCTCATCTGTTAAGCAGAGAAAATAATATGAGCTGCTTAAGGTGAAAGATCAAGTATGAAAGTCCATGAAAAATGCTTAGCAATGTTTTCAGGACACAGCACCAGCCAATGATATCACTTAGTATGATCTATAATGAAACATTATACTTGGTTCTCCTAACACCCCTTGTGATAACATATAAGTTATCATAGCCATTTGACAGATGTGGAAACTGAAGCTGAATATGTTAAAATGACTGGAGAGAAGTCATTTAGCCAATTGGTGTTGGTGAATCTGGTCAGGAACAAGGTCTATGGCCCTTCAAACCATGACATCCTGCCACTGTTTAACTTCCAGTATGTGATCGAAGAAAGAGGCTTGTCTGATTTTTTTCTAAACCTATACTAGAGGAAAAGACCCTTTAATCTTTTTAGAAATGTCTTATAGTCCTCACACTCAAAATATTCAGCTGCATTCCTAACACAAAATACACCGACGTTAAGTTCATTAGCTTCTCCCTTGTATAAACATGCTCTGGCACACTGTGAAGGCAATATTCTTTCATGCAGTTTAAAGCAGTTTTTAAGTCACTTTGTTCATGGCCTCATGCCCATAGCTCCTTCCCATTGTCCCTGGTGAGCTTCAGTGAAGCCTTCCATTGAATATATATACCTAATTCTTATTGGTAGGAGTCTATCTTTTAGATAGAGAAATATGCATTTATTTGACCATTTATGTATGCAATGGCAGTTGCTGATATTCTTGAGTACTGAGAAATTGATACATTAAGACACTGTAAGCTTTTGGATTCTGAGTGTTAGTTTATTTTAGAGGCCTTGAAAAATAACATTTCTCTTCCCTGCCCAAGTTCAGAACTAACTGAGTGTCAGGTAGGATAGTGGAGTTAGATTGACAAAGATCAAAATGTCATCATTCTTGCTGATTCAAGCTAGATTGGGGGATGTTGCTTAGCTGTGGGGCTAAATGGGCTTGGAAATGCTCCCTACCCAGTCCTGGAAGGCAAGTCCACCAATGTCTTCCTGGGGGGGACAGCATTGGCCACAACAAGCTTTCTGCGTGGCTCTGAGCATAGACCAAATGGTGGTCTCATTTCCTTTGGGAGGCCATCCTGAGAGAAGAGAGGGTGCCCAGAATCTCAGATCTCTTCTCTTAAACTGATCAGTCAGATAACTCCCTCTTCCTCCTATGAGAAGGGCTATTTGAAGAGATGTGACAAGTGTTTTCTAGATGAAGTTCTTCCACTTAGAGATATGGGTAATGAGGAAGACAAATTCTCATCTAAAAGTGGGAAAGGAGTAAAAGAATGTTCTGTATAACTAACTGGTTACAGCCAGTTCTCTGGGAATTGTTCCCAGTCCATGGCCTAGGTAACCACTATATACTGAAGAATGTTAGAATCTGGGCAGACCACATCTGGAGTGCCTGTGTTGCAAAGGAACAATAACTGAACATTGATAGTGACAAAATGCATCCCAACCCCTGGTTTGGCATCCAAGGCTGGTGCAAGCTGGGTTCACAGAAGTGGATGTGAAGATGGGGCTTGTAGTGGAAAATGTTTACACAAATCAATACCTATGAAAGGACTGGGGAGGACACAGAACTGGGCAGATGAAGAAGTTGAAGCAGGCCCAACAAACCCTCAGACAACCCAGTAAGGAGTGAATATTGTCCTTCAGTGTCACCCACAGAGGGGCAAAATGGCCAGGCCCTCAGGGCACCAGCTCATTCAGTTGCTGGAGGGGACTCAGGCCAGGCCAGGGGCTCCCTGCAGCAGATACAGACCCTGAAGAAGAGGCAGTGGGGCAGCAGAATCCTGGCAGTTCCCTCCAGTGCCCAGCCCTGACTGTGTCTGCTTTCTCATCCTCTGCCTTTTCCTACCTTTTTCTTGACATTTTAGTCATGCCCAGTTGCCTGCAGTTCCCAGCAGGTCATATGCCTTTTCATGTCTCTGGTCGTTGTCTAGGATATCTTTTATGCTAACTCATTCCCATTTTTCATGACTCAGCTCAGGCATCATCTCTTCTAGGAAGGTTTCCCTAAGTCCCAGGCTGGGCTGAGTATCACCCTGCTGCATACACATAGGATTCTCTCAGCACTTATCAAGTGATATTACATTTTTTTGTGAATGGACCTGTCTCCACCAGGTCTCAGTTTTTTTTACAGGATTATATCTTGTTCCCCTTTGTACCTAGAGGCCTAATAAGGTCCTAGTACGTGGCAGGTGTTCAACAGATGCTTGTCTTCTCATCTCTCCTTTTAGGGCCATGTCCTCATTCAACAAACATATATTGATCACTTTTGTGCAGGTGCTACAAGAACTCACAGATCAGTGGGCCTAGTATTTTTGTAGCCATTGCAGGGCCCAGCACAGAATCTCGTACATTATCATTTCTCAGGAAATACTCTTTTTAAAATCAGAGCCAATCTTCTCCTGCCAAAATTGCATCAACACAGGATCTAGAGGCAGTAGGGGACTTAAGTAGGTATTGCCAGGCACAGGGGCAAGCAAGGTCTTTAAAGTATTTGAAATAATTTCTTAGGAAAGGAAACTTCTAAGGCCAATGCCCTTCTGATTTGCTTTTATCTCTCCCATGGAGGAATTTCTCAGGGCTCAAAGATAAATGAACCCCGGACTGTTAGATCTGTAAGGACTTTAAGGGTAATGAGGTGGGGACAGATAGAGAGAAAGAATAACAAAGGGGCTGGAGAAAGTTGGACTTGGTCTCTCTGCTTAAACTCAGTTCTATGGGGATAGGAACTATCCTAGTTCCACTGAGTGCCCAGAAATAACCAGAGAGGCAACAAAGTGTCAACCTGCTCACCCTAGATCAGCAGGGAAATATGGAAATAAATGCCCTTTGGTCCACTGGCTGGGCCACAAAGGCTGAACAGAGGTGAAATCTGTTATGCAAAAGAATCAGGAGTTTCACATCAGCCAAATAGGAAGAGGAAAGGCCCTTGCAATTGTTCAGAGGAGAAGAGGAAGACCAATGGCAATATAATCTTTCATCAGCCACCTTGTTGGGGGAATAAGCTTTCATGCAGCCTTCTCCCTTCTCTTAGCAGGGCAGCACAGAGACCAGAATTGCCTGGGGTCAAATCAAAGTCACAGTCATTTACTTGGCATTGGTTGCCTTCTCTGTCCATCCAGTCTGTGTGGGGACTTATTAGATTTCACTGCAGAGGTTTACCAGGTTTGTAAGGTGTCTTGGCTTCTGTGCTGTGAGCTGGGGGTATAAATCTGGTGTCTTAGTTGATTTGTGTTGCTATAAAAGAATACCTGAGGTTGAGTAATTAATAAAGAAAAGAGATCTATTTGGCATACAGTTCTATAGACTGTATAAGAAACATGGCATCAGCATCTGCTCCTGGTGAGGCCTCAGGAAGCTTCCAATCATAGAAGAAGGTGAAGGGGAGCCAGCATGTCACATGGTAAGAGGTGAAAGAAGAGAGAAGGAGGGAAGAGGTGCCATGCCCTTTTAAACAACCAGCTCTTACCTGAACTGCAGAGTGAGAACTCATTCATTACCTCAGGAAGGCACAAAGTCATTCATGAGGAATCTGCTCCCATAACCCAGACACCTCTCACCCTCTCATGAGGCCCCAACTCCAACTCTGGGGGTCAACATTCAAACTGAAGTTTGGAGGGGTCAAATATCCAAACTATAGCATGTGATTATGGGCCAGTTCCTGTTCCCAAAGGGCTAGTGGCCAGTTGGAGAGACATATGTGATGATAATAGTGTCAGCAATAATCACCGTGTTATTGAGAACTTACTATGGACTGGTTGCTATCTCATTTATTCCTCTAACAACACTACAAGATGATGTTGATAACATCCGCATTTCACCTATGAGGAAACGGAGGCTCAGAGAGCTTAGTTTCTTATTCAAAATCACGATGGCAAGTAAATAAATGAGGGGAGACTCAAACCCAAATCTGTGCAACAGCAAAGCCCATACTCTATGCCAGGGCTTCCCAGCTGGAGATGATTGGCCCTCTCATGCTCTCCCGGGGACATTAACAATGTCTTGGAGACATTTTGGATTGTTGCAGTGTGGTTGGGGATGGTTACTAGCATTTGGTGGGCAGAGGCCAGGGATGCTGCTAAATGTCATTCAATGCACAAGACAGTCCCTCCATACTCCAGCAAATAAGTATTAGGCCAAAATGTGGATAGCACTGGGGCTATCTCTAAGCCAATGCAGCTCTAAGCCATCTCTGTGCACCATATTGAAATAGGTATCTCTACTTTCTCCCACCTTGTTATTGCTTAGCCTAGCTCCTGAATGTTTTATTCATAGTACTCATCACAACTTATTATTTTTGTTTGTTTGCTTGTAATTTCAGTTGTTAGATATCTCCTCCACTCTAAGCTGCTTGTGGGCAAGGGCTATGCCTGCCTTGTTCACCACTTCATCTCTGATAACTAACACAGCATCTGGAATGTTGTAGAGGCTCAATGAATATTTGTTGAGTGAGCAAATAGGCAAATGGACATAGTGAAATTAAATAATCTGTGCAAGGTCATAAGAACAAAGTGCCAAAGGCAGTATTTAAATCTAGGTCCTTTTGAATCCGAATTCTCTGAGTTAAGGCATCTCAGGGTAATTAAAGGATTGTAAACATGTCCCTGCTCATGTCCCTGAGAGTTCAGAGTTCAGCAGAGGAGCGAGAAAATTCTCTGGGTGTCAGGGCGTGATGCCAAATTCAGGCTGGGAAAGAAACAAGGGACAGAAGAAGGATGAGAAGAACTTCAGGACTCAGCTGAGTCCTCATGCTAGTAGATTGAGAGAGGACTTAGTGGAGAGTTGCCCAGATATTAAAAGAACTGTTTAAAATGGCCAGAATCAATCTTGCTCACTTTTAAGCAAAGATGGGCAATACAACATTTATCTTCTCTCAGTCCTCAGGGACTTTGGGCCACTTAGAGTTCCCAAAAATAATGGCTAGTGGCTCCACAAATGTAATTTAAGTCCTAGAAATACCCTAAAGTCAAGTACTGGTCTAGCTAATAGATCCCAGCCCTGGGAGCAGCTAAGACTGAGTCTGTTCCTGCAGGGGAGCCACTGTGGGAGCCAACTCCATATGGGCTCAGGCCTGGGGAGGCTGTCAGGGTAAGGGGAGGTAGGGACTGAGGTACATGCAGGCAAGGGCAAGGGAGTGAGGGGAGACAGAAAGAAGAGAGAGTGAAAGGCAAGGAGGAAGTAAGGGTTAGTGGCAGAGCAGGGAGGAAGGAAGCAAGGGAGGAAATGAGGGGAGGAGAAAGAGAGGGAAGGAAAGAGGGAAGGAAAAAGAGAAAGGAAGAGCAGGTGGGAAGGAGGGAGGGAGAAAGAGGAAAGGAGGGAGAGAGAAGGGAAAGAAAAGGAGAAAGAGAGGGAGGAAGGAAAACAAGGGGGGAGGAAGGAGAAAGGGAGAGAAAGAGAGAGGGAGGGAGGGAAGAAAGAAAGAAGAGAAAGAGAGGAGGAAGGAAGGAGGTAGGAAGGAGGGAGGGAGAAAGAAAAGGAGGGAGGGAGGAAGGAAAAAAGAAGGGGAAGAGAGAAGAAGGGAAGAAGGAAAGAAGGAAGGGAGGAGGAAAGAAGGAAAAATTGGTAATAGTAACAATAGGAAATACTTCCTAAGTGTTTATAATTGCCTTAAATTGTGTGAAATTCTTAAAATGAATAACAACCTTTACTGCTGAAAACAATCCTGTGGGGGTAGATTCTTTCATCATGTCCTTTTTATGGATTAAAATAATCCCAAGTACATACAGCGAGGTAGAATAAATAACTTCGAATGTTCGATAGCAGAGTAGGGTGACTATAGTTAGCAAAAATGTATTGCATATTTCAAAATAGCTAGAAGAGAGGATTTAAAATATTCCTAACACATAGAAATGCTAAATACTCAAGGTTATGGATATTCTAAATACCTTGACTTGATCATTCCCATTCTATGCATGTAACGAAATATTATGTGTACCCCAAAATATTATAGGTACCGCAAATATTTTGTATCTATAAAAATTTTAAGAAACAAAGCACAGAGACCTTAACCAACATGACTGAGGACACACTGAGGCAATAAGTGGTGAATTCAGATGTGAAAAAAGTGTGGTCTGGGGAAGAGCTGCTGTGGTGGGGATGGGAGAGAGGACAGTGGGAAGGGCAGAGCCGGGCTCTATCATGGGGTCTATGGGAATAAACTGAAAGCTCCTAGGTGTCTGGGGATAGACAGTAGGGATCTGGAGGCTGGACTGTAGATCAGAATGGCTGTCTTTGACAGGAGAGAGCCCAGCCTGCTCTTTTTGGATCTTAGGGAAGCCCAAAGAGGCTCTTTGTTTGAATGGGCTTTGCGACAGATTGTATTGGACATTCCTTGGTGACACTATGAGCCCAAAAGAATTGTAATGCCATTGTTAGATACTTATCCTTTCCTCTTGAAAGGAAAGAAACAGGAGCGATGAAAATGATCCAGTTATTATCATTTTATTATGCATGGGGACAAGAAAAACAAAGGAACAGAGAAAGGAGGTTATTAAAATAAATACAAATGGCTTATATATGCTGTAACATCTACAGGTTGTGTTCCCACCCATTATTTCATAGGATATTCCCGTTTTGTGGTGGGTGTCAGATCTGCCCTCCCCAGTTTTACCAAAGAAGAAACTGGTTCAGAGAGAGGAAGTTCAATTAGTAAGAAGCTGGCATTCAAACTCAGGTCTTCTTATTCAAATCGTTAGCTCTTTCCTGTGTACCATACTCAAGTCATGCTCAGTTTCCTTTAAATGAAATTGTCTTTTTTTTTTTTTTTTTCAAATTAACTTCCCAGAATGAAAGTTGTGTGAAACAAGATTCTGGTCTATTAATCATAAAGAGAAGATTAATTCTAGAATGAGTTTAAGATTTGCTTATGACAAATGTCCCTTCAATAATTGTTTATGTAAGAGCTTATTTTTTAAAAAGTTGGTGCCCAAAAAACTAGTATGTGTCCTCTTCGGAGCAAATTAATGGGAGCAAACAATAGTGTTCTTGGAAATCTCTTGGATAAATAACTTGTACATGCTGTTCTCTGTACCCACCTCACCTGAGATTACACCCTTATTCCTCTCTTGAATCTAGCTCTGCTGAAGTCTTGACTTTTCATCCCTACTCCACCTTCCTAATCCTTGGCATCTGTGGATCTTCCCTTCCATGTCATTTCCAGGGCCCTTTCTACCTCTACCCCATAGAAAGCAAGCTCCGCAGGGCTGGGGCTTGGTGTTTCTTTTTTTCTGAGGCAGAGTCTTGCTCAGTCGCCAAGGCTGGGGTGCAGTGGCGCGATCTCGGCTCACTGCAATCTCCGCCTCCTGGGTTCATGCCATTCTCCTGCCTCAGCCTCCTGAGTAGCTGGGACTACAGGCACCCGCCACCACTAATTTTTTGTATTTTTAGTAGAGATGGGATTTCACCGTGTTAGCCAGGATGGTCTCGATCTCCTGACCTCGTGATCCTCCCGCCTCAGCCTCCCAAAGTGGTGTTTCTTGACTGTGGCTGCATCCTTAGCATACTGTGTGGCTCACAGTCAATGCACAATATTTGCAGCATGAATGACTGCATGGGTCACCAGCCACAAAACATAGACTGGTATCATTATTGTGAGTTCTCTAGACTCAACTTACATTCCTAGCCTCAACCCTGGCACACAGAATGAGAGCTCTGTAAATGTTTGCCAAATAAATCAAGGAGTGACCGAAATATTGTTTTATAAAACACATGCTTTCAGTAGAAACAGAATTTGCCCATCTTGTGAAATAACATGTTATTCTGAACTGTGTCCATGAAGATGATGGAGTGGGGTGGTGAGTGGTGGGGGCAATTAACAATCTCCGTACATTTGCGTGTTTTCATGGTGCCTCTAAAGATCACAGGTGCCTAATGCTTGTGGCTGGCAGACACCTTAATCAAGTGGCAGCAGTAATAACAGTGACACCCAACAGTTACTGAGCACTTATGTTAGGCCAGGCACTGTGCCAAGGGCTTTATCTATATTAACTCATTTTATTTTTCTTTGAATTAGAATTAGTTATTATCCTCTTTCAACAGGTGAGGAATAAGGCACAAAGAGGTTACTTAAATGGAACTCTATGAAGCCTTATGGATGTGCATGGGAGCTTCCAGGCTGCCCTGGGGATGAGAGGAAGGGGCAAGACCAGGAGAAGATGAGAAAGGGCATCAGGCACGAGTCTGTCCTCCCCTCCTATAGTTGTAGCAGATTGTATTTGGTTAAATATTTTATATATTGTCTTTTGCAAAAGATTTATTAGAGGGAAAGAGTTTTGTCTAGCTAGAATAAAAGGCTTATACATTTTTAGAATTGATGTTTTAGTTCTACGGCTAGGAAGCCTAAAGGCCGGAGAGCGTTAAATATCTTGGCAATTGTCATAGTGGCACAGCCAGGTCTAAAAAAATCTCAGCCTCCAATGGTCCAGGCATCTATTTCTTTGGCACCTATTGCTTAGATGCCCAGGTGTCTCTGTAATGGCACTTGAATTTAGTATACTTGTTGACCAAGAGACTTCCTTTTCCAGAACTTTTGCTTGCAGAGGTATGTCCTGAGGAATATTAAGTAAAATAAGGTAAATGTGAAAGTATCTGTCTTGTAGAATTGTTGGAGAAAGGAAAACAAGATGAGCAAGGCAAGGGTTAGACAAGGCAGGAAGTGGAAAGAATGCCCAGGGAATTTGGACAAGGCTAGGTTGGGTGGGGGGTATGGCTTCTGGCTCTGGAATACAAAGGGCAATAACAATAACATGACTTTTTGAATGCCTAACCTGTTGCATGCACACTAAGCTACATGCTTCACATGCATCGACACTTTTCATACTGAGGGCAGTGAATTCTATTTCTCTGAAGAGAAAACAGAAACTCACACAGCTGGTAAGTGGCAGAGAGAAACTCAACCAAGGCCTGTCTGGCATCAAAGTACATTCTCTGAACTCCTCAGCTACACTGCTACTTTAAAACTTTTTAGGCCACAGGGCCTAAAAGACTTTCTTGAACCTGGTAGCAAATTTTGGGACTAAGTCTGGTTTAAAGTTATGGTTCCTGACCCAAACTCAGGAACATATAGAAGTCTTGAATTAGATCTGCCTTTAGGGCCAGTCCAGGGCGATTCAACCACCTGCTACCCAGATGCCTGAGACTTTTTGACCTGAGGATCAAACTTTTCATTCTCCAATTAGAGATAAAATAGAAACTCCAGGTGGCCTCTTGAGTAACCCTTTAGTTAGTGAACAAGTCAGAAATAATGGCCAAAAGCAATCCGTGCATTTGTATGGCCCTTTAAGGTTTAAAAAATGTTTCCTCTGTGTGTTTTCTCAATGTCATTAGAGACCAGCTATAACCCCTATGCAACAGAGCTGAGAATATGGATCACAAGGAAGGAAATATTTATGGAGAGTTACACACATTTCAGTGGTGGCTGACCTAGAACTCAGTCCCTGGTCTTCTCAGGACATTTCTTCTTTGTAAGGCACTAGAAAACAGAAAGGCACTAGAAGGGAATCGAAGTTCGAAGGGTGGGAGAGAAGGGCCCATTGAGGGGCCCTGTACAGAAAGAAAATTCTGACCACTGATTTTTCAGAAGGCCCAGTGCTGGCTGGCCCTGTTTCTCTTAAGCTGGGTGGGGAGAGGAACAGTGCCCAGAGGTATTTTTGTCTTGTTGCTTCAACCCAGGCAGCTCCACTTGGAATGATTTATGATGATTTCTTGGGTTTATTATGTAAACACGGCCCACACCAAGGAGGGGACTTACATTCCCAGGGTCTTCCTTCCTGAGTGGCATTGCTCTAAAATTATTTTGCTTTAGGCTGAAGCTATACCATAAGTGTCCTCAAGTTGTCAAACCTGAAACATTAGAATCATGAGAGAACTCAGAGGTTACTCAGCCCAGCTGTCTTATTTTGCAGTTGGGGAAACTGAGGCCGAGATGTCAGAAGGGAGTTGTTTGAGGCACAGAACTGACTAGAGTAAGTGGCTGGGCTAAAACACCTACATAACTCTGAACTATGTCCTCCATGATTACTACAGCTCTTGGGAGAGAATGGTGAGCACATCAGATATACCTGTGTGGAGCTTAGATTCTATCAGGGAAGATAAACTTTAAACAAATAATTGGAAGTGGGTAGTGAAGGAATAGAGGTGCTTTATGGGCCTATAACCAGGGACCACAACCTGGCCTGGGGCTAAGGGATAGCTTCACTGAGGTAATGAGGTTTAGATGGAGACTCAAAGGAGGAGCAAGAGTTGGTCCCCGTGGAGCATAGGAAAGAATACATTCTGGATAGAAGGATTAGCATGCACCTGAGGCAGGCAGGAGGGAGGCTCTGAAAATTGGCCAGTGCAGGAATGAAGGGGCATGAAATGCGGCTGGGAAGGTGGTGGTGGGGGGAGGTCTGGTGGACCTCACAGGAGTTTAGATTATATTTTATATGCGAGGGAGAGCCGTGAGAGATACAAGCGGAACAGAAAGTGGTGAAATTGATTTGCTTTTTAAGTAAGATCTCTCTGGCTGCTTTGAAAAGAATGGCTGGTGAGCACAAGTCTGATGTAAACATTGGCTCCTTACCCATCCAACATGGCCTCTGTGGCTCAGTGTCCCCATTAGCATGCACACACCTGGGATATTGGAATCCGGCTGTGATTTCTTTTGGTGTAGGTGTTACTCATGAAGCTGGGCACAGGACATGTGCCCTGTAAAGCCCTTGTGGCCTGCATTGGGATAAAACCAGACAACGGTGCTCTTGCTAGTGTTCAAAGGGCACAGTGGAAGTGGGAAGGGCCTAGAAGAAATGGCAGGGTTGGAGGAAGCGAATGCCAAGAAGCCAGGGTGCCCAATGGGACTGGTCTAGAGGGTCCTCCTTCCACACAGACAGGCCTCAATGCTTCCTGTAACAGAAAATTTCACAGTTCACAAAGCTATCTTATAATACATGCATTTTCTTTTTCCAGTCACTTTGTCTTTCTGTCTGCATCCTGTCTATTTTTCCTTGTTTCCTTCACGAGATATTGTGATGCTTTTGAAAGCATGGGCTTTAGAGAAAGGCAAGTCTGGGTTTGAATCATGGCTTTTCCACTTACTAACTGAGTCACTTTGGGCAAGTTTCTTAACCTCTCAGATTCTCAGTTACCTCATCTGTAAAATGGGTATGTTCATATTTTAATCATGAAGTTGTAAGGTTTGAATAAGGAAGTATGTACCTTAAGTACTTAATATGTACCTTAAGTAGAACATACTTAAGTACTTGGAACTTAGTAGGTGCACCATAAGTTTCTCTTGCTCATTCATTTGTTCAGTGTTTATCAGGTAGCTATTGTGGGCCAGGCTCTGGCTAGGTACTGATGTCATAATGGTGATCCCCAAAACTCCTCTTTCAAGTCTGGGGCAGCAATCAATGTTCCCCAACTTTAGCATGTGGGGAAAATACCTCTTGCCGTGGAGGATCTGGAAAAGGGGCCCAGATCAAGAGATAGATGTAGATGCTGCCTAAGCAATGCTGTCAAGGGCCCAGGTTACCATTTTTCCCATATTTTCCTCTTGCAGTTGCTTAGTTCAATTCAAATAATCACACTGTGTCTGTAACTGTGTGGCAGGCCCCTGACTAGGTCCCATAAACAACACCATGGTCAGTGAGTTGTAGGCCTTGGCCAGTATGATAATGCCAACAGGATGGTGACTGAGATGGTGAGGGACAAAACTTGTCACAAGGAAGTTTAAATTGGCCATAAAAGACTCAATTAGTCTTCTAATTTCTGATTCCTGTCATAGGAAAGGGGGTCAAATGGCATTTTCAGGTTTTTTGGAGGCAGATCAAGGACCTTTGGTAAAAATCACCATAAGGCATATTTTGTCTCGTTAAAAGAAACATAGCTTTCTAATATCTTTAGGTGTCCAGCAATAAAACAGGCTGTCTAATATGTACAGCAAACTGTATCTCTGGGAATCTATAGGAAAAGGCTGGATAAACACCCACAGGGTGTTATAAAGGGAGTGCCTTGTTTGGGTGAAAGGTTTGATGGAATGACCTCTAGGTTTCCTAGTAGTTCAGAGACACAGGATTCTAAGTTTCCATTGTCAGGCTCACACCACCTTCCCTTGGATGCCTGCCAGTTTCCTCCCTCTGGGACTCACCCTGAAGCTTACCTCACTCCTTCCTGAACCCAACTCGGGAAACTTGCTGTGCCAACTCACCAACCCTGGGATCCACATGTCAGGCTCCGGGGGCACACATGAAATAGATTCTCGTCTGTGTTCTGGCTGAACAATTTAATTTTGCTATTATAACCTGACCCTTTAGAAGTCTTGCCCCTTTAGGTGTTTATATTTCCTTTCTTAGATTTGTATTTCACACACATTTCATATCATAACAAGATATGCACACCAGCATCTGTTACAAAATTTTTAAGCTTAGTATTTTGGAAAATCAACAGTGTAGTGGCTCTAGAGTCAGACAGCTGGATTAAAATCCCAGCTCTATTACTTACTAACAGTGTTGTGTTGGCTAAGCCACTTAATCTTTCTAAACCTCAGTGTCCTTATCTATAAAACAAGGTAATAATAACACCTAGCTTATAGGGATGCTGTAAGACTAAACAGATAATAAATACAAAGTGCTTGGAAAAATGTCGGGTACATTGTAACATTTCCAATAAATGTTAATGGTAAATAAATAGTTATTAAATATTGATTTTGTTAATAATCCTTCACTTCCTCTTTTATGTATTAGTTTTAAAATTATTTCTTGCATCTTTTGGAAGTGAGAATAATATTAGCATTGAAAGGATTCTAAAGGGTACTGAATCTAACCCATTTTTTACTGCTAAGGAAATTGAGCCTCAGGGCTCATTGAACAGTAGAGCCAGTAATAGGATCCATGGGCCTTTGCTTTTGTTTGATGCCCTTTTATTTATCATAATTTTCCTAATGAGTATTAATTAAGAGTTATCTTATTTTTCTGATCAATGGCTTCAAAAAAATAAAAATACCTTGGCAATGATTTCTTGGACATAATACCAAAAGCACAGGCAACAAAAGCAAAAACAGATGAGTAACACTACATCAAACTAAAAACTTCTGCACAGCAAAGGAAACAACCAACAAAATGAGAAGGCAACTTACAGAATGGAAAAAAGTATTTGAAAACCATATATCTGATAAAGGGTTAATATGCAAAATATACAAGAAATCTCTAGAACTCAATAGCAAAAAAGTAAATAATGTGATTTAAAAAATGGTCAAAGGAACTTGCCAGAGTTTGAATATTTGTCCCCTCTAAAACTCATGTTGAGCTGATGTAACTTAATGTCTAATATAACAGTATTGAGAGGATGGATTAATGGAGTATTACAAGAGTGGGTTTGTTATAAAAGCCATTTTGGCTCTCAGTGTGCCTCTGTCACCCAGTGATGCCTTTTGCTATGTTATCACATAGCAAAAGACTCCCACCGGAAGCCAACCAGATGTGGCTGCCTAATCTTGGACTTCCAAGTCTCCAGAACTGTAAGAAATAAATTTCTTTTCCTTATAAACTACCCAGTCTGAGAGATGCTGTTACAGCAATGCAGAACGGACTGAGACAGAAAATTGGTACTGAGAGCTGACACTGTTGCTAGTAACAAATACCTGAAAATGTGGAAGAAACTTTGGAACTGGTAGGGGTAGAGGCTGAAACAGTTTTGAAGTTAATCCTGGAAAAAGTCTATATTGACATGAATGGAATGTTAAAGGTGATTCTGGTGAGGGCTCAGAAGAAAAGACTAGAGAAAGTCTGGAACTTCTTAGAGATTACCAAAAATGTCGACAGAAATATAGACCATAAAGGCCATTCTGATGTATCTTGGATGGAAACGAGAAGCAAGATGTTGAATCCTGGAATAAAGGCCATCCTTGTTATAAAGTAGCAAAGAATTTGTCTACATTATGTCATGCTTTAGGGCTTTGTGGGAGGTTGGGAGTGATGAACCAGGATTCCTGGTGGAAGAAATACCTTAGCAGCAAATCATTAAAGATGCTGTGTGGTTACCTTTGGCTGCTCACAATGAGATGCAGGAGGAAAGGGATGATTAAAAGACAGAAATTTATAATTAAAAGGGAAGTAGACCATAATTATTTGGAAAATTTGCAGCTTGGCCATGAAAAGAACAAAAAAGCACGTATGCAAGAACAAAATAAGGGTGTGGCTGAGTTACCAGTTACTAAAAAGATTACTATGACTAGAAGGGAGCCAGGTGTTCTTCATCAGGACTATGGGAGAAAGGCCACACAGCCATTTCAGAGGTCCTAGAAGCTGCTTCCAAGATACAATGGCCTAGGCCCAGAAGTGTAAGACGGCAGAATGGTTTTGCAAGATGGCCCCAGGAACCCTCCACAGCCTAATTGCCCATGGCCATGCTGGGACTCTGTTCCCTGAATCCTAGTGCAGAACAATTTGGCTACTGCAGCTGTGGCTCAAGCAGTCTCAGGTGAAGATAGACTTTCCACTCCAAAAGGCTTAAGCTGTAAACCTTGGCATCACACTGTAGCTAAAGTGGGCCCAGATGTGGTTTACACCACTGCTCTAGAGGGTGCTGCAAGCAATAAGCCTTGGCAGTGTCCCTGTGGTACTAATTCTGCAGGCATGCAGAATGCAAGAGCTGTGGGGCTATGGTGGCCACCACGTACATTTTAGAGTTTGTATTGAGAAGCCTGGGAGCCCAAGCAGAAACGACTGGAGGCACAGAGCCACCACAGAGTATCTACCAGGGCAGTGCCTTGTGCAGCTGTGGGAGTAGGGCTGCCACTGGGACCCTGGAACTGTCAAGCCACCAGCAGCATGCAACATCCACCTGGGAAAGCCACAGGTACTGGACTGCAACCTGGGAGAGCAGCCACATGGGCTGCACCAGCAAAGCCAGAGGGGTGGGGCTGCCCAAAACCTCAGGGGCTTAACCCCTATCCCAGAGTCCACAGGATATCGGATATAAGGTCAAAAGATATTATTCTCTAGCTTTAAGATTTAATGTCTGCCCTGCTGGGTCTGGGACTTGCTTGGGGCCTATTATTCCTTTCTTCTGGCTTATTTCTTCGTTTTGTAATGGGAATGCGCACCCTTTGCCTGTGCCACCATTTGTCTGGGAAGTAGATAACTTGTAGTTTCACAGGCTAACAGATGAGACTCTGTACTTTGGATTTTTGAGTTGGTGCTGAAATAAGTTAAGACTCTGGGGCTATGGGAATGGAATGAATGCTATTTGTATGTGAGAAAGACATGGGGTTTGGGAGTCCACAGGCAGAATTCTATGGTTTGAATATGTGTCCCCTCCGAAACTCATATTGAAACTTAATCTTCAATGTAATAGTATTAAGAGATGGGCCTTTAATAGGTGAATAGACCATGAGGGATTTTGCCTAATAAATGGATTAATCCATTTAATAGGTCAATGGATTAATGAATTAATGGGTCATCATGAGAGTGGGTCTGTTATGAAAGCCAGTTTGGCTCTCAGTGTGCCCCTTGCCCAGTGATGCCCAGTGATGGTCACCAGAAGCTGACCAGATAAGGCTGCCTGATCTGGGATTGCTCAGCCTCCAAAACTATAAGAAAAAAGGTTATTTTCTTTATAAATTATCCAGTCTGTGTTATTTTGTTATAGCAATGCAGAACAGACCAAGACAGCACTGAATAAACATTTCTCCAATGAAGACATACACATATCCAACAGGTATATGACAAGGTGCTCAACATCACTAATCATCAGGGAAATGTAAATCAAAACCACAGTGAGATATCATCTCACACCTGTTAGATGGCTATTATCAAAAAAATTAAAACAGTTCTACACTTAATTTCTAATAGAAAGAAAAGATAGCAAATATTGTCAAGAGTGTGGAAGAAAGGGAACTCTTGTATGCTGTTGGTGAGAATGTAAATTGGTGTAGCCAGTATGGAAAACACTATGGAGATTCTTCAAAAAATTAAAAATAAAACTACACATCATCCAGCAATTCCACTTCTGGGTGCATATCCAAAGAGATTAAAATCAGGATCTCTAAGAGATCTGCATTCCCATGTTCATTGCAGCATTATTCATAATAGCCAAGACATGGAAGCAAGTTAAATATCTATAGACTGATAAATGGACAAAAAAAATTTGGTATCTACATACAATGAAATATTTTCAGTCTCAAAAAAGAAGGATATCCTGCTCTTCGCAACAA
Source organism: Symphalangus syndactylus (assembly GCF_028878055.3). Classification (NCBI taxonomy): domain Eukaryota; kingdom Metazoa; phylum Chordata; class Mammalia; order Primates; family Hylobatidae; genus Symphalangus; species Symphalangus syndactylus. Next base: position 37,914,485 of record NC_072429.2, read on the forward strand.
AATGGATGAACCTTGAGGACATTATGGTAGTGAAATAAGCTAGGCATAGAAAGAAAAACACTACATGATACCACTTATGTGATGCATCTAAAATAGGTTCATAGAAGCAGAAAGTGGAATGGTGGTTACCAGAGGCAGGAGAGAAGGGGGACTGGAATGGTATCAGTTAAAGCATACAATGTTTTAGTTACACAACATGAATAAATCCTGGAAATTTATACTGCCTATAGTTAACAATACTTATTTTATACTTTAAAATTTGCTGAGGATAGAGCTTATGTTAAGTGTTCTTATCAAACACACATACACAGACACACACACACGCAATAGATTGGGAGGGAACTTTTGGGGGTGATGGATAGGTTTATGGCATAGATTTGTGGCGATGATTTTATAGGTAGATGCTTATCTCCAAAATCATCAAGTTGTATATATTAAATATGTATGGCTTTTTGTATGTCAATCATAATCAATAAAGTGATTAAAAACAATCATGCAATTAAATAAGCATTTTCCCATTTCAGTTAAATTTGTATAGATAATTGAAACAAGGAAATGAGATTTATAAGCTACTTTCTATCTCTGTGTTTCAGAGGACTTTGAACACCAACTTCCAGGGGTCCAGCAGCCCTACACCACTCCTTCCTGCAGCCTCCCAGCCTCTTGAGAAGCAAAGCTGGCCCTGAGCTTGCTTCACACAAATGCCTGTTTTTAACAGTCCTCCTGGTTTACTTCTTGGAATACCAGTTCCAGGGTGGGTGCTCTCAACCGGTGTGGTTTAAATTGTTTACAGATGTGCTGCCAAACATTTTTCCGTGTGTGTAAAATTTATTTTTGCTTCAGCTGCAGATCACACTGTTGCCATGTTGCCTGCTGGGGAGAACTCTGAGCTGAGTGGGTGGCATGATGTTGCCCAAGTGGGGTCAACTGGCTGCCAAGAGGTGTGCTGTGATGCCATGGCATTCCAAGGAAGAGGAGATTTTTCTGGAATAGGTGGCAACTTGGATTTGGGAGTTTATAAGAAAGAATGGCCATGGAGGAGCCAAGTTCAAGTCAACCTTCAAGCAGTACTGAAGGGCACTGAGTAAACCATGTAGTTCTGACTGTCCCATCAAGAGAACTTGTTAAACAGTAGACCTGTTTAAACAGTGATATGCACATTGTACATATCACTGGTTTCAAGTGTGCTGCCCCAACTTCCAGGATTTATGTACTGTGAGCAAAAAAATCTGAGAGCTATTGTCCTAAGTGTGGCATGGAACAAGTGTTCTCTAGGGACATAATTTTGTGCAATACTGGGTTGAACAAAGTTCAACTGGTTTTCTCACTGCAGGATTTCTCAGTGCCTTTAGTGTGCTAATGCACATGGTGAGTCCCCTAAAGGAAGTATAGAATGTAGCATTCATCCATCTTTCTTGGCCACAGAGCCATGTTTTTCTTTCCAAGAACATATGTGGGCACTAGTGTTCTGAGAAAACATTTTGGCAAATACTGTTGCAGAAGGAGTTCACCTTCTTTGTTTTCATCTGAGGAAAGTCCAGAGACTGTTATACAAAGGGTTAATCTAAAGATTCATCCTTTTTAGTTCCTGATACACAACTCAGCCTCTCACCTCGGCACTGGCACCAAGCCTTACTCAAGGTACTTTCTGAACACATCTGAGAAGGCTCAAAGGGCTCATTACTCCCCTTAGAGAGGAGATGGGGGCTTTTCTTCATGCAAAACTGAAAAATGGTGATTCATACACTCTACCACAGGGTTAGAGTCAGAAACTGGTAATTTTTTTCTGCTTACAACATTCAGCAAAAGCTTACATTCCAAAACCTAGCTCCCAAGTTGCCTCTGCACAGGACATGCTGTGTGATGGAAGTGATTTCTCTCCATCTCCCTGGACACTGTGGAAAACCTTCGTATTTTCACCTGAACACAACAGGCTGAGCTAAGCCTTTGGTCAGTGTATTGTTAGGCTGAGCAAGTTAGTAGCTTGGAATGTCTCTTCAGGTGTTTGGACTATTTTTTACTCATCAGTAAAATGAGAGGGTAAGATAGGAGGTAACAAACACAAACATCCACTAAACGTGTTCTGTGCTAGATGCCATGCTTTGACAATGCAACAGTGGAGAAAATATGGCTTTTTGATAGATGCATGGCAATAAATTACAATACATCATGCTATCTTCAAAAAGTGCTACAGAGACAGAGGAGGAAGGGATGAATTGTGTTTCGATGATCTTTAAGATTCCTTTCACCGGGCGCTGTGGCTCACGCCTATATTCCCAGCACTTTGGGAGGCTAAGGCAGGTCATCGCTTGAGGTCAGGAGTATGAGACCAGCCTGGCCAACATGGTGAAACCCTGTCTGTACTAAAAATACAAAAATTAGCTGGGTGTGGTGGCAGGAACCTGTAATCCCAGTTAATTGGGAGGCTGAGGCAGGAGAATCGCTTGAATTAGGGAGGCGGAGGTTGCAGTGAGCCGAGATCGCGCCACTGTACTCCAGACTGGGTGACAGAGTGAGCAAGGCTCCATCTCAAAAAAATAAATTCTTTTCAGCTCTCGTATTCTTAGATACCAAGCCTTCTTTTCTTAGTATCTTAGATCATTTCTTCTTGTTGCAGCTGGCCCAGAGCCTTCTGAATCTCAACACAGCAGTAGAGAAGATTCAACCTTGCCATCACCAGGTACTGGTCTGCTTCTGACTGAATTTCATATGGTGTAGATGTCATTTTAGTCTAGTTCAGCAGAGTTATCCTGACTCACGTTTTAAAATTCAGGTGGATGCTCCTGCTAAACATAAGTCCACCTTAGAAGCCTGGGCTAGGGCAGAGGAGGAACTGGGTGCAGGTCAGTCATTCTCCTGAGCCAGCCTCCAAGTATGAGGGGAAGAAGATGGGTCCTTAGTAGCAAAAATCGTAGGCTCCTACCACTTCTTATTGCTTAAAGTAAATAACTAAAGTGCTTCACTCTGTACTCTAAACCCTCTGGCTCCAGGGCACACATTCAGTTTATCATCTCCCTCTCTTTACTTCCTTCTGAAATTTGTGCTTGCAGTACTGGATACTGCTAATCTCTCCCCCATTTTTCGATACTTCTCACCTCCTCCTTTTTTGTTCTCATTTCTTCTCCCTCCTCCTTTTCCTCCTTCTCTCCTTCCACATTCCAAATGCCATTTCCTGAGGACGATTTTGGCAATAATAAAATCATCAATACTAGTGAGTTACTGGTTAGTTTCAGACAGAAAACCCAGATGCATGGTCTGATAATCTCCAGCTGACCCAGGGTGTGAGGAAAGATGGGCTCTGAGGACCTTCAGGCACTTCTAGCACACTCTACTGAGCCTTACCCATTCTCCTTCCCTTAACAAAATGTCCCATTCCACTAGGGACAAAATACTCGGAAGCAGCATTGTTAGCAGTAGCAGCCACAGGCCACCCACCCTCTTGCCCCTCCTTACCTTCACATCCCCAGGGATACTATAGAAAACAAAAAGCCGTGGCTGCAGGGTGCCAAAGGTGGCTGGCACAACGAGGTCTGGAAACCTGGACTGTGGAGTCCAGGAATGGGAGGACCACCCAGTTCTGCTAGTGGGAAGAGCCTTGGCTGGGGGCTAATGAGGAGAAACTCCCTCCCACACTTTCTGAGCACAGTCAGAAGTCAAGCACTCTAATCTCCTCCAGCCTCCAGCCCAAGCCCACCACTACCCCACTCCACATCACCTAATCTCAGGAAATAACCTCCTGCCCACTTCACTGATAAGTCTGAGGCCACCCATCAATCTTTCAGAACTCTCTGGACTGTCATCCACCATCTCCCTGCCTTCCTTCCTTCACTACTAAATGTGCCCTTCCGCTGGATTGATTTTATCTTTCCCTTCCTCCTCCCCAGACCTCCCTTCAAGGGCTTTTGCAGTACCCCTCAATCTCTTCTCTTCCCTGGCTCCCTCTCTTCCATCTGACATACAAGCACAGAGGAGCCACCACTTGCTAATTCCACTGTCACCTCCCTCCTGTGTTCCTCTTCTCTGAGCTGCCACTTTGCCACTGACTCTGCTTTTTGATAAGTAGCCAAAGACCTCCCAATCGCCTCTTTTTTTTTTAAATATCCCATTCCACATCTTTGGGGCATTAACATTTAATAAAAATTTTATTATAAACATAATATAAAAATAACTCTTGTTATACATAATTCAAACGTTGGAGATGTGATGTATCTCAAAATAATAAGAGCTATTTATGACAAACCCACAGCCAATATCATACTGAAGGGGCAAATACTGGAAGCATTCCCTTTGAAAACTGGCACAAGACAGGGATGCCCTCTCTCACCACTCCTATTCAACATAGTGTTGGAAGTTCTGGCCAGGGCAATCAGGCAGGAGAAAGAAATAAAGGGTATTCAATTAGGAAAGGAGGAAGTCAAATTGTCCCTGTTTGCAGATGACATGATTGCATATTTAGAAAACTCTGTCGTCTCAGCCCAAAATCTCCTTAAGCTGATAAGCAACTTCAGCAAAGTCTCAGGATACAAAATCAATGTGCAAAAATCACAAGCATTCCTATACACCAATCACAGACAGACAGAGAGCCAAATCATGAGTGAACTCCCATTCACAATTGCTTCAAAGAGAATAAAATACCTAGGAATCCAACTTACAAGGGACGTGAAGGACCTCTTCAAGGAGAACTACAAACCACTGCTCAACAAAATAAAAGAGGACACAAACAAATGGAAGAACATTCCATGCTCATGGATAGGAGGAATCAATATCGTGAAAATGGCCATACTGCCCAAGGTAATTTATAGATTCAATGCCATCCCCGTCAAGCTACCAATGACTTTCTTCACAGAATTGGAAAAAACTACTTTAAAGTTCATGGGACTTTTCATGGAACCAAAAAAGAGCCTGCATTGCCAAGACAATCCTAAGCCAAAAGAACAAAGCTAGAGGCATCACACTACCTGACTTCAAATTATACTGCAAGGCTACAGTAACCAAAACAGCATGGTACTGGTACCAAAACAGAGATATAGACCAATGGAACAGAACAGAGCCTCAGAAATAATACCACACATCTACAACCATCTGATCTTTGACAAACCTGACAAAAACAAGAAATTGGGAAAGGATTCCCTATTTAATAAATGGTGCTGGGAAAACTGGCTAGCCATATGTAGAAAGCTGGAACTGGATCCCTTCCCTACACCTTATACAACAATTAATTCCAGATGGAGTAAAGACTTAAACGTTAGACATAAAACCATAAAACCCCCAGAAGAAAACCTAGGCAATACCACTCAGGACATAGGCATGGGCAAGGACTTCATGACTAACACACCAAAAGCAATGGCAACAAAAGCCAAAATTGACAAATGGTATCTAATTAAACTAAAGAGCTTCTGCACAGCAAAAGAAAGTACCATCAGAGTGAACAGGCAACCTACAGAATGGGAGAAAATTTTTACAATCTACCCATCTGACAAAGGGCTAATATCCAGAATCTACAAATAACTTAAACAAATTTACAAGAAAAAAGTCAAACAACCCCATCAAAAAGTGGGCGAAGGATATGAACAGAAGCTCCACAAAAGAAGACATTTATGCAGCCAACAAACACATGAAAAAATGCTCATCATCACTGGCCATCAGAGAAATGCATATCAAAACCACAAAGAGATACCATCTCGCACCAGTTAGAATGGCAATCATTAAAAAGTCAGGAAACAACAGGTGCTGGAGAGGATGTGGACAAATAGGAACACTTTTACACTGTTGGTGGGACTGTAAACTAGTTTAGCCATTGTGGAAGTCAGTGTGGCGATTCCTCAGGGATCTAGAACTAGAAATACCATTTGACCCAGCCATCCCATTACTGGGTATATACCCAAAGGATTATAAATCATGCTGCTATAAAGACACATGCACACGTATGTTTATTGTGGCACTATTCACAATAGCAAAGACTTGGAACCAACTCAAATGTCCATCAGTGATAGACTGGATTAAGAAAATGTGGCACATATACACTATGGAATACTAGGCAGCCATAAAAAAGGATGAGTTCACATCCTTTGTAGGGACATGGATGAAGCTGGAAACCATCATTCTGAGCAAACTATCGCAAGGACAGAAAACCAAACACCACATGTTCTCACTCCTAGGTGGGAATTGAACAATGAGAACACTTGGTCACAGGGTGGGGAACATCACACACTGGGGCCTGTCATGGGGTGGGAGGATCGGGGAGGGATAGCATCAGAAGATATACCTAATGTAGATGACAAGTGAATGGGTGCAGCACACCAACATGGCATATGTATATATATGTAACAAACCTGCACGTTGTGCATGTTACCCTAGAACTTAAAGTATAATTAAAAAAAAAAAAGAAAGTGAAATATCACCAATACCCTTTTGCCTCAATGCCAATCCCTAGAGGTAACCACTATAAAGAGTTTGGTAAAAATTTTTCTGCACCATTGCTTACGTATTTAAAAATTTGAGGTCATTTTAATATGCCCTTTTGCAACTGGCATTTTTACTTAACACTACGCTGCCCATGTCTTTCCATGTAAGTCTGTATAGACATATCCCATTTTTCAAATATCCAAATAGTTTTATTCCACGATGATGTGTCTATATCATAATTTATTTAGCCAATCTCCTTTGGACGTTGAGGTTGTTTCTACTTATTTATGTATTCAATCATGTATTCATTCATTTCTGTTTCAAACAACACTGCAATCAATTCCTTGCACATATATCTTTGCATACCTGTGCTTGGAGTACTGGATACCACTAATCTCTCTCTCCTCCATTTCTTTTCTTTTTCAACATTTCTTGCATCTCCAGCTTCTGTCTTGGCTCTTTTCTGAAATAGTAAACCACTTTCTTCCCTGAGCGCACAGATACAGATGCACATTCACCCCTTCTTGCTTCTGTCCAAAGTTTTTCCTCCTGAAACGATCACTTCCTACTTACGTTTCTGCCCAAGTTTTGTGTAGACCCATCTCTGGTTTCCCAGACTAGTCTTCCTTGATGGCTTCCTATAACAGCAGGGCGAGGTATAGACCATATTGCTGTCAGCATTTAAAAAGTGATAAAAACTGAAGCTTAGAAGATTAAGGAACTTGTTCGGCTTGTCTAGCTAGTTAAATGATGGAGCCAGGATTTGCTCTCAGGCCTGATTTTCTGTAGAATCTATGAACTTAAATAACTACCATGTTACGTTGTTCCTTTGGTCCTGGTCCTCAAAGGACCTTGCACACACACCTACAACCACAGCTACCCAACGGAATGGTGGTAACTGATTAACAAGTCAGTTCCCTCTACTAGACTGGGAAATCCCTGAGGGTAGCCCCTTTGTCTTTTCTTTCCACATACCCTATATTTAGTACAGATCCTATTCTGGGTGCTGATATGGATTTGAATGAATGAACCTATGTTTGCGGAATGAAGAATGCCAGCACTCCCCAAACCAGATTCAGAGACAAATTTCATCACTCAGCAACACACGATGAGCTTAAAATTTAGTCCCTGCTAGTTTGTGAAAATAAAAAACCCCTCTCTTCCAGTGCCCTAATGCACTCAATTATAAGAGGCTCTTAAAACTGGCAGGGGGTAGAACATAATGGTTTAAAAAACACAGGCTGTGAAGTTGGAAGGCATAGGTTCTGATCCCAGAGTAGCCGCTCTGCTACTTACTAGGCAAGTTATTCAAGTTCCATAATCCTTAATTCCCTCTCCAGTAATTTGGAGCTAATAACAATTACCTGCTCACGGAGTTATCCTGAGGATTTAATAAGATAGCCAAGATGAAGCACTTAGCACAGTGTCTGGCATACAGGAGGCACTCAATAAATGTTAGTTGCATTATGGTGCTTAGGATCAGTAGTAGCCACTTTCAGTCTGTTGAAAGTCAATTTAGATCAGACATTCATTTCTTTTACACGTCTCCAAGCTTTGAACAGGATGAGTTTTTAGTTTAAATTGCATAAAAAGCTCACTTTCTTGCCCTTATTTGTAACACAAACATTTACTGAGTGATTTCTGTGTATTCAACCCTTTCCTGGTAGTACCTCGTTGGTCCTTTACCATTGCGGAGAGTCTACAATAGGAAGAATAATCTTGCTTGGGTTAGAGTTTGGGGAGGACAAAATTTTCCTGCTGTTTGTAGTTTAGAACATTGTATAATCTTCTGAAAAGCACACCTTTCTTTTTCTTTTTAAACTTCAAGGATTCGTTTTAAAACATTTTCTCACAAAAGTCTGAAGTTTTCGTACCTTGATTCATGAAGGGACGGGTAGTAGCTTCTGGATCCTGATTCATGGAGGTGCCTGTGCTATTCTTTGTCTTTGAGACAAAAAGCTTTCCTATACCAGCAGCTCCTGAAGGTGACTTTAGGAAACAGCACTTGTTTTGTTATTCTGTGCTCAGTTTTGACCCACATCCAAGTATTAATTTTTTGAAGGGGAGGGGTGGTGGCTGTTGTTTGTGTCTAAGTGGGTCTTTCCAAGGACTATATATTAGGGTAAGACTCCACTCCTGGCAACCAAAACAAAAAACTTCTCTGACTCCAATTCAAATCTCAACAGAAGCAAATGACTCAGTTCAAGCAAACTTTATAGATTATTCAATTCTGGAACTATATGTTCTCGGAGAACCATACCCAACATTGAAATTAAACTACTCTCTAAAGAAGGAAATTCCTTAGTAACGTCACTCAGCTCCAAAACTTGGGACTGTCTTTCCTTGCATCTAACTTACATGTCTCCAATCACAAATTAAGCTGTTCATTCTCCAGCTGACATATCTGGGCAGGAGATCCAGCTTCAGATGCTGGGAGGTGTGAAGAGGAGAAAAGCTCACTTCTGGTTTTGGTGGGTGTGTGTTTGATGTAGGCGTGGTTTCATGTTATGTAAGCATCTGGCTCTAGGCACTAGGATACCTGCACCGTCAGGGGACAGGGACTTCTGGGTGCCAGGTGCTCCTAGAAGCTCAGTCACTAAGGGGCTGCTTGGTGCCTCTTCTCTCTGCTCACTGTCCTGGAGCTCTGGCTTCTTTGTCACATGCTCTGTTATCTGAACTCCTCAGGCTACCACTTTAGGATCAAAGGAGATTGTGGGCCAAAGGAACAAAACTCTCACTTTTCGAGCCCGCAGTGTGACCTCGGACAAGCCCCTTCCTCTTCCTGGGCCTTAGTTCCTGCAGCTGAGAGGTATGGAGTTTCATCAGAACGTGTCTGAGCTGCTGCCCAGCACTGACAATCTGGGGCTCCAGAATCTGTCGTCCAGCCAGGCCAGTGACCTAGGTGGGAAGGGCAGTGAGAACGGAGCCACTGTTTGGAATTCACAGGCTTGTTTGGTGGGACAACTCCTAATAGATTTGATTGGGGATCAGAGCAACCTATTTCTCCGAACCTCTGGTGAGAGCTGATCCAGGCCTGCCACTCCTCGGTCAGGGCTGCAGAGGCACGTAAAATGCACTTGTCAGAGAGCATTGGCTCAGAAGCCTGACATTTCCACCATCTGAATACCAAAAAAGACAAAAATTGCACAAGAGATGGGGCCCAGATGATCCGCTGATCAAATCAGTATTTCAACTCTGGTGTCCTCAGGAGTTCTTATCTGAGGGAACACCCTCCTCTGCCATTTCGAAAGACTTAATACATTTTTCTCCCTGAGTGATTTTGTCTGCAAGAGGACCTATGGGAGGGACCATGTGGATTTTGAAAGCTTAGTGCTGAACTAATTCTGTACCCTAATGATTTTGAAAGCCTGTGTAAATAGGGAGGCAGTGGCAGGGAGCCTGGGGCTGGAAGTCAGGAGGCTTGAATTCCAGTTCGGGCTTTGCCACTCTCTGGCTGTGCAGCTTTAAGAAAATTGCTTCACCTCTCTGGGCCTCGGTGTTCTCATAGAGCAGCATCTCTCTACGGTCTCTAAGACAGAAACCTCTCATCTTGATGGTAGAATGGGGCCAGATATACCTGTGTGTGTGTGTGTGTGTGTGTTAGCCCAATTCTCCCCTTGTGTGGAGACGTAGCTCTTATGGAGGTTACATTCCTTCCCCAAGTTCCTCTTCTTTGAAGGCCTTTGGGATGCATCCAAGAGAGTAGGTGAACTCATGGATTCTTGAGGATTGGAAGGGGCTTTGAGGATAATTACCCAGCTATTGCAAGAATGCCTCTCACCCCAATTATCTGGTGGGAGGTGCTTGGCATGTTTGAGAACCAGCATTCCGTGAAAGTTAAGAGCCCCAGCTCTGGAGTTATTCAGTCTTTGTTTTATATCCCAGCCTTGCCAGTCATTTCAGTTCGTCATTCAGCAAATATTTATCAAGTGCCTATTTTCTGCCAAGTACTTAGATAAGCTATTTTGCATATATTATCACACTTAGTCCTCACAACCCTATGAAACAGGTAGAGGTTTTATCTCCATGTCACAGATGAGGAAACTGAAACTCAGAGAGGTGATGTGACTTATTGCTAGCAAGAGGCAAACCTGGGGTTTGAATCCAGGTCTACTGACACCAGCGCTGTAGCTCTCAGCCACTACGCTGTACTGTCTCCAAGACCTTATCTTCTTAATGTAAACGTCTATGATGTAGGCATTATTGTATCTATTTTAAAACTAGATATTGATGGTCAGAGTTTAAGTAGCATCATTTGGTCAAAGTCAATGAAAGCAGAGCCAGGACTCAGCTGGGAGCTACTCAACCCCCACATCGGTGCCTCTGACTGCTGTGTGCAATGCCTCTACCTCAGCCTTTTGGAAAAACCTCTGTGCATTTGCCAGTCTACATTACAGACTAAGCAGCATGCCTGCTTCTGAAGGAAGGACATGGACCATGCAATGGGAAGAGCCCTGAAGTCTGCATGATGCCAACATCTCAGCTGCTGGTCCTGTCTTCTCCTTACCAGGCACAAGGCCTGAGGCATTTCCAGCCTCTGCACTTTACCAGCCTTGCTTTCCTCGCAAGGATATTTATTGTACCAATAATTGAGAGCCTAGCTATGAAAGGACTTTATAAATTAGAAGGTGATGAAAGTGAAATTATTATTGTTGTAGTCCCACTTCTCTGTTTTTCTCCATCAAACTGGACAGTAAATTGCATGTTGCCTTCGGGAATCTTGAAATGCACCATCTAATAGCCTGAGCCCCGTGATCCCAGGATGAAGCAGCACAAGGCAGGCTTTCCTCTCTCACAGCCGGCACTCCTGCCTGACTCATTCAGGGATGCCACATTCCAAGATGTGAGGCATTACAATGGCTGCCACTGTCACATGTAGTCATCCCAGAAAGGCTGGGATGTAACATTCCTGAACAGATTCAGGCATGAGAAGAGAGAGGAGAGAAAATTTGTAAACAGGCAGCCTGGGGCTTAGGAGAGGCAGGAGAAGTTGCTCATTTTCTGTGCTCTTGTTTTGAAAGTCTTTGGAGGTGTAGCTGTCCGTCCATCATGCTGATCTTATCATCCTTTGGGAAGCATGCATCGCCAGATGCCTGTGGACTCCTCACACCAGGGCCTTGCACTCTCGGACCACCGATTCCAGGAGGGCTGGGTCAGAAATCATTTGCCGACTTCACTACTCACTCCTCTAAGGAGTGAGAGGAAAGGAAAACCAGAGGTGCCATCTGCAGGTGGCTGGAGGAGCTCCGGATGATTTGTCCCTGATTTTTTCCACTTAAGTATTTGCTCTCTCCCCTCTCACCCTGTTGTGCTAAGGGTGGCACAGAAAAAGAATTTTATTTATTTTGGGTCTTTGTTTGTACCTGTTTGCAGCCCAAGGGAAAGAGAGAGGCAAACTCTCTGGTTCAGGCTTGGGTGAGAGCCTTCTTTTACTCAAAGAGACTGTGGAGGATGCCAGAGAGCAAGTCAAGGAGTTGAGAGGTGCAGCCTGCCTTGGGCAGGGCAGCAGGGGCTTGTGGGATGAGCTATGGCTCCCTTAGGACTCTCCTCATCTGGAAACAGGACTGTGGGAGACATTGCCATCCCTCGTATCTAACAATTCGATGTTGGAAAACTCCCTGCTTTGGGTAGCACCAAGAAATTAGTTGTAATTATGGAAATGAAGAAGGTGGCACTGAAAGAAAGCACCACCAGGGGAAAGGGCCCTGCAGGTGGAGGTGGAGACCTGGGCTCCAGGTGTAGCCTTGCCACAGGCTCTGTGTGAACGTGGACCCTCTCCGGGGCTGTATTTATGAAAAAGGGGGTTGGGCAATGATCTCTAAGGTCCCTTCCAACTAGGCCAGTTTATGAAAGACTTTCCTTGATTTCAGTACTGAAAGTTTTGTGTCCAGAAATCCTTGCTTCCAATAGGAAGCTTCCCTTTCTGGTTGTTCTAGTAACTTCCCTCTGGGATCTCAATCCCTTTTCTCTCTGTATTGCAGAAGCCTTTTCTCTGGATTAGGAAATCATTGTGATAACTCCTGCTAAAGGGTGGTGGGCAGGGGTGATACTCAAAACATGAACATCCTCTATGGTAAGGGCACAAACCCATCAGAATGAACCAGGCCATAAACTCCAGACCATTCTGGGAGTGCCATCCACTCCCCGTCCCCAGGAGTGGGCAACCCCACGTTGAAACTGGGCTTCTATCTCCAGGTCTATGACAATTCCACCTGTTTCTATTCCACCTCTTCAGTCGGTGACGTGAAGTCATGTCAATCACTTCGGCACCAGTAGAACTGAAGGATTTTCCAGCTTCTCTTTTACTGCTTGTTCTCAGATTAAAGGTGGTGACTTCCCCTTCACTGGTCAGTTCCAGCCTCCGTCCAGTTTCCTATGGTTTTTTAGGGTGAGACTGCTCTGAGTGATGCTGCCCAAATCCGGACAATAGTGTCTTTGCGGATGGGTTGACAGTTGTGTTTTTATTCAGAGAGCAGCTGCTAAACTGTCTGGGATGACAGAAGTTCAATTTCAAATAATAGTAAACATACATGTATCACAGGGCGGAGAAAAGCAGAGTCTGTGTGACCTCTGGCTCCCATTCACCTCCACACCAGCTGAGCCCATTTCACATGACCTTTCTGCCTTTGTTTGTCTTTCCTTCGATGTGCTCCATCCTCACTTGTTTATGTTGCTTCCTGAGCACAGTGACTTGCATCAGGCACTGTGCTAAAGGTTGGTGAATGCAAGCTGGATCCAACCCCTATGGTGAACCCGTATTGTGGGAGGGCAGACGGATGCATAAGCAGCTGCTTTGTGATGGGACATGTGTGCTGTGATACATTTGAGTGTCATGGCCACATACAGCAGGGCCTGGCTCCTTCTGCAGTGATATCAAGGCTGGGCCTGGGTGAGGAGGAGTCACAGGTAGACAATGGGTGGGAGGAAGCTCGCATGCCAGGCATGGGGAAATGGCATGCACAAAGACACCCCTCTGTTTGTCTCCCTTTGTCATCCACTGTGGGTGGTGCTGTGGGCGGCAGTGGGTCAGGGATTGCTGGGCAGGAGGCCAAGGCAGGCAGAGTCAGCCCTCAGGAACCACCAGGTCGGGGAGCACTGGCACGCCCGAGAACCCACTTCCTATTTCCCAGAGCAGATGGAGGCCCTAGACTCAAGTTTTTCTCCCCATTTTTCCCCTTATTCCTCAGAATACCTGCCCCTTCCTATGTCACAGGCCAGCTCTGACCTGGTCTCCATCCCCCAGGCCCCTGACAAGTCACCAGTCATTGTTGACCCTTCCTTTCCTCATCTTCTGCCTTCCATTTCCTCCTGTTCACAGCTTCTGCTATGGTTCAAATCCCGGTCACCCATCTCCCACCTGGTTGGTTGCATCAACCGCCTCATCAGTCTCAGGGATTCAAGTCTGTTTGTGCCCCACCATCCTTGGTGTGCTGCCAGATGAGTCTTTCCAAAACAGTGTTTTGTCAGCCTCCTGTGCCTGTTCTGAAATCTCTCTAAGCACATTTCCTCAGCCCCCACCACCTGCTGTGTACAAACAGGACCACATTCATAATCATGACCCACTTGTCTTTGGCTTCTGCCTCTGTTTGCTTACATGGCATCTTGGTCTCTTCCAGAGTGCACCCCCAGTAGTTCCAGGAACCCCCAGGGCAGTGCTGCTGAAAGTGTGTTCTGTGCACCAGCGCCAGTCTGTGCACGTTGCTGATGATCTGTGATGAGATTAAGACATACATGGAGAATAAGTTGAACTTTCATAGCAATTCATTTCTGTGACCTCTAGCAGATGGGATTTTTTTTTTTTTTTTTTAGTTTTACAAAACAAATAAACAAACAAGCAACAGAAACAAAAGGCACCTGGCCCTTCACAGATCATTTGAGCCCTGCCCTAGGGTGTGTCATACCCAATCAAGTCTGGCTCCTCCACGCACTCCTGCCTCACCTCCCTGCTATCCACTGGCAGCTCTTGGAGCTGTTTTTTCAGGAAATCAGTCCCTACTGCCTCTCTTCCTGGAGCACAGCTATCCAGAGTGTTCATGTGAGAAACAGTTTGCTTTAAAAATACTGCTGCAATTCAGAATATCCACTCTTTTGACATTAAATTAGGACTCATATTTAAAATCACTATTTACCTTCTTTGTTTAAAGCATTTTTTTCTTGGTTTAGTTTGGTAATTTTTCAAAAGAACTTTAAAAGTCAACTTTATTAAAATGTAAATTACATACAATAAAATGCACTTATTTTCACTGTACAGTGATGAGTTTTGACCAAGGTATACATTTGTTAGATCACCACCCCAATTAAGATACAGAACAATTCTATCATTCTAGAAAGTTCCCTTGTGCCCCTCTGCAGTCAGTCCCACTCCACCTGCAGCCACAGGCAACCACTGACCTGCTTTCTATTTCTACAGATGGGTTTGGCTGTTTCTAGGATCTATAAATGGGATCATCCAGGATGTACTCTGACATCCATAAAATTTTTGAGATTTATCTACAATGCTGTATTTATTAGTAGTTCAATCCTTTTAATTGCTGAGAAGCATTCCATTGCGTGTACCGTATGACAATTTGTTTATCCATTCTCTTGCTGATAGACATCTGGGTTGTTTCCAGTTTTTGGTTACTTGAATAAAGTTCTCTGAACATTCATGTACAACTCTTTGTTTGGACAAATATTTTCATTTCCTTTGGGCAAATACCTAGTAGTAGAATTGCTGGGTAATATGGTGGAGATTATGTTTAACTTTGTAAGATGCCAAAGTTAGTGCACAGGCCATGTCGCTTTTGATGGGAATCGCATGATTCACTTATTCATTTATTTTTAGAGACAGGGATTCGCTCTGTCACCCAGGCTGGAGTGCAGTGACACGATCATAGCTTACTGCAGCCTCGATCTCCTGGGCTCAAGGGATCAGCCTCCGGAGTAGCTAGGATTATAGTAGCGCACCACTATGCCTGGCTAATTTTAAAAGTTTTTGTAGAGGTCTCACTATGTTGCCCAGGTTTGTCTTGAGCTCCTGATCTCAAGTGATCCTCCTGCCTATGCCTCCCAAAGTGCTGGCATTACTGGTATGAACCACTGTGCCCGGCTAAGGAATCACATGATTTCCAACTGGACCCCAGTTCCAGCTGCTCTGGAGAGGCAGCTGTCCTCAGCTTCATGGAGTTACCAATTTGTGTTATACACAGCGTTGTCTACCTTAGTGTCATGACACAAATGATGCTATGATCTGTTGTCAGTTGTGTTGCAAGTGAATGTGAAAATATTTGAAAGTACAGATATTTGTGAAAATTTTACCTTAAAAATGTATATGTAAAATGGGTTCAAGGCTTTTTAATACATACCTTCTAATTCATTTACATTACAATAGGCTTATTTTATTCATTGCTACAATTTGTAAGAAGTAACTATATTAGTTAGCATCCAGCTTTAGATGTGTTTAACAAAGACTTAGAAGAACAGTGGCTTAAACAGAGAGAAGTCTACTTCTCTGCCATGTAAAACTCTTCATGTAGACAGTTCACGGCTGGTATGGAGCCTCCACAGGTATCCAGGATCCATCCTTCTTCCAATTCTCTATTATCCTCAGGTGTGTCCCCCCATCTCACCATCCTGAGTGGAAACCCAACCATCAGATCCATAATCCAGATAGCAGGGAGAAGATGTAGGGGAATAAAGGATACGCCTCATCCCTTAAGGACACAACCCAGAACCTGACTTTTCTACTTCTGCTTACAACATCCCATTGGCCAGAACTTAGTCACATGGCTGAGCCTAGCTACAGGGAATCCTGGGAAATGTAGCTGTGTTTCAACTTGAAATTTGACAGCCGTATTACAGGGGAAGAATGAAAGAGTAGATATTGGAGGACAGGAAGCGATTTCTGCCGTATTTGCCATTTTTAAAGTGTTATAAATAGTTATTCACAAACTATTGTGGTTTCTTACCCCCCTTCCCCCACAGCATTTTGGTTGGTAATAATAAAAAGTGTGGTTGTAATAATAAAAGTAATAAAACTTGTGGATAAGCCAGTAGGAGTGTGCTGTGCCTGGGAACAATGTCTTGTATGTGACATTGGAAAACACGTAGAGAACTTATCTCACCTCTTTACCCTGACATTCAAGTTTCTCTACAATGGGGCCACAGCCTACTTTTCCAAATATTTAATTCTTCACTTCTGTGCTTGAGAGCTCTATTTTAGCCAAAGGATACTTAAAGGAAACTTAACTTTCTTCCCTCCCTGTCATTTGTCATGTTGCTCCTGTCACTTAGAAGCTTTCCTTGGATTCCTAGAACATGAATTTATGCTCCACCTCAGGTCTTGCTTCTTCCTTTCTCTGGGATGTGTTTTTCCGAGACAGCTTTTTATATAGCCCTCTCCTTTTTGTCATTCAGATCTCAGTTCAAGTACCAAATGGTCAGAGAGCCCATCTCTGATAAACTTTATAAGTACTGTCTCTTCCCCACACCCTCACCCCACTCTCTATCACATTACTCTGCTTTATTTTCTTCATAGCATTGTTCAACATCTGAAATTACCTTGTTTTGTTACATGCTTATGCTGCTTCTGCATTTTTTCCCATAGAACGCTCTAGAAAAGCCAAGGCCTGTCAGTTTTCTCACTGCTGCAAATTTAGCTTGATGGCTCATGTTAGAGACTCAATAACACATTAGTTAAATCAAGAAATGACTGCATACCTGTTTCTCCCTTTCTAACCTACTTAGGCTCTGAGCCAAGCCCACAGCCTCAACTTGCTCTGTCAAGTATGTTTTGGTCCTTTTGCCCCATTTGCATCATGCCTGACTTCTTTTCATCTTTCAAACTGAAACTTAAATGTCACTTCCTTGGAAAGCCCATCACTGTTGACCCCAGAGCAGACATGTGTCCCCCTTACTTCATCAGAGAACCCTGCTCCTCATTTCCTTCAGGGTTCTTTTCACAACATGTAATTCTATATTTACTTACATCTACACTTACTTTTTTTTTCTCTCTGTCTCCCCACTAGAGGTTAAGCCATAGAGGTGGAGAGGTCAGACTTTCTTGCCCATATGGTGAATCCCAGGGCACAGTATGGTGTCTGTATGTAGTAGGTGGTCCAGAAACTTGTGGATAAACCAATGAAAGCACAACATGTGCTGCCTATACCGCTTACCTGGATAATAATGATGCCCTCTCTATCTTTAACTGTTCTTTAATACCCATAAGATTCTTCATCTAGGCAATTCTCATCTCTCTTTTGTAAGCTCCTTACAGACAGGGACCAGTTTCC
Organism: Symphalangus syndactylus; assembly: GCF_028878055.3. Lineage (NCBI taxonomy): Eukaryota > Metazoa > Chordata > Mammalia > Primates > Hylobatidae > Symphalangus > Symphalangus syndactylus. Next base: position 37,932,160 of record NC_072429.2, read on the forward strand.
TCTTTATACCTCTTCACTCCAGCATACTGGGTTTCTTTAGATCAGTTTTTCTGACACTGTATTCCAGGAATTTTGATAAGCATTGCAAGAAAACTGGATTCCATGATCAAAAAGTTTGCTTAGACTAGGTTAAGCTTAAATGGTTGTTTTTTTTTGTTTTGTTTTGCTTTTTTAAATCACAGAACTTTACAAGGATTTTGATGTGCTATTACAGGATATAAATTTCCAAGAGGTGAGATAAAGTAGTCAGTATTGTCCAAACATTTTGGAAACTTTATTTTCTTTTTTCAGAGACTAATTTGAGGTATTCTAAGTGTTTCATGGTACATACTCTCATTCCCTCTAGCTTTTTCTTTATTTCTCTTCTACCTTCTTATTTTTTTCCCTACTTTTTCTCCACTGAGCCTCTCCTCTTTTTAAAACTCCCTTGTAAATGATCTTAACACTGACTGTCATTTGTAGGGTGCAGAGGACAGGTGCAACTACTCAACCTCACTTGTGAAGAGCCTGCATCCAAGGCCTGCAAACCTCAGAATCTGGTTTGCCCAATCTCACAGAAGCCCTCATGCCCCTGGGTCTTAATTTTCCACTGGTATGATTTAGGAAGTAATGCGCTAAATAATAACTTTGCTGGTAAGTACTTGGGGGGACACCAACTAGATTTCAGACTACTGTGGGTTTCATTTCCAATCTGGAAGATGGGATTGGCCATTGATCAGGAGATGTACACAGGATGTCGAATCTACTACACTCCAACCTCATGGTAGAGCAACTGACTCAGACCACTCTGTGAGCCTTCTCCAGCCTCGGTCTCCTGATCTAATAAACTTGAGCAGCAGATCCACCTAATGGGATGTGCTGACCTGACAGGGAGAAATGTTTCCTGGCTTACTGTCTGCTTGTAGTGTTGACTTCACTGGCAGTAGCAGGGTAAGCAAACAACAAAACAAAACAAAACTTCACTCAAATCTACCACGAAAAGCCCCACACAGCTTGAGAAGACTTATTCTACATAAGATAATTCCAGAATAGCAGAGCAAAGAAGAACTTATAGATACCATTGTAAAAAGGGCAAAACTGAGGTCAAGTTGAGGAGATGCCTGCCCAAGGCCACATGATTGAGGCTGGGCCTGAGCAGAGAACAGCATCTGGCTTCCTGATCTTTAAGCTGGTGCTCTTTTAATTTCACCAATCTGTCTCAGTAAAGGATATTTTTAGTACATTGTACTTATTAAATAGTTTTATGGTCTATGATCCTGTCTTAAAAGCTTGCAAGCCAAATGTTTAATATTCCTCTAAGAAACAGAAATTAAATGGTTTATTCTGTGTTCCCTAATTTGTCTCACAGATCTGTTTGGGAGCCCAACTCAGGCAGTGGTGAAAGAGCGATATAAAATAACTATAATGAAAGGTGAAGACAGAGGCATTCCCATTGTCATGATTCCTTTGGGTGTCAGGGACAACCTTCATAGTTGTCAGAGAATTTGAGTATTGCAGCCCAGGGGCTATCGGAGAACACTCCTATTTCACAGGTGTGGAAACTGAGGCACAGAAAGGGGCAGAGCCATTTTTAGAGTCACATTATTAGTGAGTTATTTGCCAAGGCAGGTAGGACTTGGGCCTTGGTCCTCCCAGAGTGAAGCACTTCCGTCTATCACACCATTCAGCCTTTTTAAAGTTCCAGACCTGGAGGGAGATAGCTTGTTCTAAACTTGTTTAAGCCATTGTGGGTTAAGCACAGATAAAATAGTCCCACAGGGGTTAGGAAATGCTGTGCCTGGAGCCAGTGGCTGTGTATTTAAGACATTAGGCCTCTCCTTGAGAAGAACAGGCTCCGTGGGCCCAGAGAACTGAAGCTGTATTTATCTGGGACTTGGCTTCAGGCATATATCCCCAGGCAACACCCCAGGCCTCCTTTCACACAGGCTCCCTATTGCTGATGAGTGAAGTTCACATTTCCTCAGAATGTTCCTGTAAGTTCCCAGCAGGTCTCCCAGCCAAGCTGGCAGTGGACTCAAAGTGAGAGGCTGGCAGCCAGAAATTGGGCCTGTCAGTGCTGCCAACACAGTGCTGTGGCTCAGGGCTCTGGGTCTCTCTCTGCCTTGCCATATAGGGCCTAGCTGATATAGGGCTCCCTAGTGCATAAGGACAGAAAGGAAATCTGGAAAGGCCTTTTGGGAGCTGATCCAGTGCTTTTCCTTTACAGATGGAGAACCTGGCCCAAGAAAGAGAGAGGTGACTTTATTACCAGAATTAATCCTAGAATTAATGACAGACCTAGGAGCTGTCCTAAGCCTCTGGAACTTAATCAATAAATAATGAATGAATGCCAGGTATGCGGCAGGTGCTGTGCTAAGTGCTTTACCACCCATTCGTTCATTTCTTCCTAATAAGCCCTTGGAATACATGAGGCAGTCTGTAGGCTATATGCCTACAATGAAAAACACAGGCAATGGTCCTTGCCTACACATAGCTATAGACAGACAAGTGATTGGGCAGTTACAATCCAAGGTGGTACTTGCTGTAATTGGGGAGCTATAAGGTGCTATGGAAAACTTGGGAGGAACATTTAATCTAGGTTGGATTGCAGGAAGAATTACTAGCAGCTTCCTCCAAAGTATAACATCAATGCTAGGACCAAAGTTGACGTAGGAATTTTGTGAGCCAAAGGTGGATGGGTAAAAGCATTCTGGAAGGGCAGATTGCATATGCAAGGCCTTGGAAACAGAAGCCTGGTACAGTGAGGATTTGGAAGACATGTAGTGTGGCTGGAATGTGGAGCATAAGGTGTGGAAAGAGATGAGGCTGGAGAGAGAAGCAGGACTAGACCACAAAGGTCCATGTAAATAGTACAAGAGGTTTAGACACTTGAGGACAAGATCCTGGGGAGGTGTTATTAGATGGTATCCAGAAGGAAAAAAAAATGGGCTAACTCATAAACTGCTGGGCTGCCCTGCTCCAAAAGGTCTCCAGACAAGGCTAGATGACCACTCACTGAGAAGGTATAAAGGGGCTTTAGATATTGAATATAAGGGGCAGCTGATGTCAGCCAGGTAGGAGGAAGCAAGTCTTTGAGCCCCTTGTCTCCCTCACTGGCTCCTGATTCATGTCTATGACATCCTAAGATTTATTTATTTTTTTCAAAAATTCATTTTAGAGCCACTGCTCAAGCCAACTTGGTGGTCTCGTGACCACGGCCCCAATCCAATACTTGGAGGGCAGAGATAAAAGCCAGTATTTGGAGCCCCTTGCAAATATGAGCCAATATTTCTTTTCTTTCTTTCTCCTGCCCCCAACCCCTGCCACCTGGACTGGATTCCTCTACCAAGCATAGACATTGAGGGAATGTGGTCACAGAACAGAGAGGCCTTTCTGTTATTGGATCTTTCAATTCTAAAATATGCTTTTGATTTCATTTTGTAGATTTCAATTCTGTGGTGAAATTCTCTGCGTGTCATCTACTTTTTTGAACATATTTATCACAGTTATTTGAAAGTCTGTGTTTGATAACTCATATTTGGAATACCTCAGGATTGCTTTCTGTTGTCTGTTTTTCTTTTTGGTACTGTTTCTTGATATATGAGTTGTATTTGGTATATGCAAGATGACAGATTTTCTTTTCTGGCAGGCATTTAGAGTCATTCAATCCAATTAGGACTCAGCTGAGTAAAGGTTGATTTTGGCCTTTGTTAAGACTGCCTTATCTCTGCCTAATTTCTGTGGTGAGCCTATAGCCTTCCAGGGGTTCTAAGTGAGATCTTAGGTGTTTATCAGGACACTTTCTTACTTGGTTGCTCCTGAATTCCAATTTTTGTTTCCAGAGCACTGTGAGTCTGCTAAAACTTCTCCTGAGCTCCTCCAACACTTTCTGTTTGGCCTTTTAGCCTCTTGCTCTGACAGCTTACGACTCAGCAAATGCTCCAAGGGGGAAAACAGAAGTGGGGCTCATATCCTCTTTAGAATCTTGTCTCTTAAGTCCTAGTTGCTCTTTGATGGCTTCAAACAGATTTTTAAAATTTTGTATTTTATCCAGGTTTCTCACTGGTTCTTGTGGAAGCTACAAGCTACTCTATCACAGATAGAGGCAGAGGAATGGAACATTACATCTTGAAGGCTGGGGACAACTATTCTAACTGGGAAGTTGCAATGGTTCTCAGGAGGCATTCAGAATCGCTTACCAACTGGGCTTTACCAGCTGTTGGTCTTGATCCCAGGGCAGAACTTTGCTGTATCACCTTTCCCCAAACCCCCGATCCCTTTCTCAGTTTAAAAATCCCTTTACTTGGCCCTGAGACTTTGTCTCCAGTGCTGGGGACAAGCAAGAAAGAGGGAACAGATAGAAAATTGTTAGTTGGTACTCAATGGAGCAGTATTGTATCCCACATGAAGTATTTGGAAGTATGTAGGGATTTTTTTCTTTGTTGCCACATGGCTTGGGGAAGAAGATGATTGCTAGAGCCAAGTACACTTGGAAAAGTCCTGTACAATATGATTTTTTTTTTTGCTAAAAATATTACTTTTTCATTACGAAAAATTAAGCCCCTTCCACTATCACTCTGGATTCCATCTACTCTTATATTCTCAATGGCTTTTTTCCCTCTCAAGGGCAAAAAAATTTCTCCTGGATCTCATTTTTTCTTCTCTGTTGGATTAATCCCATAAACATTAAAAACAGGCACAAAATGTCTCCAATTAAAAGCAATATCAAACAGAAAGAAGAACTTCCTTGATTTTACATCATCCTCTAGACTACCATCTAATTTCTCGGCTTTCTTCCACAGAAAACCTTCTTGAAAGTGATCCAGGGTAGGCAAGCTCCAAAATTGGAGCTTAGCCCATGGAGGTTCTTGGTTTCACCCAGTAAAGAATTCAAGGGTAAGCCAGTGGTGTTAGACAGCAACTTTTATTGAAGTGGCAGTGTATAGTAACAGCAGTTACTGCTCCTTGTGGAGCAGAGCTATCCCATAGGCCATGTGCCTAGAGTGGCAGCTCAGAGGCAATTCTGAGTGCCTTCTGCATAGTCTTCTCTTTAATTTGCATATAATTAAAAGTATTTATATGTTTAATGTATGCAAATTTATACTTTAATATATGCAAATTTGCATATATTAAAGTATGAATACTCTTAATTATAAGCAAATTAAAGAGAAGAGTATGCAGACATTTCTAGAAATAGGGAAGTAACTTCTGGGTTGTCAGGTCGTTGCCATTGGAAAGGGGCAGCAACTTCTGGGTGTTGCCATGGCAATGGTAAACTGATATAGCACTGGTGGACGTGTCTCATGGAGTGGTGTTTTTGCCTCTTCCCTGTTTCAGCTAGTCCTCAATCTGGTCTGGTGTCTGAGCCTCACCTCTGGAGTTGAGTCCCACCTCCTACTTCAAAAGGGTCATCTATAATCTTTCTCTACTTCCTTATCTCACATTTGCTCCTCCACCCACTGCAGTCAGTCCCCCCATTCCACTGAGTATGCTTGGAGTGCTAAATCCAAATCACTTCTCTCTTCTCATCTTACTTGACGTCTTAGTAGTATTTATCATGGGTCATCATTCCCTTTTCTGGAAACATTTTTCTGGCTGCTATGAAATCATGCTCTCCTTGGTTGTTTCTTCTCTGGCCATGCCTTCTCTGATATCTCTGTTGGCTCCTGCTTCATTCTCTCTCTTGATGTTTGAATGCCTCAGATCACTGCTCAGTTTCTCTATCTCCTCTTCATCCAGGTAACCTCATCTGGCTCCATGGTTTTACTTATCATACATATGTGAGAATTCCTAAAATTAAACCCAATCTTAACTTCTCCTTTGGACACCATTTGTATCCCGTTGGATGTTCAACTTCTCTCATGTATGTCTAATGGGCATCATAAATTTGACCTGCTGAAATGGGAATTCTTGGTTTATCTTCCCAACATACATGCTTTTTCCTAGTGTTCCAAGATCCCTAAGTTGTTCAAATCAAAAGTCTTGGAATTTTCATGAAATTCTCTTTCCCTTTTTCCTCTATATCTGATCCATAAACAAATACCTCCAAATTATATCCCTAGTATTCCCAGTCTTCTCTAGTTCACACCACTGTTATCTCTGGTCTGGATTTAGGCACTTGTTTTCTAACAGATCTTCCTGCTTCCATGCTTGCTTTGCTATGATCCATTCTCTTCACCGCGGGAAGAGTGACTTTCTCAAAACATAATCATGTCATGTCACTTTCCTCACCTGCCTAAAAATTCTCTAGTGGCTTTCCTACTCAACTTACAAAAAATTCAAATTTCTTCCCAGTTTAGCAATCCCTCTATGTTCTGGGTGCCTCCTACCCCTCTGAATTTAATTTGTACCACTCTTTCTCTGGCTCACTCTGCTCCACCATACTGATCAAGTGCTGTTCCACAACCAGAATAAGTTCCTTCACAACTTAGGGCCTCGGCGCTTTGTTCCTTCTGCTTGGAACATGTTCCTTGTCATGTGGCTGGCCACTTCTTGTCCCTCAGGTCTTAGCTTGAAAGTCACCTCTTTCTGATCATCTAATCTGAACTAGCCAGATAGTCACTTGTAATCTCTTTAACTATTTTAATTCTCTACATTTTACTTATTGCTATCTGGTATTTTCTTAATTGATTTATTCATGTATTCATTCATTTTCTTACAGCCAATATCCCCCCACTAGAATACAGACAACATGAGAATATGAGCTTATTTTTTATTTACTTTTGAGTGCTCAGGGTCTAGAAGAGCACCTAGCACCTAGCAAGCAGAAAGATTTCAGTAAATATTTGCAAGAAATTGGGTATTTGTAAAAATACTGTAGGAGATGGAAACTTTGAAATCAACTTGACTCTAAATCAAATATTAAGTCATTTCCCTTATCAGACTTTTGTTTTCTTACTTTTTAAAATAAGAGATGCTCTCAAATCTAGTCAGTCATCCTCGTGTCCTCTGTCACCATAGATTGGGTTTACCAGTTTCTGAAATTTCTTATAATGAAAACGAACATTAGATACTCTTTTATATCTAGCTTTTTGACTCGATGTTCTGTGAAATTCATTTATTTGTTTCATGTAGGAATAGTGCATCTTTTCCATTGCTATGTACTTTTGGCGTTTGAATATATCAAAATATATGTAGTCATTCAAAAAAAAAAAAAAAAAGGAGGGTGATGGTGATGACAGACAAGACCAGTGGTTTAAAAACTGTGTTCTACAGAAGCTCCTCTTCCTCTCCAGGACTGGCATAGTTGGAGGGCCAAGAAAGTGAGGCTTCAGTATCCTCTCCTCTTCCCTTTTTCCCCTCCAACCAGAATGGTAGTTGGGCCATTCTGGTTTTGTTTATTTTATAGATGAACCTTTGGTCATCCGGGTGTTAAGTCAGATTGCATTTATAAAAAAAATTTATAAAAATGTTTCTGCTGTCTAAAAGAATATCCTTTAACTCAGCTATTAATGCCAGACATTGGATTTTGAGCTCTTCTACCTTTTAGCTGTATGACTTAAGTGAATTAATCACTCTGTGCCTGTATTTCCACAAATGTACACATGTGGTATCAATAATAATGTTAGATTAGGTTACATGAGCTAATGCATGTAAAATGCAATAAATTCTAGCTGCTATTATTATTATTATTATATTATTTTGTCATTGTCATCATCTACTTCACCATCCTTGCCTGGGGCACTTTCCCCTCTAATGATCTATGTTAATTTGAGGCTTTGTTGTAGTCACTCAGCCTGGGCTCCCATTCAGTGGAAAACTGGATGCCTCCTACTTCTATTCCTAGCAGCAGGATGGGGTATCCTAGTTGGGTCTCCTGGCTTATCCCACCCAGTGCACCAGAAATAAACCAACTCAAGCTTGAATGCCTGGGAAAAAGCTGCTCTGCTCCTTGCCAGACCGCATTTCTCAAAGAGAAGAGGGAAGGAAAAAAGAAGACACAGTCTCAGTTAAGGTCAAGTACATTGTGAACCTGACACTCCTAAGGTGTCCAAGTCAGGTTCCAAAAACTAATGGGTTATCCACAGATGTCAGTACAGACACCAAGCTTGAGTTTCATTTTTCATTTCATCACAGGATGACCTTGGCCAAGTCATTATGTCATCATCACAGGTTCTCTGGATTCATTGACATCCTATTTCCCCACTAAGCATTACCTGGGTAGATTGAAGTATTGTGCATTTGCCAACAGGCAGTTGGGAGATGGGATAACTGTGTAGCAATGTGCAAAACGCAGATGTTAGGTAGAAGAATGAGCCTTGTATGATGTATCCCTGAGGGTCCAGGATCCACAGGGAAATCTCAGGGCATAAAGGAAGTACACTAGATCATGAAAAGTAATGCCCCAGGATGTTTTCCCAGGCCGCTAGAGAAGTAGGTAGTTAGAGTCATTCTCAGTTTCTCTGGTATCTGTTTCACTGCCTGCCTCGGAAAATCCATCACCCCTTTCTCCCTTCTTTCTGGTGCTGGCTTCAAATAAGCAATTCGGTGAGGTCTCGCCATCAGAAATCAAGGCATACTGGCTTGCTGCACTTTTATTTGAGACTCATGTCAAACACTGATGTACTTACTGCCTAATGACTTTGGGCATTTTGCCATGATGGGAATGGTAGTGGGGATAGTGGTGGTTAAAAATTATGCTGTTTACAAGAGTAGTTTCCCACTGGTACTGTGAGGCGTGCACATCTTTCAGAAACGCTGAATTCCATATGCATTATGTTTCATTTGTGTCTGGCTAGGAGGGCCATTACAGGATTAGACTAGACATTAAAACAAGGGTCAATTGTCTCTAAGTAAAGACAATACTGTTGTATAGCTTTCCTAATAAATGACAAAATCTATGTTTGAATCCAGAACTATTCTTCAATTCCACCTTTTTTATTCAAGAGGTAGGACTGAATCTCTGCTCCACCACATAGCTCTGGGACCTTGGGCAAGTTTTTTCACTTTAGTTTCCTAATTTGTAAACCAGGGATAATAAAACCTACCTCATAGAATTATTATGAGTATTTTATTATCATTATTTTATTTCAATGCGTTTTTGGGCAATAAGTGGTGTTTGGTTACATGGATAAGTTATTTAGTGGTGATTTCTGAGATTTCGGTGCACCTCCCACTTGAGCAGCGTACACTCTACCCAATGTGTAGTCTTTTATTCCTCCCTGACCTCCCACCCTTTCCCTCAAGTCCCCAAAGTCCATTATATTGTTCTTATGTCTTTGCATCCTCACAGCTTAGCTCTCACTTATGAGTGAGAACATAAGATGTTTGGTTTTCCATTCCTGAGTTACTTCACTTAGAATAATGGTCTCCAATTCCATCCAGGTTGCTGAAAATACCATGATTTTGTTCTTTTATATGACCGAGTAGTATTCGATGGTATATGTGTGTGTGTATAAATATTATTTATATATATATATACACTATATACTATATGTATATATACTGTATACTATATATGTAAAATATCATATTTTCTTTATCCAATTGATTGATATTGTTTTGTATAATGACTTCTTTGCCTTTGGGTAGATACCCAGCAGTGGGATTGCTGAATCAAATGGTAGATCTACTTTTAGTTCTTTAAGGAATCTCCACACTGTTTTCCATAGTGGTTGTATTAGTTTATATTCCCACTAGCAGTGTGAAAGTGTCCCCTTTTCACCACATCCATGCCAACATCTATTATTTTTTGATTTTGTAATTATGGCCATTCTTGCAGGAGTAAGGTGATATTGCATTGTGGTTTTGATTTGCATTTCCTTGATAACTAGTAATGTTGAGCATTTTTTCATATGTTTATTGGCCATTTGTATATCTTCTTTTGAGAATTGTCTATTCATGTCCTTAGCCCACTTTTTGATGGGATTTTTTTTTCTTGCTGATTTGTTTGAATTATTTGTAGATTCTGGACATTAGTTCTTTGTCAGATGCAAAGTTTGCAAACTCTATAGGTTGTCTGTTTACTCTGCTGATTATTTCTTTTGCTGTGCAGAGCTTTTTAGTTTAATTAAGTCCCATCAATTTATCTTTGTTTTTGTTGCATTTGCTTTTGAGTTCTTGGTCGTGAAGTCTTTGCCTGAGCCAGTGTCTAGAAGGGTTCTTCTGATGTTATCTTCTATAATTTTTGTGGTTTCAGGTCTTAGGTTTAAGTCTTTGATCTATCTTGAGTTGATTTTTATATAAGGTGAGAGATGAGGATCCAGTTTTATTCTTCTACATGTAGCTTGCCAATTATCCCAGCAGCATGTGTTGAATAGGGTGTCCTTTCCCCACTTTATGTTTTTGTTTGCTTTGTTGAAAATCAGTTGGCTGTAAGTATTTGGTTTTATTTTTGGGTTCTCTATTCTGTTCCATTGGTCTATGTGCCTGCTTTATACAAGTACCATGCTGTTTTGATGACTATGGCCTATGGTACAGTTTGAAGTCAAGTAATGTAATGTCTCCAGATTTGTTCTTTTTGCTTAGTTTGCTTTGGCTATTCGGGCTCTTTTTTTGGTTCCAATATTTAGCCATGGTTCCTAAAATTCCATGACTTTGGGGATTGTTTTTCTTCTAGTTCTGTGAAGAATTATGATGGTATTTTGTTGAACATTGCATTGAATTTGTAGGTTGCTTTTGGTAGTATGGTCATTTTCACAATATTGATTCTACCCATCCATGAGCATGGGACGTGTTTCTATTTATTTGTGTTGTTTGTGATTTCTTTCAGCAGTGTTTTGTAGTTTTTCTTGTAGGAGTGTTTCACCTCCTTGGTTAGGTATATTCCCAAGAATTTTATTTTATTTTATTTTATTTTTTGCAGCTATTGTAAAAGGGGTTGAGTTATTGATTTGATTCTCAACTTGGTTGCTGTTGGTGTAGGGCAGAGCTGCTGATTTGTATTCATTGATTTTGCATCTTGAAACTTTACTGAATTTATTCATCAGATCTAGGAGCTTTTTGGATGAGGCTTTAGGGTTTTCTAGGTATACAATCATATCCTCTGTGCACAGTGACAGTTTGACTTCCTCTTTACTAATTTGGATGCCCTTTATTTCTTTCTGTTGTCTGATTGCTCTGGCTAGGACTTCCAGTACTATGTTGAATAGAAGTGGTGAAAGTGGGCATCCTCTTCTTGTTCCAGTTCTTATAGAGAATGCTTACAACTTTTCCCATTCAATATAAGGTTGGCTGTGGGTTTGTCATAGATGGATTTTATTACCTTAAGATATGTCCCTTTTATGCTGATTTTGCCAAAAGTTTTAATCATAAAGGGATGCTGGGTTTTGTCAAATGCCTTTTCTGAATCTATTTAGATGATCATGTGATTTTTGTTTTTCATTCTGTTTATGTGGTGTATCACATTTATTGTCTTACATATGTTAAACCATTCTGGCATCCTTGGTATGAAATCCACTTGATCATGGTGGATTATCTTTTTGATATATTATTGGATTTGGTTCACTAATATTTTGCTGAGGATTTTTGCATCTGTTTTCATTAGGGATATTGGTCTGTAGTTTTCTTTTTTTTTTGTTATGTCCTTCCCTGGTTTTGATATTAGGGTGATGACACTGGCTTTGTAGAATTACTAGGGGAGGATTCCCTCTTTCTATATCTTGTGGAATAGTGTCAATAGGATTGATACCAATTCTTCTTTGAATGTCTGATAGAATTCAGCTGTGAATTATCTTGTCTTGGATTTTTGTTGTTGTTGTTGTTAGCAATTTAAAAATTACCATTTCAATCTCATTGCCTGTTTTTGGTCTGCTCAGAGATTCTATGTTTTCCTGGTTTAATCTAGGAGGGTAATATATTGTCAGGAATTTGTCCATCTCCTGTAGGTTTTCTAGTTTGTGTGCCTAAATGTATTCATAGTAGCTTTGAATGATCTTTTGTATTTCTGTGGTATCAGTTGATATCTCCCATTTTGTTTCTAATTGAGCTAATTTTGATCTTCTGTCTTCTTTTCTTGGCTAGTCTCACTAATGGTCTATCAATTTTGTTTATCTTTTCAAAGAGCCAGCTTTTCATGTTATTTATATTTTGTATTTTTTGTTGTTGTTTCAATTTCATTTAGTTCTGATCCTTGTTATTTCTTTTCTTCTGCTGGATTTGGGTTTGGTTTGTCTTTTTTCTGTATTTCCTTGAGATGTGACCTCAGATTGCCTATTAGCACTCTTTCAGACTTTTTGGTGTAGGCATTTAATGCTATGAATTTTCCTCTTAGCACCACTTTTGCTCTATCCCAGAGGTTTTGATAGGTTGTGTCACTATTATTGTTCAGTTTGAATAATTTTTTAATCTTCATCTTGATTTTATTGTTGACCCAACGATCATTCAGGAGCAGGTTATTAACTTTCCATGAATTTGTACAGTTTTGAGAGTTTCTTTTGGAGTTGATTTCCAATTTTATTCCATTGTGGTCTGAAAGAGTACTTGATATAATTTCTATTTTCTTAAATTTGTTCAGACTTGTTTTGTGGCCTACCATATGGTTTATCTTGGAGAATCTTCCCTGTGCTGATGAGTATGTATATTCTGCAGTTGTTGGATAGAATGTTCTGTAAATATCTGCCAAGTCCGTTTGTTCTGGGGTATAGTTCAAGTCCATTGTTTCTTTGTTAGCTGCCTTGATGACCTGTCTAGTGCTGTCAGTGGAGTATTGAAGTGCCCCATTATCATTTTCTTGCCATCTATCTCATTTCTTATTACCCCATGGGGTGTAATAGTAATAGGTTTATAAATTTGGGAGCTCCAGTGTTAGGTGCATGTGTATTTAGGATTGTGATATTTTCCTGTTAGACCATTCCTTTTATCATTGTATAATGTCCTTCTATCTTTTTAAACCATTGTTGTTGCTTTAAAGTCTGTTTTGGCTGATATAAGAATGGCTACTCCTGCTAACTTTGGGTATACATTTGAATGGAATATACTTTTCCACCCCTTTACCTTAAGTTTATGTGAATCATGTGTTAGGTGAGTCTTCCTGAAGACAGCATATACTTGGTTGGTGAATTCTTATCCATTCTGCCATTTTGTATTTTTTAAGTGGAGCATTTAGGCCATTTACATTCAATGTTAGTATTGATATGTGAAGTACTATTCTATCCTTCATGCTGTTGCCTGAATATCTTTTATTTTTCATGTTGTTATTGTTTTATAGGTCCTGTGAGATTTATGCTTTAAGGAGGTTCTATTTTGGTGTATTTCAAGGATTTCTTTCCAGATTTTGAGCTCCTTTTTGCAGTTCTTGTAGTGTTGGCTTGATAGTGGCAACATCTTTCAGCATTTGTTTGTCTGAAAAAGACTGTATCATTCCTTCATTCATGAAGCTTAGTTTTGACAGATACAAAATTCTTGGCTGATAATTATTTTGTTTCAGTAGGCTAATGATAGGACCCCAATCCCCTCTAGTTTGTAGGGTTTCTGCTGAGAAATCTGCTGTTAATGTGATAGGTTTTCCTTTATAGGTTACTTGATGCTTTTGCCTCACAGCTCTTAAGAGTCTTTCCAGGTTTGTCAAAGATCAGATAGTTGTAGCTATGCGGCATCATTTCTGAGGGCTCTGTTCTGTTCCATTGATCTATGTCTCTGTTGTGGTACCAGTACCATGCTGTTTTGGTTACTGTAGCCTTGTAGTATAGTTTAAAGTCAGGTAGCGTGATGCCTCCAGCTTTGTTCTTTTGGCTTAGGATTGACTTGGCGATGCGGGCTCTTTTTTGGTTCCATATGAACTTTAAAGTAGTTCTTTCCAATTCTGTGAAGAAAGTCATTGGTAGCTTGATGGGGATGGCATTGAATCTATAAATTACCTTGGGCAGTATGGCCATTTTCACGATATTGAGTCTTCCAACCCATGAGCATGGAATGTTCTTCCATTTGTTTGTATCCTCTTTTATTTCATTGAGCAGTGGTTTGTAGTTCTCCTTGAAGAGGTCCTTCACATCTCTTGTAAGTTGGATTCCTAGGTATTTTATTCTCTTGGAAGCAATTGTGAATGGGAGTTCACTCATGATTTGGCTCTCTGTTTGTCTGTTATTGGTGTACAAGAATGCTTGTGATTTTTGTACATTAATTTTGTATCCTGAGACTTTGCTGAATTTGCTAATCAGCTGACAAACCTGACAAAAACAAGAAATGGGGAAAGGATTCCCTATTTAATAAATGGTGCTGGGAAAACTGGCTAGCCATATGTAGAAAGCTGAAACTGGATCCCTTCCTTACACCTTATACAAAAATTAATTCAAGATGGATTAAAGACTTATATGTTAGACCTAAAACCATTAAAATCCTACAAGAAAACCTAGGCAATACCATTCAGGACATAGGCGTGGGCAAGGACTTCATGTCTAAAACACCAAAAGCAATGGCAACAAAAGCCAAAATCGACAAATGGGATCTCATTAAACTAAAGAGCTTCTGCACAGCAAAAGAAACTACCATCAGAGTGAACAGGCAACCTACACAATGGGAGAAAATTTTTGCAACCTACTCATCTGACAAAGGGCTAATATCCAGAATCTACAATGAACTCAAACAAATTTACAAGAAAAAAACAAACAACCCCATCAAAAAGTGGGCAGAGGACATGAACAGACACTTCTCAAAAGAAGACATTTATGCAGCCAAAAAACACATGAAGAAATGCTCCTCATCACTGGCCATCAGAGAAATGCAAATCAAAACCACAGTGAGATACCATCTCACAGCAGTTAGAATGGCCATCATTAAAAAATCAGGAAACAACAGGTGCTGGAGAGGATGTGGAGAAATAGGAACACTTTTACACTGTTGGTGGGACTGTAAACTAGTTCAACCATTGTGGAAGTCAGTGTGGCGATTCCTCAGGGATCTAGAACTAGAAATACCATTTGACCCAGCCATCCCATTACTGGGTATATACCCAAAGGACTATAAATCATGCTGCTATAAAGACACATGCACACGTATGTTTATTGCGGCACTATTCACAATAGCAAAGAGTTGGAACCAACCCAAATGTCCAACAACGATAGACTGGATTAAGAAAATGTGGCACATATACACCATGGAATGCTATGCAGCCATAAAAAATGATGAGTTCGTGTCCTTTGTAGGGACATGGATGAAACTGGAAAATATCATTCTCAGTAAACTGTCGCAAGGACAAAAAACCAAACACCGCATGTTCTCACTCATAGGTGGGAATTGAACAATGAGAACTCATGGACACAGGAAGGGGAACATCACGCTCCGGGGACTGTTGTGGGGTGGGGGGAGGGGGGAGGGACAGCATTAGGAGATACACCTAATGCTAAATGACGAGTTAATGGGTGCGGGAAATCAACATGGCACATGGATACATATGTAACAAACCTGCACATTGTGCACATGTACCCTAAAACCCTAAAGTATAATAAAAAAAAAAAAAAAAAAAAAAAAAAAAAAAAGAGTCTTTCCTTCATCTTGACTTTAGGTAACCTGATAACTATGTGCCTAGGCGATGATCCTTTTGTGGTGAATTTGCTGAGTGTTCTTTGAGCTTCTTGTATTTGGATGGCTAGGTCTCTAGCAAGGTCAGGGAAGTTTTCCTTGATTATTCTCTCAAATATGCTTTCCAAACTTTTAGATTTATATTCTTCCTTGCGAACACCAATTATTCTTAGGTTGGTTGTTTAACATAATCCAAAACTTCTTGGGGGCTTGGTTCATTTTCTTAAAATTATTTTTTCTTTGTCTTTGTTGGATTGGGTTAATTTGAAAGCCTTTGTCTTCAGGCTCTGAAGTTCTTTCTTCTACTTGTTCGATTCTATTGCTGAGACTCTTCAGTGTATTTTGCATTTCTCCAAACATGTCCTTTGTTTCTGGAAGTTGTGATTGTTTTTTATTTATGGTCTCTATTTCTCTGGAGATTTATCCATCCATATCCTGTATTATTTTTAAAATTTATTTAAGTTGGTATTTACCTTTCTCTGGCCTCCTTGAGTAGTTTAATAATTGACCTTCTGAATTCTTTTTCTGGCAATTAAGAGATTTCTTCTTGGTTTAGATCCATTGCTGGTGAGCTAGGGTGATCTTTTGAGGATGTTAAAGAATGTTGTTTTGTCATATTACTGGAATTGTTTTTCTGTTTCCTTCTCATTTAGGTAGACTGTGTCAGAGGGATGCTCTGGGACTCAAGGGCTGCTGTTCAGATTCTTTTGTCCCATGGTGTGTTCCCTTAATGTGGCACTGTCCCGCTTCCCCTAGGGATGAGGTTTCCTGAGAGCTGAAATGCAGTAATTATTATTTCTCTTCTGGGTCTAGCCACCCAGTGGAGCTACCAGGCTCTGGGCTGGCACTGGGGAGTGTAAGCAAAGAGTCCTGTGATCTGTGTTCCGGTCTCTGAGTCATGGATACCAGCATCTGCTCTGGTGGAGGTAGCAGGGGAGTGAAGTGGACTCTGTTATGGTCCTTGATTGTAGTTTTGTTTAGCACCCTAGTTTTGTGTTGGTTGGCCTCCAGTCTGGAGGTGGTGTTTTCAAAAAGGCATCAGCTACAGTAGTACAGGGAAGATGCAAGCTTGCCTTAAGGTCCTCTGGATAAGTATCTGGGTTTCTCAGGTGGTGGGTGGGATGGTGGAGCTCCCAAGAGATTATGTCCTTTATCTTCGGAATTCAGTAGTTCTTGGAGCGCAAGTTCATGATGTGAGTTCCACATGGTGCTCTATCCATCTGAGTGGGAGCTGCAAGCTAGTCCTGCCTCCTATCTGCCATTTTTTTCTCTCTGTTCTATTATATTATATATATATAATTATATATATAATTTTATTATATTATTAAATGCGATAATATATGGAAATATTTAGCATAGCACCTGACACAGAGTGAGTACTCAATATATGTTAAATGCTACTGCTATCACTACTAGTAATTGGGAAACACGAATAAGAAAAATAGGAAGATGAGAATTGAGCTCAGGCACATAACCTAGGCAGAGAAATGTCACCAAACTATAAAATATATACCCTGCAATCCAGCTGGCAGACTACATAAGTCTCTTTGCTCAAGTACTGAAACACAGAGGCCCATGTGCTGTCTAACACAGTGTCACCAAACCTTTTTGATCATGCACTGTATCAGTGAACCAATTTTAAGCTCTCCCCCACCATATATATTTGTTTATTCATTTATAAGTTGCAAACATTCACTAATGTACTATTGTGTATATTATAAAATATCTAAAATATAAATTTTTAAAAGCTGAGAGACAAATAAATATCAAGGGGTCCTCTAATAGTTCCTCCTTTTTTTTTTTTTTTTTTTTTGAGAGTTGTCTGCTGGTCTATCTGTGGCACTGGCTTTGAAAGAGGCCATTGTGAACCAAAAGACCATATAGACAAGATAATCCTAAGCAAAACAGAACAAAGCTGGAGGCATCATGCTACCTGACTTCAAACTATACTATAAAGCTACAGTAACCAAAACAGCATGGTAGTGGTTACCAAAACAGATCTATAGACCAATGGAACAGAACAGAGCCTCAGAAATAATACCACACATCTACAACCATCTGATCTTTGACAAACCTGACAAAAACAAGAAATGGGGAAAGGATTCCCTATTTAATAAATGGTGTTGGGAAAACTGGCTAACCATATGAAGAAAACTGAAACTGGACCCCTTCCTTACACCTTATACAAAAATTAACTCAAGATGGATTAAAGACTTAAACATAAGATGTAAAACCTTAAAAACCCTAGAAGAAAACCTAGGCAATACCATTTAGTACATAGGCATGGGCAAAGACTTCATGACTAAAACACCAAAAGCAATGGCAACAAAAGCCAAAATTGACAAATGGGATCTAATTAAACTAAAGAGCTTCTGCACAGCAAAAGAAACTATCATTGGGGTGAACAGGTAACCTACAGAATGGGAGAACATTTTGCAATCTATCCATCTGACAAAGGGCTAATATCCAGAATCTACAAGGAACTTAAATTTACAAGAAACAAAAACAACCTCTTCAAAAAGTGGGCAAAGGATATGAACAGACACTTCTCAAAAGAAGGCATTTATGCGGCCAAGAAACATATGAAAAAAAGCTCATCAGCACTGGTCATTAGAGAAATGCAAATCAAAACCACAATGAGATACTATCTTATGCTAATTAGAATGGTGATCATTAAAAAGTCAGGAAACAACAGATGCTGGAAAGGAGGTGGAGAAATAGGAACACTTTTACACTGTTGGTGGGAATGTAAATTAGTTCAACCATTGTGGAAGACAGTGTGGCGATTCCTCAAGGATCTAGAACCAGAAATACCATTTGACCCAGCAATCTCATTACTGGGTATATACACAAAGTATTATAATTCATTCTACTATAAAGACACGTGCACACATATATTTATTGCAGCACTGTTCACAACAGCAAAGACTTGGAACCAACCCAAATGCCCAACAATGATAGACTGGATAAAGGAAAATGTGGTACATATACACTAGGGAATACTATGCAGCCATAAAAAAGGATGAGTTCATGTCCTTTGCAGGGACATGGATGAAGCTGGAAACCATCATTCTCAGCAAACTAACTCAGAAACAGAAAACCAAACACTGCATGTTCTCACTCATAAGTGGGAGTTGAACAGTGAGAATCCATGGACAAAGGGAGGGAAACGTAACTTACTGGGGACTGTCACGGGATTGGGGGTTAGGGGAGGGATAGCATTAGGAGAAATATCTAATGTAGAGGATAGGATTATGGGTGCAGCAAATCACCATGGTACGTATATACCTATGTAACAAACCTGCACGTTTTGCACATATATCTCAGAACTTGAAGTATAATAAAAATTTTAAAAATAAAATAAATAAAATAATAAAAAAATCCATCTCAAAAAAAGAAAAGAAAGAGGCCATTCTACCAGGCTTTCTGTTGCAAGGATCAAATGAAATAACACCCTTCATAAAGCAGTTATAAAGTTTTAGTTATGCTTATCATCATAGTTAAACCATGTATGCACACAACACTAAGAATGATTAAAAAAAGTCTCTTGAAAGTTACAGTTCAGTGATAACACATAGAGTTATGCTTTGAAGAGTGTGTTTATCAAAACCTTCTTGAGAATCTATCACATGCCAAATGCCATTGTAAGAATCAGGGATTGAGATAGACAAGACAAAATCCTGGCCACTTGAGTATCTGGACTTTTAGTAGGAAAGCTACACCATTGTGAATAAATACAGAACCCTGTAACATGTACAGTGAAAGAAAACAGAAAATCAGAATGAGAGGAAGGAGTAGGGGCTCCCAGGGAAGGCTTCCCAAAATAAATGATGCCTAGGTGTGGTTTTTCAAAGGTAAATAAGTATTCAACAGGAAAACAAAGAAGAAAGGGTGTTTGGGCTAAAAGCACAGAAGTGTAAAACGACCTCCACATTCAGCATTCTACCTGGTCTCTGGGATGTTGGGCATGGCCGATGTGTTGGATTGTGAGGGAACAAGGAGGCCAGAGATGATGTTAGAAAATGTGGTCAAGGGCTAAGTCATGAGGCCTTTTGCTTCCTGATGAAGTTTGGGCTGAAACTCAAGATAGAGAATGCATTAAAGTTTGTAGGAAGGAGAGTGGCATGATCAATCAGATTTGCGTGTTAAAAGAATTCTTCTGAATATTCTGTGGAAGGAGGGTTGTCAGCCATGAAGCAGGGAGGCTAGAGACTCCTTGAACTCCAGGAGAAGGGAGGTGAGCCTGAACTGACTCTGTAGGAAGGATAGTTAATGGCACTGGAAAAGATGTGAAGAAATTGGAATTTAGGAGTTCATGGAATATACATAGCCCTCTCTGCCTCTTTCATCTATTCTGCAGGAAATTAAGTGAAATTCCTTCTTCTTCAGAGGCAATGAGACTTAGTTGGAGAATTTTCAAGTCTGAGATCTGAAGAAATGAATGCCTCTGTCTGCTTTTCCCACAAGGCTCTCCAAAGCTCACTGAAACAATTCCCAAAAAGCAGTGTCCAACCTTATCAGGGATCCTAGCCTATCAGATCAACAAGGCTGCATCTCCCACAGCTGCCAACTGTAGGACAATGGCTGAATTCTTAGAGAGGACAGCAGGCAGCTCCCTTTGATTGGTCTTGCTTTGCCCTATCAGGGAAGGGTCAACATGGGGCTCCCCAGCATTAAGGAGTGGAATCTCTTAAGGGAAGGTCACCCATTTCTATGTTCATTTAGTCTCTCCCGTTTCCTGGATTCCAAAATTTGAAGATGCTAGACATGAAACCCACTTTCAGCTCTCCAGCCTCCTTTCCAGCTTTACTCCACTGGTTAATGGCCTCTAATATCTACATTTTTATTTTTTGAAGTTTTAGTGGGGTATAGAAAATATTCAGAAAAGTGTACAAATGGTAGGTAAAATTTTACAAAGAGATCACACTTGTGCAACCAGAGCTCATATTAAGAAATAAGAAGTTACCAGCATCCCAGACAGTCCCCCCACCATTGCTCCTTCCAGAGACCACCTTCCCAAAGGCTAATGAATATTCTGACTTATAGCACCATAAATTTTTTCTGCCTGGTTTTGAGCTTTGTGGTTCATTAATTTTCATTGTTGTATAGTATTTTGCTGAGAAAATACACCACAATTTTTTCTATGGTTGAGTAGAATTTGAGTAGTGTACAGTTTGAATCTATTACAAGTAGACCTGCAATGAACATTTTTGTACATCTTATGGTGCTTACATGCATATATTTCTGTTGGTTATACATCTAGTATCACAGGGTATGCATACATTCAGCTTGAGCAGTAAACTGATACTGCCAATCAGTTTTCCAATGTGGTTGCATAGACTTACAATACCACTGGCAGTGTGTAAGAATTCTAACTAGTTCACATCATTGCCAATACTTGAAATTGTCTTTTTTTTGGTTCTAGTCATTCTGGTAGATGTGTGATGGTGTCACATTATGATATTATTTTCATTTTTCTGATAACCAATAAAGTGTGAGATGACCACAATTTTTTGATTGGTTTAGGCATTTCATTTCTATTTCTCCCACTTCCAATTGTGCCTCAATTCACTCCAATTTATGCTCAACCCTAACTTCTCTCTATAGTTACCAATATCTTAGTCAGCTGTAACAGAATACCTGTTCTCTTCCAGTTTTCCCTTGCATCACTAATGTATCAGTGTAGGCTGTTTCAAGTGCAAGTGTTCATCAACCCAAGTCAAACTGGCGTATGTGAAAGAAAAAAAGCAAAAAAAAAAAAGAAATCCTTTAGCTCATATAACTAAAAGGTCTTGTGGTATATCTCAAGTGGTATAGCTTGAAACAGAGCTCAAACAATGCCATCACCTTCTAGTTTTTCTCTTTTTGCGCAGTGTTGGCTCTATGGTCAGATGTAAGATGACTGCAATAGTTCTAGTTTTATATATTAATAGTTACAGGCTTAAGTTCCAAAGTAAAGATAGAGAGACTCCTTTTCCAAACTCAAACAAATAAAATGCCCTACAATTGAGTCTTGTTGGCTCTGATTGGTCTGTTTGGGTCATGTGCCAATCCTGGAACCACTTGCCTGGGAAATTGGCTAAGGCTTGGGTAATATGTCTAACCTGAAGGAGGAAGTGGAGTGGATCCACTCTGCTCAAACCAAATGGATTAAGAGTGGAGGCAGGTTGATTTCTCAGAAGTACAGTGGGGAAAAATTACCTGCAGGGTGAAAAGATGTTGGAAAGCAAATTCAACAGTTATCTGCTACACTTGTTAGCCCAGTTCCAAGGCCAGAATCCTTCAGTTATTCTTGAGTTTTTATTCTCCCTCAGCTTCCACATCCATTAATTATGGCTTCCCATCATTTCTACATCCTAAATAACTCCCTAATCCATCCATTTTATCACTACTTTTGCTATTCTAGTCCGAGTGACCAATAACTTATCCTTTGACTCCTGGAATAATTTTACATCATCCTTTCCTCTAAACTCTAAAAATAACAATAATAAGTAACACTTCTTGAATCTTATTCAATACCCAACACTGTGCAAGCACTTTACTTTTACTACATTATTCAGTCCTCAGAGCAACTCTATAAATTAAAAAACTGTGATATACTCCATTATATGAAGAGAAAACTATAATGAGAAACAAACTTCTTAAAAACTCAACATTCTTCAATGGCTTCTCATTTACCTATATTTTTGATGTCTATTACTATTTAACAAAGTACTCCCAATTTTATTGTCTTGAAAATAATAACAATCATTTATCTACATTAAGAATCTACAATTTAGGTGGGATTCAGCAGGGAAGGCTCATCTCTGCTTCTTACAGCATCAGCTGAAGTGGCTTGACTAGGGAATGGAGAATCCACATCCAAGATGGCTCACTCATATGGCTGATAAGTTAATGCTGCTATTGTCTGCAAGTTCAGAGTCAGAGACCTTAGTTCCCATCCACTTGGCCTCTCCATAGGCTGCCTGGGCTTCCTAGAAACATGATGGCTAAGTTCCAAAAGTGTCCCCAAAGCCAGGAAGTAGAAGATGCCATTTCTTAAGACCTGCCCGAGGCCAGAATCTGACACAGCATCACAAGGCCCAAATTCAAGGAGAGGGAAGCAAAGCTCTTCTTAATAGGAGGAGTATCAGAGAATATTTGGACCAAGTTTTAAAACTGCCATTTCCTAATTATAAAAATTCAAAAAATAAACTAAAAGGCTCTCCGCAATTTGAACCTGCTAACCAATCCATTATCCCATTTCACTGTAATATTTCCCTATGCATAGTGGCCTTCATTCAGTTCCTCCAAAGTATTATGTTCTCTCTCACCTCAGGGCCATTCCATTACAGCTGCTATTTGTACCTGCCTGGAATGTTTTCTCTGTTTTTACCCAATCTCCTAGCTTCAGATCTCAGAGAAAACTCCTCTCCTTGGGAGAGGAGTTGATATGGTTAGGTTTTGTGTCCCCACCCAAATCTCATCTTGAATTGTAATCTCCATAATCCCAAAGTGTCAAGGGAGAGACCAGGTAGAGGTAATTGGATCATAGGGATGGTTTCCTCCATGCTGTTCTCATGATCTAATGAGTGAGTTCTCACAGATCTAATGGTTTCATAAGGGGATCTTCCCCCTTTGCTCGGCACTTCTCCTTTCTGCAGTTCTGTGAAGATGGTGACTTGCTTCCCCTTCACCTTCCTCCATGATTGTAAGTTTCTTGAGGCCTCCCAAACCATGCTGAACAGTGAGTCAATTAAACCTCTTTCTTTTATAAATTACCCAGTCTTGGGCAGTTCATTACAGCAGTATAAAAATGGACTAATACAGGAGTTTCCTCTGAGATGCTAGCCTAGGTTAAGCCCTTCTGTTTTAAGTTCTCATACAAAGTGTGGCTCATAGTAGGTGCATCATACATATGTTTTGACAAGAGAAATAATTGAATGAGTGAAAAAAAATCATTGTCTCTTTAGTATGAAACCCTCTTGCCACCTCTCTGCTTTCTTGTGCTATACCCCAGCCCCACTCAACTTCCAGTCTCCAGGTAGATGCGCTCCAGCTCTTATAGCATTTCAGCTCTTCTTGAATTTCTCACTCCTCCAGGAAGGTGACAATTCCCCAGGATCCACTTAGGTTAAACATTCAACTTCCAGAACTCACCAGCTCCAGTGCTTGTATAAATAGAAAGTCTTGAGAGCTTGTTTTCATGGAACCTTTGTCTAATGGTCACAGCATTCCTATCAGTAAAGTCTCTATTTGCTCTGAAGCTCCTGGAAGATAGTTATGATGTGTCTCTGACTCAAAATCTCTCATATTCTTAGAAAACAGAAAACAGACGTCCTCAGGACTGGCAGAATAAAGTTGAATTTTAATAGGCAAACGGTACAGCATGAGAAAAGACTGAGTGGGCTGGGTGTGTTCCCTGTTGTCTAATGGGCAAGCCTTGGCTCTCATCTAGGTTAAATTTTTGGTGAGAAAAGAAGACAGATTTTATAATGAAAACACACTGGACACCAAGCCATAGTCCTGGTTTACCACAATCAAGTGCTGCCACTTAGCCTTCCTGGGAATTGTTATTTGTATCCATTAAGTGAGGGCTGTGAGACAAGATGGTAACTTGAGGCCAGTCCAGCTCTAGCAGCTGGTGATTCTAACTAGGAGTGGTGTTGCATAGTGGCTAGTTGCTCCAACCTGGAGGCAAACAAACCAGGGTTCAATTTCCCGGTTTTCTCCCTTTTGAAATGTGTGGCCTAGAGTAAGTTACTTTACGTCTTTGAGTCTCACTTTTGTTATCTGTAATCTGGGAATAATAATAGCTTCTCTCTCATAAAGCTGTTGTGTGAATGCTAATGAGATAAGCTATACAAAGTATGTAGGTTATATTAGTCACCTAGTTAATTAAATAATTCAACAAATGGTTATTGAAAACTTCTTGCAGGAAGATACGGTAAAGTGGAATGGTTATAGCCTTGACTTTGGATAATACATGAATTTAAATACTGGTTTCATCACCTACTAGTTATGTGATTTTGGCCAAGTAACTTAGGGCAAGTGACTTATCTTTTCTGAACTTTGGTTTTCTCATCTTTAAAATAAGGGTAAGAGATGAAAGCCTCACAAAATTATTTTAATAATTCAGTAAGATAGATAAAATATATCCTACAATGAGTAACATATAGTATATGCTAAATAAATAAAAGTTGTTTTTTGAAATTATTATTGCAAATAATTACTCTTCTTCAGAGAACAATTTGTTGATAAGTTTGGTTAAAGTATGGAGGATACTTATGGAAGAATCCTGGGAGACGTTTAGAAAAGGTAGGCTGGGGCCGGGTGCGGTGGCTCATGCCTGTAATCCCAGCACTTTGGGAGGCTGTGGCGGGTGGATCACGAGGTCAGGAGCTCGAGACCAGCCTGGTCAAAATGGTGAAACTCCGTCTCTACTAAAAATACAAAAATTAGCTGGGTGTGGTGATGGGCGCATGTAACCCCAGCTACTCAGGAAGTTGAGGCAGGAGAATCGCTTGCACCCGACAGGCAGAGGTTGCAGTGAACCGAGACCGTGCCACTGCACTCTAGCCTGGGCAACAGAGACAGGCTCCATCTCAAGAAAAAAAACGAAAAAGTAGGCTGAGACTATATGTGGTAGCTCTTCAATGCACAGATGAGGAGTCTGCATTTTATCTACTGGCAATGACAAACCACTGAAGAATTCTAGGCTTTCAAAAAGATAATTTCAGTGTAGAATGTAGAAGATATTACAGAGAATACACACTGGAAATGGAGAGACTTTTTCACTCATCCATCCATTCATTCATTCTGTCAATCACTTGACAATTATTGAACCCCTATGTGTCAGGTCCTAGTTGGTGGGAATGGAGAGGAACACAGACAACTAAATAAGACCTAAAATGTAATAAGTACTAGAATAGAGAAGCAAATCAGTGTGGTATCTAATTCAGATTTTTTGAGAGACCCAAAATGCTTCCAAAATACAGTTATCTTTAAACTAAGACCTAAAGTATAAAGGATGGAAGAGCATTCCAGGCAGAAGAAAGATCAAGCACAAAAGATGAAGAGGCCAGAGAGAGCAGGGTGAGTGGAGGACTCAAAAGACATTCAGTCTTCAAGATGAGAGGTGAGGAGAATCTGAACAGGGTTAATGACCATGGGGAGAAGAGGGGATACATGCACATGCCATTGTGGAGATAATGGTACAGTGTTAGAAAATGTGCTGACACACTGGGCGTGCAGGAGGTGTAAGAAAAGGCAAGGTGACTCTAAGTTGACATCCCATCTCATGTTAGTCAGACATCCCTTCTCATGTTAGTCAACCCTTACTTTAGTTTGTCTTTTACTTCTCATTGGTAAAGGAGATTTACCAATTGGATAAATTGGATTTTACTGTGTCAGCTTGGTTTAATCAGAAACTAGGTATGGTTTCCTTTATGGTCTCAAGCCAGAGTTGTACAAGAGAGAGACTTGCATAAGATTTGGAAGGCAGAGGTGAAGCAGCAGCCATTATCACTCTCTGAAGGTCATGTGATCAGATGGAGTGACAGGCATAGCAGTACCTGGTAGCTTCCAGCTCTTCCAGCTCTTCCTCTTTACAAACAGCAGCTCCAGGCCCATCATCTCCTCTGCAATACCCAGAGCAGTTGCCTCTGAGAGGCAATGGTTTCCCACAGACGTCTCCTGCACTACCCCTTTATGAGCCCACTTGTGTTGCTGTATGTGCTTGACTTTTGACTTTTCAGATTTACTATGAATCCTTTCCTGATCCTTTAAATACCACTTTCAGAATTTCACTTTCCTAGTTTCTGCCATAATTGCATAGCGTCTAATTCATATCACAGTTCTCTTATTTCATAACCATCATAATAAATCTACCCTGACTGAATCTGACTAATACAAGGCTCATAAACTTGGGTGTCACTTATCCTTGAGTATTTCTGATGTGCCCAGGCAGCTGGTGAAGAGTTAATATTGGTGTTTCTTCCTCCTAAGAAGAGACATAGATCATTATCTCATTTAGTTCAAAACCAAATAAAAATATATTTTTAAGATTCTTACTACTCTCCTTCCTTTTAACCCAGTAAAACAAGAAATAGGGAATGATAAGCCAGATGCCAACCAATCACATAAGAAAAATAGAGAGGAGAAAGAATGTTTCAAAAAGAGAGAAGACGTGTAAAGATCCAGGGTTCACAGCTCCTCCCTAGGTTTGCCTCCCTTAGGCTTGTCATGAAGACAAAATGATGTAATGGTAGATAGGCCCTCAACAAATGGTAGAAAGCCGTGCAGATGTGGAATCAAGCTGGGATGACCACTTACAAGAAGGACTTTGTGCTTTCCACTCTTCAGTAGTCCTTTTAGGATATTCAGCTCACCTCTGTGCTCCAGCCTTCAGACAACTAGAATTTCAAAGAACATATTTACGTGGTTGGTGCCAGCAAGGCCTAGAGCATTTGGCTCAGGAAATACCATTGTCTGCTCCTGACCCACTAGGGAAAAGTAGCTGAGAGTACCTACAGACCAGTTTGTTCTCCTTTCATGCCAGGACTTTTCTGGAATGGAAGTGTTCTGGCAACCTCAGAATTATTTCACCTTTTCTGCCCCAGATCTTTTCAATTTTTTTTTTTTCCTCCTCTGTCCCTGGGATTATTCAGGGAGAAGCACCCGTAAGGAATCCTGACTCCAATACTTGCTTGCCATGCGATTGTGATTGTGAACCAGTTACTTCAACTCTCTCCCAATTTCTGCATCTGTAAAATGATGATAATGATTTATCTCATGGTGTTGTGAGGATCAAACTAGTTATATGCGTAGCATTTAGAACAGTGCATGGCATATAGTGAGTGATCCACAAATGTTAGCTGATGTCATTATAATCAAAATAATAATAAAATTTTATGATTACATAGAATCAAAGGGTTAATTGCAGCTTTCTTGAATCCAAATCAAATGTTGTGAGGTTGTACATGATCTTTATTTTTGGTATCTTCCTAGAGAAATCAGGTGATTTAGAAGCTCAGTGGTTCCTGATTGATAGTAATGCCACTTATCAGTCTTAGTGCATGCAAAGAGAAATTGGTCTAGTTCATCTATCAAATCATGATAACTGTGAAGTGGAAAGGAACCAATATTTAGCCGTTTCGCCACCAGCTACTGCTTCCTCTTTCTCCTTGCTTTCCAGCCATGCTTCCAGGTGCTTGCATGTGCTGTCTCCACTTCTTCCCACCTACTTGCCTGCTGGACAGCTACCCCCCAGTCTGGCTTCTACCCTCACTTTGCAACTGAAGCTGGCTTCCCAAAGGTGACTGACAACTTCCTTGTTTCTAAATCCTTTTAACATTTCTTTGCTTGCTGACCACTTCTGCCTTCCAGAAAAATTTTCTTTGCAGCTTACATGACACCACGCTTGTCCTCTTTAGGCATTTTTTTTTTCTACCTTCCTGGCAGCTGCTTATTTCCTGTTTCTTTCTTTCTTTTTTTTTTTTTTTGTTGTTTGTTTGTTTTGACTTATTTTTTTTCCCCGACTTTACATGCTGATGTTTTTCAGATTTGATCGTAAGCCTTCTTGTCTTCTCATTACACACCTTTCTCAAGGGAATTTCTTCCATTTCCAAGGCTCAACCATTAGATAGATGGACTGCTAGCCCAGCTCCTTCTCCTGAGCTTCAGACTCTTATATCTGCCTTCTTACTGGGCATTGCCAACTAAATGTCACAATGGTGATTCAAATCCAGCTTGTCCTAAAGTGAACTGATTTTGCTCCACAGAATGGTCAGCCTCCTCCCATGTCCCCTTTCTCAACGACTGGCACTTCTATTGGCACACTATTAGAGAAACATCTTGGCATTCTATTTCTGCCTTTGTCTCACTTCCTCTACATCTGCCAATTTTACTTCCAAAATACCTCTGGGACCAGACATCTTATCTCTCTCCTTGTTGCTTCTATCCTGCTTTGGGCCACCATCATCTTTCTGCTGATTGATGACTATAGCCTCCTAATTGGCCTCTTGGCCTTCAGTCTTGGTTCATTCAAATTATTCTCCAAGTTGCCAGAATTGTATTTTGTAAGTGGAAAACTGACTCTGATGTTTTCCTGCTTACAACACTTTAGTGATTCCCAACATTTTTGAGGATAAAGATGAAATGTCCTAACTGAGTTTTCAAGGACCTATATGATTTGTTCCTTGCTTATTCTGTGGCCTCATTTCTGCCTTCCCCCTAATCCCCTGCAGTATTCCACATGCTAGTCCTACTGAGCTTTCATTTTCCAGAATCAGTCCACAGGCCCTTGTCTGCAACCCTGGAGGTCTCAGGTACAGGTTGCTTCTTCCAGGAAGATTCCCCTCATACTTAGGTCTGGGCTAGGTCCTCTCCCTTGTGGGACCTTGAACAGCTTAACTCACAGCTCTGTCTTCTTCCTGGTGATTTACTTAGGGCTTGGGCTTTGGAGTCAGGCCATGGGAATCTGAATTCTAGCTCTGCCACCTGCAAGGTATTATTTAACTTCAGTGAGCCTCAGTTTCTCCATCTGTAAAATGGGTCTAAACCCAGACTCTATTCTATAGTTTGCAGTGAAGAGTAAATGAGATGAGGCACATGGAGCGCTCAGCATAGTGCCCAGTAACGGTTGCACTGGTTACCCGTCTGTTCCTGTCTTCACATTTTGAATTCCATAAGAAAAGGGACAGTCTTTTGCCTTGTTGCATACCTGACACCTCAAACTCTGTTTGTCTAGCACTTTTTTCAAAAAGAATGAAGGCCACTGCCTGTTTTGGTTTTCTAGGTAGGTCATAGAGGTAGAAGGTGTCATTGGTGTCTAATGATGTAAAGGAGAAAGGAAGGGAGGCTGAAGGTTAGAAATTAATTGCAAGAGTGTGTTCCTTAGATATTTTTCCTTATTTAACATTGACATTTAAGATGATTTTAAAAGTAATGTATTCTTATTCTAGGAAATTTGGAAAATATGTAACTTGCAAGGAATATATCAAGCACCTACAGCTTTAGATCTAAAAACCCACCATTAATATTTTATCATTCCTTATAGCTTTTCACAAATTCATGTCTCTTTATTGAAACAGGGAACAAAAGGCATGCAACTAATTATTTGTCTAATTAATTATTTAAAATCTATATTTTTTATTTGAATTTAAACTGCATAAAGGCAGGGATTATGCACAACACTAAATGTCCAATATCTGCTATAGTGCAAGTAGCAGCTTAATAAAAATATATTGACTAAATTACTACATATATTTAATTTGGTATCTTCATCATTTTTTAAATTTCAACATTATCTTGTATTTCCCCATGCCATTATTTATTTCTCTATTAATTATTTTTATTGATTGCTTAATAGTCTTAATTTACATTTGTATCTCAGAAATAATTTAATCATTTATTGTTGTACACTTAGGGTATATCAGTTCTTCATTATTTTAATTAATACTGTGACAGACATTCTTGTGCATAGTTTCATGCCTATATGTTAATTTCCTTAAGCTCCTTTCCTAGAGGAGGAATCTTATTACAAGTCTTTTAAAAATATTCTAAAATTCTCTATTCTATTTGCCTCACATTGTCTGTAAAACATTCACACTCACTGTTTTGTGACTAATGAACCTGAGATAAATAACACCCAAAGCCCAAGGCTCAGCCTTACTCACCCTCCTGCTCTCCACGCTGGGAGAAAATGCTCTTGCTCCTGCCCTGGGAACCACCATCATTCACACCTTTGTCTTATTAAATACATCAGGTTACAGAGGGGGAACGAAAACAGATCATTATTTTTATTTATTTATTTATTTATTTATTTTTTTGAGACAGAGTCTCGCTCTGTCGCCCAGGCTGGAGTGCAGTGGCGCAATCTAGGCTCACTGCAAGCTCCGCCTCCCGGGTTCACGCCATTCTCCTGCCTCAGCCTCTCCGAGTAGCTGGGACTACAGGCGCCCGCCGCCACGCCCGGCTAATTTTTTGTATTTTTAGTAGAGACGGGGTTTCACTGTGGTCTCGATCTCCTGACCTCGTGATCCGCCCGCCTCGGCCTCCCAAAGTGCTGGGATTACAAGCGTGAGCCACCGCACCCAGCCCAGATCATTATTTTTTATTCTTCCTCTCCCTCCTCTTTATTCTCTTTTCCCCCATCGCCTCCCCCTGGGCCCTCCCCTCTTCCTCCCTCCTCTTCTTCCTCATTCTCCTCCTACTCACACCTTTTTAAGAAAAAAAAGAAACAAAACTTTTTGAAAAAAATATATTTATTATATATTGTGGATAATTAAGGAAGAAATTTAATGAAAGGAAGGGAAGGAGAGAAAGGGGTCAGAGAGAAAAAGAAAGCAAGCTAGAAAAAGAAAGAGAAAAACAGAAGGGAATGAGAAGAGACTAGAAACAACATTTTAGAGCAGGGAGAATCATTACAGAATGACAGAGGAGAAAACAGAAGAAAAAATATTGGTGTACCAAAATATATATTTGAGGCCATTCTTATACAACCCTTTGGTCAACATTTTTCTGACAGCCTTTCAGAGATTTGAAGAAGCTATTATAGTTCTATAAATTTTATTTTATTTTTATTTTTGCCTTTTTTTCCCCAGAGTAAGTTTATTTATTTATTTATTTATTTTTAAATTTTACCTTGATTTCTGGGATACATGTGCAGAACATACAGGTTTTTACATAGGTATACATGTGCCATGGTGGTTTGCTGCACCTATCAACCCATCATCTAAGTTTTAAGCCCCGCATGCATTAGGTATTGGTCCTAATGCTTTCCTTCCCCTTTCCCCCCACCCCCCGACAGGCCCTGGTTGTGTGATGTTCCTCTTCCTGTGTCCATGTGTTCTCATTGTTCAACTCCCACTTATGAGTGAGAGCATGCGGTGTTTGGTTTTCTGTTCCTCTGTTGGTTTTCTGAGAATGATGGTTTCCGGCTTCATTCATGTCCCTGCAAAGGACATGAACTTATTGTTTTTTTATGGCTACATAGTATTCCATGGTATATATGTGCCTATTTATTTATTTATTTGAGACAGAGTGTTGCTCTGTTGCCCAGGCTGGAGTGCAGTGGCGCGATCTTGGCTCACTGCAACCTCCACCTCCCATGTTCAAGTGATTTTCCTGCTTCAGCCTCCCGAGTAGCTGGGATTACAGGTGCCTACCACCACACCCAGCTAATATTTTGTATTTTTAGTAGAGATGGGGTTTCACTGTGTTAGCCAGGATGGTCGCCATCTCCTGACCTCGTGATCTGCCCACCTCAGCCTCCCAAAGTGCTGGGATTACAGGCATGAGCCACTGCGCCTGGCCTATTTATTTATTTTTGGAGACAGAGTCTCACTCTGTCACCTAGACTGGAGTGCAGTGGCATGATACTGGCTCACATCAACCTCCGCCTCCCAGGTTCAAGCGATTCTCCTGCCTCAGCCTCCCTAATAGCTGGGACTACAGGTGTATGCCATCACCGCTGGCTAATTTTTGTATTTTTTAGTAGAGATGGGGTTTCTCCATGTTGATCAGACTGGTCTGGGACTCCTGACCCCAAGTGATCTGCCTGCCTTGGCCTCCCAAAGTGCTGGGATTACAGGAGTTAGCCACTGTGCCCGGCCTCAAGGTGTTTATCTACTTATTTCTATTGTTCCTCCGGGGACATGATTTTTATCCTCCAGTTACCCTTTTTGGAATAATGTTCAGTTTGTCAGTATCCTTGCTAAAATGTGAGGCTCTGTGTTGGACAGGGAACTCCAGAGTGTTCCTGGTGTGAGCTGAGGAACAGAGCACACTACAGGCCTGTCACTTCCTATGCTTAGCATGGGAACTTCTCTTTACCCTCTTTTGCTCTCTATCTCTCTCTCAAACATTTACAGCTGTGGTTCTAAAGCTTCTTGGTCTTAGACTTCTTTACCCTCCTAAAAAGATGATTGAGAACTACACATAGATTTCATTTATGTAGATTCCATCTAGTGATATTTACCAAATAAGAAGTTAAAACATAAAATTTAAAGTTATTGCTTTAATTCATATAAAAGTAACAAAAATACACCCATGACATGGGAACATAATTGACGTTTCCTTATGAAAATGCTTCAGAATTAAAAAATTATATTCAGGAAATGGCATTATTTTATGTTTGCTTATCTCTTCAACATCTGGCTTAATAGAAGATAGCTTGATTATCATCTGATTCTTCATTTAGTCTGTTACAATGTGATGTTTTGTTGAAGCATATAAATAAAATCTGGCCTCACTCAGAGGCATAGTTGGAAAAAGGGGGAATATTTTAATGGCCATCTTAGGTAGTCATGGATATTCTTCTTTGATATTACACAAAAACTTGTGGCAGTTTCTGAAAGGTTAGTTGCAATGCAAAATCTGGAACCTTATCAATGAACTTTTCCTTAGTTGATTACATATAATCCATTGGTCCAGCTTACGCTTTCAAAGGATCTTTTACCCATGCGTGATTTTGTAACATCGTACATTAATCATTGGGCAAATATTAGTTATGCAGGTCTTCTAAATGTTGACACATTTCATTCTACAATACAAAAAAATCACATTAATTACTATTACTATAAATCTTATAGTATTGGGAAGCTGACAAGTTTACGGTGGCAGATATAAGCTTTCCAAAATTTACTTATAAGCTTGAATTTTATCATTAGCAACAAATATTGGTAGTGATTTTTCTTGAAGTGACAGGCTTACCTCATTCATTTCTGTGGAAATGTCTGCTACATGCCCACATCTAAATAATCATAGTTTGTCTGTTAGTCATTCTTTCAAGTAAAAATGGGGTCAAAATTTAATAAAAATAACAATATTTACTGCTTAATAAAAGACATTGTTAAGTGAAACTGGCATTCCCCCCTCTCTGGGCATGCACGGTGGTAAAGAATACAATGACCACTTGCACAGTTGGGCATCATTGCTTTTGCACCATCAGTGCAAATGTCAACACAGTAAAAAACGCCAAGTAGTATGACTCTGAAAATAATTTTGGCATTGTGGACCTCTTGAAAGGATCTGGAGGACTGCCAAAGTTCTGTGGACCACACCTCGAGAGAGCTGCCAGTGTTCAGGACGCCTACTAGTCACATTAGTTATATTCAGTCTCCCACTGATCCTATTAGTGGTAACAGGCTGTGGATCTTCAAAGAAGTAACACTAATAGCAGCAGGAATGAATGTATTGTAGGTGCTGTGCCAGGTGCATTTCAAACATTATCTCACAGCAACCCTTGAGGTAGGTTCTGTTTTATCCCCACTTTCAGATGAGAAAACTGAAGATCAGAGAGGTGATTTAACATGCCTAAGGTCACACAGCTGGTAAGATTAGAGCCAGTGGGAAACACCCAGCAGCCTGACTCCAGAGCCCATGCTGTGAGCTGCTCTGTTACTGCTGGAGAGGCTACCGGGGTGGGTGAAGTAAAGAGATAGCATGCCGGAGAGGTAGGAGGTCAAAGCAGTGGCTGAGAGTCTTGGACTCAAGGATCAAAATAGCAAATCAAAGTTTTCCCCAGAACCTCTTTTCTCATCTGATTCCCATAAAGTCCTCTGAGATGGACAGGATTCTTCTCATTTCCATTTTCTAAGCAAGGAAACTGACAGTGCTCAGCAGGCAAGCATCCCCTTGTAGCCTAAGTCATATGCTAGGAGAGCGCCGCCTTCTCGCCCAATGCCAAAGACTCAGGGCCCTTCTTGGCAGCTTTTCTCCCTTGGGGCATCATGCTGTCACATGCCATGGAGGGGAACTTGGCAAAACAGGCAGTGGTGTCAAAAGAGACAGGAATGGCGACCCAAAGTCCAGGCATTTGTCTGACCAGCAGTGAGAGTCCTCCTGGGTGTCTATGACTGAGACTCAGAGCTTTTCTGCATTCTGGGGTTCAATTCCACATTAAGCCAGGAACAGTTTCTCTGCAAACAGAAAAGCAAGTGTAGAGGATGAAAAGGACAGGTCAGGAAAATACACTGTAGCCTTGGATGCCGTGGACAATAAGGTTTGAAGGAACAGAGAAAAAGGAGCTCAAATGCTGTCTGGATTTCTTTCTCAATGGAGGGAGAAATTGAGGCCTGCAGAGGGGAAGGAATTGCGAAACGTCATGCAGCCCATAAAGTAAAAATGCCAAACACCATGCTGGCCCCAGGACCCCTTGCTTGATTCACCATACTCTCAGAAAAGAGACTATATTTAGACAAATCAAAGCCAGCTTGCCTGGAGTCTCCCTTCTGATATCTCAAAGCAAACAGAGGCAACTGGCAGCGGGGTTGCTATGCCAGAAGCTCAAGCTCTGGAGACTTGTTCCCCTTCTGTGAAATTTTTATGAACAGGGACTGAGAACCAGGATGGAATTGCTTTGGTTTATCGGGACCTCTCCCCAGAGTTCGTAATCATGTTCCTCCTACATACCACTCTGGTGTTTAAATTCCAAGTGGGTTTTATATTCAGTTCAATCTGAGATTGCTTCTCTTCTAATGAGCCAACTTTGCCTTTGTTCTTTTGTTTATATTCCCTAGACAATTGACAGTTCCTGAAAGTTGCAGTCCTGCTGGATTCGGAAGAGGGGAAATTTCAGGACAGTTCCTGAATATTCAGGACTTCAAAGCCCCATTCAAGGCCAGCACAGCGCCTCCCAAATAAAGGGGGAGATAATTCACAGGTTACAATCTGCTGCAGATGAGAACGCCTGTTCTCAGCTCAGATCCTCACATGGTCTCCCCTGCCCAGGGCAGTTCCCCTGCTGATCTTCCACATTGGGAAGTGTAGAGGAGAAATTTTTCTGTAATAAGGGGATGATTGTCTGCTCCTCCATTTTCTTTCCTCATCAACAGGTTGGGTTCTGAATTTTTACAATTAGAAATGAAGCGTTTAATTTCAGGTTCTGTTCACCAGGACAAAGGAGAATATTATACTGACTGTAGAACTTCTTTTTTTTTTTTTTTTTTTTTTTTTTTGCGGGGAGAGGTCCACAAATATTTATGGAGAATCTGCTATGTTCAAAGCCCTTTTTAAGAACTGAAGATTCAGCAGTTGAAGCAAACAAATGTTCTGCTCTGGTGGAGCTGACATTCCCTGGAGTGAGTCAGACATCATATGATGGTCTGTAGGGCAGTGTGAAAGGCAAACGCAGGTAAAGGCCTAGAGAGTGACAGAGGTGGCATTTTAGACTGGCATTAAAGACAGGCATTGAGTTAGGGTGAGGGTTAGGAGTAGAGACCTGAGGAGCTGATATTTGAATAGAAACCTGAATGAAGCTAGAGAATATATTCTGAAGCATGAGAGGAAGACTCCTCTACTTGTCAGATTGGTCATCTCTGAAATGGGGTGGGGTCTGCCTTGCAACCTCAGATCACACAGAACCAGCTTAACCCTGCTTCCAGATGCACATCCCCTCCATGTTCTTGAAGACCATCCTTGGGTCCCACCTGAACCTCCTTATCCCAGCAAATCTGACTGATTTTCCAGGCTAAATTTACCTTTCAGATTGCATTTACCCCAAACAAAACAAAGCAAAAAAACCCAGCCCTTCTAGAATCTGGAGTCAGTTACTAAATCTTTGATTCTTCTTCTTCTGCCATTCTTGATCCTTATGAGATTCTGGAGCTTCAGAGATAGACATGCCCTCTGAGGTCAGATGGTCCAACCCCCTCATTTTATAAATGGGGAAAGTGAAGCCCAGGCATAGGAAGGGCCCTGTTTTTGGCTGCTTACACAGTTAGTTACAGAAGTGACAGAGTGGGGACACATGTCCAAGTTTCCTACTGATCTCATGCTCTTTTTCCTTCCAGCCTCCAACACCCCAAATGCCACCTTTAATCCACATCTACTTTATGTACTTGGAGAATAACAACAATAGTTCATGTTTCCGCAGAATTTGGGTTTCCTCTTGCAATGTTGTTCTGTTCTTCTCCGAGGATGTATTCTGAGAAAAGAAACTCTCTGTAGGTTTCTTTTTTTCTCTTTTAAACTAAATATTGTCTTTTATTTTACTCCAGGCTTTGTGCTAAAGGCTTTATACTCAGTATTTCATTTAACTCTCAAAACCCCTTTGTGAGACATTATAATCATTTTTATTGAAAGACTGGGAAGCTCAAGTTCAGAGAGGCTGAGTAATTTACCCAAGGTCACACAGCCAGAGAATGGTGGAGCTGGGATAAGAACTAGGACCTGCAGACTCACCCACTAGGCTGGTCGGTTCTCCATGTCTAGCATCTGTCACCAGCCAAAGTATCATGCTCCTATTGGGACATTTGTCTCTTCATATTCATGGGCCTT
Source organism: Symphalangus syndactylus (assembly GCF_028878055.3). Taxonomy (NCBI): domain Eukaryota; kingdom Metazoa; phylum Chordata; class Mammalia; order Primates; family Hylobatidae; genus Symphalangus; species Symphalangus syndactylus. Next base: position 37,968,856 of record NC_072429.2, read on the forward strand.
CTTTCTCTTTGGCTACTTTGGTTACCTTTCTTCACCCTGATATCGTAGCAGTTGGCCATGCCAGGAGTCTACCATCCTCTAGCCTTTCTCTGCGAGATTCCTGACCCACAGCTTGGGATGTTTAGCATCACCTGACCTTGGAATCCTGGCCACAGCTGATACAATACAGAATAACTTGACCCAAAGCCTACTAGCTATGGGCTGGTCAGCAGCCTCTGAGGTGTTGATGCTCTGTCCATAGGAACACTGTGCTCTGGCAGGTGATTGGCTGAACCAATCAGACCTTTTCTCTTGGAGAGCAGTAAGATAGGGTAAGGCATAAGAATAGTGCTCATAATCAGAAGAGGCAGAAACACAGAAGTCCAAGGCTTATGGACAGATTAGACAAGAGTGAAAAACATTCCAGTGGTGGAACAATATCGTGGACTCCATGGGGTTTGACTCTGCAGCTCGGATGGTTTCTGCAGCTCAGATGGTTTCCTTACTTCTCTGTGAATTTTTAAAATAAACTTCTAGTAAGTGAGTAACACGAGTGTGTCTCTGTCCATGCTCCCCAGAAGAGGCAAATCAGCACTCTTCAGTCTGTTCCCCTTCAGTGCAGCAATTGGTTCAGCTGATCACCCTCCAGCACTGAGTCTCCACATTGGGCAGAACTTCTACAGTCATTGGCCCCTGGTTAGACCTGAGATAAGTTTCCCCAAGGGAGGCTGAGAAACCATCTGGGCAGATTCCTGAGGCCCCCTTCAGACTTGATGGAGCAGAATTCCTGTGGGTGGCTCCTGAGACATCTTACCCAAACTCCCCAGATGATTTTATTCCCAAGTGATTTCTACGGATCTTAAAGTTTGAAAACAGTGGCCATGGAGAGCTGTTTGTGGGTCAGATACTCACTCTGGTCCTACCAATTGTGGTGAGCATGTATGTTCTGGAATGAATATCCTGCATTCTCTTTGGTCTAAGGACTTGCCTGTGGATCCTCCTTTTTGGGGGGTGGAGGTAGGGAACATTGGACCCCATCATGCAACTCTGGTGATATGTTTTAGGAACTGCTCATATCTGAAATGGCAAAATGCTCCCATGAACTGGTCATACCTGAAATGGCAAATTGCTCCCCATGAACTTTAAAATATTTTGAATTATTTGCTGTCTCTTAATGATCCCAAGATTTCACACACACAGAAATCTGATTTCCATCTTTTCTTGAAAATCTGTGATATTTAGTAGCACTGGGCCTTCATCCTGTTTTGGCAACAATAAACTATTGCTGAATACAGATGCCATCTTCAGATGGGGCTTAAGTGCCCCATTTACATCAGAGTCCCCCCTCTCCTGATAGTGTCTCCAAATTTGAGGCTGTCAGTGGTTCAAGAAAAATGGGAGTGATCACATTTTTTTGTGGATATGAAGAATATTCTTTCATATTTACTAGGTCAGTTTTGTAACTGTCTTGAGAAAAATACAACTCAAGATGGTCATACTACTCTGATGATGCCGGATGTCTGATCCTAAAGACATTTGAGTTGTGGTGCTTGACACTGATTCCCACATCCCTCCATAGGCTGTAACTGGAAGGCAAGAGTCCGAATCTGATTGTGGAGTGCAACATCTTTCTTGTACAGATGGAGAGACTTTGGCTCAGAAACATAAGAGCACTCCTGGATGTCACCCAGGATGTGGGGCATAGCCAGAGTGAAAGCTGAGTCCTCATTCTCGAGCTGGGCTCTTCTTCATCTATAGCTGGCACTATTTCCTTCGAAGTTTCTTTACACTTGGCCACATCATTTTTTTTGGCAGGGGGTGGGGTGGGGGGTGGGGGGGTGTTCACTATATCACAAGTACAGTTCTAACTAAAGTTTCTTACAAATATTATTTGATTTAATAATTATCCTTATTTGACAAATGAGAAAATTGACGTTTACAAAGTACTTTGCTTATTTTTGAAAGAAAAGGAATTTGAATCCAGGTCTGGGCACAGTCAAAGCCTGAGGGCTTCCCCATGTTGCCGTGTAAATCAGCTAACCTACCAAACTGGGAGGTTGGTGCCATGCTGTTTCCATTTTATTATGGAGAAGGCAAGAAGGTAAGTGGCTTGCCTGGGATCACACAGCCAGTAGTTGATACAGTCAGGACTAAAATCTAGGGCTGGCTCCAGGCTGGCACTTGTAACTGTGGCCACATTTGCTACTCTTCTGTACTTCATGTAACCACTAGAAACCTTCCAACAGTTCATTTCCATTGTTTTGTATGGAATCACTCTGTACAACTTAGTATCAATACATAAATTTGGGTGTATAGAGGGGATCCGTCTATTTTGTGGCACACTGAATGTTCCTGTACAGTTTTGTGATAGTACAGCATTTTGGGCCAACACATTGAGCAGTAGCCTAGACATTCAGGTGAGATGATGCCTACAGATGGAGAATCTGCATCCACAGACTAGAAGCGCCTTCTCCAGTGGCACATGTTGAGTGCCAATTCTCAAACGATTAGAGCCAACACTCTCTATAGCCAGAACTAGAACACAGGGCCCTGACTTTTTTTTTTTCTGCATGATTCTTTCTCTTTCCAACACACAAAGTTGCTTACCTCCTATTCAAATGTTATCAGTAAAATGCCATGAAATGCTGTGATTCCCTTCTGTCATCTTCATTTCACATTGTTAAAGATGAGAGGTATGACTTCTCCTCACTTAGAACCGCAATACCTCAGAAAGTGAGGACTGTATCAGTGGTTTTTACAACATACTCCAAAGAATCCTAAAGTTTCGTGTTAGGCCCTTGTAAGATCTTGAAAATAACGAAGTCTTTACCACCAAGAATAAAGATTCAAATTGACTAAAGAATATGTTAATCACTCAATTACAAAACATATTTCATATATTGGGTTTAGTGTAATATATCATTTTAAAGAAAGAGTTCCGTTGCTAAAAATATCTTGAAAACCTCTTTTTGTAAATATCATTTGTCACAGAGTCACAGGATACATCTACCCAGAGGTAGAAAGTAAACATGGATTCAAAGTCAAATATTCCAGTAAGGTAGAGGAAACCAAACTTTCACTTTGGGTTAACCAGGCACTTTGCTGAAAAATGATCTTGCCTTCTTAGCATCAATCAGCTGGGACAATGGCAGTGTTTCTTTTGTCCCCGCTGGGCATGCATTGACCTGCCCATCTTTGCAATGCAGGCGCTGGAATAGCAGCCATCCTTTGGCAGGAGAGTCTGAGCCTGCTTGAGGCTCTAACACTCAGGCTTGTTTGTAGGATTCTCTACATCTCCACTCTGGGTTCTAGAACCCAGAAGCCTGGCTGCAGATTCAGACCCTGAAAACCTGGGGGTAAGGGTTCAGGTGCAAGGAGGGGTGTGGTGGAAGTGGTGCTATGAAGGTTTCTGGAAATATCAGCTGTAGCTTTGTGAGTACAAGAGGTTAGAACGTTCTGTCACATAGGAACAAACTTGAGAAAAGCAAGCAGAAAAAGCAGATACACACTCATGCCCGTTCTCCTCTATCGCCCCAGCTCAGGTGGGTTGTACACACACACACACACACACACACACACCCCCACACACACACACTCATATTCAGATTTGATTTGATTCAGCTGCAGTTCTTAGTAAAGTTTTTAACTAGTCAGGTCAGATACCCTGCTTCTCATCTCTAGCTAGCCTCAACACTTCTCCTGTCTTTATCCACAGCGGATAAACACCTACAGGCTTCTCCCTGCTGCAGTATACGAGGCTGCCACCAGGCCTGGCCTTCCTGGCCGTCTCACTCAACCCTCAAGCCTTCCCCAACTGATCTCTTCATGCCATCAAGGCCAGACTGGACATCCTCGGACACTAGCGATCTCAGAACCTCAGGCCTAGAGGGCATCGGGTCATCCACTGCATGCCTGTTGTTTGACATGTAGAGATATTGGAGCCTAATATCTCAGGAGAATAAAGGGGCAGCTTTATCTTCCAAAAGGGCTCCCAGGATCTCTGCATCAAGCTGGAAGCCTGTCTTAAATCAGATTTCACAGATGGCAGCCCATGGGCTATACCAGCCCCACACACATTTTGTTCAGTTCATACACTGTTGGATGCCACAATATTATCTTGTAATTTAAATTTAGAGTAAACATTTTAAAATGGAAAATTTTATCCCTCCAAAGTTCAGATTTCCAACTTCTCTTAAAAAAATTGCACAGTGTGACAACCTCATCAAAACTCCCAAGTGGAGTAATTTGCTGAAGGTGAATAGCCATGTTCCTTTTAGGTGGAGAATTAGCTTAATTCATTTCTCTCCAGTTGGCCTATAAAGGCATTTGTATTTGCAGCCTCTGCCTCAAATAAAAATAAGATAATATTAATAATTGTTGATGCATATTGAGTATTTTACCAGTACAAAATACCATTCATATGTTAATTCTCAATAAAACTCTATAAGGTAGATTTATTATCATTCTCATTTTACAGATGAGAAAGCAGGGTCTTGGTTGAGTTAAGAGAGTTGCCCAAGGTCATACACATAAGAAGAGGAAGAGCTTGGATTAGATTTACCCAATTCTAGAAACTATGTTGATCCCAAGGCCTAGGTAGTCTTCTTCCATGGAGGTGACTCTCGAAATTTGTCCATTCCTTATCTACATTTGGAGTTTTGGTCTTTGTTTCCAACAGTCAGTGAGACTTTGGTGCTTTTATGCCTACAAGCATTCACCAAATGGGGAATGTGGGTCATGACAAGATGAGACTGCACTCTTCTCCTTTCCATACCCCCAAGCCCCTCTGCTCCTCCTTCCGTCTTCTCTCCTCAGGCTGCAGCAGCACCATCCTTCTTTCAGTCAGCATGCAGTCTCTTCAATTTCATCTCTGACTCTCCTCTTCCCTGCTTATGTGTTAAATCAACATCTGGTGTTACACTGAGCCTTATTTATACTTTATCCATGTTTTTGGCTTCAGATCTTTGTTTTCTGTCTCCCTTCCACCTCAAAACCGCTCTTCAAGACATTGCCGTATTAATCTTCTTAAAGCATCGGTCAGCCCACATTACTCACCTCCTTAAAAACCACCATTGACTTTCCACTGCTTGAGGGAGCCAGGCCCCTGCTCTTTGGCATGGCCTTTGAGACCCTTTATAATACTGGGGAAGCTTCTCCAGGTGTAGATTCTTGGAATTCCTCTTTATATTTCCAGTCTGCCAGCCAAACTGAGCTATTCCCAATTTCTCAAATGTCCCCAATGCTTTCCATGTCTAAACACCTGTCATTTTTGTTTGGAATGCCCGACTACTAAGCCTTCATCCATCTTTTACTCCATCTTTTAAGGCTAGCTCAAATGCGACATCCAGAAAAGCATCCCTGAACAAAATGCTCCCCATTTATACCACCCTCATCCCTGTTTCCTGGACAGAGAGGCAAATGCTATTTTACAACAATTTATGTTGTAAAATATCTATTATGTGCCTGGCACTGTGGGATACTCATTGATGCACTTTTACAACTTTCAGCAAATACTAAGTGCTTACTATGTGGCACACACTGTCTTAATATAAGAGGTGCAAAACTCACAACTGTAATATAATATCGGGCAGTGATAAGTGTAGTGAAGAAAATATGAAGCAACTGAATCTGATTCACATGGGGTGATAAGAAATGGATAAGGAATCAATAAGGCCCACCAGGACTCATGGCACCAAGAGATGCCTGCTGCAGAGATGTGCAATACTAACTGGCCCCATCTAGGAGCAAAAGTTCAGCAACAGCCTCTGGCAATTCTGTGGCTCTTCCTGCACCCTGACCCCATCGTTGAGGTTGATTGGCACTGCGGCTGCTGGGTGTCCTTATGAGCTCTCTTCAAGAGAAATGCAGCCACAAGGAGGATCTGCTTCCAGGGTCTGTAGATGTGGGGGTTCTCCACTGATGCATTCTGGAGGCTGGGTTCCAGAGTGAGCACCCCCACTGTTGGAGGAGGAAATGCACAGCCAGACCACTGGGCAGTATGGGTTAATGCAGCCAATCAGAACAGAGCCTGCCGATGAGGGCAAGGGGCTGATCATTCCTGCTGCAACACTCCGCAGAAGTCACTGAAGTCTGTTAGCAGAATTGGAAACTTTAGCTGAGAATAGCTCAGGTGAGTTGGTCCTGTGGAAATCGTAGGCAAACTGGCTGCCTCCTGGGTGCTCCACTCCTCAAGTCCCTGCCTGTGGAATGTCCTCTCCACTGTCCTCGACAATGATGATTGGTATGATGACGATTGCTATGATGATGATGATGATGATGATGATGATGATGATGATGACGACGACGACAACGATGTGACCAAGGCTTAATTACTGAGGGTCTCTGCTAAGTGCTTTATGTGCTTTCTCTCACTTAATGCTCACATATAGTCCTTGAGGTAGGTACCGTCATTATCCCTACCTTACAGATGAGAAATGTGAGGTGTAGAGAAGTTAAGAATTTTGCACAGAGGCACACCTTGTACATGAAGGGTGTTAGAATTTCAAACCCAATCAGATGCTGGACTCCAGAGCCCCTGTGTGTTTAACTCTGTAACAGTATAGTCTCCTGTGCTGTTGAAATTTTATCTGACCCCAAGGCCTCATTCAAAAAACATCTCTACCACAAAGCATCTTTGATTATCTTTTTTGTGTCTGTGTATGGCACACATGACTGACCTCAGCAGTAGTTGTTATTCATCCATTCAACATTTATTGCATATTCATTAGGTGGTACACGGACAAATGCTATTTTTAATTGTAATTCCTGAATATTTTAATATGTACTTAAATAATAGTTAACACATCATACCTGTGGGCTTGTAAATGTTTCCGCTTGGACCGAACTAAAACATTATGCTAGAATTGAAGTAATTTTAATGAGGACCATTAATTACATGATTAATGGGTCAGGGGATCTCTAGAAAAAGTTATGCAAAAGTGTCTTATGTCTTGGATGCACTGCTCTCATTTGTGGAATCTCTAATCTGATTCAACAATCTCATTGCACAATGAGAAAACTGAGGCCCACAGTGTCAGGTGACCCACCCATGAGCTCCTAATAGTCAGAGGCAGATTGAAGGAAAACTCCAGGGTACCAGATCCCCAGGCCAGCATTTGTTTCTATAATGCCATTAGTTTTCTTGCTTTCTACCTGTACAATTTTAACCTCAAAGGGCGAAACAATTAAAACAGTTCATCTGAGTTCATTCTGGTAGCAGAGAGAACCAGCAGTAACTTCATACACCAGTTAGATTGCTGTCATTTAACAAGGACTTTTACAAGTATTTTCCTTAGAGTCCTGTCTCTGTTTATACTTACAAACAGAAATTTTTTTTTCAAGATGCTTGTCATTCCTCCCACATTGTTAGAGATCTGCTTGTATATAGTCTCAGGAAATGATTTGATGCTTTCTCCTGGGAGTTTATTCTACTTTGCTAGAATCATAAGAGAGAATCAACTTTGTATGTTATGAGGCCTCTTTCGATTTGGGTTGACATGGTGTGTGCTGCTCTGATTGCCAAGTTGAAATTGAGTGGTGTATAAATATAAAATGACTTGCTTTAACTTTTCCACCTAGGTCAGCCCACTGGGGGAGCACATTGCTTGAATCTGAATGCATCCCTTTCAGAGGGACACAGTCTAGAAAGAGGGTGACAGGACAGGAGGAGACCACAGCCCTATCAAGGGAGCAGCAGCTGACGGGACTGGGGTTAGCTGGCCTGCAGACTCGAGAGGCCATCCCAAGGTCACTGTTAGCAGCTTGTTGAAAAGCTGTCATGAGGCAGGGCAGGGCAGGCACACTGTGCTGCATGTCTTCAAAGCCCTGGGCTGCAGACACCACCTGCTACTCAGGAGTTGGGGTTGGGAACAGAGTAAGCAGGTGGGCACCTGAGGAATGTGAGGAGGGGAAGGCAGCAGCTCCAGGGAATTGTTGTCAGGTAGGAATGCAGGCTAGAACTTTTTTAAAAATATGAAATCTAAGTTTTTAATGGTGGCAATAAATTTTAAACACATTTCAATAGATTGTGTGGCCAAACAAAACACATCTGTGGGTTAGATCCAGCCTGCAGACTACCATTTTGTAACTTGTGCTTCTATGGGTCATGAGTAACTTTAGTATTTCCAGCTGCTGATTCAATACTTTGAGTCCATGCATAGATTCCCCCCTTTCTTATGTGGCAGTTCCTGGGGTGTGGTCCTGTGCTCAGGGTTCAGCGACTTTGGAGAGTATTTTCACCACTCTTTAGGGGATTGTGTGAGACTTGGACAAGAACTCTGAAGCTCCAAGAGCTGGGGACTCCTTGTGGGGTAAAGGGAGGGTCAGGCGATTCCAGGCAATGTGGCGAGGTACCATGGTACCTGGGAACATAACTGAGACAGAGGCAAGAGATCTAAGTTTTCACACTACCTTTGCAATCCCTTAGTTGTGTGTTCTGGGATAAGTAACTTCTCTGGGTCTGTTTCCTCTCCTTTAAAATGAGAGGTGGGATTGGATGGGTTTCTGTGATTTTATTACAGTCACCCTTCCTCACTCTCAACCCCAACTCTATAGGACTTCCAAGACCCTACATCCAGTATGCCTGTCTGAGGTGTGTTTGCAGCAACCTGAAGAACCCAGTCTGCAGAGCCAGCTGGGTCAAGTTGCCCTCTCCCTGTTACCCTAGGGTTCTCTCTGCCTCAAATGCCTTCCTACTTTCTCTACCCATGTAACCCCTACCCATTCAATCATTCAGCAAGCCTCTCCTGACCCAGATCAGGTCTATTTCCCAATCATATGCACCATTCCATCAGAGTACTCACTATAGGCACACTACTCATTTATTTGTGTGATCATCAGATTAATGTTTCACTGGGTTAGATTATCCTGATGGTCTCTTCTCACCCTGATAATCAGTGATTCTGAGATAGTCAACCAATGAACGGCAGTGCACAGAGCAGTGGCTCTCAAGCTCTATTATTTCCCCATGCACTCAAGAGAGTACAGCACACATCCAGCACGAATCTACTGGGTTGAGAAGCTCATATAGAGGTTAAGAGCACAAACCTGGTCTTGACATTTCTGTCTGCTGCTTTCTAGCTTTGTGACTCTTTCCATAAGATGCACTGACACCCAGCTTAACCACAGAGTGATGCTTTATTTTTGTTGTTGTTGTTGTTTTTGAGACGGAGTCTTGCTCTTGTCACCCAGGCTGGAGTGCAATGGTGCGATCTCGGCTCACTGCAACCTCCGGCTCCCGAGTTGAAGCTATTCTCTTGCCTCAGCCTCCTGAGTAGCTGTGATTACAGGCACCTGCCACCATGGCCAGCTAATTTTTGTACTTTTAGTAGAGACAGGGTTTAGCCATGTTGGCCAGGCTGGTCTTGAACTCCTCTTACTTATATAATTCTTGAAAAGTTATTTAAAAGTAAAACTACATGTCTCAATAGGCTGATATAAGGTTAGATAAGATGTTGTTTGAATAGTCTCTGACAAAGAGTAATGCTTATTAATACATGGAAGCGACTATCATTATAATTATTATTAGGTGGTGATGGTGGGAGCTGCAATGGTGAACACACAAAAAATAAGATTAAAAATTGGTCTTTACAATAAAAGAATTTACAGAGAAGGCTTTGATTGATGGAGAAAGTAGAGTACAGAGTGGGACATTTAGGATACATTGGGAAACCACTTCTCCTAAAATTTTTTCTAGATTCTAAGTGCTCACCTCTTTACATTCCTAAGCAACCTCAGGTGATCCACCCACCCAAAGTGCTGGGATAACAGATGTGAGCCACAGTGCCCAGCCAAGTGATGGTTAATTTTATGCATCAACTTGACTGTTCTATTGGGTGCCCAGACATTTGGTCAGACATTATTCTAAGGTTGTGTGTGCTGGTATTTCTGGATGAGATTAACATTAGATTTGGGAGACTAAGTAAAGCAGATTGCCCTCCCTAATTTGGGTGGTTCCTGTCCAGTCCATTGAAGACCTGAATAGGAAAAAAAGGCTGACCTTCCTCCCAATAATAGAAAATTCCCATGCTTGACTGCCTTTGAGCTGGAACATTGGTTTCTTTTTACTGTCAGACTTAAACTAAAACATTGGCTCTTTCTGGGTCTCAAGTCTGCCAATTTTTGGACTTGTAGTACATTATCAGTTTTTCTGGGTCTCCAGCTTGCAAACTGCTGATCTTGGGACTTGTCAGCTTCCATAATCGCATAAGCCGATTCTTTATAATAAATCTCTTTTAAAACACACACACGTGTGCACACACACACACATCCTATTGGTTTTGTTTCTCTGGAGAACCCCAATGAATACATATGGAAACAATGATAGCTGTCCTGCAGGATTCTTGTGTGGAAAAATTGAGTTAAAACACTTAGCTGCTGTTGGATGCATAGCAGGCATGCAGGGATGCAATAGATGGAAACCATACAAATATTTTGAAATCCCAGACACAGCATCCTTAGAATAAAGATTCTAGCTGGAGTTTTGGATATTTGCTCTCTTCACCAATTAGCATTTCCTTCCTCACCAAAGTACTCAGAGGAAGATGAGACCAAATCAACCAGAGGTCCTGATATGGTTTGACTGTATCTTCATCCAAATCTCATCTCGAATTGTAATCCGAATTGTAATACCCACATGTCAAAGGAGGGAGGGACCTGGTGGGAGGTGATTGGATCATGGGGGCGGTTTCCTCTATAATGCTTTTGTGATAGTGCGTGAGTTCTCAGGAGATATGGTTGTTTGATAAGTGCCTGGTGCTTCCCTCTTCACTCTCTCTCTCTCTCCTGCCACCTTGTGAAGAAAGTTCCTTGCTTCCCCTTTGCCTTCCACCATTATTATAAATTTCCTGAGGCTTCCCCAGCCAGGCAGAAGTGTGAATCAATTAAACCTCTCTTGTTTAAAAATTATCCAGTCTCAGGTATTTCTTTATAGCAGTGTGAAAACAGACGAATACAGGTGCTTTCTCCCCCAAGGGATATTTTGCAATGTCTTAAAACATTTTCAGTTGTGATAACTGGGGGAAGAGAGGTGCTACTGGCATCTAGTGAGTAGAAGCCTGGGAGGCTATACAACATCTTAGAATGCACAAGGCAGGCCCAATGGCAAAGAATTATCTGGTATAAACAGTCAATGGTAGGCCAAACAGTAAGCGATGATATGTATATATCATCTGTATATCCTAAAGTCCATATACATACAATCAACTGACAACCTGCACAAAGGCAAAGCCATGACACAGACTCCCAGCCACGAGCCAGCCTGACTCACCCACTGGAGGCTGACTTACTGGAAAGGGAAAGCCAGCATCTCATTTAAGCACAACTTTTCAGGAAAGTAAAACTTCAGGGAAGCTGGGTGTCCCTGGTGTCCTATACAGTGTGATCATGCAGCATGATACACGTTTTTGCCCACACCTTCTTCCTGCCTAAGCTTTCCAATACTGAGCAATTCCTGTCCCGCATATCATATTATAAACTCTTTAGGAAAGTGAGAGGCCTAACATGAGGTTGGAGGCAGCAGGGGAAATGGGCTGAGGCTGGGTGTTATGCTGAGCTACCCAGCGTCTGGGCAACCTACGTTTGGCTCACTTTTTCCCCTTTGGCTTAAAATCTTCATCAGTGAAATGAGAGGGTGGGATGAAATGACCTTTTAATTGTTTTTTTTTTTTGTTTTTTTTTGTTTTCAGATGGTGCCGAATCTTAGTAAGACAAAAGTGGAATTTCCTCATGGAGGGCTTTTTCTCTCACCCGCCGCGCTTGGCAGAATATCACAGAACTTGGAAACACCAGGTTGGGAATTAAAGAATGTGACAAACCTGAGTTGGAAATCCTAGCTCCGCCTCTTACTTATATAATTCTTGGAAAGTTATTTAAAAGTAAAACTACATGTCTCAATAGGCTGATGTAAGATTAGATAAGATGTTGTTTGAATAGTCTCTGACAAAGAGTAACGCTTAATACACGGAAGCGGCTATCATTATGATTGTTATTAGGTGGTGATGATGGGAGCTGCAATGGTGAACACACAAAAAATACGATTAAAAATTAGTCTTTACAATAAAAGAATTTACAATCCAAGAAAACTAGGTCAGTGACACAGAGAAGGAAGAAGTGCTCAAAAGAAGTATGGTCAATGGGTTGCAAGATAGAGTTTGCATTTAGAAAAGAGAAGTTAATTCCAACAAGAGATACACAGAAGGCTTTGATTGATGGAGAAAGTAGAGTACAGAGTGGGACATTCAGGATACACTGGGAAACCACTTCTCCTAAAATTTTTTCTAGATTCTAAGTGCTCACTTCTTTACATTCCTAAGCAACAGTTAAATGGGACAAGCAAGTTCTCTCTGTGGTCCCCGTTCAGTCTAGATGTCTGTGGAACTGTTGAATTCTTCAAATGCTTTTTGTTCTGCCTGACTCCCTACCAAAAAAAAAAAAAAAAAAAGGAAAAGAAAGAAAACAAAAACACAGCAAATGTGTACATCCCATGTCCAAAAGGAGTACTTGGTAGCAAGGCACAAGTACACAGATGAAGGAAAAATAAAAGAACAGAAAAGAGCAGGAAAATTTCTGTTGCCTCTTCTAACCAGGAATTCAGATGGGGAGTTTAAAGAGTGAATGCCTTCTAATTAGCCCTTTGCTCTGTGAGGCTCTCACATATGCTGTGTGTGCCCAGCTACCCCCAGGGCTGTCAGAGAGCAAAGCTACTTTCATAGGAAGAGAGGGAAAGAGAGGAGTGAAGAAGAGGAGGCAAGGAAATGAAGCAGGTTCTACATGGCAAAATAGAGACACAGCCCATCCTCCTCATTTAAATGAAAGAGACAGCTAATGGACAGGGCAAAATTTCCTGCTCACTCTTGGCATGTGCAGACCTGGGCTGTTGTCCTAGCTCTGCATGTTATGGGCCCGTCGTAGTATCCCCTATTTCACAGGCTGTAACGGAGATTAAACGGGAAGCCACCGGTAAAGGGACTATTGTGAAAAGCAAAGTGGTTCACATAAAACAAAGATACTATTGTTGTTGTTGTTTTCACAGATAAGGAAATTGATGTGTAGAAGGGAAGGTCTTTGCTCAGGGGGTCCTGAACAGATGGCAGAACTGCAAGTTTCCATCCTCTCAGGCCGAATGGGCAGGTTGCTTTCAGCGATAGGCTGCAGGCAGGCTGGGGCCACCTGAATAGTCAAAGCCCTCTGCTTCAGCCACCTTCAGCCAAGGGAGCCTGGGCTGGGGCTGATAAACACAGCCAAAGGCATATCCGGTATGAATTTCAGCAGCCCCTCCTACTAAGACGCCAAAGCACGCAGGTTTGTTGTGGGAAGCCCTGGGGACTGGAGAGGAAGAGCTTGCGAGAACATGTGGGAAATTGAGCCAGCCAAGAGAAATGAAAAACACATTAGCTGGTGTGAAGGGAAGAGGATGCAGAGACACAATCCATAACTTTAAATGTTTCCGTCCTCTGTGGCATCAAGGTGCAAGTGACCTGCTACAGGGCAAGCCCAGTTCCAAAGCCCAGGCTGCTAAGGCAAAATGCCTCCAAACATCTCTATCAAAACTTTTACAAGGATAGTGACTGTGACAAAATCATTCCAATGCAAACATGCAGAATTTCCACAGCTTGACTCCCAGGTTGGTCTGCAGAAGGAAGAATATTAGCTAGGGACAATTTTTTTTTTCATGCCGGGTGGCTTCCATACCAGCTGCCTATGATTTGTTGAGCAAAGCACTTGCCCTTCTTGAGTCTCTGATTCACTAGCAAGGCATCTAGATGGGAAGAGTGATGAGGTCTTTTCTAGGTTTCAAAATGTGAAGTATGTGAGAGAGGACGAGAATGGCACAAACCTTTATTGTGTACCACTAGTTGCCAAGTACTCTTACATATTTTACATATATCACATCCTTGGGCCTTTATGGTTTTTCTTTGAGGAATGTATTATTATTTCTAGTTTTAAGTATGGGAAATATGATGCCCAGAGAGGTTTGAGACTCATTCAGCATCACACAGTCGTTAGTCACAAAGTTGAAATTCAAAATTATGTCTATTGCTTTTCAAAGATAATGGTAGAATAGCAGTAATCGATGTTGTTGTCCCCTGAAAATGATGTTATAGAGCATGCATTCCTTGTTACTGTCATGAGCCTGACCCACATCCCAGCTCTGGATATTTTAGGGGAAAGATCACCATCTTCGAAGATGAGACCCAAAAGATGCATGCTGAAGCTGGCTCAGACTATCTCAAAAGAGCTAATTGTATGCACCTCTTCTCAACTCCATCTTCAGTGATGTCACCCCAGTACTTTGAAATTGGCCATGACCCCAGTAGTTACACCACAGAAATAGACAAATACTACAAGTTAGGGATCCCCCCTCATGGAGAGCTGGCTGACTAGCACACCACTGGATGTTGCCTCAGCTCTATCACTGGCTGAGAGGAGAAATATTTAGACCCACGTAGTAACTTGACATTGCTGTGACATCCAAGCACTGTGTAAGTGGGCTTGTCTTGTTGACCTGGGTTAGACCTGTTGGGGTATTGGTGATGATCAGAATCACCTGGAGTGAGTGCTGATAGCGTGAAGGAGACACAGGCTCCTTTCTTCTAATCGGATAGGGTCTGCTGTGTTTTTACCAAGTTTCCCAGGTAACTCTGATGCCCACCACAGTTTGGGAACTGCTAGTCTAATCTACACACCGAGAATACGAATACCTCCCTTGACCTTCATCATGTGGATGGTGAAAGTAAGCATGAACAAATAAACTCAGATCTTGAAAGGGCAGAAGCCAGAGGCTGGGTGCGGTGGCTCATGCCTGTAATCTCAGCACTTTGGGAGGCCGAGGCGGGTGGATCACAAGGTCAGGAGATCGAGACCATCCTGGCTAACAGAGTGAAACACTATCTCTAATAAAAATACAAAAAATTAGCCAGCGTGGTGGTGGGTGCTTGTAGTCCCAGCTACTCGGGAGGCTGAGGTAGGAGAATGGCGTGAACCCGGGAGGCGGAGCTTGCAGTGAGCCGAGATTACGCCACTGCACTCCAGCCTGGATGAAAGAGTGAGACTGTATCTCAAAAAAAAAAAAAAAAAAAAAAAAGAAAAAGATAGGGTAGGCGCCAGATAAGCATGAACCTGAGGCTCCATTTCCCTGCCTGTAAAATAGGGATAATTCTCCCCTTGCCTGGCACTTCTTGAGAAGGTGATCCTGTTGTAATGGTTTTACAGTGAAACTCTGTACAATGTGTGGCATTGTGATGACAAAAATATGAAGATGATTTTTCTTTTGGCTCTATTTCCTTGGAGTGTTGGGGACACCCTCCTTTCACCTTTTACTCCCACATCCTATTTTTGAACTTGGCATATTTTGGCCTAGGGATTAAATGACCCACGGAGCCAACAAATCTGCGCAGCTGCCCTGACTCCAGCATGTCCCAGCACCTCTGCTCCTTGCTGCAGCTGATCTGCCCCCTCCCAGTACCAGCCACTGGCCCCTGGCCCAGGCGGAAGATATCACAGTCCCCATTTCCTTTCAAGTTGCTTCTCAAAACCTGGCACTTAGCTTTTTAACATAATGGCTGTCCCACCTCAAGAGGCTACTTGGCTTTAATTTTAAAATATCTCTTTTTCTCCTGTGTTTTGGAGTATGGCCAACTCAGCTCTGCCAGTGACCCCTCCTTATGGGGGCAGATGAAAATTCTTAAGCCCTTGGGGCAGAGGCCAAAGTTCTAGAGTGTACTTGCCATGATCGTGCCAGATGATGTTCCCTCTCTTGGGTCTCCACTTCCATATCTGGTGTTTCCCAGCAGGGAGTGATTGGCATTTTGTGTAGGGTGATTATTGTCTTGGACATTGCAGGAAGTTTAGTATCCCTGGCTGCCAGCCACTGAGTGCCAGGTAGTGCCAACTTTGTCATTGAGACAACTCCAAAGGTCCCCACACATATTTCTAAGTGGCCCTGCGGGACAGGTGCTGCTCCAGGACTGTATTATGAAGACTTCAGTTTTCTCATCTGGCAAATGGACCAGAGAAGTTCCCAAGAACCAGATGGTCTCAGGAGCAGCATTAAGAACTGCCTTGGGCTGGAAGGAGAGGCTGAGTGTGTCTCTGTCCTGCTCTAAACCAAGGTTCTGGTTAAGTTTATTTAATTTATAACAGTTCTACAAAACAAGTTGTTTGGAGAAAACCTCTTGTGGTTAAAAAAAAGTGTGAAAACCACTGGGCTGGGTCAGAGGTTGCTAGATGACAGCCCAGAGGCCCAATATGTGCTCTGCAGACATGTTTTGTTTGGCATGGGATTTTAAAATATTTAGAGCCAACATTTAAAAAATCTGGATTTTAGGCTTCTCAGAAAAAAAAAACAAAAACAAAACAAAAAAACCAAGAAGACAGGAAGATTTGGCAACACAGCGCCGATTTCTACAAGGCAAGAGCAGGCAACGGCTGAGCAGAGGCTGCCCACTTAGGCAGGGCCTACCCTGTCCCTCTTTTCCTTTACTTGTTTGGCCCCATAGGCATCAGAGTGTACAATGCTTAGAAGGGTAGTTCTCAATCCAGAATACACGGAGTAGCTTTTAAAATTCCAGTGCTGGGGCCCTAAGCCAGACTAATTCAATCACAGCCTCTGGGGTGGGGCCCAGCTGGAGCATTAGTACATTGAAAATCTCCCCAGGTGATTTTACTATGAGAACTAATAGACTCCAGATGACTTCTAATTTGAACACCTGCCCCAAGAAGCCTGGATTCAAACAGGAGTTCCCGTTCCCTCTCCCCAGGCCCCTTAGGATTCCCATGCTCCTTTTCTTCGCCTGGAAACCCTTGATTTTGCCCAGACTCACGGCCATCGATCCTCTTGCTTAGTTGAGTTCTCACTAGACGGCATATCCACCTCATCTCCCACTGCGTCCAGGGCCTTCTAATTGAATTCAATCAATGTTCTGTTCTTTCCAAGGCCCCAGAGGGTTCAGACCCTCTTCTGGAGACTGTTCCACTCACAGGAAAACTCTGCAAACCCCATAACTCACCAGCTCCCACCAGCCTCCACCACAGAGGTTAATCCAGGCAGTGACACCTTCCAGAATCATCTTCTCTGGGACTTCATTTGCATAAATGCCAAAAAGACAACCTGTAAGGTAAGGATTCCCAACCTCAGCCCTATTGATATTTTTGGCCAGATAACTCTTTGTTGTGAGAGTTGTGTCATGCATTGGAGGATATTTAGCAGCGTCCCTGGTGTCTATGTCCCTTAGGGGCAAAGTCATACCTATTGAATACCATTGCTGTAAATTCAAAGTTTCACATTCTTTTAAGGCATGAATGAGATGTGCTGTTATTCCAGTTCTTATGCTGCCAACATACCTGTCCACTCCCCATTTCCTTTTAAAGCAAATAGGTCTTTCTGATCCCACCCACCTCCAAGGTTCGTTACATCAATAACAATACATCCATTCGTCCAATTTCTCCAAAATCTAGAAGTCTTCTATACCTCTAATTCTCTCAGTTTATATATGCAAGTGATCAGCATGTCTTATAGGCTCTGCTTCCTAAACATATCTCAAACTCCTCTACTTCTTCCCAGCTCCACTGATTCCAATTTTGTATCTATATAGATATATATCCATGTATAGATATCTATGGCACACTGAGCTTGTGCCATGTGCCCCTATTCCTTCTCCCCTCTGGTCCTCTTTGAAATTCATCTATATAGATATAGATATCTGTATCTATATCTATATATCTATAGATAGATATAGATATAGATAACAATATATATCTATATCTCTATATCTATATAGATATCGATATCTATCTAGAGATATAGATATCGATATCTATCTAGAGATATAGATATAGGTATCTATATACAGAGATATAGATAGATATAGATGTATGGATAGATATAGATAGATAGTTTTGGTCTGGACTATTGCAATAGCCTCATTCTCTCTCCTACAGATCATTTTCCTTACTGCACTCAGAGGTGTCTTTAAGAAATGTAGACCAGGTCATGACACTTACCTGCAGAAAAGGCTTCAGTCTTCCCACTCTTAGAATGAAACCAAAACTCCTTACTAGGGCCTATGAGGTTGACTTGGCCCCAGCCAACTCCTCCAGCCACTCCTCATACTAATTTTCTTCTATTTAATTCTAGCCAGATTGGCTGCCCGTCCACTCCTTAAATATACCAAGCTCTTTCCTGCCTCTGAGACTTTGCATATCTCATTTTCTCTGCCTTTTTTTTTTTTTTTTAAACCCTGGTTTCCACAGCTGGTTTCTTCTCAAGGTTCAGATCTCGTCTTAAGAGTCACTTCTGCAGTCATCTCCCTCCCCCCAAGTTATTCACTGTCCATTGAACACAATAAATCCATGATATTATTTATATCTTTTAAACAAATATTACAAACTTTATTATCTTTTCCTTGTTATCGTGCATTTTGCCTCACTGGTATATGTGAAGTCAGGTACCTCATCTATCTTATTTGTTACTGCACCTCAGGACCTAGTACAATGCCTGGCATGTGGCATGAGAACAATAAAAATAAATCTCCGTTGAAGGATTCAGTGAGTAGATACCGATAAGCTTCAGGTCCCAGACTCCTGAATGCACTGGTAGCAGATAATGACTGACGCTCCTCCAGCTCTGACATTTTAAGATGCCACAGTCTCTGTACCCATAAAATGTCAATTCACAGTGGACCACTGGGAATTCCATGAGTCACTCAGGGGATCATTACTATCTTAGGGCTTTTGTGACCATAATAGGCTTTCTTTGGTGGAATAATACTGATTTCTTAAATGTCAGAGCTAAAAGGAAACTTAGAGGCAATCAAAATAGTCTTTCCACAGTGAGGAATACACCCTAAACTTTATTATTCACTTAACAACTGCCCCTGCAACTCATAAAAAGTTAAAGAAGATAGAATCACTTTTGCCTAGAGGGTCAAACCACATTGTATCAGATAGAATTACTGCCATTCTTCTGGGCCAGGTGTGAGTATCCCAGCATTTAGTCAACAGTTCTGGCTGTGGCCTGGACTTTGTGCCAGTAGAAAGAAAAAGATCAGGCTGGGTGTGGTGGCTCATGCCTCTAATTCCAGCACTTTGGGCGGCCAAGGTGAGTGGATCAGCTGAGGTCAGGAGTTTGAGACCACCCAGGCCAACATGGTGAAACCCCATCTCTCCTAAAAATACAAAAAATTAACCAGGCTTGGTGGCAGGCATCTGTAATCCCAGCTACTTGGGAGGCTGAGGCAGGAGAATTGCTTGAACCTAGGAGGTGGAAGTTGCAGTGAGTCGAGATCACACCATTGCACTCCAGCGTGGGTGACAGAGAGAGATTCTGTCTCAAAAAAAAAAAAAAGAAATAATACTTTATGATTTTCACTGTAAACCCTGGGGTTGGGAGAAAAGCTAGTCTCAAAGAGTTTGTCATACTTTCTAATCTAATACAAAGGGGAATTGAGTTATTGAGGAAAATCTTGCACTCTCTCAAATTAAAATAGAAATAGCTTAATGCTAAGCTTTCATTGTCCATTAACATAGTATATAGGAAAAAGTCCATGAAATTGAGGAGTCAAGTCAAAGTGATTAGAAAGAAGAGATAAAATACTAAAAGGAAAGAAAGGAAGCCTAAATATGATGAAACAGAAAGAAGGAAAAGTTGAAAGTACAAACTATTATATAAGACTGATTTGAAACCCTAAAGTCCAAGGAAGAGAGGGCCAGTCAGGGAAGGAATGAGGGTCTTCCAGGGCTCTGTGTCTCTCTCAGCAAAGAAATTGGCATGTGTCATTGTGTAAATTCCTTTAAGGGAGATTTACTGAGCTTGTGCTGTGTGCCTGTATCCCTTCTCCCAACTGGTCCTTTTTGAAATTAAAAGAGTGAAATAAATGGTCTTGAAGTAATTTCTAGAATCCTATTTCTTGTCACTTTTTGACTCAAAGCCATGGACATATCTCCAAATAGGACCGAGAGTATACTCTGACATCCTTTCAGTTATGTGCCAGTTTCCTCAAAATCACTCAGTGGTCTTCACAGATGGACAAGAGAGACAGAGTGAGATAACAAGCAGTACAATTAAAGGATATTTTCCTCTACTTATATAATTATCTAGGCGTTATGAAGTTCCTGGTGACATCCAAACACCATTCACTTCTTTTTTTCCCCAGAGCCTAAAATCTAAAACATTGAATTAAAATGAAGAATTAAAGTCCTTACATTTGTATACATGCTTTTTGAAGCTTATAAAATGCCTACACATACTTTATTTCACATTAGTTTCATAACAAACTTGAGTGATGTTATTCTTCTCAAATTATCAACAAGGAAACTCAGACTGAGAGACTAAGTGCTTTGCCCAAGCTCACCTGGTGTGCCAT
Source organism: Symphalangus syndactylus (assembly GCF_028878055.3). Lineage (NCBI taxonomy): Eukaryota > Metazoa > Chordata > Mammalia > Primates > Hylobatidae > Symphalangus > Symphalangus syndactylus. The sequence continues at coordinate 37,989,195 of NC_072429.2, forward strand.
GCAGCTGCCACTTGCTCTCCCTGGGATGTTGAGCAGAGCTGGAGAATCATGAGGAAGGGAGCCTCATGATTCTCCAGCTCTGCTCAACATCCCAGGGACCTGCACACTACAGGATCTCTTACCCTGTTGCTTCAAGGCAGGTTTGGCTGATGGGAGTCAGTGATAAAAGACCGAAGGAGGGGAGGGGAGAAGCTGGGTGTTTCTTCTTTTCTCTCTCTGCCTCTGGTGGCATCTCCAGCAATGGCTTCATGTGCTCAGTGCTCAGTGCTTCATGTACTCCTGACAGATGTCCTGGCCTCCCAAATCTGGTAACACTACCTGTTCTTGTGTCCCTCCAGGCTCAGAGGCAGTAGCATCTTCCTGCTGTTGCTAATCTCTGTGGTGCTTTACCATCTCGTTTGGCTTCTCAGCTTTTTCATTACCTGTGCATCCAGTTCCTTATATTCCTTATTTTGAAAGACTTAGAGTGGTTTACATTTTCCTGGTTGGACCCAGAATGAGTCACCCGGCTAGGGAATCACTACTCTGAGGAGCCCTAAGACAGCATATCAGATGTGTGTGTATGTGGATGTATGTGCATTTTACTACTAAACAGTGAAAGCCTTTTCATCTGGAAGTGAGCTCATATATCTTTGGATCTTGGAACTCTAACATAGTGCCTGGCATATACCAGACACCAGCAAATGTTTGCGGACTTGATATGTTTGTTTGGTAAAACAAACCCAGCCAGAGTGGCTGTTTAGTTTTTCTCCATATCTCTACATATCTGTTAGACCTAAACAGAAGAAATACAGGTACTTCTAGTCTATAAAATGTACCTGTGAGCCATTCTGCCACATACAACTGAGCCACACAGGAAGACTGCATCATTAGCAATTTCTATAAAATCATTCTGGCTTTGAACCGTAGTAGTTATTTTAGGTGGGAAGATATTAATTAGCTGAAACTTAGGAAAAAGTTTAATCACCTAAAAAAACGGGGGGTCAAAACTGGGTGAAAGACATGGGAAAACATGGAAAGAGGCATTCTTTTAAATTATTTCAGTTTTCATACACTTATGCAGGAATTGTTTAACAGAGTTGGATGGTACTAGCCATGGGAGACCTGGTTGCTGGCCCCAGTTTTGCCACTAACTTGCTTTGTAGTCTTGGGCAAGTCATTTCTCTCTGGCCCTCAGTTTCTTGATTGGCAAAATGAGGAGGTAAGATTAAATAATCTGTCACTGCAAGATCATTAGCTCACCAGCATTTAGAGAATCCAGCCCAATTTTATATTCACATCAAATGAGACCTCACTTATTCTGGCCCCAGCTTACCTTTCCATCCTCATCTTACTGGCTAGCTCACCTTACTCACCAGCCCTCTATGCCACCTGCTCAGCCAGATGCTTACGAACCTGGACCTATGCCATCCTGTTTTCTCTGTGTCTCTTCTCTGTGTTATCTTTGCCCCACTTTGCAGCTCTGCTTAATTTCTCTCCTCTCTGCTATGATCTCAGATCCCTTCTCCTGTTGGGATTAAAAAAAAAATAAGACTTCCTGCTATTGAGGGGAAGTATGGGGTTCCAGTTAAAAGAGTGGACTTTGAAGCCAGAATAATGGGTTTAAGCCTTGGAGCAGCAATCTACTAGCTGTGTGAATTGAACAGTTACTTGCTGGCTATTCCTCAGTTTCTTCACCTGCGAAGTGTTGGTATTAATATTACCTACATTAAATTTCTGATGTTGAAAGACCTAGAATGATTCCTATTTTCCTAATTGGAAACAGAATAAATTACCTGGCTGAGGAACAAATATTATGAGAGCCATAAACCTGGCAGAAATGGGCAGAGACAGCATACCACTGGTGTGTGTGTGTTTGAGTGTGTGTGCATCTGCATTTTCCTATTAAGCAGTGAGAGTCTTTCCACTATGATATAGCTTTAGCACAGTGATTGACATTGCAGGCACTAGCAATATTTGTGGACATTTAATACCGGCAAGGATTATCTGAGGCAATACATTCTATGCCTAGAACAATACATGGTACATGGCGATGCCCAGTGATGCAGCTATTATAATTATAGCATAAAGCTGGTACAGAGTAAAGACTGATGAATGAGGAGGAAGAGGAAGTGGGTTCTCACCCTAGCTCTGCCACAGGCTAGTGGTGACCCGGTGCATATATGCAACCATTACATGTGTCTCAACAGGCTTTTTTCTTTCTTACTAGAGCAGTTATTGTGCTGTCTTATTATGTTTTTGTGTGCTACAGTGAGCTAGTTAAGGCTAGGAGGCTGTTATGGATTGAATTAATTGTATTCCCTCCAAATTCATATGTTAAAGCCCTAATCCCTAGTATCTCACAATGTGACCATATTTAAAGGTAGGACCTTTAAAGAGGTGATTAAGTTAAGACAATGCTGCTAGGGTGGGCCCTAATCCATTCTGACTTGTGTCCTCATAAGAAGAGGATATTAGGGCATACAGAGAGATACCAGGAATGTGTGCACACTCACAGAAAAATCCATATGAAGAGGCAGCCAGAGGTTGCCACCTGCCAGCCAAGGAGAGGGGTCTCAGAGGAAACAACCCTACAGGCACCTTGATCTTGGACTTCCAGCCTCCAAGACCATGAGAAAATAAAATTCCATTGTGTAAGCCACCCAGGCTGTGGTATTTTGTTATGGAAGCCCTAGCGAACTAATACGAGTACTATGTATTTATTTGTTTATTCAACCATTACTTATGGAGCATCTATTATGTGCCAGGTCCTGATTTGTGCAATAGGATATGGATTGCTGAGAAAACAATAAAAGAAAAAGGGCTTCTGCTCTCAGGAGGTTTGTAGTTCAGTGGGAGAGACTGACAGTCAAAAGATGACACAAGTCAATGTGATAAGAGCACAGAATGAGGCGTCCCTGTGCCCTGAGAGTACATAAAGCAGTGTGGGGGTGGGGGCTGATGCCCTGGTGTCTGTGTTGTTTTATCCCCAGCACTGTCACAGCACTGTGCTGACAGACAATACACTGTAAATGTTGGTTGGCATTTGTTAAAGGCTCCGATCTCTCAATTCTTTATGTGGATTAACATGAATTCTTAGTATTCAAGGAAAGAAAGCCCAGGGGCAGACTCTGTTAAGTGTGGACTCTTTATAGGGCAGCATAAAGCTAGTACAGAGGAAAGACTGATGGATGAGGAGGAAGAGGAAGTGGGTTCTCACCTTAGGTGTGACACAAGCTGATGGTGACACCCTTCCCTTGTCTGGACCTCCATTTCCTCGTCTTCAAAAATGAAGTGGTTGAAGTAGGTCATCTCTAAGATCCCCTGTAGCTCCATGAAATCTTTCCCAAAATCTAGTTCATGAAAAACCAATACTTAATGGAGGATAGAAGAGACAGAGAGAAGGAAGGAGGAGGAAGAAAGGTCGAAAGAGGAAAGCTGGCAGGCAAGAACAGAAAAGGAAGGAGGAAGGAAGGAAGGACAGAAGGAAGGAAGGAAGGAAGGAAGGAAGGAAGGAAGGAAGGAAGGAAGGAAGGAAGGAAGGAAGGGCTAACAAACTAGGTTGTTAGAGGTGGAACTTGACCTGTGGTCCTAGACAGTCCTCGGTGCCCCCTTTGCAGTTACTTGGGCAGCAGGTCTCCTGGTGGTTCAGCAGCACCTGTGGATTCAGCTGCCTAAATCCTGCCTGTACTAGGCCATATAAACTTGTGCAAGTTATTTATTTATTTATTTATTTATTTATTTATTTATTTATTTATTTTGAGACGGAGTCTCATTCTGTCCCCCAGGCTGGAGTGCAGTGGTGCGATCTGGGCTCACTGCAAGCTCCGCCTCCCAGATTCATGCCATTCTCCTGCCTCAACTTCCCAAGTAGTTGGGACTACAGGTGCCCACCACCACGCCCGGCTAATTTTTTGTATTTTTAGTAGAGATAGGGTTTCACCGTGTTAGCCAGGATGGTCTCAATCTCCTGACCTCGTGATCTGAAACTTGGGCAAGTTATTTAACCTACGCCACATCATCATGATGATCACTTACATGACGTATTGCATGATGTGTGTAGGAATATCTTTATCATAGGGATGTCGTGTGGATTAAATTTGAAGATGGGTGGTGAGGTTAGAGATTATGGAAGTAATATAAGAATATCCAATTGCTGATTTGGGTGGATTTGCACTTTACAGAGCCACCCAGTATGCCACCTCCCCCCATCCAAACCACACATACACACATTCCCACAAGCACAGTCATGCATGGCATAATGACGTTTCAGTCAACAATGTGCCGCATATACCATGGTGGCTCCATAAGATTATGATGGAGTTGAAAAATTCCTATCGCCTCATGATATCTTGATGATCCTGACCCTGTGTAGGTCTAGACTAATGTGTGTGGTTGTGTCTTAGTTTTTAACAAAAAAAATTTAAAAGTAAAAAAATAATTAAAAATAGAAAAATGTTTATAGAATAAGGCCATAAAGAAATAATATAGTTTTGTACAGCTGCACAACGTGTTTTTGTACAACACAAAACAATTTGTGTTTTAAACTGATTCCAAAAGAGTCAAAAATTTTTAAGAAGTCAAAAAGTTTATAAAGTAAAAATGTCATAATAAGCTGTTTAATTTATTATTGAAGAAAGGAAAATATTTCTTTATAAGTTTAGTGTACAAATTTAGTGTATACATTTAGTACAGTGTTTATAAAGTCTTCAGCAGTGTACAGTAATGCCCTAGGCCTTCACATTCACTCAATGACTCACCCAGAGCAACTTATAGACGGGCAAGCTCTCTTGATGGTAAGTGCCCTGTAAAGATATACCATTTTTAATCTTTTATTCTATATTTCTACTGTGCCTTTTCTGTGTCTACATATGTTTAGCTACACAAATACTTACCATTGTGTTACAATTGCCTACAGTGTTCAGGACAGTAACATGCTGTACAGGTTTGTAGCTTGGGAGCAATAGGCTATCCCATGTAGTCTAGGTGTGTAGTAGGCTATGCCATCTAGGTCCCTGTAATTATTAAATACAATGTACAACATATCCCTGTCATTCAGTGACACATGATTGTAATTGAAAAAATGTACCATAAACAACAGTCATCCTTACCACCTGTAATCAACTTATTATTTTTTATCTGTTGTATGATAATTCATTTAAAATACGGTGGCTGCAACTTGCTGAACTGATTTCACACCTCACTAATAAGTCATGACCCTTTGTGTGAAAAAGAATGATGTTGTGCAGCAGTTTCCAAAATGTGTTGCAGGCCCCTCAGGGAGCAGAAAAGACAACTTACTGATATAAAGGAAAAATAATAAAACAACTATTTGTTTTGTTTTACTTCATTCTGGTGAAATGTTTATTTTTGTATGTTTAAAAATATACATAGTATATTATTACAGTGGTATGTGTATAATCTGGGCACAATACATACACAGATACTAAGGGTATGTTAACAAATGTTTACTAATGGGGTGCATCTTCAGAAAAATTTGGAGACTAGGATGAAGGGTGTCCCAATTAAGTGAGCTTAATAATTGGATAATCAACAACAATTCTTCTTCAATAGATTTTTCTAAGACATTATAATTTAAATTTTTGTCTTTTAACTTGGTCATCTACAGCCTAAAACTCATTATGCAGCAAAACCTCAGTTCATCTGTGTGGATATGACTCTGGCCTGAGGTGTGAAGAACTTTGCTGTCTCTTCTTGGGCTGGCTCCACCATTATTTGCTATAGGACTCTGGGCAACATGGTGCCCCCTTCTGTCTTAGTTTCCTGCTTAAAAGTGAGGGAGTTAGTTAGTTACCTTTAATATGCCTTTCAGTTCGCTAAGATTTTATAAGTCTATGAGGATTTGGAAACTCTTTACTTTTCTGTTCCTGAGTGTTGATTAATTTCAACAGGAAAATGTTCCTGGTTAAAAGTCTGCATTAGATGTGATTGAGACTTACCTCTACCCCTCCATTCATGTTAGTTTATTTTTCAACCAGGAAATGTTAGAAACTCAACTCGTTGCTAACCACAAATCTTTGACTTAATAACTGGGTCATCAACCAAGTCAATCCCCACTGAAAGAGACCACAGAAAACATACAAAATTAAGGACAGGTCTATTGGTATTTCCTGGAAAGAAATGAATGTCTTTTACCAAACTACTCACAGCTAGGAACAGTTACCACAAGTATCATAAAAGCCAAGTGCTATTAGAATGGTTTGGAGAGGGAAGATCAATTAGAAAAAAAAATTAAATTAGCAGGGTCCAACAATAGGGAAATGCTTAATTTTGAAAAATGTATATGAAATACTCTGCAACACTTAAAATAGCATTTAAAAACATTATTTCCTAACACATGCAAATACCATACAATAAGTGGAAAAAAGCAAGAGACAAACTGTAATTTAGCGTAGTCTCAATTTTATTAAATGCATACTGAATATCATATGTATACAAACAGAAAAGAGACCTGAAAAAAAGAAATACTAAAAAATTTTAACAAAAGTAATACCAGAACGAGGAGTTATAGGTGATTTTTATTTGTATTTTTATACTATCCTGCATTTTTGAATTTCTTTCAATATGTATTTGTTTGTTTAGTCATTCAACAAATATTTTTTCTGCATCAACTATGAACCAATTATGTTCTAGACACTGGAAATAGAGACAAATCCTAGCCTTCCAGCAGCTTCCTCTCCAGTGATTGGACACAAACAATAAACATGAACAATGAATAAATGAGCAGTGATACAGATAGTGGTACATGCTTTAGAGGCATCCAATCAGGGTGATGGGAAAGAGTGACGAGTGTTGTGCATCTAGTTTGGGTGTCTGGTAGGGGTGGGGCAGCCCAGAGGAAGTGCCCTTTGAGCTGAGTGAGACTGAATGACACAAAGAAGCCTGAAGATCTGGGAGAATTTTCCCCTCCAAGACAACGGGAGGGGTTAAAGCTTAGTGTGTTCACATAGCAGAGAGAAGGCCAGGGTAGCAGAAGCACAGTGTGCCATGAACACAAGCTGAGGTTGCAGGGATCTGACCATGCTGACATCACAGGCTTCAGTCTAGCTGCATTGGAGGGCACAGAGAGTTTTTTCGTGGGGAGTGATGGATGGCACACCCCTTAGAAAGATGTCTGGGCGCAGAGGCTCCTGGTGGTGGAGGCAGAGTGAAGGCAGGGAGACCTACCAGGAAACACATTTTTCTTCGTAATTTACCAATTCTATGACCTCGGTTTCCACAAGTGTAAAATGGGGCAGTTGGGCAAAGTCAATGATTTCTAAGGTACTTCCAATACTTAAAAAAATAAAAAACATTATTATTTTTGTATACTCGCTTACCTTTAAAAGGATGTAAGCCTCTCAAACACAGGGGCCAAGTCTTATTCCTCCCTTTATTCTCAGAACACTGCCTTCCACCTTATAGATTCAAATAAATGGATCTAGGCTGTACACTGGCATGTGTTTGGGTGTGCTATTAGTTCTCTGTGTCAGTTTTCACTGTGCTTCCTTTTGAACTCATTTGCTGAAACCTTCCTACTGAAGGTAGCAGCAGGGCACCGAAGGCTTTTTAGCCAAGGCTGCCTGTGCGTTTTAGAAAGGTCACACAGACAGTAATGAAGGGGCCTTGGAGGGGACCAGGAGTGGAAGCCGGGAGACAGAGAGATGCATTGCTTTATTAGAGAATCCCCTTGAGCCCTGATAGTCAAGGGAATCCACCTTGGAAGGCAGGATGTGCCAGTGAGAAAGGAGCCCTTGGTCTGCACAAAGCCACCTCCATGGAGAGCCCTCCAACACTGGCAGATGAGAAAGTGCAAGACTCCACTTATTTATAGATGGGGGAAATGAGGCACAAAGAGACAAAGTGACTCATGTGCCGAGGATTTCTGACTTCAGGGCCTCCTCTCAGCTAATGTGAAAACCAGACTCCATTTAGGGAGGGATCTAGGGAGGGGGAAGGCTTTTACTTGGGCCAAAGTGGAAAGTCTCACCAGGGAGGGTGGGGGCAGAGGAGACAAGTATCCTTGACTGAAACCATGACAAATTCTTCAATATCTTAATTTTGACACTCTTATAATCCAAGAAGGGCTAAAATTGGCCTTAGAGCTTGCGTTATGAAACCCGAGCAGATCAAACAAAAGAAATAAGCAAAACTCGAGTCGGCCAGATGATAATCCATGCAGAGAACATGCAAATTCAAACGAAAATAGGTCAGAGACACTTTCCCAAGAGACACAGAACTGGGAGATCCTGGAACCAAATCCTTTCCATGAAAGATGGGGAGGGAAAGGTGGGGAGGGAAACAAGGGGCTCTCTTCAGTTCTGCACCCCCAGAGACAGAAAGCAAACTTTGCCAGCACAGTCAGGATTGGGACTTGAATTTAATTTTCCCCATTCTGAGTCAGTGGTCATCTCACTCCCTCACAACGAATTTGGGGTCTATTTGCCAAACCTGCAGACAGCCATAATAGCAGGGGACAATCTAAGTGATGTCAAAGCATCTTGTGCATTCTGTGTATTGCCATACATGTGCACACATGTGTGTGCCCATCCACACTCATGCAAGCGTGCACATGCGCGTGCACACACACACTGTTTTAGGTTTGGCGTGGTCTTTACTGATAATAGTGGACCGATAGCATTGCTAGATATCTGCGTTTACCACCCAATTCAAAGGCACAGCTCATGGGACCCAGAACAAACCAGAATCCAACCCCTTAATTTTAATTTTCTTTTTTTTTTTTGAGAAGTCTTATTCTGTAGCCCAAGCTGGAGTGCAGTGGCACAATCTTAAGCTCACTGCAAGCTCCGCCTCCTGGATTCATGCCATTCTCCTGCCTCAGCCTCCAGAGTAGCTGGGACTACTCCAGCCCCTTAATTTTATAGATGAGGACTGGAGTCCAGAATGGATGAGGTTGTAGAGTTACTTAAGGCAAGAGCTGAAGCAACCTGACCCCAGTTCCAGTGCTCTTTCTAGACAGCAGGAAGGAAAACTCTGTTCTTTTATACACATGTGCTAGTTTCTGTTCTCAAGAATGTATTATCAAAAGGAAAGTTATCTAGATACTTTCCAGCTTATTACTTTGTCAGGGGCCTGAAATCTTGGCACACTAATTAGTGGATTTCTTTTTTTTTTTTTTTTTTTATACTTTAGGTTTTAGGGTACATGTGCACAATGTGCAGATTTGTTACATGTGCCATGTTGATTTCCTGCACCCATTAACTCGTCATTTAGCATTAGGTATATCTCCTAATGCTGTCCCTCCCCCCTCCCCCCACCCCACAACTGTCCCCAGAGTGTGATGTTCCCCTTCCTGTGTCCATGAGTTCTCATTGTTCAATTCCCACCTATGAGTGAGAACATGCGGTGTTTGGTTTTTTGTCCTTGTGATAGTTTACTGAGAATGATGTTTTCCAGTTTCATCCATGTCCCTACAAAGGACATGAACTCATCATTTTTTATGGCTGCATAGTATTCCATGGTGTATATGTGCCACATTTTCTTAATCCAGTCTATTGTTGTTGGACATTTGGGTTGGTTCCAACTCTTTGCTATTGTGCATAGTGCCACAATAAACATACGTGTGCATGTGTCTTTATAGCAGCATGATTTATAGTCCTTTGGGTATATACCCAGTAATGGGATGGCTGAGTCAAATGGTATTTCTAGTTCTAGATCCCTGAGGAATCGCCACACTGACTTCCACAATGGTTGAACTAGTTTACAGTCCCACCAACAGTGTAAAAGTGTGCCTATTTCTCCACATCCTCTCCAGCACCTGTTGTTTCCTGCTTTTTTAATGATGGCCATTCTAACTGGTGTGAGATGGTATCCCTCACTGTGGTTTTGATTTGCATTTCTCTGATGGCCAGTGATGATGAGCATTTCTTCACGTGTTTTTTGGCTGCATAGATGTCTTCTTTTGAGAAATGTCTGTTCATGTCCTTTGCCCACTTTTTGGTGGGGTTGTTTGTTTTTTTCTTGTAAATTTGTGTGAGTTCATTGTAGATTCTGGATATTAGCCCTTTGTCAGATGAGTAGGTTGCAAAAATTTTCTCCCATTATGTAGGTTGCCTGTTCACTCTGATGGTAGTTTCTTTTGCTGTGCAGAAGCTCTTTAGTTTAATGAGATCCCATTTGTCAATTTTGGCTTTTGTTGCCATTGCTTTTGGTGTTTTAGACATGAAGTCCTTGCCCACGCCTATGTCCTGAATGGTATTGCCTAGGTTTTCTTGTAGGATTTTAATGGTTTTGGGTCTAACATTTAAGTCTTTAATCCATCTTGAATTAATTTTTGTATAAGGTGTAAGGAAGGGATCCAGTTTCAGCTTTCTACATATGGCTAGCCAGTTTTCCCAGCACCATTTATTAAATAGGGAATCCTTTCCCCATTTCTTGTTTTTGTCAGGTTTGTCAAAGATCAGATAGTTGTAGATACCTGGCATTACTTCTGAGGGCTCTGTTCTGTTCCATTGATCTATGTCTCTGTTGTGGTACCAGTACCATGCTGTTTTGGTTACTGTAGCCTTGTAGTATAGTTTAAAGTCAGGTAGCATGATGCCTCCAGCTTTGTTCTTTTGGCTTAGGATTGACTCAGCAATGCGGGCTCTTTTTTGGTTCCATATGAACTTTAAAGTAGTTTTTTCCAATTCTGTGAAGAAAGTCATTGGTAGCTTGATGGGGATGGCATTGAATCTATAAATTACCTTGGGCAGTATGGCCATTTTCACGATATTGATTCTTCCAACCTATGAGCATGGAATGTTCTTCCATTTGTTTGTATCCTCTTTTATTTCATTGAGCAGTGGTTTGTAGTTCTCCTTGAAGAGGTCCTTCACATCCCTTGTAAGTTGGATTCCTAGGTATTTTATTCTCTTTGAAGCAATTGTGAATGGGAGTTCACTCATGATTTGGCTCTCTGTTTGTCTGTTATTGGTGTACAAGAATGCTTGTGATTTTTGTACATTGATTTTGTATCCTGAGACTTTGCTGAAGTTGCTAATCAGCTTAAGGAGATTTTGGGCTGAGACAATGGGGTTTTCTAGATATACAATCATGTCATCTGCAAACAGGGACAATTTGACTTCCTCTTTTCCTAATTGAATACCCTTTATTTCCTTCTCCTGCCTGATTGCCCTGGCCAGAACTTCCAACACTATGTTGAATAGGAGCGGTGAGAGAGGGCATCCCTGTCTTGTACCAGTTTTCAGAGGGAATGCTTCCAGTTTTTGCCCATTCAGTATGATATTGGCTGTGGGTTTGTCATAGATAGCTCTTATTATTTTGAGATACGTCCCATCAATACCTAATTTATTGAGAGTTTTTAGCATGAAGGGTTGTTGAATTTTGTCAAAGGCCTTTTCTGCATCTATTGAGATAATCATGTGGTTTTTGTCTTTGGTTCTGTTTATATGCTGGATTACATTTATTGATTTGCGTATGTTGAACCAGCCTTGCATCCCAGGCATGAAGCCCACTTGATTATGGTGGATAAGCTTTTAGATGTGCTGCTGGATTCGGTTTGCCAGTATTTTATTGAGGATTTTTGCATCAATGTTCATCAAGGATATTGGTCTGAAATTCTCTTTTTTGGTTATGTCTCTGCCAGGCTTTGGTATTAGTGGATTTCTAAAAGAAGTCTTTCAACTTCTTTGGATGTTTGCTACTATGATACTGGTAACAATCACATTCATACATTAAATAAACATTTAGTGAATGTCCACTATGTACTGGGACCTCTGGCAGGATCCTTGATGTCCTCTTAATCTCTTTTAATTTTCATAATACTGTGATGCAGGTATCATTATCCCCCCTCTCCGCTACCTTGTTTTATTCCAGAGGGAAAGAAAGCTCAGAGAGGCTAAGACACTTTCTCCAGGTAACAGACTCTGGAAGGGGCAAGGTTAGGATTTGATTCTCTGTCAGGTTCCATTATGCTGTGTGCCTCAAATACCTGGTGATCCTATACTCTACCATGGGCACTATGTGGGGCAGTGCCACTAAGCTCTGCTGTGACCTCTAGGTTACCTCTGAAGTTTATGAGCCACTGCCACAAGCTCAGGGTGGATGATCCAAGATAGCTGGGCTAGGGTATAAAAAGGGCTCTATCAGAACAGAGATCATTCACTTTTGAAGTCTAATCTCCTTGGGTTCTAGATGGGAAAGAAACATATTAAAGGTGGATGAAGGAGGGAGGTACTTAGACTGCAGAAGGGATATAGAACATTGGGCATAGTTTTAAAGAAAGTTTGCTGGTGGAGGCCCCGTCCATGTTTTATATGAAGGTGCTTTTCACAGCAGACCCGGAGAACTTTCTACACAGCAAGAATTTCTTCCAGTGTCCCTGACAGCATTCTGTTTCTGCTTGAATGTCTCCAGGAACAGGGAACTCATTACCTTTCAGACTCTTCTAATTGTTAGAAAGTTCTAGTCTTCATATGGAGCCAAATCTGCCTCCCAGATATGTCCATGATTTAGGCCTAGCTCTACCCTTTGGTTTACAAGACCAAGTCCACTTCCTCCCTAACTGGCAACACTCTAGACATTTGAAGACACCTTTCATTTTTTATACCAGCGTTCCCCAAAGTGTGCTGAGCAGAGTAGTAAGTTTGCACGATGTTACTAGGTGTCCTTATAAAACAAACATACCAAAACAAACAGACAAAAACCCATAAATAGAACTCTGTGGGCAAGCCAGGTTAAATCAGGTCAACCAGGTATGCTTCCTACAAAACTTCTCAGCACTTTTAGGATGCTACTGCCTAATGTGAACTCTGAAAAGGAAATACTGGTTGTGCAATTTATTTTCCAAACTTCTGTCCTCTGAAACTTTTGACCTCAATTTTTGTTTTCCTCCCGCTGTACCTTTTACTATTTTCCATATATACTATTGGGAACAATGCTCGGAAAATGCTTCCCTATATAAATCTAGGTTTTTACTATCATTGTTTCTAATCCAAAAAGCCAGGCTCCTCCAACTATTCATTTTGAGACATAGAATTGAGGTTTTCTCACTGTCTTCTCTATAGTTCTTCATTAGGGCTGTCAGATTAAAATATAAGATGCCGAGTTACATTTAAATTTCTTATAAACAAATAATATTTTTTCTATACATATGTTCCATGCAATATTTGGGACATACTTATATGAAAAATATATTCACTGCTTGCCTGAAATTCAAATTTAACTGGGTGTTCTATATTTTTATTTGCTAAATCTGGCAACCTTAGAAGGGAGATAAATGCATTTTTCCATTGAAAAATGTGACCCTCAGAATTGGGCATAATATTCTGGAAGTGGACCACAACTGAGACATTGAGAATCCTGGGAGCCACCTTCAACTCTACTTTTTCCTGAGGCATCTTTAAAGAGAAAATAATCATATTTTTATGCAATAAATAGAGACCAGTTCAAGGTTGACAGATATCAGATATCTTCCTGAATCTACTGGCAAAATCCAGAAGCCAATTTCTCATTCCTCACCCTGTTTCCCTGAATGTTAGGATTAGGGAAGAAGATCCACATATTCTTTATAATTCCCTTTTTATTGTCCATCTTCTCCATAAGACCATAAGAAATTCAAAGGCAGGAATTAACCATGCCTATTTTGATGACTGCAATATCCCCAGAAGTGAGCACAGGTTCTGGCATATGTAAGTGTTCAAAATTTCTAAATGAATGAATGAGTCACAACATTGCATGGAAAGCTAAGCAAAACAGACAAGCTGACACTCAGAGGAGAAGAGATTATCAACAGAATCCTTCCTTATGGTTAGTATATGTCATTCACCCCAAGCTTTCCCAAATCCATTATATGCTGTTCACGTATGCTGAAGACAATTCTTTTGGAAGATGTGTGTGCAGAACAAGAACATTTAATTGCTATGACTAAAATAAAACATTTCAACCAAACACTAGTGATTTTCAAAAAATTGAATAACTTCCCAGAGCCTGCAATTTTTACTGAGGTGTGGAACTTGGCCCTTAAGACTGACTGGGCTGTTTCAAGTGGGTGTGAGATGGAGGCAAATCACACTGAGTCTTCCCACAGAAATACCTTGACCCAAGAGGAGTTAGGCAAAGTGAACAAAAACAGCCTCAGAAGAGCCTAAGCTGCCAGGAGGACAGGTGTGGGAGGAGCACATGGTCCACAGCTTGGACTTGATGATGGTGCATCTGGTGGCTGGCACAAGGACCGTGAAAGGCTCAGAGCTTTCGTTCTAAGCCACAGTTGATAGAGTCACTGTTGCTTACCAACCACATGAGCTCACCCAAGCTTGGGGCTTGTCAACAGTAAAAGCATCCTGGGGCTGTCCCTGGAGCAGGCAATTGCTTGTCTGCAACTTGGGAGCTGTTAGCTTCAGTGCTGGGGAGGGTTAACCCTGACTTTATAAGATAAGAATGCACCAGAAAGTAGAGAAATACATTGAGAAGAGCCCTAAGTCTTAGGAGGGTAGGAGAGTGTAGTAAAGCTTGTGTTATTTTCTGAGCCTAAACATGAAGAACTGAATTCAGGTTCTCACCCAGCCATGTATTATAATTGCTCCATGTCCTTCGGCAGGTCTTCTAACTTCAGTCTTTGTATCTGTGAAATGGGAACAACCATGCTGACCTCAGAGTTGTGGTGAGGATTAAACAAGATGGCAGATATAAAAGCCCTTTACAAACTGCCCTCTGTAAATTCTGGGTCAATATGAGGAAATGTTATCATACAGTGTCCCCCTGAGTGTTATTATCTTCAGCAGTGTGATGGATCTGGTCCCTTGCTAGCATAAAAGGGCAACCAACAAAGAGAAAAGAAGCATGTCTCCTACCCAGCCTAAAGCAAAATGAAAAGAACTTCAACTTACATTATCAGATTCCTTTTAATTTTGGAAGGAAACATTTTCTAAGCTCACATTGGAAAACAAAATCTCAGTGGGTAGAAATCTTTAGAGTATAAAAAAAATTACAATCCCAACACTTTGGGAGGCGGAGGCAGGAGGATCGCTTGAGAACAGGAGTGGTGAGACCAGCCTGGGCAACATAGATAGACCCTGTCTCTACAAAAAATAAAAAATAAACTAAAAAAAAGAAAAAAACTAGCTGGGTATGATGGTGTGAGCTTGTAGTCGCAGCTACTCAGGAGGCTGAGGTGGGAGGACTGCTTGAGCCCAGGAGTTTGGGGCTGCAGTGAGCTATGATTGTGCCACTGCACTCCAGCCTGGGTGAGACAGTGAGCTGTCTATAAAAATAAATAAATAAATTAACGAAAAAATCATTTGGGACCATATTTATGGCCTGTAAGGCTTTAGATGAGCCTTTGCTTCTGCATGAATGTCTCTATTGATCTCCTGGAGACTATCACTGGCTCTGGTTAAAGCCCTTGCTGACTCTGCTAGTAAACAGGAGCAAAATGTACATAAATATAGTTCTATTTCATTGGCGGGAAAATAATTCAGAGTGTCCTGGCTCATAAATTACTTGATGCTTCGTCTCCTGTGAGATGCTACACCCACTGAAGGGAAAATTGCTAATGTGTAAATATGTGTGTACGTGTGTTTATTATGCCAAGGCAATGAGGAAAACAGACAGATATCTTGCCTTGAATAGGCTTTCCTACCGGGCTTTGTCTGTGTCTTCCTCCAGTGTAGCATGCAGTGGTTGCTTATGGGATGCACTACTTCTAGTCCCACTACAGTCCCCACCAGGACCTGAAGACCTCTATTTTTCCCCATTGTTCTTGTGTTTAGTTCTCAGTATTACCAACTCTATGCAAAGAGTATTCCAGGCTTGGAGCTGGGCAAAGGCTTTGCTTACAACTCTGAGAGGGCACAAGGCAATCTTTATGTAACCCGGCCTGCCCATCCTCCCCTCCTTGCCCAGGCCAAGAATAGTCAATGATCGTGTTCTGGAAGAAACCCCACCTCATCCCTGGGTACTCTGAGCCAAGAGGAGGGGGAGCAGAGCTGGAGGCACATGTATGAGGCCAAGCAGCAAAGCCAAGGGAAGCTCCAAAGGCAGAGTGTTGAGGCTGGATATATCATTTCCCTAGTCCCACCACCACCCCACCCCCAAGACTGGCTTAGGCCTAATGATACCCCGTGAGGATGATGTTCCTTGCCTCCCAACACATACCAGGTTTATATACATTGTGCATGTAAATACGGAGAGGTGTATTCTGAGAGGCAGAGCTTGTGAGTGAATACTTATATGCATTTCTAAGAAAACACACAACTGGACGCGGTGGCTGACGCCTGTAATCCCAGCACTTTGGGAGGCCAGGCAGGCGGATCACCTGAGGTCAGGAGTTTGAGACCAGCCTGACCAACATGGTGAAACCCTGCCTGTACTAAAAATACAAAAAATTAGCCAGGCGTGGTGGCGCATGCCTGTAATCCCGGCTACTCAGGAGGCTGAGACAGGAGAATCGTTTGAACCCGGGAGGCAGAGGTTGCAGTGAGTGGAGATTGCTCCTCTGCCCTCCAGCTTAGGCAACAAGAGCGAAACTCTACCTCAAAAAAAAAAGAAAAAACACACACAAGTGTGCACACATGGGCACACATGGCGCCATCTGTGTGCACTTACCTATATGAGAATGCTTTTGTGTAAGTAAGCATATCCTGAACTCTGCTGCAAATACATCAATAGCTTCTAAATGCTCTAAGGCTAAAGATCCAAATTCTTAATGCAGCTTAAAAAGCTCTTCACAGTGTAACCCTGTCTGCCTCCTGCAGGCTCATCCTGTGCCCAAATATGCCCTTCCTTTCTCTGCACAGCAGCTACACTGACCTTTGCTTAATCTTTCTTACTCAGAGCTCTCCTTTCACCACAGGCCATTTGCATGTGCTTTTCTCCCTAAGCACCATGTTCTTCCCTCTTCTGTTTTTCTAGGCATCAGATAGCCATTCTTCAGGTATTTGTTGATACTTTGCTTCTTTGGGAGAACAGTTATTGACCTCCCAGAATTAGCTGGATTCCCTCAAAACATCCTATATTTTCTTCATAGCACTTACCATATTTGCCCTTTTTGTATGCACTTTAAAAATGTACCTCTTCAGTTATATGCAGACTTAGTAAGGGCAAGGATCAACTGCTTTTGTTCACCCACTGATCTTCAGCACCAAACAGTTCCTGGCATATAATGAGTACTCAACAGACATGAGTATTAGTCCATTTTCACACTGCTGTTAAAGACATACTCAAGACTGGGTAATTTATAAAGAAAAAGAGGTTTAATGGACTCACAGTTCCAAGTGGCTGGGGGGCTTCACAATCGTGCAGAAGGCAAAAGGCATGTCTTCCTTGGCAGCAGGCGAGAGAGAGAGTAAGAACCAAACGAAAGGGGTTTCCCCTTATAAAACCATCAGATCTCATGAGACTTATTCACTACCACAAGAACAGTATGGGGCAAACTGCCCCCATAATTTAACTGTATCCCACTGGGTCCCTCCCACAATACGTGGGAATTATGGGAGCTATGATTAGAGATGAGATTTGGGTGGAGACACAGTCAAGCCTTATCGACAGGTATTGAATGAAAGGTGTATACACTTACGTAGGGAGAGGGGTCAGCATATGAATCTGCATGTACTTAGGTACCAGCATGACCATGATGACATGACATGGCATATTTGCTCATTTGGAGCACAGAGAAGTCTGCTTAAGGATGCCTATGCCAGTATATATCTAAGGAAGAGTGTTCTATCTAAGGACAATATATACTGAGTATGTCTACATCCTACATTTATTTAAGCAATCATATGGAAGTGTACAAAAAAGAACCTAGATTTGTACAAATATCTATGGGAATATGCATGTGTGTGCATTTTGATGATATGGGTATAGGCATCAATGTAAAAGTCTATGTTTGTGTTTATTTGGGTGTGTGCATCTGTGGAAGTGTATATATACATGTGTGTGAGTCATATTCTTCTTTGCAGCTGGGTGGGTCCCCTTTTAGATTTCTAAGAAGGAGGGTTTATGTGCATTAGGTGAACTGATTCATATGCACCTTAGTATGATTTGACTTAACCCAAGGCAGGGTGTTTTGGAGGAAGGGGCACTGGACTAGGAACCTATCACTGGAGCAAAATTCTTTTTTTCTTCCTGGGCTGCTACCCCCGCATTTACATGCAGAGGGCCAGGGTCTAGGTGACAGTGATGCTGTTGGGAGGTTGGAGGTATCACTGGTTAAATGCCATGTCAGTGACAAAACACCATTTTAATTAAGTGCCTAGTTGCTCAAGGCGTTTTATTATCACCTTCCTCTTTTACGTTAATTTACAAATTGTTTTCATCTTCTTTTTTAAATTTGATAGCACAAGAAAATTCGACTTCTGCTTATCTGACCGAATGGTTATTTGTGTGCATGCATACAGCCATATATGATCAGCTTTTACATGCCTACTTTCTGTGCTGTAGAGCAGGAAGGGAAGAAGAAGACAGTGAGATCTCCCATGGCCCCAAATTGCGATCCTTGGACCACTCGCTTTACCATCCTCTGGGAAAGTTGTGGCAAATGCAGATTCCTGGCCCCCAACTACAATCCTATTAGCTCAGAATCTTAGAATGGGTGTCAGGAATGTGCATTTTCTCAGAAGTTTCCCCAAATCATTTCTGTGTTCTGTAACTGCCATAAAATAAAATAATATCAAGAAATTCATACATAAACTGACACAACTAACCCCTTCACAATTCTATAAAAAAAGATTTCTAAGGCTGGCACCACTCTGTCCTTCAGATTAACCCTCTATTCTTTTGAATTGAGGATGCTGGGTGAACGTTTGGATTTGTAGACATTGTGGAAAATGAAACAAGAAACTCAGTTTGGATGTTTGTGAGCAACATTGTGAGCAGAACAGACTTATTTTTGCAATACATATCACAAGAACCATGAGGACCTCTCAGACAAACAAAACAAAATAAAACAACAGCAACAAAAACCCACCAACAGACCATGAGGGTTGTCTGTAATATTTAGAAATATCTAAATGGATTTTTATAAAAAGAAAACTAGGCAGTAGTTTTAGAGATAGAATTGAAGAAATGAAGAAAAATCCCCCTACAAAGAGTTGTGGCTTTGGGACACAAGCCTTAGGTTGTAAAATCAGTATGGTATGCTTGAAAAAAATGCAAGAGTTCCCTAGAATTCCACTTTTGCTTTGTCATGGGTGTTGCTGTTATGATTTTAAAAACAGTTTTCTTTTCCTGGATATACGAACACATTTCAAAACTCCTGTCTTCCCCTCACAGCACTGGAAAAAATAAAATAAAATAAACCAAGCCAGCAGAGAGCATGCTCCCTGGGGCCCTGTCCTACTTTTCCCAGTGACCCCAGCCACCTTGAGCCCAGGTTTTACAGCCAGTGCACTAAGGAATAAGGAGTTACAGGCTCTGTCATGGCCCATCTCACCCTGATACTCTGTAATGAGAAACCTCAGATGCTGTCACAGACCTTGTCAGAGACATGGCAAGAGCACCCAATTTCCAGATGTCAAGAGCTTCCTGGCCCGAAAGTGGTGATTTGACTCAGTGCAAACCATTGTGCTATGACCAGGTGCCTCCTTCTGCCCTCCTATCTGGAGGGGGAAGCTCACTTAAGCTGTGTCTGAATAATGGTGAAAGACAGAGACGCCGACTCTAAGTACGGTCCTGTTTCCTAGTTTACACTTAATCACAACCTGCCTAGACAGTAGGGCGTGCTCCTTGGTCTCAAGGGGCATACATTAATCAGGCCCCTCTGAGACGATTCCATGGAGAATTAGAACAAAATGCACCCGTTAAAAATACCCTCTCATAATCTTCTCCTTCCTTCTTTCTTACCTGATCCCCAACTGAGAAAAGACAGACGGCCTATTCTAGTGGCAAAACACACACATACACTCTGGTTCAGAATACCTGGGTTTCACTCCAGTGGGTTATGTGATCTTGGACAACTTAGTTTACCTCTGAAAGTCTTAGTTTTCCTATTTATAAAATGAAGACCAACATGATAGCATATTATTGTGTGAATACTAAATGAGAGCATGAACCAGAATTGCCAACTATAATGCTTGGCTCATAAGAAGCACTTTGTAGCTATTAACAGTTACTATTATCAAAAGAGGCTCTCTATGAGAATAGAAACCTACTGTTGCACTTTTCCAAACAGAAGTTATTGGTCACTGTGTGACTTGAATAGACTTATTTTCACACAAATCAACATGCTGGGTAGGAGGCATTCAACAATGTCAAAAGAACTCTGTCCTGGGTGTTCAGTGGTTAGTTTCCTCTGCTCTGAAAGCAGATTAGAACCCAGGTGCAGAAAGTGTGCTTTCAGCAAGGCAAGTACAGAGACATCTTTTTCGTCCACTAGCAAGGGGCAGGGGGAGGGATTCTCTCTGATTTATACAAAGTTTATATCTTTGTAACCTTATTTCTCAAAATGTGGCCCATGGACAATCTGTGTTGGAAAAACCTGGAGAAACTTGCTAAAATGCAGATTCTTAGACCCCAACTCAGACCTTGTGATACAGACTGCCCAGGAGTGGTGATTCTTTTGTACCTGAACACTCTATAAAATCAGGCCAATGGGCAAACAGGAATTATAACATCTGTATCACAGTATACATAAAAGTAAGTTCAAGGGAGCATTTGTAAAAGTATCAGCAGTGGATCCAAAACAGTATAAATAGTATAATTCTATTTTCATTTACAAATATATTTACATACATTTGTATAGCTAGGCTTAGAACAAAGACTGGAAGCGTATACATCATCAAATTTATTGATGGTTATCTTTAGGTGGTGACATTAAGTGTGATTTATCTCATTTTATCCTTTCATATGCTTTTAAATGTCCTATAATAATTATCCATTATCCTTTTAAAAAGAAAAAAAATGCTTTTAAAAATAAAAGCAATGCAGTCAGATGTGTGGTGCTGAAGACTTTCTAATATCTTACAGAATTTTAGAGGAAGAAGGAAACAGAGGACCCGTATAAACCAAAGCATCTCTCTTTAGAGGTGATAAAACGGGTCTAGAGAAGGGAAGTGGCCTGCCTGAGGTTACCCAGGCTCTTAGTGGCTGGGCTATGACAGACCCCAGGTCTCCAGGCTTTGGGGCTAGAAGTTTTGAAGTGTTCCAGTACTAGCCAGGGACCTGGCTCTATTCCTTCCTGCCTTGTAGGGGTGACAAAAAGACCAGAGGAAGTGCAATGATTCCGAGGGTGGAGAAGGATGTAATAGTCTTTGCAGAGAGGACTTTGCAGCTCTCATTATTCTAGCTCTGGGAGTTAGTAGGTCATTTGCAAAAGGCATGGGAAGAGCAGCTGATGAAAAGGTCTAATAGTTTGGAAAACTGCTTAACCTTATTGCTCTATTTCTGGATTTCTCCCCATGGCCAAAGTCTGTTGAGATACTGATTTCCCCCGGAGGTTTCCCATTTAGGAATGCAGTGAAACCTCTGAAATCCAGAGGAATTGGGGAGAAAGCCAGCTGGAATTAGGGAACAGTTTGAATACACTTTAAGAACATTCAGGTCTGCTGTTTTCAAGGACGTAGGATCACAGATTTGGAAGAGCCTGGCCCAGCCTCCTGCTCGGTGCAGGCCTTGTGCTTCATCCTGAACAGAGCTTCATCTGGGCTTCTCTTGAATGCTTCCAAAAATGGGAGGTTCACGATTCTGATAGATCATTTATCTCACTCTTTGGAAAGTCTTCCTACACCCGAGCTGGAATCTGCCTTTCTGTAATGTACCGCTTGCCTTCTTGTATTCATGCAGAACCGAGAAATCTGTTTTTTTTTTCCCCCCAGATCATACTCAAAAGCAATTATCATGCACCAAATAGTACTTCACAGCATTCTCTTCTGCAGGCTGACAACCTTCAGAATATTCAACCGTGGTTTATATGGCAAATGTCATCAACTCTAATTAGAAATATAAATGATTACCTCTAGCCTCTAAATTAACAACTGTATAAATTCAGATTGGAGCAGAGCTTAGATACCACCTGTACTGGCCTCAAATTATGGATGAGTAAATGGAAGTCAGCTGAAGAAAACCGCCTCACCCAACTTCAGAGACAGAGTGAGAGAGAGTGGGGGTGGGTGGGAGGTTGGAGGGGGGCTCTTTTCACCTCACCTTGCCTCCTATTATTCACAAAACACCAGAATTTCTCAAGTTCTTGAAAGTGCTTAGGAATTTTGTTCTCTTACGCATTTAGAAAAATCTCTCCCTCAAATTATATTTGCACTGTCAGTGAAGTATGGATTAGCACAGACTGAATTTAGTAGAGGTTATACTGTCAATGAAAAGTATCATTCAAAGCATATTAACCTTCCTTGCTCTCTGCTGTCAGAAAATCATCTCCTTTGCTCTAGAATGCTAACTCAAAATGGACAACATACCTATATGGCTACCCAGGCCTATCAAATTTCCATAAGGTCTGGCTACCCACTCAATTTAGGAGACCTTCCCAACTTTGGAGCTGAGAAAGAGTTTGCCAGGACGTAGGGCAGCCTGTTTCTGCTTTACTCTGCTGCGTTCGTTTTAGAGTTTCACATCCTCTTTCCATTTTGGTCTGATTCTCTGATGAGAAGACAAAACAAAGACTCGGAGAAGCAAACTAGGTACTTCAGTGATTGGTTTTTTGTCTCAGTCCCCAGAAACTCTGCAGTCACATGCTTGGAAGGGAACATTCCTCCCTGCCTCAACCCACAGCAGTCTCCCTCTTCTCTCAAGAAAGTATTGCATTTCCAGTTCTTACACTTGTTCTGGCACAGATTCTAAGCTACCTCGTGCTGCTTCCTGGTTTGCCTGGGTGCTAGGCTCCATGGATCCTGGAATCACAGAGACCTGGGTTCTCGTCCTGACTCTGCAACTAGTTGGTTGTATGGCTTTGGAAAGTTACCAAAGCTTTCTGAGCCTCAGCTCCCTCATTTGTTAGATGAGGACAATTATGCTACCTACATCATACAGTTGTGAAGAGGACATAATGCCTAACAGGTGTCTAACATAATCACTAACATTTAGTAAGATTCCATAAAAGGAATCTGCTTAGTATCCTTAATATCATGCTCCAAAAGGCAGAAACGGAAACCTATACTTTTCTCATGCTGCATACAGTAGGTGCTCCATAAATACTTTCTGATTGATTCTGGTTTAGGCTCCATTTGGCAGTAGGTTCACCATGAGAAACATTCTAAGAATCATGTAAGGACAGTTCCTATTCTCAAGCTCCCCTTTCTCCAGATTCCTTATCCCATTAATTATTGCAGTGGGGAGGCTCACCCTGTCCTGCCACTGTTCACACCTCTCAGCTTGCATCTTAGAAAAAAGTTCTTATTTGACAGACTCTGAGAACTTGCTGTCCAGGCAAAAAGAAACTTCACAATGAGGAATACAACACAAACCTTAGGTGGCCAGCATGTCAGCAAACAGAGAGATGAAGGGACACTGACAAAAGCCAACCCCTCAAATGAAACAAAGCAACACACCAAAGAGGTAGAAAGCAAAGGATTAAGATATGCCTAGAATACGCTTGCTTATCAGGACCCTTAAAACTAATCAAGATTCTTGTGTTTACAGTATTCCTAAAGGGACATGAATATGGCTAAACTCTACTTTTAGCTGGGAATCTGAATTAACATTAATACCTGAATTTTAACAGTAATTACATTAGACATTCCTTTAAGCAAAAGAGTATATATACAACACTGACATCTGGTTATAAAGAGCTAAGGAATCTCCCAGCTTTCCTAAATGCAGAAGATATCCTAGTGGACTCTTGTTGAGTTAAATGAACAATTATTTCTTTTGTCTGTATTGCAGATTATTTGTTTATGCTCTAAATTTTGTGTTAAGGACAAAAGAAAAATAATTGGCTGAAATGAATGTGTTATGTTACAGCCCCAGTTGAGGGTGAGGAAAGAACTCAATGCTAATGTGGTGGAGAGAATGCAGCAGTTCCTGGAATAGCAGTTGGGTTCCCTGGCTTGAGTCCCACTCTGACATCCTTGGCTGCTTACCTTGGGCAAGCCCTTCACCTCACAGCGTTTCAGTCTTTTCAGATGTTAAATACTTTCTATGGGCTCTTCCATGTCTGAGATCTTATGAGGCTGCGGAGAGCATGAAGATTAGCCAAAGAAGCTGCCCAAATCTCTGACTGTGGGGACCAGAGCAGTAGAAAGAGAATGTGATAATAGGTATGAAAACCCTTGGAAAAAAGTAAAAGCACTGAATGACACACATTCTCCAATGTGCCACGGCATGTTCCAAAATCACAGGCACCTAACATTCTCCTGATTGCTCAGTGCTCACCCAAATGTCCCATCATTGAGCTGACAGGAAGCAGAGAAGGCCAATGCTTTTCTGGTTGGGGACCTTGGCTGGGACAGAAAGGAAGAGGGGAGTGGAGTCAGCTTCATGAGCCAGTGAAATGGCAATGAACCCTGCAGGCTGATCTGCTCTAGCCTGGCGTTGCCAAGGAGGACGATCCACTTCATCAAACCTGGGCCAAGCTCTGGCTCAGACACACAGGCAAAAATAGAAAGGGGCTGGGAGAAGAAATGTGTTTACTTTTGTGATTTCCCCTAACGTGCCTCTTGACAGTATTATAATCTCTTCTCAAACAGGAGTCATGGCCCACAGGCCTCACCTCCATTGATAAACCCTTTCAAACAATTCATGTACAGACCTAAAGCCTTCTTAACATTTCGTGGTCACTATTTGGGCAGCTAGAAAACAAGTTTAGAAGGCAGCATGATGGAATGGAAAGAGTGCTGGCAAGGGTCTGTTACTGCCTAGGTGAACTGTGAAAATCCCTCTATGAGGCTCTGCACAATCAAGCACTTGCATTATAAAGAACGTATATATCTGCTGAGATTTTACAGTTTCTACCAGTGACTCTCAACCAGGGGCTAATTCACACCTCAGGGGCTCTTTTGCAAAGTCTGGAAACATTTTTGCTTGTTATAAGCAGGGGGTGCTATTGGCATCTAATGAACAGAGGCCAGAGGTGCTAAACATACAATGATGCAGCCCCCACAACAAAGAGTTATCTGGTCCAAAATGCTAACAGTGCTAAGACTCAGAAACTTGGTTTATACTGAATCGAGGAGAGTCAGTGGGAGAAGAAAACAGGGACCAAAGGAAAGAAGGAAAAGGGATTAAAATTCTGTTTCTAGGT
Organism: Symphalangus syndactylus; assembly: GCF_028878055.3. Classification (NCBI taxonomy): domain Eukaryota; kingdom Metazoa; phylum Chordata; class Mammalia; order Primates; family Hylobatidae; genus Symphalangus; species Symphalangus syndactylus. The sequence continues at coordinate 38,014,321 of NC_072429.2, forward strand.
CATGAGGTATCCATCAGTTATGTGTTCTCCAGCTTTTCTCCCCATGAACAATGTCTTTTGATTTTCCCTCAGAATTACAGGGTCATGTTTGAGTAGCTTCCTCGTAAGAACATCTTCCTTATCCCTAAAATTCCAAGCCCTGCTGCAGTACAAAGAGCTCCACTATAACACATGGCCAAGACATAAATATAAACAGTTTTGAAACAAGTAGAACTGGAAGGTGGGTGGTGGGGGTGCATGGAAAGAAAAAAACATATCCCCTTAACTCCGCTTCTGTGAGTCAGTGTTTCTGAGGTAACAACACAGAACAATAACCATAGGGAGAGTTGAGCTATACAAAGAGCAGGTAGAACTGATTTGGGGCACAAGTGTCAGGAGAGATGCAGCTTTGCAGCAGCAGATTCAAAGGCAAATGAAAGAGTTAAGCAATCTGTGCATGTCATTCTTGTATCATTCTACATTAAGTCATGGGCGGTAATTACAAGTAGTTACCTGTGGTTTCCAGTGGGGGAGGAAACAGCACTCCAGTCAAGGGGTTTTGGAGAAACAGGTGCAATGAAGGCATGGTCAAACAATTTATTTACTGTAAACTTTAGACTTTGCTCAGGAAAACAACTGAAGCTGCTCCTCAAATCCCTGCCTAAAATACCCCATGTGAGCAAATAAGAGGAGCGGGGAAGAGTCCATGTTCACAGCTGAAAGGTCCGAGATACTCAAAATCCTCAAGTCCAAGGGTGTAGGAAGGAAAATCTCCTTCAGATACAAATTACCAGCAGCAGTATATTACCCCTAATACTTGAATAGTGAGGTAGATACATGGAAAAGTCATGAAAACATAGCAGACTCAGGTCCTCTAGGACCAAAGCTCTTTAGACATAAACTTACAAATTCCATGCAAAGAGGAACTGAACTGTACAAATAACAAATAATCACTCAAATAAGTTTTCTCTCTTTTTACAGCTTAAAAAAATAAAAAAGGCAGAAGGATGCCCCTCCTCCTGCATATCTCTATACAATTTTATTCTAAGTTTATTATCCTCAAGTTAAATAGTCTGTTTAGTGTTCTGTTGCGGGGGGTGGGGGGTCTTAAAAAGTAGAAAAACTGCTTTACAGCAGTGAGTCATTTGTACTACAATTCCTCCCTTGTGAATCAGTGTTATCACTAGGCACAGTACCTTGATGGCCCACAAAGTCTTCCGTGCCTGGGAGGTCTTCACACAGCAGTTTATTCTCTTTCTCCTGTTCCAGGTGATATCCACTCTGCTCCCCTGTGTTGCCGTTGCTGTTGCTGGAGTAGCCATTCCCAAAGGCCTTCAAAGAAGACCTGCGCAGGCACAGAAGCTCCTGGAAGGCAATCCTGAAATCTGGGCTCCGGCAGTAGATAAGGGGATTGAAACCAGAATTGACATAGCCTATCCAATTTAGGAGGATGTAAACTTCCTTACGGATGAGGTTATCCTGGATCACATGCACAATGTTAACGATGAAGAAGGGCAGCCAGCAGAGGGTGAAAGTGCCCATGATGATGCCTAACGTCTTGAGGGCTTTGTGCTCCTTCAAGCAGAACTTGGAAGATCTGCGGAGTCCATGCCCCGTCCGCCCATCCTGCTCCACCTGGCTAAGGTTCTGGGCATGGAAGCGGCCCTCAGATTTGTCAATCTTCTTGAGCTGCCTTTTGGCCTCCTGAAAGACCCTGGAGTAGACGAAGACCATGATCACCAGGGGAACGTAGAAGGACACGATGGAAGAGGCAATGGCATAGGCTTGGTTCGTGAAGAAGTCACAGCAGGTCTCATTGGCATAGCAGTTGATGGCTTCCTGGTGGGTGGCCCGGTACCAGTGCATCTGAATGGGCAAGAAGGAGGTAAGGCCTGACACGATCCACACCATCAGAATGATCACCCGGGCCTTATTCTTGGTCAGCAGGCTCTGGTACTTGAAGGGTGAAGTAATGGCAAAGTAGCGATCCACTGCAATCACGCACAGGGTCTCAATGCTGGCCGTGACGCACAGCACATCAATGGAAGTCCAAAACTCGCACCAGAAGTTGCCAAAAGTCCACATTTTCATAAGAATGTGGGCGGCCCCAAAGGGCACCACTGCCAGGCCCATGACCAAGTCAGCACAGGCCAGTGAAGTGATGAAGTAGTTGGTGACCGTCTGCAGACGCTCGAACTTGGCAATGGCTGTGATGACCAGCACATTGCCAAACACGATGGCCAGGACGATGAGAGACATGACGATGCCCATGCCCACCACCCACGCCTCGTCCCTTTCCTGCGTGACGTCGTGATCCGGCGCATGGCTTCCATTGGGTGCCAGCAAGAAGGCGCTGCCGTTCCCGGGTTGCCCCATAGCGCGCAGTCTGGCAGGTGAGCGCACTGGCTGGGGGCGCCTCAGCGGGCGGACCCACGGCGGGGCTCTGCGGGCCGCGAGCAGATGCCTGGAAGCCTCATTCAGCGGCCGTGGGGTGGGTGTGGTGGGGACACGTCCTGCACACTCAGCTTGTTGGGTGCTAGGGGCTCGCGGTGCCTGCCAGTTCCAGCCCGTGCTCTGGAGAAGCCGCCTCGGAGTGCGCTCTGCCCGTTATGTGCACAGGACTTTAGGGGAACTGCCCTCGCTGTGACGTACGGGAACTTTCGGCCAATGGCACGCCGGCAGCCGCGAAGGGGCGAGGCACTTCTCCCCTTTCCTCCCCTCCCCTCGCCCTCCCTCTCCTGGGGCTGGCCCCGGCGCGGCCCAGCTGCTCCCTGGCGGGCGGGCCACCACTGCTTCCCGGCTACCCTGGCTGGCCCCAGAGGGCTAAAGCTGGAGCTGGTGTGCTTACCAGCCAACCCGGGAGCTTTTGGCTCTTCTGTGGCCCCTACCTGCCTGCCCTGGGCGCCTGCGCGGCTTGAGGTCTCAGGGCAGAGGGCAGCACACCGGCACTGCCCCACATTCGGAAGGAAACGAGAGTGCCCACCGAGGCACGCACATACAGGCACAAATACACCCCGGCAAACATGCTCAGACTTATACCGAACCACAGCCATAGACACTGAGACACACCCTCCCAGCTCACCGACATGCACACTCGAGCGCGCTCTCACACAGAAGCCATCCGGCACAAAGTCACCCCTGTCCAACATAGAAAAGCAGCCAGAAACAAACACAGAAGCACCCAGAAGCACAAAGACATGGTGACATACACAGAAAGTAAACACACATGCTGGCTTGGAGGCATCCAGAGCGACACAGACACGGATGTCTCCATCTGGGTACTCACAAACTTGCCTCACCCGAGCACTGAAAATGCCCCTCTCCCAACATACACCCGGTAACCCAGTATATTCCCTTTCAAACATTTGGCAAGAGCACAGGAGGTGACCTCAACAGCTGCCGATTTCCTCAGCACACTCGCTGTCAAGTACTTTCGGTGCTCTCCTTGGGAATTTGCAGGCATGAAGAGAGTTTTGCCCTTTGGATTTCATCTGAAGCGGGGGTATACATGTATGTATTTGGGGACGGAGAGATAAAGTTGTGTGCTTTTGTTTTAATTTTTTTGTTTTTTTGTTTTTAACTCTTGAGAGTGTAGCATCACTCACTCATTATCTGTTGAACTGAAGATGCAATGAGAATTCAAACAATTTCTTCAGTAAACCCAATGCAACTAAAAAAATCCTTTCATCTGCTGGATAGTTTGTTAATCTTTCGGGTTGCGCCATATGAAATTGCCACCATCTGGCGTCTGTGACTTACCAAAATGGCAAATTCATATGGTTCAGAGTATTAAGAATGTCTTAACATTAAGAACATTTTGAAGCTATAGAAAGCAAAAGATCCTGGCCAATATGGTGTAACTCTGTCTCTACTAAAAATACAAAAATTAGCCGGGTGTGCTGGCACGTACCTGTAGTTCCAGTTACTCTGGAGGTTGAGACAGGAGAATCGCTTGAACCCGGGAGGTGGAGGCTGCAGTGAGCCGAGATTGCGCCACTGCGCTCCAGCCTGGGTGACAGAACAAGACTCCATCTCAAACAAAACAAAACAAAACAAAACAAAACAACAAAAAAAAACATAAGATAATTCTCCTTTAAGAAAAAGAAAAAAGTAAGACCAAACCTCAAAAGTAAGATCTTTGTTCATGAAATACTACCCTTTGCATCTGGCATGTGACTTTACTGCTAAAGTGAAATTAATTTTCAGGGTTTGATTTCCCATGTATTAGTGGTGTCTTTGAAAAACTGAAAGTATTTCATGAAGTGTAACTAAACGTACTTTGTAGATTACATAATAACATAACAATGGCTAACATTTATGGACCATTCTGCTATGTGCTTTTCATGCATTATTCTATTTATTCATTCCCACAGTCCCATGGGGGTGGGGACTATTTTTAGCTTAATTCACAAATGAGGTTCACAAATGAGGTTCACAAATGAGGTTCAAAGAGGAAAATGGCTTGCCCAGGGGCAATGGCTGGGCAGTGCCGGAATCTGGATTTGACCCAGGTCTGCCTAAGTCCAAGACCCATCTTTGAATCTTTTCAATGTATTGCATAATTACATGCAGACAGGAGTGATGGATAGGGAGGAAGCACTACAACTGGAATTGGAATACCCAGGTTCCAGATTCACCAGACTTGGAGCTTTCTAGTTCATTTTTTTTTTTTTTAAGAGAAATCACGAAGTACCTAATTTCCATTATCTCTAAAGGGGCATAAAGTCACTTCCATTGGGGTGAGCAAAAATTGAATGATATAGTAAGAAGTATGAAAATGCTTTTGCTCATATACGTGTCACACAAGTATAGTTTGTAAGCGAAGTTTATATAAATTACTTAGTGGTTTAGAATATGTTGTTAGTCTTCTCTACTATAACAGTCAAATACTTTAGGGCAAAAGTAAGTTGGGTGTTTACTCTGGAAGCAAAGCTCAGAAACAGAATTTAACCTACATATCCCCTTTAACATCCTTCATAGCAGAAACTGACTTTTTGCAAGACAGATGCCTTAGAAAACAAGTATTTCCCATAAAATCCACAAATATGAATTAAGGATCTATTATATTCACATAGTTTTCAAAATATACTCACCTCATATTTGTGTTTTCCAAAATTGGCTCTGGCATGATGCATTTTAGGAAAAGGCAGTATTTGTTATGCAACAATGTTTCTTTAAATATGCGTCTACTCAAATTGTGGAACTAAACCATTTAAAACCTCCTTCCTGTTTGTGAAGCTATGGCATAAATAAGCATATTGTTTAACCTTCCTATAATAAGAAAAGAACAAAGAAAACCCCTTTAAGACAAATATTAACTGATCATGTATTTAGATATACACGTAAGTCACTTAAAAGTTTAACTGAATATTTTGGGAAACTCCTTTTTTAAAACCCACAAATACTAAATCAAGAAGGACTGGCTAGCCATATGCAGAAAACTGAAACTGGACCCCTTCCTTACACCTTATACAAGAATTAACTCAAGATGAATGAAAGACTTAAATGTAAGACCTAAAACTATAAAAACCCTAGAAGAAAATCTAGGCAATACCATTCAGGACATAGGCATGGGCAAAGATTTCATGACTAAAACATCAAAAGCAATGGCAACAAAAGCCGAAATTGACAAATGGGATCTAATTAAACTAAAGAGCTTCTGCACAGCAAAAGAAACTATCATCAGAGTGAACAGGCAACCTACAGAATGGGAGAAAAATTTTGCAATCTATCCATCTGACAAAGGGCTAATATCCAGAATCTACAAAGAACTTAAACAAATTTCCAAGAAAAAACAAACAGCCCCATCAAAAAGTGGGCCAAGAATATGAACAGACACTTCTCAAAAGAAGACATTAATGCAGCCAACAAACATATGAAAAAAAGCTCATCAACACTGGTTATTAGTGAAATGCAAATCAAAACCACAATGAAATACCATCTCACACCAGATACAATGGCGATCATTAACACATCAGGAAACAGACCGGGCGCAGTGGCTCAAGCCTGTAATCCCAGCACTTTGGGAGGCTGAGGTGGGTGGATCACCTGAGGTCAGGAGTTCGAGAGCAGCCTGACCAACATGTGAAACCTCGTCTCTAATAAAAATATAAAAATTAGCCAGAAGTTGTGGCACGCCTGTAGTCCTAGCTACTCTGGGGGCTGAAACAGGAGAATCGCTTGAACCTGGGAGGTGGAGGTTGCAGTGAGCCGAGACTGTGCCACTGCACTCCATCCTGGGTGACACAGTGAGACTCCGTCTCAAAAAAAAAACAACAAAAAACAAAAAACAAGAAGTCAGGAAACAACAGATGCTGGAAAGGATGTGGAGAAATAGGAACACTTTTACACTGTTGGTGGGAATGTAAATTAGTTCAAACATTGTGGAAGGCAGTGTGGCAATTCCTCAGGGATCTAGAACTAGAAATACCATTTGACCCAGCAATTCCATTACTGGGTATATACCCTAAGGATTATAAATCATTCTACTATAAAGACACATGGATACGTATGTTTATTGCAGCACTGTTCACAATAGCAAAGACTTGGAACCAACCCAAATGCCCATCAATAATAGACTTGATAAAGAAAATGTGGCACATATACAGCATGGAATACTATGCAGCCATGAAAAAGGATGAGTTCATGTCTTTTGCAGGGACATGGACGAAGCTGGAAACCATCATTCTCAGCAAACTAACACAGGAACAGAAAACCAAATACCTCATGTTCTCACTCATAAGTGGGAGTTGAACAATGAGAACACATGGACACAGGGAGAGGAACATCACACACCAGGGCCTGTTTGGGGGTGGGGGCCTAGGGGAGGGATAGCATTAGCAGAAATACTTGAAGTAGATGACAGGTTGATGGGTGCAGCAAACCACCGTGGCACGTGTATACCTATGTAAGAAACCTGCAAGTTCGGCACATGTATCCCAGAACTTAGTATAATAATAATAAAAAAAGAAGGAGAATCTGCTTATATCAAATAGGAAGTTTTGGGCCTTTGCCCTCCAGCCTTGACCAATGGATGCGTGCTCTTTCCCTGCTGCTTCACCAAGCTGGTAGAAATGTCAAGATGTAGTCTGCTAACTAAGAGTCTTTTCTCCTGACCTCCTTTTATGATTTTAGGTTTAGAGAAAGTTAGACTGGGAAAGAGCTGAATATATCACTTAATTTATTTCCCCCAAGTTTGCAAATGAGGTTACTGAAGTGAAAAAACAAGAAGTGTCCAGGCCAAAGTGTTAAGGAAAATTAGGAGTCCAGGTCTGCTCATGGCCTCACAAGTTTTCCCTGCCTAATGCTGTTATTTTATTTCCCAGCAGAGGAGTTCGAGTAGCACTGCTTACTGTTCATGTGACCTTAGAGAGTTAATGCTTCATTTGAACTGGAAAGTTCTAGTAGACTAAACGCACCTTTATCTGATGTAAGAGAAAGCAGGCTCTTTTATGGTGATTGATAGCATCTAATTACATATTTTGTCAATCCCTTAAGACATTGATTTGTTGTTTCCTGCCTGTCAAACAGGAATAAAACCTCATATTTGGATTTACCTAATGAATGTCTGAATAGGAGTAAGATTCCATGGTACCAGAGCATGCCCTCACACCAATAGCTGGATGCTTAGGAAAATCTTATACTGGGTCTTGGCTTAGACAAGAGTCCTTTCTTGTATATGATCCTGGAGCACAGAAACATCTGTAGATTTCTTTTCAAACAATAGTTTAAAATGCTTGTCTTTAAAAATGTCTCTGTACAGCATTATCCCATTAAATTTACATTAAATGAGATTAAATGCATGTCAAGTGCTTAGCATGCTGCCATAGAAGAAAAATCTTACTTGTTAGTATCTTATCTTCGAATCAAAAAATATATATAGAATGCGTATTGGTCCTATCTAATCATATGTATGAAATGTATGAAAGGATCCTTTGAACACGGATACTTGCTAATTTACCTTTAATTTGGATTGCTGTGAAAAACAATTGAAAAAACAGACAAAACTTGGTTCTTTAGAAAGAAGAATGATTCTGAAAATTACTATTATTATTGAGTAATATAGCTAGATGGGATGTCAGCCTTTTTTGAATGAAGCATCTCACAATCTAGTCAGCTCCTTACACAATGCACCAACCAAAACTCAGAGCTATCTCTAGTGAGAGCAAGCTCACCAGCCCCTTTTGCAGGTGCATATTTCTCTAGCTATCCCAATATTGAGCTGAAATCCATCTTCTCACTTCTACCCATGGATCTTAAGTCTGCCCCCTTGAGGCCACTGAAAACAAGTCTCTTCTCTGTCCTAGCTTTTGGGAGAATCCCTTAAAATTCTCCTTAGCAAACGAAACCTCTTCAGGTTAAACATTCCTTGTTCCCTTGGTTCTAGAGTCTCTTTTACCATCATGACAGGCCTCTTTTAGTCCTGCTTAGGTTTGTCTATGTCTAAACTTAACATCAGTACCTGGAAAGATGCTAGAACAAGTCGTCAAACAATCAATTTGCAATCACCTTGGCAACCACAACTTAGAGCAGAGCAACCAGCAAAGCTTTCCAAACAGCTGATTATACCAGATGAATTTAATTTCCTGCTATGCTAGAGTTTTATGAGACATGCTAATAAATTCTCCACATCTTAGAAGCACTGAACAAAAGGAGATGGCATTAAATTAAAGCAGAGGAGACTTCAGTTGGCCTTTCCAAAGACTCCTTGGTCTGAAGAGAATCAGCATTCAAAGAGGTTCAACTCTAGCAGCTTTTCTCAAATTGGGATTTTGCAAGAGAATTAAGCCCTACAGAAAATTATTTTTCCCAAAGCTGGGACATATCTCTTACCCTCCTAGGGACATAAGAGAGAAATTAAGTCACTACATACAATGCAATGGATGACTTAGGGTACAGTGCTTAACTAAATCTTCTTTTGCGGAATCTGAGAGGAATTGCTTGAGTCTCCTTCAGGTATAAGAATGAACACTGTGTGATGGTGAATGTGTGTGTATATATATATATATATATATACACACACATTCAGATATACATATATGTACATATATACATACATACACATACACACACACACACATATATATATACACACATATATATATATTTATATATTATATATGATGGAAGCAGTTTGGTTCAGTGGAGAGGGCATGGATGGGGGATTAGAGACCTAGGTGCTAGTCCCAAAACAGCTATCATGTTCTATTGTAACCTTAAGCAAGTTACCTTCTTTCTTTGAGCCTCAATCTTCATTTATGAAATGGGAAGTTGGGCTTGGTAACATCTAAGGACCTGTCTACTCTAAACTGAACAAGCCTGTAGTGGGAAGAAAGTGCTTTGAGGGCCATTGAGGAGATAAATTTTTGATTCGGAAGAAGTACCACGGAGTTGACAAGCAAAAATTGCCAATATCCTACACAACAACTTGATTATGTTTCTTTTATTTTCCATATTTCAGCTATTCACATTTCATCTTTGTGATTTATGCTATTCCGAAGAGCAGGTGTTCTACAATTTTCTAAATTATTGACTCACTTTTAAAACTTTTATGAGTTTTAAAATTATTGACTCATTTTTAAAACTCAATGCATTTATTTTTAAAGAAAATTTTATATGACTGCCATTACCACACATGGAAAACTCGTGTCATTTGCCATAAATAGAAAGTAACCATGAAGACAAAACAATGTTTGTAAATGCTAGCTAGATTTTGTTGCTTGCCAAAGTTCTGAGCCTTAGGCCTGCTCTCTCTTTATTGAAAAGGAAGATTTGCAATACCATTAGTATTCTAGTATCAAATGGGATTTTCTCCATTTATTTTAAAAGATTGAAAGAAAATTGAAAAGGGAGTAACTCCTAAGTAGTACACTGTTATTTAAAGTACTGTTAGTAAATTATTTAAAATAATTTCTGATTACACCTGCAGGTATCTCAGTCCTGGACTTGTGCTAATGGGATATGCTTCAGTGATAGGAAGAGCATGGGCTTTGGAGCCAGAGGAAGGAATGTGGGTTCCAATCATGACACAGTCCTTGATCAGCTGTGTGCTTCAGGCAATATGCTTTAGGCTTCTGAGCCTCAGGGGGCTCATGTGTAAAATGAGGGTAAAATGCCTTGGATAGTTGGAAGAAATAGACGGAATATATAAAACACTAGATTTGAAAAGGAAGGGAGAGAACCAAGAGACATGACAAAAAACCGAATCAGCATAACTCGGATTGGCCGGGGGGTAAGGGGGATAAGTCAAGAGAGTGGAGGAGGCCATTACCAAGCAGGGTACAAGGAGAGCAGTGGACTGAGTGTGGCTGTAGGACAGGAAGGGGCAATGAATTCAGATATGACCATACTGAATTTGAGGTTTTGGTTGGACATCAGAATGGAAGTTAAAAATATCATAATGATTAGGAGATGAGAAACTGAAGTGATGTGTTTGTGGGTGGTCACGATTATGGTGGAAGCATTCCCTGAATAGCATTACTCTCAGAGGATGTTTTGGAACGTTAAATGAAATAATGCATTTAAGGAACTTAGCATGTTGTTTCAAAAAAAATTGTTTATCCTTATTACCATCATCATCATTATCATCATCTTGGATTTCCTGGGACAACCCCAATTTCTGGAAATTACACTAGTTTCTCTAAGGGCAGTCCTTCGAATGAATAAATAAATTGATCTAAGAGGGAAAAAATCCTTTTATATATTAACCTACGAACAGTGGTAACATTTGGGGTGGATTTGGAGGGATGTCCAAATGTTGGATTCTCTAGCAGCTGCCTTTGAGATGATTTGTGTGCAAGTGATTGAGGAAGGAAAGCTCCCAAAAGAAAAGTCAGGGAGTGGGAGAAACAGCTCAGAAAAGGGAAGAAGCAAAGGCAAAGACCCAGTGTAGCCTGATCCTAGGAACAGCTCTGGAGCCTACTGCTTGGTTTCCTCCTTTCTCCAAGTCTTAGTTATAAAATCCTAGACAAGTCACTTAATCTTTCTGTGTCTCACTTTCCTTTTCTGTAAATTGGGGCTGTTGATATTATCTCACAACCTCATGAGATTATTATGAAGATCAAATGAATTAAGGTCTGTAAAGTGGTTAGGACTGACGTGGCCCATACTTAGTGCTCAATTAATTATTGATATGAAACCTAGGGGAGCTCTGTTGGCTGTGGCACTCAGGAAACCTTCCACAGGGAAGAGATAGTACCTACAACTTCTTGCATTTAAGAACCCTCTAAGTGCAAACTGCCCAGTGCTAGAGCTTAGGAAAGGGAATTACGCAGTATTTTTTAGTCCCTGGAGGAAAGAAGAAGTGGAATGGTTGTGGAGATCAAGCAGCGTCTGCCACAGAAGAGGAGGTCAAGGAGCAGGGCTGAAGGGGAAAAAATGGGAAGAGATAAAACAGATGATGGCTGAAGGACAGAGGAAGGAAAGGAGACAGGGCAGCCTCTCTCCAAAGCAATGCCTTCTCTTGGGAGGCACAGAGGGAGAAATCTCACTGGGTCAAGGAGAGAAAGTCAAGGTACCCCAGCTAAGTCTAATCGCTATGAGGTGGTGGAACATGCCCTGGGCCTGGAGAAAGGAGAGTCTTGTCCTGGCCTTCTCACCTGCTGTGTGACTGCCTCTCTCTGGGACTCAATTTCCTCATCTGTAAAGTGATAAAGTCAAATCAAGTGATCTTTAAGATCAGTGCCTGGCACATCGTAGTTAATTGGTGGTGGTTAAGGGGTCTGAAAAACAATAAGCCTGTTTTTTTGTTTATCATGCATGTATTATATACCAGGAGCTGGGCTTGGCCCCTTATGTACATATTCCCTTCTTTTATTCTTATTTCTGTACAGCTTTACAAAATAGACACAGTTATTCCCATTTTACAGATGAGAAAACTGAAGTTTAAAGAAATTAAGCAGCCTGCCTCAGGTTACATAGTAGGTAATAGGAAGAGAAGGAACCCAGCTCTGTCTAAACAAAAGTCTCACTCTGCACCACTAACACAGGATTCAGACGCAGCAGTCCAAGCTCAGTCAAGCCTGCATGCTCAGGCTGCTGAAAAGGAAATTCCCTGGTTGTCAGGGTCTCACAGCTGAGTTTTACCAGACTACTGAAGCAAAGAGGCAGAAGTTTCCTATCACTTATGGGAAAAATGCCAAATGATCAAGATTTAGGGCCAGCTACCCTGGTCACAATTTCTAAAAAGAGAGGGAGGATGTTAGGGCTTGGATATCGTTGGCCGTGAGCCTCTGGGCTTTGCTTGTGCCCCTTCCTCCATTCACAGCACTTTCCTTCTTTCCTCATTTCCTGCACAAATCCCCACTCCCAATACACACACACACACATTCTCACACACACTCACACACACACACTCTCACACACACAATAACCTAAACTTCCTAAAGACTGTGTAAGGGGCTACAACATATAAAAAAAATGAACATGGAGGCAGGGTCCTTGCCTGTAAGAAACTCAAAGGCTAGTAATGGAGATTAGCACATAAACTTGACTTCCATGTAACATAGTAAATTCTATGATTGAGGTAGGAACTTGAGTTTCTTAGTTCCTTAAATGTCAGGTGTGTATGTAAAGATATTGTTTCAATTTTAGTTGTAATAAAGATTAAGGAAAATTAATTGTTCAGAAAGAGGAAACGGCTAGGAACTTGAATTTACGGGCAACAGAGGACTAATTTAGTACCCCATCTCCCCATGTAAACACTGGGGAGGAGGCATGGAGAAGCCTTCCAAGAAGAGCAGGTGAACATTGAATAACAAGGAATCTTCAGCCAAGAGATGAATGGGGTTGCAAAAATAAATAAATAATATAAAATAAATTGGCACAGTTGTTTGGATAGCGATTTGGCAAAACTTATTAAAATGTAAAATGTATGTATCTTTTCACCTAAAAATTTCATTGCTGGCAATTAGTTCCTTAAATGTCAGGTGTGTATGTGAAGATATTGTTTCAGTTTTGTTTGTAATGAAGAAAGATTAAGGAAAATTAATTGCTCAGGAAGAGGAAATGGCTAATAAATTAGTAGAAACTCATATATTGTGATGTGCAGTTATTAAAAAGAATTAAATAGCTCTAAATGCACTGACTCAGGAAGTTGCCCTTGCTTTATAATTAAAATTAAAAAGTAAATTGCATATAAAATTATAGAAAATGATTCAATTTTTGCTATGTTGGAAAAATATATGTATGAGAGTTTTGAAACACCACTAAGCCACTATTTCTAGGTCCTCGTAAGCTCAAGGGGGCATGGTTAGCAGTTCCATGTTGTAGTACTTTTCAAAGATTTACAGTAACATGGCAAAGATAAAAAGGGTAATTGTGGACAAGATGTGTGATAAAGGCTACAGAAGAGGTATAAAAAGGGGATCTTCACTCAACAGATAGCTAGTCTTGTTAGTGCTGTCAGGGAAGATGAAGAGACATCATAAAAAGTTTCATTCTGCCGGTGGCTGTTGAGCAGAGCTTGAAGGATACCTGTGATTTTTGGTAGTAGGGCATGGAAGGAGGGAATGCCAGGGAGAAGGAGCAGCATGAACTGAGGCACAGAAGTGGGAACCTTTGAACTATGCTTGAGAAACAGCAAGTATTCCAGGAGACCTAGGGCACCAGGTATGTGAGGAGGAGAACAGTAAAATAACAGTAATAGTGAGTTGGGCCAGATATTTTTAAAGTCCCTAATACTGAGGGGAGTAATTGAGGCTCAAGACAAATCATGAAGGGGGGTGGAAAGGCCTTGGAAAGCTTTAATCTGGGAAACAGCCAACAATTAGATAAATGAGGCTATTTCACAGAGATGTTTTCAGCATCCCTGTGCCAAGCAAGTGGATGAGAAGAAGCAAATTTGGTGAGGGGAGGGACATGGTGCTGCACCCATGGGTCTGTGCTGTGTGTCAGGCCTTTGTTTCCTCATTTGTAAAGCAAATTTATACTCCTCTCCTGCCAGCTCCCAGACTGGTGGTGAGAATCAAATGAACAAATGTGTGTAAGACTTCGGGACTGACTGCAGGAGAAAAGCTGTGTTCCTATAGGGATTTGTGATTGTTATTACTAGAAAATATAGGACAGACCTCAGACAAGTGGAGCATTCAGGAGACACAGGGAAGGGTGTGTGACAAGCTGTGTGAGCTCATGGAGTGGTTGTCTGGGCAGTGAAGGATAAAAAGGAGTGAATGGATCAACATTCAAAATCCACAAACAACAAGAAACTTTTCTGTTTTTAAATATAGAATACTGGCAAATTTAATATCTTACAAAAACTTAAAAGTTGGAAACAGACACTGGTAGACCTTATTAGTGTTCCATCAAAATTTGTAGCGCACATACCCTTTGACTCAGCAATTCCAATGCTAGGAATTTCTCTTTCAGGTGCATGCACACAAATACATAAACAATATACATAAAGGATGTTCATTGCAATATTGTTTAACATAACAACAACAAAAACCAAAAACTGGAACTAACCTAAATGTATGTCAAAGGAGCATGCCTAAATAAATTAATGTATTGACATACTATAGATTGTTATGCAAAAATGGATGTTTATAGCAGTTTTATTCATACTTGCCAAAACTTGGAAGCAAGCAAGATGCCCTTCAGTAGGTGAATGGATTAATAAACTGTGGTACAGCCAGACAATGGAATCCCACTCAGCACTAAAAAGAAATGTGCTACTAAGACATGAAAAGACATGGAGGAACCTTAATGTATATCACAAACTGAATGAAACCAATCTGAAAAGGTGACAAACTGTACAATTTCAGCTACTGTCATGCCCCGCATAATGATGTTTCAGTCAACTGGACCTCATATACTATGGTGTTCCCATAAGATTATAATGGAGCTAAAAAATCCCTATCACTGGCCGGGCACGGTGGCTCACGCCTGTAATTCCAGCACTTTGGGAGGCCAAGGCTGGCAGATCACGAGGTCAGGAGATCGAGACCATCCTGGCTAACACAGTGAAACCCCGTCTCTACTAAAAAAAACACAAAAAAATTAGCTGGGTGTGGTGGCCGGCCCCTGTAGTCCCAACTATTTGGGAGGCTGAGGCAGGAAAATGGTGTGAATCTGGGAGGCAGAGCTTGCAGTGAGTGGATATCATGCCACTGCACTCCAGCCTGGGTGACGGAGCGAGACTCCTCCAAAAAAAACAAAAAAGAAAATCCCCATCACCTAGTGACATCATAGACATCATACTGTTATAGCACAATGCATTACTCACCCATTTGTGGTGATGCTGGTGTAAACAAACCAACTGCACTACCAGTCTATAAAAGTATAGCACATAAAATTATGTACCATGCATAATACTTGATAATGATAATAAAAACTCATGTTTACCACACTGTATTTTAATCCTTATTTTAGAGTGTACTCCCTATAAAGAAAAAGTTTATTGCAGAACAATATGTCGTGTTACATCGGCAGCAGCCTCACACATGTCTTATTTTACATGTCTCTTAATTGCTTAATTTTCTCTTGATCTTGATTTAATCTCATGTTGTTTTGTTCATCATGGCCTCTAAGTGTACAAAACCCACTGTTAGTGTTGTCAGTAAGAGGCCATGTTGAAGGATTGACCTGGAAACAAAATTAAAAGCAACTAAGGGCCACAGAGGTGGAAAATCAGTCTTGGTTTTCACTTGCGAGTCAGGCATGTCCCATTCCACCAATGCTGCAATCTTATTTGAGATATGGAAATAAAAGGCTGACTCCAACCATGATGTTCAATTTACTACTAGCTATGGATGGCCTAAATGAGCGGTGTCCAATCTTTTGGCTTCCCATATTGGAATAAGAATTGTCTTGGGCCACACTGGAAGGAGAATTGTCTTGGGCCACACATATAATACACTAATACTAATGGTAGCTGATGAGCTGAAAAAATAATCGCAAAAAATCTCATAATGTTTTAAGAAAGTTTGCAAGTTTGTATTGGGCCACATTCAAAGCCTTCCTGGGTTGCAGGCAGCCCCCGGGCAGCAGGTTGGACAAGCTTGACTTAAACAATTCAAGAATTCTTACGTATTACATAATGTGAAAGTGAGTGGTGAATCTGCGAGTGCTGAAGTGAAGGCAACTGAATAATTTTTGGAAACTCTTAATAAGATGATTGTGGAGCAAAATTACTTGCCAGAGCAAATATGGATGAAATTTCTCTGTTCTGGAAACATGCCTGAAAGGATCTTCATCCAAAAGGATGCCAAGTCAATGCCAAGTTTCAAGGCTTTTCCTTAAAAGGAACAGCCCTGGCCGGGCGCGGTGGTTCACGCCTGTAATCCCTGCACTTTGGGAGGCTAGGGCAGGCGGATCACGAGGTCAGGAGATCGAGACCATCCTGGCTAACACGGTGAAACCCCGTTTCTACTAAAAATACAACAGATTAGCCCAGCGTGGTGGCAGGCGCCTGTAGTCCCAGCTACTTGTGAGGCTGAGGCAGGAGAATGGCGTGAACCCGGGAGGCGGAGCTTGCAGTGAGCCGAGATCGCGCCACTGCACTCCAGCCTGGGCAACAGAGCGAGACTCTGTCTCAAAAAAAAAAAAAAAAAAGGAACAGCCCTATTTGGGGGCTATGTTTCAGGCTACAAATTGAAATCTCTGTGATCTGGCACAGTGAAAACCCCAGGGCCTTCAAGCATATCAGTAAGCACACACTGCAGTGTACTACAGGAATAATAAGTCATGAATGATCCAGCTCCTCTTCCAAGATGTCCTCCTTAAACTTTGCCAGTGACATGGAGAAGTACTGTTTGGGGAATAATATACCTTTCAAGGTTTTGCCTATTTTTGATAATGCTCCTGCACATCCTTTTTTTTTTTGGTTATCTTCATTCAATGTCACACTGGTGTCTCTCTCTCCAAGCACCACCTCTTTGTTCCAACTAATGGATCAAAGAGTTATAGCAGCTTTTAAGGCCTACTTACTACCTGAGGAGGATCTTTGCCTAGGCTATTGCTGCAAATAAGGAAGATCCTTTTTAAAGACACTGGTGCAATTCTAGAAGGATTACAACATCTATGGCAGCATCAACAACCTTGGTGAAGTTGGGAGTGAAGTCACCAAGGAGTGTGTAAATGGTATCTGGGAAGAGACATTTAAGACATTTGTCCATGACTTCAAAACATTGCTAAGGATGAGGATGTTGCAAAAAAAAAATTCACAAGGCTTTAGTTGAAATGGCAAACATCTTTAACCTGGATGTAGAGGAGGATGATATTGAGGAGGTCACAGATGTGGTCACTGAGGAATTGACTAATGAGGAGTTACTGGAACCAGAACAGAAACGCATAGCAGGAGGAAAGGAAACTACAGGAGAAAAAAAAGAAAAGCCCCCAAGGATATTCACAGTGATGGGTTTAGGCAGAAGCTTTTGAAGAACTCAACAAACTCCTTAAAACGTTTGAAAATGTTGACTCCAACGTAAAATGATTTTCGTTAGTAGAGAGGAATGTTCATGGTGCATTATCTATTTACAAGCAAATCTATGATGAATAAAAGAAACAAACCAAGTAAACCACCATGAACACATTTCTGAAAAGAGTGACATCTCAAGAAGAGCCTCAGGCAGGTCGTTCAGGAGGTATCCCAGAAGAAGGCATTGTTATCATAGGAGATGACAGCTCCCTGGATGTTATTGCCCCTAAAGACCTTCCAGTAGGATAAGGCGTGGAGATGGAAGGTGCCGATTTTATGATCCTGACCCTACATAGGTCTAGGCTAATGGGTAATGGTGTGTTTGTGTATTAGTTTTTAACGAAAAATGTAAAAAGCAAAAAATAAAAATAACATTAAATAGGTAAAAGCTTATAGAATAAGGATATAAGGAGAGAAAAAAATTGTCTTCCTCTGTATTTGTGTTTCAAGCTGTGTTACTACAAAAGAATAAAAAAGTTAAAAGAAATTAAGTTTTTAAAGTAAAAAAGTTACAATAATCTAAGTTTATTGTTGAAGAGAGAAAAATTATTTTATTTATAAATTCGGTATAGCCTAAGCAAACAGTATTTATACTGTCTATAGTAGTGTACAGTAATGTCCTGGGTCTTTAC
The DNA here is from genome assembly GCF_028878055.3 of Symphalangus syndactylus. Taxonomy (NCBI): domain Eukaryota; kingdom Metazoa; phylum Chordata; class Mammalia; order Primates; family Hylobatidae; genus Symphalangus; species Symphalangus syndactylus. Next base: position 38,032,345 of record NC_072429.2, read on the forward strand.
ATTCACTAACCACTTCCTCATCAATTCACCCAGAGCAACTTCCACTCCTGCAAGTGCCATTGACGCAAAGTGCCTTAAAGGTGTACCATTTGTTATATTTTATACCACATTTTTACTGTACCTTTTCTGTGTTTAGCTACACAAATTCTTACCATTGTGTTGCAGTTGCCTACAGTATTCAGGACAGTGACAAACTGTACAGGTTTATAGCCTAGGAGCAATAGGCTATAGCATACAGCCTAGGTGTGCAGTAGGCTATGTCATCTAGGTTTGCATAAGTACACTCTATGATGTTTGCACAATGATGAAATCAACTAATGATGCATTTCCCAGAATGCATCCCAGTCACTAATTGGCACATGACTACATATGATATTCTGGAAGGGGCAAAACTATGGATACAGTAAAAACATCAGTGGTTGCCTGGGCTTGGGGAGAGGGAGGGATGAGTACATGGAGCACAGAAGAGCAGTGAAACTATTTTTAGGGCAGTGAAACTACTCTGTAGGATACCATAATGTTAGATATAAGATATGTCACTCTACATTTGTCAAAACCGTTGGCATGTACATCAAGAATGAACCTTAACATAAACTGTGGAGTTTGGGTGATTATGATTTGACTGTATAGGTTCGTCGATTGTAACAAATGTACCTCTTTGGTGTGGGATGTTGCTGGTAGGGAAGGCTGTGTGTGTGTGTGTGTGTGTGTGTATGTGTGTGTGTGTGTGTGTGTGTGTGTGAGGGCAGTGAGTGTACGGAAAATCTCTGTATTTTCTACTCAGTTTTACTGTGAACCTGTGTTTTAAAAAATAAAATCTAATATTATTATTATTTGAGACAGGGTCTGACTCTGTCACCAGGCTGGAGTGCAGTGGTGAGATCTTGACTCACTGCAACATTTGCCTCCCCGCTCAAGTGATCCTTCCACCCCAGGCTCCTGAGTAGCTGGGACCACCGCATCCAGCTAATTTTGTATTTTTTGTAGAGGCGGGGTTTCACCATATTGCTCAGGCTGGAAGTCTATTATTTTTTTAGAAAGGTGGCTCTGTACCAGTTGATCTGAAGCAATATTTAAAATACATCAAGAAGTAAAAAAGTGGATTGTACAAGTGTGAGTAGCATGTCTCCATTTGTGTAAACAGTTGTATGTGGCATCTATCCAACATAAATGCTCACCATAGGAATATGCGTATATAAATTCAATAAATTAGTCTAACGTACAATGAAATTTTATGCTGTTGTTCAAAGAATGAACTAGATGTATGTGCTGATACATAAAGATCTCCCAGATATGAAGTAAGAAAGGTTGAAACAAAACTACGTAAAATACCGCCTTTTAGTATAAGTAACACGTGTTTATATTCACAAACATATTTTGGAAAGTAGAAGCAATTAACAACGTATGTATAACATAGGGGACTAGGGACTGGGGCCTGGGACCTGTGGAGTGGCCCCAACAGTATGCTTTTACTTTCATTTTAGTACTCACCTGTTTTGTTTGAGTTTTTACTATGACTACTATTAAAAAGTGCAATTCAGTAAAAACAAAACTGAAAATCAAAACTAATGCTCCACAGATTTCTAGAATATAGTGTCATGGCCACAAGAGTCCTTTCCTTCATCTCCTTTTTTTTTGGGTGGAGAAATTGAGAAGCAAAAGTTAACAAACTCTATAATAAATCTGTGACTATAGCGACCAAGAGTGGGGGTGGAGCGGCAATGTGCCACAGATAACAGCAAAGAAGTAAAAGTAGAAATTGTTAGAATTTTTAGTAACTTGGAGGGGGAAAGAGGAAGGATGTGAGAAGAAACCAGGAAATGAAAATAAATATGGCAAACACTTGAACAAATGAGGAAGGTGCTAGAGAAAAGCCTGAGCTTGCTCAAGCAGTTTCTGGGGCTTATTTTTTGTCCTGAGTGTGTGTGACTGCATGTCTCTGTATGTCTGCTGATGTGGCCGTTTTTGACAGCCTGGTGGATTAACAGGGCTATAAATCATTCTGTCTCAGAGTTGGAGTGCCCTGAGAGATTACTTTGCTCAGCAGAGCGCCACTTTAGCAGAGGGACTTCAAAGGCAGCCAGACACCAAGGAGGGTGGGAGGCCTTTGTCCCCACCCCAGCCGGTGCTGCTCCACCTCCGGCTGCTTTCTGTATCCTGCTTCTGCGTAAATTTGTATTTGTGCAAATCTTCCATTGCTAAAAAATATCCACAGACATACCAACCCTTTCTCAATACAAACAGGGAAACAAGTCCTTAGTGAGGAAAGAATTTGAGAAATATCGCAGAGGTAGTAGGAGAAACAGGTCTAGAATATATGGTTTCTGACTCTCAATCTCTGTTACTGATTTATTTTACCTTTTAGCTGAGCCAGAAAAGAAAAGGAAAAGGCCTGAAGGCAAGTTTAAATTTCAGTGGCTTAAGTGGAAAAGGGGATATTCCTAGGGAAAAACAATATTAGATGCACAAAAACCAATAAGGAGAAAAATTATCAGTAACTATAATAGAATAGACAAAAGAGGAAAATTGCGTTCAAATATTTTCACGGGCGAATTGAACCATAAAATTGATATTTAAAGATTCAAATGTCAGGGATTTAAATAAATTTTGCTGATGCAACCAAAAAGTGTAACAGTTTGATTACCTCTTCTGGGTCAGTCACTTTGCAAGGTGCTGTTGATACAATGGTGAGTAATTCAGACACAATTGCTGTCCTCAATGGTCTGCAGTCATGTGTACAGTTTGTTGGTTTGAACAAAACAAGAACATGCAATTGCTTATATGAATGATCCTTCAATTCACTCTTGAGCTACCAATTATTTGCAAAGCTCAGCAAATACTGATATGCACGGACTCATAAAAAGATGTTGGTCTCAGCCTCTGTGAAGTTCAGAGTCAAGATTAAAATCAGCTACTCAGGGGATCCTGTTGAGGAGGAGAGACCTAAGGTACTTCTTACTGGTTACTGGAAAATGGAGGAGAGACTGGGTAAACAGAGCAGCCACGGGAGCAAAGCAGAGCGTTGCTAAGAGGGAAGGGAAAGAGGAAGAACAGAAGCTCCTGCCCCTTGCAGGGTGCTGACATGCTGATATGCTTCACTCAGCTGACATGCTGAGTGACGCAGCCGATCAGTGACCAACAAGCCCTGAGGATGCAGCACAGACCCTCAAAACCCCAGAATCCTAAACCTGGGACTGCCATGCAAGACCCAGGAGCCCAATTCTCCCTGCACAGATGAGAAGCCTGAGGACCACAGGTGGGAAGTGGCTTATAATTGTCACACAGAAATTGGAGGCAGTGCAGGGATCAGAACCCAGGACTCTCAGCTGAGGACTTTTCTCATGGCCCCATCCTATCCTGTGAAAGGAACATGACAGTAACTAAAGACAGGATGTTTTGAAGTCAGATAGACCTGGATTTGCGTCCCAGTTCTGCCACTTGCTGCCAAATGTATGATCTTGGGAAAGTTTGTCTATTAACCTTGGTCCCTTCATCTGTAGAATGGGGATCGTATAAAGGCTTATTGCCATGATAGCCATCCTGGATTCCTTGTATCCTGCATGCATATGCCATTGCCCCATCAAGAAGTGGAGTTTATTCTTCCACCTCTTCAAATCTGGTCTGACCTATGACTGCTATGTCCAGTGAATTCAGTGAAAGTGAGGCTGCCAGTTACGGAGCTAGGCTTTTAGGGGACTGACAACTTCTGCCTGTCTCACCAGAACTGCTTGCTCTGGGGAAAGTCCTCCACTATGTAAGAAGTATCCAGAGACCTCCATGCTATGAAGAAGCCCAAACTAGCCATGCGATGGAGCAGCTGCATGGAGAGAGATCCCCCACCCAACCTACTCCAGCCCCCAGCTCTTTTAAGATTGCTTGTAAAACAGCAGTAGGTGATGGGAGCACTTACCACCTGAGACTATTGTGTGGATTTATGAGACAACTATTTAGACAGGGTCTGGCACACGGTGAAACTGAATAAATGCTAGCTTTTTATTTTCATGAATTTAAAATAAAGAAACTCCAAGCACCTCCACCGTAAGTCTCTTAGAATAACTGTCTGCAGCACCCCTAATGGATGCATTTGCAGACCACACAGAACAACCCCCATCGCTCCTCTGTCCCACAGCCCACGGGCCTCTGGAGACAGCCCTGCCATGTCCCTCACAGCGTGCTGCAGCCATGCTGATCTTCTCAGCCCTTCCTGTGAGTCAGGTATTTGCACATGCTGTTCCCAATGTCTAAAAGTCTTTCCTTCCCTTCTGTTTATCTCATACTTTCTTGCTCATCTCTTAGCTCTCAGTGTTATCAACATTTCCTCTGGAAGTCTATGTCCCCACCCTCTGGGACATGCTCTCAAAACACTGGGCCCTTCTTCTTCCCAGCAGTTATCTCAGTCTTGCACCTTCGCTTTTATTTGTGAGATCATTCCATTAATATATTTTCCAAACACTCCCTCAGGGCAGAAACAACATAGACTTTACTTGCTGTTGCTTATCATTGTATCCCCCAATTCTAGCACCAGCTGGAACTCCTGAATGTGTTGATGCTCAATAAATAATCTTTGCAAGCAAGCTCCATTTTCCTTGTGTCTTTTCTTCCTCAGACTGAGCATCTGCAGGCCCTTCAAGGTGTAGGACTTCATATCAAATTTGTTCCCTTCTCTTCCATTGACCTCTGGTTGAGGCTGCTCAGCCCACATTTCCTTCGGTGTTCACAACCTCCAAGGTCCTGCCCTCAAGTTCCACAATCAGTGGCTTGTTTCATCTTTTAGCTATTTTTGGAGAAGGCCCTCCCCAATACCAAGCAATTTCTCCTTTCCGGTTGTCTGTTATGAAACAAGTTTGTTCCTCAAACTTGAATTGTGGGTCTCCAGGGCTCTAGGCAAAACTGCTACATGGGCACCCCCTTGGGCTCCCAGCCCCTCCCTGCATCAACTCTCCAACACCACACCCCTTCGCCTCCCACTCCAGCTTCTTTCTACAGCCTTAGTTGAGCCACCAATCATCACTCACTCAGAGAAATATATTTATATCACCTCCAGTCTCTCCCTACTCCAGTCCCTCCGTCCTACCAGCTACCCCAGGAATTTTCTGAACTGCAAACGTGCTACTCTTACTTCCCAGCCCAAGACCTTCAATGAACTTCCTCCACCCCCACACTGCCTTTGCCATTAGCAGCAGTTGCAAGCTGGCATTCACAGCCCACGTCTGGCCTATGGATGTCTTTGGTGTGGCCTGCAAAGTGTAAAAAATTAATTAGGCTTTAACATTTAAAATTTGAGTATCTTCACACAGCATTCCAGATTGCCAGTTTCTCTCAATAATGTCAATGACCCAGCCACACTGGAAATATGAAAGGAGCGAGCTGAAGCTGAGAAGAGCCTGCTCCCTTGGGGCACATGGCTTGGAGTTTGCCAGTCTCCACCTCTCCCTGAAGTCCCCTGGCTTTCAGGCTGAGTGGGCAGCTGTCATTTGTCATTGCATTTGTGGTGACTCATCCCACTGTTCCACTTGTTTGTGCTACCTTCCTGCCTTCTGCAGGCCCCTGCGTTGCTGCCCCATCTGGCTTATAATAATTCTCAACTTCTAAGCATGTCAAGAAGTAGAGGAGGAGAAAATGAATAATGAAATAACTTTTTCGTCAGCTAGTTGAGTAGCGCTTACAATTCAGATTACTTTTTTTTTGTATATGGGCTGAGATTATGGTTACTTTTTACTTTCCTCGTTTTGTTGTCCTATAGATCCCAAATTTTCTACAATGACCATAGGTTTCTTTTGCAAAGCTAGAATTTAAATAAAGGCTATACCTACAGAATTTTAGCTATGTATATAAAATTTAGAGCACTTTTCTCCCCTTATATATTAACTCATACTATTGCCTATGTTATCCAAGTCAGTCACTTATCACATGTTACTACCATTAGTTCATAAATTAAATAAGCCACTGTTTACTTCTCATAGTTTTACCTATTTTGTAATTATTTTATTGAAGTATAACATACAAATAAGTACAAAAATCTTAAGTACACTCAATGCATTTTTGTGTGTATTTTAATGTCTAATGCATTTTTAAAAAATGACTACACTTTTATAAATAGCACCCAGATTGAGGAAGCACTTCCACACATATTAGCTCATTTAATTTTCATGATCTTGAGAGGCAGGCAGAATTGCAGGTGAGGAAATTGAGGCTGACAGGAGGCAAAAATAAATGCCTTGTTTTAGGTCTCTCAGCTCACATGTGGCTGAATTGAGACTTGAACCCAGTCTCTGTGCATTATAACCAACTTTCAAAAAGAGCCATGGCTGTTGAAAGGCAGAGAGGCAATGTCAGGAAGACAGAACTGGAGAATACAATGCTGCTGTGAATCAGATGCGTGGCAAATTTAGGATCTGTGTGTCTAAAAATCACATGCTCTCTTTACTCACCTCCCAAATTGCTCCTCTTTCCCCTCGACCCCTCCTCCTCCCGCTGTCATTTTGGTTATTTTTCCATTTACTGCTCCAAGTTCAGTGAAACATTCCTCTTGATGGCACATTTTGGAATCAGTTTGGCCAAGAGAATCACCACATTGAAGAAATTCAGCCCTGGCTTCCTTCCTCTGCCTTTATTGGAGCACGTAAACAGTAGCTGCAGAACCAGAAACAGGAAATGCCCTATTTGTTTGATGGCTAAAGCCTGAGATAGGAGCCTCTAGAATGATGTCATTCAGAAATCCCCAGCAGCTCCCTGGTGCTGCTTCTGTCAAATCCCAGCTCCTACTTGGAAAGGCCCTTCGATCATCTAGCTCTTTCCCTCGCCATGGATGGGGAATTTAAAGCTCAGAGGAAGAAAGATGTTTGCCCAAGGACAAGGTCAACCAGTGACAGAGCTAGAGTTAGAAACCCATCGGCAGCACTGTTTCCTAATTATGTGAAACCTGTATACCTTTATATCAAGTTCTTGTGTTGGTTATGTACCTATCGCGTCTCAGCTTCAATTCCACCTTCCTATCTGTTTTATGATGCTAGTGCTGGAAGTCTACTAACTATATTTCATAGAATTTCTTGCCGGGTATCTTGATGTTTCTTTCTGGCAACAAAGGAGAGTTAGTGTTCTATTTCTAGCTCCTTTTGGCACCCCCACTATAAGCTGTGGGTATTTCCCAACTAAGAAGTCTGAGATCCAGCCACATGGTTTCTCCTCCTCCTGAGGTGTAAGCATCAGATAGGCATGGCAACCCCCTATAAATTTTAGTTTCTTGTAGCCTTTCCATTTTCTTTCTCTTCTTTCAATGCTGAACGTGGTAGCTACTTTCTGCAGTTACTCATATCTAAATTTCCTCGTCATTTTCTTTTTGTTTGTATAAACTTCCAAGAACTGTGCAATGAAATCCCTGTATTTAATACCTTTTATTTGAAATACCTAGCATGGTTTCTCATCTTCAAAGTAAACTCTAATGATATGTTACTTAAAAACTTTTACTGTCTAATTTTTGTAGTTTCTATTTCTAAACATTCATAGAATTATAAAATAAGTGATGTTTAGAATACGGGAAGGGACATTAACATTTATTTATTCAGCAAATATCTACTTGAGATGCATCTGGGTTATGGAACACAGTATTAAACAGTTCTTGGGTGCAAAGTGTTTGAAGTCTTGTGGGGAGACAGGTTAGTAAACAGTCAAGTATAAAGCAAAGTAAAAACTGTTATGAGGGGTGTAACTACATAGGGGAATTGGGAGGATATGAGACCCAAATCTAAAATGGGAGATGGCAAAACATTAAAGAGGACTTCTCTGACAAAGTAAGATCTAACTTAAACCTGAGAGACAAATAGGAATTAGTTTGCCAAACAAATGGGTGGGTATGTGAGGTTGCTGGAAGAGATATTATGGGTAGAGATGATAAGAGAACCTGTCAGGGCATATTACAAGTTGAATTAGGTAACTCCCCTGCCCCACTAAATTTATATGTTAAAATCCTAGCCCCTAGTACCTCAGAATGTGACCTTACATGGAAATAAGGTTGTTGTAGATATGACTGGTTGAAATGAGATCATACCTGGAGTAGGGTGGGCTCCTAGACCCACTGTAACTTGTATCCTTATAAAAAGGGGAAAATTTGAAGATAGGCATACAGGGAGAAGACCACAAGAAGACAAAGACAAAGGTCAGAGTGATGCACTACAAGCTAAAGAACACTAGATATTGCCAGCACACTATACCAGAAGCTAGAAGAAAGACATGGAACAGATTAAATTCTTAATAACAGCCCTCAGAAGTTATGAAACCTTGAATCTCAGACTTCTAGCCTCCAGAACTGTAAAGCAATAAACTTGTCATTGAAGTCACCTGGTTTGTGGTACTTTATTATGACAGCAATGAATACAAACTAGCAAACTAGTATGGGGACTAATCATGAAGGACATTATTATTGTAAGCCTTGTTAGTAATACTGTACATTTAATAAGCACTTATTAAACATTAGGCTCCAAACGCCTTATAGGTATTAACTCATTTAATCTTCATGACAACTCTAAAATGTGTGTACTATTATGGTCTTTACAAATAAGGAGAATGAGTATGGAGAGTTCAGGTGACTTGGTCAAAGTTACCTATTTAATAAGAGATGTGAAACTGAGCTTTGAATCCAGACTGAGAATAAATATCAGTTACATAATACCACTGCCTGTGAAAGGTTAGATTTTTATCTCAAGATCAGTGCCTGTCACTGGAGATTTTTTGAAAGTCAGGTTTACTGAGGTATAATTTGCAAACAGTAAAATGTGCTGTTTAGTGTGCAGTTCTGTGGATTTTGACAAATGCATATGGTTGTGTAACCACCACCATCATGAGTTGGGTAACTACCATCAACAGTTTTAAGAGTTTTAAGGACAGCAGTGACACAGCACATTTTTCATTTTGGAACTATCCTCCTGACTTCATTATGGGGAATGGATCAGAAGGGGCTGAGAATAAAGATGGGAATGGAAGATGGTGGCGGCCTTGACTGGAGTAGCAGGATTGGACACAGAGAAAAGTGAATAGCTATGAGACGTACAGGAGTAGTAAAAGCTATGGACCTTAGAAACTATTGCTTCTTGAGGCTTCTAACATGTAAACATGGGTCAAGTCTGAGTGACTCTCTGATCATCTGAGATTTTTAGCAAAGACTTAAAAAAATCGTAATTAGGCGGAACACAATATTAAATATCACCAATAACATGTACTCCCTCATTGCAGCTCTTTTTCTGTAACCTGCTCTGGCCAGGAGTCACTCCATTAGTCTTAGAACAATGCTTAGTTATAACTGAACCTGAAAGAGTTATCTAATTTTGAGGCTACATCATGAAATTGGGCTTATGATGAAAGATTTCTTGAAAAAAAGTGGTGAAGATGGGTGTGCTTAAACAAATCTTCTGTGTGCATCTGAGAAATTTAGATCATTTTCAGTAGTTATTTACTGACTGTGGACCCTCTTGAGGCATTAGTGCCATTAGTACTGATTCCACATAGCCTGTGTATGTTCATTTCTTAAGACTTGCTTCTCATCATTTTGTTCTTTGCTCAAAGGTCCTCTCTTCAGAGTGGCTTTTCCTGACCATCCTGTATGAAGTAGTAACCATCTTATATCTGTCATTTTCAATCTTTTATCTTGCTTTATTTTCTTCATGAGGTTTTCTGATTTTGAAACTTTTAACCTGTGTATTCTGTGTTCTTTACTTCTACCACTCCTAAAATACAAGCTCCATGAGTGCAGGGACTTTGTTTGTACTGGTTATTGCTCTGTTATCAGTGTCTGGAATGGTACCTGGCACATAATGGGCACTCAATAAATATTTGTGGAATGAATGGATGAATGAAGCTATGGTCCACCATTATAAAACCTCAGTATCCATGATCTAATCTCTAATCCAGCCACTTCAATTTGCAGATAAGGAAAGGCCAATGTAGATGAAGAAATACGCTTAAAGTCCCAGAGCAGGTTGGTGGCTAAGGCCAGATGGTACCCAAGTTCCCCAGTTTATAGTTCAGACAGACCTCTTTCCCCTGCTTCATGTAGCCTCTCAAAGTTGTCCAATCCCAGCACAGCAGAGTGGATTAAGAACATAGACCATCATACCTGGGTTTAAATCTGAACTCCACCACTTGGGCAGGTTGCTGTACTTCTCAAAGTCTGTTTTGTTCATTTATAAAACAAAGATAAAACCTACATAGTAGCATTTCTGTGAGCTTAAATGAGATAGTTCAGTTGAAGTGCTTTGCGTGGGCGGCCCAGCAAAAAATAAAATTTTCCCAAATACTAGATATTGCTATTCCCCCGTGAGAACCACCAGTGGGTTTCATATCTTTTCTGACTTCTGGTAGGCTTGAATAATTTCTCAATTGCATTTTAAGCTGTGGGTGACAGCAAAATATACGGAGTCTGTTAATGTATGATGGAAAAAAAGAGGAAGGGGTTCTCCCGTATGAGAGGGAAACATATATATGAAAAAAACCTGTCCTGTTCCTCGTTAAGTTCCATTTTTTTTATCTGCAGATTGGATGATTGAATTTATAATCTCTATGATGCTGTCTATACCTGACATCTTATGATTCATCCTCTGAAAATAGAATGAGGTTAAAGTGGCTCATGCTTTGTATAAGGGAGAAGTTGAAGGAACATAATCTAGCTTATCAACTTCTTTTTTGTTTCTCTAGCAGTAGTGGATTGCTTTGAAATTCATTTCTTTCTTAAATGAGTAGTCAGCCGGGTGCGGTGGCTCATGCCTGTAATCCCCGCACTCTGGGAGGTTGAAGCAGACAGATTACTTGAGGTCAGGAGTTTGAGACCAGCCTGGCCAACATGGTGAAACCCAGTCTCTACTAAAAATACAAAAATTAGCCGGGCGTGGTGGCGGGCGCTGGGCAGCAGAGTGAGACTCCGTCTCAAAAAAAAAAACAAAAAAAAACCAAGTAGTCACTGCATATCTGCTATTTGCACCATGATAGGAATGGAGATGGTTTTGTCTGAGAATCTGAATATTAGATGGGTCATCTGTGCTTCTTTTAGGCACAAATGCTAGGCCAAATGCTCTCTGCTCGACTGTATTAGATCCAAAATCAAGGTGTCAGCAGGGTTGGTTCTGAGGGCTATGAGAGATCATCTGTTCTATGCCTCTCTCCTAGCTTCTGGTGGTTGGCTGGCAATCTTCAGTGTTTTTGGCTTTCAGATGCATCACTATGATCTCTTCCTTTATCTTCACACGGCATCCTACCTGTGTGTGTGGCTGTCCCTATGTCTACATTTCCACTTTTTATAAGGTCACCAGTGATATTGGATACAAATTACTTCAGCTCAACTTAAATATCTGCAAAGACCTTGTTTCCAAATAAGGTCCTATTTCCAGGTACTGGGGTTTTGAACTTCAACATCATTTTGGAGGACACAATTCAACCTATCCTTCAGCAAGCATCCTTCCAGACTCAAATAACAACCTTGAGCTCTCCCTACAGACAGGACAGACTATTTGTTTGGCCTTGGCTTCCCATGGAATTAGGCTCACAGCTTCTAAATACTACGAGCCCATGGGTACAGCCCAAGATTCCGTTTGTGTTTCTGAGTCACCTCCCATAATGGGCTCATGTTAAGTTTGTTTTCAGTTAAAGGACCAGATTTTTTCCCTTTAATTGACAAACCAGTTCATCCATCCAGTGCTTAAATATCTGATTCTATAAAACTAAGTACTGAGCAATATACGAATTCCTAAATGATTAATCTTTGAATGGCTCAAGCTAGTATCATGAGAACTTGAGTTATTAGCAACTTTAGGTCCATACACAATTTATTTTGTTGCCACTTCTCCATGGTCTCAGGACCCAGTTGGAGGACTCTTCTGTCCAAGTGGTCAGCCTCATTAGTCATAAGCATGGCCAAGTCTCTTGCCTGTAGCTCCTTGTGAGCAATCTGTCCCATCCCTAACACCTTACTGATAAGGTCTCCTCAGGCCCAGACACTGGAGGCCCCTGGACAAGGCTGGAGTTAGGGTGATGTAAGTAAAGCACCTGCCTCAAGGATGTAAAAATTAATAAAAAATATCCATTATGAACAAAATATCAAAATCTTGAGTAAGTATAGAATCTGACAGGGCCAGGATCAGGGTGAGGGGAGTGAGTAGAGTCACAGAGTAAGTGCAGAGTTGTATTTCATGACATGAGAACTCTTCAGTTTAAATTGCACTTTCAGTTATACCTTACTTGATTTCCACAGTAACCAACCCCACGAGCAGCCCTCCTTTTCCCTATTTCACAGGTGAAAAGGAATCCAAAGTAGTTATAAGCCTTTTTCAAGTTTATAGTACACTAACACTGAGCTGCCATGATCCCTCTTTCCAGGTCACTAGATGGATTGCCAGTGTATTAATGAAAAACACCAGTCTCTTGATCCACACTTTTTTTCAACAGAAATACATAAGCACAAGTTTCTAATGAGGGTGTCTCAAAATTAAACAACAGTTAGATATTGCCTGCTTGACACTGAATTCTCTGCCCTCGGAAAGAAGGCTTTCTAACATCTTGCCAAATCATTAACTTTGCTTTTAAGTCCCTTTGTTAAAATCTAGTTGCTTATAACAAGACACTTGGCTTCTACTCTTTATGGTATTGGGATATTGTTTGGCTTCAAGTAGGAAAAGAATCAGAATCATATAAAGCTCAAAAGAACCTTGTAGACTATTTTGATTTCACCCCAGCTAGTGGAGATAAGGAAGCCTGTCTGTGTCTAATTGGGAAGCTATTTACCCAAGGTTACATAGTTAGTAAATGACAGAGGTAGTATCAGGAAGAAAGTCTCCTGATCTCTAGCTACAATTCTAATTAGCATCATGGAATTTGTGCAATTAATTTGTGCTTTAAAATCATAGAGTTCATCCACATAATTTTACATTTGGGGAAACGGAGGCCCAGAAAGGGGAAATAACTGAAAAATGCACAGGTAATTAATAGTAGAGCTTAGATGAGGGCTCAGGTGTCGTTACTCTCAGCCACGAAGCTGATCCCATACTCCACTCTGCCCCACCAAAATCCACACTAAAAGGCCAGGAATAGGGTGGGGTTACCTTGTAGCCAAGTGCAAAATTTAAGGGATGGCGAAGATAAATAATATCTTAATGCAATATTTTAAAAACCAAAACTAATACATAACCTCCATAATGAATAACATTTTAATAAAGACAGGATCCAACTCTGCATTTATCGTGTGACCTACTCACTCTCCTCACCCTAATCTTGGCCCTGTCAGGTCCTATATTTATTTAAAACTTTGACATTTCGCTCATCATGGATATTTTTGCATTAATTTTTATTCCCAAGGCAGGTGTTTTACTTACCTCACCGTAACTCCAGCCTTGATTGGGGCCTCCAGTGTCTGGGCCTGGGGAGAACTTATCAGTAAGGTGCCAGGGATGGACAGATGGTGCACAAGGAGCTACAGGCAAGAGACCTGGCCATGCTTATGACTAATGGGGCTGATCACATGGACACAAGAGTCCTCCAACTGGGTCCTGAGGCCATGGAGAAATGGCAACTAAAAAATGAATGTAACTGAGTAGTAATTACAAAATAGTATTTAAAATATAAGCTCATTTTTGTAAATATATACCTGTGTTATCTCTGGATGGTGGTATGATAAATTTTGCACCCGCCCCCGCTTTTTTTTGCTTCTTTGTATTTTCTGATTTTTCTACAATGTACATGTATGACACAACATTTTCTTTTCTTTTCTTTTTGTTTTTGTTTTTTTTTTTTTTTTGAGACAGATTCTTACTCTGTCATGCAGGCTGGAGTGCAGCAGTGCAATCTCCACTCACTGCAACCTCTGCCTCCCAGGCTCAAGCCATGCTCCCACCTCAGCCTCCCAAGTAGCTGGGACTACAGGTGTGCACCGCCACACCTGGCTAATTTTTATATTTTTTTAGAGATGGGGTTTCACCATGTTGCCCAGGCTAGTCTCAAACTTCTGGGCTCAAACAATCCACCTGCCTCAGCCTCTCAAAGTGCTGGGATTGCAGACGTGAGTCACCATGCCCGGCCAACATAACATTTTTAAAAAGTCTATCATAAAAATATGTATGGATATATCCAATAAATTCTCTTTTGAAAATACTTTGGTCTAATGTCAAAAACAAACTAATATCAGGGGTCGTTATACTTTTTTTTGTTTGTTTTTAGGAAATAACATTTTGTGGAATCTTGGTCAGGTCATTTTCATTTTGCCCACATTTTCTTACTCCACATTGCTTTGCTAAGCCCTGTGCATTTATTCATTCATTAATTCATTCACTTACTCATTTGTTCTTCTTAAGAACATTTGTTGAACAGATATTATGTCCTAGATACCAGACTACAATTGGTGCTGCAATGTGAATGCATTATAACTGCTTGGGCCCCCTATTCATTCTCAAATTCTGCAGCAAACTTAAACCTATCTCCAGAGCTCCTGGCCTTGCAGTCATCATCTATTTTTCATAGCCACTCCACAGACATTTTTCATAGTTGCTGCTGATGACACCTCCACTTCCCCAACACTCTTTTCTCTAACTCCCACCCCATCGGTTCTTTGATTTTATTCCTTCCTCTACATTTCCACAACCACAGCTTGGTGCATGCACTAGACATTTCCTTCTATGGGTCACCTAATCCAGCAATCTCCAGGCTTTTATTTACCATGCATCCCTTCTTATGACATTTTTGAACATCCAAGCCAAGTATATATATTTATAAGTCATACTGTGTCACTTTTAATCCACATAATCCATGTAAATATTAGAATATTAATTTCTTTATGATTTTTGAAACAATATAAACATAAATAGACATCATAACATTTCCTTCCCACACTGTAGATAAATCATCTTACAGAATCCCTAGAATGTTTGAAGACCTCTACTTTATCAGTTCTAAACAGGACAGCAAAAGTGACATTCTCATGTGATTATCTGTTATGAATTTTATCAAACTGGTAAGCTTACACTGGCCTCATAATAACCGAAAATGCCCCATTCCTGCCTTCAAGGTCTATTACTCATTATGTCCCTATTTTCATCTTGAACAGTCTTAGCTGGTTTTAGGATGAAATCCTTACACTGGGATTTCCTGATGTGTGTTTTATGTGAAAAGAGTCTTGTGGTCAAATAAGGTTGGGGAACTCTGCCAACTTCAGTCTTGTCTTAAAGAGACCAGACGCAAATAATCATCCTGAAGACTCTGAGAAGTCCTCCGTTAAAGAGGTCTGGTTACCTTTGTTGAACAGACCATTTCCCATGCTGAGTCAATGTTTCGTTGTGTAACATTTATTCACACACCTTGAAATAAATGTTAATAGAATAAACTTTGGGAAATACTACCTTTCACAACTTCCTGACTTCTCCGTTCATCATCACACATGTATTTACCATCATCAAGAATGGCTTCCCCCTTCCTGGGAGCCAAACTGTCTTATTTTCCCTCAGAACCACATTTGCCCCTTAATGAAATCATCCCAGAAGAACCATGTCTAGCCACAAAACTTCAGTTATTTCAAAAACCACTTGGTCTCTCATAAACAGCTCTGTGAAACAATCGGTTAGACAGTAATATTTTAAAAGCACAAATCATATATATCATTCCTCTGCTCAGAACTCTCCAGGGGCTTCCCAAAATATGCAAAAAGAAGACAGACTCTTAGGGTCCTGTGATCTGCCCGCTTCTACTTCGTCAACATAGTTTTCTGCCACTCCACCCCTTGGTAACCTTTCTGCCTTTCTCACAGATGCCAAGCTAATTCCTGCTGCAGGGTCTTTTCACGTGCTGTCTCTTTCACAGGGGATGCTCAGAGCCCACATCCTCCCATGCTCACACTTCTCTTCACTCAGGTCTCTCACTTGTCACCTGCCCAGTGAGGTCTTCCTGAACCTCTGGACCTGAAGCCCCCACATCTTCCGCTAACTACTTTCTGATCCCACATGCTGCTGCCTTTATTTCATAGTCTTTGCACTACCCATATTATGTTATATGTTCATTAGATTACTTATTTCTTGTTTTCCTCTCTCACCAGAATGTAAGACCCAAGAGGGAAGGGAATGTGCTTGTCTTTTTCACAATTCTATCTCCGGAGCTTGGAAGAATGCCTGGCACATGGTAGGAATTCAAGAAATATTTATTGCATAAGTGAAAAAAAGATGTTTCATCAAGGTTCAAATTCTGGTTGTTTGCATGACTTAGTGGAATAGCTGAGCCTCTGTTTATGTTCTTCTCCCACAGAGCTAATTGCTTTAATAACTGACACTGCAAAATGAGCATAATAATAGTACTTCCTGCATATAGCTATGGTGAAGATTAAATGAACAATGCATGTAAGATATTTGACACAATGGTAGATACTATTCTTTCATTTTATTTTCTCATTACTGAGTCCGTTGCCTAGGACATAGCAAGAACTGAGCAACTGTTAGCTAATATAATTCTTAACTCAGATGTCTTTTTTTTCTAAAGCTTGCAGACTGATTTTTAAATCAATTGATCAATGCATGTTTTCAGAGACATTTTCTGTATCTGGCATTCTATTAGGACTTGTAAAGAGATATACAGACATGTGAGATATGCCCTTGAGATGCTTGTAATTTATTTAGGAGCAAAGCATAAACATATAATAATATAATTTGAAAACTGGGCAGACTATGAAAATTGAAACCTAACTGGAAATGATGAGAAGCACCTGGATAAGTTGTGCTTTGAAGGATAAGCCCTCCCTTCCCTGCAGGGAGAGAAAAGGGCTCTCCAAGGATGGGGAACAGAAGAACCAAGGGGCAAGGTTGGGAAGGGAGTGTTGTGGTGAGGAAGGCTGTGGGGTGAGCAATAGGGAGGACAATGACATGTGGCAAGGAAAGGTGAAGCCAGGGAGGCAGCTTAGGAAGAGTCCAAAGGCCATGGTCACGATGACAGGGTGGCATAGAGGCCTAGGAAAAGACAGACTGCTAGATGGCCTGCCTTGGATCCCAGGGGTGGAGGTGTCTGTAACAGAGATGGGGGGTCTACAAGGAGGTGGGTAGGGTGGAAGAGGAATTAGATTATGTCATATACAGGAAGAAGAGTCCTGGGACTAGGTTCCTGGGGGAGGTTGAAATGGATGAGTAAGAGGAAAATTTGGCTTAAGAAAAGATGTTTTTTCAGAGATTGGAGGTGGGGTGGTAGAAGGGTAACACCAATGATGAAACCAGTCATGCATGCAAATCCACTGATAATAGCTGCTCTGTAACATGCCCTTGTCAAAAGCATAATCTCCTCTAACCCCCATAGTGATTCCTTGAGACGGGTCTCTCTGAAGCTTACATAAAGGCCAACTTGCTTGCTTAGGCCCACACGGCCCTGAGAGCAGAGCCTGGATTTGGACCCAGAGAGTCGGTCTAGAGGGCCCACTCCCTAGGCCTTTATGCTGCTCCGTTGTCCAAGACTGGGGACGGCAACCACATATGCAGGAGACAGGTTAGGGCCACCCTCTTCAGTTAACTCACAGAATGAATCACAGGCATAGAGGAATATTGGGAAGTGGGGTTAGGGAGAAAGGAGGTGGTAGGGTCCCTCAGGGTGAGTTGGGGATTTCAGGAAAGAAGAAGTTCAGAAAAAGCACTATGGGAAAATATGTTAGGAAGAAAAATGAGAAACAAGAAGCCTGACTCAGAGCAGCATGGGGAGCTGCTCACAGGGGCCAGAGAAAGTCGTATGAGGTGAACCCTGGAGACCCATAGCAAGGCTCATGTCCTCCTTGCCATGGCAGCTCTTTCAAGTTCCAGGAAGGAGGTTTCAGGTCTCACACCTCAGGCTGCATGTGGCTGTTTCCTCGGCTGCATATGGCTGTTTCCTGAGTGGATAACACTCTGCTTTGGGGCCTGCTGAGGGTGCATTGAGTTGTGGTGTTCTGGGAAAGTGTGCACTGTGGGTTCCTGAAAGTCAGGCCAGGCCTAGGTTCAAAGCTCAGCTTCTCCTCTCATTAGCTGTGGAGCGGCACCTACTTCAGAAGAATTTTGTTAGAATTATATATGATTTCTAACATAGGCTGCCACAACTTACCTAGCATATATATTATAGCTTCACCATGTAAATGGCTATACCAAATGCATTTTTTAGAAAAGACTCAAATCGTGGCTATTGGTTATTGATTTGAAGAGAATTATATTCTAAAAAACTCTATATAAACTATAAAGCTGTAGGCATTATGTAGATATAATATATCACTATTATTTCTTGTTATGAGTCAAGTAATGGTTTTATACTAGACCCAGTTCATTGGGTTAGCATTTTGCTTGTCCTTTTGGCATCTCTCTGATTCTCTTTTCACTGAATGACACTTAGCAGTTTACACAAAGTGCTTTTCACTTATGTTATCTCACTTCATCCTTAGAGAAAACCTATCAGGTAGACACTCTAATTATCCCCATATTACAGATGAAGAAGACTGAGGCTCCTACACAGAAAATGGTTGCCTCAAGGCTACGTGGGATTTCTACTTCTGAAATCTGTTGGTTTTTGTTGTTGTTGTTTATCTGACAAATCCTCTGCCAACCTTCCACAGAACTGTTGTGGTGATTAAATCACAGAGGTCTCTGTGCCTTTGAGGTAGGAGACTGGCAGCTTGCCTCTGCTGTATCACTTTGGCCATGTGAAAGATGCCTCAGTGGGGTGTCGGTTTGGAAGCAAGGGTATGGAGCAGAGGAAACCAGGACAACTTGGCTTGAATCCTGGCTCTGCCAACTCAGACAAGTCACCTAACCTCTCCCAAACTTCATTTCCAGTTACTTATCATCTCTGATTCTTAGCTTCTAGATACATTGAATAATTGTCTTTACCAATGGGGTTGTTATGGGGATGTAAGAGGATAGTATGTCTGGCATTGATCCTAGTTTAATGTATACTGAATTAATTACATATTACATTGCCTTTTATTTCATAATACCTACCACTGATGGATAAACCACCTATTTATCTTTTATGCAAGGGAATCTTCTCTCATTCAGCTTGTTGATTGATATAGTGAAACCTCCTTAAGTCATGAGGAGCTTAGTCTAGTGGTTAGAGAGCAGAACTGAGTCACAAAGTCTATTTCCCAAAGTGAGTCACTTTGTAGCTAGCATTTTGCTTTAGTAAGACTCAGAGATGGAAAAAGGGGGACCCATTGGCGGGATAGGGCTGTGGATGTTGGTGGGGGATGGGACCCCTCCTTCCTGTGGTGAGCAGCTCTGGAGTCTGGCTTGACCGCCTCTCTTCCTTCAAGACCAAGTGGCGTTTCACTGGATGAATTATTTCAGTTTATCATTGCTCCTGATGTTTACATGTTTCCAGTTTCTTTTTACTACTCCAAAAATCTACTTTTGGAAACACCAGTCATACTTGCTGTGTGACCTTAGCCAGGTCTCTTCCCTCTCTGGTCCTCATTCTAATAATCTACTAAGTGGTGGGATTGTGTCTGGTGTCTCTAAAGTTCATTTTGCTTTGGCATTCAGACCTCCTAGGATGGAGGTTAGAGTTCTGGGTGTGTTCTCTTGTGCCAAGGAGAAAGAATGACCCACTCATTGCATCCATCATTTCCTAGATCCTGACACATCATCCTGTAATTTCAGACTGGCTCCTAGGGCACCTCATGCCAGCTGGTTATTTTCCATCCCACCTATAGTGCTGCCATCTTCTAAGCACAAGAAAAATGGTGCTGGCACTGGAGAGGGTTAGCATTTTTAAAGGAGCCCAAATAGCCTTAAGGCCACTTGTTTCTTCAAGGCCCCAGGTGACAGTTCAAGAGCAAGTGGGATGGTATTAACTTCACACAAAACCGTTTATCAGGGAGTCACTTCACATTTATGGCTGGTTGTTGTGGTTACCAAACAGACATACATACATGGAATTGTATTTCTCCCTCTCTCTCGTGTTTTTAATACTGAGGTGGGGCCATTGAGGGATTAGCTTAGAGACATGAGTCATTGGGTGCAGGGCCTGTTTCTATTTGTCATAGCATTTTATTATTATTATTGAAGCGTCTACAACCGTATGGGTACTGGAGCCCAGCTTGATCACCTCTCTTCCTTCAGATGGCCTCTACGTTCCTACATATGTCATAAGCAGTGTGAGCAACAGCTACACACTCATTCTACAATGGAGGACATGCCGGTTGAAGTTGGGTCCAGAATTCTGCATACCTGACCAGCCTGTGGGCATATAATGGTTAAAATTGCTGGAGAAATTTCAGTGAAGGGGGAAAAAAAAAGAGAGAGAGAGCACTGATTTGGGAATCAGGAATTTAAGCTTGATTAGTAAGCATTACATAAATTTGGGTCAATGATTTTACCCCTTTAGGGGAGTAGGGTGATTGGGGCAAAAAAAGGAAATAAAGTTTGTCTAGTTTTCCAGACCAATTAATTGGTAGTAGCTGTCTGATGCGGTGTGCTGAGAATTACGGAGTATCATTTGGATCCTTGGGAAGAAGACCCTTGGAGAACGAGGAGCACTGGAGCTCTGTGAGAAGAATCCTGAGTCCCATATTAATGTCTGCCAAGGGCTCTGGAGGAGGAGAGAGATCAGGGGAGTGGGGACTGTTTGCCATTCTGGCACTAGATGATCTTCAAAGTCCCATACAGATCCAAATATTTCATGGTTAGAAATTAAAGAAAATAAAGTTGCTCAAATTTGTTACCACTTCAATTTTTCTCATTGGAACTTTGTTACCAGAGCATATAATTTTCAGACCTAGCTTCACTCCTGGCAAAGGGAATATCTCTGGAACTTTTGTTATGTGCACCACAGATATTAGTGCTGCTTAAAAGTTCTAAGTAAGAACTATAAGAACTCCAAGTTGTCATAAAAGAAATGTCTTCTACAATTTTTAAGGGGGCTGAACATAGGATGGTTGAACAGTTTGTGCAGTTTTGGAAAAATTGTGTTCCGTATAACTTACAGTTTTTATACTATAAACTGCAAAAAACAACCTCCCACCTCCCCGTCCCTTCAGCTTCTTCCAGATCTGTGCTCATATTTGGTGCATGTGTTTAAAAGGCTAAGAAATACTGCCAGCCATAAAGTGTAGGCAGTTCTTCAAGGATAGTAAATGATGTTTGGATGCAGGGAGAGGTAGCTGGCTCAACAGAAGGAAATGTAGGAGTCTTTGTTGAACATAGGCTCCAATAAACCAACAGGATTTTGGGGCTTCTAAAAACTTCATCTAATGTTCAGGTAAATTAAGAAGTTCAATGAGTGTAAAATCCCCCCATATTCTAGTCTAGCAGGTCCAGCCTTGGACAATTATATTCAGGCCTGAGCATCACATTATCAGGATGGCGAGCTATTTAGAACTATGTATAATTATGCACAATCAGAAGATTTAAGAGAGTCAGGATTCCATATGGGTGTCTCTCATCTCTATTGTCTCTGTTCAGCCCTGTTTCCTCCTTCAGCAGATGGGTTTCTTCCATAATGACATAGGTTAGGTTCTCTGGGAAAACAAACTCTCAGATGGAGATCTGCTTGGACACCAGCTCTGAGAGAATGAAGGAAGCAAGAGGGGAAAGAGGGAGAAGTTGGGCTATAGTGCCCTCACAGAAATTGCCTCATCCGATCCCATGTGGATCTCTGGAGCTGCGATAGCTCTTCAAGATTTTCCCAAATTGAAACAGAGGAATCAGGTCTTTATACCTCTATATTAACCAATTATTGGATGTGGCTGGCTGGGAAATCAAGGGCAAGGCAGCTTCCTTGTGCAGAAAAAGATTCAGCTGTGAGTCGTACTAGTGGCATTTGGGGTAGTCAGTGTCAATACATCAGTCCTGATTTGGTGGCATATCTAGTGTCCCATCACGGGACCCACTACGATGAAGATATGACCACTAGTGGCCGTAGATTAACATTTGTCTAGCTCTATTACTTCAAAGAGAAAAGATTCTATATTCCAGCTTTAATCTTTAAAAGTCGTGGAGGAGTACTCTGAGTGAATCAGCTTGGGTCAAAAACTCTAGCCAGAAGTTGAGGAATTATGATTGAATAACTTTTAATCTTGTTGGCTCTTATGGCAAGGTGGATGAAGCTGGGTAACAGAAAAGAAGTGAAGCTCTATGGTGAAGGGGCAGCCACCCAGGTGTAAACCCCCTCATCTGTCCTGGGAATGAGGGAGGTCTCTGGGACTAGGTAGCATAAGAGGGCAGAAAGAGCTAGTCAGCTCCATGGACAGGGTGTTCTTTCTTAGTAATTACAAATGCCTTCTGTGGGGGAGAAGCTCCCACAATAAGAAACATTTCAGCAAAGGTCATACGTCTCCTTGTTTCCAGTCCTCTGTAGAAAAATTTCCCTTATTTGGATTGCATCAGAATTAAATGAGAAGCTTTAAACTGATACCGATCGTTGGGCTCCATTACTAGAGATGCCGATTCGATAGGTCTGGTGTGCGGCCCAGGACTCAACGTTTTAAAGACTCCTCATTTGACTTTTATATGCTGTTATGTTTGGAAACACTAGCCTATGAAGCCAATATTTTACCAAAGCTGCTCTGGTTGAATTGCTCGTGCATTTTGGAGCTCCAGGGGGAGTGTGGGAGGAGAGACAAAGGAATTGTGCTTACTTTCCCACCTTGTCACCCCTTATCCCAAAGGTGATCCCTGAGTTATCTCTGTAGAACAGAATTGAAGATTACTAGTCTAGATTTCTAGATTATCTTTCAATTACAAAAACTTATTGATACCATGCATATTCCAGGTAAAATAAAGCAATAAATTTATGCATTATTCTTTGCTGTTTCAGACATCTGCTGGCATTTCTGAACTGGAATTTATTTGGTGAAAAGAAGAGATTTATTAAACTGTCTTTTATTTATAAATGCTTTCTCAGTTCAGCATAGGGACATAACTAATTATGGGTCCAAGAGTAAAGAAAGAGAAGTGAACTAACTGTGGAATCTCTGGAGTCCTGACAGGTGTTTTCTGATTCAGCAAAGGAGATAATTTGGGAGTAACTGAAGATAGTCTTCCTTTTAAAGAAAGTACATGCTTATAGAACTGCCATGTTTTGAATGCGTCCCCTGCAAAGTTCAGGTGTTGCCAGTGTTGCAGTTAAGTGGTGGAGGCTTAATGAAATAATTAGGCCCTGGGGCTGCTCCCTCACTAATGGGATGAAGGCCCTTTTAAAATTAGAGGCTTTGCATAGGCGTTTGGCCGGCTAGCTTCTGCCCTGTGAAGACTCGGCAAGAAGGCCCTCAATGGTCATCAGAAGCCAGAGCTTTAATCTTAGACTTTCCAGCCTCCAGAACTGTAAGAAATAAATTTCTGTTCTTTATAAATTACCCAGTCTCAGATATTTTCGTTATAGCAGCAGGAATGAACTAAGACAAGAACACTACCAAAGAAATAAAAATAGAACTTTTTTGAAGCTATTAACCCTGTCTATAATATCTTTTTATTTCTGTCAATGTGCAAGCAGAGATTTTGCTCAGCTCTAATACTTGGGTTTATTTTTTCCACTTAGCATAATTTATATGTACATCTTTATGTATCCTTATGGCCTTTGTAGTTTTACAATTTTATGGCTACACAATAGTTGATTGCTTTAAGGGTACCATCGTCGGCTTTAATCTCACTCTCAGCTGGGGCGTTTGGGTGATTTCCATTTTGCTATTAAGCATTGCATTGTGGTTTGGTACCTATCCTTGCCTGTAACTGCACTTCCAGAATCCCCAATGCCAAAATTCCTTTCCCTGACTACAAGCTTCTCTCTCAGTTTCCTCAATTCCCTCACATGTGATCCAATGGCCTGCCAGTCTGGCTCAACCCCCCTACTGCTTTTTCTATTCCAGCTGAGGAGCTACTGGTCACTATTACTGTGTAAAGTTTCCAGCTTTATCACGTAAGTGCTCAAGAAATGTTATCTATTATGATAATGACTGTGATCAGGATATGATTATTCTTAAATTCATGTCAGTCTCTTACTCATCTTATCCAACCGTTACCCAAGAGTGTCTGGCTCACAGATCTTCCAAAGATATTTGCTCAAACAGTGGATGATTTTAAGTCATTATTTTTGTCAAGTGTTCTTTTGAATGTTAAATAAGAATTTCTTCTACTTTTTTTTATTATGAAAATACTACACCGTGAATTCCTGGAGGACATAACACATATTTTATCTTTTATTGTATTTCTAGTATTAGTCTGGTTTATGTCAAAGATTTATAATTTTATTCAAGTCTTTTTAATGATTTTTGCTTAGAATTATTAAGTAATTTATTTTTTCTAGTTTTGCAATAATAGTATAAACTGTGATTAGTCACAAAGAATATATCTTAGCATATGGATAAATTCTATTTGCTTAGATTCTGTTTAGAATAATCTCATAATAAAATAAATTACTTACCATATAAAAATTTTCTTTTTATTTTAAAACACAGATTTTGGAAGTAAATATTCAAAAAAACATTACCTGTAATTCCAATTATATTTGTTGTGGTAGTAACAAGACTTACTTTAATTTTTTTTCCAATTTCTTTCTTGGTTCATTAGTGAGTTTACATCTCTTTTTCTTTGAGGTCAATTTTGGTCATTTATATTGCTGCAAAGGCTAAGCTATGTCACTGAAAATTCAGTGTATATTAGCATGACACTGAATAATAATAACTTTTAAAGGCATTTTTCAAATTAATAATGTATATAGTTAAAGATGTTGAACTATATAGTACACAATAAAAAATGGCAATCCTCTATCCACTTCTCTCTATTTTAGCTTCAATCCCGAGGCAACCACTGTCAACTTTTTAAACTGTATCCTCTATTATTTATCTTAGTAATTCTGAACAACCTGTCTATACCGTCATTACTTTTTAAAGTAGTATACTCCCGTGTTTTGGCTATGCTCTTTATCCCACTCTTGGAAATATTGGAGCCCCAGTTTCTGGGTAAGGGATTCTATATCTTCCCCCTTTCAAAGATTTTGTTGGTATCAGGTCTGAGACTGTCTTATCTTTCCTTTCTTTAGTCCTTGTTGAATTACAATGTTTTTTGCAAAAATATTCTTTACTGTCTGTTTGGTGGGTTTCAGAAAGAAGTAGAGATAAATCATTTTTACAACCTGCCACGATTAACTGGTAGTCTCTAATTCTTTTCAAAGAATTCAAAAAATGAATACATGAATCATGATAGGTAAATATTTTCAGTGTTCAAAATCCAAAAGGTACACAATGTTTTAAAGTAAAAACATCCTCTTCTACCGTGGTCCCTGGCCAAACAGTTCTCTGCAACCAATGCCAACAGTTTCTTAGCAGTCTTCTAGATATATGTTAGGCATGTATGTACAAATTCATATGCATTGAGTTCTGTACATCTTTTCCACCCTCACATAATAATGTATCTTGGAGAATGTTACTTATCTTTATATACGAAGCTTTTTAATTTAATTTTTTAGTGGTTTATATACCATGGTTTATTTAAACATTTCTGTGTAAATGACCACTCATATATTTTCTAATATTTTGTAATTAAGCTTTTTCTTTGCTATTTTGTATGCTTATTAATTGACTTGTAGGATAAATTCACAGAAGTGCAATTGCTGGATCAAAGAGTACATGAATGTCTAATTTTGTTAGATACTATCAAATGCCCTCCAAAGAAGTAGTCCAACTTACATTGTTCCTTTTGGAATACTTTCATGTATATTTCTCTCATTGTAAGTGCTGTTGATCATATTTTCATATATTTAAAAGCCATCTGATTTTTTTTTCTTAAAATATTTCATCTACATCTTGCCCATTTTTCAAATGGATGTTGGTCTTATTTGATCATGCTTCAGAGGCTCTTTATATTTTAAGGAAACAACATGCAGTTTATTCTATAAGTTGCGTTTTTCCTAATATGTCATTTGTCTTTTAATTTTGCTTATGGTTTATTATCTATGCATTCTTATTTTTATGTAGTCAAATTTCTCAAACTTTAAGCCACCTAAGATTATTCCCAGGCCTTGAAACTCAATAGAATTTGCTGGGGTTTCAGGCTTACTTGGACCAGAGATCCCTTTATTTCTTTCTATTTCTCACTATGGGAATGAGAATGTCTCTCCTATACCTTTGCCTGCATGATAGAAGCAGATAATTTGTTTTTTAGTGTCATAGGGCCACAGATGGAAAGGAATTTTGCCCCCAGAATGGAGAAAACCTAGGGTGTCACACATACCTGGTTTAGATGATTTAGGTGATGAGATTTGAGACTTTTTGAGCTGATGGTATTTACATGAGATTGGAGACTTACAGTTGATGCTGGAATAAATTGAGACTTTAAGAAATGTTGGGATGGGGTGAATATATTTTGCATATGGGATGCATATGAATATTGAGGGGCCAACATGTAGACTGTAGTGGGTTGAATAGTGCCCCCTCCAAATTTATTTCTGTCTGGAAGCTCAGAATATGACTTTATTTGGAATAAGGAGTTTTGCAGATATAATTAAGATGAGGACTGTGATGAAATTATACTGGATTAAGGTCAGCCCTAAATCCAATGAGAGTTATAGAAGACAGAAAAGGAGACAGAGACACAGGCAAGTTTAAGTGAAGATGTAGGCAGAGATTCCGGTGATGCATCTGCAAGCCAAGAAATATGTTGGCAACCACCAGAAGGAAAGGGGCATGGGATTGTTTCTGTCCCTAGAGCCTCTAAAAGAAACCAACTCTGCTAACAACTTTATTTTGGACTCTTGGCCTCCTGAATGTTGAGAGAATAAATTTCTGTTATTTTAAGCCACGTAATTTGTGATACTTTATCACAGTAGCTCTAGGAAACTAACAAATTTATCAATTTAAAGTATAGAAGAGGTAGAGACTGGCAGTATAGATGGGAGTATTAAGAGGTAATGGTTGAAGCCATGGATATTTATAGGATCACCCATTCAACAAATATTTACCTGCTAAACACTTGAACTCCCATTGGGATGAAGTAGACGTATTTGTTGAAATATACTCATGGTCTAGGATGCCTAGCTTGAAAAGGGCAAGAAGATGAGACCTAGGGAATATTATATATAGGGGAAGCCTGAGGAAGAGATGAGGAGGAAAACAGAGAAGTGGTTGGAGTTACAAGGAAAGGATTAAGAAAGGGCGTTATCACCAAGGCCGAGAGGAGAAAGTCCCACAGGAACGTTGCAGGGTGGGTCAGCAGTGGAAACTGCAGAGGCGACAAAAAGAATCAAGACTGACATTTGAGTTTGGAAGCCTTTTGAATTAGCCTATTGAAGTCATAGATGACATGCAAGAATGGTGAGAGCACTGCAAATTATGGTAACCATGTTAAAGTGTCATTTGGCAAAATCTCAGAACGAATACTGCATCTTCCTCACAAGTTATTGTCTTTTATTATCTATTATTTATTCAAAAAGCATTAACTTTAGCTAGTACCGAGCCAAGTGAAGAGGTACAATGAGGAACAGGAAAGGCACAGTTCCTATCCTCTTGGAGCTTAAAATGTTTTGAAAGAAACAAATATTAACTAACAAAAATATTGAAAATATTATTTTATTCTACCTGCCTTCATGAAGGAAGAAGTAGAACTAACATTTGAAAGACCAATCTAACATAGTTTTCAGGGAGAGTTGAATTATATACTTACAAGGTAACAGCTGACACTAAAGGAAGTCTAACATTTTTTGCCTTAAAGCTGAGCAAACTGAGGTTCAAAAAGTTCGATGACGTGCAGTATACTATTAGAGGAGCCAGGATTATACTCTAATTCTGAATCCTATGTCGGTGCTCTTTTCTAAACTATGCTATCATAACACATGCACACACACACACACACACACGCACACACACACACACACATATTTGTATAGTCATCCCTTGATATTCTTGAGGGATGAGTTCCCGGACTCCCAAGGATATCAAAATCCACAGATGCTCAAGTCCCTGATATAGAATGATTTATTATTTAATATTTATATATAACCTATGCACATCCTCCCATATACTTTAAATCATTTCTACATTACTTATAATATCTACTACAGTGTAAATACTATATAAATAGTTGTTACACAGCATTTAAAAATTTAATTTAATTTTTAAAAATTGACAGAAAAAATTGTACATATTCATGGGGTACATGGTGATGTTTTGATACATGTAATGAATAGTGATTAGATCAGGAAAATCAGCATATCCATCATCTCAAACATTTATTATCTCTTTATGTTGGGAATATTGTCTTTTAATTTAATCATATTATTTTGTATTTTTTTTGTTGGTTTAAAAAAACTTTTATTTTAGGTTCAGGGTTACATGTGAAGGCTTGTTACATGGGCAAACTCATGTTTCAGGGGTTTGTTGTACAGGTTATTTTTAATTAAACTCAGTACCCAACAGTTATCTTTTCTGCTCCTCTCCCTCTTCCCACCCTTCTCTCTCAAGTAGACCCCAGTGTCTGTTGTTTCCTTCTTTGTGTTCATAAGTTCTCATCATTCAGCTCCCACTTATAAGTGAGAAGCTTTGGGGTATGATCCAGTAGGTGGCACTTAGGCTTACTGGTCAGACAGTAGACTCTTGCTCAGTTGTATGGCTCCCCTATGTTTCCTCACAGTTGCAGCTGTGTTCCCTCTCAATGCTCTGAAAGTGTGGGTTCCACTCCCCTTGAGTGCTGGCTGTAGATTGTGGCTTGGCACTCCTTGGCTGCCCACAGCTGCTGTGGGGTATCTCAGTGTTTATGTTTCTTCCCCATCTTGGAGGCAGCAGAGGAACGGACCTTAGTAGTGGTTGTGGCCAAGGATCTTTTGCTTGTCTCCTGGGGGCTCCACCCCAGAGAGATGCAGGTCAGCAATCACCCAGTGCAATCATCCCAGGAGGCAGAGTCTGTGTTGTGGTCCCAAGCCAGGGGCTCCCTGTCTGGTGATGAGCACTGGGGTGTGTATTTGACCTGTGGGAGATGGACTAGCTTCCTATCCTTGGGTTGACTGCAGCTTGTTGGAGGTATGAATAAAGCTCTCAGGGTCTTTGCTCATATGTTAGCCTGAGGGTAGCAAGGGCAGTTCCAATGCAGAGGCAGTGGCAGAGAGACTTTCAGTTGCCCATGGAGGCTCTTTCCAGGGAGTTGCCAAGTTGCTACTGACTCAATAGCTCTGGCACGGGGTGGCTGGAGGCCCAGGCTTGGAGGACCTGTCTGGCGAGGAGATATGGGAAAGGGCCCCCATGTAACAGGTTGGCCACTTTTCCATAAGGCTGCTGTGGTATGCTGAAGGCCCACTCCAGTCTCTAGTCACCTCAGATTTTCTAGTACATGGAGGTATCACCAGTGAAAGCTGCAAAACAGCAAAGACAGCAGCCTGCTTTCTCCTCTGAGACCTCCATCCCAGGGAGATACAGACTTTGTTGCCAGCCCAAATGCATCTGTGGGAGGTGGCTGAAGACCCTGGTTGGGAGCTCCTGCCCACTGAAGAGGAATGAAAACAAGAACCCGCTTTAAGAAGCAGTCTGGCCATGTTTTTGCAGAGCAGGTGTGCTGTGCTGGAGGCCCGCTCCAGCCCCTGCTCTCCTTGGACACTCCTCAGCCCAAAGGACACAATAGCTAAGTCACAAAAGCAGCAAAGATGGCAGCCTGCCCCTCCCTCTGGGAGCTCCAACTCAGCGAGGTTTGAAACCTGTCAACACAAAGAACACTGTCTGGGTTAGCTGGAGACCCCAGCTGGGAGGTCTCCCCTGATGGTGAGGGATGCAATCAGGGACCAACTTTAAAAAGCAGTCTGGTGACATTTTTGTAGGGCAGCTGTGCTGTGCTGGGGGCCCACTTCAGCCCCTGGTCGCCTTGGACTCTCCAAAGTTCGAAGTCCACAATAGCTAATTCACCCAAACAACAAAGATGGCAGCCTACTCCTCCCTCTAGGAGCTCCATCCTAGTTTTAAATCTCTGTTCACCATAGAGCACTGGCAGAGGTGGCTGGAGATCCTCATTGGAAGGTCCCATCCAGTGAGGAGGAATGGGATTGGGGACCTACTTTAAAACAGCTATGCTGTGCTGGGCAACCACCTTTGCTCCCGGTTAGCTCCGACTCTCAAAAGCCCCAAGACTGCAGTGGCTAAGTAGCCCAAACATCAAAGATGGCGGCTGCCCTTCTCCTTAGGAGCTCCGTCCCAGGCAGGTTTCAAATCTCTGTCAGCCAGAGAACACAGCAGGGGTGGCTGGAGGCCCCAGCTGGGAGGTCCCACCCAGTGAGGAGGAACAGGATCAGGGACCCACTTAAGCAGTCTGGCCATGCTTTTGTAGAGCAGCTGTGCTGTGCTGGGGGATCCTTTCCACCCCTAGTAGGCTTGGATCCTACAAAACTTGAAGGCTGCATTGGCTAAACAGACCAAACAGCGAAGATGGTGGCCTGCCCCTCCTCCTGGGAGCTCTTTCCCAGGGAGGTGCGATGCTGCTACAAGTAGCTGGCTGGAATTCCAAATCAGTGGGTTTTATTCTGTGAGGTGCTGTGGAAGTGGGACATAGAGACTGTCGCTGTTCGGCTCCCTGAATTCAGCCTCTTTCCTAGGGGTATGTTCCGGGATCTGACCTCCTACTTTGCCAGAGTCACAGCTGCTTTTGCTGGGAAACCCAGAGGGCCTGAGTATCTAAGGTTCCCAGATTGCCACATGTGCCTGAGTAGTTACTCTGCTGAGACTCTATGCAGCTCTGAAGGCCCTGGTGGAGTGGGTTCATGAGGGGATTTCCTGACCTGAGGGTGGAAAAGATCCATGGGAGAAGCGTAGGTTCCCAGGATTGCACATTCACTCACTGCTTCTCTGGGCGGGAGAGGTTCCCTTGGCTCTCTGTGGCTCCATGTGGGCCGTAGTTCTTCCTTGCTTTTCCCATTCTCCATAGGTTAGGTTGTTTGCTCGCTTAGTCCCAGTGCAAGTACCTGGATGTTTCAGTACAAGATGCTGTATTTACTCACTCCTTCTGTTTTTCTTGGTGAGAGCCACACACACTAGCTTCTTCTAGTCAGCCATCTTGACCACCTCCCCACTGGATGTTTTTTTTTTAATATTTCTGACCTGCTGTGAATGAATCCACAAATATGGAACTTGTGAATATAGAAGGCCGATATGCACACATTTATCTTTATGAATATCTATACATATATAATATATAACAAATTATTAAAAAGGACGTTTTATAATATATGAATCAATTTAAATTTGATGTTGCATCTATGTATTAAGAACACATTGTATATAATCTGTTTTTTTACTTTTATTATCATGGGTCACACAAATTCTTTTTTGGAAATGAAGGAATTGTACATCAATTCTGGATTGATTATTTCACCTACAATCTGGGGAGTCTCAGCTCCTGAATCTTTAGGAAATGCTTCACTGATGCTGTTACCTTTTTTGGGAAATCTGTGTCACAGTCTTCCCTGAAGGGCCTGAGAAAATTTTCATGGTGGGAAAGCTATATTTACTTGCACAACCTGGGGACTGTCATGGCTCAATTGCCAGGATCCCAGTGATGACTCTTTTCTGCATGCAACATTGAGGCTGCCTCATGCTCAACCACAAGCTTTGCTCTTTATGGGACTTAGCAGCCTCTCTTCTGAGTTGGGGTCACTCAGAAAATCTGTATTTGTGCATAAATTCCTCTTTTTACTAGAATGCTTTCCTGGAAACTGTGTTAAGAAGCAGATTATCAAACAGCAGGTTTAATTTTCCCAATAATGTTATCACTGGTTCTTTGTTGGTAACCAAGGATTCCACATTAAACCAGTCAAGATAGTACCAACAGTAGGTATGAAAACCAAAGGTCAATTATCACCCACCACCAACGCTCAAGGTTAGTACATCAAGCTTACTCAAAAACTAGAAAAACAGTTATAAATAAATAGATCTGTTGATTTTTTTTTTTTTGTAAAGGACATCATATGCTGTAAATAATGTACAGGACATGAAACTTAATTATGTTGTTGGGCTGACATTTGATGACTTATGTTTTGCTGACTGTGGAAAGGAGAAAGCAAATGAGTTTTGGGGCCAGGTACATCTGGGTGCGAATTTTGGCTTCATCACTTCTAGACAGTGGGAAGTTGGGAAGTTTGGGAAAGTTGGAAAGTTAAATAATCTCTTCTGAGACTTAGTTTCCTCCTCTGTCGGATGGGAGTGATATCTACATAAAGGATATGTTATGAGGATGAAAGAAAGTGAAGAAACACCTATTACTCTGCTTGGTATTGTTGACACTCAATAAATGGTAACTCACCTATCTCTGCCCTTTCCTTTAATTTATCAAATATAAATAGGCTGGAAGATGGTTTGAATGACTCAGCTCTCTAAGTAAAACTACCTTGATAATATTGGATGTTTTGTAGGTGTAGTGTTTAGAAAAATAGTACACCAGTTGTTTTTCTCCCAAATAACCCGATAGTTCCTAGAGTTTGTATAGCTTGTGAACAATATATAATCTGATAGGAAATGTTGCTAATTTGCTAAAGAAAAAAAAAAGAACACCAACTTTGTTGAAAGAGAGAAAGAGAGAAAAAAAAGATTTCTCGAATCTTGGCTTTATAGGTTTATCTATGAAGAGCCAAGCCAGGAAAGCCACAGCACAGATTTTACATTGACCATGATTGATCATGGATTGAGAAAGGATGAGGATATAAAAATAAGGGGAACTCCTACAAGATGGGGTGGTCATCAAAACCTGGGGTGATGGTGGGGCATGTGTAGCACCTCCAAAGGTTTAGAGATACTCCAGAGCAGGGAGTAAATCCCAGGAAGCAGCAGCAGCAAGTTGTAAGCTTCATATTTGGTGTGGCTCATGCCAACAGGACAGGAGAGCATTGGAAGAGTAATGCCTGACTGAGGGGGATGACTGAGTGGGTTGGAGTAGAAGTTGGCGGACCCTAATGACTCCAGCATGGTGAGAATTCCCTGGGCCCAAAAAGATGTGGTTGGACCAAGAAGGTTCTAGGTTGTTGTCAACTTGGCCCCAGTTAATGGGCTTCAATAGTGGATTCCAGTGTCATGCTCCAAAGCCCAAGGCAGGGGAGTCACATCCAGCTGATACCCATGGAGGGTGTCCAGACTGTGTGGAGCCCGAAGGTCAGTGAGGTTCTGAAGTCCAGCCCGTGGATTTGACACTCCTCATTCCCAACTCTGTGACACTATGCTTGTTGTCTCCTGCCCAGATGCCACTGCAGGGCAGGATTGGAGTGGAGAACGCTGAGTGGGACAGAAGGGCCCTGCTATGGAGTTTGAATTATACATTGTTTCAGCTTATACACTGGAGGGAGGAGCCTAAGTTTTAACCAAAATTAGCTGCATTTCTGTAACTATTCTTTCAGGAGAGTGGGAAGAGGAGCACTCAGAAAGGAAAAATGGGAGTTCTGTTAGAAAAATAAAGAAATGGCCATTTCTGCCCATCTGATTTGTTGAGTACAACAGGTCCTTGAATAATGTCATTTTATTCAATGTTGTTTTGTTATTCCATTGATGAGAAAAAAGTAGCTTCCCAGCCAGACTGTCTGCACGTGTGGAGTTAGAATGTCCTACCCATGTCTGCCTGGGTTTTCTCTAGGTATTCTGGTTTCCTCCCACATCTCAAAGATGTGCATATTAAGTGAACTAGTGGGTCTACATGGCCCTGGTGTGAGTCACTGTGGGTGTATGTGAGTCACCCTGCAATGGGATGGCATCCGGTACAGGGCTGGTTCCTGCCTGGTTCCCTGAGCTGCAGGACAGGCTCTGGCCACCCAAATCCTGAACTGGAGTAAGTGAGTAAGTAATTCTCTTATTTGTCTTTATTAATCTTTCTTAAATGTATATATGGCTCATAATTACTTCAGTGTTTAATATTAAAGTGCTTTAGTCTTATTTAGAAGTTTGGTGATATTTTTGTCACCAGAAATATACTATAGGAACTTAACTTTTATTTATATCAATTAGCTTGTGGTAGGCCAGGCGCAGCATCTCACGCCTGTAATCTCAACACTTTGGGAGGCTGAAGAGGGAGGATTGCTTGAGGTCTGGAGTTCCAGAGCAACCTGGGCAACATAGTGAAATGCTGTATCTACAAAAAATAAAAAATTAGTGGGGCATGGTAGCACATTCCTTTGGTACCAGCTACTTGGGAGGCTGAGGAGAGAGAATCCACTTGAGCCCAGGAGGTTGATGCTGCAATGAGCCATGATCATGCCACTGCATTCCAGCCTGGGTGACAGAGCAAGACATTGTCTCAAAAAAAAAAAAAAATAGCCTATGGTAAAACTGATTTTCTTATACCATCTCGTTTTGCTTATAGTTGCAGTTTCCAAGAACCTATTGAGGATATTGAGTGAGAACTTACTGTATAATGTTTATACCTGCTCCTAACACAGGCTTTCCTTCCCCTCAGCTGATCAGCAAAAAGAGACATGCTCAACCCATCCTTCATATGACACTTAGCACCTTGTATTGTGAGTGTCTGTTTACTTGTCTTTTTCCCCACTAAAACTAAGGAACATGAGGCCAAGACTGTATGCCTCTTACTTTCCTTAGCTTAGTTAGAATTTGGCATGTGATAGGTGCTCAATAAATATTTATAAGAACATTAACGCCAGTGACTTTATTTCTGACACATGAGATGTGCCTTTTCAAAAATAACTGGGAAAATTTTTTTTCGCACAGCCAAATGGTACACAAAGGCATCTATCAGCAAATAGATAAAAGAGAGATAATAGCATTAAAATAGAGCAGATGCCCATACTAGGAAGGCTGAACTGAATGAGGCAAAGTGACCATCTTGCTTAGGCAATGAAGTTCCTAGAAATCATAGTGTACTTCATAAAACAGAATTGCATATTACTGTTGAATTTTAAAAAAGCGAGCTGTGCTGAATCATATATCAACTTATACCCAATTCTAGTAGAGACAAGAATTGTAGGAGCTGACAGTTTAAATTAATTGATTCTTAATATTCAGTAAACTCTGTTCACTAAATGAGTGCTTTCCAAAATATAATAGGCATATCGTAGGTAGAATATTGGTAGTTTTAGAGGTACATAGATATATATTTTAATGGTTATTTGTGTATATTAATAAATTTTAGAGAGAATATAACTAGCATACAGGCTCCGTGACATCACAAATCTTACTGCTTTGGGTAAGGCTAAAGTAGAGATATCTGACAGTAAAAAATGAATTGACTTGAAGAACACTGAGATAAATAATAGTACAGATAGTACAGTGTCATGGAAAAAAAAAACACAAAGGTAATACTGGGATTACTGAGGTTAGGGAACCCAACACTAACTCAATTTTTAGAAAAAATATTTAGTCTTTTACTGGTTTGTTTATTTTGGGGTGGAACATCTGGATCCAGATCCAGTGGATTAGACAGAGATGATGGATCATCTGCTGTGGAGTTTCCTTGCTCTCATCAGGCCTTGATTTTCCCTACTGGAGCAAGTCATGGGGGCTAATCCAGCTGTCAAGTTAGTAGAGAGGCATGATGAACTGTTGTCCTCCAGCTCAGGAGTCCTGAATTCTGGCCCTAGCTTTGGCACTGAGTCACTGTGTGACTTTGGGCAAGTTCTTTCCCCTAGAGTCCTCATCCCTTACATGCAGAGTTTGGACCGAGCCAACAGTTTTCATACTATATTCCTTAAAACTAGGATTCCATGCTTTCTGATTTATTTAGGACAGTCCCAGTTTACACCTGTTGTTGCAGCATAATTATTAACAGGGTCTCATTATATGCTCAAAACTGTCTCAGTTTTAACAATAGATTATATGACTCCTTTATTTTAAGCCATCTCAAAACACAACAAGGCACAGACGTAGGGGTTGGGCATTAGGGAACATGAGCAGGCACTGCCTAGGAGACCCCCATTTCATCCAGAGCAGTTATCCTTTATCTGCTTCATATGGTAAAATTCTACATAAGATCTCGTTTGGAAAAAGAAAAGAAGGGGAATTCTGATCCTTTTAAAGATAAGAAAAAGAAAGAAAGAAAACCTCTGAACTAGATAAACTTCAAATTCCTTTCTAGCTCCAGTTTATATAGTTTGACGTTCAATGTATTCACGGTCTGTGGGAATCAGTCTTAAGATACATAAGTGAATGAAAGTGCAGCCATTTACATAGCTACGTGCAAAGTCTCAGGGCACGGGGAGCTAACTTTCCATTCCACCATCAAAGAGATGTCGTAGAGCATTAGGACGGAGGCTCTCCTCTCTTAACCTCACTCCTGATTCTAGGTGTCACCAGCACCAATAGGCTGAGAACTTCTGCAGGAAATGAGTTTTTCTTCTTTCATAGTTAAACTTCAGGTAATTCTGCTTTGTAGGAATTGAGATAATCCTATTCTTTTTTTTTTTTTTTTTTTTTTTTGAGACGGAGTCTTG
This sequence comes from Symphalangus syndactylus, assembly GCF_028878055.3. Classification (NCBI taxonomy): domain Eukaryota; kingdom Metazoa; phylum Chordata; class Mammalia; order Primates; family Hylobatidae; genus Symphalangus; species Symphalangus syndactylus. Next base: position 38,068,690 of record NC_072429.2, read on the forward strand.
CTCTGTCGCCCAGGCTGGAGTGCAGTGGCGCGATCTCGGCTCACTGCAAGCTCCGCCTGCCGGGTTCACGCCATTCTCCTGCCTCAGCCTCTCCGAGTAGCTGGGACTACAGGCGCCCGCCACCACGCCCGGCTAATTCTTTGTATTTTTTTTAGTAGAGACGGGGTCTCACCGTGGTCTCGATCTCCTGACCTCGTGATCCGCCCGCCTCGGCCTCCCAAAGTGCTGGGATTACAAGCGTGAGCCACCACGCCCGGCCGAGATAATCCTATTCTTATGACTTGGGGGAAGGGAGCCCCTGCTTTGACATTTCTTATTTCCTTTAAACGTTATTATGTAAAATTGTTTCCCAGGCCACTGGGAATAAAAATAGTATCATGGTAATAACCACAATACAGCATTTCTCTGGCTCTGCCCCTCTGTTCTCTCAGTTACTCTCAGTTCTTTCCAGTTAGTTTTGAGACTTCTCAAAGTATCTCACGTGTAATCCAAAAACTGGCTCTCCAGGTGGCCAAGTGGGATCTGCCATTTTTCCTGCTGGGTAGATGTCAGATTTTTGCTATCCCGGCCAGAGGTAGTTACGCTATCAAGACAGCTGGGGTGGAAAGAGAATCTGCATATCAGATAGGGTGCCCCACTCACATGGAGTTAGAACACACAAGTAAATAATTTGGGCTCTGGCTTTAGGTTGCCTGGAATTAAATCTCAACTTTGCCATTTGCTAGTTATTCAAACTCTCAGAGCCTCAATTTCCACAGGAATAATAATGGCACCTGCTTCACTGGACTGTTTAAATGAGATTATCCCTGTAAAGAATCTAGTATTTTGCCTTCATTAAATGTTACTTATTTCTCTTATTACCGCTATTATTCTGAATCACTCCCTCCACCCTTCTCTTATCCACTTATCAGGAGACTTTTTAGTGTTCCATGTAAATAAACTTCTGGTAGAACTGCCCCACAATTTCTCCTCTAGAATCCTAAAGAAAACACATCTGGATCTCAAGCTGGGTCTCTACATAGGATTGATTCAAATTCCAGTCCTTTAAAATTTGTGCCAAATATTTAAAAATAAATTTTCATTACATTTATTATATAAATTAGCTTTTTTATATTGTTATACAAATAATACATATACATGATGTAACATTTAGACATTATAAAAACATTTCCAATGAAAAACACACCTCCCCTTCCCCATAAATCCTTAATTCTTCTACCTTGAGGCAACCACCTTCAGCAGTTTCTTGCATGTTCTCCCAGAAAGTTTTCATGCACATACACTGATATACGTATGTAATCACAACAGGTACAGATCTGCTCCATGATTTTGGCATACTGAAGTTTTCAGCCTCCATATATGAAAGTTGATAGTAAGTAAAATCTGTCATGCTTGAAGGATTCACTTCTTAGGAGCTTAAAGGGTATGGACGATGGAGAAGGCTAGGGTCCTGATGAAAGCCCAAGATGCTCATCACTGTCATTTCTGTTGTTCCCAGAACGTGATGCTGCTGGGCATCATTAGTCCTCCAGATGGGCTCGGAGATGGTCCCCATACTCTTCCTCTGCACTGAACCCAAGCTCAGCTACAGAAACCCTCCATGCTTTTCTTAAGAATACATGGTTTTAGGTCCATGGTCCAGTGACATTTAGCAGTCAGTACTCCAGAAAGTTTTCTATAAAAATCCTGAAACACCACAACACTACTTCATATCAGGGGAGCTGCCTCCTATGTTGTACAATTTCTTCTCCTTAATGCAGCATCTGAGCTCCTAACCCTTCTGGGAACACCCAGAGGAATTAATTCTCTCAATTCCTGGAAAGGGCTGGGTGGGGTTTGCCATCTCCTCACCCGGTAATTTTTGATTTTGGCCATAAAACCAAGAGCTATTGACAATCTTCTGGAGCAAGAGTGTCCTGAACACTCATATTTGAGAAGAGAGGTGTGGTAGGAGAAAGGCTTGTGAACATAAAGAGACACAGTCCTTGCCTTCAAGTAGCTTACAAATTAGAGTGAAAGAAAGACAAATGGAAGATTTTAAACAGTGTGCTAAGCATTAGCATAAAACCATGCACAGGATACAATGAAACACAGTGGAGAACCCTAAATCAGATGTAGAGGACATCCTAGAGGGCTTCAGGGAAGCGGTGATTAACAGATGCAAAAATTTAAAAACATAATTTTAAAAATAAGGCAGTATTGTATAGTGTGATGAGCTCAGGCATTACCGTTTTACAACTTTGGGCTGGGATTTGGGCTCTCCATTAGATCATGTGTGACACTGGGTCAGTGATCCATGTATCCAAGTTTAGTTTCATTAACTACACAAAGGTGAAAAAATAATACCAATCTCTTAGAGTTATTGTGAGATGTAAATAGGATAAAATACATACAGCTCTTAGTCTAGTGCTAGAACATATTTATTATTAAGTAGCTATTTGTGATTATTTTTTATTGTTGTTACTGTTTCACACACCAGTCAGTGTGTGTGGGTCTATACAAGCTTTCTAAACATTTGGTCCTCTCTATATTTTCATAGATTGCAGAAAAGCTGTACCCCTTCATCAGAGAATATTGTGGAGGAGAGGTCACAGACACACTTGGGTATGTGAGGCATCTATGAGAAGGTGCCAGAGAGGAGGCTGTGTGAGACTTGGGGTGAATGCCAGTCAATCAGGATTTTTATCTGGAAAACACCCTGTAATTTGGAAATGCAGCTGGAAGCCAAGGTGGGAAAGGGTGGGACTGTTTTGCGCCTTCGGCATCCCTAACCACTTCAAATCTCTTCTTAGCCTGAGAGCATGGCAGCATCAACAATGAAGCAGACACCCATCCACCTTCTCTGGACTATCTTTTCCATCTCCAGAAAAACACAAACAAAATGAAAGGAAGGAAAAGACACAATGGACAAAATGTTAGGGAACATTTGCCTTTTGGCATTCCTGGCAGCAAGCAAGCTTTTCTGTTTTGCGGTACAATTATTTGGACATTTATTAATATAATACCATAGGATCATAGGATCAAAGCTTTATGGAGGTCACATGAGACCAGTCCACCTATCCATTTTCTAAATGAGGAAGCTGAGACCAAGGCAAATCCACACACACAAAAAAGAGAAAAGAATCAAAGTTGAGAACCAAAATAATCTGAGAGGTTGTTAGAGAGAAGAGGCGAAAGGCTGAGCTAGGATCAATGAGTGGTAATGTCAGGAGGGAAATTTCACTCAATAAAAGAAGGTTATTAATCCTCATATTAACTTCAAAGCTGCTCAGGGATAAGGTGGGCTACTGTATTAGTCAAGGTTCTCCAGAGAAACAGAATCAATAGAATATATATATTTGTGTGTGTGTGTATCTATATCTGTATTTATATGCATGTATACATGTATGCATACATGATGAGGCTTATATGATTTCTATTATAATATAATACAGGTATAATTGAATTATAGTATGTTACAAGATATTATAATATATATTATAAATATTATAAGATACTTATTATAACATAGTGGCCCACATGACTCTGGAGGCTGGTAAGTCCCATGTTCTCCTGCCTGTAAGCTGGAGACCCAGGAAACCCAAAGGTGTAGTTCACAGGCCTGAAAGCCAGAGAGCAAATGATATAGATTCTAATCAGGTCTGAAGGCCTGAGAGGCAGGATCACCAAAGGCAATAGAAGATTGATATCCCAGCTCAGGCAATGAGAACTCAAACAGAGATAATTCACCTTCTCTTGCCTTTTTGTTCTATTCAGGCCCTCCATGGATTGGGTGATGCCCACACACATTGTACATTAGGGAAGGCCATCTGCTTTGCTAGTGCACTAATCCAAATGCTAATTTCTTCCAGAAACACCACAGATACATCCAGAAATAATGTTTAGCCAGCTACTTGGGCGAGCTGTGGCCCAGACAAGTTGACACGTAAAATTAACCATCACAGCTATCTTTGGAGGCTGGACTACAAGCTATTAAAGGTACTCCAAGGCCGGATGTGGTGGCTCACACCTGTAATCCCAGCAATTTGGGAGACCAAGGCGGGTGGATCACCTGAGGTCAGGAGTTCAAAACCAGCCTGACCAATATGGAGAAACCCTGTCTCTACTAAAAATACAAAATTAGCTGGGTGTGGTGGCACATGCCTGTAATTCTAGCTACTCGGGAGGCTGAGGCAGGAGAATTGCTTGAACCTGGGAGGTCGAGGTTGCAGTGAGTTGAGATTGGCCATTGCACTCCAGCCTGAGCAACAAGAGCGAAACTCCATCTCAAAACAAAAACAAACAAACAACAAAAACAAACAAACAAACAAAAAACAAAAAAAGGTACTCCAAAAAGTGGAGGATGAAATTGGTGAAGTAAGAGGAGGAATGGTGAATTCAATGAACTAAACTTTGCAACCTAAGCTTCTAAAGTGCAGCAAAGCAGTCAGCCAAAGGAAGTCTTATTACTTGATGATTCACATAAATTTACCTGTATCTGTGGCCAACCGTATTTTGGAGATGGGAAGATTGCAAAGAAGAGATTTTGAAGTTCAAACACCAATGTAACCACTTATTATCTGTGTGCTTTTGAGAAAATCACAGAGTAAGTCTGTCTTTTCATCCAAAACAAGCAATTGTATTGACTGTGAAAGAAATATATGTGAAAGTGCTTTGCTGACTTGCTCATATGATTAATAATATATAAAGATAAAAAATAGCAGTGAAATATAGAACCATGCAGATAAGACCTCTGTGTACTGAATCTATTTTTAAAAATAATGATTTACCATCACAGCCAATTGAGAATCTCAAATGATCCATGTGTTTTTTGTGTGTGCAAACCAGAGATAATGGCTAGGCTTCCCAGGTGAGAAATTCTCCCCCGCTGGGAGGAAGCTGGGTGCATAGGTTACTTTAAAAGAGAGATGGTTACTCTTGTAATAAGCCCTAGGATGTCCAAGGTTTATTGTGGCAGAAACTCCTTTAAAGTCTTTATAGTTAAATTGGAATTTGGATTGTCTAGTCCAACATCCTGGGGCAAGATTCCTAGCTTCATCACTAACTAGTTATGTAACCTTGGCCAAGTTACTTCAACTCTTTGAAAGTAGGTATCCTCATCTGTAAAACATAAAGGTTTTAGAATAGTACTTAGAAAAGATTAATGATTTAATAAATATAAGTGGTTATTATTGATAATGCTGTGTATCTTATTATTAGAATTGCTACCCAGAAAAAAGACAGGACTATTCCAAGACCACACAGTGAAGTGTGCATTAGGAATAGAATTCAGGGTTTTGCTCTTGCATGTTAGTACTCGTTCACCACAGCCCCTTTGCTTTTTATTTAGTAACCTGCATTCATAGATTCAGCTGACAGAGGTCATTGAACTACTGACCAAATTCCTCAGTCCCAGGTCAACTTCCACCAGCTTCCACTTGTATATCCACAATCCCAAATCCTAGTCAAACTTGTCAGCTCATCTTAAGTCCTGCCACTTCCATGAAACCTTCCAGTACATTACTCAGAGAAATATTGACAACCCCCTACTTAGAAACAGTAATCTTAAAATAACTCCAAGACCTTTCGCAAGACTTATCACTTCCCTTCTTGGCATTTTTATTTTCCCATTTGTAGAATGAGAAGGCTTTAAAAGAATCAATAAACAATTGATTGTTGACTGGGGCTGGGCCATGTTGTAGATGACAGAACAACAACAAAAATGAACAGATCAGCTTACTGCTCTCAAATATTTTATTGTTTACTGCAAGAGACAAGAGGAGAAATGGTGAAATGTGAAGTTTTAAATACAGTTACAAAAGTATCTGCTCACCAAGCAATAGATTCTTGATAGAAATTTGAAATAATAAGTAAAAAAAAAAAAAGATGTACCATGTGTATGGGGGTTAGAAAAAGTGGTATTAAAATTGTGTCTTCTTAACAAGAAGGAGGTAAAAAGAGTAAACAGCATATGCAAAGGCTCAGAGATACCAAGAAATAGAACAAAGTGATTAATGATGACAAAAATTCTATGTGCTGAAGAAAATTTAAGAAGACCAGTATAGGTAGAGAAAGAAGTAGAGGAAGATGAATTTGAAACTGGCCTCTGTCTCCCCCATTAGACTAATGACAATATGAGTACAAGGATCTCTGTCAACATTTCCTCCTTTTTCTCCAGCAAATAGAAGGCGCGTAAAAATATTTGCTGAAAGAGGGAAAGGAAAGATCCATGTGTCATGAGCATCATGTCGTGCTAGGGAATTTGAACTTTCTCCTATACCAAATAGAGGTCCTGAAAGATTGTTAAGCACAGATAACATATGAGATTGGGTCTTTAGAAAAGATGGTATTGGATCTGGTTGGAGGACAAATAAGAAAATGTTGAGACTGGAAATAGGGATATCTGTTAGGAAGCTGTTCACTCGCTTCGGTGAGTAAGGGCAAGGCTCTGCAATCAGTGGCAGTAGATAAATGCAGGAGGGCTTAGGGGAAGAATTGCTATGACTTGGGGGACAGTTCACTTTGGGGAGTAACAAAGCAAGAAGCACCAGGAATTACTGAAATTTCTGTCACTGAAAGTTGGCAAATGGTATTCTGTTTTGGCCTATTGAGTTAAAGATGTCTATGGATCATCTCGGAGAATGTGGCCCTGTATCTAGGTCCCTTCTGGGTCTCTCATTCCAACCTGTTCTATGTAATTCCATCTTTGCATTGCCACCCTTTCACCCTTGCCTAGCCTCCTACAGCCGTCTTCCATCGTTCCACCCACATCCATTTCATTCTCCACACAGTGGCCAGAAACTTTTTTTTCTGAAACAAAAATATGATCATTTTACCTCTTTCCTTAAAGCACATCTGTGGCTCCTCATTACTTCTGAGATGAAAACTAAACTATTCAGCATGGCTACAATCTCCAAAAGGTCTGACCTCCTGACCTCCACTCACTCCAGCCTTCTTTCCTATGCTCCCCTCACCCACTCCATGCCAACCATGCTGGCCTTTACTGCCTCCTTTGTGTCTGTTCTCAGCTACTGCAAGGTTTCTGCATGTGCTTTTCTCTACACCAAGAAAACTCTTTTCTCCTTCTTTGACCACATTGACTCCTACTCCTCTTTAGAGCTAAGTCAGATACCCCTTTCCCAGAGAAGACTTCCCTGATCATCCTAATAAAAATAAAAATAATATAATAGCTAACATTTATTGAGTGCTAACTGTGTCCCCCAGGTACATTAATGGATCGTACATGTATGTATTCATTTTATCATCAAAGTAACTCAATGAAGAATTGACTAACTCTATCAGTGAATCAAAATATAAACTCTTATCAACACCATGTACCTCTCTTTCTTAGCACTTTAGCATAATTGCAATTTTTATCTTTATCTGAGTAGCGATTTGATTTATGCTTGTCTTATCCACTAGAATGAAGCTTAGCTTTGAATAATTGAGAAGTAATTTCTATCAGCCCAACCCTCCTGCAGATAACATTTCCAAACTCTGGACAAAATATAAAAGGTATGTACCTGAAAACACTGGAAAGTGAACAAAAGCCAGCAGAAACTGAGCAGCAGTTCATACTGGGAGAGCAAAGGGCACTGGATGAGCTACCTACTTTTTGAGGCTTTTTCCTAAGGGCAGACTCCAACAGGCAGAGACTGGATGTTAAAACTCAGAAAAAACTTTTTAATCTTGATGGTTTCAGACAGAGATTGGTGTTACCACAGGAGTAAGAAGGGAGAGAGGAAATGTGGAAATGAGAGAGCCACAGAGAATGCTACATTCTGCATAAAAACATTGTCTTAATCTCTGGTTGAGCCTGAAATATGCCTATGCAAGACTGAACCTAAGTTAACAGATTGGAAATTGAAAGTGCTGCCTGCTACTAGAAGGACAGAATTTAGAGTCTGAGCTTAAACAAGCTTACTGCCTATTAAAATTAAAAATCAATACTAACAGAGGTTCATAACAGAATCCAGATTCACTAATATGTCATTCATAATATTCTAGATTCGATACAAATTTCTAGACGTATGAAGAAACAGGAAACTGTTACCGACACTTGAAAGAAAAGCAGACTGACTCTGAGATGACTCAAATGTTAGAATTAGTAGACAAAAGGTTTCAAGCTACTATTATAACCATGCTAAGGGATATAAGGAAAAATAATGGTCTCTGCCAGGCACAGTGGCTCAGACCTGTTACCCCAGCACTTTGGGAGGCTGAGGCAGATGGATCACTTGAGGTCAGGAATTCGAGACCAGCCTGGGCAACATGATGAAACCCCATCTCTACCAAAAATTACAAAATTAGCCTGGTGTGGTGGCACATGAGTGTAACCTCACTTACTCGGGAGGCTGAGGCAGGAGAATCCCTTGAACCTGGGAGGTGGAGGTTGCAGTGAGCCAGAGATCATGCCAGTGCACTTAAGCCTGGGTGACAGAGTGAGATGCTGCCACAAAAAGAAAGAAAGAAAGAAAGAAAGAAAGAAAGAAAGAAAGAAAGAAAGAAAGAAAGAAGAAAGAGAGAGAGAGAGAGGAAGGAAGGAAGGAAGGAAGGAAGGAAGGAAGGAAGGAAGGAAGGAAGGAAACTATCTTAATAAACAATCTCACAAAAGAAAAATGAATTAAGAAAAACTGGAAATTCTAGAGCAGAAAAATACAATATTGTAAATAAAATATTGTTGGATGAAATTAACAGCAGTTGGGAGATGACAGAAGGAGCAGCCAGTGAAAACTTGAAGACAGAGCAAAAGAAATAATACACCCTAAAGAAAAGAGAGCAGAAAAGACTAAACATAATTAAATACAGCCTTTGTGACTTGTGGGACCACATAAAAAAGATAAGAAAATGTGGCCAGGCACATTGGCTCATGCCTATAATCCCAGCACTTTGAGAGGCCAAGGTGGGAAGGTTGCTTGAGGCTAGGAAGTCAAGACCAAGACCAGCCTGACCAACATAGTGAGACTTCTTTGCTACAATTTTTTTTTAATAGCCAGATGTGTTGGTATGCACCTGCAGTCCCAACTACTTGTGAGGCTGAGATGGGAGGATTGCTTGAACCTGGGAAGTCAAGGCTGCAGTAAGCCATGATTGTGCCAAATTGGAATCCCAGAAAAAAGGGACTGATAGCTTGGAAGAGAAAAAGTCTTTGAAGAAATAAATTTACAGGTTCAAAAATCTTGCATTTAGCCTGAGAAAAATGGCAGATTTCATGGCAGAACATTATAAATTTTCTCTGACATCTCATTAGAACTAATAGATGCCAGAAGAGAATGGAACTATGTCTTGAAAGTGCTAAAAGTAAAATGAGAGAGGAGAGGAAGAGGGGAAGGGGAGGGAAGGGAAGAGAAAGAGAGAAAGAGAAAGAAAGAAAGAAAGAGAAAGAAAGAAAGAAAGAAAGAAAGAAAGAAAGAAAGAAAGAAAGAAAGAAAGAAAGAAAAGAAAGAAAAAAGAGAAAGGAAGGAAGGAAGGAAGGGAGGGAGGGAGGAAGGAAGGGAGGGAGAGAGGAAGAAAGAAAGGAGGAAAGAGAAAAAAGGGGAAAGAAAGAAAATAGAAAAATTAAACTTTTAAATTTAGAATTCTGTATTCAATAAAATCATCCTTTAAGAATTAAGATGAAACAGAGATATTTTCAGGTAAAATAAAACTAGAGAATTCATCACCAGCAGACAATACCATAAGAAATTCAAAAGTTCTCCAGGCTAAAGATAAATCACACCAGATTGAAACATGTTTCTTCTGTAAGAAATGAAGAATATCAGAAATGATAAATGTGTAGGTAAATATTTTTTAAAACAATTTTGTCTCTTAATTTTCTTAAAAGACATATGGCTATGTAAAGCAAATGTTGCAAGATTGAATTGTGGGGCTAATAACATTTCTATACATAAAAAATAACTATAGCATAAAGACCAGTGTTGGGAAGTAAGTGAACTTATATGATTGCAAGTTTTGTTCATTTAACATTAAGTGGCACACTAATAACTTTAAGGAGATTGAAACATTAAAAATGTATGTTGAAATTCTCTATAGCTACCACTTGAATAACAACAACAACAAGGAGAGCAACAATAATAACACAAAAGGGACAGCTGAAAAGACAATAGAAAAATTAAAATGAAACTCTAAAAAATATTAAACTAACTCAAAAGCAGGAAAGGAAAAACAGAAGGACAAAAAATTAATGGAACAAACAGAAAATTAATTGTAACATGGTAACCCTAAATCTCCATCGGAATGTAGGCTCCATATAGGCAGAGATCATATTCATTTTTGTTCATGGTTTATCTGAAATGTCAAATGAATGAATGAGTGATTAAAAGAATGCTACTGCACACTAACTCCTGAAGGTCCTGGGTGTCTTCTTGATGACTTCTTCTGGTAAATATGACTATATTTTACATTGCTGTTATTTTACTTGCTAGAAAGTTTTCAACATTCTTTTGTGTAATTTTTTCTGTGACTCCCTGAAATGTGTGGAAAGACCTAGGTCAAAAGTTGAATTGAATAATTCTTCATGTTGAAATTGTACAAATCCACTTGTCAGGAAAATAAGCTCTGCTTCTTCACATGCCAGCCAAGGCAAAACCTGAGAGTTGCCTCAGGAGGTCTCACAGGATTTGGTGGCTTACTTTAGCTTTTGCTGTGAGATATGGCTGTTGAAAAACTAATAAGAAATACTTTTGATCATATAATCAATTTTGAATCTCAGGGGATTTCAACTGTAAGAAAAAGTACAAAAAAATCTCCAACCACATTCAAAAGTTTGAAGGTATAAGAATGAGAGTAGGAGATCCTTTTGAAAATCAAAATTCTCTATTTTTTTGAAATAATATTTAAATATTAATGTTAGTGGACCAATATAGTAACCCAAGAGACTCTTCTTTTGAAGACAAATTCTAATTGATAACTTCCCACTGAAGATACTGTTTTTCCATAAAAAGTGGGAGGTGGACTGAAGGACTAATTCGTTTAGCAGCTATTTATTGAATATTGACTGTCACAACTTAAGATTTATTTTTTCTCAGGTGAAAAATGATGCCTAATTGAGGATCTTGTAAGGAAACTCACTTTAATAGAAGCCAGGTATACTAGAAAGTGGAATAGATTGGGAGACTGTCATTCATGAGTAATTTATGCGATGGCTGATTTCTAAAAGAAATCTTGGAATTCAACAGGAAACCTAAAATCAGAAAGTCTCATTTTAACTCCTAGCTCTGCTACTTACCATCAGGTTTCCTGAAACAAACCACAAGGCCTCTCTGAGACCCGTTTCCCTTATCTGTAAGATAGAGAAATAGCAGCACTTTCCTAAGATGAAATGAGAAAATAGATGTGAAATAGTGTTGGATAAGTAAGAGAGTAATCAGAACCAAGAAGAAATATGTAAAGAAAAAAACATATATTTGAAAATTTGCTTGCCTTTCTACTTTTACAGCACTTGAAGCAATGTTGACTTGCTTGTACATTTTACTTTGATGTTTTCTACACTACCTTTATTAATGATAGGACCATATTAAATAGCAAACCACTAAATAATACGCCCAAATATATTAGTAATTAAATATACAATAAACATAGTATTTACAATCAGTGGAAAAGGAAGAATTATACCATGAACAGTTTGAGGAGACATAAAATTCAATTCTTTTCTTATCCACGTAAATTCCATCATGATAAAAATTTTAAATATACAAATGAACTAATAAAAGTACTAAAAGAAAATGTGGATATACTGTGTTTATTTTAAGTCTTGCTTGGAGTGAGGAAATTCTTTCAAAACAAGGCACAAAACTGCAGCTATAAAAAGAGTGATACATTTACAGATATAAAAATTAAGAACTAGCCAGGTGGATGGCTCATACCTGTAATCCCAGCACTTTGGGAGGCTGAGGCAGGCAAATCACTTGAACCCGAGTTCGAGACAAGCCTGGGCAACATGACAAAATCCAACTCTACTAAAAATGCAAAAAATTATCTGCGTGTGGTGACATGCACTTGTAGTCACAGCTACCTAGGAGCCTGAGGTGGGAGGTTCATCTGAGCCTGGGAGGTCACACCACTGCACTCCAGCCTGGGCGACCAGAGTGAGACCCTGTCACAAAAATAAAAACAAAAACTGTGATGTAGAAAATTATACCATACACATAGTAAATAAATAAATAAACAAATAAAGCAAGAGCATATTGCAACACATAAAAATGAACAGATGGAACTTGTTTTCAATATTAAAGAGCTATGACAAGTTTGGAAGAAAAACAATGAAATTACATAAATAATATGAACAGGCAATTTACAGAAAAATAAATGAAATGGCTTCCAAATTTGTAAAACTAATCAGGTTCATGAATAATTTTTAAAATGTAAATGAGAACATTGAAATATCTTTTTTTCATCCATAAGATGGATGAAGATTTTAAAAATGACAATACAGCATAGCCAAGGGTGCAGAGATTCACTTTCATACACAGTGAGTGTGAGTACAATTTGGTAAAACGTCTTTGAGCAAGAATTGGGCAAAATCTGCTCAACTTCTAAATGCCCAACTTTTTGGACAGCAAAGATATACCTACATGACTATTTATCATAATTACTTTTGTGTAGTAGCAAGAAACTAAAAATAATCGTTTTCCATTCATAGACAACTATTAAAATATAAAACATTTATTTAGTAGTAAAGTAAAAAGCCATAAAGGAAGAATGAAGTAGGGTTTTATTGTAGCTCTAAAATATATTGTTAAGTGACTAGAAAAAAATCCTAAATATTATATATGGTATATGCCTTTTATGTAAAAAAAAAAAGTGGCATGTTTGTTCTAGTAGACTCAAAAGAATGAAAAGATAACTGCTCAATAAATATTCTTCAAATGGATTAACTCACCTGCTTCATTGAATGACATGATAGGCCCTGTTTATCTATGATGAAGCTATACTTTTCAAGGCTTAAAGCTCCCCTTAGAATCCCTCTTCACCTGCTTCTAATGTGCTCAGAAGAAAGCACATACATATACCTATACATATATACATATACATAGACACACGTGTTTTCTTTTAAATAATAAGTAAGCACTAGGAAAAAATCCTTTAATAAACATTCACAAACAACAATTAATAATCCAAAGAAGCTGCTAATGTTTGTTAATTGCAAATGACATGAGGTTAAACCCAAACTAGCTTATGCAAAATATGGCATTTATTAGGTTTGGCTTTAAGCACAGCCATATTGAGGGGCTCAGATGATATCCTAGAGACATTTTTTTCTCCTCTTCTTTCATGTCTCCTTTTCCCCCCTGAGGGTTGATTTCATTCCTTACAAATGTAGTGGACATCTTTCATCTCTTGGACAATAAGGCAGCAAGCAAGTTTAGGCTCACATTTTTTCTGTTCCTTGAACCTAGAGGGTGAAGTAAAAACTCTCATTCTGCTCCCAAGCAGAAAATCTCAAAGAAGAGCTCTGATTGGCCCAGAAGAGGTTACGTGCACTCCTGTGAAACCAACACTGTGGTCAAGAACACTATGTGTGGTTAGAGCCTGGCTTACCCACTGATCTTTGTGCTGGCATTAAAGAAGATGGGAGGACTACTGTGACTGGTAGGCCAATCAGAATCAGGTGATTCAAATCACATAATTACTTTCTTACAGTGGCTCCATTTGTGAGGGAATCACTGCATATCTTTTAGCATTGCTGATTAGGGTATTGCCCACTTCTTATAGATGCATGATAAATGCTGACCCACAATTCTTTCTTTTTTTGAAGGCCAAGAATTAAACAGGAATTGCTATGAGTTGAGAGATAAATAGGAGACATTGTTTTTCTCTCTCTCTTAACAGTCTTTTTCTTATATTAGCTGAAAATTAAAGACATTGAGGTTTTGATTGGTCAACGTATACAGCTGGGTTTTTCAACAGGCGTGCTTATTTGACTATGAATTTATTAGGACAGGGATTATGTCCAATAGGCTTGCTGTCATATCAGCAACACCTAGTACATAGCCTGAAATATGGCTATTGCTCAATAAATATTTGTTGAGAGAAGGAAGGAAGGAAGGAAGGAAGGAAGGAAGGAAGGAAGGAAGGAAGGAAAGAAAGAAGGGAGGGAGGGAGGGAAGGAAGGAAAGGAGGGAGGGAGGGAGGGAGGGAGGCAGGGAGTTGGTTTAGCCTCATACTGTTAGATCCTTAAGGCACCAGATATAAGTATGCCAAAGAAAAACTTTGACTCTAAGATGAAAATTCAGTTGAGAGTCTTATCAAATCATGTAATACAAAGAAAATCACGTTTTGTTTTTGTTTTTATTAGCAGAGATGGCAGTTAAGACCAGAGATAAACAAAAAGTATAATTCACATATTTACTCCATTAAATATTTTGTGGCTTAAGACAGTTTTCTTTTTATGATGGTTATGACATTTTTGAAAATACACACACGTACCCACTCAATAAAATGTGTTATCTCATTTTTGCTTACCTGTACCTTCAGGAACTCTCTTCATCTCTCTGGAAAATAAAGCTGAATACAAGGCATCCTGCCTACCTTACTCAGAGTTAAAACGCACAGGTGGAAATCCTGAGACTTTTTAGAACAGAACTTGCAGTTGAAACATTAGATAATATTAGCAGACAACATACACATTGAAGAAAATCAAATATAGAAATATGGACAAATCCTACTAAGTATTATGAAAAGAAAAATAGAATATAGATTGCTATGGGCTGAAATTATTATGGAGTGGCTTTTTGTAGATTATTTGGTAATGTAAGTAGGACTTGAAGTAGCTTAGAATAATTTAAAGAGATGAATGACAATGGAGAGGCAATGTCAAGAGTAAGGGCAAAGATGAAAGAACAGGAAGGCGCAGAGTTTTCTCTGGGTCTCAATAAGAGAATCCAAATGACCAGGGTACAAACCATAGGTGAGGAAAGCAGAGCAGGTGTGATAGCCCAGTGGCAGGACCTGGAATGTCAGAAAGAGAGGTTTGAACTTATATTCGATAGTCATATTAAAGCTATCAGAAGTTCTTGAGTCTAGGACTGACATGAAGAAAGTATGTAAGTAAGATTAGTTCTTATCTGGAATGATTAAGAGGTAGAGAGACCCCAAACAGGAAGCCCCATTGGAAAGGTATTATAGAGTGATGTTAGCAAGATGATGGAATAGAAGTTTCCAGCCCTTATTCCTTTACAGAAACGTGGACTTAACAGCCACCCATAGTCAAGAATACCTTCCTGAGATCTCTAGATTTCAGTTAAGACATTACAGCACTCAGGTGAAGAATAGAAAAAGAAAGGAC
Source organism: Symphalangus syndactylus (assembly GCF_028878055.3). Taxonomy (NCBI): domain Eukaryota; kingdom Metazoa; phylum Chordata; class Mammalia; order Primates; family Hylobatidae; genus Symphalangus; species Symphalangus syndactylus. The sequence goes on from NC_072429.2 coordinate 38,083,955, forward strand.
ACATTTCAGAGAGTAAGAATAGTTGCACTTTACCCACACCACTTCTCTTGTAAGCCAACACAGCACAGCACTGAGGAAGATTCCATCAGCCTGTGGGTTATTTCATAAGGGAAAGGGAGAGTGATGTAAGTATCTGACTTTGCCATGGACCTTGGCAGCAGGTTTGCCTTAGACGGAGACATTAGGCTCACCTGCCCATGGACTCAGGCATCACACCTATCGATCTGTAGACTCTAGCAGCAGGCCCATCCAAGGACTCTGCCACTAGGTCTGCCCACCCATGGACCCTGCCAGTTAGTCTGCTTAGAGTCTCTAATCAGGGTGGTGAAAGGCTTTAATGAAGCAACAAATCTGTAAAGACTGGAAGAGATGACCACTTCTTCAAACGCATAGACATCAATGCAGGGCTACAGGGATCATAAAGAATCAGGAAACTATGATGCTGCCAAAGGAAAAAAAAAACTTCAGTAAATGAACCTAAAGAAATGGATATCTATGAATTATCTGACAAATAATTTAAAATAATTATCTTAAAGTATTTCGGTGAGCTACAGGAGAACATGATAGACGACTAAATAAAATCACAAAGCAATACATGAACGAAATGAGAAGTTCAACAAAGGGATAGAAACAATAAAAAAGCATCAAACAAATTTTGTAAATGAAGGACACAGTTACTGCGCTAAAAAAATTCAATAGACAGCTTCAACATCAGACGCAATCAAGCAGAAGAATCAGTGAGCTCAAAGACAGTTTACTTGAAATAACACAGTTAGAAGAACAAAGCAAAGAAAATGAGTGAAAAAAAGCCTATAGGACTTAAGGGACACCATCAAGCAAAACTCTATATGCATTACAGTAGTTTAAAAAAGAGAAGAAGGAGAAAACGAAGAAGAAAGTTTATTTCAAGAAATAATGGCTGAAAACTTCACATTTCTAAGGATGAAAATGAACTTTCAAATTCATTAAGCTTAAAGGATCTTAAGTAGTTTGAACCTAAAGATGTCTACACTTGAGACACATTATAATTAAATTGTTGAAATTCGAAGATAAAGAGAGACTTTTGAAAGCAGCAAACAAAGAGTGACTGGTCACATACAAGAGAGCCTTTAGAAGATGATCAGTATATTTCTTATTAGAAACCTTCCTGAAGGTGAGGAGGAAGGTGGGTAATATATTAAAAATGCTGAAAGAAAAAAAAACCCTGCCAACCCTGGCAAAACTATTATTTAAAAATGAAGGCGATAAAGACTTTCCTAGACAAACAAACACTTGAAGCAGTTTATCACCATTAGAATCTGCCTTACAAGAAGTGCTAAATAGAGTCCTTCAAGTTGAAATGAGAGAACACTAAACAACACAAAAGCACATGAAAGTATAAATCTCACTGGTAAATGTAAATATATGGACAAATACAGAATAATGTAATGCCATAATGGTAGTGCAAAAATCACTTTTAACCTTGGAGTAAACATTAAGAGACAAAAGTATTAAGAATGACTATAACCACAAAAAATAGTTAATTAATACAAAATATAAAAAGAAATTCTGACATTAATAACATAAAGTGTGTGTGGGGAAGAAGTAAAATTGTAGCTTTCATATGCAGCTGAAGTTGTTATCACCTCAAAAAATCCTGTTATAACAATAAGAAATTTTATACATGCCACATGGTAACCACACAAAAAAAATCCTGTAGCAGATTCAGAAAAGATAAAGAGAATAGAGTCAAAGTTTATCACTATAAAAAAACATCAAACAAAGGAAAATAGCAGGAGAAGTAGAAATGAACAAAAACACTACAAAGCAGACAGAACATTACCAACAAAATGGCAATAGTAAGCTCTTACCTATAAACAATTACTTTAAATGTAAATAGACTCACCAACCAAAAGATAGAGTGGCTAAATGAAATTTTTTTAAGATCCAACTATATATTGTCTGCAAGAGACCAACTTTAGATGTAATGACACACATAAGCTGAAAGTGAAAGGATGAAAAATATATTATTTTAAGACAAACTGTCACAAGAGACAAAGAAGGTTATTACATAATGATAAAATCAATTGGACAGGAAGATATAACAATTATAAATATATATGCACACTATATCAGAATATCTAAACATATAAAGCAAACATTGACAGACCTGAATGGAGAAATAGACAGCAATACAATAAATAGTAGGGGACTCCAATACCCCACTTACAGTAATGGACAAATCATTCAGACAGAAAATCAATAAGGAAACAGTGGAATTGAACAATACTATAGACCAAATGGACCTAATGGTAATATGCAGAACATTCTATCCAACAGCATCAGAAAACACATTCTTCTCAAGTGAGCATGGAAAATTATCCACCATAGATCACAAGCTAGATCATAAGACAATCCTTAAAAAATTTAAGATTCAAATCATTCTAAATATTTTTTCAGCCACAATATGATGAAATGAGAAATTAATAACAAAAGGAACACTGAAAAATTTATAGGTACATGAAAATTCAAAAAAACACATTCTTTGACAATCATTGGATCAAAGAATAAATTAAAGGGAAATTAGACAATATTTTGAGACAAATGAAAATGATAATACAACATATCCAAACTTATGGGGTGCAGCAAAAGCAGTACTAAGAGGGAAGATTTATAATAATAAACACCTACATTAAAAATAAAGACCTGAAATAAATAACTAACATTATACCTCAATAAATTAGAAAAATAACAAACTAAGCCAAAAGTTAACAGGAGGAAGAGAATAGAGATTACAGAAAAAATAAGTGAAATATAGCATAAAAAAGCATTGGCAAACATTAATAAAAATAAGAGTTGGTTATTTAAAAAGATAAGCAAAATCAACAAAAGCTTAATTAGGCTAAGAGAAAAAGAGATAAGACTTACCTAAATAACATGTTCCAGAAATGGAAGAGGAGACAACTACAACCAGTAATGAAATGAAAAAGATAAATAAGAAAGCTCATAGAGAACTACTAGTGAGAATTATATGCCAACAAATTGGACAACATAGGAGAAATGGATAAATTTCTAGAAACATATAACCTACCAAGACTAAATAAAAAAGAAATAAAAAGCTTAAACAGACCAATAACTGTTTCTATTTAACTGTTCATTCAATATAAGGAGATTGAATCAGTAATCAAAATCTTCCAGCAAAGAAAAGCCCAGGACCAGATGGCTTCACAAATAAATTCTACCAAACATTAAAAAAATTAACACAAATTTTTATTACACTCTTATAAAACAGAAGTAGAGGGAACACTTCCAAATTCTTTGTGATGTCAGCATCACCCTAATACAAAAGCTGACAAAAATATCAGATAAAAAGGAAACTACAGGGCAATATCCTCAAAGAACATGAGTGCAAAAATCCTCAAATAAATAATAACAAAACAAATTTTTCAGCATATTAAAAGGACCATACATTGTGACCAAGAAGAAATTATCCCTGGAATGCAAAGATGGTTCACGTATGTAAATCAAACAATATGATACATCACATTAACAGAATAAAGGATAAAAATCACATGATCATTTCATTAGATGCAGAAAAAGCATTTGGTAAAATTCAACATCCTTTCATGATGAAAACACTCAAAAAGTTAGGTATAAAAGGAACTTACGTTAACACAATAAAGTCCATATATACAGCTAACATTATAGTCAATGGTGAAAAACTGAAAGACTTTCTTCTAAGATCAGGAACAAGACAAGGATGCTCACTCCCACCACTTCTATTTACCATAGTATTGGAAGTTCTAGCCAGAGAAATTAAGCAAGAAACAGAAATAAAACATACCCAAATTGAAAAGGACAGCATAAAATTAACTGTTTGCAGATGACATAATCTTATATGTAGAAAAACCTAAAGATTACACAGACAAACAAACACACACACAACATATTAGAACCAATAAACAATTTGGCACAGTTGTAGAATACCAAATCAACACATATTTCTATACACTAACAAAAATCAACTGCATTTCTATAGATTAACAATGAATTATTCAAAACGAAAATTAAGAAAACAATCTCATTTACAATAACATCAAAAATAATGTAATACTCTGAAATAAACTTAACCAAGGAGGTGAAAGGCTTATATACTGAAAGCCATTAAACACCAATGAAAGAAATTAAAGGAGATACAAATAAATGTAAAGGCATCCTATGTTTATGTATTAGAAGAATCAATATTGTTAAAATGTCTACACTACTCAAAGCAATCTATAGATTCAGTGCAATCTCTATTAACATTCCAATGACATTTTTTAGAGAAACAGAAAAAGTAATCCTAACGTTCATATGAAACCAGGGAAGACCTGAAGAGTCAAAGCAATTTTGAGTAAGAACAAAGCTGGAAGTTCCTGATTTCAAAATATGTTACAAAGCTACAGCAATCAAAATAGTATGGTACTGTGGCATAAAAAACAAAAACATATAGACCAGTGGGATAGAATCGAGACCCCAGAATAAACCCATGTATATTTGATCAATTGATCTTTGACAAGGACGTCAGGAATACACAATGGGAAAGGATAGTCTCTTCAACAAATTGTGCTGGGAAAATTGAATATCCACATGAAAAAGAATAAAATTGGACCTTTATCTTATACCATACACAAAAATCAATTCAAAATGGGTTAACTACTTAAATGTAACACCTGAAAACATAAAACTTCTAGAAGAAAACACAGAGGAGAAACTTCTAGATATCAATCTTGGCAATAATTTATTGAATATGACACCAAATACACAGGGAACAAAAGCAATATTAGACAATTGGGATTACATCACCCTGAAGAAAGCTTATGTACAGCAAAGGAAACAATTAACAAATTGTTAACAAATTGTTAAATGTAGCCTACAGATGGGAGAAAATATTTGCAAGCCATATATCTGATAAAGAGTTAATGTCAAAAATATATAAGGAACTCCTACAACTTAATAGCAACAAACAAACAAACAAAAATAACTGAATTAAAAATTGGACAAAATGCCTGAATAGACATTTCTCCAGAGAAGGCATACAAATTGCCAACAGGTATATGAAAATATTTTCAACATTTCTAATCAGGGACATGTAAATCAAAGCCACAATAAGATATCACCTCAAACTAGTATTTTCAGAAAACCAACAGATAACAAATGTTGGTGAGGATGTGTAATAGACAATAAAGAACCTTGTACAATGTTCTTAAAGCCACTATGTAAAAGAGTATAAACTTTTCTTTAAAAATTAAAAATGAAGATACCATTATTATCTAGCAATCCCACTTCAGGGTATGCATCCAAAGGATTTGAAATCAAGATCTTGAAGAGATATCTGCTCTCCCATGTTCATTCCATTATTATTCACAATAGCCAAGACATGAAAACAACCTAAGAGTCCATCAATAAATGAATGAATAAAGAAAATGTGACATTCCATGCTCATGGATAGGAAGAATCAATATCGTGAAAATGGCCACACTGCCCAAAGTAATTTACAGATTCAATGCTATCCCCATCAAGCTACCAATGACTTTCTTCAAAGAAGTGGAAAAAACTACTTTAAATTTCATATGGAACCAAAAAAGAGCCCACATAGCCAAGACAATCCTAAGCAAAAAGAACAAAGCTGGAGGCATCATGCTACATGACTTCAAATTATACTACAAGCCTACAGTAACCAAAACAGCATGGTACTGGTACCAAAACAGATATATAGACCAATGGAACAGAACAGAGGCCTCAGAAATAACATCACACATCTACAACCATCTGATCTTTGACAAACCTGACAGAAACAAGCAATGGGGAAAGGATTCCCTATTTAATAAATGGTTTTGGGAAAATTGGCTAGCCATATGCAGAAAGCTGAAGCTGGATCCCTTCCTTACACCTTATACAAAAATTAACTCAAGATGGATTAAATACTTAAACATAAGACCTAAAACCATAAAAACCCTAGAAGAAAATCTAAGCAATACCATTCAGGACATAGGAATGGGCAAAGACTTCGTGACTAAAACACCAAAAGCAGTGACAACAAAAGCCCAAATTGACAAATGGGATCCGATTAAACTAAAGAGCTTCTGCACAGCAAAATAATCTACTATCAGAGTGAACAGGCAACTTAGAGAATGGGAGAACATTTTTGCAATCTACCCATCTGACAAAGGGCTAATATCCAGAATCTACAAAGAACTTAAACAAATTTACACACTCACACACACACACAGAACACAAACAACCCCATCAAAAAGTGGGTAAAGGATATGAACAGACACTTCTCAAAAGAAGACATTTATGCAGCCAACAAACATATGAAAAAAAGCTCATCATCACTTGGTCATTAGAGAAATGCAAATCAAAACCACAATGAGATACCATCTCATGCCAGTTAGAATGGCGATCATTAAAAAGTCAGGAAGCAACAGATGCTGGAAAGGATGTGGAGAAATGGGAACACTTTTACACTATTGGTGGGAATGTAAATTAGTTCAACCATTGTGGAAGACAGTGTGGTGATTCCTCAAGGATCTAGAACCAGAAATACCATTTTACCCAGCAATCCCATTACTGGGTGTATACCCATAGGATTATAAATCATTCTACTATAAAGACACATGCACATGTATGTTTATTGTGTCACTGTTCACAATAGCAAAGACTTGGAACCAACCCAAATGCCCCTTAATGATAGACTGGATAAAGAAAATGTGGCACATATACACCATGGAATACTATGCAGCCATAAAAAAGGAGGAGTTCATGTCCTTTTCAGGGACATGGATGATGCTGGAAGCCATCATTCTCATCAAACTAACACAGGAGCAGAAAACCAAATACCACATGTTGTCACTCATAAGTGGGAGCTGATCAATGAGAATACATGGACACAGGGAGGGGAACATCACACACTGGGGCCTTTTGGGGGGTGGGGGGCTAGGAGAGGGATAGCATTAGGAGAAATACCTAATGTAGATGACGGGTTGATGGGTGCAGCAAACCACCATGGCACATGTATACTTACATAACAAACCTGCACATTCTGCACATGTACCCCAGAACTTAAAGTATAATAAAAAATGTACGTAAAAAAAAGAAAATGTGATGTATGTATACAATGGGATATTATTCAGCCTTAAAATGGAAAGGAAATCCTGCCATTTGCAAAAGTATAGATGTACTTGGAGGATATTATGCCAAGTATTATAAGCCAGACACAGAACGACAAATACAACATGACACTATTTAAGAAATATAAAATAGTCAAACTTTTAGAAGCAGAGAATGAATGGTGGTTGCCAGGGACTGAGGAGTGGACATATTAGAAGGTGTTAGTTGAAAGTTTCAAAGGTTTGGTGATAGATAATGAATAAGTTCTAAAGGTTTACTGCACAACAAAGTGCTTATAGTTAACAATACTGTATAGTATACTTCAAAATTTGCTGAATGTGTAGATGTTACGTGAAGTGAGCTTGTCAAGTACACACACACATACATACAAATAATATATAAGAGGAGAAGAGAAAAATTTTGCTTTATATTTATCTCCAAACTCGTCAAGTTGTACATGTTAAATATGTGTAGCTTTTTGCATGTCAATCCTACCTTAATAAAGTGGCTTAAAAGAAGAAGAGTATTATAAGGTTCAAACCACAAGAAGAAAGCCAGAAGAAAGCAGGTAGTCCTGGGAGAGACACTATACCCCTGTGGTTTTCAAGTCTGAGACACTGACCAGCCCCTTTAAGAAAAAAGAAATTTCTCATAGTCCCCATCATTGGTATGTCCCTTTTATTATAATGTTATTTACACATACACAAACATAAAAGTAGGAATAAATCACTCATTTTATAGTTGTATATAACCAAAGTAGCAGAAACAAACTTTTTAGTTAAATGTACTATAAATAAAATTATAAAACAACTAAAATTGAAGTGGCCAAATTGATTGTGATGGATAATCCCACATGGCTAAAAGGAATTCTCTGCTCACATCTAGTCTAGTGAGGTTCTTTGGAGTTTGACTTGTCTATTCACTCTTGAGCCTCAGTTCTTTCATCACACTTTCTCTATGGGCATTGTTGCAAAGCTTTAGTCCCATGAAGATCCATGATGTCATCTGACTTTCACTTGATGCAAGTATATCACTTTTTCATTAAGATTGCCTCCATTTTTTTCATTAACTCATGACAACTGAGTACTATTACTTAGATACAATTTGTTTGCAAATACAACAAATATAAGCACTGAAATCTCATAAGGTAGTCATGCAGGTAACCCAAGCATGAGAAACATTTGAATGATAAATTCAAATGCAAAATTGTAGCATTATCATACGATGCCTAAGAATTTGTGGATATCTGAGGCTGCACTGAGAAGCACTAGTGCTATAGAAAGATTTACTGTGCCTACAGCCTCTTTCTAAGGGAGCTGACCTTTCTAAGCTTCTGCTGCTCAAGTGGCTATATCCTGTGCCTTATCACCCATTGGCCTTTCCCCATCTCTGCACTCTGGCCTCCCATTCTGGCCACTGTGGTTGGGGCAGGAAGGGGGTGTGCACTTGAACCATGAGCATGCAATCCACTGGCTGGCTAGTGGCCAGAAATTTTTAGATGCAAAAAAAGAAGTTGGAAACATTTCCACCCTCTCACTTTTCTCCCCAAAACATGGAGGAAAGTTACCAATTGACAACACACACGAATGCAGAAAGGTGATGCCAAATAAGAGCTAGAGAGCTATGTCACTCACGAGTAAAGTGAAGTTATGCGGCCGTGGACACCATAACCACTTTGAGTCACTCTTCAGTTTTAGATGCCTATAAACCCAGCTCAAGTTAACCTCAGAAAAAAAAAAAAAAAAAAAAGGCTGGGCGCGGTGGCTCCTGCCTGTAATCCCAGCACTTTGGGAGGCCGAAGCAGGCGGATCAGGAGGTCAGGAGATCAAGACCATCTTGGCTAACACGGTGAAACCCTGTCTCTACTAAAAATACAAAAAATTAGCCAGGCATGGTGTTGGGCTCTGTAGTCCCAGCTACTCGGAAGCTTGAGGCAGGAGAATGGCGTGAACCCGGGAGGCGGAGCTTGCAGTGAGCCAAGATTGCACCACTGCACTCCAGCCTGGGCGACAGAGGAAGACTCCATCTCAAAAAAAATAAATAAATAAATAAAAGGAAATGTAGGCCCAGTGCGGTGGCTCATGCCTGTAATCTCAGCACTTTGGGAGGCTGAGGTGAGTGGATCACCTGAGGTTGGGAGTTCAAGACCAGCCTGGCCAACATGGTGAAACTCCATCTCTACTAATAACACAAAAATTAGCCAGACATGGTGGTGCACGCCTGTAATCCCAGCTGCTCGGGAGGCCGAGGCAGGCGAATTGCTTGAACTGGGGAGGTAGAGGTTGCAGTGAGCCAAGATCACGCCATTGTACCCCAGCCTGGGCAACAAGAGCGAAACTCCATCTCGAAAAATATATAAATAAATAAAAATAAAAAAGGAAATGTAATTGCTCCAAGATGGGAAAATCAATGATTTCATCTGAACCAAGCCTTTCTCTTTCTACTAGTTCTATTATCCTATATGTTTACTTTATTCCAAGACATCACATGAGGGTAAGAAGGAAAGTGGACACATCACTCTATCAACAAATAAAAGTCTTGCATCTCGTTAGCTCTAACCAAGTCTATGGGCCCATTCCCGAAGAAATTTGTGAGACCTAAAGAGTTTAAGGCTCTGATTCACATGCCCCATCCTTAGAGTAATAAATTATGTTGTTACATCTTCTATAAGCACATGGACTCAAAACAAGAGCAGGTGTTCCCCGGACGTGAACTTGGAGAAGGGTAAAGCGGCATTTGGCAGCAACAGCATCACATATCTACTACACATCCCTGTAGGCCCCAGTTTCTTTGTAGATTGGTTATAATAATAATCCTTCTCTGCCTCTCTCTTAAGACTGCTGTGAGAATCAAATGATGAATTGGATGTAAAAATGTTTCTGAGCTACAAAATGCACACAGCATAAGGTATTATTGCTTAAAGGGCTCACTATCTCCCCCTTTCGAGTGCACAAGCTCATAATCAAGTTGAATGGGCAGTTTCCACCCTACTGACTGTAACAAGTTTCCTGGGATCAGTTCCTCTTGCAGGATTCAAGAGTGTACTCCTAATTTTATTTTGGGCAGCACGTGTAGTTAACAAAATGCAAACATTTCTCATTTTAATTACCTTCACTGGAGCTTTATGGAGTCATTCGTTTTCATGATACTAAGGCTTTCCCATTATCCATATCTTCTTTTACTTCATAAGCTTAGAAGGCATGGACAACTTGCATTTTTACCAGAATGTAGAATGGAAGAGAATGGTTGTAGCTCAAAAGAGGAAGGGGCCAAGAAAGCTAACAACTTCTGCATACTGAAGGCTTCCTTGATTTTGAAATGCGTATGTTTCAACAACCGGAGAACATTGCATTCCTCGCATGTCTTCTTTGGGACAGTGCACAATTTGAAGTAAGATTTGTTAGGTTAGATTGGTGTTTAGACAAGCAACCCTTCAGGAGGGATGGCCAGTGATGAGAGAGGCGGCAGATTTGGCAACAATAGTAGTGAAACAATGGGGCCTGCTTGCTGGGTGTCTTTGATGTAAAACTGAGCCTGGGTATTCCTGAAAGAAGCTGAAAACTAAGGCACGTATGGAAAGGTTCTGATGAGAATTTTGAGTTATAAATTGGAAATGCATACGTGAACTTCTGGATTTTTATAACTGTATTGGATATCAATCCCATCCTTAGTTCTAAGCAAATTCAATACACACTTGTGTCAACTTTTTATATACAACTTGTGTCAACATAAGGGTTATATTTTTTTAAGGTAATCTTTGGAGAAAGATGGCTTGGAAATCTATCAATTCCTTGGTAATCTGCAGGCCACTGTAGCATAGAGTGCCTTTTTGGGAATAACAAAATGGCACCTGCTCCAAATGGATAAGTACAAGAAGGTCAGTTCTCCTCCAGGCTAAGGCAGTGCCTTATCAAGGCTCTTGCCTTGCTCAGGATGGAATCCCAGGTACCGGCACAGATGATACACTCACGAAATAAAAACTTGACAACCTGTGCATCCTAGTTTATTTGAATTTGGGGATACAGAAAGGACAAAAGAGACATACCTGTTGTTTTAGGCAGTGTTTTAGGGGACAGCTCCTTAGAGCAGAAGTTAAGGAAGGGCCTGAAAGAGAATTAACTAAAAAGACATTTTAAAACTTGGGTGCATGATCTTCAACCCAAGGAATTTCTATGTAGGATGTCAGGGCTAAGAGCTAGATGTGCATCTTGAAAATGCTCCCTGTGATATGCTGATGCCCAGTCCTGGCTGCATCAGTTAGTTCCTGGCCGGCTTACTGAGATCATTGGAGATCTCTTTTTTCCTCCCTCCTTGAATTTATTGGGTTCCTCAACATGTGGTCAGAAATAGCTTTCTGAGACACCCCTTCTCCCTCCTTACGAACCCCACTGTTCAGTAATCCCTCCCTCCTCTGAATTCTTTTAGCACTTTATCTTGCTCACACAACACTTATCACCATGTTCTGTATTGCAGTTATTTATGAACATGTCTTATCTTCCAACACATAAGCCCCAAAAAGGCTGAGACTCTGCAACATCCAGACTCTGGGGCCCTTGGATTGCTTTCTGCCTGGGTCTGCAGGCATATTTTACTTGGCTTTGCAGCATGTTTAAAACTTTTCTGATACTTGCCAGCTTTTAAAAATCAAGATATACTCCCCCTACTCTCCAATTCTCCCCTAAACATAATGACCATTGTGCAATGATTTTTCGGTTAAAATATTTGAAGACCTGTCAACACAGGCCCCACATTCCTGGGATTGCTACTGTTGAGTGGAGCTGAGCAGCCATTTCCCCTTTCAATTGGGGGTGGTAGTCTTCAGTTCTCGGTAGCCTCCACCACTCTGTATTGTCTTACTGGGCTGCTGTGTCATTCACATTTCCCTCCTGGCACTTGTTGGACATTTGAGTTTAACACCCCATTAAGTAATTTTGATTTCTACACAGTATCTGACTTTCTATAGGGGCTTCATAAATATTTTTCAAGTGGCAAAACCAAAGTCTAAATGCTCCAGGGGATGGGTACTTAAGTTCATGTCTTTCTCTAAGCTGCCAGATATGAGTTCATAAGAAGAACCAAAAAAAAAGTCTGTTAGATTTTGTATTGTGGCTTTCCCCAGTTAAGAATTATGAGCTAGTTCCTCATTTTCAAGAGCTTTATCTAAATCTCTTTACTCCCCAGCTGCCAAGTAGCTAAGCCATCCTTCTCATGCTGGAGGAAATGATACTAAACTTGGGAATTTCAGTGAGCAGGTTGTCCTTAACCCGTCTCTCTGAATTTTTGTGTTGTAGCTTGCTATTCATCAGGGCTTTCAAAGTTGGCTTCATGTAACACTCCACTGGAAAGTCCCTTAGGGAAAAAGTTTTTGTCTGGAAATACTTTTTTTTTTTTTTTGACTGCCAGGATAATCATCACTTCTTAGTAGGATATTTAAATAGGAGAGTGCTTTCAACACTGATTTCTGAAATTTAAACTCATGTCCTCGGTCATCTAATTAAAGTCCCTCAATGCTCTCCATCCCCATACCCTCAAGTCTAGGATGGAACCAGTCATGAAAATTTTAGGAGACATATGTGATATTTTAAAATTTTATTTGTCTTGTATTTATATTTTGTGGTTACCTGCTATTAATGGTAAATATTACAATTTTTTTCTCTATATAGTACAGTGATAATTCTCTATATAGTACATTTTCCTTAAAAATATTTTAAGTATAACATTAAATTCATTGTAAGAAAAATAAGGAAGTAATAGCCTTGATAGAATGAAGATAGGGCAGAAGTGGTGAGGTTGCTCCAAGTGTGACACTTGTTAGGAAAACACTGAACTTTAAGGTAAAGTCAGAGGCCATCCCTTCACAGGCCATCGCCCTCTCTTTGATCTCAGCTCTCACCATCTTTTGTCTCCCTTTCCATTGTACATCCTAATGGAAGAGGGACTTTTTACAGTTCCTCAGATATACCAGGAGATTCCCCAACTTTTCACAAATGGTTCCACAAATTCTAGGTCTTCTTCCTGGAGAGTATTTGCTATGCCTTCCTCTAAGTATCCCCACTCCCACTGCCCCCTCAGCCCTTTCTTCCCCCATCTGGCTTATGTGACTGGCTCCCTCTCATCCTTCAGTAATGCTGCCTCTTCAGAGAGGATCACCTGGACCATCCTGTAGGAGATGGGTCTTGTCTCCCGTTTTCCTATTACAGCATCCTGCCTCCTTCCTTCCACAAGATTGTGTTGTTACCACAATCTGTTAATCTTTTAAAATGTATTTATTCTCATTATGCAGCCATAAAAAGGAATAAGATCATGTCCTTTGCAGGGACATGAATGGAGCTGGAGCCATTATCCTCAGCAAACTAACACAGGAACAGAAAACCAAACACCCCTTGTTCTCATGTACAAGTGGGAGCTGACCAATGTGAACACATAGACACAGGGAGGGGAACTACACACTGGGACCAGTTGGATGGGGTGTGGGGGGAGGGAAAGCATCAGGAAAAATAGCTAATGCATGATGGGCTTAATATTATGCCTAGGTGATGGGTTGATAGGTGCAGCAAACCACCACGGCACATGCTTACCTATGTAACAAACCTGCACATCCTGCACACGTACCTCGGAACTTAAAATAAAATTTTTTAAAAATGTATTTATTCTCAGCCAGGCACAGTGGCTCACACCTGTAATCCCAGCACTTTGGGAGGCTGAGGTGGGCGGATCACAAGGTCAGGAGATCGAGACCATCCTGGCTAACACGGTGAAACCCTGTCTGTACTAAAAATACAAAAATTAGCCGGGCGTGGTGGCGGGCGCCTGTAGTCCCAGCGACTGGCGAGGCTGAGGCAGGAGAACGGTGTGAACCCGGGAGGCGGAGCTTGCAGTGAGCGGAAATTGCGCCACTGCACTCCAGCCTGGGCGACAGAGCGAGACTCCGTCTCAAAAAAAAAAAAAAGTATTTATTCTCATGATTATTTTATGTATCTCTCACTGCATTGTGAGTTCCTTGAGAACAGAGCCCTTGTGTCCTGTTCACTGCCATATTTCCAATGGCCAGCAGAGTGCTGGGCAATATGGGTGCTCAGTAGATATCTGATGAATGAGTGAATGTTCTTCCTGCCCTCGTACCTTGGTGGGTTTCCTCTCATCATTCAAGGCCCATCCAGTGCATGAGGTGCTCCTCTGAGAAGACTTCCTGCCCCTTCCTCAACCAACATAGGTAGTCATTCTCTTTTGGGTTCACAAAGCATCATCTACACACCACCATTATAGTATCAAATACAATAAATTGTAACCAGGTTGAAGGTCTCTTTGCCCCACAAGACCATGAGCTCCTTGAATACCCAGCCCTTCCCACTCTGCCCCATACAGACATCATCTAGTATTCATCCTCTATTTTTTTAACTTTTAGGGGTACATGTGCAGGTTGGTTCTATGGATAAATTGCATGTTGCAGGAGTTTGGTTGCAGGGTATTATTTCATCACCCAGGTAATAAGCATAATATCCAACAGGCTGTTTTTCAATCCTCACCCTCCTCCCACTCTCCACCCTCAAGTCTTCCCTGGTGCCTATTTTTCCCTTCTTTGTGTCCATGTGTACTCAGTGTTTAGCTCCCACTTATAAGTGAGAACGTGTAGTGTTTGGTTTTCTGTTCCCGTGTTATTTTGTTGAGGATAAAGGCCTCCAGCTTCATCCATGTTGCTGCAAAGGACATGATCTCCTTTGTATGGCTGCATATTATTCCATGGTGTGTATGCACCACATTTTCCAAATTTTCTTTTAACTTGTATTTTAGGTTTAGGTGTACATGTGCAGGTTTGTTTTATAGGTAAACTCATGTCATGGGGCTCTGGTGTACAGATTATTTTATCACCCATGTAGTAAGCATAGTACCTGATAGCCATTTTTTCTGATCCCCTCCTTCCTCCCACCCTCTACCCTCAAGTAGGTCCCAGTGTCTGTTGTTCCTTTTTTTGTGTCCATGTGCTCTTGTTATTTAGCTCCCACTTATAAGTGAGAACATGCAGTATTTGGTTTTCTGTTCCTGCATTAGTTTGCTAAGGATAATGGTCTCTAGTTCTATCCATGTTGCTACAAAGGACATCAGTTCATTCTTTCTTATGGCTGCATAGTAGTCCATGGTGTATATGTACCACATTTTCTTTATCTAGTCTACCGTTGATGGGCATTTAGGTTGTTCCATGTCTTTGCTATTGTGAATAGTGCTGCAATGAACATAATGCATGCATGTCTTTATGGTGGAATAATTTATATTTCTTTGGGTATATATACAATAATAGCATTGCTGGGTCTAATAGTAATTCTGTTTTTATTTAATAGTTCTTTGAGGAATGGCCACACTGCTTTCCACAATGGCTGAACCAATTTACACTCCCACCAGCAGTGCATAAGCATTCCCTTCTCTCTGCAGTCTCACCAGCACACTTTTTTTCTATTTTTTAATGATAGCCATTCTGGTGGGTGTTAGACAGTTCAGCTCATTGCAGTTTTGATTTGCATTTCTCTAATGATTAGTGATGTAGAGCGTTTTTTCATATGCTTGTTGGTCATGTATATATCTTCTTTTGAAAAATGTCTGCTACTGTCCTTCACCCTTATTAATGGGGTAATTTTTTGCTTGTTAATTTGAGTTTCTTATAGATACTGGATATTAGACCTTTGCAGATGCATAGTTTGCAAATATTTTCTGACATTCTGTGGGCTGTTAACTCTTTCTTTTGCTGCGCAGAAGCTCTTAGTTTAATTAGGTTCCATTTGTCAATTTTTGTTTTTCTTGCAACTGCTTTTGGCATCTTCATCATAAAATCTTTGCCAGGTCCTATGTCTAGAATGGTATTTTCTATGTTTTCTTCAAGAGTTTTTATAGTTTTAGGTTTTATATGTAAGTATTTAATCTGTCTTGCATTAATTTTTATATGGTGTAAGGGAGCAGTCCAGTTTTAATCTTCTGCACATGGCTAGCCAATTATCCCAGCACCATTTATTGAATAGAGAGTCCTTTCTCCATTGCTTGTTTTTGTCAACTTTGTCAAAGATCAGATAACTGTAGGTTTGTGGATTTACTTCTGGGCTGTCCATTCTGTTCCACTGGTCTGTGTGTCTGTATTTGTATCAATGTCATGCTGTTTTGTTTACTGGAGACTTGTAGTATACTATGAAGTCAGGTAATGTGATGCCCCCAACTTTGTTCTTTTGCCTTAGGAGTGTTTGGCTATTTGGGCTATTCTTTGTTTCCATATAAATTTTAGAATAACTTTTTCTAGTTGTGTTAAGAATGTCATTGGTAGTTTGATAGGAATAGCATTGAATCTGTACATTGCTTTGGGTAGTATGGCCATATTAGCAATATTGATTCTTCCTATCCATGAGCATGGAATGCTTTTCCGTTTGTTTATGTCATCTCTGATTTCTTTCAGCAGTGTTTTGTAATTCTTGTTGCAGAAGTCTTTCCACCTCCCTGGTTAGCTGTATTCCTAGGTATTTTATCTTTTTGTAGCTATTGTGAATTCAATCAATCACATTTTTTTTTTTTTTTTTTTTTTTTGAGATGGAGTCTCTCTCTCTCGCCCAGGCTGGAGTGCAGTGGCGCAATCTCGGCTCACTGCAAGCTCTGCCTCCTGGGTTCAGACCATTCTCCTGCCTCAGCCTCCCGAGTAGCTGGGACTACAGGTGCCCACCACCACGCCCGGCTAAATTTTTGTATTTTTTAGTAGAGACAGGGTTTCACCATGTTAGCCAGGGTGGTCTCAATCTCCTGACCTCGTGATCCGCCCACCTCAGCCTCCCAAAGTGCTGGGATTACAGGCGTGAGCCACCGCTCTCGGCCTCAATTGCATTCTTGATTTGGCACTCACCTTAGGAATTATTGGTGTATAAAAATGTGACTAATTTTTGTACATAGATTTTTTATCTTGAAAATTTGCTGAAGTTGGTTATCAAAGCTAGGAGCTTTTGGGGCGAGACTATGGGGTTTTCTAAGGATAAAATAATATTGTCTGCAAACAGAGATCATTTGACTTTCTGTCTTCTTATTTGGAACCCTTTTATTTCCTTCTCTTGGTTTGCTAGTATTTTGTTGCTTGATTATGCTGGCTGAGACTTCTAGTGTTATATTGAATAGGAGTGGTGAGAGAGGGCATCTTTGTCTTGTTCTGGTTCTCAAGGGAAATGCTCCCAGCTTTTGCCCATTCAGTGTGATGTTGGCTGTGGGTTTGTAATAGATGGTTCTTATTATTTTGAGGTATGTTCCTCCAATGCTTAGTTTGTTGAGGGTTTTTAACATGAAAGGATGCTGAATTTTATCAAAAGCCCTTTCTGCATCTATTGAGATTATCTATGGTTTTTGTTTTTAGTTCTGTTTATGTGATGAATCACATTTATTAATTTGTATATGTTGAACCAACCTTGCATCCCAGGGATAAAGCCTACTTGATCACGGTGGATTAGCTTTTTGATGTGCTTTTGAATTTGGTTTGCTAGTATTTTGTTGAGGATTTTTGCATAGACAACCATCAAGAATATTGGCTCGAAGTTTCTTTTTTGTTGTTGTTGTTGAGTCTTTGCAGGGTTTTGGAATCAGGATGATGCTGGCATCATAGAATGAGTTAGAGAGGAGTCCTTCTCCTCCATTTTTTGCAAAGTTTCAATAGGAATAGTACTGGCTCTTCTTTATATGTCTGGTAGAATTCGGCTGTGAATCTGTCTGGTCCTGGGTTTTTACTTGTTGGTAGGATTTTTATTACTGATTCAATTTAGGAACTTGTAATTTGTTCAGAGTTTGAATTTTTTCCTGGCTCAGTCTTGGAAAGTTGTATAATTCTAATAATCCTCTATTTCTAGCATGGTCCTTCTCATATCAAGGAAAGCCAGCTACTTCTAATGACTTTATTTGTATCCGGAGCTGACTGGAGTTGGAAGTGAGGAGGAATAGTGAAGACGATATGAAAACAGCTGTTAGCATTTGTGAGATATCCGAGCTATGTATTCATGGTTTGTAGATGTACCCACAAAACTATCTTAGTATTTTATTTCTCGATGCTTACATCTGCAGAAAAAAAACAAACTTCACCATCTAGTGGTACAAACCTTGAACTGCAGACATACATCCACCATTCCCTTATTCTTGATCCCATTTAACAGATATTTATTGACTGAGCACCCACTTACTATGTGCCAATAACTGACCCAGACAAACTTCTGTTCTTCTTTAGTCCCTCATGTATTGATCACTTTCTACAGGTGGATCATGTTGTTTGGAGCTTTGGCGCTTGCAGTTTGGTGTTGACGGTTTTCAATAAACAGAGCCACGGGAGGTCAGGTTTCCTGGTGAAAAGGTCAAACGCTGGCATCTCTGGGACTCATACAATTTGCTGTTTTGGCCTGATTAGTAATTATTAAAAATGTAAACAAGCTAGGGAGATTTAGAACCCAGAGGATTTCAGACATGCAGAGGTACACACCCCACAAGGACTTGAGGCCTCTCTGGGACAGTCACAAGATTTGGCTGCTGCTGCTGGTATTCTTGCATTTCAGCAATTGGCTGGAGCTGAGGAGCAGCTGCTCCTTTAGACGCGGCTACTCTGTCAGACCCATATTGGCTGTTCTGTCCACTCACTTATTTCAGTTTGATCTCTTTTCCGAGATATCCAGGCATTTGGTGGATTTTGATTCTCCATGTTTATTCCTAAGGAAACTTATCTCCAAATCTCTCCAGTCTTTCTTCCAACAAAGCCCAGTTTCCAGAAGAAGTAATTATAACTGCACAATTATCAAGGGCATAATATACTTCTTGATAACCCTGAGATAAATTAAGGGCCATTTATTTGTCTGGGTTTCTGTTCCTGGTAAAAATAATCTCTTTGCTCAATGTCCCACACTTGGTTATTTTCGTTCCTCTTTGCTTGGTGAAACAGAAGTCTCTTTTAGAGATTTTTGACTGTCTCTGCTTATTATTTATCCAACAGATATTTAATGAGCACTTCCTAAGTGCCCGGACCTCTGCTTCATGTGAGAGATGTATCTGAGAAGGGGACGGACATGCCCCTAACGATGCCAGTGATGTGGCCATTATGAAAGATTGTGATGTTGTGGGAACATACAGAAGGAACACCGTGCCTAATATGGGGATGGGAATAGGATTGAGGGGATGTTCCTGGAGAAATTAATGTTGAAGCTTAGACCTTGAGATAAGTAGTGATTTGCCAAGGAGGGAGAACCTTGCACAAATGCGCAGACCAGATTCGAGAGAGTCATGGGGCATGGAGAGGAACTGAATAGTGTCCTTGAGCTCTGCTGAGGAGCACAGACTTTATCTGGAGGGTAACAAGGAGCAAAGAGAGCTTATGAGCAAGGGAGTGAATATTTAGGTCTGTGTTTTTAGAACATCACTCCATCTCTTAAAACTTATTTTAGTAGACTTGGCTGAGAGCTACGGCTCTCGTTCCTTTAGACACTTTCTAGTTCAGTTTTATAAGGGACAAGTTTATTTTGAAGGACTCCAGGAGAGGCACCTTCAACATCCTCATGGTGCCGCTGTGCTGGCTGTTGCTCCGTCCCTGGGGCCTCTCTTGTTTTGCCCTTTAGATTCTTGTTGTTTTTGCTCCACTTTCCTTGTAGATATCTCTTGTTTTCTCTGTAGTTCCCTCATCGTTTTCCACGTAATTCAGGCATCTTCCTGGAGCTACTGAGGGTTTGTGGTTGCCTGGAGAACCATAGCAACAATGTCATGAGCTCCCCCACCCATCCCAGGGAGCCCTGGGATCAAAAAGTCTGCTTCAAAGCCTAGTTGGAAGTAGTCAATGCAAAGCCAAAAGTCAACAAACATTTCTCCAGAGTCTTGGCACCAGAAGGCCTTTCTCTTGTTCCTTTTAATCAATTCCCAGCTGGTTAGCAGCCTGAACTTCTGCCTACCATCCCCTTCCATGGCAGCTCCCAACTGTGCCGTAAGATTATTGAGGGAGGCTAGGAATAGAGACTTAATACTGAGAAGACACTTAAGCACTTGATC
Organism: Symphalangus syndactylus; assembly: GCF_028878055.3. Classification (NCBI taxonomy): domain Eukaryota; kingdom Metazoa; phylum Chordata; class Mammalia; order Primates; family Hylobatidae; genus Symphalangus; species Symphalangus syndactylus. The sequence goes on from NC_072429.2 coordinate 38,104,109, forward strand.
CAATCCAATTCCCCATTTTATCAAGACGACCATCCTTCTTCCTGACTTCCCGACTTTTGAAATAAGCTAGTATGGGTGCCTGACACTCCTGGTTCTGGTTTGAGCGCATACAGTCACTGACTACGTGGACTTAGGAAAGTATTTCACTTCTTTGGGCCCTGGTTTCCTTTTCTGTAAAGTGAGAATAATAATCCCTGCACTGCCTGCTTCACAGGATTATTTTGAGGAGGAGAAAATTTCTCTATAGTTGCATTTAATCATTTACGAAAACATATATTGATTACTCAGCCATGTGCCAGCTAAAGGCGGATGAAAGCTCCTGTTAAACTGTAACATGTTACACAAATATCACATTCTCAGATGTAGAAAACTCATTATCAGCTGGGTCAGACTGGGTGTGTTTGTCCTGCTTCCCTCACCTGTCTTGCCTCCAGTTAGGTTCTTGGGTATTGCCCGTGTGTAAACATTCAAGGCAAAGCTTTAGCAAGAGACCTAATACACAGAAAGTATTGACTAGCATTAGAAAGAGCTATGGTGACAAGGCCTCTGTGTATCTGAAAGCTTCATTAAGTCCCACTGCAGAAGGCCATATGTGATAGGATGGTCCATCACACTTTTCCTATTATTCCAGTATTGACAAGTAGAACCCCAAACAATGGACAAAGAGGAGCTAGTGCCACATTCTAAAGATTGCCAGCAATAGCTGGAGCCAGAACACTGTTCCCCCAACAAATCCCCAGGGCTTCTTAAAAGTCAAAACTGGCCCTGCTACCATGAGCCTTTCCGCTTTCTCCTCCCTCCTTCTTTCTAGGCTGTGTAAGCAGACATCTAGGAAAGGAGGAAAGGGAGGGAGAAGGAGTCATTACAGGAGTCAGACTGTAGGGAGGAAAGTGTTCATGGAAGGCTCTACAGGGTTTAAAATCCCAATGGGAAAGAGATGGGATCCTCAAATTAGAACAGTTCAGAGATGGTTTGCTTGTAAGGAGGAGGCACAAAGGCTGATGCAGTCACCCAGGGGTAGTGGCAGCAGAGGTGTTCCTACTTCTAAGCCCAAAGGGATGAAAGGAGGGAACTGCATTAAGAACCAGAAGGAGAGAGCCATCTTCAAATCTTTTAGAAATATTTTCCAGTGGTCAGGCAAGAGACAATGGTGGCCCTAATATAGAAGTGTCAGGAGAGTTGGAGAAAAAGGTGAAAGTATGAGAGCTATTTTGAAAACAGTCTTACCACGGCTTGTGGATGGAATGAATTAAAAAGAAAGAGAGAGAGGAGAAAAGGGCAACCAGTAGGTTTCAGGCTTGGGAAGCTGGGTTTTGCTTGGGAACATGACAGCGGTTTGGGGTTGGGTGGGAAGAACCACACTCAGTTTTGGACCTGCCAGGTTGAGATGCAAATATCTAGGTGGAGGTGTCCAGCATTCAGATGGATATGGCATCTGAGGCTCAGAAGAGAGACATCAGCTGGGGATGCAGAATTACATGTGAACAATAATAATTACATTTATTAAAGGCTGTCATGTAAGATGTCCAAGATGCTGAAAATATGATGCTTAGTGAGTGAAGAAACCAGATCTTCGCATTTTGAAAAATTGTCCTTGCTACCTCGGAATTATGGCCACTCCTGAAAGAGATAATACCGTTATGCTCTCTTATGCTAATTACTACCCACAAAATAGCTGTTTTGCCGTAGAGGGAATTAAGGTTCAGAGATGTGAGTATAGTAGCTAGGATTATTATCCTTGCAAGTGACCAAAAGTCCTGTTTAAACCAGTTTAAACGAGCAAAGGAATTCATTGGCTTAAATCCAGGGGTGGCTTTTGGTTTGGGGCACAGTTTGATCTAGGAGTTCAGAGAATGTCATTGAGACACAGTGTGTCTACTTTTATATTTGTTCTGCTTTTCTCCATTCATGTATTGGCTCTGCTTCAAAGCTGGCTGTTTCATGACAGCAAGATGGTTAGAGCAGCTCCAAACCTCACATGCTCATGACCTCAAATCTATTGAACAGATAACCTTTCTCCCTCAGAAGTCCAGTTACAGGTCTCAAGTCTTTTCATTGGCTCTAACTGGGTCCTGTTCTCAGCCATGGCCCATCACTGTGGCCAGAGGGATGGGATCTGCCAACTGGGGAAAGGGTCAGTCCCACCTAAACATTATGATTTCATAATAGAGGAGGGGCATATCCACATGCAAAAAACAGGGTGCTATCACTTGAGAATTCACTTCACTCAAGTGAAGGAAAAAGACAAAATCCAGTGATCCAGGAAGAAAAGGATCTGTTTGAGGTCACTCAATTTGTTAATAACAGGCCAAAGCTAGATCTCAGGAGTTCACCCCACTTACTTTCTTCCACACTCTATTGCTACTTGTTTGATTTGTTTCCACCAATGTTTCCAGAGACTTAAGGTGGTCAGAATCCAGGAATGTGTTAACAGCAATAAGAGTAGTGATAAAAACATTCAAGAGTTCCCAAGTCATTCAGGATCTTTCTCGGGCCCAGGGTCACCAGTTGGCCAAAGTTGGACTAGAGAGTGGCAGGGGGAAGGCACTGCGCAGGCTAGTGGGCAGGAGGACAGGTGAGCTGGAGAAGCTGCTGGAGACCCTGCCCAGGCCATACTCTTCTGGTCGGGCAGAAGTCAGACCTCAACATCCAGGGGACTTAGAAGACCTGCAAAGGGAACCAGCCCACAGAGGTTTCTAAAAGCGTCCTCAGTTCATTATTCACTGCCAAGTTGTTCCATGTGACTTTGTCATTTTTTTTTCTCTCTGCCTTCTCTGTCAGAAAGTTTTCCTGGTTTTAGTTATTTTTAGCCCAGTGTGGGCCCTTGGGGACCATCAAATCCAACTTTCTTGTTTCACAAAAGAGAGAAATGAGACTCTGTGTTTGAAAGCGAGTTGATTAAGTTCACACACTTACTGTCAGAGTCATCCTCCCACCCATGTCTCCCGGCTTCCAGCCCAGGGATCCCACTGTACCTGGTTGCCTCCACCTGTCTCTTAATGGTCTCAGTAAGGTGCCTGACTGGCCTCTGCCTTGTTAAGAGCTAAATGGCCTCCCAGGACTCCCAGGTGCAAATAGTTTTTGCCTAGAAATAGAGTGGGTTCCCAAAGAAGATTTGCAAGTGGGTCTTTGGAAACTCAGAAACACAATTTCCCTAGGAAGATGGTTTTATGTGTTTATACGTTCTCAGTCTCACTTGCAAATCCCATAGAACCTGAGATAATACGTGCCAACGTGAAAATCAATAGCACATGACTGTTAATTCCTGTGTCTCCTGCTAAGGGTTGGGTACTGAACCACACTTTGGCACTTCTCTATAGAAAGGCTTTAGGGACCTCCGCAGGATATTTATTCTTTGGGAATTAGCTTGCAAGCAGTCTGGGACCCGTTTACTTTCTTTGCTCTTTGAAGGATGGCTTCACTTTTCTTCAGGGCTGGCTCCAAGAGCTCATGATTTGTGCGCGTTGCACAGGGACCCACACTCAGAGGGCCATGCATGTGGTTTAATGCTCTGCTGTAGCCGTCTTGAAATCCTGAATAATTTTTTCTTTGAACTTGTGTTCTATAGGTAAAGTCCAATGAGACAATGGAGCATGCATGGGACCAGAGGAAACACGTGTAATCTATGGGTCCACTGCCATTCCTTGCCTCCCCACTCACATATAACATTAGAATGCCCTGGACACAGAAGTCAACTGTACCCAGGACACATGGAGTGCAGTGAGAATCACAGTGAATACAGAGTAAGTGTGTTACATCTACTGGGTAAATGGGGACACTGACAGCCCCCAGGGGCCATGCTTTCTGTTCAGTGGCGTTCTGAGAAACACAAATGACCAAGGATCCCTTTCACATCCTTTCTTACTCATGTTACTTGCCTGTGTTAGCCACCCACTGAGGCTGAAAATGGTGACACAGAAGGAAAGGGAAATGTGGACGGCCTATAGTTTCTTCTCATTTTGCTCCTTCCTTCCTCGCCAGTAAGCTGAAGATAGAGAGTGTTGGTAGAATATGCACATGTCAAGAAGTAAAATAAACACGGTTGAGTTCGTTTTTCTCGGCAGCATTTCCACAGTTCTGATGAGGAGGCAATACCTATGCATGTGTGAGCTACAAGATACAGAAGATGTAATTTCAGTGCTTCTACGTCAAGCTAAATACTCTGACATTTAAACTAATATTTAAATGTTATATTTTAAAACTAATATTCTACAATATAAAGATGAGTGGTAAAATTGATGCTGATAATTTTGAATTGTTTTTAGAGCTACATCAAACAGCAAAGTAAAAACACCATGATGAGTGGGGAAAGAAGCCATGGAATAAAGAGAAAGCTTTATATTTTGTATCTTTAATGGCACTTTTTTCCTGCCTTTTGAACAAGGAACTCCACATTTTGATTTTGTCCTGTACTCTGCAAAATATGTAGTCATCCCTGACTCTCCAGCTTCAGGATTTACCTTCTCAAATTCTGTTCCTTCAATGGAATAGCTGTAACATAACTTGCCATTTCAATCCACCATTAATGCCTAATCATTGCTCTTTCAAATATTAAGTTGTCGCTTTTGCTTACTACTATTTGATTTATAAAGGTGTGTATTAGTTTGCTTGGGCTGCCATCACAAAGTACCACAGAGTGGGTGGCTTAAACAACAGAAATTCATTTTCACACAGCTGTGGGGGCTGGAAGTCTAAGAGCAAGGTGTGAGCAGGTTTGGCTTTTTTGAGAATTATTTCCTTGGCTTGAAGTCAGCAGCCTCAGGTGGTCTTTTCTCTGTGCTTGTGCACCCCTGGTGTCTCTTTGTGTGTCCGCATTTGCTCTTCTTATAAAAACACCAGTTAAATTGGATTAGGGTGCACCAATATGACCTCATTTTACCTTAACTGCCACATTAAAGGCCCTATCTCCAAATACAATCACATTCTGAAGTACTGGGGGTTAGGCCTGCAGCATATAAATTTGGAGAGAAATACAATTTGACCCACCACAAAAACTTTCTCACTTTTTCTTCTTATAATAGCCTTGAGAGAGCAGCAAGGACACACATTTTGCAAGTCTATTCATTCATTCAACAAATATTTACGAGTACTTACTAAGCGCTAGATGCTGAAGACGTAACAATGAAGAAGACAGGCAGCTTCCTGCTCTTGTGGAAATCAGGTACTAGTGGGAGAGACAGACAAAACATAATAACAAATAAAACAATCACAGACTGTAAGAAGTACTAGTAAGATAATATAAATAGTGCTGTGATGGAAAATAAAGTGGGTGAGATTTTTGGTAGGGTCATCATGGAGGGCCTCTCTGAGGAGGTGGCAAACATTGAGAAAGATTCCTTAATGAAAAGAGCTCGGGAGAGGAAATTTCTCAGCTGAGGAAACAGCAAATGCAAAGGCCCAGAGATGGGAAAGAGCTGAATATGGTCTAGACACTGACTAAATGCCAGCGTAGTTGAGGTATCAAGTGTAATGTGGGGCATGGAGTGAGACGACAGGAGCAGGATCGTGTGGGGGCCTCCTCTGCCTTAGTTAAGGAGTTGAGAATTTATTCTGAGTGCAAAGGGAAATAACAGATGGGTTGCTGTCAGAGGGCGGCATGATCTGTTCTGCAGTGTGGGGGATGGGTTGGCAGAAGGAAGGAGTGGGAGATGGGGAAACTGAGTCTTACAGGCGATCACTTACCGGCTTTCATTCACACAAGTTCCAAGTTGCAGGACTGGCCATGTGCATTACGTTCCTATAAACGTGAAGCAGGACGCCCTCTGCTGTTCCAAGTAATTCTTAATCCACGTTGATGGCAAATCTAGGAAATGAGGAAAGAAAACTTCCCGACGCTTAATTATGGAATATACAGGAATTCTCCAATTACATTTCCAAAATGCACACCAAAACTTTGAGGTGAAGAGAAGGGGGCATGAGGAAGCTCCCAAATAACAGGTTGACTGTTCTTAGGAACGCTGGGTTGAAGATGAAATAGACTGGCCTTTTTATTTTTAAGAGTAATTCACCACTTGAATTACTCTTACTGTTTTCTAAAGAATTATACATGCTCATTACAAAAAAATCAGACACTACACCAACACGAAAGCAACACATTACTCCATATTTTACCATGTGGAAGTAACAAGTACTTTTGATGAATATTACTTTAGACATCTCTCTGTGCCTATATATGTACACATACTGTTGGATAAAAACGTCCTCAGTAGAGATCCCTCTAAAGTTAAAGATATTACTGAAGCAATTTTAAAAACAGACTCATTTTTTTAGCCACGCATTTCAATTTTAGTTATTATAGATTGTCTTAGTGTTGTAAAATAGTGTTACAAAACATAACCCATTGTTTCGTTTTTCCGTTTTTCTTAGCTCTGCAATGCCTTCTTCCATCTTCTTTACTTTATAATTTATCTTAGAGGTATTGTTTTACTGAATTCATATTCTTAATGAACTCTTCTCTCTCGGCAAATGTTTTCTGCAAAGGGTCAGGTAGTAAATATTTTAGGCTTTGTGGGCTAAAAGAACTTGGTCACAACTGTTCAGCTCTGCTATTACAGCGTGAAAGCAGCCAGAGACAATATGTAAATGAATGAATGTAGTTATGTTTCAATCAATGTTTATTTATAAAAACAGGAAGTGGGCCACATTTGGCCCACAGGCTGTCATTTGCTGACCCCTGTTACAAAAGATGAGATAATTACTGTTTACTCTTCATCTCACTCTTTTCCAGGTTTCGCTTATATTATTTTCACTTTGTTAGGACTTAATGATACATTCCCTTATACTACCTTCAAGGCCACACAGGATTAGCCTTAGCTGTGAAATTAAATAAACATGGTATTCCACATGAGTTCTTTTCATCACAGCTTTTTCACTCGAGTTCTTTATTATTTTTCATCTCTTGTTCGGTGGAATTACTTGCCAGTTGTGTGTAGTTTGGTTTTGTTTCAAAAAGAGTTCATGAGTATTATATTTCCTGAGCCCTTGCATGTCAAAAATATCTGCCCTTTATCTCCATGCTTGATGACACCCTAGCTTGGTATAATATTTTTGAATCATGTTGTTTCTCTCAGAAGTTTGTGGTCATTACTCCATGTCTCTTGGACTGGAGTTGCCATGGCAAAGCCGTGAAACCACCTGACATTTTCCCCCTCTAGGGGCTGACTTGCCTTTTTCTGCCTAAATGTCGAATTTTTTTTCTTGATTCTTAACATTTAACAGTTTAACCAGGAAATTTTCCAATTTAGACCATTCTGTATCAATTTTTCTTGACATAATTGTCCTCTTTTTAATTCACTAATACCGTTCTTTTCAGAAAACTTTTTAGGTTATATCTTTGAATTCTCTTTTTTTTTCCTTATACTCTAAGGATGTCAGTTGTCTTCACGTTGAATGATTTTTTCTCTCTGTATCTATCTTTATTTTTATTGCTTTGTCTTTTCATCCTGCATTTTCTATGACTATCCCCAGCCATCTCTCCATGCCATTTGCAGCTACATTTTTCTCTCCTTTACAATTTATAACTTATTACATTTATAATTCATTGTTTTGTTTTTCAATTTTTCTTAGCTCCACAATGTCTTCTTCCATCGTCTTTATTTTATAATTTATCTTAGAGGTATTGTTTTACTGAATTGACATTCTTAATGAACTCTTCTCTGTAATTAAACGTTCAAAAAGAACTTGCGCTTCACCTTTGAGTTTTATTTTCTTCCTGAGGGTTTTTGGTTTGGGTTTTGGTTTGCCTTTTTCTTGCTTACTGCTTATTTTGTAGTAGCAGATTTGCGTAATTTTGTACGGTTTCTTTTAATTTTGCTCATGCTTAACAGGGAGCAGTTTTGTTTGTAGTTTCTGTAAAATGACACAGATGGATTCTCCTTGATGTCTTTCTCACTTTATCTGGAACTATCGTGTCTTCCCCTCACCAAAGAATCAGTATCAGAGGTGGGTGTGGCTTTCTATTTATTTTTTAATTAAAGTATATTCTTTTGAATTCTCAGTATTTCATTGACTACCTTTGCTTTTGGGAGAACGGCTGGCCTTAGGAGTTGTACCAGTCATATCAGAATCTTTCTTTTCATGGATGCCAAACCTTATGATTCAAGCAGTACCCTTTCTTCTCTAGCTGCTAATGTATTATTTGGCTTAAAAAATAACCATTTCGTCAGATGGGGAAAGAAGTTTCTGTGATCTTGTTTTGCTTTGCTATCTTTACGTGGAGTTGGGTGTTAAAGCAAGAGCCAGGTGCATTTTTGGAAGGACTTAGTTATGAAAAGAAACAGACCAGATGATTTTTGGTTTCTTTTAGCTCAACATACTGAGATACGACTATTATGACAACAGGGGTCGCCCGACCATTGAAAATTACCAAGTTCAACAATGTAATAGTAAGAGGCATTGCAATTTCCACCACTAGAGGGCAGATCTTGGCCACAATTGGAAGTAGTCACAGTAAATAGTTACTATTGTCAAATGAGTTGTGCTGGAGCTCCTTTAAACTTTTACAAAAAAAAGTCTGAAAAGGACAAACTGTAGGGAAACGGAGCTCAAGTTATCTGACAGTTGGGGGCTACTCATTTGTAAGAGGGGTCCCGTGATTCTCTGTCTTGCCATCTGTATCTATCTCCCCTCAGATGTTCACTTTTGCCAATTCTCCCGTCATCCATGCTTGAAAACTATTAAAGCATGCCCAGATCCTCCATTCGCTGTGCTGTTTTCCAGCTGGCAGGTAGAAATTTGAAACACCTTGCCCAGAGTTACAGCCACCCAGCTCATAAATGGTGAAGACCTGAAATAGATCCCACCTTGCTGGCTCCTTCTGAACACCTCTCCAGGAGAGCAAGCCGTTGTCACTGATACTTCACTTCTAGCATTGAAGTCACAAGAGAAGCAATACCAGCAAGAGATGAATCAAAGTCCTCCCTTCAGCCCTTGCTGTTGGCAGCTCCCTATGGCATTCTGAATCATTACCCTGGACAGACTTTTGTGACCCAAGGATAAGCCTCCTTACAACAAAGATAATAGAAACCTGCCTTTGCTGCCAAGGATGTTCCATTTGTCTCTCATACTGGGTCTTGCTGCTGAAGGTAACATTTGCCAGCATAAACTTTCAGCCTGCTGCTTACCAAATTCCTCTTTACATCACTTTTCATGCTTCACCAGGGAATTCAAGGCTTATTTTTCCCTCCTAGACTGCTTTCCTAGCCTTAAGTCTTTGGCGAGACATTACATCACATACATGTAAGACAGATGCCTGCGTTTCCCTCTACTCAGGGAAGCTCTGAACCCACGATGTCAGTAAAACCCTGCTAAAGTTTTCAGATCAGGATGTGAGTTATGTGCTCTGTTAGTAATACAAATTGGGAGTATCTTTAATATGACTGTGTTCTTACAAGAAGAGACATTTTATTTTCTTCATGTAGATCTAGTTTGGGCTATCCCAGAAAAATCACTGTTTTCTCTTGGGAAATATGTTGGCTTAAATATTGATAGATCTTCCTAAGACCTGATTCCTCCCAACAGGAAGCAGGCAGATCTGATGTTTCGTTTCAGCTGAGCTGTAAACATGATCTGCAGCTGGTGTGGTTTAGTTCACTGCGGATTAAAGTGTTCAGTGTCCTCCAGTCAGATAAACATATGTAGAGAACTATACTTTCTAGTGGCCTTGTCTGGAGCCCAGAATAGTGGAAAGGATATGTTTTTATTGTGATTTATTCTATCAAAGAACTAAATTGGGTCTTAAATTAGGGAAGGGGGTGGGTTTGCTTGTTCATTCCTCTAGGGCTGAAGGGGGTAAGAGTTTGGACTCAATGGGCAAAAAAGACAATAAAATTCTCATGGCGGAGATGAGCCAGCCCTTGAAAGGAAGGAAGGAGGAAAAACACTCTCAGATCTACGGATCATAGGAGTGGTGCTATCTCGTATCAGTTAAAAATTTTCCTTTTCCTTGCATTATTATCAATATTTCAGTAGACATCAGACCTCACAGCTTAGCATGTGCTGGGCTAAGGAGAATTAGGAAAAGGTCTGTGTTCTGGCATGGGCTATACCAAGACAGGGGCTATGTCCCTTGGGCTGTGTTCTTTGAGAACATGTTGCAAAAAGATCCTGAGAAACAGTCGTGAGAGGTGACCAGCAGAGGGGCCTAGAGCAGTGGTCCAGAGTAAGAGATGTCCAATGATAATCAAGGTGGATTTGTTACTGTGTGGAACTATTTCCTGACAATCCTCGGGAGTAAGAAGGAGGATAAATTATAGCTATTATACAATAAATTGATAAAATATTGAATGGGGGCTTAGATGGAATTATTTGGCTATTAAGCAGAAAGCCTCCCTTGAATGCTAAAGAACCTTGAGAAATTATGGGTACATATTGCTAGAGCTTTCCTCTTTGGTTTTCTGTGGCTTTGTATCTCCTAAAATAAACTTGCGTGAAGAAGATTGGGATCGCTGTTATTGAGAAGTTTAAAGAAGAAAATTTTTAATTGCATGATTGATTTCTGCGTGGATTATACCTAAAGAGAGAGAGAAAAAGCAGAGTGAGTTCCATTGCTAAACAAACATACTTTTAGTCCTAGAGGGAAATGCAAGATGCCTGCAATTCAAAGAATAAGGTTATTAAAACTAGAAGCATATTTGGAGAAAATGAAACCGAGTAGGTAGCACAAGGAACAGCCTATTTAATCTTTTAATGGTTTCTAAAAGGTAATGGGAAAACCTGGTATCTTAAATGAAGTGAATTTAATGTTATTGACCTCCAGTTCCAGGTGTATGGAATAAAATACAAATCTCAATATAGATGTAACTGAGTGTTGCCATGTAACCCATGTTAAGTAAAGTACTCAATATAAGAAATATTGAAAAATTGATGAATGAATAAGCGATTGGGGGAATAATTGGCAAACCATTTGGGAAAAAATTATCTTAGAGCCATATTTTATACCATGATACACTAGATAATTGTTTTTAACCCAGTGAAAATGTTTCTTCCTTCCTGTGGTGATAAATTTAATTTCCTTTGGGAGATAACCTCTTCTGTATATGCAGTGTGGGTGGGACTATAAATTCTCTGCCCTTTTCTGGTCACAAGGTGGCTGTTGCCCAAGTCAGGACAATTGGAGACAGTTTCAAGGGGCTGTGAATGGAGCAACAACAAGAAAAGACACTCATTCAGCACCTGCTCTGGCAGAGATCCCTATTCCCATGGAGCTTACATCCTGAGGAGTGGGGGTGGAGGTGGGTCGAGGACAGTGAGTGTTCCTTCATTTTACTCCTATATTCTTTTCAGGCCTGCCGGAGCTGCGTGATCTTTTCATCTCTGAGCCAAGCTCCTCAGGTTTTACTTCAATTACAACCACTCTCCCAATTTTTCCAACAAATATGATTTTTGCTTAAGTTATCTCAAGTCAACTTATTGCTTGAAAACAAAGATGTCTAGTAATTTCATATGGCTTAAAGAAGTGATTTTCAAGCTTCAGATGCAGAAGAATCACCTAGAAGGTGGTTAAAAATACATGTTTTCATGGTCGTCTGGAACAACTTTGATTAATAAGGTCTGCCAGGGGTAATGGGGATGGGCATTAAAACAAACAAACAAACAAAACAGGCAATCTGGTGCAAGTGATGCTCAAACCACTCTTTGAGAATCACTAGATTAAGGAGTTAATTGATTTTTCTTAAGCATAGAAAGACAAGTAGAAAATAAAACTTTTATGAGATGAATACAGGGATGACAAATTTCTATTGCTTTGAAGTAAATAGACACAACTACAAAGGAAATAATATTGATAGACTCATGTGAATAAACAGTAAACATCTGTAAGTTCAAAATTAAAATTAAGGGATAAGAAGCAAGACAGAAAATGTTTTTCATCAAATATGACAGATAGTCTAATATCTATAATAATCTGTGATGAGCTCATTTAAAATTAAACATAAATGGATAAAAGGGTTTTTTTTATATGAAGGGGAGAGCAAATAGTAAAGAAACACAGAAGAGCACAAATGGTAAAGAAACACAAATAGTAAAGAAACACAGAAATCAATCATGGATTAAAATTATTTTATATTAGCTCATAAAATAATCAAGAAAGTGAAACCAAAGTAAAATGAATCATTTTACACCTGCTAAATTAATAACAACAAACAATTCCAAGAAATGCCAACACATCTAGCTAGGTTAGGCTACAGTTGCTATACTCAGGCCCTTTTGTAGCAGTTTAATTGGGGTTGAGAAAACTCTCAAAAAGCTATATTTCCAGAAATAATGAAGGTGGTCTTCTCTATTCTTAAGGTTTATGAAACCTAGAAGTCAAGACTTCTATTTTAGGACTTATTAATATAAAGGGTTAGATCTCAATTTACCCAAAACTTTAGGAACCCATCAGCCCCTCAGATCTAAGGCCAGCTGTTCCTTAGAGGACTAAAGGCCCATGTTCAACACCTCCCTATGATGGGGCCGTCAGATTTAGCTCATCATCATTATCATCATCATCATCCTCAAACACATTTAAATGTGTTGCAAGGCACACTTATAATGAAAAATTACTCACTGTTTATCTGACACTCAAATTTAACTGGGCACCCTGTATTTTATCTGACAACCTTAGCCCAAGCACACATACCTCAGCCTTTCTTTCTAGGAAGCTTTCATAAAGACACCCATTGAATGGTTCATGAAAACCTCCAGCTTCAGGCATTAGTGGTGCAAAAGCTTAGATCTTTGATTTCTTAGCACCACAGGAAAGGGGAATGGTATTTTTCAGGCCTTCCAATTTGCTAACTCAAGCAGCAACTCTAAATTCAGAATCTACAGTGACTCTCAGCTGTGTCCCTTGATCCTTGATCTTCAGGCTGGATCCTGTTGCCAGCAGCAACTCCAGGAGTAGGAGGATTCTGCATCAGCCACAGACCAGCCCAGAGGAAGAAACAGTTAATTTATCTGAACTTTGGTTTCCCTGTGAGTACAGAGCATGGATAATACTACTGCTCCTGGGTAAAAATAAGACTATATAATTTCATTTGTTTGTATCTACAAAAACAAAACAAACAAAATTTAAAAAAAAATCAGCTGGGTGCAGTGGCTCACGCCTGCAATCCCAGCACTCTGGGAGGCCCAGGCGGGTGGATCCCCCGAGGTCAGGAATTCGAGACCAGCCTGGCCAACATGAAGAAACCCCATCCCTACTAAAAATACAAAAATTAGCTGGGCATGGTGGCTCATGCCTGTAATCCCAGCTACTCGGGAGGCTGAGGCAGGAGAATCACTTGAACCCGGGAGGCGGAGGTTGTGGTGAGCCAAGATCATGCCATCGCACTCCAGCCTGGGCAACAAGAGTGAAACTCCGTCTGAAAAAAAAAAAAAAAAAGAATCAGAGGGATAAATGGGGGACAAATCAAAATGGCTCCCATTAAAGGTTAAGCATGGGAATGGGATTAGACAGGGACAAAGACAGGAAAGATACTTCTCAGTGTATAGCCTTTTGTGTCATTTTTATTTAGGAGCCACTTTGGCAGTGCTCTTGTGAGAACGACATGAGAGTGATGCATGCCCAGCATCCTGCATACTCTGGGCTACTTGTAAAATGCTAGTACTTCCACTGCAGCACCTTGAGCCTCCCACAGGGACCTGCTCCTTATCTGCATCTGCTGGTCTATATGCTGAGAAATGACAGAAGTAATCACCTGTGTCCTTAGCGAGCTGCTCTAATATTTATTCACATGAAAACTATGGTGACTCTTTTTCCTGTGCCTTCTGCCCTCTTTTCTTCCTGCCTTCTTCCAGCCATGTCCAGTGCAATTTGAAGCTTCATAAATAGTGCCGGCTCACTACTGCCCACTCCTTTTTCTTTCCATCAGTTAAATGCTACCTCTTCTTCTATAGCAGAGCAGTAACTTACTGTCTTAGATCAAGCAGCTCTTAAGACTACCAGGTGTCACGAATTGTGCTAAGGAAAGGAGCTGGCTCTAAGCCAATGTGGTCATGTGGGAAAACAATGAAGTGAGAAAATTTAGGAGGAATTTGATTAATACAAGTAATTTAGAGATTCATTTGCCCTTACTGTCTTCCTGAAACCTCCCAGGCTGACTTCACTGAGTTTCAGGGAGTATCTCTCTGGATTAAGATTTATATGTGATGAGATTCACTTGCTAGTAATGGGGAGAAGAAGAAAGGAAGAATGACAGAAAAAAGTTGTTTTCTAGATTTTATGAGATGGCCAGAAAATGAAAGAGGTAACCAGAGGCAAAAACTGAGAGACTTGTGCAGCAGATGAGGAAACCTTTTAGTGTAAGTAGCCCATCCTTACCTTTGAGATGGGAACACACAAATTCACTGTGCCTTTGGCACTTTCTTAATGGGTGACCCAAGGCAAGATCTTTCTGGGTTGATTAAATGAGGACACCAGAATGTCCTGGATGTCCTTGGAAAATCATGCAGCCTCAGTGAGTCTATTTCATCAACTGTAAATTGCATATAGCAAGAGCTACTCCTAGGGGTTCAATGAGATCATGAGGCAGTGATTGGGACTCTAGATTCAGGATGCCTGGATTAAAATCCCAGCTCTGTCACTTGTTCATCTGTGTGACCTGGGAGCAAGATACTGAATCAGGGACAAGTTAGTTATTTATCGGAATTTCTTTATATAAGAATTGAAATACGAAATATTTAGCACATACAGTTGTTGTAAGGACTAAATTAGATAATGCACATAAAATACATAGAAAAATACTTGGCACATAACATATGTTCAGTAAATGTTTCATAGTTAGTGGTGGTAATGTTAATAGTAAAAGATAATTCATATAAAGATCCAGTGCAAAGTCTGGCACATAATAGACCCTCAGCAGATGTTAGCTATTACTACTCTGGGTTTCCCTGATTTTAGGACTTGCTCACAACTACATCTATCGCCAATACCTGCCTCAGTTCTAGCCTCTCAGTGTAACAGGAACTCCATCCTCACCAGCTGTGTGGTCTGTAGTGGTTTTGCTACCTTGTGCCAAAGTGAATAATGTCAATGGGCATTTCTTGTTCACGTGGGTCATGAATTTCAAGTCATCAGGACTGCACCTGTGCCTTGCTTTTCTGAGCTTGTTACTGCAACTCTACCAGATACGGAGCCTGGCGGTGAGTTCCAATCTGTTTGTGACCCTGATTCCTCATACATTTGGCTCATTTGATCCTACTGGAGTCATGCCTCAAACTTAATAGATAAGACTGTGATGCTACCATTCTCATGACACAGAATAGCTGCTGTGCACACGCTCCTGCTGTCCTTGGATATCTGAGCCTGCCAAGGCTGGATTGAATTAGCTGCAAGCCTTCTGCCCAGTTCTGGGGGACCAACTCCTCACCTGGCCTAGGATGCTCCTCTTTATTGACCATTCTTGCCTTATGTTTCCTGTCTTCCTGGCCCCAGGTCAAATTGTTCATGATATTTTCAACTATGAGATTCTGTTATTCCTTGTTGAACTGCAGAAGTGTATTTTAACTTCAAAAATACTCTTCTGTTTTCCAGAGAAGGAGCAAATGTCAAAATACTTCAGGAGTGGTCTTGGGCCAGAATTGCTTTGTGGCTCCATGATGTAGAGGTATCTGGAGGCATAGACTTACTTTTTTATTCATTTCACTTTTCTTTTAGAAGACATTCTTGAGTAAGCATGTCCTGGCACAGTCTGGGTGCTTCTCTCTGTCACGTTTTTTTACTTTTCTTGGGGAAAAAAATGCAGCGAGCTCAGCTTTCATAACGAAAAGCCTCAGAATATAGCATTTTTGAAACAAATGTTGAATACTAGTGCAAGTTATATTTCTGATACTGATGTATTATGCTTCAGCAAGAAGTGTTATCTTGCTAATTCCATTCTCTAAGTGACATTTTGAGAGGTTTAATTGACTCTATCTATTAAATTAGGACCTGAACTTGAAAACATTGAAAGTTTTTAGCTTTTAAGTGAGGGATGTAACACTCAGGATAGAAATTTGATTTTATATCATGAGATCACTCTATCTTTGGTTCATGCATAAATGCATTTTTGAATTGCTCAAAATTTTTGTTGTTGAATATGAAAATGCCAGTTAAAATAGAAACTGGGTTATTTGAGCTGCAGCCATTATCTCTACTAGTTATATGTTTGAAAACTATCAGCATAAAAAGCTAAACATGCATGTTGTGCAATACCATCAGAGACTCTGATGAACACTCTTCTTGTCTGTTTCCAATAAGCATTCAGTCTAGTGAGGAGAGAAGCTAGAAATAAGACAATTACACTAATTCTTGCAATTTGCATTTCCTACTAACACGAAAACATTTTTAAATAAGTAATATATGTACAGAAATGAACAAAATAAACTACAGGCTTGTATTGAATTTACATTCTTACTTAATGTGATCCAGAGTTCTAGGGTTTAGTGGTATGGGCCAGAGAACTTCTTTTTCCATCTGGTAGTTGAGAAAGATTTTAACATGTGGTATGAGAAGGGTCCAAGACTTATGGAAGAGTCTGAGTAAAGGCACGATAATGTGACTATGCAATATGTGCCCAGGCACTGTGGCATTAGTAAAGGAGATTTATCACTGGAATACTAGGTAGAAGTATGGTTAGAATATGGAAAAGTCACATGTCTAATTTTCCTTTCTGTAGTACTAAATCAAATATTTTAATGAAATTACTGAGTAGAGGCAACACCTACCCATGGGTTTTAAAGATCTCAAGAATGAAATTTTACAACCATTGGCCAACACATCTAGTTTCACTGGCAATTTTGTAAGTATAGAAGAAAGTGGAAATGTTAATAAAGAGAAAGAAGCCAGTTGGCTATCCCCCACTTGATGAGATTAACTCATTCTTAATTGAAAATGAGCTTGGCAAACACAATGACACTGATTACATTTCCCCAAAAACTGGCTTGTAGACCAGAATTCTTTCCTTGACAGGTTCAGTAGGAATTCTACCAGTCAGGACAAATAACCTGTGTCATGACGTGAGGTTTTCCTTATTGATGAAAGGGAAAAATCCAGACAGAAGACAGCTTGGTCAGTACAGGATTAAAATAAAAGGAACCTGGTATTGTTAAGCATCAAACTGGAACATTTGGATGTTTGGCCATCTTTTGCCTGAGTAAAATTCTGCCTCACTCTCTGACAAAGGTGAAAGTCATATTGATTATTTTAAATCAGAATTTTCCACTTTTCTAGACCAGTTTTGTTGGGCTATCACAAAACTACATATCATAGATTGCTCAGGTTGTATTTTAATCTCTTCTATCATATGTGAGAGGCATCCTAGTCTAATCAGCAACATATTCTTAGAGCTAATTACTTCTGCAGTTGGTAATCTCATCTGTTCCACTTGGCTTTAGGAGGGTTGACTCATTAAAAAAGAAAATTTTATTGTTTAATTTCTTAGTATAAAATTCATACACATTTAAAGTCATATACATCTGATGTAGAAAATTTGAGTATAAACATAAACAAAAATTTAAAAAACCCAAGTCTTCTATTATTGCATAGATATAAAAGGAAACATATTGCATATACCATTTAATAACTCACATTTGCCAGAATAATTTTTTAAAATCTTTCTATGTAATTAACTATCCAGGCATGAAGTTCTTTTTTAATAGCATATAGTCCTTTGTTGAATGCATATTTCTTGGTTTACTTAACAAATCCCACAGTTTTGAATATTTAGATTATTTAAATTTTTGTTTCATTGAACACCCTTGTGGTTTATTTTTATTTTTATTTTGTTTCCCCACTCATCCATGGTTATTTGCATGAGATAAATTCCTAGATGTGGAATTACTGAGTGAATCTATGAGCACATTTAAAGGCTTTTGCTTTGAGTGATACAGTACTGCCAGACTGATCTTAAGGAATTTTGTACAATATATATTCTATACTGTCTTGTATGAGAATGCCTGTTTTCCTAGATGAAATATGCCATTTTCTGATTTTTTTTTCTCTAATTGATGTGGCTTTTCAAATTTGGGACCTATGAATGATTTTAAAGATGGTGATTGTCCAAAAATAATAGTAAATTTCCAATATGATCTTTACCCATGTTGAATTTGTTGGTCAAACGAGTCAGGTAAGGAGATTGTTTTTAGATATAGTAGTAACAATTTCAAAGTCTTTAGTACAATGGAAATAATTAGCTATAAATTTATGTGACCTGGCTTTAATTCTGGCTCTGAAGTCTCAAGCGTTGATGGCTCAAGGATTGAAGTCTCAATCCTTTAAGTTCCAGGTTTCTTATGTTTAAAAGGTGTATCCAATATGACCTATCTATTGGTACGTAAATTAGACCAGGTGGTTTAAGTATGATTCATCTCATTCTCGCTTAGAGGAGTAGACCTTGATTGATGTAAACTCAAAGGAATAATCCCATCTCCCTCACCTGGTAATTGATTTAGGGATGAGCAACCCAGTTTAAGCCAATCAACATATAGCATTTGCAGTAGATTGCATTATGTTCAAAATATTTCAAACTCATCCTATCTGGATTTTCTTCCAGAAAGATTTTATTTTCATCCCATTGACAAAAGCTTAGGCAATGATTTTCTTTGCCCTACAAAATGTGAGTGGAAGTTATCTGTGCCATTTTCAAGCAGAAGTTTTAAGAGTCACCATATAATTCTGCTATTACTTGTTTACTTCTGCTACAAGCTTAATATGTCCTAGACAGTGACTTCATCTTCAATTTCGGTTTCAAAATGAAGAGGACATGGCTCAAGTCTCAGCTGATATGCGGCTGCCAACATGCAAGTTGAATGAGAATAAACCTTTGTTGCTTTGCAAGCCACTGACAGTTTGGGGTCATTTGCTATCCCAGTACCACTTAGCCTAAACTGACTCATTCACCATTCTTTGGGTCGGAGTTAATGTTTTTCCAGAGTGGGTGCATAACATAATTTTGTCTATTAGTGATGAAGCTCAAAGCATTTGTTTGGTATCTGAGCAAAGAAACTCTTCCTTTGAATGCTCTGATATATAGCAGTGTCACCAGACACCTCACCAAATGCAGTAGCATTTTGTTACTGATAGAATTCAGCCAGAGGAATGAGCAAACAGATGAGAATAGCACCAAGAGAAATGCAGGGAAATAGAGTGAGTACCCTAATCTTAAATCAGTGCCTGAAGCTGACATACCTTTGAACTCATCAGTTAAGTGAACCAGAAAAAATAAATTCCCTTTATAGTTTAAGCCACTTTGAGTTGAACTTTCTTTTATTCGCAGCCAAAAGTATTGTGGCTGATTCAAATACCTTCTGTAACATGATTCAGCAGAACACAATTTAGGAAGCATGAAAACAGGACAATACCATGAGATGATAATTTCTAGCAAATGTGTGTGTTGTTAATGAGCAATTGAAGGAACACAAAGGTGAAACTTGGAAGAGTTTTTGAAGACAAAGAATGCTCAGATTGGGGTGCAATGTGCTTATTTTAGCTTGAAGTAGAAGTTGAAAACTGCATGGAGAAAAGGGCAAAGAGGTCATTGCTGATTTCACATGTTGCTCCAAGTTCTCAATTCTGTACTTTTCTTTGGTTAGTGCTTCTCACTGCCTTAACTGACCTTACAGGACTTCAACAACTGCCTGCTTGTAACTACATGTCCATTACTAGCCCCCTGTGTTCTCTTAAAGTCCAAACCTGTATCACAGAGGCCTCTTCCTACAGTCATCATCTGACTGGTAGGGGGCTTAATTAATTAGTATTTGTAAGATGTCTCCAGCTCGTTAGTGGATTAGAGGTAATTAGGAGAGCAGCACCAAGAGCTTTCTATTACCTTCCTCTCTGCTGGTCTCTTTTCCTGCTTCTGGAGTAACTGGCATTGATGTTGACTCAAATGAACTTAAACTTGTTATCCTGTCTCATTTGATTTTTCATTAAATAGATTCCAAAGTATCCCAGAAACACTTTACAAGGATCGGTCATTTCTCCTACAGACTAAACAAATTCAATGTTAATGAATAATGCAGTTTTATAATTGCCACAAACGGCGAAGTGTTTGAAACCACAAATAAAATATCTTGGATTCTTAGAGTTTTCTTTTATAAAAACCCTTCTCCTGTAGCCAACTTGGACATCATAGCTCTCCCATGACCACCACCTAGTAATTCCTTCCTCACACTTAATGAACCCTTCCTTGACAGTCATAGAATTTAAATGTTTTGTTCTTTTTTTCATACCTTGATTGAATATTTTTTTGTTGTGTTCTTATTTAGCCACACAGAGAATGATGCAATTAGGAAATACATTTGGGGGCTAATAAGGAAAGCTTGAACCAACACGGTTTAACAAGATGAAGGTTTGTTTTTTGTCATATATAGGTAGTCTGTAGGTTGACTTTCTATAGTTGTTGCAGTGGTTCTAGGATACCGCCTATGTCCTAGACTGCTATCTTTTTATTCTGTCGTCATTAACATGTGACTTCCAACTTCAAGGAACAAGAGAGCCAAGGTAGCTCCAGATATCAAGTCTTTATTCCAGGCAGGAAGAGGCAGGAAATATGGAAAAAGGAAAAAGAGCCTCTTACCCTTCCTGAAAGCCTCATCCAGAACTTAGTTACCTGGCCACTGCTATCTTGAAGTGAGGCTGAAAAAAGTAGTTTTGTATCAGGGCAGACTGATATCCCTGACAAAACAAGGTTTCTATTCTGAAGGAGGAAGGGATAATGGGCATGAAATAGGTAATTATCAGCTTTTGCCACACAGCACTTTTTGACAGTATGTCTTAATAATCCTTAAGTCAATAATAAGTTACAAAAATAAGTGAAATACCCGCCTACCCCAGTGGTCATGGGCCTTTTGGGGTACTGTATTACTTAATAGAGCACAGAGATCATTTTATCTGGGAGAATATTAATAAATCTTTATTTACCACGTGGTACCCAGCAATGACAGAACGTAGATGCAGAGGGAGAAAACTTTTTAAAATCTTTATTAGCGGAAATACTAACTTTCCTAGGCTTCTTCCTACAATTGCACCATGCACTAGGAAAAGGTTCACCTGCAATTACTCTGAAGCAAAAGGGACTGGTGTTCCTTGTCCAAGAGCCCTGTCTAATCTATTATTCTTCTAGTTGGATTTTTGTTACCTACAATATGTTCTGTACCATATTTTGAAAGGTAGGTTGTTTCATGAGTTAAATATAAACAGGACGGCACCCCAACAGCGGAAGCAGAAGGCCACAGTGGGATTCTAAATTTGTGTCAACAACAACAACAATAACAAAACAAATGATACTTGTGCAACTATCTGGCCATTGGCCATTTTCAAAATCTTTCTGCTTTAGGGAAATAATGACAGATTATTTGTGGTTGGAGGCAGTGTAGGTAAGAGACGGGTAGGAAAAGGCTAGACAATTTTCCGAGTTTAGTGTAAGAAAAATGCCCAGTAGATAGAAGCTTAGCAGGTATTCAGTCAATGCTCATTTCCTGTACCCTTTGTGATTCTGGAGCTAAGAAGTTTAGAAACTACCATGGAGTTAAGTTCACAAAAGCATTTCATCTCCACTAAATTTTGTATCATCATCCAGAAATAATGAAGCAAAATTGCTGAGATCTTTTTCACACCAAGGATTAGAAAACCTTTTCTCTGCCATCCTTTAGTGGCTTACTATGTAGCATTTGTGGCTTAGATCTTACCCAGAAACTACTTCCATCAGCAAAATACAGCATCCTGCGATCCTGTCACCTACTTTTTGCCTTCTCTTGGCTCTAACAGATGTTGTTTTCAGGGAGCCAGAAACAGAACCAATGTATCCTTTGATTCACTTCTGGTGTCTACTTAAAGATTGCGGTTCAAGTTTGCAGAGATGCCATTTTTCCAGTAAGGTCTCTTCATTTGTTTTAGTCTGTTCTCACACTGCTATAAAGAACTACCTGAGGTTGGGTAATTTATGAAAAAAAGAGATTTAATTGACTCATAGTTCTGCAGGTTTAACAGGAAGCATGACTGGGAGGCCTTGGGAAATTTACAATCATGGCAGAAGGTGAAGGGGAAGCAAGCACCTTCTTCACATGGCAGAGCAGGAGAGGCAGAAGGTGAAGGAGGAAGTGTCACATACTTTTAAACCATCTGATCTCCTGAGAACTCACTATCACAAGAACAGCATGGGGGAAATCGCCCTCATGATCCAGTTACCTCTAACCAGGTCCTTCCTTCAGTTTGACATGAGATTTGTGCAGGGACACAAATCCAAACCATATAATTCTACCCCTTGCTTCTCCCAAATCTTATGTCCTTCTCACATTGCAAAATACAATTATCCCTTTTCAGCAGTTGCCAGTCTTAACTCATTTTAGCATTAACTCAAAAGTCCATAGTCCAAAGTCTCATCTGAGACAAAGTAAGTCCCTCCCACCTATGAGCCTGTAAAATCAAAAGCAAGTTAGTTACTTCCAAGATACAGTAGGGGTACAGGCATTGGGTAAATGCTCCCATTTCAAATGAAAGAAATTGGCCAAAACAAAGGAGCTACAGGCCCCATGCAAGTCTGAAATCCAGCAGGCAAGTCACTAAATCTTAAAGCTCCATAAAAATCCCCTTTCACTTCATGTCTCATACCCAGGGCATACAGATGCAAGGGATGGGCTCCTAAGGCCTTGGATAGCTCCACCCCTGTGGCTCTGCAGGGTACAGCCCGGGGTGGCTGTTTTCACAGGTTGGTATTGAGTGCTTGTGGCTTTTCCAGGTGCATGGTGCAAGTTGTCAGTGGACCTGCCATTCTGGGGTCTGGAAGGTGATGGCCCTCTTCTCACAGCTCCACTAGGCAGTGACCCAGTGGGGACTCCCACCTGCCAGTCTCTTTGCTAAAGCATAGCAAGAGTGACCTTTACTCCAGTTCCCAATAAGTTCCTTATCTCCGTCTGAGACCACCTCAGCCTGGATTTCATTGTCCATATAACTATCAGTGTTTTAGTCAAAACTATTTAACAAGTCTCTAGGAAGTTCCAAACTTTCTCACATCTTCCTATGCCTCTGGGCCTGTGATGGGAGGGGTTGCCTTGAAGGTCTTTGAAAGACCCTGGAGACATTTTTCCCATTGTCTTGGCTGTTAATATTTGGCTCCTCTTTACTTATTCTGCAACAGGCTTGAATTTCTTCCCCCAAAATGGGCTCTAATGGGTTTTTCCTTTCTACCTCATGGCCAGGCTACAAATTTTTCTTTTTCTTTTCTTTCCGTTTTTTTGAGACTCACCTTGTCACCCAGGCTGGAGTGCAGTGGCACAATCTTGGCTCACTGCAACCTCCACCTCCCGGGTTCAAGGGATTCTCCTGCCCCAGCCTCCTGAGGAGCTGGGATTACAGGTGCACACCACCACACTCAGCTAATTTTTTGTATCTTCAGTAGAGACAGGGTTTCACCATGTGGTCAGGCTGGTCTTAAACTCCCGACCTCATGATCCGACCGTCTCAGCCTCCCGAAGTGCTGGGATTATAGGTGTGAGCTACTGCGACCGGCCTGGGCTGCAAATTTTTCAAACTTTTATGATGTGGTCCCCCTGTACCCACACCACAGACACTATTTTTTTTTTTTTTTTGAGATGGAGTCTCGCTCTGTCACACAGGTTGGAGGGCAGTGGCACAATCTTGGCTCACTGTAACCTCCGCCTCCCAGGTTCAAGTGATTCTCATGCCTCAGACTCCCTAGTAGCTGGGACTACAGGCACACACCACCATACCCAGCTAATTTTTGTATTTTTAGTAGAGACAGGGTTGCATCATTTTGCCCAGGCTGGTCTCAAACTCCTAGCCTCAAGTGATCTGCCCACATTGGCCTCTCAAAGTGCTGGGACTGCAGGCATGAGCTACCATGCCTGGTCCTCTGCTTCCCTTTTAAATGTAAGTTCTAGTTTCAGATAATCTCTTTGCTCATGCATATGACTGTACACTTTTACAAACAGCCAGGTCACATCTTGAAGGCTTTGCTGCTTAGAAATTTCTCCTGCCAGATGCCCTAAATCATCTGTCTCAAGTTCAAAGTTCCACAAATCTCTAGGGCAGGGGCACATTGCTGCCAGTCTCTTTCCTAAAGCATAGCAAGAATGACCTTTACTTCAGTTCCCTACAAGTTCCTCATCTCCATCTGAGACCACCTCAACCTGGACTTCATTGTCCATATTACTCACTATTAGCATTTTGGTCTAAACAATTGAACAAGTCCCTAGGATGTTTTAAACTTTCCCACATCTTCCTATTTTCTTCTGAGCCTTCCAAATTGTTCCAACCTCTGCCCATTATCCAGTTCCAAAGTCACTTCCACATTTGTAGGTATCTTTATAGCAATATCCCACTCCTGATACCAATTTTCTGTGTTATTCCATTCTCACACTGCTATAAGGAACTACCTGAGACTGGGTAATTTATGAATAAAAGATGTTTAATTGACTCACAGTTTCACAGGCTTAACAGGAAACACGACTGGGGGGGCACTCAGGAAACTTACAGTCATGGCAGAAGGCAAAGGGGGAGCAAGCGCCTTTTCACATGGCAAAGCAGGAGAGAGAGAGGGTGAAGGGGCAAGTGCCACACACTTTTAAACCATCAGATATCATGAGAACTCACTCACTATCATAAGAACACCAAGAGGGAAAATGCCCCCATGATCCAATCACCTCCCCCCAGGCTCCTCCTCCAATTCAACATGAAATTTGGGCAGGGACACAAATCCAAACCATATTACCATTCCTGTCTTCTGCTTATGCTATCTTAGAGCAGCTATCAGTATACAAAGTTCAGAAACAGTGTCATTGTCTGGGGAGAGCTTATGGAACTGAAACTTTATTTTTTCCCAGAGACATATGCTGTTAATTAAAGGCAGAGTCTAAAGATTGTACTCAGTGTATGCATTGTCACACTGGAGAAAGTGGAAAAATCCACTAAATATATTCCAGCTTTATGTCAATCATTGCATATGTGAGGGTAAGTAGTAAGCTATTTGTTCTATACTGTATTTAACATGGGGGATTAATATTTGCTTAAAATCCTTCAGTGCTTCTCCAACTCTTTGGAGAAATTCCAAATTCTCTAGCATACCTTCCAAGACCTTTTGTGACCTGGCCTCTGGTTACTCACCTTTTCAGTCTCATATTTTACCACCATGTACCTTATAATCTAGTCAGACCAAGCCAATCATAATAAAAGTCATATTTTCAGCCAGCTGCTATACAAAAACTTCACCGTAAACCCCATTTAGCTCAAAGCGAGACTTCCTGGAAATGGAGTTGCTGACTGAGTAATTTTTAAAGAAGATCTGTGGGGCATAGATACTTCTGAACATTGTTCATTTTTGAGTGTGGTTCTATTCTTTTCAAATTCCTTGATCCTATCATGTGTCTTTAATCACAATTTCTACCAGTTTTTCTTAATTCAATTTCTGGTTGATCCTCCTGTGTTGCAGCAATGTCCTTCATCCTGTCTGCAATCAACCTGTGGTTGAAGCTCCCATTTGTACCCTCTGAGCTGCAGTCATTTCCTTGGAGTCTCTGGAGCTACTGTGACACTTGCATTTCAGATTGACACCTGCAGATTGACACTTTTCCCTGGTCATCATTAGGGAGGTCCATCTGTCTGTCACCTACTCAATCTTATGGGTCAATGCTGCTTGCTAGAATGCAAAAATAAATGACAGAAGGGAAACTAATAGCTCACTAAATTACACATCTGGATGGATAACCTCTATGCAGTCTGTTTTTGAGCTTTCATTGGCTAAGAACAAATACATATGTGTATAAAGAATGCTGCAATGAATTCATTATATGTAGTGTGCCATTATGATTTATATGTATATGCAGTATATTTTAATAAAAATATCTCACAAACCTTATAGCAGAGCAGCAACTTTAAATAGGGCATAGCTGTACATACATTTTCTCATTTAGTTCTCACAAAAATCCTGTGATTTAAATAAATGAAATTAAATAATGTTAGTATTGTACATAAGGAAAGTGAGGCTTAAGATTACTTAAGTGATTTATTTAAGGTAATATATGGTCAAGGAACTCAACCACTATATCAGGAATACAAAACTGACAGCTTTGGCTTTGAAACTAGTCATGGATTTATTGTTGTTGTTGTTTGGGGGAAGAATGCAGTAGATTTAATTTTTGTGATTTTAAAATATTTTAATTAACCAATAATTTCATACATATAAACCTCAATACAAATCTGGATTTCCTTTGAAAAATCAGAAAATACGGGACACAAGGTCCGGCCTACCACCGATCACAGAAGCTATGGAGAGGTTGCCCTTTCCAGTGGCGCATGTTCTACTCTGTTAACCATAGTCTAAGTTACTCTCACTTGTCTTTCCCAGGATTCAGCCTACTTCACTCATTCATATAACCTGCCTGGCTCCTGCGGCCATTTGAAGTTAAGACGGCTGAATAACTCTCTGTCTGTTTCTCTCTCTCTCTCTCTCTCTCCGTAGTTCTTCCAAACCACTATATTTTGCCATTTCCCCCCTTCTCAATCGCTCAACTGTCCATTCTATTATTTATATTCAACTAATACAATCCACCTCGTGTCCTGCCTCTCTATCACTATCACTCCCTCTCTCCAACACTTTCCACCCCTGCTAACTCTGGGTCTGCCTCTACTAGCAAACCTCTAGGCAAAACTCTCTCTTAGTCCTTCCTGCAGTGTACTCTAACTGTCCCCTAAATTTATTATTCACACAGCCTACTGATAGCATTTCCATTGCTCAGCTTACTGTAGCTCAGTAAGAATTTGAATGAATGGATGAATAAATGCATAGATGGACGAATGGGCAAATGTATGATTTGTTGACTTGAACTCAGGTGGAAACCACTTTCTACTTTCCCTTTCCAGAATAGAAGGAAGTGAATATTAAAAGCTATTTCTAGTGACCTGCCCTTGACTTTTGGCCAGAGCATAGCATATGCCTGAACTGTTGTTGTTGGTCTACTCAGCAAATGTTTCTAAACCAAAAATATCCAGGATGAAAGGATACAACATTTTTTTTCCTTAGCAAAGGATTTCAAAGCAATAATATTATGATAGTTTAATATTAAAATGATATTAAAAACAGATACAGCTGAATGGTCATTTAGTTTTTCAGAATTAAAAAGACCAAGCTCTAGGATATTAATCACTAAGTACAGTTGAGTGCCAAATTTAGCACTGAACTTCTAGTAGTGATGACAATTTTATTACACTGAAGAGAAACATTTATTAAACAAAACATTACACTAACCAGTAAGTTAAAAAATGTCTCTTTATCTAAAATATTTTCAGTGACTCTTGTTTTAACTAGGCATTCTGCCATCTGCAAATAATGATATTTCACATACACAACAGTTAGACATCTTTCTTCCTTTTTAACTTCTTGCAATTGCACAATTCACCAACTCAAAATTGATTATCAAGTTAAATGCTGCCCTTTTTTGTCATGTCCTTTATAAAATAACTATGAAAGCAATTAATTCATATCATTAATAAAATGAAGTGAAAGGCTTGTAATAGAAAACAGCTGTCTCTTGTCCCTCTTCCCCAGTTTCTCCCTCTTATGGCAATTGTTTCAAACCATTTTAGCTGTCTGTTCTTTTAATTAAAAATATTTCTAAATGCTATGTTTTTACTGCTTTTTCTTTACTTATTTTAAATATTACCTACTTGACTCATTATTATGGTAAATGATGGTTCAACTCTCTTATACCATCCTTGCTTCCCTTCATTCCCTCACCTTCTCAATATTTACAGTATTTTTCACTATTTTTAAAATAAAATTTGAGTCCAGTCTTTTTCACTTTCGCATACAATAGCCCCTAAAAGTCTCCCTGCTTCTACCTTTGTCTCTCAACATTCTAGTCTCAACACAGTAGCCACGGGGCTTCTTCTAAAATGCAAGGAAGATCTTGTGCTTCTCTGATCATAACCTTGCAATGGCTCTTCATCTTACTCAGAGTAAAAGGCCAAGTCCTCACAATGTCTTTCAGGGCCTGCATGCTCTGGCTCTCATTGCAATCTAATATAGTCTCCTCCTACTCTCTCCTTTGCCCACATCCTTTCAGTCCTGTTTGTTTTCTTGCTATTTGTTAAGCAGTTCAGTCATACTCTTCCCTTAGGGCCTCTACAGAAGCTGTAGCATCAGAATGAAATATTCTTCTCCCAGATATCTATAAGGCCAACACCCTTACTCTCTCTCAGGTGGACTCTCAGACAGTCCTCCTGTCTCTCAGTCTGTTAAGCCTTTTTTTTTTTTTTTCAATAGCACTTGCCACATTTGTATTAGTTTATTTTCACACTGCTACAAAGATACTATACTATCCAAGACTGGGTGATTTATGAGCAAAGGAGGTTTATTTGACTCAGAGTTCCCCATGGCTGGGAAGGCCTACAGTCATGGAGGAAGGTGAAGCAGGCACCTTCAAAAAAAGGAAGGAAGAACTTCCAAACACTTATAAAACCATCGAATCTCAGGAGAACTCATTCACTATCATGAAAACAGCATGGGGGAAACCACCACCATGATCCAATCATCTTCCTCCCTTGACACTTGAGGATTACAATTTGAGATGAGATTTGGGTGGGGACACAGAGCCAAACCATACCACCTTCTAACATACTGAATTTACTTAAATACGTCTTTAGTTTATTGTCTGTATCCCTACTCTTAGTGGAATACAAGCTGTATGAAAGTAGGATCTTCATTTTGTTTACCAAAGTATGCCACACATCAGCCTAGCATATAGTAGCTGCTCAAAAAACTCGATACATGAATGGATCAATATGATAATTTAATGTGACAGTCTGTAGGGCCAACTGTAATATTATGTCAATTTCATCTCCTTTCTTGCAGTTTACTTTTTCTCCAAGAGTTTGTAATTATCTCTTTCTTCTCCTGTATCTGTCTGCTATCCATATATTCTTCATTATAAATGTTTTATAATATCAGGGTTTTGTTTTTAAGGAGAATGACTGATGCATCTCTAAGTTTAATTTCGGCTTTTAGTAAAAGTTTGTTATTGTGTTAAGAGAATATTCTTAAACTATTTTTAAACAGCTTCATTGAGATATAACTCACAGATCATACAATTCTCCCATTTAAAGTGTACAATTCAATGGTGTTATGAGTTGAATCATGACCCCCCCCCAAATTCTTGTGTTGAAGTTTCAACCCCAGTACCTCAGAATGTAACCATATTTGGAGATAAATTCTATAAAGAGGTGATTAGGTTAAAGTAAGGTCAGTAGGGTGGGGCCCTGATCCAATATGACTGTTGTCCTTCTAATAAGAGAAAGTGACACCAGTTACTCATGTGCACAAAGGGATGACTATATAAAAACAAAGTGTTAAGAAGGTGGCCAGCTGCAAGTCCAGAAGAGAGGCCTCAGAGGAGCCCAACCTTGCCAGCACCTTGATTTTGGACTTCCAGCCTTCAGAACTGTGAAAGATAAATTTCTGTTGATTAAGCCACCCAGTCTGTGGTATTTTGTTATAGCAGGCTTAACACAGTAATACAGATGGTTTTTAGTGTGTTTATAGATACATGTTACCATCATTAAAGTTGATTTTAGAACAATTTTATTACCTCAGAAAGAAGCCCCAACCCTTAAGCTATCACCACCTTCCATCCTCCCTATCTACTTCAACCCTGAACCTCCACTACTCTACTTTCTATCTCCATGAATTTGCCTATTCTGGACATTTCATGTACATATAGAAGGTGGTATTTTTTAACTGACTTCTTTTACCTTCGCATGTTTTCAAGATTCATTCATGTTGTAGCATGTATAGTACTTCATTCTTTTTCATGGCCTAATAATATCCTGTGTATGAAGATAACATATTTTGTTTATCCATTCATCAGTTGATGGATATTTGAACTGTTTCCACCTTTAGGCTATTATGAATCATTCAACTACCAACTGTACAAGCTTTTGTGTGGACATATGTTTGCATTCTCCTTTTCAGTCACGCATCTCTTAATGATGGGTATATGTTCTGAGAAATGCATCTTTGGGCAATTTTGTTATTGTGGAAACATCATAGAGGACACTTACAGAAACCTAGATGGTATAGCTGACTACCCCTAGGCTCTGTGGTATAGCCTATTGCTCCTAGGCTACAAAGCTGTGCAGCATGTTATAATGCTGAGTACTGTAGGCAATTTAACACCATGGTAAGCGTTTCTGTATCTTAATAATAAATGTATCAAACATAGAAATGGTATAGTAAAAATATGGCATTATAATCTTATGGGAGAATCCCTGTATAAGTGGTCCATCATTGACCAAAACATTATTATGTGGCATATGACTGTACACCTAAGAATGGAATTACTGGGTCATAAGGTAACTCTATGATAAATTGTCTTAGCAACTCCCACACTATTTTTCACAGTGGCTGCACAACTGACAGTGTATGAGGGTTCCATTTCTCCACATCTTCACCCACACTTGTTATGATCTGACATTTTGATTGTAGCCATCTTAGTGAGTGTGAAATGTGATTTCACTGTGGTTTTGATTCACATTTCCTTGATGACTAATGTCAACTATCTTTTTGTGTGCTTATGAAACACTTGTAAATCTTCCTTTAAGAAGTGTCTGTTCAAGTCCTTTGTTCATTTTTAAATTGCTCTATTTGTCTTCTTTATTGAGTTGTAAAACTTCTTTATATATTTTGAATACAAGTTTCTAATCAGATATTGACTTGCAAATATTGTCTCCAATTTTGTGGGTTGCCTTTTCGCTTTCTTGATAGTGTACTTTGCACCACAAAAGTTTGAATTTTGATGAAGTCCAACTTATCTATGTTTTCTTCTGCTGCTTGTAATTTTAGTGTCATCTTTAAAAATCTATTATCAAATCTGAGGTCATAAAGATTTACCCTTATTTTTTCTTCTAAGAGTTTTATGATAATTTAAGTTCTTAAATGTAGGCCTTTAATCCATTTTGCGTTAATTTTTGTATATGGTATTGTGTCCGGAATTGGTGGGTTCTTGGTCTCACTGACTTCAAGAATGAAGCCGCGGACCCTCGCGGTGAGTGTTACAGCTCTTAAGGTGGTGCATCTGGAGTTGTTTGTTCCTTTTGATGTTCAGATGTGTTCGGAGTTCCTTCCTTCTGGTGGGCTCGTGGTCTTGCTGGCTTCAGGAGTGAAGCTGCAGACCTTCGCGGTGAGTGTTACAGCTCTTAAGGCAGCGGGTCTGGAGTTGTTCGTTCCTGCCGGTGGGCTCGTGGTCTCGCTGGCTTCAGGAGTGAAGCTGCAGAGCTTCGCAGTGAGTGTTACAGCTCATAAAGCAGCGTGGACCCAAAGAGTGAGCAGTAGCAAGATTTATTGCAAAGAGTGAAAGAACAAAGCTTCCACGGTGTGGGAGGGGACCCGAGCGGGTTGCCACTGCCAGCTTGGGCAGCCTGCTTTTATTCTCTTATCTGGCCCCACCCACGTCCTGCTGATTGGTAGAGCTGAGTGATCTGTTTTGACAGGGCGCTGATTAGTGCGATTACAATCCCTGAGCTAGACACAAAGGTTCTCCACGTCCCCACCAGATTAGTTAGATACAGAGTATCGACACAAAGGTTCTCCAAGGCCCCACCAGAGCAGCTAGATACAGTGTCAATTGGTGCACTCACAAACCCTGAGCTAGACACAGGGTGCTGATTGGTGTGTTTACAAACCTTGAGCTAGATACAGAGTGCCGATTGGTGCATTTACAATCCATGAGCTAGACATAAAGTTTCTCCACGTCCCCATCAGATCAGTTAGATACAGAGTATGGACACAAAGGTTCTCCAAGGCCCCACCAGAGCAGCTAGATACAGAGTGTGGATTGGTGCATTCACAAACCCTGAGCTAGACACAGGGTGCTGATTGGTCTGTTTACAAACCTTGAGCTAGATACAGAGTGCTGATTGGTGTATTTACAATCCCTGAGCTAGACATAAATGTTCTCCAAGGCCCCACCAGAGTAGCTAGATACAGAGTGTTGATTGGTGCATTCACAAACCCTGAGCTAGACACAGGGTGCTGATTGGTGTATTTACAATCCCTGAGCTAGACATAAAGGTTCTCCATGTCTCCACCAGACTCAGGAGCCCAGCTGACTTCACCCGGTGGATCCCACACCGGGGCTGCAGGTAGAGCTGCCTGCCAGTCCCGTGCCGTGCGCTCGCACTCCTCAGCCCTTGGGTGGTCGATGGGACTGGGTGCCGTGGAGCAGGGGGTGGCACTCGTTGGGGAGGCTCAGGCCACACAGGAGCCCATGGAGGAGGTGGGAGGCTCAGGCACTGCGGGCTGCAGGTCCTAAGCCCTACCCCATGGGAAGGCAGCTAGCGCCGGTGGGCTGGCACTGCTGGGGGACCCAGTATATCCTCTGCAGCCGCTGGCCCGGGTGCTAAGTCCCTCATTGCCCAGGGCTGGCAGGGCCAGCAGGGCCCACCGGCTGCTCCGAGTTCAGGGCCCGCCAAGCCCACGCCCACCCGGAACTCCAGCTGGCCCACAAACACCACGCACAGCCCCGGTTCCTGCTCGCGCCTCTCCCTCCACACCTCCCTGCAAGCTGAGGGAGCCAGCTCCTGCCTTGGCCAGCCCAGGAAGGGGCTCCCACAGTGCAGCAGTGGGCTGAAGGGCTCCTCAAGTGCTGCCAAAGTGGGAGCCCAGGCAGAGGAGGCACCGAGACTGAGCGAAGGCTGTGAGGACTGCCAGCACGCTGTCACCTCTCAGTACGAGGTAGGAGTCCAGCTTTATTTCTTTGCATTTGGCTATCCAGTTGTCCCAACACTATTTGTTGAAAGACTATTCTTTCCTGCACTGAATGGCTTTGGTAGCTATGTCTAAAATCACAGACAAGAGCTTATTTCCTGTGTTCAATTCTATTCTACTGATCTGTATGTGTATCCTTATGCCAGTATCACACTGCCTTGATTATTACTGTTTTCTACTAAGTGTTAAGGTAGTATAGATCTTCTTAGTTTGTTATGTTTCAATATTGTTTTAATATCCTGGATTCATCACAATTTTATATGAATTTTGGAATCAGCTTAATTTCTACAAAGAAGTTAGGTGAGATTTTGGTGAGGTTTATTTCCTATTTATTTGTGAGTCAGTTTTGGTTGTTTGTGTCTTTCCAGAAATTTGTCTATTTCATCTAAATTATTTTATTGGCATGTAAGTAATCATAGTATTTCTCTATAACCCTTTTTACTTCTGTAAGGAAGGTAGTAATGTGCCTTCTTTCATTTCTGATTCTAGTACTTTGAGCCTTCTCTCTTCTTTTTCTTGGTCAATAAATGCTAAAGGTTTATCAATTTTGTCAGTCACTTCACAGAACCAGCTTTTGGTTTCATCGATTTTCTCTATTGTTTATATATTCTCAATTTCATTAATTTCTACTCTAATGTTTATTATTTCCTTACTTCTGCTGGCTATAGGTTTAGTTTGCTCTTCTTTTTCCAGTGCCATAAGATGGAAGGTTGGGTTACTGAATTGAGATTATTCTTTTGCTTTAATGTAAGGATTAACAGCTATATTTCCCCTTTAAAAATACTTTAGCTACATCTTGTAAGCTTTGGTATATTGTATGTTAATTGTCATTCATCTTAAAGTATTTTATGATTTCCCTTTTGGTTTATTCATTGGTCCATTACTGATTTAGGACCGTGCTATTAATTTCTACATTTTTCCCAATTATAGTCAGAGAACGTATTCTGTATTATTTATATTCTTTAAATGTATTGAGGTCTATTTTATGTCCTGGCATGTAATCTATCCTGGAGAATGTTGCATGTGCACTCAAGAAGATTATATACTCCTAATTTGTTGGGTGTCCTATAAATAGCTATTAGGTCTAGCTAGTTAATAGTGTATTTCAAGTCTGTTTCTTTGTTGATCTTCAGCCTAGTTGTTATGGTCAATTTTTAAAATGGGATATTAAAGTCTACAACTATTATAGTTGAATTGTGTATTTCTGTCTTCATTCTTGTCAGCTTTTGCTTCATGTATTTGGGTGCTGTTATTAGTTGCATTCATTTATACTTGTAAATGTATAGATTTACAATTCTTCCTGATGGGTTGATTCTTTTATCTTTATAAAACATCTCTCATTACTTCCAGTTACAAAAAAACACATTTTTTTGTTTTCAAGTTTATTTAGTCTGATATCAATATAGCCACTTTTGCTTTCTCGTGATTTCTGTTTGCATATATCTTTTTTTCGTCCTTTTACTTTCAATCTATTTATATCATTAAATCTAAAGTGTGTCTTCTGTAGACAGTGTATTATAGGTCTTGTTTTTAAAACCCAGTCTGACAACATCTTCCTTTTGATTTGGTTGGATTGTTTAATGCATCCACATTTAATGCTATCATTAATATACTTGGATTATGTCTGCCATTTTAAATTTTGTCCTCTGTATGACTCATGTTGTTTTTGTTCTTCTGTATTTTCTTCACAGGTTTATTTTACATTGAGTGAATATTTTCTAATGTACCATTTAAATAGCTTTAATGACTCTT
The DNA here is from genome assembly GCF_028878055.3 of Symphalangus syndactylus. NCBI lineage: Eukaryota > Metazoa > Chordata > Mammalia > Primates > Hylobatidae > Symphalangus > Symphalangus syndactylus. The sequence continues at coordinate 38,138,596 of NC_072429.2, forward strand.
CATGCATTTTATTATTTCCTTGGTGGTTGCTTTAGAGATTATCATATACATCTTATCAGAAACAGCTTCAGATTTATAAGTAGTTTAATTCCAGTGAGATATAGAAACATTACTTCTATATAGTTCTATTTACCTTTCCTTCTTCTTGTGGTGTTATTGTTATAGATATTACATCTATAAATGTAACAAACCCAACAGTATATTTTTATAATTATTAATTTATATAACTTTGTGTGTTTTAAAGAAGCTGAAAAGAGACAGGTGTATATTTATAGCAAGTTTGTCCAACCTGCAGCTTGCAAGACACATGTGGCCCAGGATGGCTTTGAATTAAGCCCAACACAAATTAGTAAACTTTCTTTAAACATTATGAGATTTTTTTTTCGCAATTTTTTTAAGCTCATCAGTTATCATTAGTGTTAGTGTATTGTATGTGTGGCCCGAGACAATTCTTCTTATTCCAGTGTGGCCCAGGGAAGCAAAAAGATTGGACACCCCTGATTTATAGCTTTTCTTATATTAACCTTCTTATTTATCATTCCTGCTTCTCTTCAATTGTTCTTATGGATTCAAGTTAACATGTGCAGTCATTCCCTTAACTCAATACAACTTTGATTCCATCTACTTCCTTTGTGGTCTTTATAGGCAAATGTATCATATTTCTATAAGTTATAGGCCAAACAATACATGCTACCCACATTGTTTTATACAATTGCCTTTTTCAAACTTTTAATTTTTTTATTTCAATAAGTTTTTGGGGAACAGGTGGTGTTTGGTTACATGAATAAGTTTGTTAGTGGTGATTTCTGAGATTTTGGTGCACCCATCACCCAAGCAGTGTACACTGTAGCCAATGTGCAGTCTTTTATCCCTTGCCGCACCCCACCCTTTCCCCTGTGTCCCCAAAGTCCAATGTATCATTCTTATGCCTTTGCATCTTCATAGCTTAGCTCCCACTTATGAGTGAGAACATATGATGTTTGGTTTTCCATTCCTGAGTTACTTCGTTTAGAATAATAGTTTCCAATTCCATCCGGGTTGCTGCAACCACCATTATTTCAATCCTTTTTATGACTGAATAGTAGTCCATGGTGTGTGTGTGTGTGTACATATATATATATATATATATATAGTTATATATATAGAACAAATTTTATTTATCCATTCGTTGATTGATGGGCATTTGGGCTGGTTCCATATTTTTGGAGTTGCAAATTGCGCTGCTGTAAACGTGCATATGCAAGTGTCTTTTTCGTATAATGACTACTTTTTTTTTCTGGGTAGATAACTTAGTGGGATTGCTGGATCAAGTGGTAGATCTATTTTTAGTTTTTTAAGGTATCTCCACACTGTATTGCATAGTGGTTGTACTAGTTTACAGTCCCACCAACAGTGTAAAAGTGTTCCCTTTTCACCACACCCATGAACATCTTTTATTATTATTATCATTATTCTTATGGCCATTCTTGCAGGAGTGAGGAGTATTGCACTGTGGTTTTGATTTGCAATTCCCTGATAATTAGTGATGCTGAGCATTTTTCCGCATGCTTGTTGGTCATTTGTACATCTTCTTTTTAGGATTGCCTATTCATGTCCTTAGCCCACTTTTTTATGGGATTGTTTTTTTTTTCTTGCTGATTTGTTTGAGTCCTTTCTGGATATTAGTCATTTGTCAGATGTATAGATTGTGAAGATTTTCTCCCACTCTGTGCATTTTCTGTTAACTCTGCTATTTCTTTTGCTGTGCAAAAGCTTTTTAGTTTAATTAAGTCCTATCTATTTACCTTTGTTTTTGTTGTATTTGCTTTTGGGGTATTGGTCATGAAGTCTTAGCCTAAGCCAGTGTCTAGAAGGGTTCTTTTGATGTTATCTTCTAGAAACTTTATGGTTTCAGGTCTCAGATTTAAGTCTTTGATTCATCTTGAGTTGATTTTTGTATAAGGTGACAGATGAGGATCCAGTTTTATTCTTCTACATGTGGCTGGCCAATTATCCCAGCACCATGTGTTAAATAGGGTGTCCTTTCCACACTTTATGTTTTTGTTTGCTTTGTTGGAGATCAGTTGGCTTTAAGTATTTGGCTTTATTTCTGGGTTCTAGATTCTGTTCCATTGGTCTATGTGCCTATTTTCATGCCAGTACCATGCTATTTTGGTGACAGTGGTCTTATAGTATTGTTCGAAGTCAAGTAATGAGATGCCTCCAGATTTATTCTTTTTACTTAGTCTCGCTTTGGCTCTGTGGGCCCTTTTTCTGGTTCCATATGAATTTTAGGATTGTTTTTTCTAGATTTGTGAAGAATGATGGTGGTATTTTGATGAAAATTGCATTGAATTTGCAAATTGCTTTTGGCTGTATGGCCATTTTCACAATATTGATTCTACCCATTTGAGAGGAAAATTCATAGCATTAAATGCCTACATCAAAAAGTCTGAAAGGGCACGAATAGACAAACTAAAGTCACACCTCACGGAACTGGAGAAACAAGAAGAATCCAAACCAAACCCAGCAGAAGGAAAGAAATAACAAAGATCAGAGCAGAACTAAATTAAACGGAATCAAAAAAAATACAAGGATAAATGAAACAAAAAGCTGGTTCTTTGAAAAGATAAATAAAATTGATAGATTAATCAATAAAATAAGAGAGAAGATCCAAATAGGCTCAATTCGAAATGAAATGGGGGATATTACAACTGATACCACAGAAATACAGAAGATTATTCAAGGATGCTATGAATACCTTTATGTGCATAAACTAGAAAACCTAGAGGAGATAGATACATTCCTGACAATATACAACCTTCCTAGCTTAAACCAGGAAGATATAGAATCTTCAAACAGACCAATAACAAGCAGCAAGATTGAAATGGTAATAAAAAAATTGCCAACAAAAAAGAAAAACTCCAGGACTAGATGGATTCACTGCTGAATTCTATCAGACACTTAAATAATTAGTACTAATCTTATTGACACTATTCCAAAAGATAAAGAGGGAATCCTCCCTAAATCAGTCAAATGAAGCCAGTATCACCTTAATACCAAAACAAGGGAAGGACATAACAAAAAAAGAAGACTACAGACCAATGTCCCTGATGAACATAGATGCAAAAATCCTCAACAAAATACTAGTAAACTGAATCCAACAGCATATCAAAAAGATAATACACCATGATCAAGTGCGTTGCATACCAGGAATGCAGAGATGGTTTAACATATGTAGCCCAATAAATGTAATACACCACATAAACAGAATTAAAAACAAAAAATCACATGATCATCTCAACAGATGCAGAAAAAGCATTTGATGAAATCCGGCATCCCTTTATGATTAAAACCCTCAGCAAAATCAGCATAGAAAGGACATACTTTAAGGTAATAAAAGCTATCTACAACAAACCCACAGCCAACACTATACTGAATGGGGAAAAGTGGAAAGCAGTCCTCCTGAGAACTGGAACAAGACAAAGATGCCCACTATTACCACTGCTATTCAATATAGTACTGGAAGTCCTAGCCAGGACAATCGGAAAAGAGAAAGAAATAAAGGGCATCCAAATTGGTAAAGAGAAGTCAAACTGTCACTGTTTGCTGATGATAAGATTGTATACCTAGAAAACCCTAAAGGCTCACCCAAAAAGCTACTAGAACTGATAAATGAATTCAGCAAAGTTTCAGGATACAAAATTAATGTACACAAATCAGTAGCTTTGCTATACACCAGCAGTGACCAAGCTGAGAATCAAATAGAAAACCTCTTTCACTATAGCTGCCAAAAAATAAAAATAAAATAAAATACTTAGGAATATACTTAACCAAGGATGTGAAAGATCTCTACAAGGAAAGCTATAAAACACTGCTGAAAGAAATCATAGACAACACAATCAATTGCTTTTTAAATCAGTTAAGAGAAGAAGAAGAAATATGAATTTATACTATCTCTTATAAAATTACCTTTATTGATGATCTCTTTTTGTGTGGATTTGAATTACTGTCCAGGGTTGCTTGCTTTCAGCTGGAAGAACTTCTTTTATTATTGCTTGTAAAATGGCTGCAAGCAGCAATTTTTCTCTGTTTTTGATTATTTGGAAAATTCTTCATTGTACTTAAAATTTTGAAATATAGCTTTTATGAAATAGAATTCTTGGTTGGTCAGCAGCCTTTTTTTGAGCACTTTGAATATGTTATTCTACTGTCTTCTAGTCTCCTTTGTTTCTGGTGAGAAGTCATCTGCAAATTGTATTTGGGTTGCCTTTTAAGTGATGAGTCATTCTTTTCTTAATGCTCTCAAGATTTGCTCCTTGTCTAATGACTTTCACTATTTTGACAGTGCTGTATCTGTAGATCTCACATTTATCCTACTCATTCTACATGTAGGTTTGTGTACTTAATAATGCCTAAATTTCTCTGAGGCTCTGTTCTTTCTTTATTCTTTTTGCTTTCTGTTCTTTGGATTGTATCATCTCTATAGGTTTATCTTCATGTAGGCTAAGTCTTTATTCTGCCAGTTCAAATCTACTGTTGAGCTCCTCTAGTGAATTGTTTATGTCCATTTTTGTACCTTCAGCTTCAGAATTTCCATTGGTTTCTTTTTAAAAAATTTCTATGACCTTATCAATACTGATATTTTTCTATTTGATGAAAAGTTGTCATTATATCCTTCTTTGTTTCCATAATTATAATTTTCTTTAGTTTTTTTGGACATATTTCTAATGGCTACTTTGAATACTTTGTTAAATCTGATATCTGGTTGCTATCACAGGCAGTTTCTTCTGCCCTCTTTCTTCCTCCAGTATATGTTTTATTTTCCTGTTTCTTTGAATGTTTTTGCAGTTGGGTTGGAAACTAAATATTTTAGAGAATATATTGTAGAAACTATAGATTCTAATCTTCCTCTCTTGTGGCTTTTTATTACTATTTGCTTAGTGACTAGCTGGATTATTTTAGTGAAGTCTATTTCTCTTCCCCACAGTGCTTAGCTTCTGATGTTGCAGATCTGTGAAGCTCCTCATGCTGTCATGTTGCCTTCCTATTTTTAAACCTTCAAAACATTAGAAATGGGCCCCAGATTCTTTCAAGTGACTTACTGCTTTTGTTGATGTGATTTTGTCATGAATAAGCTTTCGAAATAGAAAGATTAAACAGAATATGTTTTCCTTTTAGAAAGAAATAGAATATGTTGTATTCTTATAGCATGCCATATTCTTGTAGCATGGAATAACTTTTATTTGATTGCTTTATTCAATTTTTTATTTTTATTAAAAGCTTTGTATCTATAAGAGGAAAGCTCATTATATTTGTGTGTGTGTTCATACTTTAATAACAATTAGGATTAAGACCACTTTTTTCTTTTATAGTAGGAAATTTGCTATTATTTTCTCTTTCAAGAAATGAAATGGGTAGTTAGGTTACTTTTTGCTATTTGAATGTTTGGAGAAATTTTGATCTAAACAAGCATGTTCAAGTCTTATTTTAATAATGGTGTATGAATACTTTTTAGTGCTGTATATTCAAATTTCCTCTTCCTTTTATGACCATTTTGATGTTTTATATTCTTAGGGTGAAAACTTGGAAAAATAAAAATAGCATAGGCCTTGTAGATCTGAATTTAAATTCCAGCTGCATCTCTTAGTAGCTGGGTGACCTTGGACATACACCTTCATCTCTGTAAGCTTCAGTTTCTGCTATAAAAGGAGGAAAAAATATTTATAAAATGGCTTATTATACCAACAAAAAAAGGATGTGTATAAAACACTCAGCACTGCGACAAAGTCAGTACCTAGTGTTAATTCCCTTGCTTTGAGAAAATAATTTATTTCACACAGAATTTAAAATATATTAGCATTTAACTGTGCCAAATGTTTCTTCATACAATTTTTTCTATTATCCTGTGTGCTCTATTTTCTGTCTTATTTATATTTTTATTAGTTTTTTAAATTAGCTTTTGCTGTTTTTTGGGCATTTCTTAGTCTTTTTCAAGTAGTAATCTTTGGTTATATTAATTACTTGTTTTAGTTTTCTTTGTTATGTAATCACCTTATTTATTTTATCATGTTTATAGTTTCCAATTCTTCTGTAGTTTTTCAAAAACTAATTTTCTTATCTTATGTGATGTGGGAACATAGTGAATGTTCTTTTATTTTATTAAGAATAAAGACAAGTAAAGCTCTAAATTTTTTTCCAAATATTGTTTTGACCATTTCCTATAGATTTTGACATATCATTATTATTCTTTTAATATTCTTCTCTTAACTTCTGAGCATGTGATCTTCAGGGATGGACTGGAAGCAGAGGGACTAGTTGAAGAAGCCATCATAACCATCATCTGAAAGGGTATAGCTAACTATCTCAACTGAAAATACTAATTGGGTGTCAGAATGTCTGGGGCCTAGAAATAAAATCAACCAATACTAATCGAATGCCTATATGTGCTGAACACTGTCCTCCTCATAGTATTTTTTGCGTATCTCCTTAATTGTCACAATAGTGTTGTGACATTTGTCCCATTTCTTCCTATCTGCAATTGAAGATATTGAAGTAGTCAAATGACTTAGCCAAGAGCACAGAACAAGTAAAATCTATTTCTTAGGAATCCTAGCTGGCTATTCGCTCCACTGCTATGCTATGCCACCTTTTGTAAGTCTCTTACAGACTTACTTAGAGCCCAAATCTTATCACCTGAAGTAACAGCGGTGGGCATTGTTACCTTTTAATTAACTTTGTGCGGACAGGAGTGGATTGTCTTGTTGATATGGTTTGGCTGTGTCCCCACCCAATCTCAACTTGAATTGTATCTCCCAGAATTCCCATGTATTGTGGGAGGGACCCAGGGGGAGGTAATTGAGTCATGGGGGCCGGTCTTTCCCATGCTATTTTCATGATAGTGAATAAGTCTCATGAGATCTGTTGGGTTTATCAGGGGTTTCCACTTTTGCTTCCTCCTCATTTTTCTCTTGCTGCCACGATGTAAGAAATGCCTTTCTGAGGCCTCCCCAGCCATGTGGAACTGTAAGTCCAGTTAAACCTCTTTCTTCCCAGTCTCAGGTATGTCTTTATCAGCAGTGTGAAAACAGACTAATACACTTGTCTTTAAAATATTACTTGTGCTTATTTAACTTAAGAGAACACATGGATGTCATTGAGAGCAGTTTTCCAATACAGGAAAAGGCTCACATGTGAACATAAGAGCTCACTCATCTATTTCACATTACTCCATAAGACCATGTCTGATAAGACCAGTGTATAGAATATCAATAGTAGTTACAGTTAATGATATAACTACTATGTGACAAACACTGTGCCATAAGAACATTATATATGTTATTTTAAGGAATCTTTATCACAGTCAGAAGAGGTGGGTATTATTATTATTTTTCTCCCTTGTTTATAGATTGGGATGCTGACACCCCAAAGTGTTAAGTAATTCATCTAAAGTTGCAGAAACAGGAAGTGGCACAGCTGGTATTTAATTAAGCTATCTGGCTTCAAAACCCAAGATTCTATCAATCATTTTTGCTTAATTGTGTCTTCTGAAAGCTATAATAAGGCAGAATATTAATCAATATAAAGGAAAATACTAAGAATGTGGAGCTTCAGGAGGTATTGGATGGACTGATCCACGTAGAAGCTTGTGATCTTCTGCCCACAAAAGAAAGGGGGACTCTGTGAACTAAAGTCCACTCATACTAATCCTGAATAATACTCTAGAATAATATTTTTAGAAATAGAATAGTGTGCGATAGAAAAGTCAGACTGCCTTGTGTCAATGGGTCAAGTGGTGTATATGAAATATCTTCTTACAGATAGAGTCTTAAATTTAGATGGACAGTCTAACTCTATGCCCTTTTGATTCTTTTTCAGTAGCCTTTAAAAAACTTTTTGAAATCAAATATCTTAAATATTAATTTTTATTTTGTCAGAAATAGAAATTAGAACAAGAGATCTCAGGTTTTTTCCATGTGTAGTTCACATTCATACACTAGAAATTTAGAGTTCCCCTCAAGATAGTAAGAGATTCAAGAACAGGAAAAGATAATTACAACGCAAATGCTAATCTCATACACAGGTGTCTTGAAGATTCTATAGACACATCTATAGTTGTATGCTATAAAAATGTATCACCCATCAGCACTGTGGGGCTCCTTGAGGAAAGCCCTGACTGCCCTGTGCGACCCCTGTTATACATACATACATACATATGGCCATGTGCAGGAGATGTGTACTCTTTTTTAGATGCCAGCTTGATATTAATCTATACGAATTATTCAAAATAAGTTACACCAACTCTACAGCATTTTGATGATCCACTCAATTCAATGCTATACCTAACAAACTTTGCCATAACAGTGTTTTACAGTGAACACCATGGAACAGTTGTATGTATCAACAGTTAAGACAAAATGAATTTTGTACATTGGCCAATCGTAGGGCACACCTGTGGTGAATCCATAGTACAACTATTATATGATAGACACTATGAAAACTATTGTATTTTCACCACTAATGCTCCCTGGGATAAGCTAGTGGCTGAATTAAGAATATTTTTATTATCACTGTTCATGAACTGAACTTTATGTCAATAAATCTGAAGCATATCTTAATTTACAGGGAAGATCTTCCCCCTATTTCATCATTGGGTGGAATAACCCCTAACTGAAGTCTTCAGACTGTATGGGAAAGTCTCGCTGTGACTCAGTGGCCACTATTGCCAGAGGAACAAACTCCATGAGCTCCTTTTTCTGACCATTGATTTATTGCTATGAAATTTAGGCAAGTTATTAAACTTTTGTGAGTTTCAATTTATTTACCTATAAAATGCTGATATTGATAATATCTTCTCTGTGAGATCATGCTATAAAAATAAAATGAAATAAAGACTGTGAAAGATTGTCATACATTGTAAAGTGCCGTGGAGGAAAAAAAGTTATTACTGTTTTAACAGTGATGTTCTGGCAGAGCCTGGACTATAGCCGAAACAGGCTGACTCAGAAGGAGGTTTGTAGGGGAGCTGGAGGCTTGCTGAGGCATTGCTAAGGAAACCAGTAGAGTAATATACGTCACTCAGCCCCATCCTTATCTTCCTACTGCAGAGTATCTACCAAGAGCACAAACAGTGCAAGGGATCAGTCATGGATAATTTGGGAAAAAACACATCAGATTCCATTTAAGGAAGGAGAGAAAGTGGGAGCCAGCTCCAAAGAAGGAAAATGTTTCTCTTGGTTGCAAAGAGAAAGCACTTCCTGAACATTTCTAATCGACATGTGTAATGCCATCTGGAAGGCAGAGGGAGAAAACTGGCTCTTAGGTTTCCTTTCAGAAGGGGAAGCCTTTGTCCCTGGCATCATTGGAATATCTGTAAGGAGATGAAGTTTAGTAGCCCTGGGAGTCCCTCTGGGCTAAGCTAATGGATTTCACTGTCAGCTTCTTTGCTGAGTATAAGAAACAAGTTGGGGTAAAAATGAGTTTTGTGACCCTGGGAACTAAAATTATGGAGAGTCCCCTATGTTTCTTTATATCTCAGCAATGTCTCTCATATAATCTCATGCTTTGCCATTAATGCTTTTCCTACCCTAGTCCTGACTGCTGTGAGGGGTTATTCTTTTTGTTCCTTTTATACTTGAAATGGTGGATACCAAGTAAACATTCTGGCCTCAACTTTTCTGAATGGAACTCCTTATTGCCCATTCTCACCCTCAAGAGTACTCCTCCCCCTGCATTAGAACTTCATTCCCAGGTGTCTCTATTTATATTATCTCTATGCTATTACAAAAAGCCACAAACATTGAGGTTGTTTTTGACCCTTCTCTTTCTCTTACCTAGCATATTGTCAATAAATCCTACTGATTTTATCTCCCTGGATCTACCCAGCCCTCTTCGTCCCACTAGGACTTCCCTGGTTTGAACTTTATTATGTACTGCTTGGACCATGGGTTTGGGCATCACCTCTAGCTTTCAGTCACTTTATTACCTCTTCCTAAACCAGCTAAAAACATCTTTCCAAAGGGCATACCAACGTGTGCCATTTCCTTGCTTGAAAGTTTCTAACTCCCTGTTACCTACAGAAGAGCATACTCCTCTGTGGCATTTGAGTGAGTTCCTTTTAGGGGAAATACTGCATGACCAAACAAATAACTGTAGTGTTAAATGGGGCTTAATGCAGTGTGGTTTTGAGCTAAGCTCTTGACATGATCAAGATTCCTCAACAGACAAGGAATGGTTGTAGAGAATACAGAGAAGACTAGATATGTAATCAAAGTTGTGTTTAAAATATTTGTCTCATAATTCCATTGGTCATTAGCAGCTATTTAGATTTCTGAATTACTTTTGGCTTGGATAACTGGGACTAGCAGAGATGCCATGTGATAAATCAGGGATGTGTTAAATAAACAGGCTTAGAAAGTCTGTTCCCTTGCAGGTTTGTAAGCATGAAAATTGGACTTGGGATCATCATTGAGAATAAGTAGGTGGGGTTTGTTGAAGAAAGCTGTTTATGGCCTATTTTTAAAACTATATCACCTAAAAAATATTTGTGTTTTGCTTAGTAGCCTGTATATTCTTATTTTAAGCGGTGTCTGTTATTTGTAGCTTTAAAAAAGATTTAAAAGACAAAAAGTCTGGCTCTTTAAGAAATAGAAATCTTTTGCTGGACTCTATTTTTAGCCACTCTTTTACATAGGGAATGCCTTAGAAATCAAACTAGATGATCTGTGGTTGATAGTTCAGATAACCACATGGGGAGAGGAAAGAGAAGAAATTGAGACCACAGTAACTGATCTTGGTTAAGACTAATAAAAAGTAGAAATAAGATATGCTCTCATATGCTTCAAATATTCAAAGCGATACAGTAGTTAGTTCTGGGAATGTACTTCTGCAAAAGTATGAGATATTTTTACTTTTAATCATATGTCTTTATATATGAAATTTGTTTAACCATGAGGATATATTATTTTATTAAAAAGTAATCAGACAGGTTTATATGTACTGCCATGGAAAGAATCCTAACTATATTGTTAATTGAAGAAAAGTGATAAATGTTATATATTGCATAATTTCACCTTGTAAGTAAATGTTTACATATATTCACGTACATGTATTGCTATTATAAATTTGTTAGCAGGAGTATATGTATGGAGAAAAAAGTATATTGAGGAGTAGGTGCACTAAATTGTTAGTTATGTTTGTCTTTCCAGTGTGAGAGATTTCAGACACATTAACTTTTTGGGAAATGTAGGCCTATTATGTTTTAATTTTAGATAATGAGCTAATCTTAACTTATATAATCAGAAAAAATAATAAAGTATACTTCTTATCAACTTCCAAGAAACACCCCACATTTGATATGGTCTATTATAATAAATTTAAAAAAATAGTATTAAAAAGAAGGCAGAAAAGTACCATGGAAAGGTTTAATTCCAGAAGATGACATACAAAAATAGGGACTTATAGAAAACTTGGCGATAGCCTATGTTGACCCTATGGATTAGATAATCACTGGTCAGTGTCATATGTGCTATAATCCTACCATTTAGAACTTAATTGTTTGTTTTTCACATTTGTTTTAAGGTCTTATTACATGTAAATTGGTGTGTTACATTTTGTTCGGAGTTAAACATATTTTTCGTAAGAATATATTTAAATATATGATGATGGCATTTTTATGAAGTCCAGTGATCCTACCACATCAGTGAAAGCTGCTTTGCCACTTAACTTTGCAAATCACTTATCTCGCTGCGTTTGGTTTTTTCATCTGTAGAATGGGGATAGTAAAAGGAGCTTGTTCAGAGGGTTGTTGTGTGGAATAAATAAGATAATACATTTAAGTGCTTAGAATAGTGTCTGCAATAAATCACTAGCTGTTATGATGATAATAACAATGATGATGATGACCATGTTGATAATAGATACAATGACAACAATGATGGTAATGAGGATAGTAAAATGGTCCTAAAGGATCTTTGCACGAGGCAGTACTGCAGGGAGGATCCAAAATGCATCCTGAAGGCAAAGCCTGTTATTTTCCCAACATTTTCCACAGGAAACAATGGCCAAGGCTCCACCTTTGGACCAGCAAATATGATACCAATCCACACTTTCCCAGCTCACTAACACTTTCCACTTACATGGAAGTAGTATGTTTTTAGCCTCAAATAATTTCACTTGAAACTTGCAAAATCTGAGAAATATGAATTATCTGTCTCATGTAGCTAGTCCATATGAATCTCATTCCTCACACCTGAGTGTAAAAGAAATGTCAGTTTATTTCTGTGAATGAAATGAAATCTGGCTCCAAGTCGTCATCTTGACAGGAGGACAGTGAATTTAATTCTCATCATTTTGGGGGAGCTTTTTCCTTCTCTAGAACAAATCATCATTTTGCGGGAGCTTTTCCCTGCTCTACATAACAAATTCTCTTACCCCAGACTTCCATAGTGGCCACTGATACTCATTCTGTCCACACTTGTCTGGTTCCTTAGCTGGGCAGCAAGGTACCTAACATGATAAGCCTAAAGGGAGAATCTTTATCAAGAATAAACTTTCCCTCCAAGACATCCCTTCAAAGTCCTGGCTCTTCCTTAGGGGTGGCTCTGGGAATTAGAGCCCATGTTCCTATTATATTACTTGTGGAACCCACAGATGCATCCTCTCTTGCCCATATTGAGAACTCTCCTTTTAGTATCACCCTCCCCAGCACAAATGACTCCAGGAGCTCAGAGTGTGAGAAAACAAGTCCTAGAAGAGGTTTCGTCTTCAGGGCATCTCCTTTTGGCCCTAAATTAAAGAAGCAAAAAGGCCTGGCTATGTTTTCAAAATCTGTGTGTGCATAAATAGAACTGAAAAGAAAAACCACAGAATCATCTCAATAGATGCAGAAAAGGCTTTCAATAAAATTCAACATCCCTTTCTGTTAAAAACCCTCAACAAACTAGGAATTGAAGGAACATACCTGAAAATAATAAGAACCATCTATGACAAACCCATAGTCAACATCATACTGAATGGGCAACAAGACAAAGATGCCCACTGTCACCACTCCTGTTCCACAGAGTACTGGAGTCCTAACCAAAACAGTCAGGCAAGAGAAAGACATAAAAGGGATCCAAATAGGAACAGAGGAAGTCAAACTATCTCTGTTTGCAGATGACATGATTCTATACCTAGTAAACACCATAGTCTCTGCTCCAAGGCTCCTAGATCTGATAAATAACATGTGGTATTTTATTTTCTGTTTCTGAGTTATTTCACATAGGATAATGGCCTCCAGCTTTATCCATATTGCTACAAAAGACATGATTTGATTATTTTTATGTCTGCATAGTATTCCATTATGTATATGTGCCACCCTATTTTCTTTTTTTTTTTGAGACAGAGTCTCCCTCTGTTACCCAGGCTGAAGTGCAGTGGTGCGATCTCAGCTCACTGCAACCTCCGCCTCCCAGGTTCAAACAATTCTCCTGCCTCAGCCTTCCGAGTAGCTGGGACTACAGGTGTGCACCACCACGCCTAGCTAATTTTTGCATTTTTAGTAGAGACCATGTTGGCCAGGCTGGTCTCAAACTCCTGGCCTCAAGTGATACCCCTGCCTTGGCCTCCCAAAGTGATGGGATTACAGGCATGAGCCACCACGCCAGGCCTGTAGCACGTTTTCTTTATCCAATCATCTGTTGATGGACATTTAGCTTTAGGCCATGACTGCTATTGTGAATAGTGCTGTGATGAACATACAAGTTCTAGTATCTTTCTTATATGATTATTTCTTTTCCCTTGTGTAGATACCCAGTAGTGGGACTGCTGGGTTGAACAGTAGTTTTATTTATTTATTTATTTATTTATTTATTTATTTATTTATTTATTTATTGAGACAGCGCCTTGCTCTGTCACCCAGGCTGGAGTGCAGTAGCATGGTCAGGGCTCACTGCAGCCTCAACCTCTTGAGCTCAAGTGATCCTTCCACTTCATCCCCCCGAGAAGCTAGGACTACAAGCATGTGCCACCATGCCTGGTTATTTTTAAAACAATTTTAATAGAGATGAGGTCTCACTATGTTGCCCAGGCTGGTCTTGAACTCTTGAGCTTAAACAATTCTACCGTCTTGGCCTCCCAAAGTGTTGGGATTACAGGCATGAGCCACTGTACCCAGCAAAATGGTAGTTTTATTTTTAGTTCATTGAGAAATCTCCATACTATTTTGCATAAAGGTAGTACTAATTTACATTCCTACCAAGAGTTTATAAGCATTCTCTTTTCTTCACATCCTCACCAACATCTGGTTGTTTTTTTTTTTTTTTTTACTTTTTAATAATAGCCATTCTGACTGGTATAAGATGGTATCTCAATGTGATTTTTACCTTGCATTTCTCTGATTAATGATGTTGAGAAATTTATGTTTCTTGGTCATTTGTATGTCTTCTTTTGAAAAATTTCTGTTCATGTCCTTGCCCACTTTTTAATGGGGTTATTGTTTATTTTCTTCTTGAGTTGAGTTCCTTGCAGACTCAGGGTATTAGTCCTTTGTTGGATGCATAGTTTGCAAACATTTTCTCCCATTCTGTAGGTTGTCTTTTTACTTTGTTGATTATTTATTTTGCTGTGCAAAAGCTTTTTAGTTTAATTAAGTACTATTTGTCTATTTTTTTGTTGCATTAGCTTTTGAGGCTTTTGTCATAAATTCCTTGCCTAGGCTAACGTCCAGAAAAGTTCTCCTAGGTTGTCTTCTAGGATATTTATTGTTTCAGTCTTATATTTAAGCCTTTAATCCATGTGGAGTTAATTTTTGTATGTGATGAGAGATAGGGGTTCAGTTTCCTTCTTTAGCATACAGCTATCCAATTTTTCCAGAGCCATTTATTGAATAGAAGGTCCTTTCCCGGTTTCATGTTTTTGTCAACTTTATTGAAGATAGTTGCTTGTAGGTCTATGGCTTTATTTCTGGGAGCTCTATCATGTTCTATTGCTCTATGTGTCTATTTTTTGTACAAGTACCATATTCTTTTGGTTGCTATAGCCTTGTAGTATAATTTGAAGTCAGGCAATATAATTCCTCTAGCTTTGTTTTGTTCAGAAATGCTTTGGCTATTCAGTATGTTTTCTTGGTTCTATATACATTTTAGGATTTTTTTTTAATTCTGTGAAAAATAACATTAGTAATTTGATAGGAATTGCATTGAATCTGTATATGGCTTTAGGCAATACGGTCATTTTAATGATATTGATTCTTTTAATTCCATAAGTGTAGATGTTTTTCCATTTGTTTGTGTCATCTCTGATTTATTTATCAGTGTTTTGTAGTTCTTTTTGTAGAGATCTTGTACCTCTTTGGTTAAATGTCTTCCTAGGTAATTTATTTTTTGTGTGGCTTTTGTAAGTGGTTCTTGATTTGGTTCTCAGATCAAACATTACTGATACATAGAAATGCTACTGATTTTTGTCTGTTGACTTTTTATTCTAAAACCTTACTGAAGTCATTTATCAAATCTCAGAGTCTTGGAGGAGTCTTTAGGGTTTTCTAAGTGTCAGATTATGTCGTTAGTGAACAGAGGTAATTTGACTTCCTCTTTTTCCAATTTGATTGCCTTTTATTTCTTTTTCTTGCCTGATTGCTCTGGCTAGGACTTCCAGTATTATGTTGAATAGGAGTGATGAGAGTGGGAATCTTTATCTTGTTCCGGTTCTTAAAGGAAATGCATTCAGTGTTTCTTCATTGAGTATAATGTTGGCTATGGGTTTGTTGTATATGGCTTTTATTATTTTGAGGTATGTTTCTTCAGTGTCTAGTTTGCTGACGAGTTTTATCATGAAGGGATGTTGGATTTTATTGAATGCTTTTTCTGCATTTCTATTGTGACAATCGTATGGCTTTTGTTTTTAATTTTGTTTTGTGGTGAATCACATTTATTGATTTATGTATGTTGAATCATCCTTGCATCCCTGGAATAAAACCCACTCGATCATGGGTCACATTTTTATGTGCTGTTGGATTCAATTTGCTAGTATTTTGTTGAAGATTTTTGCATCTATATTCATCAGGGATATTGGCCTGTATCCTCACCTGATTCCAGTATCAGGGTGATACTTGTTTCATAGAATGAGTTAAGGAGGAATCTCTCCTCCTCAATTTTTTGGGAATAATTTCTATAAGATTGGTACCAGCTCTTTTTTGTATGCTAGTATAATTTCACTGTGAATCCATCTGGTCCTGGGCTTTTTGAAGGAGGTTTATATTACTTATTCAGTTTCACTACTCATTATTGGTTTGTTCAAGATTTCTACTTCTTCGTGATTTAATCTTGGGAAATTGTGTGTTTCCAGGAATTCATCCACTTCCTCTAGGTTTTCTAGTTTGTGTGTGTAGAGATACCCAAAGTAGACTCTGATGATATTTTGCATTTCTGTGGTATCAGTTGTAATTTTACCTTTATCATTTCTGATTGTACTTATTTGAGTCTCCTCTTTATTCCTTGATTAATCTATGTAGTGTGCATAAATTTTATTTTATCTTTTGAAGTAATTTTTTGTTTTGTTAATCCTTTGTATTATTGTTTTGGTCTCAATATCATTTGTTTCTTTTCTGGTCTTTGTTATTTCTTTTCTTCTGCTAGCTTTGGGTTTGATTTATTCTTGATTTTCTAGTTTTTTGAAGTGTGACAATAGGATGTTAATTTGAGACCTATCTTTTTGATGTAGGCATTTAACACTATAAACTTCCTTCTTAGCACTACTTTTGTTGTATTACAGAGGTTTTGGTATATTGTATCTCTATATTAATTTACTTAAGAAAATATTTTTATTTCTACCTTAATTTCATTGTTTACTAAAAGATCATTCGGGGCAAGTTGTTTAATTTCCATGTATTTGTATGGTTTTGAGAATTCCTTTTGATATGGATTTCTAATTTTATTTCACTGTGGTTCGAGGAGATACTTGATATAATTTTGTTTTTTTAAAATTTATTGTGATTTGCTTTGTGGCCAAGCATATGGTCTATTTTGGAGAAGGTTCCATACTCAGATGAGACAAATGTATATTCTGCAGTTGGTGGGTAGAATGTTCTGTAAATGTCTACTAGGTCCATTTGGTCTGGAGTCCAGTTTAAGTTCAGAGTTTCTTTGTTGATTTTCTTTCTCGGTGATCTGTCTAGTTCTGTCAGTGGGGTGTTGAAGACCCTCACTATTATTGTGTTGCTGTTGATCTCTTTTCTTAGGTTTAGTAATATTTTTTAAAATGAATCTGTGCTCCAGAGATGGGTGCATACATATTTAGAATAGTCATGCCTTCTTGTTCAATTGAACCCTTTATTATTATACAATGACCTTTTTGTGTTTTTTTTATATTGCTATGGATTTAAAGTCTATTTTATTTGATATACGTATAGTTACTCCTGCTTGTTTGTGTTTTCTGTTTGTGTGGCATATCTATTTCTACCCTTTTACTTTGAGTCTGTGAATATCTTTACCAGTTAGGTTGATTTCTTGTACTCAGAAAATGGTTGGGTCTTGTTTTTAAATTTAATTTGCCGGTCTATATACTTTAAATGGGGCATTTAGGCCATTTACATTCAAAGTTATATTGATATGTGATGTTTTTGTTCCTGTCATAATGTTGTTACCTAGTTTCTTTGTAGTTTCAGTTGTGCAATTGCTTTATAGGATTTACGAGCTTTGTACTTTCATGTGCTTTTATGATCGTAAGTATTTTTCTTTTGCTTTCATTTTAGAACTCTTTTCAGCATTTCTTGTAGAACTAGTCTAATGGCAAGAAATTCCTGTAGTACATGCTTGTATGAGAAGGGTTTTATTTCTTCTTCATATGTAAAGCTTAGTTTGGCAGGATATAAGATTCTTGGCTGGCACTTTTTTTTAAGAATGCCAAAAATAGACCCCAAATCTCTCCTGGCTTATAAGATTTCTGCTGAGAAGGCCACTGTTAGTCTGATGGAATTTCCTTTATAGGTAATTAGATGCTTATCTTTTGCTGCTTTTAGGATTTTTTCCTTGGTATTGACTTTGGATAGTCTGAAGACTGTATGACTTGGTGGTGTTTATCTAGCAAACTATTCCTCAGGTGGTCTCTGATCTTGTACCTGAATGTCCACATTTCTAGCAAGACCAGTGAAAATTTCCTGAATTATTTTCTCAGATAGGTTTTCCAAGCTCTTTACTTTGTCTTCTTCTCCCTCAGGAATGTCTACATCTCATAGATTTGGCCACTTTACACAATTCCATTTTTTACTCAGAGGCTTGGTTCTTTTTTTTTTTATTGTTTTTTTCTTTACTTTTGTCTGACTGGGTTAATTTAAAAGACCTATCTTCAGCCTCTGAAATTATTTTTTTTCTGCCTGTTCTACTTATCTTTAAAGCTTTCAACTGTATGTTGTAACTCCTTCAGTGAAATTTTCATTTCCAAAAGTTCGATTTGTTTGTTTGTTTTAGATGTCTATCTCTTTTCTATACTGAAATGTTTTTCTGATTTCTTTGTGTTGGTTTTCAACTTTCTCTTGGATCTCACTGAGCTTATTTACAATCTATATTTTGAATTCTTTATCTGTAATTCAGAGTTTTCAATTTGGTTAGGATCCATTGCTAGAGGGCTAGTGTGATCGTTTGAGGGGTATTGCAACACTGTTTTTTATAGTGTCAGGGTCCTTGGGCTGATTATTTCTCATCTGGAGAAGATGCCACTTCTTATTTTTGAATTTACTTTCATTGGAATGGAATTTTTTTCCTCCTTGAGGGTGTGACTGTTGTATATATTGGTTAGGGTCCTTTGGATTTACTTCTATATGCTTTTAGGAGCCAAGGCTCTGTATGAACTCCTTGGTACAGACAGCCTTAGTGTAGTGGTTTTCTCAACTGCCAGTTGTTTCTAGATTATAGTGGTGTACTGTTTGTATGAGCAGGCTTACTGTCTCCTGCAGAGATTGGCCCTAGCACTAGTACTGTGTACTTCTGTCTGCAGAAATTATGTTGGGTTGTGCAGCTCACCCTACAGTCCAGTATGTGGTGCTTGTGGGTAAGAGATGTTTAAGCACTATACATTGGTGTCAGCAGAAGTTACAATGGGCCAATCAGGTTGACCTCCCAGCCAGTAGGCAGTGTGATTTATTCATTTATTTTGTTGCATTTGGAAACATATAGAGGACCCTGGAAGCACAGCTGAGAGAGAAGGTGAATGGAGTGGAGTCCTGAGAATACTGGCATGACTTAGTCCGAGATTCTCCTGCTCTGTACACTCTACATATTAGAGCTTCAGGGACACAGAATTCAACCCAGAGTGGCAGGAGGGCCCCTTACAATCACATTGTTATAGTAACTATAAAGACTGAAAAATTCAGTCAAAATTCCCCAGATTTTCAGCTACTTAGTATTTAAAAACTTGAGAATAAATGCCAAATTGCTTGAATTTTTTTCTTTCCTTTCAGCCTAAATATGAAGGTTTGCTATGGTAGACAAACATCTTTAAATCCTTGGATAACTGTAATACAAAAACCATGAAGTTCTAGGATTGGAGGAGATTTTAGGATCTGTCTACTTTGCAGTTTTTTGTTTTTTGTTTTTTGTTTCTCCTGAAAAGCACTGTGCTGGGCTATTTGGTTTTAAGCAACAAAAACTCACTCTTCATAATGTATGCCAATGAGGAATTTTTTGAGAAGATCTGGGGTAACTCACAGATCCCAAAGAAAATTGACATACCAGGCCTTAGAAAAGGCTGGCCTGGCCATCTGGGGAACAAAGCTAGGCAATTTTTGAGTCATCTTGGGCTGACATAACAAAATATCACACACTGGGAGGATTAAACAACAGAAATGTATTTTCTCAGAGTCTGGAGGCTAGAAGTCTAAGATCAAGGAGCTGGCAGAGTTGATTTGTGGTGACGTCTCTTTTCTTGCATTGTAGACAGCCACTTTCTCATTGTATCCTCACATGGCCTTTTCTCTGTGTTCTCACATCTAGTGTCCCTTTCTCTTCCTATAAGGACACTAGTCCTATTGGATTAGGGCTCCCATTTATGGCCTTGTTGGGCATTAATTACCCACTTAAAGGCCCTATCCCCAAATATAGTTCCATTAGGAGTTAGGACTTCAACATATGAATTGGGGTTGGGCGGGGATACAATTCAGTCTTTCACACCAATCTTCTCAAGTGCCTTTGAGGGGATGAATCTGCTCCAATTTTGTTCTGTTTTTGGCTTCCACACTTTAAAATTGTGTTCTCAGAGGATCTGTTTGCTCTGACTTGAGCCATGGAACCACCGCTAGGTCCAGAGTATTTAGGGCCCCTTGACTGACATCCCCATTGGTCCATGGAAAGTGGGAATGAAGGTAGTTTCTTAAAGAAAAATTGAGGAACATTATGAGAAGAAAGAAGACTATGCAGAGGAGTGACTAGGCAAAAGCAACATTTGGCTATTTTTTTAATTGACAATGTAATTAGAGCCCAAGTATATAAAATAACTGGATGTGTTCTGTTTTCTGTGGGAACAGGTAAACCTGAATTTGGCTTATTCCTCCTCTGCTACCTCCTAGAGGTGGCCCTAAAACCATCTATGAGGTATAAAGCTTAAAAGCTGTTATCCTACTACCATTCACTCATTTCACAAATGGGGAAAGCAGCGTCCAGAGTGGAAAGGAGCTTTGCCCAAAGCTGCCCAACAGATCCGGGCAGAGTAACAATCATGACCTCGTCCTTCCAGCTTTAGTCCTGGGCAGCCCCTACTTTTGATAGCATGATCACTGTGCATTCCATTCTAAGCAAATTCAAATTAGAAACTACATTACATAGCTCTCTGGGGTATTTTTAGCTGCTAAGCACTTTTCAAGGGTTTTTTTAAAACAACAATATCCAGACAGTCAAAAAGAGAAATTGCAAACATTGTGGGCAGTGCTTATCATTCATCAACAAAGATAAGATATCCTTTAAAACTGTATTGTGTGTGGCTGATCTGCTGCCTGATTAGAACTGAATGAAGCCTGGAAGGCTTTACCCATCAGTTCTCAAGCTTGGCTTCACATCAGAGTCAAGTGTGGGTTCTATTAAGTGCTGGCTCTGGAGCTGTTTAACATGGATTGGATCCCAGCTTTGCCACTGCCCAGCTGTATGACCCTCTGAAGATTGCTGAAGGTCTCCAAGCCTCAGTTTCTTCATCTTCAAAAGGGGAACAAGTTTATTTTCAAACTTATAAAATTGGGAGAATTAAACAAGCAACTGTCGTTTGTGAACAGTGTAGCATAGTAGCCTGGCTCTGATGAATGCTCGAAAATGTTAGTAGTGGTACAGAGTCAGCTAGGTTCTTCTTCCCTTAACGTGGTTTTTAGGCTTTCCAAAACCCTTTCACATATATCCCTCACCAATTGACAACAGCTCAATAAGGTCTGCTACAATCCCATAAGACACAAAATCAGTTATTTCATGAAAGCAGAATTTCAGAAGTAAACGGGAATTGATCTGCTCTTAGAAATGAAAAGTATTCAATCTGGAAGGCTTGCTGTTATATTTAAATCAAACAGTGCTTAAAAGAGCAGCAGAGGACCCTGTTGAAAGCAGAGTAAGGTGCTTTCCCCTTTGAGGGTAATCATTCCCTTCCAGTGGGAAACGATAGTCACCAGGGCTCACACTCTCTACTTGTTCCTCTTTGCAAATGAAGAATCTTCAAAGCTGGAGGCCAAGAATCAGAGCACGGAGACAATTTGTTGCCTTCCTCTTGCCTTCTCTTAACCTCCTCCTTATGGTCTGAGGGCAAGAAGTATTGATAAGGTGGTGGGTAAGGAAATCTGTGACTCGTAGGAGGCACCCACAGAGCAATTCCCTGCCAGTACTTGGGGAAACCTTAAAATTGACGTCAAACTTCCTGTTCTCCCAGGAGGGATCTGTTTCCAAGAAAACAGGTTATGATGAGTAAGAAAGCAGTGTTCTGATCAAATTTGCATGCAGATTGAATTGTGAATCATGCTGGAGTTTGTGAGAAAGGTGACAATTTGTGAACAGGTTTTCATTTCTCCCAAGTTTTTCTGCAACCAAGTAAAACTAGGTTTGCATGTGATATTCCTTTCTTTTTTAATCTTCTTTAGATGCTAACAGTGACTTTGACTTGCCAGGGTTTTGCCCCTTCCCTTAAAGGACCTATACCTCTGAAGAGAAGGAAGATAAAATTACAAATTCTGTTAAAATGCCTTATTCGAATGCCTTCTCAGATTACATTCTGAGTTTATAGATTCTGTAAAAGAATTGAACATGTGAGCTGAGGCCACTGCAGCAGAATTGGTTGAGGAATTGGGCGCCAGAGTGGGGGATTGGTAAGGTCGGAAAGAATCCTATGTGGAGTTAGGTTAAATAACAAAGGGAACTATTACCAGTAGGTATTCTAAAAAAAATTTTTTTTAAAGGAAGTGAATAGACAAGAATGGGTTTCAGTAAACCTAAAATTTGGAGCTGTGAGCCTCTTGTTCTGGTTATCTATTTCTGTGCACCCTAATTCTCTGGCCTTTGCAAAGTAGTGGCATAAAACACCACCAATAATTTTATTATACTCATGGACTCTGTGGGTCGGGAAACCAGTGGAAGCTTGCCTCTGCTTCAGTGCTTTGGACTTTGGCTGGGAACACTGGAAGTCTTGGGGTGACTCAACAGCTGGGGGCTAGAATTATCTCAACACTTGCTCATTTATACATCGGGGGGTTAATGCCCTCTGTCCAGTGGTGTGGGGAAAAGAAAGAGAGATCAGATTGTTACTATGTCTTTTTCTTTTCCCCACAAGTGGGGCCTCAGCGAGGGTTGTTGGTTGGAACATGTGGCCTTTCCACATAATCTCTCTGCTTCCTCCCAGTATGATGATTGAGTTCCAAGAATAAGCATCTTCAAAGGACAAGGTAGAAGATGCATCTCTTCTTATGACCTAGCTTAGGAAGTCATGAGTGTCACTTGTCATCACGCTCCTTCCAGATTCAAGGAGAGGGAAAAAGACCGCGTATCCCAAAGGAGTATCTAATTCACATTGAAAGAAGAGCACATGGCATGGGATATTTGGTGTGGCTAGTTTTGGAAAAGATGATGGGCCACACCTCCCAACAGTATCAGTTAAGAGCTTAAAACTTTTCTGCAATTTCTGATGGTGATATCAATAGCCCTGCATGATCTGACTCCAGCCTCTCTCTGACCCCACCACTCTCCTTTGCTCTCTGAGTTTCAGTCACACCAGTCTTCATTCTGTTCTTGATCACATCAACATTTTTCTCACTTTGGAACCTTCAAGCACACTGCTTTCTCTGCCTGGAATACTCTTCCCCTCTTAGTATTGTTCCTCCCAAAAGGAAGATCAAAGCAGGCGATATGATTTGGCTCTGTGTCCCCACCAAATCTCAGCACAGATTGTAATCCCCACATGTCAAGGGAGGGACCTGGTGGGAGGTAATTGGATCATGGGGACAGATTTCCTCCTTGCTGTTCTCATCATAGTAAGTGAGTTCTCATGAGATCTGATGGTTTAAAAGTGTTTGGCAGATCCCCCCTCATTCTCCCCCTCTCTGCTGCTGCCATGTAAGAAGTGCCTTGCTTCTGCTTTGCCTTCTGCCATGATTGTAAGTTTTCTAAGGCCTCCCCAGCCATGTGGAACCGTGAGTCAATTCAGCCTCTTCCCTTTTTAAATTACCCAGTCTCAGGTAGCTCCTTATAGCAGTGTAAAACAGACTAGCACAGTTGGTGTATCTTTTGTTTTAATATTCCTTGACCTTGTTTCCACAAGCTGTCATGTTAGCATGGAGAAAGCAGGCAATCAAGCACATACGCTTTTATTTGCTTACACCCTGCCTCTTTGAGTCACTGACCCTAAGAGAGGTGTATGGAGAATTTTAGCAGGCCAAACCATACAACCTCTTTTTTAACCTTCCTATGTCTGTGCAGCCGGAGAAGAGAAATGAGGGTCACAAGCCTTGGCAGCCTTGGTGTCATCAGATGCTAGGTGTCTGCTGCTAACTCAGGAGATGACAGGTCCCACAGGCTGTTTTTGGTTTTTTGTTTTCTCTCTCTTTTTTTTTTAAATAAATGGGCCACTGCAACTGAAACTCAAATCCTCCCACCCTTGAAAGTGACTGCCTCATCTTAGCAGGGGCAAAATGGCTGTATTCTATGGAAAAGAAGCCGTCCACTCAAGCCTCAGTTATCTCTTAGGGACACCGGGGGCCAAAGAGCAGGCCAATCACTTTTACAAATACTGAAAGCATGTTTCCTGGAACCGATATAATTCTACTACTGTAAACATTTAAACCCTTCCCTCAAGCAGCAACCTCAACACTGACAATTTTATCTTCTGAAAAGAAACACTTTCTTATAATCCAGAGGTTGGTAAACTTTTTCTGCAAAGGGGTAGATAGCAAATATTTTAGGCTTTGCAGAGCCGTGTTGCAGCAATTCAATTCTGCAGCTGTAGCACAAAGGGAGCTATATAGTACATAAAGAAGTGGCTGCGTCTGTGTTGCAATGAAACTTTATTTATGGGCACTGAAATTTTCTCATATTTCACATAATTTTCATATGTTACGAAATATTATTCTGCCCTTGATCTTTTTTTCAGCCATTTAAAAAGTAAAAACCAATCTTATCTCATGAGCTGTACAAAAATAGGCAGCAGGGCTGGATTTGGCTCGCTGGCCCTAGCAATTTAATTCATTACTCTGGAATACTCAATACCCTCCAATTCACAGTTTAAAGGTCACACAATTTGCCAGGAACAACCTGGCCAGTGGTAGTGGTTTTCTAGTAACTGTGCTGGGACATCACCCATCTCTGCTTTGTTAATTATTACATATTCTTTAAATATCAGTGTGAATTTCAATCCTTAGAAAAGCCCTTTAAGAGCTTTAATTGGAATTACATTATATTTCTTCATGGTTTTCTGTACATTTTGGTATTTATTATTTGTGTTTATACCTTTAATTTGTGCAATCATGGGATTACTGTCTGTCTCTCCTTCAAGATTGTTAACCCCAGGAGAGCAGAAAGTGGGTTGATTTCTCATCGACCATGTATCCCTAGCTCTAGCGAAATCCCTGACACATAGCAGAAACCTCAAAAATCTTTAATGAATGAAAGAAATCTAGTTTCCTCTTGTTTGTTTTTGTTCTTGTGCTGAAGAGAAGCAGAGCATGTGAGAAAATGGCATTTAAAAAATCAGACTAACTCTGGAGGCAGTAGGAGAATTTCTTGCTAGGGTCTTAAAATGGAGGCGCCAGAACTGAACTCCAAACTCAAATCTGGAGAAGAGTGAGTTGTGACAGACCATCACCTCCCATGTTCTGAAAGCTAGACCTCTATTAATTATGTCATTTTTGCTCACAATTCATGTATTTCATTCTACTCACCACAGTTATAAGTATAGATTTGTTCGTGTAATCATTTGATTACTCTCTGTCTTCCCTTCATGACTGGAGTGGTTATGTATATTTTGTTTAAAAATTGTCAAAGTAAGAAGATTTTTAAGACAGATACAGAACTTGAAAACTACATTAGATAAGATAAATAAACTGGAAAATAAGTCCATTAGGTTCACTTATTTGAAGCACAGTTTTTGGTCAAGTTAATTTTTCAATTCTTAATTTTAGTCTTGCGTTATTCAGATTAATTTAACTGTATCTGATGCTCTGACAGGCTTTAGAATCTCTCTATATATTTAACATATTGTTTAAGGGCAATGCCAGAGAAAGGCTGAGAATGTATTCATTTATTCAACAAATATGTATTAGGAAATGCAAGATTACAAAAATACAATCCTTGCCTGAAAGAAGCCAAATATGAGAAACTCATATGACTTCCCTTCTCCATTCCTATCTCATCCTTTGCTTGCTCTTGATTCTGCAAATTGGCATTCAGTTTATGTCAAATCTGAACTAATTCAGGAAGCCAGTAACCAATGAGCACATTTGCACTGGTTTCTAGCCCTCTGTCTGAGACCTGAGAAGTTAGCATGAGTGAGGGGTTGTATTTGTCAGGGTTCTCTGGAAGGACAGAACTAATAGGATAGATGTGTATATAAAGAGGAGTTTATTAAGGAGTATTGACTCACACAATCACAAGGTGAAGTCTCACAATAGGCTGTCTACAAGCTGAGGAGCAAGAAAGCCAGTCCGAGTCCCAAAGCCTCAAAAGTATGGAGGCCAACTGTGCAGCCTTCAGTCTGTGGTCAAAGGCCTGAGAGCTCCTGGCCAACCACTGGTGTAAGTCCAAGAGTACAAAAGCTAAAGAACTTGCAGTGTGGTATTCGAGGGCAGGAAGCATCCTGCCAAGGAGAAAGATGAAGGCTGGAAGACTCAGCAAGTCTGCTTTTTGCAACTTCTGCCTGCTTTATTCTAGCCACAGTGGCAGCTGACTAAAGCTGACTAAAATTAAGATTAGAGGGTTCCCACCCAGATTCAGGGTGGATTTGCCTCTCCAAGTCCACTGACTCAAAGGTTAATCTCCTTTGGCAACACCCTCACAGACACACACAGGAACAATACTTTGCATCCTTCAATCCAGTCAAGTTGGCACTCAACGTTAACCATCACGGAGGTATTGTCTGTGCTTTGCGTTTTTCTACAGCCTGAGGATCTCACTTCTCTCTCTTATGTGGAAAGAGACCTAAGCAAGAAGATTTGGCTCCAAGTCTGTACAAGGAATCTTCTGCTAGTAAGGGAAAGAAATCCGAAGAGCAGTGTGCTGGGAGCTGGAAACTCTGGTTCCTTCCCAGCTCAGCCACAAACTCTCTATGTAGCCCTAGGCAAGTTGCTTTTTTCTCTCTGGATCTTAATTTCCTATTTAAAAAAATGAAAAAAAAAAACTAGAAAAAATATCTCTAAGGTTTTTCTGAGGGCTCACATTCTCACATTCAACTTATCACTGTATGCCTGTAGTTAGGAAACCATAATGAACACTAAAATTCGTAATTCTTAGTTGAATGATCATTCTGTTTTGTGAAACTTAACTTTTCAATATTTAAACAAGATTGGCCTCCTTTAAAGAGTCTCTGACTGAAAACAGCTGAAGATTAGGAGGCTGTAAGATGTGAAATGTCAATGATATTCTTTTAAAGGGGAAGAATCCTTTTTGGGGATATTTTTCTTTGAGTTAGCTCCAATCAGATAACAGACAGAGGGAGAGGACTTTTTAATTCAGGACAGCTACTATTTATTGAGCATCTATTAGATGCTAGGCACTGTCCTAATTGCTTCATATGTATTACCCCATTTAATCCTCTCTACAAAAGTATCTTATTCAAACAAAAACTAGGAGTTTGCTTCTAACAGGCCAGCACAGAGCAGGATGATGCTTAGCATCAGGATGAAAGTGTGAAGGGAGTAATTAAGAATGCATTCTTGGCCTGGTGCAGTGGCTCATGCCTGTAATCCCAGTACTTTGGGAGGCTGAGGTGGGCAGGTCACTTGAGGTCAGGAGTTTGAGACCACCCTGGCTAGTATAGCAAAACCTCATCTCTACTAAAAATACAAAAATTAGCTTGGCCTGGTGGCTCGTGCCTGTAGTCTCAGCTACTTTGGAGGCTGAGGCAGGAGAATAGCTTCAACTCGGGAGGTGGAGGTTGCAGTGAGCCAAGATCACACCACTGAACTGCAACCTGGGTGACAGAGTGAGACTAGGTCTCAAAAGAAAAAAAAATGCATTCTTATTAGTTCATGACTGTGCAATGAAATGCTGTTGTTTATTTTATTCACCAAAGACTTTCTAGCAGCCTTCCTAGTCCAAAAATAAGCCACTCACTATTCCATGTCACTGCAGCTTAAATCCTATGTTTAAATATAAAAGATAGTGGAGAAGAATGAGGTGAGAAAGGCCAACTAAAGAGGGTAAAGCCTTAGCAAGTATGTGGAGAAGGATGTGTGTTTGACCCCGACTTATTAGCCCAGGGGATGGTTCGTGTAGTTATAAACATGTGAGTAGTTTGGAAGGGTGGGTTGAAAGAAATCTGTAGAAGGACCTTATTTTATGATAAAGTCATTGTTTTTGTTTGCAGGAGAGGCAGAAGCCAGATATATAGTGACAGCTGTAAGCAAAGGGTGGGCAACATGGGAAAGAGACAGGATGAAGACAGAAGCTCGCCACGGAGCAAGGTGCAGGTTGTCTGAGAATGAGGAAGGCCCAAGGATGTGTGCAGAAGAGAAAGCAAGTGGTGGAGGGAGGAAAGAAGGAGAAAGGAAAGGAGAAGGGGGAGAGCAAGCGAGCATCCAGCTATCTCTTTAGTTGTTCTGCTTAGGTCTCTCACAGTTTCCTCAAAATCAATATTTTTTACCTTCTTGAA
Source organism: Symphalangus syndactylus (assembly GCF_028878055.3). Classification (NCBI taxonomy): domain Eukaryota; kingdom Metazoa; phylum Chordata; class Mammalia; order Primates; family Hylobatidae; genus Symphalangus; species Symphalangus syndactylus. The sequence goes on from NC_072429.2 coordinate 38,166,865, forward strand.
AAAGCAAGTTCGACTTCATTTTATTTGAAACACTGACTTTATCACAGAATAAAATAGGGTTGAACTTGTTTTTATTCTGTCATAGAATTCTAGAATTCAGATTGTCAAATAAATTTTGATGTGTCTACTTTCAAAATATTTCTCAGCCACATTCATGTTGTCCAGTCTCTACTACCACCATCCTTATTTAAACCATTATCATCTCTTGCTCAATTGAAAATTGAAATCCCATAGTTAGCTTTCACGTATTTTATTCACCTTCCAAAACTGTTATCTTGGAGTAACTGCAGTGATCTTTTGAAATGAGATTATAGCACATCCCTCCTTAAAACGCTACAGTGACTTCCCATTGCCCTTTGAGCAAAATCTAAATTTTCTCCATCGTACGTAGTCAATCTCCTCCTGTTCAGCTCTGCTGCAGCCACATGAGCCTTCTTTCCATTCTTCAAGCTCCTGATTCCATTTTTCTTGAACTCTTTGCACCTGCGCTTCCTTTGGGCTGGAACAGTTTACCTCCAGCTCTTTGTAGACCAGTCCCTTCTCTTCCTCTGGGTCTAACATTAGGTGCCTCTTCCTGAGTGTGCCCAACCCAACGACCCCTCCGTTAGTCTCCATAATAGCACCTTGCTAGTTCCTGCATGTCACTTGCACAATTTGTAAGACTATATTTATTTGTTTGCTTGCTTTTCAAGTTGTCTATTTCTCCTGTTAGACTGTGTACTCCGTGAAGAAAGACTATCTTGGCTCTTTTAGTCACTGTTGTGTCCCTGAAGCTTAGCATGGTGTCTAGCACATTATTGTTGGCATGCAGTAAAGATTGGCTGAATGAATAAATAAAAGGAAGAAAGAAGATCATAGATCTAGACATCTTAGATATTTTATATGTGTATATATACATACACATCTATTTATCTATCTATATATATAGTAGTATTAGGATTGATGAATAAGCTTTTTAATTAACAAAGAACTATAATTTTGTAAGCTGTTTTAAACATTCTCCTACAGGAAAGAAAGGGCAGCAGGTATAATTGAATACTTGAAATAGTGACAGTCCTTTACTTTGTAAAATGATATTTTTAGTGCATTCATTTCTCCTCTAATTGTTGCTGCATTTATTTCGGTTCCCATGGGAACCTAGAGAAGGACTTTCCCTATATTCCCCACCTCTTTGGGCTTCAGCAAAAGAAAATGGACCTCAAGGGAGTCTTCAAGAGCTGCTTCAAAATTGACTATTCATCAAAGCACTTGCTGAAGACTGGCTTCGTGTCGGGGCTGTGCTGAGTGTTATGGAGAAGGAGGTGAAGGAGATATGGTGCTTACCATGAAGGAAAGGTGGCCGCATGAATGCATCATTTTAATACAGTGCAATAAGTGAGGTGATGAGCTTTGCACAGATTTTATGGAATTAAGGAAGAGGTCAGGAAAGCTTTTAGGAACTGTAGAGACAGTGCCTAAATTGTGTTTGAAGTTTGTCCTGAGTCAGCAGATGAGAGAGGGGAGGGAAGAGTGGAAGGCAATCTAGGTCAATTAACTTCCTATTTCAATTCAAAAGCATAAAGGTGATTTAAAACACAAAAGAAAAAAAAGAGAGGAATTAAACTTCAGAAAAGTAAAATACACAGTCGTCCACTGCTTATGTCCATGGGGAAGAATGGATATGGGTCCAGCTAAAGAAAACTGTGAAATACGGAAGAAAAAATTCCCACACATTTGTCATCCTGGGTTTTCCCAAGTAAAAGGGGTCAAATAGCCACCTTTGGGATGCATCCAATAGTCCCATGTAAGAGATTTTCTTAGGGTGCGGGGTGAGGATTATAGGGGAAGACACGTACCAACCTGAAAGGGAGTAAGCTTGACCACATGGCTGAGTGGCATCTCTGAAACCAACAGGGATAATGATAATGCTATAGTCCACCTGGTTGGTCCAGAAATGGTGTTTTCATCAAAAGAACACAGTCTAGCAATCTACAGCCATTTCAAAATAACCCAAAACTATTTTGTAAGTATGTCTCAGCAACAGCAAGGTGAAACATAATTTCCAGGAACATTCAAATTCCCTCCTTTCCTGCTTTTTTCCCACCTGCCTCTCCATCTTCAGGTGCTGCCTTCAGTTTCTCTGCCCTTTAACTCTCTTCTCAAATCCTCATGCCCTTTTTATTACCCCATCATTTCCTCTTAACCTCGAATCCTGCTATCTCAAGAATTATAAGAAGGACCTCCCCATTTTGATGGGGGAGGATCCTCAACAGCTAATTATTTTAATTTAGTCACATTCTCATTAATTGAATCACTGGGACCCAATTCTGTTACAGACATAGAATCCTATAGTATGAGAAGCAGAAGGAAATCGGATATCTTAGTACAGTGTTCTCACTTTACAAATTAGAGGTCTATGGTCTAGAGAAAGGAGCCCAGGAGCAGCTTCTCAGTGCCAGGACCGTCTGATAATTAAGGCAGTATGTTCTTATTTTAATAGCTACACTCCCTTAAATGAGGCTCAGAACTCAATTTCCTACTATGTAATTCCTGTCTCAGACGATTCTAGTGTGTCACAGTGGGATCACAATGCTACCTTAAAGATTTTCCTCGTGAAACTGGAATAGAATTTTCACCTTCTATTTTTATGTTTGAAATATGTTAACATCTTTAAAAATTGCCTTTCTTGTTGGCGTTTTTATTGATTCCACCAACTACCCAAAATAATTAAATGCGTAATAAGGAGCGAAATGTGTGGAATCATCCAAATGCTTGCTCTTGATTATGATCTACCGCATTAAAAACTTGTTTTTGCATAACTAAATCTGCAGGGGGAGAGTTTACAACAAATGCTCATAATAATGAGGTGCCTGCCACTGAGCCTGGTGGTTTGCATGCATCGTCTCACTTAAGCCTTACAACATTCCTGTGAATGAGGTAACTGTTTCCACTTCACAGGAAAGTGGAGATTGGGAGAGGTTAGGCTCCAGGTCACATGGTAAATGGGGGAGCCATTTTCCAAGCCCAGGTATGGCAGAATTAAAGTCTGAGCTCTTAATCTCTGCATTACACTCATGAAATACATTGATTCAAAGGTGCAGTCATCCTCATTGCCACAGACTAGGTGTCATAGATGAACACAATGAGAAGCAACAGTTTTCACTGTTGTGTTCAGCCTCGAAAAGGATTTAATTTTGGCGAACTATTGCAAGGCTGTGAGGAAGTTTTTTGGAAAGCATGTCTGGGGTAGATCAACCTAAAGTACCACCTGTGACAGTTTTAATATCTTACAGATTCTTGCCCTGCCATTCTATCTTCTCATCTCCCTTTCCTACATGGTGTGTATGCTCAGAATCTTTTTGGGTTCTTGGAACAACAGTTAAACTACTCCTTCCTTATCAGGTTATATGCTTCACTGGTTACACACACAGACACACACACACAATTCACCTCCTTTGCTTCACACTTCATTTCTAGTGTCTTTCAGGTTTAACTACTAGCATAAAACTGTCTTTACATTCCTTATGATTTTAATGATTGTTACAACTCTGATTGCCCATTAACTTTAAGTTACTGTTATAAATAAGACTAGAATCACTATTAATTAACTGGGATGTAATCAGGAACACAAGTATAATGTAATTTCTCTTGCTGTCTCATAGGTCCATAGAGAGACCCAAGTGGTGATAGCAACCAACCATTCAAGGTAATATATTTCTATAACTCCTTGGTGGACAATAATGGCTTAACCCAAAGATGGCTCCCTAGGGAAGATGTCAGGCTTGGTGGTGGCCACCCATTCTCATGTCCTTAACAATAAAAATAGCTCCATTATCTCCATTTCTAGCCCAGATCTCTCACCCAAGGTCTCAGTGCTGAACTTTCAGGTGCCTTTTGGCATTATTTTTTAAATGTTCTTCAGCTAAAGCAAATTGAATCTTTAAAACTTAACTGATTATTCTAGAACTGTGCTGTTCAATGTGGTAGCCAACAGCCATGTGTGGCTGCTATTGAATACAAGAATAGCAGCTAGTCTGGGGGTGGAGCCAAGATGGCCGAATAGGAACAGCTCCAGTCTACAGCTCCCAGCATGAGCAATGCAGAAGACGGGTGATTTCTGCATTTCCAACTGAGGTACTGGGTTCATCTCACTGGGGAGTGCTGGACAGTGGGTGCAGGACAGTGGGTGCAGCGCACCGTGCATGAGCCGAAGCAGGGTGAGGCATCGCCTCACCTGGGAAGCACAAAGGGTCAGGGAACAACTGGTACCAGCCACTGCAAAAACATGCCAAATTGTAAAGACCATCGAGGCTAGGAAGAAACTGCATCAACTAACGAGCAAAATAACCAACTAACATCATAATGACAGGACCAGATACACACATAACAATACTAACCTTAAATGTAAATGGGCTAAATCCTCCAATTAAAAGGCACAGACTGGCAAATTGGATAAAGAGTCAAGACCCATCAGTGTGCTGTATTCAGGAAACCTATCTCATGTGCAGAGACACACATAGGCTCAAAATAAAGGGATGGAGGAAGATCTACCAAGAAAATGGAAAACAAAAAAAGGCAGAGATTGCAATCCTACTGTCTGATAAAACAGACTTTAAACCAACAAAGATCAAAAGAGACAAAGAAGGCCATTACATAATGGTAAAGGGATCAATTCAACAAGAAGAACTAACTATCCTAAATATATATGCACCCAATACAGGAGCACCCAGATTCATAAAGCAAGTCCTTAGTGACCTACAAAGAGACTTAGACTCCCACACAGTAATAATGGGAGACTTTAACACCCCGCTGTCAACATTAGACAGATCGACGAGACAGAAAGTTGACAAGAATATCCAGGAATTGAACTCAGCTCTGCACTAAGCGGACCTAATAGACATCTACAGAACTCCCCACCCCAAATCAACAGAATATACATTCTTTTCAGCACCACACCATACCTATTCCAAAATTGACCACATAGTTGGAAGTAAAGCACTCCTCAGCAAATGTAAAAGAACAGAAATTATAACAAACCGTCTCTCAGACCACAGTGTAATCAAACTAGAACTCAGGATTAAGAAACTCACTCAGAAGAGCTCAACTACGTGGAAACTGAACAACCTGCTCCTGAATGACTATTGGATACATAATGAAATGAAGGCAGAAATGAAGATGTTCTTTGAAACCAATGAGAACAAAGACAGAACATACCAGAATCTCTGGGACACATTCAAAGCAGTGTGTAGAGGGAAATTTATAGCACTAAATGCCCACAAGAGAAAGCAGGAAAGACCTAAAACTGACACCCTAACATCACAATTGAACTAGAGAAGCAAGAGAAAACACATTCAAAAGCTAGCAGAAGGCAAGAAATAACTAAAATCAGAGCAGAACTGAAGGAAATGCAGACACAAAAAACCCTTCAAAAAATCAATGAATCCAGGAGCTGGTTTTTTGAAAAGATCAACAAAATTGATAGACCGCTAGCAAGACTAATAAAGAAGAAAAGAGAGAAGAATCAAATAGACGCATTAAAAAATGACAAAGGGGATATCACCACCGATCCCACAGAAATACAAACTACCATCAGAGAATACTATAAACACTTCTACGCAAATAAACTGGAAAATCTAGAAGAAATGGATAAATTCCTCGACACATACACCCTCCCAAGACTAAACCAGAAAGAAGTTGAATCTCTGAATAGACCAATAACAGGCTCTAAAATTGAGGCAATGATTAATAGATTACCAGACAAAAAAAGTCCAGGACCAGATGGATTTACAGCCAAATTCTACCAGAGGTACAAGAAGGAGCTGGTACCATTCCTTCTGAAACTATTCCAATCAATAGAAAAAGAGGGAATCCTCCCTAACTCATTTTATGAGGCCAGCATCATCCTGATACCAAAGCCTGGCAGAGACACAACAAAAAAAGAGAATTTTAGACCAATATCCTTGATGAACATTGATGCAAAAATCCTCAATAAAATACTGGCAAACCAAATCCAGCAACACATCAAAAAGCTTATCCACCACGATCAAGTGGGCTTCATCCCTGGGATGCAAGGCTGGTTCAACATACGAAAATCAGTAAACGTAATCCAGCATATAACAGAACAAAAGACAAAAAAAAACCACATGATTATCTCAATAGATGCAGAAAAGGCCTTTGACAAAATTCAACAACTTCATGCTAAAAACTCTCAATAAATTAGGTATTGATGAGACGTATCTCAAAATAATAAGAGCTATCTATGACAAACACAGAGCCAATATCATACTGAATGGACAAAAACTGGAAGCATTCCCTTTGAAAACTGGCACAAGACAGGGATTCCCTCGCTCACCACTCCTATTCAACATAGTGTTGGAAGTTCTGGCCAAGGCAGTCAGGCAGGAGAAGGAAATAAAGGGCATTCCATTAGGAAAAGAGGAAGTCAAATTGTCCCTGTTTGCAGGTGACATGATTGTGTATCTAGAAAACCCCATCATCTCAGCCCAAAATCTCCTTAAGCTGATAAGCAACTTCAGCAAAGTCTCAGGATACAAAATCAATGTGCAAAAATCACAAGCATTCTTATACACCAATAACAGACAAACAGAGAGCCAAATCATGAGTGAACTCCCATTCACAATTGCTTCAAAGAGAATAAAAAATACCTAGGAATCCAACTTACAAGGGATGTGAAGGACCTCCTCAAGGAGAACTACAAACCACTGCTCAATGAAATAAAAGAGGATACAAACAAATGGAAGAACATTCCATGCCCGTGGGTAGGAAGAATTAATCATGAAAATGGCCATACTGCCCAAGGTAATTTATAGATTCAATGCCATCCCCATCAAGCTACCAGTGACTTTCTTCACAGAATTGGAACTACTTTAAAGTTCATATGGAACCAAAAAAGAGCCCGCATTGCTGAGTCAATCCTAAGCCAAAAGAACACAGCTGGAGGCATCATGCTACCTGACTTCAAACTATACTGCAAGGCTACAGTAACCAAAACAGCATGGTACTGGTACCACAACAGAGATATAGACCAATGGAACAGAACAGAGCCCTCAGAAATAATGCCGCATATCTACAACCATCTGATCTTTGACAAACCTGACAAAAACAAGCAATGGGGAAAGGATTCCCTATTTAATAAATGGTGCTGGGAAAACTGGCTAGCCATACGTAGAAAGCCGAAACTGGATCCCTTCCTTACACCTTATACAAAAATTAATTCAAGATGGATTGAAGACTTACATGTTACACCTAAAACCATAAAAACCCTAGAAGAAAACCTAGACAATACCATTCAGGACATAGGCATGGGAAAGGACTTCATGTCTAAAATACCAAAAGCAATGGCAACAAAAGCCAAAATTGACAAATGGGATCTAATTAAACTAAAGAGCTTCTGCACAGCAAAAGAAACCACCATCAGAGTGAACAGGCAACCTACAGAATGGGAGAAAATTTTTGCAACCTACTCATCTGACAAAGGGCTAATATCCAGAATCTACAATGAACTCAAACAAATTTACAAGAAAAAAACAACCCCACCAAAAAGTGGGCGAAGGACATGAACAGACACTTCTCAAAAGAAGACATTTATTCAGCCAAAAAACACATGAAAAAATGCTCCTCATCACTGGCCATCAGAGAAATGCAAATCAAAACCACAATGAGATACCATCTCACACCAGTTAGAATGGCGATCATTAAAAAGTTAGGAAACAACAGGTGCTGGAGAGGATGTGGAGAAATAGGAACACTTTGACACTGTTGGTGGGACTGTAAACTAGTTCAACCATTGTGGAAGACAGTGTGGTGATTCCCCAAGGATCTAGAACTAGAAATACCATTTGACCCAGCCATCCCATTACTGGGTATATACCCAAAGGACTATAAATCATGCTGCTATAAAGACACATGCACACGTATGTTTATTGCGGCACTATTCACAATAGCAAAGACTTGGAACCAACCCAAATGTCCAACAACGATAGACTGGATTAAGAAAATATGGCACATATACACCATGGAATACTATGCAGCCATAAAAAATGATGAGTTCATGTCCTTTGTAGGGACATGGATGAAGCTGGAAACCATCATACTCGGCAAACTATGGCAAGGACAAAAAACCAAACACCGCATGTTCTCACTCGTAGGTGGGAATTGAAAAATGAGAACACATGGACACAGGAAGGGGAACATCACACACTGGGGACGGTTGGGGGGTGGGGGTAGTGGGGAGGGATAGCATTAGGAGATATACCTAATGTAAGTGACGAGTTAATGGGTGCAGCACACCAACATGGTACATGTATACATATGTAACAAACCTGCACATTGTGCACATGTACCCTACAACTTAAAGTATAATAATAATAAAATAAAATAAAAAAGAAAAGCAGCCAGTCTGAATTTGAAATATACTGTACATGTGGCCACACTCAACCACAAAGAGTTAGTGCAAGAAAAAGAGCACAAAATACCTCATTAATGATTTTTATTGTTTATGTGCTAAAATGATATTTTCTCTGTATAGAATTAAATAACATACATTATTCAAATGAATCTCACTTGTTTCTTTTTACTTTATAATATGTGTTTATTAGAAAATTACAATTGCGTATATGGCACGCATATTTCTACTGAATAGTGCTGAGCTAGAATACCAAAACTGGGAGGAACTGTCTAATCCCACACCTTATTTTATGAGTGAATAATTGTTAATAACTAGTGTTTATTAAGTGAGGGTTCATGTCTAATCATGTGCCCTAGCACCTTACCTCTACTATCTCATTTAATATTTACTACAATTCTGTGAGGTAGGTATCATGGTTCTGCCCACTTTAGAGATGAAGTCTGTAGAGGGGAAATAGTTTGTCTGGTGTTACATAGCTTGTAACTCAGATGCTTGGCACAGCATCAATTCCTGGGAATAATGGAATATACAAGTACTTCCTGAGACTTAGATGCCTGTGTATGGCTCCCTGGTTGTCTCTCACTGAATCCACCTATCTCTGGTAGCCACAGTATAATGGACCTACTCCTCAATTATCCTTGCCCTCAATTCAGATTTCATTTTGTCTTTGAAATAAATGTGTGTACAGTTTAATGGAAAAGTGATTTCTCTGGAGCAGGGGCCTCTAAAATTATAGCAAGCTCTATTTTTTTTTCAGTTACAGAGGCAGAGGAAAGTGGCCAAATGTGAAGCTTTATGACGGAAGGTAAGTTTTCATTCCGCCTAGAGCTGTATTCCTGTCATGGCAACACATGCAGTACATACACACACACAGACACACACACACACACACAGACACACACAGACACACCCCACACAGAGCAAATCCCTCCTCCCAAACTCTTCAGATATTTACAGTGTAGCTACATCTTAGACTTGATTTTAAAAATTAGTTGAAAGGTTAAAATAACATATGGACAAAAATGATAGCATTAACACATTTCCTTATAAAGGACAACATTGGAAACCGTTATGCCATTTCAGAATAAATCCAACCCAACCAATTTCTTTTTCAGCTTAGAATGGATTGTTGCTTCTTTAATTGATTGTCACATGATATTGCTTGTTTGTATTTATGAAGAATGTCATATAAAAAGTGTATTACCTGAGACACTAAAATCACACTCAGCACAGTGAGAGGCTTTCTTTGGGAGGAGTACATGAAAACTGGGAAATAAAATTTATGCCTCCCATATGCTAACTCTAGGGTATATGGTTACTGAATGAAATGGGTGATAGAATTTCTCCTAGTATTTGAATTATTTTCTCTATATTTTGACAAACATGTGAAATTGAACTCGTACAAGTTAATTGAAAATGCATGTTACTCCTCTATATACTCAACCTTCCAGTCCCTCTGATAAACAATATTAGGTTCTTATAGAGCTATCATTTATGAGGGTTCTTGAGAAAGGCGTATTAGTGATAGCAGGGTGTATTTGTCTTTAATGAGCTTGAAGAATTTATGAATTCATTCACTTACTCTTAGAATAGTAACAGGGGTATCATCTATGTGTCAGACCCTGTCCCAGGTGCTGAGAAATTTGAGAGAAATTAAGAGATCAACGCTGTCTTTAAGCTACTCAGAAATGTTAGATGGTTTACTCATTAAAAAATAAATAAATGCCCAGGAGCATATGAGTATTGTCCCAATGAGTCAGATAAATATTTTACATTTTATCTTATTGTTATAATTATTCCTACTATTATTAGAAAAAGATGGAGAAATAGGCTTGCAGGAAACAGAATGTTGAAAAAAGATTTCAGAACCTCTGATCTGGTGGGTCCTACTGCAGTAGACAATATAGCAGAGTGGAAATAAGTCTGAGCTTTGGAGACGGTGTGAAATAGATACTGTAGGTACTTAAGTGGAAAAAGAGTTGGAGGCTAGAAAGGCAATTATTACTTTTTGTCTCATAGAGCACCTCTATTTTAAACTGCATGGAAAAAATGCAGACAAAAAGATCTAGTCTGTTAATGAACTAGTGTGAATCTGTTACTGCAATTCTGCCCTTTTGAAAATTTCAGTGTATACCTCACCAAAGGTTTAAAATCATTAATCTTAAACCTCATTTTTTAAGGCTATAAGCTCAGGAGCATCAAATTTCCCATGAATTTGCAATGTAAATATTTACCTTTCTGATTGATTTTTCCTTTGTTTTTTCCCCCTAAGTTCACGACTTTGTTTTCCTCTGTTTTTAAAAGCTGATTGGCTAACTCATTTCAAAGGCATCTCCTTGACCTTATATTCTGAATCTGGAATTTATTATATTTACTGTTACCAAAATGACACTATCTACATCAACTTGTACCTTCTTCCATTTTCTCTCTTCAAGGTACTTTATGACCCAGGCTGCTTTCTGGATCAGAAAGATACTCAAAGCTGTAAAGTTCACACAAAGCCAGGCTTTGTTATCACCTGAGTGTGCAGAAGGGCACTAGCCCTGAGTATGTGCCACCTCGTACGCCTCTCACATGCTTCTCCGTTTTCCCTACTTCACTTTCCTGGGTTCACTCCAAGACAGAGAATGGAAGAAACCAGAGCTAAACTTGTGTGCCTGCAGTCCAGATGTCATGCCTGGAGGTGAGTTGTTCTGAACCTATGGACACATAAGTTTAGAGTATGTGGGACACACTCACTGCTTTAAAAGATTTGGTCTTGGGCCATACCTACTGCTCTGAGCTCTGAGAGTGTGGCCGTGGAAGGACTGTGAGGCCAGCCCAATTTGCTCTTGGAAACAGCCTGCTCCATTTTCCTTTGCTTTGAGCCCCGATGTGGTCACATCCTCTACTTTGGTCTCTCCTCAACACAGCTGATGCCAACTGCTATTCCCAACTAGCTGTGTTGTCAAGGCCCAGGATTCTTTTTTCAATTAGAAAATATTTTTGCAAACATTTTAAAGAACCCATATTGTACTTTTTCTTATTATAAAGTAAGACATATTCAATGTAGAGAATTTGGCAAATACTGAAAAATATAAATTTTAAAAAGCAAGCATGAACTCTGATTCTGCCCCTCAGAGACAACCACTGTTAACGTTTTGTGAAATTTCTCATAGATTTTTAATCTAGAACCACAGGAATTTCTACTATAGGATGCTATTAAATGTGCTGGTAGGCATTCCACTTTTTCTCTTAGTAACATTTTGTGAAAGTTTCCTCATTTTATTTAAGTAGTCTATGCAACCACATTTAGATATGCTTATGTGTGTGTATACTATACAGAATGCTTTCCAGTGATGTCTTTCATAATTTAGCATTGCCCTTAGGCAAGGACCCATCCAGTATTCCTACATAGCATTACTCTCCCATTTGTGGTACAGCTACCACAAACCATGTATTTTGATGTTTTACTCCTTACTCTTCATGCCTAATTGCATTTTCTTCATTTTTTATTCTTTACATCATTTTTTTAAAAAAATCGAGTAATACAGTGCTTATAAGAAAAGACAAAAAGCCGTCTGTCTGTTTACCACCTAAGAATCAGCTATCTCTAGAAGACAGATCTTTTTGTTTGAGTTCGTCTGTCAGGACTGTTCAATTTTGAAAAGTATAAAAAATTAGCTGGCCGTGTGCGGTGGCTCACGCCTGTAATTCCAGCACTTTGGGAGGCCAAGGTGGGCAGATCACAAGGTCAGGAGATCCAGACCATCCTGGCTAACACGGTGAAACCCCGTCTCTACTAAAAATACAAAAATTAGCCCGGCATGGTGGGCACCTGTAGTCCCAGCTGCTGGGGAGGCTGAGGCAGGAGAATAGTGTGAACCGGGAGACGTAGCTTGCAGTGAGCCGAGATCGCGCCACTGCACTCCAGCCTGGGCGACAGAGTGAGACTCTGTCTCAAAAAAAAAAAAAAAAAAAATAGCTGTATTGGTTAGAAGTAGGTTTATGTATATAATGGAAAATACAAATTAATAGTAGCTTAAACACTTCATCATTAGTTTTCTCAGGTAGCAGAAGCCTGAAGATATGTAGTCGATCTTTACTATTTAAGCTCTATCGGGGACAAAGGTTCTGGTAGTTTTCTTCTTCCTTATGACTTCTATTTTCAAATTTTCAATATGCCTGCTGTTGGAGCTCCTCATTCTACAGAACAGGAATGAGTAAGGAATCAAAATAATTATGGCATGCTCTAGTCACATCAGGAACTTTGAAGGAGTCTTCCTGGAAGTTCCATACCACACATCTGCTTAAATTTCACTGGCCAGATCTCAGCCAAGGGCTGGGAAGTTACGAATGTAGTCATTTACCACTGAATAAAATCGAGGTTTTACTATTCATGGAAAGACATGAAGAATATTGGGTAGGCAATTAGACAATATATTGCCTCACATAACTGAATAGTTCAAGGGTTGTTTATAACTTCAGGTACAGTTTGATTTGATTTATGACAACATAATCAGGACTTTGATTTCATTTTCTCAGAGAGTCTCTGGCTCATTCTCCTCATGTTGTTTTTACTGGCTGTCTCTTGGATGGCAGAGATGGCTGTAACATTTCGTGATACATAATTCTTCTACCTCACTGTCCAAAGAAAGAGAGAAACATTATTTCTGAGACCTCTCACAGGAAGGCAAAAATATTTTCTTCCCAGAATCCTAAGCAAAGGCTCTTTGTGTATCATTAGCCCAGCTGGATCACTTGCTTATGCCTGATTCAGTCATTATGACCAGGCAGATGGGATATACTGACTGGTTTAGGCCAATTAAGATTATCCCTAGCAATGGCAATGAGTTTAGCTTCCCTACAACACAGATTGTCTGGATGGGGAGATGTGATTACTGCACATGAACATGAGCATAAGTATCTAAAGAAACCAGTGTTCACTACAACTTTTCTGGAAATTATCTCCTTCTTTCTACATAGTATGCTTACATAGATAGTTCTTCATTTGTTGTTTAGTGAACTCCCCATATTATTTCCTCTTCTAATCACCTCTGCAACTTTAAATAGCACAATTATACTTTGATTTTAATGTTCATTCCATTAACCACAGGAGATGGACATCTCTTGACTCCTATTTTGTATGATGAGGACATCAAAGTTTCTTTATCCAATCATCACACTTTCTCACCTCTACTTTCCAATTATTATGCCAGTTGTATCATTGTTTTTATAATGTTGAGATTGAGAAATATATATTCTGTCCTGCTACATTCGTTAAGTCTTTTCAAATATCCAGGTTCATTCTAAAAGTTTAAAATTAGAAAACAACATTTAAATTTTTTTGACATTATAAATACTGTTCCTTGGTGGTCCAGGTGGTTACACTTTTCTTCTAGGTCATCAAAGACACAATCTTGTGCCACTGAAGTTTAAATGGTTTCTCTGTTTCTAACCAGCACAAAATGCCTTTACCATTTCTGTAAGTTTTTCAGGATCTCAATTAAACCAATTTACCCCTTTTATTTATTTCTTTCCTCTAGGGACCTCTCTTCCATGATCATCCAGGGTGAATTAGACCAGGTCCTCCTGAGACCAGCAGCGTGGATATTGTATGTCCAAAAGCTAGATCTGGGGCTTAGAAAAGAATTCTGGGCTGGAGTGCAAAATTTGAGACTTATTAGGATACAAATGGTAATCAAGCAAGGCTTGTGGATGAAATAGTATGGGGGTAGGGGGACTGTAGTGAAAGGAGTGAAAGGGGAAGAGGGAGGGCTTTGACATTTAAGTGCTAGCCAGAGAAGGAGTTGGCAAAAGAGACTGAGCTTTTCAAATCTTAGCATCAGATAATCAACAAGCTGGGGGAGCAGCAGAAAGTGATGTTGAATCTCACACCTGGAACAGGGGTTTTTGCTTCAGCATTCCTGGCAGATGGCATCTAGCCTGTGCTTTGGTACCTGCAGTGCTAGACAGCCCCAAATGTTGAAACAGTCTTACACTAAAGTGAATTATTTCTCTGTAATATCCTGGCCCCTATTCCACCTTCTCATGCATCAGAAATCCAGCCTGATTGTATTGTTTCTCTCTGCATAATAGTGGTCCAAATAATCTGACATAGTTACGTGCTCAATACGTGTAATGCGATCAATGATTAATGTTGTTTTTACATTGTTGTTACTATTAACGACATTTTATTTCATAGTTGCTCATGGCAAAAGCTTTAATGTCGGACAGCATGAATTCCAACCTTGGCTCTGCTCCTTTCTAGCCATGTTTTCTCAATATCAAGTTTCTTAGTCTTTCTGTGCTTTGTTTCTTTTTCCTTTGTAAAATTGCAATAGTAATAGAATCTCCTTCATAGACTTGCTATGAGGCTCAACTGAGATAATGCATATAAAATGCTTATCACAGTGACTAGCAAAAAGTATGTGCTCAATAAATGTTTATGTAATAATAAAATAATGACAGTAATAATAACAATAATAATGAACTCCACTTGCTGCCTATGCTTACCTTATTAATGATCTCAGTGAGTTGAAATTATCTGGGTCCAACTCCATCTCCTTTGCTTGGCTTGGAGTGCTTTGAAAAGTGGAGTCCTATCTTTTTATTCATCATATCCTGCAGGGTTAAGTACAGGGGCCACCACATAGAAAATGAGTAAAATGTTTGTGGAACAAATACTCGCCAACCTCCTAGACAGCCTGGTTGCCCTTTTTTTAAACATTAAGTGATAGCTCTAATCATCTACTAACCATCTTATTATCTGTAGGAGACCCCAAAGGGATCCACATGCACCACAAATGCAAATATGTCAGCCACACTCACCTTGTCCCTCTTTTCTCTGACCATCTCCACTGCCTGCAGTGCTGCCTGGAGATGCATCCTGTTGCCCCTGCCCATCATGAAAGCACCAGTGTCTGTGCCAAGGAGCCTAGCTGGGAATGACACGAAGACCTGCCTCTCCAGAGCCAAGGATAGGTCCTCCTTCCTGGATCTAGCTCTGCTTTATTAATTGGGCCCAGAACATAGCATCTTGTCTTGTGCTTAAACCCCTCTTGAACACTCCTATTGATTTTTGCTTCTAACCCCTTCTCTTTAGAGCTCAAACCAGTTTAAGGGATCTTCAGGGGCCAGAGGCCATTCCTTATCTCCTACTTTTCTTCCCGCTATAGCCCCTTCCTCCTCAGGGCTTCCTTTCCTACTTACATGACAAGAGCCTCTAGGTGTATGAATGGGACCAACCTGTACGGGGAAGGGGCGATGGACAGTATGGGGTAGGAACTCATTCAAAGATGCCCCATTAGTATATTATTTAAAATGTATCTCTAAGTATAGATGTTAAATATCACTTTTGCTGTATCCTGAACATGGCAGTGGTTTCACAACTCTATAGCTTGGTCAAAACTCACAGAACTGTACACCCAAACCAGCAAATTTTACTACATATAAATCTAAAAATAAATTATAAAATTTTAGTGTTGTCACGAGTTTCCCAGCACTTCATACTCTTGATGTCTGTTTCATTGTTTTGGCTGCCCTTGCCCGAAAGAGCTGACTCGGAACACTGTTTTCTAGATTTCCTTTCCAGTACCCTGAATGTTCATCTATTTGATTTTTATTGATAATAAAACATGAATTAGTTAACTGCAGTCTCAAACATAAATAGATTAAACCAAACAATACCGGGAAGACTGGAGGACAAAGACCAGCTAACACAGAAAGGGGCCAGGAGGCTCTTATCTGGACTGTGATAACTCTGCTTTGCGGCCCTTTATCTGCCTCTATTCTCTGCTGCTTCACGCGGTCGGCTTTTCAGTGTTCAAACAGCAGGTTAATACGGACTTTGCTGGATAGTAAGTGATTAAGAACGTCCTATCTTGAATTGATGTGGTCTTATGTTCTCTTGCTCAATTCTGTTAATTCCTTTTGAACTAGGCTGACTTCTGGGCAGCTGTTTCCCAGTTAGATACAGTCTGAAGCCTCTCTCCTCCTTCTCTGGCTCCACATTCATTTTTTAGTTACAGACATATGATGTCACTGTGTCTGAACACCTGTTCTGCTTTACAACCCCTCCTGCATGTGAGTCTACTTCTTCCCAAGCCACCTCCTCTCATAAAAATGAGTGATCATCATTTAGTCCACATGGAAGCAGTTTCCTTTGACCTCCAAGGACCCTTGGTTCCTGGGCAACTGTGACTCCTCTGGAGAGGACAGATGCTCAAGGGGAAATCGAACTGTCCCTGTGTTCATGTTTCCACCCATTCACCTCTTACCAAGTGAGTGTCCACCCTAAGCCAAGTTCTTATGAAGTGCATTATCTCTTACTTCCAGCAGCTTACATTTTAGTGAGGGAGGCAGGGTGAGTGAAAAACACATCAATAAGTTATTTACAGAGTGAGATAAGGGCTATGAGTGACATCAACAGAGACAGAAAATAACAGAGTGAGGGATAAATGGTGCAGGGAAACCTGGACCTGTAAAAAGAGATATTTATGCTGAAAGAGAAGAGAAAGCATTTCAGGTCTGGGAAACTGTAAATGCAAAGGTCCTGAGTCAAGAAAGAGCTGTGTGTAAGACTAGAAACCTAAAGCCCAGCATAGCTTCAGCACAGTAGGTGAGGAGAGTGCTGTGAGATGGGATGAGAGAGGAAGCAAGTTCCAGAACCTGAGCACCCTGGAGGCCGAGTGGAAAGGTCTGAGGCACAAGACCCACTCATTAATCTGATATGGGTTTGGGAAACTGGGAGATAATCATGCACTTCAGAACATATAGCAAAATAAGGATAAACATGGCCCTCTGCTGTAGATTTGACTCTTACAAACAACAAATTGCAAAGGTTTCTCCATTTCCAACTTTATTTGGGGGAGGTTTTATTAGAAGTTCCTTCCTGACATAGAATGATTGTCTATAAGGTAAACTGAGATGCTTGTGAATGACCCATGTGCCCATATATGACACAGTGTCTTGCTCTAGGATCTATTTACTTTGTGGTGTTTATTAAAATAAAGCCAGTCACCCTTGCTTTATTATGGGAAAGGTATTCACAGTTTGGTTTCCATGCCTTTGCAGCTGCATTAAAACTCTTTGTATAACTGTTTAAATTTTCAGCAGCTCTTAAGTGGATGGAAGGTATGCAGGCTTCAAGTTTGTGAATTCAAGAGAAGCATTGATTTATTTTAGCAATTTAAATTTGGAATTTAATTTCCATCTTCCTTGTTCCTTTCTCTTTGTTCTCTATTTTCTCTCTCTCTCTCTCATTCTCTCTCTCTCTCTCTCTCTCTCATACACACACACACCCCACACACAGCGCTTTTCTGTAGCTAAGGCACCCTAAATACAATAGTTTTAAAACAAGCTTTGAGACTTTTAAGATAATCTCCATGGTGTGGTGCTGATGACACACTCCAGGCTATTTGACAGACTGCAACGTAGTAAGTACATAGCAGGATATTTGTACCAGTTGAGCAAAGTATGGTGTGGACAACCATTCAAGTTTATAAGTGAAATAATAGAATCAAAGAACACCATCTCTTCGAGTGGTGTTTCTGGCCCGGTAGCTCCACTGAGCTGGTTGTACAGGGTCCCTGGCAGGGAAGCTGAGCCTGTGGCCTGAACAGCACAGGTCTCTGACACATCGCAGGGACAGGGACGTGTAGGGGGAATTTAGGCTGCCAGCTTCCATGTTATCTTCCAAACAGCATCATCAATTTACTGGGAAAATATATTGCCCATTGTGTGTAGTCATAGTGGTGGGACCAGGGCCTCTCCCTCCAATCCTCTGACTCAGAACAAGGGGAAAAAAGACACATAGCTAACCTTGGCCATCCAGTGTATTCTCCAGGGACTCTGAATTTGGGAGAGTGACTCACCCAAGGATGGAAAACTTGTGGAAGCCATTCACCATGTCAGGAGTGATGCTGTGGCATCTTGGTTGAGTTTGTCTGTGAACCGGTTGCTGTGCTTTCTGCTTTATGGTTCTCCAGAGCTCTCCTGGTGCCTGCTTCTCCACGCTTGCTTCCTGGTATCTCAGTGGTTCTGTGAGTTTCTCATATTATTTCAATCATTTTCTTTTGTTTAAGGTAGCTAGAATCTGTCTCTGTTGTTTGCTCTCAAACGCCTTAATTAAGATGGTATAATAAATGTTCCTAGAGTGAATAAATTAACAGAATAAAGTATGCCCAGATTAAATTTCAAGTCTTTTATGACTTTTCCCTTCTTTCATCATAATCAGAGAATTGAATCCCATCTGTAGATGAGTTTTCTTGAAAGTTGGATAAATATGAAAATTTTATATGATGACTCTTGGAGGCAAAACAGTTCTGTAAAAAAAAATGGAAACTTTTAAATATATGGCTATTGTATGGTAGTTAGAAAGTTCAGACCAGCATAAAAAGAATATAAGCATATCCACAAACATCTTTTTATACAATGAATATCAATTGACAAAATCATGCTCAATACCTGAGGATATCTCATGGGAGGGATAATACAGTTTAAGTGGTGAATCTCTCATTATTAAACATTTGAGTTCTCTCCAAGTACTCACTCTTATAAAAGGCCCTGCAGTGAACATTCTTTTAGGCAAATCTTTGTATGCATAAGCTTATTACCCTTAGGATACATTTCAAGAAATAGAATTGCTCGGCCAAAGATTTTGCACGTTTATAATGCTTTTACTCACAATAGTAGCCCTTTAAAAAGTTGATTAAAAAATGAAGAGCCCTTTTATTGTAGCTCTTCTTCAGCAAAAACAAGACAAACAAACAAAAACAAAAAAATGGTCTACATTTCAAGGTATGCATCAAAGCGGCCCCATTTAAAACCACATTTCATTAACCGAGGTGCTTCAATTGGTCAGCCCAACTAAACAGAAACAGATGGTGCAAGAAAAATGTATTAATATCCTTGTCTGTTCAATACAACAAGACATTGCACCTGCTCTCTTCATTCATATGTTTAAAGCTCATTTATAGAGTCCCTACTGTGTGCCTGGCATGGTTCTAGGGGCTGGGGGCATAAGAAAGGAGGCAAGATCTAGTTTCCGGCTTTGAGGTATTCACAATCCAGTGAGCCATGCAGACCCATAAACAACTCACAAACAACAGAGTGTGGTGGCCACTGCCACAGGAGAGGCATAAACACAGCATTCTGAGAGCAGCAAGCCAGAAGCAGTTTCAACCTGTGTGTAAAGTCTTCTTGTTCCCTTCTCTCTCACTAGAAAGCACTATTTAAAATGAGAATATGAGATACACCTTGAGAAAAACAAACAGAGGGTTCTGCAGAAGTAAAGAAGGGAGAGATCAGGAACAACTCCAGGGAGTCCATGGACATTGGCAAGTGGTAGGACTGGCATCATGTGGAGGGGCATTCCGGAAGAGAGGGCATCGTGATCACTAGTACAGAGCAGGAAAGAAAAGAAAGCGTTTGAAGAAAAGACTGCTTGAAATAGAAGGTTTGGGTATAGTGAGATGGCTGAAAGTCTGGGCTACCTAAATTGATGTTAATAACAAGATAAAGCATTTGTGTGTAACTCCATATGTAAAAGAGAAGCACTGCGTTTGTTACCTGTCACTGCTGCAACGAATTACCACTTGGTGGCTTAAAACAACACAAATTCATTATCTCACAGTTCTCTAGATGGGAAATCTGACATAGATCTCACTTTGCTAATATCATGGTGTCTGTAGAGCTGCCTTCCTTTCTGGAGGCTTTAGGGGAGAATCTCTTTCTTTGTCTTCCCCAGCTCCCAGAGACCATCAGCATTCTTTGACTTATGGCCCCTTCTTCTGTCTTCAAAGCCAGTGACAGCTGGTTGAGTCCTTATGTCCTCTCACTCTGACCTCCTCTTCTACTGCTCTCTTTTACTTTTAATAATATTTTAAGAACCCATTTGTATAATCCACAATAATCTTCCCATCTCAAAATCCTTAATCACATCTGCAAAGTCCCTTTTGCCATGCAAGGTAACATAACCACAGGTCCTTGAGATTAGGACATGGATATCTTTGGGGAACTGCTTTCTACCTTTCATGGGTATTAGGGTTTTAGAGCAAAGAGTGATGCTGTTGGGGATCTATCTGCCTGAGGAAGACCATGCTGACCTCAATGAAGAGGATGGACTGGAGGGAGAGAAGACCAGTTAGAAAATCTTTGATGATTACCTCTCTCTCTCTCTCTCTCTCTTTCTCTTTCTCTCTCTCTCTCTCTCTCTATATATATATATATATATAGGCCCAGTGGAAATAAGAAGGAAGGGACAGATGCAAATGACAGAGTGGGAATAGAATCCCCAGGAACTGGCAAATGTTTGAGTAGAAAGTGGGGAGAAGGGGAACAGAGGTGGAGGTGTCAGAGATGATTCAGGCTTTGAGCATCCATGAGTGAGGATAATGGTGTCATTTAAGTGAAGTGTTTGGTTTAGGGAAGGGGAGTAGTGGTAAATTCAAGTTTAGATCTTATTGTCATTAAAGAAATAATCTACAGCTCCTCTGCTTTTAAATTTTTCATAGGGGATATGCAATAAATACATATTCAAGACATACACACCAGGGAAAGAACTAATAGGTGGAAATGGCTGAGAGATGTTGAGACAAAAACTTGACACAAAGATGGTGAAGAAGAGATACACAGAATGGGGACTCAGATGGGAGGAGAAGGAAAGAAGAGATTAAAAAGTGTAAGAGTAAGATGGGGAAGAAATATAGACCATGAGGAAGAAGGAAGGACCTAGCAAAATAGAGGGAAAATGAGAGACAAGGCATTTCAGCAGAGAGAAACTAAGAAAGGGACCAACTCAAAGGTTTCTAGCATGGATAAGTTGGTCAATTTAAATTTCCAGTTCACTTGAGATGTGCTCACAATCATAAGTTAATAATTTTTAAGATTGTCTTGGCAGATTTATTTACTTTCAGAAGTTAATCACTGTCCACAGCTTCTCTGTTTTGTTTAGGTTCCATGAGGCCTCAGTGGCCCTTGAGGGGGTCAATTACTCACCCATTACCCCTTTGCTCCTTGCCTGCCTCCGTGAAGGAACGCTCTGCTCTCTCCTGCCCTTCCCAACATGCTTAGTCTAACTCTTGAATTATTTTATCCTTGGAATTTGAGGCTTTTGTCACATGTGTTGAGGAAAAATATTTTTCACTCTGTCACCGTCCCTCACAGATACTGCAACTCACTAAGTGGCACACCAGCACCACACAACTGTGAGTTTATGCCCGTGTTACAGATGGGAGCATTGAGGCTTGACTCTTGTTTAATTAACATGCTCAAGGTCACAGGTGGTCAAAGCTGGGAGGACAGGCTAAGACAGCAAATAGTGGACTATCAATATGGCCAGGATCATTTAGGATGACTTTAGGCAAATGGAATCATTGTCTCTGGAAAACTTGAGTCTTATATCCAAGGTGCTACGAAGCTCACTCTAAACCCTGCTCCCAAACTCTCCCTGCTCTGGCAGAGGCAGAGGCATAAGAAGGAAGTAAACTATACAGGGATAGGATTTCCCTGGCACAGACACCACAAACGCTTTCATATTTATTATCTTTGAATAGAGGAAGTGGGTACTCAGAGAGGCTAACCAACTTGTCCAAGGTCACCCAGGAGCCTGCAGTCAGCCCAGGGCTCCCTCCTGCCCTCCATCAGATGAGCAGCGCTCAGGCCAGGGAGGGCGCCTGCTGGCCAGCCCGGAGCGGGTGAGATCGCTCCAGCCCGCCTCTGCGCCCACTCCCCTGTGCGCCCTGCTGGCAGAGCGGCACCCCCGCTGTCCCTGGCGCCCAGTGGGGGCGGCAGCGGGCAGGGCAGCGGGGACCACCGGGGCTGGGGGCTGTTGAGCCCGTGGAGTCAGGCTCGGTTGGGGAGAAGGACGATGCGCGGCAAGCCCAGGTGATCCGGGGCTGGGGTCCTGCGCCCGCAGCCCCTGGCCCGCGCCTCGCGCCCGCCGGCTCCCCAGCGCGGGGGCTGGAGCCCGCACCCGAGGGGGCGGCGGGGAGGGCGCAGGCAGCGGCTGGGAGCGCAGCGGCAGCGGCGGCGGCAGAAGCTCGGCTCCGCGGCTGGGGGTGGCCGCTCGAATCTGCCAGGGCACCTCGCTCCCTCGCCTCTGGCAGCGGGTATGTGCGGCAAGTGCGCCGGGGGTCGGGGCCCCAGGAGCCCACGGGTGCCGGTGGGGACGCGGCGGGGGCGGGGCAGCACGACGGGGTCGGGGGCTTGGGGGTTCTGGACTCAGGAGACCCGGCTTTGCGGCAGGGTGGGCTGTGGGGCGGCTCAGGGTGTAGGTGGGCTGGCTGGTTGTATACGACGTGTTTCCAGCGTGGGATCACTGTAGGCTTGGGGCTGGTGCTTTGCACTTGTGTATGTAAATACTTGTGAAACTGCATGTGTGCTCACTGACTATACAAGGGAGGTTGTGTATGTAAAGATTTGTGTGTGTGCGTGTGTGTAAGAGAGAGCGCGTATAGGCTGTGCATCCATAGCCAAGTGTGTAACTGGATGTGTGTGTGGACTCTATGGCTGGTCCTTGATGTGCAGCCCAGAGAGTGTGCTGTGTGTGTGTGTGTTTGTGTGTGTGCGTGTGTGAGAGAGAGAGACAAGATAGTGTGTCTTGAGCGTCCACTTTGATGTGTGTGTATACGTGGCCATGAGTGTGTGGGTACGATGTGCTGCATAAAGCCTTGGCGGTCACTGCTGGTACTCGCAACCATCCTGCAGTTGCCTTTCACAGAATCCCAATCCTAATTTCAGATGCATTTCCTCACAGCTTGCTACCCTGTGCGGCACTGTGCTGTTAGTTGTCTTTGAAAGAAGTGGCTGTTGATACAAGGAAGTGGCAGCTGGCAGAGGTCAAAAAGTGGTAGGCATGAGCTTGTCTTCCTAGAGTTCAATGTTAAGAGAAGATCTTGGCTTGATTTCCATTTGGTCCAATCAAATGAAGAAACAGAATGTTTCTTAGGGTATAGGTTTGGCATGAACCAAAGGAGGCTTTTGATGGGACACTGGTTCAAGTTTGCCCTCCCTGTCTTCTATCACTGGGATGGATTCTCTGGCCCTTAAAGCTGTGGGTGACTGTGGTGAGCAGTAGTGGATATTTACCCTGTCCCCAGAATGGAACTTGAGCATCAGTGACCAAGGGAGATGTTGCTGCGTGCTCCTGGTGAGCACAGGTTTTGAAGGAAAAGGACGTGGGTGGTAGATGCGGTGCCCTGAAAACAAGGAAAAAGTCAGAGAAGAGATGAGACCTGCAGAGTTCTGAAGAGCAGCTGTCACCTAGGAAATATACAAGTGTTAGGAAAATCATTAGTAAAAAGTAAAGAGGTTTTGCAGCGTTAGCAAGTCATTTCTTAATCATGTTTATTTTCCTCATGCATTCTCATCTTAAAATCTCTCTTATGTTTGCATCATTCCCTCCTGTGGGAAATATCCTTATTATAATTATTATTATAGAGGAGAGCCACAGTCATCATTTAAATGCCAGAAGAACTGTAGCTCACTGAAGCTAGCAGGAGCGTCAGGGAGCATTTAGTTCAGTTCATATCGAGCAGAAGGAGGCCCCAGGGCCCACAGGACAGTAGTGTCTCTGGTTCCTCTGAGTTGTCTGGATTTCAGTTCTGATGCTGTTCCTTCTAGGGGCAAAAGCATCCTTGAAGCCAGCAAATCAAATGTATATTCTTTCACCCTGCTCTTCTGGACCTCCCTGATTCTGTTCATCTCCTCATCTCCTTCCCCAACTTCACAGACTAAAGGACAGCACCTGAAACCCAACATAGGCATCCTGCTACCCCAAGACGCCTCCTGATTTTTCCACCTGTTATTGAACGCCACCATCCTCTACATCACCCAGGCTGGGAACTGAAGTCACCTTTTTATTCCGCCTCTTCCTTCATCAGTAGCTGCCATAGTTTTCGTCAATAGGCAGGTTTTATCTGTTTTTCCCTCAATACCTTTTAAATCTATTTTGTTTTTCTTTTTATTCCCACTGCTACCACCTTATCAGGTAAGACCCTTATTTGGGAGTTTCTGGAGATAAGAATAGATATAGACTATGATCACTGAAAAAATGCAAAGGAAATACATGAATTGAATACCTTTGATATTATCACTGTCTGACAAGTTAAATTAGTTTTTTGGAAGAATTTGGATAATGGCTGTAGCATCATTGTGTGACATAGATCAACTTTGCCTTTCTAAGTCTTGGTTTCTTCACCTGTGAAATGTGATGAATGATTTCAACTAGAATCTATTCACTAAATCATTTCCAAGGATTCTTTCAATGCTAGAATTCTCTGATTGCCACTGATGTTCTTGGTCATAGCAAGAAACATTTCACCTAATTTCTTATGATTACCTTCTGATATTTAACTGATCAATTTGTTGATATGAAAATTCAATCTTCCATATCATTGCCTTTTTGAGTATTGAAAAATATTCAATATTATTCTTGAATATTTTTATTCAATAATATTATTCAATAATATTCAATATTATTCAATAATATTCAATAATATTATTAAGGTAACTTCACAGCATTCAGTAATTCAGGATTTCTTGGCACTATTAGAATTTTGAGCTAGATAGTTCGTTGTTGTGAGGACTGTGCTCTGCATCATAGAATGTTCAGCAGCATCTCTGGCATTCATTAGATGCCAACAGCAACCCCTGCTTGGGACAACCAGAAATTTCTCTAGGCATTGCTAAAAGTCCCGGGGGGTGGGTGGGCAAAGTACCCCTCCTCCCACCACTCTAGTTGAAAACCACTGCTGTAATTCAAGCACGAGTCTTGTAACCTTGTACAGCAACACCTTACAACAAAGTTTTTAAATAAATAGATGAATTGCTGTATTGCTAGCTGCCTTCCCACCCCCTTCCAACTTTACCATCCTCACACATTTACCTTTATCCCTCTTGCTTTTCACTGCCTTGTTGCTATGCCTGGAAATGCTCAACATGCTGCTGAAGGCTAAGAAGCATTTGGAAGGCAATATAATAATAATCTTAATAGCTCCCATTAATCTAGACCTTGATATGTGCCAGACACTGTTCTAAATGCTTAATGAGAATGATCTTATTTAATCTTCATTAAGAATCCTATGAAAGAGATACTTCTGTTACTCTCATTTTAGCAATGTGGTAACTCAAACTTAGAGAGGTAAAATAATGTGCCCAAGTTCTCTCAGCTATGGAGTAGTGAAGCTGGGATGAACTGGTGTGTTGTCTGATTCCGGAGTCCATGCTCTGAACCTCCATATTATAGTGCCTTGCATGAATGGGATCTTGGTGTTACAGGGTAGAAAAGAGCTTAGATATCCTCTGTGCCGAGTACAATCCTTCAAATTGGAAAGATAAGGAGGGATGGAAGTAGAGTAGAACCACTACATCTACATTAGGAACTACACAGAGTTGAGCATTTTTCCACTTTTTTCTCCAAAATAGGTTTATTGTATGTTATACTATATATTAAAAGCATCCTAAAATAAACCCAAAAGTTATGTGCAAAAAAAAAAAAAAAAAAAAAGAAAAGAGCTTAGATATCCTCAAGCCCAGTTGTATATCCAAGTCTGCCTCTAGAAAACAGGCTAGAGCCTATGAGCTTGTGAGTTGTGTTCAGCTGAAATGTGATTTCTCTCATTTTTATGTCTTTGCCCCTTCTCTGTTATTCAGAAATAGCTCAAAGGCATATGCAGAGTGAGAGGGGTGGTGGCAGGGTTGGGTAATGGAAAAGTGGGGAGGTACAGGGGAGAGGAAGGATGGAGGAAGGAACAATGAATTATACCTTTATTTTTCCATTAACTTCTCCTTACCATCAATCTAAAATTTCTTCTCTTGTCAAAATTAAATTTGCCATTTTTTTTTTAAAAAAAGCTCTGTTTTTATTCTTCTTGGTTTACCCTTTGATTCCTCCATTCTGCATGCTGTTGACTTTTTTATACTATTGAGACAGTAGAAAGTAGTATGGATTTGAACAGAGGGAAATACAACGTAAATGGCTACCAAATAGACTTATTCATAGGGCTAGCCTTAAGTATAGTCTGAGTAAGAATGACTGCCTTATCATTTACCAATTACTAATATGCTTGCAAATCTAAGGCACGTCTGAGAAGGTTGACTATTTTTTTAAGACCCTATATCAACAAGTTCATAGGTTTGGTAACTGCCAGTGAACAAATGATAGAGCACTGGCTTTACCAGCCTCATGGTTGGTTAAGAGAGTGCTTCTCAAACTTTCATGAGCGACAGAATAATTGGATTGTTTGTAACACAGAGGATAAATGGCTGAGGGGATGAATACCCCATTTTACATGATCATGATGTGATTATTACACATTGCATACCTGTATCAAAACATCTCATGTACCCTACTATGTACCCACAAAAATTACAAATTAAAACTTAAAAAAAAAAACACAGATTGCTGGTCCTCACTCCCAAAGTTTCTGATTCACCTAGGTTGAGATCTGAGAATTTACATTTCTAATAGGTTCGCAGGTGACAATGTTGCTCCTGGTCTTGAGACCACTATTTGAGAACTGTTGGGTTAAGACCTAAAGAACAAAAATGAAACTCACAATCCAGCCACCTGGATTTTTAGAATGAAAATATATCTGATTTTAAGATAACTAAACATTTGGATTAATGAGAATCAATGAGTGGAACAAGACTGAAAGGTCAATAATTACTAGGGATGAATTGACATTTCTTACTAAGCATTTAAGCTTTGCCTCTTATGTTGAGTTTCAGAAAATCCTTTGCTTTTTCTCAGCAATTGTACTTCTAGGTTGAATTAATTCTGGTCTTAGATCTTGTCATGTTCCTTGTCTCCACCTACCCCCACTGCTACCTTAATTTGGATGATAAAATTCCTCATTACTTACAGAGTAATCCAAATCAAAAGTCCTTTAATATCTTGTCTACTGCCAGATAAATTCTGAAGAGTCTAAGTTAAGAAAAATCTATTATCTGTCCATCGAGTTTGCATTTCTTCCCCTTTCAAATCCATGTTAGCTCTATGGAGAAACCCAACAGAAATTTAAGTCTGCATATTTATGTAGAATTAATTTAGTTTTTGATATCTCAATCAGAAAGTTTCTTTTAAAACCAAATTTCAAATTCAATGAACTCCTTCCTTCTTCTTGAATATTAGCTTCTTTTTTTTTTTTCATAATCACACATTCCTCATCCAAGCAAGGTGTCTCTAAGTACTTACTCAGAAAGATCTGTTCTGAAACTCAGATTTAATTTAAATAATGTTTATTGAATATTTACCATATGTATGTTTTGCACACCTAGTCTTTGATTTTTCTATCAACTCCTGAGAAAAGTATTGTCTCTCTCATCTACAGATGAGAAAACTAAGGCCTAGACACTTTAAGAAAACTCTTGTATTAGTTAGAAGGCTAGGTGTATTAGTAAATGTGTTTATTGGTTATACAAAATAAAAGCCAACACTGGCTACTTAAACAAAAAATTAGGATTTGTTGAAAAAACAATAGTGCTTTTATAGTGGAATTAAGGAACTTGGCTCCAGGAAGGATGGGAAAACAGTAAATTCTAGAAAACTCAGCTCCTGGAGTTCATGACCCTTTTCACATTGCTCTGCCATTAGTTTGACACATTCCCAGGAGTCTGTTCTCTTAGTTCAGATTCTCAAGAAAGATAATCTGATTGGCTCAACTGTTTATGACCAAGAAGTCGTAGCAGAAGCATAGTTGCCACAGGCTCATCCTTGTGGTTGTGGTAAATTTTTCCAATGACAAGTGGTGTAGTGGATGCCTGAATAAATGTCCCCTCCTATCACACAACTAGTATGGCAAAGACAGGATTTAAACTCTGATTTGACATCAAGACCAGTATTTTTCTTCTCTGAAAGGGATGTTGGATGGAGAATCACATACTGTGGCTTGTAATAGAGACAATCTGCCTTTCTTTTTGAGGTTCCCCCACATGAGGCAACCCAGACACAACATCCTGATCCTTCCATTCGTGCACCTCTCTTGAACTCTGATGCTTCAGTGGGCACATCCTGGCTCTTCTTTGTCCACCTGGTTTCTGTGTCATGTGGCCTGGCTTCTCATTCTGCTCATGTTTGTCACATCTGTTCACCTAGCATGACCCTAACTCACAGATTGTATCCCATCTTCTACCTGCACAGTAGATCATCATTGCTAATGCCAAGCATCTTCCATGAGCATTGCTGAGAGCTCTGTGTCTCATTTAACTTTTCCAAAAACTCTGTTGTTGCCTTTTTGAGGCTTATTTTCCAGTATTTTATTATGAAAATAGAAACTTAAGGGAAAAGTTGAAACAACTATACAGTGAACACTCATATAGTCACCAAAAAGTTTCTAGTTTCTATAATTATCATTTTACCATAGTTGTTTTGTCATATTTCTGTCTACCTATTCACCAATCCATTCTTTGGACAATTGCAAAGTTGTTGTTTCTTATTCTTATTTTTATGCTGAGGAAACAAACCAAGACAGGTGACCTTACCTGTCCAAGATAACTCATGAGGTGGTAATTGGGCTGGGACTTAACACTGGCAGTCTGATTCCCAAACCACCTTCTTGTTTTGTTTTGTTTTTGAGATGGAGTCTCGCTCTGTCAACGAGGCTGGAGTGCAGTGGTGCAATCTCAGCTCACTGAAAGCTTCGCCTCCAGGGTTCAAGCAATTCTTCTGCTTCAGCCTCCCATATAGCTGGGAATACAGGCATGCAACACCACGCCCGGCTAATTTTTGTACTTTTAGTAGAGACAGGGTTTCACCATGTTGGCCAGGCTGGTCTCGAACTCCCGACCTCAGGTGATCCACCAGCCTTGGCCTCCCAAAGTGCTGGGATTACAGGCGTGAGCCACCACGCCCGGCCCTAACCACCTTATTAACCACCAAGCAGCTTTGTCTCCCCTGTAAGGGGAGAGAGAAAGACTCACTAAAGTTCAGGTAGTGGCAGGGCAATGTCCAGTGCCCAGGTCATCTGATTCTCAAGCTCCGGTAATTTCCATTACATCGAGCCACAAAAAATAGTCCACCTTCCAAGTAGTAGAGTTTCTTTGCTCCCCCAAAGATCAGCAGTTTTGGTATTTTACAATCTACCTTAGATCTCTGGAAAATCTGATTTTTGACACAGATGATTTCATAAGATGAATGCACTCTTTCTTCCTTCTCAGCATTTCAAAATAATTTATGAAAATGACAGACTGAGAAATTACCATTTTGGATAACTTTTTGCATTGTTCAGAGGACTTTAACATAAGTTATCTTATTTGAACTTCATGAGTAGTAGCAGGTCTATAAGACAGGTGGGCTGGATGTCTTAACCACACCGAACAGCGATAAACCTGGGGCAAAGTGAGGAGTTCAAAGTCACATGATGCCAAGAGCAAAATTGAGCCTTAGTTAAAAACGTATAGTCTTTTAAGTGTTGGTAGATGTTCTGGAAGCTTTGAGAGGCAAATAAGTAATAGTAAATTAAGCTGGGAGAGCTGAGATAGGGGATCATTGAGATCTAGGTTTTGTTGTTGTTGTTGTTGTTTGTGGGACAACTTAGTAGTTAAAACTCTGGGCTCTGGAGTCACTGTCCGGAATTGCTTTGGGCAGCTCCTCTTTCCTATGCCTCAGTTTCTTCATCTGTGAAATGAGAATAATTGCAGAACCTCCTGATAGCCTGATGTGAAGGTGAACGAAGTAATGCACGTGAAGGGTTAGGTTCTTGGTCTGTTATAAAAATGTGCCATTGCTCTCCTTCTGCTTCTTCCCCAGGAGCCCTTTCTTCTGTGTTAAATGGGCCCCTCTAAAATCTATGGGTATAATTTTATTTTTTGCTCCAGGGATTGGTTTAGAAACTCTTGGTAGGAGATTGTAGACAGCAGCCTTTGGGGAGGTAACATTTTATTTGTCTAGGAAAAATGTAGATTTTGCTTAAGAATTTTCATCTAAGAGGCTGTAAATAGCCTATGTCTTTTGAGATTGCACTGGCATGTTTAATTGGATATGATCATTAGCACGTGATATCTGAAATGGAGAATTCTGTATAAATGGTTTCCTAATCCAGGAGGTTCAGAAGAAATAGCACAGAGTGAGGACAGCAGAGGTAAACATGCCTGCAGAAACCTTTCTCTTGGCATGCAGAGCAAATACTATAATCCAGGTCTCTCAGCCAATGAGGCATTTAAACTGATACAGAAAAATCATTAAAGAGGATTTCAGAAGGGTATGCTCACCTGGACAGATTGCACTCCATCCTTGCAGTGTCTCCTGAACTGCTCCCCAGGAATCGTCTTCATCAGAATCACTGGGGCATTTATGATTCAAAAATGCTTTGAATGTGGCAGTGCCTGAATCTACAGTTTTCCATGTGATTTTTAGATATACTAATGTTTGAGAACCACTGTTGTCAACAGCATAATTCTGTAAGATTCAAAATGCTAGTTGTTAATTTAGATGAAATGCAAATTTTGATTTGACCTGCTCCAAATTCCAGACCTCTGAAATCAGTAATGACAAAAACCTTCAGGCATTTTCAGGCTCAGCCTTCAGAGGCTTATCCTATAGAGAAGAGGAATAAATTCTGTAGCCACATCCCAAAGTAGGGGAGATGGGCCACTAGGTGCACAGCTGCCTTTGTGAAGAAGCAGAGTAGGAAATATCTACCCTCCAATGACTGGGACACAGGAAAGCTGGAATCCACCTTATTACAACAGCTGGTTAACATCATACCGTGAACTCATTGAGCACCTGCTTTGTGAATATTCATTTTCTATTTTTAAATTTTACATCAACCTTGTGAGGTTGTTGGTATGTTTATCTCCATTATACAGATGAGGCTGCTGAGGCTAAGAAAAGTCAAGTAATTTGCCCAAGGTCATATTGGTAATTAGTAGAACTAGGACAGATTCCAGGGTTGTGGTTTGAATCAGGGGTTGGCAAACTATCTGGCCCACTGCCTGTTTTTGTGTGGCTTGCAAGCTAAAAAAAAAGATGTTTACATTTTTAAATTGTTCAAAAAAATCAAAAGGAGAATAATATTTTGTGACAAGTGTAAATTATATAAAATTCAAATTTCTATGTCCATATATTTAGTTTTATTGGAACACAGCCATGCCCATCATTTATGTTTTGTTAATGGCTGTTTCATACTATACAGCAGAGTTGAGTAGTTGTGACAGTGACCTTATGCTCTTGAAAGCCTAAAATATTTGGTAAATAGCCATTTATAGAAAAAAGTGCCACCTCCCACTTTAAACCATTATGCCTGCATTTCTCAAACTTCAGCCATTTGAATTCTACTCCTTCGTGATTCTTGCCACCTTTTCATACCATCTGGAACATTAACTGCATGACATTTTTCTTTAGATCAATTAATTTTCCTTAAATAAATTTATTTTATAAAGAAACAAAAATGAAAGTGAAAACCAGTACCAACTGCAAGAAATAGAAGATAACTGTAAAAACAAATACAATATACCAAGAACAATGTATTCATATTAGATTTCAGCTAAATAGCTGGAACAGACAATGTGGTTGTTGCTTCATTTCCCTGCAGATCCCCTGATCATTTCTCTGTAAGCCATCAGACTTCCAATGATGGACCTGAAACATTTTCGGAGGGCCGCTCTCAGTCTACTGGAATCCCCTTTGCACACAAGCACAATAAATTGGAGGTGCCTGAGAATCCAAGTTCCACTGTGGATAGCTCTAACCAACAAATTGTGGGTACGGGAGTATCCACATCCCACCTTCCTACCCCCTTCTCTGGGAGAATTCTGAGGCATATGTTTTACACCGTTTCCCAAAGCTTCCCTGTGAGATTAAGCTTCAGTGGCTTAATAACACACATCTTACTGTGTCTTATTCCATTTTTTATATTATTATTCCCCTATCAGTGTACTGGCACCTGCCAAATTAACAATGTGCATTTAGTCCTTATCATGAAATCTGCTTCTTGGGGTCCCAACTAAGACAATAGTGTTTCCAGCAAAAAAAAAAAAAAAAAAAAAAAATTGTGAGCTTGAGACCTATTCTTCCCTTAAAAAGAGAGACTAGGAAATAACAGGAGGGTTTTCGTAGATAAAGTAGCACCTATTTGAATCCTTTTAGTCAACATAAACAACAGTAACTAAAACAGAAAATGAAAAGGGAGTACATTTTTTACCATACGATCTGATGAGTACTTAATGCTCTAGATACCTACTGCATAAGAGCATATGCTTTGCCCAGGGGGATGTGAACCACACTTGGAGAATTGCTGTTTTGCCGTGGTGGTTCTCAAAGAGTGGTCCCTGAACCACTAGCAACAGTAATATCTGTGAATTTGTTAAAATGTAGATTCTTCATTCTAAATCTACTACATCAGGAACTTGGGGTAGGGTCCGGGCTTTTTGTTTTTGCAAGCCTCCAGGTGATTCTTATGCATGCCTAAACTTGAGAACCATTGCTCTGCAATAAATGGCCTCTTAGTTCTGTTCTCGTTGCATTCCTGGATTTCCTCAGAATTCAGAATCATCCAAGATTTGTTCCTTTCCCTCAAACGTGACTATCTGGTGGCTTTCTGGCTGCTAAGCCTCCTACTGAGGTGGATCCTTTCACTTGCCAAGACACACAGATCAATAATTGGACAGCACTGATGATTGAAATGATCTACCTCACAGTCAGTCTCAAACTCCTCGTGAGCCTTGCACCCATTTCTCCTCTGGAGCCACAAAGACAAAGCTAATTATTCCTTCTCTAACTATCAAGTAGAACTTTCCGATGATGCCATGCCATTTATTCTCAGGTGCTTGCTGATCACGTACTATATCTCTTTTCTCATAGAATTTGTGGTCAAATAGCAAGTGAAATGTTAATCAAGTGATTCCAAAAGCACATAAATTAATGACTGAATCTTCTCCTTTTTTCCCACAAAATTCCCAGATTCACACTTAATTGGTCCTGTTTTCTTGGGATCTCATTGTATTCTTTGGGGAAAAAAAGTCTCTGCCTTTGGGAAAAAAAAAAAACCTGATTTCTAGAAACACTAGATATATCCCATTCAGCACAACATGAAATGGAAGTGTATGTTACCCCTTTATTTTTCCTGTAATCCATTCCTTTTAACAAAAGGTAGGTTGGGTATTTTAATCCTTTTGAATATCCTTTTGTTGCTTAAGGGCTGTTTTATATAATAGTTTTTTGACAAAGGTGCTAAACTTACCAGCTGTGATATGTTTATTTACCCAGCTGAGAAACGTGTATTTACTTTTAAAAAAGTTAAAAACATTTTGCATCCTAATTGTACGTATCAGTATAGGTGTATTCCAATTATAACGGAATTGGTGTCTGTATTGGATATTCAGTTATGCAAATGAAATGGCTAGAAACTTTTTATTTAGGACTAAATCTTTCTAAATGACTTAGTTCAAATGACGTTTTTACTACCAGCGCTAATAAGATCCAGCATGTGAAACACAGGCTTCTTTTTTGTTTAATCGTTTGTTCACATTTTCACCTGTACACTGCAATTTAGAGCTCTAGGTAAACAATATGTTTTTTTTGGTGAGGGACTAATTTATAGGCAGAAATTCTTTTAAAGAGAATGTATCAGCTGATTAAGGTTAAAAAAAAATTTCCAGGACAGCATCCTATAAATTCTGAATGTTTCCCATAAAACAAATTCCAAGTAAATAGCCAAGGAGAGGATTCTTTTCTTCCATTTAGTGAGAGTATTTTCTCTGTTGCAAGTTTTCAGATGATTCGATGATTTTTTTCATGCTGAAGGTCAAGAGAGTTTGGAGTACTAGGAAATCACGATCATCATGGAATTTGTAAGACTGTTTGTGGGTTGCTTGCTTGTGTGATCCTGATGGGATTGTGTGTTTTAGTGCATATGGCTGGTAGTAGGTTATAGCAGTGAGGTGACAAAGCCAACAACAAGCCTTTGGATAGGTAATTCTTATGCAATATCTGGCCTTACACATTTCTCTTACTTTTATTCTACCTATGGAATGTATTTGAGACATTCTACAAGTTTCCTGTAACTTTAGGGAAGTTCTAATTACTTGACATTTCTCCCTTGGGTTCATCCTCTGCCCCATTCCATTCTGCAGTTGGGAAAATTGAGATCATGAATAGTGAATAGACTTGCTTAAGAATAAGACAGTAGCAGGGTCAGGTGGAGGGCCTAGGTCCAGTGACTCCCCCTCCAGTGGGCCATAATCAGTTATTCCATTATGTCAGGCTCCCACCCTTGATTTGGCTATTAACATAATAGTGTTTTACTTACTCCTGACACTTGTCCCAAAAGAAGGGTATTGGGATATGTCGTTTGATGTAGAAATTTAACCCACGTAGGCATACTCTATAAAGAAACGTGGTCAATCCCAGCATAGTTATGCATGAATATCCATCCATGCAACCAAAACCAGAGAAAACAAAACAAAGCAGAGCAAAGCAAGCTGAGGTTATGACATAGCTCCAGGTTTGCAGATGTTGGCACTGTACCAAACTACATCGATATTTCATTCCAATAGGTGGCGGCTGTTCACATGTGAACCCTGTGCTCACACTTCTTATAATAGAGATGCAACTACACACCTTCTGTTAACCATTAACGACTGTTCCACAGCAATATTTCAGAGAATTCTGAATCGAAAACAAGGGTAAAGATGGGATGCACTTACCTTTGGGGTTTGCCCTTAAAAGTTGTAAAGCCAGAAAACCAAGGGTTGGAATGGTATTGAGTGGCATAAATAAGATAAGCTCTTCCTCCTCCTCCTAGTCTTATAAGGAAAAATCAGATTCTGAATATATCCATCAAGAAAAAGAAGCTCAAGGGAATCTGATAGAATTATATGTTGCTGCAATTTTACTTTTATGATGGATAAAATGTTTTCAGTAATTCCAGTGGTTTGAGCTTGTCATGCATGGTCTTGAGAGACTATTGAGACATGCATTTGTACCTCACATTGGTAGAAGAGTTTGCTTGACTCCTCGCCCATCCCTTTTCCAGAACTTGCCATGATCTTTTTCCGGTGATCTAGGACTGTTTCTCCGAAGGGGATTAGTATGGAGGGTATCATTTCTTGTCCCTTAGTCCAGATGGTAGGGTACAGCGTTACTGTCGTTAAAACACACTCACACCACCACACACATACACACCAGGTCTTAATGGATTTGAACTGGCAGAATTTTTAGAAGTGACACAACTTGTACCTGAGCATAGGAGATGCTCTGAGTTGATTGTGTTTTTAATTAGCTAGGCAGTGTTTTGTGAAGGAGCCAGAAATATAAGTATTCAAGATAAAAGCACTGGTTCCTTCCACATCCCCCTCACCCTATGCAATCTTCCCAGCAAGAGATGTTCCTATAATCATGGCTCTGATTAGTTCTCCCTGGTGAGTCCTGCAGAAAATAGTCGGGCATAATCAATTAATCAAATTAGGATAGGTACTAATCATCATCTCCTCCTTCCTCTGTTCCTTTCTCTCTGACAAAATGCATGCTATCTCACTGGTTTGTTAAAAGGCAATCATTTTAAATTTGCTCATTGGGTTTCAGTGCAAAAAATGTAACAATGTATATGCTATGAATATATAAGATTTTCCTTGTGTTGTAACATTTTCATATGCAGTTTTAATGATACAAACTTTAGGTTTTAATGGCTTTTAAAGCTGAAACTACCCAGCTTTTCTTCCTTTTAATCTGTAAAACAATACAATATTGATTTTATTGTATATTACTCAGCATTCATTTGCTTGCTGACTGAAACACAACTCAAACTGGCTTAAGGAGGAAAAAAGAATTTGTTGGCTCTAGTAATTAGGACATTCAAGTGTAAAATTATCTTAAGACATTGCTGGATCTTAAGCCTCAAATTATGTAGTCAGGACACTGGCATTCCCTGTGTTGCGGCTCTGCCTTCCTTTGGGTTAGTTTTCTTCTCAGACAGGCTCCTCACAGGGGTGGCAATGATGGCCACCAACAGCTTCAAACTGTCTGACATCAGAGGAAAGATAGAGTCTTTCTAGCAAAAATTCTAGGCCTGGCTTTCCCTGGTCCAGCCAGTAAGCTAAGGGATTCTTGTTGCCAGGAATGGACTATTCTGATTGACCAGCCCTGCTTATGTGTTCATCATTGGAGCTAGGGATTGGAGAAGGGAAGGGGTGGTTCCAGTAAGGAAAATCAAGACATTATTCTCAGAGAAAGATGAAATAGATGGATGGATAGCAGAAAATTATAGTAAATGTTCACTTTCATCAGGATACTCTGTTGCTCCAGTGGGAGGACGTATAATAAGATGACGAGAATGATGTAAGCTAAAGCTTGAGTTTTGGAATACATAGCCCTGAATTCTATTCCCAGATTGGTCAAGTGCTGCTGTGTATGACTTTGGCAATTCAATTAACCTCTCTGACCCTCAGTCTCTTCATCTGTAGGTTGGAGGTTGGACTGGGAGGTTGGACTCAAAGGTTGGAGGAGGAGAAAAAGGGCAATGTCTGGTACTTATTAACACGTACTAAAGGGTAACTAATTAAGATATAACACTTTTGCGATTCTTTAAATTACAGTATTCTATTCTGGGATGGTCCCCTTCCTCCCAGTGTGAAAGTCAGAAACTCCTAAGCCTCAGTTTTCTCATTTGCAAAACTAATGAACCACTTAGTTGACTCAATAAATATCTATGATGAGGACACAATACACCAGGCATTTCTCTAGGGCACTGAGGATGTCACAGTGATCAAGACAGTGTCCTATGTCCTCTTGAAATTCATATTCTAGTGAGCAAGACAGATCACAAATAAAGAAGCAATTGACTATATGTATATATATATATATATATATATATATATATATATATATATATATATACTGGGAAGAAAAAAATAGAACAGAGAAAGAGGATAGACATTTTTAGAAAATGGGGTGTGAAATTGTAGTTAGGTGTTGAGAGAAGACCTGTCTGAGGAAGTGATATTTGAGCGGCACCCCTAAGGAAGTGAGAGAGTAATCTACATGGTCACATTCCAGGGAAAAGAGACAAAGTGAAAAGTCCCTGAGATGGGAACCTACAGTTATGGCCCAGGAAAGCAGCAAAACCAGTGAGCTGGTGGGTGGGGAAGGGGAGGGGCATGGCTACAGTTGAGTTTGGAGAAGAGCGGGGGCCAGATCTTGTAAGGTCTGGTGAGCTATGATAAGGAGTTTGGATTGTATTCTAAGTGTGATAGGAAGCCACTAGAATTTTATGCAAGCAGGAAATGACCTGACTTACATTTAAAAAATATCATTCTGGCAAGAGACAGATTGGGGGTGTGGGTGAGTAATTCAGAGAAAGAAATTGGTGGCTTGGACCCAGGTGCTGGGTCCAGAGGTGATGAGAAGGGTCGGGTGTAGGAATAATTTTCTTTCTTTCTTTTGCTTTTTTTCTTTCTTTCTTTTTCCTGAGACAGGGTCTCACTTTGTCACCCAGGCTGGAGTACAGTAGCGTGATCAGCGTGATCTTGGCTCACAGCAGCCTCAACCTCCTGGGCTCAGGCGATCCTCCCACCTCAGCCCCCCAGGTAGCTGGAACTACAGGCATATGTCACCACGCCCATCTAATTTTTTGTAGAGATGGGGTTTTGCCATGTTGCCCAGGCTGGTCTCAAACTCCTGGGCTCAAGCGATCCACTCACCTAGGCCTCCCAAAGTGTTGGGATTATAGGCATGAGCCACCGCTCCTGGCCGGAATCATTTTCAAAGTAGAGAGAATGAGTTTGCTGATGGTTTGGTCTTAGGGTATGAGAAGAAGTTTTTTTGGTCTGAATCACTGGGTAAATGGTGGGCCATTTACTGAGATGGAGAACACTGGAGGAGAGCAGGTTTTTGTATTGGAGATGAGAAAGGAAGAGTTTAGTTTGAAATGCTTTTTAGTCTCCATTTTGAGATGCTGGATGGGCACTGTCTACACCTGGGAAAGTCTCAATGTAGGGATAAAATTTCGGGAGTCTACAGTGAATAGTATTGTAATTGTACTGTGTTTTCAGCCGCCAGATGGATGTGATCCTCTCAGGAAAAAATTTAGATAGACAAGGAAAGAGGATTGAGCCCTGTCACTTCAATAGTTAGGGCTTTGTACTTGTATATTTCCAGCAAAATATTATTCTACATTCAAAATATAAAACAGATAGATGTGGACAGAGCTACTTTGCTTCAGATTAGGGGAGAGGGCTCAGAGTCCTGCAGGTGGAGCCTTCCCCATGCCTGCCCCAGGCGCAGAAATGCCCATGGGAGCTCCTGTTAAGTTTGGAGGATCTCAGAAACAAACATCGAAAAACACAGAGAGTCGAGGTCCTTTCCTTATCTAGTGATCTGCCATTCTCTTCCTGGCTGCCAGCCACATCTGTTTAGCTCACCCTGGCCAAGGTGTCCAAGGGCCCAGGCTGAGTTTCATGGTTCTGTTATGTAGATAAACAGATTTCCAGGTTCTTCTTGGTAAGATTCAATTAGAAAACTAGCAAACAGAACTATAGAATATCAGAGCTAGGAGTGAACTCAGAGATTATTTTTTTCCAATCTCTTCTCTTTACTGAGAAGTGAATGATGATGCTCAGAAAGAAAAGGGACTTGCTCATGGTGACCCTGGAAGAGACAGCTGGACCCTGCCCCTACACTCACTGATTCATCGTGCTGTGGAACAGATGTGATGAAGATACAAAAATTCTTTGCAAAAATGGAACTGAACAATTAGTAAAGAGGGTTGATTTTGTGGAGATCAGTAAATGCCCATCCATTAAAGAGCATGAGGTCTTCTGAGGGTCTGTGATAGAGGAAATCTCCTTTGATTGGGAATTCTTAGCCTGGGGTTCTTGGATGGGCCTGGGATTCCTGGATTCCTGGATTCCTGAGTTCAAGGAATCATGGACTCTCTAGAAAGTGTGCATGTGTGTGCATGCATATCTATTTTTTTCTGGGCAGACAGTTCTCAAGAGTCTACTAGATTCTCAAAAGAATCTGTGATTTCCTACCCTTAAAATGATTTAAACATTTTTTTTAAATCCTCATAGGAACAAAATGGCCATTTTGGGCAATATACTATTTTAAGCATAAGAATGTAGCTACCTATCTTCACTAGTTACTGTCCTAATGCAGATCATAAAAATAAGCCATGTTTCTGGGAAGAACAAAAATAACAATAAATGGAGCAAAAAGAAGCACCCATATGTTTTAATCACAAAGCGATCAGTAGGATGTAAATAAACCTTTTGTGACACGCGGCTGTACCATACCTCAATATGCCAAAAGCTTTTTACTTTAGTATTGGTTTATTAAATATTTCTACAGAACAAGTCATAATAGGAAGCAATAATTATTTGAGTTTTTTAAAACAAGGACTTGTATTTGTCAATGCTACTTTCTTTTATAACATCTTTTTACTTCCCCCATTTTAGGACCCTGTGGGCATTGAAATCCAACTCACTCATGCTTATTTCCTGTAATGGACAAACTTGATGCTAATGTGAGGTATGTTACCTTTCTGTACATATTGTGTTGTAAACTGTGAACATTTCTGCTATGAAGACTCTAAAAATCTGTTGTTGTAGAGTTATAAAGTTAATGGATGTGGATTTTCTTTGATGTTTCATATATTATCATGTTCATGGTACTGTTTGATTATTAGTGTTTTGTCATTTCTGTTTAAATGAAAAACGTAATATGGCTGTAAACATTTCCAGCTTCCTATACTAAAAGTCTGCATTATGGAGATGATGTTTGAAAATAGATATTCATCTCTGTAATAGGAAGAAAGATGTATTTAAGTAGGGGTAAAAATAGCTTAAGAATATCTATCTGTACATCTAAAGTTGAGACAAATTCATGTTGCTTTTTATAGCAGGTTCTAGTTTGTCCACTTCTTTTCTCAACTAGGTTATTATATTATGTGACATAATGGTTGCATGGTATAGTTACATAAAGCTAAATGGTTTTTATTTGGTTTTGATTTGTTTTCCTGTAATTTTCTGAAAGCCTTGGAGATGAAATAATAGTCTGACTGTTAGGGAAGATTTTCTTTTCGAAAAGATTGCTTTATTTGGCACAATCAAATAGTACAAAGAAAAGTGTATTCAATAAGGCCTAAATGTTATGAACTGGCATTTGAGGCTGAGAATTATCCATAGATATCAGTAGCTGGAATACATCCTAAAAAATACATTTTTGCTGTAATCACAAGAACTTTTTCATTCACTTGGGACCTCTAGAAAAGTATATTTCAGGTATAGATCAGGGGCCTTGTGCCTTTGTGTTTGACATAGTAGAAAACTATCACAAAAGGAGTTGTCAAATATCTTGACAGAAACTCTAGTGTAATAGGACTTGAGTTGCCAAGATGTACTATCACCCCAACCAGGGAATTTCTTGAGGGTAGAATGTGTTTCATGATCCCTGGCAAAATCCCTGGTACATGGTGGGTATTTAATAAAGTGATGTTGATCAGTTTGTCATTATAATATATATATTTCAAATAAGGTTGTGTTCTAATACATATAGATATACAAAAAGACTGAATTTTTAGCAATAAAACATTTTACACTCTCAATAAAAGTGTGTGGACTTTGTTATTTCCCAGATGTACTGACTTGGTCAGAGTTTTAGGACTTTAACATAGATTATTTAGGCTGGTGCCAGACCTGGTGCCAGGTCTTTAATTTTTCTCTAAAAGTTTCTGAAATTATTTGCCCAGAGAAAGCAGAGAATCTCAGTTTTGTTTTTGTTAATTAAAAGGCCAGAGTGAGCAATATCAATGGTGACACATTATAAAATTGTTTTAAATTTCAGACACTGTATCAAACTGGATCAGTTGGTTAAAATGTACTTTTGGGGGAATAATTCAGATATTATGAGCTGTAACATTTCTAGCTTTTAAACATTTATTTATAGCAGCATTAGATTATAACAGCAGAATACAATTTGATTAAATGGACATTAGCCATTCTCCTGGGTGCTGTGGAACAATAGTGCAGGATACAAGATAATATCACGCCCCAGAATCTTGTCTCTGGACCATCCTCTCTGTCAGTTTTGTAACCAGATCCCATCAACATATGTTTCTCCTCACCCACTCCCCCTCTCTATCCACAATATTAATAACAGGCAAATGCCACAGACTTTCCACTCATGTCCTCTCAGTACAGCCTCTGAATGTTCATAATAAAAGATGTTTTTAGGCTCACATTTACCAAATTGTGATGCATGAATTGTTAGGAATACGTAATGAATTTAGGTGGTATGCCAACAATATTTTTATTTTAAAATTAAATGTTTATTTTGAGATTACCTCCTTCGGATGAGTAATATTATTTTGCCACTTATAATAGTGAAAAATATTTCCTTATATGATTAATTTATTTAAAATGTAAATGTAGGTTTGTTTTTAAAAATATGCATTTTTATATTAATTAATAAAGGAATGTTAAAAAATTCACAAGGGTATTATGCAAATGACTAAAGTCTAGACACCCTTGTTCTAGGTGTAATTAGCAAGAGGAAATTTTATTATTTTAAAAGCATGAACCAGAAATTCTTCTTTGATAAGGGATGTCCCCACTTGGAAAAGCGCCTACATAAGGTGAGAACTGAAAGGCCTGGGTTTCTAGCCCAGGAAAAGAATCCTTTTTACTTGCTCTGAAGATAGAAGAAAATGAATGGAAAAGGGAGGAGTTTGGAAGAGAGATGATTCAGAGAAGGAGAATCTGGGCTCTGTTTGGGAAGGGGCAAAACATTAGTTGTAAGGGGCTTTGAGAGTACAGTTGCATATCTTTTTTTTTTTTTCTTTAATGTGGTGTGTGTGCTGACTTCTCAAAGGACTCATTCCTTCAGGAAAATTTTCTAGCTTGGCTATGAATGTTTCTTTTGTTGAATGTGTGAGCTCAGCATGGGCTATAAACTGGTATTATCCCATTTAATTTTTAAAGCAGTCCTACAAGCTCCATATCATTATTATCCCTATTTTACAATGTGTGTCAACTAAGACACAAGGAGGCTAAATAACTTGCTCAAGGTCATAAAACTGCATTGCCTTCTTTTATATGATATTTTATTTCAATACATATGTGCATGTGAATGTGCGTGTGTGGGTCTATGTATACTCTGCTGAGATGTCTGACATTCCTGTGTTGGTAAATGTGGTTTGAAAGAGAGGATGCCCGTGTGAGAATGGACACCCAAAAGGAACAGGATGGCAGGAGACTATAAATGCCCTGGAGAGATTTCAGAAATCTGAGAGAAGGCTTTAGACTTCCACAAGCTGTAGAATTGAGGGGCTCCAGTCAATTTTCCCCAGATGTCAAGAGACAGAGAGGTCCTAGTTGACATTTTCTATTAAATAAAATGTCTTACAGTTAAGTATTTTGTCCGGCCATACTGATCACTTCATTTTTTGTTTGTTTGGCGTCATTTAATTGAGTTTTCTTATTCAGCTTGGTCCTTGCTACGATGTGTCTGTCAGCATCCTTGACTAAAAACATCAGAAACTAACTCTGGCTAACATAATCAAAGGTAATTTGGGAGTAGTTACAGCGTACAAGCTCAAAGAATTACTATGAAAAATGCTGGAGGACCAGGATTAGACATAAAAAAGAACTTTGGGAGTTCCAGGAAAGTTAGAAAATGGAATCATGGCCAACCACAGGAAGAAGTCAGTAGATTGCCTTTATGTCTTTACTATAAAATAATTAAGCACCTACACTTCGTGTCAGAAAGAGGGAGACAATTTCCTGGGCTTAAGGATTTCACTGTGTAGTTAGATGACAATCACTGAACTAAAGTATGTAATATGATGATAAAAGAATTCTAATAGTAAGATACATACAGTGAGCTATGTTCTCTGTGAACTATAAGGTAAGACTAAAGAAACTAGGTCTTGATTTTAGCAATATGAGAAGCATTATAAGCATTTTCCTCTTAAGAGTCTCCATGGCAGAGAAAGCAGTTGATGCAGGATGGATTGAATCATGATGAAAAGCTGGCAGTGAATCAGGCCCTGGTTGGGGAGGCAAGTTCCTGATGAGTCCTGTCCCTTGGTAAATAGTGTCAGCCAACTTAGCAGTCAACAGGCGGCTCTTTCCAGACAGACCGACACCCACCTGATCTGTTTTATTGGTCTGTTTTTTCCTCCTCAAGGCTCCGGAGGAGGCAGCTGCATTTTTTTTTTTTTTTTTTTTTTTTTTGAAGGGGTGAAGAAAGAAAAATGGAAACACTGGCTTTGATGATTTTGCAGCAGATACCCTGTAGAACATCTTTGGCTTGTATTTGGGGAATGAGCCTTGCTGGTGCCTCACCCTACTTAATTCTGCCCTAAAACACTTAATGCCTGACTTCAGAGACAGCCATGCTTTTGATGTTTAACTACCAGATTCTCCCCGCTGACATGTGGTTTTCCTCAGTTGATGCGTGATCCCTAAATGCAGCCCATGTTTCTGTCTCTTTTTTCTTGCTTTTTATTACAATTTGAAAGTTTCTGCTTT
Organism: Symphalangus syndactylus; assembly: GCF_028878055.3. Taxonomy (NCBI): domain Eukaryota; kingdom Metazoa; phylum Chordata; class Mammalia; order Primates; family Hylobatidae; genus Symphalangus; species Symphalangus syndactylus. The sequence goes on from NC_072429.2 coordinate 38,210,717, forward strand.
CTAAGAAATTTTTTCAATCAATTTCTTTTTAAGTTCCAGAGAGTACAATGTTCAAACAGGAGATAAACAGGTGAAGGAAAGTCCATATGTATATAAACTTGCACTTTGAGGTTTCTCAAGATAATGCCTCCAGATTTTGAGCAGAGAAAAAGTTTATTTTATATCTTGGTTCTTTTTAACGGTAGTTTCCTCCTACCCTTGACTCACCTCCCTGCCCCATGCGCTCTCTACCCTCTTGCTTCACTGCCCCTGCAGTCCCTGGGGCTTCTTTCTTCTCTAATAAGAACAACCTCGTTTAAGGATCTGCTTCTTCTCTACAAGATAACCGTTGTGCTTTCTTATTAATGTTTCTCATTAGCAACCAAAAAAGCATCTTATAGGATTATGAATCATACAAATGGTAGCATTTTCTGCCCTTTGCTAGGGTTTCTAGGAAACTGAGAGACAAATTTATAATCACCTCTAATAAGTGTAGAAGATCTCTAGGTATGTACAATGGCGCTAACATGCCTTTATTATATTTTCCAACCCTTTTGATCTCTTCATCTTGTTTCCTTTGCTTTTTAAATAATGTATTGATCGTTTTTGTAAGCCACTTTAAGGATGTAAAGGAAGAAGGAGGAAAGTGAGAAAGAAATCAAAGAAGGAAGAATTTTCCAGGGAAATAATCTTTCTTTTTTATTCCTTTGGTAGGCTTGATGTTAGGTACTAGGGAGCCACTAAATATTTTTTAACTGAAGATCAAACTGGCAAGCTTTTATACACAACACAGAAAATCTAAGTAAATACCAAAAGTTGAATAATTTAAATATAAAATACATAATCTTTATATAAAAGCCGTCACCTGCTATACACATGCGACAACATTAATTAAAAACCATAACAAAAGTGAGTAGTTGGCTTCAAATTAATTACCTGGTTGCTTTAATTCTGTCATGACACCAAGTTGCAATTCATTACTTTAGATCAAGAAATTAAATGTATTGGATATCAATGTAACTACAAGAATGAATTGAAATTTTCCAATCTTAGCAAACAGAAAAAGATAGAAATTTTTTAAATAGGAAAGTTTATTTTGGGTTTGATTAATACCGGTAAAAATACACATTATGTTTCACTAAAGCCTGAAATGAAATGGTAATTTTTAATGCTGACTATTCTAAAGTCTTGAAATAATTTGTAGAATTTTAAAAATCAATGTGTGTTAGTCGTTTGCCCTAAAGATTTATCGATGTGGAATTGATTTGGAACTGGAGTTAATTCATGTTTGTAACCTGGCAGTCAGAATTGTGAACATGTGCAACTTTAAGGCATTTAGGTGTTTTGCAGGAAATCTCTCTTCAGGCTCTGAAATTGCGACATTCATTAGCATATAAGGAGAAAGTGAGTGGGTACCATTTAAAAGGGGTTATTTTTATGTTGCTTTAGAAATGTAAATGAGAATAATACTCAACTTCACTGCTTGACTGACAAAAAATGATGATTATTCAGTAAGTACTTTGATTAGATCAGGAGCACAGTGAATATGAGCTGGGACTCATCCTGTTGAAAACCCCTGTGCCACCTGGGGTTACGGGGGACCTCAAGCTAGAGACATCACAAACTACCAGAAGGAAGAAGACACATTTATATTTTGAAAGCAATGGTCTCTTGCAATGTGTGAAATTTTCTGGTTGTGGAATTAAGCTAGTAATCTTCTACAGATATGTGATCCTATACATCTTCTGAAGTGCTTCTAGCACAACTTCAACTACTAACACCATGGGATGCTGGAAAAGTAGGGTTTATGGAAACAGAATAATATGAGTTCAAGTCTTGACTTTCCCACTTACTGGCTGTATGAAAACAGAATAATATGAGTTCAAGTCTTGACTTTCCCACTTACTGGCTGTATGACCTTGAAGAATTTGTGTAACCTCTCTGAGCCTTCAGTTTTGGCATCTGAATATGGAATTTTTCTTAAGATTATAGGTAATCTTCAGAAAAACATAGGCAAAACTCTTAACATAGTATTTTGCACATAGTATGCATAGAGTAAATGATAAATGTGTCTTTAGTCATCACAAGTGTCATGAGAGGTAGGTATTTATTACCCAAAAACTGATACTTAATTACTATATGCTATAAGTTTCTTGATTGTTTAAATTTAGTATCCATTTATTTACCTGGCTGACCTTAATGGTCAGTTATTACATTGTTTGAATATTTATCCCTGACTGTGCCCATTCTCTGGTGAGGAAATGAAGGCTCCCAAAGGTGATAAAAAACCTTCAATATTGGAGCTAGTAAGTGGCTTAGTTGGAATGAAACCACTGGTCTTCTATACCTATTTAGCACCATTTTCTCTTTACTCTGCAGCTTCGATGGACTTGGACACAGTTCTGTTTGGGAATTGGAGCATCTGGGTTAAGATCCTGTGTCTTTTTGACTCCAGGTCTTGTGCTGGATTCCATACAGCCAGCTCTGCTTTATATGCAATCAATCCCTTGATTGGTGACCCCTGTTTACAAGAAAATACCCCTGACTTATTTCTTTCTGCTATTATATTTGTCAGTGTCCAGGCAGGAAGATGGAAACTGTTCTATATATTTTAAGCAAATGGAGATTTAGTGCAGTTCACAGAGCTCCGTGGCAGAGCAGGGAGAAGGAGATGTTAACCAGAGGTCAAGAAGCCTCATGATCCTCCTTGCTGTTATGGGTCTGCTGGAGGCACAGCCATTGCCACACTTTTGGAACCATTTGCTGTTGCTCTTACTGCTTAAAGCACCTCCAAATACAGAAGAAAAATACTCCCCTTTCTCACCTCATCGCCCAAATTTCCATCTTGAGTCTCTCATTTGGAAAACATAACCAGAAGCCAGTGGGCAAGAAAGTCTGAAAAATATAGTTTTCAGGCTTCTGACTCTCATTGATTGATATAAGTGCATAAAAACTGTGGCAAATAAGATACAGCTTCCCCACTATATAAGCTTGGTTTCTTCTGGAACTTACTGCTGTGGAGGCTGCTTAGCCTGGCTTCAGAAACCTGAGGGTGCAGATGTTACGGCATTAATGTAAGCATCTGAATCTCAATCTGCTTGACTGCAGGAAGCTCAGTCTTCTGTGCAGTTTACCTTGTCCACCTCTTTTGGAGAATTTGATTATTACTGAAAGGGGTGCTCCCAAGTGTCCTGACTTTGTTTTGCTGGCCAAGCTGAACCTCTGCAGCCTCTAGCTCTATCAGTTCCACTGAGGCATACTTTGAATTACAGCCTGCTAAATGAGCAGTCTGTAGGCCTCAAAGCTTCCCCCTGGACTTTAGTAAAGCAGAAGCTCCTTGATAATGAAAATCCACATCATTTCACCTGTGAAGTGAGAAGAGTATGCCTTCCGTGTCATACTTGATCAAAGTGGGTCCCATACTAAAATTGCTTGAGATAGAAGTATTTCAGAAGCAAGCATTGTAGCATTTCAAATTCTCAGACCTAATCTTCTTCCCTGAAACACACAGAGGGTAGTGTTATGATGAATTTTAGTATCAACAGTTACATGTTCTCAGAATTATTATTGACCTGCATCGTTCTGGGTCTGTTGCTCAGTCAACCCTGGTGTATCTGGCTTCTTTTCTTATGACACCTTGTTATTCCTCCCTGCAGTTTGCTTCTTTTATTACCAATCTTTATTTAAATGTCATATTTAATGAGATTTTTTAGATAGTTTATTAGGACCTGTGCAAATCAGTGGATGCAAATAGCTTGGCAAGGGTAGAGATATTGCCTAATTAAAAAAAAATTACAAAATCTTTATGACTCTCGGCTCAAGCCCAGTCAGAATTACCTCTGTACCTAATAGTATTACAGCATGGTCTAGATGGAAGGGTCACTTGGATTCCTGTAAGACTGTGTCTTTTTGTCTCACTTTACAAGCACAGGCTGTGATGAGATTCAAGAAATGTGACTGATGCTGTGAATTATTTACAGTTTCTTAGAAGCTCCTTTCTATAATTTGGAGCCTTGCCTATGACTTGTAGCTTCTTGCAGTCCTACAAAGCACAATTTTTGTAAATAAAGAAATAAAGGCCGGGCGCGGTGGCTCACGCTTGTAATCCCAGCACTTTGGGAGGCCGAGGCGGGCGGATCACGAGGTCAGGAGATCGAGGCCATCCTGGCTAACACAGTGAAACCCCGTCTCTACTAAAAAATACAAAAAATTAGCCAGGCATGGTGGTGGGCGCCTGTAGTCCCAGCTACTCGGGAGGCTGAGGCAGGAGAATGGCGTGAACCCGGGAGGCGGAGCTTGCAGTGAGCCGAGATTGTGCCACTGCACTCCAGCCTGGGCGACAGAGCGAGACTCCGTCTCAAAAAAAAAAAAAAAAAAAAAAAAGAAATAAATATCTTTATTTACAAAAGAAGTAAAAAGAGTTTCAGAGAGGTTAAGTGATTTTTTCCTCAGCCTACACAGCTAATAAGTGATTAACCTGAGACTAAAATCCAAGTCTTTGCTTCCAAAATCACTGATTTTTTCAAATTGTCTCCCAACTGTCCAAAGACAAACTATCACCTAAGGTATATATAATTTAGATTAAAATGTCACTCAACCATGACTAAATCTATGAAAATGGATTTGGACAATAAAAGGAAAATATCAAATCACTATTGTTTGATGCCTTGAACATTTGATAAGAAGGACTTGCTATGGTTCAGACATTTCTCCAAACATGTGACCTATATATATGATCTCACTGATAGTGGCCCCAGCATTACATATGAAGTAACCGAGGCAGAGAAGAATCATTATTTTGCCCAAAGTCACATTTATAGAAAGAGGCAAAGCTAGTATTTTCACCCAAATTTTTGAACTTCAGTGGTTTGCTTTTCTAAAGATTTCTATGTGGCAGAGAGTCTATCATTTGACATTTTAGACTTGGGTTCTCAAACTGAAGGCCTAGTGGATATGTTCATTTGGCCTGTCCAGGGTTTTAAAAATGGATTAAAATCCTTTTAGGGAAGCTGGGCACTCTCCAATTTACCAGAGTCGTAACTGTGAGTCCCTATTGTTTGAAAGGAAGCCATCTTGAACTATCACATTACCTTTCATAGCCACAGCGTACAGTTGTTCAGTGTGCAATCTGCCTGCCTGGTCCTGGAGGGCTTTTCACCTTATCACTTACATTTTGAAAACAGTGGTAAGAATCATCCTTAACTTTGTAGAACCATATTATGACATTTAGTACCCGCTATTTTCTCCCTGGAATTCTGTTTTATTACCATTTAGCAAATAGGGTTGTGTTGAATTTCAGACCTTTTTTCAATTGGAACAGATTTCTAAATAAATATCTGCTAAGTGGTTACCATTTTATCAGTCAGATAATAATGTTCAGGCAATGTTCTTATTTGCATTTTTAAAGAATGTAAGAAGAATCTTTTTTCCCCCTTCTCTGCCCACTCACTTACTTCTTAGCTTATAATGACTTCATTTAGTTTCAAAAGGTTTTATACAACATACTCATCTTTGAATGTTCAATACTAATCATACCTTTGTGCATATCAAATATAGATGGATATTTATTCTCAGCTTTCTCTATCAACAGTGTAACTGACGTTTCTAACCTCACCTTATTTCAAATGCCACCATTGTTCATTGTATGTAATTACTGCAGTTCAAATCCTCAAAAGATGAATTCCAGAAAAGGTGTTATGTGTAAATAGATACATTAGAGTCATTTTTTAAATGTTAAAAAAATCGACAAACTTCTTGGCATTCAAAAAATGTTGGTAATAGAAAATACAGAGGCATTGTAGAAAACTAAATATGAAAGTTCAGAAATACGATCTATCAGTCTGCACGGAAGACAAAAAAGTTCTGTCAGGCATGTAGGAAGCATGACTGAGACTGAATGCAAATAGGGTTACAGGGTTGACAGGAGGAGGGGCCCGAGGAAACAGTGACAGTAGTCCAGGGGAGGCAGGATAAGGACCAGGAGGAAGAAGAAGGGAGTGAGAGTAAAGGAAAAAACACAGATCCTAGAGAAATTTATGAAGTAGCATTTCCAGTAGATCGTGATGAATTGCATGAGGAGGAAGAGGAAGATGTTTTTAAAGTGACCTTGGAGAAGAAGTGTGGTGATAGGGAACGAGGAGTTAGTTTGATGTTGATTGAGATGGAGAAAACTGTGGGACATTCAGATAAAAAATGTCTATAGAAAGCTGGCTAACCTAGTGTGGCTCTCAGTTGGGAAATATTTTGGGGAGGATTCTAATCACATCTGCTGTATGGTCAATTAAATATAAAAGAAATTGACTCCAAAAAGGGCTAATGATCTAGACCAGCAAAAGGTAAACCTCTCTCCAAATATTAACATCCAGAAAACTACCTTTATGTGGAAGCTCTGCCTTCTTCTGACCAAAGGGATCATTTTATTCTCTCATTTGCAAGGACTACAAGCATTTTACATAATTAGGAAGTATCCAAAGGTTAAAACTGTCACCTTTCTGATCTGAACTCAGGAAGCTTATGAGAGCAAATCACCTGTTGTGTATTCATTGGTAACGTGGGACATCCTGACTTATTTTCTTTGTATTTTCATTTCTAGTCAATATGATTGTGAGAATCGAGTCTAATATTTTTCATAGCAAATACATTCTTTATGACTCATGACGGTTACGATGTAAGAAATGTGCAAGGATTTGGAAAATAAATAGTGCATTTAGTTAGTGTGACTTTTAGACAAGCTATGATAATTAAGAGTTTCAACTAATTTAGTACTTTAGTAGAGGATAAGATAAAATCCCCTCCCTGAAAGGGAATGTTTTGATGGCTTGTCCTGGAATTGAACTGAATTTTATCATCGCACCACTGACAGAAGTTTTGCAAAACAAATTGAGTCACGCCACGGAGTCCTGAGAATCAGAAAAATTGTGTCTGATTTCTATTTGTAACTTCAAATGTTATTTTCTATGATTGCATTACTGATGGCCTAGAATCACCCAGATGACACCCCTAACTGAGGGTGAGGCATATCAGCCAACAAGTCTTCTATGACTGAGAGACTCAGACCAGTTCTCTGGACAGTCAAGCCTGAGGGTTGTGACTTTCTACACTAGTGAGAGGGGAATAGGCTATGAGTAGAGACCAGCCTTGGAATTCGTGAAGCACATCTGTGTGAACAAAATAAAAAAACAAAAGGGTTCAATCCACTTCAAAAAAAAAAAAAAAAACCTTTACAGCCGGGCGCGGTGGCTCACGCCTGTAATCCCAGCACTTTGGGAGGCCAAGATGGGTGGATCACGAGGTCAAGAGATCAAGACCATCCTGGCCAACATGGTGAAACCCCATCTCTACTAAAAATACAAAAATTAGCTGGGTGTTGTGGCGTGCACCTGTGGTTCCAGCTACTCAGGAGGCTGGGGCAGGAGAATCACTTGAACCCAGGAGGTAGAGGTTGCAGTGAGCAGAGATCGTGCTGCTGCACTCCAGCCTGGCGACAGAGCAAGACTCTGTCTCAAAAAACAAACCAAAAAAACCCCAAACAAACAAACAAAAAGAACTTTACTTCTAAGAACCTCATTTTGTTTGCAGGAGCACTGATGCTTCTAATTAAGAGTGGGGAAGTTGAAAAGTTTTTAAAATATCTCATCTAGTCAAAAATTCCTAAGCTGTTAGTCATGTATTTTTTAAAGCTACAAATCATATTTGATTAATTTGACATGCTTCTATCCAATTATGTTGAACTGATGAGGTTTTACTCTGAAAATAATAACTAGTACCCTTTTTATACCAGCTTAATTTTAGCAGTGTTTTATTTAGAATTATGTAACCTTGACGCTGCCACCCTCTCTCTACCCTTCCTGTCAGTGCTGTCTTAAGGCTTCACCTCTTTTCTGCGTGATTGGCATCATCCCCAAATACCTTTTTGACTCCCTAACTCCAATTCATTTTTCAGCCAGACGACTGGCCATCTTTCTATAGCCTAATCCCAGCCTTCACGTCCCCTCTTTCTTTCACCAGTTTCCTACTCGCACCTCAAAGTATGAAGTCATTTATCATCTCCTGACCCCCAAGCCTCCTGACGTCCCCTCTATGCTCCCAGACCTCTCTATACAAATTGCTGTTATCAATTATTTATAATTGTCGTTGTTGTTTGTAATTATTTGTTTAACATGCCTACCTCCTCTGCTGGACTTCATATGCCTGGTATTTAGTCTGACATCTTATAATGTTGGAAGAATTTAACTAACATTGATAAAGCCTTTATTTTATTTTTTAACTCTTTAGGCAATATCTCCACATCATTGAAGGCCCATCATAGAAAGTTTTGTGCCCAGTGGATATTAATAACCATTACCCATCTCCACTCTATGCCCCTGAAACTTCCCCCACAGCACACTGAATTTCACTTGCAGCCTGGAATCTGAGGCTATGGGATTTGGAGAGGAGACGGGAGAGTGAAAAGAACACAAGTTCTCTATTTGAGGTTGAAAAGGCTTCTCCTGTGGTGCTGTTTGCAGATTTCATGGCATGGGATTGCTAATGACAGGGACAACATGCCTTTTATTTTGTATCCCTTAGGTGGGATCTATTCCTTTGCTCAGACTGCCACCCTCACCACCATCCCTGCTACTACTAGCTAACAGGCACTGAATGCTCAATGAGTGTAAGTGCTGAGCTCAGCTCTTCACAGGTATTTTCTCATGCACTCCGTATGAGCACTCTATGAAGGGGTGCTCTTATTATCTGCATTTCATATTGAGGTGCAGAAAAGTTAATTAGCTTGCCCAAATTTATGCAACTAATAATAAGGGATGGAACCAACCAGCCAAACCTAGGAGGTCTTATTGCAGAGCTCAGATCCCTGACTACCACATTACAGCTATTTGTAGAATTTACAGATACTGGTATTATTACACCAGTTCCTAAGATCAGCGTTACTCCTCTTCTACAAGTGCTGCTACTACTACTACAGCTGTTACTGTTCATTTTATTTCTACTGTCTCTACTACCATAACCATAAACCCCTAAGACTTTCTTTGCTCCAGGTGCCGTGCTAAAGCTGACTGTACCTTAGGTCACTGAGTCAGCAGTACAAATAGCCCACTCTAAGAAGGAACGTCTATATCATCCCAGATAGGTGAGGCCATGTGCTCTGTGATTCAGGACCCCCTCCAAGAAAATCCGGGAGGGGGAACGCCCTTTTAATAACCTTTCTGTTTCTCTTTGACTGACTCATTCTCTAGGAATTCTTTCTCATCTCTAACCAGAAATCTTCAGCTGCTGTTACCTCTTTTATTTATTTATTTATTTATTTATTTATTTATTTATTTATTTATTTATTTATTTTTGCTGTCCTCAGAGGTGACTGACATCAGCTGAGGACCTACAACGTTAGCACAGGAACACTCCAAAAGAGGGTTGAAGTCCCTCCTATGTATCAGAATTCCATTCCCACTTCAGGATCCTAGAAAGCAGCAACTCTGCTTGGGCTTGAAAATTCCAGTCCTGTTTTTTTTTGGTTTTTTTTTTTTGAAAACATCATTCTCAGTAAACTATCGCAAGGACAAAAATCCAGTCCTGTTTTTAAGTATGTCCAGATGATTGGTTAAATTTGACTTACCAGTCAACTAAACCTAGATTATTACGTATATCAGTGAAGAAAAGAAACAACAGTGAGATTGTGTCAAATTATGCAATATTTTAATAGGTCTGACACAGGTTTTGTTTTACAGGATGTTAAGCTCATCCTCTGCCCCTTTACTCCTCTCATTTTCTGTGCTGTTGTTAAACATCTGAGTATTTCATTTGTCCAGTTTTTGTCCCCATCTCGTCTCTTCCCGCAGAGCAGGCATTGTCTGTCTCTGTGGAGAGGCCTTGGCTACCGATTTTCCTCACTGGGCTGCCTGAGATTTCCTTAAGATAAGTTCAAAGGCCCATTTTTTTCCTGAAGGGCCTGGAGGCAAGGAGCTTGCTTCCATTGCAGTCTCTGGACATTTTCCAAGCAGGTAATTCTGGTTTAGGAATGTCTGGTGCCTTTTCTGTTCTGTTGTCTTTTCTCATTCCCTGCTGTCTTTTCCTCCTCTTCCTCTCCTGTATTGCATTCTACTTGCCTTGTCTTCCCTGTTTCTCTTTCTCTCTTGCATTTCCACTCTGCCCAACACTCTTTCTCTCATTCACGTTCACAACTCATATTTTTCTACCTCTTCTTTTTCCTCAACAGCTTTAACCCCCTAGTCCCTCCCTCACTTAGTTCATTGGACATACATTTCCATTTTGCTTTACAAATAGATTTTTAGGAGTACTTGCATACATATTTATGAAATGACAAATATTCACCAACTATTAATAATATGTATGGCTGTTTGTGGTTAAAAAGGAGTATGAGATAACAATTCTGGCTAGTGAAAAAACGTTATATTAATGATTTATTTATATAGTCCTTCAAAATTTACAATGTGCTTTCACATACATTGTTATCTAAGTCTCACAATATATAGCAAAACAAGGGCAAGTGTCATTAACCCAACTTATAGATAAGGAAAATGAAAATTTGAGAGGTATAAAAGATATTTTCTTTTGCATTAAAAGACACACTGCTAGTAAATAACAGATCCAAGTTTCGAATCTGAAAGTTTTGTTTGAGTTCAATGTTTTCTTACTATACGTGTGTCAGTAAGTAAACACAGGAGTATCAGAAGGATATCAGCCTGACAAGGATGACATCATAATATGATAAACTATTGGTAGAGAGGCATGGTGGTTTTATGGTGTTTCTTGTAGGTTGGGACATGTGGAAAGGTTAAGTAAAGTTTGGTGAGATGTGGCTGGGATTTGAAGACAAAGTTATCCATCAGGATAGGGCTGGTTACAGAGAAACGTAACAGGTACATAAGGAAAGATTAGTCCACAAAGCAGTTTTATAATATGCAGTTAGCATCAGGCAAATCCAGTAAATGGTAATATTTAGACCATAGCAATGAGTAATCTGGAAGTTGACAATTTTAAACCACAGAGAAAATGCTTAGTTTACTTAGAGAAGTTTCTCACAATGTGCTAGGGACCCCTTTGCAGTTCCTAGATTGGGAGGAATGATCAGGTAGACAGACTCCTGATCCTGAAGCCACTGGGGTTTGGAGCAATTATTACAAGCGGCAGTCAGAAACATCAGGATGCATTTGGATACCGGTCAAAGCTGGAACGCAAATTGACATCTGGGTCTCAGGATCCATACAGAAGCCAAGAGCCCAGAACTGGGATCCAAATAAGCAGCAAGAATGACTTGATGTTGAGTATTGTCAGTAACTCAGAATGAAGTATTGAAATGACCTTTGAATTCCCTTTATTATGGATGGACCAGATCTCCAAGGCAAGTTCTAAAAATGATAATCATGACTTGTAGACCATTTTTTGAAAAGGACAAATGAAAAGGAAATTACAGGGTGAACGTACATCATCAGGAGAGACCTCACTAGAAGCTACCCCTTGAAGTATAGAAAAAATAGATTATCCATGGAATCGCTCTTCAAATATTTGAAGAGTGCTGTTAGGATTTTTACAGTTTTAAGCAAGATAAACTAAATTCAAAGTGGCTTCAGCAACAGTGAGAATTTACTAGCTCACCTAATTGAAAAGTTCAAGAACACAACTTGCTGGACCAGAGCCTCAAACTAGTCGTTAGAATTGGTCTCTCTATGCTACCATGGATTGACTAGCAGAGTCTGGACCAGGAGTTTGATGCAACTGGCAGGTACTTCTAGGTGTGCTAGGTGGTAGATTCTAGTGGAAGACAGGACTGGAAGACCAGGTGGCTCATAGGGTTGGAAAAGAGCAGAAGTCTGGAGAAGACAGCTAAGAGGCTAGAATCCAATTGTGGTGGTTGGCGATCACACTGGAGGTTTTTATGTCAAGGCCAAAGCTTACTTTTGACTCTCTGTCATGCGTGGGCAGCCCTGAAGTCTTGATTATAGATAGAAGCATGATTCTGGAATCCCCTCTCAGTAAATTGGTTTCTTGTTAGGAACTGGAAGACATGAAGTTAAATACTCTTGAATTTCAAAGAACCTTTTCTTATTAACAAGCACTAATGAGTCTCCCTAACTCAAACAAATAATTACAGTTGAAATGTAATTTTCACTGTGACAATGATTCTGCTAATATTCCTTTCCTATTTATGGATATTTTTCTGACACATACAAATATGCTTGTGTACACATGTGATGAATGGGGTGTACATGTGAGGAGGTGGCAGTGACTGTTCTTCTAAGTAAGTGTATATTCTCACGTGGGTGTGAGTTGTGTGGTTACAGCATCTGTTGAGTCTCAATGTGGTTTCCTTTTGGTTAGTCTGAGACAAGGCTCTGCTTGAGATGGAGAAGATAGTGAGGGCTAAGTCAAGGCTTCCTGAATATCATCATATCACAGAAGCCTGGAGAGAGAGAAAAGGGACTTTACAGAGCAGGTTGTCCAATAGAAATACAATGCAGACCACAGATGCTAGCCACATATGTGATTTTAAATTTTGTAACAACTATGTTAAAAATAAGCAAAAAGAGACAAGTGAAGCCAATTTTAATAATCTATTCAATGTAACTTAACATATCTAAAGTATTATTTCTGCCTATAATCAATATGCAAATTATTAAAATAGTATATATTTTTGTACTTAGTTTTCAAAATCCATTGTGCATTTTCCACTTACAGCCCAGCTGAATTCTGTCCAGCCACATTACAGGTGTTAAATAACTAAACATGGCTAGTGGCTACCATATCGGACAGTATAGTTCTAGAACATACATTCCAAGGTCAGCAAATTTCTCAAGTGGGTCACCACCTTCCCTTCCTACTGCCATCCCCACTGGAAACACTGCCAATCTATCACTTTTTATTCCTGCGCCTGGTTCTGCTATGACTTCACCTTCCTTTCAACACAATGTTTAAGGCTGCCATTACAAACTGATCAGTTTCTTGGGAAGCAACTTAAAACCATTTTGTCAGCACAGATGGTTCAACCTCTGACTTTTCTTCCCTTTTCTTCTACCTTCTTTGTTGAGGCTGTGAAGCTCTCACTGGGTCTGGTGCAGGTGCTCTGCCCTTGTCTGACCTTGCCCCAGGTGAACATCCAGCCCTCAAGGATGGAGTCTCTCTTGCTTACATTACCTCTTTTCCCCTAATATATCAACAAATTTAGTTTCTCAAACCCGGCTTGTCTATTGCCTGTTCTTGTACCCTGGCTATTTATAATGAGTATTTTTAGCAGGAAATACCTCAGAGCTTTTAATTTATTTTGGTATCCTTTTTTATATTATCAATTGCCTCATTTCAGAATAAACAGGCTATATTTTCCAAATTCCTTCTTTGGACCTGATATGTTCATGCTTTTCTGTTTTCTTTTGTGACTCTGTCAAGTTACAGCTCATTTCCTGCTTTGGCCCTTTCTTTTTAAAAATTTTTTTTATCTTCCTCCTACAGCTTCTACAATCTTGGCTGGACCAGGCAAATCGCACACAAAGAAGTGTGGGGACATCCTCCTCTGTGGATTTTCAGTCGTGTTTTCAATTTTGCATTGTGTCGATGGCTAGGCTGTGTGGGCTCCTGCTGGCTTCATTAGTGTTTTCCTTGGGCTTCACTGCAGATCCCTATTGATAGCCCCACGTTGTCTGTACATAAAATTTGGTCTGTAGCAAGAATCTGAACAAAAACAAGTTTGTTTTGAATTGAGGGCAGGCGGTACCTTGGGTTTTCATTCCATAATTAACTTAAATGATTCCTAGTTTTCAAAAAGATTTTGCTTTCTTGGTCAGAAAAAATATATTTATCTAATTTAGTAAAGTATCTTAATTTTCTTTGAACAGGCAGTGTTTGTAAGGGCATTTTTTTTCTTGCAAGCATCATTAATTGTAGTTCATTAGAACTTCTTAGATTATTAAAACTGGAAGGGACCTTAAAAATGGTCTGGCCCAATCCTAGTGTTTACAAGTCAGGACAATGAGGTCTGGTGAAAAGGGAAGATGTCCCAAGGCCACCTGCAATGGTCAAAAACAAAGTTGGACTGAATTCTAAGGTTTCCTTACTCCAAGATCAAAACTCCTTATTCCTAGGTCCTTTTTCTTTTTTCTCTCTCTTCCTTCTTTCCTCCTTCCATTCTTTTCTTACTTTCTTCTTTCCTTTCTTCATTCACTTTCTTTTCAATACTACTAGAGAATCAAGATCATCTCCACTAAAATATAACCTTCACAGAATATATTGCAGATATACCCTACTAAATCAACCCAAAATGAAGGCGATTGAAATTGGCTGTATGTGTCACAATCCTCAGTATACTTCTGTGGTCACCAAAGCCTAGGTCATAATAACAGGCAATTTGGATTAAATTGACAGTGTCCCTTAGCTTTGAACTTTTAATATTCACTTCCATTTCTTGAATGAAGACTTTAATGCTAACCAAATTTGCGGTTGACATGAAGGAACAGTGATAGGTTGAGCAGCCTGATAGGAGGTCCCATAGGAAAGGGAAAGCAGGCGCAAATAGTTAAAGGTGTGTGCAAGGTTAAAATCAACAAAAGATGGTGGAATACCCTGGAGCTTAGCACAGCAGTGAGCTGTTATCATCTTTGTGCCTGAAGGGCCAAGGGGAGAGAGTTATCATCAGAGCCCACAAAGAGATCAGGAACACAGCTGCTGCCAACCTGTAACCCACTAAGGCAGGAGATGAAGAAATACGGTGACTTCACTCTCCTGCTAATACATCCTGTTGAGTAAGCCCAACTGGAAGCCAGAGGGAAAGGAGCTGGTTGATACGGTCCATATGCTGAGCCTGGCTGGAGAAGAGTGTAGAGTGGATCAGAAAGAGTAGATGGAACACACAGGAAATGTTGCTGCTTTTGACTGCACAGTATCCTTGCTGATAGCACCCTGATTTTGCTTTTGGGGAATGACTGCTCCTTGACTCTTGGGTTCTTGAGTTTTGGGTGGGGTGAACTGTGTCATCAGGCTTCAGAGTGGGAATGTTCTCCGGGTCTGGCCCTACTCAGAGCACCTGACCCCTGGCTACAGTGATTGGTTCAGAAGGGTACAATCAGAGTGACTCCTGGGACTAAATCAGAGGACTGCTTTTTCCCCTAGAGTTCCTGAGAACGTAGAAGCCTAGAGATGCTGATGGCCATCTCCTCACATTTTGGAGAGAGCTGGCCCGAGAATGAAGCTGTTGCCGAAGAGGGAATTGCTGAAAGACAGTGGGAGTGAAGCTAAGTCTTGTTGACTTACTTGAGTCTGTGACTTCCACTATGCATTCAGATAGCCTCTCCTACTGTAACTTTTAGCAATGCAGCCACACTTTGCCTTTTGCTTGAGTCCCTTTGAGTTGAAGTTTCTGAAATTTGAAACCAGAGTCCTGATTAATTCATTACTGTAAGAAGCAGGTAAGAGACTTGACTAGGGTAGGCCGGGCACCGTGGCTCATGCCTGTAATCTCAGCACTTTGAGAGGCCAAGGCGGGCAGATCACAAAGTCAGGAGTTCGAGACCAGCCTGACCAACATGGTGAAACCCTCTCTTTACTAAAAATACAAAAATTAGCTGGGTGTGGTGGCGTGTGCCTGTAATCCCAGCTACTCAGGAGGTTGAGGCAGGAGAATCACTTGAGCCTGGGAGGTAGAGGTTGCAGTGAGCCAAGATCATGCCACTGCATTCTAGCCTGGGTGACAGGGCAAGACTCCGTCTCAAAAAAAAAAAAAAAAAAAGAGAGAGAGAGAGACTTGACTAGGGTAATATTACAAGAAGTGTGTGTTAGGCTGTGCTTGCACTGCTGTAAATACCTCAGATTGGGTAATTTATAAACAAAAGAGGTTTAATTGGCTCATGGTTGGGTAGTCTGTACAAGCAAGGCACTAGCATCTGGCCTGGCACCCCAGGGTGGCTTTACTCATGGCAGAAGGTGAAGCAGAAGCAGGCACCAAAGCAGGAGCAAGAGAGAGGGAAGTGGGAGGGACCACACACTTGTAAACAACCAGATCTCGTGAGAAATCACTCACTATTGTGAGAACAGCACAAATATGGCATTAAACCATTTATGAGAAATCTATCCCCATGATCCAGCCACCTCCTACCAGGTCCCACCTCCAACAATGAGGATTACAATTCAACATAAGATTTAGAGGGGACAAATATCAAAACCATATCAAAATGGAAAGGAAATACTGATATAAGATTCTGTAATTAATAAAGCTAACTATGGTTGGGTTTAGGTGATTAACGGGAAAATGCAATAAGATTAGTAGAGTTATCTTATAGCTGATCATTTATCCTGTTAATTACTCTTCCAAGTTTCATTAAAATACTTCAATGATCCTGGTGTAGTGCAGAAGTCATTAAAAACTATGTAGGCTATTGTGGAGTTTATAAGGTAAGTTATAGCTTTTTTATATGGGTGATAGAAGAAAAAATCTGTCTGTGTATGTACAGAAAAAAATCTAGAATGATATGCACCAAGGTATTTACATTGCCTTAATTTACATTACATTATTCTTTCTGGTGAAGATGAACACAGATACTAATGTTCATTCTTGTGTCTATATTTTTCTGCTTTTTTGTTAATGATCATGTATTGCTTTGTAATAGGAACAAAATAAAGCAGACTTCTTAGAGTCAACAATACTATATTATCACAGCAACTGAAGAGGGTAAATGCTGATCACAAGGGAGAGGAGTTGCTCACTAGCAGATAGAACATGCCCTTGTAATTTATCAACTGAGTGAATGGACTGGTATGGGAGGGGGAGAAAGTATGCCTATTAGGATCAGGAGGGAAGGTGTTAAAATAACTCAGGCTATAGTTGCAGCCCTGAACTAGAGAAATAGAAACAGGTCATTTTTACCTACTTTCCCCCTTGAGATAATGATCGTTATAACACACTGTGTCAAATTTCCATCAAGGAGAATTCTAAACACATTTTGGAAAAATAAACTGTCAGAAAGCTTTAAAATAAGTGTGCCTTTTCCCTTTCTCAGGCACATCCAACAGCATGTGTGTCAAAAGCACTAACCCCTGTGGTTATCAAGACAGTTCACTCACAAGCTCCTCATATTTCTCCTTCGTGCAGATGCCCAGAATCCATTCATTGAGCTAATACGTAGCCCTTGTTGCCTAGCAACATTTGTGGAATTGCTATGTGTGCTTCTTAATCACTGTAAAGTCTTGTCCTTTATTTTATATTGAAAAATAGAAAAGGAGAGAAAGCTTATGGAAAACAAAGGGAAAAAGAGACTGCCCCAACTGTATTTCCAGTTGCAAATTAAATCACAGTATCTGGGTCAATTTAGACAGGACAACATTTTTCAAAAAACTATTTTGGGTCCCACTGGAGAAATTGATTGACAAGTGAAAGTCCTGAATCAGCATTTTACCTGAGCAGTCTGCAAGAAGAGGATCCAGAAACTTAACCACTTAACATACCTTTAGGAGCTTTCTATCCACAAGACTATGGGGGCTGAAGAAGGCCTCCACTCACTCTTTTTCTCAGATAGTTGTGATGAAGAATGTTTTATTGGAAGGACAACATCATATTAGAATTGTTCTTACCAATTTTTAGGCAACGAGGGGGTCCCTACTCCTATCATTCAATAAATCATTAATTAAATAATTATTCATTGTTATTCCCTATCTTCAGCACAGAATCAAAGTACTGCAAACTTGAAAAAGATCCTAAGTGACATGAACCAGTCCCTTGTCTGATGTAAGAATCTCTTCTATTAACACTCCTGATAGAATATGTAGCATCCTGACTGGCCATCTGGGAGTCGATGGCCGAAGATCAGGCAAGCTTCAGAACCAATAAAATATTAAACCCTACTGCTTCTACCTCCTTAATCCCTCTGAAATTCTTTTACATCTCTCTGACAATGGCTTGATTTAGAACAGTATCATCTCTCACCTGGGTTACTGCAATATCCTCCTTGTTGGTCACACTAAAGGGCTAATAGAAATGTTCTTCTCTTGTCTCCCTCCAATCCATTCTGCATGCCGCATTTGGAGTGATGCTTCTAAAATGTCAATCTTGTTATGCTGCTTTTCTGCTTAAAAGCCTTCAGTAGTTCCCCATTGCTTTCAATTGATTAAAATCCAGACTTTTTGACATGGCTGTTAAAGGCTTTTGTGATTTGGCCCCTGTTCTGTCTGTATTGTATCATACCACTTTCCACTTTATGGCCCGTATTCCAGTTCTAATGCATTACTTCCATTTTTCCATAAATAGCATTCTCTTGCTACTGAGAGCATTCTTCTTCACCACTTCACTTGGCTAGTTATGGCACAATCTCTCGGAAGCTTTTGTGGACCACCAAAGCCTAGATTAGCTGCTTCTCTAAAATGTCCCCATAATATTTTATATACTCTTCTCATTATAATATTTATGATATTATATGATAATTGCCTGTTTGTTTGTTTCCCCTGCAAGACTTTAAGATACATGAAGGCAGGCACTGCTTATTTTACCCAGTTTCTTAGAACAGTATACACTCAATAAATACTTGTTGAGTGAATGTGAAAGTAAGCTCGGTTTACACTGTTGGCTCCAAAATAGCCTTAGTTATTGCTTGATAAACCAGTTCTTCATCCAGACAAGAATGTATTTTTGGATAGATTTGGGATATAGTTCATTCCACCTAAGTTTACAGTTGCAGTTAGACAGTCCAGAGCAAGGTTCTAAGCTCCTGCACATTCCTCATCTTAGCTGTCACCCTCCAGTATTCTGATTGGGATTCTCTAGGGATCAATGATTTGGCAGTATACGACATTGCCAAATTAAATTTGAAAGTATAAACAAATAACTTTCATGGTTTCTCCACATTCATAAATGTCCATGGGACATTTATGTTTTAGGCTCCAACTATCGAAATCCAGTGGGACAGACAGAAAAATAGAATATTCTGGTAGCTCCTACACATATCTCTTTATTCTTATGATTGGACCAACTTGGATCATCTTTCCTGTGATGAACTAATTACTGTGGTCAGAGAAACTTAGTGCTCCAATTGGCTGGGACTGGGTCACATGCTCCATCTCTGGAGGCACGTGGTGCCCACCCAGGGCACTTGAACTTCAAGTGGGAATGGAGAGGCTCATCAAAGGTGAGTTAGGGCCTTCTTAGGAAAAGAATGGGGACATGATGCTGGGATGATGGGTGTAAAAACAACAAAGACCCATAAAAAATAACTAATTTTATTTCCTTCAACTATCTTCAGTCAATTCATGAGCCCTGTACAGCATGCATCACTGCTGCCTGAATCACAGCATGGGCAGGCTAGGCCAACATTGAAGCTTGAAAAGTATCTCAACTTTTTTGACCAAAGTATCTGAACTCTGGTCCAGTCTGTGCCCACTACATTTTTCCCCCCTAAGCAGTATTTGTGCTGTGATTTGAGAGCATGGAATAGAAGGAATTATCATGTGTCTAAGCACTATGTTAAGAACATAAATATCTTTATCTCGTTTTACAAGTGAGGAATTGGATTCCTGGGAAGTTAAACAATTTCTCTGAAGACAAAGAGGAAGAAATAGAATTGAGACTCTTACCTAGATCAAGCCAACGCCAAAGCCGGTGCTTCCCCACAATACCTTTTTACTTCCACCATTATGATTAAGATTTAACTGAAAAAAGGATTGCCTTTATCTCCAGAAATAATCTACAGTAATATTGCTTAAGTTAGAGGGACATAAAACAATTACCAATTAAACCTTGTACCTATAGTGATTTGAAACATTGCTGTTTCACGGTAAAGAATCCAAATCTTTTAAATGTTGCAGACAACTTCCAATAAAGTGTTTTTTTTGACAGGAGCCTAATTCATAGAAGTGACAAATCAGTTACAGACCTATTTTATATATCAAAGAACGATGGGACCTATCACCAAATATTTTGTATGGATTTAAGCCACAGCATCACAAACGTAAATCTAAATAAAATTTAAAATAACTCAGAAGCTGGTTTTTAACCATCATACAGACTTGAATATGTCTCTCTCCTTCATAGAAACAATAATAATGGCAGCTAACATTTACGAAGCACATATTATATACTGAATATATAATAGTGCTAAATGTTCTACATGCAATATTACCTCATCTAAGGAGTCAGTTTTGGTGGAGTTAAGCCACTTGCCTAAGGTCAGGGAGCTAGTAAATACAATTTAAATATGTATATGGCTCCATTTTTTTTTTTTAAACCAATGTAATGTTGCATTAACACCTTCAACTGTGTTCACATTGAAAATTCAGGTTTCTCACACTGGCATTCCAAGTGTGTCAGCCTATCTGCAGTCTTGTTATACCTCATATTTACACCTGCCTGTATGCCAGGTGTCCTAGCTGTATCATGTAAACTGCAGTTCCTCAAATCCTTCCTGCATTCTCTCAGCTCTAATTTTGCTCATTTTCTACCCTTTCCCAATAATGTCCTCATTCCCCATCACTGCCTTTCAAAGTACTTCTCATATTTCAAATTCATTTGAAAGGACACCTGCTCTACGCTCCTTTTTCCCTCCAGTCTCTGCAATTCCAAATTAATCTGTTAGTGTCTTTCAGTTTGTATTTTTAATATTTTTAAAAATTCCATATATATTAAAATCATTTATCTGTTGAACTTCTCTTCTACCAGATTGTGAGACCCAGAGGGCAATCGCCATGCCTTATTTATCAAATTATCCCCCACTAAGCGTAGCACATATCCTGACATATAGTAGGATCTGTAGAATTGAGTTGTGTTAATTCATCCACATCAAAGATTTTACATGCTTCTTGGTAGCAGTTAATACACCAAGTGTTGTACAGGCCATTCAGAAAGAAGAGACTGCTACACTCTGTAGGGTTAAAGATCTCAGCTGCAACAGCCTGGGTTGATTTGTTTTCCGATTTTTTTTTTTTTTTAAATCACAGAAACATTTAGTTTCTTCATCTATACAATGGTGATAAAAATCTGTTACATGATCCTGACTTCAGGGCCATAGATAATTTGTCCTGAAGGGGATCCCTGGCCCACTCTGTCGTTCAATATAGGTAGTAACTCTGGAATGTGAAGATCCAGAGCATGCTTTCCTCATGAAAATGCAATCTGTGAGGCTGGACGTGGTGGCTCACGCCTGTAATCCCAACCCTTTAGGAGGCCAAGGCAGGTGGATCACCTGAGGTCAGGAGTTCGAGACCAGCCTGGCCAACATGGTAAAACCCCATCTCTACAAAAAATACAAAAATTAGCTGGGCGTGGTGGCAGACACCTGTAATCCCAGCTACTCAGGAGGCTGAGGCAGGAGAATCGCTTGAACCTGGGAGGCAGAAGTTGCAGTGAGCCGAGATCACGCCATTGCACTCTAGCCTGGGCGACAAGAGTGAGACTCCATCTCAAAAAAAAAAAAAAAAAAAAAGAAAAAGAAAATGCAATCTGTGGTAACATAGAAAGAATTGAACATACTGAAAAAAGCAAAGACCCAAGAGACCAAGCAGGAGAATGTCCCGGCCACAGTAGCATCCCTGGTTCCAGTTGACCCTGGTACCAGCTGAGCCAACACGAGCTGTATTGTGCTTATGTGAGATACAGCGGTCAATTCCTATACTGTCTGAGCCATCAAATGCAATAGGTATACAGAGATACCTTATTTTACATAGTGGCTTACAGTTTACAAAATGTTTTCCCTTTATCATCTCATTTAGTATACTAGGTAGCCAGCCATCTTCTCCACTGTGTTCCCACCCCACTGGTCCAGGTAGGTGGTGAAAAAAATGTTTTTATTGGAATAACTGTATCAAGAAATAATAACATTTCCAATGCCTGAAGTGCCTAGTCCCTACCTCTGCCCTGCAAAGGTAATTACCATACATCAGTTCTGAATTTCATATAAATAGAATCATACATTCTATATTGTTTAGTGTCTGGCCTCTTTCATTCATCATTGTATCTTTGAGATTTATACATTTCATTGCTTGCAAAAGTGGTTAATCCATTTTCATGGCTAACTATTCCATTGGATTAATGCAACACAGTTTTAAAGTTCATTTTAATAGTGGACCTTTGAGTTGTTTTGATTTTTACACTCTTACAATGAGTGCTATACAAGTTTTTTTGCTTTTTATTTTTCTTGCATATGTGTACCCATTTCTACTGTACAATGAGTTAGTAGCAGGTTTGCTTAGATCACAGGCTATGTGTATATATTCAGCTTTGCAAGATACTCTCAGTTTTCCAGCAATAGTATAAGAGATCTAAATGCTCCCCATCCTGGCGAATGCTGATATTGATATCTTTTTTCTTAATGAAGATTTTGTTCAAGTCTTTTGTTCATTTTACTGTTGAATTGATTGCTTTTCTTCATATTGTTATGGGCTCTTTCTGTATTCTGAATAAAGCCATTTTTTTCAGATATGCATGTTGCAAATATATTCTCCCACTCTTTTGAAGGTGACTTTTGGTTAACAGAAGCTCTTCAAAATGTAGTCTAATTTATCAATGGCTTCTATTATGGTTAGTGCCTTTTTACAACTTATTTAAGAAATCTTTGGTTACCTCAAGGTCGTGAAGTCAAAACACCTAAGTTTTTCTCTAGAAACTATATTACTTTATCTTTCACATTTAGACTTACGATTCATTTGAATTTGAGTTTTTATATGGTATATGGTAAGCGTTATGATGAGTTTTTAAATATATATATATAGATATCAGATTGACCTAGGGCCATTCATTGAAAAAGTCTTTTTTCTCCACTACTCTGTATCTTAAGTCTGTGATGATTCTGGGTGGGGCTATTTCCAAATGCTATTTGTCCCTTTGGTTTGTTAGTCAACTCTTATACCAATACCACCCTATCTTATTTCCTGTAGTTTAGGACATTTCATGTGTTACTGTATGTCTATAAATGGCATCATTTTCAATTTAACTTACTAATTATTTGTTGATGTTATGTCAAAATAAAATTAATTTGGAAATTAACCTTGTATCCGGTATATTTTCTAAATTAGTTTATTAATGCTAACACTTTGTTTTCAGATTATTTGAAATTTTTCATGTATAGAGCCATGCTTTTTGTAAATAATGGCAGTTTTGCTTCTTTGGTTTCAAACTTTGTACTTTGTTTTCTTATCTTATCATACTGGCTAGGACCTCCAGCACACTGTTGAATAGAAGTAGTGAAAGTGGACATCTTTGCCCGTTTTTGATATGAAAAAGCTTTTAGCATTTCCCTATTAAGTATAGCATTTTGTGTAAAATACCTTTATAAGATGTTCTTTTGGATTACAAAAATTTCCCTCTGTCCTTAGTTTGCTGAGTTTTTTCTTTGTAAATCATAATTATAACATTTTTTCAAGTGCTTTTTTTGAGGTGGTAATATGAATATTCTCCTTTATTTTATTAACATGGAGAATTGCATTGATTTATATTTGTTAAACTAACCTCACAATGATGAAATAACTATTATTTGTTGCTTTAGATGTGGTTTTATTCAATTTGTTCATGTTTTGCTTAGAATTTTTAGATCAATATTTATGAGATAAATATGCATATATTTATCCTTCTTGTAATGGCCTTTTGGATTTTGGTATCAAGGTCATTCTGGCCTTTTTTCTTTAAAAGTTTTTGTGTAAGTTGGTGTTATTTATTTCTTAAGTGTTTGGAAGAATTCACCAGTAAGTTATCTGGGCCTGAAGATTTTGTAGAAGGGCTTTTATTTACAGATTTTGTTTTTTTTATTGAGTACATTTGGTAAATTATGATTTTCTGGGAATTTCTCCATTTCATCTAAATTTTAAATTTATTGACATTCAGTTGTTTACATGTTTATTACTTTTGTGATGTTTGTAGAATCTCTGGTATGTGCCATTTGTCATTCCAGATACTGATAACTTGTGCCTTATTTCTCTCTTTAAAAATTTTTTAATAAGCCTGTCTAGGGTCAATTGTATTAGTCTTTTCAAGGAATCAAGTATTGGTATTGCTTATTTTCTGTGTTGTTGGTTTTAATTTAATTAACATCTGCTTAGCCTTTTTCTTTCATTCTATTTTTTGGGATTAATTTGCTTTTCATTTTCTAGCTTCTTAGTTGATTATTTATGTAATTTAAGCTGTTTTGAAAGAATTATATGCTTAACAATTTTTCTTATAATATATACATTTAAGGTTATAAATTTCCCACTAAGCCTTGCCTTATCTGCATCCCATAAATATTAACACATCATAATTTAATTATCACCTAGTTTGAAACATTTTAAAATTCCCATTTTGATTTCTTCTGTGACCCATGGTTTATTTAGAAGGATATTGCATAATTTCCAAACGTTAAAAAATTCCCCAGTTATTTTTTAAACTACTTTATTGAGGTATCATTGACATGTAAAAAGCTGTATATGTTTATGGTCCACAACTTGATGCGTGTGGGAATAAGTATACACCCGTGAAACCGTCACCACACTCAAGGCCATAGACACGACCACTACCTCCCATACTTCATCAAGTATGTGGTTTGCATGTATTTTCTCTCATTCTGTGGGTTGCATTTTCATTTATTTGGCTATTTATTTTGCTATGAAGAAGTTTTTTAGTTTCATGCAATGCCACTTGTTGACTTTTGCTTTTGTCGCTTCTGCTTTTGGTGTCATACTTAAAAAAAATTATTGCCAGAACTAAGGTCAAAGATCTTTTCCATTTCTCCTTCTCGAATTTCTTCCCTTACTGGTTTTTGTTGTCAGCATATAGATCTTTTGCCTCACTGGTTAAATTTATTTCTAAATATTTTATTCTTTTGAAATGATTGTAAATGGGATTGTTTTCTTAATTTGTTTTTTTGGATAGTTTCTTACTAGTGTATAAAACTGCAACTGCTTTTTGTGTGTTGATCTTGTATTCTGAAATTTTACTTTGTATCTTGAATTCCCTTCTTAGCTCCAACATTTTTTTTCTGGAGTCTTTAGGGTTTTCTACATATAGGAATATGTCATCCCTATCAGTCCTGTTGAAATAAGCCTAGTTAAGAGCTTCCTTTAGTGACTGGTGCTGATTAGGCCCCCAGTCATGTGTGAAAAAAAATATATATATAAAAATTATATACATATATTAAAAAATACATAATATAATATATATGTGTTTATATGTATATATGTTATATATGTATATAATTATATACATTTATGTATATATGAAGATATATTAATATTTTATTTGTCCTTGTATTTAAACTAACTTTATTAAAGCACATACTTTAGGAACCCAGTTAACAATGCTTTCTTTTTTATGAGTTTATTTAAAATATTTACATTCAAATATATTTGAATTATGTCTAGTATTGTAATTTTTATTTTCTAGTTGTCCTTTTTTATAATTATTTTATAAGCTTTCCCACGGTATTTTGGACTAAAAATTTGTCTTTTATTGTTGCTTTTTCTCCTTTATTGATTTGTTAGAAGTATATTCCTTAATGGTTATTATAGAGATTAAAATATGTGTATGTTATTAACTTAATATACATTTTTACTTTTACCATTTCTCAGACAATGCTAAGGAAACACTGAATCCATTTATCTCCTTCCTTTCTTATATGTTTTGCATATTAAATCTAGATATGTTTTAAACTGCAAAAAACATAATATATTGTTTGTATAGTAAGAAATAATTTAAATTTACTTACATATTTTCCCTTTCCATTGTTTTTCATTTCTGTTTGCATTCCCATGTTTTTCTCTGGGATCATTTTTCTTCATAAGGAGAACTCTTAAAATTTACCAGTACTAGATATGATGACAAATTCTGTTTTTATTTGCCTTAAAGTGTTTTCATTTTTTTCACATTTGAAGGATAATTTCAATGGATATAAAATGTCCAGGTTGACAGTATTGTTTTCTTTCAGTATTGTAAAGTTTTCATTCCATTGTGTTTGACTTCCATACTTACTGCTGAGGAGTCAGATGTCTTATCTTTTCTTTGAAGCAATGTGTCTATTTCCTCCCCACCTCCCAAGCTGCTTTTAAAATGTTCTATTTACATTGGAGTTTTAAGCAGATTTTCCTTTTTATTTTGTGCCTAGGCTTTCTTTTACTTTGTATTGATCTTGGTTGGGTTCATAATATTTCTTGATTTGTGATTTGATGTGTTTCAGCAATCTCAGAAATTTCTTCAAACTCTGCTTTTGCCCTTTCCTTCTCTCCATCTTGTGGACTACCAATTGCATATACCTTACACCATTTCAATGTATCTCATCTATCAGCTATACTTTCCTTTTGTTGTATTCCATTCTTTTTTATCTCTATTATCTAGTCAGTGTTTTTTTCTACTTGCCTATCTTCCTGTTTTTTATGTTCTCTTTATCTATGTCCTGTAATTCATATCCTGCTCTTACATTCATCAATTACTTAATTTCAATAATTGTATTTTAAAATTCTAGAATTTACATTGATTTTAAAATATTTTAAAATCTACTTGTGAAATTCTGTCCATCTTATCATCTATTTTCTTGAACATGTTAACTAGTTATTTTAAAGTCTGTGTCTTACAACTCCAGTTAGCCATTCTTTCAACATGAATTTTGTTAGCAGAAGGAAGGCTAGTAGTCAGGCAATTATAAATAAGTCTGACACAATACTAAAAAGTAGATTTACTTTAAGTAGAAGATTATTTGGTCAGAATTTACTCAATAAATATTTATTTAGTACCTACTGTGTTCCAAGACACTTTTTAAAGTGCTAAACTTCATGGCTTGAAGGTCTTTCTTACTGACCACTAACCTTCACTGATAGTACTTTTTCTGATCTCAACTGCTGGCCTTTTTTTTTTAGCCAGAGTCCGGCTCTGTCACCCAGGCTGGAGTGCAGTGGTAAGATCTTGGCTCACTGCAACATCCGCCTCCCGGGTTCAAGTGATTCTCCTGCCTTAGTACCTTAGACTCCTTAGTACCTGGGACTCAGGCATGTGCCACCACACCTGGCTAATTTTTGTATTTTTAGTAGAGATGGGGTTTGACCATGTTGGCAAGGCTGGTCTCAAACTCCTGACCTCAGGTGATCTGCCTGCCTCAGCCTCCCGAAGTGCTGTGATTACAGGCATGAGCCATCGTGCCTGGCCTCAACTACTGGCCTTCTGGGCATCACTTTTCTGTCTCATTTCTTTACCACCAACCTCCCCCAAATCAGTCTGTCCTTCCCTCAGCTCCTCCTCATTTCTTCTGACTGTCCTATGCACATACCCTTTTTATGGTCCTACTCTTTCATCTTAATCCCAGAATCTTCCCTCAGAGTTCACTGATGGCTACTTAAGTAATCCCAGATGAAACTTTTCTTCCTCCAACATTCTGGAATGAAGGTATTTTGCCTCCCTCTTCATAAACATGCTCAGAATGTTGATTGTTCAATTATGGACATCTTCATCAAAACTTTAACTACTTTTAAAAATCCATTTGCTCATCAACTTAACAAAATCTTTTATGGAACGCTTTCTATGTGTCAGTCACTGTTATGAGCGTAGGAGGTACTTGTTCTCACTGATCTTGTGATATAGTGAAGGTGATGAGCCTTTATCAATCATAGAGGCAAGGATATATAATATAGGCTAAATAACTTATACAGGAAATGAAATTGATTAACATGTTTCCAAAAAACCATATGTTGACTGGAGGGTCGGATAAGACTATGTAGGAAAGTGACAGTTGAAAGGTGCGATGCAGAGGCTAGACAGTGGTTGGGGAGCATTCTAGGCAGTGAAAAGAGCAGTGCAAAGGCCCTGCTTTAGGAGAGAACATGGCACCTTGAAGCAATTGAAAAGGAGTGAATATGGCTGGAACACAGACAGTAAAGGGCACAGTGGTAAGAGGTAAGGAGTAAGAAGAAGAATGAGACAGGCATTAGGGACTTCGGTAGTTACATTCAAGGCTTTGTTCTTAATCCTAAGAGTGATGAGAAACTGTTTCAACTTGGGTTTTAAGGTGATGTACGGCATTTTAAACACATTACCCTCACTGCCCTTTGGAAAAGACCCTGGTTGAAGCCTGTAGTAGATGTGAATTTAGCTTTTCTTTTTGTGTAAAGAACTGAGCTTCTTGTGGATAAATCAGAAATGAATATGACATGCATCCTATACATAAGAGATTCACGTAGTCAGAGATGTATGCAATAATGGGGCCATGAATAATAACCAATACAGAGCAGGGTGCCAAGTATCATAGAGAATGTCTGCTCTGGCTATGCAGAGGATAGGAGATTACTTCTGTGTGAAACTATCAGAGAAGGCTGAATAAAGCCAGCATCTGAGCTGGGCTTCAGGGGGTGGGTAGAATTTGTATACACTGAGTTCTGTAAAGGATGTCCTACTCAGGTGAGTGGAGGCTTCTGCTCTCAGCACTTTTCACTCTACCTCTTCAGGGGCTGCTTACTCAACTCTCTGCCTTCTTGGCTTATTACACTTGATCTGGCTTATTTCATAAGGCTATCAGCTACACAAAGTCAGGGCCATAGCCATCTTGTTCACTACTGAACGTTTAGCACCTGGTAGAGTGCTTTTCATAGAGTCAATGTTCAATACAATATATGCAGAATGAATGAAAGATGGACATGGAGGTAGGAAAAATCAGAGTTTGTGTAGGAAGAATGAGTAATTCAGTTTTGCTAGAGCAGTACTTCTCAACTGGGGCACCTCCCACCCCTCTCCCTCCACCACCAGGGGACATTTGACAATGTCTAGAGATGCTTTTGGTTGTCGCAACAGAAGGGGGTGGTGATGCTTCTGACATTTAATGGTTAGAGGTCAGGATGCTGTGAAACATTCTACAATGCACAGATCAGCTTTCCAAAAAAACCCAGCCCCAGCCCCCAAAATGCCAGCATTGGGAAATGCTGAGCTAGAGACAAGAGGAATGGGGGGGATAATAAATGAAAAAGTTGCTTGAGGTGAGTTAATAGAGAGCTTTGAATGCCTGGGTAAGAACTGTGAACTTTAAAGAATAAACAATGAGAGCCTATCAAGGGTTGAAGTTGGAGAGTAACCAAATTTGAGGTTTGCTTTTGGAAGATGAATCAGGATTACTTATTAGTGAGGTAGTGATAATTGCACCATTTAAATTTGTAAAAATAGATTTCCTGGACACATTCAGAGACTAGTAGTAAGACATTATCAGCACATACTAAGACTTTCACAAGTGCATTTTCACACAGGTTGTGCTTGTCACTTAAAATTGGTGCCAAATAACTGTAATCAATACATTCATACATTTGTGAATTTTTTAGACTTCTCATTAGCATTTGCTTAATTACTATGTCCTCAGCTACTGCTCTGGGTAATAGAAGCACAAATGCCATATGCTGCAATTGATTTGCAGCCACAGTCTTTGATCGGAAGTCTGTGGGATGCTGATTGGTGTCTGAAGCAACTGATCATCTGTACGATACTTTTAACTAAGTTGGAGAGATAAAAACACGATGTTGCAATAATTATTAGTCATTGGAGTAAATAAGTGTGTCACTACACTAACTCCTCATGCAGCCTAAAATTTTATGGATTTTTGTCCTTGTAAATGGGTTGCATCATTTTTATAATTTATGTCATTAAGATTGGAAAATATTTTTAAAATACTTTTTTGGAGGACGAGAAAAAGGAAAGGATAAATTGAATTATTCATTATATTTGGAATCAATGCAAATTGCTTATGGCAAGATGATTTGCATATAATGGTCAATGTATCAATCTTGTCAGGCCAATAATTAATATAATATATAAATTAAAAGAACACAAATATATGAAGACTTTTCCTGTTACAAATGTTATGTCATTGCATTGTGGGATCTTTGCACACCCTTCTCATGTTTGGGGCATGATTTGATCCTGGTGGGTAGATGTGTCCTGTGTTCTGGGTGCTATCAGTCTTGTCAAGAAGAGAGGAAAATGGGATGAAGCAAATGCCATGGGAAAATTTCTTTTGTAATTTTTGGGAGGCAGTGGAAAATCTCACTTTGGGCTGGTGTTGGATCTTGGGCCTACACCACAGTCTGGAGTGTGAGCTGTGGCATCTGTGCCCTTTGGTCGTGGTGGTGCTAGAATTTTCTCTGGAGAAGTCCTGTAATGTTTGAGTATTATTTTCTGGTTGGATTGACTTCAACACTGACCCTCTGATCTTGCTAGAGATTCTAGAACTGCGTAATATCCTTTAATACATGTCTTTTCTGTCTGTATTAGCTAAATAGGATTTTGCTATTTGCAGTTAGAAATGCTCACTGATACACCTTGTATAATCCCATTTGGTTAAAAAAAAGTTGTTTTCAGAGAAAAAAGTATAACAATGGTTATTTCTTCCAGCAGAGATTTCTGAAGATTTCTATCTTTTATGTGTTTGCTTTTCTTTATTTTTGAAATTTTCTGCAATGAGCAACTATTTCTTATGTCAAAGCTTCTAGGGAGTAAATATATGGGAAAACTCATTACATTATAACATTAATCTATTTATGGGATATGAGAAATGAGAAATTCTATTGGCTTTCTGAGATTGGGTTGAACTTATTGTAAAAAACAAAAGTCATAGCCACAGAACTTCATGCAGACGTACAAGATTAGGGTTAAAGCCAGCTTTATCCATGGCTAATTGACCTTGAATACATCATTGGGTCTCTGGGCTTCCAGTTTTTCATTTGGACAGTAACTGGGTTGGGGTAGATCAGTGATTTTTAAACTTAGTCCTGTGTAACCTCTGTGTTGCGGGTAGATAGGAGAAGGAAGGATTACCTGTGCATAGGGCTGCAGTATTATAGTCTCTAAATGAAGTCAGGGGAGGCCCACATGTACCTGTCTCACATGTTGGATTTCAAAATTTTTCTTTGGAAACAATGTTCTGGCTAGTAACACATTTCAGAAACTATTGAACTAAATTATCTTTAAGGTCACTTTCAGCTATAACATTTTATTATTTTATTGCTTTTCCCAATGAATTACACTTACTGGAATGTCAAGTAGGTAGCTTTACACACACACACACACACACACACACGCACACACACACGAAACCCAGAATTGTAAAATTATGAGCCAGAAAAGAACTTATTTATCTCAACTTTTTATTCTTGTAATTTCTAACCATATTATCTAACAACTCAGTTCCCCTTTAAGAACTCACTTAAGGCAAGCGTTTACCTGTCTATGAGAATTCTATTATTATATTTGTCATTGACAATATGTTTAAAGACATACACTCTCATATTATTAGGAATATATGTTATACTGCTATTGAAATATAAACAAATGAATGCAATTCCTAAAAAGAAGAACATTGTTGCTGACTACAATTTAATATACTTTCACTACGAAGCATAGTAATTATACTTAGTATAATGACGTGTAATAAAGAATAACAATTTTTATCATCAGAAAAGATGTGACAATAATTCATGCTGAGAAGCTTTCATCTGGATTTTATGGATCAACACACTGATTTCTCTAGCATATAAAAATATTCTGGGAATTTGAACACATTGAAAATTTAGTATGGTTGAAGCATTGGTCATTTGTATAAAGGCATCCAGGAGAAATTTGCAAGAGATAAAAGCCAAAAACAGAGCTCAGATTGCCAATAAACTTGAATTTCATCTTAGAATTCAAGGATTTATTTTTATTTTGAAAGTGATGGAGGTGCAGTAATAATTTTTAAGCCATAGAATGACAGGATTAGATTTGAATTTTAAAAATATCGGCCGGGCGCGGTGGCTCATGCCTGTAATCCCAGCATTTTCGGAGGCCGAGGCGGGCGGATCAGGAGGTCAGGAGATTGAGACCATCCTGGCTAACACAGTGAAACCCCGTTTCTACTAAAAATACAAAAAAAAAAAAAAATAAGCCGGGCGAGGTGGTGGGCGCCTGTAGTCCCATCTACTCGGGAGGCTGAGGCAGGAGAATGGCTTGAACCCGGGAGGCGGAGCTTGCAGTGAGCCGAGATTGCGCCACTGCACTCCAGCCTGGGCGACAGAGCCAGACTCCGTCTCAAAAAAAAAAAAAAAAAAAAAAATCAATTCAGCTGTGGTGTAATGAATCAGGGAAGGTTAAGTCTTGTGGCAGAAGCAGTAATTACAAGGTTTATTTCAGGTATGAGATCAAAGAATTAAGTTAATTACATTAAAGGTGGAGAGAAATTGAGGTATTTCAGAAAAAGTAATGAGATAGAAGCCACAGGAGTCACATATTTGGATGAGGGTGTAAGAAAATATGAGACATTAATGATGATGCTGTGTTTCTTTCTTGGTTAGCTGACTGGAACAAAATCAGAGAAAGAGTAGCTTTGAGAACAAATGATGAAAAGTTCCGTTTTGTAATGAATATGTGTGGTTCAAATTTATACTACTGTCATTGATCTGAGAACTCACAAGCCAAGAAAATATCATGAAATTTGCCATGGCAGGTCTCCTGCCGGAAGAAAACGTGATACTCCTCTGAAGGGGCACACACTGAACCAAAGTTGTCCAGAATTCTCACAGGAAAAGTCCCATGAAAGAGGAACTCACAACCAAAAATGGAAAAATATATGAGAGTAAAAGCTGCTTTGAGTCAGAATCAGAGGACCCAAAAGCAGAAAAATTTTAGCTATAAGTACTTCAGATTGCATACCAGTTTGAGAGATTACAACATAATTGTTTAAAATTAATAAACAATAGAAGAAATTGAAACCATAAGACAGCCATGAGACATTATGATGAAGAATAAACCAATGTAGCCAAATATAACTTCTAAAGAGAAAAACATAGTAATCAAAATTTAAAATTGTCAAAGGAAAATAAAACATTACATAAACCATAGTGAAGGCAGAATTAATAAACTAAAAGACTGAAGTGAGGCAATTAGCAAAGTGGTAGTACAGAGATAAATAATATCTGAAATTTTAAAGGACATAGGGGACAGAGGAAAATAAATTAGTTTACATTTCGTATGAGACACAAAAATCAAATAGGATGAATGGGGGAAAGGCAATATTCAAAAAACGATGGCTGGAAATTTTTCAGAATAAATGAAGTACATGAATATTAATGTATAATAATAACAATGAGTCCTAAGTAGAAAAAATGAAAGTAAATTCATGTATAAAAATATTGGTGAAGCTGCATGATATCAAAGACATAGAAGACAAAATATTATTAGAGAGAAGAGTCTGCTTATTTGCAGAGCAACAGCAAATTTTCAGCAACAGTACAGACTAGAAGACATGGGGCTATTATCCTTAGAGAGCTGAGAGGGTATAATTATTAGTTTAGGCATCTATTCTCAGTAAAAAAAAAAATTCTTTTTTTAACTCTTATTTTAGGTTCAGGGGTACATGTGAAGGTTTGTTACACAGGTAAACATATGGCATGGGAGTTTGTTGTACAGATTATTTCATCACCTAGTAATTAAGCCCAGTACCCAACAGTAATCTTTTCTGGTCCTCTCCCTCCTCTCACCCTCCACCCTCAAGTAGACTCCAGTGTCTGTTGTTTCCTTCTTTATGTTCATAAGTAGTTATCATTTAGCTCCCACTTGTCAGTGAGAACATGTTATTTGATTTTTTGTTCCTATGTTAGTTTACTAAGGATAATGGCCTCCAGCTTTATCCATGTTCCCACAAAAGACATGATCTCATTCTTTTACATGGCTGCACAGTATTCCATGGAGTATCTGTACCACATTTTCTTTATCTAATCTGCCACTGATGACATTTCGGTTGTTTCCATGTCTTCTGCTATTGTGAATTGTGCTGCAATGAACATTTACTTGCATATATCTTTATGGTACAATGATTTATATTCATCTGAGTATATACCCAGAAATGGGATTGCTGGGTCAAATGGTAGTTCTGCTTTTAGCTCTTTGAAGAATCACCATACTGCTTTCCACAATGGTGAAACTAATTTACACTCCCTCCAGCAGTGTATAAGTGTTCCCTTTTCTCTGCAACCTTGCAGCATCTGTTATTTTTTACTTTTTAGTAATAGCTATTGTGACTGGTGTGAGATGGTATCTTATTGTGGTTTTGATTTGCATTTCTCTAATGATCAGTGATACTGAGTATTGTTCATATGCTTGTTGGCAGCATGTTTGTCTTCTTTTGAAAAGTGTCTGTTCACATTCTTTTCCCACTTTTTAATGAGGCTATAAAGGCAATCCCATTTACAATTGCCACAAAAGGAATAAAATACCTAGAAATACACATAACCATGGAGGTGAAAGATCTCTACAATAAGAATTACAAAACACTTCTCAAAGAAATCAGAGATGACACAAACAAATGGAAAAACATCTCATGCTCATGGATAGGAAGAATCAGTATCATTAAAATGACTATACTGCCCAAAGCAATTTACAGATTCAATGTTATTTCTATCAAATTACTAATGACAGTTCTTTACAGAAGTAGAAAAAAACCTATTTTGAAATTCATATGGAACCAAAAAAGAGCCCTAATAGCCAAGGAAATTCTTAACAAAAAGAACAAAGATAGAGGCATCATGTTACCCACTTCAAACTATACTATAAGGCTACAGTAACCAAAACAAGATAGTACTGATACAAAAGCATGCACATGGACCAATGGAACAGAATAGAGAGCCCAGAAATAAGGCTGCACATCTATGACTATCTGATATTTGACAAAGCTGACAAAAACAAGCAATGGGTAAAAGATTCCCCATTCAATAAATGGTACTGGAATAACTGGCTAGCCATATGCAGAAGATTGAAGCTGGACCCCTCCCTTATACCATATACAAAAATCGACTCAATATGGATTAAAGACTTAAATGTAAAACCCAAAACTGTAAAATCCCTGGAAGTCAAGCCAGGCAATACCATCCTGGACATAGGAACAGGCAAAGATTTCATAACAAAGACCCCAAAAGCAAACGCAACAAAAGCAAAAATTGACAAGTGGTACGTAATTAAACTTGAGTTTCTTCACAGCAAAAAACAAACAAACAAACAAACAAAAACTATAGAGAGAATAAACAGATAACCTTTTGGGAGAATGGGAGAAAATATTTGCACACTACGTATCATCTGTAAAGAAAAATATTTCAACATCAGTGTTGAAACAAATACATTTTCCAACAAGACTGAGAGCATTCACATAGAGTCTCTCACTCAAGTATGAAGGATGGAGTTTAGGAAAAAGGAAATTAAACCAGAAAGTAGAAATACAATTCAAGAAGTGATATACCCCCAAAATTTAATGAACATGTGGGTAGCGCTGAGAAAGTATTTGCTCTGCTGTTCTGTAAAAATAAAATAAAAATAATACCAACCCCGTCTCTATTAAAAACCCAAAATTAGCCGAGCATGGTGGTGCATGCCTGTAATTCCAGCTACTTGGGAGGCTGAGGCAGGGAATCACTTGAACCCGGGAGGTGGAGGTTGCGGTAAGCCAAGATCGCAGCGTTGAACTCCAGCCTGAGCAACAAGAGCAAAACTCTGTCTCAAAAAAAAAAAAAAAAAGGA
The DNA here is from genome assembly GCF_028878055.3 of Symphalangus syndactylus. Taxonomy (NCBI): domain Eukaryota; kingdom Metazoa; phylum Chordata; class Mammalia; order Primates; family Hylobatidae; genus Symphalangus; species Symphalangus syndactylus. The sequence goes on from NC_072429.2 coordinate 38,246,142, forward strand.
ATGAAAAAAAGAAAATAATAATAATACCAATCATTTAGAATAATAAAAACAAGGTAGAACTAAAATCCTGGATTGGGGGAGTAAGAATACCATTTTCAATTACAGGGGTGTTGTTTCTAGTATGGTATTATGGTAGGCAAAACATCTTCAACAAAACACAAAAATTGTAATCCAACCATAAAATATTGTTATCTTTGACTATATTAAAATTAAAGCTTCTGAAAGTTAAACTCATAGAAGCAGAAAGTGAAATGGTGGTTGCCAAGGATTAGGGAGTGCTGGGGAAAGGAGAGATGTTGGTCAAAGGGTACAAAGTTTGTTAGACAAGATAAATAAATACTTCTGGAGTTCTACTAGACAGCATGGTGACTACAATTAATAATAGTGGATTGTATACTTAAAAATTGCTAAAAGAGTAGATCTCATATGTTCCCAACACCAAAAAGATGATGTTTGTGAGGTGACAGACATTTTAATTAGATTGATTTAATTATTTTAAAATGTATATGTTTGTTAAAATATCACATATTGTATACCATAAATACATATATATATTATATATTTTTGTAAAGTATATCTTCATAAAGCTGGGGGAAAATAAAATTAAAACTTCTGTATGGCAAAATATGCCCAAAACAAAGTGAAAAAAGCCAACTACAGAAATTATTTGTAAACCATGTAACAAATAAAGTATTACAAGCCAAGATATAAAATTTCTTACAAAACACTAAGAGAAAACACCAAACAACCCAACCAGAAAATGAGAAATAAGGCAATTCCTAGAGGAAGAAAACTGAGTGGTCAATACAATAAATGAAAAGCTATGTGATCTCACAAGAAAATAGGGAAATGCTAGCACAATGAGATACCATTTGATACTTATCATATTGGCAAAACTTAATAAATCAAAGACAACAAGGGCTGGCAGAATGTCAGGAAACAGAAACTCTTATTCAAGGGAGAGTTCAATGGTATAATTATTTTGAAGAGCAATTCGGCAAAATTTTCATCTAAGTATTTAGCAAAATTTTGGTATAGCTATTTTGAAGAACCTTAAAATGAATACATACCCATAACTTAGCAAGCCCCCTTCTAGATTTTTGACCTAGAAAAACTCAAACTTGTGCACAGGTATGTTTATTGCAGATTGCTTGTGGTAGCAAAATAGTAGAAGCAAATCATCTATCTCTTATAGGAGAAAAAATAGATTGTGGGTTATTCATATAGTGGAGTGTCAATTAAGATGGACTCAGTCTATAACATATACTATAGACAATCTCAAAAGAATGGCATTGAATAAAAAAGCAGCTTTCAAAAGGATACCATCAGCATGATACCATTATTCACATAAACGTAAACATACAGAAAACATAAAAAAATTTAAAATAGTATATTTTGACCATAATATTTATGTATTATTTATACATATTAAATATATTTGTATATTTATTATACATTTATAATAAAAGAACTAAAACCTACTGGGAATGATATACACTGACATTTAGTGTAGTGATAACTTCTGGGGAGAGGGAGCAAAGCAGTAAAGGCTTTTTCTTCCCCCTGGTTCTTCTCCATTCCCCAAGTCTAAGACCCTCCCAGAATTTAACCTTTGGCCACCTGAGCTTTTTCTCATAATCATTGCTCAGGTCTGATTGTACGGTTTGTTTGCTCAACATTATGTAATATTTTCTGTACTTTTTGGAACATTTCAGAATTAGAAATTGTTTTAAAAATTGTTAAAGAGGTTGGTCAACAATGCAGGTGTTGCAGAGATTAAATGAGACCAATGCTGAGAAAAGTCTATTGGTCCTGCAATCACAGAGCTGACTGATGGTTCAGCAGGGGAGACTCAGCTGGTTGGTGGCAGAGCAGGACTAGATCTCAATCTTACGAGCCTTGGTGTTTTCATTTCTTCCACTTGATCATACCGCTTCCCTATGTGGTTAAAATTCCTTCAGAGGTCCCCAAATCCAGCTACAAATCTAGAAGCAGGGTGAGGAAAACTGAGGGCAATCAGTTATCCCCATGCTCAGGCAGGCACAGCCAGGAAAGGAAGTATGAGGGTGCAAGAGGCTGTGCCAGAGTCAACTGTGATATCTGCTGAAAGATGCTAAGTTGCCGGGCGCGGTGGCTCACACTTGTAATCCCAGCACTTTGGGAGGCCGAGGCGGGCGGATCACGAGGTCAGGAGATCGAGACCACGATGAAACCCCGTCTCTATTAAAAATACAAAAAATTAGCCGGGCATGGTGGTGGGCGCCTGTAGTCCCAGCTACTCGGGAGGCTGAGGCAGGAGAATGGCATGAACCCGGGAGGTGGAGCTTGCAGTGAGCCGAGATTGCGCCACTGCACTCCAGCCTGGGCAACAGAGCGAGACTCCGTCTCAAAAAAAAAAAAAAAGATGCTAAGTTACTAACTCTCACTTTTAAATAGGACTTTCCCCTAGAGCCAGATGGGAGGATGGGGCCACAGCACGAAAAGAGAAGAAAATTCTGCAGCCAGAGTTTCCCTTTCTTCCAGACTGTCTTGTTTCTGCAAAGGCTTCCCCAAAGTAACACCATTCTCTCCCACAGTTTGGATCCCCACACACCCTGCTTGGAAAGAGTAAACGGTAATTAGTTATATAAAGTGACAGAAAAGATACAGATACAAATTAGTGAAGGAGGATGAAGGTACAAGTGTATCATTACGTGGGAGGAGAAAGTATCCTACCTTCCAGAGTTCTGCTGGGAGGAAAAGCCTGAGAAAGGTGGGCTCAGCCCAGGCAGAATCTTGAAGATGTTCTAAATTCCACCACCAGCCATCCCAGCTTTCTTTCACCCCCTCTAGTACTTCAAAGCATCCTTGCTCTGCGCCAGACCACTTTGGTCACCAAGTCTAAATTTCAGTACCAGATCTACCACTAACTTGCTCTGTGACCTTAAGCAAGTCATCTACCTTTCCTAAGCCTGTTTCTTCATTCTCAAATGAAAAAGGTGAGAAAAGACTGTGTCTAAATTTCTTTTACCTCTGATACCCTATGCGACTATAGATATCTTCAAGATATTCTCCTCCATGCAACAAAATTAGCTCTGGGTCATTTACTCATGGTCAAATGTAATCTATCGATAGCAGCTGAAGAAATTGCACTTTAGCCCTAAAACAAATGTGGTTCCAGGGGCCCAGCAGGTAAGATAAGTTTCTAAAGCAGCCAGAGGTGAGACAATAGGGAGCAGTGGGGGTTCAGGGGTGCTGGAGAGTGTCTGCCTCACCTAAAGGCATCCACGTGCAAATGTTTCAGAAACACTGTGCTGCCCAGGGCCATCAGAGTGCAGCCCCAGATAAAAGAAAAAGAAAATGTGTGATGGAATTTCAGGCATGCATCCTGTGAGGTTTAAGAGGATTAGGGCAGCAGAGAGTAAAGGAGTGGGTGAGAGAAGTTGGACCATCTCATAGTCAAATCATCAGTTGCTATCTCATTCACTATTATTCTAGATTTTTAGAGAGGTAGCCATGGATAGATTTTACCCCCAACTTCGCCCTGTCTACACATCAGTTAATTCAGTCAGTTAGCTCTCAAGGCAAGTACTCAACTTCACTTTCCTCCTTGATATGGTTTGGCTCTGTGTCCCCACCCAAATCTCATCTCTACTTGTAACCCCCACATGTCAAGGGAGGGACCTGATGGGAGGTGATGCGATCATGGAAGTGCTTTCCCCCATGCTGTTCTTGTGATAGTGAGGGAATTCTCACAAGATATGATGGTTTAAAAGTGGCAGTTTCCCCTTCTCTCTCTCTCTCTCTCTCCTGCCGCCATGTAAGAAGTGCCTTGTGTGAAAACGGACTAATATACTCCTGTTTCACATGAAAGGGTTCGAGTAACTTTGCTTCAGGATCTTTTCAGGATCTAGTATCTTATAAAGCTAAATACAAAATGGCTCCAGGATTTATTCATTCATTTGTTCAACATAGATTGCCAAGTATAGCTCACAAATATTTATCAGACAAAGATTGTCTCAGGAGCCTAGAATTCTAGAGCTAACAGCATCACCCAATGTTCTTTTGACAAATAGTTATTGGGTACCAGCTCTGATTGCAGGCATTGTTCTGGCCTCTGGAATGCAGCAGTGAGCAAGGCAGATAAGGTGTCTGCTCTCATGCAGCCCAACAACAAACATGTGAAAAAAAATTAGTTAAGTTAATTTCAGCTGGTTATATATATGAGCTGAAAGAAATGGTGAGTGAGGTAGAGAATGACAATGATACATTTTAAGGGGCAGTCAAAACAAATGGCCCTCAAGCTGTGGCTGAAATGGTGAATGAATGCCATACAAATAAAACTAGGGATGAAGACCAACCAGAAGTAAGGGATAATAGTGTAAGAGTCTTGTAAAAGGAGCAAGTTTGACATAGTTGAGGAAATCAGACCAAGACTATACTTCCTGGAGCATAGGGAAATGAGAGAGTGGTAGGAAATGAAGGAAACTCAGGGATCAGATTTTCTATCTCAGTCATCCTGGTGGACAGTAAGGAATATTTTCTGATGGTATACAAAAATGTAAATCAGGAATTTCAGGATATAGACAAAAGACCAACCCAATAGGAGTCAAGAGGCTTGAATTTTACTCCAACATCTGCCATTAACTGCTGTGTGATCTAGGTATGCCTGCAAGTCATTTAACATCTCTGGGCTTCAGTTTCCTCAGCTGTAATTGAAATGGTCATATTAGATACACATTAGGAAATGCCCCCACTACAAGATAAATCCCATGAGAACAGGAATCTTACTTCAATGATATATTCATATATCAACAGTGACTAGCATGGTTCTGAACATGTATTTGGCACTCAGCAAATATTTGTTGATGAAGGTTTAAGCTGTCTTTCTAGCTTTAGCATTCTAGGCTTCTAAGGCAATCTTTGATGAATATTTATTAGTTTTATTTTGGTAATTTGTGCCTTCCATGACCAATCTACGTATAAAGTTGTGGGTGTAATACGTGTTGTTTGCTGACCAATGAGATCAATTCTGCATACATTCCCGGATAAACAATGGATAATAATAAGATAATTTCAGAGAGAGATTCCTACATGTAACCAGGCTACAATATACTGAGGGCTTGCAATGTGCCATTTTAAGCACTTTATATGCATTTTTTTATTTAATGTTTAAATCAATCCTGTGAATTGGGAAAACTGGCACTCAGTGAAGTTAGGTAACTTTTTCAATGTCAGGCAGCTAGCCAGGACTCACACCCAAGTCTGTCACTCCCAGGCAGTGCCTTTAGGTTCTATACCATGTTGGTTTCTGAGTTATTATTTCTTTTACTGAAAAGATACTCAGTTATTAATAGTTCAGGGCTGGTGCAGCCAGCCGGTGATATCAATGACCCGTGACTCTAGCTTTCCATTTTGTTGTCTCTATGTATGGCTTCCAGGTGGCTGCTGTTGCTCTAGATATCAATTTAGGTTCAAAGAGAAGAAAAGGGAAGATGTGATGCCAGCAATCTTTATTCATTTACTCAGAAAAACAAGTCTTCCCCAAATGCTTACTCAGCTTCTGCCTATAACTCCTTGGCCCAAACTATATCTTGTTGCTCCTGGCAGCAGGGGAGGTTGAAAAAGAGAGTAGCTTGATGGAGTTGGGCATATTGGTGCCCCCAAACAAAACTTGGGTCTGTCACCTAGGAAGTAGGATAGAATGGCTATTGGGAAGGTAGTTATCAGTGTCTGCAGTAGCTAACAGGAAAGCCTGGCCATTGAATTGTTACAGAATGTCTGATTGCTTAGGGGTACTGTTAAGTTATAATGAGCTATTTTTACTTTGTAATTTCTCCTTTGAGTTTTTTATACATAAATACACAGAGAGAATGAAAGTAGTCACTAAGCAGAGCTTTGGAGGTCATAAACTAGGCGCCAAGTGGAGTCATGTAATTGGAAAGTGTGTGGCACTGGGTGACTGGACTCCTGATGTCCATCTGTCTAGTCCTGGCTCTGCCACCAGCTGATGACTCTAAGAAAATCCTTTTTCGGGGGAAAGCTCCAGTTTTTCCACAGTAAAATAAGGTATTTGTACTAGATAAAGTCTAAAATCTCTTAGAAGATTTTGCTAACCTTATTTATGTCACTTAAGGATTGACATTTGAAAAGAATGAGAGAATGAAGGGTGTTAGTTTAATGAGCATGAAATGTTTTATATGCTGTTATAAGAATTGAGAGAGCTTTTGAGTATTACCTTTCTCCACTAAAAGTTGGGTAAGATGGGGTGAAAAGCTTTAAAACAAATAACAGGTAAAATTAGATAAAGTAATCTGTATAACCAGAAGATAAAGATCAAATGTAAATGTTAAAAGGGCTGCATTTTGCACTAGACAATGCAAATTCCACCATCAAGTTGGTGTTAAGAAACTGGGAGATTCTGGATTCTGGTGTTGTCAGTTCCAGGACTAGAGCTTCAACCACAGCCCTCCTTGGGGTATTAAAAAAAGCAGCCGAAAAATGACCAGGCAGCTTCTCAGGGAACAGGAGCTCCCCAGAAATGCCTTGCAAAAGACTCATCATCTCCACAGTTTTTAAATGGCCCAGATTAGGAGTGGGTGTGTGGTAGGTGCTACTGGAGACTTTTGCATTTCTTCTTTTTAATATAAAATGATGATAATGCTGATGCTGCTGCTGATGATGACAATTGGTATTAATGAGTGTTTTCTATTTACCAGAGGCTATAACTATGATAACTGCTTTTAGATATTATCTTTAAGTCCCAGTTTCTTCATCTGTAAAATATGAGTATTATTAGCCTTTGCATCATTCTTTTATATAAAGAATAATTATTGGGGACCTAATCAGCATCAGTCACCAAAGGAGACTCTGTATTGGGCTCATTTTAAAAGGGCTGCTGGGCTGGAGGCCATAATCCAAAGCAAATTAACACAGAAACAGAAAACTGCATGTCCTCACATCTAAGTGGCAGTTAAACATTGGGAACTTGTGGACGTGAAGATGGCAGTAGACATGGGGACCACTAGAGGAGGGAGGGATGAAGGAGGACAAGGGTTGAAAAACTAACTATTGGGTAATATGCTCAATATCAGGGTAATGAGATCAGTCCTACCCCAAAGCTCAGCATCACAGAATATACCCAGGTAGCAAACCCACACATGTACCCCTTCAATCTAAAATCAAATTTGAAATTATAAAAAAAGAAGCTGGAATGACATGATCTTATATGTATAAAACCCTAAAGACTCTAAAAATAATAAAGGTTAGAACTAATAAACTAATTTAGGCTTCAAAGTATAGCTGAAGAATACAAAATCAACACACAAAAGTGAGTTGCATATCTATTCATTAACAATGTACTATCCAAAAAAAAATCAAGAAAACAATCTCATTTACAATAGGATCAAAAAGAATAAAATACTTAGGAATAAACCTAACTAAGGAGGTGAAAGACTCATTTGAATGCTGAAAATTGTAAAATACTGATGAAGGAAATTAGATAAAAATGTGTGATTGTGTGTGCTTTTCCCAAAAATACATTCTATGTCAAAATGTCTACACTACCCACAGTAATTTACAGATTCAATGTAATCCCTATCTAAATCTTAAAAACATTTTTATAATTATAAATAAAACAATTCTTAAATTTTCATGCAACTGCAAAAGACCTTAAATAGTCAAGACAATTTTGAATAGTAAGAACAAAGCTGGAGGTACCAAAATTTCTGATTTGAGAATATATTACAAAGCTACAGTAATGTACACAGTTTGAGACTGGCATAAAAATAGACATATAGATCAATGGAACAGAATAATAGATTCATAAGTAAACCCACATATATATGGTCAATTAATCTTCAATAAGGCTGCCGATAATGTATAATAAGGGAAGGACAGTTTCTTCAATAATTTTTTTTGGGGGAAAACTGTATATCCACATCCAAAATAATAAAATCGTGTCATTCATAATACACAAAAATTAACTGAAAGTGAATTACAGATTTGAACATAAGATCTAAATCCATAAAATGCCTGGAAGAAAACAGAGGAGAAAAGCTTCTTGTCATTGATCTCAGTAATGATTTCTTGGATATGGCACCCAAAAACTGGCAACAGAAGCAAAAATTATAAGTAGAGCTACACTAAAATAAAACACTTCTGAACAGCAAAGGAAACATCAGAGTGAAAAGGCAACCTATGAAATGAGAGAAAATAGTTGCTAGCCATATATCTGATAATGCATTAATTTCCAAAACACATAAAGAACTCCTACAACTCAATAGCAAAAAATCAAATAACCTGATTTAAAAATGGAGAAAAGATCTGAATAGGCACTTCTCCAAAGAAAACATACAAATGACAAACAAAAGAGATGTTTACTATCAGTAATCATCAGGGCAATGCAAATCAAAAACATTGAGATAACACCTCACACCTGATAGGATGGCTATTATTAAAAAAAAAAAAAAAAGATAACAAATGTTGGTGAGGTTGTGGAGAAATAGGACCCTTTAAAATGTAAAACGGTACTGCTGCCATGGAAAACAGTATGGAGGTTCCTCAAAAAATCAAAAATAGAATTACCACATGATCTAGCAATCTCAATTCTGGCTATATATCCCAAAGAATTGAAATCAGGATCTCAAAGAGGTATCTGCACTCCAATGTTCATGGCAACAATATTCACAGTAGCCAAAATAACCCAAATGTCTATCAACAGATGGATGAATAGGCAAAGAAAATGTGTTAAACACATGAAGTTGAATATTATTTAGCCTTGAAAAGAAGAAAAACCTAACATTTGTGACAACATGTATAAACCTGGAAGACATTATGTTAAGTGACATAAGTCAGTCACGGAAAAACAAATATTGTATGACTCCTTTTAAGTGAGGCATCTAAAACAGTCAAAGGTATAGAAGTAGACAATAAAATGATGCTTACAAAGAGAGTTGTTATTCAATAGATATAATGTTAGTTATACAAGATGAGTAAGATCTAGAGGTCTGCACAAAATACTGCCTGCAGTTAACAATAAGATACAGTGCACTTACTCATTGGTTAATAGGATAGCTCTCATTAGAGTAAAAAGGGGGACTTTTGGCATGATGGATACATTTATTGCCTGGATTATAGTGATGGCAACGTGAGTGTAAACATGTTCAAACTCACTAAGTTGTATGCATTAATAATGTAGAGATTTTGCATATCAGTTGTATCTCAGTAAAACTGGGGGAAAAAGATTACTGGGAAGATGAAATAATGAAAACAGGCAGCCTAATCCTGAGTATAATCAGTACTTGGAAGCTTTTTTTGTTTCACTGTATCTAATTGACTTTTTCTCTGCAGTGAGCACCATTGTTCCCATTTTATAGCTGAGGCTTGCAAAGCCAATATATCTTGTTGTGATTGGCAAAAATATAAGCTGTCCCCCAAGATATCCTACTCTCTGGAGTACATACATACTCCTTCTCCTTGGTATTCAATAAAACACTTACCTAGGTACTGACGTAAAGGAATTTGGCATGTAATATTAAGGTTCCAAAATCAGCTGACCTTAAAATAGGAAAATTATCCAGGTAGGCCAGACCCAGTCAGATGAGCCCTTTAAATCTGAGTCCAGAGGAAAGAGATGCAGAAACTAGCGATGTGAATTTGAGAGTGATTTGATATGCGGGAAAAATCTGTTGCTGGCTTTGAAGATGGAGGAGACCATGTGTCAAGGAATGTGGGCTGCCTCTGGAGCTGCAAGTTACCTCAGCTGACAGCAGCAAGAGAATGGGGTCTTTAGTCCTACAACTGCAAGACAGTGAATTATGCCCACAATCATGTGAGCTGAAAAGGGAACCCTGAGCTCCAGATGAGATCAGCAGTGATCCCTACCTACATCTTAATTTTGGACTTGAGCAGAGAACCCAGTCACCATGCCCAGACTGTGAGATAATGAATGGGTGTTATGTTAAACTGCTAACTTTGCAGTAAATTGTTATCTATCTATAGAAAACTAATATATTTACTTGGGCCACATGCCTAACCCATGGTAGAGCTAGGATTTGAACTCAGGTCTGGTTGACTCTAAAGTTTTTGTTTTTAATCTCTCCTAATGTAGGGAATTATGCAAATCAAAAATTTGATATTAGGTGAGAAATAGACTAACTGCAACTATAACATAGATGATGTGATAAATTTGAAGCAAACTCTGAGAACTATGAGAAAAATAAATTGCCAAAAAGTTACATATGCTATGTGCAACTCAACCAAAGTATTATTAGCATGAATGTGAAAAAAGAAACATTGGCTGTGCCCCCAGTCTCAACTTAAAGAAAGAACGGTGACATATAAACACTTATGTAGAGTTCTTTAATTGCCAAATTAAATTGGCAGAAACTGACAGCTATGAGTGACTTGAATAAATTCTCCTGTAAGAAAACAATGCCTGGAATTTGGACAAATAGAACTTAGTGTGCAGAAATCAAAAGACTGGACATTGCTACAGGTTCTATAGAGTTTCTGAAGGATGGCTGATTTCCAAAGCTTAGCATAATTAGGAGAAGTGGGCAAAAGAACATCCTGATTTTTCTAGAGTAGCCATAAGTTGGGCTTGGTGTAAGGATGCCATTGTAAGGGCCCTTTCCAATATATTATAGCAAAGACTGTAGCTACGAATAATATTTATCAAGGCCTTACTATGTTCCAGCCACTTCTCTGAGTGTTTTACATGACTTTACTCATGGAATCCTCAAACAATCCTAAGAGGTAGGTATTGTGATTATTCGTTTTATAGATAAGACACCTGAAGCACAGAAAATAACTTGCCCTGGGTAAATATTGTATTGACTCCAGGACTGGAAGAATTCAGGCAGTTTGTCTCTAAAGACTGTGCTTTTAGCGATTACCCTCTGCCTCAAAAAGAAAATGCTTAAGTTCCAGGAAAGTTCATTATTGTTGAAGAGGGAAGTCCATTTATACGGTTAAGACATGAGGTTTATTGAAAGTATGCATGTTAGATTATCGTTTATATAAAAAGGAAAGAGATACCTTTGTTCAAACAATGCTATTTTATATTGAGTGGAAAAGAACTAATAACTAACAGTAGATAACTCTTTAGGGTGCCTAGGACTAGGTGCTGGGTGGTGGTCAAAATGAGGTTTAAGTTTATTGAAATGTTTGAATTTTTTTTCCTAGAGTGTTTATAATTTATTGCAAAATAGTTCAGACTAACAAAATAACACCGCACAACAGAACAAATCTGCATCACCCAGTTTAGGAAACAAAGCATGACCAATACAGTTTACCCCTCCTTGTGTGCATCCCCTCACTTCGCCTCACAGAGGTAATTGTCTCCCAGAATTTGTAGTCTTATCATTCTGTTGCATTTGCTTAATACTTTTTAGTACATTAAGCATGTATTACGAAATGATATTTAATATATTTTATATTTCATATTTTATGTAAATAACATACTTCACATATCATTTGACAACTTGCCTTTTTATTTTACGTATTTACTTTTTTAAATTTTTATTTTAGGTTCAGGGGTACATGTGAAGGTTTGTTACATAGGTAAACTCATGTCATGGGAGTTTGTTGTACAGATTATTTCAACACCCAGAAATTAAACCCAGCGCCCAATGGTTATCTTTTCTGCTCTCCTCCCTCCTCTCACCCTCCGCCCTCAAGTAGACCCCAGTGTCTTTTGTTTCCTTCTTTGTGTTCATAAGTTCTCATCATTTAGCTCCCACTTATAAGTGAGAACAGGCAGTATTTGGTTTTCTGTTGCTGTGTTAGTTTGCTGAGTATAATAGCCTCCAGCTCCATCCATCTTCCTGCAAAAGACGTGATCTCATTATTTATATAGGCTGCATAGTATTCCATGGTGTATATGTACCACATTTTCTTTATCCAGTCTGTCATTGATGGGCATTTAGGTTGATTCCATGTCTTTGCTATTATGAATGGTGCTGCAATGAACATTCATGTGCATGTGTCTTTATGGTAGAATCATTTATATTTGCCTGGGCATATACTCAGTAATGGGATTGCTGGGTCGAATGGTAGTTCTGCTTTTAGCTCTTTGTGGAATCACTGTACTGCTTTCCACAATGGCTGAACTAATTTACACTCCCACCAACAGTGTACAAGTGTTCCCTTTTCTCTGCAACCTCACCAGCGTCTGTCATTTTTTGATTTTTTACTAATAGCCATTGTGACTGATGTGAGATAGTATATCATTGTGGTTTTGATTTGCATTTCCCTAATGGTTAGTGATATTGAGCTTCTTTTTCATATGCATGTTGGCCACATGTATGTCTTTTTTTGCAAAATGGATGTTCCTGTCCTTTGCCCACTTTTTAATAGGGTTGTTTTTCTCTTGTAAATTTAAGTTCCTTTTAAATGCTGGATATTGGATGATCTCTGTGAGATACATAGTTTGCAAATTATTTTCTCCCATTCTGTAGGTTGTCTGTTTACTCTGTTGATAGTTTTTTGTCATTGTTGTGCAGAAGGTCTTAAGTTTAATTAGATCCCACTTGTCAATTTTGCTTTTGTTGTGTTTGCTTTTGGTCTTTGTCATGAAATCTTTGCCCATTCCCATGTCCAGGATGGTATTGCCTAGCTTGTCTTCCATGTTTGTTATAGTTTTGGGTTTTACATTTAAGCCTCTAATCCATCTTGACCTGATTTTTGTATGTGGTACAAGAAAGCAGTCCAGCTTCAATCTTCTGCATATGGCTAGCTAGTGATCCCAGCACCCTTTATTGAATAGGGAGTCTTTTCCCCATTGTTTGTTTTTGTCAGCTTTGTCAAAGATCAGATGATCATAGATGTGCAGCCTTATTTCAGGGCTCTCTATTCTGTTCCGTTGGTCTAGGTGCCTGTTTCTGTACCAGTACCATGCTGTTTTGGTTACTGTGGCCCTGTAGTGGAGTTTGAAGTTAGATAACATGATGCCTTCAGCTTTGTTGTTTTTGCTTAGGATTGCCTTGGCTATTAGGGCTCTTTTTTTGTTCCGTGTAAATTTTAAAATAGTTTTTTTCTAGTTCTGTGAAGAATATCATTGGGAGTTTGATAGAAAGAGCTTTGAATCTGTAAATTGCTTTGGGCAGTATAGCCATTTTTATGATATTGATTTTTTTCTATCCATGCACATGGGATGTTTTTCCATTTGTTACATCTTCTCTGATTTCTTTGAGAAGTGTTTTGTAATTCTCATTGTAGAGATCTTTCACTTCCATGGTGAGCAATATTCCTGGTATTTTATTCTTTTTGTGGCAATTGTGAATGAAATTGCCTTTCTGAGGAATGCTAATGATTTTTTACATGGATTTTGCATCCTGAAACTTTGCTGAAGTTTTTGATCAGCTGAAGGAGCTGTTGGGCTGAGACTGTGGGGTTTTCTAGATATAGAATCATGTTGTCTACAAATAGAGATAGTTTGACTGTCTCTCTTCCTATTTGGATGTTCTTTATTTTTTTGTCTTGCCTGATTGCTCTGGCTAGGACTTCCAATACTATGTTGCATGGGAGTGGTGAGACAGGGCATCCTTGTCTTGGGCCAGTTTTCAAGGGGAATACTTGATTTTCAGAAACTCATTACATGTGTGAAATGTATCAATATTGATATGTTTAGTTTATTTAAACATTTTTACTCCTATGTAGTAGTCAACTTTATGACTATAGTTTATTTTTTGATTATTCTATTAATGAATATTTAGATAATTTCCAGTGTTTTGCAATTATAGAAAATAAGTCCGTAAATAATAATTCCACCTTGGGTACATGTGTGAGTTTCTTTAGGTTCTGTGCCTAGGAGTGGGTAGCAGGTGTATACAACTCCACTTTACTAGATAGTACCAAAATTCTATCAATGTGTTGATGCTCCCACAGCAGTTCATAATGGTTCCAGATCTCTGTCAACACATGGCCATGCCAGACAGGAATTATTCTTAATCCAATTTTGTTAGCAATAAGAATGTGTTCATGTTTTACTCATTCAATTAAATAAGAATGTGTTCATGTTTTACTCATTTAATTAAAAAGAAAGAAAGGGAGAAGGGAGGAGGTGAGGAGAAAGAAATAAGGAGCAGGAAAAGAAAGGAATCCAGTTTCTGAGCCAATGTGCAACTTCAGTGTTTGGACAGGGTAACTGGAGTCACAGGAAGGCCATGTTGAGGTACAGATCTCTTGTAATTGATCAGGGAATGCTTACCTCTCCTTCTATTAAGGATTACACTAGCCTCAAAATTGGAGATTGAGAAGAGCCTCTAATGATTTTAACTTGGGGAGAAAAGAGGTAAAGGCAGGCAGAAAGTAAAGAGGAGAGGTACCCAGAAGCCCTTCTCAACTGGACCAGTGAGGAATACATGATTCAATCAGCCAGTCAGCCATTTTATCTCCAGCTGGTTTGGCTGATTTTCTAGTGTGTTTAGAGGTTGACTCTCATGTGGACATACTCATTAGTTATCCTATCATGCTTGCTTCCTCTTGGGATATTATAAGCTCCACTATAAGGACATTTTAGCAGCAGAAACCAGAGAAAATTATTTTATGCCATTTGACAATATGAAAAATAAAATGAATTCTGTGGTGGGTGGAAATTTCATTTACTGTAGAATGTCAATGATAAATGATTTCCCTGAGCATGTAAGAAGTACCGTATATTACAGGAACTGTGGTCCCTCAAGCCCAACATTCCATCACCAGCCCCAGCAAGTAGTGGTGGTGTGATGAGGTCAGCTTTGAAAGATTAAGAAGTCAGTTTTTGTCACACATCCATTCCAGGTGCTTTCCTGTGTACTACAGATGTAGAGCCATTTGGACACAAAGTGAATCAAATTAATCTTTCTGAATCTGAATTTCTTTATCTGAAAATATCACTTATAATAGTAATTCTAACCTCCCTGAATTTTGTGGATTAAATAGGAATCATAAAGAAAGCTTTTGATAACTGAAAGCTGCATTCAGATGTTGATTTTTAAAATCTGTCACGTGTGTGTGTGTGTGTGTGTGAGTGAAAGAGAGAGAGAGAGAGAGAGCGCGCAAGAGCCTTTACAGCATATTTACCCTTTTATCAGGTGTTTTCAGATGTTTTCTCCATTGCTGATTAGCCTAACAGTCTTGGGTGAATAGCAGTGCATTTTCTCACCCAACCATTTGCTGTCCTGTCTGTAGCTGAATAGGGAGGCTGATAGTCAAGTGCTGGTCTTTATAAAAAAAAATATTTAGTACCACAAACTTTGCTATAGCAGCTTTTTCAATAAAAATCCTTTCCCTCACTTTATGTTGATTCTTCTCATCATTGTCGCTTGCTGGGGAGAGAGTTAATGTGCTTTGCCCTCCTGCGGGAAGAGGAGCAATAATGGAACTATAATGGTCAGCCTATGTTTCTCTCCGTTTTAAATGAGCAAAATTCACCCCATTGCTTGGTTGTTTAGCTGGCCTGTGAACTGGTAATTTTTCTCTAAATATCCGGTATACTTAGCAAAGTATTCCATAATTCCTAGTTCTGTTTATTTCAGAGTGGTAAGAGACCCATGTAGATCCAAGTAGACCATTAGTCTACCAGATAAAGGAGTAGCCTCTATGGTGTCATTAACCTGCACTCCTTTAACTTTTGCTTGCAACACTATGGTGTTAGGGAGCTCACTACATTGTAAGGCTTTGCAGGGCAGCTCTGGTGATTAGGGCAGGGATGAAGAGTAGGAAGACAAATGCTAGAATGCCTCGTCTAGACCCAGGAGGTCAACCACTGCTCATGCCACTGCTTCTGGTGCTCATTATGTTGTTTATTGTTCTCGCCTTCTGGATACATTGTAGATTTGCACTCCCCATCTTCCGTATGGTTGGGTGAGTCTTTCTGACTAGCGCTGGCCAATGAGTTTTTGAGTAGATGTAATATAAGTCACTTCCAGGCTGGAACATTTTATTACCAGTTTGTGACACACACACACTTTAACCCCCCAAGTTCTATTTCCCTCTAGCATGTAAAATGGGAACATTTGAGATGGTGATCACTCCATCTTTCTGGATCACAGAGGGAATGAGTTGAGCAGAGCCTCCCTGACAATGCACACAGACATGTGCAGTGAAGTGAAAAATGAACCTTTGCTGTTTTACGGTACTGAGGATTAAGAGTTCTTTGTTCGCAGAGTGTAATCTAGCCCAATCTGACTGAGACAATGGTGACTGAGAACCCATTCTCAGAAACCTTCTCAATACAGCATTTCAGCTATACCATTGGATTGTAGTTGTAGTATGAGAAGAAAAGTACCTTTCATTTTCTCTTAGTTTGAGCTGAACCCTTCCTTCCAGTATCTTCCCTGACTAGGACCCAGCCACACTCTTTAGAACTGCATGACAGTGTTCAGATATTGGAGTTAGCTACTCCAGCACCTCTGAGCTGTTTGGTCTCTCAAATGAGATCTCCATTTCCTCAGCTGCTCTACCTGTGCCACAGGGAATAATTCTAAACCCTTCATTATTCTGGTTAATTGTCTAGATATGTTTTAGTGTCACTGGATTATCATTATCCATGACAATTCTCAGGGTATCCTTAATCTTCCAGCACTTTTAGCATTCACGATATCTTTTAGAATCCATAGCCTGCCTGTGGCATGTCATGTTCTGAGATGAGGAGGGTGAGGGACAGTGAAAACATGTTAGAATCAATAGGTTGAATACCCTGAGATGGTCAAAGAATTACTGGAGTCAAGAGTACTAAAGAAAAGGGTTCTAGAGACAGGAAATGATAGTTTAAGAATGAGATATTTTAAATTGAAATTGTTTTCAATTTACAACTATTGGTAATGATGAACTCATGGACTGAACATTGGAGTGAGTAACTGAAGAAGTACAGAGCACAAGCTCATTGAAGGAGAGCAGGCTTGGTTCTCAAAGGAGTTATCAGATTTTTTTAAAGAGGCAAACATTTCTATTCATCTGTATTCCAGATTATGTATTTTACTGTTAGATTATCTTCATAATTATGCCACTGGTGATTAAATTAAAATATTATTACATTTGTCTATTATAGGGATTAAGATATCCTGTTCTGGACTATCTACCAGCCATGTGACCTTGAGCACATCAGTTCAAGTCTCTGAGCCTCAGTTGCTTCATCTGTAAATTGGATATAGTCGTAATATCTATAGCCATAGGCTATAGATAAAAATCAGTCAATGAATAAAAAACAGATATCACTCTTTCTGGCATATAGTAGCACTCAGATAATGAGAATAACTGTTCTTTATTCCATTATTATTAAAGCAGAGAAACTGACAAGGCCTGAAGTCTTGGAAAGCTGCCACAGTCAACCCTAAGGGGATACCCTTATTATATTATATTACATTACATTGCATATTAGAACCCACCGTTTATTTTCAAGCTAACCACAAAATTAATTTTTTTATCTCAGCAGTTTCTAGCACATAGAAACATTTCTACCTTAAGAATTATTCTGAGAATGAACAAAACACACACTCACATGAACACACCAAAATTCCACAAACTTGATTTGCAAATATTGTCAAATTAGATATTCATGAGATAATAAATTACAGCTTTTTATGGAAGATGTGTTAAAAATCCTTCAGGACTTTGAGAAAAGCTTGAAGCTGGAGCAGATCTTTCTAATTTTCTTGATAGGGAAGTAGTGTGCCACCTCTGCCCCTGTGCTGCTCTCTCCAACCTTTGACATTCACTGAGCTTCTTTAACTGCATGCATCCAGTACTGATAAATCAGGAACACTACAGTGCATTCATTTAGACAAGACACCTGAAGTGTGTCTTGTCTATCAAAACAGCCTAGCTCTTGAAAGTCATATTTTTCTAGGCCAGTAATTCTCAATCACCCCAGATCACCTGCTACTCTCTTTTTAAAAACAAATATCTTGTAATATCCCTTTACAATACTGAAATGAAATCCACGAGTAATCTAACGTATCTATACACAATGAACAATTATCAATATAATGCCTTAACTGAAATACAAAGAAGCAATAAAAGAAGAGTAATTTTGGTAAAATAACATACATTTCGTTGTATAAATGCTCAGGCTCATCTACAACAGAAACATAATAAAGCAGTCAGATATGTGCATTTGTACATTAAGTCACCACCATGGATGCGACCACTACCAACGAAGTCTAACAGACATGTTGTATGTAGGTGACAGGGTGAATATTTGTTCTGACCCAAATGAAAGCATACCCTTCCCTTTATTCAGTGTATGGAAATTGCCGTGCAAGATTCTTTTTATTTATAAGTAAAAGGAGTTATGTTCTAGATTAGAGAATTACAAACAAATTTTTCACTTACACAAGTGGCTGGTAGGATGTTCTAGAATCATGGAGAATGTGGCCTGTGGAATGATAATTTTCTTATGAGGGATTGTCCCTCATGTTGTAATGTGAAACCTGTCCTTCCTGTAGATTTGTGTTGTGCTCCCCAATCATAACTACAACCCGGTATCCCAAAGATATCTCAAACATCCCCTAGGACATGGCGCCACTTCCACCAATAACCAGGTTCTAGGTAGGTTGACTGATATCGATACAAGGACAATATTTTTAAATTACCAAGACCACTCTAAACAAAATAAAACAAAAACACACACACACATAAACACACAAAAAATACTCTTGTCCCTTCTCTTTTATACACCAGATAGGTCAAAATGCAAATCTAATCATATCACCCCCAGTGCCAACCTTCTTAAAACAATCACTGAATTAATGATAATACCTAAATACTTAGTACAACTTCCAACCCCCTCCTGATATGACCCTTGCTGGCCGCATCTGACATGAGGCATCCCCTCATTCTCTGCACTCCAGTGATCTTTGTCTCCTTTCAGTTGCTGGACTAAGTTATGTGGCTCTCACGGCTGCACTTCCAGCCTTAGTCCCCAATGTTTTCTGCCTTTTTTCTGTCAACTTCTATTCCTCTTTAAGTTGCAGCTCAATTATCATCTCCTCAAGAAAGTGTTTTCTGTTCTCCCATCAGGGTCAATGCTACCTTGTGTACCTCCCCTTATAATATCCACCATAGCTGTAATTTTATGTATATGCAGTTATTGAATTCGTGTCTGTCTATTTCAGTAGCCTCTGAGCTCCCTGAGGGAAGGAACTATGCCTGCTTCCTCTTCTCAGTGCCTGAAATAGAGTGGACTATCAAATACTCTGTTGAGTGCATCTACATATGATTAAGCTGGTGAAGGAATGGTTGAATGAACAAATGGAAAAATGTATGCCTATATCTAACCTGACATTCCTTGGCCAAGCCTCTTTTTCAGTCAGTGAGTTTGTTTGTTTTCTGCTTGGAGCAAGGCTTACACCCAGCTGCTTGGAGAAATTAATACTCTTGTGTATGACCTATTTGGCAAGAGCAGTACATTATCCTTCTAGTGCAAAGTGAGAAGACTTAGATGTTGGCCAGAGTGCAAAAGATGGGATTCACAGGTGAGGGAGAAGTCTTTCCTTATTCTTCAGTTAAACAAGTAACCCATAAGCATACAAATTCACGTAGTTTAAAGTTCTAGTAATATTCCGAAAGAAGAAGTCTCCCATCATCTTTGATCCCCTGCCCAAAATATTTATGATTAACAATAGGGTGTGCATTCTTATGGCCATGACCTCTGGATCTACTTATATTAAATGTATGTATATGTATGCATACATATGCATATCTGTCTCCCTCTTCTTCTCAGTTTTTATTTTATTCAAACTCTTATGATATCATGTAATATATATTGATGTATGATTTTTTAATCTACTCTTGTGTCTTGGATACATTATATTATTTTATTGTAAGTATAGCACAACTTCTGTACAATAAAATAATAAATAAAATAAATATAATACACATACATACAATAAAATAATAAAATGTATTTAAAATAAGATTTTTTTAATTTAAAAAGTCATTTAAAAAATTATTTTAAGTTCCAGGATACATGCACAGGATATGCAGGTTTGTTACATAGGTAAACGTGTGCCATGATGGTTTGCTGCACCTATCAACTCATCACATAGGCATTAAGCCTCACATGCATTAGCTATTTATCCTGATACTCCCCTTCTCCCCATCCCCCAAACAGGCCCCAGTCTGTGTTGCTCCCCTCCCTGTGTCCATGTGTTCTCATTGTTCAGTTCCCACTTATAAGTGAGAACATGCAGTATATGGTTTTCTGTTCCTGTGTTAATGGCTCTATTTTAGATATAACAGCTCTATTTTAGATATAACAAAAGGTACTGAGAAAAAACATAAAAGAACACCTGTGTGTCCATGACCCAGCTTAAGATATAAAATATTACAAATATGACTGAACTTTCTGCTGATCAGATATATTCCTGATGAAAATCAAATCTCCTTCTGATAAAAAAACAACTCTTCTGTCTGTCTTGACCCTACAACTACTTCCCTGGTTTCATTGTTTATGCATGGCTGTATACTTTTTATTATATGTATATGCATCCCTTCTCATTCTTTTTAACACCTGCATAGTATTTTTTAAGGGTATCAATGTGTCATGATGTAATTAATCACTAATAGATTTGTGAAGATTTGTACCGTTTCCAAGTGTTCAGTTTTACAAAAAACCATAGCAACACACAACCTTCTACATGCATCTTTGGACACCTAAGCAACTGTTGGGGCATTTCCCTAGAATAGATACGTCAAAAATGTGCATTCAAAAATTTGGAACATACTGCCAAATTAGCATCCAAAAAGGTTTACTAATGTGTCCTCCCACAACCAGTCCTGAGAGTATGCTTTCAGCACACCCTCGTCAATTCAAAAGATTAGCAATTTGGTGTTTTTTGAGTCTGACTGGTGGAAATTGTATCTCATTGTTTGAAGTTACAATTTCCTGGCTACTTATAAATGTGTGCGTCTTTAGTTAAGCTCATGGACAATTTGTAAAAAGAAGAGTGATTCTACAATATATAATTCATTACCGCTTGCTCTATGAGGTCAGGGGCCTTATCTGTCTCACTGTCAACTATAGCTCCATGGCCAAGCATGGTAAATACATAATAAATATTGATTGGTTGGTTAGTTGATTGATTCATAGGTTAATTAATTATCAGACCCTGTGTATACTTTAAAAATTTCTCTAAAGGGATAAGATAATCTAAACTAGAAATAATCAGTGTAAAAAATGAAAATTGTAATGCTTATGTAAGAATAAAAAATGGGGATTAGTGTGGCCAAAACCCCTAAACTTAAAAATAGAAACAATTCAACTGAGTTCTGAAAACAAAACAAACAATGGAACTGGAGAGGACAGACTTATGGTCTCTACTGGATGTAACATATATAACGTCTTGAGGAAAAAGAGTATTTCATTTGCAAGTAGAAGCAAAGTTATTCTTTCTTTGTAGCAGCTTCAGGTGGATGGGCAAAAACTAAGAAAATTTCTTCTATTAAGCACCACACCACAGTTTATAGCTACATTTGCAATTTAAAACTTCTTAAAATGAAGTACGCCAATTAGTAAGTTTAATAACTGGTGAGAGGAGCAATACGTGTAGATTTCATATAATTATCAAGGCAATTTTATGAGCAAAACCAGACATAGGCAATGCATTTTGAAAAAAACACAATTTTTTTGTGGATTAGCAATGTAATACACATTTGATGGGAAATACTGGGAAAAGGTAAAAAAAAGTATGAAGAAATAATTTAAATTTTTTTTAGATTAATATCACCTAGAGATAACCATTTTGGATGTAGATAATATTAATATATGGAGTCATATGTAATAAATACAGGTATGTCATATGTATAAATATTAGGTACCATGTATGTATCATTTACCTGTATATATATATATATATATGTTTGTATATGTAAGAATGTATGTGTATGTATATCACATACATATACCAGATTTGCATTTCAGTGTTACTCTACAACATTCAGATGTATGAAATGCCAAATTCCTTTTAATCTCTAAATTAGTTAACTTCTCTTTGAGCTCCTCAAGCTGGGTCTCAATGGTAAATTCAATCTCAGACATTTTGTGGACCTCTTCCTCTTTCTGGGTTAAGCTGGACCTTTTGCTTTTCACTTTGTCCTGGTCACCACCATGTCCACAGATCCCTTGAAGGCAGGAGGCTCTGTTGCTTCCCTGTCAAGCTTGATACTGGGGTCTTCAAAGCTTGTAGTTGTACAAATCTTAGTTATTTTCTTGAGATGGAGGAAGAAAGTAACCATTCATTTCTTCTAGTATTTTTGTAATTTTTTAAAAAAGGTCACAAATTAATCTTTCACTATAGTATCTGGGCCCATATATAAATATATATTTTTTATAAAGGTTGAGCTTGTGCTTTACTGTTTTATACCTGCTTTTAAGTTTGGATGGTGTTTAGGAGAAATGTCCCCTGTCATTAAATATTTTAAACCTGAATTTCAATGTCTGTGTATTAATAAATTGTTTATGCAACCAATACCCAAATATAGACATTTAGATGTTTCATGTTTTCCAGTTATGAACAACATGGTTGTGAGTAATAATGTACAGAAATCTTTATGAACAGCTATAATGATTTATTTCTTTCGGAATTTTTGGAGCATGAATGTTTTTAAGGCTTTTTTAACATTTGTCACAAGCATCGCGTGGATATGCATTGACATAGTACTGCAATACAGTTCTTAGATTTGCCAGGTTGGAATGCCACAGCCAGCATTTCTAAATGAGCCTACTTTACATGATTCTGTCTTTGGCTCTAGGGATGACTAGTAACCAGGTGCAGGAGGAGAATTAGTGGGTAGAGGGTCTAATCCAGGTAGAGAATCTGAACTTCAATCTGTCTATCTTTGGGCAACCCCACCATTATTCCCCACCTGCCTCTCCCATCACCTTCACTCCCTCATCTTCTCTTGTATGTTGGGTGCATGGCAGGGCGTGTAGGTGTGAGTGTATACATGCTGGTTGTGGAATAGAATGCAGAGCCTTTCTCTTTAAAATCCTTATGCCCCATCAAGATACTGGATACTCCCTGCTTCTCTTATGATTATGCCAGCCTCAAATCCTCCCAAATTCTTACCCCTCACATACGTTTACCACCTTCTAAACCCCATCTCCACTCCTATGAGCTTTCAGCACCTTTATTTGTTTTCTACTGGTCATGTCTGGAAAAACTTCAGTGTATTCTTACTCATTACCTCTTTTCTCTGACTGCTGTTTATACTTGTCGTTTCAACAGCCCCCACTGTTGAAATTACAACATGCTCTCATAATGATCAGTCATTGATCAGACTGAGTTTCTTGCTACGTTGTGGGCTAGAAGACCAGGACCAACGTTAATGTCATTTGTGTCTATTTGAAATGAACAGAAAAGATGAATATTAATAACTAGGATTAAGAGAACAGACACTACATGCCAAACAATATTGTAAGTGTTTTAGATTTAGATTTATTAATCTTTTTTTTTTTTTTAGATGGAGTCTCACTCTGTTGCCCAGGCTGGAGTGCAGCGGCGCGATATCGGCTTACTGCAACCTCTGCCTCCTGGGTTCAAGCGATTCTCCTGCCTCAACCTCCCGAGTAGCTGGTATTACAGGTGCCTGCCACCATGCCTGGCTAATTTTTGTATTTTTAGCAGAGACAGGGTTTCACCATATTGGCCAGGCTGGTCTCGAACTCCTGACCTTATGATCCACCCACCTCGGCCTCCCAAAGTGCTGGGATTATAGGCGTGAGCCACCGTGTCGGGCTGAATTTATTAATCTTTTTAACAACTTCGGTGCCCAGGACACGACTAGAAAATAGACTTAAAAGTATTATTAGCCTACAGAGTACAATGTGGGAAAGGCTCCTGATATTCTCTGGAGAAACTTGTTAACTCTTTAGCGGTTTGTATGTGATGTTAACAGCTATAACTTGTAATTCAAAGCGAGGTTTGCTGGCCCAAATACACTTGTCTAGGGGAGTGGTTTAGAGACAGGATTAACAGAACTACTGAGCTGATCACTACTTTAAACTTCTTTCAAGCAAGGGCTACCTTGTATATCTTTTTACTTGTCTAATATATATTTGTTGTACTAGGCACTGTTGATACCAAAATCAGTAAGTTAGTGTGGTTGGGAGGCACAGATCTTTAAATAACAATTAAATGTAGGGTGATAAAAGCTATGATATATAATTATAGGGTACAATGGAAGCATATACGACATGGACAATATTGAGGTCAGGATGGCTTCCCAGACAATAAGATGTTTAAGCTGAGTGCTGAAGGACATGCGAGAGCTTGCCACATAAAGAATGGGAAGGAGAGAAAGGAGTTTAATAAGCATGTCTCGTCTCACTGAGTGGGAATTTGGGCACTTCATTTAGTGTTGGTTATGGAACAGTGTCAGAAATAAAGCTAGAGAGGTAAGTAGGGACCACTTTAAACCAGGTCAAGATGTGCTATTTTATCAAAATTGCAATGGGAAGACATTACAAGATTTTGAACAGGAGGGAGAAATTAGCTAATTTCTTTTGGGGGAAAAACATATCTTGACTTCAGTGTTGAGATTGTTGGGAAAGAGTAATTGCCAAGGCAGAATAACTAATTAAGAAGTAGCTCATTCATTCAGTCAGTGAGTCATTCATTCCACAGATACCTTTGTCCCTTGGTATCCATAGGGGATTGGTCCCAGGACCTCTCTGGGGTACCAAAGTCCAAGGATGTTCAAGTACCTGATATAGAATGGTGTAGTATTTGCATTTAACTTAAGCATATCCTCTCATATACTTTAACAAGGTTACTTAACAATACCTAATGCAATGGTAAATACTATGCAAATAGTTGTTACATGTATTGTTTATGTAATAATGACAAGAAAAAGTCTCTACCTGCTCAATACAGGCACTATTTTTTAAAGAATATTTATGATTCACAGTTGGTTGAATCTACGGATGTGGAACCCACAGATACAGAGAACCAACTGTACTTTCACAGCACTACTATGTGCTAGGTACTATAAAACAGTACCTAAAAGGTGCTGGAAAATACTTCAGTGAATATAACAGCCCAAGTTCTTGCTTTCGGTGATTTTACATTCAAGTTATTCTAGTGTGTGTGGGAGCATAAAAGGTAACAGCTGTGAAAATCAATAATGCAAGTCAAGAGAATAGAGAGTGAGGGGGGGGTTCTTTTTTAAATAAGTCCTCTCTGCAGAGATGAATCTGAGCAGACACCTGAATGAAGTGAAGGGTAAGCTTCTCTGGTCACTTGGATGGAGAGATCCAGATGATTGGTAGCATCAGGTGAGAGGTGGATGGTGGAGGTGGATGCACGATTGGCACCATCTGGGAACAGTGTGGAAGTCAGGAAGTCTCCTTAGCAGGAGCAGCCTGGGAAAGAGACAGTGGTGAGAGTCGAGATGATGGAAGCAGCCAGCGGCCAGCTTTGTAAATTTACAAAGGTCATGGTGAGGGCTCTGGGTTTACTCCTAGTGAGATGACAAGCCATCTTAAGGGCAGTGAGTATGGAAATGATATGTTCCAATCTCAATATTTTTCAAAGCTCATTCTGTCTAGTGGGTGAAGAGTGGATTGTATGTGAGAAATGATGGAAGCAGGGATGCCAGTTGAGAGGCCTTTGCAGTCACCAAGTGAAGCATGATGTAGTAGGAACTAGAATGGTATAACAATGGCTGGTAAACGGTTGGGATCAGGAAACATTATGAAGTTAGAGCTAACAGGATTTGCTGATGTATTGGAGGTAGAAGAGGCAGAAACCTGGTAAGAATGGCTTCCAAATTTTTAACCTGAGCAACTGGAGAAATAGATTTGCTATATATTCAGACAGGAAGCAGGTTTGAGGTTAGGGAAATCAAGAGTTCGATTTTGGACATGTTAAATTTAAGCTGTCTCATATACTAAGAATTTGAAGACAAAGACAAAGTAGTTAGTGAGATAAAAGTGGTTGTGATAGGCTAGGCAAAGATGAAAGGAAGCCCTCTCCTAGGGTATTGACAGCAGATTGGAGAGAAGTGAAGGGATTTAAGAGATCCTCAAAGTAGATAATGACCTAGGTAAAGGAGAAGAAAAAAATGAGCAAGATGTTCAGTTTCTGGCATGGTCAACTGGAAAGGTGTTGCTTTCCACTTAGCGAGAGAATCCAGAGGAATGAATGACTCCCAGTAAATAGGTTCCTTTTAGGCTCTTATAGGTCTTTGTGTCTTTATGCCATGTTCTTCTTTAGACCAAACATCTCTGGTTACAAAAGAGCAGGGGTCATGAGACCTTTTCATAAAGGGTCATAAAGGGAGTAAAGTTTCTCTTCGGGCCACGCAATCTCTCTCGTAATTACTCAGCTCTACTTTTGTAGTGTAAACTCAGCTAGAGGAACTACATAAATGATTGAGTGTGGCTGTGTTCCACTAGGATTTCATTTATAAAAACAGACAGCAGGTTGGATTTGGCCCACTGGCCATTGTTTGACTACTCCTGCAACAGCGTAAAATTGAGCTGTTTCATCTCTCCTTTGGTCAAAGGATTTTTTGCATTATCAGAGGCAGAAGTAAGAAGAGAAACCATAGTACTGGGCAACAGCAAACCAAGATCCTGGCAAAATATGGAGAGCTGTATCCACTGGCAATTGGGCCTAGTGACAGAG
This sequence comes from Symphalangus syndactylus, assembly GCF_028878055.3. Lineage (NCBI taxonomy): Eukaryota > Metazoa > Chordata > Mammalia > Primates > Hylobatidae > Symphalangus > Symphalangus syndactylus. The sequence continues at coordinate 38,272,736 of NC_072429.2, forward strand.
GCCAGTTGTTGCAAAGGAATGGAGAGCAGGTTACTATCAGAGTATGGGAAAGTCCACTTTTCCTTGAGTGCTTATGCTTAGGGTAAATGATTCACCAAAGTGGAGAGGGCATATGTGGTCCACATTTTTTTCCCTGTGCTGAATTTCTCATAATCACAGGAATAATTTTGAGGAAATGATCAGCCGAATATTGAAAACATGTCATGTGTTTTACCCCAAAGGAGGACATTTCTGTGCCTGATGAGTGTATTCTTTAACAAGTGTGTGTAAAAAAAAAAATGTTCTCAACACAAACCAGAGACCCTAGACTGTGCACACATACAGAAAAAATGATCTTGTAAAGAAAATCTATCTCTGTAGCTGTTGGCTCAGTTCCACTTTTGGAAAATGGGTTTTCTTAAAGAGAGACCACCTCTGAGGTCTAATTTACTAGCACTATTATTTGGCATTTCATTTCCAAGAAGAATTGAATCCTTAGTGGTTAACATGCTGTGCAGCAGTGGGTATCTCCCCAGACGTAGATCTCACCTTGCCTATCTATCTTGCCTTGGCTTCACATTCAGACATGGTCTCAGAAAACAGTGTCTTTCATCCTGACATCCTTTGTATTCCTTACAGCTTTTAACTCCATTATACGCTATATAGACAGATCCTCTTTGGGCTTTGAAGTTAGTTTCATGCCCATTATGTGTGATATTTGAGGTTCTTGAAAAGTCTATTAAGATTTTGCCTCAAGAATTTTACTCTGCATGTTTGCAGTTCAAAACTACCTAACCTTCACCAGCTGTGCACCAACCACCTCCTTGCCCTCCTGTCGTTGTCTATAGGGTTTTCAAAAAAAATCAAACAGAATTATTTTAGAATTACATAAAAACTCCATTATACATAATTTCCATCCTATAAGGTTTATTCCTTTTTTCTCCTACCATTTTCTATAGCCAGCACATTTTACAACACATATTATAAGCTGTCATCATCAGCATTTTGAGTCTTAAGTTTCTAGACAAAAAGCGCAACTTTAGCATGTGTTTTTTTAAAGGAAATATACTCACTTCTAAGTAAGCATGTTTAAAATTTAGTAGGCGAAATACTGGACTTGCAATAAAAATATGTGGGTTTAAATCCCAGCTTCACCACTTAATAGTTACAAAATATTACGTCTCTTAACCATGCTGAGCTCCAGCGTCTTCTGAAAAGGGGTCATTATGATATTACATCACATGATAATGATAATTATGAAGATTGAATTAGCCAACATGAAAAATCTTCCAGGTGCATTGTTTGCCATATGGTAGGTGCTCAGTACATCAATGTCAAAACCAACCCACTTCCAAGGAAGACATTTCAAAGTGAGAAGCAGAAGAAAATAATTTGCAAAGGCAGAAAGAAGGTTAAGATTAAGGGCATCCCTTGTAAGGTTCTAGGTCAGTGGTCCTCAAAGTGTGGTCCCAAGACCAGCATCGACATCAGCATTACCTGGGAACTTGCTAAAAATGCAAAGTTTTGGTCTTCACCCAAGATGCACTAAATTAGAAAGTGTGGGTGGGTTCAGCAGTCTGTGTTTTAACCAAGCCCTCCAGATGATCCTAGTGTTTGCTGGTGATTTTGAAGCACCACTGCTCTGATGCTTCATATTATGGAATAAGGCTATGCAAACTATCTTATTTAATCCTCCTCTTTTTTTTTTTAAAGCTTTCTGTAAAAAAGAAAAAAGAAAAGAAAAAACGTTAACTGGGAGACCTGAGAACTTAGTACAAGAACCCAAAGTAATATAAGCCAAATCATAAGAAATATTTTCTCCCTCAGAAAAGATTTCTACTTAATTCAAAATATAGGATTTCAAATAAGTGTAACATCTAGAACACATCTAGAATATGGAAATAAATGAAGACCACACAGATGAGAACAAACAGAAGCAATTTATTTGCATGATAAAGCAAGAGGATCAGCCACCATCCTTGGAATTTAGCAAAGTCTCAAAGACAGGCAGGGGAGTAAAAAAGCTTTATAAGCAGGGAAAAGAAGGCTTCTGCTATCTTCTGCCTGGAGGTTGTTGGCACAATGAAGCAGGAGGTGCACTAACAAGCAGTGAGGCATCTTACATGATTGCTTTGGGGAGCAGCGTCTTTGGGGTTCTGTTGTTAGTCTTGAGTTGGAAGCAGGTAAGAGGGTTAAAAAGGGGGAAGCTAGCTCGCAGTCATTGAACAAGTCCTGATCGTTCTGGGCTGGCTGCCAGAGATTGTCCATCAGAGTTTTATTGTTACACATGGTCTGGCCATTGTCCATTTGTATGTTTAGTCTCTCAAGAAACCTAGGGGGAAAGAGTGCATGTATTTAAAGGAAATGATATATACTTTAAAACAATTACATAGTATTGCTCAGGTTATTTGTTATAAGGAAAAACAACATATTCATGGATTCTGTTATTTCTATTTTAAATAAAGAAATATTTGAAAAATTAACTTACATAAGTCATATTAGCAATGCGATTATTATCTGAGTTTATTTCTCCTATATGTTAAACTCAGATTTTGTTCATGGCCAGTAATAAAGGTAATGAAGAAGCCACACACATATAATTACAGATGGTCCCCGACATGATGGTTTGACTTAAGAATTTTTTACTTTACCATCATGTAAAAGCAATATAAAACCAAACACCGCATGTTCTCACTCATAGGTGGGAATTGAACAATGAGAACTCATGGACACGGGAAGGGGAACATCACACTCCAGGGACTGTTGTGGGGTGGGGGGAGGGGTGAGGGACAGCATTAGGAGATATACCTAATGCTAAATGACGAGTTAATGGGTGCAGCAAAACAACATGGCACATGGATACATATGTAACAAATCTGCACATTGTGCACATGTACCCTAAAACCTAAAGTATAATAATAATAAAAAAAGCAATATGCATTCAGTGGAAACTGTATTTCCAATATTGAATTTTGATCTTTTCCCAGGATAGCAATATGCTGTATGATATACCATCTTACCTTGCCTGGCAGCAGCAGTGAGCTACAACTCTCAATCAGTCAGGTGATCATGAAGGTAAACAACCTATGCTCTACAGAGTAGTCTGCTGCCAGATGACTTTGCCCAACTCTAGGCCCATGTAAGCTTTCTGAGCACATTTAAGGTAGGCTAGGCTGTTACAACGTTCTATAGGTTAGGTGCATTAAATGCATTTTCCATTTACAATGTGTTCAACTTACAATGGGTTTACTGGGAGGTAACCCCATCATAAGTCTAGGAACATCTGTACTTGTAATAAATGATGTATACTGTCAAAACAAAAATTGCACTGGATGAAGTTAAACAGGTAAAGATGACTTTTTTCTTTTCCAAAGCTATGGCAATAGGGAGAGAGACCAGAATGCAATCTGACTTCAACTTCACTGCAACAAAGGACAGGAGAGTTTTTAAGAAATGGAGTGGGGGGAAGGGATTACCTAATGTGCTACCTAATTAGCCTTACCCAAAGGATAAGTAAACTTTCTCATATCTTCATGACAAGAGATGGTTTTACAACTTGGAACAAGGTGTCCACCTAAGTTAGGCTGTTCGCTCCCACACAGACTGAGAGATAGGAGCACTATATTTCTTGATGATTTCCTTTCAAAGGGAAAGGAAAAGTTCTTGAGAATGACAGTCCCAGCTTGTAAAACTGGTATCTTTCATTTACATCTCAAAGTGTTAGAGAAAGAATTTGTAGTTACAAATTTTCTACAGTAAATGCTCTAAGAAAAGGGAGTCCAGAGCCTGGAGTCAGGAAGAAGGCTGTCTAAAGTTTAGTCAAGCTGAGTGGAACGTTAAGGCCCTCTTGGTTAATATTCAATCTTTTATCAGTATAGAAACCAGCAGGGACCTTACATTTAAGGTTAATAAAATTCTCACTAGAAAAAAGTAATTCAATTTTAGGCAGGCTGTCTTGTAAGTCAGAATGCCCTTGTACTCTTCTCCTAACTGTTGATTGGTAAGAAAATGAAACATTATTTTCTTTAACTTAAATGTAATTCCTTTGCAAAAGACTGTGCAGGGCTGGGCAGGGAGGGTGAAAGAAATACTTGGATAGGGAGTGCTGGGATCTTTTGTGGATGTGCTGTGTATGTTTTCAAGAATGTTTCTTGTGTACACGACACTCCTAACAGGTGGGAGAGGAGGCACTTACTGCGGAGATCATTGGTGCAATGGTGGAGCCCTCTGGTCTAACATAATTTTATTGCAAAGTTCGATACATAAAAAGATAAAGAGAAAAAGTACTCTAGTTTCCCTGCCTCCTTGCTTCCTGTCATTCTTAGGAGTGATCTTGAAGTAGTTCCAGGGAAGTATCAAGAATATATATATTTATATATTCCTAATATATATATTATACATACATATATTCACTTGAAATGTTCCTCTTGGCTTCCAAAATACCACTCTCATCTATGTCCTCAGAACATCCTGGATAGTCTTTCGCAGTCTCCTCTTCTGGTTCTACCTTCTCTACTGCACATCTCAGTACTGCCGTTCATCGAGACCCTGACCCTCTTCTTGGGTGATCACACCCTTCCTCAGTTCTCTAAATCCCATAGAAGTGCTGGCAATTCCAAGTGTGTATCTCCTGCCCAGTCATCCCTCTGAGCTCCAGACACACACACATCCAATTGCCTACTTGACATCTTCACTTGAATGTCTTATAGGTATCTCACACTTAATGTGTTTCACCCATCTCATTAAATTGTACCAACATTTATTCAGATATGCAATTCTAAAGTACGGCGTTTATTTGTGCTTCTTCCCACTCACTCATGGAATCTATTTTTCTTATCTATCTCTTTACTCCCCAAATAAACCTTTATTCCACCCACTTCTCTCCATCTCCCCAGCCACCATGCTACTTTTAACTACCATCTTCTTTTACCTGGACTCCTGCAGAAACCCCTGGCGTATTATCACCCCCGCCCCTATGTCATTACTCTGCTTACATCACTTCTGTGTCTTCTCATTGATCTTCCAACAGAACATAAATTTCTCCCTAGAGCACAAAAAAGTCCTCAGGGTCTGGCTTCGGACTACTTTTCTGAGCTCATCTCGGATGCTTAGTCCCTTGCTCATTTCCCCTGTGATGGTGAACATGAAAAATCTTTTCTGTCTCAGGGCTTTTGCAGTTGCTCTTCCCTTTGAATGCAATGCACTTATCCTGGTTCCTCTGACTTCCAAATTCTCTGCATTCATCAGAACTCAGTTGAATGTCACCTCCAGTGTTTCTCAACCACCTAACATTTCTCTCTAAGCCAGCGTGTTTTCTATCATAATGTCATGTTTACGCCTTTTATACTTTGCTACTCCACCTGTGACTCAGGAACCAGCAGCATCAGCAATGCCTACGGGTCTGTGAGAATTGCAGAATCCCAGACCCTACCTCAGCCTAAAAAAAAATCAGAATCTGCGTTTTATCAAGATCCTCAGTGGATTAATATAAACATTAATATTTGGGAAATCGAACTCGGAAGAACTGATCACAAACTGTATTTATTTCTTTAACTGTGCATTTGCTTATGTCTGTTTCCATCCATACTGTGAACCCCATGAGGTCAGGAAATTTGTCCATTTTCTTTACTATTGAATCTAGTACTCAGCACAGTGCTTGGTATATAGTTGGCACTCAATACATATTTGATGAATGAGAAATTTAGTCTAACTTTCTCAATTGATCAATGAAGAAACTGAGGCTCAGAAAAGTCAAGTGAATTTTTTGAAGTCCTACAGCTGTTTATGAACAAAACCAGTGCAAAAAGCCCACAAAAAATAACAACAAAGGCTGGGTGCGGTGGCTCATGCCTGTAATCCCAGCTCTTTGGGAGGCCGAGGCGGGCGGATCACCTGAGGTCAGGAGTTCAAGAACAGCCTGACCCACATGGCGAAACCCTGTCTCTACTAAAAATACAAAAATTAGCTGGGTGTGGTGGCAGGTGCCTGTAATCCCAGCTACTCGGGAAGCTGAGGCAGGAGAATCACTTGAACCCCGGAGGCGGAGGTTGCAGTGAACTGAGATTGTGCCACTGCACTCCAGCTTGGGGGACAGGGCAAGACTCTGTCTCAAAAATAAATAAATAAATAAATAACAACAAAAAATGTTCTTGACTCTCCAGAAAGTATGAGAGAGAGAGAGAGTGCGGGTGTGCGTGTGTGTGTGTGTGTGTGTGTGTGTGTGTGTGACAAAGTATAACCTAAGATTTCCTTTGCTATTGTCTCTATCATTATTAACAACAATAATCACTTATTTATCATACTTTATCATTCACGGTCCATTTTCACGTATACTAACCTATGTGGAAATTTACCCAGAATTTGTGTCTTTATATTTTCTTTCATGAAGAGCAGAGAAAATGGCAAACCCAGCCCACAAGTTTGTGGAGTTTATTAATGGATCAAAAGATCACAGAGAAAGCAAAAAAGAAGAGAAAGTAAAATTTCTCATAAGAATAGCTGTCAACGAACCAATTTAGTGGAGTGGACAGCTCTTCAGCCAGATGAAAGCTATCCAGTTGTGGTTGACAGGATTGCTTGAGGGTGTCAGAGGCAGCCCAAGGACCTAACATGAATTTTGCAGAAGTGGTTTGGAATTTATTTTAATTGTCATTACTGGACTTACTTTTAGTTCAATGGACAGTTCTGCCTAATTAAAAAAGCTTCTTCTATGCTTAAATTTTGCTCGTCACTCCTAGTTTAAAGTTAAGCTATTTCTAACTCCTAATTGGCATGCCACAAATGAACCATTACATTGAACTTGATGCTCTCTAACCCTGACATTCCCGCTTGGTTCAAAATGTACCTTCTCTGGAGCCAGAGATGTTCATCACAGACGCTCTGAATCTGTTTTCTTCTTTTACAAGAGGAAAGAAAGTACAAGAGAGATTATTCTAATGGTGGTGGTTTTGTTGATGGAGAATTCATGTTATAAGGATATGTTTCAATCATAGTCCATAGACAAAAAAGCGACCTAAAAGAGCCAGGCCAGCCTGCCCCCAATACAGGAGCCCTGTACAGTATCTTGATATGTGGTCACCCAGGAATTCTTTTTTTATATAATGCTAAAATATAAATAATAAAATTTATCATTAATATATAAAATAAGCATTTTAAGCATACAATTTAGTGATATTAAGCCCCAAAAGAGAATGAGATCATGTCCTTTGCAGCAACATCGATGGAGCTGGAGGCCATTATCCTAAGAAAACTAACAGAGGAACAGAAAATCAAATTCAGCATGTTCTTACTTACAAGTGGGAGCTGAACACTGAGTACATTACAGACACAAAGAAGGAACAACAGACCCTGGGACCTACGTGAGGGTGGAAGGTGGGAGGAGGGTGAAGATCAAGAAACTACCTATCAAACAATGCTTATTACATGGGTGATGAAATAATCTGTACAGCAAACCCCCTGTATAACAAACCTGCACGTGTACCTCTGGACCTAAAATAAAAAGCTAAAAAAAAGAACATTCATAATGGTGTGCAACCATTACAACTATCCACTTCCGGAATTTTTTCATCATTCCAAACACTCTATACTTCTTAAATAATAACTCCGCATTCACCTGTGCTCCCAGTCCCTGATAACTACTTTTCTATTTTATTTCCTTATGAATTTGCTGAGTCTAGAATCCTCATGTAAGTGGAATCACAATACTTCTCCTTTTGTGTGTGGTTTATTTCACTTATTTATTTGTTTCATTTATTTTTAAGGTTCATCCATGTGGTAGCATGTATCAAAACTTCATTCCTGGCCGGGCACGGTGGCTCATGCCTGTAATCCCAGCACTTTGGGAGGCCGAGGCGGGCGGATCATCTGAGGTCAGAAGTTCAAGACCAGCCTGACCAACATGGAGAAACCCCGTCTCTACTAAAAATACAAAATTAGCCAGGCATGGTGGCATATTCCTGTAATCCCAGATACTTGGAAGCCCGAGGCAGAAGAATCGCTTGAACCCAGGAGGCAGAGGTTGCGGTGAGCCAAGATCAGGCCATTGCACTCCAGCCTGGGCAACAAGAGCGAAACTCTGTCTCAAAAACAACAACAACAACAACAACAACAACAAACTTTATTCCTTTTCATAGAGAAATAAAATTTTGTAGTATGTATATACCACATTCTATTTATTCACTTATCTATTAATGGAAACTTGGGCTGTGTTCACCTTTGGGCTCTTGTGAATAATGCTGCTATAGACTGTTGGTATATAAGTGTCTGTTTGTATCCCTGCTTTCAATTCTTTTAGGTGTACCCCTGGGACTGAATTGAGGGATCACATAGGCATTCTATATTTAACCTTTAGAGAAACCATCAAACTTGTTTTTCACAGTGGCTGTAGCATTTTACATTCCCACCAGCAATGCACAGGTGTTTCAATTTCCCCACATTCACCTAATACTTGTTATTTTTTATTCGTTGTTTTATTTTTTATAATTGCCATCCTAATGAGTGCAAATTAGTATCTCATTGCCATTCAGGTATTCTTAAACACTTTCTGTGCCAGGGAGCACAAAACAACACCAGGAAGCTATTGCAGATCATCTTTAATTGTTAGAAGGCTCTTATTATCTAGTATTAAATCTTGCCTCCCTGTCAGTGACTCTAATTCATTACACATCAGAGTCACTTGGGAGCTTTTAAAAATTTCTCTATCCAGGCTGCAACTCAGACCAATTAAAGCAGCACCTCTGAGGGTGGATTCCCAGAATCAGCATTTTTTAAAGCTCCTCCGGTAACTTAAATATGCAGGTAAGGCTGGGAACCACTGCTTAAAGTTCACCCACTGGTCTTAGTTAGCCTCACGACCTGTGATAACCTTATCATTGAACCTTCTCTGACATCCTTTATTAAATAGCCAATCTGCAATCCCCCACAGGCCATCCAGTCCTCCTTACCCTCCTAGATATTTTTTTGCCATGGACTGTACTATCAGCTGACACCTTACATACTGTCTCATGCATCTGTTTATTGTCTGTTTTGCTCTCTGTTTTGCTTATTGCTGTTTCCCTATGACATACAACAATGCCTAACACAGAGTAGGTGCTCAGAAATTGTTAAATGAATGAATATGTAAATCTACTCTTATTTCAAATGACAGTGCTCAGATAGCTGAAAGTAGCTTTTGTGTTTCATCTCTTGGCCTTCTTATCTCTAGGTGAAATCTCTATACTTTCAACCAGGCTTCAAAGACATTGAATAATAAATATAACCATTATGAGCACAATATATCTCTCTTTCACTGAATCAGCAAGTAATTGAGCACTTACTATGTAATGCATTATCTACATATGTAATATTAATACATAGTATTACATGTACATTAATACATACTCTAGACTAGATATTGTGCCAGACACTGGAGATTGTAGTGAAAAAGATAACCAAAGTCAATCTGTGGAATTGGGGCACAGACAACAATCAATAACAGAAGTCATTTCAGATAACAGTAAATGCTGTAAAGAAAATGAAAAATGTTTGTTGGCTATGGTACATTAAGTGGGGGTTAAATTTAATCTGAGGCCTCAATGACAAGAAGTCTGTCACTGAAGAATCATTCCAAGAAGAAGGCACCTCAAATACAGAGGCCCTGGGGGTGGAAGAGATGAGTTTCAGAGGGGCCGTTAGTCTCTAAGAAGGACAGGGAAGAGAACCACCATCACCTCCTTCGTTAGTGCTTTAACTCAACTAACATGACCTAAGACCAAATGAGTTTTTGGTGGCCACATCAGCCTATTAAGGTCTTTTTCCTAAGTGTACAGTTTTCCTCATTGAATTAAATCTTCCCTGTCTGATATTTGTACTGTTGATAGTTAGAACTTAAGTGTAGAAGGGTGATTTAGATAAGCATATCTGGAATTTCTTTTCATCTGAACCTCAGTCACAAACAGTCTATCAATCTGCCTATAAAAACACTTCTCAGCTGAATGGAGGGACTTTCTCATTCTCCAACCACTGCCAGACTGGTTGCTCATTCCCTTTGGCACCTTGTCTTCTGTGCCAGCTTAACAGAAGTTCTGGACAAGGCCAAAGCCAGGACTTTGCAGGCTGCTTTCATTTGGAGAGGGCATGCATCTTAATTTTCAGTCAAAAGAGCTCAAGAAAGACAGAGAATTCTTGATTTTTGGAACTGTGTGTTCTCAGTGGTGGGCTCACAGGACAAGCAGCCTCTCCCAGACCAGCCGCTAACATGCTCTGACAAGTCAGCTCTTCTTTCTGGGCCCTGGTTTACCCATATTCAAATGTAGGGTTTGGGTCTCGGACAAACTTGTCCAACCCGCAGCCTGCCAGGGAACAGGCAGCCCAGGACAGCTTTTAATGCAGCCCAACCCAATTTATAAACTTTCTTAACACATTATGAGATTTTTTTGCAATTTTTTTTTTTTTTAGCTCATCAGCCATTGTTAGTGTTAGTGTATGATATGTGTGGCCCAAGACAATTATTCTTCTTCCAATGTGGACCAGGGAAGCCAAAAGATTGGACATCGCTGGTCTAAGAGTTTTAAGATTCTTTGAAACTTCATTAAAAAGAACATTTTATTATACTATAAAAGTTTTTCAAATCCTTATAGCTTCTGAATATTAATCTGCAGATATCGTGCTTTCATTGAAAAAGGATCTTCATTTTCAAGTTAATAAAACAAAATGCTGAGTTTACATGGGGAAGGCAACATTTGTAGACTAAATCAGATGCTGAAATCACAAATTTGAACTGGGAAAACAATGACATATTGTGGGCACCAAAAGAAATGATCAGGGTGGTGAAAGGAGCCACTGAGCTTATTTATTGGCTACTATCTTTCCAACGGACTTCACAGAATCTGAATTCAATTTGTCCAGGTGAACCGATGCAAGAACAACCATCAAACCACAGTCTTTTTTCGCTGGGAGAACCTACCTGTAAGCAGAAGCTTCTGCATGGGCTGGAATGGGACACTGTAACAAGATGGCTTTGCATTCAAGCCAAGCAACTGTATGAATGCAAAGTAACTTGCTCAGTCACAACTGGTTCAAGTTGCTACTGAGCAAGCAGTGGGCTCCTTGCTGATGTTCATAGGCTTTTGAAGAAAAAAAAAAGGCTTCATTGTAAGTTGATCGGCAAGGAAGCAGGAGGCAAAGCTCAAATCTATCTCCCTGAGCCGGGGGCTGTGGCAGGTTTTATAGGCAGAGGGTAATAAGGTATGATCTGATTGGATCTTGTGATAAGTTAATGCCAGGAGGTATGATCTGACTGGATTATTCCACAAGGTGATGCTAGGGCTCTATATGATTGGATCATGGATCATACCATGAGATGTCCACTTCTTTATTTGGTCCCCATGCCTTGGTCCAAGCACTTAGGTTTCACCCTGTGGTTGCATGCTTGGTTCATCTGGGCCTGGTCAGTTTAACTTGCAACCTGGGGGTCCATGGCAACTAAAACACAACTCACCATTTTATAGACAAAGTTGGACCAGATTGGGCTGCTCCTGCAGTTACAAAGTTACTATCATTCATTCACTCAGCTTTTGCAATCTAGTTGAGTAGGTGCACAAAATAGGAATCAACCACATATGTCTGAATGCTAGTTGAACTAAATGCCCTGAAGGAAAGCCACAAGTGCTTGGATGGAAAATAACGTTAATTCAACTCTCTAAGCCTCATACTCCTCTTATGTAGGAGCTAACCAGGATAAAATGTCAAGCGACAGGTTCAGATTTTGGTGTACATTAAATGCATGATTAATATATGTGTCATCAGCTGATGGTGAAGTTACCTTTCTGAAGGTCAATGATGAAAAGATGAATTTTCTTTCTTGTGTCCCAGAGTTTCATTCAATTCTTTGTGCTGGTGTGTGTCTTTCAGTTCCGAGGAGGGTTTTGGGTCAGTGGAGAAGGTCGTGCTGCTCATGTTTCTCTCGACGGTTATCCTGATGGCCATCTTGGGGAACCTGCTGGTGATGGTGGCTGTGTGCTGGGACAGGCAGCTCAGGTGAGCAGCAGGAGGGAACCTTTTGAGGAAACATAGGAGTTCTGAGCTGTCCCTAGAGAGTTGGGTGTGAATATTTCCATTATAATTTGTAATTAAGAAAGAAAACATTCGGCCAGGCGTGGTGGCTCACGCCTGTAATCCCAGCACTTTGGGAGGCCGAGACGGGTGGATCACGAGGTCAGGAGATCGAGACCATCTTGGCTAACACGGTGAAACCCCGTTTCTACTAAAAATACAAAAAATTAGCCGGGTGTGTCGGCGGGCGCCTGTAGTCCCAGCTACTCAGGAGGCTGAGGCAGGAGAATTGCGAGAACCTGGGAGGCGGAGCTTGCAGTGAGCTGAGATGGCGCCACTGCACTCCAACCTGGGGGACACAGTGAGACTCTGTCTCAAAAAAAAAAAAAAAAAAAAAAGAAAACATTCGTGGGAACAACATTTTAAAAATAAAAGGGGAGAAAAAGGGATTGCAATTAATCCTACAACTCTAATATAACCAGTGTAAACACTTCAGTGTATTTCCATCCTGTCATTTTTTTCTTTGTCAAATGTGTTTATAGTTGTGATCACTGTATATACAATTGTTGAGAGCACATATAATCTAACCTCCCCATTTTATTAATGGTTTAGGGAAGATGTGGCTCACAAGGGACAGATCTAGAAATTAAACCTGTGTTTTTTGCACTTCCGCTTCATCAGTCTCAACCCTGGCTGCAATTAGAACCACGTGAAGCACTTTTAAAAACTATCATTGTGTGGTATTAGTATGTCTCATGTGGTATTTTGGACATAGTTATATTTAAGAAGTTATTTATTGCTAAAGTTCAAATCTAATTAGGCATCCTGTATTTTATCTGGTAACCTTTGAGGGGAGAGGTGTTAACTCCCAAGGGTGCCTGAACTAACTGACCTGGGGTGAGACCTCAGCATCAATACTTATTAAAATGCATCAGGTGATTCTAGTGTACAGCCTGGGATGAGAGCCTCTGGGCCATAAGAGTGTATAACGAAGCAGTTCCTCTCTAAGTAAGACATGCACACATCTAATGATGATGCAAATAAAGTGTAAAAGCACAATTCTGACCAGTGTTATAAATGTGAGTACACAGTAGCCAGTCTACTAGTGTAAAATGGTGAACTGTGACTACAGTCACAGGGCATACCTTGGGAGAGTTTCCTGAGAATGCCCCACCAAGGACTTTTGGGTGGGTGGGATTAACCAGGCAACATTGGAAGAAAGAACATCTGCATTGGCCCTCAAAAGGGACCTGTATGTGCAGGGGAACTCAGATTAGGGCAGGGTGGCCAGAAGGGGAAGGAAAAAAGAGGTTTTGGTATAAGGTAGGTCTGGAGAAGTCAGGAGAGGCTGGACCACACTGGGTCTTCTCAGCTATGTTACAGAAGGGGAAATTGAATCTCACGGAATACACTAAGCATGTGACTTTTTCTTTCCTCTTTCCCCCTCCCTTCTTTTCTTCTTTCTTTGTTTCCCTTTTCCCTGTTTTTTCTCTTGATCTCTTCTCCCTCCCCTTTTTCCCTTCATCCCTCCCCCTGCCTCCTCTCTTACACTTTTTCACTCACAGGAAAATAAAAACAAATTATTTCATTGTATCTCTTGCTTTTGCGGATCTGCTGGTTTCGGTGCTGGTGATGCCCTTTGGTGCCATTGAGCTGGTTCAAGACATCTGGATTTACGGGGAGATGTTTTGTCTTGTTCGGACATCTCTGGACGTCCTGCTCACAACAGCATCGATTTTTCACCTGTGCTGCATTTCTCTGGATAGGTAAGGACAGAACAATGTGCATAGCAGAGCTCTGTGCTGGAGACAATGACTTGATGGATATTGGGCAGTGTCTGCCTTTTCTTATTCATTAGAAGAAATGAATCTCAGAGAGGTAAATTTGATAATTCAGTTATACAGTCACTCTCCAGCCTTTGCAGAGGCCCCCTTTTTAGTCAGGCTCTCTCTGAGGCACTGTAGATGCACAGATTAGTAAGACCTAGAACCTGTCTGCAAGGAGTTTGCAATCTAAATAGCAACAGATGTCAGCAATCAAGTTTACTGTAGAGCTCTAAATTTTATACTGATGGCATGAACAAAATTCTGAAGAAGCTGAGCATCAAGAATGAGTACATCTTCCCAGAGGGCAGCAGGGGTGGTTCAGAATGAAAATGCCCTGTGTTTGAACATAACCTTTTCTTGAAAATATGTTTCTGTAATAATTTGATATACATATTTATGTGTGTGCATGTAATTGTGGAGACTCTTTTCCAGAAAGTTACAGTAAACTTTCCAATAATTTTATGTTTTTTTGGACCCAGGTCTAGCATTTCATTCTTGTTGCATAATTTTATTTTCTTTCTTCATATTTGACTTCAAGAGACCTAATGATTTTCATCTTTGCCTCATTTGTTGCAGATTTATGTATTTATCACTTGTATCATCACTATTCATTTTCCAATTCCTGCTAATTTACATTTCATCATAAAGGTAAAATGCAATCTAAAGTCAGATGATTACACAAACATATGCTGTTATCAATGTAGTAGTATCTTAGGGGTTAGCTCTCAGAAAAATATGGGGTACAAATCACATATAATCAGAATTACCAGGGACAATGATTTCTTACTGTCTCTTGAGTAGGCCAGCAAACCCAAGTTTTCCTCCAGTCTTGGGATAGATCACTTTTTTAAAATTTAGTTTTATTTATTCTTATTTATTTTTTATAGGGACAAGTCTCACTATGTTACCCAGGCTGGTCTCGAACTACTGTGCTCAAGTTATCCTCAGCCTTTAGCCTCCCAAAGTGCTGGGACTACAGATGTGAGCTATTGTGCTCAGACAATCACTGTTTTTTATTTTTATTTTCATTTATTTTTATTTTTTGAGACCGAGTCTCGCTCTGTTGCCCAGGCTAGAGTGCAGTGGCGCAATCTTGGCTCACTGCAAGCTCCACCTCCCAGGTTCTCGCCATTCTCCTGCCTCAGCCTCCTGAGTATCTGGGACTACAGGTGCCCGCCACCAGGCCCAGCTAATTTTTTGTAGAGACAGGGTTTCACCAACAATCACTGTTTTTTTTTTAATTGAGGACTAGGAAAAGTAGTTGACTAAAATTAGAGATTGTGGTATATCTAACATACACACTTTTAAACACTAACATCATAGTCTTCCCAGAGAATTAATCACACTGGGGGAGGTACTTAGAGACTGAAACCAGCTGAGGGGACAGCAGGTTCATCTCCTATTTCATGGGACTTCTGTGCATTGATTGGAATGGTAGTCATAATGGCCTGCTGTATTTAAATTGCTTTCTGTTTTGCTCTGCCAAGAACATATAGTTGAATATGCTTAAGTTAAATGCATGTATAATGAGACTCCACTCTATAGCTAGAGATAATGACTCTGGTAAAATTGAACTCATGGCAAGCAAACAGACCCATGGCATGGCATAGTTGGAAATTTGTGTTTATTAGCTTGTTTACAACAATCTGACTTCAGTACATGAAAGACTTTTAAAGACAGTCAGGATACACGGTATGAAAGTTCATATTATAGGAAGTACAATGTAAGGAAGTAGAAAATCTATGGAAATCCTGCTGGGTAACCTGCATATGATCATTGTTAAAATGAGTAGTGGGACTGAAAGTACTACAGGAATTTGGAGAAGGCCAGGCAGGGGAGATGGGGGCAGCTGAGGTAACCTCAAGGCCTGGGTAAAAGCAAGAGTAAGAATGCTAAATGACGAGTTAATGGGTGCAGGAAATCAACATGGCATATGGATACATATGTAACAAAACTGCACATTGTGCACATGTACCCTAAAACCCTAAAGTATAATAAAAAAAAAAAAAAAAAAAAAAAAAGAAAAAGAGCCAGTCAGCCAGGAAAAAAGTGGGAGAAAGTGTAGAATCAACTGTCTGTTGTGGAGAGTTTGCTATGGGCAGCCCTAAGAGAAGGTCTAGAGGTTTCCTTGAAAGGTTTGGCTTCAGATTTATGCCTATGTACTTTTCAAATCAGGAAATTTTTCCTGAGTAGGTATGAGTTGTCACGAAACAGCATGAATTGGTCATTAAGAACCATCTGCTTTAGAATTGAAGAGATTTGGGTTCAAATCCCGGCTTTTAAAATGTTTAGTTCTGGGAATGGCAATAAGTGATTAAGCCTTTCTGAGTCTAAGCCTTTCTTGTCTCTAAAACTTGGGGAGATAGCACCTATTTTATATGACTACAGTTAGGTATAAATTGGATAATCCATTTAAGGCATCACTTTGGCCCAGCTTGTCACAGTACTCCACGTTAGTGGATGTTGTTGTTCATGTCAGTTTCTTGTAACTAGCCATACAACTCATGATCTTTCTCATCAAACTTGCACCTCCTCCGTGAATAGCTGCTCCAACAGCTGCATCATCTAGAAACCAGGTAGTTATTCTAATAGCAGTCTTTCCTCATCTCCTACATTTAAATAATGACAAGTCCTGCTCATTTTCTTTCCTAAAGAGATCCTAGTCTATTTCTCTCTATCATTCATCCAAAGTAATATCATTTCTTGGAGAAATCACTCAACACTTTCCTAATTATTCCCTCCAAATATGTTTTATCCCCTCCCCATCCATTTGTCACTCACAAGATCAAATAGCCATCTTTTTAAAATGCTGCTCTGATACTGTTGCTCCTTTGCTTAAAACCCTTCAGTGGCTATTCATTGTACTGAAGATCAAAACCAGACTCGTACAGGGTTTTTCACCCTTTGTTTCCTGTCCATGTCCCCAGCTTCCCTTCACCCCCTTCCTAACCTCACCTCCAGGCCCAAGTTGCTTTGGCCGTCTTTCTAGTTCTCCAGGGCTCTCTGCTCAGCCACCTGAGGCCTTGGCTTTTCCCTCTGCCTGAAAACCTCCTCTGCCCCTCCTCTCCTGCATGTCTTTCAGATTTTAGCTAAATCTTCTCTTCTTTGCAGAAGTCTTCGCTGACTCCATCAAAACCATTTTTCTCCTTTGTAGAACTCAGTGTAATTATAGTTAAAATCAAGTCTATACTTTCTTTTTAAATGTCTTTCTATTCCTATGGGAGGAAGCTCAAGGCTACGAACAAGGACAAGGTCCCTGACCTCAAAGAACTTGCATTGTTATGGGGAGGTTGACAATTAAACAGTCATTGCATAAATACTTATTTAGGTATTTGGCAAACACGATTGAACAAATGGAGTGGTCAGCACGTTCTCTTTGTGAGAGTCATGCCAATAATTCCATTTCATTCTCTGACAGTGTATGTCAAAAACTCCAATACCATAAGTAAGATATCAGATGCGGTTTCTTTTGTTTTATTTTCCTTGGGGAGCTTGGGGATCTTGCCTCCATCTTGTCTCCAGCTTTCCCTGTCCCAAGAGCATTCTCTCATGGTGCTGGAGGGTCCATCCTGAACATTACAGGGCAATGTTTAGCCTGGAAGAGTATGGTTTTATTTATCATCTAGCTCTGTTTTTGCTGTGTCCTTCCTGTCCTAACAGTTTGGTTCACCTGGGCTGGGCCAAAGCACAGAGTGAATGTCTCAATGAGGTGTGATGTCCTTGTTAGCCATGTTATTCCTGGCAGTATGCCATGTCCTTCTCTCTAGAGCTGCTACAAGTCTTCTGGGATCAATCATAAGGGGTAGTTCCTTTGAGCAAGAGGGCTCACTTTGATTTGTAACTCCTTTCAGATGGCAGACTCCTGGATCAAAGCAAAATGTAGGACTCCTTTAGTACTACAAAATGCGTTTTCCCAACTCCCATTCTCAGCTCACTGTGTTTCCTGGTGCTTTCAGAATTGAATTCTGTTAATAAGAATTTATTGCCTCCTTAAAAATAATTTCCAAAACGTAATTAAAATAAATGCACCATATAGTATGGGTCATGGGAGATCAAAAACTGCTTTAAAAGCTTTAGAGTACAGTTGATTTTTTTTAAGATCTAAAGTTCTGTGGTGAATAAAAACTAACCAAGTAGTCATGATAGAGTACTAGTTTTAAAAGTGAAATATAAGGCAGCCATTGAAAACCATGAGAAATAATGACGTGTGTTGTCCTAGAAAGATATCACTGGTGTATTATGTTGGGGGAAAAAAAAGCAAGTGGCAGACTGTAATGCTTAGCATAATTCCACTTTTGTAAAATAAATATAGAGATGCGTGTATCTGGGTTTACATGAGTGTGTGTGGAGAGAGAGAGAAAGAGAGAGGGAGAGAGAGAAAGAAAGAGGGAGAGATTGAGAATGAAAAGGAAAGAACATGAATGAATTTTCACCAAACCATTAACAGGTGGTTATTTGAGGGGTAGGGCATACGGTGTAGTGCTGGCCAGAGTGGATGGTCAGTTGAACTGGGGTTGGGGGCCTTCACTTTTACTAATTTCTGTCATACACATTTTAAACTTCAATTTTCCCTTTGCTAGAAAGGTAACCTTCTCAAATGCAAGTCCATCCACAATAGCCTTTTAGCTGAAAATGTTGCTAGAACGGCACATTCCTCAGTTCTCTGAGAACATTCTGCTTCAGTTCTGGGAGTTCCCTCTGAGGTCAGAACAAGCCAGGGAGCATGGAAATCTTCCTGGCCAGTGTGTTCTCTCTGCTTTCTCATCAAACACCCTCGCTTCTCCCTCTAAGGGAGCCCTCACCATCTCTTACGGGGTGCATCACTCTCACATTGGTCTTGGTTAACCTCCTCCTTGTTCACAAGCTTGCATTTGATTTTTTTCTAACAGTCCCTTTTCTAATCCTCACAGACTTTTTAAGTCACAATATTAATAATACCTGAGCATTGTCAAAAATGCCATCAGTTCACAAGTAGAACGTAATGTCCCCAATTCTTTCAATATCCACTTCCACAGCTGCATAACCTGAGGTAACCACTGTAAATAGCAACTGCCTATAAATGCCAGTGATTTCATATGTAATAAGCAGACCTATTTGAATGTATTTTGAGTTTATGATATATGTCACTGAGTTGCCTGAATGTAATGTTTTTACCAACTTGCTTATTGGATGATCTATTAGCAAGGTTTCTTTCAGCAGCATGCAGCAGATAATAAATTGATCGTTCAAATAACCGAAAAGTCTGGCTTCAGACGTGGCTGTCTACAAGGATTTGAACAATGTCATTTAGTCTAACTTTGCCCCTCTCTAACTCTGTTTCCCTCTCCTTTTTGTCTCTATCTTGCCTTCTTGTTCTCCCTGTTTACTTCCCTCTCTGTTTCCCTATGTCTATTCCTCTCTTTCTATCTGTCCCTTTTTGTCCCTATGCTGTCCATCAGCTCTGGTTTCTTGTTAGATTTTTTTCTTAGGCTGGGTTCTTCCACCAAGAAAGAAAAATAGTCACAGGCAACAAATCTTAAACCATCCTTAACGCGTGAGTCCATAAGACGAGAAACCTAAGTGCTGTTTTTCATGGAAGAACTTTCGTTGGCTTTGCTTGAGTCAAACACTCTTCACTTAACCAGTCACTGTGGTGTGGAGATGACATATCCTGGTTACTGGGCAGAGGTCAGGCACCATGACTCCCAGCTTTACCAAAAACATATGGTGTGAGGAAATGGCAGTTCTCATTGGAAAGATGGGTGTTAGGCAGACAAGAAGAGGAGATACCAATTCCCCTTAGGCTGGCCAGACCCTACAGGTATCTTTAGGGAGCCTCCACAACAAAACAGAGGTATATCATCCCCAATTCCTCCCTATATTAGGCCAAATATTTCTAGATCCTTCTGCTGGCCTCATAAGCCATACTTTTCAGACTTTTAACCATTTTTATCCCCTTTCTCTGAACATGCTGTACTTTGTCCTTTACTTAGCATCAAATGTAATTCCCTTTTTAAAAAAAAGTCAATTTCACTTCATTGACGATAGCATTCTCTATAGTACTGCAAGATTCTTTTTTGGATACATCCAGCTGAATTGTCACCCTTCCTCTGCACAGCTCGAAAATCTGGTGTGTTTTATCGGCAAAATTCTCCAACAGTTTCTTGGTCTCCGATCCTCTTTTAAACAGGTTTACTTGTAAAACATACAATTCTTACTTCAAGGCTGCATGTTTAATCTTGTGCTGGAGATAAATGTATCTGCATTTCTTAATGATCTCCCTGGAGTATAATTCAATTTTGTAATGTATAAATGAAAAGTGTCTGTCATCGTGAACTGTGTCACACAATTACATTTGTTTTCCCAATAGGATTGAAATGCATTTCATAAGGAAAGTATATTAAAAGTTTCTCCTTCTCACATACTCTTTTAGGGCAGGTTCAGGCTTTGTACATAATATTTGTTGAGTCGAATTTCATGCCAGAGGGTTTGAACTGTTATTTTTATATTCATTTCATCAAACATCTATGGAGTGCTTACTAATTACTATGAGTTGTTCTGGGCATTGTAAATACAGTGGTGAATGATCAGAAAAACTCTGAATCATGGAACTTTTTGTCTAGTTGGGAATACAGAGAGTAAACAGATAATTACAGTAAAATGGGTGGCCATTTAATACTCTAAGGAGAAGAAAAAAAAAAAGCTATTGGAGTCTGCTAAGTTGCAATCTCCAAAGCAGGGTAGGCTCCTGAGGAAGTGATGCTGATGCTGGGATCTGCAGGTGCTGTGGGTATCGGTAGGGGATAGGGAAGTTGGTGAGGCCTGGGGAGTGGCTGCTCCTGAAAACACATGTGAAAACCCCCAGGAAAGCCCTTGTTAACTAAAGGCTAAATTCTTAGCTCAGCTTGCACTGCTTTTCCAATGTGTTCTCAATCTGATTTTCCTACCTCAACTCCTACCCATGAGTGATCTGTTATCATTCCCTGAATATGATATGTTTCCTCATAACTGCATGTTGCTACCTGTGCCTTGGGTTTCTTTTATTTTTCTGGCAAACATCCACCTTTCTTCAATACTCAGATAACACGTGTCACCTTCTCCAATGGCTGGTGGGCTTCATTCATAAAAATTTGTCATTTCTTCCTCTGAGTTCTCATGGAGTATTGAATCAAAGCATCGTGGTTAATAGAAGGTTCTTAGTATGTACATCTCAATAATTGTTTGATTTGTCTGCCTTGCTCTAGAATATAAAATTCTTGAGAGTAGGACTTATCTATTCATGTATTTTTCTTTCTGGAACATAATAGCTGTTCCATGCATGTTTGGCTGAGCATAGAATGCTGAGATGTGACTTGTGGTTTTTTGCATGACTCTGGGGTTGGTTTCTCTGTCCTCATAGAACTCTTAATATAGAAAGTGGTTAAGAATGAGACCTGAGGTGCTAGGCTGCTTAGATTCAGTCACAGCTTGACTGATGGTCAAGTGTGTGATCTTGGAGAAGTGACAAAGGTTTTCTGGACTTTGTCTTATCTGTAAAAATTGTGTTATTAATAGAAAATCCCTTCCCTTCTCTTTTAGGACTTGTGAGGAATAAATAACTGAGTGTTTATTATTCAGTTAATAAACTCAATAATTCATAGACCAGTGCATGGTGCTTGGTAAGTGTTCAATTAATGTTAGCCACGAGGACTATTCCATTATTGTTTTCCTCTCTAAATGCAAATTCCTAGTGGTAGCAAGGGCCTTCCCAGACACTGATAGTCATCTTGTTCTTTCTGACTCATAGCTGAGTGCCCTTGAAGGTTAGATCCTTAGCCTTCCAGCCCTGAGTATGTCCCCTCTTTCCTTTGGAAACCTCATTTATCCTGTGGCTTCACTTGCACCTCTGCTCTTGTCTCTCCCTCATCCCTTTCACACACTGGGCTCTGGGGTTCTCTGTCTGTCTGCTCAGCATCTTGCCTTAAACATCTTTCTGTTTTCTCAAACCTCAGTGTGCTCCAAGTAGACATTTTTATTGTAAACTAATACTATATCCTCTTCCACATTGTATATTGAAGGTGAATCTATTAGTTATCTTTCAGACATTGAAACACAATTTTTTGAAGTCATCTTTTACTTACCTCCCATGATCAGCTGGATGCCAAATCACACCTATTTTTTATAAATATCTTTTTTAAAATTTTTATTTTATAAAAATTATATATTTTATATATATATAAAATAAAACCTAAAATTTTATTTTAGGTTTGGGTGTATATTTGAAGATTTGTTACATAGTTGAACTGTGTCACAGGGGTTCGTTGTATACATTATTTCATCACCCAGGTATTAATAAACCCAGTACCTAATATGATTTTCTGCTCCTGTCCCTCCTCCCAGCCTCCACCCTCAAGTAGAACCAATGTCTTTTGTTCCCTTTTTTTGTGTTCATGAGTTCTCGTCATTTAGCTCCCATTTATAAGTAAGAACATGCAGTATTTGGTTTTCTCCTTCTGCATTAGTTTCCTAAGGATAATGGCCTATAGCTCCATCCATGTTCCTGCAAAAAACATTATTTTGTTATTTTTCATGGCTGCATAGTATTCCATGGTGTATATGTACCACATTTTTGTTATCTAATCTGTCATTGATGGGCATTTAGATGTATTCTATGTCTTTACCATTGTGAAGGGTGCTGCAATAAACATTTGGGTGCATGCGTCTTTATGGCAGAATGATTTATATTCCTCTGAGTATATACCGAGTAATGGGATTGCTGGGTCGAATGATAGTTCTGCTTTTAGCTCTTTGAGGAATCACCATAGTGCTTCCACAATGGTTGAACTAGTTTACACTCCCTCCAACAGTGTATAAATGTTCCCTTTTTTCCTCAACTTCACCAGCATGTGTCATTTTTCGACTTTTTAATAATAGCCATTGTGACTGGTGTGAGTGGTATCCCATTGTGGTTTTGATTTGCATTTCTTTAACGATCATTGATATTGAGCTCTTTTTTATATGCTTGTTGGCTGCATATATGTCCTCTTTTGAAAAGTGTCTGTTCATGTCCTTTGACCATTTTTTAATGGGGTTGTTTGACTTTTTTATTGTAAATTTGTTTAAGTTCCTTATAAATGCTGGATATTAGACCTTTGTCAGATGCATAGTTTGAAGATATTTTCTCCCATTCTGTAGGGTCTGTTTGCTCTGTCGTTAGTTTCTTTTGCTGTGTAGAGGTTCTTAAGTTTAGATCCCACTTGTCAATTTTTGCTTTTGTTGTGATTGCTTTTGGTGTCTTAGTCATGAAATCTTTGCCTGTTCCTATGTCCAGGATGGTATTACCTAGTTTCTCTTCCAGAGTTTTTATAGTTTTGGGTTTTACATTTGAGTCTTTAATCCATCTTCAGTTGGCTTTTGTATATGGTGTAAGAAAGGGGTCCAGCTTCAATCTTCTGCATATGGCTAGCCAGTTACCCAGCACCATTTATTGAATAGCGAATCTTTTCCCAATTGCCTGTTTTTGTCAGCTTTGTCAAAGATTAGATAGTTGTAGGTGTGTGGTCTTATTTCTGACCCTCTTTCTGCTCCACTGGTCTATGTTTCTGTTTTCATACCAGTACCATGCTGTTTTGGTTACTGTAGCCCTGTAGTATAGCTTGAAGTCAAGTTAGGTGACGCCTCAGCTTTATTCTTTTTGCTTAGGATTGACTTCACTATTTGGGCTTTTTTTTTTGGTTCCATATTAATTTAAAAATAGTGTTTCTTCTACTTCTGTAAAGAATGTTTTGGTAGTTTGATAGAAATAGCATTGAATCTGTAAATTGCTTTGGACAGTACATCCATTTTAACAATATTCATTCTTCCCAGCTATGAACATGCAATGATTTTCCATTTCTTTATGTCATCTCTGATTTCTTTGGTCAGTGTTTTGTAATTCTCATTGTAGAGATCTTTCACCTCCCTGGTTAGGTGTATTCCTGGTATTTTATTCTTTTTGTGGCAGTTGTGAATGGGATTGCCTTCCTGATTTGGCTCTTAACTTGGCTGTGGTAGGTATATAGGAATGCTAGTGATTTTTGTACATTGACTTTGTATCCTGAAACTTTGCTGAAGTTGTTTATCAGCTGAAGGAGCTTTTGGGGCAATACTATGGGGTTTTCTAGATATAGAATCATGTTATCTGCAAA
This sequence comes from Symphalangus syndactylus, assembly GCF_028878055.3. NCBI lineage: Eukaryota > Metazoa > Chordata > Mammalia > Primates > Hylobatidae > Symphalangus > Symphalangus syndactylus. Next base: position 38,296,716 of record NC_072429.2, read on the forward strand.
AAAAGGGTAGTTGCACTTCCTCTCTTCCTATTTGGATGCTCCTTATTTCTTTCTCTCGCCTGATTGCTCTGGCTAGGACTTCCAATACTATTGGAAGAGAGAGGGCATTCTTGTCTTGTGCCATTTTTAAAGGGGAATGATTCCAGCTTTTGACATTTCGTTATGACGTTGGCTGCGAGTTTGTCATAGATGGCTCTTATTATTTTGAGGTATGTTCCCTCAATACCTAGTTTTTTTTGAGAGTTTTTAACATAAAGAGCTACTGAATTTTATTGAAAGCCTTTTTCTGCTTCTATTGAGATTATCATGTGGTTTCTGTCTTTAGTTCTGTTTATGTGATGAATCACATTTATTGGTTTGTGTATGTTGAACCAACCTTGAATCCTGAGGCTGAAGCCTACTTGATTGTGGTGGATTAGCTATATGATGTGCTGCTGGATTCAGTTTGCAAGTAATTTGTTAGGGATTTTGCATTGATATTCATGTAAGGATATTGGCCTGACTTCTCGTTGTTGTTTCTCTGCCAGGTTTTGGTATCAAGATGATGCTGGTCTCATACAATGGGTTGGGGAGGAGTCTGTCCTCCTCAATTTTTTGGAATAATTTCAGTAGGAATGGTGCCAGGTATTCTTTCTACGTCTGGTGGAATTAGGTGTGAATCCATCAGGTGTGGGTTTTTCTTGGTTGGTAGGCTATTGCTGATTTAATTTCAGAGCTAATTATTGGTCTGTTCAGGGAATCCGTTTCTTCCTGGTTCAGTGTTGGGAGGGTGTATGCGTCCAGGAATTTATCCATCTCTTCTAGGTTTTCTAGTTTGTGTGCATAGAAGTGTTTGTAGTAGTTTCTGATTAGTTTTATTTCTGTGGGATCAGTGGTAGCATCCTTTTTGTCATTTCTAATTGTGTTTATTCGGATCTTCTCTCTTTTCTTCTTTATTACTTTAGCTAGTATCCTATCTATCTTCTTCATGTTTTCAAAAACCTAACTTCTGGGTTCATTGATCTTTTGAATGTTTTTTTGTGTCTTGATTTCCTTCAATTCAGGTCTGATTTTGGTTATTTCTTGTCCTCTGCTATTTTGGGGGTTGATTTGTTCTTGCTTCTCTAATTCTTTCAGTTGTGATGTTAGGTTGTTCATTTGAGATCTATATAACTTTTTGATGTGAGCATTTAGTGCTATGAATTTCCTCTCAATACTGCCTTTGCTGTGTCCCATAGATCCTGGTATGTTATATCTTTCTTCTCATTAGTTTCAAAGAACTTCTTGATTTCTGCCTTAATCTTATTACTTACTCACACATCATTCAGGAGCATATTGTTTAATTTCCATGTAATTGCATGGCTTTGAGTGATTTTCTTAGCCTTGACTTCTATTTTTATTGCATCGTGGTCTGAAAGTGTGTTTGATATGATTTTAGTTCTTTTGCATTTGTTGAGGATTGTTTTATGTCCAATTATGTGATTGATTTAAGAGTATGTGCCATGTGGTGATGAGAAGAATGTATATTCTGTTGTTTTGGGGTGGAGAGTTCTGTAGAAGTCTATCAGGTCCATTTGGTCAATGTTGAGTTCAGGTCCTGAATATCTTTGTTAATTTCCTGCCTCAGTGATCTGTCTAATGCTGTCAATGGAGTGTTGAAGCCTTCCACTATTATTGTGTGGCCACTTTTGTCTCTTTGTAGGTCTCTAAGAACTTGCTTTATGAATCTGGGTGCTCCTGTGTTGAGTGCATATATATTTAGGATAGCTAGGTCTTGTTGAATTGAACTCTTGGCAATTATGTAATGCCCTTCTTTGTGCTTTTTGGTCTTTGTTAGTTTGAAGTGTGTTTTGCCTGAAATTAGGATTGCAATCCCTGTTTTTTTCTGTTTTCCATTTGCTTGGTAGATTTTCCTCCATTCCTTTATTTTAAGTCTATGAGTGTCATTACATGTGAGATGGGTCTGTTTAAAACAGAATACCATTGGGTCATGCTTTTTTTTTTTAATCCAGCTTGCCACTCTGTGACTTTTAAGTGAGGCATTTAATCCATTTACATTCATGGTTAATGTTGATATGTGTGGATTTGATTCTGTCATTGTGTTGTTAGCTGGTTATTATGCTGGCTTGTTTGTGTGGTTGCTTTATATATCATTGGTCTGTGTATTTAAGTGTGTTTTTGTATAATCTGGTAGCAGCCTTTCCTTTCTATATTTAGTGCTCCTTTCAGGATCTCTTGTAAAGCAGGTCTGGTGGTAACAAACTCCCTCAATATTTGCTTATCTGAAAAGAATCTTATTTCTCCTTCACTTAGGAAGCTTAGTTTGGCTAGATATGAAATTCTTGGTTGAAGATATTTCTTTAAGAATGTTGATTATAGGACTACAATTCTTTCTGGTCTGTAGGGTTTCAGGTGAGAGGTCTGCTTTCAGACTAATGGTGTTCCCTTTGTAGGTGACCTTCTCTCTCTCTCTCTCTAGCTGTGTTTAACATTCTTTCTTTCATTTTTATCTTAAAATATCTGATGATTACGTGTCTTAGGGATGGTCTTCTTGTGTAGAATCTTGCAGGAGTTCTCTGTATTTCCTGAATTTGACTGTTGGCCTCTAGCAAGGTTGGGGGCGTTTCCGTAAGTCATTTCCTGAAATATGTTTTCCAAGTTGTTTGCTTTCTCCCCATCCCTTTCAGGGATGCCAGTGATTTGTAGATTTGGCCTCTTTTCATAATCCTATACTTCTCAGAGGTTTTCATTATTCCTTTTAATTATTTTGCCTTTATTTTTGTCTAACTGTCTTATTTTAGAGAGACAATCTTCAAGTTCTGAAAAAGTTTCCTCAGCTTGATTTATTCTGCTGTTAATATTTGTGACTGCATTGAGAAATTCTTATATTGTGTTAGCCGTGTCAGATCCATTACATTCTTTTTTTATACTGGCTATTTCATCCTTCAGCTTCTGTATCATTTTATTGTGTGTCTTGGTTTCCTTGGATTGGGTTTTGCCATTTTGCTGAATCTTGATAATCTTCATACCTATTCATATTCTGAATTCTATTTCTGTCATTTCAGCCAGCTCAGCCTGGTTAAGAACTCTCATTGGAGAACTGGTGCAGTCATTTGGAAACATAACAACGCTCTGGTCATTTGAGTTACCAGAGTTTTTGCATTGGTGGTTTCTCATCTCTGTATGTGGGTATTCCTTTAACTGCAGTGTAGATTGAGTACAGTCAATAGACTCCTTTCCTGCCTGTTTTCACAGGGCCAAGGCATTGTGTACAGTCTTTATTTGAAGCTGACTTCTTGTCTTTGGTTTCAGAGATGGGTATGTAAATGAGGTATTTTTGATGTTTAAGCTTTGAGGTGTGGTCCTGTGGGTGGCACTTAAACATATGGTCAATTGGTAGACTCTTGCTCAGTTGTGTGGCTCCCCTGTTTCCTCACAGTTGCAGCTGTGTTCCTTCTAAATGCTCTGAAGGTGTGGGTTCCTCTCCCCCTTACATGCTGGCTGTAGATCATGGCTTGGAAGTCCTGGGCTTCCCCCTGTAGCTCTGGGGCAATCTCAGTATTCATTTTCCTTCCTCCACTTGGAGGCAGCAGAGGAAGGGACCTTAGTAGTGGTTGTGGACAAGGGTCTTTTCCTTGTCTCTTGGAGGCTCCACCCCAGAGAGATTGAGGTCAGGAATTGCCCAGTGCAGTCAGCCCAGGCTGAAGGGTATGTGCTGGGGCCCCAGTTAGGGGTTACCTGTCTGGCGCAAGCAGAAGGAGTAGGTGGCACCCATGAGAGATGGTCTGGCCTTCTCTCCTTGGGTCAAGGAGCAGCTTGTTGGAGGTGTAGAGAAGGCACTTAGGGTCTTTTTAGTCCAAGGGTATTAAGGGCAGTTCCACTGCAGAGGCAGTGACAGAGAGGCTTTCAGTTGCCTCTGGAGTCTTTGCCCCGGGAGGTCCTGAGTTGCTACTGGCTCAATACCTCTGACACGGGATGGCTGGAGGCCCAGGCCTGGAGGACCTGCCTGGTGAGGAGATATGGGAACAGGCACCCACTTAAGTCTGGCTACTTTAACATAGGGCTACTGCAGTATGCTGGGGGCCTGCTCCAGTCACTAGTCACCTTGGATTTCCCACCACCTTGAGGTATCAAGAGTGAAAAGTGCAAAACAGCAAAGATGGCAGCCTGCCCCTCACTCTGGGAGCTCCATCCCAGGAAGGTACATACCTGTTACCAGCCCAAGTGCACCTGTTAAGAGGTGGCCAGGGACCCCAGTTGGAAGGTTTTGCCTAGTGAGGAGGAATGGGCTTGGAAATTCACTTTAAGAAGGAGTCTGGCTACATTTTTGTTGAGTAGCTGTGCTATGCTGGGGATTTGCTTTAGGCCCCAGCCACCTCAGACTCTCTAAAGCCCAAAGGGTAGAACAGCTAAGCCACCCAAATAGCAAAGAAGACATCGCACCCCTCCCTCTGGGAGCTCCATCCCAGGGAGCTTCTGTTGGCCAGAGAGCCCCAGCAGGGGTGGCTGGAGGCCCCAGTTAGAAGGTCATGCCCAGTGAAGAGGAACAGGATCAAGGCCCACTTAAAAAAGCAGTCTGGCCACGTTTTCATAGAGCAGATGTGCTGTGCTAAGAAACAGCTTCTGCCCGCGGTCAACTTGGACTCGCCAAAGCCCAAAGGCTAGAATGGGTAAGTCACCCAACAGCAAAGACGGCAGCCCACCCCTTCCACTGGGAACTCTGTCTCAGGTAGGTGCAATGCTGCTACCAGTGGCTGGCTGGAATTCCAAGCCAGTAGGGCTTATCCTGTGAGGTACTGTGGTAGTGGGGCCTGCAGACTGTTGCTGCTCAGCCCCCTGGATTCATGCCCCTTTCTAGGGGTATGTACAGGGATCTAACTTTCTGCTTTGCCAGAGTTGCAGCTACTTTTGCCAGGATGCACAGGAAGTCCAGGTATCTAGGGCTCCCAGATCTCTGCACGTGCCTGTGCGGCTGCTCTGAAAAGATTCCATGTAGCTCTATGTGTCAAACTGAAGGCTCTCGTCGAGTGGGTTCACAGGGGAATCTCCTGACCCAAGGGTTGAAAAGATCTATGGCAGAATCATGGGTTCCAGGGGTCGCACATTCATTCACTACTTTCCTGGGCAGGGGAGGTTCCCCTGGATCCATGTCACTCCCAGGAGGGCCGACATCCTGCCTTGCTTATCTTCATTCCCTGTGGGTCGAGTTGCTTCCTTGAGTAGTCCCAATACGTGTATGTGGATGTGCCAGTTGAAGGTGCTGTATTTACTCGCTTCTTTCATTCCTCTCCATGAGAGCTATGCATACTAGCTGCTTCTAGTCTGCCATCTTGGCCACTTCCTATAAATATCTTTGAAATATATCTTCTTCTTCTTTATTCCTTCTTCCCATCCCATTTCTGGATTACTGTAATAGCTCCCGAGTTATTCTTCCTGTATATTACCTTATTTGTCAGGTTCATCATTAAATATGTCTTTTTCTTGTGTATTCTCAGCTCATAAAGCTTCTAGGCCACTGCATGGTCTTCTCCTCTTACTAGATAGAGTCACTTTTGTCTAGCCTTGTCCCACTTACCAGTGTTACCAAGGCATAGACTTCAGCAGATGTGGGCTTAAGACCCACTTCTACCATAACCTAGTTGTATGATCTTGGGTAAGTGGATTCAACTCTCCAAGCCCCAGTTTTCTCATATTTGAGATGAGGATGAGTGCTGCCTTGCAGAGTTCCTTTAGAAATTAGATATAACATAGAATACACTTCCTGCTATATAGTGTGCCTTCAATAACTGAATGGTGTATGTAGCAGGAATAGTAGTAGTTGTAGCAGGAGAAAAGAATGTGGACAATTACAATATAGCTAGGAAAATACTGTGTTACAGATACACACAAGGTACTGTAAAAAAACAGAGTAGAGGTGGAGAACCATTCACTGATTTTTGAGGGCCAGAGAGGATTTTACAGGGAAAGTGATCCCTGAGCTGAGTCTCAATGAGTCAGTGGAACAGTCAGTATCTGCTGGCAGATTTATTAATTAGTATATGCTATGAAATAATACTTTGGTAACCTCTATGTGTGTCCAGTAAGCCTCTGCCAAGATGTTTTTAGATGACATTTTTGGCAGGCTATTATTTTTCCTGTAGTCTGTTATAAAATGCCTTTCTAGATGGCTGACACTCCCTTTCTTACAAATTTTATTATCATGAAGGTAAAGAATAATTTTTTTTTTTTTAGGTGGCGTCTCACTCTGTCGCCCAGGCTGGAGTGCAGTGGCAGGATCTCATCTCACTGCAACCTCCGTCTACTGGGTTTAAGCAATTCTCCTGCCTCAGCCTCCCGAGTAGCTGGGATTACAGGTGATCGCCACCACACCTGGCTAATTTTTGCATTTTTAATAGAGACGAGGTTTCACCATGTTGGCCAGGCTGGTCTGAAACTCCTGGCATCAAGTGATCCACCCGTCTTGGCCTCTCAAAGTGCTGGGATTATAGGCATGAGCCACTGTGCCCACCCACAGAAGAATATTTAAGAGATGAACATAATAAACATTAAATCTGAAGATTGCTCATGGGATTATAATTCCTGCAAGGGCCCAACCTGATGTCCTCCAGATTGCTGACAGAAAGGAGTCTCTCTCTGTCCCCTTACCCCTACGGTTTTTCCTTCCTGGAACCCACAGTTCTGCCTCTGCTTTTGGCTAATTCCTCAGCCCCTCTTCCTGTCTCCAGCTCCTGGTGAATATCTCTGCTGGGTCTTCCTCATTGATCCTCCAGGATCAGTGAGGATCAGTGACAAAGCTTGCCAAGCCTGGAGACCACAGGGAAGAGGCCTTTAGTTTTTTCTTAAAGCTACTACTGCTCTTCTCTCTTCTCCACCTCCTCAAAGGGGGAACAAGGGGAACTAAAATATAACAAAAAGAATTACTAAGAACAGAAACACAAGTTTCTTCATCCAGAGCTCTGCTACAAAAATGTATTGAATCACCTTTTGCTAGGAGGACTGCTATTCAACCAGTGAACCCCACAGCTACCCCAAGCTATACATGTTTACCCTGTTGTTATCTATTGGCATGTAACATCTACATCAAAACTCAGCAGCTTAAGCGACAATGTATGATTACTAAATCTTACATGTAACCAACTCCATTGCACACAGCAAATATGGCCTTAATGCTTTCATTTGCCTTTAGAGACCAATTCATTCACCTTTATATTTCTTAGAATCAACTGTTAGGGAAAGATGTTGAACCAAGTGGCTTTTTATTATTTGTTAAATAATGTAGAGCTCATAATTCCAAAATATATTTGAGTCTGTTTATAATAATATGTATTAAACAGATATTTATGTGCCAAGAACTTCCGATGTTTTAAATATATTATTTCATCAATTCTTACAGTGAAGGAGAGGCATATTTGGAGGTAGACATAATTATTCTAACTTTAAAGATGAGGAAACTGGATCTTCTTGAGGTTAGTAACTGATTCTAAGACCACAGAGCTACTAAGTAGTTAAGGCAGGGAAAGTTGGTACCCAATTGTGAAGACATGAAGTTGACTGCTACTATCTCCTCCAATTCTGACAGTCTAGAATTCCAACTTACTATCGTTGCTTCTTGTGCCTTTTCCGTCGTTGGGAGGGCAGGAAGTGAGGAGGTAGAATTTTCCTTAATTGCAGAAGGAGCACGGAAGGGATTAGCATGGAGCTTAAAATACATGGCTGCCTACTAAGAGTTGTCAAAGTAAATTGTGTCCCCAGAGACATTTAAAAGCAATTTGATCACACATTTGCACATGGCTGCGGTGGGAGAAGCTGGTGGCTGGTCTACAAAAGCGGATTTTAATGGAGTTTTATGAGCAATACTTTTGAAATGTTTTGCATAAGAAATTACTTTGTAAATATCCTTGCTTCATTTTAGTTAATCCTGGCCATCTGGAACCTCACTCATCATTTGAACATTCATTTAACTACTTTGTAAAAGTTTTCTGGTTAAGGAAGAATGGGAGATACCCAATGGAAGGCTGGAAAACAAATCTTGCTGATTCATGTATTCCTGAGATGAGACAATTACTTTTCCTGTTAAACACTGTCCACCTAGCATATGAATGAACAACTCCTTCTCTTGACTTCGTTTTAATTCAGCTTCTTTAGAAAAGCACACAGCAATATTGATTACGATTTTTTTCCAGCTTAAAAATCTTTTGGTAACTCCTCCTAGCCTAACATTCAAAACCTCTAAGACAATGGTTCTCAAAGCGTGGTCTCCAATCTACTAGCAACAGCATCACCTGGGAACATATCAAAAATGCAAATTATTGGGCCCCACTCCAGACCAACCAGCAATCTGTGTTTCAACAAATCCTCTAAGTGATTCTGACAGATGATACAATTTGAGAACCACTGCTCTGAGACGTGCCCCAGTCAGTCTTTTTAGGCTTATTTTTGTCTACTTCCTTGTGAACACCCTACAATTTCATTAACTTTACTCTTATGTTTATAGGGCTATATAGATATAGGAATATACATTTATGGGTATGTATTTCATATATATAATTTCTCTCTTCAGGCCTTGGCCATGCTGTCTGCAGCAGCTAGATTACACTTTCTCCTCTACCATCCTGATCCAGTCTCTAACATTTGATTTAGAAAACCATTGAAGAAAGCCTTTCCCCATCCCTCTACTAGATATGCCTGTTCACATCTCCAAAATCTGGTAACATATTTTAATGGAATTTACTGTACTTGGTAGTGATCAAGAGTTTATTACTTTTTAAAAATCCAGTTTGTCAGTATCCACAATATATCTGGCATTTTACTAGCCATCATGGACACAAAGCAGAACAAGGCAAACATTGCTGCCCTCATGGAACTTATACATCAGTTGGGGGACAGTTTTCCCACCTCCTGTCCTAGATCATTTTCTTTTTTAGGGGCACAGGTGTCCTGTGCTTATGGATATCCCCTAGGCTGTATTAAGTTATGGTGAGCAAAGTGGAAGGCAATGCAGTGGTTTTTGGTCCATATAGGATTCACCAGAACATAGTGCTGTCCTTGTGGCACCCCACTCTTAAGAGATAATGACATGTTATAGCACATATAGAGGACAAGGAGCTCCACTCCTGCTATTGGTGAAAATCCCCTCATCTAAACCAGGGATCCTCAATCTCAGCACTATTGACATAGACCAGTATTGTTATTGGGGCACTGTAGGATGTTGAGCGGCATTCCTGACCTCTACCCACTGGATGCCAGTAGCATTTCCTTCCCAGTTGTGACAACAACAACAACAAAGTCTCCAGACATTGTCAAATGTCCCCTGGTGAGCAAAGTCACCCCTGGTTGAGAGCAACAGGGAATTTTTTACCTGCAGAAAATAAGCCTTCAGAGGGATGTAAAAGCTCTCTTCAGATGTCTCTGGAACCACTATGCAGAAAAAGAATTAGATAGAAATTTAAATTAAGCCAGAGGGAAAAACTGCAAGTTACTGAAAATTGATTTTTAGAGGAAACTTTCTTAACTTTAGGATGCCCTTAAGTTTAGAGTGTACTGCAGTAGGACCTGGTGAATTCCAAATCCCTAGAAAAATTAAGCGGGTTTGGATAAACACTTCATTTTAGAGGGGATATATTAGCCCATTTTCACACTGCTGGTTAATACGTACTGAAGACTGGGCAATTTGCAAAAGAATGAGGTTTAATGGACTCACAATTCTACATGACTAGGGAGGCCTCATAATCATGGCAGAAGGGGAAAGGCACATCTCACATGGTGGCAGACAAGAGAAGAGAGCTTGTACAGGGAAATTCCCCTTTATAAAACCAACAGATCTTTTGAGACCCATTCACCATCATGAGAATAGCATGGGGAACACCCACCCCATGATTAAACCACCTCCAACTGGGTTCCTCCCACAACACATGGGAATTGTTGGAGCCAAAAAACAAGATGAGGTTTGGGTGGGGACACAGCCAAACCATATCCTTTCACCTCTGGCTTCTCCCAAATCTCATGTCCTCACATTTTAAAGCCAATAATGCCTTCCCAACAGTTCCTCAAAAGTCTTAACTCACTTCAGTATTAAATCAAAAGTCCACAGTCCAACATCTCATCTGAGACAAGGCAAGTCCCTTCTGCCTATGAGCCTGTAAAATCAAAAGCAAGTTAATTACTTTCTAGATAAAATGAGGGTACAGGCATTGGGTAAATATGGCCATTCCAAATGGAAGAAATTGAGCAAAACAAAGGGGCTACAGGCCCCATGCAAGTCTGAAAAACAGTGGGGCAGTAAAATCTTAAAGCTCCAAAATGATCTCGTTTGAATCCATGTCTCACATCCAGGTCATGCTGGTGCAAGAGGTAGATTCCCATGGTCTTGGGAAGCTCCACTGCTGTGGCTTTGCTAAGTACAGATTCCCTCCCATCTGCTTTCACAGGCTGGCATTGAGTGTTTGCAGCTTTTCAAGGTGCACGATGCAAGCTGTTGGTGGATTTCCAGTTCTAGGGTCTGGGGATGCTGGCCCTCTTCTCAGGTCTACCAGGTGGTGCCCCAGTAGGGACTCTGCAAAGGGGCTCCAACCCCACTTTTCCCATCTGCAGTGCTCTAGCAGAGGTTCTCCATGAGGGCCCTGCCTTTGCAGCAAACTTCTGCCTGGGCATCCAGGTATTTCCATACATCCTCTGTAATCTAGGTGGAGGTTCCCAAACCTTAATCCTTGACTTCTGTGCACTCACAGGCTTAACACCACATGGAAGTACCCTCTGAAGCCATGGCCTGAGGTCTGTGTTGGCCCCTTTCAGCCATGCCTGGAGTGGCTGGGACACATGGCGCCAATTCCCTAGGCTGCACACAGTACAGAGACCCTGAGCCTGGCTCACAAAACCATTTTTTTTCCTAGGCTTCCAGGCCTGTGATAGGAGGAGCTGCCACATAGACCTCTAACATGGCCTGGAGACATTTTCCCCATTGTCTTGGGGATTAACATTCAGCTTCTTGTTACTTATGCAAATTTCTGCAGCCAGCTTGAATTTCTCCTCAGAAAATGGGATTTTCTTCTCTATTTTATTGTCAGGCTTCAAATTTTCCAAACTTTTATGCTCTGCTTTCCTTATAAAACTAAATGCTTTTAACAGCACCCAAGTCACCTCTTGAATGCTTTGCTGCTTAGCATTTCTTCCTGATGGTGGAAATTTCTTCCTGGTGGAAATTTCTTCCCAGATACCCAAAATCATCTCTCTCCAGTTGAAAGTTCCACAAATCTCTAAGGCAGGGGTAAAATGCCACCAATCTCTTTGCTAAATCATAACAAGAGCCATCTTTGCTCCAGTTCCCAACAAGTTTCTCATCTCTATCTGAGACCACCTCAGCCTGGATTTTACTGTCTATATGATTATCAGCATTTTGGTCAAAGCCATTCAACAAGTCTTAAGAAAGTTCCAAACTTTCTCACATCTTTCTGTCTCCTTCTGAGCCCTCCATACTGTTCCAACCTCTGCCTGTTACTCAGTTCCAAAGTCACTTCCACATTTTCAGGTATCTTTTCATCAGCACCCCACTCCTGGTACCAATTTACTGTATTAGTCCATTTTCATGCTGCTGATAAAGACATACCCAAGACTGGGCAATTCACAAAAAAAAGAGGTTCAATGGACTCACAGTTCAGTGTGGATGGGGAAGCCTCACAATCATGGCAGAAGGTGAAAGCCATGTTTCACATGGCAGCAGACTAGAGAAGAGAGATTGTGCAGGGAAACTCCCCTTTATAAAATCATCAGATCTTGTGAGACCCAGTCACCATCATGAGAACAACATGGGAAAGACTCACCCCCATGATTCAACCACCTCCCACTGGGTCCCTCCCACAACACATTGGAATTGTGAGAGCCGCAATGCAAGATGAGATTTGGGTGGGTACACAGCCAAACCATACCAGAAGACTTGAGGATTTCATGATTCTCAGCATCCCTCAAGTTCTGAGATTCAGTATGTTTATGTTTTGATTGTTTCCAAAGTGGCTTTTCAATGAGAGAGGCAGCTATGTGAAATGATAGGAGGTTTATGTCCTGGCTCTTGAGTCAGGCTGCCTGGGCTAGATGCCAGCTCAGTTCTTACCACCTGTGAGACTGGGCAAATTTTGATCACTCCTGTGCTTCCCTTTCCTCATCTGTGAAATGGATATATTTATAGTTCCTGTCTCAAAAGTGTTAGGTTGGTGCAAAATAATCATGGTTTTTGCCATTTTTCTTGATGGCAAAAACCACGATTATTTTGCACCAATCTAACAGTTGTGCGGATTAAATGAGATCAAATGGGCAGAGCCTTTGGTCAGTAAATAAATACTAGCTATTATTGTCAAATCAGCCAGTGCATTTTGCCTTACCTTCCTCCAAAGAACTTGCAAATTTAATTAGCTAATTCTGTCTAGTGGTGGTGTTTATGTGTTGCAGGAATAGTTCGTGATAGGTCAGTTTCCTTTTTGTTATTAACAAGGACATTATAATCCAAATACAGAAACTGAAAATCAACCGCAATATATAAAAGTGAAGTTATCAGATTTCTGTCTAGTCTTATCTACAGACAAATATTAAAATTTTAAGGAAGCACCATTAGTTAATACTAGAACTCAATTTGTATTAATCCCTTTATTCAGTGATGTTTGTTTTCACCTACTTAATTTGCATTCTTGAGTCCAGCCTTCAGAGGATGTTTACTTTTCTGGATTTTTTGCTTGAAAGCAAAGATCAGAAAGACATTGGAAGGATATGAGGTGACTTATTTAGGGCTGCTGCCTCAAGGGTGCCAGGTCTTGGTGTGAATCTTGAGCACATAAAGTTAAGTAGATGCTAGAATTTGAGCTCCAAATAAGAACCTTATGTTCTATACTCAATCCCACTCAAAAATCAAATTATGTTTACTGTAGGGTAAGACAGAGGACCAGATGGAAGAAGATGTAGAGGTCAAAACGCAAGTAAAACATATACCTAGACATAATTTAGTATTTTTCTTATTCATATCCTTACCTGTCACTAACAGTTTACCTAACCTAGTTTAAATTTAAGTAAAATAAAATCCTTTTTCCCCCTTTACTTATTGATAATTTTAAAAAAGGAGATAAAGGATTCTTCCCACCCTTGCCTAACCACCCCAGATCCTGCAAGAGCAACTTTCTACATCTGTGTCTGGGCATGTTTTGATGTATTCCACCTTAGCCCCCTACGAGATGGGCTCATTGTCCAAGCACTTTACTTCTGGCAAGGATTTTCCAGGGAACTGACTGTGTAAGTAAAATGTGTAAGGGGGCCGGGTGTGGTGGCTCATGTTTGTAATCACAGCACTTTGGGAGGCTGAGGCGGGTGGATCACTTGAGGCCAGGAATTTGAGACAAGCCTAGCCAGTGCAGTGAAACCCTGTTCCTGCTAAAAATACAAAAATTAGCTGGGTATGGTGGTGCATGCCTGTAGTCCCTGCTACTCAGGAAGCTATGCAGGAGAATCAATTGAGCCTGGGAGGCGGAGGTTGCAATGAGCCAAGATCACATAGCACCTCAGCCCAGGCAACAGAACAAGATTCTGTTTCAAATAAAAAAATGTGTAAGGGGTTGGTAAAATGTGTACTACATTCACAGTATCCTCCTTTAAGTTGAATTTTAAAAGCAAACCTGTTACTACTATTTAATTCTATATAGCAGCAGCTCCTAGAAATCTAGGTTAAAGCAAATTAAAGCATAGAACATTTGGACAGCAGAATGTAGGGCAATATTGTTGTTCATGGGACGTTCATTATGTCAAGGGAAACTGGCAATAGCCCTGGGCAAGCTAGATTTAGAAAGAAAGGCTTTCATAAAAATGTTATGAGCACCAATATAACCATACATCCTAAAGCCCTCTTTTGTAAATTCTATTATTTTCCCAACATAACCCTCTAAACATCCACATCCATTTATGGAAATCAAAGAATATTCTCAGGTAAGACGTCCTACTTTCTCAAATGTACTTTTTGTCCTGCAAGATATTATTTATTTATGTAAAATATTTTAAATTGTATGGGTACATAATAGTTGTACATACTTATGGGGTGCATGTGATATTTTGATACAAGCATACAACGTGTAGTGATCAAATCAGGATAGCTGGGATATCCATCACCTCAAACATTTATCATTTATTTGTGTTGAGAGCATTCCAAATCTACTCCTCTAGCTACTTTGAAAGATACAATAAATGATCGTTAACTAAAGTTACCCAATTGTGCTGCCCAAACACTAGATCTTATTCTCACTGTCTAATTGTATTTTTTATGCATTCGCTGACCCCTCTTCATACTCTGCCTACATATTACCCCTCCCAGGCTGTGGTAACCATCATTTTATGCTTTACCTCCATGAGATCAATTTTCTTAGCGCCCTCACATGAGTGACAACATGCAATATTTGTCCTTCTGTGCCTGGCTTATTCACTTAACATAATGTCCTCCAGTTCCATCCATGCTGCTGGAAATGACAGGATTTTATTTTTTATGGTGGAATAATATCCCATCATGTATATATATACCACATTTTCTATATTCATTTATCCACTGATAAATGCTTAGGTTGGTTCCGCACCTTGGTTGTGGTGAATAGTGCCCTATAGGATACTTAATTTGGCCTTGTGTTTTTGAACTTTTGGATTTTTGTGATGTTGGAGATCCAACCAAAATTTCTGAAATCTGCTCTTTACTTGGCAACATCTTGACACCTTGTTCTAAACCTCGAAAATTATATTGATTACACAACAAAGATAGGGCAGAATTCATTCTTCATTTATCCCTCTATTGCCTTTTTGGGATAATAGAAGAAAGGATGCCAAGACTTGAGCTATGATCTGAAAGTATATTGAATGAAACAAAAGATATTCTTACTTAAGTATACTATGAAAGATATATCTGGCATTCAAGCCAGTTTTACTGCTCTGTGTGAGGGAGGATACTTTTCTTGCAAGCAAGAGATTGTTGTTAGCCAACTGTATTAGTTTGCTAAAGCTGTCATAACAGGTACCACAAACTGGATGGCTTAGAACAATACACACTTATTGCCTCACTGTTCTAAAGGCTAGAAGTCTGAAATAAAGGTATCAATAGGGCGATTATCCCTCTGGAACTTGTAGGGGAAGGATTCTTTCTTGCCTCTTCCTGGCTGCTGCTGGTTGCTGGCAACTTTAAGTGTTCCTTGGTTTATAGACGCATCACTCCAATCTTCCACCTTCTCATGGCCACCTTCCTAATGTGCATATCAGTTTCTGTGTCAAAATTTTTCTTTTCATAAGGACATCAGTCACAGTGGATTCAGGATCACCTTGAAGACCTCATTTTAATTTGATTGCCTCTTTTAAAACCCTATGTCTAAATAAGGTCACATTCCAAGGTTACTGAGAGTTGGGACTTCAACATATCTTTTGGAAGAGGAAGGACACAATTCAACCCATGACACCAGCTTAAGCAAAAAGAGAATTTATTGGAAATATATGAGGCGGTTTATTTAAAGAGAGAGCTAAGGAGTGAGGACTTGATGGGTAAAAGCATGCTGCAAAAGATCCAAGGAGCAGGAATTAATCCCCAGCCCTGCCAGGGGGCTGCTGCTGGGATAAAAGGCCCTCTGCTGACCTGCCCACCTTCTATCCCTCTGCAGGACATTGAGTCCCAGGAGAAAGTCTGATTGGGTCACCCCTAGGCTAGAAAAGTCACAGCCCCGTCATTTGTTTTCCCAATAATACTATAGCAACAGCAAAGAGATAACTCCCGAAGGATTTGAAGTGCTATTAACAAAGAGAAAAGAGGAAGGATGTTAAATGGAAAGAAACTTGCCCCCAACGGGAAATCAAGAAGGAAACAAAATTTGAAAAAAAAAAAAAGAGTATATTTCATCCACTTCAAATTCATCATTAATTCTATGTTAATAATAAACCCCTGATGATTATGAATATCACCGTTCAGAGAAATTTGCTACTCAGATATAATTTGTCTTTCTTGTAAGCCAACAGTATGGAGGGAATCCAGCTAATCATGATTCTTTCAATGACTGAGTTATCTTTAGTTTGATTTTGCGGCCGTGTCAGAATTATAATGGAGACAATGGTTTTTCTGAGCAAGCCACTATCCCATTCTTCGATTTGTTGTTTCTTGCACTCTGGCCCAGATCAGGATGCCCCACCGAGCTTGCTGGATACAAGGAGCTTTTAGCACAATGTCGTCAGCTGCTCCTCAATGCCTTGTAGGAAAGGGGGTATTTCTCCTCTCCCTGCTCCTGAGGCACCTGCTTCTCATGCTCCAACACGGGGCTCTCCTCATTCCACCCTCTCTCTCAACCCATCCTACTACCACCTCTTCAAAGAATATAGCCATTGTTATGTTAGTTATGCTTTGAATTAAGAAAAGAAGAGGTGGGAAAAATTAACAAAGTGAACTGCATAAAATGAGGGGTGTATGAGGGTGGTTCATCACTAAATGGTATAAAACCTTAAAGAATAGACTTAGCCTCCAGGCTCTTTTTCCATTTATATTTTGTACTCTCCCAAAGAGAAATAAATGATAGATCTACTGTAGCATTCTGCCTGTTGTGAAATTCCATGCCATGCCTGGGCATGGAACAGGTGATCTCCAAGGCCAGAATAACATGCAGGAATGGTCTAGAAGTTAGAGGCCAGACTGTTGAATGGGCAGGTTGTACCTCTGTCTGGAGGCAGGAAGAAAGCTAGTATCATAGGCAGAACATGGAATCAAAAGAGAGTGAGCACTGTGTCCCAAGAGAGAGGTCAGACCCTAATAAATGGAAGTGGGGTGGTCTCATCCAGTAGACAGGAAATGATGGAGCAGGAAATATTCAAAATTTTACATTCTTAGTATCCCAGAAACATTTAAATGGTTTGTCCCAGAAGTGATGCCTGTCAATTCTGTTCGTGATTCATTGGTCAGGACTAGTCCCTTGGTCCCATCCAGCCATAAAGATTCCAAGAAGTGTACGTGTTTGGAAGGAGGAAACTGAGTATCCTTAGCAATAACTCACACTTAGTAATAACTCACACTTGTCAACATGCAAGCTCCAGGTTGTTCACCAACAGGCTCTGATTCAGGAGATCCTTGGGATCTGCATTTAAAAAAGGCTTCCTCAGGTGAGTTTGATTCAGCATGGCAGGGATGGGGGGATGGAGGGGAATCCTTGAACCACAATTTAAAAAAAAACACTGACTTAGAGCTGCACTTCCATGTAGGCAGGTGATCAAGGGTACGGGGACAAATCTGAGACACAGTGGTTAGAGCCCAGATGTAGAGCTATGCCTGGGTCACCTCAAGTTGTAATCAAATAGATTTCAGTTGCCTGGATACTGAGGCCCAGAGGGCTGGGTAGAGGCTCCTCAATGCACAGGCATCGGGATAGTGTTGGAACAGTGCTAGAAATAGAAAAGACCTTCTGGTGTGTGTGGACCTCCTCCAGATATTGGGAGATGGAGAGGACTGCGGGGCCAACTGCAGGCAATGATCCTGAGATGTGATCCAAAGCATATATTAATATTTATATTAACAGAAACTCACAGGCCAGTATATCATATTGTATTATATAATCACTTTTCCTTTCCTCTGTTCTTTTCTCCCTTCTCTCTTCCTTCTTTTTCCCTTCCTCTGCCACTTGCTCTCCTCTTTTTATCCATTATTCTTTCTTTTATTTCCTGATTTTTATTCTCTGCTTCCCCTCCAACTCTTCTCCTCAATGTTTGCTCTTCTCTACCCCTTGCTCCATCCCCTCTTCCTCCCCTCTTCTCTCTCATATATTCTCTTTTCTCTCCCTCCCATTCCTCCTTGCCCATGCCTATGCTCTGCCCTCTATTCTCTCTCCAGGTATTACGCCATCTGCTGCCAGCCTTTGGTCTACAGGAACAAGATGACCCCTCTGCGCATCGCATTAATGCTGGGAGGCTGCTGGGTCATCCCCACGTTTATTTCTTTTCTCCCTATAATGCAAGGCTGGAATAACATTGGCATAATTGATTTGGTGAGTATCCACACAGACCCCACTGGTTTACTGTCTGATCAACTTTGCATGGGATTCCTAAATGAATAAATAATATTAGATTGAGTATTCTAAGAATCTGATAGTGGTCTGGGTGATTTTTTTTTTAAAGCTAACACTTTTGAATGCTTACTGACAAAAATCCTCTCCTTAACCCAACTTTAGTTAGACTTTTCTGAATCCTTGTCCCATCTAGGTCTTGACTTTTGGATTTCTGTGTCTGTTTTTGCATCACCCAATTTTAGCAAGAATCTTGCTAAGTTGGTTTAGCCAGAATCCCCCACCCTTGATATTTGACTGGATTCTTCATCCTCCACCATCTCCCAGGTGATGTATGATCACCTTGGCCTGTCTTCAGCAAGAGCCCTGCTAGGTTTGTTTAGCTAGAATCCTCTCTTACTCCTGATGTTTCCTATTGGTAATTTTCCATCCACTAACCCCCACTCACCATGCTGTTTGGCTATAAATTTCCACTTTCCATTGTTGTATTTCAATCTCTCTCTTCTACTACAAAACCCCATCACGGTAGTCCCTACAACCTATGTTGATAGTCCTGAATAAAGTCTGCTTTACTGCTTTAACAAATGTCATGAATAATTTTTTTCTTTAACATAGCTGTATGCTAGAGAGTATGCTAAATACTTTATATATAATCTTGAAAACCTCCTTGTGGGGAAAGTATAGTTATTTCCCCCATTTCTCAGATGAGAAAACCCAGGCTCACAAGCTTATGTAGGTTAAGGTTAAGTAGCATACCCAATGTCACACAGCTTGTAGATAACTGAACAAGTATTCAAAGCTTAGACTCCAGGGCCTGAGGCATATCATTTGCCCCAAAAGGTTTTTATTCCATTTTATGTGGAGAGTCTATAAGGCTGATGTACTAGTCCATTTTTACACTGCTGATAAAGACAAACCCCAGATTGGGTAATTTATAAAGAAAAGGAGGCTTAATGGACTCACAGTTCCACATGCCTGGGGAGGACTCACAATCATGGCGGAAGGCAAAAGTCACATCTTACATGGCTGCAGGCAAGAGATAATGGGAGCCAAGTGAAGGGGGTTTCCCCTTTATAAAACCATCAGATCTCATGAGACATATTCACTACCATGAGAAAAGTATGGGGGAAACCACCCCCATAATTCAGTTATCTCCCACCAGGTCCCTCCTACAACATGTGAGAATTATGGGAGGAGCTACAGTTCAAGATGAGATTTGGGTGGGGACACAGCCAAACCGTATCAGCTGACGTGGACCTGAAGAAAATATGTCATGTGGGTAGAGGCTGCCGGGGAATGAAGACAGCTCCAGGCTAAAAGTTGAGAGAAGTAAGCCCTGAGCCCAGCTTGAACTGTCTCACTTCCTGAAGCACTGCGATGAGAAGATCCATTGGTTCTCAGTGGAGAAGAAGGTCTACCAGGGATCTAGGAGGGCATGCAATATATGCCAGGCATTATTCCAATCCCTGTGCATTGGTTCTCCAGATAAACATAACTAATATGTGTGTGTGTGTGTGTGTGTGTGTGTGTGTAGAGAGAGAGAGAGAGAGAGATACTGTAAGGAATTAGTTCATGTGATTATGGACGTTTACCAGTAGCAAGATCTACAGTCAGCAAGCTAGAGTCCCAGGAGAGCCAATAGCATAGTTCCTGTCCAAATGCAGGCACACTAGAGCCCAGGAGAGTCAATGTTTTAGTTTGAGTCCAAAGGCAGGAAAAAACTGATATCACAGCTTGAAGGCAGTAAGGCAGCATGAGTTCTCTGCTCTTCAAGCCTTCAGTGGATTGCATGAGGTTCACCTGCATTGGGAAAGGCAGTCTACTGATTCAAATGTTAATCTCATCCAAAAATTTCCTCAAAGACACACCCAGAATAATGCTTGACTAAATGTGTAGGTACCCTATGCCTGGTCAAGTTCACAAAAAATTAACCATCTCATTCTGTCTAGATACTAACCTTTAAGAGTCCTCCAGCTTTAACATACTAAACTTATAATGAAGATCAAAATCTATGATCTGGATTCTTTAGCAGGGATATATACTCCATAAGGAAGTTGTCAGGCACTCACTTTAAAAGTGGTCCCAGGATACATCGAGATGTGGGAAGGGGAGTGGAGAGGAGAGATTAAGAGCAACAGGACCCTCAAGAGAAGGAGCTGCCCTTTCCTCTTTTCACCCCATTCTTAGCCCTTAGTCCTGCCTTGTTCTCTTTCAAGGAAAGGAGTCTAAACCAAGGCCTGGGCCAGGATTTTCATGTCAGAACAAGTATTCCTTGGGATTCTGAAAGAAATGCCGGAGGCAGGAGAGTGAATTAGAAGGGTAACTGCATGGACATTGTTTGAATCCTATCCAATTTATTTTAAACTGTCAGTTTTACCATTCCTGGAGGAAATGAAATCCAAATTTTCAACAATTATTATTGCTCCAAGAATAATAATGGCCAGTAAATGTTGAACACTTACTATGTATGTATGAAGCCCCCTGTTAATCATTATTCCTGAGAACCTCACTTAGGCTTCACAACAACATTATGAAGTAGATCCTATCATTGTCCTCATTTTATAGATCAGCGAACAGAGGATCAGGGAGATTATTCACTAAAGTAATTGGTAGGAAGTAGTGGGGACTGTGTCTGAGCCCAGGCTTTGGATTCCAGAGTCTATGCTCTTAATTTATATGCTAAACTTATTTCCTAATGGAGAAGATTTTTGGAAGCATATGCTTCTGTGCATTGGGAACTTCTGATGAGGGATCAGCACTTCTACCTCCTGAGTAGAATTTCTAAAGAAAACAACCCAGAAAGATTTTGTTCACTTAGAATGAGCCAAAGGGATTGCCTATTAAATTTTAATCATGGTTTAAAATGGACCCTAATTCACCTAAATGGGAAATGGAGCATCTGTTTACTGTTAACATGACTGATATTCATATCTGTCCACTCATTTGCACACTGAACCTGCCTAGAGAGAAGCTAGCACAATCCACATGGTCATGTTGTTGGCAGCAATTAAATTTTATAAAGTCATTGCAAACACTGAATTGGTAAATACTGAATCTTTGCTTCCAGGAAAAATACAGGATTAGGTTCCTGTGAGTCTCTGGTCACAACATTTTCGTCAGCCAATCAACGCACAACCTTGTTTGATGTGTGTTTGTGCTTAAAAACCCCTATTTAATTTATATGTTGACTCATTAGCACTGCAGTCGTGGACAAGGCACTATAACTCATGCCTGAATGAAGCTTATCTAAAACATGTATTTTCTCTGTAAATCACATCACAGCCTTCTTGCAATTACGAACACCAGACAGCACTTCAGCAGTACACTTAGGGTCCATTTTAAACCATGAAATCCCCATCAAAAAGCACAAAAGGCAAAATATGTGCCAGCAAATAGCAAAAGGGACAGTTGTTGAAGTGAAACAAGATGATAGAGCATTGCCTTGTTTGACTTCAGCTGGAAACACACCTATCAGGAAACAATGCTTCCACTGCTTTGTGCACATGCATGTCTACAAATGACCATAAAAACACTGTGAAAGCACCTCAAGTATTGATTTGGGGGATTTAGGAAGTTACAAATAAATTTTAGTGAGTAGATTAATTCACAATTATGGAATCCATGCATAATGATGACCAGTTATATACCCACACATATAAACATACACATACGTGCAGGTACAGATGCCCAAGGCAGAAACCTACTCCAAGGACTTTCTTCCTTTGCTCAATGGAATCAGCTGTGCTTTTAAAGCTAAGCTTGCTAGAAATGTCCTAATCCATCCCCAAATTTTACAAATTGGTAACCACATCCACCCAATGCAGGGTTGTTAACGTAATGGGAAAGAAACCACCTAAAAATTCAGTATTCACATAATAATTTTCTCATTTATGTTCCTAAACCTAGACCCTGCTTTCTCTTTCCATCATCACTACCATTTATTAAATATTTATAGACAATATACTAAATTCTTCACATGTTTCAATATCATCTAACCAACACAATATTACTATGTTTAATATTCATTTTATAAAGGAAATTTTACAACTTCAAAGTCTAAGCTCGTAACAGCTGCACTGTTCATTTATTCATTCATTCAAGAAATAATTGAATGCCCACTATGTTGCATAGGCAATTGAGAAATTAATGGTAAAAAAAATTTCAGTTCATATGGCATTTAAAATGTAGTGAGGAGAAAGTATGATATATTTCAGGTGTTACATTTTATTTAAAAAAAAAACACAAAAACAAGTAAAAAGTGAGTGATTTACACATGACATTCACCTTCCTTAATAAAATATTGCTGAAGCAGAGTCCTGCAGGAAGAGGGAAAGTAAGTCATGTAAGCACTAAGAAAAAAAGTGTTTTGGAACAAAATTGCAATAATCATAAAGGCCCTGGAGTGGGAGCATGCTTGGGTAGTTCAAGGAATGGCCTAGAAGATTACAGACAGCAGTGAGCAAGGAGGAAATTGGTAAGAAAAGTAGAGGTCAGAGAGGTAGCCTGGAGTCAGATTGTGGCTACTCAGAGTGATAGAAGAAGCTTTCAAGGGTTTGGGTGAGAGGAATGACATTATTTGCTCTATATTTTAAAAGAATCATTCTGGCTACTCTATAGAGAATGACTGTGGAATGGCAGAAAACAGTGAAAACTTTTGGGAAGGAATTACAATTATTCTGGCAAGTGATGATGCTAACTTGGACTAGGATGATAGCAATTTGAGGTGGTAAGAAATGGTCAGATTTCGCATATTCTTTTGCTCTAAAATTAATTATTTTTCAGGCCCCAACCATACTTGAGAATCTAATTCAGGTGCTTAGGGTACATTATTGAACAGTATAGACAATGACCCACATCCTTGTAAAGTATATTCTAACAAAGAGAGGCAGACAATAAGTGATGAGATGAAAATAAGTAGAGGAGATTAAAAATAAGCAGATATCTAGGATGTTAGGAGATGGTAAGTACTATGAAAAAGCAGGTGAACGGGATAACAGATTGTAAATAGGTGTTAAACTAGGCTTTATTGAGAAGGTGATGTTTCAGTTACAGCTTTAAGGAGGTTGGGGAGCTGTACTTGTGGATATCTCGGAGAACATACCAGGCTAGAAAAATAGCAAGTGCAAAGTGCTGTGGCAGAATATTCCTAACATATCAAGGTTAGTGTGGCTGTTGCAGAGTAAATGAGGGAGGGAAATGTAGGAGAGGAAGTAAAAAAATATATAGGAGAAAGATCGTGTAGGACTTTTCAGGTTATTTTAAGAACATTGACTTTTACTATAAGGAAAATGAGGAGCCATTGCAGAGTATTGAGCAAATGAGTAACATGACCTGAATTATATTGTTAAAGAATCTTTCTGGTTTTCTGTTAAAAAGCAGACAGTAAGGGAGTCTATTGAAGTAATCTGACAGGTGAGAGACAATGGTGCTCCAACCTCAGTGATAACAATCGAGATTGTGATTTAGAATCTGGATCTATTTTGAGGATTTAACCAACATGATTTTTTTTTTTTGAAAAATTAGAAGAGGAATGTGAAAGGAAAACCTAAGTCAAACATGACCCAAAATTTTGGACAGAGCAACTAGAAGATTAGAGTGAGTGACCATCAATCTAGATGAGAATACTGTGCGTAAGTTTATAGGGTGGGGAGAGTCAAATGCTTGGCTTTTTTATTTATTTGAGATACCTATTAGATATGCAAGTGGAGATATCAAGTAAGGAGCTTAATATCAAATTCTGCAGTTCCTAGGAGATCCCGATCAGAAAGAAAAAAAAGTGGACCATTCTCAAAGATTAGATGCTATTTAAATCCATATGACTAGATGAGATCACCTGAAGAATGCAGGTAGATACAGAATAGAAGAGGCCTAAGGAACGAAGGGCAGTAAAGGACAGTCGGAAGGAACAGCCAGTGAGGAAGAAAACAAAGAAAGAGAAAATTGTCTTGGAAGCAAATATGCCTTAAAATATATTATAAGGAAGGAGAGAGAATTGGGTTTCTAGATAAGGAGGGAACTGTCATAAGCATGACTGTCAATGCTACATAAAACACACTGAATTAAATACAAAATATGAAGATTAAATAAAATACTCTTTGAAAGATTAGAAAATAACTGAAGCAAATAAGACTTAGTAGCCATACTCTCAAAGAGAAAAAGAAGGCCTCTACTATTTCCTTTGAGGCCTTTACTGAGTCATATAAGGTCTGTGTAAAAGTAACTGTGGTTTTTGCCATTGAAAGTAATGCATTAAACATAACCTAAACATGATTGAGGTGTTCTTTTCATATTCCATCTGCTTGCCAGAAGAAAATTAAATTATTTCTGGAATAGGCTACTACCATCCAAAGCACCTGTACTTTTTTATATATAATGTCTGTCCTTTAATTAAGTCACCAGACCTTGTAGGAAGCAAGACTAAATGGCCAAAAACCATGAACATAGAAAGACAACAGAAACAGTCTCATAGGCAATCTAGATAATGGAGTAATTAGATAAGGAGCATCTAAAAAAAAAAAAAAAAGGGAATTTTTGGCTGGGCACGGTGGCTCATGCCTGTAATCCCAGCACTTTGGGAGGCCAAGGTGGGCAGATCACGAGGTCAAGAGTTCAAGACCGGCCTGGCCAATATGGTGAATCCCCATCTCTACTAATAATGCAAAAATTAGCAGGGCATGGTGGAATGCGCCTTTAATCCCAGCTACTCAGGAGACTGAGGCAGAAGAATCGCTTGAACCCATGAGGCGGAGGCTGCAGTGAGCCAAGATTGTGCCATTGCACTCCAGCCTGGGTGACAGAGCAAGACCTAGTCTCAAAAAAAAAAAAAGGGGGGGGGGAATTGAATGGAAATACTGCAACTAATAAATATACTGAAATAAATAAGTATAATGATAAATTTAATAGTAGATTTGACATATCTGAGAACACCTGTAGTAAACTGGAATTTAGGTAATATCATTTTTTCATAATGATAACAATATCAAAGAGGATGTTATATCATAACCTCATAATAAAATATTGATTGAAGCACATAGAGATAAATGGATAAAATTTTATTACAGACCATTCTGGTATATATATATACATATATGTATCATATCAGAATATATGTGTGTGTGTCCATACATATACTTATATGTATATGTGTATATATATGTTACATATATATATAATACAGAAAAGTTCTAATGTCCATATAATTAGTATTCTATTTGAAGAGAGAGAGAATGGGGCAGATGTAATATTTGTAGAAATAGTGCCTAAGAATTTTCCAAAAAGATAAACGCTATCGGTCACAGATTCAAGAAACTCTACAAAGCCCCAGCAGGTTAAATAAAGAAGAAAACTATATCTAGAAAATTCATTTTAAAAAATTGCTGAAAATCAAAGACAAGTTGATAAATCTCAAAAGTAATTAGAGAAAAATGATAAATTAAACTTAACAGGGAAAATAAGACTTACAGCTGACCATGCAATAAAATGAAAGAAGTGAGAAGACAATGGAATGACATGTTGAAAATCTACAACTTAGAATTCTATACCCAATGAAAATATGCTTTAAAAATTAAGATGATATTAAGACATTTTCAGGCAAACAAAAATGAAGGGAATTTTTCCACATCAGGGTTTATACTGTGACTTTTATGAGAATTTTTCAGTCAAAAAGAAAATAATCCCAGATAGAAGCACCATAATGCAGGACAGAGTGCAGAGCACTGGAAATGATAAATATGTGGATAGTGTAAGAGAACATTGACTATTAAAATAACAATAATATTAATGTCTTGTGGGTTTTCAAATATATGTAGGATTAAAATGCATGGAAACAATAGCATAAAGGGCAGGCGTGGGGCAGGTAAATGGAGATGGGCTGTTTGGGATCTTTGCATTGCCAAGGAAATGGCAAATGTATGAAATAGACTGTAATGAGTTGTAGCCCCTAAAATAAAGATAATAAAAGAATATATATCCAATAAGCTAATAGGGAGAGAGGTAATGTGTTAATATAAACAGGTATTATTCTGAAAATAAGCAATAAATATGGAAACAAGGAACCAAGAAACAGAAAAGATTAATAGATAACAGTAAGATTATAGACAAACCTAAATCAATTTGTAATTTTAGTAAATATTAAATTATGAAAAGAATAGATGCTAAAAGACAAAGTTGTCAGACTGCATCAAAACAAAATACAAATATATGCTGCTTGTAAGAGAGGACCATTAAATATAAAGTGACAGAAAAATTGAAAATAAAAAAATAGAAATACATACACTATGCAAGTGATAATTCAAGGAAAGTTGGTGTTACTCTGCTATTATAAGTGAGAATAAAATTTAAGGAAAGTAATATTTCTTGAGGTAGAAATATTTCACGATGATAAAAATATCAATTCAGAGGATGATACGTGATAACCTTATAATAGTCTATAAAACAAGATACTGACTATGTTTTGTAGACTCACAAACATTTGTGAGTATATCATATAGGTGTCTATTCTTCATATCTTCATGCATGTGTATATTCACAATGGATGCAGATTGATCCCAAGAAGGGTAAGTGACATTGGGTTAAGCAGCTCCCTTCAGTCAAGAGCTATTTCTAGAGAAGGTTGATGACTAAGACCTGTCAGCAGGCAGTGTTTATAATTGGTGGAAAAGTCCTTCAATCCTTAAGAAAAATACTAGTGTGTCACAGGGTCCAGTACAAATAAGACTTATTCCAGGAATTGTAATGCAATCAATGTAATTCATTGCATCAATAAAAGAAAGGGGAGAAAACCCACATGTTCATTTTGTTACTGCCAAAAATGCTTTGGCAAAATTCAATACCCATTCATGATTTTTTTTAAATCTCATCAAACCAAGAATAGAATGTAATTTCCTTAATCAAGTAGAGGGTGTTGACAAACAATTTATAGCAAATATCATACTTAGTAAATTACTGAAGGCTCATCCCCTAAAACTGGGAGTGAAACAAGG
Source organism: Symphalangus syndactylus (assembly GCF_028878055.3). Taxonomy (NCBI): domain Eukaryota; kingdom Metazoa; phylum Chordata; class Mammalia; order Primates; family Hylobatidae; genus Symphalangus; species Symphalangus syndactylus. The sequence continues at coordinate 38,323,708 of NC_072429.2, forward strand.
TGTCAACTATTCTCATTTTTATTCAAAATTAGACGGGAGGCCCTATCAAGTTCAATAAAGCAAGAGAAAGTGATATCAGGATTGGAAAGAGAAAAAAATGTAACTGCCATTATTTGCAGATCACATGAGTATTTCCTGGAGAAAATTCAAAAGAATGTAAAGATGAAGTATTAGTTGATATCTAACTTAGCAAAGTTGCTGAATACATAGCCAGCTTACAATAAAAATCCTCACCAAGTTCTACATATTGGCAACAATTAGGAATAAGAATTTTAACATGTTACCATTTACAACAGAATAAAAACATAAAATACTTAGAAACAAATCTAACAAAAGATGTGCAAGATACAAAGAAAATTATAAAATTAAAAAGTATTATTGAAATATACTTAAAAAGACAAAGGGAAGGAATTACCATGTTAATTAATTCGAAGACTTAACATTGTAAAGATGTCAGTTTCCCTTAATCATTTTACTCTCATTCCAATCAAAATCCTAGAAGATCTTTCTAGAAATTGAGATATTAATTTAAATTTTATATGGAAATACTGAGATAAAATATTATCCAAGAGTCTTCAAGAAAAGAAACCACAGTTCAAAGACTTTTATAACTAGATGTCTAAGATGTGTGAAGTTATAGAAGTTAAAGCAGTATATGCAGAGAGAGACAACTCAAGAGAACAAACAGGAAATCCAAACGTGGAGCAACGTGCATATACAGTCCTCTGATTTATGACCAAGGTTACACTGCAGTGCAACTAGGAAAAGATAATCCTTTCAATACATGCTGCAGGGGTCAGTTCAATATCCATATCTTGTACATCATACCATACAGAAAAACTAATTTCAGGTGGGTAGAAGCATTAAATGTAAAAACTGGTCAGGCACAGTGGCTCATGCCTCTAATCCCAGCATTTTGGGAAGCTGAGATGGGCCGATAGTTTGAGCCTAGAGTTCGAGACCAGTCTGAGCAACACAATGAAACCCTGTCTTTACAAAAAATATTTAAAACTTAACTGGGGGTGGTGGCCCACACCTGTAGTCCCAGCTACTAGGGAGGCTGAGGTGGGAGAATTGCTAGAGCCTGGGAGTCAGAGGTTGTAGTGAGCACAACTGCACTCCAGCCTGGGCGACAGAGCAAGATCCTGTAAAAAAAAAAAAAAAAAAAAAAAAAAAAAAAAAAAAAAAAAAAAAAAGACATAAAAATTAACACAATAAAGATATGCTAAGTGATCATGTAAAAGAATGTCTTTACATCTCTTGACAATATCTTTGAGACCGAGTCTCACTCTGTCACCCAGGCTGGAGTGCAGTGGCATGATCCCAGCTCACTGCAACCTCTGCCTCCCGGGTTCAAGTGATTCCAGTGCCTCAGCCGCCCTAGGAGCTAGAATTACAGGTGCCTGCCACCACGCCTGGCTAATTTTTGTATTTTTTTATAGAGACAGTGTTTTGCCATGTTGGCCAAGCCGGTCTTAAACTCCTGGCCTCAAGTGATTTGCCCACCTCGGCCTCGCAAGGTGCTGGGATTACAGGTGTAAGTCACCGCGCCCGGCCGGTATCTTTATACTTAGGCGTAAACAAAGATTTCATAAACAAGATACAAGTACTAACCAAAAGTATAGGTTCTTTTAGAGCTTCTTTGTATCACAAGATACTAGAGTGAAAAGCCATGCCACAGAGTGATATATGTGCAACACATAAATCTGACAAAAGACATCTAGAATATAAAAGAACTATTATGTTAAAAATCAATAAGAAAGAGAGTCACAACTTAATTTTTAAAATGGGAAAATATCTGAATAATCAATTCGAAAGAGGATATCAAAAGGGCAAAACAGTGATTAACATTATTAGTTCTCAGGAGATGCACAGTAAAACTGCAATAAGAAACTGAAGGATTATAATAAACTTAGATTTGATTCAAGTTTATTGGATTTAATTCAAAATTACAATGAGTTAGCCAGGACATAGTAAACAGGGAACAAAGATGCAGAAAGCAGGGCACACTGAGAGTTTGAGGTGACTTACTCGGATTGAAACTGAAGATACAGCTGCAAGAATTGGGACTGGCAAGATCTAGGCAATATTTTACCATTCTGAAGGCAATGCTCTCGTCCCATTGAAGGAACCAGAGTGCTAATTAGGAAACAGATGCAGAAACTCAGTCTCACATGCTTTCCAAAAGGAGTGATGTCAACGTACTATAATTATGTGGATATGGATGCCCAGGACACTTTCCAGTAACAAAGCATAAGACAAATCCTAATCTAAACCAATGGAAAGAGTCAAAAACACATAGAGTATTTTACTTACGTAATCAAATACACTTTACCAACATCATCAACAAATCCACAATGAGATATCCCTATATACTGACAATAAATTCCAAATGTTGGCGAGCATGTGGAGTAACTGGAACTCTCTTGCTCTTGTGGTGGGAATATAAATTGATACGGTCCCTTTGGGAACCATTTGGCTGTATATACCCAAGCTATGAGACAGCAATTTCAGTCCTGGGTATATACCTAAGAGAGATGAAAATACACACACACACAGACACACACACACACACACACACACACACACAAACTTCTACAAGAATATTCATAACAGTTTTATGCAAAATAGCACAAACCCAAAAATAACTCAAATGTCTGTCAATATTGGAATATGTAATATTGTAGTTTATTCCTATAATGCAATATTATACTACAATGAAAAAGAATAAATTACCTGTACGTGCAATAATGTGAGTGATGCAATATTAAGTTAAAGAAGATACAGATTGTGTGTTTTATTATTATATTGATACTTAGCTGGAAAACAAAATTACATTATGATGATATAGATAAGTGGCTATGTTTGGGCATATTAATGACTAGGAGAAGCATTTGGGAGGCTGCTGCATTGTTGATAATATTCTATGGTTTGATTTGAATAATAATTACACAGGTGTATTTACTATGTAATAGTTGATTCATCTGTATATACACTTTATGTACTTTATATGTATTTTGGTCCAATAAAATATTCAAAAAAAGAAGGATGGAGGGTTCAGCTATGTCAAAGGTATAGATGGCTCATTTAAAAGGAGGAATGGCAACACAGAGGTCATTGATAGCCTTGACCAGAGCATTTTCAATGGAGTGATTAGGGTGAACACCTAAATGGAATGGGTTCAGGAGAGACTGGGAGGAGAGTAAGTTGAAGCATTGAGTATTGTCTAGGTTCTAACTCTTGTTGGGTTCCAAAGTCCCTCATGACCTTGCCCTACCCAATCTTTATATTCTTTTCTTCCATTAAAATATCTACCCTTTCTTTCCTCCAAGCCCTAAGGCCCCTCTTGGCTGTTACACTAAAACACAGCCTGTTACACTATAACACAGGCTGTTACTCTGTATTATCTAAATGAGACAAACCTCCATCAGGGAACTCAATAGATAGAGAAATCACTCTAGAAAAGTGCCCCATGGCATCCCCCAAAGAGCTAAGTTTAGCATGGTATAGAGCAATGGTTCTCAAATATTAATGAGCTTTAGAATTATTAGAAAAAACTTGCTTAACATGCATATATCTGGGCTTCATTGCCCAGAGATTTAGAATCAGTAGATCTTTCAGGGATGAGAGTGGAGGGCTGGCAGCAGGGAGTGGGCAGGAATCTGCACTTATAATATGTACTGCGGGTGACTCTAATGTTACTGATCTACAGACATTCTGTTAAGAGACTGATCTGTTATGTGCAAGCAGACAGGGAAGGGAGAACAGAGGCAGAATTCCACTTCTGGTTGGGTAAATGTAATAAATGATTCTGTCTCTATTTTATTTCTCTACTGTCCTGGAGCCTTCAGCTCCTCTTGTACAGATAAGTTATCTGAGCCCTGGGATATGATCATGTTCCTTTTCTGTCATCAAGGTTCTTTGTGTTGTAGGCTTATAAGAAAACCAAAGCTTTGCTGATAAACTTTGTTCTGTCTTTCCTTTCCCCTTTACTCTTTTATTCTCCCATTTTCTTTCCCTGTTCTCTTCCCCTTCTTTTTATCTTCCAATCCTCCACTTTCTTCTTTTTCCCTTTTTCTTTTCTTACACTCTCCCCCATTTTTCCCACTTCTTTTTCACTTTTTCTTTCCTTTTTACCTCCTTTCCTCATTTCCTCTCTCCCTCCAACTCTCAGATAGAAAAGAGGAAGTTCAACCAGAACTCTAACTCTACGTACTGTGTCTTCATGGTCAACAAGCCCTACGCCATCACCTGCTCTGTGGTGGCCTTCTACATCCCATTTCTCCTCATGGTGCTGGCCTATTACCGCATCTATGTCACAGCCAAGCAGCATGCCCACCAGATCCAGATGTTACAACGGGCAGGAGCCTCCTCTGAGAGCAGGCCTCAGTCGGCAGACCAGCATAGCACTCACCGCATGAGGACAGAGACCAAAGCAGCCAAGACCCTGTGCATCATCATGGGTTGCTTCTGCCTCTGCTGGGCACCATTCTTTGTCACCAATATCGTGGATCCTTTCATAGACTACACTGTCCCTGGGCAGGTGTGGACCGCTTTCCTCTGGCTCGGCTATATCAATTCCGGGTTGAACCCTTTTCTCTACGCCTTCTTGAATAAGTCTTTTAGACGTGCCTTCCTCATCATCCTCTGCTGTGATGATGAGCGCTACCGAAGACCTTCCATTCTGGGCCAGACTGTCCCTTGTTCAACCACAACCATTAACGGATCCACACATGTACTAAGGTGAGTATACTAAGGGAGTTCATCAATTTGGTTGATTTGTATCACTCAGAAGGGGTAATGCTCCAGTTTTCTGTTTCCAGAGGGGGTATCCCTGAAACCTGCATAGAGTTTGCAAAGATTATAAAAGATTCTACTATCTGGTCTTGGAATACAGCAGCGGTTAAGAGCTCAGGCTCTGGAGGGAGACTGACTTGAATTCGAATCGAGTCCCCATAGTTCTGTGACCTTGGGCAGGTCATTTAAACATTATTAACCTCAATTTCATTTTTTAAAAACTCAAGATAATAATCACTGTGTCTACACCACAGAGTTTTTATGAGAATCAAATTAGCTAGTGTATGTGGAGCGCACGGTACAGAGCCTGACACTTAACAAGTAATTGGTAAATGTTATCCATTATTATTTAAAGGTAGTACTTTAGAGTAGTGGTTAAAAGCATGTATTTTAAAGTAAAATAGGTTTTGTCTTGATTCTCAGTGCTCCTACTAGCCATCTGCATACCCTCTCTTAGTTTTACTTTCCTCACCTTTAAAAAATTGTAATAATGTTAATTCTCATCTCATGTGGGTTTTGTGATGAGTAGAGATAATATATTCATATAGGGCATGACATACAGTAAGCACTCACAATGACACTAAAAGTTTTATTAATATTAGGACCAATAGTAATAACGTAGTGCCTGAAAATCTAATATAGCCATAAATAACATGATAAACTAAAATAAATACCATAATAAATATACAACAGTAATACCATGTGATATAATTGATGTATGGGCAATCTAGAATTGGGGTAGAAAGGAAAGGAAGCTGATTTGGCTTAAGAAGCTCAGGGAAGGCTTCACAGAACACAGAACAGTATTTCCTAAGAATTTGAGACATGGAGGAGAAGGCAGGGAAGCCATTTCAGGCAGATAGAATAGTACAAGGAAGGAAATGAAATAGAATACCGACAGGTCCAGTGATTTTTTTTTCCCCAAGGTCACATAAGTGGATGGAGGTGGGAGTGACTTTGGAGTTGAATGTCCAGTGTCTAGTTATGGTACCTCTTTCCAAACCCTGAGACTTTTCTGGTCACCCTGGGCTAGAATTGTTCTCAGCTATTCAAAGCTGTGTGTGATAAGTACATCCATCCTGTAGCAAAACTGGATTGCCAATGACATTTTTTTCTTTGCCCTGAGATGCACAGGAATTTCTAAGGAGAAGTTCCTTCTTTGAGACAAGCATTTAATTTTTCTGATAATGATTAGTATTCAGCTGTTCTGGCAACTGAAAATTGGGGGATATTTTCATTTGCATGTGTAAGAAAAGAAGAAAAGAAAAGTAAGAATTGCTATAAAATATAAACCCTGTGCCTCAGAGGCTGCTCAGAGCATGAATTCCTTTTTTTTGCTACAAGTGTAGGCAGATTTGTAGCTAAAGCCTAGCATGGTGTTGTGGTTTCAGCTGGAGGAAAGGCCCCAAAGGATACTCCTAGAAACTGACATTCTCTCTTAATTATTATGCCTTCATGAGTGTCATAGAAAGAAATCAACCATAAAGTGTGTGTACAAGAACTTCTGTGTGGGTGCCAAATAGGTTTTAGCTATTTAAGCTAGCAGTTGCCTAAGTACAGGCTGTTGACAACTTACAAACAGCGTATGCTCTGGTAATACATTTGCTAAGTCAGTTGTTTAGCAGTTGATGGTTTATTTCATAGAGAGTTTGGGAGTTTCTAGGGCAGTCCAAGAAAGCCTATTTTACTAAATAAGATGTATTGTTAAAATCCTGCTGCGTCTGGTAATCTGCAGGATCATTGTAAAGCAAAGAGACAATTTAGAGATGGCATATGGATGTACACTCCATATTTTCTTCCATAAATTTCTTTTTTTTTTTGAAGAATCTTATATGGTATGAGTACAATTACCATTTTATTTTATTTTATTTTATTTATTTTTTTATTATACTTTAAGTTCTAGGGTACATGTGCACAATGTGCAGGTTTGTTACATATGTATACATGTGCCATGTTGGTGTGCTGCACCCATTAACTCATCATTTACATTAGGTATATCTCCTAATGTTATCCCTCCTCCCTCCCCTGACCCCACGACAGGCCCCATTGTGTGATGTTCCCCTTCCTGTGTCCAAGTGTTCTCATTGTTCAATTCCCACCTATAAGCGAGAACATGCGGTGTTTGGTTTTTTGTCCTTGCAATAGTTTGCTGAGAATGATGGTTTCCAGCTTCATCCATGTCCCTACAAAGGACATGAACTCATCATTTTTTATGGCTGCATAGTATTCCACGGTGTATATGTGCCACATTTTCTTAATCCAGTCTATCATTGATGGACATTTGGGTTGTTTCCAAGTCTTTCCTATGCGAATAGTGCCACAATAAACATACGTGTGCATGTGTCTTTATAGCAGCAAGATTTATAATCCTTTGGGTATATACCCAGTAATGGGATGGCTGAGTCAAATGGTATTTCTAGTTCCAGATCCTTTAGGAATCACCACACTGTCTTCCACGATAGTTGAACCAGTTTACAGTCTCACCAACAGTGTAAAAGTGTTCCTATTTCTGCATATCCTCTCCAGCATCTGTTGTTTCCTGACTTTTTAATGATCGCCATTCTAACTGGTGTGAGATGATATCTCATTGTGGTTTTGATTTGCATTTCTCTGATGGTCAGTAATGATGAGCGTTTTTTCATGTGTCTGTTGGTTGCATAAATGTCTTTTGAGAAGTGTCTGTTCATATCCTTCACCCACTTGTTGATGGGGTTGTTTGTTTTTTTCTTGTAAATTTGTTTGAGTTATTTGTAGATTCTGGATATTAGCCCTTTGTCAGATAAGTAGATTGCAAAAATTTTCTCCCATTCTGTAGATAGCCTGTTCACTCTGATGGTAGTTTCTTTTGCTGTGCAGAAGCTCTTTAGTTTAATTAGATCCCATTTGTCAATTTGGGCTTTTGTTGCCATTGCTTTTGGTGTTTTAGACATGAAGTCCTTGCCCATTCCTATGTCCTGAATGGTGTTGCCTAAGTTTTCTTCTAGGGTGTTTATGGTTTTAGGTCTAACATGTAAGTCTTTAATCCATCTTGAATTAATTTTTATAAGGTGTAAGAAAGGGATCCAGTGTCAGCTTTCTACATATGGCTAGCCAGTTTTCCCACACCATTTATTAAATAGGGAATCCTTTCCCTATTTCTTGTTTTTGTCAGGTTTGTCAAAGATCAGATGGTTGTAGATATGTGGTATTATTTCTGAGGGCTCTGTTCTGTTCCATTGGTCTATATCTCTGTTTTAGTCCCAGTACCATGCTGTTTTGGTTACTGTAGCCTTGTAGTATACTTTGAAGTCAGGTAGCATGATGCCTCCAGCTTTGTTCTTTTGGCTTAGGATTGACTTGGCAATGCGGCTCTTTTTTGGTTCCATATGAACTTTAAAGTAGTTTTTTCCAATTCTGTGAAGAAAGTCATTGGTAGCTTGATGGGGATGGCATTGAATCTATAAATTATCTTGGGCAGTATGGCCATTTTCACGATATTGATTCTTCCTATCCATGAGCATGGAATATTCTTCCATTTGTTTGTGTCCTCTTTTATTTCGTTGAGCAGTAGTTTGTAGTTCTCCTTGAAGAGGTCCTTCACATCCCTTCTAAGTTGGATTCCTAGGTATTTTATTCTCTTTGTAGCAATTGTGAATGGGAGTTCACTCATGATTTGGCTCTCTGTTTGTCTGTTATTGGTATATAAGAATGCTTGTGATTTTTGCACATTGATTTTGTATCCTGAGACTTTACTGAAGTTGCTTATTAGCTTAAGGAGATTTTGGGCTGAGATGATGGGGTTTTCTAAATATACAATCATGTCATCTGTAAAAAGGGACAATTTGACTTCCTCTTTTTCTAATTGAATACCCTTTATTTCTTTCTCCTGCCTGACTGCCCTGGCCAGAACTTCCAGCACTACGTTGAATAGGAGTGGTGAGAGAGGGCATCCCTGTCTTGTGCCAGTTTTCAAAGGGAATGCTTCCAGTTTTTGTCCATTCAGTATGATATTGGCTGTGGGTTTGTCATGAATAGCTCTTATTATTTTGAGATACATCCCATCAATACCTAATTTATTGAGAGTTTTTAGCATGAAGGGTTGTTGAATTTTGTCAAAGGCCTTTTCTGCATCTATTGAGATAATCATGTGGTTTTTGTCTTTGGTTCTGTTTATATGCTGGATTACATTTATAGATTTTCATATGCTGAACCAGCCTTCCATCCCAGGGATGAAGCCCACTTGATCATGGTGGATAAGCTTTTTGATGTGCTGCTGGATTTGGTTTGCCAGTATTTTACTGAGGATTTTTGCATCGATGTTCATCAGGCTTATTGGTCTATAATTCTCTTTTTTTGTGTGTGTCTCTGCCAGGCTTTGGTATCAGGATGATGCTGGCCTCATAAAATGAGTTACAGAGGATTCCCTCTTTTTCTGTTGATTGGAATAGTTTCAGAAGGAATGGTACCAGCTCATCCTTGTACCTCTGGTAGAATTTGACTGTGAATCCGTCTGATCCTGGATTTTTTTTGGTTGGTAGGCTATTAATTATTGTCTCAATTTCAGAGCCTGTTATTGGTCTATCCAGGGATTCAACTTCTTCCTGGATTAGTCTTGGGAGGGTGTATGTGTCCAGGAATTTATCCATTTCTTCTAGATTTTCTAGTTTATTTGCATAGAGGTGTTTATAGTATTCTCTGATGGTAGTTTGTATTTCTGTGGGATCAGTGGTGATATCCCTTTTGTCAGTTTTAGATCTTTCCTGCTTTCTCTTGTGGGCATTTAGTGCTATAAATTTCCCTCTACACACTGCTTTCAATGTGTCCCAGAGATTCTGGTATATTGTGACTTTGTTCTCACTGGTTTCAAAGAACATCTTTACTTCTGCCTTCATTTCTTTATGTACCCAGTAGTCATTCAGGAGCAGGTTGTTCTGTTTCCATGCAGTTGAGCGGTTTTTAGTGGGTTTCTTAATCCTGAGTTCTAGTTTGATTGCACTGTGGTCTGAGAGACAGTTTGTTATAATTTCTGTTCTTTTACATTTGCTGAGGAGCGCTTTACTTCCAACCATGTGGTCAATTTTGGAATAAGTGTGATGTGGTACTGAGACAAATGTATATTCTGTTGATTTGGGGTGGGGAGTTCTGTAGACATCTATTAGGTATGCTTGGTGCAGAGCTGAGTTCAATTCCTGGATATCCTTGTTAACTTTCTGTCTCGTTGATCTGTCTAATGTTGACAGTGGGGTGTTAAAGTCTCCCATTATTATTGTGTGGGAGTCTAAGTCTCTTTGTAGGTCTGTAAGGACTTGCTTTATGAATCTGAGTGCTCCTGTATTGGGTGCATATATATTTGGGATAGTTAGCTCTTCTTGTTGAATTGATCCTTTTACCATTATGTAATGGCCTTCTTTGTCTTGTTTGATCTTTGTTGGTTTAGAGTCTGTTTTATCAGAGACTAGGATTGCAAGCCCTGCCTTTTTTTTGTTTTCCATTTGCTTGGTAGATCTTCCTCCATCCCTTTATTTTGAGCCTATGTTTGTTTCTGCACATGAGATGGGTCTCCTGAATACAGCACACTGGTGGGTCTTGACTCTTTATCCAATTTGCCAGTGTGTGTCTTTTAATTGGAGCATTTAGCCCATTTACATTTAAAGTTAATATTGTTATGTGTGAATTTGAGCCTTTCGTTATGATGTTAGCTGGTTATTTTGCTTGTTAGTTGATGCAGTTTCTTCCTAGCATTGATGGCCTTTACAATTTAGCATGTTTTTGCAGTGGCTGGTACCAGTTGTTCCTTTCCATCTTTAGTGCTTCTTTCAGGAGCTCTTGTAGGGCAGGCCTGGTGGTGGTGGTGACAAAATCTCTCAGCATTTGCTTGTCTGTAAAGGATTTTATTTCTCCTTCCCTTATGAAGCTTAGTCTGGCTGGATATGAAATTCAGGGTTGAAAATTCTTTTCTTTAAGAATGTTGAATATTGGCCCCCACTCTCTTCTGGCTTGTAGAGTTTCTGCCGAGAGATCAGCTGTTAGTCTGATGGGCTTCCCTTTGTGGGTAATCTGACCTTTCTCTCTGGCTGCCCTTAACATTTTTTCCTTCATTTTAACTTTGGTGAATCTGACAATTATGTGTCTTGGAATTTCTCTTCTCCAAGAGTATCTTTGTGGTGTTCTCTGTATTTCCTGAATTTGAATGTTGGCCTGCGTTTCTAGGTTGGGGAAGTGTTCCTGGATAATATCCTGCAGAGTGTTTTCCAACTTGGTTCCATTCTCCCCGTCACTTTCAGGTACACCAATCAAACATGGATTTGGTTTTTTCACATAGTCCCATATTTCTTAGAGGCTTTGTTTGTTTCTTTTTACTCTTTTCCTCTAAACTTCTCTTCTCGCTTCATTTCATTCATTTGCTCTTCAGTCACTGATACCCTTTCTTTCAGTTGATCGAATCGGCTACTGAAGCTTGTGCATTCGTCACGTAGTTCTCATGCCATGGTTTTCAGCTCCATTAGGTCATTTAAGGACTTCTCTACACTGGTTATTCTAGTTAGCCATTCGTCTAATCTTTCTTCAAGGTTTTTAGCTTCTTTGCGATGGATTCGAACTTCTCCTTTAGCTAGGAGAAGTTTGATCATAGGAGGCCTTCTTCCCTCAATTCATCAAAGTCATTCTCTGTCCAGCTTTGTTCCATTGCTGGCGAGGAGTTGCACTCCTTTGGAGGGGGAGAGGTGCTCTGATTTTTAGAACTTTCAGCTTTTCTGCTCTGTTTTTTCCCATCTTTGTGGTTTTATCTACCTTTGGTCTTTGATGATGGTGACATACGGATGGGGTTTTGTGTGGATGTCCTTTCTGTTTGTTAGTTTTCCTTCTAACAGTCAGGACCCTCAGCTGCAGGTCTGTTGGAGTTTGCTGGAGGTCCACTCCAGACCCTGTTAGCCTGGGTATTAGCAGCGGAGGCTGTAGAACAGTGAGTATTGCTGAACAGCAAATGTTGCTGCCTCATCGTTCCTCTGGAAGCTTCATCTCAGAGGGGTACCTGGCCATGTGAGGTGTCAGTCTGCCCCCACTTGGGGGTGCCTCCCAGTTAGGCTACTTGGGGGTCAGGGACCCACTTGAGGAGGCGGTCTGTCCGTTCTCAGATCTCAAACTCTGTGCTAGGAGAACCACTACTCTCTTCAAAGCTGTTAGACAGGGACATTTAAGTCTGCGTTTTCTGCTGCCTTTTGTTCAGTCTTTTTTTTTTTTTTTTTTTTGAGATGCAGTTTTGCTCTTTTGCCCAGGCTGGAGTGCAGTGGCATGATCTTGGCTCAATGCAAGCTCCGCCTCCCAGGTTCATGCCATTCTCCTGCCTCATCCTCCCCAGTAGCTGGGACTACAGGCACCTGCCACCACACCAGGCTAATTTTTTTGTATTTTTAGTAGAGACAGGGTTTCACTGTGTTAGCCAGGATGGTCTCGATCTCCTGACCTTGTGATCTGCCCACCTTGGCCTCCCAAAGTACTGGGATTACAGTCTTCCATAAATTTCTTCATGAGTTCATGAAAAGTGCAGGAAGTTGGTCTGTGATGTTTTACTGTGGGAGTGGAGAATCTTATAAGAGTAAGGGTAGCCTGTAGAGAATAGTTGAAACCTGCATCTGCTAGAGGTTAAATCTTACAAAGGACAGGAATTCTGCCTATTTTATTCACCGCTATATACCAAATACTCTACATATTGTCTGATATGTAATAGGAACTTAAACTCTTGATGAATTAACAAATTCTAAAATTAATTCTTCTGATCAATTGTTTTAATTTAACACAACTAAGACAATTTTTGCATTTTTCTTAAAAATCTCACAGTAGATCATCAGCAAATTCAGATGAATTCAAGAAATATAAAACCAAAACAATGAAAATCAGTATCAGCTTTTATCCTGCTAATCCTACCCCTGTTCCCAGAGGCAATAGTTAACATTAGTCTGCTGATCGTTTCAATGTATTTACAGACATTCATAAAAACCATAGAAATATCATAACTTTTTCTCACTCTATGTAAATGGGATCATTTTATATGTACTTTTCTACGTCTTGTTTTTTATCCTTTAACAATACATTTTGAAGATCTTTTCACTGGGGAAAATATAGCTCTAACTCATTTGTTTCAGCTGTTCCATAATCTTCTGTACTAAAAATAATATTAAAATTTATTTAATTATTTGCTATTAGTGGGCAGGTAAGTATTTCCAATTATTTGTCATTGCAAACTGTACTGTTTTTAATGCCCTTGAACACATTTCTTGGTGCATGTGCAAGTATTTCTTTCAGATAGCTACCAAAAATGAAATTGCTGTATTGACAGGTATGCTCATTTAAAATGTTTACGTTTACTATAATATTGGCATCCTAGCACACTGTAACAATTTGCATTCTCATCTGTGAGTGTGAGTTCTCCTCACCAACATTGAATATTATCAACCTTTAATATTTTCTTAATTAAAAAATATTAGGTTGGTGCAAAAGTAATTGCTGTATCATTTAATTTCCATTACTCAGCGATTTATCAGATTGAACCTCTTTTAAATTAGCTATATATTATTTATATTTATTCTTATATAAACTGCATCTTTATGTGTTTGGCCCTTTTTGTGACAACTTAGTTGTATTTTTCTTATTAATTTCTGAGTGTTCTTTGTTATATTCTCTATATTCATTTTGTGTCATAGATTTAGCAAATACACCTCCCCATCTCCTGCTTGCTTTTTAACTTTGGTTAACTTTTGACTTACAGAAGTTTCAAATTTTGAAAACGTATTCTTACTTGACCTCTTAGAGTTGGCCTAGCTTCCTTCTTAAAATACTTCCTATGTTGATTTTCCTTAACACCACACTTTCCTGGTTTTCCTGCTAACTCATCAGCAACTTTTTCCCAGTCTCTTTTAGAGGCTCTTCCCCTCTCTCTGGCCTCAAACTGTTGGAGTTCTTCAGGACTTGGCTCTTGATACTCTTCTCATATTATGCTCTTACTTTATACATTCACTATCTATAACTTTAAATACAATCTTCATGATGTCATCTCTCTCTTTGATCAATATCTCCAGGACATAATACTCCTCTGAGATCCAGAGAGAAGATCCAATTTGCTTCCTTGACAACCCCGTATAGGTATCTCTTAGAAATCTTAAATGTGATGCAACCAAAACAGAATTCTTAGCTCTGTACTCTTACCCCCTGTATTGGCCCATTTTGTGTTGCTATAAATGAATACTTGAGGCTGGGTAATTTACAAGGAAAAGAGGTTTATTTGTCTAATGGCTCTACAGGCTGTATGAGCATGGCATCAGTATTGGCTCAGTTTCTGGTGAGGCTTCAGGAAGCTTTTACTCATGGCAGAAGATGAAGGGGGGTTCATACATGTCTCATGGCAAGAAGGGGAGCAAGAGAGAGAAAGAGAGGAGGGAGATGCTAGACTCTTTTTAACAACCAGATCTCACAATAACTAATAGAGTGACAATTCGCTAGTTACTGCAAGGAGGGCACCAAGCCATTCATGTGGTCTCCACCTCCATGACCCAGACACCTCATATTAGGTCCAACCTCCAACTCTGGGGATTACATTTCAACATGAGATTTGAAGGGGATGGATATCCAAACTATCTCACCCTTCAACCACAAGTTTTCTGAGTCATCCCTATCTCCATAAATGGAATAATCTTGTATCGTGTTACTAAATCAAGACACTTTTTCTGTGGCTCTGAGGGAGAACTAACATATTAGAGGGCAGGCTTAAGGATTTAAAAAGAAACCAATCAGCTAGTATTGAAAAGATGGAGCTAAACAAAAATAACTGTAAAATTCAACCATGGGGGCAAAATATAAATCATAAAAGTGTAAGATAAATAAATTTCTAGCTGCATGTATAAAATTTAGAATATTACAGGCATGCCTTCATTTTCCTCACCCAAGGCAAACATTTAAAAAGTACTGGACAGGTCACTAGAGACCTCCTTCCATTTTATTAATAATAATGATTATGATTATGAAACCTAAGATTATTCCAGGAAAGAATGTTTGTTACTATATTTGAGAGCCCTAAGTTCATCATTTGCATCTAATTTTTATAACTCAAAGAGGTAAGGTATTATTATCGTTGTCATTTTAAAGATGAGAAAATTAAGTGTTAGGGTAAGTAATATGCCCAAAGTCACACAAGTAGTAAACAATGAAGCTGGAATTCAGACCCAACTCTTTCTGACTTCAAAACTCAGCCTTGTCCAGCCACTTAGAGTCAGAGTTAAGATTACAACTCACCATGATCACCTTGACTTTTTGGATAAAGTTGATGAGTCATTTTTTAATCTATCAACTCTACCATTTTGTTCATATTTCTGTAGTTTGCCTACAAACCATGGAAGACTAATAACTTGTTCAAATGAAGGCATTTTCATACACATTTTTTAAAGGAAGTAAGTTTAGATCAGACAGGCCTATTCTTATTAACCACCTGTTGACTTCTATCTTTGGGTACCCATTGATTATTCAAATAAAAAATCAATTTAAAAGAGGTTTGTCTCAGGATTGGGATCAAACTCTTCTTCCTATGGTTTTCAGAACATACCTTTTTCACATTTCTTCAACTTGGGTATTTGTTCTTCTCTATTTCTGCTGGATGGCAGTGGCCTGTTTACAGCACTATTTCCATGACATTCGTACTGCTTTAGAGTATACAATTCCTTATTTAATTCCTGTCACATCAAATATTCCTTGAGGGGAGAAACTATGGCTTCCTTTTCTCTAGGAACCGTATAGTCTCTAACATAGTATCTGTATAACAGTCGATGATCAATTGATTGATACATTTTTTGCTGATGAAAAGTCTTCCTGATTCTCTTCAGATTTATGAAGGATTAAAATACTCAAAATCAAAAATTAGGTTTTGTTTGTTAAATCTTCCCTGAGATCCTAAAAGCTATAGAGAACTTAGTCTACAAGATTCACACTGGGAAGACCCAGTTCATGACAACACTCTGATATTGTGGAACCTCTTTCCTTTAAAGGCTTTTTGACAGAATGGAATTTTACTTTTCCAAGTTGAATTAGAAACAGCCAAGCCCGGCCTCAATGGTTTAGAGTCGTAGGTCTCCCAAGCTTAGTCCTATCCTTATGGCCCTTTGATTTACATGCAATTTTATTGTTAAATAAGCAAATGGGTAGCCAATGAAATAAAATATGCTTTTGAAAGGCATTCTTAGAGGGTTTTGATTACTAAAATTGTACTAACTAGTGTACACAGTAGCAGAGATGTCTGCAATTGTGTTTGACTATTTTCTGTTGGAAAAGTGTTTTTGGAAATATGCAACCCATGATCAAAATAGAAGTGAAGACAGCATTTGGTTGAATGATGACACCATTTGTCTAGACATATAGGTTACATAGTCTTCTAAATATAGCTTCTAAACATGAATTATTATCATATAAATGTTTTGGGGCCAATTTTAATTTGTCTGCATGCATGTATTAGAAAGAGGCATAATGCCAGTGTGTGAAATTCTAAGAGGTTCATCAAGTGTACAAACTCGGATTCTCAGTGAATTTGGAGGCAGCCTCTTTCTCCTTGTCTCGTCCTTAATCTTGTTCTGCAGCTGTGTTTTCCCCACCCACCAATATCTGTCTTAGTCTTATAGAAATCACTTTTCCCACTCTAGGAAACCCATACTGAACATAGTGGCAGAGAAGAAAAGAAATAACCTAATGATAAAACATTAGCTGCATTCCTACTAAAGTCAGGAATAAGACAATGATGTCTTATTATCTCTTGTGGTCAACATTGTACATACAAAATCCAAAGAACAGAAAGAAGAAATATGATGTACAAAAACTGGAAAAAGAGAGCAAATCTGCCATTATTTATTAATCATCTGCATGATCTATTATAATCATCTTCCAGGAAAATGCCCTATAAACTGTGTAAAGTAATATTCCGTAAGGATGGACGATATGAGATAACACTCAATCCTCGGTGACTTTCCTACACACAAGAAAAAAACAATTAGAATGTGAATTAAGAAAAACACTACTGTGCCACTGCACTCCACTCCACTCCAGCTTGAGTGACAGAGCCAGACCCTTTCTCAAAAAAAAAAAAAAAAAAACCACCATCCACAGAAGCAATAACTAAAGTTCCTTAAAAAAAGTTGTTTTTTAAAGTATAAGAACTTTATTGAAGGAAACTTTAAAACTTTACTGAAGAAGAGCAGATAAATTGCTAAAGGTTCATTGTGGGTGTAGAAAAGGTGGCTGTAAAACCCAGATTTTGCTTTTGAGGTTATAGGAAGCCCACTAGAACTCCAGGTTTGCAGATTCTGGAACTCAGTTTATTAGGTTCTGAAGTTTGATTCACAGGAACCATGTATTGATCATTTAATGCAGAAGGCAGCATGCAGCAGATATAAACATGAACCACTGAAGCAAGGGATACACAAGCAAGGTATTACAGTACGGTGAACAGAACATCACTGCAGGTGTGCCCAAGGTTTATCAGGAGCTGAGGGAATTGCTAACAAATCAACAGTTTCCTTGTCATCATTGGTAATGGGCATCCACTCTCTGCTTGAACTCCCACAATGAGAGAAGCTTCCTACCTGAGCAGCCTACTCAAAGTTTGGGCAGCTCTAGAGCTTGAAAGCTTTTCCTAATATTGAGTTGACGTTTCCATCCCTGTGTCTTCTACTCACTAACCCTTGTTCTGCCTTGAGAAAGAGAAAAACAGGTTATATCTCTTACGTTAGGACAGCCCTTTATGCATATTTGGCCATAGGTTCTTTCTGAGGCTTTTTTTTTTTTTTTTTTTTTTTTTTTCAGAATAAATATCCCAATTTCTTTTAGTGCTCTCTGTGTATATTATTGTTGGAAATTTGGGGAGTTCAATTTTATTCCCTTATTTGCAACTTTTATTTTTATTTTTCTTGATCATTTTTCCATCAAAGCATGCTCAGCAGACCACTCACATTAGAATCATCTGGTGGCTTAGTAAAAACACAGATTCCTGGGTCCCACTCATTGAATCAGTGCAGGGCTTGTAAATGACATTTTTACTAATATAACTGTTATGCATATTAAAGGTTTAGAGCCACAGTCCTAGACTTTTGTGGATCAGAATGGTTCAAGGTGTGCTGGCATTGATTGTGATTCAGGGCTTCAACTTATGACACATATTAGAATTCTTAGGTTCTTATAAAATTTTTTTTTTGAGGCGGCGTCTCACACTGTCACCCAAGCTGGAGTGCAGTGGCATGATCTCGGCTTACTGCAACCTCCGCCTCCTGAGTTCAAGCGATTCCCCTGCCTCAGCACCCCAAGTAGCTGAGATTACAGGCGCCAGCCACCACACCCAGATAATTTTTTGTATTTTTAGTAGAGACAGGGTTTCACCATGTTGGCCAGCCTGGTCTCAAACTCCTGACCTCGTGATTCACCCGCCTCAGCCTCCCAAAGTGCTAGGATTACAGGCTTGAGCCACCATGCCCGGGCCAGAATCTCTTAAAAGATAATAACTTTATCTAAGTTAACTGGTAAAATATAATTAGCAGAAAATTCCTTTTGGAAGCCTGCTTCAGTTCAGTCATGCTTTAAGCCTCTCTCCCCACTTGGAAGACATGGTATGACATAGTCCTGTGACCACAACAAGGTGGCAGGTGGTAGGAACAAGTCATGTTAATTTGATCTGAGGTTCTTTGGGGACTTGATAATGGGGTTCTTTGTCCATTGGATAAATACCAAGGACCTTGCCAGTCTTGCTGCCTGTTGTATCCTCAGAGCCTAGTAAAGTGCCTGGAACATTGTAGGACTTGACAAGGGGAAGAAAAAATGCTCTGTCTTTACTCTACTGGCTTACTGTCTCTTCTGTTTAACTGTCTCCATGATTATTAGTTCAGATAACTGAGGGCAGAGCAGAAAAGGGACTAGTGGTGCTGACTGTAACCTTAGAGCAGAGAATTTCCCTGCACAAAATCTGCTAAAGATTCCAGTTTTGGCTCTTTGGTAGATAATCCCCATCCTCCTATTTCACTCCTTCATTGTCAAAATAAAACAAAATAATTGATATGAATTTGCTTTGCTAACTGCAAAGCTCTGTCCACGTGACAGTGATAATTTTAAGAACAGACTATTTATAAATTAGGCAACACAGCAGAGATTGCATGCAAAGTTTAGCTTTGGAGATGGGTTTCTCTGCTCTCTCACCAGGCTTAGATTCTTCCCCAGTTTCCAGGTTCAGATCTTACTCAAACCTAGGACACTTACCCAATTCCTGAGAAGTCTGAGAACTGCTGCAAGCACTTTTCAAACAACTTATTGCCTATCTAACTTGGTTCTTGGCTATCATCCTCCGTTATCCACTGTCAATCCCTGTGATAAACAGGCTGTCCATTGACTTGAGATCTCTAGATCTGTGTTGTCCAATAGGGTAACCACTAGCCACACGTGACTATTTAAATTTTAATTTAACCAAAATGAAACACAACTAAAAACTCAGTTTTTTAGTCACACTAGTTATATTCCAAGTGTTCATTAGCCACATGTGGTGAGTGGCTCTTGGCATAGATATAAATGTAGAAAATTCTCATGATTGTAAAAAGTTTGTTTGACCAAGCATCTCCAGAGCTATATGTGCCTTCTCTCTGGAAGGAGGCAATACAACTTTCTCTCAGACTCACTAGCTCTTGTTATCAGCCAACACTCAAAAACTAATCAACCAATTCTATTGGATGTGCTATATAAATCTTTAACATTTCCATGTGTGACATTAGTGTATTCAGATTTCTATGTTAAATCAACAGAGGAGAAAATGTAAACATAGAAAAAAAATGAAAATGAGTAAGAGGCAAAGAGAATGAGCTTCCCCCAAAACACAGCAGAAGAAAAAAAAATCTGGGTACAGCCCCTTGTTATTTCCTTTATAAATAACAACTATGATAACTTACCATATATTTTTTTGTTCTTGTTAACTTGTTTATTATCTGTCTCCCCAGCCAGACTGCCAGTCTATGAGGGCAGGTACCATGTCACTTTTATTCCCTAAAATTTCCCCATGGTGCAGAAATTGCTCAATTAATGTATTTGTTAAATAAACAGATGTTCTTATACTTCATTGTTCATCTGGACTGTGTATGCCAGAATAAGTTTCCACCACTTTAAAAAATATGTATTAATTCCATAACTGAAATAGTTGTTTGTTCACTGTGAAACCACTTGCTAAATTTTGACTTCAGCACATCAGAATTCCCCTTTTAAATACAGATTTTCACACTGTGAATTGGAAGATTTTTACCCATGGATGAGGAAATGATTTAGAATTGATTTACTTTGGCTCTTCAGAGGTTTCTGCTAATGTCGGAAAGTTGTTTGACATTTAAAAGCCATCTTACGGCCTTTACCTTGAACTTTAGAGGTTACAATTGTATTCAACATTTACCTCATTGTTTTGAGCCAAAACAGACTTAATCTGGGTAAATCAAAGATGGATGAGGATGACCTTCCTTTGTCTCCATTAACCCCTACCGGGGCAGACTATGTAATTTGCTGGCCAAATGCAAAATAAAAATACAAGCCATTTGTTCAAACGGCAGGAAAAAGTCTTCTTAAAGGTATTAAAATTTAAAGCTTTTCTTTTTTTTTTTCATTCACTTCCTCCCAACTTGTCTTGGTGTTTTTTTACTTGCTAATTACCTTTGTTCTAGTTAAGAAATTTTTAAAATTATTAGCACCAATTTATCATTCATCACTGATACATGAATAAATTTATCATTCATCGTTGATACATGAATCAATTTATCATTCACTTTTACATTGTGCAATGCCAATTTCGAATGTAAATAAAAGAGCATTTAACTGGTATGTGGAATTATCAAAATTATGCAAATCATGGTAGGTAGTTCATACACACTTAAGTATTTTGTTTTTACCAGAGTAGTGCAGAAAACTAACTCAACTGCTTTTATTTCACTTTTTGATACATACACATTCTACTAATATTCACAAATTCAAGAATAAAGTTATTAAGAATTTCAAGATGGCAACAGCAGAGCATTAAACCTAGGTCTGGATTCCTGTATATGCACTGGTCACATACCCACAAAGCCGGCCTTGGTCCCCATCACAACATGAAGTAATCTTTCAGAAACACTGTTCTTGTTGAGAACACACCAGGAAAATAGCGAGAATAAAAACTTCAAAAGAACACCAGTGGTCTCATCAAATACTCAGGATTAGAAAAGTCAGTGCTGTTTGCAAAATGTACCTGCTTTTCAGAAATGTGTTAATCGGGTGGCCTAAGCTTCTCTCCAGGATGCCCACTTCTAGGCTAATGTGTTGAGGCTGAAACATTATCCCCTCCATTGAGATTTACTACTCAGGAAAAGTTCCAGCTTCTGGATTAGTGGAAGGCGACCATTGGTATGTAATCAAAGGGCCATCCCACCCAGCACAGTGCCATGGCTGCAGGCGCTGGAATCTGGCCCACCTGGGTTTCAGTCCTGTCTGAGATCTACCATTTAGTGTCAATATGACCTTAAGTGTTTGACCAAACATCTCCAAGTTTTTTTCTTCATCTGTAAAATGGACATAATATTAGAACCCATTTCATGGGGATTTTGTTAAGGTTAAATTGATAACATCCGTTCAGGGATATGCCAGTTCCTATTACACAGAAAGCACTCAATGAATGGAAACTGCTACATCGTTATCATAAGTGTTTGCATAGCATCATTCATATCTTGGTAAAACATCTTTCTCCAGGTCTCCAGTTATTTTCTTAGCTTCCTGATAAGAATTTCTTAAGAAATGAGTCAATAGAAATCTCCATGTTCTGAACACTTCTCCTGAAACAAGGAATGCAGGGCTCCTCTACTAGAAGAAAAGCCAGAAATAAATTAATCACACTATTTATAAATAATTGTTTAAGCAACATGAGACAAGACTCGTTTCCTGGGTACATCATGCCCTGTGCTGTTATTTTGAATATGCCTTCTGGATTTTAAATTACCTGTAGGCATTTCTTTGACCCAACATAAAATATACTAGCCATGTCAAACAAGTCGAGCACATTCTGTGTGTGTTTGTTTTCCCCCTTTTGCTCTATAGGTGCACCCACTGTCAGGGTGTCGAGGTTCTGTGTACCAGCCCTCAGAGATCAGCGCTCACAGTAAAAAGGGATTATGCATTCCACCCTGCAGGGCAAGCCCCCAAACAACACTCAGCTCCAGAAATGCCCAACGTGGTTTATTTGAGGTCAAAGATAGAGGCAGTGTGATGTGGTGCCCTGGCCCTCAACCCTGGCTGCACATTACAGCCACCTGGGGCCTCTTAAGCAATACCTGAGCCTGAGCTCTGCTTGTAGAGATTCCATTTTAATTGGTCTGGTTGGGAACCAGAAATCCATTTATTTTAGGAGCTTGAGTGCACAGCAGGGTTAACAACCGCTGGTGTCCTGGCAAGAGCAGGAGGCCTGTCTTCTAATTCCTTAGTGATCACCAGGAAGTCATGACCTCTCCCAACACCAATAAAATGAAGAAGTTGAATTAGATAATGCTTTAAGTTTAGATCTAGCTGCATGTCTTAGATCACTGAGATTGTGTGGGTTTAAACCAGTAGTTCTTTATCAGGAATGACCTTGTTTACCAGAGAACATTTGGCAGTATCTGGAGGCATTTTTCGTTGTCACAACGTGGGAATACTATTGGTATATAGTGGGTGGAGGCCAGGGATGCTGCTAATCATCTGACAATGCATGGAACACCCCAGAGCAAAGAATTTCCTGGCCCCAGATTTCCAGATAGTGCCGAGGTTAAGAAACCCTGCTTTAAACCAATCCTCTGAGCTTTACAACAGAGAACCTCCTTGCCACTGCCAAGGACAGCAGGAGAGGTCTTTCAACCGTGCCAGGAGGTTCAGCCCCTGCACCATTTGGCTCCTTTTAATCCTCATACATTCTTAAGGTAAGACCAAAAAAAAAAAACAAAAAAAAAAAGCGCTGTAGAAGGCGACTGATGTGGTTTCTAGGAGGAAGGGTCCTGAACTTCTGTGGTTAGAGTGCTGGCAGTAACCTTGCAGATAAGCCCTTTCCACTAGGCAGGCTCTAGGAGCATGTTCTCTTACAGCATGTACTTGGCGAGGACACAGACCTCCCAATTTAGTCAGAGCAGCTGTTCAGGAAGAAATCTCCTCCAAAGCACACTGAGATACCCACTGGAAAACCATATTCCCATGTAAATGTGTGTTTAGTCCATGGTGCAATGCGCAGGTACCTGGTCCATGGAAATGATAAAAGCTTCATCTTATACTGGGAATTGACAAGCTGGAGTATGTTCGGAAGAGGGTAAATGCCATGATTTTCTCTACAGAATTTATGACATATAAATAACAGTAGAAGGAACTGGGGATGCTGAGCTTAGAGCAAAGAGGTTTTAGGTCATAATTATTGTTTTTATATATTTAAAGGGCTGTTAGAGGAAACAGGAATTCAACTTCTTCTGCATAATGTGAGGGAGAGAGGTAAGAAACAAAAGATTGAGGTTATAAGAACATGTATTTCAGCACAAAATGGAATGGATTGCCTTACCAGGGAGTTCCTAGTAAAGTTGAAGGAGAAAATTGGATGACCATCAATCAATTAAAAGTGTTGATTGACTGAATATCAGTAACTGGAAGAACTGAATGTTCATTAGTCAACATTTCTGGGGAAGAGGTGAGTAGATTGAATAACATGTTCTCAGCCCCTTTTTTGCGATTCTGTGAGTTACAAAATCATAAGCATCATCCCACAGTGCAGTTAAGTTTAGGGGAGAGCAAACTCTACTTCAGCCAGTGTAACATTTTGTTTGGTTGAAGCTGGAGAATTTCTGGAAATAATACTAGTGAGAAGAGATATGTCAGAGATGATACTGTCAATTTTAGGGGGCCATTCTGCTTTCCTTTACTGAATCTTTGGCAATCTGGGGTTGGTAGAAAATGTAGACATTTCCAAAGGAGAAATATCTCTATAGGTGCTTAGTGGTAAACAGCTAATTTGATGCCTGAGATTGCATTTGGAAAAAATATTGGATATATTTACTGATCTATATATATATATATATATATACACACACACACACACACACATATGTATATATATACACACACATATATCTATACATATATATACATACATATATGTATATGTATATATATATGTTCTTTGAAGCTTTAATAAGAAACAAATTGCTGTTTAAAGATTTGCAAGAAGGGGCTCTGGGCTGGAATTAAGGATACATCTTCTCATTCAGTTTTTATGATGCTTCCTTTTTCATACAGAGACAATTAGGATCAAGACTTCAGGCTCTGGAAAGAAAAAGACAGAATCCCAATGTAGGAGGAACCATGTTTCTGATGCAGTGGTTTAGTGTTACAGTTAAAAGCATAGGAATTGGTATTTGATGGGCCTCAGTTTGATTTTTGGTCCTGCCGCTTTGAAGCTGTGTGATCTTGCGTTAGTTACTCAACCTCTTGGTGCCTTGGTTCCTTCCTGTGCAAAATGGGAGCACAAGTGGTTCTTGCCTGATCAGACTGTTGCAAGACTTGTGTGAGACAGATACTGTACCTATACCTGGAACACAGTAAGTTATTGATAAATGACATTCTTGTTATAATCACCACCATCTTATTAGGCAAAATGGCAGGAAGAGTGGTTGTTAGGACAAGATTCTTATTTCTGGAACTCTGGTTCATTATCAGAACAGGGTTTGAAGGGAAATGGTGTGGTGTCAAAATCACTATAAAGCCCTCTGATAAGAAACAGGATTTTTCCTGAGCAGTAGGTTCAGGAGGAGGAGGAAAAGCACTTCAACTGCAAGGATAGGTGAGCTGTGAGAAAAGGAATGATGCAGAGTTCTAGCTGCTGTCCTGCTAGAAATGCTGTGAGGTCATCTATCATCTACAAGCCCTGAGCAAGGAGACCCACTGAATGTCTCTGGTTATATAAACAAACAGCTGAGTACGTTCTGCTTATATTCAACCAAAGAGCCAAGAATCTACTTTTCGAAAAATGGTTTCTGAATTGTCTTTTCTTATTTCCATGCCTGTTTCAGGTTATTTTTAACAAGATTCTTAGAAACATTTCAGTTAGAATTGCTTTTGGAGACTTTTTTATTCTCAAAGAAATGAGCAAATTCGTATTTTGATAAACCTGACAAACAAATACATTTGGCATCTGCTCAAGTTTTTTTTCTCCTTTTCTGACTTTAGTTTTCTTTGCTGGCTGGTAAAATTTAATTGCTTTCTCCATGTGTAAATCGGGATTGCCTTCTTTGAGTTTCTGACTTTAAGGAAACGAGTGTCTGTATATGTGTACACACACATATGTATGAATATATACACATACACATATATAGATATGAATGATTGTCATATATAATAACTAGTTGCTTTAGGAATACTTTGGCTTTTTGGTTCACACTTCATCTTTATAATCATCATCATCTTATCTTAGGAGCTATCATTTATTGAGCACCAGTTTATATGCCAGGCATTGAGCTAAGTGCGTTGTATATGACATCTCATTGAGTCATCTCATTTACTCTGTGGAGCATGTATTATTGTCTTCATTTTACTGATGGGAAAACTGTAACTCAGAGAGATTAAATAACTTGGCTAAGGTCCCTCAACTGTTGATGTTAGGGCCAGGATTCTAATAATTTCCACATCCCTTTGTTGTTAACCACTAAACCGTACTCCTTGATAGTTAACTCAAAACGCCTGTAAAATTTCAGAATTGTTGATTCTTAGACATGGAGAGGGCTTCAGAAGTGATCTGGTCAAATGTCCCACCCAGTACAGTGATATTTTCTCTCACTTGCCTGTAAGCAGCTTTCTATCAATTCTCCTAATGAAGGATAGCTCATTATTATCCAAGGTAAGGCATTATATTGTTTGACAGTCCTAGTTGTTGCAAAGTTTGGTCAAATTTTACTTCTCTGTATCTTCATCATAAAAGCTTATAATCTTCTAGCTGGAAGTGATATGAGAGCTCAAACAGTCCAGTGGTTATCAAACACATTTGGAGGGTGTAGCAATCTTTTCTTCAAACGGTATCTCACTTGGAAGTGCAAACAACAAAAATAGAATTGCTTTGAACAAAACAGGTGTTGGTGTGGAGACATGTGTGCACAGCACCATGACCATTGCCCCATCACTCCTATGACCACTCCATGAGGTTATTGGTTGAAGTTTTGTTAAAAATAACCTGAAGTAGATTGCTGACCTCAATCTATTACAGACGAGAAAATAGAGGCTCAGAGAACTTAAGAAGTTCGCTAAGCTAATGCAGCCACATCATCAGAGGAACAAAGACCAGAACCCAGGTCTCAGAACTCCTACATCAATTTCTCACTTACTCATTAATTCCTCCACTCATTTATTATCTTTTTATTACATACCTAATAGGCTACAGACACTGTACTAGGCAGAAGGGCTCCAGCAAAGACCTAGACAGGCAAGATTCCTGCCGCTAAGGAGCTCACAGTTGAGCTTTTATCTTCTCACTTTTTCCTGATGGTCTAATTCCTGCCCTTGGAAGGTACACACAGACACATGCATTCAAAAGTTAACCGGACCATCCTGGGAGACTTCTACATTCAGTCCATTTTTTGCATGACTTTCCAAAAGGGTGAGTTCTAGAATTGAACTGAAAGGCTATTCACACATTTTGGTGATTTTAGGATGCTCTTTCCTTGACAGAGTTGCAAATTATAAATTATTTTCTCTGCCTCTGGTTTTCTTTTGGGACTATGTATATAATATAGCCATAAAGGGAGAAGCTGCTTCGTGTTTATCACTCAGGAAGATGGAAAGGCCATTCAGACATGTGGGATTTTAAACTGCAAATGCCAGCTGGATTGGGTTGTAACAGGATAACCTTGAGCAGTACAGTAGGACTTGCAGTGGGCAGAGAGGGAAGGGCATATGAGGCCCTTCTTGGCCTGATCCAATCTGGTTTTCCAGCTTATTTCCCTCAACTCTCCCCACTGCAGCCCAGCTCCCCTGACCTAACTCTTTGTGCAATAAACATACAAGATTGGTCAGCTTTTCCCAAACAAATAGTGAATTATCTTGTCTCTGGATCATCTCTGCTGCCTTGAACGCTGTCTCACTTTCCAGCCTGGCACAAGACTACTCATTCTTCTAGGCACGGTTCCAATAGGACTTCTCCAAACTTTCCTGCCCCACTTTTCCCTCAGTCTCTGGGCTCTCTTACCACCTGCTTGCCCTTCTCTTGGGAGCTCAGCTTATCCCTCAGTATCTTAAGTATTCTTTTCTTTTTTATTATACTTTAAGTTTTAGGGTACATGTGCACAATGTGCAGGTTTGTTACGTATGTATACATGTGCCATGTTGGTTTGCTGCACCTATTAACTCGTCATTTAGCATTAGGTATATCTCCTAATGCTATCCCTCCCCCCTC
This sequence comes from Symphalangus syndactylus, assembly GCF_028878055.3. Classification (NCBI taxonomy): domain Eukaryota; kingdom Metazoa; phylum Chordata; class Mammalia; order Primates; family Hylobatidae; genus Symphalangus; species Symphalangus syndactylus. Next base: position 38,350,949 of record NC_072429.2, read on the forward strand.
CCCCCACCCCACAACAGTCCCCGGAGTGTGATGTTCCCCTTCCTGTGTCCATGTGTTCTCATTGTTCATGTACCTGACTCACTGTCACTCATATGGGCAGCTTCTCAAGAGCACTGTTTAGGGGTTAAGAATGCCTGTTCCATGAAGGTGCAAATTTAGTGATGTTGTTTCAATCAGGCTCTGAGTTCAGATCCTGACCCCACCACTCTCTAGATATTCTACCTGGGGAAAGTTACTAGGATTCGTTCCACTCAGCCAGAGCCTGCAAATAATAAAACCCATGTGATAGGATTATTGTGAAGTTTATATGAAATAATCCATGAATTTCTTAGCACAGTAGCTGACACATAATAAACATTCAGTAAATATTCGCTGTGTTTAAAACGTACTTTTAAGGTATTTTCTCCTAGATATTTTAGGTTCTTTTATATTGGAATTCTATAGAAAAAGCAGGTAGATAGTCTGACTCCCAAAGATTCAGAGTTTCAATCCTTTTATTTGCCTTTTAGGAACTGTGGTTAACAATGGAAAAAAGTCATGAAAGGATATTGATTTGACCTCTTAGTTCCATACACATATTGAGAAATAGGGAAAGAAGTACATTGGGATTAGAATAAGCCACACCTGATTTGATCTTACACTTTGGTGTATTGAAACACAGACATATCTGAGGCTGGTGATGGGATTAAAGGGCCCTTGGGAATACATTTTGTCCAGAGGCCACAATGTTAACATCCCAAACTATGAAAGCTCAGCTTTCTGCAAGCTTCAAAACACAGTAGAAAGAAAGATCGTAGAGCTCATGCCCTGCAGATGCATTGCTTTATGTCCTTGCCAAGACACTATGCTTTCTGCAATTTAGTTTTCTCATCTGTCTGATAGGGGCTTTTGTTTCTTGCATGCTACTTTCATGATTTTTTATCATATCACCACTCTACCCATGCCATGCTATTATTTATTTACTATTTTTCTTTAAATACGTTTTAAATCTAAATAAATATATTTGTAAAGGAAACTCTGTATCGTGACCTTAAATGAAAAACTATATAGAGAAGATGATTTTTAATATAAATGCAATGAAAGTAAAACAAAGTTATTAAAATTTAACTTTATCCTGTTTTTTTGCCAAAGGCTTTGAGCTTGACACCTGCACTGCGTTTGTTAGATATTAGAGACTTGTTAAACCAGAGCAGGACAACACTGAGTCAGAATGACTGAACGAATAATTTGAATCCCCTTGCTGTCATTCAGATTATTTAATGCGGTGTCTATTGTCTGAGATATCACTCACAGAACACATCCTATGTTTGGGAAACACTTGATCTTCTAGCCTTAGTAGAATTCTGGTTGATAGCGAATCTAAAGACAATTTAAGAAATGGACTTTTAATAAGCAAACTTGCTGATAACTTATTACAAATCTATGTGCCTCACGGTTTATAGACAACTCAGTTTTTATCAGCTAACAATACCCAAGAATTCTATTTCTCATCACATGAAAAGCACCTAAAAAAACATTGCTCTGGGCATCTCTTTACATTTTTTGCTTTCTCATTTTCATAATCACCAAGTCTTTTCTCATCTGTTTATCTTCAATGTGATGAAAACCAATAAATACTTCCTTGTCCACTTTGCTGAAATATATGTTTTATTTTATTGTTTCCATTCCTTTCCCTTTGGGAGCAGGGACTTCTAGCTCTGGCTCCTCTGACCTGCCTGTGCTTTCTCTCTACTGCCCCCTAAGTCCCTATCTCTAAGCTCGCTCTCTGGTATGAGTAGAACGGCTGGAGGGAAATCTCATACACCTGGGTGCCTAAGAATCAGCTGAAAGCAGCTTCTTAAAATGCAGATTGCCGCTCTCTCCACTTCACTCCTGCCCTCCTACCCTCACTGTCAAAGGTCTGGTATGGATCCTGGGAATCTGTATTTTATACAAGTACCCAATATAGTTCTCATGCACATAGCCTCTGGACCTTTGAGAAAGATGACTTAGCAAGTGATTCTCCTCCTCCTCCTCCTCCTCCTCTTCTTCTTCCTCCTCTTCTCCTTCTTCTTCCTCCTATTCTTTCTTCCAGAGAACAAGTAATTGTAAGTCTGTTTCATTAACTGCTAATATTAAACTTCGTTATAAAACTTCCCACCAGATAAATGATTTCCATGTTTCCAAATGGGCAGAATTCTTGATTTGTAGGGCAGAATACCTGAGTTATAACACTAGATCCACCATTACCCATTGATCAATCCATGCCCCTATATTACACTTTCCTCTTCCTCTAACATGGAAACAAGACTCTGTACCTTCTTGCCTTACAGATTTGCATTGAAGATTAAATGTGAAAAAAGATATGACAATGCTTTGTAAATTGTCAGGGATTTTACCAAAACGATTACAACAAGAAACTGCATTTAAAAAACTCATCCGTTAAGATATTGGAGAAAGATCTTTTTAAATGATGTTTTGCATCAGGGATTTTGAGTGGCTCTGCCAATGTTTTTGATCAAACATATGTTTGAGGAGAGACAGTTGTGATCTCGCTGCATTTTAAGTTGTGGCATCTCAGCCCCACCCTATCCTATCCTACCCAAATACGTTTAACAGCTTTGCAATGTAATTTCACAGATTCCGAAATTGAGGTCTTTCAGATTCTTTAATACAAATCCAAAATTACCCTCCCTGTGTTTCCAGTGAAACCTCTTCCCTCCACATGGAATATAAAGTATCAGATACTAACAATAGAATATTAAAAGCCAAATTTGAAGCAATTACCCACAGCTTTGGAGAACAGTCCCACACACAGCTGGTGCCCAATCAGAAGGCCTGTCTCTGTCACCCACCATCCCTGCTACTCATAAAATCAGAATGTCAGAGTTGCAAAGGATCTGACAGATTATCCTCCCCTTCATTTAACAAATGGGAAAAGTGAGGCACAGGAAAGGGATGAAGTCATCCAGAGTCACTCAACTGGAGGCTCCAAAGGCATTAGAACCCAGGTCCCTGTCTTCTGGTTGCTACACTCTGCTGCTTTCTTCTCTGAATTAGTAGGGTGACCTTGTAGCTGGGAGTGAAAGGGGCTCCCTGAGTGTTAAAGCCATGTGCACTGAGGATGATCTTATTGCACAGGAAGGAGGTCTCTTATGGTGCAGCATAATGTACCATATTTTTTTTTTGTCATGCATGAAGGCCTAAAAGGCAGATGGCACTAAACTGTTAACTGTGAAGAGTTATGTAAGTATAACAATGAGAACTGCGGCTATGAGCCAACTGTCCATAAGATCACTCTGTCATTATTCTCAAGTTCCCATTCGTCCTGCTGAGAGAGAGATGGTTGTGAGTCCTTCATGGAGTTAGATGCTGGGCCATTGTCCTTTCTCCATGGCCAAAGCTATATTGATGTAACCTGGCATTAGGCATCAAATAGCAATACTGGAGTATTTTCAATCTTTATTTAAATCTCTGAAAGAATTGTACAAGAGAGCCAATATATTGAAACTGAGTTTGCCAATGTCAAAGATAGATAGAGAGGGAAAGAAAGAGAGAGCTGATGTAGCCCTTCGGAACCATTTCTCAAAGAACCTCTTCCTCTTTCCAATTGCTCTGGAGCCTTCCACGTGCCCAACCACATGGCTTTCTTTAGCTCTGATCTTTTCACCTTGTCTTTTATCCTCACCCCTCATTCTTTATTATGTTTATTCATGTAGCCCCTCTCTTTGTCTTCCGTACTTTCCTCCTATCTTTGCAGGGTTTTTTTCCCCCCTTTACACCTACTCTCCCTATTTCTACATCACAGAAAACATTGGGTTCCACTTAGCAATGACTCTTCTTTAATGGTCAGATGGAGTTAGCAGGAAAGAGTCCCATGTTAGTGTCGCAGTCATATTGTGTTGCAATAAATGGAGAGGCCACATCACACTGCAGGTTTCTCACAGGTGGAACATTTATAACATGCACCCCTGTACATATTCATTTCACCCGGGAGTCTGCTATAGTGGGACAAAGAAATGCTAGAGACAGCAACACCTAATACTGTATCCATAGTGGTAGTTGTCAAAATGATGAATGACAATACAGTAGAACAATTACTAGCACAGATGATGGTGTCAAAAATGACTTAAATGTAAGGTCTGACCCTGTCATTTATTAACTGTGTATACTTGGGCAAATTACTTATACTCCCTGAAGCTCAGTTTCCTTGCTTGTTAAATGGGTATAATACATGAATTAAGGTACATACTGCGTTCAGCCCAATGCCTGGTGCACCAGTGCTGCACTAATGGGTGGTTGTTTTTATTGTTGCTAATAATGACAACAATAACAAATATGATACAAAGGGGATTTGGCCAATAAGAGATGAGAAATTCTTATTTTCTTTCTTCCCTCTCTCCCTCCTTCCCTTCCCTCTTTCCTTCCTTTCATTCTTCCTTCCTTCCTCCTTCCCTTTCTTCCTTCTCTCCTTCCTTCCTTTTTAACCTTCATTCCTTGTTTTTCATTCATTCGTTTTTCTCTCAATAGATATATTCAATGAATAAGACAGATAAAAATGTAAGGGAGCATGTAAAGGCCTGAGGGCACATCTTGAGTTAACTAGAGAGTTTACACTTTAAAATGGCATGTGGAAAATCTGGAGGAAGGAACATATAACCAAGGATGAATCAAGGATGAACAAAAGCTATGTTCAGAGCTATGTTCAGATCTAACCCAGAAATAGTTAGATTTCATTATTTAGGGAAGAAATCTTGCATATTCTGCTGTAATAAGAATAGACTTCCAACTGGAAAGAAGAGAACATTTTAGGGAGAAAGTTGCTGTCCAGGATTGATGGAAAGCATTTAACTCTCTCTGAGCCAAGATGTGTCATATCTCAGGGGCTTAAAAAAACTTGTTGCTAACAAGTCTGAATGATCTTCGTCTAAGACTGGGGAATAGGTGGAAGCCTGGAGATAGTAAATATTGCCCCAATTTTTCAAGAAACACTAAAGCTAAACTCCAGAAACCATAGACTCATAGCTTGTGTAAGTAAGATTCACTGTTGTATAATAATTCATGCCAAATAATTTCTTTATCTGCTAGGACAGATTTTCTGTTTGGCAGAGACATTTTAGCAAGGCACTGGACAAAGCCTGCCAGAGTGGGTCCATTCTCAGGCACATTGAGCATTAGATGTTTGACTGCAAGGAAGCCCGTCTTGGGGTAACTATGATTCTCTATTTTGTCTTGCTCAACATTTTTTACCTTGCCTGAAAAACTAAAAGGCAGATGACACTAAACTGAAATATCTACCATTGTAGATTATTTGATCTTACTATGTGCTTGCAAAAAATTTAATGTCTAGTTTGCGTGAGTGCTAAATAATTATATCTTGAATGTTAAAATTACTATGATTTAGAATGATCTCAGCTGACTAAGGTGATACCAAACCGATATAACAAAGTTTAACTGAGTAAAGTGTGATGGTTTATATTTTGGCTCAAGTAAATAAATAAATAAATAAAATCAACTATGCAGAAATGTAATAACCTCAGGAATTGACAGTTGTTGTATCAAAAACAATCAAAGTTGGCAGCAAGCTGAATATACACCAATAACTTATTACTATTGTTAGAAATGAACTGAATTTGACTACATTCATAGAAGTAAACCCAGTTGATGATGAAAAGCACATGATGTAAGTCAGGCTCACTGCGAAAATTTGTGCACTTTCCTAGCACCATAATTCAAGAGAGGTGTTCACTTTCCTAGTACCATAATTCAAGAGAGGTGCCCATTATGGGGAATAATCTGGAAACCATAACATATAATGAACTATTAAAGAAAATTGGAATGTGTAGCCTGGAGTAGAGAAAACTTGGAGGATATAATCGGTAGAGGGCACAATGTTGAGGGGGCCTGATAGGCGTAATAGGTTCATCAGGTAGAAGCCATATGGAACCGATTTTGGCTGAACATTAATGGGCTATTTCTAATAGCTATTGTTGCCCAAAATTAATATAGACTGGCCTGTCAATGGAAATTCCTAAGTAGAAGCCAAATAGCTACTCATCTGCATGGCACAGAGTGTTCCTGCCATGCAGGTGGGCTCTTTCAGGAGATGATCTGCAACATCCATTCCAATTCTGAGGTTCTGTAATCTTCTCCTCTCTCTAGGGATGCAGTGGAGTGTGGTGGCCAGTGGGAGAGTCAGTGTCACCCGCCAGCAACTTCTCCTTTGGTGGCTGCTCAGCCCAGTGACACTTAGGCCCCTGGGACAATGACCCAGAAGACAGCCATGCCTCCGAAAGAGGGCCAGGTCCTAAGCTGCTGCTTGTGCGCGACTGCACGCGGTATTCTCTTCACCTGAGGCCTTCAGTCCGCCGGTGCAGGAACCCAGTGCTCGCTGGGCTTTTCCTCTGAGATTCCAGCAGGTGGCGCTGGAGGGACTCAGGGGACATAATGGCCTCCATGTTCACTTTTTATTTCCCAACCCTCCTCCCTCTTCCCAGATTCTCTGCTCTTGCTGCGTGGTCTCTGGTGTCTGTGACATGTTCCCGCCACTCACTATGTCTGATCTGTCTCACTCACGTTCTAAGCAAGACAGCTTGCTGCGTCCTATCTCGGTCACTGATGTCTCCAAATACGCCTTCTTTGCTGTGTGGGCTCACAGATAACAACAAAATACTCCCTCTCTGTTCCTGTCTTAGCCAGAGGTGTCGCTCCTGTCTTGCTTACTTGCTTGGTCACGTCTGTCACAGCCATGTTCAAGCTATCCCCTGCCTCTTCTTCACCCTGTTCTGTGCCGGACGCTAACACACTTTTCTCCCTGTGTCTGGGTCCAAACGTGCATCCTCTTGGCCGGCCCCCTTGTCAGTCCCAGACGTCCACTTGCTCTTCCTTATGTCCAATGTCTGTCCTCCTCTTCAAGACATGCTCCATTTATTTTCCATGGAAGACACAGGGTCAGAGATCTGTCAGAGGAAAATGGTCTCCACAGCAACTCTGGAGGGAAGCTGAAGACAGATAGCTTCCTCCTGGTGTCCTGGCCGCTGGCGTGTCTGCCCTGAGATGCTCGCTCTCCTTGCTGGGCTAGAACGGGACGTCTTCTAAAGAGCCTTGGGCAGGGCTAGCAACGTCATAGGTGTTTATTAGGCTTCAGGATCTTTCCCATGAACTTGTGATATCATTCTGAAACCCTTCAATCTGGCTTTGTTGCTCCGAAAGGAGAGAACTGTTGGAAGTTCACACTGGGTAGACTCATTTTCCCCTGCAGCTCCCCCAAGGTGCAGGAGGGCAGGATCCAGCAGTACTGGGGATGCGGAGGCAATGCTGTACTTGAAGCCAGAGGACCCAAGTTGCCGTCCTGGCTGTGCTGCTAACAAGCTGTGAGATCTTGAATAGTGTTCTTTCATCTCTGGACCCCACTTACCACATCTGTGCACTCAAGCTTGGACTAGAGGATCTTTAAGTTTTCTTTCTGTTTCTAAGACAACAGGATGCTGCTATCGCCGTCTGCTACCTCGAGAAGCCGTGGCCTGCCTGCCTTTTGGCTTTGTTTCAAAGGAACGACCCTCCTCATTTGGGACTTTTAGACCCCTGACCTTTCCAGCTTTGTCCTTCAGATTAATCTGGATGTCTTTTATTCAAAGCTGAGTCAGTGGCTCTTGCGAATGCCCCATAGCAGAAGTCCCAGGAAGGTAAATGCCAAACCCAGAGCCATGTGAGATTCTGACTTTGATCTTGGCTGTGGTTTAATAGCATCTCAGGATTATTTATCATATTCTCTTTTTTTCTTATTGCTTATGAAGTGTCAGTTATCGTTTCCATTGTTGTTTACTTTACTTCTGGAACTGAAACCGACAGGAAGAAACTTTGGAATAAGGAAGAGAAGATTGACCAAACCATCCAAATGCCAAAAAGAAAAAGAAAAAAAAAAAAAAGCCTCTCTGTCCTATGAAGACTTAATTCTGTTGGGGAGAAAGTCATGTTTTAGGGAAAGGAAATAGCCTCTGAAAGAGAAATGCTCTTCAGAATTCTCGAGAAATATCTCTCCATGCTGAAATGCTCTTTGTGTAGACTGGGATTCTCCCTGCTCAATGAAGCAGATTGAACCAGGGAACCATTCTTGTCACATATGAAGAAAGTTTATTTAAGTTCTAACTTGCACCCTGACTCTGTGGCTGGACCAACCCCCTTTGGTTTTTCAAGTCATTGTTCCCCTGCCATCACTAGGCTCAGCAACCACCATTAGGAGGCAAGCACCATTTTGAGGTGCTTTTCTAATATGAAGAAGGGAGCAGCCAGCTTCTGGGCCCCACGGCTCTGGACCTGATGATGAGACCCAACCAATCTGCTGTGGCTGCCCACACACCCACCCACTGCCTGCACGAGCACATTGGTGGGAGGAGTACAGCACAGAGGCAGCGCGTGCACTGGGTCCATTGCTGACATTAAGCAAATTGAACTAATTCTTGAATGTCTCAGACCTCAGAGAGAATCTCTCTTGCCTACTTCACAAAGTTGTTGTGGAGATAAATAAGATAATTTTTTTTGTGAAAACATTCTGTAAATCATAAAATGCCATTCCACATATTTATCATTACTTTGGGCGTTTTGGATTACTGTGGATGTGCCTGAGCACTCAAGGACTACGAATTTATTTACTGGGAGGTAAACCAACTTAAGAGAGTAAGTTTCTATGTTGATAAAGAAACAGAGAAAGAAATGCCCCAGGGCAAAGGTCGCAGGAAGGTAAATGCCAAACCCAGAGCCTTGTTAAAAAAAAAATATTCTAGGAGCACCCCTTGGGTATTAATTCTTCCTGTATTCCCAGCACTTTGGGAGGCCCAGCTGGGAGAATCACTTGAGGTCAGGAGTTCGAGCCTGACCAACATGGTGAAATTTGATCTCTACTAAAGCTACAAAAATTAGCCGAGTATGGCGGCATCTGCCTGTAGTCCCAACTACTTGGGAGACTGAGGCAGGAGAATTGCTTAAATCCGTGAGGCAGAGGCTGCATTGAGCTGAGATTGCACCACTGCACTTCAGCCTGGGCAATAGAGGGAGACTCCATCTCACTAAATAAATAAATAAATAAATAAATAAATAAATAAATAAATAAATAAAATTCTAGGAATTGTAGAAGCACCCTTTGGATATTAATTCTTCCAAATCCACCCATCCTAATTTGGTCATTTCAGGTTACCCAACACATGAATTTATGAATCACAAAAACTCATTTAAAGGGATTTGGTTATTCACAAAGTAGGGCACTACGGGCTAATTTTGATAATAAGGAGTGTAACTTCTCATATAACTTCAAAGTCACATGGAATAAGATTCAAATGTCTATTCACTATGAAAAAATGTATTTGAAGAAGAAAATACTTGGACCATCAAAATCGTCCCCACACTATAAATTATATATGTACAAATCCTATGAAAAAAATCAAACATGGACCAGACTATGACCAGCTAGCATGAATACTACATAAAGAGTCAACTAAGATATTGAACCTGATAACTTTTAAAAATTTTCCTGATCTGATAGTCTATGTATATGATTGTTAATTGTGGTTTAATGCTATTTTAGCTAACAACTTAATTTTATTTACATTTTTAATAAAGTAGAATTACAAAGGGGCCACTTATACAGTTTATAATGCACTGAGATCCCTTGTGTGATCAACATATAAAGTACATGTGTGCCCACCACATAGAACATGACACTTAATTCTATAATTTCAAAGGATTATAAATTGTAATGATGGTTGTGTTTTTGGTTTATGAGATTGTTAGTTATAGCTATGATTTATTTGAAGCTAAGGCTTTGAAGGTCCTAGAATCCTTGATCTAACTTTGTTTACATGGAAAGCATCTTTGGCTTTATGGTCATCTACTTTTTGATGCAGTTCCCAGAAATGTGTTATGGAAAAAATTGGAGCCTACATAGATTTTTTAATTGATAAATTATATTTATTGATAAATTATACGTATGTTTATATGAGTGCATTCTGTACATGTTTATATAAATTATATATTCAAGGAAAAATGAGTCTGAAAACTAACAACTGAATTTTGAATATGCAATAAAATGCCAAAGTCAACTCCCATGCCTCAGTCTTGTGGAGCTTCTCGGTAACCTCCAAGGTCCCAGGGCATTCTCCAGTAGCTATGTCATTTGAAGCTAGAGAATTTTCTGACTCCAGTACCAGGTTCCCCTCAAAGGAAAGCTAGAAGCCTCGGGCCCCTAGATAATGTGATTTTACCAGATTCTACCTGTCTGCCTGTCCTGTCTGTCACCTTCATCAAGGCCTCCAGCAATAAGACAGACCTCTATGACATGGTCACCTCATGAGCAGAGGATGGGGATCCTGTCCAGCTACTCTCAGAACACAAACCACGAGGAGCCATTTAAGGCAGTGTGACAATGTATATCTGGAGGTCTTGGATTGAGGTTAAGTATGTGCATCCCTGCTGAAGCCTTTAGAAAAAAAAAAAAAACTGAAAGGGGGTGTCACAAGCCATCCAAGAGCCTGGAGTCTGTCTCCCTTAGGCCCAGGTTATGTGTCAATGAAATCTAGGTGCCATCTCTTCTGGGTGTGGAACAATGGAATGAACCCTGTCAGCAGTCAGGAGACAGAGTAATGTCCAGAGTAAAAGAGACTTAGCTCTTTTGTTTACCTCTTGGGACCTATCTTCTCACATATAAAATGCCAGGGGTGGACAAGAATTAGGTTTTCACATCAGAATCCTTTCTTCATACACAAATCTATCTGGAATTCCATCACATAAAAGATTCAAGCAGGATGGGGAATAGGTAGGTCTGGATCCCCCATCTCTGGTTATTATAATCTGTGCCCTGGAAGGAATGATCTTGGGGGCCTAAAGCCCAATCGCTGGACCAAGGAATATCCTCTGTGCTGGTGCTTGTTTACCTCCTGTCCTTAGCTTTTCTGAGGCGGTGTTCATAATACTGCCACGAACTATCTTTTCCAGGTGACAATCATTTCCTCAGAATCACATCTCCCCATTACAAAATCTCTTCCTCCATTCAGAAAGCATACTGTCTCCTGAAACTTCCTTCCTAGAATGAAGACCTGAGCCTTCACTGGCTGTGAAGTACCTGCTACCAGACCCCAGAAACTCCTGCAGAATCCGCCTCCAAACTAACCTACCCTTGGGAGAATGCCCTCTTTCTTGATTTTTTTACAAATTGTCTATTTTCATGTTGGAGCATCTCTAGATTCATTTAAGGGGAAGAGACTAGTATTGATTTGGCGCTTACTGTGCACTAGGTGATTTCTATTTGCTATAGTTTAATTCACTCAACAGCACTATGGCATTCAGAGAAAAGGAGATTTTCTGAACACCGACTATGAGGCAGGGTCTCTTGCCAGAAGTCTACTAATAAACCTGACAAGGTCTCTACTCTCTCGTCAGAAACTAGAAAATAAACAAGGAGACACATATACATGAATAAGGCAAGTTTAGATACTGATATGTGCTATAAAGAGAATAAAAAATAGAGATGGGCAAGGGGGTGTTTTAGATGAAGTAGTTAGGGAAGGTTAGATGGAGGAGGTGTGCTCTGTGACAGGGGACAGGCATTCTAAGGAGTCAGGCATATATTTGATCTGAGGGAATATCACGTCAGGCAAAGGGAAAGGCAAATACAAATGCACTGGGGCAGAAATGTGCTTGACATAGCCAGTACAGCCTAATGAATGTGAAAAAAAAAGTGGTAGGAGATGAGATCAGAGAAATAAGTAAAGGCTGATCATAATTCGGTAGCTCTGGTGCCATTTACCAATTACTACATGTCAGCCTTGGTGAAAGCATTTTACATGAGACACCTCATTTAACCCTGTTAAGGTAAGTATCATTTTCCTATCATAGGGATCAGAAAACCAGGCTGTACGTCAGAGAAGTTAATCTGGAATTTTTCCAAGGATGCAGAAATTACCTGCAGCTGGAAATGGAGCCCAGGTTCCACCAAATCTAAGGGGACTTGATCCACCTGAGGCCTGTTCTTGTTAGCAGCAAGAACAATCCTTGAAATGGATGGATTCTCTTCTTGTGCACTTTTCCCCTTTGCCCCTTTTATTCTCCGTGGAGTTTTGGCTGTCTACAAACAAAGATGCATTTATACAGTAGGTCTTCACTGATTTCAAGTTAGCTAGTTCCAAATAGCATCTAATTGGAAGGAAAAGCCAATTACTGGCCAGCCAGAAAGTGATTCTTGATAAAAATTATTTTATCAGAAATGAGTGGAAATCAATCTGGCTATGTAATCAGTAGACTTTCTCATGCATTTCCTTATCTCTATCCTTACTGACATCATCCTTTCTACAACTGACATTATCTTTCATCTGGATTGGGGAATTAGGCTCTAAAACATAAGTTTCAGCATGCCATTTCCCCAATCAAAATCCCTCAAGGACTCCTCATAGCCTACCAATACTTTCTGTAAGTCCACTGTTAGAGTTTTTCTTCCAGTTATTCCCCTCATACCCGCAAAGCAAACAATATGCTCAACTCTTTGGATTTGCACATTCAGCTACTACTCCTGCTGTTCTTTCCACTGGGCATGCTTCCCCTGGCACCTCTTACATAGTGTATTTCAAATACCACCTCCTGCCTGAAGTCTTTTCCAGCCTCCAGGACTGCATGAGGTTTTTGACCTATTCCAATCCCCAAACACTTTATTTGTTCTTCTCCTGTGACATTTTGATATGCTTTTCAGTGTGGTTCATTAATTATGTTCTTTTTGATCTCTCCTACCAGATTTTGAGCTCCTTGAGGACTGTGGCCAATTCTTATTGCTCATTTTTTTTTCCTAGTGCCCAACACAGGTTTTTGTGCGCTGAAATTATCAAATAAATTCATTGGATGTATTTGTTTGGAAGAATGTGAAGCTTTCCATTGTTACGGCATCTCCACTGTACCAGCCCACTTTGCTCCTTCAGTCCCAAATCTCAGTGCTGCTCTGCCATTAGTACTCCACCCACTTCAAAAGCTGCAGCCTTCTGATAAGAGAAAACTCTTTCTGTGACAGTTTTGAATAAAATCAAGATGTTTATCACACCTTTTTCAAGTGGCAGAAAGATTAGAGTTTTAAAACACCGTTATATCCCTGAGTTACGGCAACTTTATTTTCTCTTTTGGTCCTGTCTATTGAAAAAGGGCTTAAGCTTAAAGTTTTGTATTTATAGAATGCTGTGATGAAGCAGACTGAAGTTTTGTGAGTTACTTGACATTGTGTAATCCTAGAGGACGTTGGCCTCCATTTCACCAATAATGGCATTTATTGAGACAACATAGAGCAAATGAAGCGTGAACTGAGCCATAGATGTAGAATGGACCCAGTGAGAGTTATTCAGGCTAGGGTGTAACAAAGCATCTTTGAAAGATGTCATAAAATGTCAGATTTTTCAGCAGCATCCTTTCTAATTTGCTGTGTGACTGGGAATGTCTCTGCACCTTTCTGCCTAAAGTTTTGCCATTTGTAAATTGAGAAACTGTCTTTGGTTAGGAGCGTGGGCTTTGACATTAGATGGACATAAGTTGAGATCTAGAGTCTACCAGTTACTGAATGTGTGACACAAGGAAGTTCCTCAACTCTTTGAGCTTCAGTTTCTTCTTTGCAAGGGGATAATGATAGCACATTCCCCACCCAGTGTGATGAGGCGTCAGTGGGTTAAAGCATATAAATAGTGGCACACAGTCTCTGGCATACAGTAAGCTCTCACTGAAGTGTAGCTGTTACTATTATTACTCTGAATTTCATGACATTTGAAATTCAGAAGCAGTATGTGGAGTCATATGGAAAGGGTTGTTGAGAAACCAGGAGCGGGGAAGTGGTGGAAGTGGCGGAAGTGGCAGGCAGTGATTGTTTCTGTGCCAGTTGTCTAATCTGAGAAGGGAAAGGCTAAGAGGACTATTCAGGAGAAGATGGAGATGGTAAAGGATTTGGCTGTGGAGTCACAGAAGAAACATAATCTGCATGCATGGAAAATGGTATCTACTTGTCATTCAGTGTCTTGTTACGACACTCCTAATATGCCTCTTAATCCTCTCCAATTAATGTGTCTCCCAAGCAAGAGTCTCACTTCACCTTCTAAGACAGTAAAAGGATGCAACTTTATCGAGCATATAAGATAATCAGGACTACCTAAACACTTCACATATTTGGTAACATTTAATTCTCATAAAAAGTTTTGACTGGATTGAATCCCTGCTTCCCAATTTGCAAATTTGCTTCTTTGGACACTTTAAATAATTTCTCTGAGCTTCAGTTTTTGTATTGGTAAAAATAGAGCTATTAACACTACCTAACTCATGAGGTTGTATAATTTAAATGAAATTATGATAGCAATTAACACACCGCCAAGGAGATAATTGGTAGTTTCTATTATTGTTTTTATTATTATTGTATATAATGCCCATTTTATGGGTAAGTAAAATGAGGCCTAAGGAGACTACTTTTTTTTTTTTTGGAGAAGGAGTCTCACTCTGTCATCCAGGCTGGAGTGCAGTGGTGCCATGTCGGTTCACTGCAACCTCCGCCTCCCGGGTTCTAGCAATTCTCCAGCCTCAGCCTCCCGAGTAGCTGAGATTACAGACACACACCTCCATGCCCAGCTAATTTTTTGTATTTTGATAGAGATGGGGTTTCCCTGTGTTGCCCAGGCTGGTCTTGAACTCCTGACCTTAGGTAATCCACCCACCTAGATTACGTTTCTAACCGAAGGTCATGCAGGTTATAAAGAGCAGAGCCAGGCTACAAACCTAGATCTGTCTATGTTGAGAATCCATGCTCTAATTTTCTGACTGCCTAGAAGGTGAGAGACAGACGTAATGCCACCAAACTTTAAAGAGACACTCCCTCTGAAATTTTTATATATATTTTATAATACGTGAGGGTAGTCTAGTAGCTTGGATGAATAGTCATTTAAATTGGTCTGGAGTCCTGAATGAAAGGGCAGACATTATCTGTACTTTTAAAAACTTGGTCGAGATCAGATAATTTAATTTCAATTTAGTCTTTCTCCGTATTGAATGTCATTAGGGGGTTACGTCATTTGATTCCGGCCTTGGTCCCCTGAATTAGCATGGCAATCATCAGTATATGGCCTTCCTGTCAATAGGGTACAAATAGGGACCCATATGCCACTGCTTAATGATGAAATTCTTGGCCAGGATAAAGATCAACCCCCCTACACCACCCCACATTCTTTCTCCAAAGACTTATAGCGATCGCTTTTTATCATTCTCGGGAACTTGCCGCTGGGAAGATCGTGAGTCATCAGCTACTAAGGCTTTGTGAAAGAGAACCCAAGCCAGGGTTCTGTAACTTCAAGTGAAAAGGCCTTGGCTCGCTGAGCAGAGGCACCATTTCTGGTGGGACCTCTTGTCCCAGCCAGCTAGAGAGTGGGCAGTTGGTCAAGGGATATGAGTCAGTGGAAGGAACTAGGAAAGGGTACTCTTATCAGGGTCACTCTTATTATTGCATCTCCTCTCCTCAGCACAGAGCTATCTGGAAACACTGAACTTGTAAGACTAAAAGGCCAAAATCATTCTTGAATTCTGTCTCATCTAATATCAGCCGTCTCGGTGGAGAGCATTCTCTATTTATTCTCTAACTTCCTGGCATTTCTTTGCTATTCAGACCTTCCTATTGCAGCTGATGATTTTACTGTGATAGCCTGAATAATGGGAAAAAAAAAAAGACATGGATTGTGATTCCACCTTGCATTTTGCCGCTCACTAGCTGGGTAAATTCTGGCAAGCCACTTACCTTCTGGGTCTCAGCTTTCTCATGAAACAGATGCCCTAGACTACCTCACCAAAGTTTATTCATTCACTTAACAAGTGTTTTTGCGTTGTTAGAGGAGAGATACATAAATCAATTTTGTTCAATGGCCACTGAACAAACACCGATAGTGATTATGTTAATAGGTGAGAAATATCTAGTCACAAAAAACAGAAAGCCAGGCAAAAAGTAGTAAGACCAGTGAGGTTCATTAAGATACTATATTCTAAAATATGTAGAACTAGGCAACAAATTCAAGATATTACTATTATTATTACTGATTGTCTAATATTCCAGGTAGGAAGTCATTTTTTATTTTTGTATCTTCCAAGTCTCTTACATTTATTCTTCAAATTCTCTTACTTTGACACAACTTATCTGGTCTTTCACTGCTCACCACTTCATATGAGGACAACTATGGCTATCCTCTACCTCTTTTTCTTTTTTTTTCTGAGATGGAGTCTTGCTCTGTTGCCCAGGCTGGAATGAAGTGGCGCCATCTCAGCTCACTGCAACCTCTGCCTCCCGGGTTCACGCCATTCTCCTGCCTCAGCCTCCTGAGTAGCTGGGACTACAGGCGCCCACCACCACACCCAGCTAATTTTTTGTATTTTTAGTAGAGACGGGGTTTCACCATGTTAGTCAGGATGGTCTCGATCTCCTGGCCTTGTGATCCACCCGCCTCGGCCTTCCAAAGTGCTGGGATAACAGGCACGAGCCACCGTGTCTGGCCTCTTCTACCTTTTTTCCCTCTACATCTGGACATACCATCAGGTTGATGTTTTTAAAATCACACATACACACACAACAATAAATACAAAAAGAAAAAATAAAGTTATGCCCTCCTAAAATTTTCTATATTCAGCAACTCTACTCAAAAACTTTATGTAGTAGTGCCCAGTTTCTCATCAATATGTCATCCACTCCTACAACACAGTGCCCAATTCAGAGTACAATAAGTAAAACTGGGCCAACCCCCACTTCCTATTTCAGCTCTCAGGCTGTGTGCAACTTCTCCCTGCTAACCATGCTTTTCTTCCATCGCCTGCCAGTTAAAACCAAGGCCAAGTTCATTGACTACCTTGTCTATGAAACCTAATGAAGCTTACTGTGACCTGTTTAACACATTTTTCCACAGGACATAGTTCCCTGGGGCAACAACCATAATCTCCATGGTTGTTCTCAGGCCTACATACAAAAGAGAAGCATCCAAATTAGCTATCTCCACATAAAACTAAACAACAATACCAACACCAACATCACCAGCACTGCCAGCAAAAACTAGGACAAGGTAAAAGTCATTCTCTAATTGGCGAAGACACGTGGGTCCATATAGATAATCTCAGGAGATAACAGAAATGAAACAACCTTATTAACCATCTCAGGAATGTAAGGAAAAAATGCTATCAGTTTCACCATTTTGCTTGTTTTCATTTAAACAAACTTTAAGGAGACACCCACTGTGTGCCAGGCATTGTGCTAAGTGCTAGTAATGCAAAATAATAGACTCAGGGCTTGTTATGCCAGTCTCTATGGGCCTGATCTTGGGGCTGAAGATAAAATGGAAGAGACTCTGTATTGCCACCTTCTGTGGTTGCATATACCCTGTTGGGTGCTCTGAATGCCGGTCACTGTGGCCAGCTTGGACTGTGATTAATCTTCCAGACCAGTTTGCAGACCCAGACACCTATGCCAGCGGGAAACTGGTGAGTGGGACCCTATGTGAGTATCCTGAGAGTATAAGAAAGCATCACACGGACAAGGACACCTGGAAAACCTACTACTGATCACCACACACCAGCAACTTTTCATGTTTCCCTTTTTCTCCTCAAAGGTAAACTACACTGAAACAATTCTGCTGTAGAGCTAACATTTAAGGCATAATAAATCCTTTTGAGAGTCTGATGAAATCCATGATCTTTTCCCTAAAAATCTGGACATATGCACACAATTTTTGCCACATTTCTAAGAAGTTCATTTATTCCCTGAAATAAAAATCCGAGGTTAAATAACAATTAAAATCCCTGCTTTAATGTGAAACTGTATTGGTGGATACAACAATAGTGATTTATAATAAAGTCACTAGGTTCTCCCTATTTTCCTTCCTGTGGTTAGTGATGTATTTATTTAGAAGTCATAAGTACAGTCTTCTAGTGACATTTTTGTGAGCACAATGACTCATTGTAAAAATAATATTTCTACGTATAACATTTTTCTTTCCTCCACATAGTTCTCTGGAAATTATCTCATAAATTGTTCCAGGTTCCCTAGAAACTGGATTAAGGAATATATTATTGCCTTCCTTTACAAGGAAGACATGATTCAAATGCAAAATACAGAAGAGTCTGGGAAAATGGCTGAGATATTGGGGAATGATTGAATTCAGTCAGAAATCAGAATTATTTCACTCAACAGGGAGTTATGTATTATATGCCTGCTATGTGTCAGGCATTGTACTAGGCATGGGGTCAGCTAGCTCTCAGCCTGCTATCTGGCCCCCAAGTCTGTTCCAAGAGGAGAAACTATTTTCAATTTGAAAATTGACTGGAGAAAGTACAGTATCCCTAACTCAGTAATAATATCCTACATTTTAACGGCATACACGGAGACAGTATAGTGTGGGTTGACACAATTTTTGAAAGTAAATGAAACTGGATTCAGATCCTGATTTCAGCACTTATTGAATGGCCTTAGTTAAATTCCTGAAGCTTTTGATCTTTAGTTTTCTTATCTGTAAAATAGAAATTACTTTTAGAGGCTGGGCCCACAGTGGCTCATGTCTGTAATCCCAGCACTTTGGGATGCTGAAGCGAGCAGATCATTTGAGGTCAGGAGTTCAAGACCAGCTTGGTCAACATGGTGAAACCCCATCTCTACTAAAAATACAAAAATTAGCTGGGCATGGTGGTGGGTGCCTGTAATCCCAACTAATTGGGAGGCTGAGGCAGGAAAATCGCTTGAATCTGGGAGGTGGATGTTGCAGTGAGCTGAGATTGTGCCACTGCACTCTAGCCTGGGCAATAGAACGAGACTCCGTCTCAAAAAAAGAAATTACTTCTAGAGCAAGAGTTAGCAAACTATAGCTCTGTGGCCCAAGTTCAGCCATATGTGTGTTTTTTTGTGTGATCCTTGAGCTAAAAATGTTTTCTGCATTTGTAAAGGGGTATAAAAACAAACAACAACAATCAAACAGGAAAACAAGGAAAGCAAAAAAGAATATGCAACAGAGACCCTGTGTGGCTTCGAGGCCTAAAATACTTAACATCTAGCCCTTCACAGAAAAAGTTTGCCAACTCTAAAAAAGTTGGCAACTCCTATTCTATAGTCAGAATGCCTGCATTTGAATCCTTATGGCCTCTTACCATCAGTATGATCTTGAGCAAATTGCCCAACTTCTGTATCTAATTTTCCTCATATGTCAAGTAGAGATGATAATAGTACTTATTTTACATGATGGGAAGCTGCATATGTTAATATGCTTAAAATGCTGAGAAAGGAGACTTATATATAGTAAATATTTAAGAAATGTTAGCTATCTTTATTAATAGCATCATTACCACTGTCATCAGTTATTCAAAAATACTTGTGAATATTAAATAAGATAGTGACCATCAAACAAATAGGTCAGTGCCCTTCTCACAACAGCTTCTCAATAACTGTCAGCTATCATTGCTGTTGTCATCACCATCACCATCACCATTATCATCATTATAATTTTCAAAGCTCTTTCACATACATCATCCCACTAGAAGCTCCCAGCCACCCTGTTGTTGCTGTTGTGATCTCCCTCTGATACATGAGAAAATGAAGCTTGGAGAAATGAAGAGTTAGATACTGAGCCAGGAAGAGGCGGAATGTGGACTAGCGCCAGAGATTTTGCATTCTGGACCAATGTGTCCTCTTTCCACACCATACTGCCTCTCCATCAAAATATCTAAGGATCTGTTGTTTGTTAGTTTTCTCCAAATGATGTACTTTGCATCCTAGGAGCCTGACAAGGCAGGCAAACATGACTATGTTCCTCCCTGGCATGGTTATGCAGACAGGAAGCTGGGATAATTGGATTGCAGCCATTTGGTCTCAGGACTGCATTTGTAACCAGCCAACTGCTGATGACCAAGCCTAATGGATAAAGCCCTGACCAAACAAACACAACCCCCGTGTAGGAACTTATTGTTTATGCTGCAGAGCTGGCTTCAGAATGTGCCAGCACTCAGACTGCCACTACGACAAGCAGAGCTTTTGGACTGGGGAAATGTTCAGGTGAGGAGGCAAAACATTTTTGACAGCAGATCTTGTGTAGTCAGATCAGCACCGTTTTATTATTTGGTGTAGGCCAAAGGCTATGGCAAGACTCATTTAAGCAAAGTGTGCGCAAGGATTGATGTTTAAACAAAGTTAAGATCACAGTGGTACAGCATTAGAGTGAGTTGATGACTATAAAAAAAGCTAACATTTTGAAGTTAGTTTATAAAAGGAGTCACATATCTTCATATCACCCTGTTGTTTCTATAGTATTTAAACCAGCTTTAGCTCAGATTTTTTTTTAAGTCAGGAGATTCAAATAGACTTTACTGTGGAGCAGTATGTAAATTTGTGTTTCCTGGTATTGTTGCTGCAAAAATAATAAAAATTATGTTTAAGAAGTGTATTCCTCCACTTCACACTGCTAATAAAGACATACCCAGGACTGGGTAATTTATAAAGGAAACAGATTTAATTGACTCACAGTTCCACAGGGCTGGGGAGGCCTCAGGAAACGTACAATCATGGCAGAATGGGAAGTAAATACATGCTTTTTCACTTGGCAGCAGCAAGCAGAAGTCCCTAGCAAAAGAGGAAAAAAAGTCTCTTATAAAACTATCAGATCTCATGAGAACTCACACATTATCATGAGAAAAGCAGCATGGGGGTAACCGCCCCTATGATTCAATTACCTTCCACTGGGTCCCTCCCATGACACATGGGGATTATGGGAACTGCAATTCAAGATGAGATTTGGGAGGGGACACAGCCAAGCCATATCAAGACTCCTCAGAATTGTACTTGACGTATAGGGCAGAATAAATAAAATACACTTTGTAGACAGGGTTTTGCCATGCTAGGATAAGCAAATGGCATCTGCTTCCAACGACGGAAGTAAGCTGTGCTTAGAAGAAGTTCTGAGACTTGTTCCCCAACTGTTGTGACACAGAGCTCTCAGTCTGAGGAAGGGGACAAGAAGACCTCCCTTCCTAGAAAGACATCCCTATGGATCCCTATGGTGGGATAGATTTAGTTCTTCCTTCTAAGGCAAAGACAAACAAGTGTAAGGTCTTATAACTCAATATTTGTAGATAAGACCATTTTAAGTGGCCAAGAGTTCCTGCCAGAGTAAAGGAGATAGAAGTAATGAGGAAAGCTGGGGTTCTTAGAAACTCAAAGCAGGTCTGGGAGCTATCCAGGTGTTTGAAGCACTCTAAGCCAATGTTCTGGGATCCCATGTCTCTACTGACCTCTTCTCTTTGTTGGCTAACATAAGCCCTTGTCTTCTTGCTTTTGAGTTTTCCTAACACCTGCTGCCAGGCAGTTGGCTAACCACCAACCAATCCCTGGCCTGTCACATCACCATTCACACAACAGCTAACACAACAGCCACCTGGCTGCTTCCTAGGCCTGTGATCTACCTCAGCTCTATCCCAGGCTGAGAGGCTAAGGCCTTACCTGTACCAAACATATCCAAACTTAAGAATGGAAAGATTGACCTTCTAGAATAGGCTGTACCGTGGTCATTTAAAGTTTTCTACATTGTCTGGGAGGTGGGGTTTGGGGGGAATGTGTAACACTCCTTTTCACCATACCAACCTCAAGGCTTTGTGGTGAGTAGAAAACAAAATAATGGATGTCCAAGGGCTTTGTACAACTATGGTTTGCAATACAAATGTAAGCGACAATCTCTGTATGTAAAAACATATGTTAAAGTTGGTGTGGTTTTACATGGTCATTCGAGCCAGTGAAAAATGCAAGCAGCCAGAGGTCTCAGGAAAACTATACTGTTAATTCAGCAAGGTTGACATGAATAGGAGACTGTGGATAAGGCATGTTATACAAATTATACAGTTTCTGAAAATCTAAACTTTTATTTTATAGTAATACCTTAGATTTCATCTTAACATTATTGTGTGACATTAATCACATTTGTCATTTTAAAGCATGTTGTGGTGAAAACAAGTGTTCATAAGCATTATATCCTCTTCTGAAATTTTCACAAGGAAAGGGCTGTGGTTTTTTTTTTTTTTTTTTTTTTTTGCCAGAATTTCCTCAGTAATTTCAGACATGTCTATATTATCTACATGGTGCACACTCAAAAATTCAGTCATCTAACTCCTTAGGTGGCTGGGCGCAGTGGCTCACGCTTGTAATCCCAGCACTTTGGGAGGCCGAGGCGGGCGGATCACGAGGTCAGGAGATTGAGACCACGGTGAAACCCCGTCTCTACTAAAAATACAAAAAATTAGCTGGGCGTGGTGGCGGGCGCCTGTAGTCCCAGCTACTAGGAGAGGCTGAGGCAGGATAATGGCGTGAACCCGGGAGGTGGAGCTTGCAGTGAGCCGAGATTGCGCCACTGCACTCCAGCCTGGGCGACAGAGCGAGACTCCGTCTCAAAAAAAAAAAAACAAAAAAAACTCCTTAAGGGTTGCATCCAAAAAAACCCACCATTGTTACCTGAATTTAGGAAGAAATATTAAATAGACATGTAAAAGTTGTTAGGATCATAATTAAATAATTATTAAGGTCTAATAAAATAACATATATATGCCAAATATTGGTGATTTGTAATAATTTATTATATTATCTCATGTGTAATTCTAGCTCCACGCAGGAACATTCAACACCGCTTAATTGTGGGAGATCAAGAGTGAAGGAATGGTTTTGGCTACCCTTTGTGCACTGAAATTCAATAATCCTGCTGCTATTTGAGTGAATGGATCCTTATTGCCTTGAAGTTTAATTTTCAGAGAAGCATGACATGCAGATACCCAGATATTTAAATTTTCAAAAGATTATTTAGAGCCCATTGAAAGTTTTTGAGTTTCTTTCTTAAATTTTCACGCTGGCATATGGATTATGAAATTGGAAATTTTCATAAAATAGACATAGTTTTCAGATGGTAACACTAAGAGAGCTTTGTTAGTTCAGGATACCAAGTCATACCATCAGGCTAATGAAATACAAGACAAATCAAGTTGAAGGAAGAAAAATTGGAGATCTAAATGACCATTTAATCATGTACTTAACTTAAAGTTGCATTAAAATGATGCTAGCTGATATTTATAAATGTTATGCCAGGAATTATTTATACATGATGAACATGACTTACTTCATTTGCTATTCACCATAACTCTCTGACGGAGGGTACTGGTATTGTCTCTATGTGTAGATGTGGAAATTGAACCGTAGGGAGGTCTGAGGTTGCAAGGCTACTTAGTAATGGAGCTGGGATTAGAATTATGGACGTTTAACTCTCAGCCACCATTGCTCAGTTAATGGTCAGTGAAATAACTAACTGCGCTGAATGAGTACGTCATGGCTCCTTTCCCCAAAAGGTCTGTAATTTATCTGAAAACATGCTATTTCAATTCACGTGCAGTTGCATTTAACAAGCCACAGTGGCTTATATTGTTAAATGAATTGCAGAAGCAGAAAGTGCTGTTTGTTTAAAAGAAGGAAAGGGAGTATCACATTGAGACAGTCAGAGATGACTATACGGAGGAAGTGGCCATATATATTCAACTATATTTTCAAAGCTCCTTCAACATAGACATATCATGGAGATTAGCTACAGGAGGGAAGAGGAGGCTGAGTTTCCTTACTTGGTAAATTAAGGTAGTAATGTGTCCTGTGAACATCCCAAGTTGTTGCAAGACTCAAATGAAACACTAACTTAAGTGTGCTTTTTAGACATACACTGTGGCATAACCATGTTGTGCAATAATTATGCTCCCCTACTTATCCTCCTCTAAAAGCACTTTAAGAATATTGGCAAACTCATTTAGGCTGAGATCATGTGTCTACTAATCTCTATGTTTTTTTTTTTTCTTTTTTCTTTCCCAAATTCTGCTTGGCTCTCCCTCATCTGTGGCTGTTTTCTGTTTCAACTAAAAGTGGCTGTTCCCCTGTCTCCAGCTTCCTCCTGCTCTTCTGCAATAGACCAGTTCCTGTCTAACTCTGAAAGTGCTCTGTAAGTCTGTCACTGTCTGTTGTGAGTCTGTCTGTGTCTGCCTATTTATTTCTTTATACAAAATATCCTTAAGTGTCTGTTTATACTTCTGTCCTACAGGACAAAGTTAAGGGTGCCCAATTGTTGGCACAGACCTGCCAAGCCCATATTAATATTGTTTCAGTGGTTTATTTAATTTTCTATTTTTAAATGTTTTAATGATGGGTTTGGCTTCTTCCCTGTTCTGGGAGCATGGCCTTCACAAGCCCTATGGGAGATGAGCACTGCGATGGAGCTGAAATCACCCAGTATAACTGTGATTCTTAGAAGTCCTCTCGTCTGGATTACCCCCAGTGCTCCAATTCACTTCTTTATCTCCTTGGCTGTAAGTGGTGGACTCCTTCATACTTCTTAAACAATTGATCGTGACTAAATAAGGTACTTTTTTAAAAAGTTTTCTAAAGAGACTACTTTTTAGAGCAGTTTTAGGTTCACAGCATAATTCAGGGGAAGGTACAGAGATTTCCTATATGCCTCCTTACCCCAGGCACAGCCTCCCCCATTGTCAATATCGTTTTCCAGAGTGGTAAATTAGTTACAACTGATGAACCTATATTGACACATCATTATCTCCCTGAGTCCATAGTTTACATTAGAGTTCATTCTTAGTACTGTACATTCTGTGGGCTTGGACAAACACATAATGACATGTATCTACCATTGTGGTATTTTACAGAATAATTTCATTGCCCTAAAAATCCTCTGTGCTCTGCCTGTTTATCTCTTCCTCCTCCTCCCCCACCCCAACGTCTGGCAACAATTGATCTTTTTATTTTCTCCATAGTTTTACCTTTTCCAGAATGTCATATTATTTAAATAATACAGTGCATAAACTTTTCAGATTGGCTTCTTTCACTTAGTATATGCATTTAAGATTCCTCCATGTCTGTTCACGGTTTGATAGCTCATTTCGATTTGGCACGGTATAATATTCCGTTGTCAGAAGCACTACAATTTATCCATTCACCTACTAAAAATTTCTTGGTTGCTTTCCAGTTTTAGCAATTACAAATAAAGCTCCTGTATACATGTGTGCAGGTTTTTGCATCAACATTTTCAACTCCTTGGTGTAAATACCAAGATGCTCAATTGCTGGATTGTATGATAACAATATGTTTAGTTTTGTAAAAAAACAGACAAAAACTGTGTTCCAAAGTGGCTAAACCATTTTACATTCCAACCAATTTTGTATGAATTACTGTTGCTCCTCATTCTTGCTAGCATTTGATGCTATCAGTATGATGAATTTTGATTATTTTTATAGGTGTGTAGTGTTGTCTCATCTCCATCTGCAATTCCCTGATGATATATGTGCAGTATCTTTTCATTTGCTTATTTGCCATCTAAATATCTTCTTTGATGAGGTGTCTGTTAAGGTCTTTGGCCCATTTTTAAAATTAGGTTGTTCATTTTGTCATTATTGAAATTTAAGAGTTCTTTGTATATTTTGGATAATATTATGTCTTTGGTATAAGGTATGTCTTTTGCAAATATTTTCTCCCAGTCTGTGTCTTGCTTTACCATTCTCTTAACCTCAAAGAGCAAAATTTTTAATTTTAATAAAGTCCATCTCATCAATTATTTCTTTCATGAATTGTACATTTGGTGTTATATCTAAAAAGTTGTCACCAAACCAGCAGTCATCTAGATTTTTTCCTAAGCTATCCTCTAGTATTGTCATGGTTTTTATTTTATATTTAGTTCTATGATGCATTTTGAGTTAATTTTTCTGCAAGATATAAGGTCTGTGTCTAGACTCTTTTTTTTTTTTTTTTGCATGTCAATGTCCAGTTGTTCTACCACCATGTGTCGACAAGACTATCTTTTCTCCCTTGTATTGCCTGTGCTTCTTTGTCAAAGATAAGTTGACTATATCTACCTTGGTCTGCTTCTGGGCTCTCTATACTGTTTCATTGATCTCTTTGTCTATTCTTTGGCCAAACTATACTGCTTCGTTTACTGTAGTTTTATATTAAGTCTTGAAGTTGGGTAGTATCAGTCCTCTGACTTTATTCTCCTCCTTCAATATTGTGTTGGCCGTTCTGGGTCTTTGTCTCTTCATATAAACTTTAGAATCCGTTATTCTTTGTCAAAAAACAAACAAATAAAAAAAACCTCACTGAGATTTTGATTGGAAATGCATTAGATCTATAAATCAATTATAAGCCTTGACATCTTGACAATATTCAGCCTTTCTATCCATGAGCATGGAATATACCTCCATTTATGTTCATATTTGATATTTTTCATCAGAGTTTTGTACTTTTCTTCATATAAATCCTGTACATGTTTTACAATTTTACAACATTCCAGTACAAACTTGAAAAGCAGGCCAGGGGTGGTGGCTCATGCCTGTAATCCCATCACTTTGGGAGGTCGAGCTGGGTGGATCACAAGGTCAGGAGATGGAGACCATCCTGGCCAACGTGGTGAAACCGCATCTCTACTAAAAATACAAAAAAAAAAAAAAAAATAGCCGGGCATGGTGGTGCATGCCTGTAGTCCCGTCTACTTGGGAGGCTGAGACAAGAGAATTGCTTGAACCCGGGAGATGGAAGTTGCAGTGAGCCAAGATTGTACCACTGCACTCCAACCTGGACAGCAGAGTGAGACTCCGTCTCAAAAAAAAAAAAAAAAAGAAAGAAAGGAAAAGGAAAGCAAAGCAAAGCATTGGTGATAGCGGACATCCTTGACTTATTCCTGATCTTAGGGGAAATATTTCAGTTTCTCACCATTAAGCCTGGTTTTAGCTGTGGGTTTTGTGTAGATTTTCGATATCAAATTAATAAAGTTCTCCTCTAGTCTTAGTTTACTGAGAGCTTTTTAAATCATGAATTGAGGTTACACTTTGTCAAATGTTTTTTATGCATTTATTAATATAATCATGTGATTTTTCTTTTTTGGCCTACTGATATGATGGATTACATTAATTGATTTTCAAAAGTTGTATTTGCCCTACATACCTGAGATAAATCCCACTTGGTTGGGTGGCAATTCTGTGTATACATTGTTAGACTTGATTTGCTAATATGTTGTTGATGATTTTTGCATCTGTGTTCACAAGAGGTATTGATTTATAGGGTTTTTTTTTTTGTAACGTCTTTGGTTTTGGTACAGGATAATGCTCATAGCATGAGTCAGAAAGTATTCTCTCTGCTTGTATCTTCTAAAACAGATTGTAGAGAATTGGCATAATTTCTTCCTTCTATGTTTGGCAGAATTCACCAGTGAACCCATCTCAGCCTGGTACTTTCTGTTTTGAAAGGTTATTAATTTTTATTCAATTTCTTTAATATATATATAAGCTTATTCATATTGTCTATTTCTTCTTGTGTAAGTATTGGCAGAATGTGTCTTTCAAGGAATTGGTCAATTTCATCAAGGTTATCAAATTTGTGGGCATAGAGTATTTTGTAGTACTTGATTATTCTTGACTATCCCTTTAATGCCCATGGTGTCTATAGTGATGTCGCTTCTTTCATTTCTTATATTAATAATTTTTGTTCTTTCTCTCTCTCTTCATTTTTGTTTAGACTGGCTAGAGTTGTATCAATTTTATTGTTGTTTTCAAAGAACTAGCTTTTTGTTTTATTGATTTTCTCTATGAATTTCTTTTTTTCAGTTTCACTGAATTCTCCCTTAATTTTTATTATTTCATTCTACTTACTTTGAATTTAGTTTCCTCCTCTTTTTCTAACTTCCTAAAGTAGAAACTTAAATCACTGATTTTAGATCTTTCTTCATTTAGTCCAAAATATTTTATAACTTATTTTGAGATTTCTTTTTTGATCCATATGTTATTTAGAAGTGTGTTGCTGAATCTCCAAGTATTTCAGAATTTTCCACCTATCTTTCTGTTATAGATTTCTACTTTAATTCCACCGTGGCCTGAGAGCAGACATTGTGTAATTTCTATTCTTTTACATTTGTTAAGGTAAGTTTTATGTAGAATGTGGAATATATTGGTAAATGTTCCATATGAACTTAAGAAGAATGTCTATCCTGGCATTGTTGGGTTAGGTAGTCTGTTGATATAAATTTTATTGATTCATAGTACTGTTGAGTTCAATTATGCCCTTAACTAGTTTTCTGCCTTCTGGATCTGTTCATTTATGATAGAGAAGTGTTGAAGTCTTCAGCTATAATCGTGAATTTATCTATTTCTCCTTGCACTTCTTAGTTTTTGCCTCCTGTATTTTGGTGTTCTGTTCTTAGGTGTATGCAGTGTTAAGGATTATTATGTCTTCTTGGAGAACTGACCCCTTTATTATTATGTAATGCACCTCTTTATCTCTGATAACTTTTCTTGCTCTGAAGTGTGCTCTGTTTAAAATTAGTGTAACTGCTCTCATTTTCTTTTGATTAATATTACCTTGGTATATACTTCTCCATCCATCTACTCTTAATCTATATGTCTTTATATTTAAAGTGGGTTTCTTGTAGACAACATATAGTTTGGTCTTACTTCTGATCAATTTTGTCAATCTCTGTCCTTTAATTGGTGTATTTAGGCCATTATCATTCAAAGTGATTCTTAATATAGCTAAATTAATTTTTTGTCTTCTATTTGTTGCCCTCATTCTTTGTTCTTATTTTTGCCTTCTACCCTTTTTCTACCTTTTGTGGTTTAAAATAAGCATTTTATATTATTCTATTTTCTATCTTTTCTATCATATCAGTTTAACTTCTATTTTTACTTTTTTTAGTGGTTGCCCTAGAGTTGGGAAAACATATTTAATAACTAATCCAAGTCCACTTTCAAATGACACTATACAACTTTTTGGTAGTACAAATACCTTATAATGACAAAATAATCATAATTCCTCTTCTCATCCCTTATTTTATTGCTGTCATTCATTTCATTTACACATAAACATATGTACAGATAGTCACCAACTTATGATGGTCCAACTTAACAATTTTTCTACTTTATGATGGGTTTATCAGGATGTAACTCCATTGAGGAGCATAAAAGCATGTGTAATTAATAGATTATTGCTATTATTATTTTGAACAATCTGTTATCTACTTGAGCAATTAAGAATAAGAAAAATAAAAGCTATTATTTTACTTCACTTATACCTTCTCTGATGCTCTTCCTTTTTCTACGTAAAACTGAGAATCTGGCCTATTTATTTTCCTTCCATCTGAATAATGTCTGTGAAAATTTTTTTCTTTTGCAAGGCAGGTATACTGGCAACAAATTCCCTCAATTTCTATTTGTCCCAGAAAGTTCTTATTTCTCCTTTACTTTTGAAGGATAATTTCACAGGGTTGGAATTACAGGTTGCCATTTTTTTTTTCTCTCAACGCTTTAAACATTTCACTCTACTCTTTTCTTTCTCGCACTGTTTCTGAGAAGTTGGATGTAATTTTTATCTTTGCTCCTCTATAAGTATTTTTCCACTCTGGCTTTTTGTCAGAATTTTTTATCTTTGATTTTCTTTAGTTGGAATATGAAATGCCTAGTTGTAATTTTGTTGGCATTTATCTCAGCTTCCTGGATCTATAGTTTGGCATCTGACATTCGTTTGCAGGGAAATTCTCCATGATTATTTATTCTCCATGAAATATTTCTTCTGTTTCTTTCTCTCTTTTTTCTTTTTCTTGTATACTTGTGGTGCACTTTTTTTTAGTTGTCCCATAGTTCTTGGATACTGTGCTCTGTATTTTTTTTCTGTCTTTTTTTTCTTTTCAATTTTGGAGGTTTCTATTGAGATATCCTGAAGCTCAGAGATTCTTTTCTCAACCATGCTTAGTCTACTAAGTCCATCAAAGGCAGTCTTCATTTTTGCAGCAGCGTTTTTGACCTTTAGCATTTCTACTTGGTTCTTTCTCAGAATTTCCATCTCATTGCTTACGTTACTCATCTGTTCTTGCATGTCATCTACTTTTTCCATTAGACCCTTAGCATATTAATCACAGTTGTTTTAAGTTCCCAGTCAATTCCAACATCCCTTCCATATCTGATTCTTGTTCTGATGCTTAAGCTGGCCTCTCCAACTGTGTGGGTTTTTTGTTTTTTTTTTTTGCCATTTACTATGCCTTGTAATTTTTTCTTGATAGCTACACATGATGTCTTTGGTAAAAGCACTTTAGTAAACAGCCACCCTATTTACCGATACGGTGTTAAGGTATGGGGGGAGGGGAATGGTTTGTAGTCCTGTGATCAGTTCTCTGTCTTCTAGAGAACCTGTGCTTCTGGGCTGTGAACTTCACACGTGCTTCTTAGTTTGTCACCCCCTTTGGTTCTAGGATGGCTTAAGGGGGCTGGAGTTGGATATTTCCCTTTCCCCAAGGTCAGCTGGGCTAGATAAAATTCTAATAGGTTAGGCTTGCTACATGTTTCTCCTGAAGGCAGACATCGTTAAGAACAGAATGCTCTGGAATATTTCAAAATAATTACTTCCCTCCTCCCTGTCAGAAGCATGAGGGGATTCTTCTCAGATATTTACAGTGAAATCTGGTTGAGTTCCTGAAGGTGAAACTCACCAAAGTGAGAGGTCCCCTATTATTGGCCTCCCCCCTCGAGTTTTTATCTCTCATATACTTATCCACTCAGAGGCTCTAACAGTCTATCAATTACAGTCATGCCAACTCCATGCCCGTGCCTGGACTGTCCTCACTGCCCCTACAGTCAATGCATCAGCAGATCCTGTCAGCTCTACCTTGAAGCTATATCCTGAATCCAACTACATCTCAATACCTCCACTGCTACCAACATACAGGACTTCTAAGCTCCAGAAATGCGAGATAATAAATTTGTGTCACCTGAAGCCACTAAGTTTGTGGTAATTTGTTGCAGCAGCAACAGGAAGCTAATACACCTCCTAATTTGCGCCTGGGTCTTCACTCCAACCTCACTCTAGTCCATTCAACACACCACAGCCAGAATGTTCCTTAAAAACATAAAGTCTTCAGGAACCTCCTCTGCTCATGACCTTGGCTGCCATCCTACTGCTTTTAGGACGAGGACAACGGTCCTTAGTGTGGTAGGTCCCTGCTGACTTTGTGCCCTCATCTTCGGCTGATGCCTACTTTGTTCCCTTCTCACCACATGGGCCTGCCCCCAGGACTGTGGGCCTTTGCTCTTGCTGGTCCTTTTGCCTGCATCCTCCACACCCTGGCTTGGTGAGCCCCTACTCAATTTTCAGTTCTCATCTCCTGTCGCTTCCTCAGTGACAGAACCCTGACACACTAACCGAGATCTCATCCCCCTCTGACATGCTCTCATAGCATCACCAAATACCTCTCACTCCTGACACTACTTGTAACTGTAATGTTATAGCTGGCTGTGGTCTCTCACACTACACTGCTAGCTCCATGAGGACAGGGACGGTGTCTCCATTCTGATATCTCCAAGGCATGGCACTGTGCCTGGACTGTTGTAAGCAATAAAAAAAATATTTTAGTAAATAAGTGGCTGAATGAATAAATGTCTAGGATTTGTGTTCGTGCAAAAAATACCAACTGTAAAATCTTTGTTTCCAGCTAACAGAACTCTGGCTTTTGTGAAACTGCCTTAGTATTGAATCTCTTTAAACCAAGGCACTTTATATTTTAATGATATATTAAATATATATTAAAATATATTATATTTTAATGTTTTAATGATATATTAAATATATATTAAAATATAATATATTTTAATGATTAAAACATTTTGCAAACCTCCCTCCTCACCCAGTCTTTGTGAACACTGCCTTGCAGGAGAAGGCTGGGGTGATTTATAGTAAAGTCTAATCATTTCCTGATAATACCAGGCTGGGCAGGCAGAGGGGGCTATTATTACGCTACTAATTACCACATCCAAGCTGCTCTAAGTGCGATGCTAATTGCTCAGTGAATGAATTGTAGACTCAGGTAATTACCAAATGTAATGTGGCTTCCGTCATGTTTGAGTAAATTAATGCAAATGGGGGAAGCAACCCAGCTTGAAGGGAGTTGCCGCTTGCATTGCTGTTGCTTGGGAAACAGCAGTGTTTTTTTATTAGATGTGAAACTGCCCAGGTATACCCGCTCATCTAGAGTTGTCTTTCCACCAAAGCAGCTGTGAGAAGGCAAGTAAGATCTCGCACCAAATGGAACAGGGAGACTTTTGCCACTCTGACAGATGATTGTCTCTTTCTGGAGCTCTTTATCTGTAAAGCCATTTACAGATAATGCCAGGCTAGGCAGGCAGAGGGGGGCTATTATTATACTACTAGTTCCCAAATCCAGGCTGCTCTAAGTGACCTTAATTGATCACAGGGTTAAGGTTTCCTTAGCTCTGTGATCAATTAACAAGTGAATAAACATTTGTTCAGTTACTAAGGAAAGGATTTCTGCACTGAATTGGGAATTTTGTACTGAGTTCAAGTTCTACCTCAATCATCAGATAAGAGCAAATACTTTTTGGCTGGCACTATTCCAATAAACATTATATATGCATTATCTCATTTAATGTCTACAACAAGCCAGAACATTTGTGATAATTCACAGAATTAGTAAATGGCAGAGCCAGGAGTTGAACCAAGGCATTCTGCCTCAAGAACCTGTATTCTTAACTATTCTGCATTTATTTATTTCTTTGACCCTAGGAAACTCACATTTTCTGAATCTTGTTTTACTTACCAGTGAAGATTCCTGCATCCATTGTGTGTCCAGCCCTTCTATTAAGGCATTTGTAGATGTTCACTTTCACAACAAAGGTGTTAAGGAGGTGGGAGTAACTTATTTGACCATGACTCATAACTAGTAGATGGTAATTTGGGATTTGAACGCTATTTGGTTTGCCTGCAGTACCCTGTGCTTTCTTTTCTCTCAATATTTCCCAAATTGAGGATGTTTAGATCCCCATGAATGGGGCTACAGACTGCTGGAGGTTTGCACACTCCAGTTAGAGACAGTGCATGAAGTTAGCCAGCAACAGCGGAGTGAACATGAACGCAGCTGTGGGCTCTGAATTCACAAGGCAATGTAAGTTTATAAGGTGGCCAACCAGGTGATCCCAGATCTGCTCCTATTATTTATTTATTACCAAAGTGAAAATACCAACTTAAAAATATATGCTTGAGTCATGGAGACTTGGGAATACTCAAACCCAGGGTATGTCTTTATAAGCCAGACTCCGGTTGGGATGTACTATCCTCTGCTAGACTCCTGCCAAGGAAAGCTTGGACTAGTTCCTCCTTCCTGTGTCTATCAGCCACCGTACCGTGGTGAGAGGAACCACTCAAATGCTTTACAGTTGAGCCTTGAACAACATGGGTTTGAACCGTGTGGGTCCACTTACGCATGGATTTTCTTCTGCCCCTGCCACCCCTGAGACAGGAAGACCAACCCCCCTCTTCATCCTCCTCCTCCTCAGCTTCCTCAATGTGAAGATGCTAAGGATGACAACTTTTATGATGGTCCACTTCCACATAACAAATAGTAAATATATGCTCTCTTCTTTATGATTTTCTTAATAACATTTTCTGTAGCTTACTTTATTATAAGTACAAAATATGCATTAACTGACTATGTTATCAATAAGGCTTTCAGTCAACAGTAAACTACCAGTATTTAAGTTTTGGGGCAGTATGTGCAGATTTTTCAACTGCACAGGGGATCAGCAACCCTAACTTCTACATTGTTCAACGATCAACTGTAATTGGAAAACGTGCCCATCTGCTTACTCTCATATCCACAGAGAGCTGTTGCCTTTCAACTGCTCTCTGGAGAAAGGGAACCTCCATTTGGAATATCCACTCCATTCCCACACTTCTTTTCTAGTTATTCCTGACAAGTGACTCATTAGCACATGAGAAACAGATGCTTATGAGGAGAGATGTGTGAAAAGCAGGCTGCTGTAGAGGTTGCCTGCATTCCACGGCAGTACATCTTTTTACGTGGTCACAGATGTCTGGTTGCCTTCTCAACTGGGACACCTTTTTCATGTGACCTCGGTGTAGGAGAAGGTGTCATTGCTTGACAGTGAAAGTGATCTATTAGCCATAGAACAGGGCAAAGGTTCAGGAGTGTGTTCTGAGGTTAAGGGCACGGGCACCATGCACAATGTAACCTTAGATAAACTGCGTAACTGCTCTGAGCCTCAGTTTTCTAATCTGTAAGAACAGTCTAAGTAGAGCACCTGCCACTTAGCGAGTGTAAAAGGTAAATTGTATACATGAAATAAGGTATGTAACTTCCAAAAACGGTACCTGGCACACATCCTAATGTCTTCATAAATTGAGCTGTGTATGATTTCTTAATATTGTCATTCAGGTTTCTCCTGCACAAACATCCACTTCAGGGATATCCCTGCACCTCAGATACTAAAGCGCAGCCCCCATTTCCTAGGGCTGTTTGGTCCTGAGCCCTTGTTTGAAGACTCATACATAAGTCATTAAGCAATGCTGCTCAGGGGCAAGAGCAATGGGGAAGGGGTTCCTGGCCTTGGTCCTGGCCAGGCCTGTGCTCACCCATCATGACACTCAGGAGACTCACTCAGCTGCTATGAGCCTTACTTCTCTCATCTGTATAATACCAGTCTTATCACCTGCCTTGCCTGGCCTGCAGAGTAACTTTGATTATAACAGGAGTCCGTGGATAGGGAAATCAATTGGTGTTGCTTTAGTATGCATATTTGCCAAAAGAGGGCTTTGTGACTCTGGTAAGGGAGAAGGGAAAGGCAAAGTCAGGGAGGCTTCTATATCTTGAGGCCAGTTAAGTTTCATCCATAAAGAAAATACAAGAGAAAAATATTTCTCAGCCACTAAGGCTATATGTACATCATCATCATCATTATCATTATCATCATCATCATTACATACTCTTAATTCAATGCAGAGGAGCAAAGTGAGGCATAGAGAGATTAAATAATTTGCCAAATGTCACAAAGTTGGTAAGTGGTGCTTTTTAATCTCAATAAAATAGTAAAATTAAGATTAAAAAGTAAAAAAAAATAATTTTAGCTTCAACATATTAAGCTTCTACTATGTGGCAGACTCTGTGTTAATGTTTTTCTTACATTATGTTATTTAATCCACAGAGCAAAGCTATGTGGTGGGTATCATTACCCTCAGTTACAGAGGTATAGAAAGTGATGCATAGAGAGATTAAATAAGTTGTCAAATATCACAAAGCTGGCAAGTGGTAGAGCCTGAATGGGAACTAGGTTTGCTTGACTCAAGTGAGGGTCATGGTTACTATTCTGCATAATGCAGCCCTCTAGCTGACGAGACAAGGCAAAGGGAAATAACCACACATGACAGGGCCTGAGAAAAGTTGTGAAGGCTAAACCTTTTGCAGAATTAAGTACGTCAGAAAATGGCTACTGGGAGTTATATTTCTATATCCAGAGTCTGACCATTCCTCACCACCTTTACAGCTACTTCCTGGACCAAGTCACTGTCTTCTCTCACCTGGATTATTGCTGTAAACTCCTAATTGGTCTCACCTTCCACACCCTACCTCCATCCCATATACTCACAATAGAGCATCCAGAGGGAGTCTGCTGAGAGGCCATTCAGACCATGTCGGTGCTCTGCTCAGACCCCTCACACGTAGTAAAAGCCAGAGCCTTATAGGGATTTTCAAGCCCACCCTCGCCCACTTGGCCCTGGCTGCCTTGCTGACGTCAACTCCTTTCATTCCTCCCCTTACTCTTTCTGCCTCAACCGGCTGCATCCTTGAGGTTCTTCAGATACACCAGGCAGGATCGAACCTCAGGACCTTTGCATCTGCTGTTCCCTCTACCTAGAATGTTATTTTCCCCGATAGGCACATGCCTCAGTTTCTCACTGTATCTCACAGGGCTTGGTCAGTAGACAGAAACGGCCTGGGTATTTAAACACCATTTTAACATAAAATGTTGCTAACTAGGCATGTAGTCATTAATTACTGAAAGAATGCTCTGAAGTATTATGGAGTTAGCAACTGCAGGGAGCAACTACTCGCTCTAGGGCTGAGAAAATAGATAAAATAATCACAAAAACTTAGACACTTAGAATAGGGACCCTACTGAGCAGAAATTTAGACCTTTGAGAAAGGGACTGTCTAGATGAACCTGATGTTTCTGAGGGGCTGCTGTAAGGCTGGTTCTGCAAGAGTTAGAAAGACTAACCTGGACTCAGCTGCTGCTCCAGGAAAGCACTGCCTCTGCTGGGGTAAAGAAGCATTCCAGGAATGACATGTATAGGAACCACAGCAGATAGAAAGCTCACAGGAGCGAGCCCCTTTCCTTCCTCCAGCTTCCACTCCCCTGTGACATCCTGTGTTCATGGAGCTGGACAAGAAGTCAGCCAACAAAGCAGACATTTGGTTTTCAGAATGGCAAAGCCAAGTATGCAGGGCGTGGTTTGGAGGCTGAGCATCTACGACTCACTAGCTGGGACTCTAGCTTCCCTAAGGTCTTGCATATCTCACTGGGACCCTTCCTGGCCACCCTAGTTAATAGTGGCTGATCTGGCCCTTTCTATCTCTTTTCCCATTTTATTCTTCTTAACACTGACCTATCTGGCAAGTAGTAGCAGATGCTTTGGTTCTGTATGTCACATCTGCTTGGCTCAGCTCTCTCTCAACAACAGCTATGGTGGATGGTTCTGTGAGAGCTCGGACTCAGGCCCTTCACTGAGGCCCTGTTCTTCAATTAACACCTGCTTCTAGCCAGCTAAAGGGACTAGTTATTCTAGATTAGGGTTTCTCAATCCTGGCACCGTTGACATTTTGGGCCAGATAATTCTTTGTTGTGGGAGGCTGTGCTATGTATCGTACAACATTGATCAGCATCCCCGGTCCCTACTCGCTAGGTGCCAGTAGCACTACCTCTTCAGTGACAACCAAAA
Organism: Symphalangus syndactylus; assembly: GCF_028878055.3. Lineage (NCBI taxonomy): Eukaryota > Metazoa > Chordata > Mammalia > Primates > Hylobatidae > Symphalangus > Symphalangus syndactylus. Next base: position 38,387,799 of record NC_072429.2, read on the forward strand.
ATGCTTCCAAAATGGCCCCTGGGGGACAAAATGCTCTCTGCTGAGAACCACTTTTCTAGACTTATACCTAGTCCATGGGCTATGTGAGAACCAGTTAAGCACATGGGTATTTGCATGAGCTAGAGTGGGTTTGATTGGATGTGTCTTCATGTATGACCTATATTCCTGTGGGCATCACTAAACTTGACTATGCATTATTTTGCTCACATGTAAAATGAAAATGATACTATCTTATAGGGCAATTATGGGGATTAAATAATTTATGGAGAGGGCTTAGTACAAACCAATTTGTCAATACAAATCAACAATAAATTATTGTAACTCAAAGCAAAGCATCAATGTAAGTCATGAGAAACTACCACCAAGTTGTTTTGTCAACATATGATGCCAAATAGCTGACTGGTATTTGTTTGTTTGTCTCACTGAAAGTGCTTGACACTGGCCTCAGAGAAATGAGTGGTGAACATGCTTCTAAAGTCTGTAGAAATTTCATAGGAATGGCTGCCAGATGCTAGAATTTGGGTAACTGATGATGAGACTCGCCTGCAATTGGGATGCATTTAAAGGCAATTAAGATATTGAGTGCAATTGTATGACACTGCAGAAAAATAATAAACACTTGTCAAGTAGTAAATTTCACTCTGATGCTTAGAGTCAACTTGCTGTTTGATTCATCTAATTGATTTACTGTTCCAAATGGCACCAAAAGTAATGAAAGTAACAAATATGGTTACATTGTATTTCAGGCTCTGAGTGGTTTATTCATCTCAATCAGCAGTCAGAACCCAAAACTATCCCTGGTAGATAGGACGTAGCATATTCAGGTACAGCTTGAGGTGGTACATAGGGTTCATTCTGATGAGTGACACAAGAATCCCAGGCTTTGTTGGCAGTAAGAAATCTGGGTTCTTGTCCCAGCTCTGCCACTTACCCCCTGTGCACTCCTAGGCCTGTCGTTTCCTCCAGGACTGTTTCTCCACATTTAATATGAGTAATCTGGGTGCAGTTCATTTGGTTTTCTATCTCTATGAAGTATCACCCCACCCCCACTCCCACTTCACAATACCCTCAGAAGTATGCAAAGAAAGGAAGTCAAGAGTAGAAGGAGTACTCTTGACTTTGGTGCAGTTGAAGCATGCCTTTTGAATTCTCATGCCTTCTTTCCTTCCTTTCTAGGTACACCGTTCTGCACAGTGGACATCATCAGGAACTCGAGAAACTGCCCATACACAATGACCCAGAATCCCTGGAATCATGCTTCTGATTGAGGACATGGCTCACAACTTAGCCATTCATTCGCATTCATGTTTGCATGAACAGGTCACCCTGGCATCACTCCTGATCCTCATCACCACCAGTGAGGCACGAGGCAGTAGGGGCTGAGAGCCCAGAGGAGGTACATGGAGGACAGTGTTGGGGGGTAGCTGAGGCCAGAGCCTCGAGGGTCTCAGAGTTGTGAAGAAACTTCAGGCATTGTCAGATTCAGCCTCCCATGCAAAGCAGGAGTAGCATCTTCTATTTCATCCCTGAAAGTTGGTCAATCTCTGCTTATACACCTCCAGGGACAGGAGCTCACTACCTCCTAATTCAGGCCCTTTTATTTTGGAGAAGCTCTCATTATAAGGAATTTCTTTCCTTTCTTGGAACACAAACCTGTTGCTGCTCCAACTTCCATGCAGTTAGCCCCCACTTTCCCGTGAGAGGCCTTAAATACTGGAAGAGAGTAATCTGTCACCATGCCTGTGAGTTTTTTTTATAAACTGAACATCTCCAGTTTCCTCTCCATTGTGGCCATCTTCTTCTGGACATGCTTTGGTGGGTGAATTAATCATGCTTCTTCTAATAAAGTTAGGTTGATATCAATGCCAATATGTCTATCTAGAAGCATTGACATAGTGACAAGTGAAGTGTCAAGATTTTTGGCTTATAGCCATGAATATTTTCCTTCTTTTCCTCCTTGGGAATAGGTTTTGGAGATTCCACTTAGGTTTTGGCTTCAGAGCCATTACTAAAAGGCATCTTTGCAGCTTGTCTGATGTGTGTGCGTGCATGCACACATGTGTGTTTAAAGTTGACATTTTCTTATTGGCATATTGATGTTGAGGTCATTAGAATTCATTTCATTTCTATGGCAATGGGAAAAGGATCTTACTTCTTTCCTGAGAATGTTGATTGAGAATGACCTTATAACCCAGAGTCTGGGAGGGAAACTGACTTTTCTTCACCTTTGTCAGCATCTTATCCTCTCGAAATACCTATGGAGATGCTTCTCTTTCTCAGTCAAAGCAATCACCATCTTCCTTCATCTTGGGGGTAAATTATATACTCAGCTTGAGGGTCTGAGGGCAAATTTTTAAAGCTGCCTTTCTTTTGGCTGCTGAGCTGATTTTTAAAAACCCCAATGAAAGGATTTATTACTGGTCCTCCCTTAGTGAGACAAAGGGAACAGGGCATGTGGGCAATGTTGAAGTTCATATGTAACACGCTTTTGATTGAGGACATGCCAGGAGTTTAACAGCAAGATAAAGATGTGCCAGGAGTTTAAACCTCACAAGTTCTCTTTGCCCTTCTACTTGGTCTGTTGATCCTTCTTCTTCCTAACTGATATCAGATGCCACAATTGCCTCCTTAACCCTTATTTCTTCCATGAAGGTAGAACCCATTAGCCGGCCCTCTCTCTTCTTTCTGTGCCCAGGTATGGTGAGAAGGGATAGTCAGACACCACAGAGGAGACTAGGATGATCACCTTTCTGGTTTTAACATTCAAGTCCCTTATCCCAGGAAACTCCATGGTCCCGGGCAAACTAAGGAATGTTGGTCACCACACTGATGGGACCTCCCTGTGTTGAGGATTAATACCCATCCCTCCTCAGAGTGGATTCTCTTTCTTCTCTTTTTCATGGAAAAAGCAAAGATTAGTGAATTTGGAAGTCCACAGTTCTCCTTTCTGAAAATGGCTCTCTTCCCATCCAACAACGAAACATTTCTTAGGGAAGGACTAAAACAGGGATAATAAGAACCAGATAATAGTGCTTTGAGGTAGCTGGTAAACTTTTTTTAATGCCACCATTGTTGACAGGATCTACTACTTAATACATACATGCATACACATATACATAACTACAGTAGGATTTCTCCCTTATGAAATATTTCTTTCCCAGGAGCTTAGTAAGCATATCTGCTTATGTAAAATATTATTTCTCAGTGGCAGGTCTTCCATATTAAATGGGAACTTGGATTCAATAGAGACACAAAGATTACAACATAGGGAGGAAAATGAGATCTCACTATATCACAGGACTCTTCTTAACTCTCTAGATGTGCTTGTTAGCCAGCCCATGATTGGTGTCTGTAGAGGTCACAGGCACCCTGGACCAGGGAAAAGACAGCAATTGCAAGAATAGTACTCCTTGTCATTGTCAAGAAACTGGTCTTTGCAGAGGAGAGCCTCACAAGCTTGCTTTGTTACCACTTTGGACTAGGGCTGGGATGCTGTGAGTGATTCATCAAATGCCAACATTGGTGATTTACAGGACAGGGTCAGACTTGTTCTGTGTGAGCAGCTACTAGCCTTGCCTAGGAATCCAGGTAATTTAGCATGTGTATGAAAGACTCAGAAAGAGAAGACTTATAGCTTGCCCAAGGAAGGAGGAGACGTATACCTTGCCCTCTTCTCTAAGAAGGCCACCCTCTTCCAGGAAGCCTGCTGTGTCAAGAAGAGAAGCATCTGAGGAAGAGGATGATGTGCTGCAGACATGTCTGCCAGATTGGCCTTGACAATCACTGGGGTTGATAAATGCTACAATCAGACTATCCCCATGTCTGGGAGAAAGGAAGTTCACTGTGCCTCCTCTCCACTTGACTCTCCAGGCTGCAAGACTCTTCAGCTCTGAAACTAGAGAGGGATGCACCATTCTAGTCTTCACCATTTACAGCTAGAAAGCAAAAGAAATAAAAACCAACTTCTTCAACTAATACCCAAGTATGTGCTTGTAAAAAAACCTTTTCCTTCTGAGACCCCACCCTCTTGTCTTGCCAACATTTCCACTTCATGCTGCTAACTTGCTCTGTACTGATGCAAATTGCCGTCTAGCTGGAGAGTGGGGGGTGGGCATGGGGTGGATGAGGGAGGGGACCTAGGGAGGGGCTGGGGAGTGGATACAACTACGTTGCCTTTACTATTGTCTTCAAGCAAGAACAAAAATAATGTCTTCTTGGTGCTGTGCTGTCTACCCACTTATCTCTTTGGAATTGGATCTCTCTTTGGTGAGAAAACATTGTCACTCCTCTCTTTTTGTCTCTTCACTTTGCTGTGGTCAAAATCTTGTAACACCTAGTCTAGGAAGGAAAAGAAGACTAATGCATTTACCTCTTCTGGCCAAAATTTGTAATCTCTTTTCCATCTAATTTAGAAAACTGAGGCTGAATATTTGGTTTGAATTCAAACAATTCAGGAATGGATTTTAAGTCCTAAGTATGAACAACGCATTGCTTTGGGCCTTACTCAAAACTTAACTTCACCTGTCTCATCTACAAAATAGAATTTCTGAGTTTGTAAGATTGTTGTGAGTGCTCCAACATGGGTCGTCTGAGGGCCACTGTTAGGATTTTTACCAAATGTGTTCTGCCTGTTCTGTTACCTACTTAATATCTTTAAGTCCATTCAAGTTTTCACTTACCTAAATTTATTTTTGAAGGGAACATTATATCAGTACTCAAAATAGAAAAAAAGGCTATTGAGTTTTAACTAGATGCCAGTGATCAAAGTGCAACCTCTGTTTCTGTGTTTAAAAGGGAGACAAGTGAATGTTGGAGAGTTGTTAGAAATGCCCTACCTCTTGTGTGTGGCTCTTTCAGTTAATTGGGAGGATCAAAAGAGAACTTACAGAAGAGGAGCTTCCAAGCTTTAGGAGTTACTGTGATTTAGCTACAAGCTGCATTCTACACTTTTGGAAACATGGAGAGAAGGGATAAGAAACTGCATATATTTTTAACTACTGTTATAGTGGATTCAGATTAGGTTTCTCTTTCTTTACCTTTTCTTTCAGCTTGCCCCAGATCAATATCTTTGTTAATAAAAATAATAAAATAGCAATAAGATAAACTGACATTTAATGAGCTTTTTTTCTGCTATGCATTGAGGTCAGTGCTTTATATGGATTATTTCATTTAATCCTTGTGAAATCCTTACAAGATTAGTATGAAAATTACCCCTACTTTACAGCTGAGCAAACCTCAGCTGTAACTGGTGACTAGCTCAAGGTCGAGACCTGGGAAGTGTGGATTTGAAATGCAAACCCAGGCAGTCTTATTCTAAATGAGGCCCACAGTCCTAAGCATGTGCAACTGTGTTCATTATGGGGATGTATGTATTCCACCTTCACCTGTTAGGCACTGCTAGGAAAGAGCAATGAACAATGTTGCTTAAGAATTTTCCTTTCCACATCAGCCTGGGACCCGAAAAGGAACTCTGGACATGCCTATTACAGTTTGAACTCTGTCACTCACTTGCTTTCTTGTTTTCCTTTGCTCTTGCTTCCTCTGCCTGAGCCTCAATTTCCATCTTTAAACCATGGAAGACTCTGGTAAATTATTGATCAGCAGGAAAGGCCCTTCTGCACTGATCTTTTATAGTCTGTCTAGTATTCAGCAAACTGGGATTACTGAATAACCAGCAATAGACTGTGAGAACAAGATGTGAGTCAAAGAAAGCATTGGTCCTTTATATTCCAGGCCATCAGGGAGGCTGCTCATAGTAGGAGTGGCCCCTAAAAAGGCAGTTTGCCTTCCCTGTATTTCTTGGTCGGAGCCTGGAACACTATTTGGATATGCTCCCATTGGTCTCAGTAAGCATCAGCCTACCATTGCAAGCTTTGTGCAGTTTCTCTGCACTTTTATAAGATCTCTAAGTCTCTCATGACAGCATATAAAGAGGGATTGTTGACTTCATTTTATAGAAGAGGAAAGACTTTGTCAGGGAAAGTGATTTGTCCAAGAACAAGAGCTGATATGAGGCTGAAGTCAGGACTGAAAACATTCAGATTTCTCAATTCTAACAAAATGCTTCCTTATTCTTTAAGTTTATTTTATTTCTAAATAGATAAATTATACATTTTTAGACTATATAAATTATAGGTTACACAAATGATGTATTTATGCAATCCATTTCCACTGTAAAAATTTCTTGTTATATATATTAATACATACAACAAAATACCCCTTGACTCCAACTCAATGTTACCCCCCTCCCCAGAAGTAAATGCTCTTTTCACTTGGCTTATGTAATTCAAGAACATTTTCTATGCATTTACATATGTATAAATGTACATGTATAACATATGGCTTTGTTTTTTCTTATATGTAAATAAAATGATGTTGGTATATAATAATTTGCTACTTGCCTTTTCAACAGTGTACTCTAAACATCATTTCACATTAACACATATAATTTTTTTAGCTGCTGCGTATCCATTTCATGCTATAGACATTGTATGGATTGCAGTGTTTTTTTGCATTCTACCTGCCTCCCATGTGTCAATGGAACATCTCCCGCATCAGAAAATCAGCCTCTGTTTTTCTGGGACTGTGCTAAACATAGCTGGAGTGGTTTCAATTTAAGTGGCAGCAGTAAGTTGACTTGGCAGTTTCCCTATTAGGGCAGGCCCACCCTTATATGGGCCTCCTCTCATTATGAAGGACCAAGAAACTGCCCAAGTTGCACAGGCTTTGGACTCATCCTGCAGGACGTCATCCTTTGACGGCATCCCGTTCCCATCAATTCCTAGATGTGTGCTTTTGAGCAAGTTATGTAACCTCCTAAAATCTAGTTTTCTCACCAGTAAAGTAGGAACATATTGATCATACATTTAAAGTGTTATTGCAGGAGGTATGGAAAGCACTTAGTAATAATCACTTTTAAAAATGCTAGCTTTCATACTGTCATGATTTCCTCTTTCTCAACAGCCTCACCAGTTCTGTTTCCTACTATCCTGGAATATGGTATGAGGAACAGGTTATGGAAAGATGAGTCCAAATAAACCCCACACATCACCCGCCCCCCGCCCCCCGCCACAAAAAAACAAACAAAACCAAACTTGGCTGGGCGCGGTGGCTCACGCCTGTAATCCCATCACTTTGGGAGGCCGAGTGGGTGGATCACCTGAGGTCAGGAGTTTGAGACCAGCCTGGCCAACATGGCAAAACCCCGTCTCTACTAAAAATACAAAAATTAGCCTGCCATGGTGGCGGGTGCCTATAATCCCAGCTACTTGAGAGGCTGAGGCAGGAGAATCGCTTGAACCAGGAGGCGGAGGTTGCAGTGAACTGAGATCCTGCCACTGCACTCCAGCCTGGGCGACACCCAAACTTCTTTTCATAATAAAAGAAATTATATTGGAAGCAATACTACCTCCACTGGCATCACACTGTCCAGTTTACTGGCGGCTCCTGTTGGAAACTAACCACTGCCCTATGGGGTGGGTGGTTATATTATTAGTTGTTACCATTTGACAGAAGAGAAACCTGAGGCTGAAACATCTCCAGCTCTCCCATCAGTTGTTTGAGGAAGTCAAAAACTGAACTCAGGTCTTCAGATTCTACATATGAAGTCCCTGTAAGAATTGTGGTACTAGCTATTATTTAGGGAGACTGTTAGACCTACACACCTGGCAACGAGACACCATTCTTTCACTGATATCAAGTCATATATCATCCATGCAGTATTTTTAAAGTCTTTAAAAAATGTGCCAGGCACTGCACTGCACCAACAGCTGGTGATATAATTAAATGAATGAATAGGGTATCTCAGTTCTCTATGGCAGGTGTGGCCAAACCGTGGCCTGGAGGCCAAATCTGGTCTGTGAGCCTTCAGGTTGGTGTTTTACTTTAGTAAATGGCTGGGGAAAAAGTTTTATTTTGTGACATGTGAAAATTACGTGAAATTGAAATTTGTGTCTATAAAGTTTTATTGTAACACAGCCATGCCCATTCGTTTATATCATCTATGACTTTCACAATAGTTGTGCAGTTGCCACAGAGAATGTGGCCCATTGAGCCTAAAAGATTTACTATTTGGACCGATACAGAATTTGCTGACCCTTGCTGTGGAGCACTCTCCAGCCCTTCGTATTATATATATATTCACTGAGTGACTATCATAGTTGGCATCTTCCAGATTTTTTTCAGCTGTTCCAGTCGTAGCATCTTTTGAATGATTTTAGCACTGCCAGCTGTACTTCCACTGATCTAACAGTTTAGGTTAGGTTAGACAAAGACATGACTAAGCCAAAAATTACAAAGCAGCGGCCTCTTGTGGCTAATATAAGCATTATTTAGATAATTTGATTAACAGGTTACGGTGAAAACCTAGAGTTAGATTGTCTTCGCTCAGGGTTGGGAATCCCAGATTATTTTGAAATAGCTAGGATATTCTGTATTTCCTGCCTCTTACCACACTTGTAATCTGTATAGTGAAACACACTTGTCTAATTATAAGTTAGCTGAGTTAAAAACAACGTAATAAGGAGACAATAGAATGAAGTACCCAATTGAATCACTCTTCTAATGTAATGTGAATTTTTAGAGCCTGGGAAAAAAGAGAACGTTAAGACACTGATTAACGTGGAATATTTTGTTAGAAAAACTTGCTGGCATCCTTGTATTTCTGTCACGAAAAACAGAGACAGCCTAGTGGGAATCAGAAATTGGGATCATTGTCCTACCTAGCCTAAAAACAGGTCCTAATCATGGGTGAGCAATTTTTCCCCTTGGGCTTCAATTAAGCCCTTGTAAATGAAGGAAAAGGGGCTGAACAAATCTCAAAGAAACTTTACACCTTTGACCATAATTTCATGTCTAGAGAAAACTTATAAAAATTTTCCACAGGCCTTCAGTTTAAGTAATTTGCTGAGGTCACTTGGCTAGCAAGTGACAAAGCCATGACTCAAATGCAGGTGTTAAAGCTTTTGCTGATGACCCTTGACACTGTAATACTATGTATATCACTGCCTTATCAGGGCAATTAATTCCTCACCTTGAAAGGGGAGAAAGGCCATCTCCTGAAGAAAAGAAGTTTGGAAAATTCTGCTGTTCCCAGTATTGCCTTAAAGAGCTCTGCCTGTAATCCTAGTACTTTGGGAGGCCGAGGCAGGCGGATCACCTAAGATCAGGAGTTCCAGACCAGCTGGCCAACATGGTGAAACCCTGCCTTTACTAAAAAATACCAAAAATTAGCTAGGCATAGTGGTGGGTGCCTATAATCCCGCCTACTCAGGAGGCTGAGACAGGAGCATCACTCGAACCAGGGAGGCAGAAGCTGCAGTGAGCCGAGATCATGCCATTGCACTCCAGCCTGGGCAACAAGGGTGAAACTCCGTCTCAAAAAAAAAAAAAAAAAAAAAAAAAACAAACAAAAAAAGTTCTGTGAATTGAACATCTTGTAGCTAAAAACTTTCAGAGATCAGAAATTGGATTACACTGGAATCTTACTTAGATACAATTCTATATATACACTGCTTTTCTGTGCAGTATTTGCTGCTCTTCTTTAAAAAGAGGGATTCAGGTCCAAGGCAAGAGAAAAGTTTTTAATAAACTTTTATTTTATATTCAAGATAAAGCATATACACAATTCAATGTGGAAATAAATTACTAGAAATACTTTGGAAACTTTTCCATTTCCCTCTCAAACTCGCTTTTTTTTAAGCTCATAAGTCTTTTTATTTGCTTTTAAGACACATGGCAACTATAATACTAAGAAAGAACTACAGTTTTGTACAGAAACATAGAGCCTTGTCTTGACTATAAGGTTTAGTTGGTGTTTTAGTAACAACAAAAAAGCACACAAGACACAAACGCTCTTCAACAGGTTTACTCAAACAGCTTCGCTCAAGAAGAAAAAGGCACAGATTTAAAAGGATGACAATAATCATTAAGAATGAAGTAAATGGAGACTCAGTCAAAAAATGATATTTTATGAATTGTCAAGAGAAAAGCAAGTCTTTCAAATTATCTGTCTTCATTAAAATGAATTTTTAAATTAAATTGTATAAACATATGATATAAAGTTGGTACTTTAGGAAGCGTCTTTGTATATTTTTTATGTACAAATCTTTGTATACAATTTCGATGTTCCTTATATATTCCCTATATAGCAAACCGAGCCAGGACCTCCCAACTGCATGCCTCAAGTCCCTGTGGAGCACTCTGGCAGCTGGATGGCCCTACTTGCTTTCTGACAAAATAGCTGGAAAGGAGGAGGGACCAATTAAATGTAGTCATCTTCAACTGGCTCTCCATTGACATCACAATAGTGGATAAAAATTGCCACTACTCGCTGAAATACACCCTTCTTCATCTGACGCATCTCTGAAATTTCCTCTCCTATTGTTTCCATACAGATGTCTGCAGACAGCTGTCCTTTCCTTCTAGGAGCATAGATAGTGCCTTTGAAATTAGAAATAAAAGGAGAGATACATATGATAATCAGAATCATTTGGAAAATCACTGATAAGCTGGTCCATAGGAAATTCCCATATACTCCATTATAATGTAACTGATGCATGAATAGCTCAAGGAATGGTTCACCACCAGTTTGTTCTTATGTTTGATGCCTAAGACAGCATACATGCTTAAAGTCTCAAGGTAAAAATACCGCAACAAAGGCAAGTCAGACACATGCACATGTAGTTCATAAAATCCATTTCCTTATATTTTTAAAAAAACTTTGGTTAACAATAAATATTCAAGTATGCTACCACTTAGAGAAACTACATTCAAAAATTTCTCCCCAAATTTCTACACCTAAATTGTAAGTTTCCACACAATAAGCAGCTCATAACTAGCAGGAGAATAATACAATTGGAGCAATTTTGAAACAATATAGTTGAAGAGTTATTTAATAAATAATAAGATTATAAATACTTAGGTAATACAAAAATCTTGTAGGAAAATCTGTCTAAAGGAATCCTTTCTACTAGCCTTTATATATCCCTAGTAAGTCCACTGAACATCTATTGTACAAATAAAGAACTGTTTTGAAGTGAGTAAATAAAAAATATTTATATGGGAAACCATTTAACACTGCACTGCTCCTAACTCACAAAAAGATATTAAGTATGTAATACAGTAGGCTATACTTAAACTAGAGAATAGATGTCAAGTCAGGTCATAATTACTTTCTTCATCGTCTTCAAAGTCGTATCGAGCGAAGCTGTTGGGCTCTGCAGCTCGTAATGACCTCAGCCAAGGGAAGTCAGAAATCATGGAATATGGAGCTCCATCCACAACACCTAAAAGACAAATGTAACAGAGCTAACTGGTGTGGAAGTGCTGACAGAGCCAAATTCTGCAGTATTTTGTAAGCAGAATGTAAAATATAAAATAAAGAGAGTGAGTCAGGTGTCCTCAAATCATTTCCAGCTATCGAACTATAGTAATTTGTAATTTTTGTTTACATTTTATGTTTCACCACTGGTTCTGATTGTCCTAGAAATAGTAAAGACTCACACAGGCAAAGCAATATTCATCTGGCTCCACTTCTTGCAGGTATTGAAATCATCCATATTTTGAAGAACTGTAAGACCCCCATTCATATCTTCCCTAAGGCATGTCCGGTCATCTAGTTAATAGCTATTTAACTTTCTTTTTTAAAAAAGTATAATTCTCTACATTGGGGTTACTGCTTGCTGTAAGCCCCAACCAGTTTGACTAATTGATTGATGGATCATTCATTCATTCATGAATGAGAAAGGGCCATGTTTGGTTTCCCAGGCTGGTCTTGAACTCTTGGGCTCAAGTGATCCTCCCACCTCAGCCTCCTGAGTCGCTGGGATTAGAGGTAAGCTACTGCACAGGCTATTTAACTTCCTAAACATTTGTAAATATTCACCTTCTAAAGTATAGATTTCTCTTCCCCAGGGGTACTTTGGGTATTTCTTTAAGTCTTCTTCATTTCGAGTGGCTTCAGGGAAGAATTCATATTTAATGAGCTCTCTGGAAGTAACAGGAAAAATTAAGCAAAAATTACAAAACTGGAAATAGAGTGTCGGGTAGGAAGGAACCATCAAAACTGTTTCGGACACAGATTCTACCGAACATCTCAAACAAACATTAAATACCTAACAGAAGTAGGATACACTCAAACTAGAGAATCCAAGTGTAGTCAGGTCAAAACTACTTTCTTCACTATCTTCAAAATCATATCGGGGAAAGAAAGTCACTTTCTAAGCATATGTCTTCTACACAAAAGGTGCTTAATGCAACATTTATATAACAAATATATAAAAGTCAAATTTTCTGATGATATAAAATATCATAGTCTTAAGATCTTCTTCAAGTTGATCTCTTTTTCATGCCCCAAGGCTAAATAATGTTACAAGTACATGGTACATGTGCAATTTGTTCTTGTAATTGTTATCTGAGTTTTAAAGATCATAAATATATACATATGCTTTTTAGTTTTAAGTCCTCATTTCCCTCAGTTTCTCACTTATGTTAACTTCAGGATAAGCTTGTTTGAAAAGCTTAGATGGAATCATGTAAAATAAAGAAAAACTGGGATTTGCTTCTGGGTGTCCCTGCTATAAGAAATGACTCAAAAGGCCTTTAAGGGCCACAGAGTTACTTACTGATTGATGTTTGCTATAGTGTCCATCCAGCTGCGAATGCGCACCTTATTCCGGACATTGGGAGGGTTACTGAATTCATGGATAATACAGATGTGATAGGGGTAGGGACCACTAAATAGCTTCTGCTCCAAAGTTAGAGTGTCCACCTGTGGAAGACATCATAAAGAGATGTCTTCAACAAAGAGAACGCCTTAGAAATCTCTCTCCTAGAGCTTGAACAATCTTTCCATGGACCTTCAGTTTTGAAATCTCTAGCTGATTTGAAAATCAAATGTCACATTCAGACCTGAAAACAGTTTGTCATGCTGGGAATAATTTTGCAAACTCTTCTGTCTAGGGAACTTGGCAATTTATATCTCACTGTTATATTTAAATACCTACTAAACCAGAGAATCCCGATTGAGATAAATGACGTCAGTGAACTCAGAATCCACTTCTGCGTATGTCCTTTATTAAGTATTGACTGCATTATAGAACTGTGAATGTGTAGTAACATATACCCTATTCAAATGAGACTGCTGCCCAGTCTTTAAGAGAGAATGCATTTTCTTGTCTTCTAGGAGCCTTTGATAACATTGCTTTTTTCTCATGGCATGCCCTCCCCCATCTCTAGTTATGAAATCTCACCTGGCCATCTGAGTGGCATATGTGTTTGTCTCCTTTTTTGGGAAGGCAAACTCCTTGGGGGGAGGATCATGTGTTGTGTATTTTTTTGCACCCGGCATATTGTAAGTTTTGAGACACTTGACAATATGATGAACTGACTCTTTTGAGGCCAGGCTTACACACTGATTACAAAGAGGCATTTAAAATTTCCTTTAAACCCTCTTTTGGCATTAAGCATAGAACCTTATATACAATATACTCTTAATAATGATAATGACACTAATAGTAGTTATATGATGGCTTACTATATACCAGCACCTGTTTGAGAGTTTCACATGTATTAAATATCACAATAATCCTGGGTATATCGTTATTATTCTAATTTTACAGATGAAGAAACTAAGACATAGAAGTCAAATAATCTGCTACAGGTCAGACAGCCAGAAATTTAATCAGGCAGTCTGAACCAGAGACTGTGCTCTTAAACCACAGCCAAGGGTTTATACTTTTAATAAGTATAAAAACCTGTTGAATAACAACTCCCTGTATCATACATAACCTGTAAAAACTAAAATATCATTACTGTAGGTTGGGCAAGTGAATGAATGCCAAATCCAAAAGGCTAAAGACTAAAAAGAAAAAGAAAAACACCACAATATATGTATCATCGGAAAGGAGCAAAGCTCGTTACCTGCTGCATTGGGCGTAGGTATATGATGCGGTTTCTCTCGGGTGGCATTCTTAGTATCTGGTCTAGTACCTGATCCATGTTCAGTTTCTTGCACTGTGCATAGTCAAATCGGTTTACAATTGGTGCATTTTCTACTTTTAAATGTTTTAGTACCCTGCACCTGGTAGCTACAAAACGAAAACAATGGTAAGCTCTATACATATCATCTTTGGAGAGATGGCCTAATTTTTGTTAGCACAAAATACTGCAGTAACAAACATCTTTAATAGATGTCAAATAATATCATAGAGTACAAATGGCAGTTAACAAAAAAATTTGAAAATGTGGTTCTGTTCAATTCAAAAGAAGGTAGAAGGGGCATTAAAGTGTCTTTTTCTAAGATTTTACTGTTAAGAAAACCAAGTCTCAGAAAATGACTTGCCCAGACAGAAACTGTTTAGGAAATATTTATTTAAAAAATGAATAACTATTATACATTTTTATAGTCAATAGTCAGACCTGAAATATTCACCTACGCTACCTTACATTCACTCTCAGGAATGAGCAGAGTTGGATTTTAATTCCTGTCACAAATGTAAAAGCAGAACCTTGAAAAAAAAGACCCAGAAACACATTTGGATACTTTGGTCTAAAGCTATTCAGTCCAATCTAGTAGCCACGTGGTTAGTGGTTACCATAATACTGAACAGTGTAGACACAGAACATTAAAGTTCTACTGAAATGCTGGTCTAAAACATGGTTAGTTTTTCTGTTTGATATATAAAACATGAAGTCAAAAAAAGTAATTTTGATATAATAAACACATTTAACTGAACTAGTATACCAACTTCAGAAAAATATTTCCTTCTCTTTTTTTAATCTCAAATTTCAACCTGGTCCAATTTTCACTGCAGATTTCAACCAGGTCCAACTTGAGAGAGAAGATCAAATGGAAAAGATTATAAAACCACAGGCTCATTTGTCTGATCTTTTTAACATTTCACAGACATCTTCTGTAACATCCTTGACCCAAATGTCATCATCGTCTTGCAAAATCTAATGTAACTAACTTGACATTTAAACACTGAGAGAGACTCTCGCCTCTCACGTTCATTTTCTTCTTTTGTGACTTGGTGGAAAGAAGGGGAACTGGTGTTGAGGACAGCAACAGAGGAAAGGAGAGTGCTAGATGACAGTAAGGATCCAGTGGTTCTTAGCTATAAAATCAGACATGGCTAAGGTCAGTTCTAATCTCATTTAATCATGTCCTCTGTCATTAACTTAGCCACTACCTACAGACTAAGCTAAGATCCTCTCACCACGATAAGCTGAGCCAAACAATTTGGTTTAAAGGGGAGAAGGTTGGGCCTGAGGCCGTGTGATCCATCATTAGGTTAGAGAAGGTACGGGAGGAATCATCGAAGTAAAAAGAAGAAAACTAGTCAGATTCTCGGAGAGCTCAGAGAAAGGAATGGAATGAGATGCCAACTGGCAGAGACTGAAGATTGAGTTTTACATTCTCAGAGCTCAAAGGGTGTAGGTACTGATAGAATGAAAGTTCTTCCAGTGCTGCTGTAAGGCTAGGGTGAGTACCCCTACTGTTACAATCTCTGAGCTTTTGAAGAGCCTGTGTTCTCTATTGTAGAAGGAAACTCCAATAGGAGATAGTAATTTAAGATGTTTTAGGACCAAAGACCACATTGGCTGGGACAGAGAAAAGTACTACTTCTTCAGAGTAAACAATAAGAGTCTGGGGTCCCCAAGGTCTGAACTTTTGTAGAATTCAGAGGAGAAATAGTGCTTGAATCTCAGTTTCATCTCTCCTTTCTTGGGTTCTCCTCAGTTTATGACAATATGTTTGGTAAATATCTTTTAATGGGATTTCTTGTTTACTACTAATATGGTATGAGATATAAAACAAAACAAAATAGACCTCTTAATATTTTTTGGCAATACAGGTTGACTAACCTTTATCTGAAATGCTTGGGACCAGAAGTGTTTTAGATTTCAGATTTTTCTTCAAATTTTGGAGTATTTGCATTATATACTTACCCTAATCAAAAAAATCTGAAATCTGAAATGCTGCTCCAATGAACATTTCCTTTGAGCATCATGTTAGTGCTCAAAAAGTTTTGAATTTTTAAGCACTTGGGCTTTCTGATTTTTAGATTAGAGATGCTCAACGTGTACTAACATAATACAAATTAACATCACTAGGCATTACTAGAGGTCAGACCCTGTACTGCGTGTGTGGGTGTGTGCATATGTCATGTATATATATACATATACAGGCATTTCTCATTTTATTGCACTTTATTGTGATTCGCAGACACTGCACTGTTTACACAAGGTCTGTGGCAACCATGAATTGAGCGTCTACTGGTGCCATTTTTTTAGTAAGCATGTGCTCCCTTTGAGTCTTTGTGTTACATTTTAATAATTCTTGCAGTATTTCAAACTTTTTCATTATTATTTTATCCATTATGGTGGTCTGTGATCAATGATCTCTGATGTTACTATTTTAATTGTGGGGTGCCACAAACTGCACCAATATAAGTGAACTTAATAAATGTTGTGTGTGTCCTGACTGCTCTCCCAACAGGCTGTTCCCTTGTCTCTCTCCCTTTCCTCAGGTCTCCCTACTCCCTGAGATATAATGATGCTGAAATTAGGCCAATTAATAACTCTACAATGGCCTCTAAGTGTTCAAGTAAAAGGAAGAGTCACAAATCTCACTTTATTTATTTATTTATTTATTTTTTTGAGATGCAGTCTTGCTCTGTCGCCCAGGCTGGAGTGCAGCTGTGCAGTCTCGGCTCACTGCAAGCCCCGCCTACCGGGTTCATGCCATTCTCCTGCCTCAGCCTCCCGAGTAGCTGGGACTACAGGCACCCGCCACCATGCCCGGCTAATTTTTTTGTATGTTTAGTGAGATGGGGTTTCACCGTGTTAGCCAGGATGGTCTCGATCTCCTGACCTCGTGATCCGCCTGCCTCGGCCTCCCAAAGTGCTGGGATTACAGGCGTGAAGCACTGCGCCCGGCCACAAATCTCACTTTAAATAAAAATATAGCAATGATTAAGCTTGGTGAGGAAGTCACGTTGAAAGCTGAGATAGGTCAAAAGCCAGGTCTCTTGCGCCAGTTAGCCAAGTTGTGAACACCAAGGAAGAGTTCTCAAAAGAAATTAAAAGTGCTACTCCAGTGAGCCCACAAATGATAAGAAAGCAAAACAGCCTTATTGCTGATATGGATAAAGTCTGAGTGGTCTAGACAAATCAAACCAGCCACAACATTCCCTAAGCCAAAGCCTAACCCAGGGCAAGGCCCTCAACATTCAGGCAAGACTCTCCACCAGCAAAAAGATTATGACTCGCTAAAGGTTCAGGTGATTGTGCGCATCTTTGAATAATAAAATGTTTTTATTTTATTTTAGTTTATTTTGAGATAGAGTCTTGCTTTGTTGCCCAGGCTGGAGTGCAGTGGGGCGATCTTGGCTCACTGCAACCTCCGTCTCCTGCGTTCAAGTGATTCTCCTGCTTCAGCCTCCCAAGTAGCTGGGATTACAGGCATGAGCCACCACGCCTGGCTAATTTTTGTATTTTTAGTAGAGACGGAGTTTTGCCATGTTGGCCAGGTTGGTCTCGAACTCCTGGTCTCAGGTGATCCACCTGCCACAGCCTCCCAAAGTGCTGGGATTACAGGCATGAGCCACCGTGCCTGGCCAATGAAGTGTTTTTAAATTAAGGCACGTAAATTTTTTTTAAAAATACGATGCTACTTCACATATAATAGACTATAGTATAAACGTAACTTTTATATGTGCTGGAAAATAAAAAAATTCTTATGATTTGCTTTGTGATATTCGTTTTATTATGGTGGTCTAGAACCAAACCTGCAGTGTCTCTGAGGTGTGCCTGTATACACACACATACACAAACATTTAACATTTAAATCCATCACTGCATTTAACTTTCACAAATGCTTTATGAGTTAAGCATAATTATGCACAGCTTACGGATTGAAAAAAATGAAGACAGAAAATTACATAACTTGCCCAAGGCAAGTAAATAAGTCAGATCTTCCTAATTTCACATGGATGGATATCTAAAATATAATTTTGAATAAAAAAGGTAAAATTAATAGATCAATTATAGGATACACTATGTAACTAAAATTTTAAGAAAGCACAAAAACTAATGCCCTATGTTTGACACATATATAAAGAAAGACATAAAAGGTGCACTGGAAAGATATATATTTAATATATTTAATACACGAGTGTAGATGGTGGTAGCAGATGAGATTAACAATGAGGGACACGAGACTAAAAAGAAAAAGGGGCTTGGATTAATGATAATGTGCCACGAAGTAAAGATACAATTAATCATCTCAATCAAATATAGAGCAGTTATACACTTGAGGCCCAATCGGCGCTTCCCTCAAAAACCATGCCCAAGTCACACAGCTAGTAAATGACCAAGCCAGCAATCAAACTGAGGTCTATCTGACTCCAAAGCCTATGCAGGCTGTTATTTACTCTGCCAGATCAGGCAGTAATCATCTTTTGGAGACAGGCTATTTTAAAAGATGAACTAAGTTTCTATATATGATGCTCAGAAATACTATGGAGTAATAATTTGAGAACTAGAACAAAGGCGGAACTAAAGATAACCCAACACAATATTTCCTTTAAGAAAATAAGACAGTAATGATATTACAGTATTCATGAGTTCCTAATTCTTTTAACTCATTCATGATACTCTTGTATAATATGGGCCCAAATACATACCATGGATGAACATCATCTTCGGACAGTCTTTTAGCACTAGATCTGTGATTCCACAATTGGTCATAGTGACTCCAACAAGATTCTTGGATTTTAATACAAGAACCTACAAGGAGAAAAATTAGAAACTATATAAAGATACAAACTTTAGTTTGTGTGCATTATTTAGGAATTGGGCTAGACTGTGATAAAGGTAAGTGAGGGTTTTTTCTCTACCTGCACATGGTCATCCTCGATCACAGGATCACTTGTACTGGTGGATTTATCTGCTGTCCGCTTCCGTTTCATGGCGTGACGTGGCTTTGTTTTGGCTACTTCTAAAAAAGGCAAAAAAAAAAAAAAAAAAAAAAGAAAATCCAAATTTTAGCCTTGCTTTCTTTCCCTCAAGCACATTCAATCACATACGTATGAACATCATCAAGGCAATTCCCAAATCTACAATTTGGTTCCCAATGGAATACAGTTACATTGGTATTTCCAATGGATTGTTTCAAAACAGGATCACCCTCCATTACTTCAAACATATCTACATCAAATATAACAACCCTTCTCATGCCTAGGTCATCCTAATAATCTAATAAACATTCCTACTTCTAGGCTCTCTGACTCATCCCATCCTAAACACTATTGGTGAATTGAACTCCTATCTTTCCTACTAAAAACTTTTAAATTATTGACTGCAGCTTAGTGAATGTTTCAGTGCTTGACATTTGGAGCTATGCTTCAGCTCTGTCCATTCTCCATATCATACTCTAGTCATCTCCCACTGCCAATGTCTCTGAAGTCATCAATTGCTCTAGCTCCTTCTGCCCAGAACACCTTTTCTGACTTTACTTTTTGAAATACGATCCATCTATGAAAGGTCCAACTCAAGCACTTAGTTTTAACAAAGCACCCTGGATCCCCAAACATTACATACTGTCCTATAGTTCCTTTTATACTTGTTTTGTTGGTCCATTTACATAAAAGCTCGTTAAAGGCAACAACACTCTCTTAACTCATCTTTGTTTCAATGTAGTCACTAGCAAAGGGATAAAATGAACGTTTATTGAATGAACTGGCATTCAACACTTACAGAATGAATGAATGCATCACAGGTAAAACAGAATAACAAATATTTACTGAGCGCTTACTGTGTGTCAGGCACTGTTCTAAGGGTTTTACTCGTATTAACTCATTTAATCCTTATAATAGCTCTGAGATGGATTTATTGTTCTCCCTGTTTTACATATCAGGAAACTGAAGCAGGGGATGGTACAAGAACTTGCCACAGTGTTAAATGGGAACCAGGAGTCAAACCCAGGAAATCTAGCACCAGTCACTAAGCTAGAAAACCTGCAATCTTTCATCTGTCAAACCCTGGTTAATCATGCCCTATTTACTAGTATTGTTCTGAAGCAATACACTTCGAAATAAGCAAATATTGTCCTTATTTAATTTAAAAACAAGTGCTAATAGCTAAAACTTAAGCACATATATATTCTAAGAAAATACATTAGTCATTGTCCTTGTTTTTGATACTTAATCATATTGTAGCAGAGCATATATTGAATACAACTGACTTTCATGAATTAAATCACCACCATACTGCGTTTTTAGATAGTACTGCTAGTTATAAACATTCTACTTGGTAATTCTGTACTATCAGTAATTCTATAATCTCAAACATGAAAGATCACAAAAAAAGACAAGGAAATTGAACAAATACTGCAAATTCCCAAAGGCTTGGGCTTAGATGGGAACTTCAGAGATTTAGTCTAAGTGATTTTTTTACACACCAAATCCTTTCTCCACCATTTGAAGTCTTTGTGAAATTCTACTCTGTAAAACAATTCAAAGCAGCTGCTTTGGTTGAAGGCAGAAAAGGAGCCCAAGAGCTCTACCCATCAAATTTCCTCCAAAGACCTTGAAACTAAGCAAAATTCTGGAGTTCCAACGAAACATGAAGACTATTGACCACACAACACAATGTAGGCCTTCTCCCACGGTATCCAGAAGGAACTTCATCCAAAATCAAATAATCTTCATTGACATGGAACCTTCTAAAGCCAGCACATTTCACCTGATAGCCAAAATTCACAATCCTTTTAAAACCTCATTAATAAGTCCTGGTTCCCTCTCCCAGTACCACAAAAATGAAAATGAACAAACAAAAAGCAAGCCTGTTTCCACGACTACATGACGGTGTTCTAATAAAGATCTTCTCTCAGTAAACTCCTTTTATGATCTGATTTTCAAGTATCTCACCTTCCTGGATTGCTCTCTCCCTTCCCCTTTAATTTATCAGAGCATGGGGTTCAAAATTAGGTAAAGTTTCCTGCTCTCCAGGGTACCCAAACTGGTAGTTTACATTTTCTAAGAAAAGTTATAAAATGAAGTCACACTTTATACATGTATGAGCTTGAAAAACAAACATTTCTGATGCATGAGGAAAAAAGTTTGTGTGTTTGTTGTTATTCTCTTATGCCTCTCTCCCTGTTTAGACAATTAATTTTGTTTAGGAACATTTTTTAGTAATTCAAAACATCCACTAGTATCAACAATACCTCATATGATGGTTTCTATACTTATTATGTTCATAGTTATTATCTAAGCCCCATTCCATGTGTAAGACATGGTGCTAAAGGACAGAAATATACTGGTGAAAAAGCAGAGACTGTCCTTGTCCTTATGGAGCTCATAGTCTACTGGAAAGGAAGACAGTACAACAAGAAATTACAACAGAGTGTGGTTCACATTAATGCTGAAGATGCTACAGAAACAGAGAAAGGCAGATCAATCCAGTCTTGGGGTGTCAGGGAAAGTGTTTAATATTTATAGCAACTAATCTTAAATGTTATTCTTTGACAATCCAATTATTTATTTCTCTAATATTTATAAATTGTTATACAGTGAGGATTAAAAGCAACTTACAGGTATTTATTTCCAAAATATAAATTCACAAAACAATTATATTAGCTTCTAAAATGGCTTTAACACTCCACAGGACCATAAATTAAAAACCAAAGAACTCAAATATTATGTTTTTTGAACTGATTTTTAAAAATCTTTAACATTCAAGTTTCTTCCTTTATTAGTTTGGATTTTTCTCTTTAAAAAACATGCCAGATTAAAAATAATTTGGGCCAGGCACGGTGGCTCATGCCTGTAATGCCAGCACTTTGGGAGGCCGAGGCGGGTGGATGACCTGAGGTCAGGAGTTTGAGACCAGCTTGACCAACATGGCAAAACCCCGTCTCTACTAAAAATACAAAAATTAGCCGGGCATAGTGATAGGCGCCTGTAGTCCCAGCTACTTGGGAGGCTAAGGCAGGAGAATGGCGTCAACCCAGGAGGCGGAGCTTGCAGTGAGCCGAGATCGCGCCACTGCACTCCAGCCTGGGCAACAAAGCAAGACTCCGTCTCAAAAAAAAAATTAGCTAGGCATGGTGGCAGGCGCTTATAATCCCAGCTACTGGGGAGGCTGAGGCAGGAGAATCACTTGAACCCAGGAGGCGGAGGCTGCAGTGAGCCGAGATGGCGCCATTGCACTCCAGCCTGGCTGACACAGCAAGACTTCGTCTCAAAAAAAAAAAAAAAAAAAAAAAATAATAATAATAATAATAATAATTATAATTTGTAAGCTACCCAAATAACTTCTTGTTTTTTTTCCAAAAGGGACTTTAATAATATTAAAATCAGTACTTTGATATCTCCCCCCAAAAAATACTATTGAAAGTAAACAGACATTTTTATAAATCTAAAATACATTAGCAAATAATTTACCTACTATGACCACGTTACAGACATTAGAAGTCTTCTCAAATTGAAAAAAATCACATAATAAATGCAATAAAAAGCACTACATAAATGATATTTTCTTTATTTTAAATCCAGAGAATGATTTAATTTAAGAAAAAGTTCTAGACATGAAAAAAGTCAGAATAAAATAGTTAAGGGATAAGCAGAACACAAGGCAAAAAATAACATCAAAACTTCAATGGCTAATATGAAGTCTCTGTATTAAAAACAACAAAAAACGGTAAAATTTTATCAAGAGACATAAGTAAAACGACAAACATAACAGTCCCTAAACAGGAAGACAGTGCTGTTAAAATGACAATTGTGTTTCAGTTATCAATTGAATGCAATTTCAAACAAAAACCAAGCTTAGTTTTTGGAACTTGATAAAAATATTACAAAGCACATCTATAAAAATAAATGGCAAATGCATGGCTAGTCAAGGAAATTTTGAAAAAGAATAATGAAAGAAGACAGAACACTGGAACAGAATAGAATGACCAGAGATCAACCTAAGTAGGTCATAGAATTTAGTAGATGATAAAAGAGCATTTCAAAATAATAGCACGAGAATGGACATCCATAACTAATATTGAAATAAGTTGGTGATAGTTTGGAATAAAAAAATAAAATTAGTTCCCACATATTGAAATAAAATTCCAGCTGAACTAAGGAACTAAACTGAAATCAATGAATAAAGGAATAAGAAGATGGGCACATTTATCTGCACCAAGTGTAGGAAAGGCCTTTCGCAGCATAAAAATGAACTCATAAAGGAAAACATGCATATCTGACTTTGCAAATACGAAAAACCACGCAACAAAAGGTGTCATAGGAGGCAGATACTGTTTAATGGGCACAGAGTTTCAGTTTAGGATGATGAAAAAGTTCAGATGGTTGGTGGTGACAGCTGCCTAACAAGATGAATGTATTTAGTGCCACTGAATTATACACTGTACACTGAATGGTAAAGTTATATTTTACCACCAATTAAAAAAAAGATATTATCAAACATTTACAATTTAAGCTGGGAAAAGTATTTTCACCATATGGCAGAACCACTGTTTGCAAAGCATAAAAAAGTCTTCAAGTAAAACTCATATATTTCAATGAGTTTATGCAACTATGGTAACTAGCACATAACTAATTAAGGTCTCAAATGTATCTCATGAAAGCTTACACATACATGTTTTGAGTATTTTCACCAAAATAATTCTCAGCCAAACCATTTACTTACCTGCTTATCTCCTGGCAAACCTTACTTGAAGCAAAACTAGATTTTTGAAAAAATTACTAAGTACTGCAGAGACAGAGAGAGGGGTACACCCAGCAAGCTGCACTGAGATGTGTTCCCCCAGCCCCAGCAACGTCACAAGTCCTTGCCTTTTGGCTAAGGTTTAAAACTTTCCTAAGTTAAGACTTCTCTAAGTGTGTAATGGCAGCAGAGTTCATCTACTGGGGCTTAGGTGTCAGTCAGTGTTATATTTAGGGTAAACATACACAGTGACATTTTCCTTAAAAGCTGAACTATTTGAGTTTTCCAGGTTGGACATTTTATAAACTGTTTTACACCCCCACCCACCAAACCATTGCTGAAATTAGTTCAAAATCTGCATGACCCACAAAACCCCAAAATAGAATTTAATTTGCCAAACTGGCTTTTTGTAAGAAAACTCATGAAACAAGTTCCTGCCTTTCTGCAGCCCTACCCTGTAGTTGCTAATCCTAGGAGCATTGTCATACCTGACTCAGATACCAGCAGTACATGGGACAGTCTGCTCCTGGCCCTGGTTAGGGGCCTCCGAGGGTAGTCTTCATTAGACTGCACGTCACAACTCTCAGGCTGGGAGCTCCCCCTCCTGTCCTCACCTGTAGCCCCAGAGCCACTCCCATTAGTCCTCTCATCATGTGCTGGGCCTGAAGACCCCCCTTGTGGCAGAGTCCTAAAGGAAAAGGCGGATCTCGTACCATCCGGGCCATTCACAACACAGGCTCGGCTGGTTGAAGGACGTTCCTCATCAGAACACCTGCTAGTTCTCCTTTGAGATTCCTGGGGCCTGTGACAGCAGCATCTGGGGCAGACAGAACTCTCTGCATCTCCCTCCTCCATGGCCTCAGAGTCCTCTGACCCACCGGGGGAGCAGGTACACTGCCTGGACACATCCGCTTCTGTAGGGCTAGGCTCGGAAGAGCCGCCGCTGTTCACCGTCCTTACAAAGTCGGGGCTTTGAGAAGCAGTGCTGTGTGAGCTGGAGTTTCCCACTGTGCTGGCGGTGGTGCTGCTGCAGCTGGGATAAACATCCTTGTTTTTTTTCTTTTCAGGAATATCCCTAGCTGCTTTCATATCGGCTTTGATCTGCTCACTGGTGACCTGACAGCCTTTCTCACAGCTGCTTTCCTCGAGGGGAAACTGCTTCGACTGGCCCATCTGATGGGAGTTGTACCTCTTTCGAAGTGGAGTCTTGCCTTTTCCACTTACTGCTTATAGAAAAAGAAGAACGGCCCGAGGAAAAGAAAAGATTTCAGTATAAATTCTGGACAAAACGCAAGAGTAAATTTGGAACAGGAAATAATGTATACTAAACACTAATTTTCCTAAAGTATAACTGATCACATCACTGAGCTGCTATAAAATTCTCTATGGCTTCCTAGTGTATACCTGGTTTATACTCCTTAGCTATGCCTTCAAACCTCACTATGATCTGATTCCAAACCATCTTTCCGTGTTGTACCCTCCATATTATACATTGTACATTCCAGCTCCAGCTTTTCTCTCAAAATACCCCTGCTTTACTACCTCAGGGCCTTTGTTCTCACCAGTTTGTCAGCCCTGGTCCTCCCTGGTCCTCTACTCCATCTCTTCTGCACCCCGACCCCAAAGCAACTGTAGTTGTAGTATGTGCCCTGTAATATTACTACCTATTGTTTTTGACATGACTCTTTAACTAGACTAGAACTTCTGTAAAGACAGACCATGACTTACTCATCTCTGTATCCCTCACAGTGCCTAACACAGTACCTGGGGCACAGTAAGGCTCAATGAAGATATAAAGGAATAAACAGGTTTTGTCTGGCCAACAGAGGATTTAGTTGCTAAATTTAGAAACTGCACTGTCTGGGAAGGTAGGTTAGTCAGCTGGTCATATTACTTTTCCTAAATTTCAGTTTCCATAAAACCTTCTTTCAACCACAGTATAAAGTTATCTGAATTTCTTAAAAGAAATAAAAATGGAATAATGAGTCGATGATTAGCAAATTATTTCAAGTCCAAAGAACTAAACTTTCCAGATAATAGTACTACATAAATGTTTCAGGATCAGTGTTAAATGTGTTTTGAACATTCGAAAATATTAAGGAGTAAGAGTACCCAAGGAAAAATGACTGGACAATTTGCAAAAAAAATCCATCTTTTGCTAAAAGTGGTAAGCACATGGTTCTGAGAAACCAAAGGGAAGGAAAGACAAGGAAGAAGTA
Source organism: Symphalangus syndactylus (assembly GCF_028878055.3). Taxonomy (NCBI): domain Eukaryota; kingdom Metazoa; phylum Chordata; class Mammalia; order Primates; family Hylobatidae; genus Symphalangus; species Symphalangus syndactylus. The sequence goes on from NC_072429.2 coordinate 38,413,739, forward strand.
TGAACTTCAAAGTTAAGAGAGAAGTACAGTTTCTTGGTGAGGCACTGCAGAGGGTTGTTGCCTAGATTTAAAGGGATGTGGGGGATTATAAAAATATACTTTAGGACTCCTTCCAGCACCAAACTAGCCACCAATATTCATTAAGCACAACTGGACAGATTATCAACTGCGGAATGGTTGCTTTTCATTGCTCTGGATGACTCAGTAGTCATCCCTTACATGAGGCACAGGCTTCTCGCTCACTAATCTCTGACACCCTGATGCCACAACTGAAGCCTCCACTGTAGACTTATAATCCTTACTTCTCTTCTTCCCTGAGCCCTCATTCCACAACACTGTTGTGTTGTATTGCCTACAAGAGCACCACCCAGATTTCCCTGTTACTTGGGCAAGTGCATTTCTTGCTTCCTGTCACATTCCATAATATATGTTAACTGCACCCAAGTTGTCATATTAAGGCCAAGTGTGTCAGTTCTGATAGTGACTCTCATTAACAGTTCAGAGAAAGACAATTTCTCACCTGACAATTCCCTGGACTGCACTGACTCTCCAGTTTTTTCTTCACGTTCAGAGTAACGCCGAGTACCGTTCTTAGGAATCCAGACTTCTTGGAGTTCTAGACTATCTTCTTCATCATCACTCTCTGAATCATGAACAGTAATTGGGGTTGGTTTTACTACACGCTGAAGACCACTGGGTCCTAAAAAAAAAGCACAGGCCTAACAGTTACTTTTTGCGCAAGAAAAGATCTAATGCAAAGTACTGTTTCCAGGGATCTGGAATCAATAGAGATGCTTTGTGGCTCTATACAGCCTCCCCTGGCACACATTTTAACTGATAATGCACTTGGAAAAGATACTGTGAAAGCAACTTAACTCTAAACTATTATGTCAACATTAAGTATGATTAATATGCCAACCAACTTGATGCATTTCTAAAGGCAAATTAAAATAGAAAATGATAAAGCATCCCCTTGCAGGACCTTCACTATTTCAAAGAGTAGCATAAAATCATCCTAAAAATAATCTAAATAACAGTGATAATAATTTTAAAACTAAGCTACATATTTTCTCAATTTTTCAAACATATGAGCCAAGGCTAAGTAAATGAAGATGAACTCAGAAACATATGGGACTGGTAAATAAGACTCCATATTCTTTGAGTATAGATCTATCTCATTAGATGTAGCAGATACATTTTTGAAGGCTAGATGCATATTACATTTTGGTTGAATATGTGTATTTATGTAAAAAATGTTTTATCTGCTTGGCAGTATAGCTTTTAAACCTAGCTCTTATAACCTAATTCTCTCTGACAAGTGACTAATATTAGCTCCATCAATAAATGTACGCTCCAAGGAACCTAGCTTTTTTCCTGTCACATTGTACAACGCCTGACACAGAGTAGGCACTCAATAAATATTTGTTGAATGAGTGACTGCATCTGTAACACACTTAAAACAGGGTAGCATATTTTTGATTCAAAGACAAGGTAGCATTCTAACAGGCAGGGAATGAGAAAACTTCAGTTTTCTCAATTTCAATTCTGTCCCTTGATTATTGGCTGAGTGGTGTTGAGCACATCATTTAAACTTTTGAAAGAAAATTAATTTCCCCATCTATAAAATGAAAGGCTATGCGAGTTAATCTTTAAGGGCCTAAGACTCTATATCCTGTCTTAAGTCAGCCAATGGCAAACAGAGGCTAGGTTTTGGTCTGTTTACTAAACCAGGTCAACTTCTCAACTGCTCCTCCTCTCTAACTGAATTGAGGGGAGGGCAATAGCAGAATATTTAATCAGGTCTTTTATTTTCCCATCAACAATTTGAGTGCTTTCTTTTTCTACACATACATGGACAAACACATGCACACGTGGCTATAAAGAAAAAGCAGTTGTTGCTGCAGTCACAAATAATAAAAGACAAACTTTAGTAAGATACATGCAACAAGAATACCAGCAATGTATTACAGTTCTCAGTAATCAATAGCATAAAACGTATCATTAGCTGAAAGGTCAGAAAACAATCATTCTCGCTGTCTCATGTACTTCATTACAGTTAGGCCATAGTTTCAGAATGATGAACGTGGGATGGATCAGATGATTACCTGCTTGTTCCTCATCAACATCCACAGGAATAATTGCCTGGCTGTGAGCTGGAGTATTATTTCCACTCTCGGCCACCACCTCTCCATCTTCTTGGACGATGTCTTCCATCTCATTTAATGCTTAAACAAAAATATATACAAAGTAAAAACCAAGAGAAGTATAAAGAACTACAAGGGCAGGCAAAACTGTGGCCGCCCTAAGAACTGAACAGTCCCGCTGATTACTAGGCCTGCCCTGAAAGAGCAGCATATACTGCATACACTGTGCTTGTTACTGCAGATATTAACAAGTATTTAATCAGTCTACAGGAGAGAAAATCACAGATGGGAAAGGATCATTTGGTGGAGAAAGCCCATCAAACTCATACAAACTCAAACAGTTAACAAAGAAACAAGGCAAAATATGATTAAGCCAAAAAGATGCCATTCAGATTAATGTCAGTGAATTATATGGGAGAGGTTTGAAATTTAATGGAGACAGTGGGAATTGCTTTGGTTTTAAACAAGCACAATAGCACACCTCCCCCTGAATAATTGCCCAGCTCTAGCCTGCAATATCTGTATTTCAGTTATTGCCAAAATGAGAAATGACCTTGCCTAGAAAGCTTTCATGATAAGAGCCAATCAATTTTCTTCTTTCATTCAATTGACTAACAATTATGAGTAGCAGTAATTGATGTGAACATACTCTATGGCAGGCTCTATGCTAAGTGTTTATAGAAACATTTTCTTATTTATTTCTCGTAGCAATCTTGTGTGAGGGCATTATTACCAGCCTGATTTTTGCAGTTGAGGAAACGGAGGCCTAGAGGTTTTAACAGTTTGCTAGGATTTAAACTGAGGAGTTTCTAGAGCCTGCTACACTACAGGAACTATGAGCAAGTGGGAAATTTATACTCCTTGCTCTTAAAGAGGATGCACACATTCTGGCAAAGATGTTAGACACATAGAATAAGGTCAGAATATACTTGCTAAGATCTATAACAGTTCAAAAGTGCAAAGGGAACATAGACAAGGAGCAACTAATTCTCTCATTGGGTCAAGGAAGGGTTCACTGAAATAAGGTGACATTTCATATACCGCCATACCAGGAAGAATGCTGTATTTTTCAGAAGAATAGTAGTCCAGTGGTAAAAAAACACAAAAAAACAGTTATCTGTGTTGTGATAGAGATGCGAAAGAAAAAACAAGGCTGAAAAGGTAGCCTGGGCCCCAGATTGTTAAAAGCTTGGAAAGCCTTGCTAAAAAGCTTAGAATTGTTTGCAGTAGGCAGAGGGAAACTACTAGGTTTTTATGCAGGGAATGGCATGAAAAGTACATTCAAACATCAATGTGATAAGGTTTTCCAAAGTTGCTGAGCAACTGCTTTTAGGTTGCCAGAATAGCCTTGCAAACATTTAATATGATACCCGAAAGTTGTTTAAACAATTTCTTTCATTGCATTCATTTGAATACTTACTGAGCATCTTACTACAATTTGTTAGTATTCCTTGGAGCTGAGAAACAGTGGTGAAATTCAAGATCCCTAGTCTCATGGCTTACTCTAGTTGGGGGATAAAAAATTTTAAAAATAAAAATAAAAACATCAGATAGTAATGCCTTATGTAACAAAAAGTGTGATGTGACAGAGAATAAACTGGTGGCTGCTTAAGATCAGATGGCAAGGAAAGACACCTCTGAGATTAACATTTCAGCTAAGAACTAAAAGTCAAGAAGGAGCCAGCCATGAAAACATGGAGGGAGGGAATTCTAGGAGGCAGTAGTTAGTGCAACGGTAGGCACCAGCTGTCATGTTCAAGAATGATGGAGCGGTGGAAGTAGTACAAGATGAGGGCAGGCCAGATCGTACAGCATTTGGTGGTCCAATTTAAGAACCTGGATCTTATTCTAAGGCAATGGGAAGCTATTAAAAAGTTTTGAGTAAGGTATCAATATTGTTTGGTTTGTTGTTAGAAGACTGCCGTGGCTGCTATAAGAACTAATTTTAGCTGGGCAAGAAAATAGGCCAGTTTGAAAGCTATTAAAACATTTAGGTAAAAAAAAAAAAGAGAAAGGTCTGATGTAGTAGTAGAATGGGAAAGGAGAGATGTAGGCCTACTGGAGAGATGTTTCAGAGACATTCAACAAGATTTGGGAAATGACTCAATGTCTTGGAGAGCAGGTAGGAAGTAAAGAAAAAAAGCATAATGTCTTGATTTTAGTCTCTGGTAATTAAATCGGATGATGGTGCCTTTGGGCTAGTGAAGATACAAATGATTCTTGGTTTTGACAAAAAGAATAATGTCTTGATTTTAGTCTCTGGTAATTAAATTGGATGGTGGTGCTTCTGGGCTAGTGAAGATACAAATGATTCATGGTTTTGACTTTTTTCCTTTGTTGGAAAATATTTTATTATTAAGGTAGTACATCTTTTTCAGAACAATTTTAACTTACAGAAAGTTATATATATGTATATGTATACATACATATGTATGCTAACTTACAATTAAACATCAATATTCACCAAATATTTTGTTTAGCTGAAATGTTATTTCAGCTGTAAAAAAGTGTTATAAAGAATTCATTGCCTCTTAACAAAATAATTTTTATGCAACGAAATTGTTGCATAAATTAATAGAAATTTATTATCAGATATAATATTTAGTGGTTGACAACTACCTGCCCCAAAGTGTAAAACAAAATATATTTACTGGGATTTTTTTTCAGACTGTAGTTTGCCCTTAGGCTTCAAAAATAAAAATTTTACAAAATCAGTAGTTTTCAAAGTATAGTTCCAGACCAGCAGCATCAGCACCACCTGGGCACTTGTAGAAAATTCAAATTCTTGGCTGGGCGTGGTGGTTCATGCCTATAATCCCAGTACTTTGGGAGGCCAGGTTGGGCAGATCGTGAGGTCAAGATGGAGACCATCCTGGCTAACACAGTGAAACCCCATCTCTACTAAAAATACAAAATATTAGCTGGGTGTGATGGCATGCGCCTGTAGTCCCAGCTACTCGGGAGGCTGAGGCAGGAGAATCGCTTGAACCCAGGAGGCGGAGGCTGTAGTGAGCCAAGATCATGCCACTGCACTCCAGTCTGGGTGACAGAGTGAGACTCTGTCTCAAGAAAAAAAAAAAAAATTAAAATTCTTGGCTTGGTGCAGTGGCTCACACCTGTAATCCCAGCATTTTGGGAGGCTGAGTTAGTTGGATTGCTTGAGCCCAGGAGTTGAGACCGCCTGGGCAACATATGAGATCCCATCTCTATTTAAAAAAAAAAAAAAAAAAAGCAAATTATCTGGCCTCACACAGACCGAATAATTGGAACCCTGAGGGCAAAAATCAGCAATGTGGTTAACAAGTCCTCCAGGTGATTCTGATGCACACTCAAGTTTGAAAACCACTGCCATAAATAAAGCTGCAGAGCAATTTCACTTGGCAGTTAATTCAGGCTAATGGGGTGGAGGGATGAGGGAAGAGGTGCACCATGACGCTATATTTAAAAGCATTAAGTACCTGGAATGTATGTTTTAAATCAAAATAGAAAATTAGTTAAATGATGTATAGGTAAAACTACGGTTTAAAGTTGTGATTCCTTAGAAAGTAGTTACATAAAAATAGACACTATGCTTTAGCAATTACAGAAGCATAATTTTGACACATAGGCAAATGTAAATTGTTAAAAAAACATGAACATTGTGGGGCACAGTGACTGTCTCATGTGTGTAATCACAGCATTTTGGGAGGCTGAGGCATGAGGATCACTTAAGGCCAAGAGTTTGAGACCAGACTGGGCAACACAGTAAGACCCTATCTCTACACAAAATTTTTTGAAAAATCAGCTGAGAGTGGTGTCACGCGTTTGTAGTCCCAGCTACTCAGGAGGCTGAGGTGGAAGGATCACTTGAACCCAGGAGTTTGAGGCTACAGTGAGCTATGATCACGCCACTACCCTCTAGCTTGAGTGACAGTGAGACTCTGTCTCAAAAAAAAAAAAAACCCCACAAAAAACTGTAATCATTTATTCTTATTTTAGAATGCTGCAAAATTCAGGTAATCAAGTTATATTTTCAGCTAACTAGCTCACAATTAAGTACTCTAAGTTCTAAGACTTCTCAAAGTACAAATTTAAGATAATATCCTGCCAAATTATAAAATTTTGATAAATATAGTAACTGTGAAACAATAAATCATAGTTTTGTTGGAGTTAATTTATACAAATTAAATAGCTTTTAAAATTATACAATGCCCCTGTAATTTATTTTACTGTAATTTATTATTATTAATTATTAATTTATTATTATTATTATACTGTAATTTATTTTACAGTAAATTACCTCACGCAAGCTGAAGAAGTTAAATACAACAGAGCAATAAAGACTGGTGCTGCTTCATTTGGGGGCTGGTCCAAAACCAACTAAAGGCCCATGCATGTAACGATTTGTTTTTAAGACTCCGGATCTCCCTCTGTCACCCAGGCTGGAGTGTAGTGGTGGTGATCATAGCTCACTACATCCTTGAAAACTCCCCACTCAAGTCATCCTCCCGTCTCAACCTCCTGAGCTTACAGCCACGTGCACTGCACCTGGCCCAGACATGAAAAGTTTTCAAATTGTACATCAAGGAGAGTCAACATGTTAATACCAGTTTCAAAGAAATTTTAAAATTATTATTTTCACTTGAAGATTTGAACCATCAATATTAGTCAACTGTTTAACGTAATTCCCCATTACCCCTTTTATTATGAAGCCCTGTATTTCTTTGTTTCAACCAAAAATCAGTCTTTTTCTAGTTCCTTAGTTTGTGGGAAAAAAAAATCTAACTTAATATGTGTGTGTGTGTGTGTATACGTGTTTAATAACAAATATAACTAAACACATTACCATGTGGGAGTGACCTGTGGAATCTAAGGTTTTCTACCAATCTTCATTTCTCTACAAATGCTGCCATTGCCTCTGGTTTTCTTAGGCTTCCTCTTGTTGAAGCTGTTTAACCCTTCAATTCTGGCATTTACGTATTGCTTTATACAATTATGCTTTATACATTATGTATTTATTCTTTGCTTCTCAGCATTTAACAGCATTTGAAGATACTATACTTGACAACAGTCCTAGGTAACTGCTGAAGCTGAATCCTTCCATAGTAATTATGGCTTCTTAAATCAAAATAGCTTATCCTATATCTTGTGTATTTGGTTTTTATGCCAAATCTCTCATCTTCTGAAACCGTATTTATAAATCAAATTAAGATGTAAGTTCTATTTTCTTAAATCAAATACAGATACAAATTAAATCAAACATGTTCTTGAATATTTTTTTGGTCCTTGTTGCAACAATATGTGATTTCACAATGGCAGGCATTCTCCACTGTACTGAAAAGTCTATGGCAAAGTAATCTTCCAGTGAAGTCTATAATCTGTGTGTCAACTCAAACCACAAATGAGTTCACAGGATTTGGGTAGTTCTGAATGGCAGCTGCTGTAAGTTTCCCACGTAGAGCCCATGTCCTCTGAAACGCAGATCTTTATAGTAATAGTAACCTGTACTATGTACCACAGCACTCAGGACAACAAAACAAAGGGACAATACATGACTGTCTTGCCCTCTCTTTCCCTTAACACCTGTTGGCTCTGCACTTTCATTTTTGCATTTTTAAGTGAGATTGGTTGGGGAAAGATTTTACACCTAGGTTTGAAATGCTTAAGAGTATACCATGGACATAAAGTACAGAGCTAGATATAGCTGCATTTACTTCAGAAAAGCATAAAAGTTAAGGCTGGAAATAAAGATTTGGATTTAATACCATATAGTTGGTACTAAAACCTTGAGCTTGAGTGAAAATGTGTAGAGAAAGATATCATGGACAAAAGTGGAATACAGGAGGTGCTACAAGCAAAGGAAAATGAGGTAGGAGAAAAACCAGCAAAATCGTTTCAGAGATGCCAAGAGAATAAAGTGTCTCAAGAGTGCACAAGTCTAGGCAACAATGTCTAATGCTGCTGAGATGTCAAATTAGATGAAAGTGGCGAAATGACCTCCAGATTCAGTAAGACGATCACTAGTGACTTTGCCAAGAGCCAAAGTGGAGAGTTCTATAGGGACCAAGTGAGATGAGAAAGTGAAGACACTGCCTACAGATGATTCTTTTGTCAGGAACTGTGTACTCAGAGTGCCCCTAAAGGAAATCACAGGGACCAAGTGAGATGAGAAAGTGAAGACATTGCCTACAGATGATTCTTTTGTCAGGAACTATATATTCAGAGTGCCCCTAAAGGAAATCATGCCCTGTACACAGTACGTTTCATTGTAAAAGCAGGTACATAATATCAGGGCACCCTATTTCTCATTAATTACTGTGTGCCAGAGTAGGCAAATGGGGAACAACAAAAGGATGGCTAGAAAGGATTCCTTTTCCAGTTCCTAAGCGTCAGCTGGGAAACTGGAAAATTTGGTAACAAAACAATCTCACATCACTTCACTCATCAACAGAGGGATGGACGGAGCACCTTCACACATGGGTTGGCACACCACAAGTATTCAATATATATTAACGAACTGGACAGATAATTACATAAATGAAATAGAATAGGTCCTTCTTAGCTAATGTACTTAATCTGCTGAGTGGAAGTGAAGACCTAATGATTAAAGGTACATGAAAGGTGCCAATGTCTAGCCCATGGTTGGTATTAATCTTTCAGTTCTTCAGATATCCAGAAATGGTCTTAATGTTCATGCTATCCATTGGCCTGGTAGACAATAAAAGATACTCCTTTGTCTAAATCCTGAAAGTTAAGTCTCAGATGTCAAGAGTTACCACTCTACCCTAATTCCCCTGGCATCTGTAATCCTTCCCATTCTGTAAGTATTCTTACAGAGTCTGTGGACAAAAACAGTTTTGAAACAAGCAAGAAAAGAGACAAATTTCACCTACTCCCTCATGTTCCTTATCAACTAGCTTTCCTCAATGTGGAAAGTGACAAGTTGAAGCAGGGGAAAAAGGGAACAGGATAAAGCCAGAAATACAATACAAAGTAAAAATCATTTCTATCTGGAGCTCATAAAAGATCTGGGTTACCATCAGCTGCAAACTGCTGCTCTCCTGGCTGTAGATCTTGCCGAAAGTCATTCTCCTCGTCTGAGTCATCTGGGTGATGGTGATTGTTGTCGTGGATGTTGGCATTGTTATTCTGGGCATTATTATCATCATTGTTGGAGTTCTGGTTGCTAACAAGAGCTGATGAAACACCAATTCCTGTGCCTGCACTCAGACCAACTCGAGCACAACCCTAAGGCAAAACCAAAACACATACGTTTATTAATTTGGGTTAGTATATATCCTTTCATTTTAAATATCCCTTCATTTCACCTTTACATTAGAATATTTATATAGTACTTATTTATGAAATGCTTTCACATACACATAGAAAATCTCATTTAAGGCCTGCAACACTTCAAGATAGATAAAGGGTTACTGGCTTGATTTACAGATGAGGAGTCACGCAAGGAGAAGAGATCTGCCCAACTGCACATGGCCAGTAAGTGGTAGAGCCGCAATTTGAAACCAGGATTCTGACCTTAAATCCTGAGCTTTCCCCACTATATTGTACTGCTTCAACAGTGGGACTGTAACCATTAATAACTGACAAGAGAGAACATAAATGGTGGAAGGATTAAGTTTTTAATTACCTTAAGAGTACAAAGTTCTATATGTTAAGCAGTTTTAAAATAACATTTTGTACAACTGGGCTACCTCAGATTTCCCAGGCTATACAACTTAACAGAAAGATAGCAGCAAAGTAAAACATTCCCCAAATAAATCCTTAATTCTTATTTATACTTTGGGTTCCTAATTAGATTTAATCTACTAACCTAATTATATTTAATCCACCAATGAATTATCCCACGTAATAATTTATGTCTTAAATTTCCAGCCTCACCCTTACCTTACCTTTTGTTTATATACTAATAGACAGCTTCCACTTATTTTTTCCTTACCCTTCCCCAGAGAACACTTAATTCTCATTTAGAAGAATGAGAGGCCATGCATTATTACAACCTTTATGCCTTCACTGAGGCTGGCAGTAAAAAGTCTGACTATAACACTGTAAAGGTGTATTATTGAAAAGAAAAAAAAAAAAATCACAGGCTGTTTTTATTTTCTTTCCTATCCAAATAAACAAAAACTCCCTCAAATGTATCTTACCTTGGGTGGTTCACGAAACATCTGATCCAGTGAAATAAACTCTAGGCTGGGTAACAATTCAATAAACTGGCCAAAAGAGTCCAGCTTCAAAGCATGGCACCGTACTAGGTTGATATCAACCAATCGAGTCCATCTTGAGTGGTCTGTTGAAGAAATGACATGACCAGAGAAAATCTAAGTAACATTTTCCCCATTACAGATGAATTTTGATACAGGTCACAAAGACTTTCAAATCCTTTTTTTAAAAATAACTTTTCCTTTTTTTCATGACTTCTAAAACCCGATGATTCTAAATTATGATGTTTACATACCTAATTCCATTGTGAGAACTAAATGGCCTGGGGAACATTAATTTGAATCCAATCAGCCCTGATTTAAATGTGATCCACTCAACAACCTACATGGCTTTTCAACAATAGGACACTGAATTAAAAAATTATGGCATATTTATTTAATAGAACATTATGTAGCTATTTCAAAAGAATGATGGAGAGCTTAATATGCTTGCTGACATGGAAAACTCTCCAAATTATACTTAGTACAAAAAACAAGATACAGGACAGTGTTTACACAGTAAGATCCTTTGGTATAATATAAATCACTTTTAAATGCTACACATATATATGCTGCAATAGGCATAATTTGTCCAGAAAAATATACAAAAAACTGTTGATGATGGTTACCTTTGAGAAGAGGAGAGTTTTCATTTTGTACCTTTCTGTACTGTTTGAAATTTATCAAGTGCATGTATTACTTTTATTTTTTTAAGTGTTAACAGGAATTCTGAGTGATGGGATTATAGGCCATTTTTTGTTTTCTTCTTTATACTCTTCTGTATTTAAGAAAACAAACAAACCAAAAACCCAATAAATGTTATTTTTTTAAAGTCATCTACGCCTGCTACATCCTAAAGTTCATATTTCCCAATAACTTCTTTGTTCAGCAGGGCCAGGGATAGAATTTAACTGCTGCTGGCACATGAGACATGACTATATTAACAAGTGATCTCAGCAGAGGTCCCAGAGCCCTAAAATAGGCCTGGATAGTGGCTTTGTGAGGAGATACAGATCCCGGTCAAGTGACTCAACAGCAGAGGAGGCTGTTCTGTAGGTGTCAGTGAGAGGCTTTGCCACAAGTACAACTTTTTCAGGCTCTCAATTTATTTAATGGTTTGTAAATTTCGGTATCTAAGAAGGGCCTTTAAGAAAACAGATGATATTACTCTGAGAGGAAAATGAACTCCCACAATAAGGGAAAAATATCAAGTGCAAAAGTCACTCTTCTACATATAGGAGATTGGAGGGGGAGGTCTGAAATAGACTGGGATTTCTAGTCAATAGAAATTTTTATCTCAGGTTAATGTCACTTAATTAAAGTTCGACATACATACCTACTTTGTCCTTTCAGATGATGTGCCACTGTGAAGATAATTCTGAGAAAATAACTACAATATCCTAAGTCCTAGGTAACAATGAACTAATGTTAATTTTATGTTCCTAGCCCAAAGAAGTACATATAAAAATCAGGGCACTTGAATCCACAACCTGGAGAATATAAACTTCTAGGCAGAGAACGTCAGAAGTTTAAAGAGGCATTGAATATACTTCCAAATTGGTTATCAAAGGTTACCAGAACTTGTATGAACAATCCAAACGAAATACCTACATTTTACATTAGGAATGCAATCATACCACACATAGAAAACAAGGAAAGTTGTATTATTTCAGTATCAATAAAACATAGCTGTATTTTTAAGTCTGTAATACCTGAGATCCAATTGTATGGGTTGTGTAGATGAGGGCAATTGTAAATTGCCAGATATTTGATACAGGAAAAAACTTCATTGACTGCTTTCATCCCTATATCAGTGATGATACCAGGATTTTCTACCACATCAGCCAAACCATACTTCACCAGATCCGCATTAGCCATTCTGCCTAAAAAGAGCAATCAATTAAAAAAAAAAAAAAAGTCAAATTCTTAAGTGTTAGGGAGTGTTACCAATTTTGTATCTTACCAGTCAGTATAAAAAGTCTCTACCATCATTCTGTATCATCTGCTTATCATCGGGTTCAGGTATAATTTTAGGTTAGGTATTCCGTACATATGGTAGCACTTCTTGTACAAAATAATAAATTATATTAAAAGTCAAGGGACAGCTAGTAGGAAAAATTATTTCCAATTGTTTAGAGAAGAAAAAAGGCAAAAATTCTTAAAGCATAAGTGAAGTACCTATCATACTGGTTCATAATGATGGTAAAGTTTTAGCTTTATCATTTAAAAGGAAAACAAAATCTTAAAAACTCAACTCCCTCACAGTAAAATGATGTTCTTGGAGCCCAGTGTGGACATGTGTAGAGAAGGGTAAACTCTAAGAATTTTAAGATTCATTGTTAGAACCCATGGCACTGGTTAGTAACATCTATCTCTACCCTAAAAGTGCACTTCTAACTCAAACACATGCCACTGGGCTTTAGTGCCTACTCTCTGGTCACAAACTAGGGGTTTGGGAATAAGTAAAGGAGGATCCTTTATTCTAGATCATGTCACTGAGAATCACACCTCATCCCTTGCCTCTTATCATTTCTCCCATCTGCCTGCCCCCTCACGCTCCAAGATTCTGTTAGTTCATAGTTACATCTTTAGTGTTTAGCATAGTGCTGGGGATACAAGCGTTCATGGGAATACATGTCTCTCACAGTCTGCAATCAACCAATACGCAGGACAAAAAAAACCCTGCCGCTCTGGTGAAGCTGCCCTGAATATCACAACTTTAGCTACAACATGTGAAAAACAATCCATCTTCTCCAAACTTCCAATTTTACTTTCCATATAGTTTACAGTCTTTCTCCTATAGTTCCTTTATTTGGTATCTCCTGGCACATCTTACAAATTTCACCTTAATCCACCCTTTAAAATTTAGCTGAGCTATTTTCTTTAGCTCCTGGTAAGGGCCTTTTCCCTGCTCTTTGGACTTGAGATGAAACTTGCCATTTTCCTTAAGATAGGGTAAACCTTGAACTAACCCTGTTTCCTGGGCACTATCTGAATAAATGCTGTAACCTAACATGACAAATCGATGTCTTGCATTTAGTTTTTTGAGATGAACACCATGTTTCTACTCTTGAGGCTTCCTGCTTGCCATACTCCTTCAAAATCCTGATGATATTACTTGATATTCATTTTTGTTTTTCTTTTCAGCCCACAGGTCAGCTAAAGGTAAAAGTTATCATTTATTGAATACTTCCTAAGTGTCAGAGATTACTGTAAACGTATACATCACTTTTCCCTTGGTTCCTCAGAGCTACCCAAAACAAAAGCAGGATATCACCTTATCTTCATTTAAAAAATGAGAAGAATTAACTTGCTTAGGTCTCATGATTAGTAGCAGACAGGCCTCAATTCTCTCTCTCCCTCAAGCTCTAGAACTAAATTGCTAGGACTCTAGGGCTAGGACTATATTGTTTCTGAAATTTTCACTGAGTTATACATCTCTATCAGTATTATATAAAGCTTACAGATCATAAATCCACATGAACAAAGAACTCTCTAAAGATTCATCTTTGGGTCATTGTTAGAAGACAAAGGTGATGTTTCCATTTATTTATTCTGCCAGACCTTTTACAACAAGAAAGTGACTCAAGTATTACCACAGGACAGCCACCACTTCTTGGAGAGATGCTTCAAATCTAAATTACTGAGAAGAGAGAAACTAAGTGAGAGAGTGTGAGTGAGCAGTGACCTCATGACATCGTCCGTAAGAAGTACCAGGCGCCTATTCTGAAACAGAGAATCCTAGGTCATCTTTGGAGGGACAGAAGATAGTATGTATATGGAAGAAATGGTTAAACTGTGGCAAATAAGAAGAGAATGAATGTACAAAGTTCAACATAACAGACTATTAAGTATGAAACAGAACATGAAACAAGTTGTGTTGAAAACTATGAGATAATGGTAGTCAAGAAGGTATTTTTATGCTATCGAAAACATATGTGGAGGAGAAAGAAACACTACAGGAAAATAATTGGTTACAAAGATAACACTTGAAGACAATTCTTCAGTAGACCTAAATTTGGCCATCCTGAAGGTACACAATTTGTCAAGTTCTGAGCTTTTGGGAAAAATAGAAAACAAAATTACAGAAAGAATATCAATTTCAAAGCTAATAATTTTGTTACTATACAGACATTGCAGAAACATAGGGAATGTTAGATACTTCATTCAAAACCAGAAAAGCTTGATACCAAATGCATTAATTTTATATAAAATCATTGTACTCGTTAGCATTTTAAAGCTATTTTGGAGAAAAGCTGATCTTTTTCAAAGCTATACAGATTTAACATGATTCTAATTAAACTGTCTAGAAAAGGATGGCTTGACTTTTTAATCACCTATATTAATGAGTACTGTGAACAATAAAAAAGTAAACAAAAACCCCACAACTATTATTGTAATATATATTAGAAATGAAAAACAGTTGTTTTTTCAGCTGGATTGTCCTGAATGGAAGAATTAAGCCTTCTTATGTTCTTCTACAATACAAACTAGATCCAAAGAAAAAATGTTATCTGCTATGATGATGAGAGTTCAAGAAAGACTTGTTGCAAATCAGGTGGGAAGAAAATGAATTCTTGAATAAATAAAAACATGTTGGTGATGAAAATTTTCTTTCATATCTTATTGATGCCATATGGAAAAATAGTTTGAATAATGAATTGACATGCATTCAAACCCAAAGAAATGAGTTCTCAATTGTAAATGCGTAAGAAAATGCTGTGAACAAGCTTTCCAACAGCAATCATCATTAAATGAATACTGACCATTATGTGCTCACACTATCTGGAAAATCCAGAACCCCCAGCGGGCTTATTATGGAAATGAAGAGCATGGGCAGGGAATGGGACCTCATCTGAGAGGACCATCAAAAGCTTCAAGAAGTGTGGCAGATCAAATTCAACAATGGAACCAAGGATGACATTCTGTGAAAAAAATGAAGCAGAATGGGAAAGAAACTTGGGCAGTAAAGTGGAGACAATATCAAATGTAGATAAGGTTCTTTTTCTGGTGTATTGTTAGTAACTATATTTTCTATAATATGCTAAAATCAGAGGCAATATGGAAAAAAAAATCACTGACATTTCTAATTTAAAAGTTTATTTTTCAAGACGTGAGAGCACCTAAGATTTTAAGTTGTCTTATGTTCAAAAAGACATGGCACAACCCAATTCAGATTTCAGTTTGTCAAGTAAATTTCTTACAGTAATTCTAGGAATTAAAATGGGATAAATCTTACTCTGTAGCAAAAACTCATCTACATATCCTAGATGAAGGGTTTCAAACTGGGGGAACTCCAACTCTGCCATCTTTAGGGCAGAAAAGACACCATCTTTGGTTAGGGAAGGCTGGATCCGAACTTCATGTAACCTGTGAATAAAGAGAAAGAACATATCAGAGTAAAACAAAAACCATCAGAATCAAAGATTCTTCCTAACATAAGTGTATTAGTCCGCTTCTGTGCTGCTGACAAAGACATACCTGAGACCGGGAAGAAAAAGAGGTTTTAATGGACTCACAGTTCCACGTGTCTGGGGAGGCCTCACAAACATGGCTGAAGGCAAAAAGGAGCAAGTCACATCTTACATGGATGGCAGCAGGCAAAAAAAGAGAGGCTGTGCAGGGACACTCCCATTTTTAAAACCATTGCATCTAGTGAGACTTATTCACTATCATGAGGACAGCACGGGAAAGACCACCCCCATAATTCAGTCATCTCCCACTGGGTCCCTCTCGTAACACATGGGAATTATGGGAGCTGCAAGATGAGATCTGAGGGGAAACAGAGCCAAACCATATCAATAAGACTCTGAAAGAAGTTTATGACTTTAGTGAAGTGTCACAGATGTCAACAACTTCCCTCCCACTTCCTCCACTGAAAAAAAAAATATTTTCTTCAAAGAAGTATCTGCAAAGTGTAAGGAAATCTTGGGCAGTACACTGAAGCTATACATTCAATAACAATTAATTACAGGTAAGAATCTTATATCCTTTCAAGTGCTTTACTAAACCTGAAGAGTCAATGTGAGAATCTGCATCTGGTGCTGGTATTTGACATTTTGATTAGGCTAGCTATTAATGTTGCATTTTAACAAAGAGTATAGTTCTGTAGTAGGTAACAATACCTACTTAAACTTAGAAACACTTTTATTTTATTTATAATCCTAATCAAGTCTCTTGATGGAAAAAGCTGTGTTTTTGAACAAATTTTAAAAATGCTTAAAGAAACTATTATAAAATAAAAGTGGAGGTAGACCATTGATATGTAAGAAATAGTAAATGTGGCATAAAGTGATATAACCACTTGGTTAAAAAATATAGAGGTGTTACAAGGTCAGACTTTGGAAAAGCTGATTTAAAACACTGATTTCTGAATAGCGAATATTATCACCAAGTAACTAGAACAATTCAGAAAATCATCCAGAGATTGAGACAATGGTCCTGAGAGGGCTACAGACACCACAGCTTCAATGCTAACTTCTATTGGACTCTCAGCCATTTCCAGATATTCCACTGCTTTTCTCTGATACGAGACCATGCCACTCTGGAGCTTGCTAGTATGCAGCTCAACTGGTTACCAGTTATAACATTAAGACTACCATGACGTTATATTTATCTGTTATTTACACTTCTTTGTATTTTAAATTTGAACAAGGCTTGATCAAATGTACACACATATATACACACACATTCCACAATTTTTTGTAAAATAGAGAAAAACATATTTACTTCTAAAGTGAGAGACACAATACAAAGAGGAAACATACCTACGGGCAGCAGTAATGATGAGGTAACCAAGATCTACTTCAAGAGCATTTTTGCAAGCTCCCAGAACAATAGTGTGCAAATTTCTAAAACCACCTAAAGACGAGGAACAAAAACAAGTGTTTCTTTTGACCATAGCATTTTTAGTGAAGTATTTATATACTATACATTATAAAGTATTATCTTAGATGATAATTACTGGTTTAAAAGTAAATCTAAGCTTTGTTTTTGCATTGAAATTAATATCTTAAGATGAATTACAACTACTAGTCACCTAAAAGGAGATGAAAGCAGACCCTCATTTTGAAAAGACACTCTGATGGCATTTGAAAACTACTCTAAAAGATTTAGACTGTTAAGTAAGGATTTTTAGAAAGTCAGAAGCTGATGAGAGAATTGTAAAAAAAGAAACCCTGCCATTTCTGGCCAAATTTTGAACCTCCAAATATCATATGGAACAAGACCAGAACCACTTTAACTGATTTTTTTAATGTTCCTGAAACTTGTATCTACCTACAAAAAAAGAACATAAATTACTAATGTATAGCTTAAAGAAATGACTGATTTATCTGTTTTAAATTTGTATAAATAAAATCACAAAGTTTGTATACTTTTGTGTCTGGCTTCTTTTACTAAACACTCTGTTTATGAGATTCATCCACATCGCTGTGTAGCTGTAGTCTGTTCATTCTTATTACTGTACGGTATTTTGCTATATGAATATGCCACAATTTAATTATCCATTCTATTGCCAATAGGCATCTTTCCATTTTGGGATGATTAGAAACAGTGCTTCCATGAACAATCTTAAAAATGTCTTTTGGTGAACGTATGTAAACATTTCTGTTGGGTTTAAAGCCAGGAATGCAACTGTTGCTATGTGTATGACCAACTTTAGCAGATACTACCAAACAGTATTTCAAAGTGGTTGTATGAATTTATATTCTGACCATCAGTGTATGAAAGGTCCTGTTGCTTCACATCCTAGCCAACATTACTGTTTTTATCTTTTTCATATTAGTCATGAGTAGGCATAGTCATTTTAGTGCTTGAATATCACACTGTAGTTTCAATTTGCATTTCCCTAATGATTAGTAAACTTTATCGTTTTTTCACGTTTATTGGCTTCTTGTGTGCAAACTTTTCTATTCAAGTCCTTTCCCACTTTTTCTATTGAGTTGCCTGCCTTTTTCTTATTCATTCCAGGAGTCCTTTATATCTTCCCAATACCCAGTATCTGTATTGCAAACAGCTTCTCCCATTCTGTAGCTTGGTTTTTCACTCTTTTTTTTTTTTTTTTTTTTTTGAGACGGAGTCTCACTCTCTCGCTCAGGCTGGAGGGCAGTGGTACGATCTAGGCTTACTGCACGCTCCGCCTCCCAGGTTCACGCCATTCTCCTGCCTCAGCCTCCCGAGTAGCTGGGACTACAGGTGCCCGCCACCACAACGGGCTAATTTTTTGTATTTTTAAGTAGAGACGGGGTTTCACCATGTTAGCCAGGATGGTCTCGATCTGCTGACCTCATGATCCGCCCGCCTCGGCCTCCCAAAGTGCTGGGATTACAGGCGTGGGCCACTGCGCCTGGCCGGTTTTTCACTTTCTCCATCATGCCTTTTGATGGACAAAAAAAAAATCTTAATTTTAATTTGGTACAGTTTATCAATATTTTCTTTATGGTAAATGCTTTTTGGCGTCCTGTTTAAGATGTCTTTGTGTACTCAAGGTCAACAAGACATTCTTCTAAGTTATTTTTTTAAATTTCATTTCAAAATTGTTCTCATCTGAATCTATGACCCATCTAGAATTAATTTTTGTGTGAGGTATGTTGACTTCTTGAGTAAAATACAAGGCAGGGTCACCCTTAAAAACCATTCAGAGAAGAAAAGTCTCTGTTTTTCTTTTAGGACCTTTATACAAACTCAGCTTTTAGCACCTCTCTACAGGTCTTCTCTCTAGTGAATGCACCAGTAGCCTTCGTTTTTGACTTTTATCTTGTTAACTATCGCCATCAATCAAAATACTGCTGGTTTTAAGGGGTTGTTTCATCCCACTGGCTAAATGTAATAAAGTACACTTATACCACACTTGACTGACAAAATGTCTAGAAATGTAGTGTTTACTCTTCATTATATTTCAACAGTATTAATTATAATGTCTGTTTGTTAACGATGGTGCTTGATGACTTTCCATTTTATTTTAGAGAGCCAAAGTTAAATTTTTGGTTTCCAACTATTAATCATCCATTTTGCTAAACCACTATTTTTTTCTGCAATGAGATGTTTAACACAGAGCACATTCTGTTACGTATTATTTATCTATAGTTAAGTATACACAGAACAACTTTTTTCTTTTAAATATCATCATCTGATGGGTAAATCAATATCCAAGTGATATGTATAAAAGCATTTTTTATATTATAAAGTATTACATGATAGATATTAACATTATTAATGCCTAAATTTTTTTTGGAAGCCTTGGCTGTACAAGTTGTAAAACATCACCAAAGAACGCTAGAAATCCCTGTTAACATTTCTAAGAAAGATTCCATATATAAGAGGAGGTATTATTAGCTACGTAAAAGTCAAAACAAGCCAGAAAACATGTCTTATCACTCTATTGTCTATTTTAAGAAAGTTTAATGTGCACCAAAAGAAAATGAATACTAGCTATGCTCATGGTTACTTACTGTCTGTCAAATACAACAGAGAAAGCAGTTCCTGACGAGCATTTTCTTTTTAAAGACTTGCCAGGGAAGTTAAATAAAAGCTTAATGATTTTTTTAAGTTGATTTTTAAAAAATATTTATTAACTAAAGAAAATGAATACCTGATCTCCAACTGTCTTCAACAACATGTTGGATAAGACCTCCAAGGAAAGGAACTCGAACCATTTCTAAGTGTTCCAAGTTTCGGGCAGAGGCTAAGCCTGTTACTAAAGGGACATATTTCAAGGAATTTGTGGGTCCTGGAAAAAAAAAAAATCTTTGATAGAACAATGTAAAGTGCCTTAAAATGAATTTCAAATCAGTGAAAGACATGTATAACTTATAAACTCTAAGTCTTAAAATGACAGCCAAATTGGCTCTCTGCAATCAGGTTCTTGTTACAAATGAAAGTTTTAGCCTATTAACCATACACTTACTCAGCATAAAGGGTTTTTCAGTAACACTGTAGAGATATGTAGTATTCTGTAAATTCTCTAAAGGCTCAATAGTTTTGAACTCAAACTAACTAATGGGAAAAAGTCAAGATAAAAATTTGATCCTTCACTCAACAGCTCAATCATTTAATCATCTCTATGACCAGTGTTGCATTAGCTACTATAGAAGATCACAAAAGATATGGTCCTGCCCATCAAAAAGCCTGTAGTTGACATGGAGCTAGAACTAACATAAATAATTATAGAAGGATAAGAAGGTAGACTGCATCAAGTATAAAAATAACATCTGCTGTACTCCATGAAAAAGAAAAAGAAAGAGGAGAAAAGTAAGTTGGAAAAGGCAGAACCTTAAGAATGCATACAAAAAAAGAGGAAGAAAGTGCACATCTCAGGATAACGAAACAATAATATAGCATAAGAGAAGACATTGAGGTGGAAAGCTGTACGGCTGACCAGGGAACAATGAATAGTCAAATGTGATGATAAAAGAAGATATATCTTGGAAAAGTGTCAGAATAAGGTTATCAAGAGGGGTCCTGGTTATCATGACCTTAAGCAGAGTAGTTCCCACTTAATGCTCTAGTGCAAGGGTGTCCAACATTTTGACATCGCTGGGCCACACTGGAAAAGGAAAAATTGTCTTGGGCCACACATAAAATACACTAACATTAAATATAGCTGAGGGAGGAGGAGAGGGGAGGGGGAGGGGGAGGGGGAGGGGGAGGAGGGGGAGGGGGAGGAGGGGGAGGAGGGGGGGGAGGGGGAGGGGGAGGGGGAGGAGGAGGAGGGGGAGGGGGAGGAGGAGGAGGGGGAGGGGGAGGGGGAGGAGGGGGAGGGGAGGAGGGGGAGGGGAGGAGGGGGAGGGGGAGGGGGGGGAGGGGGGGGAGGGGGGGAGGGGGAGGAGGGGGAGGGGGAGGGGGAGGGGGAGGAGGGGGAGGGGGAGGAGGGGGAGGGGGAGGAGGGGGAGGAGGGGGAGGGGGAGGAGGGGGAGGGGGAGGAGGGGGAGGGGGAGGAGGGGGAGGGGGAGGAGGGGGAGGAGGGGGAGGGGGAGGAGGGGGAGGGGGAGGAGGGGGAGGGGGAGGAGGGGGAGGGGGAGGGGGAGGAGGGGGAGGAGGGGGAGGAGGGGGAGGGGGAGGAGGGGGAGGGGGAGGGGGAGGAGGGGGAGGGGGAGGAGGGGGAGGGGGAGGAGGGGGAGGGGGAGGAGGGGGAGGGGGAGGGGGAGGAGGGGGAGGGGGAGGAGGGGGAGGGGGAGGAGGGGGAGGGGGAAGAGGGGGAGGAGGAGGAGGAGGAGGAGGAGAAGAAGAAGAAGAAGCAGCAGCAGCAGCAGTAGCCCATGCATAAATCTCATAATGTTTTAAGAAAGTTTAAGAATTTGTATTGGGCACCATGTGGGCTGTGGCCAGTGGACCGTGGGTTGAACAAGCTTGCTTTACGGCAACAGGGACACTAAAGATTTCTGTTTAGAAGGATAATAGCATAAAAGCTATGTTTAAGGTAGATTAAGGAAGCCAACTATTTACATGCAGAATGATTCGGAGACCAGAAACAAAGAAAGAAGACTGAAATTTAATAAAACAATCCTATGAAAAGTAAAAAGTACCTGTAAAAAATAGAGATATTCTGAGTTTTTTTTTTTTTTTTTTGCTGAGGTCAAACACAAATCATCTTTCTAATGTCTTTAAAACAAAAAGTACATTTATCTTCACAAGATGAATACGTTATAAGACATAAATAGTAATAGCATAACATAACTGTATTTACAAATGTAGCTAGAGTTTGCTTCAGGGTATTTTTAGAATAGCTTGTGTTTAATTCCACCATAATTGTGTACCATTACCTGCACAGTTCCTCATGACGAAAGTTCTTAAGCTGATACAAAGGAAGTCTTTAAATGGCTGTGGTTTAGTGAGTCTTACCCACTTCATATAAAGGTGCCTTAGCATTGGGATACAAGGAATTTCAGGAACATTCACCCCTAAAACACAAATATAAAAAAGAACAAACAAGAAAAAAATCACAAAAATATACTATATTTTGCTTATAAGTTCAAGAGTCTATTTTTCATATTAACAGTTTAACCTTCAAGGATTTTTATCAGAACAAATTAAACAAAATCTATCAAGTTTGCCTTATTTAAAACAGGCTTACAAAGAACAGTTTATGTAAACCATAAACTGACTTAACTTTTTTAGAAAAGGCCAATGGGAAGATAGAGTTTAAAAAGTATTTCTATGTCTTAGACATGTAAGTCTTTCTCATAATCTTAAACTCTTCTAGGATACATTTTCCCAGAAGAGGTAAAGTGAAAATGGATTACTGAAAGCAAAACTATAACGATGGAGATGAAACACACAAATTCACTATTTGACTACCAACGTCCACTGCCCCCCAGTAGGAGAACTATTATTTCTCAGAGCAAAGTCAGCTAGGTGGGTTTAAATATGCAAATAGATATCTGGAAGATAGCCAAACACAGAACTTTAAAAGCTGTTTTCTATAAATATATGAATCTTAAGAATTTGTATTTATGTAGGAGAAGCCAGCCAGCATGGCTCTGAGAAAAGCAGAAACCTGCCAGTCATTTATTTTAGAATTTCAAATTGGTAAAGGTAATTTGATGCATGGGATCCATGAGTGGCTTAATACTAGGAATCATATCCACAGAGGACCATGACCAGAAGAAGGGAGGTGTAGCGTGAGGTGAAAAAATACAGGAAATATGGACGAAAGAAGATAAAAGCCAAGGAAGGGACACAAATTTATTAAAGAAATCCAAGGATCCAGGATGATGGCATTTAACAAACAGTAGTTGGCAAAACTGTTTAATGCAATTTTTAAATTTGAGACAACAGAAGCTCTGCTAGCAAGAATAACTAGAGAATGTAAAATTGCAGTACTTGAATGGTCAGTTCTTTAAAGGCTAAATTCTGCCAAATGTTCTTATTGTAACCTACAAGGATTACCCCTTAACTTGTTCCTCTCAAAATAGCAGAGTTAAATTTAGTTTGAACTATGCACACACATTGTATAGCAACAAATGGGAAGTAAAATTAAGGATGAGACAAAAGGACAAAAAGCAGAAGTGAGGTACAGATTGAGATATAAGATGCAGAAGTCACAAAAGTTAAATTTAGCATCTATTTTAATACTATGAAGATAGTAGTACTGATTGTACTGATTAGGAAACCCAAGGTAGCAAGGGTGAGACAGATGCAGAGAAGACAGTATACCCTAGGCCCAATCCACTTTCTGTCTCAAACAAACTCTATAAACAAAGGACATAACTGCCCATTCTCCTGGTAATGTTCATTTTTATTAATTTACCACACCTCTGCATCACCATAATACAGTGTTAAACTGTTAAATGATTCCCATAAATTAATGCATTTTAATAAAACTTACCCTGTACTTATATTTGCAATGAAGTGTGACAGGCATTGTTGAAAATATAAAGATATGGAAATAAGTCTTTGACCTTAAGGAGCTTATATTATAAATTCCAGATATTACAGAATCCTTTTATATCTAAAAATCCAATTTCAAACTAGATATCACTCCCTGATCTTATAAATGAAGGGTTGCTAGAAATCTTTACTCTTCTCCCATAATTGTGTATCTAAGTCTTATTTAAGACCTACTCTTGTCATTCCTGATGCTCTCCCTGCACCACCTGAGTTTCAGAAATTTCCAGTTCTTTGGACCATCCCCAATACCTAGAAATACCTTAAAACATATATACTCTCTCTGTGTATGTGTGTGTATATATACAAAATAAAGTAGTAAACAAATATTAAAGGCCAGACTATATTAACAGGGACCCCCGAATTCCTTTCAGTGGCCTAAGCCAAAGGTGACAAATTTGAGAAAATATTTACACTTTTTACTTAAGTTGAAGTTATTGGTATATAATTTCAAAGAATATTCAGATGGAGAACGTACACTTGTAAAGCAGTATTTCCCTCACACCAGTGGATCTTTAATGGGAAATTGGAATTTTTATACGGATCTTGCAAACATTTATTTTGCAGTCATCAACAAAGCCATCTCTAAAATTCTCATTATTCTTTTTCAGTGAATATTCACATTTTATGGCATTTCAAGGAGTTACAAATGACCCAAGAAACATGTACTCACCAACTAAGTGTAAAGTTTGAATTTTGGCTCCTATAGGAATTTTCAGTTTATTTTCAGGAGGAATTGGAAAAGCTCCATTACGATTACGAAATTTCCCCAAAATATGAACATGGGGCATATATGTCCAAATGGATTCTACCAACTCCAAATGAGAAGTTTCCACACCCTAGAAAATAATGCCAAAGCAAGCATAAGAAAGGATTTTAGTTTAGCATCCAAAGCTTTTATTTAGGTACCACAAGATGCTAAGTACACAATGGAACTTAAAAGTTTGTGACAGATGAGATTTGCATGTGAGTGAACATGTCTATCATTCTTTGGTCTATTATTCCATAAACAGTTGATGCCAAAATGTCCAACCAGGTGCACTCACCACTAAGTTTGGGCATGCCTGCAAAGCTTCTAGGACTCCTGGAATGCTAAAAGCCTCATGGCCCCTTACTCTTCGCCTCTCAAGGTATCGAGGGTGAAGGCCATATAGCTGTTCAACATCTGGCATCTTCTTTAATAGTGTTAGAAAACTGGAATCTGTAAAGCCTGAGAAGTTCAGAAGTATTTAGAGCCAGGTTCATCTTTCTGTTCATTAACATTTACTAGGCACTCGTGATTTTTACCAAAAGTTAAAAAAGATTTCCTCTTCAAATTTCCCTAAGGCTAACACTAAAGCTGAATAAACATAACAGAAAATATACTCCTTTACTAACAGAGGAAATGAGTCAGAAACTCCACTTAATCTGAGTTAATACTTTATGGAAGAAGCTTTTATTATTGACTTTTTGGTTTTTGTTGCTTTTAAGGCATAATCTTCAACAAAGAACACACTTTTAACCCAGATAACTTGGACCTATTTGGTGGATGGAGTGGGACCACCCACCTGATCACCACCACCCTCCTCCTCCCCCATGGGTGCTCTCTTGTCTGTAAAATCTTCAGGGCTCTGCAGAACACATAACTAAAAATATAAATAAGATATGATCCTCATCGTTAGGAAGCTCACAGTTCTGACCTAATTCCTATCTCAAATTATTCTATCCATTTTCTAATAATTACTCTGATACTCTGTCATATGTTTAACTATTACTCCCCTGCCATTTTAGACAATTAGTTCTTTTGAAAAAGACAGATGCAAATTAGCTAAGAGAACCAGAGTGATCCAATCTCAGGGGATGCTGTTGATAGGAAGCTGTCTATCCAGGAGACCGTAGTAGGAATCAACAAGATGGGAACAGAGAGAGGCAGGTTACTTCCACAGCAGGAGCTGTTGGTTAAGTAAGTGGGGAGACAAGTCTCATATAGATGCTATTTTAATCTGTTACAAGGGCTTTTTTATTTTTAATGAAAGTGGTCAGAAAGCCAACTGTCTGCTTATTAATAACAAAGAAAAATATTAACTGTCAAGAATAAAAAGTAGGCCCCAAATATTTAAGTCTTACATACTTTTTTGAAAGTTGTTTTATTTTTAAGTTATCTCATTTAACATGTAAAGTCCAGACATGTTAACTTTAGTATTACAAAAGTGAAGAGTAAGGAGAGACTAGAGATTACTTGGTCTCTAATTATAATA
The DNA here is from genome assembly GCF_028878055.3 of Symphalangus syndactylus. Taxonomy (NCBI): domain Eukaryota; kingdom Metazoa; phylum Chordata; class Mammalia; order Primates; family Hylobatidae; genus Symphalangus; species Symphalangus syndactylus. The sequence continues at coordinate 38,439,704 of NC_072429.2, forward strand.
ACAGTTCTTATTACTTTCTCGTATAGTAACTCTTAATGACCGAACGATTCAATGTGTTAATCATTTTTTTTTTTCATTTATTCTCACAACCAAATCAGAAAGGTTATCACCCCATCTACAAGCATCAAAAATGAAGTTGAGAGAGTTTAAGAGCTTCCAAATGGCAGTGCTGGAATCTAAAACCAAGTGTAACCTCTGCAATGTTTATCCTCTTTTGTCATATATGTTGCCTCCCACGAGAGAAATGGGGAAAGTTCTACCTTCTTTACAGAGATGGAGTGAGAATCCAAAGAGATCATATATGTAAACCATAAAGTACTATTATATAAAGAATCTGGGTTAAATGCCAGATAATAGGCCAAGGTGGCATTAGTGAGCAAGGTTAGTGTGATCTTATCTTAGGCTAGAGACTGTTTGCTTCAACTCTCTTTTACATTCACTGCAAAGATGGGAAGCCTTGGGCTCACAGGTTATTTATCATAGCCTAAAAGTCAGCAACATGCAGCCAAATTCTTCTCTAATTGGTAAGTGGTAGTGATGTTAATGCTAAGACTGTATCACATGGGAGTTCTGCCATCCTGTCTTTATATACTGTATTAATCCTGTCTTCAGAATTTCTGCTGGCCTAACCTTTGCAAAAGCAAATCTAATATAAGGAATAAGACAATCATTTTCGCACTGCCCTAATTTTTTTTCTTTCCTGACATAAAGGATCATTCTGAAACAAGATGAGATGAGTCCTTTGCCCTTAGAATGGCTTTTACTAAATATTTGAAAGCAATCGTGGTTTGCTTCCCACAAACCTATTAAGTTCCAGCCTCAGGTGTTTGCAATGTTCTTTATAAGAAAGTATATATTGATAACTACTATGGCCAACTGATAAGAGTTACCAACTGATTTGATGACTCTCTTGAAAGGACGCAGCACCCACCTGCACAATTCCAGTATTCCAGAGCTAATCTGTTCTGTTCTATAGAACAGAACAAGACAATTATCTCCTCCAGCCCTTCACTTCTATTAAGGCTTTTTTTTTTAATTTTTATTTTTTGGTCCCCTCTCAGTCTTATCCCATTTTCAAAGTCTCATAATTTGGACATCATAGAAAAAGGATGACTTTAAAAGACGCATTCATAATTGCACAACAATAGTAACTAAATTTTACCAATTAATGGATTGGTGTTAACTGAAAAGAAGCCTTAATTGCCTTTTATTTTAACTCTTTCAAGTATGCTTTGCTTAGCTAAAGCCATTAACTTTCTTTTCAGGTGGTCTCTTCAACTGGGAACAATTTGCTGTGGTTAGGAAGCTAACTCTGAGTTCTTCACCTGTAAGGTCAGTCAGTGCCTTATTCAAGAATCTCCAAGAGCTACTATAGGCCTTCTAAAGAAATTGGAGTTCTGTGGCCTATTTTACAAAAATGGCAAGCATTTATTTAACTAAAGGGTGCAGTTTAGTTGCAGAGGAAATCTATGATGAAAACTGTTACCATTCACCGGAAAACATGCATCAGAGAGTAAAGGACACACATTGTCTAATGTGACACATATATACTCAATTAACCAAAGGCTCATGTTCTCCAATCACAGATGTGTGGAACAGGCTGATATAGTTACTTAAGGACAGGAAATGAAAAGAGCAGACTATTAAAACAATAAAGCCTCAGGTAAAACGCATTTTACAACCTAAAACCCAACATAAATAATTTAGACAAAATCTTGCCTCCCTACAAGGTGACTTAGATTGCCTTTCTCAAGACAACAAGTAACTTTTTATGAAACCATTGTTACTACTTTCCAGTAGGACACTACTGTACTTCACAGACTAAATCCACTTACCACTTGGCATGTATTCCCACCACCGCCCTGCACAGAGATCTACAACTCTCACAACTCGCAGATATAGGGTCACTGCTTCCTTTAGCTTCCGGGAAAGACATTCCATACACATGATATCCTGCAGAGGGAGGTACCTTTGTGAGAGAAAGAAACTCGTATTTATCAAGTGGGTAAGTATTACTTCTCACCAATAAGTTATTTTTTTTTTCCTTCTTCTAATCTCCTACCACTCAAATGAAATGAGATCTTAAGACAGAGATTTAAAGCAACTACACATATGGTCATATAGCTTTTTACTACAAAGGTAAGTCAGCAAAATACTTGAGTATCCAAATAAGGCATTGAGCTCCCTTCACAGGTCATTTGATAAAACCTGCCTTTCTTCTTTTGAGTTTTCATGGACAAAGAAAATCTAAAAACAAACCAAAAAAACAAAGAAGAAAAAAAAAAACAGTGCTTTTCAAGATGTGATGAGAAAGGAACCTGGGAAAGATCAGAGAGAATTACTCAATTTGAACATGTGCAATATTATTTCATATCTTTTACAGAATCTACTCCTGTAGGGACACTTTGCTCCCTCTCAACTCCACCATCCTGCTCCTGCAAACTCTACTATCTTCTCCATCAACAAATATGTATACTAGTCATATAGTATACAATTTCTTTTCCCACTTTTTTTTTTTTTTTTTTACCTTTAAGGTCACATACACTGATAAAAGTATTGCATAAGTATTAAGACACCTCATGTGAATTACAACTTCTTCTTTTCCATTCTTCTTTATTACCTTTTCCTGAAACTTTCAATTAATCCTGACTTTTGTTCTGTTATATATTCTGAAAGGTCTATTTTTCTCTTAAGACCCCTCCACACACGCCTAGATTAATTAAATTTTTTGAAAAGTTAAAGCTACCTTTACCTACTGAACCTGTATTGCGTCACACTCTACTCATTGTTTCACAACAACCTTAAGAGGTAACTAGCTGGTTCCTGTTTGCCACACAACTCTCTCCCAGTCCTTTATCTCCCCCTCTCTGACCTGCTGTGTTCCCTACCCCTCTCTGGCTAACGGTTAACTTTAGCCAACGAGAGGCACCAGCTGGAGGGCTCCAGGTGGCAATGCTGCCTTTCTACTGCTGCTAATCCCCTAGATGAATTCTTTATCATCTCTTACTTGTTCCCTAAACTCCATCTACACCTCTGTAAATAGTCCCTTCATTAAATTATCTTCAAATTCCAGGTAAGTGTATTTTCTGTTATCTGCTGGCACTTCACTGACATAGTATACACTATTATTACTCCATTTTATAAGTGCTGAAATTAGCTCAGAAGAATTAAACCTGCAAAATGTCACATGGCTAGGTAAGAGGAAGAAAGGGTCAGGAATGGCAAACACAGTTTTGTCTGACACTAACTCTTAACAACACTGCTAATACTAAAAGAAAAGTCCACATATACCTGTTGAATATTTAGCTGATCCATTTTTTTTCTACTTCTCGTTCCTCTTCTTACCCCTTTAAAATGATTTAAATCAAATCTTATACAAAATAAAGCATCACTGCTAGCCATAACTTAGTCTCTATAACTTAGATTATAAGCAGAATTTTTCAGAAACATGACAACACATTTTATAAACAACAAAAAACATTAAATTTGCTTTCTAAATAAATTTTGCCACTGTAATATTTTTCTCCTAAATATTGTTATCCAACGTATTTGCCTAGGTTAAAATTCTACTCCCTTTAAATACAAACAGATCAATAATCACAAAATCAAGATTTTACATCATATTTTCCCTAAGAAGCAGCATATTTTTTCTTCATAGTTATATAGTCAAAGGACTAGAGTTCAGAAGACAGATCAAATATAACACTTCAGAAAAAAGAGCATAGCAGGGACGGCAAAGATTAGGTTTCTTTTAAGGAAGGCCATAGTTTTTCTTGCTTTATGAAGACATGCTAAGTAGTTACTACACCACCACAATGAATCCTCAAATCAAAATTTTAGAAGACTAAAAAATGAAACAAAATTTAGTTTGTTTTTAGAATAAACACATTAAGTTCAAGAACTAAGTTTATGGTTCTTTCTACGTGCTGTCAAATGCTGTTTTCTCCACTATAACTACCATTATATATTGACTTGATTCTACCCCTTCCATTTGAATATTCTGTTTGAACTGCACAATGTTATCTGATCTATTTTCAATTTAGATTATGGTCCAATGGCCAGGTGTGGTGGCGTATGCATGTAATTCCAGCACTTTGGGAGGCCAGAATGGGAGGATTGCTTGAGGCCAGAAGTTAAGACCAATCTAGCCAACAAATCAAGATCCTGCCTCTACCAAAAAATTTAAAAATTAGCCAAGCGCAGTGGTGTGTGCCCCTAAGGCAAAAGGATCGCTTAAGCCCAGGAGTTCAAGGTTGCAGTGAGCCATGATCATACCCTGCACTCCAGCCAGAGTGAGACTCTGTCTCAAAAATATATACATATTATATATGGTCCAATTTTTTCACAATATATCCTAGCATTATCCAACTTTATCCCTAGATGCAATTTTACCTATGCTTTCTTAAAGAATTTTGAAGGATTTATTGTTTAATTCACTGATCCATTTTGAATTTAGCTGTAAGACATGAGACAAAAATGTGCTTTTATTTTTTTCTACAAATGGTTTGTAGGTTGAGACATCATTGCTGAATAGTCCACCCAGCTTTTCCTCGCTGATGTGAATACAACCTTGTCATAAACTAGATCTCCACATGTATTTGAATGGAGCCTATGTTTGTCTCCTTTACCCAACTGTCCGGCTTTCTTTTCCAAAACATTTTAGAATGTAATTGAACATCTGGTAGTTGCAAGACTCTTTTTCTGAAAATTTTTGGCTATTCTGACAGACATTTTTCTGCCAGGTGAACGTAATATCATTTTGTTCTGTAAAAAAAAAAAAAAAAAAAAAAAAATCTATCATTTTAATTTGGTCTTCTAATCCCAGACAGAACTGAACTAGCAAAAACTACAATGTGTCACAGAATAATGAACTGCAGGAAATAATGACATACACATTTATATTAGAAAAAAATAGTGCCTAGGATCTCCTAAAATAACTGTTATTGCTATTTTAAAACTTCATAATCTGCAAATATTCATTTGTAGAAATTCAAAACATTCCTAAGAACTTCATATATGGAAATTTTTCATAGGTAAACAACCTAAAATAATGGAAAATCCAGATGCTTAGAGAAGTTAATTGCAACTATAATTGCAGAAAACAGAAAAACTGAAAACTATCTAGATCTCAGACAAGCGAAGCACCATGTTATTTATACATTCCATAGAATAGTAAGCAGTAAAAAAAAATTATGAAGACCATGTAGCAATATGAAAAAAAGCAGAATAACCATTAACATTTACCAAGCATTTATGCTTTCGGTTTGCTAAGTGTTTAAAATGCATTATCTCACTGAATCCTAGTAATATTGCCATTATGTCTATCATTAGTCTAGAGCTAGAAAATAATGGACCCAGGATTCAAACTCAGGTCTCTAATTTCAGAGACAAAGTATGTTAGAATTTGCTTATTTGAATTATATAAATAAGGACAATAATTGAAAGAAGAGAGCAATGGAAACCAGAATGACAGTTTTCCTTTAAAAAAAAAACAGTTGTTATAATGCAGTTTGGGTAAAAATATAATTTTTTTAGAAGTCTTTTTGTGTTGTGTTCATCATAAAACAACTTTAATGTATATACTGCATTTAGTTATGATGGGTATTATTTCAGAAAACTTTGTTACAATCACTTACATGTATGTTTCTCACTGTGGGTTGTAGTCAGAAAAAGTTAGAAACACTGCCTTATATTGTGCAGTGTAAACACATAGTACTGTTATAATGCAGTAACTAAAGTCAACAAATCTATTAGCCAATAAAAATCCCAAGAAGCCTAGAAATGTTAACAGTCTCGAGAAAATCTGTCCAACAGAACTATCTGTGACAAAAGAAATATTTTCTGTCTATACTCTGCTGTCCTATACACTGTATCCACTAGCCACATATGGCTACTAAGCACTTGAAATGTAGCCAGTGCAACTGACGAACTAAATTTCACATTTTTACTTAATTGAAATGTAAATGCTGCATGTAGCTGGTAGCTACCACATTAGACAGCACTGCCTCAGGGTTTGCTCTTACCCATTCTAGGTAGGTAAGCCAACCAAACACAATCTTACCTAAAAATATGGCAAAGTACTTCATGTGAAAGTTGATTCATATAGTCCTTTGTTTCATCTGCGGTCATTTCTTCTGGAATTTCATTATTCATGATACATGTTTTCACACTTTTCTTTCGTGGCCCCATTGTTGTGCAGTCTCCAGTATCAACGAGAATATCTTCCCTTTTGTTTACTTGAGTTCAAAGTACCTGAAAAGCAAACAGAGAATGAAGTAGACTAAAAAAACACACCCCCTATTAAAACCCAGGTTAAACAATGTTTATTTTCAAACACACACAGGCAAAGGTATCATAATGGTACACATCACATTCAAATTAATAAAAATATTAATTTGTTCTGTGCAAAAAGCACAGAATATCATTTTCTGAAGATGAGTAGAGAATCAACTTCTGAAGATAATATAAATATGCATTATTTAGAAAGAGCAAAAATCCAGGAATCATGAGTATTGTGCTTTAATTTGTACTGTTGCTTCTTAGCTTATTCACTCAATTTCTCCAAGTATCAATTTCTTCAAATGCAACGTGTGATCATTAAATGAGGAATCAAAAGCTCTTCCAGCTCCAGGAGCTTGTGGTTCTTTCTAGGACTGCCCCTAACATAGTAGAAAGAAGAAGAGATTCTTGGGTTCTAATCTTGATTCTGCCCCCAAATTATTTCTATAAACTTGCATCAATCTTTAAAATTCTTCATTCTCTCACCTATAAAGCCAGAGATTAGATTAGTCATGGACCCCTTTGTGAATCTGATAAAAACTAGAGAACTCCTAAAAAATAAACACAAGCTTATATACAATTTCAGAGAAAGAATGAACCATCCCTTTTCCCTCTCTTGTAAATATTGAGATGGTATTTCACTTTTGCATCACATGCACATTTTGTTTTTAAAATAAGCTTTAGAGAAGGATGAAAAGAGAAAGAGAGAAAAGAGGGGAGAGAGGAGGAATGCAGAGGGAAAGCAGGGAGAAAATGGGTTGCATGAGCACCCATATGGTTTTCTGTTTTATTGATCAGCATGTGGAGTTAACACCTTGATTGTCAAATTGTCTAGAAATATTTTAATAATGTTGGTCCAGATATAGGGAAGTTTATAGGAAATACTGGTCTCTTTTATATTAATGGCTTTGTAGATGGAGGAGGCACAGGATGACAGCTCAAAAGAGGTACATTCACATTTATTTAAATATGCCTTGGCACATTTATTTTGAATATCACTTGTGTACTCTGGGCCCATTGTAAACAAACGGCTCAGAGGCAAGTGGAGATACACAATTAAATAACCACGCAAATGAGCTCAGAATTACACACGGAGATAACTGCTACAAAGACAGTAAACACAGTTCTGAAGCCTCATACAACAAAGGGACCTGAGTCACTAATGGTTCTCCTAAGCGAAAGACAATTGAGCCCATAACTGAAAGGAGAGCAGGAATTAACACTGCAAAAAGTAGGAAAGAACTCAGTAGGAGAAAGGTACCTGGTGGGCAGAGGGTACTTTAAGTATGTGCAGTTCTTGAGGTTTTTTTTGCCTCAGCAGTAAATGGACACACTACTAGGCTAAGTAAATCTTCATCATTTCTCGTGCCTGTGTGTGTGTGTTCTGGTCGCTTCTTCTCTCACTGAAAGGTTATGTGCTATTTACTTCTCGAGGCTGTCAGCATGCTTGCCTCTCATACCCCAAACACACACACACACACACACACACACACACAACCTCTTTTGTTGTTTCTAACCAGTATGGCCTGAGAAACCAGAGAAATCAATGTGTGTGGACTGGTATATGGGCTATGCTACCCTGAATTTGTGACACGTATCTTAACTTCTCAGAAGCTTACTCCTATGTTGTCCATCACATTTTGGCTAACAGGCCTCCGGAAAAATAAAGTTCATACTCGGAACTGCCCAAGCTAAAAGAAAAGCTATAAATAAACTCACCTGCTTCTGATTAATCACTGCCCACCTTTTCTTGTTTACTGCCCTGACTCCTCCAAATGAATCTTTCCATCTTATGATAAGCTCCTGAAACCTCTAAGGTTACATTGAACATGTAGTCAACAAATCCAGTAGCCTCTTTCCAGTGCTTCCCCATCTGACCCATTTGTATTATGGGACACTGCTGACCACTCCTTTGAAACCCTCTCATCCTTTGGCTCCCAAAGTGATATTCTTGATTCTTGTCGTTCCTCTACGACCACTGCTCAGTCTCCTTTGCTAATTCATCCTCAAGCCCTCTTCTCCCTGGGCAATTGTACTCATTCCCAAGGATTTAGCTATTACAAATATATATATATATATATACACACACACACACACACACACAAAGAAAAGCAAAAAAAGAAAAAATTTCTAACTCTACTTCTTACCTCTCCTGAACTCTGAACTTTATTTCCTCTGCCTATCAGAAATTTTCACCTCAATAACTTGAACATCCTTCAAAAACACTATGTCCAAAATGAACTCCTTCATATCACGAACCCTCCCCCTCCCCAAAACAAAGATACACAGATATATACAAATAAACACACCTATTTCCCTAATGTTTTACTAAATTCCTGAATTGTAAACCTTGAAATCATCCTAAATATATTCTCATTTCTTGTTTCCTACAGACAAGATGGGCTATTTTTATCAATTTTATCTCAATACAGTTCTTACATCCATTCCCATTACCTTTTGGGACTCCATTAACATTCACGTACACTAATGAAATGGCTTCCTAAATGATACCCATCACTGTATCCTCAGGGTCGAGGAAAAGCTTAGCAGACACTATGCCTGCCATAAGTAATTTACTGAATAAATGCTTACCATGCTATACTCCACACTGAAGCCAGTTATCTTTTTCAAACAGTCCCCTGATTTATAGTGTTAAGTGAAAAAAGCAAAACATAGACTACATCTGAAGTATGATTCTAAGAACAACATAATTTTAAAAATTAAAAAGATTACCCCCCTAAAACTTTTTTTAAAAAGTATGATAAAAAAGACAAATATACTGTGTCTGCATACAACATTTTATGAAAGATGACAACAAAATATTAACCGGTAACCTTTGAGGAGTGATAACCGAGGTTTAGGAAAGCAGAAAAAAACTTTTACTTTTCACTTCATATTATTCTCCATCATTTGAAATTTTCAGATTGTTTTTAAGAAGTACAATATACATGGCCAAGCAAAACAATCAGCCTACAAGGAATCCTGTTTCAGAGGATAAAATATTTCCAATCTAATCTCAAAATACCAGATGTTCCAGTCTTATCTTCTTCCAATCCTTACCACTTGCTCTCAGTATACTCACTCTAGCAGACCAGTATCTTCTTAGTTCCCCCAAACAACCACTGGTGTTTCATTCCTAATATGCTTTTAACTCTGACTGGAAATGTCCTTCTTTTCCCTACTTTGCCTAGAAAACTGCCTGTAAAAATCTAGCTTAATGTAAGTCCTCTGTAAAAGCTTCCCCTACTGACTCCTTCATTTGAGCTCCCTGTGGGACTTAACATATGCTTCCACAGCAGTTTGTGTAGTGATTTATTAGTCATGTTTCTGCTAAAAAATCTTGCCTCTAGGTGATAACAAGTCCTTGCTCACAATATATCCTCAAATATCTAATGTATGAATATCCACCAGTCTTTCCATTATTCTATATACATCCAGTAGCTTCAAGGCTGCTGCTAAAAACCATTTCATGCTCTTATGAGACGTTTGCTACCACAGCATTCAATGATCTCAGCAACAAACTTATAGCCCAGACAATAATGCAATCAGATTGTACTGCAGTGACACACCTAACAGCTACTCTGTAGCATGTAAAAGCCTCAACAGGATGATTAACCAGCAAAGACTAATCTACCCACAAATTACCTAGACGCTCAGACCAATCCACCAGTTGTTATATTTTAGCACGTTCAGCTTTAAGAATCTTGACAATCCTTCATAGAGATGATGCTCTTGATTCTTTATTCCTTTAATAAAAAGCTTTTTTTAATCCCTTCTTCCTCCTTTTTCTTCCTCAAATTCACACCACCTAATAACATCTTCCTCTACTGATTCCACCTTTGATTGTTCCTTAGGATTTTGCAATGTAGTGCTTTTGTGTGAATTAGATTTAGTAGCCCTAGTGCACAAACTATACATAAATTTTTAGACTAAATACCCTGCACCTTAAATATCATTGAGTTTATAAAACTCCACTTATTGAGAGTTAACAAATATTTACTCACAGAAATAATGTTATACAATATTATACTGAGGTTAGATCTCCAGGAAGCTGACAAAAACCTTCTTAACCTACAATATCCTTTAACACTAACTAGCAAAAAGCCTAAATTTTAAATTAGCAGGACTGACAAAATTTTAGGTAAAACTATTCATATTTCTTACATCATGGCTAGAATTGAAGACTTAGGTCTTTTAGTTCTTACTTGGCAGGTGGAATAGTGATGCCCCTGCCCTAAGCCTATCGTGGGGAAGGAACTTGTGGAGATGAACACTAGGGTAAAAGAAAAGATCTCTATCTTACATATAGGAGGTTGACAGGATTTATAGCCTGGAGAAATCTACCAGCCTTCTCAAGTCCAAGTAGATGTCTCTGAAAATGTTCAGGAGATAAAAAGCTTCCTCAGTCAAAAAATACTTTATTTTCCCCTACTCTTACTCGGTCTTGATAAAGGACAACAAAGTTGCTTCAGCTAAAGTTGGCTTCATCTTCATTTAAGTGAAACACCCAGCTGGGCTATGCTGAGTATTTCATCTCAGGTACTGATGAATAGGGACCTGGTTTCCCTATATGAGAAAGAAAACTTGAAATTCACACAAAGTCCCAAGTAAGCGGTGATGGTTTTTTTTTTTTTTTTTGAGACAGAGTCTCGCTGTGTCGCCCAGGCTGGAGTGCAATGGCACGATCTTGGCTCATTGCAACTTCTGCCTCCTGGGTTGAAGAAATTCTCCCACCTCAGCCTCCCGAGTAACTGGGACTACAGGCATACACCACCACACCCAGCTAATTTTTGTATTTTTAGTAGAGATGGCGTTTCACCATGTTGGCCAGACTGCTATCAAACTCCTGACCTCAAGTGACCCATCCGTCTCAGCCTCCCAAAGTGCTGGGATTACAGGCGTGAGCCACCACACCCGGCCAGTATCCCTTTTTAATGTGCACCCTTTCTCTTATTGGCTTTTCTTTTTAGTTGGAAGAGGAACCAAAGCAAGTGAGGAGAAAATTGCCATCACTAGCCTTGTGTTTTTTTCTCACTCCTACCTCCAAAATACCACTTGCCACTAAACATCCTGCCTTCAATTCACTTGAGAAACTCAATAATGCAGAGAAGATACAAAGCAGTAGCAGGTTAAAAAAGAAAGAGTAAAGGAGGGGAAAGTCCAGTTATCGGCATTAAAGAAAGATGAGTTGGAGGAAGTCTTGCCGAGAAGTCACGGAGCATGAGGGACAGGTGAATACAGGTATACCTTAACTGTGATTCACTTTACTGTGCTTCAAAGATAGTGTGTCTTTCACAAATTGAAGGTTTGTGGCAACACTGCATCAAGCAAGTTTATTGGTGCCCTTTTTCCAGCAGCATGTGCTCACTTCGTGTCTGTGTGTCACATTTTGGCAATTCTCACAATATTTCATATCCTTTCATTATTATTATGTGTGTTACGGTGATCTATGATCAGTGATTTTTGATGTTACTACTTTAGTTGTTTTGGAGGTACCACAAACCATGCTACGTAAGATGGCAAACTTGATTGATAAATATGGTGTCGTTCTAACTGCTCCACTGGCTAGCTGTTCTTCCTATCTCTGTCGCTCTCCTTATGCCTCCCTATTTCCTGAGACACAACAATATTTAAATTAGACCAATTAAGAACTCTACAATGGCCTCTAAGTGTTCAAGTGAAAGGAAGAGTTGAGCATCTCTCACTTTAAATCAAAACCAAGAAATGACTAACCTTAGTGAGGAAGTCATGTTGAAAGCCAAGACAGACCAAAAGCTAGGCTTCTTGTGCCAAACATTAGCTAAGTTGTGAACACAAAGAAAAAGTTCTTGAGAAAATTGTTACCCCAGTGAATAAACAAATGATAAGAAAGCAAGACAGCCTATTGCTGATATACACAAAGTCTGAGTTTTATGGACAGAAGTTCAAACCAGCCACATTCCCTAAGCCAAAGCCTAATCCAGAGCAAGGCCCTAAGTCTCTGCAATTCTATGAAGGCCAAGAGAGGTGAGGAAGTTTTAGAAGAAAAGTTGAAAGCTAGAAGAGGGTGGTTCATGAGTTTATGGAAAGACGTTGTCTCCATAGCGGAAAAGCACAAGGTGAAGCAGCAAATGTTGATGGAGAAGCTGCAACAAGTTATCCAAAAGATCTAACTTAGATAACAGCTGAAAGTAGCTGCACTACACAACAGATTTTCAGTATGTACACCCTTCCATTGGAATAATATTCCATATCAGATTTTCACTGCTAGGGAGAAGTAAATGCCTAGCTTCAAAGGGCAGGCTGATTATCTTGTTAGAGAATGCAGCTGGTGACATGAAGTTGAAGCCAGTGCTCACTAACCATTCCGAAAATCCTAGGGCCCTTCAGAATGATGCTAAATCTACTCTGCCTGTGCTCTATAAAAGGAACAACAAAGCCTGAATGACAGCACATCTGTTTACAGCATAGTATACTAAATACTTTAAGACTTCCACTAAGATCTACTGCTCAGAAAAGTTTCCTTTCAAAATATTACTGTTCATTGACAATGGACCTAGTCATCCAAGAGGTCCATTAGATATACAAAGAGATTAATACTGTTTCCAGGCCTGCTAACACAATATCCATCTGCAGCTAACAGATCAAGAACTTTCAACTTTCAAGTCATATTATTTAAGAAACAAATTTCCTGGCTGGACGCGGTGGCTCACACCTGTAATCCCAGCACTTTGGGAGGCCGAGGCAGGCGGATCACGAGGTCAGGAGCTCGAGACCAGTCTGGCCAACATAGTGAAACCCCATCTCTACTGAAAATACAAAAATTAGCTGGGTATGGTGAAATGTGCCTGTAGTCCCAGTCACTTGGGAGGCTGAGGCAGGAGAATTGCTTGAACCAGGGTGTCAGAGGTTGCAGTGAGCCAAGATCGTACCACTGCACTTGAGCCTGGTAACAGAGCTAGACTCCGTCTCAAAAAAAAAAAAAAAAAAAAAAAAAAGAAAGAAATTTCCTAAGGCTATAGCTGCCACAGACTATGGTTCCTTTGATGGATAAGGGCAAACTAAATTCAAAACCCTCTGGAAAGGATACACATTCTAGAAGCTGTTAAGAACGTCTGTGATTCATGGGAGGAGGTCAAAATATCAACATTAACAAGAGTTTGGAATCCAGTCCTCATGGATGACTCTGAGGGATTCAAGACTTCTGTGGTTATAGGAGGAGCAGGATTGAAATAATAAACAACAAAAGACTTCAGTGGAGGAAGTTGCTGCAGATGTGGAGGAAACAGCAAGAGAACTACAATCGGATGTAGAGCCTGAAGATGTGACTGAATTGCTGCAATCTCATGATAAAACTTGAACAGATGAGAAGTTGCTTCTTATAGATGAACAAAGAAAGTGGTTTGTTGAGATGAAATCTACTTCTGGTGAAGATGCTGTGAACATTATTGAAATGACAACAAAGGATTTAGAATACTACATAAACTCAGTTGATATGGCAGCACCAGGGTTTGAGAGGACTGAATCTAATTTTGAAAGAAGTTCTACTGTGAGTAAAATGCTATCATACATCGCATGTTACAACAAAATATTTCCTAAAAGGAAGAGCCAATCAATGAGGCAAACTTCACTGTTGTCCTAAGAAACTGCCAAGCCACCCCAACGTTCAGCAACCACCACCCTGATCAGTCAGCAGCCATCAAGACAGAGACAAGATCTTCCATTAACAAAAATATTATGACTTGCTGAAGGCTCAGATTGATTGTTAGCATTTTTTTTAAATTAAGTACTTTAAAATTATGGCATATACATTATTTTAGATATAATGCTGTTGCACACTTAATAGATTATACTACATTGTAAAATATAACTTCTACATACACAGGGAAACCAAAAACTTTGTGACTTGCTTTATTGCAGTAGTCTGGAACCAAACCTGCAGTATCTCTGAGCTATGCCTGAATAAATAAGGAGGAGAATGTTTATATATAAGACTATACTTTGTGGTACCAGGTGTTACCTATAGGCTTAGCAACTTCTAGACCCTCAGACTCTGAACCTTAAGGAAATGTCAGAAATGACAGAATTATAGAATCCTAGAATGTTAAAAGTCGAAGAGGACCTGAGAGACTACCTAATCACACAGTTCTCAATTTTTTGTGGGTCACAAACCCATCTGAGAATACGATGAAAGTGGCACATCCGTTTTCCAGACTCATGCCAGCAGAAATACTTACACGATTTCAGGGGGTTCATATTCACAGACATCGAAGCTCATCTAGTGATCCCGAATTTTTAAGATGAACAAACAGAACCAGAGAGGATAAGGTGACAAATCACTTGCCCAAGATTAAATAGTGTCAACGTTCAGGCTGGGATACAGACTTCCCAGGTTACAGTAAACATCCTATCATCAAGTCAGTCTTCTGCCACCATGGCTGTCTTCCTGCATTCCAGAGCAATGCCCTAGTGCTTGGAGAAAGGCTTCGAGATGCTCTGATAGAACTGCATCTGACCACACCCTACCTTCACCAATTAGGGTTTATGGTCCATTTAATTTAGGCTCCCACACAGTGGTCTATGGCCACCTTAGGTACATTACAGTCACTCTGTGGCTGCCTGCTTAGCTGACCTTAGCCACAGGAAGCATTACTTTTGTCTTGGTGTTGCAAGCACATTCTTAAATCAGAGTTGTTTCCAAAAAGTGTTCTTCTCCTCCTATCTTGTCAATCCAAATCTCCTTCCCATCCCAAACTCAAACTACTTTTCTTTATCCTCATGAAAAATACCCCCTCTCACTTGAAACTTCCCTATATCCTCAATGATCCTATCTGGTCAAGGGCTTCCCTGCCCTTCAAGTTTCTCATGCCTTTCTTTAGTTTCTTTTGGTTTCAGCTTGCTCATATCAAAGTAATCTTGCATATCACTTAATTTGACCTCACAGACCTTAACTGACATGATAGACTACCTTGCTTATCTACTGACCGGGACAGCCTCTCTTGTCTAAAGAAATACCACACCACATCCACCAAACTGCTCAGATAAAAACCACACACAAACAAAACAAAACAAAAACCCCCCAACAGGATTACAGTGCTGAAAAAGGCCTAGGAATCATCCAGTTCAATCCTTCGTTTTACAGATAAGGAAAGTGAGGCCTAGAGATGCTAGATGGCTTGTCCAAAGTCACCGAGGCAGGATGTACCAGTGTGAAGCAGGGATCCAGGTCTTCAACTCCTTTTTAATTTTATTTCACTATACCACCTTATTTCATTTTAGTATACCACCAATTTTACTTCACTATATCACCCTATCTTACTGGAATCTAGTTGTCCCTTTTTCTCCTCTGCTATGCATTAGTATCTGTTTGACTAAATATAGTGTACCTCTGGGCACACAGCCATTTAAACAAAGAGGCACACAGAACTCTACATTCTTTACCCAAGGAGGACATCAGAATTACAGCATCACACATTTTAAAGAGGGGAAAGAAGGCTTACAGATAATCTAAAATGTTAATTCTCAAAATGAAAGTTAAAAATTACAAGCGGATTTTTTTCAGTCTATGCCGATGTAATACATACCCTCCAGATTGGACCTCCTCCCTCCCTGAGAAAATCATGGCTTTATAGAACTATTATTTTATCCTTCACTTGTGCTGGGGGAATGGGAAAGGGGATTAAAAACCAGTGACCTAATCCAACGTCTTCCTTTGGCTGATAAAATCTCAAGTTCAGAGAGAGGAAGGGATTTGGCCAAAGTAAACCATCAAGTTAATAGCAACTTTGAAACAAAGATCAAGGTCTCCTGTTTTTCACTTTGTAGTGATTTACACTGCTGGTTTAGGTGTATAAAACAAAGTTTTCTGGATAGAGCTTCTCATTGCACAGGAACCTTCCTAAGTGCCCAGTTGCCCTTGGCCAGCTTGGTGTCTGCAAAGAAACACGGTAGACATCTCTTAAGTCAAATTCTGGGTGTGCAGAGTGCAGGGAGAACATGCTTTTCAGGTCTGTAAAGACTCCATGAAAAGGGAGTTAAGAATTTGATTTCCACAGCTAGGGCACGGACATCAAAGGCATCCACAGATAAGCAAACTGCAGCACAGAAAGGCTAATGGACCTAGACAAGGTCACACAGTGTGTAGGTGGAAGCGGTAAAACTAGAATTCAGGGCTCCTGATACTCTGGCGTGGCAGCCAAAGATGTGTTCACTGCTTCCTGCTCAGGGACATCCCCTCAGTACGCTGAACACAGACCTCCTTCACTTTACTGGCCGAAACACCGACTTAACATTAAAATCATGAAATTCGTGACGCCCGGGGTGGGAGACAGTCACAGAAGCTGTCCAGTCCAACACCCTCACCCATTTCATTGAGGAAACTAGGGCCCAGAAAGGGTTCTTTATGCTGGATTTTGGGGCCAGGTTCAGACAAGCAGGCAAACCCCACAAGCACGGCCTAGAAGGCCAGGAACTACAAATTCAACCCCTGATCTCTCAGGGAGCTCTAGGCCCGAAGGGGGCCAGAGGCCGAGCTTAAGCGGTCGGAAGTTCCAGAACCCCCATCCAGCTACCTCAGCCCTGCCGCACGCACTCCGGGCTTTGCCACCCCGCTCCCGGTCCCCAGGCCCACTCAGCCGCCGCCTCACCTACTCCGACCCTCCGCCTGTTATTGTGGTTGAGAGGGAGGGACGCTACAGACACTTCCCGGCCCCCACCGCTGAGGCACTTCCGCTTCCGCCGCCGCTCGCATATTTCCGGAGTGTCGTCATCCGGGGCTGGACCCTCAAACCCGTGTCCATATTGTGTGTGTGAAGAAGCATCGAAGCGCGGCAGCCATGTTCAGCGTGGCATTTCGGAAGGCTTGTCGGGGGTGGAGAGCGGGGGCGGGTTGCTGGTCTTTCACGTGACACTAAAGCGCCATGCCGGAAGCACTGAGTCTGATGCGCCGGAACCAGTCTCCACCGTGTGGTTTGGTCTTGATTTCCACTGGTACTCTGGGTGTTGGATAAGCCTCTGGACCTCGCCTTTGTCATTTGCGAAGTGGATAGGTTCCAATAGAGATTTTCCCAGAATCATTCAACTAAAAATAGAGAACTTTTTTTTGAGAGGAAGGACGGGGGCGCAGTTAAAGATGTTAACGTTAAGCCATCCCTTCTGTGATTTCGGGACATTGTCTTTGCACGTAAGTAATAGTATTTTACAGTCCAAAGGAATTTCACATAAGTGTCATTAAAAACTCTACACTACTCTGACATGTAGGCAAGGATCAACTTAATCACCTTTTTTGTTGTTTAATGGATAAGGAATTGTCTTCAGAGAGTGTAATTGACTTGCACAATGTCGCACAGATGGACTGAAATTCTGATTTTTACCTTTTACATCCTGTGTTCTTGCCCTAATATACATGTAATTAATACGGGCTAAAATCCCTAGATTTAAATAGATACAAATACTTCTTAGGAAAGTTAGTGTGCATTAAAGCCATGTAAGACACGATTTGACAAGACGTAGCATTGACTAGGCTATTCTGCTGGAGAAGAAAAAGCTGAAGAAGGCTTGGGAATCCCATTTCTTCTTATTCTTTTCTTGATTGATAGCAGACCTACTGGTTTTTCCCCTCTTTCCCCAATATGGTTCGGCACCTTAGGTTTCAGCTTGTCTTAGGCAGTCACAGTTTTAGCTATCCCATTCCATATGTCAAACCATATATCTGTGTTTTTATTTGGAGCTCTGGTAGGACAAACAAAACAAAACCTCATCATATTGATGTACTATTCATTGTAATCTCAGCTTTCATGTTACATTCTTCCTGTAATTGAAGACAAAAATGAATTTTTATGCTATTTGCTTCTGTCGGTTTCTTCATATTCAAACTTTAATAAAGGAAACAGACTTTGGCTTTTTCTGTTTCCCAGATTATTCTGAAGAATAAATAGGAATTACAGAAGTTTCTAGTGCAAGGCATGGCATATTTAGAAGGCATTCGGTAAGATTTATTTCAGCACAATTGGCCTGAATTTTTAATTCAATAGAATATGATTTTCATTTTATTAGCATTCTTCCTTTTGTAAAAAGCACTGTAGTGGGACCTGAAATGAATACTCAGGAGTAAGAAAGCTTTCCTACCTCAAGTTTAGAAAATTTCCTACCACAAATCATTGTAATAAATGTTAAAGATATTTTCTTACTGCTATGAGTGTTATATATAATAAGATATCAACACTAGTTTTAACATTTTCAGGTAGAGCATGTTATATGTATCCCTTCATCTCTAGGATTTATTTGTACCTTGATGTTACAGGTTTTCATTAAAAAGGTCCTGAGTTAGTGTTTCTCCTATACAGTGGCATCATCATCATGGGGTCCCTGAGCGCTGCAGGAGAGTTTGCCCTACAGTAAATGACCTTAAACCGCTGTGTTGTTTTAATTTTCAATCCCCACTTTTTAATAATCTAAAATACCTCTTTTCATTCTTCCATGAGTTCCGGTATCAGCCCCTGTTCTTCCTTGAAATTCCTTAGGTACCTAAACAACAGATAATCCCTTTGTTAAAATGATGACTAATACTCAAGAGAAGTTTTGGTCAGGGATGGTGGTTGGAGTTTGCTCAGGACCGGTTCATATGGCTATGGAGCCTGTTCAGTGCACAACTGCAGAAGGTGCTATGCATATCAAGGCTATTCTTACTACCCTTAGACTTGGGTTATATGGCAGAACTCCACTATGAATTCAAATACAGGATTTTTTTTGAAGGTAAAAAGGAAAAAAAAAACTTGTAGCTGTTTTGACTGGGAAATTGTGTATTTAGTAGTCAGCAATGCAGGCTTTAGAACCAGAAAGACTTGGTTAAGTGTGAGTTCCTCTGCTTACTGGCAGAGAGACAATGGGCAATCACTTCAGCTCTAAGGTTCAGGTTTCTTTAAAATAGACATTGTAGTACCTACGTAACAAGTCACTCCATAATTTAGTGGCTAAAAATTTTATCTGCCCTGATTCTGTAGGGTAACTGGGTTAGGCTGGGCAGTCCTAGCTTGCAGTCTCTGGCATTTACAGTCAGATGTCAAACTGGGGCTGTAGTTAAATGTCAGCCTCTAATAGATGTTATATTGATGGCAGCTGAGGCTGGCTGATCTCTAGATGCTCAGTTGGAGCTATTTATCAGAGTGCCTACACTTGGGCTTTCCCTCAGATTTGGGTTTCTTATACCATGGTGTTTGGGTTTTGACAGGGAGCACTTGGAAGTAGAATGGGAAAAAAGGGAGCTGTTCCAAGCAAAACAGGAGGAAGCTACAAAACTTCATATGATCTAGCGTCTGCAGTCCCAGGGGTGATTTCCATCTTGTCGCGTTGGGTCAAAAAAGCCACAAAGCCAGCCCAGATTCAAGAGAAGAATAAGAGTCCACCTCTTAATTGAAGATGTAGCAAAGACTTTGTGGCCATCTATAATTTACCACACTACCTCATTGTTTTTAATTTTTAGATTTTTGGATGTATGTATATTAGCACAAGCATCAAAAAGTAAGGCTTGTAGTCCCACCAGCCCAGTCTTGCATTTGTGCGTGAATAATCTCATACATTATTTTTTAAGAAAAATTATGGCAAAATATATATATTTCTCATTTTAACCACTTTAAGTATACAGTTCAGTGGAATTATGCACATTCACATTGTTGTGCAAACACCACCACTGCCCATCATCATAACTTTTCTATCTTCCCAAACTGAAACTCTTTAAACAACAATTCCCTATGCTGTCCTCCCCCCAGTCCCTGGCAACCACCATTCTACTTTTTGACTCTATGATTTTGACCACTCTAGGTACTCATATAAGTGGAATCATAACAATATTTGTTATTTTATGTCTGAATTTTTTCACTTAGCATAATATCTTCAAGGTTCATCCATGTTGTAGCATGTATTTAGAATTTAATTCCTTTTTAAGTCTGAATAATATTCCACTGCATATATATTTCACATTTTGTTTATCAATTCATTCTTTATGTTATTTATTTGTTGTTTATTTTTCATTGTGATTAAAAACACATAACATAAAATTTACCATTTTAATTATGTATTTCCATTCATTTTTAGTTTTTAGTTAATGTATAATAATTGTACATATTCGTGGGATACAGAATGATATTTCAATACATGTATACAATCTATAATGATCAAAGCAGGCTAATTAGCATATCCATTCACCGCAAACATTTATCATTTCTTTGTGTTGCAAACATTCAAAATCCTCTGTTTTAGCTTCTTGAAAATATACAATAAACTATCATTAACTATATTCACCCTACCATTAACAGATGAATGAATAAAGAAAATGTGGAACATATTCACAAAATATGTATACAAAAGGATGAAATCCTGTCATTGGAGACAATATGGATGAACCTGGAGGACATTATGTTAAGTGAAATAACTCAGGCACAGAAAGATAAACACTGTATGTTTTCACTCATATGTGGGAGCTAAAAAAATTTTTGAGCCCATTTTTAAGTGTACAGTTCAGTAGTATCAACCATATTCACGTTGTTCAGCAGATCTCTAGAACTTTTTCATTGCGAAACTGATACTCTATATCCATTGAACAAGAGCTCTCCATTTTCTCCTACCCTAGCTCTGGAAACTACAGTTTTACATCCTGTTTCTGATTTTGACTATATTAAATACCTCATAGAAGTAGCTTCATACACTTTGTCTTTTTGTGACTGACTTATTTCACTTAGTATGGAGTCCTCAAGGTTTTAAGGCTGAATAATATTCCATTGCCTGTATATATCACATTATCTATTCATCCATCAGTGGGCATTTGGGTTGCTTCCACATTTTAGTTATTATGAATAATGCTGGAATAAACATGAGAGTGAAAATATCTTATTGAGATCTTGTTTTCATCTTTTGGCATATATATGCAGAGGTGGGATTGTTGAATCATAGGATAATTCTATTTTTAATTTTTTGAGGAGCCACCGTACTCTTCCATAGCAGTTACACTGTTTTACATTCTCATCAACAGTGTACAAAGGTTCCAATTTCTGCACATCCTCACCCTCATTTGTTTCTTGTGAGGTAATGTTTGTAATCCAGATAGAACAGTGCTTTGCAGGCAGCAAACACTCTATAAATGTTAGCTGTTATTATTTGATTGTTCAGAGACCTCTTTTCCTTCCTGCTTCTCAGCTATTTCTAGATAGTTGAAGTTATAAGGGCTGCATTCTTAGCATATGATATTTCTGAAGTTTACTTTCAAAGTGCCCTAATTTTTCCCAAGTTACATAAGAAAGTTCTGTGAAAGGATGTTGTATGTAGGTGTATACATAGAGAATTGCAATTTCAAAACCAACACGTGGTGGTAGATAAAAAACAAAAACAAAAGCCTGCATTGAAGACTTTTACACTTTCATAAGCATGAACTCTGAGTGACCATTAAACAATATTAAACATTAAGGACATTGCAGTTCATTTTTAATTTGTGCTGTACTGCACAAGATCATGTTTATGTGACAAGGAAGTAAAAAGGTTAAGAGTGAAACAGGAAATTCAACAAGCTTATTTTTAAAAAATTACCCTTTAGTGTTATGGTTTGAATGTGTTCCCCAAAGTTCATGTGTTGCAAACTCATATGGTTGGGGTCTGTGTTCCCACCAAAATCTCATGTCGAATTATAGTTCTCCGTGTTGGAGGAGGGGCATGGTGGGAGGTGATTGGATCATGGGGGCAGACTTCCCGCTTTCTGTTCTTATGAAAGTGAGTGAGTTCTTATGCGATTTGGTTGTTTGAAAGCATGTAGCACTTCCTCCTTCGCTTGCTCTCTCCTGCAGGCCATGTGAAGATATGCTTGCTTCCCTGTCACCTTCCACCATGATTGTAAGTTTCCTGAGGCCTCCCAGGAAGCAGAAGCCTGTACAGCCCACAGAACCATGACCTGATGAAATCTCTTTCCTTTATAAATTACCCAGTCTCAGGTATGTCTTTATGGCAGTGTGGGAATGGACTAATACAGAAACTTAATGTCTAATGCAATCGTGTTGAGAGGTGGAACTTTTAAAAGATAATTAGGTCATGAGAGCCCTCCCTCATGTATAGATCAATGCTGTTACCAGAGGAGTAGGTTCCTGATAAAAGAAGGAGTTTGGAGTTTGGCCCTTTCTCTGTCACTTGCTCTCGTTCTCACACTGTCTCTCACACACGCACTCTCTCTCTCTTTCTCGCTCTCTTGCCCATCTACCTTCTGCTGTGGGATGACACAACAAGAAGGCGGTCTCTAGATACAGGTCCCTTGACCTTGGACTTCCTGGACTCAAGAACTATAAGAAATAAATCTCTGTTCTTTATAAATTACCCAGTCTCAGGTATTCTGTTATAGCAGCAGAAAACAGACTAAGACTAATCTAATCATATTTTCTCTGTCACTACTTCTAGTTCAGATGTTTTAGTTTGATTACCAGAGGAATGACAGCAAAGATGTTAGAAAAGAAAGTACATTGAAATGCCAAAAATTCCAAATTCCATCATTTCTTCAGGCAGCCAACATTTATTAAACGTCTGTTTGAGACCTGGGAATATATTAGGCACCAGGGCTGCAGAGATGACTAGGAAACAATCTCTCAAGTTAGTGGGGAGACACGATCTATAAAGCACACTTCAGCAAAATTTAGGAAATTCTGTCACAGTGGAATACCAGGATGCCTAAGTGGCACAGAGGAGAGGCATAATATAATGAAATTCGTAGAGTAAGATAGTGCAATGGTGTTTGCCAGAGACTGGAGGGAAGGGGAAATGGGGAGGCATTAGTCACAAGGTACAAACTTGGTTATACAAGATTAGAGACGTAACAATGCTGTAGAGTGTATTTACAAAATTTGTTACGAGGATACAGCTTATGTGTTCTACTCACACATAACATAATGAAAAGACAGGAAGAAACTTTTGGAGGTGATGAATAGGCTTATGGCATAGATTGTGGTAATAGTTTCACAGGTATATATCTTCAGACTCATCAAGTTTTATATATTAAGTATATGTAATTTTTGTATGTCAATCATACTTCAATCTTTTTTTTTTTTTTTAGAAAAAACTTTCAATGTCTCTTTTTTGCTTAAACTGAGGCTTAAATAATGTATATGTAACTTGTTTATCAGACTTCCCAGGTACAATATGCATTGGTTTCAGCCTGCCTTTTCAATCTTATTTCCCTTCACACATAGCATATTTTAGTTGAGCGTAGGACTCACTGCTTCCCCCTCATATACCTGATGACTCTCCAGCCCTAGGCGAGTGAACAGTTTGCTCCCCTGCAGGCAGAAGGTGGATCAACCTTATTCAGCTTTTGCAAGGAAAGAAAAGGAAGATGCTGGTGAGCTGGGCCATCTAGATGAGTATAATACTGGGACAGAAACTGATGGTCCTTGTGTTCCACAAGTAACTGGGAGAAAACAGTTGTGCTTCTTATGTAAGTTGGTTATATTTTGAGCCTCACATGGTTCATTCATTCATGCAGCAAGTATTTTCTTAGTGCTTGCTCTAGGGCCAGACACTGTTAGGTACAATAAAACAATTGTGATGAGAAGTAGATATGTTTCTACCTGCAGTTCAGTTTGGTTAAGGAGTTTGGGGACAGAAATCAAATAACCATACTGATAGACCAATTTTTCAAAAATAAACAGATAGGGATAGATACATAGTTAAGTTTTGTCCAGTAAAGGAATTAATGAATAAATGGATAAATATAATACACTTGATTTTTCCTTTTAAGCATTTCAATGGTTTAATAAACCAAACCTTCCTAAATATTTAAATAAAACTCATAACTCTATTAAACATACACATATGGCAAATGACGACTTCTGAAACAGCCAATAATCTTTCGTCTTAATAAAATTATCATCTCTTCAACTTAATATTCTAAGTTTAAGCCAATACTTGATTAAAAGTTTAAAATTTCAATCATAAGACTCATCTATGTAATTCCTTAACATGCTATAGTTTTTGAAAATAGGACATTTTACGTATTAATTATTCATTTACTGTTTCTTAGTGCCAGATAATAATAATAGATGTGATTTAATCCTCATTTCTTTGCTTAAATTTGACCTTTTGGCATAGACATTGTAAGAAAACCTTCTATTTCCCTTATCTGGGGACCACAGTTGCATACTGATTGTGGGGAATGTTTGGCTGAGCTCCAGGATTCTCTTCTTCCCATTCCCAACCCCACCCCACCCCCTTTTTTTTTTTTTAATCATGAGCTGTAAGGACATGAGACTGGAGTGGCTGCAGCCATTTTTCTTATCTGGTAGATAGAGTTTGTATGGGAGATGATGAAACCAGCATTTAATAAAATCCAGAGACAAGCAGAGGGCAGAGATGGAGACTGAGACTTTTGACAATACCTGAGTCCATGGATAAAGCTGTGCCTGGATTATGACCCACCCTGAATCCTCCTAATTGCATGAGCCTACACATTTCTTGCTCGACCTAAGCTGTTTCATTTAGATTTTCATCTCTCTTAACTGAAAGTATCCTGACATATTTTACAGGCCGTGTTAGCCATTGTCCTCCTCCAGTACTCCAAACCTTCAGAAAACATTTGTTACCCTAAGTAGCCTTTAAAGTGCTTGAGGAATGAAGGAAGATAGCAGGTGTGCAGTGGCCGTGGAGTCATCTGCACCAAAGTGGTGGGGAGTGGGGCAGCAGCATCCAAAGTTGAAATGGGGTGCCGATGGAGAACTTTGCAAAATTAGAGATACAGAGCAAGTAGTTACCATAAGGACATAGAGGTCCTGGGATCCTCTGCAATCGATAGGACACACTTCCTGTGATTTGTGGAATGGAAGGTCAAGTCATGTCATTTGGATATGAAAGTGTGGGCACCAGAAGACTAAGATCTTAGGTGACATTTTCATGCTTTCTGCCAAGATAAAAAGTTTCTGATCCTGTCAGTATCAAAACTTATTATAGCAAAAACAGGCAAAACAGTTTACTGCAGTAAGGACAGCAATATAGCAAGGGATTGAGCTTGGGCCAGGCCTGAGAACAATCTTAGACTCAAAGATAGCCTATAGAAAGTATAGTGTTGAAGCATCTGTTGTTTGCTTGACCTGCATTTATTTCTCCTCTGGCAATAGTTCTTCAATATTCCTTTGGGGAACAATTCTTTATCATCTTCTGGTTCATACAGTAAGGCCAACTTACCTCTGGCTCCTGTAGGACCTTATAATTTGGTCCATTTCAATGAGAAGCATGCTTGTAGCTATGACTGGTTCAAGAATAAGCCTTTTATTCCAACTAGTATAATAAGACTTGAACCTTCTGTTAGAAGACTTCTTGGAAAAGGAAAGCTCTCTTCCACTGACGACATTGTAACTCTAAGCTGCCAGGGTCTACCACTATGGATAGAGGTGGTGTGGGGTGGGGAAAGCCTGCCTATGAATAAAAACCACACTAGAGAAAGTGTGGATAGATCCAAGAGCTGGAGAAAGAAATTTCCAGCAGAAGTTTTGGAGACCCTGAATCCAGCTGTTACTAAATTCAGATTCACCTGGAGTTGTCAGGCAGAAGAGCCATAAAATCTCCTGTTTCCCTCTTCCCCCTATCCCCTGCTTTTTTTTTTTTTTTCTTGTGAAATCTGGGGAGCCTGATCATTACTGGAGGTGGTTGGTAGTAACTGGCAGAGGATGTTACTCTTCCAAAGTTCAATGTACTGCATGTGGTTTGCCCACTAGAGGGTGTAGCTCACTTTGTATTAGGAGCAAGGAATGTTCAGAGAGGTAGTGCTGGGAGGCATTTATGGTCAGAGATCTGTTGAAATGTTGCAAGGTCTCAGCCACAGGGCTCACATCCCTGAAAGGGGCCCTGTCTCAGAAGGACTTGGAGAGTGGTCAGATGACCAAGGCCTGACTACAGGCATAGCAAATAGAGCAGGATGAAGGACTTCATCTTAACCATGAAGCTATTTTTGCCTTAAAAAGAAAAAGCCATAAGAAAGAATGAGATCTTGACATTTGTAACAACATGGATGGAACTCAAGGTCATTATGTTAAGTGGAATACACCAGGCACAGAAAGACAAATTATGCATGTTCTCACTCATTTGTGGTAGCTAACAATTAAAACAATTGAACTCATGGAGATAGAGTAGAATAATGTTTACCACAGGTTGGGAAAAGTAGTGGGGACAGGGAAGGGGGGATGGTTAATGGGTACAAAAATATAATTAGATGGCATGAGTAATCTCTAGTACTGATAGCACAGCAGAGTGACTACAGTCAACAATAATTTATTGTACGTCTAAAAATAACTACATAATTGGGTTGTTTGTAACACAAAGAAAGGATAAATGCTTGAGGTGATGGATATCCCATTTACCCTGATGTTATTATTATGCATTGTATGCCTGTATCAAAATGTCTAATGTACTTCATAAATATATATACTCACTATGTACCCACAAAAAATAGAACATTTTTTAAAAGGTTATGTGCAGGAATAGCAAATAGGTTTTATATTCCGTGTCAAATCTGATGACAAGGCATGCCTGGATTACTATATTGATAAAACATTTTGAAGCCACATACAGCTCAGTGGCATGTACTATTTGATTACTGATACCTAATATGGGCGTGGGGAGAAGCAGGATGGTTGGATGTGATAGACATGTGACATCTATGGTGGGATGTTTCTCAATAGGAGCACTATCAGGAGCCTGGATGGGTTAATTTTTCCCTATGCAGGACAGTCATTGTGACAAGTGAAAATTAAGTCCCCACATACTTTAAATACTCTTTATGGGAATAGTACTGCTGTATTAGAAAATTATTAGGTTAAGCCAAGAGTGACTTGATTGATTTAGATTTGCCTGAGGATTGAACTAGAGCTTCTTAAATGCTTCAAGACTAAAAAATGAGGATTTTTTTTTTTTTCCTAGATCCCGAGACCAGACTGAGCTTGCTATCTGTAGGGAATAGGGACTGAGAATAGGGAGGGGAGTGAAGAATTTCTGTTGAAGGGGAGAAGATACTTATGGTGACAGGAAGCCAGGTAGAACCTGACAGTAGGTGATTAATATATCATCCCTGGTTAAGAAAAGCATAGGAGGAACCTCAGCTGTGGGAAAAAGGGGTATCCTGTTAAACATCAAGAGTCATTTGGAGTGCCCTTATCCTACTGTTTTCATTATTGTTGGGTGTTTCTTTTGCCAGGATGTTGTCTTTATGTAACAGTTCTCAGGGAGCTGCCCTCTACTCTGTACCTTTGAATCCACTAAATAAGATCAGCCACTGTAAGTTATTTTTGGAAGAAGATAACATATGACTCAGTGAATAAATACATACATGAATAAAATATTTCCTACCCCTTAATTTAAGAGTTCATGACCATCTATTTTCATTTTCTTCGTGCCCCTGTGAATTCCTGTGGAGAAGAGAGGAAAGGAGCAACAAGAATGGTATTATTGCTGCCTTCAAGTTTTGCCTTTGTCATACTCTTCCAGCCAGAGACCACCAGGAACACACCTATAGTTGAACAAACAGGGCTTATAATTAACTGCAGCCTGTGAGAACACACACCCTTGGGAGCCATAAGGCGTGTCAATAGGAGGGTATTAGAAAGGTCTTATTGTAGGATTTGAGATTGTTAGGTTAATTTGGTGGAAGGCTTAAGGAAAAGAGGCTTTGCTTTGGTTTGAATGCCTCAGAAAGTGGGAGTAATTATTTAGAAGGAGGGAAGAGTAGCTTAAGGCTAAAGTTGTAATTGGTGAAGAAGCAGCAGTCACATTAGTCTAGATAAGTCGATATTTGGTATTTTGTGACTTTGATAATGTTCATGTTTTGCCTGTGTTTAGACATGATTATTAAGTGGTATTATCTTAGTCTTGATTTCTCATAGTCACAGAGTAGCATTGTCAGATGTAAACATTCTATGAAATTGTTTATCTCAAATGGAGAACATGAAGGCCCAGATGTAAGTAGGAGGCCAACGTGTTACAATGCTAAGGCACGCTTCTGAATGCCATGGGTTGTTTTACTCCTTCTCACATTTTATCATATTGTTTAATAATCTTTTGTTTTATTGCTCCCTCACTGGACTGTAAAGTGCATGAGTGCACAAACCTGTTTTGATGACCACTGAAGACTGAGTCTAGACAAGTCTCCCAATCTCATAAGTACTTTAAGAGTATTTAGTGAGTAAGTGACTGAGTTGTCCAGTTAGCTGATTAGACTGTGAGTTGCCCAATGTCAGGGGTTACTTCCTATTCAGCTCTGTATTTCTAGAAGCAAACAGTTCTGATGTATGTAATTAAATTATATCTCGAGTCAAAGAGGAACTCTCCATAAGATTTATTGATTTTCTTTAAAAAATAAGGTAATATAATGAATTCTACTTTATGAATGAGAGATGATGCTTATTTCAAATGGTTTCATTCATGAAAAACAAAGAAAAATCACTTCATATTCAAGATGCAGGGGACTTTCTACATTTTCCATGGTATTGAATGTTGAGAGTGAGATTCAAAACTCTAAGAGAAATTGATATAAATATTTAGAAACCATTAAAATGAAATATAATCTTTCTTGCTTAGCCTAGTTGCATATTATTATCTCTATATTATATAATAATTTTTTGAAAGGAGAGAGAATGAGCCCAAGAGGTTGAGGTTGCAGTGAGCCAAGATCACACCACTGAACTCCAGCCTGAGTAACAGAGTGAGACCCGATAGATAGTTAGATAGATACATAGATAGATAGATAAATGGAGAGAGAACTTGATTTGTAAACTCCTGGCTTACAAATAGCCCATAGCTACAAAGATTTTCCTCTCCCCTCATTATGCACTTTCACCCTGGAGAGGCTTTTGATTTGTAATCATGGCAAAACATTATTAGAGCTTTTAACAAATGTGTAAACCTGTATGTTAAAAAGTAGAGGGTGAGGAAATCAATACATTGATAAGGTACTTTGGGAAAATCTTTTCACTTCTCTGAATCAGAATTACCTTGCTGATAAAATGACCATAATGATGGATACCTACTGACATAGGCTCTTTTGAGGATCACTTTGGAAATAGGCTGTTTTGAGGATCACTTTGGATATGCTCTATGAACTTCAAGAATGCTTATTATTGAGACAAAGACCATAATACAGGAAGCATACTCATTATTGGGGCAAAGACCATAATGGTTAAGAACAAGATAAACTCAGGAGTGTGGAAAACATAAATGAAAAATATCTGTCTTCTTCAGCAGAAATGTAATAACAATACCAAGCAAAATACTAAATTTTATACTAGGTTATAGTCAATGAAATTTTGTGTGCATGTTTCATGCAAAAGTGGCCTATTTTTTTTTTTAAACAAGGTCTCACTCTGTCACCCAGGTTGGAGTGCAATGGCACGATCTCAGCCCACTGCAACCTCCACCTCCCAGGTTCAAGCAATTCTCCTGCCTCAGCCTCCCGAGCAGCTGGGATTACAGACACCTGCCACCATGCCTGGCTTTTGTGTGTGTGTGTGTGTGTGTGTGTGTGTTTTTAGTAGAGACGAGGTTCCACCATGTTGGCCAGGGTGGTCTCAAATCCCTGGCCTCAAGTGATCCTCTCAAAAAGTGGCCCATTTTTAAAAAATTTAACAACAGCCACATAGGAGCTACTGTGAAGTGATAAGGAATATTATTCATCTTCCATAAATACTTCCTATTTGACATTGGGCAAGGCAATCAACTTTGGAGTACTTTATTTTTATATGTAAAAGGAAATATCTCTCCCCTGCCTTCCACGTACTGTTGGTATAGGTCTTATAGGGGTCCTGTTTGGAAAAGTACTTTCTAACTGTAGCAAGCTTATAACCTTATATTATTTGTAGTAGTAGCTTGAGAATAATAGTATCTTATTTTTTATTTTGTTTTCTCAGCACCTAGCACAGTGTCTGGAACTTTCTAGGTACTTATTAAACATTCTTGGGATAAATATAAGAACCTGTTTTGAAAAATCCTAAAATTCTGTCCAAATAAAAGATTCTAGTCATAAGATAAGATAATGGGAATTTAAACTTGTAGGCTCTGGGAGTCAAATTCCTAGATTTGTTTCTTGGTTTTTCTCCCTATAAGCAATTGTATCTTGGGTCCCTAAATCTCTCTAAGTGTCAGTTGCATCATCTATAAAATGAAAGGTAATGCTAATTTCAGCTTTGTAGGATTGTTTTGAATACTGAATGAGATAATTTCTATGTGGTACCAAGGACAGTGCTTGGTATGTAATAAGCACTAAATTGAAATCAGGCCTATTTGTAGGTTTTCAAAAGTTTCCTCATTATTTATTCTCTTAAATATTTTATGTTTCTGAGTATATACAATAAATACATTTTTTAAAGTTTAATCATACTATATGCATCATTTGATATATTTTGTAAACTTAATGTTAGGTCATGATTATTTTTTGAAAAGTTAATAGGTCATGTCTAGTGAGGTTTTTTTTTTTTAAATCATATAGCACTAAAAAATGATGAGCCTATAAGCAAAAAGCCAGAGAGATTTGGTGCACTAAAGTGAATCAACCTTTGACTTCCCCAAGATGCAGAAACACAGTACCAGGTAGAACCCGAGCTGGGGCTTGAAGGATGGAGGGAGGTACATGTAGAGTTAGTGTAAAGATATGCTTGTCCCCCTCACTTTATTATGGACATGACCTGGTCACACATTTGGAATGCCTTGATAATCTTAGAAGAAAGCAACTTCAGGCTAACAGAGATAAGTAGAAAAGTTGAGGAGCCAGATCATTCTTATGCATAAACTCCCTCTGAAATAGTGGGCATGGGAAGCAGAATGGATTTCACAACTGACCTGGAATAAGCAGAAGCTGAGCAGTAGGATGGAGGTGTAGTAAACATCAGAGAATCATGGACAAGGATATTTAAGTGGCAGCACAACAATGGGAAAAGAAGATCTTATGTAAGAAAACTGTACTTCCCTCGAGTTCCACTATTGTGTCTGGAGATGCTAAGAACTATTTGGAAAATGGAAACTTTGGAAAATATTGGCTTCCATGCAAATAAAGTTAGTGGGCATTAGAGCATTGATATTTGTAGCATTACCATAGACAGTGACACAATTCCATTTACTAACTCTTTTCCAGAAAGTATTAATTATAGATGCACTATAATTATGTATTATATTATTAGAAACTAATTATATGTTATTAGGTCTTTTTTTTGTATTTTACCCTTAGAACTATTGTGCAGAACATATCTATGCATTATTCTTTGACAATACCTTTAATACTTCCTGAGGATAGTACCCAGAATAGCCAAACAGTCTGAAAATGAGCAAAGTTGAAGAACTCATACTTCTTGACTTTAAAGCTTACTATGAAAATCTACAATAATCAAGAGAGTGTGGTATTGGCACAAAGATAGACATATAGACCAATAGAATAAAATTGAAAGTTCAGAAGTAAATCCTTATATTTATGGTCAATTGGTTTTCAATGAAGGTTATGAAACAATTAAATGAGGAAAGACAAGTATTTTAAACAAACAGTGCTGGGATAACTGTGTATCTACATACAAAACAATACAGTTGAATTCCCTGCCTCACACCATATACAAATCTAACTCAACATGAGTCAAAGACCTGAATGTAACAGTTAAAACTTAAAATGTTTGGAAGAAAACAGAGGAGATCTTTGTGGCCTTGAATTAAGCAATGTTTTCTTAGATATGATGCCAAAAACACAAGCAGCAATAGATAAATTGTACTTTATAAAATTAAAATCTCCTGCACTTCAAAGGACACTATTAATAAAGTGAAAGAAAACCCACATAATGAGAGAAAATATCTGTAAATCAACATCCATTAAGGAACTAGTATCCAGAATATATAAAAAACTCTTACAACTTAACAATAAAAAGGTAAATAATCTGAGTAAAAAGTGAGCAAAGGATTTGAATAGACATTTCTTCAATGAAGATATACAAATGGCTAATAAGCCTATGAAAAGATATATAACATGATTAAAACTTTTGGGAAATGAAAATCATAACCATGGTTTTCATGATTATGATACCACTTCTCACCTATTAGGATGGTTATCATTAAAAAGATGAGCAATAACAAGTGTTGGTAAAGATGTGGAGAAATTAGAACTCTCATATACTTTTACTGGGATTGTAAAATGCTGCAGCTGATTTGAAAAACAGTTTGGTAGTTCCTCAGTTAAAGTTATCATATACCCCAGCAATTTAACTCATAGGTTTATACCCAAGATAAATTAAAAAAAAAAAGGTTTTGTTCACACAAAACCTTGTAAATGAATGTTCATAGCAACATTACTCATGCTAGCCAAAAGTGGAAACAACCCAATGTCCATTAATGGATGAATGGATAAATGAAAAGTGATATATCTGAACAATGAAATATTATTCAGCCATAAAAAGGCACAAATAACTGATGCATCCTACAACATGGATGAATTTTGAAAATCTATACCAAGTGAAAGAAGACAAAAAAGGCCACATGTTATGTGATTCCATTTATATGAATTGTCCATAATAGACAAATCTATAAAGACAAAAAGTAGACTAGTGGTTTCCAGGTACTGGGGTGGGGGAGATAACAGAGGGGTAGAGGTTTCTTTTTAATGAAAATTTTTCTGAAATTAAACAGCAGTAATGGTTGTACAACTCTCTGTATATATTAAGGACCACTGAATTGTATAGTTTAAGAGAGTACATTTATTATTTATCCTATTAAAATTTAAATCCTAAGAATACATTTTTAGCACTGAGAGTTATTTTTTATTTCCCTGAATCCTTGGGATTGCAGAGAAGGGTAAGACAGTAGATTTGGAGAAAGGATGAAATGTGGTTAGCTAATAAAACATTTGGGAGATGAAGTAGCAATCATCCATGCAGTTTGTCTCCCCTCTATGGAATCCCTTTGTATGCCGTAGACTTATGACCACAACATGAAGGCCTATCAGATGAGGTTTTGAGATCATTAGGAAGATACTGCTGTACTGGCTAAGGCTGACTATGGTATAGGTTATCTGGTCTGAGTGAGTTGGGAAGTGTGGAAGGAGCACTAGGGGCTGAGTACAAAGGCATGTTTATGATAGAATGACCAACCATTCTGGTTTGTCTGTGACATTCTTATTTTGATATGCAAAGTCTCATGTCTAGGAAAACCCTTAGTCCATGGAAAACTGAAATGGTTGGTCCCCTAGTTAGTAGCAACAAAGGTCACTCATCTGTTATTTACTAAGGGCTTGCTATGTGACAGGGATTATGCTAAGCCCTTTTCATCCATTGTCTGTTTCAATCCTCATAGCCAACCTCTAAGATAATGACTGAGATTATGTTTTCTGCCCTAAGTCACATAAGGTTAAGCAGAAAAGCTGAGGTCCCAATCTAGTTCTATAGGATCAGAGTCTTCATTCTTAAACACACATTCCATTCAGAGAGTTTGAGCCAAAATAAGTAGTGAATTTTTTTAAAAAAATTACCTATAAAGGGTGATTTGGGTTTACAAATGTGTTTTATATCCACTATCCCATTCATTCTGCCCAAGAACCCTTTGAATTATTCATTCGTTCAGAATGTACTTGTTGAGGTCTTACTTGGTGCAGATACTGTGTTAAGTGCTAGGAATTAATCAGAAACCTGCCTTCTGACTTCATGGAGCTTACATTGGGTGATAGACCAAAAATAAACAGAAAATTAAAATATATGGTCATTATGACAAGTATTATAAAGGAAATAGAAATAAATTAACATAAAAAATATCAGAGGTGAATATATTTTAGATAAAATGGTCAGGGAATCCATCCATGGGAAGATATATTTAGACTGAAACCCAAATGATGAAGAAGAATTAGCCCTGTGAAGTGGATGGGAACATTCTTGTAGGAGAAGACAGATTGCCCAGAGTTTCTGAAGCAGGAAAGAGCTTTGCAGGTTTGAAAATATGGGAAAAGAAGAGTCAATGTGGATGGAGCATATGTAGCAAGTGAAGCAGTAAATATCATTCCAGATATTCCGGATTTATAGATGAGAACTTGAGGTTTGGAAGCATTATGAGACTTCCTAATATCACTCAAACACAGGAGCAGGATTCAACCCAAGGGCTTTTGACCTCAAGTGCTGAAACCTATTATTTTAGTCTTATCTTGAAAAAAGTAATGTTTCCTACAGCTGTGATTTACATTTTAGGAAAAGAACCTTTTTTTTTTTTTCATGGAGTCCCATGTTGAAATTAATGTTTAAAACAGATAAAGGGAGGCTTCTCTTCTAAAGTTGGAGATGGAATTCGAAGTCCTGTTTATTTACTCCCTGTCCCCCTATTCCCTCAGGTTCAGTGAGTGGAACTGAGATTTCAGTGACTTTTTTTTTTTCTTTTTGGTTTACAGAATCACATTTTGAGGAATTCACAAACATTTTCCAAAACAGTAAATAGTTGATTGCAGTCAGTTACATGTTAAATTCTCAAAAGAGGGTTCTATTTTTGGTTTCATGTTTTCATGTACATATTAGCGAAGCAGTACACGCAGGAATTAGGATAAATAATGTTATTAGTAGCACATAATGGGCTGACTCTTACAGAGCATATGTGTTTCTGTTGTGTAAACTTCTTTTGATAATGACTGCACTGAAGGACCTAAAACAAAACTCACAGGTCAAACTTTGTATCCTGCAATGATCTGTTAATGGCTTCTAATATAAGTGTTCTGATGTTTTACTTTATGTAGAGAGGAGATAATGATAAAATATCTCTTAAACCTCAAGCATCAAAACTATATTATCTTAAATTCAGCAACCAGAGCCTTTGGGGTTGCTGGGGTTTCTATCTTGTGGGGTAACTGAGGCTGTACAGCCCAGATCCTTGGTTGTGTAATGCATATCTGCAATTTGTTAGAAAAAAAAGAAACCATTCTGAGAAATGAGAAAAATGACTATAACTATTGTCTGGGAATTACTATAAGCACTGTCCAGGTTCCTCTGGAATCATTTTGTTT
Organism: Symphalangus syndactylus; assembly: GCF_028878055.3. NCBI lineage: Eukaryota > Metazoa > Chordata > Mammalia > Primates > Hylobatidae > Symphalangus > Symphalangus syndactylus. The sequence continues at coordinate 38,474,970 of NC_072429.2, forward strand.
CATCAAATTCCCCCTTTTAACTGTAGTGCCTGGAAAAGTATGTGTTTTGTGGTCCCACTCTAGCTTTGAGTGTACTTTAGTCCTCTGGGGATTAGGATTCTGGAATAATAAGCTACCAGGTTTATGTTTTCCTAAATCTTCCCATTTTATTTTGCTTTTCTCAGTATCACCAGAGTTAGAGGACCTTGAATATTAGAATTATTTTTCTATGGATGGGAGGAGGCTTGGAAAGTTTGTAATTATTATATAATGAGATTAGGAATGACCTGCCACAGTCTCCTACTCTAGTGGTTCAGATTACAGTGTGTCCGTTTATCCAGTATATCAGGCTATAAGACTTCACTGCCTGTCATCACAGCAGTGTTTCCCAAACTTCAGTAACTTGGTTTATGATTCCTTCCAAATTCATGTGTCATTTTTCTTTACAAATATTTTGCTTTAAATTGGCTCACTTTTTAAATTTTCCTACCAATCTTAGACTTGTCCTAAATGTGAATGTCCATGATATCTTGGGTTTGAAGTTATAAACATATTTTTTTCTAACAGATGAAAGAACAGCTGCAACTATTGAAATGAAAGAGATTCATTGGCCTATTAACTAAAATTATTATTAATACTATCGGAAGGTACTCAAATCATTCTTTGGAGAAACAATGTATGTCTCTTATCTCCTGTTTTAGTGATTTAGCCTACAAGATATAGACTTGGAAAGACTTTACCAAAGACTAGATGCTTTACTGGGCTTTTAAGAGATGCAAATGACTTTGAAAATTGAATATGTACATGGAAAGAAGGATATTTAATTAGCGGGAATTATATGCACCAAGACACAAAACTGGAATAGCATGAACTCCAAAATAGTTTAACTGTTAAGGAAGTTATCCTTTTAGGTAGAAAGAGGCTGGGTTAAGTTGGGGGGTATTGTAAAACATGCAAAAAATGTATCCTGAGTGTACTGAGAGTCATTGTTTTAAATAAGGAGAAGTCTCAATCAGATTTGCATTTTAGAAAGTCCATTCTCAAGGTTATAGAGATTAGAGCAGGAGTTAGCAAACTTTTCCTGTTAAGAGCCAGGTAGTAAATGTTTTATAATTTTTAGGTCATTTGGCCTCTGTTCCAACAACCCAACTCTGTACCAGCTTGAAAATGGCCATAGATAACATATAAACAAAGTGTGCCTGTGTTCCAAGAAAACTCTATTTTCAAAAACAGGTGGCCATAGTTTGCCAACTCCTGAATCAGACTAAACGCGAGGAAACCACTAGATGGTATCTAGATGCACTAGATGCATATCACAACACTATGGGCAAGTAACAAGGAGGATTTAAGCTAGGCAAAAGTATTGAAGTTAGAAAGAGGAAAGAAAATACATTAAAAAACAAAAATTAGGAGCTTGAATTGCCAGTGGTATCTAAGGGAATGCAGGAGCAGTAAGAGTCAGAGATGTGTCCTGATTTTTTCAGGACCTATTTTGACAGAGGTATTTAAATTGGACCGTATGAAATTGCCATTATGTAGACTGAAAACGGTCAGATATTCGCAGTTTTGTATGTTCAATCTAATAGAAATTCTATAAGGCTAAAATTAGAAAAATTATTCTTAGGCAGAAAGTGGAAAACATCTTAAAAGGACTGTTACCAAAAATATCTGAAATAAAAATGTTTAGAATAAAATATTAAATAAAACAATGCAGTGTTGAAATGTGTATAGCTAACTAGCCCCATTAAGTAATCACAGATAAATTAATAACTATGAAAGTCATGAAAAAATAAGTGGCTTCTTCACACAGAAAAATATCTGGCCATGTCTCCTGTTTCCCAAACACTGTTTCCTTCTTCTTCTTAATGTCCTACTGGGACATCTAATGTCTTATCTGGGAATTCAAACTTACCCTGTTCCTAGGTTTAATGTTGACCTTAGGTAGGGGGTAAACTCAAGCATTATCCTCTGGGGCTCAGCAGTATCATCCATTGCTGAGCTGTTCAAACATCATGTAGTCTTATTTTAGAGAAAAGTTTCATTCTTCATAGTCATCTTGGTTATTTACTGACAGAAATCTTAGATACCTGCTTTTGTTTTCAGATTATTGAATCTTGAATGTACCCCTTCTCTAAATTCAACCGGCATACAAGGAAGCCTCTCTTGCTGGGGACCTCTGTGTCAAAATCTGTTTACCCAGACTATTAACACTGTATTTATCCTTCATATTTTATGTTTTACTTGAGAGCCCTGACTTCTTTCAGCTACTGCAGATGAGCTTTCTCCTTGCCTCCTCATTCTACCTACACCATTCAGCTAGCAGATTGAGTCTTACAAGGGCTTACCTTATTGGTGCCATTTTGTTGGAGTTAATTAGAAAAAGTCGAGTGCTCTCTTGGAATTTGATAACATCTGGTGGTGTCCTAATAGTAAGCCATGTAAAAAACTGACACTGCTTTGCATAGAATGCATTTCTGTGTACAGGATAACTTAACAAAATACCAGCGTGTGTGAGAGTATAATGGGAAATAATTAGGAAAAAGAGGGAGCAGAACCAAAATTGATTATGAATTTAGAAGGCCAAATTATTAGTCAGATATTGAGCACAACTTTCATAGATCATTCCTTAAGATATCTCAATTCTGAAGCTATCTTTGGCAGAATTCTTAGAATATTAAAAATGGATTAAACCACTGATAGTTACTCTATTTAAGATAGAGAATTTTTCGTCTCTGAGAAAAGTCTCGAAGTTTCAAAAATTACAACATCTAGAAAGCAGTTATTGTTAGCTTGTTACTTCCCCTGGAATATAAGATGTTTATTCTTTCCCCAAGTTTCTTTAACAAATCCTTACATGAAAAATAGCCAGTAGCGAAGATAACCATGAAGAATGTTTCCATCTTTTCCATAAGGAACAAAGTGATTCGTCCACCTGAGTTTTTTCAGTCCAGAGTTTTCTAGCAAATTCCTAAAGGCTGAGTTCTCTTGCTGAATCTAAGACTATGGTTCTATTGTGAGAACCTCAGACCCCATTATGAAGTCATTTGGCAAATGATCTATTTACATGTGGCACTTAGGACAAAGTCACCAGTTGTCTTAGTCTGCTCTGTGTTGCTATAACTGAATACCTGAGGTTGGGCTTACAAATTTATAAAGAAAGAGGTTTATTTAGCTGACAGTTCTACAGGTTGGCAAGTTCAAGAGGCATGTGCTGGCATCTACTTGACTTCTGGTGAGAGCCTCAGTCTGTGTTCACTCATGGTGGAAAATGGAAGGAGAGTGAACTTGTGCAAAGAGATTACATGTTGAGGGAGAGAGCAAGTGAGAGAAGTTGCGGAAGTCAGACTTTTTAATAACTAGCTTGAGGGAACTAATCCATTCCCAGATCTAGAATTCATCCATTCCTGAATTCCTGAGAGAGGGCATTCATCTATTAATAAGGTATCCACTCTAATGACCCAAACATCTCCCATTAGGCCATACCTCCCAGTACTACCACAAAGGGGGTCAAATTTGAATGTGAATTTTGGTGGGGACAAGTGACATCAATACCATAGCATCAGGCCATCAAAGACCAAGAAGGCTTCCAGGGGAAAATATTTCATCCTTAACAGGCTGTAGCGCTGTGGTATGACAGCATGATTTAACATTGTTTGGTTTGATTATTATTCAGTTCTATGGAAGTACATTCTGCTTTTTCTTGCAAGAAACAAATGTGAAAAAGATTAACTTAGTATGAGTAATTCTGGGGAAGGTTTTCAAAATTTACAATGTTTGCTTTCTAATTCTGCTCCAGCAATCTCAAGATTCTTATTTGGTAGATTCAGAGTATGACTCAGACTGCATGCATATATATAGTCCTCCCTCAGTATCTGTAGGGAATTGGTTCTAGTACCCTGTAAATAACCAAAATCTGTGAATGCTCAAGTCCTTTATATAAAGTGGCATAGTATTTGCATATAACCTTCACATATCCTCCTGTATATTTTAAATCATCTCTACAAGGTAGGTTTTAACTTCATGGGTCCACTTATATGCAGGGTTTTTTTTCCCAACAAATACAGTCAGCTCTCCATTTCTACAGATTCCACATCTGCAATCAAACTTCAACTGAAAGTAGAGTATACAAGTCCTACTTGATATATGCAGGTTCCACAGGACTGACTGCAAAACTTGAGTTTGAGTGGATTTTGGTATATACAGGGGTCCTTGAATCCTGAAGAGTAATGAGGGATGACTGTACTTATACATAATACAACGTAAGTGCTGTGTAAATATTTGTCATGTTGTATTTTTTATTTGTACTATTTTTTATTGTTGTTGTTTTTATGGTCTTTTAAAAGAATATTTGATGTACAGTTAGTTGAACCCTGGGATCTGGAGGGCTGCTTGTGAGTGTGTGTATGTGTGTGTGTGTGTACATATACATATATATATGTACACACACACACACGTGTACATACATATATATTTGAATTGAGTAACGAGATTCTGATTCACTTCTAATAAAGAAATGATAGATTAAGGGACCACAATTTTACACTAAAGGGCTAATTTTCTAGATCTTTTTCTCCCTTATTCCCTAAAGGCATTTGTTCTGTCAGAGCAAACTCTTTTTCCCTTATTATCGTACTCATTCCTACCTCCCTGGGTGTAGCACCTACTATCTTATATTTAACATAAAACATATTAAATAAATAAAAAGAGTATCCATGGAAACTCAAGGCCATTATGTATGATTTTTGATATAATACCTGGCCTAACAAGGAAACGACCTGCAGATCTTGTAAAATCAGTGATTCTATACTGAAGATTATGTTGTGATCAGATGCAGTGGGGCTTAGTTCATATTGTTACCAAATCAAAGACATGAGAAAATGTAGTCTAACTCTTAAGGAAGTAAGTCTTAAAAAAATGAATGGTTTTCAGATTTCCTAGGGATACCAGGTTACTCTCAGTGCTGGTGTAATTGCACCAGACCAATTTGGCTCAACTTATATGTAACAAAGTTGTAAGCTGTTTTTCAGTTGCTGTAAATCCCCGGGTTGAAGTGAGCATGCCCATGTGAACCAAGGGTGCAACCACAAGCAGAACCTAAGTGCTTGGATTGAGGAGTGGGAACTGAATTAAAAAGTGAACACTGCATGGTAGGATCTAGGACCCATCAGATCATTGCCTACTGGCATCACCTCATTGCAAGACATAATCAGATCACACCTCATTACCCTATGCTTATAAAACTCAACCCAGCCCCCAGCTTGGTGAGGCAGATTTGATCATTTTCCTCCTGTCCTCTTGCCAATCAAGTCTCAATAAACCTTTCTTGCTGCAAAATCCTGGCACTTTGGTATTTGGCTTTCTGTTCCACGTGGGCAAACAGACCCAGTTTGGTTCATTAATAGGAGAGTTTGAATAACAAAAATGGAGTATCTTAGAACCGAAAATTCCTCTATAGAGCAATGGAGTAGAAAGAAAGATTGAACCAAAAGGCCTGGGCTCTCATTCTGTGTCTGTCAGTACTTGATAGGATGTTAAATTCTGCCTCATTTCAGGGCATGTTTTCTTACCTGTGAAATAGCTATCCCAAAGGATCCTAAGGGTTTTTTGAATGCCACAAAGATACTCCTCGAGAAGAGCAACTCCAAGACACATAATTGTCAGATTCACCAAAGTTGAAGGAAAGAGTGTTAAGGGCAGCCAAAGAGAAAGCTCAGGTTACCCACAAAGGGCAGCCCATCAGACTAACAGCGGATCTCTTGGCAGAAACTCTACAAGCCAGAAGAGAGTGGGGGCCAATATTCAACATTCTTAAAAGAATTTTCAACCCAGAATTTCTTATCAAGCCAAACTGAGCTTCATAAGTAAGGAGAAATAAAATACTTTACAGACAACCAAATGCTGAGAGATTTTGTTGCCACCAGGCCTGCCCTAAAAGAGCTCCTGAAGGAAGCACTAAACATGGAAAGGAACAACTGGTACCAGCTACTGCAAAAACATGCCAAAATGTAAAGATCATCAAGGCTAGGAAGAAAACTGCGTTAACTAACGAGCAAAATAACCAGCTAACATCATAATGACAGGACCAGATACACACATAACAATATTAACTTTAAATGTAAATGGGCTAAATGCTCCAATTAAAAGACGCAGACTGGCAAATTGGATAAAGAGTCAAGACCGATCAGTGTGCTGTATTCAGGAAACCCATCTCACATGCAGAGACACACATAGGCTCAAAATAAAGGGGTGGAGGAAGATCTACCAAGCAAATGGAAAACAAAAAAAGGCAGGGGTTGCAATCCTAGTCTCTGATAAAACAGACTTTAAACCAATAAAGATCAAAAGAGACAAGGCCATCACATAATGGTAAAGGGATCAATTCAACAAGAAGAGCTAACTATCCTAAATATATATGCACCCAATACACGAGCACCCAGATTCATAAAGCAAGTCCTGAGTGACCTACAAAGAGACTTAGACTCCCACACAATAATAATGGGAGACTTTAACACCCCACCGCCAACATTAGACAGATCAATGAGTCAGAAAGTAAACAGGGATACCCAGGAATTGAACTCAGCTGTGCAGCAAGCGGACCTAATAGACATCTACAGAACTCTCCACCCCAAATCAACAGAATATACATTTTTTTCAGCACCACACCACACCTATTCCAAAATTGACCACATAGTTGGAAGTAAAGCACTCCTCAGCAAATGTAAAAGAACAGAAATTATAACAAACTGTCTCTCAGACCACAGTGCAATCAAACTAGAACTCAGGACTAAGAAACTCACTCAAAACCGCTCAACTACATGGAAACTGAACAACTTGCTCCTGAATGACTACTGGGTACATAACGAAATGAAGGCAGAAATAAAGATGTTCTTTGAAACCAATGAAACAAAGACACAACATACCAGAATCTCTGGGACACATTCAAAGCAGTCTGTAGAGGGAAATTTATAGCACTAAATGCCCACAAGAGAAAGCAGGAAAGATCCAAAATCGACACCCTAACATCACAATTAAAAGAACTAGAAAAGCAAGAGCAAACACATTGAAAAGCTAGCAGAAGGCAAGAAATAACTAAAATCAGAGCAGAACTGAAGGAAATAGAGACACAAAAAACCCTTCAAAATATTAATGAATCCAGGAGCTGGTTTTTTGAAGAGATCAACAAAATTGATAGACCACTAGCAAGACTAATAAAGAAGAAAAGAGAGAAGAATCAAATAGATGCAATAAAAAAATGGTAAAGGGGATATCACCACCGATCCCACAGAAATATAAACTACCATCAGAGAATACTACAAACACCTCTATGCAAATAAACTAGAAAATCTAGAAGAAGTGGATAATTCCTTGACACATACACCCTCCCAAGACTAAACCAGGAGGAAGTTGAATCTCTGAATAGACGAATAACAGGCTCTGAAATTGTGGCAATAATCAATAGCTTACCAACCAAAGAAAGTCCAGGACCAGATGGATTCACAGCCGAATTCTACCAGAGGTACAAGGAGGAGCTGGTACCATTTCTTCTGAAACTATTCCAATCAATAGAAAAAGAGGGAATCTTCCCTAAGTCATTTTATGAGACCAGCATCATCCTGATACCAAAGCCTGGCAGAGACACAACCAAAAAAGAGAATTTTAGACCAATGTCCTTGATGAACATTGATGCAAAAATCCTCAATAAAATACTGGCAAACCGAATCCAGCAGCACATCAAAAAGCTTATCCACCATGATCAAGTGGGCTTCGTCCTTGGGATGCAAGGCTAGTTCAACATACGCAAATCAATAAATGTAATCCAGCATATAAACAGAACCAAAGACAAAAACCACATGATTATCTCAATAGATGCAGAAAAGGCCTTTGACAAAATTCAACTTCATGCTAAAAACTCTCAATAAATTAGGTATTGATGGGACATATCTCAAAATCATAAGAGCTATCTATGACAAACCCACAGCCAATATCATACTGAATGGGCAAAAACTGGAAGCATTCCCTTTGAAAACTGGCACAAGACAGGGATACCCTCTCTCACCACTCCTATTCAACATAGTGTTGGAAGTTCTGGCCAGGGCAATTAGATAGGAGAAGGAAATAAAGGCGTTCAATTAGGAAAAGAGGAAGTCAAATTGTCCCTGTTTGCAGATGACATGATTGTATATCTAGAAAACCCCATTGTCTCAGCCCAAAATCTCCTTAAGCTGATGAGCAACTTCAGCAAAGTCTCAGGATACAAAATCAATGTACAAAAATCAGAAGCATTCTTATACACCAATAACAGACAAACAGAGAGCCAAATCATGAGTGAACTCCCATTCACAATTGCTTCAAAGAGAATAAAATACCTAGGAATCCAACTTACAAGGGATGTGAAGGACCTCTTCAAGGAGAACTACAAACAACTACTCAATGAAATAAAAGAAGATACAAACAAATGGAAGAACATTCCATGCTCATGGGTAGGAAGAATCAATATCATGAAAATGGCCATACTGCTCAAGGTAATTTATAGATTCAATGCCATCCCCATCAAACTACCAATGACTTTCTTCACAGAATTGGAAAAAACTACTTTAAAGTTCATATGGAACCAAAAAAGAGCCCGCATCGCCAAGTCAGTCCTAAGCCAAAAGAACGAAGCTGGAGGCATCACGCTACTTGACTTCAAACTATACTACAAGGCTACAGTAACCAAAACAGCATGGTACAGGTACCAAAACAGAGATATAGATCAATGGAACAGAACAGAGCCCTCAGAAGTAATGCCAGGTATCTACAACTATCTGATCTTTGACAAACCTGACAAAAACAAGGAATGGGGAAAGGATTCCCTATTTAATAAATGGTGCTGGGAAAACTGGCTAGCCATATGTAGAAAGGTGAAACTGGATCCCTTCCTTACACCTTATGTAAAAATTAATTCAAGATGGATTAAAGACTTACATGTTAGACCTGAAACCATAAAAACCCTAGAAGAAAACCTAGGCAATATCATTCAGGACGTAGGCATGGGCAAGGAGTTCATGTCTAAAACACCAAAAGCAATGGCAACAAAAGCGAAAATTGACAAATGGGATCTAATTAAACTAAAGAGCTTCTGCACATCAAAGAAACTACCATCAGAGTGAACAGGCAGCCTACAAAATGGGAGAAAATTTTTGCAACCTACTCATCTGACAAAGGGCTAATATCCAGAATCTACAATGAACTCAAACAAATTTACAAGAAAAAAACAAACAACTGCATCAAAAAGTGGGCGAGGGATATGAACAGACACTTCTCAAAAGAAGACATTTATGCAGCCAAAAAACACATGAAAAAATGCTCATCATCACTGGCTATCAGAGAAATGCAAATCAAAACCACAATGAGATAGCATCTCAACCAGTTAGAATGGCCATCATTAAAAAGTCAGGAAACAACAGGTGCTGGAGAGGATGTGGAGAAATAGGAACACTTTTACACTGTTGGTGGGACTGTAAAGTAGTTCAACCATTGTGGAAGTCAGTGTGGCGATTCCTCAGGACTAGAACTAGAAATACCATTTGACCCAGCCATCCCATTACTGGGTATATACCCAAATGATTATAAATCATGCTGCTATAAAGACACATGCACACGTATGTTTATTGTGGCACTATTCACAATAGCAAAGACTTGGAACCAACCCAAATGTCCAACAAGGATATTTAGAAAATGTGGCACATATACACCATGGAATACTATGCAGCCATAAAACATGAAGAGTTCATGTCCTTTGTAGGGACATGGATGAAACTGGAAACCATCATTCTCAGCAAACTATTGCAAGGACAAAAAACCAAACACCGTGTGTTCTCACTCATAGGTGGGAATTGAACAATGAGAACACATGGACACAGGAAGGGGAACATCACACTCTGGGGACTGTTGTGGGGTCGGGGGAGTAGGGAGGGATAGCATTAGGAGATATACCTAATGCTAAATGACGAGTTAATGGGTGCAGGAAATCAACATGGCACATGGATACATATGTAACAAACCTGCACATTGTGCACATGTACCCTAAAACTTATAATAATAAAAAAAAGAACAACTACTAAACCAAAAAAAAAAAAATTATAAGGCATAATGTCTATGCCAGTTAGGAAAATACTCTCCAGTCAGATCAAATTTGGGGTAGTTCCGAATGCTACACCTGGAGTTAAGCTCTAGGGAGATCAAGATGTTGATGGATCTGGATACTAAGTCTCATGAATGGATAAAAGAACTGGGATAATTTAGTATGGAGAGGAAAATAGGAAGACATGAGGTGTCTTTCAGCTCCTTAGGGCCTTCAAGTAGAATAAAAAGCTCATTTTTGTCTCCAGACACAGATTAGGACAAATAGCTAACATTTACATTATTTCTCATAAAAACTCTGTTAGTAGTTACTATTAATGTAAGTATCTCCAATACACAGATGAGAAGATTGAGGCAAAAATGGTTAAATTGTTCTCTCAAGGCCACAGTGATAACAAGTGTAATCGGTGGAATTCAAACCTAGGAAATCTGACTCCAGAGCTTGCCAACTTTACCATATTATTTAGCATTTTGGTTCAACATAAAGAGTTCATTGAAGATACGGACTATTCTATTTATCATTGCATCTTGGGCTCTTAGCCCAATACCTGACACATTATATGGGTTAAAAGATTAAGTGAAGAAGCAGTTTTCTCAAACTCCTGGCCTCAAGCAGTTCTCCCACCTACCCTTTCAAGTAGCTGAGATTATAGGCGCAAGCCACGGTGTCTTGAAGGAATAATTTTCTGAACACTCAAGATGCCTAACAATTAAAACAATCTGCCTTATGGAGGCCTTAATACCTCGTCTTCAGGGCTATTGAGACAGAAGCAAAAGGTGAATGATGATCTCTCAAAGATGTGGAATAAGATTTCTTTATGAGTGAAAAGTTGAAGGAGAAGGTCTTTACATAGTCTTTTTTCAGATGCTGTGATTCTATGATTCAATGATTTCTCAATAGTCATAGAAATGAATTTCCAAAATTCCCTCCAGCTGAAAAGTATACTCACCCATCTGTGAGACGACAGTATATCTAAACTCTGTGGACAGAAGTTATTCAAGGGACTGCTGTTGCCTTGGGAAGGGTAATGACAATGGTGGAAAGGAGATACACACTGAAGACAGAGGCAGAGGCAAAAGCAAAGACAAAGGGACAGGAGGCAAGTGCCACTCTCTTGCGTTGAGGTGACCAAGGTGGTAAGGTGGATTCAAAAGAGGTGACCTGGTAATGTCAGCCAAATCCCCATACTCCCATTATATTCAAGCAAGAGATTCCATGTCGATTATTAAATTACCTTTTAGTAATTCAAGGTGGTAAAACACATGCTGGAAATACTGTTGTCTCTCAGTATCCATGGGGAATTGGTTCCAGGATTCCCCACAGATACCCAAATCACAGATGCCCAAGTCCCTTCTATAAAATGGTATAATATTTGCATATAATCTACACACATCTTCCCATATACTTTAAAACATCTCTAGATTACTTATAATACCTAATACATTGTAAATGTAAATATTATACTATATTGTTTAAGGAATAAAAACAAATTAATCTATACATATTTAGTACAGATAATAATCATCTTCTATTTTTCCAAATATTTTTGATATGCAATTGGTTGAGTCCATGGATGTGGAACCCATGGATATAAAGGGCCAACTATATTTGCGGACCTGTGAGAAGGCTTCATTTAGAAAAAGAATGCTTAGAACCAGAAAACAGATATGGGGATACATGACTTCAAATCTCTCAGGAATACCCCCTATGCTGCTGATCTGGAGAGCTTCTTCAAATCAACAGCCATCACAAATGTAGATTCACCTTCATATAATAACTAATGAAAATGTCTTTCAATGTGTTATAGGGTCCATAGTAATTAGTTTTATTGAAATACTACCTGTGTTCCTGTATCACCTAATGGTTTTGCAAGCATTTTCTAATAACGATGCCAACAATGACAACAACATAAACAACATTTACATAATTTGAAATTGTTATATTTTCTAGGTACTTTCCTTCCATATCTGTTAATCTTCATAATAGTTTTGAAACGTAGGTATCACTAAGACCACTTTTACATCTATGCAAGAGGGTCTCCTTTGCCCTAGACCCCTGTTTTAAAGAGCCTCCCTCCAGGTCTTCTCCACCCATGCCTCTCTCCGAAGGGCTTGGAGCTTGTAGGTCAAGGACATCTGCCCAGCACAAAACTTTAATCCCCTTCTTGTTTATAACTTGGAATCCTAAACTTTTGAATTCGCTTCCTAAGCAAACTTTAACCTGCTTACTGGGCCTATGTAAACTTCTTCTTCAGGTCATCTCCCTCAAGGCAGACTATGTTTCTGATATGTACCTTCTTTACTCCAAAGTATGACCTAAGCGCGAATATTTGCAGTAGTTTGGATGAAGATTGGACATGCAGGCTTTGGTATGCAGGCCCATGTTCACACTGCTCTTATGAGGCATAACGGAACTGAGTTGGATAGAGACCAGTGGCAGACCAGGAGAGAGACCGATGCTCTGTGGCTAACTTCTCTCATGCTGCTAGATTCCCACAAGAAACACTTAAGGAGTTTGAGAATCTTAAATTTGAGTCTGAGCTTTCATGTTGCAATGAAGATATATTTGCCAAGATATAAGAATAGAATTGTATTTAAACATGTGTTAGCTATAAATTTTAAATAGTTTCTAAATACATTGTCGATATAGAATGCAAGAGCTTCCATTTTAATCCTTGCCTGGAGCCCAACACATGTTAGGAATGGGCCTGGGTATTAGTCTAACTCTAAAAGTGTGTTAAAAATTCTGAGATAGATACCAAGTAACTTTCTTATGATCATAAAGTGAGACTAAAATTTTTAAAACTGCTTTATTGAAATAGGATTGACATAAATATCTGTATATATTTAAAATATAGAACTTAGTGTATTTGAAGATAAGTATGTACTTATGGAACCATTGTAACAATTAATGCAATAAGTTTATCCAGTATCTCCAAAAGTTTCCTTCTGCCTCCTTTTACTGTGTGCTTTGTTTTCTTTTGTTTTTCCTTTTCTGGTAAAAGCACTTAAAATAAAAATCTATCCTCTTAGCAAAATTTTAAATATAAAATACAGTATTGTTAACCACAGGCCCTATGTTGTAGGATAGATCTTTAAAACTTACTTATTTTGCATAACTGAAACTTTGTACCCTTTGATCAACATCTCCTCATTTCCTTCTCCTTCCATTCCCTGACAACAACCATTATACTATCTGCTTCTATGAGTTTGACTATTTTAGTTTATACATATAAGTGAGATAATGTGATATTTTGTCTTTCTATGTCTGGCTTATTTTAATTAGCATAATGTCTGCCAGGTCATCCATGTTATTGCAAATGGCAGCATTTCCTTCTTTTTTAAAAGGCTGAATGATATTTCGTTATATATGTGGTATGTAGCACATTTTAAAAATTCATTCATTTATTGATGTCTGATAGAACAGAGCAGAAAGCCCAGAAATAAACCCACACATATATAGTCAGTTGATCTTTGACAAGGATGACAAGGATACACAATGGGGAAAAGATAATGCCCTTAATAAATGACGTAGGGAAAATTAGATATCAACTTGCAAAAAATAAAATTGGACCCTTATCTCACACCATGTACACAAGTCAACTTGAAATACATTAAAAAGTTAAATGTTAGACAAAACAATAAAGCTCTTAGAAGAAAACATAAGCCATTAGACTAGTCAATGATTGATTGGAAATGGTACTAAAAGCACAGATAACAAAAAGGAAAATAGACAAGTGGAATTAAATAAAATTAAATGGCTGCTACATGGCAAAGGAAACAACAAATTAAAGGTGACCTACACGATAGGAAAAAATATTTGCATACCATATATCTAATAAGGAATAAATTCCAAAATACGTAAGAAACTCCTATAACTCAATAGCAAAAAACCAAATAACCTGTTTAAAGATGGGAAAAATAACCTGAATAGGCATTTTTTTCCAAAGAGGAACAACTGGCCCACAGGTACGTGAAAAGGTACTCAACATAACTAATTATCAGAGAAATGCAAATCAAAACCACAATGAGATATCATCTCACACCTGTTAGGATGGCTATTATCATTGAAAAAACAAAAAGAAAAAATAAGTGTTAGAAAGGATGTGGAAAAGTTGGAACCTTTGTATATTGATAGTGGGAATGGAAATTGGTGCATCTGCTGTAGGAGAGTTCTCAAAAAATTAAAAATAGGACTACTATTTGATGTAGCCATCCCACTTCTGGATATGTATCTAAAGAAACTGAAATCTGGATCTCAGAGGTATATCTACACTCCCATGTTCGTTACAGTATAATTTGCAATAGCCAAGATATGAAACTCAGTGTTTTTTTTTTTTTTTTTTGGCAACTCACTAACATTTATTTAACCCCATCATCAAGTGTTTAGGAACCCATTATGGATGGAGGATGAACTGTTTTATCAGGCTGTTGAATACGTGGCTGGGTCCAGTGGTATCCTGTGGTGATTTCAGAGTGTGTCTTCTAGAATAATCTTTAACATTTGTTCAACACGTGTTTATTAAATGTGACCTCTAAGTTTGTTTACATTCTACGTTAGGCCATGGGAGCAGGAGATGATTAGATGCAATTCCACTTTTCAAGAGGTCCATACTCCAGTAGTGGAGTTTTGCTTATCAGCAGACAATTACATTTCAATGTGGCAAATAACAGAAAAATGTATAACATTTAGTATAGTAGTGGTATCAAAAATTGAGACAGCAAATATTGTTGGAGGAGAGTGAGCGAATAAGTCATCAAAGAAGAGGTTCTAGCTGAAGGATGGGGAAGCAGTCTTTAGTCACATTTACAGGGTAAGGCCTATGTCTTCCGAAAGCGTTCTCCCAGTGTCCCTGGCTAGTGATCGTTTCATCCTCAGAACGCCTGTAATATGTAGAATCTGTTATTTTGTATTTAACTTCTGGATTTTGGTATTGTTTATTTGTTTTTGCAAATGACCTGTCTCCCAAATGCAAGTCCATAAAGTCAGGAACACTTTATGTTTCTTTGAATTCCTAAAGAGTAGCCATTGGAAATTTTCAAGTAAGAAATAACACAATGAAAATGCTGCTTATGTAACAAACCTGCACATTGTGCACATGTACCCTAAAACCTAAAGTATAATAATAATTTAAAAAAAAGAAAAAGAAAATGCTGCTTAAACTCAGTTATTGTTCATTCAAAAGTATTTATTGATTGGCAATTAAATGTAAGGAATTGTATTTAGGTTATATCTTCCAAGTACATCATATCTTCTCAACTACAAAGAAAACTCAGTAAGGGCAGAAATAATGTCGATACTGTTCATTGTTTTATCCGCAGATGTCAGCACAATACCATGTATTTAGGAATTGAACGATTTTTGTTTGATGACTAACATGTGAAAGAGTTTTAAGGATGATCAAGGCACCTTCCTTGATCTCCAAAAATTACGTATCCAACTAGGGGTGTAAGACAAATTTCAGACCTGGTCTTAGGAATCAAAAATTTTAAAAAGTAGTGGAAAGATAAAAATAAAATGACCCAATGGAACATGCATGACTTTATGTTGATTTTCTTTCTCTACACTTCAGACCAATCCACTTGGGAGGGTAGGAAGAGTCAGAATCCTAATCTAGGGCAGTTCTCTATGCCATACTTCAGGGGATGTCAGCTGCTGCTGGTAAAAATACATTTTCTGGTTATCAGAAGTTGAGGCTGCAATCTTCTTATTTATGAAACATTTTCATTTATTTTTTTCAGGTTTCAGTAAAGAATCTACACAAAGCAAGCAAACCATAGGGTTTATTTCTCTGGCCTGGGTTAGAAAAAAGCATGTTTTGGGCTGTTGAGCTACTGATTCCCATGATTTGCCAAGAGGGAAATTTCTGGCAGAAAGAGGCTATTAGCCATTATTTATGACTAAAGTAAATCCAAAAGATATAATTCCGTACCAAAATTTTTAGAAAGAATTTCCTTAAGGTCCATTTTATTTAAAAATCAAATTAAGCAGTGCTTAAAATGAAGCATTTTACTTCCAAAGAATTTCCTTTAGGTGCGGTTACTTAAAAAGCATCTTACTTAAAAAATAATTTTTAAGCCTTTTACTTAAAAAAGCATCCTTTTCCTGGAAAATAATTGCCTCGTGCTCAGAATGCACTATAAGACATTTTAGAACCTCTTTACCTTCCCATTTGTAAACACTTAAATGCATTAATACTTGCTTCATGAAAAGAAAGACAAATGCTAAATGCTAAGCCTGTAAGCATTTTTTTAGCATTACACTTCACCATTATGACTCAGAAAACTCCTTGCAACTTGTCAATTTTAATGGAAAGGACTGCAGCCCAATAATATCTTAGTGACTGATGTAATGTATTAAATAGAAATATCTTTTAATTAATAACTTTTGTCATTATTTTCATTAATTTTTGTTTTCAAGGTAATCAAAATAGCTTAGAAGCCTTCCTTTTATTCTAGATTATTAGCGTTTTCTCAGGGGGTAGGTAGAGGGTGAGAGGATCGAATAAACTGCCAGATATATTTTATGCTTGTTTTTCTTCACAAATATTATGTCTTGCAAATAATTAAAATGAAGGATATGTACTTCTTCAGATTTGACTGTAATTTTATTAATTTTTTGATATAGTACTAATGTGTCTTTTGAGATGATCACTTTGAAACTATTAGACAATTTCAGTCTATATCATAAATCCTTCATATCCACCTTTGAGGCTCCTAGCACAACAAAAGTGTCTTAGGTTTAGCAAAACATTTAAACCATTTGCTAATTTTTAACGTATAAGAACAAAAAATCTGAGCTCTTTCTAGCTGTCAGAGCTGTTCAGGAATGTGTTGTGCAAACAGAGAAAGTGAGTTTCCTGTCACTAGAAGTATTTAATGTAGCCTGGTAGACAACTTGGTGGGCTTCCTGGGGAAAGAATTGAAGCAGTAGATTTGATGAGAAGATATTTTATGATCCTCTGGCTCATCTTAGTAACCAGCTTGTGCTATGAGAAAAACAACATAATATTTCTAAACCTGCTGTACATCAGCAGAATAGTATTCCTTAGAGGGACTATATGACACATTAAATTCTAAAAGAAATCTCTGAAATGAAGTTTACTTTAAAACTTAAGTATAGGAAATAAGCCCTTTATATATTTAACTTTGGAGCAAAAATGTTAATTTTTGGAATAGATTTTGCCTATAGGTTTGTCATCTTTTGTAAATTACCACTGTTAGTGACAGCTTCTTCTAAGAAAATATTTTTATATTTTTAAATGATAGATATTAACTGTTCTGAGCTATTATTAATTTCAGGGATTTGGACTTTTCAGTTAAATCTGTCAGACTATAAGTACAAAAAATCCTGTCTTACCTACCTCCTATGAGATAAATGAAAGAGGCAAATCTCTGAGAATTGCTAACCTTCTCAAAGCTCTTGTTCTTTATAAAATGTGGATCTAATCACATCTATCTCATGTATTTGTAGTGAGAAATAATAAAAGAAATCAAACATGTTTAGGATTGCTATAGTGTGTTACAAACAGTAAGGACTAAATTTTAGTTATTGTATTTAGTTTTGTCTTAAGTTATCCACGCAGATGATTACAAAATTTCCATCAGTATTTTTTACTATCCCAGAGTACATACTCTGAATTTCTAATCAATTGCCGAACATCTCTACTTGAGTATCTTGCAGTATCTGCAGACTTAAGGTATCCAAAATTTAACTCATCTTCCCCCTCTCAACCTGCTCCTACCACTTACTTATTCTTCTACATGTTGTGACCCTATTGTTTTTAAGGCACTGGGAAGGGTTCTGAGATTATATAAGACACAATGCTGACCAAATACCACCACAGACTCTAGTGGAGACAAGAATGACAAAATCTCTTGCAAAATGTAAGGCAGCATTGCACATTAAGTAGGAAGGGTTGGAACACATTAAGGACAACAAATTCTGCACCTAGTTGTATAGAAAACTGACTGAGAAGTAATAACATCACCGTGTAAGCAATGGTCCAAACGAAAAACATCAACACCATCTAAATATTTAAGTTCTCCTAATCATGCATATAAATAGTTTGCCAACTCTTTTTAAGTTCTGTTTCTGAAATTTATCTCCCATCTTCCATGCCCTGCTTTTTTCTCCTGTTGACTAATTTTATTTAGATCCACATTATAATTTCCAAATGTCTCCTAACTTTTCTCCTTTGCTCTCTCTCCTCATTCTACCCATCCTCCATCCTCCATAACTCAGCAGAGAGCTGCCCTCTCCTCTCCTTTCTTTTTTTATTTCTCATCATCTCTTCGCCTCACTACTATGCAGAGGCAGTATGGTGTAGTGTTTAAAAGTAGAGACTGTGCTGCTAAATTTTTGGTTTCAAATCTCACCTAAACTTGGGCAAATTGCTTAACCTTTATGTGACCTTTTCCACAGGTAAAATGGGGAAATAGTACCTACCTCATATAGTTGTTTTGAACATTAAATGCATTTATATGAATTAAGCACTTGGAATAGTAGTTGTCATGTAAAAAAGGACTATATGTATTTTCTATCATTATTTTTACTACTTCTGTCTGGAGAGAAATTTTTCTCAAGCACAGGCCTGCTAGAAACTCCCTATTAATACTATATACGGTTGTGTGGCTGCAAGATGGAGGCTGACTTTCCCAACACTGTGGAGTGGTCTTCACTACCCCAAGCTACCTCAGGGCTCTTCATAGCCCTAGGAGAGCTCTTGAGTCCACTACCAAACCTGTACCCACAACCCTCAGACAAATACTTCATTTTAGTTCCAGTCAAATTCTCACTGCTCCCAAATCGAGGTAAAGTACTTTAATCCCTACGATTTGCAGCCTCTCATTGCTTGCTTAGAAAAAAACTCCTACTTATTGTTCAAAACCAACTTACTCATCATTTCACAAACACTCCTTTGCCACTTCTTTTACAGAACGCATGCGTCTTGGGAAAACAAAATGGCGATATCTGACATCCAACACTGGCTAGCTACCAGGAGCCCTCTGAAAACCCTACATGTGGCTACTGCTTAACTCTTGCAATCCTTTGAGGTAAATACTATAAATTTTCCTAAAGAAAAGGAGACCAAAACAGAAAAGTTAAGTAAAATTTTCAGGATCATATAGCTGTTAATTGATGAACCTATTACTTGAGACCAACCCTATGATTTTAAAGTCAATAATCTTGATTTGTATGCTTATTTTATACTGTTTTACTTACAAGTCTCAGTCTCAAAGACAACTAAGTGTGATGCTTAGATTGCTTGCCCGCTAAATGAAAGTTTTTATTGCCTTATATGAGAATTGTCTAAAATATATTAACAATTTTCACAATGAATCAAAATAGAAAGGCTAAATCATGTTCTTCATCCCTTGATGGGTAAGTAAAGACATATATGACCATTTTGTAATAATACGAGGTAGTTGCTATAATTTGGATATTTGTCCCCACCCAAATCTCCTGTTGAAATATAATACCCCGTCTTGGAGGTGAAGCCTGCTGGGATGTGTTTGGATCATGGGGGCAGATCTCCCAAGAATGGTTTGGGCCATCTTAGTGATAAGTGAGCTCTTAGTGATAAGTGAGCTCTTGCTCTGAGTTGACACAAGTTCTGGTCCTTTAAAAGTGTGTGGCACCACCAGTCCTTTACTTCTACTTTCACCATGTGATGTTTCTGCTCTGCTCCCGCTTTGCCTTCCACCATGACTGAAATCTCCCTGAGGCTTCACCGGAAGCCAGGCAGATGCCAGCACCATGCTTCCTATATAGGCTGCAGAATCATGAGCCAATTAAACTACTTTTGTTTATAAATTACCCAGTCTCAAGTATTTCTTTATAGCAATGCAAGAATGGCCTAACATGGGAGCCCTCCTAGAATTTTTACAATGTGCAAAGGGCTATGTTGAGCTCTTTATAAGACTTATGGCATTTAAGCTCCTAGCAATCCAATGAGGCAGGTATTATAATTATTTTCATTTTGTAAATGAGGAGACTGAGGTCCAGAAAAAGTCATTTATTCTAGCCACATAGTGACAAAACTGGGAATCAACAGAATTTTGCCTGACTCTAAAGCCAGTACATGTATGGCTACTATGTTCTATTAACTTCATTTAATAATGATTTGAATCTAAAATGCTTTCAGTGAAACCAGCTTTGATATTCAAATGGGTAAATATTAGCTACATAACAAAATTATATGGCATATCAAATACATTTCTGATAGGTGACTCTAAATCATGTATTTTACATGTTGAAAAATATATGAAAGGGCTTTTGATTTTTGTGATGGAAAAATTTATCCCAACTTTTAGATTACATAAAAATAATAATTATATACTATATGTTGTGGAATGACCATTTTCTCTGGGACACATGTTTTCCATCTAGAATAAAATACAAACCATTTTTTGAAAAAAATATGGTTATTTGCTTCAGTTATTAGTCTGTGCCACTGAAATAGGGTTCTCTTCAAGGCTTTGAATTAAAATAATTATCAGGGTTGATTCACTCAGCAAGTGTGGGAATGCGATGGTTGCTCTTTTAGAGAGGTTGAGGGGAGAATAGAATACAGGGAAAAGGGCCTTGGCCTGGGAAAGTGACCATCATCATCATGAGAGATGAGTTTAGTAAATAATGCCAGACCATATTTAGTACTCAATAAATATGGAATGGATAAAAGCATGATATATTTTTAAACCTTTAAAATCTTGTGTCAGTCATAGATGATGAGTTGAATCAATGTTGATTTCTACTCAATAAAGTAAGAATATTCTATAAACAAACGGGTCAATAATGGGCTGGGTTTTTTTTTTTTTTTTTTTTTTTTGACAAGAGAGTTGTTGCATCAAAGCAGAGATTGGATTGTGATCACCTTCAGGGATCCCACAGGAAACTTTATTATACAGTAAGAAGTTGGGTTAGATGAGCTTTATGCTCCACTCCACTCCTGAGACAATGTGATTCAGTGATTTCTTGATGGAGAGAGAAAAATGCATAACAAAAACAAAAACAAAATAGACTTGCTCATTTTTGAGATGAAAGAACCTTAGAATTCTTGGACTCAGGTTCTCAGTTCAGAAGATAAATCAAAGTGGTAGGATCAAGAGGGGTTATTGTTTCCATGACGCTGAAAGTGGCTAAAGGTGGAGGCAAAAGAAGTAACCTGCTGTTATTAACCTAGCCCATTAAAGGCTTGAATTATGTCCTAGTTAGATGTGTCATCTTGATTAAGAAATGACTGTTTCCCAGATCATGGCACTAGAACAGGTTTAAAATAATGAATCATTGGAAATAATTCCTGTGGAATATTATTACATAATATGACCCAAATTAATGCTATGTTACATTTGAATGGTACATGAATAATTCTTACCGTGTTCACATATATTTTGTTATCTTATTAGACTCACATATAAGTCTGGGGTGGATATTACCATCATCTCCGTTTTATAGAGGAGGAAACTGGCCCTTAGAGAAGCTAAATAACTTGCTCAAAATCTCGTAACTAGTGAATTTCTAAAATAAGTCTTAAAAATAGATTCTTGGGTTCAGAACTCATTTTCTACAATGGCACCATTTTCATGTGAATCTGCTGCAATGATCAGTAAGGCTCTCATCACCAGCTGTCTTGGTTCTCTACCCAGATCCCTCTTCTGGAACCCTGTCAGGTCAAGTTCTACACTGGTCATAAAGCAGAGGAATCCATTCACTGATCTTGGTTGACAAGGATCAACTAGTAACCCATGTTCTTTAACAGAGAATGACTTTGTTAAGAGTGTAGAATTTGGTGGTGCAATGAATGGAGATAGGGAGAGAGCTAACTGAACACCTGCTGTGAATCTACCTGTTCTCTGTTGGAAGTTGCTTATATAAGTTTCCTTAGAGGGAAGATCAGTAGCATTCTCAGGCACTAGAATAAGGATCCATGTGTATGTCTTAAGAATCAGATGGTACAGAAGCTGGACTGTCCCTGATGCTTTGACCATGATTGCCATATCTCCAAACATGGCTAACTCTAAGAGGCCACGTATATTTTGATGCATCAAGAACCAGAGACCTCCATTGTGTTCAGTCTCAAGAGGCATACTTAGCTAGTGATCATCAACTGCATTGCCATTTCTAAAGGAAGGGCAACATTTGCGCTTCTCACTATGCCAAACATTCGGGAATAACTTGGTTACCAGGAATGAAGATTTTAAGAAAATATTCCTTATTTATGCCCTTTGGCTTTAACTGTGCAAAATGGCATTTTCAAAGAGCCATTCTTTGGCTTTACAATAAGACCACTGGCAGTTCCTCTGGCTTTTTGCATTCATGGGCTGGAAGGCACTCTGTGACACTAATGAACGTAGCACCTACAGCCTGAAAAGGTTGGATTACAGAGAGCTTACTTAACATTTATTTCCCTGTAAATCAATAAAACAGCCAGAATCTGTTCAGATGAGCTGCTGTGGGGATAGGAATTATGATGTTGCCTAGGGAACACCGTACAGCAGTGTTTAAAAGCTTGGGTTCTGGACCCAGTAAATGCGCTTGCCAATCACAATTCCATCATTTCCTATTTGTTTTGAACAACATAGTCTGTCTTCACTGAACCTCATTTTTCACAACTGAGAAAAAAGAGGACTCATTCATTAACTTATTACTTTTGGTTTTTGGTTTTTTGAACTCCTACTGTGTTCATTACTATATTAGGTGTTAGGTATACCCTAGTAAACGTTATAAACACTGTCTTCAAGGAAGTTTCCAAGCTGGTGACATTAAAAGGTCTGTATTCATAAGGTTATTTTGGGATTTAAATAAGATTATGATGTAAAGCATTTAGTAAGAACCTGGTATCAGATACTCTTCAATGAATGTTAGTAAACTCAGGAGGCATGCAAGAACTATCTTAAAAATACCGAAAGTGTTCTCAACTAGACTTTTTCTCTGTGGCCCCAAGAGCTACATTTAGGACACATGAGGGGGTAAATAATACATGGTCAATTTAACTTGATGACCTTTTGGTAGTAAAATTCCTCATTAATTACTGCCTCCAGAAATGATGAGCTCCTGCTCACTCCAGGGATCCATGAAGTTACATGAATATCTGTTAGGAATCCCATGGAGACAATTCCTGCAATGAGTGTGAGGATTGTAGCCATCAGTATTTTGTACTTTTTAACAGTCATACTAATACTTGTTGAATGCTAATTATGTACCATAAATATTCTAAGCACTCTCATTCATGAAGTTGTTTAATGCTTACACAAATTCTATGAAGTGGGCACAAACAGGATCCCTATGTAACTGAAGAGGAAACTGAATCCCGGAAATTAAACACTTGCCCAAGTTCATACAGCTAGCCAGTAGTGAAGCTGGGAATCTAACCATAACCTAGTATAAAAAATATATAAAAGAGATGCATCTCTGAATTGAAGTTGGAGTAGAGAAGTCTAGTTTGTTGGTCCTGCTTTTTCTTTACTGAGCTGCTGCAGCATACTTGGGAATTCCTAAATTTCCTTAGAATGCCATTTAACGACCACTGGTCTTCCTCAGTGGTTGTTCAATACCACTATTACTCTTCCAGTAGTTACTTTATATAAATATTATGTTTACTGCTTGTTTCAGTTATTTTAGGAGGTTATTGTTTGGGAGGAAGGAAAAACAGACCCAAAATGCAAGTATTCTTGCATTTTAACATTAAGCCAAAGGGAATACAACATTTTATTTATTATATTATTGCCAATATGTGAATTTTGTGCCTTTATATAGATAAGGGCTAAAATGATGACACAGTTTCCTAAAAATTGTGGGTGATTTTTGTCTTGCAACAAATAGAATTTCTATTTTGGTTTTTGCTTTATTTTACAATAAATAATTATAAAAAATGTAATTGGTCTGTGATATCCAGAAATCTTTAGATTTCTGAATCACTGGTTCAATATTTAAGGTGTCTTCTTTGACCAAAAGTTTCTGTCAGAAAATGCTCTTGATGCTTTGCTTTGCTCTTCATGGAAGCTGTCACAGAGAAAGTGGAAATATTCACCACAGTTAGGCAACGTAATGCCCTACTCCAGTCTGCATTACATTCTCTGTAAAGTGGGCCCCTATGTAGACAGATTTCCTGGTCAACTTAATACTATTTTAGTAGAAAAGTAATTCCCTTAAGGGAAAAAAGTCCTTGTGATCAAAGAGGCTTGAAGATGTTAGAGAAGGTGTCTTTAAGAAAATACCTTAAATGCAAATATATTGATGCTTTTCACAAAGCAAATGTTTTCAAATTCATGGCCAATTTATTCCTGAGAACACCTACTTATTTTCTCCTTGTCCTTCTAATCTTTTCTCTATTTTGTCATATATTGTATATAGACAATGTATATAATAAACATACAGTTTAAATAATAATTATAATGACAATACACATGCTCATACGTCTTATCACTCAGTTTACAAAATAGCACGTGCGCTCGCTCTATGTTTTAAACTATGCCTCCCCTCCAGCTGCCATTCTTTACTGCTGCTCAGGCTACCAGCTCTCCTCTAATTCTATTTCCATCTCCCTCTCTTTTAGGAAGGACACTCATGCAACCACAGATTCTAGAAACATTTCTTCATCTGTGGAGGTATTCAGTTGGTTTTGTTCTCTGGCCTTGGCTAAATAATACTGGTCTCTTTTGTAATTTTCAGGCAATGTAGAATTCACTATGGGGCTCTTTGTGCCCTTAGGATATTACATATGTGTTTTTAAATATATTTATCCTAGAGTTGGTTTTGATGTTGTTTTCCCTCACAGTAGAGTTTGTTTTGATGTCGTTTACCCTAACAGTTTAAAAATTACATATGTATGTCAGGCGTTGCCTACTATGGGTCAGGCAGAAGAGATGAATATTTATTTGAGACACAAGGATGAACAAGACCCAATTCCCTGCTCTTAAGGGGCTTGAAACCAGAAGATATCTATATATACTTTTATTTTATTTCTAAAAAACACTGAGGATAATTTTTTAAATGTCCTTCTAGAAGCCCTAATGGAGGTTTGTGTCTTCATTTCATTGCAGTCAAGCCGCTCTGCTGACCTCTGTGGCTGTCCCTGTGATTATCTACTCTAACAGGAGGCTCTCAGTGCTGTATCTCAGGATAGGGTCAAGTGGGAGTGGTGGTTGTGATAGGGTGGGGTTGCAGAAAATACTAAGAAGTGCCACAACCTAAATTAGAATCACCCATAGGCTTACGGGGCAAACTTATTACAAGTACAGATTTTTGTTATTATATTTTAAATCTACCATTTCTTGTTAGCTAATTACATGCCAGGCACAATATTATGTGCTGTATACATATTAGTTCATGCTAATCTGGAAGGAACTGTTATTGTCTCCATTCGAAATGCAGGAACCGAAACTCAGAGATTAAGCCACTAACTCAAGGCTACTTAGAAGTGGCAAACCTAAATTTGACTCCAGGGCTTTCTCTGCCCAAAGCCCCTTAGTTCTTAACCATTATATTCTACAGGCTTCACAAATAATTTTAGTTTGACAGGGAGAACAAGTTAATATCTAAAGGGTGTGGCAGCAAACAGATGGTAGTTCAAGCAATTAGTGGGCCTCAGAGATGTATAAGAAACAATTGGAGCCCAGACAGGCAGCCAAAACAGAAGTAGGGCGGCCAGTGTTTTAAGGGTGTTTGCCAGTGGGCTGCCATTCTAGAAGTAGTAAAGTGGAGAAGAGAGAAGCAAGGAGCACAACCTAGAGGTGCAAAGTACCAGAGGACTAGGCTCCTGGGCACATTACAGAGTCAGGGGCTCAGGCTGGGGATGCAGCAGTCACCAGGAGTTTCACGGGCAGGCAGAATAAGATTCAGAAACTGGGCACAAGGATAGAAAGAAACCCAAAGCCAGGCTTACTCTTTGATTAGTCATGCAGGGCTTGGCTGGGTGGGGCTTCAGTTGTTTTAACCTCCACACCTGTTTGTGAGCATGAAATGCCTCATGTGCTAGAAAGGATCACTTCGAGTCTGGCAAGTGGGAGTGATGCACCAGTTTCCTGAACTCTCCAGAAGCATCTCGCAGAACTCCAGTAGCCTTTTTCCTATTTTTAAGCAGGTGCTCTTAAAAAGCTTAATTTTATATTGACTGCTGTGTTTGGATTTAGAGTTCTTTTTAAAAGAAATTCTGAAATATTTTCAGAATGTGTCTATGTGGATGTGTTTTGTTAAGGAACGTATTTATAACTCTGGATTCCATTTCCTTGATCTACACCCTTATTGTTAATCAACATTCCAAAGTCAATACTTCAGCTTAAAATTGTTCTCTGACAGACGTGAGTTACCTGTTTTACAAGGACTGGTTAATTGGATATAGTAATGCGTGCTTTGCTTAAATGTGAGGAAGAGCTAATTAAAAATGAAATAAAGTGAGATTTCTTAGAATTTGTGTAGGCTTCAGTTCTAGCAACAGGTTTTGGTAATTATTTAATTGTTTTCATCTTATTTTATTTGTATATCTTTAAAATTTTATGGTAATTTTTTTCATGTTACAAATGACAAGGATTTTACAAGGTGGTTTTGCAAGAGATGAAAGGAATGTAATAAGGAATCTTGGGCTGTGGGCTGTGCAAAGTAATGGCCATTTTGATGACTCCTCCACAATCTCTAGAAAAGCATTTATTGCTCTCTATTGTTTGTATGTTGGTGGATTCTTCATAGGGAACTTGAAGAAGCAGAGTTTGGGTTGATGCAGAATGCAAATAGATATATATTCTCATGTTGGAGCTGGATCGGGAGTGAAGACACCTGACTTCAGAGTTATCTGGGAAAAGACATCATGGTTTCCTTGCTTACTTGTTGACAGAAGCCAAATTCAATTCATTTTAATTTAACTTAGTTAATTTATAAGGTATTAATTGAACACCTATGGCATGCCAACTGCAAGCCTGCAATATGCCAGTGGAAATAGATGGTTACAGAGCTAAAGTGAAAATAATATAAAGTATGCTAATTTAGGGGGACCAAATACATAGGAGATGCTTTTTAAAGATAATGACATTAAGGCTGAAAGATGATGTGGAAATTGGTAAGATGGAAAAGTGGGAAAGAGAATTGTAGAAAGAGGGATGAGCATGTGCAAAATTTCAGAGTGCATGGGAGGTTCTGAGAGTGGTGACTAGTCTGGGGCAAACTGTGGAATGGAGAGAGATGAGTTTGGAGAGTGAGGTGGCCGATATTGGTGAGGCTGTAAGCAGTGAGACTCACTGAAGCAACCTTACCAGGGGAATGGATGATGAGGTCTGTGTTTAGAAATATCACTCTGAAGGCTGTTAGAAAATGGATTGTGGGAAGTGGGTGGTAGAGAGGATAACAAAGAAGAGTGGTTGGAAAACATGAATTGGCCAACAACTCTTTATACTGGTTTTCTACATTGCAGTCTCATGTATTCACAATGCTTGGAATGATGCTTCTCTCTTTCTTTTCTTTTCTTTTTCATTTATTATTATTATTATTATTGAGACAGAGTCTCACTTCATCACCCAGACCAGAGTGCAGGGGTGCAATCTCAGCTCATTGCAGCCTTGACATCCAGCCTCAACCTCCCGGGCTCAAGTGGACTTCCCAGGCTCAATTGATTCTTCTGCCTCGGCCACCCAAGTAGCTGAAACTACAGACATATACTACCACACCAGCTAATTTTCTCTGTTTTTTGTAAAGATGGCATTTCACCATGTTGCCCAGGCTGGTCTTTATCTTCTAGGCTCCAGCAATCCTCCTGCCTTGGCCTCCCAAAGTGCTGGGATTACAGGCATGAGCCACTGTGCCTGGCTGCTTCTCGTTTCTCAACCCCATGGCCAACCTCCCCCAACTCCAACTCACTGCTCTTGCCCACCATTTTCTTTTACTGACTTCTATCCATCCTTCAGGTTTCTGCTTATAAGTTACCTTCTCAGGGAAGTCTTTCCTCATTACCCAGTCTAAGTCTAGCTTTTTCAAATATGTATATTAAAGATTGATATATTGTTAACATAATTCTTTCTCTCTAGACTTAAAACTCCATGAAAAACAGACTAATGTTTATATTTATTTGCTCTCTGATTCATTTCTAGCAGCATCTGGCAGAGTGAATATTTAATAAATATTTGGTGAAAAGATGGATGAATAAATTCTAGGTTAATATTTTTAATTCCTTTAAAGAGTTTCTTTGAAGAGCACTTTTTTTCCCTCTCTAAATTCCAATCAACAAATTTAAAGAGAGTGTTTTTAAGTAATGTTAGTGATGGTCTTGCATCATTCTGAAAGTTAAAAAAAAATGTAAAATAGAAAAGAAAAGAAAAGAAAAGAAACACCAAACACCATTGTACCTGAATTCTGTGGAGGTTAACATGGGTCATTCTGATAGACAGTCTTGTTCCCTGAATCTGTGATGAAGTTGCAAGACCAGATCATAGCTCAAAAAGGGCTTGACTACATTTTCTCTTTCTCCCTCTTTATAGATAGTATATAGGTAGGTTTTCATATGTTAAATTCATGGGTGACTCTGTTATAATCTAATGAAAATGTTGCTTAATTTCAATTCAATTTATTGAGCATGTTTCTATATAAGTTTTATGCAAGATGCTGTACCAAGCATAGGAATTCCTTCACAGAATATAAACTCCAAGGTGGCAAGACCATATCTACTCTACTCAACATTGTATTCTCCAAGGCAGAACACTGACACTGACAAAGTAGGCCTTAATAGATATTTGTGATTGAATATATGCACAAATGGATTACCAAGATTTACAAGGCATATTCTCTGGTCTTTAAGAAACTTGTGATATAATAGTAGGATAAGCTAAATTTCAGGTCTCAGACCTGAGATCAAGCATTCAAGAAAGAAAAATATCAGAGACGTCAACTAATATGTGAGAGGCTGCACAACTTTACCAACCATTTTTTTTACCAGCCACATTTTACAAACATATTCTCTGGTAGGAAACAGTTGGAGAGCAGTCCCAATCCGGAGCAATTCTCAGTGTCTTAAACCCAAGAGACGTCTAGCAAAGCAGTGTTTTCTGATTCTTGTGCCTGAAGGGTCTCTCTTTATCTGTTCACATTTCAGGGATGTTCAATAACTGAGTAATGTACATGGAGTGTTTTCCTAGCCTGGGTAAGAACAATGCATCAGCTTCAGGGCCTTTAATTTTCTAGTTCCTATTGCTAGTCTTGATTGGCCCTTTTTTTCTCCCTAAAATTATCTATTAGACAGCACCCAAAAGTAAAAAACAAATCTAGAAAATTCAACTCAGTTCCCCCCCAAAAAGGAGTCAGGTGCACATTTATTTCCCTTATATCTGCTTTATTATACAAAGAAATCTACATATGGTGATGAGTAGGCAATGTGGCATAGATAATATGGGAACAGAAGTGTGTCTCTTGTGAATAGATGCATTAAAAGATATTTTGGACTCACAAGATAGATTTAACATTTTCCAAAATGTACAAATTTAAGTTTGCCGTCAGTTTTCCTGTGGAGAGAATATAGCAACAAATGAGAAATGCTGAGCCCATAGGCATTTCATTAGCATCCAAACTTCACTAATGAATCCTAAAAATGTATTCAAGTTTCCCCGCTTATTGATGTTTTTAAAAGGAGTGACTGCAATTTAGAAATATTTTTGAAACTGGTGCTGATTACATAAGGATGATGCTCAAATACATCACAATTTATATCCCTGAAAACGTTTTAATTTTTTTTTTTAATTTAAGGGAAACACACACTTAGGAGTCTCTTTTCACAAAAATTGTTATTTTTCTTTTATTAAAAAAAGAACCAGAACAATATGCCGCATATGTTAGATGCTCATTTGTATTTCATCTATATTTTTGAAAATATTTAAAATGACCCATATGTTTTTATACATTCCAGTATATCATTCATTATTTTATAATTTTTGAACTAATGTTAATATATCTTGGAGATGATTAGTTTATAATCTTTAAACTACTTTTGGCTACTTGATTTTTTAAGTGTAATTTTTACTATAGCACCAACATATATTCTGTTGAGATATAATACTCTGAAACAGAAGAAGTTCTTCAGATTTTGCAGATATCCCTGTTGTACCAGGCATTAGGGGGCTCTAACATATCCAAGCCTAGTTGCTAAAGCTGAACAAAAACATGGCTCATTCTACCAGATGTGGATGGGATGCCTAGGAGGGAGGATATTCCTTATCCCTGGAAATAATCCAGATGGACTGTGAGACTACCTGGTAACTTTTCTGTAGAGGAAGTTTAAGCAATAGATTATCAAGTGGAAGTTGAACTAGATGACCATATATTTCCTTTCAACTTGGAGATTTTAGAATTCTCTGATTCACTCTTACTTCTAGAATATGTGGAGATATTGTGATATCAGGGACTCCCAAATTCTACCAACTGGAAGGTTCTGTTTGTTAGAGACAACATGATATGATTCACATATTCCTTAGGCCCTACATCACACCTTCTAATTTGTCTTAATATATACTTTTACCTTAAATATGAAAAAGAAAACATTTTAATACTTACTTAACTTGAGAACAGAAGAAACAATCATTTTTATAAGTTTTGCCATCAGATCCACAAATTGGATCATACATGTGATGACAAAATCTCTGTTGTCCTGGTGGTAGCTTTTTATAATGACTGCAGTCAACCTGAAAAAACATGTTAAAAACCTTCAGCTCTTTCAACCAAATCTTTATTATCAGAATTTAGGATTTTCCAAGCAAGCTCAGAGGGCTCTCAATGCATGTTTCTTATTACAATTGTTGGTTCTCATCTACCCCCTTCAAGACATTTCAAATGTAAAGATGTTTTATGTCAGATATAAAATCATGACTGATAAACATCTTTACCATAGTTGGTTCCCAAATCATAGCTTAATGTAAAAATAGATTTTTTTTCTCACTATACTGGTTGATGTGTCAGTTCTTAAAATACATGGCATATTCTCAAATGCAACCATTCTCGTGGGAATACTCATAAGTGTCATATATTTTCTGTAGGAATTATCCTACTATTTCTGTCTTTCACTGAAAAAGCTCAATATGAATGCAAGTGTGAAATATAGGGATAACTACTATCATTTTAATGACCAGTACATTATTGACAGATTTTTACTACTAATTATTGGTAACAATTTACTTGTTATATACTTCACTGGCACATAGATGAATGTATCTTAATATTGTAGTTGGGAACCAGTGTTCTAAATTCCTAGAGCAAAGCCTGTGGAAGTAGGTAGGCAATTCCCAAGAAAAGTTTTTCATATTTTTTAAAAAATCTATGAGCATATAGAAGAGCATGTAAAGTCAAACACATCTGAATGCAAATCCTATGTGACCCTGTAAAAATTATTTTACCTCTTTAAACTTTAGTTTCTTTACCTGTAAAATAAAGATAATAACCACATTGTAGGGTGGAAGTAAAAAGTATGTAAATGAAAAGATATGTGTACAATGCTTAGCACTACATTGCATGGAAAATATTGAATGAATAATAGGCACAATTTTTTATCTTTTGATTTCTCTTTCGGGTCTACACAAACTCCAGCTGTATATAAAAGACTGCATCTCTAGCTTGTTTTGTCTGAGAGGTCTAGGCATGATATTTTATTAATTGTTAAGTATCTCTACTTGAATAGCTTGGAATATACTCAAACTTAAAGTTGAATTCTTCTTTCCCTCCAGATATGCTTCATTAATTCATTCATTCATTCATTCATTAGCTTCCGTACACCTCCTGTTTTTGGGCTAAGGTTAGTGGAGCTGATGCAAAGATAGGTATGCATGGCATAATGGCAGGAGGACCTTAGAGGCTAGTGCAGCAAAATAGAAACAGCAGTGCCTGATGGTAAGTATATGCCAGCGTGATTTCACTTCCTCTTCTTGCCTGCTCAAATCCCAGGGAGAGAGTTTATGTGATACTCAAAAATGTGATGGGAAACTACCAAGCTCGTAACTTTCAGTAATCCTTTACATCCTCTCACAGCTACTAAATCATGAAGGATGGCTTGAACTCAGGCCCATCTGACTCCAAAATTTGTATCCTTAACCCTATTATTGTCTTTAATAGGTAAAACAAAAGTCTCAAAAGACATAAAATAAATTTCCCAGGCCCCAGTGTCACACAGTTAATAAGCAACAGAGTTTAGAGTGGAACTCAAATTAAGTACCAAATAAGATTTTTACTACCACACCTAGATTTTTTCAACAATACTCATTACTCTAACCTGAGTCATGAATGGAAGGCTAAATTAAATCCTTATTTTCTAAGACAGAGAACAAAGATACTTGTGACCCATTTAAACATCATAAGAATCATGACTTGCCCTTATTGAGTTTCACTATGTGCCAGGCACTGTGCTAAGCTCTTTTCAAATACTATGGCTTCAAGTCTTGGAATAATGTTATAAGTATGTTGCCCATGGCCACGTGATCAAAAAGGTGGAATTAAAGACCAGGCCTTTCTAACTTTGTTGCTAGTGTCTCACCACCTTGTTCTACTTTCTCCATTTTAGAAAGATCTGCTGACAATTTTTGAAATAAAACCAGTTTTGATACACATAAAGTAAATATTCAAACATATAGAAATTTAATTACTATGTAGTATCAAATATTTCCTTACTGATACTGACTTTAAAATTACGTAAAAGTAGGATGGGTGTACTGACCATCTGTTTCGTCTGCTTGGCACATTCTATACCTGGAAGAAAAACAAAGACAAGAC
Source organism: Symphalangus syndactylus (assembly GCF_028878055.3). Classification (NCBI taxonomy): domain Eukaryota; kingdom Metazoa; phylum Chordata; class Mammalia; order Primates; family Hylobatidae; genus Symphalangus; species Symphalangus syndactylus. The sequence goes on from NC_072429.2 coordinate 38,507,800, forward strand.
AATATTAAACTCTGGAAGAACCTAATCTTACTAGAAAAATAATCTTTGATTTATGCTTTAGCTTTCAGCCTGTCATAAAAATGTAAGTCTCTCTTCACAACTGTGTATCAGCATTGTATCAAAGGTTGAAGCTCTTCACACGTATCTTTAAATTTTTTTCTTTTTTGGAGTGGAAGTGGAATCTAGTCAAAGAAATGGAAAAGATGCCACGATGAATGAGAAGTTTGTCTTAATATTTTCTACCTCATAACCAGAGCTCAGTAGAGACAGAAGAAGTAAGTGAGTCATATTTAGGGAGATCTGCTATTGTGGACAGGGGTAGATGATAGATGTTGGAACAGTGGTTGAAAATTCTAGGGAGGCCAATTTTAACTCAATAATAGAAGAATAGCCCATGGTGCCAAACAATTGATTGTAATGTTTTATGAATAAATGAGTTCCCTGTAAATGGTGACATCAAGTCAAAGCAGAGTCTGGATGATCATCTCCCTAAAAAATTACACAAAGTATTCTTATGAATAAGCATTTGACTTTAGCTGACTGTTAACATCCACTCTACCCCTGAGGTGATGTGATTTAACGATTTGTTGGTTGAGGCAAAAGATGCATTTTAAAAAGTTTCCCTTATTATTTATGTGATGAATTACATATATCCCAGAATTACATAGGCAGAAGACTGCATGAGCTATTAGTACAAGGGCAGGGGCAGTATTATCAGAGATACTCACTGAACATGGTTGCAAGTGTCAGAGCCAAGAGTAGGACAATGGCTGTTGCTCTCATAGTACTGAAGTGGCCAAGGCAGTCAGATGTAGGGAAGAGAAGTGGCCTGGTGTCTGTCCAGCTCACTTGGATCCTGCCTTATATATTTTCAAGAATTCCTGCCTTAATTGTGAAATAGCAATTTCTAAGTAGTACAACTCCAGAAAGAGGTCAGAAATGTCTGCGAGCCATGGCGATTCTTTTCTTGTGAAAGACAGCTAATTGCACATGCCATTTTAATAGCTAGTCCCCAAACCCAGGCTGATGGATGAAGAATGAGATGGTAACTTTGCTTTGAACTACAATTACGTACATAATCAGTGGCATTTTTCATTTCATACAATAACTTGCAATAGACAAGCCACCAATCTTTTGGCCATGGTTGAATAAGTTTTAATTGTTCCTTAATTAAACCATGAGTCATTTGAATTCTTTAATAAAGGCTACAAAAGTGCTGATTTTGGAATGTGCTGGTTTTCAGATAGAGTGACTCTATGAGAAAACTCTGGAAGAAGCTCTTGCAGGTTTTGTGGGTAGAATTGGAGGACACTTTATACTACTAATGGAAGTATTAGTATCTAAGGCTGAAATTCACATTTATTTCCCTTCAAAAGTAAAGAGATAGCTGGAACTTATTCTGGTATGATCTGGGGACAAGATCATCATACTATCTCTGCGAGCTGAAACTTTGGGAATCTTGCACACCTGAACTAATTGCCAGCTACACCACTCTCTATGTGACCTTGTGCAAGCTATTTATCCGCTATAAGCCTTGGCTTTTTTAATCTTCATTTGATCATCTCATAAATATTAATGAGCATTTACTCTGTCTTAGAGACTGTAAATTATCTTGAATATGCCACAGTCCATGAAAAACTGTGACTGCTCTCATGTAGTTTGAGAGAGACTGTCTTCTTTTTTTTTTTGGAGATAGAGTCTTGCTTTATCAGCTAGGCTGGAGTGCAGTGGCATGATCTCAGCTCACTGCAACCTCTGCCTTCTGTGTTCAAGGGATTTTCCTGACTCAGCCTCCCAAGGAGCTGGGATTACAGGAGCATGCCACCACACCTGGCTAATTTTTGCATTTTTAATAGAGACCAGATTTCACCACATTGGCCAGGCTGGTCTTGAACTCCTGACCTCAAGAGATCTGCCTGCCTTGGCCTCCCAAAGTGCTGCAATTACAGGCGTGAGCCTCGGTGCCCAACCGAAAGACTCTTCCTGATCAAACTTATTTAAGGTCCTCTGGACCCTTTTCTTGACTAGGCCTTAGTATTGGCCCTCATTTTGTCTTTGGCCTCCCCAGCTCCCAGTTTAGTAAAGAACTTACTAAATTTAGTTTTAGTAAAGAATCCTACTAAATCATAATCATCCCCCCCACTCTTGATATCTGATCACCCTTGATATCTGATAAAGTTCCTTATCCTCCACCTCTGACATATAATTGCTTAGCCTGCCTTTAGCAAGAATCCTATTAGGTCCTTTTATCAAGAATCCCCCCCTACCCTTAATGTCTTCTATTAAGTAGTTTTCTATCCACCGACCCCCTCATTCTTCTTCTTGGCTATAAATCCCCACTTGTCCCTGTTGTGTCCAGAGTTGAGCCCAATCTCTCTTTCCTATTATAATAATTCTATTATATTAGAATTAAAGGAATCACCCTGCAAAGGTGATGATAATAGCAATAACAGTAAGCATACTTACTGAGCACATATTATGCCTCAGGTACTATTGTAACTGCTGTAAGTATATTAACTCATTTAAATTTCAAAACAAGTTAATGAGACAAGTATTATTACAATCAAGAATTTAAAAATGAATGAAGTGAGGTACAGAGGAGTAAGTTTTTCAAGGTCATAAGAGTAAGTAGTAGTCAGGAAAGAGGTGGGACTAGACTCCTGAGGCAGAGCCTGGACACTGGAACAAATTGGGAACTAGCCAAAACAGGTCCGGAGCATAAGGACTTCTCCATAAGACATGCCTCACAGTATGCCATGTCAGTTTACCATTGCCATGGCAACACCCAGACATTACTGCCCCTTTCCGTGGCAATGACCTGACAACCCTTTAGTTACCACCTTCATCCTAGGAATTTCTGCATAAGCTGTCCCTGAATTTGCGTATAATTAAAAGTGGGTAAAATATGAGTGCAGAACTGCCTCTGAGCTGCTACTCTGGGCACACTGGCTATCGGCTAGCCCCGTTTAACTCAGCAAGGAACAGTAGCTGTGCTGCTGCTGTATACTGCCACTTCAGTAAAAGATGCTGTATAACACCATCAGCTTGCCCTTGAATTCTTTCCTGTACGAAACCAAGAGCCCTCCCTGGCTAAGCCGCAATTTTGGGTCTTGCCTGTCCTGCATCAGTAGAGTTGGAAAATGCTGTGTAAAAACATGACGTATTAAACAGATAAGTGTGCTGTTAGATGAAGTGGGAATGTGGGAATGTGGCAGCCTGGTTTCCTTGTACCCCTCTTTCCACAATGACCCCTGGATCATGCTCATGGAGTCCTCTTGGCTACTTGGAGTAATGGGAAGATCACTAATCCAGATGAGAAGTTCCCAAATTTCAGAATCCCGACTGTGATAAAGTTTTTGTCATTATGAGGCAAAATATGAAAAATTTTTAAATGCTACCAACTCATTATTTGGGAACCTTATTTAAGACTCATCTTTAAATTTAAAAAAAATTACTGTATAAGTTTCCCAGGTGAGGTAAAGATGATCTCTAATGTCCCATTTCTGACTTGAAGTGGGTATAATTCCTTGACACTGAGAGAAGATGACCTTTACTCACTGACTTGTCAGGGAGCATCTCAGAGAGCAAGTAGAAAAATCCAATTTAGTGTGAGTTATTTAGCAGCCTCATTGTCAGTCCCACTTTTCCCTCTATGGTGAGTGCAGCTCTTCACTTTAGTGGAACTTTAGAATAGTCCATGGTATTTTCTGAGGAGAGTACAATAAAATTACAGATACTGAAAAAGAGGGAGAAAGCCTGTTTTGTTCTTGAGAAATATTTCAAAAAGCCTGGTGAACTTGAGTTCCCATTATGTACTACTGCTTTTGCACCACTTTTCCAATTATAGTCTTCCAAATGTCCCCCACTTTATCTGTCGTGAATGCTTATCTAGCACAGATCCTAGAAAAACCTATTGGTATCGCTATTTACTTCCATTTTATAGAAGGTAAATGAGTCTCAGGTTAAATCACATTTCCAAGGTTTCAGATTAAACAACTTAATTTGTAATAAGTTTGTGTTGGGAATGGGGTAAGTGAACACAGCCTCACGGTTTACTTGAGAATTTACTGAACAACTCAGCCTGTGTGGCAAATCCCCTCAGATTCTCTTTGGCATTTAACATTCTGAAGTAACTGCTGTGCTTTGAGGTTGCTGTTTTGGAGGTTGACCTCCTTCATAGAAACAGATTTATCACATTACTAGTACCTACTTTACATGACAGTCAGGAAGAACACATTTTTAAGTTTATAACTTTTTCTTTTGAATTTACTATTGCAAGAATAGACCAAAGAACTTCATATGTACTCTTTACCTTAAGGTCACATTCAAATTTTGCCATCTGTGCCATTTGCCATCAATGCCTTTATAGAAAACTGACCCCAAAGAGCAAGATGTGCCATTGTTATAATGGTCATAGTCCTCAAATTGAGCTACAGATTCAACATAATCCCTATCAAAATCTCAGTTGCCTATCTGAGAAAGAAACTCACATTTTCCAATATTAAAATTTACTACAAAGTTATAGTAATCAAAACAGTATAATAGAGACTATAATAGTCCAAAAATAAATTATTTTATGGTGAATTGATTTTTTGAAATATAGTTTTATTTTTAATTGACAAATAATAATTGTATACATTTATGGAGTACAGTGTGATGTTTTGATGGATGTATACATTGTGGAATGATCAAATCTGGTTAACTAATGTATCAGTCACTTCAAATACTTATCTTTTTTTGGAGAACATTTAAAATCCACTTTTTTAGCGATGTTGAAATATAGAATGTGTTATTATTAGCTGTACTCATTATGCTGTGCAATAGATCACCAAAACAGATTCCTCTTTTCTAATTGAAACTTTGCACCCTTTGGCCAGTGTCTTCTCCTTCCCTCTCCACTTCCCAACTCATAGCTTCTGGTAGCCACCATTCTACTATCTCCTACTATGAGTTTGACTCTTTTAGATTCCACATGTAAGTGAGATCATGTAGTATTTATTTGTCTTTCTGTGCTTGGTTTATTGCACCTAGCATAATATCTTCTAGTTTCATCCATGTTGTCACAAATGACAGAATATCCTTCTTTTAAGGCTGAATAATATTCCATTGTGTATATCACATTTTAAAAATTCATTCCTCTAGAGGGTGGAGCCAAGATAGCCAAATAGGAACAGCTCCAGTCTACAGCTCCCAGCATGAGTGACACAGAAGACGGGTGGTTTCTGCATTTCCAACTGAGGTACCAGGTTCATCTCACTGGGGAGTGCCGGACAGTGGGTGCAGGACAGTGGGCGCAGCGCACCGTGGGTGAGCTGAAGCAGGGCGAGGCATCGCCTCACCTGGGAAGCGCAAGGGATCAGGGAATTCCCTTTCCTAGTCAAAGAAAGGGGTGACAGACAGCACCTGGAAAATCGGGTCACTCCCACCCTAATACTGCGCTTTTCCATCGGGCTTAACAAACGGCACACCAGGAGATTGTATCCCACACCTGGCTCAGAGGGTCCTATGCCCATGGAGAAACTCTACAAGCTAGAGGAGAGTGGGGGCCAATATTCAACATTCTTAAAGAAAAGAATTTTCAACCCAGAATTTCATATCCAGCCAAACTAAGCTTCTTAAGTGAAGGAGAAATAAAATACTTTACAGACAAGCAAATGCTGAGAGATTTTGTCACCACCAGGCCTGCCCTAAAAGAGCTCCTGAAGGAAGCACTAAAGATGGAAAGCAAAAACTGGTACCAGCCACTGCAAAAACATGCCAAATTATAAAGACCATCAAGGCTAGGAAGAAACTGCATCAACTAACGAGCAAAATAACCAGCTAACATCATAATGACAGGATCAAATTCACACATAACAATACTAACCTTAAATGTAAATGGGCCAAATGCTCCATTTAAAAGGCACAGACTGGCAAATTGGATAGAGTGAAGACCCATCAGTGTGCTGTATTCAGGAAACCCATCTCACATGCAGAGACACACATAGGCTCAAAATAAAGGGATGGAGGAAGATCTACCAAGCAAATGGAAAACAAAAAAAGGCAGGGGTTGCAATCCTAGTCTCGGGTAAAACAGACTTTAAACCAACAAAGATCAAAAGAGACAAAGAAGGCCATTACATAGTGGTAAAGGGATCAATTCAACAAGAAGAACTAACTATCCTAAATATATATGCACCCAATACACGAGCACCCAGATTCATATAGCAAGTCCTGAGTGACCTACAAAGAGCCTTAGACTCCAACATAATAATAATGGGAGACTTTAACACCCCACTGTCAACGTTAGACAGATCAACGAGTCAGAAAGTTAATGAAGATATCCAGGAATTGAACTCAGCTCTGCAGCAAGCGGACCTAATAGACATGTACAGAACTGTCCACCCCGAATAAACAGAATATACATTCTTTTCAGCACCACACCACACCTATTCCAAAATTGACCACATAGTTGGAAGTAAAGCACTCCTCAGCAAATGTAAAAGAACAGAAATTAAACTGTCTCTCAGACCACAGTGCAATCAAACTAGAACTCAAGCTTAAGAAACTCACTCAAAAGCACACAACTACATGGAAACTGAACAACCTGCTCCTGAATGACTACTGGGTACATAACGACATGAAGGCAGAAATGAAGTTGTTCTTTGAAACCAATGAGAACAAAGACACAACATACCAGAATCTCTGGGACACATTCAAAGCAGTGTGTAGAGGGAAATTTATAGCACTAAATGCCTGCAAGAGAAGCAGGAAAGATCTAAAATTGACACCCTAACATCACAATGAAAAGAACTAGAGAAGCAAGAGCAAACACATTCAAAAGCTAGCAGAAGGCAAGAAATAACTAAAATCAGGGCAGAACTGAAGGAGATAGAGACACAAAAAACCCTTCAAAAAATTAATGAATCCAGGAGCTGGTTTTTTGAAAAGATCAACAAAATTGATAGACAGCTAGCAAGACTAATAAAGAAGAAAAGAGAGAAGAATCAAATAGACACAATAAAAAATGACAAAGAGTATATCACCACCAATCCCACAGAAATACAAACTACCATCAGAGAATACTATAAACACCTCTACGCAAATAAACTAGAAAATCTAGAAGAAATGGATAAATTCCTCAACACATACACTCTCCCAAGACTAAACCAGGAAGAAGTTGAATCTCTGAATAGACCAATAATAGGCTCTGAAATTGAGGCAATAATTAATAGCTTACCAACCAAAAAAAGTCCAGGACCAGATGGATTCACAGCAGAATTCTACCAGAGGTACAAGGAGGAGCTGGTACCATTCCTTCTGAAACTATTCCAATCAATAGAAAAAGAAGGAATCCTCCCTAACTCATTTTTATGAGGCCAGCATCATCCTGACACCAAAGCCTGGCAGAGACACAACCAAAAAAGAGAATTTTAGACCAATATCCTTGATGAACATTGATGCAAAAATCCTCAATAAAATACTGGCAAACCAAATCCAGCAACACATCAAAAAGCTTATACACCATGATCAAGTGGGCTTCATCCCTGGGATGCAAGGCTGGTTCAACATACAAAAGTCAATAAACTTAATCCAGCATATAAACAGAACCAAAGACAAAAACCACATGATTATCTCATTAGATGCAGAAAAGGCCTTTGACAAAATTCAACAACTCTTCATGCTAAAAACTCTCAATAAATTAGGTATTGATGGGACATATCTCAAAATAATAAGAGCTATCTATGACAAACCCACAGCCAATATCATACTGAATGGAGAAAAACTGGAAGTATTCCCTTTGAAAACTGGCACAAGACAGGGATGCCCTCTCTCACCACTCCTATTCAATATAGTGTTGGAGGTTCTGGCCAGGGCAATCAGGCAGGAGAAGGAAATAAAGGGTATTCAATTAGGAAAAGAGGAAGTCAAATTGTCCCTGTTTGCAGATGACATGATTGTGTATCTAGAAAACCCCATTGTCTCAGCCCAAAATCTCCTTAAGCTGATAGGCAACTTCAGCAAAGTCTCAGGATACAAAATCAATGTGCAAAAATCACAAGCATTCTTATTCACCAATAACAGACAAACAGAGAGCCAAATCATGAGTGAACTCCCATTCACAATTGCTTCAAAGAGAATAAAATGCCTAGGAATCCAACTTACAAGGGATGTGAAGGACCTCTTCAAGGAGAACTACAAACCACTGCTCAATGAAATAAAAGAGGATACAAACAAATGGAAGAACATTCCATGCTCATGGGTAGGAAGAATCAATATTGTGAAAATGGCCATACTGCCCAAGGTAATTTATAGATTCATTGCCATCCCCATCAAGCTACCAATGACTTTCTTCACAGAATTGGAAAAAACTACTTTAAAGTTCATATGGAACCAAAAAAGAGCCTGCATTGCCAAGACAATCCTAAGCCAAAAGAACAAAGCTGGAGGCATCACGCTACCTGACTTCAAAGTATACTACAAGGCTACAGTAACCAAAACAGCATGGTACTGGTACCAAAACAGAGATATAGACCAATGGAACAGAACAGAGCCCTCAGAAATAATACGAGGTATCTACAACTGTCTGATCTTTGACAAACCTGACAAAAACAAGGAATGGGGAAAGGATTCCCTATTTAATAAATGGTGCTGGGAAAACTAGCTAGCCATATGTAGAAAGCTGAAACTAGATCCCTTCCTTATACCTTATACAAACATTAATTCAAGATAGATTAAAGACTTACATCTTTAGATTAGACCTAAAACCAGAAAAACCCTAGAAGAAAACCTAGGCAATACCATTCAGGACATAGGCATGGGCAAGGACTTCATGTCTAAAACACCAAAAGCAATGGCAACAAAAGCCAAAATTGACAAATGGAATGGAATTAAGCTAAAGAGCTTCTGCACAGCAAAAGAAACTACCATCAGAGTGAACAGGAAACCTACAAAATGGGAGAAAATTTTTTCAACCTACTCATCTGACAAAGGGCTAATATCCAGAATCTACAGTGAACTCAAACAAATTTACAAGAAAAAAACAACTGCATCAAAAAGTGGGCGAAAGATATGAAAAGACATTTCTCAAAAGAAGACATTTATGCAGTCAAAAAACACATGAAAAAATGATCATCACTGGCCATCAGAAAAATGCAAATCAAAACCACAATGACATACCATCTCACACCAGTTAGAATGGTGATCATTAAAAAGTCAGGAAACAACAGGTGCTGGAGAGGATATGGAGAAATAGGAACACTTTTACATTGTTGGTGGGACTGTAAACTAGTTCAACCATTGTGGAAGTCAGTGTGGCCATTCCTCAGGGATCTAGAACAAGAAATACTATTTGACCCAGCCATGCCATTACTGGGTATATACCCAAAGGACTATAAATCATGGTGTTATAAAGACACATGCACACATATGTTTATTGTGGCACTATTCACAATAGCAAAGACTTGGAACCAACCCAAATGTCCAACAACGATAGACTGGATTAAGAAAGTATGGCACATATACACCATGGAATACTATGCAGCTATAAAAAAGGATGAGTTCATGTCCTTTGTAGGAACATGGATGAAGCTGGAAACCATCATTCTCAGCAAACTATCGCAGGGACAAAAAACCAAACACCACATGTTCTCACTCATAGGTGGGAATTGAACAATGAGAACTCATGGACACAGGAAGGGGAACATCACACACCAGGGACTGTTGTGGGGTGGGTGGAGTGGGGAGGGATAGCATTAGGAGATACACCTAATGCTAAATGACGAGTTAATGGGTGCAGCACACCAACATGGTACATGTATACATATGTAACAAACCTGCACATTGTGCACATGTACCCTAAAACTTAAAGTATAATAATAATAATAATAATAATAATAATAATAATAATAATTCATTCCTCTGTTGATGGGCACTTTGGTTATTTCCATATCTTGGCTATTGTGAATAATGCTGCAATGAACATGGAAATGCAGACATCTCATTGACTACTGGTTTCAGTTTGTTTGGATGTATACCCAGAAGTGGGATTGCTGGATAACATGGTAATTCAATTTTTAGTTTTTGAGAAACTTTTATATCATTTTCCAAAATGACTGTACTAATTTGCAGTCCCACCAACAGTGTACATATTCCTTTTTCTCACGTTCTCACCAACACTTGTTATCTTTCATCTTTTTGATGCTAGCCAATCTAACAGGTGCAAAGTGATATACTATTGTGGTTTTAATTCACATTTCTCTAGTAATTAGAGATGTTGAGCATTTTTTCATATATCTGTTGACCATTTGTATGTCTTCATTCAAGTAATGTTTATTCAGGTCCTTTGCCCAATTTTAATAGTTTTTTTTTGTCACTGAATTGTTTGAGTTCCTTGTATATTTTGGATATATGGCGAATTGATTTTTGGCAAGGGTGCCAAGACAATTCTTTGGAGAATAATCTTTTCGAAAATTCAGGCTGGGACAACTGGATATCCACATGCAAAATAACGTAAGATACCACGTATAAAAAGTAACTGAAAATGGATCAGAGAGTTACATGTAAAATCTAAAAACGAAAGAACTTTTAGAAAAAACCCAAAGTGTAAATCTTAGTAACCTTTGACTAGGCAATGATTTCTTAGATATGACACTAAAAATACAAGAACAAAAGATATAATAGGTAAATTGGACATTATGAAAATTGAAAGATTTTGTGCCTCAAACGACAGCTCACAGAATGAGAGAAAATATTTGCAAATCATGTATGTGATGAGACACTGGTATCTAGAATATATATAAAAAATTACAGTTCAATAATAAAAAGGCAATCTGATTAAAAATGAGCAAAGGATTTGAATGGACATTTCTCCAAAGAAATGCAAAAGGTCAATAAGCACATGAAAAGACCACTAACACCATTAGTTATTAGGGACATGAAAATCAACATCAGTTATCGCTCCCCATCCATTAGGATGGTTAAGATAAAAAAGGTGACGTGTTGGTGAATAGGTAGAGAAATTGGAACCATTATACATCGCTGGTATAAATGTAAATGAAAATGTAAAATGGCAAAGCTGCTTTGAAAAATAGTTTGGTAGCTCCTCAAAAAGTTAAACATAGAGTTACTAGCAATTCCACTCTTAGGTATTTATTCAAGATTATTGAAAACATGTCCACACAAAACTTGTATATGAATGTACATAGCAGCTTTATTTATAAAACCCCAAATTGGAAACAACCCAACTATCCATCAACTTATGAATGATTGAATGTCATATATCCATGCAATGGAATACATTTCAGCTGTATAAAGGAATGAAGTACTGATACATGCCACAACATGGATTAACCTTGAAAACTTAATGCTAAGTAAAAGAAGCCAGACACAAAAAGCACATATTACATGATTTTATTTATATATAATGTCAAGAATAGCAAGTCCACAGACAGAAATTAGATTAGTGATTCCCAGGGGTTGGGAGGATAGTAGGGGGTAGATAGGCGTGACTGCTAAAGGAATAGTTTCTTTTTGGTGTGATGAAATGTCCTGGAATTAGGTAGTGGTGATGATTGCACAATTTTGTTAACAGACCAGAAACTACTGAAATTTATATTTTAAAAACATGAATTTTGACTCTCTCTCTCTCTGTCTCTCTCTCTCAGGGTACAAAAAGCCGTGAATTTAATGCTTTGTGAATTATTTCTCATTAATAATAATAATAATAAGACCCATTCAGGATCATGCATTGTCATGTTCTTCAGTCTTCTTTAAGGCATAACATTGAAACAGTGCTTTCTTGGTTTTGGAAGTTATAGACCAGTGATTTTGTAGAATGTTTCTGAATTTGAGTTTTTCTGATATCTCATAATGATTATATTCAGGTTGTGCATTTTTGTCAGAGAAATCCAAACGTTATTCTGTGTTTTGCATATTGTATCTTTTCAGCCAGTATATATCGTGTTGATTTGCCTATCATTAATGATGTCAACTTTGATCACTTGAGTAAGGGCAGTGTCTGAATGATTTCTCTACTGTAAAGTTACTCTTTTCTTTCATAATTAATAAACATTTTATGATGAGATGCTTTGAGATTATGTAAATATCTCATTTTATGTTGCAAACCCATACTATTGAGTTCAATAGGCCATGTTTTAATGGGACAAACTATGTAAATGAATGTGCATAATCTTTGTATGTTCCAAGTTATACATTCTCCTTTTCACTTTCTAATATCAATTTCTAACAAATAGAAATGTTTTCATTTTTCAAGCAAGGGGAAAAAACTTGAAAAATTACTGATTGTATTTCATTAATATGCCATGCATGTTGCAAAGAAAGTGATTTATGTTTTTAGGCCTTAGTAAATATTGGAGAAGGATGGGCATTCAGATCATAATTGTTTCTTTAGATTTTTATAGGACATTATAGTTTACAAAGCATGTTTGCATGCATTGTCTTATCTGACTCCCACAATATACATGTCTAATTAGGGGTGATTATTCTCTTTATTTTATAAGTAAGGAAAGAAATACTTTAGATACACATTAAATTACTTTCTCAGGGCTACATATCTTGTAAATGTTCAGGTTGGGTTAAGCCCACGAGTCTGCTGAGTTCACTGAGTTCTCCTGAGCTGTTTGGTGGAGTTTTATAATGAAAACAATGATGAGAAGAATTCATAAAGACCATAAAGATGCAAATGCTGATGATCACACAGAGAGACAAATCTCAATGAAATCACTTCTTCTCCAATACCTAAACTTCAAAAGGTAAAATTTTAAAAACAAATTTACTTCACATTCATATGACGGCAAGTTAGCAACTTCCCATGTGAGAATGATTTACTCTTCCTAAGAATAAAGAAGGAAAGAAAGTTAATAAAGTTAATATATATGTCATTGTAAGAAATACTTATAAATTCCATTGACATTAAACAGTTTATAATGAAAAACCAGTCTTTTATCATCAGCATCACACTTCAGTGGGAACTCATTTGAACCATTTCTGTTTTTAGATTATTGCCATCATAATTCTTAATAATATATGTCTATTGCCTTATGAGCTAAAATTAATTATTTGTTGACTCCCATCTATGGAGGAAAAAAGTATTAATTTCTATTTCCTTTTCATTCATCCCAATTTTTGATAGGCATATCATGACTTTTTAAAATTCTGCTTGTTAACTTTGTAACCTAAAGTAATGTACTTTAGTCACTATTTCTATGTTATCATCTTTAGACAGTATCTCATAACCCAATAAGTACTTCATCTGTCTCCATATACTTCCCTCAATCAGCATTTTTGTCTAGCGATTTTTCACCTCTATTTTTACTTTTATGTTTCATACATTAAAAATATGCATGTTCTGTTCTGTATTCCATAATTGTATCTTCTATATTTTGCTTATAGGTGGGTTTTAAAATTTGAACAGCAATAACTATTTTTAAATTCATTTATAAATATTAAAAGGATTCTGGGAATGTATCCATTGTAGACCAAATCTAGACTTCAATTTCAGAAAGACTGGGGATACTTTTAAGGTCGTGAGTTTTGATAAATGCTGGAAGAAAAAGGTCAGCATTATCAACAGTCTAGTGTCCGCTTTGGATGTCATATGGATTGCAGAACTAAGCCTGCCCTGGTCTCCTGTGAAGCTAGATGTTTCCTTAGCTTTCTTATGTAAGTCTGCAGAACAAACATTATTTAGACCCTGCGCCTGTAGACCCGTCTGCCACTTACAGCCCTACAACTGGGCTATGAAAGTGTTTTGTAAACTATAAAGTGCTTTATAGATATACGTTCTGGGTCATATCATAGTAGAAGGAATTTGATTTCCAGGGATCATAAGATATAGTGGATAAAACTCTGGAAATAGTATTTGGCCCCTGGATTGATTGGGAGTAAGCAGACCTGGGTTCTTGTCTTGGTCTTCCACATAAGCAATGAAGCATTTTCAGCTTTTGGAGCTCAGTGTTTCCATCCATAAAATGAGGCTGTTGACTGGCTCTCTTCCATTCCTGACAGTGAGGAATTATTAAAGTAAAGATGTATATTTTGTGCATATTCTATATCATGGTTCCATTGATATCTTTACCTGATCTTCATGTACAGTTGGCAGGGATTGACATAAGTCTTTCTATGTGTACCACACCCAGGGGTAAAGATGAGCTCCCAGTGTCACAGTATACCTGTGTCATGATCAATGTATCTATTACAGAGTATACCTGTGTCATATCAATATATCTATTACAATTTACCTGCAAGCTTTCATGTACACAGGCTGTAGACTATAGTGATTAAACATATGGGGTATAAAGTCAAATCATCAAGGCAAAAATGCTAACTAACTTTGTGGTTTTCTATAAATTCCTTCTTGCCAAATCTCAGTGGATAGCAGGAAATTTCTCAGTATAATTGAGAGAAATAAATGAAATAAACATAAAACATATTTCACAAGTTCTAGTGTAAAACAAGTGTTAGCCGTCATTATCTTAGATTATTTGAAAGTTAGACAAAAAAAAATTGCTAGGGCTTTTGAGTAGTATAAGGTCATTGTGAGGAAATAATATAAAATATCTTTATTTTTACTCATACAAATTGATTACTGCGAACTATTTCCTGCAATTATTTATTCATTGGGAAACAATTAATGCTTTTCTTTGTGGGTAAGTAATGACTTGGGGAGATCTCAGCTTCGTTGATTCTTTCTCAAAACTGATTTTTGCTTGTACAGATCATATGTTAGACATAATATAAAGATATTTTAGTTATAACTTATTTTCCCTAGATTTTAAGTCAATGATACCATACTGATGTTGAAAATCAGGGTGGCATAATGAAAACAGGATTGGACTTGGACTTGGAATTAGAATATATGGCGTTTAATCCTAGGTCCCCACCTATGCTTTCTAGCTTAATTTCCCTCGTTTGTTAAAAAAAAAAAAAAAAAAAAAATTGCACCAGTCCATCCTATCACAGAGAATAAAATTAAGACATTCTCATTAAAATGTTTTAAAATGATAAAATTCTGTTTGAAAACAAGATTTAAAAATTTAAATGAATGCAATAGCTTTAAAACAACTTTTACAAAACTTGATAAATCATATACAGACTCAAACTAATGTTTGGTCTCACTAAGAATATCTAAAAAAGAAGAAAACAGTGAAAAAGATAAGGATCAAAATTTGCTCTTTAAAATTATTTGCAGACAAGAAGTTTTTAAAATTCGTAGTCAATGTAAGAACTATTTTCCATTTTCCATCAGACAATTTTGTGATGTGATTTAGCACTTACCATTTTTGCCCCTAAGTATGGTCCTAGACTTTATGGATGACAGAGAGGGAGTGCTCATTAATAACCAGATGCCTACTAGAGGCAAACCAAAATACCAGAATGAGGACAAGCAGGATGTGACCAACAACTTGGAGAAGACTGTTTCTTTGCTGTGGATACTGTGTTGAGTGAATGTTCTGGCTAAATTCTCATCCAAATCATGGATCTGCACAGAGGCTGCTGGGAGAGGGTGAGTTGTTATGAGCCAATTAGTAAGAGAAGTAGAGATTGGGTTCCATTCTCATTTGCCAGGAAGGACTCTGGTGAATAACCACAGTTCTGCCATGCTGGGCTCAAATGAAATTTCACCTTCTCTAAGAGATATTTCCTGTTAATCTCATGCAGTAGTGATGTTGCTTTCAGCCGGGACCCTCTTGTATTGAGCTGGGTCAGACATCTATCTCTGAATTTTCTAATTCTGAATGTATACCAATTTAAAAAAATTAGATTGTTTAGGGCTTTCTTCAGTTCTATTGAATGATAATTTGTAGGGTGGAGTCCTGGCATCTTTATTTTAGTTCATTCCTCATTATTCTTATGCAGCAAGCCTGGTATTTGCAAACACGTCAGATTTTATTCTAATGATGTTTCTATATTATAAACATGATCCTTGGTGTATTCAGCTGCATTAATAGAAGGGAAGGTTTAGTAGAGAGGTGGTAGTTTTAATTTCTCTGTATCTATCGGACAAAAAAAACTTTGGTGATTAGTCTGTTTTTGGACAACATACCGACATATTTTAAGATGGACAATGCCTAATTGTAACAGATCCAAGGAGTATGGTCCAGGATAGAAATGTTATAAGGGAAATAACACTTGAGAAAAAAGGGCTGAATTAACCAGAGATTTTTATCCTGGAGAAAATAAATTTCAATGGAGACAGAATATTCATTTTTAAATAATGAAAAGTCTGTTAATTGGCAAAAAGGGTGAACTTCTTTGTTATGTAGTCTCACTGGCACTGATGGTTGATAGCCTCATGAATATAGTCTTCAATTCTAGACAAGTAGAACATCTCAACAGTCAGATCTCTACAACAATGGACATGCTTCCTGTTGAAGCAGTGGCTTTCCCATCAGTACTCTAGAAGAGTTGAGTTGGCCTATGAGAAATTGTGGTATGTTTCTGGAAAGGAATAGGAAGAAAAACTTCCCTTCTAGAAATGACTTCTTGGAACAAGAGAGGTTCTCTTTTAAGGATCTTTTAAAAAAAGAGACCAATGTAAAGCAACAGTATGGTACATAGACTTGTCTGTAGTGGATAAAGACTCCAGGAGAAGGTGTGATGTTCACTGGCATTTGTGTGTGTGTATGTCTATGTATCGTGTGTGTGTGTGTGTGTGTGTCTGTGTGTGTGGTGTGCACGTGTTTCTTGGAAGCTGATTGGGATTCTTTGTATAAATTTTTTCCTAAACAACAAGACTTGTGTGTTTCTCAATTTTCTTTTATAATTGTGTTATTTTATACCCCGATCTAAGAAACAAACACAAACAGAAGCAAATATAAACTTTCTGGGAGATTATTTTTTTATTGACGTGTTAAAAAAAATGCTGGTCTGTCAGTGAGGCATGCGTTTGTAGGGGTAGCATAGAAACTTTCTCCATTCAATCAAGATTACTCTCAATCTGGCCCTGTCCCCCACCCAGAACATCAGTAAAACTGAAAGAAACTCAGTCAGAGCCTTGGATGATGAAGATGATGATGAGAATATCATTCCTTTCTCTCTATGTCCATGGAGAATTTAGCAATTTCCATCGTGAAGAAACTGAACTCTTCCATTACTTTTCCTAAGGGAAGACACAGTTCACAAGATTCATTAGCACAAGAGGAAATTTTATGTAATGTTAGAGCTGAAAGGAACTATAGAGATTATGAGGCAGCACCTCATTTTACAGATAAGGAAACTGAGTCTCAGAAAATGAATGATCTTGCCAAAGCACATTCTGACAGAGGAAGAAGCAGAATTTCCCTAGTCCAGTGATAATTCCACCCCTCTGCTGCCTCCTCTGATTCCAGAGCCCCGCTGACCACCCAGTGTCTTAAAACAACAAAGAAAGAGTACTCTGACAAAATTGAGAGGGCCTGTCTCTCAGCTTTTCCTGGTCAGCAAGTCCTTTGACGAAGCTGGATCCTGCATTAGTGAGGAGGACTTTCATCATGTTTCCCTCCAGTGTCTCTTGAAAACAGCTAGTTTACTGGCCAAGGGCTAGTTTCCCAGTCTGCCTATGTTACAGAATTTTCCCTTTTGTGAAATAAAACCTCCCAAATAGGAATAAATACATAGACATGTCCTTTTGGGCTCAGGGCTTGTTGTTCTCACTTGTTAAGATAATCACAAAGATGAAAACACAAGATCTAAGTGTCCAAAATCCAGTGGCCTGAAAGAGTTAACAATGATCACAGCGGACTCGGTATGAGACAGTTAAGTGCAATTTGCATGTCTTGTACCAAAGAAGTGACATCTGCCTAGCTACATTTCTGCAAAAACATTTTGTGGGCCAAACAAAATACCTAAACAAAACATGTCCGTGGTATTCTGGTCCAAATACTGACAGCTTGCATCCCTTATTTTAGATAAAGGAAAAGCAATCATTTTTGTAGCCTTATTCCCCCTTAAAGCTACAGATACTTGGAGCCTCTAAGAATTTGAAAATAAAGAACCTCTAGGGACACTTTGTCTAAGAATCAAGCTGCAGTGAGAATGTTAAGTATCTTAGAATCTAAGTCAGGTAGTGTAGTAGTTTTCAATTATTTTTGCGGGGGTGGGGATTCAGGGCCCTTTCTTCAAACATGATATTGTATGGCACTCCACTACTTAAAATAGTCAAAGCTGAACTTTATGTTGTAAACTACCCCAAATGATCCCTTTAACCCTAGTGGCGACTCCTGACTTGCCTCTATAGAACCTCTGTGCTCTGGGGACAGCAGTTTGAGAATTCACAGTCTTACTGGATTCTCACAATTGACAGACAGGAACTGAAGGTTCTGTGATGGGATGGGACTAGTCCAAGCTGGCAGAGCAGGTGACTCTACCCTGTCTGATTGTGCAACAGTCAGTTTTCTATCCCCACCTGCTGTTCTGGGTGGGAATAATTATAAATTACAGCTTATAGAGATTTAAGCTGGATCCTGGAAAGTAGAAGCGTTTGTAGTAGAGAGCACTGGCTCCAGATCTCATTTTCTTCTTATGAGGTACTCACAAGCTCTCGGTACACAAGTGACATTCATTCCCATAGGTGATGTAGTCAGAACCACAAACTGGCAGGTATGTGATGGGGCAGGGGATGGCCACCACTGAATACTTCTTGTAAATGCTGCAGTCCACCTGTGTCATACATAAGCAAATGTCCCGTTTTTCTCCCAGACCCCAAGCTAGGCCACTATTAGATATACTACAAGGGCTGGAAGTCCCAGCTCAGATATTCAGATGTTGCTTGGCCACTTCTTTAAGCACTAGTGTTATCACTATGACAAATACTAGCACTACTGGTGTTCTGTTTTTTTTTCTACGACACTCAGTTAACAATTGCTGGGCATTTCTGGGCTAGGCGTTAAACTTAAATCTTACATGAATTTTCTTGTTTAATCTTCAGAACAACTAGAGTAAATTCTACTATTACCTCTCTTTACAAATGTGGAAATTAAAGCTTAGAAATAGAGATAACCTGTTGAAGATAAATGCTGGTAAGTAGTAGAGTTAGGATTTGAATCCAGAGCCTGTGCAATTTATCAGGGTGCTTTTGCTCTGCCTTTTACACGTTATGCCTTTTATGAAAACATCACCAACCTCTCAGCTGGAAGGCAGTTCTCCCTTCTTTAACTCTGGAATATTTAAAAAACATTTTTAAAATATGGTTGTTTATATGTATGTCATATTTCTTCAGTTGCCTTCTGGAGAACAGATACCATTTCTCCATGTGTGTTTGCCTCCCTCTCGAATCCCCCTAAACATACTGAATTTATCCTACATATATGTTGACTAAATGACAGTCAATAGTTATCAACATTAAAATGTTATTCAACATACTTACTTTTTTTGGAGACAGACTAGCAGCTTCTGAAAAAGAGATACAGATGAAAATGTTAAAAATAAAGCAAATTTTAAATCTCATTAATTAATATAAGTTTCATCCTATATAATTATTCTACATTTCCTTTAGCAATGAGATTCAGCACACTCTCCATCCTTATGCAAAATCCTAGTTGTTTGCTGAGGAAGTTGAATGGCCAATGGGTTAGATTAACCCTTGGTTTAGGCAAGAGAATTATCAAAATTTCCTCAATATATTGATCACGGGATGTTTTCTGAACCTCATAGTGTTTTTGATAATGGCCAAAGTCAGGTAGCAATAAGAAGAATTAAAATCATCACTCCTAAGAGCCTGAAGGATCATCTCTGATATCCTTTCCTTCCCAATTGACATAAAGAAATGCAATGGAATGTCTTTATGGGGTTGGAAACACTTTAATTTTTCACAGTATGAAAGTCTAATTTGTTGACCCTTGGCTTTTTGAGACTTGTGTTTTATTTTAACCCCTCCAAACTGATTTGGGAAGACATCCAAGTTTTTCTGTATCTTTGCACTAAGAAATGGTATATCTAATAACACTGACAACTTCCAGTGTCCATATGAACATAAAAATGGGAGACTTACAGAGAAATTAAATCATTTTTTGTTCTATGGATGCAAATAAGAATCCTTGAAAGTGAAGACATTGGACTCAAGTCTCACAAACTCCAGATGGAACATAAGATCCTATTACAAACCAGTACACTTTAAATTCTTACAACCAGATGTTTCTGAGATGCTCACATCCCAGGAGGGATTATTTGTGAAAACAATCTTAATGGCTATATAGGGCACTGTCTGACCTTAACTTACCTGAGCTGCTACAGAAATAGACCACTGTACAGAGCAGAAGGAGACCCCCAGTGATCTTCATGCTGGAAATGGCTGTGGGGCAGAAGCTGCTCTGAGATTGTCACTGCAGCTGCATCAACCATATCCCGGGAAAGGGGTCATGTTTATATATATGCAAGGCTTGGTTTCTCCACCTTTCCTGTGAGGTCATCCAGAGGATCTCAAAGCACAGTGCCACACCCTGTGCTGTGTTACAGTCCTTGTTACTGAATTGCCACTTCTTATCTGACCAATGATTTGATTATTTGAGGTAAGAAGTATTTTCTATCTTCCCCAAGGGTGGGACTGTTAAGAATTCTAAACTTCATGAACTAGAAGAGACTAAGTATGAGCTTCTTGACTTAGTTATGAAACAAGTGAGTATCTCAAACCTCCTTTATTTTACAAAACTGGAATCTATTAAACCCAGATTAGACTGATTACACCTATGTTTGTATCTTGGCACCTGGGGAAATATTGTTTATTCTTGAGGCAATGAACCAATGAAGCAAACTGGGACCTAATGGAAGGAACACTGACATTAGCATTTATGAGGTATGGAGAAAAGCACTAACGTAATACTTCTGAAATTTTCTACCTGTATAATCTTGGATAAGTCGTTATATGCTGTGAGCCTTTATCAGTCCAAAAGGCTTGGTTATGTTGTGATAACATGTAACCACAAGATTTCTGTGAATTAAAACAAAACTTTGTTTCTTACTCAAGCTACACGTGTATGGTAGTCAGCTGATCATGCTACATTGCCTCCACTGTGGATGCCAAGTGGGCAGAGTCATCACTATTTGGAATACTGTAGTCAAGGCGAAGTGGAGTTTGTCCTCAAGGAGTTCTCATTTTAGCAATTAAAACTTCCAGCCCAGAGCAATACTGCTGTCACTTCCCCTCATGGTCTTGTGGCCATCACATGCTTTGTTATGTATGGAGTGAGTGCAATCAATCTGATATGGTTTAGCTGTGTCTCCACCCAAATCCCATCTTGAATTGTAGCTCCCATAATTCCCATATGTTGTGGGAGGGACCTGGTGGGAGATAATTGAATCATGGAGGCAATTTCCCTCATACTGTTCTCATGGAAGTGAGTAAGTCTCACGAGATCTGATGGTTTTATAAGGGGTTTCCCTTTGCACTTGGCTCTCATTCTCTCTTGCCTGCTGCCACGTAAGACATGCCATTCACTTTCTGCCATGATTGTGAGGCCTCTTCAGCCATGTGGAACTGTGAGCCCATTAAATCTCTTTTTCTTTATAAATGACCCAGTCTTGGGTATGTCTTAATCAGCAGCTTGAAAACAGATTAATACACAGTCTTACCTTGTCCTGACCTGTTCCCTGACCTGAAGGTCAGATGAAGAACTAGAATAGTTGGCAAATAGCAGAGACCATCCCAGAGACTGAGTTTCATCCCAATCCAATAGGGCCTGTTGTTAGCCACAATAGAGTTCACATAATTGGAATCATATACATAAAAGTCTGCTCTAAAGCATAGTGCATTTAATACTATTATTGTGATTGTTATTATTATTCACAAACCAAGAGTTAATGCTATGAGTTGCTGACATTAGATTGTAAACTGTATTGTCCACGCACAACTGTCCAAATAGCTGCGGTTTTTCTATTGAGTTTAAGGACGTATGTATGAAGACCTGGGGGAAGGCAGTAGACTGTTCCACTAGTTTACTGCTTGGAAGGTTTATTTTAGTACATTCTAAAACTAGCATCTACAAGACATATTAAGTGACTAATAAATGATATTGCATAATCTAATATTTTACTCCTACATCTGTTTGGGAGGCAATGTAATCTAGTAGTTAAGAGCATGGGCATTGAGTAGATCTCATTTAGAATCTTTCTTCTAAAAAATGTTGACTGTGTGTCTTTTAGTATTTAGGTTAACATCTGATACTTTAGTGTCTTCATCCTTATGACAGAAATAATATTTACCTCATAGGTTGTTTTGATGTTAAATTCGATTTTACAGACACACACTCTCTCACACACACACATTATACAGTCAACTCTTGAACAACATGGGGTGCTGACACCACCACGGTTGAAAAATTAACATACAATTTTTGATTTCTCAATAATTTAACTATTAATAGCCTACTGTTGACCTTATTAATAACATAAACAGTTAATGAACACGTTTTGTATGTTACATGTATTATATACTGTATTCCTACAACAAAGTAAGCTAGAAAAAAGAAAATGTTATTAAGAAAATTGTAAGGAAGAGAAAATATATTTACATTAATTAAGTGGAAATGGATCATCATGAAAGTTTTCATCTTTGTTGTCCTCATCTTGAGTAGACTAAGGAGAAGAAGAAAGAGGAAAAGTTGATTTTACTGCCTCAGGAGTGGCAGAGGTAGAAGAAAATCTATGTATAAGTGAGCCTGTGCGGTTCAAACCAATTTTATTCAAGGGTCAACTGTGCATATAATCTCTTATGGTTGCGTGTCTGTGAGGTTTCTTTGTGGTATGTTTGTGTGGTTTGTGTGTATTTGGGTATCAAGGCGCCAAGCTCATAATTAGATCTTGATATATGGTAGCTAATAATATGGAATGTGCCCTTCATAACAACTCATTAAGGAAGGAATTTTTGTTACTCTAGTTTTGCCAGTGAGTAAGTTAAGACTCAGAGGATTTAAGTAATCTTCCAAGGATCATGATACAATTAATGGAGGAAACTGCTGAGTTCAGTCAAGGAAAAGAAGTAAAGTGCAGGTTCCAATAAGGAGAGGTAATTGTAGGTTTCATTGTTTGCCGCGAATGTTTGAAAAGAATGAATCCTAAGAAAAAGCCATTATGTTTCAAGATGAGGTATCTTTATTGCAGTTTGAAAATGCACTTTTATCAAAGAGGAGTGGGAATAGGGTCAAAGGGTGGTCAAAATGGTGGTAAAAGATAGGATCACAGATTTTTTTTTTAAATGTTTGATAGTCAAAGGAGGAACGGAAGAAGCTGAGGCTACAGAAAGATATAGGATAGACTGAGCATGTCTTAAAACCAAAGAGAAGAAGAAATTTTAGATACATGGTAGAGAGTGGCTAATTAGAGGCATGTAGAAAGATAGAAAATAAGGTTAAGAGCACAGATGAAAAACCATTTTCTCTGACACATGAGAGAGAGAAGAGTGGATAAATGTAGAAACAGGCATATTTTGAAGGGTAAGGAAGGAGAGATGGGGGAAGCCTACTGTAAGGTAGGCTCTAGTTGTTCAGTGCTGGTTTGCTTTTTTGCACTGGGAGAACTGGGTTCGTTTGGGAGTTGAGAAAGATGATAGAAGACTTGGTAGCATGTCAGATAGTCAGCAATGGATCTAAAGATTAATGGCCACTGGAAAAGTTAGAACTAGATTTTAGAAGGCCCAATTAGTACTATTCTTCGTATTTCTCCCAAAGTTTGTGCAACACAGAGTGAGAAATGGGGAACAGTGATTTTATAGATAGGGAATGCATACATCAGAGGCTTGAGGATACCATAAAGACTGCATTAGGAGGTGGCAAAGCTTGAAAG
Organism: Symphalangus syndactylus; assembly: GCF_028878055.3. NCBI lineage: Eukaryota > Metazoa > Chordata > Mammalia > Primates > Hylobatidae > Symphalangus > Symphalangus syndactylus. The sequence goes on from NC_072429.2 coordinate 38,531,554, forward strand.
AGAGTTAAATGTTCCAGAAGTTTCTGATGGGCTACACAAGGTACAGGCATTTAAGTGTTTAGAGATCAAGGTTTAGGCAAAATGTGGTAGGTATAGAAAATAAGAACAATTGTTTATTGAGACAGGGCTAGGAATCAAGTTGTCGGATACTATTTCTCAGGGGTGGGGCTGAGATAATGATCCTCAGGGTGTATCCAGTGGGTGGAGATAAATATCTCTCGATTGAAAAGGATGAGGAAAGGTGAGGTCAAGGGATCAGGAGAGGGGTTGGTTTGGGTTTTGGAAGCCGTTTACATAGAGAGGAAATTTTCCAGCCGGGTACTGAGGCACAAATTATGGAGGAGGCTTTTGAAATGAAAGTCAAAGCCTGTGAAGATAAAAGCAGTCCATTTCAGGATAGTTTTTTCATTTATCCTTATAGTTCTCCAAGGAGAAAATCTTGAGGCCTTGTAAGAGAGAATAACTATGGTCCTGGTTTCATCATGAAGAAGGAAATTAGCTCTTTTCCCATTTAGAAAAAAAGAAGTGCAGCTTGCTGCCAGCATTCATTTAATTTTACATAAACATGCTCTTTGAGGCTGAAGTAAATCTAATTTTCAATGTGAAAATAAAATACAAAAACTGTTCTTGGAGTTATTTCTAAACAGAACTTATCTCTAATCCTAATGTAACAGAAATGTAAATGATGATCAGTATTTAGTAGTTTTTTTTATTTGGTAAATTTCAAAGCACAGAACAACACAAAGCAGAACATCATATTATACACAAAAATATTCCGTTTCTCTCCACATCTTGCTGTGCTTGTCATTGTGTGAGCAGCAAACTTGCAGTGACCAGTTGGATTCCACCCCCCTGATGTTAGTGGTATGCTCTTGGGGAAATGTCTTCCAGACAGGCAAAGAAGAGTGACATCATCAGAGTATGGACGGCCTCAAAGACATTGCAGCTGTGGTCTGTGATGTTTTTCCAGCATTCTTTCAATCAATGTCAGTCTGAAGTTTACATGGCTAATTGTGTGCTCAGGATTGTCCTTCTTGAACAGGATGTAGGAGTCTAGCACTGTAATTTTTAGAAGATAGTGAAAGAATTTCTTATACCGAACATTTGATCTCAGTTGGTTAAGAAGTGAGCATCTGATCAGCCAAATCCACTGCTCCCATATTCTTGTTGTAATCCACAATGGCACATGGCTCCTTAGTTTTCTTTCCATTTCTGCTGTCTACTTCAATCACAGTATCATGGTTGATATGGTTTGGCTCTGTGTCCCCACCCAAATTTCATCTCGAATTGTAATTCCCATGTGTCGGAGGAGGGGCCTGGTAGGAGGTGATTGGATCCTGGGGGCAGATTTCCCCTTGCTGTTCTCATGTTAGTGAGTGAGTTCCCATGAGATCTGATGGTTTAAAAGTGTATGGCACTTCCCCCCTCCCCCTCTCTCTGGCCACCATTAGAAGAAGGTACTTGCTTCCCCTTTGCCTTCCACCATGATTGTAAGTTTTCTGAGGCCTCCCAATCATGCTTCCTGTTAAGCCTGCATAACTGTGCATCAATTAAACCTCTTTTCTTCATAAATTACCCAGTATCAGGTAGTTCTTTATAGCATTGTGAGAATGGACTAAGACAATTGTGGAATGTTGACAGCATTGTCACCTCCTTCTTCTTGGGGTAAATGCTGCAGCCACAAGTGCTACTGGCGAGTATTCTCAGGGCAAATGGGAAAAGGTTTTGAAGAAAAGCACAAAAAATTAATATAAAAAATTGAGAGTATTGGGGATTTATTCCCTTATAGATTTGGGGTGTCACAAGGAAGAGTGGGATAACTCATTAGAGGGTTAGAGAAGGGTGAGGAAATTAAATTGGAGCAAGGCCTGTATGAAGAGTTTTTGGGTTAGTTAGCTGGAGGGAAATAGGGAAGCCAGCACTGTAGCTGTGCAGGAATCCAGGTATAGAATAGTGGCTCTAAGGATGGACTGTTATAATAAGAAAATTAACCATATATTCAGCACTTATGAAGTGCTAGAACTGCACTACACCTGCTGTGTGCATTATCTCATTTCATACTTAATCTTAGGAAATAGGAATGGCTATTCTCCCTGCTATTTAGCTGCAATAATGGGAACTTAAGAGATATGACAAGTTTAAGGTAAAGAGCTTAAAGATTCTTTTTAATCACTCTGGTGTATTACCTTTAAATCTAAACCTAAAAGGTAGCTTTGTAGACTCATTGGACACTGAAATAATAGTGTAACTGGCAGAATCAGAGTAGTCAGGAAGAACAGCTAAGTTTTGAGTGAGTAGCAGAGGGAGCTGAACACTGGGGCAGAGTGTGTGACATTTTCATCTGTGAGGATCATCTGGAAAGAGGGTTCACTCCAGTGGAGAGAGGGGAGGACTGAGAGCCAGGGGCCAAGGGTTCCTATCCTGTCCCCCATCCCCATCTATCTATCTAGGGAGCAACACTGTGACAATCCCTTCTCCAATGTGAGCTCTCTACTTCCTCTAAATCTAGTGAGATTAGCCTAGATTGGTAGTTCACATTTTCGAGTTAAAAAGCCATCCATGGTACACTAATTTATACAATAAATAAGGCTGAGGAGTGAGGCTAGGTGGGAAGGAGAGGGTGGAACTTTATTAATTGATTCTGGTTTTCCCTCCTCATTGCTTCACCAGCACCTCTCACCCACCCCCACCAGGGTGCCTTTCTTCTTGGCATCCAGCAAACAAACCACCAAACACTCTCAAGGGGTCTTTTGACAGTTTAAAAATCACTGGCTTAGATTTGTCTTTTCTTCTTTCCCTGTATGGCCCTTTCACATCCCAACTCTTTTCTTTTTTGTTTTTCAAGATAGCCCCGACTATGATCATGCCCTTGTGACCACTGAGGGCACAGTGACCTAGGAATCTGGATATTTGCATTTTGACTTTGTGTCTGGCAAGACTTTGTTCCCTGCATCTCATGAGAGCTGGGAGTTAGCACATCCAGGGATCTTATGCTTTGAATGCCTTCACTTCTTTTGGGGCCATTGAGACTAAATAGCTCCAATTATGGAACAAGGTGATTTGGATGAACAGTAACAACTATTTTTTTTCTGAATTTATTTTGTTCCTAGGAGACCTCACAGTATCTGGATGAAGACTGTTTACACACATGCGCGTGTGAGCACATACACACACACACACACACACAGCTCCCAGCTCCAATTGGTAAAAATCATGTTTACTAGGAAGGAGCAGAGCGTGATGGCAGAGTAGGATTCTCCAGTGATTGTCCCTGAACAGAAAAATTGATTTGTAACGATTACCCATACAGGAAAAATCTTGACAAGAGCTAAATAAACCAGGTAAGAGTACCTAGTTTAAAAATAATAATAAGAAAATATATATTGAAGAAGGTAAAAAAGACAGTTTTATATTACCGACAACCCCCTCCTCTAACCCCAGGCAGCACAGCTTGGAGAGAGATAGATACCTACTTGGGAGAAGGCCAGGGAAGCAAGTGTAGGACGTTGCCTATACCAGAGGCTAGAGTTATTAGGAAGAAGGTGGAGATGGGGTGACATTGGTCAAAGGAGACATAATTACAGTTAGATAGGAGAAATACATTTCAGCAGAACTATTATACAGCAGGGTGACTAGAGTTAATGATGATATATTCATTTTTATTCTGAAAAAATATCAAGGAAGTGGATGTTATGTGCTCTTGCCACAAAAATGATAACTATTAGTGGTAATGCATTTGTAGTTAGCTAGGTTTAACCATTCTTCAGTGTAAATGTACTTCAAAACATCAGATTGTACAAGATAAAAATATGTAATGTTATCTATCAATTAAAAAATAAAATAAAACGGCCGGGCGCGGTGGCTCAAGCCTGTAATCCCAGCACTTTGGGAGGCCGAGGCGGGCGGATCACGAGGTCAGGAGATCGAGACCATCCTGGCTAACACAGTGAAACCTCGTCTCTACTAAAAATACAAAAAAAAATTAGCCGGGCGTGTTGGCGGGTGCCTGTAGTCCCAGCTACTTGGGAGGCTGAGGCAGGAGAATGGCGTGAACCCGGGAGGCGGAGCTTGCAGTGAGCCGAGATCGCGCCACTGCACTCCAGCCTAGGGGACAGAGAAAGACTCCGTCTCAAAAAAAAAAAAATAAATAAAAATAAAATAAAATAAAATAAAACATTTAAAAGTAAATAAATAATCATGTTTCCTGTGCTCAGTGCTGAAAAGATACCTGTAACCTCAGAGTTAGCCAACAACAGGAAATGTATTAGTCTGTAGGGATGCCATAACAAAATGTCACAAACTGAGGAGCTTAAACAGCAGAAATTTTTTCACTTCTAGAATCCAAAATCAAAATGCCAGCAGGTCTGGTTTCTCCCAAGGCCTTTCCCTGTAGCTTGCAGCCAGTCTGTCTTCTCACTGTGTCCTCATCTGGTCTTTTCTCTCTGTACATGGCCTTAATGTCTCTTCCTTTTCTTATAAGGACTCCAGTTCTATTGGATTAGAGTCCTTCTCTTATGACCTCATTTGACCTTAATTACTATCCTAAAGGCCATATTTCAAAATATAGTCACATTGGAGATGTTAAATCAAGTCTAGTCTAAAGCTGCCTCCCTACATATTTTAAGTTCAGTCTAAAGGTTTCTCTGTACATCGTGAACTATAACAAGTGGAGGTGTAAACAGACCATAGCCTACACTTGTGCCAATCACTGAGTTTTGGCCAATCAAATGTAGCCAACTGCTCAAATTGTGTTCAAATAAGGCAAAGGCTGAGCCATCACCAATCCAGCTGTTTGTGCACCTCACTGTCATTTTCTGTACATCACTTTACTTTTTCTGTCTATAAATTTTCTTCACCACATGGCTGCGCCGGAGTCTCAGAGCCTACTGTTGCTGGGGAGGCTGCCAATTTGCAAATCATTCATTTCTCAATTAAACTCAACTTCTTTAAATGTAATTCAGACGAAGTTTTTCTTTTTTTCTTTTTTTTTTTTTAAATCAGAGATCAACATATACATTTTGAGGAGACAAAATTCAGTCCATGATGTTCTACCCCCAGACCCTCAATATGCATATTCTTTTCACATGTGGAGAACTATAGACTTGATCTTCAAGACCCTGGTATTTCATAAAATGTTAGTAAGTGTTTCTTGAAAATAAGATTCCCTGATCAACCAGACACAGGAAACTCTGGGTACTCCATTTCTTTTTGAGGAATTCACAATACATTTTATTTTTAAAGGTTCAATTACATTTTTTTGCAATATGGAAAGTTTTCACTTTATTTAACTCAATTTTTCCAAAACTTAACTGGCTACAGTTTATTTATCATGTTATAGAACACTGACTAACGGCTAAAGGGTGCCAGTGTTTTCTTGAACATTAAAAAAAAATAAGGATTTACTCTAATTTTCCAGACTCATCACCAAAGGAGGTCATTGAATTTTTGGTCTTCTTCGACTGCTCAGAAGTTCTTTATCACGTTGAACAGAACTCCACTGGGATGTGGCCTCCAACATTGTAGTTCTCAGCAATGAAACCCAACACAACAAATCTGCACCCTCTTTTCAAGTATAGCCCTTCAGACCTGCAAAGGCAGTTCTAGAGTGCCCTGTCAAGATCTTTTTTTCTCCAGATGATTAGATCTCTTAATGTTTCCCCTTATAGTACATAGTCTTATAAGTCCTCCCTATGCTGACATATTAATACAAGTTTGCTTAATCAAAATGAAACACCAAGTAATAACCAATTTTACTATTTCCCTTCTCTGTTCTAGGCAGTGTTCCCCACACTAGAGATACAGAGTTGAAAAAGACACACAGGATCCCTACTTCATGAAGCTTACTTTCTTGTAGAGTAAGAAAAAAAAATCAAGAAATATGAGATGATTTCAGATCCTGACAAGTATCTTAAAAATATGTATCATGATATTGAGATAGGAGATAACATGGAAATTGGGGGTGAACTGGATTGGGTGACTAGGGAATACTTCTCAGAGAAGGTGATATTTGAAGGACACCTTAATTATGAGAAGGAGCCAGTCTGGGAGTGCAAAAAGCTCAGGTAGTGAAGAGGGAATAGCTGGTGTGGTAACACATTAAAGGATTCTGTTTTCTTCAATTCCAGCATTATATAAAATGGCTATTTTTTCCTTAAAACATTCAATTTGGAAATCAAGCAAGTTGTAGCCCGTATCTTCTGTAACTAGGCAAAATGTCTTATACTGAATTCTACATGGCATTGAGTTGAAAAATTCTTCCATCTAGTTTCTTTTTTAAATCACCTTTTCTTTTTCCTTGGTTCTCTCTTCTTATTTTTTATTGCAAGTGTTCCTTCCAGTGATTTCAAGTGGAGTCTCTGTCCAGGAGTTTATAGTCTCAAACTTCCAGTCAACATCTATTTATTCAATTCCTATTATGTGCCTCACTTTTTATCATACGACTTTTAATTCATTTTTATGACAGCATTCATTACTGACATACTGACTATATGACATTGCCTATTTATTTATTTGTATATTATTTGTATCTCACCACTTGAATTCAGCTTCCACAAGACCAGGCTCTTGCCTGTTTTTAATTTGCCTGTCTAGCACCTCACACAATGCATTGCCCAGAGTAGGAACTAGGCAATAAATAATTGATAAATTAATAAATAGCCCTAAGATTCCACAACATTAGCCAAATTGTAGAGTAACTCACAATTCATCCAGCATTCAGGAGAGATCATGTCTTTTCCTTTAGTGGATTAAAACAAAATAAGTAAACTTACCTCACTGGAACTTAAAATAATTAAACCAATTTTTATTGAATTTAACTTCAATAATAGGAGGAAACTAAGATGTTTAACACATTTTCTTTCACTTCCCCCCCGATGACTCATAATAATGTTTAAGTTGAAATAATTATTATCTGAGCATGCAGAGACCCCTTTGCAGAGCTGCTGTTAGGAGAGAAGGCCAAAGGACAAATGTATGCCTTAGGGCTGAGGGAGAACCATTGCCTACTCCCCCTTAGCTGCTACCACCACTGCATCAATACAAGGAATACACCAGTCCTAGCAGTGCCCGGACATAGTCTATAAAAAGATTTATCAGCTAATAAAAAGGCTTTATTAATTAAGGTTGTATCTACTTACTTAAAACATGGATACTGCCTAAATGTAGCATGTCCAGATCAAATGGCCCAGGGTAGAAAGAAAAAAAAAAAAAGGTCAGGAGAAATGACTTTAGTAACTTGAGGGATTTTGTTTTTAATGGAGAAGAAAAATTTGAGAATGCATTAAGTAGAAGTAGGGATATGCATGTTATATGACTAACTGGGTGAGAGAGTAAAAACCTGTCATGAAAGGCTCTGAAGGTTGAAAGCATCACAAATGTAGCTGTGGATTTAAGGTAAGCAGAGCTGCCTATCAATCAGATCTCTATAGCAACATTCATGCTTCATCATGAGGTGCATTTCCTTTTTGTGGAAAATCCTGTAGATGCTGGTCCACTAGGAATACTGCGAAAGAAATCAGAGATGATTTAGATGGTCTCTGAGTTCTCATTCAACTCTGAAAACCTGTGGTTATACCCAAGTTAAACTCAGTCAATGTATTGTGGATTCAAAAGACTTTCCTTTGCTCATGTCTGATATACAGGCATACTTTGCAGATGTTGCAGGATCGTTACCAGAGCACAAAAATAAAATGATTATTGCAATAAAGCAAGCCACACAGATTTTTTTTGGTCTCCCAGTAGATATAAAAATTATGTTTACACTGTACTCTAGTCTATTAAATGTACAATAGTATTATGTCTAAAAACAATAGACATAATTTAATTTAAAAATCTTTATTGCTAAAAAATGCTAACAGTTATTTGAACCTTTAACAAGTTGTTATTTTTTTGCTGGTGGAGGATCTGATGTTGATGGCTGCTTACTGATCAGAGTGGTGATTGATGATGGTTGGGGTAGCTGTGGAAAGTTTTAAAAATAAGACAACAGTAAAGTTTGCTGCATCAATTGACTCTTTCTTTCAAGAAAGATTTCTCTGTAGCATGCAGTGATTTTTGATAGAACTTTACCCAAAGAACTTTCAAAATTGTCAATCCTCTCAAACTGCCACTGTTTTATCAACTAAGTTTGGGTGATATTCTCAATTTTTTATTGTGTTTTCAACAGTGTTTACAATATCTTCATCAGCAGTAGATTTTATCTCAAGAAACCACTTCCTTTACTTATTAATAAGAAAAAACTCATCATCCACTGAAATTTAATCATGAGGTTACAACAATTCAGGCACATCTTCAGACTCCAATCTAATTCTAGTTTTCTTGCTATTTCCACCACACTGCAGCAACTTCCTCTACTGGTCTTGAACCCCTTGGAGTTGTCCATGACAGTTTTATTCCCCTTCTAAACCCTTGCTAATGTTCTTTTGGGCTTCTCCCATGAATCACAGATATTCTTGATGGCAAATGGAATGGTGACTCCTTTGCATAATATTTTCGATTTACTTTGCCATCAGAGGAATCACCATCTATGGCAGCTATATTCTTATGAAATGATTTTCGTAAATAATAAGACTTGAAAGTCAGAATTAGTCCTTGATTCATGGTCAGCAGAGTGGATGTTGCGTCAGAGGGCATGAAAACAACATTCTTCTTATACCTTTCCATCAGAGCTCTTGAGTGACTAAATGCATTGTCAATGAGCAGCAATAGTTTGAAAGGAATCATTATTTCTAAGCAGTAGCTCTCAACAGTGGGCTTAAAATTTTCAGTAAACTGTGGTAAACAGATGAGCTGTCATCTAGGCTTTGTTGTTCCATTTATAGAACATAGATGGAGTAGATTTAACAATTCTTAAGGGCAGTAGGATTTTCAGGATAGTCAATGAGCACTGGCTTCAACTTAAAGTCACCAGCTTCATTCTCCTTTAACAGGGGAGTCAACTGGGCCTTTGAAGCTTTGAAGCCAGGCACTAACTTCCACTCTCTAGCTATAAAAGTCCTAGATAGAATTTTCTCCCAATAAAAGGCTATTTTGTACACATTAAAAATTTATTGTGTAGTGTAGCCACCTTCATCAATTATCTAAGGCAAATCTTTGGGATAACTGGTTGCAGCTTCTTCATCAACACTTCATTTTGCATTTTTATGCTATGGAAACGACTTATTTCCTTAATGAATACCCTCTGCTGGCTTCTAACTTTTCTTCTGCAGGTTTCCACCTCTCTCATCCTTCACAGAATTAAAGAGAATTAGGGCCTTGCTCTGGACTAGGCTTTGGCATAAGGAAATTTTGTGGTTGGTTTGATTTTCTATTCAGACCACTCAAACTTTATATCAGCAATGAGCCTGTTCTGTTTTCTTTTTCCTTTTTTCTTTTTTCTTTTTTTTGAGATGGAGTCTCGCTCTGTCGCCCAGCCTGGAGTGCAGTGGCGCGATCTCGGCTTACTGCAAACTCCACCTCCCGGGTTCACGCCATTCTCCTGCCTCAGCCTCCCGAGTAGCTGGTACTATAGGCGCCTGCCACCACGCCCAGCTAATGTTTTGTATTTTTAGTAGAGACGGGATTTCACCGTGTTATCCAAGATGGTTTCAATCTCCTGACCTCGCGATCCACCCCCCTCAGCCTCCCAAAGTGCTGGGATTACAGGCAGGAGCCACTGCGCCCGGCCTTGTTTTCTTTTTCATGTGTTCATTGGAGTAGCACTTTTAATTTCCTTCAAGAACTTTTTATTTGCATCCACAACTTGTGCTATTTGTTGCAGGAGGCCTTGCTTTTGGCCTATTTTAGCTTTTGACATGCCTTCTAAGCTTATTGAATTTAATCATTTCTAGCTTTTGATTTAAAATGAGAGATGTGCAGCCGGGCGTGGTGGCTCATGCCTGTAATCCCAGCACTTTGGGAGGCCAAGGCGGGCAGATCACGAGATCAGGAGATGGAGACCATCCTGGCTAACACGGTGAAACCCTGTCTCTACTAAAAATACAAAATGTTTGCTGGGCGTGGTGGTGGGCGCCTGTAGTCCCAGCTACTTGGGAAGCTGAGGCAGGAGAATGGCGTGAATCTGGGAAGCGCAGCTTTGCAGTGAGTCGAGATCGCTCCACTGCACTTCAGCCTGGGTGACAGAGCGAGACTCCATCTCAAAAAAAAAAAAAAAAAAAAAAAAAAATAATAATAATAATAATAATAAAATAAAATAGTAAAATGAGAGATGTGCAACTCTTCTTTTCACTTGAACACTTAGAGGCCATTGTAGGGTTTTCAGCTGGACTAGTTTTAATATTGTTCTTTCTCAGGGAATACGGAGACCCAGGGAGAGGGAGAGTGATGGGAGAACAGCTACTCAGTGGGGCAGTCAGAACAACACCCTTTTGTCAATTAAGTTCACTATCTTATATGTCATGGTTCATGGCACCCTAAAACAATACAATAGTAGTATCAAAGATCACTATTACCATACCAGATATAATAATAATGAAAAAGTTTTAAATTTTGTGAAAATTACCAAAATGTGAAACCGAGACACAAAATGAGCATATTCTATTGGAAAAATGGTGCCAATAGACTTCTTTGACACAGGATTGCCACAAACCTTCAATTTATATAAAGCACAATATCTGCAAAACACAATAAAATGAAATGCAGCAAAAAGAGGTATTTCTGTAGTGACAAAGGCTCCTCCTAGACCAACCCTAGTCAGGCTCCTTTGAGTCCTCTTCTCACCTAGGCCTAGAGAAACTGCAGGTTCTCAACACCTAAGATTTTGTTTATTCCTCCCCATATTTACCAAAATGCACTAAGAGTTCTGAACAAACCCTAGCATAGTTTCCAAAAGCTCAAGGTCACATCCCTAGGATGACTCCAGCCTTCCATAAAATGCTAGCCTACAAAAGCTTAACACTGCTGGGAGAATTTACTTTGTTCCAGCCAAAACCTGGTGATGGGCAGATAGACCCCTAAAACCCCTCTTCAAGCAGTTACTTTAGATAGCTTGCAATTAGAAATCCTTTCTCTTCCCTTTAAAATATAAACTCAAAACTGTTTCCTCAAGGACCTGAGCACTGTCTCTTTGAACTGCAAGACTTCAGGGAGATACTACTTCTTGTTCTCAGTCCCCATGAGAGGATAAGGGTCTTACTTAAGTGGGAGCCTCACTTTATCTTGCATGTCCGCTCCTGTCATAAGAAAAGTTTGTTTCTTCTTGGAATAAGCACCAGTTAACAAACCCAGCTGGCCCGGCCACATTAACTAACTCCTCTTGCCCTGATCTTTGTGAACTTTGACCTTCTTGACTGCTCAAGCCCCTACTATTCTCTACTCTTGATTCCTCGTCCTCTTCTTAAAACACTCAGTCACTTCTGTACAAATCGAAGTTGAGTTTGGTTTATGCTGGGCTATTTCCCTATAGCAACAGTATTACTGATAAAATTTTTTCTGGCCACTTGAATAGTATCAAGCTTTGTTTAGTTTTGACAATGTTTTATTAGTAACTTCTAAGTGAGAGAAATGCAAAATAAAATTTTGGTACAGGTGGAAATGTTAGATGTGTTATTGCCAAAGTTCAAGCAGTGGATCACAATCAGGACTTAAAAAACTCCATGGAAAGCTGAATGTATTTAAGATTGTTAGAATGACAAGTTAGGAGTGTCAGTAGAAGCTTCCCCGGATATGGTGATACACTCTGTGATGGTGACATTCACTTTTAAAAAATCTGTCCTCTCATGGTATTCTCTCCCACCTGCACCAAAGCATCATATTCTGCCTTGCAATAGAGATTTTTCCTGAGTCTTTTTGTGTAGGTGATATTCTACTCGATACATCAATGGTAGTGAAATTTCTGGATCAAAGTATCTATATATCTATAAACATTATATCTTAAGTTTCTGAGTTATAATTGAAAGACAGTCATCAGGGTACCTACAGATTCCCTTAAATTGTATGCACAATATGAAGTATATGTGAACATATGTATAATTTGCTGGCTTTTTATTAGAATCTCAATGGGGTTTCTCTTTAATCCCAAAACATGTCCTAGACTTTAAGATCCTGAGAATAGGGTCGTATATAATGTTAGGTTTTGAAGGGAAGGCAAGAGTTAAAGAAAGGCAGAGAGAGAGAGAATTGGTGGTTCTACAGCAATGCAGGTTTATTGCTGGTGCAACCTGCGGAAGTTGGGTACCAGCTTAATGCCAGAGCCAACTGCCACTTACAGGCTGGGGTAATTTATAGGCCTGAGTAGGAGGGGTCTGGGCAATATGGCTTGCTGCCTGTGAAAATATTGATAAGATGTTTATATGATCCGATGGTTTGGCCCTTTTTCTGGTGGGATGTGGTTAGGGTGTTCCCTGGACCTTTGCCTAGCAGGATATAATAGGAATGTTCCTTCAGTTGGGCCTTTGCCCAGCAGGGTGTGATAAGGATGTTCCTGTGCTTTGGGGTCAGGTGGCTAGGCAGGATGTTTCTCATGGTCTGAACCCCCATGGAATGTTTCAGTCTGACCAAGGTCTGCAAAATGGAGGGGGAACTTACAAAATGGTGCAGTTTGGACTAACGTATAGTTTTCTCTAATACAGGGCCATGCACATAAATGTTAGTAAACGGCAAGGAAAACAGCTTTACAAGACATAGTATTTGGGGCAAAGTTTTTCATTCAATACGACAATGTACCTGGAGTCTTTTTTATATACTTGTCTCCCTCTTGTGAGGTTTTACCATTTCTTCTTACCATAAGTTTCCTTGTCAACCTTGTCAATTCCGTGTCAAATGTCCTCCTCTCAACATTCTGAGGTCTGAAATGAGAATGGAAAGGAGTAGATAGAACTCCAAAATATTTTGTGTTTTAAATGGAGAGAATGTGGCGTTTGTGGGAAAAGGAATAAAAAATGTCTGTGAGTTATTAAAGATGGTGCTGGAGGATTAGAAAAGGTTGTATCAGTGTCATGGGATGTTGTTTAACTCTGATCTCTAGGAAAAGTGAGCCATCCCTCAGTGTTTTCCTTCCAACTGCCCTGGTTGCCAGGTTAAGATGACTGATGACATCAGGAGCTTCCATGCTCCTGTTTGGAAGAGTCAATCCATGTGGGTATTTGGCAGAGCGTGTGGACAGTGGCTTCTTCTTAAAGCATTCTCACTCTTTTTTCCCTTCTTCCTATTTTTTAATTGACAAATAAAAATTGTCTATGTTCATATTATACAACATGATGCTTTGAAATATATATACATTGTAGAGTGGCTAAATCAAGCTAATTAGCCTATGCACCACTTCACCTACTTACCATTTACTTGTGATGAGAACACTTAAAAATCTCTCAGCAATTTTCAAGTATGCAATATATTGTTATTAACTACAGTCATCATGATGTACAATAGATCTCTTGAGCTTATTCCTCCTGTCTAACTGTACTTTGTGTCTTTTGATCAACATCTTTTCAATTCCTCTCTCTTTAGCCTTTGGTAGCTACCATTCTACTCTCTGCTTGTATGAGATTTACTTTTGAAGATTCCACATATAAGTGAGATCATGCAGTATTTATCTTTGTGTGCCTGACTTCTTTCACTTAACATGATGTAATCCACATTCATTCATATTGTCCCAAATGACAAAATGTCTTTCTAATGCTGAATGGTATTACATTGTGTGTACATACCACATTTATTGTGAATAATGCTGCAATGAATACATGACTGCAGATATCTCTTCCACATACTGATTGATTACTCCAAATTCTGAATAGAGATAATGGGGTTGGTCACAGCCATAATCCAGAATCAAAGATGGGACAGATCATGCACTTCATGCCTGAAAGACTTAGGTGTTCCCACGAGGAGTGTGTGAAAGTAGGATTAAGGAGATTTTGAAGAGTGGTTGGACTGAACTGGAGAGAAGCCGGTGTTACATATGAGAGTTGGTATTTGGGACCTGGACAGAATTAGATGCTGAATAAGGATACAGAGCTACCTGTATTTATCTGTAGAGACATATCTTTGCTGTTATATGTTGTCTTTCCAGATTCAGGCTTATGACCCAGGATACTGGGTGTGGTGGTAAAATCTTATCATCATTTCCTAGAACTCCCAAAGACCAGAGAAGCACAAGGTCATCAGTCTGCAGAAACCAAAGCCCACAGCTCTTCTCCAACATGCTAGTGACAGACTTCACAAAATAAACACAAACTCTCCTCCAGAAGAAAGTGGAACAAATTAGTAGTGAGAGAACTCATGACATTTGTGTTAATCAGAATATTTAAAGATAGACTGTTTTCAGTGTAGTAGAACAACTTTTAAATTTTTTATTTGTAATATAATTCTATAAAAATTGTTTAATTCAAATAATGAGATATTTCTGGCTGAAATAAACATCACATAATAAAGCACAATATGTAATAATAAAAATCATATCATATGAAGAAGAATTGTCTAGGAATTATGAAGCTTTAGTTAGTGTATTTAGAAAATAAATTCCCCGGAGATTTTACATTTATATACTCCATGGTTGTATATTGCAGTAAAAAACAGTAAGTTTTAACAAACTGGTGTAAAAAATACAATGAAAGTCAAAGGATTATAATTAATAGCTTAATACATGCCAGGTATTTTAATAGCTTATTTTGAAAATGTTAATCATACAATTATTATATTTCATTTAAGAGATTTGTAGTTTAAAAATGTGATATTTATAAAAAGGTTTGTGATAGATGTTTTACATGCTATATATGTATATGTTAATTTTTCTCATGATTTTTCATTAAAATAGTTTTTTGTCCTTGTGCCTATTGAACTCACATAGGTGCATGGAAGTTCCCTAACATTTCTATAAATGTACATGTTTTACTGAATGTTTCATCTTTGATATAGAAAACCTTAAAGAAAACCATCTTAAAGAAAAATTATTAAAATTTTGTAGTACTTTTAAGGCATGATATTTTAAATTATTAAACAGGACAAGGTAATGCTTCCATTTTGAATACAAATAAATATTATAAATCAAAATGCTTTGCTGGAAAAACCCATGATGCATTGATACAATAAAAATGAAATGTCTTGTTAACTTTAAGAGATGGGTGTTATTATAACACCCATCTCAGCTGGTTCTTTGCTACTAATGACATTGTTGTTTAATGGGTTTGTTATAATTTGGCCAAAATTTTAAACTATGAAAAACATCCTTAAGTTTTTTTTCCACATTGGAAAACATTTTTTAAAAAAATAATAATGGGAAATGAGACAGACCCTGAGATAAAAGCCTTGATGCAGGAGATGGATTGGGGGGAGAAAAAGAAAGCATGAAAGAAAGAAATCAGGCTCTATGAACCCTGGGACAATACTGAAGGAAAAGCACTGCAACAGAAAATGCATTCCTGATGATGGCAAGATGATTAGAAACATATAGGTAAAGGTAATGGTAGCTTTCTTTCTTTCTTTCTTTTTTTTTTTTTTTTTGAGATAGAGTTTTGCTCTGTTGCCCAGGCTGGAGTGCAGTGGCACAATCTTGGCTCACTGCAACCTCCACCTCCCGGGTTCCAGCAATTCTTCTGCCTCAGCCTCCTGAGTAGCTGGGACTACAGGCGCACGCCACCACACCCAGCTAATTTTTGTATTTTTAGTAGAGACGGGGTTGCACCGTATTGGCCAGGCAGGTCTCAAAACTCCTGACCTCGTGATCCGCCCACCTCGGCCTCCCAAAGTGCTGGGATTACAGGTGTGAGCCACCGTGACCAGCCAGGTAGTGGTAGCTTTTCAATGTAAAAAATGGGACCTCCTTACAAACTCCGATTCCAGTTTTATGTAGGAGATGAAAAAAACTAAAGTATATGATGAAATGGGAACCATGAGAAGTGAGATTATTTGGGCAATGTCTAAGAAATAGGAAAAGTGAAAAAAGCTAAAGAGTAATAATAGCACAAATACAGAGAAGAAAGAGCTGAAGACATGAGTACTAAATTAACCCCAAAACTGTATAGGACATGGTAGCATCAGAGAATATGGAATTGTGTAGTAAAGAGAATACGGAATTGTGTCATAAAGAAATTGGGTCTTTTCCAAAAAAGGATTTGGCCTTTATTCTTGACTTCTGAGATGTAACTTAAGTCAGAGTGTCCTTGTTTAGAGCAGCGTCTGGCCACAACAGATCTTAGGATGCGGCTGGCCACACCTGACAATTTAGGGTAGGGCTGTTCATACCAGAGAGACCAACAATGTAATTTAGGGTGAGGGCTCCAATTGACCTGGAGACTGAGTTCAACCATGTGGGCAATCAAGCAATCAATCAATCATGCTTTTGCTATAAAGCCCTAATAAAAACTCTGGACACCAAGGCTTATGGAAACTCCCTGGTTGGTATTACTCCATGTGTATTGTCACACATTGATGCTACACAGAAAGTAATGTGTGCTGACTCCACAGAAAGAGGACAAAGCAAGCTTTGCCTTCCCCTGTGCTGTGTCTCTTCCTTTGACTAATTTTAATCTGTATCTTCTTGCTATAATAAAATATAACCATGAGTATAATAGCTTTCAGGGAGTTCTGTGAGTCCTTCAAGCAAATTGTTGAACCTGTGAGTGGTTATAGGAACTTCCGAACTTGCAATTTGTGTCAGAAGTGAGAGCAGTCTTGTGAAGGGCTATGCCCTTGATCTCCATAGTTTGGCTAACTCCAGATAGGGATAATTACTGAATTTGGGAGTAATGTGGGATATGGGAACAATTTAGGAAATGAACATGTGCATAATTTAAATATCAATTAGAAGCAAAACAAATACAATAAAATGCAAACAACAGGAAAGTGCACTTTTTAGGGCATAGAGCAAGATAGTAAATATGCTTTGTGACTGAGGTCAGCAGGAACAGCTGGGAACAGTTTTAAGAGTCTGAGAAAGGCTGAAGTACAGAATCAACTAGAAATTTGAAAGAATTAAAGGAACAAGGAGACAATTAGTATAATGAGCAATGAAGAAACAAATTTCTTAAAAGCCCTTGAGGACAGTTTCTGACAATTGATCAGGAACATCAGGACAACTCAAGTGGCTTGGCAAGGGCAAGATATTATAGCTGCAGGAACATTTTAGTAGGATATATGAAAAGTTGAAGAAATGAGTAGAGTGGAAATGGTGGACAGCACAACGGTGGATTAAATAGTGGAGAAGATAAGAAAAGTTCAGGAAATGGATGCGGTTCCATACTATAGGAGCATCTGGGATAGGTGAGCAACTGAGGAGTAAAAAGTAGCTGAGGGCAAAATAAGTGTGTGTTGAGGAAGGGTTGTAGATCCGGTCAGTGAGATTAGCTGACAAGCTGTGTAGCTGAGAAGAGCTAAATCAACAAAGAAAGAAATGGCACCGGTGGAACATAGCACTTTTCCAATTAGCTCAAAGAAGATGAATAGCATTTAGAAAGAGGGAAAGTTGATATAAGGACAGTAGAGAAAACAGACATTTGCTGATATGAAAACAGAGTACAGAAAAAAAGTGAATGGAGGAGCTTGGAGACAGATATGGTCTATAAAATTCCTAGGAATTCTAGTGTGCGTATGAAGCTCTACTCTAGTTCTCCATGAGGTGACAATGGGGCAGTGAGGAAATGAAAGCATTTGAAGTGAGGGAGTAGCTAAATGAGTAAGAGCTGTGCAAGAGACAGAATGATGGAAGTGACATGTAAAGCCAGAGCAATGACGAAAGAACAAATGGTGAGGCCACAGAAGATAGAGGGAGCCGAGGAACTGGGAACATTTAGTAATACAGAAGGGAAAACTTAGATTACACGCCAGATGATGAAAGGAGCCCGAGAGGCAGGACTGGCCCAATTAGAAGAGGCTTGAATCATTGAAAAATGGGGTAAAGCCTAAGGCAAGAGACTTACAGGAAATGGTATAGCTGTGAGAATTAGGCAGTTTGGCCCCTGAAGGCCAAGAAGGAAAATAAACCAAATGATCTTAGGAGATACAAGTCAGTAAAAGAAGAATATCTGCCTTCCAGAAATAACAACTTAGAAATGACAGCAAGAGGGGAAAGTGAAAGAGACAGTGGCAGTCAAGGGTACTGGAACCAGAGAGCATGAAGGGCTGCATCTCAGAGTGCAACAGAGCTCAGAAGGTATGAAGAGAAGGTGTTGGCACAAGGCCTCATGCACTGTCTGCAGACCCATGAGCCAATTAAACCTTTCTCTATAAATTACCTCATCTCAGGCACTTCTTTATAGCAATGCAAGAACTGACCTAGCTCAGCTGTTTATATAGTCAATAGGCTTGTGAAACCCTGCCTACTCTAAGAAGCCTTCCTGGATTAAGAGGAAAGGGCTGGAATCTGTCTTGTCTTCTTTCTCTTAACCATGACTGTGCTTGTTTGAAATGTTGTTCAGTCCTTTTCTGTATTCTTTTTGGTTTGTGACATTCATGCTTCCATAACACACTTTATCAACCTACTTAATAATTCTGTGTGTCATGTGTCATGGTAAGTCACAGAGATAGAATCTGTATCCATCGGATTTGTATAGACTTATTGGTAGCAAAGTATGTAATGACAGGTTGGTTCAATTGTTTGAGTATTTTTCGTACCCATGTCTCTTTTCTGAGACAGGAAAGAAATAGTCAATACAACTAGGTGTTCCCTCACTCTCTTGTGAGTGTGACTGATATATCCATGTGTCTTTTGTACGTTCAGTGAATTCCCTGCAGGTTGTCTGGGATATCTTTGTTTAATTCTGGAGCACATGAAGGGAACATCAAAGTGCCATGGAAGTAAATCTAGGCCCAATCTGGGTGGATGATTTCCTATGAGTTCCTCTACCAGTGGAGGCTGATCCAGGATATTGTGACAACACAGTACCCTTTCTAGAAGAAACTGCTACCTTATCATTGATAATAAAGCCTGTATCACTCTCATTTTCAAATATAACCATAAAAAAGTTCACAATTTGCCAATGCTGTCAGTGCTGTTAGTCTTTACAACAACACTAAGAAGCACTTTGGGAGGCCGAGGCGGGCGGATCACAAGGTCAGGAGATTGAGACCACGGTGAAACCCCGTCTCTACTAAAAATACAAAAAATTAGCCAGGCGTGGTGGCGGGCGCCTGTAGTCCCAGCTACTCGGAGAGGCTGAGGCAGGAGAATGGCGTGAACCCGGGAGGCGGAGCTTGCAGTGAGCCGAGATCGCGCCACTGCACTCCAGCCTGGGTGACAGAGCGAGACTCCGTCTCAAAAAAAAAAAAAAAAAAAAGAAGTGATACCTGCATTTTATACATGTGGAAGGTAGATTTCAGAGAGGATCAGGGATCTGTCCTAAGCAACATAGTAGTAGGTGGCATATTTTGTTGTTGTTGTTGTTGTTGGCAACTGTAGTAATACAGCAAGGGAAGAAACATGGGAAGATAAATTATGTATGTATGAACTGCATCCTCCAGTAATGCTTATTTCTGCTATTCTTAGCCCCTTGATCCTTAGTCAATAACAGACAAAGTAGAATTTAGGCCAAAAGTCATCAAATTAAGACAAATATGAACACTTTACAATGCTAAAGACTCCAATTACAATAAATACAGCCAATTTTATGATGCAGAACTATCAAGGAGAAGTGTTCAGAAACAAAATAATGATAGAAAACTTTAACACATCACTCTTAGTATTAGACATTCGCTTGTCAAAGGGGATAAAATATAGCTAAGTATATAAAAGTTTAAATAACATAACCTATCACCAACAATGTTGATGGCTGTTGTGAGACCCTGGTTCTTGTCTTCATAGTTTAAATGAATTGAAACAAGAGACACACAGCAAATGAGGTGCAGCATAGGGCAATTTATTACAAAGGAAAAATAATATTTGGAAGTTAGGTGCAGAATAGACAGCACACCCTGAGAGAGACTTTGTTCCATTTTCTATTGGGTTGTTTGTTCTTCACTGTTGAGTTTATATATCCTAAACACTAGTTCTTAGTGGATATGTGGTTTACAAATGTTTTCTTGCAGTCTAGAGTTTGTCTTTCTGTCTTTTTAATAGGCTATTTAACAAAGCGAAATAATTAAATAGCTTTAAATTTCCATAAGATACAACATGTAATATTTTAAGCTTAGTTTTTTTACTTAAGGTAGTGTGCTGGAGTCAGCTTACATCAGCCCTTGAGAACTGGTTTTCAAGTATTCAGGGAGTTTGCAAACTGATTGCTAAGGGCAGCTTGAATTTGACCACTGGAGAGTATTTACACTGCAAAAATGAACAAATGGTACAAATTAGGGCTTTTGCTCATGCTTCTTCCAACACTACTTGTCCCCAAAATGTATAACAGTCCAAAAAAATAGAATAATTTATATTATATCTTTTTAATTTTTAGAATTATCTTAATTTTAGATAAACCTGTTTTAAAAATTTATTTATTTAACCTTATTAGATAAATTAGGAAACTCAAATTTGTATTCACTTTACCCATAATTTATATATAGAAAAATAAACCTAACTGGATTTTTTTAACAAGAAATAGACACACCTATTCTGAGTACAGTACAAGTAGTAAAACAAATGATGATAAAATTGACTCAGAAGAAATAAAGATGAAATGAGTTTGTATTGGTTTTACTCCAATGTATGTTACCTTATAAAATTGAATTTAATTTCATAGCCATTATGAACAGCTAAACCATAGTGTTTCATCACTTATAGAAATGTTTTGGCAAATTAAGCAATGAAAACACTAACATTTGGCCAGGCGCGGTGGTTCACGCCTGTAATCCCAGCACTTTGGGAGGCCGAGGTGAGCAGATCACGAGGTCAGGAGATCGAGACCATCCTGGCTAACATGGTGAAACCCCATCTCTACTAAAAATACAAAAAAACAAATTAGCCGGGCGTGGTGGCAGGCGCCTGTAGTCCCAGCTACTCGGGAGGCTGAGGCAGGAGAATGGCGTGAACCCAGGAGGCGGAGCTTGCAGTGAGCAGAGGTCGCGCCACTGCACTCCAGCCTGGGAGACAGCGAGACTCCCTTACAAAAAAAAAAAAAAAAAAAAGTTTAAAGTTTCACATAAGTGTATTTGTGGGCTTCTTATTAAATGTCACTACAGGTTGCTCAGATTAGTATAAGCATATACATTTGCTGAGACATCAGTGAGAGATTGGATCAAAGATGTTTACTTGGAAATATTGGGTGAATTTTTGGCAAAGATGGTTGCTCAGCTATCAGTTTCTAGTAACACCATAGCATGCTGACATGTGGTATAAAATATTAATTCATAGAATAAGTGAAGCTGCTGAGACATCTTCCACTATAACTTGACTAGTACTTGTGTAATTTACACATGGTGATGTAAATATGAAGGAAGATTTATTTTTTCCTCTTTGGCAACAAATGTGATTAACTCTGAGCTACCTAAAATTCTGAAAGATTACATTGTAAGCAAATAGGGTCTTAAACTGAAGTTTTGCTTAGTTATATACTTTGATACTGAACCTATGATGACAAGAAAACATGCTGGAGTGGTTGCCTAGATGAAAGAACTCGTACTAGAATATAAATCACTATTACCTTCATGGAGAAAGTCTCACTATGGAAAAGAAAAGCAGTTGAACTAAAGTGTTCTTAATGACATTAAAAACTGAATTACATAAGGTTACAGCATTACTTCTTGAATACTATTACCTTTATTATGTAATATTATGGATGCTGATCTGAACAATAGTTACTGCCTTTTATAGCTTTTAAGTAGAAATGCTCTGTTAAATATTTCAACTACCACACAAATGTCCTGTTATGGCAAGTTTTGAAACCAGTTTGATCTCAGACTTTTAAGGATATGAATGAGCCATGCTTATTCACTTGTCTGAGATCTTCAGTATTTTTAATGATTTTAATACTTTCATTCAAGGAAAGAATGTAGAATGTTTTTCATGAACTAATGACAAAAATAAAAGTTAGATGCTTGGATGAACAGTTTCTACAAGTTCTTATGACATATGTAAATGATTCAACAATTAGCAATAAGTGGTAGTGGTAATTTTAATATTAAACATCTGTGAAAAGTCAGCAGCAAAACCTTACACATTTGTTTCCAATTTAAATTTTATTTTCTGTCAAAAGAATACTTATACATAAAAACTTTATAGAACCAGAATCTATTTCTTTCATCAGATGTAATTTGTTAACTGTAATTTTATACCACTTTTTTTAGAACTGAATACTAATGAGGATTGAAGATTAATTTTGAAAATATAGTATCACTTTCTTAATATCATCTAACAGTTAAAATAGAATATCCTGAGCTTGCTGAAATTGCTTTAACATGTATTTTCTAAATTTAACATAAATATTTCCTGTGAGATTTGCCTTTCAAACATGAGCATTATTTAAGCAAAACAACACAGAGTTTAAATATATAGACTTTGATACCAATAAATTAGATGAGTTAATAATCAAGGAGTACACTAAATCTTTTAACAGCTACAAGAATATGTTCTTTCAAAATACTCATATAGGTGTTTCATATGTAAAATTGCTATTTTACTCAATATTTATAATTGCAGAAAAGCAAAAATTATGAGTGTAATAACTAGGTATATTGATCACCTGTATGCATACTTTCTATAAATGAGTTCAGTTTTCTCATTTTTTTCTTCCCCTGTATTTGTACTTACTGAATTTATTGAAATTGATTTTATATCTGAATGTGATAAAAAAATTTTGGTCTTATACTTTCTTTGACTTTTTATTATTTCATTTTCTAGTGATCCATTTTATTGTCTTTTATACAAATATTGGCCTTTGATGGCTTGAAAGTTTTTGAAAAAATGATCCTTAAACACAAATGGTTTAAGAACTTCAATAGAGAGTTTGACGATTATATGGCCATAGGTGGAGCCATGGAGGGACAAAGAAAGAGCAAAATTGTTCAGCCTCATAACTGGGAAAATGCAGCTCCATGGCCTGAAATAGGGAAGAGGAGCTGGCCTGTGGTGAGAGATGCTTGTTTGAGTTTTAGATCTCTATATTGTAAGATGATGGTAGAAAATTCAGATACAGGGTCTAGCAGGAGACTGGAGCTCTGGAACTGGAGCTGAGGTCCTAGAAAAGATAAGACCAGAATCATTTGCCTGAAGTCATAGTTGAATCATAGTAATTGTAAGATTCACAGAAGAGAATGATGTCCTATGAGATCTGAGCAGCTGCATTTTTTCATTCAGTGGCTTCAAATAAAATTGATTTATACCTCCTATCAAGGTTGTTATTCTCCCAGGTAATGTAAATTTTCCTATCTGTAGCAAGAGAAAGTAACAGAGCAATGATAATTTTGATGATGGTGATGATAACAATAAGGATAATAAAATAATAATGATCATTGTAAAGCAATAGTAATAATAAAAACAAGTCCTTATGTAGTCCCTGTGTACCAAGGGCAGTTTATTTCACACGAGAAAGTTTAGGCACAGAGGGGTTAAGTTTAATGACTTGCTGGAGGTCACTTAAATAATATGTGGTGGAGTTGAGGTTTGAATTCAGACTGTTTGGATTTAGAGCTTGTTTTTTTAACCGTTGACTGCTAACCATTAAAGATGCTGAAGTAAATCTTTCTCAGAGTCATTAACAACAAGCTACACAATATCTTGGAAGTATTTGTGTCTTTCAGGGAAAAAACAAAGCCATTTTTTAATAATCCACTCATTTTTCGGAAAAATTGCCCTAAGGGGTCTAAACCAATTCTTCTCAAACTGCAACGTGCCCTGCAGATCAAGTGCCCTGCAGATCTTGCTATGATGCAGAATCCGACCCAGTAGGTCTGAGATGAGATCTGTAATTCTGCATTGGTAACAGCTCCCAATGCTGGTCCTTACCCACACTCTGAAGAGCAAAGGTCTGCAAAGTCAGGTGGCAGATGAAGATATGAGGAAGCTGTCCTAGTGGTTAGAGATAAACTATGTTCTGCACTTTTATCTAGAGGAGTCAGGCCCTTGCTCAATGTCCTTAAATTGTTGAAACTACTATTAATTCATTATTACATCTAGGCAGAATACTTTGTTAAAGAAGAGACTAATATTTTTAAGAAGATATGGGTCTGTACTTTTTTGAAAATCTCTTAAAATCACCTCTACCTGTCCTCTTTTTTCTGGTTCCATTTGGGTTTGACAACATAAGGTTGTGGTTAGAAGCAGGATAATTTGAGTTTGAATCTCAGTCCTTCTTCATGAACTACAAGATTGCATAGTTTACTTACCTTGTATGAGCTTAGTTCCCTCGTTTGTAGTATGGGGGTGATAATGGTATTAGGCTTATAAGACTGTGGAGAGGATCAATTGAGACAAGGCACATAGAACATGCTATGGCACTTGGCATGGTACATGTGTTCCCTGAACCTGGGCTAATTATTGTTACAGCTCTATCTCTGCCCATGTGCTGTTCCCTAGTGTCACACTGCCTGTTCCTGTAATGGAACACCTGTGTTCTCATCTGGAACCTCGGATGATTATTTCCATTATCAGCTCACACCCAGAGCCCCCTCCAAATGTCCTTGCTTTTACGTTTGTGTTCATGTTTGTCTTTCAACCAGCACAGGATTTTCACACAATAGTGAAGACATTTATAAATCAGGGGTTTCTAGACTTTGCATGTTTGTTTTCCTACTAAAATAGAATAATTGTGAGGTCCATATTTTGAAGAGAGAAAAAGAAAGGATACAATTTTCTTTGTGTTCTGTGGTAATACAGGATTGTTCCTCTCCATCTCTCTTTTGAGGAGAAGATTTCATTTTTGTTTTTGTTATTTCGTGTAAAGCAGAGACATAGACTAAATAATGAAATAGTGTTAGGCTATAATAGACAGCCAATATTAACACAAATGTCTGTATTTTAGAAGCTGCTTTACTTTTTGAAACTGGAAAAACCTGAAACTCTTTCCAGCTCCAGAGAGAGCCATCCTGATGGAACCTACTGACAGGGGGACACAAAAGAAAAGAGGGAGGAGATGAAAGAAGATAAGGGTCTCTATTGCCAGCAGAACTGGACTGTGTGTTTAACTGGAAAGCTGATGGAGAATGTAGTTATGCACAGCTCTCTGGGCCCTTCTAGTGAAATAAAGAACTAGTTAAATAAGGCAAGACAGAAGAATGAGGCTGCCATCTAGAGGTAGTAACAGGTAATGTTCCAGGGTACAAGGGAGCCAAAGGCAGAGAGCTGCTTCACTTTTTATTCTCTGCAGCCTTCATACATAATAATGATCTCATTCCTCTGTATTAGTCAGGATCTTCCCATTATAAGTGACGAATTATAACCAGATTAAACCAAAAAGTAAAATAATTTATTGACTGATTGATATGGTTTGGATTTGTGTCCCCACTCAAATCTCATGTAGAATTGTAATCCCCAGTGTGGGAGGTGGGTCCTGGTGGGACGTGATGGGATCATGTGGGTGGTTTCTCATGGTGTAACGCAATCCACCTTGGTGCTGTCGTCGCGATGGTGAGTCCTCAGAGATCTGGTTGTTTCAAGGTGTGTGGCACCTCACCTCTCTCTCTCTCTTGCTCTTGCTCCCACCACGTGAGGCACCTCTCTCCCCCTTTACCTTCTGCCATGATTGGAAGCTTCCTGAGGCCTCCCCAGAAGCAGAAGCCCCTATGCTTCCTGCACAGCCTGCAGAACCATGAGCCAATTAAACTTCTTTATAAATTATGCAGTCTCAGGTATTTGTTTTTTTATAGCAGTGAAAGAATGGAGTAATACAATGATATAATTGGAATAGGATGAGATGGAGTGAGCATTAGGTATGTTGGAACTAGGGGATCAAATGATATCAACTCACTCTCTCCTGCTCAAAAACATACATACTCCCCAAAAATGCTTGGCTCTTCTTCTTCTTCCTTTTATTAACATGTGGCCACTATTCTATCCTAATGAATATGGGCTTTACCCAGGAAATGAGTTAAAAGGCCACAGCTATGTGTATATGTGTATGTGTGTTGGGGGAGGGGGGAGGGGTTGGAGGTCTTAGTTTACCTTTTCTGCTCCAACACCTATCCGCTGATGACTTCTAAACTTTTTGTCAGCCCCATCCTAATTCTGATTCCCAGATATAGATATTTAGAGGGCAGTTTGGCCTAGATGTCTAATAAGTCATTCAACTACAAAGCAGTCAAAATAGAAGGTGCTATTCTTCTTATGTTTTATCCTTAGTTATTTGTGTTTCTCTTCCATGTTGATGGTGATACTATCTTTAAATTCCCCTTGGATCTTCATCAGAGATCAGAATCATACATATTCATCAGAATCAGATCAGAATCAGATACATATTCATTAAATAAATATATGTTGAACATGCAAAGTGGAGATGCATCATGTGTAACATAATTTTGTTGTGAGGATTAAATGAAATAACATATGAAAAACATTCAGTAAAATGCCTGACATGCATAATTTCACAATCAATGAATGAAGAGGATACAAAAGATATTTTTAAGCTTGTGTCTTGTTTTTTTGTTTTTTTGTTTTTTTTTTTTTTGAGACAGAGTCTCGCTCTGTCACCCAGGCTGGAGTGCAGTGGCGCGATCTCGGCTCACTGCAAGCTCCGCCTCCCGGGTTCACGCCATTCTCCTGCCTCAGCCTCTCCGAGTAGCTGGGACTACAGGCGCCCGCCACCACGCCCGGCTAATTTTTTTGTATTTTTAGTAGAGACGGGGTTTCACCGTGGTCTCGATCTCCTGACCTCGTGATCCGCCCGCTTTGGCCTCCCAAAGTGCTGGGATTACAAGCGTGAGCCACCGCGCCCGGCCGCTTGTGTCTTTTATCCTAAAGTTTCTCAAATGAATTAATAACATGGAAGAATATAACATTTTTCACACCCAGGGAAAGTCACTTTACCACCAAAACATCCTTTAGTACACTTCAGATTGTGCCTTGAAGTGTTTGTTTGCATTTGTTAATATAAATGAGAGAAGAGAAGAAAACTTCTCCCACTTCAGGTAAGCCCATAAATGCAGCTGTCTGTACTGCATCTCAGGGCATTGTTAGATACATATTTCACTTTAGCCTGGAATCCATTTGAAATGAGTTGAGTGTATGAAAAGAATGGCCATATATATATATATATATATAAAATATATATATGTAGTTATATATATTATATATATGTAGTTATATATATTATATATATGGTTATATGTATGGCAATAAACCAATTATTAATAATGTAAAATGTAGTGAGTGATATTACACACCCATCTCTATAAAAGGCATTTTCCCAAACATGCTCTTTAGTGTTTGCAGGAATCCCATATATTAGGTGTAAAAAGTGGCATTAAAGGTAGAGAAGGGGCTACTCAAGGAATGGAAGTCACATATGTGGCAGGAGGAAGTGAACCTAAGCCTCAGTGCTGCATGTCCATCCCTCAGATCACTGCACCTCAATGCCACACTTAGCCCTGAGAAAACCTCCTCTGCCCTCGGACACTCACTAGGGTAGCATCCTTTACAGTTTTCAAGAACAGACATTGTTTTCTGTTAGGGGGAGAGCATTTCCTTCATAAGTAAAATTTATCCACCAGTACTGATCCTAGAGGTGTTGAGTGCCTTGAAAGCTCTCTGTGTCATGAACTCTTAGATTAGAAATGAATCTTAAATTAGAATGGCACAAATATGTATCACAAACATATAAACACACCCAAGCATACCAGGGCTGACATTTAAAATGTCTGGACTAAGAAAATGTGAGGCCAAAGGTTTGGATGAATAAACTATGTAGACATAGAAGCCTCCTAGGACAATGACATGAATGTTGTCAAGAAAGGCTGTGTCTGTTAGAGGCCAAAAGGCCTGAATTACTTATGGGGGTATGACCAGTGTCCAGACAGCAGAGATGAGGCATCCTTAGTGATTCACCTGGCATGTGCCTTAACCTTGCTTTTCCAGCAGGGCAGATAAATGATGGCCTAAAAGCTGCCTCAGAAAATCAAGATGATTCCAGTCTGTTCTCCACAACCCTGGAGGAGAATGGGCATCCCCTACTCTCACTATTTCAAAGTCAAGAGTGTCCTTGGGGGAAACACCCGAGTCAGCAGGGGCAAGGAGGTGCAAGTAGCATTTGGTAAACAACACAAAACATCTGTAGAACACAGTGGAAATATTCATGAGGGAAGAGAGCCATGGAAAGAAGGACTGGGGAGAAGAAGCACAAAATTGTAAGAGAATGTGATATGATTAAGACAAGGCTGCTTGCCAAAACTCCGCACAGGCAGCGGTCAAGCTGGTCTTCTAGTCTCCTTGGACAAAAAGGCTCTGTTGTCCTGATTATGAGCTCTCTAATAGAGTGTACAGATTTTGAAGCTTTCTTTTTGCAGGAAGATGACTTTCTGTAACCATGCAACATATATTCAACTTGTAAGTAGTTAACTTTTTAAAAAATTTGGATGCTCTTTATTTCTTTATCTTGTCTGATTGCTCTAGCTAGGACTTTCAGCACTATGTCCAATAACAGTGGTGAAAGTGGGCATCCTTGTCTTGTTCCAGACTTAGAGGAAAGGCTTTTAGTTTTTCCCTGTTCGGTATGATACTAGCAGTAGGTCTCTCATATATGACTTTTATTGTGTTGAAGTTAGATGTTAACATTTTATGTATATAAAAAAATGTCTGGGCTTGGATGCCTGTACCGCCTTTGTAACCAGGGAAAAGGCTCTGGTCTCCAATACAAATAGGCTTTAGGAAAGGATCTTTGCAAAAGTGAAAAATCTAGGGAGTCTGTTTTCCTTTGATACATTGTTCTTTAATTTATCATTTGGCTTATCTCAGAGAACAGAAAACATGATGCCAAACGTGTAAGAGGAAATGTATTATTACCTATAAAAAAAAAAGTCAAAGAGTAGATCTAATTTAGTCATGGCATGGCTGGAGACAGAAAATCAATGCCATCAGAATATATTTTCCCTGTATCTCTTGTTTCTGTTTGCTCTGCTCTTTAACTTCATTCTTAAAGGGGCTCCCATTTGTTCTTACGAGATTGCTGCCTGTGGCTCTGAGGAAACACATTACAGGAAAAAAGAGTGACAATCTTTCTCTTAGGGTTTCTAGGTAAGGACCAGAATATCAATGGATCTGTTTTAGGTCATGTGCTGTTGCCTGCACTAATGTCTGTGACCAAGGGACTTCCATTTGTAGATGTGCATAGGCCCAGATTATGTGTTCCACCCCAGATCATGATGAAGTTAACACAAATGAAGACACAACCTTGAGGGTTGGGGTAATCACAAAAAGATAATTGAATTTTAGTTTCTAGAATATAGATGACTGGATATAGAGACATCAGCAAAAGATGTCTACTCTATTTGACTTTTTTACTCGTTAGTTCCCATACTAGCTACTAACAACACTCATTGTTATGGCTAGAATATTTCTACTATCTGATGTAAACCTATAGTGGATTTTCAAATCCCAATCTTGCTAACAAATGGAGGAGCCATAGTGTATTTCATCAGGATATTCAATATATATAAGGCTAGATACCAGTAAAGTGGATGACTTACTCTTTTGTGTAAACAAAACAGTAAGTGGAACCAAGAAAAATTTAAAGCCACTATGGCCAGAGACACTGATAGTGAATGTGACCCAAAATTATAGTTAATCAATCAGTGGCAAAATTGAGGGCAAAATTCATATCTCCTTATTTCCATACCAGTGTCCTTTCTTTCTTTGAGTAGGAATCATCCAGTAGCCTAATACTCCTCCTCTCTCCATGGTATTTTACTTCTCCAACCACAGAAAGTATAACATTCATTTGCGAACGGTGAAAAATAGCACTAGACCTGGGTAACTCAGTGATTCCTTCCTTTGGACTCTGTCTTTTGTAGGAAGGATATTTTCTCTTTTGCTCCATGTCTTTTAATTATATTAGTGGGGTAGGGTTTAATTCTGCAGATAGGCCTGCAATTGGTGGTAAGTATAATTTTAGGTAGTGTTAAGCTCAACTGGTGAAGAGAATTTAAACTACCCAAAATGGGAGTAAGATGACTTAAAACAATCAATACACAGTAATGAATATCAGCTCTTTTGTTGTTTATTTGTAATAAATTTGATATTTGGTTCTTGTCAGTTTGATTCCTTCGTTTTTGTCTCCCATTTTGTTTGATATTTAAGTACAGCATAGGGATGTTATTTAATTTACATCCTCACACTCCAAAAGAAATACTATTCTGAATTAAGTAGAAAAAAGAATAAGCAAGTGTAGGTACTCTGGTACCCATTAATCACATTTTCCATATTTTTCAAATTTTATACGATAATGAAATTCCCTAAAGAGAAGAGAAAAAAAGATTAGTATCATAAGGAAAGTGAACATTGGTATTGAATGTACTTTTCCTTATCTTCTAAAAGAGGTCCTGAAAAGGGAGCTGCTTTTAAATTCCCTTTGCATCCTTCTTTTTTTTTAATTTTTGTTTGTTACCACTATAATTTGTACATTCTTTCTCCATGTCTTGATTATTCAAGAGGTGTCCTATGACATTTTTTATATAGAGTTTTTCATCCCCTAACCCATTCCCATCTCAATACCTTTTCATTCAACATAGAAATACCAGATTTTTTTTACCAAGAGGTAAAAGGTAACCACAGCAATAATGCTATGCATAATTCACACAATTCGCTCTGTGCTCAAATTTTTCACTGTTTTAACACTGTCCATTGATTGTAGTCTGTTCCCCTTACTTGGGTATTTATGTTTCACAAAAGACTAGCCTCTGCATTATTTTCCATCTTTACATATTACTATTCTCTAAATACATAATATTCCTTTCAGCATCATATTTGTATTACATCTCTAAAGACACTGCACACTTTCTTGATTCAAAGTGTTTTCCCAAACAGTTGGCACTGTGTAGATTGAACAATCCATTTTCTTTTTTGTGTTCCATTTCTTTAAAACTCGTGTAGCCCTCTCGTTCTTCAAGAGACTTCCCACGCCAACCCCTATAATCAGGTTCACCTTTGATATATATCTAATGCACTCATTTGGTTCAGGAATTATAAACATAAATGCTTGGAGCCTAGTGGGTAATATAAATAAGTGATGTGAGCCACTTCCATCACAAAAGAGAGAGGAAGAACTGGTTGTTTGGAACACATGATCTCCATTTGAACGGGGAGCTACTATGAGGCAGCTGTTGCTTATTTATTGCCTGAGAAATCCTTGCTTAGTATCACTAAGCAAGTTTGAAATCTGTATTTGTGGGTAAATTCTATCAATGATTTCAAAACTTATTAAAACATCATTTTTGTCCAACAAAACCAAGGTTGCTTTCTATTCTCATCAACTTTGTATGCATATGTTCTTTTTGCCAAATAAGACCACAAGCTTTTTAAGAGTATGGACTGTTTCATGTAATGTTCTCTTTTCTTAGCATATATTACCAGAGTGCTAGACTGAGTAGGCTTGAGGGATTCATTAAGGAGAGTGAATGACTATAAATTCTAGCCAAGTTTTGGATTCATCATTATTTTTCAAATATTTTACATTGTTCACAAGTGGCAGATATCTCTGAGAGTCGTGAATCCAATTTGCCAGGGCTTTTTCCTCAAAACACTGCTAAGAGCAGAGACCAAGGAATTACCCTTCTCCTCCCATTGTTCAAAAGAGCATTAGGACTATTCTTCTTGCCCTGAGATATAGAAATGGCATGAAAATTAAGTTTATACATTCAGGTCATATGGAGAATTAAGCAAATATGCATGTCACTGCGCCATTCCTGCCATTGGAATTAATTTTCTGTGTTCCAGAATAAGATATGTTTGATATGAACTGTGCTCCTATTGGCTACAATCTTACTGAACAGTTTTTAACTATTTTAACCAGCAGGGCTCTTCATTTATTCTTAGACTGAGAAATAAAAACTAGAGTGGTCATAGTACATCTCTCAGAGTTACAAGGTAGAAAGGAAGGAAAGAAGGAAAGAGGGAGAGAGGGAGGAAGGAAGTAAGGAAGGAAGGAATTACTACACCAGGAATTATTACCAGCTTCTGGAGATGACCTAGAAGCCCAAGGAAGGAAGGAAGAAGGTAGGAAGGAAAAATGGAAGGAAGGGAAGGAGGAAGGAAGGAAGGAAGGAAAGGGAAGGGAAGGAGAGAGGGAGGAAGGAAATGGAGGAAGGAAGGAAGGAAAGGGAGGGAGGGAGGAAAGGGAGGAAGGAAGGGAGGAAAGGGAGGAAGGTAGGAAGGAAAGGAAGGAAGGAAGGAATTGATAAAGGAAGAGAGGAAGGAAAGGGAGGGAGGGAGGGAAGAAGGAAGGAAAGAAGGGATTGTTTCTTTAATCTCTTCCCCATTTTTGCCAAGGAGATCTGAGGCCTGATCTTTGAGCTGCTAACACTGTTCCGTGAGGTTACAGCCTTCTCACATTTCCTAGATGAGCCTGAAAGGAATCTGAGAATGATCTTTGTGGGAAGTTGTGAAGTAATAGCCCGGCAGATCAAGGCCCACATTGTGTGTCTGTCTGAATCTATGTGATTTTCCAAAGGCCAGGGCATTATGAGTGAGACCCTCTTACACTGCTCTTTTTAGTAATGTGTGTACAAGCACCACAGAGTATAACAGAAATATTACGTGGAAGAGCTACAAAGACATTTCCAAGTCTATTTTCTGACTATCTCATTTCTAAGAAATCAACAGTAACTGCATTAGCAAGGAAGGATAATGTAACTTAATTATTCTATATAGTCTGGTATCTCTTTCATCTTTTAATGAGAACAGTAGAGCCAACAGTAGAGACCTGGTTAACTTACATTTTTACATTTACATTCTTTTTCTTTAAAAGACATTTCAATTATCCTCTGAAATGGAATAATCCTCATGGAAGGGCAGCATGATACTAGAAGCTCATGAGGATTATTTTCAAAGAAAGCTGTGCAGAAGAGTTGGCTTAGCAGGCTTGGCATGCTCAAGCCAGCTCCTGGGAGATAACCTATGAGCCCTTGGAATAGTCTGTGCAATAGGGTATGTTTGTTTATCTAGGACCTGGGTCTGCCAAAGAGTTTATGCTAGCCATGAAATTTATAATGAACACCTGTTGTTGTTTACTAGGGTCCTGGAGCACTCCATATCAGTTTGATCTCTGGCTGGGGAGGAGCTGGAGATTAAGTATTTAAGATCAGCCATGTAGGTATTCTGTGCCTACCTGACTGATCCCCATTAAAAAGTCT
This sequence comes from Symphalangus syndactylus, assembly GCF_028878055.3. Classification (NCBI taxonomy): domain Eukaryota; kingdom Metazoa; phylum Chordata; class Mammalia; order Primates; family Hylobatidae; genus Symphalangus; species Symphalangus syndactylus. Next base: position 38,564,680 of record NC_072429.2, read on the forward strand.
GAACACCAAGTCTTGGGTGAGCTTCCCTGGTAAGCAATACTTCATGTGTGTTGTCAGGGTAGCAGGGAGAATTAAGTATCGCTTCTGTGAGTCCACTGGGAGAAGACAGCTGGAAACTTGTGCCTGCTCTCTCGGGGACTCCACCTCATGCATCTTTGGTCTTTGCTGATTTTAATTTGTATCCTTTCATTATAATAAACAGTTACCATGAATATAACAGCTTTTCTGAGTTTTATGAGTCCTCTTGAATCCTCAAGGCTGAAGATAGTTTTGGGGAACCCCAACAGAGAAGATCTCACAGGTCATGAAGAAGTTAACTGACAAGACACAGGGCTGATATGTGAAAACAATTTTGAGTGGAGCTAAATATACATTGTAAGGAATATTATTAATTCCTTAGTCTAAATTTCCTACTGAATTTATTTGAAAGGTAAAAACAATATGAAAAGTTGACTGTCAATTTTTATGCATGTAAGACCACAAAACCCCTTTGCTACTCGTGTGCGTATCAATACCTGCATCTATGTTTATACCTTGGTCTATGTCTATAGCGGCATCTGCATCTTTTTCTACGCCTCTTAATAGCTACCAAACACTGATAGGTGCTATTCATAGGTTTGTCAATGTGACATATAAAAAAAGTTGAGTGTTTTTTTAAAATAACTAGATTTCCATTCATTGCTTGAATATAATCTGTAGATTACCTACAAATATAATCTCTGTACAGTTCTCCCAGAACATTATGTAAGCCTTTTTTCTTTTTTAAATGATTCAACTTAGAATATTAACTAAATTCTAGGAGACTTTCTTTCTTCACTCTGTCTGTAGTCTGTCCCCAGTTTTTGTAAATAATGAGGCTATTTTTTTTAAAAGTGTGCACCAGTAAAACCCAATTCCTTGACTATGTTTCTTTGAAATTTCTGTGAAGTAGAGGGAAAAATAATGGCATTTTATTCTGAACTTACCTCTGTTCAACACAAAAGAAACACTCATTCTGGAAAGTGCGGCCATTTGAGGCACAAACAGGTGCTGTCACATTGGGGCAGTCTGCATTGTAATCAGGGTCCAGTGGGATATACATTTTACATCGGGGCTGCAAATACATGATACCATAAAGTAACAAATAATAGACTCTCTGCCATCTATTTCTTCCTGTCACTTCTGTCCCACTTAAAAATAATATTAAATCATACCAGTCAATTGATCTTATCAAGGATTCCCTGTTCTGTGGCCTTCTGTCAGGCCAGTTTCTTTTTCTGATTGTAGTGTCCCCACCCATCCTATCATCTCTTCAAGTCATAACCATTTTAATATCCCTGTTTAACCTTGAATGCAAAGCTTTCACTTAGCCTTCATGTTTCAGTTCCAATAGGACGTTTATGAGTGGAGATGCTTATGTGTTTGTGAAATTCTAGAGGACAGACCTCAAGTGTCATTGGTCAGAATAAGGATTTTATATTAAAACTTATTAAAACTCACAGGCAAGATAGCTGAATAGGAAGAGCTCCCGTCTGCAGCTCCCAGTGAGATCAATGCAGAAGGTGGGTGATTTCTACATTTCCAACTGAGGTACCTGACTCATCTCACTGGAACTGGTTAGACAGTGGGTACAGCCCACGGAGGGTGAACAGAAGCAGAGTGGGGCCCTACCTTACCCAGGAAGTGCAGTGGGTCAGGGAACTCCCTCCCCAGCCAAGGGAAGCCATGAGAGACTGTGCTGTGAAGGACAGAGCTATCCATCCCAGATACTATGCTTTTCCCACAGTCTTCGCAACCTGCAGACCAGGAGATTCCCCCAGGTCCCTACACCACCAGGGCCCTGGGTTTCAAGCACAAAACTGGGTGCCCATTTGGGCAGACGCTGAGCTAACTGCAGGAGTTTTTTTTCATACCCCAGGGGTGCCTGGAACTCCAGCGAGACAGAACTGTTCACTCCCATGGAAAGGGGGCTGAAGCCAGGGAGCCGAGTGGTCTTGCTCAGCAGGTCCCATCCCCACGGAGCCCAGCAAGCTAAGATCCACTGGCTTGAAATTCTCTCTGCCAGCACGGCAGTCGGAAGTCGACCTGGGACACTCAAGCTTGGTGGGGGGAGGGGCATCCGCCATTACTGAGGCTTGAGTAGGCGGTTTTCCCCTCACAGTGTAAACAAAGCCACTGGGAAGTTCCCACTGGGTGGAGCCCACTGCAGCTCAGCAAAGCTGCTGTAGCCAGACTGCCTCTCTAGATTTCTCCTCTCTGGGCAGGGCATCACTGACAAAAAGGCAGCAGCCCCAGTCAGGGGCTTATAGATAAAACTCCCATCTCCCTAGGACAGAGCACCTGGGGGAAGGGGCAGCTGTGGGTGCGTCTTCAGCAGACTTAAACGTTCCTGCCTGCTGGCTCTAAAAAGAGTAGTGGATCTTCCAGCACAGTGCTTGAGCTTAGCTAAGGGATAGACTGTTCCTCAAGTGGGTCCCTGACCCCCGTGCCTCCTGAAGGGGAGACACCTCCCAGCAGGGGTCTACAGACACCTCAAAGAGGAGAGCTCTGGCTGGCATCTGGCAGGTGCCGCTCTGGGACAAAGTTTCCAGAGGAAGGAGCAGGCAGCAATCTTTGCTGTTCTGCAGGCTCTACTGGTGATAACCAGACAGGGGCTGGAGTGGACCTCCAGCAAACTCCAGCCGACCTGCAGAAGAGGGGCCTGTTAGAAGGCAAACTAACAAACGAAAGCAATAGTATCAACATCAACAGAAAGGATGACCATGCCAAAACCCGATCTGAAGGTCTCCAACATCAAAGACCAAAGGTAGATAAATCCACGAAGATTAGGAAAAATCAGCCCAAAAAGGCTTAAAATTTCAAAACTCAGAATGCCTCTTCTCCTCCAAAGGATCACAACTTGGCAGCAAGGAAACAAAACTGGATGGAGAATGAGTTTGACAAATTGACAAAAGTAGGCTTCAGAAGGTGGGTAATAACAAACTCCTCAGAGCCAAAGGAGCATGTTCTAACCCAATGCAAGAAAGCTAAGAACCTTGATAAAAGGTTACAGGAACTGCTAACTAGAATAACCAGTTTAGAGAAGAACATAAATGACTTGATGAAGATGAAAAACACAGCATGAGAACTTTGTGAAGCATACACAAGTATCAATAGCCAAATCAATCAAGCAAAAGAAAGGATATCAGAGATTGAAGATCAACTTAATGAAATAAAGTGTGAAGGCAAGATTAGAGAAAAAAGGATGAAAAGGAATGAACAAAGCCTCCAAGAAATATGGGATTATGTGAAAAGGCCAAACTGTGTTTGACTGGTATACCTGAAAGTGATGGGGAGAATGGAACCAAGTTGGAAAACACACTTCAGGATATTATCCAGGAGAACTTCCCCAGCCTAGCAAGACAGGCCAACATTCAAATTTGGGATAAACAGAGAACACCACAAAGATACTCCTGAAGGAGGGCAATCCCAAGAGACAGAATCGTCAGATTCACCAAGGTTGAAATGAAGGAAAAAATGTTAAGGGCAGCCAGAGAGAAAGGTCAGTTTACCCACAAAAAAAAAAAGCCCATCAAACTAACAGTGGATCTCTCTGCAGAAACCCTACAAGCCAGAAGAGAGTGGGAGCCCAATGTTCAACATTCTTAAAGAAAAGAATTTTCAACCCAGAATTTCATATCCAGCCAAACTAAGCTTCACAAGGGAAGGAGAAATAAAATCTTTCACAGACAAGCAAATGCTGAGGGATTTTGTCACCACCAGGCCTGCCTTACAAGAGCTCCTGAGGGAAGCACTAAACATGGGAAGGAAAAACCGGTATCAGCCACTGCAAAAACATGCCAAAATGTAAAGACCATCAACACTATGAAGAAACTGAATCAACTAATGGGCAAAATAGCCAGCTAGCATAATAATGACAGGATCAAATTTACATATAACAATATTAACCTTAAATGTAAATGGGCTAAATGCCCCAATTAAAAGACACAGACTGGCAAATTAGACAGAGTCAAGACCCAGCAGTGTATCCAGGAGACCCATCTCACGTGCAAAGACACATATAGACTCAAAATAAAGGGATGGAGGAAGATTTACCAAGCAAATGGAAAGCAAAAAAAAAAAAAAAAAAAAAAGGCAGGGGTTGCAATTCTAGTCTCTGATAAAACAGACTTTAAACCAACAAAGATCACAAGAGACAAAGAAGGCCATTACATAATGGTAAAGGGATCAATACAACAAGAAGAGCTAACTATCCTAAATATATATGCACCCAATACAGGAGCACCCAGATTCATAAAGCAAGTTCTTAGAGACCTACAAGGAGACTTACACTCCCACACAATAATAGTGGAAGACTTTAACACCCCACTGTCAGATAGATTGATGAGACAGAAAGTTAACAAGGATACTTAGGACTTGAACTCAGCTCTGGACCAAGTGGACGTAATAGACATCTACAGAACTTTCCACCCCAAATCAACAAAGTATACATTCTTCTCAGCACCACATCGCACTTATTTTAAAATTGAACACATTATTGGAAGTAAAACACTCCTCAGCAAATGCAAAAGAATGGAAATCATAACAAACAGTCTCTCAGACCACAGTGCAATCAAAGTACAACTCAGGATTAAGAAACTCACTCAAAACTGCACAACTACATGGAAACAGAACAACCTGCTCATGAATGGCTACTGGGTAGATAACAAAATTAAGGCAAAAATAAAGATATTCTTTGAAACTGATGAGAACAAAGACACAACATAACAGAATCTCTGGGACACAGCTAAAACAGTGTTCAGAGGGAAATTTATAGCACTAAATGCCCACAGGAGAAAGTGGGAAAGATCTAAAATCGACACCTTACATCAAAATTAAAAGAACTAGAGAAGCAAGAGCAAACACATTCAAAAGCTAGCAGAAGGCAAGAAATAACTAAGATCAGAGCAGAACTGAAGGCAATAGAGACTCAAAAACCCCTTCAAAAAATCAATGATTCTAGGAGCTGGTTTTTTTAAAAGATTAACAGAACAGATAGACTGCTAGCCAGACTAAAAAAGAAGAAAAGAGGGAAGAATCAAATAGACACAATAAAAAATGATAAAGGGGATATCACCACCAATCCCTCAGAAATACAAACTACCATCAGAGAATACTATAAATAACTCTATGCAAATAAACTAGAAAATCTAGAAGAAATTGATAAATTCCTGGACACATAGGTCCTCCCAAGACTAAACCAGGAAGAAGTCAAATCCCTAAATAGACCAATAACAAGTTCTGAAATAGAAGCAGTAATTAATAGCCTACCAACCAAAAAAAGCCCAGGACCAGATGGATTCACAGCTGAATTCTACCAGAGGTACAAAGAGGAGCTGGTACCATTCCTTCTGAAATTACTCCAAACAATAGAAAAAGAGAGACTCCTCTCTAACTCATTTTATGAGGCCAGCATCATCCTGATACCAAAACCTGGCAGAGACACAAGAAAAGAAAATTTCACGCCAAGATCCCTGGTGAACATTGATGGGAAAATCCTCAATAAAATACTGGCAAACCGAATCCAGCAGCACATCAAAAAGCTTATCCACCATGATCAAGTCAGCTTCATCCTTGCAATGCAATGTTTGTTTAACATATGCAAATCAATAAACAGAATCCATCACATAAACAGAACCATGACAAAAACCACATGATTATCTCAATGGTGCAGAAAAGACCTTCAATAAAATTCAACACCCCTTCATGCTAAAAACACTCAATGAACTAGGTATTGATTGAATGTATCTCAAAATAGTAAGAGCTATTTATGACAAACCCACAGCCAATATCATACCAAATGGGCAAAAGCTGGAAGCATTCCCTTTGAAAGCCAGCACAAGGCAAGGATGTCCTCTCTCACCACTCCTATTCAACATAGTATTAGAAATTCTGACCAGGGCATTCAGGCAAGAGAAAGAAATAAAGGATATTCAAATAGGAAAAGAGGAAGTCAAATGATCTCTGTTTGCAGATGACATGATCATATATTTAGAAAACTCCATCATCTCAGCCCAAAAATTCCTTAAGCTGATAAGCAACTTCAGCAAAGTCTCAGGATACAAAATCAATGTGCAAAAATCACAAGCATTCCTATACACCAATAACAGACAAACAGAGAGCCAAATCATGAGTGAACTCCCATTCACAATTGCTACAAAGAGAATAAAATACCTAGGAATAAAACTTACAAGGGATGTGAAGGACCTCTTCAAGGAGAACTACAAACCACTGCTCAAGGAAATAAGAGAGGATACAAACAAATCGAAAAACATCCCATGCTCATGGATAGGAAGAATCAATACTGTGAAAATGGCGATACAGCGCAAAGTAATTTGTAAATTCAGTGCTATTCCCATCAAGCTACCATTGACTTTCTTCACATAATTAGAAAAAAACTACTTTAAATTTCATATGGAACCAAAAAAGAGCCCATACAGCCAAGACAATTTTAAGCAAAAAAACAAAGCTAGAGGCATCACGCTACCTGACTTCAAATTATACTACAAGGCAACAGTAACCAAAACAGCCACATAGACCAATGGAACAGAACAGAGCCCTCAGAAATAACACCACACATCCACAACCATCTGATCTTTGACAAACCTGACAAAAACAAGCAATGGGGAAAGGATTCCCTATTTAATAAATGGTGTTGGGAAAACTGGCTAGCCATATGCCAAAAACTGAAACTGGACCCCTTCCTTACAACTCACACAAAAATTAACTCAAGATGGATTAACGATTTAAATGCAAGAACTAAAACCATAAAATCCCTAGAAGAAAACCTAGGCAATACCATTCAGGACACAGGCATGGGCAAAAACTTCATGACTGAAAAACACCAAAAGCAATTGGTAACAGAAGCCAAAATTGACAAACGGGATCTGATTAAAGAGCTATATAAACTATCAGCAAAATAAACTATCATCAGAGTGAACAGGCAACCTACAGAATGGGAGAGAATTTTTGCAATCTATCCATCTGACAAAGGGCTAATATCCAGAAGCTACAGGGAATTTAAACAAATTTCCAAGAAAAAAACAACCTCATCAAAAAGTGGGTGAAGGATATGAACAGACATTTTTCAAAAGAAGACATTTATGCAGCCAACAAACATATGAAAAAACACTCATCATCACTGGTCATCAGAGAAATGCAAATCAAAACCACAATGAGATACCATCTCACACCAGTTAGGATGGCGCAGTGGCTCACGCCTGTAATCCCAGCACTTTGGGAGGACGAGGCGGGCGGATCACAAGGTCGGGAGATTGAGACCATCCTGGCTAACACGGTGAAACCCCGTCTCTACTAAAACATACAAAAAATTAGCCAGGCTTGGTGGCGGGTCCCTGTAGTCCCAGCTACTCGGGAGGCTGAGGCAGGAGAATGGCGTGAACCCAGGAGGCAGAGCTTGCAGTGAGCCAAGATCGCGCCACTGCACTCCAGCCTGGGCGAGACAGCTAGACTCTGTAAAAAAAAAAAAAAAAAGAAAGAAAAAAGTCAGGAAACAACAGATGCTGGAGAGGATATGGAGAAATAGGAATGCTTTTTCACTGTTGGTGGGAGTGTAAGTTAGTTCAACCATTGTGGAGGACAATGTGGTGAGTCCTCAAGGATCTAGAACTAGAAATACCATTTGACACGGCAATCTCTTTACTGGGTATATACCCAAAGGATTATAAATCATTCTATTATAAAAACACATGCACACATGTTTATTGTAGCACTATTCACAATAGCAAAGACTTGGAACCAATCCAAGTGCCCATCGATGATAGACTGGATAAAAAAATGTGGCACATATATACCGTGGAATACTATGCAGCCATGAAAAAGAATGAGTTCATGTCCGTTGCAGGGACATGTATGAAGCTGGAAACCATCATTCTTAGCAAATTAACACAGGAACAGAAAACCAAACACCACATGTTCTCACTCATAAGTGGGAGTTGAACAATGAGAACACATGAACACAGGGAGAAGAACATTACACAGTGGGGCCTGTTGGGGCAGCAGGGACAAGGAGAGGAATAGCATTAGGAGAAATACCTAATGTAGAGGACGGATTGATGGGTGCAGCAAACCACCGTGGCACATGTATACCTATGTAGCAAACCTATATGTTCTGCACATGTATCCCAAAACTTATTAAAACTGAGAATAAACCCTGGATTTACCACGGTTTAGCTTTGTGACTTTGAACACATGGCAGGTATTATTTTACTTAATGATCAGAGATATATTTACTCAATATTTTATTTGACTATAAAGATATTTATTTTACTAAAATATTATATTTTAAAGCTTGTGCTACATGGGAGACAATCTAAGTATGGAGAGGTCTATGTGCAAGGTCACATAGAATCCTTCCATTCTGCTTTACCTCCATGAAGATTTATTTATTTATTTATAGACAGGGTTTCACTCTGTTGCCCAGGCTGGAGTGCAGTAGTGCCATTATGGCTCATTGCAGTTTCCAACTCCTGGCCTCAAGTGACCCTCCCAACTCAACCTCCTATGTAGCTGGCTACAGGCTTGCCCCACCACACCTGGCTAATTTTTGCATTTTTTTAGACACAGGATCTTGCTATGTTGCTCAGGCCGACCTTGAACTCCTGGGCTCAGGTGATTCTCCTGCCTCAGCTTCCCTAAGTTCTGGAATTACAGGTATGAGCCACTGTGCCTGACTTTCCATGAAGTTTTAGATCTCTCATGTCAGGAGAGTGATTAGACTAGAATTACAATCTAGAACTGAGAAATTTAAATTTACCTTAGGCCACCTAGTGAAGTCACGTCTTTTGAAAATTCCTGCAAATAAAGAACAAACACAGTAAGTTAAAGGAAATAGTTCTCCATGGGATATAATATCACTTACTGAAGTCACTGATTGAATAATGTAAACTAATTTAATTACTCATTTACAAAAATGTATACAAAAGAATTTTAATAGCAATAGAATTTGCAGTAACATTCCTTTTTAAATTACTTTATCCATTTATTCTTTCTTTTTCACAGTATTGATCTTATTTATAAATTTGCTGTATCAGTGAGGAAAGAGTAAAAACTGTTTGAGGTTGTATATATAACTTAAAATAATTTTATTTATTTATTTTCACTTTTGTTGGCTTTAGCTTCCTCTTCACTGCAATTGGGGTAATTACATGCATTTTTAAAATTTAAAAAAGTAAATATGATATAGTAAGTAATGTATCAGGCCAGTTCCTACCAAGATGCTGAATTAAAGTGGGCACAGTGATGATAAGAAAACTGAGGGAGTTCCCTGTCTTTCAGGATACTGACTTTATGAGTTGGTTGTATGAGGGGTGCTGGTGTTACCTAGGACAGAGGGTGACTAGCTGCCTGTGGGAAAATGAAATAAGAAAGTACTTATTGTATTCTGCTCTTACTTATCTGTCACTGTTAAGTGATATTTAAAATATCATAGAATATTCTGACTTTCCAAAAGTTAGAATTTTCAAAAGTTAAAAGAAAAATTCTGCACGATATTTAGAAATCTTCCCACAAAGACTACTAACCTTTCGAGGAATAGATCTTGCTGATTACATGTACACTCTTTCAGAGAACAAAAAAGATAGAATGCTTTTATCTACTTCTGAAAGGTCAGAATATTTTTATGACAAAAGTAGCTGGATATAGTTATAAGAAAAGAAAAATAAAGGTCTTCATCTAGTAAAAATGAAACAAAATTACATGTATATACTGCACATCATACATAAGAATTAACTCCAAATTAATCAGGATCTAAACATAAAAAAACTGTACAATAATTAAAATGACATAATTCCTTTTTCATCATAAAGATTCATTAATCTAAATACAATAACAGAAAACACAGCTGCATTTTTTTTTTACTTAAAAATAAAAACAACTTCCCGGCAAAAAATAAACATATACAATCTAAAAAGATTTTTGATAAAGGGCTAATATGCCTAATTTATAAAGAACTCATTAAAATTGAGGGAAGAAAAAAATAAGAAACCTAACTGAAGAGCAGACAATATATATGCAAATATAATTTACGCAAGCATACATACTCAAAAAGATACAGAAATGACCCTTAAATCTCTAAAGGAAATTCAGCCTTACTCATGCTAAGAAAAATGCTAATTAAAACTATATGGAAATATCATTTATCAGGTATCAGATTAGCTGTTGAGAAAGAGGTTCCTGGTGGGAATCCAAATTGGAAGAATGTTTATGAAGTAAAATTTGGCAATATTGAACAAAACTATATTTGCATTTACAGAATTCTTATTCCATGCTTTTGCAAAATGTAAGCCTACAAATTAGAGTTCAATGTATAAATGACTTTTTTGTCTTCAGAATAAGAATATATAGTTCAACTAATAGATTCAGAGATAAGTTGGGTTAGTTCCATTCCTCTCATTTTGGTGTAAACCTATTTTTCTTTTAAAATATGGTTTAGTTAATTTGTTAAAGACAGACCTGAAGATTCTGTACTTGTGATTTCTGGTGTGGATCCTGAGAACAGGAAGTATTGGCATCCTAAAGGTCTGACATTTGCATAACAGATTGGCATAAAGATAAACAAATAGATCGGTGAAAAGGATGGAATCCAGAAATATAGGCATCTAAGAAGTTCAAAAATATACACTTCTATGGACAAGTGCACTTTGGCAAAGGGGAAAGAACAATTTAGTGGAAAAAGAATCATCCTTTCCACAAACCATACTAAAACAATTGGGCTTCTGGAAGGAAAACAAAAAAAGAATCTCAATTTATATATTGCACCATCATCTGAAACATTTTTTATTATCTAATATTTTTTAAATTTTAGTTTTCTAATGAAAAGTTATTAGTTCATGCAGTAACTTTGGAGAACCATCTGGCATTATCTTCTAGTATAGAAAATTCACACACATTGTAGCATAGCAACTCTACTCTTAGATATATACCTAAGAGAAACTCTTGTTCATGTGCATCAAAAAACATGTATAAGAATATTTCTACCAGATCTGCTCTTAACATCATAAATTTGTAAGCAAACCAAATGTCCATCAACAAAAGAGTAATGAAATTAGGCTATAGTCGCACATTGGGATATTATTCATTGATGTGGTATTATTCATCAATGAAACTAAATGAACAACTGCACATATGAATATTTATAAATTTAAACAATATGTAGGAAAAAGCAAATTTCAAAAGATGAAAATAATCTCTTCATATAATATTGAATTTAAAAGTCCTAATAATAGGCCAGGAGTGGTGGCTCACGCCTGTAATCCCAGCACTTTGGGAGGCCGAGGCGGGCAGATGACGAGGTCAGGAGATGGAGACCATCCTGGCTAACACGGTGAAACCTTGTCTCTACTAAAAATACAAAAAATTAGCCGGGCGTGGTGGCGGGCGCCTGTAGTCCTAGCTACTCGGGAGGCTGAGGCAGGAGAACGGCGTGAATCTGGGAGGCGGAGCTTGCCGCACACTCCAGCCTGGGCAACAGGGTGAGACTCTGTCTCCAAAAAAAACAAAACAAAACAAAAGTCCTATATGACAAGTTATATAAATGTTACATAAATGTTAAAATAATTATAAAAATAAATTTTCCATGATGTGTATAAATAAAAGACTATATTAAAAATAAGAGCACGAGAAGAATGGACACAAGATTTAGAATGACTGAAACTGAAGTAAGAATTTTGGGAAAAATAAATTTAAAAAAAAAGATGTAGAATTGTGTTTTTCTTGGATGAAGATAGAAAAGAGAATTGGATGATTGAATACTACATTATTGGATTTGAACTTTTGTCAGTAGTCTAGATTTTTGCAGGAATGGTATATTCATGGTGCTTTTTGATTGAACCCAATGAAATTTAGTGAACCAAGTATTGTGATTAATCCAATTCTATCCAACTGAGGCATATTTAAAATAATAAAGTACATTACAGAGAACCTACACATAGCAGGAAATCAACTGATAATAGCTACATTTTTAAACATTCATTTAGTGAGCATTTACTTTGTACCATGTATTTAAGGATGATCTGGAATGCAAACATGAGATTATAGTGTCTGCTTTACTAATCTGTAATTTATTTGCAGGTGTACTATTTTCTTATTGCTGTTGTAATGAATTGTCACAAACTTAGTGACTTAAAACAACACAGATTTATTATCTTACAATTCTGGAGGTGAGAAGTCCTAAAGTCAAGATGTCAGCAGTGATGCATTCCTCCTGGAGTTTCTAAGGAAGAATTAATTTCCTTACCTTTTCCAGCTTCTACAGGCTGTCTGAGTTCCTCAGCCCATGGCCCTTTTACTGCACCATTCTAACTTCTTCCATTGTCACGTCTTCTCTGACTTGGGCCCTCCTGCCTCCCTCTGATAAGAATCCCTGTGTTTATCTTGTTCCACCTGAATAGTCCAGTATAATTTTTCAATCTTAGGATCCTTAACTAAATTACATCTGCAAAGTCCCCTGTGCCATGCAAGGCAACATATTCACAGGTTCCAGTGATTAGGACTTGGATATTTTGGGGAGGCATTATTCCATCTATAATTAGCAGGTAACATAGGTTTTGTTTTTATACATTCATCATTTTTACTGCTGAACTCTAAAGACACATGTGAACCCAACATCAATCACAGAAATAGCTTTTATTTTTCATTGGCTTATTTTTCATTATCATATTTATCATATCATTTATCATATTTGAAATCATAAGAAAATGCATCATTTTTTCTAGGAAAAAATAATAATTATACTGTATATTGCTTACAATAAAAAAATCACATTTTCTCTGCACTAGAGGATTTCTTTTGAATCGACAGAATAGACACGAGGTTGTGACTCCACCATGTAGAAAACAAGTCTGGTTTTTCTATTTAAGAATATACATTTTAATTATACCCAGTTTGGACTACACTGGCTTACATTTCAGCAAAATATTTCCCATAAAAGTAAAAAATTACTCATTTTCTTTCCTATAACTTTAAGAAAATCAGAGTTTATCTCCCAAAACCTCTTAGGTTACTCACCTGAGAAAGCCACATGTGTCAAAGTAGAGCATACCAGGAAAAATATAATCTTGTGGGGGAAAGGCAGCCATTTCATCTCATATAAGACTCTTCTTTGATAAGGCCTGTGAACATGTCCAAGATTGTTTCTAGTTTCCCGCACAGCTAGCTTTTCCAATGTGAGAGAACACAACATCCTAAGGTGATACCATTCGCGTACACTTGCCCTGGTGATTCTTATACTGACCTGGTCTCCAGGAACTCAGGCCTGAGAGAGCCCTTTTGCTTTCAAGAGGAAGATGAAAAACATTAAAAAAATGACTTTTTTTTTTTTCTGCCAAAAACTAGCTGACAATCACGGTTCTGGCCTGGAAGAAAAATTAGGCCCAAGATTCATCAGGGCTGACTCAAAGTCTATTACCTATACATAGGTTCACCCTACAAGTATCTAATTATCTCACAGTTAATTACCTAAGCTGCTGCCTTCTTGTTAGTGAACACAGACATGTAAAGAATTCATAAGAATTCTGAGGTAACAGGTGTGAACTGAGGGCTGTCCTGTAGAATCTTGGACATATCACCTTATAACATGTGATTCCCTGAGATGGACCAGTTTCTCCCACATTTAAGCCCTTTATTTCCCAGCTAAATTTCTCTTTGCCAGGTCAGTCACATGGGCTCAAATATAAAGAATGGGTTAAAAATGGAATTGTTGGTCATGCTTAATAAAAATTGTGTATACCTTCCCTGATTCAAGAATCAGAAAAAAAAACAAAAAACATATGACCTATGACCTTGAATTGAGTGAGATGCTAGAAATCACAGAGTTTGGAGTTAGAGAGATGGGAGTTCAAATTCTTGGTTTAACGTCTCTGAGAAGTGTAGGCCTCAGCAAGTATGAACTTCATAGGGTATTGAAAGAATCAACTGGTATTAATATAAGTAGAGTTTAAACATATTAAATTGACAATTTGTTTAGCCCAACTTTTCTTTGCTGGGAGTGAAATATTTAGGCCCAGGGAGAAGATATCTTCCCAGTCCATTTCCTTAACTTGCTGATACCCTACTCTATCCATTCTGTCTCCTTTCAAAATTGTAGCAGGGGCATACAGAGAAATGAAGGAGAACCATAAATAAGTGTGACGTTTTCTCTACTTTAATATGCAGAGGAAACAAAAGGAGGGTGTTAGAGGAAGAAGAGGGAAACCCACTGACAGAGAGGAAAGCTGAAGAGATCCCACCACTGACTTGGACTAAGGAGAGAGAAGTCAAAGAGTAGTTACCTGGATGAGGTGGCTGAATGTGGGCCTGCTCTTGTCACAACTAGCCTTGAAAAGAGCTGCTGTTCCAGGAGTCTGTAGCCAAGGACATGCAGCAGTGGGGGCTGACTCATTGCATAGCTGAGTGACCAATTGCTTGGCATGAGTTTACTTTAATGGCTGTTTCTGAGTTTGGTCACTCTCCTGAACCACCCCTTCTGACGTGTCCTGTTCCAGCAGGAAGAGACAGACCTGGATGTTCCATACTTGTGATTTCTGGATGTGGAGCCTGAGAACAAGAAGTACTGGGATCCTAAAGTTCTGACATTTGCAAAGCAGATTAATGACCTACCACATTCCAGATCATTTGGCGATTTTGTGTGTGTGTGTGTGTGTGTGCCAAATTCAAGGTGGTTCCAGCCTTTCTAGTCTTCTCTAGCCCTTCTTCTCAGAAGTCACACGTGTTCTGTCTTTCTAGGATATAATTTTTTTTCTATTAGCCTGGGTAACACCCCAACCAATAAGGTTTGCAATATCCAAGCCTCCTAATTTCTCTACTTATTAGCTTATATTAAGCTTCAGCATAAGCAAGCCTAAACTCGCCATTATCTGGAAAAGTTCTATTTCACAGGCTTTAATCTCTCCTAGAGTAGTTAGTACTCTTTTGTGACTTTGTGTTCCTGTACTAGCTAGAATTCCATAGTCTGACGTTAATATTTAGCTCCTTAACATGTCCATCCTCTCTTGATGTCCTGCTCTCTATTTTTCCTTCTTTCTTAATCAAGTTATAACAGGTTCATAATTCAGGATTGCACATGATCATTGCTATGCAACCCAGATGTCTGTTATCTAGGTTTTGCTCTAACAAGGCTTGCACTGGTTTATCTCATAACCTTCACTATGGTGCCTAGACAGCTGTAGTTCAGGCCTGCTAAGGCTTCTCATGACCTTCACTGTACTTCTTAGATAAAACAGAATACTTGAAGTTACTAGTTTCAGAGAACAAGAATATACAAACCCATACCATAAAACAAAGGAAAATTTGTTTTTCTTCTCCCTGTGTTGAGGGAATGCTGGGAGAGTCTCCAGAGCACATTAGATAATATTATTAAGACTTTTCCTGGGTCTGAGCTGTGCTTGTTGCTGCCTCTGGGACAAGTCAGCCTAATACAGAAAAGTTTATTTCTCTTTCTTTTTAATTTTATTTTTCTTTAATTTTCTGCCTCACTGTCAGTGCTCTGTTTATATCTTTTTGGGTTTTGTGCATCGGTTTGTGTGGCTCCACTTCCAACTGCTAGCATCTTGTATCTCTTTGTTAATGGGCTTTCTCTGAATACTCTGTCCGTGTACCTTGTGCCAGAAGCTACATGCAGTCAACACACCCTGTGAGCATCTCTCCATCAATGAGTGATGAGAGTTGGTGTATAAATATGCCACCACCCTTGCCTTTTGGGTAGAATAAACCTGGTGTTGATGCTTCATACTACCTCTAGAATCCCACTGTGGAAGAAGGATTCATTTTCCCACTGTGATAATCTGCTGGATGACACCCTATTCCTTGACTCCCTTCACTTTTCTGCCCCACTTTCCGAATCTCCTACTAATGTTTCCCAAACAGACTACTTTATAGTCAAATCTTTACACAGAATCACCTTCCGGAGGAATCCAAACTAAGATATATAGCCAACATATATCTCAAACTTAACATGTAAAGACTTTTTTTTTTTTTTTAATTTCTGAACACCAGCCAGCAGGAGAAAAGAGAGATAGACTTTCACACCCCTCTGACACTGGTCAAACAGTACAAAATCCAGTAATGCAAGGAGTAATTTCTGGAAAGCAAATGCACAGTATGGTGAAGAAAGGAAATATAACTGTATTGCATACTTATAATTTGCTAAGAGGATAGGATAAACTAAGTTGAATCTTCTCATTAAACATACATACACAGACACACAATGGTAACTATGTAGAGATAAGGGATATATTTCTTAGTTTGATTATGGGGATAATCTCTCAATGTATAGGTATATTAAAACATCACATTGTACATCTTAAGTATGTACTTTTTTATTGTACTTTGAGTTCTAGGGTACATGTGCATAACGTGCAGGTTTGTTACATATGTACACATGAGCCATGTTGGTGTGCTGCACCCACCAACTCGTCATTTACACTAGGTATATCTCCTAATGATATCCCTCCTCCCACCCCATGACAGACCCTGGTGTGTGATGTTCCCCTTCCTGTGTCCAAGTGTTCTCATTGTTCAATTCCCACCTATGAGTGAGAATATGCAGTGTTTGGTTTTTTATCCCTGCAATAGTTTGCTGAGAATGATGGTTTCCAGCTTCATCCATGTCCTACCAAGGACATGAACTCATCATTTTTTATGGCTGCATAGTATTCCATGGTGTATATGTGCCACATTTTCTTAATCCAGTCTATCATTGATGGACAATTGGTTGGTTCCAAGTCTTTGCTATTGTGAATAGTGCCGCAATAAACATACGTGTGCATGTGTCTTTATAGCAGCATGATTTATAATCCTTTGGGTATATACCCAGTAATGGGATGGCTGGGTCAAATGGTATTTCTAGTTCTAGATCCTTGAGGAATCACGACACTGTCTTCCACAATGGTTGAACTAGTTTACAGTCCCACCAACAGTGTAAAAGTGTTCCTATTTCTCCACATCCTCTCCAGCACCTGTTGTTTCCTGACTTTTTAATGATCACCATTCTAACTGGTGTGAGATGGTATCTCATTGTGGTTTTGATTTGCATTTCTCTGATGGCCAGTGATGATGAGCATTTTTTCATGTGTTTTTTGGCTGCATAAATGTCTTATTTTGAGAAGTGTCTGTTCATATCCTTCACCCACTTT
Source organism: Symphalangus syndactylus (assembly GCF_028878055.3). NCBI lineage: Eukaryota > Metazoa > Chordata > Mammalia > Primates > Hylobatidae > Symphalangus > Symphalangus syndactylus. The sequence continues at coordinate 38,581,848 of NC_072429.2, forward strand.
TTGATGGGGTTGTTTTTTTCTTGTAAATTTCTTTGAGTTCTTTGTAGATCCTGGATATTAGCCCTTTGTCAGATGAGTAGATTGCAAAAATTTTCTCCCATTCTGTAGGTTGCCTGTTCACTCTGATGGTAGTTTCTTTTGCCGTGCAGAAGCTCTTCAGTTTAATTAGATCCCATTTGTCAATTTTGGCTTTTGTTGCCATTGCTTTTTGTGTTTTAGACATGAAGTCCTTGCCCGTGCCTATGTCCTGAATGGTATTGCCTAGGTTTTCTTCTAGGGTTTTTATGGTTTTAGGTCTAACATTTAAGTCTTTAATCCATCATGTCAATGACATCTGAATAAAGCTATTAAAATTGTTCAAATTTGTTATCTTAATATATTTAAATTTTATTTAAATTATATATTCCATATTTACCAATAAAAACCTGCATTATCACCTCCAAAGTGCCACAGTTCCTGTACATTCTGAGACTGATTTTTTCTTTTAATGTTGATTATTAGTCCTTAAAGTTTCTAATAAATTCTGATTTTTCTTTAAAAAGTGTATATCCCTCCATTAAAGAATGTTTCCTAGAAATTGGACATGTATTTTAGACTGAAGGAAACTCCATCCCACAAGCATCACAAATGACTCTCATTCCTTCCCAGGAGATGTTCTCTGTAACGGTGTTGTCATGCCGTCAACAAAATCATCCGTGTAAAAGATGATTTTAAGAGCACTAGACTCTTAATATACTTGACAAGAGATGAAACCACTTAAAACAACAGAGATGTACTATTTGTCAGCAGATTTATTTGCACTCCACTCCCAAGGCAAATACAGGACATTCTTCCGAGCCAATTTAGCTAGAAGCGTGATGACACTTGAATTCATAGAATAAATGGACATGGAAGGTGGGAGATTTTTCCTAGTTTTGGTGTATATGATGTCTGGATGGCCTGAGGCCTTACCCTTGTCAAGAGCTAATGCTCAGGAAGTGGTAAAGGCTCTCTTAATGCACATAACTCCTGATTCGGGGACACCAAAGCATATTAAATTATACAGAGAAAATAATTTTATTTCTATTGTCATCAGGAATTATGCATAAGTATGCAGATTCTTATAAACCTTAGTTCTCTGAAAGACAGAGCTAATAAATCAAACTGCAAAACCCATTGGTTAAGATTCTGTACCTGCTACACTATGATGACCTAGAGTTTTACCATTCACTTATTGCCATTAGATGTAATCCCACAATAAAGCACAGAATCTCTTCCTTTAAATTCTTTTTGGCAGGGCTATGAATTTGTGTATGAGAACATTTCCTGTGCCTGATTTAATCTAATTCTGCCACAGTCATGTGCAATATTTAAAGGACTTCTCTCATCTCTAGAAACCTTAAGACATTAAGTTGCAAGAATCTGGAAGGACCTTCCAGAAGTCTACCAATCCTAGTTGCTGGGAGGTTATGTCCGCCTAAAAGTGCTTTGCAAGAAACAGATGCTGTCATCATGCTGGAGAGAAGTTTTCTAGTGCTGCTAGTCACCCATGTGGTTATCAAAGCTAAAAAAGGAAATCCTTTTGGATTCGTGTTTCCCATAAGAAGCCAGCTCTGCAGGAGGACTAGACTGTGGTTCCAAAAAAGGACATAAAACTTAACTTTTTTGAGTAGCTGATCCTGTTTCTGAACGTAACTGAAAGGATGAGTTCTAGAAAACTCATTACTATTCTTGTGGACATCCGTGCTGTCCTTTTCACAGTGGAGTTATTTCAAATACTTAAGAGTCACATCTTCCTGGAAAACAAGCTTGTTGTTTGTTACAAATCAGCATTGGATTGCTTAGTGGTTTAATGCTAAGGGAGAAAATTTTGTAAAGCTTTCAGAGACACCTACTTGTACAATCCAGCAACAATTAGCTATAAAAAAGCCCAAGACATCATCTTAGTTTAAAATTATAGATATGTCATATTTAAGGTAACAATTATGTATTGGGGCAATTCCTGTAACATAGGAGATAAAAGAATGATGTAGCAAAAAAAAAATACTATCAAATTAGTAGTTGACATGCACAGGTAGAGACTGCAGAAGACAGAAATGCAAATTCTCCCCTTGACCAGGGTAAATATAAAAACACAGGTGAATGTCTATTATTCATAGTCATTTAGTTGGCTGTTGCAGTAATGTAAGTATTAATTTCCATCAATGCACAGAAAAGGCCATAGGGTGGGTTTGTTCTGAAGACTTAGAACAATTAAAGCCATGTATATTAAACACTGGAATTTCAATATATACTCTTCAATGGGTGCTTCAAAATAAACACTTAATACTGCATAATAGCCGTGGGCGCTTTTGTTTCATACACAAGAAGCATTGCTTGGAAAGATAAAACAATTTTTGAACAGCTTAAATTATAACATAAGCGTGATCAAACGAAATTCAGAAGAAAGTTATTAGGTATTGCAAAAACAAAACAAAATAACAAAAAATGCCCTCTTCTCTAAAAATATAGATCATCAAGCTCCAGAATTCATACTCTTTAGGCTTGCATTAGATAAGATTTCATACCTTCAAAATAATAATTAATCATGTGAAAACATGAGCAAATTTAAAGTAAGATATGAGAAGTTCTACCATTATTTATATGAAGGCAATTAGCAAAAACAAATTTCCACCCTAGTTACCAGATGAAATTAGGATGAATTGTGATATGTGACAAATAGTACTTCCAGACCTCTTACTTGAAAAAGAGTTATTGCTGCTTTTGAGAAAAGGTTTGACATGAGTCATGTTTGCATAACTACATAAAAAGGTTAAGATTTCTTTCTGTCTTTGAAATCTCTTTAACAAGTTGCCTAAGATGCATATCACATTCTTGTTTAATGCGTATTCAATAATAATACTGTTTTCTTTCTCTTCTACTTTTTTGGAGAGGTTTCTGAGTTTTGTAGGATGAATAAGTACATATTGAACAATTAAAAAATGCTTGTTGAAAATAAGGGAAGAGGCTTCCTTCCTCTCTCTTCTTAGATCATTAATTTTAGATCACTTTGAGTTATAAATTCTTGTTTCTTTGAGGTATATGTACATTTCAAAAAATAAGCCTTTTTGGATGAGTTCATGTCCTTTGCAGGGACATGGATGAAGCTGGAAACCATCATTCTCAGCAAACTAACACAGGAACGAAAACCAAACACTGCATGTTCTCACTCATAAGTGGGAGTTGAACAATGAGAACACATGGACACAGGGAGGGAAACATCACACACCAGGGCCTGTTGAGGGATGGGGGGCTAGGGGAGGGATAGCATTAGGAGAAATACCTAATGTAGATAATGGGTTGATGGGTGCAGCAAACCACCATGGCACGTGTATACCTGTGTAACAAATCTGCATGTTCTGCACATGTATCCCAGAACTTGGAGTATAATAAATTTTTTTTAAAGCCTTTTCTTTCCAGCCTTCCCCACCAACTCAGCAGCTACATTACAGGCTCCAGCCACTTGAGACTAATTACTGTTCTCAGGGAAGGTGGTGCTTCTCCATGCCTCAGTGCTTCAGGTAATGTCGATTCTGTCAAGTAGAATGCTCTATGAGTGTCTATTCTCTCTGAAGGGATGATGCCACCCTTTGCTTTCTCCTTCCTCCACTGTCTTGAGACCCTGTCAAGATCAAGAAGAAAATGTACCCACAAACACCTGTTGATGATTAATTCTGATGGTTCTGAGTGATGCTTTTCTGTAAAGAGCTTCCAGGTTTGGCATAGGATGTTGCATTGTCCCACTTTTCTGGACTGTCCGGCGTTGATGAAATCTCTCAGCTTTTATTTGTCTGGGAAGGTCTTTATTTTTTTCTTCATGTTTAAAGGATATTTTTTGCTGGATGTACTATTCTAGTGCAAAGTGTTTTTCTTTCAGCATTTTAAATATGTCATTCCATGCTCTCCTGGCCTGTAAGGTTTCCACTAAAAAGTCTACTGCCAGACACATTGGAGCTCCATTATATGTTATTATTTTTTTTCTTACTGCTTTTAGGATCCTTTCTTTACCTTTGACCTTTGGGAGTTTGATTATTGAATGCCTTGAGGTAATCTTTGAGTTAAATCTGCTTGGTGTTCTATAACCTTCTCATACTTGAATGTTGCTATTTTTCTCTAGGTTTAGGAAGTTATCTGATATTATCCCTTTGAATCAACTTTCTACCCCTCCCTTTCTCTACCTACTTTTTGGGGCCAATGACTCTCAGATTTCCTCTTTTGAGGCCATTTCTAGATCTTGTAGGCATGCTTCATTATTTGTATTCTATTTACTTTTGTCTCCTCTGTGAATTTTCAAATAGCCTGTTTTCAAGCTCACCAATTCTTTCTTCTACTTGATCAATTCTGCTATTAAGAGACTCTAATGCACTTTTTAGCATGTCAGTTGCATTTTTCAATGCTAGAATTTCTGCTTGATTATTTTTAATTATTTCAATCTCTATTAAATGTAAATTTATCTGACAGAATTCTGAATTTCTTCTCTGTGTTATCTTGAATTTCTTTGAGTTTCCTCAAAACAGGTATTTTGAATTCTCTGTCTGAAAGGTCATATATCTCTGTTTCTCCAGGATTTATCCCTGGTGCTTATTTAGTTCATTTGGTGAGGTCATGTTTTCCTGGATGGTGCTGATGCTTGTAGATAGATGTTCTTCAGTGTCTGGACATTGAAGAGTTAGGTATACATTATAGTCTTCATAATCTGGGCTTGTTTGTGCTTGTCCTTCTTGGGAAAGCTTTCCCAGTATTCAGAGACTTGGGCCCCAAGCCTAATAATGCTGTGGTTTTTGAAGACTCGTAGAGGTATCACCTGTATCACCTTGGTGGTGTTGGATTAGAGCTGGAAGAATTTTCTGTATTACCTGGCAGAGATTCATTCTTTTTCCTTACTTTCTCCCAAATGGAGGTTCTCTCTCTGTGCTGAGCTACCTAGAATTGGGGGGCAGGTGATGCAAGCACCCCAGTGGCCACCACCACTGGGACGGCACTGGGTCAGACCTGAAGCCAGCACAGCACTAGGCCTTACCCATGGTCCTTTCCTTCAGAGTGGTGAGTTCCCCCAGGACTTGAACATGTCCAGAGATGCTGCATGGGAGCCAGGTATTTGTGTAAAAAACCTTAGCAATTTACCTGATATTCTATTCTGTTCTAGCTAACATGACACTCAAACAACAATACAAAGTTCTTCTCACTCTTCCCTACCCTTTCCACAGGCATAGGAGCCTCTCACTGTGGCCACCAGCATCACCAGTCCACAGAGATTTCTGCCAGGCCACCATTGATGTTCTCTTAAAGCCCTTGGGTCTTTAAGTGACAGCCAGTTCTCTCAGCCTGTGGTGAATGCTTCCATGACTGGGACTCACTCTTCAGGCAATACGCTCCCCTCTGGTGCAGGGCAAGTCCAGAAATGCTGTTCAAGATCCTAGGCATGGACTCGGGGACCCCAAGAGCCTGCTTGCTTCTCTACCCAACTAGCTGAGCTGATACCTAGGTTGCAAGACAAAGTTCCCTTTACTTTTCTGTCTACTTTTCTCAAACAGAAGTCTTTCACCATAGCTGTCACAGCTGGGAGTGTGCTGGGTCATCACTAAAGCTAGCATATCTCACAGCCCAAGGCCCATGGCAAACTTCCTGGGTATCACTGGTGGTTATTCAGGGCCCAATGGCTCTTTAGACACCAGGTGATGAATCCTGTCAGGACTGGGTTCTTCCTCATTGGCCCAAGGTGTGTGTAGAAATGTCATCCAGGATCTAGGGCCTGTAATGGGGACCTCATGACTTTGACCGGTGCCCTATGGCTGAGCTGGTCTCCAAGATGCAATACAAAGTACTCTTTACTCTCTTTACTCTTTGGTCTCCTCTTAAACAGAAGGAAGGAGTCACTTTTGTTGCTGTGAGCTGCACTGCCTGGATCTTGGGGAGGGATAGTACAAGTCCCCCCACCATGGTCATGCCAGCTGGTGTCTCCCTAGGTCACATGCCACCCTAGTTTACTGACTCTAAGCCCAGCCTGGCACTAGGAGTTGCCTAGGAATTATAGTCCTTGTGTCCTAGACTGCCTTTCGAGTTTACCTAGGATCCCAGAGTACTTCAGCCCACGATGGCAAGGCTTGCTGAGAAACGAAGTTTGAACTGCTGGGATGGATGATTCCCCTCTTCCTAGGGCTAGTCTAAATGCTGCTCCATTTGTGAGCACTGGCTGAGTCCATAACAAATTTATTCTCTGATGTGACAGGGAAGCACTTAGTTCAGTGATGTGCTCTCCTTCTCCAAAGGTTCTACACTGATTCTCTGTCCTGTACCACAGGGCTGCTGCTAGGGGATCAGGGAAAGGTGGTGTTGGCAATTCAAGACTGTCTCTCCTGCCCTCCTCAATACCTTTTTCCATGATATGAAGTCAAAACCAGGTACTTTGATTGCTCATCTGAGTTTTCGTTCTTGTGACAGTGCTTTTCTGCATGCAGATAGTTATTAAAATTTGGTGTTCCTGCGGGTGGTGGGTGGGTGGGGGGAGACAAACGGTGTAAGTTTCTCTTTTACCATCTTGCTCTGCCCCCAGGATTGAGTTCTTGACTTGTCTCTTAGCTTGAACATTATTGGTGTATAGAAATGTTTGATAGAATTCAGCACAGCTGCCCTCAGATTTTGTGCTTTTCTTTGATGGAAGACTTTTCATTACGGCTAGGGTCTGCTTACTTGTTATTGCTTTGTCAAGGTTTTCTATTTCTTTAAGTAGAAAGAGAAACCTTTGGTTTCCTTTTTTTTTTTTTTTTGAGACACAGTCTTGCTCTGTTGCCCAAGCTGTAGCTGTAGTACAGTGGTACAGTGGTACAATCTTGGCTCACTGCAACCTTCACCTCCTGGGTTCAAGCGATTCTCCTGCCTCAGCCTCTTTAGTAATTGAGATTAAAGACATGTGTCACCATGCTCTGCTAATTTTTGTATTTCTAGTAGAGATGGGGATTTCATCACGTTGGCCAGGTTCGTCTTGAACTCCCGACCTCAGGTGATCCACCCGCCTTGGCCTCCCGAAGTGCTGGGATTACAGGCGTGAGCCACACGCCCGGCCTGGTTTTCTATAAAGAAATAGAAAACTTTGACAAACCAATAAGAAGTAAGCAGATCCCATCAATCTAGTTGTGTTTAATATGTCCAGGAATTTATCCATATATCCTAGGCTTTCCAATTTGATGTCATGTAGATGTTCATATAATGAACGAACTTTTTAGTTTTAATTTTTTTATGTCTTCTCTATTTTTCTTAATTATTCTAGCTGAGGATTTGTGATTTTGTTTATCTTTTCAAGAAGCCAAGTTTTTGTTTCATTGATCTTTTGTATGTTTTTAAATTCTCAATTTTATTTATATCTGCTCTGATCTTTGTTATTTCTTTTCTCCACTAAATTTGGGTTTGGTTTGTTCTTGCTTTTCTAGTTCCTTGAGGTAAATCATTAGATTGTTTATTTTAAGCCTTCTACTTTTTTGATGCAGGCATGTATTGCTATAAGCTTCCCTACTACCACTGCTCTTACAGTATCTCATAGATATTGGCATGCAGAATTTCCATGTTTATTTGTTTCAAACAGTTTATTAATTTGTAATGTATTTGTTGACCCATTGATCATTCAGAAGTACGTTGTATAATATCCGTGTGTTTGTGTAGTTTTCAACGTTCCTCTTGTTATTTTTTCCTAGTTTTATTTCATTATTTGCTCAGAAAAGATACATGATATGATTTATAGTTTTTAAAATTTGTTGACACTTGTGTTTTGGCCTAATATATGGTCTATTCTGAAAAATGTACCATTATTGTTGGGGAGAATGTGTATTTTGCCAGCAGTTGAGTGAAATGTTCTGTAAATATTGGTTAAACACATTTGGTCTAGTGTGTAGTTTCACTCTGATGTTTTTGGATTTTGGTCTGGAAGATCTGTCCATTAGTAAGAGTGAGGTGTTGAATTATCTTCTCATTTTGTGGCCATCTAGCTCTCCTTATAGATCTGTTAATATTTTCTTTATATACTTGTATGCTTCTGTGTTGGGTGCATAGATATTTATGAGTATTATAGCCTCTTGTTGAATTGAAACCTGTGTTATTATGTAATAACACAGGTGCATGCCCTTACAGGTGTAGTGATTGTAAGGCAACATGCTGGTTGGTCTATTTATCCGTTCACTTAGTCTATGTCCATTAATGGGAGAACTTAGTTCATTTATATTCAATGTTATTACTGCTAGATAAGAATATACTTCTGGCATTTTATTACTTATTTTCTGGTTGTTTTGTAACTTCTCACTTCCTCTCTTAATTTCTTACTGTCTTTCTCTTTGGTTAAGTGATTTTTTCTCTAATGGGACGTTTTAATTTGTTACTTTTATTTTTAGTATGTTTATTATAGGTTTTTGCTTTTTGGTTTACCATGAGGCTTGCAAAAACATCATATATATATGTATATATATCTCTCTATATATATATCTCAAGTCATTTGAAACAAATAATAATTTATATCTGATCACAAATAAAATGATACAAATAAACAAATGATGAAAAACTAAAAAAACTGCATATTTAACTGCATACCCACATTTTGACTTATTGTTGTCTCTATGTATTTTCATATTATCCATCAGTTAACAGGTTGTATAGTTATTATTATGTATGATACATTTGTCTTTTAATATTCATACTAGAGTTATGAGTAGATTGCATAACACAACTACAGTATTAAAGTATTTTGAGTTTGTGTATGTACTTAATTTTACCAATTGGCTTTGTACATTCAGATGTTTTCTTTTTGCACATTAATATTTTTTGCTTTCAAGTTGAAGAACTCCCTTTAATATTCTTGTGAGATGGGTCTGGTGTTAATAAATTCCTTCAGATTTTGTTTGTCTGAGAAAGACTTTATCATGTCCCACGGATAATTTGCTAAGTACAGTATTCTCAGTTGAAGTAGTTTTCTTTAAGCACCTTGTGTCATCCCGCTTCTTCCTGGCTTGTTTGGTTTCTGTTGAGAAGGCTGTTGCCAGATTAACTGGAGCTCCTTTATATGTTATTTGCCTCTTTCCTCTTGCTGCTCTTAGGATATACTTTATTTGTCCTTGACCGTTGAGAAGTTGACTGTTATATTACTTGAGTCAGTCTTATGTGGGTTTAATCTCTTTGGTGATCTCTGACCTTCCTCTATGTGGACATTTAAATCTTTCTCAAGTTTTGAAAAGTTTTCTCTTATCATTTAATTACATATGCTTCCTACCTTATGCTCTTATTCAGATTCTTTTTAAAAGCAAATAATTATTAGATCTGCTTCCTTTAGGTAATTTCCTATATCTTTTAGGCATTCTTTATACCATTTCATTCTCTTTCTTTTTTTCTCTGTGAATTTTCAAATAGCCTGTCTTTGAGGTCACAGATTCTTTCCTCTGTTGCAGATCTGTTCTGCAGTTAACAGCCCATAATTAATTTTTTAGGTAAGTAAATATATTTCTCAGTTCTAGGATTTCTCTTTGATTTTTAAAATTATTTCAATCTTTTTGTGAAATTTCTCCGGTAAATTTCTGAACTGCTTTTCTGTATTAATTTGGGGATTACTTAATTTCTTTAAAACTACTTTTTAAAATTATTGATCAGAGAGCTTGCCTATCATCGTCTCATTAGGGTTAGTCACTGGCTCCTTTCCTTGTCCAAATGGGGAGTTCATTTTCCCGTTTGTTATTGTTTCTTGTGGACATACACCAATGTCTTTGCGTTCAAAGATTAGCTAATTATTCCAGTCTTCTCTGTCTGGTTTGTTTTGGTTTTTATTGCATATGTTTGCTTCAAGATTTCTTTGCAATTTAGATATTGACTATCATTTTTGCTAGGTCACTGCCTCCTTTTTGGCACATGATGTTGCTTTAAGCCCAGATTTCCCTTCTCTCTACCAAATGTTCAGTGCACTGCACGTCCATATGTGGGTGGGCCCGAAGTGAATACCACCGTCGTGTTGAAGGCTTGCCAGGTCTTCATACCCTGGAGAATCATGGAATATGCATCTTATATTGTGATGCTGAACAGCCAATCTGATTTGGAATCTCCCTTGGCTGAGTTTTAGAGCAGAATTTCCAAAGCTGGGGCTGCCAGTCCTGCTTCCCCTTTTTGTTTACTTCTATCCTCAGGAATTTTTCTCCCTTTGAGCACTTCTGATGCTTCCTGTGGTTTGAGGAAAGGACAGGTCTCTTGTCACAAAACCCAAGATGGAGGGGAGGCTGGCTGTCCCCTTCAATCTCACTTATTTCAACCTTGAGTTGGGGGGAAATTTTCCACACTCTTAGTGCGTGGGAGATTGGAGGAGAAGCATTGTGGATATAAAAGTCTGATTCTCTTGTAATCTGTACAAAGTTTTTTCACTGTTCTATGGCCTCAGGAAATGTCTCATTCTCATATTTGAGTTTTGAGATGTTGCTAGAAATAATCTCAGTTCTATATATTTGTTTTTTGGTTTTCTTTGAGCATCGAGCAGTAGAGCCAGTTTGCTTCAACTTTGCCATTTGGTGAAAGCTATGTTCTCTTTCACTCTTTATTTGCCTGGCTATCTAGTGTTAATTTTACTAAATTTTATTTTCCAATTTTTCTTGCAGGTATACTGAAATAGAATTTATTTTTGTATATTGACCTTATACTCTGTTACCATAATGTACTTTCATTTTAATTCTGGTAATTATATATTTTAATATACATTTTTTGAACACTTTAACTCTCTAGCTGTCTGCTAATAGTGACTATTTTAAGCAGTCTACTAATAGTGACTATTTTACTTTAGTTTTTTTTCAATCTTCTTTTTTTTTCTTTTTTTTTTTTTTCTTTTTTGAGGCAGAGTCTCACACTGTCACCCAGGCTTGAGTGCAGTGGCATTATCTCTGCTCACTGCAATCTCTACCTCCTGATTTCAAGCAATTCTGCCTCAGCCTCCTGAGTAGCTGGGATTACAGGCATGCACTACCATGCCCAGCTAATTATTGTATTTGTATTTTTAGTAGAAACGGGGTTTCACCATATTGGCCAGGCTAGTCTCAAACTCCTGACCTCAGGTGTCCGCCCACCTTGGCCTACCAAAGTGCTGGGATTACAGGTGTGAGCCACCCTGCCTGGACTGATTTTTAATCTTGAATACTCTACCTCTCTCCCACCTGCTTTTTAAATTCTTTCCTTATTTCACTGTATGGATATCCTCATGTTATAGGAAAAAATCTATCAAAATTTCAGCATAAATTATAATGTTAGCTCTAGGTGATTCATGATATCCTATATAAGATTAAATACATCCAACATGATTTCCGGTTTCTAAGATGGCTTTATCATTAATAAGCTGTCGATTGACGTGGTCATATGATTTTCTCTTCTACTCTGTGTATGTAGTGAATTACATTTCTCAGGTTTAGGATATTACAATAGTCTTGCATTCCTGCAAAAAATCCTACTAATTATAGTTTTTCAAAAAAGCATTACTGTATTTAATTTGCTGATCTGTTGTCAATAAATGATATAGCCTTATATAATAAGCTTTCAGTCACTACTAAAAGTCAATTTCTTTTTAGAATTGTATTCTACACTTATATAGTGTGTGCATTATGTCAGGCACTGTTTAAAGCATTTGACATACAACAAATCATTTAATAATTATAAGCAGCATGCTATATTTATTCCTCTGTACAAGTGACATAGCTTATGCCCAGAGGATATATGAAATTTTACAAGATCATTCACTTGTTATGCCTCATATTCAAAACTTCTAGCACAGTAGTCAGGCGCCAGATTCTTAGGTCATAATAAGCTAAAATAATCATTTATTGTTTATTTTATATTTTTGAGGGTAATCACTAAAATTTTAAGCAAGCTATATTTCCATTTATAAGTGTGTTAAGTAAATTAATATTTATGTAACATAGCATGTATAATGTAATGTTCCGAGAAGAATAAATTAATTCATACAATCATGTGGAAAAAAGTTCAATTTGAACATTATGTAAATACAGCTAGCCACAAATAAGTTTGTATCCTATGTTTCCATTAAATTTGAAAGCTCTAATACAGAGAAATGTAAGTATTGATGTGATGGGCTCCAGAGATTATTCTACACTCCCAACTCAGTCACCTCAAATAGTAGCTGCATATTGCTCTCATCTCGTAGACTTACAAAAAGCACCAATGACTAGGATCTAAAGTAGAAAATTGATTCAGATTCCAGTCATATTTGTAAATTTTAATTTGTGGAATTCTACTTTTCTTTCCTTATTTCTCTTGACTCTGCACAGCTCCCATGCTTAGAAAGATTTCGTGTTTTGTAGGATCTATAAATAGGTTGATCATTTTCTTTCCTTCTCATTTGTTTGTGCCCATCAGTAAAATTGTCTGTCCCCTTACTCTCAGCTGTAGGTATAGCTTTGATAACGTCTGTATGAAGCAAGTTCCTAGCACCTGCCAGGACACGTAATCACTCTGTGTCTTATCTCTCCTGGCTTATTTGTCTTCCTTATGTAGAGATTTTAAAAGAGACTCCTCAGCAGAGTGGAGATACATAGAAGGCAAGAGTGATCAGGACGGCCACTGTTTCCCTTTGGACCATTCCTTCTTCTTGAGGTGGGTAATTTGTGACATATATTGTGGTGACATTTATGTGTAGAATTGCTGTCTGGATTTCTCCAGATTGCGTTTTTCTAATAATGATTTTTGCAACTTCTATGAAGAATAAATTTGACTCTCAAAAGTCCATGTGATATTAAATGCCACACAGAAGACTATCCTGAACATTTTTCCGTATGTATTTATTGTGATTATTTCTTGTTGGCTTTAGGGGTGGAGGAGCAAAGGGACTACTCTTCATTAGTCTTCCCTAAAGAAATATAGAAGTTCTAACTGTCCTCTCAATTGGGAGGGTACAGAAAGTGGTCCCTCTTTCCAATTCTGTTCACTGAAGCTTTATGGGGTTGGTGTCATGAATATTATGAACGTTTCTCTACAGATTTCTTTTAGGGTAACTGAAGAGGTCAAATGGCTCACTTCTCATTGTAGATCAAAGCTAGTTTTATCATCATGTTGGCATTTTATCTTTGTTCTGATAAGTATATTTTGTAATCCTGGTTAGACATTCTGATGTCCTAGAAAATGCAGGCAAGTTTTGATAACACCTGGGAATAGAATTGGTTGTTACATTTGATATAATATACTTGAATTGGTAAATCGAATAAACAGAGGACAAATGCCCTTTTAAAATTACATTGTTACCAGCCTGGCCAACGTGGTGAAACCCCGTCTCTGCTAAAGATAAAAAAATTAGCCAGGTGTGGTGGTGTGCACCTGTAGTTCCAGCTACTCAGGAGGCTGAGGCAGGAGAATTGATTGATTCCGGGAGGTGGAAGTTGCAGTGAGCTGAGATTGCCACTGCGCTCCAGCCGGGGTAACAGAGCAAGACTTCATCTCAAAAAAATAAATAAATAAAATAAATAAATAAAAATAACTTACATTGGTGGATTCCCCTCTCTAGGTTATAAAAGGAGAAAAACTCTACAGTGAATATAAATGCCCAGTGAATTCTCTTTAAGTATTTCAGCTAAACTCTTTCTCTATTTTGGAGGTCATATTCTCCAGTAAAATTTGTTAGGATAAACCTTCAGATCTGATATTTTTAGTTACAAATTCTGACATCAAAGTATTGTATCAAGCCAGTCCTCACTGATAACTTTTGAGACATTTAGCCTGCCTTAAAATCCATGATTGTCTATTACTCTCATTGTGACGGAATTACATGGGCATTTGGGAAAAACAGTGAAAATAGAAGAGAGCTTGACTCTGAGTTCTAGTTAATTTTCTTTATATGTGAAGTAATTGTCATCCTTAGCCTTTAATTTCATCATCTATAAAATGTAGATAACAAATAAGGTGGTATCCTCAAGGGAAGGTGTTGTTGGTTTAAAGTGTGCAATGTATTTGAGACTGAGGGAGATCAACTGTAAGAATCAGGACTATTACCAGTGTTGTAATCTGACTTTCCCATACACAGTGAGTGCCAGAGAAGACTCACTTTATGGCTTGTAGCTTCCCCCCCGAAAGAGCCGCATCCACGTCATCTTACAAGAGATGTGGATATATCATTGGGGAGACTAAGTTATTTCATCTTTTTTACTTGTGCAGATACTGCATTGTCTGAGTTGCCTGCTGTGTTGGCTGAGGTAAGTTACCTCGAATTTTTTAGAAAGTCGAAAACAATTTTTAAAAAACTGTTAGCCAAAAACTAACTGTTATATGGAAAATGTTCACAACAGAAATTATGTGTTACAACGTAAAACACTAACTTATTGCCCTTCTCCGGGAGGAGATACAGCAATCTCAGCATTCCAGAAGTTCTTCTATTTATGTAGACATTTCTTCTTATTTACTAGCTCTATGGTACTCTATTTTGTAGAATTTCAAGAGATAATCCAATCTTTTATATTTCAGCATTTAAATTGTTTCCCAGATTTTGCAATTACAGATGATAGTTCAGTGAATAGTCTGTGCATATATATTTACAATTTAAATTTCTAGCTGTGAGAATGCTAGTATGAAATGTAAAAATATAGGTAATTTTGTTATACATTTTACCATATTGGAAACAATATCCTTTTTAAGAGTTTTCCTAGTTTTTATTCCCATTAACAATGAGAGGGTCTTGATCTCCATAGTCTTGTCACCATAGTGGGCTGTCAAAAATTTTCTGTTTATTTGGATACATTTATATATTACATGCATAGATTGTGTAGTGGTGAAGCTAGGGCTTTTAGGGTATCCTTTACACAAATAAAGTACATTGTACCCATTAAGTCATTTCTCATCATTCTTCTCCACCTCCTCACTCTTCCATGTGTCTCCATTTTCTATCATTCCATACTCTATGTCCACAAGTATACATTATTTAGCTGCTACTTATAAGTGAGAACATGTGGTGTTTGTCTTTCTTCATTTGACTTTCATGTAAGATGGCCTCCAGTTCTATCCATGCAAAAGACATGGTTCAATTCTTTTTAATGGCTGCATAGAAATCAACTGTGTATGTATACTACATTTTCTTTATCCAAACATTCATTGATGGGCACTTAGATTGATTTTATATATTGACTATTGTGATTAGTACTGTGATAAACCTATAGATGCATGTGTGTTTTTTTTGACATAATGATTTCTATTCCTTTATGTAGATATCTAGTAGTTGGATTGCTGTGTTGAATGGTAGTTCTATTTTTATTTCTTTAAGTAAAGTTCATGTTGCTTTTCAGAGATGTACTACTAATTTACATTCCCTTCAACAGTGTATAAGAGTTCCCTTTTCTCCACATCCTAACACCTGTTATTTTTTATCTTTTTAGTAATAATCATTCTAACTAGTGAAAGATGATATCTTATTGTGGATTTAATTTGCATTTCTCTCATGATTAGTAATGTTGAGCATTTTTGTGTGTGCTTCTTGGCCATTTGTATGTCTTCTTTTGAAAAATATCTATTCATGTCTTTGCCCACTGTTATTGAGATTATTTTGGTTTTGTTTTTGTTGTCAGTTGTTTGAGGTCCTTGTAAAATCTGGATATTAATCCTCTGTCAGATTCATAGTTTCAAATACATTCTCCGATTCTACAGGTTGTCTGTTCATCCTGTTGTTTATTTATTTTGCTGTACAGAACCTTTTTAGTTTAATTAAGTCCCATTTGTCTGGGTTTTTTTGTTGTTGTTTGTTTGTTTGTTTTTCATTTGCTTTTGAGGTTTTAGTCACAAATTCATTGCCCAGAATGATGTTGTTTTTGTTTGTGTGTTTGTGCTTAGGATTGCTTTGGCTATTCAGGCTTTTTTGCCTCCATATATATTTTAGAGTTGTTTTCTCTAATCCTGTGAAAAATGATGACACTGGTACATTTTTACATTGTTAGGGATTAATTTGAATTTGTAGATTGCTTTGGGCATTATGGTCACTTTAATTATATTCTTCCAGTCCATAAGCATGAAACGTTTTTTCATTTGTTTCTGTTATCTACAGTTTCCTTTATCAGTGTTTTATTGTTTTCCTTGTAGTGATATTTCACCTCCTTGGTTAATTATATTTCTAGATTGTTAACATTTTTGGGTCTATTGTATGTGAAATTGTCTTCTTTTTCAAAGATTTAAAATTTCTGTAGATCTTGTATGTGGGAGTGAATATTATGTTTTAATTTTTCTAATTAGAAGTAAAATTTAACATCTTTTCTTATATTACAGAACCACTTTTCTAGGTCCTTTAGGAAATTTTTGATCATACATTTTGAACACTGTTCTCTTTGGCATTTTAAATATCTCTCTATTATTTATGAGTTTTAATAATATCACCATATTATGCTACATATGTTAAAAATATGAACGCATTATAACTTGATTATGGTGTTTATTTGCCATGCAAATGTCTTATGTGGTTAAATTTTTTGTTCTTTAGGTATATAACTTATTGACATTAAGTCATATTTAGAAACTTTCCAACTGTCTGGTTTTAGAGAAATTCACCCTTGTTGACTTCTAATGTTCTTGTCGTTTTATGATTTATACTTAATGCTTTGATATGTTGGGAGTGTATTTTTGAATATAGCGTGAGATGTATCTTCAATTTTATCTTTTTCCAAGAAGCAAATAAGGTTTCCCAGGATAATTTATTGAAATGTACACCTTTGTTTGAGTTATTTGAGAAACTACCTCTATTATATATTAGATTTCCAAATGCACTTTGATCTATTTATTGACTTTCTATTTTACTCTACTTCTTTGATCTGTAGGATATTGTCAAATTATAGAAGTTTAAAAAATGTTGAACATCTAGTAAAGCAAATTCATCAAGCGTATAGTTTTTATTTTCCAGTTTTTAACTATTGTCAAATATCTATTTTTCCCTGTAAAATAGATATCAATTAAAGATGCTCAATCGTCTTATCCAAGAACATAAAATATCTTTCTTATTGTCCAAATATACCTTTGTGTTTGTGTTATTCAGAAATTTTTTTTTAACTTTTATTTTAAGTTTAGGGTCACAAATACAGGTTTGTTACATAGGTAAACTCGTGTCATGGAGGTTTGTTGTACAGATTATTTCCTCACCCAGGTATTAAGCCTGGCACACATTAATTATTTTCCCGATCCTCTCTTTCCTTGCAGTCTGCACCTTCTGGTAAGCCCCAGTGTCTGTTTTTCCCTTTTATGTGGTCATGTGTTTTCTTTTTTTTTTTTTTTAAATATAACTGAAAATTTATTGGATAAACAGTAGATGCAACACAGCAGAAAGGGAATCAGTGAACTTTTTTTTTCTTCTTTTTTATTATTATACTTTAGGTTTTAGGGTACATGTGCACAATGTGCAGGTTTGTTACATATGTATCCATGTGCCATGTTGTTTTGCTGCACCCATTAACTCGTCATTTAGCATTAGGTATATCTCCTAATGCTGTCCCTCCCCCCTCCCCCCACCCCACAACAGTCCCCAGAGTGTGATGTTCCCCTTCCTGTGTCCATGAGTTCTCATTGTTCAGTTCCCACCTATGAGTGAGAACATGCGGTGTTTGGTTTTTTGTCCTTGAGATAGTTTACTGAGAATGATGGTTTCCAGTTTCATCCATGTCGCTACAAAGGACATGAACTCATCATTTTTTATGGCTGCATAGTATTCCATGGTGTATATGTGCCATATTTTGTTAATCCAGTCTATCGTTGTTGGACATTTGGGTTGGTTCCAAGTCTTTGCTCTTGGGAATAGTGCCGCAATAAACATACGTGTGCATGTGTCTTTATAGCAGCATGATTTATAGTCCTTTGGGTATATACCCAGTAATGGGATGGCTGGGTCAAATGGTATTTCTAGTTCTAGATCCCTGAGGAATCACCACACTGACTTCCACAATGGTTGAACCGGTTCACAGTCCCACCAACAGTGTAAAAGTGTTCCTATTTCTCCACATCCTCTCCAGCACCTGTTGTTTCCTGACTTTTTAATGATGGCCATTCCAACTGGTGTGAGATGGTATCTCACTGTGGTTTTGATATGCATTTCTCTGATGGCCAGTGATGATGAGCATTTCTTCATGTGTTTTTTGTCTGCATAAATGTCTTCTTTTGAGAAGTGTCTGTTCATGTCCTTTGCCCACTTTTTGATGGGGTTATTTTTTTCTTGAAAGTTTGTTTGAGTTCATTGTAGATTCTGGATATTAGCCCTTTGTCAGATGAGTAGGTTGCAAAAATTTTCTCCCATTCTGTAGGTTGCCTGTTCACTCTGATGGTAGTTTCTTTTGCTGTGCAGAAGCTCCTCAGTTTAATTAGATCCCATTTGTCAATTTTGGCTTTTGTTGCCATTGCTTTTGGTGTTTTAGACATGAAGTCCTTGCCCACGCCTATGTCCTGAATGGTATTGCCTAGGTTTTCTTGTAGGATTTTAATGGTTTTAGGTCTAACATGTAAGTCTTTAATCCATCTTGAATTAATTTTTGTATAAGGTGTAAGGAAGGGATCCAGTTTCAGCTTTCTACATATGGCTAGCCAGTTTTCCCAGCACTATTTATTAAATAGGGAATCCTTTCCCCATTTCCTGTTTTTGTCAGGTTTGTCAAAGATCAGATAGTTGTAGATATGCAGCATTATTTCTGAGGGCTCTGTTCTGTTCCATTGCTCTATGTGTCTGTTGTGGTACCAGTACCATGCTGTTTTGGTTACTGTAGCCTTGTAGTATAGTTTGAAGTCAGGTAGCGTGATGCCTCCAGCTTTGCTCTTTTGGCTTAGGATTGACTTGGCGATGTGGGCCCTTTTTTGGTTCCATATGAACTTTAAAGTAGTTTTTTCCAATTCTGTGAAGAAAGTCATTGGTAGCTTGATGGGGATGGCATTGAATCTATAAATTACCTTGGGCAGTATGGCCATTTTCACGATATTGATTCTTCCAACCCATGAGCATGGAATGTTCTTCCATTTGTTTGTATCCTCTTTTATTTTGTTGAGCAGTGGTTTGTAGTTCTCCTTGAAGAGGTCCTTCACATCCCTTGTAAGTTGGATTCCTAGGTATTTTATTCTCTTTGAAGCAATTGTGAATGGGAGTTCACTCATGATTTGGCTCTGTATTTGTCTGTGATTGGTGTACAAGAATGCTTGTGATTTTTGTACATTGATTTTGTATCCTGAGACTTTGCTGAAGTTGCTCATCAGCTTAAGGAGATTTTGGGCTGAGACAATGGGGTTTTCTAGATATACAATCATGTCATCTGCAAACAGGGACAATTTGACTTCCTCTTCTCCTAATTGAATACCCTTTATTTCCTTCTCCTGCCTGATTGCCCTGGCCAGAACTTCCAGCACTATGTTGAATAGGAGTGGTGAGAGAGGGCATCCCTGTCTTGTGCCAGTTTTCAAAGGGAATGCTTCCAGTTTTTGCCCATTCAGTATGATATTGGCTGTGGGTTTGTCATAGATAGCTCTTATGATTTTGAGATACGTCCCATGAATACCTAATTTATGGAGAGTTTTTAGCATGAAGAGTTGTTGAATTTTGTCAAAGGCCTTTTCTGCGTCTATTGAGATAATCATGTGGTTATTGTCTTTGGTTCTGTTTATATGCTGGATTATGTTTATTGATTTGCGTATGTTGAACCAGCCTTGCATCCCAGGGATGAAGCCCACCTGATCATGGTGTATAAGCTTTTTGATGTGCTGCTGGATTCGGTTTGCCAGTATTTTATTGAGGATTTTTGCATCAATGTTCATCAAGGATATTGGTCTGAAATTCTCTTTTTTTGGTTATGTCTCTGCCAGGCTTTGGTATCAGGACGATGCTGGCCTCATAAAATGTGTTAGGGAGGATTCCCTTTTTTTCTATCGATTGGAATAGTTTCAGAAGGAATGGTACCAGTTCCTCCTTGTACCTCTGGTAGAATTCGGCTGTGAATCCATTAGGTCCTGGACTCTTTTTGGTTGGTAAGCTATTGATTATTGCCACAATTTCAGAGCCTGTTATTGGTCTATTCAGAGATCAACTTCTTCCTGGTTTAGTCTTGAGAGGATGTATTTGTCAAGGAATTTATCCATTTCTTCTAGATTTTCTAGTTTATTTGCATAGAGGTGTTTGTAGTATTCTCTGATGGTAGATTCTATTTCTGTGGGATCAGTGGTGATATCCCCTTTTTCATTTTTTATTGCATCTATTTGATTCTTCTCTCTTTTCTTCTTTATTAGTCTTGCTAGTGGTCTATCAATTTTGTTGATCTTTTCAAAAAACCAGCTGCTGGATTCATTAATTTTTTGAAGGGTTTTTTGTGCCTCTATTTCCTTCAGTTCTGCTCTGATTTTAGTTATTTCTAGCCTTCTGCTAGCTTTTGAATGTGTTTGCTCTTGCTTTTCTAGTTCTTTTAATTGTGATGTTAGGGTGTCAATTTTGGATCTTTCCTGCTTTCCATTGTGGGCATTTAGTGCTACGAATTTCCCTCTACACACTGCTTTGAATGTGTCCCAGAGATTCTGGTATGTTGTGTCTTTGTTCTCATTGGTTTCAAAGAACATCTTTATTTCTGCCTTCATTTCATTATGTACCCATTAGTCATTCAGGAGCAGGTTGTCAGTTTCCATGTAGTTGAGCGGTTTTGAGTGAGTTTCTTAATCCTGAGTTCTAGTTTGATTGCACTGTGGTCTGAGAGACAGTTTGTTATAATTTCTGTTTTTTACATTTGCTGAGGAGAGCTTTACTTCCAACTATGTGGTCAATTTTGGAATAGGTGTGGTGTGGTGCTGAAAAAAATGTATATTCTGTTGATTTGGGGTGGAGAGTTCTGTAGATGTCTATTAGGTCCACTTTGTGCAGAGCCGAGTTCAATTCCTGGATATCCTTGTTAACCTTCTGTCTCATTGATCTGTCTAATGTTGACAGTGGGGTGTTAAAATCTCCCATTATTATTGTGTGGGAGTTTAAGTCCCTTTGTAGGTCACTCAGGACTTGCTTTATGAATCTGGGTGCTCCTGTGTTGGGTGCATATATATTTTGGATAGTTAGCTCTTCTTGTTTTTTTTTTTTTTTTTTGAGACAGAGTCTCGCTGTCGCCCAGGCTGGAGTGCAGTGGCACGATCTAGGCTCACTGCAGGCTCCGCCCCCCGGGGTTCAGGCCTTTCTCCTGCCTCGCCTCCCAAGTAGCTTTACCATTATGTAATGGCCTTCTTTGTCTCTTTTCATCTTTGTTGGTTTAAAGTCTATTTTATCAGAGACTAGGATTGCAACCCCTGCCTTTTTTTGTTTTCCATTTGCTTGATAGATCTTCCTCCATCCTTTTATTTTGAGTCTATGTGTGTCTGTGCACATGAGATGGGTTTCCTGAATACAGCACACTGATGGGTCTTGACTCCTTATCCAGTTTGCCAGTCTGTGTCTTTTAATTGGAGCATTTAGCCCATTTACATTTAAAGTTAATATTGTTATGTGTGAATTTGATCCTGTCATTATGATGTTAGTTGGTTATTTTGCTCGTTAGTTGATGCAGTTTCTTCCTAGCCTCGATGGTCTTTACAATGTGGAATGTTTTTGCAGGGGCTGGTACCAGTTGTTCCTTTCCATGTTTAGTGCTTCCTTCAGGAGCTCTTTTAGGGCAGGCCTGGTGGTGACAAAATCACTCAGCGTTTGCTTGTCTGTAAAGTATTTTATTTCTCCTTCACTTATGAAGCTTAGTTTGGCTGGATAGGAAATTCTGGGTTGAAAATTCTTTTCTTTAAGAATGTTGAATATCGGCCCCCACTCTCTTCTGGCTTGTAGAGTTTCTGCTGAGAGATCAGCTGTTAGTCTGATGGGCTTCCCTTTGTGGGTAACCCGACCTTTCTCTCTGGCTGCCTTAACATTTTTTCCTTCATTTCAACTTTGGTGAATCTGACAATTATGTGTCTTGGAGTTGCTCTTCTCGAGGAGTATCTTTGTGGTGTTCTCTGTATTTCCTGAATCTGAATGTTGGCCTGCCTTGCTAGATTGGGGAAGTTCTCCTGGATAATATCTTGCAGAGTGTTTTCCAACTTGGTTCCATTCTCCCCGTCATTTTCAGGTACACCAATCAGACATATGTTTGGTCTTTCACACAGTCCCAAATTTCTTGGAGCCTTTGTTCATTTCTTTTTATTCTTTTTTCTCTAAACTTCCCTTCTTGCTTCATTTCATTCATTTCATCTTCCATCACTGATACCCTTTCTTCCAGTTGATCAAATTGGCTACTGAGGCTTCTGCCATCTTCGCATAGTTCTCGATACTTGGCTTTCAGCTCCATCAGCTCCTTTAAGCCCTTCTTTCCATTGGTTATTCTAGTTATCCATTCATCTCATTTTTTTTCAAACTTTTTAACTTCTTTGCTATTGTTTTGAATTTCCTCCCGTAGCTCGGAGTAGTTTGATCGTCTGAAGCCTTCTTCTCTCAACTCAAAGTCATTCTCCATCCAGCTTTGTTCCATTGCTGGTGAGGAACTGTGTTCCTTTGGAGGAGGGGAGGTGCTCTGCTTTTTAGAGTTTCCAGTTTTTCTGCTCTGTTTTTTCCCCATCTTTGTGGTTTTATCTACTTTTGGGCTTTGATGATGGTGATATACAGATGGGTTTTTGGTGTGGATGTCCTTTCTGTTTGTTAGTTTTCCTTCTACCAGACGGGACCCTCAGCTACCGGTCTGTTGGACTTTGCTAGGGGTCCACTCCAGACCCTGTTTGGCTAGGTGTCAGCAGCGGTGGCTGCAGAACAGCGGATTTTCGTGAGACCACAAATTCAGCTGTCTGATAGTTCCTCTGGAAGTTTTGTCTCAGAGGAGTACCCGGCCGAGTGAGGTGTCAGTCTGTCCCTACTGGGGGGTGCCTCCCAGTTAGGCTGCTCGGGGGTCAGGGACCCATTTTAGGAGGCAGTCTGTCCGTTCTCAGATCTCCAGCTGCGTGCTGGGAGAACCACTACTCTCTTCAAAGCTGTCAGTCAGACAGGGACATTTAAGTCTGTGGAGGTTCCTGCTGAATTTTTGTTTTTCTGTGCCCTGCCCCTAGAGGTGGAGCCTACAGAGGCAGGCAGGCCTCCTTGAGCTGTGGTGGGCTCCACCCAGTTCGAGCTTCCTGGCTGCTTTGTTTACCTAAGCCAGCCTGGGCAATGGCGGGCGCCTCCCCCCCAGCCTCGCTGCCGCCTTGCAGTTTGATCTCAGACTGCTGTGCTAGCAATCAGCGAGACCCCGTGGGCATAGGACCCTCCAAGCCAGGTGCGGGACACCATCTCCTAGTGTGCCGTTTTCCAGACCCATTGGAAAAGCACAGTGTTAGGGTGGGACTGATGCGATTTTCCAGGTGCCATCTGTTACCCCTTTCTTTGACTAGGAAAGGGAACTCCCTGACCCCTTGCACTTCCCGACGGAGGCAATGCCTCGCCCTACTTCGGCTCGCTCACAATGTGCTGCACCAACTGTCCTGCACCCACTGTTTGGCACTCCCTAGTGAGATGAACCCGGTACCTCAAACGGAAATGCAGAAATCACCCGTCTTCTGTGTCGCTCACGCTGGGAGCTGTAGACCGGAGCTGTTCCTATTTGGCCATCTTGGCTCCACCCCCTGTTTCCATTTTTCTTAAGGTGTTTCCTCTCATAAAATCTTTCCACTTTCTTAATAATCATTTCCTTCAGAAGAACCACAAATATAATTATTAATCTTCTCCTTTAAGTATGGGCAGATTTCAAAATTGAATCTGGCCTGAGCAAGTAGGAAGGGTCAGTTGTCCCCACAATGGGACATATGTAGGTTTGGTGAACAGATGGGTCCCAGCTGTTTGTAGAAGTGGAGCACAGCCTTGTCCTGTCCCAAGTTCAAATCTTCACTGAAAAGAATTTGGTCCACTTCTCAGAGGAGCTTAACCTGATCTTTTAGTAGTGTATTTTTCTCTCTTTCTTTCTCTACAGACTTCGTGGTGAAAAACTTAAATTTTATCATTATGGTGTTTGCTGAATTCTGACAGAACCATATAATCATATGGCATTAGTGTGAGCCCATTTTGCAAAGGATTCTACTATTAGAATTAGAAATTAATCAGAGTCTCAAATTCATAGATGTCCAGGTGAAATCTTCTGTGGAATACAAGATAGAACATAGCATGTTCAAGATTCTTTCCAACTATTAAAATTTTGTGACTTTGGGGTTTTGATTACTGATGTTCAATTATTCAATGACAGTTTTTAAAATATTTTAAGTGTATGTTTGATAATGTAAAACCTAATGCAAATAAAAATAACAAATGTCTCACTCAAAAAATGTTAAATATTTTATCTTTATTTTAATAAGTACTTCTTTTTTTCATTAAGGTAATATTTTCCATTAGAACATAAAAATATAATCACCTAGTTGCATGGCCTTTTTCTTTATAGATGCTTTTAAAATAGTTCTTCATTGAATATGATATGTTCATATATGTATTCTTTTTTATATTTATTCACCATATTACATAAAAGGCTACAAGCACTATATCAGATGATAAAGACAAGTTGATCAGAGAAAGCAGGTGCAGTCACTCACTGTTCTCTAGGATCATTCACTGTATTTGTTAAAGTTATTGTCTATCAGAAAACGGAAACTCTTCTTTGTCGAGTGACTGTTATCTGCAAAAGCTGTGTCAGGGAGCCTCCCACATGTCATCTGAATTCTTATAAAAATCCTACTAGGCATTGACTCCATACTTTAGCCACAATTAAAGTGAGTAATAACTTAAATCAAACTAAGTGAGGTATTTGCATACCAGAAAGTTATTTTAGATGTAATAAATTGATTTTTTGTGAATATGTCAGAGATATGAAACCACCATGCAATCAAATTTTAGATCATTTATATCACCCCCAAAAGACTCTTCTGATTGCAGTTAACCCCTCTTCTCACCCCCATCCCCAAGCAGCTACAATTCTACATTCTCTATTGTGTTACCTTTTCTGGATATTTCATGTAAGCAGAATATGTAGTTTTTACAATTTGCATTTTCATTAAGCATAATCATTTGGAAGTTTATACTCTATACCATGAATCAGTAGTTCATTATTTTTAAATAATGAATGGCATTGCATTTTTTGTGTTGATAAACTACATTGTGTCACTTATTTACCAGCTGATAGATACTTGGATTGTTTCGACTTTTTTGGCTATATGGTTAATGTTGCTATCAACACTAGTGTAAAAGTATTTGCATGAACATCTGTTTTTTTATTTCCTTTTTTCTGTTGGGTAAATATCAGTAGTGAAATGGATGGATGATTCACATAGATGTATATTGAGGTTTTTAAGAATCCGACAAACTTTTATCCAAAGTATTATCTAAAATGGTGTACCTTCTCATTCTCATACCTTACATTCTCACTAGTAATATAAGGTTACCCTTCATCCACATTCTCATAAACACATTTTATTATCTTTCTTTTTTGATTATAGCCATTCTAATGGGTGCATTTAGTATTTTTATAATCATAAACATATTTAAATTAGTATATGAAATCTGAATATAGTCTATGGTAATAATTAAGAAAAAAGGTCAAATATTAACATACCAAAATATTAAAATTGTTTGCCTTCGGATTAGAGAATTAAGGTTTTCTCTCTTTTTTGGAATTTCTACATATTTGTTTTTAGTAAGAAGGGTATATCTACTGACATAATAAAAAACTGGTGAATGAAAGTATTTTTACAGCCAAGGTTTCAATCACTGAAGCCAGATTTAACAGTAGAGAATTCAGACAGCAATTGATATTAAGAATATATAGATCCAGCATAACAAATACAGCAGGAACACAGACATTAGAATAGGGAACATGCTGAGTTTGAACTGTACTTTCATTCACCATTGGCCTCCATATCTGGCTCAACACTTCTGACAGTTTCTGCAAATCATTTTTAATACCTCTCATCCTACCATTTGTTAGATTTTTTTTTCTTTTCTTGAGCTCCATGTTGCTAATCAATATGATTAATATTCTGATGAGATTTCTTCTAGTCATCTAAATTTCAGGCTATAATGGGCTTAAACATATAAATATGTTAATTTTTCCATTTTAATAACTAAAGATCTATAATTTTATAATATACTTGTAGTCATAGAACCCTTTAAGAACCCAATAATAGCTTTGGATACTCTCTTAAGAAAAAAGCACATAGAGGATTTATTTGGTATATGGTTTGATGGGCCTTCTGAGTCAATCAGTGTGTCCTTAAAAACATCTTAAATCAGTTTTTCATCATGTCCAGAGACAAACTTTGTTAGAAAAACCTGGAATGTGGTATTGAATTGCAGTTTCTTTAGCTCTGCTAGATCCCTAAATCAGTATTCCTAAAGTGAGGAATCTTCATTTTTTTTTTTTTTTTTTTAGGTGAAAAATAATACTTTATTAATTTGCGTTTGTTGGTTCTTTTTTTTTTTTTTTAATTATACTTTAGGGTTTTAGGGTACATGTGCACAATGTGCAGGTTTGTTACATATGTATCCAATCCTGAGATTCTTAGATCTATTAGGATTTACAAATTGTTGGCCTAGGTCCTGAAGTGTTGTCCCTGAAGGAAAGAACAGAATTCATAACTGTTTTGGCACTTTGGGAACAGAGGGATCACAGACACATAGAATTAGGGAAAGTCTAGAAAAAAAAAAATCCAAGAAGCCAGAAATTACTCTGGAACTGACTTTATTTGACATCGAACAAACTTGAAAAGTATGCAGGATCCATCAGATCTATAAGATTCAAGCTGATCTCACAATGGAACTCCTAGGGAAATCATTCTTTGAGGAGACTCGCCAGTGAATTTTGACTTCCAACTAATTTGGTTCTCATAAATGCTTAGCATTCTCCCTCATGATTCAGACTCAGTTTTCCATTACTCAACCTGAAAAAAATGAGAGAAATCAAGGATCGAATAGTTGTAGCAGCATCATAAAGAGAAAATGAGATTATTTAAAAATCACTTGGAAAGGAACAGACCTAGATGCTGGCTTGTGTACTTTTCATTGACTGCCCCGAGAATCTGTGCACTTTGAGTCAGTTCCTTCTCATCTCTGGGCCAGATGGCTTATCCATGAGGGAAGTGGCACCTAATGCCCTTTCTCATTAAAATGGCATAGCTACTGGGGACACTTAACTTTTAATTAATTTATTTCTGCAACAAGAATTTACAAAGTACTTACAAATTCTAGAACTGTTGAAAACAAAACAAATATTCTTACATTATCCCCACCTTTCATAGCTGAACATTCAAAAATTCTAAAAGCTAAATTATCTAACCTTTTTTAGCCACATGTTACAATTTAAAACAGCTATATAATTTATTTCTGTAGGTAGTGCGTAACTCAAAGGTTTGATTCACTCACCAAATCCAAACTTTGCTATTGTTATTTAGGATTAACATATAATTGAGTAGGCAACAATTAGTAATCAATTGGCTTCATAGTCCTTTTTATGCTCTGATATATTTCATTTGTCTTCTACTGCAGGAATCAAAACTCCATGAAAGCAGAGATTTGTGTGTTTTGCTTACCATTTTACCTCCAGCTCTTAGAGCACTTTCTGCCATATAATTGACATTCAATAAATATTTGCTAAATAAATTACTCAAAAGTAAATTTACTTCTACTTTAATAACTGAATAAACCACATTCCCCCAGGAATTGATTGAATTTATTGTTCAAGGTTTAATTTAAGTATCTTTTCGTTTTCTTTGGGCAAACGATAGCCATGGTACTATTAGGCAAAATATCCAGAGAAGTGAAGAGTAATCATCTTTTATTCCCTGTGAAACAGAATAGTACTCCCTCATATAAAGAGATACAAAGCCTTCTTACCACTTTGCTTCACGAAGTATGCAGTGGTTACCATAGGTTTTTCCATCAGAACCACAGACTGGTTTGTAGACAGACTGACATTTTGTTTTTCTAATTGAGTTCTTGCTGCTGGCACTGCCAGTCTGTAGAAACGTGAAAGATTATTAGGAATCGGGTAATTAATTTATTTCAGATATTATAATAAAAATATTCATTACCCATTAATTATTAAGCATTGTAATCAACCAATTATTTTATTGATTCTTGTATTTAATTCTTACAATAGAACTGAAAAAAGGGGTATATTTTGGTGGAGCAAGATAGCAAAGAGAAGATTCCACTGATTATCCTCCCCACTCCAACAAAGACACCAATTTAACAACTATCTACACAAAAGAAGCATCTAGGTAAGAACCAAAAATCAGGTGATCTCTCATAGTATCTAGTTTGAACTTTGTCACTGAAAGAGGCACTAAAAAGGTGAGGAAAGAGTCTTGAATTGCTGATGCCACCTGTCTCTCATCCCGTTGCAGAGGCAGTGTGGCATGGACAGAGAATCTGTGTGCATGGGAAAAAGAGAGCACAGCAATTGTGAGACATTGCATTGAAATCAGTGCTACCCTGTCACAGCAGAAGGCAAAACTGAGTTGAACTCAGGTGATGCCCACCCATGGAGGGAGCAGTTAAATCAGGCATAGCGAAAGGAGAATTGCCCATCTCAGCAGTCAGAACTTGAGCTCTGGCAAGCCTTGCTACCATGGACTAACATGCTCTGGGGCTCTACAGAAATTTGAAAGACAGTCTAGGCCTCAAGGACTGCAAATCCTAGGTGAGTCTTACTGCTGAACAGGGCTCAGAGCCAGTGGACTTGGGAGGCACATGACCTGAGACATCAGCCAGGGTGACTAAGGAAGTACTTGCACCACCCCTCCCCCAACCCCAGGCTAAAAGGCTCTGGGCTCCAAAAGAGACCTATTCTTTTCACTTGAGGAGAAGAAAGGGAAGAGTAAAGATATCTAAGATGTTTTGCATCGTGGATACCAGCTCAGCAACAATAGCAGAGGGCACCAGTTAGAGTCATGAGGCCCCTTTCCAGACACTAGCTTCCAGATGACATATCTAGACACACCCTGGGCCAGGAGGGAACCTTCTGCCTTGAAGGGAAGGATCCAGTCCTTTCAGGACCCATCACCTGCTGATAAAGAGCCCTTGGCCCCTGAATAATCAGCAGCAATTCCCAAGTAGTACACCAAGGGCCTTGAGTGAGACTCTGAGACTTGCTGGCTTCAGGTGAGACTTAATACATTCCCAGCTGTGATGACTATTGGAAAAGACTCTTTCTGCTTGAGAAAAAGTGGAAGGAACAGTAAACAGGGCTTTGTTTCGCACCATAGGTACTAGCTGAGCCACAAGGGCATAGACCACCAAGCAGGCTCTTAGGGTCCCTAATTATAGGCCTTGGCTTTTGGATGGCATTTCTGGACCTGCCCTGGGTAAGAACAGAGACAAAGTCCCTTGAAGGATAAGTCTGAGGCCAGGCAGCAATCACCACAAGCTGAATAAAGAGCGCTTGGACCTTAAGGTAACAGTGTTCCCCATGGGCCTTAGATGGTGGTGACCACAGGGTGAGGCTCCTCTGCCTATGGAAAGGAGGGGGAAGAGTGTTAAAAACTGCATCTTGTGGTTTGAG
The DNA here is from genome assembly GCF_028878055.3 of Symphalangus syndactylus. Lineage (NCBI taxonomy): Eukaryota > Metazoa > Chordata > Mammalia > Primates > Hylobatidae > Symphalangus > Symphalangus syndactylus. The sequence goes on from NC_072429.2 coordinate 38,611,370, forward strand.
TGTCAGCTCAGCTGCAGCACAATAGAACATCCGGTTGACTTCTAAGTTTTTTTAATCCATTCTCTGGCTCCTGGATGGCACCTCTCTCTGAACTGGCCCAGGGACTGGGGGAGTTCACTACCTTCTAGGGAAGGATGCAAGCCTGGCAGGCTTTGCTACCTGCTGACTATAGAGTTCCAGGGCCTGAGAAAACATAGATAGTAGCCCAGCAGTGGTTACAGAGGTGAGACACAGTGCTGTGCTGTCTTCAGGTCTGACCCAGCTACTGATGGTGGCCACTGAGATAATTGTGTCGCCCAATGCCCAGCTCTAGACAGGTTAGAATATAGAGAGAGACTATTAGCTTGTAAGAAAGTGAGAGAAGAAAATAAGAATCTCTGCCTTGTAATCCAGATAATTCTTCTGGATATTATCCAAGATGATCAAGGCGGTACCTCTATGTGTCTGCAAGAAACACAGTGTTACTGGGATTGGGGTGCCCCTTAATGCAAATACAGCTTAGATCACAAGATCACAGCACTCAGGTTCTTTCACATATCTGGAATGCCTGCCCAAGAAGGATGGGCAGAAAGAAGCCCAAACTGCATAAACTACAATAAATGCTTAACTCTTCAATGCTCAGATGACAACGAACATGCAGAAACATCAGGACCACTTAGGAAATCATGACCTCACCAAATGAACCAAGGGTCAAGGGAGAGGCACCAGGGACCAATTCTGGAGAAACAGAGATATATGATCTTTCAGGCAGATAATTCAAAATAGCTCTTTTGAGAAAACTCAAAGACATTCAAGATAACACAGAGAAGGAATTCAGAATTTTATCAGATAAATTTAACAAACAGATTGAAATAATTGAAAAGAAACAAGCAGAAATTCTGGAGCTGAAAAATACAATTGGCATATCAAAGAATACATCAGAGTCTTTTAGTAACAGAATTGATCAAGCAGAAGAAAAAATTAATGAGCTTGAAGACAGGCTATTTGAAAATACACGGAGCAGAAAAAAATAATAAAATACAATAAAGCATGCCCATAGATCTAGAAAATAGCCCCAAAAGGGCAATTCTAAAGGTTATTGTCCTTAAAGAGAAGGCAGAGAAAGAGATAAGAATAGAAAATTTATTCAAAGAGATAATAAAAGAACTTTCCAAACATAGAGGAAGTTATCAACATTCAAGTACAAGAAAGTTATAGAAAACCAGGCAGATTTAACACAAAGAAGATAACCTCAAGTCATTTAATAATTAAACTCTCAAATACCAAGGATAAAGAGAGGATCCTAAAAGCAGTGAGAGAAAATAAATAAATAACATACAACAAATCTCCAACATGTCGGGCAGCAGATTTTCTGTGGAAACCATACATGCTAGGAGAGAGTAGCATGATATAATTAACATGCTGAAGGAAAAAAAAAAAAAAAACTTTAACCCTAGAATAGTAAATCTAGGAAACATATCCTTCAAACAGGCAGGAGAAATAAATACTTTCTGAGACAAACAAAAGCTGAGGGATTTCATCAATGTCGGACCTGTCTTATAAGAAATGCTAAAGAGAACATTTCAATCAGAAAGAAAAGGCTGTGAATGAGCAATAAGAAATCATCTGCAGATACAAAACTCACTGGTAATAGTAAATGCACAGGAAAACATAGAATATTATAACATCATAATTGTGGTGTATAGACTACTCTTAAGAAGAGAGACTAAATGATGAACCAATCAAAAATAATAACTACAATGACTTTTCATGATATACACAGGCTGGGCATGGTGACTCAAGCCTGTAATCCCAGGACTTTGGGAGGCTAAGGCAGGCAGATTGCTTGAGGTCAGGAGTTCAAGACCAGCCTGGCCAACATAGCGAAACATCATCTCTACTAAAAGTACAAAAATTAACTGGGAGTAGTGATGTGCACATGTAATCCCAGCTACTCTACTCCAGAGACTTAGGCAGGAGAATTGCTTGAAACTGGGAGGCAGAGGTTGCAATGAGCCGAGATCACACCACTGCACTCCAGCCTGGGCAACAGAGTGAAACTGTCTCAAACACACACACATACAATTCCAATGCTCTGTTGCCTACAAGAAACACACTTCAGGCCAGGTGCAGTGGCTCATGCCTGTAATCCCAGCAATTTGGGAGGCTAAGATGGGTGAATCTCTTCAGGTCAGGAGTTCAAGACCAGCCTGGACAATATGGTGAAACCCATCTCTACTAAAAGTAAAAGAATTATCTGGGCGTGGTGGCACACACCTGTAATCCGAACTACTCAGGAGGCTGAGGGAGGAGAATCTCTTGAACCTAGGAGGCAGAGGTTTCAGTGATCTGAGATTTCGCCACAGCACTCCAGCCTGTGCTGCACAGCAAGAGTTTGTCCCCTCACCCCCCCCAAAAAAAAGAAAGGAGAAAAGAAGAAAAAAAAAGTACACTTCACCTGTAAAGATACACATAGACAGAAAATAAAGGGATGAAAAATAATACCCCATGCCATGCCAATGGAAACCACAAAAGAGCAGGAGTAGCTAGACAGAATAAATTTCAAGATAAAAACTATAAAAAGAGAAAAGGTCACTCTATAATGATAAAGGTGTCGATTCAGTAAGGGCATATAACAATTGTAAGTATATATTTACTCAACACTGGAAAACTCAGATATATAAAGAAAATACTATTAGAGCTAAAGAGAGAAAGATCCCAATACAATAATAGCTGGAGACTTAACACCACACTTTGAGCATTAGACAGATCTTCCATACAGAAGACACAAGAAGAAATATTGTATTTAATCTACACTATAGAACCGATAAAACTAATAAGTATTTACACAACATTTCATTCAATGGTTGCAGAATATACACTGTTCTCCTCAGCAGATAAATTATTCTCAAGGATAAACCTTATGTTAGCTCACAAAGAAAGTCTTAAAATATTCAAAAAATACTGTAATAAAGTTAAGCATCTTCTCTGACCACAATGTAATAAAACTAGAAATCATTAATAAAATGAATTTTGAAAACTATTCAAACACATGGAAATTAAACAAAATATACCTGAATAACCAGTGAGTCCATGAAAAAATAGAAAATAAAATTTAAAATTTTCTTGAAACAAGTGATAATGGAAACACAACATACCAAAACCTATGGGATACAGTAAAAGCATTACTAAGAGGTAAGTTTGTAGCTATAAGGACCTACATCAAAAAACAAGAAAGTCTTCAAGTAAATAACCCAATGATGCATCTTGAAGAACTGGAAAAGCAAGTGCAAACCAAATCGAAAATTAGTAGAAGAAAAGAAATAGTAAAGATCAAAGCAGAAATAAATGAATTAGAAATGAAGAAAATAATGTAAAAGATGAATAAAACATAAAGTTGTGTTTTGAAAAGTTAAACAAATTAGACAAACTGTTAGCCAGACTAAGAAAAAAAGAGAGAAGCTCAAAAATAAATAAAATCAGAGATGAACAAGGAGACATTACAACAATACTGCAGAAACTCAAAGGATCATTAGTGACTACTGTGAGAAACTGTATGCAAATAAATTGGAAAATCTAGAAATGGACAAACTCCTAGACACAAACAACCTAAACTTGAACCATGACGATATCCAAAACCTGAACAGATAAATAACAACTAACGGGCTTAAGCCACAGTCGAAAGTCACTCAGTAAAGAAAAGCTCAGGATCTGATGGCTTCGCTGCTTACTTCTATCAAATAATTAATGATGATCTAATATCATTTTACTCAAACTATTCTGAAAAATAGAGAAGGGAATACTTCCAATCCTGTTCTATTCTGTGAGACCAGTATTATCCTGATACCAAAACCAGACAAAGAGACATCAGAAAAAACTATGGCCCAATGTCTCTGATAAATATTGATGCAAAAATTCTCAACAAAATACTAGCAAACCAAATTCAACAACACATTAGAAAGATCATTCATCATGACCAACTGGGATTTATCCTAGGGGTGCAAGGATGCTTCAACATACACAAATTAATTAATGTGATATGTCATGTCAACAAAATAAAGAACAAAAACTATATGATCATTTCAATTAATGCTGAAAAAGCATTTGATAAAATTCAACATCCCTTTATGATAAAAAGCCTTAGAAATCTGGATATAGAAAGATTATACCTCAACAAAATGAAGGCAGTGTACAACAGACTCACAGCTAGTATTAAACTAAATGAGGGAAAACCAAAACCCTTTCCTCCAAGATTGAGAACACAACAAGGATGCCCACTTTCACAAGTTTTATTCAACACAGTTCTGTAAGTCCTCCTAGAGCAATTAGACAAGAGAGACATAAAGGGCATCCAAATTGGAAAGAAAGAAGCCAAATTATCCTTGTTTGCACGTAATCTGATTTTATATTTGGAAAAACCTAAAGACTCCACCAAAAAACTATTTGAACTGATAAACAAATTCAGTAAAGTTGCAGGAAAGGAAATCAACATAGAAAAATCAGTAGCATTTTATATGCCAATAGTGAACAATCTGAAAAAGAAATCAAGAAAGTAATTCAATTTACCTTAGTTACAAATTAAATTAAATACCTAGGTATTAACTTAGCCAAAGAAGTGAAAGATCTCTACAATAAAAACTATAAAACACTGGTGCAAGAAATTAAAGAGGACACTAAAAAATGGAAAGGCATTTTATGTTCATGGATTGGAAGAATCAATGTGAAAATCTCTATACTACCCAAAACAATCTACAGATTCAATGCAATCCCTATCAAAATGCCAATGACATTCTTCACAGAGATAGAAAAAACAATGCTAAAATTCATATGGAAACAAAAGATACCCAGAATAACTAAAGCTATCATAAGCAAAAGAAAACAAAACAAAAAAGAGAACTTGAGGAATCACATTACCTGAGTTCAAATTATGCTATAGAGCTATAGTAACAAAAATGGCATGGTACTGGTATAAAAGCAGATATGTAAATCAGTGGAACAGAATAAAGAACCCAGAGATAAATCCATATGTCCACAGCACAGTGAACCCATTTTTGGTGAAGGTGCCAAGAACATACACTGGGAAAAGGACAGTCTTCAATAAATGATGCTGGAAAACTGGATATCCATATACAGAAAAATGAAAGCACAATCCTATCTCTCACCTTATACAAAAATCAACTCAAAATGGATTAAAGACTTAAATCTAAGACCTCAAACAATGAAACTACTACAAGAAAACTGTGTTGAAACTCTCTTGAACATTGGACTGGCAAAGATTTCTTGAGTAATACCTAACTAACACAGACAACCATAGCAAAAATGGACCACATCAGGTTGAAATACCTAACCAACACAGATAATCCATAGCAAAAATGGACCACATCAGGTTGCAAAACTTCTGCACAGGAAAGGAAACAATCAATGAAGTGAAAAGATACCCACAGAACCAAGGAAAATATTTGCAAACTACTCACTTACTATATGTCAGACTACCTCCATTTTAATTTTCTGGAGGCAATTCTTCCTCTACATGGAAAAACAATAGTCAGGGAAAAGTCATACAAGCAAATGCAAAGCGCATACAGTCATAATTTGTTGATTCCCTTTTTTTGGTATGCCCATGAAAAAAAATTATACAGGAAGTAGGATTATGCAGGATTTATTTAAATAATACCTGACGCATTTTCTTTGGATGTGAGCTAAATGGCAGAAGCGTGTGAATATAAGTACGCTTTGACTAGCAGGTGAGAACGGAGACATTAATGAGAATGATGAGACATTTTTGATAGATGATGTGGTATTCTCAGAGCTGAGATGTTGTAGGGAGATAAAAAAAAAATACCTCCATATTTTCCAAATTATACAACCCTTTCATGACGATCAATTTATTTCACACATACTCTGTTAATTGGACATGGTTATTTCTCCTATTCTAGAATAAATATAAAATCGCAAAAATTTAAGTGACATCCTAAAAACTCAGAGACCTGCTGGTGACGGCATTAGGATCTGAATGGTAGGGAGTCTCTCTGAGAGATTACTACTTCATGCCAGTCAAGTGATGATGACTAAGAGAACAAATGACTTTCATCTGGAAGGCTTGTGAGGGGTGAAAATTTATGAGGTAAAAAAATAAAGTTTCCATTAAGATGATAAGATAGTGTTCTAGAAAATTGTTTTGAATGTGAGTATCAAATGGCGTATTCAAAGCAGTTGTTAAATTAGGAGGCCGATTGTTGGAAGAGAGGCAGGCAAGTGAAAGTAAAAGTGCAGCAGGACTCAAAAGGGAATACAGGAGACATGTGGATCAGATAGATGTTCACCTATTTGAAATGGTAGCTTCCAAGTAGCAGGCATTTATCTATCCATCTAACATGCAGTTCAGGAGAACTTACTGTATGTCACATTTATTCTAGGTTCTGGGGATACAGGTTTGAAAATAAATGGTACTTTCTTCAAGAAGTTCATTATCTAGCTGATAATAGACAATTACAAAGTGTTAAGGTGAGTTTAATAATAGATGAAATCATTAGTATTAGGAATACATGAGTGGAAAATCAAAGGGCTCTGTATGATATGGGTGGTGTGTGAGCAACAGTGACATGAAATGAGGCTAAACAGTATGCAGTATAGTCATGAAAATCTGTAAATTCTATGTTTAGGAGTTTAAGTTACATCTTCTAGGTAGTATGAAGCCACTGGGGAATTTCAAGTAGGGGTCCAAAATATCAGAGAGGATTTTTGATTTAGGAATATTACTTCAGTGATTTATAGATTATGGATGGGATAAAAATGGACATGAAAGTTAAACCTGGCAAAGGTGTGGGCTCAGTTGATGAGGATCTGAGTTGTTCTAGTATAGGTAGGGAGGTTTGAGTGGAAAATAATAGAGGGAAATGAAAGATAGAATAGAAGGGCAGTACATTCATTAATAATCATAAGTATTATGCATGAAAATAATCAGCTCCAAAGTTCTTCTCATTTTGTTTAATCAGTGTCATTGCAAGTGACTTTTCATTAACACATTGTGGTTTTTAAACCATTTTAAGTCTTGGAAAAGAGAATTGCTGGATCAAGTTGACTGAGAAAAAGAAGTTATTAGCACTAACCTGAAAGTCCATTATATTGCCATCCAAAGTGCTGTCAATATTTTTTCTTTGTTGTTGGTTGTAAAGTGACCTTAATTTTCTCTGTTGGCTAGATGACTCTGGCTTCCATTCCTGGCCAGATGACCCTATATTTCCTTGCTGGCTAGATGACCCTGGCTTCCCCTGCTGCTTAGAAGATCCTAGATCTCCTTGCTGGCTAGATGACCCTAGATTTCCTTTTTGACTAGATGCCCCTGGCTTCCCTTGTTGGTTAGATGACACTGGCTTCCCTTGATGGCTAGATGACACTGGTTTCCCTTGATGGCTAGATGACCCTAGATTCCCTTGTTGGCTAGAAGACTCTGGCTTCTTCTGTTGGCTAGGAGATCCTATATTCCCTTGCTGGCTAGATAATCGTAGATTTCCTTGATGGCTGGATGATCCTGGCTTCCTCTGTTTGCTAGAAGGTCCTTGATTCCCTTGCTGGCTAGATAAATGTAGATTTCCTTGTTGGCTAGATGACCCTGGCTTCCCCTGTTGGCTAGAAGATCCTGGCTTCCCCTGTTGGTCAGAAGATCCTAGATTTCCTTGTTGGCTAGATGACCCTGGCTTCCCTTGTTGGCCAGATGGCTCTGGCTTCCCTTGATGGCTAGATAAACCTAGATGCTCTTGTAGGCTAGAAGATCCTAAATTCCCTTTCTGGGTAGATGACCCTAGATTCCCGTGTTGGCTAGATGATCCTGGCTTCCCCTGTTGGCTAGATGACCCCACCATCACTTTCTGGCTAAATGAGCCTGGTTTCCCTTGTTGGCCAGATGACCCTGGATTTCCCTGTTGGGTAGAAATCCCTGGTTTCCCTAGTTGGCTAGAAGATCCTGAGTTTTCCTGCATATAAGAAGATTCTGGATTCCCTTTTTGGTTAGATTTTCCTGAATTCTTTAAAATCCCAGGCTGGTTTAAAACTCCTGTTCTCCCTTGCTTAAAATTTCTTGGTTTCTCTAGCTTGTTAAAATAGCCTGGTTGTCCTTGAAGACTAAATATTCCTGGATTTCCTTGTGTATAACCACCTCCTCGCTTGTTAGAATGCCTTTGTCCTCCTAGATGGTTAGCTTCATTTTTTTTCTCCAGAATAAGTGCAGGTTTTGGATTCTCTTCTAGTTTGAAAACACTGGTATTTGAAATCTGGGTTGAAGATGCTGGAATAATAACACAACCAGAAAAAAATGAACATAAAGTTATATACATTAAATAATTTTAAATCAACATTTGTCCAAGATATAGTATGTTTTTAATGCTTTCTTGATTTTTTAACCAAGTCCCAAGATAGAATCTTCTCATTCTTCCTCATATCCTGAATATTTTGGCTCTTCCTTTGTTTTCTTTACTCTACTACATGGATTTCAAAAATTAGAAGATCAATCCAACTTGCCCCATTTCTAAATCATAAAGTCTGAATTATTTGAATTGAGACTTCATTCTACCCCCAATTCCTTTAAGTGGTTTTCTGATGAATCAAACTGGCTCTGCTCAATGCTCATTATAAACTTATTTTTTCACACCAAGTACTTTATCCCTAATTTTCCAGCTTCACTTTACGGAGAACGCCATCAACTTTCCAGACAGGAAAAGGCTGGCAGACGTGAGCCCCACTTTATTCTTCTCTCTTCCATCTCTATACATGTTATCTGTAGCCATCTTTCTTTCCATTTCCATCCCTAAAACAGTTGTTTCCTTTCTCCTTCAGAACATGTTTCTTTCAATCAGCTTTATGTTCACCATTTCCAACAAAAGGCCCTAGGATCAATCATGCTGTCTCTAGTGGTTATATTTCTTCTATTTTGGTCAACTACTCAAGAGAATGGTAAATGTCATGATTATTTCTTAAATCCTATGTTTTATAGCTTCTCCAACTTATTTTGGAAGCATATCTATGCCCTAATGAAATATATATAATTGTGTGTATGTGTATATGTTTTATTTTTTTCAGATTATATTCCATAATGAGCAGGATCTAAAAAACAATAAATAAACAAATGGCATGACTTTAGAGTTAAGTATAAAAGTATTGCATTGGGTCTATGCTTCTTTTCCTTTTTTTTTTTTTTTTTGGTAGAAGTGTATATTTTTCTCTTCCTTTCCTTCTTGCTTGATAATTCCTCTTTCTTTATTCACTTTCCTAATGTGAGGTTCTCTTAAAGATTGTAATTAGGCTTACATTTTGTTTTCTGCATAGTTTTTTTGGTATTTTTTTCAATATATGCAATTTTAAATCATTCCGATGTTGATTATTTCAGATGCATACTTAGGGTCTGACTTGAATTTTCAATTGCTCTGCTTTATATTTCCATAAATATACACATTTATACCTTCAAGTCAATTTAAGTAAAGTCAAATGATAGTAAATTGGTATGCACTGAGCATGCTATGGTATACTACTGCAGGTGATTAAGGTCCTAGTCAAGACACAGAAGCTTAGCAGGTAGCAACCTGCTTAACTAAACTGTGGTATAGTGTGGATATGGTTTGTGAGTATAACTGAGCCATTCATTCAATTTAACAAAAAAATATAAATTTAAATAATTCATTATTATAAAAGAAGCTTAGAAAAAGCTAGGAATGAACAAGACATTCACGGCCCTGCCCACATGAAGCTGAGAAGTCTAGTAGTGGGGCAAATAAGTAGGACTTTATATTATAGTAGAATGATCAATGCTATCATGTGAGGAGTAAACTAGACAATAGTCTCCTAATCAAGGTAGCGGAGAGTGTGGAATCCTTTCTTCTTCCTGGAGGAGGAGGTACATAAGAAACATAAGATTCAACCAGAGAAATTAATGAGAAAAAATAATTTTTTTTAGCTAAGAGATGAGTACATGTATGGATTCTTTCAGTTCTAGGAATAAAACATTGTTCATTAACTGTTGCTAACACCAAGTAGAAATCAATTAAAGTAGATATGTGGATGAAATAGGAAAAAAAAAAGTCGGTAACATATTTTTGTTAATGATTTTGAGTTTTTTTAACAGGTGACACAAGTAAATGGAGCCAAATCCCAAAGATGCAAAGAGTAAACAGTTTAAAAATACTTTCCTTTTCTTTCCTGTCTGTACCCCCACTCCAAATCCCCCACAAAAATAATTTCCTAACTACGACATAATTATTTCCTGTTACCTAGGAACCGGTAAAAGTAAAGTGCCTAAGACACCATCACATTTACAGGTTTTTGTGAATTATTTGATGGATATCCTATGTATTTACAAACATATGTGAATATAATTATCCACACAATTGGTGGCCACTCTACACAGAGTTCTACTCTTTGTTTTCTCCAAGGACAATCAATATAATGAAGGTTTCACTACATCAATACATACAGAGCATATTTATTTATTTCCCGTCTTTGGTTGCATAGTATCCCATTTTATGGGTTTATCATAATTTATTTAGCCAGTGTTCTAGTAATAAACAGGTAGTTTATTTCCCTCTTTTGCTAATGTAAGTAATGAATCAATGAAAATCCTAATAATACATCATTTCTTACATGGATAAGAAAATTTATTAAACAAAAACTAAGGGTGAATTTTGGAGTAATAAGAGGCAATTAAGATATTATAACGTGGTTTCACCATCTATTTTTTAAGCTAAAAACTTGGAAAATAAGTATCTTCAGCTTTGTTTTGTATTTTTTCCCTTCTGATTTTACAAACTCTAGGATGTGCTTAGTATTGCTTTTCTGATTCATCTCTCTTCTTCATCTTCCAATCTATATAATCATTGCATATATAATACAGTTTCTTCCATCACAAAATACCTTCTAGCACTTAGCAAGGCACTGAAGGTCACAACACTTACAGTACCTGCCATCATGAAATATGAAATATATGTTCTATAAAGGAATTTTATCTGAATATCTGTTTTCCCCCTTTAAAACACACACACACACACACACACACACACACACACACACACACACACACGTATTGTTCTCCTTTCTCTAATTCTATCTCTTAACTCTCCCTTTTTTTTCTTAACTCTGTTACTTCAGCAGCTCCTCAGTGGCATTACTGTACAACTTCTTAAATCTAATTCATTTTTAGTATTACCACAAGACTGATATTTCTTAACAAGATAAATATTATCACTCTTGTACTCAAAACTCTGAAACAGCTTTGCAGTGTTTCCAATGAGAAGAGAACCACTATTTTGATGTTACAAATATAAGAAGTGGGGGGTCTGAGGCACTTTACTTTTATTATTTCATTTCACTAGGTATAAGAAAGATGGTCAAGTGGGAGCTTATGATTTGGGGATAAATTAGAATCAGTTTCATTATTATAATTTTTATCTTGAGAAATGTATTAACTATGTCATTTATTATCTTGAGAAATTTATATCTCAAAGCTAGAAATTTACATATCTGAAAATCACCTAACTGTTGTACTGAGGTAAGGAATAGAGAAAAGTAAGTTGAGAGTCAAGTGCCTAAGAAAACACAAGTAATGGTAACTAAAGCTATTATCTGTATAGTTCCCGAAATAACTCTATAGGAAAGAATAATAATTTCCATTTTCAAATGAGAAAATTGAGATTCAAGTAAGTTAAACAAATTTCCTCAAATCACATGAATGGGAAAAAAAAAATCAAGATTTGAACACATTATTATTTGACCATATAATCCTGGATCATATCACAAAACTATTTCCTTATAAATTATGAACTTAAATATTCACAAACTCATAAGCCTATTAGTCTAAATTCATCTTTCCAGTCTCATGTCTTGCCTTTCTTACTTCCTTGTATCTGTTTCTCTTCAGCCACACCAAACTATTCACTCTTATTTCATTCAGTCCGTATTTTTATGACTCTGGATCTACATTTATTTTGTTGGAAATTTACCTTCTTCCATTTTTCTGTCTGATGGATTGCCTATTTTTAAATCTTTTGACAAAGTATTGCTAAATCACTTAACATTTCTAATTCTTTACTTTGAGATTTGGAAGGAAAATTATTGACTGTGACTTTCTTACCTGAGAACATGGCCAGGAGAATGAAGAGAAAGAAAATGAAAGCCCTCATGGTACCGTCAGTTGTTTCAGACTTGACTGTTGGGTGGAGTTAAGCCTAACTCTGCACTAGATGCTCTTCAAATAAACCATGCTCACCACCACCATGTTATATATTGGAAAAATTCTTCTCCCTAACTGCCAAACACTGTCACAGTCTTTAGTAAATTACAGAGTAATTTTCACAAACTGGAAAGTATTGCTTCTTGAATGAACTGTCATTTTCAAAATTAGCTCCATGCCCCAACTTCCATAAATATTCAAACTTTAATATGTGTCTATTAGGTATCTTCCTCCCAGAAGAAAATTAAAATGATGAAACCCATCTGGGAAAGTGGTAAATTCAGTGTTCACTTTTTTATTGTTAAGGGATGGCTTATCTTCAGTTAGTATTATTATTTGTTCTCCAAGTTTATGTGGCCATGAGAGAAACTTTCAAGTGATTTATGTGTCAATTATTTACCTCAAATTATCTTTTAAAAGCAAGTAAAAATGCATTGAATATTGGTCATTAGCAGTAATGAATGCAGACAGTATTCATCAAGATGAATGGTGACAAGAAATGCATTTTTATGAGTTAACAGGAGACAGTAGAGCCCATGTTTAAGAAATAACATTACACAATTGGCATTGTTGCTTCAAGTTATTACGTCAAACAGCAGCTCATGGGAAAATCACCTTGGGATTTTTAGTTCGTCATAAGCTCAATGTTATTAGACATTGGAATATTCAAGATTGGTTTCTCTAAATAAGAGAAACTTGAATCAGTTGGAGCATGTCCAAAAGATAACTTTGATAATGTGAGGTCTGGAGACCATAAAGCGTGAAATAGATTTATGGCAGTAGAAAATGTAAGCTCAGAAAAGCACAAACTCGGGAGTGTTACTGTCATTGGCTTCATCTTCTCAAGGGCATCACTATGGAGAAGAAAGATATTATTTGAACTTTTTAGTTACAGAGAGCAGAAATAATATAAGGAAGTTCAGGATAAATATCTTAGAGTTCTAAAGAAAATTTCAACTTTCGGAGGAGAGATTAACTAGACCATTTTTCCAATTACTTCCGATTCTAAGACTTTCAGATTTAGTGGTTCTGGATTGTGTTTGATTTTCTCTTCAACTTATTTAGAAGAAGGAGAAGTTTGAAAATAATAGATGATTTCTTTTAATCAAACAAGCAATTTTATGGCATCAAAAGAGACCAAGTTTAAGTTTCCTATAGTAAGAAAGCAACTTTTTCTCCCTGCATAATTATCTTCTAAACTGACTGGAATTCACGTGAGTATCAAAGGAAGCTTATGGAACCAGACAGAGTTGGATTGTTTATATAACACACAGACACACATACACACACACACACACATATATATATATACTCACACATATATGGATGGATTGTTTACATATATATATATACATACACACATATATATAAACACACAGCTCAGGTTAATTTTTCAAAATTTTTATTATGAACTGCTGCAATATACAGACAAAATTAAAGAATTCTGCAGTGAAAACCCACTAATATGGTTTGGCTGTGTCCCTACCCAAATCTCATATTGAATCTCATAATTCCATGTTGTGGGAGGGACCTAGTGGGAGATAATTAAATCATGGGGGCAGTTTCTCTCATACTGTTCTTGTTTAGTGAATAATTCTCACAAGATCTGGTGGTTTTATAAGGGGAAATCCCTTTTGCTTGATTCTCTCTTCTCTTTTCTGCCTCCATGTAAGACATTCCTTTTGCCTTCTGCCATGATTGTGAGCCCTCCCCAGCCACATGAAACTGTGAGGCCATTAAACCTCTTTCTTGGTAAATTACCCAGTCTCAGGTATATCTTTATAAGCAGCGTGAAAATGAACTAATACACCAATACACACACCATTAAGATTAATCAATTAACATTTTGCTAAATTTCTTCTACTATATCTCTATCAAAATAGGTAAATTTTGTAGAAGTTATTTTCACATGCAGGTACTCATTAATGGAACTCAATGTAGTAAATTTCCAAATAACAAATGGGTCACAACAGATGCTTTTGTATTTTGCCTAAACCATTGCCTCTTAAACACTCAGTGCTCCCATCTGTCCTGCCCATGCTTTTTTCTAACTCCAGTACTGCTGATATAACACAATAGCAATATCAATAATAAATGTTGAGTGTCTTGTAGGTCAGGCAGTAATAAAGTAAACTCTCATCAAGTTCATACTCTGAGGTCTTAGAAACTGTCTATTTGTTGAAGGTGTTCTTGGTTGCATGGAGTAAGATTGCGCCGTCTCTCTTTACGTACCTGTTTTCCAAATCATTTCAGAAGGCTTTTTGACTAATTTTTTTAGATGCTACAGTTATCTTACCTGAAACATTAAATTTTTCTTATAGTAATGGAAATTTTCCCATCTGTAGAATTGTCTTCCATTTTTACTCTCCTTCACATTTGAGGGTAAGGTCAAAATTCTGGCTTGGAGCAGGCTCACCACACCTGCATATTTAAGAAGGAGGATAATGTGTTTCATATGTCTTGGAGTGAAATGTTGGGCCAAGGCTTTTCTTTCAGTTGTCATTATACTTGGTGGAAATAGCAATAGCAATGGAGTCAAATGACCCAAGGTGTCTGTCCTTTTTTAGCTATGTGTTATGCAAGTTAATCTTAATCTCTCTCTCTCTCTTTCTCTCTCTCTCCTCTTTCTCTATATACTTACCTATCTAATCATCTCTTCACTTTGCCTACCCAGGGGGTAAAAAATAACAAAAGCTTTTCATAAAATAGGAGGATCTCAGCAAAATTCTAGCAGTTGAAACTCTTTAGACAATAATTTATTGAAGCTGACCTAAGATGAGAATTTCTTATTCAATATACATTTTTTTTTAAAGATGAAGCTTGTCTGTAAACATAGTGTTGTTAATTGTGGTCTACTAAAGGGAACATAACTCCTAATCCTGGGACTCCTAGATTAAGAGGCCTATTTGACCTAGAGCAGGTCTTCTCATTTTGACTTGCAACATTGTTTTTCGAATTGGATAAAGCTATCTCTTCCATAGCATTTTAGTGAAAATTAAAGGAGCTAATTTATAAATAAAAATTCCTTGTAAATTAAAAGTGTGATTTGTAGTCACTATGATTAACCATCTTTATCATCATCATAAAAAAAATCATGTTACAGCTTCAGTCATTGACTGGTCTGGTCCAGAATTCCGTAAAACTCACCTGCAAAGAGGAATAAACAGGCCACACTAATAAAAAGCCAAAGGGTACCTGATGGCTTCTTGGTAAATAAGATCTGCATGGTTTATAGGAAATACACTAATAGAATTCACTATTGACATTCTACAGGCTGCATTTTAAGTGGATATATGAATGAATCTAAGTACCTATAAATTTGGTAGTCAGTTACATCCCTCATCTTAGTTACGTAATGTATTTCCCCAAAGAGTAGAGACACCAGAAACCAAAGAAACTTTAGGCCTTTTTTAAACAGACAGAAACAATAGTCAAAAATAATGTTTAGGTAGAATGAAATGTGCTACAGGTAACACACCCATAATTTTCGCTGTTTAGCCCATGGAGATAATTACAATCAAGTCATCATCTTCCAATTTGCATATGTTAGACTTGCCTCCAGTAGAGCCTTGGGTTAGAGAGCTTACACTATGTAGTAACCTATAGGATGATTTGCACAATTTGTGCACAGTATTAATAGTAATAAGGCTTGGTGTCACAACTACCAGGGAAATAAAAGTGCTGATGTGAGGAATTTTGAAGTCAAGGGATTTATTGGACAAAGTAAGAGGGCACTCTCAATAATCATTGAATTAGAAACTCTGGACATTCAAGGTGAATGTGAATCATGGGGCTGTTTCCTTCAGCCTCTTGCTTTTAGTCAGCCTATGTATGATGGTTTCTTGTTTACTTGGTTTACTTGTTTTTTTTTTTTTTTTTTTTTGAGACAGAGTCTCGCTCTGTCGCCCGGGCTGGAGTGCAGTGGCGCAATCTCGGCTCACTGCAAGCTCCACCTCCCGGGTTCACGCCATTCTCCTGCCTCAGCCTCCGAGTAGCTGGGACTACAGGCGCCCGCCACCGCGCCCGGCTAATTTTTTGTATTTTTTAGTAGAGACGGGGTTTCACCGTGGTCTCGATCTCCTGACCTCGTGATCCGCCCGCCTCGGCCTCCCAAAGTGCTGGGATTACAAGCGTGAGTCACCGCGCCCGGCCTACTTGTTTTACTTGGTTTACTTGTTACTTGGTCTTGTTTACTTGTTAATTTTAACAAGTAATTCACAGGTTGACTTTGGTCCTTGTACATATATCCCACACACACTTGTGTTCTTTCTCTTTCTCAAATCCATCATTCACTGTTTACCTTAGAACTCTTGTTCTTACTGTTTCCTCTGCCTGGAAAACTACTGTCTCAGATAAGTAAATGGCCATTTCTTCTTTCCAGAAGTAACAGTTCAAATATTACTGGTTCAGTAAAGATTTTCCTAACTATTTAAAATACCCCAACCTAAATCAATGTGTTTTATTGTCATCATACTTTTCAATATCTGAAATTATCTTTCTTATTTCATTAATTATTTGTATATTTTCTCACCATCAAATCTATGGTTACATGCACACAAATATATATACAAACACAGATGCATACACACTAGGATATAGCTCATGGATCTTTTGTTTTGCACATGGAAGCCCATAGACACCATTTGATTTTACAAATGTGAACCAATGAAAAGTCCTTTCTTCCTTTGAAAATAATAATTGAGGACTGATTATTCTAGGTATTATTAGATGCTGAAAACACAGTAACAACAAAGATATATTCATAGAGCTTACATTCTTCATTTTTCTCTCAAACACTTACCAGGTGGAACCTACTGATTATTGGTATTTTAAAGATGAGTAAGAGAAGCTCATAGGCAACAGGTGAAAAAAATATAATTAAAGTTATACACAAATAAGTAGAGAACCACTAAAGAGACCATACTGACTTGGAAGTAGGGTGGAGGAATGGACCGAGCAGAGATGGTCATGACCAGGCTCCACAAAGGACCTGGCCCTCAGAGATATTAGAAGGTGTTGAAGCACTTGACGGGATAACCAGCATTGTAAGAATAAAGAATGCTATGGAAATAAAACAAATAAGAACTAAACTATATTTTTTTGGAAATGAGAGTAATGGTTAGACCCAAATGCAGAGATGGAACTTTAAAAAAAGGTTTTTGTGTGTCTTTCATGTTTCTTGTGCTTGAGATCCACTAAGATCTTTGTATCTATGGGTTTATAGTTTTTATCAAATCACGATTATTTCAGTTATTTCTTCTCATTTTTCATAATTTTACCATTTCTTATAAGCTACATGAAGTCCCATAACTTACTAATGCTCTCTTCATTTTTTTCTTCAGAATATTTTTTCTGTTTTCTTTTTGTTGATGTCCAATGTTGTGTCTTCAAGCTTACAAGCCTTTTTTTCTGCATTGTCTAATCTGTTCTTGATAACCATATAGTACATTTTCCTCTACAAGCACTGTGTTTTCTCATCTTTAAAAACACACTTTTTAAAAATACGTATCTTCCTTGAATCTACTTAATATGTTCTATTTTTCTTCTACCTTCTTGAACACATAGAATAGCTGATTTAATGCCCTCATCATCAATTACACTGTTTGTCTCACTTCTGGGTCTGTTTACCTGATTTATATTTTTTCATATTACAGGCTATATTTTCCTGCTTCTTTGGAACCAGACATTGTGAATTTCATTTTGTTAGACACTGGATTTTTAAAAATTTTCTTTAAATGTTTTTCATCTTTGTCCCTGGATGCAATTAAATTACTTGGAAAACGTTTGATATTTTTGTGTGTGTGAGACTTGCTTTAATGTTTTGTTAGATGAACCAGAGTAGCCTTTATTCTAGGACCACTTGTACCCGCACACTACAGAGGCAATGCCCTACCGAACACTCCACATGCTACTCGTGTATTATGAAGTTTTTCACTCTGCTGGTAGGACCACAAAATATTTTCAGTCCTGTGTGAACTCCAAAGATTATTATCTCTGTCCTTCATTTTGGGGGTTCTTTCCTTGGCCTCATGTAGTTTCCTAACACACACATCATGATCAACATTGAGCTGAAGACTAGAAAGGGTATCTCTGCAGAGCCCCCAACCTCTCTAATTCTGCCCTCTGAACTCTTGTCTTCACCTCATGGATATTTAAGGTCTGCTTGGGTTTCACATTCCTCTGCTTTCACCTGAAAAATCTCCAAGGAGCAAACTGGTGCCATTTTAGTTCTCACTTCATTTATTTCTTCCCTTGAGAATCAGTGTCCTGTGCCTGGTGTCCAATGTATGAGAAACATTGTTAAGTATATTTTGTCTAGTTTATTAGTCTTTTTAGGTATGAGGGTAAAACCACTCCCTCTTACTGCATCTTGGTCAAATCTAGAGTTTTATGCCAAAGACTTGGGTTTATCTTATTCTTACTATAAAGGTGATGAGAGTCATATAAAAAGCATCATGATTAAAAATAATTTCAAAGATCATTTCTTCCACTTTGTGGAAAATTACTTGAAGGGTATAAGGGTTGTGGGGCACTGGAGTGTATTTGTGAAATTATTGTCTAAATATGCAATAATAAGTGAGAGCTTGTATCCTCAACTAACATATTAAATATTGAATCTCACAACTTATCCTCTCTAACTTATTGCATCTCATACCAGTATCATCAATAATTCAGAACCCAGAATAAAAGTCACATACCTACAGCCATAAAGTCAACGAGAAATACACTGGGGAAAGGACACCCTATTCATTAAACAGTGCTAGGAAAACTGTATAGCCATATGTAGAAAAAAGAACTGGACTTCGATCTCTCACCATAAACAAAAAATTAACAAAAAGATGAATTAAAGTATTAAATGTCAGACCTGAAACTGTAAAAATTTCAGAAGAAAACCTAAGAAAAACTCTTCTGCACATTGTCCCAGGCAAAATGTTCATAACTAAGATCTCAGAAGCAAATGCAACAATAACAAAAGTAGATCAATGGGACTAAATTAAACTAAAATGTTTCTTCACAACAAAAGAAATAATCAAGAGAATGAATAGAAAACCCACCGAATGGGATAAAATATTTGCAAAGTATTCATTCAACAAAGGGTAACTCAAACAACTCAACAAGAAAAACAAACAACAACAACAACAAACAAAAAGTGGACAAAAAACATAGGCATTTTCCAAAAGAACACACACAATTGGCCAAAAAGGCATATTTTAAAAAAGCACAACATCTCTAATAATCAGAGAAATGCAAAATAAAACCACAATGAGATGCCAGCCAGAATGGCTATTATTAAAAAGTCAAAAATGAGCAGATGTTGATGAGGATGCAGAGAAAAGGGAATATTTAGACACTGTTAGTAAGAATGTAAATTAGTACAACCTCTATTGAAACAGTGTGGAGATTTTCAAAGAATTAAAAAGAAAACTACAATTCAATTCAGCAATCCCGCTACTAGGTATCTACAAAAAAGAAATCATTATATCAAAAAGTTACCTGCACTTATATGTTTATCGCAGCACTATTCACAATAACAAAGATATGGAATCAACCATCAACCTAAGTGTCTATAAGTGTATGTCTGCATAAAGAAAATGGAATACTACTTAGGCATAAAAAATGAAATCGTGTATTTTGCAGCAACGGGAACTGAAGACCATTATCTTAAGTGAAATCATTCATGAACAGAAAGTCAAATACTACATGTTCTCATGTTCTCAATTATAAATGAGAGCTAAATAATATGTACACATGGATATAGGGAGTGGAATAATAGATACTGAAGTCTCAGAAAAGTGGGAGGGTGAGAGAGAGGTAAAGTATAAGAAGTTAACTAATGGATACAATGTACAGTATTGGGGTGGTGGTTACATTGAAAGCCCAGACTTTATCACTATGCAAAAACTCACATAACAAAAATGCAGGTGTACACCCTATATCTATTTTTTAAGTGAATATTCTGCTTTAACATATTTTTGCTTTACACAGTCTACTTACTAAACTACACATTTCTGTTCCTCTCAGTGTATTTCTACCGTGTCATATTTCTCATCTAAGCACAATAGTACAGCTGCTTCCTACAAACCACATATGTACATTGCTTATTAGCAAGTCGAAGTGAGTTTCTTTCCAGATTCTAGGATTTTAGAAACAAAAAGCTAGTGTTCTTAGAGGGGTGGGAAGGAATTCATACACAGTGATGTGTTTATGAGATTCTTATGTGTTTATGAATATAAAACAGTAAGAAAGTTTTCAGTAAGTCCCAGAAATTAACCTATAATTAGTTATGACACATACAGGAGGGGCTGGATACATCTTTAAAAACTCAGTAAGAAAGTATTTAATGACGTTGGCTTAAGCCTATAAAACTTTCCAAAGCATTGCTCATCTAACAAGATCAGTGCCACAGAATGAGTTAGATTTTATTGGGTGAGCTAACAGTTTCCTGTGAAATGAGAACTTAAGGACTGTGCTTATTAAGTCAAACTATTCATATAATAAAGTAATTTAGGTGATTGCCATTGTTACTCTGACCTGAGATTTGTGAGATTCTCTCTACTACTACCATTTTTGTTACTCAGCAAATGACCTCATATACTTTTGTAGCAACAAAGTTGAGAGTTAATTTTCTTTATTTCTCACTACTAGTTTTTTGGCATCCACTCCTGTACCCTTACTCCATTCCTGAATATCAACACATCTCTGACTGCTATATATTTCCTATTCACATTTCATCCTTTTAGAGATTTTTAGATTAAAAAGTCATCTTGGTTATATTCTTTTTTAATAACTTAATTCACAAGTTATATTTCCCCAAGTGTTTAAAATTGTTTATATATCCATATATATATCCACATATACATATACACACATTTATATATATATATATATATATAATTTTTAATATTAGAACACGCCTTCCCCTAGTGGAAAAGCATGAGTTTCTAAAGCAGCAGAGATAACATGGACTGAACCTAGTTCTCATGTTTTCTGTTCTATCTTTGCTGCTATGGTTTTTGTCTTAATGGGTCATTTAGTTTACAGGTCACCACATTTCTTATAATTTCTAATATCCTATCACCAGGTGCTTTACACCAGACTGGGCTCTAGACATTTGATTTTTTAAAAAACTTTACTATACAGGCCAAAGTTGTTAACCATTAAATATAACAAATCTCCAATAACTTCCAATGTAAATTTGGTTATAATTTAAGTTCTTGACCCCACATCCCATTTATTAGCACTAAGTATGTGTCACTCATTGCCTTATAGATTGAGGATACAATAAATAAAAGACTAAGAATATTCCGACTCTCAAAATACCCCTAACCAAAAGAGATTAAAAAAAAAAAAGGTAAAAGTTATTAGTTCTTTGGGAAAAATAAAGCTATTTATAAAATATATGTTACTAGCCAAGCATTCATAACAAGATTGGTAGTTATGAAATATCTATGTTGGTGCATTAAAAAAAAAAGAAGAATGAACTCAAATCAATTACCAAGCTGTATAACTTAAATGACTGGACAAAGAAGGGCAATCTAAATCCAAAGCTAACTGAAGAAAGGAAAAAAGTAATGATGAAAGTAAAACTACATGAAATAGAGACTAGAAAAACAATGGAAAAAATCAACAAAACCAAAACATGGCTTTTCAAAATTGATGAAGCTTTAGATATATTGACTAAGAGAAAAAGAGAGCTCTCAAATTACTAAGATCAGAAATAAAAGTTATATATTAATACAAATCTTACAGAAATTTTTGAAAATTAAGAGAATACTATGAACAATTGTGTGCCAACAAATTAGATTAACTAAATAAAATGAATGAGTTTCTGGAAACACACAATCTACCAAAATTTAATTATGAATAAATATAAAATCTGACTAAACCTATAACTACAAGATTTAATCAGTAATCAAAACCACCTATTGAAGAAAAATTCTTGATCAGATGACTTAACTAGTGAATTCCACCAAACATTTAAAGAGGAATTAACACCATTTTTCCCAAATATTAAAAAGGAACACTGTCTAACTCTCTCTATGAGCCCTGTATTACCCTGATATTAAAGATAGGTAAAGAGAGTACACAAAAAATAGACCAATAACTTCTATGAATATTGATGCAAAAATTGCTCAACAAAATACTAGCAAACCATAGTCAGCAGCATTTTTTTTTTTTTTTTTGAGAAGGAGTCTCGCTCTGTCACCCAGGCTGGAGTGCAGTGGTGCAATCTCCGCTTACTGCAGGCTCCGTCCCCCGGGGTTCACGCCATTCTCCTGCCTCAGCCTCCCGCGTAGCTGGGACTACAGGCTCCCGCCACCTCACCCGGCTAATTTTTTGTATTTTTAGTAGAGACGAGGTTTCACCGTGTTAGCCAGGATGGTCTCGATCTCCTGACCTCGTGATCCGCCCGCCTCGGCCTCCCAAAGTGCTGGGATTACAGGCGTGAGCCACCGCGCCCAGCCTCAGCAGCATATTAAAAGGATCATATACCATGACCAAGTGGGATTTATTCTTTGCTGCAAGAATGGTTCACCATATAAAGTTCAGCCAATGAAATACACTACATTAGTAGAAAAAATGGGAGAAAAAAAGCTCATGATCATCTCAATTGATGCATATTTGACAAAATTCAACATGACTTTATGATAAAAACACTCAATAAACTAGAGATACAAGGAAGCTTTCTCAACTTAATAAAGGCTATATATAACAAACTCACAGCTAACATCAAACTCGGTGGATAAAGAATGAAAGCTTTTTCCTTAAGAGAGGAACAAGATAAGGATGCCTATTTTTACTACTTCTATCCAATACGGAATTGGAAGTTCTAGCCAGATAAACTAGGTAAGAAAAAGCAATAAAATACACCCAAATTGGAAAGCAAAAAATTAAATTATTTATGTTTGCAGATGACATGATCTTATATGCAGTACCCTCAAGAGTCTATAAAAGAACTTTTAAAGCTAACAAAAATATCGAAGTTGCAAGATCCAAAATCAACACACAAAAATCACTTGTTTCTCCACATTAACAACAATCCCAAAAAATGAAATAAGAGAAGTTCACTTATAATAGCATCAAACAGATTAAAATACTTAGAAATAAATTTAATAAAGAGGTGAAAGTCTTGTACATTGAAAACCACCGGTTCCATCCTCTTCCAGTGTCCCCTTGGTTCTCAGTTCCTTCGTCTGTGGGAGGAGTGGCAGTGGCCAGGCAGCTCAGCTTCACCAAGGCTTTTGGTGCACTGGGGCCTGCAGGCATCCAGCACTTGTCCTCCCAAAGGCAAAGATGCCCAAAAGAAGGTCAGCTCAGCCTAATGAAGGGGCGGTGAGGGAAGGGCCCAAGATCTGCCTAGTTGTCAGGTGAACCTGCTCCTTCAAAAGTGGAAACGAAGCCGAAAAAGGCATCAGGAAAGGATAAATCTTCAGACCAAAAAAAGTGAAAAACGAAAACGGGAAAGCGGGAGCAAAGAGATAACAAGCCAAAGATGTAACCAGGATATTTACCTGCTTAAAATGGAGAAACTAAAACCGAGAAGAGTCCCGCTTCTAATGAAGCCAGAGAGAGAAGCCAGGTCTGATTAAAACTATATACCATGTTTTATCAGTGGTCCTTGTCTCTCTACATGTACAATCCAGAGGAATATTTTAATCAACTATTTTGTAAATGCAAGTTTTTTAATAGCTCTAGAAACATATTTAAGAAGGAGGGAATCCCACCTTCCCATTATTTAGGTGTAAGTGTCTTTTATTTAAGAGGTGAAATGGTTCACTGGTAGTTATTTTGGGTACAACCAGAAACTAGTGTGGGATATTGAATTATGGGAGGCGTTGACTGAGATGTCAGCTTAACATTCCATAGATAGTGGGTTAGTTTTTATATCCTCTAATACAACGCATACACTAAATGGCAATATGGAGTCACAGTCCTGCATTTAATGTCTTCAACATTTTAAATTACGTCTATTCCCATGTTTTTTTTCATAGAATTGTTTGTTTCCTGAAGAAAACCACTCTTGATTATGGCTCTCCCTGTCAGAATTGTGTACACTCTGTAACATCTTTTTGGTCATGGTAGTCCTGTTTTCCTAACAACTTTGTCAATGTGCTGTGAAAGATTAAAGTTTTGAGTATGTAGTATGTGTATTAGACTGTGAATTGGTGGGACATATCTAATAACTTATCAACATGTGAAATACTGGGACTTTATAGCCTCTTACGGAAAATTTGCCTCCAAATTTTTTTTTTATTTTTTATTTTTTATTATTATACTTTAGGTTTTAGGGTACATGTGCACAATGTGCAGGTTTGTTACATATGTATCCATGTGCCATGTTGGTGTGCTGCACCCATTAACTCGTCATTTAGCATTAGGTATATCTCCTAATGCTGTCCCTCCCTCCTCCCCCAACCCCACAACAGTCCCTGGAGTGTGATGTTCCCCTTCCTGTGTCCATGAGTTCTCATTGTTCAATTCCCACCTATGAGTGAGAACATGCGGTGTTTGGTTTTTGGTCCTTGCGATAGTTTACTGAGAATGATGTTTTCCAGTTTCATCCATGTCCCTACAAAGGACATGAACTCATCATTTTTTATGGCCGCATAGTATTCCATGGTGTATATGTGCCACATTTTCTTAATCCAGTCTATCGTTGTTGGACATTTGGGTTGGTTCCAAGTCATTGCTATTGTGAATAGTGCCGCAATAAACATACGTGTGCATGTGTCTTTATAGCAGCATGATTTATAGTCCTTTGGGTATATACCCAGTAATGGGATGGCTGGGTCAAATGGTATTTCTAGTTCTAGATCCCTGAGGAATCGCCACACTGACTTCCACAATGGTTGAACTGGTTTACAGTCCCACCAACGGTGTAAAAGTGTTCCTATTTCTCCACATCCTCTCCAGCACCTGTTGTTTCCTGACTTTTTAATGATGGCCATTCTAACTGGTGTGAGATGGTATCTCACTGTGGTTTTGATTTGCATTTCTCTGATGGCCAGTGATGATGAGCATTTTTTCATGTGTTTTTTGTCTGCATAAATGTCTTCTTTTGAGAAGTGTCTGTTCATGTCCTTCGCCCACTTTTTGATGGGGTTGTTTGTTTTTTTCTTGTAAATTTGTTTGAGTTCATGGTAGATTCTGGATATTAGCCCTTTGTCAGATGAGTAGGTTGCAAAAATTTTCTCCCATTTTGTAGGTTGCCTGTTCACTCTGATGGTAGTTTCTTTTGCTGTGCAGAAGCTCTTTAGTTTAATTAGATCCCATTTGTCAATTTTGGCTTTTGTTGCCATTGCTTTTGGTGTTTTAGACATGAAGTCTTTGCCCACGCCTATGTCCTGAATGGTATTGCCTAGGTTTTCTTGTAGGATTTTAATGGTTTTAGGTCTAACATTTAAGTCTTTAATCCATCTTGAATTAATTTTTGTATAAGGTGTAAGGAAGGGATCCAGTTTCAGCTTTCTACATATGGCTAGCCAGTTTTCCCAGCACCATTTATTAAATAGGGAATCCTTTCCCCATTTCTTGTTTTTGTCAGGTTTGTCAAAGATCAGATAGTTGTAGATATGCGGCATCATTTCTGAGGGCTCTGTTCTGTTCCATTGATCTATGTCTCTGTTGTGGTACCAGTACCATGCTGTTTTGGTTACTGTAGCCTTGTAGTATAGTTTGAAGTCAGGTAGCATGATGCCTGCAGCTTTGTTCTTTTGGCTTAGGATTGACTTGGTGATGCGGGCTCTTTTTTGGTTCCATATGAACTTTAAAGTAGTTTTTTCCAATTCTGTGAAGAAAGTCATTGGTAGCTTGATGGGGATGGCATTGAATCTAATCGATAAATGTAATCCAGCATATAAACAGAACCAAAGACAAAAACCACATGATTATCTCAATAGATGCAGAAAAGGCCTTTGACAAAATTCAACAACCCTTCATGCTAAAAACTCTCAATAAATTAGATGTTCATGGGACATATCTCAAAATCATAAGAGCTACCTATGACAAACCCACAGCCAATATCATACTGAATGGGCAAAAACTGGAAGCATTCCCTTTGAAAACTGGCACAAGACAGGGATGCCCTCTCTCACCACTCCTATTCAACATAGTGCTGGAAGTTCTGGCCAGGGCAATCAGGCAGGAGAAGGAAATAAAGGGTATTCAATTAGGAGAAGAGGAAGTCAAATTGTCCCTGTTTGCATATGACATGATTGTATATCTAGAAAACCCCATCGTCTCAGCCCAAAATCTCCTTAAGCTGATGAGCAACTTCAGCAAAGTCTCAGGATACAAAATCAATGTACAAAAATCACAAGCATTCTTGTACACCAATCACAGACAAACAGAGAGCCAAATCATGAGTGAACTCCCATTCACAATTGC
Organism: Symphalangus syndactylus; assembly: GCF_028878055.3. Taxonomy (NCBI): domain Eukaryota; kingdom Metazoa; phylum Chordata; class Mammalia; order Primates; family Hylobatidae; genus Symphalangus; species Symphalangus syndactylus. The sequence continues at coordinate 38,637,951 of NC_072429.2, forward strand.
TTCAAAGAGAATAAAATACCTAGGAATCCAATTTACAAGGGATTTGAAGGACCTCTTCAAGGAGAACTACAAACCACTGCTCAATGAAATAAAAGAGGATACAAACAAATGAAAGAACATTCCATGCTCATGGGTTGGAAGAATCAATATTGTGAAAATGGCCATACTGCCCAAGGTAATTTATAGATTCAATGCTTCCAAATTTTAAGTTAGAAAGCCACTGGAATAACTTTTTTAAAAAATTACAATGCATGACTTTTTAGATTTTCAGTTTGTATCTTAAGAATTGTGTACAAATTGAAATGTCTTTGTACTGACTTTAAACACATCCAATAAAATCTCAATTATGAAAGAAAACTACAGATCACTATGATAGAAACTAGAGAAGACATAAATATATCACAAGACATCTTCCACTCATGGATTGGAAAAATTATTGCTACGCTGACAGTACTAACAAAGTGATGTAGAATGATTCCAAGCAGACACATAGCTCTGCTTTATTACTTGAATTCTTTTAGTATGCTCATCAAATCTGAAGGGTAGCTGCAGTGAACTAAACTGGGCCATTAAGAGTACCTGTTTTTATTAGGTCTAAATCTTCTCTAACTAACTCAGGGGAAATCTGTTCTGCCTATCTCTCCCTTTACTCAAACTGCAGAACTGATATAAACTAACATTTTAAAAAGTCACAGGTGCTAAAGCTAGAAGAAAAAAGAAAGTCCAAGAAAGAAAAGAGCAGTTCATTAGGTGTCCAGTGGAGAGTTAGTCAGCCCATTTGAACACAGACCTTCTCAGGATTAAACGGTAGTCCCATCACAAGATTAACATAATAGTGCACATACTGGAAATTATGGCTGATACATGTCACCCTCTTTAAACATTCGCTTAAGGCTTTCTTGAATTATGAATATTTCTATTTCTGATGTCACCAAATATATAAGACTAATCTGTCCAGTTCAACATCTACATTCATGTCACTCAATTTATCATAATTATGTGGCATATAGTTTAGAAAATGGGATTGATACTAAGTATCTTAAATTTAAATTCAGTAAATTTAAACTCAGTAAATGGGTTAGTTGACACATAGTAATGAGTTATTTCAATGTTTATCTTAGTTATTTTTTCTCTGACTTTTTTTTCCCATGTTGTACCCTTTTTAACTTGTGTGTGTGTGTGTGTGTGTGTGCATATTTTGCTTAAAAAAACCTTCACATTGTCATAGACAGACAGGAAGCCTCCAGAGAATCCCTTTCACTCAAGCCTAATCATTGACACACTACATCATTTTTGTCATGAATTTAACTTCAAAAACAAGTAAGAAGAGAAAAGAAATAAGTGTCTTGGCATCAATTGTAGTGGAGGAATAAGGACAGTTAATGGTTAAAGATCTGGAATGATTTAATTTTAACAATGCTGCCATTGTCATCTGAAGGTATAATAATTAATATGGATGTTGAGATCAAATAAACTATCTTTTTATGCTTTGAAGTTTGAATAAAAACGATATGTGAAACAGCATGTTTTGTACTGGATATCACAAAAATGAGGAACATAAACAATTGCAAATATCTGACCCTGTTAACACAATCTCTCTGTGTGTGTTTTGCCATTTTTTAAAATTATACTTTAAGTTCTGGGGTACATGTGCATAACATGCAGGTTTGTTACATAGGTATACGCGTGTCATGGTGGTTTGCTGCACCCATCAACCTGTCATCTACATTAGGTATTTCTCCTAATGCTGTCTCTCCCCTATACCCTTCACCTCCCAGCAGGCCCCAGTGTGTGATGTTCCCTTCCCTGTGTTTATATGTTCTCATTGTTCAACTCCCACTTATGAGTGAGAACATGCGATGTTTGGTTTTCTGTTCTTGTGTTAGTTTGCTAAAAATGATGGTTTCCAGCTTCATCCATGTCCCTGCAAAGGATATGAACTCATCCTTTTTATGGCTGCATAATACTCTATGGTGTATATATGCCACATTTCCTTTATCCAGTCTATCGTTGATGGGCATTTGGGTTGGTTCCAAGTCTTTGCTATCGTGAACAGTGCCTCAGTAAACATATGTGTGCATGTGTCTTTATAGTAGAATGGTTTATAATTCTTTGGGTGTATACCCAGTAATGGGATTGCTGGGTCAAATGGTATTTCTGGTTCTAGATGCTTGAGGAATTGCTACACTGACTCCCACAATGGTTGAACTAATTTACACTTCCACCAACAGTGTAAAAGCATTCCTTTTTCTCCACATCCTCTCCAGCATCTGTTGTTTCCTGACTTTTTAATGATCGCCATTCTAACTGGTGTGAGATTGTATCTCATTGTGGTTTTGATTTGCGTTTCTCTCATGACCAATGATGATGAGCTTTTTTTTTTCACATTTGTTGGCTACATACATGTCTTCTTTTGAGAAGTGTTTGTTCATATTCTTCACCCACTTTTTGATGGGGTTGTTTGCTTTTTTCTTGTATATTTGTTTAAGTTCTTTGTAGATTCTGGATATTAGACCTTTGTCAGATGGATAGATTGCAAAAATTTTCTCCCATTCTGTAGGTTGCCTGTTCACTCTGATGATAGTTTCTTTTGCCATGCTGAAGCTGTTTAGTTTAATTAGATCCCATTTGTCTATTTTGGCTTTTGTTGTCATTGTTTTTGGTGTTTTAGTCATGATATCTTTGCCCATGCCTATGTCCTGAATGGTGTTGCCTAGGTTTTCTTCTAGGGTTTTTATGGTTTTGGGTCTTACATTTCAGTCTTTAATCCATTTTGAGTTAATTTTTGTGTAAGTTGTGAGGAAGGGATCCAGTTTCAGCTTTCTGCATATGGCTAGCCAGTTTTCACAACACCATTTATTAAATAGGGAATCCTTTCCCCATTGCTTGTTTTCATCAGGTTTGTCAAAAACAAGCAAACTACAATATGCATAAATCTTAAATGTGTGTTCACTGAGATTTGAGAGTGTGGATATCTCTGTAGCCCAAATCTGTATATTTTGACTGTTGACTTCTTTTTTTATGTGACTTGCTTCTTTCTAAGAAATATAAGTCATCTAGTCTTCTGTGGTTTATTTTTATATGCTTTCCCTTCATTTCCAAAGAATAGGTCAGAACTAGACAAGAGATACTTTATGACAATTTTCAGATACAGCCCCTGACATAAGCCTTAAAATAAATGGTGCAATTAGATTCAGATTTGTATGAGAAAAGAAGAGTTAGGCAGTGTGACAGAAGATATCATAAAAGACATTTCAGATAGGCAAAGGCAAAGTGGTGAAACTAAAACTTTTGTGTGGAAGATGGCTGGTAGGAATCTGGTCTGGCTGGTGGGGAGGGTTCCAATAGGAGATATAAGTACTTTCACCAAGGCCCAACATGGTGGCTCATGCTTGTAATCCCAGCACTTTGGGAGGCCAAGGTGGGTGGATCACTTGAGGCCGGGAGTTCGAGACCAGCCTGGCCAACAGGGTGAAACTCCGTCTCTATTAAAAATACAAAAATTAGCTGAACATAGTGGTGGGCACCTGTAGTCTCAGTTATTCAGGTGGCTGAGGCACGAGAATTGCTTGAAGGAGGGAAGTGGAGGTTGCAGTGACCTGAGATTGCACCACTGCCCTCCAACTTGGGTGACAGAGTGAGACTTTGTCTCAAAAAAATATGATACTGCTACTGCAGAAAACCAAATACTATATGTCTTTAGAAATTATATAGTCTAAATTTTCCATTCCAGATGCGTAAAAAATTGACCTGTAGAGAACAAATATTTTTCTTTTATATAACATGCTTTTTATGAAATTGGGAAGAATGAATATTATGTGATCTAATAAATGATAGATATTTTAAGTAACTGTAAGCATAACATATGGTCATGTTGTCAAAATCCTTCATTATAAACATGGAGATTCTAAGAATAAGAGAAAGGAAGGGATTTTCCTAAGATCTCACAATGACTGGATGGTTAACTTAGATCAGGAAAATAGGTTTCTTGATCCAAGTTTATCCCAGTTCAATTATTCTCTGTTGTATGTATATATTTTCTTGATCTCAGAGTAAGAACACAGTCAATGCTTTTGCAAAATGTAGTTTATTGACAAGTGAATCAAGAGAAATAGACATACATTGAACTCCTCAAGACCCAGGCAGAGTAGGTATGTCTTTATGAATTAAAAGAATCCACTAGCAAAAGTATAAGCAGAAGTGAGAAAAGAAGGCTACAAGAGCTGGCAAGTCACCAAGAAACATTGGCTTTAACTCAGCATTTTCCAGGATGCTTTAGGCTAATCTTTCCACCACTTTTCCTACAAAAAAGAAAGACAAATATATACTCAGCGCAATATCGTAAGTACTCACCACAGAGGTTCGAAACAGGTTTAACAATGGCACCGTCCATTTAATTATTTGATTCTGTAAATTCTATTTATATGATTCAGAAGATGTTAATTAAATGCACTCAGAGGTTACGTCTGGCCTAGCTGTGGAAAGTATGAATCTTAAACAAATCTCAGAGTTTTCATAAGTCTTAGACTTTTTGGTACCAATTGTTCATTCTCCAAGAGTAAGTATGTATACCATTGAAAAGGTAGAGGTCACAGGAGAAATAATGACAAAGGGACTATAGTTCTTTTCTGACAGAAGATGTAAGAAGTTGAACCAGATATTCAGGCGTTTGACATTTTGGAGCAAGTGACACATTCAAGCCCTCTCAGTAATATGCATCTATTAATTCAAATCTCATATTACACCACTGACTTTCTCCTGAGGAAAGTTTGGTATTAATTAGTCAGATGTGTTATATGTAAGTGTAGACATATGTTCATTATGTATTGATATAGCAAGTTTTAATTAGAAACAAATGAAAACATTAAAACATATCAAAATTATTAAGTGTAAGTTATAATATATAAGATGTGTGAATGTTTTTGAAAACTTCTCTAAGACAATCAAAATTAATAATAACAAAGCAAAGCGATTAAGATTGTGTTTTCAAATAATTTAGTATGTAATGCTTTTGTTGCTTTTGACCCATCTGTTTTCAATCAAATTGCCTGAAGCTTGTTTCTTCAGTCTTTATGGGGAGGTATGGGTGTTTTCTATAATACCTCAAAAAAGTGTCTTAGTCTTATTCTGGAAGTTTGTGTTGGCAAGGGTCAGCTTTGATGAATATAATACTTACACCATGGCCTTACAGAAGGCACATTTATTGCCATATGTCTGGCCATCAGAGCCACAGTGTGGATTAGATTCCCGAGTGCAGTAGACCTTGGGGTCCTGGAACTCACCACAGTCAACCTACCAAAGTAAGCAGAGTGACATTGACATCAGTGCATTCTAAGAGACCATCCTTCAGAACAGAAGCTTTAGACAGCAAACTTTAAAAACCATATATAAATAGTTGTGACATAAAGCATTCTGAAATATAAAATAGCTCTCCTTATCTAATGTATTCTACTTACCTACTTAAGTAGAATACATTAAATATACTCGAGACATTTTGTTTGAGTCACAGGAAACTCATTACAAGGAATACAGATTGTATTCAGGAGTAAATTAATGATGTAGTCAAATGCTATATGGGTAAAACTTTTTGCTCCCACATTAAACTGTTCCAATTGAGAGTGGTTTTTGGTCATGAAATGACTTTTTAAAAATCACATTAATGTGCTCTAACAGCACTCCTTCTGTATTGCTATCAAAACATGGATGGGCCAGGCGCGGTGGCTCACGCCTGTAATCCCAGCACTTTGGGAGGCCGAGGCGGGCAGATCACGAGGTCAGGAGATGGAGACCATCCTGGTTAACACGGTGAAATGCCGTCTCTACTAAAAATACAAAAAAAAAAAATTAGCCGGGTGTGGTGGCGGGCATCTCGGGAGGCTGAGGCAGGAGAATGGCATGAACCTGGGAGACGGAGCTTGCAGTAAGCCCAGATCGCGCCACTGCACTCCAGCCTGGGCGACAGACTGAGATGCTGTCAAACAAAAACAAAAACAAACAAACAAAAAACATGGATGAACCTTACAAGGGGCACCAGACATTACCTGATGCTTGTTACTTTTCCCTGCGGATGCAATATCCATCCATAAGCTCTTGAAAACAATATTCTAATGTGTTTGTGTATATACACATAAACTAATATATATATAGGATATGCATATATAAAGTATATCTCTAAAGTATATATATATATACTCTAAAGTATATAGATACTAAATATATCACTTATATACACATAAACTAATATATATACAGGATATGTATATATAAAGTATATCTCTAAAGTATATATATACTCTATTTCTAAAGTATATAGATACTAAATATATCTACTTACGTGTATTATAAATATATATTTATATACTAAATATGTATACTTTAGAGATAGAGTCTTGCTATGTTGCTATATATATAAAATATATAATATATAAAGGTATACAATATATACTTTATATACAATATATACTTTATATAAAATATATATACACACTATATATATATATATATATATATATATATACACACTATATATATATATATATATATATATATATATATATATATATATATTTTAGAGATAGAGTCTTCCTATGTTGCCCTGGCTAGTCTCAAACTCTTGGCCCTCAAGACATCTTCCTGCCTCAGCCTTCCAAGTCACTAAGATTATAGGTGCATCTAATGTCATTTTATTACCTTACCCTGTTTCAGAGTCTGTGGAATTTGAACTTTTGTGCTTACTACAATCATTTAGTAATGGCTGCCTAAGTTGCTGTGTTTAAAATGATTCTAAGATTGCACTATTGTTCAGAACATATGTTATGACTGATTAATAATTATTATTATGGGCTCCACAGTAGGAATGGTAGCACCGGTGCCACTAACATATCCTTTCAACTATAGCTGTTTTTCAAAAGTAGTCTGGAGTTTTAAGATTGTTTTCAACACAATGTCAATTAAATCCATATTTGGTGTGTAAATGACATTTGAGCCATTATTTCAAGAGTAATGACAATAAGCAATAGGTTAAGCTGAACCCCTCCAAATATATCTGTGTGGAATGAAGTGACATTTACATATGGAGAGAGGAAACTTGCTTTATCTCTATCTAAAATAATACTGCCTTGTGTTTATCAATTGCTTCAAAATATTCAAGCTACTTTCACATAGATTATCTCAGTTGAGCCTAGCACAACTGAACCCACACCCAAGTATTTTCTTCCTCTGCCCTGTGGAAGAAGACTAGGAAGAGAAAAGCATTTCAATAAATGAAAACAAATCAATCAAGTGGCATATGAACAAACTTCCATAGAACAGATAAATATCATACTCTTAAATTTTAGTGGCCTTCAATGATCTCTGAAGTAAGCTGAGAATCATGTTTTAGAACCTGTTCTGCCATTGACTGTCTGTGTTATCTTGAACAAAGGACTCGATGCCTGCACCTCAATTTTCTTAACCAAGAAACGACAAAGAACACATGTCATGCCTAATTTTCAGATTCCCAAGGTTTTTATAAGGAACAAATGTGGTCATATGAAAGTTGTAGAGAGTTAATATAGAATATTTGAAATAGTTCTGGGTTAGGAGTGTAGAAAGTAACCTTATTACAGGTCTATGCTAACTACAGTAGCTCTGAAAGATCTCTGTAACTCATAGAAAATGGTCAACACCATGAGATTAAATGGTATCTCGGATTCTTCTAGCTTTGATGGTTCAAGATTTATCAGTGAACACTTTCAGTGATGTGTTTTAAATAAAGCTGGTATGTCTTTAACTTCAGCTGGGTGAGAGAAATAGCAATCTTTACCCAAATACTTCCTCCTTTAATTTTAGAGAGCCCTCTAAATTCACTCTGTGAGACATTTTAACATGGTGGCTGGGCAGGAGAGGACCACTCTCTGTGGGCCCCAGGGGTTGGAGAAGGTGCAGAATGCTTCTGGAAATTTGAGTTTATATGGTCATTAAGTCAACTAAAGACTCAGGATTATTCATACTCAAGTCTAGCGTTTTAGGTTTACAAGTAAAACCAATGAAAATTTGCAATCACACAAACATGGATTTGGGATATAGAATAGCATCTCTTCTTTATATTACTGACAAACACTACCTATGTGGTTAAATAATTTCCATTCTTTACCATATCTGTTTTCTTAATTGCTACCAAGCTTGGCTTCCCCTCACTCTTATTTCCCTCCCCTTTCTACTCTACAGAAACTGCCCTCAAAAATACAGAATACATCTATTGGTTGTTTTAAAACTTTCATGATTTCCTTATGACATGTGCTACTCTTGATCACTCCAACCTTTTTGAAACTCTTTCCACACTTTCATTATATGTTGGTTCTCTTGTTCTCTGTTTCTTCTCTCTCTTGCTGTCTTTTCTTTTTTCCTCCAGAGTATTAATTATGGTCATTTCCTAGATAGTTTAATATACTTGGTTTTCTCTTCCTAATGACATATACTTTCCCATATGGTACTGAAAAATCCCAGAATATTTTTATAGGTTTTTTATAAATATCTCAAACTAACTCTCAATGGTCAAATATATATACACATATATATACATATATATATGTGTATATATGTATATATATGTATATATGTATATGTGTATATATGTATATATGTATATATGTATATGTGTATATATGTATATATGTATATATATGTGTATATATATGTGTATATATATAACCTTTTACTCAATAGTTTCATTCATATTTAAGACGTTTATGTGCAAAATACAACCCTTTCCTTCCAAACTAGTTTTATATTCTGTTTTTCTGTTTTTTCCATTTTTCATGATAGCAGCATTTTTTAGATTCTCCAACCCTCCCTCAGATGGAAACATTGCCGTTTATTTTCCCTTGTGTTACCTTCTGCATTGCTTTACCTCATTTTCTTTGCCAGTTCCAAATTTACTGCCTATACCAGTTCTCAATATTTCTTGTCTGAACCAATAAAATAAATTTTTATCTCCTTAATTTCGGCTGGGTGAAAGAAATAGCTACTTTTGCCCAAATACTTCCTCCTTTAATTTTAGACAGCCTCTAAACTCACTGTGTGAGACATTTTAACATGGTCTCTTCCTCATTTTCCTCCTAATTTCAAATTCTTTCTGCATGTGGACACAAGTTATCTTATTTGAAACTAATGTAGTTATCATATTATTTGCTTAAGTGAGAATAGTGATCACTACCTTATATTTGCTTAAGAAATTGTACTGCTCAAAGCTCTTTCACATTCACTACACAATGGCCCTCTATTGCTGATTAAAAGCAGTACACAGCCATGGAAAGCTCACTCCATATGGAGTCAGGAGTCTTGAAGTGTTGACTTCACAGCTTTACTGCTGTTGGTAGATGTAAGTCAGCTAGACTTCGTTTCTGAGGCTTTAGTTTTTCAATTTGTAATTAAGTTATAGATACTAGATAACATTTCCAAATTGTATTTAGACATTTTGTCAGTATATTAATTTTAAGCAAAATTAAGCTAATTAGGAAAAATGAAAAACTTCAAACTCATTAGAGTCATGGAGCGTTGTTTTACCAATTGTATGAAAATTCACCAATTCTTATCTTAAAATACAAGCAAAAATAAACTTAAGTATTTCAAAAAGTATTGTAACAGAAAATGGTTGCCAGTCATTGCTTTTAAAAGGCTTGTTCTGTTCATTTCAATTCGAACTATTCATCTAAACAGCTCTTTAAGGATATGGTGCCCAAATACAGAGCCTGATAGGAAAATGTAAAAATATTAAAGGCAATGCAGTACGTGATTCAAAAAGCAAAATGTATTCAGTTAAAGAACTATCTTTATTCTGAAAATATGTCTTTTAAACATTTTGGTGCTATATAACAAATTACTTAATGAAACACTAGTGATGATAAATAGTAGTTTTATTTTACTCTTATTGTTATTATTGTGCCATTATCTATCTCCTTGGTAAATTAAAGAGTTGTCAGCATATTAGTCATTTACATTTACAGGGAAAATTTTACTGGAATATGATTTCCAAAAGTCTGGCAACATGATTTTGTTTAGCTTGAATAATCTTTTCAAATTAATGTGATATTTTTTGAAGTCCATAATTCAGACTGCCAACTATAATTTCCCATCAGTTGTCTCATCATGTAGAGAATTCTTGGCGTGAGAAGAATGACTTCAGTGTTGGAGGAAATCTTACTTCCTTTTATCCTGGCTGGATCAGACTTGAGCAAGCATGCTCCTAATGATAGTTTCAGTGTCTTCTGCTGGCATTGAAACTCCCACCCTCCCTCCAGGCACGCAAAAGAGAAATGGCAGCCTCAGTGCCATTTAAAAGAGTAAGAGCTTCCCTGTCGTTTATATTTGAGTGGAGAAGAGACAGCAGCCTTGGCAGGACAGGCTTGGTTGATAACAATTCGGACAGTTAGGGCAGGAAGGGGCTTCACAGATCATTGCATTCAAATCTTCATCTTAGTGATATGGAAACAAAGGCAATGAGAAGGGAAACTACGTTTTTCAAGTCACACAGCAAGTAAGTATGAATGAGGACTCCACTCATCTATATTATCTGACTCCAGAGATAATGCTTCCCAATGCAGCTTGCCTCCTCTTACCTAGGGAAAAATGTTCAGTTTTCTTATGTATAAATATCATCTGGATAATTATTTAAAATGCAGACTGAAACTCAAACTACCTTTCTGATTATTATTCAATGTCTTGCATGATGCCTGGGGATCTGTATATTTAGTAAGCAATCCAGGTGATCATGAAGCAAGCAAACTATAAGACTTTGGCCCATCTAAAGCATAAAATCAGTAAGTAGTAAAATGTAAATAAACTTTAGAAAACACTGCAGTGGCACAATCTTGGCTCACTGCACCTCCACCTCCTGGGCTCAGGGGATTCTCCTGCCTCAGCCTCCCAAGTAGCTGGGACTGCAGGTGCTCCACCACGCCTGGCTAATTTTTGTATTTTTAGTAGAGATAGGGTTTCACCATGTTAGCCAGGCTGGTCTCTAACTCCTGGCATCAGGTGATCCGCCCACCTCAGCCTGCCCAAATGCTGGGATTACAGGTCGAGGCGCCGTGCCCGGCCCTTCAGTAGGTTTTAAGGAGCCCCCAGCCTTCCTTCTCTCCTTTTGGGCCTGACCAGCTATACTGCTCCATCTCTCCCAGCCACACACCCTGCCAAGTACTACACAGGGACCCCCACCCAGGGGCCCTGCTCCATGAGATAATGTAAAATATGTCTCTGGACCAAATGCAATAAAACCTCTGTTTGTAAGAAAAAAAATCTGAGAAATCAAGGTTCAAAGAAGGGAAGTAACGTGTGTGTTAATGAGAAAACTAGGATTAAATTCCGTATTTCTTAATTCTATGAGTAATGGTTTCACTATATTTTACTAACTAATGAGATATGAAATGTGTTGGCTGGATGTTATGTCCTTTCCTTGTGTGTTTGTTTTCACGTTTAGTATAGACAATACTATCATTCTTATTTAAACATAATAATACAACTTTAAGGTATACAGTTTCATATGACAATGCCAACACACATGTGTGCATGTGTTAGGCATACACCTAAGTGCACATGCATGTACACACACACACACACACACAAATGCATCATCATTTGTAAGATGCATCCTAATTTCTGAGATGCTAAAATTTAAAAAATAACAGTCTTATATAATGCAGTGGGTATATCAGGGTTGGAAAATATTTCCAATGGCTTTTCCACCTCCAATTAGTTAGCAGTAGTGTCTAGAAATTTTCATGTCAAAGGTATAACAAGGCACACCAAGGCTAAACAAGAACTAGTGCCAAGACCAAGTAGAAGTGCTTCATATGGATAAAGGAACAGGATTGGCAGAACAAATAGTACTTGTGTTATCCTTTGACAGTTAAAATGAAAAAGAAAGACATTGGTGAACGAATTTGGGGGAAAAAATCCAACGATGAAGATAACTTGTGCTCATTCCAGTTTTTAAACCAAATTTTATTAAAATTTGAGTGAATCATTCTGTGTATCCTCATTACAGAGCAGTAAACTAGTTTCCTGTCTACTTTCAGTTCTTATTTCTGTAAAAGAAATAGCCTATATCCTAACTTCTTCAGAGGATGTTAATTTTTAATCAGTAACTAATACATATATAGCCTTTAACGGCTTGCCAAATACTTTCACATTGTTTACATAATTTAAATATAATTGCACTTCTATGAAGTGAATAATATTATCCCTTTTCTATAGTTGTGGAACTTGCAGCTCAGAGAAATCAATGATAGAGCACGAATTTTATCCCAGATACATCCTATTTTTATTTATATTTATTCTTCCCTAAAAAATTATGAGAAGGTGTAGTTAGGTTCTTTTAAACTGACAAGAATTTAGTTAAGGAATAATAATTTCTACTGATGTCTGCATAAGGTTTGCCTGCTCATTGTTTTTGCTCTGTTAACCATAGACAAATTTCTTTTTGGCCAGTGAAGATCAAGCCAAGCACCACCCAGGCAGAAAGAAGAGATAAAAATAGGCACTGACCTGTCCTCCCTGACTGAAGACACCTGAAAGAAAAACACAAAATTCAAACACTGTAATTCATTGATGTACAAAAAGTGAAATTTTCAACATTAGGAAATTCCTAATATCTACTCCTGTTACTTGGCTATCTTAAAAAGTCATGGTATGTTTTTTTGTTTGTTTTTGTTTTCTTTTTTTTTCTTCTTCTTCTTTTTTCTTTTATCTGCTCACTTCTTAAGAAGGTCATATAAAGACATGAACCATGAGGAGGTAACAATTGTTGGAGGTTAGGGTGGGGTAGAAAAAAAAATGGATTAAGGATCTGGAAATTCATGTTACAGTCCTAGCCCAGTCACTAATTTACTATGGAAATTATCTTATCATTGCTGGTCTCACTTTGGAGAAGTTGAATTGGAAAGTATCCTCTACCTTTGACATTTCAAGATTCATTTCATGCAGTTCCTCCCAAAAGCCTTTGCCACAGGCAGTTGGGAAAGAGATTAAGCTTGTAGTTTGTTCTTTGAGTTTGAAATTGCTCAACTTTTAAAACTTGGCCCAAATGTAAACTGGTAAGGAACAACTCATTCATTCCTGTGACTTATTTCTCCTTTTACATCTCTCTAAATTCTTAAAAAGGGAGAAGATCCCATATATATAGTCTTGTTTCTCTCCCTTTCCTTTCTCTTAATATTGTATGTGTAAATTTAGTTTGTGACTAATTAGTTCAGTGGTTTAAAATACTTAAATAATAAAATCCCTCAATCCAGTCTTGGAATGGGCTGCTGAGTTTTGATCTGTGGCCATTTCAATGGGACTCCTGTCCCAATCCCTCTGACAGGTAAGCCCAAGGGCACCGCAATGAGAGAGAGTGTGGATTAGCTCAATCCATCTCCAATGATGGCCAACACTTATGGGATAACAACTGGAAATTCCTTAAAGCACGATCTCTAATAATAAAGATAAGGAGAAAACAAGTTGTTGTTTTTTAATTTGAAAGAAGGTTACTGTTCATTTTTTCAGCAGAGATTACCAGCCTTACTGATTTATAACTAGCAATATGGGTGATTATTAAAATGACAAATTCTTAGGGCAATCACTTAAAAATTCTGTCATATAAAACCAGAGAGTTCCTTGACAGTCTATATTTTTTAAAGACTCTAAGTGGTTTTTATAGCCAGGGACAATTTATTATTATAATTTTCAGTAAGTCTCCACTGTACAAATCTGTCATCAAAAGAGGAGAGATTTGCCTAATGTCTCATAGGTAGGAATTGGCAAGGCAAAAACAGGATTAATATTCACAATGATGGAGTCCAATTTAGTACTCTTTTTATTAAACTTTATTATGGCAGTAATGTTAATAAACATTTGTTAAACATGCACTATACCCCATCCACTATGTTAAGCATTGTACATGCCTTGTTCTCATTTAATTCTCCATACAGAGATAGTCCTTTATATGTTTATTTTATATGTGAGTGAAATAAACATCAGAAAGTTCACAAAGCTATAAAATGAAAGTGCCAGGGCTAAAATTCACTTTACTCTGTTTCAACATTAAGGCCCTTAGGCATTATGCCCTCCCAAATACTATCTAGTATGTCTGTGAAGCATCCATGCTTTGGTAAATTGTATTAGTCAACCAGATCCTGTTAAAGATCAATTCACCTTTGTCAAGAGAAAAAAAGGGAATAACAATTGATTTCTGAGACTATCTTTGCAGCTAAACTTTACATAGTCGGATCTATATTTTTCTGCCATCTCAGCAACTGATTGAACTACACATTAAGGTTATTTGGCTTTAGTAGTCAAGCTTACTCCATAATATCACAGGAATCCTTTACCCATTTTTTTTCTAAGTGTATTTGTTCATGTAATTATGACCAGCTACAGATTGGCTTCTCTATCAGCTAAATCTCATTGAATTTTTTTTACTTGTACAGCCATTTAAAATCTTGCATAGTAGTAAAATTCATCTGCTACTGTCACAGAAAATGATACATAAGATATGGAAGGTCCCAGGGCTTAGTTTTATTTCTATTATTTTACAAATGAGAAAATATCTCAGAAAATTATGATGTTTCTTTAAGTGACACAGGCCATTAATAGAAGAGATGAAACTGGTCTTGGGTCTAAAAACTAGCATTTACTTTGTGCCCTACAATGTGAAAGAGTAGAATAATAAGGAAGGAAAGAAATAGCTTATGATGGACCTGCTCATTCCAATAGTTCTGTCATAAAAAACATAATCTTGAAGTATGATTGTGCTTTGAACCTCACTAAAGTGTCCAAAGATATTCTCCTTCTTGAAGATTATTTAGCTCACCAGAGACATACGTTTCTGCATTCTAAGTTTCAATTACATATTTTCAAAGATTTTTCTCATTGAGTTTCCAATTTCCCCATTGTCCTAATTTAATTATTTGAATTTCTTTGTAATAAAAACTAAGGGGAGGAAAATAGTCCTTTGTTCTGGAAAGCAAAACCAATATTTAATGCAATTATCCATCCTCCAATCTAGTTTTATGGAACAAACATTAAATGTGATGGCAAGAGAATCAGATTCAAATTCCAGATTCTAACTGCTAGTTGCAAGTCTTTTGCTGATTTTCTCAATTTTTCTGTTCCACAGTTTCTTATATGAAGAACAGAGATAGAAATACCTTATTGTGAGTCTCAGAGACAATGCATAAAATCCCTTGGTACATGCCTAGAATATAGTATATGCTCAACAAATCATAGTAATTTGTATAATTATTACCATAATCATTGTCATCATCACAATCATTATCATCATTATGATAATCTCTCAGAATTGGTCTTTTACATCAAAATCATTAGGATTTAAAATATGATAAACAACTACTCATCATATCCAGTTCAGTATAAATATGGGATCTTAATTTTAAGAAAAAACTTACCTGTTAAAAAGCAGAAAAGAGCCAGAGAGAGGAGCAGAAAGATGCCTGACAGCTTCATTGTGTCAGTTAGCTCACTCAGATCAAGGCTGCTTTGTCCAGCTCAGGTTCTCTGTCAAGACAATTCCCAGAAAGCCCTAAAATACATTCAGACCACATGAGTCCTATGCAGTTTATGCATTTATTGGGGCCTGTCAACACATTAAAAAAATGCTTCATGCTCCCCATCAATCTTAAAAATTAGGACAATTATGTATGTTGCACCTCAGATCTTATTAATAGAGGATGTCATTTTCTACTGGTAGCCTACATTTTCCTAACAACCAATACATCCTCCAGGCTCTTCTCTCTAAAGTTTCACTACATTATAGGGATGATTCACTGGTTGAGTTCCACTTGATTCTTATATTTCTTTCAGACAGGTCCTACATGTCTGTGGTCCAAGTGAGTAACCACAGGATAATGGAATCTTGGGTGTAACTTGTATTTTTAGAGTCCAGATCATCCAAGGTGTACCTAAAGGAGACAGATATTCCATACTGTAGCTAGAACTGCATTAGAAGAAGCATTTTCTGAGCAGGAATCAGCTTATTAATTTTTAAATCATTATTGCAGTCAAATGCCAGTGGTTGTCCAGTTTTGAGTCAAAATAAATAGGGGAGTCAATTATTTAATTTGTAACAAAAATTTGTTTTTTAAAGTTACTGAATTTAATTTTCTTTCTTTTTTTTTTTGAGATGGAGTCTTTCTCTGTTGCCCAGGCTGGAGTGCAGTGGTGCGATCTCAGCTTACTGCAGCCTCTGCCTCCCGGGTTCAAGTGATTCTCCTGCCTCAGCCTCCCGAGTAGCTGGGACTACAGGTGCCCGCCACCATGCCCAGCTAATTTTTGGATTCTTAGTAGAGACGGGGTTTCACCATGTTGGCCAGGCTGGTCTCAAACTCCTGACCTCATGATCCGCCTGCCTGGGCCTTCCAAAGTGTTGGGATTGTAGGCGTGAACCACTGTGCCTGGCCTGATTTGAATTTTTGAAATGAGCAATATATTTCCTTTCACTTTTCATATAAAAGTTAGATGAATCACATTATCTTTCATGGCCAATTTAATTGCAAGATAGATCAAAGAGTGCGATGCCATAACCTTCTTTCAGGAAACAACAACAAAAAAGAATGGTTGTAGTGATAACAAGAACGTCTACCTCAAATCATAAATTGCTATTTAAAATATCCTGAAGGAAATCATCTTAAAGTCCTTTACAGAAAGATGTAGGTCAGATGTTAAAAGTATTCAAAGACACCACTGAAAAACCTTAAAAACTGTATTTAAAATTTTCTTGAACCTTTTGTGGGAAAAGGAGTCAAAATATTTAGAAAAACAAAACATATGGGAAATTGCTTAAGTCATGAAATTTAAAAACAGCAGTTGTACAATTTACCCACTTGCGAACTTTAAGTATGTTTTCTCATTCATATGAGCTAATATAAAGATCAGTTCCTAAAACTAAAGCATTGCATAGCATGGTTTTAGGTACTGCTGTGACCTTCCTCCCTCTTTCCATTGTACTTCCTATGTTTCTTCCTTCTTTGACCACCTTTTTTTCCCTCCTTCTGTGACTAGAATGTACAGAATTAGTCTAATAATAATCATATGTCCAAAAGTGGCAAAAGTTTGAAAGCATAAACAAATAATAATTAAAAAAAACAATGTAACAGTGGTAGTCGATCATATGCCATCATTAAATTCATGGTGATGTTTCTAAACTTCCTGTTTAAACTTCTTCCTCTCTCCCCAGAGTTTCATTTTTGGTCCTTGCTTCTCGTATTCACCTCTACACTCTCAGTCACTGTTCACCTAAATATTACCATCTCCCTATCTTCCAGTCTTTCTTTCTCTGCTTTCCTCTGATCTTCAAGAGTTCTTTTTTAATAGGTGTTTTTTTTATAGAATTATTTTTGTTTGGAATGATTCTATCCTCTTTTTCAGAATGTTTTCAATTCTCTATCCTCAACACTTACACTACCTACCACAAAAACGTTTAGGAACATGAAAGCACAAATTAAGTATTGGCTCTGGATAGACATAGGGAAGGAAATATTATATCATAAATATATATAGTTTAAGAAAGAATCTGGCCCCTAATGATTGAATCATCCTTTTCCTTAGGTTTCTGAGGCCATATGAAAGTTTTTGGTTTTGTTTTAATACAACCTAAAGGAAAAGGTAAGAAATATTCTCTGGGAAATCACTTAATTGGCTCTTTAAATAAGAAGGTGAAATACTAGAAGTTAATAAATTAAAGGCAATTATTCACAGACTGCATACAATTATAGTCGTTTGGCTTCATAGTAAGTAAAAGACAGCAGTTTGAATTTTGTTTTATGTAATACCCTGAATAAAAATAGGAAAAGTTTAAAAAATCTTAACATTAAAGAATAAGTAAACGTCAATATACTGAATCAGGCAAAAGCAAAAAGGAAACAGAAAAAATAAAAGAAAGGGAGATGTGGGAGAATGCAGTAGAAGCCATGGCTCTTATATAGACATACTAGAGTGCATTCCCAACATATGTACAGTGGTCTTCCAAAATATAGCTATGCATACATTTTTATGTAAAGACACAAACCCTATAAGAATATATTTTCAATGTAAAATTTATTATATAAACAACATACATTTACTAAAAAATTACTATTCATGGTAGTATATAAAATCATCTGCATTTCATTTAATACACATGCAAGGGAATTTAAGGTAAATTTTAATTCTATCATTTTTTCCTGCCAACTATATATATACTATTATTTCATTTATTGAAATGCAGCTTCATTGCTTTCAGAATGCTTAGCTCTGAATCCAAGGAGATACATATATCTGTGCCTGTGTGTTTTAACATTTTACTTGTTCATATACATTTTCCTTTTCCCACCATTGCTTATATATATTGTAAAATGTATGATTTTGAAATGTCACTTCTCAGACAGCTATGTAGTCTATTTTCTCTCAAACCCCTGAACCTTTCCACCATTTAGCATAGGGGATGAAATAGAGGCTTTTTTTTGTTAAATAAAAAAAGGACAGCCACCACCTTAATCCAAGAAAGTATTAATCGAGGAAGTCAGTGCTTGCCATTGAATTATAAAGTGGTCTTTGTTAACATCCTTAGCTGTACAATAGACTAAAGTCAAGCATTTTTTATTTGCAACAATTGGCAATCTTTATTCAGAGTGAAGATTGTTTTTCTTAGAACTTTCATTGGACCACTTAGGAAAAGAGGAGAACTGTTTCTTAGGACTAAGAGGAGGGGTTCGGGAAGAGAAGAAAAAGGGAGTTTTTGAGCTTAGACTTCATTGTCCTGGTTTAGTTCAAATTCCTTGGCTGTTGGAAGCATCTAAAGCATTATTCAACATATGATGGGTAAAACAGAGTGGGCAATATCGAGGAAGATATCCAAGTATTTGGACTTTATAGCAGTCTTATAGGAGTCTGTCATGTTGCAATGAAGATCAGAAAAAGCAACTGAAATCCATAGTCCCCAAGATAGTCAAGTGCTGGGAGGGCTCAAGAACAAGAAGAGTTTTTATTTCAGAACAAGGGACTTTGAGCTAAGAGACATTACAATTGATAGATTGATGGGGGGAATCATATAACTCAGCAGAGTATGATAACACATGAAACAGATAACGGAGCTGGGGAATGGAGAACCAGGTCCTCTATGATACAGTGACCATAGGAGTTGTATTACACTGCAAAAATTCCTTGAGAGGTAGAAGTCAATATCTAGGGACCAACTGGTAAGAAATACCTCACCAGGTGCCAATGTCATGCAAATGTCATGAAGTTATGTAAGCTTTGTCCTGGATTCAAATGTTATAGGGGGGAAAAAAAGGGAATAAAAAGGGAGAACCAGAGAGACACACTAAATTTGTAAAATGTGAGTGCTTAGTGGGAGAGATTTTTTTTTCAATGTGGTATCTGTTGTACTTTCAACCATGCTTAGTATAATAGCCATTCAGAAAATCTTTGTTGAATGACTGAGATTGAAATACCTTTAATTAATAACATATTTTCTGATATTACATTGAAATGAAGATAACAATTAAACATAAACACTTTATTTTTTGACACTTGTAAATCTTAGCTTATATAAAATTTGATCTACTCTACTTGATGGATTAGATTCAATTATTATTAATGTTTTGGCAGAAAAAAACAAAACATAGATTCTTTTATTGTCATCTTAGAAAACATTTACCTCAATCTTCCACTCAATATTTAAAAATGGCCTAAAGTTCTGCTGAGAAATACACATTGTGGTTCTGTGATAGATTAGAATGAACGCAGACTTTGAGTCCAGATAGATGTGGGGTGTGCATTCTACTTCTGCCAAATCTCTATGATATGGGGGATGTTAATTAACCTTTCTGAGTTTTAGTGTTCTTAACAAGATAGGTTTCTGGGTTATTTTCATACATCATATGCCTATTTCACTAACATTCTTTGATTATAAACGCTTTCAGTTTTTTAACTAAAGTTTGCATTCAGTCCCTCGAGATTGCTTAGGCTTGACTGTGTCTTCACTTTAGCAATCCTTTCCACCTTTGTATCAACTGAAAATTTAATAAGTATGTCTTCTTGATTATCATCTATGTCATTGCAAAAGTGCTGAACAAAGCAAGCTCAAAGATATTTCACCAACTTATTTCCAAGTTACTCTACTGAAATCAATATTCATATATTGTATGGCATGGTACCAAGATTCTTCTCATCCTTGTGAAATACAATGAAGGAAGTTTGGCCAAGACTTGCTTGTAATGAATTTATGTGGACTACCAGTCATCCTCACCTTCTTTCCTAAATGCTCATATTATCATATGTCCTGCTCTTCCCCATCATAGACTCTACACCTCTTCCAAAATAAGCTCTTCCTCATTTCTCATTTGTTTTCATTACATATCTATTTGCCTACCTGAACTCACAGCGTTGCCTTTGCCTGGGTTGTTATTTTCTTTAATCATTATATCTCTCAATTCTATATATCAAACAATAAAAAGTCCAAATTATGTTACTCTTCACAGAACATTTCTTTATCCTCCAAGGCAGACATTCTAAACTGGTAGCATAGAGACAAACTCAGGCTTGTTAATAAATTTTATTTAGCCTATGCTGTGATTTTAAATGTCTTTCTAAATAATCTACAGCTTTTAAATTTGAATATTTAAGAAAAATAGGCCAGGTGCGGTGGGTCACACCTGTAATCCTACTACTTTGGGAGGCTGAGGCGGGTGGATCATTTGAGGTCAGGAGTTTGAGACCACCCTGGCCAACATGAAAAATCCCATCTCTACTAAAAATACAGAAAAAATTAGCTGGCTATGGTGGTGCACACCAGTAATCCCAGCTACTTGGGAGGCTGAGACACAAAAATCGCCTGAACCTGGGAGGCAGAGGTTGCAGTAAGCTGAGATTGTGCCACTACACTCCAGCCTGGGTAACAGAGTGAGACTCTATCTCAAAAAAAAAAAAAAAGAAAAAGAAAGAAAAAAGAAAAAAAAGAAAAATAGAAGCAAAACAGAAGATTTTTCTGAAAATATTTGGGCACTTCATTGCCATGGCAAACGTCAGCTGGAGTTTAGTGGTACATGCCTCATTTAAATGTGCTCTTATTTCACTCTTTTGCACCTCTTATTGTTGGCCCTTGGAGGCATTTGAGTTTGAGAATCCTGCCCTTTGACACTAATAATACTTCTTAATTCTCAGAATATGTGTATTTACTTTTCTTGTGAAACTGTTCTACATTATAAAATTATGCCTATATGATATCTCCTCTATTTGTCTAGATGCTCTTTATGAGCAGAATCTGTACCTTATTAATCTTTAATTCTTCAAATTTTCATCTAATATTTAGCAATTACTGCATAAATATTTATTCAAAAAATATGATTAAAAAATAATTACCACTATATGATTATCAGGGATTATTAGTAACTATTCTGACATTTTCCAAAATTTATCTTCTTCCTTATTTTAAACATATGTGTATTTGCCCAGCTCCAGTTTTCTATCATTGCTTTCATTTCTTTGATTTCTTACTAACATATTTTAACAAAATTGCAGTCTCACTTGGGAATGTCTATATTCTTATCTGTTTCCTAATGAGATAAAAGGAAAAATTTCTAATACTCACTGGCTCTTGCACAAGAGTACATTTCACTACATAATTGGAAGTCAGTTTTTCCAATTTGTAGATTATCGAGTGACAGTTCTCTCTCTGTCCAATTCATATAAACTGTGTTATTCATCACTTCTGCTCCCCCATTTATCCTCCCTTCAGATCCCATTTCACCAGGATCAAAGCAATCTACATTTCTCTAAATTATGTTTACCACAATGGAAATCGAACTACATCACAAAGTGTAGTTTGCAATATAAAACTTTTGAAAGTTAACAGATATTATAAATATTAATAAAGCATTCAGTAGTTTATATTTCATTCAAAATCTCTTTCTTCTTAATTTGCTTTCTTTTTTATGTTTTTGGATATTTCTTCTTAAATTCATTAATTAAAGTTGGATTTCGTACATGTGTTTTGTGGTAGGTCTCCTCAAATCTCTTTGCTTTTAAGTTTTAGTGTTTTAGCTTAATGTTAATTCAGAGAATTATTCAGGAAGAGATTAGTTTAGCATAGCCTTAGGAACATGACAAAAGGATGCCACGATCCCTAGGTTTAGAAAAAACTAGGTCACAGTGACTTTGTTTTCTTCATTGACAGTGTAAATAGACTGATGGTATAAGGTATCTGCAGATACAATGGATTTGAACATCAGCAAGGCATTAGATAAGCTCTCGTGCTGTCTTTGTAAATGGATAAAGATACATGGGTAGACTACTACACTTGACTGAACAACTGAACAAAAAAGTGCCAATAGATTAATTAATATAACCAAGAGGAATAGAATCTTGTCCCAGTCAGTATGTTTATAACTAACCTAAATGATGATATATAAAGCATGCTATAAATACAATATCAGAGCTCTGCTCTCCTCTCTTTTTGTGGTTCATTTTCTTCACATACATAGCCATTAATCAAGTTTCATCGTGTTCATTTTGACTCATCATCATTTTTAATATATAAAGATCTTTTTGACTCCTGACATAGAATCTCACCCTCATTGATTACATCTGAATCTGGATTTTAAAAATGAATATTTTTAAAATAAGATTATTTAAAAGATCAAAGAGAGTGAGAGTTACAAGGTAATCCAAAGCTGGGTGCAGTGGCTCATGCCTGTAATCCCAATACTTTGGGAGCCTTAGGTCAGGAGTTCGAGACCAGCCTGGCCAACATGGTGAAAGCCCATCTCTACTAAAAATACAAAAAAAAACACAAAACATTAGCCAGGCATGGTGGCAAGCGTCTGTAATCTTACTTAGCTACTCAGAAGGCTGAGGCAGGAGAATCCCTTGAGTCCAGGAGGCGGAGGTTGCAATGAGCCAAGATCGCACCACTGCACTCCTGCCTGGGCAACAGAGGAAGACACCATCTCAAAAAAAAAAAAAAAAAAAAGAGTTTAGGTGGGATTTCTGTGTATATACCAAAAATACTTGAAAAGGAGTCTCAAAGAAATATTTGTTCATATATATTCTTAGTAGCGTTATTTATAGTAGCTAAAATGTAGAAGCAACTCAAGTGTCTTTCAACAGATAAATGGATAAGCAAAATGTGAAAATAATGTGTATATATAACACCTTTATATATACTTGTTATTATATATATGTTTCTATACACACACGCATATTTATGCAGAGAAAAATGCAATATTATTCAGCTGTAAAAAGGAAGGAAGTTCTTACATATTCTATAACATGGATGAATCTTGAGGACAGTATGCTAAGCGAAATAAGCCAGTCACAATAAGACAAATTTTGTATTATTCCACTTTTATGAAGTACTCAGAATGGTCAAAATTGGAGAGACAGAAAGTATCATGGTAGTTTCCAGGGCCTGGGGAAAGTGGGTAATGCAGGTTATTGTTTAATAGGTATAGAGTTTCAGTTGAGGAAGACGTAGTATAATAGTTCTGGAAATGGATGGTAGTGATAGTTGCACACACAATGAACACACTTAATGCCACTGAACTGTTGAACTGGACACTTAAAAATGATTAAGATAGTGAATACTAAGTTATGTGCATTTTGTCATGATTAAAAACTTTTTTTTTTTTTTGAGGCAGTCTCGCTCTTATCGCCTAGGCTGGCATGCAATGGCGTGATCTCAGTTCACTGCAACCTCCACTTCCCAGGTTCAAGCGATTCTCCTGCCTCAGGCTCCCAGAGTAGCTGGGATTACAGGCACCCACCACCACGTCCAGCTAATTTTTTTGTATTTTTAGTTGAGACAGGGTTTCACCATGTTGGCCAGGCTGGTCTTGAACTCCCGACCTCAGGTGATCCACCTGCCTCGGCCTCCCAAAGTACTGGGATTACAGGTGTGAGCCACCACGCCTGGCCTGAAAACAAATTTTTTAAAAGGTCCAGGTTAGATAATGGGGAAAGTGTTCAAAGAATCAAACTAAATTCTATTAATAATTTTGTGGTCATTTATCTCCCTCTTCTTAGAACTTTTATAAATTTGTTCCACAAAGGTGAATACTAAGTTGCTCTGTTACATTATTTACTGACTGATTCATGCCTAGTCTATAGCATGAGATTATAATGATCTTAAAGCAGAACATATGCTTCTTTCATTCTTCTCTTAAATTCTACTACTGATTTTCCTGGGCTGAGTCTGAGGTTATACAATATGTCTTGAGTGAAAAAATACAAACTGTTTTAATATTTATTTAAATTTTTATTTGATCTTTTACTTTTTATAGAGACAGGGTCTTGCTATGCTGCCCAAGCTGGCCTCAAACTTCTGGCCTCAAGCAATCCTCTAGCCTTGGCCTCCCGAAGTGCTGGGATTATAGGCCTTAGCCACTATGCCTAGCCATTTTTTATTTGTTAGTCTTTTTGCTATCTTGTGTGAACTGCCTTCTAATTTTCTATGCTATTCTTTGATTGTGGCAGTTTTTCAATGGTTTCTAAAGGTTTGTTTGTTTTTAATTCTTCTGTGTTCTCATACCAATTTGCACATGGCTTGAATATAGTACTTACACTGTGTTATCCCTGTACTCAAGAAGCTGACGGTTTAGCAAATCGAATACATACAATATAATTCAAACATAATGGGATAACATCCTAGAAAACAGAATGTGCCCGAAGAGCTGTGAATACATAAATAAAGAACCAATTACTTTTGCTAACACAGTGTCATCGGAGAAAGCCCCATTTAAAAGATACAGTTGCACAGGTATGAATCTTGAAGGCTAAATAAGAGTTCTGTGGCAAAATAAGACTGCTTCTAGATAGAATAGTAATGTTCACTGTTGGAGAAGAGGAGAACACATATGCACAAAGAAAATTAAACTATCGCCCATGAAAATAGACATGAGTGTGTGAAGAATGTTGATTGCATTAACACCAAATAGTTCAGCAGGCCAGAGCACTGGATATCAGGTAAAGATGGTTGAAAAGGAGACTGAAAAGAGGCCAGTAAGGACAAAATAGGTCATGCAACACCATGCTGTTTTCAGTAAGTACGGTGGCCCAAAGTGAAATGAGAGCTAGGTCTAAGTCATACAGTAGTAAAAATTCTTGCCAACATACTGACTTTCCCTACCGTCTTAAATCAGAACATAATAAATGTCAATACTACCCTCTGGAAAAATATAATGGAAAATAAACAAGGTAGAATTGCATATTGGTAACAGTGAGAGAAAAAAAAAAGAAATAGTTTCATCCTAACTACATGTCTGGCTTTTCCCCTTCCCTTTGAAGTTTAATTATAAGCATCAGAGGAAGCCTCTTAAATGTTTGCTAAGACACTGAAATATGAGAGGGAAAGTTTGCCAAAGTCTTTTAAAATCACAAGGAAGCAGTAATGCCCAGATCAGGTGATTTACTTTAAACAAATTGTTATTAGGTTTGCCCTCAACTTTGGGAATAAAAATCCTCTGTGATATCTTTATTTCTAAATTTAAAAATTCCCATTATGTCTGCTACACAAATTCGCCCCCAAGCCTATCATCTCTGGTCTGGCCAAGCCACCCCAAGGAAAAATAACTGGGTGTGCCTTCCCATTGTTTAACTAAGCTTGCTCAATAAAATTAAAGAGCTTTAGCTTGTGATTCAAAGTTCTTCTGCAATATAGCATACTTCTCTTCTTACTCCATCTCCCAGTTTCCCTTCCAGTTATCAGAGACTTGAACCACTAGTACTTTTCAATACTTTTGCTGATTAATATTTTCTCTGCTAAAGCACATTTTGCTATCTCTACCTCTCAGAATCTAACTCAATGTTCCTGACTAATCTAAAATGAAGCCTATTCTCAAATGTGTTCTGCAGTTATCCAAGAAGGAATCAATAAATCTTTCCTTCTTTTTTCTTTTTTTATTTAATAGAGACAGAGTCTCGCTCTGTCGCTCAGGCTGGAGTGCAGTGGCGCGATCTTGGCTCACTGCCAACCTCCGCCGCCTTGGTTCAAGCGATTCTCTTACCTTAGCCTCTTGAGTAGCTGGGACTACAGGCACGCACCACTATGTCTGGCTAATTTTTTTTTTTTTTTTGTATTTTTATTAGAGATGGGATTTCGCCATTTTGTCCAGGCTGTTCTCAAACTCCTGACCTCAGGTGATCCACCGGCCTCAGCCTCCCAAAGTGCTGGGATTACAGGCGTGAGCCACCGTGCCCGGCCAATCTCTTTTTTTTGACTTAAGATGAAGTATAACATTTTATCTTTCATGGCATATAGGCTGTGGCATGAGTATATGTCCTACTAATAAGTTATTTATTACTTAAAATACAATATTGCCTGTAAGGGTAGCGTTTACTTGATACATGCCAGTATCCTTTACAGCCACTAGAACAAGTAACAAAAGCAAAATAACTACTTTGGGTGGAATCATCAATGCCTGCATGATTTAATTTATAAAGCTAGCACGACCCAATAACTCCCTTATCTCCATACCCTAATGCAGGTAAATTTTGCACTGTGCCTTTTATTACAAATGTTTTACTTAGGGTAATCCCAGCTGATACAACAAATAACCCCTTTGTGTAATAATTTGTAGAGGATAGAAGTCTGTTTCTCAATTGCATAAAGTCCCCATGATTGTCCCTAATTCATAGGCAGTTTGCCTTCAGGCAGTGATGGAGATACCCAGTCTCCTTTCATTTCTGGCTCTTCCATTTTCAATACATGGCTCAAATTTGCCCTGCTCATTTGCATCAAAGTGGTGAGAAGAATAAAATATTGTGATTCTTTAAAGGTGGCTTAAAAGTGAAATACAACATTTTTGTTCATCGTTGCTGAGAATTAGGCATATAGTAACACCATATGCAAAAAGGACAGAGAAATAGGTTCCCTTATTAGACTTCCAATTCCCAGAAATGTTCTATATTATAGTTTTGTAGTATGAGTTTTGTAGACAATTAGGCCCTGTGACCAACAAAACACTGTGCACACCCTTTTGTCCACATGTGGGACATACCCTGCCCCTCAAAGGAGACCAACTAAAGTCTTATCCAGTCATTGCAACCACCAGAAAGTTCAGGGTTTCTAAAAGTAGCTCTTTATGGAGACCTATCAACTCCTCACCCCTCCCCCATGCTTTTTATAGAGTAGAGGAATATGAACAGGATAATCATAATTTAAACTCTCATTTTAAAAAAGTGTAATGAGATACATGTAGATGTCATTGGCACATAGCACTGATAAAAATTGCTTACTTGGAAAGGTAGAGACCCCCTGGTCTGGCAGTGGCATATATCCTTTGATAAGGCTCTGATTGTTACTGAAAATTAATGCCCTTGTCAGTTGTTCTTGGTTGTTTCTGGCTGTGCCCTCTGATAGGCTCTTGCGCTTCTACCAAAAACCAAACTGAGATAAAGTTAGAAAACCACATTTACTTTTTGGGGCTGTACTACTTTCAGAGGCTGCTTGTTTATGGTCGTTTTCTGGGTCTTGAAAATTTATTGAAGGTCATAGGTTCTTTAATCTTGGCTTATTGTTTATCCGACAATATAAATCCCTCAATATTTAGAGGGTTCCTTAACTGTTTGTTTTATTTTTTTTCCATACACCAGTAACTATTTTTAAAGTGTCCTAAGTTCTTTCTAGCCACAATTCTGAAGCTTACCTTTTGTTTTTCTTTATTCTTCTACCTGTTTCTAAATTTAATGGTAGATAGTTTGTGGCCATCTGAAACTATAAGCTTAGGTGAGAAGAAGTCGACAGTCTTAATATGATCATGGCAACAAACCCGAAAACCTTTTTTAAACTCAGAAAATACATATGGTTTTTGTTACTAAAAGCATTTCTTACTTTTGGGTGTCTAGAAGAAAACAGCTTTTAAATTTCCTTTACAGCATCACATTTCTTAGTATTCTCTACACTTCCTTTAATTTCTAATTACAAGTCTCCAAATACCTGCCTAAGTACTTTTTCTTATCCTATCATGTAAAATAAGAAAATAAAAGCCAAAATACACTTTCACTCTGACTCTTTCCAATCTTTTCCTCTAGAATGATAGGCTTAGGCAGCACATGATCTGACTTTTAATTTATCACAGTGTGGCAATTTTAAAACTGTCTCAAAACTGATTATACTGCTTTCATTGAGAAGTGAGGTCTATAGTTAATGCCCCTGAATCTGGATAGGCTTAGGATTGTGTTAGTCACTAGACTGTGTCAAAAGGGAGGGTAGATCATACAAAGCCACAGAGAATGCACCTGGCTGTCTGGGAACCCCTGCTGTCAGGATGCTCCCTCTTGGTGTGCACCTTTCTGAACTGTAGCCACCATGCTATGGTGGATTATTTCCATCCATGTATATTCTTTGATGAAATGTCTACTTCAAATCTCATTTACATGATAACATTCATTTACATTTGGTTAAGTTTCAAGAGCATTATCCAAATTCTTCTTTATCAAATATGTCCTTTGAAAGTACCTTCTCCACCCTGTAACTTGTTTTTTTCAATTAGAGTTTTTTCAAAAAACAGAAGTTTTTAATTTTGATGAAGTCTGATTTACAAAATGTTCTTTAATGGATGATGTTTTTCGTGTCATATCTAATAATTTTATCTACTCTAAAATCATAATTTTTAAAGTTATATAGTTTTGATTTTAGTTCAGGGATCCATTTTGAATTAATGTTTTTATAATTGACGTTCATTGTTTTTGTCTATGTACGTTCAATTATTTCCGCAGCATTTGTTGAAAATCATTTTTTTCCACTGAATTGTCTTTAGATCTTTTTATAAAATCACTTTTATATGTAGATAGACCTATTTTTGGACCTTCTATTCCGATCTTTTGATCAATTTTTCTCTCTTGACTCCAATGATGTACTGTCTTGATATCTATAGCTTTATAATTAGTCCTGAAAAATGGTAATGTTAGTTTTAACACTGTTCTCCTTTTCAAAGTTGTTTTGACTATTCTAGGACTTTTAGTTTTCCATATGAATTTTAGAATAATCTTGTCAATTTCTGCATAAAACATTGCTAGAATTTTAGTAAGAATTGCACTGAACATATAAATCAATTTGGAGGAGAATTGATGTTTAGCAAAAATGATTTTTTGACCCATGAAAAAGGCATATCTTTCTATTTATATAAGTTTCCTTTAATTTACCTCACAATGTTTTTTTAAAAATTTTAATTATAGGACATTTACAACCTCAACAGATTTCATATTTTTGATGCTGTTGCAATTATTTTCATTTAAATTTCTGATTGCTCTTAGTTTATAGAAATACAATTTGTTTTAAAAGTAGAATGGTGGTTACAAGAGGCTGGTGGAGGCAGTTAGGTGGGGAAAGGGAACATGATCAAAGTTTCAGTAAGAGAGGAGGAATAAGCTTTAGTGAGCTATTGTACAAAACGGTGACTATAATAACTTATAATGCATTGCATATTCCAGAATTTCTAAAAGATTAGATTTTAAAATGTTTTCCCACCAAAATTAAGTATGTGAGATGATGGATTTGTTAATTAGCTTGATTTAATCATTCCACAATGTAAACATCATATTATATCCTATAAATACATATATTGCCATCGTCGATTAAAAATAAAACTGTAAAATGAAATACAATGTATTTTGTATGTTGTTGCCATATCCTCTAATGTATTTTGTTATTATATCTTCCAACCTGGCTAAACTCACTTGTTAGATCTAGTATCCTTTTTTGTGGATTGCATCACGTTTCCTACAGAGACCATCATTTCATCTTCAAATAAAGAAAGTTGCAGTATTATTTCTTACTTTCCCATCTGAAAGTTTTGTTCTGTTCTTTCTTTTTTTCTCTCTCTCTCTTGTCTTATTGTGCTGGCTAAAACCTCCAGTAAAATATTGAAAAGAAGTAGTGAGAGTGGAAATCTTCATCTTGTACTTGTTTAAAGGGGGAAAACATTAGAGTTTTCATAATTATGATGTTTGCCACAAGTTTTCTATAGCTGCCTTTTATCCAGTTAAGAAAATTCCCTTCCATATGTAATTTGCAGGGAGTTATTGCTGTTGTTGTTTGCTTTAACAAGAAATTGATGTTGAATTTTAGTCAAATGTGTTTTTGTTTTTCACTAGTAATCACATGGTTTTTCTTTTCTAGTTTGCTAATACCTTGAGTTATATTGATTGAATTTTAAATGTCAATCAACATTGCATTTCTGCCTGAGCCCCAATTGTTCATTATTAATTGTCCTTGTTATATATTGTTGGATTCTATTTGCTGAAATTTCCTTTAGGACATTCCTCTCTGTTCATGAGGGACATTTATCTGCAGTAGTTGCTTTTCTTATTTATCATTTTAATGTCCTTTTTTTATTTGTTAGTAGGTTAATGTCAACTTTATAGAATAATTTAGTAAGTGTTCTGTTTTCATTAATATTATATGTGAATGTGTATAGAATCAGTATTTTTTTATTTAAATTTTTGGTAGAATTAACCAGTGATGGCACCAGAGCCAATGAGTTTCTTATCAGAGATTTCTATCTAGAAACTCAATTAATTTAAGAGATGTAGGACTATATAAATTAATTCCTTCTTGAGTGAATTTTGGTAGTTTATGTCTTTAAAGGAATTCTTCCATTTCAACTAAATTAACAAAATAGTTGATATAATTTTTTCATAATGTTTCCTTATTATTATTTTAATTTATGTAAGAACTCTAGGGTTGTTACCTCTGTCATTCTTCTTATTGGTGATTTGTGTCTTCTTTTTTTTTTCTGATTGGTCACTGGACGTTTATCAGTTTTGTTGATCTCAAAGAACTACCTTTTGGTTTCATTGATCTGTTTCTACTGCTTTTCTGTTTTCTATTTAATTGTTTTCCTCCTTTGCAATTTATGATTTCTTTTTTATGCTTATCTTGTTAGGATTTCCTCATTTTTTTCAGTTTCTCACAATGTAACTTGAGATTATTGATTTCAGATCTTCCTTCTTTTAATAAAAGAAAATGTTCAGGGTTAGTCTTCGGTAGGGACTTGGAGACCTCTTCCACAGTAACAGAGAAGAGTACAGTATGGATGCCGATGTGCTGGTGGGAAGCGGTTGTAGATCTTTTGGAATTGCTTCTATATTCTCAGTCACAAAGGAAGCTTTCTTATCTGAGAATGAGGATGCTAAAGGAAATAAATTTAATGTTCTTTGGCTTGTATTCGGCTTTACTTCCTATTAATATTGACAACTTTCACTTTACTTTTTTCATCTAATTGTTATATTTTTCACATATTTTGTATGTTTTTTAATTTTTAAATTAGTTTTTGTAATGTGGTTTTTTAATACCTTTTCATCTTCTTGTACAAGGAGACATTATAGTACGAAGTTTATTGTAATGATTGCTGTTTGAATTATGTCATTTTGCTATTTAAAGTTTTTAAAAAGCAGATTTAGTGCTCTACTTGTCACAGGCTAAAGATTTGAGCTTTAATATCTCAGACGAGAGTTGTAACTCAAACCTCAGATCATATTGCAAAACACAAGAATACTTGAGGAAAAGTAAGCAAAGTAGAAAAACTGATTTTTAAAGTCTTTTTCTCTATAAAATAAGCTATTCCTCAACTTCTTTACATGAGTATGTCACTTTAAAAAGTGAATTTACTGTGCTATCTCATTTTGAATATCACAATTCTGTGAGTTGCTTATTAGGTACAAGCTCATTTTACCCATGAGTAAACCGATGCTTAGCAAGATTAAATGAATTCTCCAAAGTCGTACAGAAAGTGAGCTGAAGAACTGGATCAGAATGCTGATTCTTCTTATTGTGCAATATCTGGCTCATGATATTAGATATAGATAATATACCTATAGCTAATACAGATATTAGACAGTAGTATTTCCTAGAATCAGTCCAAAAGCACCCA
Organism: Symphalangus syndactylus; assembly: GCF_028878055.3. Lineage (NCBI taxonomy): Eukaryota > Metazoa > Chordata > Mammalia > Primates > Hylobatidae > Symphalangus > Symphalangus syndactylus. The sequence goes on from NC_072429.2 coordinate 38,669,834, forward strand.
ACTGACACAATATCAGCTTGCCTAGAATTTACATTCTTATATTGAAGACAAAAGAAGTAGTCACTTAACCATATAATTATAAATGTCTTAGGTAGGAGAAGTAGAGAGTCCCAGGAAAGAATATACTGACTTCTTCCCTTAGTCAAGGGCCATTCTGTAAGAGTCAGTTTCACAGAAAGAAAGACACAAACTTCTGCTTGACTGCTTAGGAGGCAACTTTGCGATATGGGCATTTCCTCTCCTAACACTTAGTCATAATACTAACAAGTCATAGTTTCCCTTGGAACACTGATGAAGGAGGAGATTGAGTAATCATAAAGCTAAGTTATTATTATACAAAAAAGTATACCTTTGACATATTTGTATTTTCTGAATAGTCTTATGTGTCCCTTTCTCATTGCCAGAAAATGTTCAGCCAACTGAAGAAACTGAGCAAGGCCCCCACCACCACCACAACACACATATTCTTTTATTATTACTTTTAGTCATACAGGAATTTTCTCAAAAAGAAAAGTTAGGAAGGGTCATTTCATTATTCTAAGGTATATACATTTTTCGTTTGATGGTCCCAGTTTTTCCTAAAATTCATTATATCCAAAACTAAATTTCTTTTGATCTCTACTGAACCTGCATCTCTTCCATGTCGCATTACTTAATGAATGTGACATCGGAATGGATATACTTCACCTCAGAGTTATATTAGGTTTATATGTCTATACTATCCAGTCATTAAAATGGCATAATCTTCTTTAGTACAGGTTGAACATGCATAATCTGAAAAATCTGAAATTCAAAATGATCTAAAATCTGGAGCTTTTTGAGCCCCAACATGGAGCTCAAAAGAAAATGCTCATTGGAGCATTTCAGATAACAGATTTTTGGATTAGGTATGCTCAACCACTGGGTTTTCTGAAAATATTCCCAAATCCAAAAAACTAAACCCAAATTCCCAAACACTTCTTATCCCAAATATTTCATATAAGGTATACTGAACCTGAAATATTTTTAAGTAAGAAGAAATTATAAATCATTGTTTGTAGAAGCCTGATTTCAAAGGTCTTACAGAAATAGTATGGATGTCTATTAGATCACAAAATGTGGAAAATCTTGAATATACCCATTTTTATTTGATTTTTGTATATGGTCTAAGATAAGAGTTCAACCTTATTCTTTTCATGAGGAAATCCAGGTTTTTCAGCCCCATCTGCTAAAGAGATTATCCTTTCCCTCTCATGACCTTTTGATTCTCGGCTTCCTATTCTGCTCCATTGAAAGGTTTCTGTTTTTAAGCCAGTTTTACACACTCTTTTGATCACTATAGCCTTGTAACATAACTTTAAGTAAGAAAGTGTTACACCTCTTTATTTTTCTTTCTCAGAATTATTTTGACAATTCGATGACTTTCGTGGTTCCAGACAAATTTTAGGATTTTTTTTCTATTTCTGTGAAGAATTTCATTGGAATTTTTATAGAAATTGTGTTAATTCTATATATTGTTTTGGGTATTACAAACATTTTAACAATATTCTTCTTCTAATCCATGAGCAAGGGGTATCTTTTTATTTATTTGTGTCTTCACTTTTTTCATCAATGTTTTGTAGTTTACAGTGTATAATCTTTCACATTTTTGCTTAAATTTCTTGCTAAGTATTTTTTATGCTTTTGAAAATGGGATTGCTCTCTTCATTTATTTTTCATATAGGTTATGATTTGTGTACAGATATGCAATTAATTTTTGTATGTCAATTTTGTATATAGTAATTTTACTAAATTCATTGATTCATTCTAACTGCTTTTTTGTGGAGTATTTGGGGTTTTCTACATTTAGAATCTTGTCATTTGCCATTAGAAATAACTTTACTTTTTTTTTATTTGTATGCCTTTTTCTTTTTTATTCTAGTCTGATTACTCTTTGTAGTATTTCCAGTACTGTAATATGTTTGAACCAAAGTGACGAGAGTGGGCATCCTTGCCTGGTACTGGATCCTAGAGGAAAAGCTTAGTTATTCCCCATTGATTATAATGTTAGCTGTGGTTTTCTCAAAGATGGTTTTTAGTACGTGGAGGAACTTTCCTTCTATACCTAAACTATAGAGAGCTTTGAATCAATAAATAATGTTCAACTTTGTGAAATGCTTTTTCTGCATCAATTGAGATGGTAAAGAAGTTTTTTATCTTCTATTCTGTTAATGTGACGTATTACAGTGATTGATTTGTGTATGGTAAACCAGGCTTACTTGCCAAGGATAAATCCCACTTGGTCATAATATACTTTTTTTTTTTCTAGACGGAGTCTCTCTCTGTCACCAGGCAGAGTGCAGTGGCACAATCTCGGCTCACTGCAACCTCCGCCTCCAGGGTTCAAGCGATTCTCCTGCCTCAGCCTCCCAAGTAGCTGGGATTACAGGCGCCTGCCGCTGCGCCCTGCTACTTTTCGTAGTTTTAGTAGAGACGGCGTTTCACCATGTTGGCCACGTTGGTCTCGATCTCTTGAGCTCGTGATCTGCCAGCCTCGGCCTCCCCAAGTGCTGGATTTACAGGCGTGAGCCACCATGCCATGTTGTTGAATTCCTTTTGACAATATTTTACTGAGAATTTTTGAAACAATGTTTATCAGAGAATCGCTTATCATTTTTTTTTTTTTATTGTGGTATCTTTGACTTTGGTATCGAGCTGGTGATACAAGGACTCATATAATGAGTTTGGGAGTATTTCCTTAGTTCTATTTTAGGAAGAATTTAAGAAAGATTGGTATTAATTCTGTTTTAATATTTGCTAAAATTTAGCTACAAAGCCATCTTGTCCTGAGCTTTTCTTCATTGGGAGGTTTTAATTATCACTTCAGTCTCCTTATTTGTTAATGAACTTTTCAGACTTTCTACTTTTTCTGACTCAATCTTTGTAGGCTGTATTTACTTTCAGACTTTCTACTTTTTCTGACTCAATCTTTGTAGGCTGAGAAATTATTTTCTCTATTGTCCCTTATTACCTATTCTATTTTTGATGGGTCTATTGTAATACCTTCCAAGTATAAGGCCTGAAATCCCAAAGCTCTTAGAAGAAAACATGGAAGAAAAGCTCTTTAACGTTGGCCTTGGCAATGATTTTTTGGATATCATACCAAAAGGAAAAAGAAAAAATTGATACAAATTGGGCTACCTCAAACTAAAAAGCTACTTCACAGCAAAGGAAACAATAAACAAAATGAATAAGAACCCACATATTAAGAGAAAGTATTTGTAAACCATATATCTGATAAAAAATTAATATCCAAAATACATAAAGGGGCCATGCGCATTGGCTCATGCCTATAATCTTAACAGTTTTGGAGGCTGAGGCGGGCAGATCGCTTGAGCCCAGGGGTTCTAGCCAGCCTGGGCAACATGGTGAGATCCCGTCTCTACAAAACATACAAAAATTAGCAGGATGTGGTAGCACACGCCTGTAGTCCCTACTACCTGGGAGGCTGAGGTGGGAAGATCACCTGAGCCCAAGGAGGTGGAGGCTGCAATGAGCCATGATTGTGTCACTGCACTGCACTTCAGCCTGGGAGCCTGGGTGACAGAGTGAGATCCCATCTCAAATATATATATGTGTGTGTGTGTGTGTGTGTGTGTGTGTGTGTGTATATATATATATATGTATTTGTGCATATATATATAAATATATATAGTCAAAAATACAAGAAGTAACAAGTTTTGGTAAGGGTATGGAGAAAAGGGAGCCCTGAAACATTGTTGATGGGACTGTAGATTAATAGGCCATTATGGAAAACTGTACAGAAGTTCCAAAAGAAATTAAAAATAGAACTACCATATAACCCAGCAGTCCCTCTTCTGAGTATATACCCAAAAAGGAAGAAATCATGACCTTGTAAAGATATCTGCACTTTCATGTTCATTGCAACCTTATTCACAATAGCCAAGATACATGAAGAACCTAAGTGTTCATTGATGGATTACTGGATTAAAATGACTGTGGCACACGTATGAATGTATAGAATATTATTCAGCCCTTAAAGCAAATGAAGTCTTGCCATTTACCACAAAATGAATGAGTCTGGAGGACATTATGCTAAGTGAAATAAGCCAGACCCAAAAATAAAAGTATTGCATGATCTCATTTATATGTGAAACTCAAAATAATTCAAATACACAGAAATAGAGAACAAAACAGTGTTTATCAGGGGTAAGTTTGGTGTGGAAGGGTATGAAAATACAGAGATGTAGGTCAAAATATTAAAAAAACAGCCCATATGTAGGATAAATAAGTCTAGAGATCTAATATACAACATGAGAACTACGGGTAATAAAATTATCCATTACTACATTGGGATTTATGCTGAATTAGTAGATTTTAGCTATTATTGCCACACACACACAAAAATGTTTACACATAATACACACATACACACATAAAACGAAAACAAAGTTATCATAGAACAAAAATCATTTTATTTGTTGAAATTAAATGAAAAACTTTGGAAATGAAAAACTGAAATTGTCTCTGTGTGTGGACAGTATGATCTTAAATATAGAAAACTCTAAAGATGCCACAAAGAAAACTACTAGAAAAGATAAACAAATTTAGTAGAGTGGCAGCATACAAAATGAACATACAAAAATTAGTGTTTATAAACTAATAATGAACTATCCAAAAAATTTTTTTAATCCCATCCACAATAGCAACCAAAAAAGAAAACACTTAGGTGTAAATTTAATCAAGGAGGTGAAAGATTTATATACAGAAAACTATAAAACAGTGATGAAAGAAATTGAAGAAAAAATAGAGAAATACCTGTGTTCATGGATTGGAAGAATTAATATTGTGAAAATGTTTATACAACCCAGAATGATCTAAACATTCAATATAAAAATTTCAGTCTTTTTATATAGAAACAGAGAAAACAACTCTTAAACTCGTATGGAGCCACAAAAGACCGTGAAAAGCCAAAGCAATAGTGAGAAAAAAGAATGAAGCTGGAGGCATCACACTACCTGACTTCAAAATATATTATAAAGCTATTTTATGCCAGCACCATGCTATAAAGACAGCATGGAACTGGCATAAAAACAGATACATCAACCAATGGAACAGAATAGACAGATCAAAAATAAATCCACACATTTTTATCTAATTGATTTTTGAAATAAAAGTTAAAAATATACAATGGAGAAAGAAAAAGGAGAGTCTCTTCAATAAATGGTGCTGGGTAAATGGAATATTTGCCTGATGAAAAATAAAATTGGATCCTTATCTCATACTATATATAAAAATGAACTCAAAATGAATTAAAGATTTATATGTAAGTCTTGAAACCGTAAAACTAGAAGGAAACGGGAAGAGCTTTATAACGTTGGTATGAGCAATTATTTTTTTATCTGAACTCTAAACAAAGGCAACAAAAGCAAAAGTATTAATACAAATGAGATTGCATCAAATCTGAAAGTTTCTGCACGGCCAAGGAAAAAATAGAGTAAAGAGACAACCCACAGAGTGGGGGAAAAAAATATTCACAAACCATGCATCTAACAAAGGGTTAGTATTCCAAAATACATAAGGAATTCAAGCAACTAAATAGCAAGAAAACAAATAATCTAATTAAAAATTGGCAAAGGACCTAAACCAACATTTCTCAAAAGAAGGCATACAAATTGCAAACATGTTTATATTTAAATGCTCTACATCACTAATTAGGGAAATGCAAATTAAAACCAGAATAAGATATGACTTCACACCTGTTAGAATGGCTATTACAACAATGAAAGATAAGAAGTGCTGGCAAGGAGGTGAAGAAAACAGAACCTTTGTACACTCTTATTGGGAATGTAAATTAGTACAGTCATTACGGAAAACAGGATGGAGGTTCCTCAAAAAACTAAAAATGGAACTACTATATAATCCAGCAATCCCACTCTGGGTATATAGCCAAAGGAATTAAGTCAACATGTGGAAGAGGTATCTGCATGCTGTATTCATTACAGCATTGTTTGCAATAGAAAAAATATGTAAACAATCTATATGTCCATCAACAAATGAATAGATGAAGAAAATGTGATATATTTCCAAGTGTGATATACAATGGAATAATATTCATCTTTTAAAAAGAAGGAAACTCTGTCATTTGCAGCAATATGTACGGAATTGGAGAACATTATATTAAGTGAAATAAGCCAGGCACAGAAACAAACTGTACCTAAATACAGTTATGCATAGAAGAAATGTACCTAAACACAGTTATGGCATATATGCCAAGCCAACAGCTAACATCATACTTAATGGTGAAAAGCTGAAAGCTTTTCCTCTGAGACATGGAATAGGACAGAGATGCCCACTTTCACCACATACACTTAAATGCAGAATGTTAAAAGGTCAAGTTCATAAAAGTAGAAGTAGAGAGTAGTATGCTGGTTACCAGAAGCTAGAAGTGCGGGTGGGGAGGAAGGAATGAGGAGGTGTTTATCAAATTGTACAAAGTTTCAGTTACACAAAATAATAGGCTTATAAAATCTACTGCACAGAAGGATGGCTATAGTTAATAAAAGCATGTTGCCTATTTAAAAATAGCTAAGAAAGTAAATTTGCAATGTCATACCACAAAAAATAAGTGAAGTGATGGATATGTGAATTAGATGGATTTAATCATTCCACTTTGTATACATATAACAAAACATCACATTACACCCCATGAGTGTACACAATTGTGATTTGTTGAAAATAATAATAAAAATAAATCAGTAAATTTTAAATTAAAGAAAATTAACTGTGGCTTAGATTTGTCTTGTTTTTTTTTCTTTTTTTTTAATTATTATACTTTAGGTTTTAGGGTACATGTGCACAATGTGCAGGTGTGTTACATATGTATCCGTGTGCCATGTTGTTTTTTGTTTTGCTGCACCCATTAACTCGTCATTTAGCATTAGGTATATCTCCTAATGCTGTCCCTCCCCCCTCCCCCCACCCCACAACAGTCCCCAGAGTGTGATGTTCCCCTTCCTGTGTCCATGAGTTCTCATTGTTCAATTCCCACCTATGAATGAGAACATGCGGTGTTTGGTTTTTTGTCCTTGCGATAGCTTACTGAGAATGATGTTTTCCAGTTTCATCCATGTCCCTACAAAGGACATGAACTCATCATTTTTTATGGCTGCATGGTATTCCATGGTGTATATGTGCCACATTTTCTTAATCCAGTCTATCGTTGTTGGACATTTGGGTTGGTTCCAAGTCTTTGCTATTGTGAATAGTGCCACAATAAACATATGTATGCGTGTGTCTTTATAGCAGCATGATTTATAGTCCTTTGGGTATATACCCAGTAATGGGATGGCTGGGTCAAATGGTATTTCTAGTTCTAGATCCCTGAGGAATTGCCACACTGACTTCCACAATGGTTGAACTAGTTTACAGTCCCACCAACAGTGTAAAAGTGTTCCTATTTCTCCACATCCTCTCCAGCACCTGTTGTTTCCTGACTTTTTAATGATGGCCATTCTAACTGGTGTGAGGTGGTATCTCACTGTGGTTTTGATTTGCATTTCTCTGATAGCCAGTGATGATGAGCATTTTTTCATGTGTTTTTTGGCTGCATAAATGTCTTCTTTTGAGAAGCCTCTGTTCATGTCCTTTGCCCACTTTTTGATGGGGTTGTTTGTTTTTTTCTTGTAAATTTGTTTGAGTTCATTGTAGATTCTGGATATTAGCCCTTTGTCAGATGAGTAGGTTGCAAAAATTTTCTCCCATTCTGTAGGTTGCCTGTTCACTCTGATGGTAGTTTCTTTTGCTGTGCAGAAGCTCTTTAGTTTAATGAGATCCCATTTGTCAATTTTGGCTTTTGTTGCCATTGCTTTTGGTGTTTTAGACATGAAGTCCTTGCCCACACCTATGTCCTGAATGGTATTGCCTAGGTTTCCTTGTAGGATTTTAATGGTTTTAGGTCTAACATGTAAGTCTTTAATCCATCTTGAATTAATTTTTGTATAAGGTGTAAGGAAGGGATCCAGTTTCAGCTTTCTACATATGGCTAGCCAGTTTTCCCAGCACCAGTTATTAAATAGGGAATCCTTTCCCCATTTCTTGTTTTCATCAGGTTTGTCAAAGATCAGATAGTTGTAGATATGCGGCATTATTTCTGAGGACTCTGTTCTGTTCCATTGATCTATGTCTCTGTTGTGGTACCAGTACCATGCTGTTTTGATTACTGTAGCCTTGTAGTATAGTTTGAAGTCAGGTAGCATGATGCCTCCAGCTTTGTTCTTTTGGCTTAGGACTGACTTGGCGATGTGGGCTCTTTTTTGGTTCCATATGAACTTTAAAGTAGTTTTTTCCAATTCTGTGAAGAACGTCATTGGTAGCTTCATAGGAGTGGCATTGAATCTATAAATTACCTTGGGCAGTATGGCCATTTTCACGATATTGATTCTTCCAACCCATGAGCATGGAATGTTCTTCCATTTGTTTGTATCCTCTTTTATTTCATTGAGCAGTGATTTGTAGTTCTCCTTGAAGAGGTCCTTCACATCCCTTGTAAGTTGGATTCCCAGGTATTTTATTCTCTTTGAAGCAGTTGTGAATGGGAGTTCACTCATGATTTGGCTGTTTGTCTGTTATTGGTATATAAGAATGCCTGTGATTTTTGTACATTGATTTTGTATCCTGAGACTTTGCTGAAGTTGCTAATCAGCTTAAGGAGATTTTGGGCTGAGACAATGGGGTTTTCTAGATATACAATCATGTCATCTGCAAACAGGGACAATTTGACTTCCTCTTTTCCTAATTGAATACCCTTTATGTCCTTCTCCTGCCTGATTGCCCTGGCCAGAACTTCCAGCACTATGTTGAATAGGAGTGGTGAGAGAGGGCATCCCTGTCTTGTGCCAGTTTTCAAAGGGAATGCTTCCAGTTTTTGCCCATTCAGTATGATATTGGCTGTGGGTTTGTCATAGATAGCTCTTATGATTTTGAGATACGTGCCATGAATACCTAATTTATTGAGAGTTTTTAGCATGAAGGGTTGTTGAATTTTGTCAAAGGCCTTTTCTGCATCTATTGAGATAATCATGTGGTTTTTGTCTTTGGTTCTGTTTATATGCTGGATTACATTTATTGATTTGCGTATGTTGAACCAGCCTTGCATCCCAGGGATGAAGCCCACTTGATCATGGTGTATAAGCTTTTTGATGTGCTGCTGGATTCGGTTTGCCAGTATTTTATTGAGGATTTTTGCATCAATGTTCATCAAGGATATTGGTCTGAAATTCTCTTTTTTGGTTGTCTCTGCCAGGCTTTGGTATCAGGACGATGCTGGCCTCATAAAATGTGTTAGGGAGCATTCCCTTTTTTTCTATCGATTGGAATAGTTTCAGAAGGAATGGTACCAGTTCCTCCTTGTACCTCTGGTAGAATTCAGCTGTGAATCCATCAGGTCCTGGACTCTTTTTGGTTGGTAAGCTATTGATTATTGCCACAATTTCAGAGCCTGTTGTTGGTCTATTCAGAGATTCAACTTCTTCCTGGTTTAGTCTTGGGAGGGTGTATTTGTCGAGGAATTTATCCATTTCTTCTAGATTTTCTAGTTTATTTGCATAGAGGTGTTTGTAGTATTCTCTGATGGTAGATTGTATTTCTGTGGGATCGGTGGTGATATCCCCTTTTTCATTTTTTATTGCATCTATTTGATTCTTCTCTCTTTTCTTCTTTATTAGTCTTGCTAGCGGTCTATCAATTTTGTTGATCTTTTCAAAAAACCAGCTCCTGGATTCATTAATTTTTTGAAGGGTTTTTTGTGTCTCTACTTCCTTCAGTTCTGCTCTGATTTTAGTTATTTCTAGCTTTCTGCTAGCTTTTGAATGTGTTTGCTCTTGCTTTTCTAGTTCTTTTAACTGTGATGTTAGGGTGTCAATTTTGGATCTTTCCTGCTTTCTCTTGCGGGCATTTAGTGCTATAAATTTCCCTCTACACACTGCTTTGAATGTGTCCCAGAGATTCTGGTATGTTGTGTCTTTGTTCTCGTTGGTTTCAAAGAACATCTTTATTTCTGCCTTCATTTCATTATGTACCCAATAGTCATTCAGGAGCAGGTTGTTCAGTTTCCATGTAGTTGAGCGGTTTTGAGTGAGTTTCTTAATCCTGAGTTCTAGTTTGATTGCACTGTGGTCTGAGAGACAGTTTGTTATAATTTCTGTTCTTTTACATTTGCGGAGGAGAGCTTTACTCCCAACTATGTGGTCAGTTTTGGAATAGGTGTGGTGTGGTGCTGAAAAAAATGTATATTCTGTTGATTTGGGGTGGAGAGTTCTGTAGATGTCTATTAGGTCCACTTTGTGCAGAGCTGAGTTCAATTCCTGGAAATCCTTGTTAACTTTCTGTCTCGTTGATCTGTCTAATGTTGACAGTGGGGTGTTAAAATCTCCCATTATTATTGTGTGGGAGTTTAAGTCCCTTTGTAGGTCACTCAGGACTTGCTTTATGAATCTGGGTGCTCCTGTGTTGGGTGCATATATATTTAGGATAGTTAGCTCTTCTTGTTGAATTGATCCCTTTACCATTATGTAATGGCCTTCTTTGTCTCTTTTGATCTTTGTTGGTTTAAAGTCTATTTTATCAGAGACTAAGATTGCAACCCCTGCCTTTTTTTGTTTTTCATTTGCTTGATAGATCTTCCTTCATCCCTTTATTTTGAGTCTATGTGTGTCTCTGCACGTGAGATGGGTTTCCTGAATACAGCACACTGATGGGTCCTGACTCCTTATCCAGTTTGCCGGTCTGTGTCTTTTAATTGGAGAATTTAGCCCATTTACATTTAAAGTTAATATTGTTATGTGTGAATTTGATCCTGTCATTATGATGTTAGTTGGTTATTTTGCTCGTTAGTTGATGCAGTTTCTTCCTAGCCTCGATGGTCTTTACAATTTGGCAGGTTTTTGCAGTGGCTGGTACCGGTTGTTCCTTTCCATGTTTAGTGCTTCCTTCAGGAGCTCTTTTAGGGCAGGCCTGGTGGTGACAAAATCACTCAGCGTTTGCTTGTCTGTAAAGTATTTTATTTCTCCTTCACTTATGAAGCTTAGTTTGGCTGGATAGGAAATTCTGGGTTGAAAATTCTTTTCTTTAAGAATGTTGAATATCGGCCCCCACTCTCTTCTGGCTTGTAGAGTTTCTGCGGAGAGATCAGCTGTTAGTCTGATGGACTTCCCTTTGTGGGTAACCCGACCTTTCTCTCTGGCTGCCCTTAACATTTTTTCCTTCATTTCAGCTTTGGTGAATCTGACAATTATGTGTCTTGGAGTTGCTCTTCTCGAGGAGTATCTTTGTGGGGTTCTCTGTATTTCCTGAATCTGAATGTTGGCCTGCCTTGCTAGATTGGGGAAGTTCTCCTGGATAATATCTTGCAGAGTGTTTTCCAACTTGGTTCCATTCTCCCCGTCATTTTCAGGTACACCAATCAGACGTAGGTTTGGTCTTTTCACATAGTCCCAAATTTCTTGGAGGCTTTGTTTGTTTCTTTTTATTCTTTTTTCTCTAAACTTCCCTTCTTGCTTCATTTCATTCATTTCATCTTATGTTATTTTAAATAACAATGACTTTCTGGCAGCCTACATACTCCCATATCTAACTCATTCCAAATTTTTGCTTCGAAAATACACAGGAAAACAGTTTACACAAGTCTGCCTCTCTGAATTAACTGTCTCAGGGTAAAAATAAGCTAATCAGAAAGAAAAAAAAACCCCATAGGATTAGAAGAGTAATATTTAGTCCATTTGTTTGTTACAAATATTCCATTGGTTAGAAATATTTCCCAATACTCTCATCCAATGTGACACCTGAATAAACATCAAGGCTGAGTATGTTAGGAGCTTTCATCTTCCTGGGGAGAAGGATATTACCATGTTAGATGATGAGAAATCTGCAGCTCATAGAGATCTAGCAATTTCCCCAAAATCACATTGTTATATGACAAGTTGGCCAAAACTATTGTCAAAGTTGTTGGTCTAAAGAGGAATGCTTTACTGCCACCTTATGGGCAAATAGGGTTTGCTACAAGTCCTACAAGAGTTCATTATAGTTCAACTTGGGCTTCGAGAGTGTCTTTTGCAGATGAACTAAAGTGTCTTGTATGTCATACTAAGATGTTTATTTCTATTATAACTAAGCAAGGATAGTGATTTTTAACAGGTAATATTTAAGTGGAAAATTATGGTCAGAAGAATAGAATGGAACCTGAGATAACAGTTAAGATGAATAGTAAAATAACATTAAAACGAGATGACTTGAATTAAATAAATGTTCATGAGTTTGATCAATATGTAAGCTGATATAAGGAATATACATTTATAGTATATTAAAATTGAGTTTGAGTGAAAAGGGGCTTAGAGAGAGTGATAGCATTAACTTTCATTACATCAAAACATTTGTAAAGCAAATTTAGAAAAACATAGGATCCATATTAGATAGATTGACTTTCAAGATCTACAAGAGCCAGTGAAATTAAGATGTCCAGTGTCTGCATCGCAAAGAAGATATTTATGAGGCCAACAAACATGAAAAACGCTCATTAGCACTGATCATTAGAGAAATGCAATTCTAAACCACAATGAAATACCATCTCATGCCAGTCAGAATGGTGATTAGTAAAAAGTCAGGAAACAATAGATGCTGGTGAGGCTGTGGAGAAATAGAAACTCTTTTACACTGTTGGTGGGAATGTAAATTAGTTCAACCACTGTGAAAGATGGTATGGTGATTCCTCAATGATCTAGAACCGGAAATACCCTTTGACCCAGCAATCCCATTACTGGGTATACACCCAAAGGACTATAAATCATTCTGCTATAAAGACACATGCACATATATGTTTACTGCAGCACTGTTTACAATAGCAAAGTCATGGAACCAACCCAAATGCCCATCAGTGATAGACTGGATAAAGAAAATGTGGTACATATACACCATGGAATACTATGCAGACATAAAAATGAATTCGATCATGCCATTTGAAGGGACGTGGATGAAGCTGGAAGCCATCATCTTCAGCAAACTAACACAGAAACGGAAAGTCAAGCACCACATGTTCTCACTCATAAGTGGAAGTTGAACAATGAGAACATATGGACACAGGGAGAGGAACAACACACACTGGGGTGGTTGTGGGGTGAGAGGCGAGGGGAGGGAGAGCATTAGGACAAACACCTAATGCATGCAGGTCTTAAAATCTAGATGATGGGTTGATAGGTTCAGCAAACCACCATGACACATGTATACCTATGTAACAAACCTGCACATTCTGCATGTGTATCCCAGAACTTAGAGTAAAATAAAAAAATAAAATAAAATAGTCAAATTCATAGAAGCAGAGAATAAAATAATAGTTTCCAGGGACTAGGGGGAGGGAGAAATGGGGAGTTGTTGTTCATGGTTTTAAAATTTTGACTATGTAAGAATAAGTTCTGAATCTCTACTATACAACATAGTGCCCATAGTTAACAATACAGTGTTGTGCACTTAAAAACTTATTGAGGGTAGATCTCATTAATTTTTCTTCCAACAACAACAACAGCAGCAATAACAAAAACAAAGAGTCACAGGAAAATTTTTAGAGGTGACAGATATGTCTACTGCCTTGATTGTGACGATGGTTTCAAGGTTGTATGTGTATGTCCAAACTCATTAAATTGAATATATATATATGTGTGTGTATGTATGTATATATATATAGATGTCCAGTGTCTGATGTTAAGAATATGGGTACAGTCTCATGATGTGGATAAGTGAGTTATACGTATATAGGCAACAGAGTAATACAGATGTGAGTGGTTTTGTCATGCAGAGGAAGCAGGGTGGGTGGAAGATGGCAATAACTAAAACCTGGGGCTAATCAATAACCAAAGGATAAAATATACAGGGAATCAGAGGGAGGAATTTGAAATCACCTGCCAAAGGCAGAGGGAGAGAGAGAGAGAAAGAATGAGAACACAGGCAGTGACTGTCAGAGCTAGGACCACAAAAGGGGGAAGTTCCTTTTATGTTAGCAGTCATGAGAGACCTGTGAAAATTATCCTTAGGGGTTGCGCTGGAAGGAGGCCATCTTGCATTTAGATGCATGCTGATCTCTTTTACATCTTTGGGAATGCCTACTATCAAATGACAGAAAAAAAATATTTTTACTGATCTTTCTACTGTTACCCATTGACAGTTTAAGTCAGTGCTTTCTTATCCACTAAAAAGATTTGTAGTATTACAGAGCACAAATGTTGTCCGTTGGAATTTTTACAAAAAGAAGAATAATGACAATGTATTCTAGTATACACTTTAAGAGGTATCATAGGAAAAAGAAGTATAAAATATAAGTACAATGGCATGATAAAAGATAAAGTCAACTTCTACTTTCAAACTATATGATGCAAGAAAAACCAGATAATATGAGACCAATGGACAGATCCATCCTCTGACTCATGTTTACTTAAAACAATTGAGTCTTTTAAACATGATATGAGCATATTCTCCTCTCACCATTGTGTGTATAATATCTAGTTCCCAATTTGTATAGAAATAGAGAAAATCTTTCTATATGATTTTTAGCTTAGGAAAATGACCATAGATATTCTCCTTAAGAGAAGAATCACATCCACAGACAGGCCTGATAGTCAGTTTCTTGCTTAGAATATTTTATTGAAGACTCAAATCCATGTCTGTACCAGATTATTGCTTGCCTCCTCAGCCATCCAAGACAAACTGGTTATCTAAGTGGAATCTGCCAAAGGAGACTTGATATCCTTAAGCATCAGGGAGATTCAGCACAGTCCATAATTTTTCAACCAAATTGCACCTTGGCTCTTCCTACAAGAAAAGTTATTATTATTATTTTTTAAAAGGATGGCTTTGGAAATATTAAATGAAAAGTTTCATATTTTTAGATTAAGTCAGCTAGATGAGTATGTGGCATTAAAAAACTGAGTAATTAATCACTAAGCTTTAACATGGTAGAAAAGAAATTTTTCATGGTAGTAAGAGCTAGAGTCTGAAGCCAAAGAATCTGTAAATTTTTCTCTTAGCAGCCACTTGGTGATATTGATCAAATTTTTTATTTTCTTAGCATCAATTTTTTCCTTATATATTTTCTTCCTCTTTTCCTCTCTCTTTTCTTCTTTTATTTTATTTTTTTTTTTGGTAAGATATTATGATAATAATCACAGTCTTATGCTTCATAGTAGTATCTAGCCTGTTAGGTACTAAGATTGTTTCTGGCTATTTCTGAGAGAGGCTAGTTCTACAAATAATACATTAAATTCAGCACTTACACAATAGCGTTGCAAAAGGTACATCTGTTGGAATATACATTTCCATCAGATCCACAGTGAGGTTTGTAGTCCATGGTACATGCCTCAGAATACCTGGTACACTGAATCTGCCCCATCAGAAACAAACAAACAAACATGTTTTGTCTTTCAAATCATTAAACCATAGAAAACAAACTTTTAAAAGATCTTAAAAGATCATTCATTCCAAAATTCCATATGCAAAAAATATAGCTGCTGCAGCTTACATACTCTGTCTCCACAAGGCTGGGAGTCTTGTCACAGCTAGGGACAGCTCAGTCCAGTTTAGGCCCTCCCTCTCACTAATTCCCTATATCTAAGTGAAGAATACACCTTGTGGATTCTATCTGGTACTTCATTTCTGAGTCAGTCCTCCTCCTCATCATACTGTCATCCACTTTATTCAGGCCCTCAATATGTCTTGTTCAAACGACCCCAATTGTCTGCCAATTATCTGCCCATTCTCTATGTTTATCTGAAGTTTCAATCACTCTCCACACTGATGCCAGACTGATCTTTTAAAAATTAAAATAGATATTGCTCTTCAAATACTTAACTGATTCTCCATTAGGAGTTAATCCTCTCCTGACTCATGCTTTTCTCTTCAGTTTTGTCTGCAATGTCTTCTACATCTTACTCTAATTAAACCTCAAGACTGAGTTCCCAAGTATTTCCTGTCCCTGGATACCTTTATGCTTTTGCTCTTGCTGTTTTCCTATCTTGCCTGACCTTTACCAACTGTATCTGTCAGGACAATTCCCACTCCTTCTTTAAATGTCATTTTAACTACTTTTAGAACAGTTTCACAATGATACTTCTCTTTCTCACCCATCAAATTTGGTTAGGTGCCCGTCCTAAAAATGAACTGTCTTTATTGTCACAACCCCATGTTTACAATTGTCTTATATCACATTTTAAACTCTATTAGAATTATTGACACTCCACCCACCTAGCTTTTTACCCCTGAATTAATTGTGTCTACACTTGTTTTTAAATTTTTTCATACTTTATTTATAACTTTTTTATTGTTATGAGTGTCTTTGAGTTCCTAATTTTCCTTGAAATCCTCACCTTAACCTTCTAGTTAATTGCAATGTTAGAAAATAACTATATGGATAGCAATATGTTCCAATAAAGGGCTATAAGTAAGGTTTGTGAACTCTTCCTCTGCTATATTTCAGATCTGCTTAGGTTGGCCAGATGCCTTATCTATGAATATAAATAGTCATAGGTAATTTTTAGAATATGTATTTTTAAATAGTTGTTTTCTATGAAAGTGAGGCATATTATAATATTTTACATTAAGAATTAATAAAATTTCTTTATATACTTACACATTCACCTTCATGAAGTTTTCTGAGTTGAAATTCTTGATCTCTGGAAGAGAAGATTTTATTGAATGCATAATGTGATAATTTGAGATTTCATAGTCTATAGAGTAAAATAGTCATATGTTATTTCTTTGTTGTTTGACCTAGACTGAGAATGAGAAGTTCTTGTTGAATAACTATCCCAGTTGGCTAATGTTGATTGTGTACATCTTTAATATATGAACATTTTTGAATCAAGTAAGAATATAAAAACATAAAATCAACACTAAAAGTAGATTGAGCATTTTTTTTAAATCCCGTGAATATTCAATGAGAATCTAAGGCATAATATAGTGTGAAAACATTCTTAACTTTGCAGTTAAGAAAAAGAAAATACGCCCAAATCTTTCTCTGCCACTTAAAGTCTGTACAATTTTGGTATAGTCACTTCTTTCTAAATATTAGATATCTGCTCTTTAAAAACAAGATATGAGATAATATAATTTTAATCTCCTCTGGTTGCATTAGTGTATGAGCTAACATGTACTGAGAGACCTTATTCTGGATAACACTTGCTGTTACACTTGACTTTAAATTTTCAAAAGGACTAGAAAATAGGATAAAAGAAGGAAGAAAAAGATAAGAAAAAAGGAGCTTACTTCTATAAAGCACTCTGTGTTGGCTGCTTAGCTAAATTTTGGCATGCTTTATCACAGTGAATCCTAAATTCTATTATAATTTCTGTCCTAGAGATAAGAACACTGAAGCTTGTAGTAACTTGGGTATTTGCATAATCTACAAAGTGGAGTCTGGATTTTAATCTGAATGTTTGACACCAAAGCCCATGATTTTAACCATGAATCATAAAGTATTGAATTCATACTACTGGAAGGCTGGTAATAATCATCGTTTCATTCTTCTAAAGTCTCAGATCTTGTTAAAAGTAAAGACTTAATATTAAACTTGTAGTGCTAGTAGTGGTGGGGATATGCTAATTCCGACTATTCATTTGTACTATCATTCTCTTCCCTCAACTTTTCTAGATGATCATGAGAGGAAACACAAATTCTAAAGGATAGATCAAAGTCATATATTTCCATATAAGTTCACAAGTTTTTATGTGTCTATGGCTAACAGCCTAAATAGAAATAGCTATCCTCAAAATTCTCCTGTGGAGGAAGAAAAGTATAGGAGATTCACGAAAATGTGACCAATATATATTTCCTGCTTGAAACTGTTTCCTTAAATGCAATATGGGTATCAAATACATATAGGTAACAGCTAATACCCCAAAGATAGTGTATAATGTGAATGAGAATTTGGTTGAATAACAAATATATTATATATATATATAATATATGTACAAAAGTAATTGCAGTTTTTCCCATTACTTCCAACAAGTACACATACATACACGTTTATATATATACATATGTAAATCCACATATACACATATATGTATATTTCTTTAGAGATATAGCTAAGGTTTTCTTTTTCATAACTTTAACAGAGCAATGTCCATGGGGTATTGAAGAAGCACACAAAAAGTGGCATTTGTCAAGCCATGTTTTAAAAGACTAAGAAGATTTTGGCCAGTGTGGGCTTTATGATCATAAAAAAAGAAGAGTTGGGGCTTCAAATTGAGTATAACACTTACTGGTTTTGCATGCAAAACATGCATTCATTACTGTAAGTTTTCTGATCTGTGCCACATATTGGTCTCCAGTCTCTTCGGCATGCAGTCTTTAAGCCTTTAATGTATCTGGAACAGTTCACCTATAGTTGGAACAAAAAATAATGCTCTGTATTCCCATTATAAAAGTCCGTTCTTATATGAAGATGTTGAAGGGGAAGGAAGTGGAAAGAAAACTAGCCTCTTCAGCTTTTCAACAACACATCTGGAAAAACTTCTATGGACCAGGTGTTGTGCTACAGAAATAAACAGACCAGAACATGCCCTAAATAATAAGGGAATTTTCTGTTTAACAAGGAAATATCAATCTCTCCTTTAAGGGTTCTAATGAAAGTCTAAAAGAATAAGGAAGGTGAAAAATGCTCAGAAAATTTAAAATGCTATACAAAGATAAAAGTTTACTCTATCTGCAGTCTTTTGCAAAGAGGTTCCTTGTGCAAGCTTTAGAGAAGGAAATACCACCAGGAAGGTGCAGAGAAGACACATTTTTACCTCCAGAGGAGTTACGTGAATCCACTGTGAGCCAGTTTAGCTACCTTTACAGCTCTATTTACACATTCACTATGACTTCATTTTTACAAATAACCACACAGAGAAGGTTGCACTCACCTTTGTTCCTTTTGTTTGATCACCAGAAGAGAGTGAAGCAAGAGTCAATTGAAGAGGAGGAGTTGGAGAAAGAACAAATTGCACAGTTAGAAGTGCAAAGCTAAATCCCCATTGTTCACAGTAACCAAAACCCATTTCCTAGCAACAGTCCTTGCCCAGCCCAGCCCTAAAAGAGGCCATTTCTTTATGCAAGTTCAAACTCAGGATGAAGATAGAGATGCATGTGGCTCTGATTTAAAAAAAAAAAAAAATCCAGTGAGGAAAGCTCTGCTTATTGAGCAAGGGCTGTCACAGATGTCCAGGAGTTCCTATGGGCATTATCTGAGTAGGATGGGATGAGTTTTGGTCCCAAGCCTTTATAGGTTGTTTCTGAAAGGGCAAGTCATAAACCTGAGGGATCCTGATCAGGAATGGAACATACAGCCACAATCCTTTTATTCCTCTCCTCAGTCTCTCTTCCTCACACTAAAGATCTGACCCAACACACTTTTGTTAATCAGACCAATTCAAACAGATGCCTTCTAAATTTTCTTTAGACATTAACATATATAATTTAATGAAGGCTGAGTATATTCCAGTTAACACAAACACATGACTATTGGAAAGAAACCCTGACTTGCCAGATGGCGAGGTAGCCCAAGCAGTGGCTGCTAGAGCAAGGATGGCAAAAGCAGTGAAGCCCTTCATAGTGATGGTGAATGCCAGTGATGGAGATATGCTGCTCTGAGCCAAGGAGTCCAGAGAGAGAAGAGTGCTCTATCCCATACAGGTATAAATACACACACAAGGCAGGGTCCCTCCCACATCCAAGATTGACCTTTTCAATGATGATTGTCTGTTAACTGAAGATAGGGTATTTGTTTCATTTGTCAAGGAAAACCACATACCAAGCCACATGGCATTTCAACATGCCAAAGGTCTTGTTGCAATTTGATCTCCAATATGGAAATGTTGGGAGGTGAGGCCTAGTAGGAGGGGTTTGGGCCTTGGAGGACCCCAAAATATATGTATTTCTCATGAATAGATTAATGTCCTCCCTTGGGAGTGAGTGGGTTCTCACTAATGCAGGACTGGATTAGTTACCAGAAAGCAGGTGTTATAAAATTGAGTTCAACTTCCTAGATTTTCTCTCTTCCTTGCTCTCTTGCCATGAGATCTCTTTGAACATGCCACTCACTTTTATTCTTCTCTACCATGTTTTGACCTAGAATGTAGCCTCACCAGAAGCCAGCCAGATGCGGTGCTATGCTCTTGAACTTAGCCTGCAGAACAATGAGCTAAAAAAAAAAAAAAAAAAAAAACAACTCTTTTCTTTATAATTTACCTAGCCTCAAATATTCTGTATAGCAAAACAAAATGAACGAAGACAGCTAATCTGAGGGTAAGCATCCCTACCAGAAGGTCCTGAGTAAACCCTTACAGCTGGAGCTCATCCAGCTGCTTCTTCTGAGTGTATAGGAATAGCTCCTGGCTAAAGAATGATGTGACATTTCCTGTTCAACTCTGCCTGTTCTATAAACAAAGGCTAGAACATAAGCAAATATGTTTAAGAGCTCATTTTTAGAGATCTTAGCAGTAGAATTTCTGGCAACTTTTTTTACTTAAACTATAGCAACAAAGTTGATTCCAAAGTAATAATGTAATAGCTGACAACCTTTCATTGTATAACTGACCCTGTGGATTTCTTTCATGTAAGTCAAGGCATTGGAATTCACTTTTATCACTAACCCCATTGCTATATGCTGATTAAATCTACAGGTGTACTTTCTTCTACCTCATATCCTGTAGATATAAAATTGAAATATTCTACAAATAAGCAGAAGTGACCATTTCTGCAGATAGTTAACAATTTTTCTAAGATCACTGAATACAAATTCCATTCCTTTTGCCTGAAAACACAATCAGATAGACAATATTATTTATACAGAGAACACAAGACTAGGATTCATGAGGCTAAAGGATGTGGTGTAAAGAACATGAGATTACAAGCCATTCACTTAAATTTTTATTTCTGATTTATACTCACTTAGGTTTGCTCAGAAAATCACTGTTCCTCTTAGCTTCAGGATCTCCGTATATTAAGGATATTGGATAAATTATCTCTAAGTCTCTTGCAGTTCTGTCAATCCAGGATTTTATCAACCTTAAAGAAATACCTTTTCCTGATTGAGATCTTTGTCAACTACACATTATATATTTAGCTAATAAAAAACAATTAATTAGTTGAAAGTACAATGTTAATTACAAAAAAAAAAAATACAGTTAACAGGATATTTTTTCTGGGGTCATGCTACTCTTTGCCCTTCTTTCTAGCTGCAGCTTATCTAATATTTCCGAGAACCACCTCATGATTATAGCTTTCTTCAGGGGGAGATGGGTACTTTTCGTAAGTTCATATTTCATGGAGCTAGCTTATTTCCAACAATGCCAGCTGTTTCCATCAGTGCTAACAATTTTTAATTTGTACCTGGAAGAGAATGCAGAATCCCTCGGTTCTTTGAAAAATAAGTTCCATTCTCTGTCCTTGTAGAGGCTTTATGTTACTGATCAGAACTGAGAATATCTGTCCTAAATATTACTCCCTTTTAAAATTCCTATCTTAAAGGTCTAAGTTTACTCAACAACTTTTAATGAGCAATTGCTTCATTCCCAGCATTGTATTCAGCAGTAGGAATAAAATCAATAATAAGCTGTCTCTTTTTAAAGAAGTCACATTCCAGTAAGACAGACCAACTTGTAAATAAGTAACTAGTAAATAGCGACAGTGGGTAATATAGGTGTAAGAACAGGGTGTTATAGGAGCATAACAAATGAATAAATAATTCACATTCATATGAAGTAGGTCATGGAAGGCTTTTAGAATAAAGCAGCATCTTTACTGAGATGAAAAAAATAGTATAGAGTTTGGGGAGACAAAATTTCTAAAGTGGAAAGAAAAAAGGGGAAGAGAAGGAGCAAGGATGGATAGAGTGGTTATGTTAGGAAGAGGGGACGTGGAAACAATTTCAAGAAAATCATTCAAGTGTAGACAAGAAAGAGAGCAACACAAGTGTTGAGGCTGAAGAGGTAAACAGAGAATTCATGTGTCAGAAGAAGCCACTTCAAGGTTTTAAGCACAATACCATCAAATCCTAACTTTAGGTAATTACCACAGGGGAGAAAGGAATGAAGGAGGAAAGAGTACAGCACTGAGATCTGTTATAAAGCTGTTGTAGTCAATCAGGAAAGAAGGATGACAGCTGGAACCAAATGTTTATCAAATTTGGTGATTACATGAAGGATAAAACGGAAAGAGGAAGACAAAGAGAATGCATAGATTTCAGGTTTGCCTAGTTTTGTTTTGTTCTAATGAAGTTTGGCTGCTGCGTAGGATTTTTTAACCAATTTGAGTTGGGAAATTGAACAGATGTGTGTTTTGAAGCGGTCATTTGAAAACAAACAAATTGTAAAAGATACAGCCCTTGTGTTGCTCTCCTTCCCTTCTACACGTGCCCCCTCTTCCTAACAACCACTTTATCCATTCTTGGTCCTTCTCTTCCCCTTTTTCCTTCCATTTTAGAATTTTTGTCTCTCCAAACTCTATACTGATTTTTCTCATCTCAGTAAAGATGCAGCTTTATTCTGAAAGTCTTCCATGACCTCCTTTCTCTATGAATGTGAATTATTCATATTACAAACAAGTGTATTGCAGAAGATTATTGCAAAAGTCTGCTGAAGCAAGAAAGAGGGTCGAAAATACATGTCAAAAAATAAGGTAGAGCCCACAAGCAGTGGCTCATGCCTGTAATCCTAGCACTTTGGGAGGCCGAGGCAGGTGGATCACCTGAGGTCAGGAGTTTGAGACCAGTCTGGCCAACATGGCGAAACTCTGTCTCTACTAAAAATACAAAAAATTAGCCAGGCATGGTTGCAGGCTCCTGTAATCTCAGCTACTCAGGAGGCTGAAAGGAGAATCACTTGAACCCGGGAGGCAGAGGTTGCAGTGAGCCAAGATTGTGCCACTGCACTCCAGCCTGGGCAACCAGAGCAAAACTCCATCTCAAAATAATAATAATAATAATAATGTAGAATGCAAGATGTCCATAGACTTGAGAAATAGTTAAAAGCACTATAGCAAATTAAAATAAAGTACCCAGAATGACTGGCAGCAAAACAGCACATCATCCCTCAAAATAACTGTACTGGAAAGAAAAGGGGAATCTCTGTGCCAGGATGGTGCCCAGGAAAGAACAGGATGTCCTATTCTGCTTCTTTCTATGAAAAGAACAGTTTGGGACATCACTCATCATTAGTAAGGTCCTCAGCGAGTGTCATTTGAGGACTCATTCATAATCTAACTGGGTTAGATATTAGAGTAACCTTCGTCAAAGTCAATCAAGAAGGCCACAACTACACTAGTCAACTCTGCTGCTATAACAAAGTACCACAGGCTGGGTGGCTTAAACAACAAAAATGTATTTTCTCACTCTCTGGAGACGAAAAGTCCAAAACCTAGGTGCCAGAAAATCCCGTTTCTGGTGAAGGCTCTCATCCTGGTTTGCAGGTGGCTGCCTTTTTGCCATGTCCTCAAATGACCCTTCCTTGTGCACATTCAGAGAGAGATCTCTGGTGTTTCTTCCTCTTTTTATAAGGACACCAATCCTGTTAGATTAGGGTCTTTCCCTTATAATCCCATTTAACCTTAATTACCTCCCTAATAGCTCTATCTAAATAAAGTTACTGTGGGGGCTAGGGTTTAACCTGCAAATTTTGAGGGAATAATATTCAACCCATAAAATAGCACATAGATTTGTGAAATCTGAGAAATGTGAGCTTCTCTATGTGTTTTTCTTGATTTCAAGCACATATTAAGTTTTTTATAAAAGTGAACTTTTAAAAATTATTATTGTTATTATCATAAAATGAAGAATGTTGTTGGTGTTTGAAGGTGTGGAAAGGGTCAAAGAGTAGACAAGTTGCAAATACGGACAAGAGCCAGACATTCATCCATTACTGAGTTAGTTGGTCTACACCAGGGAAACTACAGCCCCAGGATCAGATAAAACCCATCATGTACCTTTGTAAATAGAGTTTTATTGGTACATAGCTGTGGGAACATGTTTACATAATATAAATTTATTTGCATTTGTTCATACAATAGCAGCAACAAAAGAGACTATATATTCCACAAAACCAAAAATAGTTACAATTTGGCTCTTTACAGGAAAGGTTTGGAGATCCATAGTCTAGATAAGTGCTCTCTTTAGTTTCTTTATTTTTGTCTTTAATACTGTGCCATAGTATCCAATCCATTTTATTAGAGTGAAAATTAGGTACAAATAAACAACAGCAAATCCTGATCCAAGATATCCACAGGACATGAGTGCTTATTTAAAAGAAAAGATTAAAAACTTGTGAAGAAAATGGTATGTTTCAAGAAAATTAGAAACAATGCATACTTTTGTATTTTCTAAAATTATAATTTTTTAAAATTTATGTTGTCAAAAATATTTTGAGGTTA
Source organism: Symphalangus syndactylus (assembly GCF_028878055.3). NCBI lineage: Eukaryota > Metazoa > Chordata > Mammalia > Primates > Hylobatidae > Symphalangus > Symphalangus syndactylus. The sequence continues at coordinate 38,694,257 of NC_072429.2, forward strand.
AAATGGAAAAAAATCACAAGGAAATTAATTGAATTAGAGAGCTTATTGAATAGGCAAATTTACTCTTTTTATATTAAATAATGATAACAAGCATTTATTGAGCTCTTAATGTATATGAGATCTTCAGTTTATGGCATTCATGAACTATATAACATAATCCTCATTGTAACCTGTAAGGTAGAAATTATTAGCCCCCTTTTTATAGAAGAAATGAAGACCCAGAGAGATAAAGTAGCATTTTCATTGTCATAGAGTTAGTGAGTGACAAAGTCAGGATTTGAGCTTAGATCCGCTCAGTTCCTAAGTATCTGCCCTATTGTGGGATGGCAAATACCTGATGTTCCTGCCTTTGTTACTTCTCCCTGTGCTTATGGCAGGAATTACTAATCAACTACAGAATTATTTGCTGTTGGTTCCAGAGGTAACTTGAAGTTTTGTTTCATGTCTAATTTTAGATTCAAGGAGTAAATGTGCATGTGATTATACGGGTATATTGTATAATGGTACACTTCTAGTGTGCTTATCACCCAAATAATGAACATTATATCAAACAGGTAATTTTTCTTTTTTTTTTTTTTGAGACTCACTAGTTTATTTTTTATTTTTTTATTATACTTTAGGTTTTAGGGTACATGTGCACAATGTGCAGGTTTGTTACATATGTATCCATGTGCCATGTTGATTTCCTGCACCCATTAACTCGCCATTTAGCGTTAGGTGTATCTCCTAATGCTGTCCCTCCCCCGTCCCCCAACCCCACAACAGTCCCTCGAGTGTGATGTTCCCCTTCCTGTGTCCATGAGTTCTCATTGTTCAATTCCCACCTATGAGTGAGAACATGCAGTGTTTGCTTTTTGTCCTTGTGATAGTTTACTGAGAATGATGGTTTCCAGTTTCCTCCATGTCCCTACAAAGGACATGAACTCACCATTTTTTATGGCTGCATAGTATTCCATGGTGTATATGTGCCACATTTTCTTAATCCAGTCTATCGTTGTTGGACATTTGGGTTGGTTCCAACTCTTTGCTATTGTGAATAGTGCCGCAATAAACATACGTGTGCATGTGTCTTTATAGCAGCATGATTTATAGTCCTTTGGGTATATACCCAGTAATGGGATGGCTGGGTCAAATGGTATTTCTAGTTCTAGATCCCTGAGGAATTGCCACACTGACTTCCACAATGGTTGAACTAGTTTACAGTCCCACCAACAGTGTAAAAGTGTTCCTATTTCTCCACATCCTCTCCAGCACCTGTTGTTTCCTGATTTTTTAATGATGGCCATTCTAACTGGTGTGAGATGGTATCTCACTGTGGTTTTGATTTGCATTTCTCTGATGGCCAGTGATGATGAGCATTTCTTCATGTGTTTTTTGGCTGCATAAATGTCTTCTTTTGAGAAGTGTCTGTTCATGTCCTTTGCCCACTTTTTGATGGGGTTGTTTGTTTTTTTCTTGTAAATTTGTTTGAGTTCATTGTAGATTCTGGATATTAGCCCTTTGTCAGATGAGTAGGTTGCAAAAATTTTCTCCCATTCTGTAGGTTGCCTGTTCACTCTGATGGTAGTTTCTTTTGCTGTGCAGAAGCTCTTTAGTTTAATTAGATCCCATTTGTCAATTTTGGCTTTTGTTGCCATTGCTTTTGGTGTTTTAGACATGAAGTCCTTGCCCACGCCTATGTCCTGAATGGTATTGCCTAGGTTTTCTTGTAGGATTTTAATGGTTTTAGGTCTAACATTTAAGTCTTTAATCCATCTTGAATTAATTTTTGTATAAGGTGTAAGGAAGGGATCTAGTTTCAGCTTTCTACATATGGCTAGCCAGTTTTCCCAGCACCATTTATTAAATAGGGAATCCTTTCCCCATTTCTTGTTTTTGTCAGGTTTGTCAAAGATCAGATAGTTGTAGATATGTGGCATTATTTCTGAGGGCTCTGTTCTGTTCCATTGATCTACAAACAGGTAATTTTTCAACCCTCATCCCTCTCCCATCCCTCCTTTTGGAGTCCTCAGAGTTTATTATCTGTCTTTATGTCCATGAGTGCCATTTATAACTAAGAATATGCAATCTTTGATTTTCTGTTTCTGAGTTAGTTCACTTAGGATGATGGCCTCCAACTCCATCCATGTTGCTGCAAAGGACATGATTTCCTTCCTTTTTATGGCTGCATTGGATTCCATGGTGCATATATACCATATTTTTTTTTTTTTTTTTTTTTTTTTTTTTTTTTTTTTTTTTTTTTTTTTTGAGACGGAGTCTCGCTCTGTCGCCCAGGCTAGAGTGCAGTGGTGCAATCTTGGCTCACTGCAAGCTCCGCCTCCCGGGTTCACGCCATTCTCCTGCCTCAGCCTCTCCGAGTAGCTGGGACTACAGGCGCCTGCCACCGTGCCTGGCCAATTTTTTGTATTTTTTTTTTTAGTAGAGACGGGGTTTCACCGTGGTCTCGATCTCCTGACCTCGTGATCCGCCCGCCTCGGCCTCCCAAAGTGCTGGGATTACAAGCGTGAGCCACCGCGCCCGGCCATATACCACATTTTTGATCCAATCAACTGTTGATGGATACTTAGGTTGGTTCCATGATTTTGCTATTGTGAATTGTGCTGTGATAAATATCCTAGTGCAGGTGTCTTTTTAATATAATGATTTATTTTCCTCTGGGTAGATGCTTAGTAGTGGAATTGCTGGGTCAAATGGTAGTTCTATTTGTAGTTTTTTGAGATGTCTCCACACTGTTTTCCATAGAGTTTAAAATAATTTATATTTTCAACAAGAGCATGTAAACGTTCTCTTTTCTCCACATCCTTAGGTATTTCTGAAGCCTGAAAGAAATGAGAAGGCTTCAGGAGGACTTCTAATATGAGAAAATAAGAGTTTGAAAGGGATAGATCTCTGAACACTCTTAATGCAAAATGAAATCTGAAGATCAAATTATATAGAGAAATGCATAAGTATTTGGTAGTAGTGGACAGGTGGGGCTGACAGAAGTATTTTGGCTTTCTTTAGTCCAATCTCAGCATCACCTTCTGGTTTAGAATTTTAGATCTAGTTTTGAAGCATCAGTGAGATAGGTCTGGTTTTCATTTACCTCCTGTCCATCAGGATATAACTTAAGTAACTCAAAGATTAGTTTACTTGATATTTAGTGAAGCTATTTATTTGTTACCTTTTGACATAGATTCTATTTTATATACACTCCTAGTTTGTATACACCCCAAAAGAAATCAACTTTTAGCTTTTTAAATCACAAGGAATGTGTTCTACACATTCACACTCTTAACCCCAATCCTTGACCCTCACTCTATTTTCTACTTTATTTTCCTTGGTCATATTCTATTCCTGACCTCTGCACCCACCCTGCCCTCCACCTTTGATTCTTACTCCTGAGGTCACTGGGCTTCTCCTCATTTCCTTGTCTCATCCCATTCCAGACTATTGTATCTTCTAGCCCACTCTATCCCTAAGCCAAACTCTTTCTCTGTACTCAGAGTGATTACCAAGAATTGGTTAAGTCTTAAGGACAGGATAAGAATGTCTTTTGAGTATATTAATAATAATAAAATAAATATAAAGGGTTTGTGTTTATATTCTAATCAAATATTCAAAATGACATAACAAAACACCTTCTCAGAAAAACATACGTTTTAGCCAGAAAAAGAGTTTTTCTGGATTTCCTATAAGTGAACAGGAAGAAGATAAAATCTCATATGTCATGGGCACTCTGAACCCATCCTGTACATCCTGAAATTGCCAAATAATAATAATAATAATTCAACAAGAATTACTCCATATTTCTCATGCTCGAAAAAATTATTTATAGGCCCTTCTTTTTTTCTTAATGTAACATAGAAAAGAATGCAGCATAAGGGATAATTTATTTTCACTCAGTTACAAAGGAAAAATAGGATTTGGTGATATTTTTCAACAATCTTCCCATCATTCGTCCTAGAAGAGAAGATGGGTAGGTTAGATGCTAGAACCCAGAGATATTTTAACTGAGCTAGTAGAGACTTAAAGAAAAAGAAGGGAAAAATAACAAATTAACTTCCCAAATCCAAGTAAGTCTGTCACATCAGGCTAGTTCTTCTGGAGCTGAGAACATCTTGCAGCAAAATGGATTTTCCATATAATTGCTCCCAGAATTTTCAAGTGAACTAGCCCAGAATTTTCAAGTGAACAAAGCGACTAGGTAGAGTAGGGATTTACAGAGTTTCAGCATAGAGGAAGGTGCTTACAAGCATTTCATCCGCCCCTACCTAGTACCTGCATTCCTGCTCTGATTTCCCATGTCCATTAGCTCATGGCAGCACTGAGTTGCCTAATACAGTGACCACTATCCACATGTATCATCTCTTGAGTACTTGAAATGTGGCTGGTCCACATTGAGATGTGCTGTAAGTGTAAAATATACACCAAAATCAAAGACTTAGTAAATTTAAAAGTTTATATTGATTACATTAATAGTTTTGATATCTTAAGCTAAATGAAATATATTATTTAAATGAATAATTTTATAATTATTATTTGTAGCCTCTAGAAAATTTAAAATTGCATATATGGCTGAAATTACATTTCTGTTGGAGAGTGCCACTTTAGAGGCTTACACAAATTGGTAATTAATTTTCTTAGTTCTTCCCAGATTATGGGTACAAGGCCGTGATACAGGAAATTGTCAAGAGGTAACTTAATGAAAAGACATGAAAACTTACTGGTTTATGTCTTTGGATGGGACCTAAATAACTGAGAGGCAGTTATTCCATTCATGAAAATGTAGAAAGGGGAGCTGGTATGGTAATGAATAGTTAAGATGCAGCTGATTTATAGCTAGTTTAACTTTGTATAGCTGTTGGCTGATGGGAACCCATATCTCCCCACCTCTCTTCTAGACAGTCCTTCTCAGCTATGACATCAACTTAAGCAGGAAAAAAGTGAACATTCTCTGCCCACCAATGGGTTTAGCAAGACAAAAAGACAAAAGGGTAGAGTTTATTCAGTTTCTTTAAAAGCAAATATCTATTATCCAGACAGTGACAAAGAAATCCCAGAAAGGGTGTTCTGCTGAGTTTACTTTTATTGAACAGGCAGTTGGACAGACAGCATTGTAATCAGGACATTTTGAGGGCTCAGACTTGGTGGAGATGTCTTTATACCCTCAGATCACAGAGTCTAGGAGGAAAGAGATAGAAAAGACTGAAAATCAGTGAGTCCATTCCCAACAGCTCTGTATTGTTTTCTATAGCAAATAAGACAAGCTCTGAAGAATTCTTTGTATATACAGATGGTGAAGGTAGGTGATTCAGAATTGGGGTTTATTTTTTCCCTCATGGCTTTCAACAATCTTCCCATCATTCATCCTAGAAGAGAAGATGGGTAGGTTAGATGCTAGAACCCAGAGATATTGCAGAAATGTGGGCTGTATATTTATAGCTGCATCTTAAAGAAATCCATAGATTCTGCATTCTGCAAAGAAGTAGCAATTTAAAATCACTTTCACATTTTATCCAGTTTGATACAACAAATATTGAGCACCTAGTACGTACTACGTGTTGAGGTGGACACAAAAATGAACATGGCTTAATTCTGCCTTTGATTACATGCAGCCTTCATGCTGATAAAAAAGAAGTAGGTGTCATTAGCACCATTTTGCAGATGAGGAAATTGAGCTTCAGAGAAGTTTAGTAACTTGTCACTGTCATGTTAGGTCATAACTTGAATTCCATTCCTGTAACACGAATGTTTTTCTACTATAGTTTGTTGTAGACCACTAGAATGTAATCAGCTGTCTTCCTTTGCCTGACTCATCCACATATTTGAAATCAGCCCTTAAAACATTAAATGAATATTTAAAAATAATCTTATAGGGGGTGAGGGCCTCAGGAAGTTTTCTTTCACATAACTGTGCATCTTCAACTAGTACCACCTGGGGCACAAGCTGCACTGTCATTCCAAACTCAGATCTCCACTTCATTGCCTATATCAACTCCAGAAGGTTTTCTTTGGTTTGAAAGTACCAAGCTTTGGTTTTCCTGAATCCTTGAAAATCTGTCATGAAATTGACACATATAGATAAGAATAGTCATTTATCTCACAAAATAATATTGGTATTTTTCTTAATATAGAAATTTCCTTCCAATATAGCAAATCATCTTTTAATTGAGATAATGCCTTCTCAAGAGCACTTAGTTTTCAGAATCTCCTGACAACTAAGGAATGGTAGTAGAGCACTGGAAATGAAGTCAGGATATCTACATTGAACCCAAGATATTATACTGAGGGACTTTAATAAGTGACAGTTTCCCCCAGCATGATTTTCTGTAAAATGGGAAAGACAGTGATCCCTGCCCTATCAAATGACTATTGTAAGAGTACAAACAGAAAATGCACATAAAACTCTAAAGACCTATGTAAATCTTAGTAGTTACTGTATAATAGTTATTGCATAGTAGTTACTGTATAATAGTTATTGCATAATAGAAAGTATTATGTACTTAGTAACAAAAGTGTGTGTTCCAAGATACTCAACCTACTTTTCTAAGGAAGTTGTGACTGCCTGGACTCTTATTCTATTCTTGAGATTCCAGACTTTCTTAGAGAAACTTCCACCCAGAAATAAAGTTTAAACAATAGGCTTCCACCACAGTATATACATCCTTCCTAGTCATCAGAACAATGCTAGGCCATGACCAGTCTGTACCAACTGTACCTGAGATCACACACTTGAATCTTACACAGGGACTGAAGTTCCACCTGTGTCCAGGACACTTTTCGTTTTTGTTTCATTAACTAACAGCATAATAATTTCTGTCATTATTAATGCCTGCTATGCAACTCCAGTGGAAAGCATACACTCAGAAATGGAAGAACGGCACTCTTTTACAACACCTTGTGTGCTGAGCCCCGGCAAGATTCTTCATTATTTAAAGAAATACATCTTATCAGTATAAACCTATGGCAAGTTCTTTATAAAGTAGTTTTTCCAAGTTGCCTACACAGGATGAGAGTTACAGGGAAGTGTGGTCTAAGGTGTGGTCTATTGGACTGGCATAAAGCTATTTTGACCTTTTTCTCCTGAGATATATGTAAAGGTGAGTTTGTGAGGATGGGGAACAGTATATTCTGTCAATAAAATGGGAGCAAACTACTAAGAATTTCTATATAATAAGACAGCAAACACAATATAGGGACTAGAGTTAAAGTTTAAACTCTCTTTTTATGGATCCTGGTAAAGAACCAGAGTAGAGGTCTTTAAATGGGTGGTAAATAACTTTGTTAAGCCCACATAAGAAAGATAAGGTCTTCTGATTTCATTCCAGTCCTCGGCTTCCAATAAATAAGCACTATACCATGGTCTGTTTTTCTAAGTTCATACTTTGGACTCTTCTCTTTTTCTAAATTCATACTTTGGTCTTAGGCATAATAATAATAGTGACATGAATTTTTCAGACACTGTGCCAAATGTATAAAAGTCAGTGTTTATTGAATATTTTCATAGGTCATTGGGATATTTGGTTTAGAGTATTTATGTGATTTGCCAAGAGTCTTGTATATGAAGCACAGCAAAAACTGAAATTTGCACTCATATTTATCCCATAACAAAACATTTTTCTCTTATTTGAAAATTCCCATTTTTTCATGTTACATACCATCTCCCTGAGGATGACTATTCAAATAGCCACGAGGGAGAATGTTAAATTCAGTAACGTATGTTGAAACATCCTTTCAGGAGTTTAAATGAAATTGGTCAACTTTTAATGCTGGGAAATAATTTAATACAATGTAAAGTTCAATAATATGGGCATTATATAGAAATTGTTTAAATCCAACTCTGACACTCTCTGACCTCTCTTGGTCTCTGCCTCATCTTTTTATTGAGATCACAGAAAATAAAACCTATCCTGAAATAAGTAACGTTATGTTGGAGACATTGCTCATAAACAATCTATTAACGAACCCATTAAGTATTTTAAAATATTAACTGCTACATTATTTCCACTTATTTCAGTAATTACTTATCCTTATAGTGAAAATGTGACCAATTCTGGGTCACCTGACCTAGTGTCACCTCTCTGGCCAGGTAAATGTCCATTACTCAATGGAAGAGAACAAAACCAGAACCCACTGCTCCTCACAATGTAACCATGGAGGCCAGTCTATTTATGTACTTACAGATGGGGGCATGCTGGCAGCAGTGGTTCCTGGGGTGCTGCTCTCCTCACACTTCCCTGTACTGCGGATGTGTGTATTTGTTTGGCGTATCCTAAAACAGATCAGAGGATGCTTCAACAACGAGAAAGTTCTCAATTATAATGAGAAAATAAATAAGGACCAACATGGAGGACACTTGGGTATCAAACCAAACTTTATTTAGAGGGAGGATCTGGGATCTGCATTTAACTATTTTCATTTTCAGTAGGTATCATCCAGGCTGTCTCTCTTCTGCTCCAGATTTGTCCCCTAGCCCTGGACCTATCCTGTCACATTTCATTCACTGATATATTCATAGAGAATGTTGGAAATAAACTTGGAGATCATCTGGTCTAAAGGTGATCTCGCATTTATAGATGCAAGAATCAGATCCCAGAGAGATGTTTGACTATATTGAGTACCAATAATATGACTTGGGGAAAAATATAACAAGACAAAAATGATACAGTCTGAGTTTTGCAGTTGGAATGAATCTTAAGGAGTATGAATTTTAATGCCTGTCACTGGAGAAATATTATGAATCAGACATGTACTTGTTTGCCTCTGGTAATGGGAAACTCATTATCTATCAAGGCAGTGCAATTTGTCTTTTGGCATTGCTTAAACTGAAATTGCTCTCCTATAACTTTCTCTAAAACCTTAGAAATGAATATTGCTTCCTTTTGCCTCAGATAATCTGATCCTTCTTTATAATATATACTCCCAGCTTCCTTAGCCAAACAAACTATCCTGAGGTATGCTTTCTTAATATTTTCATCATTTCAGTTTCTTACTCTAAAGTTCCCTTAAATAGATCATTTTTTATGGGTCTATAAAGTTGATGAAAATGTTGAAGAAAATTATATGGATAATTTAGGCCCTAACATTTACAAGAAAGAGGAATTAAAGGATTTCTGGGCTGGAGATAAGGTATACATAGGAATGGAATTCCTGGACAGTTATATTTATTCCTTAAACAGGAATTTCTTAATTCTTAAAAACCTATAAGGTCTACAGATAAATTTCAGGTACTCCATGAGCCTATGAATACTATGTGTGTGGATTGTTCATATCACACTTTTTTTTAATTTTCTTGAAAGGGGTAACTTTCTTCACATTATCTAAGGAATCTTGGTCTTTGACAATTTAAGGAACTACTGTATTAGGAATAACAGTAGGATAGTGGAGAAAAAAGAAAATTGTATTTAGACCCAAATCAATAAGGTCAAAATCCTGTCTGATTTACTTCCTAGCTTTGTAACTTGAAACAAATTACCTGTACTCTCTGAGCCTCAGATTAACCTTCTGTACAATAAAGATAATAACATTCCATAGTAGGTTGCAGGGATTCAGTGACTGAAATCTGAAAGTGCCTTATCTACCATACCTTACCTATAGATGAAGGATTATATTCAGATTTTATGCTTTTAAGCATATGACCTGAGGAGCACCTTTTTCTTTTAAATATTTTTCCAGGATTAAAAAGCAGGATATCAGGGAGTCCTATCCTCATGTTCTGGGCCTTGCTTATAGCATCCTAAAAAGGATAAAGTAGTACTACAATGTAGGTCTGGGGTCAGGTGAGATGGAAAAACCAAGGTTTGTCACCGTTCTGTCCTTGAAAGCTGGCCAAATGGTGGCCAGAAGGGAAGGGAAAGGATGCACATAGAGGCAAGGGGAAATTATTTAAAAATTATTTAAAAATTCAGACAGCATTTGAGCAGAGTAGCAACAACAAAACTAAAGCCAACAATAAGAATATTATAAAAAGATGTTCTTTGAAACCAACGAGAACAAAGACACAACATACCAGAATCTCTGGAACACATTCAAAGCAGTGTGTAGAGGGAAATTTATAGCACTAAATGCCCACAAGAGAAAGCAGGAACGATCCAAAATTGACACTCTAACATCACAATTAAAAGAACTAGAAAAGCAAGAGCAAACACATTCAAAAGCTAGCAGAAGGCAAGAAATAACTAAAATCAGAGCAGAACTGAAGGAAATAGAGACACAAAAAACCAGGATTAATGAATCCAGGAGCTGGTTTTTTGAAAAGATCAACAAAATTGATAGACCGCTAGCAAGACTAACAAAGAAGAAAAGAGAGAAGAATCAAATAGATGCAATAAAAAATGATAAAGGGGATATCACCACCGATCCCACAGAAATACAATCTACCATCAGAGAATACTACAAACACCTCTATGCAAATAAACTAGAAAATCTAGAAGAAATGGATAAATTCCTCGACAAATTCACCCTCCCAAGACTAAACCAGGAAGAAGTTGAATCTCTGAATAGACCAATAACAGGCTCTGAAATTGTGGCAATAATCAATAGCTTACCAACCAAAAAGAGTCCAGGACCAGATGGATTCACAGCAGAATTCTACCAGAGGTACAAGGAGGAACTGGTACCATTCCTTCTGAAACTATTCCAATTGATAGAAAAAGAGGGAATCCTCCCTAACACATTTTATGAGGCCAGCATCATCCTGATACCAAAGCCTGGCAGAGACACAACCAAAAAAGAGAATTTCAGACCAATATCCTTGATGAACATTGATGCAAAAATCCTCAATAAAATACTGGCAAACCGAATCCAGCAGCACATCAAAAAGCTTATCCACCATGATCAAGTGGACTTCATCCCTGGGATGCAAGGCTGGTTCAACATATGCAAATCAATAAATGTAATCCAGCATATAAACAGAACCAAAGACAAAAACCACATGATTATCTCAATAGATGCAGAAAAGGCCTTTGACATAATTCAACAACCCTTCATGCTAAAAACTCAATAAATTAGGTATCGACGGGACGTATCTCAAAATCATAAGAGCTATCTATGACAAACCCACAGCCAATATCATACTGAATGGGCAAAAACTGGAAGCATTCCCTCTGAAAACTGGCACAAGACAGGGATGCCCTCTCTCACCACTCCTATTCAACATAGTGCTGGAAGTTCTGGCCAGGGCAATCAGGCAGGAGAAGGAAATAAAGGGTATTCAATTAGGAAAAGAGGAAGTCAAATTGTCCCTGTTTGCAGATGACATGATTGTATATCTAGAAAACCCCATTGTCTCAGCCCAAAATCTCCTTAAGCTGATTAGCAACTTCAACAAAGTCTCAGGATACAAAATCAATTACAAAAATCACAAGCATTCTTGTACACCAATCACAGACAAACAGAGAGCCAAATCATGAGTGAACTCCCATTCACAATTGCTTCAAAGAGAATAAAATACCTAGGAATCCAACATACAAGGGATGTGAAGGACCTCTTCAAGGAGAACTACAAACCACTGCTCAATGAAATAAAAGAGGATACAAACAAATGGAACATTCCATGCTCATGGGTTGGAAGAATCAATATCGTGAAAATGGCCATACTGCCCAAGGTAATTTATAGATTCAATGCCATCCCCATCAAGCTACCAATGACTTTCTTCACAGAATGGGAAAAAACTACTTTAAAATTCATATGGAACCAAAAAAGAGCCCGCATCACCAAGTCAATCCTAAGCCAAAAGAACAAAGCTGGAGGCATTACGCTACCTGACTTCAAACTATACTACAAGGCTACAGTAACCAAAACAGCATGGTACTGGTACCACAACAGAGACATAGATCAATGGATCAGAACAGAGCCCTCAGAAATAATGCTGCATATCTACAACTATCTGATCTTTGACAAACCTGACAAAAACAAGCAATGGGATAAGGATTCCCTATTTAATAAATGGTGCTGGGAAAACTGGCTAGCCATATGTAGAAAGCTGAAACTAGATCCCTTCCTTACACCTTATACAAAAATTAATTCAAGATGGATTAAAGACTTACATGTTAGACCTAAAACCATAAAAACCCTAGAAGAAAACCTAGCCAATACCATTCAGGACATAGGCATGGGCAAAGACCTTATGTCTAAAACACCAAAAGCAATGGCAACAAAAGCCAAAATTGACAAATGGGATCTAATTAAACTAAAGAGCTTCTGCACAGCAAAAGAAACTACCATCAGAGTGAACAGGCAGCCTACAAAATGGGAGAAAATTTTCACAACCTACTCATCTGACAAAGGGCTAATATCCAGAATCTACAATGAACTCAAACAAATTTACAAGAAAAAAACAAACAACCCCATCAAAAAGTGGTCAAAGGACATGAACAGACACTTCTCAAAAGAAGACATTTATGCAGCCAAAAAACACATGAAAAAATGCTCATCATCACTGGCCATCAGAGAAATGCAAATCAAAACCACAGTGAGATACCATCTCACACCAGTTAGAATGGCCATCATTAAAAAGTCAGGAAACAACAGGTGCTGGAGAGGATGTGGAGAAATAAATAGGAACACTTTTACACTGTTGGTGGGGCTGTAAACTAGTTCAACCATTGTGGAAGTCAGTGTGGCAATTCCTCAGGGATCTAGAACTAGAAATACCATTTGACCCAGCCATCCCATTACTGGGTATATACCCAAAGGACTATAAATCATGCTGCTATAAAGACACATGCACATGTATGTTTATTGCGGCACTATTCACAGTAGCAAAGACTTGGAACCAACCCAAATGTCCAACAACGATAGACTGGATTAAGAAAATGTGGCACATATACACCATGGAATACTATGCAGCCATAAAAAATGGTGAGTTCATGTCCTTTGTAGGGACATGGATGAAACTGGAAACCATCATTCTCAGTAAACTATCGCAAGGACAAAAAACCAAACAGCGCATGTTCTTACTCATAGGTGGGAATTGAACAATGAGAACACATGGACACAGGAAGGGGAACATCACACTCTGGGGACTGTTGTGGGGTTGGGGGAGGGGGGAGGGACAGCATTAGGAGATATACCTAATGCTAAATGACGAGTTAATGGGTGCAGCACACCAACATGGCACGTAGATACATATGTAACAAACCTGCACATTGTGCACATGTACCCTAAAACTTAAAGTATAATAATTTAAAAAAATATTAAAATGAATCCCTTGTATTTAACTTAAGATAAAAATATTTTTATATCTAGCAGTTCTTTTCAATCATCTGTGAAGCCAGCAGCTCAGAGAACTGTCTCCATTTCTCCAATGAAGGGAGTGAGATTCAGAATCATGAAATAATATGCCTCCAGATACCAAGATAGTCATAAATATGAGAGCAGACATCAGATCAGCCATTTACTTATTGTGCTTTCTTTTGTACAGTGCACTTTCCTTTTGCAAGGTACTACTTCTTTCAAGAGGCAGGGTTAAAGAAATAGGGAATATGTGGCTATATTATAGTCACAGGACCTTTTAGATATAATACACTGGGCTAGATTTATATAGCAGTAGTTCTCTACTGTTTTTCTCCACTACACACAGAATGAATGATGTCCACACTCCCATGACTGTACACAGGATTATACCAATATTCTGCAATTGTAACCCCACTATTTTTTTTCTTCCTCTTCTACTCAGTAGAGCATATAGCAATGTAGGTAAGCAATTTACCAAAGGAATAGCCTTAAATCTTTTCTATTTTACATATAAGAAAGATAATTCACAAATAATTTTGAATTTTTAACTTCTATGATGAATAAATTACTTGCAACACACTTCAAATTTATATCAGTGCATTACTATGGGTTAACACTCTAGCTGCGAAATTCTAAACTGGAAGATACGATGGGGCAACTTGAATACTTACAGGTTTTCATGACAGAGCATGCAGGGATTGTTGTAGGTTTGGCCATCGTCACCACAGACAGGCTTTAAATCCTTTGGACAAAGATAACCTATCCTGGGCAATACTCGGTAGTCTTTGCACATCTCAGAATCCTGAAGAAGCAAACAATAAAGCAGACTTACTTTATGGCATTCAAGGAGAGGGATGGGCTTAAGAAAACCTCTTGAGTTCCTTCATCCAACTTGAATAAATGGTTGTAAAAAGAGTGTGATATATGTTATTCAAACTCAAAGATTGATTTTGCACCATGTGAAGTGGATTTAACTTCCTGTATTTGGCAATTTTTAACTTGACACGGTAAGTAAACAAAGAAACAAGGAATAGCAAAGCAATAAGAAAGCAAAAATCCTTTATAATATGTGACACAATTACTTGCCTATAAGAAGAAATCTAGAATGATAGGCATGCTAGAAATAATATTCGCCTTTTTAAGTGAAGGTATTGGTTACATACAGCCTAGAAAAGAAAGACTCAGAGGTAAATACTCATAAATTGCATGAGTTTTGAGTCCTAGCTCTACCACTAACTAGAGAAGTAACTTATCTAACTTTTCTCAGCCTTAATTTTCTCACCAGAAAATCATAAATAATAGTAGTCCTTACTTTATATTACTGCTTTAAGGGACTAAAACAGATAATGCATGTAAGTTCATGATTAATGCAGTATCTGTCACATACTAAGTGTTCAGTAAATTTTAGTTGTCAGTGTGTTTTCCATGGTAAAAAACATATGTATATTTTCCATGTAAAAGAAGAAACATATTTGCTCTTTGTAGTGTTTTGGAAGTATGAGTTTAATAATTAATGATAATTCCAAGAACTTGATTAGTTTTTTAAAAGGCAAAAAGTAGAGCCAAAATATAAAAAAAAGTACTCAAAAGCAAATAGGATGATGGAAGACTTAAATCCAATGGTATCAGTAATTACATAGAATATTAACAAGTAAGTACTCCAGTTAAAAGATAGAAATTATCTAACTGGAAGAACAAAAAGAATCAACTATATAATATTTATAAGAAATATATTTATAAGTAAAAGGATGAGTTCTAAATAACTCATGACTCAAAATAATCATAGAATTTAGACATGAAAAGAATTACAAAGAAAATATAACCTATCAAATCCCAGCAGCCAAAGCAGTCATTTGGGGGAAAATTATAACTTTAATACATATATTAGAAATGAAGGAGGTTCTAAAATGGATGATCTAAACTTTCATCTGAAGGAGCTAGCCAATGATGAGCATAGAAAATTTTTTAAAATAAAAAATAAAGAGGAGAAATTGATGAAATAGAAAACAGAGCAAAGCCAAAAGTTAGCTGCTTGAAAAGAATAAGTTGATAAGCTATTTGCAAAATTGACCAAAGTCAAGAAAACATATATTACCAATATTACAGATAAAAGGTCATCACTATATGAGCTGTAGATATTAAAAGAATAATTTAGATGTTATAAATAACTATATGCCAAAAACTTTGACAACATAGATGAAATTAATAAATTCCTTGAAAACTACATACTGAAAACAGATACAAAGACAACATAGAAAATTTAATAGTATTATATCTGCTAATACTCGTTTTGGAGGAGTCAAGCAGTATTTGTGTGCTTGTTCCTTTGTTTTGATAAATGATTCAAACACCTAAATGAATTGCTTTAGATTGTGGTGAGTTCCATATTGGTACAAATATTCATGCAGACTTTAGATAAGTAACTTACATGAAACCCTGGCAAAGGTTAGACTCAACCAGGTATATCAATCGTATTTTTTCAGGTAACTGGTGCTATAATGTTCAAAAGGTACTACAATGTTCCTCACTCTCTCTCTCTTTTTATTTTTTTAACGTAGTACATCAACTCAAAAAATTCTGTTGACTCCACCTTCAAAAGAGACCCAGTATCTAACCACCTCTCAAGAGCTCCACCACTACTAACATGGTATAAACCAGCATCATCTCTTCTGTAGACTACTGCAATAGCTAACTAGCTGTCCAGCCCTTGCCTCCCTGCAGTGTTTTCAATAGGTATCAGGCAAAGTTATTCCTTTAAAACATAAATCAAATCATATTAGTCTTTTCAAAACCTTCATTCAGAATATTAGGCAAAGTCTTTAAAACTGTCTACAAAACCCTTTATAACATGGCCTCCCATTAGCTTCCTGACTTCCTCTTCTACAGCTGAGGTAGCTCTATTTCAACAACACTAAACGCTTTGCTGTGTTTTCTCCCTGGAATATGTTCTCCTCAGATATACCTACAGAATCAATACCCTTAGGTCTTGATGGAAATGTCACCTTCTGAGAGAGTTATTCTCTGTATATGTCACTTAAAATTGTATCCCCTCCCCTCCTCATCTCAGAAATTACTGTACCATTTTTTTCTGCCTTATTTCCTCCTTGGCATTATTTTTTCATTTATTCATATTATTTATTGTATCTGCTTTTCCAATATACTATGAACTTCTTGTAGTGAGCGCTATCTGTTTTGTTTATGGCTATTAACCTAGCATACATAAATAATGCCTGGAGGCCGGGCGCGGTGGCTCATGCCTATAATCCCAGCACTTTGGGAGGCCGAGGCGGGCGGATCACGAGGTCAGGAGATTGAGACCATCCTGGCTAACACGGTGAAACCCCGTCTCTACTAAAAATACAAAAAATAAGCGTGGTGGCGGGCGCCTGTAGTCCCAGCTACTCAGGAGGTTGAGGCAGGAGAATGGCGTGAACCGCGGAGGCAGAGCTTGCAGTGAGCCGAGATCACACCACTGCACTCCAGACTGGGTGACAGAGCCAGACTCTGTCTCAATAAATAAATAAATAAATAAAGCCTGGAAAAATAGCAGGTGCTCAGTAAGTATTTGTAGACTGACAAAAGGACTGCTGGCTTGATGAAAAAAATGAATAATCAAAGACTTATTTCTCCAAAAGAAATCTCCGCTCCAAAACAGACTGTAGCTTATGAGGGAGAATGAGAGGGCTACTGGTCTGCTGATGATATCTTATTTCTTTTTTTTTTTTTTTTTTATTATACTTTAGGTTTTTAGGGTACATGTGCACAATGTGCAGGTTTGTTACATATGTATCCATGTGCCATGTTGTTTTGCTGCACCCATTAACTCGTCATTTAGCATTAGGTATATCTCCTAATGCTGTCCCTCCCCCCTCCCCCCACCCCACAACAGTCCCCGGAGTGTGATGTTCCCCTTCCTGTGTCCATGAGTTCTCATTGTTCAATTCCCACCTATGAGTGAGAGCAGGCGGTGTTTGGTTTTTTGTCCTTGCAATAGTTTACTGAGAATGATGTTTTCCAGTTTCATCCCTGTCCCTACAAAGGACACGAACTCATCATTTTTTATGGCTGCATAGTATTCCATGGTGTATATGTGCCACATTTTCTTAATCCAGTCTATCGTTGTTGGACATTTGGGTTGGTTCCAACTCTTTGCTATTGTGAATAGTGCTGCAATAAACATACGTGTGCATGTGTCTTTATAGCAGCATGATTTATAGACCTTTGGGCATATACCCAGTAATGGGATGGCTGGGTCAAATGGTATTTCTAGTTCTAGATCCCTGAGGAATTGCCACACTGACTTCCACAATGGTTGAACTAGTTTACAGTCCCACTAGCAGTGTAAAAGTGTTCCTATTTCTCCACATCCTCTCCAGCACCTGTTGTTTCCTGCTTTTTTAATGATGGCCATTCCAACTGGTGTGAGATGGTATCTCACTGTGGTTTTGATTTGCGTTTCTCTGATGGCCAGTGATGATGAGCATTTCTTCATGTGTTTTTTGGCTGCATAAATGTCTTCTTTTGAGAAGTGTCTGTTCATGTCTTTTGCCCACTTTTTGATGGGGTTGTTTTTTTCTTGTAAATTTGTTTGAGTTCATTGTAGATTCTGGATATTAGCCCTTTGTCAGATGAGTAGGTTGCAAAAATTTTCTCCCATTCTGTAGGTTGCCTGTTCACTCTGATGGTAGTTTCTTTTGCTGTGCAGAAGCTCTTTAGTTTAATTAGATCCCATTTGTCAATTTTGGCTTTTGTTGCCATTGCTTTTGGTGTTTTAGACATGAAGTCCTTGCCCATGCCTATGTCCTGAATGGTATTGCCTAGGTTTTCTTGTAGGATTTTAATGGTTTTAGGTCTAACATTTAAGTCTTTAATCCATCTTGAATTAATTTTTGTATAAGGTGTAAGGAAGGGATCCAGTTTCAGCTTTCTACATATGGCTAGCCAGTTTTCCCAGCACCATTTATTAAATAGGGAATCCTTTCCCCATTTCTTGTTTTTGTCAGGTTTGTCAAAGATCAGATAGTTGTAGATATGCGGCATCATTTCTGAGGGCTCTGTTCTGTTCCATTGATCTATATCTCTGTTGTGGTACCAGTACCATGCTGTTTTGGTTACTGTAGCCTTGTAGTATAGTTTGAAGTCAGGTAGCGTGATGCCTCCAGCTTTGTTCTTTTGGCTTAGGATTGACTTGGCGATGCGGGCTCTTTTTTGGTTCCATATGAACTTTAAAGTAGTTTTTTCCAATTCTGTGAAGAAAGTCATTGGTAGCTTGATGGGGATGGCATTGAATCTATAAATTACTTTGGGCAGTATGGCCATTTTCACGATATTGATTCTTCCAACCCATGAGCATGGAATGTTCTTCCATCTGTTTGTATCCTCTTTTATTTCATTGAGCAGTGGTTTGTAGTTCTCCTTGAAGAGGTCCTTCACATCCCTTGTAAGTTGGATTCCTAGGTATTTTATTCTCTTTGAAGCAATTGTGAATGGGAGTTCACTCATGATTTGGCTCTCTGTTTGTCTGTGATTGGTGTACAAGAATGCTTGTGATTTTTGTACATTGATTTTGTATCCTCAGACTTTGTTGAAGTTGCTAATCAGCTTAAGGAGATTTTGGGCTGAGACAATGGGATTTTCTAGATATACAATCATGTCATCTGCAAACAGGGACAATTTGACTTCCTCTTTTCCTAATTGAATACCCTTTATTTCCTTCTCCTGCCTGATTGCCCTGGCCAGAACTTCCAGCACTATGTTGAATAGGAGTGGTGAGAGAGGGCATCCCTGTCTTGTGCCAGTTTTCAGAGGGAATGCTTCCAGTTTTTGCCCATTCAGTATGATATTGGCTGTGGGTTTGTCATAGATAGCTCTTATGATTTTGAGATACGTCCCATCAATACCTAATTTATTGAGAGTTTTTAGCATGAAGGGTTGTTGAATTTTGTCAAAGGCCTTTTCTGCATCTATTGAGATAATCATGTGGTTTTTGTCTTTGGTTCTGTTTATATGCTGGATTACATTTATTGATTTGCGTATGTTGAACCAGCCTTGCATCCCAGGGATGAAGCCCACTTGATCATGGTGGTTAAGCTTTTTGATGTGCTGCTGGATTTGGTTTGCCAGTATTTTATTGAGGATTTTTGCATCAATGTTCATCAAGGATATTGGTCTAAAATTCTCTTTTTTGGTTGTGTCTCTGCCTGGCTTTGGTATCAGGACGATGCTGGCTTCATAAAATGTGTTAGGGAGGATTCCCTCTTTTTCTATCAATTGGAATAGTTTCAGAAGGAATGGTACCAGTTCCTTCTTGTACCTCTGGTAGAATTCTGCTGTGAATCCATCTGGTCCTGGACTCTTTTTCGTTGGTAAGCTATTGATTATTGCCACAATTTCAGAACCTTTTATTGGTCTATTCAGAGATTCGACTTCTTCCTGATTTAGTCTTGGGAGGGTGTATTTGTCGAGGAATTTATCCATTTCTTCTAGATTTTCTAGTTTATTTGCATAGAGGTGTTTGTAGTATTCTCTGATGGTAGATTGTATTTCTGTGGGATCGGTGGTGATATCCCCTTTTTCATTTTTTATTGCATCTATTTGATTCTTCTCTCTTTTCTTCTTTATTAGTCTTGCTAGCGGTCTATCAATTTTGTTGATCTTCTCAAAAAACCAGCTCCTGGATTCATTAATTTTTTGAAGGGTTTTTTGTGTCTCTATTTCCTTCAGTTCTGCTCTGATTTTAGTTATTTCTAGCCTTCTGCTAGCTTTTGAATGTGTTTGCTCTTGCTTTTCTAGTTCTTTTAATTGTGATGTTAGGGTGTCAATTTTGGATCTTTCCTGCTTTCTCTTGTGGGCATTTAGTGCTATAAATTTCCCTCTACACACTGCTTTGAATGTGTCCCAGAGATTCTGGTATGTTGTGTCTTTGTTCTCGTTGGTTTCAAAGAACATCTTTATTTCTGCCTTCATTTCATTATGTACCCAATAGTCATTCAGGAGCAGGTTGTTCAGTTTCCATGTAGTTGAGCGGTTTTGAGTGAGTTTCTTAATCCTGAGTTCTAGTTTGATTGCACTGTGGTCTGAGAGACAGTTTGTTATAATTTCTGTTCTTTTACATTTGCGGAGGAGAGCTTTACTCCCAACTATGTGGTCAGTTTTGGAATAGGTGTGGTGTGGTGCTGAAAAAAATGTATATTCTGTTGATTTGGGGTGGAGAGTTCTGTAGATGTCTATTAGGTCCACTTTGTGCAGAGCTGAATTCAATTCCTGGATATCCTTGTTAACTTTCTGTCTCGTTGATCTGTCTAATGTTGACAGTGGGGTGTTAAAATCCCCCATTATTATTGTGTGGGAGTTTAAGTCCCTTTGTAGGTCACTCAGGACTTGCTTTATGAATCTGGGTGCTCCTGTGTTGGGTGCATATATATTTAGGATAGTTAGCTCTTCTTGTTGAATTGATCCCTTTACCATTATGTAATGGCCTTCTTTGTCTGTTTTGATCTTTGTTGGTTTAAAGTCTATTTTATCAGAGACTAGGATTGCAACCCCTGCCTTTTTTTGTCTTCCATTTGCTTGATAGATCTTCCTCCATCCCTTTATTTTGAGTCTATGTGTGTCTCTGCACGTGAGATGGGTTTCCTGAATACAGCACACTGATGGGTCCTGACTCCTTATCCAGTTTGCCAGTCTGTGTCTTTTAATTGGAGCATTTAGCCCATTTACATTTAAAGTTAATATTGTTATGTGTGAATCTGATCCTGTCATTATGATGTTAGTTGGTTATTTTGCTCATTAGTTGATGCAGTTTCTTCCTAGCCTCGATGGTCTTTACAATTTGGCATGTTTTTGCAGTGGCTGGTACCGGTTGTTCCTTTCCATGTTTAGTGCTTCCTTCAGGAGCTCTTTTAGGGCAGGCCTGGTGGTGACAAAATCACTCAGCGTTTGCTTGTCTGTAGAGTATTTTATTTCTCCTTCACTTATGAAGCTTAGTTTGGCTGGATAGGAAATTCTGGGTTGAAAATTCTTTTCTTTAAGAATGTTGAATATCGGCCCCCACTCTCTTCTGGCTTGTAGAGCTTCTGCAGAGAGATCAGCTGTTAGTCTGATGGGCTTCCCTTTGTGGGTAACCCAACCTTTCTCTCTGGCTGCCCTTAACATTTTTTCCTTCATTTCAGCTTTGGTGAATCTGACAATTATGTGTCTTGGAGTTGCTCTTCTCGAGGAGTATCTTTGTGGGGTTCTCTGTATTTCCTGAATCTGAATGTTGGCCTGCCTTGCTAGATTGGGGAAGTTCTCCTGGATAATATCTTGCAGAGTGTTTTCCAACTTGGTTCCATTCTCCCCGTCATTTTCAGGTACACCAATCAGACGTAGGTTTGGTCGTTTCACGTAGTCCCAAATTTCTTGGAGGCTTTGTTCATTTCTTTTTATTCTTTTTTCTCTAGACTTCCCTTCTCGCTTCATTTCATTCATTTCATCTTCCATCAGCGATACCCTTTCTTCCAGTTGATCGCATCTGCTACTGAGGCTTCTGCAATCTTCACGTAGTTCTCGAAACTTGGCTTTCAGCTCCATCATCTCCTTTAAGCCCTTCTCTCCATTGGTTATTCTAGTTATCCATTCTTCTAATTTTTTTTCAAAGTTTTTAACTTCTTTGCTATTGTTTTGAATTTCCTCCCGTAGCTCAGAGTAGTTTGATTGTCTGAAGCCTTCTTCTCTCAACTCGTCAAAGTCATCCTCCATCCAGCTTTGTTCCGTTGCTGGTGAGGAACTGTGTTCCTTTGGAGGAGGAGAGGTGCTCTGCTTTTTAGAGTTTCCAGTTTTTCTGCTCTGTTTTTTCCCCATCTTTGCGGTTTTATCTACTTTTGGGCTTTGATGATGGTGATGTACAGATGTGTTTTTGGTGTGGATGTCCTTTCTGTTTGTTAGTTTTCCTTCTACCAGACAGGACCCTTAGCTGCAGGTCTGTTGGAGTTTACTAGAGGTCCACTCCAGACCCTGTTTGGCTGGGTGTCAGCAGTGGTGGCTGCAGAACAGCGGATTTTCGTGAGACCACAAATTCAGCTGTCTGATAGTTCCTCTGGAAGTTTTGTCTCAGAGGAGTACCCGGCCCAGTGAGGTGTCAGCCTTTCCCTACTGGGGGGGTGCCTCCCTGTTAGGCTGCTCAGGGGTGAGGGACCCACTTTAGGAGGCAGTCTGTCCGTTCTCAGATCTCCAGCTGCGTGCTGGGAGAACCACTACTCTCTTCAAAGCTGTCAGTCAGACAGGGACATTTAAGTCTCTGGAGATTCCTGCTGACTTTTTGTTTGTCTGTGCCCTGCCCCCAGAGGTGGAGCCTACAGAGGCAGGCAGGCCTCCTTGAGCTGTGGTGGGCTCCACCCAGTTCGAGCTTCCTGGCTGCTTTGTTTACCTAAGCAAGCCTGGGCAATGGCGGGCGCCCCTCCCCCAGCCTCGCTGCCGCCTTGCAGCTTGATCTCAGACTGCTGTGCTAGCAATCAGCGAGACTCCGTGGGCATAGGACCCTCCGAGCCAGGTGCGGGACGCAATCTCCTAGTGTGCCGTTTTCCAGGCCCATTGGGAAAGCGCAGTATGAGGGTGGGACTGACCCGATTTTCCAGGTGCCGTCTGTTACCCCTTTCTTTGACTAGGAAAGGGAACTCCCTGACCCCTTGCGCTTCCCGAGTGAGGCAGTGCCTTGCCCTGCTTCGGCTCGCGCACAGTGCGCTTCACCGACTGTCCTGCACCCACTGTTTGGCACTCCCTAGTGAGATGAAACAGGTACCTCAAGCAGAAATGCAGAAATCACCAGTCTTCTGTGTCGCTGGGGCTGGGAGCTGGAGACCTGAGCTGTTCCTATTTGGCCATCTTGGCTCCACCCCCCTAATGATATATCTTATTTCTTGCTGCTATCACAGGTATGATCACTTTGTGATATTTCATTTAGCTATTTACTTGGATATGTGCATTTCTTCTATGTGACTATTATACTTTAGTATTTAAAAAAAAAACATATTTTGTTAATAGCTCTTCTCCATGCCTTTGGATCCGTGATGTGGAGCTCAGTTCACCAGAAATATGTAATTAATGCATATTTCATGTATGTAACTCATCTGTTACCCTAGTTGAATTGGGTGAATAATGAGGTAAAATTCATGTTTGATACCTTTCTTTCTCCTTTTCTGGGTCGTCAGCCTAGGTGCTAAAATCTTCCTTTTAGGGCCCAATCTGAGAATCTGCTTGATGATCTCATATTCTCTTTGCTCCTTTCTACTCCTCATCTTGCCAAGGCTCTACAAAGTAAATCGTATCATGCTAATGTACACTAATACTTACATTACTGGTGACCATCAGCTACAAGAGAGAGAAAGAGAGAGAGGTGGGGTCTTGTTCTGTCACCCAGGCTGTAATGCAGTGGCACTATCACGGCTCATGGTAGCCTCGACCTCCTGGGCTCAAGCCATCCTTCCACCTCAGCATCCCAAGTAGCTGGAACTACAGGCATAAGGCACCATGCCCAGCTAATTTTTTTTTTTTTTGTATGTTTTCTAGAGACAGAGTTTAACCATGTTGCCCACAGTGGTCTCAAACTCCTGAGGCCAAGGGATCTGCCCGCTTTGGCCTCCCACAGTGCTGGGGTTATAGGCATGAGCCACCGCACCCAGCTCAGCCTATATTTTAAACAAGAAGTTTCAGCTACTGCAAACTGGTAATTTGTGGAAATTTATACCTGTGAGCATGCTTGGCATAGAGTTCCAGGATGTAGAAACAGATTTGGTTGGAGGAGGGAAATAAGCGGAAGCTAGGTGAGGAAGCTAAGAATACCAAGAGGTATGCTAAAATTACAGAATTGAGGCACCTGACTATGTATTTTACCATATGTGAGATTAGTCACAATTATTCCACACACGCATTGTAAATTTCAAAATGTACTAAATTGAAGCAGGGCAAATAATCTCAAAGGGCACAGAATAAGGCCCTAATGAGAAATCCCAGAACTCTCACAAAGCATAAACTGCATATAGTCCTCAAAGGACTTCAGGCTGCACTGAATCAGCAAACCTCAGACCCTTCTCTGAAAATAGCAAATAGCAACAGGTAAAAAGAAATCAAGAAAATTAAATTGATAAGTAGCTTTTCAGAAATAGTCCTCCTTACCAGAGAACTGAAAGAGTCTGGGCTGTCTTCCTCTTGAAAAGCTCTAACATGGGATGGCTTTTCTTGAAGTTTTGCCCCTTCCAAAGCTTCTGTTAGACTAGAGAAGAAAATAAACACCAATTTAAAATAAGAAACAGTTCCTATAACTTCCAGTGAGAAGTTAAGCAATCCTCATAAAATATGACAGAGGCCAGGCATGGTAGTTCATGCCTGTAACCCCAGCATTTTGGAAGGCCTAGGCTGGAGAATCACCTGAGGTCAGGAGTTGGAGACCACCCTGGTGAACATGGTGAAACTCCATCTCTACTAAAAATACAAAAATTAGCTGGGCGTGGTGGTGCACACCTGTTATCCCAGCTACTCGAAAGGCTGAGGCAGGAGAATCTCTTGAACCCAGGAGGCAGAGGTTGCAGTGAACTGAGATCGCACCATTGCACTCCAACCTGGGCAACAGAGCGAGACTCTGTCTCAATAAATAAATAAATAAATAAATAAATAAATAAATAAATAAAAACTGAATCACAGCACATTGAGATAGTGACCAGGATGACATACTAAGAAAAGTACAATTAGGAGCTGGTTTAGAACTTTCATCACTTAACAGATGACAAGTGGGTTAATGTTCTTAAGTTTTGATTTTCTAGAACATAAAATGAGAGTAGTATTTGGTAATTCCCCCCTCAAAGAACACTCATTATGAAAAGCTAAATAAATTTGATTATTATTGTGTTCACAGTGTGCTTTACAACCATCATCATCATCATCATTTATAATGTCCATTGGTCTCCATTTCTATTTGCTTTTTAGAATAACCTAGAAACTCTAAAAAACAAATTCCATAGCCCCAAGATTCTGATATAATATATTTTGGGGTGTAAAAATTTGTATTTATTTTTAAAGGCATCTCAATTGAGTCTGATCTAGTTGTGGAATAAAGA
The DNA here is from genome assembly GCF_028878055.3 of Symphalangus syndactylus. Taxonomy (NCBI): domain Eukaryota; kingdom Metazoa; phylum Chordata; class Mammalia; order Primates; family Hylobatidae; genus Symphalangus; species Symphalangus syndactylus. Next base: position 38,719,564 of record NC_072429.2, read on the forward strand.
TCTTGAAGAATTTCTTCTAATTATGATGCTGAAAGTTGAAAACAAATTGTTTAATGACACAGCTAGTATACATCTTGGTTAGAACTTACATACAGAATTTCTGTCTCCAAGTCTCAGTGGTCTTTCTATATCAGGTGTTCTCAATTTGAGGGCTTTAATTCTAAAGACTAATTTTAAAATCCCATGGGGTTCATAAATACACAAACTTATTCAATCAGCAGTTTCTAAAAATGCAGTTCCCCTGCTAGCTACAGGGGGAGCAGAATCCTCTTACTCACAAAACAGCTCTGCACATGTAGCACTTGTTTGTATAGAACTTTCCATCAGCACCGCGCACTGGGTCATTCTCTCTGGGGCAGATGAGCTCATTGTTCCTTACATAGTTTCGAAATTCACTGCACTCATCCTAGAAAATGAGAAAGGGAAAGTGAACATGGCTTTGTCCCTTTTTGGCTTAGTGATTTTTTCAAACTTGGTTTTAGGAAGTCCTCTCTTAGCTCTGGGCTCAGACTCACTGTACTTATCCTGGCAACAGAGGCCAAGGAACGCACAGGTTGTCTAAATTTTGCATCCTCCGCTTCATTCTGAACCTGTCTGCACTGGTCCTGAAAAATGTAGGGAAACATAAAACAACACTTGATAGACCTTCCTGTTTTTTTCTCCCTTTCATCCATCCTTCCTTTCCCCATTTTCCCCATGAAGCATGCTTTTGACAAAAGGACAATTGCTCAGGGATCTAACTCTACAAATGTGATTGTTACTGTTAAAGAATTGAATGAAGATGTCTTCTTTGTAGTCTTGAAAAAGAAATAGAAAAGAAAGCATCACGCATGCACACTGCTGATTCTTTAATACTGATACAATCATCTGGTGAAAACAGAAGGGAAGCTAAAAGGGAGACTTAGATTGGTTTATATTGCCTGAATTATTAAAATAAACATCAACAAGCTACCCAAAGCCTTATTTCACACTTAAAGTGTCAAAGATAAGCATGCAGTTGAGTTGATAAAGAATTTTACCCTCTACTTTTCAATCCATATTTCTCCCAAGGAGGAAAGACTAAAACAATAATTGACACACACTCTCAGAGAATTTTCTACAAAATCAAAAAAGGTATCAAACCCCCAAAGTCCCCCCAAAATCTTGTTATGATCCAAAGTGACAAGACAAGCAAAATCAATTTTCTTTGAAGTTAAGAGATTAATATCTTTATTATTCCCTAAACTGGAGAAGAATGCAAAATTCTGAGGGTGAAAAGTAAAATGGTTATTTTGGTATCCTTTAATAAATAACCTTTGCATTATTTGAGGGCTTGCTACTTGATTTCTCTTCATCTTTCTTTTTTCTTTCATTAGCTTCTCGATCACTGCAGAATAATAAAAAAAAAGATAGAGTAATTTTTCAAGGGTTGTTACTGAATTGTCTTTAACCACATATTTCTTCAATTCTAAACATTAGCAAATCTAACACTGTTTTCTTATAACTAAAAAAAATTCTAAGAATATTTTTTATAAGCTAGTCAGTTCTGATTGTTGGAATTTTCATGATAATATATTTGTGGCAATGCTGTCAACTTTCATAGATGCTGTTACTATACTCTTATCCAGAAAAATATGATCCTAAAAGGTCTTTATTTTTCCTTAATAGACTTAAGACTCTCATCTAGAAAGTTGCTATAATTCTCATTTTTACTTTTCTAATTAAATTATAACTAAACTCACAATTTTGATTGTTATTTACATAGGTATAATGCTTTGAAGTTCACAAACATTTTTAAAATGTCCTTGAATCTCCGCAAAATTATATTGTGCAGTCATTTTTCCCTCAGGAGGAACTGAGGCTCTGCACAATGAACTGGCCTGTCCCAGGTTACTTAGCTGATAAGCTACCTCTTCCTACCCCAGAGGTTCCGGGTATGATTATGCTTCTCAACATCAAAATAAAAAAAAATATTGTGAAAGTGCTTTGGAAATTGTCTCTTCAAAAGAGAGGAGCTATCATATCATTAATGTGTGATGCCAAGTATCCTAGGTTTTAAAAGTAACAAGAACTAATTTCTGGCAAACAGGCACAACTATCAAATTTATTGATAAACCTTTTTACGTACAAGATGCTCTGACACATAGCACATTTATTGATGTGCATCTTGCCATATGGGCCTCGAACAGGGTTATTTTCTCTGGTGCAGATAAGCTTCCCATTTCTCTGCATGCTTCGAAATTCACGACACAGATCCTACCAACAGTAGCAAAAAAAGTTGTTACTGTCATGGTATAATCTTTCAAACCTGATAATATGATTGACCAATTAGATATAAACTCATAACACAGGAAAAAAACAGAGAAAGTAAAATTCCAGAAAAGAAATATGTTTTAAAGGCACTTTATTCAACCCCTACCTAAGAAGTTTGAATCTCCTCCATTGCATCTCTATCAAATGATTGTCTTGCCCCAATGGAATTACACTAAAGCAGCCCATTCCTTTAAAAACTATATATATATATATATGCAAGCAGGATTACATATATATATACATATATATATATATATTGCACCACTGCACTCCAGGCTGGACAACAGAACAAGATTATATATATATAACAAGATTTTACATATATATATAAAATATATATCTATCTATATATAAAATATATTATATACCTATCTATATATATATTACATATCTCTCTATATATTATATATCTACATATATATAATCTTGTTATATATATAATATGATCTTGTTATATATATATAATCTTGTTCTGTTGTCCAGCCTGGAGTGCAGTGGTGCAATCATAGCTCATTGCAGCCTCTAACTCCTGGGCTCAAGCAACACTCCCACCTCAGTCTCCTAAGTAGCTAGAACTACAGGCATGTGCCATCGTGCCTGGCTAATATTTTAAAATTTTTTGTAGAGATGGGAAAACTCTTGGCCTCAAGTGATCCTCTCACATTGGCCTCCCAAAGCACTGAGATTACAGGCATGAGCCCCCAATGCCCTGCCGCATCTCATTTTAATACAATTTTCTATGAGGCAGAGCCCCAAACCTGTCTCCCTATGAGTGCACTCAGTATTCCACACATAAAAAGTCTACTTCATAAGCCCTGGAATGAACTAAAAGACACTCTTCTGGAAAAGCATAAAAACATGTAAACTTTCAGCTTCATTTCTCAACCACAATTTACCAAAAACAAACAAAAAAGCATTTTTATTGTGCGAGATGCTTTGTCGTGTGGTTTAATAGATTTCCTTTAGTGGTCGTAAAAATCTTATAAGATAAATACTCATCATCCCCATTTTACAGATGAGAAAAATAAATATCAGTGATATTAAATAAAGTCAGTGTTGAATTTGTGATCAGAAACCTGCTAACCACCAGGCTATACCTTTTTGCTTACTTGCTTTTACAAGGCAGAGAATAAAACTCCTATCTGTGGATAAGTATATGGAGCTGCCTTTTGTGTTCATTGAAACACAATGATCATAAAAAGAAGCCAACAGAACCGAGTCTACAGACAGGATCTAGAATGTATTAAAATCTTCAGAGAGCTACAGAAGTCTCTGGAACTTTCTTTAAGCCCAAAGAGCCAAAGTGGTGATATGGAAACGTTACCTTAAAAAATAACACAGTAACCTAGATTGTACTTACCCTTCTTTCTTTAAATTGTGATGTCCGTAAACAAACAATTCCAGGACTTACTTTTAATTGCAGCATTTTAAAAAATTCTCTAGAATTAAATACCTATCAACATATTAAATGTCTCACAACCACCATTTGCACAAATTACTGGAAGTATGTTCTTTTCCAGGTGCTCACAATACCACATATGTTTATAATAGCACTCCTCTGACTGTATTGCAACCCTGCAATTCAGTCTTTGGGTCTTCTATTCATTGGTTATGTGTAGTTAACTTCTCTTAAGTTTTCCTGAATTCTAAAAAATTGGAACAATATCACCACTGAATAGATTTTGGGTAGGTTTAAATATAATTATTGGTAAACCTTATTTAACTTTGCATGTGTAGATAAAACTGTAGTTCTCTATTTGACACACACACACTCACACACAATCTCAATATTTTATTTTTATTTATTTTTTTAAGACAAGTTCTTACTCTGTTGCCCAGGCTGGAGTGCAATAATGCTATCATAGCTCACTACTGCCTTGAACTCATGGGCTCAAGTGATCCTCCCACCTTAACCTCCCAAGTAGCTAGAGTTACAGGTGTGCACCATCATGCCTGGCTATTTTTTTTTAATTATTATTATTTTGTAGAGACAGGGTCTCACTATGTTGCCCAGGCTGGTTTTGAACTCCTGGGCTCAAGCAGTTCTCTTGCTCTGGTCTCCCAAAACACTGGGATTAAAAGAGTGAGTTACCACACCCTGCCTCCATATTTTCTTCATGTTTTTTCACTCAGTGTTTTCTATATGTACATATATATAGCATTTTTCTGTTCGAAATTTTTAAAATAAGGATCACAAAATTAAAAATTTACCAAGATTTTAAATAGATGTCCTTTAGAGATCATGTGAAGTTGTGCAATAAAGTTATTTTCTCAAAGCCATTCATCTACCATAATGCACAACAGATATTCCCAAAATATTTTTAAATAATGATAATTACTATTAATGTTTCATTTTCTTTAGTGACTACAGGCTTAATGAAAAGTTGCCCTACTAATAGGAAAAATCTTCCTAGGGAAATTTTACTATTTATCTTTTCTAATTGGAGTCCATCGGTGGATTCAAAGAGATTGTGCTGTGTAATATTCTACGTGTTGGTGTTGCAGTGTTGAATACTATTTATAAAGACCAAAACTGAACACTAGGTGGCAATGTAATGCCAGATCGAGAATTTATTATCTCAAACTCCAACTTTTTTTCTTTTTCTTTTTCTTTTTTTGAGACAGAGTCTCGCTCTGTCCCCCAGGCTGGAGTGCAGTGGCGCAATCTCGGCTCACTGCAAGCTCCGCCTCCCGGGTTAACGCCATTCTTCTGCCTCAGCCTCCCAAGTAGCTGGGACTACAGGCGCCTGCCACAATGCCTGGCTAATTTTTTTGTACTTTTAGTAGAGATGGGGTTTCACCTTGTTAGCCAGGATGGTCTCGATCTCCTGACCTCGTGACCTGCCCGTCTCGGCTTCTCAAAGTGCTGGGATTACAGGCCTGAGCCACCGTACCTGGCCTCAAACTCCAAACTTTTGATACTAATTTTCTTTGTAATTTTGGGCATCTGATTGCTTGATATTTGTTTGTTTAAAAAATTCAGAAACAGTAGAGTGCGATGGCTCATGTAATCCCAGCACTTTGGGAGGCTGAGACTTGAGCTCCAGTGGATCGCTTGAGCTCAGGAGTTCGAGACCATCCTGAGCAACAGCAAGACCCTGTCTCAAAGGAAAGAAAAAATTCAAAAATGAAATTCACTGGCTAACTACAATAATTTGACAACTGTCACTGGTTTTAATTTAATTTCAAGATCTGGCCATGATTTCATTGTTTACCATTGTATTGCCAATGATTGGGACAGAGTCAGCATTTCACGAGTATTTGTTGAATAAATTTACCATACAGTGAACTAACTGAATTCAGGTATTAGCGTGTCTAACATCTATTACCTCTTTGTCATTGCTCCTTTCTCCTGTATTGCTCCTGCCTTCATCCTCTTTCTTTTTTTTTTCAGCTGCTTCCCTTTCCCTGGGAGGAAAACAATGAAACATTTCAATCAAAGTGAACAAATGCCTCATTAATTACTAGATCTGCTTCTAAAACAATTGTCATTTTCTCAAACTGGTAAGAAATGATTATTGTACTTTAAGACTCACAGTCAAAAGCTCATTTTGAAACATACTCACAGTTTTTCCTTACACATAGTACACTTATTGCCATGTGTCTTGCCATCTGGACCCCGGACAGGGTCACTTTCTCGAGTGCAGATAAGTTTTCCATTCTTCATTTGGCTTCTAAACTCATCACATGTATCCTGAAAAGATGGGAAGATTATATTGGAAGTGCTGTTTTTACATAGTATTTGATTGGATTTGAGAATCAGAGGATTTCTTTCCAAGAGTCAGGCAGCCAAGTAACCTTGCTGTGGTAGGCAAAATAATGGCCCACAGAGAGAGATGTCTATGTTCTAATTCCTGGAACCTCCAAATATGTTGCTTTACGTGGCAAGGAGGAATTATGGTTGAATATGGAATTAAGATTGCTAATCAGTTGAATTTAAAATGGGGAAGTTACCCTGGATTATCCAAGTGGGGCCCATGTAATCTCAAAGGTTCTTACTCATGAAAGAGAGAGGCAGAGGCAGGACAGTCAGTGTGAGAATGATACAGCATAAGAAGGACTTGACTGGCCATCACTGGCTTAAGGGTGGCCACAAGCCAAGGAATACAGGTAGCTTCTAGAAGTTAGAGAAAGCAAAGAAACAGATCCTCACCTAGAGCCTCCACAAAGCAATGCAGCATTACCGACACCTTGGTTTTAGCACAATCAGACCATTTAAAACTTATGGAATCCAGAAATATAAGATAATAAATTTGTGCTATTTTAAGCAACTGCTTATAGTAACTTACACTAGCAGCAAAATAATACAAAAACAAAAATAAATTCCAGTATACTTGCAAAACCTCATTTTCCCTATCTACAAAATGAGTTTAAAAGGCCATATTTGACCAGGCTGTTGAAGTAATTAAATAAACTATTATTTATAAAAATGCCTTGTAGGCAAGGCACGGTGGCTCACGCTTGTAATCCCAGCACTTTGGGAGGCCGAGGCGGAAGGATCACGAGGTCAGGAGATCGAGACCACGGTGAAACCCTGTCTCTACTAAAAAATACAAAAAATTAGCCGGGCGTGGTGGCGGGTGCCTGTAGTCCCAGCTACTCGGAGATGCTGAGGCAGGAGAATGGTGTGAACCCGGGAGGCGGAGCTTGCAGTGAGCCGAGATTGCGCCACTGCACTCCAGCCTGGGCGACAGAGCGAGACTCCGTCTCAAAAAAAAAAAAAAAAATGCCTTGTAAAGTGTCAGACTTAAAGACATCCACTTGGCATTAGGTTTCTTCACTGAACAAGTTATCAGTGATAGTCACTGATAACTTGGTAACTCCTGACCTTCTAAGGGCAAGCTGTAGCTTGATCATGTTGACACCTTCTTCTATAGTTTTGATCACCAACTGTTGACTCACAGAAAGCCCGTTCTTGCCAAAACCCAAATAATAACTCACCTTCCCTGATTCTGATCCAGTCCCATTTGATCTAGAGCGAGAATAATCATTTTTTCTCTCTGCTTCTCTTTCCCTGGAGGAGAAAAAGTGAATATTCGTCTTGTTAACAAATATTGACCCTGGATTATGCAGTAAGTGTGTCCCGTGCAAATGACAAGAAGTCAGCTTTCTTCAACTGTGCTGGTCAGTTATTCCAAATGGCCATGACAAAGTCTTCCTAGGATTCTGGCACAATAAAGAACAAGGGTCTATCATGATAGCACTTAGAGTTCACAGAATTGTAATAGAAAATACAATAGAAATCAGCCACTTGGTTAGCTGCCCTTGCTAACGCTCATTGTTCCTTAGAGAATGCAAGAGAAAAAAATAGAATATTTAGAAATTAGCAAAAAGAATAACTTGCATGGAAGGAGCCATAGCAAATGAGAAATAGCCATTCATTCAAGAGGAATGTGACTATGTTTTAGACATGCCTGTTGAGAGAAATACTTACAATTTTGCTTTACACATGGTACACTGATTGTTGTATGATTTGCCATCAGCATCACGTACAGGATCACTCTCCCGAGTACAGCTAAGTCTTCCATTTTTCATTTGTTCCCGAAACTCAGCACATTCGTCCTGAAAACAGAGAAGAATGAAGGGCCCCTGGATTACTTAGTCTACTGTATTCTTAGTAAATGTTTTTAACAATCTGAGTAAGAGAAGTTCTTTCACCTCTCTTTATAAGAAACATAACATTGCCAGGTGCGGTGGCTCATGCCTGTAGTCCCAGCACTTTGGGAGGCCAAGACGGGTGGATCATGAGGTCAGGAGTTCGAGACCAGCCTGGACAGCATGGTGAAATCCTGTCTCTACTAAAAATACAAAAATTAGCTGGGCATGGTGGCGGGTGCCTGTAATCCCAGCTACTTGAGAGGCTGAGGCAGGAGAATCATTTGAACCTGGGAGGCAGAAGTTGCAGTGAGCCGAGATTGCTCCATTGCACTCCAGCCTGGGTGACAGGGTGAGACTCCATCTCAAACAAACAAACAAAAAAACTAACATCTAGGTCTCGTATCTGCAGAGAAAAAGGGACCAGAATTACCCATGTTCTAATTATAAGAGATGAGTTGTCATGGCTACTAATGTTGCTTTTAAGGATCTACACAAGCAAATTATAAATATGACTGAATTTGACAGCATATATTAAATGTCAGCAAACTACAGTTTCCCCTTGGTACACTTGGGGGATTGGTTCCAGGATCAAAATCCATGTATACTGAAGTCTGTCAGTTGGCCCTGTACAAATCATCTATACATAAAGTTAGCCCTCCATATATGCAGGTTTCACATCCCACAAATCCTGTATTTTTTATCTAAGTTTGGTTGAAAAAAAATTATGTACAAGTGGACCTGGGAAGTTCAAACCCATGTTATTCAAGGGTCAATTGTATAGCCCACAGGGAAGATCTTTCCTGATGCCTGTTCTTACACATAAAGTTTTACTGAAGCACATCCTCACTCATTTATTCAGATATTATTTTTTGGCTTCTTTCCCACAACAATGGCAGAGTAAAATAGTTGCAGCAGACATCATATGACCCACAAGGCCCACATTGCTTAAAATATTTATCTGGCCTTATACAGAAAAAAAAATGTGCAGGTCTGTAGTGCAGATAGAAGAGAGAGAAAAATGCCGGAGGAAAATCCAAAGTTATGCAAAATGTCAAGGAAGGTAGGTTTGACCAAGTTATGAACAAGACACACAGAATGTCTATCAGACAATTCTAATCAACATGGCTATTCCTTAAAAGGGAGAACTCAGCCTCCTAAAGCAAAAAAGATGGGAAAAAACAGAACAGCCAGAGTTTATCAAAGGTAAATATTGGGCCTTTGTCAGATCTGGAAGTGAAGACATGGTTTTGATAGTCTAAGATTGTAAAAACATAAATAAGGTGACTGCAATTTTATGAAACTGTGTTCAGAGACCTAAGGAGTGACCTTACATGCAACATTGCCATGCCGGCACTTAAAAATGCCTCAAGAAACATGCTAAACCTTTGCCTAAATTCTTTTCTTTTATCCCTGGAAGAGCACTGCTAAATCAGGGAAAGTAGCTCTTTTGTCCTATCATGCAGCCTTGGATCAACAGAAAAGACGCCTCAAAAAAGTGGCTCTGTCCAAGGCAAGAAAGAATAATGACAGAAAATGAAGAGCATGTGATGCTGACAAGAATGATTATTGATATGAGGTCTAGATTACCATAAAGAGGGCTCAGGAGACTGGGATAAGGTCATTACATATTGTTAATTATTTCGAGGTGTAAAGAAATCCAAATGAACCCAAGAGCAGTGAAAATGTGCTGATATCTTACCCTGCAACCTTAAGGAGAAACTTCTCTGTTCTCCCAAGGACTCAGCACTGCCTTTACCATAGACTATATACGCTATGTCATAGTCCTATTGTCAAGGAGTTGAGCCCACCCCAGTTACTGAAATTAGAGGTTGCTCTCACCTGAGTGTTTCCTCCTCCACCACCACTGGAACCATGTCCTGCAGCATTTCTCTGATCTTTCTCTTCCTTCCTCTTTCTTTCCTCATCTTCTTTCTGGCTGGAAATTAGAAAGTGGGAGGTAGGGAACAATAGATTACAGAGAGTGGTGTGCGTTTCTTTGAGTTTCTCATTATATGAACAAATCATATATGTATAGAATTATTGAGCATTCAGTTAACATCTACTATGCTGCAGGCCTTCTCTAAAAATAAAAATATAAATTATATGGAGTCCTTTGCCAGGAAGGGGTCTCATTAAAATAAAACAACACCACATATATATCACCACAAACAAAACAAAGTGAGTAAAGCTGGGTGTGTTGGCTCACACCTGTAATCTCAGCACTTTAGAAGGCTGAGGTGAGTGGATCCCTGAGGTCAGGAGTTCGTTCGAGACCAGTCTGGCCAACATGGCAAAACCCTGTCTCTACTAAAAATACAAGAATTAGCCGGGTGTGGTGGTACATGCCTGTAACCCCAGCTACTAGGGAGGCTGAGGCAGGAGAATCACTTGAACCCGGGAGGTGGAAGCTGCAGTGAGCCGAGATCGCACCACTGCACTTCAGTGTGGACGACAGAGTGAGACTCCATAAGAAAAAATAAATAAATAAATAAAAAAACAAGGTGAGCAATTAACTAACACTTCATAAATGTTCACTGGGGATCTCCAGCTGTGTTTATCACCAATACCTAATGTTCGAGAGGCCCCAAAATCGTTATCTTCTCTACCAAATGTATTCTTTCTCCTGGATTTTCTACCTTTCACAAAAAAAAAAACACACAAAACAGTGGAATCATCTCTAATTGCTTACTGTCCTTCAGCTTGCATAGCTGTCGCCACGTGACATTGACTTCACCTTCACAGCATCCCCCACCTTGATCCACTCGCCTTCTAGCCTACCTCCTTGCTCTGCGTAGCTGCCTCTTCCTGGGTTATTTATTGCAGCTTCTCCCCCTACATGAGTAGCAATTCTTAAGTTTAGTACTTTCTTTCTCTTTTTCTCCTGTTTACTGTTAACAAATGAATCTTCCTAAAGGAACGATATTTATGCCACTTACTGTCCTATCTGAACAATTTTTGCAGCTTCCCATTACATGTAGAATTGACCTCAAAATCTTTGGTGTGCATTCAAGGTTGATAAAGTTGGTAAGTTCTGACTAAACTAAATGACTTACTTTTTTCCTAATTTTAGATCCTTACTCTTGCTGTTCCCCTCTTCTCCTCTCATTACTTTCTGTCATGTCCACATTTTATCCAAATTATAAGGTCCAGTTTTATCCCACCATAAAACTTTCTATTAACTGTCCCTTTCTTGAAGTATCATAACATGCTACCAACAAATTTTTCATTCAACAGTTCCTCCTTTGTATTATATTACCTTATGTCCGTGACTAATGTCAGTGGACTATATGATTTCTCAGAAGATTATCTATTTCATTCACCTTTGTATAATCATTATACACATTATACACATTGTACATTGTAGATGTTTGGTAAATGCTATTGAATGACTTAAATATTCTAGGTGTACTTCCAAACTTTGTGTAAAGACCTACTTTTCATTTTCTGAAACTGTGTTATTTTCAACCATGTAGGTGAGGACTTTGACATTAAAATCTGTATGTTTTCTTTCCAACGTGAATTCTGAGATAATCCAGAGAGAGGATCCACTTAATAGCAAATAAGAATTTTATCAAGGAAGTGTGATCTACTGGCAGGGTCTACCCCAGAACTAACAGAGAATGTAATAGCTTAGTTGTATATTTTTTAATTTCTAGAACTGTGAATCTTGGCCATAATAAAGAAAAGATTAATTTCAAATGCTTTATAGATAACAACCTTCTGTTTCTATTACATGTAAGGAAAGGACAAACACAAGACATATTATTTGCCTGGCTCACTGCTTCCCCAATTCCACCATCCCACAGTAGTGGTTTTCTTTGTGCACTCACAAGACTGCCTTACACATGGCACACTTGTTGCCATGGGTCTTGCCATCTGGGCCACGCACAGGATCATTTTCTCTTGTGCAGAAAAGTTTTCCATTTTGCAAAAGACTCCGAAATTCATCGCATGTCTCCTAAAAGGAAAAGAAAATGAGAAAGCTTGAGTATCTTCTTGGAAATTAGTTTATTGGGTTCCTACTAAGTGTTTTATGGAAAAAAAAAAAGAGAAAATGACCTGAGAATTTTTTTTCTGGCAATTATAGTGTTCAATTTCTATTAAGCACAAAGGACTTAAGAAGAAGGCTCTATTTCTTTTTCCTTGATAGCCCCAAAATCCAGACTAAACCTGCAACCATACACAAGACTCTCAATAAACTTAGTTCTCTGATGAGTGGGCACACTCCTTGTTTAGGGTTACATGAGGAATTGAGACAGAATAAGCAATCATTTAAGATCAAAGAGTTAATTACAAATGGCAATTACAATTGATTTTGTATTTTATTCTGAATTCTTTAGTTCAAGTTGAAATTCAATGAGGATGAAAGAGGGAATTTTTCTCCTAGCTCTGCTTAAAGGTTCATTGCCAGATCCCCTAACTAATTATATTTAGCAAAAGAAAAAGAATATGAGAGGAGAGTTTGCCTGTAGTAGTAATGTGAAATCAGAAATTATCTCACATTGAAGAATTTTCTCTTGTAGATGTTGAAGAGTGAATCTGTTTTTCATATGAACTGCTATTATTTTTAAATTTAGAATTACAAATGTGCAGTACAACTGTAAACAAGCCAAACATACAGAATTCCAGGGCAATACTTCTTTAGAGGTTATTTTTAATATCAATAGTCTTTGATGGGGGCAGGGAAATGACTACAACTTGGAATAAACTACTTGGAACAAGCCTTTTTGAATCCAAGAAAATATTATTTGGGGATGCTACTTTTTAATATTTTTCCTAAATGCTGGCACCAAAATATAACCACAGGTAACGCAAGGAACACATGTGTTGACCAAATGTGGTAATCCAAAAACAAATAGTGTGCTAGAAAGAAGGCTGGCTTTGGTATCAGGAAGTCTAGGATTGAATTCTATTGTTTCCAGAACTTTGAAATATGAAGATATTAGTACTGATACTCATACTCCCATTAACTTTATATGCAAGTTCTTCTTTTTCTCTGAATTTTAAATCTTAATATATGGGAACAGAATAAATCAGGGGTTTGCAAACTGTGACCTGTGAGCAACATCTGGCCAGCCATTTGTTTTTATAAATAAAATTGTATTGGAGTCAGCCATGTCCATATGTTTGTATACAGTCTAGGGCTGTTTTACAGTCACAACAACCAAGTTGAGTAGTTGTGACAGAGATTATATGGTCACAAAAACGGAAATATCTGCTATCTGTTCCGTTAAGAAGAAGTTTCTCAACCCCTGGACTAAATGAACCTCTAGTTCCCTCACAACTGGGGTTTCAGTAATTCCATAGTTATTTTTACAGAGATACTGCAAAACCTCATCCTTTCATTGCAGTATAAACATTCAGGATTACTACCTTTTCAGCTTCTCTTTTGACTTTTGCTCTGGGTTCAGCTCTTTCTTTTTCTTTTGCTTCTTGCTGGCTATAAGAAAAGGGAGGACAAAACAATCATTCCTAGCACCCAATACGTACTATCCTAAAGGAGAAATGTCTCTACATAAAAAAAATGGTCCGTTACTTCTATACCTCCACCAACTTAGCTTTGGAGTGGAAAGGTAAATACACACCTCTCTACATCATTGTTCTTGTTCTTTTGTTTGTTTTTTTATTTTTCGTTTTTTTTTTTTTTTTTTTTTTGAGATGGAGTCTCGCTCTGTCGCCAGGCTGGAGTGCAGTGGCACGATCTTGGCTCACTGAAACCTCCTTCTCCTGGGTTCAAGCAATTCTCCTGCCTCAGCCTCCCAAGTAGCTGGGACTACACGCGTGTGCCACCATGCCCAGCTAATTTTTTTTTTTTTTGAGACGGAGTCTCGCCCTGTCGCCCAGGCTGGAGTGCAGTGGTGCAATCTCGGCTCACTGCAAGCTCCGCCTCCCGGGTTCACGCCATTCTCCCGCCTCAGCCTCTCCGAGTAGCTGGGACTACAGGCGCCCACCACCACGCCTGGCTAATTTTTTGTATTTTTAGTAGAGACGGGGTTTCACCGTGGTCTCGATCTCCTGACCTCGTGATCCTTCCGCCTCGGCCTCCCAAAGTGCTGGGATTACAAGCGTGAGCCACCGCGCCCAGCCCATGCCCAGCTAATTTTTATATTTTTTGTAGAGATGGGGTTTCACCATGTTGGCCAGGGTGCTCTTGATCTCTTGACCTCATGATCTGCCCGCCTCGGCCTCCCAAAGTGCTGGAATTACAGGCATGAGCCACCACGCCCAAGCCGTTCTTGTTCTTAATGTTGTTTAAAGAATAAGACACACATGCCATAGCAAACCAGTAAAGAAATTTTTATGACTATATCTCTTTTGAAAAATAACGATGTTGCTCTTCTCCCCAGAAATAATCTAAGATATCAATTAGATGTTAACTCATTTTCAATTTATTAGCACCTAATGATTACACCTTTGGATTATTTGACAGTGACCTATGCTTGCAGAGAACAGAAGTCTTAGTCTTTTTATGCCATTAACTCCAGTGTAATTTTGCTCTTAGCACATGGTCCTTTCTTGATGGTGATTCAAGTACCTGTCAGACTATTGAAGAACACTAGAAATAAATGGGCTGAGTATATGGCTTTATAATAGTAAATTTCCAAACTCAATGCAAAGACAGCCTTTATTATCTACCTCCTGGAGAAAACTTCCAACGTCACCCCTCTTGCCCACCCAATGCTGATCTTCTCCCACACTCAGTAGCAGCAGCAGTGGCTGCTACCCACTCACAAGAAGGCTTCACACATGGAGCAGGTGTTGCCGTGGATTTTCCCATCTGGACCCTCGATAGGATCATTCTCTCTGGTACAGGGGAGTCGTCCATTCCTCACATAATGACGATATTCACTGCACAGCTCCTGCCAAATTAAGGAGGTTTTAAGAATCCAATAACTAAACACTAGAAATCTTCCTCCACATTACCCCTTTAAAAACTAAAACATAATGATTGCATGGAAAACGTGATGTTGAAGGTTGATAGTAACCAAAATGCTTTTCAGAGAACTGGTCACACATTTGGAACATGGATTGCTGTTATTTATCTCATTAGAAAAACTTCAGGTCAAATATTATTCTGTACTAGGCACTGTGAAAGATACAGAGAAGAATAATGTATGACCTCTTAAACTGGTAAAGGAATTTGTAGTATACAGAATAATACCCTCCCACCAAATACATCTAAGTCTTAATACCTGAGACCTGAGAATATGTTACCTTACATGGCAAAAAGGGCTTTTCAGATATAATTAGGTTAATAACCTTGAAATGAAGAGATTATCCTATATTGCCATAATGGGCTCAATCACAAGGATCAGTCCTTAAAACTGCAAGAGCGAGATGGAAGACAGAGTGAGAGGGAGATGTAACCACAGAAGAACAGTCAGAGAGATATAACATTGCTGGCTTTGTAGATAGAGAAGGGGGTCCAAGAACCAAGGAACATGGATGGCCTCTAGATCTGGAGAAAGAGAGATGGATTTTCTCCTGCATACCACAGAAAAGGAATATGGCTCTGCCAACCCTTTGATTTTAGCCCAGTGAGATCCTTTTTAGCCTTCTAACCTATGAAATAAGAAGTTTATGCTATTGTTGTTGTTTTCATTGTTTTTTGTTTTATTTTATTTTGTTTTATTTTACTTTAAGTTCTGGGATACATGTTCAGAGCATGCAGGTTTGTTACATAGGTATACATGTGCCATGGTGGTTTGCTGCACCTATCAACCCGTCATCTAGGTTTTTAGCCCCCTCATGCATTAGATATTTATCCTAATGCTCTCCCTCCCCTTTCCCCCGTCCCCAAACAGGCCCTCGTGTGTGATGTTCCCCTCCCTGTATCCATGTATTCTCATAAGTGGGAGTCGAACAATGAGAAGTTTATGTTGTTTTAAGCCACTAAAGTGTGCTAATTTGTTATCGCAACCATAGAAAACTAGTACAGAGTTTTTAATTTCTTTGAAGAAAACACATAGAGGCAACTATAAGTTATAATAAAATTAATAATATAACTAAAATATTTTTTAAATTGTTGGCATAACAAGTGATAGAGTTATTAAGTATTTGCACAAATGGGAATATCTTTAGGGAGCAGTTAACACACAGTCTGAGCCATGAAAAGTGGCCAGAATTTTGGTAGACAAGAGGGATATTCTGACTGTGAGTAATGGCATATAGAAGGTAAAGTTTATTTTGTGTTGAAGAATTGGTGAACTGTCCAATGTGGAACACTCCACTGGACAATGAGATTAGACCAATAATGACATTAACAGCAAAAAATATAATATTACAGAGTGACTACTTAAGATATGTGTGACACTGTGCTGTTATACATTAATAAGTTTCTTGGGCCTTCATAAAAATAATATACAAAATAATAATGTCCTTATAAGTGAGAAAACTAATATACGAAGATGTTAACTGCAGGACCTTACTGGTAGGGAAATGAAGCAAGGATTTGAACCCTGACAGTCTGAGCCTAGAGTCCAGTTTTTTAACCACATTGTTTTTGTGACCACATGATAGAAAGCCATGAATCAATGCTTGGGATATCCAAGAAACCAAAAGGTGGCCAGTATAACTGGTGCATGGAGAACAATGTAGAATAATAGGAAATGTGACCTATGAAAAGTGGCAGGGATCAGACCATGTATTGCACTTCCAGACACTACAAGGACCTTGATTTTTACTTTGAGTGAGATGAGAAGCCACTGGGTAGCATGACCTGCCTTATGGTTTTAAATAATTACTTTGGCTTAAGAGTTGAGAGTAGATTTTAGAGAGCAAAGGTGAGAGCAAAGGTAGGAGCAGTAGAAATGAGCTCTTCTAAATCACAAAAGGACAAAAGAAAAGAATAATGAGGACCTAAGGCATAGTCTGCAGGAATAATACAAATGGCGGAAGCGTGTAAAATCTAAAGTGCATCATGGGCCTTAAAGCCAGAACTTGTGGTTCAATTCTTGGTTCTCAAGTTACTAACTACATATGATTATAATTATATATATATTATTTGTATCATATAATGTTTATGTTAATACATAGTAAATAATATATTAGTATGTAATTGTATTATATATATTACTAATTAAATATATTTCTTAACTTCTTATGTCAGCTTCCAAATCCTCTTCTATAAAATACAGATAATAATATGTCCCTTCAGTGGCTACTACAAATATCAGTCATAAAACTTTATGCCGTGATGCATACAGTAGCAACGAATGTACAATTATCATTGTTTTCACTATCATGTGAGATGTTAAAGAGTGCAAACTCAAGGCTCAGAGATGCTTTTATCTCCTCAAAATCTCACAGATAATTAAGTGGGATAAAAACCTAGTTGTTGCTGGTTTTAAGGTAAATATTCATATTCAAAAATGTACTTGAGAAAAATCTGCACATCTGTCTCTATTAGTCTGCATTCAGACAGTAAGATAACAATCTATATATACTTCTTTCTTAGGTAATATAATTGACACAATCAGGGGAGAAAATGGTGATTGATCTCTCTACTGAACGCGCAATTAATAGATTTAGTGTGAATAAGTTGAATAAAGAAAGGGGAGTACTCTCGTATATGGAGATCCAAACACATTTTCCCAGTTTGCAAAGTCACTAAGCATACTGGAATGAGGAGGAGGGAATAGGAGCCCTCCCTAGGGAGAGTGATCATTGAATATTTATGTGGCTCTGATGATCTCAAACAACTACCTGAACTGCTTCTCTCTTAACTTTTTCAGCCTCAACTTTCCCTTTTTCTTCTTTATTATTTTTCTTCTCTTCTTCTTCAAGTTTGCTGTAATAGAAAAATAAGATACAGGCTGAATATGATTCCCTACTCTTTTTGGTAGTATATTTTTAAAAGGAATGAGGATCTTCCAAACCAATAGTCAGATTCAGTCTTCAATACAAATTTATCTAGTCTGAGAGGTGCTTTTGCTTTGACCAATAGTACAGATAAATTTAGCTGTTTACATTCCCCCTCTAAACAAGAATAATTATAAAACAAGCATGCATCTTTATCAGTCTGTGGCCCTCAGGCGATCTTATTTTTTGTAGGTCGTTAATTTTAATTAACATTCTGAATAAAGCTACAGTTGTCTTGATTTTATTTTACTGGTTACACTTTTCCTCTCCAAGTAACTACCATATCAGTGATAAAAGCAAAGGGTGATGCTAAGTCAGATGATGGGCTCAAAATCATAATAAACCATGTTTTACTTTAAACTAAAAATTTTAAATATTATTTCAATGGAACTAATATTGAAGTTGAAATTCAAGGTTTGGATTGCAGTAGTGATTTAAGTCCAGTTAGATTCAAATGCTAATTTTGGGGGGTTGAACACAAGCCTAATATTCTGGTATTCTTGCCATTTTCTACTGACATACAGCATGTTAATGCTGGAAAATCCTTAGCATTTACTACATTTAGTCATTACCACAACACCAGCAAATTGAACGGGTGAGAGAAAAACCCTGGCTTCTTGGATTTCAGGCCACTTTTCTTCTAGTGCTCTACTCTGTCAACCTCTCCTTTTAGGGAATTGTATGCATCCACTTAAGGTTGGATCAAGACATGTGAAAGTTAGGAAACATTAACTTTGCAACTCAGCAGGTATTATTTAAATAAGTATTTTTCTGGGCATTTATTTTAGGATTAAGTTCAGGAGCAGATTAAGAGCCTAAAAAGGAGGAGAATTAGAAGTGATAATAATTAACTTCTGTATTGTCCCACACGATGGAGCTGTGGTCACAGGCTTACCTACACCACTCAGCAAAACAAAGGCCTTAGAAGGCCGTGAACCTGGCTTAACAAGGAGACATTTTAGTAAACATTTAGGGCATGAGCCTGTTTCCTAAAGGTTTTACTCTACACTAAGCCACTTATGAATGTTTGCATTATACAGTAATGTCCTTGAAAGGATAAATAACAATCCTCCCTATTCCATTTATTGTTCAGGCTATTTTAATAGTCTTTATGTACTGACCCCACAGACCTCCATCCAGCTGGCTTCTCCTTAGCTCCTATCTGAATAGACTAACAAATCATAAAATGTCAGGAGTGGGAAAGACATCAAAAAGATCATCCAATCCAAATCATGAAACTTCTGCTCTCTCCTTTTTACAAATGAAGATTATCAAGTGTTTAAAAAAAGCATTAAATTGAGCCTTTTCCCTTGACTTAATTGGAAAATAGAAGGATAATTGAATAAATAATAGTATTGTCACTATATGATTCAATATTACTTAATGTCTTATCTATCTGCTTGTAAACCTTTCTAACATATAACTCACGGTCTATACTCTACACATGCATGAAGGATCTGAGCCTCAGGGGTGATCATGGATGAAGAAATTCAGTGGGAGAGATGGGGTGGACACTCACAACATACTGGCACACATGGCACACTTGTTTCCATGCATTTTGCCATCTGGGCCACGGACAGGATTATGCTCCCTGGTGCATATAAGTGTTCCATTCCTCACTTGGTCCTGAAATTCACTGCAGATTTCCTGGGAAATGAAGAAAATATTTCCTCAGAGTAGTTTTCTATCCTTCCTGCATCTTTTCCTATTATGAAGAATACGTAACGTAGAGTAAAAAGTAAAAAGAAAAGTGGTAACACGTAGTAGTAAATCGGTAAGTATTTACAAAGCTTCCGTCATCAACTCAGAATTGTCCTGGCATTATAGCAGATCTGAAAATATTTATCATCAAAAACATACATGTGTGTGTTGTGTTGCATACCATGGTCTATAAAAGCTAGGCAAGATCAGAGGTGGGAAGATTCCATAGGCAGGCTTAGATGAGAAGCCTTTCTGGAGGAAATGAGAATATTGCTTACCTGTGATTTGTCTTTAGGGGTCTGAGAAAGAAGAGAAAAAACATGCTTAACTTAAGAAATAAATACATATTTTGTCCAGGTATGGTGGCTCACACCTGTAATTCCAACACTTTAGGAGGCCACCGCAAGAGTGCTTGAGCCCAGGAGTTCAAGACAAGCCTGGACACAATAGCAAAACTCTGTGTCTACAGAAAAATTCAAAATAAAAAAATAAAATAAATTGCCAGGCATGGTGGTGTGTGCCTGTAGTCCCAGCTACTTGGGAGGTTTAGGTGGGAGGATCACTTGAGCCCAGGAGTTCGAAGTTGTTGTAGTGAGCTTTGATCGCACCACTACACTACAGCCTGGGCAACAAAGTAAGACCTGACTCAAAAATAAATAAGTAAATAAAAAAATTTAAAAAGATGTATCTTTATAAATAGAGAAGAGAATAAGTCTGATTCCTGGAGAAACTAACATATTTCTGGGAGTAAATTGATTTAAAAAAATTAAAAACTAGGAATGGGAGATGTGGATTTGAAGCAAGGGGGTAACAATAGGAGTGAAGAGAAGGAGGAATATGTTACTACCACTGGAAATATCTAAGAGGATTTGGCAGCTGATCAAACATAATGGATGAAAACACATTTTCTATTCCAAATGATCAATGAAAACACAGTTTCACCTAGTAGAAACACTTACTTAAAAAAAAAAATGAGTCAGTAAGAAGGTAAATTTTAAACTGTGTCAACTTTTCCCCAAGTAATGATGAGGTTTGTACTGTTCTGGTTATTGTTAAGAAATAGAATAAACAGGCCGGGTGCAGTGGCTCACACCTGTAATCCCAGCACTTTGGGAGGCCAAGGTGAGTGAATCACTTGAGGTCAGGAGTTTGAGACCAGCCTGGTCAACATGGTGAAACCCCGTTTCTACTAAAAATAAAAAATAAAAAAATTAGCCAGGCATTGTGGCGCATGCCTGTAATCCCAGCTGCTAGAGAGGCTGAGGCAGGAGAATCACTTGAACCCGGGAGGCAGAGGTTGCAGTGAGCCGAGATCTGCACCACCGTACTCTAGCCTGGGCAACAGAGAGAGACTCCATCTCAAAAAAACAAACAAAAAGAAAGAAAGATAAATCTTGTATGTAGCTATTATATGAGAATAATTCAACATCTCCACACAGATAAATTTGAC
This sequence comes from Symphalangus syndactylus, assembly GCF_028878055.3. Lineage (NCBI taxonomy): Eukaryota > Metazoa > Chordata > Mammalia > Primates > Hylobatidae > Symphalangus > Symphalangus syndactylus. Next base: position 38,740,466 of record NC_072429.2, read on the forward strand.
TCTGCTATGTATAAAATTATAAAAGCATGGAGAGTGGACTAAAAATAACTGGAAAGTCAGAGGCCCTACTTAATAATCTTAATTGGGTGCAAGAAAACTACCACTTGCTCCATAGCTAGGTGGTGACAAAGCTCAAATGTGATAATATATGTGCTTTCATTTTGTAAATTGGAATGATTGAGATCTTATACTCTGTATTTGAAATAACAGAGATATGAATAATGTAAATTGAAATTAGTAAATGGCATAAGTTAATACTCTAACAACAGAAATCTAATAAAAGCCAAATATGGGGAAAATTCCTTACAAAAAGTTAACATTCCACTTTTTATGAAATAAACCTTAAAATTTGAATAATTATGAAATAAAATTGGTACTCTGGACACTTCTAATCAAGACCCTTTTTGTTCAGGTTAAAAATGTTCTTCATTTATTTCAGGCATGAAAATTAAACAGAAAACATTTATTCTAATGGGATAAGTAAAGAATTATAAAGAAATGAAAAATGTCAGGGCACAGCATCAGCATTCCTGAGAATATTACCTTTGCAGCTTCTCTTTTAGCCTTCGCTCTTGCTCTTTCTTCTTGTTGACTGTAAGAAACCAAAAAGAAAAAGAAAGAAGAAATGGATCTTTTTTTTTTTTTTTTTTCTTTTTTGAGACGGAGTCTCTCTCTGTCACCCAGGCTGGAATGCACTGCAAGCTCCGCCTCCCAGATTCACGCCGTTCTCCTGCCTCAGCCTCCTGAGTAGCTGGGACTACAGGCACCCGCCACCACGCCCGGCTAATTTTTTGTATTTTTAGTAGAGACGAGGTTTCACCGTGTTAGCCAGGATGGTCTCCATCTCCTGACCTCGTCATCCGCCTGCCTCGGCCTCCCAAAGTGCTGGGATTACAGGCGTGAGCCACCACGCCTGGCCTATTATTAGGACTTTTTAATTCAATATTATATGAAAAGAATATTTTCATCTTTTGAAATTTGCTTTTTCCTACATATTGTTTAAATTTATAACTATTCATGTGTGCAGTTGTTCATTTAGTTTCATTGATGAATAATATCACATCAATGAATAATATCCCAATGTGTGACTATATCCTAATTTCATTACTCTTTTGTTGATGGACATTTGGTTTGCTTACAAATTTATGATGTTAAGAGCAGAGCTGGTAGAAATATTCTTATACATGTTTTTTGATGCAAATGAACAAGAGTTTCTCTTAGGTATATATCTAAGAGTAGAGTTGCTATGCTACAATGTGTGTGAATTTTCTATACTAGAAGACAATCTCGGCTCACTGCATCCTCCACCTCCCAGGTTCAAGCAATTCTCCTGCCTCAGCCTTCCGAGTAGCTAGGATTACAGACACATGCCACCATGCCCAGCTAATTTTTTTGTATTTTTAGTAGAGATGGGGTTTCACCATGCTGGCCAGGCTGGTCTCGAACTCCTGACCTCATGATCTGCCCACTTCAGCCTCCAAAAGTGCTGGGATTACAGGTGTGAGCCACCGTGCCAGGCCGGAAATGGATCTTAATATAGTAGAATAGATCCTTAACTTTCATAGCTTGATCATTTATTGTTTTGACTATTCTCAAACACTGCCAAATATCCACCCATAGTAGTTTATACTTTTATTAGACAATAAACAATTATGATTCACTCTACCTCAAGAGAATGGTGTGCAAGAGAAAGCCCCTGAATTAGGGAGTAAACCTGTTTAACTTCCCAGTATATGTACTGCAATAGTACTCTCTTATTTGCTGATTCTTTTGCATGTGTGATTACTCTTTATGGAGAGGTAATATTTATCTTCTGAGAGGCAGTATAGCATGGTGGTTAAGAGGAAAGACTCTGGAGCCAAATTCTGTAAGGTAGACAAGAAGTACCTTAACCTCTCTGTGCCTTCCTCATCTTTAAGTGTGTGTTTAGGAGGAATAGAAGGGGTAATAAAAGTACCTTTCTTATTGGAATGTTAAAGGCATTAAATGAGTTGTTACATGTAAAGCAATTAGAACAGTACCTGGTACAAAATAAAATAATTGATATAATTGTTATAAGAGATTGACATAATCATTATTGTCATTATTGAAAGGAAACTTTCCTTCCAAAACTAGGCGTAAGATGGAAATGAAGTGAAAGTGATAGCTGTTACATTTTGGATAACTAACAGTGTTGCAAATTTAGCTTGGTGGATTGGATCTATAGCATAATTGGATATATAACACAAATAGTTCAAAATGTAGAAAAAATTACATAATTTGTGAAAATGTTTTAATGTGTCCCAGTCAACAAAAGACTTGCACATAGATCAAACTAAAGCTTTTTTAAAAATTGAAAAGACTGTTTTCACATGGTATGAAAGTGTGGAAAAACTAACTATGGAAGGTAGAATAACTCTCAAAAAAATCAATCACCTTTGTTAACATATCTATAAAACATGAGGTGATAAAGGTTATTTCTTTTCAATAAAGAATTTATATACTTATGAAATAAACTGCCTAAAATAGATTCAAAATTATAGGATTGTTCATACGTCTTTATATGAAAACCGATCTAACCTTTATCACGAGTCTAAGTTGACTAAAACATTTAAGCAGCATTTTCTTTCCCCAGTGGAAAATTGTCAGAGGAGGCAGCAAAGATGACCACTAAGTGGCAGAATTGCTACTGAAAGAAAGATTAATGTAAGGGAGAACAAAAAACAGGTTGAAAGGCTTTGTTAAGTGATTATACCCCACAACAAGAAATATATTAACTTTTTCTTCATCTATAAGTCCCATATCCTGTCCTGACTTTTCCATCTTTCTCAACTGTTCTGGGCCTTAGTTTTGTTTTTTGTTTTTGCTTTTTATCTGTTTTCATCTATTTCACATGGTTGTTGTGAAGATTAAATGAGATTAGGTAACAAAGCTCTTAGCAAGTGTCATATAATTATACGCGTTCAACAAACATTTGTTGTGATAATTATATGGTCATAATCTTAACTTTCCTTCTAATAGATTTTTAGTGCTCCAAGCCTCAAATACTATGAGAAAATATGCTGGATTATATTGCTTTCTATATGAGAAGACTAAATAAATTAAGTCCTTTCTAAGATTCTTGGCACATGGGAAATAAAATGGGGTTTTTTTAGTCAAAAATCAAGAGTTTAAGAAAAGCCTAGTCACGTTTTTGAAGGGCCAGCCGTACCATGACATTCATCCTAAAGACTTATTTTAGGCACCCTATGAATAGGCTCCCAACTCCTACATAATAAAATCTCCATTCTTGTCTTTCTCTGCTTTATTACAAAGTCAGTCTTCATCATGAGCCCAAATCTTTCTTCCTATAGATCTTTTCCATTTTAATTATATTCCTTAAAATCACATAGAATAAGTAGGAAGAAAGATAGTGAACAAAAAAAATCTCATAAATTTTCCATGCATTGTAATATTTTACGTGTAATCATATGTATTTCCTATTTCATCTGATAATGTTTTCATAAAACTAAAAGCAATTAGTATAATTATCATGAAGTATTCTCTTCTCTGGGTGAATGATTCTAGGTCACTTTTTAAATGTCATAGAAGAAATTATTCTGCACCTCACTTTTTTAAGTTGTGTTCTTACTTGACAAATAATAATTGTACATATTAATTGAATTCAGTGTGATGTTTTGGTATATGTATACATTGTGATGATTAAATCAAGCAATTTACATAGTTGTCTTATGATACTTATCTTTTTTGGGAAGGTGTAAGGACATTTATAATTTACTTTTTTAATATTTTTGAAATATATGATACATTATTATTAACTGTAGTCACCATGCTGTCCAATACATCCCATAAACTTATGCCTCCTGCTTAACTAAAACTTTGCACCCTTTGATTAACATTTCCTCATTCCCAACCCTCATCCTTCCCTACTCCCTTTCTCTTGTAAGCACTATCCTACTCTCTCCTATGAGTTAGCTTTTTTTAGATCCCACATATAAGAGAGATCACACATTATATGTTTTTCTGTGTCTGGCTTATTCTGCATCTCTTTATATCATAATAGAAAGCCCTCCACTTGTTTTATTGTTGCTGTTCTTTGTTTTTAGTCCATTTAAATATGACACCCAAAACTGAATGCTACACTGAAGAAGAAAACGCATTATTCACAATCGTTTGAAAACTTGCCGTGGAAATTCCCACTGCTTAATCCTCAGATGCTATGGGGCTACTCACAAGAAGGCCTCACACATGGAGCAGGTGTTGCCATGCATTTTCCCATCTGGGCCCTGGATGGGGTCATTCTCTCTGGTGCAAAAAAGCCGTCCGTTGTTCCTGGATTTGCGGTATTCACTACACAACTTCTGTGAAATTGAGGCGGGAAGTTGAAAATGTTGAACATAGGTTGAATCAGATTGCAAAAATAGCTAAAGCTTGTAATTTTTTTCTTAAATGAGGATTAGCAATTGACTTATTTTAGAATGATTAACTTTGAAGGCATGGATTTTTTAAGTGATAAAAAAATGAACCCATCAACCAAGAAATAGTCACATATGTGCACACATGCAAACACACATGAAAACACAAACTGTACAATTGTTTCATACAGTTTTTAAGGAACGTATGTGTTCCCTGAACATGATCTGTGGATCCTCAGAGCCATATCCCTCTGAGTTGTTGGAGGGTGTACACTCACCTCAAAGGAAGCTGTACTCTTAGATTGTCTTTTGTTTCTTGATTTGCCTTCCTTTTTTTTCTTTTCTTCTTCTGCTTGGCTAAAAAAGGATAGTTAAGAAGAGATAAGTAAAAATCATAGAATCTGCATATTAGAAGTGATCTCAAATGTAATTTAATTTTACACTTAACAACGATTAAATTCTTTTAATGTGATGTGCCTAACCCTGTGCTTACACTGTGAAATCCTCACAATTGCATTACAAAACTACTATTATAGCCCCAATGTACAAATAAACTGACAGATGGGATGCATAACTCACCTGAAGATGTAGAAATAATAAGTACAGACTTGGGATTTAAACCCTAGCCCAGAGGTTTTCTAAATTTCCAATGCTCATTACTATCTCTAATGACTCTCAAGCTTTTGCTTTAATCTGCCTGTAAAGTCTGTACTTAAATCATCCTTGGAATTCCATGGTAAATCATCCATCTTTGAAATCCTCAAACTGTTAGGAAGTTCTTCCTGGCATCCAGTTGGAACCTGTCTTCCAGGGCTTTCATCCATTGGCCCATTGGCCTCACTTTTAATCATGGAGATAAGCTAGAACTTGTCCTGTTTCCATACTTAAAAAACAAAACTACTTGAATATTTCAAGATTATGACTTTCTCCTTGCTTAAGTGTGAAGTCTTAACAATCTTCAAAGGACATGGATTTTCAAGTACATGTCTCCAATCAGACAGTTTCTCTAAATATGCTTTAATTCTTTCATTTTTATGTTGAAGTGGCCCTCCCATAATTGAACATGGAAATGAAATAGAAAGAACAAAATCATTCCTCATGTTCCCAGCTGCGAGGCTACTCACAAGAAGACCTCACACATGGAGCAGGTGTTGCCGTGCACTTTCCCATCTGGGCCCTGGATAGGATCATTCTCTCTGGTGCAAGCAAGTTTTCCATTCCTCACAAGCTTTCGATATTCACTGCAAAGCTCCTGCCAAGACAGAAGAAGTAAGTTGGCTGTATATTTCATTTCTACTTAAAGCAGAAGGTTCAAACATCTGTATTGGCAGAAACTAATGTGATATCTCCTTGAGCTGAGGATTTTAATTGTGTTTTTCTCAAATGTAAAATTCAGTTCAACAACAAGAAAAACATCATATGATAAGAGATAGGAAAAAATAAAACATAGCACGATGTCCTGATATAATACAAGCAATATATAAGCAAATTCTACTATAATCTAAACAGAATAAAATAAGTACAAACATACAGGGTACAAGAAAATCTGCGAACTTAAAGGTTGGAACCATGAAATCTGACTGTGGAAATCAGGGAAGGTGTCAGGGAGCAAGAACAATTTAGGTGAGACTGTGGAAGTGTAAATAGGATTTGACTGGGCAAAAAAAAATGAATTGGGAAATACGCACACAGGTTTATGAAAATAAAACTAGCTGAAAAACACAGGTAGGAAAAGACATGGCACATAGCAGAGCATGATTTTCTGAATGGAGATAAGGATACAAATAAGAGGAGAGATAATGGGATTAAAGCACATCCTGTATTTGATGATGAGCTGCTTGTGGGTTTTAAGCAGAGCAATATTATGATCTTATTTACATTTTGAAACATTACTCCAGCTATGTTAGGGAGACTGGTTGGGCAAGGGAAAGGATAGAATCCAGAGTGAAAATTAGGAGACTTTTATCATCAAAACCATTGGTGATGATAACTGAGCTAAGGCTTTGGAAACTAATATTGTAATATTTCAGGGATAAAAATCATGCTTTGGGGGGAATTAAAGTATTTTTATCTCAAATTGGAAGTGAAATATCAGAAACTCATACGTAGAAAGCACACATGTAGAATTTCTCTGGAAAGTAGTTAGCAAAAGCTTCTAGTCTATAAGTGATAAAACTAGAAGTAGAACTCAGTTTTTCAGCTTTTAAACAACTTTTTTTTTTTTTTGCAGAGTTAGTTTTGAATCAGCAAGAACGAATCCGTCTTCCGCTATAATTCATCTCAATACCATCCCCAGATTGAAGAGTTAAGATCTTCTGGGGATTTCTGCAGGGCAAAATCTCACCCTTTAGGCTCTTAAAATTTGTTCAAATTATAGCACCAAATAGGATTTATTGGATGGATTCCACTCACTGCATATGAGGTTGCTTTTCCAGATTCTCTTTTATTTCTAGCTTGTGCTTCAGCCTTTTTCTTTTCTTCATTTTCTGCTTGGCTGAATAAGAGAGAAAAAGAAGCAGATCCATTAGGAATAAACGCATGCCACAATTTCTCCACATCCTTGCACTGTTAACTGTTCTCCCTCCTTAGAGTGGAACAATTTTGTCCCTTTATCACTGCATATCAATGAGAAGCAACAAAATACCCTCCAGGATAGTATAGTGCTATGATTTCTTCATAATGTCTGTTTAACGTTGAAAGAAAGACAGCAATAGTGGATCTGGGAAACTCGCTTTCTGTAAATTAGCTTTCTTGCCTATAGTGAGAAAAGGAGCATCATCAATGTTCATAACAGAGGCACCAAAACTAAAATCACCGTGGCATAACCTGAAGGCTAAAAGTGGCCTTAACAAAGCACATCTACTCATCCCCTTGTTAATCAGAGAAGATGAGAGGTAGAGGGGGTCTTTGCTACATCTCGGGATATGACTACAACCAAGGTCTCCTCCCTCAAGACCATGGTCTATCTACCACACCATGTGTACCCTAGCTTTGCTTTGAACTTAAATATTTTGCTTACTCATAGCTGTTTCATCTAAAGGGCAAGATGTAAAAAACAAAAAAAAACAAAAAAAAAAAAACAATAATTTCCATATACTGATAAAACAAATAAGCCTAAATTTGCTTTGTACAATGGAATTGCACAGTATGTACAGTTAACTGATGATATTTCAACCATATGTGTTGTCAATCAAAACAAAAAAAGTCATAGATTCTAAATATAAGCTAAATACTTAATTTGAGCTCAGCCAAATAAAGTGAGAGCTATCATAAATTTTGAAAGAAAACTGTGCATTCTAACTTATTGAGAAATGTTACATTACATAAAATAATACCCATTGTAATTTTATAGGAGTTTAGGGTTGCTTCATGGGAAATTTGACTTTATTCCATTTCTACATTAAGCACCACCTTTGGACTCTTAACTCCCATGGAAGATGAGATACCTATAAATTGCTAAAACAGGCTAACATGTGAAGTTTGAGGAGCGAGGGGGCATCTAATACTTGCACAAGTTCATGTTTGTCAGGACATTCCAATGCTAAAAGAGGGAGCGTCAGAGGAACAAGGCGTCTTAAAATAAATAACTCTAGGTACTTACTCCCAGATCTATTACTGATATTTTCCATGTAACGTATTCAACTCACTTCCCTGTCTTGAGCTACAGTTTCCCCATCTATGAAACAAGCTGTTTCTATTAAATTACCTGCAAAATCCCTCTTTCTTTGACATTCTAAAACTCTATACTCACAAGTAGGCTTGACACATGGAACACAAGTTGCCATGCATTTTCCCATCTGGACCACGAATAGGGTCATGTTCTCTGGTACAGAAAAGTATTCCATTCTTTGCCTGATTCTGATATTCACTGCAGAGTTTCTGAATAATGAATATGAAATAGTTTAGATATAGTTCTGTTTTCTGTGTATGAATGTTAAATGTTATTTTACAAAGAAATTGAAAAAGAGAAATTAAGGATGAAAAATAAAACTTTTAATATTTAGGACCATCAAAAAATTGTGATATTTCTCTCCTTGTAATATCCATTTACATCTTCAATGAATGCTTGTTAGGAATATATAAATAGAAATATGATTTATTTATATTTATGTTCTTCATCAGTCAAATGGAAAAGATAAGTAATTGCAATATAAAAAACTAAGAAATATAACACTATTCTGAATTAAGTGTGTACAAGTACAATGAAAAGAATAATTCATGGAAGTTCAGGGAACTTATGTCTAAGTTCTATCTTGAGAATATATTCAGGAACATAATGTGGTAAAAAGGCCATTGAAGAGGAATTAAATGGACAAACACACAGAGGCGTGAAAGAGCATGTTATTTTGAGGTAATCTAACATATTTATGAATATAGTGGCTAAATAATTAGTTGGATAAAGAGAAGAATATTTGGGAAATGGTCAAAAGGAGACCTTGAAAATCAAAGACCACTAAACTTTGAAAGGAATTTGGATATTACTTTTAGGCAATGGGAAAATTAGAAATGTTTATAGTAGAAAATGGCAAAATCAAATCTTTGTTTTACAAAGGTTATCAACCAGATGTGTGGAGGATTTGATTGACTAGGGACTGAAGTTAGAACAGTAATTATATTATAAAAAAAGAGAGACAGGGAGGAAAAGAGAAAAAAGAATAGAGAGATAGAAGAAAAAGAAAAAGGAGAAAGGAAAGGAAGAAAGGGAAGGAAGGAGAAAAATTGGAAATAAATGATAAAATAGTAGTTGACAGATATTTGAGTATTAAAATTAAAAGGACTTGGTAACCTAGACTGAGGGGAAGAAAGCAGTTCAAAATGAGGCTTAGGCTAGGTGTAGTGGCTCATGCCTGTAATCTTAGCACTTTGGAAAGCTGAGGTGGGAGGATAGCTTGAGAGTGGGAGGTCAAGGCTGCAGTGAGCCATGATCCCACCACTACACTCCAGCCTGGGTGACAGAGAAAAAAAAAAAGAAAAAGAAAAAGAAAAAAAAAGAAAGAAAGAAAATGGAGTTACACTGGCAGAAGGTGGCCTGATGGAGTGGCTTACTTAGGAGAACTGTTGACTGCACATCATAGAAGTCTGGAAAACTGTCTGTAAGAAATAAGTTGTTTCTATAAGAAGTGAAATGGTCTGAATATACTCTAGAATATCTTCAAACATTGGAATTTTATAGCATCGCTGACTCGTGGAACCATAGTTTTTGTTTTCATATTCTATGAAATGAAAACAACATGGAGGATGAATTAAATCTTGAAGACTGAGAAAGATGGAGACCAACAGTGTACAGACCAGGTACGATGCCAATACATCAATGCAAAAGAAAACTATTAAGTGTCTGAGCTAAGAGGGTAGCAGTAGAAAAACAGACAGGTGACTAGTTAAAAGATGCTTAGAAAGCAGAGCACAGTATAATTTAAAAGGAAGCACATTAAAATTCAACATTGATATTGTTTTCAAAATAAATACCTTCACAATAGCTACCACACATTGAAGACTACATATCACACTTTGAATTCAGACAATGTTTTGATATTTCACCTTCATTTAGGAGTGCAAAACTATATTATTAATGTGACTTGATTAATTTCCTCCATATACAGCTAGAAATTGTAATGCCATAATTTTTTAATCTAAGTTTCATAAAACAATAACTATAAATTAGTTTCCAGTAAACCTACTAGTAGTCTGGAAAATATTAAACAATATTGAAAGTGCATACTACATAATATGCACTCTGTCACACACACACCCCACACACACACAAGTTGTAACTAGATTGATCAAACTGATTCTCACCACAATTTCTCTTTTAACTTTAGTTTTTTCTTCAGCTTTTCCCAAATTTTGATCTGTTTTACTGGTTTCCTCTGAAAAACGCCGCTTGCTGGAAAAAGTAAAATAAATGAGTAGAGATGCTTCCGATCTTCATTTTACAAAACAGTCATTAGGTACAGATGGAAAAATATCTAAGTTGTCCTGAGTTTTAGTACAAACACTTTAAAAACACCTCAAATCCCCAAAAAGACCCTTTAATTTCACCTTTATACCATTTCCTTCCACTAAATGATCTTTTTTCTCATCTCTCTTTCTTAAAAGAAATTTAAAACTCTTCAGTTTAAATTCTACCTTTTTGAAGAAGACATTCCAGTTCCCAAATACAAATGAGCTCTACGTCTATTGCTGTGTTTTTGTATCTGAATAGTCTTCTCTTATACAACATTTTTTATTCTATTTTGCAATATATAAATATGTGCACATGTCCATGGCTTATTTCTGCTACCGAACTTAAGCTCCTTGAGAGTGGGAGATCTTCATTCATATCTTCATTCGTTCATTTCGTGAGTAATTATGGCTTTTTGGGCAAGCGTTGGCTGGGCCCTGGGCATGCAGGAGTATATAATACAAACACATACTCTGCCCTCTTGTAGTTCTTGAGGCTGGTAGAAAAGACTGAAAGTCAACAAATACTTGGAGAAATAAAAGTATTATTGCCAACTGTGATGGTGGTTAGAAAAGACAATTACTAAGGATTTTGAGAATTTAATTTCAATTAGGGAGGGACTTTAGGAGTTCTTATCCAAGGAAAGATAATCTGAAATGTAATCTACAAGAGGAGGGGACATCAGCTAGCCAAGACTGGGAGGAACTGGCATAGGACAGGACACAGGAAAGGGCTTGTAGAGCTAGAGAAGCCGAGAGTGTCATGAGATGTCATCTAAGACATTTTCATAAATGTAATAATTTGTATGTTGTGAGATTTGCCCTTCTCCCAAGGTCATATGTCCCAGATAAAAAGATAAGAGTAATCCAATTAATGTATAAACCTGAAGTATCTAAGAGTGTTCCATCAACACTGTTACTATGGGATAATTACTGAAGAAAAACAATCAAAGTCGTGGTACCTGCTTTTACCCCCATTCTATACTAGAATTAGTTCACAAAGAGGTTCACATAGGTCACAGTCACAGGCGAATGTTAAGAAGTATGCTGTAAGTCAATATTTCAACTGGAAAATGGAATGCATTTCTCCTCAGAAATAGACAAACATCAGTAGTGCCTACTCAGTAGATAGCATTATGATTTGTGGAGGACATAAAACTGCTCAGATGGTTCTCAACCACAAGGCTTCCTTTCAAAGTTATTTTTACTCATCAGTCCAGTCAATCTCCACTTCCACCCTTTGAATCACTCTGAAAAAACCGCTTCTATACTCACAAAATTTCAGCACACAGGGCACATTTGTTGCCATGCATCCTGCCGTCAGGGCCACGGACTGGATCACTCTCCCGTGTACAAAAAAGTCTTCCATTTCTCACTTGTTTTTCATATTCCTTGCAAAAATCCTTTGAAAAGACAATTGTATTTATTTTACTTCATTTCATTTCAGGATATTTTATTTTTTGAGACAGGATTTTGCTGTATTGCCCAGGGTGGATTGCAGGGGAATGATCATAGCTCACTGAAGCCTCTAACCTCTAGGCTCAGAGATCCTTCCACCTCAGCTTCCTAACTAAATGGGACTACAGACTTGCACCACCACACCTGGCTAATTTTTTTCTTTTTTGGTAAAGACTGGATCTCATCATGTGGCCCAGGCTGGTCTTGAATTCCTTGGCTCAAGTAATCTTCCTGCCTTGGCCTCCCAAACTGTTGAAATTATAGGCGTGAACCAACACGTCCAGCCAACAAGTAATTTTATTTACCACTTTTCTACTTTTTAATCCAGAAACTTTATAAGAGATTTATTACCACAAAACATCAGGTCTAGAAGTTGGCAAATACATAAAACATATTAATGAGAATTACTAAGAAATAGTAATTATATTGTCAACTACTTGGCACTTGTATCTGTTATGTGGTATGTTTATTAAAAGATAAAAAAGAGCCTCAGAAAAAATAAGGCTGACCAAGAGTTTTCTTGGATTAAAACTAGGTATTTCTTTTTAACTTTCAAATCAATAGGGGTCAGGGGATATCTTTCATGAGGTTCCAGCACAACCACAACAAAATGCAGGAGCCAAATCACAAAAAAAAAGAAAAAAAAATTGTGAGAAGATGAGATGTCTAAAAGTGACTTAATATGGATCAAGTCAAGAATAATCCAACTAAGTTTGTAAGTATAAAGAAACAAGATATTATCCAACAGTGTTATGCTTACTTTAGTTAATTTTCTCTATGGATCTGTGGATAATTTTTGTATATTCTGCCTTCTTTATCCATAATAATTTCTGACATTGTAGAGAGTAAATCTAATTTCCTTTCACCCTCACCTTGGACAGATAGGTCATCAAGACTGATACTGATTTAGAAAAGCTAAAAAGGAGTGACTTCCCCCCGCAAAAAAAAATCCAAGAAAGATTTGTTTTCAGATTTCCTGATGCTTTGGTTCAATACTTTCAGGCTACTTTCTGTGTTTTGAAAACTCTACTGTGTGATGAGGGCTAAACTTTACAAAAAAAATGATACTCTAAGCTACTCTAGGCTTGGGGATCTCTATGTCATTAAACATTTTGTGGTGAGATATAGTACTATAATATGACCTACAAAAAATCCTAGTCTGTAACTTTCTTTTCAACTGTGTGAACTTCGTCATTCAATTTCAGGCAAGAAAACATGGGCATAAAGAGCATGGCTAGGAGGCAAATGACCTGGGCCACTAGATTGTGCCTCTCACCCAACTGGGAGACCACACCAAAGTCCCTTCTCCTTTGAAACCACAATGTTACTACTTCTACAATGAGGTTTTTAGAACAGATGCTCTGTAGGACCTTTTCTAGATCTAGCATTCTTTGGTATTTAAAAAAAAATAATTCAAATTCCATTGGGATGCTTTAACAGAGAATCCTAATTTCTTCCTATTAAGAAGATATTTATTTTTGGAGGAGCAATGGATGTGCTCCAAACCTCATGGTTGTTAACAATCTAGAAATAGAGAAGCAGAAGACAGTCACCTGATAATCATAGCATGGTATAAAAAATTAATGCTCAATGGTACTCATAAAAGAAACAATGATAATTTCAGTTTATAAGTTGTGATTCATCCAAGGAGATTCTGAAGAAACACTGTGTATGCAACCTAGTGACAAGTTAATTATAGGGAACATATTGAGCCATCACAATAAAGCAGTCCTATTCACACCATCATGCCCAGTGACCCCACCAAAACAATGACCCTAGCCACAGAGAGGAAGAGGGAAGTACAGAGATCTAATGAAAAACAAAGGAAAAGAACTCTCTGTGTTTATGAAGTAATAAAATGTTAACTATCACAGGATGACCCAAAGTTTTAGACTGAAATTTAACAACCACCACAAAAGAATTCCTTTTCAATCCTTGGCAAGTGTTGCATAAACTGTAGATGGTTCTGAATACTTAGTTTTCCTAAATGTAAACCTTTAATACTCTATTTAGGTTGAGAGCTTTGCTTCATTAAATAAGCATTATGAACTGAAGGGCTAGCTCTTGACTACCAAAAGGTGGGCTTGTTTCTTCCTTTAGGAAAACATAAGCCCTACCATCTGCAAAAAGGAGTGCACTTGTATTAGCACAAAATTGTGCAGGATGTAGAATCACAGTCCAACAGGAAGGTAAAATTCAGGTCATTTATCCAACGTCTTTACTTTGCTGACAAGAAAATTAAGGCCCAGGATGATTATTTACTTAGTCTTCCACACCCAGAGCATGGCAAAACCAAGGCTAAAATTCAAGCGTTCTGACTTCTCAACAAATGGTTAGCCATTTAGCAAAGAAACTGCTATCCCTCTCATTGAAAGTAGGTGATTTAAGAAATCCAGGCTGCATTACCTAAAGTGCTTATTCAAAACTTTTTATACTAGATTGAATAGTTAAATTATCAAGTAATTAAAAAAAATAATTTTAAGGATATTTTTTAAAACACAATCTAAAAATTTGTCTTTTTTTTTTTTTAAGCAGAACCAAGACCTTTATAAATGCAGGTTTTTCTGAACAGAATAATCACAATGGCAAAGTGAGTAACTTCAACTTGTGTCAATTTAATTACACATAAAATGCACTAGTGGATATAGTGTTTAAAACACTCTGTCACTATTTTAAAATTATTCCTGTTTAATTTATATTACATTGCCATTTTTAAACAATTTATTCAGAGTAAAATGGGTTTACACTAAATCAAAAAGAAGGCTGCTAGAAATTAAGCAGAATTTGGTTTATATAAACTTTCTATCTTATATCGTCTTTTGGGGGCTAGAGGACTGGAGAAACACAGGTGGAAATTGCACATTTTGGGCCTTAAGTAGGAAATGCTGTTATAAATCTGAATCTAATGATTAATATTCTAGGAATAGTCAATTTGGGGAATTTTGATATTAAGAAAAATATCCATATAATAATAAAAGACAATGACTTTATTTCATTACTCAAAGGTTTAGGCATAAATTTGTTAATATTTATGGCCACAAGAACAAAATTGTGTTGGTGAGTCATTTTACCTTCTCAGCATTTCGTCGAATTCTAGTTTCACCCTCTCGCTTGGCATTTTCAGCTTCTTTTAAACTGTTAAGAAAAGTAAACAGTCGGTCAGTTTATGACTCAATCATATTTTCAGTATCCTCAGTCCTGTGCTAAACACTTTCATATCCTCTGCTACGAATTGCTGAAAATGATTCACTTACAAGAGACAAGCATTTCCATCTTCAATGCCTGAGCCAGAGAAATTGCCAAAGATAAGGAAAGAAAGACAGCAATAGTGGATCTGGGAAACTTGCTTTTTGTAAATTAACTTTCTTGCCTATAATAAGAAAGGGTGTGAAACTGACTCACTGACAGTCAGTTAGAAGCTTTGTTCTGTAAAACTGAATGGGTGTGACACCTTGATTGACAAACAGAAGATTGTCAGGAAAATTCCCCTTAACAGGCAGAACCAAGAGCTTTAAAATAATGCTGTGACAAGGGTGAAACCAAACTGAGCGTTTGAGGCATTGCCATCCACACCCTTAAGTATAACTTTGTATACCTTGTAAAGTATTTGTTTGCTTTCATGTAAAAGTACTAAGTTGTTAATGAAAGCTACATTTGAATTGAGCTTTAAGCCCTTTCACATCTATCATTTGATTAGCTTCTCATCCTGGAGATAGGTGTGGCTGTCTCAGTTCCAGAGGAAGAAGCCAGGAGTTAGAGAGGTCAAATTCCCCTTTTCACATAATGCATAAAAAGAAAAAAAAACCCACAGAATTAGGGCAGCTTTGAACACTGAGAAAACATGTCTCCTAGATAAGAAAGTGGAAATCAGGCTGATTTCCTGTCTGGAAACCAGTTATCATCACCGTTTTCTAAACCTGATTGGACATGTCCTTGAATTCTACAAGGACTAACTGTAATTTTCAAAGGCAGGTGTGACGTTTGATAGTCAGTTAAATCTCTGTCTTGATTTTAAAGTTCCAGTGATGTAAATATAGCCATTTAAGGCTTGCTGGCACATGAATTAGAGAGTCTAAACCTTGTTTAACAGCCAGAATATGAAAGACTAATTAGATCTTATCCACATCTGCGTCTTTAATGCCCAAGTACTGCCAGGCACAGAGATAAAGATTAACCCAATAGTCCTTCCTTTTGTAATGATCCGCGTTCCACTTTTTAAGTTAATAAATAGATTCAGACACATGGCATTATTACTATTATTATTTTAATTAGCCTCACATTACTCAGGAAGGGTCTCTACATATGCCCAAATGAAGCAACGGATGTCAAACGACTGACCTAGATCATTCCATGTGAAAGTGCTTTCTAAATTTTAAAATATTGTGCCTTATAAAACACTATTCATCTTCAAATTACTGTAATTTAAAAGAAATAAGAGTCTTGAATTTAATAACTAACATGACCACCTTATTCTCTCCTTTTAAGAAACTTCAATCAACGATAAGAAGAAAAAGAAAAGAAGCCTTTCTGTGAGAAAGGCTATTTCACATTGTAAAGACAAAGAATTGCACGTTTCGTGAAAAGGATTTTATCTCTCTGCAGAGTGATTCTCAGGACAGCAACCAAGTGCATCGTCATCAAGTCCACCTGCGGATGATGCTACTTACAACAGCTCAGCACACATCACACACTTATTGCCATGCGTCTTCCCATCAGGACCAAGAACAGGATCATTTTCCCTTGTGCATCCAAGTCTTCCATCTTTAACAAAGGGCCGAAAAGCACTGCATACATCCTGAACAACAGGGAAAAGAACGTGAAACTTACCAAGATTGTAATGCTGACAACACTGTTTTCAGAAATTTTATTGAACTCAGTCCTGCTGACATTGCTATGGGCCACTTAGAGCAGTACCAGCTGTGTAGATGTAGCTCAGTAAGTACTCTATAATTCATGTGGTTAAATATAAAACTTTTTTACTTGTTTATTCATTTATTTAGTAAACAGATAACCTACTATGTGCCAGAACTCAGACAGAGCACAGTCCTTGCCATCAACTTGCTCCCAATCTCCTAGGTGATAAAAAGAGACATTTAAAATTGCATGATGCTAAATGACTTGGTGGAAGTAACCTCAGGTGCTCTGGAAGCTTATAAAAAGGGCATCAGACCTTGAAAATTAGGAAAATCATTCACCTGGAAAAAGACAAGTGTGACATGTGTGAGATCCTTTCTTCCTTCCCCTCCCCTACCATCACAGGCCCACAAAATTGTATCATAGAAAAAAAAATCTATTTAGTTCAAATCTCATTTTAGGATAAGTAATTTGTCCAAGGTCTCCGAACAGCAAGTGACACTGCTGGGGTTTTAACTCAGGCTGAGTGACTGAAGTGTTGTGCCCTTTCTACTACACATGTAGTTTCCTTTTTATTTCTTGTCCTTTTTTTTTTTTTTTTTTATAGAAAGCAGAAATAGATTGAAAGTTCTAACCACCAAAGTAATCTGATCCAGTTTCAGAGACTATAATTAGCTTTTTCACATTAGTGGGCAGTACTGGGTATTCCATTTCACAGAAAGCAAGAATTACTTCCTTCCAAGGCTCCCACGTAAGAAGGAAGAGGAGAGCACCTACTTCCTATTTGAAGTTAGCCTCCCAGTATTTCCCATCACGCTGACATTTGACCTCACCTGCTCTGGATTACTGCTCTTACATTCCCCTTCACTTTTTACACCAATTTGGGACCCGGTTTTCCTAGAATCAAAAGTTAGTAGACACAGCAGATTAATATCACAGAACTTCGACCATTCAAACCTAACTGCTCTACATTCCTTTGCTCCCGAAAACAGCTGCCACATAGTATTATTTTAATACTTTTTCTAATAAAAGTCACTGTTTATAATTTGAAGTCAAAGAAATGTAGTTAACATGGAAGAGATGGTAAAGATTCAGACTTGTAAATACTATTTATAGAAATCTTTTTTTAACCTTTGTTTAGAGGAGGGATCCACATCAGAAGACGGGGAAAAGTAAAGCTTGTAACTGGATAATAGATACCCCTCAGCCCCCAAGGAACTTTGTTGTTTTAAATAAACAAAGTCAAATTTGTATTATCTAACATCCCCCTATACTACTCTTTATTTGGGTTATGAAGGCTAGTATTTTATTTTTCATAGAAAGTACATAAAGTCTTGATAATTAATTTTGTTCAGTGTCGTAGACCTTTAAAGCATATCTGAAAACACAGAACCGCAAATGTAAGAGATATTTCCTAATTTGTAAAAAGTTAAAGCAGATTACAATGATAACATCTGTAAAACAATAAAAATTTAGTAAAAACAATATAAAGAAAAAACTAAGTATTTAAAAGTGATAAGAAATAAGTTCTTTGAAAGGATATCAGCTGAGGGGCACTATAAAAGTCAAGTTTTCAATTTTATTGTTGAGCCTCCTAGCAGCTAGAGCTGCAAGGAAAACAGCACAAGGAGAAGTATGATTCGCATCGCATGGTACAAAGAAATATACCAGAAATTAGGGGAGAGAAACTTTCACCTGGACCAGAGATTTAAAGATTTATAATGGGATTCCCCACATAAGACACAGTAAGAATTAAATATATAGCATGCTCATACTTATGCTACACAATATATATCTGATAAAAATCTGTGTGTTCTTCATACGTTTGTTTTCTGTTCCTCTATGTTGACCCTTGGTGAGAGTTGAGGACATAATTTTAAAGTGAATTTCTGAAAATACCATCCTGCAAAGGATGATAGTGTTTTAATGCAGTTTTATTTTGCTGAAAATATTTATTGCAAGGAGAGCTAAAGCTTGCAGGATCTCAAAAAGTGAATAATTATAATATCCCTCATTAGCCTATACAAACCTTGGTTTTCATATTTGCAAAATCTTAAGACCAGACAATTCAAGATTGAGATCACAAGCCAGAACCCGCCAAGCAGGTATGTCATCTTGTTGGTGAAGACAATTGATAACCAAATCTAGCATTGAGGGTAGAGAAAGAACAAAACAGAGACAAGATATAGGACAGTAAGATGCCTTAGCTATTTGGTAAATGTTGAGAGATGGGAAGAAATTTAATATTGCAAGTCCCAATTATCTACTCTAATATTACAAATTATTAAGCACGTAATAAACATAATTTGATAAGGAAATAATTCTCTGTGATAAAGGGTATACACATAGATAAACAAATAGATGATAGATGCTGGATAGATAGAAGACAGATATGTGTATGTATATATATGTATATATGTATGTATGCGTGTCTAAATAAATATATTCTATAATCTGTTATGTATTATAATCATATAATCTATATCTTATAGATTATAAAATAGTAAATCTGTATTTTATTATAATATTAAATGTTTTATTATATTAAAGCGATATTTTTTTATATATTTTAAATATAAAATCTAACATTTTATAGATTATGAACATATAATCTATAATCTCCCTATCCTGTCTACTTCGTAAAGTGATAACCATCTGATAAATCATACATAAAAGTGCTTTGTAAAATATAAAGTGTCACACTATACACCTTTGTCTTAAGAGTAGTAAAATAAGTGGTACTAATAATTTAGGAATGGCTAACTCCCACATAATGAATTGTTAGCTTAAAGACTGTAGGAAAAACTGTGTCATGTAGTTATAGAGAGAACATGTTTTAGGGAGAAAGCCTACTTCAGAGAATACTCACGCATTCTCAGCACACAGTGCACATCTGTTACCATATGTTTTCCCATCTGTGCCACAAACAGCTTCATAAAAATCGGGACAGATAAAATCCCCATCTCTTTCTCCTTTTTTAAAATCATCACAATTCAGCTGCAAAAGACATGGTCAAGGAACGTCAAAATATAAGAAACAAAATAGTCCTTAGATGTATAAATAGATTAACATTTTAAGCCCACAATAATGTAAATTGCTGGAGAAGAAAAACATATCATGAAGGCTATAGTGAGCTAATAAATTTATGGGCAATAAAACATGATCCAAGAACAGAGATAAAATTAGATTTCAAAAGAAAGAATTTCAGTATTACTTCAGCCACTTGCTGTCTGGGTGAAGTAGGCCAAGTCACCGCTCTGAAACTTGGCATACTGTTCATCTGTCCAATCCTGCCTGCCTCCTCCACAGAGTAGTAGTGAGGCCCAGTAGATTATGGATATGAAAGCTCTAAGTAAACTATAAACTACAGTAAAGTTTTTATTATTATAGATTAGGATAGTAATTAAGAGCAGGATTGCTTGTTTCATATTTCTAAGTCTGCCACTTAAGCTATGGGACTTGGACAAGTTATTTAACACTTCTATGCTTTAGTGTCCTCATTTGCAAAATGGTTATAATTTTGTCAAACTCTCAGGACTATATAGGGATTTAAATATGTTAATTCATATATAGCACTTGGAACAGTGCCTAGCACAGAACCATTTATTATTGTTGTTATTTTCAATGTTTTCTCTACTGACAAGCCAAGAAAACTAAACATCTTTTAGGTATGGCAGGAGAAACCCCAAATCTCTATTCTAATAATGTGACATACACTTAGGAACAAACCTGATGATAAAGAAAAACAAATGCACAAAGTAATAACTGAAGACTAGTGTTCAAGTCTCAGACCTGCCACCCACTCACTTCACCTCTTTGCACCTCACTTTCCTTATCAGAAAAATGGAAATTCACACTCTACCTACATTCCAGATTTGCAATAAGGATCAAATGAATTCTTATGAAACATTATTTGGCAACTTATTATTGTGACATAACCTAGCTAAAAAAGATGTAGAGTTAACTTGACTTTAACTTTTACCTAAAACCAAATAATAAAACTGGATAATTTTTCTTTAGAATATCACATTGCAAAATACAATTTCATGTTATCATTGTCAAAATAAAGACATTTTAATGATAAATGTGAAACACTTAGAATGTAGACCTATGATGAATCAGTATGTCACACAATATAAAGAATAAAAGTAGGATACAGAAGATCAGGTTGAGAAACTCTTATCCAGAAGGAAAAGAACTGAAAATAGAAAAGAAAAGCTAAAGAACATACTCCACTATTCATATGTTTAGAAATAAGTTAAAAATAGATTGAAAATAAGATAAGCAGTGGCCATATATGTTATTTCATTCATTCGTTCGTTTATTCCACAAAATTTATTACATATTAACTACATTTTAGCACTCTTCTGGACTGTGAAGCTGCCACAGAAAAAATAAAATAAAAAAGAGAGAGAGAAAAAAATGGAATACATATTCTAAGGGGCTTACATTCTGATAGAGACAGATATGCACAACAACTATAGATTACAGAAAGTGCTTTCAAAAATAAACAGAAAAATACAGTAGTGACCAGAATGGGGACTATTTTAGATATAGTGGCAAAAAAATGTCTTTCTGCAAAGGTGACATTTGAGGTGACATGAGATTAATGAGGCTGTGTCAACCATTAAACATTTGAGGGAAGAACATTCTAGGCATAGAGAACGGCAATTGCAAAGGATTTGTGGTGGAAACTAGACTGTCCTTTTTAAGGAATGGACGAAAAGAAGGGAAATCTGACTGAAGCATAAAGAAAAAGCAGGATGGCTATTGGTTTTCTCTCAAAAATCATTCCTGAAGAAACTACAGAAGCATAGGGAAATTATAGATCAAAGTAATTAACTCAAAACAATCACTACTATCCCCCTTCACCAGAAAATCAACAGCAACGTACTAACTAGGTCACAGGTGTAGACAGGGGAATGACAGAGCAAGTCGAAAGGCCAGCTGGGAGATGATGAAAACAGGCACAAGGATTTATGACTCCACCTCCTTCCCCTCCAAACCCCTAGGTGGTGGATCACAACCTACAGAAAACACCTCTTCCTAATGTTGACAATGCCTGAGATATTACAGATGGATTCCTGACCTGGTGAAGTGGCAGCAAGCTGGAGTGGAAAAGAGGGGACTCAGAACCTCCAGCACTGGGTCTTATCGCTTTTTCTATCCTTATGCTCACCAGAAGGGCTACAGATTGAAGATTGACATTGAACATTACCTAACTGAATTTAGCAGAAAAAATAAATACAGCCATTATGGAATATTACAATAAAAATATCTTTATATCTGACAAGTAAAAAATAGAATATACTAAACAACATGTATCAATTGAAGTAGAAATATTGGAATGGGTAGAAAAATATTTTATCAAGTCTATGTTACGGAGAGATGAGAGAAGATATCTGCATAAACAAATGTAAAACAATAACAAGAAAGAAGTTATAAAGGAAGAACAAAGTAGAAATTCTGAATATGGAAAATATTCAAATGATAATAAATCTAGCAATATAAAGAATAAATATGGGATATGTACAAATAAATAATGAACTTGTGAACCAGATGATCAGATCAAGGAATTCTCCTAGAAGGCAATGGAAATAAGAAACAATTTTTCTAAAAAAGGAAAAGCTAAAGAACATTTAAAATAGATTAGAAGTCTCAAAAAGAAGGAAATAAATATAGAAAGAAATATCTGAATAAAGGAACAATTTTCTATAATTAACAAAAAAAAGAATAAAAGAAAAGCAATAAGAATTTTAAGCTAAAATCAAGTTAATAACAAAATTGTATTTACAGAAAATATATGGAGAGTAGATTAACGTATATTTGGAGAGAAGACAAAGATATTGACAATAGACACAGATATTAGCAATAGAATAAATAATCAAAAGTATGGCTATTTGTTTAGGGATAGTCATAATAAGAACAAAAATAAATCACCACCCATAAAAAGCTAGAAAGAAGAAACTGCTAAGTATAGTAACTGAAACTATTTTAAAAATGAAAGAACCAAGTCTTACTATAACAGAAATAACAATAAATATAAATGTGCTAAACCTACAAATTGAGACAATTGGTAATTGGGTGTTTAAAAAAGAACCCATGTATTGAGAAAAATTAAAACGAAAACGCATGCAAGTATCAAACCAGTAAGGTAATAAAAATATACAAGACAAAAATGAAGAAGAAGAGAGCATATGCAGCAATATTAACACTTAAAAATTAGAATTGAGTCCAAAAATGTATCATAAGTGACAAAGGACAATATATGAAGTAAAAAATGACAAGAGCAAGAACAAGAAAGTATAACAATCATGAGCATATATTCACCTAATAATATAGACTTTAAATATGTCAAACAATAACAAATAGAATGTAATAGAATTAAATAAATCAATAACTGGAGTTAGAGATTTAAGCAAACACTTCTCAGAAATTTATATATTAAGTAAAAAAAAAAGAATCTTCAGCCATTAGATTTTTATAGACAACCACAACCAAGAAACAGAAAATAAACATTTTTTTAGAATATATAAAACATTCATAAAAGCAGAATATTTGTTAGGTCACAAAGTCTTAAGAAATAACAAATAATCAATACTACATCATTTATATTCTCTGACCAAAATTTAATAAAATTAAAAGCTAATATAAAATATTTAAAAGTTCCACATATTTGAAAATTAGATAATCTATTGCTAAATAACATTGGGATAGAGAAATTAAGAAGTGTTTGGAAAATAATGATAAATAGAAATACTTAAAGTATAAACCCTGAGATATATAATTATTAGTATCTTTATATTTGTCATAAATTTTTTAAAAATTAAATTTAAAGAATAAAGTATTCCTCAACCCCATTATAAAATGAACAGGAACAAACATAAAGAAACAGGAATTAACACCATAGAAAACAGAAACAACAGAGTATATTATCAAACAACCTGATATAAAAGATTTCTAGTAGGACTGACCAAAGAGAAAAGTAATATGAAAAGTAAAAATATATGGAATGATAATTAAAAACCACCATATAAATATTGAGACATTAATATGATGAAAGCATTTTATCAGTATCAGTATGCTAATACATTTGAAAACCAAATTGGATATATGACTGCAAAAAAGTATAAGATAACTACATTTGTTACACAGGTCAATAAACGTTAATCCAACTGATATATTGGTCTGAGATATTTCCACCCCAAAATAACTCAGTCCCAATAGCTTTATAATCTATTTTTATGAAGGTCTAGGTAACCTTGTATTAAATAATAGTAATGTACAAATCATTCCAAAGCAGTTACAATCATATAAACTGAAAAATAAAATTCTAAACAGCTTTATTGAGGTATTAGTTATATACTATAAAATTCACCCATTGAAAGTGATTCAATGATTTTTAGTAAGTGAATAGAGTTGTACAGCCATCATCAGAACCTGGTCTTAAAATAATTTCATCACCCTACGAGATTCCCCTGTGCTTGTGTACAGTATATCCAGCTCCCACCTCCAGCTTCAAGCAATCATTAAACTTTTTTCTGACTCTGTAAATTTGCCCTTTTTGGACATTTCATATTAATGGAATTATAAATATGTAATTGTTTAATTCTAGCTTCTTTCACTTTGCATAGTGTTTTTGAAGTTCATCCATATTGCAAAATTGTCAGTAGCACATCCCTTCTTATTGCTGAATAATATTTCATTGTATAAATATACTCCTTTTGTTTATCAGTTCACCAGTGGACATTTGGACATTTGGATTGTTTTTAGTTTAGAACTATTAAAAACATTGTTGCTATAAATATTCACATGCCTGACTTTCTATGGACCTGTATTTTCACGTCACTGAATTCCTAAGACTGAATTTTCTGGATCACATGGTCAATCTGTTTAAAATTTTAAGAAGTTCTCAAACTGTGTTCCAATATGGCTGTAACCTTGTATATTACCCCGATCTATCTATACGTGTTCCAGTTTCTCCACACCCTTAACATTTTGTATTTTCTGTCTTTGTGATTATAATCATTCTAGTGGGTATGTGTAGTGATACCCCACTGTGGTTTTAATTAGTATTTGCCTAAAAAATAATGGTGTTGCGCATCTTGTTATGTTCCTATTAGCCATTCATATATCTTTGGTGTAATATCCATACTTAATTGAGTTGTCTCCTTATAATCAGGTTGTAAGAGGTTTTTATATTTTGTGGATTTAAGTCCTTACCTGCTATATAAGTTGTGACTATTTTTCTCCCAGTCTATGACTTGCTTTTTCATTGACTTCTTGTTGTCATTTGAAGCACACAAATTTGCAATTTTTATAAATTTCAGTTTATTATTTTTGTATTCATGGATTATGCTTTTGGTTTTATATCTAAAGTCACTCTACCTACCCAAGTTCATTAATTTTTTCCTCCTATATTTTACTTGAGAAGCTTTATATATTTAGCTTTTACATTTAGTACCAAAATAAAATTTAAGTTAACTTTTGTGTATGGTGTAAGATAAAACTCTGTTTTTTAAAATTAATTATATTCAATTTTCTCAGCATTACCTTGACATGTTGGTTAAATATTAACTGACAATAAAAGTAAGTAATCTCAATTCTATTCCCCTAATCTTTATGCCTATCTTGAAATAACAGCACACTGTTATGACCACTATCGCATTGTAACAAAATTTAAATTCAGTTACTGTTAAGTGTCTCAATATTTTTTATATAACTAGTAGGATCACCTGCTTTATTTCTACCAAAAAGAAAGCCTGACAAGATTTTGATTGGGAATATGTTTAATTTATCGATTAATATTGGGAGAATTGCCATCTCGACAATATTGAGTTTTCTCATCTATGAACATGGACTATTTATCTCACTAGTTATTTGGATATTTCATTTTTCTCAGCACCATTTTATAGTTTTTATTGTATAAGTCTTGTACTCATTTTGTTAAATTCATTTCTACATTTTTTATGCTATCGTGAATGAAATTAATATTTTAATTTTCAAATTGTTCATTGCTAGTATATAGAAATACAATTTTGTATTATTAATCTTGCACACCGAAATCTTACTAAACTCATTTATTAGTTCTAGTAATTTTTCTTTTTGTGGATCCTTAGAACTTTTCATATATGGTATCATGTTTTGGAATTAAAGACAGTTGCTTCATTTCCAATAAAAAGTGTCTTTAATTAATTAATTAATTAATTTTGCCTTATACTGGCTAAGAACCTCCAGTACAATGTTGAATAGGAGTAGTGACAGTAAACCACCCTTTGCTTTCTTCTCAATCCTAAGGGCAAAGCATTCATTCTCTAACCATTAATTATAATGTTAGTTATAGGTTTTTCACAGACTTTCTTTATCAGACTGAAAAAGCTTAGTTCTATTGATAATATTTGTGTGAGTTTTCACCTTGAATGAGTGCTGGATTTTAATAAGTGATTTTTCAACATCTATTAAGATAATCATGTGGTTTTGCCCTTTATTCTGTTAATATTGTGTATTAGACTAAAGATTTTCTGTTCCTAAACCAACATTGCTTTCTTGGGATAATTCTTATTTGGTAATGATTTATTTTTTCATATTGCAGATCATTTGCCAGCCAGTGTCTTGCTAAGGATTTTTCTGTCTGTTTATGTGGAATATTTGTCAGTAGTTTTCTGCTTTTGTGATATCTTCTACATTTTGTATCAGAATAATGGACTGATATAATTAGCTGTAAAGTGTCTCCTCTTCTTCCTGAATGAATCTGTAAAGAATTCATATTATTTCTCCTTTCAGTATGTAATGGAAATTGCCAATGAAGTCATCTGCTCTTGGGCATTTTTTTAAATGTAATTACTGATTCAATGTCTTTACTTATGCTGTAAGTCTACTATGATTTTCCATTTCTTCTTGGGTCAATTTTCAATAATTTGATTATTTCTAGGAATTTTGCTATTTCATCTAAGTTATTTAATGTGGTGGCGTAATATTTTTCATAATATTCATCATAAGCCTTGTAGTTTCTCCAGGGCACATACTGATGTCTCCTGTTTCACTCTTGATTTTGGTAATGTTTGTCTTCTGTTCTTTTCTCGAAGGGAAAATAAAACTAAGGGTTTGTCAAGTTTGTTGATCTTTTCAAAGAACCAACATTGGTTTTATTAATTTTTTCTATTATTTGTATGTTTTGTGTTTTATTAATTTCTGCTCCAATCTTTATATGTTTCTTCTTCTGCTTGCTTTGGGTTTAGTTTGCTAAACTTTGTTTTCTAATCTTCTCAAGGTAGAGGCTTAAATTATTGAATCCTATCTCTTATTTCTGATTAAGCCATTTAAATCTCTAGAAAGTGCTTTAGACAAGTCCAGTAAGTCTTAAATTGTCTTTTTGTTTTCATTCAATTCAAATTATTTTCCAATTTCTCTCAAGATTGTTTCTTTAACCCACCAATTATCCAGAAGCGTGTTGCCTAATTTCTAAAGATTTGGGGATTTTCATGATTTATTTTCCTTGTTGGGTTTGAATTCAACTCTGTTGTAAAAAAAAAAAAAAATACTATATATTATTTTAATATATTAAAATTTATTATGTTTGTGTCTTAGTATGTAGTGTATCCTGAAAATGTTCCTCTCTTGCTTTAAAATAATACATATTCTACAGTCAATGGAGAAGCACTGTCTATATTTCAGTTTAGGTTGAATTAGTTGATAGTATTCTTCAAGTATTCTATTTGGTCATATTTAGTCTAACTGTTCTATCAGTATTTTAAGTTGAGTATTGAAATTCCTAACGATTATTTTTGCATTCTTCATTTCTTTTCATTTCTTTTAATTATAGCATTTTTTGTTATATAAATTTGGAGCCTCTATTTGGTGTGTATACATTTATCATTGTTATATTTCTTAATGTATTGATACTTTTAAAGTGATAAAATATCCCTATTTGTCTCTAATAATGTCTTAATGTCTATTTTATCACATATTAATATAGCCAATCCTGCTTTCTTATGGTTAAACTTAACATGGTACCGATCTTTTATCATTTCAACTATTTGTGTCTTTGAATCTAAGGAGCACCTACAGGAGATAGCTTATAGTTCCTTTGTTATCATTTGACAATTTCTGCATTTTGATTGGGATGTTCAAACCATTTATGTTTAATGTAATCACTTATATGGTTGTATTTACGTTTCTATTTTTCTATTTGTTTTCAATATGCTTTTGTCTTTTTTTGCTTCCCTTTTGTTCTACCACTATCTTGTTTCGGGTTAAATATTTCTAGTACACCTTTATAATTCCTTTGTTGATGTTATATATTTATTATATATGTTATTTTCTTAGTAGCTACTCTAGTAATTACAATATGCACCTTAATTTATTACAAACTACTTCAGAATAATACTTCATCCTGGTAAAATATAGAAACTTTGCCTTAATAAAGCTTTATTTTCTCTATCACCCTTTATGCTATTGTTGTCATATATATACATATATATATATATATATATCTGATAAAACAGCATTATAATTGTTGCCTTATATATTAAGATTATTTCTTTTAAAAAGGCTAAGAGATTAACTCAATTTTCACTATTTCTGGTGCTTTTCATTTCTCTCTGTAGGTCCAAGCTACCATCTGGTAGTTATTTCCTTTCAGCTAAATGATCTCCTTCATTATTATTTTTAAAGTAGTTGTGTTAACAACAAAGTCTCTCAGATTTCTTTAGTACAGTAATATCTTTATTTTGTTTTAATTTTTGTAGGATAGTTTTAGAGAATATAGAATATTGCTTAACCTTTTTTTTCTTTCAGCATTCTGAACATGTCATTTTGCTGCCTTCCAGCCTTCATTATTTTAGATGAGGGGCCAGCTTTTAATTGTATACAGCCTGTATATAGGATGTGTCATTTTTCTCTTGCCACTTTCTAAATTTTCTCTTTGTTTTTTTTATTTCAACATTTTAATCATGATAAGCCACATGTGGATCTCTTCATATTTATCCTATTTGGGGTGTATTGAGTTTCTTAAATGTTAAAATTAATTTTTTTCCATCACATTTAAGGCATCTTAGGCCATTGTTTCTTCAAATAATTTTTGTATTCCTTTTTCTCTCACCTCTATTTCTGGTATTCCCGTTATGCATATGTTGGCTTTCTTGCTGGTGTCTCAAAAAGTGTATAATTTTGTTCATTTTTTTCTCCATTGTCTGTCTCTGTATTTCCATTGTTAGTTTTTATTAAGCTTTCTTCAAGTTTGGTAATTCTTTTTTTTAAGGATTCACAAATCTGCTTTTGAGCCTCTCTATTGAACTTTTCATTTCAATTAGTGTGCCCTTCAACTCCAGAATTTTCATTGGGTCTTTTAAAAAATTGTTTCTGTCTTTTCATTGAAAGTTTTTATTGGCTTATTCATTGTTATTATACTTTCTTGTGAACCCGCAAACATGATTTTTTTTATTATCCTGAATACATTTTTAATAGTTGCTTCAAGCCTTTGTCTGCCAAATCTAACATCTGTACACAGTTAAAGACAAATTCCATTAATTTTTTTTCTTAAGTATGGGTTGTATATTCTTGTTACTTTGAAAATTTTATAACTTTTGGTGAAAACTGACATTTTTTTAACCTCACTAACCTGGATTATAAAAACTGAACATTTTGATTATAAAAACTGAATGTTTTAGATAATATAGGTACTCAGGTTTACAATTTTTTCTTTAAAGATTATTTTCACTGCTTTTTTATTCTTTTTTTGCTTCTGTGGCTGGATTAAGTCTTTGAAATCTTCTTCTCTCATAATTGCAGCTGCTGATGTGCTGCTAAGAAAATGATAGTTTTTATCATGGTTATATTTTAAGCCTGGCTTCCTATGTTTTTCCACTATGTTTTTGTAGTTTAGTGGTCAGCTAAGGATTTAACACAGTTTTTGTTCAAATACTTCAAGCTAACAATGCATTTACCCTCTCAGATAGACCTTTGTGTACAGGGGAGGGCATGCAAAGTTCAGGCCACTTTTGCATCTACTCCAGCATTTGCTTCTCACTGGGACATTTTGTGTTTATTAAGTGGATGTGCACAGCTTTATAGTCAGTTAGGAGTTGGTGAATCTCTTGACTCTCTTTGGGCTCTTTCAACTATGTGTGAAGACTCAGCCAGGAATACACTTGCTTCAATTATGACTGCAACCTCAGACCATTTTCCCTACCCTTGGTGAAGATTATCACTTACACTGAAAACACCTCAGGGTATGACTTTTGCTCGTTACTCCAAATTAGGTTAGCCTTCTTCCACAATGGCAATGCCTTTGCTGACATTTGTACCCTGCCCTGTATAGAACCTCCATGCCAACCAACCCAGGGGATGAAATGGGAATATCCCTGAGCAAGAACATCACAGACCTCTCTTTTTATTCCTAAAGTCAGCAGTTTTTCGAGATAAATGCTTCTCAGATTGGTATAGACTGCTGATCAATTTTCAGATTGCTAAAATGGTTTTTTTTTCGTCAATTTTGTCTAGCTTTATAGTTGCTTTCTGAGGAGAGGATCTGCTGACCACCTCATTTAGTCATAGCCTAAAGTGTCACACCTTAGGATAATTTTATGTAAATTCCCAAGCCAGATAAGAATAATTTAAAAGAGAAAAGTGGAGATTCACTTTACTTAAGAACATAATTGCAAATTTTCTAATTAAGATATTAGTATCCAAATTCATAAATTTATTTTAAATATATTTTAAAGTATGATTTACTTTAAGAAAACAATGATAGTTTAATATTAAGAAATATATCCAGAAATTTATTTGTTAATAGACTAAAAAATCAAATTATTTTAATAGTTGCAAAGAAGACTTTTAATAATAAGCAACACATATTCAGCAAACTAAAAATAGAAAGGAATTTTCCAAACTTGCTAAAGTGTATAGGTAAAAACCGCTATGATAAATATTACCCTCAATGGAGAAACTTTAGAGGTATTCCCTTTAATACGAAGAGACAAGGTGATTATTTGATGTTCATTACCATCACTAGTGTTTAACTATTGAAGTCGGGATCCTTTACCAATTATACAAGAAAAGAAAGAAAGATGTGCTAAGATTGAAAGAAATATTATAAAACTTTTGTTATATGTAGATAATATGATCAACTACCAAGAACAAAAACAAAAGTTGTCTGACATAAGATTAACCTGAAGAAATCAATAGAATTTGTGTATATCAACAATAAACAGATAAAATATAATAAAAAACAAAATATATTCAAAATAGGAATAAATTTACACATTTTAAAAATATTAACAAAAATAAAAATCT
The DNA here is from genome assembly GCF_028878055.3 of Symphalangus syndactylus. Lineage (NCBI taxonomy): Eukaryota > Metazoa > Chordata > Mammalia > Primates > Hylobatidae > Symphalangus > Symphalangus syndactylus. The sequence goes on from NC_072429.2 coordinate 38,771,404, forward strand.
CTGAATATTTTACAAATTTTATAAAGTAGATCAAAATTATATGAATTACTCATAAACTATTCTATGCTCATGAGTTGAGAAAATTAATACTGTAAAAAGTCAATTTTACCCAAATTAATTTACAAATTCTCTGTATCTGTAAACACACTGGGTTACCAAATTCAAGATGAAGTTTTTATAAACTCAGTTATTTTTATCTCTAACATGTATATGGAAACCATATGTCTATGCATAGGTCCATCAACTTTTAACAACATGAACTAAGAAGGGGGACTTACCATACTAGTTATTAAAGCAATAAATCAATCTGGAAAAAGAGGGACCTCAGAAACACACATACACTCATGTGAACTTAATATTCTATAAAGTTGGCAACCTAAATCATGAGAAACATTGAATGAATGAATTCATCAATTAAAAAAACAAGTCTACATGTACCAAAACACCAGAGATCAGAAATTATGGATGACTGGATTGAGATGGTAGGGATGGAAATGGAGAAAAGGAGTTAGATTTTGGAGGCAGTACCAACAAGACTTGTTAATGGAGGGAATACTAGAGTCGGGAAATGAAAGGATGACATACTAGTGAAAAGAAAATTAGTGATGAAAGAGTGAGTGAGAGGATGTCTGTAGGAGGAAACTCCTTGAAATGCAAAGCATCTTACTCTGAGAGTTAGTAGCAGGGCTGATTTTTGATGGGAGAAGTCTAAGCAGAAAAAATGAGCCCATTGTTCTCTTTTATAGTGGAGAGAAAAACAACAACAACAAAAAACACATGGTGTAATTGGATGAATCCTTTTAAATACAGAGACAAGGAAAAATTTAGACAGAACTTATTTGAAATTCACCCAGCCAAATGTTAACTGCCTTAACAATGGAAGTTACTCCTTAGTTATGTAAGTAGTTTCCGAAGTAGCGAACCACATTGCTATTAAGAGTTTTATCTAGAGGGTTTTATTTATTTATTTTTTTTTACAGTTTTGTGTGTGTGTGTGTGTGTGTGTGTGTGTCACTCAGGCATAATATATTAACAAAAAGTAATTTTATTTCTTAAGACTGTAATTTTATTTTTTAAAACTCTTACTTGATTAAAATTCAATAAATTTCTGTCTACATACGGAAACATCTAACTAGCTATATTTTTTAGATAGGTTTGTTAAAATCGGTATGTTTGTGTGTATTTTGCTTTTTTGTCATTTCCTCATATTTTATATTTTTAAACACCATAGATATATCATTTTTTTATGATGAAGACAGAGGAGGAAGAGGAGGATGGATGTTAGAAAGTGAGCCGCTCTTTGAATGTGACAAATAAGACACATATAAAGTTGCCACTAAACCTTTCTGGCCCCCAGAAAGGTTTATATTATTTCATAGAATATAAAAGTAGTTCTCTTTTGCTACAGATAAAGAGTTTTCAATTATGGATCAATTTTCTGGTGTCTGTTACTGTTTTAAAAGTGAGACTGGTTGAGCCCAGCAAATACTTTAGTAGACTTATGTTTACTGTGGAGGCTGAGGTTCTCAGACGTTCTTGGCTAACACTGCCAAGGAAGATGTCAGCGTTGTTAGACCATGCATGTTATAAGTAATTAAGGTGTACTAACCTTGACTGATGATTTTAATTATGTGTTGGGACCAGCAGAGAAGGAAAAGAAAGAGGAAATTAGTGAAGAAACTGCATAGGAGACCTGGGGTGATGTGAGTGGTGGTTAGAATAGCTGGTGGTAGTCCCAGCTTTGTCAATAACCCATTTGTGAGATATTGTAGACTAGATATATATTTCCACCAATCTGGACCCCAAATTTTTATTTTTTAAATTTTATTTTTATAATTTTGTAAAGATTTTAAAAATGTTTATAAATGAAAAAAATTATAAAGTGAAATGGTTTATATAGTAGGATACATTTGCAGTTTCTTTCCTTCCTTCTATCTTACTTCGTAATGTTTTATGACCATTTTTTTTTTACCAGAGAACACTTTTCTTAAACAAAATATTAGCCTGAGTCCCTGTCTGCAAAATAGATATAAACAAGCAACTCTAGTTGAATTAGGAGGACTCTCCAGGTACTGGAACATATACAGTAAAAAGCAAAAGAGTAAAAGAAAAAGGAAACAGAATGAGTCAAATGCCTGCTAGAACATGTCAAACCCTGAGACTGGCTTTTAAAACTCATTTTATAGATGAAAACATTGAGATCCAGAGATACATGAATTTTCAAAGTTACATAGGCAATAAGAATTCTAAGATTTGAACTTAGTTCTACAGTCCCAGGAAAGCTCTTCTTTGGGCTAAGACAGGACAAGAGGAATGAGAAATGATGGCCTTGGAAGGTAGACATCACACTGGCTCACTCCACCTCTTAGTTTCTGTCAGTGCCTAAAATGTTTTTAGAGTTGGGTCATGGGTTGGGCCTATGGACAAGATGTACCAGATATTTAGCCCACCCCTGGACTAACCCATGTTCCCTCCCTCCTAAGTTGTTGGCTTCAAAACAGGTATGACCTAGTAATTAAGGAATAAACAGATAGCTCTAAACAGAGTCAAACATCCTCTCAAAAGTAAACAGGTTGGCTCCAAATAGTCTCACCTCTGTGGGGGCAGTAGCCTTTGTAGCTCTTGCTAAATGCCTGCCCCTCTTCTGTGATTTTGATTCTTTTTCCCTGGAAAAGGACAAGAAATAGCATAGTTTAAACATTGTTTGCTCAACTTTTAGGAATAACAGCTAACATGGTAAACTTAATTTTGACTGCCCTCCTCAGCCTAGCCTGGCATGTCAAAATCAGTAGCATGTTCAGAAATGGACACAGTACCCCAGATCTCCCCTCAACATTGAAAACTATCTCGAATATGGTATTATTATAGGTAAGAATCTCCAACTTTAACTGCATAGCAGATTACCTTCCTGGAATACTTCCAACAGCCAGGTGGTCACCAACTCTCAAAGCTATCTGCACAATTCTTTGAATGCAGTTTTTGAAAGAGAATATTCACATTGAACCTGCTTATATTGGTTGTAATTCCAACATCTAGGGACCCACAGAGCAAATCAATTTTCTCTTCCATAAGGCAGTTCTTTAGCAATCTGATGACAGCTTTTATGCCTTACACAGCCTCCTTTCCAGGTAAAAAAGACAATTTTATTCCAACATAATTTACGTAAGTCATAAAAATAATAATTGAATGAGTAACTTCAAAATGATAAACTGTCTTTAGACTCTTAAGGCATTTCATTTTTGTTTTACATTATTTTTCAGTAAATTTATTATATTCATACTTTCAGTCTCATATTAAAACATCTTATGAAACAAGAAGAAAATTTTATAATAAATAATATACCTGCTGGTTTACATTCAGCTTTCAAAAGAAGAAAGAATTATTCAACCTGCCCTAGGCCTCCCATCCTCTATTAAATCTCGTCCAGCTTCTTTATAGTCTCACAATCTCTTCACTAGAAGCAGTGCATGATCAAACAATCTGAGCTTCATTATCCCAATATGATTGACTACGTCAATCCCCAAATTAAATCCCATGACACACACCAACCTGACATTTAAAAAGCCAATTATAACATAATTATCCTAAGTGGGTAAGCTCAGTATTGGCTTGCTACCACTGTTGAAGTTTTGACAGTGGTCAGAAATTGAGGCTAACCTTCCTCTTCAAAAACAAATTAGGACATTCTGGTTTGAGGATTTGCAATTGATAATTCAAGCCTTCTTTTACCTTTGGGGTGACAATGGAGAGAAGGAAACCAAGTTAAGAAGCATTGAATAGAGATTGGTAAACTTCCAGGATACTAATTCTTTCTGAGCTGCAAGGAGTTGGAAACTATAATCTACCCTTTAGTTCATCTCATCCTAGAATAATGCTAGGTGTCTAAAGACACTGGCAGCTCACAGAATCAGGGTATACCTTGCTTAGGTCCTTCTGCTGGTTGGCTGCCATGGGAGAGTCTGGCATTATGCTTAAGCTGATCTTCTCAGCCCCTAGGCTGCAACAGAATCAGGTCTTAACAGGCCCAAGGAATCTGACTTTCTTTGTCAAATTCATTTTTTTCCAAAACCAGGAAGTTCAAAGTGGAACTACATCCTCAAAAGACTATAGAGTGCTACAGAAGGTATTGACACTAGGCCCTCTGGAATGCTTTCAGAATCTTGTTTGAGTGATTATTAAAATCTTTCCAGGTGGGTGGCAATTATCCAACTTTATCTGATGGGAGATGTCAGAGTGATCTGCTCAGCACTTTTATTTAACCATTTCGGTTTAGAAAAATGCACTTGAAAGAAAAGAAAAAGAATACAATTACTAGTTCAGAGACTAGCTGTTAACTCAAACATTGGAAAGGAAGAAAGAAACCTTTACTCACAGTATCATTTTGCACGTGGCACATTTATTGATGAACATTATTCCATCAAGACTTTGAAAAAATTTCTTATCCTGGGGACAGAACAGTTTTCCATTTTTCATAAATGCCTGAAATTCATGGCATATTTCCTAAGATAATGCCAAAAAAGTTGTGTTAGCTGAAACTACATCAAAACAAAGCTTTGTTTTGATATATATGTAGATATATGTATATGTCTACATATATATACACACACAATTCCAAGATTTTTTGAAGATTAATTACGTAAAGCCCTCAGAGAATGCCTGATACATAGTAGATATTCAATTAATAAATTATCCTCCTTCCTGCTTCCTCCTTTTTTATTATTATTGTTTTGATGTTGCTGGTGATTGTCATTATTGTTACTGGAATATGCTAAGATGACACATATAAAATACCTAGCACACAGTAGGCCAATAGTAATTGCTGTGAAAGGAATATGAAAATGTTGCTGAAGGACTGAGGCAAGGTGTTTGAGCATTGAACATTATAAAATGTCTGCCTACATTTCCCCATGTCTGTACTGCGACATATCAGTTCCTAGAAATTTTAACAGTGTTAAATGAAAAAACGATTTCTTGGTTTTATATATACCTGGAAAACAAGTTTCTAGACTGGTTTATTTTCTGAAAAGAACTTCATGTCCCTTGATAAATCATTTGACTTACGAGCACAGGCAGACTTACCTTAAAGCTAATAAAGCTTAAGATTCAGGGCCCTTCACTGTAACATCCTCCTTCCGAGGTTCTGGGAGAGGCCTAACCATTTTGCATTTTCAAATTTGCATCATATTTTTTAAAAAGTACCCATACTCCCACCCCCACCACCATTACCACAAATGTCATCAACACTACTATCACTACCATCAGAATCAAACCTTGTGAATCTATGGAAGTACTGAGGAAATTTCTCAATAATTGCATAAGCCTTTCTCTCTCTTTCTCTCTCTCTCTCTCTCTCTCTCTCTGGTAATTTTTTTTGGTATATCCTTTGGAACTAAAATCCTACTATATTTGTTTTAGGCATTTGGTTTTGTAAATACCAATAACTACATTATACAAAGTTTAAGGAGGACAGTGGAAACATTTTAAATAATAGAATTGGTGGGGAAAAAGAAAGTAGAATGATCTTCAAAAGTGGTAATTCTTTCTTTTCACTCATTCAATATTAAATATTATTATTAAAGTCCTGCTATACATCACTCATTCTTTTTTAGGAGCTTAAAATATGGTGCATTTCTGCTACCTAGTAAAGTACGACTTTAAAATGTTATATTCCCTTTTAATTTAGAAAATTCACTAGGTATTTATTTATTTTTAGACAGAGTCTTGCTCTATCGCCCAGGCTGGAGTGCAGTGGCGTGATCTCGGCTCACTGCAACCTCTACCTCCCAGGTTCAAGAGGTTCTCTTGCCTGAGCCCCCTGAGTAGCTGGGATTACAGGTGCATGCTACCACATCTGGGTAATTTTTGTATTTTTAGCAGAGATGGGATTTCACCATGTTGGGCAGGCTTATCTCGAACTCCTGACCTCAAATGATACACCTGCCTCAGCCTCCCAAAGTGCTGGAATTATAAGCATGAGCCACTGTACCCAGTGAAAATTCACTAGGTCTTTAGATTAGGCCTTTGGAATCTAAGGGGATTTTTGTTGTTTTTTGTTTTGATTTTTTTTAATCTGCTTCAAGTTGCTTGTATAAGGAAACAAATAAACAAAGCTTTTGCTTCAACTCTGACAAACACAACCTCTTCCAAAAAATTTATTCAAGGTTTCTATTTAGGCTCCTATATCTATAACTGGTGTTTTGTGCTTGTTGTTTTTTTTTTTCTTTTTCTTTCTTTCTTTCTTTCTTTCTTTCTTTCTTTCTTTTTTTTTTTGGAGAGGCAGAGTCTCACTACATCACCCAGGCTGGTCTTGAACTCCAGTAGTCTCCTATATCTTTATGATCATCATTGAATGAGCCAGCAATCACTTATTATTAGATTACTATGCTTTGCTAGGTGCCATAGATACAGCATTAGGTAGAACAGAAGTATACTTGCCTGGATGAATAATGGTGTACTTAATCTAGCCTCTTAAAAATGGTAGGCAGTTGGTAGCACTTGCAAAATGATTAATGGTGAAGGAGAATAACTAAACGATATCACAGACCAGTCCTGGGAAATTTAGCTAAGGATGGCATGCTTAAATATCTCTAAGATTATTATAGCTACACAGTGACTCCATGAGAGTAGCACAGTAGTAATTTCTGGACACGGATTAATAACTGGGCATCTTGAGATCTGTCTGATCTCTGATTCCACAGTATCAAATGCCAACTTTGCAAGTTATGCTTACCTTGCTGAATATAATTGATCCTAAAATCCATATAGTAGAATCAGAGAAGAGCCTGGGGTCTTTGTAATGAAAATATATCCCTTATTAAGTAGTCTTATAGAAAGTGTATAGAAGAATAGAAAATTTATAGAAGACTCATGATAATCCTGGAATAAAGCTCTAAATAATTTTGAAAGTTTATCATAAAAGAGTAGCATCAGGCCAGGTGCAGTGGCTCATGCCTGTAATCTCAGCAATTTTGGATGCCAAGGGAGGAGGATTGCTTGAAGCCAGAAGTTCAAGACCCTCCTGGGAAATATAATGAGATCTTGTCTCTACTTATAAAAAAAATTAAAGAGTTGCATCAATAAGAATAATCCCTAAATTGGACTTCTCCAATGTCACTGTTAAATGAGAACTTAATTCCTAGAAAGACTCCCTTTCTTAGAAACCAAGCATCAGAGGCCCAAATAATGGGTTAAGAAATTTGTTCACAGTGATTAATTAGTTAAGATGAGATTCAATGCTATTTTTCTGAGTTATGAAATTATCCAATGTATTCTCTTGGGAAACAGGAAAAAACCATAAAAATGGAAAGCAGCAGTTGAGTTTTTCTCTGAGCAAAATGGAATACCCTTTCAATGACCATAATACAGAGGGTTGAAACGGAAGCATATTTAGACCAAAAGTCATCCTGAGTTGAGTAGATGACTTTTCAGCACCCGTTTACTTGCAGGGTAACTTCCAGTCCCTGGCCTGTTTTTGTTTTGTTTTGTTACTGTTGCTGTTATTCTCTTTTTCTCAGCATGTCCCAGGAAAACTGGAGCCCTCTAGGGCCAAGTTCTTCCTGTTTCCCTCACTGGCTGAGGCCTAATTTGTTGTCTTCTATTGTCCATCTCCAGATATTATAATAAAACCCTCCAGGAGCTGCCATTGCCCTGTCTCAGTGTTAGAGCACTGACCAGCTTGCTTTTGCCTAAAGAATGACTCTTAGGTGATGACAAATTTAAGCATGCTTAAGATCCTTGCAGATTGCTGCAGTGCTTTTCCCTGCTGTTTAGGTTCATGTTTATGACATTTAACATGCTTTTATCATGCTGAAAGGAACCCAAGCTACTAAACTTGGAAAATAACCAAAATCACAGCATCATAAAAAAGACTACATCAATAGTTTTCATTTCTGACACAGTATCCAAAAACTCTGATTAGAAAGGCTTCCAAATAAATAATTACTTCTTTGTGTTCTTGCCTTTAATACCAAATATAAGAAGTCACTAAATTTGTTTTTAAAATATTTTTCAGTGAAATAGAGGTTAATGCTATGAAAAATATCAGTGTAAAATTCATAGTATCTGCCATAAATCACCAACCATCATCACGGACTCTGAAAAAGAAAATGATGGTTTTATACACAGTGATATTTATATAATATCCTTCTTTTTTTCCAGTATAAAACTTCCAAGTGAGCATGCTCTCTGCTTCCCAAATGTCTAGCTTATTTTCTACTCTACTGAACTTTCTGGACCTCTCCTTATCAGTAAACTTAGATGAAATAGTAGAGAACATGATAAAATTCTCTAGAACACTCATGTAAGAAGTTTCTTTAAAAAAAATCATTGCAACAAAACATGGCAAGAGAGTATTTTAACCACGGTTCTCAGAGTTTGAACGTACAGAATAGCTGTTTCACATTTTTATTCCTTTAATGTTCATGGCCAGAGATAAAACAAATTTTGCCACATATTCAGCAAAACATTTAAGATTGTGTTTTAAGTGCTGAATTAATAGCATGCATAGCAGTGTGTGTGCATATAAATATATAAAATGTGTGTGTGTAATTGGTCATCTTGTCTTTCAAATAGATCAAAAAATTTAACTTCTAGTAGAAAATGATTTTTTAATTTATCAAACAAAAGAGCTTTAAGAGTTGGTAAAGCACCTTCTTGCATCAGGGCCTCTGTGCTCACAGGTGCTTCTGTCTGGTCTGCTGTAAACTGCAAATACCTTCATGGTTCATTCCCTTATGACCTTCAGATTCCTATTCTAATACTGTCTCTCCAGAGAGAACTTCCCTGATTATCCTTATGAGAATGGATACCACCTCCATTCTCAGGGATCCTATTATGCCTCCTGATTTATTTTTCTCCTAGCATTTATCATTATTTAATATACCATATGTTTTGCTAAGCTACTTATTGTCTGCTTTCCTACACTAAAATGTAATTTTCAGGGCAGGAATTTAATCTATTTTGTTTACTTAAAAATATCCCCAGCATCCAAACAGGGTCTGACATCTAAGAGATGCTCAATAAATATTCATTACATGAACTATATACACTGACTATATACAAGATACAGACCACCCTGTTTTGCATAATGATTACTAGAAAATTTATTTTAGCTTCCTATGTGGTATATCATGGCTTGTGGAGATGTTAAATGGAACAACAGTAGTTTTCCAGTTGATTTATTTTTTGTTTATGAAATTTTAAAATGCTCCTTTAACATGATAAATTGCCTCTTGCAGACATCCATCATCATTAATATGTTGAGTGTGTGTGTCTGTGTGTGTGTGTGTGAGAGAGAGAGAGAGAGAGAAAGAGAGAGGCTCACGTCCTGATTCATAAAAATCTGTTTCTGTGTTTTTAACAAAAGCTATTAGTACCTACCAGTATAATATATTTGTATTATTAACATGAAGGTGTTGGCCACAAGCCATTTTTCTTTGGGAATCTTGGAATGAATTCAATGAACAGAAAAAGCAGGACTAACCTGATCTTCATTCTCACTGGCAGCATCTGGGATGAAAATATAGAAACCAAAGTTAAGGAAATGTAAAATATTTAATAAACAAAACAAACAATTCATTTAATGCAGCATCTTGATTGCTTTAATGACAATATGTTGTAAAACCTCAAATGGTTTTTGAACACAATAAGATTTATCATGGCAAATAAAAGAAGGGCACTGGACCAGGAGATTAGTATATATACTCACAAAGGTCTAATCACTCAGAAAGTTACAATTACTTTGGAAAATAATACTCATGTGAATTCTAACCCCATCAAAATAGCTCATCTTCTAAAGGTCCTTTCAGAGTAATAAATGGCAGGCTCCCTTTTAAAATTACAATATAACATACATGCAAAATACCATACCAATTATAATAATTTTGAAACTATGTTATAGTTGAAACTATAATATAGCATTACATTTATAGGATATATACATAAAATTTAATTTTCTGAATTCTGGCAGCTCTACCTCCTTATTACAGCTACAAAAGTTAGAGAGCTGACAGAAGGTAAGATTAAGGTCACAGGCTATTACACTCTCTCATTAACATACGCTCTTTTGTACCTACATGCCTATTTTAGGAAAATAGGCATTGTTTGTATATGATTTCAGACTATCTCTGAGTTTCTCTTTTTAAAAATTTTAATACAGCAATGTAAGTCTAAGCAATTTGTGTTCTCTTAGGGTTAAATAGCAAATATAAAAATCTACCTTCCAGCTCCCACAAAAGTCCCTCACTCTTTGGGAGAAATGCTTTCAACCCATTTAGCATTTGAAAACACAAGACTAAAATAAGCTAGAAGATACTACTGCTTTAAAATAAGAACAGATGATTGAATTTTAAAAAATATTTCATTTATACCTATAGCATTAAAATACATTATTTACAATTAAGTTTTAAATGTCTATTACATATATAAGAATATGCACTATGAATCGATACATTTAGCAAGAGGAAGATGAAGAAGAATCTATTCAGTTTTCAGAATTAATAAAGAATTAATGGAAGAATTTCTCATGGTTAGAAAATTCAGATTGTCTCAAACTACTTGCCATTTCTAAAGATAACAACATAATTATAAAGCCACATATATAAATCTTTAGAACTCTGTGTCTGGCAAGACATTTCAGGATTATACATGCATACGTAAACATTTTTTGGCAGGAGTAGGGGGAGAAAAGTCCCTTCCCCAGGGCTTTGAGATGTGTGGCAAGAGGCTTAGATTACACACAAATTGCTCACCTTGTATGAGGCAAAGAGCCAAGGGCAGAAGCACTAACACTGTGGCTATCTTCATGTTGAAGATGATGCAAGTCACCTACAGGTCCACTCCGTGCATTGCTCAGCTGGTGCAGTATGACTGAACTCGGGGCGATGCAGTTTACTTTTATAAAGCACTGGTGACTCCCACATAAAACCAGTTGTTCAAGGTCATGGGACTTATATACCACACCACTTTAGCTTCCATCCTTTAGGATCCTGTCAGGGTGTCAGGTTTGAACAGAGAATATCTATTTCTAAAGCAGTAATGTTCTTTCATGGTACCTCCCCCAGAACACAATTGATTGAGTCCACAGACCCTACTCAAAGTGGAATATTCTATAATCCTATATAATAACCGAATTCCTCAGAAATATCAGATATACTACCTTGTAGACAAATATGTTTCTGACTGGACTCCCTTCATAAGTGGGAGAGGAGAGGAAAGGAAGACAGATTGGTTGTCCTACCAGTCAGGTATAGATTTAAAGATTTCCACGTCCAGAGAAATCCAGGGTTCCTGTTCTGAAGTGTCTGAGTTCAGTGTCACAGACTCATATATATGTTAGAGTTGAACGATCCTAAAAGATAACCTAGCAAAATTCTAATGTTGAATATATAGGGAGGCAGGAACTCAGAGGAGCAATGACTTTCTCATAAGCAGACAGTTTAGTTGGAGCAGGCAGAGGAGGCATCCAGCACTTGCAAGCAGACCACACATACAACATTCTTTCCTCTCTGTCCACTGCTTCATCCTTAGACATTAGAAAAGGCAGAAACGTTGGAAAAATAAAACTTGTATGTAACTACTTTTAAAACTTCTCCATCTGCAGGATATTTTATATTCTGAAGCCTTATTTTATATTCTAGCCAAACATCAATCATAAGCATTGGAGACTCAGTTTAACTTTCCATGGCCTATGATTACCCATATTACTGTTTGAAAATTTTGGCTCAATCAGTTTTCTCTAAATCAGATTTCTTCCTGTATCATCCCATTATTTAGTCTCCCAAAAAGAAAAGAAGAAAAAAGTTGTTAACAATTATAAATGTGTAAATGTAACATTTTTCTAGAGAAAGTTTCTTCTCTTTAGTTGCTTCTTTCATCCTACAAGTAACATCTTTTTTCTACCAGCTTATTTTGCCCTAATAGCTTAAGAAAGCACCTGAAGAAACATGTGCAGATGACTGAAACCAGAGCCAAATTGTTTCATTCCAGTACTTCTCAGGGTATTCACATTCACAGAAGAAAAGTTCGAGACTTTATCCAATTAAAGGCCTTTTTATGATGGTTCCAGAAAACTGATGAAAGTTGCCCAACTTAGGGAGTATGCCAATATTATGAGATTTATCACAGTGAGATAATATGTCCTTTCTTTTTTCTCATGAAATAATTTATTTCCTATAAAAATATAACCACTGGGCCGGGCACAGTGGATCACTTCTGTAATCCCAGCACTTTGGGAGGCCGAGGCTGGAGGATCATGAGGTCAGGAGATCGAGACCATCCTGGCCAAGATGGTGAAACCCCGTCTCTATTAAAATACAAAACTTAGATGGGCTTGGTGGTGCGCGCCTGTAGTCCCAGCTACTCTGGAGGCTGAGGCAGGGGAACTGCTTGAACCCGGGAGGCGGAGGGTGCGTAAGTTGAGATGGCGCCACTGCACTCTAGCCTCGGAGACAGAGCAAAACTCCATCAAAAAAAAAAAGATATACATATATATATATATACACACACACACACACACATACACATACATATACGCACACACACACACACATATATATATATATAAAATCATTGGTTTCAAGGTCTGCACTATTGTTGTAGCTTGGCTCCTTTCCAATGGAATAGTAAAATTAGTGACCACGGAGAGCAAGTTGAAATTCCATTATTGTTACAGGTTAGAAAATCAAAGTCCATCATAGCTTAATGGAAAGAGAATGAGACAGGGTTTCAGAAATCTGTTTCTATTCTATGTAGTCTTTTCAACTATGTAGGGATAGAAATGAACCCAGCTTTGAAGCAAGCTAGAAATGGATCCAGATTTTGAATTGCTAGCCATGTTGTCTTGGACAAGTCACTTATTTTCTCTAAGCCTCGGTTACCTAATACGTAAAATAAAAATAATAACATCTACATTGTACTAGTGTTAAGAGGTTTAGAGATAAATCATATATATAATACGTGTGTGTGTGTATGTGTGTAAGAGAGAGAGAGGTGCTTAGAACAATTATCAAGTTTATGTGATAAGCTTGATAGTTAATGATAGCTGGTCTTGCATTTTTACATAATTATAATAATGTGGTTGTACTAGATAATTTCTAAGATACCAAGAAAAGTAAACATCCGTTGACTGTGGATTTCACCAATAGATTTACATTTACTCAGCGTAGAATAACTACCCCAACATATTTTGAGGTGAAATTAAACTATAAGATATATGTTCTCTTTTTCCCTTTTAATTGTATTTTAAACCACAATGCCTAAACAAGTCAAAACATTACCTGTTAAAACTTACGAAAACCATTGCTCTGTTTCAATCAGCATTGATTTCTTGTCTCTTTCTCTAAAAGCCTCTTCTAAATATTCACATATCAATACTAATTTTTTATCTTTCATCTGCCCTTTCAGACCATACAAAATGTGTCCCAACCATATATTCTGTTATTGACGGTAAAACAGTTTGATGCCTTAAAATGGAATCAATGACTGTGTATTATGCTCTAGTGACCCCTAGTCTAGCCCAAATGGAGAATATTCCCAGGAGTGGAAGTGGTGCTAGGGTGGAACAGAAGAACCAAAAGATGATTGCCTGTCTTAGGAATCTCTACTATGAGGAAACATTGAAAACACTGGTTTCCTTCTTACTGGAAAAGAGCTCCTCAGAGATGCCGGCCTTTTCTGAAATGATGAATAAAAAGTTTGAAACTAATATCTTTTCCAAATGGAGAAAGTAGTAAAAAGAAGATTCAGTGAGCACCCCCAAAATTGGAAGTACCCATCAGCTGGTTCATTTCATTAGGGCTTCTTCTCCATTTCATTTTAGGAATGTTGTAAATCCAGAGGAGATTCATCACATGCTCTGTTAATCACTCCTCATTCCTGAAAATCACCATGAATATTACATTTAAATGAATGGGATTGAAGGTTTGGAGAACTCGGGTTTGGGTCAGAGTTAGGTTATCAGGGTATTCTTCTAACTCAAAATATCATCCTTGTTTTTAACTCTTTCAATTATTCATCAAACATGTAGAAACTTTTTTCCTCTCATTAGAAATGAGTGGGCTTAGATAATAAAAACTATGAACTTTACAATCTTACACATTTATGAGGTTGGCAGAATCTGAAGGATACTGATACAGGGGGAGGAAATGAGAAAATTATAAAGATTGTTGTAGATCAGTAATGTTACTACAAAAAAAAGTTATTTCCAAAATATGAAGTTACCATATCATTCTTAAAGTCTTCTGTTTTTCTATACAGAGGGATCCTTGATGACGATAATAGTTAATAACTATAGTCTTTTATGATTAGATCACCTTCCACAGCTTTCAAAACAACTTGCCATTCATTAGCTCTTTTGATTTGTTTATGCAGTGTTGTGAGGCAGCCAATTAGGTGTTATTATCTTTTCTTTACCAGCCAAAATTGGTGTCATAAAAGAAACCTGCAGTAGGAACTAGCTGAGATGGTCATCTCAGCCATGACACTTTCTCACTTTTTATACTTTTAATTTCTTTTTATACCTTTAATTTCTCCATGGCCATCTCACAGACTTTTATACAGTTCAAAGAGAATCCAGATCGAGACCATCCTGGCTAACATGGTGAAACCCCGTCTCCACTAAAAATACAAAAAAATAAAAATTAGCCCGGCATGGAGGCAGGCGCCTGTAGTCGCAGCTACTCCGGAGGCTGAGGCAGGAGAATGGCGTGAACCCGGGAGGCGGAGCTTGCAGTAAGCAGAGATCGCGCCACTGCACTCCAGCCTGGGAGACAGCGAGACTCCGGCTCAAAAAAAAAAAAAAAAAGAGAATCCAGACATTATAGTGCTTTAAACTAGATACAGCCCTATGCATGCACACACACACAAACACACACACACAATCACTCGGGCAAAAAGAGGTATGCTGTGACCATGAGTAAAATTTATATATTCTAATATATCTTAAAAGATGAAATAATTTCTTTTTTATTTTGTTTATTTTTTATTTTCTTTTCTATAATTCTAATTTTTTTCCCCATCAATTTAACATGTCTATATTCTCCTTTGTTTTTTTGTTTGCTTGTTTGTTTGTTTTTGAGACGGAGCCTCGCTCTGTCCCCCAGGCTGGAGTGTAGTGGTGCAATTTCGGCTCACTGCAAGCTCCGCCTCCAGGGTTCATGCCATTCTCCTGCCTCAGCCTCCCAGAGTAGCTGGGACTACAGGCGCCGGCCACCGTGCCCGGCTAATTTTTTTATTTTATTTTATTTTTATTTTTAGTAGAGACAGGGTTTCACCGTGTTAGCCACAATGGTCTCAATCTCCTGACCTCGTGATCCACCCGCCTCAGCCTCCCAAAATGCTGGGATTACAGGCATGAGCCACCACGCCCGGCCTATATTCTCCTTTGTAAAAGACACTAACCGGAAAACAGCCTTTACTGGTCTTCTTATCTGGTAATGTTCCATTATCAACTAACTTCACTCCCTCTGTAGAAATTCCTTTCTGTTTGTCTGGAAAGACTAAGAAACTAGAGATAAGCATCTCATTTTATCTAATAATAGAATGGGATGGGCATTGTTTGTTTACTGAGTATATAGACAATGCTATTTACAGACATAATTACTGCTTTTATTAGATTAGGATTAAGAAGACAGGAGTTTCAATGTCTAGTTTTTAATTGTATTAATATTCTCATATGGGTTATATTTTATTTTAGAAACAACAATCAGCTTCTCCCTACAGTTGATATTACTTGAACCCCTGACCCATGGCCCCACACTATCACTCAAAAATTTAGTGCATTTTAAAGTCTCCTAGGATTTATCCTGACAATAGAAAACAGAGGTTTGAGGAGCTACAGTCTTTCAATAAATCATAACGAATTAATTCTGAAGTAGCTAAGAGTCTACCGGCCGGATGTGGTGGCTCACGCCTGTAATCCCAGCACTTTGGGAGGCCGAGATGGGCAGATCACGAGGTCAGGAGATGGAGACCACACTGGCTAACATGGTGAAACCCCATCTCTACTAAAAATACAAAAAAATTAGCCAGGCATGGTGGTGGGTGCCTTTAGCCCCAGCTACTTGGGAGGCGGAGGCAGGAGAATGGTGTGAACCTGGGAGGCGGAGCTTGCAATGAGCCGAGATCACGTCACTGCACTCCAGCCTGGGTGACAGAGTGAGACTCTGTCTCCAAAAAAAAAAAAAAGAGTCTACCTAATTTTAGCAAAAAAGCATTGCAAATTTTATATGTGTAATATGTGTGTGTGTGTGTTTACAGTAAGCAAGAATGAAACTGTTAGATTTATAGCAAAGTTAGAAAAAGATTATCTTTATAAAAGAATTTGTAGGCCGGGCGTGGTGGCTCACTCCTGTAATCCCAGCACTTTGGGAGGCCGAGGCAGGCGGATCATGAGGTCAGGAGATTGAGACCATCCTGCCTAACATGGTGAAACCTCGTCTCTACTAAGAAAAAAAAACCCATCTCTACTAACAATAATAAAATTAGCCAGGCGTGGTGGCAGGCACCTGTAGTCCCAGCTACTCGGGAGGCTGAGGCAGGAGAATGGCATGAACCCAGGAGGCAGAGCTTGCAGTGAGCCAAGATCATGCCACTGAACTCCAGCCTAGGTGACAGAGAAAGACTCCAACTCAAAAAAAAAAAAAAAAATTGTAAAGAAATAAAATTTGCTAACATGTTTCATGCACTTAGGTACAGCAATAAATATAAAGATTAAGTATCATTTTATTCTTACAGGTAAAGCAATTGAAGTTTGGTGAGATTCTATAACTTTTCCAAGGTTATACAGCTTGTAAGCATTGATCTTGCAAATGATCACAGTCAGTGTAATAAAGGCATTCAAACTCCAGAGCCCAGCCTCTTAGACACTACACACCATAGTAACCACATTACCTACAACTGTAACTAACGTATCTCAGGTACTCAATGTTAAGAGCTAAACTCTGTCTGCCCAAAATTTATATGTTGAAGCCTTAAACCCCACTACTTCATGACGTGCCTACATTTGGAGATAAGTAAAAGTGGTGGTTAAGTTAAAATGAGGTTATAAGGTTAGGCCTTAGACCAAACTGATTGATGTCCTTACTAGAAGAGGAAATTTGGACACACAAAAGAGACACTAGTGATGCACACACAGAGGAAAAACCACATGAGGACACAGTGGGAACTTGCCCATTACAAACCAAGAAGGAGGCTTCAGAGAAAACCAAACTTGCTGTCACTTTGATCTTGAAATTCTAGCCTCCAGAAATGTGAAAATATAATAAATTTCTGTTGTGTAAGTTACCCAGTCTGTGGTACTTTGTGATGGCAGCCCTAGCAAACAATACACTCATCATATGTATTGACCTAGTCACATGCAAACTGTGTAAAAATGTATAGACACAGTTATACGGTTGAGAATACAGTCCTATGTAGGCTCCTTTCTCTTTAAGCAACCATTACATTAAACTTATGATCCTGTAGAATAGTGTTAAAGAGAAACAGAGCTGAATATTTATTAAAAGTGGCAAGACTCACTTTATCTGGGCTATTCCAATAGAGAAAAGAAACTCCAGTAGAAACCAAGCTCAATTCTGCTAAAACCAAAGGCAGGATGCTTTTTTAATGCTGAGATGTGCTGTATTCATTCATTTTCACGCTGCTGGTAAAGACATACCCGAGACTGGAAAATTTACAAAAGAAAGAGGTGTACTGGACTCATAGTTCCACGTGGCTGGGAAGGCCTCACAATCATGGTGGAAGGCAAGGAGGAGCAAGTCACATCTTATGTGGATGACAGCAGGCAAAGAGAGATTGTGCACAGAAACTCCCATTTTTAAAACGATCAGATCTCAAGAGACTCATTCACTATCATGAGAACAGCACAGAAAAGACCTACCTTCATGATTCAGTCATCTCCCACCAGGTCTCTCCCACAACACATGACAATTATGGGAGCTACAAGATGAGATTTGTGTGGGAACATGGAGCCAAACTACATCATTCTACCCCTGGCTCCCCCCAAATCTCATATCTTCACATTTCAAACCTGATCATGCCTTCCCAACAGTGCCTCAAAGTCTCAACTCATTTCAGCATTAACTTAAAAGTCCACACTCTGAGACAAGGCAAGTCTCTTCCACCTATGATCCTGTAAAATCAAAAGCAAGTTAGTTACTTTCTAGATACAATGGGGATACAGCCATTGGGTCAATAAAGCTGTTCCAAATGGGAGATATTGGCCAAAACAAAGGGGCTACAGATGCCGTGCAAGTCCAAAATTCAGTAGGGCAGTCAAATCTTAAAGTTCCAAAATGATATCTTTTGAATCTATGTCTCATATCCAGGTCATGCTGATGCAAGAGGTGGGTTCCCATGGTCTTGGGCAGCTCCACCTCTGTGGCTTTGCAGGGTACAGCCTCCCTCCCAGCTGCCTTCAGAGGCTGGCATTGAGTGTTTGTGACTTTCCCAGGCATATGGTGCAAGCTACATGTGGATCTGCTATTCTGGGGTCTGGAGGATGGTGGCTCTCTTCTAACAGCTCCACCAGGTGGTGCCCCAGTAGGGACTCTGTGTCGGGGCTCCCACTCCACATTTCTCTTCTGTACTGCCCTAGCAGAGGTTCTCCATGAGGACCTTGCCCCTACAGAAAACTTCTGCCTGGACATCCAGGCATTTCCATACATCTTCTGAAATCTAGGCAGAGGTTTTCAAACCTCAATTCCCGACTTCTGTGCACTCACAGGCTCAACACCATGTGGAAGCTGTCAAGGCTTCAGGCTTGCACTCTTGGAAGCCATAGCCCAAGCCATGGCCCCTTTCAGCCACTGGAGTGGCTTCAGTGCAGGGCTGCACACAGCAGAGGAACCCTAAGCCTGGCCTAGAGAACAATTTTTTCATCCTAAACCTCTGGGCCTGTAACGGGAGTGGCTGCCAGAAAGGTCTCTGATATCCCTTGGAGACATTTTTCCATTGTCTTGGGAATTAACATCAGGCTCCTTGCTACTTATGCAAATTTCTGCAACTGGCTAGAATTTCTCCTCAGAAAATGGATTTTCTTTTTTTTTTATTGCATTGTCAGGCTGCAAATTTTCCAAACTTTTATGTTCTGCTTCCCTTAAAAAGCTGAATGCCTTTAAGGGCACCCAAGTTATCTCTTGAATGCTCTGCTGCTTAGAAATTTCTTCTGCCAGATACCCTAAACCATCTCTCTGAAGTTTAAAGTTCCACAAATCTCTAGGGCAGGGGCAAAATGTCACCAGTCTCTTTGTTAAAACATAACAAGAGTCATCTTTGACCCACTTCCCAACAAGTTCCTCATCTCCATCTGAGACCACCTCAGCCTGAACCTTATCATTCATATCACTATTAGCATTTTTGTCAAGGCCATTTAACAAGTCTCTAAAGAATTCCAAACTTTCCCACATTTTCCTATCTTCTTCTGGGCCGTCCAAACTGTTCCAACCTCTGTCTGTTACCAAGTTCCAAAGCTGCTTCCACAGTTTTGGGTATCTTTTCAGAAACACCCCACTCCTGGCACCAATTTACTGTATTAGTCCATTTTCATGCTGCTGATAAAGACATACCCAAGACTGGGCATTTACAAAAGAAAGATGTTTATTGGATTTAGAGTTCCACATGCCTGGGGAGCCTTCACAATCATGGTGGAAGGCAAGAAAGAGCAAGTCACATCTTACATGGATGGCAGCAGGCAAAGAGAGCTTGTGCAGGGAAACTCCTACTTCTATAACCATCAGCTCTCGTGAGACTTATTCACTATCACAAGAACAGCACTGGAAAGACTCGCCCCCCATGATTCAGTCATCTCCCACCAGGTCCCTCCCACAATACATGGGAATTATGGGAGCTACAACATGAGATATGGTGGCGACACAGACCCAAACCATATCATGTGCTAAAGGAAAAGTACTAAAGGAGATGACAGGGGAGGTTGGTCATTG
Organism: Symphalangus syndactylus; assembly: GCF_028878055.3. Classification (NCBI taxonomy): domain Eukaryota; kingdom Metazoa; phylum Chordata; class Mammalia; order Primates; family Hylobatidae; genus Symphalangus; species Symphalangus syndactylus. The sequence goes on from NC_072429.2 coordinate 38,791,341, forward strand.
TGGTTAGGCCATTTGTGTTTATTTACAGTTGCAAGTTTTCTAAATAAATGCTCTAAGAAATGGGAGGTCGTGGGTCTACAGTCAGGTAAACAGTAAATTATTTAGGTAGCATTGAGCTTTTCAGACAGGAGCTTAAGCAGGGGATGGGTCATCAGCAACATGTTCTTGAGGTATTAGAAACTGTGGTAACATTTGTTCAAGCCTCTTAGTACAAAGGGAGGTAGACAACATCATTTGGGCTAAGAATTTGCAGTTCTCATAGGCCAAGGTTAAGGCCTAGTCAAAAAGAGGGTTCAGAGGAATTTGATTAATGTTTGGTCAAAGAAATAATCTTTTCCGTTAGATAAAGTAGAAAACCAACTGGTTAACAAACTTTCAGGTTGGAGTTCACATATTGCATTTGTTATCAGTCTTTTGGCTCCTTTGTATAGATTTTATCTTCTGTACTCTCAAGGGCTTTAATGCACACATTTTGATGTCCTTCAGTAATGTGTGTAACAGAGCTAGACAGACTTCCAGACTTCTCTTGCTTTAACCCACATATCATCCACCAAAAATGTTTACTTGATAATGTTTCACACTTCTAAAGCATTCACATATTGCTTTTTTGTTCTGTAGGATGATCTTTTCCTTCTTTACTTGTATATCTTTGCTTGTAGGATTCAGCTTAGACTGTGTGTTCCCAGGGGCTCCCTTCGTGACCCTTCATAGAGTGTTCTTACTCTTTGCCCGTCAGTACCCAGTGCCATTACGACTTCCACACCTTGCACTCATGACACAGTCTTGCAATTGTCAGTTGACTTGTCTATCTCTCCAATTAGATAAATGATATTTTTAGTGAAATCAGTAAATGAATGAGTAAAAAAACCCTAAAAGATGAATTCAGCTTTATAATCTACAACAAATTTCCACAATTACTGTTTTATTTCATCTCAGTTGCTTTAAGAAAGAAGGCTGGTTTAAAAGGAAGGTAACAAAAACGTAGAGAGGCTCAGTGACTCACAGTAGGCCACATGGCTTGTAAGCAGTCAAGCTGAGACTCAAATCCAGGTCTTAAGGTTTAAAAATTAAGAATGTGCCAAGTTAAACAGCACTAACCATTGTGTCACACCATAACCTTGATTCATGAGACAGAAAAAAAAAGGAAGAAGGGAATGAGTAATAACTCTAAAATCAGGGAATTCTCAGGCATGGGACCAACTTACTAAAATGTGATTTAAAAATTTAAAAATCTAAACCCAAAGTTAAGAAATTATTATAGTATTCCAGATGAGCTCCATAATACTCTCCACATGAATATGACAAATATTAACTAAATGCCTGCATTTGCCTAGCACTGTGTTAAAGCCCAATGTTAAACTTCTGAAAAAAACAGATAGAATCTCTGACTTCTGATAGGTCAAATTTTAATTTTCATATTTCTGAGCAAGAAACTATACATAATGGACATTTATTTGCCATCCACATAAACAACCCTGGAAAAAGTAATAACTGTCTTTTGTCTACAGTATAGGGACTATTTTTCCTCTCTCTTCTAGATAAAAAATACTAGTTATGCTGCTGGGAAAAGTACTTAAAAACTGTATAGAAAATGATTTAAGTACTTCGTACAGTTATTAGCATTACTAAAGGCATTTGTTTATTATATTATTATAGAGCAATTTTATGTATAATTTATTATAGAACAGTACATAGTTATAGAATAACTTGTATAATACCAATTTGCACACAATATGTGTGTATTAATATTTAAATATTTATATTCTGTTTATTTTATATAGCTGATCCTCACCTTTAAGTTAAGGAGAGAAGGTGTTATTTCCATTTCATGGATGAGAAGTTTAAAGATCTGCGTGATTGACTAATTTGTCTCAAATCTATTAGCCATAAATGGAAGAGCTGAGACAGGAACTCAGGCTTTGTGACTCATGTTCTGATATATATATTTTTCCTGGTCTTTCATATTCAACAGAGTTTTAAACACCAACTCAGTGACATTAGGATATGAAAGAAAAGGAAAATATGGAATGAGTCAAAAGGAGAGGTATATCTTCAGAAAAATAAAAAGAATTGAAAGACATCAATGGATTGAAAGCAAAAAATGAACTTAAACTAGTCTTGGTGATGAAGGTAAATACTAACACTTGTAAAATGCTTACAAATTATCAGTGTTTTTCTGTATGTATTCTCATTTGGCCTCATGATCAGCCTGTAGAATAGGCTGGGCATGTATCATTTTATCATTCTCAATTTACTGAAACTTAGAGAGATATAGGAGCTTCTCCATAGACACAAATAATAAGTAGTGATAATTGGAAACAGATAGAAGTCTATTAAATCAAGATTCTGTCTTTTCCTTATGTCCTTCACCTTTCTTAACAATGTTAAAGATAGCTTTTATAATTTTATTAGGAATCAAATAATGTGAAGGCTTTAATTGGGGAAATGAGAATATTAATATGCCTGCTTTACATCCTGAAAACAGAAACACAAACTGAGATGTGGGTTAACGAATACATCAGTTTATTTTTAAATTATAAATATGATTTCTGCTTCTGGCATAAATGGAATAACAGAAAAAAATTTTATTCTTTCACCTGAAACAATGAGAAAAAAATAAAAGCAAAAGCAATTGTTTTTGACATTGGACATGATATAATACAGTGCAGTGATTCTTGGGAGAGGGGAAACAAACCAAGTTATCCCTACATTACCACAGTTCACTGCCTGTAGAAAGTTGCCAGGCTGTAGCACAGAGAGGGAGAACAGGTAGCTCCCAGAAGCTTCCCTGAGATGATCATACAAACCTGAGGGTCTGGGAGACCAAAGGAGGTAAAATTCCCATGGCATGTTAACAAGAAGAGAAAGATTCAGAGAAACATTTGGAGATTTGTGGCACATAGTTTATTTAGAATCTTCAGTTGAGTACTGAGAAGTAAATGTATGTGAGAAAACTACTTCAGGCTGCAGAAAGAATCACTCTAAGGATTAGAGGGAATGATTTCCAGAACTTAAATATGAGAGGAGATAACTTGTGTTCCTATCAGTCAGAAAGAAAAACCTTGCCATTCATTTACAGATTAGTGAGATGTGTTGCCCCAGTAGTGGGGCAAAATTAACCGCAAAGCCTATTCTTGTTCCACCTAACAAAGCTTAAAAACAAGCTTGAAATGGGCAAACTATTTCCAAGTAACTTAATTGTGCCCCAGAACAAAATTCACAGATATTTACAGGAATACAAAAAATATCCATCACCTAACAAAGTAAATCACAATATCTAGCAGAAAGTTTAAAAATACCAGACATACAAAGAAACAGGAAAATAATCCCATAAGAAGCAAAATCAATAGGAAAAAACTGTCTGGATGTATTCTTCTAGCCAATATAAAGTAACAGGGACTGGGGTTACCCTCCTTCCTGCAGCAAACAAACAACAACAACAAATACAAATACAAAATATAGTAAACAATGATTTTCAAGATTGTGGACATCGGTCTTTTGAAATGAAGAAAAGTCATACACGAGATAGTAAACAAATAAGCTAAACCCTAAAATTGCTCCAGTTTACTGGCCTGAGAAAATGTCTTAGCCATAGAGCATGGAGAAGAAGCTCAGGCACAGGCACACAGACTGTGTTGAGGAGACAGCTCTGATTCCCAGAAGACCAGGCTGCGGCTCAGTAGTGGGGGATAGTTAGCCATAGGTTCTACTTTAAAACATTTAACAGCAAGACCCAAAAAGATTATATGGTTTCCAAGTAACTTATCTGTGTCCCAGGGCAAAACTTTATATTTATAGAAATACAAAAAGCATTCACTACTCAATAATGTAAAATTAGCAATGTCTGGCACTCAGTCTAAAATTACTAGGCATAACAAGAAGCAAGGAAATATGATTCACAAGTAGGATAAATGACTCAAAACTGTTACGGATATTAGAATAATACTTAAGAACATTAAAACAGTTATTATAACTGTTTCATAAATTCAGAAATGTAAAGCAGAGACAAGGAATAAAAACGAAACATAAACTGAATCTGAGATTAAAAATATACTAAATGTAATTAAGAATAATTTGACCTTGTTGAAGAAAAGATTAATAAACTTGAAGGCATACAATAGTAACTGTCCAAAATAAAACCGAAAAAAAAAGATAAGAGCAACAGCAAGCTGTGGGATAATTGTAAGCAGACTAATATAATTATAGTCCCTGAAAGTGGGCATTGGGAAGTAAAAAAAAAAAAAAATAGAAGTAATAACAGCCAAAATTTGTTCAAACTATAAACTAAGAGGTCCAAGAATTTAAAAGAATCCTAAGCACAATGTGTGTGTGTGTGTGTGTGTGTGTAAACTATATCAAGACACACCATTATCAAATCGTTCAAAAATATTGAGACAAAAAGTCTTAAAATCAGCTGGTAGATGGGTGAGAGAGGTGATGGAGAAATCCCATTACATACAAAGGAATAAAGAATAAGATAATACCAGATTAAAAAAAATAAACAATGTTAGGTGAAGAGGAAGTGAAGCTATATCTTTAAGTGACTTGAAGGGAAAAACTACCAGCTAGAATTCTATGTCCCATGAAATCAACTTTGGAAAATGAGGGTGAAATAAAGATGATTTTACATAAAAGAGTTAAAAGAATTCAACACTTACTGCAGACCTGCACTAGAAGAGATGTTAAAGGAAGATTTTTCAGGCAGGCAGAAGAAAAAATATATTAGATAGAAATATGAATCTATGCAAAGGAAATGAAATCACTAAAAAGAGTAGCTACATGGATAAATATATTTTTTTATTATTTAAATCTCTTTTGAAAATAACCAACTGTTTAAACAGTAACAACAACAACCAAAGATTTATAGTTAGTAAATTAACAAAAGAAGATACAATGATATCATAATACTTGATTCATCCAAGAGAAAGCAAAAAAGAAGAAAAGGGGAATTAAAACACAGACGGTACCAGCCTGGGCATCATGGTGAAATCCCGTCTCTACAAAAGATAGAAAAATTAGCTGGGAATGGTGGTGCATCCCTATAGTCCCAGTAACTTGGGAGGCTGAGGTGGGAGGATCACCTGAGCCTAGAGAGGTTGAGGCTACCGTGAGCCAGGATCATGCCACTGCACTACAGCTTGGGAAAAAGAGTGAGATCCTGTCTCAGAAAAATAAAGGTAGTAAAAATAGAAAGCAGGTGATAAAAATGGAAAACAATTGGTAAAGATAATAAGATGGTAGATGCAAATCTGACCATATGGATTATGAGATATATAAATCTGTTTTATGTAAATTATGTATATATTAAATGTAAGAATATACTTGACGTAAATGTATTTTACATAAATATAGGTTATATATGTAAATTAAAAGATAGAGATTGACAGGTTAGATTTTTTAAAAAGGAAGCCCAAACTATTTGCTGCCTAAAGAGACATACTTTAAATATAAATACAAAAATAGTTCAAAAGTAAAAGAATGGGATAAAATACATGATACCTACACAAATAAAAAAAAAAGCTTGAGTGCCTATGTTAATATCAGACAAAGTAGATTCCAGAGCAAAGAATATCACCAGGGATAAAGAATCATTTTGTGATGACAAAGAATCATTTCACGGAGAGGACATTCCAGTTCTAAGTGGTTTGTAGCTAATAAATGAGAGATACCCAAGAATTACAAAAACTGGATGAGAGAATGTTTTCCTTGTTGAAAACAAAGTATTCACATAATATATAGAGATTCATAGAATCCGTTTATAATCAACTTTAATCCACAACTGTTACTCATTGGCACTTTGAACACTTAGGAAAGGCTTGAAATTCTTCAGGATCAGGGAGAAAACAACAACAGTTAGTTATACTTCGTATAACTCAAGAATGCACAGGTAGAACCTGATTGAAATTAGAGACAGGTATGACTCCATTGAAAGGGACAGCTCTCTAACAGTAAAATCTGACTGGAAATCAAGCAAGTGTTTATCGAGATGGCAGAAAAATTACAGCTTCTACTTACAGATCCTTTAAATGAGCTGCTACTATCTGGTTCTATGATAGAATAAGTGGATTTTAAACTATACAATTTTTTTTTTTTTTGAGACAGAGTCTCATTCTGTTGCCCAAGCTGGAGTGCAGAGGCATGTTCTTGGCTCACTGCAACCTCCGCCTCCCAGGTTCAAGTGATTCTCGTTTCTCAGCCTCCTAAGTAGCTGGGATCACAGGTGTGCACCACCACACCCAGCTAATTTTTGTATTTTTAAAAAAAAAATTTGTTAAACTTTAAGTTCTGTGATACATGTGCAGAACGTGCGGGTTTGTTACATAGGTATACGTGTGCCATGGTGGTTTGCTGCACCCATCAACCCATCATCTAGGTTTTAAGCCCCGCATGCAGTAGGTATTTGTACTAATGCTCTCCCTCCCCTTGCCCCCAACACCCCCAACCCGACAAGCCCCAATGTGTGTTGTTCCCCTCCTTGTGTTCATGTGTTCTCATTGTTCAGCTCCCACTTATGAGTGAGAACGTGTGGTGTTTGGTTTTCTGTTCCTGTGTTCTCATTGTTCAACTCCCACTTGTAAGTGTGAACATGCGGTGTTAGGTTTTCTGTTCCTGTGCTGGTTTGCTGAGAATGATGGTTTCCAGCTTCATCCATGTCCCTGGGAAGGACATGAACTCATCCTTTCTTATGGCTGCATAGTATTCCATGGTGTATATGTGCCACATTTTCTTTATCCAATCTGTCATTGATGGGCATTTGGGTTGGTTCCAAGTCTTTGCTATTGTGAATAGCACTGCAATAAACATACATGTGCATGTGTCTTTATAGTAGAATGATTTATAATCCTTTGCTATATACCCAGTAATGGGGTTGCTGCGTCAAATGGTATTTCTGGTTCTGGATCCTTGAGGAATCACCACACTGTCTTCCACAATGGTTGAACTAATTTACACTCCCACCAACAGTGTAAAAGCATTCCTGTTTCTCTACATCCTCACCAGCATCTGTTGTTTCCTGACTTTTTAATGATCGCCATTCTAACTGGCATGAGATAGCATCTCATTGTGGTTTTGATTTGCATTTCTCTAATGACCAGTGATGATGAGCTTTTTTTCATGTTTGCTGGTCACATAAATGTCTTCCTTTGAGAAGTGTCTGTTCATATCCTTCGCCCACTTTTTGATGGAGTTGTTTGGGTTTTTTCCTTGTAAATTTGTTTAAGTTCCTTGTAGATTCTGGATATTATACCTTTGTCAGATGGATAGATTGGAAAAATTTTCTCATATTCTGTAGGTTGGCTGTTCACACTGATGATAGTTTCTTTTGCTGTGCAGAAGCTCTTTAGCTTAATTAAATCCCATTCCTCAATTCTGGCTTTTGTTGCAATTGCTTTTGGTGTTTTAGTCGTGAAGTCTTTGCCCATGCCTATGTCCTGAAGGGTACTGCCTAAGTTTTCTTCTAGAGTTTTCATGGTTTTAGGTTTTACATTTAAGTCTTTAATCCATCTTGAGTTAATTTTGGTATAAGGTGTAAAGAAGCGGTCAAGTTTCAGCTTTCTGCATATGGCTAGCCAGTTTTCCCTGCACCACCTATTGAACTGGGAATCCTTTCCCCCTTTGTTGTTTTTGTCAGGTTTGTCAAAGATCAGCAAGAGAAAGAAATAAAGGGTATTCAAATAGGAAGAGAGGAGGTGAAATTTTCTCTGCAGATGATATGATTGAATTTTGCTTATTACTTGTATATCTTGTGATGCTGTTATACTCATTTCTGGGTTCTAGTGGGTTTTAGTGAATTTCTTATAAACTTTTATATGTCATCTGCAATGAAAAACAATAGTAACCTCTTCTTTTTATTTTTCTTATATAATTTCCAAAAAATCTCTAGTTCTGTGATAAATAATAGTAGAGTAGACATTATTGTCTTGTTCTCAAATGTCAAGATAAAACATCCAGTATTACACCATTATAGTATTAACTATAGGTTTTCATTAAAATCCTACAAGAAAACCTAGGCAATACCATTCAGGCCATAGGCGTGGGCAAGGACTTCATGTCTAAAACACCAAAAGCAATGGCAACGAAAGCCAAAATTGACAAATGGGATCTAATTAAACTAAAGAGCTTCTGCACAGCAAAAGAAACTACCATCAGAGTGAACAGGCAATCTACAGAAAGGGAGAAAATTTTTGCAACCTACTCATCTGACAAAGGGCTAATATCCAGAATCTACAATGAACTCAAACAAATTTACAAGAAAAAAACAAACAACCCCATCAAAAAGTGGGCAAAGGACATGAACAGACACTTCTCAAAAGAAGACATTTATGCAGACAAAAAACACATAAAGAAATGCTCATCATCACTGGCCATCAGAGAAATGCAAATCAAAACCACAGTGAGATACCATCTCACACCAGTTAGAATGGCCATCATTAAAAAGTCAGGAAACAACAGGTGCTGGAGAGGATGTGGAGAAATAGGAACATTTTTACACTGTTGGTGGGACTGTAAACTAGTTCAACCATTGTGGAAGTCAGTGTGGCGACTCCTCAGGGATCTAGAACTAGAAATACCATTTGACCCAGCCATCCCATTACTGGGTATATATCCAAAGGACTATAAATCATGCTGCTATAAAGACACATGCACATGTATGTTTATTGCGGCACTATTCACAATAGCAAAGAGTTGGAACCAACCCAAATGTCCAACAACGATAGACTGGATTAAGAAAATGTGGCACATATACACCATGGAATACTATGCAGCCATAAAAAATGATGAGTTCATGTCCTTTGTAGGGACATGGATGAAACTGGAAACCATCATTCTCAGTAAACTATCTCAAGGACAAAAAACCAAACACCGCATGTTCTCACTCATAGGTGGGAATTGAACAATGAGAACTCATGGACAGAGGAAGGGGAACATCACACTCCGGGGACTGTTGTGGAGTTGGGGGAGGGGGGAGGGACAGCATTAGAAGATATACCTAATGCTAAATGACGAGTTAATGGGTGCAGGAAATCAACATGGCACATGGATACATATGTAACAAACCTGCACATTGTGCACATGTACCCTAAAACCTAAAGTATAATAATAATAATAATAATAAAAAGTATTAACTATAGGTTTTTTATGAACTCCCTTTAGCAGATGTAAGAAGTGTCCTTGTATTCCTAATTTCCAGAGAAATTAATCACAAATGGGTGTTGGATTGGTCAAACACTCTTTTGTGTCTATTGAAGAGATCTTTCTGTTGTTTTGTTGTTGTGGTTGTTGTTCTTTATCCTATTAGTTTTGTGTATTGCACTGATTGGTTTTTGGAGGCTAAGTCAACATTGCATTCATGAGATAATCCTTTTTGGTCATGGTGTACAGTCATTTTTATATGTTACTAGACTCATTTCACTAGCATTTTTAAGGATTTCTGTGTGTGTGTGTTTATCAGGGATATTTATTCATACTTGTCTACTTGTGATGCTTTTGTGTGGCTTAGTATTAGGGTAATACTAGCCTCACAGAATCAATTGGTAGGTGTTCCCAACAGTGTTCCTCTATTTTTTGGAAGGGTTGGTGACAAGTTGGCGTTAATTCTTCACTAAATATTTAATAGAATTTTTCAGTTAAGCCATGTGGCTGTGGGCTTCTCTTTGTGGAAGATTTTTAATTAATTGACTCTCTATAAATCTTGGTTTTACTTTGGTCATTCATGCCTATCAAGGTATTCATCTTTAATTTGTAGTATTCTACATTTTTAGTATTTTAGGCAGTTGGTACGGAAGATTCTGGAAGTTCAATGTAGGTGAATGAGGTTTTGATGTTATCAATTAATGACCCAAGGTTTCTTCTGTGTAGTGTGAATAATATCACTGTAACTGCTGTAGTTAGCACCCATTTATTTTGTGAGTCAAATGAATTAGAAATAAAGAAAATCTAAAGAAAAAAAGACTTCACTATTGGAGGAAACTGGGTAAAGTGTACACAGAACATTGTTGTACCATCTTCCAAATTCCTGTAAATCTTTTTTAAAACAAATATTTTTTAAAATTATGAAACAAAATATTTTTTAAAACAAGTTTTTACAAAAGAGGATTTTAAAATCCTACCTACACTTACTATATGACCTAACAATCTAATCCTAGTTATTTATTCAAGAGAAATTAAAACATATGTCTATACAAAAGCCATAAGAGAATATTTATAATGACCTGATTCATAGGCAGTAAACACTGTAAACAAGCCAAATGTACATCAACCGATGAATAGGTCAACCAACTGGCACATCTACATGATGAATTTCTACTCAAGAATTTTAAAAAAGAAATACTATACCTGCTACAACGTGGATGAACTTCAAAAGAATTATTCTAAGTGAAAGAAGCCTGAAACAAAATGTTACATACTTTAGGATTCCATTTATAGGACATTTGTAAATGGACAAAATGTTAGGGGCAGAAATCAGAACAGTGATTTCCATTTGCTGGAGATCAGGGGAGGGGACTACAAAGGTACACATGGGAGCTTTGGGGATGACGAAACTACTCTATATCTTCATTCTGCTGGTGGTTGCGTCAGTGATTTTGTCTACCAAAAGTCATGTAACTGCACACTCAAACTGGGAATTTTGCTTTCATAAAATGTATCTCAGTAAACCTAACTTTAGAAAAAAAATTCATATTCATTTCATACTATTTTTAAAGCATTATGTATGTCTGTATTAAGGGAGACAGAAACGGGTTTTCAAAAAAATCTTAACATTTGTTATCTCTGATGGGTGGAATTACTTATGACTTTTTAATGTTTCTCATCCTACTTTTCTTGCCTGATAAATTTTCTGCACAAATTAGGTATTATTTTTAAGAACAAAAATGAATTTTTTTAACTAAGTGAATATATATCTTTTGGGCTGGATAGAATATTGAAATTCATCTAGCACACCTCCTTCCTTTAATTTACAGATGAAGATAGGAGGACTAAGACAAATAGAGTGCATTTCCTAGTTATTTCAAGTTTAAAAATAAGCAGCCTACACCCTCAATGACACCGTTCCCTGATATGATTCAACTACAAACGTCATGATTTATTTTGATGGAGAGTAAGCGTGATAGTTATCCTTTTAAAACACCCACACCACAATTCCAAAGTAAAGTACAGTTGACTTGTGAACAACCTGGGTTTGAACTGCACAGGTCCATTTATATACAGAGGTTTTTCACCGAAAGGCATATCCAAAAATACAGTATTTGAAGGATGCAAAACCGGCCTATACCAAGGACTCACTTATCACATCAAATTCAGTAGGGTAGCTACAGGACTTGAGAACCTGCAGATTTTGGTATGTGCGGGGGTCCTGGAAATCAATCCTGGTCTATTCTGAAGTATGACTGTATTTCAGGATTTTCCCAGACTGTCTTCTCCAGACTGACCCAGACAGTGCGTCAACAGAGATCACTTCTCCAGTCTGCACCATACATAGACCAGTGACATTTTGGAAATATGTGACAAGCTAACACTTTGACCTCAGGCAAATCACCATGAGTATCATCCCCTTGATAGGACCGTTGAGCAGATTGGGATGATTACATTACAGAGCTGAAGCAACTATTATTGGTAACAGTCAAGCTATACATAGCCAAGCCTTCTTGAGAAGGAAGCATAATTCAGAAGTTCAGTGTTTGGCTTTGGAGCAATGCTACCGGGGTCAAATGCTGCCTTCTTTGCTGTATGAGGATGGGCAATTTGCCTAAACCCTCTATCTCAATTTCTTCACCACTAAACTGAGAGGTGGTAATCATGATTGTCACAAGGATTAAGTTAATTCATTCATGTTGTAAAGCCTTTAGATGATACTTGGCACATGGGGGATGCTCAATGTTAGCTATTATTAGAAGTCTTTTAATTGTTAGCCTGTTGATTACATTGATTACATTGAACTAGAGATCATAGTGGGGCAATTCAGCTCTAAATTTCTTGAAGTGCTGAATATTTTGTGGGAAGTGCCAAAAAACGTGCCTAATTTTAAGGGTACAAATTAGTAACTTCCAGGGTAGAGAAATCATTTACTTGTTAGTGCCCCTTCCTTTGAACAGTTTATTGTATTACAAATGGTGACGTCTTTGGAAGGAATTGGTTCACCTTCAATGAACAATAGCCACACATGGCTGGAAGGATTGACAGGTCACTTGAGTCATAAAAAAATGACACCTTTTCAAATAGTTCAGAAAATCAAACAGCTCATTTTAAGCTCTTAAATGTTCAAGCATCTTCTCTTCTTTAAAGAGAAGAAATGTCTTATTGAAAAAAATGTCCTTTCATGCTGTTATCAATCCCTCTTATTTCTCTAACTTTCTAGCAAGGTCATGATTGTATTCAAAATAATATTTGTTACGGAGTTAGGAAGACTGTGTTTTAATTCCAGCCCTCACATTTAGCTGAAGCAAGACTGTGAGCACAGATTACATTCCTAAATTACTCATGAGGTGAGACACACTGGGAAATGGAACAAGAAGACAAAAAGAAGGCAGACCAATTAAACCGTACTTGTGGAGTATATCAGCCAATGTAATAAAAATATTGCCTCTGCAGGTAGCAGTACCTGGAACATAATAACACTCAATATATACAGAATTAATTGATGACATCTTAGACCAGAACATTCCACCATTAAGTTACATAGAAAATAGCTATGAAAAGAGTGACAAAAGAATGAGATTTGGGGTCAAAACTGGGTCCCTCAACTTGTGTGTGATTTTTGACATGTTTATTTATATCTGAGCCCATTTTTCTTATTTATAAAATATAAATAATAATACCATCTATATATCAGTTTTGTGATGAAAATATAATTAAACTGTAAATGAACATACTCCACAGGCTTTAAGGTGCCAAGCAAAAGCTAGCCCATGTTCCTGATATGCCAAAAGCCTGGGTTAGTCCAAATTGGCATTGTGTGGGTCAAGCCACCTCAACTCCTGCCTTCACCAGGTATACTCACCTACATGGCTAGCTCATTGTATCTGTAAATCTCAAAAAAGGTAGAGGATGAGAAGAGGGAAGAAGGAGCTGACACTTTTCTTTTTTGCCTACAGATTAATTAATAATATACAACTTTTCATTAACATGAATCTTTAAAAAATACAATTTGTTGGTGTCTGGGCGTGGTTGCATTTTAAGATGCCACTGCTCTGAGGGTGGCTGGCAGTGGCACCAGGCCAAATCCACTGTGGGTGTGGAGACATCCAGAATACAAGTATCGCTCCACCCTGTTGTCATGTTGCCTAATTAGCTGGTATGCATGAAGCTGAACTGGAAAACAAAGCTTGGGAGTCAAAGTAATCTCTCATCTTAAAGCTGTGATGCAATGGGAAAATGGCAGCCTACTTATGGAGGAAACAGTGAATATCCTCTGACGTCCGTTTTCTAAGACAGGCATATGATAGAGACCTGGGCTCTACAATTCCCATGGAAGTTTACTCTTGATTCCTTGCCCGTTTACATTCTATTTATGAGCTCAAAAAAATAGTGCTTACTCCAAAGAAACTGTTTAGCCTAAGGCCTCTTCTCCAAGGGGAAAAATGACTATAATTTTAGGGCAAAATAGCTGCCTTTGCCAGATCACACTTTCTACCTCCATTTCTCTTTAAGCAGTGAGGATGGATATAGAAATGAACCTTGTGAGATAAGGAAAGAAGAAAGACAGAAAACCTGTTAGTTGGGCTCTGACAAGAAAACACACTCAGCCTTCTTGAGAGTCTAGTTCTAGAGAGAGTTCAGTACCCAAAGAACCAAGTATAGATTTATGAAGAGTCACAAACTTACCATAGCCTTTGATGTAGAATGGGCTGCAGTATATTCTAGTAGAGCATATTTAAATCCTTTCATTTTATTAAGAAGCTCTGGCAAGGGGAAGTCGTTGATTCAAGAATAGCTAGAAAGTGGCAGAACTTGAACTCATTCATGTTCTCCTGACTCCCGGTCCCAGGTTTTCCCAAACCACAGCTTCTTTTTCAATCTTCCACCATGCCTGATTTTGGGGATTGACTCTTGTTTCATCACTCTGAATTCCAGGGAACAAACACACTCATCTCATATACAGCATTTTATATCATGGGTTTAACCTCCAGTTTGCGTTTTTATTAGCTTTGCTCCATTTTAGTGCCTCTCAGCTAGCGGCAATTTTGCCCTTCAGGGGACATCTGGCAATGTCTAGAGACATTTTTGGTTGTCACAACAGTGGAGGTGCTATGGGATCTGGTGGATAGTGGCCAGGGATGCTGCTAAACACCCTACAATATTCAGGACGAACCCTTATCCCCGAAAAAAAAAAATCATCCCATTTGAAATGTTAATAGAGAGGGTGAGGAAAGAAACTCTTTTCTCTGTTTAATAACCAGAATTAGCTTCAAAGCTTTGTTAATTATCTTGGTGATTAGACAGTCAATTCTGTAAGAAGGGACTCTGATATGTTACTTAGAGGGGATATAGGTAATGATAGAAAAAGCCAAGTAACAATTTTTTTTTTTTTTTTTTTTTTGAGACAGAGTCTCGCTCTGCAGCCCAGGCTAGAGTGCAGTGGCACCATCTTGGCTCACTGCAACCTCTGCCTCTCGAATTCAAGCGATTCTCCCGCCTCAGCCTCCTGAGTAGCTGGGATGACAGGCGCCTGCCACCATGCCTGCCTAATTTTTGTATCTTCAGTAGACACAGGGTTTCACTGTGTTGGCCAGCTGGTCACAAACTCCCGACCTCATGATTCGCTCACCTTGGACTTCCAAAGTGCTGGGATTTACAGACATGAGCCACTGGGCCCAGCCAACACTTATTTTTGAATAATCTACTAGATTGGCCAGTTTCTCATCTCTGATTTTAAAAATCAAATCCTTACTCTAGGGAGTCCAGAATGCCCCTCAAAAAATATTGAATCCATCAATTACCCATTTCAGCCAGAGACAGGACCATTTCAAATGATGCAGAGCACTGGATTTTTCACCTTGGTCTTTCTACCTGTCTCCTGTAAGTTTTCCAATCATTATTATGTCTTCTAGCATCTCTACAGCTGAACTTCTCTGAGATCTAATTTCTAAACCCTTTCTTTTCTTCTTTGAGTGGCTTCCCACCTATGCCAAAAC
Source organism: Symphalangus syndactylus (assembly GCF_028878055.3). Lineage (NCBI taxonomy): Eukaryota > Metazoa > Chordata > Mammalia > Primates > Hylobatidae > Symphalangus > Symphalangus syndactylus. Next base: position 38,806,472 of record NC_072429.2, read on the forward strand.
TTTAACAAGCTACACAGAGACCCATAGTTTGTCACATTTTAGAGCTTTATTGGTATTTCTAACTCTCAAACTTGGGTTCCAAGGCTTACATTCCTAACTTGCTCTTTGCTTGCTCATTTAGAACCTTTCTAGTTGTCTTCTGGTCTTTCTCTGAGACTTACAATGTTTCTGCCTTTAATATATCTAATTTATTGTTTAAACAATATAATGTGCTCAAATAACACCTTGAATATAACCATATATACATAATAAATAGAAGTGTTATGTGTTCAAGCAGAGATGAGAACAGGGTGCCTCAACCAGCCTTCTCCTTTATCGAAACTTCAAGGAGTATAACTTTTTAAATCATCAGTGTTTATCCAGGATCTAGCACACTAAGGACCTGCAAAGAGGTATGTACGTATTTATTGATATATTGATTAACTGGTGAAAAGGAAAAAGGAAAAAGGCATATAAAGAGTTTGAAAATCACAGTAATGACAATTGTGAACACTTTCTCCCTGCCACGTTTTCTCCTGTGTTCAATTGCTCTGAGGTATGTCATGTATCAGCTGAATGTTTCTTACGTTATGAAGAATTGTATCTTTCCCCACTGAATACGTTATTCATACCTGCTGTCCCTTTCTTCATTTTTGAAACCTACTTGTCATTTTTCATTTCCTCTATCAAAAAGCCTTTACCCATTCATTGATTCAGTAATTTTTTAGTATCAGTTTCAAAGTTCTGTGGGAGCTACTGGCGATGAATCAGATATAAACCTTGCCCTAAAGGAGCTTATAATATAATAAGATGAAGAAGGTATATCCCCAATATAACCTACTTTGAAATGAAAAGTTATAACTGCCAAAAAATAAAGTCCCATGGGAATTTGGAATGGGGGAATTTACTCTTAGCTGAAAGATAAAAAAAAATGTATAGGACAAATAAAATTTAACAAAATCCTTAAGAGATGGATGATCTGGACACAGATATGTGGGTAAGTCTCAAAGGAGAATAGTTGGGGGGAAAGTGATATTGCAGAGTTTAATTAGACTGTAACAAAAGTGAATAAAAATAATGATAGACATGCTTAGAAAAAAATTTGAGTCCAAAATGCAAAGGAAACAATATATGGATCCTAAGGGCTGATCCTGCTTTATTTCTCATGGCTTTTCTATCTGATATTATCTGTTAGTAAATCTCCTCTTTATAGGAAGTTAATATACTGGGCTAATGTTACATTGAAACAAGCACCTTGGCTAACTATTCTGCTTTGAATATGTACTGAGTGTGGCCAAATTCTTGAATGCCAAACTGAGGAGTAAACTCTTCATAACTTACCTCTATAAGTTAGAAAATATAATCAGTGGAAAGAGTTGTCAATTGTGCATCATCAATATGGATATATCTTTATTAAAAGTTTGGTAAAAGTTAACACAAACTACATTTTAAAATGCAACTGCAGTAAACAATTTTACTGGAAATTAGTCCAGCTGTACCAATAATAATTTGAAAAAAAAGTAAAATGAAAAATTATACCTAGTCTAAGGGCAGTCTATCCATAGGCTGAAGATACTGTGCACAAAGCTTTTTGATGAATAGGGCAATGGATATTATTTTAACTATTTTAACTAAACAACACCCCTCTACCCCACTAGAATTTGAGTAGTATAATATGGAGAAAATGAACAAACTGGCAATAAGAAAAAAAAAAAAAAGACTCAGAAAGATAGCCAAGGGTGCGGTGGCTCACGCCTGTAATCACAGCACTTTGGGAGGCTGAGGCGGGTGGATCACTTGAGGTCAGGAGTTCAAGACCAGCCTGGCCATCATGGTGAAACTCCATCTATACTAAAAATACAAAACTTAGCCTGGCATGGTGGCGGGTGCCTGTAATCCCAGCTACTAGGGAGCCTGAAGTAGGAGAATTGCTTGAACCTGGGAGGCAGAGGTTGCAGTGAGCTAAGATGATGCCCCTGCACTCCAGCCTGGGAGACAGAGCAAGATTCAGTTGAAAAGAAAAGGGAAGGGAAGGGCAGGGGAGGTTAGGGGAGGGAAGGGAAGATAGCCAAGGCCAGGAGAGTAGTACAGTCAGAAGAGATAGTAAAAGTTATAGAAAAAAAAAAATCCATTGCTCCCAGAGAGGAAGGCAGAAATCCTAAGTATTGTGATTATATTGACATACCCCTCTTCAAAATATGGAATTCAAAATTGTGAATTACTAAACACTAAAACATGTGTTCAGCAGCCTAACACACTTGTGTTTTCCCTTTGTGACAATACCCTAACTGTAATGGAATATCAAAACCTTTATAAAAAGGTGCTGGTACCTCAGCTTTGTAGGTCCTTAAGCATATTATCAGTCTTCCTATTGGACCATTTATTTGACCTACTTTTGCAAAGCCATTCCAGAGTTGCCCTAGGATTTCTGCCTCTCCTCTTCCTCCTCTTCCTTCTTTACCTCCTCCTCCTCTTCTTCCTCCATCTTTTTATTGTCATAGAAAAAAAACATAACATGGGATCTACCTTCTTAACAAAATTTTAAGTGTAGAGTACAGTATTGTTAACTCTAAACACACTGTCATACAACTGATCTCTAGAACTTTTTCACCTTGCATCACTGAAATGCTCTACCCGATGAACAGTAACTTTCTATTTCCCAATCCCCTCCGCCCCAGGCAACCACCAAACTCTTTCCATGAGTTCGACTACTTTATATACCTCACATAAGTAGAATAATGCAATATTTTTCTCTGTGACTGGATTATTTCACTTAGTATAAAGCCCTCAAAGGTCATTCATGTTGTAGAATGACAGAATTTCCTTCTTATTTATGAAAGAATAGTATTCCATTGCATGTATGTATATATCCCATTTTCCCTCTAGGGTTTTTCTTTCTTATTGCCATGTGTTATCTCACAATACATTCCCATTACCAGAAGTAGCTGGGTAATTGGGTAAGATCTCTTCTCCTTGGGACCAACACACTACTAAGTTGGTGCAAAAGTAATTGCGGTGTTTGCCATTACTTTCAATGGCAAAACCTATGAAGTATCATTATCCCCATTTTAACATTAGAAATTGAGGCTCAGAGGGATAAAATTCTTACCCCAAACCATGATACTAAGGAGTAGCACAGACAGCCTTCAATCCCCAAAAGATTTGCCCACAAAGCCTTGCCATCACGCCCCTTCCAGCTTAAAGTCCTAAATGTCTGTGATTCCCCCATTTCTAACTGAAAACAATAAGGTAATATTTTTCAAAACACTCTACCTTTAGCCCATTTGGTTAATAAGGCTGCTTCACTTGTTCCAATGTGAGAAACAGATGAGAAAGTTAGTATGGTTACTGTTTATAGATGAGGAAACCTAACATCGCATCAAATCTGGAGACTGTACAAAGCAAACCAGTGCAGAGGAGGGGGTACATGATTTAGAGCCTGCCTTCTCCACTTATGAGTGCATGAACTTTGGCATATCACTGATATGGAAGGAGAAATAATGACATTGTTCTCATAAAATAATTTGAGAATTAAGGTTAAATAGAATTTAGCCCAATAACTGGCAAATAAAAAGTATTCAATAAATGATTGTCTTCTTTCCTTTTCATTCCAGATGCCATCACCTCCTTTTCCAATATTAAACAACATTGTCCCTAAAATTCATCAAATTCTCCCTGTTCAAATTAAATAGTGAATTGCATGAGGCATAATTCATACCATAGGATTTCCTTAGATTTAAAGATTGTCATTTTATCCAGGACTACTCATGTGCATTTATGCTCACTTACTAATTTATTTCCACGCCACCTTATTCTAAAAGGTATTTGAAGCAGACAACTCAAACTTTAAATCACATTGCATGGACATAAACTGTGATATAAACATAATACAGCTCACTCTTTCAGCCGTCTTCCAGGGAAACAATTACTTGTAGAACAGGGAAGAAGTGGTGAGGCACAATGATTTGGAAGTCAGATATATTTAGAATTGAGTACTGATTTTATCATCAAAAAAAGTTACATTATATGAAAATTGCACTCTCTGAGCCTCAGTTTCCCTATCTGTGGAATGAGGGAGAAAGACTAGTTGATCCATCATTTTCTTCCCAATTTTATGATGCAATGTTACTACAAGAGCAGAGTATCAGTTGAGGAATCTGCCTACTCCCTTAACGTTGAAGTAGAGCAGTTTCATCTGCTACATGGAAAGTTCTCTGTCCACCTGGCTTCAGGAACCATTCTCTCCTCAAATCTCCTCTAGGACACGTGTCAACTAGATCACCCATTTAATGCAATATTTTAATTACTAAATTATGAACTGCTTTTTCTTTTCATAGCTATGTATCTAACAGTGCAGACTCAATGTCTTATACATTTCTGTAACCACAATATCTAAAAGTGTATCCAAAGATAACAAATTTTTGTTGACAAGAAATTTTTTTTATTTTCTTGTCTTCCTAACATTTAAAAATGTAAATACCTAGAATGTATTCAAAATTGTGGATGTTGCCTGTTCCAAAGAAAGTTTTGTCATTAATATTAGTCCCAGATACTATAAAATATTTTCAACTTAATTATTCATAACTCCAACAGCTCTGTGAAATATTTTTACTGGAATTTCGTGGCTGAGAAAAGATGGCTCCAAAGAATTAATTTCAGGACATAATTTCTAGGAAGTGTCATAGTCGAGGCTAAACCACATATATTCTAACTCTTGCCCTAGATTTCTTTCCTCTTCTAAATATCCATATGTGCTAGTTAATTAATTTTAAGTCATCCATTTTCTCATCACATCTCATTTAAATGTCTCCTATCTCTCAAGACCCGCTTGAAGCTAAACACCTCTCAATTTTGACGTAATTTCTTCCCCCAAACACTTAAAAACCACGTTTCTTGATCTTGTGCCAAGCTCACATTGAAAAAAAAAAAAAAAGGAAGATGGGTTCAAGCATTCCAACATACTGCTAGAAAATTCAGGGAATTTCAGAATATACCATCTATAGCCTTTTCAAGGAAAATAAAGAAAAAGCCAACCAGAAAAACTATGAGTTTCTATATGTCTCCTCATGTGAAATGAAATTGATATTGGCTGTTGCTGCCAGCTGCTGTCACATTGCCCAGCCTCCATCACTCTCAAATCTGGCAGTGTTGTCTGATCTATATCCCTATAACATTTATTAGCAAGGAAGGCAAGAACATGAGCTTTCCAATTAGATCAGAATCTTAAGTTCTGAATCCACTCTTTACCAACCATGAAAGCATTAGCAAATTACTTAAAATTTCTGAGCCTCAAGTGAGATTAAACTATTTTATAAAGTTATTATATTAAATAATATTTGAAAAATCTTAGGATTTCATAGGTATTCAATAAGTGGTAACTATTAATAGTTCCTTCCAAACACAAATCCTACTTTGTGACTTCTATCCACAAAAATCCTCCAGTGACTCCTTCTCACCTTAGAATCAAGAACTTTCTACTCATCTCTGCCTTTCAAAGTCCAGATAATTTTGCTGTTGCTTACTGTCTAAATATTTGTAAACCTATGTGATTCTTTGTCTTTGACACCATCTTGGCTTATGAATCTGTCTTCTTATTCCTTCATTTGCCACTTTGGGAAGAGTAAAGATTTTAAAGTTAGACAGAGAGAAACTGTGTTTGAATACAGACTCTACCACTTCATACCTATGGGATCTTTTCACTTAATCTAGTCCCTCTTTTAAAAGTGATTGTAATTCAAGGATTGCCATAATATCGCCAGTGCTTACAGCTAAGGGCCCAGAACATAGTAGGCACTCAGTAGTTGGTAGTGATGGTGATAATGAGGATGATGATTTTTCTGGCTAAGCCACATGTATTCTGATTATAAAGACACCTGAACAGAAACACAGAGAGTAGAGAAAGTTTTTCCCTTTCAGTATTTCATTCAAATCCTAACTAAATCAATACTGACTTATTCAGCTTGTGTGTATTTTTTCCTAACTACTAGAGTTTCTAATACCTGAACCACATAAACTATCTTACGCTGTTTTCTTTATGTAAATGAAACATTCACCAACCAGATGTCTTGTAGGTTGTCAGTAGCAGATAATGATTAAAAGCACAGATTCTGCAGGCAAATGCCTAGCTTTGCATCTGTCACTGACTGTGTAAACTTGAACAAGTTATTTTACCTCTCCTTGCCTCAGTTTACGGATACATAAATTCTGGATATTAATGATAGCTATGTCATAATTAAATAATTAAAGTATATACACACATATGTATGTATAAATAAATATATACATACTTATAAATCTGTATATATAAGTATACTTATTGAGAGTTTATGATTGCCAGGAACCATTCTAAGTATTATATACATATATATACATACGTATATACTTATATACATGTGTATGCTTATATACTTATATATTATACACATGTATACTTATATATACTTATATACGTGTGTATATATGTATATATGTGTGTATATGCATGTATATATGTATATAGTGCTTAGAATGGTTCCTAGCAATTATAAACTCTCATTATTATTATTGATATTATTATTATTATTTCATTTCTTGTTCTTTCTGATAATCTTCTTCCCGACTCCCTCCCAAAACATTCAAAATTAGCCAAAGAGAAGGCCTGCAGTCCTTAATGACCAGAAAGAGGATTCAATTTGGATTCACAAGACTTAAAAAGAAAAACACTAGCAATGCTGGGAGAGTTTGTGGAGATGAGCATTGTTTATATGGTGCAGGGAAAGTGTGTATTGGTGCAGCTTTTTGGAAGAGCGATATGGAGGGTCCATAAATATCCTAAATGGTCATATAGTTAATCACTAACTGTAAACTTGAATTAAGTTATTTTGCCTCTCCTTGCCTCTGTTTACAGATATATAAATTCTGGGTATTGATGATAACTATGTCATAATTAAATAATTAAAATTAAGTATATATACACAAACATATATATATGTATAGATAAAACAAAATAACAACAGAAACTTAAACATACACCCAAAGAAAAATGGCAACATTCAGCATAGGATATCTATCATGCAGCTTTTTAGACTTCAGCCCATCAACTCTCCAGTTCTAAAATTCCATTACCATAGCCTAGCTTAGGAAATGTCTCCAACTTCAATACCATCTCCAAAAACCTAGGATTCTTATGAGCCCTTTCTGTTTAATCTCTCAGTAAGTCCTATTGACTCTTCTTCTACAACATGAATCTCTTCACAGCAACCGACACCACCATCTCTCATACGGACTGCTGCTCTGGCCTCCTCATTAGCTTCTTTGCCACTATCTGGTTTCTTACAAAGTGGCCTGACATGTCTTTTAAAAAATAAATGAGATTAAGTAAACCACCAGCTTAGAGACTTCTGATGGTTTTCCATCAAACTTCACATGCGGCATTAGATCCACACTCCCAGCTGTGGCCTACACGTTGCAAATAAATTTTTCTAATGTCAACTTGTACTATTGTTTCTTCCACTCACTTATTATATTCCACTATGATCAGTCCCCTTCCTATCTCTCAACTGTGCCAAGCTCACTTCCACTTTAGCATCTTATACCAGGTGCTCCTCGTGCCTGGAAAGCCCCTGCCATTGATTTGCGAGTGGCTGGTTCCTTTTTATTATACACAGCTCAACTTAAGATGTTATTTTTTCAGAGAGACTTTTCTTTACAACCAAATCTAAAGCAGATTGTCCTCTACTACATCCCCAAGACCAGTTGCCTTTTAATTAAATGGCTTATTTTCATTTCTTTATAGAATAATTACTGTCTAAAGTCTTCTTTTTGTTAACCTGTTTACTTTGCTACTATTTGTGTTTCCCACCAGAATAAAAGCTCCACAAAGCAAGGACCTCACTTGAGAAAGAATTGCATGTTCTTTCTCAGTTTTTACTTCATGAAAATACCATTTTAAACTTATTGTTATTATCAGTATTATTGCCTATGTTATTATTATTTTATTGGCTGAGTTGAGAACTTATATTTAGTTTTTCCTACTTCAGAGCAAAAATAAAAGCATTCTTTTCATAGGTATTATAAACCATAAATATAACTTCTCCCACTCATTTTTTCTTATTTTTCCATTTAAGAAATAGTAAATCTATTAATTTTCTCCTGATGATCTCGATTTTGCCTCAAATCTCATTACATCTCCAGCCATGTTTTCGTAAATTGCAATGTTAGTAACAATTAAGATTTGTTCTGGTCATTTAACCTTAGTTCATTTAAATATCCTCAGTAATCTGAAGAGGTAGCATGATATCTATTTTGTGAATAATATCTAACATTTATTGACTAATTATTTTGTGCCAGGCACTGTTAAAAGTATTCTTAATTGACTTTATCTTCATAACAACCCATTTTACAGATCAGGAAACCAAGGAGCAGAGAAATAAATTAACTTGTCTGAGATTTTACACATCTTGTTAATGGCAACTTTGGGATTCAAATCCAATTCATCTGAATCCAGACTCATTTTCTTAAGTTCTGTATTATCTTGCTTTCCAATATGGAAAAGCTTCCTTTAGGAGAGTTTGAAGGATTTGAGAGTAAGTGGCAGAACAGAGTTTGAACGAGAAACACATATAGTCACTTCTTCATGTTTATGGGGTTCCTCATTTGTGGATTCAACCAAGCACAGATAAAAAATATTTGAAAAAGAAATTGCATATATGTACTGAAAATGTACAAATATTTTTCTTGTTGTTATGCTCAAAGCCATACAGTATAACAACTATTTACATAGCATTTACATAGTATTAGGTATTATAAATAATCTAGGGAGGATTTAAAGTATACAGGAAGAAATGCCCAAGTTATATGCAAATACTTCATCATTTTCCATGAGGGACTTGAGCATCTGCAGATTTTTATATGGGGGAGGTCCTGGAGCCAATCGCTCAAAGATACCAACGAACAACTGTTCCCTAAACCAGTGATTCACAGACTTTTTGGCTCCAGGGACTGGTTTTGTGGAAGATAATTTTTCCGCGGACAAGTGGGGAATGGTTTTGGATAATTCAAGTGTATTACATTTATCATTAGATTCTCATAAGGGGCATGCAACCTAGAGCCTTTGCATGTACAGTTCACAATAGTGTTCATGCTCCTATAAGAATCTAATGACTGATCTGACAGGAGGCGGAGCTCAGCTTCACTTGCTTAACTCCTGCTCACCCTCTGCTGTGCAGCCCAGGTCCTAACAGGCCATTGGCCAGTACCAGTCTGTGGCCCCGGGTGTTGGGGATCCCTGCTCAAAATTGTTACACTATTTAGTTTATTCTAAAGAGATTTAGTGCCACAATCAAGGTCATGAAACTTCTCTTGACTAAGGAAGTCGTTAGAACCCAAGGCTTCCATCCTCCAGTCACGGTTCATTCTCATTTAACTGCCCCAGTTCATTCTCTGTGGAAAGTTTCCCTCTTCACAGGATTGATTAAAAGCCTGTGGCTGTTCACTACTCATTGCTTACACTCACCTTTGTCCCAGCCAATGTGAACACACAGGTCTGGCCCAGAAAGGGAACTTCAGTGAGGAATTTCAGGAGCACAAGGTAACAGATTTTGCTGAGAAGCTACAGCACTAACAGCTGTCCTTGACTGAGCAGTACTCAAGTTCAAGGCACTGTGAACACTTTGCATGCATTATCTCATTCAGTTCTTTATAACAACACTGTGAGGTAGCTATCATTCCCCTCATTTCCAGGTGAGGAAACAGACTCAGTGAATTTAAGCAACTTGCCCACGGTTTCACAGATAGAAGTGAAGCACCAGGATTTGAATACGAGTCTGTCTGATCCCATAGATGACCCCGAAACACTACACATAGAGATTGCCAAGACATAATTAGGCAGGAGCTTTGCATAAAGTCTTCTTTTAAGTCTGTTTATCAATGATGTTTAGAAATGTGATATAGACAATTCAATTAATATGTCACATGGGAAGAATGCTAGATGTGGGAGGGCTCAGAAATCAGTAAGGGCATCCTGAGCTACAAAAGTTTCTGAACTTACATTACAGAGGTGCATAAAATATTCCATGTCCAGACATGCAATGCCATCCTCTCACTGGATGACACATTCAAAGCTGTCATTCCCAATATTGTCATGGTATCATGGCAACTGAATCAGGTCAGAATTCCTGCATGTTAATTATTGCAAAACAGTGGAAAGAGCCTCTCATTCTCAGAATTCAAAAAATCTTTAGAGTTCATCTAGCCCAATCCCTTTCATTGTGTAGGTTAAGAAACTGAAGTCCTACTGGCATTAAAACACTAGGTAGCAACTTGAATGACTCTCAGTGACATTATATGGAGTGAAAGAAGCCAGATACAAAAGATTATATGGCATATAATTCCCTTTATAAGAAGTTCCAGACAGACAAAACAAATCTATAGTAATAGAAGTTCAAACAGCAGCAATGTCTGTGTCTGGGGGGAGGAGGCAATGACCATAATGAACCATAATGAAGCATGAGGAAGACTTTGAGGCAATAGAAAAGTTTTACACTTGGATCTAAATGGCGATTATACAGATACATGTTTACATAAATATCAAATTGTATACTTAAGATCTGCAAATTTTAATGTATATAGAGCATGCCTTAATGAAAAGAAAAAAAAACCTGCCTATATTTTAAGAAACTGTCTGAATTGCATTCTTTATTGAATAATACCTAGAGATGCTTTTCTGGTACATTTAGAATTACGTTTAGAATTGGAGACAATGAAAATTGAGGTACCAAGCAGAGAGCAAGTTTTCTCAAGATCATATAATATGGAAAGAGCTAGAATTAGATTTTACATTTCCATGCCATAATGGCTTGGAAATACGTGGTATTATGAATAAGTTTCGATGGAGGCCCCTGTGATAAAGTGGATAAAGGAAAGTAAAACCAATATTGAGTTTGAAGCTAGATAATCTGTACTTAAAGATCAGTAATACCATTATTTGTATAAATTACAATGCCTGGTACATGGCAGGCATTCAATGGATTTTTAAGGGGGTGAATGGGTAGATAGAATTAAATATAAATTATTTATCCTTTCTAAATCTAGGAATGAAAAAAATGAAAAATATTTGAGTATTTTAAATTAGTAATCCTCAAAATACATTCAATAAAAAATGAGGTACTTACAATTGTACCAATAGAAAAAAGCTTTCTAGGCTGGGTGCAGTGTTTCATGCCTGTAATTCCAGCACTTTGGGAGGCTGAGGTGGGTGGATCAATTGAGACCTAGAGTTCAAGACCAGCCTGGCCAACATGGCAAAACCCCATCTCTAATAAAAATACAAAAATCAGCCAGACGCGGTGGCACATGTCTGTAATCCCAGCTACTCAGGAGGCTAAGGCAAGAGAATTGCTTAAACCTGGGAGGTGGAGGTTGCAGTGAGCCAAGATCATGCCACTGCACTCCAGCCTGGGCGACAGAGCAAGATCTTTTCTCAGGAAAAAAAAAAAAAGAAAAAAGCTTTCTAGAGTCCAATGTGTTTGCCAATTTTAGTTTAAGCAAATTAAGTAACTTTGCTTGTCCGCAGAACTTCTGTTTAAGTGCTAAAAAAATATTCCTAGGCCAAAGAGATTCAGCTAAATGAAATTCCTGCAGGAAAATAAAGTTTGTAGCATTTTCTAAAACCATTTGATCACTAAATCCTCTCAGATTAGAACGTTTACTAAAATCTCACAAAGCAGAAATATAGAATATATAGAATGTTTCTATATACTTTGGGAACTATGCTGTATTAATAAAATTTCAGTTTGTTAGTCTTACTGGGTTAACGAATCATAAGTTGCCCCCTGAAAGGGGACATTTCATTCTTCATTGGAATTTTTCCATAGACAGGCTTCAAGAAGTATAAATTACATATTGCAGCAATAAATAAAAGTTCACTAATTTATGAAAAGATTTTTGTTGAGGAACACAAATCTTTTTGCAGGTCTCAGTGATCATCTCAACATCTTGCTATAAATAGAAAGGAAGAGGTAGCTCTTTTTCAAGGATGCGGGAAAGCATCAAGTTCGGTCAAGGATACCCGGACTAAAAATAAATGAAATGAGATAAGATTCCACTTTTACTAACTCCCAAACTCAAATGTAAACATTATTTTTATTATTAACATGTTTCAAAGATGTGAGGCTCTAAAAAAATAGTTAAATATATTTTGAGGTTTATCAAATGGAGGAGTGAAATATATAACAATGGCAAAAAGGATGGAAGAAAGTGAGAGTATACTACTGTAAGATTATTACATACTAAATGGAATGGTATAATATTTAATAGTAGACTGTACAAGTTAAAGATATATATTGTAAACACTAAAATAAAACAATTTTTTTAAAAGATATATAACTTTTAAGCCAATAGTGGGGACAAAATAGAATCATTAAAAAAAAAATCCAATGACAGCAGGAAAGGGAACAGAAAAAGGCAAAAAAATTTATAAAATGTATGGTAAGATAATAGATCCAAATCCAATATTATGAATATTTAACTTCAATGTAACTGGTCTAAATACTTCAATTAGGCAGTATTTACTGAATAAAAAGCAGAAATCGACTTAATGAAAAAGCAAAGACCCAACTATATAATATCTATGGCCAACCCACTTTAAATATAAAAACATAGATTAAATGTAAAGAGATGGAAAATATGTACAATGCAAATTTTAATCAAAAGAAAGCTGCAGTGGCTATATTGATGTTAGACAAAATAGATTTCAGAACCAGAAATAGTACCAGGGGTAAAGAAGAATATTACATTAAGAAAAAGAAATTAAGTCATAGAGAAATTATAACGTTAAATTTGTTTGCATCTAACAACAGTATCAAATAAATGAAGCAAAATTTGATAAAACTGAAAAAGAAATAGACAAATCCCAGTTAGACTTGGAGATTTTAACAGCCATTTCTTAGTCATAAATAGAACAAGTAAAGGAAAATCAGAAAAGCTACAGAAGACTTTACCACTATTACCAACTTGGCCATTACATTTTTTACAAGTGTACATGGAACAACATTTAGATAGATCATATTATGTGCTATAAAATAAATCTGAACAAATTCGAAAGGATTTCGTTGCACAAAGCATTTTTCTCTGACCACAAAAACCATTAAATTGATAATCTTTGAAAAGCAGAACTTGATCTCCCTTAGTTTTTGAAGGCCTACACCCAACAGTCTCTCAATCAAAAGTCCAGAGAGGCTATAATACAATCCAAGTGTAGAATGGGTTTCACTGAAACTATTTAGTTTTAGATAACTTTTTTTTTTTTTTTTGAGACAGAGTTTCATTCTTGTTGCCCAGGCTGGAGTGCAATAGTATGATCTTGGCTCACTGCAACCTCCTCCTCCCAGATTCAAGTGATTCTCCTGCCTCAGCCTCCCAAGTAGCTGGCATTACAGGCATGCACCGCCATGCTCAGCTAATTTTTCTTTTTGTATTTAGTAGAGACAGAGTTTCACCATGTTAGCCAGGCTGGTCTCGAACTCCTGACCTCAGTTGATCCACCCGCCTTAGCCTCCCAAAGTGCTGGGATCACAAGCATGCGCCATCACGCCCGGCACCGTTTTAAATAATTTAACCCCTAATTACGTTTATGTGATTAGGCTCTCATCCTGTCTAAAAGAAAAAACTGAAATGGAGGAATAATTCGACAGTACTGGTGGAAAATGGTATCATCTAGATAGAGACTTTATAATTACATCATATACTATGTCCAAAATACTATTTTACAAAATACTAGACAAGCAACATGGTAACAAAATAAAACCAATTAGCAAGAGAAAAATATGCAAAAGGAGCAGAAGTAAAAATAATCCAGATATTGTAATTAGTAGAAAGAGAATTTTGGTTCACTGTGATTAATACATTTGTTATTTGAAAGAAAACATGAACAAAATAGATGAAAGCATGAGAAACTTAAACACATAAATAGAGGATTTAAAATTAATCAAATGACATTCCAGAACTTGAAAAGATAACACATGAAGTTACAAAACTGCTGGACACAATAGAATGAAGAATTGGTAAACTGGAAGATGGCACTATAGGGAATTTCCTAATTCTGATTTTTAGAAAAGATATGTACAAAAAAAAAAAGAGAGAGAAAGAAATTGTTGCATTCAATAGTGAAATGCTAGCGCTTGCCCCAAAAGGTGAGAAATACGAAAAGAGCATCAACGGCTGCTGCTTCTATGCATCATTATAAAGTAAGTTCTAATCATCCCAATAAGTCAAGAAAAGGTTACAATGTTTGGAAAGGAGTGTGTAAAACTGCTTTTTTTTTTTTCACAGATGACATAATTGTGGACATAAAACATCAAATAAAAAGATAAACTATTATAATCAATAAATCAATTCATCAAGGTCACTGGACCCAGGTCAATAACAAAAAACAATTGTATCTCTATATACTAGCAAAAAATAATTGAAAAAAAGATAAAATAGGAACTATTTAAAGCAGCATTTTTAGAAAACCACACATTTATGAGTAAATCTTAAGAAAGTAGTGCACGTACCATTGCACTACTGAGAGACATTAAAATCTGAATAAGTAAAGAAGTATTCCATGTTTTTGGGTCAAAAAAATTAAATATTCAATATATCAATTCTCTCAAAACTTATCTAGAAGTACAATATACTCCCAGTCAAAAAGGTTGACATTTTTTGCATGTGGAAATTGACATGTGATTCCAGTTTATGTAGAAATAGCCAGGAAGATGTTAAAGAAGAGGAAGAAATATGGATGATTTAAAATACAAGATTCCAGTGTGTTCTAGAAAGCTACAGTAATTAAGATAGTATGGATTCAGTGCAAAGGTAGAAAAACATATCAACGGAAAAGAATAGTGAAACCAGAAACAGATCACACATAAACAGTCACTTGGTTTAGGTAAAAGCACCGGTTCTCTTCAGTGGCAACCATGTGGTCTTTTCAATAAAGACGGAAATAGTTAGATATACCTATGAGAAAAAAAGGTGAACTTTGACTCTGAACTTACAGCATAACCCAAAATTTATGTGAGGTGGCTCACACCCCAAATGTGAAAGCCAAAGTAAGTAAGCTTCCAGAAGAAAATATGATTAAATACCTTCATCACCTTGGGGTAGGAAAAAAAATCTTTATAGAACATATAAAGGAAAAATCACAAAAGAAAAAATCAACAAAGCAAAAGTAAAAATTTCTGTTTGTCAAAAAATATTCCGAAAGTAAATAGGTAAGTCACAGCCTGGATAAAAAACATACAATACATAAATTCTGACATAGCTAACATATTTAACGTATCATACAAGCTCTTATGCATTTGTTAAAAAAAGAAAAGCAATCCATTAATAAATATGCAAAAGGCTTGACCAAAACTTCAAAAAAGAGAATATCCAAGAGGCCAATATGCATATCAAAAGATACAAAGAATCATAAATAATCAAATATATGCAAATTAATATTGAAATGAAATAACACACCTACTCAAAGAGCTAAAATTAAAAAGACAGACAATGTCAAGTACTGGGGAGTACACTGAGCAACTTGCATTCTCATACCCTCCTGCTGGGAGTATAAATTGACTGAACCACTTTGGAAAACTATTTAACAATATCTCCTAAAGCTAAACACTTGCTTGCCCTATGCTCCAACCATTATACTCCTAGGTGTAAACTCAAGGGAAGTTGGTGTATATGTCCACTAAAATCAAAAAAAGACGTTCAAAATCTTCACTAGCACTTAGCCCATAACAGCTCAAAACCAGAAAAACCCAAATGTCTATCAACAGTAGAGTGGAATAAATTGTGGTATATTCATAGAATGTAATACAGGTTGAATATCCATTATGCAAAATGCGTAGAACCAGAAGTATTTATTTTTAGTTTAATTTAAACTATTTTAAAAATAAAAACTGGAGAATATAAAATATTAAGTTGAACTTGTAATCAAATTAACAAAATAAAAATAAATAGGTAATGTGTAACATCTAGAATTACTCTAGTTTATGTGAATGAGACATAATGTTACAACTTTTAAACTCAGTCTATAGATGTCGTTATTCCATGCTCAGTAATTATTACTAGAAAGTTCATGATGGACCTTTATCAGATAAATGGATTTAGAGGCACAATTACTATAGAATTATCACAAGAAACTCAATCATCCAGATTTCTAAGTTCAATATGAATCATTAGTGGCTATCCCAAAACACATGAACTTTGAACATATTTACACATCATTGGAACAAAGGAGGTGATCATTATATTGTGTTCTAATCCACTGAACAGAACACATCTAAAGTATTATGCTCAAGTGTAGATTTCATGTTTTAGAGTTATGATTAATGAAATAAGACCAGGTCCAGAAGAGAGTGACTTCCACAAAACAGCCTGAAAAATATGTCCTGTAAAATAATAATAATAATAATAATAATAATAATAATAATAATAGTGGCATGGCATCCAGAGAAGAGTACCTGAAAATACTGAAAGGTTGTCTAGGAAAAGTGAGTGCTTATTTCTTTAGTCTGTATAGCTGCAGAAGATGGACTAGAATTCATAAATAGAAGTTATATGGTGAACAGTATCAGCTCATTATAAAAAGCAAATAATCCAAGATAAACTAACCTGCCACAAGAGGTAATGTATTGCCTACATCTGCAAAGATACAGATGATGAGATTTTAGCAATAACTGGAAAGTTAAAATCGATGATGCCAATTTATTTTTTCTTCCACTTCTCAGATACATATTTCTATAAAAGGGTGAAGCTTCTGAGAGTGGTATTTTACTTTAGAAGAACTATGTTCTCACAATGGACACCTTTACTTACCAAGAGAAAAGACCTTGGACAAGTCTCTTGACCTCTCTCATCAGTCAGAAAATTGGAAATAATTCAGCTTTATCACGTTACTAGAGTGAGAACAAAAAATGTGCATGTAGAAGCTTTTCAAAACTAACATTTATATATTTGTTACCGCTCTTATTACTTCAGAAATTTTGCTTGTGTCAGGAAGAAAATAGAAAAGCTAGATGACAAGGAGATATTTATGGAACTATCAAAAAGATCTGAGTAGGAAGGAAGAAGCTAAGATTCTCAGGTGGAATGTGGGTGGGCATTTCCTGAGATGTTATCAGGAGGAGGGCAAAGTTTATCAGACATGGTGAAAGGAAGCTCAATTAGGATATCACTAAGCAGGGAAGGCTCCTGGGAATCAGGACTTCCGCACCTGCTGGCACCTTACTCGACAGATAATATAGCCAACTTGGCCATGTGTAACAAAAGAATCAGTAAAACAATTGGGATTAACACATTAGGTAAACATAAATGGAATAGGAATAATTTTAAAGAAAGTGGTATCAGTAAAGCAATATCTTAGATAATATGTTATTTAATATGGTCAAGATTTCTAAATAATTTAGAATTGACATGCTATATGGCTTATCCATGTTCAGGAGGAAATCATTCTAAAAATCTATACACTCACATTTTGCCTCCCTGAATAAAAAATAATATATATAATTTAATCTATCCTCAGAAACTATGCAAAATATAGTTATACCCTCTGGATTTTATTGAGGCACCTGAGATTCTTTGCCATGCACTATATTAACCCCAAATTGATGTGTTACTTGAGTTCTCCTATAAACTTTCTTTGTTCAGTTTTCTACCTTAGCAGCTTATATGCATAGCCTCACCATCACCGGCATCATTACACAGAATTCCTCAACCCCAAGATACAACACTTTAAGTACACTCTCCAATCATATCACCTTCTTTCCATCTTTCCGGCCTCCAACTCCCACTCAAATTGCTCCTCTTATTATTCACACCCAAGGTCCCTTCTTTACTTCTTATGTTATCTTTTGTGAAATACCCCTTTTTAGCTTTGCTGTCTCTTTGTCCCATAGGTACCTCATGATTGTAACTTCCACAAGTCTCTTTGCAAAATTCTAACCCTAGTCAACGAAGGTCAACCTTTAAAAAAAATAGGCTCTGGATTCATGAACACCTAATTTTGAATTCCATTTTTGCCACTTACCAGCTGTCTATGACCTGAGACCGTTAATTCAACTTCTCAGTGACTCAGTTCTGTATGCATGGCATGTGTGCTGCTGTGTCTTCATCATAGAATACACTGCATGACAAAAACCAGATGCAAGATGAATATTTGTTGAATGAAAATTAACACTAACCTATTTAACTTCATGGAAAAGGCTATTAATTTCATGTAATGTTCTATTTTTTCGTTTCAAAATATGTTCACAATTTCAGGCAACTTTTTCCCCCCCTTTACAACTCAGGTGAAGAATGACTACAATTCTCCAAGGTGAATCTTCCACCTCTTCTCTGCATTCCATGCACTGCCACATCTTCAATGCATTGCCTTATCAAATTTCTTTATTGTATTCTTACCGCAACAGGATGTTTTCCCTTTAACCCACAAACATGCTGTATCTTTCTCCTATATTGTATTACCTCAGCTGTCTCCTGCCTGCCTTGCCAAGCTCTTGGCAAGGGTAGCATCTACTTATGGCTTTTACTTCCTTGCCTCTCATTCATTCATTTACCATCCAACAAATTCAGTTTAGCTTCTTTCCCACAACTCTACTGAAGGTCACTAAGCATAGCTGTTTAAAGATCTATTCTTTTTTCATCTATTTCATTTCTTATCATGTGCTACTTTCATTCATGCACACTTGGCTCTGATTGCACTAGCTTTCTGTTTCTAAGACAGAGAAAACTCTTTTCTAACTCAGGCTTTGCTCTTGCTAGTTCCTTTTCCTGGAAAGCTCTTCTTTTACCTGATTCTTCCCATAACTTACTTCTTACCTCAAAATAATTGTCGAATCATTTATTTGACAATTTATATCTTAAATATCTACATTAGTTATGACCATGTTCTAAATTATTGAAATACAAAAATTGTTAATTGTTGTTTTCAAGAACTTTGGTCTTGTAGAAAAGTCTACAGATAATTCTAAAACTATGTAGGGAGATGCCATTAAAAGGTATTTGGGAAGAGAACAATTGAATCTTTCTAAAAGGAGACAAGGAAGCTTTCACAAAGGAGTTGACACTGGAATTAGATCAGCCATTCGCAAATGGGTGTGGTTTTATCCCCCTGGCAATGTCTGTAGACATTTTTAATTGGCACAGTCATAGGGGACAGGTGGCTATTGGCATCAAGTGATAGAGACCAGGGATGATGCTAAACCTCCTCCAATGCACAGAACAACACCCACAAAACAGAGGCTTATCCAGCCCGAAATTTCAATGGTTCCAAGACTGAGAAACCCTGAGTTAGATCTCAAAATGTTAATAAGGATTTTCTGCCTGCTAGATGACTACAATAGCTTCCTGTCTTTCTGCGAACATCTGTTCTATACCCAGTTGCCATTAGCTTTCTAAAATATAAATCTGTTTATGTCACACCCAGTTCACAATTTTTTCTAATACTAATATATAATACTAATATCAATTATTACATGCCAGGATCTTCACAAGTCTGTGAGGAAGGTATTGTCCCAAAATTTTTGAAGAGAAAACTAAGATTCAGATAAAGTAAGTAACCTATGGGGTGTCACAACGATGGTTTCCCTTTACCTATGGAATAAAATCCAAATGCTTTGGCATGTCAACTTACTGTACAGTCTGATTCTAACCTTCATTTCCAGTTTTATTTCCCAATAGTCCTAAATGCTAAACACAAAGGTTTAAGCATTACTAACTGCCATTCCAAAAACACTTTGAGAAACAACACTATCCATCAAAATCAAAGATGTACACACCACCTAAGAAAACAACGCAAATCTTAGGTGTATATCTCAAATATATCCTTGCACCTCTGCACTGAGAGATGTGTACAAAAATATTTAAATAAATTTTTTTCCAATAGAAGAGAAAAAGAAAAAAATTCAATCAATATAAATATTTGTCATTAAAAGATTTCCATTAGTATATTGTGATTTATTCAAACAGAATAGTACGTGGCAATAAAAATATGATATATATATAAATAGTCATGTTATTATATATTTTTATATATTATATATTTACACAAGTGAAACATTAACAAAAAACACCAGTAGCAGAAATAAAAATACATTATTTATATTCCATATAAAATATTATACATTATATTCCACACAAAAACCTAAACAAATTATTTAGATGACCATATGTAAGAGAAATGCAAAAAATGCAAAGAAATCACAGACAGACAATTCAGGACAGTGGTTACCTTTGGAGATAAGAGACGCTCTGAGATCTAGGAACTTCAATATATTTGGTAATATCTACTTCTTAAGATAGACGGTAAGTATATGAGTCTTAACTATATATTTTTTATCCTACATAAACATGGTCTGTGTATATAGTATTAGTGTTATATTACTATTATTTATATGCAGCAAATACTTAAATTTATAACATATAATTAATTTTGAGTTTATATTTTAGTCTTTGCTACACGTTTTGCCTGAAGTGACCTTCCTTTTTTTCCCCTGATAGAATCTTACTGTTCTCAAAGTAATGTGGAAGTTTGGAGAGGAAAGTTTAATTCAGGCAGAGGAAACAAAGAAGCACATGAAGTAGAAGTGACATTTGAACGAGGATTTAAGTTTTGAGAAGTAGAAAGAGTCAAATGAGGGTCACTCCAAGCAGAAGGAACTGCTGAACTAAATGGACAATCACAAATTCAAGAACTCCACTGTTGCCGAAGAGAGGCATAACAGCAAAAGAGGATGAGTTCAAATGTATAGAGATAATGAGATATTTTGAATGTCATCCCAAAATCCTAATAAGAGGCACTGAAGATTTGAAGAGTTGTGCCATCTGTTTTAAAAAAAGAAGAAAACTAAAAAGAAATAAAAGAAAAAAAAGATGGCCGGGCGTGGTGGCTCACATCTGTTATCCCAGCACTTTGGGAGGCCAAGGCGGCCTGGTCTTTGGTATTATTAAATATGAGTTAGATTACTGAATCCCAGAGCTGTAGATTAACTTGAGATAGAACATGCTTACTTGCTAATAGCGTGAGAAAGGCATGGGAGTCTTTTAAGGAGTTGCTTCTAAATTTCTAAAAATTACATATTTTATCTTAAGAAATTAACCCACAGTATTCTCCCTTTTGCTACAATTTTATGAGATGAAATTAGTCACACTATTAAATTTCATTAACTACAAGTCAACAGGATGCCAATTTAGCTGTGAAATTATAATACTGAAAATTATTTATTTGCTGGAAAGAATAAGTGCAGCTTTTCAAGATGCTTAAGGAACTTTCTAGAAGCTATTACTTGTCTCCACAGTAGGTCTAAGAGCTAGAAAGGTCAAAGACAATCAAAGCTATAAAGAATATTAGAAGTTATTGGCCAGGCGTGGTGGCTCACGCCTGTAATTCCAGCAAATTGGGAGGCTGAGGCAGGTGGATCACTTGAGGTCAGGAGTACGAGAGCAGCCTGGCCAACATAGTGAAACCCTGTCTCTACTAAAAATACAAAAATTAGCCAGGTGTGGTGGTGGGCATCTGTAATCCTAGGTACTTGGGGAGGCTGAGGCCAGAGAATCATGTGAACCCACGAGGCAGAGGGACTCCAGCCTGGGTGACAGAGCAAGACTCTGTCTCAAAAAAGAAAAATTGGAAGTTATCTACTTCAACTTTTTCATTTTACTAATGAAGAGACTGAGGGAAAGAGATACAAGGTCACAGGACAAGCCATTTCATACACTCATTAAGACAAATATTTATTTAACTTCTACCTTGTACCAATAATTATGTTGGTATCACAGCTGTATATAAATTCCAGGTTTTCAGGCTCCCAGCTTTGAGCCCTTGTGCTACAACATGTGCAGCCAAGCATTAAATAAGCAAACAATTCACCAGACACAAATTTCTGTAACTGAGATCCATGGCCCACCAGTATTAGAATCCTGGGCCCTAAATTAGACCTACTAAATCAGAATCTCTTGGGAAAGGGCTATAAAAGTTGCATTTTAACAAGTTCCCTGAGGTAATTACATATTAATACAAGGTAATTCTCATTAACCAGAAATATGAGGAGCACAAGTCAAAGAGAATAAACAGGAAAAAGCAAGGATTACGATTTTTAATGGAATTTAGGAAGGCAAACAGTTAACACCAGCCAACACATTCCCATAACCAGGAAAGAGACTAATCCTCCAGTCAAAATATATCTCAGAATCTTACCAACCAATTAGTCAGTTACCTGTGAATTATACTTCACCATTTACAAGTACATTCACATACAACATCTCATTTGATCAGCACAAAAACCCTGAGAATACTGATGCAATTATCTTCTTTTTTCTATGAAAAAAGACTATAGCTCAGGGAGTTTAAGTAGTTTGTAAGAGATCACACATTAAGAGACGAGGCCAGAACTCCTTTTCATTACACTACAGTTTCCTCATCTGTTAAATAAAGGAGTTGAATTTGGTGGAAATTGAAATTCTCTTTATGATGTATGAAAAATGGGACACATGCTTGTCAGTGCCTATCTATGTGGTTTAATTCATTGGAGAGTCAAAGTCAATGTTCCCTTTAAGAAAACAGAAGAAATGAAGGCCAAACATGTCTTATCAGATTGACATGCTGAAACTACCTTAGAGAAGAGTATCATATGATAAACCAATATTTGGTGTCTCAAGAACTTACTCCCATGACAGCTATCTGCCTTTGTGTATTCTTTTTTGAATAGATGCTTCTTTGCAGGTGTTTCCATGATGTCACAGGTCAACATTGCCAATGCTCCTCTTTCTCCCATCTGCATTCCTTCTGCAAACACTAATACCATCTTACATTAAGTTTAGCACTGTGCAGTTCTTAATGGGTCTTCAAAGACTTTTCATCAGATCCCAGCCAGTTATTTGTTGCTATGTTCTTTTAGCTGTTGAGGCTTCTGGGCTCCCGATTTAAATCCTTCTCAGCCTAGTGTCCAGGGCTCCCCATGAGTCACCCTTCTTGAGATTCTGCTTCACCTGTTGTAGCCAGTGCAGCCAGCTAGACTTCTGCTTGGTCCCATGTCTTATTTACCTGAATAAAATCCCAGCCCTTTTGAGCCTGGGGTTTTGCATTGCTTCCTCCCCATGTCCCCACAGCCTAGAGTCCTGCCCCGGAACATTAAGCAGAGCCTAATTCCTTGCTAATAGAGTTCTCTGAGGCTGTAAACTTGGCTGGATGCCCAAATATTGTCCTCTGAACCCCCTACCATAATGCTCAAGCTCCTCCATAGGAAGGCACTCCCCCAAAATTTAATGCCAAACTCCTGTAATGTGAACAGCTTAAAAATAACAGCAATACAACTGACTGTGTCCAGGAGCTTTCCAAGTGCTTTATATGTATTATCTCACAATAATACTATTAAAAAATATTATTACTTTCATTTTACAGATAAGAGAAGTGAGGCTCAGGGAGATTACGTATAGGCTGAGTATCTCTTATTTAAAATGCTTGGGACGGGAAGTGTTTCGGATTTCAGATTTTTTCGGATTTGGGGATATTTGCATGTAGACTTACCAGTTGAGCATTCCTAAGCTGAAAATCTAAAATGTGAAATGTTCTAGTGAGCATTTTCTTTGGACATGACCTTTGAGCATCATGTCGATGCTCAAAAAGTTTCAGATTTTGGAGGATTTCGGATTTCAGATTTTCAG
The DNA here is from genome assembly GCF_028878055.3 of Symphalangus syndactylus. Classification (NCBI taxonomy): domain Eukaryota; kingdom Metazoa; phylum Chordata; class Mammalia; order Primates; family Hylobatidae; genus Symphalangus; species Symphalangus syndactylus. The sequence goes on from NC_072429.2 coordinate 38,830,121, forward strand.
ATTAGGGATGCTTAACCCAAACTGACTCAAGTCTACAAAGTTAAAAAATGGAAGATTTGAACTCAGACTGGTTAAACTTTAAAATCCATGTTCTTCACTAACAGCCAAACAGGCTAACTTAATTATCACTTGCCTTTCATCATAAGCTTCCTATGAATATTGAACTATGTTGGCTGGCCTAAAATTTCTAACTGCATGATCTGTGATTGAGTTCCTGCTTGCCATTGTCTCATCCCAGTGGGTGGATAGAGCCCCATGTTCCGGCCTCTCCCAGTCATTAAATCCCACTGAAGTTAACCAGGCCATGCCTAGAATTATCCCAATATATAACATGTCCTCTATTTGATCTTCCCAAAATCTTGGTGGAATGGATACCACATAGATCATAAGCCCCACTCGCTATATGAGAGTGGCCAAGACACAAACAATTACTTTGAATAGTCCGGGTTAAGTATAGCTAGCCAGCAGCAAAGCCATGACCAGACCCAGGTTTCCTGACTCAAACACTAAAGCTTCATGCATTAAATTCACACCAAATACATTTAAGCTAGACAAGGCATATAGAAAACACACACGCAGAGTTCAATACATCACTGTGTTGAAGTGAATATAAATGCAGCTCTGAACAATTGCTTGGGGCTAAGATGTTACCATTCTCTTCACCCTAACTCACCACCTCTTTATACCACATTAGCCCATATGCTAGAACAATGCTAATCCATGCAGTGTAGGAGGCAGTTACATTCAATGATCCAGAGCCTATGACCCGGTGCATTTGAATGACATGATATAATTAATGGAAGGAAGAGGAACAAAGGAATGAAGTAAGAGTAAAGTGAGTAAGAGCCCTGGGTGGTTCTAGACAGGAATCAGGAAAGGAAAAATTCTGTTAATGGGACTGAAAGTTTACTGTGGTAAAACAGATTTTTTTCCAAGTTTAGCCTAGGTTTCTCAAACTATTTTTGGATGAGCCATGTCAGCATCTGACCAGGCCCCAGCATAGCAGATGCAATCAACACTGTTGATGAAAACTCAGGAAACATGGAGGTTTCGCCCAATCCTTGGTATTTTTCACTGAAAACTTGTAAGTGGACAAGAAACCTCCATAGACAACTCATTCTGTACCCTTGCTTGGAGACACTGTTCCCTCCACTCAGCTTCTCAGAGTGGTGTAGAAACTAAGTAGGAAGGGCCTCAAGTGGCATCTCTTCCAATGCCTTCATTTTATAGGTGATGCAACTGAGGCACAGAAAGAATAAGTGACTTGCCCAAGCTCACATGGTGAGTCATTGTCAAAGCTGAGGCACAAGAACCCAATGTACTCTTCCTTCCTCTCAGGAGTTATATAATTCGTGTTTTTCTTATTATTTTATATTATATGTTATTAGCATGCTACAAAAGAGTAGTCAATTATGAACTACAGCAAATGAAAGCAAGATACTAAGATGATTATTGTGTTTTGAGCATTGTGAATGTTTCCTTTGGTGAGAAGGAATGGTGAAAAATTGATATATCCAACTGGCTACCATTTTTCTGTTTTCTTTTTGTTTTTAGGAGTATGAAATGACGAACTGATCAACTAATTAATCAAATGGAGGATTAGTCCTTAAATTAAAGGTAGGTTAGACCAGACCATTTTAAGATCCCTGGAAACATTGAGACTCTACGACCCTGGATAGAGAAGGGGGTGAATGAACCCTGGACTCTGAGTCCAAAATTACATATCAGTTGAAATCCCAACTCAAACTTAACCAGTTTAGATCAAACTCTTTCTGTGAAGAAAAAAAAAAAAAAGCAGCATCATACTCTTTTTGTTTGAAGGAAAAAAAAAAAAAAAAACCTGACCAGCTCTGCAACCATGGATAAATCAGTTAATCATTCTGAGCTTCAGTTTCTTTACTCAGATAAAAAGACCAATAAGCCCTATATAAGCCTCAAGGTCGTAAGGAACATATGAAGTTGCGTATTTAGCAACAATTTTATTCTGTATTAATATTAGTCTATACAGTAATTATAAAAATTCAGATACTACATATGTATGTATATATTCATATATATGTGTGTATGTCTATATTTATGTACATATATGTGACTATGCATGTACATATTTATGGATACATATATGTACAAATGTAGGTATGTATATTCATACATATTTCTGCTCTGACTCTGTGCCCAGCTTAACCGAACTGCACCCTCTTATTATAGCAGCACTCCCATGGGGCGTACCATACCTGTTTTAATTTTACTTCCTATGAACAATCATCTCCTTCCCCTTCTTCCTGCATGTTTCTGCCAAGGTTCACACAGCTGACATTCGTGGAGGTGAAATGGCTCACCTCGTATGCCTATGGCTATTAAGTCTTAGCTTCAGCATTCCATTTTGTGATTTAAGTTTCAAGTGATTTTTAAAAGAACAAGTAAGTTTTGCATATATTTTTGCTTATTTTTTCCAAGGCCTGCCAGAATTTTCTGTAGAAAATATATGTGCATTTTTTCCTTATGGGATTTCGTTATCAACCCTAGATATGAAACTTTTGAATTAAAAGCCTTTGAACTAAGGATGTGGTCATTTTCCAGTCTTTAATTTACAGATATGACAGGAATAATCAGCTATAATCCTCTCGGTGTATTCAATGTCTAGCATAAATTAGGGGTTCAAGATTTGTAGAAGTGACATTTTCATGCTGAAGTACTATTAGCATTGAAAGTAAATGAAAAAAAAAAAACTGGTAAACTTAGAAAAGGAGAAAGTTCCTCAAATTACTGCCTGGGAAGTGCTTTTCTTATTTACAAAGCCCTTTTACTTACCATATCTCATTGCAGCCTCATAACAACACTCCTAGAGAAGCAAGTCAGGGTGGGATTTTTGTCATTTTACAGACAGGCATCTAAAGTTTAATAAAGTTAAGTATTTTGCCTGAGGACTCCTGTATAGGAACGGGAGAAGTCCAGACCTAATTAAGGACTTTATCTAAAACAGAAACTTTATTTTCCAGGACTCAATATCAGCTGTTTCATTACTTTTTGTTCTCAAAGCATCCTATATTAACATTATCAAATAATTTTGAGAATTCCACAACTCAAAAGTTGTATCTTTCTTTAGGCAGTCAAGCCATAATACCTAATGTGCATGTGGACTCTAGCAGCTTGCAAAACCTCAGGGACCCCTTCTTACTGCAGAAATTTGATCCCCTTTATCAGGAACCACTATGTTAACATAGTTTGCAAAGTGATCTATTTGAAGGGAGCCTGTTTCAATTACAAGATCTTAATCAGCAAGAGATTCATTATCTCACATAACAGGAAGTCCAGAGGTAGAGCAAGCCTCAAGACTGGGTGACTCAGTAGCAAGGTTTGCATCATCCTCAGGCTAGAGATCAACTGGATGCAGTAGTTCCAGGCATCAAACCACAGGAAAAAAAAAGATCATCTCTCCTTCAGGAATTGTAATTCCTAGAAATTTTTACAAAAAGCTTATGGCAGACATCCCATTTACCTGTGATGAGTTTAGGTAATTCTAAGCAAATCACTGGCAAAGTCAGTAGAATTTCCCTCACATCAATCAGGTCCAGCCTGGAGCTTCTGGTAAGATCAGCTTCTCTGGAAGCACAGGGCTACGAAAGAGATGAATAGAGAACAAAATTAGCATCTGCTAGGTGAAGAGTGAAATACATGCCGAGTAAAGAAATAACAGTGCTTACTAGAGGACAACAGGTGGGTGTATCTGCAATGTAGGAACAGGACCCACATGAAAGAATGCTTCAGTGGAAGTCCTCATATTAGACTATAGAAGTTGCTTCATAAATGTCTTTAAAACATATGCTGAGGCTGGGCACGGTGGCTCATGCCTGTAATCCCAGCACTTTGGGAGGCCAAGGAGGGCAGATCACGAAGTCAGGAGATCAAGACCATCCTGGCCAAGGTGGCGAAACCCCGTCTCTACTAAAAATACAAAAATTAGCTGGGCGTGGTGGCACGTGCATGTAATCCCAGCTACTTGGGAGGCTGAGGCAGGAGAATCGCTTGAACCAGGGAGTCGGAGGTTGCAGTGAGCCGAGATTGCTCCACTGCACTCCAGACTGGCAACACAGCCTGGTGACAGAGTGAGACTCCGTCTCAAAAAATAAACAACAACAACAACAACAACAAAAATATGCCAATACCTGACATTTTAGGGCAGGAATACAATAAATGCCTTTTCGTAGTTTATTAACTTGAATGACAGAAAATTATCATTTATAAAAGATGCAAGAACTGCAATAACAGCATATCAGTTTTAGTAGTAATTCATTCACAAAATTCATCAATTAGCAAACTCACTGAGCAAGTGTTATATGCCGGATAACATTCCAGGTACTGGGCATACTAACATAAATAAATCAATGTGTGTATTGATGGTTGGGGCAAGATAGATGGAAATTATTATAATATAATGTGTTTCTTCTTATGCTATACAATAGTATGGAAGGATGGACTCATACATTTGGTTTAGGCTAATGGACGTGTGCATACACCTATGAAGACAAATTATTAATAAATGTAATATAGAAATGAATGCCTACTTTCATAATGCCAATATTAGAATGGAGAATTTTTATTGTTGACCCTATTATGTAGAAATGATTTCAATAGTCTACGCATTATAAACTTTATACTCCAGTTGAAAATGGAATTGCATAAAGACATGGATCAGTAGCATGGCTAGTTCCTCAAGTGCAACTCTAACTAGATCAGTGCAAATGACAGTTAGCTAACTACAAGCTATATTTGCTAAAGATTTAACAGGCAACTCTCTATAAAGAATATTCTGATAATTTAAAGATGGAGCCCAATGTTTAGTTAAAATTAATAATAATAAGATCCCTTGTAGTAAGTACTTAGACACTTTACAAATAAAGTCTTAATTATCAGAAATCCCTAAAGTAGGTATAATTATTATTATCACTGCTTTTTACAGTTTGGGAAACTGAAACTCAAAGGATGTTAAGTAATTTGCCCCAGGTGTATAAGCAATGACAAATGAAAGATCCGAACTCAGACTCTTCTGTCTCCAAAGCCTATACTTATGTTTTTCAAAATGTGGTCTATGGTCAGCTATATCAATAGCATTTGGGATACCTGTTAAAAATGCAAACTCTTTAGTCCCATCCTAGACCACCAAATTAGAATCTTTGAGATGGAGCCAAAAGCTGTGCATTTCACTGGGTTTTCTGCCTACTATCTGTTAACACATTGCTGTGCTACTCTGCCTTATGATGATTAAGAAACCATTATGGAGAAAAGATTAAAATCTTACTAGTAAACACACATGAACAAAGACCTTCTGAAGTTTATCTTACCTGGAAGCTTTCATTTGTAGATAGCAAAATCCACTGACTAAAAGCTTAGAACCTAAGTTTTACATCACAATCCCAAAATTATACTAGGTAGGAGTATCTGCTGGTACCTGAGACTCCTGGAGTTTTTCTTCTCCTCTTGACTCCAACAGGCTCTATAACTTTGGAGAAGTCACTTTTTATCCCCAGGCATTAGTTTCTTTACTGTTAGCTTCTGGTGCACTAATCTGTCCTTCTTAAGAATGATTCTGAGATCCACTCAGGAAAAGAACTTTCCCAGAGCATACAACCCAACCAAATGCTTCCAGGATTTCTAGCTCACAACAAAGAAATGTCCATCAAGGGAAGGTAACATAAGATCACTTCTCACTTCTCTATCCAAATGCCCTTGCATTTTCTTATTGTTATTTTCTATCATCCCAAAATTCTTCCAGGAGCAAAACTGGATATAACGTAAATAAATGTCTCTCCTTGTTTCTTTCAGATAGCAAGAAAAAGTAAGAGGTTCAATGAAGACTCTCCAAATTATTAAAGTGATAGAGGTAGAAGGGAATTTATAAATATTTAACCCTCTCTAATTTTTATAGGTAATAAAACAAGACAGTGGCTGGAGCAGGTGAAATACTCCAATGTTACTGCATGTTATGGTTTGGCTCTGTGTTCCCACCCAAAACTCATCTCGAATTGTAATCCCTATAATCCCCACATGTTGAGGGAGGGACCAGGTGGGAGGTGATTGGATCATGGGAGTGATTTCCTCCATGCTGGTCTCATGATAGTGAGTTCTCACAAGATCTGATGGTTTTATAAGGCAGTTTTCCCTGCTGTTGCTCGCTCTCTTTCTCACCTGCCACCGTGTAAGACGTGCTTGCTTCCCCTTCCACCATGATTGTAAGTTTCCTGAGGCCTACCCAGCCATGTGAAACTGTGAGTCAGTTAAACCTCCTTTGTTTATAAATTACCCAGTCTCAGATAATATCTTTCTAGCAGTGTGAGGAAGGACTAATACACCACACTACATCAGATGAATGCTTAGGCCTTCTGGTCTCTGCTTCCTCAAAACAGTACAAGTGCTGCTATTGCTGCTGCACCTTCATCCATGGCTCCATGGCCCCATGGCAGGGCAGGGCAGGTCAGGGCAGTATTTCTCAAAATTTGGGACCCTTTGCCTTACCAACCTAGAAAAAGATTGAATTGGTTTTAGATTATGTTGAGTCACACAATCGAAAAGTAAATTCTTACTGATTCTTTTCAATCCTTTTACTTTCTTCAAAGAGAAAGTCTCCGAATGGTGCTAATATGGCCTTAGCACCTCTATAACCTGATGATCTCCCTTTTTAAGAAATTGAGAGCAATCAGTTTGTCTTATTGTATTTATTCTTATGGCAAGTGATATAAGATTTCTGAATATGATGCTGATATAAATTTTTCTTCTGAAATCAATCAATTTAAAGAAAAATATTAAGCAAATGATAGCACAGGTAATGTGATTTTTTTAAATCTTGAAAATGGTACAAGAATGATTCAACTATGACAGAAACTGACATAATGGTTTGAACACAGGCTTTGGAGTCAAACACACTTGGTTTTCTAGCCCAACTTATAGAAGTTAAGATTTGAGGTAGTTTATATATTCCTTCAGGGATGTACTTTTACTATTGACAAAAGTGGCACATTAGAAGTGTCTACCCATAGTTGGCTATGAGGATTAATACAGTGATAATTTTTACTCTTTTACTACAGTGCTTGGTAACTAGGAAGAGTTCAATAAGTGTGTTATTTTATCATAAGCGGCAGCACTACCATCGTCTTGGCCATGAAATGTTGATATAGTTCATCTTCTAGGACCACAGATTTTAAAATCTGGGGAATATTTTTAAAATTGCTAAAGTGCATCTAATCTAAACTTTCCCAGGTCCTACTGCTCAAGGCTTAAATTTCTCCTAAAAGTGTTTTTAATTTGTGGTTTATGACTTACTATATTTTTTCAAGCTTTTATTAATTTCCAACTAAAGTTTACCACACTCTTTAATGATGATAGAGGCAGTAGTATAAGCAGTATAAGGAGTACCCTCACTGTTACCAATAGATATTTCACTTTATATTGTTCAAAATATCATTTATAATCTTCACTATTTAGAAATCATTAGGCAGTCAGTAGAGGGGATATTAGTAACAGATTAAAGAACAAGCAAATGCATGACTAGATCACAAATTTGCTATATTTTGATAACTGTGTTTCAATATGTTGGTTTCCTTGTAATCCTATGCATTTTATGTTATGCATTTGTAAGTGTTCTGAGAAGCAAACTAGAGGTGTCATCTCACCACCACAGGTGTCCTTGGCACATACACAAAACATTTGAAGACCCCTGCTGTACAGCCTTGCCAGAACGTGGCCCTGTAGACTGCTTGTACACCTAAGAAGATTTCCCATCTTCAAAGACAATCAATCATTCCACATTTGTCTGGGTGGGTTTTTAAAACAGTAGACAACAGATTCCACTTGGTGGTAATGGAAGTAGGAACCACTGTGCTAAACCACACTTCAAAAAAAAAAAAAAAGAAGCAAATTATGATACTTACTTTGCAAAATATCTGAGTTACCAGCTAAGAGAAATATTAACAGAGGCAGCCAAGTTCCCAATATTTAAATTATCTAGAACATAAATATAACAGGTTTGTATTCAGTTTCAGAGTGTATTCTATCTATAGGCTACTTTCTTATTTATTTATTTAAGTCAGAAGATATATATTGCTGCATTGTTCACAAATTACTTGCCTTGCTAAACAAAGGGAGAAAGGGGTATGAAAAAAGCATCAGCTTGCAATCATTCCAACCAATCCAACTGCTCAACAAAGACATATAAATAGTTAAATCAAAATTTCATTTGTTCCAATTTATTTCATTTATAGAAATGAATCATCATGCAAAACATATCTGTGATATGTGCAATAGTCCATAAATTAGGCAGCAAGTATTTTTATCTTCTCAGAATTAAGAGAGTTATCTAATGTATGACATATCAAGATACCAGAGAAGTTAAGTCAGTGGTGGAGCAATGTGCAGATCCAGGGCATTCTTACATCCAATTTAATGCCCTTCCCAGCACTCATGGCCAGAGAGAGACAGGAAGATTTTAGGAATGATGGGTAGACAGAGAAAGGCAAAGAGATGGTATTGCAGGATTTTTCCTTAGTTCAGCTAAAGACAGGGTTCTTATCTGTCCCACAGCCACGAACATTTAGGCTCACAGAAAGCTTAAAAGGTGAGTAAAGCAGAGTTTTATTGGGTACAAAGGGAAAAAAGGTGGAAACAGGGACTCTTGGAAAGGCCAGAGTCCCTCCTGTAGAGCAATTCCCACCAGACAGTTTGAATTCCAGGTTCCACACAGGAAGAGGCGGGGCCAGGATCCTCCCTGTTGCAAAGGGTGTGAACTTCCCGAGGCTCCACCTTCAGTGGGCAGGCTGGTTGGAGTTTCTCCAGGGACCTCCTCCCACCTGGCTGTCTCATTCCCCTCTCTAAAGAAGTACATCTAATTGCCATTAGATTAAGGATAAGGATGAAGACCGATCTTAACTGCTTACTGCTGACAGGGGGCGCTGTTTTGGGAGAAACGGCAGTCAGATCTCCCTTAGAGGCCTATGTAAGAGTTCCTGGCAGAAGGGGCCATCGTCAGAGGCTCCAGTTGCATGACCGCTTGGAGTTTGATGTCCTGAAGGCAAGAACAGACAAAGAGAGTTATTAGAAAACATTTATCCAAATGAAACAAGGGGAGGGGTAAGGACAGCTCAAAAATTCCGAGGCCTTTTACCAGCTTGTATAGGAGGAGGGAGACCAAAAGCCCAACTGGCAAAAAAATTTTACCCTGTTGCCAGCATGTTGGGCTTCTGTGTTCCCTTCCCCTGAGCCCAATCCTAAGCCAACCAGTTTAAGGTTTGGGAAATTAACTCCTTCCAGTTTGGAGGATGCATCTGAGGGGTGAGTCCCATAGTACGGAGACACAATTACCTAACTGAAGAAAGGACTGAGGAGAAGAAAGGAAAAAGAAGGTGCTTTTCAAAGGAATCCCAGGGGCTCAGGGTGCATTCGAAGGGGGTACAGACTGAAGATGAATGGCTACCTATCTAGAAAGAGGGGAACAGGTGTCCCCGGTTCCCTTCTCTTCCTAGCAGACACCCAGGATACATGAGGGAGAGAGGGAAGAGCATCTTCTTTCCATCTTCCATCCTTGCATCCCCAAGTCTCGGCGACCTTGGCAGGCAGCACCATGAGTGCCAAAGAGCCTTGCATCCATGAAACGTGAAGAACAGGAATTATCTGCTCTCACCTATGTCTCTTTCCCACCTACTTTCAGTAGCCTTGGAGTTCCCTAGACCTCATTTATGCCATGGATACTAATGTGTCCTTTATCCATGAAACAGGAAGCTTGGGTTTAGCTTAATTGGCAGGAATCAGCCATGCTCACCTGTGCTGTGCCTTTTAACCTCCATATCATCTGCCTCTGGACCCCTCAGATCCATTTTTTTTTCCTAGGGCTTTGACCCAAAGCTTGGAATTGAGTCTGGGACAAAAATGTGTCTCTGGGTGGGGAGTTGCATGGACTCCTTATCGTAAGTCAAATGCTAAGGTGAAACTGTGGAACTGAGTCCTCCTCCAACAAGGGAGAGTGAAGAATGTCTTGTGACACAACCAGATAACTGGTAGCTGCAGTTATGATTGCTGGGATTTGGGTGCATGGTGCTTGGCTTTGGTTAGTTCCCTTGGTCTTACTTTCCCAGAGGAAACCTCCAAGTGATAGATATCTTATTTATTCCCATCACCTGGCAGGATTTGCAGGATAGTTTCTCAAAACTAAAATATTAATTCAGATTTTCACATTACCTATCCCTCTTGTTCTTTCTGAGCTGCAGTCTAAGATTGCTGGTTGCTTCACAGGAACCAGCAGGGTTAGTCTAAAATGTAGGTAAAAACTTAAAACAACTAGTGAGTTTAGAATTTAATGGCAAATATATAATAAGTTTTGGAACATAATTTCTCTCTCCCCAGTCATCATTTTTGTTAAAAAGAATTATGATAAGGACTGAGTGGTTTGCAAAATAAGACTTTAGTCTTATACTTGGCCTGATTATTTGCATAAAGTGCAGCAAGAATAATTATTTCTACATAGGTCTTTTGGATTGGATTTGATGGAAGTTTGTTCCAGAGGGAATCTCAGATAAGACCTTTTAAAGCCAAGCCCAACCATGGATTTTTATCCTCAAACACCTGTGAGTTGGGTGATTCTCTCTTCTTAAGGTCCTAAGATAAACTTGGAGCTCCTAGACCTGTTAGAAAGTGACATTCTTTACTGACCACAGGTCAGGAACCCTGTACAGGGACTGCGTAGGCAAGAGTATGAGGCCAGGTTCCCCAGTGGGCTTTTATTGGCTCTGCAAGTTGAGATTGACTCCTTAAAGGGAAGCATACCCTTCCAGTCAAAGTCTTGGTAAAATTACCAGTTTTTCTAATTGTGTTCTGTTGCAAAAGAAAATTGGATTCTTACTGCACTGATGCAAACAACTATATTGCCATAAGTTAAGAACACTCACAGGTAGTTTCTAAATTTTAGAGGAACCAGACAGAGAGAAACAAATATGCTCCAAATTTTGTTCATAGGAGTATGCCTTACTCAATTATTAAGGGCTATAAATAGTTCAAAATAAGTTCCTTCACTCTGAAAAACAAAACAAGGATCAGCAATATTCCAAGCAAAAGTTAAAGAGGTTGTTTCAGCTTCCTGAGTTCAGTCCATTTAGTTAACTCTTGTTTTGCTTGATATTCGTAAACATTTCAGCTCTTTATGAGTTCTGTACATTTTTATTCAAATGTCATAATCTCCGAAGTTATCAGAAACCTGTATTTCAGAGCACCTGTTACAGTTCTATAGCTCATTATAAACCATCTTTTGAAAAGGATTAAAACAAGAAAACAATTTTCTGTGAATTGTCCAGGGTAGTTACAGTTAGAAACACAATTGACAAAAAAGTTTGGTTGTCTCTGAGGTTTACAATAATTTAACATAACAATCTTAATTATAATTGATAGCATACGCTCAGACATTAGAATTTTAGAAATCCCATACAATTGGAACACACCTCAGCATTATTCACAAAAATATAACTTAAAGAAGACTGAGCATCATTTTTGCAATCCCCAAACATTCAAATAATTCTGTTTACATCTATTTTCTGGACACTTCAGGGGCCCTCTGAAATATTCAAAAAGCCAGGTGCCAGGAGAGACAATTTTGAAACTGAAGTTTGATTTTGGGAATGCTGTCAAATATGTTTGAGGTTTAAAACACTTGATATTATGAAATAGAATTCCAGATTACCATAAGTTATTTACTTTGCCAAAATGATGACTCAGGAATTTTAAAGAAGCAAAAACCTTTTATAACCCTTTTGAATTTAGTCAATATGTTCACACAAAGAAACTCTTCTCAAAGATTGATTTCTACAATTCTTCCATCATTTCTTTGAACCTTCAGCTTTTCCTATCTAACTCAAAACAATTATTTAACTGTAGCCAAAAGTTTACATTTTCATGCTTTCTTATAAGCTTTTATTTAAAACAGACACATTTTGCTGTTTTTACATACCTTGATTGTAAATCTATTTCGAGTAGTTTCACTTAACTCCTAGCAATTTTTAACTTTAAGGTAAAACTTGGTAAGTTGCTTTAATTGTGTGCTAACTGCAGCCAAGTTTTGCCTTCTTAGTTAAGGGCATTGCTTCTTCCATATGACCCCAGGCCTTGCCAATTGTGAAGCCCACAAGTCAAATAGTTCTCAAAACCCAAAAAGTAGTTTGTAACTTCAAAACACTTAGCAAACCTTGCATCTGAACTGCATTTTACTAATAGCCTTTAGGGCTGCTTTTATTTCTCAAAGATTAAAATCACGTGAACTGAAAGGTATCACAGCTTTTACCTTTCCTTAAAAAAAAAAAAAGCATTTGATCCAAGCACTTGTCTTTCATTAGGCCAAATTAATTAGAGCTCCTTTTACAGACATTACACACAGTACACACATAGAGAGGCAGAAGAGAAACCAGTTGCTGGGTGAGGCCCTTTAAGAGACACGGCTAGGAAAACATGCAGATATCAAACCTGAGAGGGCTCTTCCCCTCAGGCAGGATTGCTAAACAAAGCCTTGCCAGGTAGTTACTGGCCATGCCCCAGTATGTAAGGAAAGATAGAGGCTTGCAACATAAACCATACAGACATGCAAAGCACACCAGATTGGGCACTCCAAGACTAGCCAAATCCTTTTTCACAATTAAAGCTTTACAGAAAATACAAACGTTATATTTGGGAGGACCTGGCCTAGTAAAATGTCTTCTAAGAGAAAAGAAAACTTTAAGGGTTGACTTCTTGATGGGGTAGAGAAAGGGAATGAAAAAAGGTTGAAAAATGCCTAGGGAAGAACCTCTTATTCTTATGCAGCTGGTTCCTCTACCAGGGAGAAAAGTTGAAGCTTAATTACTGTCTGATGGAGTAAAACCCTTTGGCTGGGGAAGGGGAAGGCTGTGGCAGTGGCAGTGGTGTGTGGCTGGGAACCAGCCAGCCAGCTGTGTGGGACCTTTGGGCCATGCATCCCAGCCCCAGTAGGGAGCTGGCAGTGCGGGGGAGCTGCTGCTCATCAATGGGTCCTGAAAAAGGAAGAAAAAGGCCATGAAAAGGCCTGGGAGTGACAGGGGGTGGGGACATGCTTTCCCCCACCCTCAGAAGTTACAGGATGAAAAGCCTTAGAAGCAACAGTGAGAGCTTTTAAGTTCCCATTTCACTCACCACTTCTTGAGCCCCATGTTGGGTGCCAAAAATGTTGCAGGACTTTTCCTTACTTCAGTGAAAGATGGAGTTCTTGTTCATCCCATGGCTATGAAAATTTAGGCTTGAAGATGGCTTAAAGAGTAGTAAAGCAGAGTTTTATTGGGTTAAAAGACAAAAATGGGGGAAACAAGAACTCTCACAAGGTCAGAGTCCCTCCGCTAGAGTGCTTCCTGCCTGGCAGTTTGAATTCCAGGTTCCACACAGGAAGAGGCAGGACCAGGTTCCTCCCCACTGCAAAGGGCTCAAACTTTCTGAGGCTCCACCTCAGTGGGCAGGCTGGTTAGAGTTTCTCCACAGACACCCTCTCACCTGGTTGTCTCAATAGCAATGAGATGAGTAGAGAAAAAATAAACTAAAAATTTTACATTTAACAAAGCATTTCCATGTAATCTCTTCTCATTTCCCTTCCTGCAAAAAGAAACCTGTGTCATATTATCAATACTGTCTTGCTAAATAAATATGACAGACCAAAAAAGTTGTGGTGTGTCCAAATTCACATAGCTCCAAGGAACAAAGCCAAGGCTTGAGCTCAGGGAGGCCCTTAAGAGGCAGCCTTGGCCTTGCCCTCTCTCAATCCATTCCCCAACAGAGTAGAGGTATGATCTTCCTAATGAAAGATCTGACCATGCCACTTTGAGGCTTAGTAGAGTTCAAAGCTCTGAGGCTAAGTCCAGGACTTTAAAATCCATCTTGGTCTGGCTATTGCTTATTTCTGGTATACTAAACAAGGCTTCTACGGGCCTTTCAGAAACAATTGTTAAATAGGCAGAAATTCTGCAAGTCAGTTGATGAATTATTGGTAGGCTGAATTTGGTCATGGTGGAAATACTGATCAGAAACTGGTAAAAATATATATATATAAAAACAAAAGCTTTTTTTTTTTAGAACATATTTACCAACACACCACCAATTCATCATTTAACCACACATCATTTAACCACATCCTCTCTCTTCTTTTCAGCCGTGCTGAACTACTTCCTGTTCTTCAATAAGTTATGCTATTCCTTTGCCTAGAACACAATTTTCCTTTTCCTCTGCCCCCAGCCTTACTCTTAGTAATCTTCCTAGTTGCAGTTTCTTTGTGCCTTTCTTCCTGACATACACTGCCTTCTAAATCTCTTCCCTGAAAGCCTGGGTGAGATGTTCTGCTTATGCCCTCAGACAGTACACCATGCTTTCTACTGTTGAGAGAGTGCTGGCATTGCTCTATTTCTTGCCTGTTTATGTCACTGAACTTATTAGCTACATTGAATGCAGGAGTTCCATCTTTTCTTTATTTTAATTCCGTTCTTTATCATATGTCTGACATTTAGTAAATACTCAATATTTGGTAAGTGAGATAAACGACTAGAGTTAACAAAATCTCTGAAAAATAAGACTTTTCACTTATTCATAATCAGAGGTGGAACACCAAGAATTGAGAAAATCATTATCAAAACAGAAAAAAGAAAAAAAACCTTGAGAGAAATAAAAGACAAAACCAGGGTCTTAAGAGACAGTGTTGTCAGTTTATTTCTGGTTCTAGCCCAAGGATGGCAAATACCTGTCCAGACACCACTGCCCCCTTGCCAAAGGCATGAGAAGCTTCCCTGCTTAATCTCTGACCTCTTTTCTGCTGAGCCCAGGAGATTCCTGTACGTCAGGGCCACTGCCATTAATCAAGCTGGAATTCAAGTTGAAACTCATTTGGCAACCTGGAGCAGGTCATGAGACACAATGGCTACTGCTTTCCTGCCAGAAGCTTCTCTGCCCTAATTTTAGTGTCTCACCTGCTTACCCTTTTTTGGTCAGGTTTGAAACTGAAAGAAGTGAAGAAACGGAAAAGGAAGTGAGGAAGCTGTGTGGAGGAAAAGCTAAAAGAGGTAGCTGGGGAGGCTACTCATAATCTGTTCTCACACTCCATCTCCCCCACTTTCCTTTCTTTCCTTGAGTTTCTTCTTTCTGGTTCCCATTCTTTCTGTGATTATTCTCCCACCTGCCCATCTCACTGCCTGTTTTTGACTGTTTTTCCAGCCATTTCCCTCTGCAGGAACTTCTCATTTCCTCTCTATTCCTTTTTCTGGCCCCTCTGTCTTCCTTTGTCTTTTGCTATCCTCTTTCTTTCTCAACTTCTTTTTTACATTTCCTCTTCCCTTCTAACAGACTCCACATTATTTCTCTGAATTTTTTCAATCCCTTCTATCTCATTTTCATCTCTCTCTATCTCAAGTGGATTCTAGAATTCCTCTGTCTTGAACACTGTTTTCCTCTTCCCCTTTCTCTGATCCTACTTATCTTTCAAGATTCAGTTTCTGTGCCACTTTTATCTTGACATCCATCGCCCTCTAACCTACAATTTCCAAAAGGGAAGAAATAACTATTTTAGAGCACTTTTTTTTCTAACAGGCTTTTCAATTAAATATCAAAGTATTTTATTTAATGTGAAGGCAATAGATTTTTTTAAAAAAATATTGTATTACATACATATTAATATAACCTTAAAATTATTTTATGTCTGGTTTTACAAATCTTATATGCCTTCTAAATGGATAATGTTATTACATTAGCTCTCTTTAAATTAAAACCAGATGACAATGGCATTTTAAAAATCTCATCATTTCTGCTCATGGCATCTACTATATACACATTGTTTAATATATTACTCAAGTTCTAAAGCCTTTGTTTTTTCTATCCAGTCTTACACTTAATCTGATTTCTAAAAACAATTCATGGGAACCTTCATTTTCAAATGAGCCTAGGCTGATTAGAGCATTTACATTTTTATCACCTTCTTAATGAACATGGAATGCCTGTGGGTCTTGAACAGAAAATTATGCATGCCTTTTTAAAGGCCTTTGCATAGCCTCCTTAATGCATGCCTGAACCTTCTCTCTTATTATCTTAGAAATATTAAAATGTAAGGAAGGGATCCAGTTTCAGCTTTCTACATATGGCTAGCCAGTTTTCCCAGCACCACATCCTTACACCTTATACAAAAATTAATTCAAGATGGATTAGAGACTTAAATGTTAGACCTAAAACCATTGAAATCCTACAAGAAAACCTAGGCAATACCATTCAGGACATAGGCGTGGGCAAGGACTTCATGTCTAAAACACCAAAAGCAATGGCAACAAAAGCCAAAATTGACAAATGGGATCTAATTAAACTAAAGAGCTTCTGCACAGCAAAAGAAACTACCATCAGAGTGAACAGGCAACCTACAGAATGGGAGAAAATTTTTGCAACCTACTCATCTGACAAAGGGCTAATATCCGGAATCTACAATGAACTCAAACAAATTTACAAGAAAAAAAACAAACAACCCCATCAAAAAGTGGGCAAAGGACATGAACAGACACTTCTCAAAAGAAGACATTTATGCAGCCAAAAAACACATGAAGAAATGCTCATCATCACTGGCCATCAGAGAAATGCAAATCAAAACCACAGTGAGATACCATCTCACACCAGTTAGAATGGCCATCATTAAAAAAATCAGGAAACAACAGGTGCTGGAGAGGATGTGGAGAAATAGGAACACTTTTACACTGTTGGTGGGACTGTAAACTAGTTCAACCATTGTGGAAGTCAGTGTGGCGATTCCTCAGGGATCTAGAACTAGAAATACCATTTGACCCAGCCATCCCATTACTGGGTACATACCCAAAGGACTATAAATCATGCTGCTATAAAGACACATGCACACGTATGTTTATTGCGGCTCTATTCACAATAGCAGAGAGTTGGAACCAACCCAAATGTCCAACAACGATAGACTGGATTAAGAAAATGTGGCACATATACACCATGGAATACTATGCAGCCATAAAAAATGATGAATTCATGTCCTTTGTAGGGACATGGATGAAACTGGAAAACATCATTCTCAGTAAACTATCGCAAGGACAAAAAACCAAACACCACATGTTCTCACTCATAGGTGGGAATTGAACAATGAGAACTCATGGACACAGGAAGGGGAACATCACACTCAGGGGACTGTTGTGGAGTGGGGGGAGGGGGGAGGGACAGCATTAGGAGATATACCTAATGCTAAATAACGAGTTAATGGGTGCAGCACACCAACATGGCACATGGATACATATGTAACAAACCTGCACATTGTGCACATGTACCCTAAAACCTAAAGTATAATAATAATAATAATAAAAGAAATATTAAAATGTAATGATAGTTCTTTAAAAAGTGAAAAACACAAATTCTCATTTGAAATCCAAGTAAGCACTGGCACTAGAAAGAGGCAGCCAGTCAATCACAGTTGAGTCATTTTACAGAGGGTGGGGAAGTTTGGTTAACCTTGTTTTTAGCAGGGAGGCATCAGTGTTTCCTCAAAGTCTGTCACTCCAGTGGTTGACCAAGTGCAAAAACCAGCTTAGAACAATAAACAAAACAAAGGAAACTCAGGAAATTTTTAAAGAGAAGCTCTAAGTACCAGACCAGAAAAAGATGGAGACACATCCCACAGAGAACACTGTTTCTTCCCCCATATTTACTGATTGTCAGCTATAGAAGAGGAATTAGGGAATATTAAATCAAAATCCACCACTTTACTGGGAGATATTGTGGTTATAACTAAGAATATTAGCTTTAAAGATAAACAGACTTGGGTGGGTTTAAGTTGTCACTTTGAAACTCACTAGCTGTGCTCTAAGTTAATAATAGTATCTGCACTGTTGGGCGGCTATGAGCATTAAATAAATGAGATTATAAAGTTATGACAACATAGGTAATGTTCAATAAATATTTACTATGAGTTCCAGGGAGAGAAAGAAGATTTCCTGAAGTCACATACTTGGCCTGGAGCAGGATTAACATGAGGCCACCATCAACTTTATATTCATACCAATACTTTTTCAACTCATTGAAACAATCAAACTATGGCCCATGAGTCAAACTGGCCTGCTGTCTGTTTTTGTAAATATAGTTTTATTAAAACACAGCCATACTCATTCATATATGTATTGTCTATGGTTGCTTTAGCACCAGGACAGCAGAGTTGATAAGTTACAATCTGTAGAACCAAACATATTTACTGAATGGCCCTTTACAAACAAGTTTTCTGACCCTTATGATTAGGACATGAGGCTACTTCTAGACAAAGCATTCCACACTAGATCCCTTAGGGAAACTGAATATGCTTTTACCATAAGCTTTTCTGTGCCTTTGGGGGTCTTACTCCGAAAGGTAAAAATTGCCTGATAGTATCTGACCTTTCTGGGTCTTAGTTTTGACAGTTTGAAACAAAAAGAAAAACCCCCTGCCATAGCAGGAGAGTAATCTGTTTCCAGTAAAGAATACATTTCAGATGCAGCAGAGTGTCCAGAACCAAAATCTTCTTCCATCTGGCCTTCCTCTCATTTCCACTGAAATCACAAATCTCTACTCAACTGTGCTTTCCACCAGCTGGAGAGCCTCTGAATGCATATGGAATAGCTAGCCCCTTCCCTTCCATGCTGCTTTGGTTTGTACATTAAGGTCAAGGATTACTGGTGTTCAGTCAGCTCTAAGCCCCCTCTCTCAAACAGTTGAAGGAGTTCGTGTCCAGACAGGAAAAGGCTCTTGGCCACAGATCCCATATACTGTGGTTTTTGCATTAAACTGTTCCTGTGATTTCCTTTATGTGGCTGAGCTGTTTAGTTTGTGCGATGACAAATGAGCTCACAGATTTCAAATTTGCAAATAAACATCTTATCTTTTATCAGTTTATTTTTTCAAAAACTGCTTTGCTAGAAGGAAGGAAATTAGTGCTCCTCAGGGAAGGGTGAGAACCAACTGCCTTCTGTCACTGTCTAAAAACATCAAAGTTAAAGACTTTTTCTTTCATACAAAACTATAACATAAATACCCTGCTCAGATTGCCTTTTTGCCAACAGATGAGAAGTCTTGAGGTACTCATGTAGGGAAGAAAGCCTCATAATGCTGGGGTAAGGGAGAAGAGGATGGGCCATGTTGTCATGAGCAGCGAACTCCAAAGAGTTACTGCTACGGAAGTGCTGGGAAGGGAAGAGTGTGGTCCCTTTAAATAATACAGAAGGGGGAAAAGCAAGTGCTGGGTAGAGGAGGGTGTGGTCCCTGGCTGGGGTTCCACCCCCACGGACCTAGGTAAGGACAGGCATTTCCTGCCCAAATGTTGCATTTCCCAAGACCACCCTGGGCCACCAGGCCCCCATCCCGGGCATATAAAAACCCAAGACCCTAGCGGGCAGACACAGAAGTGGCTGGACATTGTGATGAACACATCCGTAGAAGAAGATACAAGTGGCTGGTCGTCGAGAGCCAGCCGGCAGAAGAGCACACAGACAGCCACCAGCAGGTCAGCAGGCCATCCACCAGCAGAACACCGTCGAGT
Source organism: Symphalangus syndactylus (assembly GCF_028878055.3). Classification (NCBI taxonomy): domain Eukaryota; kingdom Metazoa; phylum Chordata; class Mammalia; order Primates; family Hylobatidae; genus Symphalangus; species Symphalangus syndactylus. Next base: position 38,849,688 of record NC_072429.2, read on the forward strand.
TTAGCCAAAGCGGTCAGAGGCCCCGGAGTGAACCGACTCCAGGGGAAAGCCATTCTTCTTCAGGCTTCCCTATCTGCTCCCTATCCTTTCTTCTACTCCATAAAACCTTGCACTCATTCTCCAAGCCCACATGTGATCCAATTCTTTTGGTACACCAAGGCAAGAAACTCCGGGATATAGAAATCATTCTGTCCTTGTGATAAGGAAGGGGGCTTAATTGAGTTGCTTACCACAAGCCACCTATAGATGGCAAGCTAACAGAGTACCCCCTAACATATGTCCACTGGGGCTTCAGGAACTGTAAACACCCCTAGACACTGCCGTGGGGTTGGAGCCCCACAGTCTGCCCACCTGTGTGCTCCCCTAGAGGTCTGAGCAGCGGGACACTGAAGAAGCGAGCCACACCCCCATCACACACCCTGTGAGGGGGACGAGAGAACCCTTCCCATTTCACTACCTGGAAAGGTGCTCCTAATAGACACTTGGAATAAATTGTGAATTTGTCCAGTAAAACATGATGATCTATAAAGGGGCACATTGTTTATAAAGGATGACTGCAGTTGAAACTTTCAATTATACCCTCCTCCCCACTCACCCACTCCTCCTCCATTGTTATAAGGCACTGGCATATTCTGGAGGGCTGATGGGCTGATTCCTCATGTTTGGTTTCCCTGTCCATAGAAATGCAATCATCATATTTATATCTATATGTCCACTAAGTTATAAATTTTACCCCGATGATACAATTGCTTACCATTGCTATAAAAGACAATGGGAGGGTGTGAACATAGTGAGAAGTAGGGAAGAAATGTCGATCTTGGATGCTATTAGCCTTGTGGTTGTCCTGGTCAATACCACAAGTCCCAAGGTTATTTGTTTTGTCACCGAATCTTTATTTGCAGCTACCTTGAAGTTGGGTGTAGAAGCCACAGAGTAGTATCTTTTTCTTCTAGATTAAAATGGTCTCAGGCAGTAAAAATTTACAGGTTCCCTTTCAAGCAATTAAATTTAGTTTGAAAATTTGTTGTTCCATTTATAAGACATTTTAGGTTGACTTTATTTTAAAAATCACTTTTAAAATAGTCTCTGAAAAATTTTGTTATCTTTTTAAAACTCAGCCAGTTAGATGCCCTAAAACTTTTAAAACTACATTTATAAACAATTTTCCTTTCAAATATTCAATTAGATAATAAAATGAGTAAGTATTTTTCGAGTACTAATGAATTTTTATAAATTTAATAAAAAACAACAAACTTAAAATTCTCTTAGACACCACAATACTGATACATTGCAACATCTCAATTCAAAGGTGTCAGTGTAAACCAATTGACTACTAATTTAAATGTATTTACAAAGGTGTTATTTCAATTAACCAAATTTCCTTGCATATTATAGATGCATAAAAAAACAAATATTCATGGGTACTATCTTTCTTATTCTGATAAAATTGACACACCAAAAGCTGTATATTTTTTAAATGTATAATGTCACAATTTTAGACATACATATATGCATACGTGTGAAAACATCACCAGAATCAAGATAATGAATATGTTCATTGCCTGAAATTTTTCTAAGTCTCTTTGTAAAGAATTCTCAAAACTCAATAATAAGATTATGACAGCAAACCGAAAAGCAGCAAAAGATATGGAGAGAAATTTGGCCCAAAACAAACAAATGGCAAATAAGCACATAAAAGATGCTCAACACTATTAGCAATTAGGAAAATGAAAATTACGACCATAGTGAGATACTGGTACACACTTATTAGAAAATAGGTATAATCAGAAGACTAACCACACCGTGTGTTGAAGATGATGTGGAAGAACTGGGCCTATCATATAGAAAATGGGTCAACTACTTCAGGAAAAAAAAAAAAGTTTGGCAGTTTCTTTAAATAGTTAAACATATACCTACTATTTAGTCCAGCCATTCTATTCCTAGGTGTTTACCCAGGAGTAAGAAAAGCATATGTTTATGTAAAACTTGTACTAGAATGCTTAAAGCAGTTTTATTGGAATAGTCAAACACTGGAACCAACTCAAATGTTCATCAACAGGTGAATGAACAAACACATTGCAATATATCCATGCAACAGAATACTACTCACCAATGAAAGAAAAGAAACTATTCATGCATGCAACAGTATAGGTGAATCTCAAGATAATTTTACTGAGTGGAAGAAACTAGACAAATATTTACATATTGCATGATTTTAGTTATATGAAAGTTGTTAAATACATTAAAATGGAGACCAGGCCTGAGGAAGCCCTGAACAGACAAAACCAAATGGGCCTTATAAGTGACCTTAACTTCGCTTGATTTGCAAACATAACTTGAGCTATTTCTTGTAAATGCCTATATTAAAGAAAACAACTTATGCTCAACCAATCAAACTCAGCAACTAATTATAATTATGTAACTAAGGACTTTCCAGCAGCATAGACCAAATAAAGCAACTTTGCAACTATAACCAATCAAAATTTTTTGAATTACTTTTGCATTCCCTCTGTTAAACCTGTCCATTATGCTTCTTCAACGGAGGCTCCAAACTACTCTCAGTCTGGTGCCATTCATGAATTCTTGCAAGCTCAAATAAACTTTATAATTTTATTGTGCCTCAGTTTACCTTTTAAACAAAATCAAGAAAATGCAAACTACTATATAGTGATGGAAAGTAGATAAGCAGTTGCCTGGGCAGAGAGATAGGAGAGTAAGAGACGAGTTTTTAAAAGGGGCATTCAAAAAGTTTACAAGTTATGAATATGTTCATTGTTTTGATTGTCGTGGGGGTTTCACTGGTGTATACATATTTTAAAATGCATCGAATTGTTCACTTTAAATACGCGGTTTATTGTGTGTCCGTTCTACCTCAGTGAAGCTACTAAAATTGTTTTGACCCAGTATAACTGAAAAAACCTTGAATTTTTAAGTCAGAGGATCAAGAAGATCGTTAATTTTTTTTTACTGTAACGAATATTTACATAGACTAAAAGTGTTCTTTAAGTTCTTTTTGATTCATGTGTCAAAATTTAGACTTTGTTTCATATAGTAGTATTCTTAATAGTGTTCTCATGGTTTACTTAATGCTATATGACTTCAAATTTCCAGACAATTAAGAATGTTTTCCAAAACCATAATATAGCAAAATAAAATATAATCAAATCAATCAACAAAATAGTTGTGTTGCATTTTTAACTTTACCCAGAAATTTTAGGAGCACAATTTTCTATTGAGCTGTTTATTTTTCAAATTACCTAAATTATATTTAAATAATTTTATTAAAAACCATTATTCCATAGATGGTAACAAAGCTCAATTGCATTGCATGTCAATGAAAATTCCATATTATTTTACAGTTATGTGTGTCTTTCACTATTTACTAAAGAACTTAAATCCAAGATCTTGAATGTAATCAGGTGTGCATGTCGCAAATTCTCAATTTTGCATTCTGTAGAACTATCACAGAGAAAAGCACACAATTACAACCTCTAAAATTAAGGTAAATTTTCAAATTTTCCAAATCATAATTTTTAAAAATCAACTTTTAGTATTTAAAAGGCATTTATTATAATAGCTCTGATTTTGGAATAAATGCTTCAGAAAAATAATATTTATAAAGAAAACTTTTTAACCAAAGAAGGACTGACAGTTAGACTCTAAATTTTTATAGAACATGGGCTTTCTTTTTCATTTCTTTTCTATGTTTTTTTTTTCTTTTGGTGGTGGGATAGGGAGATATTGTCCAAAGTTTAAAATCTGTCTTCCTGTATCACCACCAGTGTCACACAACTCTTTATATTCTAGCTTTAAGCCCATATGTTTTATTTTTCCCTCAATCTATGTCTTGTTCTTACCAGTTCAAAGACCTTTTGGTGATATCCTTGGGTATTATTTTAAGGGAATGCGTTTCTAAAGCACAGAAACTTGAATAATAACGCTTCTAGAGCCTAATTCTATACTGAGTCAATCTAGTAACTGTGACATTTTCCAGAGGAGAAAAATCTGATGGCTCTTGGGTAGTTTTGAGTCTACAAACAATCTATAGAAATGTCTGAGTTTTATTTAGGCATTCATTTTACCATTGGCAAGTTCATTTGCCTCTTTGTTTTAAATGGGGTGATATTTTCCCTTATATAGTCTGGCAGAGAGTCCAGGTTCTGTTCCTCTTATAGGGTGTAAAAGTTTGGTCATCTGTTCTTGGGCAATTTTTGCAGATACTTGCAATCTCTCCTTGGTAAATATAAGGGTAATCACGACTGTCTCTCTCTCTCTCTCTTTTTTTATCTTGTCACAAATCATGTGACTCCATCTGACAAAGATGAGAACTTTCTAGATTTTTCCTTACATATTTCAGAGTATTGTCATCCTAGAATGATAAATTGAGAAAAAACTAGTTTTTAACTATGTAAAATGAATTGAGCAGAGGAAGAAGTTTTTCCTAAGCCTTGGACTTAGGATCACTAAAGTCAGTTTAAGCTACAAATGAATAAAAGGCTATGTAATTCTTAGAAGAAAGACAAAAATGTAGGGAGGAAGGCAGAGGCTACACAAGCAGACTAACAGACTCAGTTTATGATTCCTGTGTGCAATGACAAAGACTTACTGAACTGAAAACTGCTCAGCATTGAGTTTGGCCATGGCATTCCTGGAGAGCAAAGTGGAGATGAAGAAAAGAACAAAAAGTAAGAGACAAGGAGCTTGCCCTGCATGTATGTGGTCCAAGACCTGCTGTCCTTCCCGTCCTCAGGGACCACTTGCTCAGATTCTGCCCCAACTAGGCAAATCATTATGGAAAATATGATCATCCACTTCAATATTTTGTAAATATTTTATTATTTACAAAAGTCCATTGAGGAAAGAAGCCGGAATCTAACAAACCCCAATTTCTTAACACATGGAAATTACTAGCAATACAAACACATTTAAAGTACCACACAAATATATTAGAATGAGCAAAATCCAAAACACTGACAACACGAAATGCTGGTAGGATGCAGAGCAATGGGATGGAACCTATCGCTCATTGCTTGTAGAAATGCAAAACGGTACAGACACATTGGAAAATATATTGACAGTTTCTTACAAAACTAAACATATTCTTACCACTCAGCAATCATGCTCCTTGGTATTTAAAGGGGTTGAAAGCTTATGTCCACATAAAAACTTGCACACACGTTTATAGCATCTTTATTAACAGCTGCCAAAAATTAGGAGCAACACAGGTTTTCTTCAAAGAATGAATAGATCGTTTTAAATGTTACATCTATGCAATGGAATATTAGTGAATGATGAAATAAGCTACCAAACAACCAAAAATACATTTAAAATGCATAGAGGAACCTTAAGGGCATTGCTAAGTGAAAAAAGTTAATCAGAAAAAAACTACATACTGTATGACTCCAAGTATAAGATGTTCTGGAAGACACAAACTATAAACACAAACTAAAAAGATCAGTGGTTGCCAGAAGATGGTAGTGGGGAGGGACGGATAGGTGGAGACCAGAGTATTTTCAGGGCAGTGCAACAAGTCTATAGGATACTGTAATAGTGTATATCTGACATTATGCCTTTGTCAAAACCTATAGAACTCTACAACACAACAGAGTGAACTCCAATGTAAACTATAGTCATTAGTTAATAATAATGTATCAACATTGGTTCATAAATCGTAACAAATGTACCTCACCAAGGCAAGTTGGTAATAACAGGGAAAGCTGGTCATAATATGGGAATTCTGTGCTTCTATTCAATTTTTATATTTATTTTGTTATTATTTTATTTATTTATTTTTGAGATGGAGCCTCACTCTGTTGCCCAGACTGGAGTGCAGTGGTGTGAACTTGGTCAGCTCACTGCAATCTCTGTGTCCCTGGTTCAAGCAATTCTCCTGCCTCAGCCTCCCAAGTAGCTGGGATTACAGGCATGCACCACCACCCCCAGCTAGTTTTTGTATTTTTAGTAGAGGCAGGGTTTCACCATATTGGCCAGGCTGGTCTTGAACTCCCGACCTCAAGTAATCCGCCCACTTCAGCCTCCCAAAGTGCTGAGATTACAGGCGTAAGCCACTGCGCTCGGCCTTATTTTTTTCAAGTTTTATTAATATGTATTAAAATTCTTCTATTTGTTTTTATTTTTATGCCAGAAGCTTGATCCTGAAGGTCCTTTAAACAAAATTTAAGCAGATTTTGTCTAGACATTTAATATAAATTTTCCATTAGTTAATTTTCAATTAGTAGTAGGCAATATCTATTCTACTACGAAATTGTCATCTGGTCATTTGTTTATGTTGAGCTATGAAATATATAAATATATTTTGTTTTGTTGTAATTAAGCTTTATTAAGATGTAATTGATACACAAGAAACTTTACCTATTAAATATAAACATTTTTGATGAGTTTTGGCATATGTACACCTTTGTGATACCATGACCATAATCAAAGTACTAAGCATATTCATCACCTCCAAAAAATCTGTGTATTCTTTATGTCTGTGTGTACATGGGTATGTATTTTATGGTCTGCTCACTTAACATGAGATCTATCCTGTTAACATATTTTAAAGTGCATAATTATTAACAATAGGCACTATACTCTACAGAAATCTCTAGAACTTATTTGTACTGCATAACTGAAACCTTATACCCATTGAGTAACAAGTCCTAATTTTCTCTTCCTCCTAGCTGCTGGCAACCACTCTTCTATTCTCTGCTTCTATGAGTTTCGCTATTTTAGATACCTCATGTAAATGGAATCATGCAGTATTTGCCTTCTGTGACTGGCTTATTTTACTTAGCATAATGTCCTATAGGTTTATCCATATTGTCACAAATAGTAGAATTTTCTTTTTTAAAAAGGCTGAATAATAGTCTATTATTTGTGTATACTACATTTTATTTATTAATCTTTTAATGGACCTTTAAAGATGAATGAAAATGAGAACATAGCATTCCAAAACTTATGGGACAGAGCATAAACACTACTAAGAGGGAAAAAGAAAGATCTCAAGTAAAACAATCTAACTTTAGATTTCAAATAACTAGAAAAAGGACAAACTAAGTACAAAGTTAGCAGAAGGAAAAATAGAATACAGATTGGAGAAGTAAATCAAATAGAGACTAGGAAAGCAATAGGAAAGGTCAACAAAACTGAGTTGATTTTTTGAAAAGATAAACAAAATTGACAAACATTTAGATAGACTTAAAAAAAGAGAAAATTTAAACAAATAAAATCAGAAATGAAAGAGGGACATTACAAATGATGCCACAAATACACAAAGATCAAAAGAAAATACTATGATCATTTATATGCCAACACATTGGATAAAATAGAAGAAATAGATGAATTGCTGGAAATATGTAGCTTGCAAAGACTGAGTCATTAAGAAAAAGAAAATATCAACAGACTAATAATATGTAAGGAGAATGAATCAGTAATCATAAACCTCCTAACAAAGAAAAGCCCAGGATCAGAAGATGTATTCACTGGTAAATTCTACCAAACATTTAAAGAAGAATTAACACCAATCCTCAAACTTTTTCAAAGAATTAAAGGGGAAGAAACACTGGCAAACTCATTTAACAAAGCCAGCATTAACTTGATACTAAAGACAAACAAAGACACCACAAGAAAAGAAAGTTACAGGACAATATGCCTGATGAATATAGATGCAAAAATTCTCAACGAAATACTAGCAAACCTAACTAAAAATTCAAAAGCAAGCATGTTAAAAGTACCATACATCATAATCAAGTGGGGTTTATCCTTCACATGCAAGGTTGGTTAAACATATGCAGTCAGTAAATGTAATACACCACATTAACAGAATAAAAGATAAATGTTGTATGATCATCTCAGTAGATGCAGAAAAAGCATTTGACAGAAGTCAACATCTTTTCATAAAAAAATGCTCAATAAATTAGGTATAGAAAGAATGTACCTCAACATAATAAAAGCTGTATATGACAACCCCACAGCTAGCATCATACTCAATGGTGAAAAACTGAAAATTTTTTCTCTAACACCAGTAATAAGAGAAGGATGCCCACTCTTGCCACTTCTATTCAGCATAGTACTGGAAGTTTTAGCCTGAGAAATTAGGTAAGAAAAAAAAATAAGACATCCAAATGAGAAAGGAAGAAGTAAAATTATCTCTGTTCAATTTTTCTGTAAAATTAAAACTGCTCTAAGAAATAAAGTCTACTAATTTAAACAAAACTGTTGATGTAGAAACCACTTCATTTTGAGCATTATATGAAAGGAGCTCAATATAATAGTCACAAATATGTATATGTATTATAGATGTCTTCATTGAAGTATTTATAACAAATATAGATAGCTAGATGATAGATAGATAGATAGATAGATAGATAGATAGATAGATAGATAGACAGACAGACAGACATAAGAACTACCCTAAGCTCCTCCTCCAAGAATTTCGATGTGTTCAGCAAGGGAGGAAATGTTTCATACCACTCAAGAAAGTTAAGTTAAATCTTACTGCCATAATTTAGTAGACTTTATTGGGACTATTTAAAGGGAGTGCTATTTTTTTTTGTAAGGGGTTTCACAGTTTGTCCAGCTGTGTGTTTAAGGAATATAAGGAAGTCACAGTATCTATAAGGAAGAATAAAAAAACTGTTAACAATCTCTTTATTATTTAATACTTTAGCATTCTTTCTCTAACTATGGGCATGTGCTCTTGTCTTATTGATAGAACTGACTTCATCATTTCCCAGTGTTCCGAAAAAGAGAAAGACTAGAACTTGGATCCAGGTAATTGAGATTCCAGTATAAGACCTCACCATCACCACTACTACCAAATTCATTTGTGAGCCTGGGAAACTCCACATTTCTCTTCCACATTTTCCTGAACTTCACGTTAAAAACACAATTTTTTTTAATTGCCTAGCAATCATTCCCAAATTGCAGTACTCATTGTCTCAGGATTAGATGATAATATGCCAAGAGATCTGCAAATCCATGGAGAAGCCTGGTGACTCTTTCTAAACAAAGCATCAGTTACTCAAACATTCAGGGAAAAAATTGTATAAAAAAATCAATATATGTATTTTATAGATTATAACAACACATTTTCCTGATGTTTTAATTAAATAAAATGTTTTCAGAAAACGTTCATGCTCACAGTGGACCAATTCTAGCCATTTCCTGTCTGGCAGAGAAACTTTCTTACTTTTGCTCTCTCCCCAGGTGTAGAATAGAAGATAGTGCTCCATAAATATTACTGCAAGCAGAGAGAAAAGAAGAAGTTGTGCACAGGTCAGAAGAAGGTGACAAATTGAAGAAATCAAAACATACGTAGTATGGCTGGGTTAGGAAGTAAAGAGAGTAGTAGTATGAAATATGTAAAAGCAAGATTATATAGAGTTTAGGAGTTAAAGAATGACACATTTCCGGAAAATCCTACTGGATATGAGCTTCACTTCTAAGTAACCTTACATTGAAAATCCAAATGCAGAAAATCACTGTCATTAAGTTTCATGGGGAACCAGCCCATGGCAGAGCCTGAATGGGAGGCTCAGTCTCTCTTACGCTCTACTAGGGAAGAGGCTAAGGTTGGATGAGGGCTCACCTGAGCATTAAGCCTTTTAATTATCTTGAACGGGACAAGATTGGCCCCAGAACTTGGGCAGTATTAACTTAAAGTATCACCCATGTGATCAGGGTACACACCTTGAAGGGCTGCACATGCAGGAAGCCCAAGAGCTTGACTCTTTGAGATGTTCAACACAACAGAGGAAATGAGACAGAACGGCAGATGACACATTTATCCCCCATGCTCTTTTCTTTTCATTTCTTTAGTTGAGTAGATTGCATCATGAATGATCAATCAGACCTTGTTTTACTAGAAAATAAATCAACAGTTGGGTATAGTGGCTCACTTCTGTAATTCCAGCACTTTGGGAGGCCGAGGTGGGAGGATTGCTTGAGCCCAAGAATTTGGGACCAGCCATAGTGAGACTCTCATCTCTACAAAAAATTTATTTTAAAAAATTAGCTGGGCATGGTGGTGCATGTCTGTAGTCCCAGCTATTTGGGAGGCTGAGGTAGGAGGATTGCCAGAGCCAAGGAGGTTGAGGCTGCAGAGACCCATGATCTCACATACCGTGCACTCCAGCCTGGGTGACAGAGAAAAATCCTATTTCAAAAAAAAAGGAAAAGAAAAAAATAAGTGTACTACAAATTTCAATTGTGTCATGGTTTCCCAGTTGGATTTTAGTTAGTTCCTCTCTAGAATCAATGGATTGGACTACATAGCCTCTCAGTGTCTTCAATTTCTGAACTCCAATGATTCTAGTGGTTAAGAGTAGAGATACTGCAATGGATTCAAGCCTCACCTCTGCTACTTACTGCATATATGATAATGGAAGAGTTATTTAACATCCCCGTACTTGCTTTCCTAGCCCTTAAAGTGGGGATAACAATAGCACTTGCTTTACAGGATTACTTTGTAAGTTCATTGACTTAATGCATACAGAGCTGTTAGCACAGTGGCTGGTAAATAGTAATTACTCAATAAATGTTAACCATTAATTTTATAATTGCCTAACTTCCAGGGTCATGTCCCTGAATCTTAATTCATGTGGATTAGCCCTGTTTGCTGAAGCCATCGACAAACTTGACTATAGTATTACATAGCACATGTAGCAAGATCCACTTAACACATTTCGTAGCCATCTTTTAACCTACTCCTGGACCCTCCTAGATTGTCTGCCTTCTTCTTATAGGTATGTCAAGTTTCAAAATCCCAATTCTTCCTACTTCACCTCCTCCTGGGAACATTAGTTTTGGTTCTAATGCAAGTCTGTAAATTTGTATTGGAATTTATCCACTGGGCTCCTTGTAAGGATTGCTACCACAAATTTACATGGCATGGCTTTGCTCAGAAACAGATTCTAGCTGCCAAGTGGAACTGCCTACTTCAAACTGAAAGCCTGGGGTTTCATTCCATGTTCTCTGAACCATGCATTCTCATTCAGTTTTTTGCATTGCAGCTCCGTGCTTGTCATCCACCCATTGCTTTCTGATGTTGTGCCATCTGCTTTAGCTTACCGCATTCTCTGTGCCATGGGAATCTTCCAATCAGCTCCTGTGAGTACTCTCAGTAGGACTGGTCTCATTACCCACTAAATCCCTGAATTTCTATTGCAAAATCTTTCCAAAGGCTGCTTTCCTCTGTGATTATTATAATTAGACTATTATTAGAGTTAGATTATGAGTAAGAATTACTAGGGCTTACTCCAAGGGAGGAAGAGAAATGATAGTAGGAATGAAGAAGCAAAGACATAGGTTAAAGGCACTTGTTCCTGACACTGTATTAAATGTAAAAGATTTGGTCTTCAACAACCTCATAAGCTTCTTGGGAAGACAAGATGTATACAAAAGAAAACCAAAAACATCATTCAATTTGGGGGCAATAAGTAGCACAAAAATACAGAGAAAGAATATATTAAGTAAGGTTGAAATTTCTGGGGAAGGTTTTTAATAGAAAAGATGATCTGAACTCAATCAGGAAACAATTGGTGATGTTTGGAGACCTTCTTAGTTGTCAAAGCTGGGGGGTGACTTCTACAGACATCCAGTGGGTAGAGGCCAGAAATGCTGCTAAATATACTACAATGCACAGGAAAGCTTCCCCTCACCCCACCCCAACAAAGAATTATTTGGCCAAGAACTAGAACAGGGCCAACACTGAGAAATCCTGTTTAAAAAATTGTTGGGACTTGAAGACACATTGGGAAGGTTATTTTACACCTCCGATCCTGCTAACTCATTTGTAAAATGGAGTCATAAAGTGGTAGTATCTCCTTCTTAGGATTTATGACAAGATTAAATAAGATGCTGGTTAAGCATTTATCATAAAGTATGTGCTCAATAAATCTATAACAATCATTTATTTTTTTTCAAAAGTGGGAAATCAAAAGGACAATAATTGAATTCATAATGAAAAAATTCAGGTGATGGAGAGTAACTATCTCTGGGCCATTGAATTGAAAATATGTAACCCCAGCTATGACCTCCCTGCCAGACTCCTATCGCCTGTTAAACTGCCTGACATTTTCATTTTAATATCTCACTGTTATTCTAGACTCAACCTATATAAAATAGAACTCATAATTCCCCTTCTAACTTGCCTCCATTGTTTTTGGAAAAGACACGTTCCCTTAATCACTGAGTATAAAAGGACAATAAATACAGTTCAGGAAAAATGTCTTTCTTGTCCCCTCTGCCATGTCATGCCATATGCCATGCAGCACTCGCAGCCCTCTTCCTCTTCCTGACCTCAGTCTCCACAGATGTAATGGACACTACATGATGTGATCTAAAAGACCTCGTCCAAAACTAGTAGTCCATTATTTTTGATGACTCTCTCTCTCCCTCCTTTCTGTCTTTTCCTCTCACTCTCTCTCTCTGCCCTATATATAATGTCAACAAATAATGTCAATTCTTGTCTAGAAACAGTTCACATTTGCTCACTTTTTCTTATTTTTAGTGGTAACACATTCAAGCAGCTACTCAAGAGCCTTTAAGGAATATTGCAATAGTCTCTTAACTGGGCTTTTCATCTCTAGCATTTCTCTTTTAATCTACTCTACGTGCCACATACATCCTATTAACACACTTCTTTTATATAACACTGCTGCTCAGAATTATTCAATGGTTGCTCACTGCAAGTCTCATTCACTACAACTCATCTGCTGATACCTAAGGCTCTCAGTGATCAAACCCCTCTTTCTAATTCCATCTCCCATGGCTTTTCCCCATATAATATACTACCCTCTAGTTCAAATATGCTTATATCATTACCAGCACTTTGTCATGACACATTCATTCCTGCTTCTGTTCCTTACACTGTTATACCTCCTGAAATGCTTTTATGAATATCTAACCAACCCACTAGTCATTCAAGTAACATTACTGGAAGGCCTACTCGGACATAGTTGGGATGTCAGGCACTAGGGTGAGCAAAAAAACTAGCATAATCTCTGCCTTTATAGAGCTAATAGTCTACAAGGAGAGAGTGACTTTTATCAGTAGTCTCATAAAGAAATGAGAAATTATAACTGTGCTGATTCCTACAACTAAGAGGCACATGCTGCTGTAAGAGAATAATGTTGAATTTGACCTAGTCAAAGAGGTGTAGGGCGGAGAACAGGGGAGGCGAAGGAGGTTCTAGCAGAAGGAATATTGAGCTAACATCTGAATTATGGGCTAACTGGGAGAGGAGAGGTAAGAAGCCCACTGTGAGCAAGCACTACAGGATCTAAAGCAAAGGTGGCTTCCTTCTTACATATCTACAAATCAAAAATGTTTAGAACTGTATATAACTATCCTAAGTACTTTCCATATATTAACTCAACTCTATGGGGTAGATTCTATAATTTTTCTTATATTAGAAATGAGGCAATTGAAGCATATAAAGTTTAAGTAACTTTCCCAAGGTTACTAATTAAAGTAATGCATCCATTCTGAAAATTACTTAGATGCCACGCAGCAAGAAAATGTAAGGTGTAAATATTTGACCTAGTGTAATAACAGTATGGAAATATTTATGAACAAATGTATTCAGAAAAGTGTTAGCATTCAGATTGTTTCTGATTTACTTCACTGTTATAAATGTGAATATTAAAATTACAGAGTGAAAACTTGGAAATGGTATTCGAGAAATTGTTAAATAATTATTGTCTATCTGTATGACAAAGTATATCATTCAGCCTTTCAAAATGATATGGGTAACACATTTTTGACTAACATAAGAAAATGTTCCAAAATATTGTTGAAAATGGTAATAGGTAAAAATAATCCAAAGTTATATATAGAATATGATTTCAACTTTGTTTTGAAAAAGTACTCAGTAAATATTTAAATGCAGCTGCAAAGATAGGCAATAACATCCTTGACGAGGTGAAGAGAAATATATTATTAAATAAGGAGATTGTAAATCTTCTTTGAAGGAATATTTAAATGTTTAAATGCAGCTGCAAAGATAGGCAATAACATCCTTGACTAGGTGAAGAGAAGTACATTATAAATAAGGAGATGGTAAATCTCTTTGAAGGAGCAGAAAAAAAGTTAATTTAAGAACATAGGGAGAATTCTGTTTTAAAACAAGAATAGAGATTTACATTCATTATGTTCTTGTCTTCATGAAATAGTTCAGAGTTTACCAATTGAAAGAACCTCAACTCTGTTGCATTACACCTAAATCTCATTAAAATGAATCACACCCTTGAGGCTTCCTCAGAATTATAGGAACAAAAGTGAACTATATCTGAGCTACTTGGCCAGCTAGTGCTACTGCTACTGCGCTTCAGGTTTGGCTGGTCTCGTTGACCCAATGGGGCTAGGTGCAGATGACCCTTTTGAACTCAGGAAGTCAGATTTAGGTGTCCCATTGACTCCTTGAAGCATAAGAGTTTACTTGTGGTCCACCCAAAAGACAACCTCAACTACAGCCGACTACAAATGCCCCAAAGTCTATCTGCCTCACCCGAGCCTATTTGGTCCCTTGAGTTTTGAAAGCTAGATACTGTCAACCTTATTTCTCTTCTCTTATTCAGGGCCAGAATGCAATCCCTATTCCTCAAGTGATCCGCATTTGAGATTGGAGACTGGATTGTATTATCATAATACTAACAGAGGCTGCCCTCACTCAGGCTCTAAGCCAGGAGATCAAGAGCAAGCAAGACCCAAACTCAAAGGAGCTGTTGAAGGAACACTAAATCTCTGCTTTCCCAGGCCCACCCTCATGATGGATGGAGGCCAGGTTATTTGATCCAATTATCTGTGTGTCTCCATGTTCTCATCTGAAACATAGGTATGATAAAAATAATACTTAACTCATTTAAAAGATTCCATTTAAAAGCTTTTAACACATAGGTACCAAGTCCATAAATGTTAACTTCTATTATGCTAATGGCATGATGATGATGATGATGATGATGATGATGATGATGATGATGATGGAGAAGAACAAGAACAAGGACAAAAAAAGGAGGAGAAGGAGGAGGAGGAAGAAGAGGAAGATTACGAAGAGGGGCTAGCCAATTCCTAGTCAGTCAGAAATTTAGCCAGACTGTAAATTCCAGGCTGTCTGTTTTTACTCATTATTTGTTTTCTCTTCAGTTTCCAGTGCAGTGAATGGCACATAGTTGGCACTGGATAAATAAATGGATAAATAGGTCTTGCAATTACCTTTCAGCTGCCCAGAATTTGGGCATCCCTGGGGAGCAGTAATCCTTCCCATTCATGGGGAAAGAGCCTTCCATTACTGAGAGGAACATCTAGATCCTTTAGCCGCCTTTAGAACCAGTAACTAGGTGCACTCTTTGTCAAACAGCTGCCACTTTTCCTTGATCTTTGTATGACACTACGCAGAACTAAGATTTAAACTGACTACTTGTAGAGAACACTGTCTGAACTCAATCTCTTGGTTTGAACAAAACCAGCTAGCGTTGTTAGATCTAGAAATGTAAAGTGCAGACACATCCTGCCAGACACTTGGCAGGGGAAGGATTAAATAAATTGCTATGATCCAAGAAGCCACTCCCTGTAACAACCATCAGAGAAGCCCCGCAGCTTCTTGGTACAGGGTGAGCTTCATTAAACTCCATGAAGTAATAGTCACAGATTCAGGCAATCAAAATCTTAGGTTTTTACAACAGAGTGCAAGGAAGGGATTGTACATGAGTGGAGAAAGTTGTTTCCAAAACTGCCCTCCTAGGCCACCGCCTTCTTCCCTAGTTCTCATCTCTTCTCATCTGTCTCAGAATAAGGTGAGAATTTTAACAACACAGACTGGTCTCACTGTCCCCAGACTGGAAATCTCAGAAACTGTGTTTCTATTCCCTCATTCCCGGAGGCCAAGCAATATCACCTCTTTAGATGCCCTAGTTGCCTAATTTTCCATGTTGTTTGTTTGTACTATGGAAACAGATTTTTATAGCTGCAATTATCCTTAAGAATAAATCTGGCCCATTGATTTTCCTTCCCTACTCTGTTGAGCAAGTTGATAAATATCCCCTAGGCAGCTCATTAAAAATTCAAATTTCTAAGCCCAAAACCCAGATTTTATGAATTCATAGTGTTACAATAAAGCCCAGATATCTCTTTCCTTCCTTTCTTTCTTCTTTTCTTTCCTTTCTTTTTAAAATTATCTTCCCAAAAGATTCTGATGCTCTTTTGCCAGGGTTGAAAGTCACAGATTCTCCAAATTCTCCTAATCTTCAGTCTAACACTTGAATCTTCTCTATAATATTTACAGCAAACGACCATCAAATCCATGTTTGAGAACTACTAGTGATAGAAGACTTAATTTATAGAACAAAATCATCTTTTTAGATAGTTAACTAATTCAGTATAATTTTAGCCTTTTGTTCTAACTTTAATCTCCTTGGGACCTTGAAAAGTAAATATAATCCCTCTTTGACATTCCAAGTTTCTTCATTTGACATGGCTCTTTGTATGAGGATCAAAGGATTATGTGTAATTCAGCCTTTTCCAAATTATGTTTCAGAGGACCATGTTTTAAGATGTGTTCCATGAAAAGGGCAATCAGTTGGCAAATAAGTGTGCTGCTTGCCAAGAACATAGGCTGCATTCAGTGGTAGCAAGCCCATGTTGTACAAGCAAAAACTAGATGGTATTCACTCTCACACATGCATTAGAAGGGATTTTCACATTGGATGAAAGAATTGACTATATAACTAAATTATGCTCTCTGCTCCCTTCATACTGATATTTTTATTAAAAGAATCTCATAATTTCTTCTTATTCATATGATGTACTCCCATTTGAAACCTCATGGAAAAGCAGGGAAAAGTGACCATCCTACATTTAACCCATCCCTAGTCATCAAGGGTCAGCCCTAGGTCACACCCAATCAGGAGGTTTTGCCAATTAGTCATTAACTTGAGAGAAGGGCTGGGTCTGTCTACTCCCAATATAATTCACTTATTTCTCATCAGTGGCAATAGAAGAAAGATTTCACCCTTCACTTAGTAAAGGCTCAGCAAATTTCAGACAAAAGAGAATCAATAGTCAAAGAGGTCCACACCTACCCTTTTCCAGACACTTGGGAATCTGACCTAATTTTATTTTATACATTGTATAAGCCTTTTGGTAGCCTTAATGAAATGGTTCCAAATTTTACACATGATATATCAACCTGCTACATCAACCATTTCTAATCTCTCATAAATATTCTAGTCCTATTGCAACTGCTTACATATTTTACATAGTTGTAATCACAGTACATACATAATTTTGTGTTCTGTATTTCATATATGTTGTATATATCTTTTATATTCTTATGTTATTCATATTTATAATAAAATATATATCCAGAGGGCTTACCCTGTGATCCTTAATATTTCTACAACTTTGTAATTTAAGGTTACTGTAAATTTATGATACAGTGTGAAAATAAACTCTTATACAGAAATGTTTTTTGTTGTTGTCCTCAATCGTGTTCTTAGTGTGGAATTTTGTGAGTCAGATTGTTGACACAAAAGGCATATTTTTGCAACAATTTAGAGAAAATTCATATTTTATAATGCTGTACTAATTTATAATGATACCAACAGATGTTAGAAATAGAATCAGATAGTATATTATTCCACTCATTTCATTATAAATGTACCAATATTATATAGTATATTTTTCTTCTATATTTGTCAATATATATATAGCTTTTACAAAACTTTTAGAAAGAATGTGTCAAAAACTTTTTTCAAACAACACAAAAGTTATCCACACAGGAAAAAAATCCTTAAATAAGTCTTTAAAATATTTCTTCAAAGAACATAGAAATTTGTATAATATAAATTAGACCTTGTGGCAGGAGGACTTCTAAGATGGCCCCCATATTCTCTATTGCAAGTGCCCTGAATAGTCCCCTCCCCTTGAGTGTGGCAGGTCCTATAAATATAAGCGCATACTCCACCAAGATAAGGTTATGTTATATGGCAGAGGTAATATAATTTTGCAGGTATAAAGTCCTTCATGTATTGAAAAAGTTAATTGAAAGGAAGATTACCCTGGTATGTAATCTAATCAGGTGAGTCTTAGAAAGAGGGTCTAGAGTTCAGAGACAGAAGAGCCAGAAAGATTCGGGGCAATAGACACACTCCTGCAGATCATGAAGAAGCATACAGCCATGTTTTGAAGAGGGTCACCTCCCAGGAAATACCAGGTAATCTCCAGAAGCTGAAGGCCTCAGTTAAACAGTTGCAAAAAAGTAAATTTTCTCAACAACCGGCGATCTCGTAGAAGACCCAGAGCTTCAGATGAGATTTTAGTATCAACTGCTGTCTTGGCTTCAGCCTGGTAAGACCATAAACTTGGTATCAAGATAATCCATCCCGGACGCCTGACCCATAGGAACTGAGTGAAATAACATATTTGTGTTGCTTTAAGGCTGTCTTGTTTGGTGACAATTTGTTTTGCAGTAATAGAAAACTAATACAGACCTAACACAAAATATTAATAATAAAAAAATCTGATGATGACCAAAGAAACCAACATTAAAGAGAAAAAATAAAATAAAACATTAACTGAAAACGTAAAGAGTTGAAGCTAATAACCATTCCAAAGTAATGTAATGCTTTGAAGAAATTTTAAGTCATGACTACTAAAAAATAAAGAGTCAAAGATGGAGCCTCATTCTTCAAATTAAACAAAACAACACAAAAAAGTAAAAAAAAAATTGTCTTTAAAACCATTAAGAATGGTCTTTAATAATAACTTTTTATGAATACAAATTAAAAATACATTGTAGATAAGTGTAGATAGATAACTTTATGGCTAATAATGCTTGAAATTATATAAGAAAATAACTAATGTTATAGAGAGAGAATCTTTCTCTTTGTAAATAATTTTGATTATAAAATCAAATAGAACATAGTCCATGCACTAATAAACAAAACAAACAATAAATACGTGTGAGTAAATTTAAAGATATACAAAAAGATCAGAAATTAAATTATGAAAATTATTCAATAAATATAAATAGTGTAAATTTTTGTAATCAAAAGCAAGAAGTTTCTGACTATCTTAAAAGAAATTTAGCAACACTCCTTTTAAAAGACATTTTTAAAACAAATTGGCTGGGTGTGGTGACTCACACCTGTAATCCTAGCACTTTGGGAGGCAGAGGCAGATGAATTACCTGGGCTCAGGAGTTTGAGACCAGCCTGGCCAACCTGGCAAAACCCCATCTCTACTAAAAATACAAACAAAATTAGCCAGGCATGGTGGCATTCGTCTATAGTCCCAGTTCCTCAGGAGGCTGAGGCACAAGAATCACTTGAACCTGGGAGGCAGAGGTTGCAGTGATTCAAGATCATGCCTCTTCACCCCAGCCTAGGTGACTGAGCAAGACTCTGTCTAAAAAAAAAAAATTAAAAAAAAAATAAAAGTTAATTAATCTAAAGCCTAAAGATAGTTTAAATAAAAAAAACAGAGCTGCCAATGTCAGCCTCAAAGAAGAAATTAAGCAAAAAATATTAAGCAAGTTTCAGAGGCTTACTTTATAATAATTAAAGTTATAATTAAAAGATACAAAACCATTATGAAACAAAGAAATGTGTAAAGCAAAACATATTATATATATTAAAAGAATGGTCAGAAACAATACATGTTTTATATTAACACAACAAAATGAATCTATTGCAAATGAAATGGAAGTTTCTGACAAAAGCAGGATAAAAATATTCAAAATAATTAAAGATTAAATTTTATATACCAGAATTTATAGAATCTAGTAAAATTACTTAGAGCAAGAAATAAAACTATTCCAAAAGAAAGTAAAGAGAAGAAAATCCATTATCTAAAAGTTGTTATATCCAGTTTAGAAATTATGTGCACATTTATATTAATCAAGTCGTTATTGGTAATATAAACCAAATCAAGAAATCTAATCAAGAAAAAAGCAGTAGCATAAACTTTATGTTATTGTTGTGAGATTATAATTATAAAATGGTCATTTAAAAGAGTATGAGTTTTTGAAACATGGATAACTTTATGTCAAAAAACCAAAATATTAAAAATATAATGCAAGAAAAAAGTTGAACTACTCCTCTCTAAAAATAATAATCATAAATATAATGTAAATTAATCTAGGTGATTATCTTTTATCTTTTTAATATTTTATGATAAGAGTAATAGCCATATTTAGAATGTATGTTCTTTTTTCATGCTACAAAAGAATATTCATTATCCATTCATGTGTGTACACACACATACATGAATATATATATACTTATATTCATGTATTTTTGTGTGTGTATATGTATATATGTACCTATATATATTCTTGGTACTAGTGGAAGAAGTAAGGATACTCCAACATTCTCAATGTATTACTAGTAACGATCCTCACTTCTTCCATAAGGTGTATTTTGGTAGTGGGTCATACAGACTTCTGTAGGTTAAAATGTACCTTATGTGGTCTATAATTAAAAGCTTTATTTATTCTTTGTGTAAAAGTCTATCTCTGCATCACGTATCTATGGCTGAAGGATAGGCCAGACAATGGCTTCATGTTTGCATTCATTTTTTTTCTAAATTATCCCGAGAGTAGTACCATAAAGATCATATACTTAGGCATAAGACAGACCCAAGTTGCTAAACTTCTCTCAGCTCAATTTTCACAGTTGTAAAATAAGATTAAACATACCATTTTGTTTGTTTTGCCTCGACATTTAGAAGAAATAAGGACCGCATCTGGATTAATAACTGGGAAATAAGAGGAAATAAACAATTGGCAGACTCCTTTCTACTTCTCAAAGTCTAAATCTGGGGTTTTAAAATTATATGCCACTGTTACAGAAAATTAAAAGATAGATAGTGACTACAGGATTTTGGTTAAGTCAGATTTACTTTAACTATTTTCATTACTAATGAAATTATTATTTTATTTTTTCCTTATTTGGAATTGTTTTAAGAGGGGCAATTCTCTCTCTCTCTCTCTCTCTCTGTCACACACACACACACACACACTTCACTCCCCACCGTTTAAAGAATAGCACATTTATGCTTAGCTAATAGCTGATATGGGGAGCTTACCTTGCAGCTGATAGCCAATGTGATATATAAGGGAAAGGCTAAAAAAACAGTTAAGTGCCCTGGTTCTGAACTGCCTGCGCTTGACTCTTAGAACATCTACTTACCAACTCTGTGAAGTCGGGCAAACCCTGCACCATACATAAAATACAAAATGCAATAGTAGCTACTCACAGAGATGTTATAAGTATTACATGAATTAACATATATAAGAACTTAGATTAGAGGGTGACATATAGTTCATGTTCAATACGTTTTAGCTATGATTATTGCATAAGTTGTCTTTGAATGCATGTAGTGGCTCATGCCAGTAATCCAGCACTTTGGGAGGCCAAGATGGAAGGATCACTTTAGGCCAGGAGTTTGAAACCAGCCTGATCAACATACTGAGACCCCATCTCTAAAAAGAAATAAATAAATACACAAATACACAAAAATGAAAAAGTGAATGTATGTTCAATAAAAATGTCCCTAGTTAAATATAGACCACATATGTCAGGCTTCACCAGGATGTAACAACAAAGCGAGGTTATAGTTTCTTCTTACAAATTATAAAGGGACTAATGATTCTCTGGTCAAAAATCAGCTAGGTATTTCTGAGATTTCCCCCACTACTGCTATTTATATAGTTAGGAAATGGATCTTGTGGTTCTTTCACCCTCAGCACTTTATCAAGCCAAAGTCTCTATTTCCAATGACCCAGGAAAATCATTCCTTGCTTGGATACAGTTATTGTCCAAAGATCACCACTGCCATTCTTTTCTGGCATCAGCTGGAGAAGGTGGATACCTTAAATTGGCTTGTCTTTGCTACTCAAAACATCCCTGAACAAAGCCTTTTCTTTTTTACTAGAATTTACTGACGCTTTGTGGATAATGAAAGGAAGGTGCACTAAACACTGAGAATAACTTTAAAAGGCTCTTTGCATGGCAGATTCTGCTTAATTTGAGGGTCATCTACAATGCCATCTCCTCAGAAAGACCTTCCAGGTCATCTTCCAATAACACATCTTTCTGTTGTAATTTTCTCCTCCTCCTCCTTCTCCTTTTTATTTCTTACCATAACCTGAAATTACCTTATATATTTGTTTACTTGCTTATTTGTATTCTTGTTTTAGAAAGGGAATTCTTCTCATTTTTTGTTTCTCTGGGGTCTCCATGGCTAAGAGATGGTCTATTCAGTTAGTTGGGGAGCCTAGAATTTTATTTTTATTTCTCAAACCAAAGGCATTTCTGCTAGACAGACCTCTGGCAAAATTTGACCAAGGCAAGAGAAAAATCAATAAGAAAACCCACCTAGAGAGAGTAAATGCAAACTTCATAATAAAATGTGGGAAATAATTACAGATGCGAATGTTGATTATATGAATTGAGTCATTCTTGTGAAACCTAACTGTGAAAGCTAAAGCAGCTCCATATTGGGTGCTGACCCAATATAATGGTCAGTTATATTACTATGTTATTTCATTTTAATACGAATTTTTAAAAGTGTATTATAACCTATGACACACTATGTTGTAATCTCAATGAAGACAGACCAGTCTGCCATGTTTTCTATTGAATCTGCATCACCTACAATTCCTGACATCTTGTAAGCATTCAATAAATATTGATAGAATGGACAAGCAAATTCTGAAGGCCCACTTTTCCATTTAGTGTAACTTTATTCATCAGCCCTTAAACATCTCTGTATCAGGCAGAATAACGGCCCATCAAAGATGTCCATGGCTTCATCCCTGGAACCTAGGAATATGTTAGGTTACATAGCAAAGAGAATTAAGGTTGAGAATGAAATTAAGTTTGTTAGTTGGCTGAGCTTTAAAAAGGAAGATTATCCTGGATTAACCAGATGGGCCCAGGGTAAACACAGGGGCTCCTAAAAGTGAAAGAGGGAGGCAGAATAGAGAGAGCCAAAGAAGGACAAATGTAAAAAACTTATTTTAATGTTACTGCCTTTGAAGCTGGAGAAAGGGGCCATGAGTCAAGGAAAGTGGATCACTTCTAGAATGTGGAAACGGATTCTCCACCAAGAGGCTCCAGAGAAGAAGGTACCCTGCTTATATCTTAATCTTAGCCCTTTGAGAGATCTGTGTTGAACTTCTGATCTACAGAGCTATAATAGTTTTGTATTTAAAACACTTGTTACAGCAGCAATAAAAAATTATTAATAATTTTGAAAAAGAAAGGGAGTTCTCGTTCATTTCTGAGTCTTCAGAGCTTGGAATAGGGTATGCCTCATAGTAGAAAAACAACACACATATGTCATAAGAAAGAATGACAAAATCAATTCATTAATATGCACACAACCAGGTCTGCCTTAGAATGCAGCTAATTTTTGTTCATCTTTCAGCTATCAACTTGCACATGACTTCTGCAAGCAAGGTCCTCCCTGACTGTCTAGACAACAAAAGCTCTCCCTGTAAGATGATCCCCCTGCACTCTTTATTTACTTTAATTCATTCATTTAATTATTTGTCTTCCCTGCTTATGGCAGGACATGAATTGTTTGTTTCATCCCACATTCTGCCCCCAACTCCTAGAAGAGTGCAGGCCATATGATTGGTACTTAATAAAATTTAATCCCATACAAGAGTTATTAAAATACAGTTGTGCACCATATAACAACTTTTGGTCAGTGATGACAGTGGTCCTATAAGCTTAAAACGGAACTGAAAAATTCCTATCACTAGTGATATCTTGATGATCCAGGCCCTGTGTAGGCCTAGGCTAACGTGTGTGTTTATATCTTAGTTTTTAACAAAGTTTAAGAATTTTTAAAAGTTTCATTTAAAAATAGCAAAAAAGCTTTTAAAATAATGATATAAAGAAAGAAATTATTTTTCTACAGTTGTACAATGTGTTTGTGTTTTAAGCTAAGCATTATTACAAAAGAGTCAAAAAGTTTAAAATTTTTTTAAATTTACAAGAAAAAGTTACAGTAAGCTAAGGTTAACTTATTATTGAAGAAAAAATATTTCTATGAACAGTGTAGCCTAAGTGTACAGCATCTGTAAAGTCTACAATAGCATACAATAATGTCCTAGGCCTTCAGATTCCCTCACCATTCATTCACTGACTCACTGAAAGCAACATCCCGTCTTGCAAGCTCTACTCATGGTAGGTGTCCTATACAGGTGTACCACTCTTAATCTTCTATATAATATTTTTACTGTACTTTTTTCTATGTTTACAGGCACAAATACTTACCACTGTGTTACAATTGCCTACAGTATTTAAGATAGCAACATGCTTTACAGGTTTGTAGCCTAGGAGCAATAGGCTATACCATATAACTTGGTGTTGTAGTAGGCTGTACCATCCAGGTTTGTGTAAGTGCACAAACATGATATCGTTCAACGACACATTTCTCAGAGTGCATCTCCATTGTTAAGTGAAGCATTACTGTAGTATTCAATGTGATGATGATATTAACTCATTTCCGGCTTAGGAAAAAAAATGCAGCTCACTGCCAGCGCTCACTTAATTTTACATAAACATGCTCTTTGAAGCTGAAGAAAATCTGACAGATTTTCAACGTGAAAATAAAATATAAAAACTGTTCTTGGAGTTATTTCTAAACAGAACTTGTCTCTAATCCTAATGTAACATCATATGCATTTGTGTTACATTAGGATTAAAGATAAGAGTATTCTCGGGGCAAATGAGAAATCTTAATTAATGGAAAATGCAAAATTGAAATTTTGTGAAGAAATCATTCTAAAACAAAGTTCGCCTGTCCAGGAGACCACACATTATTTTTTTCTTGACTCCTTATATCTCTCACTCTTGAGTCAATTTGTTCCCATCGTTACTAAATATTACAAATTATTTCACTGCACTTAAATCTTTCAGAATAACACTGAGCAATAAATGCATCATTTAACCCATAGAGTACTAATGCCTTCCATTAACAAATCTAATGACTAAGAAAATAGTTTCCCCATGTGTACTTTCACATTATTCTGTAAGGGAGAAATATTATAATAGTCAGTGCTTCTATTGTTTCATCTGGTGTCATCAGGAGAAAGCTGTATTCAAAGTGACTTGTCTAACCAAGTCAACCTGCCTAGGGCTTCTCAGCTTTCAGGAATGTGAGGATAATAGCACATTCCCACCTAACTTTTCATGGCCAAAGTGGGTGAAGCAGCCATTCAGCTGTTTTGGTGCTTAAGCTTTAAATTCTAGTTTCTATATATGTTCACACGACAGAAAACAGCACCGTTTAATTAAATAAATAAATATCACAATTTTAAAGTAATTAACTGTAATTGTGGAAAAATCACTCAATTTAGAAGCAGACTTTGCTTTTGGCTTGAAGAAAACTGCCATAGTAAGACCTGTCATAATATGCAACTCTAGTTGGCACCATCCTTATCACAGTCCATGTGCATGGTGCCCCCTGTAAGCATGGAGCACTATAGCCCCGTGTGCCAGAGCCAGGATTAAAATCAAGCTCTTGAACCTAATGCTCTACCACTTGCTTAGCTGGGAAGTACAGCACAGATGCAAAAATATTAACTAGTATTTTCATAAACAATTATAAATATTAAAATAATTTTATTTTGAATTTCTTTCTTAGGATACAGTATGCTAACTAAATATATTTAAAAGAAAAGTCCGGTCATTAAGTTTACCAGAAACACTAAATCAAAAGAAAGACTATTTAATCAGGCTTGGAAGAATCACCAGAATAACCCAAATGAGGAAGAGTGTAGAAGGCTGGCTGAGTTTAAATGGGCACAGTGGTACTAGTGCCTTACTTGTTAACATCAGATCATGAAGCACATTTAAGTTCTGTGGGTTTACAGTACAACAGATATAGAAGCAGCAATATCACATGTGCTTTTTACAAAGAAATGCAGGTTCAACATTTATTTTTAAAAGGATATATATCCTAAAAGAATCCCTTTACTGTTATGTCTTCTGAGTAAAGCTTCTGTAGTCCAAGTTTTGTGAAATTGATGTGTAACTTAAAACAAACCTTGGCAGGGTGCGGTGGCTCACACCTGTAACCCCAGCACTTTGGAAGGCCGAGGCAGGTGAATCACGAGGTCAGGAGTTCGAGACCAGCCTGACCAACATGGTGAAACCCCGTCACTCCTAAAAATACAAAAATTAGCCAGGCATGGCAGCCCATGCCTGTAATCCCAGCTACTCAGGAGGCTGAGGCAGGAGAATCTCTTGAACCCGGAGGTGGAGGTTGCAGTGAGCTGAGATCATACTATTTGGGTGACAGAGTGAGACTCTGTCTCAAAAAAAAAAAAAAAACCTTAATGTGAACTTCAAATCTTCTCTTTTTTGTTTCCTTAAAAATAATTCAGATCATCTTAATAATAACAATACCTACTTAGAGTTATTGAGGGCGTACAATGTGCCAGGCCCTGTGTTACATTGATTACCTAATCTAATCTAATCCTCCTAGACACTTTAAGAGTTAACTAAATTATGATTCCATTTTACAGATGTAGAAACTGAGGCACAAAGACATTATCTTACCACATGTCACACAAGCTAGTTAAGAAATAAAGCTGGATTGAAACAAGGAGGTCCACACTCTAATGCCAATGTTCTTAAATGAATTAATATTTTAATAAAAGATTAATTACAGAATCATTCCTAAGAACCAACCCCTCCAAACTAAGCTACTTAATAGTCTTTGGAAACACGCTATACTTGAGCTTTTGAGTTCTCACCACATCACTCTCTCTTTCTAAAACTTGATTTTCGTGAATTGCTTATTAGAATACTTCTGTAATTCAAATTCTAGCTCTAGGTCACCTTTCCTTATGAAACTCAGAAGTATTATTCTTGACCTGTTTTCTTCAGTTTCTCATTGCATGCTGCCTTGGGTTGTAGTTATTTCGGGACAGACATCATAGCCCTCTCTGTTTCTTCTAATGCCAAGAACTGTCATTATTCAAAGTAGTCATTTTATAATTATTTGTGGAGCAAAGAAAATAGAACATAGAACAGAAAGAGAAAAGCAGTTGGGCAACAATTAATTTAGTTAATCAAACTACAAATATTTCCAAGGTTTTAAAAGGAAGGTACACCAACCCCATAATTACTAGAAGAGGCATGACTGTTCTAGCAGCCTTGACTCAATCGTCCAGAATTCTCCCTTCACTTGGAGAATTCTCTCTTTGTTATCTGCTGCCATTTCTGTGCTCAGAATCAGGTGGACTCTGCTTCTTCCTCCATTTAAAATTGTGTCTCTATTTGAACCAAAATCCTTTTTCTTATGATGTTAGTGTGAAAAAACATCAGAATTATATTTTCAAAACAAATGTTAGTCTATGCCAAATAGTGCAATAAGATAGTAACTTTACAAAATAAAACTAAACAGGTTTCCAAAGGAGAAATTTCTGGTTCTTAGCTATTAAAAACAGAAAACTATGATCAAACAAAAATATTTACCAAACACTTTATATACATTACCTCATCCCAGTGAGAATGATATTATTTTTATTTCCATTTTGTATTTTACAGAGAATTTAAGTAACTTGCTGAACTACACATGGTTAGTGGTAGAACTGGAATGCGAATGCATATTATCCTATTTTAAAGTCACTTCTATTAATTATATGTCTTAGAGTCTCCCAACTTCTTCCCAAGGACAGTCCCAACCATGCTTATGAGTCATTTTCCATGGGCCCCTCTCCATGGGCGCAGTGCCATCACCTCCCTTGCTCATTTCTCTATCTTGCTTCATTACTTGAGTGATTTCAGAAGAGATTACAGAAAACTTTTTTTACTCCTTTGTTTTGCTCATTCAAAAATCCCAAAACAGAACACTTGAACACTGCTGGTGGAAATGTAAATTAGTACAATCTCTATGGAAAACAGTGTGGAGATTTTTCAAAGAACTGCCATTCAATCCAGCAATCCCACTGCCAGGTATCTACCCAAAGGAAAAGAAGTCACCATATCAAAGAAACCTGCATGTGTATGTTTAGCACAGCACAATTCACAGTTGCAAAGATATGGAATCAACCTAAGTGCCCATCAACTGATGAGTGGATAAAGAAAATGTGATATACCTATACCATGGAATACTATTCAGCCACAAAAAAAAGAACAAAGTAATGTCTTTTGTAGGAATTTGGATGGAACTGGAGGCCATTATTCTAAGTGAAGTAACTCTGGAATGGAAAACCAAATACTGCATGTTCTCACTTGTAAGTGGGAGCTAAGCTAAGGATATAAAAAGACATACAGAGTGGTATCATGGACATTAGAGACTCAGATGGGACAGGCTGGGAGAGGGGGTCTGGGATTAAAAACTACTGGTTATAATGTGCATTATTTGGGTGATGGGTGCACTAAGAGCCCAGATTTCACCACTGTAACAGTTCATCCATTTAACCAAAAACCATTTGTACCCCTAAAGCTTAGAATTAAAAAAAAAAATTACATTCCTAGAACCGATTGGCCTGTTCCACTTCTGAAAGAAGTCAGGAAGAAAACGAATAATCAAATTCTGGCACTTCCTCCACCAAGCAAGAGAGGCAGACTCAAGAAAGGATGTTTCTTTCTCCTACAAGTGAACATCTCTTTGTCTCTGTACCATTCCAGGGACTGTCACTCAGGCAAGAGTCTCCATCTACCCACACATATGCATGGAGTGGGTTTTATTATTGGTAATAATGACAAAAACTAACATTTATTGGTGTCTCCTATTTTCTCAGTACTTGCAAAATGTTTAATATTCTTTACCTTATTACTTTTTCACATCCACACTATTAAATAGATATTACTATCACCAGTTTGCAGATTATCATACAAATTAAGCAATTTTGTCTAAACTCACCAACCCTGAAAACTGATGTTTGAACATTGGTCTTTCTGTCTGCAAAGCCCTGGATGCGAACCTGCTTCCCATATTGCATCTGATCCCACCCCATCAAAATTTTATTATTCAAAATTTGAATGTAACACTGATATAGTGCAAACATGTACACACATGCATGCACATAAAATCATCATATTTATACATTATGTAATTTGATACCTACAGGTATTTTCTTACAGTGTCTTTCAAGTTTCACTTAGCAATGTTGTGACCAAGCAAGCTGTACAAATTCCACAAATAGTATTGATAAGAAGATGCAATTCAGTGGAAGCTTTATTATTATAACTAAACTGTTCATGGCTTTTTATAGTTTATAAACACTGTCATCTAGTTCTCACTTGATGCTTGTATCAACCATGAATGTGAAATTATCACATTTTGCAGAAAAGATACAGCTTCTAATAATCAGAAAACAATCTGAGTTAGAAGCTAGTAAAACAAAGACAGGGGAATTGAATCTTGGCTCAAACTTCAAATCTGGGGCTCTACATCACTTCCCACTGCCTCTTTTTATGTATTTCATGGATTCTTCCCTTATCCTAAATTATTCTCAGTGTGGTTGCTGATCGTGGTCATCTATGAAGCTGAATATTTCCCCAGATAGCAATCTCCAACCAATTCTATTACTAGAATGATTTTACCTGGATATAGTCCTTAATTTTTTTCCTAAGTCTTTCACTTCTCAGTGAAATGCCTAGATACAGCCCAAGGTGAAATGGAGTGAATAGCTCAGTGTCATCTATTGCTGAATCAGCTGATGCACGGTCTATGGGTCTGCATGACTGAAGGCAGTTGATTCCCAAAGGCAGACCTCTTCATCTCCTCAGCAGCCCCAGGGCTGAGTCCAACAAACCAGCACATTGTCTGGGATGGCCTTTAGAGTGCAGAAATCTTGTTTGCCACCTTTGTTTTCAAAGTGGAAGAGACAGAAGGATAGAAAGCTTTTTCCATCTGAAATCCTGCATCAACAGTGTTTTGCCTGCATGTTTTCTGATTACACACCCTCATATGAATGAGACATTGGGCAATGATTCCAAGATATAACTTCTCGTGAATTAATGTTAACTCCTGTTACATTATTTAGCATTAGTGTTAAATAACTACCCAGAAACAACTGTAATCCCAATCCAGTTAAGCAAAGCCATATCTGAGACATATACACCATTCTATACTATAGCACTGCCAACGGTGGTGAATAAGCTAGAAAAGAATAAGATAAAGGCCTATTCTTTATGTCTCATAGGCAAAACCACCATCACAGCCTACCTTCACTATTGTATTAGCCTCCAGAGTATTCTCTGTGTACATATTTGACCCCTACAATCTAACCTCCAAAGACCAGCCATGAGTTATCTGAAAGCATAAATCATATTGTCACTCCCCTTCTTAGCAATACCCGATGGCCTCCCATTACTCAGAATAAAATCTAAACTCTTTACAAAGCCTGATTGCTTAGATTTTATTCAGAGAATGTCTTAGATAAATACTTGGAAAATTCAAGATCATAAGTCCATGAACAGCCAGCAGAGGAAGATATTCCTGTAAAATACTTTGATTTGGGGGAAGACCTGAGAACAGTAAGAAAAGGAGATGTTCACAGTGAAAGAGGGAAGCTGGGAGATAGTCACCCAAAGAAAATAATATGTTCCTTATGGAGATCTGAAGAAAAGCAGTCAAGGTCTAGGCTGTGGTTAGGTTTTTACCAGAAAGCAGGATTATTTGGCTCAAAAGCGAGCAATGGAGCTTTATTCAGTTTATTTTTTAAAATATTTTAAAGGATTATTAGGATTATGGCATCTTCAAAGATAAAGAAAATCAAGAATAAGCTACTCCAAGATCCTTAATTCATATACACAGAAAGTAATTTCCAAAGAGGAGTGAGTAGTGGCTCCAGTGGTGCAATCAGTGGGTGGCATTTACACAAAGAGGAGTGAGTTGCCTGGAATCTCGCATGAGACGGTGTCAAAGCCAGGACAAGAACTCAGGGATCCACGCTCAGACTCAATGCTTTCAAACAATATGTTATGAGGAGCTAATTTATTTTGTTCCTTTTTTCTTTTGTTTGTTTTCTATTCATCACAATTTAATGCTTTAAATTAAATGAAAATATATTCACATATGCTAAATACAAGTCTACATTTTACCACTGTTAGATTTAAGACATAAAGATACTTTATGTCTTATGCTTATTCTCAATTCTGTACTTACTACATTGCAGACCAGTAACAGTTTGTGGATCAGCACCTATCTGTAGGCAGCACTTTGAGTAGCAGAGCTTTGCATGTCCTAACCAACCACTCTTGCAGGTTCATGAGATGCTTCTCCATAGCAAGTTGATGCTTGACTTGCATAAGCACTTACAAAGCAGACTGCTGCCATCTCCAAAGGCGATCCTTTCTTCTTTGGATATAAACCTCACCATGAACTCACTTCCTCTGAGAAGCCCAGAAAAAGAGATACTGACCCTAGAAGTGACTTTAGCCATAGAACAGAAGGCCCCTCATGCTGAGCATGTTGAGCAACTGAAAAACACTCAGAATGGCCAACCAACGATAATGGCATACATATATGTATATATATATATATATATATACTTAGTAAGTTATCAATAATTTTCTCAGACATTTGTTTTCTACAAGAAGAATGCATCAAGAACATATTACAACCGCTTTTCAAAATTGCCTTGTGGTATCCTTCTGTCTCTACTGACACTTCTCAGCCTCTCATGCTTCATGTTTTTTTTCCTCATAAAATAGCAGCACCAGCGTATTTTATCTTTGCTTGTTTTTCTGTGCCCACCAAAAATGGCAATATACATACTATCTATTTTTTATCAGGTACTATCTTAAGTGCTTAACACACATTTATTTATTTAAACTTTAAAACAAGCTTGTGATTTAAGTACCATTAATATCCCCACTGCAGAGATAGAGAAACTGGGAGAAAGTGAATGGGTTCAGTTTTGAACTCAGTGAGATTGAAATGCCTGTGAGATATTCATGTGTGGATATTCAGGAGGCTATTGTACACAATCCTGGAACTCAGAAGAGAAACGACATTAGAATTAGATACTAGAATCTTCAGTTGATGGAAGAAAACCAGGGTGGACTGGAGGAGATTTCTTGGAAGTGTGTACAGAGTAAGAGAGGCCAGAGCCCTAAAGAGCAGCAAACACATCATGATCTGTCACCAAAGGCTTCACATGAGTATATTTGCTGGATCCTTTGCAGCTGAACTGTTTACTGAGAGTGTCTGTCCCTCTGTAAAGAAAAAGGAGCCCAGAGTCCACAATCTCTGGCCTGCAAAAAGGGCAAAGAGGAACTGTGTTAGAAATGATGTCAGTGATAAGGAAGGGGTGGGGGCTGGAAACTATGCTCAGAAGGAATAATGTGTGTCTGTGGAACAATGGGGAACAAAAACCACAGGGCAAATGCTCCTTTAGTCT
Source organism: Symphalangus syndactylus (assembly GCF_028878055.3). NCBI lineage: Eukaryota > Metazoa > Chordata > Mammalia > Primates > Hylobatidae > Symphalangus > Symphalangus syndactylus. Next base: position 38,882,068 of record NC_072429.2, read on the forward strand.
ACAGACTTATGAGGGGTTTACATGGGGGGCACTGGAGAGACTTGTTCTTTGTGGTTCAAGGAGATGATACTAGGACATGTGGGTGAAAACTGCAGAGAAGCATATTTCAGCTTGTATAAAGAAGGATTTCCCATAGCCAGGGCTCTCAATGTGGAACTGGTTGCCTGCTGGTCTCCTCTGCTGGGAAAAGGCCAGTTTCCACTTGAGGGTGAGACATGATGGTTCCTCTCTGTACCCATGAGAAACCCTCACAGCCATTCCCACGGTTATGAGGAAGGATGTGAGGAAAGAATAGGGATTTTTCCTGGTTGGGCAAGAACTATGGGACAATAGCTGTGTGGTTCTCAAACAGCTCTTCTTGACAGTGATGTGGGTGATGAAAAGGCCAAGTCTGGGTGTCACAGCCAACAATAGTGTTCACAGAGCAATGGCTTTTTCAGTGCTGATGATCAGTAACTAAGTGTCCTCTAAAAACACAAGAGGAAAACTCTAGTTCCAAGTCCCTTGGATTTCACCGAAAAGCAAGGTTGGAATCTCCAGGTTGGAAGGACCTCAAAGCGCTAGCTTGGCTCTTACCTATGTAAGAATCTCCCTTGCAGCATCCCTGATAAATGTCCTCCTGGCCCTGTTTACAAATCTTTAGTGATGAGCATTCTGCAAGGCAGCTTTCCATGGTTCAAGAGTTCTGACTGTTATTGACGAAAAGGAAAAACAATAGCTGAGATTTATTGCATTCTCACTGTGTGCTGAACAGTGGGCTGAATACTTTCCATGTATTGAAATCTTGAATCTTTGCCACAAAATTATTAAACAGCTTTAGTGTTATCCTCATTCATCAGGAAGTGAGGAAATTAAGTATCACCATGTTAAGAATGTGTTCAAGTTCACACAAAGTGATAGAACTGTCTTTAAAGAAGATGATTTTCACAAAATCATTCATTTGTAACATGTCTGAGAATCACCTTTACTATTTTTTACTTTTTTCTTTAAATTCTCTTTTATTAACAAAAACTTAAATACCTACTTTTAGTCATTTCTTATACATCTGAAATCACAAAATTGGTGTAGTTGTGTATTTTTCTCTAAATATGTATATTAAAACAAGCTCTTAAGTAATAAAAGGTTACAAAATGTTCATCCACATGCTAAGTACAAACATCTAAATGCCGTTTTTGTATGTACCATATTTTGGGAAACATTGCTCTAAGGTATATTTCTTCTCATTTTTACATATTTATTTTAAAACCCAAACATGATTGATTTTGTGGGAATTTTTCACTGCTGGTGTTAGCTCTGCCTTGTGAGCTTGCCAAGGAAAAGTCTTGGCAATCTTGGAAAAGTCCAAGGCTGGTTATAGAGTGTCTAAGAAGATTGTCTATATCCCCATTAAGAATTCTCCAGGTGTGGCCGGGCATGGTGGCTCACGTCTCTAATCCCAGAACTTTGGGAGGCTGAGGCAGGTAGATCACTGGAGGTCAGGAGTTTGAGACCAGCCTGGACAACATGGTGAAACCCCGTCTCTACTAAAAATATAAAAATTAGCTGGGCATGGTGGCGCCTGTAATCCCAGGTACTCGGGAGGCTGAGGCAGGAGAATTGCTTGAACCTGGAAGGCGGAGGCTGCAGTGAGTTGAGATCACACTATTGCACTCCAGCCTGGGTGATAAGAGCGAGACTCCATCTCAAAAAAAAAAAAAAAATTATTCAGGTGTGTCATTTCCTGTTATTTTAACTTCTTTCACAGGGAGGTCTAGGTTCCACTAGACTCCCCTGGGCTGCAACTTTTACCTGAAATACCCTATTTTGTAAAGCAGCCACAGTTGTTGTTCTATAAGGGCAAATACAACCCTAGTTATAGAGCCCAGAATCTTCGCGCCTGTATCTAGAAGCGGCTTCCACGCTCAGACTCAGCTCCATCCAGGGCTAGGGGCAGAATACACATCCTAATGGAAGGATCATAGTCTCAGCCCAGAAGACAGGAGCCTTTTCCCATTCCTGCCTGTCCTTTAGCTATCACATGAATTATGGGAGTCTGAGTTCACTAAACTAAAATACGAATATAATAATTCTTGTCCTGCCAGCGTCTCAGGATGGTTGTGAGAATAAAAATGAGACAATGGATGTGTAGATTTTGTAAACCATAGACATTAGTCATTGTTGGGGCAGACTTCATGGCCTAAATATACCCTTACTTACCTCCTTGAGTGATCTAAAAACCCAGGACACTTTCTAGCTCTTCTATAAAATATGAAGTTAGAGAAGTGACAGGTGGACAGGACTCAATGATACTCATGTAATTTATCAGGTGAGGAACTGCTGTATGTCAGTTGCTATTCCAGGCCTTAAGATACAATGTTGAATGGGGGAGAGAAGCAGAGTTGATATTCCACCAGTAGAAACTAGTGGACGTACTGATTGCTACAATATTTAAATATTTTCATACTAATAGATGCATGTTGATATTCCACCAGTAGAAACTAGTGGACGTACTGATTGCTACAATATTTAAATATTTTCATACTAATAGATGCATGCCGTTTCCTTGAGTCTTATAGTTCACACACATTACCCTATCTACTCCAGCCCCTCACTCAGAACTTCCAGACCTCCCCACAAGCCAGCAACCGAAGGGTTAAGTTCCAGACTGCAGCCCCCACCCGCTGCCCTCCACCTGCCCCCACCTCTCCCGCCCCCAGCAGACTCTGTTCCAGGACTTTGCCCACTGTCAATTATGATTGATTAGTGCCATGTTGCACTGGTTGTTAAATAGTTAGAATATCACTCTGGGAGAACAGGTTCCATTCTATTGAGAAGAGATAGTAAACAAGTGAATGAAACAATGCATAATTCAATTGCAGACTATGATAAGAACTATAAAGAAATGAGTCGTGCTGGGGTGGAGAAGCGAAATCTTAGATAGCATAATCAGGAAAGGTCTCCATGAGGAAGTAAGATGTGAGTTGAGACAGGAATGGGAATAAGAAAACTAGAGCTAGCCATGCAATGATCCAAGGGAGAAGCATTGCCACAGAGGGAAGAATAGGAGCAAAAGCCCTTGGGCAGGAATGGGTTTGGCATGTATGAAGACAGAAAGCTCATGTGATCAGACGATAATGCAGGTTGCCCAAGGTAGGCGTGGCTGGAGCATTTGTGTGCTGCAGTCTTTGGTAGCCTGGATTTTATTCCAAGTATGAGGAAAAACCATTAGAATTACTTAAATCTGTTAAAATGTGGTTATCATATTTACGAAATACCTTAGTCTGAGAAATTCAGGTCTCAGAAGACACTCTTATATTGTCTCTCTACTGCAATCGAAAAACCTGAGGCTGATCAATCTTCTGCTAGGTGTATGTGAGGGATGATAACAAGCCATTCACCAGCCTAGAGGGGCCAGCCTATAAGGGTCTTCAGCTTAGGGACCTTAAGAACAGGAAATAACCAATTGGGAGAAACTTTAATGAGGACATAGTCAATCTTTTGAGACACTTTAAAACCAGCCTTGGAAACAAGGTAGCCAAGACTTTATCCTTTATCTTATCTGATCTTCACAACAACCAGGTAAAGTGGGCCAAGCTGAAGTTATCATTTCCCGTAAGTAAGAAGTGTCAGTTTCTACAAAGAAAATTAATTTATGTTTAACAGAGCCATGGGCAAAGATTATTTCACCTATTTTGCTGACTGAGAAAGCAATTATGAAAATTTGCCTGATTTTATATGCATTTGTCAAAGCTGGACTAGCACTAAAATATAGGTGCCCGGATTCTCTCTGTCTCCTCGGTGTCACTGTCTCCTTGTGACATTCAGGGAATGGGGAAATTTTGTAACTTTCATCAAGTCAGCTAAGGAACAACCCAGCCAGCTTCCCACAAACTACTTAGGGCATTCAGCCCACACATGCCGATGAGTATCTGGTCAAGTGCTCTGAGAATTTGCATAGTTAGTGTGGAGAAAGTACATGTATATGCACTCAGCATGGCATACTACATGTCAGTGAATTTTCATTCCAAACCTTAGAGCTGACTGAAAGCTGTCCAGAAAATTATCTGTGAATGGGTGCCAGCTTGCCAAAAATATTTAAACTTTTAAATTATAAACCAAATGGTCATAAAGGGATGAGGGAAAGACAGATTGACCAGGAACAAAGAGATGTCCTTTTGTTCATTTTACCAGAGGCCCCTAAGTAACTGTAGCTCTAACCTGTGAGTATCCCAGAAAATACAAAAAAATAGGAGCATGCATTTTCATGGTCCTGATGCAGTATCATCGATTAAAAGAGTTCCACACAAGGACATGGGAGAAGGTTTGCCCCTAGGACAGGATACAATATCAAGGTGGCTTTTCCCACACCTTGGCAATGAGAATTCCCTTAGGACCCTTTTCCTACTGTGTTATTCCAACTTCATTCCCATTCAGTTCTGTCCCTCTTATTTTACCCCTTTTCATTCATTCCTTTTACAAGTAAGGAACTTCGATTTTTCCTATCTCTCCCATTAGTCTGCAGTGTTTTTGAGGCAGCAATCATGTCTCCAACTTTCAAAGTACAAAGCATGATATTTTTCATAATAGATGCTCAGCATGTTTTTATTTAACAAAACAGAATATAATAATGGCTACTCTTTATAGAGCAATGTGTGTCACTTGTGATGTTAGGTGTTCTTTGTATTTGATTTTATTTTATCCTTATAACAATTGAATGATGTAGGTGTCTTCATCCTTGTTTTACAGGAAAGGAAACTGAAGCTTTGGGAAATTAAGTAACTTGCCCAAGGTCACATAATTAGTAAGTAGCACAGTTGGGACTCAATCCATATTTTTTCTGATTTAAACATGGGATAACTTACACACTAATCTAGGCTGCCTTCCTGTATTGACTATTTTGTTATAAAATTGAAAGAGAAAAGCTGGAATGGTGAGACATGGTTAGACAAGCAGTCACTTGCCTTCAGGAAGCTGGACGAGTTGAACTGCCAAGCAGAGTCCACATTCTTGATGTGTGCCTGGTTATTAGAGGGTGGACAGGTACCTGTGGGAAGGAACTCATTTCAGACCTTAAGCTAATTCTCATCCCCTTTTAATACGAGACGAACAAACTAAAATGAAGCTGTACTGTGTTCAGGTGTACTGTGTGCTAATCCTATTCTCCTTGGGAGAAGAGGAGCAGTAGGAGATGATTTCTTGCCTGGCTTTGCAGATTGCTGAGACAGAGAGAGTTAGCTGAAATTACAGAAAAGCAAATGGGGAGCTTACCCCAGGATAACGCAGGTCTATTATTCAGCCTTTCCTATGAGTTACAAAGCAGGACGCCGTCACAACAGTGAGACTGGAGGTTTAGTGACAGTGGGGAGGTATATTGGTAAAGGTCTACTATGCTGGTGCCTATTTGGAAATCCAAGGTCCTGAAGTTGCTGAAAAAGTTATTTAAATGAATAAGCTAAAGACAGAACCCAAGGGGTATAGCACAGCAGAATAAGCTCTAATCATGAACTTAGGATATTGTGTCTTTTAATTTCAATGCCGGAACTAATTTTAAAAATCATGTAGATGAATAATGTTTTGAAATGCTAATTAATATGCTTCTGTTTCTCAAATTTGCTTCAACCCTTGTTCCTTTTCTCATTCAGTCAGCTAAATATTCTTCATCACTGCCTTAGGGGTGAACTGACAGCAGAAAGCATAGTCAGTTGTTGGCTTTTGAGTTTAGCAATCCAGATATTATGACTCAGCTATGAAAACATGAGATTTTGAGAGAATATGGAATAAGAAAAAATGTTCTGATCTCAAAGACAAAGAATGGAGTCCCAAGGCTGGGAAGAAAGATATAGAAGAAACTTAAAGGTTGGTTGGAGAAAGAATAAGGAAACATAGGCAGATGGACCATGATGACTGTATTGAGTCAGCATCCAGGGAATGACCAGAGTTCATTTGACTGTACATCATCTGTAGCTCAGAACCTAGAGACAGCAGGCTTTAGACATGAAGTCTTATGTATTGCCTGCACTGAGGAGCTATGATGAGGTCCCCCCTTTGACAGACGTCAGCACCTAGCCCACTGGTCATGTAGCAGGAGTGGCAGCCATTCATAAGCCCACTCTTAAGTGTGTTCTGTTGGCATCCACTTACCCTAGAATTGTCAACTCTTTATCAGCATCCTGGGACAACTGTATACCTATGAAATGGACACTTACAAGGGTGATAGCGTGTAACAAAAAGTCCTTTACTCATATACATAGGTGGAAAAAAAGGAAATTATCTAGGGGTTTTCCTGTGTATTTAGCAGCCAGAAAAAAGTTTCCATTTGCAGTACACAAAGTAATGGCTCCCAAAGACGTGGGAGAAGAAGTCCCTTTTGCCATGTAAGGTAACATATTCTTAGGTTCTGGGCCGTAAGAATAGGTATAGGTGATCAAATTTAGGATACTGAGATAGAAACATTACTTTGGATTATCCTGGAGAGCTCAATATAATCACAAGTGTTTTTATAAAAGGGAGGCAGGAGACTCAGAGTCAGAGAGGAAGATGTGACAATAGAAGCAGAAGTTGGAGTGACACAGAGCCATGAACCAAGAAATGTTGACAGCCTCTAACAGCTGGCAAAGAAAAGGACACTGATTTTCCCCTATGACCTCCAGAAGGAAGGAGCTTGTTAATAATATGAAATCTTGAACCCTGTTCTATGTCTACAAAATCACATTATCTCGATTTGGGCCCAGACTTTGTTGTGTAAAACTGTCCCATGTTATTGTGATACTGCCTACAGCCTGTGCACAGAAGGTTAAAAAAAAGTACTAACTCTAAATCGACAAATCACTCACCATATGACCATTATCACATTCAGGAATTTGAATGGTCTTTTACCACAAAAACATCAAATGGTAGTTCAGTTTCACAAGATCTCATTACATCTTGAAAAAAAAATAACAACTTCCATTTACTGAACATATATATTCTAAGACAATCGGTGTGCTGATACGCTCATGCTTTATGTCATTTAATCTTACAGTCACCCTATAAAATAATGACTAATGAACATATATATTCTAAGACAATCAGTATGCTTATACTTTCATGTTTATGTCATTTAATCTTACAGTCACCCTACAAAATAATGACTGATGTTATAATCTATAATTTTTTAAGTTCTAGAAAAATTAACTGCAGCTGGATTAAAAAGGTAAAAATATAGTTTATATACAATCTGGAATGCAACTGAGTGGCATGGAACAGACCTCAAAACCAGTTAATAGAACTGCCAAGGCACAATGAGGCTTCTCTTCCATATAATCCTTCTGTTGGTGTTCACAAAACATCTCATCATCTCCGAGGAGCCTTAGAGTATATCTGACAAACAAAAAAGTTATACCACACAGAGAAAGTTCAATAGGGCTGAGCAAAATTTGGGTCCCAAAGACCTCTCACTCCTAGAAGACCATGAGCAGCACTCTGGTGGTGCTGTCAGTGGGAGGCCTTTACAGGACATTATGAGGAGAGCTAACGTAACTCTATGGCATCGACAATTTGTGACACTGGCCCAAATGTCTAATGTGATCCCATGATCTGCATTCGATGACTTGACTCCCAGCTCACGGTAGGTAACATCCTTCTATTAGCACTTGATGAGTCACAGTGCTGATTCCCCTCTGTCTGCCTGGTTCCTCCAGGTATGTTGAGCCCTTGGCATGTTGGACCCCACCAACCTCTTCCCTCAACATTGCTTTTCCTCCATATCTTAACCTTTAGCCCTTGTAATTTTTATTTGGTCTCAAGGGACAGTGTAGCGTATTTTCCAATCTGTTATTTTAGCCTATGTTTTATGCTCTACTTTATTCTAGATTTTCTGGCCTTTGACTCTAAAAGTCAAACTTTGGGTATAAGAACTATTTTTCTCAAACTACTCGCCCAGTCTTGAGTTTCAAAATCCTGGCAATATAAGCTAGAGGTGGGAGCATGAGGTACAAGGGTGTGTGGAAGAGTCCAAGAAAGGAACCACATCAACAATATTGCAAAACATGATTACTATTCATAATCCCAGGGCCATACAGGCAATAAGAGATGAAGGCAGGAATCACATCCACATCTCTCTGATGTGGTCTCTCTGATGAGGTCTTTCTGATGTGACATCCAGTCCATCATTAGACCTCTCTGACTAGCATGCCCAACTCTAAATCACTGCGAATTCTACTCAAAGGTCCTAGTCTGGGCCTACGGAGCAACTTTGTTCCTTCTTTCTCCAGATAGTCATTTGGATATTTGAAAAGAATTATTTTGGCACCTGAGCCATCTATAAGCTAAATACCATCTAACTCCTCTACTGTTCTTCCTAGACATAATGTTGTCCATCTTTTCATCTTCCTGGACCTTCTTCTGGAAGTGCACAAGTTTTTGTGTGTCTCTCTTGACTTGGGACTTTCTCAAGTAAGCTGCATCATTCCAATTAGGGAGGTCTAAAGTTAACCACAGACACTTTCCCAATATCATTGTTCCTGGCACAACACTTCCAAATTGAAATATGACTGTACCATGCAGAATGTGTATAGGCTTTTACTGCATCTTGCTTTGAGATATTTCCAACCTGAAGGTGCTTGGGATCAATTGAGGATATTCTTCAACCTCTCTCTAAAGCGAAAAGGCACTCCTAATGCCATAGCATACCAAGATCTATACAAAGACTAGGAAAAAGGTTTTGCATGTGTTATGTAGTAATTGGTCCAGCAATAGTGAGAATCTGAAATTACCACAAGTGCTCCTTATGTCAGAAGCCCCAGATTGTAAGGCAGCAGGGGATGGGGTGGGCATGTATGCAAAATGACGGTATACCTACTATGTACCCATTAAAATTAAAAGTTTGAAAAAAAAAAAGTATAGTACAAAGAGCAGGAGCCTGTAGCTGATTCTGCAAAAATTTCACTTTGGGCCCTTGAACAATGATTTTACCTCTTTTGATTTTATTTTTCCCACTTGTAAAACAATAGGATTAGGACAGAGTGCGGTTTTTAAAATACTTTTTTTATTTTTATAGCTTTTGAGGTGCAGTGGCTTTTGGTTATGTGGATGAATTATATAGCGGCAGATCTTGAGATTTTAGCACACTCCTCACCTGAGTAGTATATGTTGTACCTAATATGTAGTTGTTCATCCCACAACCCTCTAGAGTAGTTTCTTAAGGTGTTTATTTGCTCACTGCAATGAGGAAAACATTTCTGCACATGAACACCAAAAATATATATTTTTTACTTACCCATAAATTATATACATAAGCTACGCTAACATGTATAGTATAAAACATACCACAAGTAAAACTTTTAAACTAATTTGAATTTTGGCGGGGCACGGTGGCTCACGCCTGTAATCCCAGCACTTTGGGAGGCCGAGGCGGGCAGATCAGGAGGTCAGAAGTTCGAGATTAGCCTGACCAACATGGCGAAACCCCGTCTCTACTAAAAATACAACAACAACAACAAAAAATTAGCCGGGCATGGTGGCACACGCCTGTAATCCCAGCTACTCAGGAGGCTGAGGCAGAAGAATCGCTTGAACCCAGGAGGCGGAGGTTGCAGTGAGCTGAGATCATGCCACTGCCCTCCAGCCTGAGTGACAGAGCGAGACTCTGTCTCAAAAATAATAATAGTAATAATAATAATAATTTGAATTTCAAAATATAATAATGAGTGTAATATATTTCATTTTATCCCAGTGAGTCATCATAAGCACCCAGAGCATGGAGTGGCAAACTTTTTCTATAAAGAGCCAGATAGTAAATACGTTAGGCTTTGCTGGCCATATTCCTTCTCTTGTAAAGATGATTTTGTCTGATGTTAGTATAGCCATTTCAGCTTTCTTATGGTTGCTATTTGCAAGACATATATTTTTCTATTCTTTTACTTTCAACCAATTTGTATCCTTGAATCTCAAATAGTATCTCCTATAGGGACCCTTATACATGGTTGGTGGGGATGTAAATTAATATAGTCATTTTGGAAAACGTATGAAATTTTCTCAAAAAGGAAAAAAAAAGAAAATTACCATATGATCCAGCAAGCCCACTTCTAGGTTTATGCCTAAAGGGATTGAAATCAGGATCTCATAAAGATTATCTGCACTCTCATATTTTATTGAAGTACTATTCACAATAGTTAAGACATGGAAGCAACCTAAATGTCCACTGATGGATGAATGGGTAAAGAGAATGTGGTTTATGCATAATGGAATATTATTCAGGCTTATAAATGAAGAAAATGCTGCCATTGTGACAACAAGGATAAACCTGGAGGACGTTATCCAAGTGAAATAAGCCAGGCTCAGAAAGAAAAAGACTGCATGATATCACATACATGTGGACACTATGAAAGTCAAACTCACAGAAGTAGAGAGTAAAATGGTGGTTACTAGAGCCTGGGAGGGATCAGGGAATTGGAGGGTGGATGGGAAAACTGGATATGTTAGTCAAAGGGTACAAAGTTTCGGTTGGTTAGGAGGAATGGTTCTAGTGATCTGTTGCATAGCATAGTGACTATAGTTAATAATAATTATTGTATATTTCAAAATTTCTTTAAAAAAGTAGATTTCAAATGTTCTCACAGTAAAGAAATGATAAGTATGTGATGTGATAAATATGTTAATTAGTCTGATTTAATCATTGCACAAAGTACACATGTAGCATAACATAACATTGTACCATATAATATATATAATTATTTGTCAATTAAAACTAAAATCTAAAACAAAAAAACAAAAACAAAGTCTCCTATAGACAGCAAATAATTGCATCTTGTTTTTTATTTGAGTTTGACAATTTTTGACTGAACTATTTAATCCGTTCAAATTTAACATTATTATTGATATGATTGGATTTGCATCTATCTTTTAGTTTATTTCTCTGCATTTCATGTCTTTTTATTCCTCTGTTTCTCCTTTACTGGTTTTTTTTGCATTGAGAGAATATTTTCTAATGTAATATATTAATTCCTTTAATTTCTTCTACAATCTTTAATGGTTTTGTTTTGTTAACGGCTGCTCTAAGTTTACTATATATATTTTAATTATCACAGTCTACTTTAAATTTATACTACCATAATTGAAATGAGATATAGAAACCTTGCTTTTCCATAGCTATTGTACTTATTGTTGTATGTGTGTGTATATATATATATGACATTATATAACATCATACATGTTACAAATATGTTACATAATATATGTTGCAAATCTAACAATATTGTATTTTGATTTTTACTTCATATAATTTTATGTCTATTAAGGAAGCTGAGATATGATGTCTGTTGCAACTACTCAACTCTGCAACTATAGCATGAAAACAGCCATAGGCAACACTTACATGATGAACATTGCTGTGCTCCAATAAAGCTTTGTATATAGGCATTGAAATTTGCATTTTACATCATTTTTACATCATGAGATATTCTTCTGTCATTTTTTTCCAACCACTTAAATATGTAAAAACTACTTTGGCTCACAAATTATATGAAAACCGTGAGGAGCAGGATTCAATCTGAGTGCATAGTTTCCCAACCACCTGGCCATCGGCAATTATACTTTAAACTCTTTTATGTGACACCCTGAGGCTAACCAGACATATCACCAGGCCAGCCATGGTGGTGAAATAAGGTCAGAGATTGGGCTTCAGTGCCCTATCTTCATTTCATGAAGAATAGTTGTACTTATATTTTGTTTTGTTTGTCAAATTGGAAATATTGCTTAACAAAATGGAAGGAAAGAAGAAGGGAGAGGGAAGGAAGGAAGAGAGCAGGAAGAAGAAAAAAGAGTAATCTCAAATGTTCTCTCTAGATCTGACATTTTACTACATTCATGTAAAATAGTACCAAATCTTTAAGAACTCTGCTAAATTTCTCTTATTCTGGAAATCTGAATATTTGTATATTAGGCAGTATTTTCATTTATCTCTGTTAATGTCTTTCTGAACTTTTAAATCTAAGTTTATTTTCACAAAGAGAAACAACGTTAAGGAAAGCGAACAGATTTTCTACACCCGGACATAAGGAACTAGGAGAACTGAGATCTTTTAGCACCCTCTTGTGTTCATAAGTAGTGATTACAACAGCCTACCCCTCTATTAATAACATCTAAGCTCTCAGATAGTGGGATAATATTCTTGCAACAAAGAACTAGAAGTGATAACAAGGGTTTGCCAATGCCTATTTGTACTCATCTGTTATATTTGAACATATCTTCTACAAATAACAGTTCCCTGAAAAGAAAAACACTTCCTTTCTTCCGTTGGTTTAAATGCTACCCACTCTTTAAAAAAAAGTTTACCATCAACTTTACCTCATCAGAAATATACTTTCTGCATAATTAAAGCACTTGAGATTATAGGTTTCAACATCAGACATGGGTTTGATTCTTAACTCTGCCCTTTATTAGCCGTATAACTCTCCGCAAATCAATCAACCTTCTCTTCTAAGTGTTTATGCAGCCGTTTATGAATGAATGGAACCCCACCCATATAAGCATAGTTGTTTCACCTGTGACTGAACTAAAAATCACTTTGACTTAAAAGTTAGAACTGGAGACACAAACAACAAAATAAAGAATAGACAAATTGCACTTCGTCAAAATTAATAACTTTTTTGTATCAAAAGACACTGTCAAGAAAGTGAAATGACCACCTACCAAATGAGAAACAATATTTACAAATTATACATAGTGGATTCTTCTTATTTGTGTTATTTGTAGTACTCAGGTTCTAAAAGTCACTGCAAACATTGAATTAGCAAATATTGGAACATTGTTCCTAGAGAAATATACACATATTTATATACACTCTGTGTGTATGTGTATATGTATATCCCAATTATATATATATTTGCATTATATATTTACATTTTACATATAATGTATATATATTTACATCATATATAATGTTTGGATATATATCATAGATTATAATCTTAAATCCTAAAATAACTCATTTTGGTAGATTCTATTTTCTTTAATTTACAAAAGGGGAAACAAGGTTCAGAAGAGCTAAGAAACTTACCTGAGGCTGCCTCACTAACAGGTTTGAGTTGAGACTCAAACCCATGCAACTGACCCCAGAGCTGAAACTTTTTGCAGTATACTGCACTGGCAGTCTTCTGGTAATCTCTGTATGAAAGCTGAAATAAGAAGATTGAGCAATGCCTTAGTCAACCTCAGCTGAGAATGTGCACCTCCAGCAACTAAATTTTTCACTGCTCTGCATATCTTCAAATGACCACTGATTTGGGGATTACAAATAATTTTAGCAAATAGGCAAATTCACAAATATAAAACCTACAAATAACAAGAATCAACTATATTTGATAAGGGTCTATTATCTAAGATATATAAAGAACTGTTACAACTCAATAAAAAATAAGTCAATTAAAACATGGGCAACTCACAAAAATAAAATACAATATCTAGGAATACATATAAGCAAGGAGGTTAAAGATCTCTATAAGGTGAACTACAAAACACAGTTGAAAGAAATCATAAATGACACAAACAAATGGAAAAATATTTTATGCTAATGGGTTGAAAGCATCAACATTGGCTGGGCATGGTGGCTCATGTCTGTAATCCCAGCACTTTGGGAAGCCGAGGCAGGCAGATCACTTGAGGTCAGGAGTTCGAGACCAGCCTGGCCAACATGGCGAAACCCCGTCACTACTAAAAATACAAAAAAAATTAGCTGGGAGTGGTGGTGCATGCCTGTAATCCTAGCTACTCGGGAGGCTGAGGCAGGTGAATCACTTGAACCTGGGAGGAGGAGCTGCAGTGAGCCAAGGTCATGCAGCCAAGGTCACTCCAGCCTGGGTGATGGAGCGAGACTCTGTCTCAAAAAAAAAAAAAAGAAAGAAAAGAAAGAAAGAAAGAAAGAATCAATGTTGTTAAAATGACCATACTGGCCAAAGCAATCTATAGATTCAATGCAATTCCTATTAAATTACCAACATCACTTTTCACAAATTAGAAAAAAAATTCTAAAATTCATATGAAGCCAAAAAGGAGCCCAAATAGTCACAGCAATCTTGAATAAAAAGAATAAAACTGGAGGCGTTACATTACCTGACTTCAAACTATACTACAAGGCTACAGTAGTCAAAATAGTATGGTACTGGCACAAAAATAGACCAGTGGAACAAAATAGATAGCACAGAAATAAAGCCATAAATCTAAAACCGTCTGACCTTTGACAAAGTTGACAAAAAGAAACAATTGGGAAAGAATATTCTATTTAATAAATGGTGCTATGATAACCAGCTAACCCTATGCAGATGAATGAAACTGGATGCCTGCCTTTCACCATATACAAAAATTAACTGAAGATGATTTTAAACTTAAATATATGCCTCAAGCAATAAAAATCCTAGAAGAAAACATAGGAAACACTTTTTTGGACATTGGTCTAAGCAAAGAATTTATGACTAAGCCCTCACAATCAAATGCAACAAAAACAGAAAATGACAATGGAGACCTAATTGAAATAACCAGCTTCTGCACAGTAAAGGAAACTACCAACAGAGTAAACAGACAACCTTCAGAATAAGGGAAAACTTTTGCAAACTATGCATCCAACAAAAGTCTAATACCCAGAATCTATGAGGAACTTAAGCACGTATACAAGCACAAAACAATCCCATTGAAAAGTGTACAAAGGACATGAAAAGACACTTCTCAAAAGAAGACACACAAAAAAATTCCAATATTATTAATCATCAGGGAAATACACACCAAAACCACCATGAGATATCATCTTACCCAGTGAGAATGGGTATTATTAAAAAGACAAAAAATAATAGATGCTGGTGAGGTTGTAAAGAAAAAGGAACTTTCATACACTGTTGGTGTGGAAGTAACAAAACAAGCAAGGGTGATATAGAAGCATGCATGGTGTGTGGCTAGAGTTGGCTAGTTTTGTTTTTTTTTTAAAGTTTCATTTCATCTCTAACATTTAATGCTAAAGTGTTAGCAGAAAAGAAAAAAAACTCTATAAGTTGAGTTATATGTTTGAGAAAGAAACACATCAAGAAAGAGATGGAGAGGTGGAGCAATATGGCAGAATAGAAGGCTCCACCAATTGTCCCCCCTGCAAAGAAACCAATGTAAAAACTATCTACACTCAAAAAAAAAAACAAAAAAAAACAAAAGAAACCTTTGTAAGAACCAAAAGTCAAGTAAGCACTCACGATACCTGATTTTGACTTCATATCACTGAAAGAGGCACTGAAGAGGTAGGAAATACAGTCTAGAATCGCTGACATCACTTCTCCCCCACCTCCCTGGCAGGGGCAGTGTGGTACAGAGAGTATTTCTGTTCCCCAGGGAGATGGAGAGCCAGCAGTTATGAGGCATTAAACTCAGAGCTGCCCTTGTTATAGAAGAAAGTAAAACTAGACCAAACTTAGCTGATGCTGGCCCATAGAGGATGCATTTAAATCAGCCCTGGCCAGAGGGAAATCACAGATCCCAGAGGCCCAAACTTCAGTTCCCACAAGCCTCACAACTGTGGGCTAAAGTGCTCTGGGGCACCAAATAAATTTGAAAAAGAATCTAGGCCACAAGGACTGCAACACCTAGGCGAGTCCTAGGGCTGAACTGGGCCCACAGTGAACTGGGGGTTGGAGGGCACAAAACCTACTGATCACCAGCCAGGACAACTTAAGCAGTGCTAACCCTCCCGTAACCCCAAGCTGTATAGCTTGCAGCTCCAAAAGAGATCCCTTCCTTCCTCTTGAGGAGAGCAGAGGCAGGTGTGGGGAGAACTTTGTCTTGCATCTTAGATACCAGCCTAGCTACAGCAGGATAGAATATGGTCAGAGCTGTGAGGCCCCCTTTCCAGACCCTAGCTCCCAGACATTTCTAGACACACCCTGGGTTAGAAGGGAACCTGCTGCCTTGAAGAGAAGGACCCAGTCCTGACAAGATTCATCACCTGCTAACTGAATAGCCCTTGAGCTCTGAATAAGCGTCAGCAGTACCCAGCTACTACACTGAGGCCCGTGGGTGAGTCTCTGAGACTTGCTAGCCTCAGGTAAGACTCAGCACATTCCCAGCTGTAGTGGCTATGGGGTGAGACTCCTTCTGCTTGATAAAAACAAGGGGAAAAGTTAAGGAGACTTTGCCTTGCACCTTAGGTACTAGCTTGGCCACAGTGGGTAGAGCAGCACCAAGTGCGATTTTGGAGTCCCTGGTTCTAGGACTTGGCTCTTAGACAGCACTTCGGGGCCTGCTTTGTACCAGAGGGGAGGCTGCATCCCTGCAGGGTGAGTCCCAGGCCAGACAGCATTCACCACAAGCTGACTGAAGAGCCCTCAGGCCTTAAGGGAACATCGGCAGTAGTCTGGCAGTATTCCCCATGAGCCTGACATGGCGGAGGCCATGGGGAGAGGCTCCTTTGCCTTTGGAAAGGGGAGAGAAGAGTGAAAAGAACTGTGTCTAATGGTTTTAGTGCCAGCTCAGCTGCAGTACAATAAAATGCCAGGTGGAGTTCTATGATTTTGAATCTAGTCCCTGGCTCCTGGACAGCACCTTGGCACCCACCTGGGGCCTGGGGGAATTTGCCACCCTGAAGAGAATAATATAAGCCTGGTTGGCTTTGCCACCTGCTGATTGTAGCGCCCCAGGGCTTTGAGTGAACATAGGTGGTAGTCAGAGAGTGGTTACAGCAGGCCTTGGGTGATACCCAGTGCAGTACTGGCTTTAGGACTGATCCAATGAAGTCGCAGGGGTGATGGCCACAGAGGATCTTATGTCACTCCAACCCCAGCTCCAAGTTGCTCAAAACAGAGACAGACTCCATTTGTTTGAGAGAAAATAAGGGAAAAGAACAAAAGTCTCTGTCTGGCAATCCAGAGAATTCTTCCATATGTTGTCCAAGACCATCAAAGAGGTTATCTCTATGAGTCTACAAGAATTACAGTGCTACTGGGCTTGGGATCACCACTAAAGCAGATTCAGTTTAGATCACAGCACCCAAGTCCTTCCAAATATCTGGAAAGCCTTCCCAAGAAGGATGAGTACAAGTAAACCTGGACTGCAAAAACTACAATAAATACCTAACTCTTCAATGACCAGACATAGATGAACATCTACAGGTATCAAGATGATCCAGGAAAACATGACCTTACTAGATGAACTAAGTAAGGTACCAGGGACCAGTCCTGAAGGAACAGAGATATGTAACCTTTCAGACAGAGAATTCAAAATTGCTGTTTCCAGGAAATGCAAAGAAATTCAATATAACACAGAGAAGAAATTCAGAATATCAGATAAATTTGGCAAAGAGATTGAAATACCTAAAAAAGATCAAGCAGAAGTTCTGGAGTTGAAAAAAGCAATTGGCATACTGAAGAATGCATCCGAGTCTTAATAGCAGAATTGATAAAGCAGAATAATTATTGAGTTTGAAGAGAGGCTATTTAAAATATATAGAGGAGAAAAATGAAAACAGAATTTAAAAAATGAAGCATGCTGACAGGATCCAGAAAAAATAGCCGCAAAATGGCAAATCTAAGGTTTATTGGTATTAAAGAGGAGGCAGAGAATGAGATAGAGGTAGAGAGTTTATTCATAGGGATAATAACAGAGAATATCCCAAAGCTAGAGAAAGATCTCAATATCCAAGTACAAGAAGATTTAACCAAAGAAGACTACCTCGAGGCATTTAATAGTCGAACTCCCAAAGCATCCTAAAAGCAGCAAGAGAAAAGAAACAAATAACATACAATAGAGCGCTAATATACTTGGAAGCAGATTTTTCAGTGGAAACCTTACAGGACAGGATAGAGTGGCATGATTAATTTAAGGTGCTGAAGGAAAAAAAAAAGTTTACCCTAGAATAGTATATCCAAAGAAATTATCCTTCAAACATGAAGGAGAAATAAAGGCTTTCCCAAACAAACAAAAGCCGAGGGATTTCATCAACACCAGACCTGTCCTACAAGAAATGCTAAACGGAGAAAGAAAAGGACGTTAATGAGCAATGAGAAATCATCTGCAGGTACAAAACTCACTAGTAATAGTAAGTACACAGAAAAATACAGACTATCATAACACTATAACTGGGGTGTGTAAACTACTCTTATCTTCAGTAGAATGACTAAATAATGAACCAATCAAAAATGATAACTACAACAACTTTTCAAGACATAGACAGTACAATACAATATAAATAGAGACAACAAAAAGTTAAAAAGTGGGGGATAAAGTTAAGGTGTAGAGTGTTTCTTAGGTTATTTGGCTTGTTTGTTTATGCAAATCGTGTTAGGTTTTTATCAGCTTAAAATAATGGGTTATAAGATAGTATGTTCTGGCCTCATGGTAACCTCAAACCAAAATACATGCAATGGATACACGAAAAATAAAAAGCAAGAATCTAAATCATGTCCTCAGAGAAAATCATCTTCACTAACAGGAAGACAGAAAGGAAAGAAATAAAGAAGAGAAGATCACAAAACAACCAGAAAAGAAATAACAAAATGGCAGGAGTAAATCCTTATTTATGAACAATAATATGGAATTTAAATCGACTAAATCTCCAATCAAAACACAGACTGGCTGAATGAATTTAAAAAAAAAAAAAAAAACATAATCTGTTGCCTCCAAGAAGCACACTTAACTTATAAAGACACACGTCGACTGAAAATAAAGGGATGAAAAAAAGATATTCCATGCCAATGGAAACCAAAAAAGAGCGAGAATGGCTATACTTCTAGCAGATAAAATAAATTTCAATGTTCATGTAAATGTAAATTAGTACAGCCACTATGGAAAATGTTATGGAGATTTCTCAAAAAACCAAGCACAGAACTACTATATAATCTACCAATCCCACAATTGGATACTTATACCAAGGAAATCAGTATATCAAAGCGATACATGCACCCATATGTCTATTGCAGCACTAGTCACAATAGCAAAGATATGAAATCAACCTCAATGTCTATCAATGGACAAATGAATTTAAAAAATGTGGAACATATACATAATAGAATACTATTCAGCCATTTAAAAAGTATGAAATCCTGTCATTTGAACAAAATGGATAGAACTGGAGATCACTATGTTCAGTGAAATAAGCCAGTCACAAAAACACAAATATCACACGTTCTCACTAATACTGAAAACTAAAAAAGTTGATCTTATGGAGGTATAGCATAGAATTATAGATACTAGAGGCTGAGAAGGCATGTGAGGGCAGGGAGATGAAGAACATTTCAGTTATGGATATAAACATACGGTTAGATTGAAGATATAAGTTCTAATGTTGTTTGCCCATTTTTTTTTTTTTTTTGAGATGGAGTCTTGCTCTGTTGCCCAGGCTGGAGTGCAATGGCACGATCTCGGCTTACTGCAACCTCTGCCTCCCAGGTTCAAGCGATTCTCCTGCCTCAGCCTCCCAAGTAGCTGGGATTACAGGTGCCCGCCACCATGCCTGGCTAATTTTTGTATTTTTAGTAGAGACAGGGTTTCACCACGTTGGCCAGGCTGGTCTCGAACTCCTGACCTCGGGTGATCTGCCCACCTCAGCCTCCCAAAGTGTTGGGATTACAGGCGTGAGCCACCACTTTTTCATAGGGTGACTATAGTTAGCAAAAATGTATCATATATTTTAAAGTAGCTCGAAGAGAGTACTTGAAATGTTTCCAACACACATGCACACACACACACTCTCTCTCTCTCTCTCTTTCACACACACACACAGTTTTCTCCCTATAAAATATGATTTCCAGGCCCAATCCTCTCATAAGCATCCTAGAGCAGTAAAGATTTCACATAGTGACATCAGACTTGAGTTTCATTCCAGCTTTACTATTCATTCACCATGAGACTGGACAAATTAGTTAACCTCAGAGTCTCAGTTTCCTCATCTGTGCATTGAATATAGAAAGAGTATTCAATAAAAAGGGCTGTGGGGAGCATTAAAGAAAATACTTCATGTAAAGAACATAGCACAGCATCTACTAATCTTCCACAGGGTAGACATTCAGTAGATACTAACCATTTTTATATTTTCAATATTATTACTACTTGTTACTATGTTTGCTCTTATTTAGCAACCTAGTTTTATTTGTCAATGCTCCTCAAATTATAATACACATCATAGTAGTAGCTCCACGTGTTTAATAAAGTCAGGTACCATGAGGTTGGTAGATTATCCCCGTTTACAGATGAAAAAAACTGAGACATATTAAGTAGCCGGCTCAAAGTATATGACAAAGGAGGAATCCTAATCCAAGAGTTCTGACCCACGCAGGATTGCAACATCTGAATTATGCCGCTTTGATCGTTATTTCCACAAGATGGCGATCAACAATAGAGAATGGCTTGTCCTCCTACACCCTCTCAATAAATCAAAATGATGTCCCATGGTGGTTAGTCGGTACTTACCCTTATTAACAAAGGCATTTTCTTGCAGGAGGAGAGCTTTCAGTATTTAAGGAAACTAAATATTTGGAGATAAAATATATATACTTAAATAAGGATACTTGTAGCCAGTATTAAAGAGGTTTGTTCAATAGAAATGTAGAGCACAAGATAGGCACTTGAAGAAAATGTGAAGGAAAAACCTTTATGAAAAGTAATCAAAAAATAAGCAGCTTCCTATAACTGCTCCACGACTGGAGTCGTAATACACACTTCACATCCCCATATCCGCAATTCAGTCATTCGTTTGGAGAGATGAAAA
Organism: Symphalangus syndactylus; assembly: GCF_028878055.3. NCBI lineage: Eukaryota > Metazoa > Chordata > Mammalia > Primates > Hylobatidae > Symphalangus > Symphalangus syndactylus. Next base: position 38,902,757 of record NC_072429.2, read on the forward strand.
CAAAATTGCAGCCGGGCGCGGGGCTCATGCCTGTAATCCTAGCACCTTGGGAGGCTGAGGTGGGCAGATCACCTGAGGTCAAGAGTTCGAGACCAGCCTGGCCAATATGGTGAAACCCCATCTCTACTAAAAATACAAAAATTAGGCGGGTGTGGTGGCAGGCACCTGTAATCCCAGCTACTCGGGAGCCTGAGGAAGGAGAATCACTTGAATCCTGGAGGCAGAGGTTGCAGTGAGCCCAGATTATACCATTGCACTCCAGCCTGGGCAACAGGAGTGTAACTCCGTGAAAAAAAAAAAAAGAAAAAAGAAAGGGAGAAAGGAAACAAAATTGCAATGAATTTAAACTATATTTAAACTATGCACATATAAACCTGTGTTTATTATCTTCTACCCTTCCCCAATGTATTAATGAGAATTCTGCATTTTCAGGATTTCCTACTATGCCTCAATTCTTTCCCACCTTCAGAAGATGAATTTCAGCCACTCTAGTTCTGTCTCTGGCCAATTTTTGACATAGAATTGGCAAATGAGCAGACAGACAAATTGAAAAGAGGGAATTTTTATCAGAAAGACAAATATTTACTCAATTAAAAGCTGAGATATGGAAGCTGAAAGATAAGAGATGAGAAGAAAAAGGAAGAGTCACTAAGGTTCAGGTTCATTTTCTTTGGTTGTTTTGTTGTTGTTAATCAAGTTGAGTTTTTATGTGATAGAGAAGGTTTAAAGAAAAGGTTTGGAGTGGCTTCAGAGTGTAAGAGATGTGAGGATTGGAGGAACCAGGAAAAGTGGGATGGTCAAAAGATTTCAGTTATAAATTATATCCTTGTTAATCTTTGCCAAGAGATTCAAGTAAAGATTTGAATCACCTTTAATTACTTTAAATATCAGGTTTGGTTTCTTTGAAGTTGAATGCACGAGAACTCCAGGCAGCTGGAGCTCCCAGGTTTTTCTCATTACAGCAACACTGTTGGAGGCATCCACATATGCACACACCTTGCTGGCATGAGGGGTACCTAAAACAATACCGCTTTTGCTCCTTCCTGCTCCAAAGCAGAACCTAGAAAATAAATTATTTTCAATATGCTAATAAACTAATATTAAGCATATGTTCCGTTGCCACTTTAAAGTATGTAATATAAATATAAATATCTTATACATCCGCTGCTCTCTATAATTTTCAAACGTCTTTTTAATCTCATTTGAACTTTGCAACATTCCTGGAAACCAAACAAGGGTCATTATCACCATTTTACAAGATGAGGGAAGGGAAGTTCATAGAAGTTGCATGGGTTGCACAAAGTCACCCAGTCACCAAGTGGCAGAGCTGGATTTTAACTTTGGTCTCTCACTGCAAGTTCACTGGGCTCCACACCGCTCAAACGTACTTCAAATACTCCTTCATGGAGAGTATAGGCAAAACCGTGGGGCTTAAAGCTTGATCTTGGTTCCAGTCTTGCCCCTTCTATAATGTTGGGTAAGTCGTTTTTCTGCTCTGTGCCTGTTTATCAACTTCTTCAGCTGTGTGTGTTTTAGAAGAAAGATATTCTACATTCATAATGATAACAGCTATTATTACTAAGGCTTATTTATGATAGTCACCTCTATTAGGTATACAGATTTATCATCCATTTAATCTTCATAACCTAGCAAATTTTCAGAGAAGTTAAAATAATTTTCCCAAACTGTCAAATAGCAGAACCAGGATTTGCACACAGGTCAGAAAGATTCTCTTTTCATAGTACTAAATTGCCTCAAAATCTCTGTTGAATTATGAAAATATGTGAGTGGCTATGAGGCTTTCTTCTCTCAGGCATGATGCTGACTTGGCATACTTAATGTACATACTAATTTGTTAAATGAAAGTTATAATAATAATGACAATAATATAACAATAAAAGCAGTAGCAAATTGTATTAAGTGCTGTCTATAAATCAATTGCTAAGCACATAAAATTATATAAAGTATATGCACTATCATATTTAATCCTTGAAGCAGCTTTATGTGGTAGGTGCTTTTATTATCCACATTTTAAAAAATAGCAAACCAAGAACTAAAAGGAGTAAATTTCTCTACCCTATTCAGTAAGTTATAGAGCTTGAGTTTACATCTGGGTTTGTCTTCCACAGAACCTGTGTTCTTAACAACTGCCTTGTACTTTCTGAATAAGTGGGGCTTTTCTGTGGCCCCTGTACCTGAGCCCTTGTCTTGAATTTATGTGTGTAGAATAGCCTCTCCTCTGAATGTGAGCAGAGGCCCCTCCACTCTAACCACAGTGCCCATTTCTCCATGCCTAACCCCTCTCCTCTGTTGTATCTCCTGCCCTAAATTGTTGATACATCACCTCTTCCTTCCTTTCCCACTGCACTAAACTAGAATGTACTTATTTATACAGCTTCTATTCCATTCATCAGTACAAAGAAAAATAAGCTCGACAAAGTAGAACTTGATGAGACATATTTCTCTTCTTCACAATAAAGGCTTGAGAACTTTACGTGAAAGAAGAGCAATCACAAAATACCGGTTGAGACTAGCTTTGGGCATCATTCTGGATTGTGTCCATATTTCTGAAATCAACACTCTAAGCAAGCGGTACAGGTTTGGGTACTTAATCTAAGTAAGTAGTAGGCCCTTGTTGAACCAAATACAGGACATCCCAGTCCTTAAACTGGGAGAGAAAGGCCAGCTTTCACTGGAGAAAACCCAGTTTCCAACTGAAACAAGAAGACAAACACTAGAGTTTGCCTCTTAAATTCATGAATACCAACTCACAGCTCTCTACTCAAACACAGGCAAGTAAGCATTTCCAAAATTAGATTTTTATACAGCTCAGACACACCCTTAGCCTCCCAGACCATGGCAGAGCCACCAGGCTGACCCCACACCCTCTTCCAGACTCAGAAACTGGGGGGCCAGAGACTTGCTCAATGTTAAACAACTATTAAAGACTATGCTCCAAATCCCTTCTTGCCCTTTAATTAACCCTTGGTGCTTTCTTTTGGGAAATCTGACAACCATGGGGTCATCTTGACCAATGGCTATGGAGAACTGCCCTTGACAAAATTCTCCTTCCCTCCTGACTAAAATAGATCCTCAAACTATCATATCCATAAATGGCCTTAGGGAAATGGTCTAACATCTTCCCAAATTACTGCAACAGAAAGAAAGGAAAAGGAAGGAAAGAAGGGAGGAAAGGCGAGAAGAAAGGAGGGAAGGGAGAGAGAGAGAAAGAAGGAAAGGAGGAAAGAAAGTCTGTCAATAATGAGTGCCAGAAATGCAAAATTACTTCAAGTTAAAGAGATGTTTTACTTGTGATTTCCTTATAAGGAAATAAGTTTCCAAACTTATTTGGCCACATGTCTTTCTTACCTCCTCCATGGAGAAGCTTATAAGTTTAGTGTTCTATGAAACACAGTGGAATATGCTCATGTAGTCCAATATTCTTAAGATCCCATTTGCAGACAAGGTTCAGAAAGCTGAAATGACTTGTTTAAGGCCCTTCAGTATGCCTTCAAAAGAAGGAGGGTTGCAATCTATGTATTTTCACCTTTGAGGTCAATAATCTATCTACTGTATCATGCTTCCTCGTTATGCTTTGGTCCATAGGACTTGAAAACAACCTAAGCTTCATGAGGCCAGGGACTGTCTGTCTTGTTGACTGCTGAGCACCCAGGACAGTGTCTGGAACACTGAAGGTATCCATAAGGTTAAAAGAAAAATCTTAGGCAAAAATTTAACAGAATTTATTTAAGCAAAGAATGATTCATGAATCAAGCAGGAAAGTCAAAAGGAAAAGAGAACCAGAAGTTCAGACAGCCCCTCTCTGCAGTGGGAATAGCAAGCTTTTTTAGACCAACCATGAAAGCAAAATAGGGAAGTTACTTGATAGGCTACAGCTAGGCATTTGCTTTATTGGGGTGTGATGCAGTGGAGAGTCCCAAGCTAGAGGTTAGCTGGAGGTTTCTAATTGGTTAAACTTAACTTGTGTTTTACCGTTTACATTTAATTGAGTTTTGGTTTGCTTATGTTGGAGTTCCTATTACAGAGACAATCTCAAGCTAATGGCCTCCTTCTTACTTGCTTTAACTATAAGTATTTAATGAATAAGTGCTGCACAACAATACAGAATCGCATTGTCGCATTGTCTTACTGACTCTTCACAACATCCCTAAGATTATTATTTTCAGGTTAGACCTTGAGATTCAAAAAAGTCAGTAACTTGTCACAAGTTCATAGAGCTAGTAAATAATAGAAGAGTCAAAACTCATAACCAGGTCACTCTGACCCTAAACTCCATACTCTTTAACTATAATTGTATACTATCTCAGTATTTCCCAAGTCCTAAAGTACATATAAATCATCTGGGTATCTTCTGAGAATGTAGATTCCAATTCAGTAGGTTTGGAGTAAGGTCTGTAATTCTACATTTCTAACAACTTGCTAGGAAAAGTAGATCCCGCTGTTTCACAGATTGTACTGAACAGCAAAGCACTATCCACACTCATAGAATGTCAGAGGTTTAAAGGGAAACTTAGGCAGTCAAACTGGAAATATGGAGCCTGGGTGTTACAAAGTGCTTACCCATAGGTCATTTATTAATGCTTACATCACAACGCTGAGCTAAAACCAGACCCCAATCCCATTGGTCCCTACTGTAGACAAGACACCACAGTGGGACAGAGTCAACATGCAATGAAGCAGCATGGAGAAAACCAGAAGGAAAATACTCAATAACAGTTTACCACTGCCCTGTGATGGTCCACCAGTGTTCACCCATGTCCAAACGCAACAGGAAAACAGGAGGCAAGGAAGCCCCTTGACGTAATTCAACTAAGTAAGCCTCAGTGGGTCACAGGCAGGGTAAACAAAGGTGGATGGTGGTTCTGGAAGTGCAAACTGAAGCTAGCTGAAGTATTTGACTCTCTGTGGAGACCACACCAAGCAGATTTCAAATTTTTCTTTTATCTGGAGTGGAAAAAAACAATAAGAAAAAAAAGTAGGGATGGGAGGAGTAGGGATGGGAGGTGTTCTACTCCGTGCCTACGTATTTCATCTAGAACTGGACCACACTCTTATCTGTGGAAAAGAAATATGTCTTTATATTTGGGAGGTTAAACCCTTTGCAAGTGCTTATAGAATAATCACAAAACCCTCTCACTCTTTTCTCTCCCCAAATAGACATGCTTTACCACCTTAAATTCTCTCCTCTCTCAAACTCCAGATAATTAACTCTCAGAATTTTCCTGCAAGTTACCTGTTTCTTCTCAGATTCACTGCTAAGTACCTCTTCTTATACATAACAGTTTTTTATGGTACTCCATCAACATTTTTTTTTTTTTTGCCTGTTCAAGCCTTTCTATCTTTGGGGATCCACCCTCAACTCCATTCTTTCAGTTCCATTTTGCCATCTACCTGTGGGAAAACTTTACCTAAACGCTGAAGATGCCCCTCAGTTTTGGTAAGTGCCCAACCGAAATTTACCATCATTCCTCTGATCTTCCTTCTGTGCTCCCTTTTCATGGTAAAGTCACTATAATTTCCCTGCTGATCACCTAGATTCCAAGACAGGTCTAACAAATTATAGCTTAATAACACTGCTAGGAATTTTATCCTCTGCTTATTTTCCAATGAGAAAAAAATAATCATGTTTAATCCACCTTTTTTCTTGCCTGGGTTAATAGAATACTTTCCTAATTAATTCCCTGCTTCTTGGTTTTTTCCTCTCTGGTACAATTTACACACACCACCATCCAAATAATATTCCAGAATTACAGTTCTGATCACATTATGTATTTTTAAAATAATGCAAGTCTCTGAACAGCCATTGAAAGGAAAGGAGCTATGGATGTGTATGGATGAAGAGAAAAGGGAGGCCAAGTTAACATTCCACCTATGTGAACTCCATTGGCTATTTTGTTCTTTATCTTACACGTCTTTTTGTTGGAGGTGAGTGGTATATTTGTTTCCCTTTTCATTCATTTTCTATTTTTTTTTAATTTTGATATTAGAGTTAGTACAAGAAGGAGGAAGGGGAAAAATGAGACTAGTGGTAACAGAGGAGAAGGGAGTCATGAAAAGCCTGAGTGACCAAACTGGTCATTAATAGTTGCCAGTCATCAATGAAGAAATTGAAGGGAGGAATGATCTTTTCAAAGAACCAGTGTTTCTATGTATAGCTGAAGCATAAGTCCTTCTTTGACTGGTTTTCTTAGTAACAATACTATTTCTGGAGACTTAGAAGTCCTGGCAAGGAAATGCCAAAATTCTAACGATTTCATTTGGAATGAAACCAAAACTTAGAAAGCTCAGTTTAGTAGAGTTCTGCAAAATCTTGACTTATTTAGCAGTCCTAAACATTCTTAGAGAAAGTATATTTTTCAACTGCTGCAGCAAAACATACTTAGAGGGATTTGGTAAGAAAAATAATGAATGCCAACTCAGAAGAGGAAGAGGATGAGTATGAAAATAGTGATAATAAAGATGACGTGGAAGATGAGCTGGTCCACCCAGAAAATATGAGGAAGAGGAAGAGGAGAATGAGGACAAGAGAGCAAGCTCAGAATTGGAAAAGGGAAAACAGGAAATAGGCTGCTCATTTTCAAAGAAAGAATAATTTTAGAATAAATATTATGACAGCTATGTTGACAAAGAGAGAAAGAGTAGAAGATAAAAAGAATACCTTTGAGGGAAAAAGAGGAAAAAAGATGTTAAGAATAAGAGAGCGAAAGAGATAACAAGATCATTCTAAAACCAGACTTCCTGATCCTGCTAGTTTTGCAATAAGATGGTCATTAATGGTTATTTCTGTAGAAAGTAACATGTCACTTTTTATGGGAAGTATGTGTTCTAGTATTTTCACATTGTCATTATGCAAAATAAGATTTATTAATATGTTAGTGATAATATTTTATAGGGAGAAAATGTTCATTGAGATCATTGTCAAGTTCCATATACATTTATATGGAATTTTAGCTTTTCTCATTTTTTTTGTTAGTGATGATTAGCCATCAATTAAGACATGACTAATTTTACACAGGTTTAATGTGGTTCACTTCATTCATAATGTGTCAAACCATTTTTTTCATGACAAGTTGATCATTTTCATAGCTGACTCTAAGATATCTAGTTTGTAGGCTTTTTGTTTGTTTGCTTGGTAATGTTTTTAATAACTTTTAGAATTTGTTTATTTGTTCATTTGTTTTGTCACAAGAGTAGTTTAGAGAGTAGCAATAAGATAATGAAGATTTTATTTGACTATGTGGTGCATGGATTTTAATATTCTTCATATAGCAGTATGTATATTGTGTGTTAAGTGCCTTACAAATCGTTCCTCAAAGTTTTGAACTTAATTATCTTCTGTGAATTTATGTTTTAAATAAAATCATAACACTTTTTATTAAAAAAGACAATTCTGGTTATTCTTTGCTGTATCTCTTCTCTGTTTTATCTGTATTACAGTTTAAAGTTTTTCAAACCTAATCAAGTCAAATAAAGATTTGTTATTTAAAAAAATAAAATTACATAATGATTTCATATTGGGAATTGCAACAGGAATTGCTTTTTAAAAAGAGCCCCATTTAACCCCACCCAGGCTGGGTGGCACCCAGATGGCTTATGGGTAGAACTGACTCCACCCTCACCTCAAAGATTGACCCAGACCAGCCTAAGCCCATGTACATTATCCTATCTCTCATGCCACGCTGATTGTGTCAGGCATCAGTCAGTACATGACACTCCCTTGGCCATAGCAAAACAGTGCAGGAATGGGCAGGGACATAAATGGGGCAAGTTCAAAAAGGTGCAGGAATTTATTTTCCTGTAGTCAAGATCAAGAAGAAGAGCACTTTGGGAGGCTGAGGCGGGTGGATCAGCTGAGGTCAGGAGTTCAAGACCAGCCTGGCCAACATGGTGAAACCCTATCTCTAGTAAAAATACAAAAAAACTTAGCTGGGCATGGTAGTGGGCACCTGTAATCCCAGATACTTGGGAGGCTAAGGCAAGAGAATTGCTTGAACCCGGTAGACAGAGTTTGCAGTGAGCCGAGACTGTGCCATTGCACTCCAGCCTGGGCAAGGAGAACAAAACTCCATCAAAAAAAGAAAAAAAAAAAGAAGAAGAGCAGCTCTCTTCTTCTGAATCATGTGTGCTGTGGTTTGAATGTGTCCCCCAAAGTTCAAGTGTTGGAAGCTTAAACCCCAGTGCAACAGTGTTGAGGGGTGAGACCTTTAAGAGGTGATTAGGTCATGAAGGCTCTTTCCTTATAAATAGATTAATGTGATTGCAGGAGTGAGTTTATTATCACAAGACTGGATTTGTTATAAAAGTGACTTTGGCACTCTCTCTCTCATTTTCTCTGTTTCTTTATCTCACCCACGGAATACCTGCCACCATGTGATGGTGCAAGAGGAAGAGCCTCTCTAGATGCAGTCCTTCAATCTTGGACTTCCCAGCCTCCAGAACTGCGAGCCAACACATTTCTGTTCTTTATAAATTACCCAGTCTCAGGTATTTTGCTATAGCAACATAAAACAAAGACAGTGTCATTTGGGAGCTTGAGACCTAGAACTCCTTCAGCTATTTTTCTATATCGGAAAGCCAGCCTGAGAATAAAGCCAATACATAGAAGAAAAAAGACAGAGAAAATCAAATAAAAGCTCAGCAGAAACTCTGAAGCAGCTATTTCTGAAGCCAAGGTTATTTCTCGACTTTTCAGATAATTGAGCTAATAAACTCCATTTGTTGTTTAAGCCAGTTTAAGTTACATTTTGTTTCTTTTAACCAAAACAGATGTTGATACACCAACACAATAAAATTCAGATTCAAAATCTGGTGTGTGTGTGTGTGTGTGTGTGTGTATAAATCTGATAATTTCTTACTCTCTATATGCAGCATCATTCTTTGGCCCAGCACTGCTCAGTCGAACTTTCTGTAGTGATGGAAATGTTCTATAGCTGTGCTGTTCAGTATACTAGCGATTAGCTATATACAACTTATAAGCACTTGGAATGTGACTAGTGTGGCTGTGGAAATGAATTTTTAATTTGATTTGACTAATTTTAAGTGCTCATATATGGCTAGTGGCTACAGTATTAGACAATACAACTGTAAACTAATAAAATTTTCCCTGACTGTAACCTACTCTTTCCACCTTCCTTTGCTCACCTTGTTTTTTCCACTTGGAATGTCTTATTTTCTTTTGTCACATAATTAATACATAACCATCCTTATAAGTAAAGTTCAAATGCCCCATGTTCTATGAAGCTTTTTTAAAATCACATTGTCCCAAACTATAAACATCCCTAATGTTTTATTTTTGATTTTTTTTTAATTCCTTGCATGATCTAGTTTGAGTATTTATCCCCTTCAAATCTCATGTTGAAATTTGATCCTTAATGTTGGAAATGGGGCCTGGTAGAAGGTGTTTGGGTCATGGAGCCAGATCTGTCATGAACTGTCCTCACAATAATGAAGGAGTTCTTGCTCTATTCATTTCTGTGAGATTTGACTATTAAAAGGAGCCTGGCTCCTCCTCCTCTCCCTCCTCTCTCACCATGTGATACTTGCTCCCCTGCACCTTCCCGCATGAATGGAAGCTTCCTAAGGCCCTCACTGGAAGCAGATGCCAATACCATGCTTCTTGTACAGCCTGCAAAGCTGCGAGCCAAATAAACTTCTTTCCTGTTTAATTACAGCCTCAGATATTCCTTTATAACAACACAAACAGACTAAAGTCCTGGCATTTATAAATAATGCTCTGTTTTTTAAAAAATTGACATTTAATAAGCATTTGTTTTAAAAGGAGAAAAGTGGACAAGTATATTCATATTTGATATTCTAGGAAATAGGGAAAGTTAAAATAATTCCTGTAAATGGCTAACATAGACCTCAAATCTGTCTCTTTATCCAAGTCACACTACTGTTAATACTGATTCTCAATTAATACACATGAACGATTCCCTTATTTCTCTCTCTTTTCCCTTACACCCACCATATGAATAATGCACCAAAATGACCATCTGATCATGTCTCACACCCACTCCAAACACATTGAGGAATCTTTGCTGTCAAATGAATATAATTGATTTTTTTTTTTTTTTTTTGAGGTGATTCTCGCCCTGTCGCCCAGTCTGGAGTGCAGTGGCAAGATCTCAGCTCACTGCAACCTCTGCTTTCTGGGTTCAAGTTGTTCTCCTGCCTCAGCTTACCGAGTAGCTGGGATTACAGGCAAGCACCATGGTGCCCAGCTAATTTTTGTATTTTTGTGGAGAGGGGGTTTCACCATGTTGGCCAGGCTGATCTCAAACTCCTGACCTCAGATGATCTATAAACAGACTAAAGTCTCTCAATATATTCCATAAAATCCAATAATCCTTCAACTATCAGATCAAATTCCACCTTCTCCAATCTGGATGAATAGGGACACCTTGGAGTGAATTCAAAAAAGTAGCAACAATGATAGAGAGGGGTCTTTAAAGCATGTTCTTTAAGAAAGTTTGAAGAATTTGAGATGCTTGCCATGGAGGGGAGAAGATTTAATGACTGGAGAGCTGTAATGGGAAAATAGATAACACTTGTTGGCCAGGTCCAAGAGCAATAACTATGGCCAATGCTTGGGAATTAGAGAAAGACGCTTTCAGCCAAAATGATTAAGAAATATTTCACCAATCAAAGACTGGTAGAATCTTTCTTGTATTTTTAATTAAAAATTCTTTTTTAATTGAAAAAGAATTCTTGTTTAATTACAGGATTCTTCTTTAATTGAAAATAATTGTTTTTTACTTGAAAATTAAATTAAAATTCTTCTCAATTAAAAAATAATCTTGTAATTGAAAAGAATGCTTTTTCAATTAAATAATTCTTTTTTAATTGTTCGTTTTTCAATTAAAAATGGAAAAATTTTAAATCTATTATATGTTAACATATTCTCTGTGCCAAAGGCTGTGCTATTTTCTGTTTACATGCATCATCATATGTGAGTCTCTTAACAGGTCTGAGAGCTAGGTGTTATAATTCCCATTTCACATTAAAAAAAAAAAAGACTCTTAGCTTAAATTCCTTGTTCAAGATATCACAGTCAAAGATTTGGCAGAGGCAGCATCCAAACCAACTTTCGTCTGATTTCAGAGTCCATGCTATCTAGCACCTAGTAAGTTGCCCTAGTGAACTACTCACCTTTGGACGTGTGAAAACCAAGTCTGGATTACACTCAGGGAAACAATAGAATGGGGTTCTAAATAGCTGATGAGCAGTTGAATGAAAACGTCTTTTTACCGTCAATGTTCAGTTTCCTTTAATGATTCCCGTCTTCATGAAGGGCAGGTGCAGGCTGCTTGGCAATGGTAAAAAAATGTTCTCTTGGAGATCTTGTGCTGACTGAAGGCTTTGCCCAAATGCTTGAAGACCCTCTCCCAGGAAAAGTACTCTCCAACCAGTGTCTGGGTCTCTTTGCTTCCAGAATCCGTTTCTGCTTTTTATATGACTCGGAGTCCATCTGCCAATCTGGACCCAGCAGAAAGGCAAGCTCCTGGCCATGGAAGACCCAGACTCAAGAAATGGAGCTGCTATTGTTGATTCTAAAGAGGATGACACTAGCAAAGGCATCTTCTTCAGCTCGTCCAATCGCTGGAACATTCCAGTGACGAGACTGCAACTCATGAAGGTCTGGTGAGTTCTTCAGGGAAGCGATACTCAGAGTACCACAGGGACCAGCCATCTTTATCAAAGTGCTCTCCAAAACATGTCTTTGCCTCAGAGTGTGTCCTCGATGGAGTACATGTGCTTAAATTCATCCAACTCAAAGGTGTTCTTGGGCTGCTCACATTCATCTCCGCTGAAGGAGCAGGGGTGGCCACCTTTTTCTCCTCCTTCCGCTCAGCCTCGGGCTTCTGCTTCTCTTCCCGGGAATCTTTTTCCGTGGAGTGTCCTTTTTAGGCTGGCTCTCTGCAAGTATTTTAGCATCAAAGTGGGCCATGTTCTCACACAGTTTCATTTCCACCCAAGACAGTCCGGAACTGGGGCTGGTAAAGGTAGGTGAGGAACCAGCAGCTGATAATGGGAATGGCCTGGTAGAAAGAAGATCAGCAAAGTTCACCCACTGCACCGCCTGGGCTGCTGCCTCTGGAGCACTTCCTCACAGCTCCTCATTGCTCGCATAGGTGGCAATAGCATTGCTCTCCCACACAGAGAATCCATCATCATCCTCAAATGCTAGAACCTTGTGGGAAGGAAATTCAGGGGTACAGCTGGTTTGGCCAAAGTAAAAGTGAGCGTAGAGCACGTGAATCTGAGCTCCGAATTACCAAGCAGAATGAGGGCCTGCTCAGCATACACCCGCCCTCCGGTTTTCAGGACCTGTTCAGGCTCCCAGCCGCCTTGGTGATTTCGCAGAGAAAGGGGGTGGGGCTCTCCACGCTGCAGCAAAGTAAGCAAAGTAAACGAAAACATCTTTTTTTTTTTTTTTTTTTTTTGAGATAGAGTTTCACTCTTGTTGCCCAGGCTGGTGGAGTGCAATGGCACGATCTCAGCTCACTGCAACCTCCGCCTCCCAGGTTCAAGCGATTCTCCTGTCTCAGCCTCCCGAGTAGCTGAGATTAAAGGCACCTGCCACAACACGCCCAGCTAATTTTTGTATTTTTAGTAGAGACGAGGCTTCACTATGTTGGCCAGGCTGGTCTCAATCTCTTGATCTCAGGTGATCCACCGGCCTCCGCCTCCCAAAGTGCTTGGATACCGGCTTGAGCCACTGGCCCGGTGGAAAACATTTTTGAGAACAATTACAGCTGTGGGATTTTAGCCTTCCCAATAACATGAGAACTTTAAGTTTGGAGTAGTTTTACAACATTCAGAGATGAGTTTAAGAGGACAGTTACGATGGAAGCAGCAGAATTAGCAAAAGCAGAGTATGATTTCTCCCTTTCTCCTACATACGCCAGCATTACAGATGCATCTTATTCTGCTTTATGTTGAAGTTCTTTACATTTGAGGTACTTCAGAAGTGCACAGGTGACATCAACACACAGGTTTCACAGATATGCAAGCCCTTGGAGAGATGTGGAACCTGATGGAATCTATTTCCTCGCCTTCTACTACCTCCAGGCACCAATGTAATGAGGCTCATCCCACCATTAAACTGACAATTTTCCTGTAGGTGACTAAAGACTTCCTTGTTTCTAGATGAGTAAAGCATCCCAAACCTTATCTTCCTAGATCTCTAAGCAGTAGCCAACACAGCAGAACAGTTCCTCTTTTCATAAACTGTCTCTTTCCTTGGTTTCTACACGATCCAAGTATCCTCTTTTTTTTTTTTTTTTCTCTTGAGTAGCCTTTTTGAAGTTTCTCCTGCAGGGCTTTCTTGCTATGTGTGGTCCTCAAGCACCTACCTAAGTACTCTTCTAATTCTACCCACTATCCCTGGAGAGTCTCATCTGCTCTATGGCTTTTTTCCCCCCATTTGTAAAATGATGACCCCGAATCCATCTCTCAAGTAAAGTCTTCCCTTCTGGGCTTAAGGTTTATATTTACTCACACAAAATTCTTAATTGCCAATCATATCCAATGTAAATGTCTCAGAATTACTTTAAATTCAACCTGTCCAATACGGAACTCATGATCTTTCCCTTGTCCCCAGCTCTCTTCATTGGGTATCCACAACGCTGAGTAATATACCACAACCACACTACCACCAAAGACAGAAACATACTTGACATCTCCCTGCCCTCACACAACAAATCCAGTCATCACTGACACCTGTCAATGGGACTGACTGAATATCATTCAAATCTGGTAGTTCTCTATTGAAATGGCAATGCTTCAGGGAAGCACTTTGTAATTCTATGGAGGACTTAATTTCCTGGTGGAAATTAAAATACATATTAAATTATATATTATATTATTATATTAAAGTACATATTATATTATTTATTTTAATTCTTATTTTAAAATAAGATTATATTTAAATATTAAATACATGTTAAAATACATATTATATTATTAAATTAAAATACATATTAAAATACATATATTAAAATACATATTGAAATACATATTATTATTAAAATACATATTACATTATATATTTATTATTACCCACATTATAATACATATTATATTATTATTTATTTTAATTCTTATTTGTATTATTTTTAATTTTTTATGGGCTTCTGAAATTATGTGTGTTAGTAGAATATTTTATCTACTAATTTTAATAGAATGGAAGGTATATTACAAAAGATATGTCAAGATTGCAGCATTAGGGCTAATAAAGTTACAAAAACTTACTGCTCAAGTCCATCCACTTGGTTACATTACCACTGGCTCCAACCCCATCTCCAAGCACTATCGTTATGGTCATTATTATAACAATGTGATTATAATGATAATAATGATTTCCTAAATGGTCCCATTGCCTTCAGTGTTGGTTCACTCTCATTTTCTACTACCGATCAAAGAAACTGGAAAATAAAATCTGATCATGTCACTTCTCCATTTAAAACCCTTGCATATTGCTCTTAGAAAAAGTCCCAGCCATTTTAAAAACTTCACGGAATTCTGGATGAGTCAAGCCCTAGATATTTTTCAGTTTCTTTTTACTCTGCTCCGTGACACTTTACTTCAAGTCCCTGTCCTACTGAACTACTTAAGTTTCTCATTTGTTGTCATGCTTTTTCCTACCTGTAAATCTTTGCCTAGCACCTACTTATCTCTCACATCTCAGCACAGATGACTTTCCTTGAGGAGATTCCTTTGGTCTTCCTTTATCTGCCCACAATATTCTATTGTAAAAATTATGATGCTGAAGCATAATTCCCTGCTGAATTTTTTCGTTCCCCCCGACTAAAATGTAGGTTCCATGGTGGCAGGGGTAGTGCCTATCCAATCTCGTGTTATATCTCCTGTGCACAGTACATTTCCTGACACTTTGCAGTTACAAAATATCTGTCAATAAATGCATAAATTAAGGAATAGATAAATAAGTATATGAACAGTAACCGGGTTCCCATTTTTCAGACTGGAACCCTGTTCGATGCATTTTTATTAATGGTTTTAGTATCAGATAGCAGTGAGTTTAAGTCCTAGCTCTGCCACTTACTAGTAGATTGACAATAGGGTAGTGAATTAAAATGTTCATGCCTTTGATTTATTGTGTCATTGCTGCTGTTAGTTTTTTTTCTTTTTAATATTTGCAAAATGAGGATAATTATATCCACGATGACCTACATTTGTGAGTAGGGTAATTGTGAAGAATGCATGAGTTTCCACGTGGGAGCAGGCATTAAGAATGGGAATTATTTTTGTTATACTCTATTGAGCTGTTCAATCAAGAGATACAACAGGATACCTGATAGTGTACAAGACGTTTGGGGGTTTTGTTTTTTTAAATTCATCTTCGGGCTTTGGGTTGCTGTTAATGGCAGCTGTTCACAGATTAGTCATAAACAGCTTGGTGAAGGAGGCATGAGAAAGATAAAGGGTGGTGGCCTGATTACCTCTAGCCATCCTCATGCACAAACACACACCTACCTGTCATGTATGGAAATGTCTCAGAATGTGGGCCCAGCCCAGATCTCAACAAAAGCATTGGTTTCAAAGATTGAGGAAACATAAAAACAACCTCGGAAATCACCCCTTCAGTCATCACAGAATGCCAGTGCTAGAAGAAACTCTAGTCATCATCCCATCCAAATTTATCATTGGAAAATGAAACTTGGACCTAGCAAGGGGGAAAAGAGGTATTCAAGATTAAGCAGAAAGTTCACTGCAGAAATGGCATGTAAACATAAACACCACTTCACATGTAGTCTAATCACTACCACCACCATCAACAAGGCTATTATAAATATATTTTTTCCTTTATTAGGGTATAATTTACACATAGTTAAACATCAAGGTATATTTTACATACAGTTTAAATTTACCCTTTAAAGTAAGTTCTGTGAGTTTTGTTAAACACGAACAATTTTGTCACCAGACTATATACTCATGACGCAAAATGTCCACCATCCAAAAGAATTCCTTTGTGCTCATTTATAATAAGCCTTCCCCTCTCTGCTCAGCCCCTAACCACCAAAGTTCTGCTTTTTGTTGCTACAGTTTTGATTTTTGAAAACATTATATAAATGAAATTAGAATTATACAGTTTGAGTCTGGCTCCTACCACTTAGAATAATACTTTGAAATTCATTCTTGGTGTTGAACAGATTAGTGACTCATTCCTAATGGTGCTGAGTAATATCTTATTATGTGGACGTACTAGAGCTTATGTTTAGGGCTATTACAGCCACCATAAACATTCATCTGTGGTTTTTGTGTAAATGTAAGTATTGATTTCACTTGAGTATATATCTAAGAGTGAGATTGCTGGGTAAATACTTACATGGTTATACAATAAGTATATATACTGCCAAACTGTTTTCTTATGTTACATTCCCACCAACAAGGTATGAGAGTTTTAGTTTCTCTATATACTCTTCAGCACTTGCTATTTTTTTATTCTGTTTTTGTTTTTTTAGCTTTTTAAATTTTGTTTTTAATTTTTTAGTTTTAGATAGGTGGGTAGCAACATCTCATTATGGTTTTGATTTTCATTTCTCTAATGTCAAATGGTGCAGATTATCTTTTCATATACTTGTCCTCCACATGTCTACTCGAATTTCTATTCAAATATTTTGCGCCTTTTGTTTAAATTGGGCTGTTTTCGTATTACTTAGTTTTGAAACCATAATTTATGTATACTGGTTCCGAATCTTTTAACAGATATATGAATTTTCTCCTAATTTGTGGTTTGTCTTTGCTGTTTCTTAACATGTATTTCTGTCTGTGTCAATCATGTTTTTGGTATTATGTCTAAGAAACCTTTATCTAATCCAAGGATACAAATATTTCCCTCTATATTTTTTTCAAGAAATTTTAGAGTATAAGTTTTTACATTTAGGACTGTGACCCATTTTGAGTTACTTTTTATATAACAATATATAGATCAACATTTATTCCTTATTTCTTTTTGTCCAATTGCTTCCCATTATGTATTGAAAGCGTTATCTTTTCTTCATTGGTTGACCTGTGCACCTTCGCTGAAAAGCAGTTGATCATGCAAATGTAAGTATATTTCTGGACTGCCTTCTGTTCCATCAATATGCCTAGCCTTTCTCTAATATAATACTGTCTTAATCATTGAGCTTTATAGAAGCCTTGATACTAGTTTGAGTGGTGCCTCAGACTTCGTTCTACGTGGTTTTATTGTTTTCAATTTTTTTGTTATTCTAGTTATTTGCCTTTCCATTTAATATTAAAATTAGCTTGCTTGTTTTTATACAAAATCATGCAAGAATTATGATTAGATCTCTGTTGAATCTATAGATCACATTAGGAAGGGTCAATGTCTTCTAATTCATGAATACAATAAATATCTTCATTTATTTAGGGGTCATTTTTTACTTCTTTTAACAGAACTGTATAGTTATAAGCAAACATAATTTGTAGTTATTTTGTTAGACATATATCTAAGAATTTTATGGGTTTGATGTTATTAGAAAAGGCGCATTTTAATTCCAATTTCCAATTGTTCTATGCAAGTATGTACAAATGCAATTGATTTTTGTAGGTTAACCATGTATCCTTCAAACTTGTTAAATGCACTTATTATTTCTAATAGCATTTTTGTAGATTCTTTGAGATTTTCCACATAGCCAGTCATGCCTTCTGTAAATACAGACAGTTTTACCTCTCCCTTTTCAATCCTTTTACTTCTTTTTCTTCCATTATTACACTAGTAAAGACCTTTGGTTCAACATCAAAAAGGAATAGGGAGAGAGGATATTTGTGTCTTGTGCTTGATCCAAGAGGAATGCATTAATCTTTCATCATTAAGTGTGATGTTAAAATCTTTAAGCGTGAGTGTTTTATAGATGTTCCTTAACAAGTAGAGGAATTTCCCTTCTATTGCTAGTCTTCTTAGAGGTATATGCATAAAGACATATTATTTTATATATATATGTATATAACTATATATGTATATCATATAATAGATATTGAATCTTGTTGAATGACTTTTCTGTATCTATTGAAATGATTTTATGCTTTTTCATCTTTAATCTGACAATATGATAAATTGAATTTATTGATTTTTCAAATGTTGAATAAGATTTACATTTCAGATATAAACCCTACTTAGTTGATTTGCTAGTACTTTTGGGGGGATTTTTATTTTTATGTTTCTGAGGGATATTAATTTGTAATTTTCTTGTCTTGTCATTTCTCATTCTGATTTTGGCATCAGGGTAATGTTGGCCTCCCAAAATGATTGGGCCAATAAGTTCAATGAAGTATGATCAGCATCATTAGCCATTAGGGAAAAGCACATCAAAAGCAAAATTATATTCCACTCCATATCTACTATGATGACTAGAATAAAAAGGATGCAATAACAAGGGTAGGTTATAATATGGAGACTCTGGAATTCTCTTAAATTGCTAGTGGGAATGTAAAATAGTGTAGATGCTTTGAAGAGTCTGGAAGTTTCTCAGAAGTTTAAAATGACTTATCATATGACTCAGCAATTCCATTCCTATGTGTATACCCATGAGAAATGAAAATATATGTTCATTCATACACTTATTCAGGAATGTTCACAGTAGCATTATTCATAATAGCCAAATAATAGTAGAACAAACCAAGTGTTTATCAATAGGTGAATGGATAAATAAAATGTGGTATATCTATACACTGGAATATTATTTAGCAGTAATAAAGAATGAAGTACTGATACATACTATTATGCAGAAGAACCTTGAAAACATGATAAGTAAAAGAAGCTGAATGCAAAAAGCCACATACTGTATGATTTGTTTTATATAAAATGTCAGTGGCAGAGGTGATTCCAGAGTACCACAGGAATAATAGCCAAAGCTCAAGCCAAGGAATCAGATGTAAACAAGGAAGGCAGTTAAGAGTCCAGTGGCTTTTGTTTTTCTAGCAGCTGGAGCTATGGCTGAGGGTGGAGGCAACATTTCAAAACAGGTACTATGTCATGCCTCACTTTGGTACACAGGAGGGAGTGAAGGGAACATTTTAAAAAATTATAAATTAATTACATGGAAATAGTGACTCCCCCCTAAATTAAGAAGGCCATAGTACAAAATTAATAGTGTAAATATTTCTATGCCAATTATGCATAATTTATCTATGCCAGATAAGGGTATAATAATACCTAAATGACAAGGTTTTTTTTTTTTTTTTTTTTTTTTTTTTTTTTTATTAATTTTTTTGCATACAAAAACAATAAACATTTTCTAAAAATACATACAAACAAAAAGATGCGTATCAAACATATTAGGAAGGTTGCACATGGGAAGTCGGGGAATAGAAATGGGGGTGGGAGTTAAAATAAATGAGAGAGGGACTTTATATGGATCAGTGATAATAACTCAATCCTCTATTTGACAAAGAAGAGGGAGAAGGAAGAGGAAGAAAAAGAAAGTGGGATAAAGGATCAGAAAGGGAGGAAAATAGAGAAAATTAGAGTATGACTCCAGGGTAGACCTGTTTTGTTGTCATTGAGTTGGTTGGTTGGTTTGTCTGTTGTATTCTTCATGTTTCGCCAAGTTGGCCAGACTGGTCTCGAACTCCTAGCCCAAAGTGATCAACCCGCCTCGCCCCCCAGAGTGCCGGGACCACAGGCGTGAGCCACCACGTCCAGCCCCCACATTGCTTCTGGCCTCCGTGGTAGACCTCCCAGACGGAGCGGCCAGGCAGAGGAGCTCCTCACTTCTACCCAGACACGGGGCGGCCGGGCAGAGGGGCTCCTCACTTCTTCCCAGACGATAGGTGGCCGGGCAGAGGCGCTCCTCACTTCCCAGACGATGGGTGGTCGGGCAGAGGCGCTCCCCACTTCCCAGACGATGGGTGGCCGGGCAGAGGCGCTCCTCACTTCTTCCCGGATGGGGCGGCCGGGCAGAGGCGCTCCTCATTTCTTCCCGGACGGGGCGGCCGGGCAGAGGCGCTCCTCACTTCCCAGACGGGGCGGCCGGGCAGAGGCGCTCCTCACTTCTTCCCGGACGGGGCGCCCGGGCAGAGGCGCTCCTCACTTCTTCCCGGACGGGGCGGCCGGGCAGAGGCGCTCCTCACTTCCTCCCGGACGGGGCGGCCGGGCACAGGCGCTCCTCACTTCCCAGACGGTGGGTGGCCGGGCAGAGGCGCTCCTCACCTCCCAGACGGGGTGGCCGGGCAGAGGCGCTCCTCACTTCCCAGACGGGGTGGCCGGGCAGAGGCGCTCCTCACTTCTTCCCGGACGGGGCGGCCGGGCAGAGGCGCTCCTCACTTCCCAGACGGGGCAGCCGGGTAGAGGCGCTCCTCACTTCTTCCCGGACGAGGCGGCCAGGCAGAGGCCCTCCTCACTTCCCAGATGGGGCGGCCGGGCAGAGGCGCTCCTCACTTCTTCCCGGACGGGGCGGCCGGGCAGAGGCGCTCGTCACTTCCTCCCGGACGGGGCAGCCGGGCAGAGGCGCTCCTCACCTCCCAGACGATGGGAGGCCGGGCAGAGGCGCTCCTCACTTCCCAGACGATGGGTGGCCGGGCAGAGGCGCTCCTCACTTCCCAGACGGGGCGGCCGGGCAGAGGCGCTCCTCACTTCCCAGACGGGGTGGCCGGGCAGAGGCACTCCTCACTTCCCAGACGATGGGTGGCCGGGCAGAGGCGCTCCTCACTTCCCAGACGATGGGTGGCCGGGCAGAGGCGCTCCTCACTTCCCAGACGGTGGGTGGCCGGGCAGAGACGCTCCTCACTTCCCAGACGGTGGGTGGCCGGGCAGAGGCGCTCCTCACTTCCCAGACGGTGGGTGGCCGGGCAGAGGCGCTCCTCACTTCCCAGATGGTGGGTGGCCGGGCAGAGGCGCTCCTCACTTCCCAGACGGGGCGGCCGGGCAGAGGCGCTCCTCACTTCCCAGATGGTGGGTGGCCGGGCAGAGGCGCTCCTCACTTCCCAGATGATGGGTGGCCGGGCAGAGGCGCTCCTCACTTCTTCCTGGATGGGGCGGCCGGGCAGAGGCACTCCTCACTTCTTCCCGGACGGGGCGCCCGGGCAGAGGCGCTCCTCACTTCTTCCCGGACGGGGCGGCCGGGCAGAGGCGCTCCTCATTTCTTCCCGGATGGGGCGGCCGGGCAGAGGCGCTCCTCACTTCCCAGACGGGGCGGCCGGGCAGAGGCGCTCCTCACTTCTTCCCGGACGGGGCGGCCGGGCAGAGGCGCTCCTCACTTCTTCCCGGACGGGGCGGCCGGGCAGAGGCGCCCCTCACTTCTTCCCGGACGGGGCGGCCGGGCAGAGGCGCCCCTCACTTCTTCCCGGACGGGGCGCCCGGGCAGAGGCGCTCCTCACTTCTTCCCGGACGGGGCGGCCGGGCATAGGCACTCCTCACTTCTTCCCGGACGGGGTGGCCGGGCAGAGGCGCTGCTCACTTCCCAGACGGGGCGGCCGGGCAGAGGCACTCCTCACTTCCCAGACGGGGCGGCCGGGCAGAGGCGCTCCTCATTTCCCAGACGGGGCGGCCGGGCAGAGGCGCTCCTCACTTCTTCCCGGACGGGGCGCCCGGGCAGAGGCGCTCCTCACTTCTTCCCGGACGGGGCGCCCGGGCAGAGGCGCTCCTCACTTCTTCCCGGACGGGGCGACTGGGCAGAGGCGCTCCTCACTTCTTCCCGGACGGGGTGGCCGGGCAGAGGCGCTCCTCATTTCCCAGACGGGGCGGCTGGGCAGAGGCGCTCCTCACTTCCCAGACGGTGGGTGGCCGGGCAGAGGCGCTCCTCACTTCCCAGACGGTGGGTGGCCGGGCAGAGGCGCTCCTCACTTCTTCCCGGATGCGGCGGCCGGGCAGAGGCGCTCCTCACTTCTTCCCGGATGGGGCGCCCGGGCAGAGGCGCTCCTCATTTCTTCCCGGACGGGGCGGCCGGGCAGAGACGCTCCTCACTTCCCAGACGGGGCGGCCGGGCAGAGGCGCTCCTCACTTCTTCCCGGACGGGGGCGGCCAGGCAGAGGCGCTCCTCACTTCTTCCCGGACGGGGCGGCCGGGCAGAGGCGCTCCTCACTTCTTCCCGGACGGGGCG
Organism: Symphalangus syndactylus; assembly: GCF_028878055.3. Classification (NCBI taxonomy): domain Eukaryota; kingdom Metazoa; phylum Chordata; class Mammalia; order Primates; family Hylobatidae; genus Symphalangus; species Symphalangus syndactylus. The sequence continues at coordinate 38,924,845 of NC_072429.2, forward strand.
GCCGGGCAGAGGCGCTCCTCACTTCTTCCCGGACGGGGCGGCCGGGCAGAGGCGCTCCTCACTTCTTCCCGGACGGGGCGGCCGGGCAGAGGCGCTCCTCACTTCCCAGGCGATGGGTGGCCCGGCAGAGGCGCTCCTCACTTCCCAGACGATGGGTGGCCGGGCAGAGGCGCTCCTCACTTCCCAGACGGGGCAGCCGGGTAGAGGCGCTCCTCACTTCCCAGACGGTGGGTGGCCGGGCAGAGGCGCTCCTCACTTCCCAGACGGTGGGTGGCCGGGCAGAGGCGCTCCTCACTTCCCAGACGGTGGGTGGCCGGGCAGAGGCCCTCCTCACTTCCCAGACGGTGGGTGGCCGGGCAGAGGCGCTCCTCACTTCCCAGACGGTGGGTGGCCGGGCAGAGGCGCTCCTCACTTCCCAGACGGGGCGGCCGGGCAGAGGCGCTCCTCACTTCCCAGACGGGGCGGCCAGGCAGAGGTGCTCCTCACCTCCCAGACAGGGCGGCCGGGCAGAGGCGCTCCCCACCTTCCAGATGGGGCGGCGGCCGGGCAGGGGCTGCAATCCCAGCACCCTGGCAGGCCAAGGCAGGCGGCCGGGGGGTAGAGGCTGCCGCGAGGCCAGACCACGCCACCGCACTCCAGCCCGGGCAACACCGAGCACTGGGTGAGCGAGACTCCGTCTGTAGTCCCAGTACCTCGGGAGGCTGAGGCGGGCAGAGCACTCGGCGTCAGGAGCTGGCGAGCAGCGTGGCCAAGATGGCGAACGCGTGCCTGCATCCAAAGGAGAAAAGGCAGGCAGCGGTGGCGTGCGCCGGCAGTCCCAGGCAGTCCGCGGCGCGGGCAGCAGCAAGCCGAGTAGATTGTGGTGTGGGCCAGAGAGGTAAAGAAAGAAAGAAAGAAAGAAAGAAAGAAAGAAAGAAAGAAAGAAAGAAAGAAAGAAAGAAAGAAAGAAAGGAAGGAAGGAAGGAAGGAAGGAAGGAAGGAAGGAAGGAAGGAAGGAAGGAAGGAAGGAAGGATGACAAGGTTTTTGTAGGACCAAATGAGGTAATAAATACATAATTGATATGAAAGCTATAAATTGTTAAACTATAAATCGAAAACTATAAATTGAAGAGTAACTGTGATCAATTAAAGTAGGTTTATCTACTGAGTCAATAATAGAGGTAACACAGATCCGTAAAAAACAGTTAATCCAAAAGTAGGCCAAAAGATGGAAAATAAAACATCTAGCAACATTGTAGATTTAAAAGCAATTATATTAATATTTACATTAATGTAAGCAATCTAAACACATTAATTATGAAACAGAGATAGTCAGATTATGCTGTTTACAAAAAAAAATCCACTTTAAATATAAAAACATAGATGAGAGTAAGTGAATGCAAAAAGATTTATCATTAAACACACAAAAAAAACTGGGAATGGTTATATTAACATGAGAACAGATAGTATTCAGAACAAGGAATACTATCAGAGATAAAAAAGAACATTGCGGCGGGGCACGGCGGCTCATGCTTGTAATCCTAGCGCTTTGGGAGGCAGAGGCGGGCAGATTGCCTGAGCTCAGGAGTTCAAGACCAGCATGGGTAACATGGTGAAATCCAGTCTTTACTAAAATACAAAAAATTAACCCATCTCTACTAAAATACAAAAAATTAGCCAGTGTCTACTAAAATACAAAAAATTAGCCAGGTGTGGCAGGGTGCGCCTGTAGTCCCAGCTACTCGGGAGGCTGAGGCAGGAGAATTGCTTGAACTCCTGGGGCGGAGGTTGCAATGAGCCTAGACAGCGCCATAACCCTCCACTCCAGCGTGGGCGACAAAGCGAGACTCCGTCTCCAGCAAAAAAAAAAAAACAAACAAACAAGCAAAAAGAAATGCTGCGCAATCAGAAAGGAGTCAATTAACTAAGAAAACGTAACAATCCTCTATGTATAAGCAAGTAACAATAGATTCTCAAATCTACAAAGTAAAATTTGACAGACAAGAAAAGAGAAGTATACAAATTTAAAATTCTAGTTGGAGACTTCAAAACTAGTCTCTCAGTGATTGATAGAATAAACAGATAGGAAATCAGTAAAGATACAGAAAACCTGATTATCACAATTAATGAAAAATGACCTAATTAACCTTTATAAAATACTCCAACTTAAATATTAATTTTAGTATGTGCAGAGGAAACATTAATCAGGATAGACTTTATGGAGTCATTCAACCAACCTCAACAAATTTAACAAAATTGAAATGATGCAAAGAATGCTTTCGTAACTTAATGGCAGTGGCAGATATATAAACAATAATTCATGTTATTGTTTATATAATAGAGATGTGTGCACAGTGAGCACACAGGAAAAGAGATTAATTGTACCACGGATTAAGTCAGGGATGTGGTTACAATGTCTTTCCGAAGGATTTAATGTTTGAAGGATGAATTGGTGGGGATGAATTGGTTCAAGCAGAACAAGTAGAGTGATAAAATAAGTCAAGTTCTGGAGCATGCCTGGTAAGGTAAAACAGGAGGTAACATGGTTAGAGAGTGGTGGGAGGCGATAATGCAAATAGTCAGCATTTGTTAAACATACATGATGCTAAGCTTTTTACAGCATGATTTCATTTATAATTTATTTATTGCATTGATATTTTATTTCAGATTTATTAAAATTTTTGGTACTGATACTTTTATTATCTTTATATTGAAGATGGAGAACTAAAGTTTAGAGAGTATAAGCAAACTGCCAAATCACATTGTTAGTAGCTGAGAAGATATTAAATTATTCAACAACGATGCGAACACCAACCCAGCCTGGTAGACTGGATATGAGCATCCCAGTACATGCCCAGTAAATACCAGCCCTGGTGAAGTCAGAAATTGAATGCAGGCTACCTGGCTCTAGAACTTGTGCATTAAGATTATACTACTAAAGTGAAGCTAGAGATATTGATTGTGAATGAAGTAGGAAAGGCCTTATTTATATGCAATCAGGAGCCATTGAAATTATTAGAGAAATGACAGAGGATGTAAACCTAATTATGTTATAGAGTGATAAAAATGGCAGCAATGTGGAAGACAGCCTGGAATGGGGAGAGGCAAACATCAGAAAGACTTTAGATTGTTATTGCAAGAGTCAAGACGAAGCCCCAAACTGTGACACTTACTATGAAAGTGAAAGAAGTTGATAAATTTTAAGGATATTTAAGAGGAAAATTGATAGCACTTTGTGAGAAAATTGTTTCTGTGGTAATAAAAGGTAAAGAAAATTCACATTTCTAACATAATTTGATGCACAGCAATGTCCTTATCTGAAATTCTAATTAGGGAACAGAAGAGAGAAAAAATTCCTAGCTATGAGTTTAAATACTTAATGATTTTTTACTCTCCACTCCCAAACATTCTCTGTTCCTTCTCTCTTCTCTTTCCCTTCCATTTTTTTTCCTTCCAACATGTTCATTAATTAAAACAAATTTTGAGATTCAGTTATTTCACTTCAATCTTCACTTCTAATAACACCAAAGAATTTGAGGTTCATTCCTAGAAATATGCTGTGCTTTTCCATGCTTCTGTGTCTTCACAGATGTCATTCCTCCTACCTGAGGTGTCTTCTCCACACCTTAGTTGCATAGTGAACACCTACACAATCACTTTTCAAGGCCCAAACAATGATTTGCCCATGACCCCCTCCCGCAGGCAACGTTAACCACTCCCTGATAGTCTTGTACAGGAATCTGTTCACAACTCCATTAGCATTCTCATATTTAAATTGCAACTATTTGGTTACGTGTTTGCCACCTCAACAAAGGTAGGTCAGGACTGTTGTTTTGTATTTTCTTGTCCCCAGTGCCTGGCAGAGTACCTGGCAAATAGTATAAGCTCAATAAATAAATGTTCACTGAAAAACCAACTGTTAAATTGATCTATGGCATGAAGATTGACTAATGTATAAGCTACATAGAGGAAGGTGATTAGGGTAACAAAGAGTGTGACCATTCCTCAGCATGTAGACACCGTGGGAATGGGACCCCTAGCTGAAGCCACATGCATCCCTTGCAAGACTAGTCTGAAACCTGAGGTGGAATGAACCAAGAACAAGAGAGGGGTTTATGATTTCTTTATGAGGCTTGCAAGGAGGAAACATATTCCAGATGTGATGTTAAAGAGGAACTAGAGCCCTTTAAGGACTTCTAGTTTCCTCATAGGATTTCAGCTTCTTACATACTATTCTTCAATCCTTTATGGAACTTCTCTCAGTCCTATTCTGCACTTCCTGATCACGGGTTTTTTAATAAGAAAAGAATTATGAAGGCTTCTCCAGGTAGATTCACAAATAAAAGTACCAGATGCCTGGCTAAATTTAAATTTCAGCTAAAAATGTAAGAAAAAATTAATTTCAGCTAAACAACAAATAATTTTGTTGTGAAATTATTGGTGAAATATTTGGTATATACTTATCCTAAAAAAATTCCTCATTGTTATCTGAAATTCACATTTAATTGGGCATCATGTATTTTATCCTACAGCCCTATCTCCAGTCCTATTTCTGCCGAGGATATAAAAGACACCGTGTAAACTGCATGTTTGCTATATCAAACTGAGCAAAAATATAGTGAATGAAATAGGCCAGAACTTTATTCAGAGGCTAATGAAAAAAAGCAGAGTTGGCACAGATGAATCTGTGGGCAAACAGGTTGGTAACATGGTGTTCCTTGCTTGGCCCAGGCATTTTGCCAGTAGCAACCATGAGCATATGACAGTACAACTTAACAGAATAGCTAAAAGCAGGAACATTGGAATCACACCTTCATGTGTCCAATTCCCTGCTCTGGCTCATATATGATTTGTAACCCTGGGAAAACTCCTCTAAGCTTAAATTTCCTTGTATAAAATGAGGAAATGGTAGCCTCTCAATGATTTTACTGATACATTGCTCCTAACTCAGTACCTGACCAGAGGAGGCAGCCTATTATTATTATTATTATTATTAGTGGTAGTGGTGGTGGTGGTCCTAAAATGTCACACCCTCCTCTAAGACAACTCAATGTAGAACAGAATAGAATAGAATAGAATAGAATAGAATGGAATAGACAAGTTTATTATTTATTTTTCACTTAGTATTTGCAAAGCACTGTGCTAGTTTTACAAATTTTCTTATATAATCTTTATAACAACACCAAGAGGTATCATTATTCCTATTTTATGGACACTGGATCCCAAGCACAGAGAAATTAGAAAATATTTTAACGTTACAGTGTCACACATCTTGTAACGGGCAAATCTGAAATTCAAAGTCAGTTCTGTATGATCCCCAAACCCATGCTTTTAACCACTAATGCATACATTGAAATCTCTCCATGAGATTGCCAACCCAAATTGTAATTCTTTTCTACCTTGAGAAAAAAAACACTCAGGTGATTTTTTAATTAAGTCTGGAAAAGTCTGTAGGAATTAAAACATTTCTTATTTCCTTCATTCCTATACCTTCTTACCAAGCTAGAATAGTGTTGTAGAAGTAGGTTCTCTTCTTCTTCCCAGCTTGGAGAAAACCCTCTTTCATAATCTCAGTTTCTCATCTAACCTAAAGCAAATTCACTTGCTTATGGCAGTGGAAGATAAATCACAGCTTTTTAACTGTTATTTATATGGCCAACATTAAGGGCTCTTTACAGTTATCAGGTGTTTCATTTTTATCTCCTATATTCTTACAATGGTGCTGATATATAGGCAGAAATTTATATTATGTCCCTTTTACAGATGTAGAAACTGAGACCCAGAAAGTATCTGTCATTTGCCAGAGTCACACAGATAATAAGCAAAAGAACCTGGTTCCTCTTCTCAGAATTATTTATTAGCTCATTTATTCAATGCATATTTGTTGGGTATCTTTTACAAACAAGGCACTATCCTAGACAGCAAAGCCATCTCCCTGAAGAAGACTGATCAGAATGCTTCCCCCTGATATTTTAACATTTCTTGGAAAGACAGACATTAAGTCATCAAAATTTAAGTGCTGAGAAGAAAGAATACAGAGTGTAGAAAAGTTAATCATATAGGGATCTGAATTGGATTTGAGAGTCACAGAAGTTTTCACCAAAGAAAACACATTTTAGCTGAGACCTGAAGCTATGAGGAACAAACCAAGAGGAGAGAAAGAATAAGAACAACAAGCAGGGAAAACGGAGGGTATTGAATCTGGGCCATGCAATGAGCTAGTGTTACTGACAGGAATCGAGGCCAGCTACGCTGACACTCAGAACAGTGCTAGCTTTTTGACACCAGACCTCCAAAAGCAGCTGATTTAGGATTTGTCTGCTTGCCCTATCCAGCTGCTATTCCTAAGAAGCCAGCAAATTTCTGTCTTAAGTTGCTGTATCAACAGCCTTCTCTTATCTATAGAGTGCCCTTTTGATGATTAGAAAAATATGCACCCTTTCCCAGCAAACACGGCACTGTGTCAGGATCCATGGCCTAACTGATAGAGGACACTTGAATGTCATTCCCCCACTAGCCTCTTGGACAATCACAGTGCTCAGTCATCAGTAGTGACCCTGATGACATAAATCTACCTCAGTGAAGGCCTTCTAATGTCTAGATTTTATTAGAGGCTCTGGCCTTGTCTGTCCTATACAAACAGTGGTGATCTAGAGTCTAGAGTCTAGATTCAACCCTTTGTACAAGAGAGACAAGACCAGTGTCTTCCTGAGAAGCTAGGCTGGGGAGGCCTGTGAAGACCACACCACACAAGGTGCAAGTAGAGCTCCCTGATTACTTTCCAGAAGTGGTTTGGTGCCTTGTGAAGAGTACTAACTAGTAAGTAAGAAACATTGCCATAGCCTTGGCTCTAAGATGCTGGATGAACCTCCTTTTGTCCATACTTTAGTTAATTTTCCCATTTATAAAATGGTCTTTTGACACATGCAAAGTATAAGTATTGGTAAATCAATAAGCTTAGGTATTCCCAAGTCCACGTTCCAATTAACTGAATTTATAGCATTCCTCAGGATAACCAATATCATCTAAACTTGAACCAAACTTTATTCTTTTGTGTGTATTGCAAAGGGAGATTATTTTACACCTGAAATACATAGCAGCATCTCAAATCCAATATTCTGTTTCACCAAGTGCAAATATATTTAACCCAGTTAATTATTTTTTTTTAAAAAAAGATGGTAAGGTAGACTTTATTCAAGGGGAAGCATGGTGATGGGTATGGGTATAGAGACCACGGCAATGGAGTCTGGCAGTCGGGGAGAAAGATTGGTCTTGATTCCCAAATTATTTTTTCTTCTTCTTCTGTTTTTTTTGTTTTGTTTTGTTTTGTTGCGTGTGTGTGTGTGTGTGTGTGTGCGTGTGTGTGTGTGTGTGTGTGCGTGTGTGTGTGTGTGTGTGTTTGGTATTTGCCATGTGCCTTGGTTAATATGTATTCAACTCTAAAAAAGATAGTTTTGCCTTCGAGAAGCCTATAGCCTATTGGTAAAGACATTTAAAAAGGACCTAGGCCGGGCGCGGTGGCTCAGCACTTTTGGAGGCTGAGGCGGGCGGATCACGAGGTCAGGGGATCGAGACCATGGTGAAACCCCGTCTCTACTAAAAATACAAAAAAAAATTAGCCGGGTGTGGTGGCGGGCGCCTGTAGTCCTAGCTACTCGGAGAGGCTGAGGCAGGAGAATGGCGTGAACCCGGGAGGCGGAGGTTGCAGTGAGCCGAGATGGCGCCACTGCACTCCAGCCTGGGCGACAGAGCAAGACTCCGTCTCAAAAAAAAAAAAAGGACCTAGCAGGTACATCAGAGGATCATCTATCTCTGTTTGGAAAAACTGGAACAAACTTTCAGAGGAGGTGAAGTCAAAGGTGAGACCAAGACCAAGCAATAGAGTAGGCTCCATGAGGATTCAGAAGTAATAAAACATTCTTCTCTTGAGACGTACAGGCTAGGAATCAACCTAAGTGTCCATCAACAGGTGAATAGAAAAAGAAACCATGATATGTATACACTGGAATACTATTTACTATACAGCCTTTAAAAAGAAGGAAATCCTATCATGTGCAACACAGTTGAACCTGGAGGACATTATGTTACATGAAATAAACCAGGAACTGAAACACAAAGAAAGACAAATACATACCACATGATCTCATTTACATGTGGACTCTAAACAAGAAGAACTCACAGAGGCAGAGAGAAGAATGATAGTTACCAGAGACTGGGAGTTGGGTAGTGGGAGGGATTGGGGAGATGCTGGTCAAAAGATATAAAATTTGAGCTCAACAGGAGGAATAAGTTTGAGACATCTATTGTACATCATGGTGGCTATAGTTAATAACATTGTATTGTATACTTGAAAATTGCTAAGAGATCAGATTTTAAGTGTTCTCGCCACACAAAAAAAGATAAGTAGAGTAATATGGGTATTAAATAGCCAGATATAGCCTTTGCACAATATATGCATATTTCAAAACATCATATTGTGCACCATGAATATGTACAATATTTGGCCAATAAACAAATAAGTAGATACATAAGCTGAAAGAGAAGAGAGCTGTTAAAACACTTAGTTCTCCTATGAGAACATATGGACACATTCGGGGGAGTAACACACACTGGGGCCTGTCAGGGTTTCAAGGGGAAAGAGAGCATCAGGAAGAATAGCTAATGGATGCTGGGCTTAATACCTAGGTGCCAGCTGGGCGCGGTGGCTCACACCTGTAATCCCAACACTTTGGAAGGCCGTGGAGGGCAGATCACGAAGTCAGGAGATTGAGATGATCCTGGCTAACATGGTGAAACCACATCTCTACTAAAAATACAAAACTTAGCTGGGCATGGTGGCGCATGCCTGTAGTCCCAGCTACTTGGGAGACTGTGGCAGGAGAATCCCTTGAACCAGGGAGTCGGATGTTGCAGTGAACCCGAGATCACACCACTGCACTCCAGCCTGGCGACAGAGCAAGACTCAGTCTCAAAAAAACAAACAAAACCTAGGTGACAGGTTGATCTGTGCAGCAAATCATCATGGCACATGTTTACCTATGTAACAAACCTGCACATCCTGCTGGCTACATGTGTAGCCTGGAACTTCAAATAAAAGTTGACAGAAAAAAAAGAGAAAAATAAAAGTAAAATAAATAAGACAGTTTGTTGTTGTTGTTGTTGCCTGTTTGTTTTGAGACAGAGTCTCACTCTGTCACCCGGGCTGGAGTGCAGTGGTGTGATCTCGGCTCACTGCAACCTCCACCTCCCAGGGTTCAAGCGATTCTCCTGCCTCAGCCTCCCAAGTAGCTGGGATTACAGGCATCTGCCACTACGCCCAGTTAATTTTTTGTATTTTTAGTAGAGACGGGGTTTCACCATGTTGGCCAGGATGGTCTCGAACTCCTGACCTCTTGATTCACCCACCTCGGCCTCCCAAAGTGCTGGGATTATAGGTGTGAGCCACCGCGCCCAGCCAACACTTAGTTCTTATACAATGGGGTCAAGTGTGCTATAGGACAGATGATGAAGTAACAAACTCTGCCTGGAGAAGGGTGGAGTGGTTATCATGAAGGTATCACAAAGAAGGACCATTTGAACTGAGGAATACGTAGGAGTGATCCGAAGGGAGACAAGGAGGAGGGTAGCTGAGGAAGAAGGAAGAGGAAGAGCAGAGGCATGGGGTGTGAAAGGGCATGGCCATGTGGAAACAAGGGATTGTCCCAGAGCATGAGGGAAGGCATAGAGTGTACAGGGAGGGCATAGGCTTGCCTTGCCAATCTAATTTGTTGCCTGCTGCTTGACACTGACGAGTAATTCTACCTGATATCCCTTTAATTATCAATGCTGGCCTTGAAACTAGCCTCAATAGATTCGCTCCAGAACCCTTTATAGATACAAATTTTAAAAATCAAGAGGGTTTTTCTTTCCCTATAAGAAAAATGTTTGGTTTGAATGATTGGGTATGGCTCATTAGTACAGATCCAAAAGCAAGCTGTGCAGACATCTTGTGCAACAATCTAAATTCCAAAGCAGATGATGTCACCTATCTATGCCCTATAAATGGAGCATTGTTTCACATGTATCTGAACAATTTATCTGCACCAATACCCCGTGCTACCAGAATGGCTGTCTCAGTACTTCGCCTGACAGTTGTCCTGGGACTGCTTGTCTTAATCCTGACCTGCTATGCAGGTAAGTGCTTCTGATCACAGCCCATGAATTGTTCAGTAGTTAGCAGTGACTAGAGAAAGCCGATGGCACTGATTCAGAACATAAAAGAAAGAAGGGGTCTCTGGGCACTCCAGAAAGAGCACTGGCCTGGGAGACAAGAGGTGTATCTTCTAACACAAAGAAAGTAGAATTTTAACAAAAACCTAGCCTCTATTTTCAGTGGATGTATGAAGTTTGAAATTTTTTATGTGCTCTTATGATATAATGACACTATTCTAGTATAAATTCCATGGGAGCTGACTGGCATTTATTTTTTGATAATTATACCTAATAATGTTCAATGGTGGAGAATATGTACTCTGGAACAAAACTCCTAGACCTGGCTCTACCACTAACCAGAAATGTGACTTTAGGAATGCTATGCAGTCTCTCTAGGCCTCACATATAATTGGGGACATTTAACTTTCTTGTAAAGTTATCATGAAAATTAAATAAAAGGAATGAAACAAATTGGAAGGGTACCTGGTTGATAATAAGCATGCAATAAATATTACCTGCTATTGTTGTCATGTATAATCTCATTTGGTTCTCATAGTAATCCAATGATGTAAACATGTACAGTTTTATCATTTTCCTTTTTACAGGTTAATAAACAGGTTGCAGAGGGCAAGTTACTTGAGCATACATACAGGTGGAAGTGGCACCTGCGAGTGAAACCTAGGTTCCTAGATTCTTTCTACTATTATTGAGCAAGTATTTCTTTCCCACCTTTTCCAAGCACATAGAAGCTCTATGCTGCCTTCTCATTAATTAATTTATTGTTTATCTGCAAAAGACTGTGAGGTCCATTCAGAATGATAGACCAGAAAACAGAGACAGTGCAAACATTTAGTGACAGAATCCTTTGAATGTAATTTGGCTGAACAACACACAGGCAGACATTACAACAGAATTACTCTAGATATGGCCACGGAGATTATTAAGTCCATTCTACTCCTAAAGAAATCACTACAGTGAAGTGAAAGGAGAGATTTGATACCAAGACCAGTCACCACCCTGTCTCTTATAAACTCTGAAACTGGTTAAATCAGTTCACTGCTTTGAACCTCAGTTTCTTTATCTGTAAAATGGGATACTATCAACTTCACCAGGTCAAATGAATATGCTTTTATAATTACTTTGTAAACTATTAAAACTGTACAAATATCAGCAATACTGTTTCTTAAGAACATTATATTCACATTCACTAAGAAACTCAACAAGGTAGTTACTGTAAATAAAGGCTATCCCATATAATACTTGAAAAAAGAAAATATTAAACTATTGGCTTTGAAGATTGTTTCTAGGATATAAATTGATATTTTAATAGCATTTTTTTAAATTTATATTATCTTCTAAAGCACTAGAGGAGAAAGTGAATTATAAATCATTTTGTTGCTATTACTATTAATAGTAACAATAAGACAGAGAACATTTATTTATTCATTCTTTCATTTATTATTTATTTATATAAGGTAAGTTTATCTTGGGATTGGTACTGTGAAAAGCTGTATATATATGATATATGTATGTATATATAATATAGATATATGTATGTGTGTGTATATATATAATTTATAAAATATCTTTCAATCCTGACAACATATGAGGAAACTGAGAGACGCAAAGTCAAGCACTGTGTGCAAGTTTACATGGCTAATTTTTTGTTAAAGGCAGGAATCAGACAGGTCTATAAAACTCCAGAGCGTGCAATCCACCACACTTTAATACCTCTCAATACATATGGGGTTCACAAGCTAAGGCCAAGATTTTGATTTCCACCCACTCCAATCCCAGGCTTCTTGTATCTTGAAAAGCCAGCTTTTAGTGTCATATTGAAATAACAAGACAATAGAATTTATTTTGCAAGTAGCCAGATAGAAACACGGGAGAAAAAATCTCATCTTTCATGCAAGAAATTACTGCTTTGCACTCGGCAAATGTCTTTACAGAACAATTGTTTGGAGGTTGTATTATACAATGTGAATAATGTGCTTTGTGGAGTTAAAAAAAATTAGGTTCAAACCCTGGGTCAGCCACTTTCTAGATGAGTGATTTCAGGTGAGTCATTTAATTTTCCTGATCATCTGTCTTCTCTCCTGTAACTGTGATACCACTGCTGAGCTGAATGACGATTAAGGCATGTGCTGAAAGCACTGATGCCGTACCTGCACAATAGGCACCTTACACATGAGTTCTGCTTCCACTTCCTTCCCACAATAAAAACAAACCAATCCTTTTGAGCATCTGGGTTGCCCAGCACTTTATGTGAAGGTCATATCTATAGTTCTTTTTTTTTTACCTTGACTTTTAGCATAACTATGCACATAACAGTAGGCTCAGGCCAGGCATGATGGTTCACACCTGTGATCCCAGCACTTCAGGAGGCCGACGTAGGCAGATCACTCAAGCCCAGGAGTTCGAGACCAGCCTGGGGAACATGGCGAAACCCCATCTCTACAAAAAATACAAGAATTAGCCAGCTGTGGTGGCATAAGCCTGTCATCCCTGTTACTCAGGAGGCTGAGGTGGGAGAATGTCTTGAGCCCAGGAGGTTGAGCCAGAAGTGAGTCGTAATCACTTTGCTGCCCTCCAGCCTGGGCGAGAGAGTGAAGCCCTGTTTCAAAAATAAAACATTAAAAATGTAGGCTCAAAAATACTATTTGAATGAAGGAACCAACAATCGGATATATGAATAGGTGATGATTAGTATATTGATTTTGGTTATAAGTCCCAAACTGGTGCTTCTATCAAATCTTTAGTTGTGTCATAGTAAACAATAAATGCTCATAGAATTGCCTGCCAATCTTTTTTACTAATAGTTTCCATTTTAGGATATAATATAGATGTAAAGTTTCTGACATAATTTGGCAGCCTCCACACAAAAGGTAGTTATATCTCCTTTATCCAAAGTCAGGGGTACATTGTCTAGAAGTTGGGACTTCTTGAGTTAAAACTTGTGCTGAGTTTGCCAGATAAAATACAAGAAACACAGTTAGATTTGGATTTCTGACAAACAACGAATAAACTTTTAGCATCAGTCTGTCCTAATTATTGCATAGATCTTTCTTATAGTACCAGAAAAGCATTTGTTGTTTATCTGAAATTTAAATTTAACTAGGCATCTTGTATTTTTATTTGCCCAGTCTGGTAACATTACTTGTCAGGGTACAATACAATTAAAAAATAAAGGTCCCACTTTATCCTGTGACCAGGGCTCAAAGGGGCGACCACATGTAGCTACTGTCACTCTTCCATCTCTTCTCATCTCCTGGGAGTAAAGACAACCAAGCAAAGTCAAAAAGCCCCCAAGAGATCTTGAATATAATCAACAGACTCTGGATCCTTGGCCCTCATTCCAATGGGCCCTTAAGAATCTAGTGTAAGAGGCCTGCAGTTATCGTCCCAGCATTTTCCTTACTCTCTATGAGGTCTTCTGTAAGCCTCTTAATCTTTTCACTTTTCAGTTCAGTGAGCTTAAAAAATGCATACTTTGTAAGATTGCTCAGGGGATAAAATTACACAACATTTGTAAAATCACTATGAAACTACTAGGTGATATGCAAGTGATAAAATTTCTTTGTCATCATTATCGTTATACTATTTTGAATCTTCCAAAAGAAGTGCAAATTGCATAACTTTTCCATCAAAGACTGTGCAGCTCATCAGAGTACTTTAGAATCCAAATCTTAATGCCAAACTGACATGGGTTTGAATTGTATTTCTACCACTTACTAACTGTGTGACTTTCAACCAGTTTCTAAACATCTCTCAAATTCTATTACTTTACCTTTAAATTGGGATAATTGCTCCTACCTTGTAGAATTGCTATGAGGATAAAATAAGATAATCCATGTAGATCATCATAGGCATGTACTCAACAAATATTACCCATTGATATTTCATTTTTATTTATTTATTTTATTTCTTAGAGACAGGGTCTCACTCTGTCACCCAGGCTTGGAGTGCAGTGGAACAATCATGGCTCGCTACAGCCCTATCTTCTGGGCTCAAGAGATCCTCCTGCCTCAGCCTCCCAAGTAGCTGGGATTACAGGTGTGCACCATCACACCTGGCTACTTTTTACTTTTTGTAGAGATGGAAGTCTCACTATGTTACCCAGGCTGGTCTCAAACTCCTGGCCTCAAGCAATTCTCCCATCTCACCCTCCCAAACTGCTGGGATTACAGGCATGAGACACCTCACCCAGTTGATAATTTATCTTTAATATTATTATTACCATGGGCATGGAGATCATATGGAAAAACAGACATTCTGTATGTCAGTCCTGGCACTAGCACTTACTGGCTGCTTAACTCGGGGATAAGTACTTAGCCTCTGGGAACTTTGGTTTTCTCACTCACAAGGCGGTGCCAGTGTCTACCTAAATATCAATATCAGTCTGTCTATTTGTTTATTTTTACAAATAAATGAGATAATGCATGTGAATATTTTATCCAGACAGGCATTAAATGTTCAATGAATATAACTATATAAGGCTATGAAATTAGTGAGTGGGTCAGAAAGAATCCCAAGCGTTCCCACCACAAAAAGGAGGATTCCTTCTTTGTTGCTGAGAATCACCTCTGAGATTCTGTTCTGTGTTTCAGATGACAAACCAGACAAGACAGACAACAAGCCAGACGACTCGGGCAAAGACCCAAAGCCAGACTTCCCCAAATTCCTAAGCCTCCTGGGCACAGAGATCATTGAGAATGCAGTCGAGTTCATCCTCCGCTCCATGTCCAGGAGCACGTAAGCACTGAGAAAAACGTTGCTTTTTGTCCAGTTCTCTGTTGATAATGACCACACAATGACCACATGGCATTAAAATATATGAGAAACAAAATTTGTGGCATAAGTAAATGTGTTATTTTTCGTTGAAAAATGTTGCGCTACTTAAAATATATTTTGCATCTGAATCAATTGCCCTGAACTTTTTGGGGGAAAGTACATTCCCATCAAGTGGTTCCATACACGATTTTTTTTTTTTTTTTTTTTTTTAATCTCAGGAGCAAATAGGGAGGAGGAAAAACACTAGACTAAGAAACAAAAAGCCAAGTTCTGATCCTAACTCAGTTGCTATTTTACTAGGTGGTCTTGAACAAGGCCCTCCCACTCTGAAGGACTCTATTTGCTCATATTTTAACTGTAAAATTAAAATAATAGATGGCCCACCCCTTGTAAGCACTGTGATTATGTGATGAAGGTAAGAGGTAGTGATACGTTCATTAGTGATGGGTGTGATGAGTCCTGCCTATATTTTCTAGCTTGAGTAGCTCAAGAAGATTAGCAGAGACAGTAGATAACCTCTCTTTAAAGACAATCTAGAGAACCTCTCAACATGAGTGTTGGTTTTCATCATGAGGGACTGCCTTCGGGCAGATCACCAATCCCAGAGTCTTCCCAATGTTCTCAGCCTACTTCGAAGCCTGTGTCTAATTCCCAATACGTTATTTTTGCCTACATAGTTCTGATTTGACACTACTACCTCACTGTATGCTTTATCCTCCCCATATTAATCTCCCAAATTTCAGTGCTCCAAGATGAAATTCACTCTTTCGAATTTCCAGGTGCTTTCAATTTCCACTGCTCTAAGCCTCTGCTCTCTAATTTTCTCCCATATAGATCCTTAAGCAGAGTTTGACTGGGTGTGGTATATCCACCTGATACAGAATCCCCTGGGGGAATTTATTTTTAAAAATGCAGATTTCTGCATCCCATTTTGCAACTTTCTGGGGACAAGGCCATGGATATGGTTTTCAACAAGCTTTTCAAGTAATTCTGATATACAGAAATTTTCAAAAGCCATGCCTTGATCAGATGTTCTGGGTTGCATGGATGGGCCTTAAAGATCCACAAAGCCTTTACATTTTTATTAATATTTTGTGTCAGTGTGATTTATTTATTTTTTTTTTTTTTGCATTTTCCCGGGGAAAGTGTTCATGACTTCTATTAGATTTTCAAAGGGGTCTTTAACCAATAGCAGATTAAGAACCACTTCCATGTGGGAGTAATCAGGGGTTTTGTAATCTCTGATCTGCTTAAAGGGATAGATTGTCATCTGATTGGGCAGTGTTCTACAGGCAATCCTTCTCCACAAATTGTTAAAACTCACAGGTGTTTTTTTTAATTGTTACATTTCCTAATGTGGTTGCTTTTGCAACTGTTATCTTTCCTAGATTGTTAATGTAAACAAGGAGGAAAGTCATAGGCCAACAATAGGAGCACCACCCATTAGATACAAACTAAAGATTAGACTCCAGTTGAATTAGTATTGTTACATTCACACAGCAAAGCAAGGAGTTAGAACATTAATAGTTCTTTTCATTCCTTCCCTAGGGAATTTTCCAAGTATAACATAGGACATTTTTCTCTGTGTTAACCATAAGAGTCGACTCTCTGATATGCTAAAGAATTGCTGTCTGCTCTACGCTCAGAAATGGCCCTTCATCTACTGGTTTCCCTTTCCCTCATTATATTCTGAGTAAATGGCCTTCTTTCTGTTGCTAGAAATGATTACCATCTCATGCTCTCTTCCCTTACTCTCCCTCCTTCCTAAAATACTCTCCTTTTCTCATGACTAGTTCTTGAGCCTGCAGCTAATCTAAAAGTCACTTCCTCAGAAACTATTCTATGACCATTGTTGTTAATACTGTCCTCTTCCATTCCCACTGCCTGCTATTCTCTATCACTGTACCTTGCTACAGTGTCATAATATTTGTTACCATCTGAAATGACTTATTTATTTTTAATCAAGTAGCAAGTGAAAGTAGAGACCAGATCACGTGACTGGTTGCAGGCGCACAGTACCTGGCATACAGTGTCAGGCACTTGAATTAATTAATTATGGAAAGATATCTTGCAGATCAGACCTAAAGCCCATCTACCTCAATTTGACTGAGAAATCCTGAAGGATCTTTGCTCAAAGACACAGCAATATCTGCTCAAGAGATAAATCTGTGGGTGGTAGAGCCAGGACCTAAGACATACCCATAAATCCCTGTTCAAGGGAAGACCATAAGCAAAATAGAGGGTGGAGGATAGGAGGAGACATCAGAAAGTATTGCTAAGCACTTAACATGTGCAAAGCAGGGACACAGATTGTGAAGGAAAAGTCTAGGCTCTTAATCCCTTCTCCTCAAATAATTTGCAGTCCTTATGGTAAAATTACTTAAACCAATGCAATAACTAAAAATGCCTAGCAAGGTAAATGTCAGCCAAAGATCACAGGCAGTTTCCAGCGAAAGGAGTTATCAATGGGTCCAGTGTGCTTAGGGAAGTGTTTATGGCAAAAGCAAGATGTAATTTGGGCCTTGAATGACTGAACAAGATTTGATTTGGAAGAGACAATGAGAGGAATAACAAAGATTCATAAAGGTGGGAATTTTACTTTACTTACTCCAATATGTCTGATGCCTAAGTGGTGTGTCAGATGCATAGTAAATGCTAGAGACATGCTTTTGGGACAGTGAATAGACTGGATTGTTCTCTCCACTTGCTTTTGGATCACCTTGGAGCTACCTAGACTGCATTTTGCTCATCATTTTTCTGAAAAATATACATATTCTTAACTTGTCTCACCCTTTGAGAGCCCTTAATTCTTGGGAATATTTTCCCCTCTGGGTTCCATGATGTATTTTCCTGGTTCTCTCTCTACCACTAGCCATTCTTTCTCATTCTTTTTATTTGACTTTTCTTCATGCACCTGCCCTCCAAATATCATTGTTCCTCAGAATTCCAAATATGCTTGGTTTTTCACATTGCAGTTTACACATTGGGAATACTGCCTATAATCTAATGAGTTTCAAATTCACATTTCTGTTGTAATTTTTTCCTGAGCTCCAGATGGAATAACTGATTGCTTGCTACAAAATTCCATCGTTTTTCTACCACTATTTCAAATTCCACTGGTCTAAACCCAAGCCCATCATCTCACTCAAAACCTTCCTCCATATCTCATTAAGTCACATCATCATCCACCTAGAATCCAGAAACCTAAGGATCTTCTCAAATCCTTCCCGCTCATCACCACCTTTATCGAATTGCTGAATATTCAACCATATATACCTTCCTTGGGTATATGTATATGCACCCTATATACATTTCTCTTTCTCAGCTCCACTGACTAGCTGGTCAAGTTGAGCCCTTCATCATCTCTTTCCCAATTTCCTTTTATTGGATTTCTAAAAAGTTCCACTCTTTTCTGTCTCTCTTTTTATTGGATTTCTAATAAGTTCCACTTTCTGTCTCACCAATTCATCTTCTACCTACTACCAGAACTTATATCAGAAAAATGTAAATTTGGTCATATCACTGCCACGCTTGAAAGTTTTTCACGAATTTCCATTGCTTCCAAAATACAAGCAAATGCATAAATGCATTAGGCTGATGTCAAAGGTCCTTCTCTGATGCCAATGTATCTTTCAGTCACATTTCTCACCTCTGCAACCTGAAGCCCCAATGACTAATGAGTTTCATTTTAAAGCAGGTCATGTTTGTATAAATCCCCAATATCTGTGCATGTGATTTTTCCCTCTGCTGAAAATGCCTAGCCCCAAAGCCAAAACCCCACTCTGTTCACTTGGCAAGTCTAATCATTTTCTAAAGCCCAATTCAAAAACAAACTCTGTAAAAAAGTCATAGACACTTAACATCAGAAATTTCAGTTTTTCATATTCAGGGATTTCATAATCCTTTGCAGAAATCATCATAACAACTTTTATCCCCACATTGTATTAAATTACTTGTATCTGAGTTGTCTGTTTTCTCCACTAGAGTATAATTCACAAGCCATATTTTAGTTATCTTTTACGATCTCAGCAGATACCCTGGTACCCAGTCTTTAAGCCATAGGGCATCATGTTTCTAGCATTTAGTAATGACTCTGGAGACCTCAGTTTTTAAATTTTCTTTGCAACTTACCAGCCATGTGCTTTGGACAGGTTGTTTAATCTTTAAGCTTCAAAGGTTTTCTCACACATAAAAAGAGATAATAAAGATGCATTCAACAAATATTTATTAATTTCTACTATTTGCCATGCACTGTTCTAGGTGCTGGGGATATATTACTGGAAAAATATACCAAAATATATGTCTTTATGGACTTTATGTGTGAATAGATACCTAACTAATGGGTTTGTTGGCAGGTGCAAAAAGATAATTATGCATAAATTACTCATCCACTATGAACTATGTGGATATTTTAGGTCTTATTTCTTTCTGACATAGAAAAATCTAGAGAAGAACAGTATGGCTCAAACATTATACAGCACCTTAGTGATCATTCTAACACTCCTGTTCAGTCCGAATTGTAATTCTTATTTTCTCTTTTTTTCTCAAGAGGATTTATGGAATTTGATGATAGCGAAGGAAAACATTCATCAAAGTGACATCCTCAGGTGATTTTTCACTTAAAATTTACAACTGAAATAATAGTGTATTGGACAAAGGAAAAAGAGTCTGTCTAGTTTTATTTAATAATTTTGGTTACCCATGTCTACCTACAAGCAGAAAAAGTACATTTTTAAAAATTCTTACTGTAGTTTTTTAAATTAATTTTAAATGAATGTATTTTTATCATGTACAAGTTTCTAATAATAAAATTTTCTTAAGAGAGGAGGTACAACTGTGAGATGAAGTGAATAAGGATGGCAAGTTTGGAGACATGGTTCCTGTCACAAATCTGTTAGGAACTTGCTTTGTACAAGTTCAGCCTGTGAAATGAGGGACTAGCACGCACTAACAATCTAAGGACCCACGTAATCATGCAGTTAGTTACTCATGAGAAGAGTGAAATTTGCTGAACCTAATTCAAAGAGAAAGGATAACAAACTTTCTATCTCATGCAGTTAGATATATGGGCAAACAATATAGTTTGAGTGCTCAGAAATACTTGCTTTTTCCCTACTCGGGTCTCTCCTGAAAATGCATATTGAAATACAAAAACAAAAGTGTTAGATCTGGAAAAGTAGTAATATTAGTAGCTGGTATGAACTGTGTTCTTACTCTGTTTTAGGCATCAAGCTAAGTGATTAATGACTAAGTGCTTTGTAGTATTTAATTCATAATCACTATGCACAATAGATATTATTATTCTTAAATTTTATAAATAAGGAAATAAAGGCCCAGGGAGGTTTGCTAATGTGGCTATATTAATAAAGGAGGAAGACAGAATTTGAATTCAAGCAGCCTGATTCCAAGGCCTGTGCTGTATCTCTAAGCCATAGTGCTACTGGAAACAGAGCAGAATAGTATAGGAGAAGGCAGTGGAGAATAATGATTAAGCTAAGTAATCTAAGTCATACCTCAAGATGTTCATAGAAATACAACACTACCCCTTTGCTTAGTTGAGTTACTTTATCTGCATATTCAGGAAGCATGGCCTTTCCCAGCTTCTGTTTGTGATCTTGTCTGGAAATGCTCCTTTTCCCCATTGGCTCCATTTCATAATCCAGGTATGATTAATGTAAGTTCAGAAAGTTACTATTATATTTCCCCGGAACTTAGCCCACCCATTCCCATATGCCTCTAAGGATGAGAATCAGGCTTGAGCATTGAAATCAAAACATGCCCAACCCAGACTCTCCTGACTCTTACCCTAAGGCCAATTAAGCTTTTAAACTCAGTCACTTATGTTTGTATATTTTCATTCCCATCTTCTCCGAGAACAGCCTACCTCTTCTTGCAGGTGTCCTAATACTTTGCCTTCATTCCAGCTTCTGGTACACACCTATAGTTTTTGGTACCCACACCCCAAATCCTTGGAGTACATCCTACAGGTCTGGTCTATGATGTAGTCTAATAGCCAAGGCCACATGGAGGAGCAGAAAGAGCAGAAGACATAGACAAGATGTAAGTTCAACTTCTAAATCAGCCACTTAATGGTTATGTAACCATGGTCAGGCCACTTTAGCTGCCTGAGCCCCACTTTTCTCCTTATGAATTTTTAAAACGTAGGGAATCTTAATGCCGTAACTTTTTTAACTGCACATGAAAAACTTGGAATTGATGCATGAACCAACTTAAGATGCCCTGATGAGCAGGGAGGAATGGCTCAATCTAGGGATGTAATATAAAAAACATTAAACTAGGGAGAAGGAAGCAACTAAGGGAGAGACTAATTTTTGTATTTTTAGTAGAGACAGGGTTTCACCATGCTGCCCAGGCTGGTGTTGAAATCCTGGCCTCAGGTGATCTAAGTGATCTGCCCACCTCAGCCTCCTAAACTGTTCCGATTACAGGCATGAGACATGGCATGCAGCCAGCATTTCCTAAATTAAGACAGGTAGTTGGATAGATAGATCTTATGTTTCTCTTATTAACATTGATTTTTTTTTTTTTTTTTTTTTTTGAGATGCAGTCTCACTCTGTCACCCAGGCTGGAGTGCAGTGGTGCCATCTCGGCTCACTGCAACCTCTGCCTCCTGGTTCAAGCGATTCTCCTGACTCAGTCTCCCGAGTAGCTGGGACTATAGGTGCACATCACCATGCCTGGCTAATTTTTGTATTTTCTTTTAGTAGAGATGAGGTTTCACCATGTTGGCCATGATGGTCTCAAACTCCTGAACTAGTGATTCTCCCCCATTGGCCTCCCAAAGTGCTGGGATTACAGGTGTGAGCCACCACACCTGGCTGATCCCTTCCTTTTTTTTTTTTTACACGTTTCTTTAATGCTTCTTTAATCCACACCTACTATATCAATCAGCCAATGCTACTAAAATGAATAACTAGCTGGCTATTGAGAAGTTTATGGACTCAGCAATCACATAGCTCTGTGTATCTCATAACTGTAGAAGGAAATGATAAAGTTATGTATAAAGGGGACTTGGGAATGCCTTGGAAAAGATAAGAAGGAGTATCTGGAGGAAGGGATAAGCATTATGAATGCTCTACAAATAAGGTGAACTCTGAGAGAAGAGGTTCTACACACAACCTGATATGATGAGTAGAGAGAGGTACAGTATTTGGAAAAGTATCCAATAACTGAATACCTGGTTCATCTGAGAACCTCTCAGCCCCTACTGAACAACATGGGCATGATTTTTACTGGCCTTAATATTTTCAATAAAATTAAAATTTTAACTCCACTTGTCCTGCGTTGTTTAAAACCATATGAATTCAAGTCATCTTTATTTGTGTCTTTTTTTTTTTTTGAGACGGAGTCTCGCACTGTCGCCCAGGCTAGAGTGCAGTGGCGCAATCTCAGCTCACTGCAAGCTCTGCCTCCTGGGTTCATGCCATTCTCCTGCCTCAGCCTCTCCGAGTAGCTGGGACTACAGGCGCCCGCCACCTAGCCCGGCTAATTTTTTGTATTTTTAGTACAGACGGGGTTTCACCGTGGTCTCAATCTCCTGATCTCGTGATCCGCCCGCCTCGACCTCCCAAAGTGCTGGGATTACAAGCGTGAGCCACCGGGCCCGGCCTTTATTTGTGTCTTAAGTCATTTGATATTTTAAGTATAAATTTTCTTTCCTGCATAAAAACAAATTTGGACGAACCTCACTGGATTACTAAAATTATCAAAAGAGGTAATGGATAGAAAGTCACTTTATGAATTCTTAATTTTTATACAAGTGTTTCGGATTAAGGCAAAATCTACTATAGGACACACTAGACTTTTATGCTTAGACTTGCTCAGTCACAACTTCCTAGGGAGGGATCTAGGAATAAGTAAGTCAGACAGGAAATTCCAATGCACCCGATGAGCAAAACTGCCCATGGCCACTTGATTACCTTTTCGTGTCACTTGATTACCTTTTCATGAAGTCTTATGGAAAATTTTTCTTTTAGAAATTAGGCAAAAAAAAAAAAAAAGCCTTCCCTAAAGTCAGATTCCTCTTTTCTGCTTATAAGATTTATGTGATGGCTGGGCACGGTGGCTCATGCCATTACAGGCGCCTACCAAATCCCAGTGCTTTGGGAGGCCAAGCGGGCAGATCACCTGAGGTCGGGAGGTGGAGACCAGCCTAACCAACATGGAGAAACACCGTCTCTACTAAAAATACAAAATTAGCCGGGCATAGTGGCACATGCCAGTAATCCCGCTACTCGTGAGGCTGAGGCAGGAGAATCGCTTGAACCTGGGAGGCAGAGGTTATCGTAAACCAAGATCAAGCCACTGCACTCCAGCCTGGACAACAAGAGCGAAACTGTGGCTCGTAATCCCAGCACTTCGGGAGGCTGAGGCTGGCAAATCATGAGGTCAGGAAATAAGAGACCATTCTGGCTAAAACTGTGAAACCCTGTCTCTACTAAAAATATAAAAAATTAGCCAGGTGTGGTGTCAGGTGCCTGTAGTCCCAGCTACTCGGGAGGCTGAGGCAGAAGAATCACTTGAACCTGGGAGGCAGAAGCTGCAGTGAGCTGGGTGGGATCACAGCTACTGCACTCCAGCCTGGGCGACAGAGAGAGACTCTGTCTCAAAAAAAAAGATAAGATTTATGTGACTTAGTTTTTTCTTTTTCATCACCTATCTATCCAGAAACTCAGTGAAGCTGGTGACTCAACTTATCCTTAGGAGTTTATTCAATGTACATTCTCCCTGCATTCTTGTTTCTGATTCTTTCTTTATATACTTTGAATTTTTCCTTTTGTTGTTGTTGCTCATTTCCTCACATATGTATTATAGTTGATTTTATTATGAAACCTCTTCTATTTTAAAGTGCAGAAGCATAAAAATTTTAAGGAAAGGTTTAAAGTTCTTTGGTTTATTTAACATCTTAAACCCTCTCTACTTGATAATTGTTTTCCTCTCTTTGGTTTGTGTTTCAAAGGACACACCCATGTGGCTCCTGGACAATCCAAAAGCAGCCAAATCCTGCTTTTCCAGTTCTGCTTCACAAGTCCTCCAGGACAGAGCCCTCAAAGCAACTCCCAGCGAGTTCTCAGGATTCAGGCTCTGGCTTCAGCCAAACAGAACTCATTTTGAACACCCTGACTGCATTTTTGCTTTTAGAAAGTTAGAATAAATATGGTGCTTTGGGATCACATAGTTGATGGAGAAGATTTGTGTTGCTATTAATAATTTTTTCTGGCCATGTTTAAAGTTTTAATGATACAAATATATGTATCTCTTGGTGAATATTTATATATTTATATATTCAACAGGATAACCAAAGAATGGTTCAAAATAAGAGGACTAAAGCCCAGATAATGTAGCAAGTTCAAATTCACAGAGCCAATAAGTGACAGAAACAAGATTAAAATCTGACCTCAAAACAAGCTCTCAACTCCTAAAAATGTATGCAGTTTCAGAGTTAAAACTTTTACACATCTTTTTTGGAAAGTATTTTTAAACTATCTGAGCCCACTCTCCTACGCTAGTAAACTTAAAAACTGACCTGTTTAAAATTAAAGAGTCACTATTTTTCTCACAGAATAGCAGTGTCAGAGATGGAAGGGTCATTGAAATGTTTAGTTTCAGCCCTTTCATGCCACCACCTTATTACACAGAGGTGGATCCTCTGCAGCCATGGCTGTGGTTCTTGCCCACTTACCAGAAGTAAAATGTGACATAGCAGAGCTAGAAATACAGTAATCTCCCAGAATTGTTTAATGCGGACAGTAAGACAAGACTGAAATCTTATCGTAGAGCAAGATGGCAGTTAAAGCAGTGCTCTAATCTAGAATAAAGTTTCTACGTGCTGCTTCTACTGAGTTCTCAAAAGCTATCTTGGGTTTTGTCCTTCCCAAACACATAAACTCTGAAAGTAACTCAAATGTATGTTTAATAAATCTTTTGTTTGTTTGTCTGTCTTCCTGTTTTTACTTAGCCAGAAGAGGTCTGTAAGCAGCACAAAGAATTTTAATAATATAGGTAGATAAACCAAGAGTGAATGCCTACTAAATGTTGACAAATGCATGTTACTTTCTACAATAAATTCAGACAACTCACACTCTGCATTTTCTAGGGATTGTGTCAATTTCAAATATCACATCCCACTTAACTAAATACTTAGAATGTCTATTATATTCAGTATCTGGCACACAAACTGCTTCTCCCCATCAAATGTGGCTGCAAAATCTCTTTTCCGATATTGACTCACTGATTTGTGCCTGGACAACACATTTACTACAACTATATTAATTAATACACTACCTATATGTGAGAAACACACTCTACCAGAACTTTTCTGCCTTTATCTTCACCTATCTGTTGTACATTTTGAAATCACTTTTTCATGTTGAGGGCTGGGAAAGTGCCATATTAATACGGGATTTGATAAATTCCTAACAGGTCACCGACAAGGATCTCCAATGATCTATAGAGATTTTGAAGATTTTGCTTTACAATGTGTGTTTCCTCTTCCTCCCCTTCATTGCCTTCTTCCCCTACCCTCCAAGAAGACCCACGTCTTCAGCCAGCAGGTACACCTGTTCTTAAAGATCAAGAATCTCTTTCATCTGCATAGAATTTTTCTTTTGCGACTCTTTCCCACTATCATCTCCTTGTAACCTCATAACCGCAATGTGATTGAAGTGAATTAGGGAGGCGTTGTTTTCTGTATACGACAGGTGAAGAAACTGAGGCTCTGGGAGGCTGATTGGTATCATGCCTAATATACCAAAACTGGTAGAGGCTACATGGGAACTCCAACCAGGTGTGTCTAACTCCCAGCAGGGAATTCCCCTCTGATATGCTGAGGACACAATCTACGTCATCACTATTCTGTCCCAAATCCCAAACTTTCTATCATGACTCAAGTACTTGAGGGAATTTACACTTGGCTTTTTACAGAAACGCTGAGTAGATAGAGTAATTCTATTTAAATAAAATTCAATTCAGATTACTTCCTTCTGCCATTTCCCATCTCATTTGAAGCAAACACTACACTTTAAAATTTCTTTACAATGGTGTCAAAGATCCTATCTGAGCTATTCACTTCCATTCCTTTCTCCTACTCATTATCTTTCTCTTTTCACTCCAGCCATATTGGGATCCTTGTCAGTCTTTAAACAGTCCAAGTATGTTCTTTTTATAGGGCCTTAAATTTCCTCTTCCTTGTGCCTAAATTACTCTTTCCCAAGATGGCCACATGGCTTGCTCCTTCATTTATTAAGGTCTTCTCCTAAATATTACCTTCTCAGTGAAGCCTTCGTTGATCATTTTATTTAAAACTGTGTCTTCTGCCCTAATGTGTCTATCTTCTTTGGCTGCTTAATTTTTCCTCCTATGGATATATTTTTTTTAATATATATCTTTTAACAGAATGTTAAAACTTTATTTATTTCATTCCTTTTTCTGCCTACCTTCATTAAAATGTAATCTCCAAGAGGCAAGAATTTGGCCTCTTTTGTTCAATGTTCCTGGTGCAATCATGAGCAATTAGAACAGTGTCTAGCAGAGAGCAGCTGTTCTGCAAATGTTTCTTGTATTTTGCAAGAAGTGAAGAAATTTAAATGATAGAGCTTCTATCCAAGGGCAAGATAGTAAGGGTACACAGTTGAATATCCCGTGATTTTTGCTTTCAAGTAGCTCACAGTCTTGATGCAGAAGTTATGCGTGCATAACCAACTAAACATACGCAACACGGTACAGCATAACAGAGGCACGGACATGGGAACGTGGGAACCAACACAAAGAACCATTCATGCTCCCTCAGAAATCCGGAAAGATTTCTCTGATGTAATAATATTTGATCCATGACTTGATGGATGATAAAGGATTTGAAGACATGGAGAAGGACAAGGAAGGGCATTTCAACCACAGAAGAAAGCTTAAACCAAGCCTCAGACTATGGCAATGCTTGACGTTCAAGGATAGCCTTACCTACCTTTTTTAAGAAACAGATTTCATTAGGATACCTTCCATGCTTGGTCCTGCATAAATGTTACCTCATTGAATCCTCATACTTAGTACAAAAATTAGATATGATCATTCCATTTTGAAATGATGCAGTTGAGAATCTGACAAGATCACCCAGTTGAGTAACACTGGAGCCAAACTTGAACAAAAGTCTGTGTGACTGATTTCCTTTTGTATTTATTTTGGGAGTGAGAGGAATTACTTTCTTTTTAAAAAAATTAATTTTATTTTATGTTCTGGGATATATGTGCAGGACATGCAGTTTTGTTTCATAGATAAACGTGTGCCATGGTGGTTTGCTGTATCTATCAACCCACTACCTAGGTGAGAAGAATTACTTTTTAATATGTACTAATTGGCAAAATGTTTTCTTCAAAATTTAGATCCAAAAATTATTAAAGTGGCATATGTTACCATGTGAGAGGGAAAAATGAGGGGAATATGGAAATGTGTGTATACTTCTAAAAGTTAACAATCTCCCACACTAATCCCATTATTCCCAAACCAGCCATATCAGCAACCAACATTGATGCTGTTGTCCCTGCCTGTTCAAACATATCCAAACATATTCACCTGTAGAGTGGGATTTGGGTGAGTGCTTTACTCTGCAGCTTGACGGTCTTATTGAATAATTTCTCATGGCATTTAGTTTAGGTAAAGAGATAGAAATCTTTGAAAACTATTCAATATCTCATTATTTCCCTATGATAGACTTTCATATTGTTTCTATTTTTTCAGTTTCTCAAAGGATTCTGCAATAAACAAGCTTATATGTATAAGCACATGCACTAATATTTATATATAAACATTTTTATTTAATGTTTTTATAAAAGATTTTCAAAAATTGAATTGCAAGATCAAAGGACATTTTTAAAAATGCTAATGGACATTGTGAAAAAGCCTTCAAAATGTAGCCACTCCCTTATTGGCCCAAATGGACACTTTATTGACTCACAGCATATAAGCAATTTTCTAAACTTCTAACTAATGAACAAAAACTGCATGCATTTAAAGTGTACACTTAAATAATTCAAACATATGTATATACTCCCAAAATCACACAATTTAAATACTGAACAATCTTGGAGCTCACAAATAATCATCAAAGATACAAATAATCATCAAATAATCCTACATAAACCTATAATTATGTTTTGAAAGACTTGCTCGGGAAGGAAGGAAGATGGTTCTCTTGGAAGCTGTCACAAATGTGTATCAACTGGGTGAGGGAAGGTTCCTAAGGAAGGGAGACATGTGCTGAGATCCCAAAAGAGAAATAATGAAGTGGTTGTATAGGACAAAATTCATAAGGCAATGAAGGAGAAGAGGCATTTATAGTTGAGTGAATGGCATTTGCAAAAGCCCTGTGGTAGGTATACTGTGCTCTAGCCATGAAGAAACGTCAACGTGGCTGGAAAGCAAATAAGAAGGAAGAAAGTAAGTCTTATGGGACCTCATAGGTTATGGTCAGGATTTTATTCTTAAATCCAAGAACGATGGAAAGCCACCAAAGGGTTTTGAGCATTGGAACACATATGATCATTGCTGCATTTTAAAAATATCAGTTGGCTGTTGTGCAGGCTAGATGGAGGGGTCCAGAGTAAAGCAAGAAGCCAGCCAAGAAGCTCTTGAGCAAGGGAGGGTCAATGCAGACAGAACCATGTGGAAGGATTCAAGAGAATATTAAGACATTAGGTTGACAGGACATGGTGATTAGTTCAATACGACGTGTCAGGGAGAGGGAAGTATCAGGAATGACTCGTAGGAGTCTGACTAATGCAAGTGGATATGGTTGCATATGCAGTGTTGCCACTCAGGTATATGGAGAACATTGGATACAAAATTTCCCAAGGCTTTCCTGGGCTGTAAGGATAAATACAGGGCCATGACCATGACACCCAATGCATGGTTTGACCTTGGCTTGTGTCCCTGTGCTCCTGCTCCCCGGGCTACAGACACACAGGCGGTGTTTCACTTCTTTGAAGAAGCCAAGTTCTCCTTATCCTCAGGATATTCATGCACTCAGTACCTTCCACACAGAAAATTATTTGATTAAGATGGGTTCTTTCAACCTCAAGTCCCAACTCGGCATGTCCATAGACATGACCTAAAATAAACAGGAAACCTCTTGTCACTATTACCTTTCTTAGGATCCTGTTTTTTTCCTTTATTGTTATTATCATAACTTATAATTATCCTTTTACCCATGTTTATTTGTGTGGTTTCTATCTCTCCCTTTACACTGTAAAATCTATGGAGATATGGGTCATGACAATTTATTACTGTATGCTTCCTGTCCAGCAAAGATCCTGCAACCAATATTCAATAATTATTTGCTGAATCAAAAATATATAGAGGAAACAATTAATGACCAATAGCTATAACTGTTATTATGGTCATCGTCAGTATCAGAAAGCAAGTTCTCATTTGATAATGAGACAGTTAAGGACAGAACAAAGAATGCACCATTTAACAATGCTTGAAATGAAGTCAGAGGTAGTTACTAGAAAGGGGGAGCATCAGGTAGTTGCCATTTAGTTGTGAATCCCCAGTGAAAAATTTAATGCAATAGAAGGTGCTGATATTTCTTATTATCTACCTTGCATATATACACAAATGGTTTCCTTGATTTTGCTAATAACATACGAGCGCCCTCTGCTGTCTTTAATCTGCCTCAATAGCCTGTGAGCTCTTCATCTGGTTGCTTTCTAAAATAAAAAATAATGTAGCAAATAAATTGTACGTACCTGTCTGTTTGTGCTGCCTATCTTAGACATGAAACTAAGAAATCATATAGTTCATACCTTGCATGGCTTGACCCTCCAGCACATAATATAAAGGGATTTACAGCTAGCTCAGGGAGAACGATCATACCCTAGGCATTGTCTTGGGTCCCTAATCCCATCTTTGGAAATGACACTTCTCCGACCTCAGTCACCTGAGATACCAACTGTTCTTCCCAATTGAAATGTGCGACTAGTTATCAAAATTTTAGACATCATATAATTCTGGACCTTGCACTTCCACTTTCAAGGTTTTTCTGAATACATAAAGACAAAAATATGTGCAAAATATGCATGCTCACTGTAGCACTTTTTATAATAACAAAAAATATAATTAGATATTAGAAACAATATAATATACATTATATAAATTAAATTAATATTCACATAGATAACAATTTAAATAAGGCATATGTCATTCATATGTGCAATGCATCATTCATATATGTTTGTAAATATTTAGAAAATGTCTCGAAAAAAGCACATCAAAATGTGAACAGTGGTTTCCTCTAATTTGTGGAATTTATGGATGAAGAGAATGAAAGTTACTTATATGCATATATGTAACTACAGTTATACATAATTATAATTGTATATATTATAATTATATATAACTTATGTTAATTATATTCCATATAATTATATGTGTATTATATATTTCTATATTCTGATGATCTTTAAAATAATTTTTAAACTTTTTTTTTTTTTTTTTTTTTGAGACGGAGTCTCACTCTGTCGCCCAGGCTGGAGTGCAGTGGCGCAGTCTCGGCTCACTGCAAGCTCCGCCTCCCGGGTTCACGCCATTCTGCCGTCTCAGCCTCTCCGAGTAGCTGGGACTACAGGCGCCCGCCACCACGCCCGGCTAATTTTTTGTAGTTTTAGTAGAGACGGGGTTTCACCGTGGTCTCGATCTCCTGACCTCGTGATCCGCCCGCCTCGGCCTCCCAAAGTGCTGGGATTACAAGCGTGAGCCACCGCGCCCAGCCAAATTTTTAAACTTTTTAAGATAACTATAGATTCACATGAAGTTTTAAGAAATCATACAGAGCAATCCAGCATATTTTCTACCAAGTTTCCTCCAATGGTAGTATCTTGCCAAACTATGCTACTACATCAAAACCAGTATGCTGACATTGATACAGGTAAAACACAGAACATTTCTGTCCTCATAAGCATCTCTCATACAGCTCTTATATACACACTCACTTCCTTCCTGCCCCCACCCTCTCCTTAACCCCTGGAAATTACAAATTTGTTCTTTATTTCTATAATTTTGTCATTTTGAGAATGTTACATAAATAAAAGTATACAGAATTTAACCTTTGGGGTTTGACTTTTTTTCACTTAGCATAATTCTCTAAGGATGCATCCAAGTTACTGTGTATATAAATAGTTTGTTCTCCTTTTTTGTTGAATAGTATTTCCTTACAAAGATATCCAAAATTTATCCATTCATCCACTGAAGAACAACTGTGTTGTTTCCAGTTTTTGGCTACTAAAATAAAATTGTTATGACCATTTGTGTACAGGTTTTTGCATAAACATAAGTTTTTGTTTCTCTGGGATAAATGCCCAAGAGTACAATTGCTGGGTTTTATGGTAGTTGCATGTTTAGTTTTTTAAGAAAATGTCGGCCGGGCGCGGTGGCTCACGCTTGTAATCCCAGCACTTTGGGAGGCCGAGGCGGGCGGATCATGAGGTCAGGAGATCGAGACCATGGTGAAACCCCGTCTCTACTAAAAAATAGAAAAAATTAGCCGGGCATGGTGGCGGGCGCCTGTAGTCCCAGCTACTCGGAGAGGCTGAGGCAGGAGAATGGCGTGAACCCGGGAGGGGGAGCTTGCAGTGAGCCGAGATTGCGCCACTGCACTCCAGCCTGGGCGACGGAGCGAGACTCCGTCTCAAAAAAAAAAAAAAAAAAAAAGAAAATGTCAAACTATTTTACTAGAGTAGCTGTACTGTTTTACTTTCACACCAGCAATATGTGAGTGATCCAGCTTCTCTACATCCTCACCAGCATTTGGTGTTGTCACTTTTATGATAATGTTTATCATCAGTTTCTGCCTGCCTTCCCAAACATAATTTGTCCCCAGATTCCTTCTTAATCACTCTCTTTGATACACTCCTGGAAAAAAAACCTTCCAACCCAGTAAATTGTCAGATTACTGCTATTACTCAGAGTACAGTGGCAGAGAACTTTATCCCCAATCTTTTCCATTTAATACCTTGGTGAAGGCATAGAGAGGCATCCTTCTCAAATATGCAAAACACTAGGAGAGAGAGCAATGAATGGCTTAATAATATGACTGGTGGAACAAAACAAAGGGACCAACCCAAATAGATACAACTTAACAGAAACAATCCCATTTATTCAACAGAACCAACACCGACTATCTTCAGGCTCTGTGCGATGTGCTGAGGATACAGACATGTACATTACAGTCACTAACCATTTAACTTCACAGTCTAGAAAAGAGACTTTGAAATAAGTATGAAAACAAATACGTTTAAACTTATATTATTAATGTGTCTATCGATTTAATGTAGTGTCTGACTCTTTTTTTTTTTTCAATCGGCATTAAAAAACTATGGATGAATTTGAAGTTGGGGAATAATTTCTGTATTTTAGGAAGTCTCCTTCTGTGTGTGGCTGATGGATTAGAAGGGGACCTTTGGGAACACAAAAGTCACTTAGATTAACACAGTAGTTTGAAGGGAAATGACAAGATCTGCAGCTGGGAACAGTGGCTCATGCCTCTAATCCCAGCACTCTGGGAAGCTGAGGCAGGAGGATCGCTTGAGCCCAGGAGTTCAAGACTAGCCTGGGCAACATGTTATCTAAAAAAATGCAAAAAAATATTAGTCAGGCATGATGGTATGTGCCTATAGTCCTAGCTACTCAGGAGGCTGAGGTGGGAGGATCACCTGAGCCCAGGAGGTCCAGGCTGCAGTGAGCTGTGATGGCACCATAGCACTTCAAAAAAAGGAAAAGAAAAGGAAAGAAAGAAAGAAAGAGAGAGAGAGAGAGGCAGAGAGAGAGAGAGAAGAAAGAAAGAAAGAAAGAAAGAAAGGAAGAAGAAGAAGAAAGAAAGAAAAAGAAAGAAAGAAAGAAGAAAGAAAAGAAAGAAAGAAAGAAAGAAAGAAAGAAAGAAAGAAAGAAAGAAAGAAAGAAAGAAAAGAAAGAAAGTTTTAGGAACAGTACCAGTGGTGATCATGAAAAATGTGTGCAATAGTTGTGAAAAGGGTTGATAAGGCTTGCTTACCAATCAGAAAGGAGGCTGATGACAGTGAGTACTTAGGATTATTCCCAAGTTTCTGTCTCAGGCAACCATGAAAATATCTGTGCTGTAAACTGAATAGCAAATTAGAACATAGGAGTGGGTTTTGAAAGCGAGACAATGAGTTCAGGTAAAAATGTTTGAGTTGAACCTAAAAAAGAGCATCCCTTGGAGGTGTCTTATAGGTAACTAAATCTCTTCTTTAAAAAAAAAACAGATACAGATTGTAGCCATTGATTTTAGAGTTCCTAACACAAAGATTATATTGGCATCCATGGTAGTACATAAGATTCTCCAATAAAGGTTATACACAGAGTAAAAATAGAAGGGGAATCAAGTTTAGTATCTTTGGAGGTATCAACATTCAAGGGAAGTCAAAAATAATAAGGGCCATTTAAAGAAACTGAAAAATAGTGGTCAAATAACAGAAAACTAAGGTAGGAGGAAAGATGGCATGTAATTCAATAGAAAAGAAAATTGCAAGTACGATAGAGGCATCTAAGGTGACAGTTACTTTGAAGTCATCAAGTAATGTTGTCAATTACATTACATTAATCATATTTGGCACTGCTCTTTCCTATAGGATAATTATACATCCCCTTCCTAAAGGAGTCAAACATGGTCAAATGACTTGCTCTGGCCAATTAAACATGATTGGAAGTCATATACTTCACTTTTAAGAAGAAGCTTTAAGAGTTAGCTCATTGTTCACCAAGTTCTCTTTCCCTGTAAACACAATAAGCAAAATGCTCAAGAGAGACTATTCCATCAGCTACTGTTATAGAATTCATAAAACATTGATCATACATAGCTACAGCCAACCAAAGATGGCCACATAGTGTGAGGAACAAGCCATACACTGTGCACGTAAGCCACTGAGATTTGGGATTATTTATTACTGCAGCTGGGCAACCTAATCTATCATTATAGGCATAGATAAAATAAGGAAATAAAATAAGAAATTTCACAGAGTGAAAACTATTTTAGTTGCCAAAAAATGCAAGTCAAGCAATGGTAGGAAATTAAGATAATATCCCTAGAGATAACATTTAACATCATCTTAGTCAGAAACCAATTAAGAAACAGAAACTACTCAAAGTACTTAGAAGGAATGTAATGCAAAGGATTGATTGAATAGACATTAGAAGAGCTAAAAGTAAACTAGGTGATGGTAAGGCACCCGGAAGCTGACAACAGGAGGAAATCACTAACTTCAGCTGGAGAGAAAAAGAAAGGAGGTGGTGTAACCAAAGCCTAGAGGCTGGACTCACCCAGCAAAAGCTGGGACCAAGGCAGGCCTATCTAGCAGGACCTGGAGCCTCAGACTTGGTACAGCCATTTCCAAAGACTTCTCCCTAATACAGAGCCAGAAAGGGTCATACAATAGTTTTCCTCTTTTCCTACTTCCTATCTACTGCCTGCACCTCCCAGGGGCAGAACCTAGAGCCCAAATGTCAGCTGATTTGGGAACCTGAGAAATGCAAGCTGCAGCAATCAGTATCATGTCTCCTATCCTCCCTCAACACAGAGCAGAGCAGAGTAGAGCAGAGCAGGGGAAGTGTGGGAAATGGATCTGACAGCAAACAGTCCAAAGACTGACACAGGCCAGGTCTGAAGGCCGATGGTGGCAGACATTCTAGGTAGGAAGAAACTTGATTTTTCATTAAGGTGTAAGAGTGTTAGAGGGAAAAGGATTTAGTTATCTGTTCAGTGTGGCTGGAGTAGAGCTCATGCAAAGAAAGGAATGTAGATAAGACCAGACGTGTAACCAAAGGCCAGATCATGAACAGCCTTGCATGCCATGCTCAGAAGCTTGGAATCTACTCTACAGGCTGTCATGATATTACCAGAAAAATTCCTTGGAAAGATAATTATGTCATCACTGTAGATGACAGAGTAGAGGAAAGAAAAGATAGTTCATCACCCATTTGCCTAAGGATGATGTAGTAAAGGCCTAACTTGGTGGAAGGATTGGTGAAAGCTATTGAGTGGCCATAGCTTAACTACAAACTTAATAAAAAATAGCATTCTAGGGAAACAGAAGCCAAACCAATGAAGTTAGTAAGACGCTAGTCTTATCAGACAATATTTGGAAAATTATTTTTTCATTTTTTAAATGTAAAAATTTATTTAGGATGGGGGATAGGAAAATGAAGGGTCTGGAAACACTGTCAGATAAAAAACAGTTGGGAAAAATAGAGATGTTTAACTTAGAGATAAGGAAAGGAGAAGGAATGATTACGTCTTACTTAAGATTCCAGGTTTTCTTTATAAAAACAGGCTCTCTTGAGTTTGTGAATCAAGGGAAAACTAATCTGGATATGTCCTTCTGAATAGAGTCCCCAGAAATAAAAATAGGACGACTGAAAATCTATTCATTGCTTTATTTGTCCTTTTCACGGGTCACTACATTTTAGGGCATTTGGTCTATAATTGGTAGAACAGGTATCAGCCAGGGAGGATAGGAGCGTCATCCTCCATCCCCATCCACCTCCACTCTTTATCTTGACGTCACACCAAGTGTGATAGCGCCTCCTGAAAGGCAGAAGGACAAGAAAAATTAGAGCAGCTTACATGTAATTCGCATGTTTCAAAAAATATTCACTTTCAGTATCCTGTTTGGCCACCATTTTACTGATGGGGAAACAAAAACTCAGAGTGATTACATCTCATCCAAAATCACGAAGGTGCTAAATGGTAATGCCACAACTATAACACATGTCACTGTCATTCAAAAACCCTTCCTGGAAATGTAGAAATCGTATTTTTCCTGAGATTCCAGGACATGAAAACTTCCTATGAGTATAATCAGTAAAGTGGAAATGCACATTTACAAGGGACAAGAAGAGGAGGTAGACATTCAGGGTGAGTATGCCTCCCCTTCGGCAGATTAGCCTCCCAAGCTGTGGTTACCAGCAGTTTCTTCACAGCTTCAGAAGCCTCTGGTCCCAGCTCATTCACACACTTCCTTAGCCCCTCCACAAGGTGCTCAACAGAAATGCCCAGAGTTTTCAGAAGAAGCTTTAATGGATCCATAAAGGGAAGAATGTTGTCCAGAGGTAAAGGTGCCAACTCGTCAACAGGAAGGGGCACTTTGTTGATGAGGAAGGCAGTAGCTGCAGGAAAAAGAGAAACCAGATGAGACAGGCACATCCGGGCCCAGATTATGACCTCCCTTGAGGCTAAAGGAGAGATGCCATAGTGAATCTCCACATAAGGACGGGAACGGACCCAACCACAGCCGAAGAAACTGCTCCCAACCAATTCAACTCAACACTACAAACATAATTGAGCACCAACTTTATGCTAGTCTGTGCAGATACATAGACAAGACAAGGATGCCCATTCAGAGACTTCACACAGTCCAGTTGGCGATAGAAGATCTGTACACGCCACCGTGTAGCATGTGCTATGCTAACATTATTGGACAAATCTCCATGGAAACACAAGAAAGGGATGACTAATTCTAACATGAGAGAGTGCTGCAGGAATTTTCCAGAAGTGCTGTTAGAGCTATGTCTTGAGGCAAATGTCAGAATCATAAGGTAAAGAAGAGGAGAAGCATTTTAGAAACATGACCAATAAAGGCACGGAAATATTAGGATAAAAGTGCATACACAGGATGGTGAGCCTTCTGCCCAGAAGGCTGGAGTGCAGATTTCCAATAGGTTATGACCAAAGGATGGAAGATAAAGGGAGTGAGGCTGCAAAAGTTGAATGAAGTCAGATTTTTTAAAGTGTTGGATGTCACACAAAGGAGTTTGGATTTTTTTTTCCTGAGGGCAGTGGGGCGCTATCAAGGCTTTTACATAGGAAAATTACATTTTATATCTTTTCCTTTAGGAAGATAACTTTCCCATAGAAGATGAATGGTGGGAAAAAGTAGAGATTGAGGAAAACATGTACGATATATTTTTTACAAAAACATGTGCAGATATATAAATGCACACAAGCATGTGAGCACACATGTAAGAACACACATCTTCCTACTGGCTAAGACCTGCCATAGTTTATTTTCCTTTGGAAACCTATTATTTCCCCTTTCAAATTATTAAAATGGAGCCTGTATATATATTTTTTCATTTTCAATCACCTATTGTCCTTCCAAAATTCTCACCCAGAGGGGGTGATATTTCTTTTCCCCACCTCCTTTCTGCTGCCATCTTTGCCCATAGATACCTGTCCCTGGACGCTAGAGAAAACTGAAATATCCAAAACTGGTGAAGTTACAAATTCCTTCAGAAATTCAATAAACATCACAAGCCAAAGTTGCCAGTGTAGGTGTGGGCAGTGATCAATTTTTCATTATTAATCTCCATACTTCTTATTTCAGACATTTTGGTTAATATCTTCTCTGTATGTATTTACAGCTTCCTGGGAGAAGATCTTCAAAGACTTCTGTTCTCTCAATGAGCAGTGGCTATTATGAAATCTCTTTTTCCCATGTACCCAAACTGTCTTCCTGATAGTTACAAAGACTCCTTCCAAAAAAATAAATCAGTTCCCATTCTCCTCCAAGAAACCAGCTTCTATACCCTTACCTGAAAATTAAACTCATCACCCACCAATACACTAAGAGTTCTATCTGGATATCTCACAGTGCATTTACAGTAGTCTACAATTACAGTAACTTTGGTAGAAGCCTTATCTACCCTACCAGACTAGCACCTTAAGAACAATATTTATGACTGCTTCATGTCTAAATCTTCCAATGCTTACCCAGTGCCCAACAAATTGTAGCCATTCAATAAATATCCATTGAGTGGATAAACAGATGAATGTAGCTATCTCAGGAGAACCAAGCTAGCAAATTGGGTAACTGGAGATGATAGCAAGAATGACTCCATACAGTTCAAAAGCACAAAAGAAATTATAAAGTCAAATTTTAACCCAAAATTGAGGAAAACAAGAAAAACCAATGGTGACCAATATCCAGCAATGAAATGTGCTTTGTTGACCCTCCGTGGAAGTTGGCTAACTTCCTATGTAGGATGTATTAGAATACTTATATTGGGCTAGAGCTTAGATGGTGGGGATCTGAAATACTTTCCAACATCACCATTTTCTGTGGTTCCAAAACTTCTTCCAGCCCTGCAAATATGTGCAATTATTATGTGTCAGTTAAAAATAAAATAAAAAAAATAAAATTCCTACCACCATATTCCACTGTCAGTGAGGCAAGGCTTACTAGTTGTGCTCTTATTAATAGAAAAGTAAAGAAATATCACATATTCCAGATGTATTCCAGTTACTTACCAGAGTAACTACAAAGGCTGATGGTCACCAGCAAGAAGATAGTTACCAGCTTCATGACAGTTATCTGGGATATTTTTCAGGAGTTTAAAAATCAGAAAAATCTAGCAAAATCCACCAAGCCAGTGGTTCCACTTGCCATACAAAGTGTGATGGCTGCTTTTGCACACACATATTTATAGGCCCATTGAAGACCTGAATTCTAGTCCCTACCACTTGACTCACCCCACCAAAGAAAGGGATAAAGGTTATGTTTTCTCACTAAACAATTTGGAGGGGTTTCCGCTTTCCCTTGTGTTCCGGTGAGAAACAAAGCTCTACAGCATAGCATTCTCAAGTACCTCTTGCATAAACCCTTGCACAGAAATAAAAGTGGAAGGCAAAGAGCCCAAAGAATCCTTGTCCTGGAAGAACATTGAAAAGAAGTGAAGAATTTATATTGGGATTCGAAGGAGTGTTTTCCTCTAGTTTTCTATATTTTCCTCCAGTTTTCTACTCATTTAAAGTTTGGAGAATCACATTAGCTAATGAACTACCCAGTTGTGAAAGCAATCTGGAGGCCACCCTGGTATAATACAGAGTCAGCTTAATGACATTTAGTGCCACATTTCTCTGGAATTCACCTGCCCCCAGCCCACTCACACATCTACTATGGCAAGAGTTTCACACCTCTGTTACCTTTTCCAGTGTCAGTTATTTTGAGTATGTTCAGAGCATGTCTTCTCTGAGCCTTTGAATAGAATAATAGGCTTAAGATCTAAAATCAGAGTGCCTTTTGAAAAACCTGGGATTTAATTTTCATTATTTATGTAATCTTGGATTTGACATTTTTAATCCAGGATATTGGTCCTGTCATCTAAAATGGGAACATAAATAACATGACCAACCATAAGCTGTGTAGCTTGGGGCAAAAATTGTTTTTGCAAGATTCTTTGGCAATCAAATCCGATAAAATCATTCAAAAATACATAATTATAAGGTGCTGGCTACAGGCGTAGTAATTTGTCTCCAAGGCTGTCTTTCTGGATCCAGGGTTCAGCCACAAGACCTCAGGACAACTTCAGTTGTGAGCACAAGTCCTGGAGTTCTTTGGGGCATCGAGTGGGCCCAACTTGCAAGGAAGAGAGTAAGAAAGAACCATGAAGGGGTGAAATAGAAAGCAGAGTCCATATGGTCACAGGACCAGCTCAGGGCTCCCCAGCCACGTGGTACTGCTGGCTCCAGCCATCCCCACCACCAAAGTGGAACCCAGAAAATTTTGAGAAAACACACCTTAAGATGCAAGGCCAGAGGTTGGGGCTTTATTTATCCTCATCTGAGGGTGTGGTACTGTAATAAGGATCTAATAAAATTATGCAGACAGAGCATTCTGCTGTGCCAAACCAAAATTAATATCGAATTTATGTCACATTTTACTAATTTTTATGTTACCATGTTGTAACTGTCATTTCTTTATCTTTCTGCTACTTTATAAACTACTTTATAAACTACATGAAAGACACCATGAATGCCTGCCATGCACCTCAATCCTGCCGCTTCTCCTTCTTTCTCTACCAGTACTGCTTCCGTTTCTCCTACATATTCCCACTGATGCCAGTGATATTAATATACCAAGCCCCTCAAAGAGCCAAGGTTGTGTGCCTGAGTGGTGGTAAGATTGACGCCATTGCCAGAGGAACAGGGTCCAGCTGCTTGCTCTCATGCTCCAATAATGAGATACAGGTGAACTGGGAAAGAAGAGAGTTTATTTTTGTAACCAACCATAGGGAGAAGGTTGGAGTAATTTACCAGACCAACTAAAAGTTATGAGTTTTTCCTTTAGCATATATAAATGAATTTCAAGCTCTATGCCTACATGCAGGAGTATTTCTACTCAGCCTAAATCTAATCTTTAACTAGTGGTCTGCAAGCTGGAAAGTTTCTTAATTTTACATGGGTCTTGGTATGGTTCATATGTGCATGAATGCTTTTATCACTCAATCAGGTTTGAGGATGAGAAAGCCCAGGTAGGGTCTTAACGGGTTTGTTTCTGCGTTCCAGCTCTCCTACTCAGGCACCAGTTTCTCCAGTTCTTCAATGTTTAACTTACACATTCATCATTACAGCAAAGGGCTTATGGAGACTTCGTTGCTTATGGAGATCCAGCCTGCCACAATGCCACCCTTTAGTTTTTTATTATGGTCTCTTTTGGAATACTAAACCAGTGCTGCCCTAAAATTTGTTTGCTTGCTTTTAAATCCTTTCTCTTCACTTTCATTCCTGGCTCTGTATTATAGAAAGCTGACTTTTTAAAATGTGGTTTCCAGGCTTCCTTGCCAGCTGCATCTGATTAAGTTAAGCCAGTGGAAGGCACAGGTGAAAGAGTGGAGAGAGAGAGAAAAGGAGATGGGATATGTCTCCCTCTCTCCAGTTCAGGAGCTATCTTGGGTAGTGGCTGTACCCTCTCCAAGGCTCATCTTCTTTCAGAAAGGTCCTTTATCTGTGGTTCCCCCTGTGCCACGCAGGCCAACATTGTTCCAGCTTTTACTGCATGGCCCCAGCTCCTAGATCCCACCTTCTCATCACTGTCCTTCCTGATCTAGAAGGAGTAACAACTTTCTGCATTTTCTAATCTCATAATTGACTCATCTTCTGCTTGGTTGCTTTAACTGCATTTCTAGCATTTTGTAAATTACCCTCCATTTTGAATTCTTTCTATGTGGTCACTTGGTATGGTTTCAACTTTTTGGCTGGACTCTGACTGACACAGCATCCTAAAATGTTGTAGTGCTTTCAATAAAAAACAGGTTTTCCAGTTTCTAAACTGACTTCTGTCTTATAAATGCCAAGTTATAAATCCATGACAGATAGGACTGAGGCCTCCCCAGGTGAAATATAGCATTATACATGCAGAAATCCTTCTCTCTTTTAACCTCTGAAATGATTGGTACTGAATCAGGCTTCTCTGCTGGTCCTAGAGGGCAAGTTCTTTCCAGGAGATTTCTGAGACCCCTGGGCAAATAGATTTCTGTTGGGTCTATCTAGCAGTCAGCCAGGCATGCAGTCTTGACTGGAACCTACATGAAAAACATCAACTCAAAAGCACCCACAAATGTCCACATATGTATACATATATGAACACTAGTATGTATGTTGTGTGTATACGCAAATACATACACACATAACCATCAAGCACTATTGTTTTCACTCATTTGTTCAACAAATGTTTATTGAGTATCCATTGTGTGCTAGGCACTGTGTCAGCAATTAGGACTAGTGCAGAAAACCAGGCAAGCAAATTCCTTGCCTTCCTGGAGCTGACAATGTAGTGAGATACACAGGCAAGAAACAGGTAAACAAACAGAAAACACTAGTGGTTAGTGCTGTGAAGAAGCAAATAGAAAGCTGTGATAGACAACAAGTGGATTGGGGATATGCTCAGAATTGAAAACAGACTTGGATTTGTTCACTTCTGTGCTTCCTATGTTTTGAGCCATTGTATTAATCGTGTCTTTTAATTCTGTATTTTTGGTGTTTTGACCCCTTGGGGCCTTGCTGACCTTGAAAGGACTGCCCTTCCCAGGACTAGCTAATTCCTAGAGATATCACCAGGAGGATGCCTTTCATATGCAAATTAACCAATCCAGAGCCCAAAGCCCCAACGACCTCTATTGGGCTTGTGCACTGTGGGCCATTATTCCCATGCCTTAATCATCCCATGACCAACTAGGGACAGCCCCAAGACCCCAGAGCCCACCAAAATTATTCAAACTAGCCCATTTAAAACCTGCTTACCCCACCTCTCCTGTCTTCCTTCAGAAACCACAATAAAGACTCCTGCTCACATTTTCCTCCACTCCATCTGTCTCTTGAATAACCCTGGTGCTTCCCGTGTGCCTCCAGCCCCATGGTGTGTCATGGCCCCTTGTACTGGGATCTGAGCACACTAAAATCTCTTTTCAACGGCAGTCAACTCCCGATCTGTTCACAAGAAGAAGAATAGAACCTACATTTTAAAACAGCCATGTAGCCTTTTCTTATGCCTTTGTTATGGTATTGTTACTGTAACCACTCAACAGATTCACTTTGCCTGCTGCCTAGACAGAGCCAATGTATGAAGACAGGGGAATTGCAATAGAGAAAGAGTTATTCACTTAGAGCTGGCTGTGGAGGAGACTGGAGTTTTAGTATTACTGAAATCAGTCTCCTCAGGCATTCAAGGATCAGAGTTTTTAAGGATAACTTGGTGGGTGAGGGGCCAGTGAGTCAGGAGTGCTGATCGGTTAGGTTGGAGATGAAACCACAGAGAGGTGAAGCTGCCCTGTTGCACTGAATCAACTCCTGGGTGGGGCTACAAGATCAGATGAGCCAGTTTATCCATCTGGGTGGTGCCAACTGATCCATCAAGTGCAGGGTCAGCAAAATATCTCAAGCACTGATCCCAGGTTTTACAATAGTGATGTTATCCCCACGGGCAATTTGGGGAGAATCAGAATCTTGTAACCTCCAGGTACATGACTGCTAAACCATAATTTCTAATCTTATGGCTAATTTGTTAGTCCTACAAAGACATTCTAGTCCCCAGGCAAGAAGGGGAAGTAGGGGTATTGTTTCCCTTTTGTCTCAGAGTCTTTCTTCCCTCAGGCTTCTTCTGAGGATAAAGGAAACTGTCCCCCACCCTGCCATCACTCTTGGTGGCTGGTGATATCAACCTCAGTCCAAGCCAGGCTTTCTATGACATTTTCCTAATTTATTTGGAATGAACAGGTGAGCAGCAGCTCTCTGCCCCACTCCCCTTCCGGATGAGACTGGGGCTCATGGCCCAAAGGCCACGTGTGGCAGGCTGGCCAGTGTTCCTAGCCACACATCCACAGTGTCTTCCCCTCTCCTGGCTGAGGGATCCAGCTCCATGTGAAGCCCAGGGAAGAAACAGCAATTAAGTTTCTCTCCCTCTTGGAGAAATCCATTTGCATAAGAATAAGAGCTTTTTCCCTTAGGCATCTTTCCAACCCTGCACTTTGAGGGTTTTTTTTTTTTTTTTTTTTCCTTTTCTCAACGCTGTCAGCAGTTAACACAGCCCTGCACTTTTAGTTGGGTTTTTTTTTCTTCTTTCCAATGGGTCAAGAGTTATGTGAAAGGCTTTTTATCTTCCTTTTAGATGATATTTTACTAGGCCAGGACCCCAGCTGTCACTATTTATATT
The DNA here is from genome assembly GCF_028878055.3 of Symphalangus syndactylus. Lineage (NCBI taxonomy): Eukaryota > Metazoa > Chordata > Mammalia > Primates > Hylobatidae > Symphalangus > Symphalangus syndactylus. The sequence continues at coordinate 38,968,318 of NC_072429.2, forward strand.
CTCTGTAAAGTTTTAATTATGAGAAAGAATTTTTGAAGTTGTTCATAAGCTGTAGCCAATCTGATGTGCTTTGCCTTTCTATCAGTAGCAAACTTTGCTACAAGCCTCCATCTTGTCTTACATCCTTGTGAGCATGACCTGTAACCTCATGGCAATGCTTTTTTTTAGTCTCCATCATTCTACAATGGCACCCGGGTTAAATCCTGGCTTGGGGAATGAGTCCTTTCTGGTTTGATATCTGTGTGACCTTTGCCATTTGTTGATTTTCTTTCCCTCAGTGAACTGTCTTGAATTTTCCTTTCTCTGAGCACCTGCGAGGTTACCTTTAGTAAAGTTTGGAAACCTGAAAATTGGCCATTTGGTGTGGCTAAAGTCAGGTAATACAGGATTTAAAAGGATTTTCTTAAAGAGCGCTCAGCTTAATTAAAAGTGGACATCCAAGTTATAGGTATAGTTAAAAGGCCTTTATGTTTTTCTCTTCTTGTATCTTGTTTTGCCAGAAAAAGGATTCTTCTTCGTTGACTAAACTATTTTTCTCCATTTTGTGTTGCCAGTCTTAATGCTTGCATGAGAGGCCCTAAGATAATTTCTTATGGCCTGTGACTTCTTGGGAAAAACAGAAGAGGTACCTTGAATTTCACTTTGGGAGAAACCTCTGTTTTTCTCACAGAGCCCCAGGATTTAGAGGTAGATGGATCCCTCTCAAAATCTGTTTTGTCTTCCACTCATACCTGTTTATTAGCCCCTAGAAACTGCATGCTTTCCTAGCCTTGCTCTTAAAGGGCTCTACCCAGAGGCCTGTAATCCAATTAGGATATTGGCAAATGAAAAATCTTATAGCTACTGGATCTTCTGCCTGTCTATGTAGTTGTGTGTGTGATGTCTATAAAAAGAGCTCTAATTAATTGACTTAAAGAAGGATAAACACTTAGACAAAATATTTTTTAAAGGAAAGATAAAAGCAGTGGTACCTTTTGGTTCACATGAACTTAATCTTTGAGAAATAAAAACAGCCTTAAAGATTATTAGTAAAATGCAGATGTCATCAAAATGTAAATTTTTGCCTAAGGTTAAAGGATTGTTTTGAATTAGATAAGATAGAGCTAACAGTTTAAACAAGTTATGGAAGGTTTCTATAAAATTAATCTTGCAAAAGGAATTCTGTTGCAAAGATTGACGAAATTCAAAAAGGTTATAAATTTTTTTTGGTTTTTAAAAAATTTCTGAGTCATGATTTTGGCAAAATAAATAACTAGTGGAAATCTGGAATTCTATTTCATAACATCAAGTGTTTTAAACCTCTAAGATTTATCAGGCTTCCCAAAATCAAACTTCAGTTTCAAAATTATCTTTCCTAACACCTAGTTTTTAGGTGCTGCTGAGAGCCCTGGGAGAATCCAGAAGAGAGGTAAACAGGATTACGTGACATGTTTAGGTACATGGGATTTCCAAAATGATGTTTAATCTTCTTCAGGTTATATTTTATGGAATATATTAATATATGTTCCAAAACTGTATGGGATTCTAAAATTATAATGTCTCAGTATATGTTATCAATCACAATTACGTTTGTTACACTAAGTTATTGTAAGCCACAGAGACAATCACATTTTTTTGTCAACCATGTTTCTGATTGTAATCACCCTGGACATTTTGTTATTCACAGACAATTGTTGTCTTGTGTTGATCCTCTTAAAAAGATGGTTTATAATCAGCTATAGAACTTTGACAGGTGCTCTCAAATGCAGCTTTCTGATAACTTTGGAGATTTTGACATTGGAATAAAGGAAAAATGTACGAGACTCATGAAGAGCTGAAATGTTCAAGCAAAACAAGAGTTAACTGAATGGATTGAACTAATAGAAAACTGAAGTAATCTTTTTGACTTTTGCTTGGAATATTGCTGATCCTTCTTTTGTTTTTCAGAATCAAGGGAATTTATTTTGAGCTATTTACAGCCTTGAATAATTGAGTAAGTTATATTCCTGTGAACAAAATTTGGAGCATGTTTGTCTCTATCTCTCTGCTTTGACGTCTCCAGAATTTAGAAACTAGTTGTGAGGATTCTTAACTTACAGCAATATAGTTGTTTCCATCCATGCAATAAGAATCCATTTTCTTTTGCAATTGGACTCAATTGGAGAAACTGGTTGTTTCACCAAGGCTTTGACTAGAAGGGTATGCATCCCTTTAAGGAGCCAGACTCAACTTGCAGAGCCGATCAAAGCCCTTGGGAAAACTGGCTTCATATCTTGTCAACACAGTCCCCGTACAGGTTTTCTAACCTGAAGTGATTAAAGAATATTAATTTGTAACAGGCCCAGGAACCCTATGCTCTTGGGACCTCAAGAAGAAAGTTTATCCAAGTCACAGTTATTTGAGGGTAAAAACTCATGGCTGAACTTGGCTTTAGAAAGTCCTGTCTGAGATTCCTTGTGGAACAGGGTTCCATCAAAGCCAGTATAAAAGGTCTATGTAAAAATAATTATTCTTGTTGCAGTTTATGCAAATAATCAGTCCAAGTATAAGACTCAAGTCTAATTTGCAAACAACTCAGTCTTATTATGATTTGCTTTTTAACAAAAAGGAAGACTTGAGAGAGACAAATTTTGTTTCAAAACTTATCATACATTTGTCATTAAATTCTAAACTTATTAGTTGTTTTTAAGTTTTTGCCTACATTTTAGACTAATGCTGTTTATTCCAGTGAGCCAACCAACAATCTCCAACTGCAGCTCAGAAGGAACAAAAGGGATTGGTAATGCAAAAATCTGAATCAACATTTTAATTCTGAGCAATGATCCAGCAAATCCTGCCAGGTGAAGGGAATAAAAAGGGTGCCTGTAACCCAGAGGTTTCCTTTTTGGGAAAGTAAGACCAAGGGAGCTAACCAAAGCCAAGCACTATGTACCCAAATCTTAGCAAGCATAACTATTGCTACCAGTTATCTGGGCATGTCACAGGACATCCTTTTCTCTCCCTTGTTGGAGGAGAACTCAATTCCACAGCTTCACCTTAGCATTTGGTTTATGATAAGAAGTTCATGCAACCCATCCTGAGACACATTTTTGTCCCAAACTCAATTCCAAGCTCTGAGTCAAAGCCCTAGAAAAGAAAACTAGATCTGAGAGATTCAGAGGCAGTTAATGGTAGTTAAAAGGCACAGTGCAGGTGAACATGACTAATTCCTGCCAATTAAGCCAAGTCTCCCATTTTATGGATAAAGGCCATGCTAGTATCTATGGCATAAATGAGGCCTACGGAACTCAAAGGCTACTGATGGCATGGGAGATAGGGCATATGTGGGTAAGAGCAGATATTCCCACTCTCTAGGCCCCCCTTAACACGGGTGAAAACTGCTCTGACACCTGTGGGGAGCAGCCTGTCATGGTTGCCACGACTCGGGGTTATAAGGATGAAGAAAAAAAATGGACACCTCACTTTCTCTCCCTCATGTACCCCAGATATTCAATAGGAAGGGAAAGCAATCTGGGATGCCTTGCTCCCCTCTTTCTAGATGAGTAGCCATTCATCTTCACTCTGTACCCTTTTGAATGCATTCTGAACCTCTGGGACTCCTCTGGAAAAAAAACACTTATTTTTTCCTTTTTCTTCCTCTGCCCTCTCTTCACTGATAGGTAATTGTGTCTTTGTACTATAGGACACTCCCCTCTGATGCATGCTCCAAACTGGGAGAAGTTAATTTCCCAAACCTTAAACTGGTTGGTTTAGGATTAGGCTCAGAGGAAAGGAACCCAGAAGGCTGACATGCTGACAAAAAGGTAAAAGTTTGTTATTTCTTGTATTTATTTATTATTTATTTATTTATTTATTTATTTATTTTGAGATGGAGTCTTGCTCTGTTGCCCAGGCTGGAGCACAGTGGGGTGATCTCAGCTCGCTGCAAGCTCCATCTCCCAGGTTCACACCATTCTCCTGCCTCAGTCTCCCGAGTAGCTGGGACTACAGGTACCTGCCACCACGCCTGGCTAATTTTTTTGTATTTTTAATAGAGACGGGGTTTCACTGTGTTAGCCAGGATGATCTTGATCTCCTGACCTCGTGATCACCCCCCTCAGCCTCCCAAAGTGCTGGGATTACGGGCATGAGCCACTGCGCCTGGCCAAGTTTGTTATTTCTTTACCAGTCAGGCTTCTGGCCTCCTTCTCCCTGTGCAAACCAGTAAAAGGCCTCCAGATTTTTGAGCTGTCGTTAGCCATCTCTCTTGCTTCATTTTGATACATGTTTTCTAATAACTTGGTTTGTCTCTTCTCACTTCCAGGCCATCAAACTCCAAAAGGTCATGCAACTTCAGACTTGGACGATGGCCCCTTGTACCAGGGACCCTTAGAGAGGCCTCTGAGGGAGATCTGACTGTCCCCAAACAGCGCCTTCTGTCAGCAGGGAGCAGTTAAGATTGGTCTTCATCCTTATCCTTATCCTTACTCTAATGGCAATTAGATGTACTTCTTTAGATGGGGGAATGATAGACGCAGAAGGCAGATAAGGGGGAGGATTCCCAGAGAATATCTGACCCACCCACAGGTGTTTACATCAGATGCTTTTGTGAAGATTAAGGAACCTGTCCAGGGCCTTGACTGGGCATGCCTGCAATGGACTGGGGGCCCACCTCCACACTGGGAGAATGGGGTGGAGCCACCAGGGATTCATGCCTTATGCAGGGGGAAGGAGCCTGGCCTCTTCAGCTCATGCATGGTGGCCTGGTATTCAGTCTTTGAGGTGGGAGCCTGTTGGCAGGACTCCCTTGCTGAGAACTTTTTTTATTTTTATTTTTTTTTTGAGACAGAATCTCGCTCTGTTGCCCAGGCTGGGATGCAGTGGTGCGATCTTGGCTCACTGCAACTTCTGCCTCCCAGGTTCAGGCGATTCTCCTGCCTCAGCCTCCCAAGTAGCTGAGATTACAGGCACCCGCCACCATGCCCGGCTAATTTTTGTACTTTTTAGTAGAGACAGGGTTGGTGAGGTTGGTCTCAAACTCCTGATCTTGTGATCTGCATGCCTCGGCTTCCCAAAGTGCTGGGATTTCAGGCATGAGCCACTGTGCTGGCCTAATTTTTGTATTTTTTTAGTAGAGACGGGGTTTCACTATGTTGGTCAGGCTGGTCCCAAACTCCTGACCTCATGATCCGCTCACCTTGGCCTCCCAAAGTGCTGGGATTACAGACGTGAGCCACTGTGCCTGGCTGAGAACTTTTTTTAAAAAAATTCCACTCTCTTCACCTTTCAATGTGTCTGTGTGCCTAAATTTTCCTGGTCATGTGATAGGAACCTAGATCTTAGCTGAATTAAGGAGCAAAAGATCCTGTATCACTAATAGCCTTCCTTCCAGGTGAAAAGGAGACAGTGTTTGAGAAGTGACTTTGGAGACTTTGAAGTAGAGTTCATTTTCTCTCTTTTATTTTCTGCAAAAGGCATGGTCCACTGGGGCCTCCACCTAGGCCTACATTACAAAGGGGAAGAGTCTTAAACTTACTTTTACAAACACAAGCATATGAAATATAGCCAAAAGTCACAGCTCATTACATCAGTCTCACAAAATTTGGAGAAAGGCAAAACAATCTGTTTCTAACTCTTGTAAACCGAAAATAACATTCTAAGCCCCACAGCTAAGTGAATGTACCCCTCCTCTTGGCCAAGGGCATTCTAAAGTAAACCTGAAACACTATTTCTGGCCATTATGGAAAGTGAGGGTTGGACAAGCCTCATTATACCTTCCTCCTGTTGGAATTTAGGCACAGCTGACCAGCATTAACATTAAAACAGAGGCCTTCAGACCTATAAAACAGACTCATTTTAGCAATGAGATACCAACATGACAGACAGCAGCCCCTGAAAAAAATTGAAGTATTTTATCCCAAAATATATTTCTTTGGTATATTTTGAAATGACCCTGCAGAGCTGTCTCTTGTGGAAAAAATACACATTCTGTAGAGAATCCTTTTCTCTTTCCAGGTCTTTTTCCTGATCCAGGAGAGAAGTCTGATAAGAAACCTTTACAATATATTCTCTCAGAAGCCTCCTACCTGGAGACTTCATCTGCATAATAAGAACCTTGGTCTCCACAACCTATTATCTTAACCCAGACACTCCCTTCTATTGATTCCAAGTATTTAGATAAACTCTCAACCAATTGCCAGAGAAAATATTTGAATCTAAGACCTGGAAGCTCACCTCTCCCCAACCCTTGAGTTGTCCCACCTTTCCGGATCAAACCAACATATGTCTTACATGTATTCATGAATGTCTTATGTCTCCTTAAATTGTATAAAGCCATACCATAGACAGGCCACCTTGGGCATATGTTCTTAGAATCTCCTGGGGCTGTGTCATGAGCTGTGGTCACACATATTTGGCTCAGAATAAATCTTTTTAAATATTTTACAGAATTTGATTCTTTTTATCAACGCTGCTTTCCATATTGATTGAATCCTGTTTAGTGGAAATCTGTATCATCTAATGATACTGGTTAACCTTTAGCCACTTTCTAGTTGTTGCAGGGAAATTCAAATGGAATGTAAGCCTGGGAGGATGAAACACAGAATGACAAATAAATCAAGAGAGAAACAAAGCAAAATCTAGAGAGTACTCGAAGGGGAGATAAACTATCAATGTGGGCTGGATTTTTCACTGAAGGCCTCGTGAATTCAAATGGTTCTTGAATTCAAATATTTGATAGGCAGAGAGATGAGCAATAACACTAGAATTCACAAAGGCTTATTTTAGAAAACAAACAGAGACAATAAAGTATGCCAAGAAAGCTGCATGGGACAGTGTCTTTCACTTTTCTATGCCCACCACTCTTCATGCATAGCATCTGCCCATGACAGTTATCGAACAATGTTTAGTTTACAATCAGACAAGCCAAGAGTGTATAAGATGAGTTAGATGGGAGAGTGTGGCTCCAAAACTCTAAACTCTGATTGACTGATGAGCTTTGTCCTTGATCTGGAATGACTTGATCACTGGGAAGAAATATGGATTCTCAAGCAGGAGTATCTGCTCATGGGGATTATAAAGCAGATTAGTGTAAGACAAGACAGGAAGATTTTTCAGTGTCCGGGAAGACTCTGGCCCCACCCATTACTGATCCAAAACCTTTTAGCTGCAGTCTACCATTCGCTCCTCAGCAGCAGCAGTTCCCAGTGCAGTTATTGGGCCCTTTTGTTTGGGTGTGGTCTTTTCTGATGTGTGGAATATGAATGACAGGGGCTTGGCACTTTTGGTTGACTCTTTTGATATCTATCTAAGTAATAAACTGGCTAAATCTAAAGATGTCTTCTTGCATCTTTACCAGTGTAATCAGTCAGGCTTTGACCTTCGCCCTAATGTCTTGTATATGTGAGCTCTACACCCTTCCAAAAAAATGCCAGACTACACATCCATCATGTGGGTGCAACTCAAAGAAGAACAAAAGTTCATGTTGTACTTTGCCAAGTTATAGGTCCAGGATTAGTGTCTTGGCTACAAATCATTTCCCCATTGCTAAATATCTACATTGTTAAAAGAAAACTTGAGACAAATTAAATTCAAAAGAGTTTAACTGAGCAAGGAAAAAAAGATTAATGAATTGGACAGCCTCCAGAATCACAGCAGATGCAGAACGACTCCAGGGATACCTGGTGATCAGAGCAAATTTATAGATTAAAAAAAAGGAAAGTGGCTTAGAGAAAAAAGAAGTGAGGTTCAGAAACAGCTGGCTTGTTACAGCTTAGTGTATGCCTTATTTGAACACAGTTTGAACAGTCAGCAGCATATGAGTGGTTGAAGTATGGCTGATGGGATGGGCTGAGACTCAGCTGTTGCTATAGAAGCATATTCCTAAGTTAGGTTTTCAATCTTATCTACCCACTAAGGTAGGATACAGTTCATCCACAAGGACTCAAATATGGAGTTACAGAGGCTTTCTCAGGCCATATTTAGTTCCATCTAACAATTCCCCATTTTTGGTCGGCCTCTCCATTTAGAGAGATTGACCAAACTTTAGGAATTGACACCATTCTCTATCACCATCATGAAAGACTTCTTCAGTCTCATTACGGAATTCACAAGTCTTCTTTAATGTCAGTATGAAATTTACAAGTCGCAGTTTTGTACCAGCTGAATGTTTCTTTATGTTGTTGCTGACACAGTTGGAGTGAGACCATTTAACTCTCAATGGATAGCCACATACGAGACATTTAGGACTTGAGAGAATACAGTGCACCAGGGGGACAATTATTAGGACTAGGAAGAGGATTATACCAAAATACCAAGCCCTACTTCTTAACAGGAATTCTTGTGAAAATGAACTGAACCAAATTAACCAAGTGAAGGTTCAGACAATATAAGCAGTTCAACAGTCTTAGGGTCAAATCGGTCATAGTCCTTGTTAAGAGAGTGAGAGCGGTTAAGGATCACAGTGCTCTGTAAAGTGGCCTGATTTAAAGAGGATCTCATTTTTACTGTTACCCTGGTAATACAAGCCATAATAACTTGGAAAGCCTCTAGAAAAAATATAAAGATTAAAACCCTTGGCCTCTGATTACAAGTACTACCGTGAGAATTTTCAGGAGAAGCTATTTGAAAGGAGCAAGGAAAATTGCTTGTGCCCTTTTAGTTTTGAAAGTAAATCTCGCCGTAGCCAATTTACTGGAGCAGTATCACACGGTAAAAAGTGTGTTATTATGAAAAGGCCCCAAAGTTAATTGGATGGGTTCAGATAAGAGATCCTCTTGTACTTGATTTGAAACCCCCACCACAGGAATGAGCTTTTTACTCCAAGGGATTTGTTGGCTTATTGAAGTGGAGTTTATGGTAGGTAGGGTAGCTCTGGTATCCACCATGACAGTACATGACTCTCCATTTATTTAACCTTTGTTTCTCCATGTTTATTTAAAGGTATTATAGGGAGAAATTTACCAGAGAATTCCTTGGAGCCTCATCAACGTTGATTTTTGTCAGAAAGGCTGAGGTCTCTAGGGTTCTTTTTAGGGTGGAAGCAGTCGGCCTAAAGGGATGCTTATTGGCATACTGAAATAAAAGCAGACAATCTCTTTTCAAGTGCCCTGATTGTCCGCAATGAAGGCAGACATCTTGGGGTAAAGAACTTCTTGTTCTAGGTCCTTTTGGCTGTGATTTAAAATAAGAATGAGAAGGTCCCTTTGGTACCTTTGCTCCCAGCCCCTGTAACTATTGTAGTTGAAGGGTCAAAAGTTTGTTAGCCTTTTGAGTTTTTTCTTGCTCTGGAGTCATCTCCAAATGTTCAGTTAAGACCACCAATTCAGTCATTCCTGTAACTTCCTATTCCAGTTTATGTGTTCTAATCAAACTGTTGAGTTCAGGATGGAGTCCATGTATGAACAGAGCAGTAAACGCCATTTCAGTCCCTGCAGGAAATACTCCTTGCTATACTTTGAGCCCTACATGTTTCACAGTGTTTCTAAGTGAGTTCTGTAATCTGAAACTGGTTCATCCTTTTTTTGTTTACAAGATTGTACGATGGGCCAATCAGTTTTTTTGTGGACAAATTTTAGGAATTAAATTTAAAGGGTATTTACCAATTTTTATAGCTACTTTTTGTCCTTCTCATGAAGAACTTTTGGAGGTGTCTTTAATATCCGCCTCAGGTTTGTCGCAGTCTGCTGCTGCCATCCATTCCCAAGATTCACCAGGCCCCAGCATCATGTGAATAACTTGATAAAGGTCAGGAAGTCCTGGATTGTAAGCTCCCATGAGGATTCTAAATTCCTCAGTAAAGTTTTGAGGATTTTCCCTTGGATCAAGGAAGTCCTTCACAATGGCTCTAAGCTTAGTTTTGGACCATGGAGTGAAAATAGTTACAGCAGGCAGGACCGGCTGGTCAGAAGGTCTCACTTTGTAGGGCATTTGTCTGATTTCTTTTTTTTCATCATCTTCAGGGTGAAATGGTAATTTACCAAAAAAGGTTAGTGGACTCAGACTATGTAGGTAGAGATGCATAAAGAGAAGGAATCATTGAGGTTAGTTCTGTCAGAGTACAGTCCTCTTTCATCACATTCTTGGTCTGTTGCTTAAGCTTTTCATTTGTTTTTTGCAAAGAATCTTTTAAGGAAGCAATTTTTGATTCATGTCGTCTTTTAGAGGCCTCTGCATACCAATGAAAGAATATGTCCCACTGTTTTCGTGGGGCTTTTGATCCCCCTTTTTCTAATGTGCCTCACAAATAATTTTATCGAAATTAAAACTTCCCCATTGTGGCCATTTTAATTCTAAGTTTTCTCTAGTGCGGTTAATCCATTTTTCTAAAAATACACATGTTCTGGGTCCATAATTTTTATACATGAAATTTACATGGGGTCCCGGAAGGTGGAGTCCCAGACTCTTTGGATTCAAATGATCCCATTTTAAAAATAAGGTACCTTCCTGAGGCCTGAGACCTCTAATTGAATCCAATTCAGTTAATTATCAAATCCAGTTCAATCCTGGACTCAGTCCAACCTAACTATTGCTCAAATAAACACATAGAGCTCAGAACACAAGTTGGTGGAGCTCAGAATCTGAGAGCAAACTCACCCATGACCCCCAGCTACAATCAAGAGAGCAGTGAGCGCAATAGGCTCCTCAGGTACCTCGCCTGGTCACCTGGTGTTCCTGGGGGTTGCTGGAGTTTTACTTTTAATCTCACTCTGACACCAGATCTGTTAAAAGAAAACTTTAGACAAATTAAATTTAACAGAGTTTAATTGAGCAAGGGAAAAAAAAGATAAAAAAATTGGGCAGCCTCCAGAATCAAAGCAGATTCAGAGTGACTCCAGGGATGCCTCATGGTCAGAACAATAAAAGGAAAGTGATATATAAAAAAACAGAGGTGAGGTACAGAAACAGATGGATTGGTTACAGCTTGGTGCATGCCTTATTTGAGCATAGTTTGAACAGTCAGCGGCGTATGAGTGGTTAAGTATAGCTTCTGGGATTGGCTGAGACGCAGTTATTGTTACAGAAGCATACTTCAATCTTGTCTACCTACTAAGGTGGTTATAGTTCATCCACAAGGACTCAAATATGGAAGTATGGAGGCTTTCTCAGGCCATATTTAGTTTGTTTTAACAACACGCACTATGATTCTTTTGGCAGTACAGGGTGGAGGAGGCCTTTTTACTGAGGTGTGTGGGCTCCTGACAAGTTTGATGTTTGCTAAACACTGTCTCCAGCTTCTCCACATCTTTCTAGGGTTGAGGCTGCTCTTTTGTGCTTTGAGTGCCCTTGTTCTTCGTTCAGTGACAAAGAGCACAGGTGCTGAAGCCAGCCTGTCTGTATTCATGGCGCAGCTTTTCCAATGGGGAAGTTATTTACCTAGCTGGGCTTCAGTTTTATCAACTATTTTATAGTTGGGCTAACAAACTTTCTTCCTTCTAAGGGTGCTATAAGTAATAAGTTAACATATGCAAAATGCTTACAAAAATTAGTACCTGGGAATGAACACCCAAGACACGTTAGACTATTATTATTATTATCCCCTCTCTGTCTTTACTTTTAGCTCTCCAGCTTCATAATTGTAACCTCAGTCACAGCAGCCACCATCACCAAGCTCATGAACACTACTTCTCAGCACTTTAAGTTTGAGTGATGTTTGGGGAGTTTAATTTATAATTTCTCTTTAAAGAATTTTACCTTTCTTTAGCTTGTACACAGAATAGAAGCAGGAGAATGGATAATCACTGCATCCAGTGAACAAATTATAAGATTTTTTTTGGTATAAGGTTTTAAATTTGAGCCAATTTCAAGCTTACAGAAAAGATTTGAATACAGTACATAGAACTCTTTTTTTCAGAACCATTGGAGAGTAAATTGCTAGCCAATGTCCTATCACTCACAAATACTTCAGTGTGTGTTAAAGGATTATTAATGCTGCCATATATGTTTGTGTGGATTAATTGAGATGATGTATGTGCAAACCCTTGGTTTACAGTTAAGTATTGTATTAATGAAATCATGTTTGTCATTCCATCAAGTCTAGAAAAATTCAGGATTTATTTTTTGGCTGTCAGAAAAAACTGAGGAACTGGGGAAAAAGTCACAGGCTCCATTTCAATGGTCTTTCTTTTTAAGTCAACATAAGCAACAACAGGTCTGGTCTCAGAAATCATTTCAAATATCACAGGTTATGAAAGCACGGCTTAAAAAATCTGTTACTATGAAAATGTGCCATCAAAATCAAATAAGAAAAAAATCTATTTTACAGGTTATTAGTCACAGTCAACACATTCTATTTAGATCTGAACTCAACCCAGTGAGATCATTTGCAACCTGGACTTCTCAGTTGTCTAATGCTATATAACAAAATACTCCAAAATTCAGTGGCTCAAAACAAGCACAGTGTACTTTTTTCATGATTCTTTAAAAATACCATATGGTTGCTTCATCTGTTTCATTGATTGATGTTTACTGGGGCACTGGGATGGCTGGAGAGCCAGAATACTGGCATTTGTGATTGGCTTTGGCTATGAGCTCAGTGGGGGCAGTTTGCAAAGCATCTTGGTAATTCATGAGTTCCAGGAAAATGCATTCCAAGATATGAAAATTAAAACCCTAGATGTCCTAATGTTTAGCCTCAAAAGACACATGGCATCTCTTCAGCCACATTCTATTATTCAAATGAAGCCATAGGACCTGCCCAGTGCCAAGAGGAGAGAAAATAAACTCTACTTCTTGGTGGGAGGAATTGCAAAGAATGTGTGGTCATATTTAATTCACAACAAACCCATAATAAGAAGATTATCCAGGCTTTTGAAGGATCATATGAGAGACAGTTAATAAACTTGGTGACATCAGCCTGGAGAGAAGATAAACCAAGAACCCCTTAAGAGATTGTTCAGATATTTGGAGGGCTATCATCATGAAGCAAGAATAGATTTGAATTTAGGATTGAATTTGAGAGGTGTTTGAAATGTGACTAGAAATTACAAGAAAATAAAGTTTAATGGCTCCGTATTGAATCCTACGAATAAAGGTTAGCTAATACCAAATTTACTGTGGAATAGGCTCTTGTAATAGATAAGGATGGATGAGATTATCTTCATTATGCTTTCCAAGTCTATTAGGTTAGTGCAAAGGTAATTAATTTTGCACCATAATATCATCATATGACTCCAACAGCCTCTTTAACCTAAGATTTAATTCAAGAAGAAGATACTTAAAACTGCAACAAACAAAGCACTTTAAACCTGATTAAGCTTCTCACATATAATTTCTGGGACCCTATCACAAAAATTATCAAATTCAATAAATGTTGATGCACACATTATTTTTGCCCATGGGTCTCAATATTTTAAGGTTTTGACTGTCAAATCTATAATAATCTAAGTCAAAAGTACAGCTACTTAAGCCTCAACACTAATTAAAATATTTAAAACATTTCTTTTTTTGAAATATTTAAAATAATTCACAATGCTTCAATATTTTAAAGAGTTATGCTATCACAGGTCCTGAGATCTGGAATCTTTGGAATGACAATATGGATTATATTATGTCTGATATGACTTCAGCTTCATTTTCTTTCTTTCAGGGTGGAATTATTAAAGTTCAAACCATGGGAAACTATGAATGTTTGTGGAATGTGATGTTGAACAAGAGTAACTTTCAAAGTGGTGCACAAATGCCCTCTTGTGGCCATTTCAGGGATTGTGCTACAGTTTACAAAACAAAAGCAACCTAACAGGCAATGTTAGTGATGGCCATCTTTGCGCCACATCCTGTGCTAGAAGAAAATAATGAATTGAAAAAGGAAAAAAATATATATGTTTAAAGAGGAGGAAGAAATATTGTTTTTAGTTTTTGTTTTACTTCTCAGATGATAAGCCAGCTAAAAGAAATACTACCTCAAATGCTGCAGAAGGCTTAGGACGTTTTATATTGAATTTGGGTTTATGGGGAAACTCACAGGCTTAGAAACTTTTATATTGGATTTGGGAATATGGAGAATTTAAGAGTAAAGACAAAGTACTGAAATTGGCTGATGTACCTTGAAGACCTGGAGGCCTCTAATCTTAGGAGATTTCATAGCATCCCCAAAATATTTAGCAGTATAGGGGGGGACCTTCAGGATCCTTCTGTCACACTAGGATTTTGATAAATCAACAGACATTTTGGTCGACACAGGCTGCTATTCAGCCCTCCCTGTATTCCTTAGTCCATGAGTGCCAACTCCAGAAATTCCAACATATTATCATCAACAATTGTGGAAAGCATTTAGAAAGGACAGAACTAAGTTTATGTCCTGGACATTGTATATTTCTGAAATTTTTCATGTAATATTTCTGAACTCCAGTTGACCATGGGTAACTGAAACCAAGAAAAGCAAACTGGGGATCAAAAAGGCTACTGTACACTAGAGATTGTTCCGAGCTATTGTTAACAGGAATGTGCCAGATTTATGTAAATATATTCCATTTACTATTTAAATTCAGATTTATGTTCATATATTTGTATTCAACATTTACCTCCAACACTCTCCTTTCCCCTGTCTTCCAATTTTAAAACTTCACTCACTTTTTGGTCCTCCCACAAAGTTGCCCCTCTGGTCATTGAGGAAGTATCCATTTCTGACTTTCTGCACATGAGGGAGATCCCTCACCATCACAACCATGCCATAAACAGATAGGAGCTCTCTGAGCACCAGTTTTCTCATCTACCACAGTGTCCCATGTGGATGGCCTTTCCAAATACTATTTAATAATATTGCATCCTAATAATGTCCAACTATTTTAAACCAAATCATAAATCACACATTTGTATTATGCTTTCTGGTTGTCCAATTACATTTATTTACTGGGCTTATTTAAGCTTCAGAAGAATATATACTGATTTTATAGCTAAAGCTGAATTAGATTAAGCTCATTTTACAGACTGGTCTCACGGTTTAGACTCAAAACTAAGCCTACAAAGTTCAATCATCTCATTGCCATCTGTGATTAAGCAACCACCCTTTCCATTTCCACAGCAGATTCTCTGACATGGTTTTTACAAAATCCTATCATCACACCCTTCTGATTCCAAAGTACAGAATAGTGAAGGGATTAAACCGGCTCTATAATAAGCACTCCATAAATATTTAGCTGTTACTGTTGTAATTAACGTCAAGCTTTACTATGCTCATGCACTTTTAAATTGTCTTTATATTTGTTTCAAAATCTTAGACATAAATTTCATCAAAGATGAGGTCACATTTCCTAAAATCTTAATTATCTGGACCAGTGATCACTGAACTTCAGGGCCCTGATGAATAAAAATTGTTTTTATCCAAACTCCCACCCTAAAAGAATTCTAGGCGTTTAGACAAACCTCAACATGTGCCCCCAAGTTCCTCCTTTCGATTGTATTACTTAGGTCCTCAGCACAGAGACTTCAACAGTCTGATAATTGACACAGATGCCTTCAGAGTCCTTTGGCCCCATAGATTCAACAGCCTCCAAAATGAATTTGGCTGCTATAAAATCCCAGCAGGGAAGCAGAGCTGCAAGTTGGTCAAGGTGAGTGTATGGGGTTCCACTACTGAGAGAGGCATAGGCAGGTTTCACAGTTGTCTGGGGGTGGCCATTTGGGGGCAGATGAAGGGTGAAAATTTGGGAAGAGATTGTGCAAGAAGAAGAAAACTTCACTTAAATAAGTAAGCATCTAAGACAAGGGAAATAACTGGTTCCTTCTGGAAAAAGGATTCTGCTTTATATAACTCTTTTGATTCTGTAATTTATACTCACAGGTATCATCTCATAGAATCTTTATCCTTTATCAGCACTATAATAAGTAAAGAAATGTTTATGGAATGTTAATATAAATCAAATGTGGTGCATGAAATAGTAATTAGGATAGTAATGATGGCATCAATAAAAAGAATGATAACCAACATGTTGGGTGTTTTTGACGTATCAGATATATTTCTAAATATTTCACTGAAAGATTTCCTTAGATTACCACAACCCTCTGAGGTATGTATTAATATTATATATTGCTTTTAAAAATTAAGACTCTAAAGCTCAGAGAGGGTAAATGTCTTGCCTAAGGTATTTAGTGGTAGAAGTAGAATAAGCTGTGACTTCTGAGATAGATATCAAAGCAACCATTTCTAATATGCAGGCAAGACTGCTAGAATTAAACGGACATCTGGTGCTATGAACAACCAGAGAAAGAAGCAAGTAAGTCTACTAGGATGTGTGGGTGCAAGATTTCACCAACAGAAAATGGCGGAGGGGAAGGCGTTCTAGGTAGCGAGAACGGCATAAACAAAAGCAGGCATTAAGTAGAATGGAAGACTGGCCCCACACATTGAGGAACTTAAAAATTGAAACAGGAAAATAGGACAGAAACAGATAGCAACGCCAACAATGTGCAGCAGGCATTTCCCACAAGGAAATGAGAAAACAGTAATTCATATGGGTTAGACAATAATTCATATGGCCCCTAAATGCAGCTGATGTGACCATCTTCCCTTAAGAGAGTTTGGAGAGTCAGTTGCCAGGAGAGAGCCCACCTCCTCCAGGATGGACACCCACCTCCTGGTGTTCTTTACCCATAAAAAAGAGCATTGTAATGAGGTGAGGAAAAGATAAGATTTGGCTTCAGGAGGTTTTGATTCAAGACCCAGGTCTGCTAGTTCATAGTGCAGTGAGCTACAGCTCAAAGAAAACAGCCTTTTTGAGTCCTTGCTTTCATATATGTCAAAAATCACCTCAATATAAAACATTTGTCTTACGTAGCTAACGTGGCATTTTGGAAATTATTAAATAGTGTGAAGCACAGGAAAGCCCTTTTGTAAACTAAATTAAAAATACAAATATGAGCCCCCCTTCAGCCCATTGAAGGAGGAATATACAGTAAAAAGAAAAAAATCAGGTAAAGTATATGAATTTTTAATTAAGCAGAACTAAAGTCAAAATTCATTTCTGCTTTTTTACTGCTGAATGTTTGATTTTCAGTAATTTAGTAACCTCCCTTAACCTTAGTTTTCTCATTTGTAATAATTCTTTTCCATATGACAGATTTGTTATGGGGAATAAATTAAATGCAATATATGAACAGAACACTGGACTCCTAGTAGCTGCTTAATTCATGATATGCAGTATATGGAACATAGCTAGCATAGTGGCTGGCATAGAATAAGTAGTGAAAACTGTGGTTAATATGGATAAGAAAAGAAGAAGAAGAGGAGGAAGAGGAGCAAGAGCAGATGGGGGAGGAGGAGGAATACCACCAATGGAGAATGGCACATCCTAAAGCAGGGACATGAAAGCTCTCTGTAGTCATCATAAGAAAGGAAGTGGTGATAATTTAAGCAGTTTATGTAGTTTGAAAGTTTGAGCCTAACTAAATCTTGGCTATTTTTAGGTAGCATGGAGAATGTGTCTGCATTGTCACTGCTGACTGTGGAGAGTCCCACGTCCATGCTTGACTATTGTGATGACTCTTTGAAGAGGGTCAAGTCTGCTCTTGACATCTTTTCCATGATCATCTACACAGTGACTTTCTTCCTAGGCTTGGCTGGCAATGGCCTTGTCATTTGGGTAGCTGGATTCCACATGTCCTGCACGGTCAACACAGTGTGGTACCTCAACCTGCCCGTGGCTGACTTCATCATCATCATCCCACTGCCTCTCCAGCTGGTTATGGTAGCTCTACAATATCACTGGCCCTTTGGCCAGCTGCTCTGTAAGCTCAATAGCACTATGTCTATTTTTAACTTTCTGGCCAGTGTCGTCCTTCTGACCCTCATCTCCACGGACCACTGTCTTGTGATCCTATGGCCAATCTGGTCCCGGAACAATTTGCATACCAGCAAAGGCAACTCTGGGGCCCTTGAGGGCCTGGCTTTTGGCAATTTGTTTCTGTGTTCCCTACTTGATCTTCAAGGAAACTCGTGGTGGAAAGTGTCACCTCTTGGTACAACCAGTATGACCTGCGGAATGAAACTCAAGGAAGTCACCAACTTTGGAAAGAGATTATCATTCCATGGCACCAAATGCTGGTCACAACAGCCTGCTTTTTCTTTGGCTTCTTTCTCCCTCTGGCTATCATCACTGGCTGCTACATCCTTGTAGCCTTGAAGTTAAGAGAAAGGCAGCTGGTTAGGTTCAGCTGACCCTTCCAGGTCCTTGCGACTGTAGTAACCGCCTTCTTCCTCTGCTGGTTGCCCTTGCAGGTGTCCCTGTGGCTGGACTTCACATCCTCCCAGGAGGACAGAGAGGGCCTGAACAAGGTGGCCTTACTCATAAGCCCCCTGGCCTCGTCTATGGCCTTTATCAACAGCTGTCTCAATCCAGTTCTCTATGTCTTCATTGGGCATGATTTCTGGGAGCACTTGCTCCACTCCCTGCTAGCTGCCTTAGAACAGGCTCTCAGTGAGGAGCCAGACAGCGCCTGAATCCCAGCTCCCAGGCAGATGACTCCTTTATAACATGACCCAATTTCCTACTCCATTTTTCCACCACTCAATCCTCTTCCCAAACAGCTCTACTGTAATCCAACATCCAACAGAATTTAAGAGAATAAACCACAAGTTTTAAGCGAGCTCTATGTGCTGGGCCATGTTTTAGAATACAACCTTAAGTGCCTGGAAGATGGAGGCAAGAAACAAACAAGGTCTCATTCTTTAGAGGAAGACAGTTCACCAAGACTCAAACAGAAAAAAAAGATAGCTATCTCAGGACAGAACAAGTCAGAAAATAGGGTCAGGACCTGCAGCAATGACTTTATGCTAGAATCCAGAGCACTAGCAGGAAACTGCTTAAATTTTACTTAATGAAAGTCAAGTTTGGACATATGCATCAGGTAAAACCTAGCAGAGATGAGCTACCTTGATTTTAAAACTTCAAGGGATAGCTCAATGTCATCAAGATCCTTTTGATGACTTGAGGGTGATAGAGTGTTTTTGAACCAAGGAACTTGAAAAATGGGCCAACACTCTGCTTCTGTGTATGTTACATGCTAAGCACTTGGTGAATGTGTAATGAGGAAGAGGAGTGGGGGAAAAATTAGGAAGAAACCTCAGTCGTGCCCAACATTAAAATGAACCTTTATCAATGGGTATCGATGGGTACAAAGTTACAGTTAGGAGAGATAATTCTCATGCTCAGTTGTGAAGCAGTAACTGTACTCAACAATAATGTATTATAAGTTAAAATAGCTAGAAGAGAGGAGTGTTGAGGTGATGGATATGGTATTTACTCTGATCTTATTGTCATTATATATATATATATATATGCACACACATATACATATATATAAACATCACACTTCACCCCATAAATATGTACAATGATTATGAGCTAATTAAAAAAAAAAAATAAAACTTGTTTTTTTCAAAAAAGAACCTCTCATTGTAGTCCATGGGCATGTTTCAAAATCTCAATGCATGTTCTTGCACACACACACACACACACACACAATTTTTAACAATCTTTATAAATATAAAGATTGTAAATCTACTCCTCCTTTTTCTGTAATAGGAGTAATTCTTTGCATTCTGGAAATGGTCCTGGTTCGAAGCCCAGAGTTACTAAGGAGGTACTCCGCAAAAGATAAATGGTAAAGATGCATTTTCCTTCTAAACTCAAGGTTCCTTGACAGTTTTAACTCTCCACCTCCCAGGCTTACTTGGGACACTAATGTATATTATGAAAGTGGCTGCCATCTGGCTGCCTGAAGTAGACTCAGAAGCTGGAGTCACCACCCCTTCCATCTTATAGCAGGTAGAAGAGGAGTCAGCTCCCATTCTTGTCCCAAACCCATCAATAAAAGGACAGTGATAGACTTCCCCTTCTACAGGAACCACAAAGCTGTTCATAATAGAAAAACTGGGAGTCACTAGAACAAGGATTTATAAATCAATATAGGACCAGGGTACCAGGCTCTGATCATTTTTTTGCTATTCACCAGAGTTCTGATATATTAAATGACGGGTTTGGGGAGGGCACGAAGAGGGAAGCTTAATGAACACCAAATCTGCCAAGGCCTAAAGAAATGGGAGCCCTTCATATACCTGATATCACATATTCCCTTTGGGCTATAAGTAATACATCTCCTGTGGAAGTGATAGTGATTCAGCTTTTTATTTTAGCTTTTGTTAAATCAATAAAGAGAAAAAACCTAGAGAGGAGAAAATAGATCGAATACTAAAATGAAGACCTAACTCCTTAATGGATAGGAAGGAGGTAAGAGAGCAGGCATTTGCCATTTCAAAGAGAGCACTGTCTTATCAAGAATGATATATGTGGGTAAGCAGCAATCTCAAGATTAGGGCCTATGCCAGGATAGATAAAACCTAAAAGGATAAACATGTGAAATACATAATTTTAGAAACTAAGGAGAAGAGTTCCTGGGCCAAATTTAATGAACTAACCAGTCATGATAGTTGTTCCTCAATTCAGACTTATTGCTAAGAAAACACTTGAAAATCTGTAAGTTAAAGTTTCAGAGACAGAACTAAATAAAAAAGAAATAGAAGTTGGAAGGAGAGCACAGCCATGGTTCTGGCAAAACAATTGTGAGTGCTGGGATGGGAAGTGGGATAAGTGGCCCCAAGAGTAGGTAGATGAAGGATGCAGGCTAAGCCTGAGAAAGCCCTCAGGGAGAGTAAGAATTTTGCCCAGGCCTGGAGGGATAAGCAGAACCTAGGAATGTCTAAGTGAAGAAGCAAGAAAGGCAAAAGGAATTCCAGCTACACATCGTCTCTGTAGCTTCCATGGAAATGTTGTCAAAAGCACAACTACCAGTTGGATCTCATATTCATTTAAATTTGTGCCAGAAACACCCAAGCAACTAAGATAATGGTATTTGGTAATCAGAACAACAGCAGAGCAGATACTAGGGTGAAGCAGCTAGCAAGACACCTGCCTCGGGTGCAAAATCTAAAAGGACACCCAAATCTCAAGCAACCAGGTTAAATAAAACTTCAATGTAGTCAGAATTAATACGAACATATCATGATAAACAAAATGTGACATTTTAAATAAAGACAGGATTCAACGCTGTGCTTGAACAACTCCATCTCACTTACCCCACCCTCATACCAGTTCCTAGTAATTAGCTAGTGTTTCGTCCTCAAAGGAAGAGAAAAGGAAGCTCATTCCATTCTGTATAGTAACTTGGAACAAAGATGAATGCATTTTTTTAAGATATGTTCTCAACAAGGGTTACAGCTAAAAATATTATATGAAATAACCAACATTGAAGGCCACTTTCAATGAATGTTAGAAAACATTGTTTATGGTGACAAATAAATGCTGAGTAATAAATATTTTTTGCAAAAGAATTTTCGGTTAAAGCCAGTGCTGTGAACCAAGGAAACAAATGGATGCTTTACCTGTACTTTGGGTCAGCAGTGTCCCAGGTGCTGGAAATCAGATCTTTTGTCTTCAGTGACTCATTTTTCTGTATATGAATGTTCAACTTCTGGAACTAACAGGGGAGAGTAATAATGGGAAAGGAGCAAAAAGCTAAGAAACCAAGGAAGGTAGGACTAAATTCCATCTGGGTAGGAAAGAAAAGCTTCACAGAGCAGATGTGTCTAAGCAAGACATGAAAAATTAAATAGGAAATTGATAGGTAAAAGAGAGAGAGAGCATTGGTGTGAAAGTTAGCTTCATGAGATACTTGGGATTATGAGAGACTGAAAATTCTAAAGCTGTAGGAGTTCCAGGTTTTTGTAGGAAATGGTGAGAGAGAAAGAGGGCTAGGCAAGGTCAGTTTTTATTCTATTTTTGCAAAATTACCACATTCATTTACATGGTTTGAATAATACAAAAAAAAACTTTCTTAGCCTTTTTTATTTATCCTTGGATCATTTCTATATGTAAATAAAAGTAAATAAAAAATAAATTGTTTTATTCTTCCTCTTTCATACACAAATGGTGGCATACTATATAAACATCCCAGCACCTTACTTTTCCCCCCACTTAACAATATGATCTGGAGCTCTTTCCGATTAATACACAGGGAACTTCTTCATTATCCCTGTTTCAGTTGTATATTTTTCCAGTGTACAGATACATTGCAGTTTCATTACTAAGGACAAGATTTTGGATTTTAATGTCTTAATCAGAAGAACACATGTGTTCCCTAAAGGCACTAAGGAGCCATGAGAAGTTTTTGGGTGTTAAGTGGTGAGATGAGAACCATGTTCAGGGAAGCTTATTCTAGCAACTATGTGAACTACAGGGAGGCAGGGCAGGGATGAATAGTGGTGGAGGGTAGGGAAGGAGTAAGAAGAGACAAACAATAAGAAAAACATCTATAATTTCTATCTTGGTTCTTCTTTGAAAAGGAATTGAATTATGTGTTGTCAAACCATGAAGCAGCCTGCTGTTGTGGAAAGAATTTAGGACACAGGGCCATTTGTTTCTAATCCCTGTTCCACTTAAGAGTAGCTGACTAACCTCAGGCAAAACATTTTTTCTGGGCAGGGGTTTTCAAATGAAGGGTCCCATGTTTGATAAATCATAAGCTTCCTTCTGGCTGTAACATTCTAGACATCTACAGATCCCTGACTCCCCTGACTCAACACTCAATCTTCTAAGCTTTTCCTTTGGGATCAAAAAAACTGGGGGTCTCAAAAAAAAAAAAAAAAAGTAACTGGTGTCGGACAAAGAATGTGGAGAACCACAGATGCCCTGAGACTGACAGCTGCCAATTTCTAAGCTCTTGTCAGTTTTCTTCTAGCAAATTCCCCTGATCCAATAAATCTTCCCCAATGGGACTTGCTATTTCGTGAGCCCCAAGACAAAACTCTTGGCACATGGCTGGCATGCACACAACATTTCTAGGATAAGTTATTCTGTACTGGGCAAAAGCAGCCAGACTGTTTCCTTAG
This sequence comes from Symphalangus syndactylus, assembly GCF_028878055.3. Taxonomy (NCBI): domain Eukaryota; kingdom Metazoa; phylum Chordata; class Mammalia; order Primates; family Hylobatidae; genus Symphalangus; species Symphalangus syndactylus. The sequence goes on from NC_072429.2 coordinate 38,991,155, forward strand.
ATTCTCCTAACTATCCCAAATTTACCAACTCTCAAATTTTCTTTTGGTAGCACACACACATAACATACAAGTGGCCATCTTAATCATGTTTAAGTGTACAGGTCAATGGCGTTAAGTACATTTACATTGCTATGAAACCATCACTATCATCCATTACCTGAATATTTTCATCCTGCCAAAGTAAAACTCCTGTCCAGTAAACAATAATTCCCCATTTCCCCCACCCCTTAGTAATCGACATTCTACTTTCTGTCTCTATAAATTTGACTATTCTAGTTAGCTCATATAATTGAAATAATAAAATATTTGTCTTTTGTGACTGGCTTTTTTCACTTAACATAATGTCTTCTAGATTACTCCATATTTAGCACGTGTCAGAATTTTCTTCTTTTTTAAGGCTGGATAATATTCCATTGCATGTATGTACAATATTCCATTTATCATTTCTTCTTTTGATGGGCATTTGGGTGTTTCTACATTTGTTTATTGTGAATAATGCTACTGTGAATATGAGTGTAAAAACTCTGAGTTCCTGCTTTCAATTCTTTGGGTATAGACCCAGAAGTGAAATTGCTGGGTCATATGGTAATTCTGTGTCTAATTTTTTTTGAAGAACCATCGTACTGTTATTCATAGTAGCTGTCCATTTTAGATTCCAACTAGCAATGCATAAGGGTTCCATTCCTTTCCAATACTTGTTATTTTCTGATTTGTGGTAATGGCTATCCTAACATCTGAATTTCCTTTATGATCTCTAACTTTTTTCTGACATCCCTGTTTGCAGAGCAGAATTGGAATGCTCAAAGAGCAACATTATTATTCCATTATCATAACCATTATTAGGATTTAAGTTTTATACTTTACAAAGTTTATATATATATTATTTAATGCAACATTCACAAAAATATATGAATGTGGTCAGCATAAATATATCCATTATGCAGACAAAGAAACAAGTTTGGTGTTTATTTGAAGTGGTCTCAATGCCATACAGTGAGTTAGTAGTTGGGATTAGAATCCAGATCACTGGGATCTCAATTTATAGTTCTTCCCAATACCCATGAGGCCAAACTCATCATCAGGCTATTTCCCAGTAACCTATGACCATCCTCAAATCTAAGTGACCTATACTGGTCTAGGTAATTGATTAAATCGATCACACTAAAATGCTATTTAGGGAAGCCCCTATGTCCCTGATCCAGCCTTGTAAATGACTGGGTCTATATTCTCTTCCAGGAAAAACAAAAGGTCATGAGGTCCCAAATAACAAGGAGCAACTGAAATAGAATTATATCTGCCTGTCACCTGGTTCCAGCTTACTCAGCTGCTAAAAACATTTGCATCTTACAACTGCTTATCAGTGAGAGCCTCAGATGAAGCCACTTATGTCGAACAGCGGTTCTCAGCGCATGGTCCTCAGACCAACATCAAGGTCCTCTCCTGGAAGTTTGTCAACAAATTCTTTTGCTCCCTCATAGACAAACTAAATCAGAAATTCTGGGGGTGGAGCTTAGCAATCTGTGGTTTAATAAGCCCTCCAAGTTAGTCTGATACATGCCTAATTTTGAGAAACTCTGATAGAGAAGAAATAACCCTTGTCTTAAGATGAAATAGACCATAATTCTAGACAACTCTTGTTAACAGGGTGGCTTTGGATCAGATACTTCATATTAGTTGCTCTCTGTTTTAAAACTAAAAAGAATAGCTACCTTACAGTGTTGGTGAGTATTAGATAAGTCATGTGTATTCAAAAGCATTTTGTACATAGAAAACTTTCAAGATATGTGTTCTCATCACACACAAACAAAATAAGTATGTGAAGTAATGCTTATGTTAATTGGATCTATTTAGCCATTCCACAATGTATATATATTTCAAAACAAAATTTTATACGTGATAAATATATACAATTTTTATCTGTGAATTAAAATAAAAAGATTTTTAAAGGCTTTAAGCCAGTGTAAGGGATTATTGTACTGGACAGGCTGAGTCTCAGGATGCCTGAGGGAAGCTGCCCACTACCCCAACAGCCCCTATTACTAGAAGACCATGAGGGACACCACAAAACCCCACTCCAATGGCTCCAGAGCAGATGAGCTACAGACAGCCTTAGGACTGTGGCATAACCTGATATACACATGCACATGCATGCACACACACTGAGATAGGTCAGAGTTTGTATTTTAGGACTATGAAAGTGCTAATACAAGAAAACGAAGCAGCAGGTGGTTGAAGCTAAAAATAAAAGTCTGCCTTGAGCCAAGAGGGGACATGGCAAGGTGAAATCATAAGAAAGTAGAAACTTTAAGAAAAATAAGAGAAATCATATAGAGAGGCTGATATCTGGAAAGAAAGAGCAGAGGAGGGATAAAGCAGAGTTACCTTAAAAGACCGGCAAACTAGTGGCAGAGAAGGAAGAGGAGCTGATCCCAGAAGCAATCCCAGCTTCTGATGACTTTCCGGCACCAACTTGAAGCCCTCCTATTGAATGACTCTTTCTTATAAGTCTCTGTTTCTTTAAAGCCAAAAGTCTCAATTCAACACATTTTTATTATTATCATGTTTAGACTGCAGAAGAGAAGACTTATACTGGCAAGGACATAGGAGAATGGGTCATTGCCTGCAGTTACATGATGAGCTATCATAAAAGATAGAGAATGGGCTTTTTCCATATATCTCCAGAAGCCTAGTCCAGGAGAAAGAGATAAAGGTTATAATCCATGAGGGCTTACACAAGGAAGGCTTTCTAACAACTAAATGTAATCAACGATGATATTTGCCTCATAATACAGTGATTTCTCTGGCAATGGCAATGTTAAATTTGTTAGAAGGAAACTGTATTATAAATGCCTAAGCTCTCCTCCTAGAGTAAGATTTGATATTCTGGTGAGGAAGGGCAAAATTGGGCCCTGAAAGAATCAACAATATGGGTTTGGGTATATCTGAGAATGGCAGCAAAGAGAGTATCCATTCTCCATAATATACTGCAGCTCACTAAAGATAATAATAAGATGGGGCAACTGGGGTTGAGATGGAGATAATGTGACTAAACTGGATAAAACTGAGAGGATGGAAAAAATTGCAGAGGTCACCTGTTCATCATAACAGCCAAGAATGGAAGCAATTAGGGGACTGACTGCTTGGATTAGGCAGCAGTTTTTTGTTATTTTGGTCTTGATTGTGAATTTGATGAATTCCTCAACATTCTACCCACAGCTTTATTCTACAGCTCCTTTTACCTCAAGTAGGAAGCAAGTGTTCTTGCTTCTTACTTGATTTCAGCTTTAGCATCCTCATCTGAAAGGTGACAGGATCAACTGGAGGACCTCTACAGTATTTTAGAGCAGCCTTAATATTGGATGAATCATTATATGACTTAATTGCTTTCTCCCACTCTTATCAAGGCTCTGGCACTGTACTAAACTCAATTCTAATTCCTCTCTCAAGACAGATGTCTCCAGGCTGAGTTCACTGTTTCTGATACCTCCTATTAGCTTGTTCCCTCTCACTTTACAAGGGCTTAATTAGCCATTATAGGAGACTCTTTCCAAAGGCAGGCTTTGCAAGATGTTTAGTGCTATGTGCCATACTTCATAAATAAAATTGCATTTAGGATAATTTTCTCATTTTTTAAAATGTTACTTTCATAATAAAAATAATATAGGAAAACATTCTTATTGCTTAAAAAAAATCCAAACCATACTATACAGTGAAATTACTGCTTGACTCTGACCCAATTATATTCAAGTCTTCTGTTAATAACCATTTGCAATTTTTTCTACATAAATGGGATCATCCTGTAACTTATTTATTTCACAATACAACATAGGGCTCTTTAACGTCGGCAGGTAAAGATCTAACTGAGAATAAGGTAATAATTTTTAAACACAATTTTACTTGGTTCAGTCATTCACTTTTTAAGCACCTACCATGTGTTTGGCACATCATTTACTTTTTAAAGACCTATGATCTACTAGGTACTGGGAAAAGGAAGCTGCAGACTCTGCATTCCAGGGACCTCCTGGTTCACATGAAAAGCTATAATGGAAGGTATTCAGTGGTACTGGGAACACAAAGGAGAACCTGATTGATTAGGTCTCAAAGTGTCCAAGAGTTTCCAAAAATAGAACTGAGGACCCTAGAACAAATGCAGCTTATTGGGTAAACACTCTTGTTTGGGAATGATAAAGTCTTTCTCGCTGTCTAAAATCTATCTCTTTCCTAAAAGACATTTGACAAACCCTACACATTGCATTTTTCCTAGAACAGAATTTGCCCATTTTAAACCACAAGTGAATATACTATTCATTCAATAAAAATAAGCCTTTTTAAAGTACTTTGTGATAAGTACTGTGCTAGCTTCTATAGCAGCCATAAAGATATATAAAACCAAATTGCCACCCTAAAGAAGCATTATATTTATTAGGGGGATATAAACTCGTAAACAAATACACAACTCAAAAAAAAAACAAAATCTTTGCATGCTAGGGCCTACAAAGTAGCTCCACTGTTCCACAAGGAAATACCATATAGATGTATCCTAAAACCCTTCCACTGTGAACTTTGAAGGAACTTTGAAAAAGACTCAGATGTTCAGCAGATCTAATTTAAAGGGCTATATGAAAATATGTCTGGAAAAAAGTTAAAGTTAGCGAGGACCTCTGGCTCCTTATCAAATATAAAAGGAGACAACTGGGTGGCATATATCCTCGAAATCATTGATCCTTAGTTGGCTTCAGAGATTCTGAGCCCTGACCACTCTATTTTCTAATTTACATTGAAATACCCTGAAATGCCCCATTCTATCCTCCCAGTTCAGGCTTCCAATAGTTATCATCAAATTATTTCCCACCTACCAATGTTCCCTCCCAATTGTAATCCATTCAAATCCCCACCAAAACAATATTCCTAAAATATAGCTTTGATCAGGTAACTCATAACTCTCCCGCTTAAATATCTTCACTATGTGTCCTTTATGCGTTAAGTGAAGCCCAAATTTTGTAGCCTGGTATTCAAGCAAGACCCTTTCCAATCTGGTTTCTAGAATGTGGTTTTCCTCCTTATTCTCTGACTGCATATGCTTCATTTAAGCAACAAAACTTGGGGAAAGGCCATATCTCATTCACTTTCACATTCTTCTCATACTCAGTAAATACTTAAGGGATGTTAGACATATAAAAAGGTTTTCTATAAGCTTGAGGTCTTCTTTACTGCTTGTATCCACTCCTGCATGCATTCAATGTTAAGTCCACTGTTCACAACAGTAAAAGAAATAGCAAGTTTCCCTGTGTAACAGAAGCCCAAGTTGCTCACGATGTAATCAGAACAATGATGTACCCTTTTTTCTCCTTTTCCTGACTTACAATTGGTTTCCTACTCCTGTTGCTGCCAAGTAAAACTACTTGTCTTAAGCTTTGCATTGGAGAGGTGTAGGGGAGAGTTGATTCAAATTAATGTAATTTGTTTCCTTCCTCACCCCGATTTTCTAACATAATTTATATCTGTGAATTGATAACAATTCACATAGCATTTTCAAAAACTTATTTCATTGCATCCAGACTATTAATGTCTAAAAAGCCATCACATTTGTTTCACAAATGAAGACACTGTGGTTAATTGCCATCGAGAAGATCACAATATTACTCATTCAATACAGTTTATTCAGAGTCTGCTACCATGTGGTCAGTACACTATGGAAATACATAGAAAGGTTTCTAAACCCATGTTTTAATGGGAAGGGGCAGTTGATAAAAGAAGTCTCCTCAGAATAGCTGAAATTTAAACTGAGATACAGATGAATTTGTTCATAAGCAAGGAGTAAATCACAAAGGACCTCTTATGCAATGCTAGGGATTTGCATTTTATCGTAATTGCAAAAAGGAATTTTAAGTAAGGGATTTGCAGGATTAAACTGGGAATAGGGAGGCCAAAGGGTATAAAGTTATAGAGGTGAAAAAGTATACATATCGGCCAGGCGCGGTGGCTCATGCCTGTAATTCCAGTACTTTGGGAGGCCGAGGCAGGTGGATCACAAGGTCAGGAGTTTAAGACCAGTCTGGCCAACATGGTGAAGCCCCATCTCTACTAAAAATACAAAAATTAGCCAGGCATTGTGGCGGGCACCTGTAATCCCAGCTACTCGGGAGGCTAAGGCAGGAGAATCTCATGAACCCGAGAGGCAGACATTGCAGCAAGCCAAGGTTGCACCACTGCACTCCAGACTGGGCGACAGAGCAAAACTCCGTCTCCAATAAAAAAAAAAAAAAAAGTCTGGATATCTAACGTACAGCATGAGGACTATAATTAATAATATTTCATTGTATACCAGAAATTTTCTAAGAGAGTAGACAGATGTTAAGCATTCTTATCATTGTTTTAAAAAAGGTAACTATGTGAGATGATGAATGTGTTAATTGGCTTGACTGTAGTAGTCATTTAACTATGTATATCAAAACATTATGTTGTACACCTTAAAATATATAACAATTTTTACATGTTTTCTTAAAACATATATATATATATATAGAGAGAGAGAGAGAGAGAGTTGAGCATCTTGTAGTGCCCAAAAATAAAATTCTCAACAAACAAAATAAACATAAAATAAAAGTATGTCAAGTGCTATAGGAGCCAGTCTGAAAGCTCAACCAATGGAATGCCCAAACCTGGAACAATTTGACCACTAAAATAAATAGTGTATTATTGACTTATAACCAAAATGTTAAATACATATTCACGAGACTTTGTACTTATCTGTCTCAGTATTTATACTGATGTAAATCTTTTACTAAGTACATGAATGTATCAATAAAGAGGAAGAGACATATGTTCCTTATAGAGGAATTTGAAATGGTTTATGGAGATACTCTGTTCTCAAAGAGTTGAAGCTTAACTCATCATTCCCCAATGTGGGCTGCACTTACTGGCTTTCTTCCAAATAATGGGCTATGAAAAGCGGTCAAAACTAGTCTTATAGTTGAGAAACACCACCTGGGCCAGATGATAAAGTTTAGCATCATGGGTGATGTCATATTAATGGCATGTATCCATAATATCTGATGAGAAAGGTATCTGATCTCTTTAATTTGGAGGTTCTTTCCCCAAATCCCTAACTCCAGTCTACTCATGAGAAAAACATTTTTAAAAAATTGAGGGATATTTGAAAAAATACCTGACTACTCCTCAAAACTTGTCCAGGTAATGAAAAACAAGGAATAACTGATTTTCCTTAATCTTTTTAAATCTGTGCCAGAAGAGACTAAGGACGATCAGTTATTTTTTCCCACATTTAATGGTTGTGTTTTCTTAGTCTGTTCTGTCACAGATTAGAAGAGACTAAGGAAACACAATCACTAAATGTGATGTTATATCCTAGATGAGATCCTGGAACAGGAAAAGAATACTAGTGGAAAAACTACTGAAATCACAATGAAGTATGGTGTTTAATTAATGGTAATATGCCAGTGTTTGTTTTGTAGTTTTGAAAAATGTACCCAGGTAATGTAAAATGTTAAGAATTGGCAAAACTGGGTTAGGCATATCCATACATTTTCTGTACAAACTTTACAATTTTCTGACAAATCTAAAACTATCCTAAAATACATTTATATTTTTTAAAATAGCAGGACGCAATGAACAGTTAGGCAACTTTGACAAGTTGATAATCATCTGAACAGAGGAAGAATCAGCAAAACAAATATGGAGATAGAGACAAGTAGGTTTAACCTGGTTTGATGACTGATATGATTTGGCTGTGTCCCTACCTAAGTCTCATCTTGAATTGTAGTTCCCATAATCCCTATGTGTCATGGGAGGGACCCGGTGGGGAGGTAACTGAATCACGGGTGTGGTTACCCTCATGCTGTTCTTGTGATAGTAAGTTCTCACAAGGTCTGATGGTTTTATAAGGGACTTTTCTCCCTTTTGCTCAGTACTTCTCCTTGCTGCTGCCATGTGAAGAAGGATGTGTTTGTTTCTCCTTCTGCCATGATTGTAAGTTTCCTGAGGCCTCCCCAGCCACGTGGAACTGTGAGTCAATTAAACCTCTTTCCTTTATAAAATATGCAGTCTTGGGTATGTCTTTATTAGCAGCATGAGAGCAGACTAATACAGTGACAATGTTAGGGGAAATAGGAGGCTGGTGAGGGAAAGGGGAGAGGGATCACAGTGTTGGTGAGAGGCAAATCAAGTCACCAGTCCAGGTCCTCTCCCTCTTCAAGACCATGAGATGGATAGCCTATAGCAAGTAGGAGAGACCATGGGGAACCATGGGGGAATACTCTAGGCCTAGAATGATGGAAGATGAATAGAAAGATGAACGTAGATGAAAGATGAATTAGGAAAGTTGATGACAGATTAGATCAAGAGCCATGGAAAAGAAAAGAACAAGACCCAAGGACACTCTAAACCTAAGATTTGGAATAGTGGCTATGCTCTCAAGAGAACTGGAGAAATTTGGGAAAGGAGAATTGTTAAAAAATAAAGTAATCAGATATGTTTTATAAAGTATAAAGGTTTGAAATGATATCAGGGCATTATGTGGAAATGTTTCACAGTACAGTGAAGCCAACTAGAGTCTGGAGATATATACAATACATCTAGAAAAGTGAGAAAACATAAAAAAGGTCATATGAATTGACAAGAATAAATTCATTAATAAAACATAAGAGGTTTGGTTAAGAGTACGGGACCAGAAGCCAGAATCTACTGAAATTGTTTTTATGATCTTCATACACTCTCCCTCTTGCTATAGTTGTTCCACAGCCATTCTATATTTCCTTATCTGAAATGTGGTTATTCATTAATTGACCTTTTGTCCCCAGATATACGCTACTACCTTTAGCTACAGAATTCTTCTTTGATTTTCACATGTTACAAGAAACAATTGTTTTTTCTTCCAGTAAACACGTTTCTCAACTGGATGCTTCCTTGTCTTATGTTTGAACATTTAGTTAATGATTGCTATAGGGCATCAGTGCCAGATTGAGAGAAGAGCAAAGCTTCTGGAAAACGAGACTTAGAGGTCTATTAGCGAAAAGCGCTGATGGGAGGCATTCATAAAACTCTTGTGGGTCCAAGACAGGTGGCCTCCAGCACGGATGGCTTGTCTCTGTAAGAAAAGTTAATGTGGCTGGGCACAGTGGCTCATGCCTGTAATCCCAGCACTTTGTGAGGCCGAGGCGGGTGGATCACCTGAGGTCAGGAGTTCGAGACCAGCCTAGCCAACATGGTAAAACCCCCTCTCCACTAAAAACACAAAAAGTAGCCAAGTGCCATGGTGCTTGCCTGTAGTCCCAGCTACTCAGGAGGCTGAGGCAGGAGAATTGCTTGAACCTGGAAGACAGAGGTTGCAGTAAGCCGAGATCATGCCACTGCACTCCAGCCCAGGTGACAGAGTGAGACTCCATCTCAAAAAAGAAAGAAAGGAAGAAAAGAAAGAAAGAAAGAAAGGAAGAAAAGAAAGAAAGAAAGAAAGAAAGAAAGAAAGAAAGAAAGAAAGAAAGAAAGAAAGAAAGAAAGAAAAGAAAAGAGAAAAGAAAGAAAAATGTTAATGTAAGAGCAGTTTCAGAAGTTTCCTATAAATTGAACATACAATAAGGAAAGATTACACCAATATAAGGAAAGAGAAAGTGCAGGTAGTTGATCCCAGATTTGACATGAGCCACCATATGGCAGCAATAGTAGCAGTAGGCACAGGCACTTATTAACCCCTTTCGTCCTGGTCTGAGCTATGAGACTTACGTAGAGACATTATCTTCTTTATTCCTCATAACAACTTTGTGAAGCATCTACAGGTCCACAGTCCCTAATTCATGATTTCAAACCCCACAGAGGGGTTTGTTTTGTTTTCGTTTTGTTTCAGAAGTTTTTCTTTTGTTTCATTTTGTAACTCATTTGACAGCAAAATCTGTCAAGAGATGATTTAAGGATAATTATTTTCTCTACATGATACGTTTTGCCAAAGAATTATTGGTGTATTTGATTAAAGCGTGCTGTGCCAGGCACCACTGGGCTTTCTGAACTGCATCATATAATTTTTTAAAATTTACAAAAAAAAATGAATTTTAACACCCATCCAGCTTGAGGGTATTTGGAGGAAAAATTGTGAAAATTGAGGGTCATAAATGTGAAGTTTAGCTTAAAGTTACACATAGGTTTGAACTGAGGTCTGTCATTCTGCAAAGATTAGACTTTCAATCATTAAATGACATGCTGGAAATGTTACTATCTTTACAGCTGGCACCAGAATTTATTTTAGGGAAAGAAGTGTCTTTTTTGGGAAAATATCCTGAAAAGAACTTGTTAGATATGGTATCTCCAGAGCCAAGGTATCATCTGTTTCTGTTCTAGACAAGGAAAGAAACTGGTTGTTTCATTCCTGGCTGGAGAGGGTAGAAAAGAGAATGAAGAAGGAGTAACAAACATTTGTAAGTTTGGCTATTGCTTGGCGGGAAATGACCAAGAAAGACTTCCAGTTAAGAGTAGTTGTAAAGTCTGACATGTTTTTAAAATATTTTGTTGCCTAGTGTGTGATGCAATTCTTTGCAATCTTATTAAAGTCTACTATGCCCACAAATGCTTATAAGGCATGGATTTCGCACATGTTATCAGGTGCCACTGGATCTAACAGTGTACTTGACTCTGTAGATAAAAGGTCACGACATCCAGGAGTTTAGTAAAGGAGACAAATAAGAAAAATGAAAAATTAGAATTTCCAGTTTAATGTGCTATAACAGAGACACGCTTAATTGCAGGGTTTACATAGTTGAGGGGGCAACCGTTTCTGTGTGGCAGTATTAAATTAAGAATCCTGGCTTCTTGGAGTTTAAACCAATGTTCTAACCATGACATTAAGATTAAGTTTGTACACACACACACATACACACACACAAATCAGTAAATACCATATCTGTTAATCTGTTACCAGGAACAAGAAACTGAAATCTCTGTGCTTCAGTTTCCTTTCTTATAAAGGAGAGATAACAATGCTATCAGGATTAAAATGATGAAAATAAAATACTACAGTGACTGATGAATAGAAGCTTTTGAAAAATATTAGTAGTGACTACAGTGATAATGATGATGATGAGGATGTAATCAACGTAATTATTAAGTGATGGATTTACAAACTGCTATGAGAGGCAAAGGAAAGTGAGTAAATCATTCCTAATTGCATCAAGCACCACAGACATTTTACCCAAGCTGTAGAGGATGGATACAGCAAATAGGTACACATGCGACCTATTTGGAGAACAAGCAGTGGAATAAAAACAAGAGGTCATTTATGAAAAGCCATGAAATTCCCTAAATAATGAAAAATAAAAGTTGAAGAGTTAAGTTGCAGCTATGTCAAGGAGGTCTCCAAATGTCAGGCTAAGTATAATAAGCTGTATATCTCTAGTTTCTGTCATTTTTTTCTTACCAGTTAAACTTCGGGCACAGAATGTGAAAATCAACAGCTGCCAGCCCAACATCCCCATTCCAGCACGTATTATCAACATCCATTAGAGCAGTTCTCTTTGAGTTTTGTCATCACTCTTTACTCAGGTGAATAATTAGTCCTTGAATCAGAGGGGAATAGGTCATAATATGTTTGCTTGAGTTCCCAAAGATAGACATGCATAAATATGTACTCAGAGCAGTAAAGAAGAAAAGGAAAAGAATGTACACAAGGTTGAGCAATGTAAACACGTTCAATATGACTAATAGTCTAGCACGGTACCAGGATTTCTCTGGTTAATGCACTCCTCATCTCCCGGGGCAAACAATATTTATTCTGTCAAGAATTGATCGTATGAGGCCTCAATATATTTTCTATTGTTCTAATTCACAGAAGGAGCGTGATATTATTACTAGCTAGCAATTATAATTCCTGGAGATGTGAGGAATAATATTTTTGCACAATATTTACTTATGGTTTCTCGGTTTATTCTCACACCACATGAACACTGTATGATGTGTATTTTTGTAGTTGAGAAAATTACTTTACCCAGTCATGTCACAGTTGAAATGGCAGATTTATAATTGGAGACAGGCCCCTCTCTCCATGGGTTTTGTTTATCCTCTTTAACTTGTTGTCTGCAAAGGGCCATTCTCTGTCACAAATTTGGGGCCCGTTTTTAACTAGAATTCATCTTAGTATTGTAGTGATTTAAAAAACAAGATTGTCTGGGGTCCATAGGATATGTTTGTGTAGCAAAATATTTTTCTAATTACAGATTAGGATTGGTGAACTGAGATGGAATAGAATAAAAAAAATCTATCAAGAGTCCTCACCTATAATAAGACTATGTTTTGTTTTTTAACAACTGTGTTTGTCTGCTCCCATGTCTACATGTAATACATATACTAGGCTATAACCCAAAATTTTTACTTTAGGTTCACAGTCAAAATGTTTAAAAAGCACTGTGTGGTGAAAAGAGCCCAGGCTTTGGCATCAGGCAGGCCTAAATTTAAAGTTATTACTGCTGCTATTATTATCTAATGAGTTTCTGTGACCAACTCCCAGCCAATTCCCTTCTCCCCATACTGCTTGTGAAACCCAAGAAAAAATCCTTTTCTCATATATGAACCCTCCTTAACAGTGGTTATTGGAAGTTTCTTACTGGTCACAAAACTACTATTTAAATGATGATTTGAGATGAAAAGAACCAATATATTTTCATCTCAAATCAAATCAAATATGATCCAACCAATATCTATCAATGCTAAGACTAAACTCCATGAGGGCAGACATCATATCAATTTCCCTAGCACTCAGCCAAAAATTTTTATATAGTAAGGACTTGATGAATATTTGAATATGTTAATGGTTGACTGAACAAAAGGCCGAATGATGAACCAATGAATGGCTACTCAACCAGAGGCACTGGAGACACAGAAGTGAACAAGGCATAAACCTTGGTCTTCAGAAATATATACATTTATCACTTAATTTATGTTTTTAGCAAATATTTATTTAGCATTAATTATTTTCCAGACAATTTGTTAGGTGCTACAATAAATAAAGCAACTGTATTTGCTCCCTAAAAATAAAGAGATATTACATAATAATCATACAAATAGCTATAGAGTTGGAATTATTTTAAGTGCAATGAAGGATTTTATGAAGTCATACAATAGGAGAGATTAATCTAGGTGCAGAAAGAAGTAAAGGAAGACCCAGAAAGAATGGCTTCTTGAGAAAATACTGCTTAACCTTTTAACCTTAGAAGGTGAAAAGCTGTTTTGTATTATTTTGTTTTGTTGGTCCTAGTAAAGGGTAACAGAGAAATGACTGATGTAGCAAGGACATGACCAGATTCAGCAAGGAAGAATCTCTTGGGGAATAAAGACAGAAAGGAGCCAAGTCATGCAGAACCTAAATTCTTCCTGAGCATTCTGAACAATGAGAAACTGGACAGAGACATGATCAAATTTGCAGTCCATAAAGATCCCTTGACCGTTCTATGGGCAGCAGCTTTAAGGAAGAAATAACAACAAATATTGAGAAACTCTTTGCAGGAAATACAGAAACCCAGGGGGGAAATGATGGCTTTATCTTAGATATGACAGTGGAAGCTAATGAGAAGTGTCTGGGATTGAGGTTATTTTGAACACGAATCCAAGAACAGAACTTGGTAGCAAATTAAGTGTGGAAGATGATGCATAGAAAGGGGAAAGGGAAATGTCAGGGAGAACAACGAGGTTTGGGCTTGAGCGATCTACTGGAAAGAAAAGAAGCTGTAGGGAGAATAGAGACAAAAATACTGTGGTGAAAGATCAAATTAGTAGTATGGAACATATTAGATTTGAGGTAGCTGTAAAACATCAAAATAGTGATGTCAAGAACTAAACACTTCCAAAGCTTCCCTTTGGTAAAAACCAAAGTCCTTACTCTAGCATGCACTAGATGTAGACCCTCACTGCTTCCTTTATTTCATCTCCCATTTTGCCCTCTATCCCTTTGCTGGAGCCAGACTGTCCTCCTGGATGTTTCTCAAACATGTCAAACCAGCGTCAGCCTCAGAGCCTTTGCACTTACTAGTCTGTCTGTCTAGAATGCACATCCTTGGAATAATTGCATAGTTCAAATCCTCATTTCCTTCATGTCTCTGTTAGATATCACGTGAAAGGCAAGACCTTCTCGGATCATGCTATGATACATATCTCCTTAACCCTCCAGCACCCTTATCCTTCCTATCCTTTTCTCCATAATATTTATCTGATATATTTTACAATCATTTATTATTTTTTGTCGCCTGCCTCCCTCAACAAAAATGCAGTGGAAGCTCCATGAAGACAGAGATTGCTATTTTTATTTACTGATCTGTCTCAAGAGATAAATACAATTCTTGTCATGACTTGGGAAAGGTTTGAGATTTTATCCTACTTAGAAGCTAAGAAGTTAGCCTGCCACATTATAATGGTTTCTGGCTGCAGGCACAGATTCCTGGCTCAGAGATAAGGGACTTAATTATTCCACAGCAACAGCCAGAGTGTTGGAATTTGTTCTGGTTTCCCAAGCCCCAGTTTCCATCGGCCAGTGTAAGGCGCATCAAGTGACACTTGCAGAGAAAGTACAGTGTGTTAAAGGAAAGCAAGGCCAAGCTTTTGAAAACCCGAAATCTTTTGTAAAGGGCAATTAACATGGTCTTTGCCCTAGAAGGAGATATTAACTTTATTACACTAAACAGTAAACAAACCTGCCTTTTGATGCAGACGGAGACATTACATATTTTCTAAGGTCGTTTGTTATATAAACACCCTTAAAAAGATAGTCTGAAACAAAGGTTATCAGTACCTCTACTCATAAGACACACCAAAACATGAGAGAGGATGGAGAATTCTCTTCTAATAACACATGGTAGATATCCGGCTCATATTCTCTTTTACCCAGCACATATTCTCAAATGAAAGAGTAACCCTTTGAGTTAGGTGTTATTATTATTTTAATTTCCAGATAAATACACAGAAGCACAGCAGAAGTGGCTCCAACAAGCACCCTGTAGCTCCAGAATACACGTTTTAGGGAACTGAGTCCTCTTTCTCTCATGCTCTCTCTTTCCCTCTCATCTGCCACTCCATCAGCTACTTTAGGCTTTGTGAATGGGTGATGGAAAAATAGAGAAAAGAGAAAGAAGAATAAGAAAGGAAGAGTGGAGGAAAGGAAGAAAGAGTGGAGAGGTTTTACCCTACTTGGAATAAAATTCTTTCTAGTAGCTATCCATACCTGCTCATCTATCCAGAACTACAGAGTAGAAGGGATCTCTGAGTTCACCTTACAGGTGAGAAAACAGGCTTGAGAAGGGAATGACTTTCCCACAATCATAGAGGGAATTAGGGATCAAACTAACCACCAGAACTATTTTCCTGACAGAATCTTTGCCTTGCATGTTTCAGGCCCACCTGGCTCCTTTCACCTTTCTTACACAGGTGACATTCCCAGAACCTGGAGGCCAGGCTACGACACCGAATCAATCAATAACCAGGGAGATCTGTGATATAGCCCAGTAGGTGGGGCCTTGCTGCCATCTGCCATATGACCCTTCCAGTCCCAGGCTTCTGAAGAGACGTGGTAAGTGCAGTGCAGTTTTCAACTGACCTCTGGACGCAGAACTTCAGCCATGAAGGTAACAGGCATCTTTCTTCTCAGTGCCTTGGCCCTGTTGAGTCTATCTGGTAAGTGCTTTCACATATTTTTCGAATTTAAATAATACTGTTTTGATCTGTTGCTTTGTGAAGCACATTATCTTCTAGACTTTTGATGTAGTCTAGTCTTCGAGAGATCTTTTGGACCTAAAGAGATTAAATAAGATCAACAGGTAAGAATTATGTTGTAAGAGGGATTTTTAACCTACTATAAGGAAAACAATTCTACTAGTAAGAACTTCCCAGAAATAAAAATGTTTTCCTCTATTGATGTGGCTGACCCTTTGTTGGGATATGGTAGAGAAAAGGGGTAAAAATATTTTAACTTTAAGTATACTTCTAATTCTGTAAATGTGTAAGGCCAAATTACAAATTTTAAATTCTCATGGGATTGCATAAAACAGATAAAATAGCTTCCAGTTATTCAGTATAAAAGGCACAATTTGACTGATTAAAAATTTTTTTTATTGTATAGGCTTCAGTGTACTGGAATCATGTATAGTTTGTCAGATTTATCCCTGAATAGCTAATATATGTGATAAAAGGGAATTTTTTATTTTCAATTTCTAGTATTTCTTATTAGTATCTGGAAATACAAAAATTGCGTTTTGTGTATTTACATTACACATTTTGAACGTTTTGAAAGAAAGTATTCTGCTTGAAAAGATGGTGCACATATACCCCCAACTGCGTCTTGACAATGTTGACAGACAACTGTGAACCTGCAGAGCCAAGATCAGTTTCCTTTTTATCACTGGAAATGGTTAACGTTTTCAACTTCACCTCTCATGTAGCAAAGGATCCTGTGGAGAGCCAAATCAGCACTTTGCTAAGAAGAGGAAGAATATTGTTTGTTGTATTTGCTGAATATTTATGGCGGCAGTCAGTGTTCCCTTTCCCCCTCCTCATGCATGTTAATTAATACAAATAGATGCCTGTGATGAGCACCTGCTCTTCAGTTTTTAGACTCAACTAGATTCTAAAAGCCAGTGGGCCCCCAACAATATCAAGTTCTGACTATCCCGGGGGAAATTCTCCAAGCTCATAGATGCCTCACTAATTTTCATTAATTTAGATACAAAGAACTACCTCTTTGCTCAGATCACCTCAAAGATTGATGATATTAAATTAATTTTCATGAATGTTTCCTTATTTGATTGCTATCATATTAGTTCCCTTTCCCTTCCATGAACTTATCCACAGTTATCATTTCCTATATGTTGTCTGCAAAACCTCTGCTATTTTCTGGGGGAATAGAGATTAGCTACTTTGACTATCTGTAAATTCAACAAATGTGAGTTAGACCCATAGTCCATATGATGCAATTGTTGGAAATAGCTCTTTGGGACCTGTTAGTGATTTGGCAAAAGAACTCTATTTTTTCAACATTACTTACAAAAGGATATTTAAATATAATTGAAAAAGCTAACTTTGCATCAGAAGACCTGGTTACTGCTTATGATAACTGTTTCACAGCTAGTTATAAAAACTCTCCATACTTTCATCTGTAAACTGAGATAAAAATTATACTTCACTAATTGTGAGATTAAAGATCTAGTAACTGGTTTTGAGAATGTTTGTGAGGATTCAAAAGACAATTTGCTCAGTGCCTGATTCATTTCCAGCAGTAAGTGCATAATTTCTATTTTCAAGGAAGTAGATCAACTTCCTAAAACATCAAATCGAGATACTTTGGTCATAATCAAAGTTTTACTTAATCTTTCTAAGATTTCGCCAAGGAAGGGGTACAGGAAAATCAGTCAGATACTTTTGGAAGATTATAGAAATCAGAAAGGGTGAGGAATGAAAGAGCCTAGTAAAGAAGTCACAGTCTGCAATGAAAGCAGAGAATTCTGATGAAGAATGGATCTGACTTCTCTCATTTAGGACCCAACTTACCATATCTGATTTATTTCTAGGTAACACTGGAGCTGACTCCCTGGGAAGAGAGGTAAAGAGATATTTGTAATTTCTTATTTCTCAGACTGGAACAGTTTGATCCAACAAAAATGCAGCCTTGCTGTCACCTTTCAGTTTAGCCTGAAGTTAAGAGGAGTATGAATGCTAGGGAGGGTTAACGTGAGAAATGCAAACGGTAATAGTAGTTCCAACCCACAGGCATATATTGAAGGACAATTTCACTGATGTATAAGCAAGTTCCATATAGTCCTATAGTGCTTGCTGTGAAGGGGTTTTTATATAGACTAGTGATAGCTGTAGACAAGCATTTGGGGTGGAAGCCTTCTCAAGTTCACTCCAAGTAGCCCTTCCTCCTTACAGCCAGTTTGACCATGTTGGCATGCAGCTCTCCCAATCACCAAGGTGCGGCTCTAATTTATAATGAACGACAGAAAATAATAAACTAAGTTCTCCTTCTAGAAAAATATTCTAACTCTAACCTTTTCATATTTTTTTGTTTAAAAGGTAATTTCAGTAAATTTGGAGACCAGAGGAAGAAGTGTCCCTGTTCTCAGTACATTTATATCTAGTCAGAGACAGCTGATAGACCAAAAGTTCATGAATGAATATATTATTACATTGGTGATAAGTGTTATAAAAAAGTTATGCTGCCATTAAGAACTTGACCTAGTTAGAGAGATCAGGGAGGGTGCTCCGAAGTAAGGGAGGCATTATTTTGAGCCAAAAAAAAAAAAATGAGTGTTAGTAAAACAAAACTGGTGGGGAGATGTAGTAGAATAAAGTAGTTAAGAGCTAAAGCTCAGGAACTCTGACTAGGTTTGAATTCTGAATTTAGGAATTCCTTAGCTGGGTGGCCTTGGCTAATTTTATTGCTTTGTGCCTCATTATCTTCACCTGAAGAAGAATATAATACTTAGTTCACAGGATAGTTAGGAGGTTTAAACAAAATAATATATAAAATGCACTAGGACAATGTCTAGGACAATGACAATCATTTGATTATTATAAACTCTTACTAGAGTAGAATGCAAAGACTTCCAACACTGGACGATGCCTAGTGCCTTTAAGTGCCTAGTAGAAGACCACTGTGTGTGTGGACTACAGTGTACAAGGTAGAACATGCCCCAAGATGTGGCCAACCTGAGAGATGCTGGCACCCGCAGTAATTGCAAACTTGAACATTATTTCACCCATCCGTGTAAACCTCACAACAACACTATGAGATAGGTGGGAAATGGTAATATCATCACCGTTTTGCAGATGAACTGACTGAGTTTCAGAAGGGCCGTAGGACTTACTAATGTCACACAGCTTAGAAATAGCAGAGGCATGACTTAAAACAAGGTTTTCTGTCTCCAGATCTTAGGTTATTTCTCTTACAACACACAGTATCATTCTCCCAATCACAGTTATGCCCCAGAGAAATTAAAACCATTTCAGAGATTTTGCTATGAACTCAAGAATGGAGAATAATGGGAAATAATTCTGTTTAATTCCATTTTTAGGCCAAATGTTACAATGAACTTAATGGATGCACCAAGATATATGACCCTGTCTGTGGAACTGATGGAAATACTTATCCCAATGAATGCGTGCTATGTTTTGAAAATCAGTGAGTACAAACTTGAGTTTCTTTTAAACTATATATTTTAAGTTAGTTATCTTCAAGTGTACTGATAATATGAATCTCACCCTGAGAAAAGCAAACTATTTACTTTTTCCAAAAACAGTTATCTCTTTCTTATTCTCCCTTTTATATATTTAGCATTAAATATTATTTTTTAAAAGTCACTTGTATGATAAAAGCCTACATTTTTTACAGCAAAATAGTCGATAGCTTGGATTTTTATAAATCTTATACACACAAAATACCTTTAATTAAAAAAAATTATTAGTGGTTGCAATGATTGTGTTTTTTAAAGCCCTCAGTTATGCAAATATAAATTGCATAGCTTATATAACCAAAAGTGTATTTTCACTCATGGATATGAAAGCCAGTTTCAGTAAAGCTTCATTTTCTCAGTGTCCATAAGTAGGTGATGGGATACAGAGAAATAGATTCGACACAGATTTCCAATCTCACTCAGCAACTGAAATCTTAGCATGTGTCAAGCATTATGCTAATATTCCCTGTCTTACTTGTGCTTATGACTAAGAAAACATCATGAACACATATAGGCTGGCTTCTTATAACTTGCAGCAAATGCCAGAAGATGAGGTGTAAATAAAGTGCAACAGGAGTGAAGCAGAGATACATATTTTTTATTAAAAGGGGCCAAGAAAGGAGCCACGAAAAGAATAGAATGCCGGCCGGGTGCAGTGGCTCACTCCTGTAATCCCAGCACTTTGGGAGGCCGATGCAGGTGGATCACCTGAGGTCAGGAGTTCGAGACCAGCCTGGCCAACATGGTGAAACCCCGTGGTGGCAGGCGCCTGTAATCCCAGCTACTCAGGAGGCTGAGGCAGGAGAATCACTTGAACCTGGGAGGCAGAGGTTGCAGTGAGCTGAGATTGTGCCACTGCACTCCAAGCTGGGTAAGAATAGAATGCCATTTAAATAGAGCTCTGAATTTTGGCAATATCAAAAGAGCATGCCAGGTTAAATAAAGGTGTGGAATGAACAAAGCAAATAAAAGGTATTCCACGAGTGACTTTAGTTTTTCTGAGATTGACTTGACATTAAAGACTTTGACTCCGGCTCAAATGACTGTGTAAATTTCCATTATATTCTACTGCATAAATACCCTTTTCTCTAATGCAAACCTTCTTCTTGGGCTGTTTTAAACCATTTCGGAAAATTCTCAGAATTTAGCAAGTATTGTGGAAATAGGCCCCCTGGATGAGAGGTCTAATATCCTGAAGTTTTAGACCCAAAACATTAGGTATTCTACTTTGTAATGAATCCGTTTCCATAATTAAGACTTGTAAAAGGAATTTGAAGCCACCTGTTAGTTTTCTCATGACCCATGTTCTTGACATTAAGCTCAAACATCATATTTCCATCCAATGGGAGGAGAAAGCAAGAGAACAACAGCTTTGAGACTTGGGAAATTTCCAAGTGCCACTCAATATTTACAGTGAAACATTAGAAAAATATTAGTAGAGGGCTGGAACACCCTATCTGCTTAGTCTCTGAAACCTCCGAGTTTCTGCTTATTCTTTCTATTTGTTCAAAAATATGTAAATATGGGAGGCACATTTGTATGCTCGAAAACATGACCTCTCTTCCTATATTTCTCAGATAAGAAAATTTAGGTCTAGAGACAAAATGTTGCTTCCTCAAATACAATATATTTCCTAATGTATGACATTGCCTTTTTTACTGTTGATTAAAAGTCCCAAACTTATTACCTAGTAACTAAGGCCAGACGCTGACCCTAGTTTGAGACAAGTAGATAATACCAAACAAGGGCTTGCAAATCAGTCTTTTTGGTGATCATGTGCTTGGCAAATATATTCAATGAACACTTTTTCTATTCCTTCTACGTCTTCACAGGGAATCTGTACCGGCAAATTCTTTTCCGTAAACCTGCATTTCCAATAGAACCTTCTATAATGATGGAAATGTTCTATGTTTATGCTGTCTAATACATAGCCACTAGCCACAAAACAGTAGCCTTAATGTGGCTAACACTAACTTAAATGTGGCTAGTATAACTGATAAGCTGAATATTTAATATTATCTAAACTAATTTAAATTTACATAGCTATATGTCGATGGTGAATATATGAAACTAGAGTGAACAGCATAGCAATTCTTGTTTATTCTGTTTAGGTGTGTGTGCTTATGTATGCTAACTGATTTGGAAATCAGTATTAATGAGCAGTTAATGATTGTGGGACAAGAAAGCATTAAAAAGTCTTAAAGAGTTTGGCTGGGCATGGTGGCTCATGCCTGTAATCCCAGCACTTTGGAAGGCCTAGGCAGGCGGATCACTTGATGTTAGGAGTTTGAGACCAGCCTGGCCAACACGGTAAAACCCCGTCTCTACTAAAAATACAAATATTAGCCAGGCATGGTGGCATGCACCTGTAATCCCAGCTACTTGGGAGGCTGAGGCAGGAGAATCACTTGAACCTGGGAGGTGGAGGCTGCAGTGAGCCAAGATCACACCACTGCACTCCAGCCTGGGCAGCAGAGTGAGACTCTGTCTTAAAAAAAACAAAAAAGAAAAGAAAAGAAAAAAAAAAGTATATGGAAGTCAGATGTCCTCCAGCAATAGAGAAGTAGAAGAATTTTTGTAAGCCCGTACACTCAAAGAAAAAATGGTTAGAAAAATTAAAGACCTGGAAACAGTCTTCTAGGGAACAATTACAAAATTTAGAGATATTTAGTTTAGGGAAGAGAAAACTGGTTTGGTAATGGTAGTGTGGGGCGAACAGAGAGGTTTTATCTGGAGGGGAGGATGTTTAGAACTGGCAGGAATCATGTGGAATAAATATATGATTTACTTTTGTGAGATCTCACAGATATGAATCCCCAGAGCTCTAAGATGAAAAGTCAATCAATTAGAAGGTCCAACAATAGCTCAGGCATCAGCTCAGATGGAAACCTGGTGGCGAAGGCAGAGGCATCAGGAGCAAAAGATGCAACAACGGTTTTGAGTTTAATTTCGGGGGTTCACTGTAACACCCCGCGAGATCTGTAAAAACTGTAAGGACAGATATTTTTCCTTTCTGTTGTATCCTTAGTGTATTCAACAGTAAGCAATAAATATTTGATGAATTAATGACTAAGTGAATGTATAAATGAATGAAAGACAGATAAAAGATTATAAATCTCAAACCTCTCCAACTTTAAATGTAGCTGTTATTTTTCCCCATTTTTCTCCCATAGTCACTTTTTGATCAGTAAAGTTTAAGCTGATTTTTTGTTTTAATCTCTACTGCAGGAAGCGCCAGACTTCTATCCTCATTCAGAAATCTGGGCCTTGCTGAGAATCAAGGTTTTGAAATCCCATCAGGTCACCGTGAGGCCTGGCTGGCCTGATTGTTGAATAAATGTATCTGAATATCCCCTGTTGTTTCCATTTGCTTTTTCCTCGAAGGTATGTTTGATTATACCAGGGTCAGGGGACTTTGGCAAGACTCAGAATAGACCAAGTTTTAAAAACACCAGGAATTCTGTAATTTCAGAGAGAGTTTCCCTCACAATTCCTTTTCTTTCCTCATCTTTCTCACATCCTGAGGTCACTGCCTTAGATGTGATTGCAGATATTAAATGGCAGAGCACAGACGATCATGAATACAAGTAATTCTTTGAAGACTGGACTACTATTTTAAGGAACAATTGGAAAATACCCAGTCCAGAAACATGTTACCCATAATAGTCTGCTGATTGGAATAACATCTTTAGGTTTCCTTGGGATTTGATTGAGCATCTATTGTGGCTGGCACAAGTCTACATGCATGGGCATAGAGATGCCTATCTGTTGGAACAGAGTTTAGTCTTTGAGATTTTCCACTTATCTCAGAATGTAGATTTTGGGTCAGACGTAATCGTCTCAAAAAGATCTGAATCATTGAGAAAACAAACAAACAAAAAAAGTACATTTTCTTAACAAGGCTGTGGAGCAGCTTCTGGACTTAGCCTTAGTTCTTCCCCAGCAGGGCCAGTTCCCCATTAGTTACTAAGGTGAATGGTGGTAAAGTAGAGCCTGTGGTTGTCCCTGATAACCCGGGGCTTGGATGGAGGACTTCCTCTTGTGCTTCCCTGGGAGATCTGCTTCACCCGGCCTGATAGGTTTGTGCTGTGCTAAACTGAGGCGGGTAGGTGGGGAGGCCTGATTCTGAATTAACTTTGGGAACGGTCTCTTCTACTATCAAACCATTCCCAAAAGATAATCTGACAAGGAAAAAAGTGACTATAGACCGGATGAACTGATCAAGAGAACTTTGTGCAGTGCACTTGAGTTTATGTGTGAGCCAAAACAACCCTGTAAGATTATCCTTATCTTATGAGTAAACTTAGAACTAAGTGAAATCACCTGCCTAATATTGCAAGCAAACAAGGCGACAGGCTTAGGTTTTTATCATAATACAGGACGGACTTCAAGTCTAATGCTTCTTCCATTAAGCCACAATCACCTCATGTGAGTTATTCATTATTGCCTATTTTTTCTATAGAAACTTTAGATAACACCTTCCTACTGAAAAGGACTATGCGTTTATATTCAGGGAAGCAAATCAGATAAAACTAAAGAAGTTCCCCAAAAGAAAAAAAAAAGTATGTACAGCTATTAAAAGAAGAAGGAGGAGGAGGAGGAAGAGGAGTTAGAGGAGGAGGAAGAGGAGGTAGAGGAGGAGGAAGAGGAGGTAGAGGAGGAGGAGGAGGAGAAGGAGAAGGAAAAGGAGGAGAAGGAGGAGGAAAGAAGAAAGAAGAGGAGGAGGGGGGGAAAGGAGAAGGAGGGGCAGGGGGAGGAGAAAGAGGGGAGGGGGAGGAAGAAGATGAAAAAGCAGCTTGAATTCCCAAACTCAAGAAGAACTAGCCTAGAATGGAAAACTGGGTAGAGACCTAACAAAGCCTGAGATGCAGCAGGTTTTCTAATATACAGCAGGAAATAGATCACCCATTGAACCAGAAATAACCAGTCAAAAGCTATTCCACACTTGCCAAACACAGTTGCCTGACACTCTAAGGTTTAGGTTAATTTCTTGTGATATTCAGAATATACACGTCTTGAGGTTTAAATCTGACCACTAGAGGATGCTGTAGTCTGCCAAGTGCCTCAGCCAAACCCCTGTCTAACAGCTCTCATTAAATATCACGCTAACAGCAGTTATGGATGCAAGATGGCTTCCAACACCGTGTCTGTGATGCTAGAGGACACTCGAAGGACATCCCTAAAATTAAGGACCTTTGCCATGATAAACAGAATTTAAATAATTGAATGCTACAGATTTTCATGTCCAACTGAACCAGTCTACAAGTCTGGAGAGACAAGGCTTGGAGATTATAAGCAGAAGCAACCCATTAACCCAAATTGTCTGTCTTTAATGGTTCTGTTCTCTCTCTGACCCATCAGAAAGCATGTGGATTGCTATGTTCATGTATGGTAGTTTATTAGGCCATTCTCCCATTGCTCTAACGAAATACCTGTGGCCGGGCATGGTGACTCATCCCGGTAATCCCAGCACTTGGAGGCCAAGGCGGGTGGATCACCTGAGCTCAGGAGTTCAAAACTAGCCTGGCCAACATGGTGAAAACCCATCTTTACTAAAAATACCAAAATTACCCAGGCATGGTGGTGGGCACCTCCTGTAATCCCAGCTACTTGGGAGGCTGAGACAGGATAATCGCTTGAACCCAGGATGTGGAGAATGCAGTGGGCAAAGATTGCACCATTGCACTCCTGCCCGAGTGACAAGAGCGAAACTCCAACTCAAAAAAAAAAAAAAAAAAAAAGAGATACCTGAGACTGGGTAGTTTATAAAGAAAAGAGGTTTAATTGGCTCATGCTTCCACAGGCTATACAGGAAGCATGATGATGCAGGCATCTGCTTAGCTTCTGGGGAGGCCTATAATCATGGTGGAAGGTGAAGGGGGAGCAGTCAGGTCACATAGGCCAAATAAGAGCAAGAGAGAGGGGAGGTGCTACACACTTTCAAACAATCAGATCTCAGGAGGACTCACTCACTATTGAGACAGCCAAGTAAAAAGGGCTCCCTGGAGAACCTCCGACCAGCCTAAACTGGGAGAATGACGTGGAGCCACAGAAGTTCATGCCCTTTGCAGAGGGGAGGAGCCCGACCTCTTGAGTTCCTGTGTGGTGGGGCAGAAGCCGGATAACAGGCTTCCTTCTCGCTCTACTGAAAGTTTGAAAGTTTTTCTCTTTTTCCTTTTTTGCCCAATAAATTCCGTTTTTCTCACCCTTCTATGTGTCCACAAGCCTAATCTTTCCTGGTTGTGTGACAAGAACGCAGTTTTTAGAACTGAGGAGAAAGTCCTGTAACACTATCACAAGAACAGCACCAAAGGGATGGTGCTAAATGATTCATGAGAAATCCACCCCATGATCCAAATTACCTCCCACCAGGCCCCACTTCCAACGCTGGGGATTTTGATATGAGATTTGGGTGAGGACACAGAGCCAAACCATATCAGGTAGTTGTGTTTTAAAAGAGATGATTTACAAACCAGAATATGTTTAGAGGAAGGAAACTACCAATATTGATAAGAATTTGAAATTTTGCTCCGTGATGAGTGGTTGGAAGAAGTAGGAAAATTTGGGCTAAGGAAAGGAAAACCCTTAGAACTTGGTGGGTCTTTTCAAAAGATTTAAGGGATTAAAATGTTAACACCATGAAAGCAGAAATTTTATCCTTTTTTTCACTGCTGTATTACAGGCTCAAAGACAATATCAAACACCTAGGAGGTACTTAATTAATATTCTTTTTGGTATATAAATGAGTGGGGAAGAGGAATGAACATGATCTGGTTGGCCCCAAAGGGTAGAATTTAGACTAATTAGGTAGAGATTAAAGAGATACTAATTTTCATTCAGTGGGAAAATGTACACTATAATGGTTAAGGTCAGAGGCTCTGATTTAGAGAGGCTGAGTTTGAATCTGGCTCTGCCTCCATCAAGCCCTGTGTCCTGGGAGAAGTTGGAGAATTTCTCAAAGTCTCAGTTTCCTCATCTCCAATAGGGGTTAATAATAACAATTCCCTCATACAGCAAATAGCACAATGCCTGCCATATAGTATGTGCTCAAGAATAATTAGTTACTGTTATTGTTATTATTCATCTTATAATCCTTTGGGCTCACTAAAATAGTGACCAACTGTCTCCCAGTATATAAGCATTTCTATGACAGAAACTTTACTTCCTCAGGTAATAATTTGTTGCATTATTTATTTCTTCAGGTAATAATTTGTTGCTTTATTTACTTCTTCAGGTAATAATTTGTTGCATAATTTTGTAGAAAACATTCCTCAATGGGTACAAGATTGGACTAAAATCTCTCTGCTTTTAATTGTAAAAAATTCCAGAATTATAAACTATGCCTCCAAAATAGAAATTCAAGAGTAATGGCTGAAGATGAATTTTGTGGACTAAGAAGGGTTTTGTAGCCCTGCTAGGGAATAGGGTAATAATCTCAGCTCACACTATTAGATTCCCCATCCCTGGATGAAAAAAGAACTATAATCCTCATTAAATACAGGACCACAGAACTGCAAGTAAACTCCAAGAGGGCATAGTCAAGGGGCCAATACATTTCTGTACAGTTTCCTCTATTGGTTTCAGAACATTTGAAATATGAAGCTATCTGGTGGGAACAGTGTATCGAAAACAAACAAAAAAATTGTCCCATTGGAGAAGAAAATGTGTTTGAAACTAAACATTTTAAAATATAATTTATACTAAGCCTCCTGAAAAATAAGAACTTGAAAAATATTGTCCTTTTATTTCCATTTCTCTGACCCAATTTATCCCTTAAAAACCTTAGTTTATTCCACCTATGTACAAATACAATTTAGTTGCATAACAAGGGAAGCTATTAAATTAAAAAACATGCAAAGCTTTTACTTTTCCAAGCCCTAGCACTACCAACAATTTTGCTTTTTTTTACTCTCACAATCCAGTGCAGAGAGATCCTTTGTTTTCTTTCATTGTTTAAACAAAAGCTAACTTTCAGCTAAAAATATGGAATATGTATATAACAAAATGAAGTTCACAAAAACGGAATAATGCAGATCTTTTCCTTTTAAACAAATCAAAAGTCACTAAAAAGCCAAGAAATAGTGAAAACAAACAAAATAGACTGATTGGAGATCAAGTCAAAACCTTGTTACTTGGTTGGGATGCTATTTGTGGCTAGGTGCCTTTTATATGTGTTCAAAATAAGTAAATAAAAATGGAGGCTACAATTTAGATTACCCCATGGTCAACTACCCACAGCCATGTAACCAAAATTTTAATCATCCTGATTTCCCTGAAATCTTAACCTTGAACATAAACAAAGCATAGACATTAGCATTTTGTCCTTTTCAGCATGGTTCAATGAAATTAAACCAGTAGCTACAGATAAATCAGCTTAAACAGGCTCTGTTACCTTAAAAACAAATATATGACAGCTAATCATGAAAAAGGCCAAAATACTTCCTCCTTCAGGCTCTATAAATTGTGCTGGAACTGCTGTTAAATGGAGATTTCATGCATTCTTCAGCTTGAGGTTTCCCAGTTCATGAACTATTCTTTTGTACTCACAATAAACTCTTAAAATCCTATGTGATTTAACTTTGTTTTTGACAGATAATGGATAGCTCATTCAACTCATTTAATTTGTATTCATGAATAAAAGATGTAATACAAAATAAGTAATAATTTTTTGGCTTCATATTAGTCCGTGTTAAAAGAAGAGAAGAAGAAATAAGAGAAAATTAGGAATTAGAAGCCACCAGTGGAAAAGTTGTGTTAGAAATAAAAAAAAACTTTAAATGTGTAACTGTGGAAATTAGAGGGAAAAAGGCAGAAAGAGCCATGCATATTATTAAATTAAGCAAAATGTAGACATAA
The DNA here is from genome assembly GCF_028878055.3 of Symphalangus syndactylus. Lineage (NCBI taxonomy): Eukaryota > Metazoa > Chordata > Mammalia > Primates > Hylobatidae > Symphalangus > Symphalangus syndactylus. The sequence goes on from NC_072429.2 coordinate 39,019,222, forward strand.
ACACCTGAATAGACAACGAGAAGTAGAGAGAAAGATCGTGAAATTTTGGTAAGATTTATAGTAAATATGGTTGTGGAAGCACAGATGCACAGTAAGTTATATTTTGAATGTTTGTGCTAAATTTCAGGGTTTTTTTTTAAAAAAAACACTTTTTTACTGAAAGAATTCTATGTGCTTTTCTTGAAAGCTTACATCTACATTTTTTTAATTTTTTTATATTCCAGGGACCTTTAAAATACTTAAAAGAATGACTTAATAAAGATTAACTTTCAAACCTTAAAGATGTAAATTAGTACAAGGTGAAAGTTAATAAAGGATAATAAAAATTACAGGAGCTAACCTCCAGGTAAAATTCTATGTGCCAGACCCTGTATTAAATATTTCCCACACATCCTCACAAGGAGTCCTGGGGTCCTCATTTTAGGAATGAGAAAACTGAGGTTTTAACTCCCTCAAGGGTTGAACTACTCAAACTGCAGAGCTCCTTGGCCCTTCCATGATGTTACAGTTTGTCAATCTCATTTACTGCTGCTGTTGCCTCTGCTTTCTGTAGCAGTTAGCACTGATGACCTCGCTTTCTTTGAAAAATAATTGCTCCAAGTTCCCTGAACATGTCATGCTCTCTGGACTCTGTCCTACTTCTCTGATTGAATCATCCTTTTTGTTTTACTTCCCCACAATACAAACACACACAGGGAAACACACGCATTCCCCCACACATACACAAGATCCATCTGTCTAACTTTTTCTTGGCTAGCAGAACACAGGTATCACCTCCTCTGGGGACCCTTTATTAATTCTCTACATCTGAATCAAGTGCTTTCCACTTTTTACTCCATCTGTGTGCTTGCCAATTTCTGAGATGTCTTTCTAAGATCTCTGCTACTGCAGAAGCCCTGGACTCCCCACATTTTTCTAACTTTTTCCCTTCTCTTAGCTTTTTAAGTATCCTAAGGGTGGTATTGGGATGGCGTCAATAAATCTGCTTCTTAGCCAAATACTATAATCCCTTTCCCCACCCCATGCTCACCAGAAAATCAACCGGTATCTAGCAGATAAAAATCAAGCACCAACAAAATTTTCCATGGAATCTGGACAAGGAACTCGATTTCTAAAACACATTGTCTTTCCAATCCGATCTCTTTTCTTCATCCTCTTTAAGCCCAGTATTACTTCTGACATGGTTTAATGTAACAGACCAGGGGTTCTACCTGCCTGAGTTTACTCAGCCCATCTTCCCTCCAATACATCCTCCTACATGCCCCACTGAACAATGTCAATTCATCTCGAACCGGAGAATACTTCTAAACTACAAAATAATTACAGTAGTGCTCTGATGAAAAACCTGTCACGGCTACACACTGTCTACTAAAGAAAGTCCTAATCTCTTCTGGTGATATAGGCCCTCAATAATACTAAACCTCAAGTGTTCCAGTCTTTAGGCATTTTTCCTGCTAAATTATCTTTCTGCACTCCTTTTTCACCTATCAAAATTTTACCTACTTAATAAGTATCACATGCACAAGTGCCGTCACTTACAGTAGTGGCCTTCAAACTTTAGACTGCATAAGAATCTCCCGAAGAGCCTCTTTAAAATTTGGGTGAATAGGCTACAACCTCCAGATACTCTGGTGAGGTGAGGCTCACTGATTTGTCACCTAACTCAGCTGTGGGGTCCTCCATGAATTTTTCTTACTTTCTCAAACTAATCTCTTCCATATTCGCATAATAATTTGATGCTTCTTCTCTAATAGTAATTGCAGTCAACCTGAAATACAAGAAAGTGTGTGCATATTTGTTTGTTTATTTTAGTTTCCCAAATAATTATCTTTGTACCCCACATTATACAATCACAGCACATTATCAGTATACTGCCTCAATAAATAGTTAATTCTGAATCAAGAATACTGAAGCATTGAACATTTTTTAAGAGTTAAGTTTTACCTTTCATATTAGCTGAAAATTCCTGTTTGAAAATTGATCAGAGCAAATGTTTAAAGAATTTAACAAGATGTTTTCATTTAATGAGGTTGTAATGAAATTTTGAACAGTAGAACCCTGAAAAGGAATCAGGCTGGGCACGGTGGCTCACGCCTGTAATCCCAGCACTTTGGGAGGCCGAGGTGGGCGGATCACGAGGTCAGGAGATCGAGACCACAGTGAAACCCCATCTCTACTGAAAATACAAAAAATTAGCCGGGCGTAGTGGCGGGCGCCTGTAGTGCCAGCTACTCGGGAGGCTGAGGCAGGAGAATGGCGTGAACCTGGGAGGCGGAGCTTGCAGTGAGCCGAGATTGCGCCACTGCGCTCCAGCCTGGGCGACAGAGCGAGACTCTGTCTCAAAAAAAAAAAAAAAAAAAACAGGAATCAGAAGATGTTCATGGGGGAAAAAAAGTCTTTACTAATTCAGTGTTGATTTTTTATTTTTTACTTCACTGAGTATTATGTATCTGTACTTTTATGATCTTCAAAAGCCAAATTAGATTTCTTAAAATTTCATAAATAATATCCAACATAGATTTCACCTTGCAACTACAGTTTTACTGTGCTACAATAATTAACTAACTTTGTTTTTGTTCATGTTAAATAATATTCTCTCTAGTGTCCCAAATATCAGGCATCAGAAATCTTTCTTCTTTACCTATTAGAAAAAACAAAAAGAAAAAAGGAATCGGCTATATTTCATTTAGAAGGCTTTTAAAATGCTAATTAGAAGCTACTGATAGTAAGGAATATCACATCTATTCAAGATGATGAGTGCTTTGGAATTAATTCTTTTAGGTCCCAGTGCAGATAACCCAAATGTCTATAAACCCCACTCTGCTTATGTTACCTGCTGAATTCCATGTCTGAAAACTCAAGAGACTCTAAAATAAAGGTCAGGAGAGGACTACTGTTTAGATTTATGAAGATATATCACACCCCTCTTTAAAAACAGGGTGTATAATCTGTAATGAAAACAACTTAAATTTTATTGAGGATCTGAATGATAAGTTATAGAAATTTTCATAATGATGATAATGCAATCACCTTTTCAGCTGGAAAATATCACCATAATACATTCTTAGGAAATAATCTTTATATAAATGTTGTATACTTCTACAGTTCAGTGAGTTTTTCAAAGATATATGCTTATGAAATCTCACTGTAATTTGAAAAAATGAAATCTATCACCCCAAAAATCTCCCTTTGCTCCTTTGTAGTCAACACTGCTCCTTCCAACTCCAGACAACCACCAATCTGCTTTCTATCACTACACATTGTTTGCCTTTTCTAGAATGCTACATAGATGGGGTAAACATTATGTATTCTTTTGTGTTCACTTTCTTTTATGTATCATTTTTTGGAATTATCTGCATTGTTGTATATATCAATAGTTTCTTCTTATTTTCTTCCTCAGTAGTATTCTATTTTTGAAGATAGCACAAGTTGTTTATCCATTCATCTCTTGTTGGGTAACTGGGTTGTTTCCAACTTTTTATTTTAACATTTTTCAACTATTATGATTAAAGTTGCTATGATTATTCACATACAAATGTTTGTGTGGGCATATATTTCTATTAATCTTAGGTAAGTACATAAAAGTACAATTGCTGGAGCATAACTGTATTTTTAACTTAATAAAAAAATTCTGCCAACTGTTTTCCAAAGTGGTAGTATTATTTTGTATTCCCATAGCAATGTATGGGAGTTCTAGTTACTCCACATCCCAACCAACACTTGATATTGTCAATCTTTTAAACTTTAGCTATTTTAGCAAGTATGTATAGTGATATTTCATTGTAGTTTTAATTTTTATTTCTCTAATGACTAATGATGTTGAGAATCATTTTGTGCATTTCTTCAGTAAAGTATTAAAATCTTTTGCCCATTTTTAAATTGGTTTATTTGTCATATAATTAAGTTGTGAGTGTTCTTTATTTTCTCCCAGTATGTGATTTTGTTTGTTATTGTGCTAGTGGTGTTTTTCAGAGAGCAAAAAATTTTAATAAAAATGAAGTTCATTTTATCAGTTGTAGTTATGTTTCATACATTTTTGCTTGTAACAAATCTGCACATGTACCCCTGAATCTAAGTTAAAAATGGAAATTTAAAAAATTGCCTACTCCAAGGACACACAGATTTTGGTCTTTGTTTCTTATCATAACTTTATATATTTTTTTTAATTTTTTTTTTTTTTTTTTTTTTTTTTTTTACAGAGTCTCACTTTGTCACCAGGCTGGAGTCCAGTGGTGCAATCTTGGCCCACTGCAACTTCCACCTCCTGGGTTCAATCAGTTCTGCTTCAGCCTCCTGAGTAGCTGGGACTACAGGAACACGCCACCACACCCAGCTAGTTTTTGTATTATTAGTAGAGACAGGGTTTCACAATGTTGGCCAGGATGGTCTCAATCTCTCGACCTTGTGATCTGCCCACCTCGGCCTCCCAAAGTGCTGGGATTACAGGCGTGAGCACTGTGCCTGGCCTACAGTTTTATCTTTAGGTCTATGAACTGTTTTGAGTTCATTTCTATATATATAGTATACTATTCTACAATATTTGAGATCCATTTTTTCCCATGTCATCATATTTTTGTTTTCTGGCACTATTTGCTAATATCTCCATTTTAAGGTGAAAGAATAAAAGAAAAAAAATAGTGTACTTTTAATGTTCTTAGATAAAGAGGATATGGTATCAATTGCATAAGGAAGTAAGAAAAGAAAAACGAGGAACAGAAAGAGGTAGAGAAGGATAGCAGGAGAAAGGAAAGAAAAATTTAAAAAAAAAAACGTGAAAAGCAAGGAAGAAAAAATCCAAGCATTTCTCTGAATCAATAGCCACATTTTTATGCTTTCTATTCTAATAGTTTTTAAAGTCAAGCTCTGTTTCCACGACTACAAATACAAAGAAGTTACTACCTATTGGTTCAAGAAAAATCTCCAAATAGGTAATATCTCAATCCAAAACAGATCAAGACAAAACTATAAACTATTTAGTTGAAAAAGGCTCTCAATATTTTGTGCTGAATTTTACAGATGCCATAGGATTAAAGGTAGTCTGTAGCTGCAAACAGTCCATTCAAAGCAAGTGTCTATGTTGCAAGGATATACACCTCGTAGGGGAGGAAAAGATTGTTTTCTTTACCCGTTGCAAGGTTCTTGTCTGTGGCACCTATAACAAAAGACAGACTAACAGAAAAAAGCATAAGAGTTTATTTAATGTAAGTTTTTGTGACAAAGGAAGTTTCATAAAGAAATGAAAACCCCAAAGAAACAGGTAAACTTGTGTTTTTTAATCTTAGGTTTGAGGAAAATGTGGTCAGTCAGTGAGAAGTATGATTGGACAATGAAGGTCTGATTTAACGGCAATAAGCTGAGGGGAATTTAGCAAGTTCTGTTTATTCAGATTCTTATCTGTGTCTGTGATTTCAGATATAAGAATGTTTGCTTTCTCTGGGTATGTAGAGGGCATCTCTCCAATGAGGGTTTAATGACCTTCTTCAGGGGAGAAGAGAGAGAAGAAGGTAAGAGAGACCTTCCTTTTTCCGTGATTTTCTCAAATGTCAATGTGCCATATTTTCTGGTAGCACGTCCTGAACCCCATCTGCCTCAAATCTATACTTTAATTTGCCAGGGATAATCTGGTCACAGAGTTACTCCTTAGACATTTACAGAAGAGAAGATCAACTGGAAAATTTTTTTGGATACTTGCATGTGAAAAAGGATGCTAATTATTATAATGTCATCATTAGGCACCAACATAATATTTTCCCCAGTTCATTTCCTTAAATTGAATGTGGCTCAAGAAATCTAGTACTCTCCTTTCAACACCTCTCACTTTCATTAGTCTGTGATGAATAACTCACGTGTCTTTGCCTCAGCTGTTGATAGAGAAAAGAGAAGAGAGAAAAAAGACAAGAGGGTAGTATATAGAAGAGATTATAGTAGTTGGTAGAATAACTCGACTTAACCTCCATAACTGTTGGTAGATGTTGATTAGAGAATGGAACTTCAAATTGAACCCACTTATTTGCCTCTTACAATGACATGAGACTTGTAATACCAATAAACCTATGAATATTTTCAATGTTCTAATTTGTTTTTTATTGAACATTTGATGTAGACAGTAATAAATTAGGCACTGTTTTTACATTGTCTCTCTTCCCTCATCCTTCCACTTCTGGAACTTAGAAAATAGTCCCCTCTCTTCTCATATCTCTCTTCTCATATCTCTCTTCTCATATCTCTCTTCTCATTATGCCAGAACTTGTAAGTAGGTGAAGTAGGTTTGTCTCCAGTAATGACTGGGTACCCACTGTCCTCATACTACCAACTAACTTTTTCCTGTCTCTCCATTGAACTCTCATCATCCAGGCCATTCATTCTGCATTCTCTTTCTGTGTGTGTGTGTGTATGTGTGTGTGTGTGTGTATGTATGTGTGTGTGTGCCTGTCTGCCTCTGTCTCTCTCTCTCTCTCTCTCTTTCTCTCTATTAGTGACTCAACCATTCACCTAGTCACCCAAACTATAACCTGAAATTTACACTTAGCTCCTTGCTTCTAATCTCCCTCTTGCTCTCTATCACAAGATCATTTATATTTACTTCCTTAAAAATACATGTAAGAAAGTCTTTATTCTCATTTTGCAGATGAGGACACTGAACCTCAACAGGTTTAGTAATTGTTTACTACTGAAGACTAAGTAAACGGAAAGGCAGGATGGGAATGCCTAACTATGTGATTCTCATTGTGCCATGCTGCTTCCTCTACGTCTTAAGCAGTGTCTCTGGATGTGAATTATAATACAAGAGCTCAGTTAACCTCTACATGAACTATGCATTGTTTGTGGACAAAGGAAACTACTATAAATAGGTAACAAAATTGTTCAAATATATTTGAGGGTTTGATTCATAAAAAAATAATTTAAAGGCAATATTAATTTGTTCATTTAAAAAAATACTAAAGTTTTTGTCTTTGTGCACTTTCTTAACTAATGGATTATAAACATTTTAATTTTTGGCATTAGGGAGTTCCTCATATGCAAAGAAGTTGGAAACCAGTGGCCTTGAGGATGTAATGCATACTTTTTTTTTTTTTTTTTTTTTTTTGAGACAGAGTCTTTCTCTGTCGCCCAGGCTGGAGTACAGTGGCATGATCTGGGCTCACTGCAACCTCTACTTCCCGAGTTTGAGTGATTCTCCTGCCTCAGCCTCCTGAATAGCTGGGACCATAGGCGTGTGCCACCATGCCCAGCTAATTTTTGTATTTTCAGTGGATACTTGGTTTAACCATGTTGGCCAGGCTGGTCTCAAACTCTTGACAGGTGAATCCACCCGCCTCAGCCTCCCAAAGTGCTAGGATTATAGGCATGAGCCACTGCGCCCAGCAAAAATGTGAGCTCTTTTATAGGACATAGCTGCTGGAATTCAGCTTTTGCATAGGTGCTAATTTAAACTCCAGTTATCCCTGCTCTTTCCCTGTCACAGGTTAGACTTACTTCTAATTGCTTGGAACACATTTTGCTTTTGCTCATTTACTACATTTCTTTCCTTCTCTGTCACCATCTTCCAGCACTGATGGATGAGGTGGGCCATACACTTCCCATGGCCTTGCTGGCCCTGTGTGCACACCACTACCACAGCATGCCTCATGTTTTCATTATCCACTTGTGCAATCTTTATCCCTCATTATAATAAAATTCCTTAAATGTAGAAGATATTTCTAATCCATGCCTTTGTCTTCAGGAGGCTCAATAAGTGCCTATTGACCTACATTTTCCTGAATAACTTTGAGTTTACTACCATACTGTCCCCCAAATATATTACTATTATCCATCCACACTACTACTGTCCCCCAAAACTACAAATCCATAAATTAAAATGAAATTTTATTTTTCGGACTAATTTAAAACAAATTCCAGTCAGATGCAAAGGAGAGATAGATTCTATTATTTCCAGATATAGTGTAGTGATAAAATAGAAATTTAAAAATAATCTTAATTGAAAAAATATTTTGATATATTTTCTTTTTCTTGGTGCTGTCTTAAAATGATGTGGGGCTATTCCTAGTTGACCTTTTTCAGCTTTACATAGGACCTTCCACAGAAAGCAGGCTACAATGGGGCTTCATATGATGGGTTAATTCTCAATTATTGGAAGATAGTAAGATAATGCATAGCAAGGGCTGTCTGTGATTAATTATTCAGAATTTGAACAAGAAAATAAAGCAGCATTTTAATTTTGTTCTAAAACCTACTCAGAACACAAACAGGCCACTAAATCCTGTTCATCATTCACAGGACTTCTCACCTTTTATCTTCAGTCAGCCTGTCCATTCAGCTCCCAGAGAGTATTCAAGGGAAATAATTCCAAATCACTGTAAGTACTAGTCTTCTGTTGATCCAGGTATTCTGAATTCACGAATTCATTCATACATTAATTCACTCGACCATCATACCTTGACCATTTGTCATATGTTAAGTAAGGACTGTTTGCTGCTCTAATCCCTGGAGCTTCAATAATATCCAAGTTAGAAAAGATGCCTCTTGTCATACAGCTCACACTGAAATGGAAGGAGTAGGACTCATTACCAAAAGAAAACAAATACACAAACAAGATAACTTTAGATAATGTTAAGAACTATAAAATAAAGAAATATGAAATGGAAGGAGAAGGACTCATTATCAAAAGAAAACAAATACATAAACAAGATAACTTTAGATAATGTTAAGAACTCTGAAATAAATAAGAAGATATGATAAAGACCGATGGGAGGACACAGGAAAGGAGGCAGGATAGATTCGAAATCACCAAAAATTATATGCAGCAATGCTTATCAGGATGTAGAGTCTATTTCTCACTCATTAATCTTGGCTAGCCTCATGATATACTTTGGCCAATACACTGTGGCCAAGGTGATATGGTGCAACTTTCAAGCAGTCTCAAGAGGCCTTTTAGTTTATGCTCTCATTCTCTGGAAGCCCAGGTGTTTTGTAAGAAAGGCCAAACTAGCCTGCTGGAGAGGCCATGTGGAGAAAAATCAAGGCCCTCCAGCTGATAGATTCCATTAACTTCCAGGCAGGTGAATGAGGATGTTTGAGAGCCAGCTCCAGGGCTCCTTCCAACTGACCACAAATGCATGGGTGAACCCAGATAACAGAATGTGGAGCAAAGACAAACTATCCCAGCAGAACCCTGACCAAATAGCTGGCCCTTGAGTCATGACTAAATAAATAGTTGTTTTAAATTACAACGCTTTTGGTGAATTGTTACATGGCAATAGATAACTGAAGCTGAAACCAAGGTGGTAAAGCTACTTTAGATGGGATGGTGAGGGAGAACATGGATGAGGGGGTAGTATTTGAGCAGAAGTTTAAATAGGAAGAAGCCAGCCCTGCAGAGGTTCATGAGACATGATTCCAGGTAGAGGCAAATGCAAGTGCAAGGGACCTAAGGCAGAAAGATATGCAAGATAAATCAAAAGAAGAACATGTGGCTGGAGTGTGATAAACAATGGGGAAAGTAGCACTGTAATAGTAGATGAGGGAACAGAGGTAAAGGAGGCCTTATCAGGTACAGCCTTGTAGACTCTGGAACCAGGTTTTGATTTTATTCTAGACGAAATGGGAAGTTATAGCAGGTTTTCAAAAGAAAACTGATATGACCTTTCTACATGTTTACATATTATCCTGGATACTTTGTGAAGAATGGATAATAGAAGGGTGGAACAGGAAGACCATTTGAAAGGTTGTTGAGTTAGTTTAACTGATAGATCATGGCTTTGACTAGGATAATGATTGTGAAGATAGAGTGGATAGAATAGGTTAGAAATGTGTGTTGAACATAAAAATGGTAGGACTGTTGATTTGGATGTAGTGGGTAGTTAAGAGGAAGGCAAGAATGGAGAATTATTGCTAGGTTTTTGGCTAGATCATACTAATTGAGAATTACATTGAGGGTAGAAGAGAAGCAGTGAATATTTAATTTTTATTAAAGTGTGTTATTTTGAGTGGTGATGTATAGCAGTTAATAGTAGTTAATTGGCTTTTTGCTTGAGACTCAGGGGAGAGAACACAACTAGAGATATACATTTAGGAATCTTTAGCATATAGATGGTATTTAAAGCCATGGAAGAACATGATCTCTGCAGTGAGTTTAGGTAAAGACAAGAGCCTCGGTCCCATAGACAAGCAAAAGACATTGTACTGATGTAAAAAGAGTCACCAGTTTAATGTGAGGAAAATAAAGAGAATATGAATTTGTGAAATACTACATATATATATATATATATATATTTTTTTTTTTTTTAAAGAGTGGGTGGTCAGTTGGGTCAACTGCTACTTAGAAGTTCAAGAATGAAATAGACGTAGACCTGAGGGATGTTTCAACAAGTAAAGTATTAATGACAGAGACAAGAGCAATTTTGGAGAAATCAAACCAAAAAGCTAGAATGGCATGAGCTGAAGAGTGAATGGAAGGTGAAGGGGTACAGACAGTGAGTAAAGATAACTATTTCAAGAAATCTACCATGATAGGGAGTGGAGAAATGGATCTGCATCTCCAGGGAAATGCGGAGTCAATGGAGGACTTTGGAACCTTCCAAAGCATGTTTTTGAACTCATGTTGGGCAAAGATGGAGAAATTGATGATGCAAGAAGGTAGGGGATAATTGTAGATGTAGTATGACCAGGTTTGATGACTGGAAAGTTTAATCTCCCTAGAAAAGGTTTCACATAATTTTTTGTTGTTGTTCATTTTTTGTTTTTTGTTTTTGTTTTTGTTTTTGTTTTTTTAAGACAGTCTCAATCTGTTGCCCAGGCTGGAGTGCAATGGCGCGATCATGGCTCAGTGTAACCTCCACCTCCCAGGTTCAAGAGATTCTCCTGCCTCGGCCTCCTGAGTAGCTGAGATTACAGGCCCTCACCACCACATCCAGCCAATTTTTGTTTTTTGGTAGAGACAGGGTTTCACCATGTTGGCCAGGCTGGTCTCAAATTCCTGACCTCAGGTGATCCACCCGCCTTGGCCTCCCAAAGTGCTGGGATTATAGGCATGAGCCACCGTGCCCAGCCTCATGTTATTTTTCTTTTTTTGAGCTTTTGGAAATGATACTGTGAGCATGCGCTGAAGCAGTGGATGGTACCTGAGCAGGTGGCTGAGACTCCAACAGCACCTACTCCTGTTGCTTTGATGCTCCTCCCTCAAGCATACACCTGTAGCCTCAACTTGAAATTCTTTAATTTCAGTTGACAAATAAAAAAATAAATGGGTTGTGATTACAAATGGCTTTGCATATTGTGCTGGCATAAGGATAGAAATGCACAATGCAAAATTACAGCCCTATTAAAAGCTTTTGTGTTATAAAATGAAGAAAGGAGAGCCTCCCCTTTAGAATATCTTCTAGAAGTATGCTTGTTTTTTCTAATTTTTTCTGGGTAGAGTTGGCTCAAGTTACTAATATATACTACTTCATGGGCTAGCCAGATCATCAGACACTTGGAAAGAACACAACTGAAGATTTAGTAACAAGGACATCTGGGGAGAAAGTATATCAACTTTCTCAGAATGAATATAGGATATAAGGATATTTGTGTTCCATGTGAATACTCACTCAAGAGTACCCATTGAAGAGGATGTTCTCAGTAATCACATGGAAAATGCTATGCTCTGCAGATGTCAGCCCCAAGCACTCTAGCAGTCACTCAACTTGATGAGGTTAAAAATGTTCATGGCAGTAGGGATGAAAGCTATGCATTGGCTCAACAACATGGATTTCACCAGGGCTCACCTGGCTACCACCACTGCTGAATATCCACCTGACCATAGCTGATGCTGAGTCCTTCTATTAATAGTAGCATCATTCCTCAGGGGACTAGGCAGCTACTTGGTGTTAGGTTGATTTTACTAGACCCCTTTCCTAATGGTAGGATAAGTAACTTATCATCACTAAAATACATAGTTATTTTGAAAATGGATTTCCCCTTTCCTGCACACAGTGCCTTCATAGATACTCTTGCAAAGGACTTATTTGGAATCTTCATATTCCACAGAACATTGATGCTTTATTAGTTTCCTATTGTTGCTACAAAAAATTACCACATGTTTAAGGGCATTAAACAATACTATTTTATTCAGTTACAGTTCTGGAGGTCAGAAGTCTAAAATTATTTCATTGAACTAAAGTCAATGTCAGCAGTACTGGTTTCTACTGGAGCTGAGGGGAGAATCTGTCACCTTGCCTATTTCAGTTTCTAGTGGCCCACCTGTCTTCTTTGGCTTGCTACCCCTGTTTCCATCTTCAAGTTCATCATTCCAGCCTCTACTTCTGTCATCATGTCACCTTCTCCTCTCCTGTAGTGGTACCTCCCTCTGACCCCCTCTTATAAGAACACTTGTGACCAGGCCCGGTGGCTCACGCCTGTAATCCCAGCACTTTGGGAGGCTAAAGCAGGCAGATTGTATGAGCCCAGGAGTTCAAGATCAGCCTGGGCTACATGGTGAAACCCTATCTCTATGAAAAATATGAAAATTAGCCAGGCGTGGCAGCGTGTGCCTGTAGTCTCAGCTACTCGGGAGACTAAGATGGGAGGATCGCTGGAGCCCAGAAGGTGGAGGCTGCAGTGAGCTGAGATAGTGCCACTGCACTCCAGCCTGGGTGACAGAGCAAGACCCTGTCTCAAAAAAATAAAAATAATAAAAATAAGAACACTTGTATCATTGGGACCACACAGACAATTCAGTATATTCTCCTCATCTCAAGATTCTTAACTTAATTGCATATGCAAAATCTCTTTTGCTATATAATATAATAGATTTACATGTTTCAGGGATTACTAGGTAGACATATTGGGGAATCATTGTTCAGCCTACCACAGCTAGTGACCAATGAATGTATTCCATAGAAAACAAAGTGGGTCAATGGGCTGACACTCATTAAATTTACTGATCTTGCCACGTGCTCCATTATCCAGAAACACTCAGCTCTGCGGAGCATTAGAATGGCCTAGTGAAGATGTAGTCATACTACTTTCTGACTGAAAACACCCCGCAACCAGCCTGGAAAACATAGTGGGGCCCCTGTCTCTACAAAAATAAAAAAACATAGTCGGGCATGGTGGTGCATGCTTGTAGCCCCAGCTACTTGGGAGGCTGGGCGAGAGGATCACTTTAACCCAGGAGGTTGAGGCTACAGTGAGCCATGTGTGTTCCACTGCACTCCAGCCTGGGTGACAGGCAAGACCCTATCTCAAAACAAACAAACAAATAAACAAATAAAAACATCCTTCAAAGATGTGATGCTGTCCCAAAGAATGTGGTATATTCTTTGAACCAGCAGTCAAAATATGATGCTATTTTTTTTAATAATTGCCAGATTTCACAGTTACGGGAATCAGAGGATAGAAGTATATTCAATGACCAGCTTGAAAAATTTCAACTTCCTGGCCCTATAAATTTAAACTCTGCTTCTTTTAAGGTCTTAATTCCAAAAGGAGAACACTTCTACCACATGACATGATGATTTCATCAATCTAAAAGATAAGACCATCACCTGGCCTTTTGAGGAATCCTCATGTCACTGAAGCAACAGGCAAGGTGAGGTGACTGATCTCTATTAAGGGAAAATACAATGTTCTCCACAATGGGACATGGTTGACAACATATAGAACCCAAGAGATTCTCTGAAGTGCCTGCAGTAATAAAAGTTAATGGGAAACTATAGCAACTCAACCAAAAGGACTACTAGGGGCTCAGACTCTTCAAGAACTCAAGTTTGAATTATACCACCAAGTAAAGAGTATCAACCTGACAAGGACCTGCTTGAGGTTAAAGGAAACATGAGGCCGGGTGCGTTGACTCATGCCTGTAATCCCAGACATTGGGAGGCCAAGGCAGGAAGATGGCTTAAACACATGAGCTCAAGACAAGCCTGGGCAACATGGCAAGACCCCTGTCTCTATAGAAATTTAAAAAAATAGCTAGGCATCACGCCTGTAATGCCAGCACTTTGGGAGGCCGAGGCAGGCGGATCACAAGTTCAGGAGGTCGAGATCATCCTGGCTAACACGGTGAAACCCCGTCTCTACTAAAAATACAAAAAAATTAGCTGGACGTGGTGGTGTGTACCTGTAGTCCCAGCTGCTGGGGAGGCTGAGGCAGGAGAATGGCATGAACCTGGGAGGCGGAGGTTGCAGACAGCCAAGATCGCGCCACTGCATTCCAGCCTGGGTGACAGAGTGAGACTCCATCTCAAAAAAAAAATAACAATAATAGCCAGGCATGGTGGTGCATGCTTGTGGTGTCAGCTACTTGGGAGACTGACGGGGGGAGGATCACTTGAACCAGTAGGTTGAGGTTACAGTGAGCTGTGTTGTTCACACCACTGCACTCTAGCCTGGGCAACAGAGTGAGACCCTATCTCAAAAAAAAAAAAAAAAAAAAAAAGGAAACATAGAATGAGCAGAAGAGGGAATTGCAACTATCACCAGCAGCTGATGATCCGTTAACAACCAATCATAGAAATGATGACTGCAGTTACACATGATTTATTCCTTGCCTGTTATACAATATTTGTGTATGTTAATCAGCTGTTTCCTTTTTCGTCTCTCCCTTTCTTATCCTATTTTATATATAAAGTGGGATGATGGCTATTGTGCAATTTAGTATTTAAATTAGAGAATATCCAGAGTGACAGCTTTTCTGTTTGTATGCAAAATCATTAATTATGTTAGGTAAAAGCACCATATTGTTGTGATTTTTGTTGAATGAAATTTAAGTAACGGTACAAGGGAGGCAAATGGACACTGTATAAGCAAGAGGTGAACTATGTTGACTATTTGTCTATTAATTGCCAGCTCTACCCCTACTCTGTGGTGCTCTTTTCTGAATAACTGGCAGAAATGGGAGCCTGAAAACCATTTTTTCCAGGTTTCATTGACAGTGGAGGCTGAGAGAATATAGTATGAAAGAAGAGGAAAGCCATTTTATTTTTTGCTATTAATGGTGCATCAAGATGTGGCAGCAACATCAGGAGAAGCATGATCTCCTGACTTTCTGCTCAGCTGTAGTGGTACGAATCCAACTGAAGAACTAGCAGCAATGCATTCAGCAGCAGCAGCAGCAGCAGCAGGATTATAAACTCCTGCATTTCCTGATCAGCTGCAGTGGTGGAGATTTAACTGAAGAAGTAGCAGCAATGCATTCAGCAGCAGCAGCAGCAGGATTATAAACTCCTGCATTTCCTGCTCAGCTGCAGTGGTGTGGATCCAGCTGTAGAAGCAGCAGTCATGCATTCAGCCGCAGAAGCAGGAAGATAAACTCCTAACTTTCCTGCTCAGCTGCCTGGATGCAGTTTCAGCATCAATGGCAGCACCTCCAGCAGATAGAGGGCAAGGGTAGCTAGGCTTCAGTCCAGGTTCAATCGCAGCTTCCCGTGCCTGTATAACACTCTTCTTTCTTTGTGTTCTTTCAGTGTTTCTAAGAGCACTGTAACCAATTGTCTGCATTAAATCCCTCTTTGCTTGAAATATTTAGAATGACCTCTGATTGCTGGGCTTGGCACTAACTGACATAGACATGAATCTCTCATTTATATAATGTGTAATAAAACTATTTTCCAAGGTTGTTTGCTCTTTTTAGTCACCATTTTCCACCCTAGACTGGAGTATTGTTTGGGAAATTGGGCTGACCATCTCACCTAGAGAAACAGTGATTCATAATGAAAAAGCAGTCATGCGATCTTAGGCAAGTTAAAATTACCCTTCAGGGTAAGTGTCCTTAAAAGTGAAATAATGAATATAAGCTTGCCCAAAGAATTAAAATAATTATGTAAACTGAAGTATGCAAATTATATGCTTATGAAATTAAATGGTTTAAGAAAAAAAGATAGAATCAATAGAAGTGAGGCTATCTGACTGCTATAAGGGATTGGATGTTTCTATCTATTCTCTTCTTTTGTCCCTCTTCTCTAACATCTCTCCCTCTCTCTCATTCACTTTCTCATTCTCCCTCCCCCACTCTCTAACGAGACCTCTATTATTCTAGAGTATTTTGCACCTTTTTTTCTACTCATTCTCCCTCCCTGTATTATGGCTCCATTCCCAGAGAGACATAGTTCTCCCTCCCATGGTCAAGGTCACTGACAATGTAGTCCCATTATCCCAACATCTGCATCTACAACTAAAAACTTAGTTTACCAGACATTATAAGCATGATCTGTATTAGTCTGTTTTCACACTGCTGACAAAGGCATACAGAAGACTGGGAAAGAAAAAGATGTTTAATTGGATTTACAGTTCCACATGGCTGGGGAGGCCTCAGAATCGTGGCAGGAGGTGAAAGGCACTTATTACGTGGCAGTGGCAAGAGAAAATGAGGAAGAAGAAAAGTGGAAACCTCTGATAAACCCATCAGATCTTGTGAGACTTATTCACTATCATGACAATAGCACAGGAAAGTCCAGCCCCCATGATTCAATTACCTCCCCCTGAGTCCCTCCCACAACATGTGGGAATTCTGTCAGATACAATTCAATTTGGTTTTGGTGGGGACAGAGCCAAATCATATCATTATCTGTGCACATTCCCCTGCCATGGAAAGAATAGAACTTCCCAAGTCTATAGAACTGCAATTCAAATGTAATTCAATTAACTTGGAATTATCACATATCTTTTAATTATCTGGAAATTTAAGTACCAGGGATAGGTACTTAAACACAAATCTGGGAAGCTCTGAAGGGGATGGTTAGGCAAGTTATTGGTCCAAGATGAGGGTGAGGAGTCAGAATCCTATCTGAAGATGAAGCTACTGTGTTGACGGATCCTAGAAAAGGAGTACCACTCCCCTTCTGTGCTCTGCTGAATCAGAATCCTCTTAAGAAAGAAAAAAAAGGTTGAAAAAATTAAAGAATGTGGTGGAACTGTGAGATAGTACAGAGGGGATGCTAAGTCTGGAGAAGGAAGAAGAATGCCAATGATGCCTTCTCCTCATCCAGAGACTCCCTACCCCTGACTATTACTGCTAATGGGTGGTCCTTTGTGACTTCAAAGGCATAGAGTGCCCAGATACTCAACCCTGCAGCAGCCTCCTCTATGGGACTACTGCTGATCATAAGCATAACTCAGCAAAATGTCCTGATCATAGGGAATCCCTGGATGAACTGCTCCTTATGTTCAACAGATAAAATTCTAGACACAGTAGAATGGGAGAAAGGGCCACTGCCCATTAAAAATGAAAGCACAGCCATCAACAGAGGCAAGGATGTTGTACTGGGAACTGATGCCTATTGGCACTTCCTGCTTACACCATAGAATGGTGATATAACAGAGCTTCTCAAGGGCCAGAGCAGAGGAACACGTAAGGAATGGGGAAGCAAGCATAAGCATCGGGGCAAGTCATCTTCAAGGAAGATATTGTCACTGTTCTCAAAGATATCATTCATGTGGTACAGTTATCACTCGTTTCACACCTCTATTCCCAACACACTTCCAAAGCCTGCCCCAGTGTAACGTATGCAGTTACTTCTCTGCATAAGTTCTGCTTTTCCCTATCGAGTCTTACCACATAAAGCTACAGTTCTATTGCAAGAGAGGGAAGAACATCTCTACAGATTGTGTCTTTAAGAACTAACATGAGTATTTCACCCATCTGACTAGGAAGGAGGAGGCTTATCAAGTGATAGTTTAAGAAATCTAGATAGGATTTTTCTCTCAAACATTCAGAGTCAAAGGCCAGAAGTTACTTACCTGATGTAAAGTACTTTCAATTAAACATACTGGAGAGAGACTTGTATCAATGACGTTAAGTTATGAATGACAAAAGAGAAACAATTCAACCTCTTCTAAGGACATGTGTGAAATACTCCCTTGGAGCGTCACCAAGCCAGGCTAGGACAGAGAGCGAGGCCTCCAAACCCCTGGGCAGCACTTGCTTTCTTGAGATAGCATTATCTGGGGATCAGTTTCAGGTGGTAGGCAAGAAGTTAAGGAAGAGTTTGCCGCTATGGTAGAATTAGTTTAGCAGTGGGAAGGTCTATGTTTTGGTCTCAAGAGAGGAAATTGTGAATTTACCTAGAAAGGGTGAAGTTTTACCCAGCAGATAACTCTGCCCTTTCCTGTAAATTTACCTAGAAAGGCTGAAGTTTACCCAGCAGATAACACTGCCCTTTCCACTATGACCCATGTAACCTGGACAGCCCTGTATTGCCCAACACAAAGTTACTCTTAGAACATAGAAGACCTAGGCAGGAAGACCTGGTGGTGTTTATGATGCCCACTGTGGCCTTGACACCACCTAACCAGAATAAGAGAATTTTTTTTTTTTTTTTTTTTTATTAATTTTTTTTGCATACAAAAACAATAAACATTTCCTAAAAATACATACAAACAAAAAGATGCGTATCAAACATATTAGGAAGGTTGCACATGGGAAGTCGGGGAATAGAAATGGGGGTGGGAGTTAAAATAAATGAGAGAGGGACTTTATATGGATCAGTGATAATAACTCAATCCTCTATTTGACAAAGAAGAGGGAGAAGGAAGAGGAAGAAAAAGAAAGTGGGAAAAAGGATCAGAAAGGGAGGAAAATAGAAAAAATTAGAGTATGACTCCAGGGTAGACCTGTTTTGTTGTCATTGAGTTGGTTGGTTGGTTTGTCTGTTGTATTCTTCATGTTTCGCCAAGTTGGCCAGACTGGTCTCGAACTCCTAGCCCGAAGTGATCAACCCGCCTCGCCCCCCAGAGTGCCGGGACCACAGGCGTGAGCCACCACGTCCAGCCCCCACATTGCTTCTGGCCTCCGTGGTAGACCTCCCAGACGGAGCGGCCAGGCAGAGGAGCTCCTCACTTCTACCCAGACACGGGGCGGCCGGGCAGAGGGGCTCCTCACTTCCCAGACGGGGCGGCCAGGCAGAGACGCTCCTCACTTCTTCCCAGACGATAGGTGGTCGGGCAGAGGCGCTCCCCACTTCCCAGACGATGGGTGGCCGGGCAGAGGCGCTCCTCACTTCCCAGACGATGGGCGGCCGGGCAGAGGCGCTCCTCACCTCCCAGACGATGGGTGGCCGGGCAGAGGCGCTCCTCACCTCCCAGACGATGGGTGGCCGGGCAGAGGCGCTCCTCACCTCCCAGACGGTGGGTGGCCGGGCAGAGGCGCTCCTCACTTCTTCCCGGACGGGGCGGCCGGGCAGAGGCGCTCCTGGCTTCTTCCCGGACGGGGCGGCCGGGCAGAGGCGCTCCTCGCTTCTTCCCGGACGGGGCGGCCGGGCAGAGGCGCTCCTGGCTTCTTCCCGGACGGGGCGGCCGGGCAGAGGCGCTCCTCGCTTCTTCCCGGACGGGGCGGCCGGGCAGAGGCGCTCCTCGCTTCCCAGACAGTGGGTGGCCGGGCAGAGGCGCTCCTCACTTCCCAGACGATGGGTGGCCTGGCAGAGGCGCGCCTCACTTCTTCCCGGATGGGGCGGCCGGGCAGAGGCGCTCCTCGCTTCTTCCCGGATGGGGCGCCCGAGCAGAGGCGCTCCTCAAAGAATAAGAGAATTTTAGGGACCACTCCTTTTTCTTTCTTTGAAAAGGAAAACAGAAAATTGGGCATCAATAGAAACATCAGCCTCTGTCCTTCCTGACTTCTGATGTCTACCCTTGGACATCCATGAAATCCCAAGCTGTCTAATTCTCCTTGGAAATGAAAAAGTAGAGAGGGGTGTGCACTTAAGTTTCTCCGGCATGATGCCTCCACCTTATAGGAACAGGTTAAACATCCCCAGGACAATCATCAGCAATTGCCTTTGGATACATAAGGATTCCTAGGATCAATTGATCCCCCGAACTTGGAGAGATCACTTTATGTGTAAGAGAATGAAAAGCACATATATAGGGCCATCGAGGACAACACTGGCCAGAAAATGTAAGGTAAGGGCCGCAGCAAAACAAAGAAGCATTCAAGTAGGATTTCCTGGGCTCACATCATACTCACACCAAGGTCAAGGCTATTTTTAGTGTTCCCTTCCCTTCATCTCAGCTAAGGTCTGTAATTCTCACTGCCAAGTCCCAGGTTCATTTAGGCATGCACTTGATGCCACTTCTAAATCCTTATCTTTACCTGTTTACCTTGCTGTTTTCTCAGTAGTTGTGGCTGGATGTATCTGCTGTCCCAGGCAGACCAAGTTTAAGATATGTACATTGGTCTCCCAGATCAACTTAATTTAAATGGGTATGTCGTCCTTGCTACACACAACAGGATTTTGAATTGATAATCCAGGAAAACTGGAGTCACTTCTCCTGGGATAGAACTCTGCATTTATTTGCTCGAATCAACTGGTAAAGAATGATGGATGAGCCAACGTTTTCATTTCACCATATGGAATCAAAGAAGTTTGCATTCCTTGTTGCTATGTCTCTCAGTCTGTAGTCAACGGAAAATATATTTCATTAGAACAAGAGGGAGCTATTTAAGTTACCTCTTTTATGTTACTATTTATGTTACATCATAAATCAATCTAGTCTTTGATATAAAATCTAGTATTTCTAAAGCCATTACGTAAATACAAAATTACCAATTTTCAGTGCTTAAACCAGGGATGATGCATCTATACTAAAGCATATGAGAATTTTCTTTTTATCAGAAATACTGGTTCTCAGGCCTTTGAGATTACTATAAATATCAATGGGAGACTGACTAAAAGGCTTCTTTTTAAAGATTTGCATAATATTGTCTGGATGGTATTGTAGAACCTGGATCCTGCAATCTGCCCCTACCTTTAACTTGTTCCCATCGTGTTTGCTTGCCTTGACCTACTGGTTAGTCCTGCTTTCCCTGCCATTTTCACTGGGATCTTTCTTCATATGTGCTTATTTGTAGGAAACTCTTCTCCATTTCAGACAACATATTCTAAATGCTCTTTACTGCACTATACTTGAAGAATGCTCCTTTTAGCATGGACTGGTCTAAAAATTATATCAGTGCCAATGCAGTAAGATTTATAAGAGGATGGAAAATGCAGAGCTTGGCTGTTTTTAAACTCTTTTACGTAAGTAGGCTCTACAAAACATTTGAACTATACTTTATTAATATATTGCATCAAAATTTGGTCAACAATGCAAATTGTTGCTGGACCAGGTCCAGTGCTAAGATGATACCCTAGGCATTCAAAAACGCAGCTGAGCACTCCTGTCACATATGAACCATGAAGCAGGACCTGCAGAGTCAAAGGGAGAAAACATACATCTCATCTCCTATCTCTTCTAGTGCCTGCTTTACTTATTTACTCTTAACTGTGTGCATTTTCTTTATTCAGTCATTTATCTGTTGGCTTTATCTTCTTGGGGAAGTTAACTAATTACACAAACAAAACTCTTATCTGATTAGAATCAGATTATGCATTTTGGTAGAAATACCTCAGAAGCGATGCTGTGTCCTTTTCAGTGCATGACCTTAAAGAGACACAGGGCCGGGCATAGTGGCTCAGGCCTGTAATCCCAGCACTTTGGGAGGCTGAGGCAGGTGGAGCACCTGAGGTTGGGAGTTCAAGACGAGCCTGGCCAACATGGGGAAACCCCATCTTTACTAAAAATACAAAAATTAGCCTGGTGTGGTGGCATGCACCTGTAGTCCCAGCTACTCAGGAGGCTAAGGCAGAAAAATCACTTATCACTTGAATCCAGGAGGCAGAGATTGCAGAGAGCCAAGTTCATGCCACTGCACTCCAGCCTGGGCTGCAGAGTTAGATTCTGTCAAAAAACAAACAAACAAACAAAAAACAAAGAGAGAGAGAGAGACAGACATAGGATGTCTGTTCATCCTGCTCTTGGTGATGTTAACTTTGATCACTTGATTAGAGAGATATAGTAGCCCCCTCTATCCCCTAATCTAGGGGATGTGTTCCAATGCCCTCAGTGGATGCCTAATACTGCAGAAAGTACTGAACCCTATATATAGGCATACTTCAGAGATGTTACAGGTGTGGTCCAGACCACAATAAAGTATCAAAATAAAGCAAGTCACATGAATTTTTTTGTTTCCCAGTGCGTATAAAAGTCATGTTTACATTATACTGCAGTCTATTAAGTGTACAATAGCATTATACCTTAAAAAGAACAATGTGCATACCTTAATTTAAAATATTTTGTTGCTAAAAAATGCTAATGATCATCTAAGCATTCAGGAAGTCATAATTGTTTGCTTGCCTCGATACTGATGCTGCTGACTGACCAGGGTGGGAGTTGTTGAAGGCTGAAGTGGCGTGGCAATTTTTTAAAGTAAGACAACAGTGGAGTTTGCCACAACAATTGACTCTTCCTTTATGAAAGATTTCTTTATAGCTACCAAAGTTGTTTGAAAGCATTTTACTCACAGTAGAACTTCTTTCAAAATTGTAGCCAATCCTCTCAAACCCTGCCACTGCTTTATCAACTAAATTGATGTAATACTATAAATGCCTTGCTGCTATTTCAACAAGGTTCACAGCATCTTCACCAGGGGTAGTTTTCATTTCAAGAAACCACTTTTCTTTGGTCATCGATAAGATGCAACTCCTCATCTGTGAAAGTTGTATCATGAGACAGCAGGAATACAGGCATATCTTCAGAGTCTACTTCTAATTCCAGTGCTCTTGCTATTTCCACCATAACTGCAGTTATTTCCTCCACTGAAGCCTTGAACCATCAAAATCATTCATAAGGGTAGAGTCAAGTTCTTCAAAACTCCGATTAATGTTGATCTTTTGACTTCCTTCCATGAACCTCGAATGATCTTCATGGCATCCAGAATAATGAATCCTTTCCAGGAGACTTTCACTTTACACAGATCCTTCCCAAGAATCACTACCTATGACAGCTATAGCCTTATGAAATGAATTATATAATAAGACTTGAAAGTCAAAATGACTCCCTGAATCATGGGTTGAAAATGGACATTATGTTAGCAAGCATGAAAACAACATTAATCTCCTTGTACATCTTCATCAGAGCTCTTGGGTAACTAGGTACCTTATTAGTGAGTAGAAATATTTTGAAAGGGATCACTTTTTTGAGCAGTAATTCTCAATATTGGGCATAAAATATTCAATAAACCATGCTGTAAACAGATGTGCTGTCATTCAGGCTTTGTTGTTTCATTTACAGAGCATAGGCAGAATAGATTTAGCATCATTCTTTAAGGGCTCTAGCATTTTCAGAGTGGTAAATGAACCCTGGCTTCAATTCCAGGTCACAGCTGCTGTCCCCTAACAAGAAAGTCAGTTTGTCCTCTGAAGCTCTGAAGCCAGGCACTGACTTTTCCTCTTTAGGATGTTCTAGATGGTATCTTCTTCTAATAGAAGGCTCTTTTGTCTGCAATGGAAATCTGTAGTATAATATAGCCACCTTCATCAATGATCTTAGCTGGCTAGATCTTCTGAGTGGTTTCTTGAAGCTTCTACATAAGCCCTTGCTGTTTCACTTTGCACTTTTCTGTTATGGAGATGGCTTCTTTCCTTAAACCTCATGAACTAACTTCTGCTAGGTTCCAACTTTTCTTCTGTAGCTTTCTCACCTCTTTTAGCCTTGTAGAATTGAAGACAGTTAGGGCCTTACTCTAGATTAGGCTTTGACTTAAGGGAATATTGTGGCTGGTTTTATCTTCTATCCAGATCACTCAAACTTTCTTCATAATAACATAACAGTAATAAGGCTATTTCACTTTCTTATCATTTGAATTTTCCTCAAGCACTTTTCCTTTGAATTCACAACTTGGCTAACTGTTTGACATAAGAGAACTAGCTTTAAGTCTATCTTGGCTTTTGAAATGCCTTGCTCACTAAGTTTAATCGCTTAAGTAGAGTAAGAGTTACTTGAACACAAAGACTACAATACCGTCACAGTTGATCTAATAATTGAGAGAGCTACTAAGTTACTAACAGGCAGGTAGTGTATACAGCGTGAACATACTGGACAAAGGGATGATTCATGTCTCAGGTGGAACAGAGTAGGACCATGAGAGATTTCATCATCCTACTCAGAATGGTGCATAATTTAAAACTTAGGAATTATTTATTTCTGTAATTTCTCACTTGATATTTTCAAACTGCAATTGATTGCAAGTAATAGAAACTGTGTAAAGCAAAACTAAGGATAAGGGGGAACTCCGGTACCAACTAGGTTTTTTCACTGTAAAGTTATTACTTTGCCCTTGTAAAGAATGGGAGGGGGACCTTGTAGAGGTATAGTCTGACACTCCATAAATATCCTCTTCCTTATCAAACATTCACCCATTAGTTTTAGCATTGATGATTCATCCTTAGAATATTACTATGATGTTTGCTAAATGCTGATTTCCCAAATGATGGATCATTCCTTTTATAGTTATTAGTTGGCATTCTGCTGTAAGAAAAAGCTTTCCTCCGTGTTTATTTCATTTTATTTATTTATAAAAGAATGGAATCATGGATTCTAATTTTATTATATGTATTACATTCCATTACTATTATTATTCTTTCTGATGCCCAAACTCTTTCAGATTTTGTGAATGCCACTCCTTTCAAGCTGGTTCCTTTGACTTTTGAAGTGTTTCCATCTTTCCTTAAGTATTTCTTTACTTTCTACAAGAGCAAGATGTTCCAGGCTCACTTTATCTTTATTACTACAGCTCTGGAATCAAACATTTTGTCCAATGAGTCCTGATTTATTTTCTTTTAATGAAGTATGACCTTTAGAATTCATGCTTTCAATATTGTTGTGTCATTGCTACCAGGCCTTCTGAGCAGACAGAGCTGGCATATACATGTCAGCAATCTCTCTCTCTCTCGCTCGCTCTCTCCCTTCCTCCTGCATCCCCCCATCTCACTACCAACTTTTGTTCACACAAGCAATCTATGAGTGTCTGTTCCTCCACAACCTCATCCACAGAAGCTATTTTTATAACAATTCCCAATGATCTGCTCTAGTCATGAAGGCCCGACTCACACGGATCTGGGAAGAGGCAGCGTTCACTGTGCTGCATAAAAGTGGCGGCACAGGGTGACTAGATGTCACCAAAGGGCTCCCCTCAGTGTGGCAAGCTATGAGTGAAGTTCTGCCTGTAGCTTTTAAGAGAAGGCAGGCTAAGTGTTTCTCAGTAAATTTTGTCCATCTGCCCTAATGTATATGGGACACATAAAAAGAAAGGTCAGCGCAAACCAGAGTACAAATTCTAAGACAGACATGAAGCCTTGTCTCAAAGACTGGTCCCTGATAATAAGCTTTGGATTATTGACACTTCTTCTAAGCATGTCTAGAGTTCTCAAAGGTGGCTCAACGAAAAAAAAAATCTCCCTTTAAAGACTGCATCTTAAAATTTTGCCACAAAGAAAATTTAGAGTGGGAATGGATCTTGGAGAGATGAGAATGTATATGATAAAAGCAAATAGTTCCATTATTCCTCTGTGGCCTGTCTTCAGTGAGATGATTCTTGGCCACAGTAAAGATCCTGGAGGAGGCATGATCTGAAAAGATCCTGGGCTTGATGGTTAGACTTACAAAGTTCTGGGGATAGTATTGGGAGAGGTGAGACTCAGCATTTCATTGATGAACTTTTAATTAAACCAAAACTGGAGAAAAGAATTAAATGAGATGTCTTCTAAAGCCTTTTCACTGGGAAAGAAAGGTGCAATTCTAGTTTCCAGTTGCAGTTCTCATCCACATCCAACTGCAGTTCCCCAAAACTGAGGGTTTTACAGAAATCCTGATGACAGTCATGGAGCCACTTCTCTACTGAAGGTGTGGATGGAGGAGAGGACGGTAGGAATATCAGTGACACATTACTCACACACGTGTTAAAGGAAAAGGAGAGGAATAGCATTAGGATTCCCCTTTAAGTTTGGTCCCTTAAACTAGTCCCTGGATTAAGAAATTACTATGAATTATCTCAATAAGACATTACTTAGAATTATCATGTACTTGGAATTGTTAGTCTCAATCATCTTCATTTCCTCATCCTCTGTTTTATACATGGGTTTGTCTGATCTGAAAATAGGGTGTCAAGTGGAGGAAAGTATGAAGGTTGAGGACACTGAATGAAGCAAAGAATTAGTTTGTAATAGATTAATTAAGGCTTAGATTTTTAAAAAATGGGAAGCACAACAGATGTTAGTAGCCTAAGCCTGAAGCTGCTTTATCTTGGTCTCATACAATCTGCTTTTAAAGTTTCATTTATAGCACCTTACTCAGGATAATCTGTGGGACAGAGGCTCAAAAAACAGAATTTAGTATTTATTACAACCTTTGATTCGAGAAATAGGAAACTTATTATTATGATCTATAAAAGACCAGGCCTTTGACTTGGTCTAATTCGGTCAGAGGCCGTAATTAGGTATAAATTATTCTTTCTAAGTCTGATATCCCATACTTAGATCTAGGACATGAAGACTTCTCCTTCAGGGAAGGTACATAAAGCAAATGTACTCTTGTCTCTGTACTTATGATCTCTGCATAAAGTCAGACCCAGGCCATTTTCCAGAAAATTCTGTGAAATTAGGGCATTGTATGATGCAAAGCACTTTTCTCTTCTGTGACTTCTCTATGCTATAATATCCCAGAGCCAAGTCAGAAATAGTTGGAAAAATGGAGAAAATATTAGATCCATTGCGTCTGATTCACACTGTTTTAATTCTAATAATTAGGTGTTTGAACCAGATAGTCATTAGACACACCATTGTATCAAAAGGAAGAATAAAAATGTACTCCTAATTGTGAAGGCCAGCAGATCTCTAGAATTACAGTGGAATTTGCATGATTCTCAATATGCTATATCTTCTTTTGCTCTTATATTTAAAAATTGTTCCATGTTACAAAGGCAGATAACAGCTTCCGGGAATCTGGGGAAAATAGTAATGAAGCCATGTAACCTACTCCTCCTTTCTGGGTCTCCACTTACTCAGTGACTATACGTAAAATGAGGAAGGATTGGAAATTGAGCTGTTTGGAAATGCAGAAAGCGGTGACATTTTTCTCACTCAGTGTTAATTTGCTCCTAATGTAGTGACTTTGAAAGCCTCACCTAGAATAATATGGTAGGCTGAAAGGGGAGGGTAAATTCACTATTCATAGCATTATTACATACCAGGCCTTCCAGGAGATAAGAAGATGGTGTAATAACAGAACAGTCGACCGGACGCATTGGCTCAAGCCTGTAATCCCAGCACTTTGGGAGGCCGAGGTGGGCAGATCATGAGGTCAGGAGATTGAGATCATCCTGGCTAACACACTGGAACCCATCTCTACTAAAAATACAACGAAAATTAGCCAGGCGTGGTGGCACGCGCCTGTAGTCCCAGCTACTCAGGAGGCTGAGGCAAGAGAATTGCTTAAACCCGGAAAGCAGAGGATGCAGTGAGCCAAGATTGTGGCACTGCACTCCAGCCTGGGCAACAGAGAAAGACAATGTCTCAAAAATAAATAAATAAAAATAACAGGAGAGTCTTGAATTTTGCCACTGATATTCTGCCCCCGTATTGAAAGCCAAGTATTCCAAACTCTGGAAAAGGGTCTGGCCCAATTTCCTACATCATAATATAAAATCTCCATATGCATGGAGTTGGGATGATGTGACTCCAAGAGTTTCTCTGTAGTGTAAAGTCTGCTGATTCTCTGCATTGCCCAAAAGCACAGTCATCATAACTCTGTGGAGAACAATGACTACATAGTGTTAGGCTTTGCAAGAGGAGCTTCTGCTGGAAGGGACCCTAGAGAAGCAGGGTCTGCAGAGTTTACAGTTCTGTTGAGCAGAGGAGAAGCATGAAGTTCTGAGCACTGAGCTGTGAAGGCCTCTGCCAGACAACTCTAGACAAATCAAGGGGAACTTATGAAGCAAAAATTTCTCTCTTTTTCTTCCTGTTTCAAGAAATTCTCTTTTATGAAGGCAAACCATAGGATTAACAGTAAATATAGGCATGAGCAAACTGTACAAATAAAACCGTTTGTATTTTCTGCCACTGTCCCACTGTGCTCTAACGTAGAGGCAATGAAGCATGAAAATTAAAATGATAGGGATATAGCATGGCGCTGCACTGTGTTTCTACAGCACACTCGGCTTACCTGTCCACAAGGAAGATATGAAAGATTGGATAAGGAATTTAACAAGAACTATTTGAGTGGCTCATGCCTATAATCCCAGCACTTTGGGAGGCCAAAATGGGAGGATCACTTAAGGTCAAGAGTTTGAGACCAGCCTAACCAACATAGTCAGACACCATCTCTGCAAATTATCTAAAAACTAGCCAGGCATGGTGGTGCATGCCTGTAGTCCCAGTTACTTGGGAGGCTGAGGCATGAGGATTGCTTGAATCCAGGAGTTCAAGGCTGTAGTGAGTTATGATTGTGCCACTGCATTCCAGCCTGGGTGACAGAGAATGACCCTGTCTATAAAAACAAAAAACAAAAACCCAACTATTTGCTATATAACCTCATATCTCAAACCCTGATTCATCTGGATGAATGAAGGAGCTATTCAAACTGAAAGACCACATTCTTGCTGCATATATTCCCTAACTGCCCTCCACATATTCCACTTCAATGTCTCTCTTAAAGTCCCCAAGAGGTTTATTATATGAGTTGAAGAATCAGTGCAGCAGCCTCTGGCCTCTGCATGTAAAGGCCTGCCCTTCATCAGTGCCACTAAGCATGCAGCTGCTGTTGCTTCTCAAGCACCTCACACATGGTCTGTTACCCTGCAGGAGTCCTCATCTCCTCCATGGCACAGTGGTCGGCCCATTCACTCTGGTCACCAATGTCCCCAGTCCTTGTCAGATTGAAATGCTTAACAGTCTCTTTCAAGGTAAAGAGAATTCACTCTCACCTCTGCGTTATGCTCTTTTAGAGAAGGAGAAAGCTCTTTCTTCTGTATGTTAGCCTTTTTGAGTGAGGTAGGAACAATCCTCTTCACCTTCTTCTGGAAGAGTTGTCAAAGCAGGATCTCTTGGGCCCCAGTGTGTGAACGTGTTGAGTAGAAGGGATCTTTCAGTTTCCACACAGAGTACAGCATGCCTCACATGCCCAGTGTCACTGGGTCAAGACTGGCTCAGAGTCCAGTGCATAGTATACCTGAAAGCATTGTTTACATGCATTCTCCTTTTTTTGCCCTCTATATTTTGGTTATTTATCTGTTTGTCATAAATGTATAGCTGTAAGATGGGAGGATATTGTGAGAGATGAAAACATTGCTGAAACAAGAACTCCAATATCTAACTTTGGCCATATTGTGATTCTGCAGATGGGTTTAAAACCCAATCTGGCAAGACCAAAGAAAGTTAGGAGACAGGGTATGAAATTGTATTTCTCCGACTTCAGGATCAGATAATAGTGTCCTTAACATCCAGTGTGAGGTTTCTCACAGATATAAGAAAAGAGATGAATATTCATCAATCTGTTGATTCAGGTGATGCAAAGGCTGGCTATCATGAACTCAAAAAGTCAACCACTGGCTTAGTTTATTCAAGGTCGTAAATTAGATCAATCATAAGTATAAAATTTTATCTCAAGCTCGAAGCACAAGTGAGTTGTACAAGTAAACTTGGTCTTGTCCTCTTATTTGTACATTTTCTCTAAAAATCTAATTTCTCAAATGTACTTTGGATCCATTTTAACACCTCATTAATTAATTAATTAAAATAATTGACATGAGTTCATTTTGCATTTGCGTAAGGATCCTGGTATTGCCATTTTGAGAATTATACTTCAGCCAGAGTTAAGAATTTAATAGATTTATTTGAGAAATGGATTGGAGTTTTATTAAGAATTGAGAAATGTATTAGAAAGAGAAATGGATGGTGAGAAACAAGAAGGAATTTGGACTTAGGGTAAAAGAGGTTTAAAAGAGTTAGTATGAGGAAATCTGCTGCCCTGAAGTCTAAATCCTTCACTCTTGGCTTGGCCCTGCCTTTCTTCCAAAGCCTTAATTCAGGATTAAACCCACTAGTTTCAGGCATCTCAGGAGAAAGACCTTCAGCTTGTAGCAGTAGCTAAAGCCAAGGACATGTTAAGCAAAATGTCCCATAAGGAGGCAGTGGGGCAGCGAGCAGACACAGAGATCTCAGAGATTAGCCCACAAGGTTTTGTGTCCTTGGCAGGGAAACACACACACACACACACACACACAAAACACAAAACTCAAACTCCTTCATTGTGCATTTTTTCTAACATGGAAGTGTTGGCAAGCTCCAGGCTCCCAATTTCACACTTTGGATCAACTGTAAGAAAGAAATCAAATAGTAATAACATGTAAATACAGGATATGAGTTTATGAGCCAGAAAGCTGGCTCATAAACATATGAGACAGATCATGAAATCTGTAAATGCCACATTCCGGCAACCCTTTTGTCCATCAGTGTCTCTGTACCTGGCATGTCTTTCAAAGGAAAATAAGTACTTAGCTGTTTGAGGTACCTAAAAGATTATTTGGGGGTCTTCAGGTGGGAGGTATTAAGAAAAATGTTCAAATACCTGGGGCCCTGAAGGAAAAGACTAAGGCCCTCAAGGCTTTCATAAGAAATATTCAGATCTGGGGAAGGGCATTATATAATAGAATAGCTGGAACTAAAGAGACCCTTCTACATGCCAGACTTATGCTCAGGTCTTTACAAACATAATTCATTTAAATCTCCACTTAATAGCAAAGGCAATTATTATCCTGGCCTCAGAGATGAGGACAATGAGACACAGAAGATATAGTTACAAGGTCGCATGGTTAGAAGGTAACAGGATCAGGAGTGTGATCGAGGAAGAGGCCAAGCTAGCTGTGAGAGAAAATGCATTCTTAGTAGATAGAGGAAGGCCGTTTCCTATGGCAACCCACTTCTAAGGTCCTTGGGAATTTTCTGAATGAAAATCCAGGGCCTCACCTGCCCTTTTTAGCCAAGTTGCTTTCATTGCAGTAGCATAAGCTCAGTGATGGTTTGCCTGACCCACTGACAAGTTGTTCATGCCTAATTCTCAAAAGCACTAAACCTGGGGAGGGTCGAAGAGGAGTCCCACAAGTTGAGCATTTAGAACACCCTTAAGTTTCTCCACATTTTCCCAAAGCCAGTGCCCTGAGGCCTTTACTCATTACAGAAGGTAATAACTGAAACTTGACAGTGTATCCTTCCAAATGAAAGAAGCTAGTTGTCTACTTAGAAGTAATCCTTGACACCTCCCTCTCCCTCAACCCCAACATCCAATCCCTCAGCAATCCCCAGAATTCTACCTCTAAAATGCATTTGAAACAGTCCAATTTTCTCCATGTCGACCCTAATCTAACAGGTATCATCTCTGGCTTAGATTATTGTAGCATGCTAACTGCATCCACTTTCACCCACCACCAGTTCATTCCCACAGTGCTTTAAACCAAATTTAAATTCTGCAATGGCTGTTCATTGCAATTAAGAAACTCCAATTAACTTACAGTGGGCTACAAGTGCTGAATAATTTGACCCCTTCCCACCTTCCAAACTTCCCCTCATGCCAATTTCACCCTTGCTCACCATACTTCAGCCTTTGAAAGTATTTCTGATTCCTAACTTTCTCTTCAGAGCTCATCCATCCACATGAAACTCTCTTTTCTCAGCTCTTACATGATTGGCATAATTCAAATGTCATTTCTCAGTTTGAATGTCACTCCTCAGTGAGTCACTCACGTTTTCCCTACCCTCAGTCCTTCTTCATCCTTTCTTTCCTTGCTTCGTAGTACTTGTGAAAATTTGCTACTATTTTAGTGGTTTGATTTTTGTTCTTTGGCTTTCCCACGCATTTGACTCTAAGCTCCACAGGGGAAAAGCTATGTCTGTTTTTTCTCTGTGCAATGATGTGTTTATTGTACTCTCTGGCTCACGTTCTCTATCCCAGTGATGTAATAAGACATTTTGGGTCCTTAAGCACTGTAAAAATTATGAAAATTATGGTGCTTCCCATAAATGACTAAAAATAAAAACTAAAGTTACAATAAAACTTATACATATACTGAAATTAAACTGGTTTTTATTTGTAGAATTTCTGATTGTAAAATCTTCGAAAAGGTCATTGAAACAGAAGTTTTCTCATTTCTTTGGTGTCCCTGATTTTTTTGTAACCTAAGCCCATGTGTCATCTGCCATGGTAATATACAACTGTCCAGGACCTGAAAGGGAAAAACTGCTTCTCATTTCAGCCTCAGAGCAAAGGTTTGTATTATCATGTAAATCTTACTTAATAAATCTAATGCAGCAGTAGTTACTGTGAGCATCATACCTCTTTTTCTACTGTTAGAAGAATTAATCCTTTGGCCTGTTTTCATTCATTCTTATCTCATACAGCTTGTCAGCTCCATAGCTATTGACAAGTCCTAATCCCCTTAGTAAATTAACAGAAGAAAAATGGAAGAAAGAAGTTCTGTGTTTACGTGTGCTGGGAGATGGAGACGGCAGATTATTTTGACAAACATATAGGTGGCACATAATGGCTGCCATGTTCCGTGCTAGGTATTAGGATTAAACAACATTTGAGCAGCATGCCATGTTCTTTCACATATCAGGACCTACATGCATATTCCAAATCACCTGCTCCCATTTCACCCCACAATCTTTCCAGTAATATCTTCCCTGAGATTCCAAACTACATTATACTTTTCTTTTATCTGCTGTCAGAGCTGCCTGATTTTCTCTATTGCAGTGCTCAACATAATTTATTTTAAGTAATTATGTAATCTCTCTTTCCTCTTAGACTATAAGCTCCATGAGGGGAGTTCTCATGTTACCTGACTCACAGCTACATCTCTGGTACCTAGTAACAGCACACAATAGAAACTAGCAATAAACATTTCTTAGATTAAGTAACATTAAATGAATGGATGAACTTTAACCTTGACCTCAAAGGCCTTGCACTAAAATAAGAGAGAAAGACAAAGAAAAGAATATTTACCATTCACCATGTAAGTGTAGTTAGGATGTGTCACAATACAATGCTAACTCTGGTATCAGTGAAGATCCCCTGAAGGAGTTGATGGATACATTTTAAAGGTTGAAGAGTTGAGGCAACAAAGGAACCTCAAGAGGAAATAGACTGAGCAAACACAGAAGTGTCTACTTGTTATGCAGGGAGTCATCTGTAAGATCATTGGCCATAAGAGTGTAGAGTTCATAGGAGAGTTTTTCTAATATATTTGCTTACTGATACTATTGATAAAGGACATACAGTGAGGTCAGAATGAGATCCTTATTCTTAGCAAACTCAAGAAGACCCTTACTGCTTACATTTAATGTTCTCTGTAAATGTATACTATATTAATAATCTCTTATAAAGGAGGCAGGGGATAAACAACAGTCACTTATGAATGCCTTTGTTTTTGCCCCCTTTTTGGGGGAAATCAGGCTTTTGACTAAGTGTGACATAAATATCTCCAGAATTCCTCATTATCTGTTGACAGCTGGTCTGCAGCCATAACAGCAAGCTTGTAGAATAACCCCAAGTGATCTGAGTGCTTTGGAAACATCCAGAAAATTGTGCTAGGCATAACCATAGTTAATAAAATTGTGTTTATAACAATATGGATATGATTTATCATTTATTACATGCCAGGTACTCCTTAACATTTTGCACATGTCAACTTCAAAAACGACTCAATGGGACCAAAGACTTCCAACAACCCTAGGAATGAGTTTGGACTCATTGAACTCAGTCAAGCCTTCATATGAGATGGCAACCACAGCCAACTGTTTAACTACAACCTTATGAGAGGCTTTGAGCCAGAAGCTCTGAACTAAGCCACTCCCAGATTTCTGTCCCACAAACAATATGAGATGATAAATGATGTTTCAAGGTGCAAACAAATCCCACAGAACAATAATTCTGTGGGGTAGGTACTGCTATCACGTCACACAGATAAAGAAACTGAGCCACAGAGGAATAAAGCAACTTGTCCAAGGTCACTCAGAAAAGAAATGGTAAAGCCTGGACTCAATCCAGGAAGTCTGTCTCCAAAGCCCACACTTTGCAGCTTCCTCCCATTATGCTGTGGTTATCTCCTGAAATTTTAATGCCACTTTTGGAGCCAAGACTCATACCTGTACTTTTTCAGACATCTCACAGAATTCAGAAGTCAAAGTTGGCAAAGTCCCAGGAGAGGCAGACAGTTTGGTCACAGTTAGTACTATTGGCCAAGAAGCTCTTAGAAGAAAATCAGTGTTTCCCAAAGAACACCACGCCTACCCACTGAGGACATGTTAGATGACTTCGAACATACGTGAGCAAATGTTTTTACTTTCATAACTGTGTATTTTTAAAATCTGTGTCAGATAAACATTATGTTAATATGCATGTGTGTTAAATAAGGTAATTAGTATAATTATCTAAGTAATTATGAGAAATAATATATCTGAACAAATGATCCTATATGTATCATTATATATTTTTTATATATGTATAAATTACAGAGCCATGATTCAATGGAGAAAGTTATTCTTTTATTTATTTGCTGGTTTATTCTTCAACAAATATTTATTGAGCACCTAATATGGCCCAGACACCACTCACAAACAAACATAGAAATAAAAATCCCCACCCTCTCATAGTTTACATTCTAATAGGGAATAATACAGTATATTACTAATATATAATATAGTACACATTATAGTATAGCACACCACATTAAGCAATGTTATATTATAATATACTGCATTATATTATCATATAGTATATTATTAATATTAATTTTCGATATAGTATATAGAAAAATAGAGCATGGTAAGAGAGGAGATGGTAATAGAGAGGTGTGAGTTTTAATCTTTCTTTTTAAATTAAAAATTTTTATAAATAAAGTTGAAGTCTTTGTTTTACTAAAAAAATTAAGAATTTGTTTTCGTTTCCTTCCTATGGGTCCATTATCTTTACCATGTCAATTTTCATTTATGTTATGCTGAAGTCAGAGAAACATTTCATTAAAAAATGAACAAATAGCAAATCAAGTAAATCATAAATAATTAAAGCAAATAAGGGAAAACTATTATTAAATATTGATAACAGTGCTGCCTGGATGTGACCAAAAACAAATGAGTAAGTTGTATTTGAATGGTTAAACTGGACACTTCTTCAAATAGGAAACACCAAACTTTTCTCTCACCAATTGACTCTTGACCAATTGTTTTATGTTGATGGGAGGAGAGGAAAAACTAGAATCACCCACCCTTAGACATTTGGCTCCTAGCGCTAAGGATGAAATGCTGTCCCGAGGACAGTGTGGAGGGTTCTGTCATCTAGTGTGTCATAACTTCTACAGCCTGCAGCTTCCTGGTCTGCTTACTTACAAGACCATCTCTACAGAGAAAGCAGAAGATAAAATACAGGAATACAAAAAGAAGCAAGATGATCGCATCCAATTCCTTTATGCTACACATTACACATAGGTGATGCTGACTTGGAAGTGTGTGCAGGTTGTGTGGCTGCTGAGACTTTGACAGAAGGCAGGGGACACTAGCTGCACAAAGGAGGTTGCAGGCTTTCCCACCAAGTGGATGGAAAGCCAGTGTCAAGTGCTGGGGAAGTGCTGCAACTCTTTCCTCATCACCTAGTTATCTTCAAGCCAGTTTTATTAGAAGAAGCCCCTGACATCAAGAGTGACACCATGCAGGAAAAAGTCTTCTCATGTTTTAATATTAGTTACTTACAAATGAGTAACAAGTAACAGTAGCTACATTTATTGAACATATCCTATCTGCTAAACACTGTACATTTTACACACATCATCTAGTT
Organism: Symphalangus syndactylus; assembly: GCF_028878055.3. Taxonomy (NCBI): domain Eukaryota; kingdom Metazoa; phylum Chordata; class Mammalia; order Primates; family Hylobatidae; genus Symphalangus; species Symphalangus syndactylus. Next base: position 39,054,892 of record NC_072429.2, read on the forward strand.
TAATTTTTGTAATGACTCATGAGGTTCTGTGATTATTTCTTTTTACAGATGAAGAAACGTAGATTTGAGGAAGTTAATAAATATGTTCCAAATTATAACTATAGTAAATACTGGCACTAGGAACGGAGCCTAGATCGTCTGACTCTGGAACTTGTGTTAATCCCATTTGAACCTGTAAATGACTCTGTGGATTAAGAACAAAGATTATTTCCATTTTATGGAGGAGTGGCAGAAAAGCGTGGTGGTTAGGAGAGCAAATGTGTTAGAAGAGTCCATTTGGATTCTGGCTCTGTCGTTTATCAGTTGTGAATTTGGGAAATGTATCTAACTCCTCTGAGATTTACAATGTCCTCAAATATCAAGATGTAGAGAACACTTAATCTCTTAGGGCCTCTCTGTCTTTGCCATCATCATCATGGTTATTACGTATTTTGGGTTTTTCATCTTAATTTTTTCTCCTACCTGAAATTGCCATGTTATTCCCCTTAAACCCTTAGATTAAGAGATGGCTACAATGTACTACTATTATGCTGCTAATAGTAAATATTTATTGTACACTTACTACATGCCAAGTGCTTTTAGTGCATTATCTCCTTCAATCTTTACAACCCCTGCACGAGATAAATACTGGTGTCATCTATAATTTATAGTTAGAAACAGAACTCGCCTAGAACTGGACATTGCTGATTTCGCTTCCCCTTTTCCTGCCCACCACCCTGACTGCCAACGGACTTCGGAACTCCAAAAAGCCATCCATGAAAACGACAGGAATTGCCTGCAGGAAATTGAATGCTCCAGGAGTTTGACACTAAAAAGATTGGGAACTGTCCACCAACTGGTGCTACTGAGAATACTGGTTGTTGAAAACAATTTCGGTCTCTATCCCAACTTACTTTTCCTCAGGGATGTGTCAATTACCGCCAAGTACTCTTCAGAAGGGTAGCTGGAAAAACAGTGAAACCAAGTAACTCACCTGAGAACAAGCCGGGAGTAGTGCAAAGGAATCAACCAGACTCTTAATTTATTACAAAGTCCAGCCACTCCGTTTGCTTTCTAACAACCTTGTTGCCTGGTATTGAGTAAAAGATGCTATAAAGGACGAACACTTTTGGAAGTAATAATAATCTGCTGTTATGCGACATAATTTTCTCCACATTTGTTGTTATTTTTCTGATAATAAATTTCATACATTTTATAGGAAAACCACAGAAAATGCAAAAAATAGCTAAGCTGTTAGGTATGTTTCTATCTAGATTTCAATTAAATTTTAATTATTCTCTCCCCGTGCCTAGCCCCCCTTGCCCCATTTTTTAAAAGACCTGGAATCCAGGGTAGGAGAGATCAAGAGCATCCCAGAGGGCAGCACAAATTCACTCCCCTCCAGACCCTGCAGCTTGCTTCGCCTATCTCCCCTCCCCCTTAGCTTGGTCGCTTATCATTGGTCATTGCCATGGCAACCAGCAGCTGCCGGGCCAGCAGCCTCTACCGCAGCAGGGGTGGGGCACTGGGGGGAGGGGGAGAGAGAGAGGAGGAGCCAGAGGAGGTGTCTGCTGCAAGTTCCTGGCTGCTTCCGAGCTCACCCCATCCTCTGAGAGGGAGGAGGCCCAACTGGTGATGCTGCTGCTGCTGCCGCCGCCGCCGCCTCTATTGCTGATACTCTAGTGGGGCTGAAGGGTGGTTCCTATTCGCACCATCGCCAACCAGAGACAGAGGGGAAAAAAAAACCGGCAGCCGCTGCTGATGTTGGGTTCGGAGACTGCATCCGACTCGGTCACAAGGAAAATGGATTCAGTTTGCATCTCTCCCTCCTTTAAACAGCTTCTCCGGGTCTCAGCATGGTGAGTAGGAAACAGTAGGGCTCCCTTCTTGGTTTAGAGTGTTATTATTTGACCTGTGTATACATTTCTGGCCTGAACTTGAACAATGACTCCCGTGCCTCAGACTAGAAGGGGGAGATGTGGAGACAGAGATGAGGATGGAGGGAGAGGAAGCTTGCCAGGAAGAGAGAAGTGAGAAGACAACCGCTTGTGTTTAAAAAAAAAAAAAAAAAATGGTGTTCTGATTTTATCTCTAACTGGCTCAGAATGCAGACTGAGCCACTTGGTGCCTTTTTTCCTAAGCTTAGCAACAGCATCAGGGGTTGGAAAAAGAGCTAACAACAAGAAGAGGGTGTTATTGAAAGGAATCATTTCATTTGCAGCTCTCACATACAGGGTTGGGCCTTCTTCAGAAATACATCTGGTGTCTCATAAGCTTACCAGACTCATTATAAGGTGTTTTTGCTTATTTTATTGATTGCTTAGAAAAAGTGGCCCCAGAATTTGACATTTTATTTTATATTCTAATGTACTCTTGTTGAGAAATCATTTGCAAGACCCAGTTTTATTTTATACGTAGATTTGATTGTGAACTTACACATGTATATCTTATGGATATACATATCATATATACACGTTACTTAGCATTTATATTGCATTTATGAAGCATATTTATATGTAGGTTGTGCTTTGCAACCATTTTTGTGGATTACATATGTCCTTGCATGCCTGGAAGTAATTGCATGTTTTTGAAACTATGCTTCTGGTTTATATTATTATTCATTGGCTTTTTTTGGATTAATGTGAAATTTACTCTGGTTATTGTCTCTTAGTTTCATTGTGACCAATTGGAACAGATGCCTGTCATTTGATCTGTGTCATAGAACTAGATGCAAATTCGTAGCCTGCCTCTTTATTTTTAATTGGGTTTGTGGGGGATGATATTGAGGACTCCGAATTTACAACGATGGGAATGGGAGGCGGCTTGTGGTATTATTTTGTGTCTAGCATCTTACCAAATCAATGTTGAAGCAAATCAGTTTTCTTGAAATGCCACCCCAATCTTTTCATGTTTGTGCCTTCTGTCCCAGGAAGCACAGCTAAGCTGGAAGGTGAAATGCATTCATTTTATTTAATAGTGCTGCTATCTGCTGTTCATTCCTTCAGTACCCAGGAACCATTTTACAGTTCTCTCAAATGTTGTATTAAGGGTCTCCTACTGTAAATAATTAAGTAGGAAAGTAGGATTGTTTTGAGAATCTAGGTATTCCCAAGCACCCTAGCCCAGCGTTTCCAAATTAGTCTGCTTATACAATGAAACGAAACCAGAGAGTGAGCAAAGCCAGCAGGAGAATGTGTGGCTTGTAGCTGAAATGGGGGGCTATTGTAATTTACAAATGCTTACTGGGATCTGCTTGACCTTTTATTATGTCAAGGCTTTAAGGCAGTTCAGGAGACTAAAGATGCCTGAGATAAGGAGGTTCCATTCCCACCCAGGATAATGGATTTCATTGAATTAAAGCCAGAAAAAATTATGTAGGTAAAGTGTATTAGTAATATTACATTTACCACATAGGCTATTATAGTTTTATCCATTAGTCTCTTCTCTAACAATATCATTGTCAGTACAGACATTTTTTACAATGTAAAATAACAATTGTTTGGGGCTTTAGTCTTGCATCTGATTCTACATACTCCCCCCACATTTATAATTTTCACTTGTATTTGAATCAGGTTTATAGTTTAATTTCACTGAGAATAATTGTTCTATTTGGTTTATACATGAGAAGGGCCCTTGGTGACTCAATTGTGCATGTGCTCATAGCATGTTATGTATTATAGATCCATAGCTTTGTAAACTCATGCTACTTTGTGCCTAATTTTAACAACTATATGAAGTAGGGCAAGGAAAGAGGTACTGGGTTTGTATGTTATAACACATTGTATAACACATTGCATCCTGAATCTTTTAGTGATAACACTTGACTTCCAAAAATTAAAATGCTAGATATGCCTATAGTACACTTAAAAAATTAAGATTTGTACTAGTTGACCCCATTTCATGCAATGAGAGCAGATATCCTGGGGCTTTGTTTTTGTTTCTTTTTTTGTTGAGTTTTCGTTTGGAGGTGGTTTTATATGCAAAGTTGGTACAGTTTGAACAGAGGCAAATCCCTTAGGCCATGTGCTTAAAACTCCTTGTAGATAGCCTGTTTCAGCTATGTGTCAGCTGTTACTCTGACAGAAATACAGGTCTAGCTTTTGACCCCACTGTTTAAAACAATTATATGGCCTTTGCTAAGGGGCCATAGAAAAGTGAAGTGTGTTTCAAGCACTAGAAGTTGAACTCTCTGAGGAAAGAGTTTTAAAAGCTAGGATCATTTCATTTAGAGAAGAGAAAAATGAAATATGACAATCATTTGTTTCAGATAAGCTGAGCATGGGGCATAAGCATAGGACATTGCTTATTGCTACTTTTTGGAACCTCAAATGCCAATGGGCTTCAACTTTATGAGGAATTATGAAGATTAGAAATATAAAAATGTAGAAGTTCCTCATAGTAAGTGTGACTGGTCAACTGGCTAATCAGATAAAGCAATGTACTCTTCTCTCATCAAAACTTCCAAAAGTATGACCTAGATATGCGTTTGTCTAGGATGGACTAGATTTCCTTCTCAAGAACTTCTCTTGATTTTTCTAGAATGAGTCATTTATTTAAGAGAGTACATTAGTTGTTTAAGATCAGGCACTTCTAGGTTATAACAGTAAGACTCCATTTTGTAGTTGGCTTCTAAATTACAGGATCTAGGTATTTGTAAAGAAATCAGCTGATCATCTTCCTAGAGAAATTTACATGTAATCCTGCCAGAATTCAGGAAACTGAACATTTACCTGTTCATAAGAGCCCTTCTTTCTCAGCAGCTTTATGGAGTATGATGTCAAATACCTATATTAAAATTATTTCATATTGTATAGTTAATTTTGAAAAATGTAATGTGTTATTTAACGGGGTCTTTATACAAAGTAATTCAAGAGCCATCAAGTTTTTTTTAAAAAAAAACAAATTATATGAAAGGTACATACAAATTAATGCTTAAATATGCTGTTTAACAAATTAATCTTCCACTCAAACACTATCTTAAAAATGTCATTCATGTTAGAATATTAAAGTTAAATATTTTGATTGGTATGTAAGTCTTTAGTAAAACTTGTTTTAATTAAGACACACACTAATTAATTTCTCACTTTGTAATAGGATATTTCTCATTTCAAGTGACATCAGAACATATTTTGATTTTATGTGCCTGCTACAAGTCCGCTTCAGGATGACTTAGGCAATATTTGGAGAGTGAAACAGCTTTCTACATTTCTTTTTGGTTCATAAAAAGTCAATGCTTTGTTTCTCATGGTTGGAGCTTATTGTGGAAGTTTTAACATAAATAACGCAATGATGGTCTTTTACTGAAAGAAATAAATTAGGTTTATACTTGGTTGTTACTCTGTGAAGTGTGTTACAATTCCCTCTGTTTACACATTCCACTATTATTCTATCAAGAGAAAACGTGCTTTCAAACAGGATAAATTAATCAATTGACTAACAACTATTTGTAGACCTTTTATATGACTAGCAGCATTTGCATATGCTAGCAAGAAAGAATTTCCTTGGAGAATATAAGATATACATCCATGAAACAGTTAATGTTGAAAACAATATAGTTGTAATTAGTACCACCACTTCACCTTATATTAATACAAGTTTTTATGATTCTGTCATTTTTCCATTCTTTGTCATTTTATATTCTATCAATTTCAATTTATAGTCTATCATTTCAATTATATCATATCAGCAAAGCTAGTGTCATAATAATTATTTAAAATAAGTGGAAACAGATTCAGGGAGGTTAGACTTGTCCAAATTTGTGTATGGTAAATGGTGTAACAGGCTGGATCCCTAGTCTCATGAGCACAAACTACGATAGTAGAAAGGTAGCGAATTATCTTACCAATTTGCATTTTAATTGGTAAGATAATTTTAATTCAATTTACTAATCTGTGTTGTGTGGCTCATTTTATTTGAATATTTCAGGTATCAAAATTTGTTCTTTGGCCATATTTAATTGCCAAATACACTAACTATGGGCTTTGGGTATCAGGCAAAAAAACAAACAAAAAACAAAAAGCAAAACAAAACAAAAAAAGGCTCACACACACAAAAAAAGCATTTTAGAGAAAATCTAGGCTTCTTGATATATCAGAAAAACGTAGAAGCATTTGTTTGGGTGAAAATCAGAACTTTGTTGGACTGATATGCACTTATTTTATAGATAAATATTGTTTTTAATTTTAATGACATAGAGGTTGGGAGGTGACCATTTTTTCTGAGTTTAGGATCTGATTAAAATTCCTGTAGGTCCTGAATGTTGAAAAAAGTTATGCCACCTCCTACCTATATGTCCTAAATATCTATCCACCTACACATTCTTAAAGGTAAAAATTATATTGTCATAAAATAAGTGTACATCAGTTCAACGACTTTCTGATATTTTCTTTTTTTAAAATTTTATTATTATTATACTTTAAGTTTTAGGGTACATGTGCACAACGTGCAGATTTGTAATGCTCCTACATTTTTCTAAAATATCAAAAATATTTATTTGTTTTTCAAATATTCTAATTTTCTGGTGTCTCTTTTTCTTTATTAATGCCCTAGGCACATGCTAGTATAAGTATTGGGTAATTCAGCCCTGGCCAAATAGCAAATCATGGCATCTGAACTATATTCTACATTTGGAAAAAGTGTCCCTTATAATTAATTAGCTTGCAGTAAAAATGAGACCTGTCACACTAAAAAAATTATTCTTTAAATCATTATTCATTACTACAAGTAAATTTTGTTGCTTAAAGTTTTTTTATATTTAAAAATAACACATCCTCATTATGGAAAAATGATAATACAGAAATGTATAAAAGGAAGATGAGAACCACTCACAAGCCTACCGTCAAGAAATCATTACTGTTAGCGTTTTGGAATATTTCCTTTTAGATCTTTTTGTATATGCACATAGAAACACATGCAGACGCACAGTTTCATAAATGGACCATACTGAATGCATTGTTTTATATTGCTTTTGCTTTATGTATAGTGGCCATCTATCCATGTCAACAAATGTGTCTCTACTGAATTTTAAATTTCCGCGTGCATTTTTCTTGATGATTCAAGCTGTTTTTTCCCCCACTTGGGAGTCTTCACACTTTACTTTTAAATACTTCTTATGATACAGATAGATCTTGCTTGATTTAAAGCAGCCATGAGTCAGGCATCATATTCAGGAAATATGAACTCTGTTACCCTGACCTGCCACTGCATCTTACAATGGGTCTTAAATTAACCTTGGTCATTCCTTGTCTGCTGATAATGAATGAGGTCTGAATCAAGGCAGTGAAATCCCTGTTTGAGTCACTAGGAGTTTCACCAGGTGCATACATCAGCAACAATTAGAAAACAAAAACAAAAACACATCTGTTTCAGATTCATGTTAGTTTTCCCCAGTGTTGTAGTGGTATGTCCTGTAGTTTTATTTTTTAATTTATTATTATTATGATTTTTGAGATAGGGTCTCACCCTGTTGCTCAGGCTGGAATGCAGTGGCATGGTCTTGGCTCACTGCAACCTCCCCCTCCCGATTCAAGTGATTCTTGTGCCTTAGTCTCCTGAGTAGCTGGAACTACAGGTGCTCACCACCATGCCTGGCAAATTTTTATATTTTTAGTAGAGATGAGGTTTTACCATGTTGGCCAGGCTGGTCTTAAACTCCTGACCTCAAGTGATCTGCCTGCCTGGGCCTCCCAAAGTGCTGGGATTACAGGCGTGAGCTACCATGCCTGGCCTGTCCTGTAGTTTTAACCTTGGTTAAGCAACTCAAATCCATTATGGGAAGATATTTAAATGACTTCTCAGAATAAACCAAGTATATTAGTCCATTCTCACACTACTATAAGGACATACCCAAGACCAGGTAATGTATAAAGGAAAGAGGTTTAATTGACTTACAGTTCTGCAGTGCTGGGGAGGCCTCAGGAAACTTACAATCATGGCAGAAGAGAAAGCAAGCATGTCCTTCTTCACATGGTGGCAGGAGGGAGAAGAATGAGAGCTGAGTGAAGGGGGAAGCCCCTTATAAAACCATCAGCTCTCGTGAGAACTTACTCACTATCACGAGAATAGAATGGGGAAAGCCACCCCCAAGGTCCAATTACCTCCCTCTGGGTCCCTCCCACGACATGTGGGGATTATGGGAACTACAATTCAGGATGAGATTTGGATGGGGACACAGCCAAACCATATCACCAAGATGTAGTTTTGCTATTTCTTCACTATATTCATTATTTCATAATGAATTCATGTATATCATAGTTTTCAAATAAAACCTGTCATCTGACTCTTTCCCCTTTTTTAAATATGAATGGTTACCTCTTCTTAAACTTTATGTCTGAGCTTTAAACATAATACCTTTGAGAAAATTCCCTAGGTATATATACCCTTTTACTCTCTGCAACCTGTGTGTTTCCTTCATAATACGTATCAAAAGTTGTAATTACAGAGCTATTTATTTGCTTTCCCTGCCCTTCACTAGAATGTAAGCTCCAGGAGGGCAGAAAATGAAACTGTGTTGTTCACCAATTGCAATGAATGCCTTGGTACAACATGCGTACTCAATAAAGACTGACTGAGTGGCTGAATGAATGAAAGAATGAGGGTCCCCTAAAGGGCTCCTGGCCTAAGATTGTAGAAGAGACTTCAACTAGTAGCTCTTTTGACTGTGGTTCTCATTCTTTTAATTTGACTGTAAAAACAAAATGAATTGCATTCACATCCTGAGGATATTGTTATGATTTTGATAAGGCAAAATCAGATTCTTAAAGGTATATATCACAACACTTAACAATCCATCATTAAAGACTGCTCACTACATGCTATGATATAAGTAAGAAAGATTATGTGGATCTTTTTATTTTCTTTTAAAAATTGAATTGCAAGTCAGAAACAGTAACATCATTAACGAATACCTTTTAATTCACTGTAATTTATTACAATAAATTAGTAATTTAATTATTATAAGCAGCAAATTATATGATACACACTCACAGCTATTGTGCTATTTTAGAAATCTACTCTACCAAATTCACTAATCATAAACAAATCATTCCATCATATCTCCATTCAAAAATTAAGTTGAATCAGAAATGCATCTCACTCCAAAGATAAATTAAGGCACCATCCTGCTTTCATGAGAGTTTTGAAATCAAATATAAGAAGAGTGACTTGAACAAGAGGGTTAGCTTGACAGACACATGGACATGCCTTTGAACCACTGAGGACAGCAATTTCTATGGGTGTCTAACCTGCTGATACGCTGTAACTTAAGTATGAGGAAAAAGCCTTTGTTGCCTTTCTTTGTTTGGCATCTAAATCAAGATCATGGCACTTACTGCGATTCTTGAATTTCTGGAGTCCAGTTTCAGTTAGAATATGCATGGAAAACTAAATCTGACAAATTTTAGCTGACACTATGTGGCCAGAAAACCATTCGATATTATTTTCAGGAAGGGAATTTTGCTGAGATTATTATGACTCTAAAAAAGCCTCTGAGCATGTGCTTAGGAGAAGAGGGTGATATTTTCATCATGCCTTCTTTTCCAAACTGGAAATGTTCCCCTGAAAAATGCTTATAACCACAGTAAAAACTAGGCAATTGTTTTTTACCCGCATTTCTTACCTGGCTCTTTCTTATGTAGCACTTTATGGAGAGAGGTACATTCCAAAAGTAAACTGAGCTCTTACACTGTAGTCATCACTGACGTATATTTAAGGCCCTTAACCTACTCATAGGTCAAGCATACCTAATTTGAACCTATTTTCCAAATGAAATTGTTAGGTCTTTTAAGTGCAAGAATACTCATGTAAACAACTCGACAATATTTTAAATAAGTACCATTCTGTAAAATCTAGGCTATTGTCTCATTCTACCAATAAGCCATTAAATGAAGAGCAAAACAGTCAACAAATTTTTATATGATGAGAACCAATTTGGAGAATTTATATTAAAAAATCCATGCTGAGAATTCACGTGAGAATTCAAAAGCTGCTAATTCTGCTAACTGACATTGGCAACAGAGAGAGAAGGACTTAGATGTTTTGAAGATATTATAGGCCCTCAACTTGCTTTCTTATGGATTTGCTAGGTAATTCAGGTTATGAAAATGGGTACTCTGGAATTACAGGGGTTTCTCCATCATCTTCTCAGTTCTAGTTTACTAAACCCAAAGGAAGGAATTATTTTGACCACTGGCTCAGTCTCTGTCTCCTGTAGTCTTTTAAGGAGTAATTTAAGTTGTAGTTAATTAACTATAAAACCGGTTTTGTATTTTAGAGAATATATTATTTTTAGCTATATTATGGAAAACATTTGAATTTTGACTTCCTTTTAAAGCACTTCATTAAATAAAATCATCTATAAAATTTAGAATACAGAGTATTTTGAGCCAGATGCTTAAAACACTTAGCAATAATGAAAAATAACTCTCAGCTTTTTAAAAAATGAAGTGGCAAGGAATGCCTTCCCCCAATCAATTTCACATAGAAAGAATGCTTTACCTGTCTTGCTCTCTTCTTAGCCAGATTGTCCACATTTTTGACCTACAGGGTGCAATACCACACTCTGAAATGAGAGAAAGGAAAATATTAGCCTACGACAAGGGAAATCGATTGTTGCATCTGAGTGTGACCTTTGGGTTTTTGCTCTCTGCAGGTTTAAAGAGTCCAGTATTCAAATACACACTTAAACATGCCTGATTCATACTAACACTCTTACGTGGGCAGATTTGACTACATATATACTGTTTAATCTCTTTTAACTACTGTATGTGACTTTATATTTTTCTCCTTTTATCCTACATACAGTTTTTGAAATCAAGCCTACACGGTTTAGTCAAGGCCCCTGAAACATAGTAAAGAGGCAAGATTAGTATTTCTAGCCAGTCACTGGTCATTTGCATGCTGAACTTTCACTAACATATGTATAGTTTGAAAACATGAACTGTCTACATTTATTTTGTATAATCCTCTTGCTTTGAAACATTGATCTTTGGCTGTGTAGTCAACTGTAATCTAAGCAGAATCGGTTAGTTCTCAGTTCACGTGATGCCATCACTAACCATATTCTTGTGGTGCTTAAGTGCTGCTTGACCAATGAAAGGATCCTTATAACAGAGAGTAGCTGATGAAGCAGTGGAAAAGCATTTCGTTCCAGACAGACTTTTGCCAAAGATGCACTTCCCCCTGGGTAAATTTGAAAATTTTTTCAGAGTCGATGCTGACTCATCTTTACTCTTTAGAAGATGTGGAGAGACCCGTAGTTTAGAATTTTCTTTATAATTCAAGTAAAACTATTTATTCCAGTAGTTAATAGGTTAGTGCTGACCTTCCTTAAAACAAGGATATCTGATATGCTCTGAATATAGCAAGTATGAAAGGAACAAAACATAACAACTTCCTTTTTAAAGTTATCCAGAAAATGAGAAAAAGACCTAAATTCTTTGAGCACCTATTATGCATCTAGTATGCTGAGTATTTTCATCCATGCCTGTTTTTGCAGTTCTCACAGCAGGCTGGTGAAGTAGGCATTTTTCTTCCCATTTTGCCAATAAAGATGAAGCTTTGATGGGTTAAATTTCATACCCAAAGCCATTCAATTAGTGATTTTTTGAACTGGGATGGAAATAAAGTCTGTCTGATTATGTAGCACAGTGGTTACAACTGGAGCCTTGTGGACTGGACCCAGCTCAAGAAAAGTGTTTGTAAACATGAGTAAAATGTTAGTACAAAGCAATATATGCTCCTAACACAATATTTTTTAAAACACACTTTTGTCCAAATTTTATAATTTTGACATTTCAGGAGATATTAAAATATCTCCTCCTCTTAGAAAAAAAAAAAGAAAATCTGGCAACACCAGGGCCACCTTTCTTCATGGCATCTGGAGTTGAACTGTGGTTATTCTGGATGGATATTGTGCTACTTCAAATCCCTAGGCTGCCCCCCACCACCCCCTCACAATTGATATTTATTGTTCTTCAGGTACACATTCAGTTTTCATTCATATAGAAGCTGAAAATCATGAATACAGGAAATAATCCTGCAGACAAACATTCGCTAAAAATGAATTATCTGTATGAAATTTAATGCTTTAGATCTGGTTTGTGGGCAATCCCAATGACATTTCAACAGTACAATTTGCAGCTTCAAATGTTTCCCCTTATGTCCCAGCAATTATTTATGTCTTTCATAATTAGTAGACTAAGGCATTTTTTTCAGAATTTACATGTGTTTAATACTTTATTTTTCAAGTTATAAAAAAACTTTTAATACTTTACATTCTCACAAGAATAAAGGTAGGGCAGATATATTATATATTATATATTAATATGTATATCCTAGGTCATTTAAGTATCCTCATCAGATCTTTCCATTCACATGTAATCTGTGCCAGCAAATCTATGGTTCCTGTATGTGGAAACAGCAAAATAAACCAAGAGCTTTTTCTTTTAGGTAGTAGGGGGAGGAATATGAATAGATAGTTCCTGCAGCAGCAGCAATACCACAAAAGCTTCACTGAAGACCCTCAAAATAGAAAATATTTATAGGCTTCCAATTGTTAGCTCTGGTCCCTGTCCAAAAGGAACTTTTGTTTTTAAAAGGATAAAGAGCCAAATATAAATGGAATGTTAATGCATGTAACAATTACAGGAGAAACATAAGTAGCACTACACTTCCCTGTCCAAGTCTTTATTTGTGTGAACTGATCACTGTGGCTTGTAACTAATGGGCCTAAACTATGAATGCATATGGTGATGAGAATGCTTTGAATCAGTATTTAATCCTTCCTCTCTTCTCAATATGCATCTTTCATTTGATGAATCAAATATAATAATGTTTATATTAGTAAATAGGAACTATTGAAATGTATCAGTTTACTTTTTGGACTAAATCCAGGTTAAAATATGTCTAAGGGTTTCTTTTTTTTTGGGTATATCTTTTTTTATTTATTATTATACTTTAGGTTTTAGGGTACATTTGCACAATGTGGAGGTTTGTTACATATGTATCCATGTGCCATGTTGGTTTGCTGCACCCATTAACTCGTCATTTAGCATTAGGTATATCTCCTAATGCTGTCCCTCTCCCCTCCCCCTACCCCACAACAGTCCCCGGAGTGTGATGTTCCCCTTCCTGTGTCCACGAGTTCTCATTGTCCAGTTCCCACCTATGAGTGAGAACATGCGGTGTTTGGTTTTTAAGGGTTTCTTTCAAAACATATTTGACATTAATGCTAGTTTTTGTTTTGTGTTGGTTTTTATTTTGCTTTACTACTCTTACTAGATACTAGCATTGCACTAAATTTGTTGCATACCTTATACCATCACACTTTGAAAAAAGTGATTCTATTCTTATTTTATTCATAATTAAACTAAGGCACATTGATGTCAAGCAACTTAATACTTACTCTAGATCATCCAACTAATGACTGATGGAACCAGATTCTGACCTTAATTCTGTCTGACTGCAAAGTTGCTCTTAACAAATAAGCTAAACTACTTTCCCCTTTTAATGAAAACTTGATTGTGATTCTGAAAATTAAAGTAAATGAAGAAAAAGGCAAATATGTTTGAATGTTATTATTATTGTTACATATTCATCAAGACCAAATTCTTGCTAAAAAGGACAGCAACACTCTGCTTAAATCTACATTCAAGAACAAAGCCCACATAAACACACTTTCCTCAGTGAAAAAAACAAAATAAGGGGAGAATGAATCCAAGTCCTAAAATAAACCATTCAGAGATTTTGTGTTTAAATAACCATTAAGAGATTTTGTGTGAGTTCTGCGTATTTCTACAGTATAATCCAGGATTTATTTTTTAAAACAAAAATTTAAATGGGCATTAAATATATTTTAAAAAGAAAATTATCCAGTTTTCCTTCCTACTTTTTTCAAGCAATAAATAAGAAAGACAAAAATTTTGTTCTGCATTTTTGACAGTTCTTTAAACTGTAAACATTTTCTTTTCCTTTAGATCCAGAGAGCAGTTTCATAGGAATTTCACCTCTGGATAAATCCCCAACTGCATCATAGACTGAGCAGTACATATTTCAGAATTTAATACTATGAACAATATAGTTTCTGTGGTCTTACCATTTACATGGTGTAAATTCACACAACTCGTCTTTTTTGTTTAAATTTTTTGTTTACAGTAAATAGCAGGAATTATAACAAGAATAGGTTTGGATGAGAGACTGAAATTTTGATTTGGTTGTCTATCTCTACACCCAATGGGTATTTTGTGTAGAGAGCCTGGATCCTATTGTCCTTTCTTTTCCTTTTTGCTGTGGCTCACCAGAAATTGTGTTTGTCTATCTAAACCCATTTAGAACCTCTGACCCAGGTGGAGCAAAACTTTTATTTTTCAGAAGTCCTGTGGAGTCACTGTGGATAGCCAAATATATGGATATATGGATCACATATATATGATGTTAATTGTGACCTATCCCAACTGTGCAAAACAATGAAGCCCTTTAAAGAGTGTGTTGTAGAAAAATGTTTAGTGATATAGAAAAAACATGCAAGATTTGTCTAAGTTTAAAAAAAGTCAAAAATCAAAAGATAGAATTTAATCCCAATTCTGTGAAAAGAAAATTGCACAAATATATATACATATGTTTTAAAGGGCCAAAATAGTGCAAATGAAAATATTAAAAGGAATTCGTTCTAGGTGGTAAGTTTATGAGAAATTTTTCTTTAAGTTCTCTGATTTCCAGATTTACTGAAATGCATTTTACTTCTTTCATAAAATGTGGTAAATATTTTTAAGGAAAGATGTTGATATCAAAATGTTTAAATCATCTACAAACCCAAATATTTGACTATTCAGTTTTGCTCCACCTGGGTCATCGGTTCCACCTGGTTTACAGAGACAAACACAGTGTTTCTGGTGAGCCCTAGACAGAAGGAAAAGGTAAGGAGGATAGGATCCAGGCACTCTACACAAAATACCCATTGGTGTCCTAATATTTTGGAAAAAAAAAAAAAAAGATCTAGTCTCAAAATAGTTTGAAACCCAATGATATAATTAATGCAATTGACATTCTGTGTACCTGATTTCTTTAAAAACTAAAAATTTCAATTCTCACTGGGATATTCAGCATCCTATTTTCATTAGTCCATAGTGGGTTTAGTTCATAGTAATTATTAGAATACATGGTAATAAGACAAAAATCCAAGTTTAATACTATGTGGCTCAGTCATAATCCATTTTTATTGAAAAACTCTAACAAGGATTATTACATGACAGGACAAAAATCCATACACATTCTGCAGAATTCTGAGCTTTTTCCCTTTAGGAGGTAGGCACAGTCATCCTCATCATGAAGGACCTGCTTACACTTTTGCCACCCTCTCCGTAGTTTAGATGAAATGAAATCTTTCTCTTCTTGGGCCTAATAATCATGATGATGATGAGGATGATTATGACATCTCACACTTTGAGGATGGGTTCCAGAGGGGCACAACTCCAGGGAGGACTGTGTGAGTGGCACCTCCCTGAGTTGTACAAAGGAGGAGTACTGAATGAGCACCTGCTGTGTGCCAGGCGGAGTTCTGATCATTTGACAACCGTGATATCCTTGAGGCAGGAACTATTGTACTCCCCTTTTAAGTTCTGTATTTGAGGAAACTAAGACAGAGAAATGTTAAGGAACATGCCCAAATTCAACCAGCTAATAAATGGTTAGCCAAATGGCTTCTTCATGCTTGTTTTCATGCTAGGTGTATGGGATAAAGATTAGGATCCTATTCTCAAAAGGCTTATGTAGGAAGACAAGTCTATAAACAAAAAAGTTAACAATAAAACATTACAAACATTGTGACAGTATGTGTCTCCCATTCAGCCACAAAAGGACCAGGCCTCAAACAAAATTTTAGTACTTAAACATTTGCCATAAAGATATAAAGTCTTATTTAAGTGAAATCATATTTGTTCTTTATTGGGGAAGTAAAAGCAGAGTGTGAATTATTTTATAGTGCCCACTTCCTGATGCTGTTTATTACACATTGTAATGCTGTCCATTAGATAGTATATTTTAATACTGTCTGACCAAACCCATGATGAATGTTAAAATAACTGTCATGACTTATTTTTATGTAAATTACTACCAAAGAGTATCTGTTTTTTAAAATGATGTCACCTAATAAACCTGTTCAATTAGGAACCAGAGACATATTTGAACATTTTGAATAGAAACAGAACTGAAAAGTATATTTTAAGCTGAATGCAAACAGGTATTCGTGAAATTTGTGGTCTTGATTGTAATACAATGAAGAATTAAGTTTAAAAATAATTCTAACACCTACGATGGGTTCTTCTAAGTTAGGTGTATGTGTGGGGGAGTAAGTAGTGAGTAGGGAACCTACAAAGATGAATAAAACTCAATCCTAAAAGCACAGTAAGCTGTAAGCCTTGAGGCACTAAAATTTTGCTGAGAGACCCAGAGGCCTTTATCAGAACATAAGAACATTTACAAATTGAGTATCAAATATGTAAAAATCTATACAAGAAAACTTAAGAACATCAATCAAGGCACATGAATGAAGAAAAACAGTAAATTCATGAAAATTGAGTTTACAAACCTGAAAGTGGTGTGTGTGTGTGTGTGTGTGTGTGTAGGGGTTTTATAATCTGTCTTGCCTTAAAGTTAGAAAAGAATGTTAGTTACATGGAATCAAGCCATGAATGGCCATGATTCAGGGAGTAATGCAAAAAATGGATTTTTAAAATAAAGCAAACAAAACAACACAAATAGATCACTTTGCAGAGTGAATGGTTTGCAGTGCTCAATTTCAGCATGCTTGAAACTTCATCACTTAGGAACTATTAGAAAACAGAGTATAAGACTGAAGTAAGAAATGACTATTAAATCCTACAAGGAAAATTATGAATGGCTTTTTAAAGACTTTTTTCCAATTCGAACCTTTTCTTGCGTGTGAATCTAATGAGGGCATATGCATGATAAATACTGGAAAACACATTAGATACATTGATTTCAGTTACAGTCAAGGGACTCTTTCATTATTATTTTTTCTGTATTTAATACATAAAAATCAACCCAGAAAGTGAGAAAAATATAAACCTGGAGGGAAAAAGGTCACTGAGTACTTAATGAGAGTATTGATTCTGATTTGCCTGCCTTCACTTTGGATTTTTCTTCTTTGAGCTATGATTATCAGTACTCCAACCTTGGTATTAAATAATCTGTAAACTCTCTCTTGGTGTGTAGTCAAATGCCACTGAGGCAGAAATCTTTACAACTATTGCAAATCCCTTAAACTCTTTATTTTTCTTTAAGTGAAAAGGAAGTGTTGAGATGGATTATCTACAAGGACTCTTCCAGCTATAAGCCAGTGTGTTTATGACTCTGTGACTGTCCATCACATTTTCTGTCAGTTTTTTGTCATAGTAAATGCTTCTCAAGGTAATAAGGCAATATCACCTTTTTGTCATTTTTTCTCTTTCACCCTGTGTGTATGTGTGTGTGTGCACACCCGCATGTGCATGCACAATGTTGCCATTTGGTTTAGCCAATAGGTCATTAAATTCAAGCTATACATCAAACAGTGCATAAAATGTGGTATGCTGCCAGGCTAACTCTTCAGTCCAATGCATAAAGGAATTGACTACTTTTTTCTCTGCTGCAGCCCACATACTGCATCCTTAAGGCCAATGTGCAAGCAGAAAGTGAAGGATTGATTGACAGATCTCATTGAGAGGTTTCTGGTTTATTTAAGGGCTTTTATCAGTTTATATTACGGCCACTTTCCACTCAGCATTATGAATCTGTGTTAAGTGGACCCCCAAGGTAAGAGCATTCTCTGCTCTGCAAAATATTTGCACTTGCACATTCAGGAAGCCAATGTCTAGCTTTCCCTTTTTAGAGGCCATGTTGGAAGCCAGCTTATCCATATGTGTGATATTTTAATCAAAGTATGAATATAGCTCTCCTTAGAAGGAAAAATCAAATGAAAAAATAAAAGATTATCTTTTTCCTTCTCTCCCATCTCTCAGGGCATGTACTGCTGTTGTATATGGAGTCAGAAGAATATCTCATAAACAGAGAATCCCTTGACTTGACAAGTGTTCTTTTCCCACAGTTGTTATTTTGGTACCAAGTTCACTTATCCCAGCTCTGATTTGTTTAGAGTAAAGCAATATGACACAGTGGAAAGGCACAAATTTGGGAATCAGAAATCAGAGTTTAATATTTGTTCACCTACCAGCTGATTGTATGGCATGAGCATGCATCCTGTCCATTCTTGATTTTTGTTTTGTTAATTGTTAAAAGAGAGAGATAAAAGACATCACTTATTTTTTTCCTCCTTTCGAAAGGGAAGAAAACAAGTAAAAAAAATTCTACAGAAAAGTCTGTTAATTCCTTTGCCTTCAGATATGTAGGCATGTTTGCAAGCTGATTGAAGAAATCCTCTTCTGAATCCAAAGTCTTTTTATTTGCCAATGGTAGTGATTACAATTATTTATGGACTTTACTTATTGTCCCATTAGCCTACAGTGTCTCTTTGAGGGAAGTGAGGCCGAGAGGGAGGAGGAGAAAAATGGGGGGAAACACAACCCTAAGGAGTAGATCATAACCCAAGGTTGGGTGAGGGAATAGCAGATGCCTCAAAAATGCATAGTCATTTAACCTCTAAGTTTTTAATATCTAGCTACAAAGAATAAAACTGCATAAAATTGCCTTGACTGGTTGGAATATAATGAAGATATAAAGAGAGCATCACAGGTTGGACATGTTATAAATGTTTAAAAAATTATCACAGATTAAAAAATGGCAATGAACTACAAAGATGCTTAGAATATATTGAATGAAAATGTAGATTTGAAAACACTATGTCTATTAAAATTTGTTTGTATGTGCATAGAAAAAAAAAAACTTGAAGGAAATATAAAAGTATAAAAAGTGTTCAGGTGGTAGAATTACAGGTGAATTTTTTTTCTTTTTGTTACTTGCATTTCCCAAGATTTTGCCAATGAACACATACTACTTGGTTAATATGAAAAGGAACAACCCAAAAAGAACTTTAAGAAATTGTCTTCACCTGAACATTAGGAAGTCCCTGATGGATATTAGTAGGGGAAAGCAGCCTCATATTTTTTCCACCTTTAAAGCGAGTGATTCCTTTGTTCCCTTGGTCTTTTTTATTTTAATGTGAGTGAATTAAAGGAATTCACTATAAAGATATGCAGGAAATGAAAACCCTAGGATTTAGACAAGCCCAGTGAAGACCAGCAGGGCTGTCTTGCCGTGATTAAAACTGTAATGATACTGAAGGGAAAGCCATGGTATCACGTCAAGTGGACCAAAGTAATTACATCATCACCATCAGTTGGAAAAAAGAGCTTTCTTCATGTCCTATCTACTAATCATTATACAAATTAATACTGGGGTCATTTCTTTTTCGGAAAGTGTGACCAATTGGTTTATATTCCCAGATCTTTTTCTTATTTCCAAAATGAATTGTGATAAACGATTATTTTCATCTATTAGTATTTATTCAGTACATGCTCATGTTGTAATTCTTCTTGGTCATTCCAATTTTTTTTTAATGTATCTATTATGAGCATGAATTACTCTTTTCTTTCTTTCCTTCTTTCTTTCCTTCTTCTTCTCTTTCTTTTCTTTTCTTTCTTTCCTTTTTAGACAGAGTTTTTCTCTGTCACCAGGCTGGAGTGCAGTGGCATGATCTTGGCTCACTGCAACCTCTGCCTCCCTGGTTCAAGCAATTCTCCTGCTTCAGCCTCCTGAATAGCTGAGACTACAGGTGTGCGCCACCATGCCCAGCTAATTTTTGTATTTTTAGTAGAGACAGGGTTTCACCATGTTGGCTAGGATGATCTTGATCTCTCGACCTTGTGATCCTCTTGCCTTGGCCTCCCAAAGTGCTGGGATTACAGGGGCGTGAGCCACTGCCCCTAGCCGAATTGCTCTTTCTATAAATTCTGGATCACTTGAAAAGCTTTTTAAATCTGTTTTACTTAACTCAATATCCCTACCATTTTTTGTGTCTTTGCTCTAGCATCCCACTCCCACCCCGCCCATTTTCAATATCCTCTTTCCACAATTTGCTTCTTTAATGTTGCTTTTCCTGGAACCCCAGTATCTATGACCCAACATTTAGAAGAACCTTTCACTGGCAGAGTAGCCCAGCATATTCAGACCTCCCTTGTCTGAATTCCTGTCATACTTGCGGTCACTATGGTACTGTTCAGTGCATAATTGTTCTCCTTGTTCCACATGTTCTCATTGGAACATCGAGATTCCACATCAAGATTGAAAGGCCCTTGAAAAATCTGCAATCCTCCTTCTGCTCCCAGAAGTGCAAGGACACCTCTGTTTGGGGAACAAATTCTTGTGCCATGTACTACGCTAGGTGTTTTGTGTATTCTCTCATTTAAGCCTGACAATTACTCTGTTAAGTTGGTATTAACATCTTCATATGTCATGAGAGGAGAATGAAACAGAGAGATTGTGTATGTTCCTGAAGCAATGCAGCTGGTTACTCGCAGAGCTATCTGTCTCTTGGTCTCTAAGTATTTTCCATTCCTCCATGGTGTCTGGCTAGGTGATACTTAGGTGACTTTAATGTGGCAGCTCATTTACAACGTTATTTAATTTTCTACCTTTCTCTATTCTTGCTTGGTTTAACATAATTGAGGTAAAATTTTTGGTAGCAAATATTAAATATAACCAGTTCTTGATAATTTGCTTTTAAATGGCCTTCCCTGTTCATGCCAAGTTTTCATTCTTCTCTTGGTATCTTCCCGAAGATAAAACTACATTAAAGCTCAAAGTGCCTAATTCATTAAACTACTTCTCTTCCCCAGGAGCTATTGTTAAGCCCTCTCCATTACCTGGGTGAAAGAACCTACCTTCTCTATATTTCAGTTTCAGATTCCTCTCCACCTCTAAATTAAAATATTTACCCAATTGTGGAAGTACCAGACTCCAGAGACAAAATGCAAAGAAGAAGAAGCAATGATTCCATATTTAATTTCCTGCAGTGCATCTAGGATATTCAAAAGCCTGTAGTAATCTGACCCCAACAAGAGACAGCAGATCAGAGTTATTTATGAAAAGAACGCTGAGTAGGAAAAGGCTCTCCTTCAACAGTGTGAGCATAGCCAGAAGAAAAAGACAGCCTATAGCTGCCCCCAAATGAACCAGAACGTTCCCTGTCTTCTGTCTGTGTTTCTCTTTGTCAATGGGATGAACTGGGAGTTTTATCTTTCCATTAATGTCATGTGAAGAACTGAAAGGGAGTAATTTAGAATATAGAAAACAAAGACTGTCTGAACAGTCTGAACTCATCTATCCAGGCTATTCTAACTCTTCGCCTTCCTTATCAATTTCTCCTCTACTCCCCCAAAATTCATATGGAACTCAGGACTGAACAAACTGGCTGCCTGTGGTCTGGTGTTTGGAACTGGAGTAGTCTCAGGCTATTCACACTTTGTCATAGGCACTCAAGAGGTGATGGTTTGACCAAAGATTTCGTTCCAGGTTACAGAATTCTACACCACATGTATATTGTTCCTTAGAATGGTTGTGTTTTCATTCTCAAACTCTTCTGGCAGAAGTTTAAAGGGAAAAAACTTTCCAGAAGATTTTTGATATGAACTTGTCAATTCATATCAAAAGCCTTAAAATGACACACCCTTTGACATAGCAATCACATTACACTGTTAGGATTATATCCGTGGGAAATAATTGGATAAAAATCACTTTATAATTTATTGTCAAATGATTTATACCAACAGAAATTGGGAAACAACCTGTTATGGACTAAATTATGTCCCTTTACCCCCAAATTCATATCTTGAAGCCCTAATCCTCAATGTGACTGCATTTGGAGATAGGCCCTTTAGGGAGCTAATTAAGGTTAAATGAGGTCGTAAGGGTTGAGTCCTAATCCAATATGACATGTGTCCTTATAACAAGAGAAAGGGACACCCAGATAGTGCACCACAAAGAAAAGGCCATTTGAGGACACAGCAAGAAGGTAGCTGCTGTCTGAAAGGTAAGGAGAAAGACATCAGGGGAATCTAAACCTTCCAACACTTTGACTTGCACTTCAAGCCCCCAGAACTGTGAGAAGATAAATTTATGTCGCTTAAGCCACCTGGTCGATGGTATTTTGTTATGGTAGCCCTGGCAAACTAATACACAGCTCAATCATTAAACAATAGGAGAAAATTACATGAATAAGAGTACCATCTAACACTAGTATATAATGTAACTATAAAAAAATAAGGGTTTGAATCATGTTTATCGCTATAGAAAATGCTCTCAATATGCTTTTAGTTAGAAAAGGAGGTAACTAAAAATATACTAGTATGATCCTGTTTGTATACAAATATATTTATCTGTGCATGTGTGCATATGTGTAAGTGTCAAGAATTACATCCAACAAACCCTCAAATCCTTCCTAAATATAGTTTTCTTCTTTCTTCTCACCTTCCCTCCTTTCCTTCCTTTCTTTTTTCACTTGTCTGTAAAGCCTATTTTTTCCCAATGAACATGAGTTATTTTTGGAAATATTCATAAGACATATGTATTTTTATCCCATGTTTTAAAAGTGCCTTTCAAATGTAATAAAACTTATTCAGATTGTAAAATTCTTGAGCTTAGTAACTACCAGTGTCTTATAAATCCATGCTTATAATATAATTAAATGTTTAATTACTTTTATTATCATTATAATTTAACTATTTTCTTTCCCATGACTAAAAGGTCCATTTTTATACCATTTGTCATATTTATTTAGCATTTTTGAGTGATGAAACATGTAACATTTTTACTCTCTGCTTCTGACACTTAGTCTAGTGTTAAGTGCCAATAATACACACTTACAGAAAGATCCAGATTTGAATATTTGCCCAGCCACTTAGCATGACCTTGAGAAAGTCACCTAACTTTTCTAAGTGCCACTTTTCTCAGCTGTTAAATATAGAATAATTACATTTTCTTGTAAGTTTGTCGTAAGATAAAGTTAGATAATAAATCCAAAACACAGTGGAGAGGTTAAGGGCAAGGAGTCTGCCATTGGAGTGCCTGGGCTTGAAGCTCAGGTAACTGACTTGCTGTATGGCTGTGGACTTAAGATTCTTAACCTCTCTGTGCCCCAGACTCCTCATGTGTAAAATGGAAACAGTGATGCTCCCTACATAATCAATATTTTTTCAGTATTAAATACATTATTTATAAAATTCTTATAACAATTTTGGCACATAGGAAGACTACGTAGATATTAATTAACTATATGAAGAATTAATACAGGAGCTGGATTACCATCAGAAGAACTACATTGTCAAAATATAATAGCTCAGGTGTTTTGTATATTTTCAGTGCTTTTCTTGTACAACTGCTGGGAACACCTTGATTTAGAAGCATTTTTGAGAATCCATTCCTTTAAAAAAACTCTATTTAGTATAAAAGCAGACACTAAGAGATACTAAAGAAAGAAGATTCACCCTGTGTCTTTATTTAACGTGTTTTTAGTTACTTGTATTTCTTCCCGGTCTATCTAATACAAATATGAGGTCATAGAATTAATGTGTCTTGGTATAGGAACCTCATACTTTTCCCAATGGGAGAGTGTCCCTGTACCTTTCCAGACCAGCGAGAAACCCCGGGGCTCTGGATCCCACCCCTCTCACCTCTCAAGGTCTTTCCTCCTGCAATTATTTGCTCATTCTCTGGAATCATCCATTTCTTCCTCTCAACTGTATCACTCACATCAGCATATAAATAGGCTGTCATACCTCACATCTTAAAAGAAATTATTTGAGCTTAACATCCCTTTCAATCATTATTCAATTTATATTCTACCCTTTACAGCAATGTGTGTTGAAAAAGTCTTCTCTCAAAGGTGTCTACACCTACTCACCGCGAACTTTATCCACAGCTGCCCCAGTTGGGCTTCCATTGTCATCATTCTAATGATACTGCATCTGTCAAATCCTTAACAAACTATGTCCCTTGACGCTTAATTCTAAAGTCACTTTTTCTCTTTCTTTTTCTTACACAGACCTCTCAGATAAGACTATTGACCACACTTCTCTTATTAATGGCTTTCCCTTCATGGTTTTGATAACTACACACTGAATGATTTTTTTTTTTCACTGACTGCCTCTTCTTTTGTCCCTCTTCTACTTTCCATCTCTAAACATTTGGGTTTACCAAGGCTCAGGGCTTGACTTCCTTGTTTTCTAGCTACTTTCTCCCCAGGTAATCTCATGCATCTGCATCTCTAGGATAACACCAGTCTGCAGTCCTGACTTCCCCTCAGAAGTCCAGGCTCACACTCAGTTGTTGACTTAACATTTCCACTAATGTGTTTACAAGTCTTTCTTTTTTTTTTTTTTTTTTCTTGAGACGGAGTCTCGCTCTGTCACCCAGGCTGGAGTGCGGTGGCGCGATCTCGGCTCACTGCAAGCTCCGCCTCCCAGGTTCACGCCATTCTCCTGCCTCAGCCTCTCCGAGTAGCTGGGACTACAGGCGCCCGCCACCACGCCCGGCTAATTTTTTGTATTTTTAGTAGAGACGGGGTTTCACCATGGTCTCGATCTCCTGACCTCGTGATCCGCCCGCCTCGGCCTCCCAAAGTGCTGGGATTACAAGCGTGAGCCACCGCGCCCGCCTGTGTTTACAAGTCTTTCGATCTTCACAGGGGCAAAGTAGACTTCTTTACTCATATGCATGCTCCACCCCGGTACAAACGTGTCCTTCTTTCTCTCTATCTTAGTAAATGGCATAGGTTTTAAAGCCAATTTGAAAAGCTGTCCTTGATTTCTTTCTTTCCTTTATAACTCTCATTCAATCTGTTAACAATCCTGTTGCTTTTACCTCAAAACATTCCCTAAATCTGTTCACTTTTCCATCTCTATTGCCACCTTTCCATGTAGGGCTGCCATCTTCCCCTGCCTGAACTACCTCAGTAACCCACCAGTGGGACTGCCTGCTTCTCTCCCCTGTGTGGTAAATTCTCCTCACAGAGAACACAATGACCCTTTTAAACATTGTCAAAATTACCAAATCCTACTAATTGACTTTGCGACTTCTCTCCTGATCTGTTCCTCGTGTCTTCCTCTTCCTGTTAATCAGACACATTTTTCTTGACTCGCACTTCTCCTTACCTTATTAGGTTAGCGGCTTCCTGTCATTCAAATTGCAGCTTAAGTGGCCTGTTTTAAGAGAGGCTCTCGGCCAGGCGCGGTGGCTCACGCCTGTAATCCCAGCACTTTGGGAGGCCGAGGCGGGCGGATCACAAGGTCAGCAGATCGAGACCATCCTGGCTAACACGGTGAAACCCCGTCTCTACTAAAAAATACAAAAAAAAAATTAGCCGGGCGAGGTGGCGGGCGCCTGTAGTCCCAGCTACTCCGGAGGCTGAGGCAGGAGAATGGCGTGAACCCCGGGGGGCGGAGCTTGCGGTGAGCCGAAATCGCGCCACTGCACTCCAGCCTGGGCGACAGCGAGACTCCGTCTCAAAAAAAAAAAAAGAAAAAAGAGAGACTCTCTCACCATCCAGTCTAGAGGAGCCACCAGGTACTCTCCAGCACCTCACACCATCTAATGACCTATATTACATTTATCGTTGATTGATATTTTATTTAGTGGTTGGTTTGTTTCCTGTCCACCACTAGCACTCTCTTTGTTCATTTTCATATCCCTGAAGCCTAGAACAGTGCCTGAAGAGTAGATACTCAAATTTGTGCATGAATGCTCTAGATCAGAGTTCACGTAAACATTCCTTCATGTGACCGCATGGTCCACAAAACTATCTTTAAAAAATAATAATTAGTCAAATTGATATGCCATCTCATTTTTTAGACATTCAGGTCATTTTCTTTTTTCTTTTTTCTGTCTCTCTGCTCCTTTTCTCCTTTCTCTTTTTCTTCCCTCCTTTCTTTTCTTTTCTGTTTTCCAACTTCTACCTTCCTCTGTTTATTTTCTTTTGTTTTCATTATTAGATAACACTGATAAGAACATCTCCTGGTATGGGCATGTATTTTTTCTCTTCCTCTTATTTATTTTCTGGAAACAATTTACCCAGCTATGGAAATAGGATCAAAAGATAAGACATAACCCTTAAAATTTGTTGCCTCTCTTTTCACCTCTTAAAGTCTTTATCATCAAAAATAAAAGAAGGTCACAAGAGAGATTTCTAAGAGGAAGAGCAGACACTTTCCAGTAATAGAGGGACTAATGTCCTTTAGTGTATGGGTCAGTGGTAGAGGCACTAGACAGTGCACCCTAAACAATGCACCTGCACTATACATAGTTCAATAAATTGCATTCTTGGGACTTTTTATTTGCTGTTTTCTGACTTAGTTTTGCATGCATATATGATATGTTTATGTATGTTCTAGTGGCGATTTCATTGTATAAAACTCTTTTAGCTAGTCGTGATGATATGCACACCTGTAGTCTCAGCCACTCAGGAAGCTGAGGCAGGAAGTTCCCTGGAACCCAGGAGTTCAAGGCCACAGTGGGCAACATAGTGAAACTCCATGTCAAAAAACAAAACAAAACACTTTTTTATTCAATTATGTTGAACCTTTTCTTTGTGATGTACTGTTTTTATTTTCAAGCATTTGGAATTATTGCCTCTTTAAAGATCTGATAGTCCATTTTCAGTTAATTTTGTTCTATGATTTGAAGGTCATAGTTAACTCATTAAACAGCCTGAAGCTTATTTTGTTATATGGTATAAACTACAGATTATGTACGTTTTTCCAAATTATTTTTCTTTGTTCTATGTAACATTAGATTTGTATTTTAAAAGAAGTTATTTTTACCTCTTCTAAAAATTAGCCTTCATTTGCATTTATCAGTTACTCACTATGCCTTTTCATTACCAACAGAAATTATTTAAATTATTTAGTTGCAACATTGCCACAGACTTTTCTGTAACTGTTTACATAAAGTTGTAAAATTTGAAACTAGTGGACAATATTCTAATTACTCTAGTATTTACATGTCCTCATTAGAGGAATTAAACCTCAGAGGCCTTTATTAACTTTTTGAATCTTTACTAAACAGTGTGTTACAACATTTGACTATTTTACCTAGAATAAAGTCCATGAGGAATAAACTTTTAATAGATTAATTTATCCTTTGTAAGTTAAACAGCACATGATACAGCTTATGTATGAGTTTTAAAAATGTTGTGGCTCATATTTTGAAGTTAAAATCAGGTTAATCAATATTAGTACTTGATACATTCCAAAGAGACAAAAAAGAAGAAACAGAACCTGTGGATTGAAGTTGATTCCAAATATGTCAAATTTTTCATCATATTTTCCTCAAATATCATCATAATACTTTAAAAATTTTGTGGATTGATGCGGAGCCTCAGGTGCAACTGCATTATCATCTCAGGATTTAAAAAAAATTGCTACCAACATCAATTAATATGTGTTAAATTCTTACCCTGTCTGATACTGTGCTAAATGTCCACATGCATTAGCTCATTTCATTATTATCACAGCGGCTCTGAAAGTCAGTTATTCTACATATTATTATGATCACTGCTTTCAGAAATAAGGAAACTGGGGTCCAGAGATAACATAACTGGGCCCAGGTTAAAGGGCAGAGGCTGGATTCTCACCAAGCACCATTAGACTCCAGAACCAGTGGGATCCCATCCCTGACTCAGTTGATTTGAGTAACTCTCTTGTTTCATGAAAGCTATTACTTCTCAAAGGTTTTCTTATAGATATTTATAAAAATTTAAGGACCACATTTAATCCTGTGGATGGAGAGAGTAAGAAGATTTTCCCTAATGCCACATCACAGTCTCAGCTCTGCTACCAGCATCAAGAACTAAGATAGTGACTTCACCTGTGAAGAGTTCTCCCTCACCCTCAATAGTCCACTTTACTAGAAAAAGGGTTTGCAGGAAAGTTGTATTTTTGGTCCCAGTGGCTACCTCTATCCTTTAGGTTCTTTATTTTTCATAGTCATATTTCCTGCGAATGGAATGGGTCCTATCTGGGTGTAATCACTGTATGGACCATGTAAACAGACCATGACCCCACGCCATGCCTCTCTTTCCCTTTATGCCTCCATGCATGCATACATTCATTTATTTCATGATCAGCAACATTAATTCACAGGGACTCTCTTCCTTTTCTCTACCAAAAAAAAAAAAAAAAAACAGTTTCCTTTAATCAAATAGCATAAATTGTGTGAAGGGGAAGAAAATAAGCATTTATTGAGCACCTACTATAAAAATATGACAGCATCTAGCACAGTTTACAGAACACAGACAGTACTTTGTAATTGTTGATTTTTCATGTCCTCTCTTCTCTATCTCCCTACTCTGCACTTCTGCTGTTTTGTTCTCTGTTGTGCACCTGTGTTAACAGATGGTAAATCTGGAAACAGCAGCTACCACATGGGAAGGGTAGAGCATGGGCTGTTTATATTGACAGGCCCTGTAGGAGGATAAATGTCAGTAGCCCTGCACCTCCTTGGTGACTTTAGATATCTGCAGCTACCCATCCACCCTCCTTTTCTTCTCTCAGTGTCTGTTCTCCCTTTACCTGTCCCAGTCTTCATTGAGTGGAAAAGAATTCCCATGAGCAACTGTCTTAAAGAGATTTACTGGATGTTGTTTGTAAAGCTTTTTGAATTCCTCAAACAAAAAGAAATATAAATACAACACATTATGCCGAGCAAGGTCTTTCCTGTTTAATGTTTTATAACCATGAGAACTTTTCATGAACAAAGGCTTTTTGAATAGCTCAGAAGGTAAGGTCTGCAATAATTCTAAGGCTGGGTGGTTAGAATGCTCTAATTTGTGTGTGTACCAGAGTAAGGGGTGAGGGCAGGCGCCTCCCTGTCATATTTTTAAAACTGACCTTTACTGACTTAAATGGTTTCTCCTGTAGAGACAACACAAATACAAGTTGTCTTTGATAGAATTCTTCTCTCTGATGCTTCAGTCACGACATGAATCTATAAGGTGCTTTGAAAGGAATAATAATTCTTTCAAATAATTGTACTTCCATTTAATTCATTATAGTCAAACTATTAGTAACCAAAGAAAATATTCCTTTTTGAAAAGAATGTAAATACTCCTATTGGTCCCTTCCCTTTGCACTGATATGCTCATTTATTTCTCATACTTCCACATGGATATTTGCAAGTAACCTGTGTTTCTTTTTGTTAGAGCAATACAGGATATACATATATATGCAGAATAAATTAAATGATCTCAGTTTTCATTGTGGCTCTTCAAAGGGAATGTGTTTAGTTGACTTATATCCTAGTATCATGGAATGCTCAGAAACCCCTAGTCATTCATTATTTGTGTATGGACTAGTTACTTTCAAAAAAGAGCCAGAGTCATTGGCATGGACCAATAGTCCCAACTACGCCGGTGGCTGAGGTGGGAGGATTGCTTGAGGTCAGGAGTTCACTATGAAATGCACTATGATTGCTCCTGTGAGTAGCAACTGCACTCCAGCCTAGGCAACATAGCAAGATCCTATCTCTAAAAAAATTTAAAAATAAAAGTTAATCTGCCTTGGTTAGTTTCAACCAATTAACAAAAACAAATTACAGATGTACTTAGAAGAATGGTGCCTAACATCAAATTAAACGTTATTGTTAATATCCATGTATCACTACTGTGGGTGTTGCTATTGTGTCTAAACCCAAACGTATCTGAGATGGGCATCAATCAATTTAGAAAGTTTATTTTGCTGAGGTTAAAGATGAGCCCGTGACACAGCCTCAGGAGGTCCTGATGAAGTGCGCCCAAAGTAGTTGGGGTACGGCTTGGTTTTATGCATTTTAGGGAGACATGAGACATCATTTTATGCATTTTATACATTTTAGGGAGACATGAGACATCAATCAATATGTATAAGCTATACATTGGTTCAGTCCCAAAAGGGGGGACATCCTAATCTTCTTTGTCCTCACTGCCAGTATCCTTATTTAAGACTGTTGTCTTTTGTCTGGATTGTTTCAATAACCTCCTAGGAGTTTTGCCAGCATTTAATTTCTCCAAAGCTTTGTTCAAAATTCTTGAGTTCATTCTTGATCTTGTTATTCTGATTCTTACAAGCATCCCAAAAGTCCTTGCTACCTATGGAATAACGCTCCAACTCGATAGTCATAAAATCTGCACCTAGTTTACTTTGCAAGACTTACACTAAAATATTCACAGCTGCTCCTCATGTGCACAGCTACCCCCAACGCTCCTTGATGCAAGCTGTCTTCCACTTATAATGGCCTAATCTGTAGTCCTCAAACCACAATATTTTATGTCCACATGTTGCTTACCCTACCTTGTGATAGAGTTTACTGTTTAAAAGCCCAGGCTTTCAAGTTATATAGACTTGGAATAGAATATAAGTTTTCACAATAATTAGCTATGAGGCCCTTGATAAATTACTTCACCTTTCTGGGCCTTACTTTCTTAATATGAAAAGTGGAGACTGAAAACCGAATCTTAATTGGGTTGTTGTGAGGAATGAGTTACGAGTGCAATAATACCTCACTTGCGGTAAACTTTTAGTAGCTGTTTGCTTATATCACCCAAAATGCAACGCTTATAACTTGAATTCTGAAACTCTAGTCATCCTTAAAGTGAGAACTGAGTCGTAACCTTTCCTCTGTAGCTTTCCTTAAGCTAGACTTCTCTCAGCTCTGCCACCATGTCCTCATTGTTAATCATCCTTTTATCTTAGTTCCCAGGGTATTTTGTAATCCTTCTATTATGGCATGTGTCTCGATATATTATTTTTATGGGTCTTCCTCCTCCACTGGAAAGATAGTTCTCCTGGGCGGAGGCAATGGCTTATTTGTTTTGTATCCTGGGGCCCAGCACACATCCTGGCATATAATAGTCATTCATTAATTGTTCACCAGATTGAGTTTGTTGGACACTTCAAATATCCTCTTGCTTTAAATGTTTCTCCTTGTTACAAATTAGAGGTTGTTGTGCTGAAAATTGAAAAGATAAGCCAATGATAGCATTTTAATCTCCCTTTTATGAAATTATTTTAAGTTGGAACCATCAATAGAGTAACCTGTTTCTCCATAAACCAAAGGTAGTAACAAGAATTGAATCTTTAAAAAGGGGGAGGAGAAGCATTTAATGTCTTTAATTCTAAAATCGCATGGTTTGTTGGCACAGTGATGTCAGTGATGTCAGTGTAGTTGCATCATTACATTAGGGGGACTACAGGAATTCATTAGCCACTCAGACAATATGATTTAGAGTTTCACTCTGGTCATCGTCTGAAAATGGCTACAGTGTTCCAGACACAAAAAGTAAGTGCCTAGTGGAACCTTTAGCTATTATAAGAAACATCTTTAGCAAAAAAAAAAAAAAAAAAAAACATTCTGCTGAGCACATAGGCACAATGTGTTACACCAGACTCACCAGTAATATTTACTAAGGGGTAGATTAGCTTTTCTACCACAAGGAAGATGGTTAGTACACTGAGGAATGTGTGAGAGGTAGTTGCTAAGACCGAATTCTTTAATGCCTGCTCTAGAACAATGAGCAGGCATTAAAGAATTTATTTTATGTTTAATTGAGAAACTTCATATTTATAAAATAAACTGGATTTTCAATTTCTCTTGAAAAATCAGACTTGACAATATCACGTGATTGCATTTGCACAGAGCAACGCTCAGTGGCAGCTGAGGAGCCATTGCTCACTTAAGGAAGGTCGTTGCCTTGCCAGTTGCCATTATTCAGTACACGGTCCCCTTCACACGTTCATATTTCCTGACTCAACCCTGTAGGAAAGCCATCTGTGCTTTTCATCCTTTCCTCTAAGCCTCAGTTTCTAAATCTGTATGTAGAATTAATATAGCAGCAACTAGCTTGAGGAACTCTTGAAAAGATTAAGTAATGTAACTTGTATTAAGTGCCTTACTCAGTTCCTGATGCCATTGTAAGTTCTCAGTAAATGGTTACTATTTCTTCACTTCGAAACCAATATTTATTGAGCTTCTACTATGAGTCAGGTGCTGGGGT
Source organism: Symphalangus syndactylus (assembly GCF_028878055.3). Classification (NCBI taxonomy): domain Eukaryota; kingdom Metazoa; phylum Chordata; class Mammalia; order Primates; family Hylobatidae; genus Symphalangus; species Symphalangus syndactylus. Next base: position 39,086,900 of record NC_072429.2, read on the forward strand.
AGAGATGGAAATCTAATTTTGAGCAATTAGAGGCATGGCCCCTGCCTTGAGATAGTTTGTGGTTTAGCATCCAAGGAAGTGCCAGCTATAATGCCATTGGTCACATGGCTTTTGTTTGTGTTATAGAACGAGGAGGAGATAGAAGTCATTGGGTTGCTTTGCAATTTCTTGTGCTGGACTGAGAAAATAACAACAGAGAGGCCCTATAAAAAGGCATTTCAGACTGAACGTTCTCCAACAGTCCTTCGTTTTCACTCTTCCCACAAAGCTGCCCCTCCCCCAGAACTCCCCATCTCAACAGATGGCCTTCTTATCCACTCAGTTGTTCTAGCCAAAAAGCTAGAAATATTTTGAGTCCTCTCAAGCCTCTCCTCCATCTCCCTTGATGTTTAATTCACCAGCAAATTTAGTTGGCTCTTGTTGCAAATCATGTCCTGGATCTCTCTATTTCCCCATATCTATAGTGCCACCCTGCACCATGGTCCAAGCCATCACCACCACCATCACCTCCACCAGGGATAACTGCACAGCCTCCTGCTGCCATGCAACCAACTTTTCCTCCAAAGGGCCAGTAGTAAATATTTTAGGTTTTGTGGGCCTTAAGGTAGGTCTCTGTCACAACCACTCAACTCTCCCTTTGTAGCACAAAAGCAGCTATAGACAATATTTAAATGACTGGACATGGCTGTGTCCCAGTCAAACTATTTACAAAAGTAGGCTGCAGGCTGGATTTGGCCTGTGGGTCATTGTATTATAGTCAGAGTGATCCTTGTTAAAATGAAATATGGTCATGTCACTCACTTAACTCTAACCCCTGCAATGATTTCTCAGGCGCTAAGTTTACAGTACTCAGTTTGGTCTGCATGGCCTTGTTGATCCAGCACCCATTTTGGCCCCAGCCACTCCATACTTCATCCAGATTTTTAAACAAAACAAGGTAATTGCCTTGACGGGGCCTCTGTACTAATTGCCTGGAATTCGCCTTCCCCATCTCAGCATGACTGATTCCTCCTTATGTATCAGATGTCATCCCCGAGAGAAGCCTTCCTGATCCCAGTGCAGACTCACTCCAAATGACAACTTAGAGTCATCCATTCCTCTATTTTGTGTTCTTTTCTGTAGTACTCCCCATCATCAGAAAATCTCTTATTTATTAATTTGGTTGCTTTTATATGGTAGTCTGTATTTTCATACTACTTTATAAGCTGACGGCAGACTTTGGCTATTGTTTGACTGCTCTAACCCAGATCCTCAAAAATACTGTTTGGAAGGGAGAATAAATAGATGAGTACTCTCTATCAGTGTAAGCCACAGCACCACTTAAGCCTGCAGTCCTACAGAACCTCATCCATCAGGGCAGGCCACAGCTTTATGCCACCCTCCTTGCCCAAATGTGCCAAGTGTGGCTGGCCTAAGGAGATGGAATTGTAAAAACTTTTTCAACCAGAAAGAATTTCAGAAGGAAAAAGAGTAAAATTCCTCTAACAAAGAGCCTGTGTTATTGCTAAGCACACACTGCTTTTGGCTGTGTGGCTGGTCTTTGTCTCCCTGTGGCCCTGTGCCCTTTCTTAATGTCTGGAGGGAGGTACTTACGGAAGAGACTCCTAATAAAGACACTTTACAAAACAAGGGATATATGAAGGGGGTTGGGGGAGGGGGAGTAATTAATTTTTCTTTTTGTTTAAAGTAGGAAAGCCAAACTACATCTCCCAAGCACACCACTTGACTTGAAAGAGATAGAAAAGTCCTTTCTCTTAAAAGTCATCCTGGCCGGGCACGGCGGCTCACGCCTGAAATCCCAGCACGCTGGGAGGCAGAGGAGGGCGGATCACGAGGTCAGGAGATGGAGACCATCCTGGTTAACATGGTGAAACCCTATCTCCACTAAAAATACAACAACAAAAAAACTTAGCCGGGCCTGGCGGCACGAGCCTGTAATCCCAGCTACTTGGGAGGCTGAGGTAGGAGAATCGCTTGAATCGGTAGGCGGAGCTTGTAGTGAGCGGAGATCATGCCACTGCACTCCAGCCTGGGGGACAGGGTGAGACTCCGTCTCAAAAAAAAAAAACAAAAAAAACAAAAAAAAGTCATTCTGACTCTTAACAGGGAAAATATAACCATCACTTGTATAGGTGGATGGGAAAGAATTTAATACAAATGTTAGTGGATAATTCTACTTGGGCTGCCGCAATAGAAAACCACAGACTGGGTGGCTTAAATAGCAGAATTTTTTTCTCAACAGTTCTGTAGATTGGAAGTCTGATGTCAAGGTAATGACAGGGTTGGTTTCTGGTGAGGCCTTCTTGCTGGCTTGCCAATGGCCTCCTCTCTGTGCACTAGGAGAGAGATCTCTGGTGTTTCTTCCTCTCTTGATAAGGATACCAATATTATCAGACTAGAATCCCACTCTCAAGACCTTCCTTAACCTTCATTACCTTCTTATCTCCAAATACAGCCACATTGGGATCGGGGTTAAGGCTTCAACGTATAAATTTTGGGACAACACAATGTAGTTCATAATAGAAACCTTCAAATGCTGCAATTTCATGTAATATACGTTTATTTTGTGTGTCTGTGTGTGTGTGTGTATTTTCTGGCACGAAGAGTGACATCTTCCTTGGGAAATGGGTGTGCTGACTCATTTTTTCTTATTGGCTCTCAGACTTTACTTCAGTCTTAATCTTGCAGCTCTTAACAAATTAGAGATGAGAGTCTCTAAATAAGTGAGTATAACATGTGATCTCTCCATGAGACTGGAGAACAAAGGAAAACCCTCCCCATGGGTCCTTCATCACACATCTTAACGACACAAAGGTGTCATATGGGGATTGTGTCCCTTGGGTTAAGAACGCAGCTGTTTACAACAAAATGGCCTTCCTGCCATTTCTCACACTCTTGGCCCTTTCAGGGCACCTTTCCCAAGTGAGTGTTTTAGCTTCTCTTCCCTCATCTTCACTTAAGTTTATTTCACAATGGTTGTGATCTTTCCTGAGGAAGATATTAGATCTAAACCAGTAATTCCTGGGATGATAAGGAGATATTCTGTAATTATTTGACTTTTTCAAAATAAGTTTTTATTTATGAAACAAACTTTGCTGAGTGCTTACCATGTATGAGTCATGATCCCAAGTAGTTTTCATGAATATTCTTTTAATCCTATCAACAAACCTAAAAGGGAAATATTATTCTTATCTTCTATTTATAGATGGGGAAACTGGTTTGGAATGGATAAGTCAAACCAACAAACAAAAACATGTATAAGCATGGGGCAAGATAACCAGCTCAATCCAATTTCAGGGCTGAGCTTCTTAACTATTGCAACAGTTTTTTCTCATTCATTATTCATCCATAAAGGAACTGGACTCAAGCCTCTTGCCATTATAATTTAAAGTGTTAGCATATATGTTAAATATTTTTATGCACCATTTGATTCTTTATAATCCAACTTCCAATGTGACATTAAATTCAGTCCAACATTTATTAGGCATCCACTACTTGGGAGACATTTCTAGGTAGGCGATGGTGTATAGGGCAGGGTCCTACTCTTCAGGCGACTGGCAGGTTGGCAGGAGTGTGTGATATATGCACAACTCACAGAGTATCAAGTGACATAGAAGTAGCTACCACTAAGAGAACTGGAAGAAAAGAAGAGTAAGGGAATAGCTTCCACTAGGCAGGATGTTGTTTTAGGTAAGAGCCAGGGTTTGACTTCTAGCTCTGTTACATGTAAGCTGTGTGACTGAACAAGTTTCTCTAAAGCAAAGTTTCTTCCTCTATAAAATAAGGATTAAAAAGGTTTCCTTTTCTTAATCTGCTGTAAGAATCAAGTAGGATAATGCATGAATAGTGTTGAGTGCTATGCCTGGCACATAGTAAATATTCAATAAATGTTAGTGAATAGGTTTTTTTTTTTTTTCTGCTGTTATTGTTTAGCCCTAAGGAAAATTCCTAGATCAAAAACAGACAACCAGTTTGTCTGTATTGCAGAAAATAGGATAAGAGGCTTCAAACTGACAAATTTATGTGTGTTCTAGATGTCACATATCAGCCATGTAACTTTGGACATGCTTTCAACCTTTTTGAGCTTCAATTTTCTCATCTCTTAAGTGGGAATGAAGTGGCATCGTTCAACTGAGGTAATATCCTAGGTTCATTGTCTCATGCCAAGGAAACCAAGGATGCAGACACACGAAGAGTGAGGTTAAGAGTGGAGGTTTAATAGGCAAAAGAAAGAGAAAAGCTCTGTCTTGCAGAGAGAGGGGTCCCAAGCAGGTCTTCTGGTTCACAGTGAAATGCAAGGGGTTTTATGGATGAGCTTGGGGAGGTGGTGTCTGATTTAGATAGGGCACAAAAGATTGGTCGGACCAAGTGTGCTATTTGCATAAGGTATGAAAAACTGGTTAGGGCTAGGTGTGCCATTTGCATGGCTACCCCCACCCTAATCTTTTATTTTGCAGATGGGTTCTCTACCTCGCCAGTGCCATGTTGCCTGTTCCTTTACTGTACATGTGACAAAGAAAACGAAAGACAGCATCTCCATGTTGAACATACCTGGCCCCCGGGTAGCCCTTTTCTATTGGCACAGCTGCCGGTATTCATCTGTGCAAGCTTCCAGCTTGCTTATCTATGTCTGCAGCTCAATTTTTCAAGCTGCTCTTTGTTAGAAAAGAAATGATTTGGGGCTACTTTTTGTTAAAAGGGAAATTCTGCTGAGGATTCTTTTACCCTCACTATTTGCCTAAATAATTTCTTTCTACCTCCTGTATCAAGAATAATGATGACATCTACCTTGTAGCATATTGTGAGGTACTATAATAACAGCATCAGGTATTTATAATTACAATTGGCCAGAAGCTGTTCTGTGGGATTTATATATATTATTTCATATAATCCTCATAATAACTCTATTTGGTATTAGCTGTATTATCATTATCCACATTTCACACATGAAGACACAGAATGTAAATAAACTCTCAAACTCATACAGCCAATAAGAAGTAGAGCCAGGATTTGAACGCTGGCATTCTATACTCTACAATATTACGTTATACTTTTCTCATTTTGTGAGATAAGTCTATGAAACCTTTAGCAGAGTGCTTGGAATAGTCTCGGCATTCAGTCATTCAGTCAATGTTCCCAATTGTTGTTATCAATAATAAAGTATGGGAAAATGGCCCCTCAGAACAGGCAGCAGATGAGATGCACCTTGAAGAATATATGCCAGCAAGTAAATAGTTAAGCAAACCAAAATTTTGAGAGGATTTTTGTGTTTACACATTCTAGACAAAGTAGATAGCTTATGCAAAGATACAAAGGCAGGAAAACACAGGGTATATAGGAGAGAACAGTGGGAGTTCAATTTGGCTAGAACATAGCATGAAGGAAGTAGTGTGGGACAATAAGCCTAAAAAAGGTAGGCTGAGGTTAAATGCTGGGGCAGTTTAAATAAAATGTAAGGAATCTGGTGATTCCTTACATTCTTACTGATTCTGAGTGGAGAGTCTCTCAGGTATTAGTTTTGATGGCACCTGGAAGGTGGTCTGCGGGACACAAGAGCCTGGGAAGGAGAAGACTAGTAGCAGGCTATGGAATTTGTTTGTATGACTTATAATGGGGTCCTGAGGTAGACCAAGTGGCCCTGAGACTGCATCAGATCAGAGTCAGCTTCTTTCTGTTTAGCTATATCTTTGACAATTACCAATTGTTATTGTTTGAATCCTCATGTTTTCAGGCCCAGCTGTGCCCAGTGTTGTAATTTTTAATCTTTAACTGGTTTAATTTACCCTCAGAACAGACACTCTTGCCGGCTAGGTAGAAGTGACATTTTAAGCATTTTTCTTGTAGGGATGTTTATATGTGTGATGATTTCCATCTTTATCCGCCACTGAGAAATGAAGAGCAGATCATTTCTGTGGGTTGATTGCCTGGCCAAGCTCAGTGGAATGGCTTAGTACTGGTCAGCCTTCTCCGGTTGCACCATGGCACTGCCAAAGTTTAAAGGAATCTTGGTTTTTCAGAAAAGCTCATCATGACTCACTGGGTTAAAAATAAAAATAGTAATAATAAAGCACTATGGTATGTGGGAGAGTGGGGGAAAGACATTCGAGCTTACCTGATCATCAGTAAGCACTGGACATACAAACAGCTTTCTCTGCAGGGAGGGTTGGTCCCAGAATTTAGGAGAAAAATTCACTCTCCTGCCTTAAAGCACTAACTTATGGGCACTGGCTCATTTGGTGACTTCATTTTTTAATTAGCAGAATAAATAGCTTATCAATGTTCAAAGATATAGGAATCATTAAACAAACCGTGTTAAAGGAAACCAGTGGACTACTAGGTCACCAATTATAAAGTTAAATATGTGAAGAGTAGTAATGTTTCCAATGTTACGTATGTGAGAATTTCTGAGTAATAACCATTTTTAGAAAAATGAAAGTGTGCATTTTAATACTAATGAATGAATGAAGATACTGTATAAAAATAGAGGAAAACACAGAGCTGTATAACTGATTGATGTTTTGGTGAGTATTTAATTCTGCAGTAATGGAACGAGCTATGTTTCTGGAGTACTTTCCATGTTTCAGACTCCATGATAAATGATATATAAATAGAAAATTTTATAAATTATGTATTTTATTTTACATATTTGCTATTTATGTTTTGTATATTATATTTCCACATATTCATTTGTTTGTATATAAACTCTAGTTTATAATGCATAAGGGAACCTATAGTCCCAGAAGGGCAATTGGCCACAGAAAATTGTTCTGAAGTTCTATCTTTGTGTTAACTCTATTCCCATCTTTCATCCATGAGTACAACCCAGGTCATCGAGCTTTTTCTAGGAGAGAATTTGATGAGGGAATACCTCTACTTGGCATGTCTGAATGAAAGGCCATTAAGCATTTCTGGAAGTATGGTAAAGCCCTGCTGTGCCAGGATAGCAGGGATGCTCAAAAGAATCTTAAGTATACCTGTTTCCTCTGGCTGAGTCTGATGCATGCAAAAGTCCAGCTCTTTCTAACTGCATATTTACTTTTGGATTTTTCCAACTTGGATCCTATTCTCTCAAAATTACAAACTTTGATCTCTTCTTCCCAGAATTCAGCTGTCTGGAAACTTCTATCTTCAACACCACTAATAATCTGTAACAATAATAATTGTAAATACTTGTGTATATCAGTTAAGTGTAATTATATATAATATCGTACTCCTATTAAACCATGACATCTATTCTATTACATTATATAAATACACTGATCTTCACCAAAATTCTGTGTATAATTTTATGGATGAAGAATCTGAGGCTTAGAGAGTCTCTGACAAAGTAAAAGTACAAAAATAAATTAACTAAATAACGTCCAAACATTGAAGTTAATGCCATGTATCATGTATTCATAATAACATTGTCCTAAAGATGTCTGTGTCTTTTTCTAAGACACAGCCAACAAAGTTAGTTCTTTAATCTTTAATCTCCCAAGAAATAAGAAAGTACAGAGCAGATGAGAGTCTATTCTTTGCAGGCTCAGTGGCAGATGTGATAAATATAATTGCTGACAACAAAGGAGGAGAGTACAAAAGGCCATAAAAATCAAACATCAGAGCTAAAACCTCCATGGTGGTCTGGAGTGATTAGGGCAGAACGGGTATCTTTGTCCTCCTGGATGAATCCTAAGACAATCACAGGTAAGTGAAACCAAAGACAATTGCTAGTTCTTACAGTGATGATACAGAGATAGCAAGTCAAGATTTTGTTGCTGTTGGCATTCTCTGTTAATAAAGCAAGGAGTGGTTAATCAAGCAGAATCCAACAAAACTGAAAGGTTTGGAAACCTAAAATAATAGATCTCGAGTTCTCCAAATTATTTGAAGACAGCTTAGTCTTAAAATAAGATTTTCTTGCACTGGTTAATATTTTGCTGACATGCTGTTCTCAGATCATTGGTAAAGTGTTTGTTAGTGTAGATCTAAGTTGCATCCGCCAAGGTTGGTTTGTTTATGTTTTCCCTTAGGATCTAGTGTTCAAGAAGTACTCAATGGCATCTTACAGAATCTACAATAGGTGCTGAAGCCAGACCTTATTCTTTTTTTTTTTTTTTTTTTTTTTTTTTTGAGACAGAGTCTAGCTCTGTTGCTGGGTTGGAGTGCAGTGGCGTGATCTCTGCTCACTGCAACCTCTGCCTCCCAGGTTCAAGTGATTCTCCTGCCTCATTCTCCCGAGTAGCTGAGACTACAGGCACGCACTACCATGCCCAGCTAATTTTTGTATTTTTAGTAGAGAAGGGGTTTCACCATGGTGGCCAGGATGATCTCAATCTCTTGACCTCATGATCTGCCCACCTTGGCCTCCCAAAGTGCTGGGATTACAGGCATAAGCCACCGTGCCTGGCTTTAACTTTTATACTGTATCCACATAAGGATCTGGGTACACTCACAGAGATACTGTAACAGGACTGAATGACATTCATCATCCATTTTAAATCTTTATATTTTTGTATCAATCTTTAAATTTTGTATCATTAAACAGCTTATAGTAAACTATGATTAATTTTATATAATAAAGACTGTAATTATTTTTGTAAGGAGCACACTGATATTGCTCTGCATCTTTGCTTTAAAACAGTATTAATGGGTTTAATAGGTTTAAAATATGTAACAACTTTCAGAGAATTCTTTTGGATTTTTATTTATTTTTAATGCAACTGGAGGCTCCAAAATAGAAGTGGCCTAGGGCTTACTTGGCCTTGGAGAATCTTTGGCAATTTATTTATTAACCTCAAAGAAGGCCAATGAACTTTTAAGAATCTGGATGTGATCTTAATGATGTCACATAAAGGGTCATGTGGAAGCTGGTGGCTTCTTATAGACATATTGCCCCCTGTCATCATGAAATATGACACAGCTGGCCAGAGAAGACTTGTTTACTTTTGGTAAGCACAGCTGGAAAAATAATTCAAGAGCCATCCTGGGTCCTCTCCTCAATATCTCTAGCTGCCCTTTGGAAACAGGACAATTTGCTGTGTTGGTTCATTTATTTGATATTTTTCACTGTAAGAAACAAATGAAACAACTTGCTTTAATGAGAGAGAAAAATATAGGAAGGAAGGAAGGAAAGGAAGGAAAGGAAGGAAGGAAGGAAGGAAGGAAGGAAGGAAGGAAAGAAGGAAGGAAGGAAAGAAGGAAGGAAGGAAAGGAAAGGAGGGAGGGAAGGAGGGGAAAGAAAGCTGGCTAGCTAGCTGAGTGCTGCAGGAGAGGGTTACTGGATTCAGGCTTCTGATTAGCCTTGGAAAAATGCCAGCCTCCACAGAGGAGCATATTTTTCAATTCTGTTTTTCAAGGCTGAGCCTTTTGGAGAAGAATATCATTAAGAGGTTAAGGGCTTCAAGGGCCTTCTGGTAGCTCCGGAGAATTCACAAGGAAACCAGAGCCAACTCAAAACATAATACCCTAGACCAAAAACAAGAGGAGGAAGACAAATCTCTTTGGCAGAATCCTTACACTCATTAGGATATTCAGTACTGTGGAGCATTCACCAATAAAAACTCAAAGTAGCATTGAACTGTCCAATCAAGCAGCCTATCTGTGAATTATTTTCTGGATAATGGAGAGACAATAAGGATAAATTACTAATCCAGGTTTCTGCTGTGTCAAACCTCAACCTAATCCCATTAGTGAACAGTAGATATTTTAAAAATAACAGGGCTATAAGTTTCCTTTGAGATCAAAGTCTAATGCCTGCATTTTATTGTGAGGGATGCACAGATTCTAATTAAAAGATTTCTCCTCCACAATCACCCACTCAAATACTGCTATTCAAGTACCATCAGCAATTTTTGTATCTTTAGCAGGTTAACCAGCCTTCTACAAAAAAGTCACTTCAAATTAAGTGGATAATATAAGTTTTATTTAGATAATGTGTGTGAGAGTGATCACTGGTTTGTCTCAGGTCAGGCAGCCTTGTCTTGAAGCCTGTCGCACCTCCTGCAATCCAAAAAAAGAAAAAGGATCCACATGAGTACTTCCCTCCGTGTCAGTTTAAGGATTCATAAGATGATGACTTAAAGAACTGACATGGAACAAACTCATTTATTTTTCATAATAAGTACTCAGTAAAGTTGATTATGATTACAGGTACTATTTGGAAGGTTTCTCACAGGGAAAAAGCCAAACATTGCAGATTAGGAAAGTGTGTGGAATTCTGAGGTGCGTCAAAACTCAGTTCTATTTCAGGTTTCCAATGCTGTAAATCAAGGAGCCTTGTAAAATACCTACTATGTGCCAAAATTGTGCCAGACTTTTTTTTTAGTCATTAGTACTTACATTTCAGTAATTTCTTCAATTCTAACACCAAAATAGTTGTAGGAATGATTAACAACTCAGTAAGTTAAAAAACAAATGCCTGGAGGAGGGGCTAGCATCATTTCTTGAAGGACCAACTGACATAACAAACATAGGATTATGAACAGCTGTTCATTCACATACATAATAAGCATTTATTGAGCACCAACGATCTACTTTCTTCATCATACCACATAAACTAACCCCCATCTCTCTATTCCCTTATCTTGCTGGACTTTTTCTTTTTAGCACTTGTCATCTGCTAGGCTTCAAATTTATTTAATTTATTTTTTGTCGTTATTGCCTGTCTTCCCTCACAAGATTGCAAACTTCATGGGAGCTAGACTTCGTTAGTTGTTTCCCATAGACCTGGCACGTAGTAAATGCTTAACAAATATTTCTTGAATGATTATGTAGGAAGGTAGGAATGAGAGCCACTTGCTCCTTGCCACAGAAGAGCCCAACAATGAGTTGACTTATAAAGAGAGCAGAATGTTAGCGTAATCCTGGAAGGCAAGCATTGAGAGGGGGCTGTCTTGCACTTTAGTTGCATTGAATAAACAAGCATCAGCGATTTTGTAACAGCTCAGGAGCCTCTCGTTATCTTAAGGAGCATATTGCAACTCAGCCAAAGTCCCACAAAAAATCCACTGAAAGATACAATACAATAGTAAAAACATATATATATATATATATATATATATATATATATATATATAATCCACAGGGCTAACGGGGAACACAGAAAGAAGGTCACAGATAAAGCAGTATCAAAGTAGCAAATCATAGTACACTATTATATATAAAGTATATAAATAAGAGTACACTAGTTAGCAGAGTGATTTTATAGTGGCAAAGCTTTTGTCTTTTAATATAGTGTTCGTGTGTGTGTGTGTGTGTGTGTGTGTTTAAATAAAATCTTAAGCTGGACCTTCTATTTGTCCAGCATTATTGTCCCCTTTATTGTTAAGGTTGGGACATAGAGCAGCAAATGGAGTTCATCTTGAGTTCTGTTTTTTTCCAGCAGTTTTGCTGATGCTTGTCCCCATACTTTATGAAGGCTCAAGTATTGATTATACTGACCATTGATTCTAAACTAGTAGTATTAATTCACTACTTAATTATAGTTTACAGGCTTTCCCTAGAGCTAGAAAGAAAACACTTTCTTGTGCTTTGCTAAAGGAAAATTTTTCCCTTAGTTAAAACCTGGAATGAATATTGCCCATTTTTACCAGTTTTCTGTGTAATTATTTTCTTTCATTGAGTAACAAATGTATTACCAAGCTCAATGGATAAATCAGAGTAAAACAAAGATTTCTTAATATTCTGGTGAATTTTAAAAGTGAGTCCAATTTCTTGCTTCTAGGAAAAAGTATATACTTGTACCTTTTACCTTCTTATGTATTAAACAAGTTACATATATTCATTTTAGAAAAAAAGTAATGCAACTCAAAGGAATAGACATATAAATAAATACCACACAATTGTACTCTCTCAAAGAAAGAGCATTTTGATATATCACATTCTGAAGTTGGAAAATTTATTTTTTTGGAAAGTATATATCTGATTTTTTTTTGCAATGCAGTTATCATTGGAGTTATTTTAAATGTACTCTGTGCAACTATTAATTTATATTTGAAGAAATACTGAAATTATTTTAGTATTTAGGTAAAAGGTAAAACATTTTTTTCATCAAGTGGTATCCTAACACCTAATTTAGCTTAGTGAGCTTATATTTCAGTTGATCAGGGTTTTGCAGCAGGATATGTCTGTAATACACTTCCAGACCTGAAGGGACAGGGATGATCTCTGTACTGATCAGCTTCATCCCAAGAAGCTGGGCCTATATGATATGAGGCGTTAGTGGTCTAGGATACTGTGAAGGGCTGAAATATGTTATCTTATCGGGCCTTCCAACTCTAGCGATCTATGATCATATTAAAATGCCTCCTCATGTAAAAGAAAGCCACAGCTCATTTTGGAGACAATTTTCCTCTTCACCAACCCTTTGTGTGAGGTTTGCCCTTCAAGATAGGTTGCAGTAATGATAATAAGACCCTTTCCCCGACCCACGCTGTCATTTATCAAGCACATACTAAGTGCCAATCACTATGCTAAGCTTTGGTTATGAAGACAAAGCCTGACACTGGAGCTTCAAGTTTAGTTTTCATTATGCCAGGGGATTCCAGGAAGATGAGAGAAGGGCATTCAAGACAAAGATGACAGGCTTGCTAAGACCCCTCCACACTGCTTCTAAGTTGTCCAAAAGTTTATGGAAATTCAAGTGTGCTGAGCAGCAATGGGGAAGGCCCTTGGGTTGTAGGGTAGGTTCATCAGCACAACTACCAGGTTCCAGCCTGGGCAAGGCTCTCAATCAACTGTTGAAAGAAATTGCATGAAATCGGGTTGTCCTTTAGAAACAAGGCTATAACCAGTCCTTTTGTGACAGCTCCCTAACCTCCAGCAATGTTCAATCTGGCTTCACAGTGTGCTGATAGTCAATAGATTTTTGTTAGGTATGTAATGGCAATCAGTTCCCAATTTCTTCTTTATATCTGTGATTAGTGTATGTCTTGCATTCTGATTCTATAATTAGACATTACATCTTATTGCTGCCTACATTCCCACTTTACATATTGTTTGGCCTTATATAACGTTGGGCTGGGTATGTCTAACAAGCACTCCTGGTGGCATCTGGCTAAAGCCAGGATGGCAGGTTAGAAGTGTGACTCAAAAAAAGAAACCATTTGCTTGTACCAATAAGGGACTTGTGTCCAGCAAGTGAGGTTCCAGTTGATTTAAAAAGGAGAGAGAGCTGTTTATACCAATAATTAGTTGTACTTTGAACAAATTCAGCTCACGGAACATGAACCAAAACCTTTTATTTTCATATTCTATTGCTGTCTTTAAAATGCGCATACTAGACATATCTTTCTATGACCCTAGGTGGAAAATGGGCAGGGGCTGTGACTTCTCTGGTCAGTCTACGAAGTCCTGCAATCTCTTTAAATCACAGTCTAACTTCAGAAATTAGGCCATCTAGTCCCAGAGGATGATCAGAGCTCATAACTTGATTTAAGCGGGAAGGGATGTCTTCTTGTCTTTTTTCTCACCCTCTATCTCCCTCACTGAAGTTGGAGCACTGGAAAGGGAAGGGGCACAGTGGGCCGAGAAGGTATTGCTTGAACTGATGCTGCTTCAAGAGGGCTTCAAGCTCTCTTCTGTGAAGCTTCTGTTGCCCACCGAAAAATAAGTTCAAAGCTGACTCTTTTACCTTATGGACATTTTTGTGGGCTCTTCAGAGGCTCCTCTGTGGGCCTCTGTTGGTCTCATGCACCAGTCAACGTCACTGTTTGGCCAGCCCCTCCTTGCTCTGCCGCTGGTTGTCTGGGAGAACGCTCCACATAGATTCTTATGGATAAAGTCCCATTGCCTCTTCCAGGTGGTACTTCTGGGCATAAGTTAAAACACCCCTAGGCAGGCGTTTCTCCTCCTGTGGCATAAATGTGTGGGAAACCTCACATATTCTTTGACCCGCTAGAGAAATGAGAGAGAATGCAGTTACCCTGCAGATGCCGCAGCACCTCGCCTCCACCGTCCCAAGAAAACCGCTCGTGCATTTCTCTGCCGCCCTCCATCTTTCTTGGTGAGAGTCTGACTCAAGTCTGTTGCCTCTAAAGTTCTGGGAGACCCATATTAAGCTTTCCCCAGCAGGCTCATTCAAGCCCCTCACCAGGCTGCTGTGAGCAGAGCCCCTTCCCCTTGGTGAGGCTTAAGGAGCAGGTGTGACCTACCATCCTCCAAACCCTCTTTCCCCAAATCACTTAAACAAAACCCTCCTCCATTTCACCTGCAAAAATTTTATATCCTATATCTTGTTTAAAGATCCTTGGATGAAGAGCCCAAGGGTTATGAAACTGATTCTTAAAACATTTTGATCCAGTTTCTTTCTTTGATTTACAGCCTCTGTTATATCTTGGGTCTTCGTAAAGACTGTGATTATCTCGTGATCTCATTAAATCCTAGTGACAATCATGGGAGGTAGCTGCCACTCTTATCACTCTTTTTCTTATGGGAAGATAAAAACTTCGTAGATAGATGGGCCAAAAGTTTGACTAAACTTCACCTTCTTATAGTTTCACTTTTTAAGTTATATTTAGAATATATTGATAGATTATAAATTGATTGTGAAACTTCTGAATTTTTTGGCATGCGTACTCAGTTACACGAGTATAAAGGGTATTTTCAGTCTTGTTATCTTCAATTGCAGTCTTTAAAAAAACTCACCCTATTGTTTTACTTGTTATATGTCTATTCATACAGTAAATTCATTTCAAGGTTTATGCCAGTGGGTATTATTGCTGCTTTTTGAAGTTGAGGTGAACTATCCAGGAAGGTCTTGTTAATGTTATGTTCATCTATAATGGCATAGGGGGAATACATGTATTTTTAATATTGTAAACATTTGTACTGAATAACCCTTCCCTCCCCCATGCCACAAGCAAAACTGGTTGAACAGCAGATGAAGATATGGAATTCAAAGCTCTAATGGGGACATTTTTGAAGAGAAGTTGTGGCTTATGTGGAGTTTATATGGGCCTCTGATGGAAGAAAGCTAATATGTTTAGTATTTGTACATTTTACTAAAATGGCAGCTTAAAGTTGTGTGTCTGCTATTGTGATTCCAGTGACGGTGTTTTAAGTGGGAAAAAAAAATGACCTCTTTGTGCTGTGTACACAAGATTTCTGGAAAAGTAAATAAAAACCCTTTTTATGGCTCATACAGCTTAAGAGTAGCTGCCTCTCAAATGTGTGCTCACAGTTGAGCTGCTTTTGTTTTATTCTAAATAAATTGTTTCTTTTGAGGAAAAAAGAACTTGTAAAAGTAACTGGTTCAAGCTCACACACCTGTTAAGTGGGAGGACTAGGATCTGATTCTGGGCTTTTATCACTCCAAAGCCCAAGCTCTTAATAATCAACTTCATATTTACTAAGACACTTGCCATCTTAAATCTAACGTTCTGTAAAGGAAGTTCTAAGGTAGTGTTCAGAACTAAATTTCCTGAACTATACATTAAATTTCCATGCTTTGAATTTTCTTATAAAGCACACATCTCAAATTTCTTTTGTCTGCAAGGTATTGATACTTAAACCCATTATAACATTTTGAAAAAGAAGTATATCGATATATTGCACTCAATAAGACACTTGTAACTCAGACACTTCAACCAACCAACTTAATCAATCTAGAATTCTGACTACCTTTAGTGAGAATGTTATTTTCCAATAATATTATTTTAAATAGCTAAACCTGGAGGTCTATCACAGCTTGATTGCTTTCATTGTCAGAAAGTATACCTTAAAGATTACAAAAGTAGGAGAGTTTTGGGAAGATCCCACTCAGTGTAACATTTCCAACCTTTGAGGACTTCAATTCTAAATTTATATCATCACCATTTCAGTTGAGGAAAATAAAAATCTCAGTGCTATTTATTAATAAGTGCTTTCTTCATTTCTGTCTATAAGAAAAAGTACTTGAATATCTTGGTCTAAAACTGAAAAAATAAAAAGTTACATCTTTATTTATAGTCTTGATTTATAACACTGCAAGAGCAGAGTTATAACAAGACTAGAACAGGGCACAAAAAATTTTGTGATAATCATATGCTTCTGCTGTATAATTAGTTTTATTAAGAGATATTTTGACATTAAAGTAGGAAGTATTTTCATTCTGCCACAACAGGCAATACTTAAGCCTCAGGAATTAAAATAGTACAGCATTCAAAATTTCTATTACAATAAATATTTCTGGAAATATTCTGGCTTTTTTCTCTAAATTTGTGTTCTTGAATGGAGATTGCTGGGCCTGACATCAGATAGTCAGCCCTACAGTAAGAAGCATATGTGAACCCTTGTGATCATATAAATCATATATCTCATGCATGACTAGTAACTGAGCACAACTCAAATCTTACCCTATCAGGCACAATGTCTATTGTAGAAAACCTCTCTCTTCTTCCCTAATTTGGGAACTCAGTTGGGAAACAGTAATACTTAGCAAATATATGTGAAGATTCACCCTAAATTCCATACATTGCCATAAGTTACCTGAATATCTTCAATGTTGAAACAATACAGGGTTCACTTAAAATTTGTGTAAAAGATACATATAAATATCCAACCTCATAAAAGTACAGGGTTTTGATTAAATAAACTCTATGATACCCCCTAAATAGATAATGTTCTTTAAATGATACGGATTAATCTTCCTAAAATGCTTCTGGCAATGATTGAAACAAAAGTTTAATTTTTTAATTTTTAATTATTTACTTATTTTTTGAGATAGAGTCTTGCTCTGTCACCCAGGCTGGAGTGCAGTGGCGCAATCTTGGCTCACTGCAACTTCCACCCCCCAGGTTCAAGCGATTCTACCGCAGCCTCGCAAGTAGCTGGGACTACAGATGTGTGCCCCCACATGCAACTAATTTCTTTGTATTTTTAGTAGACACGGGGTTTCACTATGTTGGCCAGGCTGGTCTTGACCTCCTGACCTCAAGTGATCTACCTGCCACGGCCTACCAAAGTGCTGAGATTACAGGTGTGAGCCACCGTGCCCAGCCCCCAAATTTTTCATCTTAATTAATCATGAAATAGATAAACTAGAACACCCCAACTCTTGAGAATTATAGGTGAAAACCAGTTCACTCTATTTTTTTAAGCTGGTTGAGAAATGAAGGGTAGGAAAGAGTGTTGATTTATGGGCATTGCCTTATTTAAACTGTCCTGAGGTTCAGAGAGGAGAATGACTTGCTCAGAGTGGTAACAAGTGGAATGACTTTCTCGGAGTGGTAACAAGTTGAATGACTTTCCCAGAGTGGTAACAAGTTGCACTCCAACCTGAGACCAGAACTATCAAACTACTCACTTCAAACCAGCATTCATTCTAGTCCACTGTGCTGACTTTATTTCCTAAAAATAGAACTTACACTGAACTACCAATAGCAGTGTTTGTTAGAAAGTACAACAGCTAATAAACATTAAATACTATGCCTAATAAATAGAACTTTGAGCTGGCCAATTATGAAAGAAGGCTAATCATTAACAATAAATCATTTGTCATTCAATCGGTGGAAACTTTTGAAAGATGATGCCTCTACTAATAATAAATGATATGGTTTGGCTGTGTCCCCACCCAAATCTCACCTTGAATTGTAATAATCCCCATGTGTCAAGGGTGGAGCCAGGTGGAGATAATTGAATCATGGGGGCAGTTTCCTTTAGTGTTCTTATAGTAGTGAGTAAGAATTATGAGAGCTGATGATTTTATAAACCAGAGTTCCCCTGCACAAGCTCTCTTGCCTGCCACCATTTAAGACATGACTTTGCTCCTCATTTACCTTCCACCTTGATTGTGAGGCCTCCCCAGCCATGTGGAACTGTGAGTCAATTAAACCTCTTTCCTTTATAAATTACCCAGTCTCAGTTATGTCTTTATTAGCAGCGTGAGAACAGACTAATACAATAAGCAACATTTGAAGAGCGCTTTACCATTTGACAATCACTTTCATATTCTGTAAGTTGTCTCACTTGAATTTCACACAACGCACTTTCTTTAAATGAGGGAACTAAGACAGTTTAAGTAATTTGGCCAAGGTCTTATTGTTGGCAAAGCTGGCACTCAAACTGAAGTCTGGCAGGAGAGAAACAAATAGAAATAGAGACACCTCAATAGCAGAGATCTGACCCAGCATATGCAGATCGCAGGAATACCATTTTCTTTTTTTTTTTTGAGACAGAGTCTTGCTCTGTCGCCCAGGCTGGAGTGCAGTGGCGCGATCTCGGCTCACTGCAAGCTCCGCCTCCCGGGTTCACGCCATTCTCCTGCCTCAGCCTCTCCGAGTAGCTGGGACTACAGGCACCCACCACCACGCCTGGCTAATTTTTTTTTTTTTTATATTTTTAGTAGAGACGGGGTTTCACCATGGTCTCGATCTCCTGACTTCGTGATCCGCCTGCCTCGGCCTCCCAAAGTGCTGGGATTACAAGCGTGAGCCACCGTGCCCGGCCTAGGAATACCATTTTCAGGTGTTTCCTGTCTGACCCTCTGTTTGCATTCTTGCAAAACTACTGAAAGAAGGATGTTTACTCTGCTTCCTGCAGTAGTAGAACATTTCACTCTTAAATAGGTGTCTACAAGGGCCTCGGGGTACCCCCTCCATCTGTCCACTTTACACAGAGGATAAATCAGACTTTGTTTACAACCCACTAGAACAGAAGGCAATTTATTAGCAGTTTGTTATGATCTACGTGTAGTTTGTAAATCTTACCCCAAAATCAATTCCTGTTGTCCTTCTTGAAAAGCAATCAGTTTTGTCAATAACCTTACATGCAAAAGTGCTGAAACTGCAATGGTAAATGAAAGGATGGAAAGTTTATCACACATAAATAAGAAAACAAAAAGGCATTCCTACTTTTTTTTTTGTATTATAGTATAAGTTCTGGGATACATGGGAAGAATGTGCAGGCTTGTTACACAGGTATACATGTGCCATGGTTGTTTGCTGCACCCATCAACCTGTCATCTACATTAGGTATTTCTCCTAATGCTGTCCCTCCCCTAGCCCCCCACCCTCCAACAGGCCCCGTTGTGTAATGTTCCCCCCCTCTGTCAATATGTTCTTATTGTTCAACTCCCACTTATGCGTGAGAACATGTGGTGTTTGGTTTTCTGTTCCTGTGTTAGTTTGCTGAGAATGATGGTTTCCAGTTTCATCCATGTCCCTGGGAAGGACATGAACTCATCCTTTTTTATGGCTGCATAGCATTCCATGGTGTGTATTTGCCACATCCTATTTCTCCACATCCTCTCCAGCATCTGTTGTTTCCTGACTTTTTAATGATTGCCATTCTAACTGGCATGAGATGGTATCTCACTGTGGTTTTGATTTGCATTTGTCTAATGACCAGTGATAATGAGCTTTTTTTCATATGTTTGTTGGCCACATAAATGTCTTATTTTGAGAAGTGTTTGTTCATATCCTTCACCCACTCTTGGTGGGAGGGTAATTTAGTTCAACCATTGTGGAAGACAGTGTGGCAATTCCTCAAGGTTCTAGAGCCAGATATACCATTTGACCCAGCAATCCTGTTACTGAGTATATACCCAAAGGATTATAAATCATTCTTACTATAAAGACACCTGCACACATATGTTTACTGCAGCACTGTTCACAATAGCAAAGACTTGGAACCAGCCCAAGTGCCCATCAATGATAGATTGGATAAAGAAAATGTGGCACATATACACCATGGAATACTATGCAGCCATAAAAAAGGATGAGTTTGTGTCCTTTGCAGGGACATGGATGAAGCTGGAAACCATCATTCTCAGCAAACTGACACAGGAACAGAAAACCAAACACTGCACGTTCTCACTCATAAGTGGGAGTCCAACAATGAGAACACATGGACACAGGGAGGGGAACATCACACACCGGGGCCTGTCACCAGGTGGGAGAGTAGGGGAGGGACAGCATTAGGAGAAATACCTAATGTAAATGACGGGTTGATGGGTGCAGCAAACCATCATGGTACGTGTATACCTGTGTAACAAACCTGCACGTTCTGCACATGTATCCCAGAACTTAAAGTATAATAAAAAAAGATAAATATTTTTAAAAATTGTTTTCTCCAAAGGGTGAGTGAAGTCCCTGACCAGAAGGCATAGGGAGCAAAATGTAAAGTGCCAGCACAAAAGGATAATAATTAGGAAAGGCAAGAATGAGGCAGTTCAGTAACAGCATAAACATTATAAAGACATTCTTTGTTCATTCCATCCCTTGTTGAGCACAGCTCAGCATGGACTGAAGTTGTCCATTTCAGCTTTTGTATCTGAGTTGCTCTCACATCTAAAGTGAATTATATTATCATGAGTAATGTTTTTGTCTATTTTTTGTCCGCATTTACTCAATAAGCATTCCTGATGACAACTACCTGTCAACTATTGTGCTCATCAATGAGGATGAAATGATTGATACCATCTCTCTCCTTAAGAATTTAAGAGTTTAATGGATTGAAAAAATCCTCACCTAAACCATGAGTTAATTATAAGTTGTTTTGCATAGCCAATTTCTATCAGTTTAAAATTCTGTAAGCATTATAAGGATCCTAATTTTGGATATTTCTTTGAAGGTGCCAGGAAGACAGAAGGATTCTAATACAGTGCTTTGAGCTGAAATGGCAGAATGGTGTTAGATATGTCAGAACATAATACCGTAAAAGATAAACATCACAGCATGAAATTAAGAATAAAATCAAATGCCAGAAAGATCTGGGTTTAAATCGTGTGATCCCAGCTGTGAGACACTGGGCAAGCTAGTTAACCTTTCTAAGGCTTAGTTTCTTTACTGAAATAATATAGTGATAGCACTTACATCGTGGGGTTTTGTGAGGATTAATGACATTATGCAAATGAAGTTCTTTGCACCTAGTAAATGTTCAATATACAATTGCTATTATTATTTTAATAGTAGTATTACCTCATTATTACTATCTGAATACAATAAGCCTTATGTTTTCTCCTATCTCTACCATTGAGGCAGACAAGGAGAAATAGCTGTATTTAAATTCTAACATACTCTTTTACAAGAGATGGAGCCATCTCTGTTTTCTGTGTTGATAATTAGCAGCTGCGAATAGAACGCTGGCAGCTCCACAAACGCATGGTGAAAGAGAAGAACATTAAGAATCTATCCAGCAAGATGGGGGAAGGGCACAAAAGTGGCAATTATTGTAAATGAAGCCACTAAACATTTTTATAGTTATTTTGGGCATTATAAGAAATACATGGATTCACATGGGCTGCTTTCTTAGATGCCATTTAATCAAAGCTTTATACAGAGTCTATTAAGTGTGCTGAGAAGAATTCACTAAACATAGACTGGAAACCTAAAGGGGTAAATTTTGGAAGTGCAAATCGGGAGTCTGTATTTACCACCTTTCTTAGAGGAAAACTCAGGGATGGAAAAGAGATCACCCATGCAGATTAGAATTTACCTTGCAACTACTTGGCAATATTTAGTTTTAAAAACCCACGTAATAATACAACATGTTCCAAGATTTTCTGTAGTGATGTTTTGTATGCACAACACAGTGATTCTAATTGAAATGCTGAGTGGTTTTCTTCTCCAAGGCTCAAATTCTTGATACATCGTCTGAATATCAAATACCCAGAACAATGCTGCAACACTGGGAGATGTGCAAATAAATGTGTTGTGTCGGGTTTCTGCCATGATACCAAGAACAGCTAATCATCCTCAGCCCCAGATGGCTGGAAACAAAATAGTTTTGAAATCTAGGTGACCTATTTTTCAAAACTTTTGTTGCAGTTGTCTTAGAAGAAAATAATCTGGATAAAAGGAAGAAGGAGGCATTGCTGTGCTTGTAGAGACTCTAAACCCAAAGGTCTTCCTGGGTAAACATCACCATTAATTTAAGGGAAAATAATCTAGATAAAAAGAATAAGGCATTGCTGTACTTGCTGGGACTCTAAATCCAAAGGTCTTCTTCCTAGAAAAACATGACCATTAATTTAAGAGATCATGAACTTAAGTATGTTATTTGAGAAACTGCTACTTTCACAACTTCTGCAAAAGCCTCATTGAGGATCCCTCCAAACAGTCCTCATTTATTCTTAAGGCTTCAGAAGTAAGAGTATTATGTATAATTTATTGTCCAGACCTGGGCACTTTTAGAACACTGCCAATAGTCATACCAGGACAGCAGGTGTAAAGTTAGTCTTTCCTGAGCTACTTGAAATATTACCATTGCTTTACCCAGAAGTCTAAATTACCTCACATCCCCAAAGGATTTATTTCATCTTTAATGATTTCTTTTTCTAAAAATTCCAAGCAGCGCCTTTTATGAGCAAACCAGATCGTCGTGGTCTCATTGAAATCTCTCCCCTTGTCCATCCAAAATAGAACTGACATGACCCTTGCTTCTGCATCGCATTGCCTCTATGAATCTGGCCTAGGACACTCACTTTCATTTCCTGCCCATTCATTTTGTTCCAATCTAACAACTTTGCCTCAATTCTTCTGTTAAAGAAAAAATTATCCAATGTTATTTGTTAAAGCATGGTTAAAAAAAAAAAAAAGCCTTTATTCAGGACCATCATGATAAGTATAGGGACCACTGCGACAGTCTTGCAGTGGGGGAGAGAGATTGAGCTCACCTCCTAATACAGCATGAGCAAGTGGAAATGTATAGCCAAGAAGCAGAGTGGGGGTCAGTGGAAGGAAAATTACCAACAGCAAACATCAGCGGTAAGGGAAATTCTGAGTAAACTGAACTAATAGGATTCTGGCTTAAGATAGGGCAGGATGGGCTGGGTGTGGTGGCTCACACCTGTAATCCCAGCACTTTGGGAGGCTGAGGCAGGTGGATCACGAGGTCAGGAGTTCAAGACCAGCCTGGCCAACATAGTGAAACCTTGTCTTTACTAAAAACACAAAAATTAGCCAGACATGGTGGCGTGTGCCTGTAGTCACAGCTACTGGGGAGGCTGAGGCAGGAGAATCACTCGAACCCGGGAGGTGGAGGTTACAGTGAGCCAAGATCGCGCCACTGCACTCCAGCCTGGCAACAGAGCAAGACTCCACCTCAAAAAAAAAAAAAAAAAAAATAGGGCAAGATGATCCAATATCACATGGGAGGCAGTGGAGGATGAGGAACCTAATCATGTATTGAGGGTGATCAGACATTGAGGGTGGAGGCTTTTTGCCAGACTGACTTAGCAGCTTCTTTGCTAAAACTGAATTTTACAAGGACATACACAGATGGACTTAGGATCTTGATGAAAGTTTGGCCAGGCAAAGAATCTTTGTCAGTTTCTAAAACCTTGAATCTGCTTACATTCTTTATCAACCTTCTAACTGGCCTGAAATGACTCAGGCTTCACCCACGGTTAAACAAATGTAAGTGTATTGGTAGGAAATCACCGAGTGTGCCAGACTCTGCAGAGACCATTTACTGAGCATTTTCTATGTGCCAGGAACAATGCCAAGCTCTTTGCTTATATTATTTTTATTTAATAATTGGAATCATCTTGTCAGATGGCTGTTCTTCCTGTTTTACAGATAGGAAAGTGAGGTTTAGAAAGGTTAAACAACTTCTATGGTCTTGTAGATAATGAATTGCAAACTTATTTCAAAGCAGGCTGAGCTGACTTCAGTGTCTGCTTCCTTAACCATAGCACTCAGCTGCATCTTCTTTGACTCTTGTGTTTCCTCTGCTTTGTTCAGAAAGTTTTGCAGGGAATAAAAATTTCACAGAACAAAGCTTTTTTTTTTTTTTTTTTTTTCAGACGGAGTCTCGCTCTGTTTCCCAGGCTGGAGTGCAGTGGCGCAATCTTGGCTCACCGCAAGTTCTGCCTCCCGGGTTCACGCCATTCTCCTGCCTCAGCCTCCCGAGTAGCTTAGACCTATAGGCACCCGCCACCAGGCCTGACTAATTTTTTTTGTATTTTTAATAGAGATGGGGTTTCACCGTGTTAGCCAGGATGATCTCAATCTCCTGACCTCGTGATCTGCCAGTCGCAGCCTCAAAATGTGCTGGGATTACAGGCGTGAGCCACCGCGCCCGGCCAGAACAAAGCTTTCTATGTGACAACATCTAACCCTGCTTTAACCTTTTGAAATTATAACGGTTTAGAGACATAAGGCTTAGTGATTTTTCTGCCCTCCCCTGCCCCACACCCAGGTTTTACTGATGACACCTAAGCATCTTCTTTTAGTTTTCAAAGGGCTGTCTCGAGCATCCTCTGATTTTATTCTCAAGAAGTGAGGAGGCGACCTAGGCAAGGCTGGGATTATGACTTTATAAATGAGAAAACAGTCATGGAAGGGCTAAATTCTTAGCCAAGGTCACGCATCTGTGACAAAAACTGATGTCAGCCAACTCTTAATTCAGGGACATCCTAATACTATGTGAGAGAGGAATTCTTCCCTCTTTTCCCTCTTTCCTGCCTTCTCTCCTCTTCCTTCCCTTCTCCCTTACACACCTTGCATGTAAAACTGTTTCTTCAGTAGTCTCAATTACATGTTACAATGTTAACTCTTAGCAACTTTTATTTTTGGTGAAAAACTTGTAAGCAAGTGATTCTAATTATGTACCAGGTGTGGCACCTAGGACACCAGACAGAAGTGCAGATAAGGTCTGATGCTTTCCAGCATTGCTAGAGGGAATGGCTAATTCCACATGTCCCCAGACTGTATCTAGGATCTAATGGCTCTAAAGCAGGTAAGCAGAACAATTTTCGAAAGTCAGAGAAGCAGTTTATGACCTTAAAGCATTTAGCAAACCAAATATCTGACCTGGCTAATTTAGACCAAATGTCCAAATTTTACCAATAATCTTTAAAATTGTCTTTATTTCCCAAAGATTATTTAAGTCATATGAACGAAAAGGCATTAGTTTTTGTTTTTCTGACAATATTTGATTTAAGCATTCATTATTTTTCAGCCAATTAATCAGAGCTCTTTCATATACAAACATCACACACACAACACATATAAATACACAGACAGAAATAGTTTCAGTACTTGTACGATTTTGTTCATTTGCCAGTTTTTAATGTTTCTCTTTGAAACACAGAGTTTCTAGGACCTAATAATTTGGCACAGCTGGAAGGCAAAGCAGATCCCCCAAAATTAAGGATCCCATTTTTATATTACATCTTGAATCCCAAAAGGACACTACAGAACAAGACAGTGCAAGGATTTTACCATGCATTTTATTGCAAGGCAACCCAAAACCAATCAACTCACTCTGTGATTAGCCCACCCTGATGGGAGCCTTATCTCTCAGTGGAGGGGTGGAGACTTTTCCATACCTGCCAGATGGCCAAGAGCATGCTTCTCCCATCCAAATGTGCAAAGATCCAAGTATCCTCTCATAACTGCCATTAGCCACCCCTAAAAGTATATTTCCTACCTAGTTATTATAAATCAAAATTCTCACATACTGCAAAGTAATTTCTGATACCCCTAAAAAGTCAAAAAACGTCAGATAAGGCAAAGCAAAACAGAGCAGAGCCTTAGATTTTAAGAGGGATCTGTCTGCTTTTAATTCCTGGGGTTTCATGAGGAGAATAGATGTTTTTTCCCAAAACGCAGTCTGTGGCGCCTCTTCTGTTTTTCCCAAGGAGTCCCAGGTTGTATTATCTTAGGTCCTCTCATGTGTGCATCAAGAGTAGCAAGAAGACAAAATGGAGAAGAAAAGAAAAAAACTTTTTTCCAGAAAAACACAATCCAAGAAGAGAATAAAACATAAAGGCCTTTAAAATATACCTATAGCTTGAATATCTGCTTTTAATTGAGCTGACTTTTAACCGTAGTGCTCCTTAAAAAATGAAATCCTTTTAAATCTCTTACCATCCTATGAGATGTTTTGGCTCTATGTTGCCACCCAATTCTGATCTTGAATTTTAATCCCCATGTGTTGAGTGAGAGACCTAGTGGTGGGTGATTGGATCATGCTGTTCTCATGACAGTAAGTTCTCATGAGATCTGATGCTTTAAAAGTGTTTGGCAGTTCCTCCTGCATTCTCTCCTGCTGCCATGTGAAGAAGGTTCCTTGCTTCCCTTTTGCCCTCTGCCATGATTGTAAGTTTCCTGAGGTCTCTGAAGCCATGCCAAACTGTGAGTCAATTAAAGCTCATTCCTTTATAAATTTTCCAGTCTCAGGGAAGTTCTTTATATCAGTGTAAAACCAGACAAATACACCCTACTTTAGCCGGGCAAAACAGCCAATATTTCTGGCTTTTAAACGTTACCAAAAATAAACTCACGCGAAACCAGTAAGGCTTAATTAAGGTTATGACTTAACCACGAATGGACAAGGTCTTCTCAAAGAGGTGGTTAGCAGTTTTTAGGAGATTTAGAATCTCCACAGGTAGCTCAGAGAAAGGGAGATTCAGAAATGAAGCCAGAAGTTGTTCGTGGAGGAGATGAGAGTCAACAAACGGTAAAGGTCACACAGATGTTAAGCCAGAAAGGACCCATTCCCTAAGCTGGGAATTGAACCCTGAACCCAGGCCGTCATTGTGAAAAGACAGAGCCTTAGCTACTAAGCCACAGCACTGGGCAATTTCCATTGCTCTTCCCAGAGGGAGTCTAGAGCAGCCAATTTTGAGCTTGCAAAGGCTTTTAACTGCTTGAGGTAATTTTTGGAGCTAACTACAACATGAACCCCCAAATTGCTGTCCTCTGGATAAGCAGAGACTAAGAGAAAGTACTGCCATGTGGTCACAAGCTCAAGCTTCCATGGACATAAAATAAGACGAGAAGAAAACTTCATTCAGTTTTTGTTTGTTTGTTTCAGGGACCTGCAGCAATGTTTGTTACTGACCAGCTTGCCAGGCTGGCTTTAACAGTGGGCTTATGGGGTCCTAAGCCCATGTTCTATCCTAAGGTACTCCTCTTTATGACAGAACAATACAGGAAGATAAATTTATAGCACAAAGTACACCACATTTGCTACAGCTTCAGACGCGCCTCACAAATTCTTTTCCCATTAATCAAAACTTCACAGAGGGGATAAACAGTTATTTTTGCCGTTTATTCAACTAGTTTGCACACAGGGAGGCCCAAAGCCTGACTGGTAAGAAATTCCTACCCTTTTGCCAGCACGCCAGGCTTCTGCGTTCCCTTTCCTTGGGCGGCCCTAGTGACCTGGCTCGCCACACCACGGCCCTGGGGGCCAAATTGCAACACAAAGGAAAATCATCTTCTTCCATTCTGAGCAGAGCAAAATATGTGTGACAAAACATAAACATTAGCCACTCCACTTAGCACCCAATATTCAACTGGCCAGGCTCAAACTTGCCCCTACTTGGGCCTCGTCATCTTTGATCCACTCAAAGTGGGGTGGAATGATTCTTGTGACCAAGTGTTTCAACATGTGGTGTCTGGGCAAGATGGTTGCCCTGTGTAACAGAAAATATATAAAAGGAGAGAAAAGGAGAAAAGCATTGTCTGTGGCAGGGTGGGGAAGGCGAGGAGCTCAGAGAGGCAGAGAAAGACCTACTTATTGCAGCAACACTGAATCAAAAGTTCAGGTCGCCACTTGTCAGTAGTGAAGGAATCTTCACTACCGTCCCATCAGCTCTCGAGTTTCCCCTTTCTGGAGAATAAAAGCTCCCCACGTCCAGTTATCCTGTACATGCCTAATCCTGTCACCCATAGCTGTCAGCAAAGAGTGCAAGGCAGATTAATCCAAAGAGAATAGCAATTAACATCCCATCATGCCAAATCCATTTTTAACCAAGAGGGACTTCACTGAGAGAAGCCTTTAGACCTCTAAATCTTAGGAAGGACTCTAACCTTCCTAAGTTGGGGCTCAAACCCAAGTTTGGTCAAGTATCCTTACCTTTTATTAAGAGGGGCCTTTAACCTTCTCCGTCTTAGGAGGGACTCTAACCCAATACCATCATTTACCTGGGTAAAATACACCCCACCACTTACCCAAAGTCAGCCAAGTGGTTCTGCAGTCTATTTCCTTTGGGTCAGGCATCTCCTCAGGGTAGTCCCTTCCTGGTTGCCAGGAAGATGTTGCCAAAAAGGAGTTCCAGTGCAGACCCCAAGAGAGGGTTCTTGGACCTTGCACGAGAAAGAATTCAAGATGAGTCTGTAGAGTAAAATGAAAGCAAGCTTATTAAGAAAGTAAAAGAATAAAGAATGGCTACTCTATAGGCGGAGCAGTGGTATGGGCTGCCTACCTGATTATACTTAAAATTGCTTCTTTAATAATTATATGCTAAACAAGGGGTGGATTATTCATGAGTTGTCCAGGAAAGGGGTGGGCAGTTCCCAGAACCGAGGGTTTATCCCCTTCTTGGACCATATAGGGTGACTTCTTGATGTTTCCATGACATTTGTGAACTATCATGGCACTGGTGGGAGTGTCCCTTAGCATCCTAATACATTATAAATGTATAATGAGCAGTAAGGGCAACCAGAGGTCACTTTCATCACCATCTTGGTTTTGGTGGGTTTGGGCCAGCTTCTTTACCACAATCTGTTTTATCAGCAAGGTCTTTGTGACCTGTATCTTGTGCTGACCTCCTATTTCATCTTGTGACTTAAAATGCCTAACCTCCTGGGAATGCAGTCCAGTAGGTCTCGGCCTTATTTTACCCAGCTCCTGTTCAAGATGGAGTTGTTCTGGTTTGAATGCCTCTGACACCTTCCTTCCTTCCTTGGTTTTTATCTATCTATCAAGACAGTGATTAAAAAGGAAAAGAAAACATCAATCTCCTGATCTAACTCTTTTAAAACCAGTTCAAGCGTACCCAATTTAGGAAGACTTTGTGAAGGAAGATAGGGTGGGTACAGTAAGATCTTCCTTCTATATCACCATTGTATTTAACAGACCTGAATTTGAGTTTGAGCTTGAGCTGAGCCTCCTATTAGCCTGGTTAACTCAAGGGATTTAATGAGTCACTTTGAACCAGAATTTCTTCTCATTACATTGAAATGATAATTGTTTTTATTTGATAAATATTTAGAGGATTTTAGGGACAATACCTATAAGGCACTTAGCCCAATGCTGGGTACAATAAGTACATAACACATTACAATTTGTCTCTTTATTGTTACTGTGTTATTGAAGAAGAACAAGAAAGACGTAAGAAGATACTTCTGTATAACACCTTGCCATATTCTATCAAGCTGCAGGTGGGATCAATGAATAAGAGGAAGACAACAAAAATAATGGTGGTAGAAAATGTATGTTTGGAATGTTTACAGAGGGCATCATTTGTAAGCATATGGCACCTTAGATGGTAGAAGAAAACTACCTTGCATTATAAGTACTCTAGAATAAAAACAAATTTAAGGTCTGGTGCCTTGTATCCACAGGACCTAACTCAGTGCTTGACAAATAGCAAATATTAAAAAATGTAGATTTATGAATAAAAGAATTACATAATTTGCTTCTTACCTTTGTAGCCCTATCCTCTTTCAGTGGCACAAAACAAGTCCTCACTGAAGTGTCTGGTTAAGTGAATTACTCTTTATAATAAATAGCATCTTCTGAAGATTGAATTTGATTGTATTAAAGCCCCTCTGGAGATGTGAGAATACTTTCCCACGGGTAGTGAAAAATTATTAGGTCATTTCACCACAGTATTTTCAGATATGTTATACATCTGTCTTTGGGGATTTTAGACCATTCATTATATTTTGTAAAGCATTAATGTGTCTGAGGTTACTCTCCCTAGGCTACCATAAAGAGACAACCATGGCTGGTGGATAAGACAGAACGAGTACTTTTTAAGCTATGTGGCTTTCTTTCCTGTAATGTCTAATGATGGTTATACAGACTGCATAGTAAATGAGACAAAAGGCAGAGCTGTAATTGCTAAAAATAACTATGTCGAAACACACAGAAGAGTAAGAGAGTCATCTTGTGAATATTAAAGAGGAATATCAACTTTTTACTACATTTGACCAATGATAGCCTGTTCTAAAAATACTGCCTTTGATTAGACACTCTGTTTTGAGAGAAAATAAGTGGTTTCTTTGAAAAGTAACCAATCTTCCCCTCATAGTATTGCACAAACTTCATGTTAATAGCCCAAACAAAAAATTGTAATAGAACATACCATCGAGAATGTACAAAGTCATTGTGTTAAACTTTCCCCCTATTCTCTTTGAAAAATGTCTTTCATCATACAAATGTTTCTTATTTTTGGAAGAGTTATTTGGCATGATCTTTACATGTTAGTTTCAAAAGTATTCCATTTAACATATGTGAGAGGGCTAAGATACCAAATGCCAGGTAAATCAACCTATTTACAAAAATATATGTATATCTAGATTTTTTGTATCTGACAATGTAGGATATATTGTATTCTCTCTAATCTTATATTAAAATAAGATGAACAAGAGATAAAGGCCAAGTAGCTTAGGAAGGCCAACCCTACTAGTGAAATGCAAAATATATACAGTATTCTAAATTTTCCACTATTTCCTTTAGTTGCAATACAGTGTTAATGATGAGTGGTTAAATTTTTTGAAATTCAAAATGTAATTAATAGCATAATATTCTTATTTTTCATCCCCCAAAAATGCTTTGCTGATGTTGTGTAACTATACTAGTTTTGTAAAAGCAATGTATTCTCTCCTGCAATAACCACGTGAAATGGGGATGCAGAGGGATAAAAAAAAAAAGAGGATGGAATGGAAATGAACTTTCTTTTCTATCTCTAATTTTTTTAAGTTAGATAACTTTTTAAGAACATTAATTACCTTGGCATCAAGAGAACAGTAAATGATAGGTAGTCTTTTTTCATTGAACAAAATACCAAACTTGTCATCTTCAGTATCAGATGATTTAGTTTCTTCTTCATTTCATTTCTAATAATACCAAAATATTATCACCTTCCTTCTATGACTGTCATTGTCCCATGCAACTCTCTCATTAGCTACACTTTGCTGGGGCTAGTCATGCATTTTAAAACCACAGGTCGCCGAGGGCGGTGGCTCACGCCTGTAATCCCAGCACTTTGGGAGGCCGAGGCGGGCGGATCACGAGGTCAGGAAATCGAGACCTCGGTGAAACCCCGTCTCTACTAAAAATACAAAAAATTAGCCGGGCGTGGTGGCGGGCGCCTGTAGTCCCAGCTACTCGGTGAGGCTGAGGCAGGAGAATGGCGGGAACCCGGGAGGCGGAGCTTGCAGTGAGCCGAGATCGCGCCACTGCACTCCAGCCTGGGTGACGGAGCAAGACTCCGTCTCAAAAAACAAAAAAAAAAACAAAAAAACCCCCCAAAAAAACCACAGGTCAAATACTCTTCACTCAATGAGACAAAATACAAATAAATTATAGCCTGTGACATTTTGGAACTCATTGGTGCAAATCCTCCAGGATTTAGAGATTTGGGAAATCGTGAAGAGGAATTTTCAGGAAAAAGCTGCTGCTTACACAAGGAACCTCCCACGTGCAAAGCAGGTAATCAGAAACGAAGAAAAAAAGAGTGGGGAAGGGGAATTAAGAGGAGAAAAGATGGGGAGAGAAATAACTAAAAAGAGCAAGAGACAAACCTGAATCCTGTGATAGCAAGTTATAACAGCATCCTTAAATGATTGCACAGATATTTATAAAATCATCAAGGTGAGAATTGCAACAAGAAGGAAAATACTAAGATTAGTCGTTTGCAGCAAAGTCAGGGAGAGATTACAAACAGCAATCAGTTAATTTTTTTAAATGTTATAGATGTGGAGGAGCCTTTAGGAATCATTCTGTTCCTTGTCTTTAAAATGTCACACCACCAAATACTTTTGTATTGTAAATTATTTATGAAAACTCAGAGTAAATAGGAGGGACACCTTTTAACAGGAAGTAGGTATTTCATAATTATTCTGAAATAGTCTAGGGAGACTGCTTCCTAAGAGGTCCCAGCCATGGGAAATCATCAGGAAGGTGATACCCATATTTCCTCCCACACTTTAGTATGAAAGAAATATAATTTTAAAACAATATCATTAGATATGATATGATGTATATTATGTCTTGCAGGGATATGTTTTACTCAGAGATGAATGTTTTAGAAAAAACCTCCTACTACGACTATGGACTTGTCTGTTTTTCTTTATAATTTGGTCAATTTTTCCTTTAAGTTTTTTGAAGCTGTATTAATATATACATACAAATTTAGAATTGGCATGTCTTCTGAGGAGAAATGGAGTTTTATCACTATGAATTATCCTATTTGTTCTAGTAAAATCTTTTTTTCTAGTATTAATACAGCCACCACAGGCTGCTTTAAATTTTGTTTTTATGTTATATATAATATAGTAACATGAATACATAATACATATATATTTAATTATTTTATATGTGTATATTAATAGAAAGGCTCTTTAGAGAACATATAATTTTGGCTTTCTGTTTGCTTATTTTTTCCCAGTATGCCAATTTCTATCTTTTAATTGGTATATTTCATTTATCTAAATTTAATACAATTACTGATATTTAGATTTAAATCTACTACCTCATTATGTTTTTTGTCTGCCCAAATGGCTCTATATTAATTTCCTCCTCCTTCCTTTATTGATTTATTTTGAATCTACAGGAAATTTTTTAATCATTCAATTTCTTCTATTAACTTAGAAGTTATAGACTAATCTTTGTGTTAATTCTAGTAATTATAACATATTCTTCTCTTATCAAAGAATAATTGTAATACATACATTTATGTTTCTTCTAGCCCTTAAAACCATATCTGCTGTTCTTGAATTACAGAATTAGATGCTATCACTCTATGATTATAATTATATATATTTTCATATTTTTAATAATCAATGTTCTTTTACATTTGCCCAGATATCACTTTTACTCCTTATTTTTTTCTGTATCATTTCCCTTCTGTATAAGTAACATCCTTTAGATTTTTCTTTAGTGTGCATCTAAAACATCTTTGTTTTACCTTCATTCTTGAAGGACATTTTCAGTGGGTATGGAATTCAAATTTGGGTAGTTATCTCCTTTCAACCTATTAAAAATATTCCACTGTCTCCTGCTTCTTATGTTGCTGTTGAGAAGTCAGCTCTAAGTTTAACTGTTCTCTTTTTATAGGCCAGTCATCTATTTTTCTTGGATAGCATTTAAGATTTCCTCGTTGTCTGTGATTCTTGCTGGTATTCACTGGGTTTCTTGACTCCATGGATAGATATGTTTCATCAATTCTAAAAAAAATTTAGCCTTTAGCTCTTCCAACATTGCCTCAGCCCCATTCTGTCTCTTGGATTCTTTTAAGGCTCTACTGAATATATGACAGACTTCCATGCTGTGTTTTCTATGTCTTTTACTTTCTTTTGTTTCTTGCATCATTTCCATCTTTTGGTCTCTCTGTGCTTTCGACCCGTTTTTCATTCCCTGATTCTCTCTTCTGTTACACCTAAATTCCAATGAACTCATCAATTGATTTCTTAATTTTGGTTGTTATCTTTTTCTGTTTATAACTTCTATTTTGTTCTTTCCCAAATTTCCTACATAATATCACTTTTTATATTTTCAGGTTGCCTTTCAAATTTTTCATGCCTAACTTTTATCCCCTGAAGTAAGCATGGCTGTTTTACAGAACCTTTGTAATGGCTACAGTATTTGAAGTCTTTGTGTGTTTCTGTTGTCTTTTGGTTCTGCTGGTTCTTACTCATGCTGTCCCACCTCCTCATGTGTTTGGTTACCTTTTATTGTGTGTGAAGTATGGTGTTTCAGTTATTGCTAGTAGAAGTTATTTGAGTGTCCCAAGTCAGTTGTCTTTTGCTTTTTCCAGGCTTGTAGGCAATAGCAATCTGGAATTACTTTAATCTAAATAGAAGGTCTCAGATTGTCTAGGTCACCCAGATGACTTACAGTCGGGTTGCAGTCGTTATGAGTACTCATTTACTTTTGCTTCGCCTTTGCTGTTAGAATGTGGCACTCTGAAGTCCCAGCCCAGAAACAAGAATAATGATCAAGCTTACCTAGACACCAGCTTTTTCCATCTAGCCCCCATTAGTCTATCAAAACCTCCGTTCAGCCTCTTAGCCATCTCTCCTGGATCAGCAAATATCACCAGAGCAAAAGTCCCTGAGTGCTCTATGTTCTTGGCTGTGGTCTCCTATTTACCCTCAGATCTCAGCCTGATAATTCTTTATAATCTCATGTGTTCTTAAATGCTTTTTAAAATTTGCAGTTTTTCTCCTAGCCTTTTAAATTGTCTTTATTGGTTGGCGATTGTCCAGAATTACCCAGTCTGCCATTAATTAAGTAGAATTTCATATGTACTTAAAATTGTATCGTTTCCTATAGTTTTATTACTCATTGAAAAGGGGATTACCTGTTTCATTACGCTGTTTTAAGTAAACTGATCCATTTAAAGCCCCAAGAATAGTACCTGGTATATAGTGAATGTTCAATAAAGTTTAGCTTTTATTGTTTTTTCTAATATTGTCACTTTTTGTTAAAAAACGTCTCATGTAAAAAAATGGAACCTTGATGTTAGTGAAAGGCTCACACTTACAAAAAAGTCTTCCTAGTTTATAAACTGTCAAAGAAATTAAACAAATGTTAAGCAAATTTGTATTCATATAATTAAGGTATACTAATTCTACGATCCTTGAAGTTAAAAAAAAATTCTGGTCTAGCTCCATTGTATCATTGCTGGCTGTAGATATCTGAAACGTAAAATGTATCTAATGAATTTTATACAATGTATTATTAATATTCAGGATGTGGCTTATTTATGGAGGTTGCTGGTTTTAACAGTTCCTTTTACTCTTGCTTCTCTCCCTTTTCCTTAACATATTTTTAAATTGTTATCCATATTCCTTAAAGGAACCCTGACTTACTAGAATTACTTGGATTTATTAACTCAACAAAGAATTTATTTCAATTCTTAGCATTCTCTAAAAGGTGACTACTTAGGCTTTTACTTGAGAAAGAGGAAGAAAAGCGTCTGTGTTTGCAGTAAAATGTATGCTCTTCCATTTTTGCTTTTAAACATTCATAGGCATAGCTACTCTTTCCATCAGAGTGGAACGGGTGGGTGCTGGGTGCTGTGTGGTTATGATGTCAAAATTAAGATGGATGAGGAGCAACCAAGTGAAACATCCAATTCCTAGTTTTAAAATATCCCCTCCCCCACCTCCACTAAGTGATATTGGCAAAGCAATTTTATAATGTGTGAAAGCCACACAAGAGATGAGAATGCAGCCCTCCGTAATATTGTTAGTGGAAGGACTCTAAAATTTGTTCCCTGGACTATTTGCTCCTATTTTTTCAATGGGTTTCATATGATTTTAGAGGAGTCTTGTATGTCAAATGTCATCATTTTCACACCAAAATAAATTTTACAAAAATAGAAACAGGAATTTATAAAACAATGGATTTTAAAAAGGCACTATCACATTAAATCCTGTCATTTAATGAATGCAGAAACTGAGACTTAGGAGGGTGAATTGCTTCGTTACAAAAAAGAAAATTGGCTGAATCCTTTCCCTGGGCTGAAGAACTCCCATGGGAACCTTGATCAGGTGGCCTTTGCAGTTATTTTCTGGAGTGGCTGGAAAACACGACTTCTGTGAGTGAGTGTGGGTTGTAGACAAGAAGGGTAGGCCAGAACAGAAGACAGGCGGCACAGCCAAGGTGAGAATGTGAGAGATTTGGATCTGAAAACAGAGTTCAAAGTACAACATGGCATAAATATTCAGATTCTAAGACATGAATAAAGCAAGATTCCTTGTAGAATGTTCTAACATCGCATTAAGGCTATTTAACTGGTTTAAAGTTGCATAATTGATAAAGATATCTTTATCAACACCATAAAGTCTACATTTCTTAGAAATTTACTATGGGCTGGGCACAGTGTCCAAGGCGGGTGGATCATCTGAGGTCAGGAATTCAAGATCAGCCTGGCCAACATGGCAAAACCCTGTCTTTACCAAAAATACAAAAATTAGCCGGGTGTGGTGGTGTGTGCCTATAATCCTTGCTACTGGAGAGGCTGAGGCCAGAGAATCGCTTGAACCCAGGAGGCGAGGTTGCAGTGAGCCAAGATAGCCCCACTGTACTCCAGCTGAGGCAACAAGAGCGAGATTCCGTCTCAAACAACAACAACAACAATTACTATGGGTTACACACTATGATTTACACTCATTGCTTCATTTAATCTTCTCAAAGAACCATGAGATCAGTGATGACACTATTCTGTTTTTATCGATGAGGAAACTGAGGCTCAATAAAATTAGGTTGCCCCCAAATCCCATAAGTGCCTCTCTCTTTAGGCTGTCTATACTCTTAACCAATATGCCCCCTTTGCCTTCCTTTTCGTTAATATTTGTTTTCTCTGCCTGATTGAAAGGTCTGGCAAGAAAATAAACCTATCCTTGTAATTCACTACTGAGGTCTCACTTCCAAGCAAAGTACCCAATGCAAAATAAATACTTGTTGAATGAACTAATAAATGAGTAAATTAATAGAGTAAGGCATTTTACCATCACTCCTGTGGGCTTGCCAACTACCTCATTATGACTCTAAGAAGCCACAACGACCTCTTTATGACTTTAAGGCTCTGGGTTAGATGAATGTTTCCCCTTATACTAGACACAATCATCTGTTTCTTGGCAGTAATTGTCATATTTGCTTTTGCCATTAAGTCCTTGTTCTCAAAGTTTTCATGAGAGTAAAAATTAAAAAGTTAATTTTTAAAGTAGATCTATTCATGTCTCTACTATTGCAGACTACTGTCACTTAACATGTTATCTGTTCAACAATAGTAAATAATGTTTAGAAAGATTTAAAAGCCTAAGACTTTTGGCTTAAATAAGAAATAGTAGAAAGATTTTTATTCCTGTCTGTTGAGAAACATTCATTTGTTACCTAGACACTTTACTACTTGGAATGCATCCTTATAACTGATTCAGAAATCTGCATCAAGATATAAAATAATATTGCCTCACATTTGCATAATGTAATTAAGATTTCAGAACTGTTTCCCATCACATCTATCATTTTATGTTTTTCTTTAGCAGAGCCTTGGTGAATTTTGAATTCATTGTGCCATAACAATATATAGTTTAATGCCATTAAAACATTGGTATTGAGGGGTAAAACTACAACCTTCCTTTATACAGCACTATATAAACTGCTTTCACATATGTTATCTTAATGGACCTCACAACAACCCTGAGAAGGAGATAAAGCAAGTATTATAATCTTTATTTTACAGAACAGGAAATGGAGCCTAAGAAGTTAATTGACTTACTTTTGAAGGTCACTCAGCTAGTAAGTAGTAAAGCCCAGACTAGATTCTAGGACTACTGATTTTAAGCCTGTTCTCCTTAAATCTTTTTATTCTCCCTGACATTTTGCTGTATATAAAATTTATGCCTCTTGATTTTAGTCTTTTTAACTTTCTTTTTTTGATAGCTAATATATTTGATGGAAGCAGTGATAAAATTGTATGTTTCAGCAGAATCCATATATCACAATAATGTTATAAAGCATTTATAATATGAAAAAAATTTAATATGTGAAACAAAAAATCTGTATGATACCTTGAAGAGTAACTAAACCCACCCTGTAATTGTAAGGATAACTAAACTGGATTCCAAGTAAATTAATGATTTGCCCATGTTCAAGAAGGTAATTAGTAAAAGAACTCATAGTGTTCCTATTTCCTGACTCATTTGTTCATCAATACTCCTTCGGATTTTAAGCCTCTATTACAGGCTGATCATTCTATTAGGCATTGAAGAATTCAAAGACAAGTAGAACATCATTGCCTTTGTATAATTTCCAGCCTAATAGAGACATGAGGCAGGCACATTGATAAATAAAATGAAATAGAGAGGACAATGGCACCTTAAAGAAAAACTACGATTAGGAGAACAAAAGAAGAAAGACTAGGATGATTGTTTTTTTGTTTGTTTTTTCGAGATGGAATCTCACCCTGTTGCCCAGGCTGGAGTGCCAGTGTCACAATCTTGGCTCACTTTAACATCCGCCTCCTGGATTTAGGCAGTTCTTTGCCACAGCCTCCTGAGTAGCTGGGATTACAGATGCATGCCTCCACTCCAGGCTCAATTTTTGTATTTTTAGTAGAGATGGGGTTTCACCATCTTGGCCAAGCTGGTCTTGAACTCCTGACCTTGTGATCCACCTACCTCGGCCTCCCAAAGTGTTGGGATTACAGGCGTGAGCCACCCCACCTGGCCTAGAATGATATTTTTACCTCTTGCTTTCTTTATACTGACTTCAGAGTAAGTCATCGATATACAAAATACTTAATTCCATTTTTTAAATATCTTAAAACATATACTATATACATCGGTATATATACATGTACATATTTATACAGGTGCTTTTATAGATCCTTGTTATTATACATAGAAATATTTTTATATGTAATTGTTGGCATGTATGTATGTAGGTATAGATGTGCACATAAATATTTTTAAGTGTGTCTGGATTTACATACACAAATGCATGCAAGTATGTATAAGAGTCTCATAATACAAACTAGCAACATTCTCATTGGATACTGAGATAGTCTCAATTCTGCTAATGTAATTTAATTTTTCATAATACAGTTATAAAATATCACTTAAACACTGGACAGCTCCATAAATCTATTTATGTCATTTATTTAATAAATATGTGAACAAAGCAAGTAAAATTTATTACCACAGTTCAATTCCTTGATTTATTAAAAATGCTTCCTTTTAGGTTAAACTGTCATGCTTAAACATTTTCCCTTCCATCACCAGCACTAACAATTGGATGCACTGAGAGGATGATTTCAACAAGGAAACAAAATATGCTGTTGAGGTGGTAGTGGTTGTTTAGGGGAGTCACTGCCTCTACATGTTTAGTGGGAGAGTTCTGTAAGAGAAAGAGGTGGCATTTGTGACTAAGTGGAGTGTTCAGATTTAGAAGTCAGTGGCATTGGCAGTTGAAATTGTGAGCACCCTGAGATTAGGGACCCTGTTTTTCTGTTTACACCTATTCTCGGTGCCTAACATGGCAATGGGCACATAATCAACACTCAATAAACGTTTGCCATGAGGCAAGTATAATAATTTAATAAAAAAAAAAAAAAAAGAGTAAGGCCAACTTGCCATGGTGTGTAATGGCCTGTGTTCACACCCAGGAGGTAAACTCAGCTGCATGCTGGCTTCAGAGTCCTCACAAATTGAACCCAGGAACCCACAATGTTACAAACGGCTTCATGTTGTGAAACTTTGAGGTCTCTCGTAACTGTTGAATTTCTTCGATTAAGACATAATTCATTGCATTTTGCAACATTGATTTACTACCATCTTTTCAGGAAAAAACACACATCAATTTTAAAAAGCACCTCAATTTCAGGAACATTGAAATGTGGTAGGGGGAGCAGAAAGTTAATATTAGAATTGAATAAACAGAAGTTAAAACTGCGAATGAAAAATAACAAGGTTACAGAACTATTTATTCTGGAGATTATTAAACTAATCATAATTAACATGTAAGTGTTGGTAATTATAATTCCAACCTATTTCTCCTCCTACTCCTACGTGACTAGCTGTTAATTAAGTCAGTGTTTTGGAATGTGGTGTGCATCAGAATGAACTGGGAGCCTCCTAAAAGTGAAGATGCCTAGTCCTCACCTCAGAGCTTCTAGTTCAGATTTATATGGGTAGAACCTAACTGCTGCGTGGTTCACAAACTCCTCAGGTGATATGGGTTATCTTCAAGTTTTGAGAGTTAATGTCTGAAACTCAATGCTGAGGGAAATATGAATCTTTCTTCGGTCCACATTTCTTTACATTTTATTTTGTTTTTCATTTTTTGTTAGCTTTATTGTTTTGAAGTCAACACTATTTTTCCATTGTCACTTAAATCTTAGTCTTGTGGAGTTTCACCATATGTATTTAAATGTGTAAAATAATTTCATACTCTTTGACTCAATAGTTGCACATTTCCCAGAACATCTCCTAAGGATATCTTTTAGAAAATAGGCAAATATTTATTTGCAAAATATAAAATACCAATTTAAATTGCCCTCTTCTCTCACTTACAATCTTTGGGGAAAATGCTGAGACATCACATCCAGCATTTTCTAACTAACTTTGTTCAGACAAGCTGATGTAGCCCGCCTCAAAACACTTATATTCTGTCCTGTGGAAGCATTTGGTTCAAATCATGACTCCTCCCTAATCTCTTACTTCAACTCATTTTGCTAAGAAGACTCTGTGCTTACTATTGCTGATCTGATTTGCATATCAGTCATTGACTCACCATAAATTTAGTATCAAAACCCACTGTTGTGCATTACATCTACAGTCAGTCAAAGTTTAGGAAGGGTGGTGCATGATGGAAAATGAATATATCTATCAATTTTGGAGCAGGATATGTTACCAGGGAGAGTGTACCAATGCTAGGGAAACACTGGTAGCTACATGTTTCAGTTCTGGGAGCAACAACATCATAAAAGTTAAGAAAAGAACATCTCACGGGGCCTAGGAGGGGGCTGTGTCACTCTGAGATAATGTGGTATTTATCTAGTATTTCCCAGAGTGTGGTGTTGATGGCATATGAATGGATTTTTCCCCATAGTAATATACTTATTGTAGCATGTACTAGAAAATATTACTGACATACCACAACTTTGAACAGATATGGTACTTAGGCTGAGGCTAAAATAGCTGGACTTTGAGGAAAAGAAATGAGTTAATTTACATAGAAATGAATTAAGTAACGTTAAGTTGGCATGTGGATATGATGAAGATTGCGAGGATGCTACAAAAATGCCTAAGGTTTAGTTGAGCATCCCTAATCCAAAAAATCCGAAATCCGAAGTGCTCCGAAGAGCATGTCCTTTGAGTGTCATTTCAGATTTTGGATTTTAAAATTAGGAATACTCAATCTGTAATATTTGGGTAGATCATAATTTTTAGGATAAATGGTAGAATATACAGAGATTTCTAGTGATACTTCATAATAGGTACTCAATACTACAGTATTATTGTTATTATTTGCTTTCTTTTTTAAAGAGATGTCTGTTAAACCAGATGACCATAAAAAGTGTTAAGAAAAGAATTTGTAGCTGGGCACAGTGGCATGTACCTATAGTCTCAGCTGTTTGGGAGGCTGGGGCAGAAGGATTGCTTGAGTCCAGGAGTTTGAATATCTCAATATTTCAGCCAGAATCCCCATGCCTCTTCCTTGCCAGCCTTGACTGAAAAGCATTGCTGGTCAACACTTTGTTAGAATGCCGTTACTGGTTCTCCAGTCTTGGGGAAGATGGAAAAAACCAGTATCCCTTCTGATCCTCTCTTGAATCAGTGA
Organism: Symphalangus syndactylus; assembly: GCF_028878055.3. Lineage (NCBI taxonomy): Eukaryota > Metazoa > Chordata > Mammalia > Primates > Hylobatidae > Symphalangus > Symphalangus syndactylus. The sequence goes on from NC_072429.2 coordinate 39,128,114, forward strand.
ACCAAGGGAATTCACTTCTGTAAGAGTCTTTCCTTATTAATATAGTTTAAAGTTTTCCTGTCAGATCTAAATTTTATTTTCCAATATCTGCATGATATTCCACTGTAGAGCTATGCCATTATAGATACTAATATTTAGGTTATTTCCAGCGTTTCACTACCTGAAGCAATACTATATTTGCATAATGCCATATACAAAAATCATTTCACACATGTTCAAGTATACCTATAACATAAATTCCTAGCAGAGTGTCTAAATCAAAGGCTATTTACATTTTCAATTGTTAAATATGTTGCCAGATTACTCTGCAGAAAGCTTGTGCTACTTTATACTCCCACTACAACACAGGAGTGTTTCCCCACATCCACATCAAAACAGTCCATTTAAAACACATTATTCATCTTATACATAAAAAATAGAGCTATAGTTTTAAATGGCAAGTCCTTAATTATGCATAATGTGAAGGCTTTGCTTTCTTTCAATGCTTTATGACAAACTGCATAACCAGCCTCCCAGCCATACACTTTATCCTGTGGATAGAAGGTCAGAGCACTTCTGCCCTGGAAGTAACCTTGTATTTCACTTGCTTTGCATATCGGAAAGGTGACGCCCAAGGTAGAGACGATGGGGTGTTGCCAAGAGTCACACAGGACCTCAGACTTTTTTTTTTTTTTTTTTTTGAGACAGGTCTCACTCTGTCACCCAGGCTGGAGTGCGGTGGTGCAATCTTGGCTCACTGCAACCACTGCCTCTCCGGCTCAAATGATTCTCGTGGCTCAAATGATCCTCGGCTAATTTTTGTATTTTTAGTAGAGAGGGGTTTCTCCATGTTGCACAGGCTGGTCTCAAACTCCTAGGCTCAAGCAATCCATCCACCTCGACCTCCCAAGGTGTTAGGATTACAGGCATAAGCCACCATACCCAGCCTTACTGTTTACTTAACAACTGACCATTCACTGTCTCTGAGTGAAGGGGTTCCTGGAATTCTCTTCCTGGCTCCAATAATCCACTGCTTATGATGCAGAAGATAAGTGACTTTGTTAGAATTTGAGGGCTCAAACTCAGCTTGATCAACACAAGTTTTTCACACACTTATAATGGGTTTAACTGATGTAAAAGGCATTTTAAGAAACCAGAGGAAATTTATTCTTAAAAGCAAAGAACATTCTGTTTTGCAACAACGAACATATTCCAAAGAGATTTCACTCATGTATCCTGAATGTGGCATCTGATGAGATAAAATTATCCTGGCTGATTTGTGTGCAGATGTTTGCTTGTACCTTGTAATTCATACTCTGCTACATTATTAGTGCTATTTTCTCTTCCTATAAAATGCTGCATCCTTCAGAAAACAGCTCCAATGGGCCTATGACTACCTACCTTCAAACACAGTCAAATAAAGTGCTTCTTTGGAGAAGCTTCTTCCTCACTCCACCATAGAGCCTTTCTGCAAAATCAGAATAACCACAGTATCAAGTAGAAATGATTATTGACAGCCAAAGATATTTAAAAGTTAAGGAAGTGAAACCTCTGCTTGACTTTACTTTTGAGTAATGACTGGGGCAATTGATTACCAGAGGGAATCCAGTTGGCTTTCCATGAAGAAGCTGACTAATAATGGATAATTTAATCTTCTGGGAGAGTGAATCATTCCTCACTCCCTGGTTGTCTTTCCTCTTACCTTGCTCTGCCTCTAATGTTGGAGCCTCCTCCTCTCTTCCCTAACACCAAACTTCCCAGTAAAAGGAGGCCAGGAGAGAAACAGAACATACAGCCATGTCCCACGCGATGATGTTTCTGTATGATGTTTCTGTCAAAGATGGACCACATCTACCATGGTGGTCCATCCCATAAGATTATAATGGAGCTGAAAAGTTCCTTTTGCTTAGTGACATTGTAGCAGTCATAACATTGTAGCACATTGTAGCAGTTTTAATGTTGTAGCACAATGCATTACTCACGTGTTTGTGGTATTACTGCTGTAAACAAATCTACAGCATTGCCAGTCTATAAAAGTATGTCACATATAATGTTGCACAGTATATATTTGATAATGATAATAAATCATTATCATTATCAAATGATATTTTGCTTATTTGATATCATTATCAAATACATATGTTGCTTATGTATTTGCTATACTATACTTCCTTGTTATTTTAGAGTATACTCCTTCTACTTATATATAAAAGTTAACTGTAAGACAGCCTCAGGAGGTATTCCAAAAGGCATTGTTAATATAGGAGATGACAGTTCCATGCATGTTATTGCGCCTGAAGACCTTCTAGGGGGACAGGCTGTGGAGATGGAAGACAGATACTAGTGATCCTGACCCCTGACCCTGTGCAGGCCTAAGGTAATGTGTGGTTGGTGTTTGTGTCTTAGTTTTTAACAAAACATTTAAGAAGTTAAAAACAAACATTTAATAGAAAAAGCATACAGAATAAGATATAAAAAAGAAAATGCATAGCAGTACAAAAATATTAGTGTTTTAAGCTGTTGTTACAAAAGAGTCAGAAGTTTAAAAATTAAAAAGTTTATGAAGTAAAAAAGTTGAAGTAAAAAAGTGTATGAAGTAAACAAGTTACAGTAAAGGCCAAGTACAGTGGCTCATGCTTGTAATCCCAGCACTTTGAGGCTGAGGTAGGAGGATTGTTTGAGTTCAAGAGCACGAGACCAGGCTGGGAAACATAGTGAGATCTTGTCACTACAAAAAAAAAAAAAAAAAAAAAAACTAGCTGGGCATGGTTGCTTGCACCTGTGGTCCCACCTACTCAGAAGGCTAAGATGGGAGGATCACTTGAATCTCAGAGGTAAAGGCTGCAGTGAGCCATGACTGCACTACTGCACTCCAGTCTGGGCAACAGAGCAAGACTCTGTCTCAAAAAAAAAAAAGTTACAGTAAGCTAAGGTTAACTTCTTATTGAAGAAATAAAACTGTTATGTAAATTTAGTGTAGCCTAAGTGTTTATAAAGTCTACAGTAATGTACGGTGATGACTAGGTCTTCACGTTCACTCACCACTCACTTATTCGCTCACCCAGAACAACTTCCAGTCCAGCAAGCTGCACTCACAGTACGTGCTCCATACAGGTTTACCATTTATTTTTATATTGTATTTTTATTGTACCTTTTCTATGTTTAAGTATGTTTAGATACATAAATACTTATGACTTAACAGTTGCCTACAGTATGAGTACAGTTGCGTGCTGTACCCATTTGTAGCCTAGGATCAATAGGCTATAACATATAGCCTGGGTGTATAGTGGGCTCTACCATATAGGTTTGTATAAGTACATTCTGTGATGTTCACAGGATGACAAAATCGCCAAAAGATACATTCCTCAGAATATATCTGTCTTATTAAATTACACATGACTGTATATCATTATCTCTTCTTGAGAGAAGAAAAGTATAGGAGACCTGGATTTTAGCACTAGATCCACCACTCACTCACTATGGGATATGAGGCAAGTCAAAACATTTCCCTGGGTATCTCTTTATCTCTGAGGTTCTTTACTTCTTTGAAATTCTAGGATTTTTAATGTCTTATTAAACTCCTATTGGAAACAAATCCCATTTATTGCAGAGTTTCCCAAGTACATTTGTGAGGAGTCTTTCTTTTGCAGTTTGCCAAAACACAACTCAAATTGACATAAGCAGGAAAGATAATTTATCTCATATAAATGGAAAGTATAGAAATAGAGCCATACTCAACCATGTTTGGATCATCAGCTTCTGTCTTGCTGCCTCTCAGTCTCCTTCCCCCTTGGCTTCTGCTCTTTTCTTTTCTTTCTTTCTTTCCTTTTCTTTCTCTCTCTCTCTTGCTCTCTCTCTCTTCCTTCCTTCCTGCCTTCCTTCCTTCCTTCCTGTCTTCCTTTTCTTCCTTTCCTTTCCTCTTTTCTCTTCCTTCCCTCCCTCCCTCCCTCCCTCCCTCCCTTCCTTCCTTCCTTCCTTCCTTCCTTCCTTCCTTCCTTCCTTCCTTCCTCTTTCTTTCTTTGTACATAAGTTCTTTAGTGGTGATTTCTGAGATGTTGGTGCACCCATCACCCAAGCAATGTACATTGTACTCAATGTGTAGTCTTTTATCCCTCAACCCCCTTCCACTCTTTCCCCCTAGTCCTCAAAGTCCATTGTATCATTCTTATGCCTTTGCATCCTCATAGCTTAGCTGTTTCTTCTGTGTTGATTCTTCCCTTGTGTTAGCAAGGTAGCCACTAGCAGGTTCAGATTAATATTCCATCAACTCCAGTAAAATAGTTCCATCAAAAGTTCTAGAATTGGGTTGCACTAGACAAAACTGTGTTTGCTGTAAGCAGTTGCTCTGGATCATGTTTCGACTTTTGTGTCAGGCAATTAGGAAAGAGGCGGAAGGGAAAATGCAGCTGACTCTACTAAAATCATATGGACTCAGAATGAGAAGAGATGTTTCCCCAAAGGCAGTTCTGTTATCAGAAGAATGGAGAGATAATGTGCAAGCAAAATGAGTAGTCAGTAGTGTCTTAGTCCATTCTGGTTGCTATAACAAAATACCTTACGCTGGGTAATTTATAAATGACGGAATTTATTGCTCACAGTTCTGAGGCTGATAAGTCCAGGATCAAGGCACCAACACATTTGGTGTCTTGTGAGGGCTCATTCCTCATAAATGGCACCTACTTGCTGCATCCTCACATGGCAGAAGGGGCAAACAAGCCTCCTTGGGCCTCTTTCATAATGGCACTAGCTGCATTGCCTATTCAAACTTGGTGCTGAGTGAAGGAGAAAATTATTTTCTGGCATGGAGCCACAAGTCATCCTTCATGGTGGTGTGTGACCTGAATGTATGCTATCTATGTTAGTTGAAAACGTATTAGCTGAAAGGCCAGTGCTCCCAATGATCAAAAATTGATGAGGGTCAAGCCTTAGTGACCTACTCACCTCCCAAAGGCCCCTCCTCTTAATACTGTCACTGTAGGGGTTAGATTTCAACATATGAATTTTAGGAGGATAAAAGCATTCAGATCATAGCAAGTAACTTTTGCTCACAAGAAGATTCCTTCCTTCCTTTTCAAGTAGAGGCTGCTTTTCATCTTACTTGCTCTAATTATGAGGGTAAGGAAAAGGAACCAGCGCTCTTTTTATCTTTAAAATATTCTGTCTCCACTAATCAACCACAAACCAGTATCTGATCACAAAGTAATTTAACTTCTTTCACTGCCTCTGGATCCATCCTTCTTGAGTCTAATCCCAGGATACCCTCTTGCCTTTCCAGAATCATATTCCTTTTATTTATCTTGTTTCTCTCCTTTGAGACTTTTTCCTTTATGGCATTGGTCTTCAGCATATTTTGACCTTATAGCTTTTTTACAAAACAAATTCTTACCATAGCCTACAGGACTCTACCTAATCTCACTCCCAGCTACCATACTTTTCTTTTATTATACCTTCCTCCAACCACATAAATATGCCAACCAAATGAATATGCTCAAATATCAAAGACACCACCCTTAGTTTCCACTTTCTGCTAGAATGAAGTAGCCCATGACAGCTCCATGCTTCCACTGAAAACAATTTAAAAAGCCAGATATGTTACAAAAATTATATATTAAAGTCATCTGAGAGCTGCAAAAGAAAGCAAGATTAGGGGGACTAAAATTCCAGAAGGGCAAGAAACTTCCAGAGGTGATCTGAAGATCAGCAGTTGCTTTTTCCCTCAGAGATTTGCTAATTCCTGGCTATGGCTAGGGGCTGAGAATCTGGACTTGGTTTTGATCAAAGCTTTTAGTAGTGACAAAATGGGGAAACAAAGACACAGCTGAATTTCCCCCATGAGACACTTAAAGACAGCTAAATTCTAAAGCTACTGTTATATCTCCTCAAATATTAATATACTTATCCTAAGTTTGCCTTTTTTCTCCTCCTAGAAATTGCATGAGATATATATTAGCCTTTCTCACTCTGATTTCCATTTGTCTTAACCATGTATATATATTTTAAATATCTGTCTTCTTGTTCCTACTATTGAATAATTTCTTTAGATCTACTTGCTAGTTCACTAAGTGTCTCTTTATCTGTATCTAACCTAATGTTTACCATCCATTTAATTTTCAATTATAATTACTTTTTTTCCTTCCTAAAGGTTTGGTTTATTTTTACAGTCACTAGTTCTTTGTTTATGTCCCTTATTTTACTTTTAATATTTTTTATATTTTTAACTATTTTTAGTATCATTTGTACTCTATGACTAATAATTTCAATATTTGAATCTCTAATGGTCTGATTTTATTTCTGTTTCCCTCCACTCCATGAACTTTTCTACTTGAGAACTTTATCTGGGGAAATGTTTTGAGCTCTGTGTTAAAAGGGTATTTCTCCAAAGAGGTTTTGAATTTGCTTCTCTTTGATCATTGGGAGCACTGGCCTTTCAGCCAATATGTTTTCAACCAACATAGATAGCGTACATTTAGGTCACACACCACCATGAAGGATGACCTGTGGCTCCATGCCAGAGAATAATTTTCTGCTTCACACAGCACCAAGTTTGAATAGACAATTTTCCTTGGTGTTCTTCAGGAAGGGCAGGTTGATTTTAGTTCTCTTTGGAAACCCAATTTTATGCAAGCTCCTTGATACAAAGAAAGTCCTACTCTTGAAACCCTAGCATTTGTTGCCTATCCCCAGTGTACAATAGGCATCACATTTTAGCTGATGCTGTAAGGATAGAGCCATCTGTGGTGTTTGTATTTCTAGAATTCTATTTTTGTTCTGTGACTGGCTTTTGCTATTGTTGTTAATCCAGAAATTTTAGGTTTTTTTTTTTTTTATGAGTAAGATGTTCAAGAAAACTAGTTCATTTATGGCTGGGGTAAAAAATGTTTCTTAATTCCTCTCTATTCCTCAAGCCACTCAGCCCTCATCCCACCTCACTTGCCTCTCTGCCTACCCTCTTTTCTTGTGGTCTTGCTGTTATTTAAAGAGTCCCTAATTGTTTTTTTTTTTTTTTTTTTTTTTTACCAATGTAAACAACTTCCCTAGATCTTTCAATTACTTTCTCTTACCCCGGAATTCTCTCTACATCTGTTCTTCACCATTTCCATCCAGGCTAGAGCGTGATTCTGTCTTATCTAACAATTGTACAAGTTTTCTTACCATAACCCATCTTGACTTACTTGAACACAACTCTGCTCATGTCAACACCTACTCAAGCCAGCAGCAATTCTTTCAGCCTACCAAATCAGAACTTTAACTGCCATTATTTTCTTTAAATTTTCTTTACCCTACAGTTCAAATGTGATATGCTTTAGTGTTTTTCCTACCATATGTAATAACAGATGGGTGTATATTTTCTCTTTTATTGATTAGGTTCATAGCATGAGCAAAGGCCTGGGGGATAGAAGAGCATAGACCAATTACAGGAAAAGGTAGGCAGTGAATAGATCTTATATAGCCAAATCTTAGATAACTTAGATTGTGATAAATGAGGTTCAAGCCAGACTGTGAAGAGCTTTCAGAGCTGAGGAGGTGGCATTATTCTATGGCCCACATAGTACTAGTGAAATTCCAGATTATTTTTGTACAACCACTTTCCACTTTAAGCAACTCTAGGAAGCCATATTAGTCCATTCTCATGCTACAATGAAGAAATACCTGAGACTGGGTAATTTATGAAGGAAAGCGGTTTAATTGACTCATGGTTCCACATCGTTGGGGAGGCCTCAGGAAACGTGCGATCATTGCAGAAGGGGAAGCAAACACGTCCTTCCTCACAAGGCAGCAGGAGAGAGAAGTGTTGAGTGAAGGGAGAAGCCCTAATAAGACCATCAGATCTTGTGAGAACTCACTCACTATCATGAGAACAGCATGAGGTAAACCACCTTCATCATCCAATCACTTCCCACTGGGTTCGTCCCACAACACTTGGGGATTATGGGAACTACAATTCAAGATGAGATTTTGGTGGGGACATAGCCAAACCATATCATTCTACCCCCATCCCCCCAAATCTTGTGTCCTCACATTTCAAAACATAATCATGCCTTTCCAACAGTACCCCAAAGTCTTAACTAATTCCAGCATTAACCCAAAAGTCCAAGTCCAAAGTCTTATCTGAGACAAGGCAAGTCTCTTCTGCCTATGATCCTATAAAATCAAAAGTAAGTTAGTTCCTAGATACAATGGGTGCAGGCATTGGGTAAATACACCTGTTCCCAATGGGACAAATTGGCCAGAACAAAGAGGCTATGGGCTCATGCAAATCCAAAATCCAATAGAGCAGTCATTAAGCCCTAAAGTTTCCAAATGATCTCTTTGGACTCCATATCTCACATTCAGGTCACACTAATGCAAGAGGTGGACTCATGGCCTTGGGAAGCTCCACTCCTGTGACTTTGCAGGATACAGCCCCCCTCCCAGCTGCTTTCACAGCTGCCATTGAGTGTCTGCGGCTTTTCCAAGCACACAGTGCAAGCTGTTGGTGGCTCTACCATTCTGGGGTCTGGAGGACAGTGGTCCTCTTCTCACAGCTCCACTAGGCAGTGCCCCAGTGGCGACTCTATGTCAGGTCTCCAACCCCACATTTCCCTTCTGCACTGCCCTAGCAAAGGTTCTCCATGAGAACTCCGCCCCTGCAGCAAATTTCTGCCTGGACATCCAGGCATTTTCATACATCCTCTGAAATCTAGGCAGAGGTTCCCAAACCTCAATTACTGACTTTTGTGCACCAGCAGGCTCAACACTATGTGGAAGCTGCCAAGGTTTAGGATTTGCATCCTCAGAAGCCATGGCCTGAGCTGTACCTTGGCCTCTTTTAGACACAGCTGGAGCAGCTTGGATGCAGGGCACCAAGTCCCCAGGCTGCACATGGCAGGGTGGCCCTAGACCCGACCTATGTAACCATTTTTTCCTTCTAGGCCTCTGGGCCTGTGACGGGAGATGCTGCTATGAAGGTCTCTGTCATGCCCTGGGGACATATTCTCCATTGTCTTGGTGATTAACATTTGGCTTTTGTATGATTTGGCTGTGTCCCCATTCAAATCTCAACTTCAATTGTATCTCCCAGAATTCCCACGTGTTGTGGGAGGGACCCATGGGGAGATAATTGAATCATGGGGGCTAGTCTTTCCCGTGCTGTTCTCATGATAGTGAATAAGTCTCATGAGATCTGCTGAGTTTGTCAGGGGTTTCCACTTTTGCTTCTTCCTCATTTTTCTCTTGCTGCTACCATGTAAGAAGTGCCTTTCACCTCCTGCCGTGATTCTGAAGCCTCTTCAGTCATGTGAAACTGTAAGTCCAATTAAGCCTCTTTTTCTTCCCAGTCTCAGGTATGTTTTTTTTAGCAGTGTGAAAACGAGCTAATATGGGCTCCTTGTTACTTATGCAAATTTCTACAGCAGGCTTGGATTTCTCCCCCAGAAAATGGGTTTTTCTTTTCTATTGCATCGTCAGCCTGCAAATTTTCCAAAGTTTTATGCTCTGCTTCCTCTTGAACACTTTGCTGCTTAGAAATTTCTTCTGCCAGATACCCTAAATCATCTCTCCCAAGTTCAAAGTTCCTCACATCTCTAGGGCTTGGGCAAAATGTTGCCAGTCTCTTTGCTAAAGCATAGCAAGAATCACCTTTATTCCAGTTCCCTACAAGTTCCTCATCTCCTTCTGAGACCACCTTAGCCTGGACTTCATTGTCCACATCACTATCAGCATTTTGGTCAAAGCCATTCAGCAAGTCTCTAGGAAGGTCCAAACTTTCCCATATTTTCCTGTCTTGTCTGAGCCCTCCAAACTCTTCCAACTTCTGTCTGTTACCCAGTTCCAAAGTTGCTTCCACATTTTCAGGTATCCTTATACCAGCACGGCACTCTCTGTAGTACCAATTTACTGTATTAGTCTGTTCTCATGCTGCTGTAAAGAAATACCCAAGACTGGGTAATTTATAAAGGAAAGAGATTTAATTGACTCACAGTTCTGCATGGCTGAGGAGGCCTCAGGAATCTTACAACTATGGCAGAAGGGAAAGCAAACACATCCTTCTTTGCATGGTGGCACAGAGAGAAATGCCGAGCAAACGGGGAAGCCCCTTATAAAACCATCAGATCTTGTGAGAACTCACACACTATCATGAGAACAGCATGAGGGAAACTGTCCCCATGATCCAATCACTTCTCACTGGGACCCTCCCATGACACATGGGGATTATGGGAACTACAATTCAAGATGAGTTTTGGGTGGGGACACAGCCAAACCATATCAGAAGTATACATGAATGGCATCTCCTGAAGTTTGCAACATGTAGGTCTCAGTAAACCTTGTATAGAGCAATATCTTAAATATGGTTGGCGCTCAGTATATGTTTACTAAATTTTGTCCAACCTCCATAAGGGATATGACTTCCTAACCTTTATTGAGATAAGGAAAGTTAAGGCTGGTAGAAGCCTGTAATTGGAAAGATGTCCATAAAATATTGTTGTATTTTTGTCTCTCCTTTAAAATGAAAGCAAATATTATAATATTATGTTCGGACTTTAAACACTTCATCTTTTTGGGCTTTAAAATATATAATATAATAGAACTATGTGTTATTCTATATAATTTTGCCAGAAAAAAAGTTTCTATTATATATAACTTAGGTCTCAGTCTAAGTCAAGCAGTTACATCAAGAGTTAAATCTGAATTTCTATCAATCAGTATATAAAAATTAGTATAAATGAGGGGGAAAACTTTCTGAATTTTCTCACTTGTTCTCTCTCTCTCTGTCTCTGTCTCTCTCTCTCTCTCTCTCACACACACACACACACACACACACACACACACCTTTCACTTCCATAACAATAGAGGAAGAAATGAGAAACGCAAACTTTACTTGCTGGTCAGAAGCTATGGAAGAACATATAATAAATATCTGGGCCTGATGCCCATGCTAGTGATGCTACTATTGGAGAAGTGCCATTGCCATTCAATAATGCCCTAAGGAGGAATCCTATTCATCTGGCTCTCTTGAGACAGGATATGTGGGAACTGATACAGCCAAGCTGCAAACTAACAGAAGCCATTAATCCAGTGTCCATCATAAACCTCATCTATCTGGAGTCTATGAAAAGGAAATCTGGATCCTTGAGAGTCTTCTACCTTAGAGGTAGATGTGGAAGGAAGCTGGGCAATTGGTGCCATTTTGCTTTTCTTTTTTAGCCTCTCAACTACTAAATAGGCTTTTCTTTATTTAAGCATGTATTCAGCAGCACTTAATTTAGTTGGATCATTGGCAACTGTCTATAAACTGCCAAACTTAGTACAAAAAAAAAGTCATTCCATAAGAGTCCTAGGTGTTAATATTTAATGCATTGTTAGTTTGTTTTGAGTCTAGCTTGATCATAAATACTCATGCCTAGCAGAAATTTGAGAATGAAGGGAGAAAATCCTTCTGATCCTGCATCCGAAATGGTTACGTATAAAACAAATTGGCTCGCTTGCATGTGCTTTTATTATCCTGTGCCTCCAAGTTACTCAGCCTCCAGTGTAGAACCTTAAACAAACACAAAATTTGTCAGAATTTGATAAGCTCTGAGCCCATATGTGCATACTTTCATCAAAAGTGCAACAGACTTAAAATTTAATTTCTATGCCTGACAAAACAGTTTAGTTCTCTGTGTTTTATTTTCTTCATTTGAGAGTTGTTTTTATTTTCACAGTAAATTTTTCAAAGATGAATTCTGGCTATTCAACAGCAAAGAAGAGTGAATCTGAACAATACCAAGAGATAAGTTTGAGAAAGATGCAGTCTCAAAAGTAGAAGTGACACGAAGGCACATTCAGGGAGACATGAGAGGCCAAATTACACATTAAATTGTAAAAGCTGCAGATGGAAATTGCCAGTCACCAGGAGGGAGGGAGAGACAGGAAGGAAGAATGCCAAACAGCAGCTTTGACAAGCATAGCCTATCAACTTCACTAGACAATTATAGGATCTGTAGGAATCTTGTTGGCTTGTTCATTTTCCTGTATACCCTCTTTATTTCTCAGGAAGTCCTGACCCAGGGTAATGACTGCTTGTGGTGTAGACAGCCAATCAAGGAGTCCTGTTCCTATTTTAGTTGCCCATGATATGACTGTGACTCCACAATTAACCACAAAGACAAGAAGAGAGACACCCAAAAAGAGCACAAGCTGCTGGCATCTCCCTGGAAAATCAACTTTATCCTCTCTAGCCAAAATGGATCACTAAAGGAGTTTTTTAAAAAAAATCTTGGTATTTTCCCAGTATAGGCAGTAGTGATTTCCAGCAGACAGGTCAACATTAAAGCTGAGGTTGAATGAGAGTGATCATATTTGACACCAGGAGAAGAGCTAGGTTCTAGCCTGGCTATTCTAATACCAATTTAAAAATATTAATTGGCTCTCTTGGGAGAGGAGATGTGGGAATTGGTGTAGCCGAGCTGCAGATGAAGAGAAGCTATTAATCCAGTGTCCATCGTAAACTTCACCTATTTGGAACTTCAACAACCAAGTTCTTGAAAATGTTGTTAGTAGAAAGGATTTATTTGAGAAGGGGCCACCACAGCAGATATGCTTAATTACTTTGATTTTATGAAATTCTATTTATTTGATCAGAAGTATAACCCCCAAATTAATTGTAATTCTAAGGATTTAAACCATTCAGTTAACCTAAGATTTTAACAGTCATTTGAAATTTTGACTTGACAAGACTGAAACGAAAGTGCAAAAACTTGAACTTAAAAATCCACCATAAAATAAATTAATGCTTTCAAAAGAATGAAAGCAGGGAGTTTTAATTCCAATTTGTTTTTTTTATTTTATCATTTTATTTTGTGCCTCTTACTCTCTTGCCACAAATTAAAACATTATGTTTTCAGCCCCTTTTTTTATTAAAAAATGTGTTTGTGATATCTCTTTGCCACACTTAATCACACACATCACTCACCTATTTTGTTCATTGCTTTCTAATTCTTAAAGATGAAAAGGGAAAATGATTTGTAATGTGTAGTTCTGATGTAAGTAGGTGAGAAGAGCTGAATGACTACTCACCATGATCTCATCAAATGTCACATGTCTGATAATATTAATGGTGAAAATGTATGGAGGTTTACAACGTGCCAATTACTTTGGTATGTATTTACATGAACAGTATTAGTTTATTAGATGCATCCAAACAACTACTCTATGAGGCAGAAATTAAAAGCTGGGCAGAGAGACGTTAAGTAACATGCCCAAGGTCACACAGTTAGTAAGAGATAAGAGCTGGCCTTTAAGCCTAGGGTCTGACTCCAGAGTTCTTGTCCTTAAGCGTAAAGCAACATCATTCTTCCAATAATTTTTATGATATGTGAACATCATATTATATTTATAAATAGCTAACTTTAAAGATAGGAAAAATGTATAATTTTACTGTTTCCCTCAAATAAAAATTGTTTACAATTTTAGATCATATACAAAACTGGTGGCACACATAATTATGATTGTGCTGTTTGATAATAAGATATAAGATAAAAAGCATTCATTTTCTGTAACAGAAATGATTTGTTTTCATTTTTCACAGTTTTGCAGTAATTATCATCAGTGTTAGTGTTGACAGTTTTCCCTGATATTATGAACTGTTTTGTCAGTCTTACCCATATTACCCATAGACTTTTAAAAAGGCCATTGTTCAAATCTAGATGGAGAGAGGGCGAGCTTTATTATGCTTTCAAATGGACCATTTCCGCATGTCCCCAGGCCAAAATTACAAGTGCTGTACTCTCTTCTTGTCATTCATCAATCCATTCATTCATTTACTCTTCTTTCATTTAAAACATCTTTATCATACTGTTTTTATATTAGTCATATGAGCAAACACTCTCCCTACTTTCACAAGTCTTTCATTTTAGTGGGAGAGATAAATATTGATTTAAAAAATCGAATATATAACCACAAGCTCTGATACATGTTATTTAGAAAAATAGCTAGTATTGTGAAAACATGCACTGGAAGAACCTGGCCTGATCTGAAAATCTCAGGAAGATCTGTATTTATTTTCTAGAGCTGCTGTAACAAATTACCACAAACTGGTGGCTTAAAACAACAGAAATGTGTCCTTTCACAGTTCTGGAGGCCAGAAGTCTGAAACTGGGTGTCAGCAAGCTTGGTTCTTTCCGGAGCTCTGAGAAGACTATTCTATCCTCTCTTCTAGCTTCTGGTAGTCACTGGCATTCCCTAATGTTTTTTGATTTGTAGACACAATACCCCAATCTCTGCCTTCATTTTTACATGACATTCTCCCCTGGATATATCTGTATGTTTCTGTCTAAATTTTCCTTTTTAAAAGGACATCAGTTATCTTGATTACATTTGCAGAGACTCTATTTCCAAGTAAGGTGACATTCCTTGGTACTGGGAGTTAGGACTTAAACATATCTTTTTTTTTTTTTTTTTTTTTTTGAGACGGAGTCTCGCTCTGTCGCCTATATTAAACATATCTTTTGAGGGGACATGACTCAATCAACAACAGTTTCATTGAGTCAATGACACTGGAGCTGAGATGATTAGAATCTATGGAAGACAGGACTTTGCAAAGGGAATGGGACATGTAAAGGCCCCAAAACAGGAAGGAGCATCCTGTTTAAAGACTTGAGAGAAGGACACAGAGACAAACACATGCACAGGGAAATACAGGAGCAAAAAGTCTCAAGGAGTCAACCACGGTGCTGCTTATCCACTCCCATGCACAGACTCGCCTCCCATGAGGCGAGGACATCACAAACCTAATCGCCTTTGCTCCAGGTCTACCTCCACTGACCAGCCAGCACCTTCATGTGCCCTTGAGTCAAAAGAGAAGCAAACACTCCTCTCTCTACGCTAGACTTTAAGAGAGAAAGTCTATGTGGTAAAGAATCCTTCAGGGGCAAAGCTTGGGTTGTGCTACATGAACACAAGATTCAGGAGAAGGCTTGGGTTAAATCCCAGCTTTGTGCAGCCTTGGGTAAGGGCATGATTCTGAGCCCCAGTTATTTCGTATAAAAGGTGAGGTGACTATAGCGTCTGCATCACATTCAAGTACTTTGTAAATTTCAGCAATAAGGAGAAAGAATGCTACTTGGAATAGGGAAGATGAAAAATCCTTGGCCTTTTAAGCCTAGCATAGTTCATCCAAATTACTTCACAGTAACAGAAGGAGCTGGGTGGCGGATGGAGGGAAACTATTAATAGCATTCCCCAATCTGTGTACCATGGAGGAGGTGAGAAGGTTAATAGTAACAATAACATTTCATCTGTGCACAATGGAGAGGGTGGGAGAGCAAATATTAATCATTTTAATAATGGAATATGTTTACAGTGATTTATGGGTAACAGTGTTTTCTCATATACAATCTTATGCAATGCTTGTGTCTCCTATCCCACTTTTAAAATAAAACTCATGTATCTGGGGGATGAGAGAGTTTTAAAATACCAACCTCCCTATCTGCTAGCACTTTGACTGGAGTAGTTCACCACATTAACCAATCTTGAGAAGGCTGAATGAGTGGGTGAGATGATAACCCATGAGGAAAAGGAGACCAGAATAGAGCTTCAGGCACCTACCCCCAGGAAGATGTTGGAAACAGGGGAGAGAGGAGAAATCTCATTTTCTCCCAGGACCCATCCTGTGTACTCAAAGGGTCTCAGCATTTCCAGCAACAGATCCAGGTATATAATTTGTCAGAGTTGTGGTCAAGGTTAGCTTTATCTTGCAGAGGGCCACACAGTGTGCATCATGCACTGGCCACGAAGCACTGGAGAAGGAGCTACACTCACCTGAGACTCATTCCCCAGAGGGTTTGCAATGAACCATGTGAGGCATCCAGGAAGACTTTTTGATCCCTCAATGAGATGGACCCTGTTACCTCATATATCTTTCCAAAATGTTTTTATGCACATATGTACATATAGGTCCACATAGATGTGTGTGCATATGTGTGCATATATATATAAATATAATCTCTTTAGTTTTTTTACATGACTGACATTATACTTTGGACTTCATTCGTCATCTTGCTCTTTAAATATTTTGAGCTGCAACTAGCCTCATTGGTTCATGTAGATCTTCCTATGTGTTTTTAAACTATTGCATAGTAATTTATAGACTGGACATACCACTTTAATATGCTGGTCCCTTTTTTATTTTTGTTTTTTAAGTTTCTTTTTTAGGGACAAGATCTCACTCTGTCACCAGGCTGGAATGCAGTGGTGCCATAATAGCTCACTGCACCCTCAACCTTCTGGGCTCAAGTGATCCTCCCACCTCAGCCTCCCAAATACCATGCCTAACAATTTTTGTTTGTTTGTTTGTTTCTGGAAACAGGGTTTCATAATGTTGCCTAGGCTGGTCTCAACCTTCTGGTCTCAAGTGATCCCCTCGCCTCAGCCGCCAAAAGTGCTGAGATTACAGGTGTGAGCCACTGCATCTGGCCCAAGCTGTTCCCCTTTACATGGACAGTGCATTGTTTCTAATTTTTCACTATGACAGTGTTGCACAGGTGTGGGCTAGATCATCATGAAGTCTCTCATTGTTACCTTTTGACATACTATATGACTTACATAGTTATCTTGTGGATTTTTGTTTCACTCTGCTAGAGTATAAACTCCAGGAAAGCGAGAATGTTTGTTTATTCTATCCTCAGCTCTATCTCCAGCCCCTAAAACTGTGTATGCAGTGAATATTCATTGAACAAATGTGCTATAGCCGTATTCTGCAGCCACATATAGTTATGGTGTAACTATTCTTTTAATAGGAGGACAGCTCTCTGAGGGCATGGACATCCTCAGAGTGTTTTAGCTGCAGTGCCTGGCACAATGCCCTGCTTAGAGTGGGAGCTTTGTACATTTTAGGAAGAACCGGTAACGTGTACAGTTTAATACATCATCAGATCAATGTGGCTCTGCATCTCAGCTCAACTTACTGATCCCATGATTCTGATGAAACATCCACCCAAAAAGGATTACCATCAGCTTGCATCTAGTCCTATCACCACCTCCCTTGCTTCCACTCTGGTCTAAGCCGCTACTGTCTCCAAGCTGGATTTTTGCAGTGACCTCCAAACCAGTCTGCTTAATTCCACCCATATGCTCAGTGTTCTTTTACTAGAGCAGTCAGAGTAAAATGTTAAAAGCTAAGTCAGATCAGGGTACTGCCCCTCTCAACTCCTCCTGTGGCTTCCTACCCACTCTGAGTAAAAGCTTAAATCAATGCAAAATGGCCTAAAAAGCACAGCATGGTCTGCACACACTGCCCTCCCATTAATGTCTGCCCTCTAGTTGGCTGCTGTCCTAGCTCACTCATTCCACCAGCCTCCCCAGCTCCCTGAAGTTCCTGGAACTTGGACGTCTGTGCTCACTGTGGAGCTCTTCTACTATTTCCTCACTACCCTGGCACGCTTTCCCCCCCAGGCATCAGCCTTTAATCAAATAGCAACTACTTAGGCTTTCTCGGATCTAAAATCACAACCCCACCTGGATCCTTCCTGTCGACCTCTGTTCTGTATTATTTTTTCCCATAACACATTATTATTATAATCTAGCACAGTATATTTACTTAACATGCTTATTGTGTGGGTCTCCAACTAACATAGTAGCTCCATGAGCCAACAATGTATGTCTGTTTTATTTATTCACTGCTGTATCTTCCATACCAAGTACAGTGCTTGGCAGCTATGCAGCGTTCAATACATATTTGTTGAAGAAGCTGATTTTAGAACAGAGCACTTATTTGGCACATACCATGCGAAACGCTTTACCAGCCTTATTCCATGTATCCTTCGCCACCAACTTTTAAGGGTGGGACTATAGTGATACAGTTAAGAGAATGGGCCCTAGAGTCTAACAGCTGAGATTAAATCCTATCTCCATTGCTTACCAACACTGAGCAGAAGGTCAATCATTTATCTTCACTAAGTCTTTGTTATGTGAATGATTAAAAGTGAAATATTAATGATTATTATTTATTATTATTAGTTGCATTTAATCAGACTCTGAAGCAACCAGTGCAACATCATAAGAAGTTTTTCAACCACAACCCTAGATTTAGGCACTAAATCCCCTCTTATTTAATTATCTATCTCATGTGATCATTTTATGATGTAATAGCTATGTTGTGCATACGGTTTTGCAGGATTAAAGCACTCCCTTGCCTGAACCCTGTTTCACATAGGAAAAATATTAACTGCTAGTTTATAACCACCCTAAGAAATGGGATTTCTAAGTGAAAAGCCCTAAGCGATTAATTCAATCAGTGTTCAGAACATTATGACAATGAATGATACATAGCCTTGTGTTAAATCTTCATAATGCTCTGGACAGCAAATGTGTTTACTGGCCTTAGACTTTGACTTCCATAAAACAGGACTTATTTGTAAGTCATCTGAGAGTTCTAAAGGCAATAATAGGTATGAAAAAGAGTGTTGTGTTTCTGGTCCTAAGGGAAAGACAAGGACCATGCAGCGGTTAAAACAAATGTTTTGGAATCAGGCTGAACTGATTTTAAATTTTGTCAGACACATCACAGGCGCTCAAAGAACATTAATTGAGTCAACGAATGGCTCCTAGGCATACAAGTTCCATGACCCTGGGCAAATTTAAAAGTTTTCATTTTCTCTGTTATGTAACTGAAAAATGATACCTACCTCATGAATTTGTTTTAATGAGTTAATACATGTACAGTGTTAAATACTGTGCTTGGCATGTAGAAAGATTGTAATAGAGTTATTATTAAATAGCTTCTTTCCATTCTACAGTTCAGAAAATAGAATTTTCTTCTCCTAAATTAAATGTTTTATCTGTCGTGTGAGGTGTAAGAATAGACCAGTTTTAATATCAGATATAAAAACGAGCCCTTTCTAAATTCTCTCCTCCTTCTGCATGTTACCTGCAACTCCAAGCTAATCAATAGTCTTGATACATCCATAATTCTTACCAAATTTTCTTACATAATATTTACTCAATTCTTCTTTATTGCCAGGACCACAGGGCAAATCCTCTCTCATCTTTCAAGACTCAGTTTAGCCATCCCTTCTGTTAGACACACTCTCTGTCCTTCCTAGGGAGTTGGAGCTCCTCCTCTGAGCACCAGTAGTGCCTGGTTTGCTTCTCTGTTGCAGCACTCATTACATTTTCAGGCCTGCAGTTCATTATTTACATGTTGGTCTCTCTCAGTGGGGAAGAGTTGTAGACAGGATTCATAAATCATACGTTCAGGGCTGGAAGATGACTTTTAACACTCACTTCAGAGCATTAAAAAGATAATGCATGTAAATAGATTTGCACAGTGACCAGCAGTAGTAAATGGTCAATAATGATAATTATGATGATGATTAGCAGTAGTAGTAGTAGTATTCATCTGCCACAGTAGGAGATGAGTAAGTGGATGAAGAACAGTAATTATCTTTACAAGTGCTATGATGATCTAGAATATTATAAGCCAGGACTCCAGGGCTTTGGAATATCAAAGATTGCTTACTATACAAAAAGAAAACAATGGTTCCCAGAATCTTCTGAGATTTTAAGATATGTAAGAAAAAATTATGAGCCCTGGAGATTTGTTTTTCCTAACAAGTTGTCTATAGAAATAGCTTAAAACTTAAAATGAGAAATTGTAATGCCTAGTTTCATGTGCCAGGTAATAAAGAAAATGCTAGGAGGAAAATGTGTTTCTCAAATATAAATTTCTTACATTTGGAAATATATTGCTCAATTTTTAAGTATATAAATACAACTAATATACTACAGTGTTTAATGTGGATAAAACAACATTTGGTTTACTCAATGGTAAGTGACACTTCATGCTGTAGTCATCTGTGCTTTGGAAGAACAACATTAAAATTTTGTGGGTTTGAGGAATTCTTTACTCTTGCCAGTGATAATTTCGTTTTGGCTCCATTCAGGTACCCCTTCAGCAAACATTTTAGAGTTCCTGCTATGAGGCACTGTGCTAACTACTGCGGATACAGTTGTGAACAGGCCCAGGGAAATCCCTGCTTCTATAGAGCAGATATGTGATAGAGACATTGAAGGGAAAAAAGTGAATATTATAGGGTATCCAATTTATTTCCTTGAGTGATTTGTACCCGTGAGTTTGGTAAGATATGCGTGAGAGAGGCTGGCTTCCCCGAGAAAGGTAGATTTGATGGAAAACAGTGCCCCCTCCCAACACTGATTTCCAAAAAAACAATTTATTCAAGTTCCAATCTAACTGACTGCACAGTCCCTCCATGAAAAGAGGCTGGCATACATTCAGAAGTTTGGTCTGGCCTTGTTGATTCCAATTAAGTCAGGTTTTGCAGAGTGGACAATTGTGCTGTGACTCGCTATGACTAATGGCTGGTTCTCTGTTCAATGAAGAGGAGAGGCACTTTAGAGCCCAAAGCATTTCAGATTAGGAACAAGGTCCCTATGTTTGCGTTAATTCCAGCTTTTCATGATGTTATGTCAAAAGCATGGCCATTGTGTTCCAGCCTCACTCCTAGCTTCGGCTGGTTGTCTACCTTATTTTCCCTTTGCTCCACTTTCCTCACTGAATTCTTCTGTGTTTTGCTTCCCACCGTACCCGCCACCCTGCGCTATGCCAGAAACATTATTTTATTCTGATTATAGAAGCTATACAACAATCATAGAAATCCTAAGGAAAAGAAAAGCCTCAATTATTTTAAATTAAGATCTCTGATCATCTGCCATTCAAAAAAAACTACTGCTATTTGAACACCTATCTTTATATATATAAACACATATGCTATCTACTTCATTTTAAATGCCTTACGTCACAATATGTTGAAGTTTATTTCTATAAAGTGCTCAGAAATTGCTTTCAAATAAGTTGTGGAATAAATTTTTTAAAGTTGGTAAATCAATAAATAGTAAGAAGATGGTACTGCTTTCCCTCAAATATGATTTCTGTAAAAACAAACTGAAGTATTTCTAGTACAGTGTTTCTGGTACAATTGGGCTTACAGGCTCCGGAGTAAGGCTAGCCATGTTATTATGTACTGCCTTTGCTATTTACCACCTACAATTTTGCACAATCTATATTTCTTCTTTGAGCTTCTTTTTCCTTAATATAGTAGTTAATATAGATCATTTACTGTAGTGCCTAGCTTATATTAAGCCCCCTGAAAATATTAGCTTTTCTTATTTTGAAACACATGGGTGACTCCTTTGATCTTACTGAGTTCATTGATGTTACCTACATTCTTCCAATGTCCCTTACTGAGAGTTGGGTATCATCTTCAACCTTTCCTTTCTTTGACTATTGCCCAGTAATGAGCACATTATATAGACTTTTTCTACATTACATACTAGCTTGAGAGAAGCACTAAGAAGCTTCAGGCTCAAACACATCCTAATTATGTCATTTTGCTAGCACTGTGACTTTGCGTAGGGGATTGACCTCCTATTAACTCAAGTATCCCATCTATAAATGGGAAATAATAACTCCATGTATCTCATAATCTTGTTTTAAGTATGAAATGGAAGGATGCACATAAATTGCTACATGGTACAGTGGTCAGCACACGCTAAGTGCTCTCTAAAGAGAAGATGTGGACAGATGAAGAAAATGATAATGGTGAGATGAGTAAGTTCCTTTAGCTTAGGAAAGAGAAAAGCTCTTCTACTCCTCCATCATAATCCAAGCTTCACTTTTTATCTCTGAACATTTGCAATAGATTTCTATCAGGACCTACGGCCTCTAATTTCTTTCTCTTCCCTTCTGCTCTGCATATAACTTCAAGATTAACCCTTCTTAGAAAAAAAAGAGCGTGCCTCTTCTCTTAAAAACATTTATCACATTCCCAGTAATTATTAAACCAAGTACAAATTCACTACCTAGGCAGGCAAGACATACATAGTTTGCCTTCAGTTTATTTTTCTAACTGCACATCTATTGGTTTCTCAGATTAAACTTTCCATACCAAACATAGTGATCTACAATTTATTCCTCACACTTACCTCCACTTGTCCTACCTTTTTGACTTTCCTCAATCCCTCCTATTCACCCTTCATTTCCCAGCCTTAACCATAAAATCTTCGGTTTTGGTGAAGTCATCTATTTATTCAGAAGTATTTTTTCAGAACTTACCTGTGCCCAATACTATATTAGACACTGGGATTTAACAGGGAGCCAGATATAGTCTTGGCCTCATGATACAATTCCTCTTGTTCTCAATGTGTGTGTGTGTGTGTGTGTGTTCTTTGGCACTTAGAATATGCAGGCCTTTTTGGTAGATACATATTGTATTATCTTTAACTCTACCACAATGCCTTGCACATAATTATGGTCTAAAAGATAGTTGATGATCTGATTCCTGAAGTGATTTTCCTGTGGAATTTGGCCTATGTGGATACGTTGACTACCTTCCATTAGTCAACCTGACAGTCTTGCTTTTAAGATCTCATAAACTGGACAGAAAATGTAGGTGAGCACTGACCCCAGGGACAAAACTCAAAAAAGAATCCTCAATGTTAAAAACAGATCTGTATTGCTCTGTAATTTATTCCTATATTATAGATACCATAGTATAACATAGAGAAAATACTAATAGTTTGTCTTATGTAAAGTATGGAAAATTAAATGCAGTTCTTTATAATAGAACTATATAGTATATCCAAAAGCTATTTTATCCAGCCTTCATGTACTTTTACTTAAGTAATATTAATCTGTATACATCTTTATATTGAAATTGTTCTGCCTTTTTTAAGTAGCAGGCACATATTATTCTCCTATATATAGACATTTCTGCTCATGTCTGACACCTTGAAAAGGTGGCTTTATGATAGCTTTTTAAAAAAATTCAAGGCCTTTGAAAACAGTCACCAAGGAAACAACAGAATAGGTTATATATGTTTCACTTATGCCTAAAATAGAAAATCTTGCTGTCAGTTATAAATATGTTCTATGAAAGCCACTCCCTCCAAAAATTTGGGCATTTTCTTTAACTTTACATGCTAGGGATTTTTGTTGTTGTTGTTGTTGTTGTTGTTTGGTTTTGTTTTGTTTTTAAGACAGAGTCTTGCTCTGTTTCCTAGGCTGGAGTGCAGTGGCATGATCTCGGCTCACTGCAGCCTCTGCCTCCCGGGTTCAAGTGATTCTCGTGCCTCAACCTTCCGAGTAGCTGAGATTACAGGCATATGCCACCAAGCCCTGCTATTTGTATTTTTAGTAGAGATGGGGTTTCACTATGTTGGCCAGGCTGGTCTCAAAGTGATCTGACCCCAAGTGATCTGCCTGCCTTGGCCTCCCAAAGTGCTGGGATTACAGGCATGAGCCATCACACCTGGTCACCAGATTGTTTTTAGTAACTGTGCACATATACAGCAATTACCTGCTTTAGGTGGGGGCTCTGATGCATGTTTCTTGCTCTGCCTGACCTTGAATACATAATTGCTTCCCGCTCTGTTTGAGATTTCTCCTTCATGTCCAATGAAGTTGACACTACTTACTCTGCAACAGCTGTAAAACACTTTGAATCCAGAGAAAAAATACAATAAAATAAGACTATATGACACTTAAAGACTTACTTTGTTAAATTCATCCTAGCAAAAGCCTTCTAAATCCAGACAAAAGAGTACAATACAAGATGACTTATCCAGTGCTGAGGAGTGAAATTAAGCTTGATACTATGATGGATGGAGGCAAGGATTAAGAAATGTCAGCAAGTGGCTTAAAGAAAAAGACATTTAATTTTATTGTTTATTCCAGTATTACATCAAACTTTAACTTTTGCCTGAAATAGCCATTCAAGGGCTCCTGCAAAATAAAAGAAATTTCCCATAATAAAACTTATTATAAATGGTCTCTGTAGAAATTATGAAATATATCACTCAATCTCAGTGTTTTCCTTGGATCTGGATCAATGTTAATTAGATTGAACTTCATGGTAGTCATTGTTGACAGGTACAATGAGCACAAAGATGAATAACACACAGTTTTACTCTTAACTGGGACTCAGTCACCTGAATAATAACTATTGAATAGTTATCATTCTGTATATATACTGGATTATGGCCACATTCTCCTAACTGTTCTCTGTATACCTGTGTTCACCTTCTTAGTTCGTTCTACCTTCTACTGCCAGAAGAATATTACTAAAACCAACATTTCATCAAGTCACTCCCCTACGTGAAATCCTCCAGTGACTACACATTGATTTGTGGATGAAGTCCATCTCTTTGACATAGTTTAGACTACCCTCTACCATCTGCCACTGCTTACCACTCCAAGCTCACCTCTTGCCATTTTCCTATTCACTCACAATACTCTTGCCAGTATTTCTCTCCAAAGCATCATTCTTATTATCTTTTACCTCTAGAACTTCATGTTCAGCATTCCTTCTGCCTAGAATATTCTTCTTTCCCACCATAACCCTTTGCTTGCTGGTTCCTTCCTTCTTATTTTACAGATCTTAGTTATATATGTCACTTTTCTTTTTCTTTCTTTTTTTTTTTTTTTTGAAACAGAGGTTCGTTCTGTCACCCAGGCTGGAGTGTAGTGGCACGACCTCAGCTCACTTCAACCTTGACCTCCCAGGTTCAAGTGATCTCACCTCAGCCTCCCAAGTAGCTGAGACTACAGGCATTTGCCACCACGCCCGGCTAATTTTTTTGCATTTTTTGTAGAGATGAGATTTCTCCATGTTGCCCAGGCTGGTCTGGAACTCCTGGACTCAAGCGATCCACCTGCCTCGGCCTCCCAAAGTGCTGGGATTACAGATGTGAGCCACCACACCTGGCCAGTATGTCACTTTTCCTAAGGAATCTTTCCTGACTCACCGAGACTCCTATGATGCCCATCTCCTGTCATCTGTGTGATTATCACACTGTATTAAATTGCCGATTCCTCCTCTAGGGTGGGCAAGTATGCTGTCTCTCATGCTTAGCACACACGTGACCTCTACCAGGCACTTCATGAATTTTTAGTATTTTATTTGTATTATAAAATTTGTATTTTAGTGAGTTAATAAATTGAAGAATCAGTGATGAATGTCATAGAAATACCTTCAAAGTGAAAATGAAAACCCAGATGAAGGAATAATTTATTCCACCCGGGGTATGGTGAAGAGGTATGAAGAAGAGTGATATGACATGACATTTGATCTGGCCCTAAAAGATGAGTAGGATGGAGTTCACCAGTGAGTTGAGGGAGGAAAAGGGAACTCAAACGAAGAATTACATGAGCAAAGTCAAGGGTTTGCTTGGTGGATCAGTTCTGGGTGAATACTACTTGCTTTGGATCTCAACTTAGACATTACTTCTACCAAGCCTTCCTGACAGTCCCCCTTAAAGAGGCTGGATGTCTCTTGTATGTGTGCTGAGTGCTTTCTCTCCATACTTTATGAAGCATATTTCAAATGTGAAGTTTTAAACCTGAGATCCAAATTATTTATCATGAGTAATAACTTTTTGGTTATATTTATGTAGCATTCTTTTCATGTGAAACAGTGTATTGACTTTAAATAATTTGTAACAATAACTACTATTATGATGATGTGATAAAGAGAGCGATTTCATACACTAGGAGGGAGAAAAACAAACAAAAAGTCATATAAACCTGGAAATTTACAATCCAAAAGATGCAAAATTGCTACTATGCTGAATGTGAATAATTCACATTCATTTTCCTCTAACTGACATGTAATGGATTAAAACTTTTTGACCCTATAGCCATGCCAGCACATTTCCTTTATTAAGAGAAGGTAGAACTTCAAGGTTGGACTGGCTTAAATAGCAACCCTCTCTCCTCTATATTAAATTTTTGGGTCAAATTTATGAATATGCAGTGTGACATTTTTCCTGAATGGAGAAGAGTTTAACAAGTAACAGGATGTCACTGCAGGTGACCAGGAAAAAAGTATGCAAGTTTACTTCATTCATTTTAAACACTAATAGCATCTCATTGAAAAGCATCATCTTTGGAAAAGAAGGGAGGCTTAGAGGAACTAAGAAGGCTTTGTTAGAATTGACATATCCAAATATTACTTATAGAGAAGGGTTGAAGCATTTAGCTTCATACATGTGAACGCTAGCTATTTTATATAGCAGTTGCTTTCACATCACAATGCAGTGGCAACAGCCATATTGGAAACCTTGAGATTAATAATGACTTTATTCAGCTTATAGCTTGGGGCAGAACCAGCTACAAAGCCAAGACCCCTGGGAATTCTGACCCTGTCAATGTAGGTCTCATTTCCCCAGAAGCAGAAGCATGAATTTCTTTAGTCTCTTCAGGGATCTCTGTGCTTTCTCTGCCCTGTCCTTTTAACACAAAGAGGTGATAAATCAGTTTCCTATTCCCTCTAAATTTAAGATGATGTTTAGTGGATAGTTAGGTCATAAAAAAGGAAATATAACAATGATAATAATAATTTGCTAGTCATTTTACATACTTTAACTCATTTATTCCTTGAAACGGCTCAATGAGGTAAATACAGCACTTTTCCCATTTTACAGTGAGGAAACAGAAGCTTAGAGAGTTTAAGCAACTTCTCAAGAATATACAGCTAGGAAATTTTATTCAAAACCAGTTTCTGATTTCAAATTCCAAACTCTTAACTGTTACTAATCACCATTCTATTTTGTAACCCCAGCTGACACCTTTGCCACCTCTGTAGCCTATTGGCAACCAGAGCTGAATCCTGCCCTCTCTTTAGGAAAGTGTTATTATAGCTAAGCTGCTTTGGAGACTGACACGTGTATTTGAGTTGCAGCTCTGCCATTTCTTAACTGTGTAATTTTTTGCAAGTTAACTAACCTCTTTGAGCCTCAATTTCCCTATCTAAAAAATAATAAAAGTAAATGTCTGCAAAGTTAAATTGGAATAGTTCAATGAGTTAATGCCATTGCCTGGCACAGAGTAGGAGCTCCATTAAGGTAGGTAATATCATTCAGGCTCAGCTCAATGCCATCCTTTTTATGAAGTCTTCATGCTTTATCACTCCACTCTTAGCTACATTCATAGCATTTACTATTCCCTGCTTTCTAGAATTATTTCCTTTTTGCAGATGTTTGTCTCCTCTTTAGGTTGGAAGCCACCTAAGGGTAGGAATGATACACTTTTTAACATCTACCGAAAGCCAAGAAGAGTACTCAGTAAATAGTGGCCATATTTTCTTGACCACATGTGGCTACATTTCTGACAAAGATTTGTGTGGTATTTTATGATGTGAGAGTCAGTAGAAAATGTAGTTGGAGGCTGGGTGTGGTGGCTCACGCCTGTAATTCCAGCACTTTGGGAGGCCAAGGTGGGCAGATTTCTTGAGCACAGGAGTTCAAAACCAGCCTGGACAACATAGAGAAACCCCATCTCTACTAAAAATACAAAAATTAGCCGGGCATGGTGGTGCATGCCTGTGATGCCAACTACTTGGGAGGCTGAGGCGTGAGAATTACTTGAACCTGGGAGGCAGAGGTTGCAGTGATCCAAGATGGTGCCACTGCACTCCAGCCTGGGCAACAGAGCAAGACTCCGCCTCAAACAAACGAACAAAAAAAAGGTGAGGAGCAGGTGGGGAGGGAAGAATAGAGAGATGTTGGTCAAAAGATACAAAATTTCAGTGAGTTAGGAGGAGTTAAGTCTGGATGGAGATCTGTTGTATAACGTGAGTATAGTTAATAAGAATGTGTTGTATACTTAAAAGCTGCTAGGAAAGTAGATTTTAAGTGTTCTCACCACAAAAAAATAAGTATGTGAGTTAACGCATATGATAATTTGCTTGATTTAGACATTCCACAATTATACATATTTCAAAACATCATATTGTACACCATAAATACATACTTTTTGTCAATTAAAAAAGAAGAATGCTGAATGGGAGTTTTTAGACCTGAAAATTTGTTTATCAAGAATGGATTTGGAAGCTGCCTAAACACTGAAAGATGTAAAAGGACTATATTGGGAGTAGATGATTCAAGATAATTTCAGATGGGGCATCCCACTCCTGGTCTCCAGAAGTACCCTGCCAGGAGGAACCTTGGTGAGGAGGGACAGAGGCTGCATTTGCCTCTGCTGATGTCACTCCTCTTCTCTCAGTGGCTTCTCTCCCTCAAGAGTTTTGTGCCAGTTCCTAAATAAAGGGCTCTTTTAATATATAAAGTCTTCTGTAAGTGTAGAACTTGAGTTATCAATAATTTTACACATCCCCCCTCATTCTTACTCAATTTAAGCATCTTGAAGACAGCGCTTATAGGCTATTTTATTTCCTCCACTGTAGCTAACAGTAGAGATAGAAAGCACTCAATAAATGGTTAGTTCTTGCATCGTGAGCTGTGCAAGAGCATCATTTACATCCGTTTGTTTAATTGCCAAGCAATCCAGTGTCATAGGTACTACAGATCCCCGTCCCTCCAAACCCCATTTGAAAGATGAGGAATATTGAGGCCTAGAGAATTACATGATTTAAGATCATACAGCTACTAAAGGCAGAGGTGGGATTTAAACAGGTTTGCCTGACTCCATAGCCCATACTTTTAATCAAAAGTTCTCAAAGATGCCTATGTATCAGAATCATGTGCCAATTACTACATCAGAATCTTCAGAAGTGGAGCTTCTTATCACTAGAGCTCTCAAGTAGATTTTGACATAACCAGACCAAAGATTCAGGAAGCCCTCCTCTAAAATACTACACTATATTTCCTTCTCAATAAATATCTGTTAAATGAATGAATGATGCCTGTAATTCTTTCACTAATAATCCAATCCTCTATAAAGGTGTGCTCTTAAGCAATCATCTTCAAAATGCAACACTTTCTAAGAGGCTGTCTCTAACTTCTCTAATATCTTTATCAGAGATAGAAATCATTACAGAGAAACTCCACCTCAGTGGCTGTAGGAGGTACCTGATTAGGGATAGTGGAAGGCCTGAAGAGTAAGCTAAAATTCACATATTTGATGCCTCACAATGTTGCCTGGGGCTACTGCTGCCTGACCATGCAGCTAGGAGCTAGAAATCTAGGGCTCATTTAAAGTTTCTTCAAGTTTTTTATGATGTAAATCTCCTGCAGAGATTGGCCCTTAGTGGAACAAGGCTCGTACCCTTCCTCCGGATAATCTGCTGGGTCAGACATCATCAGTGGCAAGGACTCTTGGGGTGTCCGGAAACATTCCACCTGTGTGCAGTGATACCTTCAGGCACTCTTTTTTTTTTTTTTTTTTTTTTTTGAGACAGAGTCTCGCTCTGTCGCCCAGGCTGGAGTGCAGTGGAGTGATCTCGGCTCACTGCAAGCTCTGCCTCCCGGGTTCACGCCATTCTCCTGCCTCAGCCTCCCCAGCAGCTGGGACTACAGGCGCCTGTCGCCAGGTCCGGCTAATTTTTTTGTATTTTTATAGTAGAGACGGGGTTTCACCGCATTAGCCAGCATGGTCTTGATCTCCTGACCTAGTGATCCGCCCGCCTCGACCTCCCAAAGTGCTGGGATTACAGGCTTGAACCACTGCGCCCGGCCCAGGCACTCTCTTTTTTTCACTCCTTCAAGAGTGATGTCCCTTGTCATGGCTGGCAGCTTCTGTAGAAGCTTGACCTTAAGCCACTTACACAAAGGCAGCAAGAGGATCCATTAGGCAATGAATGAATAAATAAGATGTAGTTTATCCCTACAATAGAATATTATTCAGCAATAGAAATGAAGTATCAATCCATGGTACAACATGGATGAACCTGGAAAACATTATGCTAAAGTGGAAGAAGCCAGTCACACACACACACACAAAAACGATGTCATATGATTCCACTTATACAAAATGTCCAGAACAGACAAATCCATAGAGACAAAACTAAGTAGAGACAAAACACCAAATAGACTTAGTGGTTGCCTAGGGCTGAGAGAGCTGGGTGGGGAATAGTGAATGACGGCTAACAGGTATAGAGTTTCTTTTGGGGGTGATGAAAATGCTCTAAAATTGATTGTGTTGCTGTTTATGCAACCTTGTGAATATACTAAAAACCACTGAATTCTACATTTTAAAAGTGTGAATGTTACGGTATGTGACATATCTCAAAGAGGCTATGAAAAGAAAAAAAAAGCAGCATAAGGAGACAAAAGAGATTCAGTAAAATTAGAGTATGAGAATCATGAGATTGCCAGGCACCCATTACAACTGGAGAAGAATTTGGAAAGTTCTCCTCTACCAGAGGGGTGTATAGGACCATGGTTATGAAGTTGCTCACCTTAAGGCACCCATAGGCTGATGCTCTCAATAACTTCCTGTGATGATTTTTCTCTTCTGAATGTGCATCTATTTTTTTTCACCTTTTCCTTTTCCTCACCCTTTGTGGGACTAAGTTCACAATACTTCCCAGGCTAAAAATATATAAAGTCTGGCACGTAATATTTTTAAGTAGAATTATAAGTTAAGATGTAAAATGTATCTATTATATCTGTCCCTTTGCACATTTTTGCTACAAGTAACTCTGTAGAACTCGTAGTTGTTATTTACAATGGGAGAGAAGAATGTTCAAAACAATAGTAATGTTTAAAAATTGGGCATGGTTCCATCAATGACTCCATGTGTCAAAGTTGCCACTTTCTTTTTATCTGTTGAGGGCTGCATTACCCCTCACATGGACCATTAAAGCAGCCTAACTGACTTTCTTCCACCGTCTTCCTTAATACTGACTGTTACCTTCCTAAAATGCAAATACAAGGCAATGCAGTCCAGAGAATAAGAGCTTGGTTCTCAGTCTCAAATTGCTTAGATTTGAATCTGAGCATCACCACCAATCAACTTAGTCAATTTAGGCAAGTTACCTAATCTTTCAGTTCATCGTATTTCCTTTAACTTTGTGAGAATTAAGTAAGAATAGTATGTTAAGCCCTTAGTCCAATGATGGGCTCATTGTGAGCAGTCAGTCATTAGCAGCTCTTATTGTTATTACACTTATGTTCAAATGCTGCCATGTTTCCTCATGCCTGTAAAATCCACTCCAAACTCCCTAGCCTATCATGCAACAACCTTCGAAATCTCACCTCGTCTCTGTTTTTCCATTTCACAACCTTTTCTAAATACACCAGGCAAATTTGTGGCTTCAGGTTTTTGCTCAAGCTCTTTCCTCTACCATTTCATATCTGCATTTAGAAAAGCCTATTCTTCATTCAAGAAGACAACAATGAAGGGACTATGAAGCTATTCCCAAGCTCCTTTTTTTCTCTGTATTCCAGCAGCACTTTAGGGGTTTGAGGGAAATTGGCCAAAGAGGGTCAGATTTTACAGACAAAGCAAGCAGAAATTCTTAGTGAACTGAATGAGAGAAACAAAGAATAAAATAGAAGAAAATATAATTTTTAAGTTTATATCTGGGACAACTGGACATGTGGTTTTGCCATTTAATGATCTAGGAAAACCTGGGAAGAATAAGGTTTGGGGGGACTAATGTAACAAAGACATCTGTATTAGTTATGCTAGTTTTGAGATGCCAATCAGATATTCAAGTGGATTTGATAAGTAAAGTGTTCTATGTATATACAAGTCTAGTGTTTGCATAATGGAGTGTTGTATGTATATACAAGTCTAGTGTTTGCATAATGGTCGGGGCTGTGGATATAGAAATGTGGGTCATAACTATATAGGAGGCTAGTGGAGGTCATCTGGAAAAGCCCAGAACAACAACAACATTTAGAAATCAAATACATAGAGAGAAACCTGTTAGATAGATATATATATATATATGTGAATTTATTCACTCACTACCTACTTGAGTTTAAGTACTATCTTATTTATCCTTTTGCCTATTGGTGCTGGTCACACAAATGTTCAATATGTGCTTGCTGAATTCATTCCAAGACTAAAAGCAAAAGAAGATGGCCTCTCAGAGACCTCGCAGCCCTGCACTTTAATAATTTGGCCAGATTTGCAAAGGAAGCATGAAGGACAACTCCAGCATCTAGCACAGGATGGAATGTGGTGGACAGTTCCATGACGGCTGCCCACAGTCTCATCCTTCCTATCTCCTAACCTCTCCCTGCCCCCTTCCCCCAGGGACACACTCCAAAGAGCATAGCTTCAGGGCTCACGAGCAGATGGCACAAAGCCCAGGATCCCAGCATGCTTGTCAGTGCTAGATACAAGGGTCTTAAGAGAGCAGCAGCTGCCAGAACATATGGGTGGTCAGCAGGAGTTCCCCTTCGCTCTGGACTGAAGCTCCTCAACATACACAATGCCCAGTTTTCTGAAAGGTTGCAAGAGAAGCTGTCTCTAGGATCTTGTCATGTTTTTCCCATTGACTTTAATGATTCAGTATTCCTATTTTTCTGGGCCCCTTCTTCCTATGAAGTATTCAAGAATTTGTAAATCAAGACACATCTGCCTTCCCCCACCCCTTTTCTCTCCTCTTGCCACAATTCTGATTAGGCTTTCATCATTCTTTACCTGGACAAATTCAGTTGCGTTCTATGTGGTCTTCTTGCATTCATTCTCTCTCCATTCTGCCACCAGAATAACCACACCAAAGTACTGCTCTGTTAGGGCACACACGTGCCAAGAACTTCAATAGCTTCCCCATTGCTTACTGAAAAAAGATTCCAACATTCTAAGCTTGGAATTCTAGGCCTCCCCACCATCTATCCTTTCCAGGAAACCTTTCCAATATTAGTGCCCATCAACCACATTTAGGGGTATAATTAATCAGGCCCTATTTCTTCCCACAAATAGTCATTGTGATTTCTCTCTGTTGTGTCTCAGCACCTGCTTTTTTCTTTGCCCAGGATGCTTCACCTGTTTCTCCATCTGTTATCATCTTACCCACTCCTCAAGTTCCAAGCCAATGGTGTCTTCTTCAGTGAGCCTTTCTTATTCAACCCACGTGGAAAGAGAGGTCACTGTTTATACTTCTGAAACAATTCATGCCTATTTTTTAAAAAATACTTTTCAGATTATGGATGGGGATATAGATAGATAGATAGATGATAGATAGATAGATAGATAGATAGATAGATAGATAGATAAATTTTTTCCCATTGGAATGCTGACTTATTTTTCTATTTCAAAATTCTATACCTAGCACAGCATATGGAAAGAGCTCTAACAATATTGACTGATTGAATGAATGAATGAATATGTGAGTGACTCAGTTAATCCAGTGATTCATTTATAGTTATTCCCCACTTCTCACAGTTTAGCTATTACATGTAATCCTGTCTCTATACATTGGCTTTTCTTAAAGTTGGGTCTCTCTGCCTTTTGAGGTCATCACATAGGTGACTTCCTTTAACGACCAATGTTTGGAGTATCAGTAAGTGACATGGAGGAGATAAGGATAGAAGAGTGAGCAGTTTCAGGTAAAAAGAACACTCCAAGACATGAAAGAGATATGCTTACAGGTGAAGGATTTTAAGCAAGATATTGAGATGATTAAATAAGTTATTTGAAAAAAAAATCACTCTAAACTCACCTACAAGTGGACAGGAGATACTGAAGATAGGAGAGCCTCAGGAGGAGGCTCTTACAGGTAACTCAGGCTGAGAGTAGACTGACTGGCACTTAGACCAGGCCTTTGCCAAAACAATAACTACTATCTCTGCCTCTTCTCAGGGCTTCCAGGGCAGCGATTGAGGAGACCTTACCAAGGAGCACCACACAGTAGATGCTGAGACATCGTACTCCAGGATAAGAAACAGTAACATGGCAGCACCTGCTTGAAAGAAATTAAAAACCAACAGACTCCATTTAGAAAGGAACAATGTCCAAGAAAGGGCGAAATAAGGGCGAGAAGCCCGAGGCACTCATTGTTGCCCTTCAAGCTGCCAATGAAGACCTCAGGACCAAGCTCACAGACATTCAGATAGAGCTGCATCAAGAGAAGTCCAAGGTGAGAGAGGGCTACCTGAGGTCGTGGCCTTAAGAGCAGCTGTGGCTGTGTCCACATGCAGCGAGCACAGCTCTGCCTGCTGGCCCACCCCAGTGGACTCCTGCCCTTTGCCAGAGAGGGCAACATCCCCTGTACACATGGAGAGCTTATTGCATATGGCAGGAGGGAACTGAGCACAAGACACACAGAAAGTGAGAATAGCATGCTCACTAGACAGATCTTAGCCTCCTCTGGAAGCCCGGTTCAGGAAGCTAGATATGAAAATTCAGACAGTGTCCCCCTACCACCGCCAAACACTTAATAGTTGCATGACCTTGGGCAAGTTCCGCTCTTGCCCTCTATAGGTTATTAACTCCCAGAGCATTCAGAGCAGTCCTTCCGAAATGTACCACATCATGTTACTCCACTGCCCAATACCTTCCAAGGGCTTCCTATCTCTCTTAGACTCAAAGGACTTTCTCTACCACTGCAGGATATTAGCTCCATCCCCCTCTTTGACTCATCTCCCACTTCTCTCTCTCTTGATCACTCTGTTTGCTATTGTTGCTGGATCAAGAGAGAGACCCCGATCACATTTAGGGCCTTTGCACTTGTTCTTCCTGGACAGCTCCATGCTCCTTCACTCACCTCTTTCAGATGTCTGCTCAACCATCAAGCATCTGACCACAGTCTCTAAAACAGAACAGTTCCCCATTGTCAGGTACTCCCCATAGCCTATTCTTGGCTTATTTGATAGTAATTTATAGATTTGCATTTTACTTGTTTAGTGCTGTCATTCCTCAATCTCTACAAAAGCAGGAATTCGGTTTACTTAGTGTTCCTAGAGCCTAAATAATGTCCAGAACTTAAAATCTCAATATGTATTTGTTGAATTAAGAGGAATAATTTAAAGATGATGCATTCCTTATACTTCAGTTTCTTTATCACGTCACAGCTGTACTGAGGTATGAATTAGACAAGTATATTATGTGCTTATGAGGATTGAACAAAAAAATTTACGTCAAGTGCTCAGAGGGCTGCCTGATACATAATAAATTTGCAAAAAATTGCAGTATTAGTATTCTTTTTAATATTCTATAGATTTAAGTCAGTTGCTAACTAGACTTGGAAGTCTCTTTACTTCTCTCAATCCCATCGCCTAAATGGACAAGCAAACACATATCTCACCAAGGTGGTGTGAATATCAAATAGGGTCATGTCTAGGAAAGCATTTTGAAATCTCCAGCATTCATGAGATGTTTTTGCTCCCTGCAAACCAGAGACCACCATGACAGCATAAAGTTGCCTTATTTAGATAATTATAAAGTAAGAAAACATTCTTGATCAATAAGCAGTAGTCACAAGCCAACAAATACATTTATTCCATTTTTGTCTACATCTTCTTCCTTGACATCATTATTAAATTTTAATTTGTTATTTCTCCTAAAATCTATTTCTCCTCATTTTAACAGTAATAAGTGGCCTTTGGATCTGCCAAAGCCTCTTACTCCCTGCCTTAGCTAAGCCTTGACCTTAGATAAAGAGACTGCAATGTAAAGTTTGTGAAGGAAATTTTTTAGTTTCCTTGAAGCCAAAGGGAACATGATGTCATTTTAGAACAGCATTTGTTTGAGAGTCAGAAGACATGGGGCATTATTTGTCTGTATCTCTCCTTGGAGATGAATTTAAATGTCTCAGTGTCTCTATCTGTAATTCAGATGACTGAATCTGCTTCTCCATATCTGTGCTTGTCAAGCATCACTGTGCAATGGTATAACCTGGGAGAACCTGATTAAATATTGAGATTCCTGTGCCCACAATCTAAGAATTCTGATAAAGTAGTCAGGTGAGAACCAGGACTTGTAATTTGGTCAAGCAGCCCAGGCAATTCCGATGCGCTACATATGCAGATGACTTCCAGCCTTCGTGTTGACAACCACTCTGCTGTAAGATTCCATCTAGGTCTGACAATCTCCGAACATTTCATTGGCCTTAACTCTCCCTGCAGCAACATCACACTTCAAGGGAGGCAGACTCTTTTAATTGTAGTTATGACAGGATGACAATCTACATTCCTAGGAAGAAGTTTGTCAATCTTGAGACTGGGAACCCTAAACTGCTGCTGCTTTCCAGAGAACAAACTGATGAGATTCTCAGAAACAGAGGCTCTGAGGACTTCAACACTGCCAATACTCCACATATTCAAGCCTTTTAAAATGGATAACTCTCAAGTTTGAACCAGGCTGCCTGTTTATCTTGGGCCTGGCACCCTTGTCTAAGCCCGCAGGCCAAGCTTAATCTCCCCTTCCCCTGAAGATTGACTGGCAGCCAGCTTCTTAAATGAGCGCACACAGCCTCGTCCTTTTCTCTGCTGGCTGCCCCTGCCTGGCTCCCTCTCCTTGGCAGTTAATTACGGTCCCAGCCCAGGAGCTAAAGGAAAATCTCATCTCCTGTCAGCATCCTTCCCCAAAGAGCAAAGGGAATTTAGAGGGCAAACAAGTCATAAAGCACTTTTATTATAAATAAATATGATTGGGTTTTCAAAGGGCCAGGCTTTAAAAGAGAGAATATGAACAATGCCAAGATGTGAATTTATACTCTCAGGTTGGCTCTGAGGCTCTGATTACAAAATGACAGTTCAACTACTAGGGAATGGATAAGTTAAAAAGTGGAAACCTCTGGGGCGATGGGGCAGTATTCATTTGTCCAGCAAGAC
Source organism: Symphalangus syndactylus (assembly GCF_028878055.3). NCBI lineage: Eukaryota > Metazoa > Chordata > Mammalia > Primates > Hylobatidae > Symphalangus > Symphalangus syndactylus. The sequence continues at coordinate 39,164,594 of NC_072429.2, forward strand.
AATCCCACTGATATTTACAGAATAGCCATTGCGTACAGAGCCAAATCTTAAGACCTTTGGGCTAATAATATAAATAGCTACAACTTATTGAATGTTTACTATCTGTCATGGGCTGATAAGCGCATTTCATCCTGCCAGAGTCCCATCTGCTTCACTAGCACCTGACTGGCCCGGAGAAGGTTATAAAACCCCTCTGCGTTTTTCCTTCTTCATCTGTCAAATGGGACAATAATAGTATCTGCCTCACAAGGGTATATGTGTGAGTGCTAATTTTTGAGCAATTAGTTTGTGTCAAGCATATTAAGTGCTTTCATGCCATTATCTCATTCCATCCTTATTTCCACCTGCTGAGGTGGGCATTGTTATCCCTACTTTACAGATGAGGAAACTTCCTGGCCTGCAGGAGGTGCTCAAAATTACTTGTGGAATGAAATTACATGATTCTTTTTAACAGCTTTCCCCCAAACCCTGTGGCATAAGTACCATTACAGTACTCACTTAGGTGAGAGAACTCCAGGCTTGGGTAGAGAAAGGATTTCCACCCAGATCTGTCTGCTTCTTGGAGCAGCACCCTGAGCCACTAAGTTGCGATATTTGCCCCGTTTGTCTCTTCTGTGGACACCATGAGTGCATGATCCAATGGTTAGTGTGTGCGAACAAGCCAGGGGCTGCCCCAGGGCTTCTTACTCTCCCTCAGAGATAAACTATGGTTGCGTGAACAGCATGGGCACAGTGACAGAGGGAATGAATGCACAGGAGCAGAGAACAGGGTTCTCAGGGCAGAGGCAGCAGGGCAACAGGCCTGGGTTGCAAGACTGAGAAGAATCAGCTCCTGACAGGAGCTGTCCCATTGGCACAGCCCTTCAAACTGCAAAGCATTTTCACATCGGGCTTCACAACCATCAGAGCAAGACTGTGACAAAGACAGGGTGCAATTACTATCCTGCCCTCACTGAGGAAGAAAATGAGATTCAAACTGTTTAACTCATTTGCTCCGAGAGACACAGCTAGTGGAGGAGCCACGATGGGAATTCCTGTCTTCTGTAAGATGGTGGTGATCAAGGTAATGCTCACTGTCTGATTCAAGGCCCTCTATTGCCTCTAGGGCATTCTAAGAAAATCAGCCAACATTCTCTATCCTTGAGTGACTGTCCCCACAGCCTCCAGATACAGGTACCAAATTTGGGATGGGGTATATTTTTCTGTCTACTCCTTTAGTTCTGTTTTCAGGAAGCATTAAGTAGCTGAAAACAAGAAATTTTAAAAATAGGATCCTTTGCACTGGATTGTGTAAGGTTGTATAGGACCTTCCTTGTAAACAATCTTCCTAGAGCGACTCCTTCACACCTCCTCTCTGAGAGTTACTTTGTGCCTATGAAAATCCCTGCCAGTTTACTGTGTTCCTCCGGGAACATCCAATGCAGATAATCCAGGCCAAAGTTTGTGTTAGCTTAGCTTGCCTTGATAACCTCTCAACCTTTTCCTTACCTTTGACTGAGCTGTCCAATTTATAATCCTAGATTTCTAAGATCACTTTTAAAGCTTAGATCATCACTATCTTTCTCTTGGCAGAATTTACGTTGGCATTTTGCAAAGGCTAGACCAGAAGTAGTACAGAACGGAAAAATACAACATGAGGTCTGTGTAAGATAGTCATAAATTCTTTTTTCGCTGTCATAGTGTAACCTTTCCTTGGTAGGATTAAACTTGCCTAATGATTTTTTTTTTCCCATAGAACCTCTAGGGTAGAAGGGATTTGGAAACCCATCATTCAAAGCCCCACCGAGTGCTCTCCCCTTCACCCTGCCCCACCCCGCACCACTCTTTAGGCCCACACGCACCCCAGGTGTCTTCCATGTCAAGATTAGGTGCTGCCAATGCCAGAGAACACAATACATACTAAAGAAACTCAGCTTTATCTTTGAACATCTCTTTCTGTTGGAAAAACAGTTACCGTCTTAATAATGTAATATAGTAATGTTACTCTTATCAGGATGATATGGGTACTTTTATATTTATGTTGTTGGTATTAATGTAACAGTACATAATGTAATATTAATATATACACAGTATTAAAATTAATATTATAATATCCACATGTATTAATAGTTATTAATCTCTAATGTGTTTCAGCTTTTCCAAAGGGCTTTTGATCCTTTGCCTATGTCAATCAACACAATAGCCATATGAGAATGACATCAACAACTGCGGTTTACAGATGAGAAAATTTAGGCTGACAGAGGTGAAGCAAGGTTTCAGGTGCAAACACCAGGTGTCCAAGGTTTCAGAGCAAACAAGGAGGTGTAGGATCTGATCTGGAGCTGGCTTCTGGCCCACAATGTACTTTAGTGAGTCTTCTTTACATTGTTCTTATGTAAAGACTGTTTCTCACTTTTCTTATCACAAATTGTGATGAAACAAAGACTTCCTACATCATAGAGCTGCCCAGGAGGTTAAATGCACTGATGTGTGTAAAGCCTATTTAGAAAGGTGCCTAACTCATATTAAACCCTCAATAAATGCTAGCTATTATATGGTTGAGCTGAAATTTTTCTCCATGAAACATCTCCATGTATCAAAACTGGTTTCTTTCTTCTACTAAATAATTTCTTCATTTCAAAGTATTATCATCTTTATATTTTCATTGTTACTCAGGAATAGTTTATCATTTTGTATATTCATTTAAGATTTATATTAAGATATTTAAATCTATATCCTTAGTGGTGCCATCTGCACTGCAAATAATTTTCAGAAAATTTTTATTGGCCTTTATCCCCCAAAATTTCAGTCACATTGTTTGGCTTTTCTTCAGAATAAAACACTTCTTCCAGACTTAAAAAGAAGCCATAACTAAAATCCTGCAAAAAAACGTCAGTTTTCATGACAACCAAAATAAGTAAACATAAAAACATGCCAAATGTTACTCAATTCCTTTGAATTTTCTCTAGTTTTCATGGATTATTTTAAGGGATAGACTGTGTTTGTTTTTGTTTTCGTCTTCAGGCTGGAATATATGTTTGATGTACCTGTATTTTTACTTCTTTAAAAATAATTTCTTTCATCTCCCCTTCAGTTCTCATGCAAAAGCTTTGAGTTGATAATTTGGGGTAAATGACAGAATCACAGGAAGATACAATATGGTGCACCTCCAGAGAATTTGACATAAATAATTTTAGATCAAGGAGTATCTCCTGTTATATCCAGTAATAATATTATCTTACACTTCATAGTGCTTTACAGTTCAAGGTACTTTTCCATACACAATCTAGTTTAACCCTAAAAATAACCCAGTTACAGACATTTTTAAGTGTAATCAAAAATCCTCAGAAGGATAAAGCAACTTTCTTAGAGATAGCAAATGGCGAAACAGGAATACAAACCCAGGATTTCTTACCCTTTGTCCATTTTTACTACAGTTTTTCACTGTTCTTGGAAGAATGGCTAAAAGTTTCCCTTGTTACCCACCAGCCATTGCAGTCATGATACTGTTCCAGATGCCTAGTGTAAATGCATCCTGCAGAAATTGAAGATGACTAAATTCCTATCACTTGAGCTAAAGTAACTTTCCCAAGGTCTTATATGGAAGGTAAATTGTCATAGTTTCTAAATCAATAGAAAACAAGGCTTTTACTTTCAAAAAAATGCATTATCTAGAATAAGAATCAGCAAACTCTTTCTGTGAAGGGCAAGATAGTGACTATTTTAGGCTTTGTGGGCTAGACAGTCTCTGTGAAACTACTCAGCTCCATTGTTGCATGAAAGCAGCCTTAAGCAATATGTAAATGAATGGGCATGGCTGTGTACCAATAAACTTTATTCATAAAAACAAGAGCAGGATGGATTTGGCTCATAGGCGGTAGTTTGCCCACCCCTGATCTAGAAGATGCCCACTTCCATTCACTCTAGAAAGATGGAGAGTAAGATCTAGATTGTCCTTATTGAAGCACCAAGAGAAACACCTAGCAGAGAGAAGTGAATTCTTATATGTTAGGGTTTTGTTTTGTTGTCATTTTATACTGGGAAGGGGTTGAGGAGGAGCTGATCTGGTAACCCTGCAAGCCTGTATTCTCTAAACCGTATGACAGAAAATACTATTTTGCCTCTGGCTAGGGGCCTAGCCAGAGAGATGTAACAGCATACATCCTTTAATTCCACACATGCCACCTGGTTTCTTATATATTGTTCTGGGAGCCACTGGGTACACAGAGATGAGGATGGCTCATTGGCAACTTTCTAAAAGTTACCAGCCTGGGGCAGGGGTAGAAGACGTGATGAGGACAGACAAGTGAGCAAAAAAATGCAAAGATAACTGTGAAAACCACTATTAAGGAGGTGTTTCAAAAGTATACTGAGAAGACAAAGGTAGGAGAAATGAGCTTTGCCCTGGATGAGTAGGGTGGCATGACAGGAGAGGATGACTCTAGCTAGGCCATGAGGAACGTGAGGATCCCAAAAGGAGCTGATGGAAGAATAAATCAGGAAGAAGAAACTGTGGCATCTGGGTACGAGATGCAGGTATGTGCAGAAAATAGCATAATCCCCCCCACCTAGAGCACAGGACAGGTGAGGAGACAGAGAGGGAGAAGTAAGAGCTGGAAATCCAACCAAACCTTCCTGAGAGCCTAAAAGGTGAAGCTGGGCTGTTGAGATTTTATTCCACAACATAAAAGAGCCTGAGTGGTTTTGAGCAGACACATAAGTAAAACCAGAACTGAGCTTTACTAAGAGAATATCACCAGGAGTGTGGGGAAAGCTACGTTCACCAAATGAACCTTTAAGAACTCCAGAGCAACACTGTCCAAGAGAAGTGTAATGTGAACCACAAATGCAAGCCGTGTCTGTGAATTTAAAATTTCTCGTTAGCTGCAATTTTAAACAGTAAAAAGAAACAGAATCATTGTAATAATATCATTTAGTATAATTTATCCAAAACATTATAGTTTCAATGTGTAATCAATATAAAAATGATAAAGGAGATATTTTACATTCTTTACCTCACACTAATCTTCGAAATCCAGAGTATATTTTACATGGAGAGAAAATCTCAGTTCAAATTTGCAGTATGGTAACTATTGGGCACCACATAGGACAGCACAAGTCTATAGCCTAAGAGAGAAGAGGCCTCCAGGAAGGGACTGTAGGTGTAAGCTGGAGGTGAGATCAGAGGATGGTTGTTTGAGGATGCCTGGCTGCTTATTTCACCAAATCCCCTTGTGCCCCAAGCTCTTTTAGAATAAACATCATGGGAATAATTGCTGTGCCTTTAAAAATAAACTGTTCATGAAATATTATGCAAACTTAGAAAATACTGTTCTAGCCAAAGGTAGGTAAACTCTTAAGGTGAGTAAAATCTCAGACACTGTATATTAGTCAGGGTTCTCTAGAGGGACAGAACTAATAGGATAGGTGTATCTATAAAAGGAGGTGTATTAACGAGTATTGACTCACACAATCATAAGGTCCCACAATAGTCTGTCTGCAAGCTGAGGAGCAAGGAAGCCCGTTCAAGTCCCAAAGCTGAAGAACTTGGAGTCTGATATCTGAGGGCAGGAGGCATCCAGCACAAGAGAAAGATGTAGGCTGAGAGGCTAAGCGAGTCTAGTCTTTTCACCTTCTTCTCCCTGCCTTTATTTTGGCTGCCCTGGCAGCTGATTAGAATGTGCCCACCCAGACTGATGGTGGGTCTGCCTTTCCCAGTCCACTGACTCAAATGTTAATCTCCTTTAGCAACATCCTCACAAACACACTCAGAAACAATACTTTTCATCTTTCAATCCAATCAAGTTGACACTCAGTATTAGCCATCACAGACACTTTATATTACAATGGTTCCAATATGGAGTCACAATCTTAAGATTTTTCAACTGGAAAGGCTCTTAACTATTATTTTGTAAAACCTTCCAATTTTACAGATGGTGGAGACTCAATATCACTCAACTAGTTATTACTCCTGAGACTCCCCAGTTTTCTTCCCTTTCTCTTCTTTTTTTTTTTTTTTTTTTTTTTTGAGACGGAATCTCACTCTGTTTCCCAGGCTGGAGTGCAATGGCACGATCTTGGCTCACTGCAACCTCTGCCTCCTGGGTTCAAGTGATTCTCCTGCCTCAGCCTTCCCAAGTATCTGGGACTACAGGTGCCTGCCACCATGCCCAGCCAATTTTTGTATTTTTAGTAGAGATGGGGTTTCACCATGTTAGCCAGGCTAGTCTCGAACTCCTGACCTCAGATGATCCACACACCTTGGCCTCCCAAAGTGCTGGGATTACAGACATGAGTCACTGCACCCAGCCCCCTTTTTCTAGGTTACTCTGTGTATGTGTCTGTGTGCGTGTGGGGGTTGTGTGTGTGACAGAGAGAGACAGAGAGAGAAGACAGAGACAGAGACAAGCAGGAGAGATGAAGTGGGGGAGGAAGACAGCATAACAGGATCACGGAGAGGCTTTTTCAAGACACAAATGTCTGGGCCCCACCTGATCTACTGAATCAGAGACTCACAGCCAGATTAGATCAATAGGTAGTGCCACTGCTAATCAACAAGGAGGCCTATATTATCACAGGAAATTTAGCAAAACAGAATAGTTTTAAACCAGAATTCCTGAGAGGTAAAAAGCTTATTCAAAATATTTTATCAAACTACTTGGAGTGTTGGCTTGCGGGGCAGGAAGGGAGGAGGAGGAGGAGGAGGAGGAGGAGTGAGAGTGAAAAAGGACTCAAAGAGACATTCATGGCACATTCAGAAATAACAATGGTCACTAAAGTCCTTCATCAGAGAGAGGACCCAATGATCTGCAGTTTTGTTGGTGGTGGTTTTCTGTTTGTGTGTGTGTGTGTGTGTGTGTGTAAAATTTGGGGATGAAACTAACCTGCCATACTAAGAAAGGTAAGGTTGAGGCTATTATCAACTGTCTTCATTTTTCACCTCCTTAGCAGCAGCAGCAGCATCTCTTCAAAAAAGAAAGAAAGAAAGAAAGAAAGAAAGAAAGAAAGAAAGAAAGAAAGAAAGAAAGAAAGAAAGAAAGAAAGAAAGAAAAGAGGGAGGGGGATGCTCAATAATATCACTTGAGGCACTAATTTATTAGCCTGATCACAATATCAAACTGTGAGCTATTCTAAGACACACATTTATCAGTTTGGATCTAGCTAGGGTTGCCTAGTCTAAAAGGCTCTCCAGGCAATCTGCTTTGCAGCCTTCCCCGTAAAGGGAAAAACCATGATAGCGATACTTTTAATTTTAATGTGTATACCAAATCGCATGGGGATTTGTTAAAATGCAAATTCTGAGTCATAGATCTGGGGCTAAGCCAGGGATTCTGTGCTTCTAACATGCTTCCTGGGTGATACCGAGGCTGCTTGTCTGCAGACCACACATTGCATAGTAAGGCCCCAGAACATCAAATATTCATCTGAACAAAGTAATATAAATATCCTCAGGTATTTCCTCCTTTTATACACTGTATTCCCAGCTTCAAGGCCTGTAGTTCTTTTTTCTCAGAGGGCCTGGAATTGGAAAAGAGATGAGGAATTAAGAGATCACAGCAGCCTGAGCTGCAAATCTTGCCTAGGAGCACACCTGTCCTTTGAGGCTCATTTCTCTTCATCCTTTCGCCTCTCTGTTTTTAGGTATCAAAGCTTGAAAGAGAGAAGACTCAAGAAGCAAAGAGGATTCGTGAGCTGGAGCAGCGCAAGCACACGGTGCTGGTGACAGAACTCAAAGCCAAGCTCCATGAAGAGAAGATGAAGGAGCTGCAGGCTGTGAGGGAGAACCTTATCAAGCAGCACGAGCAGGAAATGTCAAGGACGGTGAAGGTACGTGACGGAGAGATCCAGAGGCTCAAGTCTGCTCTCTGTGCTCTCCGCGACGGCAGCAGTGACAAAGTAAGGACAGCGCTCACCATTGAGGCCCGGGAGGAGGCCCGGAAACTGTTTGACACAGAGCGCCTTAAGCTCTTACAGGAAATTGCGGACCTGAAAACGGCCAAGAAGCAGGTGGACGAGGCTCTGAGCAATATGATCCAAGCAGATAAAATCAAGGCTGGGGACCTTCGGAGTGAGCATCAGTCCCACCAAGAAGCCATCTCGAAGATCAAGTGGGAGTCGGAGCGGGATATTCGGAGGCTGGTTAGTACAGTAATCCCATCAGACCCATGTAGAACCCATCTCTTCCAGGTTTCAGAGCGCTGTGGGATTTGCTTCTTCATGTGTTTTCTTGTCAGTGGATTGTAAACAGTGCCTACCTTTTGTCCAGTGCTCTATCCAGGATAGATCAGTATGTAGGTAGGTAGATCAATCGAGAGATATGCTCAGGCCAAAATCGAAATTGTAAAGTGTAAGAGATTTTGGAAATCACCTTTCTCATAAAAACTGGATTCTCCAAGGACTATATATATGGAAAGTATCTCCAAGGAACATATATATGGAAAGGACTCCTGTTTTCTTAGATATTTATAAAAATATTCCAAATCATGGATTCTTCTAAAGTCAGCATGTTTTTGTGGGCTTTTCCTTTGTAGAGTTTTACTGTTTGTTTGTTTTTATAGAGGGTAGGAGAAGACTTTCATGATGTCTGAAAACGGCAGCTACTGAGAACATCTTGAGTCTTTTCTTCCAGAAACCATGACTGAAAAAAGATACAAAACGATAAAATCCCTAGTCATTTTAAAGATAGATATTTTTCCCAAAGTATACAGGAGTCATTTAAAACAGGAGCCATTATAATTTTTAAATTGGATGTCATCCCTAAGTAGGTTGTTTGCTATTTATAGTTTCCAAGACTTACCTCAGCCCCTGCAGAGTTGGTCTTTCCTTCTAACATGTTTGACCAACAACCAGATAAGCCTCTCACTATGCTTAAATATAATACAAATATAATTATCATCTGAAAATTACAATGTCCTAGGTTGACCTTGTTTAATTATTTTAGGCCAAAAGATTTTACGTTCATCTGCATTCGGATGTTTAGCATCTGTTACATCTGTTACATCTTACTTTAATGTTATCACATCAACTATCGCCTGTTAGAATGTACTGTATCCTTCTCTGGAAATAAGGTTTTTTTTAGGAAAAACTACACTTTTCCTTTTTTGTCTTCCAGTTCTAAGCAATTACTTTCGGAGAATTCTAATTATGTTCCTTGGGTGATATCTCTAGGCTTTTAATTTTAAGTTCAAGGTGGTTACCATAGAGCATTTTTAAAAGCTAATGTTTAATTTTCTTTGTACTGCAATAGAGTGTAACTGTAAAATATTGCCTTTGCCACATTTTCTGAATTCTTTGTGTCAACTCATTCTATTGCACTGTTTGATGATAAAGACCAAACACAGTGCAGAAATATTGGTCTCTGCCCTGCCTTTGGTTTTTGAAACGACGGTGGCTGATGAAGAAAGAATTAGGACTTCGAACTCTGGAGTTGGCAGGTAAGTATCCAATGAAAAGGCAGCTTTGCATTAAATATTTTCATTTGTTGATGGTTTTCAATATAAAATCTGTAAGTATATCCACTTGATCTGCTAATTTTTTCCACGACTTCCTTTCACCGGCGTATTGCTGAAGTAGGCATGAAATCCCTCTTAATAACAACATGAAGGGGAGGGGCCAAGATGGCCGAATGGAAACAGCTCAGGTCTGCAGCTCCCAGCGAGACCAACGCAGAAGGCAGGTGATTTCTGCTTTTCCAATCGAGGTACCCAGGTCATCTCACGGGGACTGGTTTGGCAGTGGGTGCGACCCACAGAGAACCAGCAGAAGCAGGGTGAGGCGTCGCTTCATGTGGGAAGTGCACACAGCAGGGGGACCTCCTTCCTCCAGCAAACGGAAGCAGTGAGAGACTGTGCTACCTGCCCAAGGTACTACGCTTTTCCCATGGACACTTGCAAGCCACGGATCAGCACATTCCCTCATGAGCCTACACCACCAGGGCCCTGGGTTTCAAGCACAAATCTGGGCAGCTGTTTGAACAGGCACTGAGCTGCAGGATTTTTTTTTTTTCCATACTCCAGCGATGCCTGGAGCTCCAATGAGTCAGGACCACTGTCCAATCTTCTGGAAAGGGGGCTGAAGCCAGGGAGCCAAGCAGTGTCACAAGCAGGTCCTAGTCCCACCCCCATGCTCCCATGGAACCCAGCAAGATAAGAAGCACTGGCTTGAAATTCTCACTGCCAGCACAGCAGTCTAGAGTCGGCCTGAGATGATTGAGTTTGGTGGGGGGAGGAGTGACCGTCATTACTGAGGCTTCAGTTGGTGGTTTTCCCCTGACCGTGCTAAGGAGATTGGGAGATTTTTGGACTAGGTGGAATTCACCACAGCACAGCAAAGCGGCTGTGGCAAGACTGCTTCTCTAGAGTCCTCCTCACTAGGCAAGGTCTCTCTGCAGGAAATCCAGCAGCTCCATTCAGGGGCTTACAGACAGAACTCTCATCTCCCTGGAACACAGCATTTGATGGGAGGGGCGGCTGTGGTAGCAGCTTCAGTGGATTTAATCTTTCCTGCCTGCTGGCTCTGAAGATACTGGCTGATCCTGACAAGGGAGATTCTCCCAGCACAGCGCACCAGCTCTGCTAAGGGACACGCTGCCTCCTCAAGCAGGTTCCTGACCCCTGTGCCTCCTGACTGGGAGAGACCTCCCAGCAGGGGCCAACAGACACCTCATACAGGAGAGCTCTGGCTGGCATCAGGCCAGTGCGCCTCTAAGGTGAAGCTTCCAGAGGAAGGAGCAGGCGGCAATCTTTGCTGTTCCGCAGTCTCCACTGGTGATACCTAGGCAATAAGGGTCTGGAATGGACCTCCAGGAAACTCCAGCAGACCTGCAGAAGAAAGGCCTGACTGTTTGAAGAAAAACTAGCAAACAACAACAAAAGTAAAAAAGCAACAACAACAATACCAACAAAAAGACCCTCTCACAAAAACCCCATCCAAAGGTCATCAGCCTCAAAGATCAAAGGTAGAGAAATCCACAAAGATGAGGAAAAAACACTGAAAATCCCAAAAGCCAGAATGCCTCTTCTCCTCCAAACGTTCACAACAACTGTCCAGCAAGGGCACAGAACTGGATGGAGGATGAGATGGACAAGTTGACAGAAGTAGGCTTCAGAAGGTCAGTAAATAACAAACATCTGTGAGCTAAAGGAGCATGTTCTAACCCAATGCAAGGAAGCTAAGAACCGATAAAAGGTTATAGGAACTGCTAACTAGAATAACCAGTTTAGAGAAGAACATAAATGACCTGATGGAGGTGAAGAATGCAGCACGAGAACTACGTGAAGCATACACAAGTATCGATAGCCAAATCGACCAAGCAGAAGAAAGGATATCAGAATTTGAAAACCATCTTGCTGAAATAAGGCATGCAGACAAGATTAGAGAAAAAAGAATGAAAAGGAATGAACAGAGCCTCCAAGAAATATGGGACTATGTTAAAGACCGAACCTACAATTGACTGGAATACCTGAAAGAGATGGGGAGAATGGAGTCAAGTTGGAAAATACACTTGAGGATATTACGCAGGAGAACTTCTCCAACCTAGCAAGACAGGCCAATATTCAAATCCAGGAAATACAGAGAACATCACTAAGATACTCCATGAGAAGATCAACCCCAAGACACATAATCATTAGATTTTCCAAGGTCAAAATGAAAGAAAAAATATTAAGGGCAACCAGAGAGAAAGGCCAGGTCACCTACAAAGGGAAGCCCATCAGACTACCAGTGGATCTCTCAGCAGAAACCCTACAAGCCAGAAGAGAGTAGGGGCCAATAGTCAACATTCTTTTTGTTTGTTTGTCTGCTTTTCTTTGAGATGGAGTCTCTCTCTGTCGCCCAGGCTGGAGTGCAGTGGCGCGATCTCGGCTCACTGCAAGCTCCGCCTCCCAGGTTCACGCCATTCTCCTGCCTCAGCCTCCCGAGTAGCTGGGACTACAAGCACCCATCACCACGCCCGGCCAATTTTTTTGTATTTTTAGTAGAGACGGGGTTTCACCATGTTAGCCAGGATGGTCTCGATCTCCTGACCTTGTGATCCACCCGCCTCGGCCTCCCAAAGTGCTGGGATTACAGGCGTGAGCCACCACGCCCAGCCATCAACATTCTTAAAGAAAATAATTTTCAACCCAGAATTTCATATCCAGCCAAACTAAGCTTCATAAGTGAAGGAGAAATGAAATCCTTTCCAGACAAGCAAATATTTTATCACCACCAGGCTGCTTTGCAAGAGCTCCTGAAGGAAGCACTAAATATGGAAAGAAAAAACCAGTACTTGCCACTGCAAAAACACACCAAAGTATAAAGACCAATGACACCATGAAGAAACTGCATCAACTAGTGCGTGAAATAACCAGCTAGCATCATGATGACAGGATCAAATTCACATGTAACAATATTAACCTTAAATGTAAATAGGCTAAATGCCCCAATTAAAAGACACAGGCTAGCAAATTGGATAAAAAGTGAAGACCCATCAGCGTGCTGTATTCAGGAGACCCATCTCACATGCAAAGACACATGTAAGCTCAAAATAAAGGGACAGAGGAAAATTTGCCAAGAAATGGAAAGCAAAAAAAAGCAGGGGTTGCAATCCTAGTCTCTGATAAAACAGACGTTAAACCAACAAAGATCAAAAAGACAAAGAAGGGCATTACATAATGGTAAAGGGATCAATTCAACAAGAAGAGCTAACTAACCTAAAAATATATGCACCCAAGACAGGAGCACCCAGATTCATAAAACAAGTTCTTAGAGACCTACAAAGAGACTTAGACTCCTACACAATAATAGTGGGAGACTTTAACACCCCACTGTCAGTATTAGACAGATCAATGCGATAGAAAAATAACAAGGGTATTCAGGATTTGAACTCAGCTCTGGATCAAGTGTACCTAATAGAACAGAACTCTCTATTCCAGATCAACATAATACACATTATTCTCATGCCACATGGCACTTATTCTAAAATCAACCACATAATTGGAAGTAAAACACTCCTCAGCAAATGCAAAAGAACTGAAATCACAACACACAGTCTCTCAGACCACAGTGCAATGAAATTAGAACTCAGATTAAGAAACTTATTCAAAACCACACAACTATGTGGAAATCAAACAACCTGCTCCTGAATGACTACTGGGTAAATAACAAAACTAAGGCAGAAATCAAGAAGTTCTTTGAAAACAATGAGAACAAAGAGACAATTTACCAGAATCTCTGGGATACAGCTAAAGCAATGTTTAGAGGGAAATTTATAGCACTAAATGCCCACATCAGAAAGATGGAAAGATCTAAAATCAACATCCTAACATCACAATTAAAAGAACTGGAGAAGAAAGAGCAAACAAATCCAAAAGCTAGCAGAAGACAAGAAGTAACTAAGATCAGAGCAGAATTGAAGCAGATAAAGACACAAAAAACCCTTCAAAAAATCAATGAATCCAGGAGCTGGATATTTGAAAAAATTAACAAAACAGACCACTAACTAGACTAATAAAGAAGAAAAGAGTGCACCAAATAGACACAATAAAAAATGATAAAGAGCTATCACCACTAACTCCATAGAAGTACAAACTACCATCAGAGAATACTATAAATGCCTCTACAAAAATCAACTAGAAAATCTAGAAGAAATGGATAAATTCCTGGACACTTACACCCTCCCAAGACTAAACCAGGAAGAAGTCAAATCCCTGAATAGACTAGTAACAAGTTCTGAAATAGAGGCAGTAATTAATAGCCTACCAACAAAAAAAGCCCAGGACCAGACAGATTCATAGCTGAATTCTACCAGAGGTACAAAGAGGAGCTCGTACCATTCCTTCTGAAACTATTCCAAACAATTTAAAAGGAGGGACTCTTCCCTAACTCATTTTATGGGGCCAGCATCATCCTGATACCAAAGCCTAGCAGAGACAACAAAAAAAGAAAACTTCAGGCCAATATCCCTGATGAACATCGATGCGAAAATTCTCAATAAAATACTGACAAACCAAATCCAGCAGCACATCAAAAAGCTTATCCACCATGATCAAGTCAGCTTCATCCCTAGGATGCAAGGCTGGTTCAACGTATGCAAATCAATAAATGTAATCCATCACATAAACAGAACCAATGACCAAAACCACATGATTATCTCAATAGATACAGAAAAGGCCTTCAATAAAATTCAACATCCCTTCATGTTAAAAATTCTCAGTAAACTAGGTATTGGTAGAACAAACCTTAAAATAATAAGAGCTATTTATGACAAACCCATAGCCAATATCATACTGAATGGAAAAAGCTGGAAGCATTCCCTTTGAAAACCAGCACAAGACAAGGATGCCCTCTCTCACCACTCCTAGTCAACATAGCATTGGAAGCTCTGGCCAGGGTAATCAGGCAAGAGAAAGAAATCAAGCATATTCATATAAGAAGAAAGGAAGTCAAATTATCTCTGTTTGCAGATGACGTGATTCTATATTTAGAAATCCCCATCATCTCAGCCCAAAACTCCTTAAGCTGATAAGCAACTTCAGCAAAGTCTCAGGATACAAAATCAATGTGCAAAAATCACAAACATTCCTATACACCAACAATAGACAAGCAGAGAGCCAAATCATGAATAAACTCCCATTCACAATTGCTACAAAGAGAATAAAATACCTAGGAATACAGCTTACAAGGGACATGAAGGACCTCTTCAAGGGGAGCTACAAACCACTGATCAAGGAAATAAGAGAGGACATAAACAAGTGGAAAAACATTCCATCCTCATGGATAGGAAGAATCATCATTATGAAAATGTCCATACTGCTGAGAGTAATTTATAAATCAACACTATTCCCATCAAACTACCATTGACATTCTTCACAGAATTAAAAAAAAAAACTACTTTAAATTTCATATGGAACCAAAAAGAGCCCATATAGCCAAGACAATCCTAAGCAAAAAGAACAGAGCTGGAGGCATCACACTACCTGACTTCAAACTCTACTACAAGGCTACAGTAACCAAGACAGCATAGTACTGGTACCAAAACAGATATATCGACCAATGGAACAGAACAGAGGCCTCAGAAATAATACCACACATCTACAACCATCTGATCTTCGACAAACCTGACAAAAACAAGCAATGAGGAAAGGATTCCCTACTTAATATATGGTGCTGGGAAAACTGGCTAGACATATGCAGAAAACTGAAACTGGATCCCTTCCTTACACCTTATACAAAAATTAACTCAAGATGGATTAAAGAATTAAATGTAAAACCCAAAACCATACAAACCTCAAAAGTAAACCTAGGCAGTACCATTCAGGACATAGGCATGGGCAAAGACTTCATGATGAAAACGCCAAAAGTAATTGCAACAATTGCCAAAATTGACAAATGGGATCTAATTAAACTAAAGAGCTTCTGCACAGCAAAAGAAACTCACATCAGAGCGAACAGACAACCCACAGAATGGGAGAAAATTTTGCAATCTACCCTTCTGACAAAGGTCTAATATCCAGAATCTGTAAGGAACTTAAACAAATTTACAAGAAAAAGCAAACAACTTTACCAAAAAGTGGGCAAGGTATATGAACAGACACTTCTCAAAAGAAGACATTTATGCGGCCAACAAACATGAAAAAAAAAAGCTCATCATCTCTGATTATTTGAGAAATGCAAATCAAAACCACAATTAGATACCATCCCACACCAGTCAGAATGGCAATTATTAAAAAGTCAAGAAACAGTAGATGCTGGTGAGGCTATGGAGAAATAGGAACACTTTTTGCACTGTTGGTGGGGGTGGGAATGTAGATTGGTTCAACCATTGTTGAGGACAGGGTTGTTATTCCTCAGGGATCTAGAACCAGAAATACCTTTTGACCTAGCAATCCCATTACTGGGTATACATCCAAAGGAATATAAATCATTCTACTAAAAGACACATTCACACGTATGTTTATTGCAGCATTATTTACAATAGCAAAGACATGGAACCAACCCAAATGTCCATCAATGATATAGACTGAATAAAGAAAATGTGGTACATATACACCATGGAATACTATGCAGCCATAAAAAAGAATGAGTTCATGTCTTTTGTAGGGACATGAATGAAGCTGGAAGCCATCATCCTCAGCAAACTAACACAGGAACAGAAAACCAAACACTGCATGTTCTCGCTCATAAGTAGGACTTGAACAATGAGAACACATGGACAAGGGAGGGGAACATTACACACTGGGGCCTGTCAGGTGGTGGGGGGAAAAGGGAGGGAGAGCATTAGGATAAACACCTAATGCATGCGGGGCTTTAAGCCTAGAGGACCGGTTGATAGGTACAGCAAGCCACGATGGCACATGTATACCTATGTAACAAACCTGCACATTCTGCACATGTATCCCAGAACTTAAAGTAAAATAAACATTAAAATTTAAAAAAGTAAAATCTGAGCCACCTCATGAGTAGTTCACAAACTGCATGAATACAGAATAACATAGGAAACTTTTTCAATAGCGCAGATGGACTCATCTTCATTTTTTCCTTCTTTTTACTCTGTGCCTACCCGTACCCCAAGCTCCATTTTTGGAACTGGAAGGGAGAGAAATGGGAGTTGTTCTGTCTAGAAAATTTCTCCAGAGAATTCTGGTTTATACCCTTTCCCATCTAAGTAGGGCTTTGGTTGATTTTCAGTATTTTGAGATCAGAGTCCATGCTCATAACTGCTATGCAATAAAGCTTTCTCAATGCTAATTGCTATATATCCCACAGGAAACCACTTTGGGAAATGCTTAAACTATATGAATAATCTTAAAGCCAGTATAGCATAGTACCTAACAGAATGGGCTCTATAGTTAGAAGATTCCATTAAAAATAAGGCTTCACAACTTACTAGACATACGACTATGACCAAGTTTTTAAGCTTTCAGGTCCTCAGTCATCACCTGTAAAATGATGACGACTGAACCTACTGAATAGGATTGTTATAAAATAAGGTATATTAACCTCTGAGTATAGTACCCTGAATATAGTGAAAGATCAATAAATTTCAGCTATGATGATGATGATAATGAGGCTGAATGTGGGCAGTAATAGAATGATTTTTCAACAAGTTTAACAAGGTGAGTACATAAAAAACAACTAGAGCTATGCCAACTCATAAAAAGTAACTAGAGCTATGTTAACCTGCAAATAAAAGTAATGCTCCAGATGACAAGTCTGACAAATAAACATGCTGCTCAGTTAAGAAAAACACAGGTCTCAAGTCTTCTACAAGGAGACTGAAACCAAAGGCAACGCTATTGTTCCCAATTAACGGGACAATATTGAATTCTTACCAAGTTATCAGATGATATTACAAGATCATGCAGAATTTAGCCCAAAGCTCTCTCAGAATTGACCTAAAATTTAAGCATGTGACTCAAAGGCAGTAGCTCACAGATATTTATATGTGGAAAATACGTGACTATGTAACACCATTTCTGTTAAAAATATTTTTTTCTGGTCTAAGAGCACACAGCAAAGAAAAATTTATACAAAAGTATTTGTTTTGTATAAGGAGACACTTTTAGAAAAAGCAAAACAGCATAATGTTGTTTGTATTAAATGTCTTTTCCTTATCCCCATTTTGAATGTACACATAGAATATAGTGAAATGAGAAGAAAGGTTTCACCCAATGGCTATGCTCTCTTTAAAAATTGTTTATAGACATTCACTTCATTAGCCCTCATCCTAGGATGGCAAAAAGGTTTCATTCCAAGAGAACTCAAATCAATTGATTTTGAATGCCTGTGGCCTTTAGTTGAGAAATTCTTCTGAGGCCATCCCTAGGCTTAGCAGAAATGCATATTTGGGTCAATAAATATATCTCACACATGTGGGAGGGAAAATAGTGGTTAATATTGCCAGATATTTACTATTCCTGTTAATCCCAACCATGATTTTCTTATAGTAATGATAAAATGGTTGCTAAGAACTGGCTGCTTTGAAATACAAGTGAGAACAGAAAGAGATATAATAACATGAACCGTGGAAGGACCTCCCTCCAAATCCATCACCTGAATGCAAGCATGTTAGTCTTGGAAAATGACTAAGCCACTGGGAAGTCTGAAGTTTCTTCAGTTACAAATGACCAGCTACTAACAGGAGCAACAGCTATTTTGATTGAATCTGAATACCCATTTGCCCAAAGAAGAAGTGACATCAAAAAATGTCCTAGGAAACATTAGAGTGGAATATTTAATGTTCATCTTTATTAAAATTAATGGCTATTTTAAAGTTAGACTTTCCTTTGCATATCTAATCAACGCAGACTATTTGAAACAATATATTGAGTCAAAACATCTTCACAGGATGTACTAGAGAGAAAAAACATTACTCTCCTTGACACCTAGTTGACCCAGGATACTTCTTCATTACACAATGTTGCCTCATCTTACTCATGAAACCAATACACTTATCATATCTGTGATTTTTTTCTGTATCAATCAGATAAAAGAAGTTAAACTTACACCATTGTAAAAATGTATTTCTTTACAGCATTGTTAAATAAAATGTCCTGGGTCTCATTTAATTCAGATGGATGAAATCAAAGCCAAGGACAGGATCATCTTTTCCTTGGAAAAGGAACTGGAGACCCAGACAGGCTATGTACAGAAACTCCAACTTCAGAAGGAGGCTTTGGATGAACAACTCTTTCTGGTCAAGGAGGCTGAGTGCAACATGAGCAGCCCAAAACGAGAAATTCCAGGAAGGGCAGGTGATGGTTCCGAACACTGCAGCAGTCCTGTAAGTCCATTCTAGTTGAAGTTAAGAACACACAAGTCGTCTTTTATTTAGCTCCCAAGTTTTACCTTTTACTTAAGCTCTTTTCTTGTTTACTACAAAGAAATCAATCTACCTCCTACTATAAAATCAGCTTGTATCTTGAGAACAGGGTTTTCTAAACTCGTAGACGACTAAGTGGTCTGCACTACATTAGCAGATCACATGAGATAGATTTCTTTAAATCCTTCCCAGAATTTTTCTAGCCAGGCAATACCCATCCAAACTTAAGTCTATTATGAGAAACATAAATTAGATGAAAATATTTTGTCTCTTGCCTATACTGGTAATTTTCCCTTTTGTTAACAATTGGGTTGGAAATTGATAAAGATGGTTGTCATCTACAGGGATCAAAATGTATAACTGCATAAAAGACAAAACCATTTTTAATCTTCATCTGAAGACCTATTGTCTGATTGAACTTACCACTTATTTCCATGAATTTTCATCATTTTATATGAGAAATTATTTTCAGAAGTGCAGCAATAGAAATGGGCTTATAGGCAGTTGGCTATAACTCTTATACCTTTCCAATTATTTAGCTGCTATAATGATGGAAATGTATTATTTAGGAACAGAGATGGGTTCCAAAGTACTACTTAGAACTAAGTAATGAATAGTTTATGAATTAATATTCAGAATAAATATATGTATACATATATATGTATATAATCTTAGTAGGTGGTGGAAAGAGTACTTATCTAGGATTTAGCAGTTTCTGTAAGTTTTAGTTCTGACACTCACAGGTACCTGCAATATAGCATAGTTGTCAAGAGAATGGGCTCTAGAGTTAGACTGTTTGGTTCAAATCCCAAATCTGCCATTTACTGTGTGTCCTTAGGCAAACCACTTCACCATTCAGTTTCCTCATCTGTAAAATAGAAGCTGTAGTAGTACCTCATAAGGCTGGTCTAAAGATGAGAAGAGGTAATATGTAAAATGTTGAGCATGGTTTCTGGCACATAGCATTTAATACATATTAGTTACTTATCTTTTGACACTAGCCAGAAGACCTTAAAGGAGTTATTAACTACCTGAATTTTACCTGTTCTACTGAATCCTTTAGGATATTATGAATGTTGGGATACAATGTGTTTGAAACTACTTTGTCAAACAGTACAGCATTATCAAAATGTAAGATGATAATATAATTGTTAGCATATGATAATAACAGTCCTATATAACTCTACAACATGAAATTAAGCCATGAATGCCCTGTGTAAGGTGATTCACAGCCGTTCTGCCAGTGAAGAAGCCAGCTGCATTGGGCAGAATATGCTAGTGAGGCCTATCCTATAAACTACTGCCCTTTATACATGAAGGTAATACATCAACATTTTCTCACTTTGACCTTTTTCTTCAGAAGTATGAAGGAATTGACAATATTCATCCCTACCTCCTACTCTCTCCCCTCTGTGGCTAATGGTAATACCAGGACAGCTGTCTAAGCTGTGGGAAGCAATGTGTGGCCATGACACAAGGGATACCCTTTGAACCTTATGTAATCACAGTATGACCTTGGTCTCTCAGCACACAGCTCTGATAAGTTGATCCAACCCTCTGCACTCTCCCTGCCCTGAGTCCTGGCTCCAGGGAGTATCCGCCACGTGGAATTCATTTGCAATTACAACCTGGCGTGGTCTTCAACCCAAGTGGTGAATACTGAGAATTATAAAAGGGTAGATATTTACTCTTTGGATAAGAGAATATTTTATTCTCACTTCAGGAGCCAGATAAGAGAACTGAGCCTATTACTTTTATGAATAATAACTGATATTCCCAAACTTCGTGAAAAGTGTTGTTGAAGAAATACCCATTTTAATTTTTCTTTGTAGGATTTGCGAAGAAATCAAAAGAGAATAGCTGAATTGAATGCCACTATAAGAAAATTAGAAGACAGGAATACCTTGCTTGGAGATGAACGAAATGAACTGGTGAGATATACTAAAGATTTTTGTTGTTGTTGTTAAGCATTATGTTACAGGATTACATACTATGTTATAGATATGTACCATAATAGAGAAAAGTGTACGAATAAGAAAGATACCATTCAGTAGATATTCACAAAATGGCACACTCAAAAAACCAAAACCACCATCCAGATGAATAAATGGAAGATTACCAGCATCTCACACCCCCGCTTCTTGTGACCCCTCCCAATTAGCATCCTATTAAACTTAACCACTATTCTGACTTCAACCGCCATAGATGTCTATCACCATTTAACATTTTTTTATAAATGGAATCATACAATGTTTTCTCTTTGTCTGACTTCTTCTGCTTCTTTTACTCAGCCTTGTTTGTGAGATTTATCCATTGTGTTGCATGCAGAATTCATTCATTTTCATTTCTCTATAGTATTCAAATAATATATCACAATATACTTATCCATGTTATTGTTAATGGACATTTATGTTGTTTCTTAAAACTTCTGAGCTGTTTTGAGAAGAAAAGTGCTTCTACATGTCATTTGTGAAAAAATGTGCCCATTTCTGGTGGAATATACAGAGGAGTAGAATTACTGGATGTTAGAGTATGGATGTAGTCAGCATCAATAGTTATTACCAAACAGTAAGTTGTCACAATTCCCACCAACAATGAATGAAAGTGGTAGTTTCTCCATATCTTTTCCAACATAAAAAGATAATTGTTAGTCATGTTGGTGGATGTAGGGCATACTCTTACACCTTACATTATGGTTTTAATTTTCCTCATTATTAAGAAGGTAGGGTAACTTTTCAAATATTTACTAGCCTTTCAGATATAACTTGCCCTTAGCCTTTTGCCCATTTTCTGTTATGCTGCCTTTACTGTTTAAGTTACTATTAGGATTTTTTGTCATCACTTGTGGTTACATTTGCATTTAAAATATCTTGCTCTATGGCTTACATTTTTGTTTTTAATAGAGCTATTCATATAAGAGTTATTTTCAGCCTTTCCTTTTTTCAAATATATGCATTTCAGGCTGTAATTGACCCTCTAAGCCTTGCTTTAGTTTAACATATTGTTATTTCATTCAAAAATTTTTCTAAAGTCATGTAATTTTTCCTTTGATATATGAGTCACTTAGAAGTATATGGCTTAATTTCAAAACATTTAGAGAATTTTTAGTTATCTTTTTGGTATCAATTTCTACCTTAATTCTACTATAGTCAGAGAATGTACTTTGTATATTTCATTCCTTCAAAATTTATTGAGATTTGCTTTATGACCTCAGCATACAGTCAATTTTATAAATGTTACATGTTTACATGAAAAGGAGGCATACTCTGTAATTATTAGTTGCAATTTGATTGAAGTTTGTTAATAATCGTGTTTAAAATTTTTCAATTCTTACTGATATTTTTGTCTGCTTGTTCTCCCAATAGATTTGTCTATATACTTCTTAGTTCTTTAAATTTTACTTTATATAGGGAACAATAATATATATTTATAATATATACTATATTAGAAATTATGTTACTAGATGAATATAAGTTAATATTTGTTATATTTTTTGTGTGTATTGACCCTTTAATCATTATGTGTTTTTTTTTCCTCTGGTAATACTTCTTGGCTTAAAGTCATTGTTATTAGTTGAACTGTATCAGATTTTTGTTTTAGTGTTAGCGTGAATATACATGTGTATGTGTATATATGTATGTATTTGTAACTATATAGACATACATATATACATACATCTTTACACATACGTATATACACACAAACACACACTTTTTTTCAACCTTTCTGTGTTTTATTTAAGGTGTATCTTAAAAGGAACATTTTGTTGGGTATTGTGGGCTATGGTTATTGATGTATGATGTGATAGAATTATAGATATTTTCTTTGTGCATATCTGCATTTTCTATGAATTGTATTAATAAGTAAATTTAAATATTTAAAACTCACATCATTGACCTTCAAAAGAGACAGATTAAAAAATAAGAATAACTTATTGTCCTTATATGTATACAATATTTAATATTAATGCTTCAGGTACTAAGGACTAAGGCATTAATGCTTCAGGACTAAGATTATTTATAAAAATAAACCCAGTTTTGGCCTTTAATATGAAATAGAGTTCTTTCTTTAATATGAAATTGAGATTGAGATGGATTTGTGGAAGTGCTGTTTAAGAATCGTAAGATGAGATTTTACAAATAGTTCATAATTAGCTAAGTCTTCCACCTCAGCACTTCCCAAAATCTTAGAATCTCAAGAACAGTAGTGCATACTTTAAAATGTCTTCTCAAATATTTCTAATACACCCCTCCTTTTTCCTTGCTCTTCTCGCAATACATATTCACATTCAGAATCATTAGTAAGAAAAGAATAAGCTAATCATCAGAAGCTGAAAATGAAAATCTATTATGTATAGGATGATCATGAAATATACAAAAAGGAGAGTTTTAAAAGTAAAGGGGAGGACTATTAACAATCCCCTCAAGATAATTTTCATAAACTTAGACCAATGGTTCCCAACTACAGGCGATTTTGGCAATATCTGATGTTTTTGATGGTCACAATTAGCAGAGTGTTACTGGCATCTAGCAAGCAGAGGCCAGGGATGCTGCTAAACATCCTCCACTGCACAGGACACCTCACATCAAAAAAACATCTGGCTCAAAATGTCACAGATGCCGAGACTGAGAAACACTGCTTTAGACTAACCAAGCAAATGAGAGTATGCTCACTCTTAATTATGAGTGGATAACAATACAATCATACTTTACTAAGCTTGGGGAGAATTTGATATCCTTACACAAACATCCATAGAGTTTCAAACTTACAACTTACGTGTGGGTTTTTTTCCCTCAATAAAATTTCTTTTAAAATAACAACTGTAGTGCGAGTCAGGAGATTTCCACAAGATCTCTGAAAGAATGGCCTTTGGAGATAACCAGGCTTGGATTGAGCTCCTGGTCTCATTACTTAGTGACCGTGTGGTCTGGGTGAGCTCCTTTATCTCTGAGCTAATGGAGGTCATTCCAGGTGCAGGGATTGCAGCTGAGCACGGTGGAGTAACAGGTGGGGGAAAGGAAAGAAAGCAAGGAGAGGGGGTCCTCTGGAGCGTTTCCAAAACCAGTCTCTGTAGTTCTTTCCTTAAGACAATGGATTGATATAAGGCTATGAAAGTTGTGGTGAAAAACCATTAGAGAAAACTGAAAAGAAAACAAACAGTCTGTTAAATGAAGGATTGAAATGTCAGTGGTCAGTCCTGAGCCACATAGCGAAGCAGACAAGGCTGGCTCCAGGGGTGCTTTCACTCCCACCACTTTACTCCCCTGCCCGCATGTCCCCCAAACACAAGACACAAATCTTCACTTATTTCTTCTCAGTTAAAACGTGTGCGGGAAACCGAAAAGCAATGTAAACCTCTCCTGGAAAGGAACAAGTGCCTCGCCAAGAGAAACGATGAACTGATGCTGTCCTTGCAGCGCATGGAAGAAAAACTAAAAGCCATTACCAAGGAAAATTCAGAAATGGTGTGTATCACAGATTCTGCAAAACTGCAGCTTCCTTAATTATATTACTGTAATGACCTGACTTATTGCCATTTCTCAGCTTATTTTAAAAATACAATGCTATTTGGATTTTTCCTTATGTAAGCAAGGAAGCCTTAACGAAGAAAGCAAGAGAAGGTTGCTGGCTCTGAATTTTATGAGGTTTCTATATTTGCAAAACTGTAGGAGTGCTTCCAGGAATTTGCACGCTTTCCAAAAGCTTGGAAATGGAGAAGGAAAGCTTTGACATAACTTAGCCACGGAAACCTTCCATGACTTCACTAACATGCTATTTACAGACCTATACCCCAGGCACACCTTGTCTTCTAAGATCATGCATGATAGTTGGGAAATAGATACCATTACTTGTGTTATATATGGACAAGTGAAATGCTAATGTACTCCTTAATAGACTTTCAATACATCTATAGAGATCTTCGACAATCCCCAATAATATTGACTTATTATGGCAGATAAAATGTGCTTGAGGATTTAGTTGGTGTATGTGTATTCAGGCTGGGCAATTTCCAAATTTAGCTGGAGCCTTATAAACTTTCTACAGATATTTTATGTTAACAACCAAAGTTTGAGGTTTTTAAAGTCTCCACCTGTACTTTCTTCTTTTCCAATCCAGAGAGAAAAAATAACATCCCATCCACCCCTGAAGAAATTAAAATCTCTGAACGACCTCGACCAAGCTAATGAAGAACAAGAAACAGAGTTTCTAAAACTTCAGGTCATTGAGCAACAGAACATTATTGATGAGCTCACAAGGGTAGGTGCCAATCAATCTGTAAACCCTAAGTTGTTCCCAAGGACAAGTAGCCAACAAAATGTACACTGAAAGCAGTTAATTTTAGTTTAACCTCAGAGGCCCAAGTTCATATGTTAAATATGTAATTTTGTTCTAGAGACTGTATTCCAATATTTTATATTGTTCAACTGCTTTACACCTTTTAAATTATAATCCTTTGTTAACTAATTTGGTAGCACAAATAGTAACAGCAAAGCACATTAAAAGAACTTTTAAATGCCTTGTTGTATAAGTTTGTAGGTAGGTTGGGTGTGTCTTGTAACTGCCTTCCAGTAGCAGGATCCCGAGGCTCAGGGATTTAATATGTTGTCTATGCTAACAACATCACATATATATCTTGTTTCCCAGGTCTCAATTCAGTATCTAGCACATAGTTACAGTTAATAAATATTTATTGGATGAACAGCAACAATATAATTACATAACAGAGCTAAAATTTCAGCCCAGATTTTCTGATCATTACTTCAGTACCTGCTGAGTGGGTAGAGCAGTTATTACTTCCGTCAGAGTTTGGCTGAGGTTTGTGTTACCGGTAAGGATGCACTAAGACCTCTAGGTGCCTTTGGGTTTTCTTCTTTGCCTCTCCATCTGTGTTCTGTGAATGACATCGCTGGTTGCTCACTTCAGGACCAAGTCAAGGCCTAAAGACTTGAATTGCAAGGAGAGAGTTAGGCAATAGTCTCCAGAGTGAGGTGAGAAAAGTGGTTCACTGCCACTGAGAGAAAGAAAGGTTATAGCTTCTGTTTATGATTACCTATGATTCATCCTTTTTAAAATTTCTATGTTGACTATATGTTATAATGAATACACTAGATTAGGAAGGTAATTTAAATATATAATGTATTAGGGCTCTCTAGAGGCACAGAAGTAATAGGATAGATGTATATATAATGGGCAGTTTATTAAGGAGTATTGGTACACATGATCGCAAGGTGAGATACCACCATAGGTCATCTGCAAGCTGAAGAGCAAGGAAGCCAGTCCAAGTCCCAAAGCTGAAGAACTTGGAGTATGATGTTCCAGGGCAGGAATAATCAGGAGAAAGATGTAGGCTGGGAGACTAAACCAGTCTAGTCTTTTCACGTGCTTCTGCCTGCTTTTATTCTGGCTGTGATGGCAGCTGATTAGACTGTGCTCACCCAGATTGAGGGTGAGTCTACCTTTCCCAGTCCACTGACTCAAATGTTAACCTCCTTTGGCAACACCCACGTAGACACACCCAGGAACAATACTTTGTATCCTTCAATCCAATCAAATTGACACTGAATATTAACCATCACAATAATTTGTAAATTGTAAAAGTCTCATATATAGAGGCTGCATTTTTACTTATAAAGGTGAAAAAAAAAGCCCAAACACCACTGGCTTAAACCAGGTTACTTATTAAATGTGGTCTCCCTGTTTTCCTCATTTCATTTTCACATCCTAATAACTCATACATTTTACAGATTCATGAGCCCAGGAATTTGCCTGGCTTTGAGTATCCTGAGATTAAGCTGTAAATTTTTTATAGAATTTTGGGCTATTTAGGCATACTCATCAGACTTTTCAAAAGACATTCTATCTAGTTTAAATTTTTACAGTAAATACATGGAGTGCTTAGTGAATAAACCCCAAATTCCTACGATATCTCTATTCACAGCAACAATAAATCATGAAATTGATCAATATTTCTAGGCATTCTTTGAGATTCCCAGAAAATTTTTTAAAAACTGAAGACAAAACAGAAACATTAAATGGCTCCAACCCACTAGCTACTCTGTTCCCTGTCCTATTTTCAGGGACTGCAGGTGAGAACAAGGATGCAAAAATAGGCCAAAGACAGCTTTCTATGCATTTCAAATGACTAAATGAAAAGAATACGCTTTTACTTTATTGTGAAATTATATTTTTAACACAAATTTAAAGTAATTTTGGATCTAGGAGAACTAAAGTACTGTGCTTTGGGGGAATATAAGTAACTATTTTCATAGCTACTTGATGTTCGAGTATAAAACAGGATTCTGATTAGGAACACAGTACACTTTCTGATCACGAGGCTCCTTGATCCACATAAATCATCAGGAATAGTTGTAGAAGATTCTTATCTTGAATGTATTTAAGTATCAATCCCAAAAGTTGCCAAAATTTAAAAAACAAAGTCTTATTCTATTCCAAATATAATGCCTTATGGGAAAAAACACTCCATCTTTGCAAAAAACTATAAAGAAACGTCTACCAATTCTGGATCTGAAAATCTGTCATCTGTTTTCCAGGACCGAGAAAAGCTCATCCGTAGAAGAAAGCATAGAAGAAGTTCTAAGCCAATTAAGGTAATAAGAAATCGAAGTTATCAGGCATTTGCCACAAACAGCCAGAGAGATGAGGCTTGGCATGGAATCTTCCTACAAAGATGTGATGAATCAGGTGTTCCAGAACTGTCACAGCAAACCATGGGCTTTATTTGCTAGAAGAAAACCTTTTCTGTTGACATTTCTTCGAAGTCTAAAAATGATTCTGTTGTAAATTTTAACCTGAAAGGGGTTTGCTTTAATATAACTTTCTCTAAATGGAGATGCCCCTAGGTTTGATGTAGAAAGGATTACCTGACAAGTTGGAGAGTCATATTCAAGAAATGCACATGATTTGATGTCTCCCACTGAACAGTATTAGAGTCTGATGTCCAGTTTATGACAATTAATACATTTTTATTATTCATTCAGACAGTATTATTGATAACAATGCTCCCAAGCCATCAATATCTGCATAGCGTCTTATAATCCACAAAGTTTTGTTATTCAGTTTGTCTATTTGATTTTTATTTTGTTTTTACCAAGTATACCATTTGTTTTTAATGTGGACTTGGATGTCAAGGCTTAAGATTTGATCATCTCCATCACATAGATACCTGAGTTTTCAAAGTCCTTTGGTCATAATTTAAATACAGGAAAGAGTAAACCACATTAGCTCATCATGATATAAAATGTAATATGAAAGACGCTTCAGTGTTTCTATGAAAAAAGCTACATATTATGAATTTTTCTTAAGATGTCAGAAGTAAAATAATATGGGAGAAACACTTATTGGAATTATTATGCTCATGCGTAATGTTTTTATTTCAACAAAGAAGCATAGAGGATCCATGTCTTCTATATTCACTTACATGTATGCCAGTTGACAGTATTTTAACATTCAACTTTCCCTACTGTTAGCCGTGTCAGTAAATAGGTACTTTCCCTCCATTTAGAGGCCTGTTTTGGACCCGTTTATTGGCTATGATGAGGACTCTATGGATTCAGAGACATCATCCATGGCCTCATTTAGAACAGACAGAACACCAGCTACTCCTGATGATGACTTGGATGAAGTAAGATTTTCTACTTCTCTAGCCTAGGGCGATATTGTCACCAAATCTTTGATTTAATGGGGAAGAAAAAGGATTTCACATTTCATCTCCTTTATATAAACAGCACAAAGTGATCTCATAATAGTAACCAATTTTGAGGCTGCACTTTATTATCTCTTGAAAAATAGCTTCACTTATAGCAGGTAAACCTTTTAGAAATTTCTCTCCAGTTCAGCTCTCTAATTTGAAGACTTCTTTCAAAATAAAAGTTACTTTCCAATATTCTTTATCTAGGGAGGGTAGGAACCCAAGAGGCCTTAGCAGGCTTTTGGATGTGGTCTGAGACACAGTTGAGTGAAGTGTGTTCTGTGGACCACCCTCATCAGAATGATCTAGAGGGCTCAGTTACAATGAAAATTCCTGGACCCTACCATGCAACTCCTGACTCAGGATCTTAGGAGTGAAACACCCCAGTCTGCATTGTTTCCCAAAATTCCCTGCCGATTATGTTATGTCCTGAAGTTTAAGATGTAATGCAATAAAACAGTTTTTATGATTTATCTGGGTGAAAAAACAAATTGCTGGAGATGAACATATTGAAAAGAAATAAGAATAAAATTATAGGGTATCATTTCCTCAAATTTAGGTCCAAAATCTGGATATGACTTTTTCTTATTTGGATCCAAAATTGACTACATTCTAAGCCCAAATGATTAACAATGAGAAACATATCAAATGCTAAATGCTTCTTTTACTAAAATAAATATTTGTGTATTTCTGCAGAATCCATCTTGAATGTATTACAGTATTTGTCCCCACATATACACTTCAGAGCTAAAAATAAAATCAAATAGACTGTTAAACAACCTTTTACTTCTTGTAAAAAGTGGGCAAATGTTAATATTTCACATTGAAAACAGGACCTGAACATAATACAATTGTTTTGGGGCTTTTTTTCTTAACCTCAAGAGTTTAGCAGCTGAAGAATCTGAACTAAGATTTCGACAATTAACAAAAGAATATCAGGCCCTCCAAAGAGCATATGCCCTCCTACAGGAGCAGACGGGAGGCATCATCGACGCTGAACGAGAAGCCAAGGTTAGTGTGTATCTGTGAGAGTGCTCTGAATTAGCATGCAGCAGTCACAGCGTAAAAGCACCGTGGACATAAAAATATCAATAAGACAGCTTTCCCTGTATTCTTCTCTCCTCTGCAGCTTTTGAATTGTTATAGCTTTTATGTCAACAAACCTTGAATCTAGAAACATTAGAACCAGCTTAGATCAATGCTTTTGTTCTTTTAAAGATAATTGAGTACATAGTTCTTGTTCTTGCTGTTTGAAAACATACATTTTCAAAGATAGACAATATTGGATTTTGTTAAGCCATTTTTTAGTTTCTTGCTTAGAAAAAGAACTTTTTTATCTTTCAAAAGCAATAGTGAGCCAGTGTCTTCTCTTCGTTAATAAGTGTCCAGCGTTTACGTTTGACAGCTTACCAGAATTTTCACAGACAATATCTCATTTAACCCTTGGGACAGTCCCCTTAGGCAGATATTTTATAAAAGAGAAATTTGACACTCAGAGAGGTTAATTGAATTGCCCAAAATCGCACAAATAATAAATGGCAAAGCTGATATTACAACTTAAGTCTTACTGGGTCAAATGTTCTTTCCTTTATATCATAACTGCCTCTCATGAGCCTATTTCAACAAAAAGAAAAGAAAAGATAGACATGTACTCTACTAATTCTTAATATTTATTGAGTGCTTGCTGTGTTCCAGGCATTGTGTTGAACACTTTACACACATTATCTATATAATCCTAAAACAACCCTAGGAGCTAGATATGATTATTATCTTCTATCTATAGAAGAGGAAATAATAGCTTAGTAGAAGTTAAATGTAGTTTAGCGAAGTTAAATTATTTACCTAGGTTTACCTAGGTTTCCTACCCTTGTGACTTCACAGTCATAATCACCAGGCTATAATTGCCTCCTAGGTAAATTTACATGAGCCAAAAGGGAGCATGACCACCGAGACCACCTAGTGATTTCATCCTACTTTCTTTCTGGAGGGTCTACAATGCGCTGAGGAGTTTTGTAGAACTACTGTTGTTCAGTGGGAAAGGGTAGATGAAACAGTTATACATTTTTCAACAGTAGCGTGCATACACAC
Source organism: Symphalangus syndactylus (assembly GCF_028878055.3). Taxonomy (NCBI): domain Eukaryota; kingdom Metazoa; phylum Chordata; class Mammalia; order Primates; family Hylobatidae; genus Symphalangus; species Symphalangus syndactylus. Next base: position 39,195,172 of record NC_072429.2, read on the forward strand.
ATATATAAGTAAATAAGCAGGTTTTTAAAAAACACCGATTTAGAACAGGCAAGCAGTCATTACAAAGGAATGCGCCTATAAGCTGTCATTATATGCCCCACTGCTATAATATTTGTGGTTAAGTGTTCTTACCAATATGGATTGGGGAATTAAAATAATAGCATATTATTTTATTTTTATTTTTTGGAGATTCCTCCAAAAAAAGGAGACTTCTCCTTTTATTTTTTGGAGATTCCTCCCTCTTTCATTTAATTCTTCTATCTAAATAAAGTTTTCGCGTTATCCCTGGCAATTAAAGTTAGGAAAACTTACCATTCTTAGAAAAATAATCTAAAAGAAATAATGATGTTAGAAAAAGAACAACAGAGTAAATTTAAAGAGACTAGAAATTAAAAAATAATACAGATGAAAGCATCATTGAAAACAAAAGATAAAATTAGGTACAAGAAAAAATAGGTTACAGTCAACATCAATTCACAGTTAAAATAAATCTTAGTAAAATTAATTATTTTTTGGACCTGATAAAGGTAAATGTAATATTTAACAATCAAAAGAATTATTCTCCTCACAATGAATATCTATCATCGCTGTTTTTATTCAACTTTGTACTAAAAAACCTATCCAGATTGTAAAACAACAACAAAAAAATGGGTTTACAGGCAGGAAACAAATTACTAGGCTAAATCACATAGGACAACAAAGTTGCTCCATACAAGATTAGTATTCAAAACTACTTACACACACAGACACACAAAATAAGATATAGAAAGAAAGACAGAGAGAAATTGATTTGAAATTTAGGCACAAAGTTTGCTCTGAAAGAATGGAAAGGCCAGGTGCACTTTGGGAGGCAGAGACAGGTGGATCATCTGAGGTCAGAAGTTCGAGACCAGCCAGGCCAACACAGTGAAACCCTATCTCTACTAAAAATACAAAAATTAGCTGGGCGTGGTGGCAGGTGCCTGTAATCCCAGCTACTTGGGAGGCTGAGGCAGGAGAACTGCTTGAACCCAGGAGGCGGAGGTTGCAGTAAGCCGAGATCGTGCCACTGCATTCCAGCCTGGGCAACAGAGTGAGACTCTGTCTCAAAAAAAAAAAAAAAAGAATCGAAAGAATTTGGGGAGGCAAAATGGAACAAGGCTTTCATGAAAGAAAAATCATTCAAATAAAGAGAAGAGTGGAGAGTTACAAGGCGTATTTAGGAAACAAGAATTATGCCAGCAGGTAAGGGTTTGACTCTAGGCTGATGAGTAGTAGGAAAAGATTGGAAATATAAGGGGAGTTCTTGAATGCCAAGCTAAAGAGTTTGAATACTAACCTGAAAATAAAGAATGCTACAGGGAATTTTAAACAAGAATTTAGATCAGAAAGATTCTTTTGTCATAGAAAATTCTTCTTTTTTTCCTCTCTTTCTCTCTCTCTTACTTGTTGAGTTCTAGTCAAGAAAGATATTGAATAACCATTTTACTTGCTGAGTTCTGGAATTTTGGTTTCACCAGGCTCAAGAACAGCTCCAAGCAGAGGTGCTAAGGTATAAAGCCAAAATTGAAGACCTGGAAGCGACTCTGGCTCAGAAAGGGCAGGTAGGCATTTGGTTGCTAGCTCTTCTGCAGATGCAGACAATTCAATCTGACCTTCCTCTAGCTCACCTGTGCATGGGCCGCACCCAGGACACAGCTTGGCTCTCCACAGTGATCTTTCTCAAACTGCGTTAGAATGTTCAACTCTGTACTTCTGTCCCTGGTGTTTTTCTGGCCAGAGTATGAACCCGGCCACAACAGTGAATGAGGTTGGGCAAGAGAGAGAATGCCAGAGGAAGAGGAACCCTGTACAAATAGCCTAGAGTTGTCATAAGCTGCTAAGACCTAGACCCACCCCTCCAGCTGCGTTCTTTGCCTCTATGCTACATTTATGGTTCTGCATTTAATGTTTTCCATCCATATGTATCTAGCCTGTGTGCATTCTGACCCTTTTCACTTTTTGCCTGTGTGGTCACTTCTGAGTCCCCAGAAGGCTGGTCCTGGATTATTCAAACTGGAAAAGGTAGAAATAGGGAGTGATGATGAAAACGGGGTTAAATTTTCCCGGCAACTTTGGCCCCAATGTCTTTGAAGGAGCTGGCAGAGGTGGGTGCTACTTACCAGTCTTTGGCAGGCAAACAAACAGGGTGGGGAGAAGGCAGCTCTGGCAAAGTGGTTTGACGACACAGGCTCTTTCGTGCCACTCTGAAATGCTGACTGCGCGATATTCTTTGTCAAACAGGATTCACACTGGGTAGAAGATAAACAACTTTTCATTAAGAGAAACCAGGAGCTTTTAGAAAAGGTATGTTGGGCACAACACCCTAGCGGGGCAGAGGAGAAAATCATGAGAGATCCAGGAGCAGCAGGGGGTGCTCTCAGGAGTGGCACAGGGGCCGGGGGAAGGGGAGGCTTTTCCGGCGCTGCTCTGTCCTCGGCTGCGTGCTCAACCGCATCCCTGTCACCGCCATCACCATCAGTGAAGTGGCACGAGTGCATGGCTCTGCGCTGGGCATTGTGCAGACTTGAAAGGATATGATCCCTGAAACCTGCTGATTTGCTAACCATATATACATATATACTGTATATATTCTGTACATATATATACACATACACACACACACACACACACGTGCACATCCTGTGTAGTTGTTTATCTACAACAAAACCTCTATGAGGGCCAGACACAGTGGCTCAAGCCTGTAATCCCAGTAATTTGGCAGGCCGAGGTGGGTGGATCACCTGAGGTCAGGAGTTTGAGACCAGCCTGGCCAACATGGTGAAACCCTGACTCTGCTAAATACAAGAAATTAGCCAGATATGGTGGCACATGCCTGTAATCCCAGATACTTGGGAGGCTGAGACAGGAGAATCGTTTGAACCCAAGAAGCAGAGGTTGCAGGGAGCCGAGATTGCGCCATTGCACTCCAGCTCGGGCAACAAGAGCAAAACCCCATCTCCAAAAAACAAAAAAACCAAACCAAACAAAACAAACAAACAAACAAAGAAACCTCTATGAATAGAACTTGTTATTTTGTGAGAAGAAGTGACAGAGTATGACTCCAAGACCATGCCGAAACCTAGCATAGGCTTAGATTCTCACTTTTAGTCTTTTTATTAAGCTTGAGTCTTTCTTTTTTTTTAATAAAAGATTTTTTTTTAGATGAATACTGTTTTTAAAACATAAAACAGTATTCCTGGAAATTACTCAACAAATTAAGAAACAAAAACATGGCTTAGGCTTGAATAGATATAATTAATTTTGGTTATCTGAACATAGAGGCAATTAAACATAACACATTTTCAGTTCAAAGGTGGCTTTTCCTTTGATATTTACCTTCTACAAATCTAGTGAAAGATTTCAAAATAATTTTTTTTTTTGAGATGGAGTTTTATTCTTGTTGCCCAGGCTGGAGTGCAATGGCACAATCTCGGCTCATGGCAACCTCTGCCTCCCAGGTTGAAGCGATTCTCCTGCCTCAGCCTCCCAATGAGCTGGGATTACAGGCATGTGCCACCACATCCGGCTAATTTAAATTACAAAATAATCTCATATTATGCTTGACAAAAACAGAATTTGAAAGCCCAATTGTGTAGGGGAAACAATTGTGTAGGTCAATCCAAAGTTATGCAGAAATTATTTTAGAATTGTTTCTATGAATATTTCTTATCCTTGACAAGTAATAAAAATTAACCACAACATCCTGGCTGGTAAGCATGAGAAGGAGGAAAAAGATGCTTGTCCTACCTCCCTTCTAGTCTGGCAAAGTGAAGACATTCTATCTCATGCTTTGCATGCTGTGAGACAGAGCTGATGTGTTCGTCACATAGATGTACAGATGATGTATATATACGTCATATACAGAGTGGGCAGGTATTCAAAAATCAAGAACTGGTGTTTTCAGGAAGGTTAAGGGACCCTATGAAGAAATTTTGTTGGCATTGAATGAATTACAATTTGTGAACCACTGATCTAATTGTTTCATTAACCACTAGAACCAGCAATCTCTCTAAATATTCCACCATCGATTCAGTAGAAGATTCTAGGAAGTAGAATCTCCTTTATAATGTTAAGTTAATTTCTACAAACTTTTGAAAGTTTACTAGGCCACAAATATCTAGGGTAGAAAACTTGACTACATTATTAATGTACATAATTTCTCACTATTTCCCTGTATTTCTTTTCCTATTAGTTTCAGAGATGCTCAGTAATGAGTGTTATTATATTTTTTTATCATCAAAAAAGAATCCCATTATGTCTTCTATCTGATTTCCATTAGTCTTAATCTCTTTGGGCTAAAGGAGGAATTTTTATGCTCAGGCTTCTAAGAATAAAATAAATGAAATAAAAGGGTGGCAGAAGTGACAATGAACCTAAATATGTAACTTCAAATGTATATACTTGGGAAAGTAAGATTCGTCCTATGTTAAAAAGGCCCTGGTTTGTATTTCTAAATTCAAGATTTTAACTAGTTACTGTATGTAATGCCCACCCATACAGCTAATATCAAGGGAAGCTCAAAATCCATTGTACTTCATAAAGATTTTCTGATCCCTTAAAAGCCAAAGATGATGGCTGGGCACAGTGGCTCACGCCTGTAATCCCAGCACTTTGGGAGGCCGAGGTGGGCGGATCACCTGAGGTCAGGAGTTCAAGACCAGCCTGGCCAACGTGGTGAAACCCTGTCTCTACTAAAAATACAAAAATTAGCCAGGCCTGGTGGCAGGCACCTGTAGTCCCAGCTACTAGAGAGGCTGAGGCAGGGGAATTGCTTGAACCCGGGAGGCAGAGGTTGCAGTGAACTGAGACCATGCCATTGCACTCCAAGCTCGGGGACAAGAGCAAGACTTCATCTCAAAAAAAAAAAAAAAAAAAAATCCAAAAATAACTCAGACATGAACCCTGCCTACAGGGGAAGGTGCATTTGTACACAACTAACTGAAATCCATGCTTCCTCAAGTTATAATAGAGGTCCTATAAGAAAGTCTAGAGGAAAACAAAAGGAGAGGTGTCACTTCTGAATGGATTGACTAGGGAAGGCTCTTATGGACATTAGAGCTTATTTAAGTGCTAATGTTTAAGAGCTTAGCTTTAAGGTGTTTAAAGAAGTGTAGAATTTTCTCACATAGCAAAGGAGATAAAGTGAGCCATTTTCAGGCAGAGCTGAGTAGCTACAGAGTTCCTGGAGTAGTCAGTTCATTGGGTAGGCCACAGTTTCTAGATTCTAGTGTTTGCATGATCACATGTGGGTGTGTTTGTACAGAGATGACAGTGATAATATTTAAAATTGGAAAGCTGGGTGATAATCAGATTATTAAGGTTTTTGAATTCAGTGTTAAAGAGCTGGCTTTCTTCTGTAGTAATTGAAATTCAGCCAAGTTTTGTATATGATGAGAGCTGTTAAAAAAATTTCTGTAACAAATATAACTCGAGAAATGAGAAGTATCAGTCCCTCTTACGTATACCATTAAATTTGGTTCTAGTAGACTGTCTCTGACCCATCACAAGGGCAAAGTGAGTATTCTCAGATTCACTATTCACAGAATTCCTAGATTTTAATTCCAAGGAACAGAGACGTCTTCTGGCATTTTTCTCTGTGACTCAAAAAACTCAACCGAAGGATAACTAGAAGGAAAGCCAAATACTTATTTTATTCATATCTACTTGGGGATTTTTTCGTGGTCTGGAAGACTTATTCACTGAGGAAACTGAACACTATTCATGCTTGCTTTGCAAAGTTGTAGGTGCTTTTCTCAATGCTTACCTAACTTCAGGATTTACTTTATTAGATAGAAAAACAGGAGGCAGAAAATCACCGGTTACAACAGGAACTACAGGACGCCAGAGACCAGAATGAGCTGCTGGAGTTTCGAAACCTAGAGCTAGAAGTAAGGAAATGATGATGATAATAATAAAAATAATCGTAACGATTAACATGCACAGAGCACATTGAGGAGCTAGGCGCTGTATTAAGCATTTCAGATTCATACTCTTATTTGGACCTCACAGTCACCCTCAAAATTATATAGTGGAGGCAACTAAATTAACTAACTTGCCTAAGTCCTGTGACTAGTAAATGGTAAAGCTTTGATGCAACTCAAAACTGTCTACTTAGATACTTTGCTTTTCAACACTACTATCTTTTATAAGCAAGACTAATAAATAATTTTTAAATAAGTTAAATAATAGATTTCAACCATCCTCAACATTTCATTGTTTTTAAATACTCATGTCCATCCTTAATTAAATTTTGACTCATTAAAACATGTTACTGCAATAATTATATTTCAAAATGTGCTATATAAAAAATATTTTGTAGGTAAATGTGAATTTATAAGTAAACATTTTAGTCCCTAATGCATTTATGAAAAAAAGGCTAAGAAGCCAGGTAACTTGTCTTAGAAAATACCTTGATTAATCTGACCAAATTTCAGGTGTTTGTTTTTTATTTTGCAAGTAAAACATAGAAACATCAGATTTTGATTGTATCCTGCAGAATCTGACTTAGGATCTAGTTCGGTGTATGTTGATATATAAAAGTATAAGAAAAATTCCCATTTGATTTCTGTTATTTTGCCAGTTATTTCTTCTTTAGGCTATTTCGAATTAGGTCTGGATAAAAAGTTAGGTGTCAGTAGGCTTCAGTGAAGAAGAGTCATTCTTTTGTAGCCCACATATCTTACTCATAAAGCTTGAATAGATTGAATATGCAAAAGGCTGTTAGCGGCCATAAAACTTCATGGCAAGACCACGCTGAGATATTTGAAAGCTCTAAATATTCATACAGTTTAAACTGGATGTCCACTTCCTGCATTTCCCTGATCAAAAAATTTGCAAGAATGGATGACACCATCTATAAATTCTTCTTCTCAATCTCTTAGTTGACTAGTCAGTTTTTTCCATCACATTTAATCATGAACATCTTGAGATTGAATTTTTTTCCTTTTGCCAAATGACAGTAATAAACTGCTGAAAAAGCATAAAGAGACCACTGGTTTAGTGTTTAATTAATCAGTTTTGTTTTTAATTTCCATATATTCTTCACTGTATTTCAAGGAGAGAGAGAGACGATCCCCTCCATTTAATCTCCAAATTCACCCATTCTCAGATGGTGTGAGTGCTCTACAGATCTACTGTATGAAAGAAGGTGTTAAGGTAGGCAGATATTTAATTTTTTATGTTTGTAGAAATTAGAAAAACTGGGAATTGGAAAAGGGGAGGTTACTGATGACTATTTTGTCTTTCAGTCACTGGATGTCATCATTTTGATACAAACTATGTAGGAATTGAAAATAGTCACTTCTACTAGAAGATTAATAGAATGTTTTTTAATGTGTGACAGATATACAAATGGTAACAGAAAAAACACAGGCATCCATGATTATTTAGAACAGAGTCATATGAAGAAAGATGCAGCATCAAAATTAGCCTTAATTACCTGGGAGAAATGTGAAATCAATTTAATACTTAAAAAAATATATTTCAAGTCTGCCAGATAGAAAAGTTTGAGTCCCTTTGTTGAGCCATTCCAGGTGCTATGGAATTCATAATCATGGAATTGCAGAGTTAGAAGAGGTTTGAAGTCATCTAGTCCATCATCTCTTTTGATGTGTTTAATTTAGGGAGGATTCCTCTTTTGGAAGGGCTTACGGTTTATAACAGGTTGCATATTAAATAGAATATAATTATCTTTTTAGTGCTACTGGATATATTTTAAGTATTAGAGTTGAATTGAGGTAGCTCTTCCCCCGGGGAAATATATTGTCCTTCAGTATAGTGAAATCACATTGTGAATATCCGTTCCTGGGGTAAAGTTGGGATGCTGCCTGCTATTCCTGGTCTCTCCTTACCTTCCGCATGGCCCTTCCTGCTCCCACTCTGAGCTGCCAAATATACTTGCTTCAGTTGCCTTCTCTGTACTTATGAGATTGAGCTAGACTTTCCCTTTCCTGGTGGTGGGGCTCTACTGTACTGCTGTTTGAACATGAGTAAGAGGAGAACATAGTACTAATACGGTAAAAAGTAGAGAAAACTTTGGTAGTAATATTGTGCTTCCTTGCCTTCCATCTTAAACCATCGTCCTGGTATTTAAACTTCTGGCCTTCCTGGGCGGCGTGGTAATTTGTCAACCAAAGCAATTTTTGGATTTCACTGTAATTAAATGAAAACAATTTACTTTGCCTTTTCCTTCGATGCTTTTTTTCTCAGATAAATCACAAACAAACTAATCCAATGAACTCTTTCAAATGGAGTTCAGCTGCTTCAAACTGACTCAAGGAACAGGATAAAAATCAGATAGATGAAATTAATGCTAGCCACCTTAAAAAAAATAGTACTGCACTATAGTTTTCTACATGGCAGTCAAAATTCAATCAGGTCAGAATTTTGCTAATTAGAATGAAATTGGTTGATTCTTTATATTTATTACCTATTAATTTTTTATACCTGAAAGTCTATCACAATTGAAAAAACAAGGTTTGGCAGTCATGAGAAGAAAGTTAATGAGAATATTACAAGTCTTTTACTGCATGCTACACTCTTTCATACACAGTCTGTTTATCCTGAAGATCAGCTCAGCCTATGAAGTAGGAATTTATTATCTCCATTTTGCAACTAGCAAAATTAAGAATGATCTGTTAAGTGCCTGACCCAAGTTCACACAGCATGTAAGAAGCAAAATTGAAACTTAAAACTAGGTGTGCCAGATTGAAAACATCCCAAGGAAGTTCAGGCCCTAAAATGTCTTCCTTTAACTTCATGTTCAGGCACTGATGGAATAGTAGGCCACATTTGTCTTTGACATGAGTTTCTGCTTGATTTTGCAGGATGTGAACATCCCCGATCTCATAAAGCAGCTTGATATCTTGGGTGATAATGGGGTAAGTAAAGAATTGATTTAGTATAGATATGAATTTGCCTAAACAGAGGCAAGAGATACTTAACAATGCATCATGTGTAAAGTAAGAGCAAGTGAGATGCCATTTCACTTAAGGATGTTGCTCCTTGGGAAGAATATACAATTTATCAAACAACTTGGCTAAAGGGTTGTAAGGATCTCTGGAAGGTAGTAGCAGAAATGAGACCTGGTAAAGTGCTTTTTGTGGGCAGGTTTTAGGTTTGAATGCCGACCACATCTCCAATAAGTAAAGCAATTATTGTCTGACTCTGGCTCAAAGGCATCCAGTGTGAAATTAATCAGTCACGCATTTGCAAAGGCTGCTAAATACTAGGGTTGTTGGCAGTGCCATAAAAATGGACCAGGAGGCTATAATCCATTTTCTTTCCAAAAACATCTTCCAGACAGGGTCAAGGCACGTTAATTCAGTGGGAGGACCATTTATTGTGATACTAGGTGAATGGTGCTTGTATGTTGAAGGAATCACCGTTTTTCCCTTGAAAAATTATCAAAGGAGAGAACAGAATTAGTAAAATTGCATCAAAACTTCTATGAAGAGACTTCTTTATTACATTTTGGTTTCTCTTTTTGTCATAACATGACAATAAAGTATGCCTTCAGTGACACAAAATCAAATCAGTGTTAAGGAGATATTTAAAAAATCACGTTTAATATACTTCTTCCAGGTTTTGATTAACTCTTTGTTCAGAATTATTACTAAACAGAATAGGAATTTGTTAAGGTTCTATACAGGCTTATACAGAATGCTCTGTAGCAGTCAGTCAGACAGTATTTTCTTTGGGGTAAATAATATCAGTATGTTCAGCTTATGGCCTTTCTTATTTTTTACAGAATTTAAGAAATGAAGAACAAGTGGCCATAATTCAGGCCAGCACTGTGCTGTCCCTGGCAGAGAAGGTAATGAGCCGTAGAAACATTTCAAATCATCTCAGTGTCTGGCTTAATACTGAACGAGCAGACTAGGGTGTGAAGGACGTTCCCTCTGCATATCACTGTGTGTGAATACCTAATATACATTTTATTTTTAAGGGTGGTACAACCCAGATAGAATGAGAACGCCCAAAAGAAAAGTCTATACACTGATTTGGGATGGGTGGATAATTTTTGCTTTGAAGTTCCTTAAAAATACATATAATTATTTAAAAACAGAAAACCTTCTGGATTACATTATTTACACAATCCCTACCAAGCTGGGAAACCACAAAGAAGAGTTTTGTGGGGCGGTGATAAACTGGAGCATTGCTCTTGTCATAGACTTATCCTGGAGTGTGTACATACCATTGCTCCCAACTGATCCTGTGGCTTAGTAGTGGCTCATTGCCGTCTCATTCAGAAAGCCGGACGTAGAGATTGTCAGGAGAAAATCAACACTGACTGTGCTCTGGCTCCACCTTGTGTCTAAACCTGGTAAATGGCCAGATAAATTGGTGTATTCAGAGTACCTCATGAATCAATGCATAAAGCCTGGCTGGGTGGTATGTACCTACAGTCCTAGCTACTTTGGTGGCTGAGGGAGGAGGCTCACTTGAGCCCAAGAGTTTGGGGCTGTAGTGTACTATGATCATGCCTGTGAGTAACCACTGTACTTCCGCCTAGGCAACAGTGAGACTCCGTCTCCTTTAAAAAAAAAAAAAGTACCAGTAAATACTTGAGAGTCACGTGCACATGGTTGGATAAAATGAGAGCAAGCAATCAGCTGTCTCCAATCTGAAATGAGGGAATTCTACGGGTCAAATGACAGTTAAGTTACTCAAACAAAAGAACGAAATAAAAAACAGGGAGAACAAAGAAGTATAGCTATGAAATAAAAAGACACTTAACCAGGTGTTTTTTAAAAAAGGACATTTTGTTGACAACTGGAGAAATTTAATGTGGACTGGGTATCAGATGACAAAAGTAATTAATGTTAATTTTGTAAAGTGTACCAATAACCTTGAGGGTTGTTTTTTTTTTCTCACAGAAAGGCCTTATCTGTTAGAGATACACATTGAAGTATTCACATGTGAAATAAAATGAAAGCTGGAATTTTTTCTTTTAAAAAAACTTACTTCCTACATAGTTTGATTACAGACCTAATCAGTTTCTCTGATCCCTCCCCAGCAAATGCCGCATTATCTCTAACAGAAGGTCCAAATTTAGAATTTGGCATACAGACCCTCTGGGATTTGAGTCTTATCTACCTATTTCTCTAGTGTCTCCCCTCTCTTCTCTCCCTCCATTCTCTGTCTCTCTTTCTCTCTCCATTCTCCACTCTTGGTCCTTTACACTGATCTTTTTACCTGGAAGGTAGTCCCATCTTGTCTTTCTACCTCTGCCTGGCTAAATCTTGATCATCAGACCTCCCTATACATGAGGAAGCCTGCCTGTTCACCCAAGCCCCCTTAGGTGTTCCTGCTCTATGTTCCCACAGTGGCCTGTGCTACTGCTCCCATGGCTTTTGACAATTGCATTGCACTATCCATTTGCATTTGTCATATGGTCCCATCTAACTACCGCTAGACTCTAACACCCATGAGGACAAATAGTTGTGTCTCTCCACTCCCCACCCCGTTTTTTGCCCTAGCTTTTCACACCAGTCCAGCGCATGTAGTAAGTGATGAATAAATGTTAACTGAAGGAGCAAAGGTGTGAATTTGTGAATGCTCACAAAACACCATTTCAGTGACAACACAAAAATGAAAAAAACACAGTCTGTGCCTCCTGTGCTGCTATCATCTGGCAATGATAGTGAGAGAGCCGTATTCAGCTGGAATCATGAAGGGCTGCAATTCTTTATTGCAAGAAAAAATCGCCTTGGTTTAGGGCTACAAACAAAACATGGGCTGATTCTATGGAAGATGAGGACTGAGGAGGTGAAAGAAAGGAAATACAGCCTTGTGTGTCTCACATTTACTGAGATTGATGGGAGAAATATCTTCTGCTCCCTGCCCTGCGTGGGTGCAGTACAACTGTACTTACCAGAACCAAGACTTGTGCAGTGCTCCTTTTGAGATAGGCACTTTCTAACTGCTGGAGACTAGGTACTATTGTGACCTTTATTTCACACAAGGAATCTGAAGCACAAAAAAGGTAGATAACTGCCTAAGGTCACACAGCCTGAAGTTGATGGAGTCAGGATTCACACCCAAGGAGTCTGGTTCTAAAGCCCATGATCTTACGTCTTGCACTAAACTCCTCCTCCTGCAGAAAATAGGCTTTGCAGACCCCATGGGAGCTGGGCTGTCAGAGCTGAGGCAAATTAGCCCATGCCTCTGCTTACCTTTTTTTGCAAGAAAGGTATAGGGACCAGTTGAACAAATATAGGGTGATGACTCTGTACTTAGCACTGTGGTAGAAAGCTAGGAACCAGATGAACAAGACACAAGCCTTCCCTAAAGTGCTCACGGTCTGTTCAGCTGCCTTTTGTGCAGACTTTTGCAATGCACAGATTAAACTTACCTCTTGTCTGTGGGATTCACAGATAAAAGTTTCTACATCCAAGTAACTCTAAACATCAACAACGAATGTCTTGAGACTACCAATTTGAATAGCACTCTATCATATGGGAGTATGATCTTTAGCCAGAGTTTGAGCCTAGACAAAATTCCAACAAGCAAACCCAGTTGTCACTTTGTATTAAAAATAATGGCAGTGACCTTGAATGAGAACATATTAGGGGCTGGATACTGCACTCAGTGCCATAAGTACATTATCCCACTGTTCCTTACAACCATTCTACAGCTGCCATTATTTTTTAATTTGTATAAATTTACGGAGTACAGGTGTACTTTTATTACATGGATACATGGTGTAGTGGTGAAGTCTTGGCTGTTAGTGTATCCACCACCCAAATAATATACATTGAGGTACCATTGTTTTTACTTTATACATGAGGAAACTGAGGCTTGGGATATTCAGTAACTTGTCCTGGATTACACAAGTAGGAAGGAACAGCAACCAACACACAAATCTATATCTAACGCTCATGATATAATGACTTTAGTTCACGGTACTCTTAAAAACATGATTTTAAAAAATATGTTTCTTGATAACAAATGGACAGCAAGCAAGATGAAGGATTTTAGGTTTTGGATGGGTACAATTGCAATATGAGTCTATTTACACAAAACCCATGATTGACTGAAATTTGTTTCAAGGGGAAACCATGTGTATGTACAAAGAACTGAGAGATTAGCACCTCTCCAGTCTCGGCATGCCTGTTTTCTTTCACCATGTTCCCCACAACCAAGAAGTGGTTGAACATGGTATCCCCTTGTAAGTAGCAAGGCTGTCGTGTATAGAAATGCTCGCTGTGCTGCATAATTTATCACAGGTACCCTAGAAAGAACTATCTGCGGAAGGGCGCAGTGGCTCATGCCTGTAATACTAGCACTTTGGGAGGTCGAGGCGGCCGGATTGCCTGAGCTGAGGAGTTCAAGACTAGCCTGGGGAACACGGTGAAACCCCGTCTCTACTAAAAATACAAAAAATTAGCCAGGCATGGCAGCGTGCACCTATAATCCCAGCTATTTGGGAGGCTGAGGCTGGAGAATCGCTTGAACCTGGAGGCGGAGGTTGCAGTGAGCCGAGATCGTGCCATTGCACTCCAGCCTGGGTGACAGAGCGAGACTCTGTCTCAAAAAATAATAAATAAATAAATAAATAAATAAATAAATAAATAGTACCTTGTAGTGAGATACCACTAGTACATGCAATACACAATGGATATTGCCTCATGTTTTTTACCTCCTTAATCTTTACTTATTATTAATCCCATTTGACAGACAAGAAACTTGAGACTTAGAGAAATCAGGTAAACTTTCACCCACCCATGAAAAGCTGGAAATGAAATTACGGCCAAGGTAGTCTGTCTTCAGAACCCACTTAATTATTATGCCCAACTGCTTCCCTAAAATATAAGCTGACATTTAACTTGCTAGAGATTCATTATAATAATTTGTTCTATAAAAACCTGTATATGGTAGGGTCACATATTATTCAAAGTCTGCATTCAGAGTGTTTATCAATGCTAACATAAATATCATATATTCTGAGTACTGGGAAAGATAAGTTTTTATGTGATTTAAAACACCTCCACTTCACAAAAATAATTCATCTCCACTTTGCTGTAATCAGTTTTATATACTGAAAAATTACCGTTGTCCCAATTCTCCAGTGTACCTGGCCTTCTTTCTCTCATCCTGCTTCCTCCAACAATAGAACTATTGGACATGATGTCCCTTCCGCTTGGAACTTCCTCTTCATTTTTTCCCAGTCATCTCTCACCCATTCTTTGGACCCCAGTGCAATTATCACTTACAAGAAAGCCTCCCACGGTGTTCTCCAGTAAGGGCAGGAGTCTTGTTGATCTGGTTCACCACTGCAGCCCTAGGACCTGGTACAGCACCTGACACTTGCCAGTCATCCATAAATGCATTTGTTGAATGGGTGAATGAATGAATACAAGGAAGACTGTAGTCGTTTCTGAACTATGAGATAAAAATGTGGGTCGGGCATGGTGGCTCGCACCTGTAATCACAGCACATTGGGAGGCCGAGGCAGGTGGATCATGAGGTCAAGAGTTCAAGACTGGCCTGGCCAAGATGGTGAAACCCTGTCTCTACTAAAAATACAAAAATTAGCCATGAGAGGTGGCAGGTGCCTGTAATCCCAGCTACTCGGGAGGCTGAGGCAGAGAATTGCTTGAAAGTGGGAGGCGGAGGTTGCAGGAGCCGAGATCACGTCACTGCACTCCAGCCTGGGCAACGGAGCGAGACTCCGTCTCAAAAACAAAACAAACAAAAAATGTGTTGTTTTTGCTTCAGTTCTCAGTCTGCTTCCTGAGATATAAGGGGAGGAGACTGAGCACCTCATGGGGGCACACAGATATACACCATATCAAGCAGCCATGTCAAACACTTTTGTCTTGTTAACCCCTTAGTGGATCCAGCAGATTGAAGGAGCAGAGGCTGCCCTACACCAGAAAATGATGGAATTGGAAAGTGACATGGTAAGTATAAGATGAGATATTGTAAAAATTAAGAAAAATTTACAAGGCAAATGGAAAATTAAACTTGCCTCTACCAGTTTTATCTGGCACTGATGAAAGTTTGTCATCTTCCCATTATTATTTTATGTACAGAAGATGGAAAAAAATTACCAGAAGTACCAAACAATTTCAGGCTATATTCTCCCCCAAAAATGTTAGTTTTTGGAAAATATCCAAAACTAATGCCAAAGAAAATTGAGTTTTCTTATGTTTTCTTTCTTAGGCTAAATAATTTTTCCACTGTATTTAATTAACAAGTAAAAATTACAGAAATGGAAGGTGTAACTCTGATTTTAAAAATCCCTAAGCCACCTTACATCCATTAGAACAGCTCTTATCAAAAAAAAAAAAAAAGTAGAACAGAAGACCTAGTGCAGTGGCTCACACCTGTCCCAGCAATTTGGGAGGTTAAGGCAGGAAGAGTGCTTGAGTGCAAGAGTTTGAGACCAGCCTTGGCAACATAGTGAGAGCCCATCTCTACAAAAAAAAATTAGCGGGCATAGTGGTACGTGCCTGTGGTCCCAGCTACTCAGGGGGCTGAGGCAAGAGGATCATTTGAGCCCAGCAGGTGGAGACTACAATGAGCTATTTTTGTATCACTGCATTCCAGCGTGGGCAACAGATCAAGACCCTGTGTTCCCACAACCAAAAAGACGAAACAAGTGTTGGCAAAGATAAGGGGAAATTGAAACCCTTCTTCACTATTGATGGGAATGTAAAACTGGTACAGCCACTATGAAAAAAAGTATGGTGGTTGCTCAAAAAAAATCAAAATAGAATTACTATATGATTCAGCAATACCACTTCTGGGTGTGTATCCAAAAGAATTGAAACCAGAGTCTGGAAGAGATACTTATACACCCATGTTCATAGCAGCGTTATTCACAATAGCCAAAAGGTAGAAGTAACCCAAATGCCCATCAATGGATGAACAGATAAACAAAAGGTGGTGTATACATATCATGGAATATTATTTAGCCTTCAAAAGGAAGGAAGTTCTGATACAAGTTACAATATGGATGTACTTTCAGGACACTACGTTAAGTGAAATAAGCTATTCATAGAATTATAAATACTATATGAATCCACTCATGTGAGGTGCTAGATTAATCAAACTTAGAAACAGACAGCAGACTGTGGTTGCCAGAAGGTGAGAAGGAGAAACATAGAGCTGTTGTATAATGGGTATAGTTTCAGTTTTGCAGCATGAAAAATTCTGTACATTAGTTACATGACAATATGAATATACTTTGTACTACTGAACTGTACACTTAAAAATGAGTTAAAAATGAGTAAGGTTGTAAATGTTATGTGCATTTTACCACAGTTTTAAAAGTTTCTTTTTACTCGCCAAGTCTAAAAATTGGTTATTATTAACTTACAGCAATGCATAGAAATTTATAACAAGATTCGTCTGGGCACAGTGGCTCATGCCTATAATCCCAGCACTTTGGAAGGCCAAGGCGGGCAGATCACCTGAGGTCAGGAGTTCGAGACCAGCCTGACCAACATGGAGAAACCCTGTCTCTACTAAAACTACAAAATTAGCCTGGCGTGGTGGTACACGCCTGTAATCCCATCTACTCGGGAGGCTGAGGCAGGAGAATCACTTGAACCCGGGAGGTGGAGTTTGCAGTGAGCCAAGATCACGCCATTGCACTCCAGCCTGGACAACAAGAGCAAAGTTCTGTCTCAAAAAAAAAAAAAGAAATTTATAACAAGATTATAATTAATGTTATCATTATAACTAGAAAACATGTAGTGGATTCCTACTGGATCAGGGAATCCTATAAAAACAACTTGCATTTGTGTAGCACATTATAGCTTATAAATTATTTGCTTATATTTTATTCAGTGCTCACATTTTACTAAGAGGTTCGGCTCCAATGTCAAGGCATATAAAAAGAACAGTTTGTTATTTTATTTTACTTTTATATTTGGCCAAGAAAGCTTTCCAAATAAACAATTTCTCTTCAAAATTACCCTTGAAAACTCTTTAAAAGCGCAAATATTAATTAAGCAGTTAGCCTGTATCAGGCACTGTTCTAGGTGCTGGAATTCAGCGGTCACCAGCAAAGTCAACAGCAAAATTACTCCATACAGATATATGATCTCTCAAAAGTCAGCACCATTGAGTTTTTCTTCAGAGTTGGAAGAAGTCTTTGTTCCTTCAGTTAAGCACCCAAAGAAACAATTGACTTGTGCTTGGGACTATGTCGTACCCAAAATACAGTTTTAAGTGCTAATGGCAAGATGCTCATAATATGAGAAGCACACAGAAACTGAGAACAAGAGAGGGAACATGAGATTGATTTTTCCCAGCTCACACTGTCTTTGTGGCAAAAGCAGACCACCCACTCATTAAGCAGCCGTGTGGGTGGAATCCCTCCCACTCTTTAAGTTGCTATTTTTGTCCTTATGTTTGCTAGTTGTACACAGATGAATTTGAATCAGTTAAACTTGTTGATTATGCAAGCCAGCTATGTTACATTTTATCACATTCTTACAAAAATATATTATCATAATATATTTATATAGATAGGCTTATTATTATTAAACACTAGTCAAAATCTATACTTAATCACGTGCTCTCAGATTAAAAATCTTTTAGAGCATTCTATGTGGATTTTTCATTATATCTTTTATGCTGCTTTCCATTGATTTTCACATTCCTGTGTGAGACTATGAGAGTTGAACTATTTCCCTAACAGACAAAATTTATGACTCTACAAATACTAGTGATTTGTCTTATGGTAGAATTAGAGGAAACATTAATCAATGCCATTTGTATGTCACTTTCTAGTTAACTAAGCTGACTCTATCAATGTGGCCCTTTGTTATAGGAACAGTTCTGCAAAATCAAAGGCTATCTGGAGGAAGAACTAGACTACAGAAAGCAAGCTCTTGACCAAGCATATATGGTAGGTACAACAAGCAATAGAGACACCCAAAGTATTTACAGTTATGTACTGTGGAATAAAGTATCCTAATTAATTTTCCATGCTATGTACTTGAATAGATCACGACATGCAGTTCATTCATTTACTGGTTTTCAGATCTAATTTTAGAACAAATACATTCCTAGTTCTTTACTTATTCTAAGATTCTTATAAGATATTCTTATAATATCTAATAAATATTTAATTATACTTCATTTTTTAATGATTAAAAGGCCAGACGTGGTGCCTCATGCATGTAATCCCAGCACTTTTGGGAAACCAAGGTGGGCAGATCCCTTTAGCCCAGGAATTCCTGACCAGTGTGAGCAGCATGAAAACTTATATCTCCAAAAAATAAAAATAAAAATACAAAATACAAAAATTAGCCAATCATGGTGACACGCACCTTGTAGTACTAGCCACTAAGGAGGCTGAGGAGGGAGGTTTCATTGAGCCTGGGAGGTCAAGGCTTTGGTGAGCTGTGATCGTGCCACTATACTCCAGCCTGGGCAACAGAGCAAGATCCTGTCTCAAAATGAAACAAAACAAAAACAATTAAATATATGTTGTTGGATAATATTAAATGAAGAACAGATTGGATGGCAATGTGGATTAAAGAGAAATTTTATTAAACCAAATCCAATCATTTGGGAGTCTGATCTAGTGGTGGAATAATGTGTTTAATGTTTGTTATGGGTATTTTTAATTCATTTATCTCTTACAACAACCCTGTGAGGTATAGGTAAGATTATTATTCATATCTTACATAGGAGGATAGTAAGATTTAGAGAATATAAGAACTTTGCCCAAGTTGATAAATAAGTAGTGTGTAGATCTGACTCCAGGTCCTGTGGCCTGCCATAATCCAGCCACAGCAACTGAGGCTTCCATGGTAAATGGGCTGTGCCTTTTTGTCTCCCACAGAAGATTATGCTGATTAAGGAGCACATGTGATCCATTCCCCTCTACCAAATTCCTATTACACACTTCTTCATACTGAACTACAGTCCACATTTCTTCTCTCCTTATGCTCCACCCTCCATTAATTCATAGTTATGAATCAAAAGAAAAAGAGCAAATTAAAGGAACATTTCAAAGAATTCCTAGCAGAGGTTTTTATAATGCTTTCCTGGAAGCAGCTTGAGTCACTTTTGGGGAAAGAGTGAAGCACTTAGTCCCTGCTCGTTACAAAGATGAACTTGTCTTTGCATTCCAAAATGAGTAAGAGATTCTGAGCTTGTTTGATGGGAAAAGAAGAGAATGGGCATTTGTTGCTAATTAGAGACAGAGAAGGAAGTGAGTTTTGCTTCACTTCTACCTTTCACCCTTGCCTCTTCTACCTGTACGAAATTAAGTTGTGTGTTTATGTGGGTCCCGAGACTACTGAGTACTCATTCAGAAAACCATATTTATCCTTAAAAAGATGAGATCTGCTTAGCCCAGGACAAGAGCTAGGAAAATATTTCTCACCAAAGCATGTCTGGTCACTTCTGTCAAACTTAGAAGGGATAAGATTGTAGATTTTAGCAACCGTTATCTGAAGCATATCAAAAAAGAAAGAAAAAGAAACAGATATAAGAGGCAGTGCATACTTCATCTACAAAAGAAAGACTCAGAGAAATATTATAATGAGAGCAGCCATAAATCTCAGAGAACTTGAAAACAGACCAATTCCAAAACTTCAGGTCATTTTTGGATTTTATTTTTCAATTTTATTTCAAGAAAAAATATGGAGACCATAAAGCCATCTTCAAGTACCAGAGGTTTGTCATGTATTAATAAAACGGGGGCGGTATTTTGTGCATAAGATATATCTCCAATTTTAAGTATTTTGTTCTAACTTAGACTATTTATTTCTAGAAGTATGGCCACCATGGTAGATGTCTTTAAATATATGAAGAGCTGTCTTGTTGGTTTTTGTTTGTTTGTTTTTTGTTGCTGTTGTTTTGAGATGGAGTTTCACTCTTATTGCACAGACCAGAGTGCAATGTGTGATCTCGGCTCACTGCAGCTTCTGCCTCTCAGGTTCCAGCGATTCTTCTGTCTCAGCCTCCTGAGTAGCTGGGATTACAGGTGCGCACCACCACACTCGACTAATTTTTTATATTTTTGGTAGAAATGGGGTTTCACCATGTTGGCCAGGCTGGTCTCGAACTCCTGACCTCAGATGATCCGCCTGCCTCAGGCTCCCAAAGTGCTGGGATTATAGGTGTGAGCCACCGCGCCTGGCCAGAGCAGTCAAGTAGAAGTGAGAACACATTTATTCTCAGCTACACTTTAGGATAGGAAGTACAGTTATTATAACAAAGCGAGGGCTTTCTAAAAAGGAAAAGTATATAAAATGGACAGGGTCCCAAGAAAGAACAAATGTTCCCTCACTAGAGAAGTTCATGAATTGGCTAGATAACCCTTATGGAATCTCATAAAAGGAGATTTTCAGAAGTGTAATTAGGCTAGAGAAGCTTTGAAATTATTTTCTTGCTAAGATCCTATAAGCTTAAAATTGACAGCCATACACACATACATACATAGCACACACTCCCACACCAGATATCAATGGCAAGTTCCGAAGTTAGACTTTTCTAATTCTATTTGCCAGAGAATCCAGGAACTAGAAGCTACTTTGTACAATGCTCTACAGCAAGAAACTGTTATCAAGTTTGGTGAATTATTAAGTGAAAAACAGCAAGAGGAGCTGAGGACGGCAGTAGAAAAGTTACGGCGGCAAATGCTGAGGAAGAGCAGAGAGTATGACTGTCAGATTCTTCAGGAGAGAATGGAGCTCTTACAGCAAGCCCATCAGGTGAGGACTGAGTCACTGCCTCTGCGTAGGGTTAGTACTAGCAAATGGAACTTAGTACTAGGTACATGGTATTGAGTATGGGTACGGAGAAGCCCAGGAGATACAAGTTATTTTCAGAGAGTAAAATAAATAACCATTGTTTTCTACCTTCATGCACATACAAAAATGACAGTTTTATAATAATTCAATCTTGAGAAAATTGGCGTTTCAGAAGGACTGAATACTGTTACTATTTTTAGAACTACGTTTTCATGAAATACCGTTTGAATTTCATGGACTCTGATTATCTGCCTTATGCAGGGAAGCAGGACACTCTCCAGGGCAAAAATAGTGCTTCCCATGTACTGCTCACTCCAGTCCATAAACAAGCCTGATAATAATCCGAATAGTGTAAAATAGAGCAAGGACCGTTCACATTACAAACATCACCACCAACAAAGCCCGGCAGCTGCTGTTTACTTACTGACATTTGCTTTATGTCAGTAACTAAACTAAGGGCTCTACTTACATCATTTCATCTTCATAATAACCCTATGAGGTAAGTATTTTTATTATCTCAATTTTGGAGATAACAATACTGAAGATAAGAATGCTTAAGTGATTTGCCCAAGATGACACAGATGGTAAGCAACAGTCAGGATGACAGCCTAGGTCTGCTGAACTCCAAGGTCAGTGTGTCTAACCACTGTATTGTACCGTCATCCATGACTTATGTGATTCATCAGCAAGGTCCAAAATAGGCACCCAATACTAATTTCCAGCCAAAATTTTTAATTGCAACACTTTATTCATGCCATAGCCTGACAGTTGAGGGCTGAGGTCCTGGTCAAAATACAGATTCAATGAGGACTCCAGCATTGAAAGTGTCAGGTTATAGTATTCAATCCTCAGAAGCTATAAGAAGCAACTGGTACAAAATTCAGATGGTATGAATAGGCGGTAAGAATCGTGTGGTCATCAGTGATCAAGGTAAGTGGAAAAGAAGTAGGGGTTCTTTTATGAGGCAAATAAAAACAATTCATGGGGGACATGACACAGCACACTTCAGATGCAAGCAGGAGCTTTGTGGATTTTATAGGCTAACAGATTACCCAAGTAGGTGGAGAATTCTGAAGCCACGTGTCCCAGAAATGATAAATACATACATGTTCCTATTAATGCCCCTTCAGATTCCATCACAAAAGTTTGAGTTTTGACCCATGGAAAGACTTCTTAAAGTCTTTAATAATAGACTCTATGGCATCATTGCATTGCTTCATGCATTCTTTTCTTCTAGCAGGGGATAAAAATGTATTCTGCACAAATTTCTTGCGCTGCAATAGCATGTAATTACTTTCAACAAATTGGGAGTTATGTCATGGAAACACAGAAGTGTTTACTTTTAAGATGGACTCATAGTTATCTCAATTTATTTATGATAAAAACTTTATTCCATTTGAGTATTTCTTTTACCATTTAGCTGAGATACTTCTCTCCTGAAAGAGTTGGTTTTAAGTTATCCAGTAGTGCTGGTAGTACACTACATTTCTGAACCTCAGAGAGTTTCATTGACATTTTCCATCCATCTTCTAAACAAATGTTCATTAGAATATGCCTTTCCCAGTTATTTCTTACTCTTCTTCTTCCCTTTTAATTAATAGCTGAGTTTCATAGAATTATTCCAGAAGATATTGGCCAGGATTTTTTACATATAACTATGTAATACACTCTAACTTCTCAAGTATATCACTAACCATGTATTACACAGTTCTGCTTGAATGTTTAAGAGTGAACTGATGTGTTCTTATCCTTACTTCTCTTCTCTTTCCCCATCTGCCTGTCTTAGTCAGTAGAATTACCGTATCTCAACACTCTGGCTAGAAACACTGGCGTCTTCTCTATTCTTTCTCTGTAAGCATTAACACAGCACCACATCCAACTGGCATTTCCCCTGAAATGTTTTTGATACTGGTCCATTTTGTTCATTTTTGTCACCCCAGGCATGTGCAGGACCTTTCATTGTTCCACCAGCTTCCAGGTACTGCCAAATGTTCTCTATGTGAATCTGACTCCATCACCTATGCATTTATTCAGTCAAACTTTTAAATGTGTTTCCTAGGTGCTAAGTACTGTGCTAGACAGAGAATTCACCGTGGACCCTGCCTTCACAAAACGTAGGACCCATAGATGGTTATAAAATGATTAACACAAAGAAAAATAATTATGATATATCATAATAAATAGCATTTTTAAAAGTACATGCAGGTGCCATGGGGACCTAGTTCTAGCTCTCCCCTTTTCAATCCACCGCACATCTCAGCACAGATTCTTCTCATTTTTCCTCATGGTACATTCTTGCCCCAAAGCCTCCATGGTCCAATTTCCAGTTGAGCAGAGTCTTACGCAGGTCTCTTCAGGTCCTTCAGTAGCTGACTGCCCCTTCCTCCAAAACCAGATTTGACCCAACCCCAGAGCATACTTCCCTCTCCACTCATGCAAAACATCCTGGTCCCACTTGTGCTGTGATTTTCCACCTCTAAGCCCTTGTTGCATGATTGCTCATCCTAAAGTGTCCATTCGTTTCCATTAAATTGATCCAAGTGTTCTCATTTTTCCAGTCCCAGTTTAAGATCCAACCCATTCAGGATCCTCTCCCTCATGAAAATTTTAAAAATGAACCACATACTGCTCAAGATATCTATATTCTATATGCTGTTGTGCACTCATTCACAACCATTTAATGAGGCCCTGCTGTGTACCAGGTGCTGGGAGTATAATGGTAAGCAAAGACATACAGATCACTACTCTCATCTATCTCACAGAGGGACAGGGACAGAGCCACAGCACAAATGAACAATGACTGAGGCAATTTCTGAGAGTGGCAATAAGTGCTATGCAGAAACGTATACAATGTGTATGTGAGTTTGGGAGTAGGACTGGCCACTTTAGGCTGGCTGGTCAGTGGAGGCCTCTCTGAAGATACCTAAGATCCAAGAAATGAGCCACACAAAGATCTTGGCCAAATGTCCCAGAAGACAGGGACAACAAGGGCTAAGTCCCTGTCATGGGAATAAGTTTGGAATAGTCAAGGAACAGAGCAAAGGCTAGAATGTCAGGAACACACAGAGCCAGAGTGAGGTTGATAGGAGGAGACATTGCAGAGCTAAGAAAGGGCCACATCACACAGGGCTTTGCAGGAGTTTGAGTTTTATTCTGAGTACAACTCAACTAACTCTTCCTTCTTTTCTTCCCCACCCGCCTAAACTCAGGGGACCATGGAGATCATTTTTACACTCTGAGAGTTCACAATGGCTGCTATAGATGGAGTAAGATGGTCAAAATAAAAGGCAGGAAGAGCAGGTAGAAGCTGCCATACCAGCCCTGACAAGGGAAGACAATGACTTGGTGAACTTGGTATCAGTAGAGATAAAAAGAAGTGGGTAGAAAAGGAATGTTTTGGATCCAACAAGGTTTTCTGTTGGGTGGATGGCAAAGGGATGGGAAGCAAAAAGAAATCAAGTATACATCATATGATGTAGCGTAACACATTTATTTGACAAAAAAATATGTGTGGACACCTTCTCCATACTAAACACTGCACTAGGAATTGGAGATGGGTGATAAAGTTATTCAGTTTTTTTCCATTGTTTACCTTTTCTATTTAATTTTGTTATTCCATCTGGATCTGATAGTTCTTTGAAAAGGGAACTAACTGGTGCCTGATCTGTATTGTCCATTACATTCAGCACAGTCATGAGCATGTAAGGAGGTGCCCAACAAGCATAGATGTGATGGCTGAATGGATACTGCAGTAATTTTACATATTCATGATTTTGTCCATATAGTACTTGCCTCCATATCCAGCAGACATGCCAAGGAATTACTTGAACACTCAAGGTGGAAATATCTAGCAAATTTATTCTTTTACTGTGTAGCTATGGAGCACTGACAGCACTATGGAAATATACACCAGCACACACATCGTACATGTATACACACACCATCAACATTCCAGTCCCATCCCTTTCTCCAGCATTCATAATGGTATAATTTCAAGGTTAGCCTTTATGGTCTCACTCTGACCAAAACACACCATCTCTTGTTGCACAAACCTTAGCCCCCTTACGTTAAAGAAGAGTTTCTCAATCTCAGCACTACTGAAATTTTGAAGCAGGTAATTCTTTATTCTTTTTTAGGGGGAGGGGTGGCTGTTCTGTGCCTTATCGGATGCTTAGTAGCATTCCTGGCTTCTACTCGGTAGATGCTAGATGCACATACTCCCAGTTGTGACAGTACAAAAATGTCAAGACATTTAGATAGTGGTGATGGTTGCACAACTTTGTGAATATACTAAAACCACTGAATTACACAACTTAAAATAAATAAACATATTAACTAACTTTAAAAAATGTGCAGAACTGCCAAATGTCCCTGGCTGGGGCAGGGAGAGACAAACAGTTGAGATCTACTCTTTTAAAGAGAGGGAGATATGCTTTCCAAGTTCAAGTACCCCTTGTTCTAGCTGCCCTTTTTTTCTCCTACCATTGCATTATAAAAACCTCTCTTTCTATATTATCATTCCATTTGGCTTCTAGTGTTTTCTCCATGGACTCCATTTCTCTATTTTCTAATTCTTCCCAGCAGAGGTATTAAATAAGAGCCTGCATTATATAACCATGTACACGAACACAAAACCCTTTAGATTGCCAGATATAAATGTGAAGACTTTATTTTACTTGTAAATAATTGTTATGTAATGTTGACTTCAAATATTTGGTGTTTAAATTAGTGGAATTTTGTTACATAATTGAGAGATAAGTTCAAAGACCGTCTTGGAACTTTTCATCTTTAGGATTACTTGTGTTATGCTTGTTATGTTCTGGTGTTTTCCTAATTTACCAATTCCCTCCTGGGAATGTTTGTTGATGTGTAATCTCTACTTTGTTTTATGAGAATTTACCAATTCTGTTTTGTGAGAAAATTCTATCCTGAAACAGGGTTGAAATGGGGTTAAGAGAAAAAGGTTAAGAAAGAACAATTGGATTGTTTACATCTATATGAGTCAGCCTCAGCCATTTTTAATGTGGTAACAAACAATCAAAATCTCAATCCAAATGGTTCATAACAAAGCTTGTTTCTTGCTCTCTAGTTCTGAGACACACTACACCCTCTACAAGGATTTGATATTCCCAAATCTTATTCCAACTCGCATTACACTGGCCAAAACAAGTCTCTTTGCCAAACTCAATGTCAGTGGTGTGGAATCTACACCTCACTAGGAAGGGGTCTACAGGGATAAGCTCAGTAGAAAAGGTGGCAAATATTTTTTGAAAAGATAATCAGTAACAATGATTTTCTACCAGAAACATAGATAATTTCTGAAACATGCAACATGTTTTTGGGTGGGGAAAACATACATGCGATGTTTCCAGCTGCTTATACAAATATTCAGGTTTGTATAGGAAGTTTCGTGTTTTCATTTGGTAAATTATTTTTCCGCACAACTTACCACCTACTGATGCTTTCTTTCTTTTCTTTTCTTTCTTCAGAGAATTCGTGACTTAGAAGATAAAACAGACATCCAGAAAAGACAAATAAAGGACTTAGAAGAAAAGGTATGTGTCAAATTCAATAACTATCTTATTATTTGTTTAATCAGAAAGCAATATTGATTTTGCTCACTGTATTTTCTTCCTGGCTTCTCAGTTATTGTGTGTCTTGCAGAGGCAGGGGTAGTTACAGTAAACCTAGCTTTCACCTTTAGTCAGACAGAATGCCAGCAAAGCGTCTGCCATCAGTAACCTAGCCTTCACATGTTTGTCTTTTGTGTTGCTTTCCTATTTTTTCTGTGTTTTCTTTCCTTAGTTTCCCCTTCCTTATCTTCATTTCCTTTCCGAAAGTTTCTTCTGAGTTTTGTTACCCTACTTTGCTCTTTTTTTAAAAAAATCTTTTAGCACCTTTGTTTTACCTTTCCCATTATCATTCATAAGAAGACCTTTCATCCTTGTGCTGCAGTTTCACCTTAACAATAAGTTCAGAAACTTGGGTTGATATGTGATAATCATGTTGTCCTTTCACTTACCCAGTGATCTCAAAGAGTGGCTGCTTCTTCCAAGTCAGCTAGTGTTTTTGAGGGATATAACAACATGGCTTTTACAGAGGGCACTTGGAAATGCGTGTGGGGTGGGAGAACAGACAGAGCTCAGGGTGGGATGCTGAACAAGCTGCAGTGAGCTACACAGGCTTGCACAACAAAAAAAGCCAAAGCCTGGAATTCCCAAGCAAAATGGCCAAATAGGAACAGCTCCAGTCTGCAGCTCCCAGCCAGACCAACACAGAAGGCAGGTGATTTCTGCATTTCTAACTGAGGTACCTTGTTCATCTCATTGGGACTGGTTAGACTCCGTGCAGCCCACGGAGGGCAAGCCAAAGCAGGGTGGGGTGTTGCCTCACCCAAGAAGCAGAAGCGCAAGGGGTCAGGGAAGTACCTCCCCTAGCCAAGGGAAGCCATGAGGGACTGCGCTGTGAGGGATGGTGCACTCCAGCCCAGATACTACACTTTTCTCACGGTCTTCGCAACCCACAGACCAGAAGATTCCCTCAGGTGCCTACACCACAGGGGCCCTGGGTTTCAAGCACAAAACTAGGAGGCCGTTTGGGCAGACACTGAGCTAGCTGCAGGAGTTTTTATTTCCTACCCCAGTGGCACCTGGAATGTCATCAAGACAGAACCGTTCACTCCCCTGGAAAGGGGCCTGAAGCCAGGGAGCCAAGTGGTCTTGCTCAGCGGATCCCACCCCCATGGATCCAGCAAGCTAAGACCCACTGGGTTGAAATTCTGGCTGCCAGCACTGCAGTCTGAAGTCAACCTGGGAGGCTCGATCTTGGTGGGGGGAGGGGCGTTCGCTATTACTGAGGCTTGAATAGGCTGTTTTCCACTCACAGTGTAAACAAAGCCATGGGGAAGTTCAGACTAGGTGGAGCTCACCACAGGGCCACAAAGCTGCTGTAGCTAGACTGCCTCTCTAGATTCCTCCTCTCTGGGCAGAGCATCTCTGAAGGAAAGGCAGCAGCCCCATTCGGGGGCTTATGGATAAAACTCCCATCTCCCTGGGACACAGCACCTAGGGGAAGGGGCGGCTGTGGGTGCAGCTTTAGCAGACTTAAACGTTCCTGCCTGCTGGATCTGAAGAGAGCAGTGGATCTCCCAGCATAGCGCTCAAGCTCTGTGAAGGGACAGACTGCCTCCTCAAGTGGGTCCCTGATCCCGTGCCTCCTGACTGGGAGATACCTCCCAGCAGGGGTCGACAGACACCTCCTACAGGAGAACTCTGGCTGGCATCTGACATGTGCCCTTCTGGGACAAAGCTTCCATAGGAAGGAGCAGGCAGCAATCTTTGCTATTCTGCAGCCTCTGCTGGTGATAACCAGGCAAACAGAGTCTGGAGTGGACCCCCAGCAAACTCCAGCAGACTTGCAGCAGAGGGGCCTGACTGTTAGAAGGAAAACTAACAAGCAGAAAGCAATAGCATCAACATCAATGAAAAGGACAACCATGCAAAAACTCTATCCGAAGGTCACCAACAGCAAAGGCCAAAGGTGGATAAATCCATGAAGATGAGGAAAAACCAGCACAAAAAGGCTGAAAATTCCAAAAACTGGAATGCCTCTTCTCCTCCAAAGGATCAAAACTCCTCGCAAGCAAGGGAACAAAACTGGATGGAGAATGAGTTTGATGAATTGACAGAAGTAGGCTTCAGAAGGTGGGTAATAACAAACTCCTCTGAGCTAAAAGAGCATGTTATAGCCCAATGTAAGGAAGCTAAGAACCTTAATAAAAGGTTAGAGGAATTACTAACTAGAATAACCAGTTTAGAGAAGAACATAAGTGACCTGATGGAGCTGAAAAACACAGCACAAGAACTTCTTGAAGCATGCAGTATCCATAGCTGGATCAATCAAGTGGAAGAAAGGATATCAGAGATTGAAGATCAACTTAATGAAATAAAGTGTAAAGACAAGATTAGAGAAAAAAGGATGAAAAGAAATGAACAAAGCTTCTAAGAAATATGAGACTATGTGTAAAGACCAAACCTACGTTTGATTGGTGTACCTGAAAGTGATGGAGAGAATGGAACGAAGTTCGAAAACACACTTCAGGAAATTATCCAGGAGAACTTTCCCAATCTAGCAAGACAGGCCAACATTCAAATTCAGGAAATACAGAGGACACCACAAAGATACTCCTCAAGAAGAGAAGCCCTGAGACACATAATCATCAGATTCAGCAACGTTGAAATGAAGGAAAAAATGTTAAGCACAACCAGAGAGAAAGGGCGGGTTACCCACAAAGGGAAGCCCATCAGACTAACAGTGGATCTCTCAGCAGAAACCCTACAAGCCCAGAAGAGAGTAGGGGCCAATATTCAACATTCTTAAAGAAAATAATTTTCAACTCAGATTTTCATATCTAGCCAAACTAAGCTTCATAAGTGAAGGAGAAATAAAATCCTTTACAGACAAGCAAATGCTAAGGGATTTTGTCACCACCAGGCCTGCCTTATAAGAGCTCCTGAAGGAAGCACTAAATATGGAAAGGAAAAACTGGTACCAGCCACTGCAAAAACAACCCAAAATGTAAAGACCATCAACACTATGAAGAAACTGCATCAACTAATGGGCAAAATAACCAGCTAGCATCATAATGACAGGATCAAATTCACACATAACAATATTAGCCTTAAATGTAAACAGGCTAGATGCCCCAATTAAAAGGCACAAACTGGCAAACTGGATAAAAAGTCAAAACCCATTAGTGTACTGTTGAATACAGTCATGTGCAAAGACACACATAGACTCAAAATAAAGGAATGGAGGAAGATTTACCGAGCAAATGGAAAGCAAAAAAAAAAAAAAGTTGGGGTTGCAATTCTAGTCTCTGATAAAACAGACTTTAAACCAACAAAAATCAAAAAAGGCAAAGCAGGGCATTACATAATGGTAAAGAGATCGATGCAACAAGAAGAGCAAACTATCCTAAATATATATGCATCCAATACAGGACCACCCAGATTCATAAAGCAAGTTCTTAGAGACCTACAAAGAGACTTAGACTCACACACATTAATAGTGGGAAACTTTAACACCCCACTGTCAATAGTAGACAAATCAACAAGACAGAAAATTAATAAGGAAATTCAGGACTTGAACTCAGCTCTGGACCAAGCAGACCTAATAGACATCTACAGAACTCTCCACCCCAAATCAACAGAACATACATTTTGCTCAGCACCACATAGTTCTTATTCTAAAATCAACCACGTAATTGAAAGTAAAACACTCCTCAGCAAATGCAAAAGAACAGAAATCATAACAAACAATCTCTCAGACCACAGTGCAATCAAATTAGAACTCAGGATTAAGAAACTCACTTAAAACCACACAACCACATGGAAACCGAACAACCTGTTCCTGAATGACTAATGGGTAAATAACGAAATTAAGGCAGAAATAAATAAGCTATTTGAAACCAATGAGAACAAAGACACAACATACCAGAATCTCTGGGACACAGCTAAAACAGTGTTTAGAGGGAAATTTATAGCACTAAATCCCCACAGGAGGAAGTGGGAAAGATCTAAAATCACCACCCTAACATCACAATGAAAAGAACTGGAGAATCAAGAGCAAACAAATTTAAAAGCTAGCAGAAGACAAGAAATAACTAAGATCAGAGCAAAACTGAAGGAGATAGAGACACAAAAAAACCTTCTAAAAATCAATGCATCCAGGAGCTGGTTTTTTGAAAAGATTAGCAGAATACATAGACCCCTAGCCAGACTAATAAAGAAGAAAAGAGAGAAGAATCAAATAGACGCAATAAAAAATGATAAAGGGGAGATCACCACTGATTCCACAGAAATACAAACTACGATCAGAGAATACTATAAACACCTCTATGCAAATAAATAGAAAATCTAGAAGAAATTGATAAATTCCTGGACACATACACCCTCCCAAGACTAAACCAGGAAGAAGTCAAATCCCTGAATAGATCAATAACAAGTTCTGAAATAGAGGCAGTAATTAATTGCCTACTAACCAAAAAAAGCCCAGGACCAGACGGATTCACAGCTGAATTCTACCAGAGGTACAAAGAGGAGTTGGTACTATTCATTCTGAAGCTATTCCAAACAATAGAAAAAAAGGGACTTCTCCCGAACTCATTTTATGAGGCCACCATCATTCTGATACAAAACCTGGCAGAGACACAACAACAAAAACAAAATTCCAGGCCAGTATCCCTGATGAACATCGTTGTGAAAATCCTCAATAAAATACTGGCAAACCAAATCCAGCAGCACATTAAAAACCTTATCCACCATGATCATGTCGGCTTCATCCCTGGGATGCAAGGCTGGTTCAACATACGTAAATCAATAAATGTAATCCATCACATAAACAGAACCAATGACAAAAACCACATGATAATAGATGCATAAAAGGCCTTTGATAAAATTCAACACCCCTTCATGCTAAAAACACTCAATAAACTAGGTATTGATGGAACATATCTCAAAATAATAAGAGCTATTTATGACAAACCCACAGCCAATATCATACTGAATGGGCAAAAGCTGGAAGCATTCCCTTTGAAAACTGGCACAAAACAAGGATGCTGTCTCTCACCACTCCTATTCAACATAGTATTGGAAGTTCTGGCCAGGACAATCAGACAAGAGAAAGAAATAAAGCCTATTCAAATAGGAAGAGAGGAAGTCAAATTGTCTCTGTCTGCAGATGACCTGATTGTATATTTAGAAAACCCCATTGTCTCGGCCCAAAAACTCCTTAAGCTGATAAGCAACTTCAGCAAACTCTCAAGATACAAAATCAATGGGCAAAAATCACAAGCATTCCTATACACCAATAATAGACAGAGAGCCAAATCATGAGTGAACTCCCATTCACAATTGCTACAAGGAGAATAAAATACCTAGGAATACAACTTACATGGGAAGGACCACTTCAAGAAGAACTAAAATCCACTACTCAAGGCAGTAAGAGAGAACACAAACAAATGGAAAAATATTCCATGCTCATGGATAGAAAGAATCAGTGTCATGAAAATGGCCATGCTGCCCAAAGTAATTTATAGATTCAATGCTATTTCCATCAAGCTACCATTTACTTTCTTCACAGAATTAGAAAAAACTATTTTAAATTTCATATGGAACCAAAGAAGAGCCCATATAGCCAAGACAATCCTAAGCAAAAAGAACAAAGCTGGAGGCATCATACTACCTGATTGCAAACTATACTACAAGGCTACAGTAACCAAAACAGCATAGTACTGGTAACAAAACAGATATATAGACCAATGAAACAGAACAGAGGCCTCAGAAATAACACCACACATCTACAACCATCGGATCTTTGACAAACCTGCCAAAAACAAGCAATGGGGAAAGGATTCCCTATTTAATAAATGGTGTTCAGAAAACCAGCTAGCCATACTCAGAAAACTGAAACTGGACCCCCTTCCTTACACCTTATACAAAAATTAACTCAAGATGGATTAAAGATTTAAACATAAGACCTAAAACCATAAAAACCTTAGAAGAAAATCTAGGCAATACCATTCAGGACATAAGCATGGGCAAAGACTTCATGACTAAAACACCAAAAGCAATGGCAACAAATTCCAAAATTGACAAATGGGATCTAATTAAGCTAAAGAGCTTCTGCACAGCAAAAAAAAAAACACTCATCAGAGTGAACGGATAACCTACAGAATGGGAGGGAATTTTTGCAATCTATCCGTCTGAAAAAGGACTATTATCCAGAATCTACAGGGAACTTAAACAAATTTACAAGAAAAAAAACAAACAACCCCATCAAAAAGTGGGCAAAGGATATGAACAGACGCTTTTCAAAATAAGACATAATGCAGCCAACAAACATGAAAAAAGCTCATCATCACTGCATTAGAGAAATGCAAATTAAAACCACAATGAGATACAATCTCACGCCAGTTAGAATGGCTATCATTAAAAAGTCAGGAGACAACAGATGCTGGAGAGGATGTGGAGAAATAGGAATGATTTTACATGGTTGGTGGGAGTGTAAATTAGTTCAACCATTGTGGAAGACAGTGTGGTGATTCCTCAAGGATCTAGAACTAGAAATACCATTTGACCCAGCAATCCCATTACTGGATTTATAACCCAAAGGATTATAAATTATAAACCCATTACTGGATGTATAACCCAAAGGATTATGAATCATTCTACTATAAAGACCCATGCACATGTACGTTTATTGCAGCACTATTCACAATAACAAAGACTTGGAACCAACCCAAATGCCCATCATTGTTAGACAGGAAAAAGAAAATGTGGCAGAGGGCCAGGCATGGTGGCTTACACCTGTAATCCCAGCACTTTGGGAGGCCGAGGCAGGCAGATCACCAGGTCAGGAGATTGAGACCATCCTGGCTAACATGGTGAAACCCTGTCTCTACTAAAAATGCAAAAAATTAGCCGGGTGAGGTGGTGGGAGCCTGTAGTCCCAGCTACTCAGGAGGCTGAGGCAGGAGAATGGCATGGACCCAGGAGGCGGAGCTTGCAGTGAGCCAAGATCACACCACTGCACTCCAGCCTGGGCGACAGAGCAAGACTCTGTCTCAAAAAAAAAAAAAAAAATGTGGCACATACACACCATGGAATACTATGCAACCATAAAAAATGATGAATTCATATCCTTTGCAGGGACATGGATGAAGTTGGAAACTATTATTCTCAGCAAACTAACAGAGGAAAAGAAAACCAAACACTGCATGTTCTCACTCATAAGTGGGAGTTGAACAATGAGAACATACGGGCACAGGTTGGGGAACACCACACACCAGGGCCTGTCGGGGGGTGGGGAGCTAGGGAAGGGATAGCATTAGGAGAAATACCTAATGTAGATGACGGGTTGATGGGTGCAGCAAACCACCATGGCACATGTATACCTAGGCAACAAACCTGCACGTTCTGTGCATGTATCCCAGAACTTAAAGTATAATAGTAATAATAATAATAATAATAATAATGATAAAAAGTCTGGCCCAAGACACCAGGAACATTCTGCTGAGGGAAACAGCAAGGATGCCAAGAGGTTTTTGTCTGGAATTCCAATCAGATTGATTGAAAGTAGCTACCTGAATCCCTGTATGGTAAAACAATATGGCTGTTTTATAATAGCTTCCATAGGCACACAAGAAGAAAATAGCAAACTATCTGCCCTTCCTGCAACAATGGTTAGAATTTGGTTCATCCCAGATTGCTTCTATAATTATCCGTATATGTGAGGTTAAAGGGAGTTGGTGGGCTCAAGTAGCCAGACCATCAGGCATCCAGATTTTTATATAGGGTGGGTCTTCAGGTACTCATCTGACCTTAGGTAAATAACTTCACCTCTTCTGTCTAAGCCATATCTCTAAAACAGGGATGATAACACTTGCCCCTTCTTCCTCCCATGGGTTCCATGAGGAACGAATGAGGTCACTTATGTGAAAAAGGAAACACTAAAAAAGTGTAAGTCAAATTCTGAAAGTGTAATTTTTAAAATTTCGGACCCAAAGTATACATTCTCTGCAAAATTTTAAATTTGAATTTCTCTCATTTCAGAAGGGGCTATTTAGTTCTTCAGGATTGAATGAGGCAACGATAACATATAATAAATTTCCCAGTGATTGGCAGGAAGCCCCACAGAAGGCAGGGATTGCTTTCAGCTTCCCTGTTTGTCAAAGACCACACTTAATATCTTCCATTTTCCACACTTGTGAATGGCCAGCTCTTAGCTCTCTCTCTGCTAATTCATAAGCTACCCTAGGGCTGGCTCAAGGAAGAAGTCAAAGTTAAGGCTATTCTTCCCCCAAAACTTGACAATACCCATTCAGTCCTCATCCAGCTGAGGTTTAAAAAAAAAACAAAAAGGGGAGAAAACAAAATCTATCAACGTCATCACCCTCGCCATTCTCTAAATAAAACCCTCAAAAATTTTGGAAGAAGGGAGATTAAGATCATGTTCATTGTTGGAATTCAATGTAAACTTTTTCACAATTCTTTTGCTCAGTACACTTTACAGGTCTGAACTTCCTAAACTTTTGTGATAATGGGGTAATAATCTTACTCCAAAGAAAATAAGGATCTAATTAGCAACATTGCATATTTCACAGATGGTAGCAAATTCAACCACTTCAAAAATAATCCAGTTGGCTTCTGATTAGATATTTGACTAGAGATGAGGTTTATGATTCACCTTCTACTCACTGGACTTCAGTTCTCCTCACCCTTAAGTCTAGTAAGGAGGCTAAAGATCCTTTATGCCAGAGATACTCTTCATTCTTCCCTTGTGGTACTTGAACACCTACTCAGGGTACGTGTAATATCCCTTCTTTATTGCTTATTTCAATGCACACAGTTAGTATGAATCAGGTGGTAACAACAAACCTAGAAAAATTGCTTCAGCTGTGTGCAGCACTTATCTAGAGCATAATATCTGTATGCACCATATCTAGAGCACTTCCACTGCCATCATTTCATCTGATTCTCATAATTACTCTATGAGACAGACACTACAGATGTTATGATCCCCTTTTATACAGATAATAAAACAGTGGCTCAGAGAAATTAAACAACTTGCCCAAAATTATATAACCAATTTATGGCAAGTCAAAACCAGAGGTCAGGGTGTCTGACTCCAAATGGCATGATCTGCCCACCACACTGCCGGGATTAAGACTCTCATTACAGATTAAGTCATGGGCATCTCCTCATGGCCACAGAGGTAGCTCTGATGTCTGATCTCATAGAAATAGCGGGAACGGGAATTCGTCCATTACTCTTTCTCGAAATTCTCCTGCTATAAGTTTACCTTCAAGGAATGAAGAAAAGCAACAGTTTTTGCTTTTCAGAATAATAGACTAGCCACCAACACATGCCTCTTAGAGCCATACTCGTAGCTTGTTTATAGAATTTAGCCATAGTGAAGCAAAAACCTTATAAGCAGTAGCATTAAAGGAAATATGCTAATAATATTCACAATATGAGAATGCCAGACATAACCCTTATTCACAGATGTGTCCAATGGTGTGTTCCTGGAGTGTGATAATCAAGTAAAAGGCTTACTCTGTAAAATAAAAGCACCAAGGAAATCAATTATTTTTTTAAAACTGACCTTACCCATGACTTTTTATAGTTAGTATACAGTTAGTTATATACCTGTGCTACTCAAGCACTGTTTGCCCATCCAATTATCTGTTTCTCAAGTGAAAATTTTTGGTGAAGAGAAACAAATCAGATTCCATTTAACTTCATGAGTCAAATAGGAAGAAGTCTATCTCAGAGGCATAACAGCTGGCACAACATCACACATTTATTATGTGAAATGCCCATTGATGCAGAAACAGGTTTTATACCAATAGCATGACCAGATGTCCCCACTTGCCTAGGATAGACCCAGTTTTTACCCATCAACCCAATGTAATTATTAACAGTGTCCATTTCTTTCTCTGAAATGTTCCACTGTGAGTAATTAAGTATATATTTAGCCTACAGATTAATATTCTCTCAGCTGTGCCTTAATCCTAAAACCTACCATATTAACCAAAAAAAGATAGTACTGCATGATTAAGTGTATGTTCTGATCATATTTTGTGTTTTTGAAATACCCTCTCGTGCATGAAAGATAGAGATGGTGATATATAATAAAGTAGGATTCAGGCTAGCTAAGCTTTAGCCCTCACTGTGCCATAAAATTGTATGAAATTAAACTATTGATTTACTGCTCTGTGCTTATTTTTCTTATCTGTAAAATTAGGAGCTTAGACCAATTGTTTGTAAGACCATCTCATGATTCTAAAATGTATGAATCAATGTTAGTTGAACACTGATACTCTCTGTCAGTAGCTACATAAAAGGTGTGGATTTTTTTAAACAAAAAGGTGCTTGATGTTCATGGGTGAAGTGATTAGACTTGAGCAATGTGGAAAAGCTGAGGTTTTGTACTACCTGAATGGCACTACAGAAATTCAGATTTACATAATCTTCTTCTTTTTCTTCTGCAGTTTCTGTTTCTATTCTTGTTCTTCTCTCTTGCCTTTATTCTATGGCCTTGATGTCAAGGTGCCTCTTAAAGGTAAGATTCCATTTAATTCTCAAAATGTGGTTCTAAGAGGTAATTGATAAAAAGGATGTTACCTATAGTTACTATGCCTTTCTTTAGTTTTTTGTTTTGTTTTGTTTTGTTTTTTGAGACAGAGTCTTGTTCTGTCACCCAGGCTGGAATGCAGTGGCACAATCAGATCATTCACTGGCAGACTCAATCTTCCAGGCTCAAAGCGATCCTCCAACCTCAGCCTCCTGAGTAGCTGGGACTACAGGCATGTGTCACCATGCTCAGCTAATTTTTTTATTTTTATTTTTAGTAGAGACAAGGTCTCACTTTGTTGCCCAGGGTAGTCTTGAACTTCAGAGCTCAAGCAATCCTCCTGCCTTAGCCTCCCAAAGTGTTGACCAAGCCATCAGGCCTGGTCTATATTTTTTAACCATGCTATGTTTTTAAAAAACAAACACATTTGCTTTGGTTAGCATAAATGCCATAGATTGAGAAACAGATCCAGTCTATTTGGGTGATTATTAGAAAAGTGAAGAAGCTGAATATTCTCGGAATCAAGAATTTGTTCCAGTTAACTATTACTTCGGGAAGTCACAATGTCTGCGGATGCTAGTATTCTCATCATAATCTCCCATTATGCGGAAAGTTACATCTATATCTGCAAAGTGAAATAAATAATGACATTATCTTTAGTGTTGTGTTCAGCTTGAAAATTCTGATTCTGCTAATCTAACAAGCTAGTAATGACTGCTGTTTTTTCACCCCTTTTCCCCAGTAGAGACTAGGGAGTTCATTAAAACTCAAGAAAGCAGGCTAAGTGGATCTTGTTTTCAAATAAGTTACTTCTCAATGTCAATATAGAAAACAAAAAGGAGAGTCTTATAATTACTATTATCAAGTCCATGTCTCATGAATACATGCATAAATAATCTTAGTGATTCCCGGTGCTTAAAAATATAGATTTTTAAGCCCCACCTCAGACTTGCTGAGTCAGATCACTAGAGATTGAGGTGAGATAGAGAGAGGGTGGGAGAGGTGAGAGCAAGGATTGGTCTGTATTTAACAAGCACGATATGTGATTCTGATGGCCAGCCAAACAGGGAAACCACAAATCTCAATACCATTGTTAAAAAAGAAGAAGGGCCAGTGGCTATTCGAAATCCATTTATCATAGTTCATGTCAACTCTGATTATCCTATTAAATTATATTAGCCTGAGATCTTTCCTGGACTTCAGGTGATTTTAACATTTTCTACAGCAAGTTGCAAGACAGAAGAAAGGCACTTTCTCCCTCCACAGGTATGAGATCTGTTACCTGGATATGGAACAGACAAGTAAAAGTGCTTTAGAATAACCTGATACAAGCAAAGAGTTAAGCAGATATGCTCAGAAAATGTATGAACTCATAACTCACTCTCTGGCTATATTCTTTCTTCCAAAATACTTTCTTTTCAGACTGACCATTATCCTTTGTCTGTCAAGAAAGGTGATAGCCTTGTAGGATGCAAAGAAGAGGATTGAGTCTCTTAAATTGAATGGTAATATCCAAATTGAAGTGGAGGGAGATTCACTAGTAAAGGATCAAAATGACCAGAGTATCAGAAAACAAACAGCCTCCCCCACCAAAAAAAAAAAAAAAAACAGTAAATAAATTTTAAAAGTAGGGAAAATAAATTTTAGTAAGAGACAAGTAATACATGGTAGTTTAGGGAAGAAATATCAAACATCGTAAGTACTAGGTAGAAAATGGATAGGCTTCAGCATTAACATCAATGCTGGCCAAAGCTGATTATGTCCTGGGAGCTGTTCTAAGTAATAGATACATTTAATCCTCATGAAATCCCCTGTGGGATACGTATTGCTTTCATCCCTAATTTGTAGTTGGAGAAACTACCGCATGTGACTTTCCCAAGGCTATCCAGCTACCAATTTGTACCCAGG
The DNA here is from genome assembly GCF_028878055.3 of Symphalangus syndactylus. Lineage (NCBI taxonomy): Eukaryota > Metazoa > Chordata > Mammalia > Primates > Hylobatidae > Symphalangus > Symphalangus syndactylus. The sequence continues at coordinate 39,233,964 of NC_072429.2, forward strand.
CAGCCTGAGCCCAGAATCCACTTTTAACCACTAAACTGCCTCACAAATAAAAAAGGGCCTTTCTCCCGTATTTCAAGCAACATTGGTGTTCATATGTATCCTCATCAGAAGCATCATCTATTTGTGTAGTACTACTTAGCCATTGGCTTTTGAAATTACAGTGTGCTCGTCTCTGTACCTTTTCCCATTTTGTGTAACTCCTTGAGGGATGTACAAGATTTGATGTTTTTCCTCCAAAGTAGCACATAAATGACACTTAGTAATTGTCTGTTAAGTGAATGACTATAATGATAATTAATAATATAGCAGATGAATGTGACAGTGAATCTGGAAAATATAATATAATACATATGCAATAAAATGGCTGAGGGGTTAGAGTGCACAGCTTACAAGTCAGATATACTTTTAAGCTTGAGTCCTGCCATTTACTAGTTGTGTGATGATAGGCGGTTTATTTAATCCACCCAAGATTAGGTTTCCTATTCCACAAAATGGTTATACTCATGTTACCTACAGCAGGATGTTGTGTTGAGAGAATGAAATGAGGTTATGCATGTCAAAGGCATAACAGTGCCTGGAAAATTATTAATCAGTAACTCTTAGCTATTATTAGATTTAAAAATTAACTACCACATTTACTGAATTCAAAATTACACTAAATTATACTAGTATTCCAGTACACAAAATTATACTAAATTCAAAACTATAACCTCTGGTACTGCCAAGTAGTTTACAGCCTAAACCCAAACAAATAGTTGCTTTTTCATCTCCTCTCTTCAGGGAATAATGTGGACTTAAATAATATTAGGGAATAAAACATCACTGAAAACTGATTAATGCTACTTATGTCTCCAAAGTTGGCAAGAGAGAAATAGGAATAAGTAAGGGAAAAAGTGCTTTTTTATTGGTAGGTAGTGAAAGCTTACTGCAAATTACCATAAATTTTTTTCCATACTAAATTAATGATTTGTATTCTGTTCATAAACCCAAGACTAGCTTAAATTACAAAGTCCTCCTTAAAATGGAGTGACTCCTTCTTCTTTTCTTTTAGTAATTGCTTAAGTCATTATTGTCAGTAATGATATAGAAGCCATTGAACGCTCCCTAGAAGGCACCCTTACTGGACTCAGTGCTGGCAGACTAAATAACTGCATGGATTATATTAGGACTTTTACTTTAAACAAGGGGACTCCAGGTAGTTCCAGAAGATATCATCTGGCTATGCATTCTGGTCTTCCAAACGAATAGCATATCAATGTATTAGTCAGGGTTCTACAGAGAGGTAACAAATAGCATAGATAGATAGATAGATAGATAGATAGATAGATAGATAGACAGACAGACAGATGAAAATGAGAGGGGCTTTATTAGGAGAATTCTCTCACCTGGTTATGGGGGTGGAGAAGTCCCGTGGTAAGCCATCTGCATGCTGGAGAACCAGAGAAGTAACATGGCTCTGTTCAATTCAGAAACCCAAGAACCACTGGTGACTCACGCCTGTAATCCCAGCACTTTGGGAGGCTGAGGCTGGCAGATCACAAGGTCAGGAGTTCAAAACCAGCCTGGCCTATATAGTGAAACCCTGTCTCTCCTAAAAATACAACAATTAGCCAGGCATGGTGGTGGGTGCCTGTAGTACCAGCTACTTGGGAGGCTGAGGCAGGAGAATAGCTTGAACCTGGGAGGTGGAGGTTGCAGTGAGCTGAGATCGCACCATTGTGTTGCAGCCTGGGCGACAGAATGAGACTCCATCTCAAAAAATAAAAAAAAAAAAAAGGAATAAGAAGACCCAGAAGACCCAAGAACCAAGGAGGCCAGAGGTGTAACTCTCAGTCAAAGGCCAAAGGCTTGAGAGCCCCAGGAGGCTGCTGGTGCAAGTCCCAGAGTCCAAAGGCTGAAGGACCTGGAGTTATTAGGCATTCACTCCACCTTCATGGCCTCTCATCAGGTTCCAACTCCCAACACTGTTGCATTAGGGATTAAGTTTCTAACACACACTTTGTGGGAGACACATTTAAGCCATAGCAACCACTTATTGTGTCACATTACATGGTTACACAGGGAGACAAAGCAAAGAAAAAAATGAGAGGAATACAAAAATACCTATCACCAGATTAGTTGCTATACCCAGGTTGCAATGACCCATTGAAAATCCTCCTCTTCTGAGCAGGGATGAATTAATGAAGAACATGACAGCACCAGTTTTGCTCATTATGAAGTTGGGAGGACCACAGAACAGGTGATCATGATTCTTTATCCACATACACTGGTCTAGCTCATTTTTACTGTCCCCCACTGGACAAATTTTACATGCATTTGGAGATATATATATATATATATATACATATATATAATTTTTAATGATATTTCTCCAGTGTTAACCATAAATTTTTGAACTTGACAGCCCAATATTTTTACTTCCTGTCTAGTAACATAAAAACTGTTAAAAGGCACATAATACCGTGTTATTGTTCTAATGAAAAAAGCTTAAGAAAAATTAAATACTGTATTATTTGTTAAAATGTGCAAATATTGACTCAGGTAGCCTGGGGAAAACAAATGGCCACATGACCAGTCTCTATTATATTAGTCATTTAGAGTATTAGTAGGATCGGCCAGGCGCAGTGGCTCACTCCTGTAATCCCAGCACTTTGGGAGGCTGAGGCAGGCGGATCACCTGAGGTCGAGAGTTCGAGATCAGCCTTGCCAACATGATGAAACCCCATCTCTACTAAAAAAAAAAAAAAAAAAAAAAAATACAAAAATTAGCCAGGCGTGGTGGCCTGTGCCTGTCATCCCAGCTACTCAGGAGGCTAAGGCAGGAGAATCACTTAGAACCAGGGAGGCAGAGGCTGCAGTGAGCCGAGATTGTACCACTATACTCCAGCCTGGGTGACAGAGTAAGACTCCATCTCCCCAAAAAATAAATAAACAAAGTATTAGTAGGAAAATTTTACTCCTTAGTTTTTATATGGATAAGGAATGTCTATAAGATGAATCATTGTATGCCAGTTAGTAATTCCTTTTTATGTAAATGTATCCATTAGCTTTATCCAGTCATATATAAATTGTTTCCCTATTTGTCTCACAAATTGTACTAATAAAGCATAGGGTAGGAGTTATGTTTTATTCATCTTTGTATCTTTAGTGTCTATAACAGTGCCTTATCTATCCTAGGTGCAGAATAAATTTCAGATTGACAGATGAACTGAGAGGCAGATGGATGAATGAATAGCTGGGAAAATGAATATGAAAGCAGATTTGGGATATGTTAGATCAGAGCCATGAATAGAGTTGTCATATCTTTCAAAGATAACTCATATTCGATTTTTTTTTATATACCATTTGAAGACTACCTTAAAGAATTCATTGACAAAGGAAAGAGGACATAAACAAATATATTATCCCCTCCTCCATAGCTGAAGTAGCCCACTAACTGGGCTCAGTGCTTCCACTGTAGACATTCTTGTAACTCATTCACCACACAGCAGTTAGAGTGAGCTTTTAGAAAGGCAAACCTTACCTTGACCCCCTCCTAGGAAAACATCACTATCAGGATCAAGTTCCTTCAACCAATCTATTGATAACAAGTTAAAAAGAAAAATATCAAATCTGAATTTTTTTAACTTGGCCAACAAAGCCCTGCATGGTCTAACCACATGGGCAATCTCTCAGGCTTCCTCTTGCTCCAGTTTCCCTTAATGAACCACATGCCTTCCTGCCTTCCACAGAGTTTGCCCAAGCTGTCTTGGTGCACAGAATGCTTCCCTTCTGCTTTAAGTAGTAAACACCTACTGCTCACCTATCCTTCAGATCTCAATTCAGTTGTGATTCCCACAAGGACATCTTTCTCGACTTCCTTTCTGAACAAATTTTACATACATTGGGGAAATATATATATATATATATTTTAATGTCTCTCTTTCTCATTGTAAATATGCTTGATGCGGATAATGACCATATAATTTTGTTTGGCCTTATATACCAAATACCTAGCACATAATCAACAGTGTCTAGCATGTAGTCAACAATCAATAAATACTTTTAAAATAATATTAATGATATTTCAATAAGGAAGGAGAGGACAACTTGCTTAACAGTTCAAAAGGTACATTTATATTTATTATTTTATGTAATACTTACAACAATCCTGCATAATAGAGACTTATAACTCTCTGTCTTAGTCTATTTGTGCTATTGTAACAAAAAACCTGAGACTAGGTAATTTACAAGTAATAGTAATGTATTGCTCACCACTCTGGAGGCTGGAAGTTGAAGATCGAGGCACCAGCAGGTTTGGTCTCTGGTGAGGGCCTGGTCTCTACTTCCAAGATGGCACCTTGTTGTTGCATCCCCTGGAGGGGGCAAAGCTGTGTCACAGGACAGAAGGGACGGAGGGGCGAAAGAGCCTAAGTTAGTTCTCTCCAGCTCTTTCATAAGGCACTAATCCCTCATCCATTCTGCACTCATGGTCTAATAACCTCCCAAAAGCCTCACCTGTTAATACTCTTGCACTGGGGATTAAGTTTCAACATGAATTTTGGAGGGGACACAAACATTCAAAATATAGCACCCTCTAAACATTAATTTCCTAATATAAAAAATTAGCAAGTAATAGCACCTACTATTTTTCTGAGGATTGAGTAATATTATATACAGGTAAAGCAACTAGTTTAGTAGTTGGCACATAGAAAGGCTCATTAAAGGTCAAGTTTGTAGACATACTAAGCATTCTGTCTTGAATCATGCCTTTCAAGATGTGCTTCCATCTTCCTGGACCACATTTCCCACATCACCATTAAATGGTTGATACCCATTCATCCTTCCCGCCTCAGTAGAAAATCAGGGAAGCTTTCCCTGATCCTCCAGTTTCAGTTACATTTCATACAGTATTATTATGTCTTCCCTACCAGGATTTTTATGGACCAATTATTTAATAATCTTCAGTCTCATTGTCCTCATCTGTATTGTGGAGGTAATAATAATAGTTACCATTTATTGAATACTTTATGATAAATTGCATATATAGGGTGAGGAGTGGAAGGTGTCAGAGATGGCCCTTGTGTTCCTGGATGGTGTAACTGATTAAACGGTGGTGCCCTTACAGATGCTACAACCACAAGTCAGAAGTCACATCACCGTACTCAAGACTTGGAGTTTGTGGCATTAGCTGGGCACAGTGGCTCTCTAATCACAGCACTTTAAGAGGCTGAGGCAGGTGGATCACTTGAGCCCAGGAGTTTAAGACCAGCCTGGGAAACATGGTGAAACCCCATCTCTACAAAAATACAAAAACTAGCTGGGTATGGGGGCACATGCCTGTAGTACCAGCTACTTGGGAGGCTGAAGTGCAAGGACGGCTTAAGCCCCAGAGGTCGATGCTGCAGTGAGACAAGATTGCACCACTGTACTCCAGCCTGAGCAACAAAGCAAGACCCTGTATCAAAAAGAAAAAAAAAGAATTTGTAGCATGCAGTAAAGTCTCAGAAATGATAGTGGCAATTGCTGTTTTCCACAGATGAAGAAACTAAAGTGCAGCACTGTTAAGCAACCTGTTAAAAAGAACTCCTGTTACCCACTGGGTAACTGCAATAATTCAGATTGCTAATTTGAATAAATCTGGCTTCACTATAGAAATAATAGTTCCTTTTACAAGTACGTCTCAATTCAAAGAAACTTAACATTCCAGGAAACTGCCTGGACTGCCTGTAAGTCCACTGGTTTTTAAAACCAACATGTGTTTACTCAAATGAGAGGTTGTACTTCAGTTGTGATAGGTGGAAATGATGCATACATGCTTTGACACAATATATAGGATTTAATCTTTGATACGCTATACATTGAAAGTTTGCAAGTAAAAGACTTTTTGTGTTTGTATATTTATTCTATATTTAAAAACACACAAACAAAAATACATCCCTGAAGAATTTTTTATATATATTCAGATCAACTCTCTTCTTTACCATGGAATAGAAGAAGGTTATATTTGTAACTAGTTATTTGGGGCTCTGATCCCAGTGGAATGTAAATATGAACTCAATCTATTTTCTCAAATCATAGCTTTCTTCACTCAGGCTCTGTCTTATTTCCCTCTCTCATCTTTTAATTAAATATTAGGTTGGTCCCCCAACTTCTCAGTCACTTTCAATCCTCAAAAGTCTTAACCCAGTTTAAAAGTTCAATTTCAGACTCTGTTTTATTCTCATTTCTTCCCTTATCCTACCTTAGGCATGAGCCAAGTACCCCCATGGAGCTGTAGTTCAGGGTCTGACTCCAAGAGAACTCTTCCTCTCCTCTTCTTCTTCAAGGCTCAGCCATTCTGGAGAGCAGGGAGGAAGAAGAGGGAAAAGGATTCTCCCTCTCACCTCCTTTGACAGTGATTGCAGATGTTTCTCTGGCTACTATTGACCAACACTTGATATCTTTTCTATGAGAGGTGACCAAAGGCTGGCCATTCTGGGCAACATATGTGTGAATTCTTCAGAAGGCTGTGCAGAGGATGCCCACTGCACTATTCCCAGTCTGGCCAAGGCCCAGCCTCTTCCACTGCCTCACTGGCTCCCATCGTTGGTGGTACAACCCACAGCTTTTTGCTGAGGAGGTAGCTTTTTGATAAAGTATGGGGCAAGGAGACAACTACACTGTGGCACCTGTCTCTGCTTTCTCTTCCCTGTCATCACTCTTCAGTTCTCGCTCACATATAAGCAAGGAAAGATGAGAAAGTCTATGTCTGAGCAATAGGAAGCAAGTGTGCCTCTTTGAATCCACCATCAATCTCTTTATGCCTCTTTGTACCTCCTCCTCATTCCCTCAGTGTGATCACTCCCCAACCACTGTACTTCCTTCCCACAGGTTCTCCTCTGTGACTCTGTCACTCTTTCATCCCAGTCTAACCTTGTCTTGGGAGCAAAATGGCTCTGCAAATATGCCTTTGGATCTTTAAGTTGCCTCTGGTTGGTAGACTAGAAGTATCCTTGGGGTACTAAATGCCTCCTTTTCCTCCATTTTGGATTGTGGTTTTAACATTTAACTTTGGATTTAACATTTCTGCAATAATAGTAAAGTCTTTCTACAGAATCAGTTTCCTTATTTTATAGATGAGGAGATTGAGGCTTAGATAAGTTAAATAACTTATCTTTGGGCATACAGCAAGAAAATAGAAATCCCATTTTCTCTATCCATGTTGTTCAGACCCTAAAGGCCATTCCCTTAAGTAGCACATGACAGCACATCCTCATAGCAAATCTTCTGTGCTATTTCTGGCTTTCATTGGAAGACAGCATTATGACCTAGACTTCTACATAAATGAAAACTCAGACATATGGACTTACAGAGGAACAGGGCTAGGAGTCCTGACTGGCACATCCCCAGGGTAGCACCTTTTCAGGGACATCTCTGGGCCAACCAAGAAACCTGTGTGGCAGAATTCCCAGGGAGTTCTTCAATCAGGACTTCAGGGGGAGACAACTTGCCAATGGTTACAATTTTTGGGGGGAGGAAATGTGACATAGAATTAAGTCACTGAAGGGAATACACAGGTCTGCTATTAAAATAGCATCTTGCAGAAACAGTAGATACTGGAGACTCCAAAAGTGGGGAGGTAGAGAAGTGTCAGGGTTTGATAAATTACCTATTGGGTGCTATGTTCACTTTTGTGTGATGGGTTCAACAGAAGCCCAGACTTCTGCATCATGAAATATATCCATGTAACCAACCTGCACATTTACCTTCTGAATCTAAAATAAGTTTCAAAAATAAAATAACATCTTAAATGGATATATTGGGGCATGATTATTCAATTTAACTTCTTAGCTATCACCTTGGAAGGCCTCAGAGGAAAAGGCAGTAATGATAATAATATTTCAGGCAACTTACTTTGAGACAAGAACCATTAATTGTTTTATATGCATTGTGTTGCAACAACCTTTGAAATAGAGACTTCTATTTTCTCACTTAAAATTAAAGTAACTAAGCTTAGAGATGTAACTTGCATAAGATCATACACATCAAAGCAGTGGTAAAGAATAAAAAATCTGTGTCTTTTTTAAAAGTTTGTTTTTTATGATTCAGCTATTAATAAAATTGATATATAAATAATTTTTTCCTCTGTTTTACAGAGTAACCGAAAACATGGATAAGATCCCAGAAAGACAAATGCTTCTGAACCTTCAAAGATGGCAAAATTGTTTACACCAGTGAGAGGGAGATCAAAAGTTAAGAACTACCCTGTAGCCAGGACTACAACTGTGTATTTTAAAGCCATTATTCAAGGTTTCTTACTTGACAGTTCCTACACAACCCTGTTGAAAATCTACAATATATGCTGCATTTAATGAAACATGTATATGTCAAATCAGAAGAGAAGAACTATAAACATGTATTGTGTAAAGAAAAAGTTCAGCAATGGAACTAGTTTCTGCAGATCAAGCAAAGATGTGTCTTGGGCATGGAACCAAAGTTACAATGAAACATTCAACCCCTGCTGTGCAGGGGGGTCATTTTAATGTAACACCACACCCCATGGAAACACTAGTCCTGATAATAAACATCATTTTAAAAGATCAAAAGAAAACAAACAAACAAAAAAAACAAGGGTGGGTGGGGAGTGAAGCAGGAGGAATACCTATGAAGAGCTATTTACAATAAAATGTTTCGTTTGAAAAGTCTGGTTTCTTACTACAGGGATTTGCTTTTCTGTCTTTATGATTGTTTTAAACTCAGGAACAGAGACATCTGCATCGTGAATGGGAAGAAAAACACTCTCTCCTTTGTTTTTCTGCAAAAGGTGGAGCTTGTGGAATTCATTCCACAGATGACAGATGAGAAGTGGATCACAGTGACCATAACAAAACTGGTAACGAAGTCAAAGGACCCAGGCGAATGTGACATGTGAAATAAAAGCAGATTCGATGCTTCCTTGTCCTACTCTCACATCCGCATCCCTCCGTCAACAATGGACTGATCTCATTCATATTGAAAACTAAGAAGATGATACTGTAAATCACATGCTCCCTGACTTAGTTCTATTTAGAACGCCAACATCTATAGGGAACATGGGCCAGAGAGCATCTCTGAATCTTTCATTTCCAAAATACTGGTTTTCAAATGGCTGCTTCAAATTGCCTGCAAATGAATATGCTATATGATTTGGGCAAAAACACAACAGAATCAATGAGTAAATTTCTACCAAGAGTCGGGTTTGCCACAGAGATGTGAATATTAAACTAAACTATTATTTTTTAAAGAATCCTCATATGCCTAGAGCATTCTGACCTCTTCTTGTTTAGAGTGATAACATTTTTTCCCAGACAGATGACAGCAACAAGATAGCTCTACTTTTTTATATAGAAATAACATTATGTTACTGACAAGGTAACATAATGAGACAATTAGAGGACTGGTACTTTTCCTAAGTTGTATATTACTGAGTCTTGGAGTCATCTGTGAGAGCAAATATATGTTCCTGAAAAGCTAATTTTACACCTCATTTACCGTAGATAACAGAACAACCTCAATTTTTCAAATTTTTGAAGTTTTATTTATGGGGGTAGAATTCCCATGCATAGAGAATATGTGTAGGGAGCCAGAAACTCTTTCTATGAAATGCTATACAAATCTTCCCATATGTGGGTTCACTATCATCCTTCAGTTTTAGCACTGGCATTTGCAAAGCCAGAACAACAGCTGAAGAATGTACAATAAAAACTAGAATGCTGGGGTCCCACTTTTTGTTCTTACATTTACTGCTGACCCAGGTATCTTTGGCCCAGTCACTTAACCTCTCTGTGCCTCAGTTTCCTCATCTGCAAAATGGGGTTAAAATGCTTTTTCATAAAGTTTTATTTGCAATTTTAGAACAAGAGGTGCTTAAAGTAGCACAATGTGCTTTGTAATTATTATAAATGCTGTATTATTTGACTTTCTTGTGTTGTTGACAAAAAGATTCCCTCATGTAATAAAATAGTGCTTCAGTTTGGTTAAATTTAAGCACTATAGCACTGAAGCTTGCTTATCAAGCTACTTGGGACATTATTAGCAATAAAAACTGAGAGATTCAAAACCAGGATCTTTAATAATCTATAGCAAATAGATCATCTCATGCTATTGAACAAGATAGAAGAGTGTGTCATTTCTATGATAAGCATCTCCCAGCTCTCTTGATTGCATATGCATGCCATCATACAGAACCCCACTTTTATCATGGGAGAGCCAATCATTAAACAAAGGCTTGGAGCAAACTGACAGTATCACAAAATTAGCTTGATTATCTTTTATTCTGGAGGAAAGTCAGGTGATATGTCCCTACTGGGAAGATACAAAACAGACTATCCTGCTGTATTCTTTTTTTTTTTTTTTTTTTTTGGGATGGAGTCTTGCTCTGTCACCCATGCTGGAGTGCATTGGCACAATCTCGGCTCACGGCAAGCTCTGCCTCCCAGATTCAAGTGATTCTCCTGCCTCAACCTCCCTAGTAGCTGGGATTACAGGTGCACACCACCACACCTGGCTAATTTTTGTATTTTTAGTAGAGACAGGGTTTCACTATGCTGGTCAGGCTGGTCTCTAACTCCTGACCTCAAGAGATCTGCCTGCCTCAGCCTCCCAAAGTGCTAGGATTACAGGCACAAGCCACTGTGCCCGGCCTCCTGCTGGATTCTTTATTCAACTAGGTAGGTTCCAGATTAAATATGAGCCATATGCTCATTAGGCAAGAAATGTGAAAGAGGGTGCCTCTACAGTGTTGGTGACCCAACACTAGCAAACTTGAGTCAGAAAATATGGAAGAGGATAAATTACTCTCACATATCTAAGATGTTTCCATTTTTCTTCACTTTCTGTTGCAGGGCCCATATGACTATATTCCATCTGCTCCAACACACACCTTCCTTCTCTTAATTTTGCTTTCCCACCCACCAAGAAATTTGTAAGTCAAAATTTATTTCCATAAACAAGCTATTTCTAAATGATTGGAAATTTTTGCAAAAGTGGTATGGTTTATATGCCTAATCTTCTTAACTGCTATAAATCATATGAGAACAACAGCTAGGATAATTGTCCAAGCAGCTTTAGATGTGTTTAGGGCCAGGCAAAAGGTTTGCTTGTTTTTTCTTTCTGCTTAAGATCCGGGAGATTAGCAAATTTCTCAAGACTATAGGCTGAACTGTAATTTTTACCAAGTCTTGCTCATGAGCCTCAAAATTAATATATCCTTGAATAAAGTATAAATATTTCAGTAGATACATCTCTCTATTATCCATTTTCACAATTATAAAAGCATCAGCAAAATTGTGGATATATGTTCCAGTCACTCATGGATCTATGGAAATGGACTGTGTTTAAATGAATGCTTCCTTTGGATAGGATGTTCAGCAATAGCAAAAAAAAAAAAAACTTATCAATAACAATGAGATTTCCTGTGGCTCCACTTCTGCATCTGTACTACCTAGATGCATTTGGCTAATGGGTTTGTAGCAGTCAGAACAGCATTCTTCAGGGTTCATTAACTTAATTTTTCTTAATAAAATATTCATACCCTGGAAAATAAACATAACTGACTACTAAAGATAATTTGAGATAAATAAAAGCCCCAATTTAAATAGTTATTCAGGATAGAAAAATTTCATGAAAGGGGAAAAACATAGGGAGACTATCTTTGACTATCGTACTTAAAAACCATCTATTACTAAATTGAATGTCAAACTTTTCTTTAATGCCACCCTACTTTTAGGAAATATAATTTGCTGAAAAAAATTACAACCCTTCTGACTTATGCTATATAAATTAAATTATTACGAACAGTTAGGTTTTAGGGGTGGAAGAATAGATCTTGCTTTAATTTTTTTTTTTTTGGCCCACAAATAACTGCTCATACAGATTGTATGTGTCTTCCCAAGTCAATAAGGTAGAGCTGATATAGAAGGCCTGGGTTATCACTTAGGTAGCAAGCAAACGTGTTCTCCACTAGTAATAGGAGAAATAAAGTTTGCTAAATAATTTTTGCTACAGTATTTTGTTTCAACTTTGCTTTCAATTTTAAATAAATCTCTGGCAAACTTGTTCCTTTTTGCCCATTGACTGTCAAATTTTCCTGTAAACCCATTGTGTAATCCTTATGTTTGCTTTAACATAATTCACAAGTTCATCGTTTCAAAATGAAGCACGTCTTTTTAACCTGCCTAGGTTTTTGTAGAAACTGTAAAAAGAATATTCATTGATTTTGTGTTGATGTTTAAATAATTGGATCATCTGTGTTAAATTACATCAAGATAGATGGACAGCATAGGCATTTTATTTTTAAAATATTTAATTGCATTGTTTCAATCTGTCAAAGAGTGGCACAGAATATACACACACACACACACACACACAAACACACAGCAATAGAAATTTGCTCTGTAATTTGGGAGTTGCATTGCTCGTTGCCTTTTGTGAAATTTTCATGACAGTGTTTTGGTAATTAATGACAGCTTTTGGCAGTTTAATTCTATCATTTTACTAATTTAGATTTATCTATTGTATTGAAAAAGTTCAATATAACTTTTGAATGATAAGCATTCAAAGCAAATCTTAGATGACTGTTTATGTCATGAGTTTATGCTTCCAATATGGACCCAAGCCCCTCTTTAAGCAGACTTCTAGGTCTTAAGTGAGGAAAGATGTCATTGTGTTCTACTGCCTTGTCATTTCTATATAATGTACTATCTTGAGAGTTAATTTCAGGCATATTGGCAAGAAGATACAGACATAATGGAAGGTTGGAGTTAATCCCTGTAAGGCCTCTTCAAGTGCCAAATTCTATGATTCCATTTCAGAACGGGGCAGGGCAGATTCACAATCCTTTGCTGTCTTTAGTTTGGTGGTTTAGTTCTTCGTAAATAAATCTCTTGCTGAGAGTCCAAGTCCAATGTTTAATCAAAATTCCTAAAGATAGCTACTCAGAAGGCTAAGGTGGCAGGATAGCTTGGGCCCAGGAGTTTGATAACGGCCTGGGCAACATGGTAAGACCTCATCTCAAAAAAAAAAAAAAAAAGAGAGAGAGGAAAAAAACTACTAAAGATATAGTTATAGGTCCAATGTAGCAAAAATAGGATTATAATTTGCTATATTCAAACTAATGTGTCAGAGGTACACGTGGTTGATTTGGTGAGGGTTCCTGTTTTAGTTTTTTTCTGCATTACGGTCTTTGTACCCATGCTTATATTTTCATCCTTGTTATATGCAAAGTTCTGAAGGGTGAGAATGGTAAAGTTAAACAACTTTGAGCCCAATTTTGCCTACAATCAATATCCCATGAACTTACTAAAGAATGGATGATGCAATTTTCCAACTAAAAGCAGATCCCCAGCATGTTAGTAACAACACTTCTATTTGACTGACATCTCACAGACTGTGCCTATACCAGCCATTAACCATAGCAACTTCCCACAATGAGGCAGATCAAAATCCAAACATTTTTATAAATATGTGATGTAAATATATGCACAGATATATTCTGTACATAGTATGATGGTGTGAGCGCTTACTAAACGTGTACTTCTGTTCTAGGATGCAGGACTTCAAGAAAGGTTTTTGCTGCTGCTGCTGCTGCTGCTGGGAACTCATGTTTTTGTTGAGCATTTAGTGTTTGAACTCTTCCTGTCCTTGACTACCTCTTCTCTCCCTTACCCCACCTTCTGTTCACTACTATTATTTCTGATTGTTGACTGAGGCAGAGACTACTCAGTTTTTCAATTATCCAGGCCCATAAACCAGCAAATAGGTTTTTTTTATTTGTTTGGTTAGTTGGTTGATGTTTTTATTTGAAAGAGCAACAGAAAGTTCAGCACAATCTACAGTATTAAAATTAGCCAAAAGTCCCATATCTTTATTAGCTAAAAATTCCATCTCAACAGGGTTCATGCATGTTTTAACCTTCGAGATCCAATACTTTGGGGACTCAAGTATAGAGCTAATGTGTTTGAATACATAATTCCCCAGGTGTTTACTGTGTTAATGTAGCCAAGAGTCCAATTTCACAGAGCTTTCATTCAATCAGCTGCCTCAATTGGGGTTCTTTCTTTCCATCTCATTAGCATGACTCCATATATCACTTCAGTGCTTGTTTATTAATGAAAGAAAAATAAAAATTGACTGAGTTTCACCAGAATGATCCTCTGAAGTACACTGAATATGTACATGTACTGTATGCATTACCGTAGAGATTGGAATCAACTTACTGTATGTAAAGTTTTATGAATGGTTATTTTATAATTTATGTATTTAATATAGGAATCAATGAACTCTGGTGTTTTAGTTTATATAAAAATAAAACAAGCTGCATTTTTTTAAAACTTTATCTTTCATTGTTTATAGCTGTTTGTTTAATGAACTCTTCCACTTTTTTTTTTCTGAGACAGTCTTGGTCTGTTGCACAGGCTGGAGTTCAGTGGTACGATCTTGGCTCACTGGCTCACTGGCTCACTGCAACCTCCACCTCCCAGGTTCAAGTGATTCTTCTGCCTCAGCCTCCCAAGTAGCTGGGACTACAAGCGTGCACCACCACACCTGGCTAATTTCTTTGTATTTTTAGTAGAGATGGGGTTTTGTCATGTTGGTCAGGCTGGTCTCAAACTCCTGGGCTCAAGCAATCCACCAGCCTGGGCTTCCCAAAGTGCTGGGGATTACAGGCATGAGCGACCGCGCCCTTCCTCTAATCTACTTTTGAAAAACAGGGTGAGGCAAATCAGGGCTATCAGTGCAATGTAAGGAAATAAACTCTATATCCAGGACAGTAAATAGATTTATTCTCATCTTCCCACTCTGCATTTGTTACTGTGTGCGCCATGGGCACTATGATAAGGAGGCCAAAACAGAACGTATACCCCTGAGGAAAAAACTATCATCATTAGCATCTCTGCTCTGAACATAGTTTGGGAGAGAATCTTGCCTGCTATTTTCCATCCTTATTCTGAATGTTACTTCTCCTACTCTATCCATCTACCTTTTTTTTCTACCTTGTAGACCCACTAGATATAACAAATTAACAGGTATGTGTTATGTGGGCATTGAGCATGTGCACATTCCTATGGCCTATGTACATGTGGATCTACCCTCAAAGAGCTTACAGTCTCATGTGGGAAACAATCCCTGTATCCATGAATCAAATAAGAAACCAATATGACACAATAGAGGTACAATTTTGTAAGTCACCATGAAGAACTGTTAAAAATAGGCCAGGTGCAGTGGCTCACACCTGTAATCCCAGCACTTTGGGAGGCTAAGGCAGGAGTATCCTTGAGGCCAGGAGTTCAAGATCAGCCTGAGCAACATGACAAGAACCCATGTCTACAAAAATTTTTTACATGCCATTACCTGGCATGGTGGAACATGCTTATAGTCAGAGCTACTGGGAGACTGAGGAAGGAGGATCACTTCAGGCCAACAGTTTAAGGTTACAGTGATCCCATCACTTCGCTTTAGTCTAGACAACAGAGCAAGACCCCCAACTTTCAAAACAAAAAAGATAAAGAACAATCAAAAGTAATATTAAGCAGGATACTGTAGCTCACACTTGTAATACAGTGCTTTGGAAGGCTGAGGCGGGAGGTTCACTTGAGGCCAGGAGTTTGAGACCAGCCTGGGCAACATAGCAAGACCCTCATCTCTACTAAAAAATAAAAATAAAAATTAGCTGGGCATGGTGGTGAGTGCCAATAGTCCCAGGTACTTGAGAGGCTGAGGGGGGAGGATCACTTGAGCCCAGTAGTTCAAGATTACAGTGAACTATGATCATGCCACTTCACTCCAGCCTGGGCGACAGAGCAAGACCTTGCCTCAAAGAAACAAAGAAAAATTAGTATTTTGGAATGGGCTCAATAACATCCATGTTAAGAAGATTTCCTCTTTTAATTGTAACCTCTTCATCTTTATTAGCAAAAAAAAAAAAAAAAAATCACTCATCGGTTGTTACAATGTTCTGTCACTCATTCATAGGAAGCACCTATATGCCAGGAGCTATAGCAAATTCTAAACACAGAGAAGAATAAGACACAGGCCCAACTCTCAACACATCACAATTTACATTATTTGATGATGGTTTACAACAATTGAGTCTCTATGAGAAAGGTGTCTTACATATCAGCATGCCATAAAATAGGCAGTTATTATGGGGTCCTGTATAACTTTATAAAAGAAAGGCTCTGTTTTGATTAACTCCAGTTTTGGTATATAATTCAAATGTGTTATGTCAACAACTCAATTGGCCTCTTCTAGATCCAGAGAAAATTACCCCAGTGTTTTCTGGAGATGCCAAAGTGGGCAGCGGGCACTTCCTTCCACAGTGCTAGTGAGACAAGGAAACATTTACTAGGCCCATATGAAACCCACACAAAGGAATTCCTCCCACCAGCTCATGACATAGCCCTGCCTCTGACCTACAGGTACAGTTGCGGAAGTGCAGAGATATAGTCAAATTCCTACCTACCCCGTGGGTTAAGATTTGTGCCAAAAGGCTGATGAAGAATGCTCATTTTACTTAAACAAATTTGTAGCTACATATGAAATATAAAAGTAAATAGTGAAGGCTTTTTTTCCTCATTGAAAATCCTCTAGAGAAAAAAAAACTGTTTTTAACCCAAAACATTTTTGCGCATACACATATTTATAAATATGAAGTAAATTTTTGGTCAAAAAGCTCTATAACAAATAGTCATTGGTAATTTGTGCCTGTAATTACCATAAAAATATTTTAAAAAGGGCTATGACATCTGTGTCATTTATATGAAGCCCCACATGACACTTTCTTTTAGAATTTAGAAGAAGAAAAACACAAAAAAAATAACAACCACCTCAGGAGCCAGATTTTTCTTCCCTTGTGATAAGAGAAAATTTACTATGTTCCCATTTTGCCCTGACTGCTGACAAATGAAAAACATATCTATATTTAATCATGACATCTAATCAATTTTTTCTATTTGCTTTGTTATTTTATTGTTATTTATGTATTTATTTTTTTGAGATGGAGTTTCACTCTTGTTGCCCAGGCTGGAGTGCCATGGTGCAATCTCGGCTCACCGCAACCTCTACCTCCTGGGTTCAAGTGATTCTCCTCCCTCAGCCCATTGCAGGCATGTGCCACCATGCCCAGCTAATTTTGTATTTTTAGTAGAGATGGGGTTTCTCCATGTTGGTCAGGCTGGTCTCGAACTCCCAACCTCATGTGATCTGCCTACCTCAGCCTCTCAAAGTGCTAGGATTACAGGCACGAGCCACCACACCGGGCCTATTTATTTTTTTTTTACAGTGAGGCCTTGCTGTTGCCCAGGCTGGAGTGCAGTGATGCAATCATAGCTCACTGCAACCTTGAGCTCCTGGGCTCAAGCAATTCTCCCACCTCAGACTCCTGAAGTGCAAGGATTATAGGTGTGAGCCACTGCACCCAGCCTTTTTTATTTTATCGATCTTATTGTTTTGCCTTTCATTTGCTTTGATTTTGCCTTTAATTTACATTACCTCAAATCTTTTTTGTACAGTCATAATATATGAATTCAATATAAAAATGCACATTAAATATTCTTAGAGCCACCACAGAAATGTGTGTAGAAAAAAATATTCAAAACTTAGGCATAAGGCAAATAAGAAGTATATGTCTCTATAGTTTCTCTATAGTTTATAATATTCCAATTGGGGAAATACAATGATTCAAGAGAGCTCAGAAGTTTTACAATTCTATAAAGAAAGAGGCTAATTCATAGAAAAATGATAAGGTATGATGCGTTTTTCAACCTGATAGAAAAAATAAAACCATGCAAATAAAGATTGAGTTTTTGTCCTATAAGCACATTAACTACTTTTGTTTCTAACATACTGCTTTCATTTCAGCAGGTCTTTCCCCATCCTTCAATTTCTTCTCAAACCAGCTCAGTCATTCTACTGGTTCCTTTAATTAACAAGGTATATGACATTTGGATACATGTTTGTTTTAGAATGACATTTTTAATAACTTAATGAGTTATTTTTTGAAATGTCTTTTAAGGAATATTGAGATAGAGAGACTTAGTCCTTGCTCTCAATGACCTTACAGTAAAGTAAGACAGATAAAGCTGTAAAAATGAAGTAGAACTCAACACAGGGTGGTTAAAGCCATAAGGATACCACAAGATACTAAGTATCCTGAATGAATCTTTCATTCCAGACCTGCATTTTCTGCTACCTTCCCCAACTCACTGAGAGATGTTAGGTGGAAATATGGTGGATTCGTGAACGTAATTCTCATCTCCTTTTTTTCCCTCACTCTCTACAACTAATTCTTCCGAAGTCCTGTTGATTTTAGTTCTCCAGTCTATCCTCTATTCTTCATCACTTCCAAGAGTTTTTCACCTCAACTCTTGCAGTAGCTTCCTAGTTAAAATAGCTAACTCAAGTTTTGTCCCCTTTAAATACACCTTACTCATTGTTTTCAGCTTGATTTCATGTGCAAATCATACCAGGTTGTTCTCCTCTTTAAAATTCCTCCTTCGTTTCCCATTCCCATTGGTACCTGTGGTTAACTTATGGGAACTAAGCATTCAACATAAATATGGGATTTAGGAGTAGAGTAAGAGACTTTGGCCAAATTAAACAAAAGGATACTCTTTCATCTAACCCAGCACTAGAAAATAAGGTCAAACTCTCTCCTCAGCATGACCATTTATGTCCTGGGGCACTTGCCTTACACAGGTATGGGGGGATATTTCAATATTTCAGTGTAGGTTCTTTCTATTTTCCCTAAGTGTCAGCCAGTATGAGAAATAAAAAGAAATAGTACAAAGAGAGAAATCTTATAGCTGGGCCTCTGGGGGTGTCATCAAATATCATTAGGACTGTGATGGTGACCTTGGGCCACAAAACCAGCAAGTTTTTATTTGGGATTTTAGAAGGGGAAGGGGTGTATGAACAGGGAGTAAGTCACAAAGATCACATGCTTCAAAGGGCAATAAAGAACACAAGGCAAGGCAAAATTAGAATTACTGACGAGGTTCTATGTCCCGCTGTGCATGCATTGTCTTGATAAACCTTTTAATAGGAAACAGGGTTCGAGAGCAGAAAACCAGTCTGACTAGAATTTACCAGGCTGGAATTTCCCAATCCTAGTAAACCTGAGGACACTGCAGGAGACCAGGGTGTATTTCAGTCTTTATCTCAACCGCGTAAGACAGACAATCCCAGAGTGGCCGTCTATAGACCTACCCCCAGGAATGCATTCCTTCCCCAGGGCTATTCCTTGCTGGGAAAATAATTTAGTGATATTTCTCCTACATGCACATCCATCTATAGGCTTTCTGCAAGAAGAAAAATATGGCTCTATTCTGCCCGACCCTTCAGGCAGTCAGACCTTATGGTTATCTTTCCTTGTTCCCTGAAAATTGCTGTTATTCTGTTCTTTTTCAGGGTGCACTGATTTCATATTGTTCAAACACACGTTTTACAAACAATTTGTACAGTTAATGCAATCATCACAGGGTCCTGAGATGACATACATACTCAGCTTCCAAAGATGACAGGATTAAGAGATTAAAGTAAAGACAGGCATAGGAAATTACAAGAGTATTGATTGGGGAAGTGATAAATGTCCATGAAATCTTCACAGTTTGTGTTCAGAGATTGCAGTAAAGACAGGTGTAAGAAATTATAAAAGTATTAATTTTGGGAACTGATAAATGTCCATGAAATCTTCACAATTTAGGTTCTTCTGCCACAGCTTCAGCCGGTCCCTCCGTTCGGGGTCCCTGACTTCCCGCAACACACAGGTTACACTGTCCCATCTTCTCCAACACAAACAGACACACACATACACTTAGACCTTAGCAGGTCAAAAGAGCTGGTATTTATGCAGGCTTCCAGGCAAATTCATGCTGTGGATTTTTTGCTATATGCTGCTCTTTATGTCTAGAAATGTTTTTCCTATTTTTTTAATCTAGATAAACCTTTTTTTTTTTTTTTTTTTGGGGACAGAGCCTCGTTCTGTCGCCCAGGCTGGAGTACAGTGGCACAATCTCAGCTCACCGCAACCTCCACCTCCCAGGTTCAAGTGATTCTCCTGCCTCAGCCTCCCAAGTAGCTGGGATTACAGGCATGTGCCACCACCATGCCCCGCTAATTCTTGTATTTTTAGTAGAGACGGGGATTTCACCATGTTGATCAGGCTGGTCTCGAACTCCCAACCTCGTGATCTGCCCGCCTTGGCCTCCCAAAGTGTTAGGATTACAGGTGTGAGCCACCATGCCCAGCTACCCAGTTAAATCTTATTCCTACTTGAAGACTCAGCCATAATCTTCTTTAAGAGCTGGACAAAATATCCTTTGTTCTTGCACTCTATGTGTACCTATCATGCTATTTACCATGTATATTAAAGCTGCAGGCTGGGCACGGTGGCTCACACCTGTAATCCCAGCACTTTGGGAGGCCGAGGCAGGTGGATCATCTGAGGTCGGGAGTTTGAGACCAGCCTGACAAACATGGAGAAAATCCATCTCTACTAAAAATACAAAATTAGCCGGGCATAGTGGCGCATGCCTGTAATCCCAGCTACTCGGGAGGCTGAGGCAGGAGAATCGCTTGAACCCGGGAGGCAGAGGTTGTGGTGAGCCGAGATCGTGCCATTCCACTCCAGCCTGGGCAACAAGAGTGAAACTTTGTCTCAAAAATAAATAAATAAATAAAGTTACTTGTTCTGTCCCTTTCCACTTATGCCCAATGAAATCTCAGTTATTTGAGGGAAGAGATGTTCCTTTTTCAGTTTTTCATTCCCAGCACCTAGCACAGGTCCTAGCACCCTGCAGAGTCTTGGTATATTATTGTAATTATAGTGTTTATGTATTGAATTGTGGAGGGAGGAATCACTTCTTGTTTGAATGCTCAGAGAAGGCCCCACGAAGGTGGAAATAGGATAACTGGGCCATTTTATTGGAAAGTAATTTTGTTGTTATTCTTAGTTTTTTGTTTGTTTTGTTATTCTTTCCTTTCTTTCTGTTGTTCTTTTTTTTTTTTCTTTTCTGAAGGTGTCTTTTTGATAAGCCATAAGCTCTTCAGAAAACGCAAATAGATCATCACGTTCTCTGTTCAATTTCACCATATTTTCCTGGTCAAAGTTCTCCATTTTTCTGTATTCTACTGTCTGACCACAGGAGGGTAGCATTTTTCCAAAAGTCCAGGGAAAAAAAGTGTGAGCTCAAGGAAAACCTAAAGCTGATTTTACGTGATATTTTGATACCCCTTAGTTTTGCGTTTCGATTCCCCACATCCATATGAAAGTAATAACCTAAACATAAGCATTGCTTTGTCCATTCGTCTGGCATGATTGTTCACTATCTCGGGTTTTGTAGCCTCTCCCTATTTCAGGGAGGCTGGATTGCTGTCTCTGCCGCAGGCAGCAAATTCGTTTCCAAACACAAAGACCCAGGGAAACTTAGCGACCTCCAAATAGTTTCAGACTTGCTCAGACACCAGATAAAAGAGGTCAAGGCAGTTCATCAGATCCACTCCCTAATTCCCCACCTCTGAAACAAGCTTTCCCCAGAGAACAGACAAGTGAAGGTATGCTATTGTGTCTAGAGTTTTTCCCATTGTGTGGATGACCTTGATTTTTTTTTAATAATATTGTTAATGTTTTAAATATTTTTGCCAGAACATTTTATGTTTCTTAAAGGGATTTTTAAAGAAAAAAAAAGACAATTTAACAAAAAGTTAAGGCCCAAGAATCTCAAGAATGAAAAAAACAGCAATAATTTCTTGTTGTTCTTAAAAAACATTAGCTAGATAAGCTTTTATTTCATTAGTCTGCCATTCCTAACCATAAACGGCATTTTATAAGTCACTCAGTAATTGACCGAGGATCCCTGCTTCTTAGTGCTGCACCGCCTCAGTTATTAGGGGCTGCTATGGGAAAGCGCCATTCAAAATAAGCCAGGTGCTTTAATTTTATTTTAATTACAAACGGAAATAAAGCAGAGATCCAGTGATGCTGGCTTTTACTCCTTCTGATCTATTTTTCTTTCTACTCTGTTACAAGAGGCAATATGTATACAGGAGACACATGAATAGGAGATAGAGAATTCTATCTCTGCCACTAGGTATGTGTCATTGAAGAAGCGATTTGAGCATTTTAAATCTCCCCCCAAACGGGATAATAATACCATTTACCTTGTTAGGCTGTTGAGAAAATTAAATAAGATATGTAACAGGATTCACACAAAAAGTTGCAATGTGTGCTATATAGTAAAGGCTCAATAAATCACACTTTTATTAATTATGTTGTTCAGTTCATCTGTTAGTATAAAGGGATAAAGTGCAGAAGGATAATATGAGCGTATAAAGCCTGAAAGAACAAGAGCATGAAAGGATGCCTCTTACCCAGACACCCTGCCCTCATCATCCTCCCCCGATTCCTGGTGCTCTCTGAAAAAGCTAAGCAAAACATCATCACCAAGAGCATTGCAACATTGAATAAATAAGCAGTGATTTATTTAAATAACCAAAAAAAAAAAGTCTTTCTGTTCAGGATTGGGTTAATAGTTCGCAGAGGAAGAACAAACAAATCTCAGGCAAAAATGCCAAGAACCAGGCACTGCAATAGCTAGCCCTCGCAGTACTCACCGACACCACAGGGGGACGCTGTAGAAAAACCGCTGTGGTTTGGGGCGCCTCTCAGACATCGCTGACAATTAACTTTTTATTTGATCATCAATTGTTTAATTTTTCGTGTGTGAGTATCACAATAAGAGTCATTTTTTAAGACCTGAAAAGGACCTTAAGAATATTCATTTTTTATTCGTTCTTTTTTTTTTTTTTTAACCAAATATTTATTGAACAACTGCAATGTGGCAGGCATGCCTGAATATGAATGAGAAAACTGTGTAAGTGGGCCAGGCGCCATGGCTCAGCCTGTAAACCCAGCACTTTGGGAGGCTGAGGCAGGAGGATCTCTTGAGCTCAGGAGTTCGAGACCAGCCTGGACTAGCCTGGTCAACATGGCAAAACCCTGTCTCTAGGCATGGTAGCAAGCACCTATAATCCCAGCTACTGTGGAGGCTGAGGCAGGAGGATCACTTGAGTCTGGGAGGCGGAGGTTGCAGTGAGCCGAGATCACACCACTGCACTCCAGCCTGAGCAACAAAACAAAAACAAAACAAAACAAACAAAAAAATGGGTGCAGTGGCTCATGCCTGTAATCCCAGTACTTTGGGAGACCGCGGCTGGAGGCTGGTGGATCACCCCAGGTCAGGAGTTTGAGACCAGCCTGGCCAACGTGGTAAAACCCTGTCTGTACTAAAAATACAAAAATCAGCCGGGCGTGGTGGCACAGCCTTATAATCCCAGCTACTCGGGAAGCTGAGGCCAGAGAATTGCTTGAACCCGGGAGGCAGAGGTTAAAGTGAGCCGAGATTGCTCCATTGCACTCCAGCCTGGGGGACAAGAGCGAAAACTCCGTCTCAAAAAAAAAGAGAGAATACTGTGTAAGTGACTTGCCTATTGGTGGAGCTACTAAATGGTTGAGCCAAGACGTGGGTCAGATCATCTGACTTCAAGTTTAGTGAACTTTCCCTAAAAATAACAATATAATTATTTTATATTATAATATAATTAACTTATATTATACAATCTGGCCGGGCACAGTAGCTCACGCCTGTAATCCCAGCACTTCGGGAGGCCGAGGCGGGTGGATTACTTGAGGTCAGGAGTTCGAGACCAGCCTGGCCAGCCTGGTGAAACCCCTGTCTATACTAAAAATACAAAAATTAGCTGGGCATGGTGGCGGGCACCTGTAGTCCCAGCTATTCGGGAGGCTGAGGCCCGACGATCAGTTGAACCCGGGAGATAGAGGTTGCAGTGAGCCAAGATCGCACCACTGCACTCCAGCCTGGGTGACAGAGCGAGACCCAGTCTCAAAAAATAATAATACTAATAATAATTGATGTTTATTATATAATCCTATATAATATCTTAATATAATTATCAATATAACTAACATATAATTCACTATATATTAAATAAATAACGATATAACAATGACTGAGCCCCTACAATGTATAAAAAATTTTTCATGCATTTTTAAATTTGCTATATGGCCTCTAGAGTGGTGTGAGGATATAGGCTTTAGAATGCTATGTTTGAATCCCAGCTCTGTTCCCCATTAGCTATATGACCTTGATCAACTTAATGAACATCTCTAAGGCTCAATTTTCTCATCCATAAAATAAAAATAATATAATCTGGGCTTATGGTAAGGATTGAATTAAATTAAATTAAAATATTATTTAAAATATACATAAAATGCCTGGTACAGGGTAGAAGCCCTATCATTATCATCCACGCTCCTAACAAATTTGCATTTACTAAGGAGGAAAGTAACACATAAAAGTTTAGTAACTTGCCCAGATTTATTCAGCAAATAAGTGGCCAAGTCAGAATCTGAATTCAGATCTGATTCCAAAGCTTATGTTCATTTCACTATTATGTTGCCAGTGTAATTTTGTCTCCAGACATAAATGTCTTTAATATAAATGTCTTTAATATTCCTCCACACACCTGGAATAGGCTACACCTGGAATAGGCTACACATGTAAGAGCTAATCTACACATGTCTATTAAATGTTAGCAACACTTTTAGACAAGGGGAGGATAGAGAATAGGAACGTTTTGTTTTGTTTTTGTTTTCCTCTTTTTCTGTTCCAATTACTATACTAAGGATTAAGAGGGAACATAGCTCCGTTCCCTCTTTTTCACTGTTCTTTTTCACTAAAGACAAAAGGATATGGCGCTTCACTATCTAGAAGGTTGTGTATCCACACTGTTATCCACAAAGAATCCCTGTGGTTTTTTACTTCCTTTTCAAGTTTAAACCAAGGTTCTTTTCCCAGTTCCCATGATCTTCCTCAACAGAAGGGACTCAGTGAATCCCTGCATTTCTGGCATTTCTAGAAGGAAAGGGACAGGACCAGGAGGAGTGAAGGCCCCTGAGTGTACATGAGATCAACAGCTGCCTGCTTGGTGGGAACTGAGAGGGGCTGAAAGGATTCTACCCAATCGCTACCACCGCAAACACACACACATCCTCAAATGTCCTCTTGGAGTTAAATATGTATCTACATTC
Source organism: Symphalangus syndactylus (assembly GCF_028878055.3). Classification (NCBI taxonomy): domain Eukaryota; kingdom Metazoa; phylum Chordata; class Mammalia; order Primates; family Hylobatidae; genus Symphalangus; species Symphalangus syndactylus. The sequence continues at coordinate 39,259,072 of NC_072429.2, forward strand.
CAGGAAGTCCCTGGGCAAAACGGAGGTAATTTACCCAGAAGGATCATATAATAAGATATTAGAATCCATTAACAGAAACCCTTGCCTTTTTATTAAATTGTTTAGCTGCTCTATTTGGAAACCCTGAAGGGAAAAAAAGCATCATGTATGATAAGGGAATGTCCTATTAGGGAATTATGTTTTACTGAGAGACCCAGATGAGAGGCACATGGGCAACGGGGATTAACCAGGACAACTGTAAATGTCGTACCAAGAGTGTTGTGTTGGTAAACAGGCTCTAGGAAGCGAGGGCGGGGGGCTTGATTTATACTCTGCAGATTTCTTCAAGGTAATTATCTCACCATAGCTGATTTCGAACTACAAATGACAAAATATTTAACAAATGGCCTCCAGGGCTGGTACAAGCCAGCTCAGGCACATCACTACCAATAATTTTGGAAGGATGAGGTTACTTCCGGCCAATGACAAACAGTGTGACTTTTCAAAGCAGGTGTGTGTTTATCCCTGTCAAGTTCAATATGCTCCCTACCCAACCCCACCCCTCATAGCAGGGCTACAAAGGAATACGTAGAGTTAAGGTGGAGTAACAGCACAAATGAGTGCATGGAAAAACTGGTGAAATCTGAATACAGTCTGCAGTTTGCACTGTACCAATGGCAGTTTCCTGATTTTGCCATTTTATTCTAGTTACTTAAGTTGTTACCATAGGGAGACGCTAAGCGAAAGGTACATGGTGCGCTGTGTGCTAATTTTCCAACTTACTTTAGGGTTTATAACTATTTTAAGATAAAAAAGCTATATTAAAAAACCCTCAAGCAATATAAGAAAATATGTAGATGACAGCAAAGTTTGCCCCAAAATCATACCACACAGAAATAATCGTGATTATCATTAGGTGGACAGCATTCTAGACATCTTTTGGTGTACATATACAGATAGAAAAGGAAAGAGTTGATGCTACTTTTAGAGAAATAGAGTTCCAAAATAGATTCTATTTTTTTGTTTCTTTTTTTTTGAGATGGAGTCTTGCTCTGTCGCCCAGGCTGGAGTGCAGTGGCGCAATCTCAGCTCACTGCAAGCTCCGCCTCCCGGGTTCACGCTATTCTCCTGCCTCAGCCTCTCCGAGTAGCTGGGACTACAGGCGCCTGCCACCGTGCCCGGCTAATTTTTTTGTATTTTTAGTAGAGACGGGGTTTCACCGTGGTCTCGATCTCCTGACTTCGTGATCCGCCCGCCTCGGCCTCCCAAAGTGCTGGGATTACAAGCGTGAGCCACCGCGCCCAGCTAATAGATTCTATTTTTAAATTCATGTAAATAATTTAATTGAAGTTAACAGAAGAACCTGATATTAAACTGTAAGAATCAGTAAACTTCAAATCACACACACACACACACACACACACATATATTTACACCCATACAATGGAGTATCAGATTTCGTAGATGATGAGACCAGAGCCTGTGGGACCATTTTTTGGCTCTAAAATTAAGGCCTTTAAAATTATAAGTTGAGTTATTGTATTTCCTGTTCTCAGAGACCATAGCGCTAAGAAAGGAGGCATTGAGAGATTCAGCCCACTAAGGTTTCAGAAAAAAAATGCAAAAACACTGAACATTAACTTCAAAATGCCTTAGAACCTTGATTGACAACTAGGCTTTTTATATTTGACTTCCTGCTCTGTTTCATTAGCTGAAGCCTTTGACCACACTGTCCTCTTTTTATCTATATCTTGAGGCCACCAATATGATAATACAGTATTAATAAAAAATTAAAATGTTAATGTTGATATTTTGTCACAGGGTTTACTTTGCTAAGTATTTCAGTAACGTGCTAAACCACATTACAGATCTAGCCAGCTTTATAATTTTAAAAACTCAGCACAGTTTTTACCTCCTTTGAGTGTCATAGCAATCTGAACAAGAGTCCAGGCTGGTATTTCATCCCCATTTTAGGAGTGGTGAAAGCGAAGCTCACAGAAGGTGGGCGGCGTGCCTACAGCCAGGGGGAGGAAGTGGAAGGGCCATGGGATCTCACAGATTGCTGGATTTTCTATTGCTTTCTATTATCATATGTTAATAGAAGCCTGACATGGCTTTAGAACCTCCATATGTCAAATGTAATTCAACGCAGTTTGTAACACACTCAGGAAATTAAAGCTTAAAAGGAATTGAAATCTTCCCTACTCCCACGAAAGAAAAATATTTCAAACCTACTAAGAGATTAGCAAGGATCTTTTAAAAATCAGACTAGCAGTTTATTTCATTTCATGCAACAACAACTAAAGGAATGGAACACACAACATATAACTTTTGGTCCTGGATGGGAAAAATAATAATAGCTAATATCTTTCATATGTCATGGCACTATGCCAAGTGATTTATTTTTATTATTTAAAATTCATAATAATCCTTTGAGGTATATATTATGATTATCCTGATTTTGCAAAAGAAGAAACTGAAGATTGAAAAATCAAACAGGTTAAAAGAAGATCTAGAATTTGAACGTGTATTTGTCTAATGTGAGGCTATATTATACTCTCTGGAGAATAGAGGAAGGCCACACCAACAAATGAAACCAAAGACTGATTAAAAATATAACTGAAAAGAAGGAAAATTAACCTTTAGGATTCTCATATATTCTCTGCCTTTTCCTCCTAGTCCCCTTCTCCCCTCCAACTACCAAAGCTAATGGATTCTATTTCTTCTCTTCCAAATCCAAAGTTGCTCTCTAAAAAGTGTCTGGATCTCACTGAAGTTTAAGAGGAAGTAACTCTTCACAGCATTGAAAACCATTGCCCCTGGAGCTTTATATCCAGCTTTAGCTAATCATTTGGAAGGTTCATTTATTCAGTTCTCTGGAACCGGAAATTTGGGGTAGGAAAAAACAACTATAAAAAGTATGGCATACAGTCAATTGATAGTTGACAAAAGTGCCACGACAATCAAATAGGGAGAAAAGAGTCTTTTCAACAGATGCTGCTGGGACAATGTGTACCTACATGTAAAGGAATGAATGTGGACATCTACCTTACATTCTATACAAAAATCATCTCACAATGTATCACAGACCTAAATGTAAAGCTAAAACTCTTAGCCAGGCGCCGTGGCTCACGCTTGTAATCCCAGCACTTTGGGAGGCCGAGGCGGGCGGATCACGAGGTCAGGAGATCGAGACCACGGTGAAACCCCGTCTCTACTAAAAAAATACAAAAAAAATTAGCCAGGCGTGGTGGCGGGCGCCTGTAGTCCCAGCTACTCGGAGAGGCTGAGGCAGGAGAATGGCATGAACCCGGGAGGCGGAGCTTGCAGTGAGCCGAGATTGCGCCACTGCACTCCAGCCTGGGCGACAGAGCCAGACTCCGTCTCAAAAAAAAAAAAAAAAAAAAAATCTCTTAGAAAGGGGGTCTAAATCTTCATGATTGTGGATAAGGCAACAGTTTCTTACGTATGACACCAAAAGCAAAAGCCACAAAAGAAAAAAATAAATAAACTAGACAGCATTAAAATTAAGAACTTTTGTGCTTCAAAGAACACTACCAAGAAAGTGAAAAGGCAACCCACACATTAGGAGAAAATTTGGAAAACCATATATCTGATAAGAAACATGTGTATCTAAAATACATAAAGAACTCTTAGGCCAGGAGCGATGGCTCATGCCTGTAATCCCAGCAGTTTAGGAGGCCAAGGCAGGTGGATCACAAGGTCAGGAGTTTAAGACCAGCCTGGCCAACATGGTGAAACTCCCGTCTCTAGTAAAAATACAAAAAATAATTCACTGGGCATGGTGGCAGGTGCCTGTAATCACAGCTACTGGGGAGGCTAAGGCAAGAGAATTGCTTGAACCTGGGATGCAGAGCTTGCAGTGAGCCAAGATCGTGCCGTTCCACTCCAGCCTGGGCAACAAGAGCAAAACTCTGTTTCAAAAAAAAAAACAACTATGATTGAGAGATCACTACATAAAAAATACTGACAATACCAAATGCTAATGAGGATTTGGAGAAACTGGGTCTTTTATACATTGCTGGTAGCAATGCAAAATGATATGCCTCCTGGAAAACAGTATGATACTCTCTTAAAAGAAAATTTTTATTTATTTGAGACATGGTCTGGCCCTGTTGCCCAGGCTGGAATGCAGTGGTGTGTTCATAGCTCACTGCAGCCTTGACATGTCTAGCTCAAGCAATCATCCCACTGCAGCCTCCTGAGTAGCGGGGACTACAGTTTCCTGCCACCACACTCAGCTAATGTTTTTCTTTATTTTTTGCAGAGACAGGGTCTCACTATATTGCCCAGGCTGGTCTCAAACTCCTGGGCTCAAGTGATCCTCCCACCTTGGCCTCCTAAAGTGCTGGGACTACAGGCGGGAACATACCATGCATGACCAAAAGGAAAGGTTTTATGTAAATGAAATCATGAAATATGTGGTCTTACGTTCTTAAAAGAAAATACACTTACCATACAACGAAGCAACCACATTCCTGGGCATTTATCCTAGAGAAATAGAAACTTATATCCAACAAATTTTGTACATAATTGGTCACAGCAGCTTTATTTGTAATTTCCAAAAATGGAAACAATGAAAATGTCTATTCAAGAGAGGAATGCTTAAACTAACTGGTCTATACCATAGAACATTACTTGGCAATAAAAAACAGTGAACTGGGTGGGCGGTGGCTCATGCCTGTAATCCTAGCACTTTGGGAGGCAGAGGCAGGGGAATCACCTGAGGTCAAGAGTTCGAGACCAGCCTGGCCAAGATGGCAAAACCCTGTTTCTACTAAAAATACAAAACAAACAAACAAATAAACAAAAATTAGCCCGGTGTGGTGGTTTGCACCTGTAATCCCAACTACTTGGGAGGCTGAGGCAGGAGAATTGCTTAAACCCAGGAGCCTGGGCAACAAAAATGAAACCCAGTCTCAAAAAACACATAAACAAAAAACAGTTAACTACTGATACATGCAACTTGGTTGGATCTCAAAGGCATTATGCTGAGTGAAAAGGTCCAATCTCAAAAAATCACCTGCAGTATGATTTCATTGACAATAACGTTCTCAAAATGACAAAAATTATGGAGATGGGAAACAAATTGGTGGTTGCCAGGGGTTATGGAGGCTGGAGGGAAGGGATGGGGGTAATTGTAAAAGGGTAGTGGGGATATGTATGCGTATAGATGAACAAGAACTACACAAAAAATCACTAAAATTAAGCCCATTGCTGCTCAGACTTCTCAGACGTAAGAACCCAAGATAAAAACCAAGAGGAATTGCTCCACTGCACTCCAGCCTGGGTGACAGAGCGAGACTCCATCTCAAAACAAACAAACAAACAAAAACAAGAGAAATGAATCATCTTCTGCAGAAGTTATAATTCCTGAGACATCTTGTCTACATTGAAAATGTATGTAAATAAATGATAAATAAACATGACACATTCTCTAAATTTTGCCAGCTTCTAAATATTCACCGTAACTGTGGATTTTAGTCTCTGGAAATATCTAAATCATGGCTAAGATCCCCCAATCTAGCGGAAAGGTTGTGTCATTACTTCATTTCCTACCACAGTAATTTTCTCCTTTCAGGTTCTTACACATAGAGAACCCGCTCCTCTTTCACTCCACGGGGCAGCTGGTTTCCAGCCATGGAGTAAATGCAAACTTTATGGTTCAGAACATGCCAGCAGCTGCCAGAGGATCCTAACTTTTCAGTTCTTGGACTGTTCTGAAGAAGATTTTAAGCCAAGGTCATCAAAGACCGACTCCACTACTCAACAAGAGCCAGATAGGCAGGGTAGACGGCTTCCCCTTGAGAGCCAAGCCCAGCTTCTCTTTGGTACAGACTCATTTGTCGGGGTCTCGGCTGCATGAACCTCATTCTTCACTTGGTCATATCCCTCCCTGGCAGGTGTAAAAGTACAAATCTCTATGTACTTGGCAGCCAGACACATGCTAAGACCCTGCCACCACTAAGGTTGCCCAGGCCCACCAGGCCAGACAGACTCAATAAGGAAGCCCTTCCCACACTGGAGTCCAGATACCTTCATGCCTCTCATTACAGCCCTTCAAGCCTTCCACCCAACTCTGAACCCTCCTCCTCAACATCCTGCTTTACTTAACATTGTGATTTATTTCCTCATCTTCTGCAAAGTCTCATACAGCCCACAGCACAGTCCAATTACTATTGTTAACATTGTTACTGACAGACACCACAAGAAAAAAACTTAGTATGTTTCTAGGGCTTTGTATACATTACATAATTGAATCGTGACAAGAACCATAAAATAGGCACAATTATTATCCTGATTTTCCAAACACACTAAAAGACATAAGCAACAACAACTGAGGTCTTTATAGTTCCAAAGTCCCTGTTCTTAATGTTTCCACCATAAGGCTTCCTGGGTCTGATAAAGGCCTTGTATTTCCATAATCAATACTGTGACCTTCGGAAAATGAGACACCTGGATGTGAACCTAGCTAGGTGACTCGCTTGCAAAATTGCACATCAGATCGCCATTCAAGCCTTAGTCCCTCATTTGTGAAAATTAGGGATTAAAATAATGCTGCTTCACTAAACTGTTGTGTAAGTTAAATGAGATAATAAAGTATTTAAAGTGCTCAGCATGATGCCTAACAAACGATGAACCCCAGTGAATGCCTGTCAAATGAATAAAGAAATGAATCTGTTACAATTAACATAAATAGGGGAGAGGAGACAAAAAGTGCCAAACAATGACTCACAAGAGAGCAGTAATACTTGGCTTTGTGATGTGGCCAGAGACATCTGGATAAGAAAATTCCATGGCTGTCTACCAGTTCTATTGGCTGTTGCCACCTGCAGGAGCTCAGTGCTAATGAGACCACAGCCAGGAGGTCCTCACCCTTGGGCAATTCACCTTGCTTGGATCCACAGGCACCAATGGCATTTATAAGGCAGCCATTCAAAAACACTGTTTTTAAGGGGGACTGGCACCAAAAATAATTACAATTGAAGAACACTCTCTATCTTTGTTGCTGGACAAACAATTGCAAACCAACACACCACTAACATCAAAAGAGGGATAACTTCAAAAAGATAGCAAAATTCACAAGAACAGACTCACATCTGTGTTGGGCCCAGTATTTCTGTATCATCAGCTCACTGGTTCTGGGACTTTGAGATTTCCCTTACTAGTAAAATAGTGGGAAAAAACTCAAAAAGGTATTTTATAAAGTAACATTTTTTAACAAAAAGAATGGAAAAAATTCCCCCCTTCTTTTTTTTTGAGACAGAGTCTCGCTCTGTCAACCTGGGCTGGAGTGCAGTGGTGCAATCTTGGCTCACTGCAACCTCCACCTCCCAGGTTCAAGCGATTCTCCTACCTCAGCCTGTAGCTGGGACTACGGGCATGTGCCACTATGCCCAGATAATTTTTGTATTTTTAGTAAAGATGGAGTTTCACCATGTTGGTTGATCAGGATGGTCTTGATCTCTTGACCTTGTGATCTACCCGCCTCGGCCTCCCAAAGTGCTGGGATCCATTTTTCTAACTGTGTAAAACTTAACACTCATCACACTGATCTTATTTTTCTAATTTTACTACAGGCTCATAAAAACTTTGTTATGTGCCTAGTCCAGTATACAGATACACACACATACACATACACACACAAGTACATACACATACATGCACACATATCTATGTATGGATAAGTATTGGAGAATGACTTCATTATATTATTTACTTCATAAAAACCCAGAAACAGGGCCAGGCGTGGTAGCTCATGCCTGTAATCCCAGAACTTTGGGAGGCCGAGGTGGGCAGATCACCTGAGGTAAGTAGTTCAAGACCAGCTTGACCAACATGGAGAAACCCTGTCTCTACTAAAAATAACAAAATTAACCGGGCATGGTGGCGCGTGCCTGTAATCCCAGCTACTCAGGAGGCTGAGGCAAGAGAATTGCTTGAACCTGGGAGGTGGAGGTTGTGGTGAGCCGAGATCACACCATTTTACTCCAGCCTGGGCAACAAGAAAGAAACTCTGTCTCAAAAAAAAAAAAAGAAAAGATAAAAGGAAAAAGAAAAAAAAAACAGAAACACATTTTATTTTCAGTTTACAGAGACAAACACTAAAGGTAAAGAGATTTTCCAAAGACACAGTGCATTAGACAGAGGGGGTGGGCTCAGGCCAAAAAGGTTAGACATTCAGAAGATCTTACCACACAGTGCCACAAACTGTGAGATACTAAGGAATTCACAGAAGGCATAAATTTAAGCATACCCAAATTTAGGCAAAATTTACACATATATAGCTGCAAATACATAAATGAAAATTGGAAATGTTATCGGTTATGTATAGTGTTTTTCCACCCTCCAAAAAACAGGCTATTGGCTGGGCATAGTGGCTCATACCTGTAATCCCAGCACTTTGGGAGGCTGAGGCAGGCAGATCACCTGAGGTCAGTAGTTTGAGACCAACCTGACCAACATGGTGAAACCCTGTCTCTACTAAAAATACAAAAATTAGCTGGGTGTGGTGGTGGGCACCTGTAATGCCAGCTACTTGGGAGGCTGAAGCAGGAGAATTGCTTGAACCCAGGAGGCAGAGGTTACAGTGAGCCAAGATCGTGCCATTGCACTCCACCCCAGGAAAAAAAAAAAAACAGACTATATGTATAGATACAGGTAAGGGTAATGTTTTAATCTATATATTGCATATTATGTAGATTCAAATTGAGAGACCACAGCATCACCATTCTGTTTCCCTCTCTTTCTGCCTTCCCTCACGTTCTTTTCATACAACTCTACCCTCTTGGTCCCACCAATACTCTGCCTTTCATATACTGTGTACACTTTGAGAGGAAAGAAAGATGGAATGAAGTTTTTAATAAGTTTTCAGAAGCAAGTTGATAACAAAACCATCTTGGAAACTCAGCTAATTGAAGGCCAGTCAAAACTTTGCTGCAAGGTCCCAATATCATGATAAAGTGCTTCCCCCGAGATAAGTCAGTCTTAGTTCTACCAGATAAAACTACTAAGCTCTTGGTCTACAGAATTACTTCTCTTTAGAGTCACTATTTTAGAACAATGCCTGATGTCACCATAATTGATGCGAAGAACATTATTTGATGACTAGACACCCAGCATGCAAACACTGCTAGAGCTGACAGCAGACAGCTGGGTGAGTCAGCTTAGAGTCAACTCCATCCATGGACCTGTGTTCTTCAGGATATTGATATGTGCACCTTTCTGTACTCCAAACAGCAGCAGCAGGAGGAACAATAACAGAAAAATGTGTTATGTTCACATTTATTTGATTAACACTGGAATATGTTATTTTCATAGAGGCCTGCTTAGTACCTTTATACAAATGGTCATTATGAATATCCAAATACGCTGAGTTTTTCAAATGTATTTGACAAAAACTCTTTTTACAGGGTTTAGAGAGGCAACTTAAAATAAAAAATTCCTAGACTACCATCCTGACTAACATGGTGAAACTCCATCTCTACTAAAAATACAAAAAATTAGCCAGGCATGGTGGCGGGCGCCTGTAGTCTCAGCAACTCAGGAGGCTGAGGCAGGAGAATGGGGTGAACCTGGGAGGCAGAGCTTGCATTGAGCCAAGATTGTGCCACTGCACTCCAGCCTGGGGGACAGAACAAGACTCCATCTCAAAAAAAAAATAAAAAATAAAAAAAATTCCTAGACTATTGCCTGTGGATCTGTGGTTTGGGAAATTATGTTTAAGCCGCAATGTGCTATCCAGGATAGCTTACTTGAAACATTTCAGATTGGCAAATTCAGATTGGCAAATATGTTTTTTTTTTTTTTTTGCTAACTTTGTACCCTAAAGTGAAAAAGATAAATTGTAGATGTATTTTTTTATTTTCCAAAACCATGACTCCATAGAATTGGGTCTAACACATTCTGTAATTTTTCTCCTTTTCAAGACCCAAAGCGACCTCCCTCTATAAATCCACTCTCAACTATAATTATAAAAGTGAAAATTTAATAAAAACTCAGAAATGTGCCAATAAGCACAATGCATGCAATCTTTCATTTAATCCACAAGTCAAAGCTATAAAATAACTATGATTATTATCCTCACTTGCAGATAAAAGATCTAAGTCTTGCTAGGTTAAGGTGGTTTTCAAGATCACTTGAATAATCACTGGAACCAAGGCACACTGTCTGCAGAGCCGGAATCTTTCCACAACTATTCCTTCTCAGCTGTGCATGTCCTAAAGCCCACTCTTGCCTGTCTCTTCTTGATACTTTATCATACCCGGGCATGTATAAAACCTGCATATCACTCTACTCCTCCTGCCATAGTGCCTTAACACTGTGTTGGGTGTTTTATTAGCACTTTTTGATTTGAATAGAGAGAAAAAAAAAATATCCAAAAGGATCAAGACATCTCCATGGGGAAAGGGGGCTGACTGAATGTCCCTTCCCAGACAAAGGCTGTGTCCATCTCTTTCCTTTGTGAGCTGTTCTACACTTGAAGGATCCTCACGAAGCACAAAAGACCTGTGAAAGGGGAAGAGCAGTCCAGCTGACTGATAGAAAGCCTTCTGTGTGTCCTGTTCCTCTGACTTGGACCCCAGTGAATACCATTTGTTTAAATAATGATCAGAACATAATAGATACGATGAGGTTGCCAAGAGCCTGGTCATTCAGCCTCTGCTTGGCTAAGGGGGGGAAAAAAGAAAGAAAAAAAAACCCGCCCTGATACGGCCATGGCATGGTTCACTGGGCTCAGATTTCCCCACTCTGAAGTTTGAACTGAAATCCCAAGATCTATCAATTTTAGAGAACAAAAAAGTTGGCAGACAAACAGAACCTTCCCCTCATCTCCAATAAATAAATACATTTTGAAAAGTGGGATAGAGAGGACTGCTAACCACATAGGAGTAATTATCAGAATGGCAGAATAGTGATATTCCCATCCTGTTACTGTCCCTAGTTGGGAGTGGAGGTGAGTGATGTATTTTGGAAAGGCAGAAGTGTGCAGGAATAAGGAACAGGACTTCTGCTGTTATTAGATTGAGGTTTGAGGCCTAGCTCTTCTTTGCTCACATTATGTGCCCTTGATCAAGTTGTTATTACTTCTCTGAGACTTGTTTTTCTCAGCTGAGAAAGTGGAGAAAATACAGCCACAAGTTTTATGAAGATTAAATGACTTACTGTGCCTAAGGGCTGTAGAAGTGGAAAAACTTTGCTCATCTTTGGAAGCCAGAATCTTCACTATCAAGCCATGGATGATGCATTAACTCTGCCCATCTCCACTCCTACCCAAGAGCCCTAAACTCTCCTCCTCCCTGCTTTAGCCATATGCCACATTAAAAAACAAAAACAAAAAACCCAGGAGCATGTAGTGCTTAAAATCCAGTACAGTAGTTGCTACTGACCATGTAGCAAACATGACAACTATCCCTGGTGCACCTGGAAGCCTGACATTCTAACTTATAGAGGCATACACATACTTCCCTGGCCTCCAGCAGAAAGAACTTGGCAGAGAAAACTCAGAACTAGGCCAGGCATGATGGCTCATGCCTGTAATCTCAGCACTTGGGGAGGCCCGAGTGGGAGGATCACTTGAGCCAAGGAGTTTGAGTCCAGGCTGGGCAACATCAGGAGACCCCATCTCTACAAAAAATAAAATAAAATAAATTAGGCAGGTATGAGGACATGTACCTGTGATCTCATCTATTTGGGAGGCTGAGGTGGGAGGATCACTTGAGCCTAGGAGCTTGAGGCTGCAGTGAGCCATGATCATACCACTGCACTCCAGTGTGGGCGACAGAGTGAGACCCTGTCTCAAAAAAAGAGTAAAAGAAAAAGAAAACTCAGAACTGCCCAGTAAAGAATGGTCACTGAATATTGTTCCTGTAGATGGAGACTGGTTACTGAGGTCCACACTTCTCCAGGCAGGAGTGCTATAGTCCAACTAGCAAAGCCTATGTCTACAGTGTTGCCAATTGACTTTCCTTTCCTTCAATTCTCTGTGTAACCAAGAGGAGTTACCAGATGGTGGGAATAAACCTGCTCACTGATTGGAACCCTGCACCCCTGAGAAACAGTACTTCCTACACAGCAAGTGCTTGATAAATGGAAGCTACTTTATAAATGCAAGGTATGACTCGGGGGGTGAGAAGCTTCGTTCCAAGATGGTAAGAATTTCTAACTATATATGGATTATCATCCAAATGACTGCAGAATATTATCCTCACCATTCATGAAATGTCTTGTAATCTCCATCAGTTTCACCCAGAACTTTATTTTCTTTAAACCCAAACTCCTTAATCTGGTTCAAAATTAACTCGTTATTTTCCAAAATAAACCAACATGTCTTCTGGGCTAGCTTTCTTCCATTAGTCCGTTTTCTTCTCACTCTTGCATTACCTCTCTGCTGTATAAGTGGACTCTACTTACAATTTATATCAGAAGCACAGCTTGGGTATTACAGTTAAGACCTTGTTTCTACAAAAAATTCTTTTAAAAAATTAGCTGAGTATGGTGAAACATGCCGGTAGTCCCAGCTACTCAGGAGGCTGAGGTGAGAGGATCACTTGGGACTGGGAGGTGCAGGCTGAAGTGAGCCGAGACCATGCCACTGCACTCCAGCCTGGGTGACACAGCAAGATCCTGTCTCAAAACAAAAGTAACGTCCAGGCACGGTGGTTCACACCTGTAATCCCAGCACTTTGGGAAGCTGAGGTGGGCAGATCACTTGAGGTGAGAAGTTCGAGACCAGCCTGACCAACACGGTGAAACCCTGTCTCTACTAAAAATACAAAAAAATTAGCCAGGTGTGTTGGTGCATGCCTGTAATCTCAGCTACTGGGGAGGCTGAAGCAGGAGAATCTCTTGAACCCTGGAGGTGGAGGTTGCAGTGAGCTGAGATTGCACCACTGCACTCCAGCGTGGGCGACAAAGCGAGACTCCATCTTAAAAAATAAAAATAAATAAAATATACTCAAATTATTCTAAAAAGTATTTGGGTAATCTCATATTAATTTAAATTAACACTAAACCATATGTATCCAACACACACACACACACACACACACACATACACAATTATTACATAAAATCAGGAATCTGAGAAAAAGGTGACTAGATCACAACAAAGAAACTCTCCATCCTCTCCCCTACTCTACTGCTGTGGGTATGCAGAGAAGGATTTGCTGCCCTTACCCTAAGAAGCTGGAGACTATGTTAGGCTCCATGGGAATAAACAAGGAAATTGCAACAAAGTGAATTACATACAACTACCAAAAAATCTCAGTAAAGGAAAGCATTTGCTCATTAAATATCTGGACACACAAATCTCAGAAATTTTATCTTGGCCTGATTTGGGCAATAAATTAAACTATATTAGTTCACTTTTTTTCTTTTTTTTTTTTTTTTTTTTTTTTTGCCTAGCTACAACTCTTTACCCCCAAGCTGAGCCCACCCAGGATGGTTCTTCAAGAGAACATAATTGGGGAATTTTGGTCTCAGTGTGAGGCCTTCAGAACTTAATCACAGGAGTCCAGAATCAAACAGCCCTTAAAAATCAGTTCTTTCAGTTTTTATACAAAGAACTTCCTGGAACACAGGGAAGCATCATACTGGCTCAGCCCAGCATTCACTCCCCCTCACAGAACTAGACTGACTATCCTTGTCTCAGGTGGCTCCTCAGGCAGTGGGCGAGTCCTTTCTATCAGTCCTTTCTCTCATGGTTCCCTCTGTTCCTACCTTTGAAAGAGAAGCCAAGCTGAGTGATTAACAGTCTGCCCTTGTGAGAAAAAGGAGTTGGGAATTACAAGATGAAGTAGCTGGCAACTTCCCTAGCTGAAAAGAGAAACATGCAAGTCTAATCTTTATGCTCTTCTGCTTTTGAACCACAGTTTTTTAAAAAATCAAATATGTCAAGGAAAAAGCAAGGTCCCACAATGAAGGGCAACAGGCTAGTCAGAGACGACACCAGTGGCAGCCAAGAGATCTTTATTGGAGAGGTAGAGGTCAAGTCGTGCGGGGGAGAGACAGAAGAGAAGAAAGAGAGGAGGAGGAGAGGAGAGGAGAGGAGAGGAGAGGAGAGGAGAGAAGAGGAGAGAGAGCTGCTGGTGTGCTGGGTTTTATATCCCTTGGGCCTACGTGGGGCGGGCCCAAGGGAAGGCGGGAGATGCTTCTTTCTGATTGGCCCTCCTTTGGCGGGTTCAGACAGTGCCCGGTCAAGGAGGGGAGAAGAACCCGGAACCGGCGCCATTAAGGTATCCCTGTTACCTAACATTCCTCCCTTTTTTGTTTCTTAAGAAGTGGGGAAATGGGCATTGTAGTTCGTCTGACTACTTCCGGCTGAGCGGGGGCGTCGTGGGGGAGGGGTATGGGAGGACTGTGGGGGTTGCGTACGGGGCACAGCAGGAGTATAAGGCCAAGCAGTAGGGCACTGTATGTAAACATCTCCTCAGTTGTGAAGTCCATGAATGTTCCTTGTAGCCAGCCAAAGGGCAGGGAGGGGTCTGTGATGAGCCAGCAGTCTTTGCGGAGATCATCTAGGAACTGGTGGAACCGAGACATGGCGCTCAGGGTCTGTCTCTGGAGTCAGCCGAAACGGAAGGACTAAGGAGCCTCTGAGAGGCGGAAGGCCGTGGGTCACCTGGTACCAGGATTTTAACGAGTAAAGGAGAGGGGCCCAGGCTGGAGACGCGAGGAGGAGAGGGAGAAAACTCTGTTCCCTGCAGGCCGAGACGGAAGTGAATGATAGGGGCCTACCACTGCTGTAAGGGCGTCGGGCAAAATGTGTCCGTCACGGGAGCGGCTAGGGTCTGGCGATTTGCCCGAGAGGTAGGCCCGGGAGGGGAAAACTTACCGAGATGAGGCCGGTGGTGGGCGAAGAGCTCGGCGAACAGGAAAATGGGTGAAGGCTGGCCGGAGGTCTAGACTGAGCCTGGGAAGGGGATTAGGGTCCCACCTAAAGGTGGGGAATCCCAATCCGAGTCACGGCACCAAAATGAAGGGCGACAGGCTAGTCAGAGACGACACCGGTGGCAGCCAAGAGATCTTTATTGGAGAGGTAGAGGTCAGGTCGCGCCGGGAAGAGAGAGAAGAGAGAGAGAGAGCTGCTGGTGTGCTGGGTTTTATAACCCTTGGGCCTACGTGGGGCAGACCCAAGGGAAGGCGGGAGATGCTTCTTTCTGATTGGCCCTCCTTTGGCGGGTTCAGACAGTGCCCGGTCAAGGAGGGGAGAAGAACCTGGAACCGGCGCCATTAAAGTACCCCTGTTACCTAACACACAAGACTCCTGGAAAGGAGCCTTTTTGTTGAGCAGGGAAATGCATATGAACACATGAATTACAGAAGCCAAGAATTTAGAAAGGGAAGGAATGTGGAGGGATCCAGAGGGGAATACTGTATCTAGGAGGGAAAAGAAGTTGAAGCCAGCAAGATGGGGAGGCAATGGAAAGGAGGATTGGGAGAGAGAGAGACAGTGTGTGTCTGGCGCCTAGACAGAAAAAAAATATATAGAAAAAGAACAGAAATAAGGAAAGTAGATTTCTCGAAGTTTGGACATATATTTGAGATGTTCATGTATTTGTAAAAGAAACGAATCAGTCTTCAAGCTGCTGTAGGGTGGGCAAAGACAGCTAGGGGATCCCGTCCATTAGGGTTATTGTTCTTTTTTTATTTAATGCTTTGAAAAGGCAAAATAGATAAATTTAACCGTCTAAATTCAGTACCTTGGACTTCTTTAGCAAATAAGCTATTTAGTGAGCTTTCTTTCCTGTTCTGATGGCAGAGTTTATTCTTCCGCTGGAGTGACAGGGGAGAATAGGGGATATGAGTTAGAATTATTCTTTCCTCAACTAGTTTTTCTATCATGACTGGATTTCAGTTCAGTTATACTTTAATAAACCCATATTTTGAGCTTAGCATTTTCAGATGTTTATGATTTCTTTTTCTATATATAAGAGAACTAAGATTAAGAGGTTTAGAAACTTACCCCAAGTTCCATGGCCACAATGTGAAGACACGTTTTGATTCCTGGATTGGAGTTCTTTCCACCACAGCTGTCACTTGTGTATTTCTCAAAGTGTGGGCCGCAGATCAACAGCATCCACATCCTCAGAGAGCACAGTAGGAATACAGCATCCTAAGTCCTACCCCAGACCTCCTGAATCAGAATCTGCATTTTAAGCAGGCCCCGAGGTGGTCCATAATCAACGTTTTGGTTTGAGAAGCTGGCATTCCACCATACTGCCTTCTCCAGCTACAGGGCATTCCTCTCTAGCCACAGCTTTGCTCTGGCTATGAAATAGCTGAGAAAAGCTCTGTGTGAACTTGGAAAAAAATCTATGCCATTAAGACACTATAGAGGATAAAAAGCAAGCCAGAGAACAGTGGGTACAGAATAATTCTATTTTAAAATATATATTTTTTGAGACGGGATCTCACTCGGTCACCCAGGCTGGAGTGCAGTGGCACAATCATGGCTCACTGCAGCCGCAACCTTCAAGGCTCAATCAGTCCTACTACTCAGCCTCCCGGGTAGCTGGGACCACAGATGTGCACCACCACACCCGGCTAATTTTTGTATTTTTTTAGAGACCAGGTTTTGCCATGTTGCCCGGGTTAGTCTCAAATTCCTAGACTCAAGCGATCCACCTGCCTCGGCTTCCCAAAGTGTTACAATAAATTATATATATAGTAGGTATATATATATCCATGCAGAAAATAGAGACTAGAAAGATTTAGGAGAAAATGTTCTCTCTGGTGATGTGATGATAGGCAATCTTGTCTCCTTTTTTTTTTTTTTATTGTTCTAGTTTTCTTTTAGAAGCACCTGTTACTTTTTGAAAAGTTAGGTTTTCTACAATAATCTTTACTAAATCTGGTTTGCTAAGGGATGAGAAAAGTAATGCATGAGAAATCTGGGAGCTGGCATGAGTGATCCCAATAGAATGCCACTACTGAGGTTTTCTTAGATATTAATGGGCACATAGAGCTCACAGCGTTTATCAGCCTCCTGCAACTACTCTACTCACTTCCAGGGAGGGGCTCATTCTTCTGGCCCCCAGGGGGCAGTCCTCCATAAGTTTACAAAAGCCTACTCTTTTTCCCCCACAGTGTGAATAATCAGGCATCATATTGGCCACAACTCAGCTACACCAAGGTCTGAGAGATTCTGGGCACTTTAACAACAACAGCAAAATACTATAGAAACCGAGAGATAATATTTTATAAACAGAGGCAAAATCCCCAAATAAACAGAAAAGAAACAGAACACAAACCACCCACATTGCTCAGCCATAGCACCAAAAGATTTCCATCTACAAGAACATTCTTGTGTTTGGGGAGGGAGGGCAAAGGTGGGAAGGATACACACAACAAAGACACTACACAGGGTTCAGATTGCTGAGGTCGCTTCTATTAATACCTCCTACTACCTGTTAAACCTTGGGCAAGTCACTTAACTGTTCTGCTCCTCTATTTCATCCATTGTCAGTTTCTCAATCTGCAGCCTTGAAGATTTTCTGAGTGCTTTAAAAACTGTCAAGTGTGCAAAGATAAGCTTCTTTGTTGTGCTGGTTGTTCAACATTTTCCCTCTAGATCGATTCTAAACCCTTCTCTGAGTTAGTCTGTGCCTTGAGATGCTGATGTTTTTGGATTGTGTCATACAGGCTCTCTGACCCACTGGCATCTGTTGGGAAGTAACAATAAGAGATTAGACAACAGGAGAAGACAGAGGTAGACACTTCCTTGCCAGATATCTATGTTATCTTAAAGAAGACCCAGGAGAATAGCACTACCAACTTATTATGTAATGCTGACAGCTAAAAGGCATGCTTGAGATTTTACAGTTGTTTTGTGCTAATTATTAAATGTCAGGTTTTCTTATTCACCTTGTTGCCAAACACTGAATAAACCTCAGAATGTTAGAATAGGGTGCAATTTGAGGTATTAGTTTAGTAGTTTCCAAACTATGAGTGAAGTCATCTGGTATCCAAAGAACAGTGAAACAGAACACCAAGTGTGTGTGCTTGCCTGCGGCATTGCCTGCAGGTGGAATAAATTATGTGTCACATACAGAAACTCCCTGTTATTTTCCAAGTATATGTAAATGGACTTATGACAAAATGCAAGGTCTTATAAAGGCATGACAGAATTCATGGGGGCTTGTAACTCATTGCATAATTTTTCAATAAGCAGTAGTTGAAAGGGCCATCTTTTAATATACAAATTTTGGAAACAACTAGGATCACTTCTAATGAAATCAAACTTTTTATGGTTTTTGTTCATCATTTCAGGTAAATTATTTTCCCTTCCTTTGATTCATTCAACAAAAACTAAGTGAGATCCTCATATTTGTTTAGCATTGAGCTAAACATTTGTACTTCTTCCAAAAGTGAAAAAAAAATCAATTCATGGACCTTATTTTCTAATGACAAAGGAGTTCATCAGACAAATTATTACACAAATATTTGCTTAAATTAAATGTGTGGCAAATGCTATGAATCAAAGTTATAGGCTGAGAATGTAGATATACCAGGGGACGTAGCCCATTCTAAAGTGTTAGTGAAATACTCCCTAAGAAAGAGATACAATATTTAAGTTGAGACTTAATAATACCACTGAAGGAAGCCACTTTGCCATAATTTGCTCTTCACTAAGCCAGTGGACACCACCCAGGACTTCAGCAAGTGTCTCCTGCAGTTGGTGTTACGCAAACTGCTCAGTAACTTCCCAATGTCTTGCTCTTGAACTTAAGCAAGAAAGAACTCTAAAATGAGCATCTTAAAATTATCAATATATTCCTTTCAACTCTTGTTAAAACTGGGCATTTCGCTTCTTGCCATGCATGTATTTTTCAAGATGCTCATCTTAAGGCCCTTCATGGACTGGGCGTGGTGGCTCACGCCTGTAATCCAAGCACTTTGGGAGGCTGAGGGGAGCTGAGGTTGGAAATTCGAGACCAGTCTGGCCAACATGGAGAAACTCTGTCTCTCCTAAAAATACAAAAGCCGGGCATGGTGGCACTCGCCTGTAATCCCAGCTACTTGGGAGGCAGAGGCAGGAGAATTGCTTGAGCCTGGGAGGTGGAGGTTGCAGTGAGCCAAGATTGCCAAGATCACACCTTTGCACTCCAGTCTGGGCAAAAAAAAAAAAAAAAAAAAAGGCTCTTCATGCTAGACTGTAACAGAGAATGGTGAAGTAGAAGTTTCATTATGATGAGTAGTATTTTTCCTTACTATTGGAAAATTAACCCAGAGTGGATGAAGTGTGAATTTATTTGCTTAGTTTATCTTTAAAAATACTCTGGACTATATTTGAATAAATTTATTAGTCTTTGATTCTTAGAATGTTTTTTCAGATTTTAAGTGTGTATATATATATACATATATATAGTGTTGTGTTTATATATACGTGTGTGTATATATATACATATATAGTGTGTATATATACACAAGTGTATATATATGTGTGTGTGTGTGTGTGTGTGTGTGTATAGTGTTGATTCAGAATCCAATTTTAGCATGTGCTATGGATAAGGTGATTTTATGAGGTCAGATTGGGGGAAGGAAGCTCTTATTTTCTAAAATTATGGTTGTCAAGGCTACGAAGTTGAATTAAACTTACTTTGCAAAATCCTTGAAATCTTCTAATGTTTGGGGAAAAGAAAACTTTATGCATATCAAATAAAGTAAATCAATATCAGCAAGGACCTTGGCAATACCCTAATGAGCCCTAAGTGAATGTAATCATGGAAACAGTAGAGAAGTGGTGAAATAAGACTCAGCCACTGCAAAATCCCCTGGCAATTGTTGAGAGATGGCTATACGTAAAGCAAAGCCCACACTGGAAAACTGAGGGAGGGCTGCTTAATTCCTAAAGAGAATGGTTCTCTACTACCTGCCATGCTGGGAATAATTTTAGAGAGATATTTGGCCGAAGATATTAAGGACTAATGGTGGTTAAATTGTTTTTTTTTTTTTCTTTTTGTTTTTTGTTTTGAGACAGAGTCTTGCTCTGTCACCCAGGCTGGAGTGCAGCAGCACAATCTCGGCTCACTACAACCTCTGCTTCCAGGGTTCAAAAGATTCTCTTGCCTCAGCCCCCGAGTAGCTGGGATTAGGGGCGTGCATCACCACGCCCGGCTAATTTTTGTATTATTGGTAGAGACAGCGTTTCACCATGTTGGCCAGGTTGGTCTCGAATTCCTGATCTCAGGTGATCCGCCTGCCTCGGCTTCCCAAAGTGCTGGGATTATAGGTGTGAGCCACCGTGCCCGGCCTTTTTTGTGTTTGTTTTTGTTTTTTTGTTTTTTGCTTTTGAGATAGAGTCTCTCACTGTTGCCCAAGTGGGAGGCGCGATCTCGCCTCACTGCAACCTCCGCCTCCGGGTTCAAGCGGTTCTCCTGCCTCAGCCTCCCGAGTAGCTGGGATTACAGGCGTGCACCTCCAAGCCTAGCTAATTTTTGTATTATTAGCAGAGACCAGGTTTTTCACCATGTTGGCCAAGATGGTCTCAAACTCCTGACCTCAGGTGATCCGCCCGCCTCAGCCTCCCAAAGTGTTAGGATTACAGGCGTGAGCCACCGTGCCCTGTGGTTTACTTCTTATCTCACTCTTAGCCCCAAAGAACACACTATTCAGGCTCGGCTATTTCAGAATGTCAGTGGCTTTTCTTCTTGTTCCTCAAATCACACCACTTCTAATACCATAATAATCTGTCAATCTCCATGCCAGACAGTGAAACCTCAACTTCCTCATCTATAAGATTAGGATAATACTAACTTTCACCAATTGCCAGAGGTTTTCAGCGAGGCAATGCATGTAACAGATTTAACCGCAATTACTTGTATGTAGCAAAGATTTTTAAATACTAGCCATCAATCATTATTAGCACTCTTTTGTGGTAGTTAGGGAAGCGGCCATGTACTCATCACTATATTCTTAGCACCTACTACAGTGTCCAGTGCATAGAAGAGGTTCAAAATTTATGGAAAGAGTAAGGATATTATTAAAAATCGAGGATTCCCAGGGTTTAGAATCCAGAATAATAAAAGATCTCTTTTTGTTTTTCATTCATCACATCAAAAAATCCAGTTAGACTCCACAGTCTTACTCTGACACTGAGAAAAGTGAAAAATTCAATGGTTTTATCCTAAACAACAAACACAAATAATATGTTTCTCATTAGGGAAAAAAATACCTTGACCACCAGTTTCCAAACACTGACTTCCTGAAAGAAAGTGGAAAAATCCAAATCTAAATAAAAATCTGCAGCTTCTCCAAGACCCACGCTCCGGGCCATATCAACTAATACTCCGGGAGGGATTAGTTTCCGTCCACCAATGGAACTAGCTTCCCTTTGCAAAGCCCCTTTTATAGGCAGAATTCCTTTTCCATTTCCTTGGGGTTTTATTTCACTTTGTGGGCTGTTTGCAATATTCTGGTTTGAGGGAGTAAAAGGGAAAGAGGAGGAAAATGCAGGGTGAGTTCCTCCAAATGTCAGGCTGGGTAGTGCCAGGACAGCTGGGCCTGAAATCCTGTACCTAAGGAGGGGACTTGTGTGGCCGAGAAGAATGTGAGCTCAGCCTCATCTGGTTTCTTTTAATGCTCGAAGCAAAGAGCCTGAGTTATTGCATTCTTTCTCGATGTCTTACATAAAATCAGATTATTAAGTGCAGAGACAGTCGACTGTTCTCTGTCCTCCTGGCTAGCTTTTAGCATCCCCATAGCAACATCGATAAACAGAGAAATAAATGAACTTCTGAAGAACAAGTCTGTTGGCTTTGCTGTCTAAATTATTCTCACTGTCTCTGCTTAAAGACACACACACACTGTTATTGTTCGCCTTCCTAAATCTATGTGCTTTTTTAGCCCAGTGATGACAAGTTTGAGCTTTTACATTTAGATTTTGATCGATTTTGAATTTGGTTTCCGTCACCCCTTTGTTTAAAAAAATCTTCAACTACTCACTGTCATCTACAGAATTAAGTCTGTTTCCTTTGCACAGTATTCAAAATTCACTTGATCGCTTTCTTTTCTTTCTTTGTTTTC
This sequence comes from Symphalangus syndactylus, assembly GCF_028878055.3. NCBI lineage: Eukaryota > Metazoa > Chordata > Mammalia > Primates > Hylobatidae > Symphalangus > Symphalangus syndactylus. The sequence goes on from NC_072429.2 coordinate 39,281,101, forward strand.
TTTTTGAGGCAGAGTCTTGCTCTGTCGCCCAGACTGGAGTGCAGTGGCGCGATCTTGGCTCCATGCACCCTCCACCTCCTGGGTTCAAGCAATTCTCTTGCTTCAGCCTCCCGAGCAGCTGGGACTGCAGTCACCTGCCACCATGCCCAGCTAATTTTTGTATTTTTAGTAGAGATGAGGTTTTACCATATTGGCCAGGCTGGTCTCGAACTCCTGACCTTAAGTGATCTGCCCGCCTTGGCCTCCCAAAGTGCTGGGATTACAGGCATGAGCCACCACGCCTGGCCTCACTTGATCTCTTTCAAAGCCAGTTCTCCGCCATTGTCAATGACGCCTTAAGCTTCATTCAAGGAGAAAAAGGCTCATTTTCCTTATAAGACACTTTCTCATCTGACATTAACACCCCTGTCCACACTCCCAGCTATGATATTAAAAAAGGGTGTTGGACCGGGCGTGCAGTGGCTCATGCCTGTAATCCCAGCACTTTGGGAGGCCGAGGTGAGTGGATCATTTGAGGTCAGGAGTTCGGGACCAGCCTGGCCAACATGGTGAAACCTCATCTCTACTAAAAATAAAAAATTAGCCAGGAGTGGTGGTGGGCACCTGTAATCCCAGCTACTCGGGAGACTGAGGCATGAGAATCGCTTCAGTCCAAGAGACGGAGTTCGCAGAGAGCCGATATTGTGCCACTACCCTCCAGCCTGGGTGACAAGAGTGAGACTCTGGTGCAAAAAAAAAAAAAAAAAAAAAAAGAAAAAGGAAAAGGATGTTAACGTCAGATGAGAAAGAGTCTTATAAGGAAAGCAATAACTAAAGCAAACTTCAAGTCCATCTGCAACATGGAATCCCAGTCTGGCCCCTACCGCCGCCAGCCTGGATCAAGCCATCCCCAGGGCCAATCTAGATTACATCTTCAAGAGTCTCCGAACTGGGCTTGGTGCTTACACTCTTGTCCTGCATGGTCTGTTTATTGACACAGCAGTCAGAATGATCTTTTAAAAACATAAATCGTATTAGGTCTCTCCCCTGTTTAAAACTCTTCAGTGACTTTCCTGGCACATAAATGAAGTCCAAAGATCTTATAATGCCTATCGGGTCCTAAGTGGCCTGGCCTGTGTTCATTTATCTTGCCTCATGTTGTGTCTCTTCTCTCACCTCTGGCTGTTACCCTCCAGAATCACTGGCCTTATTTCCATTCCTTAAACGTGTACAGCCCTTTCCTGCTTCTGGCCTTTGCATTTTCTCTTACCCTTCCTGGAACAGTTTCCTCTGATTTTATGGGGTTGATGCCTTCTCATTGCCATTCAGGCCTCAGCTCAAATGTTTTCTCTAAATGTTTTAGAGAATTTATTGACCACTCCATCTGTAGTTCCCTTACCCCATCCCACCTCAGTATGCTATCAAATTGTTCTGTTTCCTTGTTATCTTGCTTATTTATTTGATAACTTCATTGTCTGAGTGTCTCCATTACAGTATAAGGAGGGCAGTAACCATTTCTGATTGGCTCACCACACAAAGTCTTGGCACACAAAAGGAAATCAATCAAAATATTTTCTGATTGGGAGGCCGAGGAGGGCGGATCACGAGGTCAGGAGATCGAGACCATCCTGGCTAACATGGCGAAACCCCGTTTCTACTAAAAATACAAAAAATTAGCCAGGCATGGTGGTGTACACCTGTAGTCCCAGCTACTCAGGAGGCTGAGGCAGGAGAATGGCGTGAACCCGAGAGGTGGAGCTTGCAGTGAGCTGAGATGGCGCCACTGCACTCCAGCCTGGGTGACAGAGTGAGACTCCGTCTCAAAAAAAGTACATATATATATATACACAAACGAATCAATAAATAAATCCCATTTTTCAAGACCCAGTCTGTATATGACCTCTCTGGTGAAGCCTTTATCACCCATTACTAGAAAGTGCCTCTCCGTGCAAATCTCATGCACAGCATTGATCATTTCTTTTAGAGGTCTGATGTGCACAGCTGCCATACCTTCTCTATTAAACTATAACTTCTTAAGCAATGTCTGGTCCATTTTATAAGCTACCACCTATATCTTTATATATCAGAGGTGCTCAACTAACAAATATCACTGTTTTGCTTCTTACCCCTACAATAGCTCACATGAACAGGCCTGGCCCTACAGTTGTCCTTCTACTTAATGTTGAAGCACAGGAAGTTTATTTCTTGGTTACTAATTATAGCATATCTTTTCAGTGGTTCACATCACAGTCCTTGGCTGCCATCTCATGTGTAAGCTATTGAGAACAGTTCTTTGTGAGATGAAGCATTGTTGCCTCGTGTATTAGTCTATTCTTACATTGCTATAAAGAACTACCTGAGACTGGATAATTTATAGAGAAAAGAGGTTTAATTGGCTCACGTTTGTGCAGGCTGCATAGGAAGCATGGCTTGGGAGGCCTCAGGAAATTTACAATCATGGCGGTAGGTGAAGGGGAAGCAGGTTTGTCTTACATGACCAGAGCAGGAGGAAGAGGGCGAAGGGAGAGGTGCTACACGCTTTTAAACAACCAGATCTCACGAGAACTCACTCACTATCTTGGGAACAGCAAGGGGAGATGTGCACCCATGATCCAATCACCTCCCACCAGGCCCCTCTTCCAATATTGAAGATTGCAATTCAGTGTGAGATTTGGGCGGGGACACAAATCCAAACCACATCAACAGGGTCTCCAGGTGGGTACCAGAAATAAGAGCCTTCTTTGGAGTAACAGCAGACCACTCCACACCCCCGCACCCCTCCCACCACACACACATACCCTTCAGAGGTGCCAGAGAGCTAACACTCTACAAGGGTAATGGTCAACCAATGGAGACAGAAACTGGATATAAGTGCCTCATTTTTCTGGTCTTTAGCTGGGCCAATTTGAGACACATTCTAGAGAGTCCTCAAATATTCTGGCAGAACTAAACCCTGTCACCTGTGGCAGTGACTTCACAATGGACCTTCCTGAAATTTTATCTTTTGTATTCTATTCTCTTTCTCATTCTTTTCTCATCCTATTTTTGAGATCACCTCCCAAATAAACTATCTGTAAATAAGTTGTCTCAGGCTCTGCTTCAATGGAACTCAAAATAAGACATCAAATTTTTCTTTAAAAATCTCCTTTGCTTTCAACAAATAATGTTGGTAAAACTGGATATCCACATTCAAAAGATTGAAATTGGACCGTTACCTTACACCACATACAATAATGAACTCAAAATGGACCACACCCTAAAAGTATGGGCTCAAACTATAAAATTTCTAGAAGAAAACACATGGGTAAAACTTTATAACATTGGATTTGGCAATGCTTTCCTGGATATGACACCAAAAGCACAGCAACAAAAGGAAAAGCAGACAAATTATACTACATCAAAATATAAAATATCAGGGATGGGGTATAGTGGGTCATACCTGTAATCACAGCATTTTGGGAGGCCGAGGTGAGAGGATCACCTGAGGTCAGGAGTTCCAGACCTGCCTGGCCAAAATGGAGAAACCCCATCTCAATTAAAATACAAAAATTAGTCAGGCATAATGGCATGCACCTGTAATCCCAGCTACTCAGGAGGCTGAGGCAGGAGGATTACTTGAACCCAGGAGGCGGAGGTTGCGGTTAGCTGAGACTGTGCCATTGCACTCTAGCCTGGGTGCCAGAGCAGGGCACCATCTCAAAAAAAAGAAAAATTTGTAATGTCAAAGGACAATACAAAAAGAGTAAAAAGGTAACCCATGCAATGAGAGAAAATATTCAAAAATCATATATTTAATAAGGGATTAATAGTCAGAATATATAGAGAACTCTTACAACTCAACAGTAAAAAAAAACAACCAAATTAAAAATGGGCAAAAAACTTAAATGGGCATTTCTCCAAAGATGCTGTATAAATGGACAATTAGCAGATGAAAGATGCAACATTACTAATCATTAGGGAAACATGAATCAATACCACAATGTGATATCACTTCACATCCATTAGGATGGCTATTAAAAAAAAAACAACAACAACAGAAAATAACAAGTGTCAGCAAAGATGTAGAGAAATTGGAACCATGGAAAACAGTACAGTGGTTCCTCAAAATATTAAAGATAGAATTGCCATATAGTCCAGCAATTCCACTTCTGGGTGTATACTGCAAATAACTGAAAGTAGGATTTCAAATAATATTTGTTCATAGCAGCATTATCTTCTTTAGCAAAAAACAAGTGTCTATTGACAGATGAATAGATTTGCAAAATGTGGTATATACGTACAATCAAACATTATTCAGTCTTTAAAAGAAAGAAAATTCTGATATATGCTACATGGATGAAACTTAAAAACATTTTGCTAAGGGAAATAAGCCAGTCGCAAAAAGACAAATACTATATGATTTTAGTTATATGAGATATTTGAGTAGTCAAACCCATAGAGACAGAACATTTACAACAATGTGCATGCAACTATTGACAATGAGGTAGTCAGTTAAAATTAGTTAATGCAGAGAGAAAGAGAAGAAAAGGAAAAGGTGAAGGGAAGGGAAAGGAAGGAAAAAGGGAAAGGAAGGGAAGGGAAGGAAAAAGGAAGGGAAAGGAAGGCAGAGGAAGGGAAGGGAAGGGAAGGAAAAAGGGTAGCTCATGCCTGTAATTCCAGCACTTTGGAAGGCTGAGGCAGGCGGAGCATCTGAGGTCAGGAGTTCGAGACCAGCCTGGCCAACATGGCAAAACCCCTTCTCTACTAAAAATACAAAAATTACCTGGGCACAGTGGCGCACACCTGTAATCCCACCTACTAAGGAGGCTGAGACAGGAGAATCACTTGAACCAAAGAGGCGAAGGTTGCAGTAAGCCAAGATTGTGCCACTGCATTCCAGCCAGGACAACAGAGCAAGACACCATTAAAAAAAAAAGAACTTCTTCAGCTTCAAATCTGTAGAAACAAAGTAGATTAGTGGTTGCCTAAGTATGCAGGGGCTGGAGGAAAATAGGAAGTGATTTCTAATGAGTATAACATTTCTTTGGAGGTAATGAAAACATTCTGAAATTGATTGTGGTGATGGGGTTCTGGGCATACTGCCACTCAGATATGACACCTTGGCATTTGAGAAAGTAGCATAAGCAGGAAAGTCACTCTCTCACTTTCTCCTGCCCTTCTTCCCTGAAGCAAGTCATAAGACCCTCATTCCAGAGGTGTCCCTTCTATACATAGAGGAAAGGAACATCCTTATCACAGAAAGACATGAACACAGAAGAATTTGAACAAACATGCCCGCTAAGTTCCCTCCAGCTTATTACCATTAGATCACACCCTCTTTGTCTAATTATATTTCTCCACAACTGTCCACTCATCAAACCTAAGCATAAACACACATATTCCCTTTTTCTTTGGATTATCATTTCCAAAGCTTCTCATATCACATAAAGCTCACATTAAATAAATTTGCATGCCTTTTTCTTGTCGATCTGCCTTTTTCTTACAGGCACCTCAGCCATGAACCTAGCAGTGGGTAAGGAAAACTAATTTTTCCTCCTGTACAGTGGTGATGTTGCATTTTTCCTCCCATGTAGTGGTGATGTTGCAGAACTCCGAATATACTAAAAACCAATGAATTCTATGCTTTCAATGGGTGACATATGGTATTTGAATTGTATCTCAAAAAATTATTATATTAGAAGAAAAAGGAACCTCTTTTCCTTTGCCTTTTGACAATCCCTCTACTTAGGCATGTAATCAATGATCTTGGATATCCATAACATTCTTTCTCATTATGTCCAAAAATTCAAATTGCTTTCTTCTTCCACAACAAAATTAACTATCCTCTGTCCTATTTCTTTCTCATTCTGCCGTCTTAAAACTAGTATGGTATGCATCTATTTTTTTTTTTTTTTTTGAGACGGAGTCTTGGTCTGTCACCCAGGCTGGAGTGCAGTGGCGCAATCTCAGCTCACTGCAAGCTCCGCCTCCCGGGTTCCCGCCATTCTCCTGCCTCAGCCTCTCCGAGTAGCTGGGACTACAGGCGCCCGCCACCACGCCTGGCTAATTTTTTGTATTTTTTAGTAGAGACGGGGTTTCACCGCGGTCTCGATCTCCTGAACTCGTGATCCGCCCGCCCCTTCCTCCCAAAGTGCTGGGATTACAAGCGTGAGCCACCGCGCCCGGCCTGCATCTATATTTTTTAAAGGCCTAATGAATATCTCTATGAATACACATATTAGGAAAAAAAAATCTCTGCTACTTAAATAATTAAGCTAATGTGTGAAGTCCAGAAAACCTGGCAGAATAATAAGGAGGATATATTTAGATAACTGTCACAGCAGACACACCAAATACTGCCCATCGGCTCTTCTCTTTAGCTGCCAACGAGAATAGGAACCCTCAGTCACAGAGCTAAGTTGTACTTTCCAGAAAGGAAAACTGGAAAAAATGGAGCAGTTTCCCAGCAGCCTGAGTCATTGGACTCAGCCAACTTGATAGTAGTAGTGTTCCAGACTGATTTTGGTGTCCCAGAAGATAACATCCTGGGACTCATTGTGAGAGCTCAAGATTAGAAAGGGCAGCCTTATTCTAGCTCTTTTTAACTGTGCAATCCTGGGTAAGTCACATATCATTTCTGACCCTTCAGTTTTTAGGATTGAAATCTAATTCTTCCAAACCCACTACCTCTTCCAAAATCCTACCCTTACCATAAATACTTTATTTGTTTATTTAGAGACAGAGTTTTGCTCCTGTTGCCCAGGCTGGAGTGCAATGGCACAATCTCGGCTCACCGCAACCTTCGCCTCCCGGGTTCAAGCAATTCTCCTGCCTCAGCTTCCTGAGTAGCTGGGATGACAGGCATGCACCACCACACCCAGCTAATTTTGTATTTTTAGTAGAGATGGGGTTTCTCCATGTTGGTCAGGCTGGTCTCGACTCCTGACCTCAGGTGATCCGCCTGCCTCGGCCTCCCAAAGTGTTGGTAGTACAGGCATGAGCCACCGCACCTGGTCCATAAATACTTATTGTACTAAAAGGTAAGGGACTTGGGTTTGATTATCATCTCAGTAATTGTCAGCTTAGACAAGTTAGGTAGTCTCAGAGACTCAGTTTCCATAGCCTTAAAATGACAACAAATGACCTTGACAAAGACTAGAATTTGTGGGCTCTTGCTTCATTACATTTTCTTGAATATTTAAAAAGTTTATAAAATTCTAATAGAGTTTATTATTCTGTGAGGTAAAGTGAAAAATTTAAAAGAATTAAAATATCTTTTCATAAAGGATTGGTTAAGTTAATGGCATGTTCACACAACAGAATCCTAAGAAAAACATTAAAAATAGATATTTATAATAGATTTAGAATAAAGGCCAGGAAACATTAAGTGGGAAGAAAAATCAAGTTGCAGAACAGGACTATTAATTAGATCTCATTTAAATTTTTACTAAATAAAAAAGCATAAATAGTATATGAATTTGTACATGCACATATGTATATATACAAAGATAGAAGCTTGATAGGATACAAACTACACTCATATGCCTGGATTGTAAGATAGTGTGTGTTATATGCACACGTGTGTGTGTGTGTAAGGGAGTAAGGAATTAATTAAAATTTTTTTTTTTTTTTTTTTTTGGGGACGGAGCGTCACTCTGTCACCCAGGCTGGAGTGCAGTGGCGCAGTCTCGGTTCACTGCAAGCTCCTCCTCCTGGGTTCATGCCATTCTCCCGCCTCAGCCTCCTGAGCAGCTGGGACTACAGGCACCCGCCACCACACCCGGCTAATTTTTTGTATTTTTAGTAGAGACAGGGTTTCACCGTGTTAGCCAGGATGGTCTCGATCTCCTGACCTCGTGATCTGCCCGCTTCAGCCTCCCAAAGTGCTAGGATTACAGGCATGAGCCACCGCGCCCAGCCGGAATAAATTAAATTTAACATTAGAATTTATCAGTCAGGATATCACTTTTCCCATTACAGAATGGGCAACTTTGGGCCAGACTACTGTACTAAGCATTTTATATTCGGTAACTCATTTAATCATCCAAATACCTGAAGGATTATTGCTATTATTATTAATCCCATTTTACGAATGAGAAAAGTGGGGCACAGAGAAGTTAAGTAACTTACTCAGAATCTCATTTTTTTCTTTAACCAATATTTAGCTTCTTAGCTAATTGCCTTTGAAATAAAAAAAAAAATTTATCAGCAGAGTAATCTCTAATCCTAACATGATTGTTCTCTCTTCATCACAAAGATACCAGTCATAGATTTCTCCATTTTCTATTCAATATGGGGAAATATTTCTCAGATAAAAATGCATATAGCTGAAGGAACACCTGTCCATATTGTATTAATATTCAGCAGTATATTTGTTCTTTCCAACATGTAGTTCAAACTATCCCTTGTTTTCTGTACCTTTATAAATAGTCAATAAATTGAGTGAGGGGAAAATGTCACTAGCTAAATGACAAAAACATTTCACTCCCTACTTGCATCTACTTATTGCTCCTTTCTCTAATAACGTGAAAAAAATTAAATGTAGGTAAATTATAGCCTACTCATAAACTGAGAAACTCAATGCCTAAAAGTGAAAATGGGAATGAACTGGCTGACAAATTTTTCAACTGCTTGAAGACAGAAAAAGTAGTTTAACTGGAACAGAATTTGCCAGTTATCCAGCTTGCTCCAAATAAAAATAGTTTTTAAGTACTATGGGAAAATGTCAACTCCATCTCATGAACCCCTCTTTGACCCACCCAGGCAGCTTTCTCAGCAAAGCGCATGAAGGTGGGGCTAAGCATCAAAAGAGAAAGAGGGCAGTGGGGGATTAAACATGACACCCCCAAAACATACATACAAACACACACACACACACGTATGCGTGCATGCACTCACACAGGCTTGGTGCTTAGTGATTATAGTGATTACTGAAAATAAACAAGAAAGTTCAGATTCTCTTCCAACGTTCCTTTGTATCATGACTTCCACCTCTTTGAAATTCCCATTTCTCCCATTAGGTGAATGGCATCCTTCCTACTTCATCTCTCACAGGACACAATTGCAAAGTATTGATTCTTTGTTGAGTGATTTGAACATGAAGGATTTATAAATAGAAGACATTATTAAGGCAAAATAATACCTTGGGGCCAGTGATGCAGTAGGCTGCTTTTCTACTTCCCTTTTTCCTCCTTCTGGTCCATATGAACCTTCGCCTTTTGTTTCTCCTCGTCTTCTGGTTTCATTGCATCTGAAACCACCAAATATCTATTTTATATGCATGTTTCCTCTTCTATGTTTAAATGGAGAGTTTATTGATGTATCAAAGTGACAAAAAATACTTTTGTTTCTGTCATTTTGGCATAAGAGGGGAAGAGAGAGGTGCCCTAATTCACAGCAAGAGAGAAGAGAGTTTCATACTGCTCGGAAGCAGAGACTGCCTGGTGCTCAGCAGATGCCTTTCCCCTTCTTCCTGAGCCTACAGTCAGAATATGTTTCTCAGCCTGTCTAGTGCTTAGGTGTCATTAGGTCATAAAAAAATCTCCCAACTGTCATTCTTTATGCTCTTTCTCCTTCCCCTGACTCGATGCTAAAAAAGCACAGCAACCTTAGAAGCCATCTGATGAAGATAGCAGGGTCATGGAATGGAAGGAACCCAGGCATCTACGTCGCCTGGGAGAAAAATGGCCCATCAGTCAAAAACAACTATTGTTATTTTATACGGGCAGGAAATAAACTTCTCTTGTATTTAAGCCACTATGTGTTTTGCAGGATGTTTGTTACAGCAGCTATTTTCACTGAATTTATGCAAGTTTTCTTCCACTAGGAAAGGCACTAATATGAAGTAGGTCATGGCTAAGAATTTCATCCGGTTAATACCAGACTATAATGTCAAGACAACACCATTTTTCATCCATTTTGGTTGAGAAAACAGAAGTCCTAGGAGATAAACTGAATGGCCAAGAAATTAGAACAAAAGAACTAAATCGTTGTGCATTATAAAACAAGAAGAGTGTTTAAAATTTTCTGGAGTAATTCAAGAGTGTTGAAGAGGCTCTTAAATACATATATTGGGATTGAATATATAGACTGGAAATATAAGAGAAAAGTATTGAAGATGAAGTAGAAGAAAATAGCAACATGGGAGGATTTATAGATAAATCATCCAATGACAAATGTTCAATGGTTGGCTGGCTGTAGAATTTAAAAATCATAAAAACATTATATTAGTATTCATGTCATTGGCTTTGTGATCATGTGACATATCTCCCTTCAGTGAATGTGATACATGGTCCTTTCATTGAGATACCCTAAGGAAATCAAGGAAAATATGCTGCGGGCTCATCTGGGTAACACCCAGCCTCCAGGAGAAGAATAAAGACAGAACGATGAGAATGACAGTTAAAAATTTATCAGGAAATGAGGAAGTCAGCAAATGAGGAAGAAATAAGTAGAAAAAAATGTAAGACTATAAGCATCTTTGGAGATAATAGAAGAGAATGCTAAATTTTCTACTCCCTGTGGATATGTAGTAAGTATTCTTACACTCTGGCTCTAAAGTTGGACTGCCTATTACTTAACCTAGGTATCACCAGTCACTGTGTGACTTTGGGCAAGTTAATTTGTTTCCCTGGGCCTCAGTTCTAGACCCTGTAAAAAGAACAATACTAGAACCTATCTCCTAGTGATGTTATGAGGAATAAATGAATTAAAAGGTAGTAACAGCAATGGATGGTATCTAGCATACAGTAAGCCTTCAGCAGACTTTTATTGATAATGATTATCATTATTAATACTATTATATGTGGAATTACATGTACTTGGTTATAAAAACTCTTTACAAGGATATTTTTCACAGCATTCATCTTAATATCCTCAAGACAGAAACAATCTAAATAGCCATCAAGTGCAGAATGTATACATAAATTGTGCAATATTCATACAATAGAACACTACATAGCAACAATTATTTTATTTTATTGTTTATTTATTTATTGAGACAGAGTTACACTCTTGTTGCCCAGGCTGGAGTGCAATGGTGCAATCTTGGCTCACCACAACCTCTACCTCTTGGGTTCAAGTGATTCTCCTGCTTCAGCCTCCCGAGTAGCTGGGACTACAGATGCCTGCCACCATGCTCGGCTACTTCTTGTATTTTTAGTAGAAATGAGGTTTCACCATGTTGGCCAGGCTGGTCTCGAACTTCTAATCTCAAGTGATCCACCCGCCTCCGCCTCCCAAAGTGCTGGGATTACAAGCATGAGCCACTGAGCCCAGCCAGCAATAATAATTTTCAAATGAGCTCCTGCTATGCACAACATGGGCAAACCTCACAAAAATAATGTTGGGAGAAAGAAGTCAGACATGGAGGACTAACTACTGTGTGATTCATTTACATACAATGAATAGGTAGTTTTAGAAACATATAGTGTTAAATACTCAATAGTGAGATGCATATACAGTGTACACTTCAGGGCCGTAACAACCTTTGACAGGCAGGAGTAGTGATCCTGAGGGGACGGAAGCGGGATTTTTGGTAACATTCTTGTTTTTTCCCCGGTAAGTTGTTGCACCAGTGTGTTTACTTTGTCATAATTCTGTGAACACAAAACACTTTTGATTTGTGCTCTCATACTTCAGTATGAAGATTTTTAATAAGACGATTTTTGATAACTTTGGATTTAGAGTAACCTCCACTAGATCCAGAATGGTCTTTGCTCTTTGCTCCCAAGATTGCAAATTTGAAATCTCCATCAGTGGTCAGAGATTAAACTATGGAAGAGACTCTGGCCTTACCACAAAATGACCTAAAAACATAGACATTCCTTGAAGCAAGTAAGCAACAAAACCTCATATTACAGCGGGTACCCCACAGGCTACCCTGAGCTGCTCCCAGGCTTAAAAAACTAAAAAACCTTCCATTTTAACACGCCTATTTGTCTTACCATTTTCATTGCTTTGCACATCAGGAATTTTTATTCTTTCTTTTTTTTTAATTAGCTACTTTAGATTCAATGTTGAAATGTAGTTGAATAAGATTCTTTCAAGAAAATAGTAAGCACCAGGTACAGTGGCTCATGCCTATATCCCAGTACTTTGGGAGGCTGAGGCAGGAGGATCACTTGAGGCTAGGAGCCTAAGACAAGCGTAGGCAACATAGCGAGACCCTCACCTCTATACAGAATTTTGCTGGGCATGGTGGCATGCCTGCAATTGAGGTTGAGGTGGGAGGATCTCATGATCTCAGGAGTTTGAAGCTGCAGTGGGTCCTGTTCACACCACTGCACTCCAGCCTGAATGGAAGAGCGAGACACTGTCTCAAAAAACAAACAAACAAAACAGTAAGCAATGTGTAAGCTTTTATGTAAAAAGGATTCAAGTTTAGTCACTAGTCATTTCTGTATTTGGTGATGCCATTTGCCCTGAAAATATATCAGTTTAATAACCAGAACTCACAACAAAAAGACCTCATCTTCATTGCTGCTTACCACTTGTAGTCATATATTTATTGTGCAATTGCTCCTTTAATACCCTTCTCACTCATGAGACTTAAGCTTAATTAGGCCAGGGACTACATCTTTGTTTATTCCTTTTCTATATATCCAGCACCTACAAAATTTATGAATAAATAAATCACAAAATACTTCTATAATTTTCCAATGCTAATATGTTTTCAAATATTTGAAGGAAGGGAGCAGCAACAAATAAAATCTTATGAGCATCCCTGATGCATGGAGCTATAGTGCATGATTGTCTTCAGGTATCGCTATGCAATCCTTAGGGTCCTCGGAGTAGAATATGACAGCAATGTGACTACTTATACAAGTAACTACATAGTTCTTTGTATTGTGTAGAACTATTCATATATTCAGCTAGCTGGAAAGTTTCTGGATGTCTCTAGCAGACCTACAAATAAACGAGAATAAGGCAAAGTAGAAGCTGTAATGCTGTGAAACCATCAGCAGCAATCTCCTTACTGAACTCAATTCTCTTATTTTCTGTCAACTCTCCCTTTATGTCTTTCAGCAATTTGCTCAAAGCTCTGAAGCTGTCAAGTACTATAATAAAAGTAGATCCTATTTACTGAGCATTTACTCTGTGCTTGTGCTGTGCTAAGCGCCTTATGTACATTATCTTGTGTAATCCTGCTTATTGCTATTTTGTAGCTGAAATAAATTGAGGCTAAAAGAGATTTAAAAAAACTAGACCAAGTTGGCTGGGCACAGTGGCTCACACCTGTAATCCCAACACTTTGGGAGGCAGAGGTGGGCAGATCGCTTGAGGCCAGGAGTTTGAGACCAGCCAGGCAAAACCCTATCTCTACCAAAAAATACAAAAATTAGCCAGTGAACTCAATTCTCTGGGTTCAAGGGATCCTCCCCCATCAGCCTCCAGAGCTGCTGGGACTACGGACACATGCCATTGCACTCAGCTATTTAAAAACAAAAATTCATAGATATGGGATCGGGCTTTGTTGCCCAGGCTGGTCTCAAACTCCTTGGCTCAGTTGATACCCTGCTCCAGCTTCCCAAAATGCTGGGATTACAGGCATCTGCCACTATGCCTGACCTGTTCTTCATTTTTAAGTGGGATCTGATTGATAAATCACAGTGTTTACGACAAGCTTCATGATAGATCCCAAGAGAGAACTACTCAACTAAGCCTAGTCAATCCACAGAAATATGAGAAGTAGCAATAAATTGTTATATGTAAGGCTGAGAGGGAGGACAGTGGTACTAAACATCTATCTGTGGATAACCAGAACAGAAGATAGAACAACTGAGCTTTAGGACACCTTGACACACTCTGCAGGGAGAAGAGTAGGAGCCAGCTGGAAGACTGAGAAGGAGCAACCAGTAAAGTAGGGGACAAAGAAGTTAGGCTAGGCATGGTGGCTTATGCCTATAATCCTAGCACTTTGGGAGGCTGAGGCAGGTGGGTTATTTGAGGTCAGGAGTTTGAGACCAGCCTGGCCAACATGGTGAAACCCCATCTCTACTAAAAATACAAAAATTAGCTGGGCAGTAGTGGCGTGTGCCTGTAATCCCAGTTACTCGAGAGGCTGAGGCAGGAGAATCGCTTGAGCCTGGGAGGCAGAGGTTGTGGTGAACTGAGATCATGCCACTGAACCCCAGTCTGGGCAAGAGAGTGACACCCTGTCTCAAAAAACAAACAAAACAAACAAACAAAAGAAGTTCAATGTGTCAGACTTGGACCTGTTGACCCTCAACCTATTCCTCATCCTTTCCCCACTGTGGTCTGTTCTGCAGTGGATTGACACCTGCAGGCTGCTTTTCCAAGACTCTCCTATTAGCTGGTTTCCAGCTGGGATTAGTTTACTGAGGGCAGTGACTAGAAATAGGAGAGAAAACGCAAAGAATAAACCAGGGGCTGTATTTCCATCTCTGGTATATTACTTCTAATAGTAGTTATATCTCTTCCCTGGCTCCAGCTTCTGCCAGCCAAACCGTGCATAGTTCCAGCTTCTGATGAGTCACCCCAGCCCATGGATTCTGCTACCAGCTTCTCTCATCTTTGTTCCTCCAGCCTAAGTTGGTATTGTGTTTCTGCTGCTGCCAATGTCTGCCTCACTATGTCCCATTTGGCTTTTTAGCTCTTTTGTTGTCTGTGTCCTTAATACCCTGCGTTAAATTCCCTCTGGTCAAATACTAAGAATAGTTTCTGGGTTTGTTGTTGTTATTGTTGTTGTTGTTTGAGATGGGCTCTCACTCTGTCACCCAGTCTGGAGCGTAGTGGTTCAATGACATGATCTCAGCTCACTGCAACCTCTGCCTCCCAGGTTCAAGCGATCCTCCTGCCTCAGCCTCCTGAGTAGCTAGGACTACAGGTGCCTGCCACCATGCCTGGCTAATTTTTGTATTTTTAATAGAGAGAGGGTTTCACCATGTTGCCCAGGCTGGTCTGGGACTCCTGACCTCAGGTGATTCACCTGCCTTGGCCTCCCAGAGTGCTGGGATTACAGGCATGAGCCACCGTGGGCAGCAGTTTCTGTTTTCTTGATTACGTCCTGAAAACCAAGTGAAGGAAGTATATCCAGGAAGAACATGTAATTAACTGTGCCAAATGCTATTAAGAGGTTAAGATGAAAGCTGAGAATTGATTATTGGATTTAACAAAATGGAGGTCATTGATGACATGATCGGAGCAGCTTCAATGGAGTGGTGAGCAAGTGAAGGACAGATTAGATTAATCAGGAATTACCCCTAGAGCGGCTGTAGGGCCAATTGCCCAAAGGACTGACACAGGGAAAACAGAATGAATGTGAGAAGAATGTGGGAAAATAACCACAACCTCCACTCCCACCAGGAGGGAGGCAGAGACTAGGGTCACAAGAGGGAATTCATTTAGGTGGAAAGGGCTGGAGATCAAAGCCAGAGGCTTGTAGTGAATGAACTCAAGGGCTTAGGTACATGACAGAAACACATGCCAAAGCAGAGAGTTAAAACCGTTTCAGAGAAATTCAGAAACTCTGGTTAAAGCACGAGAAAACTCAGAATTCTTTTAGGGAACAGTGACTTTCTGCTTTTCAAACTTCATTTTGGTCATTGGACAAACCAATTAATAGTGTAATTGTGGGCAAGTTTATTGCAAGAAGTCAGTATAAGCTGATAAAATATGTTTACATGCAATAAACTTTAGAATACATTTTTGAGCAGGGATTCCACTTGAGGAAAGCTAATCCAAAGAAATAATCCTAAAAAGGAAATGTTTGGGCATAAAGATGAATACTTAATTATTATTCATCAGGATAGAGAAGTTGGAAACTCCTTAACTGTTTAGAAATATAGGACCAAGTAGATAAAATATGGAACATCCACTCAAAGGACTATTGGGAAAACCATGAAGAGTTATGTTTTTATACATAAATAAATTCAGACAATTTAATGTTCAGCTTTTGCAATGAAGGATGTAGGCTGGGTGTGGTGGCTCATGCATATAATCCCAGCACTTTGGGAGGCCGAGGCGGTTGGATCACTTGAGATCAGGAGTTGGAGACCAGCCTGGCCAACATGGTGAAACCCGTCTCTACTAAAAATACAAAAATTAGCCAAGTATGGTAGTGCATGCCTGTAATCCCAGCTTCTCAGAAGGCTGAGGCAGGAGAATGGCTTGAACTCGGGATGTGGAAGTTGCAGTGAGCCAAGATTGCGCCACTGCACTCCAGCCTGGGCAACAGAGTGAGACTGTGTCTCAAAAAATCTTAAAAAATAAAAAATAAATGAAATGAAGGATGCAGTATTGATATGCAGAACATTATTATAAGTAAGTGGAAGTGTGCTAAAATTTAAGTAGTGTAAGAATGGTGAGACCCTGGGTAATTTTTCTAATTTTACATTTTATTCATTGATCACATATAATTTTTCCTAGTAGAATTAACAAACTCTTGAAAAGGGAAGAAATTTAAGGTGATAAAAGACAGATCATTCCCTATTGAAGAAATTCTGTATTTAAATAACAGACACAATCCCGATGGCTTATTTTACTCTCAGGACAAACCATGTCCTAGCTAATCAAAGTCTTAATCTGAGTTTTACTTTCTATTGTTGCTTGTAATTAGCAGAGTTTTTATACTTGTGTCAAAGCTGCTACCCTTGTGATCTTTCTTGTCCCATTACTGAAGCTATTAATCCACATCATAACACATGCTTAAACCAACAAAATGGCAGGTATTCAGATGTCATAGCTAATTGATGCAACTTTACAGGATCCTAATGATACTAACAAAAGCTTTCATTGCATGCAAACGAATTGGAATATCTTCACTGAGACAAGAACAGAAAAAAAGGATGCTATATTAAAAATATTTTTAACATAATCCCTTGGATTTAAGGGATAAAAAGTATGGGGAATTGAGTTTGAGTTAGATGTAATGCCTTTCAAATATATTATGAGTTCTCAGATCCAGATTTGGGAGAATCTATCCAAATTTCTCCAGCCAGAATCAACATACTTTTCAAACTACTTTGTTGTTTTAAAACCTAAATGGATAGCATGTTATGCTTTCTTTATATTATTGGAGAATATGTGCTAACAAAAGATAAAAGAGCTCTCAGACATTAAATTAAGCTCAGAAGAACATCAGTGAAGAACCAGAATCATAATTCCAACAAACCCCCAAACAAAGAAATATCTTGGATTTCATTGTAAATGAGGAGAATCTAAGAATTTCTTTTTGCTTCTTTTTAAGGTTAAGCAAGAAGCAGCAACGAGTATTATTCATTTGGCTTTGATCGTAACAACAAAACATTCCAGATATCTTGTGCAGACAAGCAGTAAAGGTCTAAACTTTAGTTATTTTCACACTCCTCAAATTATTTTAAAAGATGGATAAATAGTAGAGATGTTGTTTTGGTAATGCAAGAGATTTCTAATCAGGTATATATGTGTTTTCTTCAAAATTTATCATTCTTCCTTCCCCTTGGATCAGGTACTATATTTTTTTCTAATCATACTAGCTCAAATTCCTCTTTGCCCACTCCTAAATTAATAATGAGTCTAGTATTTTCAAGTCTTAATGGCATGTTGGGTCAAAAACAAGAAACTGCATAAAGCAATGGACTCAGCAAAATTTTAAAAGCATGGATGTCAAAGTTCCTAGTTTCAAATCCTGCCTTTATCATGTACTAGGTGAGTGACCTTAGGCAAGTTGTTTGACCTCTCTGAGACTCAGTGACTTCACTCATGAAAAAAGGATAATAGTACCTCCCTTTAAAGATTATTGTGGTCTAAACGAATTAATACACTTGAAGCACTTAGGATGGCACTTGGTACACTGGGTATATTTAAGAAAGTGTTAGCTGTAATTATAATCAGTAACCTTTGTGTCCAGCTCCAGGAAATTCTTTGGAGATGACTACACCCACCCTTCAAGATAACATGGCAGGACTGAGAGTTAATCTTTCTAGCTCACTTAACTGAACATCTGGTCAAGTTTTCATTCTAAACAATATCAGTCAGAATGAATCAGCCAGAACATGACTAAATAAGGCAAACATTCTGTAATTTTACTGTATTACAAACCAAAAATGTTTTTCCCCTCTGCTGAGAGCCAGAGGCAATGTTAAGGTGGGGTGGTAATTTATTTTGTTTAACAGACGAGGAGTATTTAAACTAAATGCATGAACTCCAAATGCAAATATCCTGATTAAATATTTTTTTAGGGGCAGAAACTTTTGTCATTCATGTACTTCAGGAATTTATCCATTAAATTCTAGTTAATTTTGTGATAACTCCTCTCCCATAGAGAAGAAAGAGGGAGCCAACATGACTGATCTAGAAATGACGATCTTCACTGAAGTTACACACTGCTCTGTAAAATGTAACTCCTTGTCCACAAAACCTTAATGCCTGAAGGATTCTTTTTTAAGATGGAGTCTCGCTGTGTTACCCAGGCTGGAGTGCAGTGGCCCAATCTCGGCTCACTGCCAACTCTGCCTCCCGGGTTCAAGCAATTCTCTTCCTCAGCCTCCCTAGTAGCTGAGATTACAAGTGCCCATCACCACGCCAGGCTAATTTTTTGGTGTTTTTAGTAGAGACGGGGTTTCATCATGTTGGCCAGGCTGGTCTTGAACTCCTGACCTCCCGATCCACCCACCTCGGCCTCCCAAAGTGCGGGGATTACAGGCGTGAACCACCACGCATGACCACCTCAAGGTTTCTTAAAATGGCACAGACTCTTTTGCTAAATAAGAATTATAGAGATAAGAAAACCTTTGAGATTGTCTATTTTTCAACCACCATATTCAGAGAGGAGATAATTTAAAGCTAAAGAAGAAAACTGACGTATTTAAGGTCATATAACAAGTTTGGGACAAAATTGGGACCAGAATTGAATCACCTAACTCCTAAGGCAGTGCTTTTCATAAGATCTTCATTATTTCCCAGACTCTACTGCCTGCAATTACAGAAAATGTCTTGGCACACTGACTTCTGGAGACATATCAGCCTGGATTTCCAAATATAAGTCCATTTGCAAATTGAAAAGTGAAACGAAAGTTTTTTTCCATCTTGGCCATCTGGACACCATATGGAACATATATGGCACTTTTTAAGATAAAACAAGTTGTGGGTGTGGCCCAAAAAAACCCAGTAATTGATCAAAAATGCATTGTACCTAGGATGATTTTAACTATCTATTGAAGAGATAAGATGGGGTGGGTCTTGGGCTAAATTCTTTATAGGAATTATTTCATTTACTGCTCACAGGAACTCTATGATGTAGTTAATATTACAACCACTCTTTGACAGATAAAAACAAACTGAGGCTTAGATAAGTTAAATCAATTGTCTAAAGTCACAAAGTATGAAGTATCAGAGTCTAATTATAAACTTGGGTATTCTTACCCTGAAGCCTGTTGTTAACCTTTATTCTGATTTGGGGCTATTATGGCCTTTGGCAGATTTACCACTGTCTCTACTTGCTCTACTTCTTGCGTAAAGTTCACAAACCTGAATGCACTCTAGGTTTGCTGGCTGGATGTTGTTTTTTTTTTTTTTTTTTCAGTATTCTGTTTATCAACAAACACTTATACAACAGTGGTGCATCAAGCATTGTTCTAAAAATATATGTTTATTACATATATATTTGTTTACTCTTTACCACAACCCAATGAATGAGGTAAAATTAATATCTTCATTTTATAGATAAGCAAACTTAGGCATTTGCCCAATGTCAAACAGTTGGTAAATGGCATACTCTACACAAAGGTTGCATTATTTAATGTCATCTTTTTTTCTCCTCCTACTTTTTTAAAGCCCTATTTTCAAAAAGGAAACTTAAAGGAGAAGTACTTTAATTAAAGGATGATTGGGTAGTCCCTGATTCGTCTCTTCATCACCCTTACCACGATAACCTTTGGGGCACACCAAGCATCAAAATTAGAAAATTACTGCTTTAGCACATGTTTAAATAAACTTTTTCCCAATTATTCCACACAATTGTTGCCTATTCTGAAACCTAAAGGAACTGTGTTGCCACAAGCAATAACTTGTAGATGATTATGAAACCATTAAAATGACAATTATAAGGACTGTGTAATAACATGGCAAAGAAGCTGTAATATTAAGTGGAAAAAAGGAACACAAAATTGCATGCATTGTATGATTATATGTAAAAATCTTTATGCATATACATCTTGGAGTGGCATTCTTAGAGCAGTGGAGTTATAGGTGTTTTTTTTTCTTTTTAAAATTCCATCTGAGGCTGTTCTATCATCTAAAATAAAAGCAACCCCAATAAAATACCAAAACAAGGAAATAGTCTCAAGGAAGTATTCATTCTTTAACCTAAAGGAAAGACTTTAGTTGTAGGTTAACTATGAGGACAGTGATTCTTCATTAGATTATATTTTTGGGGCATCTATCTCATAATGATCTACCAGCATTTGGTAGATTATTTTAAGGGCATTGCTCTTGAATATTAGTCAAGAACCGTGTCGAGGCCGGGCGCAGTGGCTCACGCTTGTAATCCCAGCACTTTGGGAGGCCAAGGCAGGCGGATTACGAGGTCAGGATATCGAGACCACGGTGAAACCCCGTCTCTACTAAAAATACAAAAAAATTAGCCCGGCGTGGTGGCGGGCGCCTGTAGTCCCAGCTACTCGGAGAGGCTGAGGCAGGAGAATGGCGTGAACCCGAGAGGCGGAGCTTGCAGTGAGCCGAGATTGCGCCACTGCACTCCAGCCTGGGTGACAGAGCAAGACTCCGTCTCAAAAAAAAAAAAAAGAACCTTGCTGAATGAACTACATGCTTCCTCTTTAAATATCATTTTGCCATTAAAATAACTATTTGTAATGGGTTTGTCATGACATGGTAATATTTATATTAAAATGGTGAATTTTTTAAAAGGTGAAATGTAATGTTGCATACATAGTATAGTCATAGCTATATTTATATATTTTTAAAAAGCAATACATAGGAATAATGTAGAAAAGAAATACACCAAAATATTAAGGCTGGTTGTGTTGAAGGGAAAGTAGTTGGTTGGGTAAGCTTTTTCTTTCCTTTTAAAAATATTTTTCAAATGTTTTGAAAAGTATGAGTTATTTTATAATAGAAAGTTATAAGCTTCAGCTTTGTTTTTTTAAGTCAGGAACCTAAAGTAAAAAGCAAGAGAAGGCAGCATTTTATTTGAGGCTTCTGAGTGAAGGAAGTTGTTTAGAGTTCTATTTCTCATCTCTCTCTCCCTGGGAGATGGGAAATGTGATGAAGTGGGAGAAAGATCATCCAGTTTAAATGTAGACCCCAAATTTCTCAAAACTGCATAGGTAGCTAATGTTTTAGTCTTTGGTGTCTTGGACAAATGCCCAGTTTCAAAAGAGTATGTACCTTGTAAAATGTTAAGACTACAGCAGGCTCTCTTCTTAAAGAAGCCATTGTTTTTGTTTTTAAATATAATTTAACTTTAGAGATGTTATAATTTTTTAAAAAATAGTATATCAGTTGCATTTTCCATTTGAGACAAATCCAGCAATTCTATTTAGGAACACCTTGCACCACCTTAGAACTCCCAGATCTGGATGGCCATCAGAACAATCTGGGAAGCTTTTGAAGATAATAAAATGCCCAGGCTTGCAGGAGATTATGACTTAGTAGATAAGGGATGGCAGTCTCCTCTGGTTTGCTTAAGCAAAGATCTGTAACCAGGCCAAAGAAACACCATTTTAGGATGACCAACCATTCTGATTTCCCTGGGCCTGTCCTCATGTTAGCAATGAAAGTCCTGCATCCCAGGAAATCCCTCACTTCTGGGCAAACAAGGACAGTTCATAATCCTAAATCATCTTCTCTAGGCTCTTGACAATGACATACACTTAAATCACCATTTATCATGGTACAAACACAGAGACGTAAAAACTGAAAAGAGTGAAGTGAATACAAATAATTTCTTTGTAGAGTATTGAAATCATCAAAATGGTCATATTTTAAAAAGGAAAAACCACTTAGATTTTTAATCTTCTAATTTCCTGAATGTTTCTCTTTCCCAACAAGCATTTAACTTAAGAGAATATAATAGGGTTTCTTAGCTGTTATGACTTTATTTCAAAATGCCTCTTAGGAAAAGGCCAAAAGAATAACAATATTATTCAAAATGTAGGTTCAATTCCCAGCCATCTTGGGTAAACATTGCCTTTATTTTTGTTTCTTTCTTTTCAACTTTCCAATGGTAAGATAGTAAGCCCAAACATTAATGAGAGGGCTTTCTTTCAAGTTTGGACTAGAATTAAAGCATTTGGGTCAGTTGCTCCATCTGTTGAAGTTGGAATTGGGTACGGTATAATTCTAAGATTGTATTACTGTCTTCATCCTTTGTTCAATAGCAATGCAGTTGGAGGTATGAAATATGGAACTTTTGAGCATTAACAATGGGATGAAATGGGATGAGTAGTATTTATTATTATTAGAGATTTAGCCTATTACAATGAGCACATATTGAACCACAAGAAGTTTTATAGCTTTAGACAAATCTCTTTAAATATAGTGATGAATGACTTCTTGCTTTTTCTGCACCAAATCACATTGTGGAGCAAAAATTGACCGAAGGTCCATTTTCAATTCTTGTCCCAAATAAGGCTATACTACTTTCCTAGTGAAAACAAAACTCTGTTATTTTTACCTTTGTCAACTCTAGGTTAAGGAGAAGAAAATTATATGGAAGTTTTAAAAGATATGATTTCGTAATAAGTCCTTTTGATATTCATCCTCAGTACAGAATCTTGGGTAAAGCTTGCTTATAAAATTTTAATAGTGTTGGTTATGCTTTCAATGTCTGTTTATTTTAACAATAGGCTTCCTATCTAGGATCAGAGAACAAGTACTCTATTGCTAAATAAACGTGTCATCCTAGCTGGAGCAAAGGAAAATCAAAGGATGGCCACACTTTGGAGGAGCTGAGATGACTCACATGCAGTCAGCTGGCAGTATTGTGTAGTGACTTACACACTAGCTCTGGAGGCAAACTGATTGTGTTCAAATCCAGGCTTTATGTTTTACTAGCTCTGTAACCACAAGCAATATTTTTATTTTATTTTATTTAAGAGATGGGGGTCTCACTACATTACCCAGGCTGGTCATGAACTGGGCTCGAAGCATTCTCCTGCCTCAGCCTCCTGAGTAGCTGAGATGACTAGCATCCACCACTGTGCTCAGCTTAAGACATTTTGAGTTTAAGCTTTAGTTCCCGTCTATAAAATGGAATAATGATACTGACCTCATAGAGCCTTTGTGTGGCTTGAATGAAATAAGCAAAGCACATAGCATGGTGTGAGCAGTGAGGTACGTGCTCAGTAAGCCCTGGGTATTGATTTAATTTTCTTCTTCATTCTCTGTGCTGCAAACCCAGAGGAATTTATTAGTTTTTAGAATGGACCGCATGTTTGATTTCAACCTTAGGCCTTCATAGGTGCCATTTGTCTTATAGAAAATGCTCCTATAGCCCTTCATCTTCCTAAATTCCAACATCCTTCCAGTCTCTGTTCTTCAGAGAGGTCTTCCTTTATCACCTAAACCACAGGCTGATCATAAAGCCTCCCCTTCATTTGTGGGGACTAGCATGTAATAGACACTTAAAAGAAGATCATTATTATTACTAACATTATTATTTAAAAACCTAATGTCATAAATCAAATAAATGAGGAAGAGAGAGAGATAGCTTTACAAAGTAATGGTGTTCGTAGCCAATGCATTTTGCCACCTCTCACTGCAATTAAGCAGGATGTATCATGTAGCATATGCCAAATTTCAGTAATTATATTAACTTCATGGTTTTTGCCATATCTACACAATATTCATACAACTATTTTCCCAGAGTTTTCCTTATATTGGTTCACTTTTTTGTTTAATTTTATTTGAGAAAATATTAAATCACAACCATTAATGGGAAACCAGTCTCTGAGAACCACTGATCTAGTTTGACCCTTTCCGTTTCCAGATCAGGAAAATAAGGACAACAGAAGAAAAAGAACTTACCCTCAGTTTTATACCAAGTGTATATCAATATATCAATAGTATATCAATGGCAGCAGTTCAGGTTTTTTCACTTTTTTTTTTTTTTTGAAACAGAGTTTTGCTCTTATTGCCCAGGCTGGAGTGCAGTGACATGATCTTGGCTCACTGCAACCTCCTCCTCCTGAGTTCAAATGATTCTCCTGCCTCAGCCTCCCAAGTAGCTGGGATTACAGACAGACATCACCACGCCAAGCTAATTTTGTTTTTTTAGTAGAGGCGGAATTTCACCATGTTGGTCAGGCTGGTCTTGAACTCCTGACCTCAAGTGATCCACCCACCTCAGACACCCAAAGTGCTGGGATTACAGGCATAAGCTACTGTGCCCGGCGTTTTTTTCACTTCTTAGCAGGCATTTTTTTGAGTACTGCACACAGCCTCATGTAAGCTTTATTCCAGATAGGGCATGTTTTAGTTAGGTTGACACATTTGAAAAGGCCTGAAAGAATAATCCACACTTATTTTTGATGACTTGTAATGCTAACTAAGAAACCACCCTGGTGGTAGCAGTTTCTTTCTTTCTTTCTTTCTTTTTTTTTTTTTTTTTTTTGAGACGGAGTCCCAGGGTGGAGTGCAATGGTGCAATCTCGGCTCACTGTAACCTCCGCCTCCTGAGTTCAAGTGATTCTCCCGCCTCAGCCTCCTGAGTAGCTGGGATTACAGGTGAGCACCATCACAACTGGCTAATTTTTGTATTTGTAGTAGAGGCATGCTTTCACCATGTTGGCCAGGCTGGTCTTGAACTCCTGACCTCAGATGCTCTGCCCACCTCAGCCTCCCAAAGTGCTGGGATTACAGGCATGAGCCACCGTGCCTGGCCAGCTGATTCTAACAGAAAGATGATGCCCTAATATAAAGGAGTAATTAATGTTTCAGAAACTGCAACAAACTAGTGACCTTACTTCTCATCTCTGAAGATCACACCACAGCAGCTTCTACCTACTTTCCCAAC
Organism: Symphalangus syndactylus; assembly: GCF_028878055.3. Taxonomy (NCBI): domain Eukaryota; kingdom Metazoa; phylum Chordata; class Mammalia; order Primates; family Hylobatidae; genus Symphalangus; species Symphalangus syndactylus. The sequence goes on from NC_072429.2 coordinate 39,306,035, forward strand.
AAGTAAAAACAATAAATTTAAACACAACCAAATTCTTCATTCCAATAATTGTAATAATAAAGCTGCTTATTTATGAACAGCTTTATTGCAATTCATACTTCACACAATTAAAGTATACAATTTAATGTTTTTTCATATACCCAGAGGGTTGCCATGGTTGATGCAACTATAACAATATAATTTAAAAACAGCTTTGTTTCCCCTAAAAGAAACTGATATCCATTACCAGCCAATATTCACCTCACCCTCCTTCATCCCTACTCCTACTTCCTGCAGTGCTGAGCAATCACTAACCTACTTTCTGTCTCTATAGATTTGCCCATCCTGGAAATTTCGTATAAATAAAATCAGACAATATGTGGCATTTTGTGTCTGACTTCTTTTACCTGGCATAATGTTTTCAAAGTTCCTCAATATGTTGTTCCTTTTTGTGGCTAAATAATATTTCATTGCATGAACAAACCACATTTGTTTATCCATTCATTGGTTGGTGGACATTTCAGTTGTGTTTACTTTATAGCTATTATGAATAATGCTACTCTGAATGCTTGTGTGTAAGATTTTGTGTGAATGTGTGTTGTCATTTCTCCTGGGTATATATGTACATAGGAGTTGAATCATTGGGTCATATGTTGGTAATTCTATGTAAAGGCTACTATTTTACCTGCCCCAAATCCTTGACTCCTAGTAACAGTCCTCCTCCATCCCCATTTAGCTGCATAATTTCTCCCTCTTTGGCTAATCTTGTAGAACTATCAATCAACTGATCAGGATCTTCTCTGCCTAGGGGGTGAGCATGTGATCCAAGGCCTCCATCAGATGCGCTCTTCCTGGAATTTGAGTCTTTGGAAAAAGGACATCTACACTGAAAGGAGTAGGAGCTCATTCATCTCGCCCATTCATTTTCTAATATCTACATCCCAGAATGGCACTTAACACTTCAACTTTTTCTTTAAGGATTGAGTTAAATGATATCCCTCCAATAAGTTACCTAATTTTGTTTTTTCCTTAAGTAGGCCAAAGGTAGCTTTGTTGTTTACAACCACTTCTAGCCACATCTTGGACACTTTCATTGGATAAATATAAACACATGCCTATTTATCACTACAAACCGGTCTTTCTGCTGATGCCATAATTTAATCAACTCAAATCTTTTTTCCCTAGCCCATCATCCAAGAGAGAAAAGGAAAAACACCCTCCATTATATGCCTTATTCCCCAAAAAGGGAAGCTTCAAACAAGGCCCTGAACTTGCCTGGTTTCAAAGACAAAGATGCACACATGCCAGAGCCACCAACAATAGCTCTTTCTTGGCCAAGTTATAATCAGAAGCATTTGCATCAGTATGGTTCCTGCTCTTTCATGTGTATAAAAAGGATGCAGTTAAAACAAATTAAGGGTTTGCATGTCTTTGTGCTGTATTAATCCACAGAAGGGTTCTTCAAGCCCAGAGATTGGGTCTTGAACTCCCTTCTTTCCAACTGTGAAAGACAAAATGCATGGGATGATTAAAAAGATGATTTTATTCACTATATTATAATAAGAAAAATGTTTATTAATGAAGAATATTTCAAAGAAAAGGAAGGGGCCCATGATTTTATGGAGAAAATTAGACAAGGGACTCATGAGGCTGAGTGGAGGTGGGCCTCCACTGAATCACAAGTGAAGGGTGGTTCTTTGTAGTGAGTGCGTTCCTGAAACAGTAAAGCTTGGGAAATTTTAGTGGGGAGAAAAACAGAGGGCCTAGATAAAGCTAGATTTGGTTCCATACTTCATTTATTTCTTCCTTCCCTCTCTTTTCCATACTTTGTTCATATAGGAAATACACATTGAATATCTATTTTTATGGGACCAGGGCTCTGGCTTTAAGACAGAAGAAGATCCTGGTTTTAAAGTCCTTGTCAAAGGAAACAGAAAGCAGTAGGTACCTTGACCTGTGTAGGCTCAGGGAGCACTTGGTTTTGAGGCAGACTCTTTCTCTTACTGCCTCATTCTTATCACTCCCATTCTGAAGTCGCCTCCCCTCTCTTTAGTCTCTTTACCTTGGATCAAGATGCCGCTCTCTCTGGATAGCACTTTCACATTTTCCTGCTGCCTAAATGTAGTTTCCTCTAAAGAGCTTTTCTAGATTTCAAGGGCAGTACACAAGACAGCTTTCGGAGTTTTATGGTCTCTGCCAAACCCAATCCCATTCTTTAAAAAAGATAGTCTACACTCTGTTAATTTTATGTAAAGTGGTATCTAAAATCGACTTCAGGATAGCCTCCAGCCCCCTCTTCCAACTCAACTGCCTCTCCTAAATGCCCCTTATACAGAAATTCCAGTAGATCCCCAGAGCCTAATGAACTGCTCCTTTCTTTATTATATTCTTTAACATTGTGCCTTGTTGAAAGTATTTATATATTTCTGTTCTGGTAGTTTTTAAGACTTTTTTATTCATGCGTATCTCCCCAAATACCTTTTATACTTATCAGGTATAGAAGTCTTCCTGAGTTTAAGGAGCAAGAGAGAATTACAAGTATTGTAGGGAAAAATTTGCACTTCAGTGAACAACTATGTATTGTCTATAGCACGTCTTTCTAGTGTTCTCTTGCTCCAATTCTATGGGAACTACAATTCTGGAAGCTATAGAAAAATAATAGCAATGTCAAATAATTCTTGTCTACAGACATGCAAATTCTATTCAGTAGAGCTTCAAATGATTTCCAACTTTCATTGTGGGAGAGTTCACTCTTGCCTATATTTGCACATTCATTTCAATATTCCTGATCTATAAATGTGTCTGTTTTATGATTTTACTGATTTTTAACACAACTCTATTTTTCTCATTACTTTGTTAAATAAAATTCTTAACACATATCCTTTTTTCAAGTCTATATGAGAATCATGATTTTACCTGTTTTCAAAAATTATATTTTAACAAGGCTGAATTACACTGAGTTGCTCAGCTCATCAAAGTACACAGAGGAAAATCCCCATAGATATGAGTTCAGGAAATAGTGTAGTAGTTAAGAATAGAGGTCTGGAGTCAGACACCCAGGTTCAAGATCTAACACTTTTTTCCTCCCTGAGATCTATGACCTGAAGCAAGCTACTTACCCCTTTTGTACTGCAGAGGAGATAATACTGCTTATTTTACAGGGATGTTGTAAGGATGACATGAGTACATCAAATTACATGTAACATACAGTTTTACAGCAGACACACCTGACAGCAATAATTTAAGCATACACTGAGAATGACCCTGTGGTCTAAGAAGAATGTGTCTTTGAAGTTCTGAGCTAAGGGATCCAGGAACAGCCAACCGGGAGATTCATTTCCAATCTATGAAGGACATCCAAACTCCTGGCCCATATTTTTGTAATGCAGGCCGTAGAGAGAAATGGGTCTCTTTGTTTTGGGTTGAATGGTGATTGCTAGGTGGAAGTTGCTGAATAAAAATGCTTTATAAGTTACATCCTTTTTACAAACGATAGTGGTTTTCCTGTCTGGGCCCTCTGCTCCTGGACCTCCCTGTATGTAAAGCCCTCAATTGATCCTATGTCTTCTTCGCTGGCTCTGGGTTTCCTTGGCCCCTTGGACATGGTGCTATCCCTATTGGAGTCAATAAAGGTCTGGCACGACATTAGTAAGAGTTCAATAAATATTATCTATGTGTATTATTAATCAGTAAGGAGACATGTAAGTAAATTCTGGAACCCATTGAATTCTAGCGGTTAAATACAGCAAAACTTTACAAATCACATGTCTCAAATTCATAGCCATGGTTTAATTTATAGGAGAAAAGTTTGAATTGATAAAAAGGAGTAGAATCTAGCTTCCTGAGATATTATTCTGCAATTTTTGTCCCACTTTGCAAATAAGGCATTTAAATGTTCACCCTGGGATTTTCAAACCAAGGATCTTAATTGACAGACAAGTCCATCCTGTCTCTCTCTATCTCACTTTTAGACATCACTCCTCCACTTCTACTCCACCGCACCCTTCCAGGATTTCTGACAAATATCTTCTCTGACACCCAATATAAAATGGGGCCGAGGCACAAATATCAGGGACTTTTTTGTCTCGGGAAATCCATTTTCAAGGTACCAATATGGAATCCTTTCTAGCCAATTCCTGCCAGTGTATTTTCTGAGTCATTTTGGAGTCCTTCGTAACCTCACATTTTACCAGCTACGTTTTTGGCCAGATAATAGTAATTTCCTTTATGGATATCTCTGATTAGTTGTCTGGAAGACAAAGATAAACATGAGAATAAACAACCCACGAAACAGAGGAAGAACAAGGAAGCATCAGATTCACATGGGAAGCTGGAATGGCAGGAGCAATGTTTACCTGCATTCACACTGCTATTTGCAAATTATGGGCAGTGGAAAGAAGTTGTATCTCAGGGAAGCAATCACAGTGCTTGCATTCTTTATTCATGGGGTGATAGATTGTTTTGCTCTATTTTTGTTTTTTGGATTTTTTAGACTGCTTTTGTCTTTTCTAAATCAGAACAAATTAAAAAAGATTTTAATGCATAATTTCACTTTTGAATAGTCTGTTTTATCTCCTCATATCCATAGGTAAAAGATGAAAATCATGTTTATTTTTTTCACATAGTGTCAATTTTCTTTTTTCTTTCTTTTTTTTTTTTTTTTGAAACAGGGTCTTGCTCTGTTGCCCAGGCTAAAGTGCAGTGGCACCAACATGGCTCACTTCAGCCTCAACCTTCCTGGGCTCAAGTTCTCCTGCCCTGGCCTCCTGAGTAGGTAGGACTACAGGTGTGTGCAATCATACCCAGCAAATTTAATTTTTTGTACAGACAAGGCCTTGCCCTGTTGCCCAGGCTGATCTCAAACTGTTGGGCTCAATCCTCCCACCTTGGTCTTCTAAAGTGTTGGGATTACAGGCGTCAGCCACTGTGCCAAGCTCTCAATTTTCTTAATTATGACTTCATAAGCCTGGAGAGGTCAAGAGAGCTAAATGTTTAAAGTATATATACTTTATATATATATATGATATATATAGATATATATGTATATGATATATATATCATATACATATATATCTATATATATCATATATATATCTTAATAAGTACTTCTGGTTACTTTACTTTTGATAACTACATAAAAAGATTTAGGATTACCCCAATTTTAAGACTCATTGCTTTAGAAGATTTAAAAAATGGAATAATTTTCTCATCCCTTCCAGTCATTGAGCAATGGAGGCACTTGAATAAAGAATGAATTTTGAGTCACCCTTTGATCTATCTCTCCTCCAAGACTAGCACTTGGCGTAAGTAAGTGCAATAGAGGGGAAGAGAGAGAGGGTGATTCTAGGGAGCTACAAGAGTATATGATCATTGCAATTTTACAGGACAACAAGAGACCACTTTTCAAAATTCTTGTCTATTCATTGACATAAAAAATCAACATAAATTGGTTCATCTTTCATTTGGAGTAGTAAGCCTCCAAGGTCAACTGGTTAAGTGATGTGAACCAAGTACATTCAAGTGTGAGATAATGTTCTGATTATTTAGAATGTTTGGAGGGATTTGTTCTCTGATGAGGCTAAAAAGTCACCACAGTAAGGCTATCAATGACTCATCATAAAGGTCAGGGGGGAGAAAAACTGTTCCCCCCTCCCTCAGTATGGCATAAATAGTTGGATTCATTTTCCCTGCTTTTAACCTGTTTCTCAAATGCCCTGAACTGACTAAAGCAAAGGAGAGAAAAAAAAGATCCATTTATTGTTCAGTTCAGTTTCCCAGTTCAGCATATTCGTATTGAAAATGTTTAACTCACATACATAACAAGCCTTTAAAAGGGAGGTTGCTTTCGACCAAGGAATGTCATATTTGGGAGTTGTTTACCTCTGAAAAACTCAGTCAGAACCTTTAGGAGCAGCCCCTGCGTTTCAATAGTTGTAAAAAGTTCTAGTGATTCTAACATGAGAACCATTGGTTAGAGTCAGAAAGATCTGAATTTTTAACACCATTTCATGTTCTTAAGAATAATGTGGTTCCTTTGTAATTCACTTCAAACTCGAAGCCTGTTTTCTTGTCTGTAAAGTGGGGATATATAACAAATATTATATTAGGCTTTAATAAATATGGAAAAGAAAAAAAAGAAAGGCACAGTCTAAAAATTATATGTTAATCCTTTTCTATCCTACAACAGACACCCTCCCCCACAAAGAGTTATAAAAGTGACAAATGTCTCATTACCATATTCAAATGTAATGAATTTAAAATAACGGTTTTTTAGATGATTAATTCTGACCAAGCATCTTTTCCTCTTTGCTGAGTGAATAATAATAATTAATTTACAGTAAGCAGGTGATTCACATTCTACTCACACACAGATTTCCTGGCTAGACCCAATGAGGAGGATCAAGCCATCTTGGCTGGCTGCCTATTCATCCATGGGATTATTCTTCTTTACAAACAGACTCGCCACAGCAAGATGAATTCACATCCAGCTGAGACAATTGTCCTTATCACCATGCATCTTCTGGGAATGTTCCCCAATCTCCACCACATGTCCTCTATCTCCTTTTGTAATCACACGAGCAACCATTTTGCATGCTTTCTCTGCACCAGTCAATTTGTGCTAATTATTTCACATATATTATTACATTTAACCCTCACAACAGCTCTGCGAATGAGACATTATTATCTTCATTTTACAGATGAGAAAACGAGCTCAGAGGGGTTTTAAAAACTTGCCCATGGGCACAGAACTAATATTTAACACCTGGATTTGAATCCAAGTCAGTCTGGCTCTTAGCCATTACATCAAATTCCTTCTTGACCCACAAGACAAATTAAGTCCCACCCAGATTTTGCTCTTTGTTCCAGATCAAATTGGAGAGCAAATAAAGTATCCTATCTCAGAAAACCTAAATTGCACACTTGCATTACTAAAATAGCTGACATTTATTGAGGAATTACCGGGCACTGAGTACGTTTATGCCTATTGTTCCTTTGTGAACCACCTTTTCTAGACTTTTCACATTTTTTATTTTTAAACTAATACAATATTCTTGCATGTTCAAAATTATATGTACATACTCACCTACATATATCATGTCTATTCACTGTACTCTTCACACTCTGCTTCTCCCACTCTGCTCATAGGAAACTATTTGCAATTCCAAGAACCAGCCAAGCTATTTCTTGCCACTGGTGTCCTACATAGAATCTTCTTTTCTTCTTTTCTGTAGTGTGCGCCTTCAATACCACTTTTCTTCTCCTTACTCGTTCTTCAGAAGTCACTTTCCCTTACCTTCTAGAGATGGCTTTATGTGTCTTGTGTCTGGGCTGACCCTTTTGGTACTATTTAGCAGGCTATATTTTCATTTGCATTTCGTTTCATTTTCATTTCATTTGTTTGTCTTTCCCATGATGTTGAGAGCTCCTACAGTGACTGATGCATTAGATGTGCGTAACAACATGCCTACATAGGCTGAATCCATATAAAAACCTCTTTTAAAATATTGTACATCTGATTTTTGTAATCCACACTGGACCACCTTGATTACACCTCATGTGAATTCAAACCCCTGCATTGTCAGCTTCCATGAAGTGGAACAAAAGTTGTTTGGTACAAGATGGCAGAAACATATAGACTGTTTTACTTAACCAGTAACTTCCTCTTTGCTTTTTCATTTATTAGCCTTTCCTAAGCATTCTCAAGCTTTGCCTTTGGACAAAAAGAAATATTAGCTAAAACATCAGTTTGCTTCAGATTTAGAAACAGGGAGCAACTGGATAAATTAAATTGCTAACCTCAGTCTAGATTGTATGTATGTCCTTTTTTTTTTCTTTTTTGAGCCAGGGTCTCTCTCTATCACCCAGGCTGGACTACAGTGGCATAATTGCTGCAGCCTCAGCCTCCTGGGCTCAAGCGATCCTCCCACCTCAGCCTCCCGAGTAGCTGGGACTACAGTAGTACATCACCATGGCCAGCTAATTTTAAAATTTTTTTTTGGTAGAGATGCGGGTCTAACTATGTTGCAAAGGCTGGTGTATGTCCTTCTAAACACAAGGAACACAGTTTAAACTCTCTGGAATTTCTGGAATTAACATTGAATTTTAAAGCAAAGTTTTCCAGCTTAAAAAACAATAAAACTAAGACAAGATACTATACAATAAGAACTATGTGTAGAATATGTTTCCTGACTGTGAACCTGTAAGTTTTTGCTTCTCAAAGGAGGGTCAAAACACACTCTTCAAGGAAAATTTAAAAATCTAAAACCAGTCTGAATATTCGGATGAAATTAAGACGAATCCAAAGTTGTAAGATTTGCAATCAATATGAGGATATTTACCATTTAAAATGGAGAATTCTGAGTTCTAAGGATTTGCTCTTTGAAGAGGGACCCATAATTACAGACTGCATTCAGGTGTGTGAACTGCATTTAAAAGGAGCCGAAGGTCATGGTGCTGAAAGAACAGTTCCTTACTGAAGATACTTCACCTACACCAGCACTAGCAGGAAAGTGTGACCTAGGAATCTTCTCCAAGTTAGAAGGCACCAGTAACACGTATTGTAAAATGATTTTCAATAGAAAGAGTCTCAAAGTAGAGACACCAGAGAACATTATTTTTTAGAATGTGGTTTCAGAACCACCTGCAGCAGAATCACCTGAAGGATGCAAAGTAACATGCAGATTTCTTGAATATGTTAAGGCCTTTGATATCTGTTGTCAAACTGCCCTCTAAAAGTGCTGCAGCCATGGCCGGGTGCAGTGGCTCATGCCTGTAATCCCAGCATTTTCGGAGGCCAAGGCGGGCGAATCACCTGAGGTCAGGAGTTCGAGACGAACCTGGCCAACATGGTGAAACCCCGTCTCTACTAAAAAATACAAAAATTAGCTTGGTGTGGTAGTGTGCACCTGTAATCCCAGCTACCCAGGTGGCTGAGGCAGGAGAATCGCTGGAACCCAGGAGGCAGAGTCTGCAGTGAACCGAGATCATGTCACTGCACTCCAGCCTGGGTGACAGAGCAAGATTCTATCTCAAAAAAAAAAAAAAAAAAAAAAAGGCTGCTGCATGTATACAATAGATAAGATAGGTATTCCAATACAATGCTGCTCAGACTGTATAAACATGCCCAGAGGTGATAGATGTGAGAATCTATGAGAATCTATTTTACTACACAGATACCAAACTGTATACACTGTAGATCAAGGATTCGCAAACTTTTGCTGTGCTGGGTGAGACAGCTAATATTTTCAGTTTTGTGAACCATATATTCTCTGTTGATATTATTCAACCCTGCTGCTGTTGCAGGTTGAAAGCAGCTGTGGGCAATACGTAAACAAATAGATATGACTGTGCTCCAATAAAACCGTTTGGACATTGAAATTTGGAAACTTTTTGCATTTTATTCAGGGTCCCCCGCATTCGAGATCTTATCTAATCTTCCTGGCCCTATCCGTTGCTACCCTACAGCTACAGCATTGTGCTCTCCAGCCAAGCAGGTCTGCTCACTGTTCTCCCAGCATTTCCCACTATGCCAGGAATGATGTCATCCATCTTCCTCTGTTAAAATCCCACTCATTCTTCATTGTATGTGGTTTGCTTTCATCTGTAGCTCCCTTTTCCTCTTGTGACAACACTTATTACAGTCTGAGCAGCATTGTATTGGAATACTTGTCTTATCTATTGTATTGTAAACTTCCACAACACCTTGCATATTCCCTGGCACAAAATAAGTGCTCAATAAATATGTAATGAATTGACTAAATGGGCTGTTTCCCTTTTGTTATTCTAGCAGGTTCCTCCTCTCCTCTTAGCTGTGAGAGCGTGAACTTGGCTCAGCATTTGGGGAGTGTGAACTTGGCTCATTAGCATTTACATTATTTTAGGACCAAAAAACACAATTAGTCAAAAAACAAACTACAATATATATTTTTGTAGGTGCAATTTTTAGAGCCAAAAAATTCCTTCTTTACGACTAGTCATTTTGTAGTATATTATTTGAGTGTGTGGTAATATTGAATTTTTTATAAGAAATAAGCAATTTAACAAGTTAACATTGTACTTTAAGTATTAAAACAATTTCTATTTACCAGCCAACATTAAGAATTATTAAGCAAATTGTTAGATATCACATAGTCAAAACTGAGTATTTTTTTTAAGAAAGGCTGAATAAGGTTAATTCAAAAGTTCTTTACAAGAACAAATTTCTAAGTGGTTCTTGGATTTTATCCAATGTCTTCAAAGGAAAAAACAAACAAGCAAACTTGATTGCTATGTCATCAGGTATACTAAAATCTGGGGAGAGTTTTATTTTTATAGTAGATTTTAGCCAGAAGGGAAAGAAACAACGGGAAAGTTACATTTTTAATAAAATTAGATCTATTTTCCTCGTGGGAAATGTTCATGTACGCTTTTTCCTGAATTAAAGACTTCTCAGAATCCAGATGTAAAAATTATTGGTTGTAAAAATCCAGATGGTGAAATTAATCATCATTATATGATTTATGATTATATTTCAATTACTGATTATTGAATTTTAATAAGTAATTATAAACTTGCCAGCCAATGTCAACAATTATATCCCTAACAATGAATAATCCACTTAACAATATTATATTCTTATTTTATTTTGTACAAGGGTAATTGCCGAGGCCTATATCCACCAGACTTACTGCAAGACCATAGACAACTTGTAAATCCTATCCCCACCTCTTAAGTCACTCAATATTTTAGTTTGAGAATTGATATTTAGTTACAATTTTAAAATAAATTATAGATAAATTATTATATTACAGATAAAACACTGCACCAGACAAATAATCCAGTATAATATTTGCATAGTATTTAACCCTAGGTTTTCTATTACAAATGTTCCTAACATATATTTAATACATGTTTGATTTTATGAATTTTAGATTAGTCAGATCTTAATATGCTCTAGTTACTCCAACAACTACTTAATCAACCTATTGCAAAAGACTGCAATGTATATTTTCACAGGTGTAACATTTACAGCCAAAAATTCTCTACTGGTAAAACGAATCATTTTGTAGTATATTATTTGAGTGTATGGTCATATTGAATTTTTTTGATAAAAAATAAACACTTCAGCAAATTAACATTGTACTTTAAATGTTAAATGTTAAAACAATTCCTAGTGGCCAGCCAACATTAAGAATTATTCAATAAATTATTAGACACTGCATAATCAAAGTTGAGTAAATTCTAATATGAGCTCTGCTAAAAAATATCATTTAAAAATGTATTTATATCTTATTATTTTTAGTATATTTTTATGTAAGTTTTATACATGCATTTGGCTACATCTTTTATCTAAGGGTGTCTTCAGGGGACAAATGTCTAAGAGTTTTATGATTAGAATAGAAGGTAATCTGATTTGGTTTCCCAAAATACATTTTTAACTTTGGTAACACCTAAGACTGATTAGTAATCATTCCCTACATACTACATAGAGTTCTACCACTGAAAAACAAAAATTCTAGATAACACTAATTCAACATGTGTTTATTGCTTACCTGTTGATCACGGAAATTGGGGCCAGGCACTGAAGCAAATAAAACATTTGTAAAGAACAGTTACAACCTGGCATAAAATATCTCACATTTTTTTCAGCACCACAGCTTTTTATTTTCATTTTGTTGATAAGGGAAGAGAAATAAAGAGCTTGTGTAGTTCCCCCAAATTCACTCAGTTAGTGGTGGACTCAGAATTCTGGTCCAGATTTTCTGACTTCTGATCCCTTGCTTTTCTCATTCATTCCACATAAATACTGTGCTATTTCTTAATAAGACATGGAAAGTGGAGCTACACAATTGGACTAATTGTCTGAACATATTTTCTTCATGTATCCAATATAAATTATTCTAAAAACTTAGAAACATTGAAGGGATCCTATTTCCTGTCCCTTCATCTTAATTAGGAAAGATCTGGAGGAATAAGGCATTCCAGGGAGCTGCCTGGACAGGGAATTATTTATTAACCAAAAAATAAAATCAGACAAAAGCATTGGGTTAAAAAGGCATTATCAATGCATTTGTGGTTTCTGAATGTATGCATAACCAAAAAATTCTCAATGAAAGAATTATTCGCCATATTTCAATTTTTTCCCTCTCATATCTTTCAGTATTGTCATTTGTACCCTGGCCTGTTTGCCGCTTATATTGGAGCCAGGATGTGCCCTCATCTCTGGAGTCAGCAAGTTTCTGTCTGGAATGAAAGGAGCTTCTCTTTTTAGACTGTCATCTTACTTGACTACCTTTCTTTGTGCATTACTTAGTTTAGCCTCAAGGGAATACTAAAATCAAAGGTATCCTTTTAAATGTTAAGTCTAAGTTTCTTGAGCCACTTAAGCTTCATAGTAACAACAATATTCCCAATAAGAGAAAAATAGTTGGTTTTCTAACCTGTCTCAAACACACTACTGGTTGATTAAGAAGCACAGAGTTCTGAAGACACATCTTTTAGAATTTGGATTGAATTTCTGCCCTGGTATGAATTATGATTACTTTCATTTTAGGAGGGGAAAACATGATGTTATTGTTGTAAGCCTCAGCTTTCCAGGAGTGAAGGACTTCCGTACATCATTATTGGCCAAGGGTTATTCTCAAATGCAAATAATTAAGCTAAGACGATAACTTATCTGGTAAGGAAAACAAGCTTAAAAATCCCAATTAATGGATCAGTTTCCAATAGATAGCAAACTTTAGAAGAATGTGAATGATTAGTATAGGTTAGTGGTTGTTATTCAGAGAGAACAAGAAAAAGAGAAAAGGAAAGGGGTACCAAGAATATCTGAACTCTGTGATATTTTATTAGCTAAAAACATATGAAAATATGATGAAAAGTTAACTAGACTGTGAGTACATGGGCATTTGCTAAATTACTCTCTGCTTTTCTGGACTTTCAAATTTTCATTGAAAAGGAAGGAAGGGAGGGAGGGAGGAAGGAAGGGAGTGATAAACAAGGAATATGTTATTGTTATTTTTATCTTTGAATAGTAACAGGTAAGAGAGAATCATTTTATTTTAAATAATCAGGATGAGATTGTTATAAAAATAATGTAAAACCAATAAGAATATTTTGTAAATGGGCAAAAAACATAAACAGTAACTGGAAAAATAACGGTACGTTTAAAAAATCTTGGAAACATTTGAGCCATTTTGATTGGCAATAAAGTGGGACAAGTCATAGGCTTGGCTTTTTTTTTTTTCTTGTTACATCCTGTAACTCGCTTTATTGTCTGGCCCTTACTTAGAGATTTTCATTTAGGAGATTAAATTGCACCTGTGAGCCTGCATCAATGAAACTAGAGGATTAGAGCATTTGAAATGAATATCTCTGTTATCATATTGGTTAGCAACTACTTTAAAATTTATCTTCTTCCCACTTAGGGCCAAAGAAAATTCTGTTTTTGGAACTGGCTTTTGAACATTTGAGAATATTAAAATCAAAGAGAGATGCTCAGTGTATAAAATTGGGAAGGAAACCCCAACAACTCAGCACCAGAAAGGTGATTATGTCATGTCCTATTAACTAATCCTTTGGTGGAAAGGATTTACCTCGAGGACATTTGTAAGCCCTCATTTCACACTCTCACCATAATGATCATTTTCCCACTCAGCTGTCCAACTGCTGAAATACTTTGCACGAGGTGACAATTTGACTCTGATGAGAGGGCTGATTTTATTTTATTTTTGTTTTTCACTTTAGATAATATATCTGCCTAATCGAGTAGGGAGATAAAAGCTTGGGTCAATAATTTTCCATTGGCAATTTTTACCATGCTCAGTAAATATATTTCTATCTAAAACAACATCCTGGACACCTATTTAAAAATAACATTCTTTATGATTATAAATGTAACTCACACTTACTATAAAGATTTCAAAAAATATAGAAATGCATGAAGGAAGAAACTAAAACTTACCTGTAATCCTATGGGTTACACTCTGCTAATACTTTGATATATATTCTTGTAGGTTTTTCCCCTACATGTACATATTATTATAAAAGCAGATTTTTTCTGCATGTACAATTAAGATTGAAAATATTTTATAACCTTGTTTTAACATTGTGCATATATTTGAGAACAACTTGTTTTTAGGTTTTAGGTTTGTAACTATTGGCTTAAATGTGGCTTTGTCAGAATTAACACTTTGTTCACCAAATATTGAGCTGAAATTAAATAGTGGCCTGACAGGAAAATTCACAGAGTATGATGGAGGTATATGGAAAATGACAGTCGTTTTTAACATACATATCCAGCATTATTACAGTATCAACTTGTTCCATAAAATCCTGCAAAGTTAAAGTTACAGAACACCATCAAGCTCATCGCAAAGTCTCTGTGATATTAATAATATCTCTATACTCTTAGGAAATGTGAGACTAATATTTATTGAGCACCTACTGTATGCCAGACAGAACGCTGAACATTTTGTAAACACTGCCTTATTTATATATGGCATCTCTCCACGAAAAATTAGATTTCTAATCTCTATGTCCATCAAAATCGGGACAAGATAATGTAGGTTCAAATTCCTGCAACTCAAAGAAAGAAAAGAAAGAGGGTAGGTTTTGATTAGAATTATTTAAATTAACTGATGAGTCAAGGTAAACTGTATAACTCCTCTATTTTCTTCTTATTTTGAGAATAGAGGCATAACCTTAGTGAGAACTAAAATTTTATCTTCTGTTGGGTAGACCTTGCCTTATGAGAATGCAATGTGGCTGTGCGCAGTGGCTCATTCCTGTAATCCCAGCACTCTGGGAGGCCGAGGCAGGCAGATCACCTGAGATCAGGAGTTCCAGACCAGCCTGGCCAACATGGCAAAACCCCATCTCTACTAAAAATACAAAAAAATAGCTGGGCATGGTGGTGGGTGCCTGTAGTCCTAGCCACTTGGGAGGCTGAGGCAGGAGAATTGCTTGAACCCGGGAGGTGGAGGTTGCAGTGAGCTGAGATCGCACCATTGCACTCTAGCCTGGGCGACAGAGCAAAACTCCATCTCAAAAAAAAAAAAAAAAAAAAAAGCTATTTATTTATTTTTTATTTTTTTGAGGCAGAGTCTCCCTCTGTCACCCAGGCTGGAGTGCAGTGGTGCGATCTCGGCTCACCGCAAGTTCTGCCTCCTGGGTTGGCGCCATTCTTCCGCCTCAGCCTCTGGAGTAGCTGGGACTACGGGCGCCCACCATCACACCCAGCTAATTTTTTGTATTTTTAGTAGAAACGGTGTTTCACCGCGTTAGCCAGGATGGTCTCGATCTCCTGACCTCGTGATCCGCTTGCCTCGGCCTCCCAAAGTGCTGGGATTACAAACGTGAGCCACCGCGTCCGGCCCGCGATGCAATTTATTTTTGTATAAAATGTATTCTGTGTGCTGCCATATCAGGATTGCTTGATGCATATCATTGCTTTCTGGGGAGGAGTTTCTGCCTTCTGCTGATCTAGAGGTAATAGAAGATGCCTCCGGAATACGTTTTCCTAGAGTTACAATCAGATATGCTATGTGCTCACTTCACAAGTCATCTCAATACAAAGTGGCATATGATTTACTTCAGTTACAGGAAATGCAAATTTGATTTGGTGTGTGACAAGTTCAAAGCACTATTTTCTTGCCCACATTACAGAAATAGTTTGCTGTTTGTACATTATATGGGATAACCCCTTCCCTGGGTGGTCTGACTTACAGTGTCTATAGACATACTGTTGCTCTTATATTTGTGATTGTCACAAATAATATATCCTCTATCTTACTAGAAAGGGACATGACAAAATTGTCATGTGTTCATGGGGCTAATACCTTTGCTTGGAGTCGAGTGGTCTGATATTTCCTTATGTGAGTGTTTGCCTTAACCAAAGTTAACTTCTGTCCAAGAACAACTGGGGCACTTAGAGATATTTCATTCCATAGCACCTTAATTTTGGGCTTCTCATTTATTACTTCTCTGGATCCTCATGACAGAGATCTATTATGGGTGTTTTTTTAAGAGCACAGGTTCTGTCTGAATCAGCTAGTGGGAAGTTTGAATTCCAGTTTGAAGTACTAACTGTGATACTTCAGGGAAGGAACTGAACTTCACTAAGGCTCATTTTCTCCATAGATAAAATGGAAATAATCATCACTTCAGATTTATGGGGTTCTTATGAAGGTTAAGGCAATGTTTATGAAAGTCTAAGCACAATGGGTTGCTCAAGGAATGAAGTCCATAATAATCCTATTCAGTGTAGGCAAACATGAAGGAGAAAAACACAAATAGGTTAAGCCGGACACTTGCCTAAAGCCACATAGTTGCAGAACTGGAGCCAGATCAGCAGTTCCCATTTTAGTCTTTCTAAAATTTTAATAGGCTGCTGTACTTTCTTAATTAAACGCATATGTGTACATGTAACTGTTATTTTTAAATGTGATACTTTGTCAACAAATGTAATTATTGTGCCTATACACTGCATCAGACATAGTGGTGAGGCAATGCAGCTATAACAATGGGGCTCACGTACAACTATGAAGTTCTGTTTGTATGCCCATGCTCCCACGCAAATATGCACATAAAAGTGTGTGTCTACATTCAGAATGTGCCCTCTCTCAAAGTAAACAGACTCTGCACATATCTTGCTTCAAGTTATGACTCTTTTGTAACTTGGACATTCGTTCAGAGCCTCTGCTTCCTCATTAGTAGAAAAGAAACAATAGGCCAGATGCAGTGGCTGACTTCTGTCATCCCAGTACTTTGGGAGGCCAAGGTGGGCAGATGGCTCGGGCTCAGGAGTTCAAGACCAGCCTGGGCAACATGGTGAAACTCTGTTTCTGAAAAAAGTACAAGTTTAGCTGGGCATGGTGGCACACCCCTGTAGTTTCAGCTACTCAGGAGGCTGAAGTAGGAGGATTGCTTGAGCCCCAGGGGTCAAGGCTGCCATGGGCTGTGATCGGGCCACTGCACTCCCACCTTTCCCATCTGGGTGACAGAGTGAGATGCTGTCTCGAACAAAAAGAAATGCTAGTACCGGACAGGTAAGGTTATTAAGATTAATTAAGATACTGGCTGGATGTCCTTAGCACAGAGCCTGAAACTAATAAAACCTGGATAAGCCTTAACTGTAATTGTTCTGAAGGAGCACTCACAGGAAATTCTGAGTCCATCACCAACCAGCATTTGTTAAGAAGGAGCAGCTGCCCAGAGGAAGTCAGCTTAAGAAGTCATAAATAATTCTGGTAGAGCACAGGCAGTTTAGCAAGTGGCTTTCTCTTCACTGGGGATAGAGTTTTTGTTGTTGTTGTTGTTTTGAGATGGAATTTTGCTCTGTCGCCTAGGCTTGAGCCCAGTGCTGCAATCTCTGCTCACTGCAACCTCCACCTCCTGGGTTTAAGCAATTCTCCTGCCTCAGCCTCCTCCCAAGTAGGTGGGACTACAGGCGGGTGCCACGACGCCCGGCTATTTTTTACATTTTTAGTAGAGATTGGGTTTCACTGTGTTGGCCAGGCTGATCTTGAACTCCTGACCTGAGGTGATCTACCTGCCTCAGCCTCCACAGGTGTGAGCCACCGCGCCTGGCCAGGGGATAGGTTTAAATTGTGTCAACATACGTGTCTTTGATCTAAGTTCAGGCCAACTTCCATTCCTCAATTTTTTGTGGCTGTCACAGACCTGAGACTGACATTCCAGTTTCCAGAGCCTTTGTTCCACTCCAAAATCAGAGTTCAAAGGTTCAGTTCATCAAATTCTATGCAGATGCCTTCAAAGAGTATGTCTATGTGCACAAAGAAGCCAGCCATATGCTTATGAGCATCAAATGAGTTAATATATGTGAAACAATTATAATAATGGCTGGCACATAGCAATAACTCCATAAACATTTTCTGATGCTGCTGTCGTTGTTATTGTTATCCTCCATTTATTCAAAAAGAATGTATCAAGTGCCTGTAGATGTTCTGGGCACGAGATATACAAAGGGGAACTGAACAGACCAGATCTCTGCCTTCATGGAGCTTAGCATGTATGTGTCTGTGCTTGGGAGGGGGAGTGTTTAGTTCGCAAAACAAACAAAGTTCAGTAAGTTGAGCAGGGCAGTGAACAACTGTGCTACCTAGATGGGTGGTAATAGACTACATTCTTGGTGAGGACAGGCCCATCTCCCTTGTTCGACACTATTGCTCCAGTATCTTGTGAAAGCCATAGTGTGTACCTGATTTATGTTGGTTGACTAAATAAATAAATGGGTGACTTTCTGAGAGGGAGCCCAGTTAAATCCGGCACCCCAGGTTTTGGGTTTAGGTGGTGTGTGCAGATATGATGTAAGGTATGTAGTTTGTGGATTCTGTTTATGTGGCAGAGTCTGCGTCAGATTATACGTGGGTGGATATAGGGAAGAGAATGAGGTTATGAAAGCATAGATGTACATAAGTAAAGTCTGCATATATCTGAGGTAACATGAAAAGTGAAGTCTTTGGTTGTGTGATTTTTGAAGTAAATCTGGGCTTAGGTGTGAATTTAAGTATCGGTTCTAACTGAGGTAAACCTGGACTCGTGTCAGTGTGTGAGATTAAAATCTGGGGTTTGTTGTATGAGGGACAGAGCATTAATGAAGAGTGCTTTGCAAGGCAAAATCTAAGAATGTGTGTGTGTGTGTGTGTGAGAGAGAGAGATCTGAAATGAGGCAAATTGGGGTGGTAAAAAGCAAATTCTAGGATATTATACAGAAGCTAAGAAAGGGCTTATGTGAGTCAAAGAGCTTTTGTGACTCTCAATGAAGTAAGGCTTCTCTCTCGTGTATGTGTTTGTGTTGTGTGTGTAAGCCAATTCAGGACTGTATGTGAGAGTGTGGGTTTGCAAGGCAGATTCTAGAACTGGGTGTAGTTATGAGTGTCATCCTAAAGATCAGGATGATGCAAGTCCAGGGTTCTGGGTAGGATTGTGAGTCTGTTGTAAATTTGAGTTTGTATGTGTTAGTTGTAAATCAGGACTTGGCTTTGAGATGAATCCACCTGGGTCAGCTGGGTTTTTGTGCACGAGGGACGTCAGAAAGCTTTGTGTTTGTGAGGCAAACTAGGGAGTTAGTGTGGGTGAAGCAGTCAAGTGCTGGAGTGTGAACCTTTCTAAGACGTCTAAATTGCAGGAAAGTGTGTGAAGCAAGGCTGTTGCGCGATCGGGCAGTGTGCGCCTGTGTGTGCGTGTGCGCGCGCGCCAAGTTTGGTTTGTGATTGTGATGGGCACCGACGCTGCGTCAGCCCGGGAGGCCACGTTAGGGTTGGGGGTGCGTGAGGAGGTGCGGCCGGGCGAGAAGTCCGGCGAGTGAGCCAAGCGCGCCGCTACTCTGGGCCCCTGCGCCGCGCGCTAGCTGGCTGTGTGGCTCGCTGGCTCGCTAGGGACAGGCAGGAATCGGAGCAGCACTGCCGCCTCTGGCGCGAAGGCTCAGGCGCCTCCTCCCGCCCCAGTCACTGTGGCTCGGCGCACGCTGCCGGCAGCTGCCCTTTCCGCCTCTGGGGAAGAAAAACCCGCGGGCCGCTTTCGCGCTTGAACCATGGCCTCGGGCCGGAGGGGCTGGGACAGCTCCCACGAAGACGATCTGCCCGTGTACCTGGCCAGGCCGGGCACCACGGACCAGGTCCCGCGGCAGAAATACGGCGGCATGTTCTGCAACGTGGAGGGCGCCTTCGAGAGCAAGACACTGGATTTCGATGCCCTCAGCGTGGGGCAGCGGGGCGCGAAGACTCCTCGGAGCGGCCAGGGCAGCGACCGAGGATCGGGGAGTCGGCCCGGGATCGAGCGGGACACCCCGCGCAGGGGCCAAGGCCAGGAAGAGAGCAGGGAGCCCGCGCCCGCGTCCCCCGCCCCCGCTGGGGTAGAGATCCGGAGCGCCACCGGCAAAGAGGTGTTGCAGAACCTCAGCCCCAAGGACAAGGTAAGGAGGCCCCGGGTCACTTCCCTGCTTGCCTTCGTTCCTTTCTCCAGCCCTGGCCGCCATGGCCCGGGCACAACTTTTTCCAGCTCACTTTGCACGGGGCTGGGGGACCAGGAGGAGGAAAGGGGCATCCTCCACTGAGCGTAGCGCGACTTCCTATCCCAGACCCTGGATTCGCGCGTGTCGCCACTTGCAGCATCTTCGTGCAAGCGCGGAAAGGATGCCTGGGTTCCCCTGCCTGGAGCCGCGTCCTTTGCCCCTGCCTCCTCGCCGCACTCCTGGGCCATCCGGTCTGGGTGGGTGTGTCAGCCCGGGAAGGCTTAGTGATTTCCAGCTCTTCTCTCTGTCTGAGTAGCCAGCAGCACAATTGTCTTGCCCCCCTCTGGCCCTAGATTAAATCTCAACCCGGGTCACCAGGGCAGAGGGCAAAGTGATGCTGGGAATATGGGGGTCATCTCCATAGTGCCCGGATGAAAGTACTGGAGGGGCGGTCTCCCCTCTCAGTCTTCAAACATCAGCTCTGTCCCTGAAACTTTTGGGTGTGGAGCCTCTAGACTAAACACGCGAATCTCACTCTATGCCTCGCTTGTGTCTTAGCACGGCATTTCACATCTGTGTTTGTAAAGAGTGTATTTGTGTACATAGCTTGGCACAAGACTGGGTATCACAGGGGTCCAGCTGCCTCTGCAAGAATAGCATTATATTTTAGAAAACAGACGAGAGTATTGAGTGCACATTAAACTAGCATGAGATGCAAATTCCCTGCTGCTCTTAAATGTGCCAAAGCCAATTTCTTCTGTATGTGTATTTTTGAGAAACTTATGTCACACTGAACTGACTGAAGGGATGGCATTGAAATCTAGCTTGCCCTGATTTATGTGTCTATTTCACAGAGAATCAGAGATGTAGTTCAGAAAATGTAGGGCCTGGAGGGCTGGAGACTTCGGAGTTCAAAATGAAGCTTTCAGTTGGGGAATAATAGTAATCAGATGCCCTCACCCTTGTCTAGGTAATGGCCGCAAAATCCATCCGCATGTATTATTCTGCACTAATATGGTTAGGAATAATAACCTGAAATGGAAATGTCTGCCTCAGAGCAATTACAGTTAATGCTTATTCAGGTTTTAGTTGTTTTTCCATTAAAATGCAATGAGGTAGTGAAAGAACAGCATCTCTCTCCACTGTTTTATTTTTGAAAGTTTAGACAAACCGACCAACCAACCTTTAACTACTAAGACCACCAGGGAAAATAAGTGCTGAAGTTAGTGCTGTTCAAGGGTACCACTTGGAAAACAATGTCGGCTTCCTCTGAAATCATTCATTTAGTTTGTGATTCTCACATCGTCCTTTTAGTGTGTGATTCCCCTAAGCCCTTGCCTACCAACGTTTTAGGGAAAGCTTCTGATATTTTGCAAATGTTTTGGTTGATATCTAAACTGAAGAAGAACCCTATAGAAAGGTTATTCCTTTTTTCATGTCTGACTTGATCCGTATTGAAATGTTCCCTTCCTGACTGGAAGGGGCGGGAGCAGTGATGGAAAAGGTCGGTAACAATTGCTGTGAGTCAGTGCTATTCCCTTAGCTGAAACACCCCTGATGTAAGCCAGATAATATGCTGGGTTTGCAAGATTTAAGAATGGTAACTAGAGAAAGGGAAAATATTCCTCCTTTAAACCTAGCAATTCTCCCGTTTTCCTCCCTTTTGCAAACCCTATACTTTTGGCTACTAATTGAGAAATAATAATACAACCTAGGCATCAGCAGGATTTCTAGTGCTACATAGTTATTTGTAAGTTTGGGCTTGCCATCTGCTTCATCCAGGCCATGTTATTATCTCTAATTTGGTTGAATCACACTGTTAGAAGAGACCACAGAGGTTATCAAGTTCTGAACTTGTTGTTTATTTCCTTGAGGGTAGAGATTGTGTATTTGGATTTATCTGTGTGGCTAGAATGCTTGGCACACTGGAGGTGCTCAGTAAATGTTTGATACACTAAACCTCCTTAATTAAACCACCTGTTTTGCCACATAGCTGGCAAAATGATCATCTGGCCTCTGCTTAAATACAACCATTGTCAGGGAGCTCACTACCTCATGAAGCAACTTTTCGGACAACTTTACTTAAAAAAAAAATTAAGCCCAAATCTACCTACCTGTAGTTTCTACAAATTATTCTTAGTTCTGACCTATGGAAATATAAGGGTAAATATGTTTCCTTATTCTGAGACACTTTAATGATTTTTAGGTATGTGCACTCTTGTATCTGTCAGAAAAGGCTGGGTGATGCCACAGTAACAAACAACCCCCAACTCTCAGCAGCTTAATAAAAAACATAACAGCATATTTCTTGCTCCTGTTTGTCAAGTGTGAGTCAACAGGGAAGCTCCATTCATTATTGTGCCTTACTTGATGGAGGCTCCATCTCTACACGTCTGTGAATAGTATGTGGCAAATTGTATACACACTTAATTCCTTGCTGAAGTAATGAACATAATGTATGCTCACATTTCATTGGCCAAAAACCATGTCTATACTCAGCTTCAAAGAAATTGGTGGAATACAATCTTGCCATGATCCTGTAAGACTAGAAATATTTGGCAAATAGCTCTAATATCTCTCCCAGATCTGGAGATGAACTAATGGAGTGAAACCTGTCCCAACCTTTACTAGTTATATAACTGTAAGCATGTAACTTAGCCTCTGAGTACCTCAGTTTTCTCCTGTACAAAATAAGGATAATGGTGACTACTTTGCACCGTAGTATTCAGTACATATTAGTTATTACTATTACTCTTCAATTTTTACTGCCTGTTACATGTATGAGGGCAATGACCTCATTCTCCCTAAATTTCTTTCTTACTCTTATTATTCCTAGCTTCTTCAGTTTTCTCTTGTATGAGCATTTTACCATTCTGATTTCCTTTTCAGGTTATATTATATTACATGTTTTGTAAATATTTTTCTCAAAATACAGTGCCCAGAACTGAATACGTTGCTTCAGATGGGATATGACCATGGCGAAGTGCATTATGTTACTTAATTTTTTGGACTTTTATGGAACATATGCATCTGTGACTTACTATTGTCTCCATGGCAAACACCCTGCCATTCAAGCTTTCAGAAACGTTTTTCACGTAAGCTGCTGTTAGGCCAGGATGTTCCCCTTCAATGCTGGTACAATTTAATTTAAAACAAACCACCCCCCAAAAAATCTTAGCTATAGGATTTTATTTTTCTTCCTTCTATAATATTTATCACTATCTTAGCTCATCTTTCTATTATATCATATTAATCTTAAACCTTAATTCTATAATACAGCACTCCTACTGCCAGCTTTGTACCATTTGTTGATTTGATAGTATCACCTTTTGAACACTTTCTGTGTGCCTATACTAAATAGTGCTCAAAAGGTTGTTTCCTCACAGAAAATGGTTATACTGATAAGGAAATTGAACCCCAGAGACTAATTGTTTAGTCCCAAATCACATAAATAATAAGTGGGGGGAGCCAGAAGTCACAATCTGATTTTTCTGATTCCAGAGTCTGTGTTCTTTCCAGGTGGGGAGGCTGCTTCCTTATTTTAATATGAGCAGCCTGACTATTGTGTCAGCTCCTGACATGTCAATATTATTCAGAGCAAGGACAGATTTTCCTGCCACACCTCTAGAACCCTTCTTCTATTTTGCCACCAGCCCATTACACAGGAAACTTTGAGAACAGTTGTTTAACCTTGGAGAACAGTTGCTGCAAAATCCTTATTCTTTCAAGTTGATTGCAGAGCTATCAAAAGATATTTTTCATGTCTTGGTAAAATCAAAATATGCTTTGTATCTAGCATACCTAATTATTAACTTCTATCTTAACAAAATGAGTTTATTTAATAAATTATAATGAGGTTAAATAACAAAAGTGTTTACAGAATAAAAATATAAAATCGTAGGCTGGGAGCGGTGGCTCATGCCTGTGATCTCAGCGCTTTGAGAAGCCAAGCTGGGCAGATCACTTGAGGTCAAGAGTTTGAGACCAGCCTAGCCAACATGGTGAAACTCCCGTCTCTACTAAAAATACAGAAATTAGCTGGGCGTGGTGGTGGGCACCTGTAATCCCAGCTACTTGGGAGGCCGAGGCAGGAGAATCGCTTGAACCTGGGAGGTGGAGGTTGCAGTGAGCCGACATCGTGCCACTGCACTCTATCCTGGGCGACACGGTGAGACTCTGTCTCAGAAAAAAAAAAAAAAAGTCTCTGAGTGCCAAATTCCAGGTTTGAGTTATCACTAGATGCTAATATAGTGATTCTAAACCTATCTATAAACACCTTCTTAAATTGTATATTTAGAGTTTTCTCATAATAGGCATTCATGTTACTAAAATCCTCTATGGTTGGCTTACACAACTTTTCGTTTATAATTTTTGATACTAAGTGCATAGAAAAGCAATTCTAAGTGAAAAGTATGTATTTTTCATCATTTCTCAAGATGCTTTTCCATGCACACTGAATTTTCCTAGCAGTAAAATAGTTACTAAGAGGAAGACAATTATGATATGGCCTGCCAAGAGCAAATTATATCATAAGGACTGTCATCCAGCAAAAACAAAGTAATGACATTATGATTACAGGGGTTTTTATTGATAACTTTCTATCAGGAGTCTTGGGTCATTTCTAGTTTCCTGCTTCCCATGTGGGCCTCTTTTGTGCAAGATGTTTCCTTCATGAAGTTGGCAGGGGCTCTGGGTGCAGAGGGAACAATCTAGAAACAAATAAGATGTGGCTGTTACCTTTTTACCATTTGTCATTTGTCTTGTTTTTCCTGGGCTAAAAGTTTTCAAAGTGACTCAGAGAAATTCATGTTCTCCTCTTATCCTGCACAATGTGAGACAGCTGGAAATAGAATTCTAGGCTTATAAAGGCCTCACTAGCTATCAGAATCCAAACCCTGGCGTGTAAATGAATTTTATAAGGCTTCTCTGACAAATGAAAGTTTGTACCAAAGCTAGGAAAAAAGGCCTCCTGCTTACCTGGCCTTCAGGCCACACTTGAATCTGGGAGTAGGTTTCCTTCGCCAAACTTGGAAGTGTTTGTGACCTTTCAGAACTTTGGTTTAGTTTGACAGTAGGCATTTGAGGAACATAAAAAATAAGCCTTCTCAGTAATGCTGCGATTGGCAGAGTTCCCTCAAAGTAATGGTCCCTGGAGACAGGGTTTTGCTGACAGCTCTTGTAAGTAATGTTTAAGTCAGCCAGAACACTGTCTCTGATGATTTCAGTCAGTGACTCTTACAGCTGATTCTCTTGGTGATTTATTTCCACAGGGCGTTATCCCAACAAGTAATGTTTCTATGAGACAGGGAGTAAAGCTTACAAGGAAGAGGAAATCTGTCTGAGGAGGATGCAATCTGTGACTGCAAACGGAGGAGGCAGAAGGTCCATTTAGGTGTATGAGCACTTTTAAAATTAAGCTTCTAGGAGAATGTAACATTAAAATATGTTTGTAACAGAGAATCACATTGCATTCAAAAAACAGTTCTACTCCATCAAAGAACATATTAGGCAAAAACAAACAAACAAAAAATCAAAGTGGATAAAGTATTAGCAGTCTCAGTTTCCAGACCTAACCTTTAACCTGCTGTACAACTTGGGCAAGTTACCTCCCTTCTCTTGGAGCTATAGTTTCCTTCTTTCTAAAACAAAGGGGCTAGATCAAATGGTCCCTATAGTAATGGTCTTCTTGTAAACTTTCTTGATTGTGCCTCTTTAAACAAAAATTTTTTGAGCATGCTCCATATTCCTTGTGTGTGTATATATGTATACACATATGTGCATATATGTAAATTATATATGGAAATATCACACTAATATCTTATGACTGGCTGGGCATTGTGGCTCATGCCTGTAATCCCAGCACTTTGGGAGCCAAGGCAGAAGGATTGCTTGAGCCCAGGAGTTTGAGACCAGACTGGGCAATGTAGCAACACTCGGTCTCTAAAAATAATTTAAAAATTAACTAGGCATGATGGTGCACGACTGTGGTCCCAGCTACCCAGGAGGCTGAGGTAAGAGGTTTGCTTGAGCCTGAAAAGTCGAGGTTAAAGCCAGCCATGACTGGAAGGGGCGACAGTGAGACCCTGTCTTTAAAAAGAAAATATCTTATGATCATCATAAAACATAAATAAAAAATCTAAACTAAAAAAGAAGAGATACAAGAAATCCAAATATAAATTATGGTTGTTTTCCTTTATCCCAGTGGCTTGTCTTGTCCAACGAATTGGGTGAGTGCTTGAAAGTCTATGATCTCTAGACTAAATAGATAATAGTCAGTGGTTCTAACAACTTAGTCAATAATTAGTCCATTGTCAGAGTTCTTCAATGATAGATGCACTTTTATTGAACAATTTTTGAGAGATAGTTCAAAACTGTTGAAGCTTGTGATGAGGCTACAGACCAGGTGCTGGTTAGTGCTCAGCACTCTTTACAAATATGCATGTGGAGGTGGGCCAATAGCTTGTGGCTAACAAGGGAGGCCCCACGTCTCCCTTTACCTGCTGATTTTTGTCTTCACTCATTTTTGCAAAAAGTATTATTAAGGATGGGTGCGGTGGCTTATGCCTGTAATCCCAGCACTTTGGGAGGCCGAGGCGGGCGGATCATGAGGTCATGAGATCGAGATCATCCTGGCTAACACGGTGAAACCTCTTCTCTACTAAAAATACAAAAAATTAGCCGGGCGTGGTGGCAGGCGCCTGTAGTCCCAGCTACTCGGGAGGCTGAGGCAGGAGAATGGCATGAACCCAGGAGGCGGAAGTTGCAGTGATCCGAGACCGTGCCACTGCACTCCAGCCTGGGCAACAGAGCGAGACTCCATCTCAAAAAAAAAAAAAAAAAAAAAAAGCATTATTAAGCCCCAGCTAGGTAGGTGCACAATGAAAAACAAATGTTGGACAAATGAAGATGTACCAAACAGATCAGCAGTAAGAAAACATAAACATCATTTTCTCATCATCTTCTGGAGATAACTGCCATTAACCTAGGAGTGTATTTTCTTCCCATCTGTGTGTGTATATGTGTGTGTGTGTGTGTGTGTATCTGTGACATGCGTTTTTTTTCCCAAAAGTGAGGAGATGCAGTATTTCTGTGTTTAAATTATTTTTTATCATTTAGTATGGTCTGAAGATTTGTGTACCCCCAAATTCATAGGTTGAAATCCTAAGCCCCAAGGTAATGATACTGATTTGGTCATGAGCGTGGAGCCCTCATGAATGAGGTTGGTGTCCTTATGAAAGTGGCCCTAGAGAGCTGCTTTGCTCCTTGCACCAGGTGAGAACACAGCTAGAAGTCGCCATCTGAGTCAGAAAGCCGGCCTCCACCAGACGCTGAATCTGCCTTATCTTGGGCTTCCCAGTGTCCAGAACTGTAAGAAATAAATTTATTATTTATAAGCCACACAGTTTATGGTATTTTGTTATAGCAGCCTGAGCAGACTAAGATATCACCTTTTTAAAAAAACAAATAAGCTTGTATTTTTAGAGCAGTTTTGGATTCACAGTGAAGTTAAGTGGAAAGTACAGAGAGTACTTCCCATATACGGTCTCTGTAAACACACAACCTCCTTCACTGGCAACACTCCACATGAGAGTGGTAGATTTTTACAATTGATGAACCTACATCAACACATCATTGGCTGGATGTGGTGGCTCACGCCTGTAATCCCAGCACTTTGGAAGGCTAAGGCAGGTGGATCACCTCAGGTCAGGAGTTCGAGACCAGCCTGTCCAACACGGCAAACCTCGTCTCTACTAAAAATACAAATATTAACCAAGTGTGATGGCGGGCACCTGTAATTCCAGTTACTTGGGACGTGAGAGAATCGCTTGAACCTGGGAGGCAGAGGTTGCAGGGAGCCCAGATCATGACACTATACTCTAGCCTGGGCAACAGAGCAAGACTCTGCTAAAAAAAAAAAAAAAAAAAAAAAAGTCATTATCACCACAAATCCATAGTTTACATTAGGGTTCACTCTGGTGTTGCACATTTTATGGGCTTGGACAAACACACAATGACAAGTATCTACCATTGTAGTATCTTATAGGAATTAGTTTTACTGCCCTAAAAATCCTCTGTGCTCTCTCTATTCATCATTCTCTTCTGCCCTCAACTCCTGGCAACCACTGATCTTTTTACTGCCTCCACAGTTTTGTCATTTTCAGAGTGTCATATAGTGGGAATCCTACAGTATGTAGCCTTTTCAGATTGGCTTCTTTCACTTAGTGACATGCACATACATTTTCCCCACATCTCTACATGGCTTGATAGCTCATTTCTTTTTCTTGCTCAATAGTTGGGTGTGCGGCAGTTTATGTATTCACTTACCTACTGAAGGATGTCGTGGTTGCTTCCAGGTTTTGTTGGTTATGAGTAAAGCTGCTATAAACATTCGTGTGCACATATGTTTTGTGTGAACATAAGTCTTCAGTTCATTTAGGTAAATACCAAGGAGCACTGTTGCTGGATCTCATGGTGTGAGCACATTTAGTTTTCTAAGAAACTGCCAAATTGTCTTCCAAAGTGGTGCTACCAATCTGCATTCTTAGTAGCAGTGAATGAGTATTCTTGTTGCTCCACATCTTCACCAGCATTTGATGTTGTCAGTGTTCTGGATTTTGGCCATTCTACTAGGTGTATAGCAGTATCTCATTGTTTTAATTTGCAATTTTCCAATGACATATGATATGGAACATCTTTTCTTATGTTTAGTTGCCATCTGTCTCTGTTAAGCTCTTTGGCTCATTTTTTAATTGGGTCGTTTGTTTGTTATCATTGAGTTTTTTTTTTTTTTTTGAGATAGAGTCTCACTCTGTTGCCCAGGCTAGAGTGTAGTGGTGCCACCTCGGCTCACTGCAACCTCCATCTCCCAGGTTGAAGCGATTAGATTCTCCTGCCTCAGCCTCCCAGGTAGCTGGGATTGCAAGTGTGCATCACCGTGCCCGGCTAATTCTTGTATTTTTAGTAGATATGTGGTTTCACCATGTTGGCTAGGCTGCTCTCAAACTCCTAACCTCAGGAGATCCGCCCAACTCAGCCTCCCAAAGTACTGGGATTATAGGTGTGAGCCACCGTGCCTGGCCGTTATCATTGAGTTTTAAGAGTTCTGCGCGTATTCAGATAAGAGTTGTTTATCAGATATGTATTTTGGAAATATTTTCTCCCAGTCTGTGGATTGCCTTCTCATTCTTTTGACAATATGTTTTGCAGCACATATGTTTTTAATTTTAATATAGTCCAGCTCACCAATTATTTATTTCACGAATTGTGCTATTGATGTTGTATCTAAAAACTTCATCACCATACCCAAGGTCATCTATGTTATTTTCTAGGAGTTTTATAGTTTTGCATCTTACATTTAGGTTTATGATCCACTTGGAGTTATTTTTTGTGAATGGCATAGATCTGTGTTATGATTTTTTTTTGCACATAGGTGTCCAGTTGTTTTAATACTATTTGTTGGAAATATTATATTTTCTCCATTGTATTACCTTTGCTCCTTCATAAAAATCAGTTGATTACTTTTATGTAGGTCTACTTATGTGATATTTTGTTCCAAGTTTGTCTATTTTTTTACCAAGATTGTACTGTCTTGATTGCTGTGGCTTTCTTGTAAGTTTTAAAGTTGGTACTGTCAGTCCTCTGACTTTGTTATTTTCCTTCAATATTGGCTATTCTGGGTCTTTTGCCTTTCCATATGAAGTTTAAGATCAGTTTGTTGATATCAACAAAACAACGTGCTAGAATCTTGATTGGAACTGTGTCAAATCTAAAGATCAAGTTGGGAGGAACTGACATCTAGACAGTATTGAGTCTTCCTGTCCATGAGCAAGGAATATACTCCCTTTATTTAGTTCCTCTTTGACACCTTTCATCAGAGTTTTGTAGCTTTCCCCATATGGATCTCACACTTTTTTTTAGATTTATACCTAACTTGCACATGTTTCTTTAGATTTCTACCTCGGTTGCACATGGTTTTCTAGATTTATACCTAAGTATTTCATTTCCAGGGTGCTAATGTAAATGGTTATATATCTTAATTTCAAATTTAACTTGTTCAGTGCTAGTATATAGGAAAGCAAGTGACTTTTGCATATTAACTTTGTATCCTGCAACCTTGTTATAATCACTTACTAGTTCCTGAGGGCTTTTTTTGCTCAATTCTTTTGTATTTTCTATATAGAAAATCATGTCATCTGCAAAGAAATACAGTTTGTTTCGTCTCTCCACGTCTGTATAACTTTTATTTCCTTTTCTTGTCTGATTGTATTAGCTAGGACTTCCCGAATGATGTTGAAAAGCAGTGGTGCACCATATACAAAAATTACCTCAAGATGGATTAAAGACTGAAATGTAAAACCCCAAACTCTAAAAACCCTGGAAGACAACCTAGGCAATACCATTTAGGTCATAGGCACGGGCAAAAATTTCATAATGAAGACACCAAAAGCAATTGCAACAAAAGCAAAACTTAATAAATGGGATCTAATTAAACTAAAGAGCTTCTGCACAGCAAAAGAAACTATTACCAGAGGAAACAGACAATCTACAGAATGGAAAACAAAGGTCTAATATCCAGCATCTATAAGGAACTTAAACAAATGCACAAGAAAAAAAAACAAACAACCCCATTAAAAAGTAGGCAAAGGACATGTGTTCATGTCTATTACACTTTCAAAAGAAGACATACATGCAGCCAACAATCATATGAAAAAAAGCTCAACATCACTGGTCATTAGAGAAATGCAAATCAAAACCACAGTGAGATACCATCTCACACCAGTCAGCATGACTGTTTTTAAAAAGTCAAAAAATAATAGACATTGGTGAGGTTGTAGAGAAAAAGAAATGCTTATACACTGTTGGTGGGAGTGTAAATTAGTTCAGTCATTGTGGAAGACAGCGCAGCAATTCCTCAGAGACCTAATGACAGAAATACCATTTGGCCTAGCAATCTCATTACTGGGTATACCCAAAGGAATATAAATAATTGTATTACAAAGACACATGCCCGTGTATGTTCATTGCAGCACTATTCCCAATAGCAATGACATGGAATCAACCTAAATGCCCTTCACTGATAGACTGGATAAAGAAAACGTGGTACATATACACCATGGAATACTATGCAGCCATAAAAAAGAATGAGATCATGTCCTTTGGAGAAATATGGGTAGAGCTGGAGGCCATTATCTTCAGCAAACATGCGGGAACAGAAAATGAAATACCACATGTTCTCACAAGTGGGAGCTAAATGATAAGAACATATGGGCACACAGAGGGAAACAACACACACTGGGGCCTATTGGAGGGTGGAGGGCAGGAGGAGGGAGAGGATTAGGAAAAGATAACTAATGAGTACTAGGCTTAGTGGTGAGATAATCTCTGCAACAAACTCCCATGACACAAGTTTACCTATGTAACAGAGCTGCACTTGTATCCCTGAACTTAAATTAAAAAGAAAGAAAGAGAAAGAGAGAGAGAGAGAGAAAGAGAGAGAGAGAGACAAAGGAAGGAAGGATACAAAGAAAAGTTGTGGTGAAAAGTGTGTCTTTGCCTTGTTTCTAATCTTAGCAGGAAAGCTTTGAGTTTCTCACCATTAAATATGATGTTAGCTGTAGGTTTTTTTGAACGTGTTCTTTATCAAGCTGAGGAAGTTCCCCAATCTTCCTACTTCGCTAAGTTTTTTTTTTTTTTTTATCATGAATGGATATTGGATTTTGCCAAATGCTTTTTCAGTATCTATTGATATGACCATGTGATTTTTCTTCTTTAGCCTGTTTGGATTATATTATGTGTAATGTAATGTGATGGATTCTCAAATGTTGAAGCAACCTTGCCTAGATAAACTCAGCCTTGCTGAGATAAACCTTCATGGCTATGGTGTATAACTTTCTGTATACATGGTTGAATTCAACTTGCTAATATTTAGTTGAGGATTTTTGCATCTTTGTTCATTAGAGATACTAATCTGTAGTTTGCATTTCTTTTGGTGTCTATGTTAGATTTTGGTGTGACACTAATGCTGGTCTCAGAGAAGGAGTTGGGAAGTATTTCTTCTGCTTCTATCTCTGAAAGAGATTGTAGAGAATTGGCATAATTTATCCCTAAATATTTGGTAGAATTCGCCAGGAAATCCATCTGAACTTGGCATTTTCTGTTTTGGAAGGTAATTACTGATTTGGTTTCTTTAACAGATACAGGCTTACCTATTCAAATTTTCAACTTCTTCTTGTGAGAGTTTTGGCAAATCATGCCTTTCGAGGAATTGGCTCTTTTCATCTAGTTTATCAAATCTGTGGGTATACAGTTGTTTGTAATATTCCTTTATTATTATTATTATTATTATTATCATCTTGAGATAAAGTCTTGCTCTGTCACCCAGGCTGGAGTGCCATGGCGCGATCTCGGCTCACTGCAAGCTCAGCCTCCCAGGTTCATGCCATTCTCCTGCCTCAGCCTCCTGAGTAGCTGGGAACACAGGCACCTATCACCATGCCCGGCTAATTTTTGTGTGTGTGTGTGTGTGTGTGTTTTTAGTAGAGACGGGGATTCACCATGTTAGCCAGGATGGTCTCGATCTCCTGACCTCGTGATCTACCCGCCTCGGCCTCCCAAAGTGCTGGGATTACAGGTGTGAGCCAGCGGGCCCGGCCTCGTTTATTATTCTTTTGACATCCATAGGCTCTATAGTGATGTCCCTATTTCATTCTGATATTAGTAATGTGTATCTTTTCTTTTTTTTTCTTTGTTAGCCTGGCTAAGGACATATCTATTTTATTGATCTTTTTGAAGAGCCAGCTTTTGGTTTTATTGATTTTCTGTATTGATTGATACTCTAATTTTTGTTTTTAGAAAAGAAATGTATTTATCTATTTATCATTTAAAAAGAAAAGAAATCTTTTCTTCTGCTTACTTTAATTTGCTCTTCTTTTTCTAGTTTTCTAAAGTGGAAGTTTAGATTACTGATTTTAGATATTTCTTCTTCTTTAATACATGTATTCAATGTAATAAATTTCCCTTTAAGCACTGCTTTAGCTACATCTTACAAGTTTTAATAATTTATATTTTCATTTTTATTTGGTTGATTTTTTTGTAATTTCTTCTTAGATACCTCCGCCTCCCGGGTTCAAGCAATTATCCTGCCTCAGCCTCCCAAGTAGCTGGGATTACAGGTGCCTGCCACCACGCCCGGATAATTTTTGTATTTTTAGTAGAGACGGGTTTCACCATGTTGGCCAGCCTGGTCTTGAACTCCTGAGCTCAAGTGATCCACCTGCCTCGGCCTCCTAAAGTGTTGGGATTACAGGCATGAGCCACTGCGCCCAGCCAATTATATTGTTTAATATCCACGTATTTGGGGATTTTTCAGCATTCTCTCTGTTATTTATTTCTAGTTTAATTCCATTGTGGTCCAAGAGCAGCTTGCATGATTTTATTCTTTTAAATATGTTAAGATGTGTTTTATAGCCCAGAATGTCACTTCTCTTGTTGAACAGTTCATCTGTGCTTCAGAAAAATGTGTAATCTGCTTTTGTTGGATGAAGTAGTCTATAGATGTCCATTTATCCACTTGATTGACAGTGTTGTTTAGCCCAACTATGTCTTTATTAATCTTACTAATTTTCTGCCTGCTGGATCTGTTCATCTTTCTTTCTTTCTTTCTTTCTTTCTTTCTTTCTTTCTTTCTTTCTTCCTTCCTTTCTTTTTTTTTTAGACAGAGTCTTGCTCTGTCACCCAGGCTGGAATGCAGTAGTGTGATCATGGCTTGCCGCTGTGACTTCCTAGGCCCAAGTGATCTTCCCTCCCACCACAGCCTCCTGAGTAGATGGGACCACAGGTGTGCACCACCACATCTAGCTAATTGTTAAATTTTTTGTAGAGATGCTGTCTCCCTATGTTTCCCAGGCTGGTCTCAACCTCTCAAACTCAAATGATTCTCCTCCCAAATTGCTGGAATTACAGACATGAACCACCACGTCCTGCCCATGATCTGTCCATTGCTGATAGAAAAGCATTAAAGTTTCCAACTATCATAATGGATTCATCTCTTTCCCCTTGAAGTTCTTTTAGGTTTTTGCCTCATGTATTTTGATCCTCTGTTGTCTGACACATACACATTGAGGGTTGTTATGCCTTCTCGGAGAATTGATTACCCCTTTATCATTATGTAATGTCCCTCTTTATTTCTGATAACTTTGCTTGCTCCGAGGTCTATTCTGGGTTAAATTAACATAGTTATTTGCACTTTCTTTTGATTAGTGTTAGCTTGGTATTTCTTTCTCCATCCCTTTTCTTTTAATCTCTCTGTGTTTTTATATTTGAATGTGTTTTTTATAGTTAACATAAAGTTAAGCCTTGCTTCTTGATCCATTCTGACAATCTCTGTCTTTTAACTGATATATTTGGATCATGGACATGTAAGGTGATTGTTGTTATAGATGGATTATAGATGGATATCTACCATTTTTGTTAATGTATTCTATTTGTTGTCCTTGTTCTTTGTTCCTATTTTTGTCTTCTATAATTTTTCTGTTTTTGTGGTTTTAACTGAGAATTTTATATGATTCCATTTTCTCTTCTTTCTTAGCATATCATTTATACTTCTTTTCCTCAGCTACATTGTGCACTAGTATATTGTGTAATGGTAAGGTTTGCCCATTACCCAAATAATGAAAATTGTACCCATCGATAATTTTTCAGCCCTCACTCTCCTTTCACCCTTTCCACTTTTGGAGTCTCCAGTGTCTATTATTTAAGAGAAAGAATTTTAAATCTTAGCCGCAGAGAAAAAAAAACATAAAAGGAAAGAACGCTGAAGTATTAAACGGAGATCTAACAGAACAGAATTGTTCTATACCTAAGTAGCTCCCTCAATGATCTCTTGGAATTTTACATTTCTCTGAGTTTGAGGCACAAATATGAGGTTCAAGGGGTGTGCACTCATGAAATATTACATTCATGGAGTACTTATTTTTGCAAGACAGTAATGTCTCTAATCCTGATGACAACTCTACAAAATAGGCATTAATATCCACATAATCCAGAAAAGAAACCGAGTCCTGGAAACATTACTCAATTTCTATAATCATACAACTAGAAATTGATAAAGTCAGGATTAAGCCCAAGGACTCTCTGATTGCTTTCCATACGCCCCTGTGCTGTTCTCTTCTGGTATGGTGGCAGCTAAGCATCAGTGCTGAATGGGATCCAACATCTAGAGCTGGCATGGATACTAAGAGGAGTCCAAAATAAAATGTCTAACAGAGGAAATTTCTGAAGACTGAGAACATGGGGCTCACAGAATCAAAATAGGAAATCAGAATCCAGTCAAGTCCAAAAGGTGAGCACAGTTGCTAAAGCAGAAAACATCAGAAGCTAGGAGGCCCTAGAAAGAAACCAGGAGATAGAGCATGGGAAGGAAGAAGTGGAGAGGGACTTGACAGTTACCATGATGTGCCCCAAGTGCCTAATAATATATGTTTTTTCTTTTGTTTTCTTCTTCTTTTTTTTTTTTTTTTTTTTTAGATGAAGTCTTGCTCTTGTTGCCCAGGCTGGAGTACAGTGGTGCAATCACAGCTCAGTGCAACTTCCCCCTCCTGGGTTCAAGCGGTTCTCCTGCCTCAGCCTCCCGAGTAGCTGGGATTATCGGTGCCCACCACCACACCCGGCCAATTTTTGTATTTTTAGTAGAGACAGGGTTTTGCCATGTTGACCAGGCTGGTCTCGAACTCCTGACCTCAGGTGATCCACCCACCTTGGCCTCCCAAAGTGGTGGGATTACAGGAATGAGCCATCGCTCCTGGCCAATATATTTTTTTCTTTTGAGAAGGGCTTCACTCTGTCACCCAGGCTGCAGTACAGTGGAACAATATGACTCATTGCAGCCTCAACTTCCTGGGCTCAAGTGATGCTCTCACTTCAGCCTCCCAAGTAACCAGGACCACTGGTATGCACCACCATGTGGGCTAATTTTTAAAATTTGTGTAGAGATGGGGTTTCCCTATGTTGCCCAGGCTGGTAATGATAATTTTTTATTGACTGCTATGGCTTGCTGGTGGGCCAGCCTGATTTTAAGGCACTTGCTAAAATCAGGGTAGATAATATTCAAAGGATGGTGGCAGAGATAGGACTCACATCCAGGTCCACATGACCCTGTAGCCCATTCATCGCTATTTTAGAGGGTCTCCTTTGAGTGCAGAATTACTTGACAGCAATGCATGCTGTCAACATGCTGTCCGAATCCCTCTTCACTTCTTCCTTCTCTTGATCTACCTCCTGGTTTCTTTCTAGAGCCTCCTAGCTTCAGATGTTTTCTGCTTTAGCTACTGTGTTCACCTTCTGGACTAAAGAGGAAAGATGTGAAGCTTATGTTGGGTTGGAAGTGGGCTAGGGAGGGGCTTTTTTCTCTTTGGATACTATTTCCACATCCTGCCACTTAGATAGAAATAAATAAAACCAATGAAATGGAAAGTTGTGTGATAAATGAATATTAAGTGAGAAGCAAAAAAACAGTTAGTGAATAATGGTTTTTCACAAAATTGATAGGGAGAGAAGATATATCGAGAGACACAATTTTATCCTATATACCACCCAGGGAGTGTCAGGAAGCCAGACTGTCATAGTGCACTAAGGGAACTTTTTAGTGAGATTCCAGGGTGGGATGTGGGGAGTTCGAAATGGGCGTGAGGGAGTTGAAATGAAGGCAGTGTATCTGGAAATGCATTCTGTCAGCTAAGAGTTTTCAAATGAAGGATTAGATAGCTCTCAATGATCTAGAATAGGAGTCTGTAAACTTTTTCTGATAGAACAAGATAGGAAATATTTTAGGTTTGTAAACAATAAGGTACCTGTTCAAATTATTCAACTCTATACTGTAAAAGCAGCCATAGACAACATGTAAA
Organism: Symphalangus syndactylus; assembly: GCF_028878055.3. NCBI lineage: Eukaryota > Metazoa > Chordata > Mammalia > Primates > Hylobatidae > Symphalangus > Symphalangus syndactylus. Next base: position 39,342,869 of record NC_072429.2, read on the forward strand.
TGAATGGTTTTGGCTATGTGCCAGTAAAACTTTATTTAAAACAAACAAACAAACAAAAAAACAGGTGGTGGGTTGGATTTGACCCATGGACAATAGTTTGCCAACTCCTGGTCTTGAATAAAAGAAAAGTGGCACAGGTGTATGTGTGTTTGTGTGCAAGAGTGAGTAGCAATTTTTTGATATGAAAAGATTCCAAAATTTGAGGTAGATATGATAACTAAGCAAGACAATCCGAAAGGCTCAGAAACATTTGTTCCCCTTTCAGGATGCCTGAAATTGGAGGAGCAAATTAAAATTAAATACATATCTAACATTGAAGGGAGAACAATGCAAGATATTTAGAGAATGCAAATTTATGAAATGGAGGCAAGGCTTGTTAAAAACAAAGACAGGAGAAAGGGGGAGGTTGAAGAGGATAACCTGGAAATGACAGTGGGAAAGAAACAAATACAGGAAATCCGAGTGATTAGGAAGAAGGAGGTCAGGCTTAAAATAAAGCTTTACTGGAGTGCTAGAAAAAAGGAGAGGTGGCAAGGTAGCAAACAGCCTGAAGCTGCAAAAAGAGAGGTAGTGGTGGAAAAGAAGGCCTCTGGGAGTTAATAGCATGTGGCATTGTTAAGCAAAGGTGGAGAATGCTAAGCTCACTTACACTTAAAACATGTCAACAGATTCAATAGAGTTTGGGGGTTGAGATAATGACTAGTCCAATAAAAATATGATCAAGAATATGCAGTAAAAGGATATAATCGGGAGAGTGAATTGATTACCTCTTAGAAGATGTATGCTCACCATTCAGGAAATCTGACTTAGAGGTCAGTAATTCAGCCAAGGCTAGGTCCACTTGAAGTATTCAGTGAAATCAGTGGCTCTCCATTCACTCTTTCACTCATGTATTCTTTCATCCATTTACAGGCCCAACAGATATTTACTCAGTGTCCACCATGAGTCTCTTCAGGGTTAATAGCAGTCAGAAATCTATCAGGTACTTGAAGGGATCATGTTAAAGAGGTGATGGCAGCTACAGAAATGAGTGCTCAGAAGGGCACTGACTGGCCCCTTTCAGTCCAGCGGAGGGAGAAGGCAGGGAATCGATATTCATGAAAAGATTTCTCCATCACAAGGCATTCATCCAACTAGACTATAGATAGAAACTGAGCTGGAAGCAATTTCAAGATTATTTTGTCCTACCCTTTTTACTTTACAAATAGGAAAACTGAGGACTTGAGAGGTGATAAGGATGAAAAATAAAAATTTTTGAGCATTTATTATATGCCAGGCATTGTTTTTTAAAAGTTGTAGTAAAATACTCATAACATAAACTTACCTTTTTAACCATTTTAAGTATAATTCAGAAGTATAAAGTACCTTTACAATATTTTACTATTATCACAACAATGTAGTTCCAGAATTTTCTCATCACACCATAACCTCCAGCCTTTGGCATTCACTAATATGCTTTCTTTTTCTACGAGTTTACGTATTCTGGATATTTTATATAAACGAAATTATACTATATGTAGCCTTGTGTGTTTGTCTTCTTTCACTTAGCGTAGTTTTCAAGGTGCATCCATGTTGTGGCATGTGTCAGTACTTCTTTCCTTTTTATGGCTGCATAATATTCCATTGTATGTATATATCAGATTGTATTTATCTTCTCATCAGCTGATAGACATTGGGTTGTTTCCATTTTTGGTTATTGTGAATAGTGCTGTGCCAGGCACTTTTTAAAGCACTTTACATTAATTAATTCTGTTCACAAATATCCTTGGAAGAAGGTACTATAATTATACCATTTTTACAGATGAGAAAGGAAAAATTAGATCTTTTGCCCAAGTTACAGTTAATAGAAGAGGATTGAGGAGGAGGAGCTGAGACTTCAATTTCTTATTTCCCAGATCAGTGCTGTTTCCAACCTACCCTCCTGCTCAGCTCTGTAAGGGCAGGGCCTACCACTTACTCCTCACCACAGACACTTGTGCTCAGCATATTTGATGTAAATTAGTTGAATTAAATTTCTCTGCTGCATAATACATAGGAAACAAAGGGAAAGACTGGAGATTATAAGTCACTCTATGCATTTTAATAGTAAAAAATACATAAAGTGACTGAAATATTTAGTAATAGAATATTGTAAATAAATAATGTCATATTCATCTGATGGAAAGTACTCTAGAGCCATTAAAAATGATGCTATGGGAGAGTATTGCTGTGAGGAAGTACTCCTGGTTTATTTAGTCACTTGGCCCTTTGAAGGAAGGCATGATCAACTCTTTGGCTTAAAAATCTGAGGTTTAGAGAGATTAAGTAACTTGCATGAACTCAAACAGTTCACAAAGCAGGAATTTTGTCTAAATCTCCAAACTCACTCTCTCAGCCACAATAAAAAAATTAAATGGAAATTTTACAAAATCTTAGCAGTGGTAAGAGGAATAAATAACATGCGACTTGTGTTTTCTTCTGTTCTTTCAGCTCCATTTTCTACATTTTCTACGATGCTGTGGGTTGCTTTTGCAATCGAATAAAAGCAGTACAATTTCTCTTACAAAAAAGAGATCCTGCCTAAATCAACCTCAAAACATAGTTGAAAAAAGAGACTAAACCTCTCATGGGCTGTAGGAAAATATACAAATATAAAAAGTATGGCCCACAGCAAAAGTAAGGAACAATGCTGGTGAGAAACTCTAAATGGAGGTGTTTTGTGGTTACTTCTTTGCCATCTCAACCTTTGGAAACTATAAATGGATGCTGACCACTCCTTGTCTCTAAATAAGCATTTCTGTTTCCCAATTCCTTGCTGAGTTCTTCTGTTGATGTTAGAGAACAGTTAACAAACCACATCAAATCCTATGCAGTTGCAGCCTGGTCTTATGTGACATGGTGGAGATTTGAAGCATTCGGTTATCTCAGTTATATGCCTCGATTTTTTAACCCCTATCCAAAATTCTACTTTGCTCTGATGTCTGAATACTACCAGTGAGCACTTGCTTAGGACCTGATTCTGTCTACACTGTGTAGCTTGCACAAAGAAATTGAGAAATAACCTTTCTTTATATTGCTAATACAAGAACAATATTAGTTTGTTATTGTTTGTTACTGTTGATAGGAAAAGCTCCATGAAAACCAGTCATTGTCTCTAAGGACGTAGGTTGTTGATATTTAATTCCAAATTTCCCCTTTCAAGTCCTGTCTCCTCATTCAGTCAGAAGTGATGTGGCTCCACAATAGCTGTAATATTGTCATAATTTCCATAGAAACCATCTGTAAAGCTGCAAACACGGGATTACACCCTCCCTGCAGGCTAAGGCAGGAAGGCCAGATGGGCTATGAAGGGGAAAAGTCCTTAGTGAGACATAAATCATTTGGTGAAGGGGAGGAGAATGGGGGAGGAAACCACTTTAGGAGAAAAATTCTGTTTGGTGCAATCTTTGCAACAGGATGAAATTCCCAAATGAAGTGGCCAGCAGCATGGGCTCCCTTCCAAGGCCAGTGTCTGGAACTGGTTACTTGCCGGGAACCTGGTGCTAATGAGGCTGGAGACAAAGATTTCTTCCTATGTGGGCTGCTGATTTCACAGGTCATTAGCCACTGACAGACAGACAGAGAGACAGACCTAAGATCCTGGTCAACTCTTGTGTTTTCAAAGACAGAGATGGAAAGTGACGTGTAATGTTCACTCCTCAGTGCCAGGCTGGACTTTTCACATATGTAGCTCACTGGGCCTTCACAGTATCCCTGGGGGGGGAGATATTATTCCCATTTTATAGATGAGATAATTGAGTTATTCTCATTTTACAGATGAGATAACTGAGCTATTCTAACTCCTTGTTCAGATCTCATCTTCATCTTAAGTTTTCTGAGACCTTTCTCCGGGTGAGGTCCACCTATATGCTTCAGAATGCACCTCTATTTAATACTCATTATTCTGTATAATAAATACTTGTTAACCTCTTTCTCACTCACCTGAGATTCCTCTGAAGGCAATGTCCTTACCACTACCACAGGGTTGACTCATAATAAATGCTCATTACCGATTTTTGAATAAATAAATGAGAAAGTCTGAGTAACTCATTCAAAATCTATCTTTTCCACAGTTGTATAGCTGGGAGTTAGAACAGTGCCTAGCATATACAGACCCTTAATAAACATTGGAATGAAATAGTGAATGAATAGACATCAATCAGCTGATTACACAGTTTATCAGGAAGTCACATCAAGCTTTTCTGATTTCAAACACAGTGTTACATTAGCCGGGGCCATTGTCACGTCTGGCCAGGCAATTCAAAGCACCTGGCTTCCTGTTAGTGTCTTGCTACTGTTTGCTTTTAAAAGTACCTCTTATTATATAACAGCTCTAACTAAAAAGCATTCGCTGAAAACTCAGAAAGTGAGGGTGAGACATGGATCTGTTACTCACCATGTAAATTTGATCACATCCCTTTACCTTTCTGGGCCTTAATTTCTCCATTGTTGAAATAATTATAGTTGAGTTAAATGTGAGATTTTCTATGAGCACCCCCATATGGTTTTGCTTTGTGTCCCCACCCAGATCTCATCTTGAATTGTAATCCCAACGTGTCAAGGGAGAGATCTGGTGGGAGGTGATTGGATCATGGGAGCAGTTCCTCCACGCTGCTCTCATGATAGTGAGTTCTCAGGAGATCTGATGGTTTTATAAGAGTTTGGCAGTTCCTCCTTCACACACTTTCTTTTTCCTGCCTCCTTGTGAAGAAGGTAATTGCTTCTTCTTCAGCTCCTGCCACGTTTGTAAGTTTCCTTTGGCTTCCCCAGCCATGCAGAACTGTGAGTCAATTAAGCCTCTTTCCTTTATATACCCAGTCTAAGGCAGTATCTTTATCGCAATGTGAAAACAGACTAATACAACCCCCTTCCTTTAGAAAAAAAAAAATCAGAAGTAATCTTATGTGTAAGCTCAATACAAGTGAAACTGCTTGGATAGAGCCTTTCTCAACCTTCCTTTTATGTGCCCAGCCTCTACCCCTTGGTGGCCTCTGAGGAAGCTCAGTGGAAAAAACGGTCTCTGGTAAACATAGTTTGGAAATCACTACAATAGATTATAAGTAGGGCCATTCTGGCTCTAAAGTTCAAGAGTTCTAGAAATATCGGCACTGAGCTCCACACATTATGTGGCCAATCTGAGCTGATGGTGTGTGCCACCTATCCTTACAAATACAGATCTAGATGGAGAAGAATGGCCATGGGATTTGGTGTCATAATTTCTGATTTTTGAACACTCAGATCCACCACTTCCACAAAGGGTATTACCCTTGAGCAAGTCATTTTACTTCCCTGAGCCGATTGCCTCAAATCTATAGATTGTGAAAAGGGTTCTTTCGTGATTGGGTGTTATGAGATCCAAACTGATAGCTATTGTTTATCATGTAGTTACTAAGTCCTTGGTAAATTACATTGGGAGAGGCAGTGAACCATGAGTTTTGGGTATCCTTGCATGTTGTTGCTGGTTATAACAAAAATATGAGGCCCTGACTGCTCTTTATCTGGGTCATTTCTCATGGTTATGTTTTTAGTGAGCAATCTTGAGTGATGAGGTAATGTTTCCCCTAGACAAAGAGTAGTTTTGCTTCCTCTTACTATAAAAGTGGCAAATCTTCCTACATCAGTATTATTCTCCTGTAACACAACCCACTGTGTGTGCAGGCATCTGGCATCTGTGTTGAACTATGTCTTGGTCCATTTTGTGCTGCTATAACAGAATACCTGAGACTGGGTAATTTATAATGAACATAAATTTATTTAGCTCATGGTTCTGGAGCCTGGAATGTCTAAGAGCATGGTGTTGGCATCTAGCAAGGCCCTTTGTGCCGTGTCATACTATGGTAGAAGGCAGAAGGGCAAGAGAGGCAAAAATGAGCAAGAGTTCAAACTCACAGCCTCAAGCTCTTTTATAATTGCCATTAATCCATGCATAAGCGTGGAGCCCTCATGACCTAAACATCTCCCATGAGGCCCCACCTTCAGGCACTGTTGCATTAGGGATTACGTTTGCAATACATACTTTCTGGTGAACATATTCAAACCACAGCAAGCCTTTTGCATCATCCTTGTGAGACTTGGGAGGTATGGGCAACCAAAGAAAGCCAACATAAAACTCTAGCTAATGCTTTTTCATGAGTAGTAAAGTCATTTGTCTCTGACCCAGGAACCTCCTGTCTTCTGCTAGCATCCATGAAATAGTAACAGGCTAATTTGTTAGATTGTAAGTAATATAAAACCTCAGACCCTACACAGTTCTTGATATATTATGTATAATATATTACATTGTAGTGTATTCTATCATATGATTTTAAATTATTACAGCAGCCTTATGAGGTAGGTAAATTCTGGTAACCATACTTCATAGATAACAAAACTTAGTTTCAACAAGGTTCAGTAACTTGCCAACTGTCACACAGCTATTATGTGGCAGAACTGAGATTAAACCAAGGACTGTTTAATCCCAAAAGTTACACCCTTAACTACATTTCCTCTCTGAATTTTATGAAATAATGAGTATGAAATTTTTTGTAAACTTTAAAGCATTATATACATGTGTTTTATTTTTAATAAAAATATATTTACGGCCAGGCGTGGTGGCTCACACGTGTAATTCCAGCACTTTGGGAGGCCAAGGTGGGCAGATCACCTGAGGTCGGGAATTCGAGACCAGCCTGACCAACATGGAGAAACCCTGTCTCTACTAAAAATACAAAATGAGCCGGGCGTGGTGGCACATGCCTGTAATCCCAGCTACTCAGGAGGCTAAGGCAGGAGAATCGCTTGAACCCGGGAGGCGGAGGTTGCAGTGAGCCGAGATCGTGCCATTGCACTCCAGCGTGGGTAACAAGAGAGAAACTCCGTCTCAAAATAATAATAATAATTATTATTATATATGTATATTCATGATGCGTGCACCAAGAAATTAGTTCATTTCAACAAATGTGTATTGATTGTGGTCCTAGCTTCCTACAGCAGATAAAGCTGCCCATTTAAACTTCTGTGGAAAACCTGGGTTTAGTAATGGTTATGCTGCTTACCAGCTGTGTGACATCGGACAAGGTAATTAACATATCCATATCAGTCTAGGTTCAGCCACCATAACAGAGACCCTACTAGGTGCTGCAGATAGAGGGGATTTGATACAGAGAGTCAATTATACACATGTTGGAAGTTGAAAGAGCAAAAAGAAACATAGACGTTAATCCAGAGAAAATAACTAGAGGATGTGGCAACCACCCAAGGCTGAATGAATAAGGAGGGGTGCTGCCCTACAGGTTCATTGCCCAGATTTTGGAGGAGGGATCTCTACCTGACTGCTCCTAAGAGGGTGTGGCAAAACTCGGAGTGACAGTGCAAAAAGAAGCTGGAGGCTGGAGATGACTGCTGCTATAGGAGTGATGCTGGCAGGAACAGGCAAATAGGAAAGAAATTCTGTTGTCCTTTCTTTGGCCTTCTATTCTCTATGTGCTGCCTTCTGTTTGCGGAACTTAATAGGAAGCTAGCTGGTTAAGAATTCTGGGTCATGTAGTTTGCAGAGTAGTAGCCAAGTAGAAATCAGAGTATAAAGTGATGAAGGCTGGGCTTAGAGCTGACAAACAGGTGGCAAATAACAGGAATAATTGCTGTGCCTTGGTCTCATCACTGTACAATGGGGATAATACCTATATCATTAGATTCTTTTGGAGGATTAAATGAAACACCACTCAGTTGCTTGCTGATTGCAAGTGCCCAATAAATGCAAGCCTTTATATTATTCTTATTATGCTAAGCCTGATTTCTGTGTAGTCTGCTGCCTATGCCTGTTTTCCAGTGGGACTGGGGTGTTATGCTTGCTTCAGGGATTATCAGGCCATCTGGGAAGCTGGCCTTACTAAGCTCCATGTGGAGAACAGGCTTCAAGACTCAGCATTGGCCCTTGTGAGTCAAGATGGGAACTTTCTCCCCAGAGATATTTAATTAGCTGGTTGTCAGAATGGTGTTGATAGATAAAATGCCTGTCTTAGATTGGATCTGTGGTTGCTCTGATGTGGGTTTCTCAGTTTATTTCATTTGTCATCCTGCTTCCTCTTTTTCCCAAAATAAAGCCCCCATTGTGTTTCACCTCCTTTTTTCATTCTCTCTTCAGACAAGATAAAATGTCCTTCACTGAGTTAACAAGATTTGTGCTCCTAAACAGTTGTCCTGTGCTCTAGGGATTTATGTTGCAGCATCTCTTAGAATATACAGCCAAAGGGGCTGAGACCTGAATTTCAGCAGCATAGCCTGGCAATTAAGGATTTTGATTGTGGAATAGACACAACCAGGTTTAAATCCCTGCTTAGTGTTTTATTAGCTCTATGACCTAGGGCAAATAACCTCTCTGAGCCTCACTTCCCTCATTTCAGTAATTGTATGTATATTATATGTTATTGGAAAAGTAAGATAATCCCTGTAATGCTCTAAATCCAGAATGCTTCACAGTTTGAAAACCCTCAATAAGTAGTAGCTACTATTACTGCCTGTCTACACTTTTTTTTCCTTTAATTAACTCATGATGTACTCAGGTAGAATTTATTAATTTGTACATTCCACAAAAATTTATTGCTCACCTATTAGATGCCAGACACTGTGCAAATACTTGATGAAGAAAAATGAGCAAAAGGCAAGTCTGATCTGGTGGAAATGGAATAAAGTTTTTGTCTTCAGGGTGCTGACAATTTGGGGAGACACTGTCCCGAGGCTGAATGAGGCTGGCCACATTCCCTGACACACTTACAATACAGTGTGATAGGCAGTACAGTAGGGGCCTCAGAGAAACAAAGGGCCCTAAGATCCCACAGACAGATAGAGAACCAACCTTGAGGGATAAGAAAGGTTCCCCACAGCCTCAATGTACATTTGAGATAGCCTGGCAAAATATATGTGTATGATATGGTAGTGGAAATGCATGCTGGTGTGTGTGGGGGGCAGAGGATTTCCATGCAGAGGATCTATAAAGGAGAAAGCATGGCATGCTCAGGAACCTGAAACACTGTAGATAGTGGCATAAGTTGAGCAAAAGCCAAAGGCAGAGAGGACAGTCAAGGCCAAATTACACAGGGTCATACAGAGTGCATGTAAGGCCACAAAACTTAACAGGCATCTTGGATTCTCTTGGCTGCCTTCTTCTTTCCAAAGGTACCATCTTCTTCTTACACCATACTTCTTAGATGTTATGATGTGTGTCTAACCAATAATCAGTTGTCTCCTTCTTTCTTACTAAGGCAACCCTGATTTTTTTGTTGACAGAGGCAATGTGCCCAGCTTAAAAAACTACATGTTCCAGCCTCCCTTACAGATGTAGTTACGCAGAGCTGAATGCAAGTCCTAGCTGATACTAATGTGTATAAGCTGGAGATGGAGTAAAAATTAAAATGTCAGAGTGTGTATTAAGAAGACCTATGAACTCCCTCTAACAGACCAATGAATACAAAGAGAATGTGTGAAGTTACGTGAGACTGAGAGATATCTTATGTAGTGCATAATTTAGGATAAATCTTTTATTGAAAAACATTTTTATAAGAGCAATAATGAAAAAGAGAGCTCAAAAATGTAGGATACAAGAGACGTGAATTCTGGTCCTGAATGTAAAAAGTAAAATTGTGATTCTGGACAAGCCTTAAGAAAGGCAATCTTCCTTTTCTCTCTGCTTGCCTTTAACATCTTTTCTTTATCTTCGCAGTTTTGCAATTTTAGTAAAGATTTGGGTGTTTTTATTTTTCCTTCTCTGCACTCAATGTACTTTCTGAATCTGAGGACTCACATCTTTCAACAATTCTGGAAATATCACAGCCATAAATTATCTCTGTGAGTATTACCTCTCTTCATTTTCTTTCCTGTCTGGAGCTCCTCTTAACTTTATTGTGGATCATCTTTCTAACATCCTGGTCTCTTAATCTCTTTGTTGTGCTTTCCATTTCTTTTCATTCAGCCAGTGTTATCTGGTCATAGTTATATTCCAGCTCACAAATTTTCTCTTCATATGTAAATAATCTGCTGTTAAACCACTCATTGAGTGTTTCATTTCATTGGCTATTTTTTTCCCATTTCCAGACAATGTATTCCCTGCCCTATTTTAAATCTGCATTTTCTGTTTTGATCATGTCTTGTTCTTTTCCTGTACTTAAATATTATTTGAATTGGGAATTTTGTCAATTTAAACATACTATTTTATTTTATCTATGTAATTGTTTTATTTCATGAAGTTTTGAGGGAATTGGGTGTACTTATTGTGTCTTAAATCTTGCTCAAAGTAGGTTTTTTTAAATGTGTCTTGTAATTTTTAATTGTGAACTCATATGAGGTGGTGCTTTTTCTGAAAGAATCTAATGAACCCGATTCTAAAACATCTAAAGGGTGTCTCTTTCTAATGCTTTTGTTTTTTGCCAGATACCCCAGTGGTATCCTCGCAAAGACCATTGTTCATGTTAATATTTCACTTTAGGAATTCCTAAAATAAAATAAATAAATGCCTAAAACAAAATCCAAACTTACATGAAGGTCTTCTATTGTTACAAATTCTGAGGAGACTCCTCCCACAATACTCCATCAAGAATGTTGGCCAAGAAAAAAAAGCTCCATGTCATCAACTCCATGTACATGAGAAGATTTCGCTAGTTTGCATTTTTCACTGAGAGACCAAAATTTACATGGAAGTCTCTGTCCAAATTCCTCCTGCTTTGATATGGAACCAAGGGGTTCATCTCTTTTCCTCTTTGAAGCATTAAAACTCCAACTCTTGGTTACCAAGATGGGTAAATCCCCATAAGGCAGCCAAAGTGTCAGCTCTCCTGCTTATTTTTGTCTTCATTTCCCTTGTTTTTACTCCTAAATATGCATTTACATATTTTACATTGGAAGGACTAAATGATCTAATCTTCATATTTCTTTACTCATCATTATGAATATCAATTATTTTACAGTCATAAAAATTATCCTCTGATTGGACCCTGGATAACTGAAATTTTATGTTAATTCAAACAAAATTGGTTTATTTCTTCTTTTAACTAGATGATCATGGAACTAATTAGTATTGGGGCTTAATTTTTCATTTTAAAATTATAAGTTGATTCACTTTTTTAATTTACTTTTGAATTTCATAATCGAGTTTGTGACCATTTGTATCTGTATCAATTCCAGCTCTAGCTCTACCACTTACTTGCTATATGAGTTTGATCAAGTTACATAATCATTGTGCCTCAGTTTTCTCATTTGTGAAAATGGCTGTAATAATAGTATCAACCTCAGCAGGTTGTTATGAGAATTAAATAAGTTTGTACAAGTAAAATATTTAGAAAAGTTCCTGGGCACCTAGCAATTAATAATTTTACTGCCCATCATTATTACTATTGTTATCTGCAGAAACAGAATCATAATAATACATTCGTTTTTGAGGATATGTTAATTGATGCTACTTTGTGATCATGATCTTAATCCAAATAAATTAACTTCGGGTGTTTTTCAGGATAATTGTCTGCTCAAAAACCTTTACAAATATTTTCAAGAGTTTGAGTCATCTTCATTATAACATGTTAAGACAACCCTTTAAATGATATTACTTCTATAGTTTGTAATTACTTTGATCTTCGCACTTTCCTAGGGCATCTTTTATTTATTCTGTAATTTAGTTTATACATTAACTTTGTGGCTCTGCTTTCATCTGTTCTTTCAAGGTATTCTTTCTATTTCTTTGAATAATTTTCCATTTTGAGCAATTTGTTTTAGGATTTTAATCTTTGTATCAGATCTTTTGCTATGATGAAGTTGTTTCAATTCTAAGAACCATCTCAAAAACCATATAGATGCCAGCATTCAGTTCTGGATATATTCTTCAATCTTGACCTAGCTCTGCTTTTGAAGTGCTATTATTTTAACATTTTATTTTGAAATGATTATAGACTCACAAGAAATAACAGAAATAGTTCAGAGATCCCTTGAACACTTCACTCATCTTTTGCCAATGGTCACATCCCACATAACAGCAGTAAGATATTAAAACCAGGAAACTAACATCTGTACAATACTGTTAGGTAGGTGGCAGGGCCTTTTTCAGACATCACCAATTTTTGAAGGATATTTGGGGTGTTTCCAGGTTTTAGCTATTATGAATAGACCTGCTATGAACATTCCCCTACAGGTTTTTGTGGGGATGTAAGTTTTCATTTCTCTGGAATAAATGCCCAGGAGTGCAACTGGTAGGTTGTATGGTTACTGCATGTTTAGTCTTTTGGGAAACTGCCAAGTTATTTTCTTGAGTGGTTGTACCATGTTTCATTCCAACCAGTAATATATGAGAAAAGTGCCATTTTTCATACATACTCTCCTTTAAGAAAACCTAATCTATGAAAATCCAGATTTCAAAAAATAAAGGATTTTTTGAGTGATGAAAATATTCTACACTTAGATTGTGGTGATGGTTACACAGCTTTAAATATACCTAAAAAACCACTGAATTGGATATTTTAAATTGGTGAATTGTATGGTATTGTTATAGCTCAACAAAGGTATTTTTAAAAAGGCTATTACGTGAGATGATCTAATTATATTACAAAAATCTTATTTATTCACCAAATTTCTAATTTATTAAGTGTTTACCATGTGGCAGGCATTATGTACAGTGCTTTACATGTATTACCCTATGTAATCTCCATATAATCATTATCTCCAATTCATAATAAACATTGTTGTAAAAGAGGATAGTATAGAGTGGCTAACAAGGGTGAAGTTCTGGCAAAAGACTGCTTGAGCTCAAATCCTGACCCATTCACTAATTAGCTTGTCATTTAACCATTGTCAACTTCCAAATCCTTTTCTGTAAATAGGAATGGTAAAAGTACTTCCCTTTGTGAGGAATAAATGAAAAAAATGCAGATAAAAGCACTTAGGATGCTGCCTGCATAGTATCATTATCATTATTATTAAATTCATGAAAAGACATTTTCCTCTTAGCAGTTCATAATTGCTTGATAATAGTGTTATGAGAAAGTGAACCATGTGTATTAATAAAAGATGACAGATTTTGTCATTATGTGTATGGGAGGACAAAGGAAGCAGATGACATTTACTGATCCGCTACGATGCACCAGACACTTACTTACTAGCCACCATTGTGTACATGAAATCTGAACAACATTGTGTGATGAGAGTATTATTTATCCCCATTTTATAGAAAAGGAAACAAACTCAAAAAGATTAAGACAGTATTTCCATTTCATAAAGCAAGTATTTTATGTAGCCAGGATAGAAAACCAGGTGTTTCTGTGTCCAGAATTCATAATTTTCTTTTTCATCTATGAAAATAATTGATAAAAATGAGACTTTGCTTCAAACACTGCATTTAATTTACAGTATTAAGATACTTGCAGTTTTTCTTTCGTCTTTATTCAGGAACAAAAATTTAGCATTTCTAAGGTTGTCACATTTAAAATATATTTAAAAAGAAAATTGGAAGTCCATGTAGTAATTCAGAAAGGTCCCCAAGGTTTAATTACACCTGAATTTCCAACTGCTTAGAAGTTGAATCACCATTTAACTGCAAAGGGCAAACCCACTGGTGGAAAAGTCTGTTGCCAGAAGAGCTCAGCAAGAAGTGAAGAAATACATTCTAGAGTTTAGAACAAGACGAGGCACCCTGTGCTGAGCTCAATCAGAAACAAAACAAAACAAAACAGAACCCTCAAACGAATTCCAAACTAAGAAGAAGAAAAGAAAATTGTTTGTGATAACATGTCATTCACCATTTCTCAAGTTTATTCACCTGTGTATTAGTCTTTATATTCTTTCTCTTTCTTCTTCAAATTCCCTTCTCTTTAGAAACTGCTAAGTGTTGTAATGGAAGCAAAGATGGGACTTTAATGTCAGCTTATTGAGAAAACCAACAAAGTTTTTTCTTTTGTAGTGAGCCTCAAAGACTATGCATCTCATTCTTCAGGTTTATTACTGAGGAACTTGGCTGTTGGTCTCCACTGGAAAGAAACACAAGGATATGGAATTCTACTTGGAAAACTCAGGTCTTCCTGTTCGCTGGATAAATACAGAGACAGAATCACAATGAGCACTCTCACAATGATGTGAAAAAAGATCTTTGGATAGAAACCTACTTATTTATTCTCAGGACTTTAAGTGCCCTGCTTCATGTTTTGGCATGGTGCAACTGACTTTATTTTATTTATTTTATTACAAGCAAGAGAAACAAAGTCTGGTTCCCATAAGAGTTAAAAAAGAAAACAAAAGAAAATTCTTGGGTTGGGTTAGGAGGTTCTCTGAACCATGAAAATGACCTCAATATTGGCTGAAAAATTCAACGAGAATGAAAAATGGCATGGTACAAGCTCCAGGAAGATGTTGCAGAGATGAGCTTCAGATGCATTTCATTTTGCGTTGTTATTAATGGCTTGGAAAGAGGCCATAATAGGTAATTATGTCTGCAGATGAGGGTAAATAGGATGGTGTTATAAACACCAGTAAGCAAGAGACATAGTACAGAGCAACCTAGGGAGATTAGAAATATGGACAGGAAATGAACAAATGAGATCAGGCTGGAAAAGTGAAAACATGCATCTGGAGAAATACATAATTTGAAAAACAGAGAGATACTTAAAGGCAGGGTCATACTTGGAAAGCAGCAATGGTAAATAGGCCTTTGAGCAGATATCAGCCCTGGATAAATTTGTAACATGATGGAAAAATAATACTCAGACCTGATGTTCATATAGCCTTTCAAAATGCATTTTTTTTCCCAAACAGAGGCATTTCCATTATCTCATTTGATCATCAACCCAAAGAGGTTGAAAGCAAAGAATGCTCCACGGAAGAAATGAAGAGAGGTTAAGTGAATTGCTTAGGGTCAAACAATTTGTTAATAAAATAGACATGGCTAAAACTTGGGTGCCTTGACTTTTCTTTTTCTTCTTTCACTATAACACCTCATCATTATGTCTTGGATCTCAGAATAGTAATTATTTCTGGTTCAGCATTTAGCCATCTCTTTCTGATGTTATGAACAACTTTATTTCATTTGAGACTAAGCATAGCATTACTGACCCTTGAACAGGGCATAACCTATGCCCCAAACCTATTTTCTAGGATGAAGTGAGGCAGTGTGTAATGGATGGTGGATCTCTGGATTAGAAGTTGGAGCTCCATACTAATAGTATCACTAACTACGGTGTTGGCCATGGGCAAGCCATAGCTAGTCTCATGTGCTTCAGCTGTAAGATGGAGGTTGATTGCGATGGTCTCACAGAATTGCTCTCTTTGAAGAGCGAAAAGAAGAATGAAGCTAGTGTAAACAGACAACCCGAGACAGAAACCTTGAAGCCTGAGAGGAGTGGGAGAAGAAAGAGAGAGAGGGAGAGATGTAAACGCCTGGACTAAAATCATGTATTGGCATATGGCAGGCAAGCATATTTAGGCTTTTGAGGATAACTTTTGCAAAATTTATCTCAATCTATTCTCTCATGCTCTTGTTATAGAGTTTCTATCCTAAAGTTAACACTGTCATTTTTTTCCCCTTGGTAATGATGTATGAGTTTCTATGTACCCTTATCTGCCTTTGTAAGAACCAATGCATTGGATGTCTTTTTGGATTCTGCCAACATCATAATGGCTCCTTTTTCTCTGAGAAGTGCCTTTATGTCCAAATGGGTGGATACCTTGCACCACGTTTAGGTTATGTAATTCCTCCATCCCTTCTCCATACGTGATTAGATTGTAATCACTGACCCAAGCAGAGTCAATCAAATTCTTTCCAGTTGGAAATTGGGACCAAGAGATACTCATTTTATTCTGTCACTGAGATTAGAATGAAGAAGCATGGAGTGGCCAAATGTGGAGAGGAAACTAATGTAAATAGAGGATTAGAGAGAATCACAGTATAGCCTCAGAGGGTCAAAGACAGACTGTAGCTGACATCCTGATTCTAGCCTAGCTGGAGGCTTACATCTGAATCATTGTTCTTTTTTTTCTCAATAGTTTTACTGAGATTATTGTTCACTTTTTAATAAGTTGTTTTTACTAATACAGTGGTCAATCTAGATGATATCCTGTTAATATGCCAGGAGTCTATCCAGAACTTTCCTCCACCCCATTAGTACTTTAGGATTCTGCCTTCAACAGTGTTTGCATTTGGTTTGAGTTTCTTTATGCATGTATGTATGTAGGCATGCATGCATGTATGTAGCATATATGCATGCATGCATGTATGTAGCATATATGCATGCATGCATGTATGTAGCATATATGCATGTTTATATGTATTTATTCAAGGCAGTCACTCAGTGTGTATCCCTTGAGTGTCTTTGTCTATATTCCAGGCACTATGTTGGGCACTGGGGATACAGTGATGAGTAAACACAGCCCCATCCTCAAGGAGTGCAAGGGAAGTGGTAAGCAAAACAGATCATTATAACATACCTTATAGGTGCAGGACTGAGGTCAGCAGGGCTCTGAGAAGCACCAGGGGAAACTGCATAGATGTCAGAAAAAGCTTTCTGGAAGAGATAATGCCTGAGCTGAGTGTTAAAGGATTGGAGTTTCCCAAGTCAGAAAGGGTTACAGTCATTTCAGGCAGAGGGTATGATTTGGGCAAGTGCTTGAGGCAGGAAACAGCAGGATGTGAGAAAGGAACGCTTAGTTCCTAGGGTTACTGGGACATAAAATGCAAGTTAGGAGTGAAGAGAGATGAAGCCACAGAGATGAGCAGAGGTCAAGTGTGGAGAGTGTCAAACATCGTATCAAGAATCTTGGGTTTTAGCCTGAGAGTACTGAGGAATGATTGGAGACTCACTTACAGGTAAGTGGGAAAGTGACAATTTAAGATGGGACCTGAAAGACAAGAAGGAGATAAACTGGTTGAGGTTGGTCCAGACAGAGGGAGGAGACAGTGGAAAAGGACCAAGCACTGAGACCTAGGTTTCCAGTGAAGATGACCAGATGAAGGGAGGTGTCACCAGCTAAGCTACAGAGCACCGGAAAAGGTAAAGAGAAGTTTCTGGAATCTATTTTAGACTTGTTTAGTGCTCTAGGTGCCCTAGAAAGTAGATTATAATACCAAGAATAATATGCAGAAGGCTTATTAGGGAGTGCTCTGAAGGTCAACACCAGCGAAGGGAAGAAAAGGAAGGAGATGGAGGCAGAATTGGGTAGAGGGAGAAGGCCGCCTCAGTGGACACCTCAGCTGACCCTGAAGGGAGTTGCAAAGAGAGGATGAACCTTCAGCTTGCTCCTGGGTTGGGATAAGGGTCAGGCCTTTACAACTCCTCATTGGTATCATTGCATGTGGGTCACCCCTCAAGGCAGTGACGTCTCAGACAAAATAGATGTCTTTAGCTGAAGCAATGTCCAAAGGTGGCTGACAACTGAGAGCCTTCTGCCAGTAGCTCTTGCAGAAGCTGGAGTCATAAGCCCTTTATTCCTGAAGGAACAAGATGGTGCACCATAGGGGCCACTGTATTGTAACTGAGGCACTTGTGGATCACCTAGGTGGAAACATCCTGTATGCAGTTAGATGTATGATACTGAGGCTAAGAGGAGAGGGCTGGCTAGAGCTAAGGATTGGGAAGCAATATTATACCAGTGAGAATGGGTGACCTCTTTGGGGTCATGCACCCTTTGAGAATCTGAAGAAAACTAGAGATTCTTCTTCCCAGAAAAATGTGCAAAAAAATATATATATCCATGGAATTTTTGGAGGTTCACCTTTTGGCTCTCTTTTGATTGGGTTCACTCAATAACATTCTGTGCCTTGGGCAACATCATGCAATATTTTAATTAATCTGATTAAATAGTCCAGTTTATTGGAGCATTCCCAGAATATCAGGACCTCTCCAACATTTTACCTAATCTTCATGCTATCTAACTTAACCATATTATCCCTATTTCATTGAGGAGAAAACTGAGTTTAAAAGAACTTGTGTGGGGCACCACAGTTGCTACAGCAGAGCTAGAATTTAAACACTGGTTTGTGTGACTAGCAGAGTTGGATTCCATTTCTGAGCTCCATGATATATCCTCTCACCTGGGCCCTATCAGGGCAACAAGTGGCCTCTTGCCAAGTAGGGAGGAAAGCAAGGGGACCTAAAGAGCAGTCAAGGAGGTGTATTGATATTGCTCCACAGCTGCCATCAGTGATGCAGAGTATTACTGGAGAAGGAGAAAATTACTGACATCAAGCAAACAGCTCCAGAGCCAGGGACTGGCCAAGGCTACCAACGTGTGGTGTTCGCTTGAGGGTGCCCCAGTGGTCATAAGAATTTTGGCAGAGGAGTCTGCCATTCTGTCCCTGGTGGTGGGTGATTGGCTGCCTCGGATATTCTTCTGTTTTATTGGTGTTGTCGTGGAAAATAGCGTACATTGTATTCTCAACTTAATTGGCTAGTTCTTTTCTATTTTACTTGAAAAAAATTTAATATGAATATCATTATTGCTGTCCATTGGCTCTTAACATCTTTGGATCCTAAAGAAAACTCAACTTGCAAGGTCATAATAAAACAATCATTATTTACATTAGGTAATGGGTGCAGCACACCAACATGGCACATGTATACATATGTAACAAACCTGCACATTGTGCACATGTACCCCAGAACTTAAAGTATAATAAAAATATATACATATATATAAAAGAAAAAAATCATTATTAAGTTAATGAGTCAAATCAACTTTCTATGGCAAAACATAGTTTCTACCTTTACAGAGTAGGTTCTTTTACAACAAACTTTCTGATGATCTAGTTTCTTGCCATAGTCTTTTACAGTCACAGAGAGTTAAGTGGGGAGACCTTGGACCTATTAAAATAGGCTTTCAGTATTACAAGAAGTTCTCTGCAGGTTTTTAGTCAGGGGACATAAAGAGAAGTTTAACTTTGTGGTGACAAAATAAAGACTAACTATAGATTTAACTTAAATTCTGTAGTAAATGTATAAACATCCACTGAGCTTTCCTCTTATCTTTCTAAACAAAGGCAAATTTCAAATCCAGTGCATTGTAGTTGTGAAATCATTTGTAATAGTGGTTTCTTAAAGCTAGCTCTACAAGTGATTTCCAGGACTCCTCCTTGGAAAAGAAAGTAGTGCCTGCTTTTAACTTTAATTTTAATTAAGGCTGAGTGAGTCAAAGATATGTGAGTGTTAAAAATCATTGTTTTCCATAGTGGCATTAGCTTAAAACCCTCATTACAATAGAGCCATTGTTCTATTAACTAGGACCTTTTTATGCATTATAAAGGATCACTGCTATGGTCCAAATGTTGGTGTTGGAAATTTATATGTTGGAACTTAATTTGTATTTTGGAACCTAAAATCCAATGTGACAGTTTTAAGGAGTAGGCCTTTTGGGAAGTGATTAAGTCAATAAGGCTCTGCCCTCACGAATGCAGTTAGTGCCCTTGTAAAAGAAGTTCAAGGGAGCTGTCTTGCCCATTCAGCCAGGTGAGGACCTAGAAGGCGCCATCCATGAGGCGCTCACCAGACACAGAATCTGCTGGTGCCTTAACCTCAGACTTTTCAGCCTCCAGAACTGTGAGAAATAAATTTCTGTTGTTTGTACATTACCCAGTCTAAGATATTTTGTTATAGCAGCAGGAATGGACTAAGACAATCCCCATGAAAGGTATAAACTAATGAAGTGTCAATAACACAAAATGATTCATCTCTTTTACCTTGATGTTTTTGGAGGTCCGTGTAAATTGTTTGTAGCTGTGAGGTAC
The DNA here is from genome assembly GCF_028878055.3 of Symphalangus syndactylus. Lineage (NCBI taxonomy): Eukaryota > Metazoa > Chordata > Mammalia > Primates > Hylobatidae > Symphalangus > Symphalangus syndactylus. Next base: position 39,362,607 of record NC_072429.2, read on the forward strand.
TGAAAACAAGACTTGGTTACTTGTTAAAATATGCATTAATTGTGTATGCCTTCTTGGAAGGCGTTCTGTATATGTGCTCTATTAATAAATTCAGTCCAGAAGGTCCTTATCTAATTTGGTGTACGATTACAACAGAGAGGCAAGATTAGTATTTGACTAGGGGCCAGGTTGGGCAGGGTTCCTTCATTTTCCATCCACTCACTGCTATAGGGACTTCAAAATCTATTCTTTTAATTATCCTATACTATAATGATATACACCAGCAACTCCTTTCAAATGAATCAACCCATCTTTCTGTTTCATAAGACCTGTTTCCCCTTTTTTGTGTCAGCATATCCACTCAGCTATTCTACCAGCTACTTTAATAGGTGAGGCAAGTAAGGCTAAGGTTTTTCAGGTTGTTAATTCCAAAGTCAAATAACTTGAAACAAATTTGGAAAATCTAACAGCTTTCTCTATTTCTGTTTTTTGCCTCTTATGTTTATGTCTCCAGTGAAAAAATAAGTGCCTGGCCCTTTAAACTATCTAAGTACTCTGCTTGAGGCCAGGTGAGCTCAGGTCACTGGACCCCCTGAGCTTAGAAATCTAGGGTCCCATTTGGGATCAGTGTGCAGAGGTGGCCGAGTCAACAAAAAGTACTCATTTGTTGACACTCCATTTGCTAGAGGTGCCTGTTTCTCACCCCAGGGCTCCTTGGGTAAGTTGCTCGGTGCAATCTGTGTCTAGACCCTCAGACATGTGTCTCTGCCATCCCTACTTTGCCCCGCAGAACAGGGAGCCAGAACTAATGAGGCCAACTGCCCTGGAGCATTTGCTATAGCTGAGTACAGGAAACAGGAGGGAAAAACACAAACAACACAGCCAAAGTCCCTTCCTGGAGATGGAGGGGAAGCCTGCAAAATACAAAGTGGGATTGCAGCCTCGCACTTAGGGGTTGGCTTGCTGTTCTGACTCCCCCATCCAGGAGTGAGTTTCACATCCTTCTGGGAGTGAACTGTTGTGCTATTCAGGAAGGGATCTGAACTCAATCACCTGTGCTTCCATTCACCCAAGGGTGAAATTGACTGCACTTAACTGAAGATTCAGCAGCTCTGGCGCATGTTCTCAGACAGGCTTTTAACAGACAGGGTGCAGGTAGTTCCGGGATTCAGTCTTGTGGTTTAGGGCTCAGTGCGGGCGGAGGGAGTGAGGGTGGGCTGGAAAGGAGGTAGTTCCCTGGAGATAACTCACTGCCATCTTAATTCTGAACAGATATCAAAGACACCTTCAGAATACAACACCCTTCACATTTGAGACACAGACTCCCTATTCTCCAATTCCTAAATAACTCAACAGTCTCTAAATTTCTGATGTCAGAAATTCAGATGACCATAAACCAGGCAGGGGCATAAATAAATGGCAGCAAACCCCATGTAAAGGAAGAGGAAGCAACAGACATTATGGCTAATTGGAGAATACATATTCTGTCAACAGGCAGCCAATATTTTACTCTAGCTAATGGGCACTGATGTGTGTCTATGAGCCCAGAATTGCCAGGTCTCTTAATTTTTAAAGAAATATAAAAGTGAGTGTGAAATCTATAAAATTTAAAATACTGGCTAAATAAAAAACGTCTGTCCATGTACATATTTATTTAATATCAATCTCACTGTTGCTGGCTGAGTATCCCGGGAAGCAGATCTGAAAAGAAGAATAGGATGAAGGAAGTTTATTCGGGAGTGTTCCTGGATCAACATCTGTGGAAGGGAAGAGAAAAAGAAGGATCAGGGAGAGGGACAAGTTAAGATGTGTTGTGGTCTTAACAAACACTTCAGCAGACCTTATATGACCTTATAGGCAGGCATGATACTGGGATAACCCTTTAGAATTCTTCTCCTTTTTTGACTAGGAGGCCAGGCCTCTGTGTGCTCACATTGATCAACTATCGGGTCATATGCCCTGGGTTGGTGGGATGCTTTAGACAGGCGCAATTTTCAGAAAAGGCTGACAGCTGAGGGTTGAGAGCACCCAGGGTAATAAATCCCTTAGTCTTAAGGGACCAGGGGCCAGGAACAGTGGCTCACCCCTGTAATCTCAGCACTTTGGGAGGCCAAGGCGGGTGGATCACCTGAGGTCAGGGGCTCGAGACCACCCTGGCCAACACAGTGAAACCCAGTCTCTACTAAAAATACAAAAATTAGCCAGGCGTGGTGGCAGGCACCTGTATTCCCAACTACTTGGGAGGCTGAGGCAGGAGAATCGCTTGAATCCGGGAGGTGGAGTTTGCAGTGAGCCAAGATTATGCCACTGCACTCCAGCCTGGGCAACAGTGTGAGGCTCCGTCAAAAAAAAAAGGGACCTGGGTAGAATACCAAATGTCTACTACAGACCACTCTTCACATAGCTCAGATTCACTTCCTGGTTGTTGTCGTTTTGTTTTTTGTTTATTTATTTATTTATTTTTTGAGAGAGACAGGATCTCACTCTCTTGTCCAGGCTGGAGTGCAGTAGTGTGATCACAGCTCACTGCAGCCTTGACCTCCTGGGCTCAACTAATCCTCCTATTTTAGCCTCCCAAGTAGCTAGAATTACAGGCATGTGCCACCATATTCAGCTAATTTTTAAAACTTTTGTAGAGAAAAAGCTATGTTGGCTGGGCTACTCCTGAACTCCTGGGCTCAAGCAATTCTCTCCCTTTGCCCTCCCAAAGAGCTAGGATTACAAACATGAGCCACCACAGCTGACCTCAGATTTACTTCTGTGTATAGGTTCAGGGAGCAAAAACTCCAGGATTTAGGGTCTCTTCTCTTGGGAGGTCTCAGGGCCTCTTTTTCCACAGCTGGTCTTAAGACCACAGTAAGACCCATTATTGTCCTCTACTGACCATTATAGATGCTCCTCACTCTTAGCTAGTACCTTCACTGGTCCAGATGGTTTGCCTGGTGTTAGGACATGGAAGGTGCAGAGACCCTGGTCACCATGCCTTTCTCAGGCTCAAGTACATTATGGCTGATGTCCTTGTCTATACCATTAATGCCGGGCAAGATAGTACCTATAAGAACCCATGTAGTTCACAAAGGTGCTATACGTACTCTTCCTTTCTTTTATTGTGTAACAGCAGCCTTACCTTCTCCTGATAATCAGGGTCCTACAAGGATGCTGACTCTCCTTGTCTGTTTACAGACTCTGGGCCCATGAGCCCGAAGTACACAGGTAGCTGCTGCAACTTAGAGTTCAGTAGGGTTCTTGCTATGCCCCCTGGTGGAAACAGTTCTCCTCGGTGAAAAGACACTAAATAACCCTGAACTGCAGAAGTGGAAAGCATGTATTTCGAGTTGGGTCTCTGGGAGTGAAGGTAAAAGGGATCACTGTTGCTTCTTCCCCTTGGTTCTTGCATTCATGTATTCTTCCTTTTGGGACACAGCACCATATAAAGTGCATTGATGTAAAATGTCCAGTGCACCCTGGAGGATGGCGCCCTATCCTTGCACAGACTCCTCTCTGAATTGGAGATTCGGTTGTCCCTTCAATAGGCCATTCCTTCACACTCAGGATGGTAGCTTCTGGTTAAAATGGTATTTGATATAACTGTGGATCCTGTGGTCATGTGGCCTTTCTTGTATCTCATTTGTTATTGAGTGGGCCCATTGGTCTCATGTGATGTTTTGTGGGATCCTGTGCCAGTTAATCAGACTCTCCTTAAGCCCTCAAATAGTGGTGTTGACTGAGGCCCTAGCAGCAGCAAAGGCAAATCTGTGCCTAGAATGTGTTCATTTCTGTAAAAATGAATCCCTGTGCCTTCCAGTATGAAAGGGGCCCAGTGTATTCAACTTGTCACCAAGTGGCTGCTTGTATCTTTAAGGGATGGTGCCAGATTGGGAAGTAGGGTTGCTCTCTCTTGCTGGCGTGATGGACATTTGACAGCACCAGTAGCTGAATCAGCATTGGTCGGTTCCCTGCATTGCCTCTAGCCCTGTCACTGTGCCTACTCTAATCATGTGCCCATTGTGCCACATTGGGGCTGCTGATGGCAGAGTCTGGCAGATGTCAACTAACAGGGTCACTTTATGTACCTCATGGTTTAGTGCCTCTTCTGTGATGGATGCCCTCTGGAGGGTGTTAACAATGCAATACATGTATCTTCACTCTTCATGCCCATTCCCGTAGGTCCACCCATCTGCTTCTACCCACGACCTTCTTTTCCTTGATCTTTCAATCTTTCCCCTTCCAGGCCCCAGTCGATGCTGCCTAGGAGTCTGTATATAATCTTAAGCCACGTTTTTTTTTTCGTTTCATATAAGGTAGATAGCTAGGTGCACTGTCTGAAGCCATAGGAAAATATCTCCTCATTGTTGTCTTTCAGCACCACTCCTGAATGGGGCTGTCATGTGGCCATGGTCTATTTTCAGCTTGCTCTACTCACCAAGATGGCCTACCTGTAAACCAGGCTCAGATTTTTTTCTCCTCCATCAGCTGATCATAAGGGCCACAGGTGTGTGCTAACAGAAAGGTACTGGAGCAAAAGTAGTGGATGACATGGGAGACTAGACCACCTGCTCAGGTGGCCTACTTATGCCCTTCAGCATTTCTCATGGCCAATCCTGGATGTATCACTTCCATCTGCAGTGAATTGCTGCTAGGCCCACCTGCTCTTATAACATGTTGAACCTGACAGAACCTTGTGCTGGGCATTTGTGGCTGCATGGTCACTTGATGACCCTGATAAGGGCTTCTGTCTTTACCAGGGTCCAGAAGGAACTATTTTTCAGATAGTGTGTAATTTTCTGGTTCCAGAGTCCTAGGAGTCTAAATATGATTCTCCTATTGGTATTTGTATGACATCCACGTGGCTTTTTTTCCCACAAATATCTCCAATAACATAGGAGTCATTGAATCATATGGCCAAAGTGGTTGGGCTGTTTACACTGCAGCCAGATCTGTTATAGAACTCTTTCCAATTCCAGGTGTCACTCAAAACTGACAGCCTTCTGTGTATGTGGGTTGTAACACATTTTGGAATATGGAATATGTTGTCTCTAAAACCTGAAGAGACCTACCAGGCTTTGTGCTTCCTTCATTGCAGGAGTTCCCTAATGGAATAATTTGTCCTTTACTCTGAAAGAAGTTGTGGCATGCCCAATCTGAGATATCAGGCCCCTGAATCTTTGTAGATTTATCTTTATCTTCCATTCTCTAGATAAGAGTTCATGTGCGTTACTAAAGCCTTCAATGTACTTGTCATTTCTTGCTCATCTAGTCATATTTTCATGATGTTATCAATAAAGTATATTACTGGGATGTTCTTTAAGATGTCCAGACAATCTAGATCTTTCAGACTATATTATGGTGGAGGAAAGGATAATTAACATAGCCTTAAGTCAAGATTGTTCATGTGGTGAGCCGAGATTGTGCCACTGCACTCCAGCCTGGGTGACAGAGCAAGACTCCGTCTCAAAAAAAAAAAAAAAAAAAAAAAAAAAAAGATTGTTCATGTGTACTGTTTTTCTGTTCCAAGGGTGTGCAATCTGCTTTTGATCTTCTTTTCTGATGAAACAGGACTCATTTGCTAGGTCAGTGGCTATGTACAACGTACTTGAGGCCATTTGCTCTAGAAAAATATCATAGCAGCTTAGGTTTAGGCTCTTGATTGAGTCATGCTCTGGTATTTGCCAGGCTTTTGTGACATCCAGACTAGTGAATTAAATGGTGATGTGATGGAGACTGGCAGCCCTGCATCCTTCACGTCTTTAACTGTGCTGCTAACCTCTGCCATTCCCTTAGGATAAAACAAATTTTTTTATTTACTCTCTATCTTGGGTGGGGTAGGGGTTCGGTTTTGGAGCCTTCTGCTTGGTCTTCCCTACTTGATGGCTCTTACCCCAGAGACTAAGAAACCAGTGTCGAAGTTGTGCTAATTGCCATATTTGTCTATTCCAATTAATCAATGGTGGTCTGTGAAAATGACTGCTAGGTCGATCAGTGAACCCAAAAGCCAAATGTAAGCCAAATGTAGACCAAGAGTCCACTCAGTACCTGGCCTCTACACATCTCTACTCCAACAGAGGAGCTATGTTGATACTTCAGCTCTGGGTATCAATGTCAATTGGGAACCTGTATCTGCCAGTCTCCCTTCCCACTTTACAGTGGCATTAGTAGGTGGCCATAGTGAAGCAGCATCGTTTTCTGGGGTGATACCTGAGATTCGTTGTCTCACGGCCATGGAAAACTAAGACATGGACACACAAAGAGTAAGGTTGAGAGTGGAAGTTTAATAGGCAAAAGAAAGAGAATAGCTCTCTCTGCTGCAGAGAGAGGGGTCCCAAGTGGGTTTTCTGGGTCTGTGGTGAAATGCAGGGGTTTTATAGGTGAGCCTGAGGAGGTGGTGTCTGATTTACATAGGGCACAAAAGATTGGTTGGACCAGGTGTGCCATTTGCATAAGGCATGAAAACCTGGTTAGGACTAGGTATGCCATTGCAGAGGGCATCAGAAACTGGCCTCCCCGACCCTAATCTGTTTTTATGCAGATGGTTCTCTGCCTTGCTAGCGCCATGTTTCTTATTCCTTTACTATACACATGGTAACAAAAGGGAAAATGGTGCCTCCATGTTGACCATGCCTGGCCCCCCAGGTAGCCCTTTTCTGTTGGCACAGCTCCCAACATTCACCCGTGCAAGCTTCCAGGCTGCTTATCTATGTTTGCAACTTGATTTTCCAGGCTGCTTTTCTTGGGCTACTTTTTGTTAGAAGGGAAGCCTTGACCAGGACTCTTTTACTCTATCTGCCTAAATAATTTCTTTCTATCTCCTGTATCAATAGGACCTCTTGTAGGAGGACTAGGCGTCTAAATTATGATTCTCCTATTGGTACTTGTGTGGGAGTCAAGATTACCTTGTACATTAGGCATGGCGTTGCAGGCTCCTTCCTACTGACGAACTGGCTTTTCCTTCAATTAATGGATTGCAAGCCTGAAAACTAGCTCAGATCCAGAATTTGGGCAAGGGATTATTACTTTTTAGTGAAGTGATTCCCCTCAGTCTCCTGATCACTTATCTTTGATTTATTTTGATTACTATCTATATTAGTTTCCTATTTCTACTGTAACAAATTACCACATACTTAGAGGTTTAGGACAGTACAGAGTTATTTTCTTACTGTTCTGGAAGTCAAAAATCTAAATTGTGTCTATGGGGCTAAATTCAAAGTGTTAGCAGAGCTGCCTACATTCCTTGGCTCATGGCTGCATCTGACACCCTTGGTTGTCTAAACACAGACAGATACTGGTGTCTAGACACAGTGACTCTTGCTTTCTTTAACACAACTCCCGCTCTTTTTGAGTCTCCTGCCTCCTTCCTCCCTTTATCAGGACCCTTGTGATTACACTGGGACTGCCTGAATAATCTAGGATAATCTCCCCTTGTCAAGATCCTTAACTTAATCACAAAATCCCTTTGTCATGTAAGGTGACATCTTCATAGGTCTGGGATTAGGACATGGACCTTTTGGGGGAATGGTACACATTAGACTGCCTTCTTTCCCAAACCCATGCACATATATAGCCGAAAAACCTGGGATTCCTTGCTGAAAGATAATTCACATCAGCAACTTTGGAGAAATAAAGTATTTTCTAAAATTTCTGAAGTTCAGATAAGTTCATCAGACTATAGTGTCTCTCCCCATGATGCCTAAGGCAGAGCTGTCAAGAGTTTTTCCCCTCTGTATGAATGTAACTTCACTTTTGTGTCTAACATGCTGGGCCAGAGATGAAGATCAGCATACAATAACTTATCCTTATCTCACAACCTCATCTTTTTTTTTTTTTCTGAGACAGAGTCTCGTTCTGTTGCCCAGCCTGGAGTGCAGTGGCTCCATCTCGGCTCACTGTAAGGTCCGCCTCCCAGGTTCACACCATTCTCCTGCCTCAGCCTCCCAACATAGCTGGGACTACAGGCGACCGCAACCTCGCCTGGCTAATTTTTTGTATTTTGAGTAGAGATGGGGTTTCACCATATTAGCCAGGATGGTCTTGATCTCCTGACCTCGTGATCCACCCACCTCGGCCTCCCAAACCGCCCAGCCTCTCGCAACCTCATCTTCTAACTCTAGCCTTTGGCTTTGATATGAGTTGCCATCAGAGCTGATGGAGCAGGTCAGAATCCTTCAAACTCAATGATTACTGAAGAAAAGAATGAGAAACTCTATCTAGGGAGACGTAGGATTGCATACCTTTGCTTAAGCTAGCGTAAGCTTGATTTTGGAATCAGCCAGTGGGAATACTTTTCTGTGACTGTATTTTTTTTTTTTTTTGGTTTATGTGTATCCAAGGTTAGTTTGTTTACCAGTTTATTTCTGTATTCAATATGTAGACATCTAATAATAGCAGGTGACTCACCTCTTTGGTTTTCATTCTGTAACACTGGAATTACATGACTGAGATTTCCTTTGTTTGGATTGTAGGTAAAATTAATGGACCCAAATGCTTAACTGGCAGCTCTAAGATTAAATGTTTATTTACGTAATATAAGAATAGACTATATATTTCACATAGGCCTAGTATATACATTTTCCCCTTCAAAACTCTTCTATATTTATTTTAGAACTTTTTTTTTTCTGAATTTTTCAAATCAGGACCAAGGGGGAAATGTTTTCTCATATTAAGATAGCAACATATAAATGTATTTTTAGAAAGTAAAAAATATTTTTAATGGTCAAAACTAGGTAAATGGCTAGGTCCTTATTTTAAATGTTTTGGAGATTAAAGGACAGAGAATATTCTGGACTTTCTCCCCTGCCTGTTCAGTCAATCTCCCCCTTTTCCCATTGATTCTACTCTACTCCAAGCACTGTAAAAGAGCTGGGGGCTACAAAGACAAATGAGACATAGTTCCTGGCATAAATAAGTTTAGCAAAAAAAAAAAAATCAAACTATTAAAAATAGTGTTAGGAGTAGCTGCCATTTAATTAACTTGACTTACTTTGGGCTAAGAGCTTTATGAGAATAATCTTACTTAATCTTCAGTATGTTCACTGTCCTTTATTTCCCTGTACACTGTGTTCTCCCTGCTCTCTTAAGCAGCTTAGATCCCTTGCTTCATCCTCAATTCCCTTGAGTTTTTCTCTCACTTCTCAGCACTCATCTAAAAGAGCCCACATTCAATTCCACACCCTACCTGCTCCTTGCCTGCACATATGCTACTGTAAGTGGCTGGAGGAACATCCGCAACCAGGCTTACTGGTCTCTTTAAATTTATGGCCACCGTTTGAAGGGAATCCTTACTGCTGCTATTACAGGAAAGGGGTCTCGATCCAGACCCTAAGAGAGGGTTCTTGGATCTTGCGCAAGAAAGAATTCAGGGTGAGTCCATAGAGTAATGAAAGCAAGCGTATTAAGAAAGTAAAGGAACAAAAGAGTGGCTGCTTCATAGACAGAGCAGCCCTGAGGGCTGCTGGTTGCCAGTTTTTATGATTCTTTCTTGTTGATATGCTAAACAAGGGGTGGATTATTCATGCCTCCCCTTTTTAGACCATATAGGGTTACTTCCGACGTTGCCATGGCATTTGTAAACTGTCATGGCGCTGGTGGGAGTGTAGCAGTGAGGACGACCAGAGGTTACTCTCGTCGCCATCTTGGTTTTGGTGGGATTTAGCCAGCTTCTTTACTGCAACCTGTTTTATCAGGAAGGTCTTTATGCCCTGTATCTTGTGCCGACCTCCTGTCTCATCCTGTGACTTAGAATGCCTTAACCATCTGGGAATGCAGCCCAGTAGGTCTCAGGTCTCGGCTTCATTTTACATAGCTCTTATTCAAGATGGAGTTGCTCTGGTTAACACGCATCTGACACTGCCGGATAATCATGCCATATTTTCCTAGTTCCTTTACTGTACTGGAAAATGATTTTCATATGAACTCCTCCTCCCTCTCCCAGTACCTTCTTCCCTAGACGGTCTTAGCTGATGGCAGAAAAAATAGATGGAGTCAGAAGACAAATTCCATGAAGTCCTTCCCAGAAATATACCCAGCTACTGGACTCTGTGTGAAGATATTCTCCTCTTCAGTGACTGTGGAAGAATCAGTCTTGTTTCTAGCTAGGGGCAAGCCTTCCACTCAAACAATAAATGTCACCTGAGTTGCCTATTCCAGAACTTTCGTAGAGCCATTGACCTACTTCTCTCCTGCCTCATAAAGTTTCCTCTCCTGACTGAATCAGCCTCATTGGCATAAAACTAATCAGTGCCCAGGTACCAATTCCACTCTACTGAGCCTTTCTTTGGCCCATATGTTGCGCTAAAATTTTTGGACTGTATCATATTAGCAAAGTGATTCTTCGCCATCTTAACTCATCTGCTCTGAAATCTAGAATCAGGAAACTCTAAAAATACAAAGAGAAGGGCCGGGCGCGGTGGCTCACGCTTGTAATCCCAGCACTTTGGGAGGCCGAGGCGGGCGGATCACGAGGTCAGGAGATCGAGACCACGGTGAAACCCCGTCTCTACTAAAAAATACAAAAAAAAAAATTAGCCGGGCGCGGTGGCGGGCGCCTGTAGTCCCAGCTACTTGGAGGCTGAGGCAGGAGAATGGCGTGAACCCGGGAGGCAGAGCTTGCAGTGAGCCGAGATTGCGCCACTGCACTCCAGCCCGGGCGACAGAGCGAGACTCTGTCTCAAAAAAAAAAATAAAAAAAATAAAAAAAAATAAAAAAATAAAAATAAAAATACAAAGAGAAGCAAAAATAGATACTGTAAAATCTACATTCTAACTACATGCCCTTTAGTTCCAGAAAAGTTCTTCTTCACCTATTTAATCTTTCTCCAGATGCAGTTTTTAAAAATTCTTACATTCACTCCCCTAATAATTATTGAGCAATTCCTACGGACAAGGCTCTATTTCAGGCACTCAGTAAATAAACAGACACATCACATACCCTCAAATAGCTTATATTCTGGTGATGGGGAGAATACCCAATAATAAATTAATATGTCATGTGGTAAAAAGTATTATGAAGATAAAGCAGGAAAGGGGGCTACAAGTGACAGGTGGAAAGTAATAAGGATATGCGTTATTATTATATAAGAAGAAGAATACTGAGTAAACTCCATGATATTTGGGACTTATTATTCACCTCCATTGCACTAACACCGATAAAAATAATGGCACATAGTAAGCACAAGGTAAATACTGTGTGAATATTTTGAGAATGAATGAATGAATGAATGAATGGGTGATGGTGAGGAAGAGAACCCAGTTCGGAGGTTACAATAATTCAGGTGATAGCTAAATGATGGCTAAACACAGGAAGAAATTTGCAAATCATGAGAGGAGACCATAGTCCGGATACATTTAAAAGATAGAACTGGCTGGGTGCGGTGGTTCGTGCCTGTAATCCCAGCACTTTGGGAGGCTGAGGCAAGCAGATCACACGAGGTCAGGAGTTCGAGACCAGCATGGCCAACATGGTGAAACCCCGTCTCTACTAAAAGTATAAAAATTAGCCAGGCATGGTGGCGGGCACCTGTAAATCCCAGCTACTCAGGAGGCTGAGACAGGAGAATTGCTTGAACCTGGGAGGCAGAGGTTGCTGTGAGCTGAGATCACCCCACTGCACTCCAGCCTGGACGACAAGAGCGAGACTCCGTCTCAAAAAAAAAAAAAAAAAGAAAAAATAGAATCAGTAGCATGTGCTGAAAGATTGTCTATGGAGAGTAGGGGCATGATTGAAGGAGAGAAATCAAGCATGGTGCCAAACCTTTGGCCTGAGCAACTGGAATGGAGTACCCATCGATTTAAGTGTGGAAATCTGGGGTGTGGCAAGTGTGGAAGCCAAAATTAAGTTTCTTTGGGACTGTAAATCAAGTCTCTATTTCTGTGTCTTCCTCTCCCTCTTTCACAGTTTCCTGAGATACCTAAAGCCAAGCACTGCTGTGTATCCAAGGAAAACCATTCAGAGTCATTCTACTGTGGAAAACATCCATACTGGTTCCATTCTTCTCTCTCTTGGCCAGACACAGAGGCATCCTGTGTTGATGGCTGCCTTTCTTATAGCCAAGGAAGACTTTTTCCTTCAAATTCGTCTTAGAGGCTTTATTTTGGTTCAAGAAAGTGAAAGATAATTGAAGGGGATGAAACAAGGAAAATAGTGTTTGTTGTACATTTCTGATGATGGCAACAGCTTGAATCAATTTGCCGTGTTTCTGTGTCTGGCTGGTCACAGCAGTCGGATCCAGAAGTACACATTGCAATTGCCATTCAGCATGGCCTCTTGCATGCAAATCTGACCTCAGAAAAGCTTAACCAAGTCTTGTTATTTGAAACAACACACACACACACACACACACACACACACAATCAAGTGATCAAAAATATGGTATAAAGCTATTTAGTAAAGAGTGTTCTGGATTATAATGACGGTAACAGAGGAGATAACTCAGATGTAAGAAAGGCAAAGAAACTTGTAAAATTAAAAAAAAAAAAGCAGCAGTGATTTTTTTTTTTTTAGGATTGTAAATGTCCCCTACATATTTTTGCTTTTCTTAAGAAAAATGTGCAAGATCCTTTCCAGCAAGTTTGGGGCAGTAAAATCTACAGGAAAGATGCAGAGAGAGAGGGCTCTGCTGGTTTCCATAGTATGTAGTTAATTCTCCTTTTACTCTGCTCTAAATATAATCCTGCACATTTGCATGCCAATCCCCAGAATGCTTTGTAATTTCACAACTCTTGGCTAGTGGTCTCAGCACTTATGCTTTAAGAACAAAGCAAAATGTTTAGGGCGTGCCTTTGGCCCAGTCTTTTTATTCCCCCTTGTGTTTTGCAAGAGTGTAGGGAGGTGATCTTTGCTTGGCATTCATCCTCCTTTCCAGAGTATCACAGAAATAAAGTGGAGACTGCTGTGGACTTTTCTAGTGAAGACTGCATTCAGTCCAATTAACCATAAATAACCAGAAGCTTGGATTAACTCACTTGAGAGGGAGTGTTTAAGGGGGTTTTGTGTGTCCTTGGATTATGTGACCAGTTTGGTTCGTTTCGGGTTTATGGGAAGCCCAAGCCGGAGTATTCTGTATCCTCTTTCTGTGGATGCCTTATATAGTTTCTTTATCGCAAGCACGCCTTCACTTTAATTACAAGATGTCTAGAATTGCCATCAGTGGGCTGCCTTATGGAAACGTGAATTCAAGATCCTCCACACAGCTTTAGTCATGCTTAGTGACATACAGGATTTCTATTTAATAGGACATTAAGATTGACAATTGGGGAGCGGTGGGAAAATTGTCTTAAAAGGGTTTTATAATTTTTTTTGCATAGAAAGTCTTTTTTGGTTCCTTAAATTTTATGTTTGGAATTATTTTTCGTGAGAGTTAAGGAGCTCCCTCACCCCCAGCCACCACTCAGACCCCACCTACAGTGGCCTTTCCAAATATGTCTCCCTTTGGCCGTTTGATTTTAGCAGGTAGCTAAAGGACAATGTATTCTATCGCCGAAGGGCCATGGTTTTGCTTGTAATAACATATAAACCTTCGTCTATCAGCCCTGCCTAAAGTAAACTCGGGATTGTGAGCAGTGCACGTGGTTCATTACTGACAGGGAGCAATAGCAGTTCTACTCCAAATCCATGGCTGCACACCAGGAACGTGTCTGGGCTTCTGCCTTCCTACTCCACAGGTGTTTTCTACTTTTTACTCCCAGAGCAGCATTCACGTTGTTTCTTTGATTCTGAGACTCAGTCAGGCAGTGGAGTTTCTTTAAGAAGATACTACTTGGATATTTTTTAAATACAGGGAATGGTTGAGTCCACTGCTACCGTGCCCCTTGCAGCCTCTGAGAGCGAGTCACGGCTTTCCATTTTCTAATGTGTATGTTCCGGGTCTGGGGACCCCAGCAGGCCCGCCAGGTTGCAGAGTGGGACCAGTCCCCGGCATTTGAAGGGGCTGCGCAGCTGTTTACCACCCTGCGAGCAGCAGAGGCGGCGCCCAGCCCTCCTCTCGAACAAAGGCGCGGCCGCCGCATTCGACCCGCGCCATGGCGGAGGAGAGCGGGTGCCGGGAGGGAAGCCGGGAACCGTCTCCATTCTGAAACCAGGGCAGGGAAGGTAGGAGATCCGACGAGGGGCTGGCTGGGGGCAGCGGCGCCCGCGACTCGGCCCGGCGGCCGGGAGGGCCTAGCTAATGCTCCCACCCCCGGGCCTCGGCCTCCGCTCCCGAAATGCCCCTCGCGCCCCCTGGTGGCTGTGGAGCAGCCTGGCTCCGCAGCACTCGCGAATCAGGGAAAAAAAAAAAAAAAAAAGAAGAAAAAGAAAAAGTGGGTGAGGCAGATGCAAAGAGGAAAATCAATAGGGATAAGAGAGAAGAGGGAGGAGTCGCAGATCAGCCATTCTTGTCTTATGGGGTCCCAGCTGGCACAGCAAAAGAAAAAAAAAACAAAACCCGGGCGTGAACGCGGGTGGAGGAGGGTGTGCGTGGGGGGGCGGGGGTGAAAGGGGGACCGGGGAGATTTACTATTGTCTCTGGCAGCCGCCGCCGGAGCCCGGGAGGGGGGCGGAGGCGGGCGGAGGCGGCGGCGGCGGCGGCGCGGCCAGCGCACCATTCACTCCACCTGATCTCGGGGCGCTGTGCGCTAAGGAAGGCGCTGGCGAGCCGGAGCAGAAGAAGGAGGGAGGGAGCCAGCCGCTGCAGCCACCGCCGCCACCATGTCCTACCAAGGCAAGAAGAACATCCCGCGGATCACGGTGAGTCCGGGCGCCGCCGCTCCCTCCCTCCTCGCTCGCTCCCTGTCCGCTGCGCTGCGGGCGGGGTCGGCTTGGATCCCGCCGGCTTCCCTGGCTCGGTCCCCGGGGAGGGACAGAGACCCGGGGTCCGGGTGGCGGAGCGCGGCGGTCAGTCCAGCCGGCGCCACACAGACTGAGCGACCCTGGGGTTTGGGGAAAACAAAACAAAGAGGAAACCCAAACAGTGGCGCGGAGAACTTTGGATTATTTATCCTCCCTTCCCACCGCCGGTAGTTCCCCAGGAGCGCGGGGCTCGCGGCTCTCCCAGGACCCCTGCTCCGCCTGGGGTGTCGGTTTGTGCCGCCCCAGGTTGAGGCGTGCTTTTTGTCTAAGGATCCTTTTGGCCAGGCTGGGTTTGGAGAGATGACACCTTTCCCCAGGGGTACTTGGCAGCCCGACCGCGCCTCTCTCCCGGCTCCAGCCCCACGGCTCTGACCCCTGCGCCGCGAGGGTGGCAGAGTGTCTGGACCACCTGTCCTCGCCGTTTCCCCTTCTTGCCTGCGTTCAGTCCGACTCATGTTTCAATGTATCGTTTATGGGACTGGACAGCTAACGTGGCTGCCGTGGGAATGATCAACTTTGTGTGTGTGTGTGTGCCTTCGATGCACTTTACATTTTTCATTTATTTTCTCCTTCACATCAAAGAAAAGGCCGAGTTTTTAGAGCAGATTTTAGTTTGCTGTCGCGGGCGCACGCTGTGTGCATGCAGTGTTCAACGCATTGTGTGCAGGACCGAGACGCGGCGACCAGCGGGTGTCAGATGCGCTAGGGTGTGCCTAGGGCGGGGTGGAGAGGGGACGTGCCATTATCAGGTACAGAAGCCGCGTCTTCACCGGCGCCCAGCAAGGATTCCGTGGTGATGCGCTGCAACGATGCCCCCAAATAATAGGCACATATGGCAGGCTGGGATGGGCATTTACAAAAATAGAATAAATAAAAACTAACGTTTTTTAGTTTAGCACGAAGCAGTGCGGTTGTGCTTTGTCTATAGTGAATTGGATGGTGTGTGTGTGTGTGTGTGTGTGTGTGTGTGTGTAGTGGGGGAATGGATGACTACTCCATCTTTGCAAGCTGAACAAAGGAAGTGATCAGCTGGCCCCTGGGAGGCTCTGCAGCCGCCCTAGGGCAGAGCTTTACCTGCCACAGTAGTTGATTTGCAGGGTCCGCCAGGTTTTGTTGTGGGCATGAGTCTGTTTGCACTTGTTCCCTTAGGCTTGGAACATCCTGTGCGTTTGCGATTGAGATGCAGAACCTTCCCCTCTGCAGGCAGGAAGAAGCCTCCCTTGCCCCTAGTACAAACGTTTTATTGTCAAATGGTTTATTTCTTTTGCCGCACCATACCTTTTTCATGCAACTGAGCTTCACTTCACACAAATGCACTCCACCCCTACCAGCTTCCCAGCTGGTGCTGGGGAAGAAACACTCCCCAGGGAGAAGAGTTGAGGCCAGCAGGGATCCTTTTGCCTGGTAGAGGCTTTGGGTTTTAACCGATCCTCCTTTACCACTACTTGATGGCATTCACTTTCCATTATTGAAGAAACATCGTGGGTCTTTTACAATGCACAGTATTGTCTAGTGCCAACTGTCTTGTCTTTCCAAAGAGCTGTGGAAGTTATCATCCAAAAAAAGAAAGAAAGAGAGAAAAAAGAAAAAAAGAAAGAGAAAAAGCTGATTGAGACAAAAGCTCAATTTTTACTTATTTTATCATCCAAAAAAAGAAAGAAAGAAAGAAAAAAGAAAAAAAGAAAGAGAAAAAGCTGATTGAGACAAAAGCTCAATTTTTACTTATTTCCCCAACTCAGGAGATTGAACCACAGCTCTCATGCTATTCTGTGCTGGAGGTATGCCATATATATCAGCCACTTGCTTTAACATCCAGTATATATTTGCTAGTTTTCCTCTTTGGGATAGGCAGAGAACCGATATATATTTTTTCCTCCTATACTGCAGTGGTTCTTCTTCTGGACTCAGCCTGTGACATGACATTGAGAGCCACACCCATTCTTCTAGGTATCATTTAAGCCACCTTTAAGGAAAGATAAGGAAATTCAGCATTGATAACTTGCCTTAGGAGCTCCAGTAAATGTGGTTGTGCCCTAATCCCAGGGCCAGATTTGCAGTGGATTCCCTTTTGTTTCTGGTTGAATGATCTTCCCTGGGGTACATCCTTCATTTTCAGTGAGGCTTCCATCCTTTCTCTGTGTGTGTGGGGCGTGGTGCTGCATAGCAGCCTCTGCCTTGAAGCTGGGGCTGTATCTCCAGCAGCTGTAACGGGAGTAGAGAGTGGTTGTGAATTTCTTCAAACCAGGCTGCCTGGAATTCATTGTTAAAACCAAGGGGATGAAAAGGAAGGGCATGGCAGGAGGTGGATGTTGGTCTTTGGGGATAAGGAATCCATTTGTAAATTTTCTCATGCTTCGTGTTTGCATTTCCATGAACAAGGAATCTATTTTAGAATAAAATATTTATGTATGTTTGCATGTCTATAGAAGATTAGAGTTGTCTATATACTGTGAAGGTTGAGGTACCTTTTCTAAATATGGTTATAAATATAACAATGTAGACATAGAAATTCATGTGCAGAAAATATGATTAAAGATCTAAGTATAACATATACCCCCTACCATCAATTCTAGTACATTTAAAAAATGGTAATATGGAATTTGAATTGAATTTTCTATGCCCTCTCTATTCCTTTCTGTGAAGGCAGCCCCACCCAGGAGCTGAGGTGTCACTACAATCTGAGGACTGGTGGGGGCAGTCTTTCTTGGCCTGGTACCCTTTGCCTTCCTAGGAATTACTTTCTACCACTGTTTTGGGTCCAGAATAGGATTGGTTGTTTTTGTTTTGTTTTGTTTTTTCCTCCTTCCACCTATCTTTATTGCCCTCCTGAGATTAAGGCATTCTTACTATCCTTGTTTTATTGGTTTCCTGTGGGAGGGCTGGAAATGAGGTGGAGATTTCTGTGTCCCTGTTGGAGTTGGCTCGGAGTAGCTAGCTTTCTCCCGAGTAGCTCCCGAGACTTCAGATCTTCATTGTCCCTTCTTAGGTCAGCTATATGGATTATCTGTTCTACCTCAACACAAGCCTTGCTTCTAATTATCAGAGACTGGCAGTTTTGGGGATTTGACAGATCACAGCAAGGGACCTTGTATCCTCACTGTCTTGCGATGGACCTAGTATACAGATACATAGTGATTATCACTTAAATGGATGAATTGATTAAAAATTGTTCCTAATAATAATAGCCCATACCTGTTGAGTGTTTATTTTGTCAGGTATTATGTTTTTTTATGCCTCACATGCCTTGTTTCGTTGAATCCTTGACTCAATCAATACCGTCTGAGAGGGACTATAGTTACCCCTATTTTACAAGTTAAAAAAAATCTTAGAAAATAAAAAATAATTTGCTCAGGGTCAGAGATTTAGTAAGTGTTAGAGGCCGGACTTAAACCTACATACCCGACTGAAATTAAAATGCATGTCCCTCACCATCACACTCTTTTTGGTGTCTCTGCCTCTGCCTCTACCATCACTGTTACTTGGCATTGGTAGGACAAATGCTTTCCAGACCATCTCCACTGCTGGGAGGCATATTTTTCTTGTTACTGTCAACAAATCCCACAACATGGTCTTTCTTACCTTTTATATTAACTACATATAAGGACACATTTTTGAAATAGTAGTCACCATCAATTCTACAGGTAGAAACTTTTGATAAGTTACAGTTATTGTTTTCCTCTGACATACGTTACAACTTGAAGCTGACCACAGGACTGGGCTGGGCCCTAATACTTAGGCACTTAGGTTCCAGTGTTTTATATGTATTTTTGTATTAGAACCTCCACAGATAATCCTTTCCCAGTTAAGGAAGGACATTGAAATATGGTTAGGTGAAGTCAGTTATTTAGAGTTGCCTGGTGAGAATATTGGGGCAAAGCTAGCAATCAAACCTAGACCTTGTCCGGCTTCAAAGCTGAGGCTGCCATGGTGCAGCAGCTGCCTCTTGGAGGCACGTGCAGCTGAGATGTTGATTGTGGAAACAGCTCCAGAATTCCCTCTAGGAGACAAATGACAGAGAACTGGTCTTTTGCAACTACTAATTGGATTTCTGTAAACATTGTCTTGCTGATAATGCATTTCTTTTGCATTGAAAGTTTGGTTGTGTGTGTGATATTTGGGAATTGCTGGAAGACATATCCCCAGTTAGGAATACAACTTGCAAAGTTCAGTCTAGGTTGTATAGTCAGAGCTCTGTGATCTCCCTTGAAAGGGTGTTATTGTGAGTGTAGTAGGTGCCACTGGAATTTATTTTCTTTTTTGGAGAAGTGAAGGGACCTTATGAACTGGAGTAACACCCAGATCTCTGCAGCAGTTAACTGGGGTTAACTGCTGGGGGCCTAGAACTAGACTAGAACTAGAGGAAGGGACAAATGCAATCCCACCTTTGGATCTGCGCATTCCTCTTGCTTCAATGGGTGTCATTTAAGAATGAGAGGAAAGTATTAGGAGATGGAAAACTAGAGTTGAGGAAACCAAAAGAAGAGGAGTCACAGAAAACCAGCTGTCTCTGTACAAGGCATCTTGAAAGGGAAATTCCAGAGTCAAAGACAGAAGAAAAATAGCAAACACTTAGGAATGGAAAGCATCTTAGATGTCTGATCATGGAAGTCTCAGCCCAGGCCCTGCCTAAAGTGTTCATTTGTTGCTTTAAATTTTGAGCAGGTATGTGCTGATTCTTAGCCAGGTTATTCATTTTCCTCAAATACTAGGAGAAGGCCTCAGGTATACAAAGAGCCCTGAACATTAGTAGCTGTGACCAAGCCAGCTGGGCATTGGGAGGAATTCTGAAGAAATAGATTTCCTGAGAGAATTCAAGTCTATGTGTCAAGACCCTCAGTTTGTAAATAAAAAGCCTTCCTGCTTATTGCACTGAGCTACTAAGAGGCTCAAACAGTGGTCATGAAAGTGGTCTGTGAACTCTGGATGTGTTCAAGAGAGCAGATGCTGATTTATATTTATAAAATCTCAACTACTTTGGAATGTGGAAATTAATAAAAGAAGACTTGACAATGGTCTGGTTTAGAAAGAGACTACTTAGGAAATGATTTTGTAAAAATAAGAGTTTTCCAAAACAAAAATAAACAGTGTTATATAAAAACATTTTTGTTGTTGTTTAGTTACGTTACAGTGTTCCTAAAAATTTTATGCTTGTCATCTCTGACAGTCCGATACAGGCCATTAGACCGCCTTTGAACTTTTGATACAGAGACTCTCCCTTAACCTGAATAGAGGGCATTTTCCTAAATTAGTTGAACTCTGTATCATTTTTAGTCCTGATCAGCTTCTAGCCTAGAGTGACACAGGTTATGAAGATCCTTTCAGCTGTTTCTTCATAACTTGTTTTTTAGTGGCTTGTCTGCTCTTTTTTCTTCAGCTGGAAAAAAATAAAACTAAATTTGAAAAGAACAACAACCAAAAGAAAAAAACAACTTCTGTCCTAATGGGCCCTCTGTTCTTTACCTATTGACATATTTTGTAGGGCCATTTGTGTTTGCTTATTACATTTGAAAAACGGCAAAATGTTTACACTAGTAGGAATGGGTCTCTAGGGTGTAAATGTTCTCATCCTTTGATGAAATCAGTGCATCTAATCAGAAGGAGACAGGAAATTTGAATATGTCATTACCTCTTGTGATGGATTTTTTTGTTTGTTTGTTTGTTTTTTGTTTTTTGAGATGGAGTTTTGCTCTTGTTGCCCAGGCTGGAGTGCAGTGGCGCGATCTCAGCTCAGGGCAACCTCTGCCTCCTGAGTAGCTGGGATTACAGACATGTGCCACCACGCCCAGCTAATTTTGTATTTTTGGTAGAGACGGGGTTTCTCCATGTTGGTCAGGCTGGTCTTGAACTCCCGACCTCAGGTGATCCACCCGCCTCAGCCTCCCAAAGTGCTAGGACTACAGGCGTGAGCCACCATGCCCTGTCTGTGGTGGATGTTAATAGGAGAGGTGAACTGCTCCCTGGTTACTCCCTCCTCAAATCAATGCTCAACTTTGCCTTTTCTCCCACTTTCTCTAGGCAAATGAGAAACAAATAAGAAAGACCTTGGAAAACCCAGAGAAATAGACTCCTGTATTTTCAGACTCCTTTTGCTGTGAAGTCCCTCTTTCATCAACATATGCCTATTTCAATATATGAAACATAGGTATCCTCCCACCCCTCAAAAAAAGCCAAAGCTAGTTTGGTGGAATAGAATGAGCCTCTCAATTTGGCCTCTTCTTTTGGTTCCAGTCCCTACATGAAGCCCAGTATAAAAACTACTTTTCTTGAGGAACTTTCTTCTGTTAATTAGATTGTAGGGAACTCAGTGGTAAGAAATATGGGAGTAAGCACGGTGGAGCTATTATTGTTAACTGTCTTAGTAAAAGCTACATGGATTATCTCATTTAACTCACAGCAACTCTTATAGCTACCGTTACTAACCATCATTTTGCATTCTGGAGGGAGGCTCAGAGAAACTAAGTAATTTGGCTAAAGTCACACAGCTGAAAAAGCCAGATCCTGGGATTGATCCCTGCAAAGGTGAATTACTTTCATAGGCAAGAAAGCAATAGTTCCATAGGCACAGGTGACTACCTCCTCCTGCCATTAGCCATTCTCTCCAGCTGTCCACACCTGTTAGCTCCTAAATGTGGGTGAGTGTTCACAGGGTGGAAGGATTAGGGATGGTCTGGCCAACCCTATCACATTACTATTGGAACAACAAGTGAGTTGTGTGTCCTCTTGACAGTAGTTCATGCATTGCTTCTGCCAGCTGTCTGAGTTAGCTTCTGGCTTTTGCCCAGGAGTATGTATGAGTACAGGGTGGAAAAGCAGATGCTATTTTTCTGCCTTGCTTCAGAGCAGATCTGGGTCTAAGGCCCTTTCTCACTCTCTATCACTGTCTTCTTCCCAGACATAGCCAGGCTGTCTGTTTCCCTTCAGTCACGCGGAGAAACATTTACAGGACACACCCAGCACTTTAAGCTAGATGGGGAAGCTCTACAGTAGAATGGTCCAGGAACCTATTTGGAACATCTGGAATTCAAGGACAACATTTCTCATGGTCTAATTACTATTTCTTTTCTCTGGAAGTGCTGGACAATGAGATTTTAAGGGTAAAATGAGATTTTATTTTTTAATAGAAGAGTTCCTTGGACTAGAAGAGCGAAAGAGTCATCTTGTTCTTGGATGCGGAATAAGGAAGCGAACCCTGGAGGGAGTATCAGCACACTGTGGTTCAGGCCTGCCCTTGCCTCTAATTTACTTGTCACTTTGGGCAAACCCTTATTATCCCTCTCAGATTTTGCAGCAGTAAAATGAGGGCATTGAACCAGATGATCCTTGAGGTCCCTGCCAGTGCAAATGACCCTGTGAGCCAGCCCCTCCTCACTTTGTTCCAAATTCACAGAGAGGAGTTCTAAGGCCTTCCTGTGAGGGAAAAGAGAGTAGGGAGAAAGTGAATGAGAGCGACCATTGTTGGCTGAAACTCAGAGGGACCAGCCAACATCTGTGTTGGATATAAGGGGCTTTGGTTGCTTTTTACACTTAAAATCCCAGTCTTTTTCTCATTCAGGGAGTAGACTTAATTAATAGATTTTGTGCAGAGGAGAAATGGAATAATGATGACTGAGATCCTCTGCCTAGCAGAGCATTAGTATTAATTCAGATGAGCATTATTAAAGTGATATCATGATTCATTTGCTGTCACATACAGTCTTTCTTTAGGATAAGGCTACTATTGATAAGAGCATGAAGGCGATAATTGCCCAAAATCTAGACTGGCCAAACAAACAAGAAAACAAACCAAAAACAACTCGGAGTCTGTATCTTCTCACCAAGCTCTTTTTTCAGCTGCTCTTGCTAATATTTTAAATGTGATGGCTGCCATCCAATGGAAATAATCTACCCCCAAAGGCCCAACCATGCCATGTACATGCCATGACGATAGGGGTGGTTTTTGTTTTGTTACTACTGAATCTCCAGCACTTAATCTTTGGTTGTCACATATTAGGCCCTCTGTATTTGCTGAATGAGTGGGTATATTTAACACTTACCTGCAGGAATGATTTCAAGAGAGAAGATCACCTGAAAGTGTACCAGTTTGTTCTTGTACATAATCTTCCCTTTGACAACTTTCTAGAATATTAACTTCTAAATAAGGCCAGACTCTAAGGCATAGGATCACTGGGCCAAGAGAAACATGACAACTCTTTAGCAGAACAAGCAAGTCATTGTAATCCAGGGCCTGACCTGGGCACATGTGCCAGAAAGTCCATCCATCACTTGGTCTTCTTTCTTGTCTGGCCTCCAGTCCTCTCTTTCTTCCAGATTCTGCATCTGGGCTCATTCTGAGCTTGTTTCAGGGGCCTACCTGGATACTTCTTGTCTGCAACAAAGACATCATTTCTCTTACTGCAAATAATTTAAAAGAATTAATACAGACCTTTATGTCCTCTTTCATATAGAGGAAACTGTCACCATGACTCTTTGAACCAGAATACAACATAGATCTTAATTGAGGTCTCTTTCTGCCTTTGCACATAAACTACAAAGTCATTAGAGTTATTAGCAGCAACTAGATAGACCAATCTGCATTTGTAAAGCAAACTTGGTATTTTGGAAGTATTGGTTAAGAAGCAGCTCATAGTTCTTTTTGTTTCCCTATTAGAGCTGGACATTTACATGGAATGGTTTTGTTTCTGTGTGTTCTTTCAAAAGATTTTTAGTCTCTTACCCCACTGCACCTGTCAGCTTTCTCTGAGCTACATTTGGAGCTATTCTTATTACTAGTTTTTATTCTAAATGTAATTCTTTGGTTTGAGGGGTGGGGCTAGTTAACACAGAATTTACCAAGCTTATCTCTGGGTACAAACCAGAGAGTTTATGGTTTCAATAGGTTTATGTGTAATGGTAATTACTAGAGCCTTATAAAGGGAGGACAAAATGGGAGAATCAAAGTATATTCATGGAACCAAAAACCTTTGATTAGAAAGTGTTTGAAGAACTATATGTGTTGTAAGAGTGTCATATATAATATAATCAGGTATGATAAAAGCATTTTGCTATTTTTTATTGCATAGAAGATATTTATTGACCATAAGCTCTGGGAAAAGTTAGTTTAATAATAAGAGTAATTCACATTTATTGTACCCTGTGTAAAGTGCTTTTCATTCATTATCTCACTTAATTCTCAAAACAACTTAATTAGGTAGATAGATTTTTAACCAGGTCTTTCTTTCCATTTTATTGATGAGGAAATTTAGAGAGATTAAGTAATTTGCCTAATATCACACAAGGCTTAAATGATGGAACCAAAATTCAAACTTAAGTTTATGTGACTTAGAACCCCCATTCTTAACCCCACAGTATGGTGCTACCTTAAATTATCCCTCTGGAGGGATAATAATTTATCTGTCTCCCACCTCTGGAGTCACAAGACTTTGATTCCAATTGGAGTTCACTTACTTCAAGTCCAGGGGTAAGTCCTTCTCTGCACCTGTTGCCTATAAGGTATGAGTGGTGTAGGTTATGGGGGACATGGAAAACAGTTGGTGCCCCTCTTCTGCAAGGGGGATGGACTCCTTAGCACTGCTTGGCATCAGGAAGCCCTCTAGCCCTCCTGTTAAGAGCGGCTTTGTTTCTGGCATGTCCAAAGCTGCTCCACACTGTTGTACTTACACAAACAACTTGCCAGGGAGATTCCCACCACTCTCAGCATCTTTGCATTGAATTAGCAAAAATATCAATTAGGGATTCTTCCTAATGTGAATTTAAATGCCACCTTCTCATTTCATACTCCACACTGCATGCCCCATTCTCTTAAATAAATCTTAAGTAAGATTCTTTTGAGGTTTGACTTACTATGGCTCTGTAAAATTCATACTTTCAGAGTCTCCATGGAGATAACTTTTTTCTTTATCTCTCCTTAAAAAAAAAAAAAGGGATACACGTGCAGAACGTGCAGGTTTGTTACATAGGTATACATGTGCCATGGTGGTTGGCTGCACCTATTGACCCATCCTCTAAGTTCCCTCCCATCACCCCCCCAACCCCCAACAGGCCCTGGTGTGTGTTGTTCCCATCTCTGTGTCCATGTGTTCTCACTGTTCAACTCTCACTTATAAGTGAGAACATGCGGTGTTTGGTTTTCTGTTCCTGTGTTAGCTTGCTGAGAATGATGGCTTCTATCTTCATCCATGTCCCTGCAAAGGACATGATCTCATTCCTTTTTATGGCTGCATAGTATGGTACCACATTTTCTTTATCTCATTCCTTTTTATGGCTGCATGGTGTATATGTACCACATTTTCTTTATCCAGTCTATTATTTGGATTGGTTCTATGTCTTTGCTATTGTAAATAGGGCTGCAATAAACATACGTGTGCATGTGTCTTTACAGTAGGATGATTTATATTTCTTTGGCTATATACCCAGTAATGGGATTGCTGGGTCAAGATTTTTTTTTAAGTCTAATGCCCCATCTTATGAATAATAAAACTAAGACCCAAGTGGTACCCACCTAATTAGTGTTTTTGCTACTATCTGTTTTACTGTGGGACACAAGGATTTTAAAATTAACTAAGGCTTTTTTTCCATTACAAAATAAGTATGCTTGTTGTAGGATAATTTACCAAAAGCACAAACAATAAGGACAATAAAAATAAGCTATCATGAAATTACTCAGCAAGAACCACTGTAAACTTTCAGTACACCTATCTAGATTTTTTCTTTTGACTATATGTGCCATTTATTAAAATGATTCCACATATTGTTTGTGCTGTTTTATGCCTTACTTTTCATTGCACAATATATTACGACATCTTTCCATGTTTTAAATATCCTTCCATAACTTAATTTTTAATAGCTATATATTATTACATTCCTTGGAAAATCTAGTTAAATGAATCTCATTTTGTTTGCATTGTTCTGATTTTTTCTGAGATCTTTGCATTAACAACAAAAATGAAATGACAGATTTATTGTTGGTTGTTTTTTAGTTGAAGCCAAACTAAAAACTGCCTCAGGATGAGAGGTTGAGTAACCTGCCCGAAGTTACTCAGCTCGCGAGTATCAGACTACAGATTGAAATCCCAGTGTCTTTATTCTTAGCCCTATATTCTTGTCACCACTCATTCCTTCATTAGTTGTGCCATTTTACATGGAAAACTCTGCTTTCTCTCATTTCCTCCCACTCTTCAATGAGCACATTTATTTTCTCACCGCCACCTTTGCCTTCCTCCCTGTCTTGCTGAGGCTGTTGACATTTGTAGAGGTACACTGTGTCTTGGGACCTGAAGCTACGCAGCTGGAGAGGAAACATGGCCAGTTCTTCCCCACTCCTTACTGGCTCAACCTATAAGCTTGGAAGCTGGTTTTAATTTTACATTTTCTGTGTGTATGTGTGTTTGTTTTTAAAACTTTTTTCCACTTAATTCTTTCAAGGAGACCTTTATTTGAAATCATGCACTTTTTCCCGCAAAGCGAATCTGTGCCTCAAATCTTGATGAGATTACTTTGTTTGAGGATATTGATAAATTCATAGTGGGGTTTTTGGTTTATCCAATTAAATTGGTTTAAATTATGGCCTTATAGAGAGAAAGGGCCTTAGACAACTTAGAAGGTTTTAAGGCAATTGAATATAATCTTCTACTTCTAGGGACTTCATCCTGGGTTTATTCCACAAAGAAGGTATGTTTTGTTTGTTTCCTTTTCATTTCACTTACTTCATTGCATGCTCTATCTCAGAACCCTTTTTGCTATGAGAAATCGTGGGAAAAAACTTAGCCTTCCTTGGCTAGGGGCAGGAAGAGAAAGGGGACCTGTTATTCCAACCCCTTCATTTGAATGATTGAGAAAATGTGGATCAAAAAGGGAAAATAATTTGCCAAGGTCATACAGTAAAATAGGTTTAAAAAAGTATGAGGCATAGGACTCATTTTTCCTTGCTCTTCTCATAACTTTTGTTATGAGAAGTTATAGTGCTTTTCTCATAATTTTGTTGAGGAAGGCAGAGAGTGAGGGGGAGAGTGAATTATGTCCCCTACCCAGTAATTGAAGTCTTAACCCTCAGTACCTTACAACGTGACTGTATTGGAGGCAGGGTCTTCAGAGAGGTAATTAAGTTAAATGAGGTCATTAGGATGGGCTCTAATCCACTCTGACTGGGGAGTTTTATAAGAAGAACAGATTAGGACACAGACACGCACAGAGGGAAGACCATGTGAGGACACAAGGATTAGGGGAGTTTGATCTACATACCAAGGAGAGAGGATTCAGAAGAAACCAAGCCTGCTGACACCTTGATCTCAGACTTCTAGCATTCATAACTTTGGGAAAATAAGTTTCTGTTGTTAAAACCATCATCCTGTGGTACTTTGTTATGGCAGCCCTAGCAGAGTCATAAAGGGAGAAAGTGAAGAACAAAGAATGAAAAAATTAAAAACTTAAAACTTGAGAAGTTCTCAGAGAGCAGAAAAGGGAGCCTCAAATAAAATTTATAAGAAATTATGGCAGGTCAGAGCCCATGCTAACTGATTTTCAATCATAATTGTGTATGTGGCATTTCATTCAATTCTATTACCATGCTAAGATCATAGTTATTGTTAACCCACTTTACAAATGAGGAAATTGAAGCTCAGAAAGTTAATTTATCTCAGGTTACATCATTATTAACTAACTGGCAGAACTAAGTCCAAATTCACCTCTTGTCAGCCTTGAAAACCTTCACTTACTGTACTGTTCTATCTCCTTTTAAGAAGGTTAATGTAAGCTGTTTAGGAAACATTGCTTATCAAGTTATTTAATGTTAGGGGAAATAAAAAAATGTACTCAAGTCTCAGTGACCCGGAATCCACTTAATTGATTAGATAGTAAATATTTGGCCCTTGATTTTAGGATAAAAACAGAGATTGGGGAAATTTAAAAAGATAGTGTAATTAGATCTCAATACAGTCTTCCCTGTGGCTTACACTTTCACGTCTAAATGAACAGCTACACATAATGAAGAATTAATGTTCATAGTGATGTGCCGTAGGCCGTGAAGAAATCTGATCCATCAGAGAGAATCGACAACTGTCACTAGGTTGCATTTGCTAAAGCAGGAAACCAGATCCATAAATCTATAACATGAGGAGACTTGGAAGCTGTCTATGTCAGAGTTTTACAAAGACATATTTTCCATGATTAGATAATTAGATTAGATTAAATATGCAATCAGTCCAAAAGAATAATCAAAATAACCTGAGCTGCTGGTAAACCCAGATGTTATGTTTTTTGTTTTTATTTTTGAGATGGAGTCTCACTCTGTCGCCCAGGCTGGAGTGTAGTGGCGTGATCTAGGCTCACTGCAAGCTCCACCTCCCAGATTCATGCCATTCTCCAGCCTCAGCCTCCCGAGTAGCTGGGACTACAGGCGCCCGCCACCATGCCTGGCTAATTTTTTTGTATTTTTAGTAGAGACGGGGTTTCACAGTGTTAGCCAGGATGGCCTCGATCTCCTGACCTCGTGATCTGCGTGCCTCGGCCTCCCAAAGTGCTGGGATTACAGGCGTGAGCCACTGTGCCTGGCCAACCCAGATGTTATAATATGGGAACTATGAAGCACTTTAAATATTGAATGCAGATGGCTCTGTTGAAGCTGCCTCCTCACTGTTTTAAAGTTGTGAAGTCTATCAATCCTGAAATATATAGGTTAAATTTACTTGTATATTTAGTAATGACACAGTCAAGGTGAGAGGTGGACAGGCATCATTTTCAACAGATACTGGGATCAAGTCCCAGCTAACTGTATATTAGCTGTGCATATTTGTTGGTTCTACCTTTAGAGTAGAATATTAAGCCAACCACTTCTCACCATTTTTCATCACTGTCATCACCCTCACTCAAGCCTCTGTCATCTTACTCCAAGAACTCTTCTAACTTTTCTCTGTGGTTCCACTTTGCCTGCCCCTAAATTTGTTCTCTATTCATGATAACCAGGTGGTCCTTTAAAAATGTAAATCAAACCAAGTCACTCCCCTGCTCAAATATCTCCTATTACACTTCAACTAAAACCCAGACCATGGCTCTTGAGGTCCCATGTGGGGTGGCCCTGCCTGCTTCTCTGGTCTCCAGTCCTGCCACTGACTGTCACTGACTCAGCATCAGCCATCCTCCCATTATGATACTTTCATGTCCAGCTCAAAGCTTCTGTACTTGTTTTTTTTTTCTCCCTAGGACTCAGATCATTCACGTCTGTTCAGGAGACAGCTCCTTAGACATGCCTTCTTTGAAAATGTAACCAAATGTCCCAGACTCTTCCCAGCCTCCACCGTCCCCTTATCCTTTTTCTAAATTTCACTTATCACTGTTGAAATTATGCTACTTATTTAGTAACTTACTTATTCTTTGCACTTTCAGCCACTGCAGTGCCTTATTTTATTTTGTTCACTATTGTATCAATAGTACTGTGAACAGGAGGCATTTACAAATATTAGATGAAGGAATGAATGAATTAATTTAGACTAATGTTTCTTTCCCTGGGTTAAGTGGTTTGGAGAGAACAGGTGTCAAGGAAACAGGGTTATCAAAAGGCTGTTAGTCTATCTGCTCCATGATCCTAGGGACTCTGTGTCATACCCCACTGTATCACCAAAACCTAGCTCAGTCTACCCCTGAATGAATGGAATGATAAATGAAAGATGAAGACTTGGGGCAACAGGGGAAGAGTGGTAACACCTAGGTGAAAACTGGCTGTGTCTGAGATGACTGACAAAGATGATAACTTGTTTGCTATTTTTTGGGCAAAATTTAATACATGTTACAACATACATCTTGCTTTGATAGACATAAAACATGTTACTGTAAACTTCAGTCTGAAACATTTCTGAGCAGAGACACATCACAAAAGAGTAGACTATTCCAAAAGAAGATTATTCACCTGTTGTTAGACTCATAGAATGTTAAATAGTGATCATTGGGAAGAGAAGTGGGCAGCTTTATGGCTTTGCAGGTAAGGGATGAAGTCTTGGAGGTTTTAAGCACAGAGAATGTATTCCCATAATGTTAACATGGTCTTTGCCAATAGTAAGCAGTCTTGAATGCATTCCAGGAGGTGCCTAGTATGAGTAAAGCCTTAGATCTTCATTGAAGGCGAAGAAACCTTTTGTTCTAGGATTAACTACCCACTTGTCTCTGATTTTGGAGTTCTGATAATTTTTAAGTGGTGTCTCATTTGTATTTAGTTCAAGTGTTTGTTTCACTCAAGGTCTGCCTGACCTCTTGAAGTCCTTGTTCTCAGAGCATCTGCAGTTTTATCTATCAAAACAACTTGAAGAAGTTCAGGGCCAAAGAATCAAAAATAGCCTCTGCTTTAATAACCACCTGTCTATCCAATGAAAGCAGAGTTGCGGGTGTATAAGTTTTTAGACAGACAGATGGAAGCCTGTAACCAAGAAAATCAGTCATCACCATTGTCTGCTTTGTCAAGAAGGAACCAGAAAAAAAAAGTGAACTCTTCCCTTTCTTTCCTTACCCATATTCTTTTATAGGAGGTGTGTTTGGGTTGTTGTAGAAAGGTAGTTAAGATATGTGGTATGAATCAAACCAACCTAAAAAGAAATGAAAAGTCAAGTTACTCTTCAGGGATAAGGGAGAGGGAAGGTAGGCACCAGGTGGAAGGCTTTGACCTGAGAAGATTTAGGGAGATTCCAGCTTCTAAAGGAACTCACATTTATTGAGAATCTGGGCTTCATCCTCACAGCACTCCTTTGAAAAAGATATTATTTTCCTCGCTTTACAGTCAGGACTCCAAAGCCCTTCCCTTTCCCACCATTCCATCAGGCTAACTGGCACTGATTCATCACTTGAGTTCTTGGACTGCTTTAACGATGAGGACCCTCTTTGCACTCCTGTATGATAGACCTAATCTTTGAGGTCTAGACTATAAGGCAGAGCAAACTGGAAGACATCTGTGGTCTTTGAGACAATTCCTTCCTTCCACACTCTCCATGGGGCCCTTTTCATGGCCGCCTGGTGTGACTAGAGCACCGCAGCTAAGTGTTCTGTTAGACTTGCCCACCACGGACAGTTTTAGGAAGTTGCATAAGCCAGTGGTTGTGTGCTTATGACCACAATCCCCAAGAAGCTCCCACCAGCTTTAAAAGTACAATGTCAGACTTGAAGAATAATCCCTGTGGCCTCCACAAATAGATGGGGAGCTATTGCCTGTCATTTGAAGGTGCTTCTCACACATTCCAAGGCCTGAGCCCGCATTCCTCCTCTGGGAGTTGCATTTTGGCAGGCTTTCAGATTTAGTGAAAAGGTTTCTTGTTTCTGAGAAGCAATAGGGTGGGAATTCACTCGACGTCTCTGTCATTGTAAAGGCCCTGTCAAAGCCAGCTGTCAGTCAGAAAAGATGAAAGGAGAGAGCTGCTTCTTAAGAGGGAGCTGGACACCATTAACGGCACAGCCACTTGGAAAGGCGAAGGGGATCACAGAACTTTGACTGGAATCCGTGGCTCCCGACTCCCATTCTGGGAATCTTTCCACCCTTCTTTTCTGCCTTTCAGTTGGCACAGCCATTTTCAGCATGGCATTAACTGAAGCCCGTCCACTAACACCTGACCATTCTCTTAAATCCCAGGCCACCATTTCAGTGACCTGCTGGCTGTACGGTTGACCAGTACCTCAAAATTATTCTTAGTCTTACACTTCAATTTTGTTAGTGCTTTTTCTGTTTCCTGTGTCTATTAATGGGTCCTCCCTAGACATGCTGCTTTAAAACTCAGTCTGGTTTGGCCCGTCTGCGTCTGCGTCACTTTCCCTTCCTCTTCAGTTACTTAGTTGATTGACACTTTCTTCTGCAGTATGCCATTGCATTTTCTAATACATATTCTTCCTGTCACACTGGACCACAGCAATTACCACATTCTTTTACCTTTTTATAATTTTCTTTATTAAGTTCCTTTTAAAAGTTATAAAGTACATTACGCATATGCAACTAGAGAAATAATGTAAATAAATAGAGGAGAGAGAAGAAAAAGTTTAAAAGGAACCCTACAACCTCTCTCTGCATCCTTTCCTTCTACAACATGCAATGTTAATAATATGATGTGCATCCTTCCAGAACTTTCTTCCAGATCAGCTCACACAAAAATATAATAAACATATTTACATACAGCATTTTTTGTTTGCTTTGACAAGAACTAGATCATATTTTGCATATTGCTCCACAACTTACTTATTTTAGATATTTCTTCAGTTCGTGATATAGATTTAAAGGTGGCCATAATAATCGTAATCCATATTTGTGGTGATATCGTAGTTTATTAAATCACGTCCCATTGTTGGCTATTCAGGGCCTGGGCTGGGTATTTCCTGCTTGCATCCCCAGATATCCTCCCCACCTTTGTCTACCCTGCTCCATACTCCGTGTATGGTGTGCATTAGTTGGTTTCTTTGCCCTTGGGCTTCTGGTTGCATTTAGCTCTTAGGGCACCAATAGGAGATTAGAGGGAGAGTGAACAATGAAGTCAGGGTATTTTCCCCTGATTCCTTCCTGTCACTAGGTCATTGTGGGGCAGCTGCATGTCTCTGCTGAAGGTTACGGCTCCTGCCAGGCAGCCCTCTCCATACAGCTAGTCTCCACTTCCAATAACCACTCCCTCCCCTTTCCCTCTTCTGGCCTTGGCAATGGCTCCTTGCTGCTGGTAGGCCCTGGATGCTGCATATCCATTTATTTGCCCTAAGCACTGCCCACACTTTGTTAAGTAATTTCTTTGTTAAATTCTCCTTAATAACTTCTTAATAATTTTATCTGTTTCCTGCTGGCACCCTGCATGCTAAAGGTCTTTTCTTATTTTGTTTTGTTTTTTTCCCCCTGCCACTTGCTGTTTCTGTTTTTCCTTCCTTTATCTCCAACATGGGCCTCTGTCAGCTTGATTTTTTGACCTTATGATTGACTATTTTACTTATTTTTTGAAGATCCTTCTAGGGCTACTACACAGTAAAGGTCAAACTTCCTAGTTGGCAGCCGTTTGCATCCCTTATTCCAGTATCTTAAGCTTTGGAGGAAAGAGGGTGCCTAACTCCATAATTTCTTATGGAAATGCATTTCTTGCATCAGTACCATTGGTTCTCCCAATGATTGGTTGTGTGATGTTGGACCATGAGCTAACCTCCCTAAGCTTCCATGTCTCCATCAGTGCAATGGGGATGAGAGCAGCATATAATTCATAGCACTTGAAGATTGATTGAACAAGATGTACTTAAAGCTTCTACCTGTTTTCAGCAAATAAGAAGTTTTCAGTAAATGGTAATTATGAATTATTGTAACACGCTGTGAGCATAATTGCCATTGGCCACACCCACGTGTACAAATCAGCTATTTAGATTCACTCAGGCAAGGCCTCTGTGGATCCTTTAATCTCTGCCAGACGAAAGATTTTTCTGCCGCCTCTCTCCTCTCTCTCTCTTCCCCCGACCTTTCTTAATTAATAGACTTTGTTTTTTAGAGAAGTTTTAGGCTTACAGAAAAATTGTGCACAAAGTACAGAGAGCTCCCATAGACTCTTTCTCACTCCCTCCTCACCCCCAAGTTTCCTCTCTTATTAACACCTTACATTGGTATGGTATGCTTGCTACAATAGATGAACCAATATTGATACATTGAAGAAAGTCCAGTTTACATTAGAACTCACTCATTGTTGAGTAGTTCTACCGGTCTTAACAAATGCAAAATGTCATGGGTCCATCATTACAGTATCATCTAGGACAGTTTCACTGCCCTGAGCCACTTCAGTGCTCCACTTACTCACCGGTTCATCCCCTCCCTGTTCCCCTACCCCCCACCCCAAGTGGCAACCACTGATCATTTTACTGTCTTTCTATAGTTTTACCCTTCGTCTTTTTAGGTCACATTACTATTTGTGATCCTGGCTTACTTTTCTTACTGTTTTATCTTTACTTCTCTATTCACCTTCTGTATTCAACTTCATGGCTAGTAGTTACACAAGCATATGTTTCAGGAATGAATTATTAAACTCGTTTGCCCTTAGAATAAAGACTTAGGTTGAATTTTAGGCACTTCTTCCTGATGGAATAGGTATTTGGCTTTTGCACAGGCCCAGGGGCTCAAGGGACAAGAGATCATGTTTGAATGAAGCTGGATGTCACTTCTCTAGTCTGCATATGTAAGAGAGCTTCCACCCATGGCACATATATTTGAGACCTAAAAAGGAAGAATGCAAAGCAAAACAAACAAGTAATAAAACACAAAACTATCATATAAGTCCAGACCAAAGAGGGGCATGAATTAGCTCTCTAAAGCACTGACTTGGCTTTAATCCGTACTGGACTTTATACTCTGGTCCCGAGCAACAGATTTCTCAAGCAGCTTATATAAAATGGTAATAGCTGCCTTGTATTTGCACTGTAATTTGGATTTGATTTTAACAGTACATCGATATTACAAGAGCAGTAAAATAGAAGTTGTAGCATGGAACTAGGAGCAGTAGTAATATGTGTAATACCTACCACTTAAGAGTCTTTTTTTTTTTTTGAGATGGAGTTTTGCTCTGTCACCAGGCTGGAGTGCAGTGGTGCAATCTCGGCTTACTGCAACCTCTGACTCCCTGGTTCAAGCAATTCTCCTGCCTCAGCCTCCTGAGCAGCTGGGATTATAGGGACGCCACCACGCCCAGTTAATTTTTGTATTTTTAGTAGAGACGGGGTTTCACCATGTTGGCCAGGATGGTCTCGATCTCCTGACCTTGTGATCCGCCCGCCTTGGCCACCCAGAGTGCTGGGATTACAGGCGTGAGCCACTGTGCCCGGCCAGGAGTCTTTTGTGAGTACCCAACCCTGCATCATGTCTTTAACTCTCACAGTAGCCCTGTGAGGTAAGCATTATTATCTATACTTTACAAATATATAAATGGGCCTTTTTAGAAAGATTTACCTTCACTCAACTGAAGAAGCTGAGGCACAAAGAAGCATCAAGTTAGTTGCCTAAAATCACAGAATAACTTCATGACAGAGATGCTAATGTAGCCCTGGCTTCTGGACTCCCTCAGTTGCTACCTACAGTTCTGGGGGTAGCTTCAAAAACTGCTATTAGGCTGGTTTTCTTCCCAGGCAGGAACCTTTCTATTTTTTCCAACCAAAAGCCCAGTTAAAGATTTGCCATATGTCTTCACTTACCCAGATCTGGTTTCTTGTTTTCTGATAAGGCATCTTTGTTCCTACACCTGACCCTACCCCACCCTGCCTCTTTCCCCATCCACCCAAGCTTTGGACCCAGAGCATGGTCCCCAGTAATGTCATCCTTCTGTTGTACTGCCTGATGTGGGTGGTCCCCATCACTCTACTTTGGGTCCTGCTCTTGCTTCTCACAGGCCCATGTGGACACATATGGGCCTAAACTTCAATAGCAGAGATGGTTCCAGCTGTTTCACGAAATCATTTTAGGGGGTTGTGGAAGGAATCGCATAATGACAAATTTTGTCCCCTTTCTAGTTCTTTTTCAAATCTTCTGAGTAGATCAAGGAGAAAGTCTCTGTTTACTACTAGTTTCTCATTAACATCTCCCTGATCCGTGATAATCTTCCTTTTTAACAAAATAACAGATCCAAGATCATCCTTTAGAGCCCTCTCGAAGGCAGCAGAATGTAGACAAAACTTAGTGATGTTTTTATTATATTCATTCCTAGGTTCACTGTTTATTTTTGGCAAGTAATACTAGTTTAGAATTTAGAGACTAAGATAGTGTTTTATTTAAAAATACATTTACATAAGGATAATATTAAGCAAATAACAGCATAGTTTATTGCAGGCTGTGTGAGATATCACGCAGGTAGTGCACAAATGACTGAGGTTTGAGCTACACAGACCCAGCTGACCTTTCTCGTTGAGAATGGAATCGCTCTAGGGCTCCTCTTGTCCAGTGCTGTCCCTCTCCTCCGCATTCTCTTGCTCCTGGCGTGTTATCTATTTGTACTTATCTGTGTCTGGAACGCTGTTGAAGATTAAGAGACCATTATCGGGGGCTAGGATTAGGGTGCTCCCCACAGTCCATTCCCCCATCCGCTGTGACCCAGGGCAGGCCACATCACTTGTCAGGCCCTTTGATAATGACATCTTTAAAATGGTCAACATGAAGTTCTGGGGAGGGAAGAATGCACGTAGCTGGCTTTGATTCTCCAGTTCAGACAACAGAGCAGCCGCTCTGCCCTGATTAATGCTGCCGTGGGCTACTGCTGCCTCCACATTGCTGTTTTTTCTACCTTGTGTCTGTCCGTCTAGAGCTAAACCAAAGATAATAAAGAAAGTGAAGACAGTGCTTTCCATGTGTTACGTATTCTGCTTCGTGGGTTGCATTTTGAAGGGAGTGCCCCAAGTTGACCTACTTCCAGCACACCTCAGTGGTCATTATGTTTAGGTGATGAGGAAAGGGAGGAGTGTTTGAGACTCTCATCTATAGCAGTTCAGAGGTTTGAAATAACCAACCCTGGTAAACTATGCCCAATTTCAATAAAGACTCAGAGCCAAGAAACTGCATTGCTCATCAAGATGTCTATCTTCTCCCAGGCCTTTCTCTTTGTCTCAATGGCATGCTTGTCATCGAGGGTCCTAGAAACACACCCATATACTGGAGGGAGGATGGGTGGGAGGCACCTTTAAGACCTTACTGCCCACTCTACAGTCCTGCTGGAAGAGTGTAGATTGTTATCTCCTCACAAGGGCTTATTTCCAGAGGAAAAATGACCTGGAGGGGCCTGGGAACTTGCCCTGTGGGGTTGGGTTTAAAAGGGGAAGTCTTGGCTGACCTTGGCTGCTTGTGGCAGGAGCTGAGAACAGTTGCTGAGGCTTGGCTGGGGACTGGCGTCTCTGGAATTCCCTTTATGGCAAGGTCTGTTATATTTTGTTTAACAAGGTGTTAGTTCAGTCCTTGTTGAGTATTTGTGAGAGAGGAGTTTTACAATGGCTGGTTATAATTGTAAGAAATAATAATGATGATGGTAGCTCACATATATTGAGCATTTATAGTGTGCCAAGCAGAGTTCAACCCTTTATATATAGTATGCCCCACAATCCTTGTCTGCACCCTCAGAAAAAGGTATCATTGTCCCCATTGTTCACTGATGAGGTAACTGAAGCCCACCCAGAGAGGTGAAGTCATTTATCCAAACATGGGTAGTGTTGGTGCTAGAAGCCAAGCTCATGTCTGCATGTCTCACCCAAGGCAACATATTTAATAACAGAGCCAGGATGAGAACTTGAGTCTCCTGAGAGCATATTTAGTACCTTTTCCTAAATACCACCTTGAGTCAACTGAACTATCTTAGAATGTCTGGTTTTTCCTCTCTTCTTGAACTGATGCTGCTTTGGGGAAGAAAAACAAGATTTCATCCATGCAGTCTATCCATCCTGATGTTTTCTTAAGAGTGAAAGTGTTTTAGGAAATCAAATCTAATTGCCCAAATGGGAATTTATTTTAAATAACCACCTGCATCTTCATCTGGATTTTAAAAGGATCTTGAATCCCCACTGAGAAGGTCACAGTCTGCACTTTGTTAATGCAGGTAACAAAATATTTGATTTTGGGAGTCTCATTCTTCATTTTATATCCTCTTTATAGGATTATAGTTTTTACTCTGAGCTGCTGGAATGTCTGCGGAGTGTGGAACAGATGTGTCTTAAGCGCTGTTCTCAGACTGATTTTATTGACTGGGAAGAAGTCCATGGAGGGCTTTGGTTTCTCTGAGAGGCATGTTCTCATTACCTCAGATAGACAAAGGTGGTAATTTATGTTCTCTAAGTTGAAGACTAGGGGAGGAAAACTAAAATGGAGACCAACATCTCTAGTAGGCTTTTAGCTCAAGATTCTGTCTTTTCATTCCCTATTTTACTTTGCATCTGTCATTCTTAATAACATTTCTTATAGCATTTATTACATCTTCCAGTTCTCTCTCCCCGCCCTTTCCTCTCTTTCTCTTCTTCTCCCTCCTTTCCTTCTTTTTTCTTTTTGAGACCGAGTCTCACTCTGTCGCCCAGGCTGGAGAGCAATGGTGTGATCTTGGCTCACTGCAATCTCTGCCTCCTAGGTTCAAGTGATTCTCCTGCCTCAGCCTCCCAAGTAGCTGGGATTACAGATGCCTGCCATGATGCCTGACTAATTTTTTTCTTTCTTTTTTTGTATTTTTAGTAGAGCCAGGGTTTCACCATGTTGGCCAGGCTGCTCTCGAATTCCTGACCTCAGGTGGCCCACCCGCCTCGGTCTCCCAAAGTGCTGGGATTACAGGCGTGAGCCACCACACCTGGCCCCCATCCTTTCTTTTTTCTTCCTTCCTTTCCTCCCTCCCTTCCTCCCTACCTTTTTCCCTCCCTCTCTTTTGCTTTCTCTCTTTCACTTCCTTTATTCATTTCTTTGTTCCTCTCTCTTTCGTTCTCCTTCTCCCACACTGAGTTTTTTATGGTTAGTTTTGCTAATCAGTATCATACCCTAGTGAAGGAAAAGATGTTAGACTTATATCACACTTTAAAGTCCTGTGCCAAGCTGGATTGCAAAGTAGATCCCTTTATAAACTACATTAACACATTCAGGCCATAAGGGGCAGGTGTATTGCACTGATTTTGTAAGTAGTGGCTTAAAAGTTACTGGATTCCTAAAGCTACCTACCTCAGAGAACTGGACAGCAGTTTGGACACTGGAACGAATTCAGTATCAAATAGAGAAGAGAGCCCTGTCAGAAAGAGCTGCTTGTCATAAGGTTTAAAGACACTTGGTACAGTGGCCTAGGAGAAATCAGTGATGTGCCAGGAGATGGGAGACATGGATTTACTTCAAATTGGAATTAATCTACTCTGTCATTTGGAGAAGGTCACTCACCTCTCTGTATATATCTCCCCATTTGGAAAATAGAAATAGTCTCTCACCAACATACCTCTTAAGGCTTAAAAACATTCAAAGTATTATAAATAATATTAATGGAATAAATGTAATATTTATTAGCTATTTACTTGTGTGCTAGATTATACACACACACACACACACACACACACACACACACACTGGCAGCCACCCTGTGATGTGAGCTAAGTATTATTATCCACTCTGGGCTGATGAAGATAAACAATGCTCTGAGAGGTTAAGTCCCAACTCATGATCACACACGTAGTTAAGTGGTGTGTCTGCTTCTCCCAGCAGTGGCAAAACCTGGCTAGACCCAAACTTGCCAGCTGGTATGCCTAGAACCCTGCTGGGCTGCAAGACAGTGAGACACTCAGCTCTTGGTAGCTGTGCAGGGCCTAAGGCAGGTCAGTGGCGGGTTGCTTCAGGCTCTGAATACGTTCATTTTGGGTTCCAGATACCCTTCAGATTACCACAGCATGCCCTAGTGAGATCATCATTCTTTATATATATATATATATATAATTACATTAGAAAGATTGCTAACTTGTAGACAAGACCATTTGACCTCCTCAGACATCAGCTCATGGACGCTTGGCAGTCTCGGCTGCCAGGAACAGAAGGTGAAGAGGCCCACTGAGCCATGAAAGTCCACTGAGGGAACTTTTATTTTATTTTAAGTTCTGGGATACATGTACAGGATGCGCAGGTTTGTTACACAGGTAAACATGTGCCATGCTGGTTTGCTGCATCTATCAACCCATCACCTAGGTATTAAGCCCAGCATGCATTAGCTATTTATCCTGATGCTCTCCCTCCTCCCCGCACCCCACCCACCGTGACAGGCCCCAGTGTGTGTTGTTTTCCTCCCTGTGTCCATTGTTCAGCTCCCACTTATAAGTGAGAACATGTAGTGTTTGATTTTCTATTCCTGTGTTAGTTTACTGAGGATAATGGCTTCCAGCTCCATCCATGTCCCTGCAAAGGAGAGAGCAACTTTTAATCAGAGATGTTGGGTTTGTTCATTTTGTTGGCTTTTGATCCTAGCATGTGTTAATCTATCAGGCTCATCCATGAATTCATAGACAAACACTTTTTTGTGTCCAGTGAGGTTTGATTTTATGTGACCTGGGGGTGGTCAGTGGTTATGTCATACCCCACGCTCACACTCCGCAGTGCCAAGCCCAAGAATTGCCTTTCAGATTCCTCTTTGTTGATGACTGATTTGCCTAGGCCGCCCTTTGTAGTGGATCCCCCTTCCATGGAAACAGTTAAAATTAGGGAGGATAGCAGGGCAAGCTGAAGACCCCTAGAGGAAGCATTTATTTGAGCTCTTTAAGTTCAGGTTTTGATATTTTTGCTCTGCATTGTGAAAACAAATTAATAATATTAATATTTGTAGCCCATGGAGAAAACTCTTCTTAATCTCTTCTCTGAAACCTACACCAGGCCTATCATTCATCTTTGGACTCTGTTTAGATTCCTGATTATTGAGCCAGAAAGGTTTTATTTAATTACTATTTGAAAAGTTTCCAATGACACCATCTCAATGGTGTTAATTCCACTTGGATCAGTGCTTACTATCCCCCTGATGTTCATAGGGCTGGAGATAGCATTTGCCCCTTTGCTGACATTTCATGCTTGTTGAAGGGAGTGATGATCACACCAGTGGCTTAGGGCTGGGTGTCCTTAGGCTGGTCATATTTCATAACTGGTCTCAGTTCAGACAGAAACTGGCCCCTTTCCAAAACCCAGTTTAGTTCAGCTCTTTGCTGGGAAGATAAAATCAGGAAAGCATTGAGTTATGAGAGGGAGGGTACTCTTACAGTTACGAAGATTGTTATTATGAAGAAGTTCCTGTTGAAGATGCTCTGTCACCTTCCTAGACACACATAGAACTGTGGGGTGGGGTTGGGGGCAGGGAGGAGGGCATTGGTTCCTTGTGCTGGTCTGTGACTTTGTACTAGGCTGGCTGATGGCTGCATAAGGAGCTTATAAAATGCAGATTTGGTGATGTAGAGCACAGCCTGGGAATATGCATTTTTCTAATGTACACACTGGTTTGGAAGCGCAGACCTAGGACTGCCTCATATAATTTTGCAGTACTGTTAAAATAGTATATCACAAAACCATCATTTATTTTCTCAAAACTCTAATTTTTGGCCGCTTCCCACAATATTCTGACCCAGACACCTTTCCATCATGTGGATATAATACAACCTCCTGTGTCCCACCCTTCACCTATTCATTCAACCAATATGGAATAGCTGTCTAGGATGAGCTCCAGGAACTAAGGTAGAAATATCAAAAGATACATTGTTCCAGGACTAAAGGAGTCTTTGGTTTAGTCAGGAGATAACTTGAGTAATAAATAAATGAGCTACAGTAGAACATTGTTATTTTTCCAACTAACTTGCAGTGGGAGCAGGTGAAATTTGCTGGAAGGTGAGGTCACACATCGTGGAGGAAAAGCCCTTTGGAGCCTTGACAAAGGAGATGACTGCTAGATGCCAGGTGATTATATGAGAAGGCAGAGAGAACATTTTTGTAAATGCCTAGTGGACAGAGAGCGTGATAATATGACAAGAACTGCATGTTTTGTCATTTTAAAATATAGGCCACACATGATAGAAATGAGGGTGGACATACTAACAGACCAGATCATGAGGGGCTTGTATATCATGTGTCGTGGACCTTTGTATTTGACCTCATAGGCATGTCTTCCTTGCCACATATGTAGTTTGTTTTGGAACACTTCATTGATCTGTATCTTTAAAAAAATAATTTCCCCTGACAATATGATATGATGAAATTTCTTCTTATGCAATACCTTAGAAGAGCAGGGAAGCTAAGTGGTAATTTTCTGTATCCCAGATGGGGCCTACCTTCAAATCTCATTTTCTGGCCCTTTCATTTCTGAAGCCAGAAGTCAACCTGGTTTTGGGGCTCCGTCCTCCATAAAATTTATATCCTCTTTGAAAGCTGATGTTCTCAAACAGGGGCTACAGAAGCAGCATCAAGGGAATGATGACCATGGTTGGCCCTGCATATGATGTCTCCCTGCCCTTGACCCCTTAATCAATGACTTTTAATCCTCATGGTCAAATAGCCATGGAGAACATTGGCCCTGAGCAGTGCATTCTAGAGCTGACTTCTCAACACAGGTCCTCACCCCTCTGCTTACAATCCTGACATATGTCTCAGTGTATTTTCATTCAAACTCAAACTCTTACGAAACCCAGGATGAGTAGCCTGCCTACCTCCCCAGCCTGATTTAATGCCACTTTCTTCCTTGAACCCTAAACTCCTTCCACATTGAGCTTTTTCAGGTTGTCAGAGAAACAAAACTTAGTCCTACTTCTAGGCTTGTGCACATGCTATTCCTTCTACCTAGAGAAGTTCTTCACCCCCACCCCCATCTAAATTGCTGTTCCCTGAAAAGATGTTTTCCAGCCTCTAAACAAGCCCACTCCCCTATATTTTGTGACACTTAATATAACTTTAGATTGTTTGATTTGTTTTGTTGACTTTATTTCTCTATTGCCAGACTTTCCCTTTAAGCTCCATATAAGCAGTGACCTGGGAATGGTTGGCTGGATGGATGGATGGATGGATGGATGGATGGATGGTTGGAGTTGAAATCTCTTTGTGAAGTTGAATTCTTCACAAAGTCCAGCCTCTCATTCTTTATTCATGCTATAGCTACACTCAGCCAGACTCCTGGGAATTGTTTTCTCCTCCATGAACCCAACAAAGCTGCATCCAACCCTCACACTCCAGTCTAAGCTGCATTCATGTAACGAAACCTGTGATCTGTCAAGTTGACACTGATTTGTCCCTCTCCTGACTTATATATAAAGTATATGTTTACTTTGTTAATGACTTTACTAACTTTGTTAATAACTTGCGTTGTTTCCAGTTGGGTAACTCAAATTTCATCTAAGTTATAATTTTTAAAAAGGCTTTATTTTTCTCATAATTAAGGCAATAAAGAAATGCACTCAGAAAATGTGAGAAATATTGAGTATAATAGGTAAATATAAATCCTGCAGAATTTCTCCACTGTGAGTTAAATACTATAGGTACTTTGCCTTTTTCCCTTCTAGTGGTTTTCTTATACATTTTACAACATTGTGTGTACTTGTGCATACATTTGTAAGTATCCTGAGTTTTAGATATAACCATGATCTGAGCATGCCCTCGTGTCATTGCACATACTTTTAAAAGCCTGTTTCCTTGTATGTCTAACCATAAGTTCTATTTTTGAGAATCACTATTGAGTGTCAACAGAGTACCAAAGAGGGCACTAAGCACTGAGGCATATGTTATCCCACTTTAAATATTTAATGCCTACTGAATCAGAAAATATAATATAAAGAATGTCTCACTTACTTGAGTAGATATGTTTCCAGGTGGCTATAATATTAATAGATTGCAGAAGCAAGAGGTGAATCTCTAGAATAATTTGAATTAAGGGCAAACAAGAAAGACTGGATCCCCAACAAATACACCTACTTTAAATGTTGAGTGCATTGAGCACACATATGTCTTTGGTAAATGTGTTTCTACTAGACATCTAGAACAATGAATTGGGAAAACCTTGGCAGATTACTCTTCTCTGAAATCATACCTGTGATAATGACTCATGTTTTCCTTCTTTTCTAGAGTGACCGTCTCCTTATCAAGGGAGGCAGAATCGTCAACGATGATCAGTCCTTTTATGCTGATATTTACATGGAAGATGGCTTAATAAAGTATGTATATGGGATTCTTTGTTGTTTTGCACTTCCTCTCTTCATTAATGGCTCATAAAGAAGCTTGGATTACATGAATGTGGTGAAAAAAATCTTAATTTAATCAACAGAATGAAATGATGCTGAGGGCAACTTTGTGCAGAAAGTATTGATGAGCATTCTATGGGTCATGGAAAAGTAGAAGAGGTGACCATCATCCTTAAGCATACTGGAAAATGTGCACAAATTACAGCACCCTAAAAATATAAGGCTTTGTGCAATAGGTATCAAAGGAGTTGAAGT
This sequence comes from Symphalangus syndactylus, assembly GCF_028878055.3. NCBI lineage: Eukaryota > Metazoa > Chordata > Mammalia > Primates > Hylobatidae > Symphalangus > Symphalangus syndactylus. Next base: position 39,406,306 of record NC_072429.2, read on the forward strand.
TGGGATTAGTGATCTAGAAGTACAAAGAAGAAATTCATTTAGAAGTAACGCTTTGGGGTAGAGAGAGTATTTAATCTGAACCTTGACATAAGGATAGGACTTAGATGGGCAGAGCACAGATAGGACATAGATTTCATGCAAGATTTGCAAATAAATTCATTAGGGATGTATAATTACATTCTAAAATGTATACTATTGGATACCTGTAAGTGACACAGACAGGTAAGTTTTATGTGTAGGTTTCCTACACAGTGAACTTTAAAAGGAGATTTGATTTACATAGTGTTTCATCACAGAAAACAAAGTACACTACCCTGCTAAGATGTTGTATAAGACTGGGTGTATCCAACCCATTCTATTAGCCCCTTCTGGCCTCTTTTAGTTTTATTTTTATATGACTTAACTTCATTGACTAGTTAAAGATTTTGGTTATAAAAGATCTCTTGCTTATCTTTGAAAAATTGGCTTAGATATAGTTTTCTGCAGACAAACATTTTTTACCAGCCCCCAAGTCTAGGTTAGCTTTCCCTTCTGTGTGCTTTCAAAACAGCTTGCGCTCGGCCGGGCACGGCAGCTCTAATTAAGTGCCTGTAATCCCAGCACTTTGGGAGGCCGAGGCGGGCAGATCACTTGAGCTCAGGAGTATGAGATCAGCCTGGGCAACATGGTGAAACCCTGTCTCTACCAAAAATACAAAAATTAGCCGGGTGTGGTGGTGTATGCCTGCAGTCCCAGCTACTCAGGAACCTGAGGCAAGAGAATCACTTGAACCCAGGAGGTAGAGGTTGCAGTGAGCCAAGATCGCGCCACTGCACTCCAGCACTCCACCCTGGGTGACAGAGCTAGGCTCTGTCTCAAAAAAAAAAAAAAAACAACCAAACAAAACCAGCTTGTGCTTTTATCAATCATAGCAATTCTGACATTGTTAGTCTCCTTTGAGTGTAAGGAGACCTACTTACTCTCATATCTTACTTACGTATCTTTTTTATTCCATATCCCCAATACTTAACCCAGGACTTAGCACATAAAAATTTGATAAGAGCTACTTTTTATTGAGTGTGTAGTATGTGCCAGGCACAATGTTAAATGTTTTGCATGCTTTCTCTCAATCAGCCAGCAGCCCTCCGAAGTAAGTACTGTACTATTATTATCCTTTTTCCTGAGATGAGGAGAAAGTGGCACACAGAGAGTAAATAACTTGCTAAATGTTAATGTATTAGTCAAATAACATTGAATGAATGAGCGAGTGAATGAATGAATGAATGAACAAATGCAAGAACAAAAAATATTTGTTCATAGTTACCTTGCCAATTTACATGATTACTTTCTTATATTGGAAGTAAGAAAAATGGAAACAATGGGAAAACCAAAAAATATGACAATAATTTCTTCAAAATATATATAAGCCACAATTGATTTTATGTTTTTCTATTAACTAAAAAATTATTATATATAGTTGGCTCTATTTGGAGGTAGCAAGCTCTCTCATTTGGAGAGAATGGGAAAAATTTGTTACCAAATGCATCCTCATTTCAGAGCTCATCATAGGCAGCACTAATTGTTCACAGAACTTTATTATTATTATTATTATACTTTAAGTTCTGGGGTACATGTGCAGAACGTGCAGGTTTGTTACATAGGTATATATGTTCTGTGGTGGTTTGCCGCACCCATCAGCCTGTCATCTACATTAGGTATTTCTCCTAATGCTATCCCTCCCCTTTCCCCCACCCCCGACAGGCCCTGGTGTTTGATGTTCTCCTCCCTGTGCCCATATGTTCTCATTGTTCAAGTCCCACTTACAAGTGAGAACATGCAGTGTTTGGTTTCCTGTTCCTGTGTTAGTTTACTAAGAATGATGGTTTCCAGCTTCATCCATGTCCCTGCAAAGGACATGAACTCATTCTTTTTTTTATGGCTGCATAGTATTTCATGATGTATATGTGCCACATTTTCTTTATCCAGTCTGTCATCGATGGGCATTTGGATTGGTTCTCAGTTTTTGCTATTGTGAATAGTGCTGCAATAAACATACATATGCACATGTCTTTATAGTAGAATGATTTATATTCCTCTGGGTATATACCCAGTAATGGGATTGCTGGGTCAAATACTATTTCTGGTTCTAGATCCTTGAGGAATTGCCACACTGTCTTCCACCGTGGTTGAACTAGTTCACACTCCCACCAACAGGGTAAAAGCGTTCCTATTTCTCCAAATCCTCTCCAGCATCTGTTGTTTCCTGACTTCTTAATGATCCCCATTCTAAGTGGCGTGAGATGGTATCTCATTGTGGTTTTGATTTGCATTTCTCTAGTGACCAGTGATGATGAGCTTTTTGTCATACATTTGTTGGCCACATAAATGTCTTCTTTAAGAAGGTCTGTTCATATCCTTTGCCCAGTTTTTGATAGGGTTGTTTGTTTTTTTCTTGTAAATTTGTTTAAGTTCCCTGTAGATTCTGGATATTACCCCTTTGTCAGATGGATAGAGTGCAAAAATTTTCTCCTATGCCTGTTCACTCTGATGATAGTTTCTCTTGCTGTGCAGAAGCTCTTTAGTTTAATTAGATCCCATTTGTCTATTTTGGCTTTTGTTGCCATTGCTTTTGGTGTTTTAGTCATGAAGTCTTTGCCCATGCCTATGTCTTGAGTGGTATTGCCTAGGTTTTCTTCTAGGGTTTTTATGGTTTTGGTCTTATATTTAATTCTTTAATCCATCTTGAGTTAATTTTGTATAAGCTGTAAGGAAGGGGTCCAGTTCCTGTTTTCTGCATATGGCTAGCCAGTTTTCCCAACACCATTTATTAAATAGGGAAACCTTTCCCCATTGCTTATTTTTGTCAGGTTTGCCAAGGATCAAATAGTTGTAGATGTTTGGTGTTATTTCTGTGGCCTCTGTTCTGTTCCATTGGTCTATGTATCTGTTTTGCTACTAGTACCATGCTGTTTTGGTTACTGTAAAATCATAGTATAGTTTGAAGTCAGGTAGTATGATGCCTCCAGCTTTGTTCTTTTTACTTAGGATTGTCTTGGCTATACAAGCTCTTTTTTAGTTACATATGAAATTTAAAATAGTTTTTTCTAACTCTGTGAACAAAATCAATGGTAGCTTGATGGGAATAGCATTGAATCTATAAATTACTTGGGGCAATATGGCCATTTTCATTATATTGATTCTTCCTATCTGTGAGCATGGATTTTTTTCCATTTGTTTGTGTCTTATTTCCTTGAGCAGTGGATTATAGTTCTCCTTGAAGAGGTCCTTCACATCCCTTGTAAGTTGTATTCCTAGATATTTTATTCTCTTTGTAGTAATTGTGAATGGGACTTTGCTCATGATTTGGCTCTCTATTTGTCCATTACTGGTGTATAGGAATGCTTGTGATTTTTGCACATTGATTTTTATCCTGAGACTTTGCTGAAGTTGCTTATCAGCTTAAGGAGTTTTTGGGCCGAGATGATGGGGTTTTCTAAATATACAATTATGTAATCTGCAAATAGAGACTATTTGACTTCCTCTCTTCCTATTTGAATATGCTTTATTTCTTTCTCTTGTCTGATTTCCTGGCCAGAACTTCCAATACGATGTTGAATAGGAGTGGTGCTATGGCCATACCACCCTGAACATGCCTGATCTTGTCTGATCACAGAACTTTTTACACTTGAGCCTTAAATACAGGTTTAGAATCCATCTTCACACAGTGCTTCAGGGATCTACAATCAGGGTTGAAGGTGTAAGACGATTCCTTTTCGCCATTTCTATTAGAAAGACTGAAAGGCCACTTGCCAAGGATGTTGTAGAAGGAATTTAACCATCAGATGTGTGTGTTGGTGGTGGAGAGAAGGTTGAGTTAAATGATCATAATTCAATCCTGAAATTTTGTTTGTCTCCAACAACATTCTTAACTCACAGAGCATAAGAACAGAAATAACCTCCTCTAACTATCACATAGTTGTTTGTCTGTCTGTGAATATTTGAGGAATACTTGTTATGTACCAGGCAATTTTTTGAGGTGTTGGACTCATGCTATGTCACACGGTATGGTACTCATCAAGGCCCAGATCATCATGCTGTCTTCCCCCAGGACCTTTTAGTCTTTTAGGGGAACTGAGATATCTGTATATATGCAAAGGACCTAGCATTACCAAGGAGTGGCATATCAAGTATTATATTCTTAGAATAGGTGAGATTCAGAGAAGGGAGTGGACTGGTTATTAATTATAATAGCTGACATTTATTGAATTCTTAGTCACCTAACAGTGTTTTATGGGCTTAACATATATTCACATTTAATCTGCAGCACAACCCTATGGAGGAGGCATCTTTGTTACATTTTACAGAGAAAAGAATTGAGGCATGGTAAGGTAATTTGGCCAAGGTTATATAGCTAGTAGCTAGCAGAGCCAGGATTGTGAATCCAGATAGCCCACATCCAGCCTCACTCATTATTAGACTTGGATTTTGCTAGAAACTTGATGAAGGAGGGAAGATGGAAGCTGAGCCTTGAAGGATTAATGCGGCCTTTGTTGGTGGAGAGTGAAGAAGGGGAAGCCATTTCTACTTCAGGCTTGGTATTAAACTAGTTGTCAAAATGGATGAAAACACACACACAAGCCAGGCAATTCTTCATGACCTTGGTTCTCAATTTTCCTTAAAGGAGAACCTGTGAGAGAGAAAAATGAGAACAGAATTGGCCAGTATCTGAACTAGAATGGACTTATGATCAGAGGCTGCATTTTACCAGTATATTTTGAATTATGGTGGCTCTGAAATGGCCCAGTGATGATGTGGTAAAGTTGAACTCTTAGAGATGTCAGGAATACTTTATTTTAGTCGCAGAACTTGGAGTTTGAGAGGCCAGTGGTAGATTTCTTACTGCCCCAAGAGAGTGTCCTTCTTGGCTGTCTATGGACAAAAGAGGAAAATATTCATGCCATGGACAGTGAGGTACAGATATCCCAAGGTAGGAGATTTTTAATGGTCGTATAGAGGCTTATGAATCACAGATTTCCCTGGTATCCATAGTGAACATGTTTAACCAGCTATTTAAATCAAAGATGTGATACCACGTATGAGCCAAGCAATACTGGCTGATCTATAAGCAGCATTGTGCAGGGACTAGTTGTATTTGTCACTTTCCTTGGAGGCTTGCCTTTGAGATACTCATTGGCTTACTTCTGCCTGAGTCTCCCTGGTATTCCTCCCTAAGATGCTCTGAAGCTTCCTGGGTGAAGCTGTGTCTAGTGGAGGTTTTCATAATCACTAAGCTCGGCTAAAAGCTTCTACTGGGACACTGATCATGTCATAAAGGCAGCTGGTGCTGGAGGCATCTGCATCTTTGATTTCCTCCTGGTGAATCTGCCATCAGCTGTGATTGGCTGATAAATGATTAGGAAAGGGTGGAATTGGGAGTGAAGACTTAGGTGGGAAATAACCCAGACAGAATCTTTTGTTAGGAGCAAAGATGACCCCACTTAAAAGATAGCTAAGTTCCCATACTTGTTCTTTAAATGATTCACTATTATCTTCTTCAGTCTCTAACAGTGCACTATTTTATACTCTTTAGATCCTTCTCCAAATGTTATTTCTCACCTTAATTTAAAGAACAAAATGAAAGGAATAATACAAATATTTATATTAAAAAATTATTACACACACTATATTCTAGATGCTGTCAAACCCTTATAGTACTAAACCAGGACACATGGTCCCACCGAATGGCATATCAAATCATTCTGTGACTATAAACATTGTTTTCTGTATATATCTATCTTTGTTTATAGATTGTTAAGCTTGTGAGTCACTTGCAAAGATGAATTTGATAAATACAAGTAACACTGTTTAAAATCCTTATACCACTATATTTGTCTTGGAAATTGCACTTTTAAATGACCAAGTGTTTGATCATTTTTTTGTTTGTTTCACCAGACAAATTGGAGACAATCTGATTGTTCCTGGAGGAGTGAAGACCATCGAAGCCAATGGGAAGATGGTGATCCCTGGAGGCATCGATGTCCATACTCACTTCCAGATGCCATATAAGGGAATGACCACAGTAGATGACTTCTTCCAAGGGACAAAGGCGGCCTTAGCGGGTGGCACCACCATGATCAGTAAGTCTTCATATTTTACACACTCCTGTTTCTCAGAAGTGTGTGCTTAATGAATGTGTTATCTCCAGAACTCTCTTATTTATAACTTGTATACTTGCCCCAATTCAGTTTATAGATGTTTTGCCTGATGGGACCTGAGAAAAGCAGATTGAGCTGAGGAAAGGGCAACTCCCTGTAACTACAGAGAGGAGATTCATGAGGCTCTTGGTCATGGCAGCAGCTGCCCTCTTGTCTACCTTAGCAGCAGGTGCTGGCTCCTGCAATGAGTGGAGAATAGGAAATAGCATCTCTGGGCTAGTAAGAGGTGAAAGTAGACTTAAAAAGTTATGGATAGAAGATGAAACATTATTTCAAAACTGCCCACTTGGGTCTGAGAAAGGAGGGCAGAGCAGTGTGAATGGAGCTGAGGAGTATCATGGAGAGAGGTATTATGGAGAATTATATTTCTTGGAAATTTTGTGAACTTCAGTGGGTGAAGCTGTGTCTCATGGAAGTTTTCAAAATCACTGAGCTTGGTTTAAAGCTTCTACTAGGATGCTGGTCATGTCATAAAAACAACTGGTGCTGGAGGCATCTGCATCTTTGACTTCCAGTCGCATTTAGTGCTATCTGGTCTGCGCTGTATTTTGACCAATTCATATCTTTAACATTGGGCAAGCTGTAGGTGTGGTTTCTCTTGTTTTTAAATTTTGTTTTGTTTTGTTTTTTTCTATTGCAATTCCAAAAAAAATCTAGGGAGTTGCATGCCATTGGATTACTGAACCAATAGCATTCCAGGGCAGTCCTTCCTGTCCCAAAGGAATCCTGATGAATTGGGTCCCACCCCAGTGCTGTCCCCAAACTTGGTCAGGCAGAGAGCACTGTTTATTTTAATACCATATACATCCCCTGAGAACACAGGACAGCCTGAGCTGTAGAATTATCCACTGTCTTTTACTTCCTTTTGACAGGAGCATGAGCAGAGTTCAGCTTCAGCTAGTTGGGTGTGGAAGCCCAGAAAAATTGCACCAAAGCCATAAAAGGTGCAATTCAGGGTGCAATTCTCCAGCTGAAGGGTGGAAGCCTGCTGCCTTCTCAGCAGTTGCCTGCCGACGAAAGCCCTGGTGTTGCCCCAGACATTAGTAGTGTAGCTCCATGCATTTGCTTTCCGATAAGTGCACTCAGGCTGCCTTTGATAGAAGACTACGGGAATGAGTGATCTTGGCTTGGCTTTCTGCCATCCGGGCAAGAAGTTGGACCTGTTTGGCATCCTTGAGATTTGTATTATGCTTGGCCATCTGCATTAGGGAAGTCAGATTCCCAGTGATGAGAGTAAAACTTACAAAGAACCACAAAAGCAATTGTGTCCTTCATAGATAAATTAGGAAAGCTAGAGATGCAAAAAGAAAATAAACCTCATAATCCCACATCACTGTTGGAGTTTGGCTGTATATTGTACACATTTTTAAAATCCTATTTGGCAAAACTAGGATCACAGTACATGTACTATATTTTAACCTTCCATTTTTGCTAAATAATATGTCATGGATATCTTTGCATTCATTTTTATTCTACCCCAACATTTAAAGTGGATTCCTAGTCATCCATTTTATAAAGGATTTATGTATTTAACCTAACTTCTCTATTGTTAACAGTTTCAATTGTTTCCAATTTTTCACTTAGATAAATAAGTAGCAAACATCCTTGGAACCAAAATTTTGTATACAGCCTCATTTATTTCCCTAGGAATAACTCATAGGTGTGGGAATAAATATTGGGTTAAGGTTTGAAAAATGTCCAGTTTTTTTATGTATATTTCAAAATTGCTCTCTGGAAAGTTGTCCTTAGCTGTACTTTGTCCTTACTTGTACTTTGCCTCAGCCGTTCAGGGGAACCATGAAAGTGTAATTTCTGCCTTTTCTTCATCAACTGTAGATGCCATTGTTTAAAAAAAATGTATCCATGGTTGCGGGTGAAAGAGTAGATTTGGGCCTCAGAGAAACCAGATTCTTGACAAGAAGTTTCCATGGAAATAAGATCTGCAGGCCCAGTATCAGGTTTATGTAACTGACACCAGCTTTGTCCTATAGCAGAGAGCCTCAATGTCTTGTGCCCTAACTTAACTTTAAACCTCGCTTTCACCCTTGGAAGAGAGTCTGACTTTTTTCACTAGCAGTGACCTCCCCACAGTACTAGTAATAATGACACACAGTCGGCACTCACTGATGGCTAACATTTATTGAGCACTTACCATGAGCCAGGCATTAGGTGAAGTACTTTACATGCATTTTCCCATTTAATCTTATAAATTCAGAAGAAAGGCACTAGTAACACCCTGTCTCCCACCCCACTTGGCACCAACTTAAAGGAAAGAAAACTGAGGTTTAGGGAACCTAGTAATTTGCCCCAAATCACATAGCTTGGTGACATTTAAGTGATCAGCATTCTTGAAACTACCAGGGAACCCCTTCAAAAGTTAATTCCATGCTCAGGAAACAGAGATTCTGCAGTCACAGCTAAGCAAGCAGGAGCAGGCCTGGGCAGAGGGGAGCAACGGCTGTGTCTGAGAGTGACTCATCTGGGGTCTCTGTCATTCAGTTGACCATGTGGTGCCTGAGCCTGAGTCCAGCCTGACTGAGGCCTATGAGAAATGGAGAGAGTGGGCTGATGGGAAGAGCTGCTGTGACTATGCCTTGCATGTGGACATCACCCACTGGAATGACAGCGTCAAGCAGGAAGTGCAGAACCTCATCAAGGACAAAGGTGAGCCCGGACATGCTGTCCTCCCTCCTCTCTTAGCTTCTTCTTGCCAGTCCTTCCAACACCATCCACTCATTTCAGTCACTGTCTTTTACTTGGAGCCTGGAACCTTGAGCGTGAGCACTGGATGTAGGGATAACACAATGTTCCAGGCACTTTATTTACTTCTTACAGGATCCCCGTGAGATAGTGACTGTTTTCCCCACTTTGCAGATGGAGAAACTGAGACTCAGAATAAGCAGCCCAAGATCATAGCATTAGTAAGCAGTAGGTGTATCCAAATTCTATGCTCTTCACCTCCATGCAATATTGCCCATTCTGCAGAGGAAGAAACTGAGGTTAGGAGAAGCTAACTAATCTTACATAAGGTTGTATGGCTAGTACAATGAGATTAGGGATTTTTAACCCGTATCATTTTTACTGTAGAGATCAAACCCTTACTATCATGTAACAATGGAATCCTTAGACAAGGCTAAGGCATTTCTAGGAGCAAGGATGTATTGGTACTCAAGCTGAGAGCTTAGGGTGTGAAAACATGTTCGTGTATATTTATATATGTTTCTGTGTGTGTGCCAGCATGTGTCCTCTCAGTGAGTACATGATTTAGGTTCCACTGTCTTCTTAGATTCCTCTATTCTCTGCTTCTTTTTGATCAACAGATATTGCAAACCCCTCCCCCCCACATACAGGCACACATATGCACAATGTGCTCAGCATTGTAAGGCGGCCTGGGGGTCTTAGAGAAGTGTAAGTAATGGCCTCTGCTGAACACCCAAGGCAAAAGAAAACAGGCTCATGAAGAACAACAGAATAAATGTCATAGGGTGCAAGAACCATTACCAAAGGAGTAGTCTAGACACAAATGCTAGGAGTCCAGTGGAAGAGTGTGCCCTGGGATGGCAGGGAAAGGATGACCCCCTCAGAGGATGATATTTTCTTTCCATCCCCTTCCTTATCCCACAAGCCCTGACACAAAATCTTTGGTGACACAGAATGTGAGATTAACTCGTCTTTCTGTATTTGCGTTTACACTGGGCATCTCAACCGGGGTAGAAAATTGAATGGCTTTAACACTCACTTCTTTATCAAAGAGCCTGGATCATTCCATGGATAATGTAGAGGCTTTTGGGAAGGGTAGTGTTTGGGAAGACTGCCCTGAGTTGAACCACTCTGGGTAGGGAAGTTCTCAAATTACAACCCACTTTTGGCCCAGAACACTGTGGGCTGAGAAGGCCCTAATGGTTAGAGACCAAAATTATCCCCCTTTCCTCAAAATGATTCTCAGTTCCCCAGTCCCACCTATTTCTGTAAATCACTGTATTAGTAGCTTATTTGGGGTAAGATCTAAATAGGTCTTTACATATAAACCTTACAACTTAAGGTATTTAAGCACAAGGTAAAACCTGCCCATTAGTTCCCTAAGGGTAGGGTCTGTATCTTAGTTCTCCTTTCTGATCCAACACCCTGCACAGTAAAAGGAACTGATCCTGGGAGATCCATTAATTGGAAACCAAATATGTGCCAAGCCTGGTGCTAAAAGCTCTTTATGTATTCTCTCCTTTAATATTCACAACCACTTTATGAAGTAGGGTATTGTTATTTTTCCATTTAACAGGTGAGGAAACCGAGGTCCAGAGAGGTTAAGTATCCCAAGCTAGTATGTGGTGGATTTCAATGGTGCAGCCCCAAGGTTATGAACACAACTGGTGTGCTAGAGTGATTCTTAATGCCACCTACTACTGCCTTGAGCAATATCAAAGTTTATTGACCTTCTGGGCTAGGGGTTGCTGGACAGGGGAGGTTAGAAAGAGGCACAGAAGAAGAGACCATTCTGCTATGACATCTTTTAGGAATTGTTGATTTTATGGGGCAAGGGTGGGCAGAGCAAAATGCTCTTGAAGAATATAAATATCTGCTTTATGTTGGACAGGAGCCCCGGTAATGCAGCTGGGTTCTATGGTTGATGGAAGTGGGAGCAAAGGATGGAGGACAGTCATGATAATGTTGTCTTTCTCTTGTTTTTCCTCCTGTCCCTCTTTTGCAGGGGTTAACTCCTTCATGGTTTATATGGCTTATAAGGATTTGTATCAAGTATCTAACACAGAGGTAACAACCCATTTGCTATGTGGTTTGGGGTATCTGGATGGGTTTCCTATTGTTGCTGATGACCTTGGCCCTTGTAACATAAATCACTGTGGTCACTGTGGGAGACCACTGGGCCAGAATGCTTCTTGAAGCCTTTGCAGTCCACGCTACATTTTAAATAAGGTAATGGGCAGAGTGCCCATGGCAAGACAGACGGGGATCTAGAGTTTCCACTGGCAGCAGCTTTCTTAAATGGCAAGAGGAGGAACATGTCTAAATTTCCATCTACCAAACAAGCTCCAAACCCCTCATAAGCCCAGTGAAAGTGTGAGGCTCTTCACCTGCAGGACCAGGAGGGCCTTCTGCTGATTGGAATATCCTACTGCCTTGCCTCTGACTCTCCCCCTAAGAAATTCATGACATGCATTTGCTTTAGACAGAGGCTAAGTTTTCAGAGGAAATACAAGAAATGAATTCCCATGCCTCCTGCTTAGAGGTGAAGGTATGTCTACCTTCACAGGTTAAGAGATAAGGGTTTGAGTTTTTGTGTTTGTTTCTGGCCAGGCTGTAGTGGTTTTCTAGAGCATTTGTTGAGAAGAATTCTGAGGCTGTCTCTCAGCTCAATGGGAAAATAATTCCATTAAAAATGTGTGCTAGAGGCAAAGGAGAGCGGTTGGTAGTACTTTATTATATATTTGCTCTGCCTGCCTAGGGAACATGGTAGGTTCTTTATATAGTCAGAGTTTCCTAGGATTTCTTTGGACTAGCACTCCTCGTTGGTCATGCCTATGTAATCTATATTTCTGCCCTGGTGACTTATTTCCTCTGCTTTATCCCATTTGTTTTAGCCTGGGCTCTAGTAATTGGCCCTTCTGTGGGGTTGCTAAAAGTGCTTGCAAGAGTGACAAAGGCTCATTTCTATTTCAGCTCTATGAGATCTTCACCTGTCTGGGAGAGCTGGGGGCCATTGCTCAAGTTCATGCTGAGAATGGGGATATCATTGCCCAGGTAACACCATGCAGCTCCTTGGAGCATGCTTTGGGTCTGCATCCCATTTTCTTCTTCATTTCTTCAGTGCTGCTTGAGCTCTCAATATGTGCAAGGCACCATCATAAGTACCTTGCTAAAGACAGAACCTGCTCCAAAGTACCTCACAACTTAGGTGGAAGAAACAAAAGAGAGGGGAATGTAGACAAGCAATGAAACTAGAAGATGTGGTAAGACAGAAAGAGGGCTGGCCATTGTTGGAGAATCAGAAAAGGCATCCTGGAAGAGGAGGATTTCAAATTGGACCATTTGGTGGGAGAGCATTTGCTGATTCTCTTCTGAAAATGTGTCAAAGCTACAAGACATTCTCTGTCATAAAGAAAGACCATAAGGCAGCATTTCTCAGAAGCCAGAGATTGGATCCAAGTCTGTGGAACTCATAGCCTTAGATAATAGAGAATTTAGGTCTCATGAGGAGCAAACGTCTCACTGGATTCCTAGAAATCATACTGAGAAACTTGAGGAAAGAGTGATGAAAGTGAGGGCCCCAAGGCCCAAATTGATCATTTGTAAGGAAGCAGGAAGCAGTTATCTCTCCATCTCCTGGGCTGCTTAATGGAATAGATGGACAGATGTGTCTTAGGGAAGGGTTTTGTTTATCTCAGAAACATCTCAAGATTGGCCTTTGCTAGGAGGAGACAGCCAGAAAAAAAAAGAGTGAGCTTTCTTCATCCATTTGATAATGCTGGCAACAAGAAACCATTATTCATTCCTTCAAAGAGTATTTCCTGAGCACTTTGTGCCAGGCAGTAGCTATTGAAGTGAGCCAAAACAGATGCATTCCATAGCTCACTAATGCTTGGGCTGTGCTTTTATTTTAGAAGTTGTCCAGAACTTCGTGAATGTGGTTGGCAAAGGTGTGGGAACAATGTCTAGGCCTCCCCTCATCTCAGACCATTAGTTTCCTGATAGCAGGTGCCATTTGGTGAGCACTGACTAGTGTGTGCCAGGAACTGGTAAATTTTCTGGTATATTCTCATTTAATTTTCACCCAACCCTTTAAAGATGCTATCATCCTCCCTATTTTATACATGAGACCATCCAGGCTCAGAAGGATAATGTCACTGGCCCAAGGATCACAGCAAATAACTAGGAAAACCAAATCTTTCCCCTAAGGTGATGTACCTCAGTGGGTATCTTTACCCAGAGATGGCATATCTGGGATCCCTTGCCTCCCAAGCCCAGCTGCAGGCTTGTGGGCAGGTAGCACCCCAGCCATGCAGGGCTCCAGCTGTTGTGATTTCAGACTCTCCATGTTGTCTTGCTGGTGGGGGAGGTGAGGTAAGTGTACAGTTTCCTCTCACTATGACCAAGGAGGCTAATTAGTCAGGACCCTGACAGCCCTCGCCCACGTCCACCACACACCCAGAGATAATGAAATCATTTTCTGTAGAGAGCCCAAATGCCTTGGTCCCGTGGGAGGCAACCCAGTGGTATTAGAACTGTACTCCTCCCTTTATCCAAGTTTTCAGGGCAGCAGCCAGAGGTCCCAGCCCTGCTTTCAGCTGCCCTAGAAACCAAACTCTCTGGCAGTTAATTCCAGCCCCTGAAGAGGCAGATGGACTTCGACCCAAAGTCTCTGTTCTCAGTTTCTTTCCTCTTGTGAATCCTTAGCATGGAAGTTTTTCTGGTTTCCCCTCCTGCTACTATTTCCCTACCTTGGGAAGATCTGTTCTCAGTCAGGGAAAGAGTAGGGACATTTTTCCATTTGGATGAGTTTATTGTGTGTGTTTATTAAATTCAGCTTGAGCAGAAAGATTTTTATCACATTGTTTAAATGAAGGCAGCTGCTATACTCAGAATTTCTTGCTGCACTTACTCAAAAGTGAATATATGAGAGGGGAATCTTTGCCTTTGGGTACAAACAAGGATGATTTTCAAGAATTTCAAGTTGGCAAAACAATCTCAGAGGACAGCATCTTTGCCATTCATTTAACAAATATTTGTTGAGCACCTACTATGCGCCAAGCCTTGGAGAGGGAAGATTAAAAAGACAGGGTTCCTTTCCTCATGGACCAAGCCACAGTTGTGTCATGACCCAAACTGTGATGTAACTGTAGTTGTGATGAATACCACAACATGCCCACTGCTGTCCCCATGTAAGGTAGCATCAGTGGGGCTTTACTGCCATTCTTAATCTCTCAGCTATAGGGACATCATGGCTTCAGAATAGGACTTCCTAGCCTGAACAGTGCATTAGAATCACCAAATTTTTCTAATTCCAGGTATTCTGGAATTAGAAAAAGTCAGTAGCAGAGTTCAGGCAAATGTATTTTGAAAATAATCCCCTGGTGATTTAAATGTGCTTGGAAGCCACCACTTGAGCTTAGCTTTGTCCTCTGCATTATCCTGGTGCACTCAAACAAGACAGAAGCATAAGTGTCACCTAAGACAGAGATTCTTTAGTTGGAGACCTTAACCCTTGTGTGACTGGAGGCAATTTGGAGTGGAAACTCACTAGTCTTTGGAAGAAATTTAATTCAGTTCAAGTTTCAATAAGTGAGAATGGTAAGAATGAAAAGTGGAGGTGCTTTTCTGGAAAAATAAGCCTCTAACCTTTTTTTTGTTTTCTGTAGAGCTGGAGATAGTGACAATTTCACTTCTCATGGTTGCTTATAATATGTGCATTTTCCTTTCTACTCCTCTTTTAGAGATTTCTATTACTAAAAACAAAAAACAGAAGGTTCTTTTCCAGGTGGTAAGAATCCTTACCTTTCTAAATGCCTCATAGTTTCAAAGTGAGACAAGGCTTGTTGCATTCACCATCTTTCCTATGTGTCTCACGCATTACCAGAGTACTCCCAGGTCACTAGGCCAGGCCTGCTGGTGCAGAGGTTCATAGGGACCAGTCTTAATAATTTCAGAGTGAATGCCAGTAATGCTGAAGGAATGGTGGCTTGGGATTTCTGCCAGTTCCAATCAGTTCATGTGTGTGTGCTCACTGCCCAGCTACCTGCTTCTTCCATAAAGAGGCTAGAAGTCTGAGGAATTTAGCCATCAGCCACAAGGGACATGCACTTCTTCTGCCATGTCCACAACTTGGTTAAACAGAATTTCACCAAGACACTAACTCAGGTAATGCTGTTTGGAGGCACTATTTTGTTTCGTTAAATTTTGAATCCATTCATTTAAGCCATAGATTAAAAACATCAAAACTCCTGAGTGGTTTATTAAAATATGCATTACTAGGATTCAACCTCACATCTTCTGATGTATTAGGCTAGGATGGGTGAGAAATCTGCATTTCTACAAAAACAATTCCGGCGATTCTGATGTAAGTGATGAGTGGCCCACACTTTGGGAAACATAGCACTAAATTGTAAGCCTCGTGAGGTCAGGGGCTACATTGCTTTAATTCAGGTACTTACCTAGAGCCTAGCAGGAAGCAGATGCTCAATACATTTTGTTGAGTGAAATGGCTTAAAGAGCATGAGTGAATAAACAAATGAGATAAGCAAGTGTAGTGTCAGAGGCAGCTGAGACTGAGAGAGGTGAACAATAAGTGACCTGGTATGATTCTTGATGGGCAGTATAGACAAAAAATAGTTTAACAGACAACTGTCTTTCTTTTTATAAAAGCAAATCACCCTTGAATTTTTTTTTCCTCCTTTTGGTTGAGTCTACCCTATATTGCATCTCCAAATATAGGATTAATACATCTGTTCAACATACACATATTTATTCTTTAGGTCTTTAGATCAGAACATGACAGTGTAATTTTTCCAAATCTCACTTGAGCTTATTGAAGAACTATTTTCTTTTTTCATTTCAGGAGCAAACCCGCATGTTGGAAATGGGGATAACTGGCCCAGAAGGCCATGTACTGAGCAGGCCAGAGGAGGTAAGTTACAGGGGATGAAGTTACACACACAATCCATGAATAAACATTGTTAAAAGGCGATGAGAATCTGAGTACCAGGTTGCAGTATTGGAACAGTTCTTCCAAAGACCACTTCTGATTGACCCTAGCTCAAGAGCCCATGAGAAAATTAGAAAGGAATGTAAGAGACATGCTTATTTCTGACCCCTAATCTCCCTAAAGATAACACAAGTTGGAGTGTCCTTCACAGCTATTCAGGAGTGTTAAATTTCGAATCCCTTTTTTAAGGAAATCTCAGTGTGAATCTTATAGACATTTCTACTTATTCCCTTATTTCATTTTGAGTCCTGCAAAATATTGGCCATATAGATGAGAGGTTGAATGGGTTCTTTTATATACATCATACTCATCAATTTGTATAAGGTGATGATTATATCCAGGTATGGAAGTTTCTCATATATAAAATGAATGATTATTTATGTCTGTGCTTAGCAGCCAAACAACAAATCAAAGGTGACTAGATGCTGGTTCCATGTCTCTGAGATGTCAGCAGCTTCACCTGCTGGCACGGAGCACAGAGCTTGGAATTGGCTGACCATGTACCTGAAAGCACATTGGCTTTGGAAGGCAGCCTGGGTCTAGCACCTGGAGCAAAGTCAAGGCCCTCCATATCAGTGAAGTGAATCCTGTTTCTGTCCTGTCATTCCAAACCCTACAACAGGGAGAAGAAGGAATCATAACCAGAAATGATTGCATTCCCATATCCTGTCTCTTTTAGAGTCTTATTTAAAATATAAATAGAACACACATAGAAGAAAATGTTTCTGTCCTAAGGAGGCAATGAATTTTCACAAACTGGATACACTTAGCTAGTGTTACCCTAGTTACACTAGTATAACTAGCACCCAAAGAAGGAAACAGATTATCAGCACCTCAGAAACTCCTTTGTATCTAGTGATATTTTTATTGCCATTTAAATAATTTATAATTTTATGATTAGGGTTCCAGTCACATACAGCATCCCTGAAGTCTGTCTCCTTAATAATACCAGGTCACTTCTATGGAATGCATACATCTGGTATGTGCTGATTGCATACGTTATCTCAGTTCTTGCTGCCGCTGCCCTGTGTGGTTGGCATTGTTGCACAGGTAAAGAAGCTGAAGCTCAGAGAGGTTAAGCCCCTGGCTGATCACACTTGAAGGACTGGAAAATGGTTTACTCATCGTGAAGAGACCAGGGTGATCAGCATTGTTTCTGAAGTTTTTCTTAAATGCTGGTCACTGTGGAGATGTGCTGTCAAGAAGGATTTCCAGCAGCAGCCAGGGGATTTCAGAGCAAAGTCTATTTTTGTTCCTTGGTTTGTTTTTTCAACCTCCCCTTAGCCCTACCACCCCACCCTCCTCCTTATTCCTGTCTCCTTTTTAGTAAAAAAGCCTCTCAGCCACAAATCTCTATAGCCGTGGAAGGCCTTTTGGGTGAAGTTGGAGGGTGATGTAACCTTCCAAAGATAGTCATGTTGTCAAAGTGCTGAAAAACCTGTAGTGCTTGGGAGGAATGAGATCAAAGGGACCAGGACAGAGGTCCTGGGGGAGCTGAAGTGGTCAGCATGGGTGTGAAGGGGGAGGAATGAGCATAGGAGGAGCCAGCCCCTCTTCAATTCAAGCATACCCAGACACCACCTCAAGTGATGCTGTTCAGAGAGCTGGGACCCCAGGCACAGAGACAGCTGCTCCAGAGTACAAAATTCTGGGTGCTCAGGAAGGTGTCCATATTCACCTATGACCAGGGGCCTCCAAGGTCCCATCCACATGGAATAAAGTGCAGCTTGGGGGAGGCCAGCTCAGCCAGCCAAGTTCTTAGAGTCTGTCTGCTGAGCTACACCCACTATGGGCAGTGACTGGTTTGCATTATACAACCATTGGGCATCTGCAAGCTATTTTTGGTATTTTTTTTAAGTGTTGGGCTCCACAGGCTAACCAGAATGCCATACCCATAAAAAAAGCAACTGTTGCCAGTTGAATGGAAGAATGTCAAAGTCTCTGCTCTGTGCTGAATTGGACTAACTCACACAAGTTGACAGTAGACCACTTGAGAGTAACACAGACCCTCAACTGGTTAGGAAATATTATCAACAATAATATCAGTAGCCAACCCTCAAGGGGCACTTACCTTGTTTCCCCATTAGGAATGAGCTGCACTTACCTTGTTTCCCCATTAGGAATGAGCTAACTGCTTTACAAGGATTAACTCATTTAATCCTCACCACAGCCCAACATGTCAGATCCTATTATCCTCAATTTACAGACAAGGAAACTGAGGCTTTGGGAGGTTGTGTAATGTAGCCGAGGTCACCTAGCTGATAAGTGTCAGAACCAGGACTCAGAACCAGGCCATGTGAGACAGTCTCAGCTCTAAGACCATGCTTTATTAATAAAATAAGGGAAAACTTCTAATTTCTTACTTAATAAATGCCACTGGGTTGGTTAGCATATTTGAAAACATGAATTCTACATTAGGGTAAGATGGGAGAGATCAATAATAAAACAAGTCTTTGTGTTGAGAAACCTGGGAATTATTTTTGTAAGAAATGCCTCCTAGAATTAACCCTTTGCTGACCACTTACTGCTGCAGGAAAGGATTTGAGGAACCACAATGCCTAACTGGCTTGGCTGGTTATTTTAGACATCATGGTTCGCTATTGTGTTTGCCCAGAGATTCTGTCCTGAGAAGATTGAGGAGCAAAGGCTTTCATTCAGATGTCACCTTTGTGATAACCACAGAGGCTAAGGAAAAAGTGCTTACCCTCTGCCAGGCATTGCTCTCAGATAACAATGCTGTGCTATACTATTTTACTAGTGAGGGATAGAGGCACTGGGAAGCTGAGTAAAGTGACACAGTTAGGAAGTGGTAGATCTGAGATGTGGATATAGGATATCTAATTCCAGATCCTGCCAAAATTATCCATAACCTCTGTGCAGCACTGCATCCTCACAGTTCGTGGAGGTGGGAGCCACCAGTTTGAGAGGTTCATGTTCCTATTGACTCCTAGAGACTTTTTCTTGCAGCTGGAAGCTGAGGCTGTGTTCCGTGCCATCACCATTGCCAGCCAAACCAATTGCCCTCTCTACGTCACAAAGGTCATGAGCAAGAGTGCAGCTGACCTCATCTCACAAGCCAGGAAAAAAGGTGATTTGTGTTTCCAAGATCTCGGAGCCCCTTATAGCACTGTGTGGCTCCTTCCCTCTCTGGTTGTCCTGTGTAATATAAATGGTGCCTACTTTGCTCATTGCCTTGCTCCCTAGGAAGCTGCTCTCCACATCCTGTGTGGATAGGAGGATCCTGGGATTTCTCCCACTTGGCATTTAAGTAAACTGAGGCTCAGGAAGGTTAGGTGAGTTGTCCAAGATGACACAGCTTGAATCAGTTCTTCTGAGACTTTGTACGTCTTCCTTCTCCCCTTGATCTTTGATTTTCAGTTCACCTTGTCTGAGTTTTATAAACGGACATATCAGTCAGGATTAAATTGGGTGCAAAATTCAAAGATCCTGCTCACTCTGGCTTAAACAAACACAAGTGAATAACCGATTGTAGGTGTTTCAGGTATGGCTAGATTGAGGGGCCTCAACAATGGTATTAGGGGTTTGTCATGCTTACTCCTTTCTTGGCTCTCTTTCCTCTGTTTCGTTTATGTTCAGTATGAACGGTCACAGAATAGATGCTGAGAGGCACCTGTTGTCCTCAATTTTTGGCAGAGAGCGTGATGGGAAAGTAAAATACACCTTTTCCAGCAGGTCGAGCAAAAGTCCCTAGGAGCACTGTGACTAGCCTGGCTTGGGTCATGTGCTCATCCCTGGACCAGTAAACACCCTGGGGATGATATAATCTGGCCAGGATTGAGGCCACAGTGCAGATGCAGGTCATACTTCCTGAGCCACTGAGACTAGCACAAGTTATTTTAGAGAAGGGTTTGAGTGGGTCTCCAAAGCATATTGGCCACCACGGCCTTCACGACCCTGGCTGTGTCCCTGCTCCCTGTTGACTTCTGCTTCTTTTCTCCACTGGTGTTAACTTGGGCTTCCTTTGCTTGCCTTGTGCTTAGCTAAAGTTTTCAGAGCTTTCTTTTCTGTTTCTGGTTCTCATCCTCAGTGTCAGACTCGTGGGCTCAGTTGTGAGGCTGGGTAAGGGACGAGTGCAGGTGAGAAGCGGCAGATGCGTGGCTCTGCGTTGTGTTGTGAGAGGATTTACCAGGCCCAGTGATGTGGTTGCTACTGCTGTGTGCCAGCGGCCATTCTGGTAGTGGAGAGGCCCAAGATGGGTGATTCATCTACCAAACTGGCCTCTAAAACTCCACGTGTGAGTGACTGCGGTAGCTAAAAATAGTCTCAGCTGACGCTGATGGCTAAGTGTTCAGCTGCCTGGCCTTCTGGCACAGGGTGACCCTATTTTTCTTACGAGACGGGAGGCTTTCACATTGTCTAGACACCCTTCCTAGCTGACAGATTCTGGGGCACCTCCTTCCTTCCTCTGTTCTCCGTAGGCCTGCTGTTTTCTCCTTAGCTTTTAGAAGTTTCAACTGACATGGCATGGTTGCTCCACTGGGTATGAGTCATTGGGTGAGAACCAGGAAAGCAGCCCAGTGCTCCTCACTCATTCTTGGAGAAAAGCAAAAAAAGAAAAAGAAGTGTGTAGGAACTCCTTCTGCCCTCACCCAGTGCCACACACACACACCCCTGCCAACTGTGACTACCCACCACCCTCATGCCCTCTGCTGAGGCTGCATTCTGCCCGGGACCCATTCTTAGGGTGACCTAGGGGCCGCTCAGGACAGGGTGTTTTACTTGTATGCTGGTCTTATTTCAAACTTCATGGAGAAAAATTCCTAACTCTGAGCCTTTTGGCTCATAATTCTCTGGCGAGCAGAACTAGTACAGCTTGTGTCTCTGGGGTGGAATGGGGCTATTACTTCAGGGATGAAAAACTGGCTGCTGAGATTGAAGTCAGTAAACAACTCATGGACCGTCATTCTCAGGGAAAACACTCAAGAGCATGCTGAGCAAGACAAAGCCTAGCAGGGTTTGCACTTCCCTCCTGAGCAGGATATGGTTGAAGTCTCCATGTGTTTAGTGACCAATCATCAGGGCTCTTTAACTGTATGGCTGCTCAGAATTAATATTAGAAAGCTACAATTAAATGAGGAACAGCTATGTGCCCTGCACTGAGATAAATACTTTAATTTTTTTATTGTGTGGAATTCTCAAAGAACTCTGAGAAATAGGCATTTCTCAGAAATGCCCTTTTTCCGATGAAATTGCAGCATAACTTGTCCAGGATCTCCCAGCTGGGAGAGCTGGTATTCAAATCTAGATGTAATTACTATCTTAGCTTCTTTTACTCTTCCATGCTAAACATAGTCCAGAGGAAGAGTTCTTCCACTTTTAAGATTCTATTTCTTTCAATAGTAGTTGAGTGCTTGCTGTGACTTTCATTTCTTCATATGTTTATGGTCCTGTATCCTTTAGTGTGTAAGTATTTTTGGAGAGCCCTTAAATTCTCATCACTTGGATTTTTTTTTACTCTCACCCGCAAAAGCAGGGCTGACCAATGTGAATCATTGCCATCGCTTCCTTCTTTTGCCCGTGGCAGACATTACTAATTAATCTTGAGTCTTTTCTACTGAGACCCCAAGCATTATTAGAATTCTTCCCTTCATGGAATTCTAGGCAACCGTTACCAATTGAATGGAGTTGAAACAAGGCAAAACCTATTTGTAATCCTGGCCATAGAGTGCAAACTTGTGGAGAATTTGACTGTGGAAGATGGAGGACCAAAGTTAAAGAAATGCAGG
This sequence comes from Symphalangus syndactylus, assembly GCF_028878055.3. Lineage (NCBI taxonomy): Eukaryota > Metazoa > Chordata > Mammalia > Primates > Hylobatidae > Symphalangus > Symphalangus syndactylus. The sequence goes on from NC_072429.2 coordinate 39,427,959, forward strand.
GCTATATAGGGTAGCTTTGGCCCCAGATTTTGGCATAGAGGAACTTGGTACCAACCACCTAGCTATGAGCTAGCATTTGATTTCTATATCACTAGTCCTTCTTCTTAAAGAAGCTAAACAGCTTAGATCAGTGTATATTCCAATAGCCTTTATCCTGTCTCCATGGTTTGGGTAGTTAGGCCTCTAATTTTTGAGGCAGAATCCAAGAAGCTAGTCTCATATTTGATGTGTCCTAGGTTATTGGGTGACTTTTAGCAAGTCATCATGTTAGGAGTAACAAACATGATAAAAAAAATCATGAGAGTCTCTAATTCACAGGAATGGATTTTACTTTGTGGAACCAAAGCATATCATTATAATGGGAGGATCTAGCAATTCCCAGTGGTGGGTGCACATTTGGGACTTTGGGTCCCTACCATGGGAAGGAGTAACAGGTAAAGAAAGCGATATTTACTAAACATCCTCTAGGTGCCAGATGCTTCACTTATGCCATATCTTTTCATTTTCACAAGCCTAAGAAGTAGACATCTTCTTGTTTCATCAATTTCAGAATATATCTATTTCAGCCTTGGTATACATGGAACCCATTACTAGAGCAAGAACTGGAGCATTTTAGTATTTCTGAAATGAGGATAAATCTTAAAATCAATATGTATATCTTATTTTCTTTTGCCTCAAATTTTAATTTGCCTCAAAATTTGAGAATTAACACTGCATCTAACAACCAATGGCTTCTTTTAATCTAGGGAATACAAACTTGGTCACATTTAGCAGATAGGAAAGCAGGGGCTTTAAAAAGGTGGGAACATGGACTTGAACCCAGGTCGGTCTGACTCTGAGACACAGTCCTGGGTAGGCTTAGGAGCTAAATTAAATAGGCTGGGCCCAGTGCAGCATATACTTTATGCTAACCCCTTGCCTGTTTCCTGTCCCTTCTAGGAAATGTAGTCTTTGGCGAGCCCATCACTGCCAGCCTCGGCATAGATGGAACCCATTATTGGAGCAAGAACTGGGCCAAGGCAGCTGCATTTGTGACATCCCCACCCCTGAGCCCTGACCCAACTACTCCGGACTACATCAACTCCTTGCTGGCCAGGTTGGTACAGGAATGCCCAGCAACAGGCGTTTTGTGAAAACATCTCTTGGGGCCAGCTGGGTTAAGGACAGGAGCAGTCCCATCTATCAACTTGACCAGAGTCTGCAGTGTGAACAGTGTATTGGGAATTCTTTTACAGTCTTGCACGTAGAAAACAGGCTCTTCCCCATCCTATTTTAAACATTAATACAGTCATAATATTAATAATGGTAATAGCAGTTAAAACCTATTATGTGCCAAGCTCTATGGTAAGACTACACTCACAATCTCATTTGTTTCTCATAACAACTTTATGAGTGAGGCACTCTTATCAGCATTTACATATTAAGCAACTGAAGGTCAGAGAAGCTAAATCATTTGCCTAAGTTCAAATAATTGGTCATGATGACAATCAAAATTATAGGGAGACTCATTTGTTGCTGCCCTCCGCAGACATGTAGGATCATGACATTGCTCATTTGAGTCCATTTTATTTTGCTACAAAAGAGATGATCTAATCCCACCCCCTCACTTTCTAGATGGGGTAGCTGAGCCCAGGGAGGGGAAGAAACTCATCCAAGCTCATATATCTAGTAAGAGGTAGAGGAGGGATTCCAAACCCAAATAGTCAGAGTCCAAACCTTCACAGTAGACACAAGATTCTAAGCTCCCAGTGTGCCTCCAGCCATCTCCCCTGTTCATGTGGCGCTTTTCTCCTTTGCCAGCGGGGATCTACAGCTATCTGGGAGTGCCCACTGCACCTTCAGCACTGCCCAGAAAGCAATTGGGAAGGATAACTTCACAGCCATTCCTGAGGGCACCAATGGTGTGGAGGAGCGGATGTCTGTCATCTGGGACAAGGCTGTGGTAAGGCACGGAGGTCGTGGGAGGGTGGCCAGGACCAAAACATCCGTGCGCCAGATCAGAACCTCCTGCCACCAGTTGAGCTGGTGACACTGCGAGTGCAGATGGGATCTCGTACTTGCTGAGATGTCTCTGGAACCATGTGGCTCAGGCAATGTGGAACATTTCCTTCTAGTGTGATGAATCCTAAGGCCTAGCATTCTGAAGGAGGCTTCCTTATCTAGACTGTTAGGACTAGGAACCAGACATGCAACTCCTTCATCTGAGTATACGAATAGCCTGTACTTAAAATAATAGTGAGCTAATTCTTTTTGTTTGGATAGTTTTATGACTTCTTTTGAAAGAACTGGATATAATCCTTTGAAATGATAAGCAATGAGTCTGTGTCTAGACCAAAGACATCTTGCTTATCAAGGACGCCCTGTACTGAGGGCATGTGGTCATTCAGGCGATAGAAGTGATTGTCTCTAAATGTCTTCTGGCAAGTGGCCTGTTTTATTTTCCTTATTCACATCACAAGGACTGACAAAAGAAATAGCCATTCAAATTAAGACTTTCTCAAAGATTTTAGTAAAATCAATAATTATCTCATTATTAAGTTGATTACTTCTCTATGTTTCATTTTAAAAATCCTAAAAACATTCTTATCAGGGTTATGTATACTAAAGCCTCATTAATCTACACAGTGTAATTTCACTGAGTTTTCTTTTTCTTCTTTGCTCCCAGGAAGCTCAAAGCTAGGTTTTAAACTCAATTCTTTCCGTAAAGAGGCTTTTTGGTTTGAAAAGAGGGAAAATATAAATATTGTTGTCTGTTCTCTCACATAGTGTTTCTTTTTTCATATACTGCAGAGCAGTACATATATATTTATCCTGGCACTATTTGGAATAGTTCCAAGATAATATATATTTTTAAATTACCAACATGACACATGCTCAGTAATGAATATTTGGAAGCTACAGACAAGTACACACTTGAAAGAAAACAAAAATATCTCAATTCCACAACCCAGGGAACCCATTGTTATCATTTGGGTGAGGTTCTTTCGTATTTATTCTATGCATACAACATATGCAAACACAAATACATATCTGAAGGATGGGATTATAATCACATTTGTTTTTACGGTCTCTATAATCCTTTTTGAAATTAGAAGAAAATGAGTAAGTAAATGTAAGAACATATAGAAAAAAATGCATACTTCAGGGGCAGTAACTTCTATCTTAAACTATGTGTTTGAGCATTTTGCCTGAGTAGTCACGACAGCCCAGCTAATTCGAGCTTGCTGAGTGAGGTTCTGTAGTTCACCGGCTTTTCAGGTGGCTCCTCTTTGTATTTCTATGCCTTTGTGGGTTGTCTTTCTCTGAGTTCAGAAGCCCTGAATTGATATATATGTAGCTATAGCTATAGATATAGATATAATTTCTTATATTTCAATAGGCCACAGGGAAAATGGATGAAAACCAGTTCGTGGCTGTGACAAGCACAAACGCTGCCAAGATCTTCAACCTGTATCCCCGCAAGGGAAGAATATCTGTGGGTTCTGACAGCGACCTCGTCATCTGGGATCCAGATGCTGTGAAGATCGTCTCTGCCAAGAACCACCAGTCTGTAAGGCCTGCTCTGGTGGGAGTAGAGTAGAATGGAGAGTGCATGCAAGGAACTTGGTCAGGAGAAATGTGTTTATGTGGTGTGCCGGGTAGTTAGACTAGGACGGGTTGCAGTAATAATCCATCCCCTGAATCTCAGTGGCTCGAAACCTCAACTGTGTTTCTCCTGCTTTCCAAAGCAGATGGGCTCTGCCCATTCCAGTCACTCAGGGACAGAGGCCAATAGAGGCTTCCTCTCTACATGTGTTTTCATGATTGCTGAGACAGGGGAATATGACCTGGTGAATGGTCTACTGGCTCTTAAAACTTCCCCTAGACGTGGTGTATGTCACTGCCTCTCACATGGCACTGGTCTTAGCCAGTCCTATGGCCATACCTAACTTCCGGAAGTCAGGACATGCAATGATCCTTTGTGCCTGGAAAGAGAAAGAATAGGAAATAACTGGTAAACAGCACTGATGACTCCTCACGATGAGTTTCACATGGAGGATGATAATTAAAGTGCAGTACCTAACAGAAACGGGCTTGACACTGTTGTTAAAAATAGCTAATATTTTTAAGCACTTATGTTTCAGGCACTGTGCTTTTAATTCACTGGATTTCCATAGTAGTCTTCTACAGGTAGGGACTATTATCCTCCATTTTATAGATTAAAAATTGGAGGTACAGAAAAATTAAATAATTTGTGCAGCAAGCAAATGGTGAAGCTAGCATTGAAACCCGGACAAGCTGACTCTAAACTGATGTTCTTAATTATTGGCAGTACAGTAATACCTCTTGCTGGTTGAGTAAGTGAAGGCGGTAGGGAGAAATCCCATTTTTGGTGGTAATGGCCTTTGCTTAAATATTGTGTCATCTCATGTTATTTAATTTGGAGCTAGAGGGACCTAAAGGCCACATAACCTCTCTGCCCACCTGCTCAATACAAGACAGTGATGTACAGCATCCTGGATAGTTATCCAGCTTCTCTTTGAACACTACCTAAGACAAAAGTTGACTTCCACTTCAGGACCTTATTAAAGACCGGACACTTCTTTTTGCTAGGAAGTTTAGTCTTTTCTTAGCAAATCTGTCTCCGGTGCCTTCTACCCCCTGGATGCTTGCAGATGCATGGTGAGCTTTTTCTGGCTTACCTGGTGAATCAGCAGCAAATGACACTGAAGGTCTCAAGGAGAGAAGGTACGTTCCTCTTTCTCCTCTTTCTATACCCTTACTGTGGCTTTGCTCCTCACCCCTGCCTCTAGGCTGCAGAGTACAACATCTTTGAAGGGATGGAGCTGCGCGGGGCTCCTCTGGTTGTCATCTGCCAGGGCAAGATCATGCTGGAAGATGGCAACCTGCACGTGACCCAGGGGGCTGGCCGCTTCATCCCCTGCAGTCCGTTCTCCGACTATGTCTACAAGCGCATTAAAGCACGGAGGAAGGTAAAAAGCAGGGGAGCTCCGAGGTGGTGCAGGGGCTTTGTGTCCCATTCACGCTCAGAGATAGTAACCATGAACACAGGGCACTGTGATCTCTAGACTCTCACAGAGAAATTCAGTGACAGTCTTGTCCACAAGAACAACCACACAGACTTAATGTACTATTAAAGAGGGTGTTGAAAACTTTTGTTCAAAGAGACCTTTTCTTCCCAAATGACTTTTCCCACATTTTTGTAGTACTTCACTGAAAATAATTTAAATTCGAATAATTCATAAGGCCGGTGTATTTTTTTAAAAAATAAATTACTCTTAAAGTCTGAAGGTGAGAACCAAGAATCCACCCCAACACATCCCTGTCTCATTCTGTTCAGTGTTGCTCCATAGGGGCAAACACTTATAACATTTTAGCTACTGTATTTTCAATAAAATTTTATTTGTTTCTCTGATTTTATATATAAACACACACAGAGATATGTGTGTATATGTATAGGCCTATAGATACATACACATGTGCAAATGTGTGCATGTGTATAAAAAATGGAGGTGCAGAGAAATTAAATATATATTTACAATCTATGTATTATATTTATATATACTTAATATATAAATATAGAATAATATATCAATATATAAATTAATATTTATATATTTATATTGTATTGTGTATTGTATTTATTGTAACAATACAATAAATATAATTAACAATAAATAAAAATGCATATAAATATATTCACATATTTATATTTATTGTATTTATTGTACTTTTTATACACATACTATATATATATATACACACATATACATATGTATGTATATATATGTGTTTCTATATATATGTGTATTAGCCCTACCCTAGGATTGTGGAATTTGAGCTCCACACTCCAGTTTGGGCCTAATAGAGAAGAAGGAGACTTCCCCAGTATTGACCCTTTATTTCTATGAGTGTGATTTAGATTCTGAAACCAGGGAAGTGTTGATGATGTAGAGTTCTTGGTTTTGGGGAGTACAGATACAGTCATCACACCACCAGAATCATTAGCATCTGCACATTTGATGGGCTCGGCTTCTGTGCCGGCACTTGAGTCACTAACAGGGAAGGAGGCTCTGACAGGACTTCTTGTGATGATCCATCCTGCACGGTCAGGCTCTTCTGGCAGCACGTCCTCATTGCCTCCCCTCTGGCCAAAGTTAAGAAATGGGTGGAGGTTCTGTGCCGCTGCCATGGGTGGTCTTGCAGTGTTTGTCTAGTAGACCGTAAGCCCCTTTGCGGGAGGTACTGTGTTTCCCATGGCCAAAGGCCCTAGTGCCTGGCATAAGGCCTGGCAGAGCATGTGCTGAGTGGAAGTTGCTGGCTGGTTCCACAGTCCCAGGGCAAGTTCACAGCCACAAACAGAGGTCAGTGGGTCAGACCACAGACACTCACTTCAAGGCCTGCCCACCCTGGTGTGTGCTGAAGAGTGTGAGGGTGGAGCTCCCATGTGATCCCATCCCGGCCAGGACCTGTGACCTCGTGTCATGACCCACCCTTCCCATCCCTCTGCTCCAGCTGTACTGCTGTTCTTCTATTTCATAATCATTCCCACTTCGGCTGTCTGCCCTTGCTCTTCTCTTTGCTGGCTTCGCTGTCATCCACACCACTCCCCAGTATCCCTCCAGCCTCCTCCCTCTGGCAACCCCAACCCCATAGCAACGTCCTTTGATCCTTCAGATCGAAGCTCATCTATTTAGAAGGGCCTTCACTGACCACCTCCATTGTCAATCTATCATCACATCCTCCTTTATTTATTTTATACTACTACTCCCTTGCTCAAATTATCTTTATTATTTTTAATTCCTGGCTCCCACGACAAACTGTATTCACTAATATATTTATGATACCTAGAACAGATCCTAAAATGCTGAATGAATGATTGGTGACATGCTCTTCTCTGGCTGCAGATGGCAGACCTGCATGCCGTCCCAAGGGGCATGTACGATGGGCCTGTGTTTGACCTGACCACCACCCCCAAAGGTGGCACCCCCGCAGGCTCTGCTCGGGGCTCTCCTACTCGGCCAAACCCACCCGTGAGGAATCTTCATCAGTCAGGATTTAGCCTGTCAGGTGAGTGGGACAGGCTCATCAAAAGATAAGAAAAGGGGGAAGGGGAAGATCAATGTTCTGAGGCCACAGGGTGTTCCTGAACAGCCCAGCGCTGGTGTCAACTTTAGGGAGAAGGTTACTGGGGCAAGCAGGAAGGTTCCCTGAATTGACAAGGGGTCCTGGTAAGAAAGTAAGACAAGGCAGTCAGGCTGAAGACCAGGTTTAAGTGGTGACTGATTCTGCCTAGAGATCAGCCCTGGTTGAGGGCAGGGGTGGGGAGCTGGTCCTCTCTATGAACTGATAGTGATTTCCAGCATTAGCCTATGAGCGCTATGCAACATAGTATGTTTTCTTTATTTGTCCAGATTAAAAGATAGCTTAAATTATTTTTATGCTCAAATTGCAGTAGCGTCTTCCAACCTAGGATTGTTATTATATTCTCCTATTCCTAGTAATTATAATAATGCTAACACGAGCTACCACTGATTGAACATCTACTATGTGTTAGCCATATGATTAGTCTTACCTATTCTTTATGAACTCTCTGATATAATTAGAAAATAATCATTCAGTTGCTCCATAACCAGTAGTCTTAAAATGGAGAAAAATAAATGTAGATTCACATTCCTATAATGAATAATTTAAATGTGAAGGAAGTAAGATAACAAGAAAAGAAAGACATTTAAGGGTAAAATTACAGCATATGAGGAAAGGGTAAGGAATGGGAGAAACAAAAATATGGGAGAGAAAGAGGTAAGGGAGACCTAGGGGAAGAAAGACAAAGGAAAAGAGTTTAAAGTTTGGAGGTAACTTTGCCAGAGGTCACATTCTGCTAGTCATAAGCAATTTTTTTCAAAGTTTTTGCTATTTTTGTTGTTATTGTTGTTCTCTGGCTACCTTAATTCTTAAGCTTTTAGAGGCGCCTTTCTGAATAGACCCAAGCACACACTGAAATTTCTTTTTGTGCTGTTGTCACAAAGACCTGACCATCACTACTTTGCACTGTGAGATCTTGGGCAAGTGACCTAACCTTTCAGAACCTCAGTTATCTCCTCTGTAAAACAGATAAGGGTACCTCTCTCAAACCATGGGGTTGAGGATTAAAGGAGATAATGGTTAAGCACCTCAAACGTTGCCTGCCACAATGAGTGTCACGTCCTTGTCATTGTTCTTCTTCCCGGTATTATTATCATGCTCTGGGTCAGATGAAATCTAGATTAAGAACTTGGCTTTTCCTATCAGAGGCTAGTTTTCGGGGCCATAAGAAAAGTCTAGAAGACCTGATAGACTGGAATGGAAGTTTCTTGGGAGGTGAGGCCAGCAAGGCACTTCATATCTTGCACTCTTAAAATTAACCCAGTTTCTCTCTTGCCCATATCCCCCTACCCTCCACCCTGTTTTTTTCCCCTGGGAATTTATTTCCAACTGTAGGCACCCAAGTGGATGAGGGGGTTCGCTCAGCCAGCAAGCGCATTGTGGCGCCCCCAGGCGGCCGTTCTAATATCACATCTCTGAGTTAAGCAAGCCTTCCTCAAAGAGAGGGGCAGAAGCAAGAAGAGATTGTTTTGAAGCCAAAATGGTACACCGATATTTAAGAAGGAAAGCGAATCCAAACGGTTGTGATCTAAAGAATCAATAAGCCTCAAGCCTTATGTTTCTCCAATGTTACACTCGCTTGCCTAGCTTTATGAATATTGCTTTGTTTTCTGTTTATGCATAACCTTGATTTGTTTGGCTCCCCTCCCCCCATTTACATGCATGCAATCAGACAGGCCACTAAGGTAAAAGAGTCTGCTCTATCATAGTGTTGAGAGCGTGTGTAGTGCTGCATCTTATGACAAGGGGACAGACAAGCTGGGACGTCAGGGAAATGAACAAAAGGGACACAGGTTATTTGGGGTGAGTGGGTGGTGGGAGCCTGGAACAAGGTAGAGGGTGCAGAGGGGCTGGGGTAGGGCATGTAGGAGGGAGGTGGGTGGGTCAGGTGAGTGGAAGGGGTGTTGTATATTGTGTTGATGACGTATGTTATTTCCATGGAAGATAGCCACTGTGGCAGCTGTCACATCACCACAGCTCCCTAAGGTCTGCCAAGAAGGCAGGCAGTCTTTGGGTTCTGTTCTTTGTCACGTCCCCTACGAGTAAATTTTGTTTCTTTGAACATTTATTAAAACACCAAGACCCAACCATTTCTTCTACCTGCTTGATTGTGCCAGTGTTTGCTCAGGCCTCTTTCTTAGTGTTGCTTTCAAATCCTTCTCTTTCCTGGGTTGGGAAGGCCAGGCAGGTACAGAGCAAATGACACTTCTCTTCCTCTTGCCCTCCCTGTCTCTTTGGTGCTCTTAAAGCCAGCAGCTGAGAACATAGCACAGGCCCACATGGTGAGGGCACCCACAGCTTAAAGACGCCTCCTAAACACGGCAAGGTCACCTCTCACTCTTCTGTCTTTGCAAACCGAGAAGAGTGGCATGCTTCTGGCATCCCAAGTTAGGATTTTAGCTCAGATGAGGCAGAATGAAGGGCCTCTCTTACAGGCAGTTTGTGTCTGATTCTCTTAATCCTGGCACATCCATGATAAATAGGATTTTTTTGAAAGTTGGTTTTATTAGGTGTTCCCTAATTTTTACCGTAATAGGTCATCTCAGCTTATATGAAAGTCAAGTGGGGATTTGGGAAAGCCAAAGTCAGTCTTGAGCAGAGGGAGCACATTTTGTGGACCTGGTTCCACCTTTCCATTCCAAACCATCTGTTTCCCCTTCCATTAGCAGAAACTCTGGGGCAACTTTGTGTCTCAGTCCTAGAATCTCCGCAAGTGAGTGGAAGTGACATGATGCAGCCTTCCTCATGGGGCACCTAAAAGAAATTAGTGTGGGTGCTTCGATCTACCTTGTCTGTCAGAGTTGAGTATCTCTTTCCCTATCATGCCACTTCTGAAAATTCAGTTTTGGAGCGAGTCCTGTGAGTAAGATAAGAATCTATAGAACCAAGATGCTCGTTTTCAGAAGAAATATGTTCAACCTGGGATCAGACTTCCATGCTCTGGGGAATCCAAGTGGCAGCACCTGTAACCCTGTGTACTAGGTGCTTTGAAGAGAAGCGCAGGCCTCAAACACCTTTTAAGTGCTTAGGAGAAACCATTATCTCTGACTGCAGGTTTGAATAATTTGAAGACCAGAGAAAAGTACACACTGGGCTACAAAGGAATTTGGAGATAGCCAAGGAACAGGATTTCCCCTAGCAAGCTACCTTCTGTTCAAATCATGAAAAAAGACTATTTCCCCTTAGAATAGGGAATCTTGCTATTTTAAAGCTCTCGTAGTGCTTTTCTTTTAAGGGAGATGCAGTAAAAGGGAAAATGTAGCTCTTAATTTACACTTCAAAGATGTGGGGGTCTTTCAGAGAACTCAGATTAACAGTTTTATGTGCAGAGAGAGTTTGCCAGATCTGAAGCATATTACCTCATTGACTAGGCTGTTACTTTGGGATAGGTTGCAGTACCAGCCACAGCCAGCAGATAGAGGAAAAGACTCACATAAACTCGCTTCTGAGCGTCCACTTCTGCGCTCTCTGCTCTTCTGTTACTCAGCCCCTGAGTCTGACTCATCCCTGCACAACCTCTCTGTGCCATGAAGATAAGTCTTCCATGGCCAAATTGGTCATCCGCACTGCCCTTGGGACTTCCGAAGTGAACCATTCCACCAGACCTTTGATTCTACACAAGATTTCCTTGCTCTGGGAACAACCCCCGAATGCCCTTGGGAGGAACAACATGAGCTCAGGAAGCCTCTCTTTCTTCACTTACCATTACTAACTCTCCAAGCATAGAAATCCCTGGGAATTGCGAGAATAACTCGCACTATTTTAAAATTTATATTCAGATTTGTTTTGTTTCATAAGACACATCAAACAGGCCTATACAAAAGGTTTAGGAAAAGAAAACCATGGCGAGTCCTGGCCCTCTTTGAATTCACTGGCACCTCATGCAAGTGTAGGAAGGCACACTGGATCTTCTATCCGATTCCCAAGCTGTCCTTTGCCATCTCATCCCTTGGCCTGCCCCCCAACCCTGAGGGTGCCCCCACCATCCCCCCAACCTCCTCATATTGCCTCTGAACCCAGATGGCAATCCGTCCTGGTTCTCTCTGAGGGCCGCGGGCTTGGGTAGTGGAAAGGGTGTTTGTGAAATTGTTAAATCAGTTACCCGTAGTAGAGCTATTTCTTTTACTTCTAAGTTTTCTAGAAGTGGCAGGATTGTAGTCATCCTGAAAATGGGTTTCCTTCAAAATCCCTCAGCCTTGTTCTTCACGACTATCTATACTGAGAGTGTCATGTTTCCACAAAGGGCTGACACTTGAGCCTGGATTTTCACTCATCCCTGAGAAGCGCTTTCCAGTAGGGTGGGCAATTCCCAACTTCCTTGCCACAAGCTTCCCAGGCTTTCTCCCCTGGAAAACTCCAGCTTGAGTCCCAGATACACTCATGGGCTGCCCTGGGCAGCCAGCATTCATTGTAAGTTCCCTCTTTGAAAACTGGTGTGTGGGTGTTCAGTTCTGTGTCTGGTGGGTATGGACAGACAGTAATCTCCCGTGATCTGTGCTAGCTGTGAGGCAGCTCTGGAACGTGAAGAGCTGTTTGGTTTGAACCGTGAACAAAACTGTGTTTTGAGTTTAGCTGAGATTAAAGAAAAAAGTTCATCAAGTGACTGTTAATGTAAACCTGGTTATTAAAATAACTATGAAATTACCAACATTGTTCTCCAGTCTTCTTCTTTGTGTGATGTGCATTTTCACCTATAATATTAAAATTGCCCAGTAGAACTGAAAGGGTTAGTAAGAGGGGCAGGCAGATCTGGGGATAACAGAGTTATCTGGAGAAAAATTGGGGGCTTCTATTTTTGAAATTGAGTTGTTAGTTTTGGCCACAAGTTTGATGGCCATTTTGAAACTTTGGAGAATGAGTAAGTTTTTTTCTTCTGTGGATCATCAAATTTAGTATTATATGCCATTTGGGATAAATCTAGCTAAGTCCAGAACAGAGCCATAAAGCTTTTTGTTTCGGGTTTTGTTTTTTTTTTTTTTTTGGTCTTTCCCCTAAAGCCTTGCTATTTGATTGTTTTGCAAGCATTTTCTGCTTCTTTTTAATAGCCTAGACTTGAGGAAAAACTCAAATTACGCCCATACCAAAGTACATTCTTTAGCAAATGGATCCCAAGGAGTCAAATCAGTGTACGGAAGCATTATTTGCTATATCTGCTCTTCTTAGAGCTTTCAGGTACATATCGGCAACTTGAAGACTCTGAGAAATCCTGTGATAAAGAAGTCTTTCAAACTTTGCCTAATTCAGGGTTCTCGAGCTTTTGACTACTGAACCCTTCTATCCCTTACCATCTTTTAGCATCCCACCAAACCTATTATACTACACCCTTTTGAGGGAAACACTACTGAATCCAGTTCTAATTTGTTGTGCAGATCATATTTTCATTGCAAAAGTTAAACTACTTTACCGGGGGAAAATTGGAAAGTGGAATTTTAAAGTCTGGTGCAACTGTAAAGTTCAGTCAGGCAGACTCAAGTGTAGTTGGATCTAAGTGCTAGACCCTGACGTCAGAGCATTGCTTCTTTCCACTTCGGCCCTGTATACCTTCAGTAAGTGCTTCCTTCTTAGTAAAGCTCTTTTTTAATTATTATTATTTTATTTGAGGTGAGTGTCCCTCTGTTGCCCAGGCTGGAGTGCAGTGGCACCATCTCAGCTCACTACAACCTCCACTTCCTGGGTTCAAGTGATTCTCCTGTCTCAGTCTCCTGAGTAGCTGGGACTACAGGCACGCACCACCACAGCCCGGCTAATTTTTTGTATTTTCAGTAGAAACAGGTTTCACCATGTTGGCCAGGCTGGTCTTGAACTCCTGACCTCAAGTAATCCACCCGCCTCGGCCTCTCAAAGTGCTGGGATTACGCCTGGCCAGGAAAGCTGTTTTTATGTGGGACAAAGTTGGTTGTCAGCATCTCCAGGTTTTCATTTCACCTGCTTAGTAACCTCAGAAGAGGGAGAGAGTCCCTCAATAGTTCTAGCTAAAAAGACTGATTCAGTCTGGCTTGGGGCATGTGCTCAGCATTGACCTAGTCACTGTGGCCAGAAAAGGACATGGGACCAATTGGCCACACCGGATAACATACCTAGCCCCTGAGCCACCTGAACCACATGGACTCCCAATAATTCCACAAAGAAAATCAATTTGTGATAACTGAAGAGGGATGGATGCAAGGAAGGCAAAAAGAGCCGTGGCCGTGGCACCATTCACAAGCTTGCAGGGCATGAATGTCTTGCCTGGTGATGTGGAGGTTGAGACAGGTGGGAAGGAGATGGGATACCACGGGATGGCCATTTCTGGTTAATTGCTTTTGTATGTGATGAGCCCCTGTTGGTTTGATAGAACAATGCCCTTGATACAGGAGCATAGAGTGATTATATCTTTTAACACAGAAGCTCAGAATCCCAATCAAAAGCTACTCTAAGTGCATAAAGAATTAATTATTTTACAGTTGAAGTTGGAGTTTTGATGTTTAATAAGCTTTGGTTTATAGCCCCATTTTATGACTCTAACTCAGGATTGGTGAAGCGCCTCTCCCTGCTCATGACCAAGGCAGCAGCTGAGCTCTGTTTAGGATTTGAGTGGGCTTAAAGGTAATAGTCAGCACTTAACAAATGCAGGATGCAGCAGTCTAAAAGGCATGAAGTGGTTTTCTTCTTAAATGGTGAAAGATACACATTGACTTTCACATCTCTTCCTTCAGGGTGGAGCTGTTCAGTGGCTGAGTCACGTTGACCAGGTGGGGAATGAGAATGCTGAGTAGGAGACTAACAAGGGCCCTCTGGTTCCAAACAACCTTCTGGAATCAGCTCTTCTACCACCAACCCGTCACAAAGGAGACCCCAACCATGAGCAGGAGATGGGGGATTAAAAGGCCAAAGTAACCTGCGGAAATGAGATCACATGCTAAAGGCTGGTACTCTTCAGAATCCGAAGAGTTCTAGATCCTGCCCTTTGCTCAGATGGCTGCTAGGCACACAGCAGGACACTTAACATGACCTGGACAACAGGGTACTTCGCAGGCAGAACTTGGGAGGCCACAAAACTTACAACAGCCTACTATTTTAGGACAAGCCCAGGGAACCAGCAGCTTGCTGGCTGCCCACCCACTGTGGGTCTGAGAGGTGGTGACAGTTCCCTTTGTTCTCTCCTAAAGCAGAGGTTGCTTTTAGCTGCAAGAGTTCAGAGCTGCCCGTTAACTTTCTGTCCCAGGTTGTGGACCTTAGAACTTCTGCCTGCTGCTTTGGTATATGGAACGGGGCACGGATGTTGAGGGGTAGGAAGGCAGAGTGCTAAAGAAACAGGTGCATAGGCTGCCCATGGACTTAGGGGCATAGTGAATGGCAGAAACTGGAATTCTGGGCTATGTTCCCTGAGATGTGACTACTAGAGAGGTCAGGATTTTTAGCTTTTATACATGTGGGTCAGGTAAGCTATACTGCATTCCGTAGTTGCAGAACATCATCTCTGTTACAGAATATTATTTCTGGTAAGGGACATTCCTCACAATAGGAAAGAGACAGAAGAACGGGTTACTTTGGGCACCCCCAATGCTATCTCTGGAGAAAACAAATACACACACACACACATACACACACACAGCTGACAAAGAAGGGTCAGTGGCTCATTGTTTACAGAAGACATTTTAATACACATAGGCACATTTATATTATATATGCTACAGCTCAACAGAAGCACTTGTTTCCCATTCGAGGGCTGCCAGATCAGCTGCCTGTTCACAACAGCACAGGTAAGTGAAGTTTGAAATTTTAATATCAGTGTTTAATATCAGTCAGACACACTGAATTTGTAATAAACAGGAATCACAGACAGATAGCAGGAAACAGGATTTTATGTAGACAATACAGGGACAGCTCGGTACTGAAACAAGCTTGCAGTGCTTTTTGTGCCTTTTCGTTCAGCTTTGGAAGACCTAAAGCCTTAGCATTACTGCCTCAGCCACGAATAGCAACACTGGTCTCTACTAGCTACGTTAATACTTTTTCTTCCTACTTATTCTTCCATCCAATCTACAAAAGCTATGATAATAGAACATCTAGCGGTTTCTGGTTAAAACTTTCCTATCAGAAGAAGCCTAGCCACTAATTAATTAGGTTACTGTAATTCATTTAGCAATGCTCTGTGCTGGTTGCTGTTCATTCCTGCCCTAGCAATGACCTCAGGCAAAACCAGTGCCACCATGGCAGTGGGTTAGCCATTAGCAGACGACTTCCTGGAATTAGGGTTGTGACATAAGTTGCCGGGTTTGACTGCCCTATGCATCTACTAGAGGTCACTGAGGATGTACTGGAGGTGGGCAGCTCTGTCACAGTGCAAGAGCCTTATAGCTGGGATGCTCTTGGACTTCAAAACCTGCTCAGAATTTGCAGATGCTCCATACAGGCAAGGGAAGCTGCTGGGAGAAAAACATTCCAGAGTACCAGGCCAAAGGATTTAATAGTCATCTTGTTTCGTAAAAATCACAGCTCTGAGCCTCGGTTGTCACGACTCTGGAAGAGACATGTTCCACCTAGTGGGATGTTAACGTTTAGCCCAAGTTATAGAATAAAACCAAAGGATCTGATGTCAACAACTAGCAATGACCATAAAGATTTAGGAAAAGTTTAAATTTTGGAAAAGTTTTTTGTTCTCATGTTTAAAATGCACAGTGGTGGGAGGTGATTACAATCAGTTTTTCCGCACTGTCAGATACCATGGTTTTGCTTTTCAAACTTGAAATACACTGTGTGTCATTCACCTGGCTAGCACTAGAAATCCATCTTACTCTCTGAGCCTGTGCTCTCTCATCTGTGCATCCATGGTTCCTAAAAGCCCACAGAGGTGCTTCAGTCACAGAAGCAGCTCACTGGAAATAAAACTAGGGATTCAGCCTACAGAGATTGTATCGGGTTCCCATCCCATCATAAATGTATACGTGTGAAATGGCACTATGGCTTAACTCTCATCACAGTGGAGATCCTAATGGTTCCACGGCTCTTTGGTAAGTGTAAGTACAGAAAAATTTCCCAAAGCCTCTTCTTGGGAAGGATGCAAACAAGGTCACAGTGAGAGGAGGAACCTGGTTACTTAGGGAGGTGAGTCCACAGCACATAAAGGCTTGAATCAAAACAAATGAAGGATAGAAGTAAACATGCAAGTAGTCCCTGACACTCATGGGGTTTCCAGACTGCAGCAGAATCTGGTCACTTTCTTATTCTTGCTCTTTCCAACACATCCCCCTCTCTGAAATCGAGTCAGGGCAATTGCTTCAAGTTTATAGTGTTTGGAGAAAAACAGAATAGCACAGACAAATGATGTAGGAACTGTAGGGAAAAGGAAGCAAACAAACAACAAAAGAGCTGGCTTATAATTATGTAACAATGATATAGTTGCTCTTAGACAAGCACTATTTCACAGCTCTGCCCGAAACTCTGGGCCTATTAGCTCAGTGAGGAGAAAACTGTGAATGCCAAGCTGAAGTTTAGCTCTGGCTTTCCACACATACTTGGTTGCCCCAGTGTAACCTCTTTATGGAAAAGCCTTGCATAAAAGACAGCCATTTCTGTTTCTTCGGTCCATTTTCACTTGCCTGCCTGGCTTCCCAAATGGGCATCAGTCAGGTCTTCCCAGTTGCCAGCTTACTGCCATCTTGCTGTGACACATGCTCTCCATAAGTAAGGACAGGTTTAGGTACTCTGAGTAGCCAAGAGGTGAAAACAATCCCCCACCAAGCCTGTTCACTTCTTGACCCTACCCAGGGGCATACGGGTTGCCAAAAATAGTTCTTCTGCAAAGATCTGTGTATCTGTACAGTGGAGTTACATCGTATGCACGTCTCACTTAGGTGAATTAAACTTTGTGGCAAATCAATAAATAAAATATAAATAAAAGGAGTGAGACACCAGTGATATTTTAAAGAAGTAGGCAATTCTGCCTGCCATTCCTGTAGTAAGCGCAGGGAGAAGGGAGACATGATACCACTGTTCCCTTAGTCTCCATGAACTTGCTTCTCTTGGATGTGTGGGCATTCCACTGTTCTAAGAGTAATTCTGAGGCCAGGTGTGGTGGCTCACGCCTGTAATCCCAGCACTTTGGGAGGCTAAGGTGGGCGGATCACTTGAAACCAGGAGTCTGAAACCAATCTGGCCAGCATAGCAAAATCCTGTTTCTACTAAAAATACAAAAAATTAGCTACTCATGGTGGCACACACATGCGATCCCAGCTACTCAGGAGGCTGAGACACAAGAATCACTTGAACCCGGGAGGCAGAGGTTATAGTGAGCAGAGATCATGCCACTGCACTCCAGCCTGGGTGACAGAGCGAGACTCTGCCTGAAAAGAAAAAACAAGAGTAAGTTTAGTCTATAAAAACAAGTATAATTTGTTCAACATTTTAGCTCATCTGGTATTAGCCAAAATGAGACCAAAAATAAAAATAACTAAGTCAAAACAAAACGAAAGCAATAACTTGTTTCATTAGTGAAAGGTGACACTGTATTGGGCTTCACTGAGAAAAGATACTTCCCATATGTTATGGGTAATTTAAGGGGTTTTTCAATGGTAAATTTTACTATCTTCTAAATTCATTTCTAACTTAGACAATAAACCCCATATAAGATGTAACTTTTCTGAACTGCAAGGTGGACATACTTTCAGTGTGATGACATTCTTTTCTGATCCTCTCCAGATACAGGTCTCTGCTAACCTTCAGAGGACAATTAGCCCTCAAGGAACATGCTTCTTGGAAGGAGAGTGGTGGGCTAATATTTAGCAATTCACTTGTTAGGAGGGAAAAAACGAGCATTTACCAGTTTCCATGGTGTAAATACTCCCATTATTACCAATTTCAAGTTACCACCTTCGCATTGTTGAAGAGGGAGCTGGGAAGTGGTGTGCACGGCAGGCTCGTGCCGGCTGAGATAAGCGTATCTAATGCTGATTCCAGCACATCACTGGAAGGCCCTCATCCATCTCTGTTACTTTTAATCTGATTCCATTCGTGCCTCCCTGATAGAATTCCTTATCCTTTTCCAAGTAGCCTGGGGAATTCTGACCACTTTATGAAACTTTCGAGGTCTGAAAAGTCTCACTGAGTCCTGTGTCCATTTGTCCATTTGTCACCGTGTAATTAGAAGGAGTGGAAAAATAAATCTATATTCATATATTAATTTTAAAATAAAAATAAAGGCGGTTTAGAATAACAATTATAGCATTAAAAAGGCAGGGTATGGCTCATCTAGTATAACCCTCTCATTTTAGATAAATAAAGTAAAGCACAGAAAGTGGCTAAGTGACTTGCTCTAGATCACACAGTTGATTGATGTGAAACGACATCCCAGGAGCTCAGGCCCAGGACCCTTCACTGTGTTGTGCTGCCTTTTTTGAAAGATATTCATTCACATTTTCTAAGTCATGATGTGTGGAGTGGCAAGAATTACTGTCAGCTTTTCTTGACATATGTAATTAGAAGTTTCTGGCATGAGATTGTCCCAAGAAGAAGACATGAGGCCTTTACAAGTTGTTATTCTGACCATCCTCATCTTGTGGGTCTTTGGTTTGTTCCAAGGCTAGATTTTGTTGTCTTTTGTTAAAGTCCCTTTTTACTCTTAAAAAGAAAAAAAAAGATGTTTTATTCTTTGAAAAAGAAAATGAAAGGTTTAAGCTTTTGAAATAATATTAAGCCCAATAATTTATAAATAAGCATGAGCCAAGGAAATCTTTTAAAAGGCTTTGATTTTTAAGTGTTTAAATCCTAATTCCTCTTCCCTTCTCACAAACAAAAACTTGATGCTAGGCTAATTTATTAATTAAAAAATGTTAAATACCTTACAAAAAAGTTTCTACATTTTCTATAATAGATTGCATCATTTTCCCAATTAGAAAATAATTTTTAAAATGTTAAAAATATATTTTCTCTTCAAGTAAAGTCTGGCTGAAACATGCCATCATTTCTGGGGCTGTTGTTCTCCCAGGAATTACTTACTTTTCTCTGTTGAAAATTATGAACTCCTTCTGGACAGAGTCAAGGTGCTCTTGAAGAAGACATGTCTTCCAGGTGAACGTAGAAAAAAAAAATAGAGGTATAGTTAGCAGACAAATGAGGATCTTCAAACAGCCAATAACCTGTTGACAGTCTATTCAATGAAAAGCCCCAAATTGAGAAGTAAGTAGTATCTTCAAAACGGATGCTATGTGAAGAGATTCCGGGAAGCTGGCAAAACAGGAAGCACCAGGAATCTGTCTCCCCTCCTACACAGCGATTGCACTGGCAGAATCTGTCTAATGTCACTATTTTAGAACTCTGGAGTCTATTGAAAGCTTGCAACTTTCAGGGAAGGCTTGGGTGGCAAAGTGCAGTTAATTATGACCAACTTAAGCTCTTAGCACAGCAGCAGCTACCCATCCCTCATCCTCCAGCCCATGGGAGGGAGCTGAGCACACACATGTTCCGGAGCAGTTTGCACACAGCTTGTGAGAGTCAGGGTGGAAAGCAAGAACCATGTTCTCCAAATTCTGAGGATCCGTGCTTCCAACACTGCTGCTTCTGATCACAGAGGTGCAAACAAAATGCTTGATGGCCATTGTTGTTGCACCTCCCCCACAATGTTGCCAGCCACTCTCCCTCAGGCTGAAGTGACTTCTGGGAGAATAAAAGGGCCAGCACATTTTCACCCCCTTCATTTTTCTCCTTTCCTCCTTTTGGGAGCCACATGTGAAAGGCTGGGTCATTCAAAAACAACTGCATCTGTTGGGAAAATTAGAAAGTGACTGCACATGCCCAGGGAAAGGTGCAGGCTCAGAAAAGACCTAAGAAGATCTTATGTTTACACCTCAGCTGATCCTTGTCATGGAGACAGCTTACAACAATAATAAAAAATAAAAATAAAAACAATAACAAAACCCAGCAAACCCTGGGGATGGGAGAAATCTGATTTTCCTAGATTTATCACATTATTAGATTCAAGTGTCCAATATAAAAAATAACAAGGCATGCCAGAAAATAGAGAAGTATGGCTCATTCACAGTAAAAAAACATAAACCAAAAAAACCTATCCCTTAAAAAGACCTAATAGCAGATCTACTAGATAAAGACTTCAAAACAACTATCTTAAATTTGCTCAAAGAGCTAAAGGAAAATATAGAGAAAATCAAGAAAATGATGTGCAAACAGAACTAAAATATTAATAAAAACATAGAAAACCTAAAAAGAAACTAAAAAGGAATTCTTGAGCTGAAAAGTGCAATAACTAAAATTTAAAAATTTGCTACAGGGTTTCAATGGCAAAATTGAGCAGGCAAGGAAGGAATCAGTATCAAACTTGATCACAAGACAGTGGAAATTACTGAGTCTGAGGAGCAGAAAGAAAAAAGATTGAAGAATAATGAACAGAGCCTACAGCAAGCTTGTCCAACCCACAGCCCATGGGCCACATGTGCCTCAGGATGGCTTTGAACACAAATTTGTAAACTTTCTTAAAACATTATGAGATTTTTTTCAGGGTGATTTTTCTTTAGCTCATCAGCTATCATTAGTGTTAGTGTATTTTATGTGTGGCCTAAGACAATTCCTCTTCTTCCAGTGCGGCCCAGGGAAGCCAAAAGATTGGACATCCTTGGCCTACAGAATGTATGGAACACCATCAAGCAAACCAGTGTACATACTGTGGAAGTCCCAGAAGGAGAAGAGAGAGAAAAAGGAAAACAGAATATTTAAAGAAATCATAGCTGAAAGGCATGAGCCCCCAAATCCAAAAAGGCACAGTGCATCCCAAGTAAGACAAATTCAAAAAGACCCACATTGACACACAATATAATCAACTTTCCTTTTTTTTTTTTTTTTTTGTCTGACAGACTTTTGCTCTGTTGCCCAGACTGGAGTGAAGGGCACGCTCTCAGCTCACTGCAACCTCCTCCTCTTGGGTTAAGAGGTTCTCTTGCCTCAGCTGCCCAAGTAGCTGGGATTACAGGTGTGCACCACTACACCCAGCTAATTTTTGTATTTTAAGTAGAGGGAAGGTTTCATCATGTTTGCCAGGCTGATCTCAAACTCCTGGCCTCAAGTGATCTGCCTGCCTCAGCCTCCCAAAGTGCTGGGATTACAGGTGTGAGCCACCGTGTTCAGCCAATATAAGCAAACTTTCTAAAGCCAAAGACAAGGAGAGAATCTTGAAAGCAGCAAGAGAGAAAAAATTTGTCAAGTACATCATAAGATGATGGGCAGATTTCTCATCAGAAACTTGAGGCTGATATATTCAAAGTGCTGAAAGAAAAAAAACTATCAACCAAGGATCCTATATCTGGCAGAACTGTTCTTGAAAAGTGAGAGAGAAACTAAGATGTTTACAGATAAAAGTGGAGGGAGTTTATTACCACTAGAACTTCCCTGTAAGAAATGCTCAAGGAGTCCTGCAAGGTGAAATGAAAGGACACGAGACAGTAACTTGAAACTGTACAGAGAAATAAAGCTCTCAGTAAGTGTAAATATATTGGACAATCACAAAGCCAAGATTATTGTAACAGTAGTTTGTAACTCCTTTTTGTTTTCTACATAAGAGGCTAATACATATTTAAAAAACAACAATTAATCTAAAAGCTAGTAATATTGTAAATTTGGCTTGGAGGTTCTACCTGGATTTTGTGAATAGCCTAAAAACATCTCTCTATACTGAATCCTGATAGAATGTTCCCCTCAACAATGGTACTGGAGTTGATTAAATATTTTTCTCCTCTAGTCAGCAGAGCCTTCTTTATTTGTGATTTTCTTGCAGATATGCAAAGCATTTGCTTTGACACTGCACTATCCAGCTTTCAATGTCTATTGATGACTTTTTCATCAAAATGAGAAAATTTAGCCTCAAAAAAAGATGATTACCAGTCCCAGGACAGAATTAGACCCGGATTAAATGTTTTAGAAATCTGCAACAAAACATTTCCAAACTTCTTCTGATGAAAAATATTCTTCTTTAAAAAGAAATCATTCAGTCATTTTTTTTAACCTAGGAATTAGAATATGCTAAGTTCTCCAGTACTGGAGAGTTTTCTTTCATAGTGCCTGTTTAGGTGACAGGAGAGGAAACAATACGAAGTGCAGAAGAGGGATGAGGAGCAAGATAAAGGAGAAGACACAGCTCTGTTTTGTTTCACTCTTATTTGCAAAAAGAGGCATTTGTAATCCTGAGGGTTTCCAGTATTGGTCACAGGGCACAGGCAGCTATAGGATAAACATAATCTGATAAAAGCTCTTTGGAGCAATACTTTTACCCCAAGATTTTTGGAAAAATAATTTTTAGCATTAAAAATTAAGGTTATAATCAAGTGAAGTGAAAAAATCCACATGGATTTTTTTTCCTCTACTATGTAACCATTTTATTTAAACAAAGATATGAAATACACACTTGCAGATGACCTTTTAGTGTGATACTTCAGACCCCATTACCCTTAAAGGGTTCATATTCAACATGTTCTTTTCCCTCTGCTTTAGGTGGAGAAGTTTAAGAAGTGTGGCCAAATGGATATGTCAACAGGAGTAGCCATAAAGAAAATATGAAATGAGGGGGACAAAAAAAGAATGGAGGGACTAATGGGTCATACTGACTTAGAAGGAAAATGATCGCTAAAAATCTTAGGACTCACCTATCAGGGATGAGCAGAGCAAACAGTGATTAAACTATCATAGCTGGAGATGGCATCCGAAATATCGGAAGGGTTTAGAGCAAGTGGAAATTTCAGGAGGAGAACAAGAGGACTTAGGGAATTTGCCTCAATTGTCAGATAGACTGGGTGGCATGGCAGTCTGTTGATTCTATACTTTAAAGATGTTGAGCAGAGCAAGATAAAGTGGAGGATATTCTGGGGGGAAAGAAACAACAGAGGCCTCTGACATGAGCATAAAAAGAGCCAAGGAAAAGAAAGGCTAGGAGTCAGGAAGTGCAGTGGAAAGTAAAGCATCACAACAGCTAACATTCTGTGGAGCACTTTACATGCACTAATTTACTCAGAACAAGCCTATGACGTTGGTACACATACCAACTCCATCAATAAATGAGGAAACTGAGACATGGGAAAAATGCAAAACTTGAGTTATGTTCCTCTAGTTTATCACATCCTAGATTCTATAACAGTGTATCTCAACCATGGTTGCACACATAGAATCACCTGAAGTAATTTTTTAAAATACTGAGACCCAGGATATAAAATCAATGTGCAAAGATTGCTAGCATTCCTATACACAAACAAAAGGCAAGCAGAGAGACAAATCATGAATGAACTCCCATTCACAACTGCTACAAAAACAATAAAACACCTAGGAATATAGCTAACAAGGGAAATGAAGGACCTCTTCAAGGAGAAATACAAACCACTGCTCAGGGAAATCAGAGAGGACACAAACAAATGGAAAAACATTCCAGGTTCCAAGATAGAATCAGTATCATGAAAATGGCCATGCTGCCCAAAGTAATTTATAGATTCAATGCTATTCCCATTAAATGAGCATTGGCATTCTTCACAGAATTAGAGAAAAACTATTTTCAAATGTATTTGGAACCAAATAAGATCTCGAATAGTCAAGACAATCCTAAGCAAAAAAAAAAAAAAAAAAAAAAAAAGACTGGAGGCATTATTACACTACTACACTACCTGACTTCAAACTATACTACAAAGCTACAGTAACCAAAACAGCATGGTACTGGTACAACAACAGACACATAGACCAATTAAACAGAATAGAGAACTCAGAGAGCTCAGAATAGAGAGCTCCTTTTCCAGGCTTGTGGCTTGATTGGAATTCCCTTGCCAACACTTGACTCTTTTCTAATGTGGTACCTAAACAGTGATGAATATGGCTCTAGAGTAACATGGTGACTCTGAGCTACACACAGTGGGGCAGAAATGGGGCTAAGCTATAGCTAAGATAATATCAATATGGTGTATGTTCTTGTTAGATTTGGTTGAAGGAATGCCTTCAGTGAATGGCTCTAGATAAGATTAAAGGCACGGAGGATGAGTAATCTCACAAGCCTTTTGAACACAGCATGGGTAATTCCTATGATCGGAAACCACCTGTTATTTTATTTCCTCTGTAACATTAAGATCTACCTGTGCCGTAAGATATGCCAGCCTTGAAATGCTCTTGTCCTTTGCTGTATGCTCATCTACCTCTGCTCAATCTGGAGGAACCAGATCAAACGTTGCCTCCTCTGGAAAGCCTATCCTAACCCTTCACTCAGGTCCAGTGAGCAATTCCCAGAGCACTTTGTGTATCTAACCATAGCATTAACCACCTAGTCAGAAACATTTCCTAACATAGCAGGAACTTTACAATCATTTGAATAAATGAATGAATGAATGAACGAGCATGTTAATAATATAATAAGGTAAGATTGACCCTCACGTTTTAAAAGCCTTAATGTAAAAGAGTGAAAATAGAGTGAAGAATCAGAAAAATAGTTCATAATCTTTCTGATTCTTCTTGGAAGGAAGACTATTCTTTGTTTTGAAGGAAAATACCTTTCATTTTTGAACCTGGGGTACAAGATTAGAAGAATCTAGAGAAAAATGCTGATATAAGCAGTTCCAAGCCCCATCTCTCAACAGAAACATCAAAAAAACTAGCAGATACTGTCAAAACCAACTTTGTCAAAACTCCGGAAAGCACTCAAAGGTTTACTGGAAACAAGTGAACACTAAATTAAGAAAAGAAAAACAACTTAAAAACGCTCTTGGTGTTAAATCTCAGTCAAAACATTAGTTGAGCATAGGCTAAAATAACAGAGACTTCAGTGATGACACAACAAAGAAGATAATCTCTGCAAACATTGGAGAAGTCGCTAAACAATGGATAACTACAGCCTTCAACAATCAAAAAATAGCAAACCATGAAGAAAGGAGGAATCTGATTTCCAGAGTTACCACATTATAATATTTAAATGTCAAGTTTTCAACAGCAACAGAAAAAAAATCACAAGGCATACAAAGAAACAGGAAAATATTGCCATTCGAAGACTTAAAATCAACAGATAGAAATTGTCCTGAGGAAGCTCAAACACTGAGCTTTCTAGAGTGAGATTTTAAAACAACTGTCTTGAATATGCTCAGAGTTAAAGGAAACCATGGAAGGAAACCACAAAACAGGTCTCAAAAAATTTAAAAAGACTGAAATAATTGGAATGAAGGTAGGAATCAATAACAGAAGGAAAACTGGAAAATTCACAAAAATGTGGAAATTAAACAGCAAACTCTTAAAAAAAGAGTCAAAAAAAGAAATCACATGAGATATCAGAATATACTTAGAGATGAATTAAAAACAAAACACAACATCCCAAAACTTAAGGGATGGGTGAAGGCAGTGCTCAGAAGGAACTTCACAGCTATAAACACTAATATTAAAAAAGAAGAAACACCTTAAGTCAAAAGCCTAACTGAACACCTTGCTAATATGTTAAGGATTTTTGCATCTATATTCATAAGAGATGTCAGTTTGTAATTATCATTTTTTTGTGATGTCTTTGTCCAGTTTGGTATCAGGGTAATGCTGGCTTTGTAGAATGAGTAAGGGAGAAACTATTTGCAGTTCACATATCTGATAAGGGTCCAATATCCAGAATATGTAAAAAACATCCTATAATTCAACAACAGAAATAACAAGGTGACATTTAAGGTATAAAGAATGAGAGGAAGCCCCCTATGTGAAGATGCAAGGGAAGAGCATTCTAGGAACAGGGAAGAGCAAGGGCAAAGGCCCTGAAGAACAAAAGGCTCAGTGCTTGACAGTGAGACACTTGCAGGGCCTGTGAGGTTGGAGGGTTTTAAGTGAGGGTCAGAGTGGGATAGTACAAGGATGTGGCAGGAAGGATGGGCAGATCATGTCGAGCATGGTCGATATGGTCAAAAATTATTCCCAAATTGCTCAGTTATTTCTAAAACTTTAAAAACTTGTAATAAAAAGGATCTCTTGGTTTTTATCATGTTAGGTCGTGTTATCAGAGAGGTCTGTATCCACCTTGAGCTGAGTTCTGCTAGGTCAGGGGAAGGAGCAAGTCTGGAGAAACGGGTTGGTTATGACATGATCATGAAGAACAGACCATTGGGAAGAAGACAGTTCACTGGCCGGGCGTGGTGGCTCAAGCCTGTAATCCCAGCACTTTGGGAGGCTGAGGCGGGTGGATCACGAGGTCAGGAGATCGAGACCATCCTGGCTAACATGGTGAAACCCCGTCTCTACTAAAACTACAAAAATTAGCCGGGCATGGTGGCGGGTGCCTGTAGTGCCAGCTACTGGGGAGGCTGAGGCAAGAGAATGGCATGAACCTGGGAGGCGGACCTTGCAGTGAGCCGAGATTGCGCCACTGCACTCCAGCCTGGGTGACAGAGCGAGACTCCGTCTCAAAAAAAAAAAAAAAAAAAAAAAGAAGACAGTTCAGAGACAAGCAATATGCAAGACAGGTTAGCAGCACAGCTAAGCATTCCTTGGAGAGTCCTAGAAAACATTTCCTGAAGGGAATCTGACGAGAGGCCAGTTCTGTGATCAAACAGGACCAAGATGTGAACGTTGGTTAATTGTCCATTGAAATATATAGTGGCCCCGGACAACTAGAGAAATTAAGGAGATGGAGGATACTTATTTGTTTGCAGAGCCATCTTTACCACAAGACTACACAATCTTTGAGAAAAGGGACAGCACTGAGTATAGAAATTATATCTCAATCATTTCTCACTCCAGTGTTTAGTGCAGGACCTGGCAGATCATAGGTACTAAATAAAAGTAGCCTAAATGAATGGATGGAGGGAGGTATGGATAGATGGAGGAACGGAAATGGTCGTGTGGATAGATAGATGACCTTTAGAGGCAAAGTAAATGTTTATTACTTCATCATCATTATAATTCATAGAGCCACATGTGAGTATAAAATCCTACTGAGTTTTTGCAAGTTACTTCACTGAAATCTGAGCTCTGACTCTGACAGAGAATAATATACTTAGTTACAAAGTTAATTTAACTCAGTCTGAAATCCAGCAATAGTGCTCCACCATGTTAGAATTCCATCATTCCTGTGAACAGACACTCATCTGTGAGGCTTGATATCATAAAATTCTGCTTGTGGCAAAGAACAGACATCATCTCTAGGGTTGGCTGCTCCCAGAAACTCCTCAAAGCAGGAGTGAGGTCCAAAACAACCATGTGTGTACTTTGAAACCTGCCCCTTTACCATAATTTTATGAATCATCCCCTGACCTAAGCTTGGCCAATGACAGTTCCTCTCCCAGGAAATTTGTAAATTTTGAATTGAGAACTGGAAGAGAGAAATAACTGAGTCAAGTTAATGGCAGAACTCTAGACGGAAAGCCTACAAGTAAAACGTTGCTGCTAGGATCCTCAGAGCAGCTCTGGTCTGCCCTTTTAGAAGACTGGCTGATCTACTTCTCCTATTTCACTACGCAGCAAAAGCAGGAAGCTGAAATGACCTCTCAGTAGAAGCTCTCGAAGATATTGCAGTCATCATAGGGATACCCATGACCCTGAGTTTGGTGGGGACCTGCTTACCTGAGAAGAATCGCATTTCCTCATATCCTTCTCCTTCTTTGCCAGACGCTTTTTTTTCTTGTGAAGAGGTTTGGACTCCAAAATCATTTCCTCGAGTTCAAAGGTAGGATCACAATTCAGCCTGCCTTTCTGCAAGGAAGATAGTTGGCTCAATCCTCAGATTACTGTATCATTCTGAAAAACACACCACATCTAATATGGAAAATAATAGTCTTAATGGAGCAGTCCATGAATAATACTCTGGGATTCCCACTCTAAGTTTTATGTTATTTATTGCTGGCTTCGTTTTCATATTCTTCGTTTATTTTTCTAAACTCTCAATTAGGCCTCAGTGAGTAAAAACAAAAGCCAACTTACAATTAGTTTTCTAAAGTGGAAGCTTTTGGGTTATGTTTCCCAAAGTGTGTTCTAATAATCATGTAGCTCAGAATCACCTAAGTTGCTTGCTCAGCTTCCCACTTCTCCAACCAGACTTCCCAAATCAGGATTTCAGAATGTGAGGTCCAAGAACTTGCACTTTAATAAGCTTCCTAGATGATTCCGATTCACACTAAAGCCAGAGAAGCATAACGTAGAACTTCTTTTGAGCCAGCGTTGATGGCTAATTGCAGGGACGCAACACATAGAAGGAGGGGGAAACAAGAGTTGGGGGTGCCTAGACCTTCATTGCGTCATGTGTTAATTATGGTACAAGTTGCCCCTGCTGGACCCCGCAAAGCAGAGAGGTAAGAACTCAGACCTACCCTCCTGTTGCTCCATAATGTACAGTTCCACCACCCTGCTTTCTTCTTCTTCTCACTTTGTATGTTCTCCTTACCCTCTCATTGGAGCATGCCTCCTACTGTGTGTACATGAAGGATCACACTCTCACATTCCCACAGCAATTGCCTCACTTGGGCTTAAGAATGATTTTTTTGTTTGTTTTTTGAGATAGGGTCTCACTCTGTTACCCAGGCTAGAGTGCTGTGGCACAATCACTGCTCATGCAGCCTCAGACTCCTGGGCTTAAGTGATCTTTCTACCTCAGCCTCCTAGGTAGCTGAGACTACACACAAGTACCACCACACCTGGCTAATTTTTTTCTTCTTTTTTTGTAGAGACACGGTCTTGCCATGTTGCCAAGGCTGATCTTGAACCCTTGATCCTCCTGCCTTGGCCTCCTAAAGTGCTGAGATTGCAGGCCTGAGCTGCCACGAACAGCCAAAACAGAAAACTGAATTGGTTATACAGGCCCTTCAGAAGCCTCTTATAACATATAATTTCAGTTCTAGGCAGAGAGAAGGTGCTAGAGGCCTCACTTGGGATCTTTGGCCTAAGCTTCTGGACTCTGGCTCTTATCAGCATAATGCAGTAGACCACAGAAGTCCACTGGTTTGGGTATCCATCCAATGGGAATTATGTGTCTTTGGTTATCAGTCCTTACAAATATAAATCCCCGAGATAGAGCAAACAAAGGATGAGGGGCAAATGGTGAAATAAATTCCTCACTCCAACTCCAACAATTTTCAATTCTTCGACTCAGATCGTCTAGGGACGCAAACTTCTGCATCTTTAGAATCAAAGAAAACTTAAAAAAAAAAACAACAGATTCATGAGAATGACTATTTGTAGAACTAGGACTTCTTTTCAATAAAAACATACCATAAAAAGTGGTTACAAGCTAGAACTTCAGTTGCAAATATACCTGGATTAGAATCCCACCTTGACTACTTGCTAGCTTTGTGACCTTTGGTGACAAACTTACCCTGTGCATATCTCAATTCTCTCATCTGTAAAATGGGAATTGGGGCTCTCTTAACAATACTGGTGTGATTATCTAATGAGACAATGTGTGAATCTGGCACACAGGGTAATGTGGCACTGAATGGGGGTTATTATGGGTTTGTTAGGATTGACTTACATTAGGAATGAAACCTGGAATGAGCCTCTTCTGAAAAACTGCATCCCAGTTTATATCATTCATATATGGGAAGTTCTGGACATCAGACAACTGAGAAAATCGTTGGTCTGGATTAGGTTCAAGTAGCTGCAATAAAATACAAACATCAAGGCCATAAGAAAGGATAGGAGGACAAAAAAAAATCATACAAATTGCCTCTAAATGTTTTCAAGTGTAGGACTGAAGGAAAAAAGACAGTGTCCCCCATCCCTAATCCCATAAACAATGTAGATCATACATTATTAGAATGAACAGTATGTAGGATTCTGCAATGTGATGAGTAAAAATGGCTTGTCCAACTAAGACAAATATATCTTTGATTCTTGACTGCTCTACTTACTAAGGGCAAATTTGTTCTCTAAATCTTAGTTTACCCATGTGCTTAAAAAAAGGGGTAATAATGTATTTCATAAGATTGCAATCAGGATTAGTGGGAGGCTATTTATACAAAGTGCCTAGCAGAAAACCTATGGTGACAAATGTTGATATATTTTCACAAGTGAAACTCATTTCCTACTAAGAATTTTAGCTGTTTTTACAACTAATTAAAATACAGTGGGGGTGGCATAGATAAGGTGTAACTAAAGTAACTGTTATAGTTCTAGATTTTACTGATTGAGATAAAAGATTTTTTCCCCCTTAACCATTCCTGAGCCAACGTCACACCAATTGTGTGGCTTAAATAGGCATTGTCGGTCCCACTTGAGAATGCTTCTAAAGATGACAACCATGCAACCTCAGGGTGTAATTTGTGGAGTGAAGCAGGGCTGTCTTGGAACTAAGCAGAATTTGCTTATGGAAAATGATTCCCCATTCTATGTCTTTGACATTACTGATGCAATGTCCCTATTCCAAAATACTGAACTTGACTCCAAAAACAAGAGACACAAATGATGACTCCTTAGCCACTAAAGCTATTTTCCATTGCCAGCCACAACTGGTGCAATTTTCTCCTCAAAAAAAAAAAAAAAAGCCAAGCCCATTCCTCTTGGGCCCCTCATTCTTATTTTATATCATCACTCAACGTACGCTTTTGACCTCCTGCTATAACTGTTCTTCATCTGTTTGATGAACATGGGTACCTTGAAAATCTGATGAAAGCTGTGGACCTCATTTATTTGAATACTTGTCAAATTTCACTTCTCAGGCTCTGTTAGATGCTGGGAATACCATGGTACACACGTCAGACATGGTCCCTACCCTCATGAAGCTAAGAGGAAAATGGTGAGTAATCAAGGATCACACAAATGCTGGGCATAATTTTAAACTGAAAAATGCTATGAAGGAAAAATAGTGTTATGTGAACTTATACCAAGAAGGTGATATTTGAGCTAAGAGCTAAAGCTGTGCTTCCCAAACTATGTAGAAGGATCAGTTATTTTTGTTTGTTTTTGTCTGTTTCAATTTCCAATCCACTGAAATCAGTATGTGGTCTTCCTATGCATTGCCAGCATGCAGCACCCCACATAGACACCTTGTGACTTGAGTTCAACAACTGTCAAACAAGCTTGGACCCTCTTCAATAAGACAAGTCCACTGATCATGTGTTTAGATGCTACAGCACTGTCCAGTTGCTATAAAAGTTTCTAAATGCTTCTCTCAAGTTTTTTACTTATAATAGACCTGGAGAAAAAATTCATGGACTAGAACCAGTGAACCATATTGAGTAGTACTGCTTTCAAGGAGGAACTGGAGGAACTAGGAGTGAGGCACTGTTCCAGGAATAGGTACTGGCATGTGCAAAGGCCCTGTGGTGAGAGGAAGACTGGTATGTAAAAGTGAAGAAGGGGAAAAGAAAGAAAAGAAGAAGAAAAAGGCCAAAGCAGTTTATGTGTAGTCAAAGGGGGGACAAAAGTCCAAAAGTTCAAAACAAGGCTTGAGAGGTATTTTGAACTTTTGTACCATAAAATTATTTTAATCTTTATTCTAAGAACAAGGAAAATATCCTGGACTCTCCTTTAACAGACCACTGTGGGGCTGAGTGGGGAATAGAATGGAGTGGTAAAAGTGTATGTGGACAAACCTGTTAAAAGGCTAGAATGATGGCACTTGGGTCAGGGAAATAGTAGTGAGGACAGAGAGAAGTGAAATATTTTAATATATAAAATATAAAATTTCAGAACCTGGTGATGAATTGAATATGTAAATGACAAATGAGTCCTGGTTTCTGCCTGGCATAAGTGGATTTGGATAGAGAAGCCAGTCACTGAGAGAATTTCCTGAGAAGAAATTCAGGAAAGACAAAGATAAAGAAGTCCTTTGAGTTTAAGATGGCTTTGGGACATCCAAGGGGACTCTGAGTTGACTTAATGAAGCCATGTATTTGAAAGCTAACAGCTAGAAAATACACTCTAGAAATGTATATTATCATGACTGTCCCCAATATTGTATACTAACTTCTAAACTTAAACCAGAGAGCCTGCTTCCTTTTGTTACTTCCTTTGGACATGCAGTCTTCCTTCTTACCTTTTTAAGAAGTGACACCATTTCCTGTGACCAGGCAGAAGGGTAAGTTACGACAGTCGTCTCAAACATGTGTACAATTTCCTTGCTGGAAGTACTGGAGCGAATATGATATGGTCTCTTAAGGGAGAAAAGAAGTAAAAGTCTTCATTTGTATAAGACGAAAGAAAAAAATTTTCCAAATGTTTCCAAGCTAAACTTTCAACCAATAAAATACCTATATCAATTTCTAACCCTGTCCAGCTGACTCTTGCTTTGCCACATGTGTAGGTGGTCCTGTGTTGATAGACCCCCTACTTTTTCTTAAAGAGCTGCTAGAAACTTATGGTTGCTTGTAAAATATCATAAATTTTAAAGTTGAATACTCCACTGAGCCAAACAAAACATTCAAGTGGGCTGAATCAGCCTCTGAGATGCTGATTTGAAATTGTTTTATAAGGTATTATGTAAGTATTAACACGAAATACTGGACAAGTCCTCAATAAATGGAAGTCTAAAAAATTATTATGTAAGGGCTGATTGCAAGGAAATCCAGAATTTTACCATACCATCCCTTTCACTGCAACATAATGAGGAAGCTCAGGACAGAAAACTGCTCAGAAAACATCAACTCCAGTCCCACAAATGCTATGAGTCTCTGGTTCCACAGAGTATGGCAGGGTGGAGAATTTTGTGATGAGGCAGAAGCTTTTAAAAAAATTTTGTGGGGGGAAGAACCAGGTTCTTCTACAGTTTTAACTTTGAAGAAAAGTAATTTAAAAAGAAAATAAATTAAACAAAAGAAAACTGTGGATGAGCTGTAGTTTTCACAGCTTTACACTAGAGGACAGGCTTTATCTATATTATTTTGTAGGGGACTCGCCAACACTGAAATTTCATGTCTCTTATGTGAACTGTAAGCTACTCAGAGCTCAAAGCCAGAGATTATACATTCTTGTTCATGAGACCGAGCATTCAGTAGGTGCACAATACATGTTTATTTAATGAACAAAATTTCCATATTCGATTAACTAGCCACAGCACAGTTAATATGGATATACACATTGATCACATGCCTGGCCCCTTTAAGATGTTTAATAAATGACTGTTGATGAATGACCTAAATTGGGGGAAAGGAAAGGGTTTAAGTTTTTCCCTGTAGTAAATCAGTGTTAAGAGGTAATATAAAATAATCAAGTGTTTGAGGTTAAAAGGATTTGGTGTTAAACTTCTCCACTCAGTTTCTGAGCTTGTTACTTCATCTGTAAAATGAGCTATCTCATGAGATTGCTGGAAAAATTAAAGGAGATAATATGTGTAAATTTCTCAACAGTGAGTGGCTAATAGTATTAGACACAATATGAGAGAGATTTTTATTGTTATTGACACAAAGGTAAAAATGGGCCTATGTAAATGTGAATGAATAGTGAACAGCAAAATGAGTCCTCAAGAAAAGTGATGGGAAGAAAGGCTTAATTTTACACACGGCAAGTCAGTGTCAGTTATTCATGGAACCATGAAGTGCCAGGAGGTGACCCTTGAAAGGGAGATTAATTCAAACTTTTTTTTCTTTTTAAGTAAGGTCTAAAAACAACTGCCATATTTTCCCCCTCAACACTAAATAAAGGACCATAGCTAAATCATATGTCTTGGTAATTATATAGTAGAAATAACTCATTAACTCAATATCAATAAAGGAGTGCTAGATGCTTTATCACCATTATCAATGTTTATTGATAATTTAGTAGCCAAAAGGTTAGGTCACTCATATGATTCAGACCAAGTTTATCACGAAGAATCAGATTAGGCTTAGTATACTCAAGCTTCTAGGCTTATATGTGTATGCACATGTGTTTTTTTCTTTTTTCTATGTTTCTTCTTGATTTTAATTCATTGCTGCTTCTCAACCTACTGTTTCTGGGCCACCTAGAAAATAAAATGATTTTATAAACAAATGAATTAACTGATGAATGCCATGAGCAGCTGGTTTAAGTGTATACGTTTTTTTCTAGTTACTTTACAAGGCCATATGACCGAATTTAATTTTTAAAATCTCCAAGACATGTTGGTTTACTAAAAAATAATTACATTGTCTTTATCTTACTCATTAATTTACTTTTACAATTCTAAATTTTAAAATTAACTTGAATTAATCAACTACCAGAATTGTATATTTATTTATTTACCAATTATTTATTGAATGCCTACCATGTTCCAGCACCTTTCTTAGGCATTGAGGGTACAATGAAGAACAAGACACATATGGTTTCTATGTTGGTGGGGCCTAGAGTCTACTTAAGGAAGCATGTAAATTTATTATATAGACTGTATACACACACACACAAATAAACGGGATACATGGTATAGAGAAGAATTACAGTATGCAATCACAGTAGATATCAAACAAGCCTAAGGCAGCATCTAAACTAACTGTGAGCATATAGAGAATAAAGTGGGAAAGGTGAAATGTTATATGGGAACAAATGATGTGTTGTGAATATAATTGTATTTCAGAAGTGCAAAGGCAAAAGAATTGCAGCTAAGCATGTACAATGAGTACAAGACTATGTATACATCTATCCTAAGTTAACACTTTTGGATAATATGAAACTATAAAAGACGTGGACCTTTGCAATGGCAATGAGATAGCAGGGAGTTAGAGAGATGACAAAGCAGATTAATAGTTAAGGGACACATTGATTAAGACTGAAACCAAACTCAGAAATGATGAGAATGTTTTCAAGCATATTTTCTCATTAAGACATACTTTTCTGTAAATAAAAATTTGTACATATGGAGGAAATTGTTTAGCACCCTTCCTCTGTGGTTGAGTTGCATTGATGCTCATAATTAAATGTTACTTGCTTTTCTTCAGATAAGCTATACTTTGAAACATAATTGCAGGTAGCCTAGTTGGTCATTTTTTCCTAGAAGGTGTCTAAGTGATTTGTAGTGATTTGTTCCTCCATTCATTCAATAACTGTCAGGCCTCTGAGGCCAAGCTAAGCCATCATATCCCCCGTGACCTGCACCTCACATCCAGATGGCCAGTTCCTGCCTTAACAGATGACATTACACCACAAAAGAAGTGAAAATGGCCGGTTCCTGCCTTAACTGATGACATTACCTTGTGAAATTCCTTCTCCTGGCTCATCCTGGCTCAGAAGCTCCCCTGCTGAGCACCTTGTGATCCTCACCCCTGCCCACCAGAGAACAACCCCCCTTTTTCCTTTACCTACCCAAATCTTATAAAAGGGCCCCATCCCTATCTCCCTTCGCTGACTCTCTTTTCGGACTCAGCCTGCCTGCACCCAGGTGAAATAGCCTTGTTGCTCACACAAAGCTTGTTTGGTGGTCTCTTCACACGGACGCGAGTGAAAATAACCATGTATTATATACCTATTAAAAGTTAAATACTGTGACCAGGTGAGGCTGCTCACGCCTGTAATCCCACCACTTTGCAGGGCCAAGGCAGGTGGAGTGCTTGAGCCCAGGAGTTTAAGACCAGCCTGAGCACAATTGCTCTGAACCCTAGAAGCAGCTAGCAAGGGGCTAACACAGAAGCACAGCCACAGAAGCTGAGTAAATTGGCTGGGGAGAAAAAATTAAGGGTGAAGTGGGAAAGAGCAGACATGTTTCTACTTTTAAGTAAGTATATGATTCTCTTCTCTGTTTTCCTATATAATCATGAGTAGCATATCTACTTCTTCACTGGATTTATTTAGAAACTTGAAAAAAGCCCATCAGGAGATAAAAGCAGGTAAGACCTGAGGCTTCCTATGTAGGACTTACACATTTGGCTTACAAGGGTGGTCCTTTCACATTAATTTGACTAACTTATCCAAATTTGAATATGCTTAAGAAATAGTGCTACAATGATTTCCTCAGGAAAGGCAGGAGTACGAACAACGAACTAATGAATGTTTGGGTGTAAAATGGACCCTGTAGAGTGAATGAAACAGATACAATTATGAGATCCTCCTTTTTTTTGCTTTAGAAACACTCATCTTTGATTTCCTGAGCAAGATAAAGCCATTGGACCATCATGAAATAACCCCAACTTCTAACAACTGTTCTTAATGTGAATAGGTCAATTACTTGGGAGATGGCATTTTTAATGCAGAAATCGTGATGGTGTGTTGTGGGACCAAAGAAGAGGGCTATTGACAGCAGCAGAAAGAATGACTCCAAAAAGTTAGGAGAGGAGAGCTGCGGTATCTGGATGATGACTTGAGATACCCAATTCCTTAGTTCTGTGGGATAAACAAGCTCCTAAAGTCAGGTCTTCAACTCTTTGGTCTTAGAGGAATCACTGATTGCATCCATCACTGGGACCTTGAGAGTATACAACCTGTTATGGACTGAATGTATGCCCCCAAAATTTCTAAATTTAATCCCTAACCTTCAATATGATGGTATTTGGAGATGAAGCCCTTGGGAGGTAATTAGGGTTAGATTAGGTCATAAGTGTGGAGCCCTCAGGATAGGATTAGTGGCTTTATTATAAAAAGAAAAGAAAGAGATTATCTCTCTCTCCGTCATGTGAGGGCAAGAAAGAAGCTGTCTGCAAGTCAGGAAGAAAGCCCTCACCAGAACCCAACCATGATGGCACCTTCATCTCAGAATTCTAGCCTCCGTAACTGAGAAAATAAATTTCCGTTGGCTAAGCCACCCATTCTGTGGTATTTTGTTAAGGCAGATATTGCAGACTAAAATTTTGGTATTGAGAATTGGGTTGCTGCTGGAACAAATGCCTTAAAATGTGGAAGTGATTTTTGAACTAGTTATTGAGCTGGAAGACTGTGGATGTATGCACTAGAAATACGGATATTAAGGGTGATTCTGGTGAGGTCTGACAGAAATGAGGAACGTGTTATTGGAAACTGGAGGAAAGGTGATTCTTGTTTTAAAGTGGCAAGGAGCTTGTCTGGACTGTGTTCTACTATTTTGCAGAAGGTAGAAATTGTGAGTGATGAAATGAGATATTTAGCTGAGGAGATTTTTTTTTTTTTTTTTTTTTTTTTTTTTTTTTTTTGAGACAGAGTTTCGCTTTCATTGCCCAGGCTGGAGTACAATGGTGTGATCTCAGCTCATTGCAACATCTGCCTCCCAGGTTCAAGTGATTCTCCTGCCTCAGCCTCCCGAGTAGCCGGGATTACAGGCATCCACCAGCATGCCCAGCTAATTTTGTATTTTTAGTAGAGATGGGGTTTCTCCACGTTGATCAGGTTACTCTCGAATTCCTGACCTCAGGTGATCCGCCCGCCTCAGCCTTCTAGCTGGGATTATAGGCATGAGCCACTGCGCCAGGCCAGCCGAGGAGATTTCTAAGCAAAACTTTGAAGGAGTAACTTGGTTCCTCCTGTCTGCTTATAGTAAAATGTGAAAGGGAATGTTTGAATTGAAGAAAAAATAGTTAAGCAAAAAGCAACCAGAAATTGAAGATTTCTATCCATATTGCAGAAAATGAGCAAGCTGTTCTGAAGAGAACACTAGAGTGTAGCTGAACAACCAATTGATAGACATTGAGGGCATAGCTCATGAACTTAATTAGTTATCTCAACAGAAGCCAGAAATAAAGATGGGATTATACTGGCAGATGCTGCCAGTTTGAATTTATGAGGAAAGGCTGTCAGACTTCTTGGATTTTACAGGCTGGGACCGTAATGCTATCCAGCTGTGAACATGTGCTATCCTTCAAGTAAAGGAAGAATGATCATGAGGGCGATTCACAGATCATCAGGGCTGCAATTCCCTCTACAGGTCCAGAGTGCACTGGCTTGGGGAGTGGGGTTGTCTCCACCTCTGTTTCGAAGGGCAGGACCACCACCCAACAGAGCTATGTAGACAGAGCCTTCGAAGAGAGCCATGTGGGTAGTGCCTTTGTAGAGAGCCACTTAAGCAAGTCCCCTCTCCCCATCCCCAGCCATGAGAGTGATGCTCCCATGCCCATGTAGATCTAGAGGGCAAACCAACAACTCAAAGAAGATTATTCTCGAGTTTTAAGATATAATAGAATTTGCTTTGATATGTTCTGGAGTTGTTTAGGAGTTGATGCCCCTTCCTTCTTTCCCATTTCTCTTTTGAAATGTTGGAATGGGATTGTCTATCCCACAGCTATGGTACCATTGTATTTTGGAAGCACATAACTTGCTTGTTTTTGTTTTGTTTTGTTTTGTTTTGTTTTGCTTAATGATGGGGTCTCACTCTGTAGCTCAGGCTGGAGTGCAGTGGCACGATCATGGCTCACTACAGCCTCTACCTCCTGGGCTCAAGTGATTCTCCCACCTCAACCACCTGAGTAGCTGGGACCACAGGCTTGCCCCACTATGCCTGGCTAATTAAAAAAAAAAAGGTTTTTTAGACACAGGGTCTCCCATGTTGCCCAGGCTGGTCTCACACTCCTGGGCTCAAGGAATCCTCCTGCCTCCTGCCTCTTAAAGTGTTGGGATTACAGGCATGAGCCAGTGCCTGGCCACTTGTCTGCTTTTATAGGTTCATAGCTGAGGAGAAATTTTGCCTTAGGATGAATCATACCTCGAGTCTCACCCTTACACAATTTCTATGATGTTTAGATGAGATTTTGGACTTTAGACTTTAGAGTTGATATGGGAATAAGTTAAGACTTTTGGGACTGTTGAATATATGTATTTTGCATATGAGAAGGACATAAATATTGGAGGGGTCAAGGATAGAATGTCATGGACTGAATGTTTGTGTCCCACTCAAAATTCAGATGTTGAAGCCTTAACCCTCAATATGATGGTATTTGGAAATGGAGCCTCTGAGGGGGAATAAGCGTTAGCTTAGTTTATGGGGGTAGGTCCCTCATGATGGGATTAGTAGACTTATAAGAAGACAAAGATCTCTCTCTGCCATGTGAGGACCAGAAAAAAGGCTGCTGTCTGCAAGCCAAAAAGAGACTTCACCATAACCCAACCATTCTGGCATCTTAATCTCAGACTTCCAACCTCCATAACCAAGAAAATAAATGTCTGTTATTTAAGCCGTCCTGTCTGTAGTATTTTATTATGGTAAGCAGAGCTGACTGAGATATAACCTTAGGAGTGTATTTCCATTATGTAATAGTTTGCACAAATTGTATAAAATATGTTTCAGCGTATTTGCTTTCTTTTCATCTCTTTTTTCTGGGAAAGAGTTTCTTAGTTTAAGAAATGTTTCCTTTAAAAGGAAATGACTCTAATTTGTCACCAAACCCAGAACCCAGGAGCCAAGTGATAGAAATCCAACAAGACAGAGCATGAATTGTGTTGTATTAATAATTCACACTAGCCTTGGTGAGGTATGTCTGAATTAGAGTCCTGTACTATGACTGCAAAATGACTTTCTTTAAGCAAACACAGATATTTACACAAGATATTCAGTGAGGTGTATTGATTTCCCCTCTTTGGGAGTTTATAATATCCATATTATTCCTTCACTTTTAACTGTGTAATTTAATGGTAATTGACATGGTTGGTCCCATATGCGGGACAAATGAATTAACCTGTGCAGAAATCTCAAGGGGTGTTATCAACATCACATGGCATAGCTGATTTCAGCTTTCAAGTGAACCGCTTGGATCTTAGCAAACAATACATTCTTTCATTCTAAAATAGAACTTGCTGGAAAAATAACCAAAGAGGAAATGCTACTACAGTACCCGGCCTCTCAGCAGTTCATATGCTGTCACTCCCAGGGACCACCAGTCAACAGCAAAGGAATAGCCTGCTCCTTTTCTGGAGCAGAACATCTCAGGTGCTGAAAAACATGAAAAATTAAACCAGTTTGATTCCCTGAGACATTAATATTATATTTTCTCAACATGTTCCTCCAAAGGAGAATTACCAGGATCAAAAACATAAACACTTTTATGGATGTTTATCATCCGTTGCTAGATTGCTCACAGCAGGCAAATATTTCTAATTTTCTAATCTCTCTCAGTAGCCTCATTCATCAGCCAACACACACAGGCATGCACAGGCCTTCATGGATAAACTCTTTCTCTTATTTAGATCATGCACTGATTAAAATTTGGGTCCTATTGGGCCTCAAGTACGTGGCTCACCCTGAAATCAAGAAGGTTAAGAAGATGTTATTTGTTTTGATTGGGAAGGTTTGAACTAAAGGATCTAAATTTCTATAACAGTCACAGACAACATGCAGAATTTGGTACAGCATACATTGAGTAATCTCTCTATCTCAGAGTCACCTGGAAGCAGCAAGGGAAGCACTTGCAGCCATCTGTTGGGGATGAGGGAGGGAGAAAAGAAAGAGCGAGCATTCTGGAGAGTGTAAGGTTTTACAACAGCTGTGGGTTCTTTACACTTTGTAACTGTAGTTCTTTCAATTGATTCCAGTGGAAGGCAGAGCTACAGTCAATTTTACCCCCAGAGAGGACCCCAAGTTATGCATTCTCTAAGTACTTTGACACACCATGAACCTTTTACCTACCCTTCTAAGAATAAACCTAACTCCCGAGGGATGTAATAGGGAGAATGAAGCACAAAGCAAAGGCAGGGAATGCTTCTGCATGCTCACCACCATATTCCTATTGTCTAGTACAGAATCTGGCATTCAGAATCACTGGAGAGAAATTTGTTGAATGAATGAACAAATCAATTGCTCAAGCAATAGTTGTGATCATTAGCTCTGGAGCTGTGCTCACTGGGTTCAAATTCTACCTTCACCACTTATTGTGACCTTGAGCAAGTTGGCAGAGCCTAAGAAACAGCAAAAGCAGAATAAGGCAATCTTTCTCTTTTCTTTTCTTTTCTTTTTTTTTTTTTTTTTTTGAGACAGGGTCTCACTCCGTTGTCCAGGCTGTATTGCAGTGATACAATCATGGCTCACTGCAGCCTCAACCTCCCAGACTCAAGTGATCCTCCAACCTCGGCCTCCCGAGTAGCTGGGACTACAGGTGGGTACCACCACATCTGGTAAAATTTTTGTGTTTTTTGTAGAGACAGGGTCTTGCCATGTTGCCCAGACTGGTCTTGAACTCCTGGGCTCGAGTGATCCACCTGCTTTGGCCTCCCAAAGTACTAGGATTACAGGTGTGAGTCACTGCACCCAGCCAATAAGGCAATTTTTATAGAGTCAGAAATTAACAGTGATAATCCATGTCAAAGTCTCAGTATGGTACCTAGCATTTATAAAGTGCTCAGAAACATTGGGTAGGCTTCCAGAGAGGCAAACATTCATAATAATTGACCTAGTTGCAAGATATGTACGGTTGATCCCAAGCCACCTGTATAAAATGCTGGCTCTGGGCAAAGGAAACTGGTATGACATGGGTCCTGCACACACAGGTTTTCCCTACCCAGTGCACTCATGTTCTTTTTAAGTAAAATCCTGTGAACAACATCCAACTAGAGAGGTAAAGTGTTTACATCCCAATGCCCAGGACTGGCCCTGACTATAAGAGCTTGATGCAGCAGGAATAAGTAGGGCTACTTCCCTAGTGCATTCACCTTTCATGCATCACTGCATCCTTCCTGCAAGTCACAGCACCCAGTGCAATTTGGGAGATAATGGCCCTGACCTCACACTACTCCCACAGACAGGATGGACTATATTTCTGCTCTCCCTTCTCAGTATCTCACAACAAGTCATATCAGATAGTCCCTAGGTGATGGGTAACACACACGTCACTTAGAGAAGCTACAAATAACTTTGAGGATAATCAGAGCCACTGTGCTAAGAAAATGCCTAATAGAATAAACATTACTCTATAAAAGTTATGTATCTGTCATATTGGATTATCCTTGGGGTTTACATGAATATTCTTTTCACTTTCTTTCTTCCAGCTTTATTTATCCAGTACTCTTTTTTAGTCTCTTCTGCCTGGTCTATTTTCAGGCATGAAAACATTTTAAGACACATTTATTCATTCAGCAAGTATTCATGGTATGCAAGGCACTGAAGCATTTTGGTGGAATATTAAGAAGAAACTTTATGACAACATACAAAAACATAACAGATGAGTAATTCTTTGAGCCCTCAAATAGCTGAGAAACCAGAGCAGGAAGATATTGAAGGGCTATCACCAACCCTTCAAGAAGATTCCCTGCACCTAAGAGAGTACTAAGAGAGTTGGAGAAGGGCTAAGTGTCCCTCAAAAAAGCCACTGAGTATTTTGTTTGGTATTGCTCATTATGTATTTCTATACATATATTCAGAAAAGTAAATAAAACACTGCAGAATTGGCAAACAGTTATAAGGAAATGTCCACGTAAACATGATACAGGTCAAGAAATAGAATCTTGTCCCCATCACTGTGTCCTGTTCTGTTCATAACCCTAGATGTCACTGTGCTAAATTTTATGTTAATAATTTTCTTGTTTTTCTGTATAGATCAATCTCTATGTACATAGTTTTAGACAATAGTTTAGCTTTGCCCATCTTATATAGCTCTCAGAAACTGTGGATAAATTGGCTAGCTACCTATTTATTTATTTTGGTGCTTTATAATAAAGGAAACACTAACAAAGCAAAAAAAAATCTATGCCTTGTATTCTATTAAATTCCATTAAATTAAATCCTATTAAATCAAATAATATTCCTTGTATTCTAATCTATACATTTAATGGAATTAATTCACGGAACTTTACAAAAATGATTCTAAATTTCATCTACAAGAAAAAAATTCTTGAAGTAATATTTTTGGAAAAGAATAAAGAGAGAGTCCTGCATCCCATGTATTAACCTATAAAGCTACAAGATTTGAAATCTACAGAATATAGATGTTAGTACAAAAATGTATTTAGTTTATGATGAACATATTTCAAATCAGCATGGAAAGGGACTTATTTAATACATAGTCTCAAAACAATTATTTAATAATCATACAAAAATAAAGTCAGATCTTTGCCACATAAGTTCAGTCAGAATAATATACAACTGAGTTAAGTAAAAAATTGAAACCATAATCAGAATAAAAAAATTAAGCAAACACATCTAAAATCTGGTAAGAAAGTCTTGCTAAGAATAGCATCGAAGTTAGAAAACATAAAGTAAAAAGACGAGTGGCTTGATAATATTTTAAGCAAGCTTTTCATGTCAAAAATAGGCCACAAAATAGCAAAAAATTAAAAAATGAGAAATTATATTTGTAATGAAATGTACAACAAATATGATACACTAGGATTTCATATTCCAAATATATAAAAGGCAAGAATTATTTATATAATCAATAAGAACCATTGGAATAGGATAAAAGTATTAACACCTTAGTAGAAAATGAGCAAAGAATTTGAACAGGCAATTGACAAAAGAAGTCAAAGAAATACTGTGGTGATATCATAATGTCATATCATTTTTACTTATCTTTTTTGGGACAATTAAAGATACTGATAGTGTAGCACTGATGAGAATGCAGGAAAATGAATATCTTCAGACACTTCCAGAGCAAGTACAAATTAATATGAATTTTCACAACAGAAATTCTTTTGCTCTTTTAATTAATCAAATTAATTTTAATTAAGAAGTAAAAATTGCATATATTGTATACGACACTATGTTTTGAAATAAATACATTGTAGAATGGCTGAATAGAGCTGATTAACATGTGCCTTACCTCACATTACCCACATTACCGTTTTCTGTGGTGATAACACAAAATTTTCCTTGAGTGA
Organism: Symphalangus syndactylus; assembly: GCF_028878055.3. Classification (NCBI taxonomy): domain Eukaryota; kingdom Metazoa; phylum Chordata; class Mammalia; order Primates; family Hylobatidae; genus Symphalangus; species Symphalangus syndactylus. Next base: position 39,471,657 of record NC_072429.2, read on the forward strand.
TTTTCAGTAAGAGAATACACTATTATTATTGAATGAAAATTTATCACAAAGAAATAACTAAGTTCCAGGACATAATTCTGCTAACAGGATTTTTACTACAAATTTAAATGTACAGGTTGAGTATCCCCTATCTGAAATACTTGGGACCAGAAGTGTTCTGAATTTCAATTTTTATTTTCAGATTTTGAAATATTTGCACTATACTGGTTGACCATCCCAAATCCCCAAATCAATCCAAAATAATCCAATGAGCATTTCCTTTGAGTGTCATGTTGGCGTTCAAAATGTTTTGGATTTTGGAGCATTTTGGATTTGGAATTTTTGGATTTGGGATGCTCTATCTGTATTTCAAAATGAGAAACAACCTAACATTCAACAACAAAAAATTGATTAAGAGAAGTGGGTTTCTATTTTAGCAGAGGCATGTTTATTGACATGAACAAAGGGTCAGTATTGCAGCATGTTAAGAGTTAGGGCTCTGGCATCAGACCCCTACGACTGCCTCCAGCTTCACAGTCAACAAGTTTCTTAACCTTTCGGTCTGCTAATTTCTGAAGTGAGAACAATATATACTATAACCATAGTACTATATATACAATGTACTACAATAATTATATGTTAATATGCTATAATAAAACTGCAGTGATAGTACTGCCCTCACAGAACTGTTTTTAGTTTAAATGACATAATGCATGCAGTTAGAACAGTGCTTAACATTTAGGAAGAGCTTAGCAATGTCAGCCATTCTACCTTCATCACTGTCACATCATTGTCCATGTCTCAGGCACTGCATGTTTCTAGACTTGGGTTTAATTTCATGCTCTGCCAATCACTGGCTGTGTGATTATGATCACATCACTTTCTCTCTCTCTGGGCCTGATTTTTTTTTAACTTATAAAATCTAAACAATAGTAAAACCTATTTTATGGGGTTGAGACTTTAATAATAAATGTTAAAAACTTAGCAAAGTGCTTGGAACAATAATTGTTCACTATATGATGCTATCATTATTGTTACATTATAAAATGAAAATTTAGGTTACATTTAGCATGATCAAATATTTTTAAAATGTAAACAGTATGTGTTTGTGCTTAGGAAAAAATGTCTGGAAATAAACCGTAAATATCTATTGGCAAAGGGATTAATTTACTTTCCTTTTGCTTACTAGTCCATAGTGAACTTATTTTATATATATATACACACACATACATATACATATATATACATACACACATACATATACATATATATAGATACATACATATATAATTTGGAGGAGAATGTTTTATTTTTATTTTTATTTGTTATTTTATTTATTTATTTTTTTTGAGATGGAGTCTTGCTCTGTTGCTCAGGCTGGAGTGCAGTGGCACGATCTCTGCTCACTGAGAGCTCCGCCTTCCGGGTTCACGCCTTTCTCCTGCCTCAGCCTCCTGAGTAGATGGAACTACAGGTGCCTGCCACCACGCCCAGCTAATTTTTTTGTGTATTTTTTTTAGTAGAGACGGGGTTTCACCGTGTTAGCCAGGATGATCTCGATCTCCTGACCTTGTGATCCGCCCGCCTCGGCCTCCCAAAGTGCTGGGATTACAGGGTGAGCCACCGCGCCCGGCCGAGAATGTTTTAATTGGTTAACTCTAAGTAATCTGGATGATATTCACACAGACAAAGGAGAAGAGAGAAGGAATAATGGAGGGACCAGAGGGAGCAGAGAGGTAGAAGACAATAAATTGTAAAAAGCAAAACTTCCTTGCTGGATGGAAGGTGGTGAAGAACTGGCATACTGACTTATTATTTACAGAGCTATCGAACTGATTTAAAATATGCTCAGCATCTTGTATTAGATGAATATTTCTCCAATCTTCATTCAGTATTTTGGTTAGTTTTCTTTCTTTTTAGAATTCTTTTTGTTCTTTCTGGTGAATTGCTACTTAGTATCCTATAGAAGCACTATAAAATGGGTGCTGATAGATTTGGTAGATTTTACCAAATCATTGGGAGCATAATTTTTAAAAAGAGACAGCAGACTTCTACCCACAATACCTCTGGGAAAGACTCCTATCCAAAAGGAGGAGTGTGGCAATCACATAATCATTTTGTAATAAGACAAGAAACATTTCCAATATGTTAGCCTAACTAAGTTGATTTAGAATCATTTAAAAACCACAGATAAAAATATTTACAAACATATTTTTATTTCTTGCTAATCTTCCTTTTAAAAAAAGCTTGATTTCTGAAATCAGACAGAGCTTGATTTAAATCTAGACTTTTCAATTATTAGCCATGTGATCTTGGCCACATTATTTAGCTTCTGATTTTTCTCATTATAAGGTAGTGATAAGTATAGTCTGCCCTATAGGGCTGCTGAGAAAAATAAATGAATAAATGAATGTAAAACATTTAACACCTTGTCTGGTCCGGGGAAAGATTTCAAAAAATATTAGTCATTGTTAATTACAAGGGTAAAAGTGGAAAGTGCACAGAATTTTTCCTAGGTTCCAATTTCCCAGTTCTATCTTGTGAGAAGACTAGAAATGCCAACTTTGAAAAAATTACATTATACAGATATTGTACTTAAAACCACTGGGGAGAGGAAAGAAAGGTGGCCTCCCTGTACTTCTCTCACCATGGAAACCAACCCTGGAAACCCAGATGCACATTTTCTGATTTGGCTCCAAGAAAATAGCCCTTAATATGGAAACCCAGGAAACCTGGAGAATAAACTCATCAGAGCAGCAGGCTTGGATATGCTTTTTTATCATTTGAGTACCCTAGGTTTTAGGCAGAAAATGGGCTGAATTATATATGTCCATTATTTTAGAAGTGACAAAAGAGATTTATTCCCCCCACTGGTAATTGAAAGCCATGAAATTTGCAGTTGTTCAAATATCATAGAAAATAAGGCTCATTTTTTTTCTCATACAAGATTTCTGTTGGAAAGTGAGGTGGCTCTGCATGTAGGGGGTTCTCTTTTCCTCTCTCTCTCTCTCTTTAGTTACATGGGGGAAGAGAATGAAATATTAAAAGAAAATGGCATTGCTCTTGTCCTTGATTTCAAGTTGAAATATTTTGCCTTTGAATTACTCTGACCATATCTAGCTGAAACAATTCATTCCACCCCGACTTAATCCCACCAGTTTAAACAGCAACATCACCACATCACCTGCTTTAAGCATCTTAACTAATTAGGGTAAAGCATGAGTAGATTTTTGTTGTTGTTGTTGTTGTTTGTTTTTTCTTTTGAGATGGAGTCTCACTCTGTCACCAGGCTGGAGTGCAGTGACGCAATCTCAGCTCACTGCAACCTCCGCCTCCCGGGTTCAAGCGATTCTCCTGCCTCAGCCTCCCAAGTAGCTGTGACTACAGATGCACGCCACCATGCCCAGCTAATTTTTGTATTTTTAGTAGAGACGGGGTTTCACCATGTTGGCCAGGATGGTCTCAATCTCTTGACCTCGTGATCTGCCTGCCTCGGTCTCCCAAAGTGCTGGGATTACAGGTGTGAGCCACCGTGCCCCGCCAAGCATGAGTAGTTTTTAGTCTTCTATCATCAGACAGCAACTGTGCAGTGTCTAACTTCCTGTTTTTGCTGGATAAGGAGCTCGCCTAATGATAGCTCAGTCTGTTGCCTAATAAGTTTTAGTCTTATTTGCTTATTACATTTACTTTAGATACTTTACAATTCAGTTCTGTGAATTTTAAAACTATTCTCATATCTGATTCAAAGCTCCTTCACCCACCCCGCTGGGCTGGTTTCAGCCACCCCGGTATGGAGGTGGAGGATTGATCTGGCTCTCACACATGTCCTTCTATCTTTTCCTAGAAAGCACTATTTGTTTTAGGACATGAAAGAAGGGTAGTAGAGGCAGAGGGGTCCTCACACATGTGCTACCCCTACAGAGTAATCTCTCTTTAGGGGTCTGTGGCGGAAGTTGTAAATCCTAGCTACATGGAGGAATTACGCTGAAAGCTTTAAACCACCCTATGCCTAGGCTCCACTCTCAGTGATTCTGGTATGTTGAGCTCTATTGGGACTTGTGGTGATTTCAGGAAGTCACACTGACAGGAGCCTCCCTCCCTTCCAGGCTATACTCCTGGTCATTGGAAGGTCCCATGTGAAGGTGGATCACAGCCTGTAGCTAATTTACCTCACTTCTCCCCAACACAGTCACATTCACTGCATACCTGTCTCCTGCTGCTATGATCCTCAGAAAGACTAGCCCCCAAACTCATCAACCTTCCATGGCCAACCAGGCTGTGTTATCTCCAGGACCAGGCAGCAAGTCCAGTAACTACACAGATATCTAACCAAGAATGAAATTCCAGGTATCTTTTCTTGCAGTCACTCTAAGAGTTTACAGATAATTCTCTTGAGATCTGACTCACTTGCCATAGGAGCAACCACAGGGAGAAGGGAGGGAGAACTCCCTCTTTCTGAATACTGTGTGCCCCCTCAAGGACACCAGCTCTCTCCTTGCATTGTTGAGGCTGGACAGGAAGTAAAGCTAGTTCTGCTAAAAACTAGTTCTGGTGTCTATATAGAGATGGCTGCTCCCAACAGGTGAACTTAAGAGTTTTTGTAGTTGATTTGTTACCACAACTATACATGAAACCAACTGACAATTTTGCATCTAACACTATCTTTTTGGTCACCCCTTAGTAAATGCTGAATTGTCAAGGCAAAAACCAGTTCCTCACCTCGCTACACACAAAATAATGCAAAGACATTTAAACTTTCTGAGGCAGAATTTCCTCACCTTTATTTATTTTTAAAAATAATTTATTTGTTTTTAGAGACAGAGTCTCACTTTATCACCCAGGCTGGAGTACAGTGGCATGATCATAGCTCACTGCAGCCTCCAGCTCCTGGACTCGAGCAATCCTCCTGCCTTGGCTTCCAAAGCAGCTGGGACCACAGATGCATGCCACCATCCAGCTCCAGAATTTCCTTATCTTTAAACAGAAGAATTTATGGGATTGTTGTGGCACTACAAGTAAATCTAAAATTACAGCTGGGAATGTATTTTGTAAAGTTTATAGCTCTATGTATGTAATGCAGTATTATGTAAATAATGGTTAAAATAATACTTTGCCACTTATTACTGTTTTGCTTATTACTGTTTCCTACTTCTTTGTTTGTTTGTTTTGAGACGAAATCTTGCTCCGTCGCCAGGCTGGAGTGCAATGGTGCGATCTCGACTCACTGCAACCTCCGCCTCCCAGATTCAAGCGATTCTCCTGCCTCAGCCTCCCGAGTAGCTGGTACTACAGGTGCGTGCTACCACACCCAGCTAATTTTTGTATTTTTAGTAGAGACAGGGTTTCACCATGTTGGCCAGGATGGTCTCAATCTCTTGACCTCATGATCTGCCCACCTCGGCCTCCCAAAGTGCTGGGATTACAGGCATGAGCCACTGTGCCTGGCCTTGTTTGGTTCTTTTTTTAATAAATCTGCTCCCACTAGAATGTAAGCTCCAGGAGCTGAAGACCTTGTCTGTGTTGCTTTCTACAGGGTCACCGGCATCTGAAACAGTGCTAAGCACACAGAGACTGTTAGTAGGTATTTACTGAATTAGTTAATATTTTTGTTAGGAAGTGGGTACAAACGGTCTTCCTTGACTCATGAAATAAGTTTTCAAAATGTAATCAATGGTCCTTTCCTATCAAAGTCATCTTGGGTGCTTGCTAGTGGAGAAGACCCATGAAATCAGAAGCTCCACAGGTAAAGTCAGAGAGGAACTTACCAGTTCTAGCTGCAAATCCCCACAGATGATTCCACTTGTAATAAATGGTATTTACAGGGAAGAAAAAAAAAGCCACTCATGAAACCCATACCCATGTAAGGCTTGGTGCCAGCCATGGTGGTAATCTGTGTCTCCCTGGGCAGCATCGCAGCAATGTTGAAATCTGTGATGTGCACGTGCCCTGCAGAGAGAGAAGAACCACACAGAAAGTTAAGTCCCATTTAACCCAGTGGCACAACCATGCTTCTAACTGAAAGCACCCAATTAGTCTGTTAATTCTTGTAGGCCAGTTGCAGTCCCTCCTCAAGGCCAACATGGTCTTAGACCAGCAATTCTCCATTTCATGATATGCAATGATTAGTCTCTGATTGTAAGCCTGTAGTTCAGCCTCAGAAAATTTTACCCTTAGTAGTTAATAATTTGTGGTCAGGTAATTCTAGTTAGGCATCTTTTGTCTGTTGGTGACATTTTAAGTTACTTTAGCCTATGAACATTATGAAGGAGACAGCCAAGAGATACTCAAAGTATCACGTTTCCAAACATCCCTTATGGGATTATTTTTTTTAAAGAGGCAAATAGGCTGGGCGTGGTGGCTCACCCCTGTAATCCTAGCACTTTGGAAAGCTGACGTGGGTGGATCACTTGAGGTCATAAGTTTGAGACCAGCCTGGCCAAAATGGTGAAACCCCGTCTCTACTAAAAATAAAAAATAAAAAATTAGCCAGGTGTGGTGGTGGGTGCCTGTAATCCCAGCTACTTGGGAGGCTGAGGCAGGAGAATCACTTGAACCTGGGAGGCAGAGGTTGCAGTGAGCCAAGATCACGCCACTGCACTCCAGCCTGGGTGACAGAGTGAGACTCTATCTCAAAAAAAAAAAAAAGAAGAAAAGAAAAGTAAGAGGCAAATATTATTACTACAAAACTGGCATGAATATGGATACGAATATTTATTTCCTAGCCAAGAAAGCATCCCTTTTCTCCAAGTTTTTCTAAAATATTTTTGTATATATTTTTTGTCTGATAGTTCAGGTTGGCCTCATCAGTCCCCAACAAAATAACTGTTATCAAGGGATAGTGGGGGGCGGCGATCAACTTTAGTTTTTTTTTTTATTTAATTTTTTTTTTTTTTTTTTTGAGATGGAGTCTCACTCTGTTGCCAGGCTGGAGTGCCATGGTGTGCCCTCGGCTTACTGCAATCTCCGCCTCCCGGGTTCAAGTGATTTTCCTGCGTCAGCCTCCCGAGTAGCTGGGATTACAGGCATGCACAACCATGCCCAGCTAATTTTTGTATTTTTAGTGGAGACGGGATTTCACCATGTTGGTCAGGGTGTTCTACAATCTCCTGACTTCGTTATCTGCTTGCCTCGGCCTCTGAAAGTGTTGGGATTACAGGCGTGAGCCACTGCACCCGGCCAATCAACTTCATTTTTAAAGGGATTCTATAAAGAGCACTAGACTGGGAGCCAGGAGGCCTGGGTTCTGCCTTGAACTCTGCCTCTAACACATAGTAGACTTTAAGTCCTTTTCCAAGGTGGAACTAAATTTTCCTTTATATAAAAAAAGAAGGGGTAGACTAAATGATCTCTAGGGTCTCTCTCAGCTTTAACACTCAAAGCAATATAGTGTGGGTCTAATACTTGTATGTGGCAGGGAACACACTCTATGAGATGCTCTAGGGTCCCTGCATTTACAGCTAGAGGGAACAAAAGGGCCGTGCCAAAAGCTCAGGCAGACAAGCCTATTATGTTAGCTGTTGGCATGACAGTCATCTGCTTTCAGAGAATCTTGAAGTGTTGGCATTTCCATTTACATGTGTCTGTGGTTTTGATGAGATACAGCTGTAATTGGAGGGCATGTCATCAGATTCTTCCAGGGCCCACAGTCCACACTCCCCAAATCAAACTTCATTGTCTGCTCCCTGATAGTATCCAGCCTGCTGCTAAACATAAATCTCACTGCTTTTATCACCAGGATTTTATTTTGTGCAGAAAGTGTTTTGGCTTTGTTTATGTGATGATATTTCAGTAAAGTAAAGGTAACACTCATCTAGTTAAAAGGTATTCTTGCTGGAGTGGCACCAATCCTGAAATCAGGATTTCAATAACTTACTCTATCATAGCATAGGTTGTCTCTGTTTTTTCTTTTTCTCTTTCTCCCCATGGGTTCTGCTCATAGTGTTGGACCAATGATTCACAAAGTTTAATACAAATCAGGTGAGTCTGGAGACTTTGGTGAAGAGCCTGTTTCTTGGAGTCAGACTGCTTGGTTGGACCAATGATTCACAAAGTTTAATATAAATCAGGTGAGTCTGGAGACTGTGGTGAAGAGCCTGTTTCTTGGAGTCAGACTGCTTGGCTTCAAGTCTAGTTTCTACCACTAACTAGCTGTGTTACCTTGAAAACGTCACTTATCCTCTCTGTAAAGTTGGAAAGATAATCATAGTCTTCTCAAGAGGTTATTGGAAATATTAAATGAAATAATGATTACAGGAGACTTAGCACAGCATTTGGCAAGAAGTAAGCATTTAATTGCTGATATCAGAGACTTCAGTGTAGTTTTGCAAAACACATGTGCCTGGGCTTTGGTCTCCTGAAACTCCAATTCAGTGGGACTTGTAGGAGAGCCAGGTATCTGTATTAAAAACAACAAATTCCACAGATGATTCAGATGAGCAGCCAGACATGCAACTGTCTACTTTAGTCTGCATAGATTTTCCAAGCTGACTCAGCTACAAGATTATCTATGCTCATGTAGAAGTGGAAGGTAGAGAAGGTTTTAGAGCCAATTGGTTCCTACAATGTAGTGCCCAGACCAGCAGTATCAGCATCACCTGGGAACTTGTTAGATATGCAAATTCTTATGCCCCGTCCCCCCTCAGCTCTATTATACCAAATCAGAAACTCTGTGGGTTGGGCGCCAATATTTAAATAAGCCTTCCAGGTGATTATGAGACCTAATAAAGTTTGAGATTACAGTTTTAAAAGAGGGCCTGGCTGAGCAGAACTTCTCAACTCTGGTGAGTACTCATTACACGTCAGTTGAAAGAATGTTGAATATTTTCCTTTTAAATGTTGTTTACACTTGCATGATTCAGTTTTCAAAATGTTGTCACACAAAGTTTCTCCTTTAGCCTAGTGAGGTAGGCCCTATTTTATATATGAGTCATTTATGGCTAGGTTCAAAAGACTCAAAAGTTACAGAGCTAGAGTTAAGACCTAGAATTTTGTCTAGAATCCCTTTGTCAGGCTATGAATCTACCAAAAACTTTGTGTGCTGTATCACAAGATCAAAGAACTGAATAACCTAAAACAGTTAATTTCTGATTGGCTCGGAGTTCTAGTCCACTTCCAGGATGCCTATTTAAGGAGAGGGATAAATTATCTGAGGGTCATGTTCTACTGGATCTTCTAGCCTGGTGCTCCTGAGCTAAACAATGAAGGCAGAACTTCACAGAGTGCTGGCCCTAAGCCTCAGTCCCAGGTCCAGCTACAGCCATGCTTTGCTTCTCCTTACCATGGTGACCTATCTGTCAGGTTCCCTTCTGTGTTTTGAAAATGAAATTTGACTGCTGGATCATAGGAAAGGGTTCAGTCTCCTGCTGATTGAAGGACACAGGAATTGCCTTGGGAATGAAGGACTTCTCTGGCTTTTTTCATTAGCCCAGGCCTTGAGTGAGCCTTAGAGCAGAGTTTCTCAACCTCAGCACCATTGAAATATTGGACCTGATAATTTTTTGTAGTGCGAACTGTCCTGTGCATTGCAGGATGCATGCTAGCAACCCGGCCTCTACCTACTAGCTGCTGATATCACCTCCCAACCCTGGCTGGAATCCTGATAATCAAAATGTCTCCAGAAATTACCAAATGTCCCCTGCAGGGAGAAGCAGTAGACCAAAATTACGCCCAGTTGAGAATCACTACCTGAAAAGTTTTTCAGGTGCAAGCCTCAGAACTTCTAATTTACCACTCTAGGAGAGGGTTTCTGCCTTTTCTTTTTGCCTCTGTTGCTTGGGACAGAGGATCATATAAAAAATCTGAATTCATCTTATGATGCCATTGAATTCAGCCATCATTGTTGTCATCATTTACACTCTTTCTTACTGCTCCTGTGCACAGCCTGAGGATCTCTGACATCAACGCAGTGCTCTAGGGCACCATAACCAATCGGCTGGCACTGCTCCCAACTTTTAAGTCTCTGCTACTTGCAGATGTTTAGAATATGTGCCCCACATTTTTTCTGAGATGCTTGCTGAAAATGCATATCCCTAGGTACTACCTAGGGAGTGATTAAATGGGGATAAGTTACTGTATTCTACACTGTATGTTGTTTTAAAAGGACACTGTCCACTTGGTCTTTTGGTGCATTTTGAGACTCTGCAATGAAAAGGCTGTTAAGATGGCAGACTCAGTTTTTTCTCACCTCCTACACTGAGTTTTTGCCTCTATTCCTTGTAACAGGATGATATTAAGAAACCTAAGTGACAGATGATGACATAATTGTCATTTTCTCTGATATGTCAGGCAGACATTACTGTTCCTCTAGTTGTAGCATTTCCTGCATAAGAAAAATACAAGAATTTTAGGCACTATGGAATTGATAGAATTGGATGGGGTACTTAAATTGGTAGGAAATGAAAATATACATTAGGATAGTGGATCAGGAGTCACTCAAGACCTAATGCCATCTTGCTCTGAACTAGTAAATGGGACATTTGGGGAGAACAGTACAGATGTGCTCTAAGTTAAAAACATGTTTAAGGCAAATTGTGATGTACAAGAAATATTCACACAGTGGATTTCCCATTTTACAATTGGCTCCTTTAAATGTCAGTCTTTTCAGATGAATATAAAGAATATGAGTCAGTAAGAATAAAAGTTTCTGCCTTTTACTGAATCGTGTTGCATTAAAATGTGAGCAGCATGGTGTGATACATAGCTCACTTGTAGGGATGTGCATAGGGGGCACCAGAGAGACAGGTGGTTACCCTTCACAGTGGCTACAATTTCCACATAAGAGGCCCATGCGACAGCCCATCAGGGATGAAATATTATAAATGGAGATGGAGAAGGCAAATGAGGTCTTCAAATATGAACTCCACATGGAAAGTCACACCAGCAGACACTCTAAAAGGCAGGCATTGATTCGTGGTTCAGCTGATTCTCACAAGATCAGCTCTACATAACGAGCTGGGGAGAGGTGAACAACAGGAATTTATTCATTGAAAAGTGGTTAGTTATGTTCCTTGAGTAATGTCTGAGAGTCCTACTTTTTCAGAATCTGAACAAAGTAAACAACTTCAAAAAAATTATCTCCAGAAAGAGATCCCTAAGGCACTGTTTAGAAAATGGCTCTCAGTCTTTTTTGTTTGCTCACTTCTGTACCATTCATACACAATCCTTCCCAAAGCAATTGATTTTCAAGTTGAGTTCAGGGTAGGAATATAATACAGAAAAGCCTCTTCTTAATTCACTGACCAAATTTTAAAAAAGCCTTGAGAATGAAAGCAGTCATTGTAAATAAGACACCAGATAATAGGGGCAGACTGAGACTCTCTCCGGCACACTGGAATGATGGCTTGTATTCTGTAGGCAACAGAGCCCCAGCTCCACCAAGACTAAAATGTCATGACTGCACCCTTGCCCCCTGCACACGTGAAAGACAGCAGAATGTACACGGAAAGTGTAGTTACCTGAGGATGAAGGGATAAACAAAATGGTTTAAATACAAGATCTAACAAGTAGACAAGCAGAATATTTGGTATATCATTTCTGAAATTAAAATAATTATTTAGGAAAGACAACTTTTACAGATTCTATCTGGTAGAGATTTGGTACATATTAGGTATGTGTCAGCATAGACAAAGAGACGTAAAACAAGATGAAGCAGTCCCAGCTTCCTTTCCAAGGAAAGAAAGCCATGACTACCTCAGAAGAATTGTACTAATATTAGACTTTTATTGAGCGATTTCTTTGTGACGGTCATTGCATCCAATACTTCACACGTATCAGGTCAGTCTTTACAATGACCCTGAGATGTAAGTATTCTTTTGATCCCTGGAAAAACTAAGACAAAGTTTAGGCAACTTGTCAAAGCTCTCAGGGCTAGGAAATGAGTGAAGTGTGTTTTGAGTGAAGGCAATCTGGCTCCAGAAGTCACATTCTTAACCACGCTGTTACACAATTCATCTTTCACAAGGATAGTCTCTAAGGGTGGTTAAACTTGAAGATTAATTGACTTCTTCACGTTTTTCCTCATCTGCAATGACCAAGTCACCAAGAAAATGAGGAGGAGGAAGAAGTTGACTGAAGGAGAACAGGATGCCTTAATGATAGAAATAAAATGAAGCCATGGATGAGACCTGGGATGAAAAGACTGTTCTCTGAATGGAGGGTAAAGCTGGGAAAGTGTTGGATTGATAGGACCTATGTGCTTTCATTCAAGGCCTCTATAAATGGTGGAACAGCAGAAATCATGCACAAAGACACCCAGCTGAGGGAGCAAATGAGGATTCAGTCCCAACTTGGGTTCTCCTTGGTGGGCCACGTGCTGTCAGGAAGCTGTGGTGGGCAGGGGGAGCACTTCTCCCTAAGTTGCACAAAGGTGGCCTCTATAGGCTAGAAGAGAAGCTAGTGGTAATTGTTTTTCCCCCCAACAAGAAACAGGGTCTCTCTGCGCTGCCCAGGCTGGATTCAAACTCCTGGGCTCAAGGGATCCTCCTGCCTCAGCCTCCCAAGTAGCTGGTACTACAGGTGCCTGCCACTGTACCTAGCTCTGGATAGCTGGTATTTTAAAGAAAGTCACCTTCATGCTAAATCTCACCATTGCTCACATTTCTGAGAATCAGAGACTCTGTTTTCAAATGTCAGAAGCAGTAAAGGTAAGGAAGAAATAAGGCATCGGAAGAAAGTGGAAAAAATCTTTTTGGACAGTCCATAAATAAGTAATGACACTGAGCTTTGAAATTAGAGGTCATTACCAGTGTTTCTTAGCCCCCCTGAGCACAGGTGGGATCAGGCAAATCAGGCTCAAAACTAGGTAAATAAATAATGAGCAATAGATGGTACTTGGAGTTTCAATTCCACTTGCAAATCCTTTTTGTAAAAATTGAATAAGGAGCTTTTAAGATTTAGGACTCTCCTCATCTAGCAGCCTTCTAAAGACATAACAAAGATCTTATTGACACTGTTAACGTTTATAACATACAGTCTTTGTGCCCTACAGATCTTCCCTGATGTTCTAATAAATCCAAATATACACACAAATAAATATTAGGAAGAAACCGTACACATTTAATCACTGCGGGCTAAAGCTTATTCTAGAGGGTATAATCAGTAGTTCTTGAAATTCATCATTCACTTATCACCATCTTGATTATTGCCATATCCCTATATCACAAATCTAGATAGCACATATAGTTTTATCTTATGTTTTTCTTTGACTGATTTTTCTCAAACTGAAATTTTTAAACAGAAAACTTGATATCTCTTCTGAGATACATTGGTACATATTAGTTATCTGCCAGCATAGACAAAGCCGCATAAAACAAGATGAAGCAGTTCCAGCTTCCTTTCCAAGGGGAGAAAGCCATGGCCACCTCATAGAAATTGTACCAACATTAGACTTTTATTGAGTGATTTCTTTGTGACAGTCACTGCATCAAGTACTTTACATGTATTAGGTCAGTCTTTACAATGACCCTAAAATGTAAGAATTCTTCTGTGATATTAAGTAAATGTAAAAATCAATTTGCAAATGTAAAACCAATTTGCCTTTTATAAGAAGGAATGCATAAAAGTAGATGCAATGAGAACAAAACAATGTCATTAATGTCTAGGTAGATGCTATTGCTGGCCAAATGCTGTCAGCTTGAGGCCTTCTGTATCATCATAAAAAATAGGTGATTGCGTGTTATATTAAGGCCAACTAACATTAAAAAGTTGTGATGGTTTTCTTGAAGAAATATAGTAGTGGAAGAAAATTGAGTAGAATATTATTTTCTCATTAGGTAAATTCAATGTGATTTAAGGGTATATTGTTGTACTATAACCTGCCATAAGTAATAAAGCTCCCCCTATTGTCTATGAGGAGTTTGTACGTAGAGCTCAAATGAATAGAACAAAATACCTTTTTCATGTGTAATACCCCTCTGCTGGGAACAATCAACTTTTCTACATGCATGTCATGTACTTGATTGCAAACAAATCACTCACTTACCATGTTCATCAAGTAAAATATTGTCAGGCTTCATATCCCTAGAGGAGTAAAAAGAAAAAAGAAAGTTGCTCACAATAAAACAAACAGAACTAAGGGGTAGGGGCAAAAAATGCTGAAGAAAGCTAACTAGAGTTGAAACATGTACTAGCTTCTCAATACTCATCTTCTCATTCAATTCTCACAGTAAATTTATGAGACAGAAAATCCTCAATTTTTAAATCAGAAAACTGAAGCTTAACACAAGGTCACAGAGCTAGTAAACGGAAGAACTGGGCTCTGAACCAAGGCCTCTCTCATTCAAAAACTCACACTCTAAACTTCCTATAGCATGTTGTATCTAAGCATGTAGATATTGGTCCATGGGATCACATAAAGCATTTACATTGCCATAAAGTAATGTTAGTAGTATTAAGCATCATTTTCTTGTGTAACTCTAGAATTACACAGATGATGTGAACTTAAAGACTATAAATGGGAAAAATATGGTTGATAATGTAGTTATATAACCACCCCGTCTCCCTTTGCCTCCTCACATCCACACCTGCTGTCGCTTTGCCTGAATTAGAGTCCTGTCACCAGTGCACTCAGACAACACAGATTCACCCTTAACCCCACAGCTTAGATGCCACTTCCTGCAGGAAGCCTTCCTGATTTTTCACTTCTGGGTCAAATCCCCCCTAATCCCATATATTCTGACCACATGGGATACTTCTTCCACCATAACATTTATCACACTTTATCACACACTTGTTTCTGTTTATTGATATGGGACTTGTTACTCATTAATATTTTTAAGTAAAGAGTAAGCTGACAGACTTGGTCTGTCAAAGATTAAGGTATTTTTATTCTAGCAGCATGAAAGCCACTTGACTAAGCTGAAAATGTGTTCCCAAAACCTGTTTCAGAATTTCTTCCCTAATGGATTCTATGAATTTAGGCTGAAGGGCTTCAATGGTACATTAGGGAAAGGCAGTAAAAATCTGAGAGTGGAAAAGTGAGGGCTGTTATAAAGTACAATGCGATTCTTTGATTCAGTAGTGTTCCTTACTATAATATTCACCAAGGCTTTGCAAACTCTATCATTCTGTCCTCCAAGTATTAACCACCAGACTACTCCCTTCATTGGGAGAAGGTGGGTTTTGTGCTCTCCTATGAATTTTTTTTACTTTGCTATTTTAATTTTTTCAGTCATTTTAAAATAAAAATTGTGTGTTTAAAGTGGCCAACATGATACTTTGATAAAGGAAATTTCTGGTATATAATACAATGTTCCTAACTATAGTTATCTTGCTGTACATCAGTGTGTAAAAGATGTCCAAATCTTTTCACTAACTACCCTAGGAATAATAATTAACTATAGGCCTTATAACATCCTAAAAAAAAAATTCTTGCCAGGCACAGTGGTGTGTACTTATAGTCCCAGCCACTCAGGAGGTGGCAGAGGGATATCACCTGAGCCCAGGAGTTTGAGGCTGCATTGCACGACTGTGCCCTGAATAGCCACTGCACTCCAGTCTGGGCAATAAAGCAAAATCCCTACTCAAAAAATTTTTCTAATCTCTGCAAGTTTTCCAAGTGGATCATGATGTCAAGGATGGTTTCTTAATTAATATCATATTCTATCCCAGTGCCTCATGGTCAGTAAATGAAGAACTTAACGACACCCAGAGAAATTCCAGTGCACTCAAGAAGGCTGATCCTAACAGTATATACAGAGCACTGTGGCACATCATCAAATACTCTCTGCACCATAAAGCTAGAGATAAACCAGGTGTTGGGCTCTTTCCACCTCTTTCAGATCTGCATCCAATGAGTATCAGGTACTGTTTGCCGGGTGAGAAAGAGGCCCAGAGGAGCCCTACCAAGGATGGATGAGAGTTGAGTGAGGCAAGATCAGTATCAAATTTCTTGGCCTGAATTTATGAGGACTTACTGGGAGAAATTAATTGCTGTGGATTTGACATTTTATGAGCTTTCTGTTAAATCCCTGAGCACCATTTTTCTTATTTATTGAATCCACACATCATTGTGTTAACTATTTTTCCCAGAAACTACTTTGAAACTTAATATTACAGAGATCAGAGAGGGAACAATTAGTTTAATGTGACAACTTCTTAATTAAATCTTGTATTCATTTATTCATCAGATATTTACCTACTTTGGTAAGTCACTGTAGTAAGACACAGAAAACCTAAAGATAAATGAGACATAGTTCCCTCGGGATGGAGAGGATGAGAAAGCTTCATAAAGAACCATGACATAGAATGGGAAAGGGGTATTTTTACCACAAATTCAGAGAAAGAATATGAGAAAAATTTAAGAAAAATGTATAACAGAAAGTGGATTTGTAAGCATAAAAGTAAGTTACCTAAGCTTAGATTCTAACTATATAGTTTCTCCAAAATATAATAGGGTAACATCTAATTCACTACAGGGTAAATTGCAGTATGGAAGGTTGTTTATTCATATACCAGGAGAGAGAAAATGAAAAGAAACTTAGTGTGCTCTAGTAAAATTCCTACTAGAGCAAGTTGAAATTTTCGAGTTCTAAATTTTAGCACCACTTCTTTACCTTTTCAGTCTTCTCAAGTAAAAATAAATATGAAATAACTTACAAAATGTTTCTTTCATTGACAGTAGTCTATAATACATTTTAACTTAGTGGCTAATAAGCCTGGATATGCTTCAGAATCAACTGGGGATATTTGAACAGTGTGGATTCTCTTTATCAGGGGCATTCAGACCAGAGTGACCCCATCTTGAATAGGTGAGATAGGAATTTAGTAATCAGCAAGACTGTTTTTGCAAGGTACAGGTCATAAAGACCCTGCTGATAGAAATAAGATGCAGTGAAGAAGCTGGCCAAAACCAAGATGGTGACAAAAGTGATCTCTGGTCATCCTCACTGCTCATTATACACTAATTATAATACATGAGCATGCTAAAAGACACTCTCACCAGCACCATGACAGTTTACAAATGCCTTGGCAATGTCTGGAAGCTACCTATATGGTCTAAAATGGGGAGGAACCCTCAGTTCTGGGAATTCCCCGAAGTCTTAACTCATTTTGGCAATAATTCAAAAGTCCACAGTCCAATGTCTCATCTAAGACAAGGTAAGTCCCTTCTGCCTATGAGCCTGTAAAATCAAAAGCAAGTTAGTTACTTCTTAGATACAATGGGGTTACAGGCAGTGGGTAAATACACTCATTCCAAATAAGAGGAATTGGCCAAAACAAAGGGGCTACAGGCCTCATGCAAGTCTGAAATCCAGCAGGGCAGTATAATCTTAAAGCTCCAAAATAATCTTCTTTGACTCCATGTCTCACATCCAGGTCACGCTGATGTAAGATGTGGGCTCCCACAACCTTGGGCAGCTCCACCTCTGTGGCTTTCCAGGGTGCAGCCCCGTTCCTGGCTGCTTTCACTGGCTGGCATTGTATGTCTGCAGCTTTTCCAGGCACATGGTGCAAACTGTTGGTGGATCTACCATTCTGGGGTCTGGAAGATGATGGCCTTCTTCTCACAGCTCCACTAGGTGGTGCCCTAGTGGGAACTCTGTGTGTGGGTTCCCACCCTATATTTCCCTTCCACACTGCCCTAGCAGAGGTTCTCTGTAAGGCCTCTGCCCATGTAGCACACCTCTGCCTGGACATCCAGGCATTTCCATACATCCTCTGAAATCCAGGAAGAGGTTCCCAAACCTCAATTCTTGACTTCTGTGCATCCACATGCCCAACACCATGTGTAAGCTACCAAGGCTTGGGGCTTACACCCTCTGAAGCAATGGTCTGAACTGTATGTTGGCCCCTTCAGAAACAGCTGGGATGCAGGGCAGCAAGTCCTGAAACTACGAAAGCAGCAAGGCCCTGGGCCCAGCCCATGAAACCATTTTTCCTCCCAGGACACAGGGCTTGTGATAGGAGGGGCTACCTCTGACATGTCCTGGAGACATTTCCCCCATTGTCTTGGCAATTAACATTTTGCTCCTCATTACTGATGCAAATTTCTGCAGCCAGTTTGAATTTCTCCTCAGAAAATAGGCTTTTCTTTTCTATTCCATCATCAGGCTACAAATTTTCTGAACTTTATTCCCTGCTTTTCTTTTACACATGAGTTCTAATTCCAAACCATATCTTTGTGAATGAACAAAACTAAATGTTTTTAAGAGCACCCAAGTCACCTCTTGAATGCTTTGCTGTTTAGAAATTTCTTCCACCAGATACTCTAAATTATCTCTCTCAAGTTCAAAGTTACACAGATCTCTATGGCAGGGGAAAAATGTCACCAGTCTCTTTGCTAAAGCACAGCAGGAATCACTTTTGCTCTAGTTCCCAGTAAGTTCCTCATCTCCACATGAGGCCACCTCAGCCTGGACTTTTTCATTCATATCACTATCAGCATTTTGGTCAAAGCCATTCAACAAGTCTCTAGGAAGTTCCACACTTTCCCACATGTTCCTATCTTCTTCTGAGCCCTCCAAACTGTTCCAACTCCTGCCTGTTACCCAGTTCCAAAGTTGCTTACACATTTTTGGGTATCTTTACAGCAGTGCCCCACTCCTCATACCAATTGGCTTTATTAGTCTATTCTCCCACTGCTAATAAAGACATACCCAAGACTGGGTAATTTATAAAGAAAAAGAGGTTTAACAGACTCACAGTTCCACATGGCTGGGGAGCCCTCACAATCATGACAGAAGGTGATGGAGGAGCAAAGGCACCTCTTACGTGGAGGCAGGCAAGAGACCATGTGCAGGGGAATTGCCCTTTATAAAACCATCATATCTCATGAGACTCACCCACTATTACAAGAACAGCATTGGAAAAACCCACCCCCATGACTCAATTAACTCCCACTGCATTCTTCCTATGACAAATGGAGATTATGGGAGCTACAATTCAAGATGAGATTTGGATGGGGACACAGCCAAAACACATCAATATCATAAGCAGATAGCTAATGATGAATTCCCTCTTACTTGTTATTTATCATTCTTGGTGACTTCAGTGTCTACATGAATGCTCCATCTGACACCCTGGCCTCTCAGTTCCTTGACTTGCCTCCAATAATCTTTTCATCCATCCCACACCAATAGTTTCCTTATTCTCACTTCCTTAATCATCCCCTTGTCATAACTACAGCCTAGCCCCTGACTAGCATTTATCCAATACAATTTCCAAATTGGCATATCTATCACACTAAGACCACCAATTATTGACCTTGTCACTTTTTCTTTATACATCAAAACTCATATCCTCAATTCCTGCCCATAGTTCACTTTTAACATTCTTTGTAATAATGCTTCATTCTCTCAACCCCCAACCCCCACTAGGATGTAAGTTCTAAGTGAAAGGACTTCTTTTCTGTATTGTTCAATGCAGCAGCCCCTGGACTCATAAAAGTACCCAAGAATAAAGTAGGTGCTCGAGTAACTGTTTGTCATAAAAGTGAATGAATCCTGGCCCCCTGGTTTCTCAAATTCTTGGAAGACTAAGCCCTGCATGTCTTTTTCCCCTAAGAAGAGAAGAGAAAACAAAACAAAGCAAAACAACCAATCCCCACCCCCAAAACAACCCAAACAAACCCTGTGTGCCAGATGCGCCACATTTACCACTGGCCAACTAAGAAACTTGAATTTCCAGTAAGTGTATGCATATGTATTAGAGTAAGAGTAATAAATAAGAAGTGATTTATGCCTGTTATGAGCCTATGATTTCAGAGGGACTATGGAATTTTGGGGGTGATAAAGGGAAATTCTAGGACGCATACTTTGGAAATTCTTCATTGCATCTTGGTTTGATAAAAAAAAAAAAAAAAAAGAGCCACGTCCTGCTGAACCAGCTGATTCCAGCTGTGAGAACTATAAATAGCAGAGTGGAAATACAATGCTCCTTGTGGCAGGATCCAAGGAGGAATTGACGTATCTGCTGTTCTCACTTGAATGACTTTACAAGACATTAGCAGAGTTAACAGGCTAATTACATCCCTTCATTGTGCCTCCCCTGGAGTCAAGTTGCTCACCCTGCAATCCTATACCAGTATGTGTACATGAAAATAGCAAACAAAGGAATCAGTATATCCAAACCAAAATCAACTCCTTCAGCGTCCCACGGCCTTTTGATGGTCCATAGTTTGTATTTAATTCTTTGCCACATAACAGTCTCTTAGACTGGGCCATCGCCAAGTTCTGGAGAGGGGAAAAATATTATACATATAATTCTGTAACATATTATTTAGGGTGTCACACATGGGCTATTGGTCTCAAAAAACAGACCTATGTTAAGAGGGAGTGAGGGAAAATTATAAGGAAAAACAGTTTGGAATAGGGGGCAGAAGTGAAAGGCTGTCAGGGTTAGATGATTAAAGACTAGGTATCATCCTCCTAAGATTGTACCTCACAATCTTTGGTTGTAATCCCAGTCACTCATTATGTAATCTTGGACAAATGATCTAAACTCTCTAGAGCTTAGCATACTAAAGTTTACTGAAATATAGTGGGAATATATAGTATTCCATGTAAGTATAATATTTACAAATAGCCAGAAGTGATAGACAAAATATTTAACAACCAGAACAGCACAGTCATCCTTTCATCAGAAGGGATGCTGATGGAAGCCCAGGAGCAGTGCCCTGAAGGACCTCTCCTGGGCCAGGAGTTAGCACTTCAGTTGCTGGGTCAAGGGAGGGAGGGGTTGGGGGATGAGGGGGATATTGGAAAAGGGGCTGGAGTAGCAGGAAAGCTCAGGCATGACCTCTTCATCAGCCAATACACTGAAATACAACTGATATGGCCAGACCAGTGTATGCAGATTAAACATGAGCCCTGTATAGGCTATACCGTATGTAGTGTATGAGTGTGTACGTATATATATATATGTGTACGTATACACACTTCACATATATATGCTTTAGGTTGCATGAGTATCTTAGTAATGTTGGTAATAGTCTCAAACACAAATGGTCCTATCCAACCCCAGGGATTTCTAGGTTGATATGGGAAGCAGTAGCTAGTAGAGGTTTAAGAGTATTAATTCTGTAGTCAAATGACCAAAGCTCAAATCTCGACTATGCAGCTTACTAATGGTCATTTTGATTACCTTTCTCATATGCATTCTTCATTCTCTTAATCATCATTTCGATTTTCAACTGGGTATTTTCACTTCTCTGTAACACACACATTCACGCACACATGCACACACACACACTGTATTTTGTGTGCTTTGGGAAACCTACTCCACCCTGACTGTAGGGAAGGATTATGTGAGTCAGGCCTGAGTAAGAGTTATCCCATCTCACAGGCCCTGTTATTGGTTCAGGGATGGGCTGATGACCCAATTTAAGCCACTGAGTATCAGAAAGAATTATGTTCTGGGCTTCTGAGGAAAAAGCTTCCTTGCTGTCCTGGGGAAAGTTTTGAGAAGGAGTGTGATTCTTTAGATTTAAAGAATTTAGCATGGAGCCCTGGGGAGCAGGCAGCTTTCTTGCAATCACATGGAGGAACAAGCTGAGGATGAAGTGGCCACATGGAAAGGAGAGAAGAGAGTGAAAAAAACCAGCTAGTTGGTGATACTGCTGAGTTGTTGAATCAAGATACCCTCTAAGTCCAGCACACATCCGGATTTTCTGATTTTGTAAGATAATAAATCTCTTTTCTTGTTTAAACCATTATGAGGTTTTCTGTTGGGACCAAAACCATGTCGGTAATAAAACTTTCTGAGACTCAGCCCTCCACAACTGTAACTGAGGACAATAATCATATCTACTTTATAGAGTTGTAATGATTTAGTTAAATAGTACATGTAAAACTCGTAGTGTAGTAATCCCCTCTTATCTGCAGTTTTACTTTGTTGCCCACAGTCAACTGTGGTCCAAAAATAGGTAAGTACGGTACAATCAGATGCTTTGAGAGAGGGACTGCATTCACATACTTTTACTCCACACATTGTTATAATTGTTCCATTATTATTGTTAATCTCTTACCCTATGAATCAAACTTTACCATAGGTATGTACAAAAGGGAAAAAACATAGTACATATGGGTTTGGAAATATCTGCAGTTTCAGGTATCCACTGGGGGTCTTGAACGTATCCCTCATGCATCAAGGGAGACTACTGTGTAGTATCTGGCACACAGTAATTGTTCAACTAACTTCCAGAAAACATTGAACAAATAATTAGGAAGTGTCCAGTGTAAGAAGAGCTAGATAGTGAGAAACTGATAAGCTGAGGATGTTAAATGATGAATCGATGTTTTCAATTACCATTGAACCATTGTGACAGCATGATGATGCTAAGTTTCATTTATTGCAATATTTGAGAAACCAGGCTAAGCCCTTTTTATACTTTATTCCACACTATCCTCAAACAACCTTATGAACTAGGTACAATTATTATCCCTATTTCATAGATGGGACTACAGTGGCACACAAATCTGATGTAACTATTCCACTGTTATTCATGATTATGGAAAAAGTCAGGACTCCATGTTTATCTGATACCAGGGTTAATATTCAAAACACTTAAAAATGGGGTTAATATTCAAAACACTTAAAAATGGCACAAACACAAATCAGAATGGGACATGGACCAGTAAGAATGGATGCCATCCATAAATTACCAGTACAACAGTACTAGTGGGCGGTGACTGAGTGGAAGCCCTGCGTGACTGTACACTTAGTAAAACTCCAATAGGCAGCAACAGAACCATAAGGCTAATTGTGAATCAACAGAAGAACTTTCTAAGATTACGCATGTCTGAAAATGA
The DNA here is from genome assembly GCF_028878055.3 of Symphalangus syndactylus. NCBI lineage: Eukaryota > Metazoa > Chordata > Mammalia > Primates > Hylobatidae > Symphalangus > Symphalangus syndactylus. Next base: position 39,494,381 of record NC_072429.2, read on the forward strand.
ACTACTTTATTTGGTAGTGACTATCCCATCCATGAGGTATGATGATTCCTTGTTAGGGAGACTGCAGAAGAAATTCTGCCTTTAGATGAAGGTAGGGCTTGTCAACCTCCAAATTACTCCTCACTTCTAATTTCCTATGGTTTTGTAATGGCCCATAAGTGTTTCACAATTATCTGGAAAATCGCAGTGTGGCTTCCATTTATTAAGCACTGCTGATTTTACAAGCATTATAATAGGAGCTGTTCATATTTTTCCTGCTTTCTTATAGATAATGTTATTATACCTAGTTAACAAAATTTAAAGAAATTCAGTTTATTAATTTGCCTGAAGTCATACAACTCACAAATTGATCCCTGATGTAACTATTCCAAAGCCTCTTAATCTCTCTACCATACCACACTCTGCTTTTTAGTAAGATTATTGTTCTTTCTTAATGTTTACATTATATAAGAATGTATAATGATTTGGGTGATGATGTATACTGGAGTATGAGAAGGAACAGTAAGTTTTTCCCACAGCTTATTGCAAAGAAGATAACTCAAAGCAAATGGGTATAATAAATTAATATAAATGAGTAGCTAGAGTTTATTGAATGTTTTTATGTAAGACTGTATATTCATTAGAATATATCCTCACCACAGCCTGTGAAGCATGTATATGTTTTACTGATAAAACAAATGAGGTTCAGAGGTGCTGAGTGTCTTGCCCAAGTTGCCCCACTGGTAACTGGCAAAGCCACTACATAATTCAAATGCTGCTGTTCACTGCTGGTGATAAACACCATGCAAATAGCCTCACTGTCAGCATGTGAATATCACAGTGGAAAACTGCATAACAAGGTTTGAGCAAATAAAATATCTTCATATTATGTCTTAAAAGGATATAAAACTATATGCATTATATACATCTATACCATTGTACAGATGCTTCCCAACTTACAATGGGTTACGCACTGATAAATCCATTGTAAGCTGAAAATATTATAAGTAAAAAATGTGTCTACTTCACCTAACCTACCAAACATCATAGCTCTAAGAGGACTAAAACCATAGTTTTATATTTCAAAGCTCTATTCAGAGCTCTGTGTCCAACATGCATAATTGATCAATATTACATGTTAAATGACTAAACCTGAAAGAATAAAGTTTAAGCTTTATATTATAATGTATTCTGGGCTAAGTAAAATTTAACTTGGACCAAATCACAGGTTGCATATTAACGAAGCCCTTAACCTTATAGAAATTATTAAAAGCTCTGCCAGTCTAGTTAAATGTTAACCTGTACACAAGCAGTCCTCTTTGCCTTTTCACATAGGTTTTCACAAATTGATGCATACAACACAAAGAAGGCAGATTCTCCTGTTTTCACAATGTGTAATTCATGCTCATTCATTATTCGGTAGCTCGGGAGCAGGTGCTGAATAGAACACATCAACCTAATACCCTCATTACTGCACTGCCGTTTTGTTTTGAGGCTCAAGTGGCCCTTCTGCTATGGGAGTTAGAAAAAAAGAACATTTGCAAGGGCTTGTGGTCTACTGAAAAGAAGATTTACCAAAACAAAAAGAAAGGGCATTTTCTTAAGCACTCCACAGATGATAGCTTAAACCAAAGTCTATTATTCCACTGCAACAAACAGAAACTATTATCAATACACTGAAAGAAAGCCAGCATCAAGCAGAACACATACAATATAAGTAATCAGATAATTTTTAGACTTTAAATGTTCTCATACTGGACATGTAGCTTTGGTAAAATGGAAAAGATTTAACTTTCCTAATAGATATATAAAAGCAAAACAAAACACCTTGGACAAGAGAAACGGTATAAAAAAAAAAAGCCACAGATACTGAAAATATCTTCCCAAACCTGAAATACAAAAGTAAGCAAAGATAGTCTCTGGCAACATTAAAATAGGTTACCGTATACTAAAGCCAATGGACTTGACTTACTGAATATTCTCTTGGATTAGTTTAATTTTACAAACAATACTAACAAGTTTTGTCACTTGGTCTTCTATCCCATAATGTATTGTAAGCAGCATGTTAGGAGTGAGGACAGAAGGTGCTCTGAGTAGCACCTACTAGAGAAGCAAAGATTAAAATATTAGCAGCAAAGAAAACAATAAAAATGTATTTAGTATATTCATTTGTTAGAACTGCTGTCACAAAGTAACACAAACAGTGGCTTGAAGAACACAGAAATTTATTTTCTCACAGTTCTGAAGGTAGAAAGTCCAAAATCAAGATGCCAGCAGGGCCCATGCTCCCTCTGAAACTTCTCAGGCAGACTCCTCCCAGGCCTCTTCCAGCTTCTGTGGGTTTGCTGGCAATCTCTGGCATTCCTTGGCTGGTGGACCCATCATACCAATCCCCCATCTTCACCTGTCATCCTCCCTGTGTCTCTCTACATCCCCATCATCTTCACTCTGTGTATGCTCCTCTGTGTCCAAAGTTCCTCTTTTCATAAGGACACCAGTCATACTGGATTAGGGCCTACATTAAGGGGCCTCATTCTAACTTGATTATCTGGGTAAAAACCCTCTTTCCAAAAAATATCACAGTCTGAGGCACTGGAGGTTAGGACTTCAACAAATCTTTCTGAGGGAGCACAAATTAACATATAGTGCCTACCCACTAAAATATGTATCTAAACTGAAGTTTTATGCTATTCGGTAAACAGCACTGAACAGCTCATCTGATCTTAAGGGTATCTTATTATTATAAGAGTGAAAGTAAGGATGTCTATATTTAGAACAGGGCCTTTGAAGAAGGCAATTCTACATTTGAATCTGGTCCCCATATACTGACTGTATATTGGCACGTTGCTTAATCCCCTCAGAGAATTGTTGATTATCAAGTTAGGTGGTGTGTGGAACCTGCCAATTAGCACAGTACGCAGTTCTTGGTATAAGCAATAAGTGATAGCTCCTATTAAGTCATTAAAAAAGTGCCATAGGTACTTTGTAGTATAAATTAAATAGTTAAAAACTCTGAAATACTTCCAGGAATTAGAAAAACATCTCTCCAGATGACTCATTCCCACATGCTTCAGAAACCTGAGGTGTCACTGTGTTGGCAAATTTATTTAGTAGGAGTTCACCTGTCGCTCAATGATCATTGACTAAAATGATTAGCTGCAGAAAGTTCTTATTTTTTCTTATAAATTATCATCTCAAGAAAATAAAATGTGACTGCTAAGATAGTAGAGTGTGTGAGAATTAGACACAAAGGTGACATTCCAGCCCAGATCTCTGCCTGAAATAAACTAAAGACCTCCGTTAAAACAAACATAATTTTGGCCCACAACCAAATTGCAAACAAGACCTTGATTGGTAAATGTGCTAATAGCCATTTATCACAAGTCACTATCACAGTGTCTCTAGACAGGTCATTACAGTTGGGCAGCCTTCCTGGAGGGGAATGAGTGTGTGATGGAGGGGAACGAGTGTGTGGTAGAGCAGATAAAAAATGAGGAGGTCATACTTTGAAGAGCAACCTACCAGGGCAGAGAGGAAATCATCCTAGAATCTTAGATATAAAAGAATCATTTCTGATCACTTGTTGAAACCTCTTCACTTCTTCCTTGACAGGGAAGTTCAGGGCTATATTTAAGGTCATAGCAGAAATTGGTATGGAACTGTGATGCAGTGCAACTTCTTTAGAGGAAATGTGAACAGACTGTATGGTGACCCCCAGGATTCCCAGCTTTTGGTGTTCACACCCTTGCATAATTTCCAGCCCCTCAGCATGGACTGGTTCCATGGTTTGTTTCTAACCGACATTACACGGCAGATGTGATGGTCTCACTTCTGTGACTGAGTTACGTTACAACGTTATATATCATTATTCAAGTATATGTACTCTGTTGTCTTGCTAGCCAACTCACTCTACAGTATTCTTCTTCTTGTTAAATTTGAAGAAAGTAGCCACCATGAGCCCTACAGCCACAAGGAGATACCTTCTGCCAACATTCTGACTGAGCTTGGAAGTGGATTCTTGCCCAGTTCAGCCTCCAGAAGAGAACCCAGTTCTGGCTGACACCTTAATGGCAGCTGTGCTGAGAACCCAACTAGACTGTGCCCAGACACCTGACCCAAAGAAACTGCGAGCTGATAAAGGTATGTTCTTTCTGGTCACTGGGTCTGTGGGAATTTGTTACACAGCATACAAAACTAATCCAGCATGGTGGAAAGGCATCCCAGAACCCCACATGTTGTGGACACATGGAGGAATGTGTGGAATAAATTGAGAATTTGCTGAAGATGACATCCTCCACAGCAACTTTTACCTTCTGCACTCACCCAATGGTTACATGTACATACCATCCTCATTCATTTGTTCAGTCATTGAATTATCCAGCAAGCACTCTAGTTTAGATCCAGTGCAAGTTGCTGGAGATTAAAACATAAGTGAGGTGTAGTATCCACCTATGAGGGCTTAAGATTGGAGAGGAGAAGACAGCTTTTTATATAGAATATCATGGTCCAGAGGCTACAATTAGAGGCATAACCATGAGCATTGGGAAGATGCAACTAAGCGTATTGTGTGTGTGTGTGTGTGTGTGTGTGCGTGCGCACGTGCATGCAGGCACACATGCATAGCTCAGGATATGCACATAACAGCTTTCATTCTTTATGGCACATGCCACAACATTTGAAAGCCTTTTGATATTAATGTTGAAGTGTTTACTTGACTATTTTTCACACTATAATATTAACAACTTCATATGACAGGGGGATTGTCTTGTTCCCCATGGGAGGCTGGCATTCAGAACACTGGCAAATAGGTACCCAATAAATAATTTTTGAATAAATATTTGGACTAGAAGCATTATTCATAAGATTTTTTTCTTCATTGTCAAGGTACTGATTTCTAGAAGAATGATAGGAACTTCTCATAAGCAGCTACTCCAGCCCAAGAGGTCAGGTGTGAAAAATAATTTCTATCTGCATCTTATACAGTCCCTAAGATGAACCTGGAATCAGTTGTTGGTTCCAATGAGTACAGCAAAGAAGGTAAAGGTGATAAATAAAAATACCATCCTGTGTTTTTCTACACAGCCATAAATTTTCTTTTATTTCTCTTCAACATTTCAGTACTCAATGGGAAATGAAATTTTTGCAACTCTCTCTGTTGTACTGCAATTACTTACACAAATTACTCTAATTAGATTTTTTATCTTGTTCCTATAAAAATTTAGCAAACAGTGAGTTATAACCTCGTTATAGTGGGGGGTAATTCTCAGAGGGAAAAAACAATCAACCATCCTCTCAAATGGTATTTTGGCCCAAAATGACTTACTATTTAATTGTCCCAAACAATCCATCTCATTAGCTTAAATTCATAATTGAGTCTTCTTTAAGATCTGACAAGGGAGTAAACAGAAATTTGTCTTTGGATTATAATATTAAATAATTACTTTCCACCAGATTGTTCATTGGAGAGGCTGTGGCAATCAACAATTAGAGTAGTACTAACCCTGTAGAAGAGATTGTAATGAGTTTTGTTTTCCTTATTTTTTAAATAAAAGCAAATAATCACTTTGTCCATAATTTAAAGCATTTATTTGCAGATTTCAAGTAAGCAAAAGAGAGTATTATACTTCAAACTGGCCATTCTTTGGAAACTAAAGCTGATTTTCAAGCTGTACTCACACAAAAAGTTTGACTTCTTGACTAATAAGAAAGTTGTCTAATTGCACAATTCAAACTTAATGGTTATTGTGCAACCCTGCGTCTTTAACAATGATAGAAAAGAAAGATTCTGAAATTGAAGAAAACTAGCTGAATATTCTACATATTTGGGAAACTACCAAAAGTTCAAGTCCATGGATTTTTAAATATCCACAAAATAAAACTCCATTTATGTCTTAATGGGGATTTGTGGCAGAAACAGATCTTACGGTTTTTTCTTTTAAAACATCACTACACTAGACATTTCTGGCAGAAAAGCTGAAGTGAAAACAAAATTTTAAAAAGAGCCCCTTCTATGTTAACACAGTGAAACAAGTGAGGACTTTCATCCATTCAGCTCCTCTTGCTAGGCTAGACTTGCTGTGTGCTTTGGCTGTTAAAAGTCCCCTTTACACCCTCAGAGCTCTCATGAGACTTGCTTTCTTACTCCAAACCAACTTCTCTGAAGTACTTGTCTTTCTCACACAATTTAGCTTCCAGTTTTAGGATGTTCTCTGTCTGTCCATTCCACATGTACCACTTCCGTCTGTGGGTGCATGAGGCTGGTGGCCATACATGGGTGTCCCGTGCTCCCCTCAGAGCTGCAGCCATGCTGAGAGTGGTGAAGAGCTCTGCATTTTCTAAATATGATGCTTTCCCTACTTACTAGCCATGCAACCTTGGGCAAGTAATTTTTCAGAACCAGAGTTTCATCAATGGTAAAATGGGGACAAAGTGCCATCAACCTCCTGGAGCTATGGGAAGACTGAGTAAAATAACTCACAAGTGCTTAGCAGGCAGCCTGGTATCCAGGAAGCCCTAAGCAAACAGCAGCCTACTGCTGCTCCTACTTCCACGTATTGCCGACTGTTTACGGGTAATTTTGAATCTTCTACCATGTCCAAAGGCAAAATGTAGATTTTAATCTAAAAGTAGGAAGTCACATATTTTATATCTTCAGTTTTATGCAGATGTTGTCTCCTTGTCCGGGAGATCTACTATACTTTCATTGATTCTTTTTTTCATTCTCACTTTTAATTTCTAGAGACTCAGCATGTATTTTACAATCTAATCTTTCTAAGTAACTAAAAGGTGTTTTGTTATCTTGAAATCAAATACAACATGAATCGTGCTGATTCTTTTGAAGAAGGAGATTTTAAAAAGAATTACAGTATTGAGCAGCCTATATCTCTTCTGTATTGCTTTTTGCACTCTCTGGCCCAGGAGCCCTAGTCTCAGGTTGCCAAAGTTATTATCATTTAAATTCCTTAAACAAAGGGATCACTGCTTCTTTTACCATGTACATTTTTTAAAAAGCTATTTGACACCATTTCAAATTGATAATCTGGTATTCTGAGAACAGAAAATCCTGGTTATCAGAACACTGTCAGAATTAAAATGTCTATTTGAAGCTGGGCATGGTGGCTCACATCTGTAATCCCAGAGTTTTGGGAGACTGAGGCAGGAGGATTGCTTGAGCCCAGGAGTTCAAGGCCAGCCTAGGCAACATAGGGAGACCCTGTCTCTACGAAAAATAAAAAACCAAAAAACTGCCTTGAAAAGCCTTAATGATGTTGACATAGGTCCTGAATTGCCTAGATTATTTATGGCTTTTGACTCTTCCCAGTGCAATTATTAATATTAATAGCATCCTCTTTAGCTCTCAGAGTATCCTGGTTTGGATGATAAATTACACGATCAATGTAAAGACCAAGGTACAAGTAGGTCTGAGACCTTTGGATTTAATGTCCTGTATTTGAATATTTCCTATTCGTAAGCCTGAACTTCTGGTCAATCATTCATTCATGTGGCTCATATTTTTTTCACATACTGGTTATACAATGAAAAGCAAAACATGCAGAGTTCACAATTTTGTAAAGGAGACAAATGAATTAATTACACACCAAATGTCACAATTCCTCAGGAGAGGTACAAAAGGGTATGAGAGCCTATAAAATATAACAGCTGGGAGGTTGGGGGAGAGGTGCATAGAGGCTACAGAAAGGCACCTGAATAGTTTTTGACGCCAGTAGGATGTCACCTCAATTTAACACTGCACTCAAAATGTCATCCTGTTTGCCTTCCATACCTTTACCATGGTGAGGAGACATTTCAGTACAAAAAGGCCCTTCTGAGAACGGGCACTAAGTAACAACTGTGGGTGCGACTGAAGGGCAAAAAACCAGAAAGTTAATCCTTGATTTATGATTTAAGTGGCAAAATGATGATAACAATGAGAAAAAAAGAGAGGGAAAGAACAGAAAAACAACATTGGGTGTTAGTAAGCTCCTTGGGGAAAAACTGTATCAAGATTTTGGTTGTTGTTTTTCCCTCCTGAATTCCTCTTGGAACACAGTTCTAAACACATGGAGAAAATGCTCAGAGAATTGGTCTTTTGATGACCAAGAACGTGAAGCCTAAAGAAAGAAGGGACAGAACCCAATTTCAAACAGGAAAAGGAGAGAGAGTGAAAAGGCTCTCAGGCCATGCTGGTTTCTCGAGGTCACTGCCTTCTTTCTGGTATCTGTGATGTCACAACCAAGATAGGCTGAGGTTGGCAATTTTTGGGAGAATGAATGAGCAGGAAAATTTGAGAGGGACTCCACTGACTAACAAGTATGAAGAGTCTCTCTTCAGAAAGAGCTATGAGGACCAGAAAACCAGTATGGGAAGATGAATGCTTGAGAACAGGATTTCTAGTTATTGAAAAAATACCAGGTGTGAAAATTCACTTCTGATATCCTGCATAATTAACTGGTCTGCTTTCATTTATCTGGTGCCTGAAGAGCACACTTCCAATACAAGCAGGCCCTTCCAAAGAAGGAACATTAAATAAAAACTAAATGTAGAGGGCCAAGGCCAAAAAAAAAAATAAATAAATAAAATAACTGGCCTGTGGTACCTGCACAGACAATCTATAAATTCTGATGCTTCACCTTCATCTATAGGCTCTGTATTCATCAAGATAAATTATAGGCTGAGTACAGTGGCTCACTCCTGTAATCCCAGCATTTTGGGAGGCTGAGGCAGGAAGACCACTTGAGGCCAAAAGCTGGAGACCAGACTCGGCAACATGGTGAAACTCCATCTCTCTAAAATATATATATAAAGGTTTAAAAAATAAATTACAGGTCAATGTCAACTGGTGGTGGTCGAATATTTTATCTAGCCAACTTTTTACTAATTGAGACATAATTGTACTTAAAATCTCAGCAAATTCTTCACGGATTAGAGATGACAGCAGCAGAGTCACATGTACTGATTTTTCATTTAATGATGTATAATCAATTAATGCATATATTTCATATGTGTAAGTAATGTGAATTGGTATCATAGAATTCTGACTTTGAGGTCAGAGAGATCTAGGTTTAAATCCTGGCTACGCTATTTGTTAACTGTTTGTCCTTGGCAAATCTTTGAGACGACAGTTTCTTTATCTGTGTAATGGGAATATTATAATGAAATGTGGAATCTTTGCTGAGTTTTGAGGATTTAATAAACTAATGTACATAAAGTACCTAGGAGTGTCTGGCACATAGTAAGTCATCAACCAGTAAACACTAGTTGTTTTGATGTTGATTAGTAGATGTTTAGATGTTTGATATGTTTACAATTCTTATAAGTAAACTGGGTGATAATTTAATGTATACAAGCCATGGTTTTTTCATATGTAATTCTAGTCTAATTATATCTGCTCTGATCATTTATCTCAGGTTATTTCAGAGATCAAATGAGATACTATATATAAAATCATCATTAAAACTACAAATTTCTTTACTATAAAGCATTATCCTTTTCTCTCTATTATCTCTATAGCTTTATGGTTTCTTATGTTATTTGTATGTCTTTATTTACTACTGATGGTCTAAATGCAGAAGACATTGCTATTGCTTTTTCTACCTCCATTTGCAGTACATACATTAGGCATTAATTTAATATAGACTGCAGGACAGCGAATATTAGAAAGACTCAAGCTTTTTTCCCAAAGAACTTCCTTTCTTTTCATTCTATTTCTTTCCCCCCATGTGCTACCTCCATTTAATTATTTATTTAATATTTATTAGGTTTCTATATGCCACCTTTTCTCCTCTTTGTCTAAGCTTAGTTATAAAATAGTACCAAAATTCATTGATTGTGATCTTGTTGTTTACTGTGACCTTTGGCAAATTAAGCTCTATGTGTTCAGTCTTTTAAAAAATCTGCAAAATGAGGACAATCAACCTACCTCAGGGTACTGTTTCAAGAATTAAATGAGGATTAAATGTCATGTTCAGTAAGAATTTATTGAAGGTAGCCAGTTGTGGATTCTCTCCTTGCATTATGTTCACGGCTGTCTCCTTGGACTTGACTGACCTGTGAATGATGCGCTGGCTCTGCAGGTAGTCCAGGGCCATGACCAGCTCACAGATGAAGAGCTTCACTGTTTCTTCCTTGAAGCGGACATTCTGTTGCAGGTGATAACGCAGGTCTCCACCCAGCAGGAGGTCCACCACCATGAACATGTCTTCCTCATCTTGGAAGGAATACCTGGAATTGCATTAGAAGAGAAAACTTATCAAATATATTTATATGTTAAAGAGTCTCAGAGGCAAATGAGACCCTACAGATCAGAGCAGAGTGTTCTTGAGCTAAGAGCTCAGACTTTGGGAGGAGGTGCTCTATCACCTTAGGCCTTTAGTTTCCTCATGGGTCACATGGGAATAATAACCACATTTGATCATACTGATGAATAAACAGGGTAATTATAATACTTATTGTCATACTTGACATACAGTAAGCACTCAATAACTGTTTGTTCATGTAGCAATAAAACACAGAAAATGAAGAGAACCCAAGTTATCTATTTATTGCTAATGGTTGCATCCTAACCATATATTGCAGAAGGCCCATAAAACATGAGTTATGGGAACTCCCTGAACCATTCTCATGCCCATTTTTCTATACTAACAACATCATTGCCCAGCAACATTATGACAAATCATGTCCCATATTAATGATAAGGAAAACATATAAGAAGGGCAATGAAGAACTAAGCACACAGTACAAGGAAGTAATTCACTCTGTCTTGGGGATGGGAAAGTAAGGGAAAGCTTCTCAGGAGAGGTAAAACCAGAGCTCAATTTTGAGGAATGGTGATCATAGTAATAACTAAAAAATAATGCTAACATCTCCTGATGTTTCTACTGAATGACTTTGTGGGCTCTGACACACGCTGCAAGTGCGACTCCAGTCCTTCCTCACTGTGCTGGTCCTACGCTCCCATTCACACGAGGAAATGTACAAAGTTTAAAACACCTGACAAACGGTAGTGCCAAAATATTCTCCAGGTGCCAAAGTAAAATTTGAAAAATACCAGAGAAAAATAGGATTCATGCAAGCACAGACTTGAGAAAGAACCTAGTGCAAGTGGGGAAAGGAGAATAGCTTGGATTTGCTGGAACAACAGGTATGAGGGGGAACCTTGTGGCTGGAGAAGGTGGCAGAAGCCAGATCCCATAACAGGACCCTGTGCACGCATCTGCAGTGACCCCTAGTCACTGAAATAGGCAGGATCAGACATGGGCTTCACACATGAAGGAGTGTAGGGATGAGGAATTAGAAGAGGAAATGAGACACAGAGAGTAGAATTGGCCTCTGCTGTGTACAAACAGTAGCTTGTAAAAATGCATTCCTACCTCTGATTTATTTTGTTTCCCTCAAAGCACAGCTGTGATTTCTATTCACAGTCAAGTTCTCTGACATGTTTCTTTGACATGTTTCTTTAGACATAACGTCATGGATATAACATTTTAAAGTTTCATTTGAATCAAAGAATTAAGTGCCTGCAAGCAGTGCCCAGGGATGCGCATCACTTCCTCGTGACAAATTATTTGCTGAGGAAATAAATGTAAAATATCAAATGATGGGAGAAATGCACTTAGTACATTTTCTTCTTTATAATTATCATTGTGCTAAAAGAGAAAAGGGATACTTACAAACACCAGAAAAAAAGAAATTCAATGAAGCATTAATCTGAGGTGGTAACATTCTAATTAGCATTAATAGCACCTGATAGTTCAATAAATAAAATTTTGTTTATCACTGAAGACTGATTTACACAGAATATGTTTTGGAAAAATTAAGCTCTTAGAGGAGTTTAGACAGAAACTCAAACAGTGTTTTGTAAAAGCCTGAGAAACATATGCTTGGTATTGCCTTTTGGGAGATACTATTCTTCATCTCGATGCAATGACGGGCTGGTCATCTCTGCCATTGGTGTACTGGGCATGAGGAAAGGTCTTTGGTTCTAGGCAATGTGGTACATAAGCCTTCCAACTGCAGCAACACAAATTGTATTCACTGTGTTTTACAGGCCACTCAGTAAACAATATCGAACTGATGAAACTGTAATCATACCTGGGACCTGCTGCACTTCAGGCTGTTCTCCACTAAGGTAATAGAAAGAATGATTGATTGTGGGATGTAAGCAAGGCCTTTTAGGATGAGTGGCAGATGCGATAGGGGTAATGAGGTGTGTGAGGGGTTGGTACCAAAAGTCAGGAGAAGAGAGTACTAACCATAAACATAATTAGATGCCAGTGCAAACCACCTACTCAGACCGAGTTAGCATACAGAGCAGATGTGATTCACTCCCTGCTGTTGACTATGTTAGGCTGCCAGGTGTAGTTCAGAAACCTGGTAACAGACCAGTGGACTCTTCTCCTATTATTCCATTTAACTCCAAGGGAGCAGAATATATTTCTTAAATTCAGCCTGAATGAACATTTTACTGGGACTTGGGTTAAGCTCTTTTTATTCAAAGAACAAAGTGATAAAGGTGCCAATTGTGGCAAGTTAATAACAGTGTTCGAATGTGCAGGGGATTATTAATCAAAGACAGAAGAGGCCCAGGCAAGAGGCAACATGCTTCCCTTGGCCAGTAGAAATATAAATGTATTTAATCATGGAGGCACATTTGGCTCTTAAAAATCATCTTTCTCCTTTGGCACATCAGAGGCCTCCATTTCAGATTTTTAATTCTCAGAGGGAGAGAAGATAAATATTTTATTATCCAGAACTATGTCCAGTAAAATATGTGAACATAACACATTGGGCAATATCTAGAATATTCAACTTTATATCATCTGATTTTTTTAAATGAGTGAGTAAGAGCTTCCTTGTACCTCAATCATTCATCACAGCCTCACTATTGCATTTCTGCAACTTTCTTTGGTGGGATATCATGGCTTATTTATTTCTTAGTTGACAGCTCCAAAATTAACAAGTCTGGTTCCAGTGCATTTGAAATTCATCGCAAAGTGTGCTCAGTAAGGAAGATAACTAATAAAAGATCACCACCCTATTCCAACCCTACTCCATCATGCTTGACCCAGACCATTGCAATAGGCTATTCATAGCTCTGTCTGTGTAATCTGGGACCTCTTCAATCCATTCTCTACCTTGAAGTTATATTTTTACAATGTGAGTTTTATCATGTCATCCAGGCTCAAAATAACCTTCACCTCTTTCCATGGTCTACAGAAACCTATGAGGTCTGGCCCTGTTTATTTTTCCAGCTTTATCTTGAAGATCTTTTCCTTCCATTCTCCAGCTAGCAATTCATGCCCCCTTCAGCCTTAGAAGCTTATGATATGATGTGACCTGTGCCTGCATTCATGATGCTGTACAGTACCCGGTTAAATTCTTTTCACCTTTCAAGTCTCAGCTCAAGTGTCACTTCTCACAGAAGGCTTTTCCAACACTCCATATTAAATGCGGTTCCCCTGTTACACTCAATGCCATGTGCTTACACAGAATTTATCAAAGTTTGAAAATATTTTCCTGTATGCTTTTGGATTAGCTGCTTTCATTCCCAATATATCTCAGGATGCATGCTTGCTATTACTCACCGTTGGTGCCTCAATACCTGTACACTGCCTGAAACACAGATTGAACAAATAGCAATAGAAAACATAATCAATGAATCAAAGAGAGAAAGGAGAGAAGCAAGGTTAAAACACAAGCTTTGGGTGGGTCTGACGTAAATGCTCTATCTAGGTTCTATGTTTAGAAATTAGCATGGTTACCAAATAAGCCAAAAGAGTCACTTATTTGGAAGTCACAGTAAATGGTAAAGAAGTAAAAAGGAAAAAGAAAGTCACTCACATGCTTGAAGCTGTCTTACAGGGGCCATCTTGAAATAAATCTGACTCTGAGGGTTGGGAAGAGACTCTAAAATATTCTACAATGCAATGTTTTACAAATTGTGAGTCAAATTTCTTTAAGGAGTTGTGAAATCAGTTTGGTTGACCGTGATGAGCATTTTTTAAAAAGAAGTAAAATAGATCGAATAACATAGGATAAATGCTATTAACATAAGGTTAAACATTATGAAATTTTTTTATGAATATAGTGTGTCTCTGTGAGTATATCTACTGGGTTATGATGAAAAACATTATTTCTCATTATGGGCTGCAGTCAAAAAAGCTTGAAAACCATGATAGTAGGGGAACCTACTTCTTATTGCAGAACTGTTGCACCAGATCCTCATTCTGATGCTACCCCAGCAAGGGTCCATTCTGAGCAAGGAAAAGCAAGAGAACATTGTCCTAGAACCTAAAATGATAGAACAGTTCATTGTGTTTTTCTGACCCTGAACAGGGAGTGCTCACAGCAGGCTTTTCACGGCTTAGACGAAACATTAGCCCTTGTTAGAAGAGATCCCTGAAGAATAGCAAGGAGGAGGTTAGGGTACACTGTCTAATTCATTAAGTACAAATTTACATTTTAAAACCTTTCTTTGGAGAAATGACCCATCATATTTTTCTTCTTATAGCTCTTCTTATAGCTCTGGAATAATTTTTCAAGGTGTACCTAGCGTGAAGTTCATTTTTTAAAAATTAGTATTATGCACCTAATTCATTCACCATAACAACACGGCAAACCTGTGGTTTCCAAAGGCAGAATTCAACAGTCTATAAAAACAACACCCCATTGTGGTCAGGCACAGTGGCTCATGCCTGTAATCCCAGCACTTTGGGAGGCCGAGGCAGGTGGATCACGAGGTCAGGAGATCGAGACCATCCTGGCTAACATGGTGAAACCCTGTCTCTACTAAAAATACAAAAAATTACCTGGGGGTGGTGGCGGGCGCCTGTAGTCCCAGCTACTTGGGAGGCTGAGGCAGGAGAATGGCTTGAACCCAGGAGGCGGAGCTTGCAGTGAGCCGAGATCGCGCCACTGCGCTCCAGCCTGGGCGACAGAGCGAGACTCTGTCTCAAAAAAAAAAAAAACCAGTTCTGTTTTTGTTTTTTAACTGAAATACCACAATGTGACAATCTAAGGCAAAAGAAAGGTTAATGGCTTGGATAACACTGGAACCAAGCTGAGACAACACTCTAAATTCTCTCTGTATAAGTTTAGAGGGAGGCAATTTATAACCTAAGCAGATATGTCATGACTTTTAGTCATTAATGTATCAGTATGAGAGCATTTCCACCAAGGCTTGATGAGAGCCACTGTTGGTAAGGACACGGAGAAATGGGTATCTTGTATGCCCTGGATGGTAATTTGGTGAAGCCTCTTTTTGAGGACAATTCAAAAATATCCTTTAAAAAGCACATGGATTTGGTCTGTAATTTCTTTCTTTTTTTTTTTTTTTTTTTTTTTTTTTGAGACAGGGTCCCACTGTGTCATCCAGGCTGCAGTGCAGAGGCACAATCATAGCTCACTGTAGCCTTGACATCCCAGGTTCAAATGATTCTCCCACCTCAGCCTCCTGGGTAGCTGGGACTACAGGTACACATCACCTACCAAACTTTTTCTTTTTTTTTTTTTTTTTTAATTTTTAGTAGAGGTGAGGGCTCACTATGTTGCCCAGGCTGGTCTCAAACTCCTGGCCTCAAGTAATCCTCCTGCCGTAGCCTCTCAAAGTGCTGAAATTACAGACGTGAGCCACCACACCCTTGTTGCCTTATAAATTCATTGCAAGAAACTTTATGGATACACTCGAAAAACTGTGCCAAGATGTGCATATAAGGATACTCATTATATCATATAAAATTAACACAATTTACATGCCCATCAATAAGGGAGAAAGCAAATAAATTATAGTAAATTCATGCTACAGATTATACAGCATTTTTTAAAAAATGAGACAGATCTATATTCTTTTTTTCTCTGCATTTCAATGGATACAAAAAGGCAGGTCTATATTCTGATATGGAACGATTTCCAAAATATATTGTAAAGACGAAGGAAAAGAACAACGTTTACACTATTGTATGCAGTATAGTATATAGCTGCTTAGGTACATAAAAAGGATATATTTAAAAAGGATATAAACACACAACCACAAAAGGAAAAAAAACGCACATACGCTAGTACATGCGTAATATGTTTTTGAAAATAAGACAGTTATATAAGTGGTGGGATTATAAATCATTTTGGTTTTTACTTATATATGTTTACATTTAAAAAGCCAAATAGATGTAAGAAAAATATCTCCTTCTACTCTGATATATCTAATACATGTTGCCTTATCAGGAAAGAAACTAACAAAAATGAGTCAGTTATCTAATCTTTATAAATTATCTAGGCTAGTAGTTGTCCTGAGATCTTGAATCTTTTTTATTTTTTCTGATTGTTTTATAAACTTTTCTTTTTAAATAAAGAAATTTTTATCAAATGTTTGCATCCTAGAGTTGGATTCAAACACGGCCCACCCACTGCCATTGACTTATGTGGCAGTCTTTTTTATTCTACAGCTTCCCTGACCAACTATTATTCTTTTATTTCTAGTACTTTTTTATTGAAAAACCCAAATGTGGGCCAGGTGCGGTGGCTCATGCCTGTAATCCCAGCACTTTGGGAGGCTGAGGCGGGTGGATCACGATGTCAGGAGTTCGAGACCAGCCTTACCAACATGGTGAAACCCCGTCTCTACTAAAAATACAAAAATTAGCTGGGCACGGTGGCACATACCTATAATCTCAGCTACTCAGGAGGCTGAGGTAGGAGAATTGCTTGAACCTGGGAGGCCGAGGTTGCAGTGAGCCGAGATCACACCACTGCACTCTAGCCTGGGTGACAGAGGGAGACTCTCTGTCAAAAAGAAAAAAAAAAAAAAAAAAGGAAAGAAAAAGAAAAAAAAACCTAAATGTTTGCTGTAGTATTTTCAGAGTCTGGACTTTGCTGATTGCCTTCATGTCCCATCTCTCTATACATTCCACAGTTCTTTGTAGTTTGTAAAAATTGGTGGTTAGATCTAGAGGCTTGTTCAAGTTTAGGTTAGATTTTTTTTTTTTTTTTGGCAAAGCTATTTCACAGATAGTGGTATGCACTTGATCAGGAGTTATACAATTAATAAGTCTATATTTTGTGTGTGGTGTTATCAGTCATTAATTATTGTTGTCTTGATCCAAAAATTCCTTAGGGGTTGTGATATTTGAATTCTATCATTTCTCCTTAATGTTTTAGCTGGAGTATTTTTATACAGAGAAACTTGCTTTAATCAATTATTTAGTTACCCCGAGGCACAGTTCATATAGGAAAGTTATGCTTAAGTCTTCCTTTTTTTTTTCCCCCAGAGACAGGGTCTTGCTCTTTAACCCTGGCTGGACCACAGTGGTGCCATCATAGTTCACTGCAGCCTTGAACTCCTGGGCTCAGGCAATCCTCTCGCCTCAGCCTTCAAGTAGCTAGGACTAAAGATGTACACCACAATGCTCAGCTGATATTTTAATTTTTTATAGAGACGGGGTCTTACTGTGTTGCTCAGTCTGGTCTTAAACTTAAGTCTTTCCTTTATTTACCACTTTTCAAAATGATTTGTTTGTTTCCTAGAATCCTCCAAAAGCAATCAATATACTTAAAAATATATTATAATGAACTCCTGGGTTTGATGTCATTATTCTTACTGATGTTCAGTTCATAATGTTCATTCTTCAGCCAGTAGGAACATAGTCATGTTAGATCGTGTGTTATTTCGACATAACCCTAGTAAGTTTTGACAGCTTTATAACTACAGAATATGAAAACATATTGCTGGCTATCTTGTGTATTTCCTGTTTCAGACAATTTGGGTGACAGAAGTGTCTGCTGCTATAGATGTATAGTTAGAGATATACACATATTCAAAGGTAAACTAAGATAAACACATCACACATTTCATAACAATGCTTTCAGTTTACATTCAAGATTACAGAAATTCTTAACCTTATCAGTCTTACATCATTCACTCCCTTCTCCCTTAGTGAAAATCTTGGTTCTCAATGATATCATTATAAATACTTGTTGGGTCTATCCCACCGTATACACTCAACACTTTCAAAATAACAGTATCAATATTACCCCCAACAATGCCATTACTGAAAACACTTTAAGGTATTTTTGCTGTTCTTTTTTGTTATTAGGATATATTCTACTGATGGTATACAGTAATTTTCTGTTCAAAAGTCACTTGGAATAGTTCATTTCTGTGTGGTTATGCCACAAACTGGATATATACTTAGATTAATTGGTTTCTTTTTTTTACATTCCATTTTTGGGATTGTTTTAAGATTTAATTTTGTTTTCTAGTTATATAAAGTATGTATATATTTTCAAAGTCAAATACGAAAAGCAAGGTATACTGAGAAAAGTCATGCTGTTATCCCAGTCTTCTGTAATCCCTCCTTTTCCCCACTGGTAACTTTTTGTATTTTTTTCTATTGTGGTAAAATATACATATCATATAATTTATCATTTTAACCCCTTTAAGTACAATTCATTGGCACTATGTACATTCAGAATGTCCTACAACCGTCACCACTGTCCATTTTTAGAACATTTTTATCATTGCTAACAGAAACTCTGTACCCATTTGATAATAACTCCCTATTCCTCCTCTCCAACCCCTGGTAACCTCTATTTTATTTTCTGTTTCTATGAATTTGTCTGTTCTAGGTACCTTATCTAAGTGGAATCATATAATATTGGTCCTTTCGTGTCTGGATTATTTCATTTGTTATAAGATTTCAAGGTTCATCGATGTTGTAGTGTATATCAGAATTTTACTCCTTTATAAGGCTAATATTCCACCATAGGCACATACTATGTGGTGTTTATCCATTCATCTGTTGATGGACATTCGAGTTATTTCTACCTTTTGACTATTATGAATAATGCTTCTGTGAACACTGGTGTGCAAGTATCTATTTGAGTCACTGCTTTCAATTATTTTGAGTAAATATCGAGTAATGGAATTGCTGGATGAAATGGAAACTCTATGTTTAACTTTTTGAAGAACTGTCCAACTGTTTTCTTCAGTGGCTGCACCACATTACATTCCCACTATCAGTGTACAAGGCTCCAATTTCTCTACATCCTCGCCAACACTTGTTATTTCCCATTTTTTAAAGAGTAGTACTGGCCCAGTGTGGTGGCCCACACCTATACTTACAGCACTTTGAGGGGCTGAGGCAGAAAGATTTCTTCAACCCAGGAGTCTCATACCAGCCTGGGCAACATAGTGAGACACTGTCTCTACAAAAAAAAAAAAAAAACTGTCTGGTGCAGTGGCACATGCCTGCAGTCCCAGCTACTCAAGAGGCTGAGGCAGGAGGATGACTTGAGCCCAGGATGTTGAGGCTGCAGTGAGCCATTTTCGTGATCACACACACTGCACTCCAGCCTAGGCGACAGAGCGAGACTCCGTCTCAAAAAAAAAAAAAAAAAAAAAAAAAAAAAAAAAAAAAAAAAAAAAATAGGTGTGAAATGGCATCTCATTGTGATTTTGATTTGCATTTCTCTAATGTTTAGTAATGCTCAGCATCTTCTCAAGTGCTCACTGACCATTTATTTATCTTTTAATGTAAAACTACTCAGATTATCCATTTTTAAATTGCATTTTCCGTTTTTATTATTGACTTGGAAGAAATCTTTATTTTATTTTTTTTTTGATAGGGAGTTTCACTCTTGTTGCCCAGGCTGGAGTGCAATGGCATAATCTCCATGCACTGCAACTTCTACCTCCCAGGTTCAAGTGATTCTCCTGCCTGAGCCTCCCAAGTAGCTGGGGATAGAGGTATCTGACACCACACCCAGCTAATTTTTGTGTTTTTAGTAGAGACAGGGTTTCACCATGTTGATCAGGCTGGTCTTGAACTCCTGACCTCAGGTGACCCACCCACCTTGGCCTCCAAATGTGCTGGGATTACAGGCATGAGCCACAGCGCCTGGCCCTTTTGTATATTCTAAATGCACATCCTTTAATAGAGATATGATTTGCAAATATTTTCTCCCCATTCTCTGGGGTGACTTTTCACTTTTTTGATAGTGACTTTGAAGCATAAAAAGCATAAAAGTTTTCAATTTTGATGGTGTCCAATTTATCTACTTTTTTTAGTACTTGTTCTTTTGGGGTCATCTCTAAGGAACAATTGGTGATTACAAGGTCTTGATCATCTACTTCTGTATTTTCTTCGAAGAGTTTTATACATTAAGTTCTTATATTTACCTCTGTTTTCCATTTTGAGCTAATTTTGTACATGATGTGAGGTAGGGTTCCAATTTCATTCTTTTACATTTGGATATACAGTTGTCCCAGCACCAGTTGTTGAAAAGACAAATTCTTCCCCCATTGAATTTTCTTGGCACCCTGGTTAAAACTCGATTGACTGGAAATATGAGGCTTTATTTTTAGATGCTCAATTCTCTTCCATGTTTATCCTTATGCCAGGACCACCCTATCTTGATTATTGTAGCTTTGTAACAACTTTTGAAACTGAAAAGTATGAGCCCTCCAACTTTGCTCTTCTTTTTCAAGATTGTTTTGGCTAGTCTTTGAATTTATTGAATTTTGAGTCCCTTGGATTTCTATGCACATTTTAAGATCAGCTTGTGAATTTCTGCAAAGAAGCCAGCTGAGATTTTGATGGGGATTGTATAGACTCTGTAGGTAAATTTGAGGCCACAGTGCTTTTTTCACTTAACAGTGTACTCTGGAGAGCAAACCACACTGGGAGATAGAGATATTTCTCACTTCTTTTCTCAGGTGTGCAGTGCTGCAATTTATGTATGTCACATGATTACTCAACCTGTCCCCACTTGATGAATATTGAGGTTGTTTCCAGGTTTTTGGTTAATATAAATAGTGCGACAGTGAAAAACTCTATGCATGTATGTTTGTTTGTTGTTTTGTTTTGTTTTTTAAGATGGAGTCTCTCTCTGTAGCACAGGCTGGAGTGCCGTGGCATGTTCATAGTTCCCCACAGCCTCCACTTCCAAGGCTCAACCTGTCCTTCCATCTCAGCCTCCTGAGTAGCTGGGACTACAGTCATGTACCACCATGCCTGGCTAATTTTTTTTATTTTTCTGTAGAGATGAGGTCTCACTATGTTGCCCAGGCTGGCCTCAAGCAGCCTTCCCACCTTAGCCTCCCAAAATGTTGTGGTTACAGGTGTGAGCCACCACACCTAGCCCAGTAGTAGTACTAGCCCAGTGTGGTTGCCTTCTTGTATTCTGGGCAGTCTAACTTCGTTATGGATGTATAGAAGAGGGTTTGCTAAAACAAAGATTTGTCAAAACAAAGGGCAAAGGTACATGTAATGTTTGCTTGATATTGCCAAATTTATCTCCATAGGATGCATATCATTTTGAATTGCCACCAGCAGTATGTGACAGTGCCTATTTCACCACTTTCTCTCTCTAGAGTATGTTGTCAAATTTTCAGAGGTTTTTAACAGCAGAAAAACTCATCAATAGACCAAGAAGCTTTGGAACTTATAAAATACTTACTTCTCTGTCTCATAAGCAGCCTTACAAAGCTTTTCCAAAGAAAAAATGCACCTTGAATGTCTTCTTTAACACATAAGTGATTGCACCCACTCTTGTGTGTTTATCCAGAATAAACACCCATATATCTAAAATTCATAAACGTGGACAACTTAGAATTTATGTAGATCTTTTGGGCAGTAAACAGAATGAATTTGAGAGAACTACCATATAATATTTACAATAAGTGTTCAGGCCAGGGGCGGTGGCTCACACCTGTAATCCCAGCACTTTGAGAGGCCGAGGTGGGTGGATCACCTGAGATCAGGAGTTTGAGACAAGCATGGCCAATATGGCAAAACCTCGTCTCTACTAAAAATACAAAAAAATTAGCCGGGCGTGGTGGCAGGCTCCTGTATCCCAGCTACTTGGGAGGCTGAGGCAGGATAATCGCCTCAACCTGGGAGGCAGAGGTTGCAGTAAGCCAAGATTGTGCCATTGCACACCAGCCTGGGCAACAAGAGTGAAACTCCATCTCAAATAAATAAATAAATGTTCATTAAAACTTCCTTTTTAGCAATAAGAAACTTGTACGTAAGTCGCAGAAGTCATAAAGACTCTTGGTCAGAGTTTATCTCCCCTGTAGTTAGTCTTTCCTGGCCTCTCCTTGACAAACGTAAATTAGATGTTACTCCTCTGTGTTTCCCCCTCTGCCCTTCCATGGCACCCAGGCATTTCTCTATTACAGAATGCTTCAGGCCTGGTGCAGGTGACTCATGCTTGTAATCCCAGTACTCTAGAAGGTAGCACTTTGGAAGGCAGGAGGATTGCTTGAGGCCAGGAGTTCAAGGCCAGTCTGGGCAACATAGTGAGACCCAGTCTTAAAAAGGTGTGTTTTTTGTTTATTTGTTTTTGTTTTTAAATTAGCCAGTATAGTGGCATGCACCTGTAGTCCCAGCTACTTAGGAGGCTGAGTTGAGAGGATTCCTTGAGCCCGGGAGTTTGAGACTGAAGGGAGCTATGATTTTACCACTGCACTCCAGTCTGGGTGACAGAGCAAGACTCTGTCTCTTAAAAACGAAACAAAACACTTCAGAAATCAGTCTAGTTGCAGATGGCTGCATTGCATTATATTGTATAATCACCATTAACATTTTCTTTTTGCCTGAATTGCTCACTAACTGAACAAAGAATTTTGTGCCTTGCTCATTTCTAACCATCAGCAACCCCTGGCATATAGCTTGGTACTAAATGAGCACTTGTTCATTTGATGGTCATTTTACAAATATTTTTTGTATATTCATGTTGTGCAAGGTGCTGAGAATAAAGGAGTAAAAAAAAGGACATGGATTCTCTCTTCCTGAAGCCAATCATCTATAAAAGATGAACAAATATTTAACAAGCAAATACGTAGTTATAAAATATGGCAAGAATTGCGAAAGAAGAGTGAAGGATACTGTGATAGAAACTAACAGAAGGACCCAAGTTTGATTGCAGGGGTCATGAAAACCTCACAGAAAGTAATACTCATATGCATGTGATTCAAGACATAAACTATAGCCTCAAATAAAATAAACAAAAATCTACAGTTTGCACAGTAAAAAAGATAGGGGATAATTTTTAAAAATCATATAACAGGTTGCAGATTAGTTTTTCTTGATATTATGATGATTTTTCTGAAGCCCTGACCTTTCTCTGGACAGAACATTAAATCATATTTCATAATCTGTTGGCTTACGTATACTGGCTCTGGAGATTTAATTCATGAAGCTTCTCCAGGGAGAAATTTTGCTATTATTATTTTTACAGAATCTCTTGAGATGGCCACCTCAGAGAATAATACAGCCAGTAAACAGGCAAAGGGGAATAACAACATTTTGCTCTCCATATAAAAAGGCAAGCCAAGACAGCATGCTCAGATGATAATGAGGAACAATTAAATCAGACTCTTGCTTATAAAGTTCATCAAGTGTCCAGGGAAGAAAAATAAATGTTAGAAGTTAATACTTTTTGTGCTCCATGACAATCATAGACCGATCACAGAGAAACTAGTCTAAGTTGGAGAGCTTGGGTTACTGATGGGATTGGAAATGGCCACTTGTGATTCAGCAAGTGGCTGGGCAGGCCTGGCTGGCGTGGGAGAGGTGCCTGGCGTGCTGAGTCATACATTGTGACTGGCCCTTCTCCAGAGCAGAGAGACAGGAAGTTCAGCTGGCACAATGTGTTGTCCACCCTTCTGCCTCTCCAGCCAGAAAGGCAATTTATTTCCCTATTGACCAAGCTGCACCATGTTCAGAATTGTAGGTCAGAGGGGGATGTACTAGAATTACTACCAAGTGAAGAGATTCTTACTCAGCCTTCACACCTTCATCCCAGGCTCTTTACTTTTAATGCACCCAATGTTCCTTTACCCGTCTAGTGATTATAGCCAAACTACACCAATTGCCTCTTCAGAAATGTTGTGCTTTTCTCCTGTCTCTGCTCTTATCTCAGGGGCTCTACTATTCATCTCTATTTCTGATGTCCAGCAGTAGAAACGCTACCAGGAAAGCAGGAATAATATGACATAATGGTTTCTCTCAGACCTAAGAATATTAAAGTATCAGTGGTGATTTTGTTTTACTAAAATATTTGAATTTATCATGTTAAATGGCTCTTTGAAATTTTTAAGTTGATTTTGCAGTTGTAACTAAGTTTAAAATGTTTGGTTTTAGAGTTGTAAAAGTCATGATACATATAATAACATTAAAATAAAATATATGTTAACACTGAGGGTCTTAGAGAATTTAGGGGTCAAGAGTTAGAATCCAGCTTTGTCATCACTTTCTGTTTTTGTGGCTATTGAAGGAAATGGAATGTGTCACTATCAGCATACTTATTTACAGGAACTAGTATTTGAAGATATATGAAATTATACATGTAATATATTAGTACAGCACCTCAGAAATAGTAAATTCTTAAAAATATTAGCTATCTTAAAGAGTGACATTGCATATATACGATTCTTTAAGTTTCTCCAAGAATTTCCTTCTTGAGTTTCCTTTCTGTAACTACGCTTTTCAATTCATCAAACTTAGTCACAGTGAGAATACCTCACCCAATTAAATGCCAATCCTGCTTAAACTCAATATGCTTTTAAACAGCAATAAAAATGAACTAGTGATCTATTAAGTGCAATCTAAGGAGAAAAATACAAATCTGCAGGATAGATTCTTGTTTAATTATAACTACAAGTCTCAAATGGATACTTAGAAAATCCTGTTCTAATTCTCTATTAATTTCACAGGTCTTCGCGGCATCTCAAAATTTCCTATACTCTGACCACCTTCATTCTCAGTTGATGGCCTCATATACCACAGGGAAAACACAGGCAATGGCATAAGAACTACTTCATCTGCCCTCTGACAAGCCCAGCAGCTCACACACATACAGACTTCCAAACTCTGCTTTCTCTCCTAGTACATGAAGGAAGTGTCCCCACTTCCACCTGAGGTCAGCTCATTCACCTGTGCCCTGAGTCACATTCATCTCACTACCTACAGGACCTGACTTGGCAATCATCCCCCCTCTTTACCATATTACCAATTTCTTCCTCTCAATTGGCTCATTCTTGTTACCATTCAAACTTGTCTATGTACATCTTAAAATATATGTAGGAATATATATAAATAGAATACATATTTATAAATAATACATAACATACATAATAAATAATATATGAATAATAATATGAAATATATAAAAATAAATATTTTATTGTAGCCAGTAATATACACAAGAGGATAATAGAATGTGAACAACTAGCATTTACTTTTGGAAATCAAGATTGCTTTAATATTTACAAATCAACTTACTTCACTCATAATAGAAATGATCTCAGTGAAACAAAAGTATTTGATAAAATATTATACTCATTCATGTGAAAAAAATAAAAACTTCTAGTGACTCAGGACGGAAAAGAAACTTTCTTATTGTGATAAAGAATATCTACAAATAGCCTACAGCAAATATTTTATAAACTCTTGATATATTGAAAACCTTCCCTGTGAACTCAGGAAAAAGAGACAAAGATGTCCATTATCACTACTTTTATTCGACATTGTTCTCAATGCATGTGCAATATGCATGGAAAGAAAAGATAAGAAGATTGAAAGCGAAGAAATAAACCTGCCACTATTAGTAAATTATGTGAATGTAAATATTGAAAATCCAAGAAAACCTATGGGACAACTAGTATAATTAATAAGAGAATTTAGCCAGGTCACTGAACACAAAGTCAATATTAATAATCAATTGTATTTTAGTATATAAGCATCAAACTAGCAAGAAATACAATTGTGATAAATAATACCACTTGTAATCTTATCAAATACCTAGTCATCAGTCTAAAGACAAATACGCTAGACCTCTACATGAAAAACTAAAACCAAAGAGAGAAATTAAGGGATATCTACATAAATAAGGAAATGTATATCCATATATATGTATATGCATGTACATATATATATATATATAAAATGTATGAATTTGAAATTTGATATTTTAAAAAGATGTTAGTTATCCCTGAATTAATCTGTAGACTCCATGTACCCAATATACATACCAGCAGCTTTAAAATACAAATTGAAAAGCCACTTATGAAATTTATACGGAATTTTAAAGAATCAGTTGTAGCCAACATAATCCAAAGATGAATTACTGAAAATCCAGTATAAAACTACAGTAATTAAAACAGAGTGATAAATATGCAAGAGTATACAAATGAATAAATGGAACAGAGTCAAGAAACCCACACATAGATGGTGACTTGATTAATAACAAATGTAGTTCTGTGGTGCAGTAAGGAAAGTATAAGCTCATCAACAAATGGTTAAGGGTCAATTACTCATTTATATGAAGACAAAATAAAATTTGATCCTAGACTGTAGATCTAAATGTGAAAGCTAAAACAGTGAAGCTTCCAGGAAACAGGATAGAATAGCTCCACCTTGGCATAGGCAAATATATATATATATATATTTTTTTTTGAGACAGCGTCTGGATCTGTCGCCCAACCTGGAGTGCAGTGGCGCCATGATAGCGGCACACTGCAACCTCCAACTCTCGGATTCATGGGATTCTCATGCCTCAGCTTCCCAAGTAGCTGGGATTCACAGGCATGTGCCATTATGCCCGGCTAATATTTGTATTTTTAATAGGGACGGTGTTTCACCATGTTGGCCAGGCTTGTCTCAAGCTCCTGGCCTCAAGTGATCTGCCTGCCTCGGCTTCCCACAGTGCTGGAATTACAAGCGTGAGTCACTGTCCCCAGCCAGACAAAAATTTCTTAAAGAGGACACAGAAATCACTACGCATAAAGAAAAAGATTGATAAATTGTACCACATTAATTCCTAACATTTTTTATTATTAAAAAAACACCATTATTGCAGTGAAAAAGAAAGTCAGAGATGGTGCAAATAGTTTATATGCCCCAAAGAAAGACTTCTTGGTGAAGTTTCACAGCTCATCCTATATATATAATAAATTAGATACTAATTTGTATTTCTTTTACTTCTGGTATATTATTGTCCCTATATTTTTTACCCATAAAAACAAAAGATAGGTTATTCAATGTCTCATTTCATGTTAGTAACTCTGTTCTATCATCCTCAACATATGACAAGAAACTCCTGACTCAGGGTAGAGTTCTACATACATAATATCAAAAATGATTCCATACTTTCTTCTAAAATGTATCAATTACATGTAGGCTGTATGCCTGTTGTCAGGCATAGTTATATGTACTTTTTCTAGACACTTTCCCTACTGATAAACACATCTTTCTTTTCATTTGTTTTATTTGGTTTCCATGAAGAAGAATTACGTGATTCATCCTTTTCCTTAGAAATATTTATGTTAATTCATTCAAACATCTTAGATAATTCACTACTTCTTTATCTGAGTAGAAGATTTAAAATTTATTATACCTTTATATGCAAGCAAGCAAATGACATTCCAGTGCTAGGAAGCTAACACATGTCAGTGAAGATACCAATTTTTGAATTAATTAAAATCTGTGTGATAGAATACATTTTAAATATGTGTTACAAATTATAATAAATATTTACTATTGCCAACTTGATAGTAACAAATAACACAAATCACAAAGGTTAACACTTTTTTCTCTTTGCCACATATCTTCTGAAAATTTCCTTATCCTCCATTTCTGCACCTGGACAACATCTGACTTGGTATGTGCTAAACAAACGCTTTTAAAAAAGTTTTAAAAAAGACTTGTATGTAGAATATATAAAGAGCTTTTATGGATCAATAAGAAAAAGAAGCAACCAATAGAAAGATGGTCAAAAGAGTCAAACAAGCACTTCCCAAAAAGGGATTCTAAATGGTCAATAAGTAAAAATATGCCCAAACTCATAAGTCACCAGAAAAATGCAAATTAAAACCACAGGGAGATATCATTACACATTTGCTGGAACACTCAGAGTTAAATAAACTGGTAATATCCGGTGTTGGTGAGGCTTTGGAGCAACTTGACTTTTCATACATTGCGTATGTGAGTATAAACTGGCACAAGCTCTTTGGAAAATTGTTTGCCAGCTAAACCTATGTAAACCCTAGGACCCAGTGATTTAATTCTCAAGTTTACATTCCAAAATATGTGTAGAAAAATAAAAAGTACACATATTTTGGAATATAAACTTGAGAATTAAATCACTGGGTCCTAGGGTTTACATGTGTACAAAAGTACATATATTTTGGAGTTTGCCAAAAGATACAAATAAGAATGTTAATAGCAGTACTCTGCGAAAGTCTCAAATTGGACACGATCCAAATGCCTATCAATAGTAAAAAACGTAAATGAACCATGGAGTATTTGTACAATGGAATACAATAGAGAAATGGCAACACACTATTGCTGCCTGTCACAACGTGAATCTCAAAACTCACTTTGTACCTCTCCTCCTCTACTTGGAAAATAAAATCACTCATTAAATGATTTTATTTCTCATTTTCTCATTAAGCCTCTCCCGTTGTTCCCTTTGGTCTTTTGTCCCACCATGTGGATTTGGCTCTTATTAAGATCTTGATAGAGACAGGAGACAGCCAAGGGTCCCGGAGAAACCCAGCCTCCAAGTCTAAAACAGCCTGAAGGCTGAAAAACCGGACTGCTGTTCCTGGATGAAGCCCGCGCTTTCCTGGCTCATTCTCTCTAAATAATGCCCACTTGCGCAGTCAGGGAAGTGGGTGGAGCCAGGGGAAGTTAGCGCTGTTTGCAGGGGGAGGAGCCTGGCCTCTTCAGTTTCTGTGTGGTAACCTGGGATTCAATCTGTGAGGCAGGAGGTTGTTGGCAAGATTCCCTCTCGCTTTGCTGAGAGTTTTTCTTTCTTTTTCCTTTTCTCCCAATAAATTCCGTTTTCCTCACCCTTCTATGTGTCTGCAAGCCTAATCTTTCCTGGTCATGTGACAAGAGCCCAGTTTTAGCTGACCTAAGGAGAAAGTTCTGCAACAATCTCAATATATTTTTTATTTTTAGTTTTAGTTTTTTAGAGGCAGAGTCTTGCCCTGTCACCCAGGCTGGAGGGCAGTGGAGTAATCACTTCAAACTCCTGGCCCAAGGGATCCTCCTACCTCAGCCTCCAAAGAAGCTGAGATTACTCAGCTAATTATTTTATTCTTATTTTTTTGTAGAGATGAGTTCTCACTATGTTGCCTAGGCTGGCCTCAAACTCCTGGCCTCAAGTGATCTTCCCGCCTCAGCCTCCCAAAACACTGGGACAAGGTCACAATATTTATCTTCTCGAGTAAGGAGTCTGCTGTTTTTGTCTCCTTCTTCTTGACCTTGCAGCATCTGAAATGGTTTTCCCACCTTCCTTGCTGAAGAACTTTTCTCTCTGGAAGATTCCAGGATGGCAGACTCCCCTGACTTACCCATAGCTTATTGATTAGCTTCATGACTGTTGTCTTTCTGTCTAGTTTCCTGAATCTTCCTCCTCTACCAGAACTATTAAAGAGCAATGTCTTTAGTCCTCAGACCTTCTGTTCCATCTAGTCTCTCTCCCAAGATGTTCCCTTCAAGTCACTGGTTTAAATGGCATCTAACAACCAATGATTCCCATATTTTTGTTTTGTTGGACTTTATACACCCTGAATTTCTCTTTGAACTCCAGATTCACTTACTGCCTATTCAAGAGCTCTATCTGAATTACTAAGGGCAGTTCAAAATTAACAGAGCTAAAAGAGTTTTCCTGATTTTCACAATGAATCTGCTCCTCCTCCAATCTCCCCATCTAAATGAATGACACGATCATCTAAGTTGCTTAGGCTAACAGTCCAGGAGTCATTTATTTTATTCTTTCTTTGAGCTAAGGGGCAGGAATGTTTTCTGAGCAAAGCCAGTTGGATTCTCTCCCAGGACTTTCAATCTTGAGTGGGTGACACAAGGTTAGAAAATTGGTTGGAGCTGATTCATGTCTGCCCAGACAGCTTAAGAGCCTATTCAATAGTTCCTGCTACCTAGATTTCCAGAATGGCCTTAGTCCCTAATCTTTGTGAAACCTGCTACTTCAGCTTTGCTTCTGAGTCTTTACCCCATATCCATCCAGTGAATTTCTTTTGAGCTTAAATTTTCTGATGGCTCCTTGCGTTGTTTTCAATAAAGGATGAGTAAATGAATATGTGAATATCTGCATTATAAAGACTCAGCTTCCTGTTCATCAGTCAGTCAACATCTCTAGGTAAAACAATGACTGCGTACTGGCCACAGAATAACACTTTTCTACTAAGTTCTTTTTCAGAGACTGCGCTCCCTTCTCTACTTTTGCAAGTTCATCAGGGTCATACGCCAAAAGAACTTCTTCCTTGAACCCTTTCAGAGCACTACAAGGACTCAATATCCTCATGTGGCTCTGAGTTCTTGCAGTATTTATAGTTTCTACCATTTCCTTGATCATTTTGTGGACTTCTTAAACATATTTTATGTATTATGGTGGATTGTTTGCAAAACTGGCCACAGTAATATCTCTGCCTGGCTTTTTGCAATGTTGACTTTGCCATGCCACTCATCAGAAGTGGAGCCTTTCTCCATCCCTTGAATCTGAGCCTGACATCGTGATTTACTTTGGCCAATAGGATAGAAAATGTGACTGTGGCAGATGCTGAAAAAGTGCTTGCTCATTAAGTTTGTCAGCTATTGCTGTTAGGAACCCTTCCACCCCCATGTGAAGAAGCCAGGGTTAGTCTCATGGCAGAAGAAAAAGGTTAGGCTAGCCCCCACCTTCAAGGCCTAGATGGATAGTTTTGAATCACTGACTCACATAACAGCCCAGACTGGAAGAACTGCCTGGCCAATCTGCAGAATCATGAGACACCAATACTTGCTGTTTTGAGTTAGTAAGTTTTGGGGCAGTTTGTTGCATAGCAAAATCTGTCATAGTGCATCTAATTCTTAACCTAAAAGCAAGTCTATACAGCCCTTGAATATTGGGAAGCGTATTCTTTTTACAGGATTTTACATTATGTGTGTAAATGTGTATGCATGTTTAGGGATGACGCACCTGATAAAATGATCTTTTATATCCTTACTAGCTCAAATTAGAGCTATACAAATTAGTATAGATTCCTCTAAAAAGGATGGAATTTGACTTCCATTGCATCTCTATTGCCATCCCAGAAGACTTATGTCCAAACAACATGTACTGGGAAGAAATATATACTGAAAAGAAACAAAGAGTGTTCATGCTTAGAAAATTTAGGAATTCCCCCCACAGCAATAAAACATTCTAATAAAACATGTTTAATAATGTAAGTATAAAATAAAATAAAATTTCAGGATCTTCTAAATTGATTTTGACAAGGGGGAAGTTAAGCCCTGGAAACTGAGTGAGTCACATGGCATGTCTGCAATTCTGCATCTTAGATTATAGCTTACCTCTCTTCCTCATTGTTCTTATTCTATAAATGACTAGGAGAGACCAGACCTCCCCTTTCCAATCACTGATCTTTGTTATAGATTAACTGCCTCCCTATAGTCTTGTACCTAACTCAGACATGATGGAGCCCAAGGCCCCATGACAATTACATCTTCAGAGTAGAATGTTTAAATATACATTTCTCAAAAGAAAAAGACCACTTTGACTAATCAGATTGTTGTAACTATGCATTAAACCTTACATAGAAAGATGGTGAAATTCTGTTAAACTTCCCTGAACTTTGTCTATAAATGATCCCCAATGTCTACATTTCAGAACTCTGACTTCCATTCCTTGAATTCTGTGCTTCCTGGGGGGCCTGTCCTCAAACTTTGTACTTGAATAAACTCGCTTTAAACTAGATTCTGACCATTTTGATTACTTTATGTTGACAACAGAAAACAATTACAATAAAATGTTGCTTTAAATAAGCAATCGTGTGAATGGTATAGATAGTAAAAAGTCAAGTATTTTGAAAAATACAGGGAAAACGATGGGAATGAATTGTGCTAAATACTAACAGTGTTTGTAATAAGCAGAATAAAGGCTCCCCAAAGATGTCCACATTATAATCTCCAGAACCTGCAAATATGTTTTCTTTTGTGGCAAAAGGGACTTTAAGGCCCATCATCAGATAGAGAGGTGATCCTGCATTATCTAAGTAGGCCCAATGTAATCACAAGGGGCCTTAAAAGACAAATAAGGAGAACATGAAGTCAGAGTCAGAGCGAGGTTTGAAGATAGTATGCTGCTGGCTTTGAAGATAAAGGAAGGGGCCACAAGCCGAGAATGCAGGCAGCCTCAAGAAGCTAGAAAAGATAATGAAACAGATTCTCATCTGGAGGCTCTGGAAGAAACACAGCCCTGGTGACACCTTGATTTTAGCCCAGGGAGACTGATTTTGGACTTCTGACCTCCAGAATTGTAAGATAATAAATCTGTGATGTCTTAAGCCACCAAGTTTGTGGTAATTTGTCACTGCAGCAATGGAAAACTAATACAGCAGATATTTCTGCATGATGAAATACAGGTTTTTATTTTTTCATTAGAACTTTCTGTGTTTCCACATTTACAAAATATGTTTTATTTCATATTCAAAAAATTAGATTTAAATTTATAAAAATTTAGAATAAAACAAAAGACTTTCTAGTGCCCAGCCGCAAGTTTAGGTGCAGTTGTCCACTCAAGAATCTTTTCTGGCTATGGGGGAAGCAGGGACATTTCATTTCTAGCAAAGGAAACCAAAAATACTTCACCCCAAATACACTTCTTTGACGTATCTTGAGATGGTGCTTCAGAAGAAGGCATGCAGGCAGGAATAACCCTGAAAAGCTACCTTTCATGGAGATGATTTGTATCTATAGGAAAAAAAATACATTAGTGAAATAAACAACCAGGCGTTCTCTGAGGACTTCCCCATGATCAGATCTCCCAACTACAGACTATCATCTATTCTTTCTGAGAGTTGCTACTTGTGAGATTTCATCTACATAACAAGGACCACCTATGTCCCATGCCTTTCTTTCTCTCCCTTAACCCATAACCTATTTTGCCAAGCTCTTTCTGTAACCTCAAGATGGCATAAAATTGTCAACCATCTAACCCTTTCTGTGAATTTTCATATTGCAAACAAATTTTGTGTGCTTTTTCTCCTATTAATCTGCCTTTTATCAGTTGATTCTCAGTGAACCTTCAGAGGGTGAAGGGGAAATTTTCCCTTGGCCCCTATCCCAGAAGAAGTGTCACTCAGTTGTTTGTGTAAAGTCACCATTTATCAACCACCTACTATGTGAGGTGCTTGAAATACATATTCTTATCACTGTCATTCAAAGTAGTACTGACATGAGTATTCCTGTTATTCCTAATTACGGGTGAGGAAACTAAGTAAAATACCAAACATCACTGGCCATATTCACTCAGTTACCCAGTGGTGGAACAGAGATTCAAACTCAGATTTGTCTGAACCCAGGACCTGCAAAGAAACTGAAGCGCATGTGATTATATGAAAGTATGTTTGTGAGTGTGCAAATGACATTGGTATAATGGCAAAAAGGGCAATTAACCAGAAGCCAAAGGCCTTAGCCCTAACACTAACACACATTCATTCACAGACTCATTTAAAACATATTTATCGAGCACTTACTGTGTGGTAGGCACTGTTATAGAGGATGGGGAATGAGGCAGTGATAAAAAACATAGACATACCTGCCTTACACAGTTTGTATCCTTGTGGGATATGAAAGACAATAAATGAAATAAAACCTGTTCCTTACATATTTTTACAGAAGTCTCACAGATGTGTATAGGGATGGTATAGTGCAGCAGGAAGAGCAGAGGCTTTGAAGTCAGGATTCTTGGGTTTGAGTCTTCCCTCTGCCACTTCCTGGCTGTGTGACTCTGGGAAAATATTTTAGCTCCTTTGAGCCTCAGTTTCTTCAGGAAGAGAATGGGAATAATAATCCCTATCAACCAGGTTGCTATGATGAATAAATGAGATAATATATGTAAAACCCAAAGTAATAGAACACTGCTAATAGGGAAGTTAATATTGTTGATGCTGTGGCTCTGAAGGCCACCTTGAGTTCTTATGGTTTATAATCCCATGAAGAAATGCTAGCACTCTGAGTCACATATGATGGAGGCTGCTTCCAGGGAAGCCACTGAGAAGAGAGAAATAGTTCAGAGAAGGCTGAGCTATATGAACTATGCAAAATGTATCAGGCCCAGAGAGATAGGAGTATGGGACTTCAGTCATATCCCCACACTGATGCCTGGGATTTTGTTTCTGACTAGCTGCCTGGCTCATTATCATCATGATCCTGGAATTTGTGATACAAAGAATAATGTGTAGCCTATCAATAGCTTATGTTACTTTAATGTAAATTTTTGGTGAACAACTTAGAAACTGCCTCTTCTTTTTTCCATAGAAACCCACTTGTCGCTGCTGCTAATTGGAGTATATTCAGG
Organism: Symphalangus syndactylus; assembly: GCF_028878055.3. Taxonomy (NCBI): domain Eukaryota; kingdom Metazoa; phylum Chordata; class Mammalia; order Primates; family Hylobatidae; genus Symphalangus; species Symphalangus syndactylus. The sequence continues at coordinate 39,528,722 of NC_072429.2, forward strand.
GCAACTTGAATCTATGCTCCCCGCTAACAATTTTCAAGCTTTGAGCCCCAATAAACGCTATACTTAATCATATTTTCTGAATCTTGTTTCACATTGACATTTTACCACCCTAGATGGGATCCAAAGTGGAGCTTCAGTGATCCCCTCAAGTTTGTGACAATTGGAATCTTGGTACTGTCATAGGTGTGTGAACCAGAGCAACTCTATCTTAAATAGGAGCTGGGTAAAATGAGGCTGAAACCTACTGGGCTGCATTTCCAGACAGTTAAGGCATTCTAAGTCACAGGATGAGATAGGAGGTCAGCACAAGATACGGGTCATAAAGACCTTCCTGATAAAACAAGTTGTGGCAAAGAAGCCGGCCAAAACCAAGATGGCGACGAGAGTGATCTCTGGTCGTCCTCACTGCTACACTCCCACCAGCACCATGACAGTTTACAAATGCCATGGCAACATCAGGAAGTTACCCTATATGGTCTAAAAAGGGAAGGCATGAATAACCCACCCCTTGTTTAGCATATTATTTAAAAAACTCATAAAAATGGTCAACCAGCAGCCCTTGGGACTGCTCTGTCTATGGAGTAGCATTTGTTCCTTTACTTTCTTAATGAACTTGCTTTCACCTTACTCTGCCAACTTGCCTTGAATTCTTTCTTGTGTGAGATCCAAGAACCCTCTCTTGGAAGCATGGATCAGGACCCCTTTCCTGCAACAGTACCAGAATCAACAGCTTGGTTCACCCAACCTCACCAGATCTGGCAGCCATCTCAGTATCCAAATACTCCCAGGTTAGTTGAGGACTCAGACTTTATTCAAGCCATACACATTCTTAACGCTGTGGGACTGGAATTGAAACTCTACTGAAAGACAGGAGTTTCCTGTGTTATTCTCTAGAGATTATATTTACTTTGTTTTGTGATTTTCACTTTTCTCTGAAGTTAAGGTTTTCTTTGTCGTATTCATTAGAGTTTGTAACCTTTCCTGTAATTCAAAATTTGGTCAAGAAGGATACAGTTTCTCTTGAAAAAGAAGTAAATCTTTGCGGCTTAAGAAAAGACAACTGTAGTTTTTAAAACTGGCCAGATTCTGAAGTGCAGTTCAATTATCTAAAACTGAGGTTTCCTCCTTAAGAAGAGATCCACCATTAGAAATGCCAGCTTGATTCATATTGAATACTTACCATGCCTCTTCATGCAAATATTTAGAAAACTGGTAGAGCATAACTCAGAATGATTCCAACTTACAATGGCCAAAATGTGGTACCTTTTAAAATACCTAAATTAGTTTATTTTCTATACAATTAGAAAAAGGTAGTTTTAGAACCAAATTGAGTGAGAGACTTACTTCCAATAATACCTACAAGTTTCTAAAAGAAATCCTAAAAGAAAAAATTGCCTCCATTCAAGAGGTGAACAAAAGTATATCTGAAGCTATTTCTAAATTTAAAAAGATTTTGGAGGTTTTCTGTTTCACCTCTAACTGGTCCTTCTCCTTCTACTCCTGTGATCTAAACTCATCCCTTTCTGCTCGTTCCCTCAGCTCCCATCCATCTCTTAGGAAGAGAATTTTTAAACAGAGAGAACAAATGGAACAACTACAGAACAAGAATGAAACTACAGAGTTTATAAAAATACAGATCCAACAAACTTTTGTCTATACCAGGTCAGGTCTAATGAATGACACTGATGATTTCTTGACCCAACATTGTACAATATCCTTTTTTGTTTTTTTTTTTTTTTTTGAGACAGAGTCTTGCTCTGTCACCAGGACGGAGTGCAGTGGTGCAATCTCAGCTAACTGTAGCCTCCGCCTTCTGGGTTCAAGCGATTCTCTTGCCTGAGCCTCCTGAGTAGCTGAGATTACAGGCACGTGCCACCACATTCGGCTAATTTTTTGTATTTTTTAGTAGAGACGGGATTTCACCATGTGGACCAGGCTGGTCTCAAACTCCTGACTTCAAGTGATTCACCCGCCTTGGCCTCCCAAAGTGCTGGGATTTTAATCCTGAGTCACCGTGCCTGGCCCAGACAATATCCTTCAAATGCCCTGCTGGACTTCACAGTCCCTTGGAGATACAAATCTTATCATGTCTTTGAAATATTAACATGCAGGAAATTAGCGAAATAGCATTCCAGCTGTGATCAGATCTGAAATGAGTTGAAATCCTTTATATGCTCAAACTGCCTGCTTGGATCTCCTGAAGGATTTACAAAAAAGCATTCCACTCTGTGGTCTAGCAGCTAAGATTCTGCTTTCATGACTGCAGCCCAGGTTTGATTCCCAGTCAGGAAAGCAGTCCTATTTGTTTAAAATCATTTGTAGAACTCTTGATCTTCTGAGGTACCCATTTGTTATTGATCCTTTTCCCTTCCAAAGACAGCTTTTGATTTCCTGTCTCTATCTGTGGGGCATATAGGGCTTTGGGGCCTCCATGAGTAGGTGCTCAACAGAGAAGCTGAGATCCTTGAAAATATGGCTGGACAGAAATACGGGTTGTATTCCATTTGCAGCAAGCAAGACATTTGTTTCTGTGAGATGTCTTTGGTTCTGGATCTTGTGAGGACTACTCTGCACCTCTTTGGAAATGCCTAGTTGGTCCTTGGTTTAGACATAACCTTGGTTAAGGTGTATTGGTTTTGGTAAGTCATTGAAAAGGTACCTTTGTTTTAAAAGAAAGAAGGTGAATAAAATATTTATAAAAGATAGGCCCTCGAGTAAAATAAGCTTGCTTCTTTTCCAGAGCTATCCACGCTGAGTCCAGGCATAGAGAAGGCTTTCTTTGCCCTGTTCATTAAAGAGCTTCACAATGATGTCAGTCATCTCACCAAGAAACAAACTAAGTTGAAAAGCCCACCTATTTAAGTTGGTCTGTTACAGTAAGCAGGCAGACATGGGCAAGGCAGGAGATCACCCCCACCCTCCACCAGGAATGTCAGACAACCATTAGGTGATGGTCAGGTGGTTGTTAAACTGTGTCTCTAGAATAATATTTGGTTGCAGCTGGCACCAGGAAAAGGCAATCTCCCAGTAGATAGAAAAATCCTGAAACTGATGATCAGTAGCTTCCTGATAAGATCTCAGGAGTTGGGCGCGTAGGCTCAAGCACGGACACTAAGAGGCAAAAATGGTAGAGTTTAACTGGTATACGACCTTCCTCTAGGAACAGTCAACTGGTAAGGAAAAAAAATGCCATAACTTCAGTAAACACACTGCACATGCAGCCTCTCCCAAGTGCCAGCAGGCTACTGCACATGCGGACAGCCCACCCCAAGGGAAGAATCAAGGGAGAAGCAACAACTCCCCAGAAGCCTGCCAACATATAAAACTCCAAGTCAAAGGTCAAACCATGTGCTTGAATCTCTCAAGCTGCCCGTCTGGCCCTCTTCCAAGTGTACTTTACTTCCTTTAATTCCTGCTCTAAAACTTTTAAAATAAACTTTCACTTTTGCTCTAAAAATTGCCTGTCTCTCATTCTGCCTTATGCCCCTCAGTTGAATTTTTTATTCTGAGTAGGCAAGAATTGAAGTTGCTGCAGACACATACAGATTCGCTGCCTCTAACAGGTCTCCAAAATACACCTTATTGGCATTCAGCTGGCTATATTGAAATTTACATTTATAAAGGAAATCTCCATTTGTAAGGGTGTCTGTCTCTGTGCACCTGGAGGAGAGGGAGAGCTGAGTCATGAGAAATTTAACATTGGTTTAAATTTATGCAAGTCCTACCTCTATTTAAGGTGCTTTCCTTGGCCATCTTTTCTTAACTGGACCTTTACCTATATACACCTGCTCCCTTGGTTTGAGCTCAGCTCTGTGTTTTTGAAATGTAATTTTTTTTTTTTTTACTTTGTTTCATCTAAGAGTCATCCCTTTAGAAGTACAAATTTAAGGTTGCCTAGCTAACAATTGTTTAGGACTTGACAGTCTAAAGGTGGGAGAGAAACTATTGAAAACTGGCAAATGAAGAAACTTATAAAGCTATAAAATCTGCTTCTGTGTGTCTGCATGTTTATATGTGTCATGTGTATGTAAAATTTACTACAAAAATATATGAAAGATCTCTGATTAATTGGCCAAAAGAAAAAGGAAACGCTTAAATATTTTATCAGAAAAATAGAAAGTAACTCAAATCCCTTTTAGATCACATAACTTGGGTAAAGTTTTGGTAAATAAGACCAGTTAATACTGTTGGTTTAATGAAAGCCGCCATGCCTTCTGATCAGCAAAATATCTCTGTTTTAACTTTCGGGTTCTTGCTTAGGTGGCAGCTGCCTGACATTTGCAGGCTATAAAAATGATTAACAAAGAAATAACTTGATGATTGCTACTTTTGTTTAATGAACTATTCAGGCATAATTGTTAAAAATGAATAAACTAAATTAAATGAATGTAAATGGGATAGAAGTGTATAAATGAACTTTTCAGTTTCAAAAATCTTTTTCAGTAACTAAATTGTAAAGTCATGTTAAATTAAGTATTAGCTAATCATAAAATGTCTGAGTTATATGGTGTAGAAAAGCTAAATATATTTAGATCTGTTAATAAACAAAATAATTGAGGAAACAACTTTCTAAAAATTATGAAATGGTTTTCATCGACAAATACTGGCATAAAACAGCTCAAAATTACTTCCTCAGATTTCACTGTAAATTAGCGTTCCTAAGAGTTAAAACTGTAGTTATCGTATGTAATTTAAATGACTAGATATGGCCAGACGCGGTGGCTCACGCCTGTAATCCCAGCACTTTGGGAGGCCGATGCGGGCGGATCATGCAGTCAGGAGATGGAGATCATCCTGGCAAACACGGCGAAACCCCGTCTCTCCTAAAAATACAAAAAATAGCCAGGCTTGGTGACACATGCTTGTAGTCCCATCTATTTGGGAAGCTGAAGCAAGAGAATTGCTTGAACCCAGGAGGTGGAGGTTGCAGTGAGCCAAGATGGCGCCATTGCACTTCAGCCTGTGGGACAGAGTGAGACTACATCTCACAAAAAAAAAAAAAAAAAGAAAAAAGAAACTAGAAATGACTAGATATAAGAGAGACAATTCTATACATATGGTATATAAAGAAATTAAGATGTGTTTTTGGTAAAGGGAGTTGAAAAGACAGTAATTTTTCATTTGCATGCAAGAGAGCATTGTGTGGTCAAAATGATAAGGGAGAAAGGAAAGTAGATTTTGTCTTAAGATAGAATGCAATCTAAAAAAGAAGTATACCAGCCTGGCCTATATGGTGAAACCCCGTCTGTACTAAAAATACAAAAATTAGCCCGGCATGGCTGAGCATGCCTGTAGTCCAGCTACTCGGGAGGCTGAAGCAGAAGAATTGCTTGAACCCAGGAGGCGGAGGTTGCAGTGAGCCGAGATCATGCCACTGCACTCCAGGCTGGGCAGAGTGAGACTCCATCTCAAAACAAAAGAAGTATAGGACAAAACTGAAGGTTTCAGCAAGTTGTAGGTTTATGGAAGATTAATCTTGTGAAAGGAATTTTGTGTGTGATCAAGTTGGCTAAAATTAGAAGAGAATTGTCTATAAAATTTTCTAAAAAGTGAACATTAATCTCAAAAGTTCACTGGTGCAAGGCCAGAGTCTGGGCCCCTCTTTTGGAACCACAGGGTTTTCTTGAAACATTGATCTTCTCTTTAATAGAAAATTGTAATAGGTTGTAAAAGATTTATGAAAATCTTATCTTCTGTGGTCAAAGCTGACTGAGATTGTATGGATTTGTTTATAATGTTTAATTAAAATTAGCTTTAGTATTTACAACACACTAATATAAAAGTAAGATTTGGCATTCTCCTTTGAACAAGAATTTTATATAGTATTAATAAGAGACAGTAAAAGATTTGCCTTTTGATTAAACTTCAAAAAGAAAAACAGAAAAAAAAGGTAACCTCTCAAAGATACCTAGCTTTGAGAGGCTTTAAAAGTAAAATCTGAGATTCCTTATAAAAAGGAGGGAAGAGTTTGCCTCATGCTGTCCCTATTAGGTCTCTTGATTCAGAACGGAGTCTCCTTTCTACCAAATAGTAAAAGTTTTTGCTTTTGAAATCTTGGAATTATCACTTTGGCTAAATAAATGACTATTATTTTACAGTGACCTGCAAGAATATTTTGAGTAAGTTTTTTAAACCTTTGATATTTGACAAACTTTCCAAAATCATATTTCAAATTAAAAGTTAGTCTTTTTTTACCTCAAACTAACTTTTCAGATATGAGGGCCCCTAGAAGTTCCAGAGAGGCAGATCAGGCTTATTTGATATGTTTAAATCATACAGAAAGCATTGTCAAATAAGAAATGATGTTTAACTTTCTTTGAATATATTTGTATAAATGTGTGAATATGATTAATATCTGTTCCAAAATTGAATGAGATTCCAAAAGTTCCAATATGTTTTGGTATATATGATCAGTAATAATTATGATTGTTATGTCAAGTTGTTGTATGCTACAGGCATAACCAAATTTCCTTGTCAATTGTGTCTTTAACCAAGGCTGCTTTAAGTCTTTTGTCATCTACAGACAATTATTGTTTTACTTAGATTCCTCATAAAAAGTGGTTTATAATCAGCTCCAGTCCAAAACTTGCTTATCCTTCAAGGAAATTCGTGGAAAGGATTCCGAGAAGTACTCTTGAATATAAGTTTCTGAAGGTTTTGGAAATCATATCATTGGACTATGTAAAAACTTTCAGAATTTCTAATAAAAAAGTTTATCAGTTCGTGAAGATTGCTAACCCAATATCAAACAGACCAAGAGTTAATTACATGGAACTGAACTGATAGAGAACTAAATTTTTTTTTTTTTTTGAGATGAAGTTTCACTCTTGTTGCCCAGGCTGGAGTGCGATGATGCGATCTCAGCTCAACGCAACCTCCACCTCCCAGGTTCAAGCAATTCTGCCTCAGCCTCCCGAGTAGCTGGGATTATAGGCATGTGCCATCACGTCTGGCTAATTTTATATTTTTAGTAGAGACGGGGTTTCTCCATGTTGGTCAGGCTGGTCTCGAACTCCTGACCTCAGGTGATCCACTTGCCTTGGCCTCCCAACATGCTGGGATTATAAGCATGAGCCACTGCACCTGGCCAGGACTGAAATTTTTTTGATGACTTTTTTTGTTTGAAACATTGCTGATTCTTTTTGTTTTGTTTTCCAAAGTCAAGAATTTTTTTTGAGCTATTTAGAGCTTACAACAATTAAGTAAAGTATATTTTTATGAGCAAAATTGAAACATCTTACTCTCTACCTGATTCCTCCAGAATTTGGAAACTATTTGTGAATACTCTTTATTTATGGCAGTATTGTTATTCGTGTAAGTTCAGTAAGAACCTGTTTTCTTCTGTAATGGTACACAGTTGGAGACACTAGTCATTTTACCAAGGCTGGTGGTTTTACCAAGGCTTTGGGTGAAATGACATACTTTCAGATATGACCAAACTGTTTTGATGAATTGAAGTTGACTTTATAGAGCCAAATCAAAAGTCTTTTAGGAAAACTGACCTGATACCTTATCTACATGGTACCCTTACAAGTTTTTTGACCTTGCAGTAAGTAAAGAATGTCATCATTTGACAGGCCCAAAAACCTCAAGATGTTTTGGAACCTCAAGGAGAGAGAAATTCACCCAATTTATGTAGATGCTACAAGCAGTTTGATGGTGAATTATTGGCTTGGATATCTAGTTTAGAGAGGCTTTTAAAAGTCTGATCTGGGATTCCTTATGAAAAAGTTCCAGCAAAGCCAACTTAAAAATGCACACATGGCCATTCATTATTTTTGTTGTACTTAATGCAAATAATTAGGCCAAATATAATACTAAAGCTTATTTTGCAAGTAAGTTGGTCCTGATAAAATTTATCTTGGGTAGAAATGGTGAACTGAAGAGAGAGAAATTATGGTTCAGAAGAAAATTATAGCACACCTGTTTTTAAATTCAGCCCTGACAATTGTTTTCTAGTTTTTATTATTTTCCTACAATTTGATCTAAATCTTGAATTATTTCATGGTACAACAAGTCTCTAAGAAAGGACTGGATTTTAATTTTCTTCTTGATGTTTTTAGTTGACTTTCCAATGGAATAGATTTTTTTTTCATTCAGGCATAGAGATTCTTTTTTTTTAATTATAATACTTATGTGTATTATATTTCTACTATGTATAGCTCATTGTTTTACTTATTCCGAGAAAACTAACTGCATGGTATTCTGCTAGAGATGATTCCACAAGCAACAGTAGCTACATAAATTAGTGACTTTGGTGAGGTCTCATTTGTGGCACCCTGCGATACCATCCCAGTTTTGCTTCTGATGGTGTTAAAATCCCCACTAAGACTCATCCTCTCCCCTTCCCCCAAATGTGGGACAGGACCATCTGGGAATAAGACTTCCTAGCAATGCAGGACTAAGTTCCTGAACATAAAAGGAGCCAAAACTGCTTAAGTTCATCCACAATGCTTTCTTTGCAAAATCTTGATGAAAAGGGGGGAAATGAGAAAACAAAAATAGCTCAGAGCAGTCTGAGCTATATGAGATATGCACAATTTATTAGGTTTAGAGAAACATGAGTATGGGATGTCAGTCACACCCTCAAACCCAAGCTCAAGGACAATATTTTAAAGCCATTTTCTTCCTGACTAGCTGCCTCACCCATTATCTTTGTGTTCCTGTAATTTGTGATACAAAGAATAATGTATAGTCCATCAATAGCTTACGTTATTTTAATGTAAATTTTTGGTAAACAACTTAGGAACTGCCTCATTTTTTTTCTTAAAACCCCACTTATAACTGCTGCTAATTGAAGTGTATATTCTGGGCAAAGTGAATCTGGGCTCCCAGGTGGCCATCCTCAAGCTCTGGGCTCCAGCAAACTCGATACTTAATCATATTTTCAGAATCTCGTTATTTAAGGTTGATACCATTTATTGGGTTATGTTCAGAGTCTGAAACGGCTCTTGTCACACTCTCAGTACAGGTAGTTCTTTCCAGTTAAAACAGATGATCTGGTGTCCAAATTTCCTGAAACCACATGTGGACCCTTTCTATCCATAGGGACAAAGGACATGAGTAAAGAGAGAGGCCCTGAGGAGTTGTGTGCAGCTACAGGTTTAATCTCAATTAACAAAAGCCACCTGGGAAACCAACTATGCTGGGAAAGACTGGGGTCTGTTTGTTTTCAGGCTGTGGGTTGCCAGGGCTTTGTGAAGAGCCCTCAGAGACAGACTCACAAGAAGATTTTATTTACTTTTCCTGGATGCCAGCCCTGTCTGGCAGCATTCACTTGATAACATGGCCTACATTTGGAGACTGTTCCTGAGTGGAGCCAGGTCCCTGGAGGCAAGTCAGGTTGAATTTTACTTCCAAATGTTCTTTCCTCCTTAACGTCCCTGCCCCCAGATGACTTACCTTCTTTCTCTGAAACCCCAAAACATACATACCCACACACCACACACACAGTTCTTCATACTTACTCTCTTTATGTGTTTCTCATAGTTTATATATTCATGTGCCATTTCATTAATATCAGGGCTCTTTCTATTTCTGCTCACCAAGATATCCCCATAGCTTGGGTTTCTAATACAGTTAAGATTGCCAGATTTAACCAATAAAAGTACAACATGCATAATTAAACTTCAAATTCAGATAAATAATAATTTTCAGTAAAAATATATCTCATGTGATACTTGGGCCATATACTAAAAATTATTGTTGGTTTATCTGAAATTCAAATATAACTGTGCATCTTATATTTTACCTGACAATCAAATTATAACTTGTTTTTGATGCTCAGTAAATATATATGTGAATGAAGGAATGATTGGGGCTAATGCATGATCAAAAACAGAAACTCAAATGCAGACATTTACTGGAAAGTATACACCAACATGTCAGAAATGATTGTTACAAGGTGATAAGAATTATCGAAGAATTTTCATTTTTCTAGGTAATTTTCTGTTTTACAAGTTGACTGCAATGAGCGGGAGAGTTTTCAAATATCACACATATATATATATACACACACATATATGTGATAGTCGTGTATATACATATATATGATATTGAAAAAAACATGTTTGTGTGTGTATAGGTATAAATGTATAAATATTTGCATATGTATGTATACAGTTATACCTATACACACACACACACACACACAAACTTCTTAACATTAACTCACTTAAAAAGGGAACAATTTGTTTTCCCTCAGCCTGAAAAACTAGAATTTTATAACTAAATCTCCAGAAGCTAGGGGCATTTTAGCATGAATGAGATTATTAAAAGTATTATTGAGAGGCCTACACAGCATATTAGTAAAATAGAGTACACAAAGAAGGCAGAAATTTTAAAAGTATTGCTGTTACTTTATAAATAATACATTGCTTCTTAAGCTTTTGATGCTTTCGGGAGGTAAAGATAAATCTAATAGTTAAACTCAGGACATAAAATCTTGATTAAATTGCACACAATATATTGGGGCATCTTGATGTTTGTTTCATTTGCAGAATGAGGATAGAAAACAAAACAAAACAAACAACATATGCTCTTATAGAGAAGGAATTGAAGATAACCCCCTTGACCCTGCACATACAGCTTTCCATGATGTCCTGGGGCCAAGCACCATTCAGATTTGTCCTTTGGATGTCCACAATGAACCATCGGAGATGGGCAAGTTCAGAATGTCATAATTTCATGAAGTAAGGAAGGAAAAGAACGAATATTTGTAAGATAAATGTTACTATGTGCTGGGTACTGGCCATAGCACTTTATTTATCTCATTTATAAGTGTAAAGTTAGACACATTAACCCTATCTTATAACCATGTGACTTAAAAATGATGAAGTAAATTACTCACTGATATGGTTTGCATCTGTATCCCCACCCAAATCTCATGTTGAATTGTAATCCCCAATGCTGGAGGTGGGGCCTGGTGGGAGGTGATTGGATCATGGCGGTGGATCCTCATGAATGGTTTCACACCATCCTCTTGGTGCTGTTCTCATCATAGAGGTCTTAAGAGAGCTGGTCATTTAAAAGTGTGTAGTGACTCTCTCCTCCTCTCTCTTGCTCCTGCTGCCACCATGTGAGAAGCCTTGCTCCTCTTTTTGCCTTCCACAATGATTGGAAGCTTCCTGAGTCCTCCCCAAAGCGGAAGCCGCTATGCTTCCTGTACAGCCTGCAGAACCATGAGCCACTTCAACTTCTTTTCTTTAAAAATTACCCAGTCTCAGGTATTTCTCTATAGCAATGTGAGAACTGACTAATACACTCACAATCACACCTTCAGAAGCACTGCAAGATGCTTTATAGATGTGGAAAGATAAACTTACATTGAATATATTGTACTTACTAAAACAGAAAGCATTTATTAGGAAGAATGATACAGATTTGTGAAGATTTTTATCTCATGGTTTGGAAGACAAAGGGAGTTGCTGTTGTACTTTAAGAATTCCCCCTCCCAGTTAGTTTCTAGTTTTGAATGTAGTACCAGAATCACTAGGGGGAGGTAAGTCTCTTCTCTTTCTTCTATCATTGTTAATGATGCCTAGTGTTCCACTGTGAGGTTCAATGTGAGAAGTGAGAAGGAAAGAATAGGTTATATGTCATGTTATCACCAGGTCAGTGATGAAGAACAGAATGTTGTCTGGAATGACACCAAGTTAGCAAACAGCAAAATCTATCATCTTTGGCCAGCTTAAAGCCTCACAATACCCATTTTCTTAAAAAAAGGAGCAGAATGAAATCAACTTTGCCCACACAGTGATGAAAGACAAATATGAGAAGGTAAAACGCTAAGGCCTTATCATGGGTCCCTGATCTTAAAAAAAAAAAAAAAAATTAGTTGGTTAAACTTTTTAAGAAGAAAAACGTGACTTTGAACAAAGGGAGGTTGTGAAGTGACAGTATCTTGTCATTCTCAGGATGCAGAGAGGGGAAGAAAGGCAATTTGATGATTGCTAAGGGTAGGGAAGAAAGAGCTGCATCCATTTTAGCTTTTTACATGGCAGCATTTTGAATAGGCCGCTCTAACATACTGATTAAATACACTGAGCTTGAGCTGAAATTAGACTCTACCATATCCGAGTGGTGCATAAACTGTAATAGACCTATTTCCAAGTCACATAAAACCATCTTCTTTTCAACTGTGGCATAGAGGCTTTGAGCAAATTGTATATTAAGTGAACTGTAATAATTAAAGATGGATGGAGGCAGGTTTTATGCACCGATTTCTCCAGAAGGATGTCCCTAAACACAGAGTAAAACCTCAATTATTTTTCCATTAGCATTCTCTGAATAAAGACCCTTTTTTTTTCTTTGCTGGTAAGCCAGAACTTCTTGGTATGCATATTTAAAAAACAGTCATCCTGAATTAGCTTTAAGAACTACCACTTAACATGATGGATGCATTAAAATGTAAAATAAAATGAAGGTGACACACAAAGATCTTGACACACAAGAAAAGAACAGGAGGTAATAGATACTGCAAGCTTCTCTGCCATTTTCTATGCCTTGGATTATGGAAATAGCTTTGAGCCCAGATCACAGTCACTTAATATCTAGTCATTGATACAAGTTAGCTTCAGCTCTGCAAATGCTGTTTGTTGACAAAGGAAGCACCTATTCTTGTCTAACTTACAGGTATATATGTGGCTGCCTAAGAAATACACTACAAAGCAACAGTTTTATTGGCAGTTATTTTAAGGGAGAAAGTGCTTTGTATAAATTCTAAATAACCTCAAGTCGGCCAGTGAGGCCGTGCTTTGTAGCCAAAGTTCCTCCCATACAGTTTATGGGGAAAAAAAAATATCTAATAACTAATAAGACATCTGAACTCATTCCCAGTCAGCACATTTAATTACAATGTTTAAAAAAATATATATTGACCTCAAGGACAAGGGGAACTGTGACATCTGAACCAAGAATTATTTATTAGTGACAATAAAAGAAAAATATTCTTTCACTATAAAGCCAAAGAAACTAAGGAGAACAAAAGACCCTGAGGAAGATCCTAATGAGAATTTGACAAATGCATGCCTAGAAATCAAGATGCATTTATGTAACAGTAGGGATGAAGATGAAAGTGAGACAGGAATAATAAAGGATGGTAGCAGGAGAATAGAAAATTCCAGGCAGCAGTTTCACATGACTAGCAAAGGGAAAATGTTGAAACATCTGCATAAACTGGGACTGATAAGAACCTGAAAAACCAGGGTGTAGGCCAAGCTGGCTAAGACCGACTAAACCTAATGTGGTGCTGGATTATTTTTCCATAAGTTATTGGGGTAAAGGTGGTTTTGGTTACATGAGTAAGTTCTTTAGTGGTGATTGTGAGATTTTGTTGCGCCCATCACCTGAGCAGTATACACTGCACCATATTTGTAGTCTTTTATCCCTCGCCCCCCTCCCACTCTTCCCCCTAAGTCTCCAAAGTCCATTGTATCATTCCCATTCCTTTGCGTCCTCATAGCTTAGCTTCCACATATCGGTGAGAACATATGATGTTTGGTTTTCAATTCCTGAATTACTTCACTTAGAATAATAGTCTCCAATCTCATCCAGGTCATTGCAAATGCTGTTAGTTCATTCCTTTTTATGGCTGCATAGTATTCCATCATATATACATATACCACAGTTTCTTTATCCACTCATTGATTGATGGGCATTTGGGTTGCAACTGTGTGCTCTGTAAACATGCATGTGCAAGTATCTTTTTTGAACAATGACTTCTTTTCCTCTGAGTAGATACCCAGTAGAGGGATTGCTGGATCAAATGGTAGTTCTACTTTTAGTTCTTTAAGTAATCTCTACACTGTTTTCAATAGTGGCTGTACTAGTTTACATTCCCACCAGGAGTGTAGAAGTGTTCCCTGTTCATTGCATCCACGCCAACATCTTCTGTTTTTTTATTTTTTTTTATTATAACCATTCTTGCAGGAGTAAGGTGGAATCACATTGTGGTTTTGATTTGCATTTCAAAATCATTAGTGATGTTGAGCATTTTTTCATACGTTTGCTGGCCATTTGTATATCTTCTTTTGAGAACTGTCTATTCGTGTCCTTAGTCCATTTTTTGATGGGATTGTTTTGTTCTTACTGATTTACTTGAGTTCATTGTAGGTTCTGGATATTAGTCCTTTGTCAGATGTATAGATTGTGAAGATTTTCTTCCACTCTGTGGGCTGTCTGTTTGCTGACTTCCTTTTGCCATGCAAAAGCTCTTTATTTTAATTAGGTACCAGCAATTTATCTTTGTTTTTATTGCATTTGCTTTTGGGTTCTTGGTCATGAAACCCTTGCTTAAGCCAATGTCTAGAAGGGTTTTTCCAATGTTATCTTCTAGAATTTTTATAGTTTCAGGTCTTAGGTTTAAGTCCTTAATCCATCTTCAGTTGATTTTTGTATAAGGTGAGAGATGACGATCCAGTTTCATTCTCCTGCTTGTGGCTATTCAATTACCCCAGCACCATTTGTTGAAAAGGGTGTCCTTTTCCCACTTTATGTTTTCATTTGCTTTATCAAAGATCAGTTGGCTGCAAGTATTTGAGATTATTTCTGAGTTCTCTATTCTGTTCCATTGGTCTGTGTGCCTATTTTTGTACCAGTACCATGCTGTTTTGGTGACTGTGGGCTTATGGTATAGTTTGAAATCAGGTAGTGTGATGCCTCTAGATTTGATCTTTTTGCTTAGTCTTGCTTTGGCTATGCAGGTTCTTTTTTGGTTCCATATGAATTTTAGAATTGTTTTTTCTAATTCTGTGAACAATGATGGTGGTATTTTGATGGAAATTGCATTGAATTTATAGATTGCTTTTGGCAGTATGGTCATTTTTCACAATACTGATTTTACTCATCCATGAGCATGGGACGTGTTTCCATTTGTTTGTGTCAGCTATGATTTCTTTCACCAGTGTTTTGTAGTTTTCCTTGTAGAGGTCTTTCTACTCCTTGGTTACGTATATTGCTCAGTATTTGGTGTTTTTTTTTTTTTTTTTTTTTTTTTTGCAGCTATTGTAAAAGGGATGGAGTTCTTGATTTGGTTCTCCACTTGGTTGCTGTCAGTGTACAGAAGAGTTACTGATTTGTGTACATTAATCTTGTATCTAGAAACTTTGCTGAATTCTTTTATCAGTTCTAGGAGCTTTCTGGAGGAGTCCTTAGGGTTTTCAAGGTAAACAATCATATCGCCAACAAGCAGTGACAGTTTGACTTCCTCTTTACTGATTTAGATGCCCTTTATTTCTTTCTCTTGTCTGATTGCTCTGGCTAGGACTTCCTGTACTATGTTGAAGAGGAGCAGTGAGAGTGGGCATACTTGTCTCATTCTGGTTCTCAGAGGGAATGCATTCAGTATTTTGTTGGCTGCGGGTTTGTCATAGATGGCTTTTATTACATTAAGGCCTATGTCCCTTGTATGCTGATTTTGCTGAGGATTTTAATCATAAAAGGATGCTGGATTTTGTTGAATGCTTTTTCTGCACCTATTGAGATGATCACGTGATTTTTTAAAAAATTCTGTTTATGTGGTGTATTGCATTTATTGACTTGTGTATGTTAAGCCATTCCTGCATCTCTGGTATGAAACTCACTTGATCATGGTGGATTATCTTTTTGATATGCTGTTGGATTCGGTTAGCTAGTATTTTGTTAAGGATTTCAGCATCTATGTTCATCAGGGATATTGTTCTGCAGTTTTCTTTTTAGGTTATGTTCTTTCCTGGTTTTGGTATTAGGGTGATGCTGGCTTCATAGGATGAATTAGAGAGGTTTCCTTAGTGTCAAAAGAATTGGTACCAATTCTTCTTTGAATTTCTGGTAGAATTCTGCTGTGAATCCATCTGGTCCTGGGCATTTTTCTTGGTAATTTTTAAATTACCATTTCAATCTCGCTGCTTGTTATTGATCTGTTCAGGTATTTAATTCTTCCTGATTTAAGCTAGGAGAGTTATATTTTTCCAGGAATGTATCCATATCTTCTAGGTTTTCTAGTTTATGTGCATAAAGCTGTTTATAGTAGCCTTGAATGATCTTTTGTATTTCAGTGGTGTCAGTTGTAATATCTCCTGTTTCATTTCTTAGTGAGGTTATTTGGATTTTCTCCCTTGTTTTCTTGGTTAATCTTGCCAATGGTCTACCAATTTTATTTATCTTTTCAAAGAACGATCTTTTTGTTTTATTTATCTTTTGTAATTTTTTTTGTTTGTTTCAATTTCATTTAGTTCTGATCTTGGTTATTTCCTTTCTTCTGCTGGGTTTGGGTTTGGTTTATTCTTGTTTCTCTAGTCCCTTGAGTTGTGACCTTAGAGTGTCAGTTTGTCCTCTTTCAGTCTTTTCGATGTGGGCATTTAGGGCTATAAACTTTGCTTTTAGCACCGCCTTTGCTGTATCCCAGAGGTTTTGATAGGTTGTGTCATTACTGTCATTCAGTTTGAAGAATTTTTAAATTTTCATCTTGATTTTGTTTTTGACCCAATGCCATTCAGGAGCAGGTTATTTAATTTCCATGTATTTGCATGGTTTTGAAGGTTCCTTTTGGAGTTGATTTCCAGTTTTATTCCACTGTGGTCTGAGAGAATGCTTGATATAATTTCAATTTTCTTAAATTTATTGAGGCTCATTTTATGGCCTATCATATGATCTATCTTGGAGAAACTTCCATGCTCTGTTGAATAGAATGTGAATCCTGCAGTTGTTGGATGAAATGTTCTGTATATATCTGTTAAATCCATTTGTTCCAAGATATAGTTTAAATCCATTGTTTCTTTGTTGACTTTCAGTCTTGATAACCTGTCTAGTGCTGTCAGTGGAGTATTAAAATCCTTTACTATTATTATGTTGCTGTCTATCTCATTTCTTAGGTCGATTAGTAATTGTTTTATAAATTTGGGAGCTCCAGTGTTAAGTGCTTATATGTTTAGGATTGTGACATTTTCCTGTTGAACAAGGCCTTTTACCATTATATGATGTCCCTCTTTATCTCTGTTTTAACTGCTGTTGCTTTAAGGTTTGTTTTGTCTGATATAAGAATAGCTACCCCTCCTCGCTTTTGGTGTCCATTTGCATGAAATCCCTTTCCCCGCCCCTTT
Source organism: Symphalangus syndactylus (assembly GCF_028878055.3). Lineage (NCBI taxonomy): Eukaryota > Metazoa > Chordata > Mammalia > Primates > Hylobatidae > Symphalangus > Symphalangus syndactylus. Next base: position 39,545,800 of record NC_072429.2, read on the forward strand.
ACTTTAGGTTTATGTGAGTACTTATGTACTAGGTGAGTCTCCTGAAGGCAGCACATAGTAGGTTGGTGAGTTCTTATCCATTCTGTGATTCTGTATCTTTTAAGTGGAGCATTAAGGCCATTTACATTCAACGTTAGTATTGAAATGTGAGGTACCATTGCATTCATCATGCTCGTTGTTGCCTGTGTACTTTGGGTTTTTTTCCAAGAAAACAAAAAGAAGCTGAAGCTGTTCTCCCACTAACAGACCTTCAGCTTCTCCAGTGGGGGTGTGTGTTCAGGAGAGGATGCTATCCCTTTCCCACTTCCACAGTTGGGGCACTCACATTTTTTGGGGGTGTCTCCCGGGTCCTGCAGGTTTTTTGGTTTTGTTTTTGCTTTTTAACTTGTATTTTTATTTTGTAGATCCCGTGTGATTTATGCTTTAAAGAGGTTCCATTTTGATGTGTTTCCAGGATTTGTTTCAAGATTTAGAGCTCCTTTTAGCGCTTCCCGTAGTGGTGACTTGGTAATGGCAAATTCTCTCAGCATTTGTTTGTCTGAAAATGACTGTATCTTTCCTTCATATATGATGCTTAGTTTCACTGGATACAAAATTCTTGGCTAATAATTGTTTTGTTTGAGGAGGCCGGAGATAGGGCTCCAATCCCTTCTAGCTTGTAGGGTTTCTGCTGGGAAATCTGCTGTTAATCTGATAGGTTTTCCTTTATAGGTTACCTGGTGCTTCTGTCTCATAACTCTTAAGATTCTTTCCTTCATCTTAACTTTGGATAATCTGATGACAGTGTGCCTAAGCAAATATCTTTTTGCGATGAATACCCAGGTGTTCTTTGTGCTTCTTGTATTTGGATGTCTAGATTTCTATCAAGGCCGGGGCTGTTTTCCTCAATTACTCCCTCAAATATGTTTTCCAAGCTTTTAAAATTCTCTTCTTCCTCAGGAACACCCATTATTCTTAGGTTTGGTCATTTAACATAATATCAGACTTCTTGGGAGTTTTGTTTATATTTTCTTATTATTTTTTCTTTGTCTTTGTTTGATTGGGTTAATTTGAAGACTTTGTCTTCAAGCTCTGAATTTCTTTCTTCTACTTGTTCAATTCTATTGCTGAGACTTTCCAGAGCATTTTGCATTTCTAAAAGTGTGTCTAAAGTTTCCTGAATTTTGTATTGTTTTTTCTTTAAGCTATCTATTTCCTTGAATATTTCTCCCTTCGCTTCTTGTAGCATATTTTGGATTCCCTTGCACTGAGCTTCACCTTTCTCTGGTTCCTCCCTGATTAGCTTAATAGCTAACCTCCTGAATTCTTTTTCAGGTAAATCAGGGATTTCTTCTTGGTTTGGATCCATTGCTGGTGAACTAGTGTGATTTTTTTGGGGCATCAAGAGCCTTGTTTGTCATATTACTGGTTCCTTCTCACTTGGGTAGGCTCTTTCAGAGGGAAAGTCTTGTTCAGATTCTTTTGTCCCACAGGGTGTTCCTTTGATGTAGTACTCTCCTCCTTTTCCTATGGATATGGTTTCCTGTGAGCTGAACTGCAGTGATTGTTATCTCTCTTCTGGGTCTAGCCACCCAGGAAGCCTACTCAGCTCTGGGCTGGTACTGGAAGTTGTCTGCACAGAGTCCTGTGATGTGAACCATCTATGAGTCTCTCAGCTGTGGATACCAGTGCCTATTCTGGTGGAGGTGGCAGGGAGTACAATGGACTCTGTAAAGGTTCTTAGCTTTGGTTAATATTCTATTTTTGTGTTGGTTGTCCTCCTGCCAGGAGGTGGTGCTTTTCCAGAGAGCATCAGCTTTGGTATTATGGGGAGAAACTGGCAGTGGGCAGGGCGCTAGAACTCCCAAGATTATATGCCCTTTGTTTTCCGATACCAGAGTGGGTAGGGAAGGACCATCAGGTGGGGGCAGGGCTAGGTGTCTCTGAGCTCGGACTCCCTTGGGCAGGCCTTGCTGTTGCTGATGTGGGGGATGGGGGTGGGATTCCCAGGTCACTAGAGTTGTGTACCTAGGGGGATTATGGCTGTCTCTGCGGAAACATGCAGATTGTCAGGAAGTGGGGGAAAGTTGGCAGTCACAGGCCTCACCCAGCTCCCACGAAAACTGAATGGCCGGTCTCACTCCCACCGTGCTTTCCACCACCCTCCCCTCCACCGCCCAACACCCCCCCCCCACAACACACACACACACACACACACACACACACACACACACACAGCTCCCAGGTTGTTTCTTAGTAGAGAAGCAATACCGGCTTGAAAACCTGCCCCAGGCTACCCCCCTCCCAGCTGGGAAAGAAAAGGGCTTGGTTTATCCCCTGCCCGTGGAGTCTGCACACTGGATTTGTGCCCTTTCCTTAGTTCTGGCCAGGTGCTTTCTCACCCCGTTCAAATTGTCACCAAGTTCAGTTAGAGATTTGCTTCTCCCTATGGAATTTTGCCCCCGCTCCTCTCCCATTGGATCCCTGTGGTGCCAGGCAGGAATGGCCTGCTTAGGGACCCAGCAAGCTCCCAGGGCCTTTCTGCTGCTTCATCTCCCCGTGTATTTCACTGGGCTTTTCAAATCCACCCAGCTCCAGGTAAAGTCAGAAACTTCTCCAGCAAACAGACCTTTAGCTTCTCCAGTGGGGATGTGTGTTTGGGAGAGGAGGGTCTTTCCCACTTCCACAGCTGGGGCACTTGCAGTTTTGGGGGAGTCGCCTGGGTCCTGCAGGACCAGTCATTTCCTTCAGAGAATCTGTGGGTCCTCTCCATCGTGCTGGATTTGACCTAGGTTTCACCTAGGACCTCATCATACACTGATTAACATACTAAATCATACACCCACCAGCACCATGACAGTTCCAGGAACATTCACATTTGATGTAAAAATAGGTGGCACCACAGTTCCAAGAAATCTCCATCTTTTTTCAGGAATCGTCATGAATGTTTCACCCCTTGATTAAAGAAACCCATTATGGCAGCAGCCTCAAATCCCCACTTACATGACACTCGCTGGAGTTCACCCACGCTCCCCTCTCTTGAGTGTGTACTTTTCCACTTTTCAATAAATCTCTGTACTTTCACTGTTTTCCAACTCATCCTTGAACTCTTTCTTGCAATTGTGTCAAGAGCCTGGATACCCGCCAGGACTGAGGTCCCAGAGGCATTTGGGGACCTCCCCTAGCCCACCGATATCAGGAGTGTCTCTATTCAGAGGTCCAGTAAAATTACTCACCACAAATTAACCAGGAAAGGGTGCTCCAGACCCTGCATGATCTGAAGTTCCTTGAAGACATTTCTCACTTCATTGCGCTCCACACACTTTAGTTTATTCATGTACTTCATTGCGTACATCTTCTTGGTATCATTCTTCTGTACAATGCAGACCTAATGGTGAAAACCCGAGTGAGAGAGTGATTAGGGAGATAATGGATCGTGGTGATGAGAGACAGAACAAGATATGTTCTTTGCTGCTTTGCTGTGGCTTGGATCCTTAACATTTGCAAATTATATGATGTTAAAAGCTCCCACTTAGCTCTGATTTTAGATTAAAAATTTCATTTTCTTTTCTATGCACCAGTTCAATTCTTGGATCTCTTTTTTCTCAAACAATTTTGCCTGGTATTGCTTTTTGGGTTTTTAAGACAGCATTTTGGTGAAAATAGCTGCCTCTATGTCAGGAATATTCCAATAACAAGTAACATCCTTAATCCTGCTTTGAGTGACTGAAATAGGCATGACTGAACTGTCAAGCTGAATAATACTGTGCAAACAATTTCCGTTTACAACCATACATGATATAACCAAAAAGGACTTTAAGGACTGGAAAAACACTAAATATGATGTCCATGTTTTTGAAATTTCTTTAGGGGTCTATATAATACCTGAAAAATTAAATAGAAAATGATTTTAAAATGCAAGTTTTATATGAAATATTATTCTCTTAAAGTATGTCTCCATTGAGAAACTAGTAATCAGGGTTTGAATACAGAAATTTCTTGCAAAAAAAATTAAACTGAATATGTATATTTCTTAAGATAAAAACATTATACAAATGAGGAAACAAATAGAAATCAGGTGACTTCTTCCCCACATGAAAATAAGTAACTCTTCCATAAACAAGATAACTATTACTGGGCGTACAGCTGGTAGAATCTGAAAATGATTCTGAAATCTTCATCTCCTTTAGGGTAGGGAGAAAAGCCTTAAAGTTTACTGAGAGTAAACAGATTTGAATTTAATGAGATTATTCTGAGAACAGTATATATTCATTATGTAGCTGCCTGTCACATGCTTTTCTTAAACTGTGGTGACAATTTTATAAAAATCCATTACAAAAACATTTTCACTTAATTATCTTTCCTTGTGGTCCCCGCAACTCAATAATGTGAACATTTCTGGACCCTCTGTTCCCTGGGCTACATAACCCTGCTGGTGGTTAATCATTTCAGTTTGTTCTCACCTTCCCAAAACTGCCCTTCCCAATGGCTCGCAAAATTTCAAAGTGGTCAAAGTTGACTGTAAAACAACAAAAAAGAAGAATATCATGAGTAATTATCAATTTCTCTTTAGTAATAAATAATAAACAAAGATTGGACTAAACTGAAGTATCTTGTCTAAAACATGATCTCAGACTACCTTAAAATGCCAATCTAATCATCCAGTAAACATCTATTGAACACTTATTATGTGTTAATCATAGTGCTTAGTGCTGGGAATACAGTAATAATAGAGTAAAAATAGAATCTCTGCCTTTATGGAGTCTGTAGTCAAGTGAGGGCCCTATAAAGACAGAGACTCTTACAGACTAAATAGTCACAAAAATAAGTGGAAAATTCAAGCTCCCACTGCAAGTTAAGAAGAGAGGTCATGGGGCTCTAAGAACTTATCACAGAGAATTTGACATAGGCAGCAAGGTAAGGAGAAACATCTCTGAGCACAGAATGACTTCAGAAAGATCTGCCTCCAGGTGCATCATATGTGTGGCTGTACCGAGGATCAGCACTTTAAAATGTCTTCCTTGCCTATTTTCTTACTACAACCACTTTTTTGTATCTAAGTAATTTCAATTTTCCCAAGTAGGAAACTATTACACCTCTAAGTGTGTAGCATGAACTAATCTCCAAAGTGCAGACTTGTAACAGATTAGAATGGATATGTGTGCAGAAGTCCACTGAATTTTGCTTTGAAGTAGAGTCAATCCTCCACGTCTGAAATTTTAAAATTTCAGTCCCTAGAAGAAGCAATTGTTGGTTATAGGTAGCATGGTTTTTTGAGTCAATGCTCATGAAATGTATAATGATGAGAAGAACAAATCATAGATTCTCCTGTGCAGGTGACAGTCTTTGGTTTATTGCCTTGATAACTCAGAAAATGTTTAACTCTGTTTCCTGGTTTTTGAAATAAGGATTTAGATGAGTTAAATTCCAAATAAGGGATTTTAAGAGTTTATTCAGAAAATATTGTGAAACACTAAATGGTATTTAATTTGTCTCTTTAAAAGACCTAGTTTGTCTCCATTATCCAGAATAATTAGATAAGCTCTTTCTGAAGGAAAAAGTTTGGCTAGAGTGCCTTCAAAGTCTTTTCAAGATATCTGAGAGTCAAACATTTTAATGATGTGACTTAATCATCACTTTCTCTTCTCAACTCCAAATTCCCTTTCCATCACAAAACCCACTCAGTCATGTGAGGCAGCATGTATATTACAAATAATCCCGTACTTGGACTCAAAATAATGAAGAGACTGGAGATAAATGACAGACTCTTTAAGCCTCCATTTTCTCATAAGAAAAAAATTGGACTGACTCTCCTAGATCAGAAGAAAACAGCTTGTACTAAGAAAGCACTACTAAAGCTGTTTACATACTTAACATAGTTACCCAAGGGAATGACTTCTCTTCTCAAACTCCTTGACTTCTGAGTTTATTTCATCCACTATAACATAAGCTTAATGAGGGTAGAGATGATATGTCCTTTTGCTCATCCTGGTTCCCCTGCCACCTCAGAAAATTCCTGGCTTAGGTAGTTGAAGGCATAACTCTTTGCAGTTCTCACATAGCCAGGTCTTAGCAAATAAATCAAACTAAGCTATAAGAATACATAAGAACCCCAAAACAATTAGTTCTTATAAATATGGATACTGTGAACATTTGGATTCTCTAAGGCAGTGTTTTTGAACTGTGAGTCAAAACCCATTAATGAGTTATGAAATAAATGTAGCTAAAATAAGAGGTACTAAAAATTTAATTAAATAGAATAGAAAATACCAGAAATGCCTCAAATGTAGTAAGCATAGTACTGCCTCTGAAACTGTTGTTTCCATTTCATATACTTGAGTAGACATATATATACAATCCTGGCTTCCTTTACTATGTCATGATATGCTTTTTGGCGTATGTTTTACCTTGGGTTGTGGTCAGCATAATTTTAAAAACACTTCTGTAAGTTTTCTCTTGAGTTTCATACTGAAATAACCAAAGCAATGATTTTCTTACACCCATTACATGAATCTGAATTGTGTATTATTTACCATAAAAGTGTTAAAAAAAGCTGACCAGGATTTATTTGTAAGTTCAAGATTTCATCTTGAGCAAATCCAATAACTCGCAGTGATTTCTCCACTACCAGTCTAGCCTAGAATGCTGTGATGACATTTTGAATCTCCAAGGATACAGCAGGTACATAGAAAGCATGAAGTTCCATCTTGATATTAATCCATTTCATGAACCATCTCCTTTCATAAACCATTTTAACCTCACTGAAAATGATACAGGATTACATGTCAGGATCCTGGTAAATTTATACTAGCAAAACTGCTTTAACTAAATGTGACCTCCCAAAGGTCACTTCTCAGAAAAGGGACAAGCCTAAAGCCTTAGAGCAATTCATCTTATTTATGCCTTTATCAAAGAAAAACACAGCCTCTAGTCTAGTGCCATACTGTCTAAAGTCAATTCCTTGTATAAAAATACAACCTAATGAGAAAGCCAATGATAGATTAAAAGTGACTATAAGAGGCTGGATGCAGTCACTCGCACCTGTAATCCCAGCACTTTGGGAGGCCGAGGCAGGAGCATTGCTTGAGCCCAGGAGTTCGAGACTAGCTTGGGCAATATAATGAGGTCCCATCTCTACAAAAAATAAAAAATTTGCTAGGCATGGTGGTGCACATCTGTAGTCCCAGCTACTCAGAAATTGAGGCAGGAGGAACTTGAACCTAAGAGGCTGAGGCTGCAGTTATCTGTGATTGCACCACTGCACACCAGCCTGGGCAACAGAGTGAGATCCTTTCTCAAAAAAAAAAAAAAAAGTGACTGGAAGAGGCTCTCTTATTCAATCCTGATAGTCCCTTCTTAAATGTTCAACAACAGAATCACTAGTTGGCAGGAAGACTAACTTGAAAATGCAACTAAACCTTGTAAATTCAGACAAAATCAGAGACAGAGAGAGAGAGAGAGATGAAGTCAGAATTGTGGATTATTTTGTCAACAGAAATCTAATAGTACTACAAACGTATAGGATTTGTTTAAGGGGAATGTGGAATAGTGTACTCACTATGTTCTTAAACCCTTGATCAATAGGAACAGTAAATACCAAATTGGACTTGCAATCTGTTTTTGTGTAGTCTATGAGCTAAGAATGGTTTTTGAATTTGTATAGGATTATTTTTGAAAACCAATGGATATGAAATACAGAATGCATATAAACCCACAATATTTACTAGCTGGCTCTTTACAGAAAAGTTTGATGACCGCTGAGATTAAGAGCACAGTCCCTGAAGACAGACAACCTGAATTCAAGTCTCAGCTCCAACAATAAATAGCTGTGTAATCTTGGAAATTTACATCTATGCTTCCCTTTCTGCATCTATAAAATGAGGATGAAAATAATACGTACTTCACAAGGTTTATAAGAAGATGAAATGGGTCATGTGTATAGAACATTGCCTGATACTAACTACTTTTACTAGTAGTGCTATTACTTCTTAAAGAGTATCATAGCTCCCAGCAAATACCACCTTAAACTGCCATGATAGCACTTGGGTATTATCAGGCAATATGGAGGTAAATGGAATCAGCATCATTTCAACACATTTGGGGTTTTCGTAGTCTGTGGTTTGGTGTCCTTGCAGTGTCTTCTCTAACCTCTAAAGCAAAGTTAACCTTAGTGGTGTTTAATTCTTGGGTCTTGTCCTTGTATCATGTTCCAAAACTTTCATTCTGGTTCATGGAGCTCTGAGTGTTAAGAAGACAGAAAGGCCGTCTGGAGACAATGGGTCTTTGTGGGGCCTTGAAGGTAGTGGTTTAGTGTGGGCAAAGGCAGAGCCTGGCTCTCACTCATACTGACAGGGCTGGGCTAGGGTATGTGGCCTGCAAGAAAACAGGCAAAGGAGATATAACTTTGAGGCCTTCCTTAAGTGCGTCAGAGTCCTGCTTCACACAGGTCTTTTCATCCCAGCCTTCGCAGCCATTGTATCTGTACAGTATCCTAAAGGTTGCCTGGAGGTATACCACGTTAACACACAAAGTTGAATGAACCTTAGTGTTGTGATAATTACTTGGAATATTAAAAAAGTAAATATCTGAAAGTACTTATTTCAGAGTTTTTCTTTTGGGTGAGTACACATTCCTTCACTAATCAACCAGGCACAGACATTCTATGTGCATGAGGGATCTGTTTATGAGGGTGGTCAGTACATGTTTCATTTTTATGTCACTTTCTATCTTCACATTTTTATGGTGTATACGGTTAAGGGTACTCAGACTCAGAGAGATGAAGTAATTTGTTATGGTTATAACCAGTATAGTGACATGTTAATGTTGAGGTTAGATTTTAAAAACAGAAAGTAAGGCAAAGCCTTGCTTAGTCAAAACTACACATAAAAATCCTTTAGAAACGTGCCTTTTTGAAAACCAAGAAAGTTTTTCAAAAAGTCCAACAGACGATTCTATCTCCTTTGTGTGGGTACCCAATAAGGCTCATAAACGGCATCTAGAAACTATTATTCGGGAAAAAATAGTTTAAACACTAAAATCACACTCTGCCCATTAGCAAGTTTATATTTATTATAGTCACATGGAAAGTTAAGACCAACTATGCGGATAACTGGTTGAATGTTTTTGCAAAGCCACACCCAATATTTGAGTGGAGGAGTGGGTAAAATCAACTTACTTGAGTCTGCCTAGTTGCACTCAGGTAAATTCAATATCCACCTTTCTCATTCTGGACCCAGGCTCTTAACCACTATTTTTATAGCAGTCATCTTAATGTTATTCTTGTTGTATAACATACCTACCCATCCCAAAGGTAGAATCAGAGGAAACAAGATGGAATTTCTTCCTGTCTCCTTTTAGAATTATATGTTGAATCAAGGTTTCCAAGTCTTTCCCTTAGCATAAACCATGCTGATTCTGAAACCAAGTGATGATACTTTTCATTTTGTTTTATTTCACTTACCATCTTCTCAGTCTCAACATGCTGTGCAATAACCAATGTTAAAGGAAAGAAAAAAGGAAACCCTTTTTAGAATCTGTTATAACACCCTGATGCTTGGAATTTCAGAGAAGACCCTTGTAGAAGGTAAGGTAGGAAGCCCTTTTTTTTCTATTTTTGAGGGAAAAATCTTTGTAAAAGATTTTATTTTTTCTAAAAATTGATTCTAGCTTGAGCAAGTACCAAATCATGAATATAAGTGAGTCTATTGAGAACAGCACACCTTGCTGTTTATGTAAATCTTTCTACTGATGAAGAAACAAGGATACCAGCTGTGTAACCTTAGACTAGTTACTCAATCTTTCAAATCACAATGTCCCTGTCTGTAAAATGGAGCTAATTAAACCTAACTCAGGTGACTTTGAAGATGAGACATTATAAACCAGAAGGAAAATATCTGGTCCACTGAAAAATAAAAATTACAAAATTTTTTAAGTACAACAATTATCCAATGAAAACTAAGCTATCTTCCCCTTCCAAGTTTGCAGTCCCAGTTCCATGAAGCAACCATTATTAACAAATCCTTGTGTATCCTTTAAGAGATTCTCTCTGCATATATGTACTCCTTCCTAACAGCAATAGCAACATACTATCATTCCAATGGGAGCATACATTGTTAAACCCTTTCTATATAACACATTGCCTCTGTACATTCATACCATCACATATAGATCTAATTATTTTTAAGTAGCTAATTTGTATTTTATTGTGTAAATGTACCATAAAATATTTAACTTATTGATGGATTTTGAAAGATGGTTTAATTATCTACGATTGCTGGGTGCAGTGGCTCACGCCTGTAATCCCAGCACTTTGGGAGGCCGAGGCAGGTGGATGACCTGAGGTCAGGAGTTTGAGACCACCCTGGCCAACATGGTGAAACCCAGTCTCTACTGAAAATACAAAAATTAGCCGGGTATGGTGGTGTGGGCCTATAATCCCAGCTACTCAGGAGGCTGAGGCAGGAGAATGCCTTGTATCGGGCAACCTGCCCCCAGTAGTCACATAGGTTCTTTTCTATTTTCCCTAAGTATTGGTCTGGTTGAAAAATAAAGGGACAGAGTACAAAAGAGAGAAATTTTAAGGCTGGGCATCCAGGGGAGACATCACATGTCAGTAGGTTCTGTGATGCCCCCTGAGCTGTAAAACCAGCAAGTTTTTATTAGGTATTTTCAAAAGGGGAGGGAGTGTATGAATAGGGTGTGGGTCACAGAGATCACGTGCTTCACAAGGTAATAGAATCACAAGGCAGATGGAGGCAGGGCGAGATCACAGGACCACAGGACTGGAGCGAAATTAAAATTGCTAATGAAGTTTCAGGCACCATTGTCATTGATAACATCTTATCAGGAGACAGGGTTTGAGAGCAACCAGTCTGACCAAAATTTATTAGGCAGGAATTTCCTCTTCCTAATAAGCCTGGGAGTGCTATGGGAGACTGGGGCTTATTTCATCCCTACAGTTTTGACCATAGAAGATGGCCACACCCAAGGGGGCCATTTTAGAGACCCACCCTCAGGGGCACATTCTCTTTCTCAGGGATGTTCCTTGCTGAGAAAAAGAATTCAGCGATATTTCTCCCATTTGCTCTTGAAAGAAGAGAAATATGGCTCTGTTCTGCCCGGCTCACCGGCAGAGTTTAAGGTTACCTCTCTTATTCCCTGAATATTGCTGTTATCTTGTTCTTTTTTCAAGGTGCCCAGATTTCATATTTGAAATGCACATGCTCTACAATTTGTGCAGTTAACGCAATCATCACAGGGTCCTGAGGCGACATATATCCACCTCAGCTTACGAGAGGACAGGATTAAGAGATTAAAGTAAAGACAGGCATAGGAAATCACAAGGATATTGATTGGGGAAGTGATAAGTGTCCATGAAATCTTCACAATTCATGTTGAGAGACTGCAGTAACGACAGGCGTAAGAAATTATAAAAGTATTAATTTGGGGATCTAATAAATGTCCATGAAATCTTCACAGTCCACGTTCTTCTGCCATGGCTTCAGCTGATCCCTCTGTTTGGGGTCCCTGACTTCCCCTAACACCCTTGAACTCAGGAGTCGGGCGTTGCAGTGAGCCAAGATTGTGCTATTGCACTCCAGCCTGGGTGACAGAGCAAGACACTGTCAGAAAAAAAAAAAAAATGATCTATGATTACCAAAACTACCTTGAGCATTCTTGATGGGCTTCTGTGTCTATGTTTATAAGCAAAGTTGATAAAAGTAGAAATGCTGGGCAAAGAATATGTTGATTTTCTAATTTTATAGATGTTATCAACTGGCTCTTCAAAGATGTTGCATCAAATCTCCTTGATATCAAAAACATATAAGAATAACTTTTTGTCCACCACCTTGCCAACACTACTACATTAACTGTTCTTCATCTGACAAGTGAAAAAGATTGAATTATTGATTTACTTTATTTCTTTAATGCTGAGTGAAGCTGCATATATTTATATGTGTATTTTTTTCAGCAAACTGCCTTTGTATATGTTTTACATATCTTTAATGAGTTATTAGATTTTTTGATATGTAAGCACACTTAAAAATGGTAAGTAAATTAACTCTGTTTAACATATCTCAGGAGTATTTTTTCTAGGTTGTCCATTTGGCTTTTGATTTTAAAACCTTTTAAAGCCAGGCTCAGTGGTTCATACCTGTAATTCTAGCACTTCGAGAGGCTGAGGCAGTAGAATCACTTGAGCCCAGGAGTTTGAGACCAGCCTGAGCAACATAAGGAGACTGTCTCAACAACAAAAAAATTAAACATTAGTCGAGTGTAGTGATGCATGCCTGTGTTCCCAGCTACTTGGGAGGCTGAGATGGGAGGATCACATGAGCCCTTAAGCCTGGGAAGTCAAGGCTGCAGTAAGCTGTGATCGCACCACTGCACCCCAGCCTGGGTGACAGAGACCCTGTCTCAAATTTTTTTTCAGTAATGTAGTTTTAAATTTTATGTAGTTAAATGTTTCAATCTTTTCTTGTTTGTCTCTCTGGGTTTGTGATTTTCATAGCCTTTTTTAAACTTCAAGATTGTTAAAATGATGTATTTATATTTAAAACCAATTGCTTTTGACACGCATTTTTGCTGTCATTGCTGCTGCTTTCATTTTTGAAATCTGTTTCTAGTATACAACCTTAGACTAAATTACATAATTGATATTCAATACATAGAATAAAAAAGTTTCCAAATTCCAAAGTTCCCAAAAAGTCATTCTGCTACTGCTTAAATTAAAAGTTAAAACAACTGATTATCTCCCTGTATGCAGTCATGCCAATGTGATTATTGAGTGTATGCTTTTAAGGTGCTTTGCAGGAATCTCCTCTTAAAGTAGGTCCTCCATATCTTGGTTATGCGGTTATTTGGTAAATATTTCACATGTACAACACATTAAATTCCAGTGCACTATATAGCCCCAGTTGATAGCAAATTAAACCAATGCAGTCTGAATAAGTTCAAGATAAGATCAATTCCAAGATAAGACCCAAATAAGATAAATTCCCCAGAAAGGAGGAAAAAAAATCAAGTAAAAGTCTTGCATGCCTTTTTTGCCATGTTAATTTGCTATACAAACTTGCTGCTCAAACGTGACACTCCTCAGTGCTATGATTCTCTAAAGGCAAAGTCAATTCAACATGGAAACAGTTATAGTTTGGTGGCCCACACGTCTGGCTTCTGCTCTCCAGTCCAGAGAGGATTTCATTTTTCTGTCTCAGTATAGCTGAAAGTTCTAGGTGCAGTAGAGGCTCTCCAAGACATTGCTTACTGAACTCAGTCTGTGTTCACTGACAACAACACACAATTACTGACTGCTTACTAAGTAACAGCCATTGTGCTAGGTGCTGGGAGAAAGAAGCCCAAGGTTGCCTGCCTTCAGGGGGCCTACAGTCTAGTGGAACAACAGAAAAATTCATAGTAGCTAACATCTAACATTCATGTAAGGAATACCCATCATTATTCTAAATATGTTACATATATTATCCTAATTTTGCGCCAACTCTGAAACAGTATTACTATTATTCCACGTTTTTAGGTGAACAAACTGCAACCCAGAGAAATTAAGTACCTTTCTCAAGGCCACAAAGTAGATAAGTGGCAGAGTGGTAGAGTCCCACTCAAGTGGACTCCACAGCTGCCCTCCAACACTGTTCTTTACTGCATTCTATTAAACACTCATAATCAATCGTGCACAAGAAAGTAGAATAAGCAGCACAGAGTTGGGTAAAGACCCAACTCGCAACAATGTCGATATTTCTGTTTCTCTTCTTTTATGCAGGGTCTTTCATTTTTCATACACCCTCTCTCACAACTCAGATCCCATCAACCACTTGCTGTCACTGTATCTGTCACTCATCATCTCTCACATCCCTAGCCAGATGCCTTGGTCTAAGATTGGAACCGTGACTCAGGCCATTCCAATCATTTTCACTCTGGATATTCTGATCTGGAAATGCATATTCCGCCTCTGTCACAAGCTTCCAGAACATGAGAATAGAACTGGCTGAATGTAGAGAAAAAAGATCAGCACATTCAACAGGATAAAGCTGACATTTGGAATAAAGTAGAATCACAACATAAAGGGCTAATGCTGATGGCATTAATGTGCCTGGCTCTATAACCATATAGATCCTATTTTGATTACTTGGCAGGCATCCCCAATATCCTTCTGATAATTTAATTTTTAACTTTTTTTTTTTTAGCAAAATAGATTCAAGTTCCAAGTAATATAAGCAGTGCTGCCGTAGGGAGATCTGTAATGGGAGAAAGTAGCAAGAAAAGCCAACCTAGTCCAGGGAAATCCAGCAAAGCATCCTAGAGGAGATTATTACAACCTCAGAAGAATGTTGCAAGGGACTTGATGTTCTATTCTTTCCTACAGATTTTCTTAATTAATCTCTGCATTGGATTATCAGGAAGGTAATTTCTCAGGAAAAGAGATGAAACATAAATAAATAACTGCAATATAAAGTAGTGTATATGTATTAAGAGCCACATAAATGGTCCTGACGTGATTCTCAAATGTGTGCATCCATCAAAATCACACAAATACATGTTTTTAAATTCAGATTCATTGGCCTTATCTGAATCAGATTCTCTGGAGGCTGGACCTGGGAATCTGTATTTTCAAAGATCACTTGAGGATTTTGTTAAAGCCTGCCTAGAACTAGTCTGCAGGTGTTTATAGGAGTTCTAAGGTGGGAGAAATCTCTTCCTACTTTAGAAAATAAAAAAGCTTCAGGGATGGGCAGCATTTTAACTGGGACTTGCAGAATGGGTTGGAGTTCCAAAGGTAGCCAGGCAGAGGAGGGCAGGGAGGATGCATTTAAAGTGACCCAGACCCTTAGGTGAAGAAGCTCTCAGTAGATAGGTATTTATATAAATGTTGACTCAATCAATTTCTTAGACCTCCCCCTCCACCTTACCTCTATCCTTATGTGTTTGAAGCAATTTAATAAGTGTCTGTAAATGATTAATGATAGAACTTCTGCTACCTGCACTGTGCCACATCTTAGGTCATAGTTAATAATTATATTACTGTCTATTAAGTAGCATATATACATGTATAGGCAACATCCAAATACTTTAATATACATTATCTTATTTACTTTTTACCAAAACAGCATGAGGTGGTAATATTATTATTGCTACCTTATAGATACGTTACATAAACCCAGAAAAGTTAAATTACGCAGGGTCAGGGTTTGGACTTAAATCTGACTTTTGTGGCTCCAAGTTCCATGATTTTAATATTGTGATGAGTCCTAAAAGTATCCGAATACATTATGGTGACTATGACATGAAACTCTGGGTTTGGGTTTGTCTGTACTACTTACTAGCTATGAACTTTAATTATTTACCCTCTGTGAGTTTCAATTTCTTCTTTCAATTTTGACCAGATACAATATACCTTCTAAGGTTATAATGAGGACTAGGTAAAATAAGCCATATCAAAGGTGCTTATCAACCATTTTTGGCAGAGAATATGAACTCAATAATGTATAATTATTACTGCTATTTATGTTATTGCTATTGTTACCAGATGACTTACCTTTGCATCAGCCCCAGAATGTTGCCTCTTGTTTTTTTGTTTGTTCGTTTGTTTTTTTTTTGAGATGGGGTTTCGCTCTTGTTGCTCAGGATGGAGTTCAAGTGCAGTGGCACAATCTTGGCTCACCACAACCTCCGCCTCCTGGGTTCAAGTGATTCTCCTGCCTCAGCTTCCCGAGTAGCTGGGATTACAGACATGCACCACCACGCCTGGCTAATTTCGGATGTTTAGGAGAGACAGGGTTTCTCCATGTTGGTCAGGCTGGTCTTGAACTCCCGACCTCAGGTGATCCGCCCACCTCAGCTCCCCAAAGTGTACAGGTGTGAGCCACCACGCCCAGCCAGTGTTGCCTCTCTTGCCAAAACATGAAGCAAAATAATGTTAGGACTTCACACAGGACCAACAGTGCCAACAATATAGACTCCATGAAGGCAGACACTGGGCGTGTCTTGTTCATCACTATATCTACATCACCTAAAACCATTTTGGACATATCATAGTAGGTGCATAATTAACCTTTTAAAATTAAGGTACAAAGGAATGAGGTATCATCATTAAAGTTCTACAGAAAAAGGATGGCTTTGGAGGAAAATTTTTCTATTTTCCTTTATGTTTATTTATGAGCACATCATCATTTATAATATGTACCTTCTAAGAAAAGTCTTACCAACATGCTATTATCAAAGGACTTCTTAATGAGCTAGTCAATGAAGTCCTCATTTGAATGTTGTTCTAATATTACAGCTTCAGATTTCTTTGCAGACACTGGATTTACATCTTAAAAGCCTCATGCATCGACTTACTCACTCTTTGAGCTCAAAGCATTAAGAACTGTCGTTGAGGTTGTGGACTCCATCTGCTTCACAACCACCAACTGTCCTAAGTGAGGACATGGATGAAAACCTTGTAGCAACTGAAGGATAATTAACAGTGGGAGTCAGAGGGTATTTGCTTTGTCAGGGTGCATGATCTTTGAACAGAAGTAAATGTATCTCACTATGGCAACAGAAAGGTGCTGACATTAAATTACAGTCTGCCATATACCTGGTCAGAATAGAGATAGAATCAGTCCCTCTTCTAAGTTCTGCTGGCACTTTACCCATTTTTAAGAAGGAACATTGCATGATTTGCCAAGGAAGGGTGAAAAAGGACAAATTGTAAGCACTGGTTAAAAAGAGCGCTCTTCTGCTGGATTTTACGATTCTCCATGAATGAGATGAATGTTTTGTCTGTCATGCTGCATTCTTAAATACAGTCAGTTAAAAAGAAAGGCTTACTTACTCCCTTTTAAGATAGTCACACCAAGAAAATAAAGAAGCTGAAGTCACTTCCCTAGGAGCCACGGCTTTGCTGGCAAGTCAAACCAACAAACGTTCATTGAGTATCTGTGTACCCAGGACTTTCCTAGGCACTGATGGAAAAACATAAGAAGCTTGGGACTCAGTCCCAGGACACTTACCCTCCCCAAGCAGAGAACGAAAACTGAGTGTGACTCATTTAGCAGTCTGACAAAACAAAATCTGAATAATCAAATGTCCCTTGTTTCATTTTTGTAATTTTATTTTATTTTGCTATGGTCTATGTACCTTTGGAATCCATTCTCTCATCTTTCTAAAATTAGATGAATATGAATAAATGTATAGATAGACAAATAAGTAAACAAATAATAAAACCAATCAAGTGTTACTTTGTATGGTGTACAAAAGAGGCACTATGGACCTTCAGAGATGGGAGAGAATGGTGAGGCATGCCAATTTTGCCTCTCGGATTTTAACAAAGACTGAATCCTTCGATGAAAGATAAAAATGATTCAAATCGGACAGACTTGCAGTGGAATCCTAGCTCTACCATTTACAAGATATTTGAAATTAGGAAATGTATCTGACTTTTCTGAGCTTCAATTTCTTGTTTACAATGAAGAGTGTATATATATATATATATATATATATATATATATATACACACACACACATATATAAAACTAATATGCTATCAGTATAAAAAATACAGCAAAGTATAAAGAAGAAAAAACCATCTAAAGATAACCACGATTCATATTTTGCTCTATTTCAGTCTTTTTAATGTTTTCATTTTTTCAGGTTTTGTGTCTGTAACTGTCTATATCTTTATATAGCTTAAATAATCAAATAGTTCTAAAAGATTTGTTATTTTTTAAAAAGGAGAAAATGGCAGTCCTATGATCTACTTACCCCCCTTCTAATCTCTCCCAGCCAAGAAGCAACCACTTTTACCTCTCTTTAACTATGCATTGGGTGATCTCCACCATGTCCCTAAAGAGTATAATTTTATTGTCCTTTCTTTTTCATTTTAGGCATTAGTTATTGAAAATTCAAGGTGGTAGATGAGGATTTAGCTCACGTTCTTGCTCCTTTGGTTTTATCCCAACATGCCTCCATCTTTCCAATACATCTGGCATAATAATTGTAATTAGATCAATATTCAATATTTCCATTATTATGAATACATAAATGGTAGGCTCAACTGAGTTGTAGTGAACTATGATTAGTTTTCTTTTCTTGCACAATTTTTGGCTTTCCTTGGAATTAGTAATAGTCTTGTTTACACATGTTGACTTTTCTACATCTCCTTCCTAATCCAATCCCAAACTCTTCTCCAGTTGTCTAGTTCCCTTTCATAATGCTCAGGTGCATCAGGCACATTGTCATCTTCCTGAAAATGTCTCTCCTCAGACATAATCCAGTCTGGACTATTTATCTCTATTCCTGCACAGCTGTCTTCCTGGGATTCCCTTCACCATCACCCTGGGGATTTCCTTCATGCCTCTTTAAGGATAGATTCCTGGCTCTTGCATACAGTGCCCCCTTCTTTCTTGTTTTAGTGAAGCACATTTTAAAACAGCTTTGTAAGAAGGATTGCATGGGAGATATATTTTTTGAAATATTATATATCCATGAAAAATATTTTCATTGTATTGACACTTGACTAATAGTTTGGCTGACTATTGAATTCTAGGTTGGAAATTGTTTCCTTCAGAATTTGAAGGCTTTGCTCTTATCTTCTACCTTTTCACACATTGCTTGCTGTTGAGAAATCTAGAGCTATTTTGATGCCTGATCCTTTGGATGTAACAGTTTTCTTCTCTAGAAACTTCTAGTCTTATATACTTGTGTTGAATGTTTTGATATTTTATGATTTATTCGTTGTGCTGGGCATTTAATAGGCTCATTTAATCTGAAAACTTATGTTCTTCAGTTCTGGACTCTTTTTCTTAAAATATGTAATAATTATTGCCCCCTTCCATTTTCTCTTTCTCTCTTTCTATACCTATTATTTAGAAACTAGAACTACTCACCTGGCCATTAAATGTTCTTATATTTGGCCTTATTTTATATCTTTGTTTGCTCATTATTCTGGAAATTTTCTTTAAATGTATCTTCTAAATCTTCTTTGGATTTTTTGATTCATGCTGTAATTTTTTTCCCAAAGCAAATGTTTGCTCTCTGAAAGCTATTTTCTTGGTATCTATTTTTTGTTTTTTTTTTTTGTTTTTGTCTGGTTGTTTGTTTTTTGGTTGTCATAGCTTTCTCTTACCTCTCTTATACTTTTTGCTAACATTTTCCCTGTTTATTTGTTTTAGTCTCTATCAGTCATATTAGATGGCTTTCCCAAAAGCCTGAGTATCCTTGGATGTCTGCTCATATTTAAGTGTGGAGACCTAAACCCCTGTTTGGACATTCTGAGTATGTGTCTCTTGCCAGCAATAAACTTCTATAGTGTTGCTTCTAGCTGTGGCCTGGATGTTGAATTAGAAAATCTCCAATGATGATAACTTTAAATCTTCCTTCTTGGATTGATCAAAATCTCCAGAAAATATTCTGCCATTCTCTTTACTGGAGGGTAAGTCCCTGGCTGCCAGTATTATCAGAGCCAAAGTGGGAAGAGAAGGCTGGGTGCCCCAGTATCCAGTATGCATTTATCTACCCGATCCCTCCATTTTCAGCAAGGTGTCTTCTGCATTCAACTTCCCCAATAAGAAAACTTCTTCAGAGGATAAACTATAGTATGGAGTGGAGAATATTTTTTTTCTTTTTCCAAGTTAGTAGAAGAGACATGACTAGTTTTTAAATAGATACCCAAACAATCTCACTCATTTTAGCTCTTCCCCTTCACCTCTAGCTCTAGAGGCACATGACAGTGCCAATTCCTGAGTCTTTGGAGGGTTCTACGGCGTGGGTCTGGTTGTTTCTCAGCTTCCCCTTCTAGAAGCTTAGGACTCAATTATGTTGCTTCCAGTTCTCTGTCTCCTTTCCAGTTTCTGCAGTGTTGATAGTGAAGCTCTTCTGCCTGTCTCTTCATCCTTGTGGGTTTAAATCTTAAGACAAATCCCTACCTGTCATATTAGGGGGATCTTCAGAAAGGAATGGATGTAAAAGAACGTGTTATATTCAGCATCTTTCCCTAGAAGCCTTTTTTTTTTTCCTGATCTGTAAGATAGGTATAACGATACCTACCTTACAGGAATGTGGTAGGTATTAAATGAGATAACATATATTAAAAACATATCTAGAGTTTAGTAGGCACTCAATAAATGGGGGCTATTTTTGTTCTTTGAAGGATGAACTAATTACAGGAGCCAGAGGTACCCACCCCTTTATCATTCACTGGCTTTGTGACCTTTACTAGTATTTTTAAAAACCACTTTTACATATATTCTCACTCAAATAAGGGGATCATAAGAGTTTTCTTGTTTATATCTCAGGATTATCTTAAGAGTCAAATTAGTAAGAGGATGAGCAAATATGGTGAAGTGTAAAGCTCACTCTTCTTGAGCTTTTGAGGCAGACAGAAGTGGGGTGAGGATTCTGCCTCTGCCTCTTCCTGGCTGTGTGAACCAGGACAGATTTTCTCACTTGCTGAGTCTCAATATCTGCTCTTTAATGTGGCTGACCATTTCTTCACCATTTGTGATGAGAATAAAATGAGATAACCTAAGAAAAGTACCACATTTCGAGACCTACTCTTGTAAAGCATTGGTCCCTCTCATTTAACCTCGCAAATGCCTCTGAAGTTTTCTCTCTGATTCAGTGCTAAGTTTTTAAAATTGAGGGTCCCCTATAAATGTATACCAAGACAACTATGAATTGCTGAAGATGAGCAGAAGCACATTCTTAAACTTGGGGGGATAGCATGGACTTCTTTGGTGAATACATACATTTTCCAAAGAGAAAAAATAATTCAAATACACAAAATAAACTTTGTATATAATTTTCAGGGTTCCACATAATCCTACTTGTGAATTCCATATTAAGAATTAGATTTCTTCTAAATAAAAGATGCTATGCTCTAAACCAAAATCCTAACATAAAACCCTAAGCAGAAGCCTCCTTCAGTGTTAGATATCAGTTCTAAATTTCTTTTCAAAGAATTAATATGTCAGTATGTTCAATTCTTTGCATTCTACTTTTAAACTTAACTTTCTCATAAAGCAACCTTTTTCGATTACCTACTCCACCCTGACTCATTCTGATCGTCTACTCCACTCTAAGTCATTCTGATTACCTGCTACCTGCTGTGCCCTGACTCCCGCCAAAGCACTCACCCCATCATTCTCTTTAAATTAGCCAATCAGAATTAGTTTATCTTGTGCGATCTAACCCTAGCCAATAGGGGGACAACACAGCAGCAAGGGCCACATGCATCAGAGATAAGAACCCCTTCCCCTCCCTTGTCCAAGTGTGCGCTCACCATTGTTCCATCTGTAAGGGCGCACCCTTCTATATAGAAGTACCTTGCTGGGCTGAGAATTAAAAAGAAAATTTTATATTCAAGTGCTATTCCTTTTGTGGCACTAAAACTTTATATATAACAATTGGGGGCTCTTCTGGGATTGCATTCCCCTCTGGGGGTGGTCTCTGGTTGTCTCTTCTGAGGAGGTGCACCCGGTCCCCTTGTGGCAGCCTCAGGGGTGAGAAACCAAGACCCACCCAGTGGGAGGAATAACCCAAGCTCTCAGCAAGGCAGGAAAGAAAGAAACTGGTCAGCAACCTAGCTTAAAGGATCCTCACATACTGCGGCAACGACTCTGAGCACAGACCAAGGAAGGAGAAGCCACGGGAGCCAGTGAAGTGCTTCCTTTGCGGTCAAATTCTGGAGGGTTAAATGTGTGTGTGTGCATGAATGATCACAAATGACCTGCTTGCAGTGTTGTTTGTGTGGATGGTGACAAGTCCTACTGCTGGACGGAGTGAGTGAGTCCTCTCTGCAGTTCCCTAGCTGCGTCATATGGCTTAGGGTGTATCCTGCCATGGGCCTGCCAACACTAAGAGGAGCCTGATTCTGCCTTGGGGGAGCGGCCAGAGAGGACAGCACGAGTGGGAAGTGTGCAAAGGACCATCAGAGTGGGGGAAACAGGTCAACCTCCCAGGACAAGCAAGGCAAGACACCCCCTGGTTTGAGGGGTTGAGCCTTCCAGGACAGGCAAGACACCCCTTGGTTTGAGGAGTTGAGGCTTCCAGGGCAGGCAAGGCAAGACACCCCCTGGTTTGAGGAGTTGAGCCTTCCGGGACAGGCAAAGTGAAACATCCCTGGTTTGAGGGGTTGAGACTTCCGCTAATTTCAAGAGTTGAACCTCTCATAAACCCCGCCTTTCTTCTTGGGGGAAGAAAGAGTAGCTCTACTCCCACCAGTCCCTCCCCTAGGGAAAGAGGAAGGAGAGGGAAGAACAGCAGCATAAGCAGCTGGCAGAGGCAAGGAAAGACCAGCAGAGAGAGAGAGAGAGAGAGAGAGAGACAGAGAGAGACAGACAGGAGAGAGAGAGAGAGACAGGAGAGAGAGAGACAGGAGGGAGAGAGAGGAAAGAGAGACAGAGAGGAGAGAGAGACAGAGAGGAGAGAGAGAGGAGAGAGACAGAGAGGAGAGAGAGACAGAGAAGAGAGAGACAGAGAGGAGAGAGACAGGAGAGAGAGAGACAGAGAAAAGAGAGAGAGGGACAGAGAGGAGAGAGAGACAGGAGAGTGAGAGACAGGAGAGAGGGGGAGAGAGAGAGGAGAGACAGGAGAGAGAGAGAGGAGAAAGAGATACAGAGAGGAGAGAGAGAGAGAGGAGAGAGAGACAGCGAGGAGGGAGAGAGAGATGGGAGAGAGGGAGGAGAGAGAAAGAGACAGAGAGGAGAGAGAGACAGAAGAGAGAGAGACAGGAGAGAGACAGAGGAGAGAGAGAAACAGGAGAGAGACAGAGAAAGAGAGAGACAGAGGAGAGAGGCAGAGAGAGAGAAAGAGAGGCAGAGCTACAAAGGAGTCAGAAAGAAAGAGACAAAGTCAGAAAGGGAAAGAAAGAGATAGAAGTAGTAAAGAAAAAACAGTGTACCCTATTCCTTAGTTAATGGGTGCAGCACACCAACGTGGCACATGTATACATATGTAACAAACCTGCACATTGTGCACATGTACCCTAGAACTTAAAGTATAATAATAAAAAAAAAAGCCAGGGTAAATTTAAAACCTGTAATTGATCATTGAAGGTCTTCTTGGTGACCCTATGACACTCCAATACCACCTTGTAAGTGTAAACAAGGGTATAGCCTGAAAGCACTGAGGCCACTGACAACCAGTAGCCTTCCTACCAAAATCCTTAACCCAGTAACCCGCGGATGGCCCATATACATTCAGTCTGTAGCGGCAACTGCTTTGCTAACAGAAGGAAGTAGAAAAGTAACTTTTAGAGGAAACCTCATTGTGAGCACACCTCACCAGTTCAGAACTACCCTAAGTCAAAAAAAAAAAAAAGTGAAAAAGTAGCTTACTAACTCAAAAATCTTAAAGTATGGGGCTATTCTGTTAGAAAAAGGTGATTTAACATTAACCACTGAAAATTCCCTTAACCCAGCAGGTTTCCTAACAGGGGATCTAAATCCCTTCAGACAGGCCGATAGATGGTTCCTCCCGGGTGACTGAGGGAAAAAGACACAATGAGTATTCAGGAAGTGATAAGGAAACACTAGTAGAAGCAGAGTCAGGAAAACTGCCTAATAATTGGTCTGTTCAAACGTGAGAGCTGTTTGCACTCAGCCAAGCCTTAAAGTACTTATGGAATAATAAAAAAAAAAAGCCATCTATACCAATTCTAAGTTAATTTTGGCTAAACAAGGTCTTATTAATAGCAAAGAATAATTGAAATCCCAAACTTAGAAGGTTTTCAACAAAAGTAAATTTTGCTAAAAGTTAACAGTATAACATGTATTATCTTAACTTCAAATCTTATGGCCTTAGTCTAGTCCACAGACATGAAGGAAGTTGGCTTTGGAGAAGAATGATTATCTTAAAAAGAAAAAAAAAAAAAAGGAGAGGGAGAATGTATGTAAAAAGAATGTTATATAGTAAATTCTTGTCCTAAAATAAGTTAACTAGTTGTTTAAAGAAAGGGATGTTTGCAACAAGTCAGAAAGTTGAGGCATGTCAAAGAATTGTCTGTGAAAGTTGTGAAGGAAAAAAAAGTTATAAAAGGGAATTTATGCAAGAACTGTTGTATAATTTAAAAGTAATTAAGCCTCCTGAATGTAAAGCTATTGAAGAAACAGTTTATGTGCAAGGTGTATAAGGAAAGTAAAATATACTTTTGGTAAAAGGATAATAAGGAGCCATAAGAATGTGGATTTTTACCTACATTAAAAGTTTAAAAATAAAGAAATATTTTGTTTTAAAGGTTTAAGCAGGTTTTGAAATGTTAATTGTAAAGGAAATTTTGTGTGTAAACATATTGGCTAAAGTTTAAGGGGTATCATCCAGTTTTTCTGTGAACTGGACATTAAAATAAAAGCACAACAGGTCTTTCTGAAAGCACTAGCCTGCTCTTTAACAAAAATTATAAAAGGTTAAAAAGAGTCTATAAAAATCTTACATTATGGTCAGACATTAAAAATTGGATAAATATGTCTACAAAGTTTTATTAAAATTAAGTTTAACATTAATAACTCACTAATATAAAGGTGAAACTTAGCTTATCTGGTATAAAAATCATACAGGAAGCACTGTTAAATATAAAATGGTGTTTGGCCTTCTTTGGTCTACAAACTAAAAAAATAGGTGCTAAAGGAAATTTCTCAGTAAAAAGCCTCCAAGGACTATAAAGTCCACTGCTGATGTCCCCACATTTAAAACAAAAGATCTGTTTCTTAGAAATTATATAGTTGGTTTATCTTCCACTTTCCTTTCCCTCAAAACTAAAAGTCTTTTAGCAAAGGTACCAACCCTAGAATTTCTGGTAAACCAACACCAGCCTGAAGATCACGTTCTCATCAAAGGGTGGAAAGAAGAAAAACTCCAGCCAGCCTGGGAAGGACCCTACCTTGTGCTGCTGACCACCAAGACTGCTGTTCCTACAGTGAAAAAGGGATGGACTCATGACACCTGAGTCAAGAAAGCGCTGCCCCCTCCAGAGTCGTGGGCCACAGCCCTAGGGGAAAACCCTGCCAAACTAAAGCTAAGAAAAATTGAACTCTCCTTCATCTATTCTATTACTCTTTCTTCTTTACTGGTTCTATTGCTGACCATCTAGTTATTAACATAACCAAGTCAATTTTGCCTCAAACTATTGCGTTTAATGCTTGCCTTGTTATACCCTGTGGGGATTTGGCAAGTCAAAGACAGCTCTCTCCTTCGGAAAAAAATACCTCTGTGCCTCCTGACTGTCCTCAGACTGGGCATTAGTGAATTGGGACCATTTAATCCGGGAAGATTTTGATAAAGACCCCAGTGTCAACCCAGAGTCCTACCCCCCACCCCGCCCCCGACATAGAGCTTTTATGCTGTAGTTGGTCCAACGTTCTGTGGACCACTAAAGAGCAAGAAGGGATTGCCCCAACCGGTTTTTGTAATCTCCTAAAACCATACACTCATTTTACTAAAGAGACAGCCCTTCCCCCAACTGTCAGCTAAACCTATACAGGTTATTATCTATAATTCTATACAGGTTATTATCTCAAACCCTCAAATTTCTTCCCCTTTCCTAAGCCAGTCCCCTTCTTTAAGCCAGTTTTATGCTATAGGGGCTGAGGTTTCAGGGACAAACCCTATTAGATTATTTAAAATGCGTTTCTTTGATCCCAATCGCCTGCACCTTCCTCTAAGCCTTCTTCCAAAACCTCTCACAACGGAACAATTGCTCCTCCTCCATCTAACAAGAAGACCAAGATAGCTATTGTAAAAATTAAAGACTTAAAACAGGCCAGGCTCAGTGGCTCACGCCTGTAACCCCAGCACTTTGGGAGGCCGAGGCAGGTGGATCACCTGAGGTTGGGAGTTCGAGACCAGCCTGACCAACATGGAGAAACCACCGTCTCTACTAAAAATACAAACTTAGCCAGGCATGGTGGTGCATGCCTGTAATCCCAGCTACTCGGGAGGCTGAGACAGGAGAATTGCTTGAACCTGGGAAGCAGAGGTTTCAGTGAGCCAAGATTGCACCATTGCACTCCAGCCTGGGCAACAAGAGCAAAACTCCGTCTCAAAAAACAAAACAAAACAAAACAAAACAACCAAAGACTTAAACCAAACTTTGGCAATTAAGACAGGATACCAAGATGCAAATGCCTGGTTAGAATGGATCAAGTATTCCAGATTGTCCCCTTTCCACTAGGGTGGTCCTTCAGTCAACCAGGCATGGGCTGCATGGTAGCTCTTTTCCAGGATTCTACAGCCTGGAGTAATAAGTCGTTCCAAGCTCTCTCTCTGCTGTATCCCGAAGTCTGGTACCCTGCAGGTCAGCCCCTGAGGGCCATCCAGCTTCCGTCTCCCAACACTAAGTTCACTTTGTGTCTCTCATGACAGGGAGGAAACTTAGCATTCCTTGGAGACCTGAAGGGATGCAGTGAGCTTAAGAATTTTCAAGAGCTTATCAATCAGCCCTTGTTCATCCCCGAGTGGATGTGTGGATGTGTGGTGGTATTGTGGTGGACCTTTACTGGACACTCTGCCAAATAACTGGAGTGGCACTTGTGCTTTAGTCCAATTGGCTATCCCTTTCACCCTGGCATTTCATCAACCAGAGGAAGGAAAAATAAGACATCGTAGACCGACAGAAGCCCCTTATGGGTCTTTCAACTCTCACGTCTATTTAGACACAATTAGAGTCCCATGGGGAATACCAGATCAATTTAAAGCCCAAAATCAAATAGCCACAGGATTTAAGTCAATATTTTGGTGGGTGACAATTAATAAAAATGTAGATTGGATAAACTACAGCTACCACAACCAACAGTGATTTATTAACTATACTAGAGATGCTGTTAATGGAATAGCTGAGCAATTAGGGGCTACTAGTCAGATGGCTTGGCAAAATAAAATAGCCTTAGATATATTAGCAGAAAGAGGGGGAGTTTGCATCATAATTAAAACTCAATGTTTCACCTTCATCCCAAAAAACACTGCCCCTAATGGAAGTATTAGAAAGGCACTGCATGGTCTGACTGCTCTATCCAATAAGTTAGCCAGCAACTCAGGGGTAAATGACCCCTTTATAAGATGGCTAGAAAAGTAGTTTGGTAAATGAAAAGGAATAATAGCCTCAATTCTTACTTCCCTCACAGCCGTAATAGGTGTATTTATTCTTGTCGGGTGCTGTGTCATACTGTGCATCCGTAAGTAGATGCAGAAGCTCATAAAAATGGCACTTACTGAAACCTCCCTTAACTAACCTCCACCTTATCCAGAGAAGCTTCTTCTTTTGGAAAATGAAGCAAAACTACTAAGCCAAGGCATGTTAAAAAAAAGTTTGAAAAGAAAGCTCTAAGGAAATAAAGGGGAGGGATTGTTAGATATGAGTTCTAAATTCCTTTTCAAAGAATTAGTATGTCAGTATGTTCAATTCTTTGCCTTCTACTTTTTTGTTTTGTTTTGTTTTTGAGGCGGATTCTCGCTCTGTCGCCCAGGCTGGAGTGCAATGGCAAGATCTCGCCTCACTGCAAGCTCCGCCTCCCGGGTTCATGCCATTCTCCCGCCTCAGCCTTTTGAGTAGCTGGGACTACAGGTGCCCGCCACCACGCCTGGCTAATTGTTTTGTATTTTTAGTAGAGACGGGGTTTCACCCTGTTAGCCAGGATGGTCTCGATCTCCTGACCTCGTGATCTGCCCATCTCTGCCTCCCAAAGTGCTGGGATTACAGGTGTGAGCCATTGCGCCCGGCCTGCCTTGTACTTTTAAACTTAACTTCCTCGTAAGGCAACTTTTTTGATTAACTACTCCACCCTGACTCATTCAGATCACCTGCTCCACCCTAACTCAGTCCGATTACCTGCTATCTGCTCTGCCCTGACTCCGCCAAAGCACTCACCCCGTCATTCTCTTTAAATTAGCCAATCAGAATTAGTTTAGCCTGTGCGGTCTAACCCTAGCCAATAGGGGAACTACACAGCAGCAGGGAACATGTGCGTCAGGGATAAGAACCCCTTCTCCTCCCTTGTCCAGGTGTGCGCTCACAATTATTCTATCTGTAAGGGCACACCCTTCTATATAGAAGTACCTTGCCTTGCTGAGAATTAAAAAGAAAATGTTATATTCGGGTGCTATTCCTTTTGCAGCACTGAAACTTTATATATAACATTCAGAAACCTAATAATAAAGCACTTGGGAACCCTTAGTACGTAAAGCAAAGTGCTAGGCATTTAACTTGCATTATTTCGTATAATCCTTATTAGCCCCAAAATACAAGTGAAACACTAAGACTTGAAGAGAGTATGTAACCTGCTCAAGCTCATAGAGCTGGTAAGAGTTGAAGCAGCAGTCAAACCAAAGGTGTCTCCCAAAAAGATAAGTTGAAGTCCTAACCCCTGGTATGTCAGAATGTGAAATTTATTTGAGAATGGGGTTGTTGCAGATATAACATGTTCAGTTAAGATGGTACAGTATCAAAATGGAGTAGAGTGGGCCCTGAATCTTGTATGGCTGGTGTCCTTAGAAGGAAAATTTGCACACAGACACAGATTTGAGAGAGTAGTCAAGCAGGGAAAGACAGTAGTTTTTAAGATCTATGAAGAGAGGGTTCTAGAATTCCATGATATCTACTTGTGCCATGCTTAGCACTTGGAGGAGGGAGACCAAGAAAAAGTATTTCTGCTGTGAATTATTTTTGTCCTTAACTGAATCTGCCAGCCATTGAAATTCTTTGCTATCAGTACATTTTGAATGAAAATAAAATGATATATGTTTGTCTTCTAAGCACTCCCTCCTCCAGTATGGATAAGTAAAAGCTCTGGCATGTTCAGCAGTGCTATATGGGCCATCAACTAAGGCACAGTCCTAACTCTAATCATTAGCTGACTCCAGGGATCCTTCTTGAAATTATTCTGAAGGAAGTACAAACATTATTTTTCACCATCATGTAAGGATAAATGCAGGCTGGGTGTAGTGGCTCATGCCTGTAATCCCAGCACCTTGAGAGGCTGAGGTGGGTGGATCACTTGAGATCAGGAGTTCAAGACCAGCCTGGCCAACATGGTGAAACCCCCATCTCTACCAAAAAAATGCAAAAATTAGCCGGGCATGGTAGTGTGTGCGCACCTATAATCCCACCTACTCAGGAGGCTGAAGTGGGAGAATCGCCTGAACCCGGGAGGTGGAGGTTGCAGTGAGCTGAGATCACGCCAGCCTGGGTGACAGAGTGAGACCCTGTCTCCAAAAAAAAAAAAAGCTAAATGCAGGCCCACATAAATGCCTTTAATAGTTAAATGTTAAGAGTTTTGAGCAATTCCATTCCTAAATTCACATCCAAAATATTAAGAGCAGGAACTTAAATTCTTGTACACCAATGTTCACAGCAGCAGTATTCACAATAGTCTAAAGGTAGAAACAACTAAAGTGTCCAACAGCAGATAAATGGAGAAACTAAAGGTGGTATATATGTACAATGGAATAGGATAAATAATAAAAGGAAGTTCTGATATATGCTACAACACGAATGAACCTTGAAAATATTGTGCTAAGTGAAATACACCAGACAGAATAGGATTCCTCTTACAAGAGGTGCCTAGAATAGTCAAATTCTTAGAGATGGAAAGAAGAATAGAGTTACTAGAGGCAGAGGTTGGGGGAATTGAAGAGATCTTGTTAATAAGTACAGTGTCTCTGTATGGAAAGAAGAAAAAGTTCTAGAGAGGGATGGTGGTGATAGTTGTACAACATTATGAATGTACTTAATGAATTGTACACTTAAAAATGGTTAAAATGGTAAATTTTCTGTTATATATATATATATATATTTCCACAATAAAAAATGAAGAAAAATAGAGCCAGCTTTGAGTAAATTGTACAGAAACCTCCACAGCAATTCAACTGACTATATTTGTTTTTTAAATAATATTCATACTGAAAATTAATCCTACCTAAATAAACCAACCAAGCTGCTTTAGATATTATTAATTGTAGAGATGATTTAAACACTCCAAAAGAAATATTAATCTCTTCCCTCATGCCACAAATTTTTTTTCAGGATCAAAGGATTATTGTAGAGATGATTTAAATACTCCAAAAGAAATATTCATCTCTTCCCTCATGCCACAAAATCTTTTTCAGGATCAAAGGATTATCAAAAGTTACAAAATTGCCATCTAAGAGAACTCAACTGTATTTTCACATTTAAATATGTTTAAAATGGTATGTATATTTAAGTAAATTATAGTATATGTTTTAGAATTGTACAACTGCTAAATTATTCAAGAAAATCAACAAATTTCAAGGAATTGACATAAACTACCTATGGTGTGAGTGAAAATCAGGATACAAAAGTATACTGAATATCATCCCAGATATATCAAGTGTCTTTTATACACATACACAGATTAAAAATAGATCATTAATGCATTCACTTAATCAACAAAGTAGGTGCTAAGGATACAAAAGTGAACAAAATAGCAAAAATCTCTGGCCCTCATGGAGTTTACTTTCTAGTGAGAGGAAAAACATAATTAACAAATAATTAAGTAAATGTAAAAAAGAAATATGGCGAAAAACATAGTGGGTAGGAGGGATGAGGGCTGCTAGAATGGAGATAGGGGTTGCAAATGACAACAACCAAAAATATTATCAATGGTTATCGCTGGGCTGAGGCATGATGGGTAATTCTTTCTTCTTGATTTTTATTTTATGAGCTTTCTACAACTCATATGCATTCCTTCTATAATTATAAATCTTGCTTTTAACTGTGCATTTAAATACGCATTTCCTAAGAATAGCTGCAATGAAGTTCATCTACCTTTATATCAGATACCACCACAAATGTTAATGATAGGGTATTTCAGGACTATATGACAGTCTCGATATCATATCAGGACTACCAGAAAACCCACAGAGGAAAGCAATCAGGCCAATTCTAGTTATTGATTAGGAACATAAGACTTAAACAGAAGATCTTTTTAATACCTCAAGCCTTATTTTAGAGCCTTTTCCCTGGTATGTTATACTCTGGACAGAAAATGAAAAAGTTATCAAAGTGGCAAAAACTTCAATATTTTATAAAAATAAATAAAAATTATCCCACAAGGTATCATATTAACTAAGTTGATCTAAAAAAGGTTGAAGAGTGAACAATGATGATGATGACAATGATGATTAAATAAATTGTTTTTGTTTTTGGTGAGACAGGGTCTTGCTCTGTTGCCCAGGCTAGTGTGCAGCGGTGCAATTACAGCTCACCGTAGCCTTCATACCACCATACCCAACTAATTAAAAAAAAAATGGTAGAGATGGAGCCTCACCATGTTTCCCAGGCTGGTCGTGAACTCCTGGGCTCCAGCGATCCACCTGCCTCAGCCTCCCAAAGTGCTGGGATTAGAGGTGTGATCCACTTCACCTGGCTCATAATGAATTGTTAAATACATGGATAAAGGACATTGGAATTGTTGTCCTTAGAATCCAAATGGGTAGAAGAAGCTAAGCAAAGCTCAAGAGTGGTGCTGAACTGGATGATTAACTCCAGGGAAGAAAAGGTGCTCTAGATGGAACGCCCAATACTTCATTAATAGTGTGGTCTAAGGCATATGCATGTGAGTTACAGCAGAAGCGAAGATGAATGTCACTGTGAAACGAAATTGTTTTTAGCTCTCTGAAAGTAAGATTTAGAGTTAGGCACATAATGGGTGTTTGATGTATTATTGCTGAAGAGCAATTCCCAATGTTTGTTTTTGAAATTTTATATATGCATTCTGGTTGGCCATCCTGGGAAGATAGCTATAACTGAAATAAATGGGATTCATTTTAGATCAAGATTCCGCATCTACCCATGTGACTATCTGACTTAAGGTCAGTGGCTTAATCTTTCTGTGCCTCCGTCCAGTCCTGCTA
Organism: Symphalangus syndactylus; assembly: GCF_028878055.3. Classification (NCBI taxonomy): domain Eukaryota; kingdom Metazoa; phylum Chordata; class Mammalia; order Primates; family Hylobatidae; genus Symphalangus; species Symphalangus syndactylus. Next base: position 39,577,636 of record NC_072429.2, read on the forward strand.
TGTTTAAATTGTAAACTGATCGAATGATAAAATGCATTATGGTTGTTCGACAATCTCTGCCAACACTCCCTAACAAGAATGTTACTGGATAGTAAAGTACATTTTCACATCATTTGCTTCCAAATCGAACTCCCTGAGGTACTCAATATCTGGATATGGAGGTGGGTGTTGATGAGAGCCTAAGAGACAGTTAGAATTTGGAGACAGCAACTGCAGAGCATTAAAACCCAAATGTGATGTCTTTCTGGATATAAGGCCCTGTGTGTCTAGCCTGGTCCATACTGATGAAGCCAGTCCTGGTTCCTGGCCACCCAATTTAATAGATTTATATTACCTGCTCTAGTACCTCATCTTAAAAAAATCCATTATATTATATTTAGCTGAATTATATTAGGCATCATCTGTTTGTTTATTTCTCTGCTTCCTTTTAGACCAAACTTCTTGAAGCTTGTCTATACTTGCCGTATCTGCATTCTTACCTTCCATCTACTCCTAACTCATTATAGTCTGGCTCAGGCCTCCACACTCCACTAAACTGCTTTTGTGAATAACAACATCCTCCATGTTGCCTACTCCCATAGATTTTTCTCACCTACTTAGTCACACAGGAGCGTTCAACATAAGTGAACTACAACAAGAGTAGTGTTGAACTGGATGATCAACTATCCCTTTCCTTCCACTTTCCATAGCTAGACTGCTTTCCACTGCCTGGTTTCTAAATACTAGGATTCCTCTTCTCCTTGGTCTCCACACTCTCTCTCAGAGCAGACTTAGCCATCCCCATAGAATTAATACCCATGTCTTTCTGTCTCCATCCCAGATGTTTCCACTCATTGCTGGATACTCCATTCCAGCTCCTACTTGGCACCATCATTCAGCTGTCCCATAATCACTGTATGCATCCAAAAGTGAACTCTAGACTACATGTCCCAAACCCCTCCGTTCCCACGCGTCTCCATCTCAGTAAAATGTCACAGTCATCCACATAACTACTCAAGCAAAAACCTAGGATTTATCCTTGATTTTGTTCTTTCCATCTTACCCCACATTCAAGCCATCAGTAACACCTAATTATTTTATATTGAAAATAAATATTGAATAAACTCTCAGCTTTCCATCTGCACTGTCACACTGTGAGTCCAGATATTATCATCTTTCACTGAAATGAAGATGAAGCTACTTTTTGTTGTTGTTGTTCTTTTTTTTTTGAAACGGAGTCTTACTCTGTTGCCCAGGCTGGAGTGCAGTAGATCTTGGCTCACTGAATCCTCCACCACCTGGGTTCAAGGGATTCTCCTGCCTCAGCCTCCCGAGTAGCTGGGATTACAGGTGCCCACCATCATGCCAGGCTAATTTTTGTATTTTTAGTAGAGTCAAGGTTTCACCATGTTGGCCAGGCTGGCCTTGAGCTCCTGACCTCAGGTGATCCGCCCACCTCGGCCTCCCAAAGTGCTGGGATTGCAGGCGTGAACCACTGCGCCCAGCACAATAGGCCACTTTTGATTTTTTTTCATCCCAGCAATTTAAATGAGTTTTCTACATAGCACTTATGGAAAATTACAATGATAAATTTGGATTTCACAGATCAGAAAACTCGGTCTCTGCCTCCCCCCCCCCACTAGGGAAAGAAAACTAGGGAAGAAAAGAGAGATCAATATCGGGTGACTTTTGTTCTTTTATTTGCCAAGTAAAGGCATTGGAAACCATGATGATTATATAATGATAGCAACAATAGCTAACATTTATTGAGCAATTACTGTGTGCCAGTCACTAGCTAAGCATTTTACCTGGACAATTTTTTTATTCTCACAAAAACTATGAGACAGATACTATTATTAGCCCCCTTCTACATATGAGAAAACAGGGGATCAGAGAGGTAAGTCACTTACCTAGGTTCTCACTATAAAAAAAAAATTCTATTTCCACAATCCATAAATACTAAGCACACACACAAGAAATGACATAATCTTAAAATTAAATTTTAATAGGTTTAATAAGTTTATAGGATGCTTATTACATTGTCCTAATTTTTCTCTTCCACCATAGACTAAGAAAAGCTTTGTCGTAGTTGCTACTTGTCTACAGAGAGTGACTGGGAACCACTGATTTAATCTGTAGCCCTCTGATGCCATGATATTAGTTAAGTTGAAGATCAGCTCTAGAGCCTATCACTTAGGATCCACTAATAAAAAAAAAGGTCACTTAACCAGCTCATCAGCCCTTCATCATTTCAAATGGTTGGCAGCAAATGGTTGCCACTAACACTTGAAGAGCTTGGTGGGTCCTTTAAGAATATAATTGGAGCTTCTCCAGGGAAGTAGTCTCCAAGGCCAATTGATGGCAGCTGTTTGCACTGTCAGCACTTCCCTTTTATAAAACACGGTGCCCCAGGAAGTCTGGGATTTATCCATTCCTGGTGCCAAAACCAAGCAATGGGCAGCAACAGCTTCTTTTCCTGTTGCTGGACCCTAATTCATGGATTTGCTCAGAAGTCAGAAATACACAGACAATTTCTTTCAAACAAATTGCAAAGTAGAACAGTGGGGCAGGATGGGGGGATCAACATCAACTGTTGGATGCTCCTCAATCGAATAAATGTCTTTAGTAGGAAGCAGATTCTGCCTAGTCATATTTTAAATGCATTACAGGTTGTAACCATTTAATTGAATTTAGGTTGTGTGGCCATTAAATAATATATCTCACAAGAATAGCATATTTTACCCTCAAACACACTAGATTTATTGGCCCAAGTATTTCCACTGGCTCACACAGATCAACTGAATGACAGGGAAGAATGAATTTATTAAGCATCTGCAAAGAACAGATTGTAGTCTTGGTGTAAGGCCAGGGTATTATGAGGGGATATCAGAAATCTCCAAGGGCATATGAAGAAATGTCTGCAAGATGCTTAGAGCAGGAGTCAGCACAATAAGGCCCATGGGCCAAATCTAACTCACTATCTATTTTTGTATAGCTCATGAACTAAGAATGGTTTTTACACTTCTTTTTTTTTTTTTTTTTGAGACAGAGTTTTGCTCTTGTTGCCCAGGCTGGAGTGCAATGGTGCAATCTGAGCTCACCACAACCTCTGCCTCCCAGGTTCAAGCGATTCTCCTGCCTCAGCCTCCCGAGTAGCTATGATTACAGGCATGCCCCACCATGCCCAGCTAATTTTGTATTTTTAGTATAGACAGGGTTTCTCCATGTTGGTCAGGCTGGTCTCGAACTTCTGACCTCAGGTGATCTGCCCACCTCGGCCTCCCAAAGTGCTGGGATTACAGGCATGAGCCACCATGCCTGGCCGATTTTTACACTTTTCATTGATTGGAAAAAAAAGAATAATATTTGATCATATGCAAAAAATATTTTTGAAATTCACATTTCAATGTCCATAAATAAAGTTTTATCAGAACAAAGCCATATCCATTTGTTTCTGCATTGTCTAAGTCTGCTTTTTTTTTTTTTTTTTTCTTGAGACGGAGTCTCGCTCTGTCGCCCAGGCTGGAGTGCAGTGGCGCAGTCTCGGCTCACTGCAGGCTCCGCCTCCCGGGTTCACGCCATTCTCCTGCCTCAGCCTCTCCGAGAAGCTGGGACTACAGGCGCCCGCCACCACGCCCGGCTAATTTTTTGTATTTTTAGTGGAGACGGGGTTTCACTGTGGTCTTGATCTCCTGACCTCGTGATCCGCCCACCTCGGCCTCCCAAAGTGCTGGGATTACAAGCGTGAGCCACCGCGCCCGGCCCTAAGTCTGCTTTTATGCTACAATGGCAGAGTTGAGTAGTTGTGACAGAGACTGTATTACTTGGAAAGTGTAAAATACTTAGTATCTGGCCCATCACAGAAAAAGTTGCCAACTCTGCTTTAAGTCATTCTCATAAATAACCAAAGGTATAGGTTACTCAAGTGTCAAACAAGGTTAATTTTATTTATTTTACTATATGCCTCCAGAAAGGACAGAAGACATAGTTTAGGAGGAAACAGAAAAGCCTACGCAAGGCTATTGGATTCCAAATCTATAGCCATAAGTTTTCTAGTCCTTTTCGCCAATGTCCTGTTTTAACAAGAATATTCTTCCATGACTGGCTTTTTAATGTCTGTGTTTCCAAATGAAACTTCCATGAATGGTCACATAGTAATGCATAGTAGAAATCCCTGTATATTTCATGGGACCTGAGTTTGTGAATTGAAGGCTAACACTGGTCACTCTAATTGAGTTGACATTTGCAAGGCCATACAGAAGTCAGCTCCCTTGAAGGCCTGCACTCCCATTTTCTTTGAATATAGTAGACTGGAAATGATAACCAAATTGTCTGAACAATGAAACTGGCTTGCAGATTTAATTTTTCAACCTAGGAGGTTGCAAGTTGAAAATTAAAAATGTCTATAGCTTTGGATAGTATAAAAAGTTAGGGTAGCATGAGTGTTACTTGACAATCAGCAACTACTTCACAATAATTTGTTCAGAAGACCCTCTTTAACTAACATATTCTTGAGTTTTAAAAAATAATAAAGAAGCAGTGAATTTTCATCAAATCCAACTTGTACTTTAACTAGAAACATCCAACATCCCAGAATTAAACTGAGCTGTCTTGTGTTTTACTCATTAAACCAAATAGATATAAATTAAGCAACATAAAAACTTGTAAGGAAAACTTACAGAGGAGCATAACCACTTTTGATCATGTAATAAGAAAATTACATTTTTTCATATAAATCACATTACAAATATTTTACATGTAAAAATTTGTTGCCATTAAACCAGCAGGAAAAATCAATGGAAAGATGTTTCCAACAGAAAAAGAGTAGATATGATTATAATCTTTCGTTTCCCAAACTGAGATCCACAGAATATTATGAGCCACAGACATTAAAATGTTTTTCACAAAAATTATTTCATTTTGAAATAAATATTAAAAATGTCAGAAGACTGAGATTTCAATATTGTAGGTCATTTCAGAGACTTTAATATGCTAACAAACACTGGAAGCTCTAAAGGCAGATGTGACTTTCCTAAATTTGTTTGAGTTGATTCTCCTAAACAAGTATTCATAACTCACTGCTCAGGAAACACTCCAGCTGGAACCACTAGCTCAGTGTTTGTGGTCTGTTTTCTGACTTTCTAGTTTGTTTCTCCAATCCCTTTGTATGGAGAAATAAAGCCCTTACAAATTAAAACCCTTGCCATAAATTGGACTTGAGGTTATTTATGACAAATGCCTTTACTAAATGTTAGGTTGTCCAAGATGACTTATTTTTTTAAGAAGCCAATTTGTGCTAGGGAAATTGTCCTTTAACTTTTCCAACCATTCTAATGCAAAATAATAAATACAAGACAACATTACTCAAGGCTGGTAAGGGAAAGTTGGAAATTCATTTGCCTATTAAATTGAGTGCAAATAGGCCATGACAGACATTCAAATAACAAAAGAAATTTTCGGTGTCCTTCATAGCTGTAATCAATTTAGCAACCTCCTATTTCTTTTGGATTGCAAATCTGTGGCCAATTTTCTTGGCCCAACATTTTAAAGGATCCCATTGCCTCTGTCACTGAAGATGCTGGAAAACTGGAAACAGCCACATATCCTAGGAGATGAGTGTTGCCAAATAAAAGTAGAACACTGAGTTTTCAGCAAGTCCAAAGAATAATGCAATAATTGAACTCTCTGCAAACTCAGGGCATTGATGAACTCTTTAGAGCAGCATTTTAGACTTAAGTCCAAATTTTCTCAGCTATAATACTCTAGAAGAAGGCTGTCTCTTGGTTTAACTAAGCCAACTTTATCACCTTTACATTCTTTGTATAAACTTGGATACACATATTACTCATAATGACTGCAAGATTTTTTCTTGTTGCCTCGACTCTGAATTGTAAACAAGTCCACTCTCTCCTGTAAAGATTTCTTTTTTCTAAATCAGCCTGAAAACCTCAATAAGCAAAACCATACCAACCAGCCACACAAACAAAAAAAATCTAGTGCATTCAGATAGAGAAAATAAAGTAGATTTTTAAAAAAAGGTTGTAAGCATTAAAAAGAAGTGTCACTTGCACACCTATTCTTTTATTTCAGAAAACAAAAAATGTTTTCCTGCATCATTAATTATTTCTCAGAATATCCATATGGTAGTTGAGAATGGGGGGAGTTTTCACTGAATCTGTTGATCAAATGGGATTACTTATTAGTCAGTTTGGGACTTAAATCGGATAAAGTAAACTTTAGTTATTTTCATCCCAATTAGTTCTTGATTTTGCCTTAAACAAAAATACAATAACCTCAGGGGGATAAAAAAGATATCAGATGAGATTATGTTTTTGTGTGGTCAATAACTTGGCTTCTTTTAAAGTGTTTTTATATAGGTTTTAACAGAATCCGTAAAATCTGCCATTCTGTTAATCCAATCAATAGAAACATGAATAGGTCTAATCAACCATGGCATCAACAGAGTTGCATTTAATCAATTTTGTTTCTCTCAGAACTTAAAGTACTTCGAAGAGTGCACACTAGGAAACTCTGATGTTAGTAAATAACACTTAATTAGCATTAATTGAGTGGTTACTTTATGTGAAATACCTTGCTAAGTGTTTTACTTGCGTTATTTATTCAATCCTCACAAAGACCTAATGATGTATGCCAATTATTACCTGCATTTTACATATAAAGAAACTGAGGCTTAGAAAGGTTAAATAAGTTTCCCCCTCAATTAATTCATTAGTAATTATTTAGGTTTGGAGACTTTTCTTGTGGTACCTCAAGTTTCCTTAGAACACCATATAATCAGTCAAACTGACTCTAGTGTCTGATAATGGCTGACCAGGCTATATCCCCTTTGACTCTTCTCATAGAAACATGTAGATTACTGGCATGTGGCACAGCTGAGACTTGAACCTGTGCATGCCTTTCCAATACTCTAGCTCATCATGCCAGGCTGTGTCCCATTACTAAAACACAAAGTGTAATTAGGTAGAAGACAGTATGATGGTTCCTCAGAGAGTCAAACAAGGAATTATATGATGCGGTGATTCTACTTCTAGGTATATACCCAAAAGAATTGAAAACAGGGACTTGAACAGATATTTGCACACCAATGTTTATAGCAGCCTTATTCAAAAAAATCAAAAGGTGAGGAAAATCAATGTCAACTAATGAAAAGATAAACAAAATGTGGTATATCCATACAATGGAATACGGCTCAGACTTGAAAGAGAATCTTGACACATGCTACAACATGGATGAACCTTGAAAATAAATGCTAAATGAAATAAGCCAGACGCAAAAGAACAAATCTTGTATGTTCCATTTATATGAGGTACACAGAGTAGTTAAATTCATAGAGACATAAAGTCAAATTGTTGTTAACAGGGACTGGGGAGGGGATGGAATGTGGATGTTATTGTTTCAGAGGTACCGAGTTTCAGTTTGAGAAGAGAAATGTTCTGAAGATGGGTAGTGGTGATGGTTGCATGATAACGTGAATGTGCTTACTGTCATAAACCGTATATTCTAAAATGATTAAATGGTACATTTTGTTTTACATATTTTACCACAATAATAAAAAAAAGTAATTAGGACTTAAGATTAGCCCTAAAACATAAAAGCTAAAACCGCGCAACAAAACAATAGTATAATTTGAGATCTAATTTATGAAAGATATCTTATATAATCAAATAAGCAAGCCGTTTTTGCTTTTTGTTTTTGTTTTTTTTTTTTTTTTTTGGACAGAGTCTTGCTCTGTTGCCAGGCTGGAGTGCAGTGGAGCAATCTCAGCTCACTGCAAACTTCACCTCCCGGGTTCAAGCTATTTTCCTGCCTCAGCCTCCTGAATAGCTGGGACTACAGGCGCACACTGGCATGCCCAGCTTATTTTTTTGTATTTTTTGGTAGAGACGGGGTTTCACCATGTTGGCCAGGATGATTTCGATCTCTTGACCTCGTGATCTGCCCACCTCGGCCTCCTGAAGTGCTGGGATTACAGGCGTGAGCAACCGTGCCCAGCCCGAAAATCTTCTACTTCGTTTTCGCTGAATAAAGATCAACATAAGTAACTAATAAAATGATGTGTTCAAGATCAGATATCAGATGGAACAACGTGAAATACAAGTGTCAGGATGAATTCTGGCAAGAATAGCTTATCTCAAGGGACATCCAATAACCTCTTCTCTTGCTCCTTAATTACCTTCAAAGTGAACAAAAACACTTTTTCCATGAGAGAGAATTCTGCAAATATTACTTGGGAAAATTATTGTTTAAATGTTCTTCTCATATCTATATATCGGAAATATTAAACAGTTTGAAGAAAATCTTTTTAAAAATCTTTTTAAAAATTTTAAAAAACTTTTTAAAAATCACATATTGGGATTCTTTTCAGCAATATTTTTTAAATAATTAAGTTGGCTCATTTTAGTGCCCTTGATATTGGCCCAGTTTGATTATACATTATGATTATGTATATAAAAATATGGATATCAAAAATGACATAGGCATTAATGTTGTTTGGTTGATCAGTGCTTTTTGGTTGCTTTTTCTTGGTCAGGAGCTTCACAGCAATCAGATACAATTTTACCTTGTGCTCAATCCAGATTTATGCGAAGAGTCAAATGAACTTTACAAAATGTACTGAATTTTAAAGAAAAGTAAATTCCCTAGAATGGCATACTTTTTCTCCCCAAATCAATGATCTTTTAAGGAAATAAGTTAACATGGCAATAAATGCAGTCTCTTTGGCAAACTCGTGCTCATGAGAGAACGTTAAGATATAGGCAACTATTCAATCCTGATTTTGTCATTATTTGGATTTTGGACTTGTTTTTCCTGTTCTTGAACTATTCTTTTCATGTCATTTCATAGCTGGCTTCTTCTCATCTTTCAGGCTTCAGCCCAAACGTCACCTCCTTAGAAAGACAACCGCAACCACCCTATCTAAAGTGGCCTCCTCACCATCACTGTCACTGTCTGTAAGATCACTAGGAGTCATTTCCTTGGTGGCACTTTAAGGCACTGTGAAATTATCTGGTTTATGTATTATTTACCTGTTTATTGTCAGCCTTCCACCATCAGAACATGGGGTTCACAACGACAGAGCAAGGACCAACTTGTTTCCTCTTCTATTCTTCATGTCTAGAGAGTGACAGGTTTATAGTAGGTGGACTTGCCCTCCTACTTCCTTTGCCTTGCAACTGTCTGCATAAACAGACAGAGAGCCTAGCACCTCTGGGAGGCACAGACTTGTTGCTATGCTCAGATCTTCCCTTTATGGGTGCTGCAGTGGGTTCATCTCACTGGGCTGACAAGCCGGGCAACAAAAAAGGTGGTGACCTAGAGGGTGTTAAGAAAGACCTGTCTGGTCCCTAAGCCTAACTCTCCTTCAACCTAGTTTTTCTAGAGTCCTTTAAAGTAACTAAAAAGGGTTACCTTATTTCCCAATTGTCACAATTCTTTGGGTATATAGCTTTCTTGGGCATCCCACAAGAAGAAAGCCTGGCTGAATCAAAGAACAGTTAGGCATTTCTGTGTTAAAAGTATGCAGCTGGCCTCTCTTTTCCACCCTATTCGCTGACGACCAGCCTCATGTACAACATTAGCTCTGAGTCCAGAGGAAGCAGAGGAAACCAACTAAATGAAAAGCAAGCCTATTTGTCTTTCCATTTTAGAGACACAAAAATTAATATCACCAGTCTCTAGATCTTTGCTTTTACTATTTGATAAATTAAAGCAAGGCAACCAAAATAGCCATGAAAAAAAAAAAGTTTTCTTAAGACCCCTTTCCAGCTACATAATTTCAAAGTTCCTATGAACTATTCTGTAGAAATAGTAAGAATGGGCCTCCAAACTGATAGTGAATAGCTTGAAACAAGGCGTCCTGATCAGCCATATGTTTTGTTTGTTTGTTTGTTTGTTCGTTTGTTTGTTTTGAGACAGAGTCTCGCTCTGTCACCCAGGCTGGAGTGCAGTGGCCCGGCTCACTGCAAGCTCCGCCTCCGGGGTTCCCGCCATTCTCCTGCCTCAGCCTCCCGCGTAGCTGGGACTACAGGCGCCCACCACCACGCCCAGCTAATTTTTTGTAGTTTTTAGTAGAGACGGGGTTTCGCCGTGTTAGCCAGGATGGTCTCGATTTCCTGACCTCGTGATCTGCCTGCCTTGGCCTCCCAAAGTGCTGGGATTACAGGCGTGAGCCACCACGCCCAGCCCATATTTTGTTTTTAAAAGTATTTCCATCCAAAGATTCAAAACTAAGATTGTTTGCCCCAACTACAGAAGACATAGTTGTCCCCAATCGTGACAAACTCCTAATTCTTCTTTTCTTTTGAAATAAAACAGAACTCCTTATTTTTAGAAGGTTCATGGCCACCCAAGATAACAAACTAAATTTCCCAGTCTTTCTTGTATCTAGGTAAGTGCAAGTGAACAAAAGTGACAAGCTAGAGCAAATCCTATAAATAAGTGGGCATAACCTCTCCTACTTTCCACCTTTCTCACTGGCTGGAATTTGTTGTGGTTGGTTAGCCACCCTGAGGGTACCACTCTAGAAATGGGAAGAGAGGGAAAAAGGCAAGTAGTTGGCGTCAGAGTCCCTAAGCTGCTGGAACCACACATCACCTGGATTACTTATGCCTAGATTGTCACATGAGAAAGATAAACATGTCCATTTGGCTTAAGCCACTGTTATTTGTAGTTTTCATTGCAGCAATCAAACTTGCATTCTAACCCAATAAACTTTCCTTGATGATTTTCCTTGTGAATTTCTTCAGAATTCACAAAGTTGCTTTAGGATCTCAAAATGATAAACTTCTTGAGTGGGAAGGAACCTATCTCCTCACTTTATTGATAACAAAATTGAAGATAGAGTCAGGAAATAAGCTGCTTGGGCCTAACGAGTAACTGGTAGTAGGACTGGTGTCAGATTTCCTGAATTTCAGTCCATTCTTTTCCTCCCTGTTCCAATTAGCAGAGCTCTCTGGGAATTACTCGGAAGAGCTCCCTCTCAGAGGTCTGGACAACTTACTACCTGGGGCTTGGGGCATTTTTTCCCCGCAGACAACCTATAAACAGCTGCCACCTGCATATGCCAACGCTGTTCACACTTAACACATAGGAAGAAAGAGGGACATGAGGAGGCATTGCCCAGTTCCAGCATGCCTCACTGATGGGAGAATCAGGAGGACTCATGCCTTTACTCTTGTCTTGCTGAGTCTGGCCTGGAAAGTTTCCCTTTTCTCCAATAAAACTGATTCTTTTTTCTATGACGTAGCATTATGGTATTTGTCTAATATGCAAAACTTTGGCAGTTGGAAATTCAGAAGGCACAGCTTCATTCTATAATATTATGAGCACTGGTTATCATTCATGTACATGTTGATAATGTATTTTCTGTAACAATGAGCAATGGGGGTAACTTCAACTGCCAAGGAACAGCACAGAGGACAAACAAATCATTTAACTATCCACCACATGCCCAACTGCAGCTCCCTTTGGACAAAGGACATTGGTATAGTGGAGATTAGGAAAGCTGCCGAAGTTCCCATGGAAAGCGGAAGGTAAAACCTAGCTATGAGCCTACAAAGTCCTCAGGCTCTCTCACACAGCTTTGCCTTTTTTCCTTCAAGGCCCTACAGACCATGCTTAAGCTTAACTTATGAAACTAGAAGCATGTACTTGAATTTTGCAAAATTCTATTTTTTATATGCCACTATCCCATATTTCTTACCATCTTCATTTTCATCAAACACTGGTGGTTTGCTTGAAGTGTTGGCTCCCATGGTTGAATCTGCCCAGACCTGGATCCTCGATTTATACTATCTGGGCAGAAACACCCATCTTCACTCAAAACATGTCTTGAAGCCTTAGTTGGATATCTAGGATAGGAAAAGAAAGAGTATCCTAGTAATATGCTATACTCTAGGCACCCTGAGTATAGACCGTGGCCGAAACATAAACCTCATCTGTATCACTGTGGTGAAAATTTTTGTGTTTGAAAACCAACCATGATTTCAGAATAAAAATATCAAGCAACAGGAGAACACACTGCATGGCTCATCAATAGCAGACCTAGACTTAAAAAATGGGAGGAAAGTAACATATTTTTCAAAGTATGTAGAAAAGTTTAGAATGAAGTCAGCGATACTTTATTTAATAACTATAAAATGAAAATATTGTTGAGAAAATATGCTGATTTTATACTTTCTTGTTGTTACTGGGTAATCAACAACAAAAACTTTCTTTTTTAGTCATAAAGATGCACTAGCTATCTGTTTCTGCATACCTTAGAGGGTACTACAATGTAAAAGAAGCAAGTTCTGGGTTGGACTTGACCACACCAGCAAATTGCTGAATTTCAATATATTTCTCTGTTTCCTTCTTTTGAACTTGGAGAAGATAATTGTCCTTTCCTCATGGAGAGTTGAATGGGATAGACATACATTTAACTCATTATATATATATATATATTTTTTTTTTTTGAGACGGAGTCTCGCTCTGTCGCCCAGGCTGGAGTGCAGTGGCGCAATCTCGGCTCACCGCAAGCTCCGCCTCCCGGGTTCACGCCATTCTCCTGCCTCAGCCTCTCCAAGTAGCTGGGACTACAGGCGTCCGCCACTACGCCCGGCTAATTTTTTTGTATTTTTAATAGAGACGGGGTTTCACCGTGGTCTCGATCTCCTGACCTGGTTATCCGCCCGCCTCGGCCTCCCAAAGTGCTGGGATTACAAGCGTGAGCCACCGCCCCCGGCCTTAACTCATTATATATTAAGTTAAATGTATAATACACACATATATAACTCTTTGTGTTGTATTTATATATTATTAACTCTGTGTTGTATTATATAACTCTTTGTTAATATATATTAACATATATTATGTTTATATATAACATTTATATATATATCAACTCTGTGTTGTGTTATATAACTTTATATATTGAGTTACATAAATGTATGATATGCATACACTTAACTCATTATATATTAAGTTAAATAATACACATATATGTATAACTCTGTTATATCATACATATGTTATGTTATATCACATTTATATATAACTATGTATTGAGTTAAATAAATGTATGATATGCATACATTTAACTGAATACACAAAACATTTTCATAGCATAAGTGCTCAAAACTCTTAGCTGCTCTGAGGCTCAAATTAAATGATATGTGTGAACAAGAAAAAATCCTGAGAAAACTACGGCTTTGCTCCACTTAAATAAAGAGAGGCAGCATCCTGTGTTCCAGTCCTAAAACTAAAACTGACACTGATAATGCCTTTGGCCCAGTTATGTAACTTCTCACCTCTAGAATGGGGGAAATGACAGTGTCTACCTCAGGAGTGACAAGCTGGGATCCCTATAGGAGCCAAGCAGATGATGCAAATGAGTGAGCCAGACTGGGCATTTAACATTAGTGCATTGGGCAGACAATAGTGGCAATGGCTCCATCCAAATAAAGTAATTGTGCTCGGATCAAACACATTGTCACCACATGGAAACATGAGCCCAGATCTTCAGATCCATCCCCCAAATGGGGTAAAGGTCTAGATTTTGTACAAAATAATATTTTAAAATTCTACTCAGCTATCTGGCTTAAGAAAATTTCATGCTTAGCACAGATATGGTCATGGATACAGATAATGAGACAATGTGTATAAGGTAATTGGCACAATGCCTAGCACATGATATGCAAAGAATGAATGTTAGCTCCTGCTATTTCTAAGAGTAGCAGAATTTCCTTATTGCATATTTTTAAAAAATAGTTGATTTCCTCCTGAGGTCTTTACATGTGAAGGGAATATCAATTATAGGCAGAATTGGAGAAAGTGCTAAGGATGAGTTATTGAAAAAGAACTTATGAAACCCCTAAGCAAGTGTAGAAGAAAAACTCGTTTTCCCATTAGGAAAATGTAAGTAAACCCTTCATTTGGAAGGCAGACTCATTAAGGAAATGCTACTTTTCATACTAAAAGCCAACTGCTGGCAAAGTGCCTTATGGACTTTAGCAAGAATCATTAAATAGAGAGCAAAGAGAGTCAGCAGTTAGGAAGCAACCAATTAAATGGTATGAGAGAGGGAGTAGGCAGGGGTAGGTGGTCACAGGTGGCTGACGGAAGCTCAGTGGAATTATTGAGACCCAGGAAGATAGAACTCAACCATTTCTCCAGGATAAAAAATCAAAAGGAGTTTAACTCCAGCGGACAAGGGAGTTAAGAAGTAAGTGGGATGCACTTTTTATCGTGAGTGTTTTATTGTGAGTTAGGGAGAAGCAAATGGGGTGGCCTTTGTGCTTTATTATTGCGTTTAAAATCCAAATGAGGGATAGTGTAAGGACTGAACCACTGATGGCACTAGAAAGAGATGAATGGTCCTAAAGAGAACATTCATTTTTTTTTTTTTTTTTTTTTTTTGAGACGGAGTCTTGCTCTGTCGCCCAGGCTGGAGCGCAGTAGCGCCATCTCAGCTCACTGCAAGCTCTGCCTCCTGGGTTCATGCCATTCTCCTGCCTCAGCCTCCCAAGTAGCTGGGACTACAGGCGCCCGTCACCATGCCCGGCTAATTTTTTTGTATTTTTAGTAGAGACGGGGTTTCACCATGTTAGCCAGGATGGTCTCGATCTCCTGACCTCGTGATCCACCCACCTCGGCCTCCCAAAGTGCTGGGATTACAGGCTTGAGCCACTGTGCCTGGCCGGGAGAACATTAATTTTAAGGATTTGCAGTTGTCAACTGCAGGCAGAGGTTACATTGTCTTTTATTTTGTGCTTAAAACCTGAGTACATGTAGTTTTCACACCGCACCCCAGTCCTGTCATTCTTATATCTTTCTTCACACCTCAGGTTTTTCTCAAGTAGCCCGTCATCCTGCAACATAAGATATACCAAGCACTGACCTTGCAAGTTGTCGAATCAGAAAGAGAAAGAGGAAAGAATATTATCGCAATTTTCCATGTTTCAGAATTTCATTCTGATGTGCAGACAATTTTGTTCACCACGGACCCAGTGATTTTTAGTGGGAAGATAATATGCAAACAGGGAACCATTTTTGTGTGTGTCTGTGGAAGGGGGAAGCAGATGGAACCACTGGGTGGTCATTTAGTATCTTCTTCATTGCACCTAACATACACAATCCAGTTTAAAATTATTTTTCATTTTCTCTCCCATGTGGATAACCAAATTAGATTTTTTTTTCATATTCAGAAAGAAGTCTACCTTTCTCTCGCAGGAAAATGGAGACATGTCCTTTCCACTCTGCTGAAGAGCCCCATAGAGCTGTAGGACTCTCTTTTACCAACCCCCTAGCCCTTCCTGATCTCCAGGCACTAAGTCTGCAGTGTTACCTAAGCATCATTTTGAGATGTGAAGGAGACAGCTACCATCCATGAAAATGAAAATCCAAGGCATATGAAATGTAAAAGGAGGAGAAATTTGTCTTGCAGGGACACAGGGAGTTTTCAGAGTCTACCCTGAGCTGGCCCATTATCACATTATTAACTGGGAACTAGTTCCCTAATACCAACCTTTCGTCTTTGGCCTGTAATTTGGGGGTTGTCAACAGGTAAGCTTCTCTAACCACCAAGCCTCCCTAGATAAAGAGGTGTGGTCTTCTAGGATTGGAAAACATAGGAGGTGATGCAAGAAAGTTGCAACTTTTGATTAAACATTTTAGGTTTCATTGTCACAGAATGTGCATAGACACAACTTATTTTGTTTGCATTTGAAAAACAGACCTTCTTAGATTAAGAAATATTTTAAAAATATGGGGAAAAACATGAAAAATGCCCAAGTTAATAACACTCTCAGTTAACAATTGTTTATATTTGGTCATCTTTATATCATCATTTTTATTTTTAAAACATTTTAGGGAAATATTATTTCCACCTTAACTCTAAAGTCCAATTGATTTCCCTTTCACACTTTCCAAAGACAGCCACAATCACGGATGTGATAAACATTTTACAGTCCCCGTTCTACGATTTTACAAACATGACAAGTGTCTTAAAATAAGTCACCTAAATGGCACAACAGAGTGGATGTATTTTGCATCTTGCTGTGTCTATCTACCATCATACTTCTGAAATCTAGGTACAGGCATGCTGATCCCTACAGCTCTGATTTTAGCTTTTTAAGTGCTGCATAGCAGTCCGTTGTGTGAATACACCACATTTTATTTTTTAAGTCCTGGGGGAAAAAGTCCTTGTGGAGATGAAGCAATCATCAAAGGTAGCTAGGTTTTGCTTGTTTAGATGCTGGAGAACAAGCAGAAACACCTCCACTCACTTGTCTCAATCCAGCAAATATTTATTGAAGTCTGTCTGGGTCTGCACATGAGTCAGTGCCAGGCAGGGGAACCTGGGTGGAGTGCAAAATAGCTAGAATTGGTCCCAGCCTGCATTTAGTTTTGTGAGTTATCTTGATCAGCAGCCTTTGTCTTCTCTTCTCCTTGCACTTCCTAGCTTCCCAACAGTACCCTTAGAATGCAGGTTTATTGTTATTATTCGTTAAATCTAGACCACCACTCACCTAGTCTCGATTCTTCCTTCATTCCTCCCATGAGGCTCGGAGCGATGCTTTCATCCAGGGAGCAGGGACTAAGAGAAGAACTCCAAGAGCAAGGAGCAAGGAAAGGCACCTATCTGCCCGGGAGCGGCGGAGGCTGCGAGCGCCGTGCTGGGCTGGGCTGCGCTGGACTGAGCTGGGCTGGGCTGGGCTGGGGAGGCACCTGCGGCTGCCAAGGGGTCCGAGCGCCGCCCAGCGCTCAGCTACCCCGGAGGGGCGGCTCCTCGGCCAGGGAAGGAGGCGGGATCTGCTTGCCAGCGGGCGTCCCCGCTTAGCGCTCTCTCCAGAAACCGCTGGGCAGTCGCCTGGGTGAGCTCCAGATGCCTGGGGTCCGTTTGCCGCCTGCTGAGACTAGACAAGGACCCCGGGAGGACGACGTGGGGGGAGAGGGCTACAGATGGAGGTCCCGCTGCGCTTGGGCCGGGTCCGGAGCCACAGGACGCACAGCGGGTGCTATTACTCCCCATATCAGGGGAGCTGCCTCACACCCCTGCGATGTGGATTCTAATAGCCAGAGTGGGGGGAGAAGGGGGTGCTATTACTCCCCGTATTGCAGGGGGTGCCTCACCCCCCCTGTGATGTGGATCGTAATACCCGGGGGGGGGTGGGGAGAAGGGGGCTGCTATTACTCTCCATATCGCCGGGGGTGCCTCACCCCCCTGCGATGTGGATCCTAAAAGCCGGGGGGCGGGGAGGGCGGGGAGAGGGCGGTGCTATTACTCCCCATATCGCAGGGGAAGCCTCACTCCCCTGCGATGTGGATCGTAATAGTCAGCGGGGGAGAGGGGGATGCTATTAATCCCCATATGGCGGGGGTGTGCCTCACACCTCTGCGATGGGGATCGTAGTAGCCAGGGAGGGAGAGGGGGGGTCCTATTACTCCCCGTATGGCGGGGTGTGCCTCACCCTCTTGCTATATGGGGATTAATAGCATTATCTCCCCTCTTGGATATTAGAAACCGTTTCACAGGGTGTGTGTACACAGCCTGCGATATTGAAACTAACATCATCCTCTCCACCTCCGGATATTAGGAACAATATCACAAAATGGTGTACACTCTTTGCAAGACTTGGAGTTCTATCGTGCTGTGTTTCCCTGAATATTCGTAGAAATATGACAGCGTGGGTATACACCCACTGCTATATTGGGAGTAACTTCGTACTCCACCCCCTGGAAATTAGGAGAAATATCACGGAAGGAGTGTAAAGCCACTGCGATATTTGAAGTAATATCATGCCCTCACCCACTAGTTATTAGGAACAATATCACAGGACGGTGTATACCTTCTACAGTATTGGGAGTAATATCATCGTCGCTTCCTTTAGATATTAGGAACAATATCAAAGGGGGTTGTACACCCAGTGTATTATTTGAAGTAATATCACTCTCTCTTCTAGATTTTACGAATCATATCACAGGCGGGGTGTATCACCCTTGTTATATTAAGAGTAATGTTATCTTCTTTCAACCTGGATATTAAGAACAATAAGAAATGCGTTCTGTACATCCTTTCAATATTGGTAGTAATACCATCTTTTCCCTTCCTGGATTTAAGAAACGATATGACTGGCGGGGTGTCCACCCCTTGCAATATTGGGAGTAATGTCACCTCTCCCCATGTGGTTATTAGGGACAAAATCACAGGGTGGGTGTACACTTCCTACGTTATTAAGAGTAATATCACCCACTCTTCCCCTGGATATCAGGAACCATATCACAGAAGAGGTGTACACCCCCTGCGATATTGTCAGTAATATCATCCTCTTCCCTCCTGGATATTAGGAGCAAAACCACAGGGGGGATGTACACCCACTGCGATATTGAAAGTAATAGCAGCCTCTTTCCCGCTGGATATTAGGAAGTATATCACAGGTGTGTGTGCACCTTCTGCGATATTGGTAGTAACATAAGCCTCTACTACGCTGCCTATTAGGAACAATATACAGCGGGGGGCGGGGGGGATTAAAACCCCTGCGATATTGGGTGTAATATTATTCTCTTTTCCTTGATTTGATAGATTAAAAACTCTATCAAAGGGGTCTGTACACCTTCTGCGATATTGAGATCAATTTTATTCTCTCCCCCACTGAGTATTAGAAACAATATTACAGAAGGGTGTACACTTCCTGCGATATGGCCAGTAATATCATCATCTCCTTCCCTGGATATTAGGAACAATATCACCATTTGTGTACATCCCTTGCACTATTGGGAGTAACATTATTCTCTCTTGCCCTTGATATTAGAAATAATATCACAGGCGGAGTGTACACTCCACCCCCTGCGATATTGAAGGTAATATCATTCTTTTTTAACTTGGATATAAGGAACAATATCACAGAGAGTGTGTACACTTTCTTCGATACTGGGAGTAATACCATTCTCTCAACCCGTAAAGAGTAGGAAAAATATCAAAGAATGTTTGTACACCACTTGCGATATTGGGAGTAACATCATCCTCCCCTCACCTGGGTATCAGAAAAAATATCACGGGGCGTGGAAGTACATCACCTGTGATACTAGGAGTAGTATAATGTTCTATCCCCATGGATATTGAGAACAATATCACAGAGGTGGTGTACATCCTCTGCGTTACTACGAGTAATATCATCCTCACTGCCCCTAGATATTAGGAGCAATATCACAGGAGGATTATACACCCGCTGCAACATTGGAAGTAATATCATCCTTTCCCTTCTGAATATTAGGAATCATATCTCATGGGGGATGTACAGCCCATTCCATTTTGGGAGTAATATCAATTTCTTCATTGCTGGAAATAAAAAACAATGTAACAGTGGCGGTGTGTACAACCTGTGATATGGCCAGTAATAACCTAGACTCTCTCCCGGGATATTAGGAACAATATCAAAAAGGGGTGCATACTCCCAGTGATATTGGGACTAATATCATACTCTTCCCCCCTGGATATTAGGAAAAATATCAAAGAAGGGGTGTCCACCCCTTGCCATATTGACAGTAATATCATCCTCTCCCTCCCTGGATATTAAGAACAATACCACAGAGTTGGTGTACACTCACTGCAATATTGAGAGTCATGTCATCCTCTACCCCCTGGATATTAAAAACAACATCATAGAGGGGATGCACAACCCCCGCGATATGGCCATTAATATCATAGTCTCCCCCACTGGATATTAGGAACAATATCACATGGGTGTGTACACCTCCAGCGCTACTGAAAGTAATATCATTCTCTCTTCCCCTGGATATTAGGAATAATATCACAGGTGGGGTGTACAACTCCTGCGATATTGGCAGTAATATCATCCTCTCCCAACCTATATATTAGCAACAAAACAACAGGGGGGTTTACACCCCCTGCGATATTGGGATATCATCCTCTCCCCACCTAAATATTAGGAACAATATCACAGGGGTGTGTACACCCCTACGATATTGGGGGTAATATTATCCTCTCTCTCCCTGGGTATAAGGAACAATATCACTGGGGTACAGTACACCCCCTGTGATAGGGGGAGTAATATCATTCTAATCCCCCCTGGATATTAGGGACAATGTTATGGAGGGGCCATATTGTGAGTCATATCATTTCTTTTCCCCTGGATATTAGGAACAATATCACAGGAGCTGTGTCCCCTGTGATATTGGAATAGTATCCTCTCCTCCACTGAATATTAAAAACCACATCACAGGGATGTTGTCCACCCCTGCGATATGGACAGTAATATAATTGTCTCCCCGCCTAAATATTAAGAACAGTATCACAAGAGGGGTGTACACCCCCTGCGATATTGGGAGTAATTTTATCGTACCTTTGGATGTTAGGAACAATATCACGGGGGTGGGGTGTACAACCCCCTGCGATATCGGGCATAATGTTATCCTCTCTTCCCCTGGATATTAGGAGCAATATCCTGGAAGAGGGAGGGGGTACTACCTCTTCGATATCTGCAGTAATAACATCATTTCCCTTCCTGGACATTAAGAACAATATCACTGGGAGGTGTACACCGCCTGAGATATTGGGTGTCGTATCATTCTCTCTTCCTTGGGACATTACGAACAATATCACAGGAGGGGTGTACAGCCCCTTCGATATTGGGCGTAATATCATCATCTCCCAATGTGGATATTAGGAAGAATGTCGTCAAGGGGGGATGTACACCTTCTTCGATATTGGGAGTAATGTCATCCTCTGCCCCCGGGATTGTAGGCAAAATATCGAAGGCGTTTTACAACTCGTGCGATATTGGGAGTAATATCATCCTCTCTGCACCTAGATATTAGGAACTACATCCCAGGAGGCTGTGCACTTCTTGCGATACAGGGAGTAATATCCTCTCCCATCATGGATATTAAGAACAATATTACAAAGGGGGTGTCCACCTCCTGCGATATTGAGAGTCATATTATGCTCTCCCCTTAGGGATAAGAACAATATCGCAGGAGGTGTGTACAGCCCATGCGATATTGCCACTACTGTCATCGTCTCCCTCCCAGGATCTAAGAAACAATATCACAAGGGGGTGTATACCCCCTGCGATATTGGGAGTAATATCTTCCTCTCCCCAGCTGGCTATTAGGAACAATGTCACAGAAGGGGGGTACACCCCCTGTTATATTGGGAGTGATAGCATCCTCTCCTTCCCTGGATATTGGGAACAACACCACTAGGGAGTGTACACCTCCTGCGATATTGAGGCTAATATCATCCTGTCACAGCCTGGATATTAGGAACTGTATTACAGGGGTGGTGTACATCCCCTGCGAAATTGGAAGAAATATCATCCTCTCCACCTTTGGATATTAGAGACAATATCACAGGGGAGGTCTACGCCCCTTGCGATATTGGGAGTAATATCATCCTCTCCCACCCAGGATATTAGAAACAAGATCACAGAAGGGATGTACACCCACTGCGATATTTGGAGTAATGTCATCCTCTAGCCCCTGGCTATTAAAAATAACATCATAGGGGGGTGTACACCTTCTGTGATGTTGGGAGTAATATCAGCCTCTCCCTACCGGATATCAGGAAAAATACTATTGATTATTGATATTAATACATATAATAATGATTAAGAGAAATCATTGATAATAATAATAACAAAATTAATATGACTTAATCGTAACGCACATGATTAATAATTCATAGTAATATCATTAATAATGAAATAATCATATCAGTAATAACTGTTAATTAAATCCATCATAAATGAAATGTTGATAATAAAATGATAATTAATATTAAGATTAATAATATTGATAAATAACATTAATATCAACAATTAGTTATACTCATACAAAATCTTAAAATTAAAATAATTAATTATTAATACTTAATAATATTGTACTAGTAATTAATATTAATATTGATACTTACTGATTTATAATTATATATAATATATATTATATATATAAATTATATATAATATATATTATATATAAATTATATATATATTATAATTATAATAGTATCACTCCTCAAACATCAGGGGGTGTACACCCACCTGTGATATTGTTCCTAGCATCCAGGGATGGAGAGCATGATATTAGTTTTAATATCACAGTAGGTGTACACTCACCCTGTGACACTGATCCTAATATCCAGGGGGTAGAGTATGACATGACTCCCAACATCGCAGTGGGTGTATATCTGCCCCGTGACATTGCTCCTAATATTCACGGAGGAAGTGTATGATATGACTCCCAAGTCGCAGGGAGTGAACACCTCTTCTGTGATATTGTTCCTAGTATCTGGAGGGGGAGAGGATTATCATACTTCCAGTATGATATGTTCACCCACCCTGTGATATTGTTATTAATATCCTGGCAGGAAGAGGATGACATTGCTCCCCACCTAGCAGGAGGTGTACACCCAGCCTGGAATATTTTTCCTAATAGCCATAGAGGGCAGAGGCGGATATTACTCCCAATATCGCAGGGGGTGTATATCCACCGTGTGATATTGTTCTTAATATTAAAAGGCCGAGAGGTTGATATTACTCCCAATATCGCAGAAAGTCTACACCCCCGTGTGATATTGTTCCTGATATCCAGAAGGGGAGAAGAGGATATTACTCCCCATATCGGAAGAGGTGTACACCCACTCTGTCATATCTTTCCTAATATGCAGGTGGGGAGATGATAATATTATTCCCAATACCGCAGCAAGTGTACACTCCCCCCTCCCGGTGACATTGTTCTTAATATTCCAAAGCGGAGAGGATGATATTACTCCCAATATCGCAGAGAGTGTACACCCCCCAGTGATAATGTTCTCATGATTCAGGAGGGAAGAGGATGACATTCCTTTCAATATCGCAGGGGTGTACACCTCCAGGGATACTCTTCCTAATTTCAACCTGGGAAAGGATGATATTCCTCCCAATATCGCAGAGGTTATAAACACTCCTTTGACATCGTTCCTCATATCCAGGGGGTGGAAAGGATGATATGACTCCCTATATTGCAGAGGGTGTACACCCGCCTTTGACATTGTTCGTAATTTCTAGAGGGGGAGATGATATTCCTCACAATATCGTAAACGCGTGGTGTGTCCACCGTGGATCGTAATATCCAGGGCGGGACATGACTCCCCGTACCGCGGGGGGTGTCCACCCCGCCTGTCATATTGTTTCTTATATCCAGGGGGGAGAGGATGATATTACTACCAATATCAAAGAACTGTACACGCCCCCTGTGATATTGTTTCTAATATCCACGTTGGGAGAGGATGATGTTACTCTCAATATCACAGGAATTGCGCACCCCGCCTGTGATATGATTCCTACTATCCAGAATACGAGAGAATGATATTACTCCCAATGGAGCAGGGGGTGTACACCCCCCATGTGATATTGTTCTTAAAAACTAAAGGAAGAGAAGATAATATGATTCTTTATACTGCAGGGAGTGTACACCCACCTGTGATATTGTTCCTAATATCCAGGGAGGGAGAGCATGATATTACCCCCAATATCTCCGTGGGTGTACACCCACTTTGTCATATTGCTCCTCATATCCAGGGGTTAGAGTATGACATTAATCCCAGTATCACAGTGGGTGTACCTCTACCCGGGGATATTGCTCCTAATATTCAGGGAAGGCGAAAATGGTATGACTCCCAATATCACAGAGAGTGTACAACGCTTCTATGATATTGTTCTTAATGTCCGAAAGAAAGACGATGATATTACTTTCAATATCGCAGGCTGTGTACCTCCACCCTGTGACATTGTTCCTAAAATCCAGGAAGGGAGGGGATGTTACTTTCCATATAGCAGGAGGAGTGCACCCACGCTGGGATTTTGTTCCTAATATAAAGGGAAGGGGGGAGAGCGTAATACTACTCCCAATATCGCTGGGGGTGTACATCCCCCCTGTGATATTGTTCTTACCATTCAAACAAAGAGAGGATGACGTTACTCCGGATATCAAAGAAAGTGTAAAACCCCTGTGATACTGTTCCTAATATCCAGAAGGGGAGAAGAGGATATTAATCTCCATATCGCAGGAAGTATACACTGATACTGATATTTTTCCTAATATGCAGGGAGAGAGGATAATAATATTGCCAATATCGCAGGGGTTGTACACCCCGCGTGAGATTGTCTTTAATATTCAAAGGCGGAGGGGATGCTATTACCTACCAATATCGCATAAAGTGTACAGCCCCAAGGATATTGTTCCCATGATCCAGGAGAGAAGAGGGTAATACTTTAAATATCACGGAAGTGGTACACGCGTCCAGGGATATTGTTTCTAATTTTAACGTGGAAGACAACGATATGACACCCAATATCACAGGGAGTATAAACACTCCTGTGTTATTGTTTGTAATAGTCAGAGGGGAAGAGGATCATATGACTCTCAATACTGCAGAGAGTGTACACCCGTGTGTGAAATAGTTGGTAATTTCCAGACGGGGAGATGATATTACTCACAACATCGTAAACAGGCTGTGAGTCCACCGTGGATTGTAATAGCCGGGGGGGTAGAGGGGGAGAGGAAGGGGTTATTACTCCCCATATGGCGGGGGGTGGCTCAGCCCCCTGCGAAGTGGATCGTAATAGCCAGGGGGGTGGGGGGACTATTACTCTCCGTAAGGCAGGGGGATGGCTCACCCCCTTGCCATGTGGATCATAATAGCTAGGGGGGGTAGAGGGGGTGCTGTAACTCCCCATATCGCCAGGGGTTGCCTCAACCCCCTGCGTTGTGGATCGTAATAGCCGGGGCGGGCGAGGGGGGTGCTATTACTCCCCATATCGCAGGGGTGTGCCTCGCAGACCTGCGATGTGGATCGTAATAGCCAGGGGTGGGAGAAGGGGGTGCTATTACTCCCTATTTCCCAGGGGGTGCCTCACCCCCTGTAATGTGTATCGTAATATCCAGAGGGGGAAGTGGGGGTGCTATTACTTTCCATATCGCAAGGGAGTGCCTCCCCAACTTCCCGGGCCGGGCTCGGGTTCCTCTGAAGAGACGCGGCCTGCGTCGCCATGGTGGTGGGCGTGGGCGTGGCGGGTCGGAGCCTGCTGATCTTAGAAAGGGAAAGGCAAGATTGCCATTAAGACTTCCCTTGGGGTTATGACGGGAGACCAAGACAGTGCTGAGAATTTTACAGGATCCCAACAGGAAAGATCCTTAAAGGACAGTGGTCTGGTAGATTTTTTTTTTTTCCGTTTTATTGCAGAAGGAATTGAGACACAAAGACAGAAAATACTTGCCAAGTGTAGCATAACAGTTAGTGGAGAGAACCTTTGGTAGGCCCATGCCGCCTGGCTCCCAGCCCCCAAATTTCCCAGGCACCTTTGTTGCCCTTGCTCTCTGCGGGTGGAAGTGGGGGCCGGACGGGGTAGAGATGAAGACCGTAGTGCTGGAGGTTTCTCTGTTCTTGCCCATGGCAGCTCACCATACGGCTCCTTGTAATAATCGACAAGATTGAAATTATTTCTTATTGTTTCCATCTCTAACCCAAGAGTCACATACACCTAAGCCTACGCAGAATGGTCACATAGGTTGCCTATGTCATGGTGACGGTGGGCGGGGTCGATGGAGAGTGTGGGTCTATTCTAGAAGTGGGGCGAGGACAGCTTCTTTTCAGCTCCACCTTTCCCTGCCATGTGGGAATGCCAGCTCAGCACTGCTAAATATTCAGATTTTTCAAGAGAAGCTGGAAACGAGAACTTTTGGATGAAATCTTCCTTATTTTTAAACATGGACAAAATTTTTAAATACGAAACTAAAGATGGTAAAACAAGGTGTGTCTGTGGCTGACATGTCTGTTTCAGAGTTCCATTGTTTGATCTATGGAGATGTAAAGTTCCACAGAGTGAAGGAATCATATTGGTTTTGTTTAACATTTTTGGGTCCAGATCCTAGGATAGTGCCTGATACACCTGAAATATCTGCTGAACTTGTTGGAGTGCTAGTGGTCACCTTATGGTCAAGAGCCCCATAATGGATTCAATTAAACAAATACAAGATAACACTATTGTTATCTAGCCCGTTTCCTCTTCTTTCTCTCATCCCAGTCATGGACTACACACTACGCTAGTATTTTAAAACTTGGAATAATCTTTAACTTTCACTAACTCACTTGTTTACTTTAAATTTGGGGTCCTGATGAAGAGATTTGCCCCAAGCTGCACAATGTGATGGTGGCAGAGCTGGGTAAAACACACCCCCCTGCTATTGCCCTACCACCTTCTGTTGTTGCCAACGCCTTACGAAAAACCTGAGAGAGGATTAGATACTATGAATGAACATTTGGTGTGCAATTAGGGGCAAGTTGCAAAAGAGGGCTAAACACAACCAAGTTTAGGAAAAAAATAGACTTTTTAAGGAATTCATTTTTGTGAGAAGGTTTTCTTTTCAGGCAAAAATCAGGCACCTGGCCAAAAAAAAAAAAAAAAAAATACATTGCCTTTGTATAACACTTGGGACTTGACAAAACATTTTGATTATCTTCATGGCATTGGAGATGCACTACAAATTTGTTGGGTCTGTAGTCTCTTTTTTTCCCCTGGGGAAATAACAATCAAGGAAATTGAAACTGCAAGAAAGTGATCTGAGACTTGAACTGAAGTCTATGGAAAACTCTTTAATTTTGTGTTCTGGTTGGCATGGAGGGCTTTGGAGTCAAGCATTCTTTCATCCAAATGGCAGCTCCACCAGTAACATATCTGAGATGTTGGACAAGTCACTTAAAGGCCCTAAACCTCAGTTTTCCATTTTCAGTAAAGGAAACAGTGGTCATCTCTATCAGCTAGGATTAATGAAGGATTAAATGAGATTATATATATATATATATATATATATTGTACTTAACACAGTGCTAGGCGGCACAGAGTTAACTGTGAACTCAGAAACTGACAACTGTTAAGGTCATTTTAATTAGCAGGCCACCAGGTTATGCCCAAATACCTCTCATGTCTGTTTTCTAAATCTTTCTTCTGTTGGAATAGTCACTTTGACTTAAAATAAAACTAGTCAGTCATAATGTATCTGTTCATGTAAAGGCATGGCATACCACAGGTTCTATAGAAAAATAGTGACTCTTATTTTGCCTCATATTCATGCTGTCAAATGCAGAACTGTTTCACAGAGCTGATTGTGTTTTTATCTTTTATTTATTCAGTTGTTCATGCTCTCTTGTTGGTGTTCCCATCTTAAACATAGCTAGCTCTTGGGGAAATGCAGAGACTGCCACAAGAGGGGTGCTTGGGAGACTAGACTGCACACTTGCAACAATCTCTGGAGCCCCCCAGTGGAGAGGGGAATGAAGTAAAGACTAAGCCA
This sequence comes from Symphalangus syndactylus, assembly GCF_028878055.3. Taxonomy (NCBI): domain Eukaryota; kingdom Metazoa; phylum Chordata; class Mammalia; order Primates; family Hylobatidae; genus Symphalangus; species Symphalangus syndactylus. The sequence goes on from NC_072429.2 coordinate 39,604,963, forward strand.
GTGAGAAAGTCTTGTCCAGATAGATACACAAAATTTTTTACAATTAAAAAAGTAAATAACGGCTTACAACACAAATGTGAATACCATGCAGTTTCAACTATATTACTGGTGGCTTAAAACTGTATGCTGGGTTCCACTGCATTTAGACAGGGCCTGATACTGTCCAATCCCTGTCACTCTGTCCACCTTTATCTATGATCTGTTCACTCCACTCCAGCCCACCAGCCTTCTGCTTTTTGCAGATCACACTGAGCTTGTCCCCACCCCAGGACATTTGAGTGGCTCTTATGCATGAACGCAGTTCTAGACTCTTCCTCATTCAGCTGTCTGCTCATATTTCTCCTGCTCAGGAAGACCTTCCCTCAACTCTTCTGATGTTGTTTCCTCACCACTTCTCCATTCTCCACTGTACACTCTAATTTCTTCCATCATATCACTCATCATGAGCTATCATTATTTTGCTTGTGTAACAACTTTGCTGTGTTTCTCCTCATTGAGTGCAGCTTCCATGAGGATAAGAACATCTCTCTTGTCCACCATCATATATACAGCACTGAATCCAGTATTTGGCACATTAAATAAATTGCTAGCATAATTACATGTTTATTATTTCCATCATTCTTTTCATTGAGTAATTTAGGAGGAAAATACAAAGAAGACACCTTATACTGCAAAGCAGTAACCATTCACTGGTGAAGTACACAGACCTTTTACAGGGCTATGTTTAAAGGGAACAAAGAAAAGCTGGAAACTGTTACTGGACCTGAGGATTTTGTGGTTTGGATAGAGGCAGAAACCACAGCCTGAGATTGACAGGTGCCTGGCTGGGAGCCCTCGCAAAGCACTGACCAGATCAGCTATCTCTGCCTCAAAGAGCCAGAAGCGTCAGTAACATTTGATCTATGTCTTGAAAGATGAATGGAGTGTCACTAGACAGGGAGGAGGGCATTTGAGGTTTGGAGAAAGGTGGCATAAAAAGCATAATATCTGGGGAGAATTATTAGAAGTTTAGTGTGATTGTAGTGTAGGGAGTGTAGAGATGAGGGAAAGATCTTGGAAAACCAAGTCTTCTGCGAAAAAGTTTACAGTTTAAACCATACCAGCAATAGGAAGACTTTTAGATGTGTTAGCAGGAAAATAGACCTCATTAGAGTTGAGTTTTAGTAAGATTACTCTGCCCTCTTTACACATGGCGAAGCCTTATTTTCTGCTGGCTGGATATGCAAATTACTGTTACTAAAAAGATGAGTTATCATAACAAAAAGAAAATTCTCCTTAATTATAAGAAAATAATCAGGTCCTAGCACAATGTCTCATATTTAGGAAATTATCTATTAATTGTTGACTCCAACTCAATGTTGTTTTACCTGCTTTGCTCACTTCTACAAATACCATCACATTGAGAGAGTACATACAATAACCTCCCACAGAATATTTTTCTTTAGATATTATCTTGACAGAGATCATCCATTTTATTTTCCAATTTCATTGAGTGATTGGAGTTTACACTTTCTAAACAGCCGTTACAAATTCTGTAACCTCAAGTTCATTATCTGTTTAATAACCCATTCCCACAGTTTTGATCATTTGTCTGCAGTGGGGAAGACACCATGCTTGGAACTGGAGATACAAAGATAAATAAACCAGTCTTTGCTCTTGAGGAGCAAGCATTCTAGTGAGCTCACAGTACATATCACGCTGCCTTCACTACTAGTCACCCCTGTGAGTTTGACATAATTTAATTGACAGAGAGAGAGGGAAACAACCCTAGGAAGTAATGGGGACATTTTATTTCTAGGGCTGCAAAGAAAAGCTAGAGATAGTTTTTAAATATTCCCTATTACATGACTATTAGAAAAATATTATTACCTGAGAAGGAGAAGGAAAGTGGATATGAGTTATGGTTTCTAATATGTGTGCGTGTGTGTACTCATTTATTCAACTGCATTGAGGTGTGAATAATTTAATTGCTCCCCAGAAAACTTGCATAGTAGAGCATTGTTGTTGAGCAAAAATAGTGTTAGCATCAAATTGACCCAAGTTTATTTCCTCATTCACCACCTAGAGCTTCATACACTTGTGCAAGTCATTTAGACCCTGAGAGTTTTTGTTTCTTAAACTGTATAATATATGGATTCTAGTAGAGTACATACTCCTGAAAAGCATTGGGTTGATTAAATGAGATAATGCATGAAAGCACTTAGTGTAATGCTTTGAGCAGAATGGGTATCCAATAAGTTTATTAATGTTATTACCAGATGCCTATCTTTTGTACGAAAAGCGTGGAAGTGTTTATCTCACTGCACCCTCATCAGCACTGACTATTTTGAAAGATCATTGCTGAAAGTCATACCTATGACATTAAACAATATGGATTCTTATTTTAAGGAGATTATCATCAATTAAAAACCTGACAATTTTAGTATGGGGTAACAAGGTCATGATAGCAGAAGTGAGGGTGCTTTGTGAGCACATAAATGAAGTAGCCACTCTAGTGTAGGGATGTCAGCAAAGGTGTCACCAAAAAAAGTATCCAAACTTGGTCTTAAAAATAGAGTACAAGTTAGTTGTGCAAAGAGAAGGGGATGACAGTCTTCCAGCCAGAGGGAACAGCATGAACAGCCAGAGGGAAAGCTGTGTAGGCAGGAGAAAGTTAGGTATGTTCAAGAAAACCAAAGAGTTTTAGTGTAGACAGGTTATGGAGGAGGCAGGCACTATATGCACAGAAAACAGCCTGTGCAGTATCCTAGATGTGATAGAGGCCATGTTCAATCGTGTCTCTTTATAAAGTATGCATGGGAAACCCATAAATCATGTGTTGCTATCTTCTGTTTTCAGGACAGAAAATAGAAACAAATGGTTTAGGTAAGTTTCCCAAACTTCCAGGTCTGGTTTACTGCAAAGCCAATATCAGTTTCACTATACTATAAGCTTCCACTCTGTATGACATGTGTGTGGTGTGTGCATGTATATGTATGTTGTAATATAATTTTAATCAGTTTTTCTATATCATAAATATAAGATTTAAAAATACAGTCTTAAAAAGATAACATTTCCATGAAGTTGTTTTAAAACATGACATATGAACTTTATCTATCTTATGTCAGTTATTCAGAGTATTCCACCAAATGTTCTATAAATGATAGCTCAAAATATATAAATGGTTTAATTCTTAAACAAATTCTATATTATAAAGAAAGAAGTCAGACACTCATATCTTGACTTTGTTTTCCACATTTTTAGTTTACCTCATTCTTTTTCTGTTTTACATATAACATAACATTTATTATCTTAACCATTTTTAAGCATACAGTTTGGTGGCACTAAGTACATCCATATCCTTGTGTTACCACCATGACCATCCATTCAGAGAACTCTTCATCTTGCAAAACTGAAACTCTGTACCTACTAAAAAGTAATTGCCCATTCCCTCCTCCTCCCAACCCCTGGAAACCTCTATTTTACTTGCTATCTCTGTGAATTTGACTACTCTAGTACGTCATATAAGTGGAATCATACAGTGTTTGTACTTTGTGACTTACTCATTTCATTTATCACAGTGTCTTCACAGTTCACTCATGTTGTTGCATGTGCCAGAATTTCCTTCCTTTTTAAAGACTGAGTGCTATTTCATTGCATGTACACATCATATTTTGTTTATTCATTTATTCATTAATAGACAGTTGGATTACTTCTAACTTTTGGCTATTGAGAAGAATGCTTCTATGAGCATTACTTACAAATATCTCTTCATGTTCCTGCTTTCAGTTCGTTTAGGTATATATACCCAAAGTGGAATTGCTGGATTATATGGTAATTTTATTTTATTTATTTATCTATTTTTTATTTTCTTTTCTTTTTTTAATTATACTTTAAGTTCTGGGATACATGTGCAGAACGTGCGCTTTTGTTACATAGGTATACACGTGCCGTGTTGGTTTGCTGCACCCATCAACCCATCATCTACATTAGGTATTTCTCCTAATGCTATCCCTCTCCTAGCCCCCAACCCCCTGTCAGGTGCCAGTGTGTGATGTTTCCCTCCCTATGTCCATGAGTTCTCATTGTTCAACTCCCACTTATCAGCGAGAACATGCGGTGTTAGGTTTTCTGTTCCTGTGCTAGTTTGCTGAGAATGATGATTTCCAGCTTCATCCATGTCCCTGCAAAGGACATGAACTCATTCTTTTTTATGGCTGCATAGTATTCCATGATGTATATGTGCCACATTTTCTTTATCCAGTCTATCACTGATGGACATTTGGGTGGGTTCCAAGTCTTTGCTACTGTGAATAGTGCTGCAATAAACATACATGTACATGTGTCTTTATAGTAAAATGACTTATCATCCTTTGGGTATATACTCAGTAATAGAATTGCTGGGTCAAATGGTATCTCTAGTTCTAGATTACTGAGGAATCGCCACACTGTCTCCCACAATGGTGGAACTAATTTACACTCCCACCAACAGTGTAAAAGCATTCCTATTTCTCCACATCCTCTCCAGCATCTGTTGTTTCCTGACATTTTAATGATCACCATTCTAACTGGCTGTAATATGACATCTCATTGTGATTTTGATTTGCATTTCTCTAATGACCAGTGATGATGAGCATTTTTTCATGTTTGTTGGCTGCATAAATGTCTTCTTTTGAGAAGTGTCTATTCATAGCCTTTGCCCACTTTTTGATGAAGTTGTTTGTTTTTTTCTTGTAAATTTGTTTAACTTCTTTGTAGATTCTGGATATTAGTCCTTTGTCAGATCGGATGGGTGATAGATTGCAAAAGTTTTCCCCCATTCTATAGGTTGCCTGTTCACTCTGATGATAGTTTCTTTTGCTGTGCAGAAGCTTTTTAGTTTAATAAGATCCCATTTGTCAATTTTGGCTCTTGTTGCTTTTGCTTTTGGTGTTTTAGACATTAAGTCTTTGACCATGCCTATGTCCTGAATGGTACTGCCTAAGTTTTCTTCTAGGATTTTTATGGTTTTAGGTCTTATGTTTAAGTTTTTAAACCATCTTGCATTAATTTTTGTGTAAGGTGTCAGAAAGGGGTCCAGTTTCAGTTTTCTGCATATGGCTAGCCAGTTTTCCCAACATGATATATTAAATAGGGAATCCTTTCCGCATTTCTTGTTTTTGTCAGGTTTGTCAAAATCAGATGGCTGTAGATGTGTGGTGTTATTTCTGAGGCCTCTGTTCTGCTCCATTGCTCTATATATCTGTTTTGGTACCAGTACCACGCTGTTTTGGTTACTGTAGCCTTGTAGTATAGTTTGAAGTCAGGTAGTATGATGCCTCCAGCTTTGTTCTTTTTGCTTAGGATTGTCTTGGCTATATGGGCTCTTCTTTGGTTCCATATGAAATTTAAAATAGTTTTTTCTAATTCTGTGAAGAAAGTAAATGGTAGCTTGATGGAAATAGCATTGAATCTATAAATTACTTTGGGCAGTATGGCCATTTTCACGATATTGATTCTTTCTACCCATAGGCATGGAATGTTTTTCCATTTGTTTGTGTCCTCTCTTATTTCATTGAGCAGTGGTTTGTAGTTCTCCTTGAAGAGATCCTTCACATCCCTTGTAAGTTGTATTCCTAGGTATTTTATTCTCTTAGTAGCAATTGTGAATGGGAGTTCACTCATTGGCTCTCTAGTTGTCTGTGATTGGTATGTGCTTGTGATTTTTGCACATTGATTTTGTATCCTGAGATTTTGCTGAAGTTGCTTATCGGCTTAAGGAGATTTGGGCTGAAATGATAGGGTTTTCTAAATATACAATCATGTCATCTGCAAACTGAGAAAATTTGACTTCCTCTTTTCCTATTTGAATACAATTTTATTTCTTTCTTTTACCTGATTGCCCTGGCCAGAACTTCCAATATTGTGTTGAATAGGAGTGGTGAGAGAGGGCATCCTCCTTTTCTTGTGCCAGTTTTCAAAGGGAATGCATCCAGTTTCTGCCCATTCAGTATAATATTGGCTGTGGGGTTGTCATAAATAGCTTTTATTATTTTGAGATATGTTCCATTGATACCTAGCTTATTGAGAGTTTTTAGCAAGAATGGGTGTTGAATTTTGTCAAAGCCTTTTCTGCATCTATTAAGATAATCATGTGGTTTTTATCATTGGTTCTGTTTATGTGATGGATTACATTTATTGATTTGCATATGTTGAACCAGCCTTGCATCCCAGGTATGAAGCCGACTTGATTGTGGTGGATTTTTTTTTTTAATTATACTTTAGGGTACATGGGCACAATGTGCAGGTTTCTTACATAGGTATACATGTGCCATGTTGGTTTGCTGCACCCATCAACTTGTCATTTACATTAGGTATTTCTCCTAATGCTACCCCTCCCCCAGCACCCCCATCCCCCGACAGGACCCAGTGTGTGATGTTCCCCGCCCTGTGTCCATGGGTTCTCATTGTTCAATTCCCACTTATGAGTAAGAACATATGGAGTTTGGTTTTCTGTCCTTGTGACAGTTTGCTGAGAATGATGGTTTCCAGCTTCATCCACGTCCCTGCAAAGGACATGACCTCATCCTTTTTTATGGCTGCATAGTATTCCATGGTATATATGTGCCACAATTTCTTAATGCAGTCTATCATTGATGAACATTTGAGTTGGTTCCAAGTCTTTGCTATTGTGAATAGTGCTTCAAAAAACATATGTGTGCATGTGTCTTTATAGTAGCATGATTTATAATTCTTTGGGTATATACCCAGTAATGGGATCGCTGGGTCAAATGGTATTTCTAATTCTAGATCCTTGAGGAATCGCAACACTGTCTTCCACAATGGTTGAAATAATTTATACTCTCACCAACAGTGTAAAAGCATTCCTATTTCTCCACATCCTCTCCAGCATCTGTTGTTTCCTGACTTTTTAATGACTGCCATCCTAACTGCCATGAGATGATATCTCATTGTGGTTTTGATTTGCATTTCTCTGATGACCAGTATGATGAGCATTTTTTTTATGTGTGTGTTGGCTGCATAAACGTCATCTTTTGAGAAGTGCCTGTTCATATCCTTTGCCCAATTTTTGATAGGATTGTTTGTTTTTTCTTGTTAATTTGTTTATGTTCTTTGTAGATTCTTGATATTAGCCCTTTGTCAGATAGATGATAGATTGCAAAAATTTTCTCCCATTCTGTAGGTTGCCTGTTCACTCTGATGATAGTTTCTTTTGCTGTGCAGAAGCTCTTTTGTTTAAGGAGATCCCATTTGTCAATTTTGGCTTTTGTTGCCATTGATTTTGGTATTTTAGTCATGAAGTCTTTGCCCATGCTTGTGTCCTGAATGGTACTGCCCAGGTTTTCTTCTAGGGTTTTATGGTTTTAGGTCTTACACTTAAGTCTTTAATCCATCTCAAGTTAATTTTTGTATAAGGTGTAAGGAAGGGATCCAGTTTCAGCTTTCTACATGTGCCTAGCCAGTTTTCCCAGCACCATTTATTAAATAGGGAATCCTTTCCCCATTTCTTGTTTTTGTTAGGTTTGTCAAAGATCAGATGGTAGTAGATGTCTTGTGTTATTTCTGAGGCCTCTGTTCTGTTCCATTGGTCTATATATCTGTTTTGGTTATGGTGGATATGCTTTCTGATGGGCTGCTGGATTCGGTTTGCTAGTATTTTATTAAGGATTTTCGCATCGATGTTCATCAGTGATATTGGCCTGAAATTTTCTTTTATTGTTGTCCCTCTGCCTCATTTTGATATCAGGATGATGCTGGCCTCATAAAATGAGTTAGGGAGGATTCCCTCTTTTTCTATTGTTTGGATTAGTTTCAGCAGGAATGGTACCAGCTCCTCTTTGTACCTCTGGTAGAATTTGGCTGTGAATCTCTCTGGTCCTGGACTTTTTTTGGTTGGTAGGCTATTAATTACTGCCTCAATTTCAGAGCTTGTTATTGGTCTATTCAGGGATTCGACTTCTTCCTAGTTTAGGCTTGGGAGGGTGTATGTGTCTAGGAATTTATCCATTTCTTCTAGACTTTCTACTTTATTTGCATAGAGGTGTTTATAGTATTATCTGATGGTAGTTTATATTTCTGTGGGATCAGTGATGATATCCCCTATATCATTTTTTTCTTTTATTTATTTATTTATTTATTTTTTTATTATACTTTAGGTTTTAGGGTACATGTGCACAATGTGCAGGTTTGTTACATATGTATCCATGTGCCACGTTGATTTCCTGCACCCATTAACTCGTCATTTAGCATTAGGTATATCTCCTAATGCTGTCCCTCCCCCCTCCCCCAACCCCACAACAGTCTCCGGAGTGTGATGTTCCCCTTCCTGTGTCCATGAGTTCTCATTGTTCAATTCCCACCTATGAGTGAGAACATGCGGTGTTTGGTTTTTTGTCCTTGCGATAATTTACTGAGAATGATGTTTTCCAGTTTCGTCCATGTCCCTACAAAGGATATGAACTCATCCTTTTTTATGGCTGCATAGTATTCTATGGTGTATATGTGCCACATTTTCTTAATCCAGTCTATCGTTGTTGGACATTTGGGTTGGTTCCAAGTCTTTGCTATTGTGAATAGTGCCACAATAAACATACGTGTGCATGTGTCTTTATAGCAGCATGATTTATAGTCCTTTGGGTATATACCCAGTAATGGGATGGCTGGGTCAAATGGTATTTCTAGTTCTAGATCCCTGAGGAATCGCCACACTGACTTCCACAATGGTTGAACTAGTTTACAGTCCCACCAACAGTGTAAAAGTGTTCCTATTTCTCCACATCCTCTCCAGCACCTGTTGTTTCCTGATTTTTTAATGATGGCCATTCTAACTGGTGTGAGATGATATCTCACTGTGGTTTTGATTTGCATTTCTCTGATGGCCAGTGACGATGAACATTTCTTCATGTGTTTTTTGGCTGCATAGATGTCTTCTTTTGAGAAATGTCTGTTCATGTCCTTTGCCCACTTTTTGATGGGGTTGTTTGTTTTTTTCTTGTAAATATGTTTGAGTTCATTGTAGATTCTGGATATTAGCCCTTTGTCAGATGAGTAGGTTGCGAAAATTTTCTCCCATTCTGTCCCCTATATCATTTTTTATTGTGTCTATTTGATTTTTCTCTCTTTTCTTCTTTATAATTCTGGCTAGCAGTCTATCTATTTTGTTGATTTTTTCAAAAAACCAGTCCTAGATTCATTGACTTTTTTGAAGGGTTTTTCATGTCTCTATTTCCTTCAGTTCTGCTCTGATCTTAGTTATTTCTTGCCTTCTGCTAGCTTTTGAATGTGTTTGCTCTTGCTTCTCTAGTTCTTTTAATTGTGATGTTAGGGGGTCAATTTTAGATCTTTCCTGCTTTCTCTTGTGGGCATTTAGTGCTATAAATTTCCCTCTACTCACTGCTTTAAATGTGTCCCAGAGATTCTGGTACATTGTGTCTTTGTTCTCATTCTTTTCAAAGAATATCTTTATTTCTGCCTTCATTTTGTTATTTACCCAGTAGTCATTCAGGAGCAGGTTGTTCAGTTTCCATGTAGTTGTGCGGTTTTGAGTGAGTTTCTTTATCCCGAGTTCTAATTTGATTGCACTGTGGTCTGAGAGACTGTTTTTTATGATTTTCGTTCTTTTGCATTTGCTGAGGAGTGTTTTACTTCCAATTATGTGGTCAATTTTAGAATGAGTGCAATGAGGTACTGAGAAAAATGTATATTCTATTGATTTGGGGTGGAGAGTTCTGTAGATGTCTATTAGGTCCGCTTGGTCCAGAGCTGAGTTCAAGTCCTTAGTATCCTTTGTTAATTTTCTGTCTCATCATTCTGTCTAATATTGACAGTGGGGTGTTAAAGTCTCCCACTATTATTGTGTGGGAGTCTAAGTCTCCTTTTAGGTCTCTAAGAACTTGCTTTATGAATCTGGGTGCTCCTGTATTGGGTGCATATACATTTAGGATAGTTAGCTCTTTTTGTTGCATTGATCCCTTTACCATTATGTAATGGCCTTCTTTGTCTCTTTTGATCTTTGTTAGTTTAAACTCTGTTTTGTCAGACACTAGGATTGTAATTCCTGCTTTTGTTTTTGCTTTCCAATTGCTTAGTAAATGTTCCTCCATCCCTTTATTTTGAGCCTATTGTGTCTGCCCATGAAATGGGTCTCCTGAATACAGCACACTGATGCATCTTGAGTCTTTATCCAATTTGCCAGTCTGTGTCTTTTAATTGGGGCATTTAGCCCATTTACATTGAAGTTTAATATTGTTATGTATGAATTTGATCCTATCATTATGATGCTAGCTGGTTATTTTGCCTGTTAGTTGATGCAGTTTCTTCATAGTGTCGATGGTCTTTACAATTTGGCATGTTTTTGCTGTGGCTGGTACTGGTTGTTGCTTTCCATGTCTAGTGCTTCCTTCAGGAACTCTTGTAAGGCAGGCCTGGTGGTGACAAAATCTCTCAGCATTTGCTTGTCTGTCAAGGATTTTATTTCTCCTTCACTTATGAAGCTTAGTTTGGCTGGATATGAAATTCTGGGTTGAAAATTCTTTTCTTTAAGAATGTTGAATATTGGCCCCCATTCTCTTCTGGCTTGTAGGGTTTCTGCAGAGAGATCTGCTGTTAGTCTGATGGGCTTCCCTTTGTGGGTAATCCGGCCTTTATTTCTGGCTGCCCTTAACATTTTTTCCTTCATTTCAACCTTGGTGAATCTGAGGATTATGTGTCTTGGGATTGCTCTTCTTGAAGAGTATCTTTGTGGTATTCTCTGTATTTCCTGAATTTGAATGTTGGCCTGTCTTGCTAGGTTGGGGAAGTTCTCCTGGATATTATCCTGAAGAGTGTTTTCCAACTGGGTTCCATTCTCCCCATCACTTTCAGTACACCAATCAGATGTAGATTTTGTCTTTTCACATAGTCCCAAATTTCTTGGAGGCTTTGTTCATTCCTTTTTATTCTTTTTTCTCTAATTTTGTCTTCTTGGTTTATTTATTTATTAAGTTGATCTTCAATCTCTGATATTCTTTCTTCCACTTGATTGATTCAGCTATAGATACTTGTATATGCTTCACAAAGTTCTCGTGCTGTGTTTTTCAGCTCCATCAGGTCATTTATGTTCTTCTCTAAACTGGTTATCCTAGTTAGCAATTTGTCTAACATTTTTTCAAGGTTATTAGCTTCCTTGCACTGGTTTAGAACATGCTCTTTTAGCTCGGAGGAATTTGTTATTACCCACCTTCTGAAGCCTACTTCTGTCAATTTGTCAAACTCACCCTCTGTCCAGTTTTGTTTCCTTGCTGGTGAGGAGTTGTGATCCTTTGAAGGAGGAGAGGCATTCTGGTTTTTTGAATTTTCAGCATCTTTGGGCTGGCTTCTCCCCATCTTTGTGGATTTATCTACCTTTGGTCTTTGATGTTTGTGACCTTCAGAGGGGGTCTTTGAGTGGACATGCTATTCCTGTTTGTTAGTTTTCCTTCTAACACTGAGGCCCCTCTGCTGCAGGTCTGCTGGAGTTTGCTGGAGATCCACTCCAGACCCTGTTTGCCTGCATATCACCAGCAAAAGCTGTCGAACAGCAAAGATTGATGCCTGTTCTTCCCTTTGGAAGCTTCGTCCCAGAGGGGCACCAGCCAGATGCCAGCCAGAGCTCTCCTGTATGAGGTGTCTGTCTGCCCCTAGTGGGAGATGTCTCCCAGTCAGGATACACGGGGGTCAGGGACCCACTTGAGGAGGCAATCTGACCATTAGCAGAGCTTGAAAACTGTGCTGGGAGATCAGCTACTCTCTTCAGAGCCGTCAGGAAGGGACATTTAAGTCTGCTGAGCTGCGCCCACAGCTGCCCCTTCCACTAGTTACTCTGTCCCAGGGAGATGGGGGTTTTATCTATAAGTCCCTGACTGGGGCTGCTGCCTTTTTTTCAGAGATGACTTGCCCAGAGAGTAGAAATCTGGCAGTCTGATCACAGCGGCATTACTGAGTTGCAGTGGGCTCCACCCGGTTTGAGCTTCCTGGCAGCCTTGTTTACACTGTGAGGATAAAACCGCCTACTGAAGCCTCAGCAATGGTGGACGCCCCTCCCCCCACCAAGCTCCAGTGTCCCAGGTCGTTCTTAGAATGCTGTTGTGCTAGCAGTGAGAATTTCAAGCCAGTGGATCTTAGTTTGCTGGGCTCAGTGGGGGTGGGACCCACCGAGCCAGACCACTTGGCTCCCTGGCTTCAGCTCCCTTTCCAGGGGAGTGAACTGTTCTGTCTCCCTGGCATTCCAGACACAACTGGGGTATGGATAAAAACAAAACAAAACAAAACAAAACAAACAAACAAACAAACAAAAAACCAAACTAAAACAAACTCCTGCAGCTAGTTCAGTGTCTGCCCAAACAGCTGATGAGTTTTGTGCTTGAAACCCAGGGCCCTGGTGGGGTAGGCACCGGAGGGAATTTCCTGGTCTGCAGGTTGCAAAGACCAGGGGAAAAGTGCAGTATCTGAGCTGGAGTGCATGGTTTCTCAGCCTCAGTCCCTATGACTTCCCTTGAGTAGGGGAGAAAATTCCCTGACCCCCCGTGCTTCCCGGGTGAGATGATATCCCTCACCCTGCTTCGGCTTGCCCTCCGTGGGCTGTACCCACAGTCCAACCAGTCCCAGTGAGATGAACTGGGTACCTCAGTTGGAAATGCAGAAATCACCTACCTTCCGCAACAATCTCACTGGGAGCTGCAGGCCGGAGCTGTTCCTATTCGGCCATCTTGCCGGCAATCCAGTTTACTTCATTCTTATGAGAGATCAAATAATGTTGTGATATAGAAAGTGAAGGAGAAGCAATCTTATTCACCTATAAACAAATTAATTTGACTCCTTAGGTCTCTGGCTCCCTTCCTAGCCCTTCTCTCCCAACACACATGCACACACACACACACACACACACACCCTACAGAGTCATACCCCAGCATATACATATATATCTATATTGAGACTCAGGAGCATGAAAGAGAACAGGCAGTGAACTCAATATTTACCTAGATAACAAACTAAATGGCACTCAGTCTACCATTTTCACCTTCCTTCTTTTTTCTTTTCCTTTTTTTTTTGTAATAAGGATATCTTTGCAATATGCTGGCCTCACGCATGACCCAGAAATTAACAGAATGAGAAGGACTTGTGCTCTGACAATGGAGAATGCATCTGATTACATTATGTTTCTTTTTTAAAAATTACCTAGAGACATATTTTAAAATCCATGAATATATAAATATACATTTTTCAGGTGTAGGGTGAAGATTAAGTTTCATTTGGTGTGTATTACTCTGAAATCTTGTTTCTAAAGTTAGGAAGTTCTAGGAATAGTGCTTTTTTCCCTTTAAAAATTACCCTGCTTACACACAAACTGTTTCTCAGTCTGGTCTATCCATGCTGTAAGTAGATATTTTCTCGAGTTGTGAGTTTTTCTACTTTTGGAGGCCATTTCATTGAGAAGCTTAGAAAAGGCAAATATGAAACAATCTAGGGTATAAGTCAAACTAGGAAACTATCCATGAAATTAAGGGTAAAATACTGTACTTTGCTCCACAAATCACATCTCTATTTGATGCACATCCAAGAAAGAGTGCTGTTGGTCTTCAGAGGTACTTGTACTGCTTTTGTTTTCTAGAATTCTGTTGAACTTATCATTTTGTACATTCCTGAGTATAAAAGTGACTTACATTTTTAACAAATGAAAATGTTGAACTATAAAAGTGGAATGAAAGAAAGAGAAATTCTGGATTTTGCTCTTTTGGATTCCAAAGCAGGGCTAGGCCAGGCACGGTGGCTCATGCCTATAATCCCAACACTTTGGGAGGCTGAGGCGGGAGGATCACTTGAACCCAGGAGTTCAAGACCAGTTTGGACAACATAGGAATACCCTGTCTCTACAAAATAGATAAATAAATTAGCCAGGTGTAGCAACACACACCTGTACTCCCAGCTACTCAGGAGGCTGAGGTGGGAGGATTACCTGAGTCCAGAAATACAAGGGTGCAATGAGCTTCTATAATACCACTGCACTCCAGCCTGGGTGCTGGATGACAGAGCAAGACCCTGTCAAAAAAAAAAAAAAAAAAGAAGAAGAAGATGAAAGAAGAAGAAGGAGGAGGAAGAGGAGGAGAAAGAAAGAAAGAAAGAAAGAAAGAAAGAAAGAAAGAAAGAAAGAAAGAAAGAAAGAAAGAGAGACCCAATCTTCTGAATACTGGGTATATTTATGAAGTATTCCTTCTCAATCTAAACTTTGTTCTGCAAACCCTGTTGCTGTATCATTTGAATATGTAATCATCTCAAATATACTTCCTCTTTATTTCAGGATGACCATCCTTTGGTGAGTGCTCTTAATAGTTAGGCCTCTATAGAAAATGGCTCAAGACGTAGAGAGTAGTAAAGATTGAGCATTTTGAAAGGAGCCGTTTAGAAGAACCTAGTGGAGCATGCTGAAGCTGAATTACTAAAGAAATTTGCATGCATTTTTCATAGTCAAAGAGACATCTTTTCAAAAAGGGTCTGTAAATTGTTCGGCTCAGAGTGACATAATTTCAATGACTTATTTTAAGAAAATTCCAAGTGTGAAACACTATTCTTTGATGTTCTTAAAGTCCACATGATTTTAGTGAAAATCCAAGGATGGGTCTTATTATGCTAGGTTGTGCCTCCTTGCTGTAAGTAGCAAATAATAATAATGATGATTATATTAATAATGAGGAAAGTAAAGAGGAGAAATAGATGAAAACTATCAATAATAATAGCAAATATTTATTTCATGTTTTTTATGTGCTAGGCACGGAGCTCAACACTTTATTTACTCCCTGTCATTCAATGCTAATAATACCAATATTCAGTGAAAAATACTGGAGCTTAAAGGTCAGATCACTTGTCCAGCGTCACAGGATAGAAGCCCAGGTAATCTGGTATAAGAGCCAGGCTTTTTTTCTACTACAACATTCTTCATCCTGTATGACATTTTAAAATCTGGAATTAGAAGAGTGGAGTTCATGTGTCACCTGAAATGCTCCTCAGGGTTAGCACTGCACCTGTGGGGATGTCATTAGCTCATACCTAGAATCTGACTTTCCATCTGTAAAATAAAGCTAGACTTCTGTAGTTTCCCCAGACCCTTCTAGTGCTGCTATTCTATGACCATGGAACATATCTTATGATCTATGCTCAAGGTGACTGTCTTGGTTTGCCCAAGATTCAGAGATTGAGAGAGTTATCAAGACGTGGACTTTTCAGTCTGTGAAAACCTGTATTGCTAGTCCCCTACTACAATATCTGATATATTATCTATATTTTGGACACAACCATTTATTGATTTCTTAAACTTCTTTGGGGTTCTTTTGTTTCTCAAAGTCTTAAAGAACTAGGATAAAGAGTAGTAAGACTTTGTGTTTCTAAGATCAACTGTTGAATATCTGGAACATAGGGGAGATTATTATTTTTATTTATTTATTTATTAGTATTATTTTTTAAGACAGAGTCTCGCTCTGTCGCCCAGGCTGGAGTGCAGTGGCGCAATCTCGGCTCACTGCAAGCTTCGCCTCCCGGGTTCACGCCATTCTCCTGCCTTAGCCTCTCTGAGTAGCTGGGACTACAGGCACCCGCCACCACGCCCGGCTGATTTTTTTGTATTTTTAGTAGAGACGGGGTTTCACCGTGGTCTCGATCTCCTGACCTTGTGATCCACCCGCCTCGGCCTCCCAAACTGCTGGGATTACAAGCGTGAGCCACCGTGCCTGGCCTAGGGGAGCTTATTTTGAAGGGACCTGCATTTTCCTACCTGGACATGTTATGCTCAAGTTGTTGGGATGGTTTTCCCCTTCCTTTCCTTTTACTTGAAAAAGTTGGCTGGTTTGTTTTGTTAAATTTGCCATTGCACTGATAGTTGAGGAATGCTTAGTGACAAGAATATAGCATTTGTAATCCATTTGAAACTTTCTCCACTGATGAAAGGGAATGGTTGTGTAGTAATAATAAATTCATTTCTTTAAAAAACACTTTACATGTACTAACTGAATCCTGAAACAGCTGTAATTCCAGGTAGCTATCATTGTCCATACTTTAAAGGTAAGAAAACTGAGACTCAGGTGAGTTGTAATTTGTTGAAGTTAACAAATCTAAACTGTCATTTGAACTGTGGTGCCCCTAAATCAGAGTCCCTGTTTTTCCCATGCAAATGGTTACTTCTATGGTTCAAACAGCTAACATTTCTAGCTTATTGGAATATGAGTACTGCTTATGGTCCTAAAGATTTCAAGTGAAAATACACTTAGATGTCTGGCTTTTTGCTTTCAATTCCTGACTTTCTTCCCATACAGAATAATCGGATCATTTCTTCAACAGATATGAAACAAGTACTTTACTTACTGCTTATTTTTCCCCAACTTTGAAAGTACCTGCTTACTGGGACAAAGTTTTACTTCCAGTTCTTGTTAAACAAAGATGCATCTTTATCGTTAAAATAAAAACACAATGACAGTTATAAAATTTCCATGGATCTGGATAGTCCAGGCAAGAAAGGACATTTCAATGAAGGCATGGCATTTAACAGAGTGTACATACGAAACTACAATTTTAAATAATATGAACTACAATATGTGTCTATTTACATCCAGTATATAATATTAGAAAATTTATAACTTATTTTTAAGTATAAAAAGTATGCAGATCTTCACCGGGCGCGGTGGCTCACGCCTGTAATCCCAGCACTTTGGGAGGCCGAGGCGGGCAGATCACAAGGTCAGGAGATCGAGACCATCCTGGCTAACGCGGTGAAACCCCGTCTCTACTAAAAATACAAAAAAAAAATGTTAGCCGGGCGTGGTGGCGGGCGCCTGTAGTCCCAGCTACTCAGGAGGCTGAGGCAGGAGAATGGCGTGAACCCGAGAGGCGGAGCTTGCAGTGAGCAGGTATCGCACCACTGCACTCCAGCCTGGGCGACAGAGCGAGACTCCGTCTCAAAAAAAAAAAAAAAAGTATGCAGATCTTACTTTTTTCATGATTAATTAGCATTGACACTCTTTTGCAGTCTCTAAACAAAACTACAAAATTATGGGAATATTACAAACATTTATTGCTTGTCTACTATGTGAATTTAATCCGCACAGAAACCTGTGAAGTAAATAATTTCTCTCATATACTAATGCAGAATGTAGAGTTCACTGAGGTTAAATTATACAATTAAGAAACATAGGAGATGGTATTGAGGACCATACTGAAACCTGGGTTAATCTGACACCACTAGGGTATGTTATATTAGAATTATTCCAGAAATTTCTCTATTTTTGAATTGTTTTGGATGCTATATTGTATATTAGAGTAGATCTAATTAACTCAGGCAACTTTACCACTTGTGGCCTTATTTAAATTATGCAACACATCGGTAATCTAGATTCTATAATGGACGTTTTTATGTGACTTTCACCATCCAAGCTACTCATATGCAACTAATTAGGAGTTTGAAAAATGTCTGAATTATTAACCCAATTTTCCTATTTTTATTTGTATTTTAGGCATTCTGTAAATGTGGTCTATTTCCAACTTCTATCATTATTGAAAGCCATCTTTCTTCCAACCATAGAAAGTTAGATGAACTTTTCTGCAGAAGACATTGTTTACCTTAATTATGTGATTTTAATATTTTCTTCTTTCTAGACACTTAATATGTTTATTCTCCTGCTCAATTGTTGTTTTCTTCTCTCTCAGTTGTTTTTTTCCAGTAATAGGAACTGAAAGTTACCCAAATATTAATGAGAGTTAGAGAAATTTCAAATTGTGTATCAACTAATGATAACTATGTTTCTTTATATATATGGAGTTACTAACAGCTCCAAAACTTTTTAACACAAGAAAAGGTTAGTTTGAAAAGGTTTTAGAATGTAAATAGGTTCCAACCTAGTTAAATGTGAACTCATATTGACAGTTGATATTAAATAAGCAATTTTCATTTTGCATACATCAGACTTAATCAGAAGCACAATGATTAAGTTTGCATTGTTTGAATCAAAGACTTGTAAAAGCATAAGTAAGCATATGATTAAGCAATTTTAAAAAGATTATTATCCTAATATTAAACATAGATATCAAAAATTATACTTTGACTTAGAGCATTTTTCCTAAAGATTCTTTCCACCATCCCTGTGAGGGAAGAAGGGACTGATTTCAGCTTATGAAATAGAAGAGTATGGAAGTTATGTTAGTTGCTTTTTGTAAATGTAAAAATATTTTAATCAGTAAACTGAACAATTCCAAAAATAGAACACAATGCATCTTTCCCAAGCAGAGTATTTGTTGAATTTACAACTTAACTCGGTTATAAAATACTGACAAATTTCATGTTGAATTTACATTTCACAGTAGCCTCTAACATGAAACCTGTAACATTTATGTCAGATTATCTTTATGGGCCCCCGTAAAGGCCTGGTTCCTTTTGATTTTTATGTTTGGAACTTCTGTCTTATAAAACATTTTATAACAAAATAATAAAAATGTTATAATAAAATTCTCATTTTAGAAGTGTACCATTGGATGACTTTTTGACAAATATTCATGTTATTGCACTTGGTTTTGCCTCATAATCCTTTAAACCTCTATGTTAAACATTTCTTTTGACCTGGCATTGAATCCACAATTTTCTCACCATACTCTGGTTTCAACTTTTTCTGTAAAGAATCAATTAGTAAGTATTTTAGGTTTCTGGGACATATGGTGTCTGATACAACTACTTAACTCTGCCATTATAGTGGGAAAGTAGCCATAGAGAATATGAAAGTAAATGAGCATGACTGTTTTCCAAGTATTATTTATGGACACTCAAATTTTAATTTTATATTTATATGTCATGAAATAGTATTCTTTGGATTTTTGCAATGTTTTAAAAATGCAAAATGCATTTTTAGCACCAAGGCTATACAAAAACTGATGGCAGCATAGATTTGATCATCTGGCCTTGGTTTGTTGATCTCTGCTATAATCTAAAAGATAATAAAATCACAGAATTTCAGAAAAAGGTCTGGAGAGTATCTCATCTAACATATTTTTTTTTTTTTTTTAGCCATAAAGGTGACTGAAGCTCAAAAATAAAGGACCTAAGTGGTTTAAAAAATGTCATATGGCATGTCAGAGGATCTTTCCTGGTCAACTGGTAGTGGTTGCCTGGACGATTGTGTTGGGATAGGACTATGAAGTCCAATCTGAGTCTCATGGGAGGAAAGTCACGTTGTGATTGATTGAAGATGTCTGCTTAGTATGCTACAATGGAACCATACCAAGGGAGTATTTAATGTTTGCAAATTCACATTTTTGTGCTCTGCTAAGGAACAGATTGGCAGATAGGAAGGATCAGAGAAACAGAAATCAAGATTGTGTGAATGGCAGCTTGGAAATGAAAAAGAGAACAAATGAATGAGCAATTAAAATATTGCAGACTCTTCCGATTGCCAATTCATGCAATGAATACATGCCTTTAAGTGAGTGTGAGAACCTTGATAGAATTTCCTGTTCTCTCAGTCAGGAACATATCTCCATGCAGAGTATGATTCTAGGCTTTAAAGCTACTTTTCTTTTCTTTCTTTCTTTTTTTCTTTCCAATGCAACATGTCCCAGATGCAAGCTACCTACATTAGTTTGCAGTGTTAAATTAGGGTGGGGGAAACACAGTATGTTTCAATAGGGGAGGCAAATTTGGCAATATTGAATGTTTTGAAACATGTTTATTAGGTTTTCATATGCAGTTTTCCTCAAGGCAATTTTGACTTGATGCATTTTCATCTATATTATGTACTTACAAAACACCCCCTTGAAAGGTGTATCTCTACCATACGTCATAAATGTGATATCCTCTAACAAGCCCAAGGTAACATCAGGCATTAAATACTCAATGTTACCTTTAATTAGTACCCTCATCTGCAAGAGTGCAAGTGATTGAAGATTGCAGCAAATGCTTATCCTATTCCTTTAAGTCCCCAGAATGACTGTCTAGACCAATGTCCTCACTCATTCCTTATTCTTCTGAGGCTTTGCTAACTGGAGTACAGGAGCAGTCAGCAGGCCCAGAGAGTATGTTTTACCTTTCTGATAACTTTATTGGATGATCAAACCACTGGTTTACCTTGGCCATTTGAATGTCTGTAATAAGTGCTCACTCTGCTAGCCACCCTACAGAAAGAAAGGGATCAGGCCAACAGGAGTTCAAACAATGACCCATAACTCTAGCATTATAAGCTCAGGCCCTAAACTAGGGTCATTCTCAGTCTAGGTCTAGTTGTCAGCTCATAACTATACTAGTCACAACTTATGCGTTCATGTGTTATACCCGTCTGTTTTTGCTTCTTAGGGGATTTTATTATCAAACAGAGATGGAACATGTACACAGGCAGATAATAATTCTAAATATAATCCCCTTTTTGCCTTCAGAAATTTCTATAAAGTCTTTGAAAAATGCAAAAGTGGCTTATTTTAAGTAAAAACTGGAATATTAATCAGAAATTAAAGATACCTGGCTTGTATTTCAGATTCTGCCTTGGATTGCTGGTCATATTCAACATCTTCTTTATCTGTGGCATAAAGAGACTACTGTGTCTGTCTCTTTTGGCACAAAAGCGATGAAGATAAAAGATATACTGTGCTTGAGTGTAATTCCTTTGTTAATTGCAGTATTATATAAACATTGTGATAATAAACATCTTGCTCTACCATAATTATTATCTGTGATTTATGACAGATAAGCTTATTTTCCTCAGTTAGTTTTAATTTAACAGCAGACACTCCTTTCTTCTTAAAGCCTATAACTATCTGCTAAGTACACCTTTTTGAATTATTGGTTGGGTAAGAAAGAAAATTCAGTGCCCTTGCTGTATATTAACTTGATAATATGGCACAAATAATCTTTGTGTTATAAATAGTTCCTTTTCTTACCAGATGCAACTAGAAAGTCAAAGAAAATAATGTTGTAGATGAAGAGAGGCATTATTTCTACTTTCTGGAGTGAGCACAGTGCTGCCAGTGTTCAACATTTTTTCCCCTTTCATGACTTCCACTGACACTGACTCATTGTGCAGCCTTGGTGATTTTCCATAAGAGGCTTGCCAACAATTGAAGGACCATATTTTTCTGGGAGCAAAGAGAAATGATAGCTCTTTTTTACAACCTGAAAATTCAATAATTTCTGTTTGTTTTTCAGAAAGTTAATGCTATAGACCAAAGTAAATGTCTTTCTAAAATTTTAACTTTGTTTTTTGGGGGGATGGGGGACAAGGGAGGGAGAGCATTAGGACAAATACGTAATGCATGCAGGGCTTAAAACCTAGATGACGAGTGAACAGGTGCAGCAAACCACCATGGCACATGTATACCTATGTAACAAACCTGCACAATCTGCACATATATCCCGGAACTTAAAGTAAAATATTTTATATTAAAAAAATAAAATCTTAAGTATATTTTTAAAAAAATTATATTATTATAAGGTAGGATTTTTCAAGTAAAGCATTATTGAAATATAATATCCCTGTAAAACTGCACTTATCATAAGTATATAATTATTTGATTTGATCTTTTATTTTCCATATATTATGCTATTTTTCTAATTTTTTCCAAAAAATATATATTTTAACAAAATTGTTTTGTAACTTGACACTGAAAAATTAAATAAAAAGCTAACATATATATTGAATTTTATTTTTAAATATATGCATTTAATTTGGGAAGAATATATAGCAACATGTTTATAGCAGTAGAAGTCACTGCTGCTTTGTGAGACCAAGGTAATTTGCTTTTTTAAAAAGAAAACCTTTCTTTGTAATTTCTAAGTTATCTTCAGCTAATACACATTACTTTTGTAATCAAGAGGAAAGCCATAAAAATTACAGAGAACTCCAATCCCCCAAATTGCAATATTTGTCTCCTTTGGGTACAATTGAATTTTTACAAATCATACTCATTTCTCTCAGCATATTGAAATTACTTCTCTATGGTTTCATAATTATTACTAAATCCAGCCTAGGTTTTGCTAGAGCCAAATCCAGATTCGGGCACACATGGACATTTATTCATCTGACTTAGTTTTGTAGAAATATCTCTGTTTACATAGGGATGAACTGGGGAAGTGTTTCCCTGTGTTCTAAAAGTTATGATTATCTCTCACAGCATGATATTACTCCACTCCTCCTCCTAAAAATGCCCCATGACTTATTGGTATGAACCAAATTAATGTGTTTCTGGAAATTAAGTCTTTATTTGCAACTATCTGCTGTGCTCATTAGAGAATCATATGCTAATTCATTGCCAGACATCCTAGTATTTTTCAAAATGTGAACTTTTTATTAGCCTCAACAGATTCATTTGTGGACTGGTTAAAATGCAGATTCTTAGGTTTCAATCCAGCCTTCTGAGTCAGAATGACTGGAAAGTGGGTTGTGCTTTTCAAGTGACTGATTCTAATGCATACCTTTCAGTTCAGACAATCTCAACTTTTCTTTCAAGAGCTGGACCCCATTCTGCAATTAAAAATTTAGGTAGAATTCTAACATATAAAATAGCTAAAAAGAAGTCACTCTGGCTTAAGAGAGTTTTAAAAGCTTTACCTATTAACTCTTTTTCCCCGACCTCTGCTACCCAAGGTAACCCCTTGTCTTAATCTGTTGTGTGCTGCTACAATAGAATACTTGATACTGGGTAATTTGTGAGAAAACAGACATTTATTTTCTTACAGTTTTGGAGGCTGGAAGTCCAGTATCAAGAGAGTGGCAGGTTGGGGCCCAGTCTCTCTGCTTCCAAGATGATGCCTTGAATACTGAGTGTTCTGGAGGGGAAGGATGCTGTATCCTCACATGACAGAAGAACAGAGAGGGCAAACCCACTTCTGCAGTTTTTCTTATAAAAGCATTTAACCATTCACGAGGGCAGAGCCTTCATCACCTAAACACATCCCATTAGGCCCCATCTCCCAACATTGTTACTTTGGGGATTAAATTTCCAACACATGAATTTTGGAGGGAACACATTTAAACCATAGCACCCCTGAAATGCCACAGTTTAGGAGCCACTGATAATTTAGCATCTTCAAGGATTCAGAGGTCCAGAGTCACTGACCTAAGCAATGGAGCCCATTAGAGTCTAACTTTCACAATGGCTGGAATTGCTTCTGTTTTGTTCATTGGCTCCCTCATGCATAGAACAGTGCCAGGCACACAGCAGATTCTCAGTATCTATTTGGTGAATGAATGAAAGAATACAGTATCTAGTAATCGAACCCACATTTTTATCATTTTTCTGACCATGATATTTAAGTTTTAGGTTACTCATTTGTCAGGTGAGGTTTGGATTAGATGGTCTCTAATATTCCTTCTTTCTAAACACAGAGCATCCTGTAATTGAAATTCTGTTGTGGTGTCACAAAGCCAATGTTGAAATTCAGTGTCTACAATACTTGAGACTTGGCTGTGATCTTCAGTTTTCATTATATAGAAGTTAGTACCTTTGGAGTGCAGATTATGTTCTGTTAAAATATTGGTTTCAATTTTAGTAACAAAATGATATTCACTTATTTTTTTTTTTAATTTAAACCATAGAGAAATGTACAGAGGAAAGGAAAGTCCTTCCCTCTGAATCCTTCTCCCAGGAAATAGCCTTCTTTACTTATTTGGTTTGTTTCCTTTCTAGCATTTTAGTGTGCACAGAGTGGTTACTCTTAGACATCTATCATATCAGAGATCTTTAGATTAACTATATCAATAGTCGTTTTGCTGATTGAAAAACATTCTCAGGAAAGAATAAGATAAATCCATTAATCTAAAGCAATTTCTATCCAAATTAAAGATAATTTGGAAAACAAATAAAATGCCAATGAATCACTCTTTATTATAAAAGAAAAACATTGCTTTGGCCTTTACTTATAGAAATACACAATAAAAAATGTAAAAGTCACTCAGAATCTCAATATTCTAAATAGACTACATTTTAAGTGGTAACTTCCTCTATGTTATGACTTGAATGTATCTTCAAAATTTATCTGTTAGAAACTTCACTGCCAAAGCCACACTGTTGGGAGGTGGGGTCTAATGGGAGGTGCTTAGGTCATAAAGGTTCTGCCCTCAAAAATAGACTAACGCCACTGTAAAGAGGACCTGTGGTAGTGGGTTCACTCTCTTTTGCCCTTCCTCCTTGTGCCATGTGAGGAACAGCAAGAAGGCCTTCATTAGATGCTAGCACCTTGAAATTAAACTTCCCAGTCTCCAGAACTGTGAAGGAACTCATTTCTCTGCTTTTAAAATTAGTCAGTCTCAGCATAAAACAGACTAACACAGAAATTTGTACCAGGAGAGGGGTGTTACTATAACAAATATCTAAAAATGTGGAAGGAACTTTGATACTGGGTAATGGAGAGAGGCTAGAATAGTTTTGAAGTGAATGCTGAAAAAAGCCTTTATTGCTATGAATGGAGCATGGAGGGTGATTCTGGTGAGGGCTCAGAAGAAAAGAAGAGCTGTAGGGAAAATCTGAATCTTCTTGGATATTATTTAAGATGTCATGACCAGAATGCTCATAGAAATATAGACAATAAAGATCATTCAGATGAGGTCTTAGATGGAATGAGGAATGTCTTATTGGAAACTGGAGGAAAGGCCATTCTTGTTACAAAGTGGTGAAGAAATTAGCTAGCCAGTCACAGTCGGGCGTACCTGTAGTCCCAGCAATTTTGGAGGCCAAAGTGGGGGGATAGCTTGAGGCCAGGAGTTTGAGACCAGCCTGGGCAGCAAAGTGAGACCTCCTATCTACAAAAAATACAAAAATTAGCCAGGTGTGGTTGTGCACACTTGAAGTTCCAGCTACTTGGAAGGCTGAGGGAGGAGGATCGCTTGAGCCCAGGGGCTGGAGGTTGCAGTGAGCTGAGATTGTGCCACTGCACCCAGCCTGGGCAACAAAGCCAGACCCTGTCTCAAAAAAACAAAAAAGAAAAGATAAAAAAAAAAAAAAAGAAATTGACTAAACTATGTTTCTGTTCTAGAACTTTGTGGAAGGCAGAACCTAACAGCATGAATTAGGATATTTGGCGGATGAAATCTCTAAGAAGCAAAGCATAGAGAGTGCTATGTGACTTCTCTTAACTGCTCGTAGTAAAATGTGAAAAGGGAAAAATGATTTAAAGATGAATTTATGATCAAAAGGGAAACAAAACATAGAGATTTGGAAAACTCAATCTGGCCATGTAAAAAATAAAAAATAAAAAAAAAAGTTTGGGAAAGAAAACCAAGGATGTAGCTAAGCTACCATTTGATGAGAAGAATAGAAGGAAGGTGGGTGCTATTTATAAGACCCACCAATTCTCCAATGGGAGAATGAAACCAAAGGCATTTTAGAGATCTTTGAGGCTGCTCCTCCCATCACAGGCCCAGAGTGCCAGAGCCTTGAGGGCAGAATGGTTTGGAGGAAGGGACCTAGGGGACACATTGGACCGCAAGGCTCACTGCCCAAGGCTGCTTTAAGTCCCTGCTCCACACATTTCAGCACAATGCTCCTCAGTCACTCTAGTTGTGGCTCAGGGTCCAGGTATGGCTTGGGCAGTAAGCCTTGGTAATATCTAAGTGGTGCTAATTCTGCAGGCATGCAGAGCACAAGAGCTGGGGAGCCATGACTTTCTCCATCTAGATTTCAAAGGATGCCCAGCTCTCTCATTTCTCTATCTCTCTTTCTTATTCCAAAATCAACATTTAAAAATAAAAGCAAAAACTAAATATATGTCACATTTTTTAATCCATTCATCCTGAGATGGACACTTAAGTTGATTTCATATTTTGGCTATCACAAATAGTGCTGCAATAAACATGGGGATATGGATGTCTCTTCAACATACTGAGCTTATTTCCTGTGGGTATATACCCAGTAGTGAAACTGCTAGATCATATGATAGTTCTATTTTTAATTTTTTGAGGAAACTCTTTACTGTTTTCAAGAAAGGCTGTACTAATTTACATACCCACCAACAGTGTATAATACTTCCCTTTTCTCCATATCCATGCTGACATTTGTTATTTTGTGTCTTATTGATGATAGTCACTCTCACTAGGGCGAGGTGATATCTTATTGTGGTTTTCATTTGCATTTCCTTGATGATTAGTGATGACGAGCATTTTTTTTTGCATACTTGTTTGTAATTTGTATGTCTTCTTTTGAGAAATATTTGCTCAGTTCTTTTGCCCATTTATTAAATTGGATGATGTATTTTGCTATTGAGTTGTGTTCCTTATAGATTCTGGATATTAACTACTAAGTTCCTGTTAGATTCATAATTTGAAAATATTAATATTTTTTCCTATTCTGTAGATTGTCTCTTCTCTCTGTTGATTGTTTCCTTTGCTGTGCAGAAGCTTTTTAGTTTGATGTAATTCCATTTGTCTATTTTTGCTTTTGCTGCCTGTGCTTTGGGGATCTTATCCAAAAAGTCCTTGCCCAGACTAAAGTCATATACACAATGGAATACTATTCAGCCATAAAAAGAATGAAATGCTGTCATTTACAACAATATGAATGAACCTAAAGGACATTATGTTAAGTGAAATAAGCCAGACATAGAAAAAAATATGCCTGATCTCATTCATATGTGGAATCTAAAGAATCTCCTAGAAGTAGAGAGTAGAATATTAGTTATCAGAGGCTGAGAAGGATAGTGGGGAGGGATAAGGAGAGACTGCTCAACAGGTACAAAGTTACCCATTGATCAGAGAAATAACTTCTGGTATTCTATTGTACAGTAGGGTGACTATGGTTAACAATATTATATATTTCAAAATATCTAGGAGAAAGATTTCAAATCTTTTCACCACAAAAAATGATGACCATATTAGTGGTGAATATTCTAAATGCTCTGATGTGATTATTACACAATGTATATATGTATCAAAACATCACACTGTACTCCATAAATATGTATAATTATTATGTGTCAATTAAAAACAAAAACCAAAATACTTAAAAAGCTAAAATCACCTATAATCATAATACTGAGTGTTACTCACTATTAACATTCTGATACATAGGTACATGTACATGTGTACATGGACATGTTTCTATGTTATATGTATATACACCCTCTATGTAACTGGCATGTAGAACATGTTGCATTTTATCCTTAGGCTATAGCTGACATTTATCATCTCCTCCCTTCACCACCCGTTCTAGGTTTCCCTCATTCTCAGTCAGGTGGTTGAGTTACCTAAGCCTTCATAACCAGAGTGTCTGAGCACTTGTTGGACTGTGCTTACTGCAGTTTCTCATTTACAATTACCACTGCACCTGAGAGTACCAAGAGATTCCTGAGCTAAAGATTACGATTTCCAACTCCCAGCTCCTCAGGGTAATCAGGATCAATAACTCCTGCAAATATAGTAACTTTACTGCTTGCTTGCCCACTGGTGTGAGAAGTCCTAAATAACCAGATGGTGGTCATAGCTTAAAGTTCAAAGTAACCTTTACTGAATAGTGTTGTTAAAGTTCCAATAACAGGAGCCTGAACTTCTAATCCAAAAAGATTCTAAATTTGTAGGGACAGAAAACAAATTATTCAAGTAGGTCTCTAGCAGTGTTGGTGAGAATAGTTCATCCTGTTTTCATCCTTGGTTCTCAACTCATGTATTCTAGTTGCTTGGGGACACAGCAGTATATGGTGGCCTTTATTCAATGAACATGTGGCATTTTGGAAGACAGCCGTCAAACCATACAGGGTGTCATTCATACATGCCCCTTTGTTGCTCTGCTGCCCTTATTATTAAATATCAGGGCTGGTTTTCAGCACGGTTTCCCCATGGTTATAGGAGATTAAGACCATGAAATTGTTTCATGGAGCCCAAATGACTTTCACAGTGCATCTTGACTTGATAGTTAATTAGCCTGAGACTGTTACATTTTTTTCCCAAAGCTTCTAAAGCCTTTGGTAAAAAAGTAGTTAACTTCACAATTCTTACAACTACCATTGTCCCTGTATCATTTACCTAACCTACTACCACATGAGCCAATGCTTTGCCTTCCACTTCCATGTTATCCCAGTCCACCATTGCTGAGCATCTTGGTGATTGGGAAGCATCCACCTCCAGGAATTATCTTCATCTACTGACCACTGGCCAAGGGATCCTGATTGCTGTCTGACCAGTGAGTGATCCAGGTCTAGAATCCCACCCTGAGAATCTGATATTTACATCCATTTCTTGTACCAGCTGTCTAGGCTGTTTTCCTCTTAAGAAGAGAGCATAAAACAAGGGCCCTTTTGCAGGCAGCCTATTTTGAAAAGTGATTAGGAATGGGGAGTGGAAGACTGAGAAGACTGAACAGGGAAAAGGGGAAAGGTAATAGGAGAGTGGATTATTGACCTTGTCACCCCGTGGAGCCCCATTCCTCTGTGGAGCCTGCAGAATACTCTTCAGCTTGGTCCACCTGAGGACAGACAAGGGGGTTAATTACCACTACATGTTGCTTCAGGCTATTAGAATCCCTAGTAATTAAATTCTCCCCCTAGACCATTCCTGAACAGCATAGTCTAAATCTTCTATCACCAGCATCTCGCACAATACTTTGAACACAGAAGGTACTTAACAATAAATATTTATTGAAAGAATGAATCCATGAATGTGCTCTGCTCTACAGTTATTCTGAGCAGAGAATGGAGTTACTGAAATGCACAGTGTACATTGTCTTTCTCTTGGGTAAACTATAAATATTAACTTATGCCTTTTCCCCTTTTAACTAAAAAGTGTCAAATTTATTCTCTACTTCTTGACCAGAGCTACACTGATGAAGTGGGCATTTCAGTGTCTTCCATACTTACTCTCTCTATGCATTTGGGCAAGTTGTTTAATTTCTCTGTTTCAATGCCTACAAAATGCTGATAGTTCTAGCAGCTGCCCTGCGTGACTATCATGAGAATTATAGATAACAAGCCACGGAAATTTGCAAATAGGTACATGTTCCCAAAATGAGTCACTTTGTTCATAATACACAGTAACAAAAGCACTGTTTGGGCAGGGGAAATACTTGTGAGTACCTCACAGCTCCCGCATCATTCTGAGGACATATTATCAGAGGCAATGCTGAAAATATTTAACAACTCTCTGACCCGGGCATTGATTAAACAGAGTAGTCAGTAATTATTAACCATCATTATAGCCATGCTGGTGTGTGCAGGCTGAATATAAGCATGCAACTCCTTCAGAACATTCCCAAAACACAGGACTCCTCTGGTTCCCTCCTAATCCCACTCCCTATCTGCAGGTTTACCACATCGTGGGATGGTTCAGGATCGTGCATAACTCTATGAAGGCAGATTCAGATGGAGACAGGCTCCTGAATGGTTGATAACAGAGAAAGGATAGTTGCTTCTGAGCAATAGCATTGATTGTGGTCGGGGGAGCCCACAGAGCCACTCTTAGGCATTCTCCTTGCAGATTCAGGGTATCAGGTGTGTACTACTATTGAGAGGACACAGGTCTCCATGCCCATGACACCATCAGACCCACCTGGAGTCCACACCTCAATTCTGCTCCCTCAGCTGCCCAGCAGCAAGCATGGGAACTCCCACCTCCCTCTTATATAAGAGCCAAATGTCGGGACAGCTTTCAGGCTACTGCCACGACAGTCTGACTGCGTGGCTATCAGCTGAAGAAGAAAAGTTTCTTTTTATTATTAGGTTGGTGCCAAGTAATTGCAGTTTTTGCCTTTACTTTCAACGGCAAAAATCACAGTTACTTTTGCACCAACATAATAACTGTTGTGGACTGTATGTGTGTGTCCCCCACACAAATTCATATGTTGAAATCCTAACCCCTAATATGATGGAATTGGCAGGTGAGGCCTTTGGGAAGTAATTAGGTCATGAGGGTAGAGCCCCTGATGGGCTTAGTGTCCTTATAAGAAGAGGATGCAAGTCAGCACTCCCTCTCAGCTCTCTTTGCACCCTGTGAGGATACATGTGGAAGGCAGCTGTCTGCAACCTGAAAGAGAGCCTTACCAGAACCTCACCATGCTGGTACCCAGATCTCAGATTCCCACCTGCCAGAACTGTGAGAAATAAATTTCTGTTGTTTAGAAGCCACTCAATCGTCTGTAATCCCAGCATTTTGGGAGGCTGAGGCGGGCAGATCACGAGGTCAGCAGATCGAGACCATCCTGGCTAACATGGTGAAACCCCGTCTCTACTAAAAATACAAAAAAATTAGCCGGGCATGGTGGCGGGTGCCTGTAGTCCCAGCTACTCGGGAGGCTGAGGCAGGAGAATCACTTGAACCCGGGAGGCGGAGCTTGCAGTGAGCTGAGATAGCGCCACTGCAGTACGGCCTGGGCGAAAGAGCAAGACTCCTTCTCAAAAAAAAAGAAGCCACTCAGCCTATGGTAATTTGCTATAGAGGTTTGAACCAAGACAGGAGGCACAACAGTGACTACCATAGAAAGCTTACAGACATCTAATTTCGGAATAGGGACAAACTTTTATCCACTGCCTCAGTTGATGAAACCAATAGCTAAAGTGTAACAAATTCCTACTCCATGATTGCAGGATCAATGGGTGCATTTGAAAAGGGAATGAGGAAACTCTTTTGCATAATCTTTTTGCCTTTCTAAGTTCTCAGTCTTCAAAGCTGAAAGCATGACCTTATAAATTTGAATCCCTGAAGACCATTCAAGATCTGTGCTGCTGGATTTTCTAATTCTCCTCCCATGAAGCTTATCTCATCATAAAAGGTGGTTTTGCTTTGCATTTCTCTGCTGACCAGTGATGACGAGCTTTTTTTCATATGTTTGTTGGCTGCATAAATGTCTTGTTTTGAGAAGTGTCAGTTCATATCCTTCACCCACTTCTTGATGGAGTTGTTGGTTTTTTTCTTGTAAATTTGTTTAAATTCTTTCTAGATTCTGGATATTAATCCTTTGTTAGATAGACAGAATGCAAAAAATTTCTCCCATTCTGTAGGTTGCCTGTTAACTCTGATGATAGCTTCTTTTGCTGTGCAGAAGCTCTTTAGTTTAATGAGATCGCATTTGTCAATTTTAGCTTTTGTTGCCATTGCTTTTGGTGTTTTAGTCATGAAGTCTTTGCCCATGCCTATGTCCTGAATAGTATTGCCTAGGTTTTCTTCTAGAGTTTTTATGGTTTTAGGTCTTATGTTTAAGTATTTAATGCACTTGAGTTAATTTTTGTATAAGGTGTAAGGAAGGGGTCCAGTTTCAGTTTTCTGCGTATGGCTAGCCAGTTTTCCCAGAACCATTGAATAAATAGTGAATCCTTTCCCCGTTGCTTGTTTTTGTCAGGTTTGTCAAAGATCTAGATGTGTGGCATTATTTCTGAGGCCTCTATTCTGTTCCATTGGTCTATATATCTGTTTTGGTACCAGTATCATGCTATTTTGGTTACTATAGCCCTTATAATATAGTGTGAAGTCAGGTAGCATGATGCCTCCAACTTTGTTCTTTTTGCTTAGGATTGTCTTGGCTATACAGGTTCTTTTTTAATTCCATATGAAATGTAGAGTAGTTTATTTTAACTCTGTGAAGAAAGTCATTGGTAGCTTGATGGGGGTGGCATTGAATCTATAAATTACTTTGGGCAGGATGGCCATTTTTATGATGTTGATTCTTCCTATCCATGATCATGGAATGTTTTTTCATTTGTTTGTGTCCTCTCTTATTTCCTCAATCGGTAGTTTGTAGTTCTCCTTGAAGAGGTCCTTCACATCCCTTGTAAGTTGGATTCCTAGGTATCTTATTCTCTTTGTAGCAATTGTGAATGGGAGTTTACTCATGATTTGACTCTCTGTGTGTCTGTTATTGGTGTATAGGAATGCTCGTGATTTTTGCACATTGATTTTGTATCCTGAGACTTTGCTGAAGTTGCTTATCAGCTTAAGGAGACTTGGGGCTGAAACGATGGGATTTCTAAATATACAATCATGTCATCTGCAAACAGAGACAATTTGACTTTCTCTTTTTCTATTCGAACACCCTTTATTTCATTCTCTTGCCTGATTGCCCTGGCCAGAACTTCCAATACTATGTTGAATAGGAGTGGTGATTTGTTTTGTTCTGATTTTCAAGGGGAATGCTTCCAGTTTTTGCCCATTCAGTATGGTATTGGTTGTGGGTTTGTCATAAATAGCTCTTATTATTTTGAGATATGTTCCATCAATACCTAGTTTATTGAGAGCTTTTAGCATTAAGGGGTGTTGAATTTTATTGAAGGCCTTTTCTGCATCTATTGAGATAATCATGTGGTTTTTGTCATTGGTTCTGTTTATGTGATGGATTATATTTATTGATTTGCAGATGTTGAACCAGTCTTGCATCCCAGGGATGAAGCTGACTTGATCGTTGTGGATACCCTTTTCGATGTGCTGGTGGATTGAGTTTGCCAGTATTTTATTGAGGATTTTCGCATCAATGCTCATCAGGAATATTGGCCTGAAATTTTCTTTTTCTCTTTTGTCTCTGCCAGGTTTCAATATCAGGATGATGCTGGCCTCATAAAATGAGTTAGGGAGGAGTCCGAGAGGAGCTATTAGAGCTTTACAGGTAAGCGATTTTTACAAGTCTTTGACTGGTAAAACATTTTGTTTCGACATTTTTTATCACAAACTTGAGCAAATAGGTATTACAGGGAAGTTGTCTAATCTGATTTGAAGAGCTCTTCAATCAAAAACTCTTTAATATGAACTGCGTCAAGTTACTATTTAGGGGTTACACAAATTAAAAATTTAGAGCGATCATTAATACTTTGTATTTTATTTTTCTGATGCTACAATAAAATGTAATAAAAATTTCCCAAGCCCATTTAGATACTCTCAAATCTCTCTCAGTTTACTTCAGTGTTCTGCATAAATGTTTTGATTTTTATTTATCCCTTAATGGGAAGTGGTGTGGAAGATTGCCTTATAGGATAGTTTTGAGGCTCTACTGAGAAAATTTGTAAGAACATGCTATGTAAGTAGCAACTTTATATAACACTTGTTAGCCACCCTCAACACAATTTCTTCCCTTCTCAACAGCCCAGTTGAGGCTCCAAATACTTCATCAATATCTGCCTTGTTAACACACACACACACACACACACACACACACACACAGTGGCACATAGAAGCACACAAGGGCATACACTTTTATTCAAAATATCGTGGAAGCTGGAATCTTTCTGAGTTGAGTAAACAGAAGGCAATTCCTACTAATATGATTGCCCCAAAAGACATGGTCTGAAAAATTCCACAGGCCAAAACCTGGACAAATACAACTGCTTCTTTAGTTTATACCTTCCTCTCCTTTTTTTTTTTCTCGATAGTGAAAACCTTTGTGGTCAATATGTCTATCCAGTTTTATCTTCTTAAGGATGTGTTTTGTTTAAGTTTCTAGAGATCAGGAGCAAGTTTGAGAACTCTGGAAAAAAGTATATATCAGTTGGATAAGGTAGATTTTAACCTTCTGTCCCAAGAGAATCAAATAATTTACTCTTACTTTTCTGGGTCTCTACAAAGTAGGTGAGGACAACAGAGCATTCTAATCACAATTTCCATTTAAAACACAGGGGCACTAGAGACACTGAAGAGACAATATAGCATACTGGCTCTGTCCATTCAGTATCTAAAATGTGCACCGAATCCACCCCCTTTTTAAAAATTCCATTCCCCCTCTCTTCTCTGATGTAACCTTGGTCTAAGCCATCATCATCTGTTACCTAAAGTACAGTTGTCTCCTAACTGGTCTCTTTGCTGTGGTTTCCATATTTGTGTCCCTGCTAAAATTCATATTGAAACTTAATTCTCATGGCTGGTGGTGTTAAGAGGTGAGGCTCTTCGGGAGGTGATCACACCATAAGATTCCTACCTTTATGAATAAGATTAATGCTTTTATAAAAGAGGTGCAAGGGCAATAGCAAAGACTTGGAACCAACCCAAATGTCCATCAATGATAGACTGGTTTAAGAAAATATGGCACATATACACCATAGAACACTATGCAGCCATAAAAAAGGATGAGTTCATGTCCTTTGTAGGGACATGGATGAAGCTGGAAACCATGATTCTCAGCAAACTGTTGCAAGGACAAAAAAACAAACACCGCATGTTCTCACTCATAGGTGGGAATTGAACAATGAGAACACATGGACACAGGAAGGGGAACATCACACACTGGGGACTGTTGAAGGGTAGGTGGAGGGGGGAGGGATAACATCAGGAGATATACCTAATGTAAATGACGAGCCAATGGGTGCAGCACACCAACATGGCACATGTATACATATGTAACAAACCTGCACGTTGTGCACATGTACCCTAGAACTTGAAGTATAAAAAAAAAAAGAGGTGCAAGGGAACTGTTTGCTCTCTTTTTTGCCCTTCTGTCCTTTCTGCCGTGTGAGGACACCGCGTTCATCTTGTCTGGAGGAAGCAGGGTTCAAGGCACTATCTTGAAAGTAGAGACCAGGGCCTTACCAGATACCAAACCTGCTGACACCTTCATCTTGGACTTCCAAACCTGCAGAACTGTGAAAAGTAAACTTCTACTATTTATAAATTACCCAGTCTATGCTCATTTATAGCAGTGGGCATGGACTAAAACATCCTCTCTCGATTCTTTACAATGTATTCCCCGTGTAATAACGAGATCACTCTTAAAAATATAAACCAGATTATATCAGTCCCCTGATTAGAATCCTTCAATGATTTCCCACCTTGCTTGGAAAGCAATCCAAGATGTTTACCATGGTTTACTAGGTTGGATGGGATCTGGCTCAGCGAGGTTGCCCTCTGTCTGCTGCTCTATGCTTAATGTGCTTCAGCCACACTGGACTGATTACTGACTCTTGTCTGCCCAGAGCCTTCATACTTCACAGTGTGCGCGTTTGCAGTTCCCTCTGCCTAGCATCTCCTCCCTCTGACCCTCACACAGCTTCTTCCTCAGCAGCCAACTCTCCTAGTACAAAGAATTTCCATGGCCATCCTGATTAGAGTAGCCCTCCAGCACAGGCCCCTTTCACTATAAAATTGCTTTATTGCCATCATAGCACCATTTTTAGCACTCAGTCCAAACTATTTTGTTTAACTATTTGTTTCTGAATTTATTGTCTAACTTCTCCAATGAAAGATAAACTCCTTGAGAGCAGGCAACTTGTCCTCCTTTCTCACCACTGAGTCCCCAGCAGCTGTGAGAGTACAGAGCCAATAGTACTCATGCAATAATTATTTGCCGAATGAAGGAAGGAATGAATGAATGAAGGGTACAATGCCAAGAACTCTGAAATGGTTATAATAGCTTTTTGGGTCAGAGTTTCCCCTGCTGGAGAGACAGAAAGAAAAGGAGTAGAAATTGCTAAAATGTATGCTATTGTGAAAGAAAATAGAATTTTTGAAACCCCAAAATCACTATGCCAAAGGGAATGTTAAATTGGGGACTGAGTCACACAACACTGCCCTTATTTCTTTCCTTCCCCAAAAGAGAGCTGTAATTTCACAACCCTGTGTCATAGCCTCATCCATAAGCCAGGTTCCCGCAACTAGAAAAGGCCACGTATCTCTCCAGATGGTCTTCCTCACAAATTACTCACAAGGAAATTCCTTATGGTCCCTAAATCTTTCAGGATACATATTCTATCTGTAAACTATCCCTAAAACCAAGTTCTGTTGAATCTCACCCTGAAATTGTCCATTACCAGCTTTTCTTCACAGGTACAGGACAAGGACAAGAAGAGAAATCATCCTTCTGCCTACCCTGAGATGGATGCATAATTGACTTTTTTTTTTTTTTTTTATAACTTTTTTACTTTATAAACTTTTTAATTTTTTTTTTTTTTTTTTTTTTATACTTTAGGGTTTTAGGGTACATGTGCACAATGTGCAGGTTTGTTACATATGTATCCATGTGCCATGTTGATTTCCTGCACCCATTAATTCGTCATTTAGCATTAGGTGTATCTCCTAATGCTGTCCCTCCCCCCTCCCCCCACCCCACAACAGTCCCCGGAGCGTGATGTTCCCCTTCCTGTGTCCATGAGTTCTCATTGTTCAATTCCCACCTATGAGTGAGAACATGCGGTGTTTGGTTTTTTGTCCTTGTGATAGTTTACTGAGAATGATGTTTTCCAGTTTCATCCATGTCCCTACAAAGGACACGAACTCATCATTTTTTATGGCTGCATAGTATTCTATGGTGTATATGTGCCACATTTTCTTAATCCAGTCTATCGTTGTTGGACATTTGGGTTGGTTCCAACTCTTTGCTATTGTGAATAGTGCCGGTATATACCCAAAGGACTATAAATCATGCTGCTATAAAGACACATGCACACGTATGTTTATTGCATAATTGACTTTTTCCTCTACTCCCCTCGTGCAGATTTACTGAGGCTAATCAGAGGCTCACAAGAATGTAAGCATTTGCCTCACTGCTTCCCTTCCCTTCCCTCTCTTTTTGTGTCTTCGGTTTGCTCTTTCTCCTTTAAATACTGAAGCTCCTGAAACCCTATTCAGAAAAGCACAAGTCACAGATGCTCTGTGGCCTGTGTTTTTCCCTCAAACTTCGATTACGGTAATCTCTATCCATAGAGACCTCAGTCTCAGTCACTTTCTGGTTAATACTATCAAATGGTAACTCTTCACCAGTGGGAAGTAGAGCCTGTCAAGAGAAAAGGAGGTAAAGAAACTTTTTTATGTTCACTCTACTAACGGTCAGGCTGGGATCCAAATCTGAGGCTTTGAAATGCATGGTCTTTTTGTTGTACAGCACTGACTGTAAGTGGCCAGGCTTCTTTCACTTAAGACATTGTCTAATAGCATAGTGATTTATATTATTCCACAATTTTGTAAAATGTCATCAGCTCTCAATGGGTTATTCATGGTGTTTGAGAACCATATTATTTTTTAATAAATATTACACTTTTCTTCCTGTGAAATTATTTCAAGTGATTTGCCAAACCATGGGTCAGTGGTATGCTTATTCCCTGATGAAATAAGGCTATATCTGTAGTAAATTTCCTATATTCTGGACCACAAAGACATGTGACGAGAAGATGGGTTAAAGAAAAATGCATTTGGTTGGAAATAAGAAACTAATTCTGGGAAACAAATTTAATTGCCTGATTGGAAGCTATCCCAGATTTTTAAAAGTTACTCTTTAAAATAAAAGGATGCTCTAAGAAATTAGATGACTGAGTATAAACCATGGATGATTTCACCTCTCATTTCAGGAAGGACAACCACCGTTGTGTAAGAGGTAAATATTCTCCCTTCAACTGTGAAGTTCTCAATTCAGAATCACAGCCAAGCAAGTAGTGTCAAAGTCTACAAATGAATCCAAGTATTCACTGGGCAAGAATTGTCTTTATGTGTTCTATTGTTCATATTATCAGCTCTAGTCAGTTCTATTGTGCCAAGTATTTTGCCAAGTGCTTCTGATATTATCTCATTTTGTTCTCATGGCAACCCTATTCTCCTATTTAATCTACTGTGAAACGGAGTCTTAGAGCAGTGAATTGACTTGCCCAAGGTCACATAGTTAATAAAAATCAAATTTTAGAAACCAAACTTTAAGTGGTTCCATTATACTCCCTACCTTTGAGGAGCACTGTAGTACTGTAGTATAATGGCGTGTTCTCACGGTTAAAGAATGTGCCGAATCTGGTTTTTTTTTTTTTTTTTTGAGATGGAGTCTCGCTCTGTCGCCCAGGCTGGAGTGCAGTGGCACAATCTCGGCTCACTGCAAGCTCCGCCTCCTGGGTTCACGCCATTCTCCTGCCTCAGCCTCCCGAGTAGCTGGGACTACAGGCGCCCGCCACCACGCCCGGCTAATTTTTTGTATTTTTAGTAGAGACGGGGTTTCACTGTGTTAGCCAGGATGAATCTTTTAAACGGAAAAAAAAAATCTCATAGCTAGTTCATTTTACTGCTAATGTCGCTTATTATAGGCAAAAACATAAATCTAGTATATGTTTCTTATACGTACTGTTCATATGAACTCGGGGACTGAAGTGGCCATTCAAATATTCAACAAGTGCTGATAGTGTTTTAGGATATTGAAATGAATTTAAAAATTTTAAAAATGTTTGGAGAACTTGCAGACCTCAAAAGTATGTCCCTGGACATCCCAAGAACCTGCAGATTCCAATTTGGGTAACACCTTCAGCTGATCTGTTTGAATTGAAATGACAACATTACTGATTCATTAATTGTGTAAATTGGGTGCAAGTTACTTAATTCTCTGTTTCTCCATCTATAAAATGGGAATAAAAAGAATGCTGCTCTCCTAGAGTTGTGAGGATTGAATGACAATGTATGTAAATTGCTCAACCCATACGTGAAAAGTTCTATGAATATTTTCTCTATTATTCATATGATTATTAGGTGATTATGGTAGGCTGAGTGAGGAAGGCAGAGATGCAGGCAACTAAAATTACCCAGAGAAAAGTACTTTGTATCTTTATATACAAAGTGCTCTTTGAACATAGACAAGACCTTGATAATAGCAAATTTAAATAGCTGGTAAGTGGCAAAGCTGGGATTCAAACCTGGGCAGTCTGGCTCCCTATGTTGTGCTTTTGAGTTCTAGAAAGAGATTTAAAAGTTAAGTAGAAGAGAGGAATATCATCAGCAGAGTTGGTCCATCTGACTCTAAAACCCACAAACATAAGCACTGTGCTGTGTTGTCTTCTCTACCAAATGCCCCAGAAGCCTCAACTGTAAAAGCCCCATTCAGTCTTGGGGCATCTTTTCCTGGCAAGTGCTGCTGTTGCTCTGGGGTTCCCCCACTTCATACATCATACATTTTCAAAGGAAAATAGTGCTCCTGTGTTCATGCTGATGCAAATCACTTCGTCCCAGCATGAGCAAGCAAAAGGATCTAAACTGGTCTTCCTCTGCCCCCTCAGAAGAGATGATTAGTTCCAGCACAAAGTTACAAAATGGAATGAGTTCTCAGCATTGAAATATCAGCAGATTTTATATAATGATCCAGGTTTCACCATCTCCTGAAAAATCCGAGTATCTACCAACCTTGAGCCTCATACCCACATGACAGCAACTGAGTGGAGCTGAGCAGCAAAATGAGCATGTGAGCTACGTGTTGCCATAGCCTCCTCCTTAAAAATCTCTGGCCTTCAGTAGTAGCCTGGTTCACATAGGTATGAGGCATGAGACTAATGGAAAGCACTCTATGGATGTCAGCTGCTATTATTTAGCCTTTGTTGTTGTTGTCTGGCTCATATCCCCCGTGTTTTTTCAGAGCCTGAAACTCAGGAAGTGTGGTAGTTTGCAAAAATAAAAATTGCCACTAATTTCCCCTATGTTTGCATGCATGCTCCTTTGCAATATGATTTTGCTGCTCCTCCAAACAAGATGGGGGCCCATCTCTCCATCCTGTGAACCTGGGCTTGGCCATGTAATTTGCTTTGACTGATGGGATATTGGCAAATGTGTAGTAATCAAGTCCTTGGGAGTTGGGGCCTGCTGCCCTGTCTTGCTGGTGGAAATTCTTGGCCACCATATGATAAGCCCAAAGTAGCCTATTGGAGGATGAGTGACCATGTGGAGGGAGGGCCCAGCTATGCAAGCAAGGCCCTCTGAGACCGATGGACCAGAGGAATTAATCAGCAACCTCTAGAATCAGCACAAGTAAGAAGTCATTATTGTTCTAAGCCACTAACTTGTGAGTTGGCTTTTACACAATAACAGCTAACTGACATGGAGGCAAAGGCTTATTAATGCCTCTATACAACAGATCCTGCAGCATAAGTGGTGGTTTTCTGGATAGTCTTTAAATTAGGCATTCTCTCCTTACAAATAAGGCCTAAAACAAGCTGACGCTTCTGTTTCAGTTTTTATTCCACTCTTATTGAATGAAAAAAGGACAGAAGTAAAATCAATAGTAAAAGAATTGTTAGGGTGTTTTTGTAAGTGGAGAATGAACATTTAGGCAAATATACAGGAAGCTAAGTTAAATATACAGAAATGGTACACAGCCATGCACTGCATAATGACAGTTTAATCAATGACAAAAATATATAACCCATATACAAGAAGGTTCCCATAAGATTATAATACTGTATTTTTGCTGCGCCTTTTCTGTGTTTAGGTACATTTAGCCACACAAACCCATCGTGTTACAATTGCCCACAGTATTCAATACAGTAACATGCTGTTTAACAAGCTTGTCCAACCTGTGGCTCATGGGCTGCATGCAGCCCAGAACAATTCTGAATGCGGCCCAACACAAATTCGTAAACTTTCTTAAAACATTATGAGGGTTTTTTTTTGCGATTTTTTTTAGCTTTTTATCTATTGTTAGTGTATTTTATGTGTGGCCCAAGACAATTCTTCTTTTTCCGGTGCGGCCCAGGGAAGCCAAATGGTTGGACACCCCTGCTATAGGTTTGAAGCCCAGGAGCAACAGGCAATATCAGATAGCCTGGGTGTGTAGTAAGCTATGCCATCTAGGTTTGTGTAAGCACATTCTAGGATATTCATACAGTGTTGAAATCTCCTAAAGACACATTTCTTTAAACATATCCCTGTTGTTAGGTGACGTAACTGTAAACTTTCTGTAAATATGCAGAAAACATTAAGGTAAATATACAGAAACTTCTTACAGAAGTAATAGAATATATGGAAAATGCACGTCATCATGTTCCTTGATAATTTTCCCAATTATGAAGACTTCATGTGCATATTAGTATTTTTGACGAAGTTATCATGATGGCAATAAATGCAACGATGAGAAGAGTTTCTATATTGAGCTCTTACACACCCAGCACTTTTCTAAGGACTCTTACATAGATTTTTTTCTTTAATCCTCAAAACAACCCTATAAGGAACGTCTTATTATTGTGCCCACTTTACAGTGGGGGAAAATGAGTCTCAGAGAGATGGGGGTAACTTCAGAGTTCCAGAGCTGGGACCTAACCTGCAGTTTTGTTAAAAGTCCATGTTAACATCTACACTTTACCATTTTCTTGTGATAGCAGTCATAGCGTCATAGTAATTAAAGGGTTTAAAGCCTCTAAAGGATGACCTGAATTTGAAAAGGATTTTCGCATTTCTTTCATCTGTTACGAGCTCCCTTTGCAGAGCAGAGACACTTTTATTTCTATCCACCAGGGGGCAGTCTAAGTCAGAGTTTGATTCTGAAATCAACAGTCTTCTGAGCGTTACTCGGCCGCGCCTTCAGAGCTTCATTTCTATCGTTGTTTTGTTTTATCTTGTTTTTCATTTTAAAATGCCTTGAGATTCCCCAGCTTTTCAGGACACTATTCCTTTTCAACCAGCAACGTGAGCCGTGGAAACACTGCTGGATAAAGTGCCAGGATACTTGCTTACTTTGTGGTCCTGCGTTAGTTACTCGCCGACCTTCGGAATCACTCCGCTTGCGGGATCAGACTGATTTTGACAATGAAACGATGAGGCTGTGCAAGTTTTAGGGATTACTTCGACTCTCACATTCTACCATTTCTAGTGTAGAAGGCGGCACGAGTCTTAACACGGTACGAACAAGGGGGTGCAAGAAATGTCACATTTGTTGTTCATAAATCAAACTATGACTAAGTTCGCATCCTGCCAGATTGATGAGAAGTGTAATCTGTCATTATTGAGGCTCCGCCCCCCCAACTCTCCCCACCCCAATTACAAAGGTGCCAGAGAGTCCAGGAGGTGCCTGTTCTGGGAGCCTCTGTCCACACTGGGTACCGAGCGATGTCCACTGTCCAAGCCTGTCTGCTCTCCTGAGATCAAGCACCTGCTGCTGTGTTTCTTGCCTGAAGGACCCTTGCCTGTGTTGGGAGTCTAGGCCTCTGTTTCTCCAGGTATATCTCCGAGTCAGGAAGCCTTTGATCAACAGCAGCAAAGATGTATTAGAAACGATAGCCTTTCTCTGGCTGTAGTAGTCCCAACTACTTGGGAGGCTGAGGTGGGAG
This sequence comes from Symphalangus syndactylus, assembly GCF_028878055.3. Taxonomy (NCBI): domain Eukaryota; kingdom Metazoa; phylum Chordata; class Mammalia; order Primates; family Hylobatidae; genus Symphalangus; species Symphalangus syndactylus. Next base: position 39,646,862 of record NC_072429.2, read on the forward strand.
AATCACTTGAACCAGGAGGCAGAAGTTACAGTGAGCCAAGATCGTGCCACTGCACTCCAGCCTGGGTGACAGAGCAAGACTCTGTCTCAAAAACAAAATAAAATAACCCAGTTTGGGGTATGTCTTTATTAGCAGCATGAAACAGACTAATATGATAAAAGCCCAAATTATCACTCAAAGGAGAAAGAAGGAAGAAGAGAGAATGGGGAGGGAGGGAATAGAGGAGAGCTGTCCTCAGAGACCTCTACTTTACCTTTGCAAAAATTCCTAGGAAAAGGAAATACAAAGAGCCTGGCTATCTTCATGGAAGGGAGAGAGAAACCATGAAACAAAACATATTGATGTTTAAATAAATAGTGCCCAGCCACTTCGTAAGTCAAGAGCCTTGAGACTAAAACAGACAGTGTCTTGAGCTATATTTATTTTTCACAGTCTTATAACCAAGATTCCACTCAATGCCTATTGGATGGTTAATTTTCTTTTTCATTCTGAAAGAGAAGAGGAATAATGGGCAGGATTAGTTTTTGAAACAAAATGACCAGTATTGAAGCTGAAAGCGAAGCATAGCTGTGAATCCTAGCACCACAGCTTTCTGGCTGTGAGACCTTGGAGAGTAATGACTCTTCCTTCTTCAACATGGAGGTATATAAATTCTGGATCTAGTTTAAAGGGATTTGCTGATTGCTTGAAATTGACTCAGTATCCGTATTACCTCCTACCCCCAGGGGAGGCTGCAGACACTTTTATGGAGTGCTACAGTCAGGCTGAAGAGAGCATTGGCGATTCTCTCCTCCTTTGTTGTGACCCTTTCTGCCCTGTTCCTCTGTCCATGTATCCAGACCTCCTGGCCTACGCTTGATCCTGGGGGATTGATGCTTTTCTGGCCCTCTGCTTTATCTCTGAATACAGCCATTTGAATCCCATGTGTTACTCACTCTGTAATCTGAGATCTTGCTCCAGATTGAAAAACCATAACCCATATTCAAAGCCCCAAGGCTCCCAAAATTGTCCATTAAAAAAACACAAATGTGTACTGTACCAACGCAGCTGTACTAATGTACGTTAATATTAGCAGTGCATGATGGGTACATGAAGGACCTGCTCTTGTCCTTGAAAATATTTGGTACCCACAGACTTCTAGTCTTTGCCATTCTGGTGAGGGTGATACTGCTTTTCAGCGTGTGTGTGTTTTATCATTATGGTAAAAAAAAAAGGCATAATATGAGATGTGTACCTTTTTAACCCTTTTATGTGCATACTGCATTTTGATCATGTTTTTAACATGAGTATCCTGATTGCTAAGAAATTTAGCATTTTTTAAACAAGTTTATCTGATTTTCCCTTCCGCAATTGGCCTGTTCAAAAACCATTTCCCATGTTTCTGTTGTGTTGGGGTTTTTTGTTTATTCTTTTTATTGATTTATAAAAATTCCTTATATGTCCTAGATACCAGTCCTTTGTCAAATAAATGGGTGACAAATGTATACTTCTAGTCTATAGCTCTTTTCATTTTGCTAATTGAACCTGTTGATGTAGTTTAATATACTGACTCTCTCTCTCTCTCTCTTTTTTGTTTTTGAATTGTGTTCTTTGTATTGTGTTTAGGAAATTTTTTCTGCACTGAAAAACTGGGTGGCATCAAATTTTAAAGAGCTTTGCCTCCCCTGAAAAGACATTTCTAAGATATTTTAGCTAATATTCCAAAAATTGACAATGACCATCTTAAGAATATTTGTTGTGTAAGTGCTAAGTCAACTAGGTATTCACAATAAAGACAATAAAGTTAGATTCCTACTTTGCTCTATACTTAAACAATGCCAGGGACTTGAAAGTGCTATATGTGAGGGGAACAAAACTCAGTAAAATATATAGAAGAAAACCTCTCATTTTTCTAAAAGTTTTTCTTTAAACTTAAAAATTAAAAAAAAAAAAATTGTCAGCTGGGCAGGGTGGCTCATGCCTGTAATCCCAGTACTTTGGGAGGCCAAGGCAGGTGGATCACGAGGTCAGGAGATCGAGACCATCCTGGCCAACATGGTGAAACCCCATCTGTATGAAAAATACAAAAAGTTAACTTGGTGTGGTGGCACATGCCTGTAATCTCAGCTACTCAGGAGGCTGAGGCAGAAGAATCACTTGAACCCAGGAGTTGAAGGTTGCAGTGAGCTGAGATCATGCCACTGCACTCCAGCCTGGTAACAGAGTGAGACTCCATCAAAAAAAAAAAAAAAAAAAAAGAAAAGAAAAAAAAAAGAAAACAAATTTGTCCCCCTTCTATTAGTCAGAAGGTATGATCTGATATTGTAGCTGCAATGAGCAAGCGTAACAGAGCAGAGATGGTGACAGAAGTGGCCACACATGTGTCTGTCCACAGGTCAGGGCCAGATCATAAAGGCTGTGGTGTTGGAATGTTATCGAGGATAATAGACAGCCAGAGAGGCTTTACATAGCAGAGTGATGTGATTATCAGATTCACTTTAAGAAAGCTCCAGCATCCTACATAAGGCTAGCCAGTTTTCCCAGCATCATTTGTTAAATAGGGAATCCTTTCCCCATTTCTTGTTTTTATCAGGTTTGTCAAAGATCAGATGGTTATAGATGTGTGGTATTATTTCTGAGGACTCTGTTCTGTTCCGGTGGTCTATATCTCTGTTTTGGTATCAGTACCATGCTGTTTTGGTTACTGTAGCCTTGTAGTATAGTTTGAAGTCAGGTAGCTTAATGCCTCCAGCTTTGTTCTTTTGCTTAGGACTGACTTGGCAATGCAGTCTTTTTTTTGGTTCCATATGAAATTTAAAGTAGTTTTTTCCAATTCCGTGAAGAAAGTCATTGGTAGCTTCATGGAGATGGCATTGAATCTATAAATTACCTTGGGCAGTATGGCCATTTTCACGATATTGATTCTTCCTATCCATGAGCATGGAATGTTCTTCCATTTGTTTGTGTCCTCTTTTATTTCATTGAGCAGTGGTTTGTAGTTCTCCTTGAAGAGGTCCTTCACATCCCTTGTAAGTTGGATTCCTAGGTATTTTATTCTCTTTGAAGCAACTGTGAATGGGATTTCACTTATGATTTGGCTCTCTGTTTGTCTGTTATTGGTGTATAGGAATGCTTGTGATTTTTGCACACTGACTTTGTATCTTGAGACTTTGCTGAAGTTGCTCATCAGCTTAAGGAGATTTTGGGCTGAGACAATGGGGTTTTCTAGATATACAATCATGTCATCTGCAAACAGGGACAATTTGACTTCCTCTTTTCCTAATTGAATACCCTTTATTTCTTTCTCCTGCCTGATTGCCCTGGCCAGAACTTCCAGCACTATGTTGAATAGGAGTGGTGAGAGAGGGCATCCCTGTCTTGTGCCAGTTTTCAAAGGGAATGCTTCTTTGAATTCCTTTTTGAATAGTTTTTGCCCATTCAGTATGATATTGGCTGTGGGTTTGTCATAAAAAGCTCTTATTATTTTTAGATAAGTCCCATCAATGCCTAATTTATTGAGAGTTTTTAGCATGAAGGGCTGTTGAATTTTGTCAAACGCCTTTTCTGCATCTATTGAGATAATCATGTGGTTTTTGTCTTTGGTTCTGTTTATATGCTGGATTACATTTATTGATTTGCGTATGTTTAACCAGCCTTGCATCCCAGGGATGAAGCACACTTGATCATGGTGGATAAGCTTTCTGATGTGCTGCTGGATTTGGTTTGCCAGTATTGTATTGAGGATTTTTGCATCAATGTTCATCAGGGATATTGGTCTAAAATTCTCTTTTTTTTTTGTTGTGTCTCTGCCAGGCTTTGGTATCATATGTAGAAAGCTGAAACTGGATCCCTTCCTTACACCTTATACAAAAATTAATTCAAGATGGATTAAAGACTTAAATGTTAGACCTAAAACCATAAAACCCTAGAAGAAAACCTAGGCAATACCATTCAGGACATAGGCGTGGGCAAGGACTTCATGTCTAAAACACCAAAAGCAATGGCAACAAAAGCCAAAATTGACAAATGGGATCTAATTAAACTAAAGAGCTTCTGCACAGCAAAAGAAACTACCATCAGAGTGAACAGGCAACCTACAGAATAGGAGAAAATTTTTGCAATCTACTCATCTGACAAAAGGCTAATATCCAGAATCTACAAAGAACTCAAACAAGTTTACAAGAAAAAAACAAACAACCCCATCAACAAGTGGGCAAAGGATATGAACAGACACTTCTCAAAAGAACACATTTATGCAGCCAACAGACACATGAAAAAAATGCTCATCATCACTGGCCATCAGAGAAATGCAAATCAAAACCACAATGAGATATAATCTCATACCAGTTAGAATGGCGATCATTAAAAAGTCAGGAAACTACAGGTGCTGGAGAGGATGTGGAGACATAGGAACACTTTTACACTGTTGGTGGGACTGTAAACTAGTTCAACCATTGTGGAAGTCAGTGTGGTGATTCCTCAGGGATCTAGAACTAGAAATACCATTTGAACCAGCCATCCCATTACTGAGTATATACCCAAAGGATTATAAATCATGCTGCTATAAAGACACATGCACACATATGTTTATTGTGGCACTACTCAGAATAGCTAAGACTTGTAACCAACCCAGATGTCCAGCAATGATAGACTGGATTAAGAAAATGTGGCACATATACACCATGGAATACTATGCAGCCATAAAAAATAATGAGTTCATGTCCTTTGTAGGGACATGGCTGAAGCTGGAAACCATCATTCTCAGCAAACTATTGCAAGGACAAAAAACCAAACACCACATGTTCTCACTCATAGGTGGGTATTGAACAATGAGAACACATGGACACAGGAAGGGGAACATCACACACTGGGGCCTGTTGTGGGGTGGGGGGAAGGGGGAGGGATAGCATTAGGAAGAATACCTAATGTAAATGACGAGTTAATGGGTGCAGCACACCACCATGGCACATGTATACATATGCAACAAACCTGCATGTTGTGCACATGTACCCTAGAACTTAAAGTAAAATAAAAAAATATATATATTAAAATAAAAAAGAAAGCTCCAGCAGCAACAAGGTGCAGACACTGGAGGAGAAACAGGAGTGAGAAACAATGGTGAGAAGGCTATTGTGGTCGGCAAGGTGGAAGTGATGGGGCCTTGAGTCTGGGCAGTGTCTGTTGTGATGGGCAAAACAAGAGGTGAATTTGAGAGCCTTTAAGGACAGGCAATTGCTGGGAGCTTCTTCCTGACCACAAGAAATTGGCCACCAAAATATAAAATTTGGGGTTGGGAGGCAAATGCAGAAACCCAAACTCCTTATATGAGGTCAGCTCTGGGGTGGAATAAACCATTCCCATTTATCTATTTTCTATTTCAAAACTCCTCTTTTAAGGAGATGTAAGAAACATCTATTTTTTGAGTATTGGTGTATGATTCTTTGACAACAGCATTTTAATACTAAAAAGTAAGTTATTTACCTTATTTTGCTAATATTTCTTGCTTTACATGTAAAAAGTAGAGGCCTAAACAGTCAGTGGCACTTCTCAGTGAAGGAAAAGGTGCTTCCGACTTACAAAGTAAGACGAATCCCAGAGAGCACAAGTCCATTTCAAGGAATTATGCTTAACAAACGTTAATTTGTAAAATGCAGTACTAGGAAACGTCTCTCCCCGCATGCCCCAAAAGTCAACATGAAGGTTTAGTGCTTTAGGAAACGAGACAACGAGGCGAAGATTAGATGGCCTTTTCATACAAAGTAGTTGGATGCAATGATATTAGTGATTTAGGGATGAGATAAAGATTAAATATGCAAGTTTAAATGAGGATGTCCTAAAAATAATCACCTTCAAGAAGGGTGGAGGATCATCAAATGTTGGACAGAAACTGTCAAAAACTTGAGCATAATAATATAAATAACATTTTTTTTGAGATGGAGCCTTGCTCTGGTGTCTAGGCTGGAGTGCAATGGCTTGATCTAGGCTCACTGCAACCTCCTCCTCCTGGGTTCAAGTGATTCTCCTGTCTCAGCCCCCTGAGTAGCTGGGAATATAGGCATACACCACCATGCCTGGCTAATTTTTGTAGTCTCTAATTTTAGTAGAGATGGGGTTTCACCATGTTGGCTAGGCTGATCTTGAACTCCTGACCTCAAGTGATCTGCCTGCCTTAGCCTCTCAAAGTGCTGGGATTACAGGTATAAGCCACTGTGCCCAGCACATTTTTTTAAACTTTTTATTACTTTTGATATCATCAGTGTTGTCTGTCCTATGACCACCCTCCCTTGCAGTGGACAATGGCTATCATTGTTTCAGGCTTCTCAGCTACATAGCATATCATCAATACTCACCTAATTGGTCCAAATTCAGTTAAATCTCCTAGTTAGGGGAATACATGGGCTGCTTGTCTTAAGTCAAAGTTAACTGAAAGAATCACTATGTTCAGGGGACTGAGATTACTTTGATTAACTTAGACCTGTCAGTGTCCATCCTTGAACCTGGGGATGAAGGCAGCTTAATCTTGTATTAGTTCTGCTGCTAATAAAGACATACCCAAGACTGGATAATTTATAAAGAAAAAGAGGTTTAATGGACTCACAGTTCCACCTGGCTGGGGAGGCCTCATAATTATGGCAGAACGCAAAGGGGAAGCAAGACCCATCTTACATGGCAGCAGGCAAGAGCGCATGTGTAGGGGAACTTCCCTTTATAAAACCATCAGATCTCATGAGACTTATTCACTATTATGAGAACAGCACGGGAAAACCTGCCCCCATGATTCAGTTACCTCCCACTGAGTCTCTCCCATAGCATGTGGGGATTACGGGAGCTACAATTCAAGATGAGATTTGGGTGGGGACACAGCAAACCATATCAATTTTTTTTTTTTTTTTTTTTGAGATGGAGTTTCACTCTTGTTCCCTTGACTGGAGTGCAGTGGCGCAATCTTGGCTCATCACAACCTCCGCCTCTTGGATTCAAGCAATTCTCCTGCCTCAGCCTCCCAAGTAGCTGGGATTACAGGTATGCGCCACCACTCCCGGCTAATTTTGTCTTTTTAGAGGAAATGGGGTTTCTCCATGTTGGTCAGGCTGGTCTCGAACTTCCAGCCTCAGGTGATCTGCCCGCCTCGGCCTCCCAAGCTGCTGGGGTTACAGGCATATAAGTCTTAAAGTACAGGGCTGTCTGGGAAAAGGCTGGATACGAACAATGATCTGAGTCCTGCTATAAAGGAAAGTAGGGAATACATTATTAGTCACAGCCTTATCAGCACAAGTGGGAGAGAGTTGGTGTTTTCTAATTGTTGATGCTAGATAAGGAAACTTAGCTGAAATATGGTGTAAATATGAATCCCTTATGTCTTCATACTTTTCAAAGTTCTTTGACATTGAATCTCTTTGGTTCTTCACACAAACTGTTGCAGTTTTCAACAGAGAAAATATGATTCTCTCTTTTTTTTTTTTTTTTTTTTTTTTTTTGCAGATGGAGAAACAGAGGGAAGAGGGAAGAAGAGATTTGGAATCACTCTGTCCTGGCTGTGGGTCTATGAAAAAGAATGTGGCCTACTGCTAAATACATTGATTTTGAAGCTAGATAGCTCTGGTTTTGGGGAGCAAGTTATTTGATCTCTCAGAGACTCAGTTACCTTATCAGTAAACAGAGATTACCATATCCACCAGTAATGGCTATAGGAGTAGTATCAGGTAAAAGCACTGATCACTGAATGATTCCAAAGACAGGTGCAGAGAAGTTCAGGCATCAGACGGGCTACCTGGATCCAAATCCCAGCTCCATCATTTACTACTTTCATGGCCTTTACAGACCACTAAACTTCTCTCTGAGCTTAATTTTCCCATCTGTAACATGGGAACTAATAAAATGAAACCTTCCTAATAAAGTTGCCAGGAGGATTCATCGAGACACTGACTGTAGAGTATTTAACTCAATACAGAGCACAGGGGAGCACCAAATAAAATTCAGGTGTTACATTTTAAGCACGTGTTCACCAAGGCTCCCAATTCAGGTGGTGAGGATTCTATAATGATCAGTTCCTCCTGGGGTATTTGTAAAATGACCCACCAGATTACCAACCATTCCTATCTTTCCAGAGCCCTTTGGAAATCCTTTATGTAACCTGGGAGAGCTGTTATTCTTTTTCTTTTGGTAGAAGTGAAATCCTGCAGGAAAACGTGCTCCATTTTGGTTATTTTTGTTATGTCACAAGGTGGGCTGGATAGCAAGTTTTGGAAGCACTGAACACCCACACGGAGCTGGCTGCTCTCAGGCGGGGCGGCATCTTCACTAAGGAGGTGAGTGAAAAACATAACCCAACACAAATCATGCTTCAATTATATCCATTTCCTATAGTTGGGGGAAGGCTGCAGTGCTATCTTTTCCTCATTTGAAAAAGAAAGTAGAACATTTGGTGTGAATAAAGGCAGTGGCAAGAATGACATGTTTGGACAGCTATTTCACACTCTTGTTAAACACATTAGCTTTTCTCCAGAATCAAAAGACAGAGTGGAGACCAGCCTTATGTCTAAATGTCAAAGAGCACCGAAATTCAAATGCAATTTTTTATGCTCAATTTATAGGCCTATTTCACTTTTTTGTCATCTGTTTTTAATTGGTAAGCTTACAAAAGATTGGGATATCGTCCTGTTTTAAAACTGTTTTCTCAAATAGGTCAAATGGTATTGTATACAGAGATGCAGCTCTGAGTATTTTTCTGAGTCTATTTGCTTCTTAAAGACACATCAGGACAAGTGGACTGATTGTCAGTATTTATTACAACCATGACATTAGAAAATATTTATTAATTCAGATTCATTAAGAGCTAATTATCTTCACTAGGGAAAATGGAGCAGAAAATACAAATAAAAAACTAAAAGCAATCATAATTCCAAACCAGCTGCTGTAACTACCGTAACATTTTCTTGTATCTCTTTCCACTCTTTAACTTTGCACGTATGTTTTCATGATCACTGAGTTTTTTTAATGGGTGGTGCCTGTGTGTGTTAGTATATATTTTATGTATATAAGTATGTAAGTTTATAAGTATATGAGTATGCTTATATTTTAAACATCTTTCAACGATAGTATAAACTTTTTCTCTTTCAAATTTATTATTACAAATACAATTATTCTGAAAAGATACCGAGAACTGTATAACAAGCATGAGGTATGCACCACCATTTAAGAATCAATGTCATGACCAATCCTGTTGAATCTGGTCTCTGACTTGCAAAAGTAACTGCAAATCTAATTTTGGCATTTATCATTTTTGTCAGGTATATATGCTTTTACTACAAATTTATGTTAGCTTAAGTATTTTTAGGATTTCCTCACTTGTTTTTGAAATTTTATATAAATATTGTCATATAGTAGTTTTCCTGTAGCTTGCTTTTCCCCCCCAATGTGATTTTTTTCCAGATTCATCTATATTGATCCCTACAGTTTTGGTTATTTTTAATGCAGTATAACATTCCATTTTATAAATATTTGTCACAAATTATTTGTCCACCCATCAGAGGATGAACATATGGAAATAACTTTGTATTCCAAGAAATGGAATTGCAGGGTTATAGGGTATAAATAGTCTCAGCTTCATTAACTTTATATGTTGGCAAATAGTTCCCCGGAGAACTGTACCAATTCTTCCCCGAAGAATTGTATCATTTCATCCCATCAACATGTAAAATATCTTATTTCTTCAAATTCTAAGTCTTTTAAATATTTCTGCCTATCATACCAGTGTGAAATGTTTTTGGTTGCAGTATTAATGATCACTTTTATGACTACTGGTGAGATTGAACACATTTCATTTGTGCTTTTTCTGTTCAAGTTTCTTGTATGTGTTTCATATAACAATGTTTCAAATGTATTACTACTTATTTATTGGCATTTAGAAAACATGTGCATGTGGGATACACACACAGGTGTATAGGAGGATTAGATCCACGAAAATCAGGTGCTACAAAGAGGTACAAAACTATAAAGAAAGTAGGGAAGGATTGACTTGATACAATAGGCTTGTGGAGAGGAGACTGGTTGATAAAACCTGGGGAACAATGATCTAAATAACAGATAAAGAACAAACAACTAGACGTCACTCTTATTTAAGCCAGAGAAAGAAAGTAAAAAAGTCTTAAACTTTTTTTTAAACAGTTAAATGGAGTATCCATTTAGAATTTGTCAGGTGGAAAGCTATCACGAGAAGTTATTACATTTTTTCAGTAAAAGGCTTACTTATGGATAATGATGACCTTTGTTTGAATAACACTTCAACATTTGGAAAACTCTTTGGCTGTATAATCTAAATCTGCCATGAGGCAAACATGACACAATTAGCCTATAAGAGACAGTTAATGTGTGAAGTAGGGTGGTAAGTAAGATTTGGTTCTTGCCTTCAAGGAGTTCATAGCCTACTGATAGAGAGAGAGGCACAAAGTTTTATAATTAAAAAGGTACTTTTGGAATGTGGTGTTGCAGAGAAAGGGACCAATGCTACTATGTGGTGGGGAGAGGGAAACTTTGCAGGGGGTGTGTGTCTCATAGGGTAAGTAGTGCTTGGGAGATAGAAGAAAAAACGGACATTCCAGACAGAGAAGCACATTCCTAAAGGCAAAAAAAAAAAATGTTGAAGTGATGGGAACTTATTTGAAGAACAATAGAAAATGATTGGGGCTGCAAATTACTTGACATTTCTCTTGTTCAGAGGTGCAGTCTGTGTCCCCCTCCTTGACTCTGAGAATCTCTGTGATCAACAGAATGCAGAAAAGTGACACTGCATGGCTTCTGAGGCTAGGTCCAGAAAAGATGATGCAGCTTCCCCCTTTGGGCTGAAATGCAGTGCTTGGACCTTAGAGCTATTGACTAAGAAGTCCATGCACCCTGAGCTTCTCATGCTGGGGAAGCCACATGCAGGCATTCAGTTCCCAGCCCAGCTGAGCTCCATCCTGGTTGCAACAACAATTGTTCTCATGAGGAAGCCATCTTGGACACCCAGCTCCATGGAGCCTCCACGTGTCACCAGCCCCAACTGACATCTATCTCACTGCAACCACAGGACAGCCTCCAACCAAGAACTGCACAGCTGAACCCTTTCTAAATTCTTGACCTCCAAAAAGCCATGCACAAAATAAAATGGTTGTTTTGAGCCACTAAACTGTGGAGCCTCGAGTAGGGGAGAAGTTCCTTCGGGTAGGTGTCATTTTCCTAGGCTACCATCCATTTTCTCTTATTTTGGTGATAGCAGTCTGATTTATGTGTGTGGGTGGGTCGGGGGTAACCCTGATCTTAAGTCATGTAGTTCAGGTGCCTCCTGGATGTGCCTACCTAACCATCATATCCCCCCTACGTTACAGTGTTTGTAAAGAGTTGAGCAAATAATCCAGGACAGACCACTGAGATTCTGCCTTGTGACTTTTGTTAAAATTAGTGAGAAAAAGTCACTCTCGGGGCAGGCTGGAGTAAAGAGGGATTGCTAAATAGGTGCTAGGTAGGCCTGAAACTGCTGGGGGCCAATTTATTATGAAGCAGGAAGAACCTAATAAGGAATAAAGTTACTCTGGAAGAAAGCCAAGCAAACGATGGTGAGTGATAGCTTCCTGATGAGACTGAGCTTTGGACCCAGTTTTGCCTGGAACTTCGGCAGGCTGTTTTAGTTTCGTAAGTTAATACGTACTCCTTTTTGATTAAGCCTATTTCAGAGGTGTCACTTGCATCTGAAAGATTCCTAATACAGATAGGTAAGATCAGGTCATGGAGGGCTTTGTGCCCTGTGATGGTAAAGTTTTACTTTATTCTGTAAAGAATGAGAACTGTATTTTAATCAGGAGCAGGATGATGAGACGTACACTTTAGCAAGACACCTGAATGCACTGAGAAGGGATATTTTGGTGTTAGGAACAGGGAAATGGACTAGGAGTATATAGTGTTAGTTTAGGACATTATGATGCCAACTAATACAGCTGGTGGGATTGGAGATGCGATTTGAGAAATATTTAAGTCATGGAATCAACACAATTCAGACAGATTGGGTGGTGTTGGGATAAGGAAGAGAGAAGAAGCAAGGATGACTTTTAGATGGATGGCTTATATACAAGCTGGACTATGTATCACTAAAGAGAATATTAGCTCCAGTTTATGTCTGATGACTCAGAAGTTAAACAACCTGCCCAAGGTTGTGTAGCTAGTAAGAGCAGAATCAACCAGGTCTTTAGGCTCCAAGACTTTTATTCTTTGAATTGCGTCAGGCCACTCACTGTGTTCAGGCTGCCATGTACACTGCATTCCCAAGAAAGCGTAGCACAGGGGGCTACTTGTTTTTCAGCGCATCATGAGGAAGGCAAAATTATTAATGATTTCTTTTGGTCTCCTTGCTGTGTCTGACTTGCTACCAAACAAAACCTCTGCAGCAGGGCATTTGTACTATTCAGGTTTTCCTGGCTGACTTATCAGCATTTGTGAAAAGTTCAGATGATTCTGTTCCAGCCTTTCTGCATTCTGACTTCAGAAGCTGATTACAGATGCAGAAACGTGAAGGGAGGTGAAATCTATTTCCCAAGATGGACTATTGATTGGTTCTAAAGATCAAAAGGGTGTGGCTTTTCAATACAAACAACAAAGTCTGGGAGTTTTTGCACAGTGGAAGAGAAAGGCAAGTAGTAAGGGTGGTAAAGTGCTCATTAGGAAGAAAAGTTAACAGGAAAACTTGGTTTAAACCAAGGCAGGTATGAAAAGAAGGTTATCAACTTTATGAAAAAGAGGACCAGAGAAGGCGAAGTGGCAAGCTGAGTGCAGCTTATCATATATCCAGTTAAAATTTCTTGCTCTCATTCTTCAACATTGTTAAAATACTTTAACATATTTTATATACACTTAAATATCTGCTCCTTTCTAGTAATATATTTTATGTCTTTTACCATCTTTGAGCCACAATGATCTCAACTGTGAAATGGGGGCAGTAACAAATTGCACCATAAGATTGTTGTGTTAAATAACGGCATGAATGTGCTTAGCCTGTTGCTTGTCACGTGGAACCTGCACCGTTAATGCTCATAGCCTGTAAATCTTCCCATCCTCTTCAGCAAGCTTTTATTTAATGATGCAGTTATGAATGGGAAGCTCCCATTCATATGGGAAGAATGATCAGTGTGCATTGGATAGATACATGTTAATTAGGTAGGACAGCCAGCATTACATTCATCTGAAGGAGAAAAAAAACTGAGGTTTTCAGAGGTTAAGTAGCTTGCTGCAAGGTGCTTAGCTATCAACAAATAGGAGGTGGTTTTCTCCAGAGGGCCCCAGGTGAGATGCACAGGTGTTACCCAGTGCAGACTTTTGGTCATCTTCACTTAATATGGCAATTGTTATCAGATGAGAAAAACCCTGGAATTGAGAATGTGCCATACAAGATGAGATCATTGCAAGGAGGAAAAAAGAGGCCCTGTGTGAGGCTAGGAAGACAGCACAACAATGAGCCCATGGCTTGCCAGGAAAGGATCAGAAATGGGAGGAGTGTTGTAGGCTAGTGGGACATTCTCAAGCTTCAGATCAGGTGAATCTGTGCTCAAATTATCACTCCTCCATGTATTATCTGTGTGACTTTGAACAAGGTTGTGTAACCTTGCTAAGCCTGTTTCTTCTTCTTCTTTTTTTTTTTTTGAGACGAAGTCTCACTCTGTTGCCCAGGCTAGAGTGCAATGGTGCGTCATCTTGGCTCACTGCAACCTCTGCCTCCCAGGTTCAAGCAATTCTCCTGCCTCAGCCTCCTTAGTAGCTGGGATTACAGGCGAGCACCACCATGGCTTGACTAACTTTCCTATTTTTAGTAGAGAGGGGGTTTCACCATGTTGGCCAGGGTGGTCTGGAACTCCTGACCTCGTGATCCACCCGCCTCAACCTCCCAAACTGCTGGGATTACAGGCATGAGTGGCCGTACCCAGTCTTCTTTCTTCAATTCGAAAATGGATATAATAATTTCTTTTTTTTATTATTACACTTTAGGTTTTAGGGTACATGGCACATTGTTACATATGTATCCATGTGCCATGTTGGTTTGCTGCACCCATTAACTCGTCATTTAGCATTAGGCATATCTCCTAATGCTGTCCCTCCCCTCTCCCACCACCCCACAACAGTCCCTGGAGTGTGATGTTCCCCTTCCTGTGTCCATGAGTTCTCATTGTTCAATTCCCACCTATGAGAACATGCGGTGTTTGGTTTTTTTGTCCTTGCGATAGTTTACTGAGAATGATGGTTTCCGGTTTCATCCATGTCCCTACAAAGGACATGAACTCACCATTTTTTATGGCTGCATAGTATTCCATGGTGTATATGTGCCACATTTTCTTAATCCAGTCTATCGTTGTTGGACATTTGGGTTGGTTCCAAGTCTTTGCTATTGTGAATCGTGCCGCAATAAACATATGTGTGCATGTGTCTTTATAGCAGCACGATTTATAGTCCTTTGGGTATATACCCAGTAATAGGATGGCTGGGTCAAATGGTATTTCTAGTTCTAGATCCCTGAGGAATTGCCACACTGACTTCCACAATGGTTGAATTAGTTTACAGTCCCACCAACAGTGTAAAAGTGTTCCTATTTCTCCACATCCTCTCCAGCACCTGTTGTTTCCTGACTTTTTAATGATGGTCATTCTAACTGGTGTGAGATGGTATCTCATTGTGGTTTTGATTTGCATTTCTCTGATGGCCAGGGATGATGAGCATTTTTTCATGTGTTTTTTGGCTGTATAAATATCTTCTTTTGAGAAGTGTCTGTTCATGTCCTTTGCCCACTTTTTGATGGGGTTGTTTTTTTCTTGTAAATTTGTTTGAGTTCATTGTAGATTCTGGATATTAGCCCTTTGTCAGATGAGTAGGTTGCAAAAATTTTCTCCCATTTTGTAGGTTGCCTGTTCACTCTGATGGTAGTTTCTTTTGCTGTGCAGAAGCTCTTTAGTTTAATTAGATCCCATTTGTCAATTTTGGCTTTTGTTGCCATTGCTTTTGGTGTTTTAGACATGAAGTCCTTGCCCATGCCTATGTCCTGAATGGTATTGCCTAGGTTTTCTTCTAGGGTTTTTATGGTTTTAGGTCTAACATGTAAGTCTTTAATCCATCTTGAATTAATTTTTGTATAAGGTGTAAGGAAGGGATCCAGTTTCAGCTTTCTATATATGGCTAGCCAGTTTTCCCAGCACCATTTATTAAATAGGGAATCCTTTCCCCATTTTTTGTTTTTGTCAGGTTTGTCAAAGATCAGATAGTTGTAGATATGCAGCATTATTTCTGAGGGCTCTGTTCTGTTCCATTGATCTATGTCTCTGTTGTGGTACCAGTACCATGCTGTTTTGGTTACTGTATCCTTGTAGTATAGTTTGAAGTCAGGTAGCATGATGCCTCCAGCTTTGTTCTTTTGGCTTAGGATTGACTTGGCGATGCGGGCTCTTTTTTGGTTCCATATGAACTTTAAAGTATTTTTTTCCAATTCTGTGAAGAAAGTCATTGGTAGCTTGATGAGGATGGTATTCAATCTATAAATTACCTAGGGCAGTATGGCCATTTTCATGATATTGATTCTTCCAACCCGTGAGCATGGAATGTTCTTCCATTTGTTTGTATCCTCTTTTATTTCATTGAGCAGTGGTTTGTAGTTCTCCTTGAAGAGTTCCTTCACATCCCTTGTAAGTTGGATTCCTAGGTATTTTATTCTCTTTGAAGCAATTGTGAATGGGAGTTCACTCATGATTCGGCTCTCTGTCTGTTATTGGTGTACAAGAATGCTTGTGATTTTTGTACATTGATTTTGTATCCTGAGACTTTGCTGAAGTTGCTAATCAGCTTAAGGAGATTTTGGGCTGAGACAATGGGGTTTTCTAGATATACAATCATGTCATCTGCAAACAGGGACAATTTGACTTCCTCTTTTCCTAATTGAATATCCTTTATTTCCTTCTCCTGCCTGATTGCCCTGGCCAGAACTTCCAGCACTATGTTGAATAGGAGCGGTGAGAGAGGGCATCCCTGTCTGGTGCCAGTTTTCAAAGGGAATGCTTCCAGTTTTTGCCCATTCAGTATGATATTGGCTGTGGGTTTGTCATAGATACCTCTTATTATTTTGAGATACGTCCCATCAATACCTAATTTATTGAGAGTTTTTAGCATGAAGAGTTGTTGAATTTTGTCAAAGGCCTTTTCTGCATCTATTGAGATAATCATGTGGTTTTTGTCTTTGGTTCTGTTTATATGCTGGATTGCATTTATTGATTTGCATATGTTGAACCGCCTTGCATCCCAGGGATAAGCCCACTTGATCATGGTGGATAAGCTTTCTGATGTGCTGCTGGATTTGGTTTGCCAGTATTTTATTGAGGATTTTTGCATCGATATTCATCAAGGATATTGGTCTGAAATTCTCTTTTTTGGTTGTGTCTCTGCCAGCCTTTGGTATCAGGATGATGCTGGCCTCATAAAATGTGTTAGGGAGGATTCCCTCTTTTTCTATCGATTGGAATAGTTTCAGAAGGAGTGGTACCAGTTCCTCCTTGTACCTCTGGTAGAATTCAGCTGTGAATCCATCAGGTCCTGGACTCTTTTTGGTTGGTAAGCTATTGATTATTGCCACAATTTCAGAGCCTGTTACTGGTCTATTGAGAGATTCAACTTCTTCCTGGTTTAGCCTTGGGAGGGTGTATTTGTTGAGGAATTTATCCATTTCTTCTAGATTTTCTAGTTTATTTGCATAAAGGTGTTTGTAGTATTCTCTGATGGTAAATTGTATTTCTGTGGGATCAGTGGTGATATCCTCTTTTTCATTTTTTATTGCATCTATTTTCTTCTCTCTTTTCTTCTTTATTAGTCTTGCTAGCAGTTTATCAATTTTGTTGATCTTTTCAAAAAACTAGCTCCTGGATCCATTAATTTTTTGAAAGGTTTTTTGTGTCTCTGTTTCCTTCAATTCTGCTCTGATTTTAGTTATTTCTAGCCTTCTGCTAGCTTTTGAATGTGTTTGCTCTTGCTTTTCTAGTTCTTTTAATTGTGATGTTAGGTGTCAATTTTGGATCTTTCCTGCTTTCTGTTGTGGGCATTTAGTGCTATAAATTTCCCTCTACACACTGCTTTGAATGTGTCCCAGAGATTCTGGTATGTTGTGTCTTTGTTCTCATTGGTTTCAAAGAACATCTTTATTTCTGCCTTCATTTCATTATGTACCCAGTAGTCATTCAGGAGCAGGTTGTTCAGTTTCCATGTAGTTGAGCGGTTTTGAGTGAGTTTCTTAATCCTGAGTTCTAGTTTGATTGCACTGTGGTCTGAGAGACAGTTTGTTATGATTTCTGTTCTTTTACATTTGCTGAGGAGAGCTTTACTTCCAACTATGTGGTCAATTTTGGAATAGGTGTGGTGTGGTGCTGAAAAAAATCTATATTCTGTTGATTTGGGGTGGAGAGTTCTGTAGATGTCTATTAGGTCCACTTTGTGCAGAGCTGAGTTCAATTCCTGGATATCCTTGTTAACTTTCTGTCTCATTGATCTGTCTAATGTTGACAGTGGGGTGTTAAAATCTCCCATTATTATTGTGTGGGAGTTTAAGTCCCTTTGTAGGTCACTCAGGACTTGCTTTATGAATCTGGGTGCTCCTGTGTTGGGTGCGTATATATTTAGGATAGTTAGCTCTTCTTGTTGAATTGATCCCTTTACCATTATGTAATGGCCTTCCTTGTCTCTTTTGATCTTTGTTGGTTTAAAGTCTATTTTATCAGAGACTAGGATTGCAACCTCTGCCTTTTTTTGTTTTCCATTTGCTTGATAGATCTTCCTCCATCCCTTTGAGTCTATGTGTGTCTCTGCACGTGAGATGGGTTTCCTGAATACAGCACACTGATGGGTCTTGACTCCTTATCCAGTTTCCCAGTCTGCGTCTTTTAATTTGAGCATTTAGCCCATTTACATTTAAAGTTAATATTGTTATGTATGAATCTGAATCTGATCCTGTCATTATGATGTTAGTTGGTTATTTTGCTCGTTAGTTGATGCAGTTTCTTCCTAGCCTCAATGGTCTTTACAATTTGGCATGTTTTTGCATTGGCTGGTACCGGTTGTTCCTTTCCATGTTTAGTGCTTCCTTCAGGAGCTCTTTTAGGGCCGGCCTGTAGGTGACAAAATCACTCAGCATTTGCTTGTCTGTAAAGTATTTTATTTCTCCTTCACTTATAAAGCTTGGTTTGGCTGGATATGAAATTCCAGGTTGAAAATTCTTTTCTTTAAGAATGTTGAATATTGGCCCCCACTCTCTTCTGGCTTGTAGAGTTTCTGCCGAGAGATCAGCTGTTAGTCTGATGGGCTTCCCTTTGTGGGTAACCCAAACTTTCTCTCTGGCTGCCCTTAACATTTTTTTCTTCATTTCAACTGTGGTGAATCTGACAATTATGTGTCTTTGAGTTGCTCTTCTCAGGGAGTATCTTTGTGGTGTTCTCTGTATTTCCTGAATCTGAATGTTGGCCTGCCTTGCTAGATTGGGGAAGTTCTCCTGGATAATATCTTGCAGAGTGTTTTCCAACTTGGTTCCATTCTCCCCATCACTTTCAGGTACACCAATCAGACATAGGTTTGGTCTTTTCACATAGTCCCGTATTTCTTGGAGGCTTTGTTTGTTTCTTTTTATTCTTTTTTCTCTAAACTTCCCTTCTTGCTTCATTTCATTCATTTCATCTTCCATCACTGATACCCTTTCTTCCAGTTGATCGCATTGGCTACTGAGGCTTCTGCAATCTTTGCATAGTTCTCGAAACTTGGCTGTCAGCTCCATCAGCTCCTTTAAGCCCTTCTCTGCATTGGTTATTCTAGTTATCCATTCGTCTAATTTTTTTTCAAAGTTTTTAACTTCTTTGCCATTGTTTTGAATTTCCTCCCATAGCTCAGAGTAGCTTGATCATCTGAAGCCTTCTCTCAACTCGTCAAAGTCATTCTCTGTCCAGCTTTGTTCCGTTGCTGGTGAGGAACTGCGTTCCTTTGGAGGAGGAGAGGTGCTCTGCTTTTTAGAGTTTCCAGTTTTTCTGCTCTGTTTTTTCCCCATCTTTGTGGTTTTATCTACTTTTGGTCTTTGATGATGGTGATGTACAGATGGGTTTTTGGTGTGGATGTCCTTTCTGTTTGTTAGTTTTCCTTCTACCAGACAGGACCCTCAGCTGCAGGTCTGTTGGAGTTTGCTAGAGGTCCACTCCAGGCCCTGTTTGTCTGGCTGTCAGCTGCGGTGGCTGCAGAACAGTGGATTTTCATGAGACTGCAAATTCAGCTGTCTGATAGTTCCTCTGGAAGTTTTGTCTCAGAGGAGTACCTGGCCGAGTGAGGTGTCAGTCTGTCCCTACCTGGGGGTGCCTCCCAGTTAGGCTGCTCGGGGGTCAGGGACCCACTTAATGAGGCAATCTGCCCATTGTCAGATCTCCAGCTGCGTGCTGGGAGAACCACTACTCTCTTCAAAGCTGTCAGACAGGGATGTTTAAGTCTGCAGAGGTTCCTGCTGAATTTTTGTTTGTCTGTGCCCTGCCCCCAGATGTGGAGCCTACAGAGGCAGGCAGGCCTCCTTGAACTGTGGTGGGCTCCACCCAGTTTGAGCTTCCTGGCTGCTTTGTTTACCTAAGCAAGCCTGGGCAATGGCAGGTGCCCCTCCCACAGCCTCACTGTGGCCTTGCAGTTTGATCTCAGACTGCTGTGCTAGCAATCAGCAAGAGTTCATGGGCATAGGACCCTCCGAGCCAGGTGCGGGACACAATCTCCTGGTGTGCCGTTTTCCAAGCCCATTGGAAAAGCGCAGTATTAGAGTGGGACTGACCCGATTTTCCAGGTGCCGTCTGTTACCCCTTTCTTTGACTAGGAAAGGGAACTCCCTGACCCCTTGCGCTTCCCGAGTGAGGCAATGCCTTGCCCTGCTTTGGCTCACACACAGTGCGCTGCACCGACTGTCCTGTACCCACTGTTTGGCACTCCCTAGTTAGACGAACCTGGTACCTCAAATGGAAATGCAGAAATCACCCGTCTTCTGTGTCGCTCACGCTGGGAGCTGTAGACCAGAGCTGTTCCTATTTGGCCATCTTGGCTCCACGAATAATGTCTTTTTTAATTATCACTGTTAGTATAAATTGACGTCTTGTAAAGTACCCATCCAGTGCAATTCCTTAGGAAATGCTCAATAAGAAATAATAATTATGAGCCTAATTATTGTTTTTATTTTGGAGCAAGCCTTAGCTGAACATTTTCCCTGTGGAATAAGATTGTTTGAATGGGCATTAACCAATCTGGAGGGATTTATAACATTTCAAAAAGACTGTTATAAAATGAGGGATAGTTTGCCAGAACTGAAAATCAATACATTCAATGTTCAGCTGTTTTGAATGAGGAGGTCGTGCAGGTAACAGACACTTGGCAGCCCATCCCCATTCCTGTTTCAGTCCTGAACCCAGGCATGGGCTTAATGTGAGAGATAGAAATAGGGCAATCGATGACTGATATTCAGAAATGGGGCAGAGCCAGAAATGTCTGTTGTAAATTAATTAATTTTAAAAAGTCAGTTAGTGAAGGTGTGTTTTCACATTTTGAAGCCACTACTTGACTTGTCTGGAAAGCCCGAGATTAAGAATCACACTTTGGAGGTAAGGGAATACATTAGTCTGCTCTTGCACTGCTATAAAGAACTACCTGAGACTCGGTGATTTATAGAGAACGGAGGTTTAATTGGCTCATGTTTCCACAGGCTCTCTAGGAAGCGTGGTTGGGGAGGCTTCAGGAAACTTGCAATCATGCAGGCACACGTTGCATGACTAGAAGAGGAGGAAGAGAGTGAAAGGGGAGGTGCTACACACTTTTAAACAACCAGACCTCGTGAGAACTCACTATTATGACAACAGTAAGGGAGCAATTCACCCCCAAGATCCAATCACTTCCCACCAGGCCCCTCTTCCAACTTTGGGGATTACAATTCGCCATGAGATTTGAGTAGGGTCACAAATCCAAACCATATCATGGGACAAGTGATTGAAGACTCATCATTCTGTTCTGAATGAATTTTATGACCAACTTGCTGTGTACAGGGAGACATTTGCCAAATTTCATTCATAATGGGTTCTGCATACAGAACAGCTCAGATTCCAGTTAGCCATTATTATTGTATGAGCTTGCATAAGTCACTTAAATAATTTGTGACCTTATGTACTCATCTGTAAAATGGAGATACTAATAGTAACTTGTTTGTAGCCTTTTGTGATGTTTAAATAAGATTATTTTGTAAAGTGCTTAGGCTGGTGTTTGGCATTGAATATATGCTCAGGAAATATTAGTCACTTTTAAAAGTTACCATCTCAGAAAGAGAACTGAGATTTAGCTTAAGCCTTGTAAAACTCCCCATTGATAGTTGTGCTCATCTGCTTTCTGCTTCTCTGAAAGACTTTTAAAACGAAAAGGTGTGAATTGTGAAGACATCTTGTTTTTAAGTCAGCAGCCAGATTGGGGGAAGCTGCTATTAGCACACAGACTTTAGAAGCTAAAACCTCACAGCATGAGGAGTGGGATGGCAATCACATTGAGAAAATAGACCTAGGCCAAAGAGATGGGCCTGGGGGCTCTTCAAGGTGAAAAGTGACCTCATACAAGTTTAGAGTTGGATCTCAGAGAATGTGTCAAGTCTAATGTCTTCCCCTTCTAATGTGTGGAGACCACTTGAAACATTCCTGGCAAGTGAGAGTTCAGCCTCTTGTTTATTTAAATAAATTTTTATTTTAGAATAGTGTTAGATTGACAGAAAAGTTGCAACGACAGTACAGAAATTCCTGTATACCTTGTGCTCAGTTTCCCCTACTCTTAACATTTTACTTCAGCATGTAGCTCTGTCACAACTATTGGACCAATACTGATACGTTATCATTAACTAAACTTCATAATTCACTTGGATTTCGTTAGTTTTTCTTTAATGTCCTGTTTCTGTTCTGGGATCTCATTCAGGATACTGCATTATGCCAAGTCAATACGTGTCCTTATGTTCCTCTGGGCTGTGACTGCTTTCTCAGGCTTTCCTTGTTTTCAATGACCTTGACAGTTTTGAGAAATACTGGCCAGGTATTTTGTAGAGTGCCTTCTTCCTGGGATTTGCCTGATGCTTTGCTCATAGTTAGACTGGAGTTAGGGATTTGGGGGAGGACAACCACTGAGGTAAAGTGCCCTTCGCATCACATCATGGTGAGGGTGTGAACTGTTGGCATGACTTATCCCTGCTGTGGACCTGGATCACCTAGTTGAAGTGATGTTAGGCTTCCTCATTGTAAAGTTACTCTTTTTTATGCTTCTCCACACTGTACTCTTTGGAAGGAGTCACTCACTAAGTATAGCCCACGCTTAAGGGATTGGGGAAACACCTTTTGCAATAGATGGTAAGAAGATCAACAATATTCATGGACATAAGTTATGGGCTCATTCTGTGCCAGAGTCTACATGACTCTTCCTACAAGCTAACTCATTTCTTCCTCAGGGCAGCCCTAAGGAGAAACCCAGGCTCAGAGAAGTTACTTGCTCAATGTCACACCACTAGTACCTGTGAGGGCTTAGTTTTAAATGCAGGGCTCTTTGCTAATGTACCTCTCTCCCGTAAGTGGGGTTCCTTTTTTTTAAATTATGCTTTAAGTTCTAGGGTACATGTGCACAACATGCGGGTTTGTCTCTCCCGTAAGTGGGGTTCCTTTTTTTTAAATTATGCTTTAAGTTCTAGGGTACATGTGCACAACATGCGGGTTTGTTACATATGTATACATGTGCCATGTTGGTGTGCTGCACCCATTAGCTCGTCATTTACATTAGGTATTTCTCCTAATGCTATCCCTCCCCCCTCACCCCACTGCATGACAGGTCCAGGTGTGTGGTGTTCCCCACCCTGTGTCCAAGTGTTCTCACTGTTCAGTTCCCACCTATGAGTGAGAACATGCGGTGTTTGGTTTTCTGTCCTTGCGATAGTTTGCTGAGAATGATGGTTTCCAGCTTCATCCATGTCCCTACAAAGGACATGAACTCATCATTTTTATGGCTGCATAGTATTCCATAGTGTATATGTGCCATATTTTCTTAATCCAGTCTATCATTGACAGACATTTGGGTTGGTTCCAAGTCTTTGCTATTGTGAATAGTGCCGCAATAAACATACGTGTGCATGTGTCTTTATAGCAGCATGATTTATAGTCCTTTGGGTATATACCCAGTAATGGGATGGCTGGGTCAAATGATATTTCTAGTTCTAGATCCTTGAGGAATCGCCACACTGTCTTCCACAATGGTTGAACTAGTTTACAGTCCCACCAACAGTGTAAAAGCCTTCCTATGTCTCCACATCCTCTCCAGTAACTGTTGTTTCCTGACTTTTTAATGATGGCCGTTCTGACTGGTGTGAGATGGTATCTCATTGTGGTTTTGATTTGCATTTCTCCATCAGTAGGGTTTCTAAATGCTGTGCTTTGATCTGTACAGTCTGGTGTTTGTTTTCTACTTGATAAATCAGAGTCTCATGTTTTCTCAAAACTGGATATTCTTGCTAGGTTCCTGTGTGAGTTCAATGTGAATGTCATCATCATCCGCTCCCCCGCCTGGCCTGTGGCGCCTGTGATGTGGCCTCTCAGACATGCCAGGTTGAACTTTGCTCCTGCCACATGCTGGGCCCTTGGATATGTCTCAGAGGTCAGCATGGCCTTGCTTCCAAGCCAGGCTGTTCCTCCCCTAAATACATGATTTGCAACAGTGTCATCTTTTATCTTTCTTATATCTCCAGTGTTCATTTGCAGTAAGGAATATTTGGCAGCTTTTTTCTTTCTTTTCTTTCTTTTTTTTTTTTTTTGAAAAAAAAAAAGCCTAGTTGACTTTCATCAAGAATGCTTTATTCTATTTTGTTCTGAAATCCCTTGAGAAAAAAGAAGTAAGTTTTTCCCTACGAAAATACTGCCATGAACATTCCTTTGAGACAAATCTTTATATGCTATTAACGACTCTCGGATTATCTTGTGCTTTTAGTGTCTGTTCCCCTGTATTTACATAGGTAACTGAGAATCAGCAGCACCTTCAACAGAGGTAAAGACAATCTCTCATTGAAGAATAATAATTCAGCCTGCAGCAGGTGCCTATGGCAGGTTCGTAATCTTTCAGAGCCTCACATGATACATAAGGTTAAAAATCCTTGGTGTGTTTTTATTGCAAAATATGAATTTGTGATGACAATAGAGAACCAGGTACAAAGTGCATAAAGAACATAGCCTGGGCTTGGAACTAGATGCCTATTCTCGGTGTAGCCCTTGGCTCAGTTTATGACTTTAGTGAAGTCACCTCTCTGTCCCTGTACCCATCAGGTGTGACACCTTGTCCCTTCCTGAGACAGAGACAGCTACGTGAATGAAACCATGTTGCTAAGCCATAATGTGGCCTTTTTTAGTATAAACACTACAGACATGGGAGTATCTGACTTTGCTGGGCTCCAAACTTTTGATTATAGTACAAAATTATGTTTTATAAAATTATGATGATAGTACATTACAGAGAGATGAAAAACAAAAAGCACACTCCTTGAGATAACAAGATGCTTTGTTTGAGGGCGAAAGGGTGGGCTTAATCAATAACTATAGCTTCCTCTTGACAATTAGTTTGTTTATTACTAGAATTAGGTTTACAGGTCTAACCTGGGTTATTGCATTTGGGCAGGATTTATCTTGTATTTCCCAGAAAAATGACAAGGCTTGTAAATGAGCAAAGGTCTCTGTGCCATAGTTGAGGCAAGGCCACAGAGCTCTTAGTCATGCTGGGAAGTCAGAGCTGCCCAGCCAAAACTGTCCTTAATTGCTACAGCTACAAGAAGTGAAAGCTCCTGTTTCTAGGGAAATTAATGTTTAATGATAAGCTGAGTACTTGAAAGAGTAGTTCAGGATGCAATAAATACTCCACTGAAGCAAGATTGTTACTCACTTAGTTTTTGCTTCTATTTCAGAGAGATCCACTGAAGCTAGATGAAATGTGTTGTGTTGTGTGTGTGTGTGTGTGTGTTGTGTGTGTGTCTTTCTCCCTGAGGCTTCTTTCATTTCCAAACTTTGCAATCATTGGTGGAACAGAGAGGATTCTGACTTAGGTATCCTTGGTTGGTTATTCTACTATTATTTCAATTTGGGCCAGATTTTGTATTTGTATATGAATATGCTGCCATTGACTACTCATATATAATAACAGCTGTGCCAAACACTGGTGGCTTCACACTTGAACAATGCACGTGCTTCACGTGCCTCAATGTTGATTGCGTAAGCATCCCAATAGTCTTGAAAGAAAATCTAGAGTGAGGAGCAGAGCTGTGGAGTTAGGAAGAAAAGGAAGAGGAGAAACTGCTTTGCAATACAGGGACTCCATGTTCAATCACACCCCCCTGAGTGCCTTAAATCACATCTTGTAATTTTGTTGTTTTACACAGCCCACTTTTTAACCATGTATCTACCTCATATGCTTATGCAAAGTCCACTTGTTATAAGTGGAAACTTCAGAGAAAAATAACATGCCCAAGGTCTGATAGCGAGTCATCAGATCCTGAAACAGGAAACCATGGTTTCCAGAATGAACAGTGCTGAGTGAGCCACCTCTCCCCTGAAGCTGCATTGCAAGCCCAGTAAATGAAACTCTGTCCTTGTCCATGCTGTGACAGGAATGCCGCTAGAGAAGCATAGCCAATGCAAGGATCACAGGTGTAAGAGTGAAAACAATGAGCATTCAGATCCTAGCTGTGCTACTTCCTAGCAGCAACCCTGATGTGTTGCCTAAGTTCTCTGAACCTTTGGTGGATAATAAGGCCAACCTTGCAGGGACGCTGTATGTGGGCCACAATCAATTGTGATTTACAAAGAAAATCACATAGATTAACTATTGGATTTCTGCTTTGGTGAATGGAGTATTTGATCTGTGGTGGAAGACCTGGATTGCTTGGGCAAGCACAATGGATATTTTAGAGGTTATAGGGAGAACACGAGAGGAGAGACCTGGCAACAGGGCAGTCACATAGAAAAAATTTTGAGAGAAGACTGAAATGTTTAATGATGGGATGACTTTAAATTTTGTTGTTTGGAATAGAGCAGTACTATCCTCTGTTCTTTAGTAAACACCCTCATTAATTACTAATGCTCTTGAAATTGTGCGTAATGAGTGTAACTGAGTGTAATGTAAGGGAAACAATGATGTTCTGAGACATGACAGGGCTCCAAGCAAGCATGCGGGAAGAGAGTCAGGACACAAAGTCAGTTCACAATGTATGTAATATCTGCAAAGTCCCTGCATATAGCAACCATTCAGTAAATGTTAGCTAATATTACCATTATATTCAAAATCCCTTGAAATTTTTGGTACTACTCAGAAAGAACAATGTATGTTCCTGAACTAAGAACTATGCAGTGATAGCAACCATTCTGTGGTTATCTTTTTAACAGATTTATGCAACAATCAATGAACTATTTATTGAGTTGACCATGTGCTTGATACTGTGTTAGGTAAAATAGTAGAGATAAATAAACATCTACTTCTGCATCTCTGTAATCTCTATAGCCACATTCTCACACACATACCAGAATTGCCTTGAAGTTACTGATGGCCTAGCTGTAGAGAGACTTATACAACAAAGAGGATGCAATAAGGATCAAAGGAAGAATGTTAAGATCTACAGTGACTCAGAGAAAACTCTATTGGCTGGTATCTTCGGTCACATCGGGTAGTCTCCTGAAGGCTCACTATCTTGCCCAGTAAAGCCAAAGTCCTTGTGTGGAACACAAAGTCTGTACTACCAGGCCCTTTGTTACTTTTAGGACTTTATCTCCCAACCTTGTCCTCTCAATCAGTCCCTCCACTTCAGTTACCCTGGCCTCCTTCTTGTTCTGTTTTCAGAACAGAAACAGAAATCCAGTTAATCTCAGTTGACTTCTGCCTCAGAATCTTTGCACTTGGTGTTCCTTTGCCTGGAACACATCTGGACAATGCATTCTCTCACTTCTTTGAGGATTCTGCTTAAATGTCACCGTATCCCAGAGTGCTTCCTTGACCACCATCTAAAACAGCAACCCTGACTCCCATCCATCTACACCTTATCCTACAATTCTTCTTCATTATTTGTATCCCTCCCTGAGGTATGTGTGTTTGGTTGGTTGGTTGGTTGCTGTCTGCCTCCTCCTTCAGGATAAAACCACTGTGGAAAAGGCAGTCTTTCATTAGTGTCGAAACCCCAGCTCCTAGAACAGTGCCATTTAAATGTTCGATTCCATTCCATAACAATATCCTGAACCTACAATCAAGAATTACATAAAATATTTCAAAGCTTCAGGAAACATACATATTGGGTACAGTGTATACTACTTGGGTGACAGGTGCATTAAAATATCAGACTTCATCCCTATACAATTCATCCATGTAACCAAAAACCACTTGTACCCCAAAAGCTATTGAAATAAAAAAAATTTTTTAAGTGCTATGGATTTTAATGTAACAATGTAACAGAATACAGTAAGTTTATTGAAATGTTTTAGATTCTCCATTAGGACGAACCTTTAAGAAACGTCTTATCTAGTTTTGGTGTAGTGTCAAAGAATATCTACAACTCTCTAAAAAGGTTGTTAAGACATTTCTCCCTATTCCAGCTCTATGTCTGAATGAAGCTGGGTTTTCTTTGTATACTTCGACCAGAGCAATAAATTGCAGCAGACCAAATGCAGAAGTTGACATGAGAATTTGGCTGTCTTCTCTTAAGACAGACATTCAAAAGATTCACTAAAATATAAAGCAATAACACTCTTCTCACTTTTTTGTTTTGAAAAGTATAGTTATTTTCATTAAAATGTTATTTATGTTTAAAAAGTTTCATGAAATAATACTCTTACTGCCTAGGATATACTGTGATATTTTCTATTCTGTTTTATTCTATGTCTTATTAAAAAGTGTTGGCCATGATCCACTAATGGGTTACAAACCACAGACTTAGAACCATTTCTGGAAGATATTAGGCACTCAATTCTAGATGCTGCAGTTCTGTAAAATTGGTTATACAACATGAATTCTGAGTAAAGAAGCCATTCTTCAATGAAAAGTAGTGTAGTTGATGGATGACAAGGTGTGAGGACAGTAGGTATGCCAAATCTCATTGGTGCAAAGGAGTCTTTTAGAGCAGGGGTCTCCAACCCCCAGACCATGGACTATGACAGTCCATGGCCTGTTAGGAATCAGGCCACACAACAGGAGGTGAGTGAGTGAAGCTTCATTTGTATTTACAGCCACTCCCCGTTGCTCCCATTATCACCTGAGCTCCACCTCCTCTCAGATCAGCGGCATTAGATTCTCACAGGAGCAGGAACCCTACTGTGAACTGTGCATGTGAGGATCTAGGTTTCAAATGCCTTATAAGAATCTAATGCCTGATGATCTGTCATGGTCTCCCATTACCCCCAGATGGAACTGCCTAGTTGCAGGAAAACGAGCTCAGGGCTCCCACTGATTCTACATTATAGTGAGTTGAATAATTATTTAATTATACATTACAATGTATTAACAGAAATACAGTACACAGTAAATGTAATACACTTGAATCATGCTGAAGCCACCCCCTCCTGAGTCCATGGAAAAATTGTCTTCCACAAAACCAGTCCCTGTTGCCAAAAATGTTGGGGACTGTTGTTTTAGAGGAAGCCCCAGATATATTTTAAAAAGTAACTTGAAAAGAGATTATTGAACACCAGACATATTAAGAGAGCTCTTTCATTAATTGCCAAGTTGGCATTAGCTGGTTTCTGCACGAATGACTTGAATTCAAACATCCTTTGAGGATCTTGCAAAAAAAATTTGAGGCTCTTTATTTCTTATACATTTATTACTTGGTCCAAAATAGTGGTAGAAATCTTCATAAAATAGCCCTTTACTAAAATAATGCTGTTTTTGTTCCAAATACTAAAAAATAAACAAAAAAACCACTTTTTTTTGAGGAAGACACTTATTATAAGCTTAATTTACTAAAGTGATTAACTAATGTGGATTGAGTGCTTGCTAATTCTATAACTTAATCATGGTACCGTATCAAATCAATTTTTAACTATTCTCTAATATAAGAAAAACTAATAGCATCCTCAGGAGAAAAAGGAAAGAAACAATAGCACATTAATTATTTACATTGCAAGATTTATTCTACTTTCAGATAATTTAAGTACCCTAATATGGAGGAAATATGATACTTAACATTTATTGAGCAGGTGCCAGGCAATATGAGAGATGCTTTATATCTATTAATCCCTTTATAATATGAGACAAATAACTGATTAGGAATGTTCTAGCTACAAACATTAAGTTTAACCATATAAAACTACTATTTTTGTAAGTTAAAAATATTAATTATTGACAACTAATAAAATAATCCTTGACTTTAGTATACTAAACATAGTTAATTTTTCTCACAAAAAGAAATTAAGAGATAAATGGGCATTGATACTTGTCAATAAGCATTTTTAACTTTACAAAACCATATGAAGTTGGTTTTATAAGTCAAAAATTCTTGACAACTTCATATGGTTCCACCTGATAAAAGAACACTTGACCTTGGCATTCTAAATGTAGTTTATTTTTCTCACAAAAAAGACATTAAGAGATAAATGGCCACTGATAGTTGGCTATCAAGATTAGCATCTCAGTGAGTATCTTGGTCTCACTCTCATGGTAATTTCCTCATGGTTACAAGATGGCAGCTGTAGCTCCTGGCATCACATCTTCATTTAATTCAAGAAGAAAGAAGGAAGAGGGCAGTCACAATTTTTTTTTTTTTTTTTGGAAGGGAGAGTTTACTGAGAATCACCCAATAGATTTCTACTTTTACCCCACTATCCAGAAATGTAACTTCATTTCCCCTGGCTAACCTTAGCTGCAAGAAAAGCTGGGAAAGAAACTTTAACTTTTTTTTTGAGGCAGAGTCTCACTCTGTCAGCCAGGCTGGAGTGCAGTGGCACAATCTCAGCTCACTGCAAGCTCTGCCTCCCGGGTTCACGCCATTCTCCTGCCTCAGCCTCCCAAGTAGCTGAGACTACAAGCACCCACCACCTCACCCAGCTAATTTTTTCTATTTTTAGTAGGAACAGGATTTCACCGTGTTAGCCAGGATGGTCTTGATCTCCTGATCTCATGATCCACCTGCCTCGGCCTCCCAAAATGCTTGGATTAACAGGCGTGAACCACCGCACCCAACCAACTTTTTTCCTTTTTTGTCTCAAATAGACATGAGCAAGGAGCAAAGAGTTTTCAAATGTAGGTTATATTGGCAACCAGCTTGTCCATCATAGTAATACTATTTTCACAACCTCCATTATGCAGATGAAAGAAGGGAACCCTTAGAACGTGTTACTTGTCTGCAGTCTCATGTGCAGCAGGGCCAGCATTTGAACCAGGTGCCTTTTGCCTCCAGAGTCTGAGCTGCCAATTACTGTGTTACAGTGTATAATTTTATCAATTATTACCATTTATATAAAATTTTAAGTCATAAAACCTTAATATAAGTTATGTAGTCATTTCTATCTTAAATATAGTTAAGGAAAAATGACCTCTTTGCTGATTGAGTTTTCCCCTCTCCTATCATTCATTAATGAGCTTGAAAGTAGTGATATATTCAAAGGTATATAGAGAAGCCAAACTATAATCATATTTGGAGGGAGGGAAGAAGAATAGGAAGAAGGAAAAATGAAAAGGAAGCAAGAGAAGAAGGGGGAAGGGAAGGCGGGAAGACAAGTCCTATGGGCAGTTACTACCTGAATGAAATCTCTGCTTGTCCAGTATAATTTGAAAGCAAAAGGCCAAGAACATTAGGTTCTCCTTTAAAAATAAAAATTAGTGAGTACCATCCCTGCTGCTTCATGGTCTTTTTTTTCTCCTTAGAGACTGCCATGAGGCGGTGGCTAAGTGGGCGGGGCGTCTCACCTCACAGCTCAGTTACGTCTGTGGCTAGAACAGCACCAAGTTGCTGACGTTTGCTACGAACCTGGGGACTGTTCCAGAAGAACTTTCTCCAATGTCCACAGATTGTCTGAAAGGTAGCACCTTAACCAGGGTTAGAAATTATAATGAAGAATGAAAAGAACACTGGCACGAGATCCAAAACAGCTTCAGTCCCAGCTCTGTCACTGTGACTAAAAACACAACAAAAACTTCTTTTTTTCTCTGGGCCCCAGTTTTCTCCTCCATAAAATAGCGGAATTAGGTGATATTGAAGATGCTGTTAGTACTCATATTCTTTATCAGTTGGGATTTGTTTTCAGGCAACAGAAATCTCAAAGAATTGAAGAGAAAATTGAAGAACCCGTCCTTGGAAAGGACAAGAATCACAGAGCTTTGGGAATCTGGGAGCAGTAATGAATGTCCATTTTGTTCAGCAGGCTTGCTTTCAGGCTTTTGGTTACCATCTAGAAAGGAAGCATCCGATTGACCTTGCCTTGGACTTCAAGCCCTCTCTGCAGGGGAATGACAAAATTCCCCTCCAAAATTGTACAATTGGGAAGGAATCATTCTCCAAAATAAAACTAGCACATAATTAGCAGCAGAAGAAGGAATAAGCGTTGGGCAGATAAACACAATGGACAATCAGCCATGTGATCTGAGTCTGGTCTTGATTGGTCATCTTTGCTTCATTAATAAAAACAAAAACTTTCATTTATTGAGCACCTACTATATGCCAGAAATATTGCAGAATACACTAAATCTATTTTTCTTTAATCTTCACAAGTTAGGTGTTTGCCATCTACGTTTTTGGAGGCGCTAATGAGATTAATTTGTATGCAGACATCTATGAGGAATCAATCAAAGTCATTCATTGGCAGCTCTGAACACTCCACTGCCTCCCATGTCCCCTGCCTTCTTCCAATAAAGCCCTCCCTTTAACTGTGTAAGTGCTTTCCTTTGGTGTTGTACAATTAGAATGTCAAGATGGCATTTCTTGGGAAAACTGATGACATTATTTCCTCAAAGGAAGAGTCATTGATACAAATTCTAATGTCTCTTTGTTCTCTCACCTTTTCCTAAGAAAAGCCTCAGTGTCTGTATTTGTACAGACATATTGCCATTCCAATTTCCATACCATGTAATTCAATAAAGGCAACAATAATAGCTCTGTCAGGGAGGGAATAACTAGAAATGTTATTATTTTGTCCTGAAGTAAAGATCTCTTAACACTGATATCCAGTCAATTGACATTCAAATGCAATAAGTTAGCACAGCATTTTAATAATTCACACAAAGTCCTTAGGTGCTTTGTCCATGAGAATAATTAACATCCCCTGCATCTGTGCACTTGGCAATCTTCTCCCAAAGCCTTCTGATTTTTATTGTGAAAATACATTTCCATGTACTCTTTGCCAACACAGGGCTGTAAAATGCATCAGTAGGATTCCAAGCCTTGGGCTAATATTAGCATCAGCCTCTGTGGATTTTCCTTACGCCTTTCACAGATCACAATGGTAGTGTTCTGAGTTATTTCCATGGGTCTTAGGAAAGAACTCATTGCTTTATCCCAAGACTGTCCTGTCTCCATTACTTTCCATTTTGCTGTAGAATATTAAGAGACTAAAACAGAATGTAATTAAATTTTAAACTCATCAGTGATATGGGCTCAATGATCTGTCCCAGCTAAACAGAAGCTCTTGCCAAACTGAATGACTTACTATTCCCATGAACCTCTTTCTAGCCTTGGTCTTTGCTCAAAATTTTCCTCTGCCTGTCACAAGGCATGCCTTCCCCTTTGTTTCTGGAGAGCT
This sequence comes from Symphalangus syndactylus, assembly GCF_028878055.3. Classification (NCBI taxonomy): domain Eukaryota; kingdom Metazoa; phylum Chordata; class Mammalia; order Primates; family Hylobatidae; genus Symphalangus; species Symphalangus syndactylus. The sequence continues at coordinate 39,679,657 of NC_072429.2, forward strand.
AATTAAAACACAGATTCCTGGGCCCCAGCCTGGAAAATTCTGATTCAGTAGGTTCGTGGAACGGCTCAACAATTTGCATTTTTAATAAGCTGTCAGGTGATGCTAATGCTGCTGGTCCTAGATCATAATTTGAGTATGGCTCTTACATATATTATGACAAGAAGAGTTGAAGGGCTTGTAGAAATCAATTCTGGGTTATGGCTTTACGATGAGGGTTTTTTAATGAGATATAACTATTCTGAAGGTATGAATGAAATGCATGCACATATCCAAATTTGCAATATATCGCTTTATATGCTGGAGTAATTTAAGATAAACTACAAGTCATATGATAGCAGGAAACTGCAGAAAGGAAAAATAGAAGTAAACAGAAATAATCGCAGCAGGGATCTCCAGAAAAATGGTGACATTGAGCTTCCATTTTTAAGCTTGCACAATGAACAGGTGATCAAGTCTACACCCCTTAAAAGGTTGGGAATCAAATAGGAGATCCCAACTCCTGGGATCCCCAAAGGGCTCTATCTTCAAACTAAGAGGAAATGAGAAATCAACTCAGTGTTCAGATGAAACAGTACTGAATGAAGGGGAAAAATAGAATATATAAACATTTTCTTGAAATTTTCATAACTCCACGTTAGTCCTTATGTGGGTTTGTGGCCAAATTTATATTGCTTGTAGTGTATAAAACATCTCCAAAGAGGAATTTGATAAAAGAGTTCTCCTAAATCAGTACTATACTATAGTACTATACAGGTAATATACCCAGGGAGGAAGTACAGTTTTTCTCTTAAGAAATGCAACCTCAAGTCAACCCTCCCCAAATTCCTACAGATAAATTTGCAAGGAACATGAACTCACAAACACATAAATATGCCAATGCACACATACCTCTTACATACACGAAATATACATGGAAATAAGGCAATATGAAAAACAACAGGCAGCAAAATAATACTTGCAAAAACATATTTTGGAATTGTTAGTAAGGCCAGTAAAAAATTTGTAATATGTTTAAAGAAAAGATCATTTAATGAATCATCTTTGTATTTCCCAAATACTTGCATATAACGATTACTCAAGCCATATTAGTTGACTGAATAAAAAACCCAGATAACTGCTTCTTTAATGAAGAGCATCAAAATAGTTATTTATGTTCTCCCAGCAACAAATAGTTGGCATCAAGGAGCCTATTACTCCCGAAAGTTATTAGGCTCTTAGACTTTCCTGAAAGTTATTAGGTTCTTACCCTATTAGAGGGTAATCTTATACCCTCTTCAAGCCTGATAGAGCACCTCTTCCCAATAAAAGGATTATTTTTTCACAAAGTCAAATATTGAAGGGAAACAGTTCTGGAGGAGCTGATCTCTTTGTTAGTCCTGGGCACACATCTATTAATCTGAAAGACTTCCCTTAGGACTTTGACATAAGCTGCTAAGTCACTTGGTAGTGGAGGAGCAAGAATGGATGGCTGCCCAGGCATACAAGAAATCCAAAACTTTTATTGTTAGAAATAATACATATTTCCCTTAAAACTGAATTTAGAAATAGACGAAACTTGGGATTCATAGACGTCTAGGGGAACCATTACTGGGCTTCAGGGGCCTGTGTACTTATGAAACATAAAAATTTACACATTTTGGGAGAGAAGACTGAAATTTTTTTGGATTTGCAAAGGTTCTTGAGTCCATGATCCCAGAAAATGTTATAGAAAGATTTCTTTCTATATTTTTCCCTTTAATAAACAGGGAAACTGAGGACCAGAGAGCTGAAAAGATTTGTCCAGTATCTCAAGTTCACACATGCGTGTTTGTGCTCAGAATGCCAGTCATGCCCCAGGAGAAAAGTTTATCCATGCAAAAATTTTGTCTTCAGTTAAGGCACCAAAGAATGGGTTATGAGTATTTCCTGCAATGACAGCTCTCTTGAGAACGTCTCTGAAGCTTCCCAACTTCCTTAATAATTTGACATTTTAAAACATATTTGTAAGAACACATTAATTTCCTTATACTTTGCAAGGATGCTACTGTACAAATGCAGGATTTCTCCATTATGCTTGGAGTGTTCTACTTCAGGCATCCAAACCAGCACCTGGGGTAGATCCTAAATGTCTATCGCCCAGCAAATACATACATCTTTTGTCAATGTTTGCACAGCAAACCAAATCCAGGGTTTGGCTTTGACAGTTTTTCAGAGTTGATCAGAAATCTCTAAAACTCATATCAAACCTGTTGAGAATAAAGAGTTGTCTTCTCCAGAAAGATATAATCAATTAGCATTCCAGACACCTTACAAACTAAGTTTTCCACGGGTCTATTTGCAAGTGTGCTTTGGTAGAAAGAGCACAAACTGGGTTTGCCACTTACTAGCAATGGGGCCTCAGAAGGTCACTTAAGCTTCCTAAGCCTCAGTTTCTCATTTGTTAAATGAAATTGAATCACATTTAAAGTATATTGGGTATGATTTTATGTAAACCTAAGCATTGGAAAAGGTCCTTATTTCACTGAATATCTGCTGAAAAATTGCTTTGCCATTAGAGGTTATGTTCTATGAAAAATGGGTATTTCATGTGTGGTTCTCCCACTAAGCACTTAAAATTGAAATTGTAAAAATCAAACGGGCATAATCCATGATGCAAGTAATGCTACTGCTTCTCTCACTGGGTTGTTGTGAAGGGTGAGTAGGTTACAATGACTGAGCCTACCCTAAGGCTGGGACTGAGTTCTGATTATCTTTATATCCAGGCTCTACAAATTACCCCTTGTGTGATATTGGCTAATTTATTAAACTTTTCTAGCCATATCTTTTATGGTCTATAAAATAGAAACAGTAATAGTAGTAATCTTACAGAGTCATGATGATTAAATCATTAAATGGCATATCCTTAGAACACTGGTAAGTTTTTAATAAATATTATTTTTATCATAACCATCATCGCTCATGCATAATGTCTATTACCAGGCTTGATATTTATAGATGACCAATGGTATTTTAAAATTAATTAATATTGAACAGCCAGGTTGGCACATAATAGGTGCCCAGTAAACTCATTTTGAATGATTGAATGAACTAATTCAGTATTTGTCACATGGTAGGTGTTTGAAAATCAAATGGGTTTTCTAATGGCCCTACCTTCTCCTTGCCCTATCTTTGCTATCTAATCCTCACTCAGAGGAGCCAGTGACAGAAGAGGCTCCTGGAAATCCCAGGCCAACTCTTCTCTCAGCCCTGCCTTAATCAGTGAGAAAACTTTTGGCAAAATGAAAGGGTGCACCTGCTGGAAATAGAGAAGGAGGTCATGATGCATGACTCCACAAAGGAAAGGCAATATATCCCTTTGGTGTTGGCAGCTGCAAACCTGAGATGACAGACGCTGGCCAATTTCCATCCTCAAGCATAGTCAGACCTCTTTGGACTCCCTAGGCACATTTTGGTGAGCTAAAGACGGAGGGGCTCTTCCTAAACCCTAACATCCCACACCCTCTCTCATGAGTGGGAGAAAGGGACTTAACTATTCCCTGACTACCTACAGCCTCCCTTGGTAGCTGGGTAAACTCTGAGAGGCTACTTCTATATCTGTGTGCTTCATTCATCTCTGAATTGGGAATAAAAGTAGTGCCTGCCTCATAGCATTGCTGTGATGAAATGTGTTAACACACGTAATGTGCTAAGAACAGTGTCTGAGATACAGTATCTGGTAATGCTAGGAGCAATGAATGCTGGTTGTTACGAATTACTGTTCTGCTCAGGACACAGGATCTTTGAGCATAGTGTGGGAACAGATGGGGATCCACAGTTTCTTACTGTGGAATGCTGGGACGTTGGAGTTTAAAGTCTGAGGCTCAATCCCTGGCTGTTCTACTTACCAATGAATTAACTTTGATCAAGTGGATACCTTGTCTGAGTTTCAGTTTCATCATCCTACATTGGATAAGCTACCCACTTCCCTTCCTCACAAAACTTCTGTCCAAATAAGACAGTGTTTCTAAGCTGTGAAGGGTTAGCTATTGCTATTCCCTCAAACAGTTGGGCTTCCTCCAAATACTGCGGCCTTCTCATTCAGTGGAGAGGCTCTGATGGTGATGCAGAGAAGGAGGATCTCAAGTGCTCCTCACAACCCTGTGATTCTAAGAAGGATTCATTCAGCTTTGGGCTGGGCATCTTGGCCCTTGTGTAGTCTGCATGCAGTATATTAGCCTGGCTTCGGAAAGGCAGCGTCACTTCTTTTAAAGGGTTAAAAGAGTTTTGGACTCATAGCTTCTTCGATATGCTCATAGAAGGGAGTCTCAATAGCAAAGTAAAGGATCGTCTTAACTTTGCTAGTTTGATAACAATAATATCTGATTTATTCAGTACCTGCTGTGTGTCAGGCCCTACTGTAGGTACCAAGGATTCATTAAGTCCTGCCTTCATGGAGCTCAGCTTCTCTTTAGAAACCGTTCGTCTCAAAGATGAAGTAACTGAAGACAGGGCTTCACAGGCAAAAGGGCTTGTGCACATTATGTCTTGATTTTGTGGCTGAGTCGAATCCACAGCCTAGGTTCTCAATAGTAGTCCAGACTAAGCAAATTAATTCTCCTTTTCCTCCCTCTGATGGTACCTGTCAACTTCCAGCCTCAAAAGAGTGTGGTATACAATGACTGTAAAAAACCTGAGCCTTTAGAAAATGGAATCATTATTTTACATCAGACTCACTGCTCTCTGCATTCTGCTGACAGCATTATTTTTGCCACATAGCTTTTTAACAAAAGAAAAGATGCTGGGGGCACAGCTGATAAGATTACTAAAAACTTGCTCAGCATTAGGAGTGACCCCACTGCCTCTTGGGTCTTCCACCTTTGCTATTTTCAGCTGCATCCTTTTCTCTGGCTTGTTGCTATGATTTGGGAAATTGCTAAACATTCAAGGGCTTTGTGGGCCTGCCTGTGCTGGCTTCCATAGCGAGGGGTGGTTCCGGGTATGGGCACACTCCTGCACTAAAGGAAATGAGATTCCCCTATACAAATACCAGTGGCTCCTTACCACCCCTCCTTAGCTTCAGCAAAGAACAGAACTAACAGAAAAACATCAACTCACGTTGAACATTTTATCCCTTCAGTTTAAGTACTTAACCTTTGAGTCTTCATTTACTAGGCACTTGTTTGCATTTAGATATCTCTGTTGGAACCATCCCTGTGTGAAAGCTCTTTACCGCAGGACCAGCTACCGCCATTGAGTGCTTTCTGCCATCCAGTATGGTGCTCAGTGGTTTACCTGCATTAGCTCACTTAATGCTCACAAACCCCAAAGAGATAGATAAGGGTAATAGATAAAGATAAACATTTTGCATATAAGGAAATGGAGCCCGAGAGAAGTCAAACCCTTGTTCAAGATTGTACGTTCAATAAATGTCAGGCCTGGGACTGGTACTCAAATCTGCCTGACACCCAAGTCTGATTTTTTTTTTCTTTTCTTTTTTTTTTTTTTGAGACAGTCTCACTCTTGTCAACCAGGCTGGAGTGCCGTGGTGCGATCTGGGCTCACTGCAACCTCCGCCTCCTGGGTTCAAGCAATTCCTCTGCCTCAGCCTCCTGAGTAGCTGGGATTACAGGCACCTGCCACCATGCCTGGCTAATTTTTGTAGTTTTGGTAGAGACGGGGTTTCACCATGTTGGCCAGGCTGGTCTCGAACTCCTAACCTCAAGTGATCTGCCTGCCTTGGCCTCCCAAAGTGCTGGGATTACAGGCGTGAGCCACCGTGTGCAGGCCCCAAGTCTGAATTCTTAACCAGTTACTGGGGCTGCCACTCCACGGACTTCTCACTGGAGGCATTCAACAAAAGGAAACAAAGAGCATGGCACACCGGTGAAAGCCAGGTCCCTCCCAGTGTCTGTCATTATGTCAGTGCATTCACCGAGTTCCTATTCTGTTCTGTTTCTGGAGTTCAGTTATTTTTAATGGGATGAATATTTACTGCAGGGCAACTTCATTATCTTAAATTATTTTGTTGAAAGCCCAGGCTGTAATACAGTCTAAATATAAGACTATTATAAAAAGAATTAAGACAATGTCTCAGACTTCTCTATTCCTTCCAGTTTCCAGAGAGTCACTTCATACATACGTAATTTTCCTATATCCTTCAAAGAACACGCAGCTGTTGACAGGGTAGAGCTCCAAGTGGCTTCACTCTGAGTCACTAGCTTAGGGGTTAAGGACAAGCGTTTTGCAGTCAGGTGAAAGTGAATTTGAATTACGTCTTACCCATATGCAAGTGTGAACCTCCAGCAAGCTACTTAGCTTTTCTAAGCTTCAGATTTATGTACAAAATGGGCATAATGATCCCTTTCAAGGATCATATGAAGGATCAATAAATAATGTAGTGAGATTTTAGAATTCTTAGTATTATACTTGCAAGGAGTAAACACTCATTAAGCCTTGTCTGTTGAGCTACTATTCACCAGATATCATCCATATCACATGCACATTTCAATATTCAAGTAATACCAACTATTGAATTCTATAGTGCCGTATGTCATCCCTCATATTTAGTATAATCGTATATACTTAATAGTAATTATTTTATAATGTAAATTCACTAAGTCTAGGTTTTAGTATAACAACAATAATAACAGTAATGGGTTATACATTGGACATTTGCTAAGATCCAATACCTGAGCTAAATCTATAATTTCAGAAGACAAATTTTAGACTCCAAGGTGTAAGATATTATGACTAATCATCGTAACAACTAACATTTACTGAGCCTCTGTTTTGAATGAGGCACTTTCTTAGGACTTACAAACATCATAGCTCATCAGTCCTCATGATAAACCTACCAACTAGCCATTATTTTCCCACTGATGAGAAAAAAACACTGAAACTCAAAAAGGTTATGTAACTTGCTTAAGGTTGTACAACCAGTGAGTTGCCAAACCAAACCTGTCAGCTGTTAAAGCTACTGTGCTACCAATTGCCCTACTGTGGCTCTTGCAATCTCCTGGAGGGACTAATTCCTTATTACCAAGGGGAGGTGGCCTTAAATACTAAGTTAAAGAAGGGGTGAATAAGTTACTAGTTAGAATAAGTTGTATGGTAGTCTCTAAAGGCAAGAAGGATTTTGACTACAGTCTTCTTATTTTTATTTATTTTTGTATATATTTAAGATACACAACATGATGTTTTGGCATATTTATGCATAATAAAATGGTTACTATAGTCAAGCAAATTAACATATTATCTCACATAGTTACCATTTTGGATGTGTGACAAGAGCACCCAAAATCTACTCTGTTAGCAAAAATTCTGAATATAATACAATATTACTAACAATAGTCCTCATGTCGTACATTAGATCTCTAGACTTATTCATCCTACATATCTCCAACATTGTATCCTTTGACCTAACTCTTTTCATTTCCTCCCAACCTTCCACCCCTGGTAACCACTGTTTTATTTTGTTTCTATGCATTTGACGTTGTTTTCTTTTTAAAAAAAAGATTTCACATATAAGTGAGATCATGCAATATTTCTCTTTTTGTGTCTGGCTTATGTCATGTAGCATAATGTCTTCCAGGTCCATCCATGTGTGGCAATGGCAGGATCTCCTTTTTAAGGCTGAATAATATTCCATTTTATGTATGAACAGACTTCAAAAAGTACATGGAATGAAATTAAAAATAAAAATGTATATAAACTTCTCAACATAAGCTACATCAAGTTCAAGACACTTTTGTAGGCAACAATACCGGTTATTTAGTCCATCCCTAAAGAACTGAGGGTCCTGGGAATTTAATCATGTCAATGCAATCTCTTTTACTTATTAACTGAAGAAAAATGGGTGCCCTTTAAAGATTTTTTAAGATTAGAAAAACAAAAAGAAGTCAGAGGAAAACAAATCAAGAGTGTAAAGAGGATGCCTAATGAATCCCCATCAAAACTCTTGCAAAATTGTGGTTTGATAAGAGGAATGAGCAGGAGCATTGTTGTGGAGGAGTCTCTGATGAAGCTTTCCCAGGCATGTCTCTGCTACAGCTTTTGATTTTCTCAAAACACCCTAATAATGAGCAAATGTTATGATTTCTTTGCCATCCAGAAAGTCAACAAGCAAAATGCCTTGAACATCTCAAAACACTGTTGCTATGACCTCTGCTCTTGACCAGTCTGCTTCTGCTTTGACTGGACATTTCTACTGCCTAGTAGACATTGGTGTGATTTGTGCTTTGTCTTCAGGATCATACTGACAAAGCCATGTTTCATCTCCTGGTACAATTCTCTGGAGAAATGCTTCAACATCTTGATCCCACTTGTTTAAAATTTCTATTGAAAACTCTGTTCTCACTCTGGGGACTGTTGTGGGGTGGGGGGAGCGGGGAGGGACAGCATTAGGAGATATACCTAATGCTAAATGACGAGTTAATGGGTGCAGCACACCAACATGGCACATGTATACATATGTAACAAACCTGCACATTGTGCACATGTACCCTAAAACTTAAAGTATAATAATAATAATAATAAAGAAAACTCTGTTCTTGGCTGAGTATAGTGGTTCATGTGTGTAATCCCAGCACTTTGAGAAGCCAAGGTAGGTGTATTGCTTGAGCCCAGGAGTTTGAGCACAGCCTGGGCATCATAGTGAGACCCCATCTCATATAAACAAACAAACAAACCAGCCACCCACCCATCCATCCATCCATCCATCCATCCATCCATCCATCCATCCATCGTGGCATGTACTTGTGGTCCCCGCTACTTGAGAAGCTGAAGTGGGATGATCACTTGAGCCTGGGAGGTCAAGGCTGCAGTGAGCTGTGATCACATCACCTTACTTCAGCCTGGGTAACAGAGCAAGACCCTGTCTTGAAAAAAGAAAGCAAGCAAACTCAGCTGTGTATCTGAAGCTAGACTGGGTGCAATGGCTTTGGCACCCATCAAGTGGAAAGTTTGCTCAACTTTAATTGTGTAAGCTGAATCAATTGAGATGTCTCTGGTGTTGGCTGCTATTTCTGCTGTTGTCAGTCCTCTCCAATTAGAATGAACAGAATTATTTTTTGCAAATTGATGTGGACAGTCTGCTGCTGTGGGCTTTGTCTTTAACATCATGTCATCCCTTGTTAAAACTAGTTATCCATTTGTAAACTGCTGATTTCTATGGGGCATTGTCTCCACAAACTTGTCATAAACCATCAATAATTTCACCATTCTTCCACCCAAGCTTCACCAAAAATTTGATATTTGTTCTTGCTTCAATTTTAGCAGAATTCATGTTGTCCCCTAGGGCCTGTTTTCAAACTAATATCTTATCTCTCTGAGTACCTCAAACTACATCCTGTTGAAGCATGTTATAACAAGTTAGTATGAGATAATTTTTGTGCAAAAAAAATTGAAATCCACTCATAGTTTTTTCTTAATATGCATTTCCATGAACTTTTTGAAGATGCTGTCACACACACACACACACACACCACATTATTTATCTAATTATCTGTCAATGGATGCTTAGGTTGTTTCCGTATCTTGGCTATTGTGAATAATGCTGCAATGAGCATGGGAGTTCACATATCCCTATAAAATATTGACTTCACTTCCTCTTGGTATATACCCAGTAGTGACATTGCTGGTTCATATGGTAGTTCTATTTTCAGTGTTTTAAGAAGACTCCATATTGTTTTTCATAATGACCGCACCAATTTATATTCCCACCAATAGTGTACAACAGTTCCATTTTCTCCATGTCCTTGCCAGCACTTATTATCTCTTGTCTTTTTCATAATAGTCACCCTTCATTGTAGTTTTGGTTTACATTTCCCTAATAATTAATGATGATATTAAGCACCTTTTCATATACCTGTTGGCTATTTGCATATCTTTTTTGGAAAAAAAATGTCTATTTAGGTCCTTTGTCCATTTTTAAATCAGGTTATTTTTCTACTGTGTTGTGTGAGTTATTAATATATTATGGATTTTGCAAATATTTTCTCCCAATACTCAGGCTGCCTTTTCATTTGGTTAATCCTCTCCTTATTTTAAAATCTTCTTTAGTCTGTTCTTCTATACACAATTCATTTATCTTTCAGTACAATTCCAATTAATCCCTGTTTTGTAGTGGATTAAGGCAATTCTATGATACAGTTTTTCTTTTATCTATTTTTAAATAAGTTATCAATAGTGGAATATTCCTACCATCTCCAAAGTATCAGAAATATTTTTATTTGTCTTTAACTATCTGGAACATTGGCATATGCACCCCTTATGCCTTCATATCTCAGTTTTCTCCAAAGGAAGGAACAAACTGTTGGAGGTGGCATTTGAGAGCTAATCTCAGCTCTGATTCTCAGTGTGTGGGTGCTAGGCTTGTTTTCTTCATAGAAGCAGGGACGAGATTTATGAAGATGGGGAGAAGAACCCACAAACTGCTGAAGTATTAGCAATTGCCATCCAATCCTAAAACACAGACAGGCAGAGAAATAGCACTAATGGCTGACTCAGAGCCATTTTGCTTATCAAAGAAGACCCAACATATCAACACACAAATCATCTACATAATTAAGAATCTATCAAAACGGTTCTGTTTTTAATTTTTCTCTTTTTGATACCCATATAGGTACTTTCAAGAAGCAAAGCAATGCATTCTATGCAACAGGATAAAATCCTACCGTATCTTGCCTCCATCACTTCCTAATCATTCAGTTTTAATAGTTTTAGCCATTAAGGTGGCTGTGGGTATTTAAAAAGAGAATATATAGAAAGTGCTTGAATCATAGGCATACTCAGTGTTTTAAATGCCATTATCATCATTGCTATTGTTAGTAGAATTATAACAAATTATGTGAAGCATCAGATCAAATTATTGATTATACATGTACTCACTTCATTTTTTGTCATAATCTAAGAAGGAAAATAAAAACTATTAAAACCAGAAAAATGCCATTGTTTGGGTAGCTTTGAACTTCTGAAATACATCACGTTACTCCCCCTTTACAGCAGTTAAATTCTTCTTTGCTGAAGCATTTCTGTATTCATGTTTAGGCTCACTCAGACTAAATTTGTTTCCACTGTGAATAGAATAAAATGACATGTGAAAATTCTCTCATCTCTATTTTTCCTTATTAGTTATATAATGTGACATTTTTAAAGAGTGAGGGCTGGGATTTCAAAAAAATTTCATTTTCTGAATCTCAAAATTAAACAGAATGAAAATGTATACCTCAATGATAAAAGCTTTAATTGCTTATAATATGTAAGAAATATTGGGAGCATGTCATTTGCTCCTCAACAGGATTTTAAGTTTCACAAAGAAAGGTGTGAGACTGTCTCTCTTCCTTTTATCAAGAAGCTGTCAGTTTTCTGCTTTCAAAAGAGGCTTGATAATTGTATAAATACAGATTTTTTAGCTGAATATGGAATAAATAATTCATTTCAATACTTAATAATGAGATATTAGCGCCTAATAGGTAGAGCTAAAACATTTCCTGTTTGCTATGTATGATTCATTGTGAGGGGTAGACAGTGTAGGAGCATATTTATTTCTTAAAGTTCTTGTTAGTCACAAACAAAACACAATTGCTACCATATTTGAGCCCCTACTGCATAGCAGGTCTTATGGTAGAAGTGTTATATATGATATTTCATTTAGTCTTCTTCCAGAAGGTGAGATTATTATTATTGTAGCCATTTTACAGGTTATAAAACTAAGACTCAAAGAGAAGTGGCCTCTGCGGTTACTAGCTAGGACGTCCTAGGACTGGGATTCTAAACTGAGTTTCCTTGGCTTTCAAATCCACATTCTTTTCAGGAATGCCACAGCTCTTCTGTTTATGCTGGTTGGGCCTATTCTGCACCAGGGTTGTATTCGAACTAAAACATATCTAGAAATGCACAAAGGCCAAGAAATACCCAACCTTTTCTACTGTTTGACCTGCATGAGGGCTGCCTTTAGGAGTCTCTCCTAGCAGTGAGTGCCAGAAAATATCATTAAAACTCCATCAGTCCCCTGGAACAATCAGGTGTGCAGGCATATTTGATCGTTGAACAGATCTAAATGGAAAGGCATTTAATTTGCAAGCCCAGGCCAAGTTACAAGAGATCAAAGAAAAAGGGAGTCCTCTGGTGAATTTCAAGATGCATTAAATGCACATGGAGCCAAGTCTATCACCCTTCCCTCTGTTTTGCTTTTTTGGGTCAAAAATCAGTTTTGCACAGACATATTTTGGAAACTCAATAATTTATAAATAAGTTGTGTGTGTGACCACAGTGCCTGCCATATTTTAATTTGTAAGTTTGGAGTTTATGACCATTATTTCTTCTGCTGTGCTCTTCTTGCTTAAAGTTAATCAAGTTTGCTGTTCTCCAGATGCTCAGCTCCCAGTGCCCCAAGGCAGGGAAGCTGTCTGTGTATGAAGATCCTAGAGCTGGCAGGAAGAGTCATCAGATTACTCTCTATCTGCAGGATGCCTGGCCTCCTAAGACCTTGACACCATCCCCACACCTTGCAGCCAAGGAACCTCTAACTGTTCAGGATACAGAGACAGTGATTCTCTACTTTAGCCTTATATAGAATTTGACAGAACAATGAATGAGGTGTTCTCTCTACATTTTACCAGGGAGCTATAATAGCTATGGCACAAGTAATAAAGCTAACATGTGCTGAGCATTTATTCCATGCCAAGCAGAGTTCAATCTGTGAAATGGCTCATAAAGTTATCTCATTTTATTCTTTCAACACTCTGTTGTCATCCCCATCCCCGTTTTACACTTGAGAAAATAAAGCACAGAGAGGTTAGTACCTTGCCCATAGTTACATAGCTAGTAAGATACATGTCCATTGGCCCAACCATCTGACCATCAACATTCTGAACTACAATACAAGCACACCAGGTTACCTCCTCTTCCTTCGTTAGTGGCCTATCCAAAATTAAGAGAGAAATCCGAAGAAAGCAAACCAAAAAGGATGCTTTTGCAGTATACCTTGAAATCAATTATTTAGCAAAGACTTACTGAGCACCTTCTATGTGGCAGAATACTACAGCATTGCTGTTCAAAATAAATAAATAAATATGTGTCATTCAATAAATTACATAGTAGCCTCATTAAAAATAAGAATAAACAGGCCTAATTAATTTTAATAATATATTTTATTTAAATCAATAGATTCAAAATTTTGGCATGTATTCAATATGACAAATTATTAATGACATATTTTACATCCTTTTGTCATATTGTCTTCAAAATCCAGTGTGTATTTTGCAGCACATTTTAACTTTGACTAGTCACATTTCAAATAATCAGTAGACATATGTAGCTGATAGCTACCATGTTAGAAAGCACAGCTCTGGATAGTTTCTAAGAGTGTAAACAAATGGTGGTTTCCACGTCAAGGAACGAACAGTGGAAAATGCAGACAACACAAGGCAGTGATTGCAGAAGTGTAAAAATTGTGATGTTAGGGAAGTACATAGAGCATGCTGGGATCACCGAAGAGGGGCCTGTAATTCAGCCTATAACAGGGGGAAAATTAGGGAAAAAAATAGGAAGTCTGGTGGTCTGGCCTACCGATGTGTAATAATTAAAAACCAATGTAAGACCCCGTATAGCCACTAAAAACAAAAGGAAAAAAGAAAAGGGCACACATAAACAGCCAATGAAGACATTTAGAAGAAGAATTAGCTCAGTAAACAAAATAAAAATTTTAAAATTTTTCTTTTTCAATTTTTAGGTTCTGGAGGTACATGTGCAGGCATTCCCTTGTTACATGGGTAAATTACATGTCACTGGTGTTTGCTGTACAGATTACTTTGTCACACAGGTTATATGCATAGTACCCAATAAGTAGTTTTTTGACTCTCAACCTCTACTGCCAAGTAGGCCCCGATGTCTGTTGTTCCCACCTTTGTGTCCATGAGTACTCAAGGTTTAGCTTCCACTTATAAGTGAGAATATGCCATATTTGGTTTTCTGTTCTTGCATTAAGTCACTTAGGATAATGGCCTCCAGCTACATCCATGTTGCTGCAAAAACATGATTTCATTCTTTTTTTATGGCTGCATGGTATTCAATGGCATATATGTACCACACTTTCTTTATCCAGTCCCTCATTTGAGGGTGTCTAGGTTGATTCCATGTCTTTGCTATTGTGAATAGTGCTGCAATTGAACATATTATTTCATATATCTTTTTGTAGAGTCATCTACAATCCTTTGGGTACATACCAAGTAATGGGATTACTGGGTTAAATTATAGTTCTGTTTTAATTTCTTTGAGAAATATCCAAACTGCTGTCAACAGTTGCTGAACTAATTTACCTTCCCACCAGGAGTGCATAAGCATTCTCTTTTCTCTGCAAACTTGCCAGCATCTGTTTTTTTTGGTTTTTATTTTATTTTTTGAACTTTTTAATAACAGCCATTCTGACAAATGTGAGATGGTATTTCATTGTGGTTTTGATTTTCATTTCTCTAATGATCAGTGATGCTGAGCATTGTTTTACATGCTCATTGTCTGTGAGTATGTCTTCTTTTTAGAAGTGTCTGTTCATGTCCTTTGCCCAGTTTTCAATGGGGTTGTTTGGTTTTTGCTTGTTGATTTGTCTTAAGTTCCTTATAGATTCGTATATTAGACCTTTGTTGGATACATAGTTTGTGAATATTTTCTCCCATTCTGTAGGTCATTTGTTTATTCTGTTGATGGTTTCTTTTGCTGTACTTTAGTTTAATTAAGTTCCACTTGTCAATTATTTTGTTGTTGTTGTTGCAGTTGCTTTTGGAGACTTCATTATGAAATCTTCGCCAAGGCTTGTGTCCAGAATGGTATTGCCTAGATTTCCTTCTAGGGTTTTAAAAAAGTTTTAGGTTTCATATTTAAGTCTTCAATCCATTTTGAGTTGATTTTTTTTATATGGTAAAAGGAATGGGTCCAGTTTCAATCTTCTGCATATGGCTAGCCAGTTATCCCACCATCTTTTATTGAACAGAAAGTCCTTTACCCATTGCTTGTTTTTGTCACTTTGTCAAAGATTGGATGGTTGTAGGTGTGCAACTTTATTTCTTGGTTCTCTAAACTGTTCCATTCATCTATGTGTTTGTTTTTGTACCAGTATCATGCTGTTTTGGCTACTGTAGCCTTGTAGTAAAGTTTGATGTTGGGTAGTGTGATGCCTCCAGCTCTGTTTTTGTTTTGTTGTGTTTGGCTTAGGATTGCTTTAGCCATTTGGGCTCTAACACAAGAAAGTTTTAGAAATAACCTTCTCTGTGTACTTAAAAATACAAAATTCAAAATAAATAAAGAGGGAGAAAAGAGATCCAAAGAAGAGACAAGAGAAAGAGATAAAAGTGAGCTAGCAGAGCTCTAGAAAAGAAGTTGAAGACAAAATTATTCCAAATTATTCCAAAATTGAGACACCTATTAGCAATAGCATGAAATGGTATAGATGCTGCTGAAAAAAATAGTCACCTGAAGGACAAGTTATTTACAACCAATAATACAAAGAGTAAAAAGTAAAAATAAAAGTGTGTTGAGAAAAGATGCTATGTTTAGAAGATGAGCAAGGGGAACAAATACATGGCCAGTAGTTACTGTAGAAGTACAGAGTACAAAAGGTATTCAAAGGTGTGATGGGAAGCAAAGTAAAATAAATTCTCTCTGGAATAGAGGAAGATATAGCTTTGTATATTAAGAAGGTACATCATATTCCTGGAAAAAAATGGATAGAAAATGACCAGTACCTAGGACATGAACTAGAAAATTAGCTGAATGTTAAAGAAGGAGTCCTTTGCACATCTTGAGTCAGTCTTATTCAGAGCAATGATCAGTTCCAGATGACAGTTGAATAATGTGGGCAAAGTCCTGGGAAGAGGAATAGAAAAGAGCTATCCAAGAATTTAAAAGGAGCCCGAATTACCACTTATATATTGCCCAACAGGAAAATATTTGTAAACATGCATGGCCATGGGCAATGCAGCTCTGATATTAGTTGGGTTGTGTCCCCCCAACCCCCACCAAATTCATACCTTCAAATCCTAACCCCCATATCCCAGAATGTGACCTTATTGGAAATAGAGTCACTGAAGATATAATTAATTGAGATAATGTTATACTGGAGTAGGGTGAGACCCTAATCCAATAACACTGGTGTCTTCATAGCAAGGAAAAATTTGGACATAGAGACAGACATACATAAAGGAAAGATGATGTGAAGAGACCCAAGGAGATGATGGCCATCTACAAGATGAAGAGAGAGGCCTGTAGCAGATCATTCCTCCACCTTCCTCAGAAGGTGTAGCCTCCAAAACTGTAAATTTTTATTCTTTAAGCCACCCAGTTTGTGGTGTAGTCATGTATCACTTAATGACAGGAATATATTCTGAGAAACGTGTTCGGTGATTTCTTTGTTGTGCAAACATGAGAGTGTGCTTACACAACCCTGGATAGAACAACCCACTACACACCTAGGCTATATGGTAAAGTCTATTGCTCCTAGGCCACACAGCTATGCAGGGTATTACTGTACTGAGTACTACAGACAATAGTAACACAATGGTAAGTATTTGTGCATCTAAACATACCTAAATATACAAAAGGTACAGTCAAAATATGGTATAATAGATGAAAAACAGTACACCTGTATAGGCACTTACCATGAATGGAACTTCAGGGGTAGAAGTCAGTGAGTGAATGTGAAGGCCTAGGACATTACTGTACACTACTGTGGACTTTATAAATACTGTGTACTTAGGCTACACTAAATTTATAAACATATTTTTCTTTAGTAATAATCTTGGCTTAGTATCACTTTTTATTTTATAAACTTTTTAATTTTTAAAAATCTTTTTGACTGTTTTGTAGTAACACATCTTAGAGCACAAGCTCATTTACAGCTGTATAAAAATCTTTTCTTTATATCCTTATTCTCTAAGCTTTTTCCTATTTCCAAAATGTTTTATTCATTTGTTTTTCACTTTTTAAACTTTTTTGTTAAAAACGAGCACACAAACACCCATTAGTGTAGGCCTACTTAAGATCAGGATTATCAATATCACTTGTTTTCTTCCTCCGCATCTTGTCCCACTAGAAGGTCTTCAGGGCCGCTAGCCCATATGGAGCTGTCATCTCCTACAATAACGCTTTCTTCAGGAATACCTCCTGAAGGACCTACCTAAGGCTGTTTTACAGTTAACTTAACAAAAAAAATAAGTGCAAGGAGTGCACTCTAAAATAATGATAAAAAGAATAGTAGAGTGAATATGTAAACCACTAACACTTTGTTTATTGTCATCATCAAGTATTATGTACTGTGTACAATTTCCTGTGCTATATTTTTATAGACTGGAAGCGCAGTAGGTTTGTTTATACCATCATCACCACAAGCGAGTGAGTAATGTGTGATATTTGATGGATACAATGTCACTAGATGATAAGAATTTTTCAGCTCCTTTGTAATCTTATGGGACCACTGTCATATATGTAATTCATCATTGACCAGAATGTCATTATGCAAGTGCAGGACTGTTCTTTTTATGGCAGCCTTAGTAAACTAATACAAACTTTCATGAGCCTGTCTTGTGAAAACTCCAGCATAGAATCTAGCCAGTAGAGAGATGAATTTAAAATACAGATCTGTAAAGACAGCAAATACTAAATCCTATGGCTAAACAACTGTGAAGGCTAAGGTTACAGAATAGAAAGCAGTCATTTAAAATATCAATAATGTAAAATTAATAAGAAAATAAATTGGCATGAAAGAGATACATGGAAATGCAAATCTGTCAGTGTCCTCATCTTTCAAAGTCATGCCTCAGTAGATACATGTCTAAAGTTAATACAATGAAGAAAAATTTAAACGGCTAGGCTTAATCATTTTGGGTAAAATTAGGAACAAAATAAAAACGCTTACTATAGTGATTATTTAACACCATTCTCAATGTGTTTGTCAGTGCAGTTAGGTATGACACAGAAATTATGGTTATAAATGTTGGAAAAATCTCTTGGCACAGGACAAGATTGTTGTCATAAAATAATAAGTATTCAGATAAATATATAACACCCAAAATGTTTCATGTTAGAAATAAACAAAAAAAAACTTTAAAAATCCCAATTAAAATTGTTAGAGCAACACAAAATCAGGGATAACTCTAGAAATAGTATAGACTTTGTGTGAACAAAGCACTATTACCTGTTTAAAGGCATAAAGAATGACTTAAGTAGAGTAACATATCATGTACTACAGGAGACTGAATCCTGTAATATGTCAGTCAGTCTTTTCAAATAAATGTATATGTTGAATGTAGTTCCAAGTTTAAAAAGCTGGGATTGGGGCCAAGATGGCCAAATAGGAACAGCTCTAGTCTGCAGCCCCCAGTGAGACCAACACAGAAGGTGGGTGATTTCTGCATTTCCAACTGAGGTACCCAGTTCATCTCATTGGGATTGGTTAGTCAGTGGGTGCAACCCACAGAGAGGGAGCAGAAGCAGGGTGGGGCATTGCTTCACCCAGGAAGTTCAAGGAGCTGGAAGGACCTCCCTCCCCCAGCCAAGGAAAACTGTGAGGGACTATGCTGTCCAGCCTGGATACTACACTTTTCCCATAGTTTTTGCAATCTGCAAATTAAGAGATTCCCTGATGTGCCTACACCACCAGGGCCCCAGGTTTCAAGCACAAAGCTAGGCAGCTGTTTGGGCAGACACCAAGCTAGCTGCAGAAGTTTTTTTCATATCCCAGTGGCGCCTGGAACCTCAGCAAGACAGGACTGTTTACTCCCCTGGAAAGGGGGCTGAAGCCAGGGAGCCAAATGGTCTCGCTCAGTGGGTCCCACTCCCGTGGAGCCCAGCAAGCTAAGAGCTACTGGCTTGAAATTCTTTTTTTTTTTTTTTTTTTTTTATTATACTTTAGGGTTTTAGGGTACATGTGCACAATGTGCAGGTTTGTTACATATGTATCCATGTGCCATGTTGATTTCCTGCACCCATTAATTCGTCATTTAGCATTAGGTGTATCTCCTAATGCTGTCCCTCCCCGCTCCCCCCACCCCACAACAGTCCCCGGAGCGTGATGTTCCCCTTCCTGTGTCCATGAGTTCTCAGTGTTCAATTCCCACCTATGAGTGAGAACATGCGGTGTTTGGTTTTTTGTCCTTGCGATAGTTTACTGAGAATGATGTTTTCCAGTTTCATCCCATTGTGGAAGTCAGTGTGGCGATTCCTCAGGGATCTAGAACTAGAAATACCATTTGACCCAGCCATCCCATTACTGGGTATATACCCAAAGGACTATAAATCATGCTGCTATAAAGACACATGCACACGTATGTTTATTGCGGCACTATTCACAATAGCAAAGAGTTGGAACCAACCCAAATGTCCAACAACGATAGACTGGATTAAGAAAATGTGGCTTGAAATTCTTGCTGCCAGCATAGCAGTCTGAAGTTGACCTGGGACAATTGAGCTTGGTTGGGGGAGGGGCATCCACCATTACTGAGGCTTTAGTAGGTGTGTTTTCCTCTGGCAGTCTTAAGGAGGCTGGGAGGTGTGGACTGGGCAGAATTCACCACAGCACAGCAAAGTGGCTGTGGTCAGACTGCTTCTCGAGATTCCTCCTCAATGGGCAGGGCGTCACTGAAGGAAAGGTAACAGCCCCAGTCAAGGGCTTACAGATAAACTTGCATCTCCCTGGGACAGAGCACCTGGTGGATGGGGTGGGTCTGGGTGCAGCTTCAGCAGATTTAATCTCTCCTGCCTGCCAGCTCTGAAGAGAGCAGATGATCCTGACAAGAGGGATTCTCCCAGCACAGCACACCAGCTCTGTTAATGGACAGACTGCCTCGTCAAGTGGGTCGCTCACCCCCGTGCCTCCTAACTGGAGATACCTCCCAACAGGGGTTGACAACTGATACAGGAGAGCTCCAGCTGGCATCAGGCTGGTGCCCCTCTAGGGTGAAGCTTCCAGTGGAAGGAGCAGGCAGCCTCCACTGGTGATACCCAGGTGAACAGGGTCTGGAGTAGACCTCCAGCAAACTGCAGCAGACCTGCAGAAGAGAGTCCCAACTGTTAGAAGGAAAACGAACAAACAGAAAGCAATAACAGCAACATCAACAAAAAGGACCCTCACACAAAAACCCTATCCAAAGGTCATCAGCCTCAAAGATTGAAGGTAGATAAATCCACAAAGATGAGGAAAAAACAGCACTAAAATGCTGAAAATTCCAAAAAACAGAATGCCTCTTCTCCAAATGATCACAACTCCTCTCCAGCAAGGGCACAAAACTGGACGGAGAATGAGATTGATGAATTGACAGAAGTAGGCTTCAGAAGGTGGGTAAAACAAAGTTCTCTAAGATAAAGGAGCATGTTCTAACCCAATGCAAGGAAGCTAAGAACCTTGACAAAAGGTTACCGGAACTGATAACTAGAATAATTAGTTTAGAGAGGAACAAAAATGACCTGATGGAGCTGAAAAACACAGCACAAAAACTTCGTGAAACATACACAAGTATCAATAGCTGAATCGATCAAGTGGAAGAACAGATATCAGAGATTGATGATCAACTTAGTGAAATAAGGCGTGAAGACAAGATTAGAGAAAAAAGAATGAAAAGGAATGAACAAAGCCTCCAAGAAATATGGGACTATGTGAAAAGACCAAACCTGCAATTGATTGGTGTATCTGAAAGTGACAGGGAGAATGGAAACAAGTTGGAAAACACACTTCAGTGTATTATCCAGTGAGGTATTGCTCATCACAAGAGGGCATTAGCTGCGAAGGTCTGTCCGCAGACCCTGACCCAAAAGATGGGTGAATAAAATGTATGCTAACATACAGATATTCCGCTTTGCCAGTCCAGCTGAGGGTCCGAGGCCACTCAGAGACTCCAAGGACAGTCCTGTAAAGAAGGCCCTGAGCAGCTCGCACTCCAGGCATTTATTTAGTATACAATTAACCACAGAAGCTTGAGTAAACACATTTGTGGATAATTAACATGGTTAAGAGAGTAGTTCTATGAATGAGAAAACCACCATCCCCCACACACACCCACACACCCACACACCCACCCCCAGAAGGCCATCTGTCTCAAAGGTTAGTTAATGGAGGTAGGGTAAACAGACTTAACTGGGGAAGCCTCTATTGTTCCTAGTATTTACCCTATGACCTAATGCTCTAAGGTAAGAACCAGCCACCTTCAGCCTGTTCACATATTACAACCTATGTAACCTTTCAGCCTTCCAAAAAGGTTTGTGACTATTCCCTATAACTTTCCCTAATATTTCTCTTTAATATTTCTGCCCCCATCCTGAGTGAATCCAAACAATCCAGGAGAACTTCCCCAACCTAGCAAGACAGGCTAACATTCAAATTCAGGAAATACAGAGAACACCACAAAGATACTCCTCAAGAAGAGCAACCCCAAGACACCTAATTGTCAGATTCTCCAAGGTTGAAACCAAGGAAAAAAATGTTAAGGGCAGCCAGAGAGAAAGGTCAGGTCACCTACAAAAGGAAGCCCATCAGACTTCTCTGAGAGAAGACTTCTCCCAGAGAGGCAGTGGATCTCTCTGCAGAAACCCTACAAGCCAGAAGTGAGTGGGGGCCAATATTTGACATTCTTAAAGAAAATAATTTTCAACCCAGAATTTCATATCCAACCAAACCAAGCTTCATAAGTGAAAGAGAAATAAAATCCTTGACAGACAAGCAAATGCTGAGAGATTTTGTCACCACCAGGCCTGCCTTACAAGAGCTCCTGAAGAAAGCACTAAACATGGAAAGGAAAAACTGGTACAAGCCACTGTAAAACACACCAAAATAAAAAGACTGATGACATTATAAAGAAACTGCTTCAACTGGTGTGCAAAATACCCAGCTACCATCAGGATGACAGGATCAAATTTCCACATAACAATATTAAGTGTAAATGGGCTAAATGCCCCAATTAAAAGACACAGACTGGCAAACTGGATAAAGATTCAAGACCCATGGGTGTGCTGTATTCAGGAGACCTATCTCATGTGCAAAGACACACATAGGCTTAAAAAAAAGGGATGGAGGAATATTTACCAAGCGAATGGAAAGAAAAAAAAAAAAAAAAAAGCAGGGGTTGCAATCCTAGTCTCTGATAAAACAGAATTTAAACCAACAAAAACCAAAAAAGACAAAGAAGGGCATTACATAATGGTAAAGAGATCAATGTAACAAGAAGAGCTAACTATCCTAAATATATATGTACCCAACACAGGGGCACCCAGTTTCATAAAATAAGTTCGTAGAGACCTACAAAGAGACTTAGACTCCCACACAATAATAGCGGGAGTCTTTAACACTCCACTGTCAATATTAGACAGATCAACAAGACAGAAAATTAACAAGGCTATTCAACTGGAACTCAGCTCTGGACCAAGTGGACCTAATAGACATCTATACAACTCTCCACCCCAAATCAACAGAATATACATTCTTCTCAGTACCACATAGCACTTATTCTAAAATCGACAACATAATTGGATGTCAAACACTCTTCAGTAAATGCAAAAGAATGGAAATTATAAAAAACAGTCTCTCAGAGAAACAGAGCAATCAAATTAGAACTCAGGATTAAGAAACTCACTCAAAACCACACAACTACATGGAAACTGAACAACCTGTTCCTAAATGACTACTGGGTAAATAAGGAAATGAAGGCAGAAGTAAAGAAGTTCTTTGAAGCCAATAAGAACAAAGAGACAACATACAAGAATCTCTGGGACACAGCTAAAGCAGTGTTAAAAGGGAAATTTATAGCAGTAAATACCCACATCAGAAAGCAACAAAGATCTGAAATCAACACCCTAACATCATAAGTATAAGAACTAGAGAAGCAAGAGCAAACACGTTCAAAAGCTAGGAGAAGATAAGAAATAACTAAGACCAAAGCAGAACTGAAAGAGATAGAAACAGAAAAAACCCTTCAAAAGAACCAGTGAATCCAGGAGCTAGTTTTGTGAAAAGATTAACAAAATACATAGACTGCCAACCAGACTAAGAAGAAAAGAAAGAAGAATCAAATAGACACAATAAAAAATGATAAAGGGTATATCATGGTTGATCCCACAGAAATGCAAACTACCATCAAAGAATACTATAAACACCTCTATACAAATAAACTAGAAAATCTAGAAGAAGTGGATAAACTCCTCGACACATACACTCTCCTAAGACTACATCAGGAAGAAGTCAAATCCCTGAATAGACCAATAGCAAATTCTGAAACTGAGGCAGTAATTAATAGCCTCCCAACCAAAAAAACCCCAGGACCAGACGGATTCACAGCCAAATACTACAAGAGGTACAAAGGGGAGCTGGAACCATTTCTTCTGAAATTATTCCAAACAATAGGAAAAGAGGGGGACTCCTCCTTGACTTATTTTATTATGCCAGCATCATCCTGAAACCAAAACGTGGCAGAGACACAAGAAAAAAAGAAAATTTCAGGCCAGTATCCCTGATGAGCAGAGATTGGAAAATCCTCAATAAAATACTGGCAAACTGAATCCAGCAGCACGTCAAAAAGCTTATCCACCACAATCAAGTCAGTTTCATCTCTGGAATGCAAGGCTGGTTCAACATATGCAAATCAATAAATGTAATCCATCACATAAAGAGAACCAATGACAAACCACATGATTATCTCAATAGATGCAGAAAAAGGCCCTCGATAAAATTCAACACCCCTTCCTGCTAAAAACTATCAATAAACTAGGTATTGATGGAACATATCTCAAAATAGTAAGACCTATTTATGGGAAACCCATAGCCAATATCATACTGAATGGGCAAAAGATGGAAGCATTCCCCTTTGAAAACCAGCACAAGACAAGGATGCCTTCTCTCACCACTCCTATTTAATATAGTATTGGAAGTTCTGGCTAGGGGAATCAGGCAAGAGAAAGAAATAAAAAGTATTCAAATAGGAAGAGAGGAAGTCAAATTGTCTCTGTTTGCAGAAGACATTGTATATTTAGAAAACCCCATCATCTCAGTCCCGAAACTCCTTACGCTGATAAGCAACTTCAGCAAATCTCAGGATACAAATCAATGTGAAAGAATCACAAGCATTCCTATACACAAATAATAGACAGTCATAGAGCCAAATCATGAGTGAACTTCCATTCACAATTGCTACAAAGGGAATAAAATACTTAGGAATAAAACTTACAAGGGATGTGAAGGACTTCTTCAAGGAGAACTACAAACCACTGATCAAGGAAATAAGGGAGGACACAAATGGAAAAACATTGCGTACTCATGGATAGGAAGAATCAATATCATGAAAATGGCCATTCTGTCCAAAGTAATTTATAGATTCAGTGCTATCCCCAACAAGCCACCATTGACTTTCTTCACAGAATTAGGAAAAGCATCTTTAAATGGAACCAAAAAAGAGCCAGTATAGCCAAGACAATCCTAAGCAAAAAGAACAAAGCTGGAGGCATCATGCCACCTGACTTCAAACTATACTACAAGGCTACTGTTACAAAAACAGCATGGTACTGGTACCAAAACAGATACATAGACCAATGGAACAGAATAGAGGCCTCAGAAATAATGCCATACATCTACAACCATCTGATCTTTGACAAACCTGACAAAAACAAGCAAAGGGGAAAGGATTCCCTTAATAAATGGTGTTGTTAGCTGTGCATGGTGGCTCATGCCTGTAATCCCAGCACTTTGGGAGGCTAAGGCAGGTGGATTACCTAAGGTTGGGAGTTCAAGACCAGGCTGACCAACATGGAGAAACCCCATCCTACTAAAACTACAAAATTAGCTAGGCATGGTGGTGCATGCCTGTAATCCCAGCTACTTGGGAGGCTGAGGCAGAAGAATTCCCTGAACCCGGGAGGTAGAGGTTGTGGTGAGGCAAGATCGCACCATTGCACTCCAGCCTGGGCAACAAGAGTGAAACTCTGTCTCAAAAAAATGGTGTTGGGAAAACTGGCTAGCCATTTGCAGAAAACTGAAACTGGACCCCTTCCTTAAACGTTATACAAAAATTAACTCAAGATGGATTAAAGACTTAAACATAAGACCTGAAACCATAAAAACCCTAGAAGAAAACCTAGGCAATACCCTTCAGTACACAGGCATGGTCAAAGACTTCATGACTAAAACACCAAAAGCAATGGCAACAAAGGCCAAAATTTACAGATGGGATCTAATTAACTAAAGAGCTTCTGCACAGCAAAAGAAACTATCGTTAGAGTGAAGAGGCAACCTACAGAATGGGAGAAAATTTTTGCAACCTATCCATCTGACAAAGGTCTAATATCCAGAATCTTCAAGGAATTTAAACAAATTTACAAGAAAAAAAAACTCCATCAAAAAGTGGGCAAAGGATATGAACAGACACTTCTCCAAAGAAGACATTAATGTTGCCAACAAACATGAAAAAAAGCTCATTCATCATCACTGGTCATTAGAGAAATGCAAATCAAAACCACAATGAGATACCATCTCATGCCAGTTACAACGTCAATCATTAAAAAGTCATGAAACAACAGATGCCTGCGAGGATGTGGAGAAATAGGAATTCCTTTACACCATTGGTGGGAGTGTAAATTAGTTCAATAATTGTGGAAGACAGTGTGGCAATTCCTCAAGGATCTAGAACCAGAAATACCATTTGACCCAGCAATCCCATTACTGGGTATTTACCCAAAGGATTATAAATCATTCTAGTATAAGGACACATGCACACATATGTTCATTGCAGCACTATTCACAATAGCAAAGACTTGAAACCAACCCAAAAGCCCATCAATGATAGACCGGATTAAGAAAATATGGCACATATACACCATGGAATACTATGCAGCCATAAAAAGGATCAGTTCATGTCCTTTGCAGAGACAGGGATGAAGCTGGAAACCATCATTCTCAGCAAACTAGCACAGGAACAGGAAACCAAACACTATGTTCTCACTCATAAGTGGGAGTTGAACAATGAGAACACGTGGCCACAGGGAGGGGAACATCACACACTGTGTCCCGTCGGGATGGGGGCAAGGGAAGGGAGAGCATTAGGACAAATACCTAAGTCATGTGGGGCTTAAAACCTAGATGACGGGCACTGGCCATCAGAGAAAGGCAAATCAAAACCACAGTGAGACACCATCTCACACCAGTTAGAATGGCAATTATTAAAAAGTCAGGAAACTACAGGTGCTGGAGAGGATGTGGAGAAATAGGAACACTTTTACACTGTTGGTGGGACTGTAAACTAGTTCAACCATTGTGGAAGACAGTGTGGAGATTCCTCAAGGATCTAAAACTAGAAATACCATTTGACCCAGCCATCCCATTACTGGGTATATACCCAAAGGATTATAAATCATGCTGCTATAAAGACACATGCACACGTAGGTTTATTGAGGCACTATTCACAATACCAAAGACCTGCACCAACCCAAATGTCCATCAATGATAGACTGAATTAAGAAAATGTGGCACATATACACCATGGAATACTATGCAGCCATAAAAATGGATGAGTTCATGTCCTTTGTAGGGACATGGATGAAGCTGGAAACCATCACTCTCAGCAAACTATCGCAAGGACAAAAAACCAAACACCGCATGTTCTCACTCATAAGTGGGAATTGAGCAATGAGAACACTTGGACACAGGGTGGGGAACATCACACATCTGGGCCTGTCGTGGGGTTGGGGGAGCAGGGAGGGATAGCATCAGGAGATATACCTAATGTAATTGACGAGCTAATGGGTGCAGCACACCAACACAGCACATGTATACATATGTAACAAACCTGCAGGTTGTGCACATGTATCCTAGAACTTAAAGTATATATATACGTATATACGTATATATACGTGTATATACGTGTATATATATATGTGTATATACGTATATATACACATATATATATAAAACCTAGATGATGGATTTATAGGTGCAGCAAATCACCATGGCACATGTATACATATATAACAAACCTGCACATTCTGCACATGTATCCCAGAACTTAAAGTAAAATTTTTTAAAAAAAGGAAAAAAATGCTAATGGATAAAATCAAATTTAGAAAATGTTCAGGTAACTCCAAAGAAAACAGAATAGAAAGGACAGAGGCTAAAAAAAAGTAAATAAAAGAGGAACAAATAGAAAACAAAAAATGAAAGATCTAAATCTAGCCATATAATTACATTAAATATTAATGGAATAAAGATCCCAATTACAAGAAGAGGTTGTCATACAAAGAAAAAATCCAACTGCATAATATGTATAAGAGGCACATTAAATGTAAAGACATAGGTTAGTTCAGGCATCTGCAACCCCCTGGCCACAGAGACCGTACCAGTCTGTGGTCTGTTAGGAACCAGGCTGTGCAGCAGGAGGTGAGTGGCAGGTGATCAAGCAAAGCTTCATCTGTATTTACAGCTGCTCCCCATCACACACATAACTACCTGAGCTCCATCTCCTGTCAGATCAGTGGCGGCATTAGATTCTCATAGGAGTACAAACTCTATTGTGAACTGTGCATGCCAGAGAGCTAGGTTGTGCACTCCTTATGAGAATCTAATGCCTGATAATCCATCTCTGTCTCCTATCACCCCCAGATGGGACCATCTAGTTGCAGGAAAACAAGCTCAGGGCTCCCACTGATTCTACATTATGGCGATTTCTATAGTTATTTAATTATATATTACATTATGTAATAATGATAGAAATAAAGTGCATAATAAATGTAATGCACTTGAATCACCCTGAAACCATACCCCGGGCCCCCTACCCCAGTCTCAGTCCATGGAAAAAGGTCCCTGGTGCCAAAAATGTTGGGGACCACTGGGTTAGTTGGAATTTATCGTGAAGAAAACCCTGCAGACAGTACCTGAATACCAGAATTAAAATATTTCAAAACAAAGATACCACCAGAGGTAAAGAGGAATTGATAATGATTAAAAAGGTCAATCAATCAGGAAGACACAGCCATCAAATGAATATGTGTCAACTGACAGAGCTTCAAAATATATAAAGCAACAACTGACAGATGTAAAGGAAGGAGCTATTAATTTCACAATCATAGAGATTTTAACTCCTCTCTTTTAATAAGTGATAGAGAAAATGAGCAAAAATCAGTAAAGACAAAAATAGTTGAATAACTACCAAACACTTTGAATTAATTTTATGTAGTGTTACATCCCACAACTGCAGAATGTATATTCTTTTTAAGTGCGCATGGTACATTCACCAATAAATACTATATTCTTGGCAAGAAAACACATCTCAAAGACATGGAATCAACCTACATGAATCAATGACAGATTGGATCATAAAAATGTGGTAAATATAACCATGGAATACTGTGCACCCTTAAAAAAGAATGAGCTTATGCCTTTTGCAGGAACACAGATGGAGCTGGAGGCCATCACCCTTAGCAAACTAATGCAGGAACAGAAAACCAAATACTGCATGTTCTCACTTATAAGTGGGAGATAAATGATGAGAACTCATAGACACAAAGAGAAACAATAGGAACAAAGAGGGAAACAACAGACTTGAGGGTGGAGTGTGGGAGGTGGCAGAGGATCAGAAAAAAAATAACTATTGTGTACTAGGCTTAATACCTGAGTGACAAAATAATCTGTTCAACAAACCCCTGTGACACAAGTTTACCTACACGACAAACCTGCACATGTACCCCAATCCTAAAAGTTTAACTAAAAATCACGTATCAGTAAATTGTGAAGGATTGACATCATATAGAGACTGTTTTCTGACCACAGTGAAATTTAAATAAAAATTAACAACAATTAAGTATCTAAACATTTGGAAATTCGACAACAAATGTCTAAATGATCTATGGGTCAAGAAAGAAATAACAAGAGGAAAAAAATTGCAAGTGAAAGATAATAAAGTACAACATATTAAAATTTAAGTGATGCAAAGTAGAGTAAAATTTAAAGGTTTAAATGCTTATGTTTTTATAAAGGCACAAAACAAATGAACTAAGTTTCTACTTTAAGAAGCTAGAAAAAGAAGAACAAAGCAAATACAAAGTAAGTAGAAAAAAAAAAAACTAGTAAAACTAAAAGAAGAAATCAATAAAAGGAAAAAGAGAAAAGCAACAGAGAAAATTAAAAAGCAAAATATGGTTTGCTAAAAGATTAACAAATGCAACAAAACTAGACTGGTCAAAAAAAGGGAGAAAACTAATTACCAACATCACGAGTGAAAGATTCTACAGACCTTTAAAGGACAATAGAGTAATATAAACAAATCCATGCTAACAAATTCAACCACCAAGATGAAATTGACTAATTCCTTGAAAAATAAAATTTAACCAAACTGACAAAGATGAACCAAAGCTGAATAGCCTTACATCTACTAAAGTAACTAAACTTAGTATAAAAAACAGTACCACAAAAATCTCTAGGACCAGATAGCTTCATTTGAAAATTCTTTCAAATATTTACTGAAGAAACAACACAATATTTACAAAAAATCTTTCAGAAAACAAAGAAGGAAGAACTATTTACAACTCATTTTAAATGACCAGAAAAACTCTTAAAAAGAAAAAAAAAACTGCAAAAGACATAGAAAATTACAGCTGGGTGTGGTGGCTCACACCTATAACCCTAGTATTTTGGGAGACTGAGGCAGGAGTATTGCTTGAGTCCAAGAGTTTGAGACCAACCTAGGCTCTGTACTGCGACCTCATCTCTAATAAAAATAAAAATAAAAACAAGACATAGAAAATTACAGATAATTTCATTCCTTCAGAAATGAAAACAAATATTTCATAAACACTAGCAAATTGAATCCAGCAACATATTACAATGATAATACAACATGGCCAAGTAAGAGTTCCCTTTGAAAGATTGAAAGTTGCTTTACCATTCTAAAATCATTCTATGTAATTCATTATAGAAACAGAACAAAGGGGAAAATTTTGATGCTTTCAAATACAGATGGTCCCTAACTAATGGTGCCTCAAATGACAATTTATTTACTTTTTTTTTTTTGAGACAGAGTCTCGCTCTGTTTCTCAGGCTGAAGTGCAGTGGCACAATCTCGGCTCACTGCAACCTCCACCTCCTGGGTTCAAGCAATTCTCCTGCCTCAGCCTCCCCAAGTAGCTGGGACTACAGGTGCACGCCACCGAGCCCAGCTAATTTTTGTGTTATTAGTAGGCACAGGGTTTTGCCATGTTGGCCAGTCTGGTCTTGAGCTCTTGACCTCAGGTGATCCGTCTGCCTCATCCTCCCAAAATGCTGGTATTCCAGGTGTGAGCCACTGCACCCGGCCTTATTTACTTTTTGAAGGGTTTATTGGGATGGCACACCATCATAAGTCAAGGAGCATCTGTAAATGAAGAAAGCATTTGACAAGATTAAAAATCTATTCATTACAAAAATTCCAAGCAAATCAAGAATAGAAGAAAACTCTCATTCTTATAAAGGGGATTTATGAAAAATCTACAACTAACTTTATCCTTTACTGAACTATTAAGCACATTCCTTCAAACCAGGAAAAACAGAAAAATGTTAATTCTAATCACTTCTATTTAACATTAAATTTAGCCTCTATTTAGCATTCTAGAAGGTCCCAAATGTTGCAATAATTTTTTTAAAAAATAAAAAGTATAAAAATTAGAAATAATATTATCTCTCCAGAATTGAAGTAATTCCTTACATTGAAAGTTCTAAAGAGTATAAAAATCAACTACAGTACGAGAAATAAGTGATTGTAGCAAGTAGCAGGATACCAGGATAATATATGAAAATCAATAATTTGTTTATATAGTAAAAGCAAAACATCAGATATTAAAAAGCCATTTTATTTATAGTGGCATTAAATATAAATATAAAATATTTAGGAATAAATTGAAAAAATGGCATGCAAGACTTCTATCCTATAAACTTCAGAATAGAGAAGGGCTTCAAGATGACTAACTAGAAGCATTTTATGCCTGCCTTCTCCTCTTAGAAGAATGAAAGTAGCATGTAGAAAAGCACACCTAAAATACATTATCCAAGACAGAAAAATGAAATTCAACAGAAAGGTGACAGAAAACGTGAAATGCAAGGAAAGAGAAGGAAGAGAGGCAGTCTGCTTGGCTGGGATCTGAGAATAAGTTCCCAACGTGGGAAAAAGGTAAGCGAGAGATTTCCAGTGGCCCACATCCCCACATTAAAATTGTGCAATCCTGGCCACGGGAGAACCCTTTGGTCCTGCCAAGTCTGAAACTAACACAGGGAACTGCTACGAGGGAGGGAGCTCATGCTGGGTCCCACACCCTTTCTAAGACCTAAGCAGGCACAGCAAAGTGCCATTTTCAAACCCAGCACTTGGCCAACTGTACACTGTCCTAGGGCCCAGCAGAGCCAGGTCTGAGGTGTTAGGGAAACTTGGAATGTTGCTGCTGAAACTGGTGCACAAGATGGGAGCCCTCATGCAGGCAGGGCTGAGAAGTAAGCAAGGCATGGGTTACAGCTGCTGGTGCTGGGAAGTAAGCACCAATGGGACTGAGACCAGGACATGAGCAGGACACAACTTGCCACTGGAATTTACCTGCATGCTTGGCCAGAAGTTCCTGCAGTTGGGGCTGAGATCATCAACACACACTGTTCAGGACCCAGAGAATTATCCTGCCACTGCTACTGCTATTGCTCATACCACCCTGGCTGCCCAGGGGCCCAAGAACCCACCCACCCACCTGGTCTACCACTGCGACAAATGGAATTCAAGCAAGCCACCTGGAACCCCAAGAATTGCTCCACCAGTAACCATCAACACTGGTGCCAGCATAAACTGCTCTGGAACACGAGGATAGTCATGCTCAACTTAACCACTGCCACCACTGGGGCTTGGAGACTAGTCCACCTGGCATCCCAGTCCCCAGAACAACTTCAGCACAGCCTCCACTAATAACCATCCCCTAACACATAGAGGAAATCTTTACAGCCAAAGAAATCATACAAAGACTACACTACTGTAGATACTCAGAATCACAGTGAAAGTGCCCTACCCAACAAATACCATAGGTTTATCTTCAGTAAAAAGTTCTCCTCTATGAAAGCAAATCAAAAATAGGAAGAAGTGACTGTTGCACCAGATGTACTGATATCAATGTAAGGATATAAAAAACATGAAAGAGCAAATAAATAAATAAAAAATAAATTAAAAAATTAAATTAAAATAAAAAAGACACTTCCAAAGGAACACAATAATTGTCTAGCAATAAATTTGAAGAAAAACAAATTTCAAAATCCAAGATAAAGAGTTCAAAATATTAATTTTAGAAAAGTTCAGAGAGACAAAGGAATTCTGAAAAGCAATACAATACAAATAATTCACAAAAACAATTCAGGATATGAATAAGAAATTTACCAAAGAGATAGACATGTTTAAAAAGAACTAAATATACATTCTGGAACTACAGGATTCATTGAAAAAAACAGAAATATATTAGAAAGTGTCAGCAGTAGACTAGATCAAGCAGAATAAAGAATCTCAGAAATTGCAGACAGGTCTTTTAAAACAATCATAAAAATGAAGAAAAGATTGAGCAAAGAAAGACTTTGTGACATTTGGGACAACATAAAGCAAATGAATATTTGAAGTATCAGTATCCCTGAGGGCAAAGAGAAAAATTAAAGTATTAGAAAATTTACTTAATGAAATAATACATGAAAACATTCCAAGTCTAGCAAGAGATTTACTTAATGAAATAATACTTGAAAACATTCCAAGTTTTCAGCTCCAGGAGTCTCAGTGATCCCAAGGAAGATACAATGCAAAAAGGTCTTCTTTATGGCACATTATAGTTCAGCCCCAAGACACGTAATTATCAGATACTCCAAGGTTGAAATGGGAAAAAAATGTTTAAGACAGCTAGAGAGAAATTTCAGATCACCTACAAAGGGAAGCCCATCAGGCCACTAGCAGACATCTCAGCTGAAACCCTACAAACCAGAACAGATTCAGCTATGATGTGGTTTGGCTCTCTGTCCCCACCCAATTCTCACCTAAAATTTTAATCCCCATAATCCCCATGTGTCAAGGGCAGGACTGGGTGGAGGTAATTGAATCATTGGGTGGTTTCCCCATGCTGTTCTCATGATAATGAGTGATAGTGAGGCCCACCTCGGCCTCCCAAAGTGCTGGGATTACAGGTGTGATAGTGAGTTCTTATGAGATCTATGGTTTTGTAAGTGTCTGGCATTTCTCCTGCTTGCAGTCACTTCATCCTGCCAACCTGCGAAAAAGGCACCTGCTTCTCCTTTGCCTTCCACCATGATTGTAAGTTTTCTGAGGCCTCCCCAGCAATGCAGAGCTGTGAGTCAGTTAAACTTATTTCTTTTATAAATTACCCAGTCTTGGGTATTTCTTCATAGCAGTATGAGAAGAGACTAATACAGTAAATTGGTACTGGGAGTGGGGCATTGCTACAAAGATACGTAAAAATGTGGAAACAACTTTGGAACTTGGTAACAGGCAGAAGTTGGAATAGTTTGGAGGGCTCAGAAGAAGACAGAAAAATGTGGAAAAGTTTCAAACTTCCTAGAAACTTGTTGAATGGTTTTGACCAAAATGCTAATAGTGATATGGACAATGAAGTCCATGCTGAGGGGGTCTCAGATGGAGATGTGGAACTTGTTAGTAACTGGAATGAAGGTGACTCTTGCTATGCTTTAGCAAAGAGACTGGCAGCATTTTGCCCCTACCTTAGAGATCTGTGGAACTTTGAACTTAAGAGAGATGATTTAGGGTATCTGATAGAAGAAATTCCTAAGCAGGAAAGCATTCAAGAGGTGACTTGTGTGTTCTTAAAATAATTATGTTTTATGCATTCACAAAGATATGGTTTAGAATTGGAATGTATGTTTAAAAGGAAAGCAGAGTATAAAAGTTCGGAAAATTTGCAGCCTGATGATGCAATAGGAAAGAAAAACTCATTTTCTGAGGAGAAATTCAAGCTGCCTGCAGAAATTTGCATAAATAATGAGAAGCCAAATGTTAATTGCCAAGACAATGGGGAAAATGTCTCCAGGGCATGTTAGAGGTCTTCATGGCAGCCCCTCCCATCACAGGCTTGGAGGCCTAGGAGGGAAAAATGGTTTCACGGGCTAGGCCCAGGGCTTTGCTGCTTTGTGCAGTCTCAGGACTTGGTGTGTCCCAATCATAGCTAAAATGGGCCAATGTATAGCTCAGGCCATTGCTTCAGAGGGTGTGCAAGCCCCAAACCTTGGCAGCTTACATGTGGTGTTGGGCCTGTGGGTGCACAGAAGTCAAGAATTGAGAACCTCAGCCTAGAGTTCACAAGATGTATGAAAATACCTGGATGTCCAGACAGAAGGGTGCTGCAGGGGCAGAGCCCATGGAGAACCCATGCTAGGGCAATGTGGAAGGGAAATGTGGGGTGGGAACCCCCACACAGAGTTCCCACTGGGTCACTGCATAGTGGAGCTGTCAGAGCAGGATGGTAGATCCACTGACAGTTTGCACCATGCAGCTGGAAAGGCTTCAGACACACACACTTAACACAAGCCCATGAAAGCAGCTGGGATGGGGGCTGTACCCTGTAAAGCTACAAGATGAAGCTGCCCTAAGCCATGGAGCCCACATCTTACATCAGTGTGACCTGGATGTGAGACATGGAGTCAAAAGAGATCATTCTGGAGCTTTAAGATTTGACTGCCCTGCTGGATTTCAGGCTTGCATGGAGCCTGTAGCCCCTTTGTTTTGGCTAATTTCTCCCATTTGCAATGGGAGCATTTATTCAATGCCTGTACCTGCATTGTATCTAGAAACTAACTAACTTGCTTTTGATTTTACAGGCTCATAGGCAGAAGGGACTTGCCTTACCTAAGATGAGACTTTCAACTGTGGATTTTTGAGTTAATGCTGAAATGAGTTAAGACCCTGGTGACTGTTGGGAATGCATGACCGGTTTTGAAATGTGAAAAGACATGCGGTTTGGGAAGGGGCAAGGGCAGAATGATATGGTTTGGCTCTATGTCCCTACCCAAATCTCACCTCAAAAGACCATTACCAGGCACTACAAAAACTCATCAAAATACACAGACCAGTGACACTAAAAAGCACCTGCATAAAAAAGTCTGTAAAATAACTAGCCAACATCATGATCACAGGATCAAATCCATACATATCAATACTAACCTTAAATATAAATGGGCTAAATGCCCTGATTAAAAGACACAGAGTGGCAAACTGGATAATGAACCAAGATCCATTGGTATGCTGTCTTCAAGGCACCCATCTTACATGCAGTGACACACATAGGCTCAAAATAAAGGGATGGAAAAAAATGTACCAAGTGAATAGAAAACAGAAAAAAACAGGGGTTGCAATCCTAGTTTCTGACAAAACAGACTTTAAATGAACAAAGATCAAAAAAGATAAATAAAGGCATTACATAATGGTAAAAGGTTCAATTCATAGGATCTACCTATCCTAAATATATATACACCCAACACAGGAGCATTGAGATTCATAAAGCAAGTTCTTAGAGGCCTTCAAAGACATTTTTAGATTCCCACAGAATAATAGTGGGAGGCTTTAACACCCTACTGACAATATTAGATCATCGAGACAGCAAATTAACAAGGATATTGAGGATCTGAACTCAGCACTGGATCAAATGGACATGATAGATATCTACAGAATTATCCACCCCAAAACAACAGAATAAATGTTCTTCTCATCACCACATGGCACATACACTAAAATCAATCTCATAATTAGAAGTAAAACACTCTTCAGCAAATGCAAAGAACTGAAATCATAAGTCTTTCCTATCACAGTACAATCAACTAAAAATCAAGACTCAGAAATTCACTCAAAACCGTACAATTACATGGAAATTGAATAACCTGCTCCTGAATAACTTTTGGGTAAATAATAAAATTAAGGATGAAATCAAGAAGTTCTTTGAAACTAATGAGAGCAAGGATACAACATAATGGAATCTCTGGGACACAGCTAAGGTAGCGTTAAGAGGGAAATTTTTAGCACTAAATGCCCACATAAAAAAGTTAGAGAAATTTCAAGTTAACAACCTAACATCACATCTAAAAGAACTAGAGAACCAAGAGAAAACAAATTACAAAGCAAGAAGAAGACAAGAAATAACCAAAATCAGAGCTGAACTGAAGAAGATTGAAATACAAAATAACCATTCAAAGAATCAATGAATCCAGGAGATGTTTTTTGAAAAAATTAATAAAATAGATATACTGATACCTAGACTTGTAAACAAGAAAAGAGAGAAGAATAAAATAATCATAATCGGAAATAACAACAGCATTATTACCACTGACCCCACAGATATACAAACAACCATTGGAGAATATTATGAACACCTCTATTCACATTACCTGGAAAATCTAGAAGAAATGGATAAATTTCTGGACAAATACACCCTCCCAAGGCTGATCCAGGAAGAAATTGAATCCCTGAACAGACCAATAATGAGCTCTGAAATTGAGTCTGTAATTAATAGTCTGCCAACAACAACGTAAAAGCTCAGGACCAGATGTACTCACGGCTGAATTCTACTAGATGTACAAAGAAAAGCTGATACCATTCCTACTGAAACTATTTCAAAAAATTGAGGAGGGATTCCTCTCTAACTTATTAGATGAGGCCAGCATTATACTAATGCCAAAACCTGGCAGAGATACAACAAAAAATGAAAACTTCAGGCCAGTATCCTTGATGAACATTGATGCAAAAATCCTCAACACAATACTGGCAAACCAAATCCAGCAGCACATCAAAAATCTTAAACACCATGATCAAATAGTCTTTATCCCTGGGATGCAAGGTTTGTTCAACATATTCAAATCAATAAATGTGATTCATTACATAAACAGAACTAAAGACAAAAACCACATGATTATCACAATAGATGCAGAAAAGGCTTTCAATAAAATTCAATACCCCTTCATGTTAAAAAATTCTCGGTAAACTAGGTATTGAAGTAACATGCCTCAAAATAATGAGTCATACATGACGAACCCATGCCCAATATCATACTAAATGGGCAAAAGCTGGAATCATTTCTCTTGAAAATTGGCACAAGACAAGGATGCCCTCTGTCACCACTCTTATTCAACATAGTACTGGAAGTCCTGGCCAATCCTGAGCCAGGATTGCCCAGTCCTGGGCAATCAGCCAAGAGAAAGAAAGAGCATCCAAGTTGGAAGAGAGAAAGTCAAACTCTCCTTGTTTGCAGATGACATTATCCTATATCTAGAAAACCCCATAGACTCAGCCCCAAAACTTCTTAAGCTGATAAACAACTTCAGCATTTTCTCAGGATACAAAGTCAGTGTGCAAAAATCACTAGCATTCCTATACATCAACAGTCAAGCAGAGAGCCAAATTAGCAACACATTCACAATTGCCACAAAAGGAATAAAATACATAGGTATACATCTAACTAGCAAGGTAAAAGAGCTCTACTAGGAGCACTACAAAACACTGTTCAAAGAAATCAGAGATGACATAAACAAATGGAAAAACATTCCATGCTCATAGATAGGAAGAATCAATATCGTAAAAATGGCCATACTGCCCAAGCAATGTATAGATTCAATGCTATTTCTATTAAACTACCATTAAGGTGCTTCACAGAACTAGAAAAAAACTACTTTAAAATTAATATGAAACTAAAAACGAGCCAAATAGCCAAGGCAATCCTAAGCAAAAAGAATAAAGTTGGAAGCATCATAATACCTGACTTCGAACTACACTATAGGGTGACAATAACCAAAACAGGTTGGTACTGGTACAAAAACAGATACACAAACCAATGGAACAGAATATGGGACCCAGAAATTAAGCTGCATACTTACAAATATCTGATCTTTGACAAACCTGAGAAAAACCAGCAATGAGGAAAGAATTTCCTATTCAATAAATGGTGCTGGATAACTGACTAGCAAAATGCAGAAGATTGAAACGGGATCCCTTCCTTAAATCATATACAAAAATTAACTCAAAATGGATTAAATACTTTCTTTAATGTAAAACCCAAAACTATAAAAACACTGGAAGACAACCTATGCAACACCCTTCAGGATATAGGCGTGGGCAAAGATTTCATGATGAAAGTAATGGTAACAAAATCAAAAATTGACAAATGGGATCTAATTAAACTAAAGAGCTTCTGCAAGACAAAGGAAACTATCAACAGAGTGAGCAGACAACCTAAGCAATGGGAGAAAATTTTTGCAAACTATGCATCTGACAAATGTCTAATACTTAGCATCTATAAGGAACTTAGACAAATTTACAAGAAAAAAACAACCTCATTAAAAAGTGGGCAAATGACATAAACACTTTTCGAAAGAAGACATACATGAAGCCAATAAGCATATGAAAAAAAGCTCAGCATCACTGATCATTACAGAAGTGCAAATCAAAACCACAATGAGATATTATCTCACACAAGTTAGAAGAGCTATTATTAAAAAGTCAAAAAATAGCAGATGCTTGTAGGGTGGTGGAGAAAAAGTAATGCTTATACACTGTTGGTGGGAGTGTAAACTAGTTCAACGATGGTGGAAGACATTGTGGTGATTCTTCAAAGATCTAAAAACAGAAATACCATTCAATCCAGCAATCCAATGACTGGGTTTATACCCAGAGGAATGCAAATCTTTCTATTATAAAGACACATGCTTGCATATGTTTATTGCAGCACTGTTCACAATAGCAAAGACATGGAATCAACTTAAATGCCCACCAATGATAGACTGAATAAAGAAAATGTGGTACATATACACCATGGAATAGTATGCAGCCACAAAAAAACAAGATCATGCCCTTTGCAGGGACATGGATGAAGCTGGAGGCCATTATTCTCAGAAAACTAATGCAGGAACAGAAAACCAAATGCCGCGTGTTCTTACTTAAAATTGGCAGCTAAAAGATAAGAACACATGGACACATAGAGGGGAACAAAACACACTGTGGTCTATTGGAGGGTGAAAGGTCGGAGGACAGACAGGATAGGGAAAAATAACTAATGGATACTAGGTTTAATCCCTGGGTGATGAAATAATCTGTACAGCAAACCCCCATGACACAAGTTTACATATATAACAAACCCAACATGTACCCCTGAGTATAAAATAAAATTTATAAAAAAAGTGTTGAAAGAAAGGAGTAGAATATCCAGCAAATTTATCCATCATAGAAGAAAGAGAAATGAAGACTTTTCCAGACAAGCAAATGCTGAAGGAATTCATTACCACCACTAGATTGACCCTACAAGAAATGCTCAAGGGAGTCCTAAACCTGGAAGCAAAAGAACAAAATTTGCCATCATGAAAACACATCGAAGTACATAACTCACTGGTAAAGCAATCACACAAAGGAGGAAGAGAAAGGATTCAAATGGATACCACTAAAGAAATCTACCAAATCACACAATAAAAGAAAAAGGAACAATATAAAAAACAATCAGGAAACAACAATAGAATAGAAACAAAACCTCACATATCAATGATAACCCTGAATGCAAGAAAATTAAATTATTTACTTAAAAATACAGAATATTTTTAAATTAAAAATACAGAATATTTTTAAATTAAAAATACAGAATATTTTTAATTTAAAAATACAGAATATTTTTAATTTAAAAATACAGAATATTTTTAAATTAAAAATACAGAATATTTTTAAATTAAAAATACAGAATATTTTTAAATTAAAAATACAGAATATTTTTAATTTAAAAATACAGAATATTTTTAATTTAAAAATACAGAATATTTTTAAATTAAAAATACAGAATATTTTTAATTTAAAAATACAGAATATTTTTAATTTAAAAATATAGATTGGTGGTTCATGACTGTAATCCCAGCATTTTTGGAGGCCGAGGTGAGCAGATGCCTTGAGCTCAGGAGTTTGAGGCCAGCCTGGGAAACATGGCAAAACCCCATCTCTATGAAAAAATAAATTAGCTAGACATGGTGGTGCACACCTGTAGTTCCAGCTACTAGGGAGGCTGAAGTGGGAAGATTGCTTTAGTGAGGAATATATACTATTTCTCTCTCTCTCTCTCTCTATATATATATATATATTTATATGTATATTTAAAGATCCATATTTACATATATATACACACATACATAAACATATATAGACACATACACATATATAGATATATGTATTTAGCTATATATACATCTATATATACATATGCACGCATATATATGTATATATATACACACACACATATATACATATGGACATTTCCAAGAAAGGAATAGTATGTCCAGCAAAATTATCCATCATAATTGAAAGTGAAATTAAGACTTCCCCAGACAAGCAAACACTGAAGGAATTCATTACCACTGCTGGATCAACCCTACACTCTCTCTCATATATATATATAGAGAGTGAGAGCGTGCGTGTGAGAGATAAAGAATGGCTGAATGCATTTTTAAAATAATCTATTTGCTGCTTACAAGAAACTCATCTTACCAGTAAAGACATATACAGATTGAAAATAAAGTGAAGGAAAAAGATATTCCACAGAGATGGAAGTCAAAAGCAAGCAGGACTAGCTATATTTATATCAGATGAAATAGACTTTCAGTCAAAAACAGTAAAAAAAAAAAAAGACTAAGAAGGTCATCATATAATAACAAAAGGATTGATCCTCTGAGAGGATATAACAATTCCAAATATATATGCACACAACACTGGAGCACCAAGATTTATAAGGCACTAGATATAAAGGGAGGGAAAGACTGAGAAACAATAATAGTAAAGGACGTCAGCATCCCACTCTCAGCATTAGATAGATCATCTAGACAGAAAATCAACAAACATTGGATTTAAACTGAAATTTAG
Organism: Symphalangus syndactylus; assembly: GCF_028878055.3. Classification (NCBI taxonomy): domain Eukaryota; kingdom Metazoa; phylum Chordata; class Mammalia; order Primates; family Hylobatidae; genus Symphalangus; species Symphalangus syndactylus. The sequence goes on from NC_072429.2 coordinate 39,720,510, forward strand.
ACCAAACCCAAATGGTCCTCACAGATAATTATAGAATATTCTCTCCAACAATTGCAGAATATACATTCTTTTCATGAACACATAGAACATTCTGCAGGATTGACCATATGTTAGGCCAAAAAACAAGTCTTAAATTTTAAAAAGATTAAAATTACATCAAGTATCTTCTCATTCCCAATGAAATAAAACTAGAAACTAATATCAAGAGGAACTTTGTAAACCATATGAATACATGGAAGTGAAACACATGCACCTGAATGACCATTAGGTCAACAAAGAGATTAAGATAAAAATAAAAAAAATTCTAGAAACAAATGAAAATGGAAATACAATATAGCAAAACATGTGGGATACAGCAAAAGCAGTGCTAAGAAAGAAGTTTATAGTGATAAATGCTTATATCAAAAAGCAGAAAGATTACAAATTAACAATCTAACAATGGGCCTCAAAAAACTAGAAAAGCAAGAACAAAACCCCAAATTAGCATAAGAAAAGAAATAATAAAATCATAGGAGAACAAAATTAAATAAAGACTAAACAATACAAAGGATCAACAAAATGAAAAACTTCTTCTTTGAAAAGGTAAAGAAAATTAATAAACTGCTAGCTAGATTAACCAAGAAAATAAGGGACAAGACTCAAAGAAACAAAATCAGAAATGATAAAGGAGACATCACAACTGACACCACAAAAGTACAAAAGACTAACAGAAACTATTATGAACAACTATATGCTCATGAACTGGAAAACATATAGGAAATAGATAAACTTCTGGAAACATACAACCGACCAGGGTTGAATCAGAAAAAAATTGAAAACCTGAACAGACCAATAATCAGTAGTGAGATTAAATCAGTAATAAAAAGTCTCCTAACAAGAAAAGCTCAAGACTGGATGGATTCACAGGCAAATTCTACAAAACATAAAAAGAACTAATACTAATCCTCCTAAGAGTATTTCAAAATATTGAAGAGGAGAGAATTCACTCTAACCCATTCTACAAGTCCAGGCTCACCCCAATATCAAAACCAGACAATAACATGGCAATAAAAGAAAACTGTAGACCAATATCCTGGACAAACTTAGATGCAGAAACCCTCAACAAAATACTAGCAAAATGAATCCAACAGCACATCAAAAAGATTACGCATCATGATCAAGTGTCATTTCTTTCTTTTTTTTTTTCGAGACAGAGTCTCACTCTGTCGTCCAGGCTGGAGTGCAGTGCTGTGATCTCGGCTCACTGCAAGCTCTGCCTCCTGGGTTCAAGCGATTCTCCTGCCTCAAGCTCCTGAGTAGCTGGGATCACAGATGTGTGCCACCATGACAGGCTAATTTTTTTTTTTTTTTGTATTTTTAGTAGAGACAGAGTTTCACCATGTTGGTCAGGCTAGTGTCCAACTCCTGACCTCATGATCCACCTGCCTCAGTCCCCCAAAGTGCTGGGATTACAGGTATAAGCCACCGCGCCTGGCCAAGTGTGATTTCAAACATATGCAAATCAATAAATGTGACACACCACATCAACAGAATGAAGGGCAAAAATGATATGATTGTCTTCATAGATGCTGAAAAAGCATTTGATAAACTTCAACATTCATTCATGATAAAAACTCTCAACAAACTAGGCATCAAAGGAATATATCTCAAAATAATAAGAACTGTATAGACAAACCCACAGCTACCATTATAATGAATGGGGAAAAGTTGAAAGCCTTTTCTCTAAAATCTGCACTAAGACAAGGATGCCCACTTTCACCACTCTTATTCAACATAATACTGAAAGTCCTAGCAAGAGCAATCAGGAAAAGAGTAAGTCAAATTATCCTTCTTTGCTGAGGATATAATCTTATATCTAGAATAACTTAAAGCTTTCACCAAAAATCTCTTAGATTTGATAAATGTATTCAGTAAAGTTTCAGGGTACAAAATCAATGCACAAAAATCAGTAATGTTTCTATACACCAATAATTACCTAGATGAAGAAAACGTCAAGAAGGCAATCCCATTTACAATAGCTACAGAAAATGCCTAGGAATAAATGTAACTAAGGTGGTAAAATATCTCTGCAAGGAAAACTATAAAATGCCAGTGAAGAAATTGAATATGACACAAACATGGAAAAGCATCCCAGGCTTATGGTTAGGAAGAATTAATATTATTAAAATGACCATATTCCCAAAGGCAATCTACAGATTCAGTGCAATGCCTATCAAAACACTAATGTCATTCATTCTTCACAGAATTAGGAAAAAAAATCCTAAAAATTTATATGGAGTTTAGAAAAATCCCAAGTAGCCAAAGTTGTCCTGAGCAGAAAGAACAAACCTGGACCTATCACATTATCTGACTTCAAAACATATTACAAGGCTATAATAACCAAAGCAGCATGATATTGGCAAAAATATAGACACATAGATCAATGGAATAGCACAGAACACCAAGAAATAAAGCCACATATTTACAGCCAATTCATCTTCAGCAAAGCCTACAAGAATTAACACTGGGGAAAGGATACCTTCTTAACAAATTGTGCTGAGAAAATAGGATCATTACATTCAGAAGAATGAAACTGTGTCCCTATCTCTCACCATATACAAAAATTTACTCAAAATGGATTAAAGGCTTAAACACAAGTCTTGAAACTATAAAAATGCTAGAAGAAAACCTAGGGAAAACTCCTGGATATTGGTCTAGACAAATTTGTGACTAAGACCTCAAAAGCACAGGGAACCAAAATAAAAATAGACAAATGGGACTTAATTACACTGAAAACATTCTGCACAGCAAAGGAAATACTCAATAGAGTGAAAAGACAACCTGTTTTATGGGAGAAACTATTTGAAAACTATTCATCCAACAGAGGACTAACATTTATAATACACAAGGATCTCAGATAACTCAACAGGATAACAAATCTCATTAAAAAGTGAGCAAAATATATGAATAGACATTTCTTGAAATAAAACATACAAATGATCAATAGGTATATAAAAAATGCTCAACATCACTAATCATCAGAGAAGTATGAATCAAAACCACAATGAGAAATCATCTTACCCCAGTCAGAATGGCAATTATTAAAAAGAAAAAAAATAACAAATGTCAGTGAGAATGCAGAGAAATGGGAACTCTTATGCACTGTTGATGGGAATATAAGCAAGTATAGCCACTCCAGAAAACAGTATGGAGGTTTTTCAAGAAACTAAATATAGAATTACCAGTGGATCCAGCCATCCCACTACTGGGTATCCACCCAAAGGAAAAGAAATTAATATATCAAAGGGATTTCTGCACTTGCATATTTATTGCAGCACTATTCACAATAGCAAAAATATGGAATCAACCTATTTCCATCAATGAATAAATGGATAAGAAAATGTGGTATATATACAAAATAGAATACTCTTTGGCCCATAACAAAGTATAAAATCATGTCATTTGCAGCAACTTGAGTGGAACTGGAGGTCATTGTTTTAACTGAAATAAACCAGACCCCCAAAGACAAATATTGCATATTCTCACTTACATGTGGGTGCTAAAAAATTTGAACACGTGGAAGTAGAGAGTGGAAAGATTGATAACAGTGACTTGGAAGGGTGAGTGGGGGAGAGGTGGGAGGATGAAGATAAGTGGGTTAGAGAGTACAAACATACAGTTAGATAGAATGAATAAATTCAATGTTTGATAGCAGAGTAAGATAAATATAGTTAACAAAAATGTATTCAGGTGATGGACACCTTTAATACTCTGACTTGATCACAATGCATTATAAACCACTTACATTTAATATGTGCCCTATAAATTTGTACAAACAAAATATTATTGTAGCAGAAAATCAAACTACAGAACACTGCTGAGAGAAATTTTTTAAGGCTTAAATGTTCATAGATTTGAAGATTCCATATTGTTAAAATGTTATTTATCTCCAAATTGATCAATAGATAAATGTAACACAGTTAAAATCATAGCATATATTTTTTAGAAAATCGGTAAGCTAATCTAAAAGTTATATAGAAAAGCAAAGGATTTAATTCAAATAAATCTTGAAAAAGAAGAACAATGTTAGAATACTTGCATTACTGGGTTTCATTACTTATATAGTAATACAGACAGACTAATGGAAGGATTGGCAAATAAATCAAAAGAATAGAATGCAGACCCCAGAATGAAATCCTCATGCACGCTTACTTTTTTCAAATTTAAACAGTAAAAATAAATAAGAAAGAAAAGTCTTTTCACCAACCAAGTGGAAATAACAATATCCATTTTAAAAAATAAAATTCAACTCCTGTATAAACCATATAAAACTTTAGAGTAAAACATAGCAGTGTATCTTCTTAACTCAGGGGTAGCAAAATACTTATTGGGAAAACTACAGAAAGGAACAATCGTGAAAGAACAAAAAAGATAAATTACAATTCTTCCACATTGAAAACTGCCTGTCAAAATATATTATTTAGAAAATGAATAGAAAAGCCACAAACTAGGATGAAATATTGTCAAAACATATATCTGGCAAAAGGCTGGTATCTAGGCCCTATTAACACCACTCGCCCCACAAAATTGATTAAAAGATCTGAACACTTGAAAAAAATATATTAATGGCCAATAAACACATAGGAAAGTGCTCAGCTTCATTAATCATGAGGGAAATTAAAATTACAACCATATGAAATGACTACATACCATTTGGAATCGCTAAAATTAAGATGCCTGACACTAAACGTTGATGCGGTTTTGGAGGAACTGGACCTGTCATGTTGCTGGTAGTAATATAAATGACACAATCATTTTGGAAATGTTCACACAACCTCTTACAGAACTAAATATACACCCAAAAGAAAGAAAAATAGGAGTTCACAAAAGACACATACAAGAAGCCTTAGCAACTGTATACTTAATAGCCCAAACTGGAAGTAGCTCTGGGGTTAATCAGTACAAGAACAAATAAACAAACTTTGGTATACTCATACAATAAAATACTACTCAGCAGTTGACAGAAAAATTACTAACACACACGACAGAATGGATGACTGTCAGAAACATTATGCTGAGTGAAATAAAGCTAGTAGAAAAGAGTGCATACTATATGACGACATTTATATGAAATTCCAGTCCAAGTAATATTACTCTAAGGTGAAAAAAAATTGAAGTAGTTGTTGCCTCTGGTAATGGGAAGGTGGAAGAGGCTATTGACTAAGAAGGTGCATAAAGAAATGTTCTGGGATGAAGGTAATGTTCTGTATCTTGACAGGGGTTTGTATTACACAGGTGTATAGTTTTATCAAAACTTTGTGAATGAATAGTAAGGTCTCACCTAATGTCATCAATTCTTGAAAACTGTGACTTTAAGTGAAACAAGTAATAAATCCAATTTTTCCCCCTCCTCGTCATTGTAACAAAACCATGTTGAACAAAACGATGTTATTTGAAGACCTGCTGTATGTTAGTTCACTTAAAGTCAATTCGTAAGAACCTATCAACAACATGAGGTGAGGGCTTACTGTATAGTTTTAGATTTGTGGACTTTATTGTATGTAATTTTTACATAAAAATATTAAGCTGTAGTGCGTGATATGCATAGTGAATATTTAGGAAGAAGCATTCCAATATTTGCAATTCACTTTAAAACATGTCAGGAAATAAAATGGTTTGATGAATACACAGAGGAATAGATAACTGAATAGATATAAGTTAAAAGGAACTTAGCAAAATGCTAATGGTATATGGGTGATTATGTGGGTGTGTGATGGTTAGTTATATTTGTTAACTTGAATGCACTAAGGAATGCCCAGATAACTGGTAAAACATTTTTTTTCTGGGTGTGTCTGTCAGGGTGTTTCCAGAAGAGATTAGTGATATGGTTTGGCTCTCTGTCCCTACCCAAATCTCATGTCAAATTGTAACTCCCATGTGTCAGGGGAGGGGCCTAGTAGGAGGTAATTAGATCATGGGGTCAGATTTCCCCTTGCTGTTCTCATGACAGTGAGTGAGTTCTCTGAGAACTGATGGTTTAAAAGTGTGTGGCACTTCCCCCTTCACTCTCTCTCTCTCTCCTGCTCTGCCATGTAAAGATTGTGCCTGCTTCCCCTTCAACCTCTGGCATGATTGTTTTTTCTAAGGCCTCCCAGCATGCCTCCTATACAGCTGGCAGAGCTGTGAGTCAATTAAACCTCTTTTCTTCATAAATTACCCAGCATCAGGTAGTTCTTTACAGCAGTGTGAGAAAAAACCAATACAATTAATATTTAAGTTTTTAGACTGAGTAAAGAAGACTGCCCCCATTAATGCAGGTGGGAATCAGGTTGAGGAACTGAACAGAATGCAAAAGCGGAGGAAGGGTGAATTTGCTCTCTGCTTGAGCTGGAATATTCATCTTCTCCTGCCCTTAGGCATTAGTGCTCCTGATTCTTAGGCCTTCGGGTTTGGCTTGGAACTACATCACCAACTTCCTGGGTCTCCATCTTGCAGATGGTAGATCCTGGGAGGTCTCAGCCTCTGTAATCATCTGAGTCGACCTCTCATAATAAATCTATATGTAGGTATCTATATATATTCTCTCCTTCTCTGTGTATCTATATATCATACTGATTCTATTTCGCTGGGGACCCCTGACTAATACAAGGTGTTTAGTGTAAAATTCTTTCAATTTCGCTGTGTGTGAAAATTGTTATAATATTGAGAAACAAAGCTTGAGATTTCTATTCGTAGGTTTAAGTATATTAATAGCATTACCTGTCTCTGTCACTATTGTGTTGTGTGACCTTGAGCAACTCGCTATTCTGTGCCTCAGGTTTTGCAGTGTGAAACTGAGAATAGTAATTTGTAGCTGAGCAAGGAGTGGAAAGAAGTGACTACGTGTGATACCCAAGAATCTGCTGTAGACACAATAAATGAGTCCTGTGCTTCATTCTTTAAAGCCATTCAGCAAATTTTCACATAGAGAATTATAGGTTGTGGTGAGATAATTACCATAGCTCCTTTAAGATACTTCGCCTCCTTTGATTACTTTTCGCTCAGTCAAAGATAACAACACATATTCCACCTACATTATGGAATCTTTGTAAAAGTCAAATGTGTCTAGGTAAAAAGAAATTGTAAAATACAGCCTGTTATTAGAATCATGTACATTTGGATGAGCAAAGATGGGAGAGATCAAGTATGCTTAATTTTCTGTCCCGGAGACTGATGTATATGTGCACAACAAAAGGGCACTACTGGCTGAGCGTGATGGCTCACACCTGTAATCCCAGCACTTTGGGAGGCCGAGGTGGGCAGATCACTTGAGGTCAGGAGTTCAAGACCAGCCTGGCCAACATGGGAAAACCCCATCTCTACTAAAAATACAAAAATTACAAAAATTAGCTGGGTGTGGTGGCACATGCCTGTAATCCCAAATACTCAGGAGGCTGAGGCAGGAGAATTGCTTGAACTCGGAGGCGGAGGTTACAGTGAGCCAAGATCACACCACTGTATTCCAGCCTAGGTGACAGCAAGACTCTGTCTCAAAATAAACAAACAAATAAAAGGCACTACCAAGTCTATCCTATGGCTTGCTTCTTCCAGAGGAGAATAAAAATTTAAATATCTAGAGCCAGAATTTTGCAAAGTTATGCTAGTCAAGAAAGTCAGGTTCTACACACATCCTCTTTCCTTTAGGTAGCCGGCAACTCTACTATGTAGGAAGGAGTCGAGGAGGGAATAATGTTTCCCTCCTGCATTTTCAGGGAAGAAATAGTCAGTCTGATTAAGGACAATCTTTACCAATCTTTAATCCAATATCCTGGCTATTTACTCTTCCCACAGTAATATCAGTGCAGCCACAGACAGCCCTGTTAAGGAAGGCTAATGCAACCTCCTTCTTATTTGAAGACACTAAAATCCACACTGTTGCCAAAGAAACCATTTGCATTAAAATTAGCGTCCATTCCATTAAGCACATCCATTATTGAACAGCCACACCCATGCAGATTTTTTCATGTAAAAGATCTTTTTTGAGAAACACGCATTTGCAAGTTGTTGATCAGTTTATTACATTGGATATAAAATATCGTGGCAGCAGATACTTCAGCCCCATGGATGTGCCAACAAGTGGAGAATTCCAAAGCTTTCTAAGGCTGTTTTATTCAAGGGAGGCCTATCCGACCAATGAAGAAGAGATGTATCATTGTTTAAAAGGCTAAAAAGTCTGCTCCTCTAAATGATATTGTCTTAAAACATAAATTGTAGTAACTTAACAGGTGCTTATTTATCTGTTTTAATTTAAGTTTCTCAAAGGAATATTACTTTTAACCATAACACCCAAAGTGATATTTTTTCTGTCATTGCTGTTTCAAGGGCTGAAGATGACAATCACACATATGACTTTTGAAAAAATTAGTCATTTTTAGTTTAAAAGTGGGGCCAACATCTATGCCTAATATTCACTCTCAGAACAAAAGCGGACTGACAGCAAGTTTCAGTGATTCATTTGAAGCATGAAGCCTTTTCATATGTCAGGGATTCAAAGAAGAGGGCACAGTGAAATTACTGGTATAAATAATGCTGACTCTTTTTCAGATTTTTTTTCAAAATGAATTGATTTGCTTCATGATAATAAACCTCATTTTAATTTCTGCTCTTAAGTATTGAGTTTACAAACTCTTTCATTCATCAACTGAGCTATTCATTTTGCCAACATTTAATAAGTGCTGAGTATGCTAATGTACTGTGTCAAGAAACGGGTATTTAAAAATTCATAAGGCATAACCCCTGTCCCCAAGAAGCTCATATTCTAACCGGGAAGATGACAAATAAATAGTTCACTACATTACAATATGAGATTTATAAATTTCATGTGGCATTTTTAATTTTTTTATGTTATGAGGCAACTAAGGAAGGAATTATTAGTCTCATTTTATAATTTATAGCACACTGAGGCCCAGGGGTGTGACTTCCCCAAAGTCACACAGCTAGTTACAAGCTAAAACTGGCAGTAAAACTCGGGCCTTTTCTTTGCTAACCCAGGCCTTTTTCTGTCGAAGCCCACTGTCTATATTTAGTGATTATGCCTACTGCTTTAGTTAACTTTGAATATCTACTTTGTGCTTAAAAAAGAATCCAAATCACTTTTGCTTCAAGAAAAAAGCTGACTTTCCTAATTGCAAGTTTAACCAAGTACTAGAGTACACATGCCTTGTGCATAGATCATTACCAATTAAAGTTTGTAGAAGCAGCTGATGTAGCTAATCTTGCAGAAAGTAATATGGTAAAATTGAAGATACACTGCTCTGGGTGCTCATGTACATGCCTAACAAAGTAGCCAGTTTGTCTTGAAGAAGCAGATCCCACAAGGGCATGTAGAGTATTAAATTTTAGACAGAACTTCTCATATTCTCAATAGGCTGAAAACACTCTTGGTCCAACCTCTAGAACAAAGATTGGCAAGCTAAATCCTTCAGTGCAAATTCAGCCTACCTCAACTTTGATAAATAAGGTCTATTTATAGACCATGACCATTCTTTTACATATTGCCTATGGCTGCTTTCACACTACAACAACATAATTGACTGGTTGTAATAGAAACTGGCCTGCAAAACTTAAAATATTGACTGTCCGGTCCATCACAGAAAATCTTTGTCAAGCCTCGTTCTAAAATAAAAACGTTTTCTCAACCTTTCACACTACACAAATGAGTACAAACTGTTGCATACTTTCAAGAAAGAAAAGTGAACACCTGTATTAAGAAAGTTTAACAAAAATGCGCTCATATTCCTTAATGTAGTAATTCCTCTTCTGTACAACATGGCACTAGTTGACCAGGGATGGAGTGGATTAAATTATTGCTGAGCTCTTACTACATACAAGGTGTGGTACTGAACACTTTACAGATGTAATCTCATCCTAGTATCAAAACTCTGTAAAATAAGTGTGATTATTATTTCCATAGTACCAAAGCAGAAACTGTTTTAAGGAGTTTAATTTCCCAAAATCACGCTAGTAAATTATAGACTGTTTTGATACCCTGATTGTAAAGCCAAATGATCTGAAACATTATGATGCATTGTCTGTGACAATAAAGAGGAAGTGTAATGGTTTTCTATAGCTGTGCAACAAATAACCCTAATTTTAATGGCTTAAACCATCATTTTGTTGATAATTTTATAGTTTAGGGATTTGGGCAGAGCATAGTGGAAATGGTTCATCTATGTTCCACAAAGACTCAGGCTTCAGCTGGGTTGTCTCAAATAGCTGGAGATGTCTGGGAAATCTTCACTGACAAAGTATGTCTGGAGTCTTCGTTCTGGTCGTTGGCTTGGTTCTTTGGTTTTCATCCATTTGCTCCTGTTGAGGCTAAAGTGTCCAAGATGGCATCATGCACTCGTCTAATACCTGAGTTGTGGTTGCTGGGCCAACTGGAGCTAGCTGAGCATCTTCCTCTTTCCACACAGCCTCTCCACATGGTTATCTTGGGCTAATGTGGCAGTTGCAAGGTATTCAGGTTTCTTACATGGCTTCTGGGTTCCCCCAAATGGAGTGTTTCAAGTGACTGTAAATGGAGTCTGTCATGTTTTTAAAGTTTGTGCCCAGAAACTGGTACAGCATTACTTCCCCAGTAGTCTGCTGATCAAAGCAGTCATAGAGCCCACATAGATTCAGAGAGTATGGGAAGTAGAGTTGAAGAATTAGCAATCATCTTTATTCTGCAATAAGGTTTTCCAGAGCAAGTAAGTTTTGGAAACATTGATTAGATTATTGCCACTAGATGATACACAATATATACTTGTCTATTAAAGACTAATTCCCAGAATGAACAAGGCTGTTTTCCAAATATACTTAACAATATGATCTTATTTTTGCATTACAACTCTTAATGTCCCCCAGCACTGGCTTTATGAAATATTTTTCTAAGAAAAATATTTTTTAATTTTCTAAGAAAAAATATTTCCTTAGAAGTGAGATATAGTTTTATGCACAGAGGTATTCTTTGCACTGTTATTTGTGATATGGTAATGTAGCACACATCTCAATGTTGAATATCCAATATTAGGGAAATCCTTAAGTAAATAATGTTTCAATAATAGGATATTATATAGGCATTAAAATTATGTGTACTGAGAATGTTCCCAGCTAAAATGGTATTTATATGGTAAAATGCTTATGCTGTATTTTGATTTCATTTTGATTTGTCTTAGCTTTTTATTTTGAAATAGATGTAGATTCACATGCAGTTGTAAGAAATACTACAGAGAGTTTCCATACATGCTTTACCCAGTTCTCTCCATGGCAACAACCTGTAGAACTATACTGTAATATTATAACCAAGAAATTGACATCGATGCAATCCACTGACATTCAGATTTTCCCAGTTTTACATGTACCCACTGTATGTGTGTGCTTATTTCCATGTAATTTTATAACATGTATCTATATTCATGTAAAGACCAATACAGTCAAGGTACAGAACAGTTCCATCGTAAGTATCCCTCCTGCTTCCCTTTTATAGAAACAGCACCTCCTTGTCCCACTTCTCCTGGCAGCTGGTGATGTGCCTTACACTTCTATAATTTATTTCATGAATATTATATAAAAACATAAAATAGCTAATTTTTTAAGATTGGCTTTTTTGACTCAGCATAATAATCCAGGTTAATCCGAGTTTTTGCATGTATAATGATTCTTCCTTTTTATTGATGAATAGTGTTCTATGGCATGGATATACCACAGTTTGTTTGACTTTTCAGAATTGAAAGATATTGGGATTGTTGAAAGCTTTGGGCTACTGCAAATAAAGCTGTTATGAATATTCATGTAAAGGTTTTTATTTAAATGTAAGTTTTAATTTTTCTGAGATAAATGCTCATGACTGGAATTGCTGGTTTGCATGACTGTAATTTTAAGGGAAACAAAATGACAGAACTTTATATGAAAGCTATGTAAAAATATATAATAAAATACTGGAAGCAAATATATTCTGAATATTAGCAGTGGTTACTGCTTGCTGATAGAATTATGAATAATTTTTAAATCTCTTTATATTCCCCTGAATTTCCAAATTTTTCATAAAGACTTAACAAGAGTTTTCAAAAAAGAAATAAATGCATGTAAGAATGAAAGAAAAAATACTGAAATACAGTGACTGTTTGAGTAATGAGATTAGATCATTTTATTTTTTATTTTTTTCCAGACAGTCTCACTCTGTCACCCAGGCTGGAGTGCAGTGCTGTGATGTCGGCTCACTGCAACCTCCACCTCCAGGGTTCAAGTGATTCTCCTGCGTCAGTCTTCTGAGTAGCTTAGATTACAGGTGCCTGTCACCATGCCCAGCTAATATTTGTATTTTTAGTAGAGACGGGGTTTCCTCATGTTAGCTAGGCTGGTCTTGAACTCCCGACCTCAAATGATCCTCCCTCCTCAGCCTCCCAAAGTTCTGGGGTTACAAGCATGAGCCACCATATCCAGCCTTAATCTTCTTGAAACGTTTAGGAATTTTCCAAAATGTATTCAATGGACATTTATTACTCTGAAAATTAGGAAAATATGTTATCTGTTTTAAATGTTGATATCGTTCTTGTGTAACAGATTTATATTAGTCTCCATTTTTTCTATAGATCATATCTGTTTGCAGCAAGTTCCAGAATCTCATACACTGACAAATGCTTATTTTATTTCCTATTGTATCCTGAAGCCCATTTCTGTACAAAATCTACTACCATATTTTTCTGTTTCAGTAGACATCTAGTGCCATCCATTACTCTTTTCCTAAATTCTCCACATCAAGCCAGAAGTAGTCTTTGGAGCCCTTGAAAATTAATTAAAGTTGTTTGGTCTAAGCTTTCACACTTAATATTGATTAACAATTTTGAATCTTTCCAAAAACGACAGTGGCAAACAATATTTCAACAGAGTGATGTCCTGTGTCTAATGGAGTATATGAAACTAAAAAATAAATTAGTAGCCAATAACATCATTTCAAGCCTTTTTCAGTGCAATTCCCACTTCTCATCTGATTCTTTTTGTTACCACATGAACAGGTCAGCCCCTTCACTCAGTAACCTATCACCAAACCATCTAGCAACTAATACCGATTTTATAGTTACCTTAAGAATAAAAATTCATAGAGTTTTGATGTTTCCCTAGCTAAGTTTCTACAGTTGAGTATTTGTTTGTTTGTTTTTTTGAGAAGTAGTCTCACTCTGTTGCCCAGGCTAGAGAGCAATGGTACGACCTCTGCTCACTGCAACCTCCGCCTCCCAGGTTAAAGCGATTCTCCTGCCTCAGCCTCTGAGTAGCTGGGATTACAGGCATCCACCACCATGCCTGGCTAATTTTTGTATTTTTAGTAGAGACAGGGTTACACCACGTTGGCCAGGCTGGTCTCGAACTCCTAACTTCAGGTGATCCACCTGCCTCGGCCTGCCAAAGTGCTGGGATTACAGGCAGGAGCCACTGCTACCAGCTCATAGTTGAGTTTTTATCATACAAATAGCATATTACCTACCAGTGATGATAAATTCTAAAACACATCTTTGCTGATTCTTCAACAGTGTGGCTTCTCTTAGCTTCCAAATTCATGAGTAGACAGAATTAATTCAAGTTAATTTTAAATAAAAAGTATATTGAACATGGGCAATTTTCCTTCTAGAGAAAGAAAAGTTGAACTTGTAAGAATTCAGTCTTGGAAGGAATTTACTGTTATTGATTCATTAATCCTTGTCAGAGGACCCGAAGCTCACCTCTCCTTTGTAGCTAATGGAAGAGATGAGCAGTACAGTGAAGGGCCAAGGAGAGTTAAGTGGCTTTGACAGGGCATAAAAAATCAATGATTCTGAATTTATAATATCTAATTCCCATGTTGTCTTAGTCTGTTTTGTGCTACTATAACAGAACACCACTGGGGATTTATAAACAACAGTGGTTTATTTGGTTCACAGTTCTGAAATCCAAGATCAGGGGGCTCCATCTGGTGAGGGCCTTCTTGCTGCATCATCCCATGGCAGAAAGCAGAAGGGTAAGAAAGTATGTATGAGAGAGAGGGGAAGGTGGCCAAACTCATCCTTTTATCAGGAACCCACTCCCACAGTAACTAACCCACTCCCCTCAATAACAGCATTAATCTATTCATGAGGGCCCTCATGACTTAATCACCTCTTAAAATTCCCATATATTAATGCTGTCAAAATGGCAATTAAATTTCAACAGGAGTTTTGGAGCGGGCATTCAAACCATAGCACATGTTCATGTTCAGATAAAAGTGAGACAAGAATGAACCTCGTATCATATTTATGGCACCTTATTAGAAGAAACAACACTGAAGTGGGGTTAGTTTCTATTTTTATTCTGTCATTAACCCCTGTGCAAAGAGACGATTATTATCATTAAAAACTCACTGGGCCAAAAGTGTAGTAGAGTTGAAAAGGGAAGGTAAATTACCTCGACAAGACTCTGCTAAATCAGTTCCCCAGCTGATTCTGTAAGGGGCAATTTAAAATTCTTCCAAAAATTGGCTGTATTTCTTCCATCATATGGCTCCAGGGCTCAATGTATAATTTCAGGGGCCAAGAGCTAAGAATTTTTGCCATATTCAGACATGAATTATTTCTGCCCTGGTGTTTTTACCAAGAAACATTTCAAGTAAGGAAGCAAACAGCTAATGCTTATGGAAAACTTCTAGTTGGCATAGGCTAAAGCTAATCACACCAATGAGTAACTTTATATTCCGAAATTCCAAATCCCATTTCAAATATGCATTCCCAAGGAAGATGGGGTTGACTTATGCATGCAAAACTGTTACAAGTGTCAAATCAATGGTTCATCCAGCATAGTGAATACTTTTCTTCCTGCCTCCCTCTAGCAAACATTTATTAAGCATCCTGTCAGCATGTGTGATGCACTATACTAGGCGTTGTGGCCAAGATGATAGGTAAACACATTCTCTAAAGGGAGAGTCATATTTCACATTTGCTGCTTCCATGAACCCAGTACATAGTTCCCTTCCTGATTCCAGATTGGATATTCCTCTGGGAATGACCCCTTCTCTATTTTTGGACCCGTGCTTTGTTTTTACTCCATACCCAGCCCTGGGATGGAGCATGTGGCCTAGACCTAAACCAATCAGTGTATGCCATTACTTTGGGCAGTGATTGATTCAGTAATAGACACAAGCCTCAATTAGAGCCCATGAGAAGCCAGGAAATTCTCATGGGATCTTGAGAAAGATATTTTTCTCTTTTCATTAGAAGTGAACACGAGACTGGCCAGGCGCAGTGGCTCACGCCTGTAATCCCAGCACTTTGGGAGGCTGAGGTGGGTGGATCACAAGGTCAGGAGATCGAGACCATCCTGGCTAACACGGTGAAACCCCATCTCTACTAAAAATACAAAAAATTAGCCAGGCGTGGTGGCGGGCGCCTGTAGTCCCAGCTGCTCTGGAGGCTGGGGCAGGAGATTGCCGTGAACCCGGGAGGCGGAGCTTGCAGTGAGCCAAGATTGAGCCACTGTACTCCAGCCTGGGGGACAGTGAGACTCCGTCTCAAAAAAAAAAAAAAAAAAAAAAAAAAGAGGGACTAGGAGACAAAGGCAGGAGCTGTAATAGCTGTCTGGTAAGCAGTAGGACTGAGAATGAAGTAAATGTTAAGGATGTAGTCAAAGAAATGGAGAACAAAATCCCATTCTGTTGGCATCATATGGACCTCGGATCAAACCATTTCTAATGGAGAACTAGCCTGGACTGTTCAGTTTTTTTCTTTCTTTCTTTTTTTTTTTTAAGTAGAGATGGGGTTTCACCGTGTTAGCCAGGATGGTATCAATCTCCTGACCTCGTGATCCGCCCTCCGCCCGCCTCAGCCTCCCAAAGTGCTGGGATTACAGGCGTGAGCCACTGCACCCGGCCTGGACTGTTGAGTTTTGTGAGCTGATAATTGTTGTTTAGTTGGGTTTTTATTTCTCCCCAGTCCTTTTTTATTTAGGGTTTCTGTCATTTATATAAGAATCTTGGATAACACATAAGAACAAAGAGGCCAAATGGCAAGTACCATGGCAGATACAGAGGCTAAGTAAAGCAAAAGTTCAGAGGAGAGAAGGATTCCTTCTGCCCAGGGCTTGGGGAAGAAGAGGCAGTGACTAAGAGGACAGGATGATACTAGACCTTTATAAGTCTGCCACCCCTGAATTAATTGAAAAAATTTTTTTTTTTTTTTGAGACGGAGTCTAGCTCTGTTGCCCAGGCTGGAGTGCAGTGGCGCAATCTTGGCTCACTGCAAGCTCCGCCTCCCAGGTTCACGCCATTCTCCTGCCTCAGCCTCCCAAGTAGCTGGGACTACAGGCGCCCGCCCTCCACCACACCATGCTAATTTTTCTGTATTTTCAGTAGAGACAGAGTTTCACCGTGTGAGCCAGGATGGTCTCGATCTCCTGACCTCGTGATCCGCCCGCCTCAGCCTCCCAAAGTGCTGGGATTACAGGCATGAGTAAACTTTAAAACTATGTGGATTTCAAGCAAATATTTCCACATTTTTAGTATCTAGCCACAAAGTGTCAATCAGTCAGAAGGAAACACAGATTAGGATTTAGGTTGAAGGTTTAATACATAAAAATCCATTCATCTCAAAATTTACTGTGAGTACCTGCTGTGTTTTATATTTTCATTTTTTACACTGTGTTTAGAGCTAAGGTAGTAACAGAAGAAAAGCGAGATCTCTATAGAGGCTTGTTCCCCAACCAAAGGCTATTGCTCTTATTCTAGAATTTCTTTTGGGAAGTTTTTCCTCAGCTTCACTGGGCTCAGGTGATTGGATGGGGCTCACTACATGCGCATTAGGTCTGGGGTGGGCACATAACTGAAGTTGCCTACACTGAGATATATGTAGGAGCGGCTAGGGAAAGGGAGTGTATTTTCCACTGCCTTTGTTGCTGTGAAATATGAACACAGCCCCCTAACACAAGGTATGAGCCTACCTGGAAATAGCAGAGGGAAGCAGATCTGAGAAAGGGAAGTAGATCTGAGAGAGGGAGACTGAACCCTGATGGCAACTTGTGAGACCCCAGACCCAGCTGTCCCTGACCTATCCCTGGACTTTAGGTTACATGAACAAATAGATGTATTTGTTCAGGGCTCAGAGTCTTGACTTATTCAATATCATCTTCACATACCAATATTTGTGGGATGCCTATTATGTTTATGATATTAAAGTCTGCCTACAGGTAGCTTATTAATCAGGGAAATAAGTTTCACAAACATAGAAGAATTAGAGAATATAATGATTACTGTATCAGAGAAGGTAGACATCAATGTGGGCCAAAGGCTTTTGAAAGGAAGTGGGACTTGAGCTGAAAATATGAATTTATGTGCAACCCACACTTCATTTTTTCATTAAATATGTCAGCAGAGCATATTGGGACCTTTTATTCACAGCAAAACTGACACACATCTGCTCAAATAAATTGATGTTCCAATCTCAAGTGACTCATTTGGCAGGAAAAACAATTTCATTTCTTATTATAAATAGAAGGAGTAAAAGAACACATAAGAAAATGAAGATGTAGAAAAGACATTTTAAAAGTGTATGAAGATGGACAGTAATAGCGTAGTTGTAATTGCCATGGGGGTAGTGGTGGTAGTTGGAAGAGGAGGAGGAGAAGTAATGGTAATAGGATGATGGTAATAGTAATGATAGTGGTAGTAATATGGTGGTGTTGATAGTGGTTACAGCAGTAATAATTACGTGGTTCTTACTATTTAGTTCTCACTATCTGGTGGCTTTGCTAAGAGACATAAAGGCATTTTCTTACATAACCCTCACAACAGCCCTAGGAAGTGAATATCACTAATATTTTCACTCTAGATAGAAGGCCCAAGACGGAGATGCTGGGGTCTAATCTCAAAACTTTTGTATTTCACCACTACGCTATTCTATTCCATTTCTACCTCTAAAAAGTTACCATTCAGTGTATGTATAGATACCTATAAAGGTACAAGAATATTTCAGACCTCAACTTGGATATGGCTTCTAAAGGCTGCATCAGAGGCAACTACTGGACCAGCTATCATTCAGGGCCCTACAGTCACTGCAGGTGTCCCTGTCAGGGGGCTATCATGCTAGTGAGAAACAAGTCAGTCTCCTCTGGAGAATAGGTTTTCGATAATACTCCATGAAAATTGTTTAGGCAAAAGAACTTTGGGTAATAAAATTGTCACCCAGAAATGATGCATTACTGTCTTTAAATTTGAATGCTTTCTGGAGTGCAGCTTATGTGTTTTACTTGGTAAATACACATTGGATAGGAAAATGATGTTTTGAAAACACCTCTTACCAAACCATGTTTATCAAATATAATCGAATTGAGTCTATTCGACTTTATTTTGGACCTCCTGCTTATTCAGATTCTTCAATTTAACAGTGATTTTTAGATTCTGAATCTAGTTCTAATATGTGACAAAAGAAATTAGAGAGCATTTATTAAATTGGATTTGTAATTATTCAACTATCCCAGTGGTTGTCTCTTGA
The DNA here is from genome assembly GCF_028878055.3 of Symphalangus syndactylus. Taxonomy (NCBI): domain Eukaryota; kingdom Metazoa; phylum Chordata; class Mammalia; order Primates; family Hylobatidae; genus Symphalangus; species Symphalangus syndactylus. Next base: position 39,738,998 of record NC_072429.2, read on the forward strand.
AATCAGTTTTAATATTAAATGTCAGTAATGAGACTTGGGTCTAGGACTCTGTTTTATTCTCTTGTCTCCCTAGACTGGTGATGGTTGAATTTTTCATGTTGACTGACATTCCCTATCAGCCCTCCTATATATTTATGTCACCTCCATGATGTGGAAAACCTGGCCAATGAGACATCCTATTTCTAAGCCCATATATGAGAGGCATCCAATAGGAGAGAACATTAAAGGAGATGAAAACAATCTGATCAGAGGCAGAAACAAGAAAGTGCCTGTCTCCATGGTTCCCTGATTTATTCGCTGTATATGACTTTGAGCAACATACCTAGCCTCTCTAAGCCTCAGCTTTCACTTCTGCAGAACGAGAAGTGGAGCTCTTAGGGTTGCTGTGAGGATTAAATAAAATTATGGCTGGCACACCTTAAGTGATTAGTGAAGGCTACTTGCTATCATCATCATCATCTTAATTTCAGGAACATAGAGATGGGAATTATTCAGATCACCAACTAAGACAAAGATGCTGTCCTTTGCATCTGCTGAGGCAGATGAAGACCAGAGCCAGCTGATGACTCAGTCACTGTGCCCTGCAACAAAAGCCTGAGCAAGCAGAGAGGAGAGGGCGACTGGAGAAACGAAGAGTATTAGCTATAGGGGCAGATGCCCACATTTCTGTGAATAACAATAGCAACAGGGCAATGAAAACAACAGACAGGAAAATGACCCTGCTTTTCTGCGATCTCACGTGTTCTTGTCAGTGTTTCCTGGGGGATTTTAAACTCCCAGAAGACACCCTGTATGCTTTTTTGAAAGCAGACCAAGGCTAAGTAGTGAATAAATAAATAAATAGTCTTTTGGGTACAGTGCCCAGCAAACGAGTGTTACGCCAATATCTTTTAATTTTTTTAAAGACTATTGCTGATGAAGTAGAATGAAAAAGGAGAACATCTTAAATTAATTAGGAAGATGCTTTTGACTGAATGGTGTCCCTCCAAAATTCATATATTGAAGGCCTAATCCCCAAGGTTATGATGTTTAGCAGTATGACCTTTGGGAGATCATTGGTTCATGAAGATAGGACCTTCGTGATGGAATTAATGCCCTTATAAAAAGAGACATCAGAGAGCTTGCTTCCCCACCCCTGACCTGTCAAGTGAGCATAGAGCAAGAAGGTGACCTCACCAGAAACTGACCATGCTGGCACCTTGAACTTGGACTCCAGCTAGCTTCCAGAACTGTGATAAAATAAATTTCTGTTGTTTCAGCCACCCAGTCTATGATATTTTGTAATGGCAGCCCAGGCTAAGTCAGAGGGTTCTCTGCAGTCACTGATAATAGATACACTCCCACACTCCCTTAGGTGGAATAGGGGAGATGGGACGCTGAGACCAAGGTGGTGGCCAGAGCCAGAGCAGTGGACCCCAACTGGGCCCTGCAACAGCACAGCTGAAAAGTCCACTCCCACTGCATCAGAATCACCCGGGATGGGCGCAAATACTCTAGATTTTAAACATGTTTTCCAGTTGTTTCTGACAGGTGGCCATGTGTGAGAGCCATGGGTCAAGTGGAAAGAGTCATTCAGCTTTGGATTGAAACTGACCCAGATTTTACAAACAGATGTTGCCAGGCATGAAGGCTCAGTTCATCCACTTTCTCAGAGAGACTGTATTTCTTCATACTGTAGAAAAGAGATAATAGTGATGCCAACATTTATTGAGGCCTGGCATCTTCTAGGCACCATGTGTCTATCACACATTATCTCATTTAATTCTGACACCAAATTTTGTTTTTTTAAATGAGAGAGAGAGAATGAATGAATCTAAATGCTTACTGAAAATTCCACAGCTGCTAAATGGCAGAGTTAGATGCAAATGTAGGCTTATTAGTCGCCAGAGCTGCAGTTTCAATGAGGGTTAATTGTGTGAATTTTCAAGTGCTGAGCATGGTACCGGGTGTATAGAACTTGTTCACTAAATTGTTGTTGTTACCTCTGTTAAATATCAATCATCTTCCTCATTGTTATTTAGGACAGAGCTGGGGTTAGTCTGGATTTTATTGCAGGCTCTCATGGATTGGTTGTGTGGCCCTGCACCACGGCAAAGGGCTTTCCAGAAAAACAGATGTTTCAACTTGTCCCCAGACGGAAACTAATTCTCATAAAAGATAACAGAGTGGTTGATTAAGCTTTCTGATTTTGGAATCTAAAGGCCTGGGTTCAAATCCAGACTACCAGCCACTAGCTGTGTGATCTAGTCAAATTGCTCAACTCCTTTGTGCCTGTTTTTTAATCTAAAAAGTAGACTTAATAAGAATTCCTCCCTCAGAAAGTGGTTTTAGGAATTAAATAAGATAATTCTGGTAAAACATCTAGATGGGTGCCTGATAAATACCCAATATGTGGTAGTTACTACTAATATTTTTTATTATCTTTCAGGAAAAGTCTTTGACCTCTGTTACCCAGTGGCTGACCCTGTTGCACAAGTGAGAACAATTTAGGCTATAAGCCATCAAAGTCTGCCTTTGATTTCTATTCTAGAATGGAAGAAAGTCTGAAACACAATACACATGACCTTAAGTTATGCAGCATAGCCCCCTAAACTCAGGCAGGATGGCACCGAGGGAAGGCCAAAGCATGTGCCCCCTACCCAGCTCCCATACCCAGACAGCTGTTTCAGCACTGAAGATCCAATTAGGGCCTGTCACTTCTACAGCAAATCTACACTCATTGTTCAGCTGGCATTGAATCAGATTCTCACCATATTTGTGAAAAATGAACGAACTTCAAATACTACATGATGGTCTCCTACACACAGGCACGTCTCACTGAACAGAAATGTGCTCCAGAGAATTAGAAGCTGCAGCAGTCTATGAATTGAACCAGAAAAATAAGAGCTGAAACCCCACAGAGGCCCTGAGCTGCCATCATCTGGGGTTCCAGGTTTTTCCATCTTTAACTTTTATAGCCTGAAACATAAGGCTATTGATTAATAACTTATTAATAACTGCCACCATTTACTGGGAATTTACTATGTAGCAGGCAGCTACTAAGTCCTACATACACACAGCTATTTCATTTAATCATTACTCTGTGAGTAAGTACTGCTATTATCTCTACCGAAGGGACCAGGAAACAAACTCAGGGGCTAAATAATTTATATTAATACTACTTTGCACAGAAAAAAAATGTGGTGGAGCCAGAAATGGAATCAGGCAGTTTGATTCCAGAACTGTGAAACATTAATTCTAGTTTTCTCAGAAATTTTTCAAACACTTGATTTTGAAAGTATGCTTTCTTCTAAAGTTTGATTTCTTATATTCAGAGATCCATTTCCTCCCATTAATATAACATCTTTTGTGTTTATCATGAAAGCCAATGAATTGATCAGAGTCACTTTAAAATTTTGCTTTTAGACAAGCCTTGCCCAAACACATCCAATTCCTTCAAGAGAGGGCTACCTGGAGTGATGATATCTAAGATAAGATCATTTCTCTACAGAGACAGAGGAATGGGGAGAGCTGACCAATTACCTGGAAAATACAATCGATGCCAGCAGGCAATAAGAATAATTTAAACCAATAAACTCTTTCCTCTCAACTGCAGGGTTGGGTGTAGGGTTTCCTTTCTCTGTCTTTTTGTTTTGCTTTCCATTGGTTGTGCTTTCCAAATAATTGTTCCATCTGTCCACTTCAGTTTGCCTGAGTAATCACAGCCAGAGGGCACTTAGAAGTCAAACGTCAGACATGCAGGGAAAACTAATGCGTGGGAGGCTGTGGGAAGAGAAATCGTTGTCTGTTCTTTTTCCCTGCAGCTGGGCCAGGGATCTGGAAGTAAATTATAAGCACCAGTTGCCCCAGGGAGGAAGCTACTGTTTGGGAATGGAAATGGGAAAGGGATTTGTTGGACTCCACTGTCAGGAACGTTGGCTCCCAGGATCAAATGTGCTTAGCAATGGGATTAAGTCAAGAGATCACAGTCAAGCCAGAGATTAAAAGTGTGGAGACAGGAAATAAAAAACCAGAATCCTGGGACAGCTTTTTTTCTGTGCCATTTACTCTGAAGTAGGCCCCCTGCTGGTCACTCCATGTGCTTTATTTTGATCCTCCCTGCAGTTCTGTTTCACAGATAAAGAAACAAAGACCCATAGAGTTCAAGTAACTTGCCCAGGACCACACAGCTGGTAAACGGCAGAACGAAAAATTGAATTCAAGTGTATCTTAATCCAATGCTCCTGCTCTTATCTACTACATCTGGCTACTCTAAACAAGGAATGATGACCAAGGGTGAAACAGAGTCCTAGAAAGGACAAAGGTGCAAAGGTGAGCCCAGATTATAAAAACGTGGATAATATGTATTACATATAAAGATATTTTACATGCATTAGACGTAAAATGCTTAGATTTAAAAACCAATATAGAATTTCAATTTATAGATGCACAGAGAGGTTTAGTAACTCACCCGAGACCACGAAGCCAGTAAGTAGGTTAGTGGGGAATTGAATCCATGTCTTTGAACCTGGTCAAAGACTACACTCTTTGGTATATAAGGCAGCTTCCTTCCTTTCATGCTATTAACTTCTGAGTAGAGCAAGTTAGTTCAGCCTCTTATAAATTATCTTCTGCAGAATGCCATGTTTCTAAAGACATTTAGTGACAAATAAAAATAAGCTTGTAAAGATGTTATATTAAACAAGGTTAAGCAGCATTGTAAAATCTAAAGCTTCTCCCTGCATCTAAGCTGCTCATGTCCATTGTAAATATGCAAGAGAAAGATGATAAGCAGAAGGTTCCCAACTTAGTTGACCATGTAGCCCTTTCTATTCTTTAAATAAAGGCTGGCCAGTGTGTCAACCATGGATGATGACTTGACTCCCATGTCTTTGCCTCTAAATAGCAAGATGAACTTTTTTTTAAAAAAAACACCAGGAATCACAGTGTGTACTGCCTAATACCTATATCTTATGTAGGGTTATCAACTGGGGAAATGGTGAGGTCAACCTTATTGCTCTCACACTGCCCCTTCAGGACTCCACTCCTGACTTTTATTCTAAATGCCCTTATATTAACCGTCCTTCCCAGGTGCAGCTAGCCACATAGAGATCATTTTGTTTTGAATAAATATTAATTGAAAGTAATGGCTTCATTTGTTAACCCATTTTATTGAAGAGCTCATGAAAAGGGAAAGTCAATGCAGAGAAATTCTTCTTTGTGCTGGACTCTTAAGCATAAGATCAACTTGTGCCTTAGAAAATGAATAGTAGAGTTTTCCTTGTGCTAAAGTATAGACCACAAACTACTCTGACTATAAATAAAGCTAGCACAAGGATGAGAGAGTTTCAGAGTATGATGTTGGGGGTGCAAACTGTAGAGCCAGGATGGTCTAGCAGGTTGAATGAGATCACAAAGGAACCCTAGAGTAAATTTTCAAGTAGACCTGTATGGAAAATTTAAGATTAGGCCGCCACAGTGGCATACAATTGAAGAAATTCATCTATAATATTATGAAGAAAATGTATTTTTCTCATATTCTCCTAAATTTCATAACAGTAAAATAATATCAGCACCTAGGAACCTTGAATTGAAGGTCTGACCTGGACCAAAGGGAAAGAAGAGGCATTGATGCCAGGGGCATCTCCATCGGTCATGCCACCTATGGGAATCACACTTGACCAAGATGAGCTGTGGAAGCAGTTGGTCCAGTTCTGTATGGAGTTGTTGGGAAGTCTCACTTCTTCACTTTTTCATTCAGTCATCCATTCACTAGTCACTGAGTGTCTAGTTCGTCAGGCACTGTGCTTGGTGCTAGGAATACACAGAGAGAAATCGAAACAGCCACTGCTCTCATGCAACTGCACTCCAGTGTGAGAGTTGAATGTTAATCAAATTCAGACATCCTGTTAGAAAGCTTTTGCACAGAAACCTTGCACAGATTAAGGAGTCACAGCATGTCAGGGTGATGATATGTAACGCCTAGTTCATATCTAGTGGACATCTGAAACAACACAAACAAAATACCTTCTAACCTGCCTGTCCCCATCTCAGTAAATAACTCCATTCTTGCAGTCATATAAGTGGACACATCTTGGCATCATTCTTCACTACTGCCTTTGTTGTGTACCCAATGTCCAACACTCCTCACCATCTCCACTGCTACCATTCTGGTCCATTTCTCATTTGGATTATTGCACTAGCCTCCTAGTGACTTTTTTTTTTTTCTCCTGTTTTCACTCTTGTTTCTTTTCAGCACAGAAGCCAGAGTGATTTCTTTTCTTAAAAGTCCCCAATGGCTTCTCATCTTATTCAGAGAATAAGGTAGAAATTCTTATAATGACACTGTCCTGAGTGTTTAAGCCCTGTCTGACATGCTTTTCTTGCCACTGTAGCCTCTCTGTCTTTGTCTCCTACTGCTCCCCTCCTGACTCTTTGCAGCCACTCCAGCCTCCTTAATGTTCCTGGGACACAAGCACATACCAGCCTTAGGGATTTCACACTGATAGTTCCCTCTCTCTGGGATGTCTTCTCCTAGGTGTCTGGCTCACTCACTCCCTTCTTTTAGGCCTCTATCCAAACGTTGCTTGTTCAGAGGGGACTTACCTGACTTTCTTATGAAAACTTGTATCCCTGTAGCACTTTATTCCTCTTAACTAGTTTCTTTTGTCTTCATAGTTCTTACCACTACTCAACAACTCATATATATGTTTATCTCATCATCGTCTATCTGCCGTTGTCTATCTCATCATTGTCTGTCTATCCTAGAATGTAAGTTTCATGAAAACAACATCCTTGCTTGTCATATCCCCACAGCCTTGAACATAGTTGGCCCTCAATAAATATTTGAATGATATATTAGACAAATAAATGATGCATTAAGAAACAGTACCACATCAGCCCAAAAGCTTGGAGAAATGGGCACAATTCCTATGACATTCAGCCGCTTCATCTCTTGTGCTGTTTTCATTGTCCTTCCTACTGTCTGTTATTCGCGCATCGTACTTTGCACAAAACTGTAGGAGACAGAAAGCAGCTTATGCTCTTCATATTGGGATTTTCCCCAGAAGCCCCTCTCCCTGCTGATTCTCCTGAATTTGGTTCACTGGGGCTTGTTCAACAGGTGAGCCAGGTGTGTCTAGACATGTTGACGCTTTCCCCACACCTGGTCATTTCAGAAGACACTCTTTCCTGTAACCAGGGCTTCAGCCAGAAAAGAAGGTTACCTCTATCTGGGAACTGTGTGGCCTGAAAGAACAAACATATGAGGGGAGAAATTCAGGTCATTGAAAAATGGGCTATGAGCATTTTCTCCATAATGCCCCTCTCGACTTTCACTTCTTGGACTTGGCCTATATTTAGAGTTCAGAAAAATCTGAATTTACTTATTTATCATTATTAATGAATGCTTCATTTGCCAAAGGATCCCTGAGATTTCTTTTCACCAGCAACTTTCCCTTGTACATGTAGGACAGAATTGGGGTCACAGATGTTCCATCTGCTGTTTGGCAACAGAGGCACTTGATGAAGATGTCATAAGGAAGAAGGGCTGGCTTCAGGATCGTTACACCTGAATTTTTTTTTTCTGTCTTGGGTTCTTTTTATTTTTTTTAACTTTTATTTTAGGTTCAGGAGTATATGTGCAGGTTGGTTATATAGGTAGACTTGTGTCACGGGGGCTTGTTGTACAGATTATTTCATCACCCAGGTACTAAGCCTAGTATCCAATACTGGTTCTTTCTGCTCCTCTCCCTTTTCTCATCCTCCACCCTCAAGTAGGCCTCAGTCAGACCAGAATTCTGATTCCAGCTTGGCCACGCTTAGCCACAGGCAAGACCCTGAACCTCTCTGTGCTTTAGTTTCTTTGCTTATAGACACTTAAGCCATGGGGCTGTTGTGAGGACTGTTTGAGTTGTACTTATCTCGCCCAGCACAGAGCATGTCCTCATCAGACAGTTGCTTCAGGGCTGGAAAACATGTCTAATGTGTAAAGGCAATTCAGCAGTCTTGTTCATGCATTTTTATATGCAAGTTTCTAATCTGTGTTACCTCCGTGGGCATATACATCATGGGAATTTGTAGCTTCATTTTATAAGAAGCTAATATTGGTCATGCTTACCTACTATTCTTGGGTGGCTGCCAGAGGTTGCTTTGGAGTATATTTGAAATGGCCATCTCTTGCAGTATTTTCCATGCCTACAGATTCTGAGTTTTCACCTTGTCCTTCCGTTTGCTGTCAGAGCATTATTTTAGCTTCTAACTTTGCAGTTTCTAATTGTATCTACATTTTTCCACCACGAGGAAAGAATGTTGAGAATGAGATTGAAGGACAGAGATAACAAGTAAGGCTGTACCTGCTTAGCTGCTGGATTTCCTTCCCTCTTATTTTGATGTGGCATTGTTTGATTTCCCTGTTTGCAAATTGCTTCTTGCTTCCCATTTTGCCAAATTTTGATCATTTTCTTCTTTCAGAAAGGAAAAAAAAACACAAACAACCAAATTTTATTTTCCATATAGTTTAATTGAATTGATGGCTGCTGTCACAAAATAAAAACCTCACAAATAAGAAGGCTGCAAATCCTAGGATTAGGCTGCTTCTGAAGTTTTAAAAATTCTTCAAGGCATTTATTTGCAAATTCTACCCATTTGCATATTTTATAAGCATAACATAAAAATGTATTATTTATCAGGTGGTCTAGGCATGCTTGTGGAAAATGAATGGTTGCAAATTCAACCTTCATTTTAAAATCCTCATTGTAAATCCATCCCTCTCACTTGCAGGAAAACTGGGTTTTTCAACCCTAGTTTTTTTCTGATCTACTTAAAATACTCTAGACTCCACACTGTGAGCAACTTTTCTTAAGAGTGTGTGTCTGTAATTTGAAGAGAATGGCTGCCAATATATAAAATCACAAAAATATGGAATAATTTGCAATGTCAAAATCACCTGATCTCATTGGCCCCATTTTATCTGGTCATCCCACTGACACCCATGCCAAAGATATTCTTGCAAGTTTTCAGGCAGAAGTATGACCTCACACTTAGGCAATTTCAGTTGTCAATGATGCAGTACTTGGGAGTTTCATGCCTTGATATCTTGTCTAACTTTTATGTACAGGCAAAAGAAGAAATCTGATTTGAGCTGTTGCTGGTTCCTGTTGAGTTTAGACTCTATGGGCCAGAAAATACCATACCCCCAGATCTGAGACAATTGATAAGTGAATAATCATTACAGTAGAAAACAAAATAAAATGAGCATGCCGTTGTTTGGCTTTTTGCCATTAAATGGGCATGCCATTGTTTGGCTTGTATTTTATGATTCAGTATCCATTTTAAATATCCATTTTTAAGTATCCATTTTAAGTGAGACTTTTTAAGTGAAACATTTTAAAGTATCCATATTAAGTATGACAACTATATTTTAATATGATTGCTCTCTTTGGTGAAAGGTAACTAATAGGCAGAAAATGCTGCAAGTGGAGGAGCATTTGCTAAAGCATCTATCAAGGCTTCTTTTTGTAAGGTAGTTTTCTTCAGGCACCCAGAAGACACTTTTGTCCCTGTAGAGCCACATGATGTTTTCTGGACTACAGGGAGCAAGACACTGGTACAATGACAAAGTGCTGGTCCTCTCTCCTGGCTCCCTTCTGCTTGCCTGTCCATAAACAGAGATGTAAATATATTGTACATAAATTCTAGCATACTGCTATTGTGTTTTGATACTTGAAATTTTGCTTAAAGGTTGAAAGTGGTGAGACAGAGGATTAGGAAAATGGATGGTCCTGAACTGTTTTACCTTTTCAAAACCTAAAAATGACTGTTTGGTTTACATTGTGAAAGAAATAAAAATGATGTTTAATTATACACAGAAAATATCCCCTTTCTCCATTTGCATATGGGGTATTGCATTCAGCTGTAGCTGACTAAGCAGTGGCTTCAACAAATGAAGTTTTGTTGTTGTTGTTGTTGTTTATTTGTCACATGAAAAGCTAGAGGGAGGCAATTGCTATATTTGCTCAGTGGCTTAACAACACAGGGCTGAGGTCTCCGTAATCCTTTCTCTTTGGATTGCCAGAAGACTGCACAGCATCATAAAGATGGGAAGGGGAAAAACTGAAATACACTATTGTAAAGTTTTTGTACTATATATGAAGTAGTATAAAATCACTACAAGACAGACTGGTAATTTAAAGATAAATACTATAGCAACCATTAAAACAACACCATTAAGAACTGTAGCTCAATACTGAGAAAGGTGGGTAAAGTGAAGTCATAAAAAAACCTAATATACCAAAAGAATTCAGTAAAAGGGAACAAAAAAGGGTGCCACGGTAAAAAACAATAAAATGAATTTAAATCTAACTATATCAATAAGCACAATAAATGTGAATAGTATAAACTCTTCCATTAAAAGGCTTATAAAATATATTGGGTTTTTTAAAAAAACAAAATTCAACTCTATGCTACCTACAGAAAACATACTTTAAAAGGTACAAATAGGTTAAAAGCTAAAGATTGGGAAAAGGTACACCAAGCTAATGCTAATCTTAACAATATTGGAATGGCTATATTAATGTAAAAGTGAATTTCAAAGCAAAGAATATTATCAAGGATAAAGTCATTTCATAATGATAAAGGGACCAGGTTATCAGGAGAAAATAACAATGCTAAATATGTTAATGCATATAACAACAGAACTTCAAAAACTAACTGAAGTGAAAAGAAAAAATAAACCCAAATTATATATATAAGATTTCAATATTCCTCTTGCAACAATTGATGGAACAGAAAACCACTGAGGATATAAAAGACTTAAGCCAACAATTAGCTGACTTGACCTAATTGGCCTTTACAGAACATTCAACAACAGCAGAATATACATTCTTTTTGAACACATCCAGAGTATTTACCAAGATAAGCCATATTTCGGGCCATAAAATGTCTCAGTGAAATTTTTAAAAAGTAAATTGAATCATGTTCTCTGACAATATTGGAATTAAATTAGAAATTAAAATAAGAAAGATCTCTGGAGAATCTCCCAAAGATTTCAGAAGTAAATAACATATTTCTAAATAAGTCAAGGGTCAAAGAAAAATTCAAAACAAAAATTAGAAATGAGTTTGAATAAATACAAATAAAAACCCAGTATATCCAAATTTATGGCATGCCACTACTTTATAAGAAATGTATAGCACTAAATGCCTACATTAGGAAAGAAGTGTCTCAAATCAATGACTTCAGCTTCTGCTTTAAGAAACCAGATGAAAAACAAATGAAACCCAAAGTAAGCAGAAGAAATGAAATAATAATGATCCGAGAGAAAATCAGTGAGATAGAAAATAGAAAAACAGTAGAGAATATTGACAAAACTAAAGTCTTGTTTTTTGGGGAAGATGTAACCAGACTGATCAGGAAGCAAAGATAAAAGACACAAAATACCGATGTTGGGAATGAAAGAGGTACATCTTTACAGAGTCTTCAGATATTAAAAGTATAATAATATTATGAACAACATTACAACAGTAAATTTGAAAACTTAGATGAAATGCAGAAGTTCCTTAAAAAGACACAAATTACCAAAGCCACTCAAGAAAAAATAGATAACCTGAAAATATTATGTCTATTAAGGAAATTGAATTTATAATTAAAAACCACATGCAAAGAAACATCAAGCCTAGATGACTCACTGGTGAATTCTCTCATATATTTAAGAAAGAAAGAGCAACAATTATACACAAACTTTCCAGAACATTGAAGAGGGGCAAATAATTCCCAACTTATTCTATAGGGTAAGCATTCCTTGATACCTATTACTTTCAAGAGTATAAATGCAACAATTCTAAATAAAATTTTAACAAGTAGATTCCAACAATATAGAAAAGGATAATATACCATAACCCAATGCAAGATTGCTTTAACATTCAAAGTTCAATTCATGTAATTCACTACATAAACACATTTTTAAAGGAAAAAAATATGAGCATCTCACTAGATGCAGGAAAAAGATTTGACAAAATCAAACAAGTATTCCTGAGAAAAACTTACTAGATTAGAAATAGAATGGGACTTCTTAAGTAGGTAAACAGATAAACCCATCTGTGAAGAATCTACAATTATCATCATACTGAATGTTAAAAACTGAATGCTTTCACCCTCAAATCAGGAACAAATTAAGGATGCCTAAGTGCAGTGCTTCTATTAAAATTTTTACAGCAGGTCTTAGACAATAAAACAAGGCAAGAAGGAGAAGAAATATAGATGGCAAATAAGTAGAAAAATGATAGTTATTTAGGGGAATGAATATTTAAAACAAATAGCATACCACACATTTCTAGTAGAGTGGCTAATCTTTTTTTTATGTAAGTTCTAGGATACATGTGCACAACCTGCAGGTTTGTTACATACATATACATGTGCCATGTTGGTGTGCTGCACCCATTAACTCATCATCTACATTAGGTATATCACCTAATGCTATCCCTCCCCCTTCCCCCTACCCCATGACAGGACCCGGTGTGTGATGTTCCCCACCCTGTGACCAGCTGTTCTCATTGTTCAGTTCCCACCTATGAGTGAGAACATGCGGTGTTTGGTTTTCTGTCCTTGTGACAGTTTGCTCAGAATGATGGTTTCCAGCTTCATCCATGTCCCTACAAAGGACATGAACTCATCCTTTTTTATGGCTGCATAGTATTCCATGGTGTATATGTGCCACATTTTCTTAATCCAGTCTATCATTGATGGACATTTGGGTTGGTTCCAAGTTTTTGCTATTGTGAATAGTGTAGAGTGGCTAACCTTAAAAATTTTGACCATATAGTGTTGGTGAGAATGTTGAGAAACTAGAACTCTCATACATGCTAGTGACACAATCACTTTGAAAAAAGTTTTGTTTCAGTAAAGTTTTGGGATACAAAATCAGTGTACAAAAATTGGTCGCATTTCTATACACCAATAATATTCAACCTGAGAGGCAAATAATGAACACAATTCCATTTACAATAGCCACAAAAAGAATACAATACCTAAGAATACAGCTAATCAGGGAGGTGAAAAGCTCTACAATGAAAATTACAAAATACTGCTGAAAACAATCACAGACAACACACACAGATGAAAAACATTCCACACTTATGCATAGGAAGACTCAATACTGTAATAATGGTCATTCTGCCCAAAGCAATTTACAGATTCAATGCTATTCCCATCAAACTACCAACAACATTTTTCACAAAATTAGAAAAAAAACATTCTAAAATTCATATGGAACCAAAAAGAGCCCAAATAGCCAAAGCAATCCTAAGCAAAAAGAATAAAGCTGGAGGCATCACACTACTCAACTTCAAACTGTAACTACAGGGATACAGTGACCAAAATAGCATGCTGCTGGTATAAAAACAGACATGTAGAACAATGGAACAGATTAGAGCACTCAGAAATAAAGCTGCACACCTACAACCATCTGATCTTTGACAAAGTCGACAAAAACAAGCAATGGGGAAAGGATTCTCTGTTTAATAAATCACGCTGGGATAGCTGGCTAGCCATATGCAGAAGAATGAAACTAGACCCCTTCTTTTCGCATATATGAAAATCAACTCAAAATGGATTAAAGATTGAAATATAAAACCTAAAACTATAAAAACACTAGAAGAAAACCTAGGAAATACCATTTGTACATAAGCCTTGGTAAAGATTTCATGATGAAGTCACCAAAAGCAATTGCAACAAAAACAAAAATAGACTAAGTGGAACCTAATTAAACTAAGGAGCTTCTGCACAGCAAAAGAAACCATTGAGTAAACAGACAATCTACAGAATGGGAGAAAATAGACAAAAACTATGCATCCAACAAAGGTCTAATATCCAGAATCTATAAGGAACTTAAATTAACAAGCAAAAAACAACCCCATTAAAAAATGGGCAAAGGACATGAACAGACACTTCTCAAAAAAAGACATACATGTGGCCAAAAAGCATATGAAAAAATGTTTGATATCACTAATCATTAGAGAATGCAAATCAAAACCACAATGAGATCTCATCTCACACCAGTTAGAATAGCTATTATTAAAAAGTCAAAAATAATAGATGCTGGCAAGTTTGCAGAGAAAAAGGAATGCTTATACACTGCTGGTGGGAATGTCAATTACTTCAGCCACTGTGGAAAGAAAGCAGTTTGGAGGTGTCTCAAAGAGCTTAAAATAACCATTTGACCCAGAAATCCCATTACTGGGTAAATACCCAAAGGCATATAAATTGTTCTACCAAAAAGACATGTGCATCTGTTCATTGTAGCACTATTCACAATAGCAAAGACATGGAATCAACCAAGATGTCAATCAACAGTGGACTGAATAAAGAAAATATGGTATATATATGCTATGGAATATTATGCAGCCATAAAAACAAAATTAGGTCCTTGGCAGCAACACGGACAGAGCTAGAGAGCATTATCCTATGTGAATTAACACAGGTACAAAAAACCAAATACCACATATTCTCACTTACAAGTAGGAGTTAAACACTGAGTACACATGGACACAATGGGGGGCACAGAAGACACTGGGACCTACTTGGAGGTAGAGGCTGGGAGAAACAGGAAGTTTCAGAAACTACCTACTGGATACTATGCTCACTACTTGGGTAATGACATCATTTGTACACCAAACCCCAGTGACATGCAGTTTACCCATGTAACAAACCTGCACATGTACCCCATGAACCTAAAATCAGTTGGAAAAAACAAAGCAGCTTGGCATTTCTTAAAATGTTAGATACATGCTTATCATATTACCTGGCCATCCTACTATTAGGTATTTTCCCAAGAAAAGTAAAAGCATATACAAATGTTTCTAGTAGTTTTGTTTGTAATAGCCAAAAATTGAAAACAACCTAAATTAAGGTAAATGAATAAACAAACTATGGTATATCCATATAATGGAATGCAAATCAGGCTGGGCATGGTGGCTCATGCTTGTAATCCCAGCACTTTGGGAGGCCAAGGCAGGTGGATCATGAGGTCAGGAGTTCGAGATCAGCCTGACCAACATGGTGAAACCCCATCTCTACTAAAAATACAAAAATTAGCTAAGCATGGTGGCACCCGCCTGTAATGCCAGCTACTCAGGAGGCTGAGGCAGGAGAATCACTTGAACCCAGGAGGCAGAGGTTGCAGTGAGCCAAGATCACGCCACTGCACTCCAGCCTGAGCAGTAGAACAAGACTCTGTCTCAAAAAAAAAAAAAAGGAATGCAAATCAACAATAAAAAGAAATGAACAATTGATACATGCAAAAACAGGAATTGATCTCAATGCTGATCAAAGGAAGCAAAAAAAAAAAGAGTACATACCATAGGATTGCATTGTATAAAATTACAAAAAATACAGACTGTAGATACAGTGCAAATCAGAGGTGCCTGAGAATAGGGAGAAGGAGAAATACGGGCAAGACAAAGGGCTAAAAAAGATTATGAAAAGGGCTTGATGTGGTGGCTCATGCCTGTAATCCCAGCAGTTTGGGAGGCCGAGGTGGGTGGATCACTTGAATTCAGGAGTTTGAAACCAGTCTGGCCAACATGGTGAAACCCTGTGTCTACTAAAAATACAAAAATTAACCAGGTGTGGTGGAGTGTGGCTGTAATCCCAGCTACCTGTGGGACTGAGGCCCCTTCGCTTGAATCCAGAAGGCAGATGTGGCAGTGACCTGAGATCACGCCACTGCACTCTGCCTGGGTGACAGAGCAAGGCTCCATCTCAAAAAAAAAGGCATGAGGAATGTTTTGGTAGTTGGTTATGTTTATTATATTGATTGGAATGATGGTTTCAAGGTGATGGTATGTATACATGTCATAATTTGTCAAATTCCACACCTTAAGTACCTCCCGTTTATTAAATGTCAATTATACCTTCAAAAGCTTTTTAAAAAGAAAAGGTGGAAAGGACTGTATTAACTATTTATTAAAACCCTACTATAAATAGTAGAACACTATCACAAAATAATAATTGTATATACGGAGAAGTGTAAAATACAATATTTCAATCTTGGATACTTTTAAATTACACTCCAAAGTGGTGTGCTAGGATGCATTAGGCAAGAAATAACGTGTCTTCTCATTTTCTCAGTATCTACCATACAGATACTTACACAGATCTATTTGAGGATATTAGGCACCTTCATTTCCTTTGATTTGCAAAATACAGTGAGATTTCTAATGAGAAACTTTGCAGCATCATTATTTTTTTGAGAGTATAAAAACTTTCCTTTGTTCAGTAAATTATTAGGATATGGGATCAAAAGCTCCATGAAGAATGAGTAGCTCCACTGTCTCACCAATAGTCCAAGATTCCTTCACTTCTTTCCTTCCTCATTCCTGTTGCAAATCACCACAAATCCCTAATTGATACTGCGTTCTTAGTAATCTGCCAAATGTATCCACTTCCTTCCACCTCCCTTCCCTTTCTTCCAGTAAATGAACTGTTGTGATGGTCAGTTTAGCCAATTAACAATTTTTCTGATTGCCAATTGAAATCCTCCAGTGAACTACACCCAGCAAAATGATCCAATGATGGTTTTTCCGTAATGTTTCTAATGGTGGATCCTGTGCAAAGGAAATGTTTGACTTTAAAACCTGATGTGTTTACTATCTCTGCTTGTTTCTGTTCTATATGAGCTCTCTGGCAAATTGGGGATACACAAGTGTCCTGTCTTTACTAAACGCAGTGGCAATTGCTAAATATCAAGCAATATACAGGGTATAGAGGTGGAAAGTGAAAAATAAAAGCCTCTCTTTTTCGCTGAAGTCTGAAGTCCTTATTTTTAACTGTCTCTGGAGTACCTAAGTCTCTCCTTTTAGAAATTCAGCTTCCTAGATAGAAAGATTTCTACACCAAATTGGGGCTGATGTGTCATCAAGACATTCATTCATATTTCACACTAAGTGCCTGCCATAAGTTATTGCGGTATCCTCATAACAACAGAGAGGATTGCACCATTAAGGCTCTTTCTATGTAGTGAATATACATTTATAGCCTATAACATAATCAATTTCAAATTAGATTTCTCTCAGAGAAAACTTTTCTGAGCCAGGATCTCTCTTTCTCTCTCTCTCTCTCTTTCTCCCTCTCCCTCTCTCTGCAGAGAGAAGCACACTGCTAGCACAAAGCCCCTGAAAATAACTCTTCACAGTCACCTCCCAATCAATAAGGAGCTTTATTTGCTGCATGTCACACCCTCTGTTCATTGTATTCACAAAGCTGAGTTGGCACAAAAGAGGCAGCACAAAGGCCAGCCTCAACTCCGAAGGGCCCTGTGCAGGACATCAGAGCCCTGGGCTGGCTCCAACTCTGCTGTTAACTCAGTGTGTGGCCATGCCCCTTTTGGGCTTCTGTGTCCTCTGCTTTTAAATGAGGCCATTGGACCGAGTGATCTCCAAGGGCTGACCAGATTCAGAAATTGTCTATTCCATGAGCCTAGAGATAAGATAGATGCATGCCATCTGTGGGCTGTGCTTCCAACCATTCGGTAGGTGAGACTCAGGGCCCTTTTGAGCTGTGGAGGAGAAAAGCATGAGCACCTTCCAAGATGTTTGGCCACTGGATCTGCATCAGCATCCTGGTAGGGAATGTTGCTTGTGGACACCATTACCATAGCCAATGAGGTGTCATTTAACACTGGGGTTTGGGGAAGGTCTCAAGGTCTGCCATTTAAGAGAAACAAATTTTCCTTTCTATGTTGGTATAATTCTCCCAATCATCCCACTTTAGCAATCAAATACATTTCCCCAAAGAGCATTCATTAAATATAGACAGATATCTTGCCAAACCATTGCCATGACAGGTAGCCTGGTGGTAAAAGGGAATCTGGTGTAAGAATTGGATTTGGCCCCTTGGTGTCCTAGGTCTGCAACTGAAGTAACTGAAGGTCTGCAACGGTTGTGAGTTCTTTTCTCTCATAGGGCCCTACTTCCTAATCTGTGAAATGGTAAGCATGAGCTAGGTATTACTTAAAGTGTCTTTCAGCACAAATATTCTAACCAGAGATTTACAAATTGGTGGCACCAAGACAATATTCAGCCTGCAGATAGGATGTTTGCCCTATGCTGTATGAGCCAGGCTGTGTGAGTCTTCTAATTTGAACTTATTGACAACATTAAAAAATTTGGAGTTATTTGAACCTTTGGATTATCCACATAATAATCCAGATTTCTGGCTTCTTCTGAAAAATATCAGCCAATCTGGTCACACTGGGCTGAAATTTTTCATGGCAACTTTTAGCTGGAGCTGAATAGCTGCTGACCTTCAGGCAAAGCCTGAATCCTCCAGTTCCTTCATTCCTACCACTTTTGAGATGATCACAGACTGAGATCAAGTGTCAAATCACTGAATATCTGACACCTGGACAGCTTGTCTCATTTACATCCCAATCCATCCAGGCATTTGTGTTTTCAGCTGCTGCTTAGCACTTTTGGGAAAGAAATGGCATGGTCCAAACTTTCTTTGCACCACTAATTCCCTCATTTGGCAATAATATTGGTGGGAGACAGAAACTGGGTCCAGTGGAAGCCTGCCTTGGACAAAAACACTGATAATATCTTGGCTGCCTGGAACCCTCACAGTAATCAACCAACTCTCATCAACCGAGCTTATGCCTCCAGGCAACCCTATCTATGAGTAAACATCAAGAACTGGCATTGGTATGTGAATTGGTCACATTATTCCTAGTGAATTCACCAAGTCAGTAACTTCCATGATTTGGGTTTTTCAGATGTGAAAGAAATTAATTTCACACATAAGCAAGGTTCCCCCTAGAGTTAAAATTCTCTAAAGTAGTGCAAATATCTAGACATAGGCTCACATTTAAACATGCCTAGGTTTGTATGTATGCATGTATGTGTTTCAGAGTTGCATATGTCTGCTTGCTTTAAAGTACATGTTTTGTGAAAATAGAAACAGCATCTACATCCAGAATCATAACTATTGATATAGGAACTGTGCCAGGACAAAAATCAGGGAGAAATCTCATCTATAGCTAATGTTCCCTAAGACAGATGTGGTCTCAGATCTCAACAGCAGAATTGACTCAGTGTAGAGAGGGTCACTGACAACTCACAAGGAAGGGTAAGAACCTGTCAAAGAATGTCTGATGCTGGAATCCAAGGCCAGAGCAGAAAGTACAAGCAAGGATCAGCACTGTGGGTGTGTCTGTCTGTGCACTAATAAATGCTGCTAAAGGCCTTCCTTCTCCCCTTCTAGGTGCTAATTTTATTAGGAAGTTTTAGCCCTGTGTCATCTTAAAGGAGACATTGATACTTTACTACTTGATATCTGAAATTGTATTCCAGCTCAGCCTTCCAAATGAGATTCTTGCTGTGAAGCCTCTCTGAGCTAAAGGGCCCAAACTATCAAATGGGTATCCAACCTCTACACACTGGGAATACTGCAACTCAGACAGGCTTGGTTGAAATCCCAACTCTGCCATGGGCTAGGTGTGTCCTTGAGGGAGTTACCAAAACTTCCTGAGTCTCAGTTTCCTCCCCTGTAAAATGGCGATGATAATAATGCCCTCCCCATGATTTATGTAAGAATGGAGTTACTCTAAGTCAAGTGCTTACTACAGTGCCTGAAATTTTCCCAGCCAATGTTCTTCTTCTTCTTCTTTTTTTTTTACTATGCAACACTTTAGAATCAATCTTTACTAGTACTACTAATAATATCCATTATTAAGTTTCTTGACTGTGCTAATAACATTCAATATCCACAACTCTGAGAGATGGGTCCCATTATTATTGCCATTTAAGATGAGGAAACTGTCTCATTATCCTTAGAAACTTGTCCCAAGTCAGAGCCCAACTGTAAACCCTGCCTAATTGCAAAGTCTCTACTTTTAATGATGACTCTATACTAATTCCATCAGTTAACCTGTCAACAACACTGAGAAGAGCATATGAGAGGCAACGCTCCTCTCATGTGGCTAAGCAGATGAAGGTTTCCGTATAGGAATTCAATAAAAATCTATGGCTGACCATGAAAATGACTACTCAGTTCCCTGTGCATTTTTAAAGGTCAATTTGTTTTTGAAACTTTGTGTTTTTTTTCCCACTGAATTTAATCATTCTTAAATTCATACCATCTCCCAAAATTTGATTCTGCAATATTCTCTTGAATTTTAAAACCTAGTTGAATTGAAGGGGAATGTTCATGTTGTTGAGAAGAAAACTGGCACCCCTGCTATCCAGAAGTGTTCTGTAAAGGACTCTTTTGAATATGTAAAGGAATTAGAATATCTCTTAATATATGCATTAATATATTCATTAGTATTGGCTACATATATTTGTAGAAACCAGGAGTCACTATTACCCAGAACATTTAGCCCCATCAAATGTCCAACTGGATCTGAAACAAAAATACCCTTGGAACAAAATAGGCCACATTTGTCAGAAACTGACTCCCCAGCTCTGTGTGAGCCACCCCGCCCCATCTCCAGCCTTGTTTTTTTTTGTTTTTCCCTACTCTGCAGTCAGCCTGACTTTGGCAAGCAGTCAAGAAGTGAACAAGAGAGATGGAAGTGCTCTGGGTATCTGACCCCTTACTGGCCGCTCAACCATGCAAGCTGTGAAGCCCAGTTTAAAAAAAAAAATGTTGCCTTTCTTTTCCTCTCACCCCTTAACGAACTGCCTCATTCTCTTCCCCACCATCACAGAAAGAAAACAATCAAAAGCATTAGTATTCCCGTGAAAAGGGCCAGTCACACAGGGGATGACTGCAAGTCCTTCGTAACCACTCCAGGACGCTGCCAGGGCCTGAGAAGGGACAAACTCCAATTGCTCCAGTTCAAACTGGTCCTGGCCTGGTCAGACGGAGGAGACAGAGCAGTGATTCACAGCAGGACGTGGTACTTGCAGACTGACCATTCCCTCAGGACTCACTAGGGTCTCTTCTCTGACGAGATGATACCTGGTGTGCAAGTCTCCTTTTAGAAATGCATAGATTCTGCTATATATTTCTTTTCTTGTTGGTCTCTTAAGAACAACTGGGAGCTCTTACCTAACCTGAAGTGTCTCCTTGTGTTGTTTTCAGGAATTGGGACACTCACCCAGGACACACTATGGTGCTTCAGCCAAGTGAAAGGCACTATCGAGATTGGAACCACAGAAGGTAGGAGAAATCCCTATGCCCTTTTCCTTGCCTCCTTGGGAGTTTGTGCTGATTTCAAAATTAAAAACTTTCATCTTTGCTTTCATGAATCTAAGTCCCCACACACCCCAGAATTGCATTCTAGGCTAGAAATGGATTTAATAATTTCTTTCTCTCCTGTTTTTTTTTTCTGTTGAAATTTATTTTATTCCTACCAATGAGCAGCACTGAAATGAACTTTCAGTAAAATAGATTTGCAGAGACAGAGGCTAAACTAGGCAAGCCTTGTTTCAGGATGACCTGTCAGTGCTGTAGAATTCTGAGTCCAAACATTTTAAGACTTTCAGCCATAATTCTCTCCCTTTCATTCTATATGGAGGACCATCGGCAATACATGAAGTGTGGAGGGAGACTGAAGAATTCAAGTCTAGTCATATGACTTATGAGAACATTGAATCCCAATCTTAGCATATAATTGCCTTTCTGGTTCTCAGGAGACTTTTCTATTCCTGGGCCCTTTACCTGGGATAATGCATTAGTTTTCCTCCTCCTGAAGAACTTTTTAATTTTCTTTATTTTCTTCTTTTGTAAGCCTGGGCTTGGAGACCTCCATGACTCTCCCTAAGGGTGTCTGCATTACAAAACACTGGATGATAGGCAATTGGAAGGAACTAGAATAGCACTTCTGGGTGTTTTAAGTCACAATTTAGCTCTTCTAGCAGAATGCAGTAGGGCTTGCCCGAAACAGATTTTGCTGCTTTGATGGTAGGTTTAGATTCCAGATGTGGTATAACACAGGTCGAAAACTAGTTTTAAAGAATGATGAAGTGAACAGTTGACAGGATTGAACACTATACTCAAACTAACATGCATAAATGCATGTGAACTTCAGGTCATTCTGCAGCACTTCAATTCTGAGTAAAAAGTAATTCAAGCAAAGATTAATCTGAGGAATTTGAAAAAGATAGTTTATTTACAATCTTGCTATAATTCCTTTGTATAGAATCTAATAGTGGGTGACCAAAAACCAAATACTCTATGTTTACAAAGTAGGAGAAAGCACACTAAAATTAATAAATAAACCTCTATAAAATTATATTTAAAAGAAATTGACATCACGTTGCACATATTTATAAGGTACAGTGTGATGTTTTGATATGTGTATATTGTGTAATGATATCAAACCAAGATGATTAGCATATCCATTACCTCATACATTTATCATTTATTTGTGGTGAGAAGATTCAAAATCCTCTCTCCTAGCTGTTTTGAGATATACCACATGATATTGTTAACCATAGTCACCCTACTGTGCTATAGAACAAAACTTACTCCTCAGATCTATGACTTTATACTTATTGACCAATCTGTTTCCATCTTCCTACCACCCTCCAGGCCTCTGGTAACCACTATTTACTATTCTCTACTTCTATGAGATCAACTTTTTTAGGTTCCTGATATGAGTGAGAACATGTGGTATTTGTCTGTCTGTGCCTGGCTTATTTCACTATTAAATGAAATATATTAATAATGCCTTTCAGGTTTATCCATGTTGCCACACGACAGGATTTTATTCTTTTTTATGGCTGAGTAATATTCCATTGCGCATATATATATATATATATATATATATATATATATAGTATATATAATGTGTGTGTGTTTGTGTGTATATTATATATATTATATATCCCATTTTATGTCACATATTTTATATATATATATATATCACTGTATGTATCTATTCATCTGTTTATGAACACTTAGTTTGAGTCCATAATTTGCCTATTGTGACTAGAGCTGCAATAAACATGGGAGAGCAGATTTCTCTTCTATATACTGATTTTATTTTTTAAATATAGACTCAGTAGTGGGATTACTGGATCTAAAATTATATTTGTATATAAACTCCTCTATTTTTGAGATGAATTGTCAAATAGAGCCTTACAAAAGATCCTTCTAAAGCCCCTATGAAGACAGATAGAAAATTATCAATCCCATTTTATGTCACCTAAAAAAAGATTTTTGAGTGTCTTCTACATGACAGCACTGTGGTACACATTAGAAATTTTTTTTAAAAGAGAAAGAAAAAAATGACCTAATCTCTAACCTCATGGATCTTAAGAAAATGAAGTTCAAGTGAATGCGTTGTTTTAAGTCTTGCCCATGATTCAAAATCATTTGAACTTTTTAAACAATAGAGACTCTGAGGTCTCCAAGAGCTACTAAGTTAGAGTTTCAAGGGTCAGGGTGATACAATGTGTGTTTTTTTTGAGACTGAGTCTTGCTCTGCACGTCCAAGCTGGAGTGCAGTGGCACGATCTCGGCTCACTGCAAGCTCTGCCTCCCGGGTTCACACCATTCTCCTGCCTCAGCCTCCCGAGTAGCTGGGACTACAGGGGCCCACCACCACGCCCGGCTTATTTATTTAATTTTTTTGTATTTTTAGTAGAGATGTGGTTTCACCGGTTAGCCAGGATGGTCTCGAACTCCTGATCTCATGATCCGCCTGCCTCGGCCTCCCAAAGTGCTGGGATTACAGGCGTGAGCCACCACACCCAGCCGATACAATGTGTTTTAATGAGTTTACCCAGTTAATTCTGAGGTAGTGGACTGGCTTTGGGCAACACAAGGCTAGATGACTTGTTCCAAGTAATCCATTATTCTCTTACTCTGCACTTAAATCTTGTCCCTGTGACTGGCTTCCCATCAATTATGAGAATTCTGAATGTCTGCTCTAACTACAGGTCTTACCATTTGCAGATTTATTATTTGCTTAAGACAAATTAATAAGATAATACAGATACAGCATTGGCCACAGTGCTCAATACTTTGTAAATACTCGATATTTGTAAGCTATTATTATAAATATAATTAGACCCTCATTCTAAATTAGTGTTCACCAAAACCTTATGACAGGTAAGAATTTTTATTTCCACATTACCTATGAGGATATTGAAGTCAAGCAAAGAAACAAAAAATATTAAGTACATTGCCAAAGGCACTATAGCTTATAAATGGTTGAGGCAATTTTCAAACCTAGTCTTTGGGACTCCAAAGCCCCTGCTCTTTAAACATTGTTTTGGAAATAGAGACTCTGACTTAGTAGTCTGGAATGAGGGCCTGGGATGTGCATTTTACACACCTGCCCTTAGACGATCGTTATGAATACACGTGAACTGAAGATAGGTTGAAATGTTTACGGTGCATAATACAAAAATAGCCTGCTTGAACTGACTGTTAATTGGGTCAGAGTTAGGATCAAAATGACAATCCCTATTTTGTTTGGAAAGTGCACTTTAAGATAGTGAATAAAGGAAGAAACTTTTTAAAAAGAAGAATTAGGTTGATCACAAACACACAGCCACTGGCATGGGGTTCCCTGGCCAACATATCTTAGATGTCATTTAACCTCCACTAACACTGCCTCAATGAAAGTTGAATATTTGTTGAGTGAATTAATAAATGAATTTCACTTGCTACTAGTTAAAAATCTGGTTTAAAGGAAACCAAAGGGGTTTAACTGGCATAATCTACCCTAATTTTCTATACGATCGAAGTCAATAAAAATTATTCAGCTTTCCCTTCCATGTTACTTATTCCTATTAATGGCTTTTTCTATTTCAGTTCTATCACTCACTAGCCAATTACCTTGGCAAGTTAATGTCTCCATGCTTCAGTTTTCCTCATGTGCGGAATGGGGATAATCGTATAGTTACCCATTATGGCTATAAGGGCTAGGGGTGTGTGTGTGTGTGTGTGTGTCTGTGTGTGTGTATACACACATACATATATGTATAACATATATGTATATATTATATATATGCATACGTATGTGTATATTGTACATATATAATAATATATAATATAAAATATACATATAATACATATATAATATACAATATTATATATTATATATAATATATTATATTACATATTATATTTAATGTTATACATATATAATACATATGTATATAATATATATGTATTATATATATATCAGGCCATTACCAATAGTTTATTATAAGATGTTCAAATTGCATCTTGGTGCAAGATGCTTATGTGCATCTTGGGTATCAAGTAGTAGACTAGAATTTTTTCACACGTCAAATTATTCTATAGGACTTTAAATGAATGATACTATGAGTTCAACAATAAGTATTTAGTGAGTGCTTACTATATCCAGGGTACTGTCTCAGAAAGTGAGAGGGTTGTAAAGATAAATAAAATATAGTCCAAGCTCTCAAGAAATGCACCACTGGAGAGGAGACAGAGCATGGCCCAGAAGAGTAAAGCATCACATCAAATAGAACACAAGGTAAAATGAGCTATAGATTAAAGTGCTTAGGCTAAAGACTACACTGCTTTAACTATCAAAGAGGTAGGAATCTCACACAAAATTCGGTGGAGCAAAATAGACGTGTGGGAAGAAACCATTTTAAGACAAACCTTAAATAATTTTTAAAAACATAAGGTTTATTCTTTTATTTTTCTGATTACTTAATATATTCTCAGTGTAGAAAAGTTTAAATTTAACCAATAAAAATCAGAAAATAAATGTCATTCATAAACCCACAACCCACAGATCAGCACTGTTAAAAGTTTATGGTATATTTTTCTAACCTCTTGATTATGCATATATGGTCATTAATTGATTCAGTCAAGAAACAAGTATGTGTGTCAACTACTGTGCAAGGAATTGGTTAGTTTACACCAGACAATATCAGTATTTTTTTTTTACCAAAATGGAGTCATAATGGAAATACTATTTTGTAAATTGATGTTTTTACTTAACAATATATGGGATCATCTTTCATATAATAAGAGGTACATATACCCTAGTTTATCTACCCAGATTTTCAATATTTATAACATTGTTATGAACACCTAATAGTAAAATCTTTACATTTATCCAGGAAACGCAGTGTGATATAGTGATTAAGAGCATATGTTTCACAGTTAAAAATACCTGGTTCAAATTTAGCTTCACTACTTATGGGCATGGAGTAAGTTACCTCAAATTTTTCGTGATTCTATTTCCTAATATGTAAAATTGGGATAATAAAAGGTATTCAAGAATTCTTATGATAATAGATATATATTTTAAACAACATAGCACATAGACATTATTCAGTAATCATGATTAGCTACTGTGATTATATCACTGGGACACATTCTCAAAAATAGCATTCCTTGGGCTTTATAGGAAGTCTGATGAGAGACAATGTGGCTTTATTAGAGTGGAGAAGGTGCAGATGAAGAGATAACAGGCTCCAGGCATGTTTTGGAGGCAATAGGCTGGATTTTAGGGGAGAAGTGAACTAAGGAATTAAGATAGTTTTCAGGTTTTAGCTTTGAACAATTGGGTGGTTGGTGGGCACCAGTTACTAACGCTGGGAAACCTGAAAAAGAAAGATATTTGGGGAGAAAAATCATGAGCTTCATTTTGAACATAATTAATATGAAGTAGCTATGAGGTACAAAGGTACAAACATCAAGAAGGAAGTTGTATGTGTATATATGAGTCGTATATATGTCTTAGAGAGACAATCTCAGAGATAGAACCTGGGGAGGCCTCAGCATGCAGATGGTATTTGGCACCATTGCACTGAATGAGATCACATAACTTATGCAGATCATGTGGACATGCAGTCAACAAACAATTTGTTGATGACCTAAACTTACACTGTTATGCTGGTGGTTAGGATGCCATCTAAACATTGTTGACTTAGTTGAGTTATTGGAAGACACTTACACATTTAAAGATTCTGATTTACCATGTGCAATGCTTGTATTTGATTTGCTTAGCAGGCGTATTTCGTATAACATATGATTTCATTGCATGAAATTTTACATTATTTCCTCATTAGAAGTACTTTATGTGGTGGAAATTGCCCACTCGATATCAGACAACTTCTTGAGATTTGGTATCTGATTTTGTATAAGGGAAAAAGAATTATCTGGTGTGGTTTCTGTTTTCATCCCAGCTACAGCATATAACCATTTTCTTTCCGATACTGCAATTCTAGGGTGCTTTGTTTGTTCCTCATTCTGCAGTTCTTTGATGTCTGTCAACATAGGTCACTTCACCTTATTCATGGGAAATAATTGTGGTATTTATTCTGTTTTGATACATGGGCATCACATTTTTTCCTTCCCTCCCTCTGAAAAGATCACTCATGTAGAGGAAAGAATGAGGCATTCTATCGATTCTGCTTTCTAATGAGAGAAAAACATCAATCTGACTGTCGATGTGAGGTGTATTTCATATACCCTAAAGTAAAAGCCAACAACTGTGACTTCCTTGCAAAGAGGAATCCTCTAACTATAACATTTGCAATAATGTTTTGTTTTGAATGGATGTTTAAGAAATCCAAGGATTGTAAGGATGATTTTTCAGCTTCCCTTCAGTGATTGTGACTCTTGGCTGTCACCAGAAAAAAAAAAAAAAAAACCACAACCAATTGGATTGTCTCAAAGCAGTAAAAAGACTTGTGACCTTCACCTCATTTTATAGAAAGAAGTCAGTGATTGACAAATACCCTTTCTTAGATGTTTAGATGTTTAGTTACAATAATTGTAACTTCACCCCACAGATCTTAGCCTAAATGATAGAAAATGGAGCCTTACCTGCCTTGCTCTTCCCACTCCTGAATACAGGGTGAAGGGCTGGCACTGAGAATTCCCATTTCAGGGGGAAGGAATCCTGTCTTTTTGGACAGAAGCTTTCTAAATCAACAACTCAAGAAGATTTTTAATTAGGCACCAAATTGAAATCAGATAATCTCTCACTTCAAACTTGGTTCAGTTACCCACTTAGTGACCTTAGACAGGATACTGAATTATTTTCCAACCTTATCGTGCATATGACTCCCCTAGGAATGATGTTAAAATGCATATTACTAGGTTCTACCTCTAGAGATTCTGATTCACTAGGTCTGGGACAGAGTCAAAGGACCTGCATATTTCACAAGCATCCCAAATAATTCTTTTTTTAAATTTTTTTTTGAGACAGAGCCTCACTCTGTCACTCAGGCTGGAGTGCAGTGGTGCGATCTTGGCTCACTGCAACCTCCACCTCCCGGGTTCAAGCAGTTCTCCTGCCTCAGCCTCCTAAGTAGCTGTGATTACAGGTGCCCACCACCACCCCCGGCTACTTTTTGTATTTTTAGTAGAGATGGGGTTTCACCATATTGGCCCAGCTGGTCTGAAACTCTTGACCTTGTGATCTAGCTGCCTCAGCCTCCCAAAGTGCTAGGATTACAGGCGGGAGCCACCATGCCTGGCCCATCCCAAATAATTCTAATAGTTTGATCCAAGAAACACATTGAGAAATTCTGTTCTTTCTTTCCTTACATCAGAGGGCAATTCTAAGAGCAGAGAAGATAGAAAATCTGAAGGTGTTTTGAGTGCATTTAAAGGAAACCAGAATGCCAATAAATGTGAGATAACTGTGCAGCCAAGTTCTCAGCCTTGGGCACCGAAGGGAGTGAAAACCTTCCCTCTGTGTGTGAAAAAGAAGTGGAGATCTCTTCTCTGCACCTGGTAGGCTACAAGGGGATTTCCTATGCAACTTCACTTTGCGTGGCGCTCCAATCTGCCAGAAGAAAAATTGGACTGATTGTGAACAAGTTGTGCAAGATGAAAGCATTTTTTCTTAGCTGTGATGGAGAATGTCTTGATGTGAGGAGGCTTGCTGTACTCTGCAGGTGGGCTGGTGAGAAGTGAGCTCTGGAGGAATGGAAGCAGGTTCTTTGCATAACACTGAAGGCAAACATCCTGTTCTCTTTGTAAGCATTAGATAATTAAATATTTCCTAGCCACGAAGGAGAAAAAAACTCCATGGCTATTTATTTCACCCTTTCCCTAATGCCAATCACTTTAAATGTGTTTAATTAACAAATATTTATGGAGCACCTAGTATGTGCCAGGCACTGGGCTGGACGATGAGGCCAGTCATGGACAAAACCCTGTTGCTCCCCTCCATTAAGCACTGTACACTTTCCTGAGGACATCACCACATGGTTTTTAATGACAATCCAATGTGATTGTGGAAAGTGCTAGAAAAAGAGTAAGTCACCCAACCCACACTGGGAACAGAGCAGGGAAGCCTTGCTAGAGTAAGATTGGCTAGATTGGAAGCCAATCTGAGACCTAAAGTAGAAACAGGAATTAGCTAGGACTTCTGGGTACATAGACCCACATTTTATTCATGGTTCAATTATTCTCTTGTGTTATTGCTCAGGTTCCCTGGGTGATCGCCAGCTTGGGAGGATGAAAGGATATGTTAATAAGATCTTTGAAAGTGCTGCACAATACCTGGCCAGGGTAGAGTGATAATAATGATAATTCCGTTTAATCAGGTTTTAAAAGATCAGACTCCTTAATAATTGCTTTCAACATGTTATCTCATTCCACCTTTGCTGCAACACTAAGATATGAGGCAGGTGCCAGCTTAAGCCCATTTTACAGTGGAGGAAATTGAGACTCAGAAAGTTTAACAACGTATCCATTTACACACCAGTCTGACCTCAGAGTTGGTATTCTCAACTACCATGATAGAGCACTCCTGGAAAGTAACCTGACACCAAGCAGGGGCTTAATAAATATTTATTGACTGAAAATAGCCTTCAGTAACTAATAAATGTCAACTAACCAAAAAACATCAATATTATCATTAATACAACAATAATGGATATTTTTAGAGAATAAAAATTTCATTCAAAACAATTCATTACAGATACACAGGACTTTTCTAGTTTTAACATATATGGGTCATATATGTCTTATAACCCATAGGAGATAACTAGAATCGGTCTTATAATTCCACATTGCACACAAAAAGATAGTATAGATATTATACATAGTAGACCTAATTTTCTTCGTAGTTATGAGGAGATTGAAGCAGCTAGAGATAAGTTTTAAATTGCCCAAGGTCTTATAGAGACCAGAAAGCAAATTTTTGAATCCTACACCAGAAATTTTTTTACTGCTCAGCTTCCTCTGGAGGCACTGACTGTGAGTTTAAGACAAGGTCGACTGTCTTGAAAATGCAGGGCATAGAACACCAAGGCAACTCAAAGGAAATCCATCATGCTTTCAAGATGCTTTCAGCTCCAACAGAAAACTGCTATCAAAATATCTGGAACAGTAAAAGAATGATCTCTTCTGCAAATATCTACTGAGCACCTACTATGTGCTTGGCATTCTAGGCACTGGAGATTCAATAGTGGAGGGGCTAGACAATAGATATAATAAACAAGTGGAATATAAAATATGAGGCTATAAATGCAAGAAAATAAACCAATACGGGGTTAAGGGATATGGTGTTCTCCTTTAAATAGGATGGTCAAGACTTCATGCAAAAGATGACATTTGAGCAACGATTTGAAGAAGGC
This sequence comes from Symphalangus syndactylus, assembly GCF_028878055.3. Taxonomy (NCBI): domain Eukaryota; kingdom Metazoa; phylum Chordata; class Mammalia; order Primates; family Hylobatidae; genus Symphalangus; species Symphalangus syndactylus. The sequence goes on from NC_072429.2 coordinate 39,769,510, forward strand.
AAAAAAAAAAAAAAAATCATCATGTGAATATCTGGGGAGGAGAGTTCCAGATAGAGGGAACAGCCAGTACAAATGCCCTGAGGCAAGAGCTTATCTGGTATGTTTAAGGACTGGACTTGTGGCCAGTGTGTCTGAAGTTGAGTAGGCACAGGAGGAAGTTGTGAAAGATGGAGACAGATGATGGCAGACAGATGCAAGATGGGGACCTTATAAACCGTTATAAATAGCTGGACTCCTGCCTGAAGGAAATACAGAGCCACTAGTTGAAAAACGCTCTTTCTAGCAGCAGCTCAATTAAGGGACCACTGTCAGAAGCAGGAATCGGTTGAAAGGTTATTGCAATATCCAGTTTTTCACATAATAAGTCATGAGGCAGGGAGCCCCCAGAGCTGATAAATTCCCTAGGTGAAGCACAGCACAGAGAACTCAGATCCTCTCCATCTCCCTGCCTTGCTGTCCTTGGAATGTCAGCTTGGTCCCAAGACAACTGCTGCAACTCTGGGCGTCATACTCAGATAAACCAACAATGTCAAGTGAAAGGACATTCTGATTTTTTTTTTTTAATAAAGGAAACTTTTCCATCAGATATCCCTGGAAAATTTCTTTTGATGTCCCCTTTGCCACAGTCTAAGTCAGATGCCCACTTCACTTTTTTTTTTTCAAGACGGAGTCTCGCTCTGTCGCCAGGCTGGAGTGCAGTGGCGTAATCTCGGCTCACTGCAATCTCCACTTCCCAGCAGATGCCCACTTCTAAACCATCCATTGGCAAGGAGAATGGGATTAGCATAACTAGCTTCATACAAATAGGCTTGCATCTGAGTTTGGTATAGGATCACCATGCCTGAGTGGAGGATGCCACAACAAAATCTCGGCTTTGCAGCAACGAATGAGGATGCGATTCAAGGTAGTCCAACAATAGTATCAGCTAAAGGAAAAAAAAGACAGATAAGGCTTAACCAGTTCTATTGCTACCACTGTGCAAAGGGTGGTGGGTCATTGGCTTGTTCTTGGTAAAACATTTGGCTCAGGCAAATCCAGACACCAAGCTTCTCTAGACGGACTTGTGTTGAAGCTGGGGCCTGGGGTGTGTGAGAAGAGCATTTGCCTTTTTGTAAATGTCGCTCATTAAGCAGGCTCAGCATCATCCTACTTACTGCCTGTGCTATTAGTTAATGGAATTTAAAAGCCAAGAATAAATAATTAAGCACATGGACATTGTGGGGTGGTTCCTGGTTTTTTGCTCAAGTTTTCAAGAAGCATTACGCCTTTTTCTTAGTATATTTATTTTTAGTCTCTCATATAGAGCTTTAAAAAAGAGAGTATAAATAACTTTATACCAATTTGGTTGGAGGTAAGAATATTGAATTTTATTCATCCATTTATTCAGTAAATATATATTGGTCAGTAGGTGTTGAAAACACAGCAGCCCTCGAGATAGCCACGGTCTGTGGTATTAATGGAGCTCACACTCCAGTGCAGAGGTGGACGATGGAAAATGCAAGCCTACAAAAACACAAGACATTTTCTGATGATGACACGTGCTATAAAGAATATAAAATGGGCCTGGTGCGGTGGCTCACACCTGTAATCCCAGCACTTTGGGAGGCCGAGGCAGGCAGATCACAAGATCAGGAGTTCGAGACCAGTCTGACCAACATGGTGAAACCCTGTCTCTACTAAAAATACAAAAATTAGCCGGGTGTGGTAGCAGGCATCTGTAATCCCAGCTACTCAGGATGCTGAGGCAGGAGAATTGCTTGAACCCAGTAGGCGGAGGTTGCAGTGAGCCAAGATTGTGTCACTGCACTCCAGCCTGGGAGATAGAGCAAGACTCCGTCTCAAAAAAAAAAAAAAAAAGAGTATAAAATGTGTTCATGTGGAAGTGGCTAAATTAAATGAGAGATTGGGGAATGCTACATTATTATATGGCTTTTCTGTGAAGGCTTTTCTAAAGAGGTGACATTTAAGCTAAGACCCAAATAATGAGTAGAAACCATGTTCAAAAAATCCATGGGAACAGTGTTTAGACACAGGAGACAACAAGTGTGAAGGCCCTGGACAGAAGCAATCCAGGCATGGCCAGAAGGAAGGCCAGGATGCCTGGATCGGTCAGTAGGGGAAGAGTTTATGTTGAAGTTGTGGAGGGAAGCAGAGGCAGGTTCAGGCGTGAGCTTGCAAGCCATGGTAAATAATTGTGTTTTATTCTTTTTTTTTTTTTAATTGTGTTTTATTCTGGGTACAATGGGAAGCTTTCAGGAGTCTAAGGATGGAAGTACTCTGATGTTTTAGGACCTAAATCCTAGGGCATTTCACCTCAATGGAGAATTTTCAGTAACATAATCTTCCTTATACTTGTATTGTGAAAATTAAACCTCACCTCTAAACTCAACTCTTTCTGTTTGTTTTGTTTTTGCTTCTGACGTAGAGGTCTCCATACCTCACCTCTCATAGTAAAATGCTGTCTGTGGTCTGAAGCTCACTGTGCTATCTTTGCCCAGAATCGCCATTGGAATTTGTAAATGTTACAGTTTTGTTCAGTGCCCAAAAGCAATTTTCAAGGCATTGATGAGATCACTTAAATTTGGCGGCCTTTAGACCTGACCATGTCCTTTCAGCTTATAGTTTAGGGAACGTAAGATCTGTTGTTTTTTCATTTTATTTTTTACTGTGGATGATATTTCCATAATAGTATTAGCTGTTTCTTAAGGGTCATTATCATCTATTGTTTCATGAGTGATTTTTCTGCTTACGATTTAAAGCAACCTTTCCCAAAATTATGGCACAGCCATTTGTCCATGTGTGCTTCTCACTCTACACCATTAATCAAATATACCAGGTAATTTTATGTTGGCAGGTCTATACCAATGATATTCAAGCAGTAATGATTTCCAAATATTTATATTAAGTGCCTATTTTCCAAGGAAAACTGATGGCAGTTTTTTACAGCTTACCATTCACACATGGTTCAGAATGTATGTTCCTCTTCTTTCTTCAGTCAATGATTCATGTAAAGCGCAACTTCTCATCAGATGTACCTGAGAGAGAATATTTTTCTAAAAAGTATCTTACAGCATGCTGAAGATGTCTTTTAAAAATATTGTTATTTAATAGCAGTTTAATTCATGAAACTAAAACAGAAAAAAATAAATAACAAACTTTATTTTAAAAACAACTCAGATATTACTGTTTAAAAAGTTGCATTTTTTTCACATAAAGTAATACTCTTTGTGTTTCTAACAGAAACTTGAGGGGATTAGAAAAACTTCACCATAGTTAAGAGAATGACCTATGAACAGATGGCCTGGGTTTGAATCCCAATGAAACAACTTTCTGTGTCACTTTGAATAGATTGCATAACTTTATTTTGATTTAGCTTCACTTTACTCCTCTGTAAAATGGGAAAGTAGTAGTTTCTCCTTCATAGGCTTGTCAGGAGGATGAAATAAAATAATCTACGCAAAGCACAGGGCTTGACACAGAGTGAATGCTAAGTAAATCTTAGCTGTGATACTAATGAAAACAGATAACAAGAAAATAAAAATGACTCGTCATTCTACCACCCAGATCATTTTTTTTTAATGTTTAATATTTGCTAAGTTTAGTAAACTCTCTCTAAATGAGCTTAAAATGGCCATCAGATCCATGTGGTTATTAAAAAGATTATTTACACCTAAGTGCATGCAAAGATTATACTTCATCTTTGAGAAGAGCAATAAACACCTGTAGAGGGTTCTAGGCTCCAGTTCTACAGACATGATGTCAGAGCAAGTGGAAGAAAATTACAGACAGCTAGTTGTCTTTACATCATCAACAAACATGAACAATTAATTAGGACTTCTTACACCTAATCCAAGTATTATTTACCCACATGACGTTAATGAGCAAATAGGTAACTGTGGGATTAAACACTTAGATTCATAGCATGTTGGAATTTGCGGGAATTTCCTTTGAAGGAAACTGGGAGTTCTTTTCTGGAAGATCTGCCCACTTAGAGAAGGTGGGGTACAGAAAGAAAAACAGACAGAATGAAGTTATGAGTTTCCTCTTCCACACTACCACTTAATGTTTCCACCACCCAGGTTCCCCTGTGGCATTAAGGGATGAGAGTCTCTCTGATATCCCTTCTGGTGGAAAAACAAAGGAATATTACTCAGCCTGGAAAAAGAAAGAAATCCTGTCATTTGTGACAACACAGATGACTCTAGAGGACATTATGTTAAGTGAAGGCACAGAAAAGCAAATACTAGATGATCTCACATCTGTGGAATCTAAAAAAGTCACGCTCATAGAACCAGAGAGTAGAGTGATAATTACTAGGGGTTGGGGTAAGAGGAGGTTGGAGATACAAAGGTTACAAAATTTCAGATAGACAGGAGGAATAAATTCAAGAGATGTACTGTACAACATGGTAACTGTAGTCAATAACATGGTGTTATATACTTGAAAATTGCTGAGTAGATTTTTAGTGTTCTTATAAGTAAATAGTAAGTATGTAAGATAATGCATATGTTAATTAACTTAGCCATTCTAAAATGTGTACATATTTTTAAACACCATGTTGTACACCATAAATGTAGACAACTTTTTCTCAATTAAAAATAAAAACCTCTTGACTGTCAAGCAGATGTTAGCATTTTCTACCTCTATTGTATCAACCAGCTGTTTTCTTTAACCTAGGTGGTGATTAAGTGCAAAAATACGAAAGAAGGAAAGACAGTAGCCCACCAAGGGCCTTGGTGTGGTCTTTTGGCCAACACCCAGGCTAATCACATCAGCAGAGTGGTTCAGGCCATGTATTTGGCTCTTGATGAAGCCTGGCTTCCCTGGTCTTCTCTAAAGGCTTCCTTAGAAACTGCTGACATTTCCCAACTTCTCATGGGCAAGGGAGGCTTGATGATACAAAAAAAAAAAAAAATCATGATTAGAAATGGCTTTCTAGTAGTCCAAGAAAGGCATTAAGACAGGAGCCATATCGATCTTATTTGTGTAATACGGTGCCTGGCACTTACTGAAAACTCGATAAACTTAACATTGAAGAAAAATTATGGTCGGCACTGAGCACATCCAACATTCCAGGTGCTAGGCTCTTGGTGTGTCAAGGACTTTCTAAGGTCTCACTTCTTTTTTTTTTTTTTTTTTTTTTTTTTTTTGAGACGGAGTCTGTCTCTGTCACCCAGGCTGGAGTGCAGTGGCGCAATCTCGGCTCACTGCAAGCTCCGCCTCCTGGGTTCATGCCATTCTCCTGCCTCAGCCTCTCCGAGTAGCTGGGACTACAGGCGCCCGCCACCACGCCTGGCTAATTTTTTTGTATTTTTAGTAGAGACGAGGTTTCACCGTGGTCTCGATCTCCTGACCTCGTGATCCACCCGCCTCAGCCTCCCAAAGTGCTGGGATTACAAGCGTGAGCCACCGTGCCTGGCCCAGGTCTCACTTCTTAGCAGAGGCTGCATGACACCACAGTGAAGAGCACAGGTTCCAGAAAGTCTCACCCAGGTTTGCATTCCAGCAAATCTGCTATATGAGTATGGCATTTAATGTATCTGTGCCTCAGTTTCTTCATCTGTAACATAGGGATAATAATTGAAGCTACATCCAGGGCTCTTGTGAGGATTAAATTAGCTAATACATGTAAAGAATTTACTATGCAGCATGGAATACAGTCAGCATTCAATAAGTGCTTGCTCTGTCATTATTAGTGTTAGCACTAACTTACTCACTCCACAGGCCCTATAAAGGAGATATTACAATACATAGATTTCGGCAGAGGAAATTGAGATTTGAAGGGCTTAAATGATTGAATGGTTCCTCCAAAACTATCATTAGTCACCAGAAAACCTACGATTTAAACCTAGAAAGTAAACATTCAAGGGAATCAATAATGGTTCTGTGTGGTAGTTAAGAGAGCAGCCTTAACAACCTGACTAGGGAGTCAGTCTGTAGGGTTTGATTCCAGCCCAAATCAGGACCATGTTATTACCAGATGTGGGTCCTTGATCAGGTTATTCTGAGCCTGGGGGTCCTGAGAATAATACATCCTATCTCACAGGGTTGTTACAAGATTTAAAGGAGATAATGCTTGTTGGCATTTAGCTCACAGACCCGCACTCAGCAGGCGCCCCATAAACTCTTTCATTTTTGTCAATAGTAGCAATGGCTGTAGTAAACTCCAGTTGCCTCCTCCAAAAGCCCTCCAAAATACCCAAGAATCATTCTTGGCTCTGCCTTCCTAACTTCCTTCATCACCCATACTCATGCACTCCATCACTAAGTCGTATGTCATTTTCCCTCTTTTCTCTAAATAGGTCAGCATCTCCAATCCCCCAACCTCGCTCCAACCCCATTGCCACTATCTTAGTTTGGACACCATCTTCTCTTCTCTGGATATTGGAGCAGCCTCTCTGGCTTACTCACCCTCTCCTTATTGTCTTGACCACCTCCAGTCTATTCTTCACACTGTATCCAGAGTAGTATCTCCCGTGTGTACACATGTCACTTGCCTCCCTAAAAGCTTCATTAGGTTTCATTGCTCTTAGGATACACCCAGCCTCACTCAGCATTCTCCTCATGTACTCTCTGCTCCATGTGTCCTCTAATGCAATATCCCCTCACCTCCAGCACTACACACGTACTGTCCCCTTTGCCAGAAATATTTTCACTCTCTCTTTTTCTGGCAACCCCCATTCATCATTCAAATCTCAGTTTTGGTTTCATTTTCCCAAGTAAGCCTTTCTTAACCCTGAACTCTGAGCTTTGTGGCCCTTGTAGAAGGCCCTGAATGTTCTCCATCATATACTTACAAAATGCATTATAATTTTCTTGCTCCTTGTATATTTTCTCTACTAGTCCATACTCTGCATGAAGACAGGATTATATCTAACACGTCTGCTACAACTACTTGCTGATATACAACTACAAGTTGTGTAAGCATTCCTAGTGCCCAGCACCATGCCTGGCATATGCTAATGCTTAGCAAATACATATTGAATAAATGCATGATTAAATAAATGAAAGAATACTAGCTTTCCAATCAGCAAGAAAAACCAAGAAGACAGGAGACTCCAAGAAAATTCGTACTACTGCCCAAAGTGCCATTTCTTACTGCTAAGTTCAACTTCTTGTCAGTGTACTTGGTATGGAATGCCTTCTAGTTTAAAGGATTTATCCTAGAATAGTGCTGCCATTTTTCAATATGCCTGTAACAGTGGATGCCTAAAGAGCTAGGTAAGACCAAATGGCAACAACCTTATATAGTTAAGTTTTCAAAACACATTTACAAATATTGTTTCATATACTAGATTGTTTTGATTTATATACCAGACCTGTGGGAGAATTAGGTGAGGAAACTAAGGTATGAAGAATTACACACAGATCTTAGTTCTTCTTTATTCTAATCAAAATAGTATTTACCCTCATGATGCTGCCTAATATGCAATTAATGTGTCCATTATCACAGTCCAGTTCTCTGAGGCTGTATTGCTGTAAAACAGTGATTCTCAATCTAGGGTGTGGGAGGGTAATTTTGCACCCCCGGGGAAATTCACTGATGTCAGGAAACATTTTGGATTGTCCTGACGGGAATGGGAGGTGTGCTACTGGCCTCTATTGGGTAGAGCACAGTGACACTGCTAAACATCCTCAAACAGCCCCATCTCCCCCACACAACCAAACAACAATTACCTTATCCAAAACATCAGTAGGGCTGAGGTTGAGAAACTCTGCCGTAAAGCAAAGCTCATAGACTGAAACAGCAAAGGGGAAGGTAATTGTGTAAATCTCTCCAGATGTAATCCAGATGTAGAGGAACTGATGAGTACATACCCTGTTTAAAGGCAGAAGTTTGAATTAGAAAATATAATACTCTGCAGGCCAAACAGAACTCTCGTGCAGGCTGCTGTGAGCAGTGTGACATGCCCAGGGGAAAGTCCTCGCTCAATGAGCAAATCTGGCCCCTTACTGTAAGAACAACAGGTGCAACATTTTCTCCTCTGCTACCTCCTAAAAGATTTACTATTATGGCCTCTCAGAATCAAGAGGAAAACTGGGTTAAAAGTGTTTTCTTGAAAAGACGTTAAACCCAATTACTCAAATGCCTATTCTGTATCTCTAAGGGTTAGCCTACGGGTCAGAAAACTAAGATCTTGCCACCTGGATTCATGTGCTGGGTTCCTTTCAAATCCTCTAACGTTCTCATCTGTCTGAAAAGAAATATGCTGCCTAATCCTGGGGAAGGCTCTAAGGCCAAAATAGATATCAGAGTCACAGCAATCCTTTTAAAATATTGTTTCATTTCAGAATACTGCTTCCTTTTCATAATATTCATGATTTAATTAAAATGCAGAGATGTCTGGGAAGGAAGCAGATAGGACAGTTTTTTTTCTGCAGAACAGGAAGCACATTCTGGATTTACTTTGGAATGCTTTCTTTTTATGAAGGCTTTGAGGCATTATATATACTGAATAATTGGAACGTTTTTTATCCAGCTTGGACAAGAAATATTAAAGTCCACTATTTTCAAACGAGAGCTAATAAGTGCATAGCCCAAATACAGCAACTGAAATCTGCTTTATATATTTAAAATATGTTTTATAATTCCATTGATTTATAATAAATAGGAGAAAGAGTGAATTTGAGCTGTTTTAATAAAACTGTTACTGTTACCTCTTACCAGAAGGCTCTTCCCACTTATATCTTCACACGTGCAAAGTGCAAATACTTCTTCTCCTTCATAGCCTATCTCAGATGCCACCACCTCCAGGAAGTTTTCTTGGATTCTGTCCCAATGTGCCATTTAGGTGTGAGAGTTTTCTATTATGCATCTCTTTTGGCCCTTCTATAATATTTATATATTTATTACTTAATTTTGTCTTTCTTTTCTATCTCCCTTCCCTTCCCTTCCCTTCTCTTCCTTCCTTTTCTCCTTCCTCTCTTCCCCCTTCCCTTCTTCCCCCCTTTCTCCCTCCCTGCTTCCCTCCCTCCCTCCCTTTTACATTCTATGCCTATACATGCATCTAATCTCACAGTTCTTGGCACCATGTCCTAGGAATAGCAAACTTTCAACACATATCGGATCTCTGGAGGCATGGATAGGTAGGTGTGTGGATTTGGCTAGATTTCTTCTACATGATTATGGTAGTCATTGGCAAACCCTTTCTTTCAAATAGGTCAGAAGTAAATTTCCCAGCCCTAATCAAATACCCACAAGTTCCAAATAAGTAGATACAAAATCTTAGTCTCAGTCTTGGTGCCGTGTCCTGTACTAGACAGTAGGGGAGATAATGTTCAGACCAGGCAACTCAGAGAGCACGGTGGCATGCGACAGCCTCAGGGGAGGAGTGAGCCGAAAGCCTGTACTGGAATCTTACCTCCTCCACTTGCTTGCAGTTGACTTTATTTAATGTCTCTGTGTAAACGTCCTCATCTATAAGCAGATAAAATAATGATATTTACTTTATTATAGGTTTTTCAGAAGGATTCAATGAGATATTCTAGGTATAGCACTTAGCAGAGTAACTGGAACCTAGTCACTCAGATGAATGAAGAACTCAGATGAATATAGATTTGGTGGTTGTTCTTATTACTACTACCATCATGCATCACTTGATGATGGGGAAACATTCTGAGAAGAGCATTATTAGGCAATTTTGTCATTGTGCAAACATCCTAGAGTGCACTTACACAAACCTAGATGGTACAGCCTATTGCTCCTAGGCTACAAAGCTGTATAGTCCTGAATGTCACGGTCCTGAATACTGTGGGCAGTTGTAACACAATGATAAGCATTTGTGTATCCAAACATATCTAAACATAGAAAAGGTCCAGGAAAAGTAAGGTATTGTAATCTTACGGGGGCACCTTCATATTTGCAGTCCACAGTTGACTGAAATGTCATTATGGTACATGACTGTACTATCATCATCTATTAAAATCAAATCATGTTTCCATGGCTCAGAACCAAAAAACAAACAAACAAAAGTCATGTTGCCTACCTGCTCTGACTTCTCTTTATAAATTAGGAGATTTTATTTGTCTACCCTTTCTGGGTACTATGAGAGTTACTATATAAAATTTGGTGGAAAACATTCTTGGCTTTATTGTGCTTTTCCTTCTTTCGTTCTTTTCAATGAGAGCCAAAATCTTCTGTTGTGAGGCACTGGGCTTTGTTTCTTCCCCTGCTGCATGGTAGCAGCTGCTCTAAATGGAGCCGACCCCCATCTTGAAAGTCCTCTTCAGTCTTATCTGTAGCTGCCCACCTCTCTCTTGCTTTACTCACATGCCAAGAGAGCTGGCTGAATCATCAGATCAGACTGCCAGTCAGAAATATGAATCAAGTCACTCCTGACTGCTCTGCTAGGTCTAGGGGATGCAATGAGTGAGAAAGACAACATACTCTGTGTCCCTGTAGAGCTTATATTAAAGCAGTGAAACAAATGTTAAATAAATTATTTTTAAAATATGTAGGTAGTTAGTTAAATTAGAAGAGGAAATCTCTGTGAGGATAAATTGCAGGCTATAGTGGGGTAAATGAGAGGGCCAAACCCATTCCTTGGCCATTAATTTGTCTTTCATTCTCAGCTCAAATGTCACCTCCTCCAAGAAGCCTTCCCTGACCATCAAGCAAAGCAGTCACTCTCTAATCCATGTCCCATTCTACTTTTCACCACCTAAAATAACCTTGTTGATGTAATGTTTATTTATTACCTACCTCTTTCTTTGGCAATATAAACTCAAAGAGCTAAACCTCAATATATTATTTAGTGCTGTATCCTCAACACCTAGAAGAGTGCCTGGCATTTAATAGCTGCTAAAAAAGATTATATTGTATGAATGAATGGATAAATGAACTAGCCACAAAGAGGATCCTCTTTCTTTCAGGTCAGAATTTAACAAGTTGTGAATTTCACACACTGGCTAGTGGGTGTGGGAAGTGTGATGGAAATTGTCAGAATTTTCTTTATTCAGTTCAACTCAATTCAGCTCAATTCAATCCAGCATGTACTTATCAAACTCCTCTTATGCTTCAGGCAGCAAACTTTGATCTCAGAATTCAGCATAAAAAAGTCCAATTTTTACCCTCTTGCAACTTAGAGTCTGGCCAGGGTGTCAGATACTAAACAGCAATTATCAAAGAATTCTAAGCACTTTACTGGATTACCTCATTTAATCTTCACAGCAGCTCAGGAGCCGTATATGTTGGGAATGGTTATTATACCCAAAGAAGAGAAGAGTAGGTTTTCGTTTTTTTTGTTTTTTTTTTTTAAAGACAGACTCTCACTTACTTTGTCACTAAGGCTGGAGTGCTGTGGTGTGAACGTGGATCACAGCAGCCTCAACCTCCCAGGCTCAGGTGATCCTCCTGCTTCAGCCCCTCAAGCGGCAGGGACTATGGGTGGGTACCACCACACCTGGATAATTTTCTGTGTATTTTTTAGAGATGGGTATTCACCCTATTGCCCAGGCTGGTCTCAAACTCCCAAGTTCAAGTGATCTGCCCACCGCAGCCTTCCAGAATGCTGAGATTAGAGGGTTGAGCCACCACACCCGGCTGAGAGTAGGTATTTTATCTTTCATGTTTACTATTGATTCCTTGGCACCATGCACAGTGCCTGGCCTAAGTAGGTATTCAATAAATATGCTCAATAATGAACGAATATTTTAAAAGAGGAACATGGTATGTGGGAGTCTGTAAGAGGGGGATTTAATCCAGTCTGAGGCATCAAGAAACCTCTCCCTGGAGATATGGCAATTCATTTAAGATTAGAAGAATAAGTAGGAATTTGCTTTGCTTTGACTTAAGAGTAAAAACCTGGGCAGGCTCATCCTGTAATATTAAATAAGCTAATTTTTTTCCTGGGATTTAGTTTCTTTCATAGCAAAATGAAAAACTGTGATGATGAACCTTCCCCCAAAGGAGGTTGTAAAAACATACAAAGAGAGAATTATCAGGGTAACTTTTCCGTGAGATGTGGGCTTCAGTGAGGTAGGCAACAGGACTGGAACCAGTGGGAACAGGCAGTTAGGAGACTCCAAGTCCATTGGCCCCAAGGCAGGGGCTCCAGCTGGACTTGGCAGGGCAGAAATTATTGCTTCTGCTCTTCCAGGAGGTCAGTCTAAAGAAAAGCTTAGAGCAGCCTAGTCCAGAGCACAGCACTCAAGAAACTCCCAATTAATTGCTTGTTTGCCACTGTTAGAACCTGACATGCGGAAATCATCTGGAGAAACGTCTTGTCTCTGGATTCTGCTCTGCCACACTCAAGGGGCCTTCTCACATGGCACCTAAATGGGTCACCTTTATCTTTCCTTCCTCTGAGGCTCCTGGTTTCCCCTTCAGAGACCTCTTTCTGCTCTTGGGCTCTCCCTCCAGAAACCTCTGCCATTGCTTTAGATCCTCCCTTCTCCTTGTAATGACACCATTCCTCTCCTGGTGACCCTACTCTTATCTGTGATGACATTAGGTGTATCTGAGACTAATGCCACTTACAGAGTTAATGACTGCTAACTCTTCATTTGCTATGCCTCCCAGTAAGATAATTGCCTTTTAACAGGAGGTGGTTTTTTTTTCATTTTTTATAAATAATGCCAAATGCGAAAGCATGGATCTCTAACATTGACCTTTTGGGGCTTTATAATCCCTGAGAATCTTTTCATATCCTCTTCCTGCTGTCATAGCCCATATGTGGCTGTATTAAAACAGTTCATTAGTCTCTCTTTTTTCTGGAATATGCACTTCTTTAGAGCAGGGGTGGTATCTCATATCCTATGTCCCCATCACTCAGCCTGATGTATCATCAGGGTGGCAATAAATTGTTGGATACATGATTTAGGCCAAGGGTATTTGGAAAACCTTCCGTTACCCAAACTTGTCAAGCCAGAGCATGAAATTAAACATCTCACTCCAGAGGTTCTCAAACTTCAAAGGAAGAATCACTTCTTCTCCCCAGGGAATCTGGATCCATTGGCTTGAGGACTGTGAAATCTGCATTCTTCACTAGCTCATCAGGTGATTCCAGTGCGGAAATATGGGATCTCCTGTGGATAAATTATTATATCCCCTCAGCCTGTTTTCTCTTCTATAAAATGGGATTGTCGAGAGAATCAAAGTGATAAGAAGCACACTGAAACAGTTCAAATGGTGCAGTGCAAACTACCTGCAGCAGATTCACCTGTCCAAAGAAATTTCAAATTTGTTCTTTCTGCCTCTTGCCCATTTGCATGTGAGTAGATAGGTGCCTAGGCCTTACGCTAAATCAATCATTTTAGATTTCAATTGAAAACATGTTTTCAATTGAGGTCAAGAGGTATTAGCTGGTTTGGAGAGGCCTGTTTGGGACTTGAGTTCTAGTCCCATTGTTTTTTTGCTTCTAATGGAGAAGACAGTATTTTGTTTGTTCTGTTTTGTTTTTATTGAGTTCTTTGAGGATAGCTATGGCCAGCATCCTCAGTGAGTATTTTTTTCACTCAGAAAGTAATTACTGAGTGCCTACTATTGACTTAGAAAGTATTCGCTAAGTGAATACCATTTATTTAAGACTGAAATAATTAAACAATTAAAGTTGAACCATGTCTATCTATAAATTCCATAATGCCTTTGTTTGAATGATCTCTTCCAGCTTTATGATAGGCTCAAATCCACTTCATTTGTGCTGTAAAGGACCTTCATGCCCATATAAAAAGTATAAAATATCTTCCAGAAGCTTTACCTGTATATATGGATTTATCCATTCATCCATTCACTTACCTAATATGTGCGGGCACTAGGTGAGGCAGTAGGGATATAAAGATGAATTAGACGTTGATCTCCCCCTCAAGAGTTTGCACTTTCATTATTTAGATAAGATAGGTAAGTAAATAAAGTAATATGCTCTAATTAAGCACTGATACTACTGTTATAGACAATAGTAATTAAAATTAGGAAGCACTTACAATGTGCTAGACACTGAGCTAAGCCCTTTATATGAACTATCCTATCATGTCCTCAACAGTGTTGTTTAAGATTCTATTATTATCCTTGTTAGGCCTGTAATGAGGATAAAATATGTGAAGTAAGTTGCCCCAGATCACACAGTAAGTCAATGTCAAAGGCAGGATTAAACCCTGGCTGTCTAACTGCAGCATCACTCCTCTTAAGCACATCCCCTCTTCAGCTACTCTTAGGTTGGTGTATGGCATAGAAGCTCAGAGAAGGCTAACAGCAGCAACAGTGGTAGTTTATCACATGCCTGCGATGTGCCAGATCTCTATGCTTATTGTCTCACTTCTTTCAAGAATACATGAGGAAAACCTTGTTATTGTTCTCATTTTATAGATGGAGAAACTGAGGTTTGCAGTGTTAAAGTTTGTTCATTTCTACCCGGCCATTAAGTGAATGCACTGGGATACAAACTGTCAGGGTCAGGTCGAACCCAAAGCCCACACTCCTTCCACTCTCTCACTGCTGGCCAGAGGTTAGATATGAAGTATCTCTTAGGAAGACACTCCTGCATATACTCTTCTGTCACGAGTTTGAAATTACCCACAAAAACAAACCAGACCACTTAGGCATTGTTTAAACAGCACCTTACTTAGGATGGCCCTACCTTGCCAAGTCCCTGGGTCTAAGGAGATTATATGATTATTGCAGAACTAAATGGCCTGACTCTGCCAGCAGTTTGTCACCATGTCATAATAGTCCAAGAGCCAGAGAGGTGGCCTACTGGTGGGGGAATGGATTGACATGACCATGGACTGTCCTGGCACTCTCATTACTTTCTTTGTTCCCTCCTGGGGAGACCAGCACATTTCTCCAATGCTGAGTTAAATATTTTTGTAAGGAAGAGAGCCCATAAAGGCTTAAAAATTATTCCATCAGATTTTCAAGGCACACTTTGATTTGATTTTTAAAAATCTTACTCAGGGAAATGTTGGTTTTCTTTTATGGACATTTAAATCATTTCCTTGTGCCTCTGAATGCAGCATGAAGGACATTTGTCTCTTTCTCTTCATTATGTACAATAGTGTCTTTGACAGAACTTATAAATCCCAAACTGAAGCCCTGTGCCTTCTTGCCTTCCAGTGATAAGGTTTCCAAAGTCATTATTATTTCATGGGCCAAAACCAAACCAATTCCCCATCCCAAATTTACTTATATCTTGTGGTTGGTCATGTCCTTAAATAATATCAGTCTATTTGTCTCTGTCTCTGTCTCTCTTTCTCTCTCTCTCTCTCTCTTTCTCATTTGAAATCTCAGTGAGAGTTTTGGTAAAGTTGTGTAATCCTTGGATCAACTTAGTTTTTCCATGTTTTTTAATGCCATCAGGGTACACGGATTGATGAAGGGTCAGTTCCTTTGGGTTTAGTCTCTATTCTTGCATTGTGGCTTTCTATTTGGAGAGTGAATAACTCAGAACTAAGTTATTGCTTCACTGTTAAGGCTGGCAGGGGAAGAAAGAGGCAGTAGTGGAGCACAGAATCTATCTGTGTTAGCCCTCTGTCACCGACTACTCAATCCAGCTTTTGGCTTCACCTAAATGATAAATGGTCCTATTGTTTGGGCTTTAGTATCTTAAAAAAGTAGAACTAAATCTAGATTAAGCAAGGACAGAGACCCATTTCATTGCACTGTACTTTAATATTCCTGAGATCCATGGCATTAAGGGTGGCTCCTTTTAACAGCCATCTCTCTCCAGGGCGGAACACTATGCTGTCTTTGTTTCATCTGATCTTTCAGCTAAATAAGAGATGGTCACTTATCCTCACTACTCCCATATCCTGCTGGATTTCTCTTGCGAAAAGAGAAATTCACCACACGGGAAAAGGTAGAGGTTTCAGGCAGAGCATTTCAGCGTGTGTTTACAGGCAGGACTGACTTACTCAGCAAATCCTGCTCAGAGGAGCTTCAGCCAATGAAGAGGCTATATCCCGGCTTGCTTGGGGGCTTCTGAGTTTGAGCTGCATGCAGAAATGTAAGGCAGTGCTTCCTGGAGCTGATGGCAAAATGGGACCCATCTCCAGTTATTCCTCGGGCACCCCAGCTTTGCAAATCTGGGAAAGAACCTACATAAACATATTGGTGATGTAGCCAGCTTAAAAGGCCGAGAGAATCCTTATGGATTCAGGAGACTGTTTTTTTATTTAGATTTTTATTTTTTATTTGGAAGATGAAATGCTTCTCTCGTTACCTGCCTTACATCTTCAGACCTCCGAACACCATCCTTTCTTCCAGCTGCCACACAGAAGGTACAGACCAGAGAGGGAGAGCGTCTGGGTGGGTGGGAAAAGTGGGCTGGTGTCTGACTTCCCACGGGTTCCGCTGATGCTGCTTTCTGTAGCTACTAGGTGACTGTCATTCCTGGCAAAAGCTTGTATCCAACAGACTTAGATCGGCTTCTAAAATCAGTCTGTCTTGTACAAGGAAAGGGAAGTGTTTTCTGAAGAGCAGAATAATGTTGCAAAGGTAATCTCAAAGCTGACACAGCTAATTAGAAAATAACTCAGAAATATTTTGCCAATTTTCCTTGTTCCATTTAACATGCAAACAAGTCATTGGAACTAGTGTCAAGAAAAAAAAAATCAGTAGGTGCTGCCACATACATCTGTCTGAGCTCTCTGTTTTGTCACCGTCTGTTTGATAACTTGGTGCATGCCCAAGAAAGCAATTAGCAAAATAGAATTAGCTTAGTACATCACTGTGGAGTGTTGATTGTTGGATTGGTTCACTTGGAGTCTGTACTTGGGTTACAGAGCAGTAAGAACACAGCTGACTTTCAGCACTTACGTGAAATGTGGTTTCTGGGGGTCCTAAGTTAATGCTTTAAAGAGAGGGTAGGCTGAGCCTTCTATACCTTCCCCATTTCCTGTTTTCTTCTGGGGACGTTCTCTGCTGCCTTCTAACCTAGCATGCTATGCATACGTGTGTGTGTGGCTTGTAAACATTCTGGCAATTCCCTTTCAACTAAGCACTGCAGAATTCAACATTTCTATAGTCAGAAGCTGGTTGTATACCTTCTATATGTGATGTGCCTGTGTTTGAGATCTGACATATCCTAGAAAAAGAACAATTTCAAGAAAAGCAACCGGCTGGACATTTTTAAGGCTTAAGGATTATCCTACTAGTGGTATTTGATTGAAAAGGGTTGAGGATGCTGAGGTGCTGTGACTCCAACTCATGTCTAGCCACACTCTCTTGGAACTGAGCTGGTGACCAGACTGTTCTGAAAACCCACTCTTGTTTTCATCCTCCAAGTAGAATCCTGAGATTGGGGGCCGTGTGTTTATAATGAAGGAAGCTTGTATTATACCATAAGGTAATTGTTTATCCGTACCTTCAGGAAAGGGAGTAGACATTTGGGATCACCCTTGAATTGAGACTGAGGGTGGTATTTTTCATAGACATTGATGTCTCATGGACTTTTTTTTTTACAATTGGACACTTCCCTTTCAAAATTTATTGGTGGCAAAAGGAAATGGTCCACTGAGAAATCTTTTCTTCCTCGTGGAGAAAAACTTAGTTAAGTCCTTATCCATATTGAGGGGAGGAGAGGAATGAAAGAATGGCATGGACCAAAATCTCCAGGAGAACTTTTCAAATACTGAAGATCTAAAGCCATAGCGAAACTGCCTAGATGACTTTTGTATTTCTGATTGGTCCCCTGTCCTCTCCTGGCTGCTTAGACTCTGAAAATTTAAACACTTGGTCTACTCAGTTGCTGTCTTGTGTGTTAATTAAACGAAACATCCTATATCACATAGAAAAAAACCCGCTACAACAAGAACTTTTAAAGTTGCTTGTGAACATTAAATTTCACTGATTTATTTCATTAAAATGAAAACCTCATTTTGCTTATGTCAAAACAATTTCTGCTTCACCCACTATCACCAGATTTCAGGGTGGGAGGGTGGAAAAGCATGTATTTAATTTTTTGTAAACCTAATAAAGACAATAGGTAAGGAAAATAGCATTTGCCAAACATTAACATCGTGGAGGAGGCTCTGGGACATAATGGAAAAGACATGAGTTATGTACCAACGTACCAAGAAAGCCGTGCCAGGTCACTTAATTGCTCTATGCCGTTTTATCTATAACAAGGATATTGAGATGAAATGTGACCATTGAATAAAGTTCTTTGTAATGCTCTGCACATGATAGGTGCCGTCTGTTTTTGAGTCCCATGCCCCATGTGTTTTCTTAGATATTGAAGTTTGCTTTATTTTTCACATTACCTTAATCAATGAGTGGTTTCCTCAAACTCATCACTTTGCCACCAGAAACTAGTTACACTTACTTAAAGTTTGTCTGGGGAAAAAAATTACCAGAATACACCTGAGGTTGTGTGTGTGTGTGTGTGTGTGTGTGTGTGTGTTTATATTGTTGGCAATTGTGTCACCCTGTAGTCTATGCTAGAAAAATAATATGGCTGTGAACTTCACATTTTATTAATTTGAAAAAGTGCAGAATGAATAGTCTGTGAATATCTCTGTGAAAGTCAAATAAATACGAATAGCCCAAACAATCTCCTTAAGAGAAACTCTAGAACAAATTTAAGAGCTTTAACAATTTCTGGGCTTCTTAGGGGATAGAACCATCCTAATTAGAAAACTTGGCTTGTCTTCCCAACTTCTCCTTGTCATTGTTTTGTTTTTGTTTTTGTTTGTTTTTGTTTGTTTGTGTGTGCGTGTGTGTGTTTAGTGCAGGAAGGCCATAGGTTTTGAATCTTAGCTCTGTTACATGTCAACTGAGAGATATTGAGAACTTATTTAACCTCTCTGAGCCTTAGTTTCCTCATTTTAAAATATAGATAACAATACTCCACAGGATAGTTGCAAAAAAATACATTCAAAATGACATAGCAGGGTGATAATAATAATAGTAATAACCAGCATTCACTTGTATTTAGTGTATCAAAGGCATTATCTAAGCACCTTATATATAGTAACACATTTGTATGTAGGGTAAATCAACAATATGTGGTTCACAACTATTGGTTCCTTTTTCCTCCCCTCCCTCACTCTGAGCCCTCACGCCTGCTTTTTCATACATTAGAGGAGATTTGGTTCTCCATGTAGCAGTCAGAATAATTTTTAAAAATATGATTATCTTACCACCCCACACTCTAAAACACAAACACTCACATTTAAAACCTCTCTATGGTTTCCATGGCCTACAGGGCCTGTATATTCTGAGCCCTGCCTGACTCTCCTGCCTGAGGTCAAACATCCATCTTGCCTGGTCCCCAGACACACAGGCCTTCTTTGGTTCCTCAACATTCTCCCTCCCACCATAGACTTTTGGGCTGCTTCTCTTTTCCTTCTGCCCCATTGCCTTGTTAATTCCAACCTTCAACTCTTAGCTCAAGCTCAGAAGCCATCCTGACGCTCAGCTGATCACAGCTTTTAAAGAACTGGGTTTCTTACTTCAAAGCACTTACCGTTATTTGTCATTATGAGCAAACCAATGTGACTATTTTGTTAGTCTCTGTCTCCCTGCCGTACTAGAAGCAGGACCCACGTGTAACTGTTATACCTCCAGAACCAGAAAAATACCAGGCACGTTATAGGTGCTTAGTAAATTGTTGTTGAATGAAAGATGACAAATACCAAGGCTGTTGTATGGATAAATTTCCAAAGCCATATGTGAAAAATATTCTGAAAAGCATTCACTCCTACATGCATGAAAGCCGTAACCATACTTTAAGGAACTAGTTTTATTATAATGTTCTTTAACTTGAAATAAGAAGATACAAACAGAAGCCAGGGCAACCAAATAGTGCAGATCCATAATCAGGGTTTTGCAAAGAGGATTGGACTGTCTTTCCTTCTCTGTGGACCTCATTAAGGAAGCATATAACTCCTTCCCCTTGGTAGGGGAGGATTCATCCACAAAAGTGGGATGAGAATTGGAGAAACAAAATTCCAATCATAGCTGTAAAGAAGCCATTCAAGCTGGGTGTGGTGGTAGGCCCCTGTAGCCCCAGCTACTCGGGAGGCTGAGGCAGGAGAATTGCTGGAACCCGGGAGGCAGAGGTTGCTGTAAGCCGAGATCACAGCACTGCACTCCAGCCTGGGCAGTAGAACGAGACTCTATCTCAAAAAAAAAAAAAAAAAAGGAAGCAAAACAGAAATGAAGAAATGAGAGAGTCAGTGAAGTATAAGGAACCTTGCCTGATACTTTCTGGTGGACCTAATTTGGCACCAGGCACTGGAAGACCTGTTATTGTTATCTAACAAATCAGTAGGGACACTTTCTTTTCCTAAAGGGACAAGGGTACTGTGACTTGCCACGTGCTTCTTCCTTTCCTGAAATTGTCTTTATCTCATTTCCATGCTGCTAATCTCTACCCATGCTTGGAAACTCAGCTTGAGTCAAGTCTTTCTAGGAAGATGTCTTCAACAACTCCAAAAATGAAGTTGTTATTATGAGTCACACAAACCACAAGGAGACTGGAAAGAAGAAGTAAGAAGCAGCTTCAGCACCACGAACCTGTGGACCACTGGCTGTGTGCTAAGGGCTGTGCCTGTGCCATCTCGTTCGCTCCTCAAAAGTCTGTCTTATTAAACACCATTGTCTCCATGTTATAGATGAGGAAACTGACTCCGACGCTACCTATTCAGAACCACAGCTAGTGAAGTGGTAGAGCCAAGACTCAAGTCCAAACTCTCTGAATCCAAAATCGGTACTCTTAATCTTTATGTCACACTGCACATTTCCTTCTGAGTATGAGAACAGCTGTCAGATTATATTGAAACAGTCTATTTAGACATCCGTCTCCTGAGTGGCCAGCAGCAACTTGGGCACAGGAATTCTGCCCTACTCATCTTCAGTCTTGGCATCCTGGTTTAGTACAGAGCTTGACTCTGAGTAGATGCTCAAGAAATCCTTCTTAAATGAAGGACTCAATGGGAGAGTGAATAAACAAACTGACCCATATTCTATCAACAATGCTCCTTCAAGAGGAGGACATATCTTAAAGCAAATATCTTCTAGTGACAATTGGAAGCATGTTTGCTGGAAATCTACACACACACACAGAGGGAAAAATAACATCGTATTTTTCTAATTCTTTGTTATATTATAAATAATAATAATACAAGAATAAGTAAAACATAGGACGCATACTATTTGCTAGGCACAATTTCGCCGTGTGTATATCAATGTAGGTATGGATGTGTGTGTGTGTGTGTGTGTGTTTATCCCTAACAGTTCTATAAGGTCAACACTGTTATCCTCATTTTATCCATGAGAAAACCAAGTCACAGACAAGTTAAGTAGTCTAAGTTGACACAGCTGTTAAATGGAAGGGCTAGGATTAGAACCCATGCAGTCTGGTTCCAGGGTACATGCTAAGAATGGGTTCATTACTACTATATTTTTTACCTTTTTCATATTTATGGATTCTTATTTTTCATGTATTTGAAATTCTCTTCTCAGTCCCTTTCACATATTTAGAACCAACCCACTCTTCATAGCCCACGTCAAGCGCACCTCCACCCACAGCTTTCCCTGACTACTCATTTTCTCATCCATCATTCTCATCTTATAAATGCACACCTACATTTAAAGTCTTTTCCAAGTGCACACGGCATTTGTCTGTAACATGGAAATAGTAATGCTCAACTCAAGGAGTTATTGTGAGAATTAAGAAAGACAGAAACCTTACATTGTTTGATATTGCTTTATGTCTGAAACGTATTTTTTGAATTTTATGTAAATGCATTAATTATCCCTGCTCTCATCTAAGGCCAAACCTCCACTTTAAGCTGGGTCATCTCCCCTCTCTCTTACTCAAGCACATCACTCCTGCACTTGTTCCCACTCTGTCAGCACCAAGGTTTTTCTCTCTACAGGATCACGTTTTGCAGTCCACACACATGCTATAAATCATCTCATTTTAAACACTGATCTCACGAGCCTGTATCTTCCTTCACCTGCTGCCCCATCACCTGCTCCTCTTTTCAGAAAAATGCCTTGAAAGTGTCATCCACACTCACTGTCGCCACTTCTCCTCTGATTTGCGCTATCATGCCACCAAAATTGCTCTTGTGAGAGTCACCAATGACCACCACATTGCAGAGTCCACTCATGCCTTTGCAGGCCTCTTCCCACCGCAGCCCTCAGCAACACTGACAGATGATTGCTCCGTCCTTCCTGAAGGGGTTTCTTGTCTTGGCCTCAAGACTCACTCTTTCTCTCTGTTTCCCTCTCCCTTGCAGTCTCAGACTCCCTGCCAGTTTCTTATCATCTTCCTAAACTGTAAATATTGAAGCCCAGGAATCAATCCTCTCCTTAACATATACTTGCTCATAAGTGTTCTCATCCACTCCTATGGGCTTATATATCATTGATTTAATTTCTATATCCAGCTCCAATCTCTCACCTAAAATGCAGACTTGTACATCCAACTTCCTAGCCAACGTTTCCAATCAGATGCATAGTAGAGATCTCAAAACAGACCTGTTGATTTCCCTCCTAATAAAAACCCTGTTTGTGCAGTATTCTTCTCCAGCCTAGGAAATAAGAGGGAACTCTGTTCTCCTAGAGACTCAAGCCAAAAACCTTGGAGCTGTCCCCAATTTCCTTCTTTCTCTCGTATCATTCTTCCAATTCTATGGTAAATCCTTTGGGCTTCACCTCCGAAAAATATCAGGAATCCAGTTGTGTCTTATCACATCCATCACTCGAATGTTTCTTTACCAGAGAATCATTTCCTTTCCTGGCCTTCCTATGTAAAATATCACACACACACACACACACACACTCCCTTTCTCTCAAGATCGATTGATTTCTCTCTCTCTCTGCCTCTCCTCTCACCCCCAGTTACTTTTACCCTGTTTATTTTTCCTTCACAGCACGTATTTTTACCTGACCTATTATACATCCATTTACTTGTTTGTTGTCTGTCCTTTCTCACTATAGAATGTAAGTGACATGAAAGCAGAGGCTTTCTCTGTTTTGTACATTTGTATATCGCCAGTAGGCAGAACAGTTTCTCCCACATATTATGCATATAATAAATATTTGTGGATTGAAAGCACGAATGTATGAGTGAATGTTTATATTAAGTCTTAGTAATAAAGTAGGGGAAATGGGTTTCAAAACTAGACAAACCTGAGTTCCAATCTCAGCACTCATAATTACCTGCTGGATGACCTTCCATTACTCAACGGGTGTATTTCCTTCTCTAATGATAATATATCAAAGTATTGTTATGAGAGTGAAAAAAAAAGTGTTGTAAAACACCTAGCATAATGCCTGTGGATATTCAGTGAATGGGGCGTCATATTCTTCTTTCATATTTCCCACTGCATTCACTACAGCAATAACCAAGGATAGTCCATTAAGTCTTTTGCTTACCTACAAAGCTAGCATTTATTGTAGGCTCGTTACTTGCCAGGCCCTGTGCTAAGTACTTTACAGTTACTATCTCTCAAAAATATTATGAGATAAGTACTATTCATTTTCCCCATTTTACAGACGAGCAGATAAGACACAGAAAGGCCGAGTAACCTATCAAAAACCACCCAGCCAAAATGTGATAGATCAGGGTGTGCACCCATACTGCCTGACTCTAGAGTTCAGGCTCTTTGCTGCCCTACAAGACTACCTACAACATTTCAGGCATTGTTCTTAGCATATGGGTAATTAAAAGATAAAAAACACTCATCTGTACTTTAAGGTACAGTCTAGCAGGAGGGAAAAAGGCAAATGCACACAACTCTAACAGTAGGTTTTAACCCCGGCTATGCGTGAGAATCACCTTGGCAAATACACAGGGCTATCTCTACCACAGCCCTATTGAATTAAATCCCCTGGAACTGGGCCCCAGGAATCTCAGTGTTTAGCTTCCCCAAGTGAATCTTATGTACAGTCAGAGGTAAGAACTCAACAATGGCCAGGGTAGAGAAATATACTAAAAGCTCAAGGGAAGGGCTCTGGGAGAAAATCTCTCTAAAATGACAGTAAATCTGCCGCTGAAAACAGGTTACTTTTGGCGAAGTTTTCTGATATCTGGCAGAAAAGTGGCTGGCATGGGAAGAATCAAGGTCACTGTCATCCACCTAAGAGTTCAGTGAAACTATGTTGAGCACTTATTTGCTTCAAGGTAGCTGTGAATTTGCTTCAAGAGTTTATATTCAGGTATTGGCTAAAACATCTACCTAATATACAGAAAGTCATTTTATTTCCTGGCCTTTAATTTTATCATCTATAAAAAGGGGGGGGAAGTTTTGCATATATCAGACAATTGCTTTGGTGAGTAAATGTGATCATTCATACCAAGTATATAGTATATTACCCGGTGCAAATTAAGAGCTTAATAAAAAGTAGCTATTATTAATACTCTATATTAGTAGAGGCCCCAAAAATCAATTCTTGGCCTGTGTACATTTTGGGGTGTGGAGTTTAAGAAATTTTTTAAAAATTGACAAATAATTGTACATATTCATGGGGTATGTAGTGAAGTTTTGACACCTACCATGAACAGTGATCAGATTAGGGTAATTAGCATATTCATCATCTCAAACACTTATCCTTTCTTTGTGTTAGAAATGTTTAACATTCTCCTCCCAGATATTTGAAACTAATGTATTATTGTTAACTATAGTCGTACAGTGGTATAGAACACTGGAACTTATCCCTCCTATCCAGCTGTAATTTTGTGTCTTTTAACAATTCTCTCCCTACCCCTCTCTATGCTTGTGTGCTTTGGTACAACGTGGTGATAGGAAGAATCCTGGGCCTGCAGTTCAGAGTCATCTAGATTCCAGTCCTCTTCACACGTGATGACCCTTGAGAAATTGGCTAATCCTGCTATGCCTCAGAGTCAAATGACAATATAATGAAACTTGGTGGTGTTGGCGTCAGATTAAGGGATATGTGCTTTGGGAAGTATGTCCCCCTCTTAAATCTTCCCATATTAAATCAGAAGTGGTAACCCGTTTTCAGGAGTTTCTAATATCCATACGGAACTCAGCAGAGGGAGGACAAATACTCAAGTTTAATAAAAACCAACTGAGCACCAGGCATTCTCCCTGTGTTATCACAGGAGGATGATTATCCTAAGTCTGCATGGTATTATCCACATTTTACAGGTGAAAACAGTGAGGGAGGACTAGTGAGATGAAATATTTAGTTGAAAATGCCTTTCACTTTGGAATCAGATAAACTAGAGTTCCAATTATCACTTAAAGTTATTTATCCTCTGAGTGTGTTTTTTTTCAAATTTAAAATAGAAGTAATAACTCTTCTTTTCGTGTTTAATTGTAAGAATCAAGACATTGAAAGCAATGTGCCTGGTAGCCACCTGATAGATGGCACCTGTACTTACACTGACAGTATCTTTGCTAGGTCTTACCAGCATGACATCAAGCGTCTTCAATTGCAAATCTGGGGTTCCTCCCACTTTGTTTGTTCCTAGCAAAAGAGGCTCCTGTTTTCGTTCTTTGACTCTTTCAACCTACATCACCTATACTGCTGTTTGCCTGTAACATACACTGATCAGTGCTCTTTTGATTTGTGTTTCTGGATCTATTTTTTGTCTTTGGTTCTTGTGCCCCAAGGCAATTCCTTCATTTGGACTCAATTTTATAAATCTAATAGAAAAATCACCAGCAGTGAAATCATTGCCATCATTAGAGAGACTGGCTCATTAGTTTTCTGAGTCATTGTTTCCTCACTGGCAGATTGAGCTGAGAGGAAAGATGGGCTGAGAGGGCCAAGGCCTTTATCTTCACAAGTGTCTGCAAAAGCACAGTTAGTAGAAAAAGCAAACTGGAGGCAAAGAAATGTATGACTTCGAAGATGTGTATGAAAGCCTGCTCTGGATCTTATTGTTGATACACAAGGATGTCACTTATTGGGAAATTTTGGGAGCAAATTCAGTATTCTGTGAACCTTCTTGTAAGAGCAATTATTCATTTATTTATTCATTTATTCAAAAAATGCAAACACACACATAAAGAACATCTCTATTATGTGTCAGATATCAGCTGGGCGATGGGTTCACAGGTAGTAAAAATAGATATGGTTCCTGCTCTTATGGAAGGCAAATAAATTAATCTAAGAAATTAATGTAAACTGTGACAAATGCAGCAGTGGAGAGGATATGACATTAGGACAAGATCTAACAAGGCTTTGTTATGCACAGGAAGATCAGGAGATTTTCCCTAAAGAAGTGTCACTTGAGCTGAGATCCAAAGGATGAGTCAAACTTAACTAGGAAGAACGAGAAAAAGGATATTTTAGGCAAAGGAGAGTACATTTGCAAGGCCCAGTCTCCAGAGGGTCATGGTGAAAGCAAGATTCTGAGGGAAAGTCATTGTAGCTGGAGCACAGAGACCAAGATGGGGTACAGTGGAGATGAAGCTATCAAGTGATGTGACCCTGTGTGTCTCTGTAACATAAATTACAAAGTTTCATCTTAACCCAGAGAGCAACTGTAAATTATCGAGGAGTGTACATTTAAAAATATATATATATATCATATTTGCGGCGTGAAAAGATTTTGGGGACTGCTGTGAGGAGAATACATTAGAAGAGCTAAGAGTGGATTAGCATGCAGTCATGCGTTGCTTAATGATGGAAATATGTTCTGAGAAATGCATGTTAGGCACATTCATCACTGGGGAAACACAGACTGTGCTTACACAAACCTGGATCATAGAGCCTACTACACACCCAGGCTATATGGTATAGCCTATTGCTCCTAGGCTACAAACCTGTACAGCATGTTACGGTCCTGAATTCTGTAGGCAATTGTAACACAATGGTAAGTATTTCCATACTTAAACCTATCTAAACATAGAAAAGATTCAGTAAAAATACAATTTGAAAATCTTATGGAATCACCATCGTATATGTGGTTGATTATTGACCAAAATGTCATTATGCAGTACATGAATGTATTTTAAGGGGTGGGACACACAAAACCGAGATAAGTGGTCACTAGAAACAGTCCTTACTGTTACATTATGTAGAGTTATAAATGGCTCTAGGCATGCCCTCAAATTCCTGAATGTCTATCTGTGACTGTATCTGAATAGAACTGCTTTATAAACATGGAAACCTGTTTATTGTCTTGACATCCAGACAAAGAATTTTTTATTCTCAATGAGCAATGGCAGAAACACATTCTGTTCTGTTTGGAAGTAGCAGTAAACATTCCAGGCATAGGAGTGAATTTGCTCTTCCAGGCAGACCACTTGCAAAAGCATGATGTTTGGAAGAAAAAGAAAGGCCGTCTTAAGACAGAACCACTGAGAATGTTTTCATATCATGTTTATTCAGCAAGATATAGCTGCTGCATCAAAGCCTCCAGTTAGAATTGTGCATATGCTCAGCTGTGTATATTCCTATAGAAACAGCAAGGCAGCCCTCTTAGGGGAGTTGACCAACAGTCAGTCTTACAAGCCAAGGTTAGGATGCCACGTATACCTTAATTAATAATCTTTTCATCATCCTACAACCCAGATGACAGGATGCTTAAGCATGTGAGTCGGAACCCCAAATGTAAAATCCTTCAGAAGCTAAAAAAAAAAGCATGATACTGGCTGTTATGAATTTGTGAGTTCAAGCCCTGTCTAAAGGCAACACAATTCACTTTTTAAACAAAAAAGAAAGAAAGAAAATATATTGTGCAAGGAAAATAGAGTTGCCCCAGTCCTGTAGCACACCTACTCCCATCCCATTAGAAAGAATTATAAAATTTCTATGCAAGAGAAGACTTCTGAATTCATCTATGCCAGCCCTTCACAGGTGCTCTGAACCCCCTCACAACATTCCTGACCAGATAGCAACAGAGAGATTGCTCCCTCTCAAACCTGGCCATTCTACTTCTGGACAATGCCAAGTATGCCTAAGTCTTTAAATTGCACTGAAATCTATTTCTTAGAACTACCAAATAAGAAACCTGAGGCCCTTTCCTCATGAAAACTCTACATGAGAATGAGGAGGGTTTTCATACTCTCTACAGCCTAAAGATTTCAAATTCCTTCAAGCAGCGCCCTATGACTTCAGGGTGGTAATAAGCATTTAGGTGTTTAGCCCTATTCTAATCTTTTAATGTACTAGCTCACTTAGTGCTAATTACAGTCTAGTTAAGGGAAAGCATTTATTGTCCCCATTTTACAGATGCAGACACCAAGGCCCAGAAAGATAAGTAAGTTGCCCAAAGTCACATAGTTAGCAAGCAGGAGAAGTGGGATTTGGACCCATGTAGGCTGGCTCCACACCTCTGTTCTACCGCTTCTGAGATGGAGGGAAAACACAGGCTTTACTGTTAGAGCCCCGCATTTGAATAAAAGCTCCAACATGTCCCCTGGCCAACTGACTTCCCCTAACTAAGCCTCTGTTTCTTTATCTGTAAGGTGATGGTCATAAAGCTTACTTCAGTATTGCTGTGAGATTAAATAAAATAATGCGTGCAAAGAAGCAGCACAGTGCCTTGCACATACTGGGCATGCAGCAAAGTCTGAGGAAGTAAATGGGTGAATAATTAAATGAAGACCTCCTGGTCCTACCCTCCTGTATTAGTTTGCTAAGTCTGCCATAACAAAATGCCCAAGTCTGGGTGGCTTAAACAACAGTAGTTTATTTTCTCACAGTTCTGGAGGCTGAAAGTCTCAGATCCAGGTCCCAGCAGGCTGGTTTCTCCTAGGGCCTCTCTCCTTGGCTTGCTGACGATCACCTTCTCAACTGAGTCCTCACGTGGTCTTTGCATTTCTCTTCTTGCAAAAACACCACCAGTCCTGCTAGATTAAGGTCCCACCCCTAATAACCTCATTTAACCGTAATTACCTCCTTAATGGCCCTATTATTAAATGCAGCCACATTGGGGGTTGGGGCTTCAAACTATGACTTTGCAGGGGGGCACAATTTAGTCCATAGCACCTCCCTCCCAAAGCTTTCTTACTCTTTGCCCCAATTCTCAAGCAAAAGACCTATTTTAGGTTGTCTTCAGGAGTTCAGCCAGGAACAGGGAGTTACAGCATAAATAAGGACAAAAGACTGAGAACAGGTGTATAATACATTATCACCGCAAATCATTGTTCCACAATCCAGACTGTATAGTATTCTGCAGCCTAGAAATAACGCAAACAAGCTACAAGTTATTAGCCCCTGATCTCCTCTAACTCTCCTCTTCACTCACCTCACTCCAGCCACACTGGCCTCCTTGCTGTTCTTCCAACAGACCATGTACAGCCCCTCTCCAGGGCCTTTCTACTTGTGGCTCCCTCTGTCTGGAACACTCTTCCCTCAGCCTCATGGTTCTTTTCCTCACTTTTTTGTCTTTGCACAATCATCCTACATACAGGCCTTCCTGCCTACTTTGTCTGAAAAGCACACCTCTCATCACTTACCCTTCATCTCACTCCCTAGATTTTCTTGCTACTTGACATATTATGTATTTGTTTATCATTTCTTTCTCTTGCTAGACTGCTAGTTCCATGAGAACAGGTACTTTGTGTTTTTGCTCATTATTGTACCTGGCATATAGTAGTGAATGATAAATCTTTGTTGGATGAATGAATAATCATCATGGTTAGTAGCAGCAAAAGGCTAAAAGTTTTTGTCTCCCTTTTTCTAGGACAGTAGTTTCCAAATGTTAGCTACCATAAATAAGAATTATCTACAGTATTTGGCTTACAGATTTATACCCAGTAACCAAAACTCTGGATAGTCCTATGGCACTTTTAATTAGAAGATCTCAAAGCAATCCCTCACACTGTCATCAACAAAGCTTTGTCACTGAGGTGTTAGACACCATGAAGCTATGGTAGAAAAGGGTTAAACAAATGAATAAAAAGCAAATAATAAAAATAAAGAAAATGAAGATCTGGGGACTTACAGCCCCCCTAAAGCTCTGAATCAGTAGATCCTGAGCTGATCCCAAGAATCATCATATTCAAGAAGTACCCCAGTGCCTTTTGAGGAAAAAACCCTAAGTGTAATACTTCAAGAAACTTTGTCCTAGGCTGACAAAGTTAAAAAAAAAAAATGGCACCGCTGAACTTTGCATAGTCTCCTCCCTCCTTCCATGTCTAGTTCAGGGTATGGAAATTCTGGACTTAGCACCAGGGAACAATGATGGTAGAGAAAAGGGGATTAGATGTGCTGTTTATAATGCCCAGTTCTCTAAGTCTCAGTTGGAAAGAGCATAGCTGCAGACCTGCTAAAGGAAGGGTCTTACAGGTGAACTTAGAAGTAAAGGAACAATGTCAATTTTCTCCCTTGCCTGTGCACAGAGCTATTTTCTAGATGGCTGCTGCAGCCTGTGAGGAGAGGAGGGCACCCTCTGGCCCTTGGCAATCCTCATCAAGTCAGACAGCCAGAGTTGGAAGCCCTTTTTAGATCCTGCCCGCCATCTTGCAGAGAGGTTAACCCAAAACCCTTGAGGTGAGCTGCCCAAAACCACACAGAGAATTCGTGTAAACTAGCAGGACTGAACCAGCCTGTGGACTCCAGAGTGGTGTTTTGGCCTCTGTACTTACATGCAAAGTGGTTTGACTGTTTCTGACATTCCTGGGAATACCTTAGAACAATGTGCTGACCTGAGTAGTAACTCTGTGAAGAGGGGAAAACACCTCAAGGATACACTATAAAGAATCGACTACCTTTCGCATGGCAGGCATGTGTCTTGATAAGCCCTCAGGAGAGAACCAGCCTCAAGGTATTTTTAAATGGCTGAGGGAGGCATGTGTAACGGCACTATTATTTTACAGTTTTTTTTAAAGGAAACTCATCTTCTTTGAAATTGGCCCTATTTATACAAAGAATGAGCTGAAAAGACTCTTCGCTGTTATTAAGCCTTCAAGAATGTTCTCGTAAGTGCTACCTTCCTCACATTGAGTACCTAACAAGGTAATTCAGGGCCAGGGTATATGTTACATGTTTGCTCATATTGAGTGCCTGAAGCGTCACTAAGTAATGGGCCAAGCCTGAGTGTTTTGAGCTCAGGGCTGGGGATTTGGGACAGTCAGATATTATGAACTGGTTCTCCTACAATTTCTCCAGTCTAGTCTCAAGCATGACCCTGTGTTAACTTGCATTTGTCCCTGTCTAACTGACCCAGGATAAGCTTTCTGTACCTGCAAGGAAAAGCCTTCTCCAAATTCACTTTGTTTGCAGTTATTTCTAGTCTTCTGTTTTGAAATTGTACTTTAAACTTTGATTCAGATAAATTAGAGCTGAGATGATAAATGGAAGTGATCCTATAGGTAAGGCGGTGGCCAAGGCTCTCATTACAATTCTCTGTTGATCCTCAGATATGCTAGGGTATCATACAAAATTATTTATTTGAAACAGCATTATCAGGTCATAGCACAGACCTCACCAAACTGATTAAAGTTTGAGGCTTCCGGTGATACCCAATGTTCATTTAAAGACCCACTTGCCCAGCAAGACCTGATTTTATGGCATGGAAGAAGAAAGGCATCTTCACTCCATAAATTTTAGCTTTTTATAAGTGAAGCTCTCAAAGCTTCCCACTTAACTGGGTAAACAAATGAAATAAGATATGTAAAAGCATCTGAAACAGTGCCTGGGACTTAGAAGGGACTCAATAAATGTTTCATTCTGCTCTTCCACCTGCCTTTGTCTACAGAGGAAATTTAGTGTTGGGCCATTTGTTGGTCCTTTTATTAAGTTTTACTTGAGCACCTACTATGTGTTGAGCATGCTTCTAGACACTGAGTATACAGTGCTGTAAAAGACAGTTGGATCTCTGCTCTCATCTTACATTCTGGTGGAAGGAAATGGTTGATTAATCATGACAAGCATTAGATCCAAATTAAGGTGGGAACTAAAAACAAGACATGAACAAGGAGATTCAGATAAAATTGAAATGATGAACTTGCATATGCTGAACTGCAGAAATTGCCTCCAAATTGGTCCTCCTGCAAGTAGGCTTCATAGATGGTCTCCGTGGTAGGTTTCTGAGCAGTCGTGGCTCATTTAGGTGCTTACTGGTAAGTATTTCTCAGGCCCCAGTTGCAGATCTCTCTTTTCCCATCTTGTTCTCTAATTCTGCACAGACTGTGGGCAGATGCATGATCCTGCACAGAAGTAGAGCCCCCTGGGATCTAGCTGGGTCTTCAGACCCAAAGGACAGCATTCCTTTCTTCAGTGATTTTGAAGGCTCTGTGATGTATAAGCAGAGGTCAGGTTCTGGACCAATTACAATGAATACTGCCACCCACCTCATGGCACTTGCATACTAGTAGGGGAAAATAGCCATGGGGAACATCAGTAACTTTTAACATAGTGATAAGGGCTGGGAAGAACATAAAAACAGGATAAATCATGATAGTGACTGAGGGGTGATGGGTTACCAGGAATTGGGAAGACAGGGAAGGCATCTCTGAAGAGGTGCATTTGAGCTGAGGCTTGACTGATGGGAAAGGGTCAGCAAGGCGAAGAGCCCAGTGGGCAGCATTCCAGGCACAGGGAACTGCAAGCACAGAGGACTGGACAAAGGCTGGAATAAATTCGATGTAGTATTCAAGGAATAGAAAGGTCATTGTGGAATACTGTATCTTTTCATGGTGGGGGTTGCAGTTTTGTTTAAAAAAATAAATAATCTCAAATACTTAAGCCCTCCTACTTCATTATATTTTTAAAAGAAGCAGTGTATCTTAGAAGTTAGAAAACGTGGATTCTGGAGGCAGTTTATTTAATCCTACAAGGAGATAATTTGGCCCTAGATCAGACCACCTGGGTTCAATCCTGGATTTTTCTACCTACTAGCTAAGTGACATTGAGCAACTTACAGAATCTTACTGTGCCTTGTTTGCCATAAAAAGGAGATAAGAATAATCCTATTGCACAGAAATCATTGATGATAAACTGGGATAATGAACATAAAGTGTTGACCAGCATAGGGAAAGTACCCAAAATACATTGGCTATTATAATTCCTTCTTTGTTTCCTCTAGAAGTTTATTTTATTGATCATTGTTGCCATCCTTTTATCCCACCAGCCACTCACTGAACAGAATTCTAAACATAAAGTAGAAAATAGTTTCCCAAGAACTTTATAATTTGGGTATAGTTGAAATCTTTGAAAAGTTATCAATGTAATTTAATAAAGGAAGTGTTTAATGTAATTTAATAATGTCACTTAAAATTCTCATTAAATTGATTCTAGGCCCTGGAGAATTCTATCCCCAGGGGACACTATATAGTATTCCTCCATCAAACTCATTCTCCTTTCCCTGATTTTTCATAGCTTTTATCACCCATTCATGTTATGCATTTACTTATTTTGTTGCTTAATTTATAAGAATGTAAGCTCTGTGAGAACAAGGATTTGGCCTGCTTGTTCAATGAGCCATCACCAATTCCCTCTGATAGTGTTCAAATACTAGAGCTCAATAAATTCTTTTTTACTGAATTTATGTCTCTATACACCCCTAAAAAATATACCAGGAAGTGGGTTTGCTAATGGGTCAAAGAACCTTAGTTCTAAAAGTATCCCATAATACAATCTGAGTGCCAGCTTCTCTGTGACCCAGGAGGGCAATGATTCTCCAACAGGAACTGATCTAATAAATACAAAACATTACATAAATTTACTACTCATTCCCTCAACAAACATTTATTAGGTCTTGACTCTATGCCAAGCAGAGTATTAGATGCTGGTAAACAAGGATAAATAAAACAGAGTCCCTGGAGAGTACAGTCTTGTAGTTAATCACTCTAATTCTTATAAAAATCAGTATTATCTGTTCTTATGAATCTGAAGACTAGAACCTAGAGAATACATAAAACCTTCTGGCAATGTGCCTGTGAGTGGGCAGTCAGGAAATGCTGTTCCTTGTCTGACTCATCCCTCCTCACACCACTCTTAGGGTATTGGTGGTTTTCAGTACTATTCTGTGCCATTCTACAGATGGCGTAGATACATATCCCATGATACACAAAAGTTTCTTGCTCACTCAACACATACTTGTACACACACATATACCCCAATGTAAAATTCTCATTCAGCACTAAAATGAATGTTAGGAAACAAAGAACCTGAATACATAAATGCATTTATGTATATATTTATACATATATATTTATAATTACATACCTATATATACATATACATATATGTACATACACACACACACACACCCCTTTGTCTGTCTCAGAGATTCAAGGATAAGTTCCCGTCCTACTTTATTTTGCCTAACAATTTACTCACATGTAGCTAAGTTTTTCTTGGATCATAATGCCAGAAGTCACTCTGTCTTTAGCCCTTTCTGATTTGAATACTGGTTACCTAAATCAGCCTGTGGTATAGACTCTTTCAGACAATTGATTCCACAGCCCCTGTTGCTGTGATTTAACTATCTTAGGCAAAAACATAATTTTTTTTTTTCCTGAAGCTACTGTATGTTCCTTCAAGAGTTGTATGCTGGAGTGGTTAAACTCTCGTTAGACTGCCTGGGTTCCCATGCGCTCTACTGTATGCTAATGTGGGCAAAGTTACTTAACCTCTCTGGCATACAGTTTGCTCATCTAAAAACTTGAGTCATAATAAGACTGTATAGGGTTAATGTGGAATTAAATGAGCTAATTCATGGAAGGATTAGCAAAATCTCTGACACATTTCAATAGCTTAATAGAACTTGTTGATTTTCTTTTTCATACTTCCTCTCCACTGCATCCATCACTGGCTAATCTAAACACAAATTAAGCCATTACTAAATTTCACAAAAAGTCTTTCTAATGCTATGGTTCAATGGATTTTAAGGGCAGGGTTAATCCTCCAAATGCATAAAATAATTGCATTTAATCAAAACCACAATGAAATACCATCTCACACCAGTCAGAATGGCTATTATGAAAAAGTCGAAAAGACAACAGATGCTGGTGAGATTGTGGAGAACAAGGAATGCTTTTACCCTATTGGTGGGAAGGTAAACCAGTTCAACCATTGTGGAAGACAGTGTGGCAATTCCTCAGAGACTTAGAAGCAGAACTACCATTTGACTCAGCAATCTCATTACTGGGTATATACCCAAATGAATATAAATTGTTCTATTATAAAGATATATGCATGTATATGTTCATTACGGTATTATTCACAATAGCAAAGACATGGAGTCAACCTAAGTGCCCATCGATGATAGACTGGATAAAGAAAATGTGGTACATAGACATCATGGAATACTATGCAGCCATAAAAAGGATTGAGATCATGTCCTTTTCAGGGACATGGATGGAGCTGGAGGCCATTATCCTTGGCAAGCTAGCACAGGAACAGAAAACCAAATACTGCATGTTGTCTTTTGTAAGTGGGAGCTCAATGATGAGAACACAATGACACATGGGGGGAACAACACACACTGGGGTCTGTTGGAAGGTGGAGGGTGGGAAGAGGGAGAGCATCAGGAAGAAAATAGCTAATGGATTCTGGGCTTAGTTCCTGGGTGATGGGATGATGTGTGCAGCATACCACCATGGTACACGTTTACCTATGTAACAAACCTGTGCATACTGCACATGTATCCCTGAACTTAAAATAAAAGTTGGAAATTTTAAAAAATAATCACTGTACTTTATACACAAAATGTTAATATAGAACACTAAAATTCTAAGAAAATCGACTGAGAAAAAGCAACAATTATTACAACACTTTGTGAAGTGATTTGACATGATTATATTTTTATAGTACCAAACAACCAGGTAGAAAATTAAAATTTTAATCAATTATCTAGACATCCAAACTGTTTTTTTTTCCTTCAGTTTTCATTAAAACATTTGCAGTTATATAAAGACAGACTCTTCGTCTTTGAGGTTGTTTATCTTCCTAAGATTTTTCTTAACTATTTTTCTCTTTCCGTTCTCTCCTATTTCAAACTAAACTTCTTGGCAGATGTAAATGACTTTCTACTTTGCATGTTATTTTGTTTCTTGGATAACCGAATAAATGGGTCAAGCTAAGCCCCAAGATTAAATGCTCAAGCAAAGTCAGTCTTTCTGATTTTCCTGAACTCAAAGCCTTGAGAGTCTACTTATTATGGGGTTGCTCTAACAGAAGACAAAAGGATTCAGAGAGAATGACCTGACTTTAGTTTGTCCCTCTGATATGGTTTGGCTGTGTGTCCCCACCCAAATCTCATGTCAAATTGTAACCCCCACATGTTGAAGAAGGGGCCTTGGGGGAGGTGACTGGATCATGGGGAGGCTTTCCCCCTGGCTGTTCTCGTGATAGAGTTATCATGAGATCTAATGGTTGAAAAGTGTGGCACCTTCTCCCCTCACTCTCTTTCTTTCTCTCCTGCTACCATGTAAGATGTGCCTTGCTTCCCCTTCGCCTTCTGCCATGATTGTAAGTTTCCTGAGACCTCCCCAGCCATGCAGAACTGTGAGTCAATTAAACTTTTCTTTATAATTTACCCAGCCTCAGGCAGTTATTTATACAATAGCAGTGTGAGAATGAACTAATGCACCTTCCTTCTGGGAATGATGTTAAATGAGCTGAGTTCAGAGACTGCTACCAAAGTTTTATCTGGCTGTCATGATATGAAGTGTTCTCTCTCCCTTCCTCTTCCTCCCCCCACCCCACACCTCCCTCATTCTACCACCATCACTGATTACCAAAAGGGTTGTTTAAAAAAAGTTTCAGTCATCAGTCATCCAAAGTCTTTCTTCTTATTACCTGGTTCCTAAAGTTCACTTGAGATAGTAAAATGAAATACTGGTTAGCTTTGTGGTCTTGAGAAACTAATGGAAACATTCCAAAACTCATATATCTTATCTATAAAGTACACATTATAATAGGATCAAATTTAGAGGGTTGATGTAATAAATAAATGAGATAATCTAGCACATTGACAGGAACAAAAGATCAATTGAACATACACAATCATTATTATTACGAGAAATACGTAATAGTTCTATAAGAAGAGAGAGGGTATAGGGAAAAATTTATGGATTTTAAACTTTACTTATTTCCCTTTAAGTAAAGAAAAAATAAACATGGACTCATTCCAAAGAAATGACATTTAGAAGAGCAGTGGCATGAGAGCTTGAGAGTATATTCCTTTCATTGTCATTCACTGCAATATTCCACAGATAAGTAATAAGGACCTACTATGGGTCATTATTTTATTATGGGTCACTATTATTTTAGAAGCTGGGAAAATGGTAATGAATAAAACAGACAATAAAAGGAAAAATATTCTAAATAAATAACGTGAGTTAGCTATAAAAATTGTGAAGAAGATAATACAGGATAGTGTGATAATGAAAGATTGAGTGGCCATTAAATATGGTGGTCCAGGAAGCTAAAGATTTGAAGGACATGAGGTCATCAGCCATACAAAAACCAGGGGAGAGGATCTTCTAGACAGAGGGAAAAGCAAGTAAAAGGGACCTTAAGCAGTAATGAGCTTACTATGTTAGCATAAAAGAAAGCAGAGCAGTGTGGCTAGAGCTTAGTTTGCAAGGGGAAGAATGATGAAGCCAGAGTCAGTATGGAAGGTAGGCGCTAGGCCATATATGGCCTTAAACACCATGGTAAGAAACTTGGCTTTAGCTTTATTTTCAGTCTAATAGGAAACCTTTTCAGTTTAAAGTAGGTTAAGGACTTCATTTTTTTTTATTTTTAAGCTATTTGGTTGCTGTGTAGAGATAAATGATAGGGAAACAAGAGTAGGAGGCAAGAATACCAATAAGAGGCTATCACAGTTGGTGGACAAGAAAGGACAGAGGCTTGGATTAATGCAACAGCAGAGAAGGTGTAAAGAAATGAATAGATATTGGATCAATTATTTTGGAGGCAGAGTTGATACGATTGCTAGTAAATTGGATAGGTTTAAGTATGGTGTCAATGAGGGAAATATGAGAGGCATCCCTGTGATGAAGGCTTGACTTGCCATGTAGGCTTATAGGTAGCAAAGAATGAGGATGAATCATTACCTCCCAACCCACCATCTGTGTCCATCCCAAACCATCTACAACCTTCCCAACCCCATTCTAGTCAGAAGTCATCTAAGCAAAAAGAGGTACAGTCTAGCTATGAGTATCTTCTCAGGTTCATTCCACAAATAGCCATTCATATCTGTTACTATGTTCTAGAATAAGTTATGAGTACTGGTCATACAGTAGCAAGCAAGATAAACACACCTCTGTTCCAGTGCAACTTATGTTCTAATGGGAGAAGTTAGTAAGATTAACTTTGAGTTGTGTATCATCCATCCATGGAGTAACATCAAATAGGCCATGAGTTTTGGGAAGAGAACAGAATAAGAGGTATAGATGGTAGTTAAAGCCATGTGCATGGGTGGTTATTAAGAGAAAAAGTAGAAATTGTAAATAGAAGGAGGCCCAGGACCAAACATTTATTGGCCTGACTTCCTGGTCAGTAATCTTCTCTACTGCCATAGTACAGCAGCTTTTAAGTCCATTGATTGCATTCTTAATTTGAGTATTTAATATTTATTTTATTAACCCAAGGTTTTCATTTGTCACTATGGCATGGTCTCATAATTTTCAAAAAATCAAAAAACAGTAGATGTTGGCGTGGATGCAGTGAACAGGGAACACTTTTACACTGCTGGTGGGAATGTAAACTAGTACAGCTACTATGAAAAACAATATGGAGAGTTTGGATATTCTTTAAAGAACTAAAAGTAGAACTACCATTTGATCCAGAAATCCCACGACTGGCTATCTACCCAGAGGAAAAGAAGTCATTATTCGAAAAAGATACTTGCACACACACGTTTATAGCAGCACAATTTACAATAGCAAAATTGTGGAACCTAGCCAAATGCCCATCAATAAACAAGTGGATAAAGAAACTGTGGTATATATACATACAATGGAATACTACACAGCCATAAATCAGAATGAATTAACAGCATTTGCAGTGATCTGGATGAGAATGGAGACTATATTCTAAGTGAAGTAACTCAAGAATGGAACACCAAACATCTGTGTTTTCACTGATATGTGAGAGCTAAGCTATGAGGATGCAAAGGCATAAGAATGATACAGTGGACTTTAGGGACTTGGGGGAAAGACAGAGAGGGGGGCAAGGGCTAAAATACTATAAATACGGTGCAGTGTGTACTGCTTGGGTGATAGGTGAACCAAAATCTCACAAATCACCACTAAAGAACTTATTCATGTAACCAAACAAGATAGACACACCTCTGTTCCAGTGCCATTCTTGCAGGAGTAAGGTGGTATCACATTGTGGTTTTGATTTGCATTTCCCTGATCATTAGTGATGTTGAGCATTTTTTCATATATTTGTTGGCCATTTGTATATCTTCTTTTGAGAAT
Source organism: Symphalangus syndactylus (assembly GCF_028878055.3). Classification (NCBI taxonomy): domain Eukaryota; kingdom Metazoa; phylum Chordata; class Mammalia; order Primates; family Hylobatidae; genus Symphalangus; species Symphalangus syndactylus. Next base: position 39,808,759 of record NC_072429.2, read on the forward strand.
TGTCTATTCATGTCCTTAGCCCACTTTTTGATGGGATTGTTTGTTTTTTTCTTACTGATTTGTTTGAGTTCGTTGTAGATTCTGGATATTAGTATTTTGTCAGATGTATAGATTGTGAAGATTTTCTCCCACTCTATAGGTTGTCTGTTTACTCTGCTTACTGTTCCTTTTGCTGTGCAAAAGCTGTTTAGTTTAATTAGGTTCCAGCTATTTATCTTTGTTTTTATTGCATTTACTTTGAGTTCTTGGTCATTAAATCCTTGCCTAAGCCAATGTCTAGAAGGTTCTTTCCAGTGTTATCTTCTAGAATTTTTATAGTTTCACGTCTTCAGTTTAGCTCGTTAATCTATCTTGAGTTGATTTTTGAATAAAGTGAGAGCTGAGAATCCAGTTTCATTATCCTACATGTGGCTAGGCAATTACCCCAGCACCATTTGTTGAAAAAAGTGTCCTTTCCCCACTTTATGTTTTTGTTTGCTTTGTGGAAGATCAGTTGGCTGTAAGTATTTGGGTTTATTTCTGGTTCTCTATACTTTTCCATTGATCTATGTGCCTAAGTATAAAGGATAGAAAATAAGAAAAAAGCCTAAAGATACAGGGGACATAACAACATATTTTTAATTGAGGTCTAAGAAGTATGACAGAGAGGTAATGAGCAATATCAATATTTGAGGAGATACCAGCTGAGATTTTTCTAAAATTTATGAAAACCAGTGGACTACAGATTTAAGAACTGTTATTAACCCCAGTCAAGATAAATTAAAAAAAAATGACAATGCCTAGACACATCATAGTAGAACTGCTAAAAAAAAAAACAAAATCTTAAAAATAGAGAGAAACACATACTACCATGAAAACACAAACAGTTGGACAGCTGAATTTTTAATGAAATTATGGAACCCCAAAGACAATAGAGTCACAGCTTTAAAATGCTGAAAGGAGCTAAATGCCACTCTAGAATGCTCTATCTAATAAAATAACCCTTAAGATAAAAGCAAAATAAAGATTTTTTTTTTTGAGATGGAGTCTCGCTCTGTTGCCCAGGCTGGAGTGCCACGGCGTGATCTCAGCTCACTGCAAGCTCCGCCTCTCGAGTTCACGCCATTCTCCTGCCTCAGCCTCCCAAGTAGCTGGGACTACAGGTGCCCGCCACCACGCCCAGCTAATTTTTTGTATTTTTTAGTAGAGACGGGGTTTCACAGTGTTAGCCAGGATGGTCTCGATCTCCTGACCTCATGATCCGCCCACCTTGGCCTCTCAAAGTGCTGGGATTACAGGCATGAGCCACTGCACATGGCCATAAAGATGTTTTTAAATGAGTAAAATATGAGATAATTTATTGCAAGGAGAGACATGTATTTAAAATACAGAAGTGAGTGAACAATAATGAAAAGTGTTGTATGTTGATAGAAAAATGAACAGAAATAATAACATCATGTAAAGTTTAAAATAGTGGACAAAAATAACACAAATAATGGAAGGAAGGGATTAAGGGAGTTAAAGTTATTAAGCTCTCTTAGACTTTGGGGGAAGTAGTAAGATAGCTAATATAAATTAGACTTTAGTAATTAATAGATGTACGTTGCAATTTCTGGTGCAATCAATATTTCTTAAATGGTAAAATAATTCATCAGTTACAAGCTAATAGAGGGAAATTTCAGAAGTTAAAAATACATTCCTAGCCCAAAATAAAACAAATAAACCTATGGTAGTTACATTAATTGTAAATGGACTAAAAAGCTAAAGGCTAGTTCTAGAACTGAATTTTTAAAAATTATATTATCAATACGCATGAAAAAGTCTCTCAGCAAGCTTCATGTAGAAGGGAACTTTTTAATGGGATATTTTCAAAGAAAATATGAAAGTACTTATAGGCAAACTATTAGAATAAACAGGTAATTTCGCAAGGTGTTTAGATACCTAATTAACATGTAAAATGAATTTATATCTTCACATGATAACAACAAACATTTAAAATGATTTGGGGGGTTATATCATTTATAAGAGCAATATAACATCAACTACTTAGGAATAAATCTAAGTACAGAGGGTCAAAACATCAATACCAAAAAACTTTATTAGCAGAAAGTAAGGAAGACAAGTGACTAGAGGAATATATCATGTTCACAGATGGAAAGACTCAACATTGTAAAGTTGCTTATTCTTTCCTAGGTGATATACAGCAACATGCAATTCTAATAAAAATTTCAGGATTGTTTTTGTGGAAACTGAAAAGCTAATTCTTAATTTATATAGAAATGTAAAGCACAAAAAGCCAGCCAACACAGTTGGAAGAATAGTAGAGGAATTTACCACTTATATTAGTCAGCTGGGGCTGTCATAACAGAATATCAGAGACTGGGTAGCTTCAACAATAGAGATTGATTTTCTTAAAGTTCCAGAGGCTAGATTAAGGTGCTGGCAGGATGGGTTTCTGGTGAAGCCTCTCTTCTTGGCTTGCAGACAGCTTCCTTCTTGCCGTGACCTCACATGGCCTTTCATTTATGTGTGCCCACTCTTGGTGTCCTTTCCTTTTCTTGTAAGTATACCAGTCCTATTGCATCAGGACCTCACTTTTATAACCTTATTTAACCTTATTTACCTCCTTAAAGACCCTTTATCCAAATACTGTCACATTGGGAGGTTAGAGTTTTAATATATAAATTTGCAGGGGGGCACAGTTCAGTCTAGAACACCACCTATTAAGATATCTTATAAAACATCAATAATTAAGATATTGGGTATTGGATACAGGACAAACAAATAAATCAATGGAATATAATAAAATCCAGAAACACATTTATATGGATTGCCAATCTTTGAAAAGATGGCATTGCAGAGCAATGGAGAAAATGTGGTCTTTTCAATAAATGGTGTGGAGAAAATTTGAAATTATTTGGGGAAAAATAATCTTGGTCCCTACCACAGGCACATAAAGCAATTTCAGATGAAATGTTTAAAATGTGTAAAATAAAACACTAAACTTTCTAGACCATAACATAAGATAAAATATTGACAACCTTAGGTAAGTTAAAACGTTTAAAATGACATAAAAGGTGATAATAATCATAGAAGGAAATATTGATAAATTAGACTACATTAAAGTTAAATTTTCCTATTCATCAAAAAAAGGAGTTAAAAGACTAAAAAGGCAAGCTACAGTGTAGAAAAATAGATTAGAAAAGCAGGTGACTACCAACAGACTTAACATCAGATTATAAGGAACTACAAATAAGAAAGACTGACAGCTCAATAGAATAATAGGCAAGAGACTTGACAGGCATTTCAAAAAAGAGAATAAGTACTCGAAAATGTAGTCAATTCTATTATCAGGAAATGCACATTAAAGCCACAATGGAATACCACTACATACTGATCAGAATGGCTAGAATTAAAAGGACTAAAAATATCAATGATGGTGAAGGATATTGTGATACTAAAAATCTCATATGCTACCAGTGAGAGTATAAATTATTACAACCGCTTTGGAAAATGGGTAAATCCACTAAAACTGCACATACCCATACAGTAAATCCAACTGTTCTACTACGTATATATCCAAGAGAAACACATACATATATTCACCAAAAGACATGTATAAGAATGTTCATAGCAGTACTGTTCATGATAATCCCAAATGAAAACAACTCAAAGTCCATAAAAAATAGAATGACCAAGTAAATTGTGAGATATTTATACAAAAGACTGCTTACAAGAATGAGAATACACTATATTGCTTCATTTATATACATTTCAAAAACAAAATATCGGAAGTTAGGATAGTGTTTGCTTTGGGATAAAATGGGGAATGACTGAGGTAGGAATCCAAAGGTGTTTTTTGAGTATTCGTTCTATTTCTTGATCTAGGTGGTGGTAACATGGGTGAAAAAAATCAGCATTCAGTGCCCTTTCTGTATACCTGTTACTCTTCAATTTAAAAAGCATAGTGCAGTAATCAGGGGCTAAATTATTATTAGCCTTGGTCCTGCAGGATCAAGAAGGGAGAAGAGGTTACTGAATCCTAAAAATGAGAAGTCCTATTGAGTTCTTTGCTTCTAGAGGAGCCAAGGTCTTCTGTTAAGAGGTAAAGACAACTGAAGACCTTGCAGAAAATATTATGTTTGTGTAAATATCTCCCACCTTCCCTGTTATCTCCTCTTAGGAATTCCTATAGGCTAAACCCAACCAGCAGTCAGAGAGCATGGAAAGTTGTTGATAAAGTCAACTTCAAGGGTCTCATCTGCCTGAAGTACAGACAAAAGCCACAAAGTCCGTGCCAGCAGAGTTGCATCTTGTTAAAAAGATGTCCTGGAAGCCCCAACCACGGACTTCTCTTATCTCTCATTGTCCAAAAGAGACACTTAAGCACCCATAACTGAAAGTGAAGTTGAGAAAATGTATTTTTAAATGAACTTTGTTGGGACATAATTTATATGCAATAAAATGCACCCATTTTAAAGAGTGTAATTCAAGGAGTTTTAACACATATATACTCCCATTGATCATCACCACAGTGAAGATACAGAACATTTCAATCATCCCAAAAAGATTAGTGACCATTTAGAGTGAATCTCCTTAGGCATCCACACTAAATTTTTTTTTTTTTTTTTTTTTTTTGAGACCAAGTCTCACTTTGTTGCCAGGCTGGAGTGGTGCAGTGGCGCAATCTTGGCTAACTGCAACCTCTGACTCCCTGGTTCAAGCGATTCTCCTGCCTCAGCCTCCCAAGTAGCTGGGATTGCAGGCACATGCCACTACTCCCAGCTAATTTTTGTATTTTTAGTAGAGATGGGGCTTCACCATGTTGGCCAGTCTGGTCTTGATCTCCTGACCTCGTGATCTCCCAGCCTCTGCCTCACAAAGTGCTGGGATCAGAGGCGTGAACCACCGCGCCCGGCCCACTAATATTTAATTGAGGTGAAATCCATACAACATAAAATTTACGTTTTCTGATGAACAATGCAGTGGTATTTAGTACATTTGCAATGTTGTATAACCACACTGACTTGATCATTATATGTTGGCTTATCCTTGTAGAACTTGATATAAATGGATTTGTATTGTATGCGTTCCTTTTTGTCTGACTTCTTCCAGCAAAATGTTCTTGTGATTCATCCATGTTATTGCATGGCAGTAGTTCCTTCATTTTATCACTGCATAGTATTCTATTGTGTGAATATACCAAAATTTGTTTATTCTTTTACTTAAGAATAGATATTTGTGTGGTTTCCAGTTTCTATTATGAAAAAAGCTACTGCGAACTGTGTTTTACAAAGCTTTTTGAGAACACATGCTTTGATTGCCTCTGAGTAAATACTAGGAGTAGAACTGCTGGGTCATGTGGTTAGTGCATATTTAGTATTATAAGAAATTTCCAAACTATTTTCCAAAGTAGTTTACACTCTCACCAGCAGTGTATGAGAGTTCCAGTTGCTCCACATAATGGCCAACATTTGCAATTGCTACTCTTTTTGAGAATTCTAGTGAGTGTGTAGTAGTATCTTCTCATGGTTTTAATTTTTGTTTCCCTGGTGGCTAAAGATATTCATGTGCTTATTGGTCATTTGTATATTTTTGAGAAATATTTATTTAAATAGTTGTCTATTTAAAACAGCTTTGTTGAGGTATAGTTGGCATACAGTAAATTGTACATAACAAAATGCACAAGTACATAAGTTTTGACATATATAGAGAGATATATACACATGAAACTATCACTAATTAAGAGAATGAAAATATCTATTACCCTCAAAAAGTTTCTTGTGCCTCTTTGTAATCCATCCCTTTCCCTAGCCCTCTTTCTGCCACTATAGATTAGTTTGCATTTTCTAGAATTGTATATATATAAACTCATAGAGTATGTATTTTTCCTGGCTTCTTTAACTCAGCATCATTGTTTTGAGATTCATGAATGTTACTGTGTGTAGCAATAGTTCGATCTTTTTATTGCTGAAAAGTGTCCCATTGTATGGATATGCCATACTTTGTCTATCTGTTGATGGATATTTGGATTGTTTCCAGTTTGGGGCTATTATTATATAAATAAACTTGCTATTCCTTATATGGAGATCTATCCTTTTTGCCTCTGGAATAGGTACTTAGGTGTAGAATGGTTTGATCATATGATAGGGGAACATTTTAAGAAACTGTCAAATTGTTTTCTACAGTGATTGTGCCATTTTACATTCTCACCAGCAATGTATGAGAGTTCCAGTTCCTCAGCATTCTCATTACCACTTGGTAGAGAAAGTCTTTTTATTTTTATTCATTCTACTAAGAGTATAGTGGTATTTCACTGCAGTTTGAATTTATATTTCCCTAATGACTAAGGAAGCAGGATATCTTTTTATGTTCTTATTTGCTTACTTCTAAATGCTAACATTTTGTTATGGATTACCATATCTGTTTTCCAGTTTTAGTTTCCTCTGTGTCTTCTTTGGTGAAATGTCTGTTCAAATATTTTGCTCATCTTTCAGTTGGATTGTTTGCTTTCTTATAATTGAGTTTTGAGGTCCTTTATATATTCTAGATCCAAGTCCTGTTATCAGGTATGTGATTTACAAATATTTTCTCATGGCCTATGGTTTATCTTTTCATTCTCTTCATGGTATCTTTTACATAGCAGAAGTTTTTAATTTTGATGAAGTTCAGTTTATTAATGTCTTTTTTATAGATCATGCTTTGGTGTCATATCTAAGAAATCTTTGCTTAACTTAAGGTTATAAAGATTTTCTCCTATTTTGGGTTTTTTTTTTGTTTGTTTTTGTAATGTCTTCGCGTGACTTTAGCGTTGGGGTAATGCTTGCCTCCTATAACATGTTAGGGATTGTTTCTTCCTTCTCCATTTTCTGAGTGAGTTTACATAAGATTGGTATTTCTTAAATATTTGAAGGAATTTATCATTGCAACCATTTGGATCCACATTTTGGGGATGATTTTTTATTTATTAAAAATGTGATTCCTCTAGTAGGTTATAGGAATTTTCAGATTCTTTATATATCATTTTTGTTAAATTGTATCGTAGAAATTGTCTATGTCCTCTGAACTGGAAAATTCATTAGCATAAAATGGTTGCTAATACCCACTTATTTTCTTCTTAAAGTCTGTAAGACCTATAATGAGATCCCTTCTTTCATTTCTGATATTGTCAAATTTTTTTCTCTTTCTCTTTTTCCTTCATTAGTCCAACTAGAGGTTAATCAATATTATTGATTTTTTTGAAGGGCCTATTCGTGGTTCCATTTTTGATTCTGGCTCTTATCTTTATTTCCTTCCTTTTCTTCACTTTGGTTTGCTCAGCTCTTCCTTTTCTAGATTCTTATCGTGGTAGAAGCTTAGATCATTGATTTTAAAACTTTTATGTTTTCTAACATAAGCATTTAAAGCTATAAATTTTCTTCTAAGTGTGCCTTTATCTGCAAGAAATAAATTTTGATGTATTGTTTTGTCATCATTGCTTAGTTAAAATATTGTTAAATTTCTCTTCTGACATTTTTGAGCCATTGGTTTATTTAGAAATGTACTGTTTAATTTTTAATGTTGGAGGACATTCCAGCTCTATTTTTGTTATTAATTTCTAATTTAATCTTTTGTGGCCAGAGAGTTTTCTCTGTGTGATTTTAGTCATTTTTTTTATGTTTGTGGATATTTATTGTAACATTATTTGTTGTAGCAAAAGACCAGAAACAGTAGGGATCTAGTTAAATAAATTAGGATACTTCAAATAATAGAATATTCTGTAGACTTTTCAAAAAATTTGGCAGGTCTATGTTTACTGACATAAAATGAAATTCTAATATGTGACAGTATTAAAACAACCAAGGTTAAAATTAGCATGTATAATATTTTGCCATTTTTTAAAAGTGTATGGGAGCAATATGTACATACATGATTGTTTACAGATAGGCCTGTGTTTCTTACATGTCTTTTTTTTTATATATATACTTTAAGTTTTAGGGTACATGTGCACAATGTGCAGGTTTGTTACATATGTATCCATGTGCCATGTTGGTGTGCTGCACCCATTAACTCGTCATTTAGCATTAGGTATATCTCCTAATGCTGTCCCTCCCCCCTCCCCCCACCCCACAACAGTCCCCGGAGTTGATGTTCCCCTTCCTGTGTCCATGTGTTCTCATTGTTCAATTCCCACCTATGAGTGAGAACATGCGGTGTTTGGTTTTTTGTCCTTGCAATAGTTTACTGAGAATGATGGTTTCCAGTTTCATCCATGTCCCTACAAAGGACATGAACTCATCATTTTTTATGGCTGCATAGTATTCCATGGTGTATATGTGCCACATTTTCTCAATCCAGTCTATCGTTGTTGGACATTTGGGTTGGTTCCAAGTCCTTGCTCTTGTGAATAGTGCCGCAATAAACATATGTGTGCATGTGTCTTTATAGCAGCATGATTTATAGTCCTTTGGGTATATACCCAGTAATGGGATGGCTGGGTCAAATGGTATTTCTAGTTCTAGATCCCTGAGGAATCGCCACACTGACTTCCACAATGGTTGAACTAGTTTACAGTCCCACCAACAGTGTAAAAGTGCTCCTATTTCTCCACATCCTCTCCAGCACCTGTTGTTTCCTGACCTATTAATGACGGCCATTCTAACTGGTGTGAGATGGTATCTCATTGTGGTTTTGATTTGCATTTCTCTGATGGCCAGTGATGATGAGCATTTTTTCATGTGTTTTTTGGCTGCATAAATGTCTTCTTTTGAGAAGTGTCTGTTCATGTCCTTCGCCCGCTTTTTGATGGGGTTGTTTGTTTTTTTCTTGTAAATTTGTTTGAGTTCATTGTAGATTCTGGATATTAGCCCTTTGTCAGATGAGTAGGTTGAGAAAATTTTCTCCCATTCTGTAGGTTGCCTGTTCACTCTGATGGTAGTTTCTTTTGCTGTGCAGAAGCTCTTTAGTTTAATTAGATCCCATTTGTCAATTTTGGCTTTTGTTGCCATTGCTTTTGGTGTTTTAGACATGAAGTCCTTGCCCATGCCTATGTCCTGAATGGTATTGCCTAGGTTTTCTTCTAGGGTTTTTATGGTTTTAGGTCTAACATGTAAGTCTTTAATCCATCTTGCATTAATTTTTGTATAAGGTGTAAGGAAGGGATCCAGTTTCAGCTTTCTACATATGGCTAGCCAGTTTTCCCAGCACCATTTATTAAATAGGGAATCCTTTTCCCATTGCTTGTTTTTGTCAGGTTTGTCAAAATTCTATAAGCCTTACTTTGTAGCCCATATACTGTGTTTACATCTTCTGCATAATTACTGATATTCATTCTACTTGTTCTATCAATTACTGAGAGGAATGTTGAAATTACCAACTATTATTGTGGATTTGTCTATTTCTCCTTTTGCTTCTGTTAGTTTTTTATTTACATTTTTGAAGCTGTTTTATAGGGCCAATCTGCATTTAATGTATTAATGTCTTTCTGATGTACTGACCCTTTTATCAGTGTATTAGGGTTCTCCAGAGAAACAGGACCAGTAGGTGATAGATAGATGATAGATAGATAGGTAGATAGATAGATAGATAGATAGAGAGAGAGAGGAGGGGATTTATTATGAGAGTTGGCTCATGCAACTATGGAGGCTGAGAAGTCCCATGATATGCTATCTGCAATTTGGAAAATAAAGAAAGCCAGTAGTGTAACTCAGTCTGAGCCCAAGGGCCAAGAATGATAGGAGCCAATGGTGGAACTCCGAGTCCCAGGTCCAGGGCCTGAAAACTGGAGGGGCCTGTGGGGTATTGGTGTAAGTTCTGGAGATGAAGACCCAAGAACCTGGAGTTTTGATGTCTGGGGGCAAAAGATGGATGTCCCATCTCTAGGAAAGAGCAAATTTGTCCTTCCTCTACTTTTTTTTTTCTGTCTGGGCCCTCAGTGGATTGGAAGACGTCAGCCCACATTGGTGAGGGTCATCTTCTTTACTCAGTCTACTGATTCCAATGCTAATCTCTTCTAGAAACACCCTTGCAGACACACTCAGAAATAATGTTTCACCAGCTATCTGTGTATCCCTTAACCTACTCAAACTGACACATAAAATTACCTATCAGTTAGTATGAAATGCCCCATTTTGGCCCTGGCAATATAGCTTAGCCTGCCGTCTGCTTTATATGATACTAAGATATCACTCTTATGGTTATTGTTTACATCATATGTCTTTTCCTGTCCTTTTACCTTTTACCTATGTTTTATATTTAAAGTATATATTTTTAGGCAGTATGTAGTTGGGTCCCGCATTTTTATCTAATCTGTCAATGTACGCTTTTTAATTGGTGAGCTCATTCCATTTTTAATTTACCATCTTGCTATTTTCTCTATTTATCCATCTGCTCTTTGTTCCTTGCTTCTTCTTTTTCTGACTTCATTCATATTAATTATTTTTGGCATACTATCACCTCTGTTGAATTCCTTGCTATACCTGTTTGTTTTGGTTTTCATTTTAGCGGTTGCTCTAGGATTTATAACACACTTGTCGCAGCATATTATTCCACTTATGTATAATGTAAGAACCTTACAATAGCATGTCTTTCCCTTTCTGATTGTTATTATTTCTACACATGATATATATATATACATATGTGTCTAAATATAATATATGTACATATGGCATAATACAATTCATTGTTATTCTTTTTTAAAAAAATTAAAAATGAGAAAATTATCTTTTATATTTACTGATATCTTTATCATTTCTAATTTTTGTCATTCCTTTATTCCTCATTCTTTAGATGTGAATTCACATCTAAAATCTTATGCATGACAATGAATTCACTCAACTTTTTTTCTTTTCTGAAAAGTTCTTTATGTTGCCTTCATTTTTGAGGGATATAAGAATATTTTCACTGGTTCTATCTAGACTAGGTTTTGTTTTTCCTTATTTCAACACTCTAGATATTCTCCCATTATTTTATGGTTTGGTCTGTTTGTGATGCGACATCAATGGTAATTCTTATGTGTATTCCTGTATGTAATGGACTTTTTTTCCCCTATTTTTAAGATTTTTATCTTTGTAATTGGTTTTCAGCAATTTTATTATGATGTTCTTTAGAAAAATTTTCTTTGTATTTATCCTAAGCAAATTTTATTGAATTTCTTAGTTCTATGGCTTTATTTTCTTATTAAATTTGGAATTTTTTTTCCTTTTTTTTTTTTTGGATGGAGGCTTGCTCTGTCACCAGGCTGGAGTGCAGTGGCATGATCTCGGCTCATTGCAACCTCCACTTCCTCAGTTCAAGCGATTCCTCTGCCTTAGCCTCCTGAATGGCTGGGACTAAGGTGCATGCTACCACACTCAGCAAATTTTTTTTTTTTTTTTTTTGTATTTTAGCAGATACAGGGTTTCATTATGTTGGCCAGGATGCTCTCGATCTCCTGACCTCGTGATCCACCCACCTCGACCTCCCAGAAGTGCTGGGATTACAGGAGAGAGCCACTGCGCCTGGCCGGAAAATTTTAGCTATGATTTCTATAAATATTTTTTCTGCCCACGCTTTACTCTCTTTCTAGAACTCCAATTGCAGTATGTTCAATGACTTGATATTTTCCTACACAACACTTATTGTCTGTTCATTTATCTTTTAGCCACTTTTTAATGTTTTAGTTTGAATAATTTTATACCCCATCTTCAATTTTATTGTATTTTTAACTTATTTTGTGTTTGATTTGTGTTGAAGCTCATCCAGTAAATTTCATCTCAAACACTGTATTTTTTAACTCCAGAAGTTCCTTTAGGTATTTTTTCATAGATTTCATTTCTCCCCTCAATATTTTTATGTTTTATTTGTTGTCATTGAACATAATCTTAATGGATTTTTTTAAGTCCTTGACTAATGATATCATCATCCTTACCATTTTTAGAGTTTGCTTCTATTGACTGATTTTAATCTTAATCATAGTCAGCTTCTTTGCATATCTAGAAATTTTTATGTGATGCTGAATATTGTTAATGTTATGTTGCTGAGTATCTAGAGGTCTCCCATTAAAAAATATTGGGCTTCATTCTGATAGCAGTTAATTTATTCATTAATAATCATGTTCCTTTTAAGACCTGTTTGCAAGCTTTGCTTGAATGAATCTAGATTAGCTATCACCCTGTGGCTATTTTAGGCCTGCTGTTAAGGTATAGCCTTTCTTGGATCTCCCTTCAACATCTCAGGTGGAAACTCTCTGTTTGTGGTGGTTCTCATAGTTGATTAATTTATACCTCCCCAGTATTTTAGGCTCACTGATAGTCACTCTTTGCCAAGCCTATGGAGTCTCACACTGCACCTGTGCATCTTAATATTCAACCAAAGACTCAGTGGGACTTCTATTGCAGATTTCTCAAACTCTTTCTCCACTCTTTCCTCTCCAGTATCTGCCTCCAAATTATGGATGCATGAAACTACCTGAAATCGTCTCTGTCTCCTCAGCTAAGTAAGACTGTCATGTTTTCCTTGGGTGCCTCTTTCCTACCCCAGGGTTCATCAAAGGCCTCCAAACTGAAAGAGCAATTAAGTCTGTTTATTTTCCTTTTCTAGGTGGTTACAGTTCTGTGTTGTTCGTTGTTTGATATTCAAAAATAGGAATGTCTTTCCTACATTTTGTACAACAGTTTTCTAGTTGTTTGCAGTGGAAGAGCTAGTCTGGTACCAGTTACTCCACCATGATCAGAAACAAAAGTGAAAAATGTATTGTTTCAACTCCACTTCTGTTAACATACACTACCAATTCTGTGTGTCAAAGAAGCTCACAAGTTTTTCAGTGACTATAAGAATTAATGACAATAGAGCATATAGAATATCATAATAGACCTGGAAACTTTAGTTATACAGCTCTTGAACTAAAATACTTTCCTAAGCCCTTGGTATTCATGGAATTTCCTTGGTTTGATTTGGAAAAGGTTTTCATTTTTCAGTTAAGAATATAAATGCCTGAACTTCAAGAATGTGATTAATATTGACGGGGCTCATCTGTACTGTTCTCATTAGAAGTTAAAACAAGTATAGTAATACCAGATTCTTATAATCTGAGCTCTGAGATCCTTGCAGTATTGAATATACCTTCTCTGTCAATCTCTATCAAAACCCTATAAGCAGAAAGATATAGTCAAGCAACTTTTCAAGCACTGTTGATTTATTTTCACCTTTTTTTTCTTTCTCCACCCCTCCTGGTCTCCTTCTCTTGCTAAAGTCTATTGTGACCACTTTTTTATTCATCTTCTTTAATGCAACCCCCAAATCTTTTATGATAGTATAGTACTATCACTATTTTTTAATTAATATATTCACTCAATACATATTTATAAATCACATATGAATTTCTAGGTAGTTTCATAGACCTAGGGATGAAGTCAACATGTTTCCTACCCCAGTGAAAGTCAATGGTCTGATAGGATGAAAATTATTTATTAAATAATCATATAAATATATCATTACAAAATATGTGGGCTTTAAATAAATGGTACAAGGAACTCTGAGGGTACATCAATGGAGTGTTAGTTTTGATTCTCCAGGATCAAATACCAAGATGGAATTGAATGTGTCACAGGATTTATTAGAAGAAATGACTATGGAGAAAAAAAGAGAGAGAAAATCTGAGTGGGGAGAGCTATAGAAAGTGACGCAACTCTAACATCTTTATAAGGAGAGGGTGAATGAAGAAAGATTGGTTAGAAAGAGCATCAGAGTTGAAGGAAGCTCTGAGAACATCTAGGCCAGGTTAATATGGAGCCCCAGAGCAAAGACTGCCTTTTAGAGAAATCCTCTGTTGATAAGGAATGGCCAGATCTAGTACCCATGCTGTGCTCAGTCATCCCTCACAGCATGTTTTCCTTGAAAGGAGATCTGAGTGGTGTATTCCCATAGCTCCCATACAGAAGAATCAGATCTAACCTCGGAGGCTGAGAAAGGCTTCTCTAGGAAGTATTTTAAATCATCTTTAAGTGATGGCTTTAACATCTCTTACATGCTACAATGAAAAGAGTAGGTATTTGGGTCACATAGGAGAATATTTCTTAGACTAGTTGTTAAGACAAGAGCCACCTTGCTATATTTTTGGTAGTAGATCCCAGATGTAAAGCACTCTGTGCTTTTAACATATCTTCTTTCAAAGTAATACACTTTTTTAAAAAAACAAAACAAAACAAAAAAGCAAAGTAAAACTATTTGGCCAGCATTAGATCTCACTTCACCAGGTTTTGTAGCTCCATCCTCTCATTCAGGTCATTGTGAAATCTAAAATCTTCCTTTTCTCCCACCTTCATGTTGGTGGTGGATATTGTATACATACATTCCACTCCAAACACATTTTGGGTACTAACAAATTGCAAGGATAATCTTATTAACTTTCTTCTGTTTTGGTTGATAAAACAGTTCCAAGTAATGATTTATTCTGAATCTTTTCTATTTTAACTTGCTTTTCTTGACCTCAGCAGATCATAGTTGTATCTTCAAACAGCTACTGTTTTGAGTAGCTTTGATTGTTGAACAGCAGTTATTTAAATATTTATGGTCAATCTGTTCCAAAACAATATTGAAATCAACAGTGCACAGTTTAAGAAATATATAAAAATCAATGGGGCAAATTTATGTACCAGAAGATCTACATTTCTAACTAAGTGCCAGATTTTCCATTTATAATTTTTGCAAATGAAACACTTCGGGTAGTCATAAATACTGACCTCTCTGAACATTCCTTTGTGAATTATGATCTTGCAGTAATAAACAGAGAGCAGTATTTGATTTGTAGGCTGAACTATACAAAGCAAGAACTCAGTGCTAATGCTTTTGATCATTCTAATTCATTTTAACTGGCCAAGAGGGAGTTTTTTTAAATAATAACCACCATCATCTTCTGTTCTAAGTTTGCCTGATGTCTGTCTTTACATGTTTTTACCACAATAGCTTTACCTAGCATTGGGTCTGGCACCAGGAGGACATCACTAAATATTTGTTTTAAAAGCTGGTAGTCCAAAGCCAGCATGGAGCACTACCTAATTCAGTCCATAACTCGTGTTCTCCTGCAGGGGGTCCCAAGACAAATGAAACTAACACAACACCAACTCATACTCTGTTCCAGTCCTCTCCAGGTCCCAAATAATTTAGTTAACTAAGCTGCGTTTCTCATCATTACATCAACATTTACATATTTTCCAGAATCTAGATACATAACATTTCCTATTCAGAAAGGACCTTAGAAATAATAGAATCCAGTGATGACAAATATATTTGATTCTCTAAGCTCAATAAGGAAAGGTGTTTTTTAAAAAAATATATATAAATTGGATCTTTTAAAGAGAGGTGAAGGCATGAATACTGGATATTGACCCGTCCAAATCGAGTCCAACTATCCCTCCTGACAGATGGCCATCAACCTCATCTTGAATACTTCCAAGACAGGAAAATACTGCCTTTCAGAGTGGCTATGTCATGACTGGATGATAGAAAGTTGTTTCCAGTGGAAATCTGTGCTTCTGCAATTTCTACACTTTTATTTAGGTTCTGCCTTTTGAAGTCATACAAAATAAATTTACTCTTTCTATTCCATATAATAGTACTTTATATATTTGACAAGTTTTCTGAGGTCTCCTTTCTTTTTATTAGCTTCCAGCCTCTTAGCATTTTTGACATTCCTATCTATGATGCTTAACGCTTTCTAAGTGTGTGTATGTGTGTGTGTGTATGCATGCATGTGTGTGTGTGTTGTAGACTATAATTCATCTGGGCCTGGAAGATTTCCTACATGCAAAACTACATGGTCCTGTCTTTATTATCTTCTAACTTATCTTGAGCCTTAATTGCCACTTAAAGACATTGCTTTACCTTTCCAGCTTGAAGATCCTTAATTTTGTTAGGATAGACAAGCAACAGGAATGTTGGAAGCTTTTCTTTCACTGTCATCTGTTTACATGACATCATCTTTTCCAAGTGGCAGGCTTAACCCTGTCTTGTTTTCCTTCTCACTCTAAACCTAATTTACAATGCCTTTTCCCAAAGCTAAGAAACACTTTTTTGCTTATATCTTACTTTACATTGCAGCTGCATTTGATACCATTGATCAATCCCTCTTTCCTGAAATTCTCTACCCTCTTAGCTTCAACAAATTCATTTTCATTTGAGTTTTCTCTTCTCTTTCTCTTTGCATTCCTAATATGCTTCCTCTGTAGGCTCCTCCTCCTCTGCTTTAAATGCTGTGTTCACCAGAATTCTGTTCTCTACGTAAACTTCATCCTTGAGTTAGTTTACACACTCCCATGGTTTGAACCACTCTGTATTCTAATGATAACAAATGTTATCTCCAGCTCGAATCTATCCCTCCCCTAAGGTTAAGATGCTAAGCACAGACGTTCCAGTGTGACTGAAACTGAACCGTCATCTCCCTCCCACATGCCCAGCCTGTGTTCTGCTCTTTCTCTTCAAAGATGTCCTATGATTAGCATCACTGTGTGCACAATTATCCAAATAGAAACCCAGGTTCCTCCCTCCAAACCCATTCATACACCAATCACCAAATCCTGCTGATTCTATTGCCCACGGTTTTTGACTCCATCGCCTCTTGTATCATCCTACTTCTCTGGCTTGGGCATTCCATTTCTTTAGCTTGGAGTTTTTCAATAGCCCTGATGTGCATTTTTGTTTGTTTGCCTTTATTCTTGTATTCCTCAGATCTAGCCTCTACCCTGCAGCCAGAACAATCTATCCAAATCTTAACTCTGACCATGTTCTTTCCCATTTAAAATCCTTCAAGTTTCCCCTTTACTTGCAAAATAGAGCTCTAGAGCATGACATTTAGGATATTCTGTAACTTGGCCAACAACTTTCTCTCCAACTTTGCATTTTCCTACTCCTTGCTCTGGAATAGAAGCTGTGATCATGCCTAAATGCTTATGAAATCCAGCATACATCATGCTATTTTGGATTTCAAGTCTTCTTGCCTTTTATTATGACATGTTTTCTGCCTGGATAGAATGCCCATTCTCTTACCTTCTTTTGACTGGTTTTCACTCATCTCTAGTAGTTTAGCTCAGCTGCCATCTTCTCTAGAAAATATTTTCCCAACGCAGAAGGATTGAATATACTGCCTTTGTGTTTCCCATAGCACCGTAGGCTTGCTTCTATTTTCCTCACTACATATATTGATTCCACAATGTATCTGTATATGTGACTGTCTCCTCAATGGCAAGACCCATATCTTTTTTATTTTATTTTTACTCTTTTATTTTATTTCTTTCCCTTATGTTTTCTCAGACTTATTTTAGAAAAGCTTAGGTGGATATTTTTTAACTACAAGTCCTTTTTATATACAAGGAAATAAAATAAGAAAAGCTAATGTTAGTAAGCTTCAAATTCTATGCTAACAACATCTTAGAAGTAAAACAAAGTCATAAAGGAATAGAATTGCTTGTTAGAAGATGATTGTCCCCCCGCCCAAAACTGCTATCATCTTTTTTTTTTTTTTGAGACAAAGTCTTGCCGTGTCACCTAGGCAGGAATGCAGTGGTGCAATCATAGCTTACTATAACCGCGAAGTCCTGGGTTCACACAATTCTCCTACCTCCTGAGTAGCTAGGACTACAGATGCATACCATCATGCCCACCCAGCTAACTTCTAAAAAAGTTTTGTAGAGATGGATCTTGCCATGTTTCCCAGGCTGGTCTCGAACTCCTGGGACCAAGCAATATACCTGCCTTGGCCTCTGTGCTGGGCTAACTTTTTAGCAAGTACTTTTGTTTTAACTTAGGGGACAAAGTGATGGTCTTGGTTCTCAAATTCTCTTAACACATATTTACTGAGTATCTATGTGTGTGTAGAGACAAATTAGACATTTATTATGTTTTTAAGAAACTTACAATTTAACAGGAAATAATATACTCATATTTCAAGGAAGAGATGATGGTGATGATACTGATAATAGATACCATTTATTGAGAAAATAAGGGATTTCCATGATCTCAAATAATCTCATAATCATACTGCAAGTAAACTATTAGCATTCTTATATTAAGAATGTATATTACATTATTTTATATTATATTATATTAAGAATATATTAACTATATTAGCATTCTTATTTTATGTTAAGAGAATAAAGATTCAAGAGTTAAGGAACGTGCTCATGGTCACACTGTGAAGGCATGCAAATTTATGCTTAACTATAGCTATGCTCTCTGCAATACTGTGTTGTGTTATGAGAGTCAGCCAACTGTAAGACTCAGAGAAGGCAGACAGATGGTTTCCTGCTGGAGGAATCAGAGAAGGCTCCATGAAGGAGATGGCTTTTGATTTAGGCATTGAAATATGAGTAAAACTTGGACCTTCAGATAGGCAAATATAGATATGAAGGTGGGAAAGTGTAGAGCATGCACAAAGCAAAGCAAGGGAGATCAGTTTGAATGGAGCAAAAGAATATTGACGAAGAAAATTAAAATGTCAGTAGAAGGTTCATGTAGGAGGATCACATTGTTCCAACTAAGCAAGGTGAACTTCCTTTTAGAGTCATATAAATTCAATGAGAATTTTAAAAAAGGGCAATGATATGAGACGAATAATACACTGTGGTCTATAAAATTGGGGAAAGGAGGGTCTGGAGGTGGTTCAGTCATTCATTTGACAAACATTTATTAAGCACCTTCTCTGTGTCAGGCACTGTTTTATGTACTAGGAAACATCAGTGAACAAAAACAACAAAAATCCCTGACCTCTTGGAGTTCTTCTAGTTGGAAGACAGACAATTAACAAATTAGCTGCTATATACAGGTTAAGTATCCCTTATCCAAAATCCTTGGAACAAGAAGTGTTTGGGATTTTGGATTTTTTAAATTTGGGAATATTTGCAAATACGTAATGAGATATCTTGGGGATAGGACCCAGTCTATGAAATTCATTTTGTTTATATATTCCTTATACACAGTCTGAAGGTAATTTTACATAATACTTTCAATAATTTTGTGCATAGAGAGCAAGTTATATAGTTGCATAGTTATATATAGTTTATTTGTGATATATATGGTGATATATATGACATGTTAAAGGGTGATAATTTTTACAGACAAAAGTTAAGGAATGGAAGAAAATGGAAAGCTCCTACGTAGGGATGGGGGGGGCATTTATAATTTTAAATAGGACTGAAAGGGAAGGTCCTACTGAGGTGACGTATAAGCAAAGACATGGAGTAGATGAGAAAATAAACAATGTGAAAATTTGGGATAAGAGCATTCCAGGCACAAAGAAGAACAAAATCAAAGGCCATGAGTTTGCCTGTGACATATAAAATACAGTAAAGAGGCCAAGTGGTTGGAGTGGGCTGAGGAAGGGGCAGTAGTCGGAAAGGCATCCAGAAAGGTCACAGGAAGGGAGCGTGGCAAGGACTTTGGCTTTTTCTCTCAGTGACGTGGGCAGCCACTGGAGGTCTTTGAGTAGAGAAGTGCCAAGGCCTGAGTCAGGTTTCTGAAGGATAACCCTGGCTTCTGTGTGAAGAATGTTTGAGCAGGGATGAGAGCAATGGCAGGGAGTCTGGCCATGAGGCAGCTCAGTCCAGGGTGGCAGCTGTACAGTAGGTTGGGAGTGGCCAGATGTGTGAAACAACCGGATGTGGAGTAAGTGTGAGAGACATAGAGGAGTCTAGATCAGCGTCCGCAACTCCCAGGCCACAGACTACTACCCATCCGTGGCCTGTTAGGAACCGGGCCACACAGCAGGAGGGCAGTAGGTGAGCGGCGGGCAAGCAAAGTGAAGCTTCATCTGTATTTACAGCTGTACCCCATCACTCGCATTACTGCCTGAGCTCCACCTCCTGTCAGATCAGCAAAGACATTAGATTCTCATACAAGTGTAAGCTCTATTGAAAACTGTGCATGAGAGGGATCTAGGTTGCACACACCTTATGAGAATCTAATGCCTGATTATCTGTCACTGTCTCCCATCACCCCCCACATGGGACCATCTAGTTGAAGGAAAACAAGCTCAGGGCTCCCACTGATTCTACATTACGGTGAGTTGTATAATTATTTCACTATATGTTACAATACAATAAAAATAGAAATAAAGTGCACAATAAATGTAATGCACTTGAACCATCCCTGAACCATTCCCCCTTCCACCCTGCCCCAGTCTGTGGAAAAATTGTCTTCCACAAAACCGGCCCCTGGTACCAAAAAGGTTGGCGATCACTAGTCTAGCTGACTCTAAGTAGTTCATTACTCAGTACAACTGTTATTTGTTTTTATGTATTGCTGGATTTGTGTTTGTGTATGTGTGCTTTTATGCACCACATTTATAGCCCTTTTATGTCAACTACAAAAATTGGAAATTCCTTCTGACAGATACATGAATGCCCTTGTAAAGTGTGTGTTTATGAGTACGCACACATCACATTGCTCTTGATTAAGATTCTTAACTTTACAAAGTGCATTCTCATCTCATTTAATAGTCACAACACCTCTGTGTTAGAATGGTTATAGTGAATATAAAAAATGCTCAAATTATCTCCAGGTCATATATATATATATTATAATATATGTGTGTGTGTGTCTGTGTGTGTATGTATGTATGTATATATATAAATATATATAAATGTGCCTCAGAAAGTTAGGAAATAACCACTTTAACAATAATTTTACACTTGGGGTAGTTGTTAAATTGGTAGCCATGTCTATGTATGCCAAATATCTGTATGTAAACTTAAAATCTGTGCAATATTAAAATGAATTGAAAATATGTGAAGTGATATCTTTAGGTTTTCAGATATTCTAAAATTTTTGCTGTAGCTTGCATGTCCTAAAAAAATCTCTTGAGTTTTCCCATCATTTGTCTAGATGTAAAAGTAGGATGTAGATACCTCTGCCAGCGAACTTAGTCTTTCCTTCCACCTCATCCTTCATCTTATTATTTTTAAAACTGTATACAATATGTCAAGTTCTAGATTAAGTATTAGACTTTCAAAACAAAGAGGATAGATTATCTGCTTTCAAAGAAATATGAATTATCTAAGTATGTATCTGCTACCTCATTCATACAAGGATTTAAAGTGTCTTACAGAAGTATATAGGCAAAGGGGAAAAAAATAAATAGAGGTGAGACTAAAAAGTAAATAAAATTAGGAGAATAATGTGAAGCCAGGAATGGGATCAGTATAAAAATGCACATCAAAACATTCTATTCAATGTTCACTCCAAGCTTTTTCCAAGCCAGGGCAAAGAGGAAAACAGAACAGGATTCACTGCTATCAACATGATGAAAGCTCACCAGTTGCTTAGAAATAGTGTAGTTTTTCTTGATCTTCAATCATGAGAACAATTTATCCAGCAGGTAATAAAAGCACGTGGCCAGTTTTTTCTAAGAGCTTTCTAAAAGTAGTGCAGCAATGGGTTTTATGGTGATCATTTTTATAATATTTCTTAGTTCAGATAGATTACACACCATTCAAGCATAGATCAGTAAAGAGGCCCAAAAGGTGCAATCTAAGGATCATGTGAATATCACTTCCCACACTGATACTTTTCATAAGAATTGAGTAGCAGAATGATCAGGTTCTCTGGCCAAAACCTAAGTTTCTGTTATTTTGCTGTGATTAAAGTTTGACAATCAACAAAACAGAAACTAGAGTTGAGCTCCCTCAGTGGGATGTAAAGAACTTATCAAAGATGATGTGTAGGAATAGAAACCCTCAAACATCTGAGGTGTGCCTTAAACGAGGCTGACTCCCCTGTAACAACCACAGGGACATGGGAGTGGGGGGTTGGGGTTGAGGAAGGCCTCTTAGAAGAGATGACTCTTGAGCTAGATCTCAAAGCATGAATAAGATTTTGATATGAAGAAGCATGGAAGCCCATTTTATATGGATAAACATCTCAACCTATGCAGAAGGGAGTATGTTCACAGAGTATGTTGACAAACAGTAGAAAGTCCTATTGAGTTAGGACAAATGGTGATCAGTAGCAGGCATGAGGAAAAACAGCATAGACACCAGGGTGAAGATTTATGAATAGACTTTGGGGAGCCTGTGTTTCCTCCCCCACTCCCTTCATCTCACATGGCTTTCTAAATAAACTAGAGCCCTGACAAAAAGTCCGTAAGTTGGGAGCACTAATTTATTAAAAAATTTGGCAACTAGTCACTACATTTACACAAACCATGGCTTCCCTCTCAAGATCCAATGAATGTCATTCTCTGCTTCCTCTTTATACAAATATTTTTGTCCCTCAACATAAATGGGAGTGATTCTTGGCCTCTTTGGGAGGTACTGGTCATTTATTTCATTGATGTTCAATAAATAAGGAGAATTGATCCGAAGGTTTTTCTTGTTTTTCTAAAGAGTTTAGTTTAAGATTCAGCATTTCATTACATTAACCTTATGGACTATTGTGTCCGGAACTGGTTCCTTCCAGTGGATTCTTGCTCTTGCTGACTTCAAGAATGAAGCTGTGGACCCTCACAGTGAGTGTTACAGTTCTTAAAGATGGTGTGTCCAGAGGTTGTTCCTCTAATGTTCAGATGTGTCCAGTTGTGGGTTCATGGTCTTGCCGACTTCAGGAGTGAAGCCACAGACCCTCGCAGTCAGTGTTACAGCACTTAAAGATGGTGCGTCTGGAGTTGTTTCTTCCTTCTGGTAGGTTCATCATCTTGCTGACTTCAGGAGTGAAGCCACAGACCTTTGCAGTGAGCGTTACAGCTCACAAAGGTAGTGCAGACCCAAAGAGTGAGCAGCAGCAAGATTTATTGCAAAGAGCAAAAGAACAAATCTTCCACAGTGTGGAAGGGGACCTGAGCAGGTTGCTGCTGCTGGCTCTGGTGGCCAGCTTTTATTCCCTTATTTGACCCCACCCACATCCTGGTGATTGGTCCATTTTACAGAGAGCTGATTGGTCCATTTTACAGAGTGCTGATTGGTGCATTTATAAACCTTTAGCTAGACACAGAGTGCTGATTGGTGCATTTATAAAGAGTACTGATTGGTGCATTTACAAACCTTTAGCTAGACACAGAGCACTGATTGGTGCATTTTTACAGAGTGCTGATTGGTGTGTTTACAAACCTTTAGCTAGACAGAAAAGTTCTCCAAGTCCCCAACTGACCCAGAAGCACAGCTGGCTTCACCTCTCAATCCCCCCTCTAAACAGGACACCCCAGCTGCTGCTGGGAATTGGGCAATGACTGCTCTAGCTACTTCCTGCTGAATAGGGGTGAAGAAGGGGCCCTGCAGTTGTAGTATCCTCCAGATTGGAACTCTTTAGGTCAGTGAAAGGACCAGTGGGTCGATCCAGGGGTCCTCGGTAGTTGTTAGTTGAGCTCACTTGGGGTTCCATTTGTAAGACCATCTGTAGCTTGATGGCCTCAATTCTAGAGGAAACAAATTTGACAAGGAGGTTAAAAATACAGGGCCCAAAGGCAAGTAATAGCAAGATGGCTGCCACAGGACCTAGAAAGGGGAGAGCCATGTTGCCTAACTCCAGAGTTGGTATAAGAGTTTGAAAGGCATTGTCTGATTTCAGAAGCCTTTTCCTGTAAACACTGGGTGGCATCTCATACTATCCCTGAATGATTAGTGTAAAAACAACACTCTTCCCCTAAGAAGGTGCAGAGTCCTCTTTTCTCAGCAGTGAGGAGGTCTAGGCCTCGGTGGTTTTGGAGAATCACTGCTGCCAAAGAGTCTATTTGGGATTGTAGTTACTATCCTTACTGGATAGATTTTGTTATTTCTTGCAAACTGTCTGAGAAATCCTCTGAGAGTGTGGTAGTAGGATAACGAAATAGATAAACCTGCTATTCTGGTTTCTGTAGCAGTAGCCATTCCTAACCCTATAAGTAGGTGTATTCGTTGTATGGCCCTGCGCTGATGGACTTGAGCTTTGAGGGGCACAGATAGTGTCTGATTTCCATAAGATTAGAAGTTAGGATAATATATGTTACACTGTTAACTTTTTTAGCAAACTTTACTTTTGTTGAAAACCTTGTAAGTTTGGAATTTCAATTATTCTTTGCTATTAATAAGACCTCGTTCAGTCTGTATTAACTTAGAATTGGTATAGATGGCTCCTTCCTGATTCTGTAAGTACTTTAAGATTTGGCTGAGTGCAAACAGCTCCCACGTTTGAGCAGACCAATTATTAGGCAATTTTCCTAACTCTGCTTCTACAAGAGTTTCCTGATCACTTATTGAATACCCATTGTTTCTTTTTCCCTTGATTGCCAGGGAGGAACCATCCATCATCCTGTCCTGAAGGGAGTTCCTCCTAGATGTGGTCAGACCTTTGTATGGTAATTAATTAAGATTTAGATCCCCTTTTAGGAAATCTGCTGGGTTAAGGATTTTTGTTAGGAAGGCTATGTGTTGTCAGTGGCCTCAGTGCCTTCAGGTTATGCCCTTGTTCCCTTGTTTACACTGACAACAAGGTGGTATTGGAGTGTTATAGGGTTACGGAGAAGACCCTCAATTATCAATTATAGGTTTTAAATTTACCCTGGCTTTTAAAGGAATAGGGTACACTGTTTTTTATTTACTACTTCTCTTTCTCTCTCTTTGACTTCTTTGTCTGTCTCTCTCTCTCTTTCTGACTCCCTCTTTGTCTCTTCCTCTCTTTCCTTCTTTGACTTCCTGTTTCTCTGTCTCTTCCTCTCTCTGTCTTCTTCTCTTTGTCTCTGTTTCTTCCTCTCTCTCTCTGACTTCCTGTCTCTTTCTCTCTTTCCTTTCTGCTGCCTCTGCCAGATGCTTATGCTGCTGTTCTCCCCTCTCCTTCCCCTTTTGATGGCTTCAGCAGTATAAGACTGCCACCTCCTTGGGTTTTTGCATGGAGTGCAATAACTCCATGATTTCTTTGTGGTATTTAATGGGGGTTCCCCCAGAGGTCAGGAACTCCCTTTTGTTCCATATTTCAGCATGGGCATGTAGGATTAGATAAGCATACTTGCTATCTGTATACACATATATTCTTTTTCCCTTTCCCAGTTCTAAGGCTTGGGCAAGTGTCGCTAGTTCTGCTAACTGGGCACTGGTCCCTGGGGGAAGAGGCTTACTTTCAAGTACATTTACATCACTAACTATGGCATAACCTGCCCTTCATATCCCATTCTCCACAAATGAACTTCCATCGGTATATAGGTTAAGGTCAGCCTTAGCCAAGGGGACTTCTAAGAGATCATCTCAGGCAGCATGAGTCTAGACTATAATTTGTTGGCAATCATGCTTGATTGGTTCCCCATCCTCTGGGAGAAAAGTGGCAGGGTTGCGGGCCACACACATATGTATTTGAAGCACCGGTCCCTCAAGGAATGGTGCCTGGTATCTAAGTAGGCAGCTGTCTGATAGCCATAAACTTCCTTTGGCACCTAGTATGCCATTTACATCATGAATAGTCCAGACAGTGAGATCCTTTCCTTGTATTATTTTGATAGCCTCTGACACTAAGACAGCCACCACCACAACTACCCGTAAACAATGAAGCCAGCCTTTTGCTACTATATCAATTTCCTTACTCAGGTATGCCATTGGTTGTGGGGTTGTCCTACAAGGCTGAGTAAGGACCCCAAGAGCTATTCCTGTTCTCTCTGTGATGTATAAAGAAAAGTTTCATCCTGTGGGAAGGCTTAAGGCTGGAGCTTGAGTTTGTTTCTTCCAATGCCCAGACTTCAGGGTTGATTCCCTTCTCAAGCAGGGGACAACAAATGGGTAACTTGTTCCCCACATTCATGTAGATAATAGCTCCAGCTTTGGCTAATATATCCCTAATAAGGGTATGGGACTTTCAGGCATAACAAGAAAGGAATGTGGAAAGAGCAAAGTCATTACAACTGAGGAAGTGGGAGAAATACGTGGTTATAGGCTGTCCCAGGATTCCTCGGATGGTAATGGACCTTGAGGACAGTCATCCAGGACAAGAGATTAACATTGAGAAGGCCACGCCAGTGCCCAGGAGGAAGTCAATTTCCTGGTCCTCAATGATTAAACGTACCCAGGGCTCAGCAAGGGTGATGACATGAGCTGGTGCTTGCCCTGGGCATCCTCAGTCCTGTTGTTGGATCATCTGGTTGGGGGCTTCTGGCCCCAAGAACCTTTGCCATCTGGGGCAGTGTGTCTTCCAGTGATTGCCTCAGCATAGTGGACATGGATGAGGGGGTGGCTTGTTTCTCATTGGACAGTCTTTTTTAAGGTATCCTTGCAAACCACATTGGTAACAAGCCCCACTGGGTGATTGGCCTGCTCTGTTTTCTGTCCTCTCTGAACCACCAAGGTTTGTTTTTCTGAGGGCCATGACTAAGGCTGCTGCCTTTCTCTGATCTTGCTTTTCCTTTTGGGCCTATTCCTCTTGGTCCCTGTTATAGAACACTGAGGTTGCCAGGTTTAAGAATGACTCCAGATTTTGTTCAGGGCCCAGGGCTCACTTTTGGAGCTTTCTCCTGATATCTGTGGCTGATTGGGTAATAAACTTATCTTTTAGAATCAATTGACCCTCGAGTGAGTCGGGTGACAGGGGAGTATATTTTCTTAAGGCCTCCCATAGCCACTCAAGGAAGGTAGAAGGCAGAAGGATTTTCTTCCTTTCCCTGAGCTATGGTGGACATCATTGAATAATTCATGGGCTTTTTCCTAATTATCCTTAGTCCTTCTAGAACACAGGTCAACAGATGTTTGCAACTCCAGTCCCCATGATCTGAGTCGGGGTCCCAGTGGGGATCCATAGTGGGGATGGCTTGCTGACCGGTAGAGAATTTGTCCCTTTCTTCGGCTGTCATTCTATTGTTTACTTGACTAAGATACCAGGTATCTCCAAACTCTTGGGCTGTAGCTAAAGCCGCATTCTTTTCATTAAAGGCCAGAGTTTGATCTAACAATAGCATGACATCTCTCTAAGTGAGATCAAAAGTTTGCCCTAGACCCTGTAGGACATCTATATAGCTATCAGGATCATCTAAAAACTTTCCCAAGTCTGCCTTGATTTGCTTTAAATCAAAGAGGGAGAAAGGGACATGTACCCGGGTTGGGCCAAATTCCCCTGCCCCTACAGCTTGAAGGGGACATAACCTATAGCCTGGGGGTTTTTGTGGTCCTTTGGAGATTTCTTTGCTTATTTCTTTCTGGGTGGGGGAGATTAGAGGAGGCTTATCATTAATAGGAAGGGGAGTTATAGGGAGGCTAGAATATGGAGGTAAGCTGAGAGGTCCTCCTGTGGGATGTAAATTGCAAGCTTTGCATAGTTGTGTATTCTCCTTCAATGAAAAGAAAGCTTGGACATAAGGTATTTCACTCCATTTGCCTTCCCTCTTACAGAAAAGGTCAACCTGCAGGATAGTATTGTAATTTATACTTCCCTCAGGTGGCCATTTTTCCCCGTAAGAGAGAGAATATTGGGGCCAGGCCGTAGTGCAGAAAAAAATGAGCCACCTCTTTTTCAGGGTTTGCGGGTCAAACTGGTCCCAATGGCTTAGGATGCATTTCAAGGGTGAGCCTGTTGATGCCTGAGTGTTTCCCATCTGAAAGACAAAACCACCTGCAGTTTTGGTTTGTTTCTCCCCCTGCCCAAGAACCTGCAATGGTCCCTGGACCCTGCTGATCAGAGTAGTTGTGCTTACCAATGCAGCAGCAGAAACACCTCTTGCCCAAGAACCCGCAATAGTCCATGGACCCTGGTGATCAGAATAGTTGCGCCCACTGACACAGCAGCAGAAACACTAGTTTTCCTCCTAGACCACAAGGAGGACCAAGGAAGGTTGGATTTAGTGGCCCTTACCGACGCATTCTCGAAAACCTGCACCCTTGCCTGTCCTCCTAGACCACAAAGAGGACCGAGAAAAAATCAGATTTAGTGGCTTTTACTGACACATTCTTGAAAACCTGTTAGAGTCCTAAGCATTCTCCTGTTAGTATTGGGACTTTATCCATTTCCTATAAAGATGTTATGCCCCAAAAATGAAGTGGAGGGCCGTACCCTGTGGGATGGGAGGGATCTCCAGAGTTGGAAGAGTGATGCCTTTTGTCCTCACTTATATGAACAGAAGGATACAATTTCTGAGGCTCCCCATATCCTAGCTTCAGGAATAACTTTTGTTAGGCCTGCTTGTCTGAGGAGGGATCCTAAAATTCCAGATAGTCCCCCCTACGATGGGGCTTTGGGCAAAAATTATGTCTTTCTGATTGGTGAGCCCAGGTGCCTAAAGAAGGTAACAGAGTCCTGGAGTTTATACTAGAAATCTTTCTTACAGGATAAATTAGAAAAGCACCAGAGACAGGGAGTGGTTTTTAGAAGCGGGACTATCCTCAGAGAAGAGAGTCAAGAGGAAGTTTGTCTGATAGGCATTAGGACCCAGGAGGCAAGGGTCAGGATAGATAGGATAGATGGGTGAGTCTCACTTGGGCGACATGACTTTGAGAGTTCTGCTTATGGCCGCAGGGTCAACCAACTTGTTGTCGGGACCCCGGAGCTGAATGGCTTTCCTCTCTGTTGACCCTTGGCTCAGCCCAGAATTACAGGAAAAGTGGCAGCTGGTTCCAGGCAAACCAACGCCCCCAACTCCAAAGAGTCAGGGGTTGTTAGAAAGCCCTTTCCCAGAAAGCCTGGCACCCGCATCTTTAGTCTGGCAGCCATAGTTGGCTTTAACTGGCCGACAGGTGCCTGTTATTTAGCCCCCAAATTCTAAGGAAAAATAGGACAGAATAGCAAATGAAAGGGGTCCGATGGTACTCACCACTTGGTGATAGGTGATGGTCCCTTCATGGTCGCCAAAATATGTCTGGAATTGGTGAGTTCTTGGTCTCGCTGACTTCAAAAATGAAGCCAAAGACCCTCGTGGTGAGTGTTACAGTTCTTAAAGATGGTGTGTCCAGAGTTTGTTCCTCTGATGTTCAGATGTGTCCAGAGTTTCTTCCTTCTGGTGGGTTCGTGGTCTTGCTGACTTCAGGAGTGAAGCCACAGACCTTCGCAGTGAGTGTTACAGCTCTTAAAGATGGCGTGTCTGGAGTTGTTTCTTCCTCCTGGTGGGTTTGTCATCTTGCTGACTTCAGGAGTGAAGCCACAGACCTTCCCAGCGAGTGTTACAGCTCATAAAGGTAGTGCAGACCCAAAGAGTGAGCAGCAGTAAGATTTATTGTGAAGAGCGAAAGAACAAAGCTTCCACAGCATGGAAGGTGACCTGAGCAGGTTGCCGCTGCTGGCTTGGTGGCCAGCTTTTATTCCCTTATTTGGCCCCACCCACCCTGCTGATTGGTCCATTTTACAGAGAGCTTATTGGTCCATTTACAGAGTGCTGATTGGTCTGTTTTTACAGAGTGCTGATTGGTGCATTTACAAACCTTTAGCTAGACACAGAGCACTGATCGGTGCATTTTTACAGAGTGCTGATTGTTGCGTTTACAAACCTTTAGCTAGACAGAAAAGTTCTCCAAGTCCCCACCTGACCCAGAAGCCCAGCTGGTTTCACCTCTCACTATCTCTTTGGAATAAAGAAAATGCAAACCCACAAGGGACAAATTGGAAAATCAGGAAAACCAAGTGGCTGTGTAACTTGATTCATAATATGCTGCCTTGAAGAAACATAAAGATTCCCCTTAGGCATTGAAGAAATCAGTGTGAACCTAATCAGAAGGGAAATCCCTCAGGAGGTGATTAAACCAAGGGACATTTGCTGATGGTGCTTACTGCTAAAACCACATGCTATGGGTGTTATCTCAATAAATTACTATAAACCTATCTGATCTGTAAGTATTAGGTTGGTGCAAAAGTAATTGTGGTTTTTGCCATTAAAAGTGGCAAATCCACAATTACTTTTGCACCAACCTAATAATTACCGATCACAATAGAGTTCACAATACGAGCATGAACTCTATTGTGAACAGTGCATGCAAGTGATCTAGGCAAAAACTGCAATTACTTTTGCACCAACCTAATATTATCTTGACTTCATGGATAAGGAAAAACAAAGGCCCAAAGAGGCTTAGCAACTTCTACAAGGCTACATAGCTTGTAAATGGCAGAACACATTTACAGGGGCATGAACAAGGAAGCTTGACTCCGGAGCTTTTTCTCTTTATCACCATCCCTACTGCCTCTCTGTTTAAAGAAGTTCAAACTTGAAGAGCCCTTAGAGGGTCATTTAGTTCAGTGATTGAACTAACAGCAGGGATTAGAATCAAGGGAATGAGGCACTCACCCTAGGTGCAAAATGTAAAGGGATGCCAAAAAGCTCAGTAGTTATGATAAACAATATCTTAATGCAGTATTTAGAAGAATCAAAAGTAATGCAAAGGTTTGTGATAAATAAAATATCAAAATGTAAATAAAAACAGGATTGTTATCTTAAAGAATAGATTCCTCTTGGAATCCCTCTGTCTGTTAAAGGCACCATCATCACAGCCGTGGTGTCTAAATCAGCAGCACTAGTAGTACCTGAGAATTTTTTTTGGAATGCAGGTATTCAGGTCCCATCTCAGTCCTCATCCATCAGAGGCTGAGGGTGGGGCCCAGCAATCTGTATTTGAACAAAGCTTCTAGGTGAAGCTGATGGAAGTTCAAGTTTCAGGACTTTCCCTGTGGCCTTTACATGTGGTATGTAAACCATTGGTCTGGCCCAATGCCTTCATATGACATACGGGAAGGGGACATGTTAGCAGCACATCTGAGGATTTATCTGTGAGTTTGGGGCCCTTTCTATTCTATTGCACTGCTCCCCACCCATTCAACTGACCAAGTATGGTCAGTAACATGTTCTATGCCATATTTACCAGGATTTCTTGGGAATCTGTTCCTTTCTGGGAGATGAATTATTTTGCTTCTGTTTATTCCTGGTGTCATACAATCAAATAGAGAAGAAGCCACATAAGGTCCCCTGAGAGGGATTGCTAACAGCAGTGATTTCCAACTTTAGTGTCATGTGAGAATCACCTGAGGAGCTTGGGAAAAGACCAATAACCAGACCTCATCCCAACTAAGTAAATCAGAATCTCTGGGGATAGGCCTTGAGTATTGATATTTTGTTTTTTAACTCCAAAGTGGATTGTAATATGCATCCAGGGCTGAGAATAATGGGGCTGGCAAATGTAGGAGGATTCAGATCTGGTCTAATGCAATATTCACTGTCACTGTCCACAAATCATAAGCTAGACATCATTCTTACCACCTTCCTTACTATCATCCTCTTTATTTTACATTTATTTGTGTAACCATTTAATCAGTATCTTTATTCTACTGTAGAATTTGTGATGGCAGGAGCCTCATATTCTTTTGCTTATCACTGAGTCCATAGCAGCTAGCTAGTTCTTGGACATAAAAGGTGTTTCGTAAACATTTGCTCAGACAATGAATGCACAGCCAAATAAACAATTATATAGGCCTGAAGAATTGCACAGGAAAGATCTCAAAACCAGAGATTGACTCTTTTTTATTTTATTTTATTTATTTTTTGAGACGGAGTCTCGCTCTGTCTCCCAGGCTGGAGTGCAGTGGCTCGATCTCTGCTCACTGCAAGCTCCACCTCCCGGGTTCCCGCTCTGACACTTTCTACCTCTGTTACCTTTGGAAAGGCCTTTTGCTTCTTGGGCTTCAGTCTTTTTAAACACTGAATCAGTGGTCTTTAAACTAGGTTTTGCTGAATCCCTCAGGATCAGTGAGTGGTAAGGGGGAAAAAAGAGAAGGCTGAAGGGGCAAGTGGAATAAAGTCATTTTAATCTACTTCTGGGTAATTTATTTTGAAGGAAGAGTTTAGTTCCTAAAACAAAAATAGTTCAAAAACCACTGGACTAGAAGTTACCTAAATCCCCTTCTGGCTGAACACTTCTGTAAAACTGGATGTTTTCCAAAGGAGACGACTCACAAAGTTCTGAGAAGACTGAACAGCTGGCAAATCAGGTTTCTTTTTCTAGAAGTCTGCACATGTGCGTGCAAATACAGGTGGGCTTCTCTTTTCAGAAAAAGATCTGAAGCAATAAAGCCCACTTATTTAGTTGCATCTGCCCAAACAGAACAGACACAGACTGAGTCACTCCCACTTCCTGGGCTGGCAATTTCATAGGCTTCCCAGATTGTCTGACTGGATTAAGGATATTTACTAAGAGCACATTCCTGGGCAGGTGGTTCAGTCTCCCAGCTGCAAAGATGATTGAAGCACCCGCATTTTCATTGTGCGCACCTGAATTGTGCTCCCTGAAAGGGACTTTTTTAGATGAGGTTCACCTCACTTCTCTTCACTCTCAGTTTTTAGAGAAAAACGCAATCTCAACAAAAACACATTTTCTTTTCATCTTAATTAAAATGCCTGTCCCAGGAATATGATACTTTCCCTGTGGCCTTTGCATGGGTAAAGTGAAGAGGGACTTAAGGTTATTTTCTACTATAATGAGCCTTGCCTGGAGCCCTCTGCACACTTGTGAGAAGGAGTGGGAGGCAGAGATCTGACCCCTCCTTGTTTCCCTAGAGTACAACTCAATTATCTGTTTTACATTTGGGGTTTCAGTTTAAATTTCATTTAAATCAAAGTTTGCATTGCTTTCAAAAAGAGAAAGAGTAGGTCTTGGAACCTACAAATTTAGAGGATGTAAATTAAAACCCAGCACTTATATTTGCCTTAATTACCTGAATTTTTACCTAAGGTTTCTGGGTAATTTCTTTCCTCCTTTGTCTATAGAGATGTTGTTAGGTTTTGTGGAAATATCTACTTTATTCACAAAAATTAAATTCTATCCATTCTAAAACTTTTACCACATTATATTACTGAGTCTGCTGTTAGCTTAAAATAATGAATATATTCATGCATTATTTAGGAGTAGTATTTTTCCTTTTATTACTCCATCTTTTAATTTATTGGTCTCAAATGTTGGCATGCATCAAGATCACCTGCATTGTTTGTTAAAAAAGGAAGTGCTGGGCCCCATCCCCAGTTTCTGATTCAGTAGGTTCAGGTTGGGTACTTGAAATGAAGTTGTCAGGGATGTGTAAGGCCCAGCTGAAAGGCCATGTCCATGGGTGCTGTTCTTGCTCAGTCAGTCTTATACAGAATGTCTATCTGGAGGGCTTACTGCCTTGTGCAGGCAGCCCAGTTGGATTCCCTCATTCATACCATGGCTGCTGTTGATAGACACAAGTGTTTATTACCAGGGATCAGAGTAGAGAGTGGCTCTGGAAAAAGATTTGAGAATCAGAAGGGCCCCTCTGAACCCAAGTTATCCCCTTCTTCTTCAGACCTATCTCCATGGCTGCTCCGTGAAACCCCACCATTTTTCCTGGGTTTCTTGGTGAGGCACTATGCCTTTTTTAAATGCCAGTACCTGGTGAGAAGATGGGGATACTCTGAATGTTTAACAACTGAGTACATTTCATACTGGCAGAAGTAAACAGGAAAAAATCTAGAACTTTAGAGTTGGGTGCAATCCTGTGTTTGAGTCTTCTAATTTTAAAAGGTGGAAATGGAAGGTCAAAGAGGTTAAGTGATTCTTCCCAAAGTCATAAAGCCAGTCTGCCTAAAGACAGTGGGGCAGAGGAGTTGGAATTGACCAAGTAGGGCAGGCCTGGAGGGAGAGAGAATCTGGGGATCTGGAAAGGTCCAGGAGTGTGAGGCCTGGTGGGACATGGAGTGAGGAGAGGACACAGTGGGAGGGAGAATGGATCCCTCCTGAGTTCCTTGCTGTTAATGACACCATCCACTGGGCCCCAAATTGGAAACCTCAGGATTGCCTTTCATTTGTTTCTCTCTGTCATCACCCAGGCACCATAGTGACTTATCACTAGTTTCCTCCTTTCCATTACCCCTGCCACTGCTGAAGTCCGGGCCCTCTTTGTCACTGTTCTTCTAGCCTCCTAACGCATTTTTCTGGCCCTACTGAAATCAGTCTTCCATACAGCCATGGGAATTCTCTATGGGCAAATCATACTCCTATTTAGGGGTCTTCAGGAGCTGCCTGGTGCCAACAGGATAACACTCCCATCTTCTCAGTGTGGTGCTGAGGTTGCTCCATTTCCCTAGATCCACCTTGCTCTTTCACTTTTATTTCCTTACACTTTCTTCCATGCAAACTATAGCCCACCCACATCACACAACTTAGAAGTCCCTAATTATCTAATTATACCTTACACTTTCACACTCTGATTTTGCCTAAGCTACACCCCATGATGACTTCCTCTTAAAATCAATTTTTCCCAGTTATTTAAGGCCAAGCCCAAATTGTCTTCTGTGAAGTCTTCCCCCTCTGCCAGTTAGAAATAATTTTTTCCTCTCTGATGACCTGAGAGCATTTTATTTGTGAATCTGTCATAGGCCTAGCTTAATTAAAATCTGCATGAGAATATGCTTCTGAGCACCCCTGTACACACATCCTACTGTCCTTGGTCCTGAAAAATGACTGAGTGACTGTTTATCCTTATTTCAGGATTCCAGTTATTCCTGCCCAACCACTCACAAAAATTGTCATTGAGTGTTTTCAGTTTGTATCATGACTAGAGCATTGAAATTTGAACTCTGCCTCAGAACAAATTGAAGCATGGCATATATATATTTCTGGTTTTATATTACTGGTTTTAAAACCTTAGGGAAATTCTGCACATCCAACAGTAACAAATTATTCCTGCCACCTCTAAGAAGTCAGGAAGGGGAAATCTTGCTCTCCTGTGTGCCTGCTCACCTTGTGTTTTGCTCGCGTTTCCTGACATTTCCCCTGTTCTGGTCTTACTCCTATCATCTTGGGAATGTTTTATCTCTTATGTATTCTGAAGCTCACCATCTTGCTCACTAGAATGGAAGCTGCACAGAATTTTCTTCTAAGTCATCAAAAGACAATCCTGGCATGTAGTAGCAATGCAGGAAATATGGAGTTGAACTTGTGGGAAGATAGAAGATGGATACTAAAAGTAACCTTTATTTCTTTTCCATTTTTTGGCAGAGTATTACTATTTGCTTCAGAGAACTTAGAAATGCCCATATCATTCCTGAACTCAAACCTGCACATTCAGCCACAGAGAATCAGTTCTTAAAAGGCAGAGGCTATCAGTGGTTACACCCCCAATTACAATACACATTTCCTTGTGGCCCCAGCCTCAACACAGAGTGTAGCTTTTTCTATAGACAGGTAATTTATTCCTTCTTTCAACAAATACTGACTGTGTGCCAGAAACTGGGCAAGTACTGGGGATACAACAATTAAAAAGGCAGGCACTGCTCCTATTTAAGCTTAATATGAATACCGATTACTATGGAAATATATAGTTTGAAAGTAAAACCCATTGGGAAGATACAGAAAAATCTCTCTGAAGAAGTGACATATAATGTAAGGCTTGAAGAATGTGTATTACACACCCAGATAAAGATGGAGATTAGAGTATTTTGTACAAAGGGAACAGAATTGTGGAAACTCAAAGGTAAGACAGGTAAGACAGTGGTGACTTAAATCACTAATATACCACTACCTCTAGGGAGTCTCTTCTGCACCCACCTCAGTCTTGGGACAAGGACTCCTCCTATATATGTCCCAAGAATTCTATACTTCCATCATTGCATCTCTTATCACCCTGCATTGTAATTGTCTACATACCTTTTGGTCTTTCCCATTAAATAATAAAATCCATAAGAGCAAGAACTATGTCTGTCTTGACTACCACTGCATCTCTTGCAGTTGGCACTGTGCTGAGTATGTAATACATTAAAGTAAATGCCCTGCACACAGCCTCACTCCTCACCATTCACATGCGTGCCTGCCTGGCTGCCAAACATCACATCTGAAGTGTTGGGCAGAGCGGGTCTTGGAGGCAGATAGTCATAGGCCCCAGGGAATTAACGCTCCAGGGAGAAGCCTCAACCAAGGACTGTCAGGGTTGGTGGATAAATACTACAGTGGCTTTCTTCACCCTAAAGTGGGATAAGGCTGAGTTACATGCTCTACAGGAGGCTTAAGCTCCAGTGGCCCCCTGTACTAAACTGCTTAAGAATTCATTATTCACTGGGGGCCTTCTGTTCCTTTCTGACTTCCCTACTCCCCTACCAATATTTCCTGGGATCACCTCTCATAAAAAAACAGTCTCAACCAGATCCTTGACTCAGAGTTGGCTTCTGGGGGAAGGCAAACTAAACTGTTACTCACCAAATATAAGTTGAATGACTGAGTCCCATCCTGACTCAGCCACTTATTTGATGGGTTACACAAGTTATTACCTCTCTGACCCTTCACCCTTGTCCCCAGTTCTCTGCAAAATATCCTCACTATCTCACCAGGTTGTTGCTTGGCTCTAGCAACATATGGTGTAGGAAAAGCCTGCTTGAGCTGCACTGAGTTGTTGAAATGCACCATTGCCCTGTCACATGCCCAACTGGCCCAGCTGGGACAAGGCCAAGTAAGAGCCAAATGGCTAGAAAAGGTTTTTTGACTGCCTGCCTTGACCTTAAGAAGCCACAACCTGCTTAGCTATTCCTGAATTGAGTCCAAACCCCGAGGGAAAATACAGTGGTTTTAATGAGAAGAAGTTTTCTGCAGGTCACACACAGCTCTGGGGCCTGTTTCTCACTCCTGGCTTAAATAGCAATTCTGGATCCTTAGAGAACAGCTACTATTATAGTATCCTAACATAGGGAGCCAGAATCTAGTTTATATGTGACTTACATTTATTTAAAAAAAACTGTGCTGGATATTTCTAGTTAATGTAACAATGCCAATGATGACAGTTATGATGATGATAGCAAGTGTCATTTATTGACCCCCTGTTGTGAGCTAGGAGGCAGTCCTTTAAGGTAGTTACTATAGCCATCATTTTTACAAATAAGAAAGCTGAGGCTTGGAAAGAGTTAACTTCTGTTCAGTATCACACAGTAGCAATTTATAGAGTCAAACTGGTATCCTGAAGCTTACACTGTGTACTCCTTATTAGATTTTTCCATACCAGCTGGGTGCAGTGGCTCACACCTGTAATCCCAGCACTTTGGGAGGCTGAGGCAGGTGGATCACTTGAGCTCAGGAGTTTGAGACCAGCCTGGCCAACATGGCAAAACCCCATCTCTATTAAAAATACCAAAATTATTCAGGTGTGGTGGAGCAGCCTGTAGTCCCAGCTACTCGGGAGGCTGAGGTGGGAGGATTGCTCGAACCCAGGAGGCAGAGGCTGCAGTGAGCCAACATGGTGTCACTGCACTCTAGCCTGGGTGATAGTGCGAGACCCTGTCTCAAAAAAATTTTTTTCTAAGGCTGGGATCATTGACTCACACCTGTAACCCCAGCACTTTGGGAGGCTGAGGCAGGTGGATCACCTGAGATTATGAGTTTGAGACCAGCCTGGCCAACATGGTGAAACCCTGTCTCTACTAAAAATGCAAAAATTAGCTGGGCATGGTGGTGCACACCTGTGGTCCCAGCTACTCAGGAGACTGAGCACAAGAATCACTTGAACCTGGGAGGCGGAGGCTGCAGTGAGCCAAGATCATGTCACTGCACTTCAGCCTCCGTGACAGAGCAAGACTCCATCTAAAAAAAAAAAGATTTTTCATCACCAGAGTAAAGAATTCAGGTGTTCACTGAATACAGAGCTGCCACAGCTCTTCTTGATACTGCGTATAATATTATCTACCATAGCACCCATGCCAGCTAAGGCTGAGTGGAGAGCCTATGCTTTCACCTATAAGAGTCTGTAATGAAATATCTCAACATCCCGCTGGGTGAGTCAGAGAATTCCATGTAGGAAGCCAGGACTTTATCCCAACTATGTTGTAATGAAAGCCCCCTGCCCTGAAGTGTCTGTGTAAACCATGTGAGGATGATGCTGGGTTTCCACTCCCCCAACACCCTGGCGGTGATAAGGTGCCCCTTGTCCTCCCTGTTACGGGTATAAGAGGCCTAATGGAGAGTCAGAACTGTCACTACCACCCAACAGAAACAAGGCCTCCCCACAACATTGAGTCACTGAAGGCCATGTGGGAAGCAGTAACAAGGAACCCATACTCCTTCCATACAAGGAGGTATGAATGACAATGGATTTTGCATCAGATATCACAGAAGCCAGAAGGAAGTGGCTCAACATTTTTTCAAGTGCTGAAAGAGAACTACAATCTGATATCCAGTGAAAATATCTTTTAGAAATAAAGTAGCTATCTAGTTTTCCCAACACCATTTATTTAAGAGACTATCCTTCTCCCATTGGTATTCTTGGCACCTTTGTGAAAAATCAATTGACTATACATGAATATGTTCATTTCTGGGTTATCTATTCTGTTTGTCTGTATGTGTGTTTTATGCCAGTACCATGCTGTTTTGATTACTATAACTTTAAGTAATAGTTTGAAATCAGGTGGTGTAATAACTCTAACTTTATTCTTTTTGCTCATGATTGTCTTGGCTATTTGGGATTTTTTGTAGTTTCCTATAAATTTTAGAATTGTTTCTCCTATTTCTATAAAAATTTTAACATTAGAATTTTGACATGGATTCCATGGACTCTGTAGATTGCTTTGGCAAGAATAAGTATTTTAACAATATTGATATTTCCAATCCATGAATATGGAAAATATTTTCATTTATTTATGTCTTCTACAGTTTATCAATATTTTGTAGTTTTCAGTGTGCAGGTCTTTTACTACCTTAGATAAATTTATCCCTAAGTATTTTATTTTATTTTATTGTAAAATGTGGTTGTTCTCTTGATTTCTTCTTTGATTAATTGTAGAATTTATAATTGACAGATAATAATTGTACATATTTAGGGAGTACAAGTTGATGTTTCATTGCTTGTGTTTATGGTATAATAATTGAGTTGGTGTAAAGTATTATATCCATTAAACATTTTTCATTTCTTTCTGGTGACAACATTCAAAATCTTCTCTTCTAGCTATCTTGAAATATACACTATGTTGTTATTTGCTAAAGTCACCCTACTATGTAATATATGACCAGAACTTATTATTTCTGCCTAACTGTAATGTTGTACCTATTGGCCAACCGTTCCTGGTTCTCCTCTCCCACCTCCCATCCCTAGCCTCTGGTAATCACTATTCTACTCTCTACTTCTATGAAATCAACTTTTTTAGATTCCACATAGATTTATACATTTATCTGTAGATGGGCACATAGGTTGATTTCCTGTCTTGGCTATTATGAATAGTGCTGCAATAAACATGGAAGTGCAGATGTCTCTTTAACATACTGATTTCATTTCCTTGTATATATACCCAGTAATAGCATTCCTGGATCCTACGGTAGCTCTATTTTTAATTTTTTGAGAAACCTCCATACTGCTTTCCATAATGGCTATACTAATTTACATTCCTACCAAGAGTGTACAAGAATTCCCTTTTGTCTGTATCTTCACAAGAATTTGTTTGTTTTTTTTTTTATCTTTTTAATGATATTCATTCTAACTGGGTTGAGCTGACATCTCATTGTGGCTTTGATTTGCATTCTCTTGATGATTAATGATGTTCAAGATTTTTTCATGTATCTGTTGGCCATTTGTATGCCTTCTTTTGAGAAATGTCTATTCATGTCTTTTGCCTATTTTTAATCCTATTATTTAGTTTTTGTTCTTTCTTTTTTTGCTATTGAATTGTTGAGTTTCTTATATATTCTGAATAATAATCCATTGTCAGATGCATAGTTTGCAACTACCCCTCCATATTTTACTCTTCACTCTGTTGATTGTTTCCTTATCTGTAAAGAAGTTTCTTAGTTTGGTATAATCCCATTTGTCTATTTTTGGTTTTGTTGTCTGTGCTTTTGCAGTCTTATTCAAAAAATCCTTGCCTACTCCAATGTCATGAAGCATTTCCCCTATATTTTCTACCAATAGTTTCATAGTTTTAAGCCTTGTATTTGTCTTAATTTATTTAGAGTTCATTTTTGTTTATAGTGAAAAATAAGTGTCTAGTTTCATTCTTCTTCATGTGACTATCTAGTTTTTCCACCACCATTTATTGGGACTGTTTTTTATCAATGTGCATTCTTGCCACCTTTGGCAAAAAACGGTTGGCTAAAAGTGCGTGGATTTCTTTCTGGGCTTTCTATTTTGTTCCATTGGTCTGTTTTTCTATAAATACCATGCTGTTTTGGTTACTATAGCTTTATAGTATATTTTGAAGTCGGGTAGTGTGATGCTTGCAGCTTTGTTGCTTTTGCTCAAAATTTATTTGGTAATTCAGGGTCTTTTGCACTTCCACATTAATTTTAAGATTGTTTTTCTATTTCTGAGAAGAATATCATTGGTATTTTGACAGAAATTGCACTGCGTTTGAAGATTACTTTGGGTAATATGGACATTTTAACAATATTAATACTTCCAATCCATGAACACAGGATGTCTTGTCATTTATTTGTCTTTTTCAGCTTCTTTCATTAATGTTTCATGGTTTTAATTGTAGAGATATTTCACCTCCTTGGTTATTATGTCTAGCATTTTTGTAGCTATTGTAATAGAATTGCTTTCTTGATTTCTTTTTCAGGTAGTTCATTATTAGCATATAGAAATGCTACTGATTTTTGTGTTGATTTTGTATCCTGCAACTTTACTACGTTCAGTTATTAGTTCTAATAGCTTTTTAGTGGAGTCTTTAGGATTTTCTATGCATATGGTCATGTCATCTGCAAACAGGGGCAATATGACTTCCTCTTTTTAAAATTTGGATGCCCTTTATTTCTTTCTATTGCCTACTTGCTTTGGCTAGAATATCCAGTACTGTGTCAAATAAAGTGGTAAACATGGGTATTCTTGTGTTGTTCTAGATCTTAGAGAAAAAGCTTTCAACTTTTGCCCATTCCGTATAATGTTAGCTCTAGTTTTGTCATATAAGGCCTTTATTGTATTGAGGTATGTTCCTTTATACTCAGTTTGTCAAAAGTTCTTATCATGAATAGATGTTGAATTTTATTGAAAGCTTTTTCAGCATCTACTGAAATGATCACATAGTCTTTGTTTTTTATTCTGTTAATGTGATGCATCATACTTACTGATTTTCATATGTTGAACCGTCCTTGCATCCCTGGAATGAATCCTATTTGATCATAATAAATGATCTTTCTAATGTGTTGTTGAATTAGTTTTGCTAATATTTTGTTGAGGATTTTGCATCTAAGTTCATCAGAGATATGTAGTTTTCTTTTTTGTTGTGTCCTTGTCTGGTTTTGGTATCAGTAATGCTGGCCTTGTAGAATGAATACGGAAGTATTCAGTTCACTTTAGCTTTTTGGAAGAGTTTAAGTAGAATTGATATTCATTCTTCTTTAAATGTTTAGTAGAATTCAACAGTGAAGCCATCCATTCCTGGACTTTTCTTTGATGGGAGACTTTTTATTACTGTCCCTATCTCATTACTCATTATTGGTCTGTTCAGATTTTCTATTTCTTCATGATTCAATTTTGGTAAGTTGTACATGTCCATGAATTTATTCATCTCTTCTAGGTTTACCAATTTGTTGACTTGTAGTTGTTCATAGTAGTTTCTTATGATCCTTTGTATTTCTGTGACATCAGTTATAATGTCATCTTTTTCATTTCTGTTTTTATTTATTTGAGTTTTGCCTTATTAACCTAACTAAAGGATTATTCATTTTGTCTATCTTTTCAAAACCATCTTTTTGTTTTGTTGATCTTTTGTAAATTTTTTAGTCTCTATTTCATTTATTTCTGCTCTGATCTTTATTATTTCTTTCTTTCTACTTATTCTGGGTTTATATTGTTCTTATTTTTCTAGTTCCTTGAGGTATAATATTAGGTTGTTTTTTTCAGATCTTTTTAATATTTTGATGTCGGCATTTATTACAATGACTTCTCTTTCCAAACTGTTTTTACTGTATCCCATAGGTTTTGGTATATTTTGTTTCCATTTTCACTTGCCCCAAGAAATTTTTAAATTTCCTTCTTAATTACTTCATTGACCCATTAGTTTTTCATGAGCATGTTGTTTAATTTCTATATATTTGAACCATTTCCAAATTCCTTCTTGTTATTGTTCTAGTGTTATTGCATTGTGATCAGAAAGGATACTTCATATGATTTCAATTTTGTAACATTTGTGAAGACTTGTGTTGTGGCCTAAAATACATTCTATCTTAGAAAATGTTCCATGTGCTGTTGAAAAGAATGTGTATTCTACAGCTGTTTAGTGGTATGTTCTATAATATCTGTTAGGTTTATTTGGTCTAGAGTGTAGTTTAATTCTGATGTTTCTTTGTTGATTTTTGTTCTAGATGATTTGTTCATTGCTGAAGTTGGGTGTTGAACTCTCCTACTATTATTGTATTGCAGTCAATCCCTTCCTTTAGGTCTGTTAATATTTGCTTTATATAATTAGGTACTCTAGTGTTGGGTGCACATATATTTGCAACTGTTATATCCTCCTGCTGTATTGAATCTTTCATCATTACATAGTAGCATTTTTGTCTCTTAAAATTATTTTTTACTTAGAGTCTCTTTTATCTGATATAAGTACAGCTACTCCTGCCCTCCTTTGGTTTCCACTTGCTTGGTGTATCTTTTTCCGTCCTTTTACTTTTAGTCTATGCATGTTTTTATAGGTGAAATGAGTTTCTTATAGGCAACATATAGTTGGGTTTCTTACCTATTCAGTGACTCTATGTCTTCTATGTCTTTCAGCTAGAGAATGTAGTCCATATATATTCAAGGTTATTATAAATAGTAGTAAGAACTTACTACTGCCATTTTGTTGATTTCTGGTTGTTTTATAACTCCTCTATTCCTTTATTCCTCTCTTACTATCTTCTTTTGTGTTTATTTTCTCTGGTAGTATGTTTTAAATACTTGCTTTTTATTTTTAGTTTATCCATTATAGATTTTGCTTTGTAGTCACCATGAGGCTTAAAAAAATGTATAGTTATAATAAGCTATTTTAAACTGATGATAACCTGACTTTAATTGCAAAGACAATAAAAGAAACAAAAAATAAAACTCTTTAACTCATCTTATCCCTACATTTTGTCTTTTGGATATTTCAGTTTACATCTTTTTATTTGCTTATCTTTTAACAAATCATTGTAGTTATTATTTTTAGTAGTTTTATCTTCTAGTACTTATACTAAAGATATAGGTGGTTACAGTACATACTTTTGTCAGTGGATTTTATTTCTTCAGATGTTTTCTTGCTGCACATGTGTCTTGTTGCACCTGTGTCTTTTTCCTTCAGATTGAAGAACTCTTCTTAGTATTTATTATAAGTCAGGTCTGGTAGTAATGAAGTCTTTAAACTTTTGTTTGTCTGAGAAAGTCTATATCTCTCTCATGTTTTAGGGATAGCTTTGCCAGCTATAGTATTCCCAGTTGTCAGGCTTTTCTAAATCATTTTGAATATATCATTTCACTCCCTTCTCAACTATAAGGTTTTTGCTGTGTAACCTGCTGCCAGACATATTGGAGCTCCTTTATGTGTTGTTTTCTTCTTTTCTCTTGCTGCTTGCAGGATCCTCCCTTTGTTTTTGACATTTGAGTGTTTATTATATGCCTTAAGATAGTCTTGTTTGAGTTGAATCTACTTGGTGGTCTTTGGGCTTCCCCTACCTATTTATATCTTTCTCTTTTGAAAAGTTTTTTGTTATTATTTCTTTAAATAAGCTTTCCACCCATTTCTCTTTTTCTACTCTGACTTTAAGGGCAATGACTCCTACATTTGCTGTTTTGATACTATCTTATATAGCTCATAAGTGTTCTTTGTCCTTTTGCATTCTTTTTGCTTTTCCCTCTCTGACTGTGTATTTTCAAATAGCCTGTCTTAAAGCTCACTGATTATTTCTACTGCTTAATCAGTTCTGCTATTGAGACCCTCTACTGTACTTTTCAATTCATCCATATTTTTAGCTCCAGGATTTCTGTTTTTTTATTAGTACTTCAGTATGTTTGATAAATTTATCTGATAAATTTCTGAATTGCTTCTCTGTGTTTTACTGAAATTTATTGAGCATCTTCACAGTAGCTATTTTGAATTTCCAGTTTGCCTTCCACTACAATTTATGCAGGACCTGAGGCCACTTTAGTCAGCCAATGGTGAAGTGTTCCAGGGCTCAGTTTCTTCCAGCTGCAGCAGCAGATTCCCTTCTAGCCAGGGATAGGTCTAAGTACACCCTCTGTAGACACTGGCCTTGAATCAAGGGCTGCA
The DNA here is from genome assembly GCF_028878055.3 of Symphalangus syndactylus. Lineage (NCBI taxonomy): Eukaryota > Metazoa > Chordata > Mammalia > Primates > Hylobatidae > Symphalangus > Symphalangus syndactylus. The sequence goes on from NC_072429.2 coordinate 39,852,803, forward strand.
GGTTTCTATTCCATGTTGTATTTTTCTGTGGCAAGTTGGTACTAAGTTCCAATATGAAGTCTCACACACACTTTTCTCTCTCTCTCCCAAGCTGACAGATTCTTTCTCTGCACTGTGCTGTACTGCCCAAGGTTGGGGGAGCAGTGTACAGGCAATGTGGGACTGTCCTTCCTCCCCTCTCCAATGTGCCTCTTCTTGTTATCATGGTAAAACCAGGTAGTATGATCCCTCACCTGATTTCTTTAGTTCTTGTGAAGGCGTTGTCTTACATGAATTATTATTCAATTTGATGTTCTTGTTGGGGATACTTGTCAGAGGATTCTATTATGCCATCTTGCTCTACCTTTTCCTGTTCTCTTGATTTCTTTTTTGTATAGTTTGTTGTTTTTGTATAGAAATGCTACCAATTTTTGTGACTTTGTATCCTACAGCTTTAGTGTATTTGTTTATTAGTTTAACAATTTTTTGAAGGAGTCTTAGGATTTGTATATAAAATTATGTCATCAGCAAACAGTGACAATTTTACTTCTTCTTTTTCTATTTAAATGCCTTTTCTTGTTTCTCTTGCCTAATTGCTCTGACAAAGGACTTTGAATACTATATTGAATAATAAGTGGTGAGAGTGGACATGTTTGTCTTATTCAAGATCTTAGAGGGAAGACTTTTAATCTTTTATTTTTGAGTATAATATTAGCTGTGGGCTTATCCTATATGGCCTTTGTGGTGTTGACTCAAAATGAATTAAAGACTTTAACATAAGACCTGAAACTGTAAAGCTGCTAGAAGAAATTATAGGAGCAAAACTACATGACATTGGTTTAGGCAGTAATTTTTTGAATTTGACCCCAAAAGCACAGATAACAAAAGCAAAAATAAACAGATTGGATTATATTAGACTTTAAAAGCTTCTGCACAGCAAAGGAAACAACTAACCATAGAAAGAGACAATCTATGGATGAGAAGAAAATATTTGCAAACTAAGGCCAGGCGCAGTGGCTCATGCCTGTAATCCCAGCACTTTGGGAGGCCAAGGTGGAAAGATCACAAGGTTAGGAGATCAAGACCATCCTGGCTAACACGGTGAAACCCCGTCTCTACTAAAAATACAAAAAATTAGCTGGGCATGGTGGCGGACGCCTGTAGTCCCAGCTACTTGGGAGGCTGAGGCAGGAGAATGGTGTGAACCAGAGAGGCAGAGCTTGCAGTGAGCCGAGATTGCGCCACTGCACTCCAGCCTGGGGGACACAGCGAGACTCCATCTCAAAAAAAAAAAAAAAAACTCTGGAAAACACGATAGATAAACCAAAATGGAATTCTAAAAAATGTTCAAGCAACCCATTAGAAATTAAGAAAAAGAAAATGAACCAAAAAAGACAAAAATAAAAATAAAATGAGAGATTTAAAACCTAATATATAAAAATTTAATTGAATCTAAATAGTCTAAATACACTAGTTAAAGGATAGAAATTAGCAGAGTTAATTGAGAAAACATAAGCTAACAATATGCTGTCTATAAGAAACTCACTTCAAATATAAGAATATAGACAAGTTAAAAGTAAAATGACGGGCCGGGTGCGGTGGCTCACGCCTGTAATCCCAGCACTTTGCGAGGCCGAGGCGGGTGGATCACGAGGTCAGGAGATCGAGACCATCTTGGCTAACACGGTGAAATCCCGTCTCTACTAAAAATACAAAAAATTAGCCGGGTGCGGTGGCGGGCGCCTGTAATCCCAGCTACTCGGGAGGCTGAGGCAGGAGAATGGCATGAACCGGGAGGCGGAGCTTGCAGTGAGCCCGGATAGCGCCACTGCAGTCCCGCCTGGGCGAAAGAGCGAGACTCCGTCTTAAAAAAAAAAAAAAAGTAAAAGGATGGAAAAAGATATACAAACACTAATCAGAAGAAAGCAGAAGTGGCTACATTAACATCAGATAAAGTAGACTCTAAAGCAAATAAATTTAAAGAGACAGAGAAGGACATTATATAATGATAAAAGAATCAACTCATCAAAAGGACCTAACAATCCTAAGTGCACATGTACCACACAACAGAGCTGCAAAATATGTTAGGCAAAACTCATATAATTGAAAGGAGAAATAGACAAGTCTATAATTATAGTTGGAGACTTAGACAACCCCTTTTTAACAATTGATAGGACAACTAGACAGAGAACATCAAGGATGTGGAAGAATGCAATAATACCATCAGCCAACAGGATCTAATTGACATTTATAGAACCCTACACTCAACCACAGCAGAATGCACATTCTTTTCAAGTGCCTGTGGGACCTAGACTGTAACCTGGACTATAAATCTAACGTCATCTAATTTTAAAGAATTAAAATCATATGGAGGGTGTTCTCTGGCCAAAATGGAGTTACATATAGTTACATCAATAACAGAAAAATAACAGAAAAATCTCCAAATACTTGGGAAGTAAATCACATTCTTCATCAATGGGTCAAAAAGGAAGTCTTGTGGAAAATAAATATATGAAATTGAATGAAAATAAAAATACAACATATCAAAAATTGTGGGACCTGGCAACAAATGAAAAGCAAATTTATAGCACTAAATTTATAGATTAGAAAGAAGAAAATATCTCAAATCAGTAATTTAAGTTCCTACCTGAAGAACCTAGCAAAAGAAGAGCAAATAAGCTCAAAGCAAGGAGGAAGAAAAAAATAATAAAAGTAAGAACTGGTTAGAAGTGAAGTATTTTATATAGTTACTTTGGGGAGAATTTAGTTTTCTCTGATTTGTCCTAAATTGGAAGTAGGAACAAAAAATAAGGAAACTCCATCATTGACCAAATGCTGACCATCTGGGCTGACTGCTGCAGAGGTTAGGGTTTGACTTCTGGGCAAGTTGCTACAGGGGTTATGAGTCAGAGTTCTATTATTATTGCATATTCATTGTCTCAGTTTGTATATTGTATCTCTCAACTCCATTTATATAACTTTCTTGCAAAGACAAAATTATAGGATTGGAGAACAGATTAGTGGTTGCCAGGGCTTAAGGAGGGGGTTTAAGTGGGAGGAAAGTAGATGTAAAAGGGCAGCATAGGGATCCTTGTGGGGATGGAAATGTTCTCTGTCTTTATTGTATCAATGTCAATATCTTGGTTGTGATAGTATATTATAGTTTTGCAAGAAGTTACTATTGAGATAAGTTAGGAAAAGGATACGAGTGTTCTCTGTGTATTATTTCTTTCAAGTGCTTATGAACCGACAATTATCTCAAAAGAAAAAATATTTAATTAAACAAAAAAACATTCCAAGAGATAGGAGACTGGTTATCTTCCAAAGAATATCAGACTCACAACAGAATTCTCGAAAACATTAAAAGCCAGAAAAAAATTCTTTAAGTAATAGATTCAAACTGCTGAAGAAAAAAAAAAAGAACTCATTATATAGGACTTGACCCAGCTAAACTCTCATTGAAGAGTAAAAACAAAATAGAAACTTCTACTTGTGAGGACTAAGAAAAATTACCACCCAAGACTCTCCCTAAAAGAGGGATTGAAGTAGGAACTTTAGTAAGAAGAAAACTGAACCCTGAATGAAACAGGGGAAGAACTGAATCCATTACTTCAGCAAATATTTGTAGAGTGCCTGCTATGTGCCAGGTACTATGAACAAAATAGGCAGAATTTCCTGCCTGCCCTTATGGGACTTAAAATTCTAGTGGGAGACATACGATAAACAAACAAAAAAAAATGAGTAAGAAATACAGTATTTTAAATGCTCTGAAGTTTCACTGAGTCCTTTCTAGATGTAGATATCTTTTTATTTAGTCTTTTTAGGATTCATTGTTTCTTGAATTTGAGTATCTAGGTAAAAAAAAAAGTTTAAAGGTCCTCCTCCACTTTCAGAAACTGATAGATTACAACATGGAAAACTAGTAAGGATATAATTTTTAAATAATGCAATTAACTAGTGTCATGTAACAAACATGTATGTATATGGAATCTTGTATCTACACATTAGAGAAAGCAATTCTTCTATGTATGTATAAAACATTCCAAAAATTGACAACATATAGCCTCAAATTACATGCAAAAGATACTGTAAATCAATATAACAGAGACCACAATACCATAAAATTAGAATACATAACAAAACAAGAGAGATTAATCTATTTAATGTTCAAGTCTTTCCCAGCCCTTCTAGTTCCACAGGGAACAGGGATTCAATTCACATATAGTTCAGGCATGGGAGCCTCCATTCTCTCCCTTGAGCCTTCCTTCCTCTCCTTTTTCCTTGTTGCTGTTTCTTCCAGCTCTGTTCCTAATCTTAATCTCTGGGGTGGGTTGTCAGTCATCAGATTTCCCTTCTGGGTGAGACTAGTATGGAGGGGACGGATGGTATAAAGGAGACAGAGGTTCAAGTATTAAAAAAAACCTGAAGCATTTATCCTGCTAATTGATTTTCTCTTCGAATACTGTCTCTGCTTCATTGTACTCAGAGAACTTCTGGCTCCTTCCCTGAATTACAAGATTTCCTTCTGTTACCTTATCTTCAGTATATGCCCAACATCTAGTTGGGAGATGTAGAAAGTCTACTCTGAAACATAGATACATGCACACATTTTTATTTTTATCACAATGAAGTCATGTTCTACATACTGTTCTCAATTTCTTTTTTCATAAAAAAATATCATTTGCATCTCTCCATAGCAATAAATATAAATCTATCTCACCTATAAATTATGGAATTAAATTTAAAAATTAAATTCAATTTTGTGGATATCTCAAAGATGAAACCACTAAGCCATATTAAAAAATAAAACAAGTTTGCATATGTGTTTGTATATATACACACACGTACCATTTTCTCCTTTTATCTGCTATGGTTTTGCTCTCTGGAGTTTCAGTTACCTGTGGTCAATTGCAATGAGAAATAGGTGAGTAGGGTACAGTAAGATATTTTGACAGACGGAGATCACATTCACATAACTTTTATTACAGTATATTGTTACAATTGTTCTATTTTATGAGTTATTGTTGTTAATCTCTGACTATGCCTAATTTGTAAATTAAACTTTATCATTGGTGTGTATGTATGAGGAAAAACATTACATATGTTATTTGCACATATGGTTCAGTACTATCTGTGGTTTCAGGCATTTACTGGGGATCTTGGAACGTATCCCTTGTGGATAAAGGGGGACTAGTGTGTGTGTGTGTGTGTGTGTGTGTGTGTGTGTGTGTGTGTGTGTGTGTGTTTCAAGGTGAGAAGATTCAATATTAGTTCATTGGCTCATTTAAGTTTTATTTATTGAGCATCTATCGAGCATCTACTACGTGGCAGGTACTACTGTAGGCACTAAGGATATAGCAGTGAACAAAATAAGTAAATTTCTTTGCTATTACAGAGTTTATATTATAGTGGAAGGAAACAGAAAGTAAATAAGAAAATTGTGTGAAATTTTATAAAATGATGAATTCTATGGAGAAAAAGAAAACAGAAAAGGATGAATAAGGAAGTATTGAGACAGAGAAGCAATATTAGATAGAAGGGCCAGAGGTTTTCTCAGAAATGTATATGAACAAAAACATTAAGAAGGTAAAAAAGCAAGCCATGCAGTTAACTGAGAGAAATGTGTTTCAGGCCAAGGAAACAGCAAGTGTAAAGGCACTCAGGTAGAAGCATATATGTCCTATTAGGGAAATAGCAAGGAGACCAATGTTACTGAAGTAGAGTAAGTAGAAATGGGAAAAGAGAGAAATGAAGCCATTCTTAAATACATCAGCTTTTCCTCCAGGTGAAATGGAGAACTATTGGAAGGTTTGGAGTAGAAGAGTGATATGCATGAACTAACATTTTAATAAGATTTTTCCTGTCTGCTGTAATGAAAATAGACTTTACAGGGATGAAGTTAATGCAAGATTATCACTTAAGAGGCTATTACACAGGAACTAAAAAACAGTCCATATAGCCAAGACAATCCTAAGCAAAAAGAACAAAGCTGGAGGCATCATGCTACCTGACTTCCAACTATACTACAAGGCTACAGTAACCAAAACAGCATAATACTGGTACTGAAACAGATATATAGACCAATGGGACAGAAAAAAGGCCTCAGGAATAACACCACACATCTACAACCATCTGATTTTTGACCAACCTGAAAAAAACAAGAAATGGGGAAAGGATTCCCTATTTAATAAATAGTGTTAGGAAAACTGGCTAGCCATATGCAGAAAACTGAAACTGGACCCCTTCCTTACACCTTATACAAAAATTAACTCAGGATGTATTAAAGACTTAAACATAGTACCTAAAATCATAAAAGCCCTAGAAGAAAACTTAGGCAATACCATTCAGGACATAGGCATGGGCAAAGACTTCATGACTAAAACACCAAAACCAATGGCAAAATAGCCAAAATTGACAGATGGGATCTAATTAACCTAAAGAGCTTCTGCACAGCAAAAGAAACTATCATGAGAGTTAACAGGCAACCTACAGAATGAGAGAAAATTTTTGCAATCTATCCATCTGACAAAGAGCTAATATCCAGAATCTATAAGGAACTTGAACAAATTTACAATAAAAAAAACAAACGACCCCATCAAAAAGTGGGCAAAGCATATGAACAGACACTTCTTAAAAGAAGACATTTAAGTGGACAACAAACATATGAAAAAACACTCGTCATCACTGGTCATTAGAGAAATGCAAATCAAAACCAAAATGAGATACCATCTCATGCCAATTAGAATGGTGATCATTAAAAAGTCATGAAACAACAGATGCTGGAGAGAATGTGGAGAAATAGGAATGCTTTTACACTGTTGGTGGGAGTGTAAATTAGTTCAACCATTGTGGAAGACAGTGCGGCAATTCCTCAAGGATCTAGAACCAGAAATACCATTTGACCCAGGAATCCCATTACTGGGTGTATACCCAAAGGATTATAAATCATTCTACTATAAAGACACATGTACATGTATGTTTATTGCAGCACTATTCACAATAGCAAAGACTTAGAACCAACCCAAATGCCCATCAACGGTAAGCTAGATAAAGAAAATGTGGCACATATACACCATGGAATACTACACAGCCATAAAAAAGGATGAATTCTTGTCCTTTGCTGGGACATGGATGAAGCTGGAAACCATCATTCTCAGCAAACTAACACAGGAACAGAAAACCAAACACTGCATGTTCTCACTCATAAGTGGGAGTTGAACAGTGAGAACACATGGATACAGTGAGAGGAACACCACACACCAGGGCCTGTTGGTGGGTGGGGAGCTAGGGGAAGGATAGCATTAGGAGAAATACCTAATGTAGATGACGGGTTGACGAGTGCAACAAACCACAATGGCATGTGTATGCCTACATAATAAACCTTCATGTTTTGCACATGTATCCCAGAACTTAAAGTGTAATAATAATAATATTAAAAGAGACTGTTACACAGGAGACTGAGGTAGGAAGATTAAGCCCAAGAGTTCAAGACTGCAGTGAACTATGCTTGACCCACTGCATTCCAGCCTGGGGTGACAGAACAAGACCCCAATTCTAAAAAAGAAAAAGAGGTTATTAAAGTAAGGGCTATTACAATAATCCAGGGATAATATAATGGGAGCTTGGACCTTGTGGGGGGGTGAAAAATAATGACCATTTTTAAGGAAGAATCTAATAAAATTTTCTGATGTGTTAGACATCGAGTATGAAAGAATTACGGCCCTCAAGGATGACTCCAGATTTGTTTTTTTGTTTTGTTTGGGATTTGTTGGCCTGTAGCAAAGAGAAAGATGAAGTTGTTATTATCTAAAATGGGCTATACTACTGGAGAAACGTATATAGAGAGAAATATCCAAATACTATAAAATGTCAATCCTGTTCTTTTAATCTCTATGCTTGTTAGTTTTATGGGAGTGATGGGTAGGAAGGTGTTGATGGGGTGGCTGAGGAGTAGTCTAAAAATTCATAGTAAAATTTTCGGGAAGAATGAATATGCAAAAGTCACCAAGATAATTTTAAATAAGAATAATAGTGAGGGGGCATTTGCCTGCTTACTCAGAATATAAAATTAACCTACATTAAATAAATCCATATGGTACTGGCAACAGAATAGACAAATAGCTCAATGGAACAGAATAGAACATCTAGAAATATATACATATACATTAGAATTTGATATATGAACAAAATAGTGTTACAAACTGATAGAAAGAAACCTTCTTTTTCAGTAAATTGTGTTGTGCCAATTGGCTAATCAGCTGGGGAAAAAATTACAAGTTTCCCCCTTAGCTTTGTACCATATACAAAAATTAACTCAAAATGAATCAAAGACCTAAATGGAAAACATAAAACTATAAAACTCTTGTCCGGGCATGGTGGCTTATGCCTGCAATCCCAGCACCTCATCCGAGGTGAGTGGATCACTTGAGGCCAGGAGTTCAAGACCAGCCTGGCCAACATGGCAAAACCCATCTCTACTAAAAATACAAAATTTAGTCGGGCGTAGCGGTGCATGCCTGTAGTCCCAGCTACTCGGGAGGCTGACGCAGGAGAATAGCTTGAACCCGGGAAGCAGAAGTTGCAGTGAGCCAAGATTGTGCCACTTCACTGTAGCCTGGGAGACAGAGCACGACTGTGTCTCAGAAATAATAATAATAATAATAATAATAATGATTTTTTAAAAATAAAACTTTTAGGAAAAAGCCTAGGGGAGAAGCTTTATGACGTTGAATTTGGCAATGATTTCTTGGATATGATACCAGGCACAGGAAACAAAAATAAAAGTAGATGAATTGGATGACTTCAAAATTAAAAACTTCCACGCATCAAAGGACACAATACAGTGAAAATGTAACCGATAGAATGGGAGAAAATATTTGCAAATTATATATCTGATAAGGGATCAATATGCAGAATATACAAAGAACTCCTACAACTGAACAACAAAAAACCAATTTAAAAAAATGAACAAAGGACCTGAATAGATATTTTACCAAATAAAATATACAAATAGTCAACAAGCATAGGAAAAAAGGTTCAACATCACTAATGATCAGGGAAATGCAAATCAAAATCACAATATTACCTCACACCCATTAGGATGGCTGTCATTTAAATATAAGAAAATCATTGTTGGTAAGTATGTGGGAAAACTGGAACTCTTCTGCACTGTAGTGGTACAACCACTATGAAAAACAGCATGACAGTTTCTCAAAATATTAAAAATTGAGTTACCATATGATTCAGCCATTCCACGTCAGATATATAGCCAAAAAAAATTAAAAGCAAGATCTCAAAGACGTATTTGTATACCAATGTTTACAGCAGCATGACTCAAAATAGCCAAAAGTTGAAAGCAACCCAAAAATGTCCATTGACTGATGAATAGATAAACAAAATGTGGAATATACACACAGTGGAATATTACTCATTTTTAAAAAAGAAGGAAATTCTTACTCACGCTATAACATGGATGGACCTTGAAAATATGCAAAGCAAAATAAACCAATGACAAAAAGAAAAATGCTATATGATTTTACTTATATGAGGCATAAAGAGTAGTCACACTCATAGAAATAAAGCTAGAGTAGTGCTCACCAGGGGTTGGAGGTGGGTGCAATGGAGAGTTGTTTAGTGAGTATAGAGTTTCAGTTTGCAAGAGGAGAAAGTCCTGGAGATTGGTTGAACAACAATGTGAGTGTATGTAACACTACTGAACTTTGTATTTAAATGGTACATTCTATGTGTTGTATCACAATTGCAAAAGTTTTTAAACTTATAAAATTTAAAAAATAGGCGGGGCATGGTGGTTCATGCCTGTAGTCCCAGAACTTTGGGAGGTGGAGGTGGGCGGATTACAAGATCGGGAGATCAAGACCATCCTGGCTAACATGGTGAAACCCCGTCTCCATTAAAAACAAAAAAAAATTAGCCAGGTGTGGTGGGGGGCACCTGTAGTCCCAGCTACTTGGGAGGCTGAGGCAGGAGAATGGCGTGAACCTGGAGGCAGAGCATGCAGTGAGCTGAGATTGCTACACTGCACTCCAGCCTGGGTGACAGAGCCAGACTCCATCTCAAAAAAAAAAAAAAAAAAAAAAAAATCCTTTTATTTCACCATACACATTTTTTAAATTATACTTTAAGTGGTCAAAATTTATTAATTTATTAAGCATGTAGTTTGTGCCTAGGATTATGCTAAACTTGAAAACACAAAGATGAATGTGACTTACCCCCAGCTCTTCCAGTGAAGAGATAGATCAATGTGACAGTTGCCTGAGTTGAACAGAGCCCTCCTAGGGAGGCAGCAAGCTCAGTGATTCAGGCCACCAACCCCAGCATGGGACTGCCCTATCAAAACTCATCTCTGCCACTTACTGCCTATGTGACCTTCAACTGGTTACTCATACTCTTTGGACCTCCATTTTCTAATGTGTGAAATGGGAGGAATAATGAACCCTGCCTCGTGGCTGGTTTTAAAGGCTATATAAATTAATGTATGTTAAAGGACTTAGAACAGTATAAAACACACAGAAATTACTATTAGTGCATTAGTAGTAGTGTGAACTAAACCTACCGCAGAACAGAGTCCTTTATTTTCTATTTTGTCTTTTTTGTTCTTTGAAAATATGCATTATTGCTGTTATTCACCTTTAAACTCAAGTGATACTTTCTTGCCCAGATTCCAAATAGATCTACAAGAGTCTACTATTTTCTAACTTAATCTACTTAGTTCTTTACTCTCTAGAGAAAACAAATCAGTAACACGGAAAACCTTAAAATTATCATTTTGTTCATCTGCCTCCAGATTATTTCTCCAGATTTTAAAGAAGGATGGGCCTAGGATGGAACTCTGGGGAACAAGGATCCCTTACCCTATAGGCTTTGCAAATCTTGTCTTCTCAGATGAGTGCCTATTATCTATATGCATTGTTTCCTTCGCTAATGCAGTGACTGACCCTGACAAAACTGTCCTCTCCAAGAACATGGGGACTTGTGTTTCTCATTTAGTTTTGATATAGAACCTTGTCAAAGATGTTTGAAAAATATAAGTAGGTTATACCACTTATCTCTGTTGTCAATGTGCCCATGTACCACCTTAAAGAATCCTAGCCTCAAGTGCTATCTCCTCTCATATAATCCGATGGCCATTTCTCTCCAAATTTGGGTTGAGTTATATGTGAGGAATTACAAGCAATGGAATTCTTCTCATAACCCCAATTTTGTAGCTCTAACTGTAGATTTAAACTAATGCCACTAACCCAGTGTGACTCGAGGATACGCACCCTTATCTGCCACTTAGCTATGCCCTGGGGCCACGCTGCCCTTCGGCTGCTGCTGAAGTAAGGTCAAAGGGTAGCCCAATGTTCCAACAGTGGCTCAAAATGAAAATTGTGCCTGGAGATATTGAGGTCAATCTGTATGAACAATAAGGTAAAATATGAGAGTTTGTGTTGTTTTGCTTTATCTGTCTCTATGGAAAGAACGTGGGAATTTAAATTGTCCAGGGCTGAAGCCCCTACACATTTTTCCGGCAAAATTATCTATTGCACATCGATCAAATAATGGAAAATAGGCCATAAATTGCTACTGGGGCAACCAAGTAACCACAAGAAAAAGAAAAAGAATCAAATCCTACTCATTTTTATACCCAAATAAACTCCAGGTAGATCAAAGACATAACATACCCTCAAAAAAGGATACCACAGAACATTTTTAAAGATCATCAAGAAATAGGTAATATATCTCTAAGTGTGATAAATAAACCATAAATCATAAGAGAAACTAATACATTTTATTACATAAAATTTTAAAAACCTATATGGCAAAAACACAACAGAAAAAATAAGAAATGGTAAACTGGGTGAAAGTTTTAATTTGCATTGCGGAGAAAATGCTTATTTCTCATAACAACTGACAAAAATAAAATTGATTAAAAGTTCAACAGAAAAATGTCAGTAGAGAGTTCAGAAAATATAGATGGTCCTTAAGCTTATGCAAAGATATCCTTACCTATAAGATAAATGCTAATTATAATTACACTAAGATTTCCCTATTTTGTTTTTGTTTTTGTTTTTGTCTTTTTGAGATGGAGTCTTACTCTCTTGCCTAGGCTGGAGTACAATGGCATGATCTTAGCTAACTTCAACCTCCGCCTCCCATGTTCAAGTGATTCTCCTGCCTCAGCCTCTTGAGTAGCTGGGATTACAGGCACCCACCACCACACCCAGCTAATTTTTGTATTTTTAGTAGAGATGGGGTTTCAGCATGTTGCTCAGGCTGATCTCGAACTCCTGACCTCAGGTGATCCACCCGCCTCAGCCTCCCAAAGTGCTGAGATTACAGGCATGAGCCACCGTGCCCAGCCAACATCTCCCTTTTTAGTTTGGGCTTGACTTAGTGATTCATATCCAGAGATAAGTTTGTGGCAAAGGGAAAAAGAGTAACTTTACCATGAACACATCTGGCAAACACTACCTTAAATCCACAAGGTGACCATCACCAGTGATAAGTCATGTTGATAACACCTACCATCTGGTATGACATGAGGAGGGAACTTTACCTGTGAAGTGTTCCTTGCAAAAACTGTAACCCCATTCTAATCATAGGACACATATTTGACAAACCCAAATTGAGAGACATTCTACAAACCACTGACCAGGACTTCTCAAAACTCTTAAGGTCATGAAGAGCAGAGGAAGACTGAGAGACTCTCAGAAACCAGGTGAGACTTAATCCAGTGGATTAAGAAAATGTGGCACATATACACCATGGAATACTATGCAGCCATAAAAAATGATGAGTTCATGTCCTTTTGTAGGGACATGGATGAAACTGGAAAACATCACTCTCAGTAAACTATCACAAGGACAAAAAACCAAACACCGCATGTCGCATGTTCTCACTCATAGGTGGGAATTGAACAATGAGAACTCATGGACACAGGAAGGGGAACATCACACTCCGGGGACTGTTGTGGGGTGGGGGGAGGGGGGAGGGACAGCATTAGGAGATATACCTAATACTAAATGACGAGTTAATGGGTGCAGCAAAACAACATGGCACACGGATACATATGTAACAAACCTGCACATTGTGCACCCGTACCCTAAAACCTAAAGTATAATTAAAAAAAAAAAAGAAACCAGGTGAGACTAAGGAGACATGATGACTAAAATGCAATATTGCCTCCTAGATGGGATCCAGGAATATTAGTAGAAAAACTGTTAAAATCCAAATAAAATTTGAAATTTAGGTAATAGTAAAATATCAATGTTAGTTTCTTAGTTTTGATGAGTGTACCACGGAGATATGAGATGTTACCAAGACGTGAAACTGAGTAAGGAATATACAGGGATTTTCTGTGCTATTTTTGCAATTTTTCTATAAAGTCTAGAATTATTCCAAAACAAAAAGTATACTAAAGATGTAATTTTTACCTATAGGTACAGCAAAGATAAAAAGTTTGATAACCTAATATGTTGGAAATGCTGTAGGAAAACAATATTTCATACATTTTTGGAAGAAGTACAAATTGGGTCATTTAAGAAGATCAATTTGGCAATATCTTCAAAGTAACAACTGAATTGTCCTTTGACTCAGCAGTTACATTTCAAGAAATTTAATAGGTATACTGCTGTATGTACAAAATATAGAAGATTATTCATCATAGCATTATTTCTCATAGAAAAAGATTGGAAATAACTTTGCACATCACTAGGGACTTAATGAATTGTGGCACATTCTTTCAAGGTAAAATTTGCGATTGGAAAAAAGACTTCCAACATAGAGTGTAAGTTTTTAAAAAGGCCAGGATGTCCTAGAGTGGATAATACGTTACCATGTATTTAAAGAGAAGGGGACACATGTTATATTTTCTTGTGTGTGCATTAAAATGCATCTGGAAGGGTAGACAAGCAGCTGGAAAATATCATCTGTCTCCAGGGAGAAACACTGGAATATGCCGAGGGGGAAAGAGATCTTTCTCTGTGTACCTTTTAGCACATTTTCAATTTTTAAGGATATGAATATATGTCCTACCGTATTTCACCAAATCTATGATGCTATCAATGAAAAAATGCAGCATTCTTTGTACAACTAAGAGCAAAAAGTCATTAACCTGTGGAATATCACTGATTATAAGACAAATCCTGATTTTAAAATGTGCAGCTTTGGAAACAATAAAATATAATTTTAAAATAAAACTTCGAAAAATGTTTCGAAGGGATCTCTGTTTTTATATGCATAGAACAAAAGTCTGAAGGGATATACAACAAATAGTTACCACAATTATTTCTAGATAGCTGAATACTGTGATTTTTATTTTCTTCTCTGTATTTTCTAATTTTCCTACAGGAAAAAAAAACATTACTTTTATGATTAGAAAAGAATGTTAGTAAATTCAATGTGACTGTAAGTTTTATGGGGCAACTCCTCAATTACCTAGTTTGTGGTGAGGGAGTTTTTAAGAAGGTGACCTTCTTATGAGCTGCAAGTTCCCCACCACCTCACCTCCCTTTACCATCTCCTTTGTAAATTCCTCCTCCTGTGATGTAAATATTCATTTCTGATGCGTCTAACCTTCTGGTTTCTTCTTCTTCTTCTTCTTCTTCTTCTTCTTCTTCTTCTTCTTCTTCTTCTTCTTCTTCTTCTTCTTCTTCTTCTTCTTCTTCTTCTTTTCTTCTTCTTCTTCTTCTTCTTCTTCTTCTTCTTCTTCTTCTTCTTCTTCTTCTTCTTCTTCTTCTTCTTCTTTCTTTTCTTCTTCTTCCTCTTCCTCTTCCCCTTCCCCTTCCTCTTCCCCTTCCTCTTCTCCTTCCTCTTCTCCTCTTCTTTTTTTTTTTTGAGACTGAGTCTCCTCTGTCCCCCAAGCTGGAGTGCAGTTACATGATCTTGGCTAAGTGTAACCTCCAGCCTCCCAGGTTTAAGCAATTCCCATGCCTCAGTCTCCCAGGTGGCTGGGATTACAGGAGCCCGCCACCACGCCTGGCTAATTTTTTTTAGTAGAGATGGGGTTTTGCCATGCTGGCCTGGCTATTCTCAAACTCCTGACCTCAAATGATCCGCCCACTTCGGCGTCCCAAAATGCTGGGATTACAGGCATGAGCCACTGCACCCGGCTGGTCTTCCCTTCTTAGTCTGTATTTTGACACAGAAGCAGACCAACATTATAGTTCAGGGTGTAGGTTCTGGTGCCAGACTCACTGGTTTCAAATCTGGGCACTGCCACTTACCGTGCAGCCTTGAGGAAATAGTTGTTCTCTCTATGCCTCAGTTTCCTCATCTGCAAAATGGGAATAATAAGTATACCTACATTACAGGGTGTCAGTAATGATTAAAACAGTGGGAGGATGTAAAGAGGGTGGACGGTGCTGCTGGAGTAAATGGCCCAGAAACTTTAGTGATTCTGATGCATCCTGGACAATTGCATCCACACACGTGGCTTTGGTTAGCATCTATGTGTTCAAGACTCCAAAATTCATTTTCCAGCCCAGATATGTGCCCTGAGCTTCAGACATAAATTCAACTGCTTCCTGGATATCTCCACTTGGACATTCACTGTGATAAATGTAATCCATCTAAAAGAGAACTCATCATCCTTCAGGTTAATTACCTGTTCCCCTACCACCATCTCCACTTCCATTCATTTACTTGGTTGCTTTTGTCAGAAATCTGAGTATCATTCTTGACTTTGTTTCCCTCAGCACTCCTTCCACCCCAAAAAACACACAAATAATCAATCACTTTGTCCAGCAGGCACAACCTCCTAAATGACTCTTGATTCTTCTGTTCTTTGCCATCCCTGTGGCCACTGCCACCAGGCAGGCAACCTGCATCTTGCCCCTGGATGGCTGCAGCACCCTGGGTATAGCCTTGTCTAGCCTCTCTCTTTCCTATACCACAGGCAGAATGATCTGATAAGAAACCCAGTCAGGGTGCCCTCACTTATATAAGCTGTCAGTAAGTACTCACCATCCTTAAGACAAACTATTTTTAATATGGTTTTTATGTCCCGGCTTTGTACTGTCCTCCCCGCTAATCTTATCTGATGTGACCACCTTACCTTCAGCACTTTATTCCAGCCATAATGAAATACTGTGTATTTCTAAAAGTTTCTGTGATCTGATTTCACTCCAGTCCTTTGCACAGGGCCTTCCTCCATCTGGAACCCACTTTCCACCCTTCATATAGTTAATATCTATTTTCCTTCAGGTCTCAGATTAGATATTTTTGTCTCAGAAAGCTTTCCCCAAGCCCAACTCTTGGCTGGATCTGCCTTCCAAATGCTCTCATGGCGTCTTGATCTTACTTCTTACAAAGCAGTTCATACTATCAGAGCTTTTCCCCAACTCGACTGTAAACTTCTTCAAGTAGGAGACTAAGCCTAACCAGTGGTATGCTGGAGTTGACAAATACCAGCTGGCTAGAGCCACTTGTTAAATGTCCTGGATTGTTTTGAACTGGTTGTTAAGCACAGCCATTATAAAATATCAAATTATATAAGTAAATATTGTATATTTAAAATGAAAATAATAAAAGCTTAAGACTCATTTCTTCCTAATTACTAGATTGTACTATAATCTATACTTTTGAGATAATATGCATTCATGTTGTACATCTCTCCTCAACTCCATGCTTAGTGGCAAAATATTGGTAGCTTGAAATTGTCCACGATGGTCATATTTTCACATGAAGACTGGCAAATGCTATAAACCAAGGCTTGATTTATTGTTAATTAATTGTCTAGACTCAAGAAACTGATGGAGAAATATTAATAATGCAGATTAAACCTTAAAGCATGTCATAGTATCTGTGAACAACACAAAAAAATAAACAACTCTTCTATTATTGACACTTCAATTCAGCAAAGAAGTAGCTCATGTCCTTAACAGATGACACTGACATAATTCTTCGTAGTTTCAATCTTGTCTTATTCATTAATGTAAAGGAAAATGCAGCCAACATTCATGTCAGCCTGACACATAGTGAGCCTGTTGGCCATCACTTACTAGCACCCCACTGTGTCTAACCCACTTTGATGTTCCCAGCACCTGGCATTAACCTGAAACAGAGGTGATACTTAGCAAATGTATATTCAAGACAAGATTTGTCAATTTACAAGTACATAAATATATGAAAACATGAAGTAATGAATACAAGGAAGCCCAGAATGTCCCTAAACACTATCACTGCGTATTTCTTTGGAGGAAAGGTTCAAAAAAGGGTGGAAACTCTGAACTGATACCCATGGAATGTGCAATGACTTTGCCACTGTCCTTTGAGTGTTGCCTGAGCCCCTTTGCCCAGGTCGGTGATCCAGAACGACAATTCAATAAGTACAGTGTCAAGTTTCCCAAAGGGCATGTGGATGGCCTCTACATAACTTTCAATTAACACGTAATTGGCAAGATTGTTCTAGATTCATGGGGCCTTGGTTGTGTTCCTTTAGTGGTGCATGCGGCTTATATAAGCTGAGTGGGCTGTCTTTGAGAAATGTCCAGACCTTGAAGGGAAAATTTTCCTCCCCTCCATCACTAGCTTGTTTGCTGCGGTGAGGATATTTTTGGTTCTTGGCTGAGTCGGTCTCTCTTTTTGGCCCATGTACCCCTAGGGAATTGCTGCTCCTACAGATGGAAACTAATTGAAGAGTAACCGTAGGCTGGGACGGCAAACCGGGAGGGAGGAGGGCTAGCTGCAGGATGCCTGGCATTCCTATTTATTCCGACTTCGGCGCAGTTTCTGAGCTTAAACATTCGGGGAAGTGCTTTACTGAGTGGGGCTGCCCCTGAGGTTTTCTGAGGGCCTTCCCTTACCTGATGTCAGCAAAGGGAATGTCCCGGATATAGCCCCCTAGGACGGCCACTGGTGCTTAGGAGTGTATCCTGGAAGGAAACTGCCTGCCTAAGTTCAAACCAGGGCTCTGGTTTAGAATCCGGGTAACCATGGGGAAATTACTTAACTTCTCTGTGCTTCAGTTTCCTCATTTATAAAATAGGAATAATATCAACAGAACCTATTTTACAGGGCTGTTATAAGGATTAAATAAGATCATTTGAACCCTGCCTGGCACATAATAAAATCTTCAATAAATTGTAGCTAATTTTTGTCTTTGAAGTGAACATGGAGGAGACGTCTAGAAACCAATAAAGACCTGGCTACAAGAAAGACCAACATGAGATTTAGCTTGGGAGAAAGGCTTCTTACAAAGGCTTAACCAAAACTCAGGCCTGGGTTTCCAGGACCGAATCAAGAAAGCCCTTCTTTATACATGTATCTAATAGAAGGCAGTATGTTATAGTGAAAAGAGCAGGACCTTTGGAATTAGACAAGACCTGGGTTTTAAACCTGAACTAAGTGACTTTCAGCAAATTGCTTCACTTCTATGAGACTCAGCTTTCAAATCTGTAAAATGGGTGAAACTATAAGAAGGATTTCAAAAGAGAGGATTAAATAAGATATGGCGTTATAATACTGAGCAAAGGGGAACCATGCTTGTTGAAATTGAAAGATCAATTCTAGGCCCTAGAAATTACTGATCCTATGTGGGTGGTGACATTACCCCCACTAAGCAGGCTGATTATAGAGATTAAATGAGGTGATCTATGTAGAGACCTTAGCTCTGTGCCCTGCAAAAAGTAGGATCCATAAACAAAAACAGCAGTGATTATTGGCATTGTCATTGATTTTTTATGCTATAGGCTACACATATTTTTGCGCACTCCTACGCTGTGCCAGGCCCAGTGTTAGGTACGAGGGATACGTAAAGGAATAAGGCTCACCTGGCCCCACACTTGGCCGCCTTCCATTCTAGTTAGGGGCAAGAGAAGAGGGTAGGAAACAGAAAGAAAGTAATATTTTCAGACAACGATATGTTTTTGCATAAAATAAAATGGTATGATGGATTAGAGTGTTGAGGGAGGGCGTCTGCCCTAGGTCATGTTGTCAGAGGAGGCTGAACTTTGGCTCAGCTCACATAGCCGCAGTGTAAGAATACAGTTCTCAAGTCTTTGTGTCAGTTTGACAACTACGTGAACATACAGGGGAGTCTACATAAGCAGGAACACCCCAATATCTCCTTGGGCATGGCTGCAAGTCAACAAGCTGAAATCAATGTGGACAAGATGGACACAACAGCCACTTCCATGTGTGACCAGGTGACCTGACATAACCTCCGTGATTTCCTTACCTGCATGTGACCAATTCATCCACTAGGTGGCAGTGTTCAATAATAAACAATGACAACATTAAAGAGCCTCTGGCCAACACTAATATCGCAGGCAGCCTAAGGACCATTTGCTAAGAGCACCAATTACAGTTTTCCTTTCTAATGGGTGTACAGGATTCCAATTCCTGGCTTTGGTATGGTGACAATTTTCTTCTCAATCTCCTTGCATTTTATGTCTGAAATAGGTAATGTTTTTAATTGCCAAACCGACCACATACTATATGCCTGCGGAATGTACAAAAAGCTTTACAAACATTATTGCATTGCATTGCTGTACCAGCTTTGCAGTGAGTCATACGATTCCCACTTTATAGATGAAGGATCTGAGGATCAGCGAGTAACACTTTGCCTGGATGCACAGCTGGTAAGTAACGGTGCTGGGTTCGAACCTGGGTTCATCAGATGTCAGAGCCTAGCTATTAACCATCATGCTGTCCTGCTATGGATTTTAAGAAGAATTGTTATCAAGATAAATGTCATTAGTGCAAAGTAAATTATCTCTGATATTAGGGCATTATATTTGTATCCATATAACACTAGTATTCATACTACCAAATGGAGGATTTATGCAGCACCCACCTGGAAGCTGATGCAAAGCAAGCGGGGCCAACGACACTTCTGCTGACACCTCAGGACAGGGCAGGCATATAGCAGCAGAGTTTTCTGACTATGACTGACAGTTCTGACAAGGTGTCTTAGAGGAATGGAGGGCACACTGTCATTATTTTCTTTTTTACGGATTAAAAAAACAAGTCACAGAGAGGGAAAGTTGCTTGTCTGAGGTCCCACTGCAGTTCACCTGAGCCACTCTCTGCACTTTCCCATTATCCTGAAAATTGGCTAATCAGAGAGAACCTCAATGTTCTGAACAAGTAAATGATAGTGTGATTCTGGGGAATATCTTCTATGAGGTACTGGCAGATAGGGACAAATTATTTATATGTTTAAGAATTCTATAGCTTGAAAAAGATTATTATTTTGTTTCTGGGTGAAATAAACATATGGCTTAAATTTTCATCTTATGTATTTTGAAGGGAGCTGGTGGATGATTTTCTTTTGGGAATCTAAGCCTGATTCTGCCATCAAACTAATTGAGTGACTATGAATAAGTTATTCCTCTCTGGGCCTCAATTAAGAGGATGAGATTAAGAAAATATAAACACACAGTTTGTCATGATATTCTGGTGTGTGACCCCATCAATTCCATATGTTTAGGTGATGGTATGCTAGAATTGGAAGGAAAGTTAGAGACAAAATGGTATATTATCTTCATTTTACAGATGGGAAAACTGAGCCCCAGAGAGGGGTGACTTGTTCACAGTCACCCAAATAATTGATGGCAGGACCAGGCCCATATTCCCAAAAGAGGACCCTTTGTCAACTCCTTTAAAAATACAGGAGATGCTGGCCAGCTGCGGTGGCTCACGCCTGTAATCCCAGCACTTTGGGAGGCCAAGGCAGGTGGATCATGAGGTCAGGAGATCAAGACCATCCTGGCTAACACGGTGAAACCCCATCTCTACTAAAAATACAAAAAATTAGCCTGGCATGGTGGCGGGTGCCTATAGTCCCAGCTACTTGGGAAGCTGAGGCAGGAGAATGGCGTGAACCCGGGAGGCGGAGCTTGCAGTGAGCCAAGATTGTGCCACTGCACTCCAGCCTGGGTGACAGAGCAAGACTCCATCTCACAAAAAAAAAAAAAAAAAAAAAAAAAAGCAGGAGATGGGAACTTAAACCAGAAGCTTTTCTAGAGCAGGCTCTTGTGGACTGGTCTTGCAAGATAAAAAAAATATACTGAGGTTAAAACATCTGCGAAGCACCAAGTCAAACTATTTAGCAGGACTTGCCAGAAGCATTAATATGCTAATGTTTTTCATAAATCTCCCGAAAGGGAATAAGTGTATTTATATTTTGCAAAAATTATTTAAGCTCAAACTGTTTTTTGATTTTTTTTTTCTTTGTCAGATCTATGAACACAACAGTGTTTAATGGAATGTAACTGGGAAACATTAACTTAATTTTTGTTTTCTCAGTTTTCCAACGTATTTAGCCGTGGAATCTCATGTTTAAGAGGACAATAGGATAAATGTTTTGGGGAGCATACTTAGGAATGGCTTCACTGAGCAATGGACAAGGCAAAACTATCTTTGAACCCCAGTGTCCAACTGACTTAAGGGCTACATTTGGAGGGCCTACATGCCTGGAGAAGGTCAAGTATCATCAAAGGAAATTCAGCCTTGAGAAGGGTAAATTATTCATAGTAGAGAGCTGTCTTTATAAGAGCCTTCTGAATGGGATCTGAAAGGTCAAGCTGTTACAATTGTTCTTTTTGGAGCGCAACTCCTTTAATACAATATTTGAGAAATTAGCAGAGATAGTAAGAGTTTAATACAATGAGTTAGGGAGTTAATGTCATTAAACAAAGCCAGAATTTTAGGAGTCAGACCAATGTGGATTTGAATTTAAGCTGTGCAAGGTGTTAGCAGTGTGACTTTTGGCAAGTTACTCTAACTGACCTTCGGACTTCTTAAAATGGGGATAATAACATTACGTAAAAACTGGGATAATAGCGTTATCTATGGGAAAAGATGAAGAAAGGAAATTGAAGGTGCCATGTGTGTTCAGAATAATTACTGATAAACCCCTTGGGGAAAAACTTGGGACCCCAAAGAAATGCTCGAGTCTAACACAATATGTTCAATTAAGTGTTCTGCAGGGCAAAAGGATAAGAAATTCCAAGTGTGAGTGGAGGACTAACCTGGAAGTTCAGGTAGGAGCCAGTGAGTGGTGAGGCAGAGAGCAAGACAGGAGAAGGGGAAAGAGAGAAAAAAACCTCACTTCACCCTCCAGATCCCTACTCCCTGGTGGTGCTAAGAAGAGGAACTCTGAGAAGAAAAATGTTTGGGAGGAATTTTCACATGAAATTCCCTAGGCGATGTCAGCCCAATGTTTAATTACATAAAACCTCCGTGAAGACAGCAAATCTCATGCAATGATTGTCTGCACTGATTCTGATTTTGATTTGATTTGATACCAGGTTATAACCACCACAGAGTGTTGTATAAGGACTCATAGGAAATGCCCCTAAATGGGAAGCTAAGCAAAGAGCTTGAGGTGTAGCTCGCTTTATACAATTTGTTCTTGAATAATTGCCCCAATCCAATTTGTACACATTGAATCTTTTCTTGTTGAATTGCATCATCACCTCAAAGATGAGTCAGCACAGTAAAGGGGCCTGTGTTCTCTATTCAGCTCCACTAAGAAAGTCTGAGTGCCTTAGCCAGTTGCTCAGTCCACTGGGCCTTGGTTCATTCACCTGTAAAACAAGAGGTAGCAGGCATGGTGACTTATGAGACACGTAATCTCATAAAAATGAGTTTGAAGTCATTGAGACCTGAGTGAGAGTCCCAGCTCTGCCACTGTCTAGCTTTGGGCCTTTGGCAAGTTCCACAGCAAACTTGAGGGTGATGAGAATCAAATAAGGTTATACTTGTAATTCTGAAATTGTATCTCTGATTGGGTCATCAATTGGTATTGGTTCCAAGGACTTTTTGCTTTAAGGTTGGTTTTTTGTTTGTTTGTTTGTTTTGCCCAGGCTGGAGTGCAATGGTGTGATCTTGGCTCACTGCAACCTCCGCCTCCCGGGTTCAAGCTATTCTCCTGCCTCAGCCTCCTGAGTAGCTAGGATTACAGGTGTGCACCACCACGCCCAGCTACTTTTTGTATTTTTAGTAGAGACGGGGTTTCACCATGTTGGTCAGGCTAGTCTCGAACTCCTGACCTCGTGATTCACCTGCCTTGGTCACCCAAAGTGCTAGGATTACAGGCATGAGCCACCACACCCAGCCGCTTCCTTATCTGGTTTTAATGCACACACATTCTCTTTCTCTCTCTCTCTGTCTACCAAATTCTTCTCCCTTCTCCTGAAAAACAAAAGAGAAAGGAAACATTGGAAGCAAAGAGGAGGGAATGGGAAGAGTTGGCATGATCGATTTGAACTGACCCAAAGAAAAAACAAATGTGTTGTGCTTCACAGCCTAAGTGTTTCTAGGGCTCGGAATACACGCGTGGAAAGAAGAGCCCCCACCATGTGCAGACTCAGAAGACCATACTAGATGGGAGTATGGGGGCAGGGATGTCGTGAAGAGTTTATTGACTTGTTCCCTTCTTTTTGAAGTTCTAACTGGTTAAGAAAATTAATCCCAGACTAGCTAAATAAGCTTTTGCCAAAGTGTTTTCTGTTGAAAACACCTTAGATGGTGACTACTTAATTCATTCTGTTCTCTAGGGACACACACAAGCAATGACCAGGAATTGCCAAAGCTAAAGTGAGTCAGACCACTTTATTTGACTAATAGGGACACCATAGAAAATCCCTTTTGGTTTATGATCCATTCCTTTGAAAAAAAGCTCCTCCATGGGGGACCAATGTCTTCCTGACTATGGATAGCTTAAGTTTAAATATCCAGTACTGATGTTGGGCAGATTTTGGGCTGAATGCTCTCTGTAGATGACTGGACCAAATTTCAGGCTATAAAATGGGTTTTCAATGGGTTAATACTCTTAACATATAAAAAGCATCACCAAACAAATATGAGGAAGGACAAGAAAGTGCAATTTATGAAAAAGAATACAAGCCTAATAATTATATGGAAAGGTGTTCAAGTTTCCTAGTAATTAAAGAAATAAAATATTAAAATAACAATGTGCCAATTTTTACCTATCAGGTAGGCAAAAGTTAGGATCAAAAATAATATTTTTTTTTTTTTTTTTTTTGAGAGGGAGTCTCGCTTTTTCACCCAGGCTGGAGTGCAGTGGCTCAATCTCGGCTCACTGCAAGCTCTGCCTCCCGGGTTCACGCCATTCTCCTGCCTCAGCCTCTTCGAGTAGCTGGGACTACAGGCGCCCGCCACCACGCCCGGCTAATTTTTTGTATTTTTAGTAGAAACGGGGTTTCACCGTGGTCTCGATCTCCTGACCTCGTGATCCGCCCGCCTCAGGCCTCCCAAAGTGCTGGGATTACAAGCGTGAGCCACCGCGCCTGGCCCAAAAATAATATTTAAAGTTGTTACAGATAGAGCAAAATAGACACTTTTTTGGTGAAATACTACATGAATACAATCTTTCTGGACAATTCGTCAATATGTAGCCCAGGCATTAAACATGCATGCCATTTGGCTCAGCTATTCCACTTCTTGAATTTTATTCTAAGTAAACAGTCATAAAAACATAAGATTTAGCTACACTGGTGTTCATCATAGCCTCCCCCTTCCTAAGTGTTTTTGTTTTTGTTACTGGGACAATTTAAGGGTTTATGAAGATGATATTGATACAATTATGGTACAACTGCATAATGGAATGCTCTGTGTGCTTTAAAAATGATAATGCAAATGCATATTCACAGTATAACTGGAAAAAAGCAAATTATACAACTAAGGTAATATTTCTTTAAACAACAATGGTAATAACAATAATATTGTTTTCACAAGAGAATAAAAGCTGGGGCAAGAGTTGTACAAAAACATTAAGCCTGGTTGATGCCGGTGGGAAGAAGAATAATTCTTCCTTAAAATTATTGTTTCTCTATTCCTGGAATTTTACAATAAGCATACATTTGTTTTATAAATCATATAAATTAAAGCATCAGGAAGGAGCTGTGAGGTGTACCTTACACAACTAAAAAGGGCTTGCAGCTTCGGCATGCAAGAAATCATGCTTGTCTTTTTATTTGATTTTAAAAGTTACTACTTTTCCTCAAATAGTAAAAATCTGTCATCTAGGTTCTACGGCTGATCCCCTGCCTGAAAGACACATTAACCAGAGCTCAGAGTCTAATTTGTTTAGGTTTGCCTACATCGCTTGGTACATTTTCATGCAGGTCTAATGGTTTTCCATTCTAATTACTGTGCTTCTGTCTTCTGTCCTGCTCAAACTCTGAGTGACTTTTATTTAAAAGAGCGTGCACTTCGGGAGGCCAAGGCGGTGGATCACGAGTTCAGGAGTTCAAGACTAGCCTGACCAACATGGTGAAACCCCGTCTCTACTAAAAATACAAAAATTAGCCGGGCATGGTGGCCCGCGCCTGTAACCCCAGCTACTCGGGAGGCTGAGGCAGGAGAACTGCTTGAACCCAGGAGGTGGAGGTTGCAGTGAGCCGAGATTGTGCC
This sequence comes from Symphalangus syndactylus, assembly GCF_028878055.3. Taxonomy (NCBI): domain Eukaryota; kingdom Metazoa; phylum Chordata; class Mammalia; order Primates; family Hylobatidae; genus Symphalangus; species Symphalangus syndactylus. The sequence goes on from NC_072429.2 coordinate 39,878,168, forward strand.
ACTGCACTCCAGCCTGGGTGACAGAGCGAGACTCCTTCAAAAAAAAAAAAACATCGTGTGTTTGTCTTTTCTTTACACATGTAACCAGATAGTCTCTGAGAGATGAAATGCCTTTTGTAGCAGAAAAAAGGACTAGGGACTATCCTGGATACTCTCAATAGAGCTAAGGGAATCTGAGTAAGAACCTAGGAGGGAGAATTATAGTCAGGTAGGTCTAGAACAGAGCTGGAGGTAGACGACCTCTACTCATTAAGTCCTGAAACAATGCAGTATTATCTAACACAGCCATCCCTACAGAGGGTTAGGAAAGAAGGGTTTACAATTTTGCAATCAACTAAAAGTGATCATGACATTTCCCTGCTTAAAACCTATCAATGGCTCCTCCATGGCTTTCAGAGTCAGGTTCAAAATGCTTAGCTTGGGAAATATGATCTGTCTCCTGCTGACCTCTTGAGCTCTCTCATTGTCGTCTCCCTACTCTGCTTCTAGTCTCCCTTTTTATTCCTTGGTATGTCAGCTGGTTCTCCTTTCTGTATGCTCTCCCAGCCAAACCTGGAAAGCCTTGCACAGACCCATCATCAGCATAACAACTCACTTACAGTGCTCTTGTCTATTTGTCTGTTTCTCCCATCCTCTTCTTCCCTTGCCTGGCTTACTGATGCTAAATTCTTCAGTTTCAGCACAGTTCAAGCACCTCTTCAAGGACCCAGAAGCCTTTCCATTGTCCTCTCTGTCTCATCCCCAGCTGACTTAGCTCCTGCCCCCCAACCCTGCTTTCAGTACCTCAGCACCACCACAGTGCACACATTTATTCATGCATGCATGTATAAATATTTGTATTCTCACTCTGCCAGGCAATGGGTGAGGTGCTGGGTGGGGATAAAGCAGAGTAAGGCAGAGACTCTGTCTTCATGGAGCTCCCAATTAATCATAGCACTTGATACCTGTACTACAATCACTGTTTCCTTCTGAGTCTCTACCAGACTGTAAGCTTTCTGAAGGCAGGGATTATGTCTCAATCCCCTTAGATTCCCCAGTCCCCGAAGCTGCAGGCACTCAGTAAACACACATCGGTCATTGAACAATTGAATGATAACATTAATGCCAAGAAGGCATGTTAGGTAGGCAGGTTTTTATTATTTACTACAAAATTCTATTTAGTTTCCAAGGACTATCATATTTGAAGGCAAATACTTTAGACTTAGAGTTTCCAGGTTTCTACTATACTCTCCCTCTGAACTAAATTGTAAATCTGGATGTCAGTATATTTTCCTAGATATTTATTAAAACACCTTAAAAATATTGGCTTTGGTTGAATTAAGGCTACTATGTAAGAACCAAATGTGAAATAAACAAGATCTCAACAGCTTTTTTTAATTGTTTGAATCCCACCTCCAACTACTTACTAACTGGATGATCTTGGGCATGTAATTTAATTTCTCTGTACCATAGTTTTCTCATCTCTGAAATGGAAATAATAGAACCCATTGCATAAGGTTGTTGTGAGGTTTAAATTGGTTAATACATACAAAGAGCTAAGTTCACACAAAGGCACTCGGAAAATAGTAATGATATAGCTCATGATCTGAAGGAAAGAGGGCGGAGGCAGTATCATATACTGATTTATACTATGGCCTTTCAAGTTGGACAAGCTTGAGTTTGTATCCTGGCTCTAGTATTTATTAACTACGTGATTCAGGGTAAGTTACATAACCTCTCTGAATTTTGATGTTCTCTCAAAATGAGGTTTAATAATGGCTACATTATGGAAATCTTGTGAGGATGAAATGAAAATCATGACCATACAGATTTAGTAAAATTGATTAGCACATGAAGAGTGATGAATAAATATTATTTTTGGTAGTTACGGTAATAAAGTAATAAGTGGTTACAGAGGTAAGATGACTAACGCTAATTTTATGGATTCCTCATCTTTCCTTAGAAGGAAAATATGCCATACCCAGAAAGTGCTCATGGAGGCAGATCAACTAGTGATATTTCCTTCAAAAATGGAATGGAAATATCTCTCTGGGATTGAAGCCTTTGGAATGAATATCAAGACAATTCAATAGAGTAAAGGGCTCCAAGGACCCAGATAAGGGCTTGAGACAGTGGCAGCTGAGTGTCCTCAAGGGAAAATAAAAGGTATTTCTCTTCATAGATGGTGCCTGGAATTTGAAAGGGTGGGGCCTTCGGGAGATCTGCAATTAATGTCTCCTCGGTGTTGTATCTGAGGAACACTGGATATGGGTTGTTTGATTAATGTCTTGGCACCGACATTTGGAGAAAAAAAAATAGATGTTTGATGATCCTCCTCCAACTCAGATTTTCCTACTTCCCTCATTATTTGACCCTTTTCTCTCAGTCCTAGGTTCACTTTATATTTTGAGCAGGTACATCTTTTTGACATGCAGCCAACACCATAGGCTGTAATTATAGTATTTTCTTCCTCCAGGATTCCCTGTGTTCCTTGAGAAGTGATATATGTGAGACTGAAAACTGTGAACAAGGGATATGGTCTTCCCACTTCCTCTCCTCTAGACCTACCACTAGCCCACTGGTCTTTGCACAACTTAGAAACTGAGACCATTTCTTCAAGATATAGTGTTACCATGGGTCAGAAAGTTAATGCAACAAATGTACAAAACTATGATGAATATGGTGTGATTGGTGCCCTAAAGCTGGGTAGAGTACAACCTACATAACTATTTGTGTCAGGTGCCTCTACCTGCTCCCACTGCCCTCTAACTTTATCTCCAACAATCATTCAAATAAAGATGTATTTATTTGTTTATTTCCCATCAACTGGTGCCTACTGAATTTTCCCTTCTCTCTCAAGGCTCAACTTAAATACACTATTTGAAGAAGCCTCTAACATCCTTCTCTAGACTCAGTAAAATTCCTACTGTGCCCCCACCCCTTGCAGCTAGCACTATGCATGGTACACACTTCTGTCATTCAATTTATCATGTCGGATGGCAGTCATTTGTTTATATGGCTGTCTCTCATTCTGAACTATGAGCTTCTGAAGCAAGACTACATGGGATGCTTATGCAAATGTAGATTTCTAAGTCTGACTGTTGATCTCCTAAATCAGAATTGCTGGGCATAGAATCTAGAAATCTGCATTTTTAAATAAGACTCACCTGGGTAGTGTATGTCCCCTCCATTTTGAAGCTCACAGCTCTAGAGGGCAACACACATATTTACTGCAAGTGGTAAAATATTGGGCAATATGTCTTTCTTGGAGAAAGACTTGGTGATTCATGTCTACCCAATAAAATATTTGAGTTCCAAAATGTATTAGAAACTCTAGGATATGGCTATAGACTAAACGTTTATGTATTCCAAAATTCATATGCTGAAATCTTAACCCCCAATGTGATGGTATTAAGAAATGGACATTTGGGAGGTGATGAGGCCATGAAGATAGAACCCTAATAAATGGGATTAATGCCCTCAAAAGAGAGACTCCAGAGAGTTCCCTTGCTCTTTCCACCATATAAAGATGTAAGGACACGTGAAAGATGGCCATCTGTCCTCCTCAGACACCAAATCTGCTGGCCCCTTGATCTTGGACTTCCCAGCCTCCAGAACTGTGAGAAGTAAATGTTTATTGTTTAAGACACTCAGTCTATGGTACTTTGTTATAGTAGACCAGATGGGCTAAGACAGATATATACATACATATGCATATTGTCTTCTGGAAAGAGGTATAATCTCAAGTCTATGGACTGGTCTGTGTGTTTGGCATGGGGGGACCTATGGAAAGAGATGGAGCGTACTCTACGTTTGAAGTGGTTCTAAAATATGCATGATGACAATATCCTGGGTTATTTCAAAAGCTGGCTGAGTTGGATATCTTTTTCCCCAAGATCAAATCTTTGGTGAAACAAAAGTGGATAAAATCTTGAGCAAGCTTTTTGGGGAGTGACCAGGGCAATTATTTTTCTGTGATGATGGTTCCACATAGTTGGGGTTCAGATAGAAGAACAAAGAGCATGGGAGTCAAGAATTCAGACAAAGTTTTTTCCATTCATGAGATTAAAGTGTATAGGAGAATAAATTGTGCAAAAACCTTGTAATAATTAATATGAAAAAAATTGAATGGAAATTTGATGGGAGAAAATTGTGGGGTTTTTGCACTTAATTTCTTTAATCCCAAAGAACATGTGTCTTTTACCTTTGTTCTGCTTTCTAATGACTTTGTTGATATCCCTTCATAACTATTTTCTTAGACTCCTTAGAAAGAAAACTATTGGGCCAGGCTCAGTGGCTCACACCTGTAATCCCAGCACTTTGAGAAGCTGAAGTAGGTGGATCACGAGGTCAGGAGTTCGAGACCAGCCTGGCCAACATAGTGAAACCCCGTCTCTACTAAAATTACAAAACTTAGCTGGGCACAGTGGCGGGCATCTGTAATCCCAGCTACTCGGGAGGCTGAGGCAGGAGAATCGCTTGAACCCACGAGGTGGAGATTGCAGTGAGATGAGATCATGCCACTGCACTCCTGACTGGGTGACAGAGCAAGACTCTGTCTCGAAAAAAAAAAAAAAGTAATAGAAAGAAGACTATTGTTAATGACAACCTATCAAGTGACCAGACAGAGGGACAGAATCTGTAACCTCTTCCATGCAGAAGTAAATCAGGACACCTGCACTCTGAGAGTAAGCAAGCCCCTTTGTTCCAGTTCTTCTTATATTGGGTGTTAAAAAGAGTCAGAATAGCACTTCTCTTGAGAATTACTTACCAAGCATTATTTGAATGGCTTGATTTTTATGGGTCTAGTACTACTAGCATATGGAGATATTGCACAATTGATACTTCAGGTGCTTCCAATTTATCTGGGGATATAATTTATAGTTTTCATTACAGAACAATTTAAAACATTGTATAACTGAATGCTGTGCCCTATTGACTTGCTACTCAAAATGTAGTCTAGGAACCAACAGCATTGGCATTACCTGGAGCTTGTCAGAAATCCAGATTCTCAGGCCCACACCCAGACCTAATGAATCAATATTTATAATTTAACAAAATCTTCAGGTGATTGATATGCACATCAAAGACTTACCAGTGGATTCTTGGACCAGTATTGAGCTGGATGCATAAGAATCATCTGGGGGCTTTTAATTATTCAGATTCCTGGGCTCCAACAATAGTGTATTATATTTTAGCACAATTGGTAGAGTATGAGCTCTTGGTAAAGACTGCTTAGATTTAAATTATGGTTTTCATTCTCACTAGATGAGTTAATGGCCAAATAATTCAACCTGACTGGGTCTATTATCTCATCTATGAAAGAGGGAAATTATACCTACTTGGGAGGACCATCGGGCAGATAAGTTATTCATCATGGTTCTTCCTATACAGTAAGCATTCAGAGAAACTCTGGCTATTTTTATTCTGATGGTCAGTGAAGTTTGGAAACACCTACACTATGGGATTGTACCTGGTTTATTTTACTGATTAGAAAATACGTCTTTTGGGGTAAGAGCTAAGTGAAGGAAACACTCAACAGTATCATTGCCACTATACCCTCAACTCAACACACACACACACATATATACATATATACACATATTCATATATGTATACATACACATATGTACTGGTGTGTGTGTTTCTCTAAAGATCTCGGCTCTCTTTTCATTTCTTTTAATTTTTTATTTTCATAGGTTATTGGGGAACGGTGGTGTTTGGTTACCTGAGTAAGTGTTTTGGTGGAAATTTGTGAGATTTTGGTGCACCCATCACCCAAGCAGTGTATACTGCACCCAGTTTGTAGTCTTTTACCCTCACCCCCTTCCCACCCTTTCCCCCTGAGTTCCCAAAGTCCACTGTGTCATTCTTATGCCTTTGCATCCTCATAGCTTAGCTCCCACTAATGAGTGAGAACATTCGATGTTTGGTTTTCCATTCCTGATCTGGATGAGATTGGAGACTATTATTCTAAGTGAACATGTCTTTTCAATTCATACATTTTCTGGAGGTCCAACTGATCTACTTAAAAACTGACATGGGAATCATTTCAATGTTAGTCATTCCATTTTAGCAGGGCAGTAGTTTCACTAAAGTATCCTTATATACTTTGAGGTCCTGGAGAACTAATACCAAGAAAACACCTTCCAGGAGTGAGATCCAGAGGAGGAGGAGGGAGAGAGACTGGCTCTGATGGCTCCCCAAACTGAAAAAAAAAAAAAAAAAAAAAAAAAATCTCTCTTGGGAAAACCAAACTATGTGATCCTCTCTTCTACAGGCAAATGCTAACATAATGTAGTATTTATACAGAAAATTAAATTGCATGCACATCTGCCCCCCAAGTCTACCTCACAGATACCAATTGGTAGATATTCATATCCCAATTTAGAAATACTGGAGACTTCAGCTCTATCTTAGTGAACAACCAAACCAGTTGATGCTACCAATTCTCTTTTTGTGCATCTCTACCCATTTTCTGGCTTTGAATGTCTTATTAAAATATCCACATTTGTGTTTAGATGTATGCATTCTTACATAGGAGTTTGGCATTGGATACATCCTCAGTAGCCTATAGTCACCAAAACCTATTTTTAACAGTTAAATAGGAATAATAACTACTTCATGGGATTGTTATAAAATTAATGGAGACTGTGTTTATTGAAGGTCTCAGTGCAATGTTTAACACAGGCTAAGTATTCCATAAACATTGGCCATTTTGCCATATTAACTTCTTCACTTGGTGGGATTCATTTTCTTCTGATAATTTAGCAAATTCAGTTTTGTATCACTTTATATCTTTTTGTCACTTAAATAACAAGTATTTGACCAACTCCATTAACACCACTGAATTCATTTTTGCCTTTCCTCCCCTAACTTGTGTTAGGTTCCCATCGTTTGAAATAAAATGCTTGGTCTATAGTAATATATGGCAACTCAGTGAGTTCTATGTTTGGAGCTGGTGTATCCATTGTGCCCTGGATGATAAAATTATACCCCATATGCCTTGGTAGCAACCTTGCAAATGAACTGGAGTATTACATTTCAGACATATTATAAATTGCAAATATAGATATGTCTGTGTAAGTATATGTGTATGTATTTTGAATGCAACAGCTACAGGTCGAGCAAATGAGGAGAGTAAATGCTTTATCAGAAGCCATATTGCAGATTTATTCACAATCAGTAGTTTTGTTCAGATGCAGATTCATGTGCATTTCTTACTACATTTTCTAGTTTATAACTCAGTGCTCTATTTTGATTAGCAGGAGGGCATGTAACTGAGTATCAGCCATTTAGCTTTTGGCTTGTGAAGCCAGGGATTCTAAATATTGTTTATCATTTTTACATATTTTATCTGTTAACCTCAGGGATGGGTTTTATTTTGAAACGTTGCAGCTATCTGCCTAAACTTACTATGATTTTAGTCCCCTACCCCTCTCACTTATTATCTGCTGTTTCTTTTCATTTGCTAACGTTTTGTCTGAGGTGGATAACCATCCAGATCATCCATTTGCTAAAGCTTATAACTCTCACATACCTAGCAGCCAAGGTTAGTCACATAATCTCACTCACTCACACTTTCCACCGAACTTAGCTGTAATCTATCACCAGACCAGATCCTGCGGTTCCAGACTATACAGATGGTGTTACTGCCTTGCCTATAACATTGTACCTTATAGAGTTCTTCAGTTGCAAGCAACAGAAACTGATCCCGGCTAAAGCTAGCAAAACAGGACATTGTTGGCAGAACACAGGTAGTTCAGCACATTGAAAATCTAGCTGAGAAAGGGTTGGAACTGGGCAGCTAGGGTGTCTATATATCCAGTTGACTGTCCCATCTGAAAGCTATTCCAGGAATTAATCAACCCCAACTTTTTTTCCCCATCCTTGTGTAGCTCAGCTCAGTGTCCAAAGTCTTGAGAGAGACAACGTGATCATTTTAACTTGGATCACATGCAAGGCATCTTGACTGACAGCCTCACAAAGATCACACACACTGATGGAAAAGAGGTGCCCCATCAGGATGCTGTTGTCTGTCAAAAAGAGTGAATGGATGGAGAAAAAAAAAATCACCACAAGTACTTTATGGTGTTGTTTATCTTGGTTTCTAATAACCAAGTGATCATTATGAAAGACTTGGTCACCCCAAAGAAAGGATTTAAAAAATCAACAGGGCAAGAAAGAAAGGGAGAGTTATTCCCTTACTCCCATGGGAAGATATTGAAGATCGTGATAACAATATTTTCAGTTTACTCATATAGGTAGAATTTTATCTGTAGAAACTTAGCATTACAAAAGTGCCAAAGATTATAAATTTCCATGATCCTCAAATGCCAGGGTGGATCACCTATGTTAAGTCACTGGGGAGCTTTAAAAAAAAAAAAAAAAAAAAAAAACAGAGATTCTATGTAAATTAGTTCAACCATTGTGGAAGACACTGTCACGATTCCTCAAAGATTTAGAACCAGAAATACCATTTGACCCAGCAATCCCATTACTGGGTATATATCCAAAGGTATATAAATCATTCTATTACAAAGATACATGTATGCATAGGTTCATTGCAGCACTATTCATAATAGCAAAGACATGGAATCAACCCAAATGCACATCAGTGATAGACTGGATTTTAAAAATGTGGTACATATATACCATGCAATATTATGCAGCCATAAAAAGGAATGAGATCATGTCCTTTGCAGGGACATGGATGAAGCTTGAAGTCATTATCCTCAGCAAACTAACACAGGAATGGAAAACCAAACACCTCAGGTTCTCACTTATAAGTGAGAGCTGAACAATGAGAACACGTCAACTCAGGGAGAAGAAAAACACACTGGGGCCTATTGGGAGGGAACTGTCGGGAGATGGGGGAGAGCACCAGGAAAAATAGCTAATGCATACTGGGCTTAATACTTAGGTGATGGGTTGATAGGTGCAGCAAATCACCATGGCACACATTTACCTATGTAACAAACCTGCACATCCTGCACATATACACTGGAACTTAATTAAAAAAAAAAAGGAATGAGGAACTTTCAACGGGGAATGGAAATGTTCTATATCTTAACTGTGTTGGTGGTTACTGGTTACATGTCAAAACCCATCAAACTGTACACTTAAAATGCATACATTCTATTGTATACTATACCTCAATAAAGCTTATATTTAAAAAAAACAAACAAACAAAAAAGAGATTCCAGAGTATCATTCTCAGAAATAATGCTTTATTTAAATCTGGAGTTCATCTACAGGAGTGAATTTGAAGAACTGCCAAGTGGTAAGTAGAGGCCTTAGATAGAAGGGCCATTTGTCTGGGTCTTTCAGTCATGAAAAATCTCAAATTTAGAGGCTTGACCTTATCTCTACCTGAGGTTGTATATCATCATAGTACGGCAGTGCCAGTATTGAAAGATGACTGCATTTACACGCTTTAAGGTTTTATCCATATTGCCTAAAATTTTTGGCACTAAGAATTAAATATTTCTTATATATCTGTTAATTACCTGGTAAATGGCATACCTATGTTGTTTGTATCCTATTTTGTGCTGACAGCATTAATTTGTTAACGTAAACCTTGGAAATTATACCATGACTTTAGTCACCCTCCTTTGACATTTATTCAAGCAAGAGACTTGGTCTGTCTTGGTGTCTGGGAGCATATAACCTGTGATGTTAGGTCCAGCACTTAGAGTCTTTCTAGGGATACAATGTACAGCCTAAACAGTGATTCTTTGGCTGTATATTTATTGTCACTACTTTTTAAAAGCATTAAAAAGAACTGTCAGTACTTGGAAAAGTACTGATGTTTGGCCTTGTCTCAGAGCAGTTGAACCTGAACTTCAGGGAATGGGCCCCAAATGTCACCATATTTCAAGGGCTTTCCAGGTGATTCACTGTGCTGCCAACTTGAAACTTAAATTTTTTTAAAAAATGTGACATAATTTGGGATAAGTAGAACAACTGTCAGGCTCTGTGCTCTGTCTTTGGCAGTGATATCAGCAAAGCTATTCATTTTTTTAATGGTGCTTTAAAAAGCTAACAGTACTTCTTTAATATAAATTATCTATCATGTTCAAAGTTCCCTGATTGCCTGATTTAAAAATCTTTTATTTTTAATTTTTACAGGTACATTGTAGGTATATATATTTATGAGGTACATGAGATGTTTTTATACAGGCATACAATGCATAGTAATCACATCAGGATAAATGGGGTGCCCATCACTTCAAGCATTCATCATTTCTTTGTGTTACAAACCTTCCAATTATATCCTTTTAGCTATTTTTTAAAGTACAATAAATTATTGTTGACAGTAATCATTCTGTTGTGCTATCAAATACTAGCTCTTACTTATTTTATCTAATTATATTTTTGTACCCATTAATCCCCACTCCTCCTATCCCCACTACCCTTCTCAGCCTCTGGTAACCATCATTCTACTCTCTGTCTCCATGAGTTCAATTGTTTGTCTTTCTGTGCCTGGCTTATTTTACTTAACATAATGTACTCCAGTTCCATCCATATTGTTGCAAATGACAGAATCTCATTCTTTTTTATGGCTAAATACTATTTTATTGTGTATAAGTACCATGTTTTCTTTATCCATCTGTTGATGGACACTTAGGTTGCTTCCAAAGCTTGGATATTGTGAACAGTGCTGAAATAAACATGGGAGTCCAGATAGCTCTTTGATATTCTGATTTCCTTTCTTTGAGGACATACCTAGCAGTGGGATTGCTGGATGATATGGTAGCTCTATTTTTAGTTTTTTGAGGAATCTACATACTGTTCTACATAGTGGTTGTACTAATTTACCTCCCCACCAATAGTGTAAGAGGCTTGCCTTTTCTCTACTTCTTCGGTGGCATTTGCCTGTCTGGATAAAAACCATTTTAATTGGTTTTTATTTTAACTGGGGTGAGATGATATCTCATTGTAGTTTGGATTTGCATTTCTCAGATGATCAATGACGTTGAGCGCTTTTACATATGCCTATTTCCCATTTGTATGTCTTCTTTGGAGAAATGTCTATTCATAACTCTTGCCAATTTTTTAAATCAAATTATTAGATTTTTTCCCATTGAGCTGTTTGAGCTCCTCATATGTTCTGGTTATTAATCTCTTGTTGGATAGACAGTTTGCAAATATTTTCTCCCATTATATTGGTTGTCTCTTCACTTTGTTGATTTAAAAAAAAAAACTATTCTTGAAGCTTAATAGTACCACTCATGTCAAATGTTAGCAAACTCCTAATCATCTGTAAGTACCTAGCACATGTATCACCTTCACCATGCAGCATCCCTTGACCTATTCAGGCAAAAAGTTATTATCCTGTCTTTTATGCCAGGAATTACCCATGAAGTTCTGTTACAAGTACAGATACACGACCCGAAACCCAGTGTTTCAGAAGCTCCATGGGTGCCCCTTCTGAGATTCTATGATTTTTAGCAAAGTCCTTAGATGATTCTTACCTACAGCAGTTTCAGGAAACATTACTCTGTGCCCTCATGGTATGTGTGCATACTTCTGTTGTTGCACATTCACTCAATTATAGTTACTTATTTACCTGTCAAATGTATCTACTAAACAATGAGCCTCTTGAAAGGAAGGATATTATCTTAATTTTAACGCTCAAGTCCAATCATAATGCCCTCTTAATAGAAGTTTTTGCACCAAATGAATGAATGTGAACAAATCTCCCCAAATCAGCCATATTTCATTTAATGATTCATGATTTCTCATAGGAACACATGAATTTAAGGAAACAAAATTATAAAGATTATTTCTTTTTTTCCCTTTGTTTTCTACTTAATATATAAGACTTAAAGAATTTAAGCCTTCTTTTCATTGTTATATTTATATTTTTGTGTACCTACATCAGGCATTATTAGAAACTAGAAATATAATAATAATAGCTAATATTTGTTGAAATTTTACCATCTTCCAGGAACAGTATCAAGGACTTTACATGCATTAAGTCATTTCATCCTCCCAACTAACCTGTAAGACAAATAGGTATTAACATTATCCCTCATTGTATAAATGAGGAAACCAAGGCACAGACAGAGTAGGTAATATATTTAAGCCAAACACCTAGGAAGTAGCAGAGCCAGTGTTTAAACCCAGGCAGTCTGCATCCAAAGACAGCTCATGCCCGTAACAATGTTTCCTGCCTCTGAATGTTGAATAAACATAGTCCCCACTCTTAAAGCCTCATGGGATAGACAGTCTCAAAAAGTATTTGCATAAACTGTTAAGGGTTTATAGGGTAAGGGAAATGGTTATATGAACACAGCATGGGAAGTTTTACATTTTGCCTAGAGGAGAGTAGGGGAAAAATATGAATGAAGAGAACTTGGCTTAGCTGCACAACCCTATATTCTCATGAGTGCATGCCTTTGCTTATGCTACCACTACATTAGGAATGCCTTTACAGAGAAGGTGATTGGGTTGAACATGAAAGGTGATTAGTAGGATTTAGCCTTGAGGAAAAGAAGATAATGCAAGGGCATTCCTAATGAAGTTGTAGCATAAGCAAAGGCATGGACTCATGAGAACACAGAGTTGCGTGGCTAAGCCAAGTTCACTTACAGCAGCTCCAAAGAAGGAAGTGGTAGATGGTGAGATGTGAAAGGACAGTGGTGAGAAAGGTGCAATAGCCATTAGATCTCTCACAGAAAGTCTAAGTGATTTGAGCAACAAGAGAATGTATTGCCTCATCAAACAGTCACAAAATAGGGCTGGCCCCAGGTATATAAGGCTTTAAACCATATGTTTAGTTAGGCACCTTGTGTCTTTCTTCTGGCCTCTCAACTTGGCTTCTGTCCCATTGGCTCTGTTCTCTGGCTGCAGCTCCAAGCCTCAATCATCTCATTACACAAAGCACTAAGCTCAGCGACTGAGACAGTCCACTTCTCCAACAGTTCCAAAAAAAAACAGGAAATGAATTTCATTGACACTGATTGACCAGATTTGAGTCACATGCTGGTCCCTGTTGATCCTGATCCAATCACTAGGGGGCAGAATGCACAGATGTCTAAACCACATATTCTGCCTTTGGAAATTATGAAGTAGGCGCAAAGCACATGCAGGTAGAATAACGAAGAGATAGACCCCAAAGTAGAATTGGGGTGCTGTTGTCACAAGAAGAGAGCATAAATGCTGTGCAGAAATATAACAAATATCCACTGAAGTTGAAGTTCATATTTTGAGAGATCTTGAATGTTGTCTGTAAACTAACCAAGGTATCTGCCTCATATTATGGAATTTTTTCCTAAACCTTTAGTAATGAGCTTTGTCTGATTACTGACCTTGTGTAGATCTCTGGTTCTTTGGGGCTGAAACTGAAGAGCAGGTTGCTGTATTTCCTTCAGTTGTGAGGATGTTCAACATAAAACAAGATGAAGGATTGAGCCTTGACTTTGGCTTTCTTGAGAAACACTCTCTCAGGCTTTCTCTGCTGAGTATTTTTTAAAGCTGTCTAAACAGATACCCCCACCCCCACCCCATCCACCCAATTCCCGTCCTATTGGCAGCCACTTTAGAAGGGAAGTGTGTGAAATGGGAATTGTTTAGATGGAAACAATCCTTCTGTGATGGCTTTGGCCTCCTCTGGCATGAATTGAGCATTTACAGTAGTGAAGACATGTTTTATTTATGTCATTTCCTCAAGACCTCTGGTTAGCTTCTCAATTTGCAATGCAAATTAGACATAGAAAAGATTTTATATACTCTACATACAATTCTCCATACATCCACATTCAGTGACAAATTGTAATCTTTTGGCCTAACAGTTGTAGTGTAATTTTAGATAATAAAAATATTCACCACTTACAGTTCTAGCTTATGCTAATAGACCCACAGTCATCAGAGATGCTGAGACTAAGCAACAGACCTGGGGCTCAGAAAAGTAACACTATTGATTGCACTGCCTTTTGAAAATGAAACTTGCAATGAGAGACTCTAACTTACACCCCAGAACTGGGAAGGAGGAGCAATTACCATGAATTCAAGCATCACTTGGCATGTGAGCTCTTGCTGGTGTCCTATCATACTCCAAGCAGCGGTGGGGGGACAGGGGGAAGACAGATATCAGAGCCACCTTTGAAAGATGGGAAAAAAAGACTTGTCTCTCTTCATCTGGTACTGCTTCAAGTTGATTGCGTCAGTGTGCACAGGGGTAGTTGGGCTATACTCGATACTAGCTAATTGTATGTCCTTTTGTGTAAGGATGTTGCTTAAGCGGCTACAGCATTAAAAGGGAATGCAGAGATAAAGAGATTTTAGATAAATCATTTTATAGAATCCACATGACTAATGGCTGGCTTGGCTCAGAAACTAAATTGTGAATTAGAATCAATAGCCCAAATGTAACAAATCTCACTCAGCCTCTGGTCACCCTTCAGTTTCTGCACAATCCCAATATTTGTCTTTATAAGGTAAGAGTTGCCAGCAGCTGACGACACACTGACCATTAGGCAGGGGTCCATAGTAACACCTGGCTATTAGAAAGATCTGACACACATCTCAGCTCATTCTTGGAAACAATGGTTCTTCTTGCATACCATCAGTAACATTCTTTCTCAAATCGAATTGCCTTACACAATGATTTTCTGTCTTCAAAAATTAGACTCATGTGCGCACAATATAAAACCATGTTATCCCTGATGACAAGGCTGAAAATGCTTTCTCCCACTGTCCTCTAAACTTTAGGAAAACAAATTGCTATTTTTATTTCCTATTGCATCTCTAGTGGGTGCACCCCGGGCACACAGCCCTTAAAATACCTCAGCAGCAGCTGCTATAGCAGCACAACTTTAGCTTCTTGTTACGAAAAGCCTCTGGGTTGCAATGGGGAGCAAGGTAGTCAATATATCGGACTTGGACAGTGCCCAAACAACTATTACAATTCAGACCATGATTTCTGGCCCAATTCTGGAAAAGTATTTGCTTTCCAAGATAAAAATCTGTTTGGATAAAATCCATTTGGTTAATAATTATCCACCCAGTTTTAGATCGCTTTCCTCATTTCTGTAAATAAAATTTCCTACATTGCCTCTCCCAGTGATTGATGAAAAGTGGACTTAAGTTTTGAGGAAGGAACCTGAAGAACATATCCAAGTCCTCACTTCCCTGTTTGGTAATAGTTGCACCTAATGTCTTCTGTTTTTCTTCCTGAATTAACTAGATAGTATAGTGTGTAGGGAGTACAAAGCCGGTATTCATTAGGAGTTACAGAGATTTAACATGGGTCACTAAAGTGCTGTATGTTGGCCTAATTTGAAAAATAATTCCCCAACTATGGCTAACGTATACTAGAAGTCAGTTTGTCTATCTGTGTAAATGAGGTTTTTGCAAACCTTAAGTTAGAACATATTTGTCAAAGAGTCAACACAGTAAGTTACAAGAGGGCATCTTTGGTTAAATAACAGAAGCTGATCTAATCACTAATTTGCAATACCTTTTCAATGAAAACAAACTATTAGACTCCTCTGAGAGACCAGATCAGACATTTGTTTCCTTCTTCCCTATTATCTAGATGCCCTCTTTTCATCACAGTATTTCTTTACCTTTAATAAATTGTTTTAAAGGTTGAGGACTACCAAGGGTGGAGGGAGGGCAGGGAAGCAAGGTTGCAAATGAATTTTACTGATAAAATCAGCCTTTTCAGGTGCTATCAACTTGAAATAAATAGAGCTCTTATACCACCTACACAGTCTTCCCGCTCCTGTGAGTATTCTTCCTTTTTTTTTCCTCTTTAAATCGTGGGACACAATTCTGCTTTCTCTCAGGAGATATATCGAGTTTCAATCAAACTATATAAAACCCAACCAAATAAAATCTGGTACAGGTCAACCACTGTAATAATGTGGAAAGGCTAAGAATGCTGCTGTTATTTAATCTTATGGTTTCTCTGAACCTTTCAAATCGTTTGGAGTTTCCCTGGGTTGCATAATCTAATAATGAAAACAAAATAAGGTTGTGGGATCTACCTTTTCTTTCTTTCTCTCTCTGATCTAAAGCTTGAAAATCTCTTTTCAATCTCTTCTCTTCAATTAATGAAATAGTTTCCCACCCCACTCCCATCCTGCCTGGAGACACAATTGCCATGGTTACCTGGATACCTTTTCTCAAAGAATATATGTAGTGGCAATTCGGCAATTTAGACGTCTCAGCGTATTGCACTTAGGAGCAGTAATGAGACCATTATGGAACTACTCGTAGTGAAAATACTATTGATGTTACAGTCTGAGATTAAAACTTTAATTTGTATTCATTTACTCCTTTAAAGAGATAAGGATGAGGAGGCTGGTCTCTAGCTAAATAGCAAGTTACTGACAGAAAATGTCATCCACTTGAGACAAGGTGTTGGGGCTGCCTCTCCTTGAACACATGTCAATGAGGCCGAAAGAATAGACAGAATCACCCACCAATCCAATACAAAGTTAGCAGTAAAAGGCCAGTGTGAAGAAGGGTGTATTTTGGGAGCAAGTGTTCCTCAATAGTGAATCCATGTGAAGGATCAGGGAAAGATACGCAGGGATATTGTCTTCATTTTATCTGAAAACAGTGCTTGTTTCAGTAAGCTGGATTTGGATCCTCTCATATAACGCCTTACAGATTTTCTCTGGGGAAAGAATACTTCTCTCTGAGCTTATGCTTTTCTGCTATAAAAAAAAAAATTAGTGCCTCTCTAAACCAGGGGTCTTAACATCAAGCCCATTCTAAAGAGTTGAAAGATGGTTGGCAAGTAATTTGAACTACTGATAATCAAAAGGCCCAAGTGGGCCAAGATTGCAATTTAAAGAAAACACATTAAAATGGAGTCAAGATTAACCCTATAATGTCATTTACTTTCTTACAACCTCATGGGCTGAATGGGAGAGAAAAGGGTTTAGTTACAGCAAGAATGCTGATAAATTCAATTAACTATGGGTACTGAAGCTAAAAGTACGGCTTATTACCATGGCTCAACATTATGTCCCTGATTACTTTTCGAGTATGCATTTTTCTGTGAATTAGTACAAGGCCTTTGATTAAATGAACCTGATCTCTTGGAAAGGCAAACAGGAAACACACTAAATTTCCCATTCACATTCCCAAACAATGTAATTTTTAGAGTGACTTAATAAAGAAATAAAACTCAGTTCAATCAGAATCTCTGGATTACAATTCCATACCCTGTACTAAAAACATGTTGTGGATGGGTCAGAATTAGAAAATTATCAAAGTGTGAAAATACTAGATTAAAATTATAGATTTGGGCCGGGTGCGGTGGCTCACACCTGTAATCCTAGTATTTTGGGAGGCCCAAGTGGGTGGATCATGAATTCAGGAGATCGAGACCATCCTGGATAACACAGTGAAACCCCGTCTCTACTAAAAATACAAAAATATTAGCCAGGCATGGTGGCAGGCACCTGTAGTCCCAGCTACTCGGGAGGCTGAGGCAGGAGAATGGCATGAACCTGGGAGGCGGAGCTTGCAGTGAGCCAAGATCACACCACTGCACTCCAGCCTGGGTGACAGAGCGAGACTCTGTCTCAAAAAAAAAAAAAATTAGGGATTCATGTTTATTACCTAACAATAAAGAAATACCATGGTTTAGAATTACATATAGGAGAACATAGAAATATTCATACATTTAAAGTTTTTAACATATACTAATACTTGTAATCTATAGGACAAAGAAGATGGGAGAAACAAGAGTTCTCATGCATTATTGGTGAGAATGGACTTACTCCATTCTTTCTAGAGGATAACTTGATAATATGTATAAAAATGCATATTTTTCTTCTACACAGACATTGTATTTCTAAGCATTTATCCTAAAGAAGTAATTGCATAAGTGCAACTAAAAAGAGAAAGAAAAAAAACACATCACAGCATCATTTGTTATAATCTGCACAAAACTGTAGACATCTTCAACTGCTTCTGTCCTTGAACTTGACTTATTTGTGACGGTATAAGAAAAAAACATTTGTTTTGAGAAATATTTGAGAAGACATTCACCAAATTGTTTTTTTTTTTTTTTTTTTTTTTTTTTTATTATACTTTAGGGTTTTAGGGTACATGTGCACAATGTGCAGGTTTGTTACATATGTATCCATGTGCCATGTTGATTTCCTGCACCCATTAATTCGTCATTTAGCATTAGGTGTATCTCCTAATGCTGTCCCTCCCCACTCCCCCCACCCCACAACAGTCCCCGGAGCGTGATGTTCCCCTTCCTGTGTCCATGAGTTCTCATTGTTCAATTCCCACCTATGAGTGAGAACATGCGGTGTTTGGTTTTTTGTCCTTGTGATAGTTGACTGAGAATGATGTTTTCCAGTTTCATCCATGTCCCTACAAAGGACACGAACTCATCATTTTTTATGGCTGCATAGTATTCCATGGTGTATATGTGCCACATTTTCTTAATCCAGTCTATCGTTTTTGGACATTTGGGTTGGTTCCAACTCTTTGCTATTGTGAATAGTGCCGCAATAAACATACGTGTGCATGTGTCTTTATAGCAGCATGATTTATAGTCCTTTGGGTATATACCCAGTAATGGGATGGCTGGGTCAAATGGTATTTCTAGTTCGAGATCCCTGAGGAATCGCCACACTGACTTCCACAATGGTTGAACTAGTTTACAGTCCCACCAACAGTGTAAAAGTGTTCCTATTTCTCCACATCCTCTCCAGCACCTGTTGTTTCCTGATTTTTTAATGATGGCCATTCTAACTGGTGTGAGATGGTATCTCACTGTGGTTTTGATTTGCATTTCTCTGATGGCCAGTGATGAGGAGCATTTCTTCATGTGTTTTTTGGCTGCATAAATGTCTTCTTTTGAGAAGTGTCTGTTCATGTCCTCTGCCCACTTTTTGATGGGGTTGTTTGTTTTTTTCTTGTAAATTTGTTTGAGTTCATTGTAGATTCTGGATATTAGCCCTTTGTCAGATGAGTAGGTTGCAAAAATTTTCTCCCATTGTGTAGGTTGCCTGTTCACTCTGATGATAGTTTCTTTTGCTGTGCAGAAGCTCTTCAGTTTAATGAGATCCCATTTGTCGATTTTGGCTTTTGTTGCCATTGCTTTTGGTGTTTTAGACATGAAGTCCTTGCCCACGCCTATGTCCTGAATGGTATTGCCTAGGTTTTCTTGTAGGATTTTAATGGTTTTAGGTCTAACATATAAGTCTTTAATCCATCTTGAATTAATTTTTGTATAAGGTGTAAGGAAGGGATCCAGTTGCAGCTTTCTATATATGGCTAGCCAGTTTTCCCAGCACCATTTATTAAATAGGGAATCCTTTCCCCATTTCTTGTTTTTGTCAGGTTTGTCAAAGATCAGATAGTTGTAGCTATGCGGCATCATTTCTGAGGGCTCTGTTCTGTTCCATTGATCTATGTCTCTGTTGTGGTACCAGTACCATGCTGTTTTGGTTACTGTAGCCTTGTAGTATAGTTTAAAGTCAGGTAGCGTGATGCCTCCAGCTTTGTTCTTTTGGCTTAGGATTGACTTGGCGATGCGGGCTCTTTTTTGGTTCCATATGAACTTTAAAGTAGTTTTTTCCAATTCTGTGAAGAAAGTCATTGGTAGCTTGATGGGGATGGCATTGAATCTATAAATTACCTTGGGCAGTATGGCCATTTTCACGATATTGATTCTTCCAACCCATGAGCATGGAATGTTCTTCCATTTGTTTGTATCCTCTTTTATTTCATTGAGCAGTGGTTTGTAGTTCTCCTTGAAGAGGTCCTTCACATCCCTTGTAAGTTGGATTCCTAGGTATTTTATTCTCTTTGAAGCAATTGTGAATGGGAGTTCACTCATGATTTGGCTCTCTGTTTGTCTGTTATTGGTGTACAAGAATGCTTGTGATTTTTGTACATTAATTTTGTATCCTGAGATTTTGCTGAAGTTGCTAATCAGCTTAAGGAGATTTTGGGCTGAGACAATGGGGTTTTCTAGATATACAATCATGTCATCTGCAAACAGGGACAATTTGACTTCCTCTTTTCCTAATTGAATACCCTTTATTTCCTTCTCCTGCCTGATTGCTCTGGCCAGAACTTCCAGCACTATGTTGAATAGTAGCGGTGAGAGAGGGCATCCCTGTCTTGTGCCAGTTTTCAGAGGGAATGCTTCCAGTTTTTGCCCATTCAGTATGATATTGGCTGTGGGTTTGTTGTAGATAGCTCTTATTATTTTGAGATATGTCCCATCAATACCTAATTTATTGAGAGTTTTTAGCATGAAGGGTTGTTGAATTTTGTCAAAGGCCTTTTCTGCATCTATTGAGATAATCATGTGGTTTTTGTCTTTGGTTCTGTTTATATGCTGGATTACATTTATTGATTTGCGTATGTTGAACCAGCCTTGCATCCCAGGGATGAAGCCCACTTGATCATGGTGGATAAGCTTTTTGATGTGCTGCTGGATTCGGTTTGCCAGTATTTTATTGAGGATTTTTGCATCAATGTTCATCAAGGATATTGGTCTGAAATTCTCTTTTTTGGTTATGTCTCTGCCAGGTTTTGGTATCAGGACGATGCTGGCTTCGTAAAATGTGTTAGGGAGGATTCCCTCTTTTTCTATGGATTGGAATAGTTTCAGAAGGAATGGTACCAGTTCCTCCTTGTACCTCTGGTAGAATTCAGCTGTGAATCCATCAGGTCCTGGACTCTTTTTGGTTGGTAAGCTATTGATTATTGCCACAATTTCAGAACCTGTTATTGGTCTATTCAGAGATTCAACTTCTTCCTGGTTTAGTCTTGGGAGGGTGTATTTGTCGAGGAATTTATCCATTTCTTCCAGATTTTCTAGTTTATTTGCATAGAGGTGTTTGTAGTATTCTCTGATGGTAGATTGTATTTCTGTGGGATCGGTGGTGATATCCCCTTTTTCGGTTTTTATTGCATCTATTTGATTCTTCTCTCTTTTCTTCTTTATTAGTCTTGCTAGCGGTCCATCAATTTTGTTGATCTTTTCAAAAAACCAGCTCCTAGATTCATTAATTTTTTGAAGGGTTTTTTGTGTCTCTATTTCCTTCAGTTCTGCTCTGATTTTAGTTATTTCTAGCCTTCTGCTAGCTTTTGAATGTGTTTGCTCTTGCTTTTCTAGTTCTTTTAATTGTGATGTTAGGGTGTCAATTTTGGATCTTTCCTGCTTTCTCTTGTGGGCATTTAGTGCTATAAATTTCCCTCTACACACTGCTTTGAACGTGTCCCAGAGATTCTGGTATGTTGTGTCTTTGTTCTCGTTGGTTTCAAAGAACATCTTTATTTCTGCCTTCATTTCATTATGTACCCAATAGTCATTCAGGAGCAGGTTGTTCAGTTTCCATGTAGTTGAGCGGTTTTGAGTGAGTTTCTTAATCCTGAGTTCTAGTTTGATTGCACTGTGGTCTGAGAGACAGTTTGTTATAATCTCTGTTCTTTTACATTTGCTGAGAAGAGCTTTACTTCCAACTATGTGGTCAATTTTGGAATAGGTGTGGTGTGGTGCTGAAAAAAAATGTATATTCTGTTGATTTGGGGTGGAGAGTTCTGTAGATGTCTATTAGGTCCACTTTATGTAGAGCTGAGTTCAATTCCTGGATATTCTTGTTAACTTTCTGTCTCGTTGATCTGTCTAATGCTGACAGTGGGGTGTTAAAATCTCCCATTATTATTGTGTGGGAGTTTAAGTCCCTTTGTAGGTCACTGAGGACTTGCTTTATGAATCTGGGTGCTCCTGTGTTGGGTGCATATATATTTAGGATAGTTAGCTCTTCTTGTTGAATTGATCCCTTTACCATTATGTAATGGCCTTCTTTGTCTCTTTTGATCTTTGTTGGTTTAAAGTCTATTTTATCAGAGACTAGGATTGCAACCCCTGCCTTTTTTTGTTTTCCAGTTGCTTCATAGATCTTCCTCCATCCCTTTATTTTGAGTCTATGTGTGTCTCTGCACGTGAGATGGGTTTCCTGAATACAGCACACTGATGGGTCCTGACTCCTTATCCAGTTTGCCAGTCTGTGTCTTTTGATTGGAGCATTTAGCCCATTTACATTTAACGTGAATATTGTTATGTGTGAATCTGATCCTGTCATTATGATGTTAGTTGGTTATTTTGCTCGTTAGTTGCTATAGTTTCTTCCTAGCCTCGATGGTCTTTACAATTTGGCATGTTTTTGCAGGGGCTGGTACCGGTTGTTCCTTTCCATGTTTAGTGCTTCCTTCAGGAGCTCTTTTAGGGCAGGCCTGGTGGTGACAAAATCACTCAGCGTTTGCTTGTCTGTAAAGTATTTTATTTCTCCTTCACTTATGAAGCTTAGTTTGGCGGGATAGGAAATTCTGGGTTGAAAATTCTTTTCTTTAAGAATGTTGAATATCGGCCCCCACTCTCTTCTGGCTTGTAGAGTTTCTGCTGAGAGATCAGCTGTTAGTCTGATGGGCTTCCCTTTGTGGGTAACCCGACCTTTCTCTCTGGGTGCCCTTAACATTTTTTCCTTCATTTCAACTTTGGTGAATCTGACAATTACGTGTCTTGGAGTTGCCCTTCTCGAGGAGTATCTTTGTGGCGTTCTCTGTATTTCCTGAATCTGAATGCTGGCCTGCCTTGCTAGATTGGGGAAGTTCTCCTGGATAATATCTTGCAGAGTGTTTTCCAACTTGGTTCCATTCTCCCCATCATTTTCAGGTACACCAATCAGACGTAGGTTTGGTCTTTTCACATAGTCCCAAATTTCTTGGAGGCTTTGTTCATTTCTTTTTATTCTTTTTTCTCTAAACTTCCCTTCTCTCTTCATTTCATTCATTTCATCTTCTATCAGCGATACCCTTTCTTCCAGTTGATCGCATCTGCTACTGAGGCTTCTGCATTCTTCGCGTAGTTCTCGAAACTTGGCTTTCAGCTCCATCATCTCCTTTAAGCCCTTCTCTCCATTGGTTATTCTAGTTATCCATTCTTCTAATTTTTTTTCAAAGTTTTTAACTTCTTTGCTATTGTTTTGAATTTCCTCTCGTAGCTCAGAGTAGTTTGATCGTCTGAAGCCTTCTTCTCTCAACTCATCAAAGTCATCCTCCATCCAGCTTTGTTCCGTTGCTGGTGAGGAACTGCGTTCCTTCGGAGGAGGAGAGGTGCTCTGTTTTTTAGAGTTTCCAGTTTTTTTGGTCTGTTTTTTCCCCATCTTTGTGGTTTTGTCTACTTTTTGTCTTCGATGATGGTGATGTACAGATGGGTTTTTGGTGTGGATGTCCTTTCTGTTTGTTAATTTTCCTTCTACCAGACAAGACCCTCAGCTGCAGGTCTGTTGGAGTTTACTAGAGGTCCACTCCAGACCCTGTTTGGCTGGGTGTCAGCACCAGTGGCTGCAGAACAGCGGATTTTCGTGAGACCACAAATTCAGCTGTCTGATAGTTCCTCTGAAAGTTTTGTCTCAGAGGAGTACCCGGTTGAATGAGGTGTCAGTCTGTCCCACTGGGGGGGTGCCTCCCAGTTAGGCTGCTCAGGGGTGAGGGACCCACTTTAGGAGGCAGTCTGTCCGTTCTCAGATCTCCAGCTGCGTGCTGGGAGAACCACTACTCTCTTCAAAGCTGTCAGTCAGACAGGGACATTTAAGGCTGTGGAGGTTCTCGCTGAGTTTTTGGTTGTCTGTGCCCTGCCCCCAGAGGTGGAGCCTACAGAGGCAGGCGGGCCTCCTTGAGCTGTGGTGGGCTCCACCCAGTTCGAGCTTCCTGGCTGCTTTGTTTACCTAAGCAAGCCTGGGCAATGGCGGGCGCCCCTCCGCCAGCCTCGCTGCCGCCTTGCAGCGTGATCTCAGACTGCTGTGCTAGCAATCAACGAGACTCTGTGGGCATAGGACCCTCCGAGCCAGGTGCGGGACACAATCTCCTAGCGTGCCGTTTTCCAGGCCCGTTGGAAAAGCGCAGTATTAGGACGGGACTGACCCGATATTCCAGGTGCCGTCTGTTTTCCCTTTGTTTGACTAGGAAAGGGAACTCCCTGACCCCTTGCGCTTCCCGAGTGAGGCAATGCCTCGCCCTGCTTCGGCTCGCGCACAGTGCGCTTCACCGACTGTCCTGAACCCACTGTTAGGCACTCCCTAGTGAGATGAAACCGGTACCTCAAGCAGAAATGCAGAAATCACCCGTCTTCTGTGTCGCTGGGGCTGGGAGCTGGAGACCGGAGCTGTTCCTATTCGGCCATCTTGGCTCCACCCCCAGATGCATGACATCGACATTCACCAAATTGTTAACACGGTTATTTTTGGTGGGGGGGAATCTGGATGATTTTTAATTTCTTCTTTCTACTTCTCTTTTTTACAACAAGCATGTATCAGTTTTACAATCAGACAACAATTTAGCGTTAAGGGTTGAATCATGTTCTCCCCAAAATATGTTAAAGTCCAAACTCATAGTACCTCAGAATCTCATCTTATTTGAAAAGAGTCTTTGCACATGTAATCTGAAAAATCAAGTTAAAATGAGATCATTCTGAATTAGAGTGGGCCCTGATCCAATATAACTGTTGTACTCATAAGAGAGACACGCAGGAAGAAGATGGCCATGCAACCAAGGAGGCAGAGACTGGAGTGAGGCATCTACAAGCCAAAGAATGCCAAGATTAGCAGCAAACACCAAAAGCTGGAAGAAGCAATAAAAGGTTCTCCTCTCAGGTTTCAGAGGGTGGTTGTTCCTGCCAACACCTTGATTTCAGACTTCTAGTCCCCAGAACTGTGAAAGAATAAATGCCTGTCATTTTAAGACACCTAGTTTGTGGTACGTTGTTATGGCAGTCCTAAGAAACCAACACAAAAGCTATTTTAATTTGGGAAGGAAATTTCATTTACTATACAGATGCAATAAAAAGTCTCCTCATTCTACTATGCCACACATGGAATAGCAAACTCCTCTATTAACTGCTCTGCATAAAATATAGTAATCTGAAATTGAATTAACTGCTCACAGAAAAAGGAAGTGGAAAGGTTCTATCAGGTGGGTGCAAAAGTAATTGCACCAACCTAATGTTTTTTAGTTTTTCTACAGATGACGTAAATGCTGAAGTGGTTCTGAACACATCCCTAGGCAACAGAAGCGTCATTTTTCAAGGACCCCAAAGACTCCTCCTTCTCTGAACCATCACAAATATTATGAAGTATCCAGAGATCTGTCTTATTGATGGAATACTTTAAAGAATTTCAGGCCAGTTTGTCATAATTTTCATGTTTTCCCTCAACCATATTAAATGTGATTGTAACAATGAGCTGAAAGGAAAATTAGGTCCCAAGTGTTTTGGCATTTTTTCAGTATCGAAGGTCAACCACATAGCAGTGAGCCAGAATGCGTTGTGAACAGACATATGGCATTTGTTGGGGAGGAGAAAGGGTGGGAGAAGGAGTGTCCTGTTTTCCAGCTGCCTTCTAAAGTCAGGCTTGATTGCTATAAAATCTTGTTGCATTTCATGTAGCCTCATAGTCATTTTCTTTCTAAAATGACCTTTGGTAATCTTGAGAACCAAGAAGACAAGTCTCCAGGAAACTCATTCCTTCTGATTGAGCTAGGTCTCTAGCAATGTAAAATTGAGGCTCTAATTGCACCAGCAGTGGACAAATGTCTTAGTTCAGTACTAAAGTCTGAACAGTGGGGCAAAGAACTACTCAACAAGGAAGCTTCTCAAGAAGAAGGCTACAGCTTATAGAAAGTATAATACTAGGCTGAAGTCACTCATATTCTCTTTAGAGTAACTATACTGATACTAATTTAATAAAATCATACCTGTTTGGATGCTCATATGATAGAGAATTCAGTGAAACACAGCCAACTGTGGATGCATGGGGAGGATATGTATGCACCTAGTGTGATTTGGAAGATAACTAAGGGGCCAAGGATTAGTCAAGCACTTGGGCAGTTTCAAATGACAGAAACCCAATTCTATCAAGTTATACGAAGAAAAAGAAAAGGGATTCTGTTGGGAAATCAAAGGGTAGAGGTGGCATCCATTCTCTAAGGGCTCATTAAATATGTGTCTGTCACTGTGCTCCCTTTTTAGATATGTTCTCCTTGGGAAGTAGCCTTATGTTTTTTTTTTCCTAGCAAATGTTCTTCCATCTGGACTTCTTCCATCTGGCCAGAACAAGTAGGTATAACTCCTGATTGGCATTCTTATGGCTCACAATCCAAAATGAAAGCAAAAAAGAGGAGAAAAATTCTCCTTTCTCTGTGTCCATATATAAATATTCCAGAGAAGTTCTCTGTTGGATTTGGAATAGATGTTCACACTTGAGTCAACTATCCTGGTCAAGTAGATGTGGCGCTCTGATCATCCAGGCCTGAATCTGCAGCCAGGAGGGCAGGGCGCTGAGACTTGTAGCTCTATTAAGACTAAGTGGAGTGGAAAGATCAACATGGAGTTCTGCTATCCAGAGAAAGAGGAAAGTGATGCAAGAAAGACAGACAGTAGATGCCCACTAGAATACTTTCGTTCGCCAAATGCTAACTCATCTCTTCTTGACCTAGACTTCCATGTCACTTGAAATCTTTGTTTTACTCTTTTAGGTTACAACTGCCATGCATTATATAAAAAATAGATGTAGATAGATAGCTACTATGTAAATATTCAAAGATTACAAATGGCTCAAACCTTGCAGAGCTGACAAAAAGCAATGACAAGCCAAATTCTATAAACAAGTAAATAAAACCTGATTGCAAAATAAAACTTGTACATGAGCTGAGCTTTAAATTAAGGAACAGTTAGGTATATAATGTTGGGAAGTATAAGAACAGCTTATTTTTTAAAAGCAAGCTATACATAAATATAAAGCTACCTTAAAAAAAAGTCAAAAAGGCAACTCACTAATTTGGGGATAAAATACAAATACCAAATGCATAGTTACAATTTTTCCTATTCAAGCAGGAATACTATGTTTGACCATGCAAAAATGTTTCCTCTATGAAGCAGGAGGTCCAGTTCACCTCATAAATAGGTATAGTCAGTGTTGCATTTTCCCCTTAAAGTGGAGTCTAGGCCACCAAAAAGTTTGTCTTTTAGAAAAAACATTTATGAAGAATTATGAATGACTTACAAAACAAAAGTTGTGAATTTGTAGCAGTGTGGTTCTTAGAGATGGAGGATTTACCATTTAAGCCATGGCAAAAGTTGAAGCCTAAGCTTGACTTCTGCTCATCACCCTCTTTCCCACTCGCAGGACCTTGAACGTGACTTGCATGTGCTCAGGGTCTCACGGTTTGCCTCAGACTAAGATTACATCATAAAGATCTCATTCCCCAGACCCTCTGGCACCCTGAGGTAGAAGTATTTATTTTTATTTCCTCCTTTTAGGTATCAACTTTTAAGGGAAAACTCCAGGTGATAAAGCTGTGTTTCCAATTGGGAATCAAATAATCTTTTCACACCCTTTTAACCAGGGCCTCAGCTGGAACCACCTGGAGCCTGGACAGACTCATTTATGAGACAGGAAAGATTCAGGAGCCTACTTCATAAAAAATAAAGTTTCTAAAACAAGGGAGTTAATTTTCCAATATTCACATGTGTATTGTCTACTCCTGATTGCCTGAGCTCAGGAGTTCGAGACCAGCCTGGGCAACACAGTGAAACCCCGTCTCTTATAAAATACAAAAAATTAGCCAGGCGTGGCAGCACGTGCCTGTAGTCCCAGCTACTCAGGAGGCTGAGGCAGGAGAATTACTTGAACCCGGGAGGCAGAGGTTGCAGTGAGCCAAGATCGCACCACGGCACTCCATGCACTCCATCCTGGACAACAGAGGGAGACTCTGTCTCCAAAAGAAAAAAAAAAAAAGCCTATGATCTAACTAGCAGTTTTCCAATTTTTGAAAAATTAGAACATAAATGATCGATCAAAATTGCTTCATCCAGACAATCTCTGTCAACATTTTGATATGTTATTTAAGATTTTAATTCCTATGTAAACATGAAATGTAAATATATTTTTTCACAGGAGTAATTTTATAACAAATACTTTATTACCATTTTTAAAATGCAATATAACTTTTTAAATTTAAATTAGTATTTCTTTAACTTTAATTATTTTTTACATAGAAAAACTGAACCCACAGACTTAGAGATATAATTGCTAGGTCAAAGAGTTTGCAGAATCTTTTGGGCTTAGGTTGTTGGGCAAATTGCCATCCAGAAATGTGTAAGACTTCTCATTTTCTCTCATGTCAACCAGGGAATCAGTACATTTTAGAATTTCTGACTATTTGGGGGTGGGAGTTAATATCACCATGCATTTTCTCTTTAAAGACACATTTTTTTCACATTTAGTATATCTGAAATCAGAGTACATCTTGCAATAGATAGTGAGTTTATGTTGTGCTACAATTTAATGAACAGGATTTTTTTCTTTTTTAATAGCACTTCAAGTTTAATAACAGCGTAATCAATAGTGTGTTAGATTCCATGAAATATGGTACCTCAATCTAAGCAATTTTATGTTTTGGCCCAGTAAAATTTTTCCTTTCCACCCACAAGCTTCTGGGACCAGTTGCCCTTGCTAACTGCTTACGGAGTGCTCAAAGTATGTAAATTCAATTCAACTTTTATTCAAGTCTCTCTGCATATGGCTCAGGGAATACAAAGACGAACATGACAGTGCTGAGAAAAACTTAATTAGGAAGGTCACTGCATAAAAACCATGTAATGAATTTTCTTTCAAAACCTTTGTGGAACAAGGCAGAATATAAATAAATAAAAACATTATACATACAGAAGCCAAACAGACATAAATTTCAGATCATCTGTCCCACACATTCCCTCTATTGTTGCAGATAACCAAGAGCTGTACTGAGCAACCTGCAGCTCCTTGAAGACATCCTGTTCTCTAAGCCTCCGTGAAGGTGTAACTGCGGCTCACTCTAGCTCAAAGGATGTCTCCTTTCCTCACGCTTTTACATGGCCAACCCCTGCTCAGCCTTCAAACCTCAGAGCAGAGGCCACCTCCCTTGGCAAGTTGTTCTGACTCCATCTTTCTCTTTCTCTGCCTTCTGTCAAAAGCCCCTCCTCTCTGTGGACCCACAGTTCTTCCACAGTACTTAGTACTTAAGTAACCCCTAATAACACATATCAGAGTAACCCACTGAGAGTAACCCACAAGGACTGAGGAGGTGGCATGACGTAAAGTGCAAAAGCAAGACTGCCCTGGCCCCATCTATCTGTGGGGAGTTTCTAGTAACCACTTTTTTTTTTTTTTGAGATGGAGTCTCGCTCTGTTGCCCAGGCTGGAGTGCAATGGTGTGATCTCAGCTCACTGTAAGCTCTGCCTCCCTGGTTCAGGCGATTCTCCTGCCTCAGCCTCCCAAGTAGTTAGGATTACAGGCGGGCGCCACCATGCCCGGCTAATTTTGTATTTTTAGTACAGACAGGGTTTCACCATGTTAGCCAGGCTGATCTCAAACTCCCGACCTCAGGTGATCCGCCCGCCTTGGCTTGCCAAAGTGCTGGGATTACAGACGTAAGCCACCGCGCCCAGCCTAGTAACCACTTTTAAATCTCAATTGTTTTATCCACAAATGGAAGTTTATACTGTCTAGTTGGAAGGATGGTTTGGAGGACTTTAATAAAGCATATGAAGCATTTAGTACAGGGACTGTCCATTAGACAGCATTGAAAAAATTAATCCCTGGCTCACTGGTTTTTCTCCCACAACAGAACAAGGACCTCGGGAGGGCATAGAGTATGTCTTTTATTTCTATGATCCCCAGTTACCTGGCAAGGAGTAAATTCTCAGTACAGGTGTGTTAGAGTATTCACATAGAACAGCCAAGCCCACAGCCTTAGGGGCTAAAAGAAATGAGATGACAGGCTTCTCTTTTTGGCTCAGAGAGAGCTTTAGTGCTTTGTGCATGTCCTCCTACTATCTCTCTGTACAGAGAGGTTCTGTTTATTTGAGCCTAGTGATGTGAAAAGCAATCAAAAGGACTGTAAAAATCTCAATAGACATATCTTTTTTTTTTTTTGAGAAACCATCCTTCATAACTGTCTAGGGTATTTTTTTTTTCTTTTCCTGCTTACAAGGAGTCTTAACACTGATAACAAGAAGAGGGTAACATAGGTATTAGCAACCACTGCATTCGTTTATTTCATTTACTTCTTATGCCCACTCAGAGGGGGAATGGGATGATCATTTAGGCATCTTCTTAGGCAGCATGAATGACTAGGACAAAGTGTAATAATGGATGGGCACAATGCCTAGAATGATTGTATCAAATGACTCCACTGCTTAGAGCAGGAAATCTTTGCTTTCTTGAAACAAAGGATAGGGCTAAACTCTCAAAAGAATAAGATACTGAGACACATCAGGAAGTTACCCCACCCCAAAATGTCAACATACGTGGCTCTGCTGGTGCCTAAACTGATGGCAGCAGAGCTTACTTTCCTGATATATTATTCCTTGTTGGAATGCCATTGTATTTGACTGTAGTAACAGCAACAGCTGTAGCTCCCATGTACTGAATACCTCCAGTCTTCCAGGTACAGATATGCTCCATCATTTAATTTTCCAAGCAATCCTATGAAGTAAGTATATTCCCCATTATATAGATAAGGAAAATGAGGCTTAGAAGTGGCATAACTTGCCTAAGTTGCTGGGAAGGATGAGAACTGGGAATCAAACCCAGCTCTATCTGAGTCCAAGCATATGCAGACCTCAGAAGTTAGGTCTCAAATTGGCACAGCTTTAAGACTTGCTCCCTCCTCTAGCCATGTTTTCTACCACCCTTTTCCAAACTTTACACTGAAGACATATCAAACTTCTTTTAGTTTCTCCAACATACTATGAGAACTTTTTTTCTCTTTTCTTGCCCTCTTTACTTTCAATCTTCCTTTACCTGGCTCACACTTTCAGGCCTCAGCTAAAATGCCACTTCAGGGAATGTATTTCCTGACAGCCTACCACCATCCCCACATATTGCTGGGTGGCCTTGCTACGTGCTTCCAGAGCTACTTGGCATTCCCCCATATTGGCATGGATTACATGGCATAATTACTCTTAGATCATTGTCTGTGTCCTTCATTAGACAGTGTCATAGTCCATTCAGGCAGCTATAATAAAATATCATAAGCTGAGTAGCTTATAAACAACATAAATTTGTTTCCCCTAGTTCTGGAAGCTGGAAAGTCCAAGGTTAAGGTGCTGGTAAACTTGGAGTCTGGTGAGGGCCTGTGTTCTGGCTCATAGACAGTGCCTTCTAGCTGTACCTCACATGATGGAAGGAATGAGGATCTATCTGGAGCCTATTACATAATGGCACTAATTCCATTCGTGAGGGCTCTGCCCTCATGATCTAGTCACCTCTCAAAGGCCCCAGCTCCTAATACCATCACCTTGGGGCTTAAGATTTCAACATATGAATTTTGAGAGGCACAGATAGATTTTAAGTACTTTGAGGACTGGATCTAAGTCTGTCTGATTTACTGTTGAGTCTTCAATGCCTAGAAACTAATATAAGTTCAATACATAATAGTAGGGAAAATAAATAAATGCATAAACTAGTCAATGGTAACTGATGGAGTATGAATGCTTTGCAATAGAAAAGTGGTAATTTCCCAGGTTTTTTTCCAAACCGAAGGCAAATTCTATCTCCTCCATCATTCTACATTCAGATTACCCCTGTTTACAGACATTATCAGCTGGTGATCTGGAAGAACGTGCTCTATGTTGTTAGAATAATAGTCCTTGTTCACCTCAGCAACACCTTTCAATCAAAAAAAAAAAAAAAATTGGTCTCTGATTTCTCTTTCAGCTTTGAGGAAATTGGATACAACTTTCAAATATTTAGTTTTAAATTTTAGGCTACAGCTAAACCTAGGAAAGTTACAGGTATATTTGTTGAGGCCAAAGCCTCCCCAGGCACCCAACACGTGCTTTTTTTTTTTTTTTTTTTGCTTATGAAAAACTACTACCTCTTCTAACTCCAGGACACCTCAGAACTTCCTTTTGTCACAACAGGTCACATGTTCTTAAATGGGTCTCAGTTTGCTTCTCTCTGGAAGCTTGGTGATCTCCCTGAAGTAGAAATTTCAGAATAAAATGAGATGGCCCTTAATGGTATCCCAAGTGTGGTTGATAATGGGTTTTATTTTTTCTTTTGTTTTTTTCTCAACAATCAGGCGCCATAGCCAAAATACTTATCTGAGAGAGAATGGGAATAAAAACTCCCTAATAATCATTTTTAAAATCTTTTGATTTTTTAAAGAAATAATTAAGGTGCAGCTTTGACCTGCTCTGTAATCAGAGGATTGGGTTCCCTGGATACAGACTTTGTGCTGTTCTACTTAACCAAAGAGCAACTTGGGTGTTTATCCAGGATACTCCTCAAGGATCTAATATGTTAATTGAAAAAAAATCTTGGGAAATAACTTTATAACCAAAAAATTCATCCAGTTGGAAACACATGGGATTATTTTCCAGTCCCTGTTACTTGAAATCTCAGCTGCTGAAGCAAAGGATATTAAAAATATATATAAGAATTTCTCAAAGAGCAAACAATTAATTACAATTCCAAGGTAGAATACAACCAGCTTTAATTAAAACAGCATACAATATAATTCCCACATGGATATTTTAGCATGCTTAGTGCTGGTACAGGTAAAGAAACAGTTTCCTAGGCTGTCCTTCCAGATTCTCAAGGCTTCTTTGATACCTCCACAGCTGTAATATCTCTGCTGGATATAGCTTTCTCCTCCTGCCCCCTTGCTCAAGGAAGTCTTCTTGATCTACTTCAGTATTTGATATCTCTCTGCATATACTAGGTAGTTAGTTTTCCTTTTCTCACTGCTCTGCGACCTTGTTTATCATGATCACAAATGGGATGTATATAAAGAAGAAGAAAGCTAGGAGAAGATTCAGCCACCTGGGCCACTAGAGTCTTCAGTCTCTTCATGGAATCTATTGTCCAAAGATCTGTTTGGTAGTCTGTTCTCATGCTGCTAATAAAGACATACCCAACACTTTATAAAGGAAATACAATTTATAAAGGAAAGAAGTTTAATGGACTCACAGTTCCACATGGCTGGGGAGGCCTCACAGTCATGACAGAAGGCAAAGGAGAAGCAAAGGCATGTCTTACATGGCAGCAGACAAGAAAAAGTGCCAAGCAAAAGGTGGAAAAGCTCCTTTTAAAACCATGAGACCTCCTGAGAACTCACTCACTACCACAAGAACAGCAGTATAGGGGGTAACCACACCCATGATTTAATTACCTCCCACTGGGCCCCTCCTATGACATGTGGGGATTATGGGAACTACCATTCAAGATGAGATTTGGGTGGGGACACAGCCAAACCATATCAATTTAGTATCTTTGGTAATTCAAATTATCCTTTCAAACCAGGATAGAAAGCTGAGGGACAGGCTGATAACCTAATAAACCCTAGAATACAATAGGCCTTGAATTCAGGAATCCCAGTTCCCTGGAGATGACTTTGACCTAATTTAAGGAAAACAAACAAATAAAAGGGAGTGATGTGTTGTAAATAGTTACTGAATGAATGGGTGGGCCAATCTACATGAGTATTCTTTTTTTTATTATTATACTTTAGGTTTTAGGGTACATCTGCACAATGTGCAGGTTTGTTACATATGTAGCCATGTGCCATGTTGGTTTGCTGCACCCATTAACTCGTCATTTAGCATTAGGTATATCTCCTAATGCTGTCCCTCCCCCCTCCCCCCACCCCACAACAGTCCCCAGAGTGTGATGTTCCCCTTCCTGTGTCCATGAGTTCTCATTGTTCAATTCCCACCTATGAGTGAGAACATGTGGTGTTTGGTTTTTTGTCCTTGCGATAGTTTACTGAGAATGATGGTTTCCAGTTTCATCCATGTCCCTACAAAGGACATGAACTTATCATTTTTTATGGCTGCATAGTATTCCATGGTATATATGTGCCACATTTTCTTAATCCAGTCTATTGTTGTTGGACATTTGGGTTGGTTCCAAATCTTTGCTATTGTGAATAGTGCCGCAATAAACATATGTGTGCATGTGTCTTTATAGCAGCATGATTTATAGTCCTTTGGGTATATACCCAGTAATGGGATGGCTGGGTCAAACGGTATTTCTAGTTCTAGATCCCTGAGGAATCGCCACACTGACTTCCACAATGGTTGAACTAGTTTACAGTCCCACTAACAGTGTAAAAGTGTTCCTATTTCTCCACATCCTCTCCAGCACCTGTTGTTTCCTGACTTTTTAATGTTGGCCGTTCTAACTGGTGTGAGATGGCATCTCATTGTGGTTTTGATTTGCATTTCTCTGATGGCCAGTGATGATGAGCATT
Source organism: Symphalangus syndactylus (assembly GCF_028878055.3). Taxonomy (NCBI): domain Eukaryota; kingdom Metazoa; phylum Chordata; class Mammalia; order Primates; family Hylobatidae; genus Symphalangus; species Symphalangus syndactylus. Next base: position 39,912,447 of record NC_072429.2, read on the forward strand.
TTTTCGTGTGTTTTTTGGCTGCATAAATGTCTTCTTTTGAGAAGTGTCTGTTCACATCCTTTGCCCACTTTTTGATGGGGTTGTTTGTTTTTTTCTTGTAAATTTGTTTGAGTTCATTGTAGATTCTGGATATTAGCCCTTTGTCAGATGAGTAGGTTGCGAAAATTTTCTCCCATTTTGTAGGTTGCCTGTTCACTCTGATGGTAGTTTCTTTTGCTGTGCAGAAGCTCTTTAGTTTAATTAGATCCCGTTTGTCAATTTTGGCTTTTGTTGCCATTCCTTTTGGTGTTTTAGACATGAAGTCCTTCCCCATGCCTATGTCCTGAATGGTACTGCCTAGGTTTTCTTCTAGGGTTTTTATGGTTTTAGGTCTAACATGTAAGTCTTTAATCCATCTTGAATTAATTTTTGTATAAGGTGTAGGGAAGGGATCCAGTTTCAGCTTTCTACATATGGCTAGCCAGTTTTCCCAGCACCATTTATTGAATAGGGAATCCTTTCCCCATTTCTTGTTTTTGTCAGGTTTGTCAAAGATCAGATAGTTGTAGATATGTGGCATTATTTCTGAGGGCTCTGTTCCATCACGCTACCTGACTTCAAACTATACTACAAGGGTGGGCCAATCTAAACAATTCAGTTCAAACATATTAGGAAGGTTCAAAGAGTTTGAAATTCTCCTGGTGTTTCAGGAAGAATGACAGGAAATATTGCAGATTATTGCTGATGAGTGGACATGGATATGCTGCTGGAGGTTGGGGGAAAAAGTCTGGATTCATCCATTCACTCACACATGTGCATGCATCCACACATATGCCATGCGTGCACTCACACACAATTCTCTTCTAAATTAGTCTTCTACATTATATAGGAAAGTAACTTCTTTATTAATTGTTAAGAGAATTAAGAGGTGTTTTCCATTTATAGTCAACTCACTGTAAACTATGTTATGCAAAGAATAAGCTAAGGTGGGACTAATTAGAACCCATAGATATTTCTCAAACCTCACTTTGAACAATTTCGGTCCTTTCTACCACCCACCCAAGTTACCCCCAGGTTTTTCCCATATCTGCTAATAAAAAGCTAAAAGTGGCTTGAATTTTATTCGCAGTGCCTCTTGTTTACCCTCGACTAGAGTTGCTAGAAATAATGAAATGCCTCAAAAGCCAAGAAAGAAGGAAGATGACTTCTGAGTAAATCTCGATAGGGAAACAGTCAACCCTTGAATCTTTGAATTGGTGCTATAGGGTACCCTTGACTGGAGTTAAGTTGATCAAAACAGCACTGCCTATTTAGAAAGAAGAGATTATTGAGAGAAGGTGCTATTTCTGGACAGTTCCAAGAAGGCCTATTGTGAGCTAGCAGTCAAGAAATTTCGTCTCAAAGCTGCAGGGAGGTCAGCAATCTTCTTACCTCCGTTTCCCATTGTGTAGCAGAAGAATAACAAGAAGGTTGGATCTGCACTCAGAAACACTAAGATGGGAAACATCTTAAACTTAAAACATTTTCATCATATTGCCACTTCCCAATGTATTATTGTGGAAGACTCTGGCTTGTGTTACAGAGATATCACTTTCTCCTCCTTTCAATTGTAGTTGAGCATAGAAGAGCTCAACTATAGAAGTATAGAGTATAGAATTATAGAGTATAGAAGAGCACTAAAAAAAAATTATCTTTGGCACAATAGCGAACAAAATATTCAGGCAACTAGCCGGAACACCGGTGAGAATTTACATTCACTGGACATGTGAGGGGGACTTTATTGTAATATGGTGAGCAATTAAGCTTTTGCAAGTTAAAAGTAATACCATGTGGTATTTGCTAAGCATTCTCCTGGGTGTTTAGCTATATCCAAGAGACTAGTCTCTGCATTCCAAAAAGAGAAAGGTGGGATGAGAATACATAAAAAAGAAATTTTAGACATAAAATTCTGATATCAACAAAGAGAAATGAGCTTCGGCTTCAACAAGAATGAGAGCATCAGGGTTCAAGAGAAACTACAATGTCAATGAATCCCAGGTACAAGCCTTTTCTTCTGCATTTTTAATTCATATTCCCTTATCCTCTGAGTTGACACTTCATGTCCACCTAACCCCACTACCCTTTTTGTGAATGGTAGAGAGAAAATATTACCACCTTAACCTGGGAAGCCTGTTCAAAACAGGCTAGTCAATTTTCCCTGAATCATAGAACTGTGATCATTGCCTCTCTCTTCCCCTCCAGACCACTGGGCCATTGCCACAATCCCTCCAGGGCCTCTCTTCTTTCCCCCAAGAAAGAATTATAAATTGAAAAGTCATCCCACAAATAAAGACCCAGAGGAGTTAGTGATATTTAGAGCTACAAAAAAATGCTATTTTTCTCCAGTACTCCCCATGACCAGCCACATGGACTTTTTATCTAATCCTGAGCAAGCCAAGCTTATTTCTCCCTTGGCACATCTGTCCTTGTTGTTCCTTCTGCCTGTGCTGCTGTTCCTCCAGAGAGACTCTTGCTTGACTGGATCCTCACTGACCAGCTCTCAGTATAAGCATCCTCTCCTCTGAAAATCCTTCTGGACTATTCAATCTAAAGCGGCCCTGCATTCCACTCTTTCTATCACATAACCCTGATTTGCTTTCTTCATAATAGTGCCACTATCAGAAAATGTTCATCTATTGGTTTATGCATTTCTAGTCTGTCTTCTGCCTATAAAACATAAATTCCGTGAGACCAGGGACCAATTTCTAGTCTGTATCCCCAGAATCAAGGATAATAACTGGCAGATCACAGGCATTATAGATCATTGTTTAATTTGCAAAATTGTGAGAGTTTTACTATGTATTAGGCACTCTTTATTTATATTATCTTAATTCTAACCCCAAACCTGTACTATACATACTACCTTATTTTACAGATAAAAGAGCAGAGGCTTGGAGATATCAAATAACTCTTGTAAATGGCAAGCCAAGATATAAACCCTAGTAGTCCATCTCCAGAGCCCACACACAAAACTGCTGCTTATTTTATGTTTACAATATAATATAGAAATCTTTTTTTTGAAGTTTAAGCTTGTATTAATAAAATTAAGCCCATTTTTTTTCCTGTAGGACTTCTCATAACTTTTACTATGCTAACGTACCCCATGATTCACCAAGATAAGTATATTATATCCATCATTTCTCAATCAATTTTTTTCTTTTCTTCTTTTTGCCATTGACTCTTCTTTTTCATGGAGTCTCTGGACATTTCTTTTAACTATGTTTCTCCTGCATTTCTTTGGAAAGTGTTCTCATATTCAGTGCATGTTTCCTAAAACTATATCAGAACCATAGATCTGCCGCTGACTTGTTCATTCAACAAATGTTTTTTGAATGTCTATTACGTGCCAGGCACATTTCTAGAAACTGTGAAATGATATGTCACTGAACAAAAGTCCCCACCCATTTTGAGTTATGTTCTAGAGAAGGAGGAGACAGATGACAAACATTAAGGATAGGAAATAAGTAAATCATATAGTAGAAAGTAATATGCTATGAAAAGAACAGAATGTGGGAATGAGTGAGAGGGATGTGGAAGAAGAGAGAGGTAGGGGGGCAGTGGGGACACACAGATGGGAAGGATAGGGTTTGCAATTATAAATACAGGGTGGGCGTCATTGACAAGGTGATATCTGAGCAAAGACTTGAAGGAAGTGAGAGAATTAGTCACTTGGATATTTGAAGAAAGAGGATTTCAGGAAAAGAAAATAGCCAATGCAAAGGCTCCAAAAAGCCAGTATCATGTTTTCCAGAAGCATTAAGGATGCCAGCAAGGCTGGAAAGGAGTAAGAGGCAGTGTAGTGAAAGATAAGTGAATTGAAGAAGGTGGCAAGACAGACTATGTAGAGTATTGTAAATCACTGAAAAGCCTTTGGCTTATTCCCTAAGTGAAATGGGAAGCCACCAGAACGTTTTGAATAGAAAACTGACACGATCAGCCTCATTTTTCAAAAGGACCTTTCTGGCTACGATGTTGAGTATAGTATACCAAGGTTTAAGGATCACTCTGGGTGCCATGTTGAGTATGGAATATGAGAGATCAAAGTCAGAAGTAGTAAAACCAGTTGCAATAGTCCTGTGAAAGATGGTATTTCTCAGACTAGGATGGTAGCAGTGACAGTGGTAAGAAGGCACAGGGTTCTGATTTATTTTTAAAGTAAAACCAGCAGAACTTCCTGATGGTGTGAGAGAGAATGAAGAGAATTAAGAATAACTCGGGTTTTTTTTGGTCTGAGCATCTGAGCAGATAAATTAGTATCAATCAAGATGGAGAAAGCCTATAGGTGGAAGAGGCCCCAGGTGGGAACAGTTCAGTCTTGGGTATGGTGACTTAGAGGTGTCCTTTAGATTTCCAAGTGGAGATGGCATGTAGAGAGTTGAAGTCTGGGGGAGAGATCTGATCTAAAAATATATATATAAACCTGAAAAGGGCCAATAAATGGATGGGATTTAAAATCATGAAAATCGATAAAATCACCAAAGGAATAAGTGCAAAGTTTCAGAAGAAAAACTGTCACAGGAGCTGAGCTTGAGGCACAAGTAAAAAAAGACATGTTCCTCAGGAAACCAACCCCAAGCCTTGACTGATAGGTGGAAGCACAGCAGACAGTGTGATGAATTATACATTTCAGCTTTGGGGACTTGAAGGTGGGCAGGCATGGTGGATCACACCTGTAATCCCAGCACTTTGGGAGGCTGAGATGGGTGGATCACAAGGTCGGGAGTTGGAGACCAGCCTGGCCAACATGGTGAAACCCCGTCTCTACTAAAAATACAAAAATTAGCCAGGCATGGTGGCAGGTGCCTGTAATCCCGGCTACTCAGAAGGCTGAGGCAGGAAAATTGCTTGAACCCGGGAGACGGAGGTTGCAGTCAGCCGAGATGGCACCACTGCACTCCAACCTGGGCGACAGAGTGAGACTCCATCTAAAAAAAAAAAAAAGAAGAAGAAGAAGGTATGGCTACAAGTTGTCATCTTCTGAACCACATAAAGGCTGCCTGGAGTTCTGTCTGAGGAAGATTCTGAGACCATGTCTAGGGTTAGTGGGGAAGAAAGTTGCAGTCATTTAGTGATGTGTGCTAGAGTTGTGACAGGTGTAACAGCATGCAGGCAGCATCAGATATCCGCCACTCCTTGCCTGCAGGAAAGGCCACAAGCCTAAGGATAGATGGCAAGCGGTGTTTAGAGAGTTCACTGAATGCTTTTGAATTGCCGCAAGTTAATCTGTGTGGTTTATATCAATAGTACTATATAATCTGTTGCTGAAGTTATCTTATACATGCAAGAAAGATTTTATTGCTCTAGAGCCACTAGCATGTGTTGGACTTAAGTGTGTGAAAGGGGAACAATGAAGGAAGAAGAGAGAGACAAGTCAAAACCCAAGGCAAAGAGTGGACTTTTAGCTATGACTCTAGGAGGAGGTTGGATAAATCCTCTTCCCAAAATGCAACGATAGAGCTGTGCAAAGTTGGAAACTTCAGCTATTTGTGCTCTGGAAATGAACCAAAGGCCTATGACAACCTGAGAAGTGTTTATTTTTTGAAAACCATGGGACATCACACAGGAACACTGGGAATCGGAGATGTTCTGACCTAGGGCTCCTCTCATCCACCTCAACACAGCCTATAGGTTCTGCCAAGGTACAGCAAGCCATGATGACCAATAGCTTCTCTGTAGATGTTGAAGGAGACTCAACCAGTTTGAAGAGCTGGGCAGTGCAGACACCAAGCAAAGTTGTCACTAGAAATGATCATCTTGGATGGGAGTGAGTTGGGAGGGCCATCAGCTCCATCAGCCTGAAGTTGCCGTTGTGGTCAGAGACAGCATATTGCTGGCTGAGGCTGTTCATATGGGCAGTGGAGACTGAAGAGACAGAAGCCCTTTATATGCTTCTGGTTTATCCAAAGTCTCAATGCATGTGCATAGGAGACTCAAAAAGGTCCAGCAGATACCAGACTCAGGGGAGCTTGAAAAGAGCCTGAACTTTGTATATGCTCCTCTATCTGAAAATAGGTGAAAAAGGGCAAAGGATGGAAATCTTAGTGGTTTAAGCTGTTTAAACATAAATGATATTCAATCATGAGGTGACCACTAAGGCTATACAGACACAGGAGCAACCTCTAGCAAGCCAAGTTTAAAAATAAAATCAGAGCCTGTGGTCCCAGCTACTCAGGAGGCTGAGGCAGGAGAATGGCGTAAACCCGAGAGGCGGAGCTTGCAGTGAGCTGAAATCGCACCACTGCACTCCAGCCTGGGTGACACAGCGAGACTCCACCTCAAAAAAAAAAAAAAAAAAAAAAAAGTAAATAAATAAATAATCAAATCAGGAATGTATATATATTTTAGACTAGCATAGGCATTAGAGGCCTAGGGGAAATAGATTTCACAGAATTAGTCCAGGCAAGTTACAAACAAAATACCAGCAACAACCACCATCAAGGGAAAAAATATCAGAATTCAGAGTAGTTGCAATGTGTTATCTTAAATATCCCATTTTTAAGAAAAGAAAGTGTGGCCCATACTCAAGAAAAGAGAAACAGTTAATAGAAACTCTGTGAGTGTTATCAAGTATTCGTGGACAAAAATTTCAAGGCAGCTATTATAAATATTTCCAAAGAACTAAAGCAAACCATGTTTAAAGAATTAAAGAAAAGTGGGGTAACGAGATCAACAAATAGAATCTTAATAAGGATATTGAATTTATTTTAAAAATACCAGGTGAAAATTCTGTAGCTGAACAGTACAATAAAAGTAATTAAAAATTTTTCACTGTAGAGTTCAACAACAGGTTTGAGAGAGAAGAAATCAGTGAACTATAAATCAATAGAAATTACTCAGTCTAGAGAATGGTGAGAAAACAGACTGCAGTAAAATTAACAGACCCTCAAAAACCTGTGGGACAAGCTCAAGCACAGAAACAACCATGTCAGGAGAGTGTCGGAAGGAGAGAAGAGAAAGGGACAGAAAACCTATTTGAAAAAATAATGGCCAAAACTTCCAAAATTTGATTTTTTAGGAAATTAATCTATACACCCAAGAAGCTCAAAGAAACCCATGCAGGATAAACACAAATAGATCCACACTTGAACACAACATTGTCAAACTGTTGTATGCCAAATCCAAAGAGAAAATCTTGAAAGCAGCAAGAAGAATAGCACACACCATAGAAAGGCGAGCATCCGTGCAATTAAACTGGCTTCTAATCTAAAACCATGGATGCCAGAAGGAAGAAGAATGGCACATCCATAGTGCAAAAAGAAAATAATGTCAAACAAGAATTCTGTATCTAACAAAACTATCCTTCAAAAATGAGAGCAAAATAAGGACATTTTCAGATAAACAGAGACTGAGCAAATGTATTGCTAGCAGCCCTTTTGTACAAGATGTACCAAAGGAAGGGAGACCTTCAGGAAATGGTACTCTAAGGTAACACAAATCCACAGGAAAAAATGAAGAGCACTGTAAATGATAAACATGTGAGTTCGTATAAAAGATTCCATAAATATATTTTTTCTCATTTTTCCCAATTTCTTTAAAAGACATAGGATTGTGTCAAACAATAATTTTAACATTGTATTGTTGGGTTTGTAACATGTATAGATTTAATATATAAGACAGTAATAACACAAAGGAGGGAAGAGGGAATGGCACTATATTGGAGCAAAGTTCTTGTATTTTCTGGAGTTAAATTACCGTTAACCAAATGAAGATCATGATACATTAAAATGCATATTGTGAACCAACCCAAATGCCCATCTGTGATAGACTGGATAAAGAAAATGTGCACATATACACCATGGAATACTATGCAGCCATTAAAAAGGATGAGTTCATGTCCTTTGCAGGGACATGGATGAAGCTAGAAACCACCATTCTCAGCAAACTAACACAAGAACAGAAAACCAAACACCGCATGTTCTTACTTATAAGTGGGAGCTGAACAATGTGAACACATAGACACAGAGAGAAGAACATCACATACCAGGGCCTGTCAGGGCATGGGGGGCTGGGGGAGGGATAGTATTAGGAGAAATGTCTAATGTAGATGACAGATTGATAGGTGCAGTAAACCACCATGGCATGTGTATACCTATGTAACAAACCTGCACGTTCTGCACATGTATCCCAGAACTTAAAGTATAATTAAACATTTTTTAAAAATAACAAAATGCATATTGTAATCCTAGAGCAACTATTAAGAAAATAACACGAAAATATAGTAAATTAAGAGGAGAATTTAAATGGCACATTAAAAATACTTATTCAACACAAAGAAATCAAGGAGGAACAGATAGTCAAAAAAGACAAAAGACAGAAACTCTAAGGCAGGTCTTTGGTAGAATTGTTATTCTTTTTGCTCCTTGTGATTTTTAGTAAAGAGGGAAATAAAAATCTATAACAAGCAGGATGGACTACATAATTCTGGACACAAAGCAAAATGAAAAGGTATGGTCCCTTATTCAAAAAGTATTTCAAATTTCAGGATGGTGAAAGCAGATCATAAAGCTAAACAAGGGGGCCCTTCTGACCACAGGGTCCTGTGTGACTGCACAAGTTGTTCATCCGTGAAGCTGGCCCTAATAAAAAGCAAGAGGTTACTGTATCCCGTTTTCTCACTCTCTGGATAAATCCCCTTTGGTGCCTTCCTGTTGTCCTGTCCTTTCTTATCCTTGTACTCAAAATCTCCAGTACTTGGGAGGGGCCTATCCTTCACAACCAGAAGTCCAAGAGACAGATCCTAGCTGTTACTTCAGCTTCAGGCAGCTACCATTATACTTTGGTGCAGTTGGTTTTGCATTGAAACCTGTAATTCCCTTATTTGTGCTGACTTTGTGCTTTTCAGTTCAGTTGTCCTTGTTAGCAAAGACAGCACGGGGGTGTCAGAGAAGAATATCATTATCTAAGTAGCTGATAATTTCTTTAACTTTTATTTTAAGTTCATGGGTACAAGTGCAAGTTTGTTACATAGATAAACTTGTGTCATGGGGATTTGTTGTACAGATTATTTCATCACCCAGGCATTAAGCCTAGTACCCATTAGTTATTTTTCCTGATCCTCTCCCTCCTTCCACCCTCCATCCTCCAAAATCCCCAGTGTGTGTTGTTCCTCTCTATGTGTCCACGTGTTTTCATCATTTAGCTCCCACTTATGAGAACATGCTGTATTTGGTTTTCTGTTCCTGTGTTAGTTTGGTAAGGATAATGGCCTCCAGCTCCATCTATGTCCCTGCAAAGGAAGGAACTACCATTTCTTCTTTTCTGTGGCTGCATAGTATTCCACGGTGTATATGTACCACATTTTCTTTATCCAGCCTATCATTGATGGGCCTTTGGGTGGATTTCATGTGTTTGCTATTGTGAATAGTGTTGCAATAAACATGTATGCATGTGTCTTTTATAATAGAATAATGTATATTCTTTTGGGTATATACCCAGTAATGGGATTGTTGGGTCAAATGGTATTTCTGTTTTTAGGTCTTTGAGGAATTGCCACACTGTCTTCAATAATGGCTGAATTAATTTGCACTCCTACCATTCACTAATTCATTTGAAAATGTTTAGTATTTGTGAAACCCAAGAAGGGCTTCCCACAAACCCACTAGGGATTGTGCTGGGCTAAGCTGATCTGTTTATTAGGAATGCCAATGGTGCAATGGTCTAACTGCGCAAATGATCTTGCCATGTTTTCATAATTGGGCTTTGGGACTGCCGTAGGGAGAATCATCAACTCGAACACAGTTGACTAGTGTCAAACACTCTGGAAGATCACTGCCATACATCACGCAATCCAGTTCACTTAGGCTCTGACAGGTACATTTTGCCTGCTTCAAGTTTGTGGTGAGCTAATAAGTGGTCCCCTCCTATCCTTCAGACCTCTGTCATACTTGTTTTTCTGGAAAAGGAAAAGTAAATAAGAGGATGTGCATGAAACATTCAAAGTTGTCACCTAGGTATATTGAGAACCTTTTAGTGTCAAGTCAGAGAAAATCTGGCTCAAAACCAGCTAAACAAAAAAAGAAATTTAGACTCTCATGTAGCAGAATAATCTGGAGCTGTCAAAGCTTTGGAGCAAGGCTTGATTACATGGCTCACCTATGTCATCAAATGAAATATTTTTTTCTGTTTTTCTTCTTGGCTTCCTATGACATCTCGCTTACTCCTAAAGCTGAATTCCATTATACTTCCAAAATTATTTCCAGTACCTTCTGGATCTTTGTTGTTCTACATGAATCTCCAACAGGGAGAGAGAACCTCTTCCCTTGTAGTTCTCTGAGCCAGGAAGCATTTTTTCCCAGAAGCCCCAGCAAACACCTCCTTGTTTCTCATTGGCCTGAACTGAGTCTTCTGATTTTAACTAATCACTGCAGCAAAGTCAATGGGATGTGCTGATGGGCTTAAACCACCCAGAGTTCTACTCTAGAACTGAGAGTAGGGTGTACTTCCTCCAAGCACGTGGGCTATATGATAAAGGTACTGTTACCAGGATAGTGGGAGAATGCTATGTGCTGAGAGGGTTAAACTAGCAAAAGCCCATTTTCCCACCATTAGGAAACATTGACTATTGTGAAGTCAGTGGCCACCAGACCCTGAGCTCCCCGCCCCATGTGCTGTGGAGTCTAGGATGTTGAAGAGAGCTGGGAGGAGATGCCAAGAACACTAGGCTGCTTCCTACCATCTAGCTTACAGTCCAACATGTGAGTAACACCAATACAAATGAAAAGCCATCAAATGGGTCCAATGGTGAATATTATCCTGGCATATCATCTGAACTAGGAGGGAGAGTCCTGGAGAGGTGTTTATTTTCTGATATAAAAAAGGTAAGGTGAGCTTTCATTTTGATACACAGTACTAACAATAATCCTTGATAACACGCAGACTTGGAAGAAAACAAAAGCAGAAACTGCAAAGGTTTAATCTTAACTACCAAGGGGATGCAGAAGCTAACTGATATTAAGATATTCATTCATTCTACCAATATTTATCAATGTCTGCTATGTACTTAACCCTCAACTAGGCACCATATTGGATAGGTACAGTTTAGCATAGGTACAGTTTAGCATACAGTTTAGCAAAGGCTTTAGAATCTTTCAGACCTAGGGATGAATCCCAGTTCTGTCACTCAGCCTCTCTGAGCCTCAGTTGCCTCATGGTAAAGTGAAGATATACCTACCTTAAGTGGCTGTTGTAAATATTAAATGACAAGAAGAAATAAAAGTTAAATAAACTAAAGCACTCATCTAAGTGACTTGCACATTTACAGCTGTAAGAAATGGTAGGCATCTTAATAATTAATAGTAGTATTACTTGTTATACTTGAGTGGCTAGTGAGACATGGTCTCTGTTCTTAAGATGCCTTTCTAGGGGAGGAGGTGTGGAATGTGTACAGGTAATGAGTGTCAGAAGAGAAACAGAGATGAACTGATATAGAGAAGCAGAGATGAACTGATACAGAAGTTCACAGGAAGATGAAATTTCTTCTCCATGTTGAGAGCTGAGAAGGCTCACCAATATGTATTTTACATGCAGAAGCTAGCAGGATTATGTTTAACTTTAGGTGACGTCTTTTGAGTCTTTGCTCATGTCTCTCTAAGAAACGAAATCTTAAGTGTCAGTAAAAGGTTGTAAGAGAAAGATACACGAGCAGCACTGACACTTGCATAAGCACGTGTGCTCTAGGGAAGGCGAGTTGCTGGATGTCTCCACTGCTCTGTCCCGCCTCACATGAGAGATGAAATTGTTGTTGCCTGTCCATGTGGCAAAAGGAGTAGCTGCTTGATTCACGGTTTAGCTGGGGCTATTAGGTTGTACTCCCAAAGGCATTTGATAATCTGTTCAACTGAGCACAGTCATTTGTCTTGTTTGCTGACTACTTAGCAGATGAATTTGTGATTTTGGTAATTACTATGTGAACATTAATAAGACATGATATCTTTTATTAATTAGCACTTTATGGGGTTTTTCAAAATAGCCAAATCTAGATGATTTACAAATATTAATGAGTCACTAGTATTAGTTTTGCAAAATTAACATTTGGAGGTTATTCACTCTAGAATAGTTTTTCCCTCTGAAATCTTTTACCGAAGAACAAAGACCAGAGACAACATACTGTACTCTGCACCCTAGAAAAGGCTAATTTGGTCTGCTCGGGCAGAAATGGTTTAATTTAGAGATGTACTTATTTACACATTTTTCCATTTTAATTTTCTCCAAAGAGGTTTTGGTGGTCAAAGGATAAAATACTTTCAGAAAATTAAGTTATGCGTGAGGAATGATTTTCTAACAGAATTCTATGAGATTCAGACCTGTTTTTCAAACATGGGGGGTACTGCAGACGTACCCACGCACTCCCCTACAAAACAAACACACACACACAGCATAAAAGGACGCAACAGTGTGCTGGAGCAGGTTGGCAGGAGCTTCATTCTGCTCTGGGGCTCTCTCCCCTGTAGCCAGCCTCTTCCTTCCATGTACACACGTACCAGCAACCCATCATGAAAAGCCACTTCCTAGCAGGGACTGGCAGTCATGAGGTTATGTAGCAAAGAACAGCATCTTTAGTAGGTTAACTCAGTCGGAAAGCACTTCTGAACAAAGCAATCAGATGGCGCATTGTTACTGCCCTCCCTGAAGAACTCATTTAATGACTCTTAGAACGCTAAAATTTCCTTTAAAGATCCAGATGCCTACTGTGCTTTAAACTGCCTGCACGGCCCATGGTTGACAGCTTCAACAAGCATTTCTTGAGCACCCACTGTGTGCCTCACACTGTATTGGGCCTGGTAAAGGCTTTATAGTGCACAGCAAAGACAGCCTGTGCCAGGCAGGGTGTAGGGCCCATGTCACCAGTTATTACAGGAGCAACTATGATGCAGCTTGCTTTTGCCACTAAATTTAAACTAGCAAATAGACTCAAAGGAAGAGATTGTTCATCTTTTCTGCCCAGCCACCTTTTCAGAAACGCAAATAATCCCTATAATGTAGGGATTATTTGTAATAATTACCATAACCTTCACGTAAGGCCTGATTATGTGCCACATATTATGCAGTTTACCTTTGTTTTATCACTTCTCACAAAGATATCTTTGGTAATTGCTTATATTTGTAAGCCCATTTTTTAGATGAGCAAATTCATGATTAAGATATTAAGTAACTTATCAAAAGTTACACAACTATTAAGAGGCAGAGCTATATCAGTGGCTGCCATGATACACAAACTGGTTTAATTTAATTTTCTAAATAAATGTTTAATTCAGTGCCCAACTATTTTTCTTATCACAAGTCACAAAATTGAAACTACTGAGCTTTTCACCTGTAGAGTTGCTATTCTGGCATAGTCTACAGATTAAACATTAAACACTCAACTACATAGCAAGAATCTGGAGCTATTGTTTGGGCTGTCCACGGAGATGTCTTTGCCAACTGTGTCCAGTTGCAGCAGGTGAGTCCTTCAGGGGCACCCCATTAAAAGGGTGTACGAACATAGTCGTCTGCTGCCCCACAGAAGTGGGTGCTGGTATGGGATAATGTGCGGAAGACAGAGCCTGTCTCAGCTGGGTGGTCTGTTGCTCTGGCTTTGTCTTTGTTGCCTGGGCAACGTCTCTCTCGGAATGTGAGAAACTCACTTTCTCCTTTGCATGTTGATCTGCGGGAAGGACTAACAGCTGTAGCTATAGGTTGCCTGTTATCCACTACCACCTATAATTGAGGAGCAGAAACCAGATTTTGGGGAGGTACACCGTCAGACCCAGGGTGCCGAAAGATATTACATCACTCAGCTTCTTTTATGTAGCTCTGAAATCAGATGGGAAAAAGATCACCTCCCTGAATCCTGGGAGCTTTTTCTACTAAATTTTTCTCTAAGACAAATATCCTGTAGAAATAGTCTTTATTTTTCCTGTGATAGCTGGAGGGAATTTTGAGAAGACAGTGCTGTAGAGTAATTGTGAACATGGGTTTTGACATCAGTCTTTGATTCAAAGCTTGGCTTCACCGTATGCTAATTATGTCTTTGGGCAAGTTATTTAACTCCTCTTAACCTATTTCCTCATCTAGGAAATGGGAACGTTCATATATAGATTTTGCATATAATTGTTTCTAATTATTTATTCAAAGTCTACTCGTGTGTCAGGCATTCAGCTAGAGGCTAGTAAACAACTATGAATTAGTAGACATGGTGTCAGCCTTCGTAGAGGTTAAATCTAGCAGAAAAGGTGCAATTTAAATAGTCATTTCAGGTATTGAGTTACGAAAGAGTTTTTCCTCTTTTTTAACCTTGGAAGCAAACAACAGGGAAAACTGGAGATAGCCTCTCCAGGAAAAAAAAATAGTAAGGTCTTAAAGGGAGGCATGAGATAATCAGGTGACTAGTGGGAGAAATGTGGTCACAAGGGAATATATTTAAGGCCTATTGGCAAGACAAAGTATAAACACAGGAAGAACCAAAAGTATAGATGAGACCAGACCCATCCAGAAAGGGGCAGAGTGGTATTAGATGAGGTTGAGAGAGAGGCAAAAGTTTGTGGAATCTTAGAGAGTCTCATAAACTATGTTAAAACATTTGGACTTTATCCTAAAGGCAATGGGAAGTCCTTAAAGGATTTAAATGAGAGGGCTATATAGATAAATTGTGAATATTCAATAAAATAATATGCACAAATGCTTAGCCTACTATTAGTACCTATTTACCTCTCAATAAATGCAAGCTGCCATTATCATCAACTTCATCATTCTTACTATTACCAACTTTAGGTAAAAGGCAAAAATCCTGCCCCACACTATGGAAAGAAACTTAAGTAGTTTGTGGTGGAGCAAACATGGAAATCCTGAAAGGCTGGGAAAACCATTCTCAACTTGCGGTAGTGCAAAGCCCAAGGCGAGTTTCCCTTCACGTATATTCTTCCTCCTGTTTCTTTGCTTCTCTGCCTTGCTACCTCCACAGTGAATTCACAGCTTGTTAAGCAGTGAAGTCATAATTCTTTCTGGCAGTTCTGTCATTTTCATAATGGATTCTTTGCTTGAGCCTAAACATATTAAAATGCAGGTAGACAAGATTATATGTTTTCAAGGAAAGCCAGTGCCGGGGATGGGGGACTGCAGGGAGTGTGAGGGGGTATCTTACTGCAGGAAGTTTGAGGCAGTAGCTCTGAAAAGCAGATAGCTTGCATAATGACATGTATCCATCTGTATTTGAGATGACTTTGTTTTAACCAGGAGGAGATGTCAGATTGCTTGGTACTTTACTGTTAAATAAATACTTTGCATCCTTGGGTAGCAAATAAAACAACAGGGCTCAGTAAAAGGCACGGAAAGCAAAACGTATCATTTCTAAGTTCATTAGACTGCTCACATTCCTTCACCTCATACCTTGCTACAGATAGATTATGAAATAAGATTGAACTAAAGAATTGAAGAGGTTGATTTTGCCAGCCACTGTGGTGTTAGACTATTAACTGGGAGGCAGAAGATACATTATTTATTTATTTGTAACCCACCTTATTTACAAAAAATGTGAAGGGACCAAGTCAATTAGGTTCTAGAACCAACTCTACCATTAATTGTGTGCCCTTGGGCATAACTTTGAACCTCTGTATAAATGAAGATCCTTATTTATAAAATGGATTTCTTAAATTGATAGACACCAATGAGCAGAATAAACATTTTTTTGGCTCTGAGGCTCATATATAATGCTATACAAGGAATGACCTTTTACTGAGGTAGGCGCTTGGTGACAAAAGCACAAACACAGATAATGACAGTGGAGGAGGGTATAAGCAAGGATCAAAAAGTGGCCTCGGAAAACACAAGCACTTCTTGAGCATTCGCTGTGTGCCTCACACTGTATTGGGCCTGGTAAAGGCTTTATAGTGCACAGCAAAGACAGCCTGTGCCAGGCAGGGGTGTAGATCCCATGTTGCTGATTACTACAGGAGCAACTATGATGCAGCTTGCTTTTGCCACTAAATTTAATGAGCAAATAGACTCAAAGGAAGAGATTGTTCATCTTTTCTGCCCAGCCACCTTTTCAGAAACCCAAATAATTCCTATAATATAAGAATTATTTGGCCTGTCCATGGAGATGTCTTCCTATAATATAGGAATTATTTGTAATAATTACTATACCCTTCACTTAAGGCCTGATTATGTGCCACATATTATGCACTTTACCTTCGTTTTCTTACTTCTCACAAAGATACCTTTGGTAATTACTTATGTTTGTAAGCCCATTTTTCAGATGAGCAAATTCATGATTAAGATATAAGTAACTTATCAAAAATTACACAGCTATTAAGAGGCAGAGCTGTATCAGTGGCTGCCATGATATGCAAACTGGTTCAATTTAATTTTCTAAATAAATGTTTAATTCAGTGCCCAACTTTTTTTCTTATTACAAGTCACAAAATTGAAACTACTGAGCTTTTCACCTGTAGAGTTGCTATTCTGGCATAGTCTACAGATTAAACATTAAGCACTCAACTACATAGCAAGAATCTGGAGCTACTGTTTGGAGCTGAGTGAGTATGGACTCACTCAGATGGATGAGGGAAGTCAATACAGTTTAGTTGTGGGATACAGGCTTTTAATCAGAAAAAAACCTGGCTTGGAATACTCTGTCATGTATTAGCTGCATGCATTCATTCATTTATTTCACATATCTCAGGTGCCAGTCACGTGTCAGATATTGGGTTTGGCTGTAGGAGTACAATAGCAACCAAGACAGATAAAGAAGAATGAAGGAATATCACATGTTTTATTTCTCTTTGTCACTCTCTGCCCAGCATGCATACTTGAAATCATTTGATTAAATACGTAATGAGACCTACTATATACTCAAAGAGATAGAACTTCCTCTGAGTCATCAAAAAAAAAAAATGGTGGTAACATGTGGTTAGAATTTTCTTTTTTTTTACTCTTCTGGGATGAAAAGAACTTGAATAACTCAAAAATTGAAATGCCTTTTAAAAGTATTAACCCTTTGCATGTTTTTGTTGTAGGTAATGTGGTGTTTCAAAACAGAGATTTAAGTACAAACCATGGGTCAGATGCTGTACAAACCTCCTCAAAGTGATACAATTTTTTATTTTCTTTAGAGATGCTATACTAATACATTGTCTTCAAGAAGCTTTTAGTTTAATGGGAAGCATAGCTTGCCCCAAAGTGAAAGTCATGGGTCTTACAAGTCCAGTGTCTAAAAACATGACTTTTCCATCACCCCTGGAGGGTGAGAATTCAGAGTAATGAGGCAGTAAGTTTTCTTAAAAGAGTTTCATTGCAAAAAAGGATGAGAAGACAAAGATGTAGTAAGTGTTGAAATGGATTTCTTTTTGTCTTGGTTAATGATTTTTAAATACTAGCAAGGAGGAGGCAAGCACAAAAATTTGGGCAGAGGAGAAGGGCCGAATAACAGTGATTTTTGCTGTAGTGGCTCAGAATGTAGCATAATATATAAACCAAAGAGAATGGTATCCTGGAAAGGAACAAAGGCCAGTGAATCTATGAGTCAGTCATTCAGGAAATACAATGTTTCTTTCTCTAAGTCTGCACCTGAGTGTGACAGCTAAATTTAGGGTAAAGGAACAACATCTTCAGGACAGAGGGCTGAATGCCTGGAGTGCTGAAATTTCACATAGTGGCAATTGTTATGAAGGAATAGCAATGGGGGAGGGGTATGTAAATTGCACACATGTACGTGTGTGTGTGTGTGTGTAGATAGGTAGAATAACTTCTTTGGATTTATTGCGTAGGAGGGGAAGATGATGTATGAATGAGAGAGAGCTGGGCATGCAAAAGGCTGTAAGAAGAATGTTTTGCATTGAATGCCAGGGTGAGCAATTTGAATTTTACTCCAAATCCAAGGAGTAGACATTGGAGGATTTTAAGTAGAAGAATGACATGATCTGATTCACATTTTTTAAAAAAAATTTTTCTGGCTACTTGGCAGAGTACAGCAAATTTCAAGAGGCAAAATTTGATGTAAGAAAACCAGTGAAGAGGCTGTTACCAAGCCCAGATGAAAGATGATGGTGGCTTGGACCAGACTGGTAGTAGTGAAGATAGATAAGGATATATCTGAGAGCAATGTAGTACATAAAACCTTGAATCTTCTGTTAAAATTGATATGGAGATGCTGGGCGCAGTGGCTCATGCTTGTAATCCCAGCACTTTGGGAGGCCGAGGCGGGCGGATCACGAGGTCAGGAGATCCAGACCACGGTGAAACCCCCTCTCTACTAAAACAATATTAAAAAATTAGCCGGGCGTGGTGGCGGGCGCCTGTAGTCCCAGCTACTCGGAGAGGCTGAGGCAGGAGAATGGCGTGAACCTGGGAGGCGGAGCTTGCAATGAGCCAAGATTGCGCCACTGCACTCCAGCCTGGGTGACAGAGCGAGACTCCGTCTCAAAAAAAAAAAAAAAAAAAAAAAATTGATATGGAGAATAAAAGAAAAGAGAAAAAACAACATCTTGATTTTTTAGCTCTCTAATGTGTGCATTTTAACCAGAACATCTTTATGAAAATGACCTTTTTGGAAGCCACTGTTGATTCTACTACTGAAAGTGGAGGACTAGTTGGGGAGGTACATTTGAGCTAGAGAGAGACTTTAAGTATCCTGGCCCTAAATTGTACCACACAAGATATGCCAACTCCCACGAGGTCTTGGATCTTCCATTTCGGCTACCAAATCTGCTGTCTACATCATGTAGCCAAAGAAATGGCTTTGTTCATAAAACCCAACCCTATATTTATTCATCAACATATGACCTTTACTCTTTGCCAGTGTCCCCATCTACTCATGTCTCAACCTTAAATTAGGGCCAACCTGGCCAACAACATTTTTTGCAGCAATAGCTCCTTTACACCATGTGAATGCCTAATTGGTTCCCAGATTTTAAATACTTTTAAAAGCCGATTATGTCAGGAGATCAAATTTGTTGATATAGATGCATACTACAGTTGAAGATCACCAGAGATTAGAATGGTGCCCAGGAAAGCATACAAATCATTAACTTCTGGAGGTGATCTTTACATAGGTTGTAATGACGTACCAGGATGCAGTGCAGTGGGACAATTGTGTAAACTGCCACCACCCTAACCACTGCTTCCCAAAGGACCCCATGGATGATCTCCTCCGAGTCCAAGTTATACAAGCTTGACAAGCAGAAAGCATGTGACCTCTATTTTGCATTTCATCTTGCTCATAATAGAAGGTCTTCTTTAACGGGAAGAGAAAATATACGGCAATAAATCTTTAAAAGTATTGTAACATTCAAACTGCCAATATTGGTTTTAAATTATTGCATCATTTTCTGAAATAATGAATGTCATGAATTGTAATTAATTTACATATGCATTAAAGTCCACTTTCAAAGAAACCCTCTTTTCTCTTTCAAACATTGGAAATTAAATATTTATAGTTGTTGTGATTTCATATATACATAGTTAATACTGCCTCTCAAAGCCACCTGCTCTCCACCATATGTCATTTTGTTTGCTGATTCCTTATAATCTCATAGATTTGAAGTTGGGTTGGCCAGAACAAAAGTCCTACCAAAGGCCACATAAGTAGAAAATGAAAAGCACTGAGCTAGGTCCATTTTAGTAGGACGTAGGAGGTAAATGGGGAGTAAATAGTCCCATCACCTTTAAGTATCCCTTCTTACAGTTTAATTCACTAAAGGATTTAAAATTTTAGCTTTTAGTCCTTAAAGTTGAATGATTGGGCAGCAATCAATGTGTATTTATGGTATTAGAGAGTGTTCCTCAAATTTTCCATCTCTCAATTCAGTTTATGTTTTTCAAAATAAAGATGAACATACAAACCAAGAACCATGCCTTGTGGGGTCCTCAGCTAAAGGCAAAGTGGAGATCAGGAGACTGAGTGAGCTGTTTTAATGTGATATTTGAGAAAAAAAAACAACAACATTGAAAATGGGAAAATCAAAAAGTAAAGAGGCCTAGAATATAAATAGAATTTCAGTCATTACTGGAGCTATGTGTTGGCCTCTATTTCTTTCAATTTTTACTAAGCATACAACTTCCTTGCATGTTTCTGTCTTGGATGTGGGCTACTTTGAAAGTGTGGGCTAAGATGGCCAGACACTGTAATGGGAGAGAGTAAGACCCTTGGAGTCCTCCCTGCCTTTCTTAAACATGGGGTAGCTGCATATGAAGACTACCTCTTCCAAAGCATCAATCCTTTCCCTCTGCCTTCTCCTACCATCCTGAATAGGCAATAAAAACAACAAGGACAAACTTTTATTTGGCACTGTTTCTGTTTTAAGCACTTGACTCTATGCTTCTAAAATCACAGGAAATAGACTATTTCCGCCAAGTATAAATTCATTCTTGCCTTCAGAACATCTTACCTGCATGGGCAGACAGGTCCTCCGCAGGACAGCTGCATTCCAAAAAAAAGCCTGAAATAAAGCATTAGGCAAGTATCTGCCTACAGGGCTGAACACATAGTGTTTTTAACAACATATCCTGCAAGTTAGGTGAGAGTTTCTTGGCTATAGATAGAATTTGAATTTACCAGCATGTAATCCCCAAAAGAGCTTGGACTAGTCTTTTTTCCATATGACGGTAGTACTTGATACATTGAAGAGACTTACTGTTTGTTATGAATTAATAAGCAGATGAATGAATGAATCAAAAGTTGAAAGAGGCCGGGTGCGGTGGCTCACGCCTGTAATCCCAGCACTTTGGGAGGCCGAAGCGGGCAGATCACAAGGTCAGGAGTTCAAGACCAGCCTGACCAATATTGTGAAACCCAGTCTGTACTAAAAATACAAAAAAAATTAGCCGGGCATGGTGGCACACGCCTGTAATCCCAGCTACTCAGGAGGCCAAGGCAGGAGAATTGCTTGAACCCAGGTTGCGGTGAGCCGAGATGGCGCCACTGCACTCCAGCCTGGGCGACAGAGGGAGACTCTGTCTCAAAAACAAAAAAAAAAAAAGAAAAAAGTGAAGTTGAAAGAACAAGAGATCGTGGATATGTCAACTCTGCAAGTAGGCAGAATGCCTAAATATCCCCCTTCTATTCTTTCTTTCAGAATGCTCACTCTCTCCCCACCACTCTTCATGTGTATACCTCCCACT
This sequence comes from Symphalangus syndactylus, assembly GCF_028878055.3. Lineage (NCBI taxonomy): Eukaryota > Metazoa > Chordata > Mammalia > Primates > Hylobatidae > Symphalangus > Symphalangus syndactylus. The sequence continues at coordinate 39,933,558 of NC_072429.2, forward strand.
CATTCTTCAGATGTTACCTCAGAAAATCTCCTCATTCAGGAAGTGGCCACTGATTCCTCAGATAATAAGGTCACTCTCTTTAGGGTATGCTGTACCTCTCTTAGGGAATTTTTTTTTTTTTTTTTTTGAGATGGAGCCTCACTCTGTCACCCAGGCTGGAGTGCAGTGGCATGATCTCAGCTCACTCCAACCTTCACCTCCCGGGTTCAAGCAGTTCTTCTGCCTCAGCCTCCCAAGTAGCTGGGACTACAGGCACACGCCGCCATGCCCAGCTAACTTTTTTGTATTTTAGTAGAGACGGGGTTTCACCTTGTTGCCCAGGCTGGTCACGAACTCCTGAGCTCCGGCAATCTGCCCGCCTCAGCCTCCCAAAGTGCTAGGATTACAGGCGTGAGCCACTGCACCTGGCCTCTTAGGGAACTGAATATACACTCTACACTTTCTTAAATCAGAGCTTTGTGCATGTGATTCGTCCTCCACTGTGCTGAAAAAACCCTAAGTATAGGAAGTGTACTTTTATTCATTGTATATACCCAACTAAACCTAGTGTGCTACACATTCTAGGCACTTGACAAGTATTTGTGAATAAAATATTCAAAGAAAGTGGTTGCTTATGAAATAAAATTGGACCTAGGTGTGGCCATATAGAGGGAAGAGGTATTTGGGTTCACTGTGAGGAAAGACAAGCAGTAAGAACTCTTAATCCAAAAGGCAATAGTCTCCCACATGACGTAGTGTCTTCCTCGTCCCTGGCTAGGATAGCCAGTGGCAATATTATTTTTATATCTTTCTTTAAACAATTACTTATTGTGCACCTACTGATTGCATGCTGCTGTGGTGAGGATAAATTGCCAACCAAAGCAGAAAGGTCTCTGCTGTCTTGGAACTAACTTAGCATCTAGTGGGATAGAGAGATAGTAATCCAATAATCAGAAAAATAGATCCATAAGTACCAACTGTGATTTATTTTAAAAGTCAAGAGGCTGTGCTCCGTGGCTTACCCCTTTAATCCCAGCACTCTGGGAGGCCGAGGTGGGTGGATCACAGGTCAGGAGTTCAAGACCAGCCTGGCCGATATGGTGAAACCCTGTCTCTACTAAAAATACAAAAATTAGCCGGATGTGGTGGTGTGCACCTGTTGTCTTAGCTACTCAGGAGGCTGAGGGAGGAGCATTGCTTGAACCCAGGAGGCAGAGATTGCAGTGAGCTGAGATCACACTACTGCACTCCAGCTTAGGGGACAAAATGAGACTCCATCTCAAAAAAAAAAAAAAAAAGACAAGAAAGTGTTTAACAGACGATCTGATCTGAACCCTAAGGAAATGATGATTGAACTATGACATAAAAGATGAGGCAGAGTTAACTATATGAAAAGGGATGGAAAAGAATTTTAGACTGGGAACAGCCTATGCAGAGGCCCTGTGACAGGTAGATGAATATGGAACATAAATTATTTAAGAACCCAAAGGAAGACAAGTGGGATTTTCAGGGAGAGCTTTAGAAGACATTGACAGAAAAGTACATGGAGCCAGATTATGCTAGGTTTGGGGGACATGCTAATGATTTTATACTATATTCTTTTTAAAAATATGATTTTATACTGTTTTCTTAAAAAAATAAGAAACTTCTGAAAGACTATAGGTAACATGATCAAACTGTATAATACAATGTAATGCATTATTAATAGTAACATCATGGAGCATTTATTAAGTGCTTACTATGTGCCGGGCAATATTCTAAGTGCTTAAGTGAATTATTTTATTTTATCCTCACTACACCACCATGAAGAAGGTTGCTATTACCATCACCCTTTTGCAGATGAGGCAACTAATGGTCAGAGATCTTCCCAGGACTAGAGTGAAGGAAGCGACAACCATATGGCACAAAATTTAAGGACAAAGTTATTCACTGCATGTTTGTACATGTGCTATCCCAACCTTGCATAACCCCGAGAGTGAGCACTTCCTTTAAATCTTGCACTTGAGGCACTACACTTGTCTCGTCCTTGTCTCAAATCTGAGTTAAGTAACCTATTCTGGGCATTGTAGCTCATAAATGATCAAACTAGCTTTTGCGTCCATAGCTGTATAGCCTTCAAATTTTTTTCTATCTGCAAAATTTTTTGAAATTCTAAATGAACACCCTGCCTTCTTGTTATTAGGCTCGTGAAAAAGTGAAATTAGTTGCAATGAAAGATTAAATTTTACGTTAGACTTCAAATTGTAAATAGCTAGGCTTGCCTGAAATGAATTCAGAGAATGAAAACTGATAAATTGTAGAATCCATCCCATAGAATGGACTATCTCAACATTATTCAGGAGATGAGAAATGATGAGTCAAATATTTAAAAAGTAAACAGGTTTTTCCTATTAATTTTAAGCCAATGAAATGGAAATTAAATCTTCTAGCTGCAATTAGATAAATGGATGTCAATCAGATATGAAACTGCTAAAGAAATTAGCCATAGGGGTAGTCCTTAATCTGTTTGGGCTTTTTTGTGGGATGGTAGAAATGTAATCTGTTATCAGCATAGGTATGATTGAATTATTAATAATATTGTGCAAGGCCACCTAGAAACCAGAGCTTGGGGACTCTTAAATCTATTCTAATTGAAACAGAGAACCAGCAGACTGGAAAAGACCCTGACTCTTCTCAAGATATGTCACAGGATGTGACACAGAAGACATGTGGGCTTGCAACACAGTGGCAGCTGCAAGCTGACCTCTTGGCAAATTTAATCTGTAAATGGATTCCAGTTTAAGATAGTTAATGCCTTCCATTATTAGGAAGGCTTTTTTCTACATTTTGGAAAGCCTGGTTAAAAATATTTCATGCCAAGTTATTATGCAGATTGCCTAGCTAACAGGGAGATTATGAATGCAAATAAATCAGGTTTTCAAATGAAGAGCTTTACTGACCCCTTAAGAGGGTAGTAATATGTGCATAATGGTGAGGAAAATGCTCCCAGATCATTAGGACAAGAAAAGGGTCACATTGTCATTCTTTGAAGTGTATTGGGGTTGGAATAAAAATCCAAGAATATCCCAGAAGCAAATGAACTGAATTCAGGAACTTCTCTACTTACTGATAAGTTATCCACTCTTCCCTCTGATGTTAGTGTGGGGGAATGTCATGGTCTAGGAGGATGGATGAGCTCCCCATGGGACCCCTAGTTAGTCTCTTAATTCCTCAGTGTAAATTTATGTTGTGGTAATAGCTGGTGGTCAGAAACAGCCAGGGTCACTCACCCTGCTACTTTCTGTGACCTCCCACTGCCCTCTCTTAGCCACAGGGGAAATCTTCTCCTACTATTACTTCTCCATGGACCATCTGCTTTCTCTTCAGTGACTGCCTCCAGAAGCTGATCTGAAGGATCTTAAAGTAAACCCGGGATGAAAAACACGATCTGAGCTCCAGGGCCCACCCCTGTAATCCCAGCTACTCCGGAGGCAACTCAGGAGGATCACTTGAGCCCAAGAGTTTGAGGCTGCAGTGAGCTGTGATCACGGCACTGCACTCCAGCCTGGGCAACATAGCAAAACCCTGGGTGGGAAGGAAGGAAGGAAGGAAGGAAGGAAGGAAGGAAGGAAGGAAGGAAGGAAGGGAGGAAGGGAGGAAGGGAGGAAGGGAGGGAGGGAGGGAGGGAGGGAGGGAGAGAGGGAGGGAGGGAGGGAGGGAAAGGAAGAAAGAAGGCATGAGTTTTATATTGAGGGGAAGCTGGAATTGAATCCCAGATCTGACACTGACTAGTGCAGGCCTTTGGGAAGTTTCTCAACACTCTAGGTCATCAGCTTCTTCAACTACAACCTGAAAACAATGATGTGAGCCTTACAGGGTGCAGATTGCTAAACTTTTTCTGTTAATGGAGCCCTTAGTGTCTCAGTAATTGTTTAACACACCCGTATGCCAAAAAAAAAAAAAAAAATCTAACAATTTCTTTATTAAGTAGTTAGGCCCAAACAGCTGTATACATATGTATGTTCAAAAAATTTAGAAGTCTTTTGAAAAATATACATATTGTGAGGAAAAAAATAATTTAATTTTTAAGTAAACACCAAGTACTTACTAGTGGAATATGTGTGACTGTTGAGTACTGCATAATTCCTTGAAACTTGGAATCAGACTTTTCTCTTCCATATTGAATTTTGCAGCATACTTGGTTTTCATCACAACCAACCTTTACAAAGATCTGTCATGTAGTACAATCTAATGTTGCAACTGTGATCTACTTCAAGCTAATATTTTGCATGGTGTATTACAGAAGTTTTTCCCTCAAAAATTTAAAATCTGTCTTGGCTTTCCTGTAAGTTCACTGTGGTGCCCTGGGGTGCCTCCACTCACTTGGGGTAGCATGGTTTATAGGTATCATGTGGTTTGATTTAGAAGACAAAACGTGAGAATTAATGTAAAGAACTTGGCTGTGGGTATGCTCATAAAATTATTGCTGCTGCTGTTCTGCTCAGCAGTTTTTCTCTATGATCATATTTATTAATAAGGAAGAACAACATGGTTTTTCCTTCTAGGGAATTCAATGCTGCCAACATTTGATCAGCCAGTTTGAAAGGCTAACAAACCACTACATACTATGGAAATGAAAGACATTCCCCCAAGAACCTCACCATTTGATTGAGGAGACAGAATAAACACATAGGACCCAATAGTGAATAACTCACAATTGCTAAATAGTAAAGTAGTGTAGGATTTCAAAGCAGTAGAAAATGAAAGTGGTATGGGAAAAGACAAAAACTTAGCTGGGCCTTGACAAATCAACAGCATTTACACAGGATAATGGAAAAGGGGGTTTCTCCCGAGTAGAGAACTTAAACAGTGTGAGGCATAGTGTGTTCCACACTATAGCTGATGGGTTGGCCTTGGGGAGGATGTTCAGGTACACCCTGTCCTTAGCCCCTTCTCCAACTTGGTGATGACCAGGTAGCACAAAGATGCTGTTGTAGACTTTGCCCTTCTGTAAGGACATTAATTCCACATTCTTTGGCTCCTGGGTACGTGAAATTTTCCATAATAGGAATATAAGTTGAGCTTTGGGAACACTCATATGGGAACACATTCATTTTAACCAATGTCCTGGAGAAGCTCTGGGAGAAGAGCTGCTTGAGCTGAGCTTCAGGAAAATGCACATAGATGGCTTAAAATACATAGTTGTAATAGTCCACCAGCTCGCTTGTGCAAAAATGCAGCTTTATTTCTAGATTTTAACTTCTACATCTGCTGATGGAAAAAAAAAATGTAATTTAGCCAATTCATGCTTATCCAATCAGACTTAAGCTGATAATTTAGGCTCTAAACATTCCATTTTACACCCACGAAAGCCTCCTGTACTTTCCTACTTCCCTGTCAGAATGGCATCCTGCGCTATCTTCTGTCCTCACCACCATCAGCCAAGGAGCCTCTTGCCTTTCCTGGTCTTCCCTATAGGCCTCTGTCCCTGCAGCGCCCCCTTCCTGTGTTACTCATCCTGTCTCCTGCTACAGTGTAATTCGTCTGGTCTTCTTAGAAGTAGATTGTCTCTTTAAATTTAATCAGCTGCATAAGGTGCAATTGACATTTCAAAAAATGTTCTAGTTTTAAATGTACAATTCAATATGTTTTGACAAGGGCATACAGTGTTGTAACCACTGCCACACTCACGAGGTAGAACAATACTGCCCAATAGACATATAATGTGAGCCATGTACATAATTTAAAAGTTTTCCAGTGGCCACATTTCCAAAAAGTAGAGGAAAGATACATATACTGAGATATCACTCCGTGCCCCGTAAATATGATGATGCACAATTATTATGTGTCAATTAAAAATAAAAGAAAAAGGCCAGGTGAGGTGGCTCACGCCCGTAATCCCAGCACTTTGGGAGGCCAAGGCGGGCGGATCACCTGAGATCGGGATTTCGAGATCAGTCTGACCAATATGGAGAAACCCCGTCTCTACTAAAAATGCAAAATTAGCTGGGCGTGGTGGCGCATGCCTGTAATCCCAGCTACTCGGGAGGCTGAGGCAGGGGAATCACTTGAACCCAGGAGGCAGAGGTTGCAGTGAGCCAAGATCGTGCCATTGCACTCCAAACTGGGCAACAAGAGTGAAACTCCGTCTCCAAATAAATAAATAAATAAATAAATGGAAAACGGTACAAGAAGCAGGTGAAATTAATTTTAATAATATATTTTCTTTAACTTAATATATTCAAATATTATCACTTTGTTATGGAATCAATGTAAGAATATATTAATGAGCTATTTTATCTCTTTTTTCACATCAATTCTTTCAAGTCTATTGTGTATTTTACACTTCCAACATATCTCAACTCAGACAATACATCTTCACTAGAAACACTTAATTTTTATTTAGAACTTATGAAATTCACAGTTGAAAAAATAGGTTCAAATGTCCAAATTGTTTCAATCCTGCTTACCAGCTTTCCATTATAACTTTTATTTCCATTTAAATTTGATTTAATTTAAATTATATGTAATTAAAAGTTCAGTAGCTACATGTGGCTTGGGAGCTTCCATACTGGATAGCACAGAGAACATTTCCGTCACCCCCAAAAGTCGTCTCCTGCTGTTTTGAAATCAATCCCAACCTACCACCATTGGGCACTAGCAACCAATGATCTGCCATTTGACTCTATAGTTTCGTCTTTTCTATAATGTTATATGAATAAAATCAGATTGCACTTAGCCTTTTGTTTGACTTCTTTCACTTATCACATTGATTTTGAGATTTATTTAGAGGGTATTTAATAGGAGTGAGTTCCTTTTAATTGCTAAGTAGTACTACATTGTATAGATGTACTATACCATCTACTAGTTGGTGGGCAGTTGGGCTGTTCCAGTTTTTGGCTTATAAATAAAGCTGTTCAGAACATTCAGGCCAGGCACAGTGCCTCATGCCTTTAATCCCAACATTTTGGGAGGTCAAAGTGGGATCATGGCTGGAGGATCACTGGAGGCCAGGAGTTCAAGACCACCAGCCTGGTCAACATAGTGAGATCCCATCTCTATTATAAAAATTTAAAAATTTAAAACTTAAAAAAAGAACATTCAAGTACAAATGTTTGTGTGGACATGTTTTTATTTCTCCCTAATAAATATGCAGGAGTAGATTGAGATACGTTTTTATTTCTTCCTAATAAATATACAGGAGTGGATTGAATGGTGTGTGTTTAATTTTATAGGGGAATAACAAATATTTTCCAGTGTTCCATTTTCCACTCCCACCAGCAATGCATGAGAGTCCCAGTTGCTCCATGTCCTCACCAACACTTGATATAGTTAGTTTAACAATTCTAGTAGAGATGCAATGGTATTTCATTGTGGTTTTAACTTTCATTTCCTTAATGACTAATAATGTTGAGGATATTTTCAGGTGATTATTTGCCACTCATATATATCCTTTGGTAAAGTTTCTGTTCAGATATTTTGCCCCCATTTTTATCAGGTTGTCTTTTAATTATTGATTTGTAAAAGTTGTTTTAAATAGGCTGAATATAAGTTCCTTAGCAAACAGGTTTTGTATATGTTTTGTCCCAGTCTTGGCTTGGGTGTGACTTTTTTGTATCTGGTTCCTGATGTTAATGTTAACCTGCTGCTGTTAAATGTGGTGTTACCACGACCTCCAGTATCGTGTTCGTGTCCTCATTTTGACTCCTGGCATGTTTGGGTTCATCACTGTGTTCTTAACTGCTTCTGCTTTTCTCTCAAGGAGCTGAAGCTACTTTTAGCGGTCTCTTTCATTCTATACCGAGCCTACAGGACTTCAAGCAGATGTCTTCAGCCAGTCTGTATGATCAGTGTTTACAGCCATTACTCAAGCACCATATTGGTTAGACATGAGGCTTCTCCAAGAAGCTTACAACCTCTCTAGGCTATACTTTAGGACTCGGGGAACAAGCTCCCAATACTGTCTGTGGAATTTTCCACAACTTTCCTGTAGTTTCCATCAGTTATCTCCTACCCTAGGACTGGGCTTGATAAGCCTCATGAGAGGCTGAGTGGATATTTAATCTCTAGACTAAGCCTACTGATTTGTTACTTTCTGCCACTTGGTCAAACTTTGGTCTCCTTTCAAAATAGTGTTCTTATATAATAAACTTGCATTCTTTCCTTTTTCTTCCACAGAATAAATACTAACCTTTCAATCTTTTAGGAACTGGGGATCAGTATTTAAAGGCAAGATTTTGATCTTCAAAAATTTTTTCCTCCTTCTTAGTCACCGGACTCTTACAGTTCATGAGTTAGAAACTCATGAACAAATACAATACTTTAGTCTTTCTGGTTCTATAGGAGTGAGAGAGAGAGTGATGTCTTTATTCTACAAATACTAGCCTATACAGTTGGCTCTCAGTAGTTAGACAAGTCTCTGAGAGGACAATCCCTGCAGAGACAAGAATATCACTAATTACTCTGGGCCAGGAAACCCCAGGGCATATTTAGAAGATGACAATAAAATGATCATTATGTTAGTTATGAAATGGGAAGAATCTACCATTTGGCACCATTTGGTACTGTGTGCCAACTCTGGCTTAAGAATTTTGCTCATATTACCCTGTAAGGTCAATAATTATTATCCCCATTTTGCTGTAGAGAAAACTGAGTATTCTGATACAACTTAAACTTTCCTGGGGTCAAAAAATTATCGGCATCACTAGGATTTGAACTCCAGGTCAATCTGATTTTAAAGCATGTACTCTTAAGCATTAGAACAGTGGTTCTAGGCCGGGCGCGGTGGCTCACGCTTGTAATCCCAGCACTTTGGGAGGCCGAGGGGGGCGGATCACGAGGTCAGGAGATCGAGACCACGGTGAAACCGCATCTCTACTAAAAATACAAAAAATTAGCCAGGCGTGGTGGCGGGCGCCTGTAGTCCCAGCTACTCGGAGAGGCTGAGTCAGGAGAATGGCGTGAACCTGGGAGGCGGAGCTTGCAGTGAGCCAAGATTGCGCCACTGCACTCCAGCCTGGGTGACAGAGCGAGACTCCATCTCAAAAAAAAAAAAAAAAAAGAACAGTGGTTCTTTTGACTGGGCATGGTGGCTCACACCTGTAATTCCAGCACTTTGGGAGGCCAAGGGTGACAGATTACTTAAACCCGGGAGTTTGAGACTAGCCCGGGCAACATGGTGAAACCCCATCTCAACAAAAAATATTTAAAAAGTTAGACAGGTGTGGTGGCATGCACCTATAGTCCCAGCTACTCAGGAGGCTGAGGTGAAAGGATTGCTTGAACCCGGTAGGTGCAGTGAGCCAAGATTGTACCACTGCACTCTAGCCTGGGCAGCAGAGTGAAATTCTGTCTTAAAAAAAAAGAGAGAGAGAGAAAGAAAGAAAGCAAAGCACAACAAAGAAAAGAACAAAAACAAAAACAGAAAAACAGTGTTTCTTAAACTATTTGGTCTGAGGACCACCTTATAACCTTAAAAATGATTGAGAACCTCAAAGCTCTTTAATTAATGTGGTTAATTTCTATTGACACTTAAATTATATATTAATTCAATTAAAAATAACAATAATAAACTCATTACATATTAACATCAATGACGTACTGTTATGGAAAATTACTATATATATCTCCCAAAATAGAAGAGTAGCATTACTTTATGTTTTTTGTAAATCTCTTTAACATCTGGCTTAATAGAAGACAGATTCTCATATGTGCTTCTGCAGTCTGTTGTAATATCGCATATCACAGAGTGCCTGGGAAACCCTGCTGTACACTCATGAGAGAATGAGAGTTACAAAAGCAAATAACATCTTCGTATTATGAAAATAGTTTTGATCTATGGACCTCCTAAAGCAATTTTAGGGATCCCTAGAGGTGCTCATACCACAATTTGAGAATTGGTGCATTGAAGATAATTGTAAATAAACTGATTCCAGTGTAGCAAAACTTTGTTATGTGTAGAGAAGAGGTGCGCTCTGAATTGGGAAGTATAGATTAAGACCAGATCTTGGGAGGACGATTATCAGCTTAAGGAGTTTGAATGTTGTTCTCAATGCACTGGGGAACCACAGATGGCTTTTGGCTTGATCAGATCTTTGTGTGGGGACAATTAGTCTGTCAATAAAATGAGTAGGATGGATTAGAAAGAGAACAGAGAAAAGGCAATAAGTTAAGAGCACTTTAATGAGGCCATGTGTAGTTGTATATCTAGAGCCAGACCTCAGGATTTTTGTGACAATTAAATGTGTTAATCTATGTAAAATGCATATAACAAAGCCTGATCCATGGTAAGCATTGTTTGCATTAGAAGTAGTTGTAATAATTGTTGTGGGTAGTAGCAATATTATTATTGCTATTATTATTTATATTAGATGAGTTGTAATAAAAGCTTGAACTAGGCAGAGTTTGAGAGACATTTTGCAAAACAGTTCATAGGATGTAGTTGTGTGGGTGTGTGGGTGAGGAAATAAAACAATGCTGAGATGACAATATTTTGCTGTTTGACTGCTATAGGGACTCAGGAAGTATTTTGACAGAGTTGATTTTCAATAAATATTTGGAAAAGGAATGGGGAGAGGAGAGGAATAGAAAGAAATGGAGACTTTGGGGGCAAGGAAGGTGATGTCTGTGTTTGTTGATTCTGAGATGCCAGTGGAGTGTGCACATGGTGAGGTCTTTAGGTAAGTCAAACATACAACCATATATCAGTTCATGTCCTTCCTGTGCTTTCAGCTCTTCAGAGATTTTTTCATCACACTTTGAATTATCTTCTAATTTCTTACGATAGCCTACAGGCCCCGTGAGTTATGGCTCTAATTACCTTTCCAATTTCATCTTTGGCCATCCTCTCTCACTTACTTTGGCACAGTTTCAGTTCCTGAACCTTCCAAGCATTTTCCCATCTTGAGGTGTTTGCACTACTATTCCATTTCCGTCTAATGCAACCACCCATCACACCAACCATTACATAACTGGATTATTTGAATCGACTGAATTGTTACCTCAATGGAAAATATTTTCCTGACCACTCTAACCAAGTAAATCTCCTTCCTCCTGCTTGCATTCTTCTCTTTCACCAAATTCTCTTCGTTATCTTCCTAGACTGAATGCTTCATGAGGATGGGGAATTTGTGTTGTTGACATAGCATCTAGGACCTCAGGTATAATGAATACTTGTTTCATGAGCTTATAAATGATATTCAACAGATAGGTTGAAATAGCACTGGAAATGTAGGGGAGTTTGTATTTTGGTTTTTGTTTGTTTGAGGCAGGGTCTCACTCTGTCACCCAGGCTGGAGTGCAGTGGCACCATCACACAGCTCACTGAAGCCTTGACCTCCCAAGCAATCATCCCACCTCAGTCCCCCAAGTAGCTGGGATGATAGGTGCATGTCACAACACCTGGCTAATTTTTCTTTTTAATTTTTTGTAGAGCCTGGGTCTCACTATGTTACCCAAGCTGGTCTTGAACTCCTGGGCTCAAGTGATCCTCCCACATCAGCCTCCCAAAGTGCTGGGATTACAGGAGTGAGCCACTGTTTGAATTTATTTATGCAGATATTTTATGTTAGCACCAATAAGTTAACTATCTGTAATGGAAGCTTCTTGGTCATATTCAACTTCAAAACTGGGTGTGCCTCAATTTGTAAAATATCTTCAGCTATATTTATGTAAGAAAATATAGCTGCTGTTCACAACAGCAAAGACATGGAATGAACCCAAATGCCCATCAATGACAGACTGGATAAAGAAAATGTGGTACATATATACCATGGAATACTATGCAGCCATAAAAAGCAATGAGATCATGTCCTTTGCAGGGGGATGGATGGAGCTGGAAGCCATTATCCTCAGCAAACTAATGCAGGAACAGAAAACTAAACACTGCATGTTCTCATTTATACGTGGGAGCGGAATGACATGAACACATAAACACAGGGAGGGGAACAACAACACACTGGGGAGTGTCCAGTGCTTAGGGATGGGGCACGGGGGTGGGGAGCATTAGGAAAAATAGCTAATGCATGCCCGGCTTAATATCTAGGTGATGGGTTGATAGGCGCAGCAAATCACCATGGCACACATTTACCTATGTAACAAACCTGCACATCCTGTACACATCCTGTAGCCCGGAGCTTAAAATAAAATTTAAGAGAGAAAGAAAAGAAAGAAAAGGAAGGAAGGAAGGAAGGAAGGAAGGAAGGAAGGAAGGAAGGAAGGAAGGAAAAAGAAAGGAAAGGAAAGGAAAGGAAAGGAAAGGAAAGGAAAGGAAAGGAAAGGAAAGGAAAGAAAGGAAAGGAAAGGAGGATGGAACAATAACCTTTGAAATTTGCCAAGGTAGCAACAATGACATAATGCTCCTTTACATATGGCAACAGTCTAACCTTGCCTCAAAGTCCCAGGAGTGGATGGTTCTCCCTGTTTCTACGTTGTGTCTTCTTTGCCTTATGAGCTGGCCTGTCTTTGTGTGTTCAAAAGCCCAGTGATATACTCTGGAAGAAGAATAGCAGATTGGCTCAGGTATGTTTTCTGACTGTGACACTTATTTTTGACACTTATTCCTTGGGTCGACCTATTAGTGGATCTTGTCTGCGCATGGCAAAAATAATAATTCCTTTAAAGGAGTGTTGATAATCACAATAAAGCATCTAGCAAAGGAAGGGCATGGCTCAATAAATTTCAGGTTCCCCAGCCCCAGCCATTCAGTCAGTTGGCAGGTTGAGTATAGAAATCTTGTTTGAGTCGTTCTTTCATGGAACTTTGAAGTTGTCATTTCATTGTTTTTTAGGGACCAATGTTGAAGAAATTTTCCGGTGACAATCTGATAGTTACTAACATAGATATGGCCTGTGTTTTCCTCCAGGAGACTTTTAGGATCTTCTTTGTATCCTTAGTGTTCACAATGATTATGTAGTTGTAGGTCTTTTAAAATAACCAATATGGGTATACAAAGGGCTCCTTTTAATCTTGAACACTCGTGTTATTCAATTGGGAAATAGCTCTTCGAGTACTTCTGTAATAATTTCCTTATTTTTGATTTCCTAATTCTTCCCAATACTTATATTAATTGGATATTAGCCTTCATGGAATAATTTCCTAATTTTTATATCTCTGATATTTTGGCTTTATCTTTTTCTCCTACTTTTTGTTTGTTTGTTTGTTTTTTTGAGATGGAGTCTCACTCTTGTCACCCAGGCTGGAATGCAGTGACGCAATCTCAGTTCACTGTAACCTCCGCCTCCCTAGTTCAAGAGACTCTCCTGCCTCAGCCTCCTGAGTAGCTGGGATTACAGGCACCTGCCACCACACCCGGCTAATTTTTGTACTTTTAGTAGACATGGGGTTTTGCCATGCTGGCCAGGCTGGTCTCAAACTCCTGACCTCAGGTGATCCACCTGCCTCGGCCTCCCAAAGTGCTGGGATTACAGGCGTGAGCCACTGTGCCTGGCCTTTCCTACTTTTTAAGAGATTTCCTTGACCTGTATATTTTGACCTTCTAATAATTTAAAAATAAATTTGCCGTATTTTTTAATTCCATGGTTTTTTTCTTATTCTCTACGTTTTCCTTCTTTGTGTAGCATCTGGTTCTCGAATTGTAGATTTATTCTCCTTTTAAATGTTTCTGCACATACAAATTAGGATTTATTTATTTATTTCTGGCCCTAAAAGTATCTCTGTTTCCTCCAGTATATGTTTTTAAATTTGTTTATCTTGGTCTTTTTTCCCCTCACAGTGTAGGTTTTACTCAATTGACTAGATGGTCTTCCATTGCCCAGTCATATGTGAGAATGAATCAGTAGAACTGTCAAATGAATATGAATAGGACTTACCAACTGGTGGGTTTCATTATACAGTGAGTAGGCACAGAGATTATCTTGTATTTTGTAGTCCCTAATGCCAAAATGCAGAGCACTTTGCTCTGAAGACCCAACTCCCACACTCGTGACCTTAGTCCACCCCAGACCATTTTAGTTTTCTTTCAAAACGAAGAACTTTTTATTGTATCCTCCCAGGGTGTGATGAGAAGAGTTAAACAGTGGGAATGGGGGGCAGGTAAATCCCTTTTCACACCCGCTCCATTTTTCACCCTTCATCCCACATCATCTTTGGCATTTCTAAATCCTAGCTCTGTCTAGGTTTTTGCAAGATAGATAGGGGCCCTCCTTGGCTATGCCCTCAAACTGTCATTATTCCTCCACTTACCTGTCTTCTCTCAGAAACACATGAAATGCATCGTTCACTTAATGACCCTCTTTATATTCTTTTCATTATTCTGGGGCTGTATCTGCTTTGCTTCTTTACTATCGTTTTAAAGAGATCTTGGGAAAAGGAGATGACAAATATATGCTCAGTTCATCATTGACCTTAATTTTCTTTTTCTGCTTGTTCTAAATCAAGGAGGATCATTACCTTCTTAAGAGGCTAAGCCAGCACTTTTTAGCTGGTCCTCTTCTATATCCTGGAACTTTAGTTTTAAAGTAGAAAAGCCATCTTTTTTTGACAGTCTGAGCTTCCACTTTTCCCTAATTATACTAAACAGCTTCTCTGCTTTCATGTATTGACAACTCCCACTAACGCCTTTAAATCTTGGAATATTCAGTTTTATTTGATGTGTGTAGGTGTGTAATGTTCTGAATAACAGGAAAGTGAATCACCGGAAAAAAAAAAAAAGAAAGAAAGAAATGGGCTTAAAAAATTAAACAACAAAATGTCTATGGGTTTATTTATCATTTTGTAAGATCTCACCACCACAGGGCATTTCAAACTGAATAGCTTCTTTGAGAGAAAAATCATCCTGGTGACTGTTTAGGTGTTCTTTTCAAATAATTATGGGAATTATGGCACTTTGATTCTTTTTGACAAATACTTAGTATATACTTACTGAGTGGAAGGCTGGAATAGAAATTTGCATAGAGAAATGTAAGTGGAATCATTATTGAGTAGAGTCAAGTAACAGTGGGTTTGAGCCCCACATCAGTCACGTCCTACTTTCTCTAAGATAGTTCAGGTCTCTGCATCTCAGTTGCCTCAATGATAGTTAATAATACCTCCTTCAGGGTGATGGTGAGAGATAGAGTTAATGTGTGCATAAAGACATGCATGATACCTGGCACTTGGTAAGCACCTATCAAATTGCAGATGACTTGATTATGAGGTAAACAGGCTTTAAAATGTCATTGCCTACCCTCTTCTTAAAATTATGGGGGTAAAAAAGCACTTCTTCCCAGACATATCAAAGTTTGTGTAACTCCAAAAGCCTGAGCATAGCCTTTCTTTAATGTGTTTCTCAGTTCCTCTGCCTTCGTTTAAGGTCAAACAGAGCCAGGCGACCACTTAGACAATATTATTTAGCCCATTGAATTGTCAAACAGTAATGACCCCTTTGGACTGTTTGTTTTGTGATTTTCATAATTTCTTATTGAAGAATCACGGACTAGTCTGTGACAGGACAGATTTTGATGTCTTCCAATTATGTACACATTATGGAATCTATGAATTACAGCTGTTGTCCTTTCCTGTGGTGGAGATGGACTTTGTGGTTCTTTATTTTCCTAATGAGGTGGAGTCCAGGAGTTGGGCAGATGGAATTCTTTTGACATTTATTTCAAGAGAAGCCATAAACATATTACAAAATAGTATGAAAATATGCAAATATTACTAAATTTATAGGAACAAAATTTTTTATCTCAACCATTACTAGTTAACAACTGTTTATAAACTAGGGAAAGAAATCAGTTATAGTCTTTCATTTAACAAACAGCCCTTACCTACTGAACCCTACTATGCATGTACACAGTGATGAAACAAACAAAAAACTGCTGATGAGTTTAAAAAGTACTGTTTTTAATTCATGCGTCCATTTAATAAAATTGTGTGTGTCAGAACTTAGGCACTGGGAATCCAGTAGTGAATAAAAAACAGACATGATTCTTTCATGTGCTTACTGTCTATTGGAGGAAACTTTTGCTAAATGAACATTCATAGACATAGATGTAGAGCTACACTGTGGTGAAAGTAATGAAGGAGACACTCGGTGCTATGCGAGCAGTATTGCAGGGGGCCGACTCATCTGCATCAGCAAGAATTCTTTCCTCTTGAAAAGATGAGTAATCTGAAATGTGAAGGATAAAGAGATATTAACTGTGGGTGAATGAAGAAGAAACACTCTGGAGATGCAAAGGCTCTTCAAGGGGAGCATACATGGAGCTTTTGGGGAGTTGAAAGGAGGACAATGTATTTTGACATAGAAGACAAAGGCAGGAGGATGTGTGAAAGGAAGCTCTAAATTCCTTCTCTTGTAATACCCCAAGCTGTCCTTTTAGTTTTGCTTTCATTTACTCATTTATTCATTCTTTGATTCATTCAGGCATTCAACAAATGACTATTCCATGCCAGTTCTAAGGCCGGCACCATATTAGGTACAGATAAGATGATGATTAAGGTATAGCCCTGGCCCCAAAAATCTTACAGGAGAGAAAAACATGTCAAGATGCTTTGGGCCTTAGAGGAAGAGCACTATCCTTGGCCTACATTTAGGAAGCTCATGAATTAGCAGAGTGAGGAGGAGAACAAAGAGAATTTCAAGAAGTAGAAAAAGTGTGTACAAAGGTCCAGAGGCAGGCTAGGTGCAGTGGCTCATGCCTGTAATACCAGAACTTTGGGAGGTTGAGGCAGGTGGATCACTTGAGCCCTGGAGTTTAAGACCAGCCTGGGCAACATGGGAAGACCCCGTTTCTACTAAAAATACAAAAATTAGCTAGGTGTGGTGGCGCATGCCTGTGGTCCCAGCTACTCAGGAGGCTGAGGTGGGAGGATTGCTTGAACCTGTGGGGTCAAGGCTTCAGTGAGCCATGATTGTGCCACTGCTCTCCAGCCTAGGTGAGAGAGCAAGATCTTGTCTCAAAAATAAAAATAAAAATAAAGTCCAGAGGCGAAAGAATGTTTGGCAAGGCCTATAAATCACAATAGGCTCTGCAAGGCTTCCTGTGTAGACTATGAGATCCTAATTAATAACAAAATATAGGTGAAAAGCGGAGAGTAGCTAATCCTTAAAGATCCGTTATGTTGTATTAAGGGCCTTGGATTCTTTTCCTAAGAGTTATGGGAAGGCACTCAAGATCTTTAAGCAGGGCAATTGGCATGATCAGATCTGCACTTTAGGAAATGATCATATTTGTGGCAACATGGAGATGGAATATTTGCCCAGAAGCTACTGCAGGAACACAGCCAAAAGATGATACTGATCCAGGCTAACTTAGTAGCAGTGTAAATGGATAGATATGGACAGATTGTTGTTGTTATTGTTGTTGCTTTGAAACTGAGTCTCACTCTATTGCCCACGCTGGAGTTCAGTAGCGCAATCTTGGCTCACGGCAATCTCCGCCTCCCGGGTTCAAGCAATTCTCATGCCTCAGCCTCCCAAGTAGCTGGAATTAGAGGTACCATCACCATGCCCGGCTAACTTTTTTTTTTTTTAATTTTACTTTAAGTTCTGGGATACATGTACTGAATGTGCAGGTTTGTTAAATAAGTATACTTGTGCCATGGTGGTTTGCTGCACCTATCAACCTGTCTTCTAGGTTTTAAGCCCCACACGCATTAGGTATTTGTCCTAATGCTCTCCCCCACCTTTCCTCCCACCCAGTGACAGCCTCCGGTATGTGATGTTGCCTTCCCTGTGTCCATGTGTTCTCATTTTGTATTTTTGGTAGAGACGGATTTTCACCATATTGGCCAGGCTGGTCTCCTGACCTCAAATGATCCGTCCACCTGAGCCTCCCAAAGTGCTGGGATTACAGGCGTGAGCCACAGCGCCTGGCCTATGGGCAGGTTTTAAGGTTGTTTAGGGATCTGGGATTTATAGGACATGACACCTGACTGGATGTAGGGTAGAGGAAGATTTTTAAAATGTCTTCTGTGTTTCTGGAATGGGGCAACTAGGTGGATGGTGGGCACCACTCAAAAGGCAGAAAAAGAAGTGGGTTTCTTAATCCATGCATTTATTAATCTGTAAAGTAGACCTTATTTTAGTAATCTTAGATGGTTGTCTACATCACAATAAAAGCTAAATAACTGACACAAAGAAGGCGTTCATTAAAGCTCAGGAATCACTTTTGTATATGAAGTTCTTTAGAGGAATTAACCACTGGAAGTAGGAGACAGCAGTTACTGAAAATATCAGAGATTTCTTTACAGAGCAAGTGAGCTGGGTCTTAAGTGAAGAGAAACACATCACTAGGGAATAAATGAATGGATGAGTGACAGGAAAGACATTCTTGGCAGAGAACACAACAGGTGCAGAGCTCAGAGTTCTTCAAGAAACTGAAAATGGCCCACTGTTTCTGCGGCATAGGGTTTGTGAAAGGGGTGACAGAAAACGAACTAGAAACCTAGGGTAGGAATAGATCTAGAGATTCTATAAAACAAGCAGAATGCCTGAGTGCAGGCCAGCATTTGCCAAATGTTTCTGCAGAACACAGGTATCGTATAAAATGTAAATATACACAAATTAATATGGAAAATTCTGATTTGAACAAAGTTAAATTAACTTTTTTATTGCAGGATTTCTCAGAGGTTTTACATGTGTATTGGAAACCTACAACAGAGGGCTATAGCATGAGGCTTTTTTTCAAACCGCACCTCTTTTCCCAGAACACTGATTAACAAATGCCTCAAAAGACACTGAATCTGTGCCATTGGATTTAGGAAACTTTACACTAGGCAGTGAGGAACCATAAGTTAGAAAGATCATACTGACTTAGTGAGGAGGGTGGCTTGGAAGGGGTAAAGACTGAAGGCCTGATGATCTTAAGAAGTTAAATGAGATAATAAGACAGAAAAATCATATATGCTAAATAGAGAGAGGTGGTGGGAGGGACAGACAGGTGCTCACGTGCATGTGTGCATGTATGTTTTAATCAGGCACTGGACACTCAGCAAGAGCTATTTGTAGCCTGTAGAAGCTAGGGAAGAGTTTACAGGAAAATTATAAATCTCTTTGTCAATATGAGGAATTATTATTTCGAAGCTATTTTGCATTTCTGATGCCTTTTGATCCCCCTATGTGGCATGTGTGCAAACCCACTATGAGAGAAGTTAAGAGAATTTGCTCATAGTTCCAGAGTGATGGAATGCAGAATTGACCTTTGCTCTTCTAAGTCTGGGACTCTTTTTATTCTATTGTGTTCCCTCTGAGCTCAGACTCAAGCTGGGATTTGAAGGATAGGTAGGGTTTGCATAGGTTGAAAAAGTAAGTAAAAACATTTTGCTTCAGAGAAAAAGTACAAGGAAGGACACAGAGGCATGTGAATGGCATGACTGATAGTCTGGAAAGTGTCACTCTGCCAATGACGGTAATCTCTCCATGAGTCTTCCCATCCTTCAAGGCAGAGCATGTGACATGTGTAGTGTCTTAAGACCCACTCTTAGAAGGGTCCTGTGCTTGGTTTAATGCTCTGTTGTTGCTGTCTTAAAATTCCAAATACTTTAAGAACAAAAGATGCCCCCTTCTTTTGATTTGGGCCCCACAAATTATGTAGCCAGTCCTGCTTCAAGGCCTAGGTTAGGTATTCTGATCATCTGTTTTATCTTTCAAAGCTATTCTCACTCCACTAGGTGCCGCTACTTTTTTTTTTTTTTTTTTTTTTTTGAGACGGAGTCTCGCTCTGTCTCCCAGGCTGGAGTGCAGTGGCGCAATCTCGGCTCACTGCAAGCTCCGCCTCCCAGGTTCACGCCATTCTCCTGCCTCAGCATCTCCGAGTGGCTGGGACTACAGGCCCCGGCCACCGCGCCCAGCTAATTTTTTGTATTTTTAGTAGAGACGGGGTTTCACCGTGGTCTAGATCTGCTGACCTCGTGATCCGCCCGCCTCGGCCTCCCAAAGCGCTGGGATTACAAGCGTGAGCCACCGCGCCCGGCGCCTCTACATTTTTACATTGTGGTTAGTTCACACTTGGTTGGTCTCTTATTCACACATAAATTACTAACAGTTATCTTTGCAATCAAGTCGTAATCTCCTTACAAGCAACTAGAAAGCCTAGTGCTAAGCACATAGTAGGCAGGTAATAAAAATTTGATGTTGAATGAATATGCCTCCATTAGAAGCCCACTGACGTGAGTTTCATACTCCTTTATAATGAAACCATGTCTTTGAGTTAACTTAAAAAAAATGAAAAAGAGCAAATCTGCTAACATAATTCAAGGATGAAGACTATACAAGTGAATAAATCTAGCATCCATGCAGACAATGACAGTGTTCATAAAAATGACAGTATCCAACACCTAATACCAAGAGCGAACATTTATTGGGTGTGTATTATGTGCCATGCATTGCTTTAGGCATTTCATTCCATTTTTACAACTACCCTACGAGTGGATCCTATTATTATCTTTGTTTCACAAATGAGATTAAAACACAACATGATTAAGAAACTTGCCCACAGTAAAGATTTGACCTCAAGCAGCCTGGTTCTCAAAAATCATGCCTTTAACCGTTTGCCTATTACACTTTACTGACCCATCATAGAAAAGAGACTCACATCTGGCCTTATATCATTACCAGTTAAATGCTATATCTGTGACAGCCACTTTAATCCTCTATGAAAAAATTTGCTGGGGACATGATAGCACTGTAATTCTAAACTTGCACTCAACTTTGTACCTTTCTTTGGACCCAGGTCTTATTTTTCTCTCTCTGTCTGTTTTTCTTCCTATCTGTGAAATAGACATAATGAGTCAGCATTTGGAAGCGGGAAGTGCTTTAAACTATGTTGCTGTTGTTGTTTTCCTGGGGAGAGAAATCATTAAATTCTCAAAAGGATCTATGATCCTAAAATGTTAAAGTCATGGCTCAGGGCCTATGCTACTTTTCAAATGTAAATTTATAAACTTGGGTTTTCATCCTTTGTTCAGTCCTTGTAGGGCCGTCAGATGCCAAATGGAAATTGCAAAGGTCTCTATTTGTGGGATGTTTAATATCATTATTTTCACTCTGTATGTATTCCATAAATATTTATTGAGTTTTAAAATGTATACAACCTTGCTTACAAGTTCAAGGTCCATCTAACTCTTGAATTCTGGCTTCTGTAACTTATCACACTAGTACAGTAATGGCCAGAATGAAAACCTTTTTTGCGTAATGCCTTGAATTTGTCAACATGTTTCCCACATGATGAACAAAGTTTACCATGTGCTGTGTCCCAAAGCTTCTAAAGCTGCCTATACTTTTCATATTTCCTCCAAAGAAGGAGAGTGTGGCAGACCATGATGGTGTAGGTGAAGGATAATAGAACTGGTTGAAGATAATAGAACTGAGCATAAAGGCTTCCTATCCAACCTCTACAGCCGTGGCTCAGGAGGACTGATACAGCTCCTCCTGCGGCACTTCCCTGGCCCATCACAGGACTTAAAAGCAGAGGCAAGGGAGAAAAGAGGAACTGTGTTACTTTACAATTTTGTCCAGGGTTGGCCCTAGTGACTTTTGAAAGACAGTAGTAATTTCTCCCCTTGACACTGACCTAAACATACTGGAGAGTTAAGCCAACTTAATTGTCCAATAAATTTTTATTAACCTTCTTAAGAAAAAGTGGTGCATATGACACAAAACAAAAGTTAAGAAGAGCCATTGTGTGTGTGCGGATGTGATCATGGGATTCAGGACACCAGGTCTCATGCTCGTCTGTCACCAAATTACCAGGTAATCTGGGCAAGTCGCATCTTTTCTCTAGGCTTTCGTCATCAGCAAAATGATGGGCTAGACCTAATTCTCTCTAAGCCCATTTTTTAGCTTTAACTTTGCCAGGTGTATGATTAGCATTGCCTGGAGTTAGACAACTGCTAAATTTGAGGGTAGAATCCCCAAAACTGCCCTAACTTCTGACACCAATTACAAATTCAGAGGGTTTCTAAAACTATTCTCAGTGTTGATAATTCACTAGAAGAATTCACAGAACTCACTGAAAGTGATTATACTCAAGGTTATGACTTACAGGGAAAGGATACAGATTACAATAAACCAAAGAAAGAGATGCATAAGGCAGAGCCTGGGAGAGTTCCAACTGCAATGTCTCAATTGTCTTCAGGATGCATTACCCACCTGCCATTGACCTCATGCATTACCCCCCTGCCATTAACCTCCTGCCATGTGACAACATGCAAAAAGTATTGTCAACCAAAGAAACTTATCTGAGCCTCGTATTTAGAGTTTTTATTGGAGCTCAATTATGTAGACATGATGGATTGATTGATTTTATACATGATTGAAGTTAGTGTTCAGTTCACCTGATAACCATGTGACTCAAAGCTTCCACCCTAAGTCGCATGGTCATTCTGGTATTGCCACTCCCACCCTAAGTTCCATTGGAGCCAGTCCTCACCCTAAACAAAGACATTGCTGTCATATGTGATATAGATTACCTCCAAGAAGCCTAGGGCAAAACCCAGGCCTCTCTTCGGGCAAGGGTAAATCCTTTACTACATAAGCATCCTAGGTTTGTTGTTCGTTAATTTTCCCTCGTGATTCATCCTTATTATTAAGCAAACACATATTAACTCTTTTATTCTTTCAAAAGATATATTAGCATAACTAGTAGTGCCAGGCACTGTTTCAGGTACTGCATATAAAGCAGAGAACAAAATAGTTTCTGTCTCCCTGGAAATTATGTTCTACTGGTGTAATAACCAAAACCAAATAAATATACACAGTCTAGTTGCAATATAGGGATAGACAGTGATGGGCAGAGATGGAGGTGCTAATTTATTTTATACAGAGTAGTTAAGGAAGGTATCCCAGTGAAGTTGATACTGGAACAGACACCTGAAGAAGTAAAGCACTGAGCTACGCTGGTGTCTGAAAGAGAGGGAACATAAGATGCAAAAGTCTTGGAGTGGGAGTGTTCTCCTGTCTTCCTGTCCTGTCTTCCTTCCATGTCTATAGCGAGTGGTGGTGGTAGGAGGGGAGGTGAAATTTGGTGGTGCTGCAGGTGATAAGTAAAAAAAAAAAAAAAAAAAAAAAAAAAAGAGCTATAGCTGGAGCTAAATCTTTCCAGCATTTTAAGAAAGTTTTAGTCTGAATGTGTAGGAAGCCAATAAAAGGCTTTGAGCAGAAAAGTGACATGAAGTGATTTGCATTTAAAAGAACCATTCTGCCTGCTGCCTGGAAACTACTCCACAGGGGTTGGGGGTGAAGGAGGATCAGAGACTGGTTCGAATCTGTCGAAATAATCTTGGTGAGATAGGATGATAGTTGGAGCATGGTAGCAGCAATGGAGATGGTGAGAAGTGGTTGATTCTGGACATATTTCAAAGTTAGAGCAGGCAGGATTGAAAAGATGGGAATGAGAGAGTGGAACGAAGGAACAGGAGGGTGGGGCAGGGTATTGTGGGGCAGAATTAGGGATTGAGATGCCTTATACCCTGTGAAATATCAGCTTGGCTGCTGGTGATATTGCTCTGGAGGTCTGGGGAGAGGTTTATGCTCAAAGTTCAGATTTAAGGTTTTGTTGTTATGTGAGTGGTAAGCTGTGGGACTGTGGACTTTGAACTTTGAACTCTAGGGTAGTTATACATTTAGAGGTCACAGCAGTGAGGAGCTACCAAATGAGCCTGAGTAGTGTACACTGAGGCAGTAGGAGAATAAAGAGAGACCAATGCCCAGGAATCAGTGAAGAAACCATATTAGGAAGGAGAGAGTGCTCAATTGCATACAAAACAAACTGTTTGCATGTATGAGTTAAAGACAATGGAATATCTAATTCAATAAGTCCTCAGAAATTAATCCATTGATCATGTGACCACAACATTCTACTCTCTAGTACAACCTAAAAGACTACTAATGGTTCTCTACTAGATGCCTACCAACTGTACCTTTAAATTTCTCCACTTTCATTGGTTATAATAGTATCCAGATGCCCAGATATGAAAGTGCCCTTTTTGGCAATGACATCTGGCTATTTGGCTTCTTCCCTTAGCTGGAATTGAAGACATAGATGTTGAACTAAATAGTTGACCTATTAGGATGGTAATTATTACAGTGATGGAATAATATATCACATCTTTCTTGTCTGAGTTTGTTATATGGTATCATCTTACTATTAGAATCTTGGTCTTTTTAATTTTATTTATTCAGCTTACTAGTTTGAGGGGAAAATGCAGATTGGATTCAAAATTACTATTCTGCATAATATATATATAGGTATGTCTACATATATTTTCATCTTCAGTTTGTATAACTTTAAATAGTTTTGAGGCTCATCAGATTAATGTTATTTAGTTCAGTTTTAGCATTACATTCAAGTTCCTAGTAGGTAAAAATTTATTTCTTAAAGAACATATTAAAACTCTTTCTGCAAATAGAATAAAAATTTTGAAATAGCACCATGGTACCTCTGCTGTCCAATATGGTAACCATGGTTACCAACCCCTAGAAATGTAGCTAGTTTTGACAGGTCTTTTAGAGTAAAACACCAGATTTCAAAGATTTGGCATAAGAAAAGAATTTAGATACGTCATTAGTAATTCTATATTGATTATATGTTGGAATTATATTTTGACAGATTAAATAAGATGTTTATCTGCAAAAAATTCAAATATAAATATATTAAAATGAATTTCATCTTTTTGTTCCTCACTTTTTAATGTGGAAATTAGAAAATTTACAATTAAAAATGTGGTTTGCATTATATTTCTATTGCACAGAGCTGTTCTATACATTCTGGTCACATATATGTTTATATATATATATATATAAACATATATGTGACCAGAGTTGTTTTATGTGTCTATTGACTTCCTGGTGTGAAGAAAATGTTTTAATCTTTTCTATACAAGTTTCATCCTATAAAGTATTTCATGGCATTAAAAATACTTATCTTTTTTTTACTAAAAAAATTTAAAATGATAATCTAAAAAATCTAAAATGATGCATGTTCTAAAATATTTTAACAAAAATATGAACACAAAAGAAAACTACACATAACCATTGCTAATATTTTGATACATTCCTTTTAGCATATGCACATTTTTTAACCAAAAAATTGTAGCAGTTGGCTTATTTTGGTTTATGATTTTTTAAACATCATGAACATCTATCTTTGTCACTACTTTTAAGCGTTTCTGCAATGCTATACCTTAAGGATATAGCATACTCCATACTCCCCATAAGTAACAGTGGTTTATGATTGTGATGACTTTTTAATCTTTAATAACAGCTGTAATGATATCTAACTCACATGCCATAAGATTCAAACTTTTAAACTATACAATTCAGTGGTTTTTAATTATATTCAGAGTTGTGTAGCTATTGCCCCAAATTTATTTTATTTTATTTTTATTATTTATTTATTTATTTTTGAGACGGAGTCTCATTCTGTTGCCCAGGCTGGAGTGCAGTGGTGCAATCTCGGCTCACTGCAAGCTCTGCCTCCTGGGTTCAGCCATTCTCCTGCCTCAGCCTACTGAGTAGCTGGGACTACAGGGGCCCGCCACCATGCCCGGCTAATTCTTTGTACTTTTAGTAGAGACGGGGTTTCACCATGTTAGTTAGGGTGGTCTCAATCTCCTGACCTCGTGATCCGCCCGCCTCGGCCTCCCAAAGTGTTAGAGTTACAGGCGTGAGCCACCGCGCCCGGCCGCCCCTATCTAATTTTAGAACATTTTCAACACTCCCGAAAGAAATCCTGAACCCTTTAGCAGTCATTCCCATCCCTTCTTTTTTACCCTCAGTCCCTGGCAACCACTAATCTACTTTCTCTGTCTAAGGAGTTGTCTATTCTGAACGTTTCACATAAATGGAATCATACAATGTGTAATATTTTGTGTCTGATGTCTTTCACTTAGCATAATGTTTTCAAGTTTCATCTATGTTGTGGCATGTTTCAATACTTCGTTCCTTTTTATAGCTGAATAATATTCTATTGTATGGACATATAACATTTTGTTTACCCATTTATCAGTTGATGAACATTTGGGGTTGTTTCCACTTTTTGGCTATTATAAATAATGCTATTACATGAACATTTGTGTTCAAGTTTCGGTGGGAACACGTGCTTTCAATTCTCTTCAATATATACATAGAAGTGAAATTTCTGGGTCATATGGCAACTGTGCTTAATATTTTGAAGAACTGGCAAACTATTTGTGGCTGTGCTGTTATACAATCCCACAAGCAATGTAGGATTTGAGGGTTCTGATTTTTGCCACATCCTCACCAACACAATTGTGGTGATTTTCAATTGAGAGAATATTCATCCCTAAGAGAGACAAGCAAGAATCTAGCGGTGAGTGGTTTGGAAAGAGACCTCCAGATGATTCTGTTGTGACCTAAACCCACTGCAATAGACACACACACACACACACACACACACACACACACACACACACACACAAATAGCTCAAATCACAGTGGTTAAGAGCATGAGCTGTAGAGACAGATCATGGGTTGGCGCCAGGCTCTCATCTATCTGACTCTGGTTATATTATTTACCTCTATTAGCCTCGGTAAAATAGAGATGATACTGTATATAGGCTGTTATTAGAATAAAATGAGACAATGCAACTCAAACCCTTTCCACAGTGCCTAGTACATAATAAATACTCAGTGTTAGCTATTATTACTATATAAATGAATCAATAATTTTCCATTATATGAACTCATTATAATTTGCCTAAGAAATTATTTTGTTGGGCATTTGGGTTGTTTCCAGTTTTTCACGATTATAAGCAATGTTCTTTAGAAATAATTTTATGGCTAAATTTTTTCCCACATCCATGGTTATTTTCTTAGAATAAATTCTGTAAAGTGTTATTTCTTGATATATTTTTTAAAGGTTTGAAAGACATTTCCCAATACTTATTCTTGTTTAAATTATACTAAAATTTTACTTTGAGCAATGTAATCAGGCACTAAGCATATCCCTGGAGTGTTGCTAAACTGGTTTTGGAAATTCTCACCTTATACCTAACAAATATACTGTAAACTAAAACTTTCTTGCACAGGACAGCCTAAATTTAACTCTAAAACCAATGAATGATAAGAGGTACAAGAAGATGTTTTATCTCATGCTCTCAGATCTACACTCTTGAGTTTTGTAACTTTTCTCCCTTTGCATCGATACCCTAACTAGACAAGTAAAACAGCTGTCAATGAAGTCGTGCACAGCGGATATTTTTGTTTAGTACTGAGACAACTCAAGGGCAAGAGTAAGGCCACAACAGAACCTAAATAGTCGAAAGAAATGATTCCTTGGGAGTGAGCATGACCGAACATTCCTACATTGTTAGGTCTAGGAGCCTTATAAAAGCAATCACTCACAAGTCTACCATGGCAATTTCATAACAGCCTGGAAAGGATCAGACAAGGGCATCAAGTTTCCTCTGATGGATATGGGAAACCTTCAGGGAAAGGTAGGATTTTAAGAGTTATTTAACATTATGGAGAAGTTTGGTTGAATGGTGGAATGCTCTGGAACTGACATAACTTGGGAGATTTATTGTACAGAAATTGGAGGGTACTTTGCACTGATAACAGAGATGAGGGGAAAGATACATCAGCAAGTAATGTGTTTCTACTGGTAGACTGGTAAATGTTTAACAACTGGCTCTAAAAAAAAAAAAAAAAAAAAAACCCTGAATTTACATAGTGTTTTTTTTTTAGATTTTCCATGATATGAATATCCTACCATGGCAGATTTCTGATGTTAAGCTACTAACGTGATGTCACTCAAAGCAGAACGAGAAAGACATGTACATGATCAGCAAAATCAGCTCTCAATAGCCAGTACCCACCAGCTTCAGTGTACCACTGTATTTTCATAAGTTTCTGTACTTGAATTTCAGTTGCAGAAGCATTTACATGGTAAAATCCATTAAGAGTCCAGAGTCTAGAATTCAACACTTTGAGGGCAAGAGGTTTTGTTTTCTTTTCCCAGGTTAAATGCCACGTTAAAGGATCACTTATGTGGTATTACATGTTGTAGCATGCACAAACAGGAATTGCAAACTTGCTAGAAATTCAAGAGGTCATTCTCTGGACAGTCAGCACGTAAACTACCTTAGAGAGAGAGTTGTGCAACTGGTGCTTAGTGATCATAGAGAGAAATTCCATATGATTCCACAATAGAGAAATGTGACTAGGTCTGCACATACATAATGAGAAAGTCAAGAGAAGATAATCCTGATTCCTTTCATTTGCACAAGACTTCATGGTTTATAAAGGGCTTTTTGTAAGATGATAAAATTTCATGTATCCAGTTTCTAGTTTTTCATTAAGACAGATTGATAGGCAGTAAAACTGAGGTTTCTAGGCCACTTCTGTTCACATGAACAATTGACTTGGAGTGCATTTCTCCAATTCTCTGCAAATGGGAGATCTCATGAAGTACCGCAGGAGGAAGAAGGGTCATTTTAGTGAAGACTGGCTCTGAGCCAAACCTGGACTAAGCACTTTCCTTACCTCTGAAGCCACCCAACAACCGTGTGAAGTAGCAACTATTGTTTTCTTCCATTTTGCAAATATAGAGGTTCAGAGATGTTAAATTACTCACCAAAGGTCATGAAATTTATAAATGCCTGAGCTGGGACACAAACCAGGACTGTCTGACACCTAAAGCTTCTATTAAGAATCTCCAGACTGGCTTAGGTCAAAGGTTTTAATAAAATTCTAGATATTTAATGTGCTAATTGGACAGGGTGACCTAAAAGGTTCCCGTATAGGAAGCATTAGCCTAAGGAAGGAAGAGTGGGTATGTGAGTGTTGGGGGAGGGGACCATGACAAGGGTGGTTAAAAAAAAGAATGTGTCCACATGCTGTCAATACTGAGCTGGGTAACTTAAGAAGGCTGTGTATTTGTAATTGGCCTTTTCTATGTAAAGCATAAGCCTGAAATAGGTCAGTCTTTCAGAGTTCCCTCTGCTGCCCCCTTTGAAGACTATGGCCCCTTTTACATAAACTGTAAATTAGACACTAAGTTCCATGACATCAGAGACTGACTACATCTTATACACTGATGTTGCTGAATCTATAATCCTATCCCAGTGTCTGACATAGTTAAGTACTTGCACATTTGCTGAACATTGATGATGGTGATGATGACGAAAGTAAATACTCAAAGTAATAGCAATGTATTTTTTCCACATATTTTCTCATTTAATCCTTGTAATAACTCTATGAAATAAACACTATTCGTTTTCCTAATTTATAGATAAGAAAACGATGGTTTAGGGAGATCTTGTAACTTGCTTGAGGACACAAAAAAAAGTGACAGAAAATGATATTGGAGCCTTGACACTTAACATTGCACTATAGTCTGTTGATATAGAATGCATTTGCTGTATTTCTAAGAAAGTTCACGTTATTAAAATTAGATGATAGAATTTAAGTTCTATGAAGAAAGAAACTCTGTTTTATATAAATCTATATCCTTGGCACCTAGAACAATTCTTTTCTTTTTTTTCTTGAGAAGGAGTCTTGCTTTGTCTCCCAGGCTGGAGTGCAGTGGTGCGATTCAACCTCTGCCTCCCGGGTTCAAGTGATTCTCCTGCCTCAGCCTCCCGAGTGGCTGGGACTACAGGCACGTGCCACCATGCCTGGCTAATTTTTTGTATTTTTAGTAGAGACAGGGTTTCACCATGTTAGCCAGGATGGCCTCAATCTCCTGACTTCATAATCTGCCTGACTTGGCCTCCCAAAGTGCTGGGATTACAGGTGTGAGCCACTGCGCCTGGCCAGAATAATTCTTTACATAAATGCTTGGTAAATTTTGATTGTATATATGCATACAGGAATAAATTGAACCAATTATTTCAATAGGAATACAGCTTATGAGCTAGAAAATTTCCAGCTCATAACAGATTATTTTAATATGAATTTTAAGAAGGGTGGAGGTATGAAACCTAAATATTAAAGTAAGATATTCAGCAATTTATTCATTTGTTTAAGAAATGTTTGTCTCCAACAAATATAATTAAGCATCTACTAAGTGCCAATTAGTCAATAGAAAAGATCTAGTGAGGCCAGGCATGGTGGCTCACGCCAGTAATCCCAGCACTTTGGAAGTCCAAGTCAGGTAGATCACTGAGGTCAGGAGTTTGAGACCAGCCTGGCCAACATGGTGAAACCCCATCTCGACTGAAAAATACAAAAATTAGCTGGGCGTGGTGGTGCATGTCTTAGTCCCAGCTACTCAGGAGTCTGAGGCACGAGACTCGCTTTAACCCGGGAGGCAGAGGTTGCAGTGAGCCGAGATCGTGTCACTGCAATCCAGCCTGAGTGGCAGAGTGAGACTCTGTCTCAAAAAAATAAACAAAATAAAATAAAATGAGAAAATAAAAGTAAAATATCTAGTGAAAATGGCCAACAATAAGAAGTAAACAAATATTATAAAATGCTGTGAGTCATGAAAAAGACAAAGAAAAAAATGTGGAGACAGAAAACACCAGAAGTCGGGACTATGATGTGGTCAGGGAATGCCTCAACAAAGCAGGGACAGTTGAGAGGCTAAATGCCAAAACGTGAGGAAGTGGCATAGAACATAGCATGCGGAAATGTCCACCGCTTTTGGAAAGAACTTGACATTTTAGAGGAATAGAGAAGTGGCCAGTGAGTCTTTTGAAGACTGATCTCTGCAGCCTACTCCCATCTTCCCCACTCTCTCCCCCACTCCCCGGCTCCACAGTGGTGTACAGGGCTCTTTTCACTCCCTTACCTCCACCACAGGTCATTGTGTTATGGCACAGAGCCAACAGCTTTTTTCCCCTTGTTTTTGGTTGGATGAGCTAGTTCTCTCATATTAGAAAAGAGTAGTTGGCCAAATGGAAACCTTGAAATCTACTTAAACAATGGAGACCTATCCAATCTGCCTTCTCCGAACTTATGTCTTAGGAAAAATGCCTGGACTGTTGAATAAATGCAGGAGAAAGTTTGCAGGATATGTGAAAAAGAAAAATAAATAAACCCAGAGACTCGATCTGTGGAAGGGACATTCTCCCCATTGGTTACAGTGGAAAATTCCTCAAGCACAGCCTGGCCAATGAGCCTGGGCCTACCTGATTCATCACACAGCTCTGTCCCAATCTAGCCCATGATTCAGAAAGATAAGGGGGAAATTTTCCCAAATACTATTCCAAGGCCTCCTGAAACAATTTAAGATCATTCCAACCTAAGGCACAATGTCTTCTCATCATTTTGATTCACTAAGAGATGAACTTAGCTTTTCCCCACTCTGCTCCTACTCCAAATTGTGCCAATATCCAAGAGAAGCTGCAATGTGTAACTACAAAAGGACTGAATGTTGGAAACTTGGTGATAGTTACAGCTCATCCCATGGAAGAACCAGCCACGACAACTGGTACTGAAGTGGATCAAATCAACTTGTACCCGTCTTCACCTGTTACTAAAATTTTAAATGTGGATTTTGAACAAACAAGTGTATAAGCCTTAAGCACCAGATGGAAATAAAATAGAATCTATTGAAAGTTGAACTGAACTCCCCCCGCCACACACACACACACACACACACACACACACACACACACACACACACACAAATAACTATGTCAAGGAACATTTCTGCTCTTTTCTCCCAGGGATATGCAGTCAATTTCTGGAGATGAGGACGATGTCATTTTCTATCTACCAGAAGTATCCATACTGCATGGAAATCTAATGACAATTCCCAACCTCAGTTAAGGACTTGTTTTTCCATTTTTTTGAACTTCAAATACTTTCTAAATTGTGTTAGCCGAAGCATTGTATGTATATAATTAACTCATAGGTCCCTCTGGGCCCATCCAGCTAAACTTGTGGAGCTTAACTGAGCAAAACATTTGCTGATGTCTCTCCCTACAGTGATACCCATTGAAATGAATACCTTCTACAAGATGAAACCTAGGAAATGTTGTTTCCAATTGGCTTTCTAGTGATTGGGGTTGATGTCTTTTTCAAATTGGCTTTCTAGTGATTTGGGTTGCTTCATTAAATGTTTTTGGTTGTTTCGTAACAATAATGATCTCATTTTCTTTCAAAAGTAGAGTTTGAAATTTTGGAAAACATGGGTGGGGAGGGAATTCTATATTTTCTTCCTAGTTGAAGTAGGAAGACAGGTCTCTTTTCTGTATTAATTGGATTCCTGAAATTCCCCCAGGGTAGCAGTGGCTCTCTGTGGGCACAGGGCTCTTACGCTTATGTTCCTGTGCTTCAGTGTACCTTCCATGCTGACAGCAAACAGAAGGTGTTCCTGCTCAAGCAAAACCTTAACGGAGGGGCTGCAATAGTTTGTCCAAAACGAAGTGCAAAGGGCAAAGGAGAGGGGACTTTTTCAGACTGACCCTGTTTACTAGTCTCGTGCTTTGCTCCACCTGTGTAGACACAGATGCTTTATTGAACACCAGCCTCCTACAGTTAGAAGGTATTTGACTCTTAGGAATGGGGGAACCAGTTGCAAAGTTCTGGCCCCTGCTCTCCCTCCTATTCCTAGTAAAGGGCTTAAGATAGGCTCTGAGCGGCACTTCCCACTCTCTCCTTTTTCTGAAGCTTCGAGCCGCAAACCTCGCCCTTTAAATTCACCAAGGGACCACATGCATCACATAAGGGTGAGGAAAAGGAACCTGGATGTAGAGCTCCTGACTTCCAGAGGAACCTACTTCTCTTTGCTGTCCTCAAGCGCAGGTGTCCGGAGAAAGGCAGTGAGCTAGGGGCTCTGGGTGCTAGCGTAGACACGGCCCTTAGCTGAGTGGCGCGAGAGGGGAGGAGGTTGGAAGAGAGCGTCTATGCGTTCCACCTGAACCTGCAAGCTAGTCGCTTGCTGCCCAGGTGCCGATTCGCGGCTGCATGCGCCCCACTGCAGCAAAGAGCAGCCGCAGCCTCTGCCTCGGCCACCACCGCTGCTGGGAAAGAGTCCTGGGGCTGCTGACGCGGTTGGGAGGAGCCTCGCCTTTAATGCACCAGCCGCCTCCAGCCTCCTGCAGCAGCAGCAGCAGCAGCAGCAGCAGCAGCAGCTGCGAGTGCGCGCGTGTGGGTGTGAGGGTGAGTGCGCTGGCGCCGGCCGCAGCGCCCTGCCCAGCTCCCTGCCAGCTTCCCTACCCCCGCCTGCCGAAGCCGCCCTCCCGTGGGACCAGCACCCTCATTCCGGCCAGGCAAGCCTGAATCCTGTCCCTGCCATCTCGCCACTGCAGCTCGGGTCCAGAAAGGCACCATTTTGTCGCGGCTGCCCGCTCTCCCAGGGGGAGGAGGGATCTTTTTTGCATTTTGGAGCGGCTGCCAACGAGGGGAACCTGTTGGGCATCTCCCCAGACCCGCTTGTGAGCGCCTCCGGGGAGGGCGGGCGGGAACAGACCCCTCGGGGCACCGCGCATCTTGGCCACCCGGAGGCAGCGGAGGCAGGCGCAGCATCCTCGCTGGGAATTGGAGCTGGAGTGAGCGCACCGCGCGGGAGGAGCCGCCGCAGCCTCGCAGAACCCGAGTGGAGGAGGTGACAGCTCCATTGCCGGGTTTTTATTTTTTTTCTCTCCGCCTCCCCGTCTCCTCCTCAGGCTCGGACCATGGTGCAGTCCCACTGGCTCCCCTGCCCCCCTCTCCTGTGAGACTGGCTGCGGGGAGGGATCATGGATACTTGTCTGCCGGCTTCTGGTTCCCACGCAAGTAAGCCTGCTGTCAATGGAGGAGGACATTGATACCCGCAAAATCAACAACAGTTTCCTGCGCGACCACAGCTATGCGACCGAAGGTAACGCCAGCCCCGCCGCATTCCGCCGTTGGGGCCGGGCGCAAGTTGCGGATCACTGTGCTTCCTGGGCAGCTGGGCGCGTAGTGGCGGAGACTCCTCCGGGCCCTGGGGCTGGGGCGGGGGCTCCGCTGGCCCCGGCAGCCACCAGTGCACCCCGCATCCATCCGGGCTCCGCGAGGCGAGCCCGGCGTTCAGCAGCAGGTGGACCCGGCGCCCACGGGAGTTAAAATGGCCCTCAGGGATTAGGCTTTTCAGGGTGGGGCTCTCGCCCAGAAAGATGACCCCAGGAAGGCAGGTGACCCCTCCCCCGACATGTTTGCAGGGGTCTTGGGGGGAGATCAGAAGGGAGGGGCCCAGTAGGACCTTGGTCCCCCCTCCCTGAGCGAAAAGATGTTATGTCTCTCAGTGGCTGCAGGGAGGGCATGGTTTCATTTCCTGCCCATTCATCTCCCCGGCCGGCCAGGTTACCTGCTCAGACAATCAAAACCCCAAAAGGCCCTTTGCAGAAGGGCGAACCTCTTTCCTTTTGGAAGTGCATTAGCAAAAATAAAAAGGTGGCTGGGGAAATAGTGCTCTGGCGGCCAGCGAATGAGGCTGACACGTGGGGTGAGCAACGCGATCGGTGGGGCCTTTAAAAATCACCATTATGAATTCTGCAGCAGTAGTTTCTGCTGAATCAACAGCCAGCAGAAAGCAAAAGGGTTCAGCAAGCTGAGCTTTGCCAAGAGGTGAAATTGTCGTCTCTCCCTCTCTCCCAGCTTGTTCTGACATAAGCACTAGTACTGTGCGGGCAGGAAGGGCAAGTCAGCAGGTGGAATCTCCTTCTGCCTTTTGTGTGTGAATAGAGAGTAGAGGCATTCTTTTCCCCCAATGCCAAAACTTTTGCATTTTTGCTTTCATTTTCTACCTGTAGGCCTTTTATCCTTAGCCACTCATACAAAGTGTTGCATTATCACATTGTAATATCCATGCGAGAAAATGTATGTGGAAGTGCTTTAGGACAATGTTGCAAGGTGTATTAATTTAAAATTATTATTCTTGGATGCTAATATTTCTGTAATATTTAATCAAATCAAAAGACTACTAGAGAAATGTGATGGGGGCAGTAAAAGAGTTCAAGCTCTGAAAGAAATAAAAAGACACACACATCTGGGGGTAAAGGTGGCATCTTCTATAAACATCCCTGGAAATTCTAGATAGAAGGAATGTCCAGTGCTATTGAAAGTATATTCTCCATTTGTCATCATTTTTGGAGAGCATCAAGCCCAGTATGCCCACGGTGCTAGACAGATAAAGCAGAGTTGTAAGCTCTGGCCTCCAGGCGCTTAGAGATGGCTTTTAAGATGTGCAGCCCGTCCCTCCCCTATACAGAGCACCATACTTACCGATTCTTTTTCTGTGCATGATGGCAACCTGATTGCAAGATGTTCTCCCTCAATCTTAGCACTTTGTCACTGACTCAGTGACCTGATAGCATGTGACTAACTCTGTATCTAAGCATGTCATCCAAGAGAGAAGTTGGCCTTGGGTCTGTTGGCTTTTGGGGGAACATTTCTTTCTGTTTGTAACCACAAAGAAAGAGAGCTGCCTTCATGTTTTCTTGTATATTGTATTCTGCAGGCAAGAGAAACTTAGCAAGCTGAGAAAATGCCCAGAGTGGAGCTATGTGTATAGGAGTGTCAATTGTGAAGTGAAGAAATCAGTTAAAAATGGCATTCTTTATTGTTTTCAGGGCCCTGGATATTACCTTTGTTCTTATTTTTATTCCATTTTTGAAAACTCTTATTCTGGATAGAATATCTAGGTTCATATAGTCAAAAATTAGATAATGAGTTTATAGCAATGAGCTTTCTGACATGTGAGAATCAACCTCTCAGATTTCTTTCTCTTTCTCAAACACACACACATACTAATCACACTCAAAACTAACAAACCTTTATTTCACAGAAGCTTCCAGGTTTTGAAATCTGATCTTAGAGAAGGTATGGAAAGAAAAGGAAAATAGAACTTAAACGATGTGAATACCAGAAGTTGAATAGAGCAAGAAGTTCCCTATAGTTTTGACCTATTCCTTTCAGGGAAGATTCACACAATTTTGTTGCCAGAGGGGGTAGAGTCCCTGTTCTTCCAATGAATACCTTAGGAATTGTTAGTAAACCTTGAAAGAGCACCAGATCAAAAGACTCTTTTTAAAAATTCTCCTCACTGGGGACTTGCCCCACAAGTTTTCTTCCTCCTTATTAACTTATACCCTCTTACTGGGTGGGGAATTCGCTTCTAGGTCCTTCCATAGATCTTGCTTTTCTGTTTCCTTTAATATTTCTACATTTTCCTCCTACCTGCTCAGTTATGTCAGATTGTTCTTTTTTTCCTTCCAAAATATCTCCTTCACATGTATTTCTGAATTTTTCTTCCGTTTGCTCGGATCATTCCACATTGCAGTGTTCTATTTAAAGCTGAAAGGTTTTTGCTGTGTAGTTAGTGTGAAGGACTCTAAACTCAATTTGCATTGTAAGTGGTGGCTGCAGGCAAGTTCATCCAGCTAAGAGCAATGCAAATGCTAAAGGACACTTTCACCCAAGCTCCTCTCTCTCAGTCTCTTTCTCTCTCTCTTTCTCTAAAGAATGCATGGTGTGCATTTAATAAATAAATTTCCTAGGACTTTTTTAAAATTCTGAGCATGAAAATTACTGCCCTCCCCTACCTTTCCCTATCTTTCCTCCTCTTTTAAAGTTAACATCTTTGAGCATCTTCTATGTTCCAAGCACTGTGCTGAGCTCTATGTATAGCATTTCAATATATCTAAACCCTATTAAATGGATGTTGTCATTTCCATTTTCAAAGAAGGAAACTGATGCAACTGAGGACTGGAGATGTTACTAATTTGCCAAAAGTCACACATTCAGTGGAAAACCTTGTCTTCAAACTCAAGCCAGTGTCTGAAGGCCAGGTTCTCCCACTAGGAAATTCTGCACTGCTTCATTTTCCTTTAACCATCAGCTCTTATTCTGGGAAAGATTGCAATGGTTTTATCTTGGTGTGTAAGCTGTGTTTCCATCAGGCATAAAATCCTTTGCAGGGAGAATTCGAAGTGTGTATGGGGTTATATAGAGGAAGGGCCTTGGGTCGGGTTGAAATTTCCCACAAAAATAAAGTCAATGCAATGGTTTGATTTTTTTTTTTTTAAGATATGGAACCCCAGGTTTCCTAACTGGGGATTCATCTCTCAAATCTCTCTATATGTGGGTTTCCTGCTATATTTTTAGGCTTCTGTTAGAGCCAAGTAAAACCCTATCTCCATTATAGCAGTCTGTGAGTTTTCTAGATTAATCTTCCTACTTTCACATGGGCCCACAGAGAGACACAGATAGACCGAATATTCTACATAGATGGAGTATTTTAAAGTAACTGCTCTGTTCTCAGTTTCCTTAGCTGGAAAGTGGGAATAACAATAGAACCTATGCCAAAGAAAAATTATTTGATGCAGAGAAAGCACTCAAGCACTCAGAATATGCCTAATCCAAAGCCCACCCTTAATTCATTATAGCTGTTATTGTTACTTAATGTACTTGCTGGTTGTATTCTGGCAACAAGTGGGTTCCACCTTCCCTCAGAAGGCTTTTTAAAAAACTGTCTTGTTTATACATATTGAAGGAAGAACAAGTTTACTATTCCAAGTAGCTCCTTTCAATTATTGATTCATTTTGCCCTTAATTCCTTCAACAAATACTGACGTTTTGCAGAGGTGATACAGGATGTTCCAATACAGACATGGTCTCTGTCCTCATGGATCTTTCAATCTAACAGAGGAGATAGTATGAGACAAATAATTTTGCAAATAAATATATAGTTACCAATTGTGATAAGTGATATTTAGGAAAGGCACAAGATGCCTTGGGGTCATAAGGTGGAAAGGTGGATCTAATTTAGGTCGGGAGTTCAAGGACAGTCTCTCAGACAGCTGAAACTGAGAACTAAAGGATGAATTTGCAATTAACAAGACCTGAAGGCATTTTAGGTAGAAGGGACAATAGGTACAAAAGCCCAGGGAGATTCAAGGAATGGAAAGATGACTATGGCTAGGAACAGGGAGAAGAGTGCTAAAAATGAGACTGGAGTCTGCAGTTCATTTTGAAATGTACCAAAAGCAAGAAAGATTAATGCTAAGATAGAGGGATGGGTAAATGGATAGACATATGATAAAGCAAGTATAAAATGTTAGTCACTGGCCAGCCATGGTGGTGCGTGCCTGTAATCCCAGCTACTCAGGAGGCTGAGGCAGGAAATCACTTAAACCCAGGAGGCAGAGGTTGCAGTGAGCCGAGGTCGCGCCACTGCCCTCCAGTCTGGTGACAGAGCGAGACTCCATCTCAAAAAAAAAGTTAATGACTAAATTGAGGTGGTGGGTCTATGGATAATCACTGTAATTTTTTTTCCACTTTGCCGTCTGTTTGAATTTTCATAATAAAATGTTGGGGGAAAAAAAGACTGGAGAAGTATTCAGGGACCAGATCATATCAAGCCTTGTTGACCACGAGGAGTTTGGACTCTATCCAAAGATGAATGGAAAGCCATTAAGGAAGAGGGAAACATGATCAGATTTGTTTTTCTAGAAGCTTAATCTGGCTGCTATGTAGGATGGGGTTAGAGAGCCAGGCATGTAATGAAAAAGAATGAAAGTTGGGAGATAATTAGGAGGTCATGGTGTGCTCCAGGATGGTGACAGCAGTAGAGATGGAGAGAATTAGATGGATTTAAGATACATAATAGAGAAAGAATGCATTCATTGCACTTACTTAATATGATTGAGTGCAGATGGAGAAGGTGATGTCAAGGACAACTCCTAGAATTTTGCCATGAAAATGGATGCATAATGGGGCTCATCACTGAAAGCGGAAATAGACTGAAAACTGATTAGTTTGAGGAGACAGTGAGACATCTAGTTTCACAGTGAGGCTTCCAAGTAGACAATTGGATTTCTGGGTCTGAAGCTCAAGAGAAAGACCTGGACTAGATGATAAATTTGAGATTAAACATCACCAGCAT
The DNA here is from genome assembly GCF_028878055.3 of Symphalangus syndactylus. Classification (NCBI taxonomy): domain Eukaryota; kingdom Metazoa; phylum Chordata; class Mammalia; order Primates; family Hylobatidae; genus Symphalangus; species Symphalangus syndactylus. Next base: position 39,972,278 of record NC_072429.2, read on the forward strand.
ATTAAAGGTACTTAAAACTGTATGAAGAGATGAGATGCCTCAGATAAGAGCATTTCAGGGCAAAATTTGAACCAATGAGTGAGAAAGTACAAGGAAGCGGATCTTGGCTTGGTATGAAGAAATTGTAGCAAAAAAGTACCTCACAATGGAGTAGGGCCTTGGTAAGCATAACTAACAACACACTGATATTATTCAAGTAATACTTTAATATATGGCCATTTCTCAGCAATGTGGTAGGATAAGAAGAGTCCAGTCTTGGATGAGTTGAGTTTAGAGTGTCTCCAAATTTGAGATCTGAGTGATTTGTGAAATACATTAGCTTTTTAGGGCCACAGAGAGTAAAAGTGAGGAAGTAAAAGTTCCTCCTCCATCCCCCATTCCACATAAGCTCAAGAAAGCAGGAACTTATGATGAATAAAGCTGGGAAGGTACATGAAAATGGCTTTTGATATGAAGATGCTGGGAAGGCATTGAAAAAATAAAAGGGGGTAGTGTCATATGATGGAGAGCTGCCTCATAGTTCCTTAAGTTGCTTTGGTATTTGTATGCAAATGCCAGATCAGAATGCTATTTCCAATGCATATGGATGAATGTTTGAGCTCTCTGCTGTTCTCAGAGAAACCTGAAATGTGAGGTGAGAAGTAGCTGCCTTACACTATTGTAAATGACCTTTCTGGGGATGGGAAATGTCCTGCTACTAAATATAATAACCAGAATGCATTGAAAATCACTAGCAAGTATTCATTATTAGTATCCAGGTCCCCAGGGGCAATCCCAAGCCCTTTATGAGTGCTGGTCAGAAATGTACCAATGATCCTGGGGTGAATAATGTTAGGCCATTCCTGTCAAAATATTGGTAATGCCCAATGAAAAGAGCACAGCTGTAGACTGACATTCCTAGACTTTGGCATTTGCATTTAAGAAGAAATAAGGGTCCAATTTAGACACGTAGCTGAGGGAATGAAACTAAGGTATCATGAGTACTCTCTATTCCAGGCATTTTCCTAGGTATTTCTTATGTTTACTCATTTAATCTCCTTCAACAACCCAGAGAGAATGGTTGCATTAACCCCATTTTTAAAATAAGAAATTTCAAGGGACAGAGAACCAAAGGAACTTGCATAACAAATACACATGTATTACAAACATTCTCACTTGTAAGTGGCGTAACCAGATTAAAGCCCATGACTGTGTGGATTCTTGGCACATGTTCTTTGCCCACCCATGCTGCTCAGGATCTTTTGGAGAAATGCAAGTTGTGCTCCACCCTCCATATATATCCCATTGGTGCCTACTCGGTGCTGCTGGATTTACTTGATCCATCTTCTCCTAGCACAGCAGTGCACATCTCTGGGCCTTTTCCATTATCCCACAGGGAGGGAGCTGAATTCTACGACCCAGTAACAGAATCCTTAGCTGATTTGCTCCTGTAGATTTCTTCTGTTATATAATAAGGACAGAAAAAAAGTGTTTATGGAATTGAGCAATCAAGATGTTAGAACTAGCTGGAGTTTTTTGAATAGCCTTCTCCATGTCACTCATCCCCAATGTAGGACAGTAAGCATGCAGCTCCCAGGCTGAGCTGAGATGGTCCCACTGGGCCATCTAGGTACCCACTCTCCCCAGCTCATGACAACTCATACAGTTGCCTGGGCCACAGCAAGAGGAATATGACAGAGGCAGCTGTGGGATGGCAGATGTTCTTTTGCACATAAATATGTAGATGTCTGAGGCTTCACTTTGGCCAGAGTGGCTCTCCAGCTGGTTCCCCTCATCTTCCATTAATAAGAAGATGATTTTGCTTTCACACAACTTGTCATCTTTACCACCAAATTTCCTTCTTTTTCTTCTCCAGTAGAATTCTAGAATCAGGCTGAAAGTCAGCCCCAACATAACTATCTCACAGAAAGCACAGACTATTTTTATGTCTACTAGGAACTTTGTCAGAAATAACCCAGGAACCTTTGAGTTCTGTTCCAAGTTCACTGTGGAAAGAGTTAATAGTGGGAAATATTAATAGTTAATGTTCATAGCTTTCTTTGGAGAAAGGGTCATCCTGGGTAATGAGAAGGGGTGTGTGCATGTATAGGGGGTAGTCAGACTTTCACTTCTGTGCTTTAGAGGTAAAAGACTTGATCACTTACAACAAGTGTTAAACGAAGCGGGCGTGGGTTCTGTGTGTAAGGGGAAAAAAGATGTGTGGAGTTTAGGAATCTAGAGGGGCCCCTGTGAACAGGTTTTAACCTGAGAAGGATGGGGTCTGTTGGACAGAGCGTGCCGAAGAGTACCTTACCTGTGGGAGGATGTGTTTCAGGTGTACTGGCCTTTGTGCTTGGTGTATTAGTCAGCTCAGACTGCATTTTAAAAAACGCCACATACTGGGTTGCCTAAACAACAGAAATTTTGTTTTCTTACATTTCTGGAGTCTGGAAGTCCAAGATCAAGGTGCCAGCAGGGTTGGTTTCTGGTGAGTTCTCTTTTCCCATGTATAGCAAACTTCTTGCTGGGTCCTCATGTGGTCTTTCTCATGTGTGCAAGTGTGAAAAGAGAGAGCAATCTCTGGCATTTTTTTTTCTTCTTGCAAGGGCACCAGCCCCATAAGACCTTATCCTTATGACCTCATTTAATCTTAATTATCTCCTTAAAGGACCTATCTCCAAATACAGTCACACTAAGGAGTTAGGGCTTCAACATATAGATTGGGGTGGAGGGGGGCACAATTTGGTCCATAACATTGGGGAACTGAAAACCTCCTCCATCAAGCATTGCTTCTCACACTGGTATGAATCCTTGTTAAGCAATGAACCTGAAGTGGTCACAGAATGGCAGGCCGCCTCCTCCACTTGACGTAGAAGGATCAGCTTGATGTTCCTCTACAGACACACAAGGTAGAGGGTGGCAAACCTGTAAATGTCTCTAATAGGGAATATTGCAGCAAGATGCTGCTGAGAGTTCCCAGGTGGTCTAAAAGATAGAACTTGGGTCCCTAAGTACAAAATACCACCAGGAAGGACCTTACCACAGTGGGAGAGCCACACAGGAAACTCAGTGAAGCTAACATTGCTCATGTAGCTTTGTAGAAGTCAGGTTAGGGCTAGAGACACTCAAGTTGGGAGGTCTGTTGGTTCCTGCCAACTGCATTATTGTAATTCACATTTCCCTCTGCCTTTATATTTTTATTTATAAGTCAAATAATACTATATTCTTTCTTACTTAAAAGGATTCAAGCATGATAAGTAGATAAAGCATGAATCACCCTCCATCCCATACCCATCCCACGTTCCTACCCAAAGGTTGCCATTATCAGTAGTTGGTATACTTCCTCAGAGCCATCTGTCTATTCATACATTTAAATATACATGTATAGGTATACAGTTGGGGAGGATGTTTGCACAAATAGTACACACTGCCTGTTTTATTTGCACTTTGTTTGTTCTTCTACTAGTCATATGTCTTCAAGATTTTTCCATATCAGAACACCTACATCTGTCTCATGCCTTTTAATGGCTGCACAGTGCTCCATAGTATGACAGTACCGCAGTTTATTTAGTAGTTCCCTGTGGATATAAAATTGTTTCCAGCTTTTATATTACATAAGATGCTGCAGTGATTATCTGTGTATATGTGTTTTTGTTTAAATGTTCTCCTTCCTGATTTTATTATCTTTAAAGCTGAGACAACAGTTCCCATTTCTTAGCAAAATGGCAAGAAAAAATCAGAAATCTCTGGTCTTCTATTTGTTTTCTGTGTAACCCTGGATCAGTCATTTAAACCAAGAACCTGAATTTCCTAATGTAGAGAATGAGAATACCTGATCTACCTATTTATATGTGCCCAGTACTGTGTCTTCCAAAACCATTGTGGATTTGAATGTTAATAATTAATAATGATTGCTAGTAGTTATGGAGGGCTTTCTGTGTGCCAGTACAGGCTTGGAGCCTTAAAGTATTTTTCTCATGTAACCCAATTTAATTGTATAGGCTGATACTGTTCTTATCTCCCTTTAAATTAAAAGTTAAAGCAGAATAATATGATTACTAGTCCATTGTTACACAACAGTGAGTAGAACAGAAGTCACATCCAGGTCTGTCTGATTCCAAACCCTGTATTCTTAAACTTGGCAAAAATTCATCACAATGTAGTATATGAACACCTGTTTAAAAGAACAGTTATGATGTTGATAGAGAAAAGATGATTCATTTTTCTAAAAAATATTCTTCTGAATCAGTCAATACAAGGGTCCAATTTCTACCAGGGATTTGAAAATGAACTGGGGGGAAATGGAAAGGCAATGCAATATTGTAAGCAGTAATGTGGAATGCACGTCAGAAGACCTGGGTGGGATTCCAGTCCTGCTACCATAATTTGTCACTTTTATTCTCTGGGCTTCAGTTTCCTAATCTACTATAATGAGGTTGAAGATGGGGGAGGGAAGGCATGCTCTCTACAGGCTTTTCTAACTCTCAGTTTCTATGAGGCATTACTTCTGTATTTGTGGTCATCTAGGTCTCTTTGATATGTTCTGATGTTCACCTCAGGGGTGAGACTGGGAAAAAATGGCCATAGGCTTTAAATGACCCCAGAAATTCCAGGTCTGGCTGTACTTCCTGGGTCAAATCATCATTCTGGCAAGAAGGCTCTGGTGCAGCCAAGAGGCAGAGCCAGAAAGGGAAACTTTCTTTGCCAAAAGCTGCTGCAGATGGAGGAGCCAGTCTGTCTGGGCAGCCATGACTTTGAGAGGAGCCATTTGGCAAAGTTGTTGGCAGGAGCTGCCTTGAAGCATGAATGCTGGAGACAGTCCTGGGCTGGAGTGAATCAGGGATGCAGCAAAGGTGGCTGGTGGAACAAATAACCATCTGGTGAGCAGGGTGCTGCTCATCTTGCCACACTGATGGGGAAGAGCAAGTGCCAGTCAATGAGGTTAAGCTCTGAATGACATTATCTGACAGGCACAATACAATTTCTCTCCTGTTATTTTATACTCCATGGTGGGGGTTATAAACTCCAAGGCAACATAATTTTTTCAGAAACCAGGAAGGCCCCAATTTCTCCCACTATTATAAAGTAGGAAAGAAAATTTAACAATTCAAACAAAAATTATTTATTGCCAAGTGCTATGTAGGAAGTGCTGGGGCATATGGTGAAGTATAAGACTATAGTCTTGTTCTCAAACATCTTTCCATCTATTTGGGCAGGTAACACTCAGTCCTTCTCAAAACATAATTAACCACAGAAGCCAGGGTGCGTGAAACTGTGTCCTGTTTATCTCTCTGTTATCATGAGGTGGCCGAGGTGGTGGAATCAGAGCCCACCTGGCTCTAGACACACCTCTGGCTATGCTAGTTCTGTGGCTTTGGGCAGTTCACTTCATCTTGCTGAGTGTTTTCTTGCCGACAAAAATATGGCAGGGGATGAGGCAACATGTTATTATTTATATGTGATAAATAATATAATAAATAAATAAATAATAAATACAAAATATATAATAAATATATAATAAATAATAAATATATAAATAATATATTATTTATATATTTAATATTAAAATATATATAAATAATAAATAAATAATATATATTAAAATATATAAAGTAATATATTACATATTATATATTTATAAATTAATTATATATATTTATATATATATTTATAATTTAATTTTATAAATTATAAATAAAATATATAAAAAATATATAAATATATAAATAATATATAAATAAATAAATAATATATACATAAATATATAAATAATAAATAAATAAATAATAAATACAAAAGATAAATAAATAATAAATACAAAAGAATCCCTCTCTACTCCATGCATTTGGGACCAATAGTTGACAGTGAACTTGAAAAGTTAAGGCAAGGAGTCATAAAAAATAACATACCATTTAAATTTACTAATTTCAGTGAAAGGCCCAATGAAGAATAAAGGCCTTACCTTCGAGTATGGATCTGCTGATTGGGGGTTGTAATATTTTTCTTGCAGGAACCGTACCCCGAATGACAAAGACCATATCCTATTTTGATTTCCTTGAGGTTGAACAAGACCATAGATATCGCAGAAGCAATCTTACTACAGAATAATTCTAGATTCTTATAATTGTTCCCCAATTTTTGTATCTCCTACTTTTAATTTGATGATTCTTTGTCAAGTGTTTTGAAATTCTTCAACTGACTTTTCATATGAAACAATCATCGTTCTTTTCACACTATTCTTCTCATTACCTTTCATGATATTTAATTAGATAACAAGTATAACTGGCATCAGGAGGTTTGGAAACAAACACAAATGACTCTCAGTAAACATGCAACTTAACCTGAAGGAGCAGAAGTGTGCCTATGTACCAGAGATTAGCCTACTCAATTAGCTGTGAGTACTTATAAAGGATGTTGTAGGCCTGTTTTACAGAAAGAATGGAAGGCACTTTTTCTTCTTGGAGAGTCAGCTACTTGGAGGTCTGTTAAAAGGACTTCTGCTGTAATTATGATGATGAGGAAGAGCCACTATATACTGAGTGCTTGCAATGTAGCAGGAATTGGGTTAAGTATTCTGGATGTACTCCATGTGATATACTATGTATTATGTATCTACGGTATACTACATATGATGTATATATGATATAGATGCCTGTGTGTGCATATATATGTGTGTGTATATATATGTATGTGTGTGTGTGTATATATATATATAAAATTTAATCTTCACCACAACCCTCAAAAGTATGTATAATTAGAGTTGAATTAGGTGAGACTTTAGATCTTATTCACCATTGTTTATCCATCTCCTAGTATAGTATCTGGTGAAAAAGCACTCATTACACACTTATGGAGTGAAAGAGAAAATAGATTTCTACTTTACTGATGATAAAACTAAGGCTTAGAGAATTTGTGTCATTTTTCCCAGTATCAATCAGCAGACCCAGGACTTGAATGCAGGTATGTCTGACATAAAAATATGTGTTATTAAGAGCAAACTGAGGTACAATACAATAATTTTTCTGTACAAAGTTCTTGGACATATACTTTGGATCTCATATTGCCTATGAATATCCTAATAGAATGAAACTTTGGTATTATCTCCATTTTGTAAAAGTATGTCGATGTTCTACAGCAGGGATCAGTAAACTTTTCCTGTAGAGGGTCAGATGATAAATATTTTAGGCTTTGCTGACCATACAGCCTTTGTTCCAGCTACTCAATTCTTCCATTGTAGTATGTGGACATGGCTGTATTCTAGTGAAACTCTATTTACAAAATCAAGGAGTAGACTGTAGACCATCATTTGCTGACCCCCATTCTAGAAAAGTACTGGGAACCTAATAGAAGTCCAAACAGTGCTAATCGTCCAAGTGAGTGGCTGCAGTAAGTGCTAGAGGGAAGCTCACCTCACCAGAAGTGGTTAAGTGGGGAGGTTGGGCCTTGGTGGGATGCTGGCGGGTAGAGATGGGTGGCAATGGCTTTCCTCATTGGAGGCAGAGTCTTGTGTGATGTTAGGAGGCAAAAGTATGAAAGGAAGGTGGCATGTTGTTTTAACAAGTAAGCTGGAGATTAGAGATGTAATGGAATGTTTGACAGCTCATTAGAGTCCTCACACATAGCCATATCCCTTCTAATCAGTGTCTGTCCAATAGTTCACTCAGTAGTTATTTTAAAAACATATACTATATATTAGGCACTGTGCTAAAAAACCTAGGTATAAAATATTTAAAAATTAAATGTAGACCCTGCTCTCACAGAGCTTGCATTCTATTGGGAATATATACATTAAAAAACACATGTGAATATGAATATGAAACCTGTTAAAGGAGAAGAAAGATCCTTTAAGAGAATAAAGTACATGTTCACTAATGAAAATTTTGACTGTACAGAAAATTCTAAAAGAGAAAATCAAATTTACTCCTAGCTGTGCCAGAGACAGTCATTATAAACATTTTTGATGTGCTATGTTTCCTTCCAGGCTCAGTGTGTGTGTGTGTGTGTGTGTGTGTGTGTGTGTGTGTGTGTGTGTGTCTGAGACAGAGAGATGAATGGAGAATGCTAGGATTATATGCAAAACAACATCATCTATAGGGTTTGTTTGTTTGCTTTTGCCCCAAACACAAACTGTTAGCATTTTTCTATAATATTCTATGGTTGAACCACAATTTTGCCAGTCGCCTAATAATGAAAGTTTAGAGTATTTCCAATATTTGCTATACTAATTCTGAAATACATAAATAATATATTTGGTTGTGTTATAGACTCTAAATCATGTCTTTGGTTATGTTTTAGAACAAGTTTCTAAAAGTAGCTTACTGGGTTAAATGGTATGAACAATTATGTTTCTATATGATAGGAATAAATTACCTTCTAAAATGGCTATCCCAAGGAATACCTTTGTAATTACCGTAGGCGGTTTCCACTTTTGTTCTATCCATATTTTGCTTCCACCTCACATTGTCACAAATTTTCAAGGTGCTTAAGTTTATCCTAGGGAACTTATGTGGGGTGAAGATCAGAGAAAAATTTCTTAAAGATACAGCCATTGAATTTTAATTTGATCCCATTGCCCTTCTACCCCCCAAAAGCTCCAGGTACTTCGACCCTTTCTGAGAGGAGAGGCAGGCTCAGTTCTCAGCCTCTGCCATTAAGCACATGGGTGAGTAGTTTGTTCCCTGGGATTCAGTTGCCCACTTATATTAAATAAAATTACTTTCATGGTTCCAGGGCATCATTTGTAGATTAGTATATGGAACCTGGTGACCCAGAAATGTTAATTTTCTTCAAACTGGTGGGTAGGTAACTTCAAAGAATGATTGACCCAGTATGACAACCAGTATGGTTGTTTAATGAGCTAGTCTCTCATGGGGTACAAATTTGACATTTCGGAAAGCTGTGCTTTTTTTTGTTTGTTTGTTTTGTTAATACTATGTGTGGTTGAATGCAATTTGAACCCAGGCAAATCTGAAAAAAATTAGACTTTAACTATCAATGACTGTAGACTTCCAGACATCTCTAGTCTTCTCCCAAAACTGGCACTATTGTTTAATCTAAATAAAAAGTACAAATCTTATAAATTACCACTGTAGTTAACATTCTATAGTTGAACCATAATTTTACTAGCCACCTAATGATGGAAATTTAGATTCATTCCAATATTGCTGTAATAATTGTGAAATAGATAAATAATGGCATGACTCTAAGTCATGTCTTTAGTTATTTTTTAGAACAAGTTTCTAAAGGCAGGATTACTGGATTAAATGGTATGAACAATTATGTTTCTAGATGATAGGAATAAATTTCCTTCTAAAATCGCTGTTCCAAGGAATACCTTTGTAATTGCTATGGCCCTTTTCCACTTTTGTTCTATCCATATTTTCAGTGAGTGATTTTTAGTCCACGTTCGAAGTATATTGGCTATCTGCATTTCAGCAGTCTTTGGGGATTACAGTTGGGAGTCGGTGTGAAATCTCAATTCATTTGGCCTGAGTATTTATTTAGAACATCGTTCCTCTTTGAAGAGTCTTGGGTTATTGAAATAAAAATATCAAGCTCTTTGAGGCATTTTTTAATTTAAAAAAGTTTATACAATATTTTAAAAATTATACACAGGGTAAGCACATAAAATTTAAAGGATGGATGGATGGATGGATGGATGGATGGATGGATGGATGGATGGATGGATAGATGGATGGATGGGCAGTTGAATGGATAAATATTTGTGGTGGTTAGTAGGTGACCCAGTTGCCTTCTCAGAGGACTAAAAGTGTTAAAGCATCTTCTAGAAACTCCAAGTTTCAATGGAGATTTGGGGGTGCAATATTAAAATCTACTTTTCATCCTCTTCCTCTTCTGTCTTGGAGCCAAGGGTAGGTGGGATTAGAGTAGCACAGATCTGTGGGGACATGCTTCCTGGAATTCATCAATGGTGCTAGTTTAAAAGGAGAAGATATGACAGGCAGAGAAGAGCTTCCCTAGAACCCTGAACTATCAGAAGAGATTAGGACAGTTTAGTGCTTCCAACCGACATATCCTGCAACGACTAATTTCTAATCCCTTTTCCCATTCTGTAGGATTAGCCTGGGTGAAACAGACATACTATGTTTTTGAAGTCAGGACCCTCTGGTCACTTACTAGGATATAGAGGGAAAGTTTTGGGTGCAGTTCCATCTGTGAACAAGATGTATTTTTCTACAGGTTCTCTGACCCCCTGTGGGGTCAGAGATCAGAGATCAGAAACTTGCTAAGCACCCACCAGGACCTGAAAATCTCTGTGCACTGTGGAAAAAAAAAAAAAGCAAAAGCAGTCTGATTATCGTATTGTACTTCGGCTGCCAACATGCTTGCTCAGTCCTTAAGCTTCCTCAGCACAATTTGAGATGGAAATTTTCCGATCAGAATTTTTCCTATAAGTCTTAGAAACCTGGATTTGAGCCCATTATGCAAGCCAGGGTTTTTTTTGTTTGTTTTGTTTTTTTCCAATTACTTGACAAGTAGGTTGCCTTTGAGTCACTCATATGAATGGCCTTGATGTAGACATTGGCACATGCTGAAAAGGCAAAAAAAAAAAAAATTTACTTTTCTTTCACCCGTTAAGAAGATTAGTCTGTTCACAGTTTTCTCCTGTGCTTATAAACCTTCATGTTTCCTGCCTGTCCTCTCGTATTCTAAGTCTCTCCTAACTGATCTTCAAAGCATTGAGGCTGGCTTGTGCTGGGTCCTCACTACTCCAGGCCATTCCTGCTTCCTCTTCCCTGGTACCTACAAGGCCTGCCTCCAGTCCACATTTTCCTGTGAAGTTTTTCCTGAATTCCTCAAGTTCTTTGATCATCACAGCAATCCTATGAGCTTATAGATATTTTCCCCATTTCACGAATGTGGCAACTGAGGTCTGAGTTCAGACAGCTAGATCTAAAGACACAGATCCCACACATCATCTCCCCAACAAGACAGACACTCCAGGAAGGCAGTGACGACATCTTTCCCTCTAGTTTACTGTACAAAGGACAGTGCAGTTCTTGGCACACAAGTGCTTAGTAATGGTTTTTGAATTTGATTTCAGTTTGAGAGTAGATTAATAGCATTTCTGTAGTTAGGACAGCAGGCAGTTACATATTCTTTTCTTGGCAGTTTAGACTTGCTGGTCCCTCTGAACGAGGTAAAGCCAGGTCCTCCAACCCCAACTAAAGTTTAAAGATGCAGGGGAGATGTCAAAATATGTGATCTGAGATTTCTGCAATCACTTGGAAACCGTACTGGCTAATTAAGATCATAATAGATTATCTATTCTTTCATTCACTCATGTATTTATGCGTGTGTTCTTTCATTCTTTAACCATTCAGCAGGTATTTACTGAACAACTGAAACTTCATTCATATCATATGAGTTATTACATGATAATATCAATAAGAAAAATTATGTGAAAGTTTATTAATATTGGCTGTGAGGGGGATGAAAGCAGCAAGCCGAAAAAAAAAAAAAACACACACAATGCTGTATTTTAAAGAAAGTCAAAGGTAGCTTCATCCATGATAAAAAGGGTATGTAAAGTATGATTTCTCTTATATAAAATTTTATTTGTATAGATAAAGAATTCCATGGAAAAACGGCAACAAAAATATATTGATAACTCAGACTGATGAAATTTTAAGTAACTTCTACTGTTTTTATATTGTCTATAATGTATGACAGTTTTAAATAAATATATACATTGTTTATATACTAAAAACAGTAAGGCTGCCATTGTGGTGAGAAACAATTCATGGAGTGTCTACTACGTGACTAGTCTCTGGGAATCAATGTAGTGAATATTCATCTGAGTTCTTCCTTTTACTTTGAAGACATGTTAGTTTGACGATGGGCGCAGTGGCTCACGCCTGTAATCTCAGCACTTTAGGGGGCCAAGCCGGGCAGATCATGAGGTCAGGAGATCGAGACCATCCTGGCTAACACAGTGAAACCCCGTCTCCACTAAAAATACAAAAATAATTAGCCGGGCATGGTGGCGGGCACCTGTAGTCCCAGCTACTCGGGAGGCTGAGGCAGGAGAATGGCATGAACCCAGGAGTTGGAGGTTGCAGTGAGCTGAGATCACGCCACTGCACTCCAGCCCGGGCGACAGAGGAGACTCCGTCTCAAAAAAAAAAAAAAAAAAAAAAATCAGTTTGAATGCTGGAAGAGGAGTCATAAGTGAACACTGTGACTGTCAGCTTCTATAGCAAGAATCCTTTTTAAGGTCTGTCACCTGAAGATCTGGGTGAAAGGGCTTTGGCAATGAGCCTGGCCCTTAGGTTTATAGCCCCTTTGGTCCTTATGTCTTGGCTGCAACAAGAAAGCTAAGACTATATCTCTGACCTCAGCCAATCATTTTATAAGGGGACTGAGCGATGGTCTGGATGAGTCAGTGAAAATCAATTGCAATGATGGAAAACCCATCTAAGAAAAAATGTCCTAGAGCCAGTGGGTCAGAGCCAGCCCCTCTGCACATGAAAGATTTCAGTCTGTGTTTATTGACACAGAGGGTGGTTTTAATTACCCTGAAGGAATTTCTGGCATGTTTTGCCAAAGCCAGTTTTAAAATGTTTAATCAGTGGATTAGTGACTATCAGACCTACTGGAGAGGTCTGCACATGGGGCAGCTGGTCAAGTGTAGTGTATTACAATGAGGCTGTTAAAGACAGAGTATGGGTACATTTTGTCAGAGAAACATAGGAGAATACTACCATCCACTCATGAGATGATCTTGCTTTGGAAAGTGTGGTGTGTTTTCTGTGTCAAAGGCTTGATTTCCTTTCTTGGTTTCATGATCTAAGCAACCTCATGACCTCTGTTTTTGATATACTGAAAAGGGAACGTGGGTAAGATGGTCTAGAGCCAGAGTTTGAGTGATTAATTAAGCAATCAGTTCAAGCTACAACTAGCAACTTGAAAGAGTGAATATGCTTTTCTAAATTTGATAGGCCCAGGGAAAATATATACTTAAAATAGCATGATTGCTTTTGTTTTACCTGTTTGTGTGGACCTGTAAAACATTTTAAGATGAGAGCTATAAAAGGAAAAGCAGGATGGTGGTGTCACATCACAAAGCAATTTTAATCTGCTAGATAACTTGAGAGGAAACCATAGTCCAAGATAAAGGTAAAATCACTAGAAAAATTGTTTTCCTGATTTTTGTGTTTTTACTCTTATATCTTTTGATTGAATCTCTCCAATAAGGTGTAAAAACACTTAATAGTGCTAAATACCATATTTTCTTCATCTCTCCAAGGTAAACTTCAGTAGAATTTCCTTTTTTTTCCCTACACAAAACTGTCCTTCATACTACCTCCTTTCCCTGATGTTCTAATCTATAGATAAGGCCACATTCTACTCTCTGATGTAGACAAGCAAGAGACTTGGCACCTTGAAATTTGAATAGAAACCCAAAGAGCCCATGTTGTTGAGCTGCTATTTATGTCCTGTTCATTTACATGGTAGTTTTGTGATATTCCTTGTTGCTTTCACAGGAAGGTTTCTCAGGCTATTTCATACCAACATGAACTTATCTGGGGGGTTTGCCACGCTTACTGGCTCTTGATTCCCTTTTTTTTTTTTTAACTTTTATTTTAGGTTTAGAAGTACATGTGTAGGACTGTTAGATAGATAAGCTGCATGTCACAGAGGTTTGCAACATGCACATTATTTGGTTACCCAGGTAATAAATATCTTACTCGCTCTTAACCATCAAAACAACTGATGAAATAATTCAGTTGTCTTTGGCACTGCTGATAGTTTTCAACTCTAAAGAATTCCCCCTTCCCCTTGCTTTTAAATTAGTTCATCAATAAACCAACTTCGCCAAACAGGTTGATACATTAGCAGCTAAATATTAGGCAAGGAAGGAGTTATGTAAAATAGTAATGTCATCTTATACTTGTGGGAGGGGTTTTGTATTTCTGCAAAGTATTTTCACGGCTCTTATCTACTCTGCACAACAAATATAAAGAGTAAATTTCCTTTATTCTCATTTTTGCAGTGAGAAAACTGAGATCCAGTGGAGTTAATCAACTTGCCTATGATCACATACCTAGTTTATGGTGGAGAAAAGACTGAGGTTTAGAGACTGATTCATAAAACTGAGCTCTTTCTATGATATCAGAATATCAGATAAATCAATAAACTAGATGAAATCTTACAGTCTTGGAAAAAAGTTCATCTGCTTGCTGACTCTCTGTAAGACATTGACCACTAACATTTTTAGAACAAGGTTCTTTGGGTGGAACAACTTGGTGTGCCTTACACCTTTGATTTTGGGACTTGGGCATGGGTTGTGTCTCATTCCTAAAGTCACTCATGGTTACTCTTGCCAAGTGGAAGAGTCTCTGGAACCACATTCCTGGAAAGTGGTGCAAGCCTTAAAGCGCTAGGATTTGGTGATAATAAAGACATAGAGAAGCCAATGGATTTAGTTCTATGTCATGGCTGTATATTGTGCTCAAGTATCTAACTCACAGATATCTACCATTTGGAATGAGCAAGAAAATAGGTAAGAAAAACAATGGATTGATCATCACCAACACAATTCTGATGCCCAGAAACTCACATAAGGACAGGAAAACAACATTTACTGAGTACTATGTGTATTTTTTTGCCTCATTTCCATTTTATTATGTAAGCAGTGAAATCTTTGATAAGAAGATGGGCTCATTACTTAAATCCTCTAACTGCAGTTGCCCCTATGTAAAGTTAAGACAATAGTAGTAACAACTTTCCATGGTTAATGTGAGGATTGAGATAATACTTGTACATGGCTAGTTCAGTCCCTGACACAGATTAAACATTCAATGAGTAGTTGGTTGTTTTTAGTAGTTTTAGAAGACTTCAGTGGTCATAAGTATTATTTGCACTGGACCACATACACTTTTACCCTCCCAACCCTAGAGTTTAGAATTACATGAAAAAAGTAGTCAAGAAAACAGACTCTGGAGATGACTGGGTTTGTATCCTGGCCCCACCACTTACTAGTCCTTGGACAAGTTATTTAACCTCTCTAAGCCCAGGTGCTTCATCTGTAAAATGAAGATAACAATGCTTAACTTCATAAGGCTATTGTAAGTATTAAAAGTGATGGTGCCTGTAATGTGCTCAGGACAGTCCCAGGAACATAGTAGGTAGTAATTGCTAAATGTTAAGCTGTATTTTTATTAATGTTAGTACAGTTGGCTGGGCGTGGTGGCTCATGCCTGTAATCCCAGCACTTTGGGAGGCCAAAGGCAGGTGGATCACCTGAGGTCGGGAGTTCGAGACCAGCCTGACCAACATGGAGAAACCCCGTCTCTACTAAAAATACAAAGTTAGCTAGGTGTGGTGGCACATGCCTGTAATCCCAGCTACTAGGGAGGCTGAGGCAGGAGAATTGCTTGAACCTGGGAGGTGGAGGTTGCGATGAGCCGAGATTGCGCCATTGCACTCCAGCCTGGGCAACAAGAGCAAAACTCCGTCTCCAAAAAAAATAGTACAGTTATGTATATGTCTTACGATATTACCGTTGGAAGACAGTTGTTTTGATTACAAAACAGAGGACAGATAAGTTAATACACTAACCTTAATCTTTGATCCAGTATCAGTACTGGCTGGTGGTGATTTGTTCTCTTTTAAATAACAAACATAATCTGTTCGGTTGGATTCTTTTTCTGAATATGAAATGTAACATTGAGGAAACTAAAATTCATTATCTACTCCATGCACCATCAGCAGGATATTTAAGGATAATAAATTTAAGATACTAAAAAATTAACAATAATGGACTAATTATGAACCTTTTGTTCTATATTAGTGGTATGTTGAAGCTTCCCATTAGGGCCTAATTTTTTTTAATCTTACATGTTTATTTTGAATATTTCTTCTTATATTACCTTGTTTATAGTTTCTCATAAGATATAACCTCATACTTCCGAACGCTTGCAGAGAAATGGGGCCATTTCTAACGAGTGAGATGACTTACTTCTGCTCCTGAGTAGTTCCTATTGCACAAAAGTTGTTCTGCACCAGAGCATTCTCTCTTTCACCCACTGCGCCTAGCCCTGCACCATAAAACCTTACCCCAAACGCTGAGTATCCTGTCCACAGGACCCTACTTTGGCTATATGAAGCCAGATCTCCTAATCACTACAGCCTCTTCAAAACTCCCTAGATGCCATACAGCAGCTGTTTTCAAACTTTAACGTGCATTAGAATCACCTGATGTATTTGTTAACTACAAGCTTCCAGGCTCCACCCCCTCAAGCGTAGAATAGGTCTATAGGCATGTGAGTTTGATTTTTTCAGTTTCCCAGGTAACCCTACTTCTGCTGATGATGATCAGGAGCAACACCTTGAGACCACGGCTCTATTTCTGTCTTCTCAATCGAGAAGGCAGTCCACTTCAGGTCGACAGGGCTGAGGCAAGGGAGCTTTTACAGTGTTGATTGTGTTAGCTTGTTAGCCTGGATTTTGACAGGCCTGGAGCAAAATCTCCCAAAGAGATGGTAGGGGGTATGTGGAAAGTGTATAAATGCACCTGTATGTTACCAAAAGTTGAAGCATCACTACCTCCTGGAGTCTGGATCTGAACCCCATGTTTGTCACAGGAGCCAAGGGAGAACCCAAGACAGAGAATAGTGGCACAATAACGAAGCATGAATTATCCAGATGAAAACACCTATGGAAATAAAGGTATTCGTATTATTATTTATACCTACTCTTCTTGATAAAGTAGCAGTATAGAAGTGTTAAATAGTTCCAATTGCTTAAAAGTTGTTCCATGGGACACAATTTACATTTTTTAAATAGTTATTGTACATAGGAAGCATAGTTTGATTTATTGTTTTAAGAACAAGAACATATTTTGACCAAATGTACATGGGGATGATATATTATAACTGGTTATAAAATTACCAGGAGAGAGAGTGTTGGCTAAACAAGAATAGAGCCTGCTTTATTGATGTTAGGTTTCTCGAATAAGCTAGAGAACAAAGTAGATATATTAACTGCTCAAACAAAGAAAAAGAGCTTGGTGTCAAGAGACAGAGAAAAAGAGCTTGGGGTCAAAAGGCAAAGAAAAACAATATGGGCATCTTACTTTGAATATAACGAAGAATAAAAGGTATCACTGAACAGGTAATTTCCAATGAGAAAATAGATCTAGAAATCACTGTGTAGGAAAAACAACTTCTCACCTGTATCAAATATTCTGAAGCCCTTTCATTATTAACTCCTAAGTAGTTACACTTGGTTTGGATGAAGTAGCATGAAGCCTTCTGCTAGGCTTTTTTATTCATTTCTCGATACAGCGTGTGGTGAGGCTTTAGCTTTACAGCCTCCACATTTGGCTATATTTTGGGTTAATGGAAAATAAAATTTAATACAAAAGAACTGTATTTTGATTTAAGAAAGAGAATCATCAGAGATTCTCTTTAGAGGTGGAGTTTGTAACAGAGTTTGTGTGAACTCTGAGACAGATCAAAGAGAACAACATTCAAAAGAGAAGAGCTCCCTTTAATAAAAGGAATGAAGAGGGAAAAAGGCTCTAGATAAATATTTTATCATAGAGCTAATGAAATTTAAAAGGTGGTCACAGATCAAAAAGGGAAGAAAACAAAAAGCAGGTATGTGTGTATGTGTATGTATATTGTGTATGTGTCTGTATGCATATATGTTTGTGAATATTCTCCATCAGACTATCGATAAAGATGTGTGAGGCATTTGTGTCCTAAGGGAACTATGCAATGTTAGCATTATACATTTATATAGACTCTATGCAGGTGATATTTTTTCATGTGTTTTTGTATAAAATAATAAGAGAGCCAGGTTTGTTTTTAAATAATGTTGGTGATGTGAGGTAGAGTTCAGCTCTTCCCTTGCTATTGAAAAATTACCTTTTGCTGTCTGGTCTATTTGAATAAAAGGCTTATATCTGTTGTAATTTCAAAGAACGATTTTTTTTCCTTCCTACCAACTAAGTAACACTTTCAGTGCATTCTAGTATAATGTTGATTGGCGGTTTGAGTTTCATTTGTTTTGCCCTTGATGTTACTTTAACGAGATGAAACTGAGTAGCTTTGAGTGGATTTCCCTGGAGCTTCCAACTTTTATGCCCCCTATTCCTCCTCCAAGATGGAGGGAGAAAAAAAATGGAAGTATTTTGTTATTTGGTCAAATTTTATGACTTGTGTCATATCAGACTCAAAATTTCTAAAAACATAAAAACTGCGAGAGACAATTCAGAGTCCGAATTTTAAGAGCTTGTTCTGAAGAATAGCCAGGATAAATACCTGATTTTCACTGTGCCTTATCAAGTCCAAATGTTTCTGAAAAATCCCTTCAAAGTACAAAGACAGTGCCTTTCTCCAAATTTGGAGGGTTGGTGACTATATAAGCATAGTGCATAGCTTAGTGATAAGTGTGAGGTACAAGGCGAGCGTGTGTGTATACACACGTGCCTGTGTTTTAATAGAATGTAAGAGTCACTTCAAGGTGTCATTTTCACAAGTTTAGTTACTTTCTTCAGAAATTGAATCTATTAGAATCTGGTTAAGACTGCCTTGATGAAAAGAGGTTGGTCAACGGGTACAAATAGACGGTTATATAAAAGGTATAAATTCTAATGTTTGATAGAGTACAGTGACTAGTTAGCAACAATGTATTGCATATTTCAAAGAAGCTAGAAGAGAGAATTTGAAATGTTCCCAACACATAGAAATAATAAATACTCAAGGTGATAGATAACCCGAATACCATAACTTGATCATTATACATTCTATGCATGTAATAAAATATCACATGTACTCCATAAATATGTAACGTATTATGTATTTAAAAAATTGCCTTGAATTTCTGACATGAGATTATCATTATTATTTAAGAGCAGTATAAGACATGAAGCCATGTAGGGTTCTCTCTGATTTTCTAAAATCCGTTCCAGTGTGAAATAATAATTTAATGTGTGTCAGCAGATTGGGAATGAAGAGTCTGGCATCCATCCTTTTACTTATTAAGTATTTATTGTGCATTTACTATGTGTCTGGTGCTGTACTCGGTGCTAGGGATGCAAAGGTTTAGTATATAGACCTGGTCTCTACTGTTAAGGATCTTGTAGTTTAGTAGGGGACACATACAAGACAACAGGGAATTATAATGCAGAATGAGAGGTTCTCTGATGGAGGAAGTACAAGAGAATGTGAAATGACATAAGAGGGCTCAGAGCAGGGCTCATGAGGAAGCAGATGGCTAAACTGAGACCTGAAGGATGAGGAGGAGGGAAGAAGAATGAAAAGTATTCCAAGCAGGAAGAATGGTAGTCAAGACGATGGTTAGTCCCACCTCGGTTATTTAGTAATTGGGTGACTTCAGGAAAAAGTCTGTCTTAGATATTTTATTTTCCTTATTCTGTGGAAGATGGAGATGGTGGCCATAGTGGATACTGCTGCTGGTGGAAAAAACCATGATAGCAGTTAATATTTATTGAGCACTAGTTATGTGCCATGTAGTGTACTAAGCCCTTTACATGCGTTAGTTACTCATTTAGGGTTTTGAAATCACCTGTTGAGGTAGGCCTCATTATTATCTGTTTCACAGATGAGCAAAGAGAAGCTCAGAAAGGTTAAGAAACTGCTCAAAGTCACCTTATTAGCAGTAGAAAAGCCAGGATTTGAAAACAGAAAAGTTTAACTTAGAACCTGTGTTTTGCACTATTACTATACTATTCATAATATAACTTTCATAAGCTGATATAGAGATGAGCAGGATAATGGATTAAAAGGACTTTTTAAACTACATGGAACTCTATACTATCTTTATGCATTTTAAACGGGCATGAATCACATGGTTGGTAGCTAGTCCAGAATAAAAAGTAAAAATGATTGCAGCAATATATGGGCTGCCATTTCTTGATTTGTTAGCAATGCCTCTAATTCTATGGCCTCAACACATTAGTAGTCAAAGGTGGCATTTCCTAGGGGACATTTTTTTGAAGCAACAGAACATTAGATAAGATGAACCATGGGTTTGTTCCTAAATGGCAACTGCTATGTTAGAAAGTTCTCAAACATTCCTGAGATCTTTAATCTCTGTTAATCACTCCATGCCCCTCTGTGACTGCTCAGCACAAAATGAAATGGAGGCTTGGCAATTATCCAATTCCTTTGAAGAATCTTGCCTCTTAATGCTGATAATCCGAAGCTCCAATTGCACTTTTAAAGATTCTAGATTACCAGGTTCACTCAGGTATACATACTCTCTACTCTGCCTCCACTTTTTTGCCAAATAGACCTTTTTCCTGTCACTTCTATGTTTCTGATAATTCTCAATGTGCTCCCTGCATTTATCAGGACTCTAATCAGCCATCGTATTGTGAACGTAGGACTGTCTATACTATTGTCGCATAAGCAGGTTCATGTTGCTGGCCAACACATTAGCAGTCATTGGGAATTGTTGAGAATGTTTGGAGAGAGGTGGTCACACAATCTTTTGGCACAAAGAACATGTCTCCACTACAAAGGCAAAGACTGGTTCTACAGTAGGCGGAACCACAGTGAACCAAAATAATGAATTATTCTGCATCATAGTTCGATTCCAGAGGCTAATTGTTAATTTAAGTCCTGTTTGCAGCCTAATAACAGGGTTTCCTTTTGGAAACTTGACTGAGCTAGTGTGAAAGGCAAGACCGTTACTTAGATATACTAGTGAAATGCAAACAGTTTCACATATTAATGGTCACTAATGACCTGTAATCAGGCTATGATTTGTTAGGTTAAAAACAAAGGCATGATTA
Source organism: Symphalangus syndactylus (assembly GCF_028878055.3). Classification (NCBI taxonomy): domain Eukaryota; kingdom Metazoa; phylum Chordata; class Mammalia; order Primates; family Hylobatidae; genus Symphalangus; species Symphalangus syndactylus. Next base: position 39,993,048 of record NC_072429.2, read on the forward strand.
GTTTATGCGTTCAGGAGTGTAAACAGAGGACTTTGTCAATCTGCAGATTGTTCGTCTCCATTGGAGACAGTAGGCTGGAGCGTTCCTCTTGAGCTGTGGCATTTGAGGACTGCATTTTCTTTTCTTGAGATTCTCCCAGCTTCCTGTTCACTCATAAGCCTGCAGGCTTAATCAAAATGGAATGAAGAGGATGCTGTTATTGGTCCCCCTTCTCTGTGGCTTTGGTTTTTGATAAGTGAGCCACTTTAATTTTAATTTTTTTCTTTCAGCTCCACTCTGGTCTCATGCTTCAAATAGCTAATTTTCTCAAAGCATCACCATTTCTTCAGCAAACATTTAACACATAATTGAGGTCAAATTATGCTCCAAATGCTATTCTAGACCTGAAGGATTTTAATGATTATCAAGAGAGTCCTGACCCAATCTGAAAAATTTACAACTTCTCCACAGGTGTCGTAAGATTTTCTGTACCACTAACAACTGCTTGTAAACTTATCACTAAAAAAAAATGAAGACTCTCTTGAAATGAAACAGCTGCTCTGTTGAGATACGCATCTTAGAGAGCAAGGCACTTTGATCTTTTGGGGTGCATCGAAGCTGACAATAGAGATTTTGAGGTATTATAGTGACTCCTTAGAAAAGGTATACCTTGTGTTTTGCCTACACTTATTTAATTTGAGAAAGTGAGTATATTTAAATTCTTATAGGAAACCATGGCATTAAAACAGAAAATTCTTTACTCCTTCATCAAGTAAAAAGAAAAGACTGTGATCTACGTGGTACCACGAAGCAATAAGGATGCAGGTTATCCCAGTGAGGCATTTGGATCACTTAAAATCATGATGCAGCAATGGGCATGATCTCACTCACATGGAGCATGATCTCTTTCCTTGTTAGCACTAATAGCAATCAGCAATCGTTTTATTTACTCATTTGTGTGTTGGTTGTCCTCTCTTCTTGAAGGTAAGCACCTGTCTCTCTTGCCTAGTGTGTATCCTAGGCTCTAACACAGTGCCTGGAATCTAGTAAATATGCCCAGTAAATATTTGTTGAATGTTGAATGAAATCCAAGGCCAATGATGAGAGCTTGGGCCCAATAGTAGCATTTGAGATATTGTGAAATAAAGAAAAATTACTTAATAAACAGATCTCTGAGGGACAGGATTAGGAGATCATCGGCACCATTGTGAACCTTTACTGCATGAGATTGTTTCTTCATGTTCTCTTATGTCCACTACTATGTAATATTGAATAATATTCATTTTGATATGATAAAAAGGACCTCATGTTTATTTGGAAACTACCAAACCTGGCAATGATATTTATTATACTCATCCTTGGTGAAATGACATATTCTTCTGAATCCAAAGAGGACTTTAATATTCTGGAAAGTCTTTACAGTGGTATGGATAGATTGCATGGTCACTTTTCAGTCATTTACTTGATAGATGTTTATTGGGCACTTACTGTGTGCCAGCTATGGGGTTAGGTACCAGGAATATGGAGTGACAAGGCCCTCTGGGGAAATATATTAATAAAGAATAATAAAGATAAATGTACAATTGCAACCGTGCAAGCACTCTCAAGGAAGAGTTAGTGGTACTCTGAGAGTGTGTAATAACAGGATTATTGGACCCAGACAGGGAAGGCTTCCCTGGTGAAAGAATAATTGCTAAATCTGAAAGTCATAATAAGAGTTAGCTATGTTGAAGAGGAGATGGGAAGATGACCCAGGCAGGGAGAACCGCATGTACAAAGTCTGTATGGTAGTAGCAGTAGAGAGAGTGTGTGTTCAAAGAAGTGAAAGGTGGCCAGTGTGGCTTAAGTTCCCACAGGGTGGACATTAGACAGAAGCCACATCTTGCAGTCTTGCAAAAGTATATGAGCCATTTTTGCTTTTTATTTTAGGAGTAACAGGAAACCATTAAAATATTTAAATGTGGGGAAGATTGGGGAAAGTGACGAGGTTTCCTTTTCAAAAATACTATTCTGGCTGCGGTGCAAAGAATAGGTTGGAAAGAGTCTAGAATAGATTTAAAGAGACACGTGACTTATTCACATGAAACTGACACAAAATGTACATAGTACATGCCCACGTGAAGCAGTCCCTGCATAAAGCATGTACCCTGGCAAAAGATTCAAGATGAGCTCCTCCATGGTATAATTCAGAACTCTTCAAATTCCTCTGTGTCACCCACATACACTTACCCAGACATAAATTAGCATCATTAATGCAGAGTGTCACATTAGAGCCCAGTTACACTTCCAGCTGATGCATCACTTTAGCACCTTTCCCTTTGTACTTTACCCTCCACCTTCAAAGGCTGTTCTCAGGTCTTATTTTCCTTCCTAGAAGTGTGAGATTGGTTTTTCTGCTGTGCTATTGGAGTGATCCTCCACTTCGACTCTAATCTGCCATGGCTTTGTGCCTGTTTGTCAGGAACTTTGAGGATGTATTAAGACATTATACAGGGTAGAAGCTCTATTTTGACAATGATTATGCCTATTATCTATTTTAATAAATGTAAATTGCTGTGGAGAAACAAACCATTTTATGCCACTTGAATCCTTTTCAAGGAAGCCTGAATCCTTTTTGCATGGCTTAGATGTATTACTGTCATTTTCCCTTCACTGGGTTGAATAAAAGCACTTAAATCAGACCTTTGTTAGTGCACCCTCTTGTACTGTTTGCCCTAATAAATTGTTGTGATCTTAGTCTTTGAAATTCATATTTTGTAACATTTGCAAATTTATCTGTAGTCCCTTCCAGAATTGAGATTATGGGGTAAATTCAACAGTAAGTCAACATGTACATTATATGTGCCAAGCACTATACTTGGGATTCAGCAGTGACTAAAGCACTAATTCTGCCTTTAAGAAGCTTACAGTCAGTTCTCACTAGTGGAGTGAGAATTTACAGATAAGTAAGAGGAGGATGTTAGAATGCTACATGTGGTAATGAGTTAAAATTAGAGATATCAACAAGAACCCCTGCTTAACTTTATATATTCACAAGTGACTACATATAGAAATACTTATGTAGATATACATAGGGTTGTATGCACACATATATTTCTTTCTGTGTCAGCTGAGAGGGCCTAAAAGAAATGGCATCCCAGTAGCAACTAGCACCCAGATCTTGATTTCTAAAACCATTATTTAATAAAAGGAACCAGGAATTCTTGGAGAAATATCTGATGCTACTACTAGCAAAGGAAGTATATGAGTCTGGAGCCTCTTATACAGAAAGTAAAGAAGTACTGAAAAAAAAGGAAAAAAGCCTGCACTGACGGAGGTATGTCAAAAGGACACAGAAATCAACTGGAAGAGCTCCTAATTGCCAAAGTGGAACAGTCTGAGCAATAAAATATAGCATTGAATTACATCCCAAAGTATAAAATCAGTATGTGCAAATGCATACTGGTATAAGTAAATGATTGAATACATAGGAGAGAAGGAGAAAATCTCCCATGCAGAACTCCAAATAAATGTGCAGATGACATACCCTCAAGGAAGACAGCAAGTTGGCATAGCTCCCTACACCTTAAGGGTGAGCTGTACATCATGACTTCTTTCTAAAAGTGCAGAGTGCAGTTTGGAGGAGAGGGGAGTAACTTTACAGTGGAGAAACATGACACATTTCTTCAGCCGGGTGATCAAGTCCAACATGAAAATAAGGCATGTTGATAGTAGGTACCTTTGATTGATGTGATAGGATGGAAATGGCACTTTATCTCTGTGGTCTTCAATCACGAGAAAAACATCAAATAAATTCCACTGGAGGAGCATCCTACAGTATACCTCACTTCTATTCCTCAAAACTGTCAAGATCATCAAAGGTAAGGTAAGTCTGAGAAACTGCCACAGCCTCAAGGAGCCTGAGGAGCCATGACAACTAAGTGTAATGTACTATCCTGCGTAGGATCCTAGAGTAGAAAAAGGACATTAGAAAACTAAGCAAATCTGAATGAACTATGGACTTTGGTTAATGATAACATATCAATATTGCTTCATTACTTATACAAATGTACCACACTAACATAAGATACTCACAATAGGAGAAATCCTGCAAGAGATATAGAAGAGTTCTCTGTACTATCTGTTCCATTTTTCTGTCAATCTAAATCTATTTTTAAAAATAAAATCTATTAATAAGATTAAAAAAAAAACTAAAGAATAAGAAACATACAGTCTAGTGGGGGAGCCAGTAAGTTGGTAGGCAATTGTAACACAGGTAAAATGATGGAGTATGGACAGCTCTTGGGAAAAACATGATGTGGCATCTAACTTGTCTTTTAAATCCTGATTTGACGACTTTGGGAAAATGCCTTAAACTTGCTGAGCTTTTGTTTCCTCATCTCTAAAATGGTGATAACACTTGCATCATAGGCTGCCAAGCCAAGCCACAGGAGCTCGTATCCCCTGCTATGGGGCTGGGTGATTTACTAAATCCATCTGGGCTTTAGTTCCCCATCAGTGAATGGGATAATAAGAGAATAATATAATAGGAAAATAATAAATACCTACCTTAGGGAGTTTTTCTGAAGCCTGATAAAATATATTTAAAGTACTTGGAACAAGTCTTGGCACACAGGACTTAAATGCTGCTACTGCTGTCTGCTCACAGGTTTGTGGTGAGGATTCAGAGGGAGAATTGTGGAGAGTGCTTAGTGCATGCCTAGGTTTGGGCATGTGGCTTGTGTTCTACATCCACCACCAACAGAGCACAAGCCCCGTGGTGGGTTCCTGGAGGCCAGGAGATGTTTTCCCTCGCAAGGCAGGCACCTATGTACCAGAGACACCTGCTACTTCTAACCTTAAGCTGAGAATAGAATAGAAGTTGACCAGATAAAAGGAGAGTAATGGATATGGGTTCTGTAAAAGGAACAAAATCCAAAAACCAAAAGAAGCATGGCACCTTTACAGAACAGCAGAGTTCGGAATGACTGGAGTGAGGAGCCTAAGAGGAGGAGGAAGTAGGAAGAGGAGGAAGTAAGTCTATTATGTCAGGAATTAAAGGCTGAATTGAAGATTTGAACTTTATCCTGGGGTTAGTGGACAACTACAGGCAGGTCAAGCAAGAAGGCAACATGTAAGACTTTTACACTGTCTATTGTTGGAAAACAATGGGATAGAGATAGAAGACCAGTTAGGAAGCTACTTCAGTCATACAGATCTGTTGAGAGATTACGGTGGCCTAGATGATGATAGTAGCTCTGGAAGTAGAATTAAAGGATTTCAACAGCAGCATAAATAATGATTCTAAAATTATATGAAGGTATTTTCCCACCCAATAGTCTGATGTTTTATACTTTATGATACTTGAACAATGTTCTAAGATCTGCATGAGATAAGAATACTGTAGAATAACATAAGAATTTAAGGCAGTGGCTTTGAGACTTCTAAATATTTTTCACCTCCAATATATACCATTATAGGCAGGTTTAAGACAAAGTCATAAGCATTAAAATCAGATTAGCTCTGAAATGATGAGAGAATAGAGGAATATTCTAGACCAGCATCATTCAATAGAAATCTAACATAAGCCACATATGTAATTTTAATTTTTTAGTAGCTACTTTAAAAAAAATACAGATAAAATTAATTTTTTTTTTTGAGACAGAGTCTCTCTCTGTCGCCCAGGCTCGAGTGCAGTGGCATGATCTAGGCTCACTGCAACTTCCACCTCCCAGGTTCAAGCGATTCTCCTGCCTCAGCTTCCTGAGTATCTGGGGTTACAGGCACATGCCACCATGCCCAGCTAATTTCTGTATTTTTAGTAGAGACTGGGTTTCACCATGTTGGTCAGGCTGGTCTCAAACTCCTGACCTCATGATCCACCCGTCTCGGCCTCCCAAAGTGCTGGGATTACAGGCGTGAGCCACTGTGCCCAACTTTTATTATTATTTTTTGAAATGGAGTCTCACTCTGTCGCCCAGGCTGGAGTGTGGTGGCGCAATCTTGGCGCACTGTAACCTCTGCCTCCCAGGTTCAAGTGACTCTCCTGCCTCAGCCTCCTGAGTAGCTAGGATTACAGGTGCACACCACCACACCCAGCTAATTTTTGTATTTCTTGTAGAGATGGGTTTTGCTTTGTTGCCCAGACTGGTCACAAACTCCTGGGCTCAAGCAATCCACCCACCTCAGCCTCCCAAAGTGCTGGGTTTACAGGCATGAGCCACTGCACCCGGCCAGAAAAAAATTATTTTAATATTTTAATCCAATGTATCAAAAATATTATTTTAATATCTAATCAAAATGACAATTATGAGATGTTACATTCTTTTTCTCATATTGTCTTCAGAACTCAGTGTGTATTTTACACTTATGGCACATTGAATTCAGACTGGTGTCATTTCAAGTGAGCAATAGTGGCCCGTGGTTAGTGGCTACTGTGTTGCACAGTGCAGGTCTGGAGCTCCCAAAGTTAGTCAAAATTAGTTTAGACTTACATTTGCTGCAGGAATTCTTTTTTAAAACAAGTTAGTCAGCATTCCTATTCTAGCACATGCACATGGGAAACAGAATTTAGTGTACGTACTCAAATTGCCTATTTCACTCCATGTATATTTTTCGAGCACTCACTGTATGGTCATGGAGCATCAACTACGTTAGCCTGAGTGATGGTTCACACACTGGAGCTCTAATCATGAGCTGACCATGCACAGTGTCTGTCCTTCAGCTTACACCTTTATGGAGGAGACATGAATAAAACAGAAAATGAAATAGTCATAAATTGGCCAGGCGTGGTGGCTCACACCTGTAATCCCAGCACTTTGGGAGGCCGAGGCGGGTGGATCACAAGGTCAGGAGATCGAGACCATCCTGGCTAACACGGTGAAACCCCGTCTCTACTAAAAGTACAAAAAAATAGCCGGGCGTGGTGGCGGGTGCCTGTAGTCCCAGCTACTCAGAAGGCTGAGGCAGGAGAATGGTGTGAACCCGGGAGGTGGAGCTTGCAGTGAGCCAAGAGTGTGCCACTGCACTCCAGCCTGGGCAACAGAGTGAGACTCCATCTCACAAAAAAAAAAAAAAAAAAAAAAAAAAAAAAAGGAAAGAAAAAGAAAAGAAATAGTCATAAATTATGCTATGATGAAAACAAAAGAGGGGTTGAGATACTGGATAACGATGAGATGGCTTTAGATGATTTCAGTTGAGATGACATAAGCTGGGAGATAAAGAATGACAATGAGCCAGCCATACAAGAACTGGTGGGAAAGCTAATCAAGTAGGAGAAACAGCATGTCCAAGAGCCCTGAGGCTTGTCGCATGTGCAAAGAATCAAAAAGTGAGCATGGCTGAAAGCTGGTGAGGGAAGGGGAGAGAGTGGTGTGAGATGAAGTGGCCAAAAGTGGGATCTCATGGACTTTGCAAGCCATGGAATGGAGGTGGAATGTTACTCTAAGGGCTCGGAAATCTACAGAGCTGTAGGGGAAGGGGCTTCTTGATTAGGAAGACTGCCTTAACCTCAGGTCACTGTGTAGGCTAAAGGTAAAAATGCAATAAGTGAAAGTTGGAAGAAAGTTCTGCAACCTCACAGGTTATTGAGAGAAAGATAGAATAAGGTAGTGAAAGTTCTGGAATGACAACATATTGACCTATAGATGCAAAGTGCTGGAAAGAAAGAAAGAAAGGGGGTTGCTAAACCCAGCTGGCTTTGTTGAGCTGCTCTTTGTAAAGGAAGTGAATACTTTCAGTGTGCAGGGTGCTTTCTGCATGGAATCTTAAATTTGTTTTCAAAAAACTAAGTTGCACAGAATGGATCTGGGCATGCAGGTCTTCTGCCCTATCTGTGGTTTCTGGTTTTCCAGATAAATGGTTGGCTGTTCCTGAAATGAATGCTCACAGGTGCATGATGACATCTTGCTGAGGGTCCTGCCAACAGTTTGTGTAGGTGGAGAAAGAGCAAGAATCCAAGGAAGCTAGGAGAGAAGACAGCCTTTTATTTGTCTGGCATTTTGGATGTTTCATTATATTTTTGAAATCATTATCTCAGGGTCATGATAAATCTGTAAGATAGAAGAAGCAAGTAGAACCATTCCCAAGTTATAGAAGAATAAACTGAGGGTTTGAGAAGTGAAGGGTTAGTTTGTGGTCAAAATAGACAGTGAGATGATATCATCTAATTTGTACTTTTTTCTCTTGTGTGAGAGAACACCTGTGACTATTCTAATCCTACACTAATCTGTTACAAATCCCCTGTTTTAGCAATGTATAAAGTAATGTCCCTTTGGGGCTATTTGAAACCTTATCCACTCTATCACTGCAGGGTAAAGAGAGGGTGGAGTTGTTTTATATTATACATTATTGGTAAAGCAATTTGATGGTAAGCTTCCAAGTAACTGGGTTTATGTACTTCACCTTGTATAGTGCTCAGTAGGCTACAATGATACTCACAAAGTGTTATTAGATATTGAAAAAACGATGTAATCAAGACCCAAATTGATCATTATTCACTGATCCTGGCACCTGGATAATTTTAAAGGTTTTTGGGGCAGAGTTTTGCCCTCGTTGCCCAGGCTGGAGTGCAATGGCGCCATCTCGGCTCACTGCAACCTCCGCCTCCCAGGTTCAAGAGATTCTGCTGCCTCAGCCTCCCGAGGAGCTGGGATTACAGGCATGCGCCATCACTCCTGGCTAATTTTGTATTTTTAGTAGAGATGGAGTTTCTCCATGTTGGTCAGGCTAGTCTCAAAATCCCGACGTGAGGTGATCCACCCGCTTTGGCCTCCCAAAGTGCTGGGATTACAGGCATGAGCCACCACGCCCGGCCAATTTTAAAGTATTAGAACAGAAGAAAATCTGCATTTAAAAATTATTTTAATATAATTTACTAACTGAGACTGTCGGAGACAAAATTTCTAACAGTATTTAGTTGTTATTAGCAGATAAGGAGGCCGTTATCCTTAGCAAACTAATGCAGGAACAGAAAACCAAATACGGCATGTTCTCACTTATAAGTGGGAGCTAAATGATGAGAACACACAGATACATAGAGAGGAACAACACACACTGGGGCCTACCAGAGGAGGAGAGGTAAAGTTAGATGACCAGGAAAAATAATGAATGGATACCAAGCTTAATACCCGGGTGATGAAATAATCTGTATAACAAACCCCCATGGCACATGTTTCTCTATGTAAAAAACTTGCGCATCCTGCACATGTACCCCTGAACTTGTGAAAAAAAAGCATGGAGATATTTTTTTCAAGTGTGTCTTTTTTTTTTTCCTTTTTCTTGAATTATCGTTAGAGTATGGTTATTTGGAAATGAAATAAATAGCAAGTTGACCGTGGTAGATTTAGAATATAGGCTCTTATACTTTTGGGGATGTGTGGGGGTGGGAAGGAATTTGATTAAAGCTCTGACTCCTCTCCATAGGGGTGGGGGGTAGAATTTGAAGAAAGCTGTAAATGTACAGCAGGCCATATAATTTTGGACTATGAATTCCCATGAAGTTGATTCCTCAGTGGCTGATCAAGCACTTCAGATTGAAGAAGGTAAAGGTTGGAGTGAACAAATGTACACAACTTAACTGAAGATAAATGTGCAGTACTTTAAGGGGGGGGATGTTGTATTCCATGCCAAGAATGGAATGTGGTTGTTTTGGCTTCACAGTGATGTGGCTAGGGATTATGGATGAATCCCTGTCTCAGAGGACTCACCTCTGAAGTTTGCCCAGTCTAAGTACAATTTAAAATTTTAAAAGATTTCTGATATCAAATCTCTTTTTTCTTTATTTTTCATTATGCTTTAAATTCTGGGATACATGTGCAGAACGTGCAGATTTGTTGCATAGGTATACATGTGCCGTGGTGGTTTGCTGCACCCATCAACCCGTCATCTATATTAGGTATTTCTCCTAATGCTATCCCTTCCCTAGCTCCCCACCCCCCAACAGGCCCTGGTGTGTGATATTCCCCTCCCTGTGTTCATATGTTCTCATTGTTCAACTCTCACTTACGAGTGAGAACATGCAGTGTTTGGTTTTCTGTTCTTGTGTTAGTTTACTGAGAATGATGGTTTCCAGCTTCATCTATGCCCCTGCAAAGGACATGAACTCATCCATTTTAATGGCTGCATAGTGTTCCATGGTATATATGTGCCACATTTTCTTTATCTCCCATTTCTGGGTAGTAAGAGGGGAAGCATCTGCTGTCTGGGTTGTGATTATGTCTTGCCCATAGGGAAGTTTGGGAGGTAGAAGTGAGGAATTTTCACAATCAGAAAATACAAATAGTGCATTTTCTCCCTCTTTTCCTGTATTTCTCTTCTTTCTTTTGTGTGTATGTGAGGCAGTGGAAGCTAGTTGGACTGAGCAGCTTCTTTAAAAACTCTACAAAGATATAAAAACCAATTACCTTTTACCCAAGAGTAGTTCATGCTGCCTTTTGGATGAGATGAGACCCAAGTAAAATTTGTACTAGTGAATAATGAAGCAGTTCATGCAGAACTGCATGCATTCAGAAAGAGAAGGCATTATTATAGCTGGCTTCTGCTTTGAGTTTTTGTGCATTTGATCTTTATGCACAAGAATAACAGAAGACATTGAATAATCCTCCATAAGCTTCAAGTGTCTCGGCTCAAATTCCACTTTTTTCCCAAAAAGCCTCCTTGACTTTGTTACCTCTCCTGAATCCCTACATTAGCGACTCTAGTTCAAAGTTTAATGCTTGTAATACAGCATATTGGCCACTAATGTTTAATAGATATTTGTCTTGTTTCATCTCTTTGTTTAGCCTCCCTAACGGTAGATGTTATGTCTCCCTTCCTACAGAGTAAGCTCTATCAGATTAAGGACATGTTTGTTTCTTCTATTACTGCAATACAATCACAATGTCTCACACATTACAGACAATGAATAGGTTGTTTTTGAATGAGTGGTTCTGATACTTCAGCATCATTTATAGCTTTGATTTCTGTGCTACATGTGCTATACTTGCTGGCTGGTAATTAAAATGAAAAGCAGTTTATTTTGTTTTGTATAAAAACAAATCAGAGTCAAAATAGAACTGTTTGAATGGGGCAGTATCTGAGTCTGAGTTTTTGAAGTCTGCCTGTCACAGCTGATGGACCTCCAAACCCCTTTGGGTATTTTAGGAGTGTCTCGATATGTGGAACTGTCTGTTGATTTTATTTTTAGTTATGTACTAGGGCTGTGCTTTTAAATCACAATTTGACTCAAAGGAGAGATTAATTTGGTTCTTCTGAAGACAAGGAAAAGAAACTAAGATTTATTAAGCAACTACTGTAATCTAGGCACTGGGCTTTATAACTTTAGATATGTTATTTCATATAAGAGCCCTGCATATAGTATTATACTTTCTTTTCGATGTAAAAAAAAAGATTCCAAGGGGTAACTAACTTACTTGGACTTTAAGCTCTGTAAGGACAAAGTGCCTGGCACAGAGGAGTCACTCAATTAAATGTTTGTTATGTATATTCAAGGGTACTCAATCAGGCAGCAATTGACAAGCCTGCATTTGAACCCAAAGCTGTTGGTACTTAAAGCCCATCCTCTTTTCACTACCGCTGCTCCTTTAAATAGTAATTCTCATAGAAAAAAACAGAATCAACATAATTAACTTTTCATTTTAGCTCTTTGCTCTTTTAGCTCAGCTACACAAGACTCAAGTTTTCAACATTTGGCCTCAAACATCATTTTCCTCTGTTTGTACTATTTGCCCAGAGATGATGCTAAAGATACACTTGACTTCCTGGCAACAACTCAGAACAATTGTGTTAGAACATGTTCTTCCTCATACCCTAAGGAGGTAAAAATAAATGTTCGGAAAGAAGGATGAATAAAATTGTAGAAATGGTGACACTGTTTGCATTCTATTCTCTGCCCCTTTAGAAAGGCAGGGGAGTCGTGGTGTCCAAACACAGCCAAGAAGTCAGCAAGTTAGAACTTCATCATGTTTTTATCATTCCAGTTTTCAGACTTGTTTGTAATGTAAAGCTGACTCTCCAAGTTGCTGATAATTTTTTGGGATGGTCAGCAGATTTAGCAAGTCCATTTCTTAAGTAAAAATGAGATAATATTAAATTTCATAGGGCCAAGACCTGGTTCTTACACTTACCTACCTCCCAGATGGCACAAAAACATGATTTTCAATTTTTTGGAAACTGCATATACATTTTATTTTTTTGAGATGGGATTTTGCTCGTCACCCAGACTGAAGTACAATGGCGCAATCTCAGCTTACTGCAACCTCTGTCTCCCAGGCTCAAGCGATTCTCCTGCCCCAGCCTCCCGAGTAGCTGGGATTAGAGGCCCATGCCACCATGCCCGGCTAATTCTGTATTTTTTAGTAAAGACAAGGTTTCACCACGTTGCCCAGGCTGGTCTCAAACTCCTGACCTCAGGTGATCTGCCTGCTTCAGCCTCCCAAATTGCTGGGATTACAGGTGTGGGCCACTGCGCCCGGCCGCATATACATTTTAGGACTCAGTTTGAATCCATATTTATTTGACTTGAGTATTGCATAAGTAATATTTGCCTTCCTGCCACCCCCACAAGATCGAATAGACTAGGTAGGCACATGATATCTGAATGAAGAAGAGTATTTTAGGAAGGCACAATTAGAACAAGCTTCTAACTGGAAGTTATAGGAAGGAAGGTTGGAAATCAGCATGTGGACGAATTTTCTGGTGTTCAGCCTATCAAAAAGTGGCAGGGACTGTCTTGGGAGATGGTTTTCTCACAGGCAGGAAGGACATTCACTTTTCAGAAATGTTAAAGAGGCTGTAATGAGGAAGACTGGGCTAAACCTCTAATGCTGCTTCTGACTTCCCAAAATATCCTTTGCCTTGGGAAGGTAGTCATTTGTTTTTGTTTCTTATTTCAAGAAAACTTTGTCAGAAGAAACAGAAGAGAGGTCCAAGCTATAATATATGAGAAGCTATTTAAGATTTGATAGACAAATTGTACTTATTAATCATAAATGTGTTAGCATATCACTTTCTTAACTCACTGCTGTAGCTCACCCTTCTGTCTAGTCTATCCTCATTCCTCTTTTTGTATGCTCTCTGTCCCATTCCTCTCTCCCTTCCTTCTTTCTTTCTCTCTCTCTCTCTCTTTCTTTCTTTCTTTCTTTCCTTTTTTTGGTGGGGGCTTACTCTGTCGCCCAGGCAGGAGTGCAGTGGCACAATCTTGGCTCAGTGCAATCTCTACCTCCCAGGTTCAAGCGATTCTCCTGCCTCAGCCTCCCAAGTAACTGGGATTACAGGCACCCACCACCATGCCCGGCTAATTTTGTATTTTTAGTAGAGACAGGGTTCCACCATGTTGGCCAGGCTGATCTTGAACTCCTGACCTCAAGTGATCCACCCGCCTTGGCCTCCCAAAGTGCTGGCATTACAGGTGTGAGCCCGGCCTCCCTTCCTTCCTTCTAAGTCTGTAACCTTGGGAAATCCCCTAACCACCCTGTACTTCACATTTCTCTCTTATAAAATGGTGATGTTAGTAGCTCCTTGAAAGTTTATCACAATATAAGTATTAGAGACTATATGCAAATACCAACACAGGATCTGCCAAGCTGTAGGTAACTAATTTTTAAATTCTTCTTTCATTTATTCATTCAACATATAAAGATTTCTTTAACACCATAGGACAGGGGCATATGGGGCTCACTGTTAGGAATATGAACACAGAGCCTACTTACCAGGGGCTCATAAAATAGTATGAGAAGAAAGACACTGCCATGTAGATCATGGTGCTAGGGAACAAACATGCCCCAGAACTCAGCTCAGATTCCCAGGTCCCTCCTAAATCAGTTTCTCTGATACCATTCGTCTCTACCTTCATCAATTTTAGAAGCAATTGTTCCCCCTTTTGAACTTCCTAAGATATGTGAGTCTTGTGCATGTGAAATGTTGCTATTTCATTTGAGATGTGCTGCAAGTGTAAAGTACACAGCAGATTTAGAAGACTTAGTACAAAAAATATATAAAATATCTCAACAATAACGTTTTGATATTGATTACATGTGGAAATGGTATTTTCGATACATTGAGTTTGAGAAAATGTATTATTAAAATTGATTTTACCTTTTTTTTTACTTTTTAATGTGGCTGCTAGAAAATCTTAAACCACATATGTGTCTCACATTTTATTTCTATTGAACAGCGCTGTCCTAGTACTTCACTGTGCCACCTTATGACCACATCACTTTCTTCTCCCATCCCCATACAACTAACATACTATACAGCTGCTCTTCAACTTACCACAGGTTTGTACCCTGATAAACCCATCATTAAGTTGAAAATATCTTAAGTCAAAAAATGCATTTAATACACATAATCTACTGAAAATCATAACTAAGACTAGCCTACTCTAAATGGGCTCAGAACAATTTACATTAGACTACAACTCATCTACTACAAAATCGTCTCATGCAAAGCCTTTTTTAAAGTTCGAATAGCTCATGTAACTTAATGAATACTGTACTGAAAGTGAAAAAACAATGATTGTGTGGATACTCGAAGTACATTTTCTACTGAATGTGTACCACTTTTGCATCATGGTAAAGTTGAAAAATCCTAAATCAAATCACCATAAGTCAAGACTGTCTGTACTTGTGGATTATTTTTCCTTCTAAATTTTACACTCTTCCAGGATACTATTTATCATTATTATTGATGCTGCTAGTTGTTGGCGTAGCACCTAAAACCAAATCTTCAATACATATTTGTTGAATGAACAAATGAATGGATGGACAGGAGCTGTTTTCTGAGGTATTAGCAACTTCAGAGGAATATAATCTTCCAATGATTTTGATGCAGAAGGCAAGTTCCATGGCTGCAAATTGTCAAAAAGTCAACTTCTTTCACCAAGATAGTATGCCCATTACATTAAAAAGATCTAGCCAGAAAGTTAATCAATATGTCCTAAGACTACATCTGTGTCTGTAGCTATCTCTCTGAACTTTGGCAATGACTTGTTTCTACAAAGAACAGTTCTCAGAGTTCCACAAATGTTTGCATTTTGAAAATGACACAGACCAGGTTATTCATTAGGCAAAGCCACAGAACCTCAAAGTCTCTGCCTTTCTGAAAGCTGAGTCCAGACACGGAGAGCAGCAGTTGCTAAAGTATTCATCCCGGAAAAGCAGGCAAACAGCATTCTTCTAGGAGCTGAAGTGGGTCAGCTCAACTTTACAAAATACAAGTGGCATCCAGTTCATTGAAATTTGGGACAGTGCCACCTCTCAATCTGACTCAGCACCTTAAACAAAAGAAGTGAGAAAATAAATGCAATTCTTGCCATCCATCCCAGTACTGAAGAGCCTTGAGAAGAGTGTGGTGAGCCACAGCCAAACTGTATATTGTAAGTGGTTTCTCAGGAGTTTATACTCCAAGTAGGTGGGGGATGTGTGTGTGGTAAGGATGGGGAGTGAGGTAGAATTTTTTTCAAACATTGGAAAATGTAACCAGTGACATATCAACTATAATAGATTTGTTGGCGGCTGCATGGGGAGGGGATAGTAGGCAGAATTACTCTGAAGACCTTATAGGGAATTTTCTGTTATAATTTAGCAAAATGATAACATAAAGTAATATTTATTGAATATTTATTATGTGTCAGATATATTATGTGAATTATTACATATATACATATATATCACCAACAACCCAATGCGGTTGGTGGTGTCATCATCACCTTCTTACAAATAATGGAACTCAGGCTTCGGAAAATTTCATAATTGGTCCCATAGCTTAAATCGGTGGAACTGGGATGCCAACCCACATCATTAGGCTCTAATTAGCATAATGTCCAAGATGTCTTTGACGCAGAATTAGTAGCATCTGTTTTCTTTACGATAAAGTAGTTTCTGGTTAACAACATTAAGAGGAGGGAACATTGCCAGCCTTATTTACAAATGATGAATCCTTTACTGATATCTGTACAGTACAGTGTAAGCTGGAGAGGAAGCGGAGAGGAAGCGTGGGATAGTGGGAGATGGTTGGGCTGGCTCTGGAATCTGGGTCTCTCTGGCCCAGGCGCTGTGGCTACCTTTTTTGGCTTCTGTTTCTTCATCAGACTGTGAGAGCTGGAATACACTGAGTTCTAAGGTTTTATGCAGTGTTCTAATTTTCTGAGACTTGCAAACCTGAGGAAAAGGAGGGGTGTGAAGCAGTGATCTTTCCGCCCCAAGTTCAGTATGGACAGGTGACAAACCAAAGATGTACATGTTTGCTAGAACTCAACATGCTTCATGAGGATGGGGCCCAGGCCAACTCACCTGCTGAAGTGGGCTCTGTGCTTCCTCATAAAGTGGTAGATTAGGAAATCAAATCACTCCCTGAAATTTCTGATTTAACTTGGCCATATTTCATAATTTCAGTATGTTTCTTGATGTATTTTTGGGAAATATTTTAATATTTTCCCTCAAAATATAAGTGAAAAAATAATATAATACATTGTTTATTATTAAATTGAATTATTCTTAAGTCATCAAAATTTTTCTGCTAGGGTGTAACTACAAGTGAAAAAATAGATCCTCATAAATCTTCGAGATTATCTTTCATTATGATTTCTGAAATCCACTTTTAACACACAGTCCATGCACCTGTTTGTTCATCATAGGACTATTCACAGTAGTAAAGACCCAGAATCAATCTAGGTGCCCATTAGTGGTGGACTGGACTAAAAAAATGTGGTACATTTACACTCTGGAATATAATACAGCCATAAAAAAGAATGAAATCATGTCCTTTGTGGCAATGTGGATGCAGCTAGAGGCCATTATCCTAAGCCAACTAATGCAGGAACAGAAAACCAAATACTGAATGTTCTTATAAATGGAGCTAAACATTGAATACACATGGAAGCAAAAGAGGGGAAAAATAGACACTGAGGACTGCTTGAAAGGGAAGGATGGAAAGAGGGTATGGATTGGAAGGCTACATAGTGGGTATTATCCTCACTACTTGGGTGATGGGATCGCATATCAAGTCTCAGCAACACACAATTTACTCATGTAACAAACCTGCATGTGTACTCCCAGAACCTAAACTTAAAGAAAAAAACAGCAAAACACAATCCAAGGACTCCGACCTTTCATAAAAATAATAAAGATGTATGACTTTTCATATGGGAAATGCAGTCATTATCACTCAAAGCACCAATTAGAGTTGTGATCCTTGATAACTGAACCTGAATGACAAAGATGCTAGATGAGTTGAGACAAGTGAAATATTTATAGCTAAACCAAACCAAAAGTCATTGGATATAATTCAACTTGCCAAGAAAGGCAGTGTAAAGGAGTGTTTAAGACTTTTGATTCTTGATTCAGACAGAACAATTCTAAACTCCAGTTCTGCCACTAACTAGTTGTTAGTTAGTTGTTGACTAACTCTAGTCAAGTCACCCGTTCTATCAGAATGTCATTGTTCTCCTCTACATAAAACATGAGTAATAATAATGGTACTTACCTCCATGGACTTACTGTGAGAATGAAATGGATTATATATATAAAGCACCTAGGACCTTGTCTAGTATGGTGTATGCCCTCAATACATGTTACTATTTCTATTGTTAGAAGATAAGTAATTTATCATAAATAACAAGTATCCTTTTTAGCATTCAAGGTACCATAAAATTATATTTTTCCAAAAAATCATTAGACAATCCATAGTTTAATGTAACTGGAGAAGCAGTAAGAGCATTTGCCAAGGACATTTTAGAGCCATGTTAGCTAACTCCTAGGATGTGCATGGAAGTGGCAGTCCCTTCTTAATCATAAAGAGATAACCTGATTCACATGATGAGTTATCTTTAATTTCCCTGCAGTGTTATGTGAAAATAAATACAGCTCTGCACATTGAATATTATTTGATTTTGGGGGATGCCAACTATTGATTGTTAGGGGACGAGAGGATCAGTATTATTAAATGTTTGAAGTTGTCAGCTGTGCAGCTGGGGGTGGGGAAGGAGGATGGGATGGGGAAGGGCAGGGGGAGAGAGACAGAAAAAGAAGAGACACGGCCCGCCTGACACTCTAAGGACCATCTCATTAATACCCATTCACCAGAGCTTAATATGAAAATGCCTTAGAGAATGGAGAAACTGTTTCAACATGTCATTCCCACAGTAGGTGAGGTGTCAAGATTTCATAACCACGGAATGCCCTGAAGTTAGACACTGCCTTGTCACATTGAAAGTAAAGTCAAGGTGAAAAATGCCATGTTTTCATTGCCAGTGTTGAAATAGGCTGGGGGAATTTAGTATGATGGTACAGACAGGTTTTGTTTCAAGGCAGCCTAAGAGCTTTGTGTGCTTAGATCCTTGCGTGTACTCTTGCTGTGACTAGTGAAAGGCTTAAAGATGACAATGAAATTATTAGTAAACCTTCCACAAGAGGGAAAGGAGCACAGCAAAATCTCTCTTCTACTTGGGGATGTAGATAAAAATTCCCTTTGTAGAAAGTGTTCACTTAGAGCCTCACACACTGCACAAATATATAAGATGATCTGTTGATGATGGGCTTGATATATTGGCATTAAAAGCATTTTGAAGTGATGAGCTAATGTGGAAATTTCAGAAATGATAATGTTAGAAACTAAGTAAAAAAATAAAAGCAGCCTGTGAAGTTTCAGCTGGAAGTATGTGGAAATATTTTAAGTTGGTGGCTGTCTGATATTAACTAAAGCATGAAAATAAGAATGAAATACCTTCCCTAGCTAGTTTGCAAAGGGCTTGTGATATTAATATATACACAGTCATGCGTCAGTTAATGATAGGGATATGTTCTGAGAAGTGTGCCCTTAGGCAATTTCATCCTTGTGTGAACACCAGAGTGTACTTACACAAACCTAGAGTGGTATAGCCTACTGCACACCTAGGCTATATGGTATAGGCTATTGCTCCTGGACTATAAACCTGTACAGCATTTTACTCTTCTGAATAGTGTAGGCAATCATAACACAATGGTAAGCATTTGTGTATCTAAACATAGAGAAAGCATAGTAAAAATATGATATAAAAGATTAAAAATGGCCGGGCACAGTGGCTTATGCCTATAATCCCAGCAGTTTGGGAGGCCGAGGCAGCAGATGGATCTCCTAAGGTCAGGAGTTCGAGACCAGCCTGGCCAATATGAAACTCCATCTCTACTAAAAATACAAAAAAACTAGCTGGGTGTGGTGGCAGGCACCTGTAATCCCAGCTACTCGGGAGGCTGAGATAAGAGAATCACTTGAACCCAGGAAGTGGAGGTTGTGGTGAGCCGACATCATGCCATTGCACTCCAGCCCAGGCAATAAGAGTGAAACTCTGTCTCAAAAAAAAAAAAAAGGTTAAAAATGGCACATTTACTTGTATAAGGCACTTACCATGAATGGAGCTTTCAGGACTGAAAGTTGCTCTGGGTGAGTCAGTGACTAGTGAGTGAATGTGAAGGCCAAGGACATTATTATACACTGCTATAAACACTGTAAACCTAGGCTACACTAAATTTATTTTTTAAAAGTCTTTCTTGAATAATAAATTAAGCTTAGCTGACTGTAACTTTTTTACTTATAAACTTTTTAATTTTTTTAACTTTTTGACTGTTTTGTAATAACATTTAGCTTAAAACACAAACACACAACTATGCAAAATTTTTATCTTTCTGTATATCTTTGTTCTATAAGCTTTTTCCTATTAATTTTTTACTTTTTAAACTTGTTTGTTAAACCTTAAGAAACAAAAGAACACATGTTACCTTAGGCCTACACAGGATCAGGATTATCAATGTCACTGTCTTCCACCTCCACATATTGTCCCACTGGAAGGCCTTCAAAGGCAATAACATGCATGGAGCCGTCATCTCCTAAGATAACAATGCCTTCCTCTGGAATACCTCCTGAAGGACTTGCCTGAGGCTTTTTTTTTTTTTTAAGACGAAGTCTCACTCTGTCACCCAAGCAGGATTGTCACCCAAGCTGGCACAATCGCGGCTCACTGCAGCCTCTGCCTCCCAGGTTCAAGGATTCTCCTGCCTCAGCCTCCCAAGTAGCTGGAATTACAGGCATGTGCCACCACGCCTGGCTAACCTGATGCTTTTTAAAAAATTTTATTTTAAGTTCTGGGGTACATGTGCAGGATGTGCAGGTTGGTTACATAGGTAAATGTGTGCCATAGTGGCTTGCCGTGCCTATCAACCCAGAGGCTTTTTTTTTTTTTTTTTTTTTTTTTTGAGATGGAGTCTCATTCTATCCCCAGGCTGGAGTGCAGTGCCGCAATCTCAGCTCACTGCAACCTCAGCCTTCCGGGTTCAAGTGATTCTCCTGCCTCAGCCTCCTGAGTAGCTGGGATTACAGGCACCTGCCACCACACCCGGCTAATTTTTGTATTTTTAGTAGAGACAGGGTTTCACCATGTTGGTCAGGCTGATCTCGAACTCCTGACCTTATGATATTGCCCAGGCTGGTCTCAAACTTCTTACCTCAGGTAATCCACCTGCCTCAGCCTCCGAAAGTGCTGAAATTACAGGCATGAGCCACTGTGCTCGGCAACCCAGAGGCTTTTAAATAAAGGTTAACTTTTTTTTTTATAAGCAGAAGGAGTACACTCTAAAATAATGATAAAAAGCATAGTATACATAACCAGTAACATAGTCATTTATTATCATGATTATCACATACTGTACATAACGGTATGTGCTCTACTTTTATACAACTGACGGCAGAGTAGGTTTGTTTACACCACCATCACCACAAACACCTGAGTAACGTGCTGCACTCTGGTATTATGATGGCTGCAACATCACTAGGTGATAGAAATCTTTTTAGCCCTGTTAAAATCTTATGGGACCACCATCACACATTGGTTCACCATTAACTGAAATGTCATTATGCAGTACGTGATTGTACCACAATTGCTTTGTGAAATGATAGTGTGGTAGTAAGTCACCTAATGAACTTGGAGACCAGTAAATATAAAAGCTGATATATAGGTCGGATGCAATGGCTCACGTCTGTAATCCTAGTACTTTGGGAGGCCGAGGTGGGTGGATCACTTGAGGTCAGGAGTTCAAGACCAGCCTGGCCAACATGGTGAAATCCCATCTCTAATAAAAATACAAAAATTAGCCAGGAATTGTTTGAACCCGGGAGTCGGGGATTGCAGTGAGCCAAGATGATACCACTACACTCCAGCCTGGGCGACAGGGTGAGACTCTGTCACAAATTTTAAAAAAATGCCAATATACAGAAGATACTATTGGTTAAAAATACTGTGTGATACATGCAGGTGGCTAACCAAGATGGAGGAAGAGTGAGGTAATATTTGTTAAGGTTTGGGTACTGTTGTTTGGGCTTTATATACCTTATCACATTTAAGTGTCACATTAACCTTATTGAGTGGCTATGACTACGATTGAAATCCTAATAGCTAATTTTTTATAGGCATTAGCTTGTGTCAGATACTGTGTTAAATGTGTGGCTTAAATTATTTAGTTTACTTATCACATTCCTATGGCATATCTATGATTAGCCTTATTTGACAGATGAGTAAACTGAAGAAGATTCATCGTGGTTTCTCAGCCAGAAGTCAAACCCAGATCTCTCTAATATTAGAAGCACGTTACATATAGCAGTAATAAAGTAAAATACAAATAAATAACAAAAATAAGAATAAAAAAAGAAACATCTATTGAGCATTGACTGTATACTAGCCATTGTACTATATGTTTTGCATAGAATATCTTACATTATCCTCACAATCCTATGATGTAGGTACTCTCACAATACCTATTTTACCTCTGAGAAAATACAGGCTTACCAACTTAAAAAACTTGCCCAGGTTTACACAACTAGTAAGAGGCAAACATCAAACACAATGAGTGTGACTGTAGAACCTAAACTACTAGCCAATTTGCCTGCAATGAAAATAGATTATCAAAATTTTAGGCCTGTTTTTGACTTAAAAAAAAAAAGTCATTCCTACAAAGTAGGGGTAGTTACATGAAAAAATGGAGGTCTGTAGGGATAGACTTTAGATTCTTTGGATAGTTTGAGACATCCTGGTTTTCTTACCCACCTGTATGAAACTGTAACCTGCATCTCTTTTATGTAAGTCAGTTTTGCTTTGCAGGATTCTTTATATGGTGTCTCTATGAAATGGGCCACAGCAGGTACTTAACATACCATTCTCTGTTTGCCAGAAACTTCCTTAAAGCATGACAGCAGAGTGTTCCCCATCCCAGCCCCACCTTATCTGTACCTCTTGCCTTTAGCTGTACTTGGCTTCACAAGAACAATGTGATTTTACTCATGTTGCAAATGAAACAAAATATGCTGAACACTTACCCATTTTTAATACCATTTTTCATTGCACACAAGCATGGCCATTAATATTTCTGTGCTTAAGCATATAACCCATATTTCTTTGGCAACTTACAATTGTACTCCCACCAAAATATAATTTAGCCATTCAATTTACCAATGAGTCACAGATTAAAAAATAGGTTTTTTTCGCCAGGCGCGGTGGCTCACGCCTGTAATCCCAGCACTTTGGGAGGCCAAGGCGGGTGGATCACGAGGTCAGGAGTTCAAGACCAGCATGGCCAAGATGGTGAAACCCCATCTCTACTAAAAATACAAAAAATTAGCCAGGCGCGGTGGCAGGTGCCTGTAGTCCCAGCTACTCAGGAGACTGAAGAAGGAGAATCATTTGAACCTGGAGGGTGGAGGTTGCAGTGAGTCGAGATCATGCCACTGCACTCCAGCCTGGGTGACAGAGTGAAACTCTGTCTCAAAAAAAAAAAAAAAAAAAAAAAAAGTTTTTTCCTATTTACTTAGCAAGATATTATAATTTTTTAAAAAACAAGAGTTGGTGTTCTTTGGTCCATAAGAATCATTCATTAATGTAATGATATTAAATATGGTGGCCATGTCACCCTTGTCTTGCAGTATAATTTTCTTACTCTTATGAGAATAAAGATGAACTAAAGCCATAATCACTCTAAATCACATTAAGCAGGTTTTTTAAAAAAATCTTTTCTTTCCATAAAAAGGTCTGTATTATTCAGCTCACTTACCCGTTCTCTATGTTAAGGAAAATATTCCTGATTCAGAAGACTGTCCTGTATCAAAGTATATTTTCCCTTGAATAATAGCCAAATTGTATTATTCCTGATTTTCTGTGTGATTACTTGGTATCATTTTACTAAATCATGGTTGTTAACTCATCTGGATGTTTTTGGTTTTATAACCTGTGTAAGGAGTTATTTGAACATCAGAAACAGTGATAAATCACATGTGATTTAGAACCAGACCTGAGAATTCCAAAGAGGGAGAAAAAAATTCTTCAGAGAGTTTGGCTTGCAATAAAACAGGACTGTCATGTTTTTAGTGTTGTCTGTTTTGTGTTGGGGGGAAAAAGATCATCCTTTTTGTCCATACAGTCACTCTCTGGTATTATCTCCATCTGGCTGTCTCTACAGCCTTGGGCCTCTTAGCTCTGAGTAAGTGTGTACCAGCAGCTATTAATAGCCGAATTCTACAACATTCTGCTGTCACAGATGGAATCTGAGCTTCTGAACACTAAGATCATAAAAACTCATTACAAAGAAAGCAGTACATTCTTTGGCACTTAATGCGATTAAGCTATCTGTAAATAAGGAACATTCTGAAAGCAATGCACCAGCCCTGATTCTAGTTTGTAGATCTCACCCACTGATTTGGTCATTGATACAGAAGTTTGTGTTTTATGATGTTAAATGGATCAGTATTAATCTAAGAACTATATGTGAAACAGCAAGAGAATGTCTTTTTTAAAAAAAAGGTAAAAGTAATATTTTAGGGTATAATAGAAAATTCCATTACAACAAAGAAAAGGGAAAATAAAACCTTCAACTAGAGAAATGTGCATTATGGATGGTAGAATTCATGGAGATAATGCATGATCATGCAGGAGGGGGCTGCTCCTAACCTCCTTGAGCTGCAACTATTGCAGCAGCCAGGACACCACCATGAAAGAAAGCATATATGATTGTCTGTCTCTCTCTCTCACACACACACATATTCTCTCTCTCTCTCTCTCTCTCTCTCTCCAACTAGGCCATGGAGACTCCCAATTCTTTTTCCCCTGAGCAAGGCAGAGATTGCTCTCTTTCTCAAGGAACTGTCTTAATATTACTAAAGTATAGGAAGACGACGGAAAAAGGGCTTAAAGTCTATTTCTGGGCCCTCTTTCTCCATGATCCCCTTTCCTTCCCAGTATTTACCGAGAGAATTAAAGGATTTATTAAATCAGATTAACTACTTGTGTCATCTGTTCTACCCTCAGTAATATCAGAGCAGCAAAGCCAGGAAAGTGAAACCCAACACTGTGCATGGAGTCGATCCTTTATCAATACTTATTGTATAAATGAATGGGAGAAATTTCCTTTATTTTCTCATTTTGTTAGAATGTGGATTCTATGAGGGCAAGACTCTATTGGTTTTGTTCACTTCTCTATCCCTAACATCTACCACAATAAACATTCCTGAAAAATACATAAATAAATGGAGCTAAGGCAGCTTGCAAGCTCTTGAAAGGGTTCATGCAAATTTCTTCTCAGCTCTGTGCTGGAGCACAATGTCTCAGTCTCTACATAAGACGTTTTGAAAATAATTAACTGATGTGTTCTGGGTGCTCTTTCCCTTTTATTCATATTTTAGTTTACCTTACTCTATGCCTTGATCTATGGTCTGTGCTACATTTTTTGTTATAGCTGAGAACAGAATTTCCAAACACAAATCTCCCAATGGTGCTTTGAAAGTGATTCTCATCTGAAATAAAATAAATTCACTTAGGAGCATAGTTTATCTCCTTGAACTAGAGATTTGAAAATTTCTCCTAATAGCCACTGGGGTGAGGGTTGGGAGTAGGGGGTTTACAATGTGGTGCAGTAATCCCTGACAATTCAGCTAGCTCATATTTTTATTACTGTAGTTATTCCAATCATGCACATAAGCCCGTATGATATGCTTGGTCCCAAGGAGTGAGTATGACAGAAAAAGTAGCCATACCTTTGTGGACTTAAAATGGGGGAAAAGAATGGGGAAGAAGCAGAAACTTAAGCAGTTTCAATAAAATGCAAGTGCTAACTTTAGTTCAAATATTTATTGAGCAGCTGTGATGAGCCGGTGTTCCAGTAAGGTTGAAGACATAAGGTATAGATTCAAAAAGCCAATTAATACCTGTTAGATAGCAATGTAAAAAAACAGATATTCCAGGGCAATAGGTGATTTGTTGACAAATATATGGTGTAGGCAGAAGTGATATGTATGCAGAGAAAGATTAAATTACTGTAAGTTGGAGCCATCTGTGAATGTTCTTGGAGGAAGGGGAATATCAACTGGATCTTTAAGAATGGGGAGGATTTAAATAGATGAGAAGTAACGGCACTAAATGCGATTTTTAAATGGTGTAATTATTAAAGTTGCTGAGTTTTGAAAATGCCACCAGAATACATTTTAATTGAATTTCTTTATGCTGCACAAAAAGTAAGTTCTAGCTGGTTCATGGATACTGACTTGGTAAATTGGTAGGTGGTAAGTTAGTATTCTTGTGATTCCAGGGGCTTGTCCAACCTCTGGTTTGTTGCATCATGGAAACAGAAGATTATCTTGGGTTAGATTCACAAAGCAAATTTTCTTTTATCCCCCTCCTCCTAAAAAGCTTATTTTCAGGGTGGTCTCTAAAATGCTAGACTTTGGCTCTCAAACGTTCTACTTCAGAATAAGGGATCCAAGAAGTTCTGGCCAGCTCCTAATTTAACCTATACCTAAGAGACTCATTTAGATTTAGAGGGCTGTGGACATGAAGGTTGAGAATTTGAATTCAGAATAATCCGATGTCAAGTTTTGTCTCTGCCACCCTTTATTATGTTTGGCAGGTTATTTAGTGATTCCTAGATCATTTACTTTAAAGAGAATGTGTTCAGATTAAATCATGACTGGGGCATTTTTAAAAAAGAAATGCCAAGTACCGAGGAGGTGGCAATGATGATGAGCCTAGAGATGACTGAGACTTTGGGTATTAATCTTTGAATTATTTATGGAATATAAATTTTACAGATTCTACATTTCTCTACTTTCTTTCAAGTGAAATTCTTCTTATATCTATAACTCCTAAAATTCTCCTGGCACGAGATGGATCCTTCATTCCCATAGGCCTGTTCTGAATTGGAGGAGACAACAAAAACTTCAATTATTAATGCTATTAATGCTCTGTCAAGAATATCTTACTACATGTGATACCAACAACAAAAAAGTGGCATGATAAATGCTTGCTTTCATAGCATGTCATAGCACACTGTCATAGCATGTCATAGCATGTGGCAGTTTGCAAAATACTTTAAAATATAGCACTGCATACTTTAAAATATAGCACTTCCAAAAAGTTAGTGGCTTTTAATCACCTCTTTTTACAGTTAGAGAAACTGAGGCAGAAAAAGTAACTTGACTCAACCAGGTTATCAGCTAATAGGTAGAGGAGCCTAAATTTGAATTCAGTTATTTCAATCAGTCCACAAGTATTTCTTTAACCCTTAAACTTCTAGTGTGTTTGGAAAGAAAAAACACTTTTGATACAAATAGAAATGCAAGCAAGTGCAATGATACAAATAGAAATGCAAGCAAGTGCAAATTCATGTACCTCAATGCGGTTATTAATATCTGAAGGGTAAAAGAGTAAAAAGAGATACTTTACTGAGGTAGCCTAAACAAATCAAAGCTTGTTAGGAAAGCAGAATACTAGGAGATACTATGTGTTTTCTTTTTCCAAATAAACATGTAAGTGTGGGCCACTGCACTGTGAGATAACACATCATTTCTGAATGTGTGTCTCCTGCTGAACCAAAGAGGAGAAACAGCTGCTTTCCCAGCACCATGGACAGCTCAGCAACCCTCCGAAGGGTTGTTCCATACACAGCATGAACAAAGTCTTGTGTATGTGATAACATCAGCTCTGTGAAACCAAGGGGAACTGACCTGACCTTGTAATGTGAGGAACGTAAATTTAAAACATCAGCAGAGTTGCATTAAATGCTTATTCAGGAGGTTTCATTAATGTCAGTAAGTTTGAAACATTTAAAATTATTGATTTTTGGCTGGGTGCGGTGGCTCACGCCTGTAATCCCAGAACTTTGGGAGGCTGAGGCAGGTGGATCACTTGAGGCCAGGAGTTCAAGACCAGCCTGGCCAACATGGTGAAACCCTGTCTCTACTAAAAACACACAAAAATTAGCCAGGTGTGTTGGTGGGCGCCTGTAATCCCAGCTACTCAGGAGGCTGAGGTGGAAGAATCACTTGAACCCAGGAGGCAGAGGTTACAGTGAGCCGAGATCGCACCACTGCACTCCAGCCCCATCTCAAAAAAAGAAAAAAACTATTGATTCTTACATTTTTCTCAATTTAGGACTAGGAGAGGCTCAATTAATTATTGTGAAGAGTTTTCATACAGTTTTCTTTCTATCTCTGTTAAAGCCCATTTCAAAAATTACCACTCTACCACAGTTGTGTGTCATGAGTCTACTTTTTTTAGTGCATACTCCCTTCCTCTTACCCAATGCTTTCCCCCAAAACTCAACTATAATATGTATGGCCAACCCTCTTCTGTGATGATAAAAACCAAATGAAAAGCCATAGATGCTAATTCTATAGCTATTGAAGGTGCCCTAGGGAGCCAAAGAGCTAACTCACAAATTGGAAATCATATAACATGGCTGCTATGCCAGCAGTATCTGCCTTTATTGGCCTGAAAACTAGAGATGGTCATGAGGAACACAATTTGAGGCAACCTCACTACCAATGTGGACATCTTCCCTATGATTCTTTCCATGTCATGAATCTCCATCTGATTTTTAAGGCTGGGTTGGGAGAATAAGACTGACTCTGTGTTCTAGGCTTTTGGAATAGAAATAGCCTCATGTTCAATAAGCTTTCTGCTCTTCAGTAAATTATGCTGCTATCAGATTTGACATAATGACATATATACATTTCAAATCCTACTTTGTGTAGCTTCCTGTGGCATCTGATAGAGGGGAATTGGTGGCTTAGCTGCTTATAAGTGAAGAAGAGGACAGTGGAAACTTGTTGGGAGAGCACTTGGTGTTTGTACCTGCATTCACTTTGCATGCACATCTACTACCAGGGATCCAGGAGGGAAATGCAGTGCTACCCCTAAGCTTTCAGATAGTACTTGCTGACTTGTAAGCAAGGACCATTACAGCATAGGTTTGGTTGAGCCAACTTTTCTTTTTCAAATTAACTTGAAATGAGGCAAACAGGGACTTCTGTTTTTCTAGGTTTTGCAAAAATCACCGTTAACACACAGGTGGGCTACTAGGGGCTGTTATTTTTTCAAGTTATTAAAAGGAAAATTCAGAAAGTTAGGGAGAAGAATAATTTTACACTTCTGCTTGAGAAGAACAACATATGTTTGTCGTGGATGATTGAATCCATTTCCAAGATTTTAAACTTTAAAGTGGATGAGGCACTATGACATTAGGAATGAGTTTACCAGATAATTTTGAAGTTAATTCTCAAAATTAAACTACTTGGAAAATCTGTTCTTCCCCTCTCAGTGCACATTCTGCTGGTTATATGGTGCGCCAAGTAAACTCTGGGCCGGTCGCAGTGGCTCACGCCTGTAATCTCAGCACTTTGAGAGGCCGAGGAGGGCGGATCACGAGGTCAGGAGATCGAGACCATCCTGGCTAACATGGTGAAACCCCGTCTCTACCAAAAATAAAAAAAAATTAGCCAGGCATTTTGGCGGGCACCTGTAGTCCCAGCTACTCAGGAGGCTGAGGCAGGAGAATGGAATGAACCTGGGAGGTGGAGGTTGCAGTGAGTCAAGATCATGCCACTGCACTCCAGCCCAGGCAACAGAGCAAGACTCCATCTCAAAAAAAAAAAAAAAAAAAAAGAAGAAGAAGAAGAAGTAAACTCTGGCCACAGAGCAAGTCCCATAGGCAGTGATATGCAGGCTGTCAGATAAAATCTCCAGATTGAAACCAGAACAGGGGGCTGAGCTCCAAATTGGAGAAGCAGCATGTGTAACCTCTTGGTTCACATGGAGGGGGCGTCTCCAAACAGTCCCTTTTGTCAAAAGACTAAGCTTTCCTTAAATATAAATAAAAACAAAAGTCTTTTGTTTTCAAGGATGTAAGAATGATGTTTGCAATTTGCTCATTTCTTCCTACAAGTTCTAAATTTGGGGACTGCATTGCTTTTAGTTTTAAGGAGGTTATATAAATCTAGATGACAAAGGCACAGAAAGACTTATCTTGGTGCTTTAGTGGTGATAAAAGAAGCTTATTTCTTCATTTAGCAAATGTTTACTGAATATCTGCTATGTATCAATCACCGTTTCTTGTGTTGGTCATAAAGAAGAGAGCAAGATCAAGATTTCTCACTTTTCTAATAATATTCTATGGGAGGAAGAACCCACAAAGCAAATGAGAATTTTATATGTTGGTAAATGGTATGAAGAGATTAGGACAAGTTAAGGATACAGAGAGTGGGTGGTAAACAAGTATATTAGATGGAGAAGTATTCTTGACAGGATAACCTAAAAAACAAAAAAATACCAAAAATGAAGAAAATTTAAGGAATGAGGACTTTCTGGAGAGAAAATAGTAAATGCAAAGGTCCTGGGGCAGTAATGAATGTGGAGAGTATGAGAAACAGAAGACCGGTAAAACCTGAGTATGATCACTGAAAGAGACAACAGTGGTATGAGAGTTAGGCAGGATCCAGACCATATGGAGGCTTGGAGGCCATGAAAAGATGGGTGATTTTATTTGGAGAGCAAGGAGAAATCACTGGAGGGCTTAGAAGCAAGTTAATGATGTAATCTGATTTATGCTTTCCAGAAGATCGCTCTTTCAAATGTTCATCCTCATTTGCAAGGCTCTGCTCTAAATTGAGGGGCCAGTCCTTGTTCTGGCATCTTACCAATTTGTTATTTTATGAACTTTCCTTTCTTGTAAAATAAGCATATTTAGGAAAACTACACAGCATAGTACAAAGGATTGGACAGCTATATCATTTTTAGATGGACTCATTTTTGAAATGTGAGACAATGTTTTACATGGAAATAACACTCAAAGGCTGAGTTCTAGTCTTGGGCCACGGAATCACTGTGTGTTCTGAGCACAGTTACTTATGTTCTCAGTGTGTATTTTGCCATTGGTAAAATGTGAATATGAATATTAGTAGCTCCTTTGCTTACTTTACATAAATGGGAATTTACAATGTGGCATCATACTTGAATATGCTTTTTATGACACTGAACCAACTGAAAGCTAAATCCATTCATGTAATTAAGCTTTTTTGTTTTTTGGCAGAGTACCAGGCACATGAGGTCTAAATAGTTTTAATAATAGTTGCCATTTTATTGAGTCTTAACTGGGTGTTAGAATTTTTTCACTTATTTCTAATTTCAACTCTATTAAATAAGTGATATTATCTTTTTTTGAAGTGAGAAAACAGGGGCTTAGGTAATTTACTTTCCCAAGCTAGTAAGAGATGACTGAGGTTTCACCCCAACTCTGTTTGCCCCCAAAGCCTGTGCTGTTAAGTTCTGTTGCTTTTTAGGACTCGAGGGCTAAGCCTAGAGGCAGGGCTAGCAAACCTTCTTAGTACTTTGTGATATACATCCCAAAGTGCTGTGACAGCCAGAGAAGGGGGAACCATGCTTAGCTGGTTTCATGGGAGGGTGGGCCCATGCTTTGAGCTTGATCTACAAGGATAAATCAGAGCTTCAAGGGGGCATTAATGGGTGGTATGACAGTGAAGAAAGGACATCTCAGAAGATAAAAATAGCCTAAACAGACATCTAGAAATGGGAGAGAAGAGTATGGAATTAAGGGATGGCAGGTAGGTTGATGTATTTGAGGATTTGTGCAATTGTATATGTGTGTAAGCACATGCATATGCACATGTTGTCTGTGGAGATATATATATTTTATATATATATATATATGTATGTGTTGGAGATTGTGTATTTGTGTGTGTTTCTCTGTGGATATATTTTAGTATGTGAGAAGGTTGTGTTGTGTGTGATGTGTGGTGAGTGAGCTGGTGAGAAGCCAGGGTGTGGCTGAGTGTGCCACTGTCAAGGAGGTGGGATGATGGAAGGAGGGAGGCCTATTAGAAGGCGATGCACTAATCTTGGTGAGACATGGTATGGACCAGGACTAGCGCAGTGCAGAGGGCATGGAGTGGAAAAGGAGATTTATGAGAGGGATATTTTGAGATAGAATTAGTAGGGCGTCTATCTAGGTCAATGGTGCAGCCGAGAGGTGTTCAGAATGAATCCTGGGTCTCTAGGTTGGTAATTTGATGGATGGAGTCCTAGGAACTTAAAATGAAGAAAGTAGCAGCAGAGGAAGATTTGGAGAGAGGAGGAGGCGGAGGTCAATTTAGGACTCAGTGAGTTTGAGCAGCCTGACGTTCCACATGGAGATATCAGTGTTGCAAGTGGATTTGGAAATATGGTCTAGAGCTCAGTAGAGGTATAGCCTAGAAGAAGGGTAATGGGAAGAATATATCCCCAAACAGCAGGGCGTTTTTTATATATAATATTGCAGTAGTGTGCTTTTGTGATCACATTGCTCTTTTATATTGCATTTTAAAATTTCACTGAACACAGGAGGTTTGCTGAAGGAGTGTTTTCTGCCCCTGGAAAACTATTGGCCAATTCTCAATTATCCACAAATGAGAATCCATGCCAATTTTGTTTTTTTTTTTTTGAGACCGAGTCTCGCCGTTGCCCAGGCTGGAGTACAGTGGCGCGATCTCGGCTCACTGCAGGCACCACCCCCCCGGGGTTCACGCCATTCTCCTGCCTCAGCCTCCCGAGTAGCTGGGACTACAGGCGCCCGCCATCTCGCCCGGCTAATTTTTTGTATTTTTAGTAGAGATGGGGTTTCACTGTGTTAGCCAGGATGGTCTCGATCTCCTGACCTCGTGATCCACCCGCCTTGGCCTCCCAAAGTGCTGGGATTACAGGCGTGAGCCACGGCACCCGGCCCATGCCAATTGCTTTTATTCTTTAACTGGCTGCTCCATTTTACCTAGCATGGTTTTTGTTTTGTTTTGTGTGTTTAAAATTTTTTAATGTTTAATTGACACAAAATTATTGTACCTATATTGGTACAATGTGATGTTTTGATACATGTATACAATGTATAATAATCAAATTAGGGTAATTAACATATCACCTCAGACATGTATCATTTCTTTGTGGTGAGAACACTCAAAATTCCCGCTTCTAGATGTTTTGAAATTACAATATCTTATTGTTAACTATAGTCACCCTTCTGCGCAACAGAACACCAGAACTTATTCCTCCCATCTAACTGTAGCTTTGTACCCACTGACCAACCTCTTCCAATCCCCTATTTCTGGTAACCACAATTCTACTCTCTATTTCTCTGAGATCAACATTTTTAGATTCCACATATGAGTGAGATTGTGTGCCTATTTGTCTTTCTGTACCTGGCTTTGACTTACCATAATGTTTTCTGGGCTCATCCATGTTGCTGCAAATGACAGAATTTCATTTTTTATGGCTGAATAGTATTCCATTGTATTATACAAACATACCACATTTTCTTTCTCCATTTATCTGTTGATAAACCCTTAGGTCAATTCTTATCTTGGCTATTGTGAATGGAGCTGCAGTAAACATGGGAGTGCAGATATCTCTTTGACATACTGATTTCTTTTCCTCGGGATATATACCAAGTAGTGGGATTGCTGGACCATGTGGTAGTTCTATTTTTAATTTTTGACAAATCTGCCTAGCACGTTTTTAAGGGTATCTCTGTAATTTCTTTTAAAAAAGCAAATTCATTTTAATATACATTCATATAAAAAAACATAGAAAGCTAAATCTTATGGAGGAAATGATAAGTATTCCAGAGCTAGATGGAGCTAGTTTTTAAATAGTACATTTTCTGGAATTACCTTTTTCACCTCCCTATTCTGTTGTTAGGAAGGTGAGGAGTTGACACTTTGCAATCTCCACTTTCAGAGAGGTGCCATGTTGTATTCCATTTCAGTTCTTCTGTCCTGTGATTGTGTCTCTCTCTGTATACCCCCATCCCACCCCAGTGTTCTGTTTACTCCAGATTGATTCCTTGAGAATGTGCTCATCCTAAGATTTTGTAGTATTTTGCAGAGAATCTTATCATCACAAAAGGAGAACTCTCCACGTAGCCCACTGAGAAACTGTTAGTGAAGAAAAAACATATTTATCTCACAACACAGAAGATGCAGGAGAGCAGCAGCCTGGTGGTGAAAGTGATGAATCAGCTCAGATTTACAGATTCTTGGCCCCAAAATAGTTCATTTTCAAAATATATTATTCAGAACAAGGCCTGAGCAAGAGAAAGAATTAGAGCTGATTTTCAGCTGGAGAATTTTGTGCCTGAGAAGAAAGCCTGAACTGATTTGTAGGCATAACTGACCTTGGTAGGAGTGTTTGATTTTCAAATGCAGAGAAGGCCATCTGTTGGTTCTTGAGGGTAGGGGAAAGAGGCAGGATGATCATCTTTACAGCATGCTGTACTTTATCCTTGGTCAGAAACTTTTGCAGGCCTTGCACCAATTCTTCAGACACTATCTTTATATCGGAGAGTCAAAACTTAGAGATTAAAGTAATGGCTCAAGGTTACCCAAGGAATTCATGGAAGAAGATAGACTAAAACTCACATCTCCTCATGTCCAGGCCAGCATCCTTTCTATTAACCTGTTAATGTCAAATCCCTACCATTACTTGCTCTATCATCTTAGCCAAGTTACTCAGTCTCTCTGAGTCTCAGATTTCTCATCTGTAAAATGGAAATAATGAAACTATATCATGGGTCACTGAGAAAATTACATAACTTAAGATGCAAGGGGATAGAACTTGCACATGGTAAGGTGCTCAAAATATGTGAGTTCCCTTGGAACAATGGGGTGAATATTGGTGATGTTTCTTCAAGATGTTTCCAAGAAGAGCTCATTGGCTTATAAATCTTGAGGCCAGGATGGAGACATCTCATCATATGGAATGAGAGTGAGGAGAAAATGCCCATCAACCACCAAGTTACAGGGAGCAGAGATTGAGTTGGAGGCATTATAAAAATCCTCGTGATTTTTTTTTTTTGCAGCGAATTTTTTTTTAGCATAGATGAATGTCTTTGCAATTTATTTCATTAATTATTCAACAAATATCGTTTGGCTGTCTCATGTGCCAGACACAGTACTAAGTGCTATGGACATAGCAGCTATCAAGACAGCTTTCCATGCCCTCATAGAGTTTAAAATTTAGTGGGAAAGACATACTTTGATCAAATAGTCACAAAAGGAGTATATAAACTCCAAGCAGGATGGCTCCTCTGTAATGGAGTCATCATAGGCTGTGCTGAGATAACCCGACCTAGTCTTACAAGATCAGGGAAGGCTGCCCTGAAGAAGTGATCTTAAAGTTAAGGTTTGGGCATAGGGCAGCCCTGCCAGGCAGACAAAACAGCATAGGCAAGGCCATGAGGTGGAAAGGGATCCATGACTTTGGAGAAAAGGAAGTGGGGCAGAGCAGTGTGAGCAAATGGGAGGATGGTGTTTTATGGGAGCCAGAGTCATGAATTGGCATCAAAATAAATTATTGTTATGAAATGGGTGGCAGAAACATTTGACTGTTGGTCAAAGAAATGAAACTGAGCCTAGAGTAAAGTGGAGCATACCACTAAATTGTGAATAGTGATTGCCTTGGGAAAATGAGCTTGGAAATGGGGGAGACTTTTATTTTACGTGTTTCCATACATTTTTGAAAAATATTTTACAACAAGCCTATGTTACTTTAGTCATTCAAAACACTAGTTAGAGACTTTTATGCAACAAATTAGAGCCTTTCCTAATCCTGTTCCAGGATCTACATTAAAAGGGAAAAGGCTCACAATAAAAAAAAATTGTGCGAGATGATTGAAATATCAATTTGCCTGATTTACCATTTCACAATGCACACATATATTAAAAGATCACACTGTACACTATAAATATATGCACTTTTTATTTGCATATAAATACATTTATCATGAAAGTTTTAAAAATGGTGATGGTGGGATGGAAGTAGCATCTGTCCTAAGTCGTGAGCATCTAGGCCAGATGTCCAAGTCAGTGGGTAAGAGAAAAATGTCTTAGGCTTTCTGGTTGATGACATTGGGAATGTTTACCTTGGGAAAGAGGAGATTTGCATAAGTACCTTAAATGTCATTCTGATTGAGTTTTAGGATGACTCACAGCTGGAAGGAGGAGGCAGAAAAGAAAGATCTTGACACTCTAGATGATGGGCCAAATGTAGTAACATGAATTGTGTGGGGATCAATGCCAGTATCTTCCCTGAGGTCTTACAAAGCCACATGCATGCATACAGGGAGGGGAGTAGCCCTTAAGAGCAACGCTCATCACAACAAGCCTCCAGGGTCTTGGTTAACTCCAAGAGGAAGTCAAAAAGTCATGCAGCTGCCAAGAAAAGGTATATGTTGTTTGGCAGCATTGATAGAAATCTGTCTAGTTTAATTCTTAACCACTGGTATTCATCAAAATCGCCTGACACTCTTTTTAAAAATATGCTTAGGTCCCACCCAAACTGACTGTATTCAAATCTTGGGGAGAAGGGATAAGGAATTAGAACATGGATTTTGGAATCAGCTCCTCCATATGGGTCTCTGATTTTAAAAACGGACATAAGACTCTTCAATGTTAAAGGAGCTACAATCTTAAATTTTTAATTTCTGAAATCATGTTTAATAAAATAACCTGTGTTTTTATTTGATTATAGAAGTAATTTTTGGACAATGCAGTCTTCATTCTGTTTTCTACTTAAATCAGTTTTAAATAAAATTGAAATCATGTTGAATGCATCATTTTGTAATGTGATATCTTCATTTAATATTCTGATATGGATATTTTTCTATGCTCTTTAGCATAATTTTTAATAGGCACATAAACTGTATTATAGAAGATGACCAAAATTTACTAAATTTCTATTGTCATATATTTGGATCTTTTCCAAAATGTTTCAGTATTGTTGTTGTTGGAGGTAGTCTCACTCTGTTGTTCAGAGTGGAGTGCAGTAGTGCAATCATGGCTCACTGCCGCCTCAGCCTCCTGGGCTCAAGTCATCCTCCTAGCCTCCCTAGTAGCTAAAATTACAGGCTTGTGCTGCCATGCCCAGCCAATTTTTTAATTTTTTTGTAGAGGTGGAGTCTCGCTTTGTTGCCCAGGCTGGTCTCAAACTCCTGGGCTCAAGCGATCCTCCTGCCTCCGCATCCAAAAGTGCTAGGATTACAGGCACAAGCCCACTATTGTTAATAATACTGTACGTGTGTGCCACTACAATTTGGAGGAGAATATTGATGTAGTGGAGTGGTCAATATAGTGGAGGTTTCATAAGCTTGATATGAGGAACAGCTGAAAGAACTTTAATCTGCAGCAGACTTAGGTTGGAGGAGTGGTGAATATCTTCAAATATTTGCAGGGAAATCAAACAGAAAAGAAGTCAATTTGTTTTGCCACCCTCAAAGGGCACAACTAGGAGCAATTGGGAAAAATTTCAAAAAAGAAGCTTTCAGCTCAAAGTAATGGATTTTTAAATAATGAAGAGTTTTGATGATCTTGCTTTCTCTATCCTTAGGGATGTTCTAAGCTTGAGTTAGCATTTGTAAAGAATATAATTGAGACTATTCAGATTCCTAAAGTGGGTGTGTGGAAAAGTGGGGGTAGGTTAAAATGGAGTCACAAACCAGGAGCCCGCAGGCTGCAACCCCACAGTAAAAGGGTTTGTCCAGCTAATCAACTCTTCTAAACAATTTGAATTCAAATGCCTTTAGGCGGAACATTCACTCCTCAATTAGCCACAAGCCACGCCCCTCCTCTTAGGTATTTCACTTGCGTGCACTCCTGAAGGCATTTAGTTTACCACCCCTAGTAGGTACTCTAAATCCTTTGATTCTGTGAATATCATTTATTCATTCAGATGCTTAGTGAGCACCTACTGTGTGTCAAGTATTGTGCAACCCGCTAAGATAAAAATTAACCTGACAGATGGCCTCTCTGCTCTCAATAAGCATACAGTGAAAGTGTGTGCAGGAGTGTTGAATGAACATACATTGGAAGAGGAAATACAGGTTCTGTAATTAACTCCAGAAGGTCTTAAGACCAGTGATGATGTT
Source organism: Symphalangus syndactylus (assembly GCF_028878055.3). Taxonomy (NCBI): domain Eukaryota; kingdom Metazoa; phylum Chordata; class Mammalia; order Primates; family Hylobatidae; genus Symphalangus; species Symphalangus syndactylus. Next base: position 40,030,253 of record NC_072429.2, read on the forward strand.
AACAGCAGAGAGTGCTTTGGCTTGTAAAGAGGAGGAACTTTCATAATCCAGTCCACAAGAAAGAGAATGGACCTTGCTGGAAGCATTGGGTTTCCCCCAGCAGACTAGCATAGGCAGCACCAGCATGCACATCCATCAGGGATGGTATGGAGGAGATTCCAGCTCTGCAGAAGTAGGATAGATGGCTTCTGTGTCTCCTTCTACTGTGTTAGCAGCGGAATGTATCTGAGTCACGTGGCACCAAAGTATGTTACCAGAGGCAAATCTGTACAGGTCTGCAGCAACCTCAATTCTTGCCTCCTCAGAAGAAAGAATTCAACTGAGGGGCATAAGACAGAGGGAGAGACCAAGGCAGGGGTGAAAGGAAGGAAAGTGCACTTGGAAGAGGGCCAAGCAGACTTGAGAGATCAAGTGCGCAGTTTGACTTTTGACTTGGGGTTTTTCCATGTTGTCATACCTCTGGGGTCTTGTGTTACTTCTTTCCTGATTCTTCCCTTGGGGTGGGCTGTCTGCATGAGCAGTGGCCTGCCAGCACTTGGGGGGGACCACATGCACAGTGTGTTTACTAAAGTTGTATACATGCTCACTTGAGGCGCTTTTCCCCTTACCAGTCCAGTGTTCTAGAGGGAGGTCATCTGCCATTTTGCCTTAGTGCGCATGCTTGAGCCCACTCACCCCACTCCTGAGATCTTATCAGGAAGCTGCTGATGACCAGTTTCAGATGTTTCTGTCTATTGGGAGACTTTGCCATCTATTGGGTGCCTTTCCCTGGCACTGGCCGTGACCAATTATTATTTTAGAGAGATTGTTAACAACTGCCTGACCATCACTGATGGTCTCCTGACATTCCTGGTGTGTGTTGCAGGGGAGCCCTCTCCTACTCTGCTCATTTCTGACTAGCTACCTACTGTAACATAAGGACCTGTCATCTTTGGATTTCATGTAGAAGAGCTACAAGGGAAGAAAGCAGCATTTGAAGAAGTTGGCAAATTAGAAAACATTGTCTCCCCCTGCCCCCCCAAAAAAAAGACCATAGGATATTGAGGGTCTTTTTTTCTTTTTAGCTGTTTTCTCTACCTTCAGTATTTATTTGGGGAGGGAGTGTTTTGCTCCCATTCTGATGCTCATAATCTATTATAAAGCATTTACCGAGTGCATACTTTGTATGCACAGTTTCAGTCCCTGTTCTATGTGTCCCAAGTCATGGCTTTAACTGCCACAATCCACTGCCTTATCAATATTCTTCAAGTGAGAGGGTTTAGCAATTTTACTTCCCTTTTCTCCTGCCTTCTCCTGAGTGTGGTGTTGTCTCTTCTCTGTTCTTACCACTTCCTGTCCTGGTCTAAACTATTGCCATCTTGCCAGGACTCCTCCTGCTTGTTCTCTCCGTTTCTGTCCCATTTATTCCTGGATTCTCCTCCTCTTGCTGCCTGTCAACCCTTTCTTTCTTTCACCAGTTTTCCTTCCTGCTGCTTAAGCAAGTCTCCTCATCTTTTGATTATTCGGCTATTTGGAAGGCAAACTCGTTCAGACAGCAGGTGTTCTAATAACTGAAATAGCAGTGGAGCAGAGCAGTGGAAAATAGAAGGTTTCAACTTTGAATTAGGAGATGGAGTTCTTAAAAAGGAGATGTTTTATTGATGCTAAGAAATTTTAAAAATTATCTTGCCATGTGGCCTGCTTCAGCTCACTGAGGACCCGGTCAGCTGCCAGTGCCCACTTGGATTTGTCTCCATGGAACTGAGAGACACACTAATTCATACCTCTAAGCACTGCTTCCACTTGACTTCTACAAAGAAGGGCCTGTTGGTTTTGGAGGGGCATATTATTTGGTACAAAGTTTATAGGTAACTGTGCTTGAAGAAGCTGCTCCTGAGGTTGGGCATGAGGTAATATTCATTCTTAGTGATGTTTTCAAAAATATGCATCCAAATAATGTAACTCCAAAGTTGTTGGTGTACAAGTTGAATTGGTATGTGAGGTGTGTGTCTTTGTGTGTAAAGAGAGGGTTTTTTAAATGATTATTAAAAGGCTAAGATTTAAAGTTGCTTCCTATGCACTAGGCACTGCTTTATACCCTACATATAGCATACATACCTATATATACACATACACTATATATATAGCTTCATTCATAGTGTATGTATATGTAGATATATATATGTCCTGGCTGGACGATTCACCAACCGTGTGACTTTGGACAAATTACTTGCTCTATCTGAGTTTCCCCATCTGGTATGGTTTGGCTGTGTTGCCACCCAAATCTCATCTTGAATTGTAGCTCCCATAATTCCCTCCTGTTGTGAGAGGGACCCAGTGGGATATAACTGAATCATGGGGGTGGTTTTCCCCATACTGTTCTCATGGTAGTGAGTAAGTCTCACATAAGCCGATGGTTTTATTAATGGGAGTGTGTGTGTGTGTGTGTGTGTGTGTGTGTGTGTGTATGTGTGTGTATGTATACTGCTATCACTAGAGTTACTTAATCCTCAGAAGAGGCCTAGGAAAGTAGTAGTGCTATTATCCTCATTACTTCAGTTCAGAGAAGACAACTTGCCCAAACATAAACAGCCCAAACATAAACAAACAGCTAAGTACTACAACGAAGCCTCCTTAGATCTACTAGCCTCCAGAATCTTCATCATGCTGAAGGGAAACTTTGTTATTTTGAGGCAAATGAGATACCATCCATGTGTATAGTTCTTATACCTTTGCAAGCCCTTTCACGTATATTTGGATTTTATTCTCACCCCATGAGGTCAGAGTGCCAGGTTTGTTTTGAGCTAAGAGGGAAACTAAGCTTCAGAGAGGTAATGGAAACTTCCACACAACACAGAACTAGTTAGTGACAAAAGTCCAAAGTTAACTCAGAGCTCTTGGGCCCAGTTCCCTGTAGCATGCCAATAAGACCACTAATCCAGGCTCCCGATCTCTTAGATTAAATGGGGCAAGTCCGTATCTCAACTTCCCCAGTGAGTAGGAGTTCATTTAGCAAATATGCATCGAGATGTGATGAATGAACAGTGTGTCAGGCACAGTGCCAGGCTTTAGTGGGACAGTGACAGATAATACATAGTTGATCCTGGCTGGGCACGGTGGCTCACGCCTGTAATCCCAGCACTTTGGGAGGCTGAGGCGGGCAGATCACAAGGTCAGGAGATGAAGACCATCCTGGCTAACAAGGTGAAACCCCGTCTCTACTAAAAAAAAAAAAAAAAAAAAAAAGAAAGTAGCGGGCGTGGTGGTGGGTGCCTGTAGTCCCAGCTACTTGAGAGGCTGAGGCAGGAGAACTGCTTGAACCCGGGAGGTGGAGGTTGCAGTGAGCCGAGATCATGCCACTGCACTCCAGCCTGGGCGACAGAGCAAGACTCTGTCTCAAAAAAAAAAAAAAAAAAAAAAATAGTTGATCCTATCTTCACAGAGCTTACAGTCTATTGGGAAAAATCAAATGATTAATAAAGAAATTGCTATAAAGTTTAATGTGCATTAGGATAGCAAATGGCAGGAGGATAGAAACCAAATCTAAGATTCTAAGGAACAAGAAGGAGTAGCCAGATGGAGATGGGGGACAAGGTTTTCCAAAAAAGAAACACTTTGAGCAGAGTGATGAGCCAAGGAAAACACTATAGACTAATAAAGATAGGAGCCATATGGCTGGACGCCGTTGCTCATGCCTGTAATCTCAGCACTTTGAGAGGCCGAGGTGGATGGATCACAAGGTCAAGAGATCGAGACAATCCTGGCCAACATGGTGAAACCCTGTCTCTGCTAAAAATACAAAAATTAGGTATGGTGGCACATGCCTGTAATCCCAGCTACTCAGGAGGCTGAGGCAGGAGAATTGCTTGAACCCGGGAGGTGGAGGTTGCAGTGAGCTGAGATTGCACCATTGCACTCCAGCCTGGGCAACAGGGCAAGACTCCATCTAAAAACCATCATTCTCAGCAAACTATCGCAAGGGCAAAAAACCAAACACTGCATGTTCTCACTCATAGGTGAGAATTGAACAATGAGAACACTTGGACACAGGAAGGGGAACATTACACACCAGGGCCTGTTGTGGGGTGGGGGGAAGGGGGAGGGATAGCATTGGGAGATATACCTAATGTAAATGACGAGTTAATGGGTGCAGCACACCAACATGGCACATGTATGCATATGTAACAAACATGCACATTGTTTACATGTACCCTAGAACTTAAAGTATAATAAAAATATATACATTCAAAAGAAAAAAAGAAAGGAGACATAGAGACTGGAAGTCAATGAATGAGGAAATCGCAGTCATGAGGCAGTGAAGTTGAAGGAAAGAGCATACACGAACTTTGCTCATAGACAAGCATTCAAATCCTGGCTGGAAGATTCACCAGCTGTGTGACTTTGTGCAAATTACTTGCTCTGAGTTCCCCCATCTGATATGGTTTGGCTGTGTCCCACCCAAATCTCATCTTGAATTGTAGCTCCCATAATTCTCTCCTGTTGTGAGATGGACCCTGAATCATGGGGGTGGTTTTCTCCATACTGTTCTCATGGTAGTAAGTCTCAGGCAGTCTGATGGTTTTATAGTGGGAAACTCCTTTCACTCGGCTCTCATTGTCTTCTCTTGCCCACCACCATATGAGACGTGACTTTCACCTTCCACCATGATTTTGAGGCTTCCCCCAGCCACGTGGAACTGAGAGTCCATTAAGCCTCTTTGTTTTGTAAATTGCCCAGTCTCAGGTATATCTTTATCAACAGTGTGAAAACGAACTAATACACCATCTGCAAAGGGAGATGTTTGTAACAATACCTGACTTTCGCAAGGCTAATTGTCAGGCTTGCAAATTATGAATGCAAAACCAGTTCTGGCACACAGCACCAGTACCCACCAGTTTCTCAAGCCTGAAACTTGAGAGTCATCTTTGATTTCTGATTTTCCTTACTCTACCCCCACACAACAGATTGGCTAGCAAGTCCTTTTTTGTACTCCCCCAAAATATCTCAGAGATTTCTTCACTTATCTCTATCCCCAGTACTACGATGTGAGTCTAAGCCACTGCCATTTCCTACCTGCACTACAGGCAGAGCCCCTACCCAGTCTCCCTGCTTCCACTCTCTGCTCCATGTAACCTCCAATCCATTCTTCACACTTTAGCTAGAGTGATCTTCTAAAAACATGAAGCACTTGTCAGCCTGCTGCCTCAAACCCTCCAGTCATTTCCCATTGTTCTTAGTAGCAAACTCCTTACCAAGGTTCACCTTGCAAGATCTGGTTTCTGTGTGCCCACAGCCTCGTGGCCCACTCCTTGCTTACTAAGCTCTGGCTGCAGGTTAGCTGCTTCATCCTTCCAGTTTTAGCTGATAGGTCATTTCCTCAGAGAGGGTCTTCTCTGACCACTCCCTCTAAATAAGGCCTCTTTTGTTCATTGCTACCATAGTGCCTTATTTTTTCATTCCCAGCCATTATTATAATTAGTCAATATACATTTATTTGGGTGCTTACTAGATTAAATACTTACTGTCCTCACTGGGTTGGCTGCTCTTTGAGACCCAGAACTATTCTAGTAGAGGCTTGATGAATTTCTAAATTAGCAGAGAAATTAAAGTTGGGCCTTCAATAAATGATAACTATTATTTATTAATACCTGTCAGAGAGACAGTTGTGAAGTGTCTGCTTGTGAGCATTTGGCAAGAACTTCTGTCTCCATTATTTGCCTTAATTTCCAAAGCAGAAAGCCTGACAGCCACATAGAAGGCTTTACCCTGGTGGAGAAAGGGAAGGTCATTCTGTCTCAGTGGGTCTACTAGAGAAAGCTGCCCCCAAAGCCCCTGACATCGGATACATACAATACATAGTTTCTAGGCAAATCCTTGGTATGTCTTTTTGTTGCTGTTGGAAACTCAAGGACCCAAGGACATTCATCACTGGAGAAGTGGGTGCTCACACACACACACACACACACACACCGGTGTTAGCAGCTGGCATTTCTGCCTTGAGGATTTTACATTTACAAGGTAATAATAAAAATGGTATTAGAAACCTGCAGATGGTCTGTCCTATAGAGATAAATGTTGATTGCAAACTCCAACATGAAGGTAGGATTGACTAGAAGTGTTATCAGGTAATTTAAGGCCCCACAGTGGATGTCCCTGCAGATACCTTGGCAAGTCAATTCTGTTTTATTTCAGAGAGGAAATAAAACTTGCCTGATGGGACTTTCTTTCCCCTGACAGAAATGAGGAGTTGTCACAGTGAATCATAAGAGCCAAGGCTGGCAAGACTGGCAACACACGCCAGAGCCCCGGCTTCTAGGATGCTGTCTTTGAACTTGAAGTCAAGGTCAAGTTTTAGGACTCCCAGTTTGTTGGCTATTCAGGATTGGTCAGTTCTTCCTCTCCAGACAGCCTCTTACCTCTTAGTGAATGGAGCTCTGAGGTATCTTTTCTAAATGTGTGCATTTAACAGTAGAGCTTTCAATACTGAGAAGCAGTGAAACACAGAACAAGGCCAGTGATAGAGTGATGATTTTCAGCAATTGGATTCTCTAAAACAACACTATGCAATAGAACTTGCTCTGATGATGGAAATATTCTATATCTGTGCTATTCAACATGGCAGCTACTAGGCACATATGACTGTTGAGCCCTTGAAATGTCATCTAATGCAAATAAGAAACTGTGTTTTTAATTTAAATTTGAATCACTGTATGTGGCTACTGATTAACCCATTGGACAGCGCAAACCTAAAATATTGTATGATTAGGTTTGAAATAGCAAGAATGATGTGAGGACACAAAGATGGAGTGAGAATATTTAAGAGAAGATAGCTGGGTGCGGTGGCTCATGTCTGTAATCCCAGCACTTTGGGAGGCAGAGGCAGGTGGATCACCTGAGATCAGGAGTTCAAGACCAGCCTGGCCAACATGGTAAAACTCCGTCTCTACTAAAAATACAAAAAATTAGCTGGGCGTGGTGGTGGGCACCTGTAATCTCAGCTACTTGGGAGGCTGAGGCAGGAGAATTGCTTGGAGGCAGGAGAATTGCTTGGACCCAGGAGGCGGAGGTTGCAGTGAGCTGAGATCGTGCCATTGTACTCCAGCCTGGGCAACAAGAGCAAAACTCTGTCTTCTCAAAAAAAAAAAAAAAAAAAGAAGGTACCCCAGGAGGTTTAACCAAGGAGTTGGAGAGGGCATATCCCTGGTGGTTAAGCGCATACTCTGGTGTGAGTCAGATCTGTATTCAAATCCCAGCTCTGTCACGTTCCAGCTTGGAATTTGGGCAAGTTACATCTCCAAGATCCACATTTCTCATCTGTGAAATGAAACATAACAATAGAACCTACTCCCAGGGCTGTTTTAATTATGAAATGAGGTCTATATGAAAGTACTTAATACTGTGCCTGGCATAAGTTATTATCTTAGCAACTTTGACATTATCTTTTAATATGAAATATGATCATCTTGTATATCTAAACCCACATCTGGATAGCAGTGTTGGTGAGCTTTGTGATCAGAGAGAAAAAGATGGGGAAGAACCAAGACAAACTTCTCCTCTGCCAGAACTGACTGGTCTCATGTGACTATGCTGAAGTACGCCTATAAGCAAAAACATACTACCATGCCTCCTTAGCCGTGAATAGCAAGTTATGCCACTGTCTCATGAAATACATGTTCTGTGACAGTGCACTACACTGGACCTCTTACAGTATAATTATAGAATGAAAAATCTGGAAGAGATCTTGACGACCAGTGATTCTTGAGCTTTCATGTACAAACAAATCACCCGAGAGGCTTGTTAAAATGCAGGTTCAGATTCAGTTGGTCTGGGTGGAGGCCAAGATTCTGCATTTCTGCCAGGCCCCCAGGTCTCCCAAAGGCTCCTAGTCTAGGGTCCATACTTAGAGTAACAAGGTTTCAGAGCACCTAGGTCATAGGACCAATACCCTCTTTTTCAGATGGGGAAATGGAGACCCACAGGGGTAGACCTAAGGTCATGAGACAATGAGAAGTAGAGCCAAGGCTAAAACTAAGGTTCCCCTATTGCCTGCTCCCCTGTGGGGGGCACTTTTATACTTCCTCAGATGGCGGCAGTCTCTTGCATTACATGACACTCAGCAGTTTGCAAAATGACATTCTGTCATGTCCTTTTTCCATTTATCAGCCAAGGATAAAAAAGGGCAGAGATTACTCCACTCGTTCATACTATCCTGGTTGGTGACTGCTAGTTAAGCTGGAGCAAAAATTCAAATATGCTGACTCTTCTCCCAGAGTACCTTCCATTATATCACAGCACCTCTGTTGCTTCATTTTTAATGTTGGGAAAGCTCCAGGCTGGATATGATGATGGCCAACAACATAAGCCTTTATAAGGACTTTGGGGTCAGTCTGCATAGCAGACCATGCAGCAAAAACATGAACGAATGGAAAGAGTCAGGTACCTCTTTTTTTTCTTTTTTCTATATTACAAGCAAGTTCTAGAGCCATTTTACAAGCTGAGCAATAACTTAAAGGTTATACACAAGCTGTTTCCTGGAGGTATGTTTTATTCCTAGGCAACCTAAAATTAATGACAGCTCTTAGTAGGGAAGGTGGAAATGAAGCATCAAACTATCAGGGAAAATAATATGTTTCCTTGGTAGGCCTGAGATGCACAGTTTCTTAAAACAACTTGGTGGGAGAGATTGAAGCTTAGCACAAGTCATAGCCCTATCACTGACCCTAGGTGACCTTGCATAAAGGCGTGTTTCTGCTTGTTCCCATGTGTGTATGTGAGCATCACACACACTGTCTCCCTAGCTTCTCCGTGTGTTCAGTGGCACACTCAGTTCATTTCGTCATCCACCAAATCTCACAAATGTATTTGCAGGATGAGTAAAATGTTACCTGCAAGCCTCCCAGAAAATTCTGAAAGAGTTGGCCTTTCTCTTGATGTTACTTCTTTATTGGCTTTATTCACCAAGGTAGGGATTTGACAGTTTTCTAGGTCTTTTCCATCATATGATTTGGATTCTAGGAAATAAGTAAGAACTAGGAAGTCAGACTCATTGAGCTGCCGATAATTAAGGGAATTTGGGGCCTCTGCTTGTCAGGTGTAGATCACAGGTGGAGCAACATATTTAGAGTTCCCAGTTGGCAAACACAGCCTTCCCGTTAAGCCACATCCCCTCTGCATAGTCTCAACTTGTTGGGATGCCTGGTTAGCCAGAAAGTTATCACTTACGTAAAATACCACTTTTAAACCACTCCATTTTTTTTTCCTAGGGTGCAATTTGTACTACAGGCTCATCTGCTTTACCATATTCCATTGCTATCAACGAATTTCTTCATAAGAACAGTGCAAACACAGACTCATTGAATAAAGAGGGCTTTGGCGAGAGCAAAAATTAAAGCATGTTAGACAGTGTCACTCCATCTTCTGCTCAAATATCTTGGATAAATGAGGAATGATCTATCTGCTTTCCATTTTCAAAGCCATTGATTTTTGTTGCAATTGGACAACAAAGAGCTAGACCAGGCAGGATCCTTTCTCTACTTTTGAAAACAGCATTCAAGGATCCCAGCTGTTTTATTGACTTTCTCTAATTCCAAGAGTTGGGGGGAGGGGCGAATGTTCCTTGAGTCAGCATGCCATCATTGCTGGGTAAAGAGAAGAATGCTTCTGCGGTCTAGGGAAAGGTTTGCAGATGACTTCATGCACAAATGGCTCAGGGTCCCCAAATGGTTTCTGGGTCCTCAACTTTCTATGTAATAAGAGCCATGGATATTTCTGAGCACAGTTTGACCTGCATTCTATTGATCTAAGCATTTGGCTAATCACTCTCTGCAATTAAATCCTTCTCCTTGCAATAAATTGAATCTCTTCCCAGCACATAAAATCTGACCTCACATCTTGAGGAGGAGAATTGCTGTTGTTTATGCTGCCATCTTGGGACCCAACAATTTTATTCTGAAGGCTGAAGCAACTCTTGGAGTTTGAGAAGTTATATTCCCCTCAAATTAAAGTATTAGAATGCTTTTCTTCATTTCTGGATGTGAAGCCCCACCTAGGCTGCCTTGTTTCTGCCCAGCCTCATTTCTTCTCCAGGACTCATCATGGAGTGTGAAGCATTAAACGTATGCTTTTCCTCAGGCGACCTGCTCCTCTTTGATTTCAAGGCCATTGGCACATATTTTGCAATTATTCTGTTTACCAGTTTTTGTTCCAGTTTGAAGAGATTCTAATATATAATATCAGAAAATCCACAGTCTCCATCCTCCCTTCAGTTTAAGCTTTCTAAGGGACTCCTCATTGCTTCTAAACAGATTCTGATTTTGTCTTTCTAAACAACATAAGAAGAGTCAGTAATCCATCTGGCAAATATTTATTGAGTGACAAGTCACAACCCTGGCTCTCAAGGTGTTTATGTTGTTACTGATAATATAGTCAATTTAAAAGGCAACGGATCAGAGCAGGGGTAGAGGGGATGGAAGGGAGAGGGCAGGCAACAGAACTACGAACTTTGTACACAGATGGCCTTGGGTTCCAGTCCCGGGTCTGCCAGATGCTAGTAGTGACACCTGGAACAAGTCACTGGTCTTCTCTAAGCATCGGATTCCTCTCATCTTTAAAAACAGAGATGAAAGTACCTACTTCATTGGGTTATTGTGAGGATTAAATAATGTATCTTAAAATGCCTATAACAATGCCTAGTGCATAGGAAGTAGTGCTCGATAAATGTTAGCAATAATTATAATTATATAATATAATAATTTTTTTTTTTTGAGACAGAATCTAGCTCTGTCACCCAGGCTGGAGTGAAGTGGTGCCATCTCGGCTCACTGAAACCTCCGCCTCCCGGGTTCAAGCGATTCTCCTCCCTCAGCCTCCCAAGTAGCTGGGTCTACAGGCACTGGCCACCACGCCCGGCTAATTTTTTTTATTTCTAGTAGAGACGGGGTTTCACTGTGTTAGCCAGGATGGTCTTGATCTCCTGACCTTGTGATCCGCCTGCCTCGGCCTCCCAAAGTGCTGGGATTACAGGCATGAGCCACCGTGCCCGACCAGCTTAATTATATAATTATTACCTGATATCCTCACAACAACTACATGAAGCAGGCACTGTTATTTCCCCGTACTTTGCAGATGGAAAAACCAAGGCCTAGAGAGGCAAAGTAATTTTCCAAAAACCACATAGTTTATAAATGGCAGGCTTTAACCCAGGGATGCCGAACTTGGGCTTGTATCCCTTACCATTACCCCAGGGTGACTGGGCTAAGCTTTCCTTATATTTTTAGGAGCTGCACATGTCATAGGGCTTTGAAAAATTTAATTTGCTAGGCCTGCTAACGATGACTTAAATAAAGCCGCATGACTTAGCTAGAATATAATATTTTCAAATATTCATTCTATTGTTGTTTTCTCCTGATACCCAGTATTTCTCTTAACATAAATAAATTTTATTAAATGTCTAATTAAAACTGGTTAGATTCTCACTTATAACAGTTCTCAGTTCTGAATTTCGATTTAATGATATGTTAAAATATTAATGACCTTTATCTTTAAAAGTGTCTAAATTGTACTAAAGTTAACAAATGTGGCTGATAATCCCCAGCACTGTCTTAGAACATTCCCTGACACGAGGCATTTGCTGGGGCTTACGTAGTTCTAATGTGGGGTTTCAGACAGCACTGAGAAATACACAATGTAAGGAAATTTTGCGTTACCAATTGCCTGGGGATTTGATCTCCTAATACTTAGAAAGCATTCTAATTTCAGCTAAATAATAGTAGCTGTAAAGCATTTAGATGTGGATGTCATTAGGCATGCGCTCTATGGAATAAACATGTTTTGGAGAGAGAAGTAGCATTTGGAGCATATGAAGGGAACAATTTATAAGCTGAATTTCACTCCTCTTGTCCCTGTGTATCCTGCTTTCTCTGACATGAACATTCTTTATGGCTCCGGTTCCAGCTCCTTGAACATTTTATTAATGTTGATAGTGAGGACAGGAGTAAAATTTATCCGAAGCTTAGTTCTAATAGCCAGGTTGGACTCCTTCCAATTCCCCAGAAGTCCTGTGGGTTCAAAATACTTGCATAACTAACTAGTGCTGGCTTCTCAGCCTTGGGGCACAAGTTAAAGGCTTAATCTCCTTTTTTGTAAACATGTCCTTTGTGGAAAGACCTCGCTATATACTTATCCCATCCCCACCATGATTTGGAGTGTCCAAGCTGAGGAAAAACTGTTTACCAACCTGCTGACAAAATCCTACTTGTAGGAAATCCCATGTCTTATCTGGCTAAATAACTTGGACCATATGTTCAGGTCCCAGAGCTTGGGATTTTTCAGAACAAGAGGAAATGTGCCTATTTGCATCACCTGGGGATATTGAAATTCCAAGCACAAGTTCATTTTCACATAACTCATTATGCTCCCTTGGATTTAGTGCTTAATGTGAACTTTGAGAACAGATGGAATAAGATGATGTTTCAGGAGCACTTACTAATTCTTTTGTGCTCACAAATACACACAAATAGTGATAATATGCACTCAAATTTCCAAAGCCAGGCAGTGCCCTCAGGTATTCATTTGCCACCCCCCTGTTGAGTTCTTGGGTAGAATTTAATTATCCAAGAAATTTGGAGATAGCTATGCCAGATGTTGGGTACTGACCTAGACATTTCCAATGGAAGGATCCGATGCATTCTAGAGAGAGCAGGGAAAGCAAATTTGGGAAATAAGACTCTGGATGCGAGAAAAGGGGGCGTGAAACTGGGACTAGAGCATGAAATTTGTGGTGACTTCCTCAGTCAGATTGTTACTCCTTAAGCTCCAAGAACCATTGGGTGTTTGTGAGGGTCATTCAGGAACGTCTGAGAATATCGCCTCCACCTCAGTTAGTCATAAAGAATCTCATTTGGACCCAGCCGAGGACACAGCTTTTGTCTGTTCGCAATAAAAACAATTACCCCGTTGATTTGAATGACAGACACATGCATCTGCTCCTCCCTTTCATTCCAGCATGGTTAAGTGGGGCCACTTGGAACACTAACTCATCTTCGAATTTGGGCTTAGCTCTGGAGAAGTTGTTATTGCAACTATAATTTGTTATCAATAAATGTATTAATGGGATTATGATAATAGCCAGCATTTATTAAGTGTGGATTCTACACCAGGCACTGTGCTAAGCACTTGTACATCCCTTTCACTCTCATAGCAACCTTATTAAGTAGGTAATTGTAATATTCCCATTTTATGGGTGAGTGAATAAAGCTCAGTCTTTTAACATAAGTGCCTAAGGTCCTACAGCCAATAAGAGGCAGAGGCAGGCGGCCTGACCCCACAGCCTGTATCTTCCCATCACCCTCAGCATGAACTGGATTTACCGATGGTGATTTCCCCATCCAAGGGCATCTTCTGTGCTCCAGTCTCCACTTAAAATTTTATAAAGGGGCCCTATTTTTTTTCTAGTTTTATTGTATATTTGACAGTTAAAATTGTGTATATTTAAAGTATACAACTTGATTTGATGTATGTGTTATAAAATATTTGCCACAGTCAAATTAACATATCACCTCACAGTTTTGTGTGTGTGTGTGTGTGTGTATGGCAAGAACACTTAATATCTGCCCTCTTAGCGAATTTCAAGTCCACAATACAATAATGTTAACTATAGTCACATTGCTGTACATCAGATCTTCAGAACTTATTCATTTTGTATAACTGAAGCTTTGTACCCCTTAACCAACATGTTCTCATTCCCCACCCCCTCAGACCCTGGTAACTGCTATCCTACTCTGTTTTTATGTTTAACTATTTTAGATTCCACATATAAGTGAGATCATGCAATATTTATCATTCTGCATCCGACTTATTTCACTTTGCATAATGTCCTCCAGGTTCATCCATGTTGTTGCAAATGGCAGGATTTCCTTCCTTTTAAAGGCTGAATGATATCCCAGTGTACACACACACACATATACATGTGTGTATATGTATGTGTGTGTGTGTGTGTGTACACATATACCACATTTTCTTCATCCATTCATCTGTTGACAGACATTTAGGTTGCTTCTATATCTGGCTATTGGGAATGGTGTTGCAATGAGCATGAGAATGTGGATCTCTCTTGGAGATCCTGATTTCACTTCCTTGGAGAGGCCCCCTATTTTGAACCCCGAGTCATTCCTACCCCATCCAAGCACAGCTGATTAGATTAGACTAAAGGGCAGGAGTACAGAAAGGTAGCCAATCGATAGATGGGCTTATGACTTTTTATATGAGCTAGTCCACCGCCCTACCCCCCCCCCCAAAAAAAAATTAGCTGAGTCTATCAGATTTCTTCTCTTGGGAGTTGAGACCAGAAAAAAATACCATCAGGGTATTTAGCTCTGAGAACTTAAGATGAAATGAGACTGTGAGAGCAAGTCTGAGCTGTGAAGTAATGAGACAGCAGTGACTATGAGAAAGCAGAGAAAATTCATTTGGTGGACAGCGTTAGAGAGTGCCCTCCAAGAAGAAGGGTCTTGAGGAGGAAAAGAAATAGCCAGCAGCCTGGGATGCCCCTAACCTTGATGCCATTCTGGTACCAGTACACGGGGATCGTCACAATACACAGTTGTGAGGATGAAGTGAGATAATTTATATAAATTACCCAGCAGAATGCTTGATCCATAGATAGGTAATCAGTACAAGTCAGTAATATTATGTTTATTATTATTAGAAATTTTAATATAATTTATCTCTTATTTGGAAATTACAGAAAATCCTCTCATTTCCAGTTTATCAAGATGCACGGAGCTAGAGCTATAAAAAGCCATATTCTTTCTTTCATCATTGAATTGACTTCCTTATTTGTTATAATAATTCAAATTTCAGCTTATGATTATCTTCTTAGGTTTTTTTCAGATTGATTCCACACCCACTAATGAACTATCGTGTTGAGCAATGGGAGAGCTATTCCCATAATCTGTTTCCTTCCAATCCCTCTTCTGATGCTAATGAGAAGTACCATGGAGACATCAGCCATTAGTATACATGGGCTGGTATAAATCATGGACTATGGATCATTGAGCATCTTTGTTGTAAAACAAATGGCCTGTGGTCAGTTAATCATACAAAGAAACATCTCCAGGGCCTCCTGGTTTTACTCATAACCCCTAAATTCGTTTGCAGTTTTATAAACAGAACATCTGTTAAAATATGCAGAAATTACAATCACAGTCATTAGCAGAGAGCTATATAGCTTTGGCAGATTTTTTCCTAAGCTTTTGATGGTGATCTCCTCTATCTGTGATTCATGCTTCATTCCCAGTCTCGCTGAATCTCTTTTGTTCACCTCTGTTCTTTTGGGCTGCAGCACTTTTAACCCAAAACTCATGAGTGGACATGTGTTGTCTCAGGCTAGATTGGCACCATGCCATTGTGCAGCATGGCAGAGTGACTGTAGCCTGTCGATACCTCCTTACAAAACTGTATATTTTGGGTGTGCAATATGCATATCTTCCAGCAGCCAGAAGTTGAGAAACCCTAATTGGTTTCACACCTCTTTGACTGACCTTGGACTCTTACAGCACTGGCATTTAACCAAAAGTAAATACAGCTCCCCACTATCACCAGCAGCAGCCCAAATCTTTCATATTCATTCTCTTTCTGTCTTTCTGTTAAAATGTGTACTGTGTTAACAATTTAAATTAGGCTAGTGCAAATAACATCTAAGTCAAAGACAAGGAGAAATATGTTCATTGCCAGAAAACAAGATTTGCTCTAAGAACCTAGACGGGCCTCTTCATTGTTTAGTGAAGAAATCATTACTCCATCTAAGAACTGGGGAGTAAGTAAACTTTCTTTGGCCATTGCTTTGTTCTGGCTGCCCCAGAATGGGAATCAGAGGACATTTTCTACAGAAATTAAAAAGTCACCTTGGAGTATTCAGTGTATCTATCACCTATTTTTATATATATGGTTTTATAAATTCTCAAAGTCTCTGGTTGAGCCTGACTAGATCCCTTTAAACAGGCTCACAAGGAAAAAGAAGACAGAAGTGAAGTGGCTAAGATAGCAAACTCTGAGGTCAAACAGACATGGACCTGATTCCCATATCTACTATTTGTTAGCTGTATACCCTGGAGAAAGTTAATTCCTGAAGCTACAATTCCTTTCTATAATATTAGTGCCTACCTCATCAAGTTATTGATAGGATTCAAAGAGATAATCCAAGCAAAGCATCTCGCTATGTGCCTGGAGCATTCTTAAGTGCTGAGTCAATATTAGTTGCTACTGTTGATAATTTTGTTTGTTCCCAGTATTAATGCACAGTTAGATTATGTTAGGTGTTGATTTTATCATCGGTAAAACATTCTTTTTATAAAGTACTTATAATATTTAAATGATAGCATTCATTTGTCTAAGAATAAGCTGCTGCTCTAGGCTCAGTGTGCTGGTGAGTGTTGTATGGTGTGTGAAGATTTATCTTCTGCATATGCCTATCAATGGGTAGAAATCATCTTAGAATGT
Source organism: Symphalangus syndactylus (assembly GCF_028878055.3). Lineage (NCBI taxonomy): Eukaryota > Metazoa > Chordata > Mammalia > Primates > Hylobatidae > Symphalangus > Symphalangus syndactylus. Next base: position 40,046,729 of record NC_072429.2, read on the forward strand.
ATTACAGAGAAAATCCAAACCAAATACTGTGGAAGCTGTGGATTAGAGAAATAAATTACCAGCTGGGGAAGGCTTCATCAGGGGAAGGTTGAGGAAGTCAGGGTTAAGGCAGGCTTGACAGATCTCCAGTGATATGTGAGGGGAGAGAAGAGGGTAAGTCGCCTTGGAAGATGAAAAACAAAATGAGGCAACCGAGTGAAAAAAATTGGGATAAAGTAGACAAGGAAAGGGCCAATTTGCCTTCTGGGCAAACGAAGAAGAATTAGAGGGTAAAAGCCAATTAGAGGCTCAAAACCAGACTCACCAAGTCCCCAAAGATACTAGGGATAAAAACGGAAAGCTCCTGAGAAGGAGACTAAAAATAAGACAAATGCCTGTCTGGGATGGAGTAGTTACGGGAAGGGAGACTCTGAAAGGAGATTGACGGTTTGTCTATTTCTCAGCCTGTACCTGAGACAAGCTCCAGTTTTCTGCCGTATTCATGGCACTTACTGGCACTTGTGGCTGCACAGCTCCCTGCCAACCTCTGAACTCCAGGAGCTAAGCCAGCCGTCTTTAGGCAGCCGCTTTCTTGCTTTCAAAAGGAAAATTGCAGTTGTGCATTGGAGTCCTGAGCCCCAATTAACATGTCAGGCTCTGGAACAAACAAATACAGATAACAAAGAGGGAGATAATGTTTTAAAATTAGGTTCTCAGGAGTCCCCCCTAATTTGGAGCTCGCCAGACAGTTACTGCATGTTCAATAAATATCATTTGATGACAATAATGTGCTTAGCTGCTGGTAGTCGGAGATGCCCAGTTGATAGGTCTCTTTAAGCACGAGGTTACAAATATACCTTGTTATATCATACTCAGCACAGATGCAGTGTCTTTCAGCTTTACAGCTTTTGTATTAATCCCTCCAGAGGCCAGAAAGATGGGTGTTATCATCCTCCTGCTAAAAATAAAAGAAAGCAGGCAAGTTGGTTTGAAAAATCCAGATGGTGAGTTCAGGATACATGGAATCACTGTATAATGTTCAGTACACACAAAACCACTGCATAATCAAATACACTATGTAAATACCCAGAGGTTGTTTAGCAGGGTAGCTTGTGGAAATGAAAAAATTAGCAATAGTGGCATGGATTTTTTAAAAAGCAATTATTTGCTTTATGTGATGACAAGAATCCACAGATGGTGCATCCTTAAGTTCTTGAGTGTCTTGAAAGCTAAAGCACGATTGTAGTCACACTACAAATAATAGCTGAAAAGGGGTATGTGGGAGCCCTTTATTCTGCTGATTGCAGTGGAACAGTGCCTGTTATTGTATGGATCATGGTGGAGCATTTTCATGCTGTGAGGACACAGTGGGAACGTTGAGAGCTAACAAAGGGTCAACTCCCAAAACTTTTGGAAGAGTTTAGCTGATTTACTACTTCCACCTTAAAAGGTGGAGAACTTATGGGATGGAGTTACAGGCTGGTGAAATCAAGCTGATTCTTCCCATTGCCAATGGTGGTATATTAAGTCACTCTCACTACTATAAAAGTTCAGAGTGGACCTTAATTAGTAGCAGTAATCACAAGGTGATGGTACTCACTAGGAATCAATGGCCTAACTAAGAAAAAATGTGTGCTTCCTGGCCAGATTTAGAAGCTACAAGACAAATAATGCTTTTTGGCAGTGGTAACTGGGAACAGAGGCTTCCTAAATTTGGCTTGATTAGTTTCCTTTTCTACCCTAGGTTTGTAAATAGGACTTCCCAAATTATACATTTGTTCATTCAGCAAATCCTTATTAATCATCAATTATGAGCCAGGTCCTCTGCTAGGTATTTGTTGGAGGAATAGTATATTCTGTGGTTTATCTTTAGCTCAGAGATTTTGTCTTATTTGCCTTACCTTTCCCCAGGGCCCTTGGCACAGTATATGGCACATTGTGGGCACTCTGTGAGTGTAAATTAAAAGAAGAAGAATGTTTTGCCATTTGTAGCTACTAGAGCAGTCAGATGCCACGGAAGTGGTGTTCTATCTCATAACAACTTAAACTTATCACTTGGTAAAAACTGCATTGCACATAGTCAGGCCAGGTGGGTGGTTTTAAGTTCTGCTCACTCTATCCTTCGTGATGACTTCTGTTTGTGATGACTCGAGGAATAGATGTGTATACACTTGGACGTATGGGAGCATACATGGACCTATCATGAAGATACTCTTTGTTCTTTTCATTGCCCAGTTGGATAAGAACAAGATGCCACTGCATTTTAAAATCCTCCTCAGATGTCAGATCATTGCAATGACGTTTTTATATGGGTGTTATCTGTTGGTGTACCATTGTTTGAGTCAGCAGCAAAACACACTGAATGCCTACAGTGGAAGAGGTGAAACAGAGATGCTTATTAGGCAGTAACTAGGCAGCTGAGTTCAATAGTGACAAAAAGTAGGGATAGTCTACATGCAGGCATGTTTATACCCAGTTGAGCATAGATAAAAATGTGCATAGATAAAAATGATAGTCACTAATGATGGCAAAGAATTTTTATCATGTGCCAGATACTATGCTGGTCATTTTATGTGCGTTATTCCATTGAATCTTCTGTTTTTTAGTCATGCAAATTGACTTTTTCAGCTTTGAGATGTAATTGACAAAACAGTTTGCATTTAAGTTGCACAACCTGATGTTTTGATATACTATACCTAGTGAAATGAGTCCACAATGAAGCTATTTAACATGTCTATCACCTCACGTGGTTCTGTTTTGTGTTTTTTTGTTTTGTTTTGTGCATATGTGATGAGAATAACATCTACTCTTAGCAAATTTCAAGTATGTAACACATTACTAACTGTAGTCACCATGCTGTATATTAGGTCTCTGGAATTTATTAGGCCAACAGCTCCCCAATACCTCACTCCTCAACCCTGAAAACCACCCTTCTACTTTGTTTCTATGAGTTCAACTTTTTTAGATTTCCCATATAGGTGAGATCATGCAGTATTTGTCTTTCTGTGTGTGGTTCATTTCATTTAGCATAATGTATTAGGTTCTTCCATGTGGTCGCAAATGGGAGGGTTTCCTTTTTTAAGGCTGAATAATATTTGTTTTGCATGTATACCACATTTTCTTTATTAATCTGTTGATAGACACAAGTTGTTTCTATATCTTGGCTATTGTGAATAATGCTGCAATTAACATGGAATTTTACATATCTCTTCAAGATAGTGATTTTATTTCCTTCGGATATATACTCAGAGGTGGGAGCCTATCTAATCTCCTTAACAGTCCTTATGAGGTGGGTACTTTCACCAGCCCCATTTTATAGATAAAGAAACTGATAACCGGCTTATGACCATGCAATTAAGAACCCATTTTCTAAATCACTACACTAAATTACTATGTAAACATTTAACATAATGTGATTAAGAAATTATTTCTTCTTTGCCCCCATATTTTCATTTTGCACAAAAAAATAGGGGGCAGGAGGAAGAAACCACTATTTGTTGTCTTGGTTTTCCTGTTTTAGAAATTAGTCCATTCCCATTTGATTGCCTCCCAGTGGAACCAATAAATTGGATGAGTCAGTGGTTCTGGAAAAATTCTTAAAATAAAACTGCACCATATTAATATGATTAGTCATATCACTAAAATAGAGACAATTCATAAGGGCTGTTTTCAAAACCCTAAGTAAAAACATAAAGCAATAGGATGTGCAAACAGTTGGTAATGGCATTTGGTATTGCAGGAAATCATTTGTGGAGTTACCTTTGATTCAAACCAAATTGGAAGCAAATATCAGCTCTTTTTTCCATGTTTTTCTGGGCTTACTCAACTGTAGAATTATTGGAGTTATATGCGCATTTCTGAGAAGCTCTGTACTTGTCTATTTAGTCAGAACTGAAAAGGAAGTGGGCATTCATAGCAACCCATTTTATTTATATCTCTGCTGTGGCAGTTTATTGTAAGTACAGTCACTTGTTAGCATAAGTTAAAAGCTGTTACACTTTGATTACAACTATCGTTAGGTATTATCTGAATAAGCTTGGGTCTCCACTGACAAATGAAAGATGTAAATTTCTCACACAGTTTTAATGAGTAATTAGTGCAGACCTACCATTTGCTCTGCAAAGTTCAAGATTATTTTATTTACTAACATGGCTAAATAAAAGAAGATCAATTTCAGTTCAAGTAGGAAATTGATTATGGTTGACAGAAGACTGAAGACCTTCATAAAGAGTATCAAACTATTTTTTCAAGCTAAGCTATAGTCATTAGCCATGTGCAGATATCTTTCTTCAGTCACAATCCTATTTGTGAAGTTAAGATGAAGGCCAATTTTATTGGTCTTTGGGGATGGAGAGTTATTGGACAGAGTCAAACTAAGTCTATTTCCTATAGTAGCATTTCTCAAAAAGTGTTCAGAATTTCTTGAGATGTGTCAAAATGAAATTTCTGAGCTCTACTCAATATCTACTGAATCAATGTCTAGGCATGGTCACCTAGAAAGCTGCATCTAGTGAATTTGACTAAGTGTGGGGACCACTGAGCAAACTGGTCTCCCTGTGTTTAGATACCTCAGCCCTTACCTTTGTCTCAGCATGGTAGTTGCAGCTCAGTATAACCCTAGAGACAGGGAACTGAATTCTTTTAGCTCTGTTGCCCACACTTAGGTCCTTTATACCTTCCTTATTTCTAACCCTAAACATGTATCAGCTGATTTAAAAATTCCACTTGGGAATAGGCAGCAATATTGGGTGACAGGAACACGGACTCTAGAGTCAGACTGCCTGGGTTTCAGTCCCAGCTCAGCTATTTATGTCTTTATACACAGTTGAGCATATATGCTCTTGGCCAAGCTGTTGTGTGATCTTAACATCCATGAGCCTTGATTTCCTTGATTGTAAAATTAGGATAACAATAACTGACTTAACAAGGTTATAGGGATTAAATAAGTGACTTAAATGAGTTAGTACTTGGATCCATTCTTATTTACAATTCTCCCTTTCTTATTTCATCTACTCTTGTGACTTGAAATAGTATCTATATGTCAACAACTCCCAAATTCATGTTTTTAGTCCAGTCCTGAATTCCATATTTTCTTATGCAACTGCTGCTTCAAAATTTCTATTTGAATGTCTAATAAAATATCGCAGACTTAATATTTCCAACTGAACTCCCAATCATCTCCTGAACAAACCTTTTTCACCTACAACTGTCCCTTCCTCAGTTGATAATAACGTCATCCTTCTAGTTCTTCAGGCCAAAAACCTTGCATTCATTCTTTATTCACACTTCACATGCAATGCATCAGAAAATCATATTGGCTCTATTTTTAAAATCTACCCAGAATCTAATCTTTTTTCGTCACTTCCACTGCTACCGTGCTGATGCAAGCAAGTATCTAACGTACATTGTTGTAGCAGTTCCCTGCTTCCACTTTTACCACTGACCCCCAAATCTCTTCTCCACACAGTAGCCATATTGATTCCTATAAAAAATTAGGTCAGATCATGTCACTCTTCTGTTCAAAATCTTTCAGTGACTCCTGACCTCACCCAGTGTAAAAACGGGCCCTTATGATGGCCTCCAAGACCCTACATCATCTGTCCTTTGGTTTATTCTCTAACCTCACTTCCTACTGCTTTCTGCCTGTCCCATTGCCTTCTTGCTGCTGCTTGAACTCCCCAGTCTGGAAGGCCTTAACATTGGCAGTTTCTTCTACCTGGGCTGCTCTTCTTCCAGACATCTGCATAGCCACTTTCCTTACTTCTTCAAGTCTTTAAGTGTTGCCTTTTCAATGAAGCCTTTCTCGAGTACCTATTTGAAATTGCAGTCCCCTTGCACCTTTAGCCTTTCTGATCTGCCTTAACCTATTCTGCTTCTCCATAGTCGCCTTCTTACGTACTACATACTTTACTTATTTATTGTTTGTTACGTATCTCCCTCCACCAGAATCTGTGTTCCAAAAGGACACTTGTTTGTTTTGTTCATTGTTATACCCCCAACATCCTAGAACAGTACTTGGCATATAGTAAGTGGTGGTCAACTACATGTTGAATGGATGAATGCATGAACAATGTGGCATTGACTTAGGAGATAATTTATAATTTCCCACAGATTTTTGGCTGGGCTCTTGAACTATTTAACATTTTGTCACTGTATTGGCCAGTAAGTTTTTGGTTAAATAGGCTAAAAAATTCTACTAAAAGTTTGCTTAATCAAAAATTAGGTACACACACCTTAAAAGATCTAAAGAACACTAGTTTTGAGTAAGGCTTGATCTAGAGCCTAGCTATGTCACCCAGGTTCAATAGTCTCTGTCCTCTGCTTTCTGTGTAGACCCAGCAGCTGTTCCAGCCTCTTTGTGGTAGAAAATTGTCTGCCATAGTGCAAGGTTCCACATCTCCTTAAACCCTTAGGAAACATCTCCTAACATCTCATTAGCTCTGTTTGGATTCTGTGCTTATCCCTAAATCTATTCCCTATATTCGGTAAGATGGAATACCTGATGAATTAGGCCAATTAAGGCCTCATTCTCATGTGGAGGGAGGAATCAGCACCTCTCAAATTTTACTTGAGGATAAGAAAAGGGAAAGTCAGGGGATTATTGGCAGAAGAAGAAAAGAATGGGTTGCTGGGAGACAGCCAGTGGTCTGGTATAATAAATAGTAGTGAGTGTATGCTTATTAAATTAAATATGGTAGCATAAGGTTTGGGGATTCAAGCCAAAATAACATATGGAAGAACTGATGGATTTCTTCATTCATTCAAGAAGTGGAATAGCATCTGCAAAAGCACAGAGGTATGAAAATGTTTGACATGTTTGGAGAGCTTTGAGGAGTGAGTGTGAAGAGAGTAAAAGTAATATGTTGGAATCTTCTCAAAGTAGCAGTGAAAATCTGGACCTAACTCTCATTGGTCCAAGTTGGATTTTTTTTTAATGCCTGAACCAATCACTGTTGCCAGGGGCAGGGAATATGCCGATTAGCTCAGACCTGTAAGCTATACAAACGCACACGCACACGTGCACATACCACACACACATACACACAGCAGATTGGACTGAAAAATGAAAAATAATATTTTCTTAATAGAAAAAGGGGGAATCGACACTGAGGAGTTATAAGAAGCAGATTAAGATTGGCAAAATATCTCAGAATAGACCAATGGACTAAGAAATAGCAGTATGATAGTTACATGACATTGAACGTGGTGCTAAGGTAAGATATGGTGTGATAGTCGTAAAATTCCCTGCCACTTTTCAAAAAGACCCACACCATTCTACTCCCTACTTTTTGTGTTATATATATATGTCCTTCCAAAGGACACAAGCAGAGAAACAGGTCCTAAAAGACAGGTGACTGGGCATAGTTGAGTCCTTCCTTTGCAGGTAGCCTCTCTTTGCCTTTTCTTCTTTTTCATCTTCCTTTGGGGTGTTTTGAATGGAGGAAAAGAAAGCCTAAACATTGACGAATTTGCAGCATTGGTTGTGACTTTTGTCCTTTCTGCTCCACTTGTGTATCTACTCTAGTTCAGAATCAAAATGTGAAGGTCTGACTTTTCCTCAAGGGTTCAATTTATTCTGCCCCCAAAACACTATCCCACTTGCTTCCTCCTCTCTTCAATGCTAAATGGAATGTGGACAATCATAATATAATGTTTCACTCTTCTTGCCATTGTAGGATTTTCAAAGAAGAAAATCTAGGTGTCTGAGGCAAAAGAAAGAGAGTGTGAGGTTTATCACAGGTGGATTTAGCCTTGGGAGGGATACTAGGCAATGCTGCCTTATGGCTCAGTGCAGGTGTGCTCAGAGGTGAAGACAGACATTGGGGTATCTTTCTGTTCTTGTTCCAAGTCCCCATCATATGCTCATCCCCCTTTGTGCACTGATCTCTGTTGCCTTGCTGGCATAATTAAGCGCTCCCAATGCTACTGCCCCAGTTTCTAGTCTGTGGGTAGAAAGAGCTGCCCTCACCCGTGCCAACCCCCCAGCATGTTCCCTCATTAAATCATGCATATGCTAATGAAGTGTGAAAATCAGCCAAATAACAACTCTTTCTAATCACTTAAGGTCCCAAGAGCAAAGGGCTTTTTTTTTTTTCCTGTTCTCCTAATTTTGGGGTCGTTGTTATGATTTTCAAGCCAATCGGAAGCACAATTCTCTGGTGTTTCTCCTCTCCCAGTTCCCTTCCACAGAAATGAGGGTAATTGGCATTTTCACTTCTACCTCAAGTGAGAAGAGTCTTCAGGAAAACCAGTGACCCACTGTGCCCTTTTCATTTGCATCTGGGGCTGGATAATCCCTAGTTTTACATTCATACACAGAGCAGTCCCGAAGGGCAATTAACTAGACTACATTATTTCCTGCCCCCTGGAGGGCTAGTGTTTGAGAACATTTCCCCCAGAGATGGCGCATGTCAAGGCCCTTGTGTTGTGATTACATTTTACCTCTGCATTTCAGTCAACTTCCCTGAGACTTTGCCCCTCTACCCATTATCCTTGCAGACCTAGTTATGTTCTCTGTCTCCCTGATCTGGCCCCTGCCCGCCTGACCAACTGCTACATCTGGCCATTTGCACATCTCTCTTCTCTCTTCTTGGAAAGCTTTATCCACAGACATTCTTATGTCTGGTCTCTTTTTATCCTTCACATTTAGGCTCAGTTGTCACTCCTCAGAGAGGTCAGCCCTGACCACCAATTTAATATTAAATCCAATCCATTATCATTATCTTATACCACCTCCTGTTTATTCCCTTCAGAGCCCCCATCACTGATACAGTCCTATTTCTTAGATGTATTGCCTCTCTCTCCTTGAGAGCAGGGACCATGCCCATGACTGTCTTGTTTGCCATAACATCACCAGGCACATAGTAAATGCTCAGTAAATGTCTTTGCGTAAATCAACAGTGCTTTCCGCGTACCTTTGAGTGATTTTCATGTTGAAGTATAAGGTTTTATTTCGTTGGCTGTTTCACTTGAGACTGTTTGCTCCAGAGATTTTGTTGTATTTTTGTATTTATATTTGCTTTTCTATGTTAAGCATGTGCGATAGCTATATTATTAATACTGACCATGTTATTCGATTCTAAAATCATTGATGATAGTGAACATGTTACTGAAGGTTTTATGGAGAGACTGAAAGAGTTATGTCACATACCCAACATCTTTTTTCTTTTCCAAATCTTACCCATTTGCCCCCCAAGTTTTTGGCTATTTTCTCTTGCCTTTCCACCCACATATTCACTCAGAAATCCTCCTTCCTACTCTTTTGTCAAGACACAATCAGCTGTTGCCCTCGGATTCCACCCTACAGAGCAAAACAAAAGCCTCACAGTGATCTCAACAGTGGCCACCTTTTTTTCCTGGAGTACGCTCCTTAGGGACCTGAGTTCATTCCAACATATTTGAATGAATAAATCACTGCATAGATGTTATCTTGGTCCCAACTGATCTGAGCCCTTCTTTCATTTTATTCATCTATTCAACAAATATTTACCAATGTTTGTGCCAGGTGCTGGGGTACAACAGTGAGCAAGATTGATTTGCTGATGCTAACGTCTCTGGAAGAAACTGAGAGGGATGAATGAATTTAGAGGTCTGTGTGAGTCAAAACCCCAAGGCAGAGAGTTTTGTTTCTGTTGTTGCAGAGTGTTTAATTGTAACCCAAAGGATTATATTTAAAGAGTACCCTTCACCGTAATTTTTGTTGTTGTGTTGTTGAGATAGAGCCTTGCTCTGTCACCCAGGCTGAAATGCAGTGATGCACGATCTCGGCTCACGCAACATCTGCCTCCTGGGTTCAAGGGATTCTCTTGCCTCAGCCTCCCAAGTAGCTGGGATTACAGGCATGCGCCACCATGCCTGGCTAATATTTGTATTTTTAGTAGCAACGGGGTTTCGTCTTGTTGGCTGGGCTGGTCTTGAACTCCTGGCCTCAGGTGACCTGCCCACCTTGGCCTCCCAAAAGTGCTGGGAGGCATGAGCCACTGTGCCAGCCTCACTGTAGATTTTTAAAGTAATTTTCCAAATTACTTAATGTCAAGATTGTAGGTTGCTCTGTCCAACCTAAACCTCCCTACTTTGGAGGTTACTGTTCCCTTTTTTTTTTTCTTTAAACCAGGGTATGCTAAAAAAAAAAAAAAAAAATGTGGTTGGTGAGTGTGGAATTTACCATTATCCCCAAAATTTGGGCAGAGAAGATTGAAGCCGAGCTATATTTTTTGGAGTCTAACAGCGATTTTTTTTTCTTCCTCCTCCAAGACAAAATATAGCTAGACTCAGTAGAAGACACTATGTAGCCGAACCACATGAGAAAACTGCAGGCAACTTGTGCAAATGCTCACACAACAGCCTGGAGGAGGCAGAGGGAGGGATTCTCATTTCCACCTGGAAAATCAGGCTTCCACCAAGTCTGCTCAGTTTTGACTTTGCCTCCGAAAGCAGATATGAGAAAGACAGTTTGTCACTCAACTCCTTAACTATAGTAGAGAGAGAAATTTAAAAGCCAAAGATGCAGTGTTTCATTGAAGCAGCATGTTATTATCACACCTGTTAAGATTTGAGCCGAAAGAAAGAAAGAATAGGCTGGATGTGGTGGCTCATGCCTGTAATCCTAGCACTTTGGGAGTCCGAGGTGGGTGGATCACCTGAGGTCAGGAGTTCGAGACTAGCCTGGCCAACATGGTGAAACCTCATCTTTACTAAAAACACAAAACTTAGCCAGGCATAGTGGTGTGTGCCTGTAGTCCCAGGTACTCAGGAGGCTGAGGCAAGATAATCACTTCAATCCGGGAGGTGAAGGTTGCAGTGAGCTGAGATCACACCATTGCACTCCAGCCTGGGTGACACAGTGAGACTCCATCTCAAGAAGAAAGAGAAGAGAGAAGAGAAGATAAGAGAGAAGGGAGAGGGGAGAGGAGAGAGGGGAGAGGAGAGGAGAAGAGAAAAGAGAGGAGAGGAGAGAAGAGCTCTGGTGGCCCAAGATCTGAACTCTCTCTACAGAAGGCTTTTGTTCAGCCAGTTAAAATATTTTAAATGAGTTGCCAACATTTGAAAAACATACAATTTTTAAATGTTAAAAAAAATCTATATGTCTGTCTTCCCTTGACAAATCTGATCCTGTGTGGCCACAGTGTGTACATGTAGCCTTCATGGCCACAGTTAGCTGGAGTTGGCCAATAGTGATCACCCTGTAGATCATGTAGGAGTATTCCAGGTTGCCATATTTCCCTTCCAGCCTGCTCCCCTCATGGAGATTATCTGCCTGGCATCTGAGTTTGCAACCCTCAACAAAGGCCATGGCAAGGAAAATAATAGGGCAGTTGTAAGCACTATTTTTGTGAGTGTTTGATGTTTGACAAATCTAAAGTTAAAATCCCACATCTGCTACTAAAGATCCACGTGCCATAGGAAAATCCTTAACCTCTCTATGCTTCAGTTTTTTATCTGTAAAATAGGAATTTATTATGAAAAATGAACAAGATAAACCCTAAAGTGTTATGCATTCGACTGGAATTATTATAAGCATAGATAACAAGAGTTGTCGTTAGCTTCATTATAAAGAAAAGCTTCCTGAGATGATTGAATTAAAGAAAATTTTAGAGGCCTCACCTTTTTATTGCTTTCAGGAGACTTTGTCTTTCTCTAAAGATTGATCTGTGATAAAAAGGAACTTGCTAGATTACATCATACCCAAATGTGTCTTCATTTTTTTCCCTACCAGTTTGGGAGGTTGTGGAGAGAGCCAGAGAGAATTAAACCAATATCATGTCTTTCCAAATGATACCAAGAAGGATTAATATGGGCAAAGGACTAAAAGAGTTTATACACAAACAGAAAAGAGTTATAAATTAAGAGCTCAGAGAAAGCAGAGGGCAATGTAAATGTCTTAAATTGTCTGGAAGTAACCTGGCCCCCATGAACAGCACTTCAGTGATAGTTGGTGGTTGTCAGGAGGCCCAGGTGGGTACAGCCAGGGGTTTCAGGAAGTGCCAGCATCTGTCTTCCTTATCAGGATGTGGGATAATCAGGAAGGTGCCAATTTCATAATTGGCACCTGGCTGTCTCCAGGAGCACTTCACTTGGCAACCTGGGTGAACCGTGATAATGCATTTAAAGTAGTGTTTCCTGATGTGTGTATCACAGAAAAGTGGGGTGGAGGAAAGTGTCTAGAGTTATCCTAAAGCTCAGAAATGACCCTTGAATTGAGTCCTTCTCAATAGTATTCTACATATCTTGAGTGATTCTTTTTTTCCTTCGGTTTATTATAGTTTTATTGATATATAGTAATTGTTCATATTTATGGGGTACATGTGATATTTTGATACATACATACAATGTGTAATCATCATATCAGGGTAACTTGGGATATCCATCACCTCAAAGGTTTATTATTCCTTCATATTGAGAAGATACCAAATCTTCTCTTTTAGCTATTTTTAAATATATAATAAATTATTGATAACTATAGTCACCCTGCTGTGCTATCGAACACTAGAACTTATTTCTTCTGTCTGACTATATTTTTGTACTCATTAATCTACTTCTCTTTATTCTCCCCCCCCCCCATGCCCTTCCCAACCACTGGTAACTGCCACTCTACTATCTACCTTCATGAGATCAACTTTTTTAGCTCCCACGTATCAGTGAGAACATGCATATATCACTATTTCTTGATATACACATTTAATATATTTCTATTAACTCCTCAACTGTGAAAAATAAGGATTTACTTCCATAACTTATCTGACTTTTTAAAAATTACTCCATTCTGATTCTTGCCAGTTATTATTTTAGTTCCGTTGCTTGCCTTTGTAAGTTTATATGTCACCATGAAACTTCTATTCTTTGTTTCACCAACTTAAGCTATTAAGTTGTTTTTGTTTTTTGTTTGTTTGTTTGTTTTTGAGACAGGGTCTCACTCTGTTGCCCAGGCTGGAGTGCAGTGGTACAATCAAAGCTCACTGCAGCCTCCACCTCCTGGGCTCAAGTGATCCTCCTACCTCAGCCTCCCAAGTACCAGGGATTACAGGTGTACACTACCATGCCCAGCTAATTTTTGTATTTTTTTGTAGAGACAGGGTTTCACTATGTTGCCCAAGCTGGTCTTGAGATCCTGGGCTCAAGCAATCTGCCTGCCTCAGCCTCCTAGAGTGCTTGGGTTACAGGCATGAGACACCGTGCCCGGCCAGCTATTTTATCTTGACTTCCCACTGTGTTAGATGAGAATGTTAGCTCCCACTTCCTTCCTCCTTTTCTATACTCTTCCCCTTTTATATCGTCAGGGTTGATTGTGTTTATATTCTCTTTTGTAACCACTATTAAGGTGGAGGGTTTATTCAATGAGTTACCTCATAAAGTTGAAAAGCAATAAATAATATTTAAACAATTTACTTTTAATTTATTGCTAAGTAAAATAGAGTGCCACGATTGTACTTTATTCTCCATGGGTGTGATGCACTCTTGGGTGATTCTTATTTTCTATTTGCTTTTTTCTTTGCAATCATATATTCCAAAAGTTGATTCTCTGCCTATTTTATTCCTTTATAAATTGGTATCTAACTTATGTACGTCTAATCCTACAATTTCATGATTCTGACAAGTCAAGTATGTCTGATTCTGAACTCACCATGAAACTGATATTCTGTAAAGTTAACATAATAGAACCTTCTTTTCTGATGTGGAAATATTTATTTAACTAGAAAAATGAACAATATTTTAAAATCAACAGGGCAGTCATTCTTCTGAAGAGCTGAGATCCAGACAAAAAGAAATTGTATTGATATGTTTGCCAACTTGAACTAGCACTTTTAATAGTACATTTAAGACCAACCTACAGACTGTATACATTATATACGTTACAGATTGAATATATTTAGAATTCCAGTTCTAATTGATATTCATTCTGATTTACTATTAAAAGAAGGTATGATATTTACTAAAGGTGTGAATAGGATAAATAAGATTATAGTGGGGTAAACACATCTAATAATCCCAAGGAATGTTGTGTTGAATCCATTTTCCCATCAGTGTTATAAGTGCCAATATATGTCTTAATCAAAATAGATCTGGAAGAATTTTCATTCACATCAATTTTGTAGGTGATATGGAAACATCCTTGACTTTAAAATAATGACTACATTTATTTTTTAAATACATAAGAATCCAATCCAGTCATTTAGAGGACCAAGGCTGTCATCTTCTTATACTTTTAGTTGTGACTAAATTTTTGTTTTGTTTTGCTTCTGTAGCTGTTTACTGAGAAAACCTTTGCATATCATACATGCTATTTACAGAAAAAACTAGAAGTTGGAGACCATTTTGGGGAAAAATAGGCTGAAACATTCAATGTTATTATTCACAATTAAAGAGGGAAAGGGTAAAATGTTAATCAGCTGAGGTTCTTTTTATTGCATAAGATTTTGGGGTACTCCAATCCATCCTTCACTATTTCGGTGCTGCTGCTTCCTTTGTGTGCCAAGTTTTGTAGGTCTGGGAATTACCTGCTAAGCTCATATAGACAGGTACACGCAGAAAGATATATACATACTCCTTCCTATCTTCCTTGATATTCTAATGTGATAAGTTAATAACGTCATTCTCCGAGGCAGAAGCACAGCCTTCTTGCTCCTCCTATCCCCCGATCAGACAGTAGCAAAACTTCTGCAGTGCTCTGGGATGGAATTGATATTTAGTGATTCAAGTCCTTGTTCCTCAGAGGCTTCATTTCCGGTTCATGGGAAATTCTCATAACATCTGTCAGAGACTTGCAAATGCGTTGTCTGCAATCTTGTATCTGTTGACCATTGCAAAGACAAGCATCCACCTCCAAGAAGTTCCTTTTGGGTGCCTTGTGTTAGAGGAGTGTCTTAAAAAAACTTACAGCCTCTGACATTAATTATTTTTTTTAATAGCATGATGTTTAACTGACTATAAAAGTTGTATGGACTTTGGAAAACGAGGAAAATGCAAAAAGCATGAGTACAAAAATTTTAAATTGCTTATGCTATTTAATCAACTAAAGAGAAAATGACAGGTTCAGAACAAGAGATGCTTAAAGCACCCAAAGGTATGTTTTATGAACATTTTTGTGGAAATTATTATCTCTTTATTCAATGCATATATCTTTTAAATGAAATCAGGGCTTATGCTATACCACACTGTAACTTATGCAGAATTTGTAATGTTCGCAGCATCTGAAAATCTTCATTTTAGTCCAGCTGATTATGCAGTGTACCCTGGGCCATAAATTAAACCTGGGGATGAGACTGACCATGCATGCTTCTGTATTAGGAATAGATCACACGTATGTCATCAAGTACTCTTATAGCACGTGACTTTCAGTAGTTTATAAAGCCCATGACATTAACCTTAATTCATTTAACCTATCCTCTATTCTCAGACATTTTATGGTTTTTAGTTTTTCAATATTCTTGAAAACTCTACCTACTTATTTTTTCATATTTGGGGGAAATTCACTAAAAGCAGAATTTGAGCCAGTATATGTGATAGCAGGTTAAAGGATTTTTTTCCATGTCGATTCTATGACACTCTTGTATCCACATTTCTAGCCACATTCCCCCTTCTTTCTCTCTCTCCTTTTCTACCTTCCTTCCCCCTCTGTTTCTCTCTGTCTCTCCTCTCTTCTTTCTTTTTCCTTCTTTCTTCTCTCCTGTTTCCCTTCTTCTCTCTCTCACCCTTCAATTAAGTTCAGGCATTTTATGTATTGAAATAACCAAGAAAAGTTCAGAAACCAAGGTGGTCACCATACATGAAGCATAGCTTGAAAAACTATGGATCAACTCTTTAAAAAAAAAATGGGCAAGGAAAAAAACAACTATTGAGTACTGAGGTATTAGGTTCGAAGAATATTATATCCTTTGCAATGTATGATGTGACTTGTGCAAGAATTAAAAATCAAGAGAGAGCAAACAGAAAAATTTGCTAATAACTGGAGGAATCAGGTAGTCATCACTCAGGCTGAAGTGAATTCCTGTGGGCCATCTCTTTGGGCTTTATGACTTTATAAATTGGTGGGTACCCCCCAGGAACAGCTGCTTTAGGGGAAACTTAGATGGTGAGTTTCCTGGATGAATATAGAAACTGGCATATTCTAAATGTGAAGACGGTTCAGAATGGTGTCTTTATTTTTATTTGAAACAACATGTTAAGATCCTCCATAGCTATAGGAGAGTTCTGTTCAATTATGACAATGGATAATGTAATAGTTCGTTCTTGCATTGCTATAAAGAAATACCTGCGACTGGATAATTTATAAACAAAAGAGGTTTAACTGGCTCACAGTTCTGCAGCCTGTACAGGCAGCGTGATGCTAGCATCTCCTCAGCTCCTGGGGAGGCCTCAGGAAACTTGCAGTCATGGTAGAGGGCAAAGGGGGAGCCAGTATGCAAATCGCTGGAGCATGGGTGGGGGAGGTGCTACACACTTTCAAACAACCAGATCTCAAAAGAGCTTACTATCGTGACAACAGTACCAAGGGAAATGGTGTTAAACCATTCAACAGAAACTGTCCCCATGATCCTATCACCTCTCACCAGGCCCCACCTCCAACTTTACGGATTGCAATTCAATATGAGATTTGGTGGTGACACAGATCCCAATCATATCAGTTGGTGATCAATCTGGATTGATCCAAAATTTATTTCATTCCTAATGTCTTTCTTCCTTTATTTGACTTTCAGTTGGATTTCATCTGGTTGTAATATCCTGAAATATACTGTTTTCATAAAGTATCACATTGGGACAACTATGATTCTGTGAAATGTGCTGGTGGGCTACAGGAAAATTCATTTTTTTCACTGGTATTGATTAAGCAATACATACTTTTTGTCTAAAATTTTCTGTTTTTTTTTTCTTAGCTCAGATCTCTTATGTTCTGTTTTCATGAAAAATGCCTTGCCTGGGTATTATATGAAGCTAGGAATTTAGATGAGATTTGAAATTCTTGCTTGAGCACCACAGTTTTTCAAATATTCAGATTTTTGTGTTAATATAAACTCAATATCCAGGTGGTCGAGTGACTACACAAATTTGGATAGTTGGCATCAGACAGGCAAATGGAATATTCAAGTTGCCTTCTTCAAGGATACAGTTCAATATACACACTTTCACATCTGTTTGTCATTAGCTGAGAATTATGAGAGAGGCAGGGTAATGTAGTGGCTAAGAGCAAAGATTTAGACTTAGACACTACTGTTATGATGTGATTTGGGACAGGTTTACTTAGTGTGTCTGTTTTAGTTTCTTCACTTATATCATGAGAATAATTATATATATATATCATGGTGGCATTGTGTATGTAAGTGAAATAATTATATAGGAAGAAGTTAACATAGTCCAGAGCAAATAATAAATTCTCTGTCAATAGTGTTAACTGTATTAACTGATCTCATCATCATCACGTGAAATGTGGATGAGAATTGGAATAAAGTGGCTTAATTTGGCACTGAAAACTATATCTTTACAAAGCATAGATATTCCTCTCCTTCTATGCAATTCTATCATGTGATGCCTTAGCCATTTTAGAAAGAGGTGAGATATATACAAATGAGTGACTGAGTGATCAAATGACATGAATACCAAAAATGCCCTTCTATATTCTAGATGGTGTTTGAAGTAGATCTTGAAGAACAGGCAGAGAGAGTTGTCATGGACTCATGGACTAGCAACTGAGGAAGAATATCTAACTAGAGGGGTCGCCAACAGCAAACAGCACAGGGATTCCTAGTGATTAGTTTTCTTTTAATGTTATATATTCAACAGGTATTTCAGACTCTATTCTGGCCAGGCACTAGAACAAAGCCATCTAATTTGGATATAGCATAGGCTGGAAAGGGGAATATGCCAAAGATAATTGTAGAAAATGTAATACTTAGAGTTTGGGCTTCATTCTGGCAAGTTGAGGGAGTAACTTTTGCTATCGGACAGTCAGCCTTTAAAGTCTGAATCAGTATTCACTGCTGTATTCTCTGTATTCCTCGTACCACAGGGCCTGGATGGAGGCATTCAGCAAACACTAGTTCTCAATTTTAGGAAGATAGCAACTATCATTTTTAATCTACTTTATTATTACTTTTCTGATCATATAAACATTGCCCGTTTTTTAAAATAATTTAATGTATAAAATATCCCACAATCAATTCATTGACTCATGCATTCAACAGATATTTATTAAACATGTACTACTTCTCTGATTTTGAGGCACGAATCCCAGAGATAATTGAGGCTTTTTGTTTGTTTGTTTCTACCACAGCTCTACAAAGTGTTGGCCACATAATAGGTCCAAAATAAATTGTAGTCACATACAAAGAAACAAGTGTTTTACTGTAGTGGAGAAAAATTTAACCCCATGTTACATCATTGTTTTGCAATTTTGTGTTTCTAAAAACACTTAGTTTGAGCTACTCTATGGAATACAGAAAAAGCTACCTAATTTAGTGTGCAGAATCTCCAAATCTAACATAAACCAAAATTCTTCCCCTATATGTAACTCAAAAGCAGACTTCACCTTCATCCCCAGCTTCGTCATATGTGTATTATTAATCCAGGAAATTATACTATGTATTACAGGCATTGAACTGAACAGAAGGGAGGAAGGCACACCCTAGCTTATGCAGAGTCTATTTTAAATGTTTTCAGCATCTGAAAACCTTCATTTCAGACTAGCTAATTATACAATGCAACCTGAGCCATAAATTAAACCCAGGGATGAGACTATGACCAAGCATGCATCTATAATGTTTATGAGCTATAAGGTCATTGTAGAGAACAGCAAGGAACATAGTTGTAATAGACTGTTGGCCTCTAAGGAAATTATTAATTAAATTTTATCTTCTCCCCAGCATGCTTCAGTGGCACCACTATGAGTCTTTAGACCTGGGGAAACTACACCTCGGTAATAACCGGCCTTATCACCGGGCCGGCAGTCATTTAATATGCTTCTTTGTCTGACACCAATCATGAACTGCAGTGTGGGATGTCAAGGCTTCTGCAAATGCCAGTCGCACGCCTCACTGTACATCAGGCCCAGGGTTCAGATCTCATGATAGGAAATCCAAGAATCAACCGCCAGCAGAGTAATCTATTTTCTGGAAACAAGATGTGGACAGTCTCGTTTCCAGCACCCAGCCCCTTCAGTCTCCCATGTTATCTCTGAAAGAGTTAAAATCACTCTCGAAAGACCAAAGTGAAGAGATTCAAGTGTCACTGTGTTTACACCATCTAGATGGAGTGCTATTTTTGAGTCTTTGGCTTAAGGCGCAGACTTGACTAGGAAAATCAGAGCTCAAATGTCATTTCCAGCTACTTTCTTTGAGAGATTTCCCAGATGGATTGGCTCAGTCCACGAATCAAATGGCATTTTTGTTGTTGTTGTTTCTAACTGCTTGCTGTGTCAACCAGCTGTGTTCATCCTGCCCCACACTGGATCCCCCACATTAAACGTTTTCTGATCAGCTGGCAGCTGTTCTGAAGACACACAAAGCAGATTGGAGTCCGGCTCTGTTTTTCCATAGATGGGCAGCCCTGCCCCACTAATGGGGATTTAAGCATCTTCATTTTAGGCAAGACAGCAGGTAGAGAATATAAAGCACAGATGTGTTTGATTAGATTCTGAGTTTTCCAAATTGTTACTTAAATGTGCCTTCTGTGGCCCAGTTATGTATTCTGATGACTGTGCCATTTACCCCTGCTTTATAAGTTTGAGTCACTGACCCATCTCCTCTCTTCACAATCCCCTTTGTTATCAAAAACTTATGACACAGGAAATCTAGGAAGAGTGAAAATTCAACTCAGGAGACTGAGTTGAATGCCTGAAAGATGGTACTGTGGTACCATCAGTGAGACCAAGAATGAATAAGACACAGTCCCTAGGATGAAAAAATCAAGAAGTGACAACACTGGCAAATAGCCATGACAATTTTTGCCCAAATTGCCTCTGAGTAGACTGCATATTTGAGGTTGACAGCATGTGTGGAAATTACACTCACATCTTTATTATGGCCTTCCTACTCATGTCATATCCCTGGGTGTTCTCCTTGGAAACCCTTTTGTGAAGACAATTAGGGTTAGGAGAACTTTATTTTCCATATTACAATTTCATAGAGGAATCTATTCCACTCTGAATTTTTAAAAGCCATTTTAAGGCGATCTGCTTTATGAAACCTGATAAGCTCTATGGAAATTTCAGGCAAGAGATTTATAACAAAGATTATTTTCAGTAGAGACATCACCAGACAAGAATAGTAAATTTTTATCAGGAATGCCAGAACCCAAATTGCCATTTTCCATTGTCTCTGGAAAAAGGAAAATTGTTTAACCTTGGGAAAGTTTCTAGTTGTACACAATTCTCATAGAAGTTTAAACTCTTAAAAAGTGAAAGGCCTTTGAGACTCTCATCTTGTCTAACATCCTGCCATGTGTATAAATTCCTTCTACAATTTCCCTGCTGGGCTACCATACAATTTTTTACTAGTATCTTCAGTGCTGGGAATTCTTCTCTCGTAACAGTGCATTCATTTTTTTAAACATTTATAGACATGGATTAATATGTTTAGGTAGAACTGATACAAACAATTTAACCAATTACATTTTGCCTGCTCCAGCTATCTGGCCAAAAATATGTTTAAGTTCCAGTTTATAAGGGCCACTTTTCCTTTTCTCAATTGTACATAGAAAAACTGAATCGTTTTGTATATGTCATAGTACGGTGCTATTACAAATGCCAACAATGATGTTTATAATAGACTTCTTAATTTACCTTTTTACTGTGGTAAAATATATATAACATAAAATTTACCATTTTAACCACTTTTAAGTGCATATTTAGTGGCATTAATTACATTCACAGTGTTGTGCAATTATCACCATTATTTCCAAAAATATTCATTACCCCAAACAGGAACTGCACCCGTTAAGCGATAACTTCTCATTTCTCCCTTTCCGTAGTCTCTGGTAACCTCTACTATATATTCTATCTCTATGAGTTTGCCTATTCTAGATATTTCATTCAAGTAGAATCATACAATAATTGTCTTTTTGTGTGTAACTTCATTCACTTATAATGTTTTTGAGGTTCATCCATGTTTACCATGTATTAGAACTTCATTCCTTTTTATGGCTGGATAATATTTCATTTACATATGCGCCACATTTTATTTATTCGTTTTTCTGTTGATGAGCACTTAGGTGTTTCTACCTTTTGGTTATTGTGAACAATGCTGCATGAACATTGGTATATAAATATCTATTTGAGTCACTGTTTTCAATTATTTGGGGTGTATGCCTAGGAGTGGAATTGCTGGGCCATATCCTAACTCTGTGTTTAACTTTTCAAGGATGAAAGCTGCACTATTTTACATTCCTTCCAGCAATGTGTGGGGATTCCAATTTTTCCACATCCTTGACAATACTTATCTTCCTTTTTAAAAATTATAGCCATCCTGGTAGATGTGAAGTAGTATCTTACTGTGGTATTTTTTGCATTTTCCTAATAATTAATAATGAACATCTTTTCATGTACGTATTGGCCATTTGTATATCTTTTATAAAAAAAAATCTATTCAATTCTTTTGCCCATTTTTTATTTGGGTTGTTTGTCTTTTTGTTGCTGAGTTGTAAGAGTTATTTTTATACTCTGGATATTAAAGCCTTACCAAATGTATGATTTGCAAATTTTTTTTCCGATTCTGTGGGTTGTGTTTTCACTCTCTTGATAGTGTCTTTTGATATACAAAAATTTTCATTTTGGTGAAGTCCAATTTTATCTATTTTTGTTATTTTTACCTGTGCTTTTGATGTCATGTTAAAACTATTGCCAAATCTGACATCATACACATTTGCCATTATATTTTCTTGCAACAGTTTAATAGTTTCAGCTCTTAAATTGAAGTTTGTAGTTTATTTTGAGTTAATTTCTTGTTCATATTTGGGTAGGGCCCAACTTCATTCTTTTGAATGTGGATGTCCGGTTTTTCTAGCACCATTTGTTGAGGAGACTATTCTTTCCTCAGTGAATCGTCTTGACACCCTTGTAGAAAATCATTTGACCATAGAGATGATGGTTTATTTCTGGGCTGTCAATTCTATATTGTTATATATAACCATTGTTATCCCAGTACCACATCATTTTGATTAATATAGCTTTGCAGTAAGTACGTTTTGAAATTAGGAAATGTGAGTTCTCAACTTTGTTCTTTCTCAAGATGTATTGACTATTCTTTGTATTCTTGGTCCTCTGAAATTCCATATGAATTTTAGAATCAGTTTTCACATTCCTTCAAGAAACACCATTAGGATTTTGATAGGGATTGCATTGAATCTGTGTGTCACTTTGAACAGATATACCACATTGAGGCAGCATTATCATCTTAACAGTATTAAGTCTTCCCATCCATGAACACTGAATGTGTTTCCATTTATTTTTGTCTTTCATTTCTTTAAGAAATGCTTTGTAGTTTTCAGTGCACAAGTCTTGTACCTCCTTAGTTAAATTTATTCCTAAGAATTTTATTCTTTTTTATGCTATTGTAAACAGTTTTTATAAACTTCCTTCTCAGAGTGTTCATTGCCAGTACATAAAAATACAACTTCTTTTGTTGTTGATTTGTATTCTGCAACTTTGCTGAATTCATTTTATTAGCTACGACAGATTTGCGTGTGTGTGTTTGTGTTCTTAAGGTTTTTAAATGTAAGATCATATCATCTGCAGGCGAAGATAATTTTACTTCTTCCTTTCCAATTTAGATGCCTTTTATTTATTTTTCCTGCCTAATTGCTCTGGCTAGGTCTTTCAGTATTATGTTGAATATAAGTGATAAAAGCAGGCGTCTTTGTCTTGTTCCTAATCTTAGGGGCTACATGGCTTTTATCAAATTGAGGATGTTCCCTTCTATTTCTAATGTATTGAGGGTTTTATCATGAAAGGATATTTGTTAGATTTTGTCAAATGCTTTTTCTTTATCAATTGAGACAATCACATAGTTTTCTTCCTTTATTCTATTAATGTGGTATATTACACTCATTGATTTTCATGCATTTTACCACTTTTGCAATCCTGGGATAAATTTCACTTGCTCGGGGTGTATAATCCTTTCAATATGCTGTTGAGCTTGGTTTCCTAGTATTTTGTTGGGAATTTTTAATCAGTATTCATAAAATATGTTGGTTTGTAGTTTTCTTTGCTTGTGTTGTCTGACTTTAGTATCAAAGTAATGCTGGCCTCATAAAGTAATTAAGAAAGTGTTTTTGTTTCTGTTTTTTTGTTTTTGTTTTTTCTGAAAGAGTTTGAGAAGGATTGGTGTTAATTCATCTTTAAATGTTTAGAATTCACCTGTGAAGACATCTAGTCTTGGGCTTTTCTCTGGAAGATTTCTGATTACTGATTTCATTTCCTCGCTTGATACAGGTCTGCTTGGATTTTCTATTTCTCCTTAAGTCAGTTTCGGTAATGTCTGTGTTTCTAGGAATTTGTCCAGTTAATCTAGGTTACCCAATTTGTTGACATACAGTTATTCATAATATTCTCTTTCTCTCTTTTTTTTTTTTTTTTTTGAGACAGAGTCTTGCTCTATCTCGCAGGCTGGAGTGCAGTGGCATGATCTCAGCTCACTGCGGCCCCCATCTCCCAGGCTCAAGCAATGATCCTGCCTCAGCCTCCCAAGTAGCTGGGACTACTGGCATGCACCACCACGCCCAGCTAATTTTTGTACTTTTAGTAGAGATGGGGTTTGCCATGTTGGCCAGGCTGGTCTCGAACTCCAGACCTCAGGTGATCCACCCACCTTGGCCTCCCAAAGTGCTGAGATTATAGGCATGAGTCACTGCACCCAGCCTTATAATATTCTCTTACCTCCATTTTTTTTTTTCTGTAAACTCAGTAGTAATGTTAGTATACAACCCCCACTTTTTTTTTTTTTTGTCTCTCTCATCATTAGGGAGGTTTTCCTTGATTTTTACTAAAATCTGTATCCAAGAACCTTTCCGACATTTGGTCCTGGTTCTCAGACTTTATTATTTTTTGGTCAGTTTAAGACAAAAACACATTGCTGATAGTGGTGATAATAATGACAGCAATAACAGCTCCCATTTACTAAATGCTTTCCACATGCCAGGCATTATATGTGAATAGCTTCCTATATCATCTCACTTAACTCTTCACCCCATGAGATAGGTATTATCATCTTATCCTATCAATTTTCAGAAAACTGAAACACAAAGCAGTTA
This sequence comes from Symphalangus syndactylus, assembly GCF_028878055.3. Lineage (NCBI taxonomy): Eukaryota > Metazoa > Chordata > Mammalia > Primates > Hylobatidae > Symphalangus > Symphalangus syndactylus. The sequence goes on from NC_072429.2 coordinate 40,070,942, forward strand.
AGTCATTCGTCAAGTTAGAGTATCCAGGAAAATCAAAGAAAGATTTAATTTTGCTTAGGATTAGTCCAAGGCTTATAAGTCCACAGAATTCACTAAGCCTACAAAATACACAGTTTTCTCTCTTGTTTTGCTTATGGATACTAAGATATTTTATTTCCTTCTGTGGCTGACATTATCTATTACGACAGGTTACAATGGGAATGTTTTCAAGTGGGAGAAAGGATGAGGTATTTGGGAGAAGAGATGGTCTATGAAGGTAGGCTGTCAATAAGTGCTAAGAAAAACAGATTAATTATATAAATAATTCACATTAAAAAAGAAACTCATGGCAATTAAAATTGGTCTCTATGGTAAAAATATTTCAGGAAAAGATGGATCAATGGGGAGACTATTTTATCTGAAATAGCTGTTGAGCTATGCGTTAATTTAAATGTACTGAAAAAAGAGAATTCTCAAACCCTGCTGCTCAGGAAAGCAAGCTGAAAGGGAAGGTGGCAAAAGAAGGAATGGACTTTGATTACCTTCAGGCTCTGTATCATCCAATTCACTCACCCTATAATCTGTCAGACAGTGTTTATTTTTGTAGATAGGCCATAATTCATTATTTTGTGCATGTGCTAATACAATGGAGAATGCATTCTGTTTCAACCAAATACTAAAAGTGGAGTTGTAGAATTGTGAGGCCATTTCTACTGCTTTAATTCAAATCTAGATCACAATAAACCACAATCTGAAAGAAGAGCATGAAGCCTGGCTCTGCTTTGTGCAAGCCTTTTGAAAAGATGAAATGAAAAAGTTAAAGGAGAAAAGACACCAGCTCCCCAGAATTATATCAGACATATTAATCATGGAAGGTCCAAACGGAATTCCTGGAACACAAACAGCTATGCAATATGGCCATTTCCCATAATTTCCAAGTCGCTCTCCGTCAGCTGGATAATACTGTTTAATCCCTTACGCTGATTTAAAATTCCATCAGAGGGAAGTAATGTGTTTCTGTTCTGGAGGTTTACTATGGTAAATGCATTACTGGATTAACTTTATCTTCACTATTACAGGGGTCTTTTAGGTGCTAACACAATTTTAAAATAAAATAAAACAAAAACTCTTCTATTTGAAAATGCATTTCCACATCAGAACTCATTTGTGATGTTTATTGAGTGCTATTTGACATCTGAAAAGCTTAAGTCTTGTCCTTTACAGGCAGAGGAGCCTTAGTAACAAAAGAGCTAGACAATCAAAACCCTTAAATGATATGGGATTAGTCTAGTGTTATGCCCAAGTGAGATTTCTATCCGTATTCCTTTGTGTATTTTAATTTTCTGATTATGAGCAATGTTGGTTGTTCTTAAACGTTTGTGGCCACAGAAATCTTTGATCAAAAGAAACCTCACTTATGGGCATAAATAAATAAAGCAGATGAAAACACTAGTTGAGGAAAGTGGACACATGGTTCATCCTTCTATGGTGGTGGCCCTTGAGGAGTTCCATGGCTAGGCCCCTGAAGAGCAGTTTTTTTGGTTGCATTAGTGGAATGCATTCCACTAAAAAGGATTCAAATTCACAAATGCATTCCTATAAACATGCAAACAACACAGAAGAATATAGAACAAAAAGTTGTTATCCCCTCTTTTACCCCACTCCCCTCTCTAGAGATTACCAACATGAACAATTTGGGGGTCTCATTCTGGATCTTCTCTCTGTATTTAGAAATAAGTGTATGTATATATATATATATATGTTATTAATATATAATTTTAGGATATTAAAATGTACATTCTATGTGCTCATAAGTTTTATATAGGCAAGGATTTTTGTCTGTAGTTCACTACTTTATCCCCACTCCCTAAACAGTACCTGACATATAAATCATCAATAAATGTTTGTTGTGTTAGGGGATAAATTATCCTTCAGCTTGCTTTTGTGATCAGCAATAGGTCTTGGAGATCTTTCCATGATAGCCCATATAGAACCTTTTTAAAGGTTGCATTATATTTTTTACTATGGATATTCCAGAATTTGCTTTACCATTTTCCTGTAGATGTAATTCAGGTTGTTTCCAATTTTCTGCTAGTATAAGCAATACTGCAACGAACACCCATGAAAATGATTCTCTGTGTACATGTGCAAGTGCTTCAGTAAGATGGCTTTTTTGAAATAGAATTTGTATCTCTGAAGGTACACACATTCTGACCTCCTCTAGGCTTGTGGATTCCTTTCTCTTCTCCTGCAAGTGAAAAGAGCTTGGAATACTTTTTATGGGGCAGGATATTGGGTATCTCATCCCCACCCACATTTCATTGGCTAGAAATTAGTCGCATGCCCTCTTTTAACTGCAGTGGCGGATTGGGAAACACAGATTAGCTATATACCCAAGAAAAATAGAAAAATCATTTGGAGAGTTTCTCACATGTCTGTCACAGCACAGATTAGCTATATACCCAAGAAAAATAGAAAAATCATTTGGAGAGTTTCTCACATGTCTGTCACAGCAAGAGAAGCTGGCAAATGTTCTACTTAATCACGTGCCCAGCTAAAACTTTCTTATTGTTCAAGAAGGGAAGGACTGATACTGGTAGACAGCTCATCATCTGCCACTGCTCCATTGACATGTACCCTTCTCAAAACTCATATTTTACTGAATTTTAGCCCAATCTGAGTATACCTCAGGTCAACAGGCTCACTTGTAGTTGATCTGAAAATGACTGACAGCACAAGATGGATCTTTTTTAAAAAAATTAGTAGCACCTGTTCACAAGAGATTTATTGTGTGTAGTGATCAGAAGCTGAGACTTTATCATCTGTCTCCAGATTGTCAAGTCACTTAACATGGCCTTTGAAATTTCTGTGCTGGTGCTGAGTGATGAATAAGCATCAAAGAGGTATTTCACTGCTCATTCAGTCTTCTTGGCCACTGATGAGAGCCAGACCATGGGATTAGGCCTGCTTCTAGAATTCTGGCACTGGCAGCTTTGGGTCTAAGATATAAAGATATATTCTCCTCCTTCTTCCATCTGATGTTATCTTATAATCAGCCAAAGTAAAACGTTATAATTTCTATTTATTGGTATTATTATTTATGCAGCAGGAAAGCTGTCTGTGGCTTTTCAAAATGCACCTGGTAGAGCAGGGATGGCCCATCATGCATAAGTAAATTCTGATTTTTATTAAAAAAGAATGTCACTGTCCATATGAAACTTTGTTTTTCTTTTGAGAAAGTAAGTAGGTTGTTCTCTATAGACTAAATTTGGTGGAGAGCTGCAAATCCCCTCTGCAACTGCTTGAGCCTCATTGAGCTATTTCTTGGCCCCCAAAGGCACTCAGCACTTCCCTGAATCCTGCTTTACTGACAACTCTTCCTGACAACAGCTCCCATGCAGTCTCAAGTCCCAACTCAGGTGACACCTCCTGTGTGATTATACCTCCCAACCCACATAGCAGATTTACTTGCTCCCTCAACTCTGACTTGTTGCCCTTAACATTTTTCTCTTAGTATCATAGTGCATTGCAAAACATTTGGAAATAAAGAGAAGCATAAAAGTAGAAACATTAAATTACCTGTTGTCATAACACCTAGTAATTTCTGTTGACATTTCTAATACATTTTCCCAATACATTTATTTTTATATGGAATTAAAAACTATATTGTATAGTTTTACTTAGTAGTATATTGTGAACAATTTCACATCAATAAGGATTCTTTTTAATTGCAATAATTTTTTAGTGTTCTGGCCTATGTCTAGGATAATTTTTGAATTCTTCATTCTTTTTTTTTTTTTTTTTTTTGAGACGGAATCTCACTCTGTCACCCACACTGGAGTGCAGTGGTGTGATCTTGGCTTACCGCAACCTCCGCCTCCCAGGTTCAAATGATTCTTCTGCCTCAGCCTCTCCTGAGTATCTAGGATTACAGGTGTGCACTGCCAGGTCTGGCTAATTTTTGTATTTTTAGTAGAGACGGGGTTTCACAGCATTGGCCAGGCTGGTCTCGAATTCCTGACCTCAAGTGATCTGCCCGCCTCGGCCTCCCAAAATGCTAGGATTATAGGCATGAGCCACTACACCCAGCCAAATTCTCCATTCTTTTACATTTAGGTTATTTCTGATTTTTTTCTTTTTTGCTAGTATAAATAATGCTGACAAACATCCTTTTGATAAATCTGTGTATGCATCCCTGGTTTTTTTTTTAGAATTAATTTTTAGAACTAGAATAACTAGGTCAAAGACAAGTACGTGTGTATTTTTAATGCTTTTGATAGGTTTTTCTAGGCCTTATAATAACACTTATCAGAATAAAATAATTGTGTATTTACCTGTTTTTATCTCACTTGTCTACAAGTTCTTTCAGAACAAGGACTTGCTCGTGTTTGTATTTATAGCATTTGGGATAGTGCCTAGCATATTACAAATGTCAATAAATATTGAATAAATGAATGGAAAGAAATATTGGTAAGGTGGTTCATGGCAATTGAAGTTTAGCCATAAGCTAATATAGATCCTATGTAAAGCAGTATTTTCCAAGGTGTGTTCCATGTCATTCATTCATTCAGCAAATATTAATTAGCCTCAGATATTGTCTTGTACCTCAGCAATGATTGCTGATCCTTACAGTGCTTGCAAATCTAGTGAGAAAAGCTAAATGCATTAAATAAGAAGAAGAAATGATTATAGTTTATGATAAACATGTAGGAAACAAACAGGATACTGCCATAGAACTGTGCAAACTTTAGCTTATATCAGAATCACCTGAAGGGCTCGCTAATACACGTGGATTTGCCACACCCCAGAGTTTCTGATTCAGCAGGTCTAGGGTGGGGCCTGAGAACTTGCATTCCTAACAAGTTCCCAGATGTTCCTGATGCTGTTGGTTTCGGGACCACATTTTGAAAACAACTATGATAGGGAGTAACATCAAGAAGGGCAAGGGAGAAGGTTGTGCTTTAGGTGGTTACAAAAGCTTTGCCTGGCCTGTAATCCCAGCACTTTGGGAGGCTGTGGCAGGCAGATTTGCTTGAGGCCAGGAGTTCAAGACCAGCCTGGCCAACATGGCAAAACTCTGCCTCTACTAAAAATACAAAAATTAGCCAGCCATGGTGGCACGTGCCTGCTTTCCCACCTACTTGGGAGGCTGAGGCAGGAGAATCACTTGAACCTGAGAGGTAGAGGTTAAAGTGAGCAATCCAGCCTCAACCTCAGTGAGAGGCAGAGTGAGACTCTTTGCCTGAAGATAAGATAGTTAAGCTGATACCTGAAGGATGAAGAGCTGTAAAAAGTCTCAGAAACACTAGGCAGACGTGACAGCAAATCTCCAGGAACAGGAAAGAGCTGGGAGGAGGCCAGTGAGACTTGCAGTTAATGAGGAGGAAAATAATAAAAGTCAAAGTTGGAGATGTGGGCCCAACGTCAGATGGTGTGGGCACAACGTCAGATGGTATGGGACCTTATAGATCTTGGGAAGGAGTTTGGATTTTACCTTAATGCAGTGGAAAGCCAGTTTATATTCTAAAGAGATCACTCTGTGTTGAGAGGAAAAAGGATGGAAAATAAGCAGGAGCTGGATGGAGAGACCAGATTTGGAGGCCATGACAGTGGACAGTGAGAGATGAGGTTGGTCTGAGCTGGGGAGTGACAGTGGAGATAGTGAGAAGAGGAGGGAATAAAACTGTTAACCATTTCACCCCCAGGAAGTTCTTGGGAAGCATTGGCTACAACAAAATTACAACCAGTTCTTAGGACTTGCATGGTGGCTCACACCTGTAATCCCAGTGCTTTGGGAGGCCAGAGCAGATGGATTGTTTGAGTTCAGGAGTTCAAGACCAGCCTGGGCAACATAGCGAAACACTGTCTCTACAAAAAATAAAAAAATTAGCTGGGTACGGTGGCATGCACCTGTAGTCCCAGCTACTCAGGAGGCTGGGGTGGGAGGATTGCTTGAGCCTGGGAGGTGGAGACTGTAGTGAGCTGTGAGTGTGCCACTGCACTCCAACCTGGGTGATGGAGTGAGACCCTGTTTCAAAAAAAAATGAAAACCAATTGTTAACTGCTAGAGTTTTCAGAGCCTTTCAAATGACAATGCTCATTGTGAATCTCTAATAAGATATTTTTCCCCAGAGGACCTCAGGTAATTGTTTCAAAAAATATATGGCTCTGGAAAAAGCTATAGAGACAGTCAAAAGATCGGCAGTTGCCAGGGTTTGGGGAGAGGGAGGAGTGAATAGGTTAGGCACAGATCATTTTTATGGTGGTGGAACTACTGTATATGATACTATAGTGGTAGATACATGTCATGCTACATTTGTCCAAACCCTGAAATGTGCAATGCCAAGAGTGAACCCTAATATAAACTATGGACTCTGGGTGATAATGATGTGTCAATAGAGGTTCATCGATTGCAACAAATGAACCACTGTGGTGGAGGTTGTTGATAATGGGGAGGCTGTGCATGTGTGGAAGCAGGGAGTATATGGGAAATCTCTATAGCTTGTACTCAATTTTTTGTGAACTTAAAACTGCTCTAAAAAAAGTCTACTACATATATATATGTGTGTGTTTGTGTGTGTGTACATATGTATGTATTGGAGTCATAATTTAAACATCAGCTATTTCAAAGCTTCTGGCCTTGTGTTGGCTTCAGCAGCATGGGAACTTTTTAGAAACACTTCCTACTGAAAGATTCACTCTATACCAAGGAAGAACCAGCTGCAGAGTCAGTGACAGTCTTAGGAACATGGTACCAGGAGCATTTCTGACCATGGGCTGCTAATCCCAGGCAAAGTATGAATTAAGTGAAATTTGCTTACAGACCAAGTGACTGATGTGTCTGTGAATTCTTTGGACTCCCCAAACAGGAGACAAGGGGTGGGCCTCGGGGTTCAAATTTTGAAGGACATGAGCCACTTTTATATACTCTCAAGTATTCCTATTTTGTGATTTTCTTCTTGGCCTAAACATTTAGTGAAGTCTGGACATATGCAAGGAGAAACTAATGCTACCTAAGATATTCTGTGCTGTTACTGTCTCTGCTGAGCCTTTTTCTTTTTCTTTTTCTTTTTTTTTTTTTTTTTTGAGACACTTCTATGCCGAGGCTGGAGTGCAATGGCGTGGTCTCAGCTCACTGCAACCTCTGCCTCCCAGGTTCAAGTGATTATCCTGCCTTAGCCTCCCAAGTAGCTGGGACTACAGGCATGCGCCACCTCACCTGGCTAATTTTTGTATTTTTAGTAGAGACGGGGTTTCACCATATTGGCCAGGCTTGTCTTGAACTCCTGACGTCAAGTGATTCTCCCGCCTCGGCCTCCCAAAGTGCTAGGATTACAGACATGAGCCACCGTGCCTGACCTTCTGCCAAGCTTTTTGATGGTGCCATAGGGCCCAGGGAGTTGTGGTAGCATTCACTGTTCCAGAAGCTAAGACAAGAACTTGCTGTCTGTGAGACTTTGAGAACTTAACCTCTCTGAACCTGTTTTCTCATTCAAAAGTATAAATAATAGAAATCAAGTACTTCCGTGAAGTACTTACAAGGATTAGTGAAATTACTCAGGGAAAGTACTGAGCACAACATTAGCTATAATAATGGCTGCTATGTTATCAGAAGGAATTGTGTGTTTTTTACTTGGTTTTGCTCAGACTTTAACTTGGTTCTTTTCACCTGCCTGAAGCTTTTTCCCACTCCCCACTCGCTCCTTGCTTAGGGATTTAGCCACAGTTCTTTCTCCTGTTTATTTGGGGTGGAATATTGTAGGGAGTGATATCTCTGGAAAATGGTAATTCATCTCAAATGCTAATTTAGAGACATTTTCTCTTTTTTTTTCCCCAGACATCTTTTTTAAACCTAAAAATACTGGGATAAATTTTTTGTGGGAAGAATGGAATTTGATTCTTTATCATCAGCAAAATACATCAAAGACTACTAAGTATGTGGTACAGTAACTTTTCATGAGCAGTTAAAGTTAGCAAAGACATCTTTCTGCATTTAAGCTAGGGGCACATCACAGAAAGTATAATGAGGGCTTTTCAAGAGATGCCATTGGCTCCTTTTTCCTCAATTATTAATGACTTAATGATACTTATTTTCCTTTAAAAGAACTTGTTTAGGTATCACCATCTTAATTCTTTAATCACCAGATGATAATAAATAGAGAGTCTAAAAAGTTCTGTCCAAAACAACCAGTATAAACACTTTCCCAAAGTGACTATCTTCCGGACTTGAAAGTTACCAGCATGAGAAATCGTGATCCAATGGAAGGCATACGTGTGTCAGGGTGACTTAATTAAAGTCTCTCTGATGGCTGTTTGAGAGAACTAATGGGTTTCTTTGTCCAAATCCAAAAGCTCCTATGATAATAAGTTTACCCCAATCACTTCCTGTGGTGCAAAATATGCATTAACTATCTTCTCTACAAATCTGATGAGAAAACCAAGTTCTAAACATAATGTGTGTCATGTTGGAGGAATCTGGATAAAAGTATTTGAGCCAGCGTAGTAGATGTTAAGAAAGAAAGCATGGTCTTGATTATTTCATATTGGGCACAGTTTAACTATTTATAATTTAGAGTGGCAATTTAGATGTTACCAATAATAAGTCAGAAGCTAACACAAAGGGTTTTGGCCACTTCTCATAGTATATGGTTTTTGTTGTTCCTTCCATGTTCTGGGCACTGTTCTTCAAATGCAGGCTTAACTTTGAGGCTCAGAGGAATAAGGAAAAAGAGATAGATTTTCCTTATTTCTCATATGTTGTTAAAGCCCTTATGAAACTTTCTTACCAGAATGGTAGTGACTCTGAAAATTACCCTAGTACAAGGTGTGAAAACACACACTGCCTAGACATGGATTTCCTGTGCTCAGTCTAGCTAAGGGATGTGAAAGCATTCAGATATCATATGAAAACTACATCATAATTTATGAATGTGAAATATAGTTATTATTTACATCTGTGTTTCCAAGTGACCTTTTAAAATTTGATATTACATTTTCTGCAGCATATAAGAAATCTTCACTGATTTGGAACTTAGAAGATACATTTGTCAAATAATATGTATGACACACTTTTAACAAAATCTATTTATACTTCTGAAACCTCTATGTGTTTTCTACCATGAGTTTAATTATTGGCCTTATTAACTCTTTTTATACCTGAGAATAATTAAATTCTTAATTGTACTGCAATGACATATGATTCAAGTAGCTTAATATTTTAGCAATAACTAGGAAGATCCGCTAGGATGGTTTCGATAGGGCAGAGTACGTGTGCGTGTGCGTGTGTGTGTGTGTATTTCTCTCTCTCTCTCTCTCTCTCTTTCTCTCGGGATAGACAGGATCCATAAAGAGACATCTCTTGGCTAGCAAGATCACCTCTTGAGATTAAAAGGACTTAAATTATCTTAACTGTAGCAGCCACCAAAAGGGCTGGGATCTGTAACATTCCCACTGAGGTTGCCTGTGACTGGATGGAGATGTATAATGGAGAGTAATGAACTCACTCTTGCAGGTGCAGCAGAAGTAGACAAGTATGTGATCAAGGGATAAGGACTCTGGGGAAACAGGGAGCACGAGAGCTGAGAGATGCCTGCTTAAAACATTTTATCTATTAGGGGAATGATTCTGGGTCCAGAAGTTATGTTTGGTTGTATAATTACTGACTTAAGCCATCCAGAAGAGGCTATAGACTTGTGTATTTGCTTGAATTGGAAAGGAATGAAGAAAGAGCACCCTAAATACTCCTATGAAATAATAACTTTCATTCCACCCTAAAGCTGAAGTGATGTGTCCAAATGTAAATCTGTTCCTACTTAAAAACCTTCAGTGGCTCCTGGCTTCTCAGGGTAAATTCCTTCAAAAGTGGGCTCACAAGGCTTTTGTCATCTGGTGCCTGCCCACCTCTGCTCCAGACTCAGGTCCCTACAGCCCACACTTGCAGTGCCCCTTCCACTTTCCTTCATGGGGCTGGCTCCATGAAGTCCTTCAGACTCAAACCAGCTTCCATCTTTTCTATGTTGAGCTGGTTGCCCCTCTCTGTGTGTTCTGCCACCTGTACATTTCTCTTTTCTGTGAAGTTTCTTTTAATAATTATATTAAAATTGTTGCCAGGATCAGCGGCTCACACCTGTAATCCCAGCACTTTGGGAGGCCAAGGCAAGAAGATAGTTTGAGGCCAGAAGTTCAAGACTAGCCTGTGCAACATAGTGAGACACCACCTCTACAAAAAATAAAATATAAAAATTATCCAGGCATAGTAGCACATGCCTGTAGTCCCACCTACTTGGGAGGCTGAGACAGTAGGATCACTTGAGCCATAAAGTCAAAGTTGCAGTGAGCCATGATAGCACCAGTGCATTCCAGCCTGAGAGACAGAGCAAGACCTTTGGAAAGAAGGGTCCTTGTCTTAACTCATTTTGGGGTCCCAGTCCTTAACACAGCAGGTGGCACATGACAGGTGCTTGGTAAGCATTCTTTTAACAGAACTGTGGGAAACCTAAATTGCTGTAGCTTTTATTTCTGTGGCTAATAAATTATTTTCACTGCATTTGGTCTTGCTTACCTCCTTATGAGCAGCAGAAAAGCAGTTGTAATAAGCTACCATTTATTGAGCACCAGCCAAGGGGTCAGTTCGTGTGTTGGGTATGTCACAAGCATTAATGCTCACTGAATTGCCAAAACAGTCATACCACTCTTGGGTAAGGTTATTATCATCATCATCCTTTCCAAACAAGAAACCAGAGGCTCAGAGAGGTTGAGAAACATACCGGAGGATCCCCAACCAGCATTTGAACCAGCTGCGTTATTTCTATCCTATACACTAGGAAGCTGTCCCTTGGTGGGTTCCCGTTTATCAAATAGCACATTTCCCTGCCTGTGCCCTGGAGCTACTTCCATTTCCTCCTTCATGTTTGCTTACTAGACCCTGAGCAGGTCGTGGAGCAAAAGCACTTTGGATGTCAGTGACAAGGGTGTGATTCCAGAGTTGAAGGCTGATGTTTTAAGTGTGCGTTCAGTTCAGGTTGTTATTGATTTCTCTCCTCTCCACTTTGCTACGGCCAAGTGCTCCAGGCAGAAATCTAGCAAAACAGACTCACAGAGCTGCTCTTGGAGCCAGGCGGTCACAGGTCACTCCACTTATGTACGGGGCACATTAGCCAAATGACAGAGGCTCAACTAGAGAACTCTAAGTGACTGTAGTCAGATGTTGGTGATATTCCACACATGTTCCTTATTACCTACCAGCCTGAAGCAGGGCAGACCTGAACTTGGTCTGGTTTGCTTCCAGGACAATGATGCTAGTCGCCCAGGCCTTCTACGAATCCATAGCTTCTTGACCACAACAATTACACTGCATTATATTTACTTGTCTAGGTGCCTCTCTTCATTCCTATGAGTTTCTTAAGCATGATGGTTGGGTGCCGTGCATCTGTATTTATTTATTCAAGTCACAACTGTTAAGCACAGACTGTACTTCAAGTTCTGTGCCTGACTCTGGATATATGGATATGAATAGAATGGATTAGACCAGAAATCTGTTCCCAAAGGGTATGTAGATATGTAAGAAATAACTACCAAAAACTGTTGTGAGAATGCTTAGATATTTTTCATCTCTGTTACCCAAAATCTTACCACAGCACCTTGAATAGTAAGAGTAGTGAACAGAACTGAGTGCTGACTCTATGCCTGGAACTGTGTTATGTGTTTTATATTCACTGTCTCATTTAATCCTCATAACTGCCTTCTGTGCAGCTTTGGGTACTATTTTCTTCCCCATTTAATAGATGGGGAAACTGATGCCTTCAGAGAATGCTGAAGTGAGTGAATTCAAGCAGTCTTCCCATTGAGCCCATGTTGTTCATAACTGTTTATTGTCACTTCCTAAAATCTATGAAAGATTATTCTATATTCTACAGTAAACTGTTCTTTTGTTTTAGCCAATATCAGTAACTTTTTTCTTTAACATTTTGTCCATTAAAGGAATTCTACCAGTCCCAAGAGCATGTTGTATGAAATCATATCATTCCATTATGTTTGGGTGGCCATTTGGAGTCAGAGCTGTTTAAGAAATACTATCAGGCTAAGATGCTAAGATGTCTTCAGGCTGGAAGGTTTAGGTCCCAAGACAGATTGGATATGTAGTGCTTGTCAGCTCCTCCTCCAGCCCTTCTCTGCCATCATTCCCGCATACACTCTGTAGAGAGCTCAACGCAGTTTGCTATCTGACAAACATCCTAGATTAGTGAGTCCCATCTTTTTTTATCCCTCGTCAAGCCAGGGAAACACTACTAAATTATCACACATTAAACATGTTACATACCAGGCACCATGCTAGGTGTTTTACAAACATCTCCTCATACTGTAATTATTATTTTCCATCTTATTGATCAGAAAACTGAGGTTAAAAAAGAAATGAGACATGGCCAAAATTTCAGCTCAGGCAGTCTGACTACAAAATCCAGACAGTTACAACCCTCAAATATTTTCTTTTTTTTAAATTTTATTTTAATTTTATTATTATTATACTTTAAGTTTTAGGGTACACATGCACAACGTGCAGGTTTGTTACATATGTATCCATGTGCCATGTTGGTGTGCTGCACCCATTAACTCGTCATTTAGCATTAGGTATATCTCCTAATGCTATCCCTCCCCTCTCCCCACACCCCACAACAGTCCCCGGTGTGTGATGTTCCCCTTCCTGTGTCCATGTGTTCTCATTGTTCAATTCCCACCTATGAGTGAGAACATTCTGTGATAGTTTGCTGAGAATGATGGTTTCCAGCTTCATCCATGTCCCTACAAAGGACATGAACTCATCATTTTTTATGGCTGCATAGTATTCCATGGTGTATATGTGCCACATTTTCTTAATCCAGTCTATCGTTGTTGGACATTTGGGTTGGTTCCAAGTCTTTGCTATTGTGAATAGTGCCGCAATAAACATACATGTGCATGTGTCTTTATAGCAGCATGATTTATAATCCTTTGGGTATATACCCAGTAATGGGATGGCTGGGTCAAATGGTATTTCTAGTTCTAGATCCCTGAGGAATCGCCACACTGACTTCCACAATGGTTGAACTGGTTTACAGTCCCACCAACAGTGTAAAAGTGTTCCTATTTCTCCACATCCTCTCCAGCACCTGTTGTTTCCTGACTTTTTAATGATGGCCATTCTAACTGGCATGAGATGGTATCTCATTGTGGTTTTGATTTGCATTTCTCTGATGGCCAGTGATGATGAGCATTTTTTCATGTGTTTTTTGGCTGCATAAATGTCTTCTTTTGAGAAGTGTCTGTTCATATCCTTCACCCACTTTTTGATGGGACAACCCTCAAATATTTTCTTCAATACCCCTGGTAAACTTCAACAGCAATTTTTCAACTATGTGAGTCAAGGGTGGGTGAGAGTGAAGTTTGAAAAAGCACCCCTCCCCTCAGCCAGGTATTTCCAATGCATCCCTCCCCCACAAAATCACAGCAGAGTATGCAGACCGTACCAATAATTCCAGATGCACCTTAACTTCTGAGGTCTCTTCTGACTTGCAGCTCCTCAGTCTCTTCCTCCTTTAAATCTAGAGCATATTTGCTTTAAATTGTTTAGTTTGATAATTCGTCACATACTGTCTTATCACCTCACATCTTCCACTTGGGTATCTTGCCTGTCTTTTCCAGCAAGACTATGAGTTGCTGGAGAGCAGAGAGTTCATTTCATCCCGTAATAGCACATGGTGGCCACAAAGACACTTAATAAATGCTGCTTGTTTGCTTGAATAGAGGCAGTATAGTTTGCTGAACTCTGGAGGCAGACAAGCTTAATTTTCTACTTACTAGCTATGCAGTGAAAATTATAAAAATTCCATATACTTCAGTTCCTTCCTCTGCAAAGTAGAGATTAAAACAATACCTTATAGGGTTGCCGGGAATATTAAGAGGGTACATATAAAGCACTTGGCATAGTTTCTAACACATAATATGCACTCAATAAATAGTAATTATGGATGTTATTACACAACAGCTGAATTTATTCAGTGTTTACTGTGTGTTACATGCTGTGCTAAATGCTTTGTATGTAATTATCATTTAATTTTTACATAATATAGGAAGCAGATTTAGCTTCAAAACAAACACACCTTTCTTGTTACCCAGAAGTTATTTAAGATTATTAGATGCTCTCACCATCTTTGGAGTTGTGTCATAGGATGGGAAGGCACAAATATGATATTGTAATACACTATTGGCACGTCATGTAACTGTAAGACATCACAACAACTACTAACAACAAGTAAAGCACTGGAGTTGATAAATGTTTTGCTCTTTTATATAAATTAATATAGATTCAAAATAATTATACCACCACTTCCTGTCCTTATACCCTCCGTCACAAATGGAAAAAAAAAAAAAAGGAAAGAAATGGATTTACCAGTCAGACCCACCCATATGGACACTTCATTAATATATGTTGCTATGAAGAATAGGGTGTGTGAGTCACTGTCCCAGGCGCTATGTGTAGCATTAAATCTTGCAGGTCCTGAAAACACCTGTAAGGCAAACACAGCAGAAGCTCTTTTATTCAATGTGATCCAGGCCAGTGTTAACCATGAGTTCTTCGGTGTACCAGTTTGTATGCTTTACAAAGAAATTAGAGCAGATTGGGGTGAGAAAACCTCACCCTACAATATTTCGTTTGGAAAAAAAAATTTGTTACTAAATTATAAGCTAAGGGATTTCTGGCCATATTCTAGAAAGTGTGCTTTATGCCTAAAAAAGGAATCCTGTCCAGCTAAACAAACATATATTGAACATTGTCTACATGCCAGACTATGGAATGATTTGGGAAACACCAAAATAATCAATTTGTATGTGTCCCCAGTGAGTAGGTCCTTGGTGAGAAAAATAAATGCATGTCCTTAGTGAGCTGAAGTCTAGGAAGGAAGATAAGCAAGAATACGAACTGTAAAAATTGGAATAAGTTAGATGAAGATACCTGCAGAGGATGTTGAAAGTGCAGCAGGAAGGGATGCACCTAATTCAGCTTGGAAGGTGGAGGCAAGGAGAGGTTTCTAGAGGTGATGCCTGAGCAGACTCTTGGAGGGTAAGTAAGAGTTTCTTAAGCCCACAGGGGAGGTGGGGGTGAAGGTGGGGACAGAACAATCAGAATTCTGTTGCTGATTGGCTGACTCTAAATATGTCAGTAATGTGCCTTTAAACTCAGTTTTAGTTTTCTGCGATGGATAATTCCTTTTTCCCTGAGTGTTATGAGGTTGGCTTAATTAATGTTTGTAAAGCTTTCAGTAATCTTCAGATAAAAGGTGAGGTAGAGGGGAAGTATATTACTTATTATCATAGCTTTACCAGCATCTGATCACATAAGGAAAATTCCCTGAAAGGTCATTTCTAAGAAGCAATATTATTAGTCTGGTGGTTCTTAAGCCTTATGTAACTTCCTGGAACAATGCAATAGCAAGGGAAAAGAAAATGACATCAACATGGAGATAATAATGAATTTAAATCATGAGCCTTATTTCCTTACTGCAGCTGCTGAGTATGAGACAAGCTTGAAGCTTCTAAACTTAACTCAGCCACTGCCTGGAAGCATCTAATTAAAAGTTTTCAAATAAAATAAATAAGTTTTTGCAGATAAAAGAGCAGATGGCTTAAGAAGAGAACTGAAAGACTGCATTAGGAAAGCATTAGGTTTTAATTCTATTTGGAAAAAAAAAAAATTCCGTGTAAGAGAGGGCAGGGATTGGAAGTAGAAAAACCTAGGGGTCTGTAGAGATAGGATTAGGACCTGTGCTATCATAAATGTAGCTGTGAGATTTTAGTTTGTGGGATAACTAAATTTTTCTGTTGCTCAGGATTATTCCTATGGCTTACAGAAGATATTCTCTGTCTTCTGCAAACCAGTGTCCCTCCATTCCCCAGAGTGGTTTATGTTCATTCTTCCTTTCTTTCATTCGACCCGCAGGTATTAAGCTCCTACTAGGTACTGGTACTTAAGATGCTAAGGATTCAGGATGAGAAAAAATCATACAAAGTTTGTGGCCCCTTGTGGAGCCAACTTAAGGGAGAACTCATTCATTAATTCATTAGTGAATTGGCTAATGAAATATAGCAAGCGAAAATATTCAAATATTTTTAAATGTCATGTAAACATTTGCTGTTATTTCATCATGATAGTGCTGTATTTGTATTTTATTAATTTGATAAAATACTTGGACAGATGTCATAATTAATCCTCATAACAAGCCTTTGAGGTAAATGTTGGTAACTTTTAGCCAAGAGGAAAGTGAACCTCAAGGAATGAGGGTTCTTGCCCCAAATCACAAAGCTGTTTCATGGTAGAGCCGAGACTGAAACCTAGCTCCTCTGGTGCTAGTTCACCTGTTGCTTTTGCTGCTACAGATTGAGCCTTTTGGGCAGTCATTGAAATTTTGGTTATCTATGATTTCTAAATCTTTAAGCCAAGGAGAATGCTTGTGTAAGTAACTCCAGAGAAAGCAGACATCATTGATGTTAATGTCGAGAGGAAGGGGTGGTCTGTCACAAAGAATATCACATAAACAGAACCATAATGTGAGCAAAATCAGCTGAGGAATAGCATCACAATGCCAAGCTCCATATCTGGACAGGTCTGAGTAGCTGAGAGGTTTCATGTCCTTCCTTGGTTGTTTTCCTTTGGACATCTCCTTATGTCTACTCAGCTTCATTTCAGGCGACCAAGCCTTCAAGGTGCATGGAAGAGTTCCGCTTGGCCTCAAAGCTTTGTGGAAAATGGAAATTTAAACCCTGTAGGTTTTCTTGGCCTTCAAAAGCCAAGGTGATGTCAGGGCAAAGGGTTCCACTTGAGTGCAGATCAAGTCACTGGTTATTTCTGGAACTTTCTTGCAGTTTGGTTCCACAGGATAGTCTAAGTACCAGTGTGATTTGGGATACAAGCAATATTCTTGTATTCTTTCCTTCCCCCATATCACACATGTACAGATTTCAGAGATCCATATATTAAATTTGGGACACTCCAGGGAAGACCTCTATGTCCTCTGGGCAAGATACATAGCAATTAGTGAGGCCACCTATGTTTTCCAGATACCCCTGCATGTCCAAAACAATGTCCTCTTCAAAGTCACCTCAAATGGGGCTTCCATCTCTCACCTTCCACCCATTTTCCTTTAAACTCCAAAGCAGTTGTGGTTCTCTGCTGGTATGTGTCTCTTTCTTCTATTTTTGTGTTCCTACTCTGGTCCCTACGTTCCACAATCCTCACCCTGCATGGAAGCCAGTACTATCTTTAAATATGTGTATGTGATAGATATTTATATGTGATACAATTATATATGTTAAGTTTTCACTAAATGTCATAAATTTATATAAAACCATGTTCCCCCTCTGCTTCTAAACCTTCTGTGGCTTCCCTTTGTACACAGCACAAAACTGTCACACTCCACCATGGCCTGGGCAACCTGCCTACCTCCCTCCCTCTCCACTCAGCCCCCAATTCCATTGCCTGTCAGTTCCTCACACTTGCCATGCTCTCTCCTCCTGCAGGCCCTCACTCCTGATCTTCCCTCCACTAGGACTGTTCTTCCCCATGTGTTTTGAAAGGCTGGCCTTTCACATCCTAAAATAAAAGAAAACCCCACTCTCACTCAGAGCTTCATTCTCTAGCTCCACTCTCCATTGTCTACGCTCCTTAATCTTGATTTTGTCTGCCTCCTCCACCAGAATGTAAGTGTTGCAAGGAGAGGAACCACATTTGACATATCCTTGGAGCTTCAGCCTGCCTGGCAGAGAGCTGTGCAGTAATTGAATGAATGGTGGATGTGTCTTGCTACCCGTCCAGCCTAAAATGCAGCTCACTGCACATACGAACAACGGTCACTGAACGTTGACTACGCATCAGGCATTCTTTTAAGTACACGGCATGAATTCACTCATTTAATTCTCATGGAAACCATGTGATGCTGGTACTATTATTATCAGCCCCATTTTTCAGAAAAGAAAACTGGTAAGTTAAATGCTTTTAAATATCTAACAGACAAATAATTTGCTCAAGACTTTGCAGCCAGAAAATGACAGAGCTAGGATTCAAACCCAGGCATCCCAGAGGCTACCTTTTAACTTTCCTGTCTTCCTGCAGAAAAGATTCACATATACTTTTCAGTCAATCGAAAGAAACTTGGAATACACACTGCAGCATGGGGAAAATGAATAAACCTCACATCTGCTGTAGTGTATTCTTTTCCAGGCTGGGGAAGCTAGCATGCAGTATCATTATTTCTTTAGTGTGTCCATATGAAAGGAAAACCAGAGTAATCTCTGCAGATGCTGGGATTGAAAGAATCATTGTCCCCTCATCAGAAAGGATAATTAAGAGCCCCTCTGCCCATTAAATGAGGCAATGAATGGTAACCCACTTTGTAGGGTATAAAATGCCCTATAAATGTTAGCTATTCTTATTCCCGAGCTCTATGGAACAGCGGCTTATGTTACGAAACTACTGGTTCAGAATCTTTCAGAAGTACTAAATCTACTCAGTAGTCAAGAGAAGGAAATGCCTCTGGTTTGTTCCTTCCCATCATCCTGAAAACTAAACAGCAATCCATTCTTCTCCTGCATTTCCAAAATCCAGGGTCAGAAATATGCAAATGTAAGTACGCAGGCTGCTTTTAAATGATAGATGAAAGGGATTTTTGAAATGAATGTGCTGTGATTGAATCTCTGATCAGTCACCCAGAAGGCATTTTGCAGCTAAGCTCTGGACCCAGTTCCACTGAAAATGCATAAGCTTTGGTGCCTGCAGCCAGTCTAGCCACAGACGAGGATCAGGGTCCTTGCCTTGGAACTGCTATTAAATGATGCACACCCCCAGGCTCGAAGTTGAAAAACAAATTAGCACAAGCCTAAAAGAAATCCAATACAAAGTTTACTTTTAAAATACCTTTTCCATAACCTCACCTGACAACAAAACCTCTTTGATTTTAAACCGTTTGATAAAACCACAGTGCATTAATATATAACTTGGCTTTTTCAGTAGAGCTTATCTTTGTCATTTTCAAAATAATTTGGATGCTCTTTGGGAATACAAATATTGCCAATTGGTGTTGTCCAAAGAAAGGTCTCTTTGACCTGCTTTAATAATAGATAAGAAACATGACTAAAAATGATCATTTATTATATATGACTTATGCTGAGGTGATTTTTAAGAGTAACTGACAGGAATTGGATTTCTTAAGCAGGTTGGAGAGCTCCGCTGATAACCTTGTTTATTATTAAATGAGTTTGCTAAGCAACTCTTTTACTTGAGGATGATCAAAGGTAAACCTCAGCTTTATCTGACTTGCCATGAAATTCCAAAGTAGTGGAATTTTACGTTGTATTTCTTCCCTTTTAGTGCTTTCAAAAATTATGTCAGTAATGCATGTATGAATGCTTGTATAACAAAAATAGAGACAGAACAGGTGAAGCTAATCTTATCCCCACCCTCCATCCCTCTCCTCTCCATTTCTCAGAGGTAACCCCTTCATCACTATGGCACATCTCCTGCCAGACCTTTCTCTAAACATTTGTCTCTGTGTGTGTATTGTTAAGTTATTTAAAAATTTATGTTTATATAAATGGTATATTGTTGTCAATTGCCGCCATGAACAGTGTCTTGAAATAACAAATATTTGCTATCTCTCACACTTTCTGAGAGTGAGCAATCCAAGGGCACTGAGCTTTGGGGGGTTCTAGTTCATGATCTCTCATGAAGTTGTAGTCAGGTTCTAAGCCAGGACTATAGTCATTTGGAAGCTTGACTGGGACTGAAGGATGTGCTTCCATCATGGCTCACCAACACAGCTGTTGCCTGGAGTATTCTGTCCATCACTGGCTATTGACAGGAGGCTGCCACATGGGCTTCTCCACAGGGTTCCTGGAGTGTTCTTAAAACACAGTAGTTGGCATCCTCCAGAATGAGTGATGGGAGAGTAAAAGAATGAAAGAGAGAGGTCAAGAAGGAAGCCACCATACCTTTTTATTACCTAGTCTTGGAAGTGGCACCTTGTCATTTATGCCATATTCTGTCCACTAGAAATGAGTTACTAAGTCTGGCCCAAACTCAAGTGGAGGCGAATTAAGCTGCATCTCATAAGGGAAAGAGTATCAAAGAACTTCCGTATGTATTTTAAAACCACTACATATGGCATAGTGCACATATGCTTCTGCAAATTTGCTTTTTTCACTTAACAATCTTAGTTTTCCATGACAATACATGGGGGTCAACTTCATTCTCTTTAGTTGCTGCATGCTATTCCACTACCTATTTAATCATTCTCCTCCTGATGAGTACACCTTGAGATTGCTCTCAGACTTTCACTTCTGCAGATGACACAGCAATGGGGGCACTTGCTTACTCCTCAGCACATGTGCCAGGATTTCTCTAGTAAAAATGCATTGATGCAGAATTGCTGAGTTGAAGGGTCTGCTTATTATACCAGTTATGGCTAAATTGCCCTCCAGAACAGCTGTTGTAATTTCCAATCATCCTTCACCTGACACCTGGGGGGGCTTGTGACAGAACTTTGGTGGGCAAAATATCTTGGGGACTTTCAGATTATTTTTGGCCCTTTTCAAGCCTGGGTTTATGATGAGAAATTATCCTGTCTGACACCTACTTTGCTCATAATTGCAACCTCTTTCCTACAATTCTGCTTGATTTAAGCAAAAATCCAGAAGCTCATCCCTCGGGAGACAGGGAAGCTTAACTGCTGTTTACAAAGGACTTGGAGGTTTTCAGGTACAAGTTGCCCCTGGAGATTCAGGTTGATTAGTGTTAATTCAAAACCACTTCCTCTATTATGGTAGCAGCTGAGAAGTCACATGCACAAATCAAGCATGTGGATTTCAATGCAAAGGAAAATGCCATTTCAGTAGCAGCTATTCCCAGACTCTGGCTGAGCCTTCCTATGGCAAGTACTATTGATGCATAAAATCATCGAATCCTCTGGGTCCTCCCAGTTCTCACTTATCTTCAATTTAAAACCAAGCATCAGACCGAATTCCTTACATTCAGGCTGCCAGGTGTCCTTGGCTGGCAAGAATCTCCCTCCCTGTAATATCAATAATTAATGTCAGCTATCAATCCTGAGACAGCTGACAAAAGGAATTGGCCTAGTTCATTTCTACTTATTTACTGTGTCCATCTTTGGTGAAAATGTTTGGTCAGATTCAGAATGGTGTGTCATCAAGGCAACCAGCACTTATTTATTCAATATATACTTATTGAGGTCCTGCTCTGTGTAAGGTTCTATACTGTCTATTCTCTGTGTGTGGGAGAGTATTCACATGATTATACCCTCATAAATTTGAAGTCTGATGATAATTATTACCAGGTATTTTGCACTTCTTGTGTACCAGACACTGTGCTAAACATTTCATGGACAATAACTTTTCCTTCTCATAGCAGCCCTGTTAAGTAGGTAGCATTCCCTTTTTACCCACATGTGTCATGATAAATGCAATACCCTAGTTCTGTCATGGAGCAGCTGCTCATCTTATCCAGGTTCTGAACCCAGCTAAGCACCAGTGCATGAGAAGGTTGTACTAGTTCTGCTTTTGCCAAAATGTGTTTCTTCCCACAAGAAGCTCCATGAAAAATTTGAAGTCATAGCCACAGCATCTATGCTTCTCAGAGATCCCTGAGGCCCACAGTGGCTTCTCCTGTGGATCTCAGCTCAGAGAAGCTTCACCTGTGCTCCCTGAAGTGATTGGATCCCCAGATAACACACTTTCATACCTCCATGTATCTTTCCTTCAGAGTTTTTAGCACAGTGAAAGTCTGTTTGTGAGATTATTTACTATGGCTCTGCCAGGCTGCTGAAAGCTCCATGAGGCTGCAGACGATGTTTTTTTCTGCTCATTTTTGTTTTCCCAGAGCCTGGCACAGTGCCTGCTACAGATAATCAATACTATTTAATCCATTAACTAATTGCTCTGAAAAGAACTACACACACACACCCCAAAAACCTGGAGACTTAACTTATCTCACACATTGCAAACCTCATTCAACAAACTTTTACTGATCTTATTTCAAGATCCAGGCACTGAATTAGGTACTAAAGATATTGCAATAAACTAAGCAGACATGGCACTTATTCTCTTAGGGCTTGCATTTCAGTGGGGAATCCGGATGATAAATGAGTCAAATAAAATGAGTAAGATAATTTTAGATATGTGTTAAGTTCTGAGAAATAAAATGAGCAGCACTGATAGGATGAGGGGTGGTCAGGGAAGAGGTCTCCAAAGAGAAGACATTGGATTGCGACCTGAGTCATGATAAGGAGCCAACATTGTGATGTTACAGGCACCGATTTTTTTCATCTCAATAAATGCATCACTCAGAGCAAAACCCCTGGAGTCATCCTTGACTCCTTCCTCTCATACTCCAAGGCAAGTGCAAGGCAACCCTACATCTTTACCTTGACAGTGTCTCAAGCTGATCAGCCTCTCCCCACCTTCACTGCTACCACACTAGTCCAAGCTGCCGCCATCTCTCACTTGGACTTTTCCAATAAACTTGTAACAGGTTTCTGTCCACCATCTGTTCTCTGTAAGTCAAATCATGTCTCTGTGGCTCCTCCTTACACTGAGGGTAAAAGCCACAGTGCTAACCAAGGCCTGCAGTTTCACAGGATCTGGCCTCCTCTCTACCCCCATTTCCTGCCACTCCTCTGCCCTAGCACACTCTCCTTCTCGCTACCCACAAATAGGCCAAATGTGCTCCTGCGTCAGGCTCTTTGTACTTGTAGTTTCCTCTTTCTGGAAAAGCCCATGTGCTTTTGTGTTGTGTTCCATCACTTCATTCAAGTTCTGCTCATATGTTCACCAGAGGACCTGCCCCCACCTTCTGGGGGCAATCACCATTATTCCCTATGACTTAACTGTTTAATATTTCTTCATAGAACTCATCACACAAGGCGCAGGATATTATCTATGTGTGTCTTCCTCCTCCATTAGAATGTAAACTCCATGAGGGTAAGAACTGAGTTGACTTTGTTCATGGTTGTATTCCCAATACCTAGAATAGTTACTTCTATTCAATCAATGGTTCTTGAATAAACAGAAGAATAAATGAAAGAATGACAAAATGCAAAGGCCTTGAGTCGTGGTATGCTGGAAAGACAGAAAGAAGACAGGAATAAGGAGAGAAGGGGAGGCTAAAGAGGCAGGCAGGGGCCAGACCACATAGGTCCTTGTGAGTAATTAGAAGGAGCTCTGATTTTCTTCCAAGAGCATCAGAAAACTGTTCATCTCTGGAAAGCTTTTGCTTTGTAATTCCCAACAGGTGACATAACACTTGGAGAAACACTGAACTCTATGACCTCTTCCCCACTATGTTCTGTGATGCCCAGAAGTAGAGCTCTGCACTGTTCTTTAATCCTATCAATGTTTGCTCTGAAGGTAATGGATTAAATAGCACATGTTAAATCATCAACTGAATTAACGTTCTCAAGAGTACCTCATGCCACGATTTGGATTCTCTGGAAAGTATCTCTTACTCTTTCCTGATGTGCTTACAGCTTGGTTCCAAATGTCTCTCCTTGGAGTTGCTGTGTAAATCCACTTCTTTGGGGAGCCATCCCTGACCTCCCAGGGCAGAGTTCAGGATCCCCCTGCATGCTCTTCAGCTGCCACTGTTGAGAGCAGACAGAGCTGCTTTGTGGTGTCTCTCTGCTGCTCCAGCTGGAGTGTATGTTCCCTGAGGGTGGGGACCTTCTTTATTGTCTCTAATTCTGAGACTACAGAGAGGCTGCTGGATCCAGTGTACCAACGTGTGTATTTGAACTGTTTTATTTTATGTTAATTCAAAGTAGGTGCCAACATTTTAGGTTTTTTTTAAAATAGATTTCTGGCTTATGTTGAAAATATGTAAGCCATAGCAATGCTGTGCCCATGTTCTTAACAATGAGAAGACTTGAGTAGCAACTGCTCCATTCATAGGAGACATGGCTTTCCTCCAGCAAGCCACAATCCGCACCACTCCTTATTATGTTTCTAATGCTGAGGTCAAGTGTTCCTTGTCATTTAACATCTGATTGAGTTACTGTTTTCTTACAGTAGAGAAATATTCTGTATCCAATCTACTATCACAAGAGGGCTGCATGTTCTTAAACCTGGTACATGGGGCCTCTTTTGAGCAACTGAATTTGTGACCCTAGTTCATCCTAAAATAAACAAGTGTTTATAAAGGCATAAGACTTGACTACCCAACAAGGCAAAGATGTTAATTCTTCCCAAATTGATATATAGGTTTAATGTGATCACTATCAAAATCCCACCAAGATTTTTATAAATACAGATCTGATTATTCTAAAATGTATATGGAAAGCCAAAAAAAACCCAAAATAGCTAAAAATCATTTTTAAAAGAATAATAAAGTGAGAAGAATCAGTCTCCTTGATTTTAAGATTTATTATATGGCTATAGTATGAAAGACTGTGTAATATTAACAGAGAGATAGAGGCATAGATCAATGAACAGAATAAAGAATCCAAAAACAAACCCACACAAATATGTTCAACTCAGTTTTTTTGTTTGTTTTTTACAAAGTTGCAAAAGCAATTCAATGGAAGAAAGATAGCCTTTCAATAAATGGCACTGGTGCAATTGAACTCCCATAGGCACAAAACTAATCTCAGTCTAATCTCAGTGAGCTCAATGTGGATCACAGACTTAGATATAAAATGTGAAGCTATAAAATTCTTAGAAAAAAAAGGAAATTGGCCAGGCGTAGTGGCTCATGCCTGTAATCCCAACACTTTGGGAGGCCGAGGCGGGCAGATCACGAGGTCAGGAGATCGAGACCATCCTGGCTAACACGGTGAAACCCCGTCTCTACTAAAAATACAAAAAATTAGCTGGGCGTGGTGGTGGGTGCCTGTCGTCCCAGCTACTCAGGAGGCTGAGGCAGGACAATGGCGTGAACCTGGGAGGTGGAGCTTGCAGTGAGCCACTGCACTCTAGCCTGGGCAACAGAGCGAGACTCCATCTCAAAAAAAAAAAAAAAAAAAGAAAAGAAATCTTCAGGATCTAGGCTAAGCAAAGAGTTCTTATGCTAAATGCACTGTCCATAAATTGAATCTCATCATAATTAAACCATTTGCTCAGCAAAAGATTCTGTTTAGAGGATTAAATGACAAGCTACAGGCTGGGAGAAAATATTTGAAAACCACATGTTGGACAAAGACTAGTTACCAAAATATATAAAGAACTCTCAAAACAGCATTAAAAAAATGCAATTAGAAAATGGGCAAAAGACATGAGACATTTCACCAAAGGTGATAGACAGATGACCAATAAGCACAGCAAATGATGTTTAACACTATCAGCCATTAAGGAAATGCAAATTAAAGCACAATGAGATACATATCTAGCACAGTGGCTAAAATGAAATGGTAGCAATACAAGTGCTGGAATGCAGAGAAAGTCTGCCATTCATATATTTTTGATAGAAATGTAAAATGTACCTTCTGAATATTCTGGGGAAAAAAATTCTGGAAAACAACTTGGCAATTTCTTAAAAACCTAAACATGAAACTATAATACCATATGACTGAAGAATTGCACCTCTGGGTATTTGTCTTTAAAAAATAAAAAAATGTATGTGCACACAAAAACCTATATACAAACCTGTACACAATGTTTATAGCAGCATTATTCATAATTACCAAAAAACTGGAAACAACCCAGACGTTCTTAGATGTGTGAATAGCACATCGAACTGTGGTATGTCCGTACCATGGAATACTATTCAGCAATTAAAAAGGAATGAACTATTGATACAATCAACAATCTGAATGAATCTCCAGAAAATATTGAGTGAAAAAAAGCCAATTCCAAAAGCTTATGTACTATTGGATGTACCTCTTCTTAACCCCAGGTGACCACTAATCTGTTCTCTGTTTTTATGATTTCATCATTTCAAGAATGTTGTAGAAATGGAGAACAGATTAATGGTTGCCAGGGGTTAAGGAAAGGGTGGGGACTGGAGGGAAACTGGTGTGGCTATGAAAGGGCAACTGGAGAGATTTTTTATCGTAATGGAAATTGTCTGTATCTCCACTGTATCAGTGTCCGATCCTGGCTGTGATATAGTCCTATAGCTTTGCAAAATGTTACCATTGTGGTGGGGGGGGAACTGGGTGAATATTACATAGTAACTCTCTATTATTTCTTACAATTGCATGTGAATCTCAAAATTAAAAGCTTAATTTTTCTTAAAAAAAAAAAAAAAGTACAAGCCTTGGAAATCAACCAGCCATGGGTTTAAATTCCTGCTACGCCACTTACTAGCTAAATGACCCTGGGCAGCCTCCCTGGAGCCTCAGGTTCCTCATCTGTTAAATGGGGATCATAAAGACCCATGCTCACAGTGCTCTGGAGATTAAATGAGATCATGCCGTTACAATGCGTAAGAGCTCGCCTGTGTTTGGCCAAGAGCTGAGTAGATGGGAGCTGCTTTTGTGGCTGTCACTGTACCACGTAGAGAATCCAGAGGCAGGTTCAGCCCTGGAACATCTCAGGTTAAACCATGCTTTGTGCAGAACAGGGGTTCCCCAAGTACGTCAGTTCATATCACTCTTAGAATCATCCTGATTTTTTTCATGCTGTTCTTGGGCCAAAAAAAAAATTCACAACAGTTCTGTTTACTAAGTAGTTAAGTTCAAACTACTTAATAAGTATGTTTGCACTAACAATGTAGTAACTGTTTGAAAACATAGTAACATAAATTGAAGAAATAATTTTATTTCATTCTTAACTACAATTGCTTACAACGGAATTACGTGTCCCTAATGGTCTGTACCACTTCCCAAACCTTGGAATCAGGTTGAATACTGTCACCTTCATTATCTGCTCCACGTTGATTTTGATGCAGTGCTTGTTTTTAATTATATTAACTACCAAAAATCCAGCTTTGCAAAAATACTTTGTAATTGAGGGGAATATACTATGTACTAATGTTGAAGTGGTAAGTTCCCTCATGCTATTCCTTCTCACATTATCTGACAGAGGTTTAATATCACTATTGTTCACTCAAAATTTAAAATATCCTGCAGCATCCCTGTGAGTATGCCATGATGCCCTGGAGTGCTTTGGTGCATAAATTGGGAATTACAGGTTGAACAGTTCATTCTGGCCTCTTTCAGGGCAAAGCAAAGTAGACTAAGACCCAAAGCTGCTCTACTGGGATCTTTCCAGTTGGCATGATCCATCTGCTGCTATCTACACCTATGTCCCCAGGATGGTCTCACAGCTAAACTGCCTACCATTGGGAGACAAGAGCCATTTTTTCTGACTCAGCGATGGCAGAGGAGATGATTAGGAATGGGATACTGGACCTTTTTTTTTCCTGGTATTCTAAAGATATTAAGCAATTTGGGAAGCTCCTCTTAAAATTTAATTCCACATTAAGCACCTAGAAGGTGACAAGCGCTGTTGTGGGTACTGGAGCCACAGAAATAAATTGAGCCTAGTCCCTAGCCCTTGAATAATGCTTCCTCCACAGATGATATGCAGCACGATGTTATGGAAAAGCCTTGGAGCCGAGAGACCCGAATGAAAATTCGGACTCGCCATATGAACTTGTTAGGTTGGCCTTCCTGAGCCTCAGTTTTGGTATCTGCATAATGGGAGTTTAAATATCCCTACAGCACCTTTATCTCACTGCATTCAATAAGATAAATGCATGTAAACTCAGAATGTTATGATTAGTAAATAGCCACCATTTACATGTGCTGCTTTTTAAAATCACTAATTATCAGTTCAAGCTGCTTTGCCCAAGAGTGAAAAGAAATCCAAACAACAAAATATATTTCTCATGCTTCTTAGAAGAAATGGGGATAGCAGGGGTAGGGCAAGGAAGAAAATTCCAAAAGATTTTATAACTGCAGTGAGAAATTGAGGAGCAGACAGTCGTCCTGGAAGCCTGTTCTCCTTTTGCAGGCTACAGAATAAATACTTTGAGAGCTAAATTGATCTGCTCATCCTCCTGTTCCTTTCTCCTCTGGAATATGTCACTTGAACTCTTTCAACTTTCTGGCCTCTGATTCTGGCTGTCACCCAGTGGCTGCTTTGTCTAATGATTGCTATATATGACTTTTTTTTTTAAACTCCCTGTCCAAAAGCTGTTTCAAAGTCAAAGTTAACACAGATGTTGTGTCATCCCAGGCACCAGTGATAGGTGTTGTTTAGTCAAGGTGGATCTGATTGGGATCGCTCTGCAAGAAAGGGAGATAATATGAGAGACCATAAAGCAGCTGTTAATTTCCCTCTCAAAATGAGGAGGATTATGCACAGTGGTGGAAAGCTGTTCTTTGGGTCCCCAACCTAATTGTCTTGATTAACACGCTGCATGGCCATCACAGGTGTAGCACATAATAGCGCTATAAGGTTTTCATAGCCAGGCCAATTAAAATCTGTCATTGAGCCAAGAACTAACTGTGTGTGCATCATAATGCCAAAAGTCAAAATGAGTTCTCTAAATAATAATTGCTTGCATTTCTAGGACAATTTATTATTATTTTTTTCTTTGAGACGAAGTCTCGCTCTGTCGCCCAGGCTGGAGTGCAGTGGCGCAATCTTGGCTCACTGCCGCCTCCACCTCCGAGGTTCGAGCAACTCTCCTGCCTCAGCCTCCCAAGTAGCTGGGATTATAGGCACGCACCACCATGCCTGGCTAATTTTTGTATTTTTAGTAGAGATGAGATTTTACCATATTGTCCAGGCTGCTCTTGATCTCCTGACCTCACGATCCACCCACCTTGGCCTCCCAAAGTGCTGAGATTACAGGTGTGAGCCACCACACCTGGCCGACAATTTATCGTTTTAAAGCATACTTTCTTTACCTCATTTTCTCCTCATGCCAGAAGGCAAGCAGTTTATGTGGGGAAACTGAAGTTCAAAAAGATTCAGTGACTTGCCAATCTAGAGGACCCTAATAATTGTGCCAGGCTGCTCATAGTAAGTTCTTAAAGATTTTTCTCTTATCCCTATGACAATAACTAACATTCATCTTTCACTTAACAGCTGACAAAATGCTGATATATTTATTTTCTTTCTAGATCTTCCATAACAACCCTGCAAATCAGATCTTTTTTAGATCCCATTTTTATGGCCAAAAATCTCAAAATCTTGGAATATTGATTGAAATCCTGCCTCATTTTAGAGTTGAGAGCTTGTTCAAGGGCACAGGGTTACCAAGTGGTAGAACTAGGATAAGAACTCAGGCCCGCTGGCTGACCCTGTGTTCTTCACATCATTCCATGCTTACAGTCTCTCTCTCTCTGCACGTTTTAGAGTTGGGGGAAAATGAGTCAAGACAACTGACACTGAGCTGCAAAGACACAGGTTTCTTCTATTGCTGCAGTGCCCAGCTTTGAGCAACTAAAGGGTTTTGGTCAATTATGTATTTTCCCATTGAACTGGGAATGGACACTTTATATTCTAAACTGAATATAAATTTGACCCTTGGTCTCTTAACTGCCTGATCTCTATGGTGTGTTTGATAAAAGTATTTTTGTTGGTTTACAGGCCACCCCCAGAGGCCCTGAGCAATGCATTTAAAAGTTCTGGGTGGCTGTGAATGACCATCAAAGTAGGAGATAAATATCTTAGCTGGCTAGGCAGACCAAGAAGTAGATAGCCTGCTTAAAGGAAAAGCAAGCTCTAAGCTGTTCTCAATCAGATCCACAAACAATTTCTCGCAGTAAAATGTGTTGTTGTTTGTTTCTCAGAGATGAGGAATGAGGAGGAACCCCTCTTAGGCTCTTCTGATGATTTTTTAGGTTAAGGCTGAGTCCCTGAGTACAAATGATTGATTGCCTGGCTCATATCCCAGTGCTGATGGAGCACACAGGATGGTTCCCTGGTGACACATGTGAGGGTAGGAGTGGAATTTCACATTTCTCACTGCTGGAAGGGCAGTGTTTTCCACCCATTGTTCATTCTGAAAGCTCTCTTCAGTCCCAGCCTGTGTGTTGTCACTGGAGGAGGAAAGAGAATGAATTCTGTGTTCCCCACGGTGCACTGAAGCCTAAGGACCAAGTTCCTTTCATCTAAAAAGCCAAAAATGATGATTTCCTCAAGAGCAAAGAGTGTTCGTTGCTTCTTTGGCTGCAGAGACATATCTGTATCTGCTCTGCGACTCCATCCTGAAATCTGGGGTGTGGCTGAAGTAGCCATGTTAAGGGCATTCACAAATAACCTCTTTTATTTAAAAGGGTGGGGGTGGGGGGTGGTGTGGGAGGAAATGTAGGAACAGCCTTATGTTCTATATTTTATTTCAGATTTTTAAATATTATGAAAAGGAAGAAGGAGTAAGCATCTATGTATGGTAAAGATATATTTGTAAGTTAGTATGTATACTATATATAGTTAAATATTTTTTGCCACTTTGTAATTTCCAGGCATGGTATGAATAAATCTACACTTGGCTTAACTTAATGCAGTTGAATTGATTTCTTCCTGCTAACCTGTGATTCTCTCTCAGTGGGAAATAATCAATAAGGTCAGTTGGGCCCACTTTTGCACGTCATTGGTCCTAGTTTTAATCTTGGTAATCCTGGCTGTAAACCACCCACTATGGAGGCAGATTGATTGGCAGCAATATTTGCTCAATGATTTTGTGGCCATATTTGAGACACATTTTAGCTTATGACTTGGTGTAACAGTTTCTCCTTTAGAGTTTAGTGCCTGTTTTCTTTCTTATACTGCAAAGGGCCTATTGAAAGGAAGCTTGGGGAAAATAAACTTGACAGGAAGGGAAATGAAATAAGTTTTAAACTGGATCTGAAAGGGAAATAATAATAATAAAATTAAAGCACTATAGAGCCTTAGTGCTCGAGGAATTTGAATTGGATTCGACGTGGGGATGGAGAAGGTCATAACATTTAGTCCAGAAGTAAAAATTGCCATCAGAATCACTAAGCTAAATTTAATCCCAATTCCTTCTCATTAGGTGAGTAGCAGCCACCTCACCTTTTCCTTCTTTTGTAAAGAATATCTTTTATGTATCACAAGTGAAGAGAGTGCTGAATATGATGCCTTCCTTTAGCCTCATATGATAGTTGTATAAATTTTTGGTGAAGTCACACATGAAGGGGATATATAAATCCAGCATCACTGCCCAAGTCCTTTCAGTCCAGCATATGTTGAAAAATCCTATTTGAATGGTGAAAAGAGAAGAAAAAGAATTCTTCCTCCACCCACCCAGCCATTCCACCCATCAATCATTTATGACAATCTTCAGACCAAAAGACTTGTTAAAGAGAGTAAAATGATATAAGCAAAGTGCTTAGCATAGGACCTGGTTTGTGTATTACTATATTAGTTTGCTAGGGCTGCCATAGCAAAGTACCACAAAGTGGGTGGCGTAAATAACAGAACTGTATTGTCTCGCAGTTCTGGAGGCTAAAAGTCCAAGATCAAGGTGTTGGCAAGGTTACTTCCTTCTAAGGCTGTGACAGAGAAACTGTTCCAGGCCCCTCTCCTAGCCTCTTGTGGTCTTCAGGCAATTTTTGGCAGTCCTTGGCTTGCAGATGCATCACCCTATCTCTGCCTTCGCCTTCATCGCCTTCATGTGCTATTCTCCCTGTGTGCATACCCATCTCTGTGTTTCAGTTTCCCCTTTTTATAAGGACACTAGTCATATTGAATTAGGACCCACCCTAATGACCTCATCGCAACTACTTCTGCAATGACTCTTATTTCCAAATAAAGTCACATTCCGAGATATTGGGGGTTAAAACTTCATATAAATTTTGGGAGGACACGGTTCAACCCATAATAATTATTATCATTTATTATTATATCTTCATTATTTCTTACTTTTCATAGTTTCCTTTTTACTATAAATCTATTCTCTACCCTGCAGAGAATTAAAAATTTGCAAAAATAGAAAAAAGTAGAGAGGTGAAGAAATCAGAATATCAATGCATAGTGGGCATATCTTCAAGTAATGATGAACTGTTGGGCATAGCCACCATATTCAGGCATTAATGTTTCAGGTAAGAGGATCCAGAACAACTGGCTAGCCCAATCCAGTGAAGCAGCAGAGCTAGTCATTAGTTATACCCCAGCCATCCAGAGTGTTGGCAGTCTCTCCAACGCTAAGATTTTGGTATCCTTTCATACAGTGAGCAGGCAGTTGGCGTGGAGTCCCCTGCATCACAGGTGTCATGCGCATTTTAGATTTATTAAAAAGCCCACGAAAAAGAAATACCCTTTGGAGCAATATAGCCTTAAATCCAACAATTTCCCACAGTATCACAGCAAAGGTCCCCCCCGGCAGCTGTTGAGATGGTTAGCCAGTAATTCTTCAAAACATTTTTTTCTGACACAACATTTTCCTTTGTAAGAACGTGAAGGTTTGATTCCTCCAGAGCCCATTACATAGACAGATTGGCCCCTGAGATAATTACAAGAAAATAGTCTAATGGGCTCGATTAAAAAAATCCCAAGACCCAGATGAGTCTTCCTACACACACACAAATATAATTTCTTACCTAAAGGCATAGAAACAGCATTCAGTTCACCTGTTTATATTTGGATACTAGGCTAATATCGATCTGTCAAAACAGACTTGTAGAACCAGAATATTTTTACTCTACTCTGCTTCAAAAATAATCTAGGATGACATTCAAGGATGTATCAAATATGACATGATAGACTACGTTAAAAGTTATGTGGCCTAAAATTGTGTACTCTCAGTATCAGAATCTGGCCTCCCAGCACAGGCAGGAGTAGCAGCTCTCACAAACCTGACAGGTGGTGACGCAGTCCTTCTTGAGATGGCATGATTCTCAGAGCTCTGAGTTCTGTCCCCACGTCCTGAGAGGCGGTCACCCCTCGTATTATACCCCTAGCTATTGATTCCCATTTGCCCTGTAGAGGGGTGAGAGAGTAGAAAAATCCTTAGGTTTCCAAGAAGCATGCCATCTACAAGACACCAGAAGTGTTGCACCCTCCACTCCTAGAAAGGTGGGATTTGTATGAATATGCAGCACTGTCAGCTCATAATTTTTACCTTCCCCTGACACCAACATGTCCAACTTCAGATTATAAGTACATTTTTAATGTATAAGAAAATGTTTTAGAAGGTGAAAAAAAAATCAGTTTCATTAGGTTAAGACACTGTATTAAGCTCATCTCTGTCCTGTACTCTCTTAGTGTCCGAGGCACATATGTACATGGAGAAAGGGGGGTTGCCTGCTAGACAAGAACCTTCCTTACTGCATGCGCTCCATCCTTATCAACGAGGTTTTTTCAAAATCTCTGTGATAAGCATAGGAATTACCTGGGGAATTTTTCAAATTGCAGATGCCTAGATCCCCATTCCTAAAGAATCTGATTCAGTAGAACTGGGGTGGGACCCAAAAATCTACATTTTTTTTTTTTTTTTGAGACGGAGTCTTGCTCTGTCACTTGGCTGGAGTGCAGTGGTGCGATCTCAGCTCATTGCCACCTCCACCTCCTGGGTTCAAGTGATTCTCCTGCCTCAGTCACCTGAGTAGCTGGGATGGAATCTGCATTTCTTTTTTTTTTTTTTATTATACTTTAGGTTTTAGGGTACATGTGCACAATGTGCAGGTTTGTTACATATGTATCCATGTGCCACGTTGATTTCCTGCACCCATTAACTCGTCATTTAGCATTAGGTA
This sequence comes from Symphalangus syndactylus, assembly GCF_028878055.3. NCBI lineage: Eukaryota > Metazoa > Chordata > Mammalia > Primates > Hylobatidae > Symphalangus > Symphalangus syndactylus. The sequence continues at coordinate 40,104,622 of NC_072429.2, forward strand.
TATCTCCTAATGCTGTCCCTCCCCCCTCCCCCAACCCCACAACAGTCCCCGGAGTGTGATGTTCCCCTTCCTGTGTCCATGAGTTCTCATTGTTCAATTCCCACCTATGAGTGAGAACATGCAGTGTTTGGTTTTTTGTCCTTGCGATAGTTTACTGAGAATGATGTTTTCCAGTTTCATCCATGTCCCTACAAAGGATATTAACTCATCCTTTTTTATGGCTGCATAGTATTCCATGGTGTATATGTGCCACATTTTCTTAATCCAGTCTATCGTTGTTGGACATTTGGGTTGGTTCCAACTCTTTGCTATTGTGAATAGTGCCGCAATAAACATACGTGTGCATGTGTCTTTATAGCAGCATGATTTATAGTCCTTTGGGTATATACCCAGTAATGGGATGGCTGGGTCAAATGGTATTTCAAGTTCTAGATCCCTGAGGAATCGCCACACTGACTTCCACAATGGTTGAACTAGTTTACAGTCCCACCAACAGTGTAAAAGTGTTCCTATTTCTCCACATCCTCTCCAGCACCTGTTGTTTCCTGATTTTTTAATGATGGCCATTCTAACTTGTGTGAGATGGTATCTCACTGTGGTTTTGATTTGCATTTCTCTGATGGCCAGTGATGATGAGCATTTCTTCATGTGTTTTTTGGCTGCATAAATGTCTTCTTTTGAGAAGTGTCTGTTCATGTCCTTTGCCCACTTTTTGATGGGGTTGTTTGTTTTTTTCTTGTAAATATGTTTGAGTTCATTGTAGATTCTGGATATTAGCCCTTTGTCAGATGAGTAGGTTGCAAAAATTTTCTCCCATTCTGTAGGTTGCCTGTTCACTCTGATGGTAGTTTCTTTTGCTGTGCAGAAGCCCTTTAGTTTAATTTGATCCCATTTGTCAATTTTGGCTTTTGTTGCCATTGCTTTTGGTGTTTTAGACATGAAGTCCTTGCCCACGCCTATGTCCTGAATGGTATTGCCTAGGTTTTCTTGTAGGATTTTAATGATTTTAGGTCTAACATTTAAGTCTTTAATCCATCTTGAATTAATTTTTGTATAAGGTGTAAGGAAGGGATCCAGTTTCAGCTTTCTACATATGGCTAGCCAGTTTTCCCAGCACCATTTATTAAATAGGGAATCCTTTCCCCATTTCTTGTTCTTGTCAGGTTTGTCAAAGATCAGATAGTTGTAGATATGCGGCATCATTTCTGAGGGCTCTGTTCTGTTCCATTGATCTATGTCTCTGTTGTGGTACCAGTACCATGCTGTTTTGGTTACTGTAGCCTTGTAATATGGTTTGAAGTCAGGTAGGGTGATGCCTCCAGCTTTGTTCTTTTGGCTTAGGATTGACTTGGCGATGCGGGCTCCTTTTTGGTTCCATATGAACTTTAAAGTAGTTTTTTCCAATTCTGTGAAGAAAGCCATTGGTAGCTTGATGGGGATGGCATTGAATCTATAAATTACCTTGGGCAGTATGGCCATTTTCACGATATTGATTCTTCCTACCCATGAGCATGGAATGTTCTTCCATTTGTTTGTATCCTCTTTTATTTCATTGAGCAGTGGTTTGTAGTTCTCCTTGAAGAGGTCCTTCACATCCCTTGTAAGTTGGATTCCTAGGTATTTTATTCTCTTTGAAGCAATTGTGAATGGGAGTTCACTCATGATTTGGCTCTCTGTTTGTCTGTTATTGGTGTACAGGAATGCTTGTGATTTTTGTACATTGATTTTGTATCCTGAGACTTTGCTGAAGTTGCTTATCAGCTTAAGGAGATTTTGGGCTGAGACGATGGGGTTTTCTAGATATACAATCATGTCATCTGCAAACAGGGACAATTTGACTTCCTCTTTTCCTAATTGAATACCCTTTATTTCCTTCTCCTGCCTGATTGCTCTGGCTAGAACTTCCAGCACTATGTTGAATAGGAGTGGTGAAAGAGGGCATCCCTGTCTTGTGCTAGTTTTCAGAGGGAATGCTTCCAGTTTTTGCCCATTCAGTATGATATTGGCTGTGGGTTTGTCGTAGATAGCTCTTATTATTTTGAGATACGTCCCATCAATACCTAATTTATTGAGAGTTTTTAGCATGAAGGGTTGTTGAATTTTGTCAAAGGCCTTTTCTGCATCTATTGAGATAATCATGTGGTTTTTGTCTTTGGTTCTGTTTATATGCTGGATTACATTTATTGATTTGCATATGTTGAACCAGCCTTGCATCCCAGGGATGAAGCCCACTTGATCATGGTGGATAAGCTGTTTGATGTGCTGCTGGATTCGGTTTGCCAGTATTTTATTGAGGATTTTTGCATCAATGTTCATCAAGGACATTGGTCTGAAATTCTCTTTTTTGGTTATGTCTCTTCCAGGCTTTGGTATCAGGATGATGCTGGCTTCATAAAATGTCTTAGGGAGGATTCCCTCTTTTTCTATCGATTGAAATAGTTTCAGAAGGAATGGTACCAGTTCCTCCTTGTACCTCTGGTAGAATTCGGCTGTGAATCCATCAGGTCCTGGACTCTTTTTGGTTGGTAAGCTATTGATTATTGCCACAATTTCAGAACCTGTTATTGGTCTATTCAGAGATTCAACTTCTTCCTGATTTAGTCTTAGGAGGGTGTATTTGTCGAGGAATTTATCCATTTCTTCTAGATTTTCTAGTTTATTTGCGTAGAGGTGTTTGTAGTATTCTCTGATGGTAGATTGTATTTCTGTGGGATCGGTGGTGATATCCCCTTTTTCATTTTTTATTGCCTCTATTTCATTCTTCTCTCTTTTCTTCTTTATTAGTCTTGCTAGCGGTCTATCAATTTTGTTGATCTTTTCAAAAAACCAGCTCCTGGATTCATTAATTTTTTGAAGGGTTTTTTGTGTCTCTATTTCCTTCAGGTCTGCTCTGATTTTAGTTATTTCTAGACTTCTGCTAGCTTTTGAATGTGTTTGCTCTTGCTTTTCTGGTTCTTTTAATTGTGATGTTAGGGTGTCAATTTTGGATCTTTCCTGCTTTCTCTTGTGGGCATTTAGTGCTATAAATTTCCCTCTACACACTGCTTTGAACGTGTCCCACAGATTCTGGTATGTTGTGTCTTTGTTCTTGTTGGTTTCAAAGAACATCTTTATTTCTGCCTTCATTTCATTATGTACCCAATAGTCATTCAGGAGCAGGTTGTTCACTTTCCATGTAGTTGAGCGGTTTTGAGTGAGTTTCTTAATCCTGAGTTCTAGTTTGATTGCACTGTGGTCTGAGAGACAGTTTGTTATAATTTCTGTTCTTTTACATTTGCTGAGGAGAGCTTTACTTCCAACTATGTGGTCAATTTTGGAATAGGTGTGGTGTGGTGCTGAAAAAAATGTATATTCTGTTGATTTGGGGTGGAGAGTTCTGTAGATGTCTATTAGGTCCACTTTGTGTAGAGCTGAGTTCAATTCCTGGATATCCTTGTTAACTTTCTGTCTCGTTGATCTGTCTAGTGTTGACAGTGGGGTGTTAAAATCTCCCATTATTATTGTGTGGGAGTTTAAGTCCCTTTGTAGGTCACTCAGGACTTGCTTTATGAATCTGGGTGCTCCTGTGTTGGGTGCATATATATTTAGGATAGTTAGCTCTTCTTGTTGAATTGATCCCTTTACCATTATGTAATGGCCTTCTTTGTCTCTTTTGATCTTTGTTGGTTTAAAGTCTATTTTATCAGAGACTAGGATTGCAACCCCTGCCTTTTTTGTTTTCCATTTGCTTGATAGCTCTTCCTCCATCCCTTTATTTTGAGTCTATGTGTGTCTCTGCACGTGAGGTGGGTTTCCTGAATACAGCACACTGATGGGTCCTGACTCCTTATCCAGTTTGCCAGTCTGTGTCTTTTAATTGGAGCATTTGGCCCATTTACATTTAACGTTAGTATTGTTATGTGTGACTCTGATCCTGTCATTATGATGTTAGTTGGTTATTTTGCTCGTTAGTTGATGCAGTTTCTTCCTAGCCTCGATGGTCTTTACAATTTGGCATGTTTTTGCAGGGGATGGTACCGGTTGTTCCTTTCCATGTTTAGTACTTCCTTCAGGAGCTCTTTTAGGGCAGGCCTGGTGGTGACAAAATCACTCAGCGTTTGCTTGTCTGTAAAGTATTTTATTTCTCCTTCACTTATGAAGCTTAGTTTGGCTGGATATGAAATTCTGGGTTGAAAATTCTTTTCTTTAAGAATGTTGAATATCGGCCCCCACTCTCTTCTGGCTTGTAGAGTTTCTGCTGAGAGATCAGCTGTTAGTCTCATGGGCTTCCCTTTGTGTGTAACCCGACCTTTCTCTCTGGCTGCCCTTAACATTTTTTCCTTCATTTCACCTTTGGTGAATCTGACAATTATGTGTCTTGGAGTTGCTCTTCTCGAGGAGTATCTTTGTGGCGTTCTCTGTATTTCCTGAATCTGAATGTTGGCCTGCCTTGCTAGATTGGGGAAGTTCTCCTGGATAATATCTTGCAGAGTGTTTTCCAACTTGGTTCCATTCTCCCCGTCATTTTCAGGTACACCAATCAGACGTAGGTTTGGTCTTTTCACATAGTCCCAAATTTCTTGGAGGCTTTGTTCATTTCTTTTTATTCTTTTTTCTCTAAACTTCCCTTCTCGCTTCATTTCATTCATTTCATCTTCCATCAGCGATACCCTTTCTTCCAGTTGATCGCATCTGCTACTGAGGCTTCTGCAATCTTCGTGTAGTTCTTGAAACTTGGCTTTCAGCTCCATCAGCTCCTTTAAGCCCTTCTCTCCATTGATTATTCTAGTTATCCATTCTTCTAATTTTTTTTCAAAGTTTTTAACTTCTTTGCTATTGTTTTGAATTTCCTCCCGTAGCTCAGAGTAGTTTGATCGTCTGAAGCCTTCTTCTCTCAACTCATCAAAGTCATCCTCCATCCAGCTTTGTTCCGTTGCTGGTGAGGAACTGCGTTCCTTTGGAGGAGGAGAGGTGCTCTGCTTTTTAGAGTTTCCAGTTTTTCTGCTCTGTTTTTTCCCCATCTTTGTGGTTTTATGTACTTTTGGTCTTTGATGATGGTGATGCACAGATGGGTTTTTGGTGTGGATGTCCTTTCTGTTTGTTAGTTTTCCTTCTCCCAGACAGGACCCTCAGCTGCAGGTCTGTTGGAGTTTACTAGAGGTCTCCTCCAGACCCTGTTTGGCTGAGTGTCAGCAGCGGTGGCTGCAGAACAGCTGATTTTTGTGAGACCACAAATTCAGCTGTCTGATAGTTCCTCTGGAAGTTTTGTCTCAGAGGAGTACCCAGCCCATTGAGGTGTCAGTCTGTCCCTACTGGGGGGGTGCCTCCCAGTTAGGCTGCTCAGGGGTGAGGGACCCACTTTAGGAGGCAGTCTGTCCGTTCTCAGATCTCCAGCTGCGTGCTGGGAGAACCACTACTCTCTTCAAAGCTGTCAGTCAGACAGGGACATTTAATTCTGGGGAGGTTCCTGCTGAATTTTTGTTTGTCTGTGCCCTGCCCCCAAAGGTGGAGCCTACAGAGGCAGGCAGGCCTCCTTGAGCTGTGGTGGGCTCCACCCAGTTGGAGCTTCCTGGCTGCTTTGTTTAGCTAAGCAAGCCTAGGCAATGGCGGGCGCCCCTCCCCCAGCCTCGCTGCCGCCTTGCAGTTTGATCTCAGACTGCTGTGCTAGCAATCAGCGAGACTCCGTGGGCATAGGACCCTCTGAGCCAGGTGCGGGACACAGTCTCCTAGTGTGCCGTTTTCCAGGCCCGTTGGAAAAGCGCAGTATTGGGGTGGGACTGACCCGATATTCCAGGTGCCGTCTGTTACCCCTTTCTTTGACTAGGAAAGGGAACTCCCTGACCCCTTGCGCTTCCCGAGTGAGGCAATGCCTCGCCCTGCTTCGGCTCGCGCACAGTGCGCTTCACCGACTGTCCTGCACCCACTGTTTGGCACTCCCTAGTGAGATGAAACCGGTACCTCAAGCAGAAATGCAGAAATCACCCGTCTTCTGTGTCGCCCAGGCTGGGAGCTGGAGACCGGAGCTGTTCCTATTCGGCCATCTTGGTTCCACCCCCGGAATCTGCATTTTTAATGTGTTCCTTTGGTGATTGTGAGCTTTGTGGCCTATGAGACGTAATTTGAGCAGCACTCTGCCCTCCAATGGTCTTCTTTCTTTTAGAACACTAATTTTTGCATTATTATCCTACCATCACTTTTTCAAAGTGGAATTTTTTTCATGTTCATCTGTGAAAAAATATGCTCATTGTGAAAAAATAATCAGAAAGTGTGAGTAAAAATCATCAGTTTTTCAGCACTGAGATGGAATTACCCTAAATATTTTAATGACATCCATCAAGAACTTTTATCTGTGTGTGTGTGTGTATGTGTGTGTGTGTGTCATCTCATTTTAAAATATTAATCTGGCAGACCCAAATTTATGGAAAAAGAGGGAGGTAGCTTCCACAAGACCTTTTTCTTCCAGAGGTAACAACTTTTTCTTTGAGTTCTGTGACTCCAAGAGCTCTTCATTTACAACAGCCTCTTCCTATGGTGGTTTCAAAGCTCCTTATTTACACCTCTACCTGGAGCACTCTTCTTTAAAGACTGGGTTAACTGCCAGGTGCTCTTAGTAACTTAGACATAACAGAAATTGCCCATCATCTCCAAGATACTTTTTTCTTGCAAACATTATCTTGTCACCACAGAGCTGTTCTCTTTTATCACTTGTACACCTCTTTCACTTGGAAAAATTAGGTCACATCAACATTTCACCTATTCATTTTTCTACCTTTGGTGAGAACCATCATTTAGCATTGCACCTCTGAGAAGTCTTTTCTAGCTAGAGAGGGCTCCGAAACTACATTTCCCAAGGATCCCCATTTATTCAGTGCTTTGCAATCATTGTGAGGTCTTAGATTCCTTTGAGAATCTGATGAAAATGATAATCCCTCACTCCTAAAACCAATGCACATATTCGCACCCACAGTTTTCCAAGTATTTTCAAGAGGTCCAAGGAATCTAAGTTAAGGATACCCCCTGGTAGTATGTCCTCAGCAGACTGAGTTCCCTCAAATCTACAAAGGATTCCCAACAGACATTACTCATTAAAATAAGTATTAAGCATCAAGTATGTAGCAGACACTGCATTGGGGTACTGGGGATACAAAGAGAAACATAGGAGCCTTTGTTTTAAGAATCTCAGGATAGAAATGGAAGCAGATGGATAAATAGTGATCATGGAATGTGAGAAGTACATGAAACGCAGCAGGGCTAGAGTAAAATGTTCTTAAATTATAATTGTGGCTTCTTTCCTTAAAATCTTTGATGCATCCTCTTCCTATCATGCACAAAGACCTTCCTCATGAACCTCAAGTTTACTTCTCTAATATATTCTGAACATGTGTCCTTCCTTTGCCCAGCCCTGGCACTTCATGCTTCCATCTCATTGAAATCTCTGTTGGTCCCCAAATGTACCATGTTCTATGAGTCTTCATATGAGTTTTCCCCCAACCCTGGCATTCTTTCCTCCCCATTCTTTGCCCTTTGGCCAGGCTGACTCTCATTTGTCTTTTAACAGTAGGTTTGGAATGCCTTCTCCATGGTGCTTCCCCTAATTTCTCTAAATTCTATTTAGATGCACTTCTTGACAAGTACAGTGGCTCACACTTGTAATCCCAGCACTTTGGGAGGCCAAGGCAAGAGGATTGTTTGAACCCCCGTGTTCCAGACCAGCTTGGGCAACATAGTTGAGATCCTGTCTTTACATAAATAAAAACTATTTGGATGCAGTGGTGTATACCTGTAGTCCTAGCTACTCAAGAGGTTCGGGGGATGGGGAATCACTTGAGCTCAGGAGGTCAAGGCTGCTGTAAGCCACGATCACGCCACTACACTCCAGCCTGGGCAACACAGTGAGATCCTGTCTCTTAAAAAAAAAATAGATGCACTTCTTAGATGTTATCCTTATCTTAATTCCTATTGCATTATATTACAATGTATATGTCTTCATTAGTCTGTGTCCCTCACCAGACAGTAATATCCTCAATGGCAGGGACTATCATATTCACAGTTCTAGTCACACCAACTAATGACTAATAGTTAATAAATATTTGAATTAATTTATGAATTAATCTGATTAAAAAACCCTCAACATAATTAGTTTTATTGCTCTCTAGTATAAGCTAGAATAAAGAACCCTACCTATATCCTCTCTGAGAAATATGGTCTATAATTAGAACTTTAATGACATCTGACCAAGGTGCTCTCTGCCCATAAGGAATCTGACTCTTGGTTCCTTGGTACACACAGAAGGAGACACAGAGCTGAGGGCAGTTAACTAGGAGTTGTTCAACCATCATTTGCTTAACACTGTGCAAAATACTTTGGGAAGTAAAGATGTATTTCTCCCTTCTTTCAAGAACCTACTGTTGGGAATACAAGAGTTCCCCAGGTGAAATCTTGCTAGTATGTAATTTAGTACCAAATTATGAATAAAATAAGATGACATTTAAAGTCACTTCCAACTAGTTTTTCTGTGAAGCTAAGATTTTTTTTTTTTTTTTGAGACTGAGTCTCACTTTGTTGCCCAGGCTGGAGTGCATTGGCATGAACTCGGCTCACTGCAAGCTCCGCCTCCCAGGTTCATGCCATTCTCCTGCCTCAGCCTCCTGAGTAGCTGGGACTACAGGCACCCGCCACCACGCCCCACTAATTTTTTGTGTTTTCAATAGAGACGGGGTTTCACCGTGTTACCCAGGATGGTCTCGATCTCCTGACCTCGTGATCCGCCTGCCTCAGCCTCCCAAAGTGCTGGGATTACAGGTGTGAGCCACCGCGCCCGACCCGAAGCTAAGATTTTTTATATCACCTAACTGTGCTAAACACGCTATGGCATGTCTTTCAAACCACACTGAGAGTAACGATCATGTGTTGATGGTCTTTGTACCTTCAAGGTCGAACATAGACCCGAGGTCTGAGTAGGTTTCTAACAATTTTTTTTTTTTTTTTTTTTTTTTTGAGACAGGGTCTCACTCTGTCACCCAGGCTGGAGTGCAGTGGCATGATCTCAGCTCACTGCAATGTCCACCTCCTGGGCTCGAGTGAGCCTCGCACCTCAGCATCCCAAGTAGCTGGGACTACAGGTGTGAGCCACCACACCTGGCCTCCAACAACACTTGTTAAACCAAATACACTGAAAGAAGATGGTGACACCCACCATAAATATAACACCTGACTGGAGTTTCCCATTTATAAATTTTTCCACTGGGATAAAAGGCTTATATACTAAATAAGCATTGTTTATTCTTCACTGTATATTACTTAGGGGTTATGACACATTGACAAAAATTAACGTGGCAAAAAAAGTGGAATGGATCAAAAAGTACAAGCTTTAAAATCAGGCATACCTGATTCAAATCCCAGCTCTTCTGCAGGCTTGACAAGTAACCTTCCATTGATTCCATAGATATTTGTTGAATCATGCTCTGTGCAAGGCAATGTGCTAAGTGTTAAAGAGGTAAAAGTAAATATTCTCTACAATCTTGGAGCTTTCAATCACTTTCTTCAGGCTCTTTATCTGTAATGTGGAGCCAACAATGTTTTCTTGGAAAGCTACTGGCAAGATGAAGCATAATATGTATCAAAATGCCCACGCTAGGTCTTTGCATGAAGTACACGCCCAATAAATGCTACTAGAAGGCACAGCTCCTATAATCTAATCAGGACAAGTCAATGAACATTCACAGTGCAGCTAAAGCTCTCTGCCAGTATGAAGTCCCCAGTAGCTACTGAACCCTTGAGATGTGGCTAGTCAAAATTGAGATGTGCTGTAAGTATGAAATACACACCAGGATTTGAAGACTTAGCATGAAAATAAGACAATAAAATAACTTAGTAATATTTTATATTCATTACATGTTAAAAGGATAATATTTCAATAAATTGAGTTAAATAAAATGCTATGCATGATTCATTTTACCTGTTTTTATTTTTTAAATGTTACCATTAGAAAATTAAAAATTATATATGGCTCACATTATTTCTATTGAACAGTCCAGGGTTAGAGAGTAAATATATGTTATAGGTTCCAAAAAGAACCAACTAGAGATGACAAAGGTGATCCAGAAATGTGTACCACTAGGTAATGACTGAGCAGGGATGAAAACATAAAGCTGCAATCCTGCTTTTGTGCCCTCATGGTGGTATTAATAGTAATTAACAGATTACACTGGAGTCAGAACATTCTCATTCACTTTAGTTCAAATACCAATTGTGGGATGTACCCATGTACACACCTAGGAAAGGGGTTGGTGCTGGGGGCTGGGAGGAAGCTGGCAGAGATGTCCTCAAGACTTACGATGGCTGCTATGATTCACTTCTTCATTTGGAGGCATGTTAAAGCAGATAGGCTTTAGACATATGAGGTTTGGATGTCAGCATCATTTATTCCTGCATGATCTGGGGCAAGTTAGTTATCTCTCCGGGCCTCAGTTTACTCATTTTAAAAATGATGGTAATAATAATAACTAGATCACAAGATTTCTGTGATGACTGAAGGAGCAAATGCATGTAAAATATGTGGCAGGGCATAACCCTCAGTTGTTAGTTATTGTCGCTGTATTAGTCTGTTCTCACACTGCTAATAAAGACATACCCAACAATGGGTAACTTATAAAGGAAAGAGGTTTAATTGACTCACAGTTCAGCATGGCTGGGGAGGCCTCAGGAAACTTAAAATCATGTCAAAAGAGGAAGCAAATACATCCTTCTTCACATGGAGGCAGGAAGGAGAATAATGAGTGCCCAGTGAAGGGAAAAGCTGCTTATGAAACCATCAGATCTCATCAGAACTAACTCACTATTCTAAGAACAGGATGGGGGAAACTGCTCCCATGATTCAATGATCTCCACCTGGTCCCTCCCATAACACGTGGGGATTATGGGAACTACAATTCAAGATGAGATTTGGGTGGGGACACAGCCAAACTAAATCAGTCACCATCACAGTCTATTTTATGTAATCATAAATAATAATGCCCACCACATATTTAGTATTCAATAAATACTTGTTGAATGAATGAAATAGGTCATCATCATCAAATCAAGCAATAGATGACTCTTTATTCCTGAAATTCCACTGTCGTCAGGTAGGATCCTGCTGCTATATCTCTGAATGTGGGTGTGAGTCTTGTAAGAACAGCCACAGCTACTAAGAACTGCTGACTAAGTTGTCTCTTGTTTTGACAAGTGTCCCTCAGCGTTGACTCTACCCTCAGGCCACTCCATAGCCATTCCAGCAACGTCCATGGTTTTATATTTCCCTTATCCTTTCCACTTTTCCATTATACCCGAGTGTGAGACTCTTTTTTCCCCCCATCCAATTTAATCATATAAACCTGCTCTGATTTAGAATCTCCTTTGCAGCTAATCGAACCTTGCAGCATTCTATTAGCTCTTCCTATTTGCTCTCAGCCCAAGCTGAGGCATCTGGGATTATTATGTAATAACTTGGGCTCATATCTGGTCAGTATATACCATCCCTTTTCATTCTGCAAATCCCCTCGGGGTTCTCTGTCTGTTTGCAAGGGGTGGGAGAAGAGAGTAGAAGGATTGTGGTGGGGGTTTTGGTGGGAGGGGACTGTTTGCTAAGAGTTATTATCCCACACTTATCAGTATTAAACTGGATTTGACAACTCATAGCCTGGGATTTAAATGATCTAAATCCTGCTTCATTTGGCAGCCTGGTTTTACCCATTATTTATTGTGCTACCCAATTTATTATCATCGGCACACTCAGAGGCTTGGCCTGCGGTGTCTTCACAGCCAAGTGATTTATACAAATAATAAAAAAGATGGGGGTTCCTAGCAATGAAATTCAAAGCAATTCCACCTCTCCTTTTCCTCTCATCTAGCTCAGTTCATCTCTTACACATTAAGCCTTGGCCTTCTTACTTCTTCTAGAGAAATTCATCCTCAGCTTCCTTCTGATCCCTGGAAGGAAATGCTATTGGCAGGGAAAGGGGAGGGTAATAAAAGTGACGATTTAGGTTGGTGCAAAAGTAATTGTAGCTTTTGCCATTAAAAGTAATTGCAAAAACTCCAATTACTTTTGCACCAGTCTAATAGAATTGCAAAACATAAGTATCATCAGGTCTTCATATAGAAGATACCATGCAAATCCTCTCTATACGTTACAGGATTTGGTTGTCACACAAGCACTTTGAGGTAGACATTGATTTTATCCCATTTGACAGCAGAGGGTCTCAGTTTGAAAGATGCTGCATCTCAGTCTCGGGAGGACAGAGTGGGAGAGAGAAGCATGGCCAGGGGATGGGGTGTCTGGAATATGGCCAGAATGAGGGGTAATACTGGTACCAAAACTGTAATGTAGCAGTTCAGAACATGAGCTTTGAAATCAAACAAACCTGGAAGTGAATTCCAGTTCTTTAACCTATTAAGTTGTAGGACCATAAGTAACCAGTCTGTGCCTCAGTTTCCTCACCTGCAAAGTGGGAATAACAAAGTAGATAGGTAGTTATGAGAACTGAATGAGATATTGTATATAGGGCATTTAACACAGTTTCACCATCTGTTAAAAATGGCTAATGGCCAGGCTCATACCTGTAATCCCACCACATTGGGAGGCCAAGGCAGGAGAAATTCTTGAGCCCAGGAGTTCAAGACCAGCCTGGGCAACGTAGGGAGGCCCCATCTCTACAAAAAAATAAAAACATTAGCCAGGTATGGTGGCGTGCATCTGTAGTCCCAGCTACTTGGGAGGCTAAGGTGGGAGGATCTGCTTGAGCCAGGGAAGTTAAGGCTGCAGTGAGCTGTGATCATGCCACTGCCCTCCAGCCTGAGCAACAGAGTGAAACCCTGTCTCAAAAATAAATAAATAAATAATAAAAAAATTTTTAAAAAACCTAACTCATTTTATCTTCACAACAACCCTATGAGGTAATATATGTAAAGCACTTAAAACAATTCCTGGGAATGCTCAATAAATGTTAGCTGTTATTACTACCACTACTATTACTACCACTACCGCTACTACTACTGCCGTTATTATTGTCTACTATTACTACCACCACCACTACTACTGCTGCTGCTATTATTGTCATGATTCAGATTCAATACAAAATCAGTACTTTCCAGCACGTATATTGCAAAGACCTTGAGTAGGGTCCTGGTAAGCTGAATTCACCCATGACAGTAATTATAGCCTATGCTACCATATAAATGACGTGTGTGTGTGTGTGTGTGTGTGTGTGTGTCTGTGTCTGTGTCTGTGTGTGGTTTTGTTTTCCTTGCCCCAGATCTACTTATGACCTTCTCAAACTGGTTGCCAATTCCAGACTTGGAGGGAGGTTAGTCTAAAGCTCTAACCCAAGCTTAGAACTTTAATATGGGAATTCAGTATCCTGTCATCTTATCTCTCTAGTCTCAAGCTTTAGCAAGTCTACTTGTATTAGTTCACATACTTCTTACTGAAAGCCAAATGTTAATGGGTAGTCTTCTATTTACTCATTTAGAATATTTATAATTAGAGAGCTTATTCATTTATTTAAAATATGGGCCAAGAGTAGCTCTGTTGGGGTATCTGCTGTGTTGAAACTGGAAGCCCCTCACTCCCAATTAATTTTATATCTTGCAAAACTATTTATGTTGGCATTGCCCCAAATAACATTTAGCAGTCCCATACTGCCACTGTTTTTTGACCACCCAGCCCTGTACTTTGGAAATACTGGAAATTTTATCCCATGTTCCCACATAACTTGCACTGAGTGGGTTACTTGCATATTTAGGGAAGAATATGAGTAACCAGATTGCGGGAACAGCACCTCCCACTGATTTACATTTGTAAAGGAAGTGATGCTGAGAGTTCATGGGGACCTAGAAGTCCAAATTCGGCCCATATTCTCTCCTATATCCTGTATCTAGAGCCAAGAATAATGTTAAGTATGTAAAAATAATTTTTGCAGTGAGTGTGTGTCAGTAATTTATGGCCAATAGATAGCATTGTTTTCAACACAACTTTGCTGAAGCAGCAATAGTAGAAGATGGGCTTTAGAATCAGCCTCCTTCATTAACTGTGTGGTCTTGAACAAGTTGTATAACGTCTATAAGCCTGGAGTGCCCCAGCTACAGAGTCTATATGGAAGTAGAATCAGTCTCATAGTGCTGTTTGAGGAGTAAGTGAAAAAATGCATTTAGAGTTTGTAGCTGAGCCCTTGACACAAAGTACTCAAATACTTGTTACTTATTAGTATTCCTCTTCTATTGATTTGCATATTCCTAAGCTTTTTACATACAGTAAATTTTATTGATGTGGTATTTGTTGCCTATTATAGTCTGATGGTGACAGTGCTATTAATGCTGTTATTGTTTGTGGTAAAAATATGTTTTACCATGAGCATGGTTTCAACTGGAATTCACTTCCAGGTTTGTTTTATGAAACATTTTGTATTTCCTCTTATACCTCTGCAAGATTGCCCTTTGTTCCTGATTTAAAGGCCATAGTTACTGTGGAAATTCCAAATCATGCCTCCTTTCTATTTTTGTCCATCCTCCCATTCCATCAGCTGTCACTTGGTTTTCACTTGCTCTGTGGAAAAACCGTAGTTTCTGTGTATTGGTAGCTGGGAGCCTGAGGCTTCAGACAAAATATTATCACTTATCAGTGCTGTAGCACTTGTATTAAAGAGGTCCTTGCAAAAATTTTTATCAATGTATGTGCACTAGAAATGCTGTTTTCTCCTGTGGTCAAAAGAAGTTATTGAAATTCTTATTCTCATTCTCAGCCCTATGCGGAGTGACTTACCTTTGACCTTTCACCATAAGTTAGAAGCAGAATAAATGAGTGATGATTTCAGCTGCCTCCTCCTTTCTTGGGGTAATGAATGAGTCAGCATCAAGGACTTTGCCAGGAGGCCTGAGTCATAAATATCCCTGCAATCCATCAAAAATCTCCACAGAAGGTTGTTTTTAAACGGGAAAGAGTTCCTGGACCTTATCTTAATCATCAAGTTAGTGGGGGATATTTATGCTTCTAACTTTGGGGTCAAAAAGAAAGGCTATAGCCAACAATATAGATAGAGAAATTAATATGACCCCATGATGAGAGGGCAAACTTCTCATAGAGGAAAGACAAAAAAAAAACTCAATGGACATACCCACTCTGTCCAAATTCTTGTCAGTTGTGTCACATTGTTGTTTTCCTAAAACTTATTGAGGATTTATCAGACGTCAGGCAGTGTGCTAGCTCCTTTATTTGCATTATGTCATTTCGTCTGCACACCTCCTTCATGAAAAGTGGAAAGATTTTCTTCACTGTTTTACAGAGGAGGAAATTGAGAATGAGGGTGACTGACTCTCCCAAGGTTTTGCAGCTAATAGATGGCAGAAATGTGCCTTGACCCTCAGATCCATCTGACTTCAAAGCCCAAGCTCTTAATTAGTCAGTTAAACTCTATGGGAAGCCATGGAAAATGAAGAGGGAAAGGAGAAGAATATACAGAAATGCAAGTTGGCCTTCTCTCTGCCACACGAAGTACTCATAGTACAGTACAGTCAAGGTCTCTTGCAAAATAATTTTAATTTTCCATTAGCACTATAAACAGAAAGCCAATGGATACTATAAGACCGTGAAAAAGTCCAGGCATCAGAGTCCTGAGGCTGCAGCAAACATCAGGTACCCAGCAGTACCACAGATTTTGCAGCCATTTTAAATGCTGGTAACTGGCAATAATTCTATATACCTGAAAACATCCCATTTTTGTCGCCATTCATTCTAACTTACTTGGAGTGCAGTCTCCTGTCAGGGATGTCTTTGTCACACACACAATATTTTGCTTATGAGAAGAATAACAAAATATGATTGTTGGATTAGCTGATAGAGCACGGATTGGAAAAGGAGCCAGCTGGTGTGTTGTATGTAGCTTCAGCAGGAAGATACATCTAATCTGTGTTTTTCTCTCCAAACTCACACCTCGCACACGGCTGAATCTTCCTCTCTAACCCTTTCCACTGTGAGCGTCAAAGGCCTCATCAGTTTCTTCTTGGAATGCAGAGAATATCTTTTGGCTACATTTCCTGGTCAGACTCCTCATGCCAATTCAGGCTTCCCTGATCACCTCTCTTTTTAATGATATACGTTTAATCTCCCTGTATTAGTCCATTTTTATGCTGATGATGAAGACATACCCAAGACTGGGAATAAAAAGAGGTTTAATTGGACTTACAGTTCCACATGTCTGGGGAGGAGGCCTCAGAAACATGTTGGGAGGTGAAAGGCACTTCTTACATGGTGGCGGCAAGAGAAAATGAGGAAGAAGCAAAAGTGAAAACCCCTGATAAACCCATTAGCTCTCATGAGACTTACTCACTATCATGAGAACAGCACGGGAAAGACTGGCCCTCATGATGCAATTACCTTCACCTGGGTCCCTCCCACAACATGTGGGAATTCTGGGAGATACAATTCAGGTGGAGATTTGGTGGGGACACAGCCAAACCATATTATTCTGCCCTTGGCCCCTCCAAATTTCATGTCTTCACATTTCAAAACCAATCATGCCTCCCCAATAGTCCCCCAAAGTCTTAACTCATTTCAGCATTAACCCAAAAGTCCACAGTCCAAAGTCTCATCTGAGACAAGGTAAGTCCCTTCTGCCTATGAGCCTTTAAAATCAAAAGCAAGCTAGTTACTCCCTAGATACAATGGGGGTACAGGTATTGGATAAATACAGCTATTCAAAATGCGAGATACTGGCCAAAACAAAGGGGTTACTGAGCCTATGCAAGTGTCTGAAATCCAGAGGGGCAGTCAAATTTTAAAGCTCCAAAATGATCTCCTTTGACTCCAGGTCCCACTGATGTAAGAATCTTAGGCAGCTCTGCCCCTGTGGCTTTGCAAGATATAGCCTCCCTCCTGGCTGCTTTCATGGGCTGGCATTGAGTGTCTGCAGCTTTTCCAGGCACATAGTGCAAACTGTCAGTGGATCTACCATTCTGGGGTCTAGAGGATGGTGGCCCTCTTCTCACCACTTCACTAGGCAGTACCCCAGTAGGGACTCTGTGTAGGGGCTCCAACCCCACATTTCCCTTCCCACACTGCCCTAGCAGAGGTTCTCCATGAGGGCCCTGCCCCTGCAGCAAACTTTTGCCTGGGCATCCAGGCGTTTCCATACATCTTCTGAAATCTAGGTGGAGGTTCCCAAACCTCAGTTCTTCACTTCTGTGCACCCACAGGCTCAATACCACATGGAAGCTGCCAAGGCTTGAGGCTTCCACATTCTGAAACCACAGGCCCAAGCTGTACGTTGGCCCCTTTCAGCCACAGCTGGAGCAGCTGGGATACAGGGCACCAAGTCCCTAAACTGCACATAGCATGAGGACCTGGGCCCAGTCCTCAAAACCACTTTTTCCCCCTGGGCCTCTGGGCCTCTGGGCCTGTGATGGGAGGGGCTTCCATGAAGGTCTCTGACATGGCCTGGAGACATTTTCCCCATGGTCTTGGGGATTGACATTAGGTTCCTGCTACTTATGCATATTTCTGCAGCCAGCTTGAATTTCTCCACAGAAAATGGGTTTTTGCATATTCAGGCTGCAAATTTCACGAACTTTTATGCTCTGTTTCCCTTTTAAAACTAAATGCCTTTAACAGTACTGAGATCACCTCTTGAATGCTTTGCTGCTTAAAAATTTCTTCTGCCAGATACCCTAAATCATCTCTCTCAAGTTCAAAGTTTCACAAACCTCTAGGGCAGGGGCAAAATGCCACCAGTCTCTTTGCTAAAACATAACAAGAGTCACCTTTGCTCCAGTTCCCAACAAGTTCCTCATTTCCATCTGAGACCACCTCAACTTGGATTTTATTGTCCATATCGCTATCAGCATTTTGGGCACAGCCATTCAACAAGTCTCTAGGAAGTTCCAAACTTTCCCACATTTTCCTTTCTTCTTCTGAGCCCTTCAAACTGTTCCAATCTCTGCCTGTTACCCAGTTCCAAAGTTGCTTCCACATTTTTGGGTAGCTCTTCAGCAACACCCCACTCCTGGTACCAATTTGCTGTATTAGTCTGTTTTCATGCTGCTGATAAAGACATACCTGAGACTGGAAAGAAAAAGAGGTTTAATTGGACTTACATAGTTCCACATGACTGGGGAGGCCTCAGAATCATGGCAACAGGCAAAAAGCACTTCTTACTTGGTAGCGGCAAGAGAAAATGACAAAGAAGCAAAAGTGGAAGCCCCTGATAAACCCATCAGATCTCATGAGACTTATTCACTATCATGAGAATAGCACGGGAAAGACCAGTCCCTATGATTCAACTAACTCCCCCTGGGTCCCTCCCACAACACGTGGGAATTCTAGGACATACAATTCAAGTTGAGATTTCAGTGGGGACACAGCCAAACCATACCACTTCCCAACTGTTGGAGTATTATTTTGCTCCACACGAAGACAGGAGAGCAAAGTATTAACCAACAGGATGTGGAGTGCAGCAGTCCCACAGAGATCTGTTAACTCTGTGACTCTGAGCATGTACAGAATATAATCTCTGAGCCCATTCTCTCTTCTGGGAGAAAAAATAAACACACCTATTCAATGTTTTTGCTGCTTAGTAAGTGATAATCTCTCTTATCACTAAACATGGGGAAAAGGTGTTATTTAAAAATATTCTGTTTATAGGAGTCACACAGTGGAATGGATAATACTGAGAAGAAAACATTTTTCCCCTTCCTGATTCTGAGCTCTCATAGGTAACATTTGCTACATTGGTATCTCTCCATTCCCTGTCCTTGCTTTCCTTTTGTTGGGGAATCATTGCATCTAAAAAAAAAAAAAAAAAAGTAAGTGTTTCTCTAGCAATCATATTCGGAGAAAATAAAACAGTTTTTTAAAGTGAGTGAGTTACTTTGTGGTATTTAAAATTATACATGCTTATTACAGAAAACTGAGAAATAGAATTATCTCAAAAGAGCAAAAGTAAAATTTTAAACTCCATCCAAGCACACAAATACTGCATGATCTCACTTATATGTGGAATCTAAAAAAATCAGACTCATAGAAGTATAAAGTAAAATGGTGGTTACCAGGGGCTGGTTTTCAGAGTTAGGGGTTGAGATAGGGGAAGGGGGAGCAACTGGGTATGGGAAGATGTTATTCAAAGCATATAACATTTCAATTACCCAAGAAAAAGAAGTTTTAGACATCTGCACAACTTGGTGGCTATAGTTAATAATAATGTATTATATATCTCAACATTGCTAAAAGAGTAGATTTTGGGTATTTTGTTTATTTTCTACAATTTAAAAAAAATTTTTTTTGGACTTATGGGTACAAGTGCAGTTGTATTCCATGGATATATTGCATAGTGGTGAAGTCTGGGCTGTTACTGCACCTATAGAGTACATTCTACCTGATTGGTAATAGTTCATCCCTCACCCCCAATTCTACCTTCCCACCTTCTAGAGTCTCCAACGTTTATTATTTCACTTAAAAGAGTAGATTTTAAAATATTCTCACCACAAAAAGTGATAAATATGAGGTGATAGTTATGTCAATTAGTTTTATTTAATCCATCCACAATATAAATGTATATTGAAATATCACATTGTACCCCATAAATATGTAAAATTATTCATCAATTAAAAATAAAATTTTTAAATAAGTAAAATAAAAAACCCTCTCATAATCCTACCCTTTAAGACTTCATCCACATCCTTCCTGTCCTTTTTTTTTTTTTTTAATAAATGTTTAACATAGCTGTAGGAATCCACACTCTGAAATGAAGGGAAATATCTGTGAGCTAATACAATGAGACCTTGTTCTTGTCACTGTTTTTTGTGGAATCAAATTCAGCATACAGCTGAGCAATTTTGAATTTCCTGAAGGGTAGTTTAGAAAATGAAGTTCCAAGAGAACCCCTTTGCAGAGTGTGTCAAAACACTAGAGTGTGTCTGTTCTATAGGATGAAACCTAGCGTTCAGTACTCCTCCAGTTGTCCCTTCTTATGGAAACACCTCCTTGAACCAGGAGAAATCTTACCATAGTGTGTATCCTAGTTACAGAGCCATGCAAATCTAACATTTACATAACTACAGAACTGGGTTTCCTCTTGAAATCTAGAACTGTATATGGCCCTCTATGCATCCTGATGATTCCCCAGGAGCATTTATGAACTTAAGCGACTTTGGATAATTTATACAGCAAAAGAGACTATGGGAAATCCTTTGTAAAGTAGATTTCTCAGATCAGATCCCATGAGCCTAAGATTCAGAATAGTTTTGTTGTTAAGATATTGACTCAAGGACTAGACTGTGTGGGTTTGAATCTTAGCTCCACTACCAACTGGTTTTAGGATGTTAGGCATGTTACCTAGCCTTTCAAAGTCTCAATTTCTTTATATGTCAAATGAAAATAATAGGAATAAACAGATTTGCTATGAGGATCAAGTGAGTTCCTGCATATGTGGTGCTTAGAAGTGTGCCTAATGGGTTGTTCAATAAATATTGTCACTATTGTTAATAATCAGGGTATGTGTATGTTTATACTTGGCCATACTCCTCTTCTGCACAATCCCAAAAGAATCCCTTTGAGACTATAAACTCGCTAGAGCCAAAAATTCCTGTGTTCCACTCTTTGTCCTCAGCAGCACCTAGGACAGTCATATCTAGTTTGACATAGATGCTGAATACTCCGTAGTTGGCTTAAATTGGCCAAAATCTTGGTTTTCTTCCTGCTTGTTTGGCTCCCAGTAAGTGCTTGGCTCCAGGCTCTGGGGGGTGGGAATGCAGTGGTAGAGAAGGAGGATTTAGAGGATGGTGCCTGCTTTTTATTCCTCCTCCTCTGGCATGATAGATTCTTCCCTTTAACTCCTTAATGTCTCAAAGACAAGTAATGATCAAGGCTCCAGGTAGGACTGACTATCGAAACCAACAGCTGCTGCTAAGATTTGAGTATTTATAATGTACATGAGATTCCATCTCTATCCAACACACCAGCCCACTGATGCTTTACAAGAAAGTCCTCGGTGCCTCGGAGTTAGCTTTCATTGTTTTCTTGTTATAGTTTTCAGCTTCCCATGTGCCATGCTAGGCACAAGGGTACAACAGTGAACGGGACAGACATGGGCCCTGCCCTTTTAGAGTCTAGTGAGGAAGATGGACATAGTGGATAGTAAGTACATGTGATAAGTTCTATGTCAGGAAATGCAGGGTGCTATGGGAATCAGGAAGGTCACATAACTATTTTAACAAGTCAAAGAAGGCCAGTTATTTAGCTTTAGTAGGAAACAAAGCTCTCTTAAATAAAATATAAAGTAAGTGCCATATTGTGGGTTTGAAGATTTCTTTGTTCTATATGATGTATATTTTCTGTGCTGAGAAGAGGATAGTACACTAAAAATCGGTATGTCTTGTAACTCAGTGTTTTATGGTCAACTTATAACACCTTCAACATATAGAAGAATTAAGATCGTTATCTCCTAAGGCAGGCTTTCCAACATTTAGATGCATGCATGCATATCCTAGCTTCCAGATACCTGCATCCGTTTCCCATGGCTGGTTATTTTTTTCTGAAACGGGTTTTTTCCCAGCCTTCTGATAGTGTAGTGGCAGAAATACATAGTTTCTTCATGCTGTGTTTTTACTTTCCATTTTTGCAATAAAACTATATCACTGCAGAGGAAATCAAATCTAATCTGCAATATATTTAGCATGAAAGCAATAAGAAGCATTAATTCACTCCAGAAAGAGCAAAATACAGTCGGGTACTCAAAGGAAGAATCACCATGGAAACTGTTTTCTTGAAATTCTGTGCTCTCCAGGCTCCAGGCATGACTAAGTGAAGAAAGGAAGGCAAAGGGAAGAGAGGAAATATTTTACCCTTTCTGTTGTCACTAAAAATGCTGCTGAGGAATTTCTATGAATTATTGATCGCATGAATAGAAGTATATATGAATTAGAATTATTAAACTGTTGTCTTTTAAATGAGTGTGTAAAAACACACTGAGAACTTGTTCCTCAGTGTTCTCCCCTCCTAACTGTCAAAACCCTATTGAGCAGTGTTCTCCCTTTCCTAACTGTCAATAATCCTATTAAGGTCAAAAGTTTTAAGAGAAGCACTAGGAATTATGATGATTAAAGAATTATGTAAGCTGGAACTAAGGTAAAATGTGTTTGCATGTAACTCCCAGATAGACTTGCTTTTGTATACCATTTTGAGATGATTATGATTTCAGAATTTTTTCAAAGATATTAAATATGTCAAGATCAGCCCAGCTCCTGCCTTTGGGACCGTGTTAATGGGATGTGATGGAATTTCCCTAAGGAATTTCTTATAGATTAGATTCACTCTGTGTTTGTGTGCACATGTATATATCTCACAATGAGCCCACTCTCCTTGCTTTCTACATTTTTACCTCCTAATTTACAGATTTTTCTCACTGCAACTATACATTTGGATTATAATAGCTCTGATAAGAATAGCTACCATGTGTTCAGTGTTCCCTGTGAGTCGATCATTATGCTGAATTCTTTGCATTATAACATCAAGGACATGAGCTTTTATTTGGGTGCAATTGTGTATTGTTTAGCAAAGCAACACATTCAATAAAAGCTCACTAATAAAATAAATGTTTATATTCTCATGTAACCCTCAAAAAATAACCTATTAAGAGTCCCCATTTTGGCCGGGCGCGGTGTCTCACGCTTGTAATCCTGGCACTTTGGGAGGCCGAGGCGGGCGGATCACGAGGTCAGGTGATCGAGACCACGGTGAAACCCCACCTCTACTAAAAAATACAAAAAATTAGCTGGGCGTGGTGGCGGGCGCCTGTAGTCCCAGCTACTCGGAGAGGCTGAGGCAGGAGAATGGCGTGAACCTGGGAGGCGGAGCTTGCAGTGAGCCGAGATTGCGCCACTGCACTCCAGCCTGGGCGACAGAGCGAGACTCCGTCTCAAAAAAAAAAAAAAAAAAAAAAAAAAAAAAAAAAAAAAAGAGTCCCCATTTTACAGCTGAGAAAACTGAGTTTTGCGGATGGCCATCGAATACACTGGATCACAGAGTCAGTGAGTTGCAAAACCTGGATTTGAAATCATGTGGGAATCCTAAGTCCATGGGCTTAACAACACCACTATGTTTTCATTCTAAAGGACATAGACAGCCTGCCTTTCTAATCTCTGTACAGACTCATAGCTGCCCAGGGTCTGGACATGTAAGTAGGACCTTGGTATATTCACAACAAATATATATTGAGAATCTACCATTGTACCAGGCACTGTCCTAAATATAAAAATTGAAAATAAGATAACATCCCTGCCTTCAAGGAACTTACAGTCCTCAGGAAATGTTGGCACGAATGAATGAAACAGACAAAATAGTCAAAGGTTCAGAGAAAAAAGGGATTAATGAGATTTGTGGATTTGTTGAGTTTGTGTGGATGAATTTGTCCTGGCCCTCCAAGACGGGGAGGAGCTTTTGGAAGGTGGGAGGAAGAGAAATGAACATTTAGGGTAAGAAAACATGATTTTAAGCACAGAGATGGGAATGAGTGAGAAGGGTTTCAGGACCTGTTAGAAGATCAGGACATGTGTTTTAGAAAAGTGAGTTTGAACAAGTACATCGACCATTGGGCCAATCAGTAAAGAACAATGAAAACTGGGGCAAGGAGGTCTGGATTTTATCCTATCAACACAAGTGACCTTTCAAAGGATTCATGTGTTTATTCTGAGACATTAATTACTTACAATTATGAGCATTATTCTTTTGTATTCAGCTTACTGACTTTCGTACATGTATACAACCATGTCACCATTACCCACATAAAGGTATAGGACAGTCTTAGGACTCCGTAAGATTTTCTCTTGCCCACTCTTACTTAATTCTCCCTCGCCCAGAGATTATCAGTATTCCGACTTTTATGTGAGTGTTCAAAGGGAAGTGATTTTTTAAAATGACACTATGAAAGTTTAAAGGAAAGCTGAATGACTAATGGGATGTAGCACAAAGTGTGGAGGTGAAAGGTTTCAAACAGGGAGACCAACAAAGAGGATGTTATGAGGTTCACTTCAATTCATCCAGTCAATTAAATATTTATTGAACACTTATTATGTACCATACCCATACACTGGGAATACAGTGGTAACCAATATATGCTCTCTCAATGAGGAGGCCAACAAATAAACAGTTACCTTACAGTGTAATAAATGCTATAATAGGAGAAAATATACATTGTGCTTAAAATGGACATCTAACCAAGAATAGGAAAGTCAAGGAAGACTTCCTGGAGGAAGAGATGACAACCTGAGGATCGAGAACGAATAGAGATTAGCCAGGTTCCAGGCAGAGAAAGGCATATACAAAGACCCAAAGAGGAGGAAGGACCTGTTCATGTTTAGGTAGTGGCAGTAGACAAGAGAGAAGTCAAAGAAAATAAGGTTTTGAATCAAAAGAAATGGCCAGACTTAGTAATTATATTCTGTCACAAGAACCATGTCAAACTGGGTTTCTTCAACAGTGGTACTGTATATAATTGTGTTTTATACTATGTATTAGGCACTAACCTGATTGTGCAACATTGCAAAAAATTTCAGATGTTCAGCATTGCGGGCTTTTTTATTATTGTTTATACTGTGGGCAACCCACTTGCTTGTCAGTCATTTCTCTTTGAACTTGAGCCAGAAAAACCAGTCAGGCAATACGATTTCTAACATCTTTCACCTACTTCTGCTAGATGAAGCTGTTTTCTTATTCTTTGTAGCATATTTTTTAGCTTCCCCTTTTCTGGACTGGGCTGGGCTGTGCAAAGCAGCCAGGCTATGCCTTCTTCTGACTTTTAGTTTGTTTCCTGGGGCAGCTTTGAGAAAGCTATTGAGTTCTCAACACTCATTTTTTCTCTGATTTATCAGCAGATAACTCAGTAAGCAGAAAGTGGCCTTTGTAGCCCCGCAGACCTGAGTTAAGCCCTAGCCTAAGTCTTACTAACTCTCTTTGTGACTTCAACAAGTTACTTAATGTTTCTAGGCTTTTGTTTTCTTGTCTGGGAATAATAGCATCCACTGCATATGGCGTAAATGTCATTAAAATCTAATTTTGTAAAAACCGTAAGATAGTACCTAACATATAGCAGATCTTCAGTAAATAGTATCTGGAGGTAGTAAAGTTGAGTGGTTTATAGCAAAAAGCTCTCAAGTTAGACTGCCCATGTTAGAAGGCTGGTTCTGCCAAAGGCTAGCTGGGTTAACATAAGCTTACAGTGACTCAGTTTCCTCATCTGTAAAATGGGGGTAGTAATAATGACATCTACCTTATGGTTTTATAATGCATGTAAAGTTCTTCACACAGAGCCTGCTGTGTGGGTATGCATATCTCTACATCCTATATTAGTAGTGTTCCTGTTAACCTTAATAATTATTGTTATTTTTACTTATTACTTGGTCCCATCTATGAGAATAGGAGAACAATATCTACCTATCCTGCAAGGTTGTTGCAAGAGCTACTTAAGAGGTATGCGTGGCTCAGTGCCAGGCACACAGTGGGCTCCTGATAAATGTTTGTTGAGTGAACGAGAGCAAAGGGCTTCTCTCTAAATGTTTTCTGTAAATGTTTCGCCTTAATGATCACTGGGAGCTTCCACACAGAAGGAAGTGCCAAAGAAGTTCACAGGGCGGCAGCCTGGCTTGAGCCTGGTGGAATCCGATGATGTTGAACAAAATAGATTCAGATCAGTCTATTTGGTGCCATTGAAACTGTGCCAATGAGCAGCAAAATGTGATTTCATGTTGGGAGAGTGCCAGGATCCTGGTTTGCAAATCAAAGAGAATCCTACCTATTTCTAGCACCTTCTCTCTTTCTCCCCTCAAGATTCTTCTGTGTGGGTTTTCTTACCTTTGAAAGAGCCTCTGGATGTTTCACAAAATCAGGCCCCAGATGTTTGAAAGACTTTTGCAGACAAGGTAATCAATCCATTTGGTGGCCAGATGCTGTCTGAAAATTTTCCTGCCACAGAACTGCAAGTTTCTAAATTCATTAGAAACATAAATTAATTAAATCTAATCAACAGTGGGTGATGCAGAAGATTAAATAGTGAAAAACAAATACATTTCCAACTGGGTCATATTAGAGGCAGAGAAAAACAGCTCCAGTTTGGAGGTAAATGTCAAGTTAACCCTTCATGTGACATTCTCGGAAACCTTTGCCAGGCCTGAGTCCCCAGGTGAGCCTGTGGTTCTTTCCAAATTAAGCCTGCCCTGGTGGGTTAATTGACTTTTCAAGAAATAAAAAATAAATTATCTGTTTCTCTAAAACATTTTGGAGTGGTCTGATTCTCTTATGTATTCACAGAAGTGAAAATCTCCATCATTCCTTTATCATGAAAAGTCTCTAGAGATAGGATTTGCAAGGGGCTATGCACTATGTATAAAGCAATATTTTTCAGTAGCATTCTATAGTCAAATAAATTTGGAAAGAGAGTGAAGTCTTCTTTACTCCACACTAGAATAAGTTACCTGAGTTCAGGATTGTCTGAACTGAATCTGTCAATATTCGGATTTAATATTGACTGTCAATACTGAATCTCCAACACCAGAAAGAACAGTGCCTGGCAAGTCCTTAATAAAATCTTAATAAATATCTGTAAGTCCTTAGTAAATATCTGTTAATGTATGAATTGTGGGTGAACTTCTTTCTGATGGGACGACTCAATATTTACCCAGATAAATCCCCAAGATGAGGGACAATGTATGAGCTATTTCCCAACAGTATTCGACATCTTCCCCCCAAGAAACAGCATCTTAAGGAACTAATGGTCCATAAGATATATTTTAGATTAACTAAGTTTTAAAGTATTGTTGTATAGCACCCCTATCCTTTGTCCCATATCCTCTACCCTCAGTCTAAATGAAACTGGAGAAGATTCGGTGTGAGTGAATAGTGAATTCATGCAGTCAACTTCTGGGTAAGAGGCGGTCCTCCAAGGATGTGCTCAGCTTACTGGTTAGGCCAGCCCTTAGTTGTGATTTGACTGTTTTTTCATTCCACGCTTGCATTTGCAGTTTTGGCTGTTTTTTCATTCCATACTTGCACTTGCAGTGCTGACAAATGACCTAAGGCTGTGTGGATAAAGGTGTTGCTGCCTTGCTTGCAGCCCTGTAGAGAGGTACCAGTTTGCAGAGGATACCACTCAACAGTAAAGACCAGCAGCTGCTAACTCAGATGCCTACAGAGGCAAAGTAGCATAAAAGATGAAAGCAGAGAGGTAGAGGAAAACCTCAGGAGGGTAAATGGAAGCTGACATTTGACACTAAGGCTGGGGGTACACCAGGAAATGTTAGGAGGTGCAGTAAATTCAAGACCTATGCCCGTCTAAAGGGAGCAGCTGCTTCCCCACTCAAGCCAGGAATGGCCATATGGGAATGCCAGCTCAATGTTGCCTATCTTTATTTTTCTAAAGAAACTGAAAAATCTCAATTGTTTAAAATGAAACTTTATACTTTTTAGATGGTAGAAACTCATTCAAAATATTGGAAACCTTTGTGTGAGCTAATACTGCAATGTTAATAAACTAGTCCAAATAAAATAAATCTGCTTGTCAGATATGACCTATCCACTCCAACTAGTATCCTCTGGGCTATTTGATCCCATGACGTGGAGCTGTGGAGCCTTGCTCTGCCTTATCTGGGATCCAGATGAGTGATCCACTGAGAACAATAACAACAAATTATATATATTGAGAAGCTACAATGTGCAAGGCATCATGCTAAGCTCCTCCCCATCCTTATCTAATTTAATCCTCATAATTACCCTCCAAAATGGTACCAATATTATTCTTATTTTACAGATAAAGAAACTGAGATTCAGAGAACTCAAGCAACTTGCCCAAAGACACATCACTTGTAAATGACAGAGATGAATAGTATCTTTCTGACACCTAAAGTCATTCTGTTAACCATTCATTATGTTACTTCTGGGTAAAATACTATCCTAACATTTAGTGCTTATGTGTGTCAGGTACCATTCTAAGTGCTTTGCATATTTATGTACATAATCCTCAACATAATATCATCATCTCCATTTTGCAGATTAAATAAGTAGGGGGCAGAGAAAGAGGTTAAATAATAAACCAAAGATTTGCCAGCCAGTAAATGTGGAAGCTATAATTTAACCTGGGATTACAAGACTGCTATTGATCAACTCTTAGGATTATTTCTCAAGACAAAGTCTTAGGTCAGGGACATAGAAGGTGCTCAGTAAATAGTTTTCAATGGACAGCAAATCTCATTTTCATCTTGAGATTCTGTTCTGCAGGTGTGGTTGTTGCCTCTGAGTAGCTGCTATTTCAGCCATTATTTCATGTGACTCACTGGCAGCTGTCACTCAGGCAGCCTTCACTGCGTCACTTTGCTAATTCCAGGCATGCAGAGCAAAGACCGACAAGCCCTAGAAGCTGGCTCAGCCTCTAATGAACTGTCTAATCCAGAAATCCCTTCTCAGGGATCGGGCAATCCAATTCAAACTGTGTATGTGACTGAAATAGTTCACTGGGTCAGACTTCTTGGCATATAAAGATCTTCCCACCCAGTCTCTGGTGTTCGATTGCCTTTCTTCCTGCAAATTGAAAGGGTGGAGACTGGATTAGACAAGGGCTAGAATTTAAGTAGCAGAAGGGTGTGTGTGCATTTTATAGTGCATATGTTTTCCTGTATATGATTAGCTCAGCATAGACCTTATTAACTAGAATGAAGCAAATGTGGATTTTATTGGTTTTCAAATTTTCGTGATCCCATAGTTCTGCTACACTCAATTCAACTGAAAACCAAATGTACGTGTGTGTGTAAGAACAACATTAGAGGATATAATCCAAATGATCAGGCTACAAATATTAATTAATAAATATTCTAGAAAACCATACTTTTTTTTTTTTTAAGATGGGGTCTCACTCTGTCACCCAGGCTGGAGTACAGTGGTGCAATCACAGCTCACTGCAGCCTCAACCTCCTGGGCTCAATCTATCTTCCCACCTCAGCCTCCTGAGTAGCTGAGACTACAGGCATGTGCCACCACGCCAGGCTAATCTTCGTATTTTTTGTAGAGATAGGATTAGAAAACCATACTTTCATTGAACATTGCTTGCATGTCTACTATGTGTCAAACATTGGGCTAGGGGCCAGGAATACCATTGGTTAAAAAAAAAATCAGCTGTGATTCCTGTGAATTATGAATTCTTGTGAATTATGTAGTCTTACAAGGGAGACAGACATTAACAACACTCAAACACATACATAATATACATAATGATGAATTCTGGTAGAAGCATTAAAGGAAAAGGATAGAGTACTATAAAGAACAATGTGAAGACTTTAAAATAGGTTGTCAGAAAAGTCCACTCTCAGGAAGTGCTGCTGTTCAAGCTGAAATTTTTTAAAATGAAGAGATGTTGGCTAAGGAAAAGGGAGGACAGGGGAGTAGTTTAGGCAAAGTATGTTTCCCCAAAGTAAGGGGGAAAGCAGGAAATTTATGAGATCCTGAAAGCAAAAGTAGGGCTAGAAAATGGTAAGGAGGGAGGACAGGGGATAATTTGAGAGGGAGGAAAGTGCTTGTTCACAAACTTTTCTTAGTGATAACTTACCAAAAGTTTGTATTACCCCAAAGCTTCCCCAAAATGGTGTCTAGTACATTTTACTGTCGACACAAGTTCAACTGAAAAAGCAGGAGGTATATTTGAGATTGTGGCCAGTGTTGAGTCTATATCTTCAGTGCTTAATGGTTTGATTCCTTCTGTTACCTGATAAAATATTGATATATCATTTTTTATTACCCAAGAGCTTTGCAGAAAACAACACATCACAATCAGTGCTAGAAACCTGCTACAGTGTGTGTTGGAAAGAAAGGAATTCTGCCAATGCATTTAATAGTTATGGACTTTTTCAAGCTTGAAGCTTTTTCATATTCTCCAAAGGCAATAACTTAGGTTGTTGGAATCAGTACTTGAAATGTTCCCCAAAAATAGAGTCCTTGGAGGTATGGAAATGTGATCTGATTTTTACTCCTCTCCTATCTGCTATTCCTGGAGAAAGCATTTCTGAAAATGGCCTTGGTACTAGATTTTTCAAATACTGGTTTTATTTCAGAGGTGTCCCAGGCTATAAGCCTATAGCAATGAACCATTAAAAATAATAATAATAAGTTGTAGGCAGAAATGGAACATGTGTGACTTTAAGCAGAGAGCTGTCATGTGCATTACACAAACCCAAAGTCAGTTGTCCCCATGAGAATCCTAAATCTCCAGTTGTGAACCATTTATGTCATGTTTGCTATGCACAGAATAAGATCCTAGGTACTGAAAAAGATGCTGTCTACTAAAGAAATAAATATTATTCTGTTTTCAGGGAACTTATAATCTAGTTAAATAGATAACACATACACAAAGTATATTTGAGCCATCTATCAACATTCATACCATAATCCAGTAGAAATGAGTCATGCCTGATAAGAAGATGCCAGCTAAGTTAGTGAAGTTTTAAATGTAAACTATCCTTACTTGGTTTCTAGAAGAGAATAATTTTCAACTGGGTGTTAGAAGGGAAGGGAAACAGGCTAAGTTCTAAGAGAATAATTTCCAGATTGAAGAATTGTTTAAGCAAAGGTCTGAATGCAGGGTAGTATTGAGTGATGGTCTCAGATCCTACTAGGGATCCAGAGGTTCAGAAGCACCATGAAAATAAGATGCAGAATTTCACAAATAAAAGTACATGCATATTTATGGGGAAAGGATTTATAGCTTTTATTAGATCCTCAAAGATGTCCGAGATCTCCTAAAAAAGGTTAAGAGCTTAATTGTATTATTAGAGAAAGGTTCAGATTTTACATTCTTTTATTCTTCAAACATTAATTGTACTTAGTAGAGTCAAAATTGAGTAAAATAGGAATTCTGCCCTTAATGAAATACATTTCAGTTAGGAAAATAGAACAAGTACACATGTAAGTGACAATGTCACGGATCTCATGTAAAAGTACAAAGAGTTACAGTTGTTGTGAGGAACAAGGAATTTTTTCCAATCAATGAAGCTTAGAAAAGCTTCATGGAATAGGTGACATTTGAGCTGGCCTTAAAGGATTTGTGTATTTACTTTTTTATTCAGTCAGTAAACAAGTGTTTTTTTGCAAACCTACTAGATGCCAGTCCCTATGCTAGGTCCTCAGATTATAACAATGCAGAAGATCCTGCCCATGAGGGACATGCTGTCTCAAAGAATGAGATGTCAGCAGGCACAATTAATGACAAGAATATATTAGATAAATGAAATGGCATGAACAGTTGGTCAGCAAAGATTGTATTTGCTTTGAGAGTCTGAGGAGTTAAATTTTGATGGAGTGTGTGACAACGATGGAAAAGGGAAGATTGAGCCCAGAAGATACACTCTGCTGTGTTAAGAAGTAAAACCTATAACTGTGAGTGAAAGATGAAAAAAGAATTTATATAGAAAAAAGAAGAGATAGTAGATGGAAGAGAATAGGAACAAGAAATAATAGAAGGTGGAGGGAAAAGAAGCAGCACACAAAAAGGCAGGTTCTGAACACAAAGCAAGCTTTGGAACTACAATTGGGTTTAAATCCCAGCTCCATGACTAGTCTTCCAAACATGAGCAAGTTATTTATCCTGTCTGAGCCACCATTTTCCCATCTGAAAAATGGGGGAAGATACTAAAACTTATAGAGTTTGAGTGACAATTATGTGATATAATGTAAAACACAAAGCACAGATCATGACCAAAGTCGGTATCCAATATATGACGATGGATCTATAGATTTAGGAAGAGAGTGTATGTATATAGAGGGTTGAATGCTATGCCTGGCTTGCAGTAGGCCAACTCAATAAATGGTAGTTTCAAAGAAAAACTATGCTTTTCTAAACTGTGCAGTGCCGGTGTTTCTCTTAGACTGTAATGTCTTGAGGCCAAGTCAATAGCTAGTTAATTTCAGTGAGTCTTCTTTATGACAGCTGCAATTCGCTTCCTGTGGTCATACTGCAGTAAAGGAATGTGCAGCTAAAAGAGTTTTCCATTAAAGACTGATGTCCTGGAAAGGAGATCTACAAATCACTTGGAAAGTTCCTGGCACCGTCACCTGGGTCTGGCCATTTACAACGTGTCTGTAAATCTTGCACAGGGAAAGGATGAGAGTGTAGGTTTTTTTTCCCCACTCTGACAGACTTGTTTCTATAAGATATTAAGGATGCTGGTGAAAGTTAAGGAAGGCCAAAAGGAGGTCAGCCTACCCATGTGGAAGTGAACTTGTAGTAGATTTCTCATCACTTTAAAGTGTATATGAGTTAGCAGCCTTCTGCCTGGTAGGCAGACAGTAGGTAGCTAAAAGAACAGAGTCCTTTCTGCTGTCAGCTTCAAAAGGAGAAGGGAAGGGAGGGAGAGATGAGTGGAAAGCAGAAAAGAGAGAAGAGGTGTGAGGTCAGGAGAGAGGGAGAGAAGGTAAGGAGGAAGAAACAAAAAAAAATCAAGAGGTCTTTTATTCATAGCAATCACATGGATCTCTGAAATGCTGATATATGAGAGAAATTCTTGCAATATTAAATGTTTTAAGAATCTTGTTAAACCTTATATGAAGAGAAGATTTCAATAGCATTTTTCTTACTATCCAGATTTTGGCTGTGGGTAGGGTTTGAACCTGTACAGATTTTATTTCAAATGTTAGTGGTGACCAGTCCTCATTCCTGGCCTGTTCATCTGCACATTTATTTTTTTATTCATTCAGCAATTCCACCTTCTTTCTTCTTCATCATTATTTTTTTCCTGGTGGTTGGAGCTTTCCCGTCAGCTTATAAACATGCTGTTATTTCTATGACATTGTGAAAGTACTCTCTTGATCCCACTTTCCTTACCATCTTTCACCTCATTTCTTTGCTACTCTTAAAGGAGTTGTACATAGTCACCATCTCCAATTCCTCTCCTCCCATTCTCTCTGAAACCTACTCCAATTAAGTTTTATGGCCACCATCCCATAGAAACTATACATTACTCAAAGTTAAAAGTGAGCTCCACAGTACTAAGCTCAAAATTTTACTCTAAACTTTTAGCTTGCCTATGAGCAGTATGTGACATGGTTGGTCACTCGTCTGAACTTCACTTGGTTTCCAGGACATTACGTTTCTTTGATTTTCCTATTATCTCACTGGTCATTCCCTTTGTTTTTTTCCCTGGATTTTCTTCTTCTCCCCCCAACTTTTTCAATGCTGGAGTGCCCTACTGTTCAGCTCTTGGTCCTCTTCATTTATTTTTAATGCACTCACTCCCCAAGACCTCATCTGGTCTTGTTGCTTTAAACACTATCTGAATGCTAATAACTCCCAAATTTATATCACCAGCTCAATCCCCTCTCCTGAACTCCAAATTCTTATTTCCAGTTATCTCCTCAACTTCTGTACTTATAAACCTCTCACATTTCACATGCATAAAACTGAACATCTGGTCCCCAAAAAGCCTGCTTTACTCACAAAATTCTCAGTGATGGCAACTCTAACATGCCAGTTGCTGAGACCAAAAACTTTGGGATCATCCTTGATTCTTATATTTTTTCAAACCCTATAATCAATCCATCAGCAAATCCTCACAGGTCAACTTTCAATATCATCCAGAAAATGGCCAGTTCTCTTCACCTCCACAGCCTACACCATGGTTTATCTCGCCTTTATTATCTCAATACACTCCCCAATTCTACCTCAGCCCTCTACGGTCTGTTATCAACACTGTAGCCAAATTGAGTCTTGTAAAAGCACATCACTTGTCTATTTAGTATCCTTCCAACAGCTATCCCTTTCACTTTTTTATTGTGGTAAAATGTACATAACATAAACCTTACCATTTTAACTATTTTTCAGTATACAGTTTGGTGGCATCAAATACGTTCACATTGTTGTGCCCATTTCACTTTTAGTAAAAGAGTCCTTGCTGTGTTATACAAGACTCTATATCATCTGAACCTCTCATTTCTCCTACCTATTTACCCCTTGTTTGTTCTGCTCTAGGCACACTGATCCCTTAACACATGTTCGTTTCCCTCTTAGGGTCTTTCCACTGTCAGTTTCATCTCTTTGGAACACTCTTCCTACAGATACCTGCATCGTGAACGCCTCCACTCCTTCAAGTCTCCCCCATGAAGTCTGTCACAACTACCCTATTGAAATTGCAGCCTCCCTGCAAATGCCAGTCCTGTTCATCTTACTCAGCTCTATTTGTTTTCCTTAGTACATAACATACAATGTAATTTAGTATGTTCATTCATGATTATCTTTTCTCCACAACTAGAATGTAAGATGCATGAGGACAGATATCTATTTTAAATTGACATTTCTTTAATATCTGGAATAGTACTTGACACGTAGTTGGTGTGTTCAATGTACATTTGTTGAGTGAATAAATGGGTCAATGAATGAATTGATTAACCCTAAATCTTGAGACGTTGTTTGGAGATTCTAGCAGGGGAACGCAGCTACTCATATACCCTTGACCGAAGACCAGTCCTCCTCTCTTGGGGATGGTCGTGCTCTTCAACCCATTGTGCAGCTCTGGGAGGGATGCACACGGAGTGGTGAGGGAGGAAGGAGACACCCGCCTAGCCATCCAGATCAGCCAAATCAACCCTGGCAATCAATGGGGTGACAGATGTTGCAACCAGATCACCCTCATGTCCTATTAAGATTAAATCTTTCCTGACTTTTCTAGTTTTAATATTATTCATTGTTATCTAAACTGCTATATGACCATGAAGTCAAATATAATAGATTTTCTAAATATCCGATTTTCAGTGGATAGATAAAAGCAGTAAGTATTTACTATACTGCCTTTATCCTGATGAATATTTATTAAAGATTGGGTCCTGCTGCTGATGAAAATCAATGCTAGTTTATTCATTCTGTATTTTACTCTTACCTACTGTGTGTACAGTATTGCATTCAATGCTTTAAAATATGCATATTATCCAAAAGAGAGCGTACTTCATAATATTCTTCAAAATACCACAACTCCTAGCCAGAAATTAGAAGGAGGGAGGGAGAAAGAGAAAAAATACTAAGTGATTCATGGTATTATAATTGGCACGCTTGTTTCTAATACTTTCCATTTTATTTGCTAAGACCATTGAAAAACCATCATAACATAATAATAGCTTGTGAACTATTAGCAACATACTTATTTTGTTTGACATCGGGACCTCATGTTTTAGGAGGAAAAAATCAAATCCTTGCCTATCATATTCTTCATTTACTTCTTTAGGCCCACCTACAGTTTAACAAAAATATGCATTGTATTTAGTGTTCAATTTGTCCTTTAGAGAAATAAAAGAGATTTATTGCATGCAAGGATATGGCTGAGATGTGTTTCCCTGAGTTCTGATAAGGACTTCTACTTCCCTCTAGGAAAAAAAAAAATTCTTTGACTTAAAAATCTCTATGATCAGAATCTTTGAACAACCTTTCCCCAACATTGTAATTGTATCCCAATCTCCCATTACCTCCCAGTCCTCTAAACTGAGAGTTTCACAAGGGCAAGTACCAGTTGTGTTTATTTATTACTATATCCCTGGTACCCAGCCCAGTGACATGCACATAATAGGTGTTCATTAAATCGAGTCCTTTCATCTCAGATGTATTTGCTCATCCACTTTGGCTTTCTTATTACCACCTCCATGCCCTCTCTCAAGTAGCACCCTACCTGGACATCCTTTCTCCCCCAACCCATCTGCTTTCTCTTCCTGTTATTCATAGGACCCTGAATCCCTGCCAATGCTGCAAAGGCTTTTTAGGACAAGATCTATTCTTTATTGAGCAATGTATCTCATTCTAAAATCATCAAACACTCACTATTCCAAATGAGAACTTTTTCTTGCTTCACATCTTAAGTAAATTTTTACATCTACCCAGGATACATATTTTGATTGTTGGTACTTTGTTTAGGGTTATCCATTCTCTGTATGTTGGTCTACTTTGGTATTGGCTCTCTTCAATGCTCATTCACTGATCCATTAAAGAAAAAAGATCAATTGCTTGATGACTTGTGAGTATAGAAAAAAAAAGATTGAGAAACATCTGTTATATACTAAGAGACTCGGCTAGGCACTGAGGGTTTAGTGGTGAACAAGTTCCTTGTGAAGTTTACAATGAAGAGACTGAAACAGGCATTTAAATGATTCTAATATCATTGTGATAAATGCTAATGATTAGGGGTGATAACTTATAAAGGCGAAGTATGGGGAGCAATGAGGCTGCATAATAAAGGGAGCCGTCTTGGGCTTAAAAGAAGTCACACAGGGCTTCTTAAGGAAGTGATACCTGAGCCAGCCCCCAAATATGGGGAATTTTAGTCTCCACAAAGTGGATACCATGTCTTACTGACTTCAGAGCATCTGGCAAAGCAGAATTTCTGACCAAACATGTGCCAGATGCCATAATATGTGTGTTTGGGTAGCAGGTAGCACAGGGCCTGCCCAAGAACTCCCATTTCCCCACAGATGTGAGAGCTTTGTCATTTTGGACCTGGAGTCCTGCTGACTTTGGGGTCAGCCATAGATGTCCCATGTTGAATGGATAATAGATCTGAATGATTGACAGAGTTTGTATTGCCTGAGCAGTTAATTACTCCTCTGCTTTTTGAAAGGTTGGGTAACAGATGGTAAACACCTTGACAGCAGATTCCACTGTAAACCACACAGGCGTGTAGACAAGTCTGAACTGCTATCAATTTCCCACTGGATTTTTCTGTACTCAGAGTCTTATAATTTTTAAGACTTCTTTGCCCTTTAGGCAAGTTTTGTTCCAACTATGGGAAAATTTTATCTTCTAGGCTTCTATGTTGCAGGAACTTGTTTTGAATAAAAGGCAATCTTTATCAACCCACATGTCCTTGGGTTGATTCAAACCTGTTTAGTGTTGGAGATCTGGTCAGCCTGGGGAAGCTGTGTGCATTTTAATGGGAACAGCATGGCATTCATTACTCACCTGCTTCTCACCATCTGGATTTTCACAGCTCAGCAAGCATGGTGGGCTTCCTGCATATTAGCAGGGAAAGCTTGGCTCCTAAGGAGGGTGTGGCTAGGTATCTCTGAAGTCATAATTTTCAAAGGAACACCATGAATAAATTGGAGTTGGCATTCTATCCCAGTAAGCTGCTTTCATATTTGAATGGTTGAAAAATAATACACCATCTCCACAGCAGGGGAAGGAGGAAAAACACAAATCATCTTAATACTGGGAATCAAGGAAGTAGGAAGGAAAATTGGTTGTGTGGTAGAGTGAAATGGAAATGTGCGTGTGAGAATTTGTGCAAAGATGTTGTAAGGCAAGGGAGTTTCCAACTCAACACGCATTAATAACCTGGCCCTGTGCAAGGTGGAAAGACATGTATAGTAGCATGAATTTAGATGAATATAACAGAAAACTTACTAACAGTAGCTTAAACCACAGGGTTTAACAATTTCAGACATAGGCTGTCTTAAGGTAGGTTTTAGTTGTTCAACAATGTCATCAAAGATATTGTCTCATTCTCCCATCTGTCATTCTCAGCTTCTTAGCCTTTTAAAGTCCATAGGCTTATTACCTCATGGTCACATGATGGCTGCCACAGCCCCACATATTATGAACACATTTAATTACAAACAAAGGCAGGAAGCAAGGAAGAGTCCGGTCAGAAGGCCTCCCCTCACTTACTTCCTTTTATTCAGGGAAGTAATCCCAGAATCTCTGTCCCCCTCCTGCTTCCCCAGTAGACTTTCCTATACGCCTCATTGGCCAGATCTGGATCACACAATTACCCCTAGCCACAAGGGAGACTAAAAAGCAAGTATGTGGGTTTTCCAGCCTCTACAGTGGGACAGTAGGAGGCAGGCAAGGAAGAAAGACACTGAGTAGGAGTAGCCAACCAAGAGTATCTGCCATGACACATCAACTGCCATTAATGGGCTTGATCTACAGGGTCAGACTGACATTTAAGCAGTGCCCATTTTTAAATAATGCACTTATGGTTAAGTAGGAAACAGCCATTGTGATAAGAGCTTGGGACTTGGAGCTATTGGACCCTTCTATCTGTATTCTTTCATATGAGAGGTATACCAGCACCAGGTTGAAGATAAAACCAGTATGCACAGAATTAATTAAATGAAAGGAAAAAGATTCAGTATCCAAATACCAGACACTGGTTGGATGACAGAAGAAACAATTCTGTATCAAACAGAAAGTATGTATTACACACAGTAGGTCAAGGATAGCAAGCATGTGGCATGTGTAATCAGAACTGTGTATTTACTACTTCTGTCTTTAGTACCAAACTAAATGAGTGTGAGAAGCAGTGTCAAGTTAAGAAGGTGATGCTACTGAATCAGGAACTCAAACATAGTTCCATTTAAAGACAAGGACATACGTGAAAAGGTAGAATACTTCATGGATAACCTAGTTTGGGTGCAGGTTGGCAAAAGTGTATTGATGAATTTTTTTTAACTCCATACCACTCAAACAGAATCCCAAATAGTAATAACATCTAGACAGAAAGATTAAAAAAAAATCTTTGACTCTGTGTACTGAGAAAATAATTATTGGTGCCAAATCAAGTTGAGTCATATCAATAGAGACCAGTAGTGTTAAACCTCGTATCTACACAGCATTTTTAACTCTTACAAGCTCTTATATCTATCAGTTCATTTTATTCCCATAATTTTACTTCTTTTGGAAGAATTGTCCACTAAAAAGAGCAGTATGAAGGAACTTTCTGGGGTTAATGGAATTGTTCTTTATCATGATAGTGGTTATGGATACATATCTCTATGCATTTGTCAAAATCTGTAGAACCGGATGCCACAAAAAATGAATTTTACACACATACACACACACAGAGAGACATACATAGATACACACACATACATACATAGATATATAGATATACAGATATAGAGTTTTTTTTTTTTCGAGACCAAGTCTGGCTCTGTCGCCCAGGTGTGAGTGCAGTGGCATGATCTCGGCTCACTGCAACCTCCGCCTCCCAGGCTCAAGCGATCCTCCCACCTCAGCCTCCCAAGTAGCTGGGACCACAGACATACACCACCATGCCAAGCTAACTTTTTTATTTTTGGTAGAAATGGTGTTTCACCATGCTACCCAGCCTGGTCTCGAACTCCTGAGCTCAAGCGATCCACCTGCCTCAGCCTCCCAAAGTGCTGAGATTACAGGCGTGAGCCACCGTGCCCAGCCTATATATAAATTTTAAATTTTTAAAAAGTTTTAAAGCTGCTAAGTACTAAAATCTTTCATTCAGTTTGAAAACAAATTAAAATTGTTTACAAGTTAAAAAGTGTTCAAGTATTTATGGTTATGGCAAAAAATAGAAAATACTGAAGATTTAGAAAAAGACCTTAAGAAAATAAATTATGTACGTCCTACACCAAAACAGTACCATTTTGGATTCTCCCTGATAAACTTTTGTCTATATAGACAGAGTGTGTGGGTATGTGTAGTCATTAACAATTACTTGTAGGAGAGTCAGATTGTAAAGGAAACTCAGTTTTATATTTTAAGTGCCACCTTGTCATTAACAGAGTTTCTGTAAGTGTACATATTGCTTTACCTGTTAGAAAAGATATATTCTACCAAGAAGCAGCTTCTCCGCTCCTTCTGGAATCTCTGCCTGGTTCAGCCCGCCTGCCTCCACTCGTGCCTCCACCGTGTCCATCAGGGTGCAGAAGTCCTACAAGGTGTCTACCTCTGGCACCTGGCCCTTCTGCAGCTGCTCCTACACGAGTGGGCCTGGCGTCCGCATCAGCTCCTTGAGCTTCTCCCGAGTGGGCAGCAGCAGCTTCCAGGGTGGACTATGGTGGGGCCAGTGGCATGGGAGGCCTCACTGCCGTCCCGGTCAGCCAGAGCCTGCTGAGCCCCCTTAACCTGGAGGTGAACCCCAACATCCCTGCTGTGCGCACCCAGGAGAAGGAGCAGATCAAGACCCTCAACAACAAGTTTGCCTCCTTCGTCGACAAGGTACGGTTCCTGGAGCAGCAGAACAAAATGCCAGAGACCAAGTGGAGCTTCCTGCAGCAGCAGAAGACAGCTGGGAGCAACATGGACAACATGTTCGAGAGCTACATCAACAGCCTTAGGCGGCAGCTGGAGACTCTGGGCCAGGAGAAGCTGAAGCTGGAGGCGGAGCTTGGCAACACGCAGGGGCTGGTGGAGGACTTCAAGAACAAGCATGAGGATGAGATCAATAAGCGTACAGAGATGGAGAATGAATTTGTCCTCATCAAGAAGGATGTGGATGAAGCTTACATTAAAGAGGTAGAGCTGGAGT
This sequence comes from Symphalangus syndactylus, assembly GCF_028878055.3. Lineage (NCBI taxonomy): Eukaryota > Metazoa > Chordata > Mammalia > Primates > Hylobatidae > Symphalangus > Symphalangus syndactylus. The sequence goes on from NC_072429.2 coordinate 40,144,921, forward strand.
CTTGCCTGGAAGGGCTGACGAGATCAACTTCCTCAGGCAGCTATATGAAGAGGAGATCCGGGAGCTGCAGTCCCAGATCTCGGACACGTCTGTGGTGCTGTCCATTGACAACAGCCGCTCCCTGGACACGGACAGCATCATCGCTGAAGTCAGGGTACACTACGAGGAGATCGCCAACTGCAGCCGGGCGAAGGCCGAGAGCATATATCAGATTAAGTATGAGGAGCTGCAGACGCTGGCTGGGATGACCTGCGTCTTACAAAGACTGAGATCTCTGAGATGAACCGGAACGTCAGCTGGCTCCAGGCTGAGACTAAGGGCCTCAAAGGCTGGAGGATTTCCCCAGAGGCCGGCATCGCGGATGCCGAGCAGCGCAGGCAGCTGGCCATTAAGGATGCCAACGCTAAGCTGTCGGAGCTGGAGGCCGCCCTTCAGCAGGCCAAGTAGGACATGGCGCGGCAGCTGCGTGCCTACCAGAAGCTGATGAACATCAAGCTGGCCCTGGACATCGAGATCGCCACCTACAGGAAGCTGCTGGAAGATGCAGAACATGAGTATCCATACGAAGACCACCAGCGGCTATGCAGGTTGTGTGAGCTTGGCCTATGGGGGCCTCACAAGCTCTGGCCTCAGCTACCGTCTGGGCTCCAGCTCCCGCTCTGGTGCAGGCTCCAGCCCCTTCAGCCGCACCAGCTCCACCAGGGCCATGGTTGTGAAGAAGATCGAGACCCGAGATGGGAAGCTGGTGTCCTCTTCCTGCCCAAGTGAACAGCTGCGGCAGCCCCTCCCAGCCTGCCCCTCCTGCGGCTGCCCCAGAGCACAGGAGGGAGGCTGCTGTGCAAGGAAGCACAGGGAACAGGAGACTTACCTGAGGCTCAGCCCTAAACCTCAGCCCACCCGCGGTGGAGTTAACTGCCTGGGGACCCCCGCCCCTTGCCCATGCCTCCAGCTACAAAACAATTCAATTGTTTTTTGTTCTGTTTTGTTTTGTTTTTCTGTCCAAAATAAAACCTCAGCTACCTCTGCCAAAAAAAAAAAAAGAAAGAAAGAAAAGATATATTCTGAAATGAAAACGCTTTGACAAAATTGCAATCATTTGACATAAACTGTTTTATTGACTGATTATTTTCTAAATTTTATGACATATTAACATCTTTCAACAAGGTCATCTTGGCATAATCCCAGTAGGAGTATTTGGGTTTGGCCATAACCAGACTTTTTTCCTATCCCCTCCCCAACCCCCTATTTGTGGAAAATTTACTCAAATGCACTATTTCAGTTACCAAAACTTACCAAAGTAAACCTTATCAGAGAAAATGGATGCTGACTTTGGACTGTGAACCAGGACCCAAGAAGGAGACCACAGTTTTATATGGATGGGAGGAACAACTGTAATTCCCATCAGGACGCCTAAGAATCCTGTTTGTTTAATGATCCACAAAGTAGTCATTGCCAGTCTAGCTAGAAGCCTCTGTGCTGGGATGACAAATGATACACATCCTACCTCCCCCACCACCCACCCAGATTCATTACCCATTAATCATGGCACCCCAGCCTAGAAGTGGCCCCGCAAAACCTTCTCAACACAAACCTGGTAACTATGATCATTTCACCGTTGTCATTCACTATGAAATATATTTTCCGTTCTTATCTTAGCTGAAGGAGAAAACTACCAAAACCCAATCCAGTCATCAGAAATAAAGCCAAGTATTGAGTGGGCAGAACTAGTCAGCTGATGCAAGTAGGGTAAATGACTTTATGATATTATCTACCAAATGTTTCTTAGATGAAAGATAAAACATTTAATGGGCTCTGAAAGCTAAATTGCATTACCCTTGCATTTCCATCTCTATGATTGATGTTGAGAGGTCAGTGCTAGTGACCTGGTCAGTAAGATATTCCATCTGTAGACTTTGAGTTTAGATCCTAAGTCTAAACTGAGTCTCCATTTTATCAAAACAGTCACCCTGCTATGTGAGCTGTATATCACCTAATAATCCAGGTGCCCTGCCTCAACTCAATTCTTTGGCATTGCATAGACTCCAGCCTAGCGTGATACTGCAAGAGACTAGGGATGAACTAGGAGATTCCTCTATTTCCATAAGCCTCACAATCATTAGCCTCACATGCGTATCATTGTTAAGTCAATATCTATTATTCAGGTAAATAATACTTTATGTATGAAATTACCAGTCCAGAACTTTTGTAGGATGCTGAGATTGATTTTAAAAAAATATAATAAACTCAACCTTAATAGTGCCTGTTGAGCTAGAAATGGGGTTACCAGGCCACCATCTTGTGGAAATTAAATCAGCACAAATAGATTTGGAGCAAGGCAAACTTCACACTACCCAGGGTTTCCTTTAAAAATCATTTTAACTACATTTGACTTTTCTAGCTGTTTCTGGCTTTTGTTTTTAGTCAATGTGTACTTTATCCACATCTATATACAACAGAGGAAAAATGCTCAAGTTTGTAGTTTCTTGATCAACAGCATGATTAGGCTGAGCATTTAATGAAATGTGGAATTGTCATATAAACTTATAATTTAAAGGTGAAAGCCAGGTCGAACTTGATGAATTGATTTCTGTTGATCATGATTTCAAATAACGTTATTATCTCTAAACTTGCTACCTTATTACTACATCCTGTTTCCATATCACAAAATTATTTTGTCTTGAGCAGTATATTTTCCAGTTTAAACTGCCTTACCAAAGAGCATGCTGCAAACACTAGAGTATTTGTATCAGAAGTTTCAGTATCTTGAAATTGGAATATATAGTGGTTCATGAGTTTTGCATCAATTATTAAACAGTCATAGATAAAGATATGCAGAGATGGATGGGGCAGTAAAGTATTCCAGTTACACCTACTGGCTTAGCAATGATAAATGAGTCAGGAAACATGAAAGTTCAAAACAAGTATTAACTTGAGCTGCCATGGCTTATTCTCTGAAGGGAAGTAGACAATAGCATGATATAAACAGGTTCATGCACAGAGCAGCTGGCTAGTAGAATTAAAATAAAGGTAAGGTCTCTGCAAGAGGACTAAGGAATTTCAGAATCCTGCCATGCAAATCACCCTTTCTCTTACAAGGTTCTTGAGGGAGACATAGCATTGCAAAATAATAACACCTGGAAAACAAAGGAAATATTTGTATTACCTGGGACCATGTCTAATATTCCATAATGCAGAATTCTAATAATACTGGCTTAAATCATGTGACTTTGACTTCCACTTGGATCCCGCCTTGTTTTGACTTGCATGGGTCTTAGAGTAAAGACATTTTCAGAGTCTAGGACTAAGGAAAATATATGTGTCATCCCCTGGGAAAGCAAGTGTTGTTGCCCTTGGAGTAATATTGTCTTGGCAACTGAGCCAAGAGCTCACATTAGGAAAAGCTACTTAACTCTCTACTGATACCCAACTTCACCAAAAGGAAAGCCCCATCTTTAATTCTCAGTGTAAGGCCCTTGCAGCCCACCCAGAACTCTAGTGTTCTGCATTAATCACTGTCCAGTGAAAGGGCATAGACTGCATGTAAGCAGAACTTTAGAACGTAGCTCTAAGACAAGAGCCGGGCATTGTAAACCTCAGGCCTGACTCCCACCACCCTCTCATTATTTCCTGCTACTCTTTCTTTCTGAGAAATGTTTATATTTGAGCAGTTCAAGAGCCTTGAACTGGACCAGCCTTTGTACCTGACCAAAGACAAAAATTGAAAAGCCATAGCCATGCCCACTTTAGGCTGTACCCAAATTGGAAGCCCCGTGAATAACCCTTTGCTAACCACTCATTGAAAAGCCAGAAGCAGTGGTTAATGTTAGAAGTATAACTTAGTACTGGTACTTTCAAGCAGGGCAATCAGAAGCAACTGCAAATGTTAAGTAGATGCCTTCTCTCCTCTAAACATGGGAGTAGTTTGCTAAGATGGGCAAACTATAACAAAGGAAAGTAGTCAAATAACTCACTTGAGGTGTCTGGCTTTCTCACTGGCTGGACTTTCTTCCTTCTCAATTCATGGGCATTGGTTACATAAATGGACCTTCTAAACTTACATCTGGAACTTAGTAACCATATTGCTTATTTTGTGTTTCCTTAAGGTAGTATTCACTGGAGGAGTCTTCTTGAGAAAATGAACTAGATTTCTAGTTAAAAGCATCAGTATTGGAATGACATAGCCTATTCCAAGTGAAGACTCTGTACACCAGAAGTCATAAACTGATAACCCACAAACCATATTCAGCCCAAGATATGATTAACTTTTTCATTCTCATGGCATTGAAAAAAATACTTGCCAATGTATAAACTAAGAGATTTTTGCATAAAAGTCTTGATTTCCAGCTTCCTATATATATTTAAACAATGAGAACATCAGGCAATACATGGCAATGCAGGCAATCACGTCCCCAATCAGTTTAAGCTGAATAGCCATTTGCCCCGTTAAAGGAGACATACATAGTCTTTCTAGTTCACCTATGTTACTTTGTGGCCCTGTAGGGCTTTGAATTTGCTATCTACGAGGTCAGTCATCTAAGAAGTCAAAACAAGAAATCAAGAATTGTTCTTTTAAATGTGTCTAGCTTGAAAGTGACCAAGGTTTATGCCTTATTTTTGTTAACTTCTGCACAATGAATGACCATAAGGAGCCTTTTCATACATGGAAAAGAACAGTTATATGTGAATTGGAGAATTTTACACTACTTACCTGAACAAATCAGGCATACAAAGAAAATCCTGAAATAATGATATAAAAGTAAGATTTGAGATCAGAATTACTCAGGGGTAATTGCCTTAGTTTTCCACCTCACTGTTTCTCCTTACCTAGACATTATCTTCAGAATGTTCCTGTCAAAGGCCATAGTCATAATTCCCCTGCCTCTTTTTGTTTTTTTTTTTTAACTCATTTGCACTCTTGGTAGCAATTGTTGGAGCCCTGCAGGGGAATAATTGTGGGGGAATTAACCTCTGACATTTTTCTAAAAATAGCCCTAATAAATCCAATCATAGGTAATTTACCTGTCCATGTTCCTCCGGGGGTAACCAGCATGGAAGAAAGACTTGGCAGGCTGGCATTCCTTCAGCAATTATCTGTGATCTGAGTTCCTGGTGCCTGTGCATTTTCTCTGATTAGAAATACAGAGTACAAATTGCCCTCACTTCTCTGCCCTTATGACCTTGTTTTCTCAGCACCCTTCTCCTGGGGTTGAAATAAGGCATGCTCTTCCAGAAGGATGTGTTGGGCTCACAAAAAAAGAAGGAGCACAGGCCAAGCTGGAGCATTCATCAGTTCCTTCCTTGAATTATCGACTGTCAGAGTTTTCCCATTGATTTCTTTGTGCTCTGTTCCTCCATTTTCTGTGTCTGAGATTCAAGCATCCTAACCCTGCTTCATCACAGCCCCTAGCCCTGATTTGAATAGCCACAGCTGAAGCCTGTGTGGGGAAGATTCTTGGTGTAAAGGCCATGGGTGCACGAAGGGTCTGTGGTTGGTAGAAATCATCAAAGAAAATCACCATTTCCTTCGGCCATCATGAAGTTAATTTTCTCTTCCTTAAAAGGGTATAAATGTGTTTTTCCCTTTTATTCTCTCCAGATGTTCCAGGAGACCACTGTGCAGTGTGGGCATCTGGGAAATTTACTTCCCAAGTGCCACTTCTGGTGGCATTTAAAACCTAGAACATAACATCCTTGTAAATTCCACTGCAGAGACAAAGCCCTAAGCCCTTAAATGCATAGAAAAGTATATCTATTATCTATCCTTTCAAAGTAAGTGTGCAGTTACTTAAATTGCCTTTGTCTTCTTCTTTGCAGCTGACATTATCTCTACGGTAGAATTCAACCACACGGGAGAATTACTAGCGACAGGGGACAAGGGGGGTCGGGTTGTAATATTTCAACGAGAGCAGGAGGTAAGTGGTGGTGAATGCAAAATGCCCATTTTCTTCACTTTTTAAAGGAGGCCTCCTACTGTTCCTTAATCCTTACGTGTCGCCCTTAACCTTGATGCTTTGCTCGAAAACTAAAAACTGCCAAAAAGTCATTAACATCAACAGTTATACGTTCAGACTCATAAAAGCCCTGTAAAAGAAAGCCTTTCTGGGCATGGCCTTATCTTTCTACGCCTGGATGTTACACCTGCAAAACAACTTCACTTCTCGCCTGACCTGCAAAATTCCATGGGTGCTTGTTGAGCGTAACTCCTCCTTTTTCAGTGGGATCTGTCATAGAGCCATTGAAATTCAGTCTTCCTTGATTTCAGGTGCTGCCAGAATATGTACGAGGAAAAAAAAACATAGTTTATTTGCCAACAGATGTGAAGAGGACAACTTGGGACAGGAGAGAAAAAAATGATAGCTTGCCTCACCAAAGGGAGTAAAAGGCCACAAACTGGCATCTGAGAAAGCATACAACACACATCACAGTATCACTGTAGGTGACACAGAGGCCCCTGGAGCTGAGTGCTGCATATAGGACCATTTCTGAGCAGGAGTTCTAACTTCCAGTGACTCTCATAAACCCATTTCTTCCTGAGACATGGGTTCCACTAGGAATTGTTTCTCTTTTTCATATAAATTGAGTTTTTTGGTGTCTGCTTCTATTTGTCAGAATGGAATTATGGCCCAGTTTGATTTCCTTGGTCTCCCCTGGCATGGTCTTGGAGCTTCCAGCAGGCCAGTCTGTGTTCTAGTAACTCTCCCATCTGCCACTGCCTGCCTCTGAGATTCACCAGGCACTTGGGAAGCATGAGGGAGGCCCAGTGTGAGAGGAAGGTTTCACAAGAGACTTCCCTAGCAATTTAAAGCCTGCTTTGTGCCTCAAAGCCATTTGCGGTACACCTCCCCTCAAAAAAGGAAAGCCTCATTTAGAGGTGATATATTTGGTAATTGCACATTATTTGCAATTAATTTCTATAAGGGCATCGTAATCCCTTGGGGTTCCATATAAATTCAAGTGCTCAGCATTAAATCAGGCATCCAGCCTATTCCATTGGCCCTGGAAACACGAAAATGTGGTTGGCAAGTAGAAACTAATAGCTCTTCGTGACCTGGAATATTTCCTACTTTTCCAGAGCTGCCTAGTGCTAATTGGTCTGGCACATACTACACACACTTGACAGTCTGATTTGGATGGTAGCAAATCAACACTCTTATAAATGTATTGTTAAGGTGGACTGGCTCTCTCTGCAAATGAGCAGGATAGTACCAAGTATGTCAGCATTTAAAGTCTTTTGAACACTCATTTTCAAACCTCCTTTTCCAGCTTTTTCTTAAAAAAAAAAAAAAAAAAAAAAAAAAAACCAATTAGGTTCGCAGTGATGGTAAAGAGGAACCAGAGGAGCTATTTAGCATAAATTACCCAAGGCAGCATGTTGCCAGTAATATTCTGCTCTACATTTTCCGTTAGCTATTTATAGGTTTCACCTATTTTAATTTAGTGAAATATTTGGGAAGCCTGATTCATTAATAGAATGATGGGGGACACATTTTCTAAAGCAGGGTAGTTTTGTTCAATAAAAAATAAATGTCAATGAGGATAACGAACCTGCAGTTAAGCGTTAAGCTTTGTGGCCAGTCTTGGGATTAAAATGAGAAACAAACCCAGTGACATCATCTAGGGCAGACCTGCTTTTGACTTCAGTGGGTGAGCTCCAGGAGTGAATTCTCAGGAGGCACACACCCAGAGAGTCCGCACAAATACATTACACACCCAGGGTTCAGCACTCTCACTGGTCAGTAAGTTGAGATTTGGGTTTGGATATTTTATATCCACCTGGAAACATACATTTGGAAATTAACCCTTTTATTAAGAGTCAGGATTTTGTAACAAATGTTTAATAAGACTCATATTTGTATTTTTGAGTTTTTCAAAGCCTGCTTCTTGAAGCTCTTGGTAATAAGGACCTAAAATACCTTAAATAAAACTTCCCTTTCCGCTTTCCTCCTCTTCTCCTTCTTTCTTTCACATCCTGTTTTTTTCTCCTCTCTTCCTTTCTTCTTTTTCTTCCTGTTTCTGCAGACCCTTGCCCTTGTGTTTAATTCTCTCATCATATATGTAGTCCCTGCTGTTTGCTCATTGCATAATCAGTGCTAGAGGAAAGCCAAGAGGTAAAGTCTCATCATTCCTTAATGATGCAGGTAGCATCCCTGAGCTCCTGTCTGCTTTGTCACTCATGTTGGAAAGAAAAAAAAAAAAAGGGAGCAGGGGCATATCTGATGCCCAAATCTGCTCCTTATGAGCTGTGAGACCTAGGGAAAGTCATTTAATATCTGAGCCTCTTTTGTCCATTTCCTTGCCCCACCTACCTCAGAGATTTCATGAGAATCAGGTGAGATCTTAAAAAGCCAATGAAAGTCACAGATGCTACAACTTTGTACTCTCTTTAAGGGGTCCATGTAAGTATTTACGAATGCCACTGTGGGATGTCTCACTCCAAAGGGTGACTGCAGCATCTGTTAGGATGCAAAAAGAAAATATTAGAACTTCTATTTATATTGATTTTAAAATTTTGTTCTATTTTAATATATTTCTATGTATGTATTATGTATACTATATGATAGTACAGAAGTTCATGTGTATAATTATATATATATATATATATATATATATATTTTTTTTTTTTTTTTTTTTTTTTCAGAGGTGCTAGTGACTATCATGGCCCCTACCCTCATCCCACCCTCAATGACTGCTGGAAAAGAAAGGGAGTTGGCGAGTTTTACAGTTAGCTACTGTGATTTAATCTTTTGTCTATTTTTTTCCTTTCCTACAGAGTAAAAATCAGGTTCATCGTAGGGGTGAATACAATGTTTATAGCACATTCCAGAGCCATGAACCCGAGTTCGATTACCTGAAGAGTTTAGAAATAGAAGAAAAAATCAATAAAATAAGATGGCTCCCCCAGCAGAATGCAGCTTACTTTCTTCTGTCTACTAATGGTAGGTGGAAGTGATTTTTCCTGTTTGGTATTTTCAGAGATACAGTCGGCCAAACTATATACTTCAATCTCTCTTATCCTCAATTTTCCTTTGAACTGTGTGGGCTGTTGAAAAACTTAGAAATAACATTTGCAAGATGCTTAGCAGAGTGCCTGGCACACAAAGATTAGGCCCTCAATAAATAGTAACTATTGTTTTTTAAAATATTAAATTTATGACCCAATTATGTGAGACCCATTATCTGCAGTTTTCAACTATTGCAGATTATTTGCAGGTGTTTTTTGGAATGTGACTTCCTGTCTTAAGATTCACTGAATGTTATTCTGGGAATACATTTCAGGAAACTCAACATGCTGTCTCTGTGAGGTTGGCATATTGAATAGAAGTTATTAATCCTTGAATATATTTTAGGGTCTATAAAGCAGATGGCTGTGTGTCTCTCTGACAAAAATTAAGTTCTAAGATAGGAGCACAAGACAAGAAGAGATAGGGACTTTATCAAAAAACTGATCAAGAAAGGGTTTCTTTCCCTATCTCCCTCCATACTTAACACCATTTGTTGGATGAGGAGGAGTTGACATAAATAGGTCAGAGAGAGAGGATGTTGGGTATTGAATTGAGAGACAAATTACATAATCACTGGGTAAGTCTTTATACAGTGGAATTACCTAATCTCCAGGTTCTTAAATCCTTGCTAAAAGAAGCCATCTAAGCTCAAAACAACTTGGCATAAAGTCACATGTTAAAGGGTGCTAATTGAATAGCATAACAATTAAGAGGATTCGTATTTAAAAATTAAACACCCTCTCCCAAGAAAATGAGTTGGAGAATGATTCATTTTATCTCATATGTGAGTCCATGAGGAATATACATTTTAATTTAAATTGAGAAGCAAGAAGCAAGGGATTTAAAAAGAAAGGGAAATGTTCATATTTCAAGTGAAAAAATACAATGTCAATAATGTGATCAAACATACATGAATATTTTTAAAGACTGGAAGGAAATACAACATAAGGTTCATTATGATTAATTTTTGTGCAGTATGGGTAACGTCAATTTGTTCCTTTTGTCATTTTAATTTGTGAAGTTTTTACAATGAGTCTAATATTAATCTTATAGAAAAAAGGGGGAAAGTTATTTAATGCATTTGAACCCCAAATCTCTCAAATATAAAACCAACATAGAAGTCTAAAAAATGACAATTCGGACGCAGCTGGTTTAGGGTTATCCAAGCATATCTCGTTTCTTCATGACCAGATCTCTACTCATCTGTTTTTCCAGATTCCAAGTAGTTTGATTCTTTCTCATAACTATATTTATTGTTCTGTTTACATTTTGCAATCCTAATTTCTTGGAAGCCAAACCACATAAATTTGTTTCAATTTCTTTCCTTTTAATTTTGCTATTTAAGTTTCACTAACAGGCTTTGCAGATTCAACACTACTCGGAATAAAAGAGACTTCTGATGATTTTGACTTAATTACTTCAGGCAGAGGAAAAATGTCTGATTGTCTTCTATAGCTAACTCACTTTATATTCCAAATTTAGCCTATTGATTATTGCATTTAAAACTCAAAGACTTGGCGAGGCGCAGTGGCTCACGCCTGTAATCCCAGCACTTTGGGAGGCCGAGGCGGGCAGATCATGAGGTCAGGAGATCGAGACCATCCTGGCTAACACGGTGAAACCCCGTCCCTACTAAAAATACAAAAAAATTAGCCGGGTCTAGTGGCGGACATCTGTAGTCCCGGCTACTCGGCTACTCGGGAGGCTGAGGCCGGAGAATGGCGTGAATCCAGGAGGCAGAGCTTGGAGTCAGCCGAGATCACTCCACCGCACTGTACCCTGGGTGACAGAGCAAGACTCCATCTCAAAAAAAAAAAAAAAAACTCAAGGACTTATTAACTACTTTGTTGGGGGGGATAGGAAAAAGTCAGTGAAATGCAATGAAGATTAATTATATAGCATAATATTCTGTTAATTGAGTTTTTAAATAGTTTTTTGATTAACAAGGATATTATCTTCCCATTTGGGATACTGTTTCATATGCCAACAGCATCTCAAAATGATTCTTCTAAGAAAAATTCCCATGTTCTTATGTAATTTTCTTTTTTATACTAATATTGAGGTTGAGAATCCCCCTTAGGCCAAATAGGTTAACATGCAAAAATTAATGGAAGACAATTGGAACTACTGTACAAAAGAGAAAATGAAGATAGATGATAAGATTGTGTTTAAAAGCTGCCACAAGTGATGATAAACTACTCAGAGAACCAGCAAGAAGAAAGAAAAAGTCATTACTCATATTAACAGCCACATGTTCCTTAGACTTTTTTATTCACAAAGCATCAAGATACTGAGTCAAGAAAAAAAGTGTGATAATAAAGTCAAGAATGACTCCAGGCAACCCAACCATGGGGAATTGGATTGAATTCACCATCAATTATCTTTAAGAAAATATACTGCTTATCTTATTATAGTTAGGAACAATTTTTACTTTCTGCTAGAATATATTTTCAACTTTACAATTTCAATAAAAAATAAAACCAACATTCAATTGTGAATCTAGACTCTCAAATTATTTACCACATAAAAACACATTGTTTTACCTCATTTTCTGCTTCCACTTCAATACCTATAATGAGAAGGGGGGTATACTGAATTTGTTTTACTCACTATGAAATTAGTACATGTTCATTGAAAAAAAAATACAGAAGAACAAAAATAATAAAAGTGTTCCCATCCAGAGAGAACCACTGTTAAGTCTTTCAAAGAAAAATCAAAAAGATACGAATAAATTTGTTTCTTAACAGAAATATGATATATTCTGCAAACTCTTTTGTAACTAGGTTTTTATTAATATAACACTTAGGAATATCTTCCCAATTGTTAAATATTCTAAAATACCATAATGACCACATAGTATTTCCTTGTGTGATTCTTCTCTAGTTTACTAGTAAGCCTCCTACTATTAGTACTTTAGCTGTTAACAAATTATCACTATTATAAATCATATATACAATATGTTATAGTATACATAATATATTCTATCCCTATAAATATATTTGCAGGGATAGATGTTGGTATAGATAAATATGATTAGGCAAATGCATACTATAAACTAAGTATGCCATATTACATTTACTGAAAATTACATAATTGTATACATAAATATAAAAAAATCACAAAATTTGTATAATAGGTATCTCTGTCTAGTGGAATTAAGGGAGTTTTTTTTTTTAGCTTTATGATTATTTCAATAAACATTCCATGTACCACTTGTATAATAAAAAGAAAATAAAATGAGAAAATACAAAATCTATATATGCAATATTATAGATTTGTATTCTCCCCCCAAAGTACATAGAAAAAGTACTATAAGGATTTATGCAAAATGTTGATGATCGTCCCTGACTGGAGAGGTTGTAGGTGATTTTTATTCATGTTATTCCCATGTTTCTCTGTTTCTCTGTATAGCAATTTATCATTCATGATAAGAAAAATATAAGATGTTAACTTTGCAAATGGGACGGGATACATTCCAAAGCCATGCAACAAAAAATATTTGGTATTAAAATTTTGGGGATGTTCTAAGCCACAGCTGATCAAGAGCTAATCACATAACTGTATAAATACGGCCCATGTTCATTTTCTCACCCTAAAAAGCAGTTCGGTATGCAGCAGGATCTCCTTTTGCTCTAGCACAAGCCAGGGTGACTGCACAACTCAGAGCACACAAATCATACACTTAGCAGCCTTGCCAGTGTGTCAGACATGAGCAGCCCAGATGATGCCCAGATACAAGAAAATGGGGCACTTATTTGCTGCTGAAAGCCCACTTCACCATGTGGTGCATTAAGACCTCCAAGAACAAAGCATTTGTTTCTGGCCTCTTCAAGGCGCAATGGTACTGTGATCCACATCTCCTGCTTAGAAGATCTGTCCACTCAAAGGCATGACAAGTGGGAGGTGGTGGCAAAAAGTCAGGTGAGGAGAAGTGGAGGAATGAAGCAAGGGGCAAAAGAGGAAGGAATTCCCAGAGGGATGGCTTTTCTCCCCTGACAGTGTTACAGAGAAGAAATAGGATGTGCTGACATCATTGAGGGTTGAAGCTAAAGCTGTCAGAGCAACATGTTATTATGGCAGAACAGTTGCCCAATTTGCTAATTCTAATAAAAGCTGTCATTTGTGGACCATTATTAGAAGACTAATACTGTGTTAAACACTCTCCATGCTGTGATTTATTTAATCCTCATCAGATCCCCATGAGGAAGCTACTGTTTCCCCAGTTTACAAATAAAGAAACTGAGGCACCATCTTTCTTTGTAACATTGAACTATGTCGGATATACTCATACTAAATTATTTTTTGCTTATCTGAAATTCAAACTTAACTGGGTGTTCTGTACTTGCTAAATCTGGCAATCCTATTTGTTGCTTAAGAAATACTAGTTATGGTCGGGTGTGGTGGCTCATGCCTGTAACCCCAGCACTTTGAGAGGCAAAGGTGGGCAGACTGCTTGAGCCTGGGAGTTTGAGATCAGCCTGGGCAACATGACAAAACCACGTCTCTATAAAAAATACAAAAATTCACTGGGCATGGTGGCATGTGACTGCGATCCTAGCTACTCTGGAGGCTGAGATGAGAGAATCACCTGAGCCCAGGAAGTCGAGGCTGCAGTGAGCCACGATCAGGCCAATGCACTCCAGCCTAGGCAACAGAGTGAGACACTATCTCAATTTAAAAGAAGAAGAAGAGAGGAAGGGAAGAAAGGAGAGAGGAAGGAAAGGAAGGAAAGAAAGGAAGGAAAAAAAGGAGGGAGGGAAGGAGGGAGAAAAGGGAGGAAGGGTTATGTACCTACTGCGTGGGAATCCCCATCCTTGGCCATGTGACTGGCGTCAGAGTGGGGATTGGGCCCACGGTTGTCTAATTCCAAACCCTACCTTGTGCAGGACAGAGGAAGATACAAAGAAGGCAACCAAGTTTCTGCCTTCAAAAAGATATGTTAAAACAAGTGTAAAAAATGTACACTGGATCTGATAAGGAAAGCCCACCAAGGCATGTGGCCGGCAGACATGATTTGTTTGCCTGATCTTGTCTCTTTAAATAATAGAATTAGGCCGGGCATGGTGGCTCACACCTGTAATCCCAGCACTTTGGGAGGCTGAGGCGGGCGGATCACGAGGTCAGGAGATTGAGACCATCCTGGCTAACACGGTGAAACCCCGTCTCTACTAAAAATACAAAAAAATTAGCCGGGCATGGTGGCGGGCACCTGTAGTCCCAGCTACTCGGGAGGCTGAGGCAGGAGAATGTCATGAACCCAGGAGGCAGAGCTTGCAGTGAGCTGAGATTGTGCCACTGCACTCCAGCCCAGGTGAAAATGCGAGACTCCATCTCAGAAAAAAAAAAAAAAAAAAAAAAAAATTGAATTAAAAGCCTGCATGTAGGGCATGCCATTCCAGCTCCACAGATCCTTTAGCACTTTTTACTCATTTCCTTGGCCCACATGACACATCTGGGATGGGAGTTCTTATGGGAGTTCTGTTAGGGATAGGAGTTCTCTGTTTTAATGCTATGGAGAATGCCAGGTGTCATCAAGTCGTATAAAGTGCTGGGGCAGTACAAAGGTGAGAAAGGTAGTTTCCAGCTGGAGACTCCATAAAGGCAGCAAAAGGAAAGGAGCATTTCAATGTATCTCCTTACCATTTTATTTCCCTGAATATTGCTAGAAATATGCACTATGCAGGTAGATGAGATTTGTTCATTTGCCCTACTAATGTTTATTGAGCAGCTACTGTGTGCCAGGCACTGTTCTGGGTGCTGGTGGTACCGTGATAAACAAGATAGATAGAATCCCTACCTTCAACAATTTTACACTCTAGTGAAAGAGACAGATAGTTATTTGATAAATAATCAATTGTCCGGTAGTAAAAAGTATTATGAAGAAAAATAAAGCAGGAGAGAGGAGATAGAGAATGGTTCTGAAGATAGCATTTTTTAGGTAGGTTTTACATAAGCCTCTCTAAGGTTGGGATGCAAACTCAAGAGAAAAGTAAAGGAGCAAATTATGTGAAAAAGAGGGCAAAGGGCTTTCCTGGCAGAAGAAACAGCAAGTGCAAAGGCCCTGAGGCTTAGTGAGCTTAATGTGTACCTGGAACAGTAGGGAAGCCACGTGGCAGGAGCACAGTGAGTGAGCAGGGAGAGGGTGGACAGGGAGGTCAGAAAGATGGAGAAAGTGGAGAGGGCAGGTCATGAAGGGCCTTTTAGGACGTGATAAGGACAATGTGTCAGTGAGGTGAGATGCTCAAATAGAGATAATAGCACCTACTTCCAGAGTTATGACTGTTAAACCAATTTTTCATGTAAAATTCTTAGTTACATTGTAAACTCTGTGTATGTCGCATTCTTATTATTCAATGTTCAATAAATGCTTTTATTGAATGAGCTAAATTAAGCTATAAGCTATAGATTTAAGAGCCCAGTGTCAGGGAAATCCATTTGTCCCAGCATAATGTATGTTTTTGTTTTGAAATATGAGCTCTGCCTTCAAATGACATGGGATTTATGCATGGTAACCCTTTACATGAGCCAGCTTCTGTAGCAATTCTATCCGTCCTTATCTCTTCCTCTCCCCACTGCCCCCAGGAAACTCCCTTATAAGCTTGCTTTTCACTATAATTCTGACTTAATCTGGTTGCCCACTACAGATAAAACTGTGAAGCTGTGGAAGGTCAGCGAGCGTGACAAGAGGCCAGAAGGCTACAATCTGAAAGATGAGGAGGGCCGGCTCCGGGATCCTGCCACCATCACAACCCTGCGGGTGAGTGCAAACGGCTGCCCTGGCCACCACGGTCAGGGGCAGGTCTCCTAAGGTTGGCCACGTGCTGGTTGTTACTGTAAGTTGCAACTATAATGGGCCAGTGAGGGAACGTAGGCAGAGACTCAGCCTACCCTAGTCTCTCTCTGGTGGCAGATGGAGAAGCAGGAAAGGTGCCAAGCCTTCTAATGACTACAAATCCATGCTTTTCCTTTTGTCCCAGAAGACTTGCCCACATGGCCACTGCCAGACGTTACTATAATCTTAGCCTCTGTTGTTCACATTATCTAAAATGTCTTGAGCACCTCCTGTACTCAAGGTACAGGGATGAGAACCCAGATGGCAAGTTGCAGTCTTGTGATTCAAAACACAAACTTAATAATCTAACAGACCTGGCTTCAAATTCTGCCACTTACCCAAATTTCCCAATAGTCATTTAACCTTTTTGAGCTTTCAGCATGCAAATTAATTTTAGTTTCTCCATCTGCAAAACAGTGAACACAGTACCTACTGCTCATGGACTTATGAGGAATTAATGCAAGAAGGATGGAAAACCCTTCCTCTATGATCCTCAATATACGATCTCTACTCAGTCTGAGTGGCTTCCTTCCTGTTCCTCAGAAATACATAGTCTGATAAAGAGGATTTGTAAGACTAATATACAAATGACTATGGCACTAAATATAGTAAGATAAATGCATTGAGAAAGTGTTGGAGAGTTGCAATTTGATCAAAGGAGGAAGAAATTAGCTGTGGTTTTTGGAGACCAGAACAGTTCTCACAGGAAAGTGGCATTAAAAACGGATTTCTCAAAGCGAACTTTTAAGGGAAGGGTCTGTAGATGTAAGGTAGAGTGGTTTAGGACTGGATGATGAGTTCGGTTATGAACATGTTCAATGTGAGCAGTAAAGCAGGCACATGTTGGGATAGCCCTAACCCCAACGGACTTGTAAAACTGTGTAAAATATGTGATTTCAGACACCAGCAGCTCTGCTAAAGACCAAAAGTAAGAAGGGAGACAGTGAAGTAGATGTGAGGAAAAGAGGTTCTTGCCCTATGTTTGAAAGCCAAAATGAGATGGTCATTGTATGCTTGATTAGCTCACTTGTTTATTTGTTTAATAATTCATTTATTGATACATCTGCTTATTCAGCAGTTACTTTTTGAATATAGACTCTGTGCTGACCACCTTGCTAGACTATTAGATGTTTACCCTGTACTAATGGGCACATGGTCTGCAGTTGAGCTGCTTCTGAGCTCACAAGCATTGGCGACTCTGTTTCCTCTCATTAGCCTATGCCTTCAAGTCTGCAGAACCGCCATGTTAAGTCCACCTTATCAGACTGGGTGGACTTGGCATAAATCCATCCTTGATGCTCTGAATGTGCAGGGGTTTTGGAGGCTGGAAAGTAGAGTAGTGAAGAGTATTATTGTTGAGTCAGTCCAGCCTGGTTAGAATTCTGGCTCCATTACTTTCCACTGGTGACCTTGGGCATATGACAGTCATGTATCACTTAATGATGGGAATATATTCTGAGAAATGCATCATTGGGTGACTTCATTGTTGTGAAAACATCATAGAGTATACTTATGCAATCCTAGATGGTATAGCCTACTACATACCTAGACTACATTGTATAGCCTGTTGCTCCTTGGCTACGAGCCTGTACGCATGTTCCCGTGTTGAATACTGTAAGCAATTATAACACAGTGGTATTTGTGTATCTAAACATATTTAAACATAGAAAAGACACAGTACAAATACAGTATTATAATCTTACGGAACCAGTGTTATTGACCAAAACATCATGTGGCATGTGGCTATATTTGAACACCTTGTGCCTCCAATGTCTCATCTGTATAACGGGGATGATGATAGTCACTGCTTCCTGGAATTGTTGTGAGGATTCAATAAGTTATTTTGTGTAACAAACAGCTTAGCCTGTGTAGTGCTGGCTCACAAAAAGCACTCAATAATGTTAGTTCCCTTCTGTTGTTTTAGTATTAATAACATCATCATCATCATGGCTATTATTACCCCCTACTGATAGTTGGCCTATATATATACGGGACAATTCAGTTATTTTTCTTTTTATACTTTTTATACTGTTGTATTTATTCTTCAAACTACTCACTGAGATTTACTAAGTGGCAACCGTACTGGCAATATAACAGGAATAAGACTGTCCTTTGTCCCTCGAGACATGGCAATCTTATGGGGAAAACAACTGGATTAAGTGCCACTTAGAGTTTATACCGTGAACTTCTGCCCAGACTTTACCTTGCACTTGTTTGCTATGTGGATGGAATTTCTCAGATGACATCTGTAGACCCCACTGTGGAATCCCGCTGTCCATGGCATCCTATGGGATTTCACGTATCTGTGCTTAACCCCTGGGAGAATTCCATCCGTATGATAAAGAGCAGAGAAGGCCTATTCAGTTTCCACGAGAGCAGAGATCCTCCCCATGCCACGCCAGTGATGCCAATGAAGTGGACTTCAGATGAAACAGAGAAGGAGGCCCTGGGGTGTGGCTGGGAGTTGGAAAATTCCAACTCTGGTTCTCGCTTTCTTACTAACCAGCTGTGTAACATAACAGCCTAACTGATGAATCATACTTCTTCCCTCCAAGCTTAGTTTCTAAGCTGCCAAGCATAGGACTGGGAAATGTAGATTCCTGAGACCCACTCCAGAGAGGAGGCCCAGAGGAATCTGCATTTTCAACACTTGCCCCTGGTGGCTGAGACAAGGGGTCTGCGGTCACTGGACTCTATCATCCCTAAGGCCCATTTGAGCTATCATTTTTATGAACCTCTGTTATTTTTTTATTATTTGAGGATTGAAAATTCTCAAATAATTTGGAGAGACGTGTTATATTTGCTATATAATTATAAATACCAGTATCTGTATTTACCTCCTCTCCTTTCCTAGGCTTTCAAATATCCTGCATTTCAGTGTAAACATCCACAGCACAGCACTCTTTAAACACTGAAAAGTCCAGCTTCCTTTTCTTTTTGATCCCAGTGGTAGAAGAAAAAAAAAAAGCAGGCAACCCTGAAGACTAGATTCAGCACAGTGACTCCAAACAGAGAATGAGCTGATGTGATATTAATCAGACTATAATTTACTAACACGCTTTCCTCTTGAAATGTGCATTGCCAGCAATTGTGTCTTTTTTTCCCTTCCCCGTACTATGATTACCTCTTGCTCACTTTCATAGTTTCCAGTTCTATGTGGGTATTGAGAGTGAGAACATTTAATAATACCCGACAGCTAATTAATCCTCACTGTGTAATGAACCTGTTCTGTTTCAGGGCTGAGAGACTCAGCTTTTCAAAGCAAGAATGTGACTGTATCTTTCATAGAAGATAGCCTTTCAAAATCAATCTCGTTACCAAAAGAGCCTATGAGAAGCATGTCTATGAAAACTATATCCCCTGCTCAATATCATAACTTAACATAAAGCAATGATCATGGTGATAATTTAATAATAACTCCTTACAGTTGTACCATTTATATTACAAAGCGTTTTCTCACCTAGTCCCTTGATTCATCTTCAGAATAGCCAATGAGGAGGGCAGGATAGGTATTTAGCAGGTGAAAATGCTGGTATCTAGCACTTATTGATCATTTGCCATATCCCATGCACCATGCTGCACTCTCTATCTGCATTAGCTACCTCAAAGGGTGTTAAAATGCCCATTTAACAGATGAGGCTCCAAACAGTTAAGTAGCATACCCAAGATCATGCAGGGCTGAGAACCAAGCCTTGATCTACTTTGCTATGGGACCTGAGCCCTTCAATCCGATGCAGCCTCAGAGAAGGAAAATGACTTACCCAGTATCCCTCAACTGGTTATTCCAGGACTGGGACTAAAAATCAAGAGTTAGGCTTTTAAACTTAGACATATACATTTGGGCATTTGAAATGTTTGTATTAATAATTAGTGCCATTATTATTCCAGGTCAGGGGATTAATCAATCGATCCCACTCTCTCTCTCTCTCTCCCTCTCTCCCTCTCTCTCCCTCCCCCCACTCCCACTCCCCCGCCACCACTGTCCCTGCCCCCGCCACACACACATACACACACACATTGACTTTCCAGATCCCTGACCTTAGGAATGGAGAAACAAAGGCCTTGAGGTCTCTATGCAGTTTTACTTCACAAGACCCTCCATGCCCTTCTTCCCCAACCTCCTGCTGCCCAGGAGTAACAGACCCTTAGAGCTCTTTCTAGGTAATGGGAACTCACCGTTAAAGTGACTTAATCAGCCTGAAATGGAAGTTGGGTGGTGAGAAATCACACTTAGCATACTTCTCCCTGCAGGATGAGCCTGGAGGTATTATTTTCCTCATTATTATCAGCTGCCAGTGCCCTGGGAACCTAGGCCAGGTTGAAATCGGCATTTTTACCTGTTATAAATATAGAGTCTGGAAGGTATGAGCTCCCAAGCTGTGGCTTGTCATAACCTTCCCAAAATGAAGGTGATGCGATGAATTCAATTTTTCTAATGGATTTTATTCAAACATGCATTACAACAATTAAAAATAATTATAGCAACCATCTACTGAGTGCTTACTATGTGCCAGGTGCTAGATTTTTTATCCTTAATATCACATAGTCCTCATAATATCTCTCTTGGGTAGGTTCTATTTTTCTCTCCAGATCATCTGAAGCCATAGCCTCCTCTTCATCTCAGTCTCTGCTCAAGTGCTCCTATCAGGCCCTCCTAGGGTATCCTATGGAAAAGAGCACACCCACATTTTCCCATTCATTCTCTCTGCCCTTTTTTGCTTAGCTCTTGTCACTGTCTAGCATTTTGTTTGCTGTCTGCCTCCTCGTCACCCCCAGTAAAATGTAAGCTCCATGAAAGCAGGGATTCTGTTTTGCTCTCTCCTGCAGCTCCGGCACCTGGAACAATCCATGGCACGTGGTAGACATTCAGTAAATATCTGTCAAGTGAACAGATTACACAGAAATGGAAACCGAGTTTTAGAGTAGCCAAGAAGTTTGCCCAAAACCTCATGGCTAGAAAATGGAAGAGCTGGAATTCAAACTAGTCCACATGACTCCAAATCTGATGTTTTTCATTCTTATTCTCTACATCTCTGCTTTTTAAGAAAATATTAATTCCTGACCATGGGGCAGGAATGTTTTATTATTGATTGATGTCTCTCAGAACTTTTTATCAAAGCTCTTTTAACATATGAACTTGATTTTGATGGAATGGAAGGCGGGGGGTGAGGGCAGAGGCTTTTCTGCCACAGGGTGGGTACACAAGGGATGCACTGATTTTTAGAGGAAAGGTCAAATGATATCATATTTTACACAATGACTGCTTCTGTCCTCCTCTCAGCGCAGGACACACACAGTCTCGTGAATCTCCAGAACTAAACTTTTCCCACTTACAATGACCCTGATATTAGCAAATCCCATTGGTGGTGATTTGGACACAACCAGAGGCACCATCTAAGACACTGGCTGACTAGCATTCAGTTTTACCAGCTCTGACTCCTGAATGAGGACTTCCTGAGGACCATTGCTAAAAGGTCATGAGATTAGGCAGGTTGACTGAAAAGACTAGCTAGTTTTCCCAAAAGAGAGATCCTCTGGGTGAAACAGTTTACTTGATTTGTTTCCTAGAGAACTGATTAAACAGACTACTGGTTTAGGTTTACTAATAGTAGCAACTGTGCATATTCAGCCCTTCTTAGTGACAGGATTGGGGCGCAGTTGTTTGATGTACTTTCTTTATCATCATTCTGTGACTTAGGCATCCTGCCCATTTTACAGCTGTATAAACAGAGGCTCAGAAAGGTAAGTACTGGCTTAAGGCCTTGCAAATAGTAAACAGCAAAGCCAAGAATGGAGTCCAGGTCTGTCTGACCCCAGAGCTCCTGTTCCTCACTATTATTAGGACTATTTACGGCATGGCACTTGATTTAAACAACAGTGAAGATGACAACATCTGATGTACAGGACTTTTCCATGTATTTTGTATCTCAGTGCCTACTATGCTACACACCGTACTGCACTACAAAGTGTGGCTCTTACAAAGATGAATGAAACACACTCTCTGTCCTTAAGGGGCATGGAGGAGAAAAGTTATAAGTGGCTGAAACATAAAATGAATTCAGTCATTGGTTCTTAAATGACTGTGTGCCTCATGGTCACTGGGGACTCTGCCTAGAACATAATTTCTGGCCTCGTCACTAGGGATGCTGGTTTAGAAAGTTTGAGTTGGACTCTAAGAAATGACATCTTTGACAAGTCCCCTCCCAGAAAATGCCCAGGTGATTCTGGTGCAGGTGGTCCCTGGACCACACTTTGAGAAATCATGGAGAAGGATAACTGTCCTGAGAAAAGCACAGAAGATAACCATGGCAGTTCAGAAGAAGCACAAAGGAAGGAGACAGGGGATTAGGAAGGAGTTTCCATGATGCATCTGGAGGGTAGATGGGCTTTCATGTTGGGCATCTCACGTGATGCTCCCAAGGATCCTTTGAGACATACAGGATGTGCATTGCCATTTCTTTCTTTCTAGTGGTGTGGATGTGATTATCCCATTTACAAAAGAGGGTAACTGGCTCTGAGGGACCAGGTATCTAATCAGGGTCACACAGCTAGAAAGAGGCAGAACTGGGAACGAAGCACGTTCTGTCTGTCCATAGCCTTTAGGCTTTCTTGCTCCCTCTGAGGTACCTATGTCATGATACTCATTCTGGGAGGAGGGAGAACCCCAGGCCAGATTTAGCGCAAATTATTGGTTGAGTCAGGATCAGCCTTTACTGCCCCAGGTTTTAATTTTCAGTATATGCTTTGATAACTGAGGCCTCTTAGGACATAGATACAGCCTTCCTCTACCATTTTTAATTGTTTTAGACTTCATTTTGTGATTTATTGCTGCTCTGGGGGCTTCATATCCAATCCTTTTATGGTTTCATCTTTCCTTTCCTTACATTTCTTGCATATAACAATGGCGTGTTTAGCTACTGCAGTGAAAAATCAATCAAGCCTATTCCATATTCACAGGCTTGCAATGGCACCAACGGCTCCTGGATTAGATTAACTTTGTGAATGTGTCATTCCATTGTGGGCAATTTCTCAACCTTCACTCCATCCTCCCCATCCTGCCTCGGCGGGTGGATATTGAGATCTCTCATTGATTGACTGCCCCGAAAGTGAATGCTGGCATGTGATGTTTGTAACTCAGCGGGACGCACATACTCTGTGTTTATGAAAATAAATAATAATTTCTGCTATCATTACTGATTGCCATCATTATCTGATTGTATCTGTCTGTGTCATGGGGTTTCAGTTATGGGATCAGAAAGCCCTCCACGAGAATTTAGCCACTACCCTCACTGACAAGCCTTTGTGTTTTGACATGTTTCGCCTTTGGGGGATGAGGGTTGGGGATGTTTCTGTTCTGCTCATTGGCTAATATTTTTGGCTAATGTTCAGAAACATGATGATAATTGAGTTCCATGTTAGCCAAAGGAACCACTTCAGTTGGAATTAAAAGAGGAGCTAACATTTATGCTAATGTTCCAAGAACATTTTGCATGCATTGGCTAATTTAATCTTCAAGATAAACCTGTAACATAGGCGCTGGTGTTATCCTTATTGTAGAGATGTGATAGCTGAAGCCAGAGAAGTTAAGGAACTTGCCTTAGGTTAGACGGCCAGTAAGTGGTAATGCTTGGACTTGAGTGCATGTCTTTATGACTCTAAAACCCAAGCTGCTGTCCTGCCTCTTGTATTAAAATAGAATGCCTAGTATATGCATCCGAATATTCAGTGTAAGCCAAAACACATATGAGTAAGCAGGGGCTGGAAAACAGCTTTTCAAGGAGATTGTAAAAGTTACTGGTGCCTTGGGCATAGGTGGGCTTTCTGTTTAATTTTGGGAGAAGGCAGGGTAGGAAGGGTACATGAAACTAGGTCATGGCTTACCAAAGCTGGATGATCATCAGACTCTGGGAACATCTAAGTCATCTCCAACCAACTGACTCAGAATCTCCAGGAGTAGGGCCAAGACACCCACCCGTATTTCTCAGCCATATTCCTGGCCATCCTGAAGATCAGCTGGGTTTGAGACCCGTTGGCATAATGATCTCTGTACTCAAAAGTAGAGATTCTCAGATTTGATTTTTAAAATTCCTTCCTTTTTCCTCTTGTCTCCTCCTACCTCAAGGTTCTGTATAGATCAGTCTGAGGACAACATTATTATCAAAATGTGGTTGCTTTTACACTAAGAGAGTGATTTGATTTAGAATGAGCGTCCATGATGATTCTGTGATTGATCGTGAGCTGTTAGTGCCTTTTATAACTCAGCTTCTTTCCCCTTCTTAATCCTGGTCAAGCCATGGGGACAGCTCACTTAGTTGCCAGTGTGCTATAAGAGTAACACTATTGCAGACATTTATTAAATATGCATTATGTGCCAGACCTTCTGCTAGGCAGGTACCATCTCACTATGCCCAGACAGCAGCCTGTGGAGTGGGTACTATTGTTATTCCCATTTTGCAGATGAGGACATTTGATCTAGAGAGCTATAGTGACATGCTCATGTCTATAGCTACTAAGTGGCACAGCCATATTTTTAAACCAGGTTCCAGCTGACTCCAGAATAATAACTATACTTTCTTACAGAGGTTGGGCTGATAAAGTCACTTGTTGAAGTGTTTAGCATAATATCTTGCCATCAATAGATGCTTAGTTTGTGTTAATCCCTTTCTCCTCTTTTTTCCCATCTTATCTTTTACCTAGAGACTAGGAGTTTCAGGAAAGCATGATGAATATATTGAAAAGTTCGAAGTAGTATTACATCTAGAGACAAGCAATTCACTATGCTTTGAATCTGCCTTTGTACTGACTCTCCTACGCTGCCTTGCATTCAGAGTGTATTCACTGACAATAAAATATTTTCTTTCATCCCAAAGGTACCTTTGTTATGCTGCACTTACCATGTAGTAATTAGATCCAACATAGACGTAAATATAAGTAGAACCCTATACCTGGCTTAGGATCGAGTTCTCTTTGTCTTTTGCTCCCAAACCCTTTGGAAGGTGTCCATGGCTTCTTGAATGTGATAGGAACTAATAAAGGACACCTCCCATATGTACACTCAATGGCAGTGGCAAGCTGAGAAGTCCACTAGTGTCAGAGAAAGAAAAGAATCACATTACAGAAGAAAATCTGGATGTTTCCATGGCCTCTGGTGCCATTTATCTTGAGACTCCCTGGCCATAAAGCCTGATAGTGTTCCAGGCTCTGACACATTGTCTTTCCCTAACCTTGGTTGTTAAATGGTCTGAATTTCAGAGATGTGGAAAGGTTGACAGGGCAGAGTTCTGGCCTTTTTAGGGCTTTGCAAGTAAGGATCTTGTAACCATTCCAAACCTGACTCACACTGACCCAGATAGGATTTTCTCAAACGAGAAGTTATTAGAGTGATTCTCCCATCTTTTCATTTAAAGGCTCTCTGTATACTTTTCAAAGGAAGTGAAAAATCAAGGATAATTGGATGATTGAAGGAGAGAATACTTTTCTGAATTTTTCAGATGAAATTATCTGAATTATGAGCGTAATGGGAAAGACATTCAGCCCACACCAGGTCCCATTTCTGAAGTGTGAGCCCACTGTTGCTAGAGCAATGGGTGTGTCTCCGGTCCCCGAAACTACACGTGCAAGTGTGGGCATGTGCAGACACGTACATGGCACACAACACCCAAGCAGGGCATTGCTCAAGAAGCCTAAAAATGTTAACAAAGTAAAGAGCTGACTTTTATTTATTTTTCAACTAGACTTTACTAATAGATCAAAAATGCATGCCTAGATCCCTTTTTGCTACTAGGTTATGCAAAGAACTAATTTGAAATCAATAGAGGACTTCTAGGGCCTCTGCTCATTATGCATTAGGATTTTTGTAGAAAATAATTAGTGCAAATGGATTTGGAATCCAACTCAATAGAGGACATGATCACTTTGATCCTAGTACGTTGCAAGCCGGGCTTCGACTGATGCATTGATGTAAGCATTTTAAATACCAGTCCTTACCAAAGAAAAATATTTTAAATATTTCCCTAGGGGTAGTGTGCATAGCAAGATACTATCTTGTCTTTGATGCATAAAAACAAGATCTTGGTTGGAGAAAACTACTTACAAGGTTGGTTTCATGTTAAAGGAGACTGTTTTCAACAGAAAAATATATTTTATTCTCTGGTTTCCTTAGAATGGTTTAGCAACGAGGAAAGGAATTTTCTACCTGAAAGGTGTTAGGTTTCTGTTTGTTTGGGTGGAAGAAGGTGGGTCACGCTCTTGTAATTTGTTGCTGTGATCAAATGAGTTTATTTTCTTTTTACCAGAAAACTGTTAAAAGCAGTGGTACACACATGCATACGCACACTCTCTCACACAAATGTCTCTGGCTCAAGTAATATGGGAAACCCTAGCTTAAACACAGTTAAGCAAATTTATTTACTTCAGGGTTTCTGGGAACTTTTAATATACTAATATGTAGTATCAAATCCAAGAAAGATATATGGCACGCAGTGTTTTCCACCAAACTTATTTGACCATGAAGAACTCTTCTCTCAATTCAGTGGATTACTGTTCTCTAGAATATTCTATTCCAAATGCAGTCCTTGGCCCATGCCAGTACACAATGAGCTAAGGGGCTTGCACCAGAATATGAGTCATGTGTGCCACTAAGCCACTGCATAGGTCAGCTGACACTTTACTTTTCCATAGTAAGACTTTCTCAATGGATGAAGCAGTGCACTGATTTTGGCTTGAGCTCCTATATCTTGTCATGGACCAGTAATAAGAGTTCATCAATCTGTTATTTTGAGTAGCACAGCAGTAGACCTCACTTTGAGAAATGCTGGCTGAAGGAATTGGATCAGTGAACAGGAGTTACCCCCTGGCAAGATTTTCATTCTGCCCTTACTGCCTTCCAGTCACAGAATCACCTGATGATAAAAGATTCTTACTAGCACCTCCTTCTTGACATTCAAGTTCATTAACATCATCTGAAAACATATTAGTGCCTGCTATTGTATCAGGAACTTTGCTCATTTACTAGTGTAATTGCTAACCTCATGAGCTATGATCACTGTTTCACAATGAGGAAACTCCAGCATGTGGAGGAGGCAGTCTGTCCACTAGCAAGTGGCAGAAGCACAGTTCACTGCTGCCTCTCTCACTGCAGACGCCTCACTCTTTTTTTTTTTTTTTTTTTTTTTTTTTTTGAGACGGAGTCTCTCTCTCTCGCCCAGGCTGGAGTGCAGTGGCACGATCTCGGCTCACTGCAACCTCCGCCTCCCAGGTTCACACCATTCTCCTGCCTCAGCCTCCCAAGTAGCTGGGATTACAGGCACCTGCTACCATACCCGGCTAATTTTTGTTGTTGTTGTTGTATTTTTAGTAGAGACAGGGTTTCACCGTGTCAGCCAGGATGGTCTCGATCTCCTGACCTCATGATCTGCCCGCCTTGGCCTCCCAAAGTGCTGAGATTACAGGCAAGAGCCACCGCGCCCAGCCTAGATGCCTCACTCTTAACCACCATGTTACCCGGCCTCCCAACAGCAATGGCTTTTAACCCTCTGAGTCATGGAGGCTTTATCCTACTTTAGAGACTTCTTGAAGAAGAAAAGAACCATTAGCCAATCCAAAACCAATCACTGTTCACAAATGTTTCCTTCTGTCTAACCTAACATTAATCTTACCTGCCACTTATTTAAAAAGGATTCCATACATATAGTCATGATGGACATGTGTGGTCTCTGCCCTCATGGGGCTTGTAATCCAGTGACTAGGAATCTTTGGTTTGAAAATAGTCACAATGGGCCAGGAGTGGTGGTACACGCCTGTAATCCTAGCACTTTGGGAGGCTGGGGTGGGTGGATCACTTGAGCTCAGGAGTTCAAGACTAGCCTGGGCAACATGGTGAAACCCTAGCTCTACAAAAAATATAATAGTTAGCCAGGCATGGTGGTGCACACTTGCAGTCCCAACTACTTGGGAGGCTACAGTGGGAGAACTGCTTGAGCCTGGTGCAGTGAGCCGATATCAGGCCACTGCACTCCAGCCTGAGTGACAGAGTGAGACCCTGTCTCAGAAAGAGGGAGGGAGGGAGGGAGGAGATTTTTTTAAAAGTATAAGATCATAGCATGATACCATTAATGTGAAAAATAAAGCAATCCTGAACCGCAAACAAAAAAAAAAAAATGGTGACAATATGCACTTCATTTGCCCCTGCCTAACATTACAGTCAATCCCATTGTGTATTTAGAAACTGCCTGATTTCTTTCTCAACATTTTCTTCTCTACTCTGTGATCTCACTTCTTATTATTTTCAGGGAGAGAGTTCTGCAACATTCAATTAAATAAGAACACTGACTATTTAATGCAAAAACATCCAGATACAAGGTGAAAACTCTGTCCAATTATCTTGCCAGTTCAGAACCAAATATACAGTTGTTTAGAAACTTCTGAAAGCTTGAATTTTTAAATCATAAGCTCTCCAAATTCAAAGAGCATCTAAGAAAAGCATCCTATGAGGGAAACATAAGATTGTCAAAGCAGACAACAGGGCAGGAGTTCAGGGATTATAAGGTTAGAGATTAAGATAGAAGTGACAAAACAAAGCCACACTTGGTTATCATTATTCCTTCCCATAGTAAAATCCTTTAGGCAGATGGACTCAGAGGTGACCGCCACACCAGTCCCAATTACATATGCCCTTGCACTACTTGATGGGCAAGCCAATTAAGAACATAAGCACCACCTCGGTTTTTTGCTATGCATTTTAAAAAACTAATTCCACAAGCACTTATTAAGTCCCTACTGTAAGCCAGGTACTATGATTAGCCCTGGAGTTATAGAAGTCAACATGAAAGATATGGTTCCTGCCTTCATGGAGCTAAGCCATCTCTTTGGGTTGGAAAAAGCATGCATAAAATGCTCCTAATGTAAAGCTGACAGTGTAATGGGGCCTCTAGAGGAAAGGTGCATGGTGTACAGGAGAGCAGATGGGGAGAATTTGATCTTTTCAGGGAGAGCAGAGGACAATTTCCTGAGCAATTAATATTTAAACCGCAGCAGGAGGAAAGTAAGAAGAGGAGCAGAAAGAATGTTCTAGGCAGAGGAGGTGGCATGCACAAAGCCCATCAGGTAGGAAGTAGCACAGAAAAACACAGTGTGGAAGGAGGGCCCAGGTGGCTGAATGCTGAGTGCAGGGGATGTGTGGTACCAGTAAGATGCAGGTGGTGAGGCAGCTTATGGCCAGATCATGCTGGGCACCATAGGTCTTGTTAAGGAACTCGCTTCTTTCCCTATGAGCAATGCAAGCCCTCACTTCTCAGTACAGGTCATTTTTTGGAACAGCCCTACTTTGCCCAGATAGCTAAATGTTCTGCACCAAAGACAGGATGTTCACCAATGTGGAAAAGCCACCTAGATAGTTCCTGGCTGAAGAGTTTAAATTTAGGAAGCAAGTGACATTTTGTCAGTTTGGCCATGTTGCCCTCTAGCCCCTAGCTGCCGTTGTTTCAATACATGTCAGGGCATGGCCTCCACCGGGTTTCTCCAATATCAAGGCGTCCTCCCTCCAAGGTGAATCTGCCCATGAGTGATTGAATTGTTTGGAGGGTCATAGAACCTGACAGTTCCCTATTACACAAAGGAAAAGATAAGCTTCCGATTAGTCCTGGGGCAGGAGGAAGCCAAGATAGAGTGCACCTGTCAGAACTGCTTACGACATATAAATCATTACCTCAATTTTCCGTGCAAGCAGTGGGCCAGAGAGAGAGAGAGAGAGAGAAGTGACAGAGGTTGGTTAACAGTGCAGAACCATATAAAAGAGCTGCTGCTTTCCTCTGCTTTCCTCTGCTGTCCATGCAAAGAAACTGAGCCCCATGCCCAGAGGAACGACAAAGACAAATGCCCACTGGCTCCAGAAAGGGGCAGTTTGTTTCTGTGGCATTTGCTAACAGCGTTTACTGCTAATCTAACAATAGCAGCCACCAAGGTTTTCCCAGACTTTAACAGGGAGCATGCTTAGTATTGCACTTGCTATATGTTTCATCCTAGATTTCTCTACCTTGTAATTGCCATAACAATCATGGTTGTTATTGTTGCCATTTTCCTTTCATTCACTGGGCAAAAATCTCTGAGACAGACCAATTGCAACTAACCTGCTATCCCACAGTCCAGGATACCAGGGTATTTATAGTGGGGTGAGGGGGAACATAAAAACAAAAAAAGATTGAATGAAAGATAGCAAGTCAGAAAATGCTCAATAAAGATTCAAAAGCTTAAGTTGATTGGGAATACTCAGATTTTCATCACAATTTATGTTGTATAAAATACCAAGTATCAGCCGGGCGCAGTGGCTCACGCCTGTAATCACAGCACTTCGGGAGGCTGGGGCGGGTGGATCACGAGGTCAGGAGATTGAAACCATCCTGGCCAACATGGCGAAATCCTGTCTCTACCAAAAATACAAAAATTAGCTGGGTGTGGTGGCACGTGCCTGTAATCCCAGCTACTTGGAGACTGAGGTGCAAGAATCACTTGAACCCAGGAGGTGGAGGTTGCAGTGAGCTGAGATCGTGCCACTGAACTACAGCCTGGCAACAGAGCGAGACTCCATCTCTAATAATAATAATAATATAATACCACGAAGTATCTAGCAGAATGTGAGAGCCTGAAAGATCCTAGTTGGAGAAGCGCCAACACTGAGTAACTACTCACTTGTACAGCAATGCTCAAGAAATACTAAGTCTTGCGCTTCTTCTGGGCTACACTAAACAGAGTGGATAACACTTTGGGGGAGACTAGTTCATTCTTCAGAATAGATGTAAACTCAGTTCCCAGAACTTTTGAGAGGGAGTTTTGCGAGTGGCACCTACATTGAAAGGGAGCCACGTGTTTGTCCAGCCCAGATATTCCTGCTGCCAATGATGGAGGAGACATTTTATTCCACCTTGGTGTATTTTAAAGGGAAGCATATTCTCAAAATTACAACACAACCCAAGATGTATGAGCTGTCAATTACATTCCTTAGGACCAGAAGGGAAATATATGAACAGACCCAAAAAGTATATCAAGACAGTACACAAAGGGATGTAGGAGCTGAGGGAATGAGTCACATGGATACTTTAAAATAGAATAATTGTTTGTTCAAAATTGTGAGCAAAATGTTCTTACTGCCAGGAGAAATGTTGGGCAGACTTATTTCTACTTATTGTGTAATAGGGGCAGAAATCTCATAGTTGGAATCGTTATGGGAGAGAGTCTAGTGCTTTAGAGTGACAACTCCAGGTTCAAATCCTAGCTCTGTCTTTGTATGACTCTGAGCCTTTTACTTAAGCTCTCAACATATCAGTTTTATCATCAATAAAGTAGGGATAATATTATTTAAAGTATCTCATAGGACTTGTTATCAGAAAAAAATATTAGCGCAGTATTTGTCTTTTAGTACTAACCATTCAATAATATGTAGCTAGCTCCAAGATGGAAATCAGGAATGCTCAGAACAGAGAGAGAACTGGGAGACTCCAGTTGCTACTTTTGGATGGAAGAATACATTTATAAAAGGACAGATAAGAGGGAAGAGACTTCCAACTTGGTTGTATGGTCAGAGTTTATTTGCCTAAGACATACTGACATCAACATGTTAAGACTTCTTAGTGAATATTTCTATCCCTTGCTGGAAGGAAATTCCCCTGAGAATGGGAAACTGCAAGTGCAGATAAGATGGTGTTGAAAAAGAAATCGTCAGTTTGAGATTCTGTGGATAAAGGGAGGTAAGTGAGTTCACCCTCTAATGCCTGTTTTTGAAAGATCAGTAAACTTTCAAGTTCTCACTGAGCTAAGAAAGGTTACGTGCTCAAGAGTCACTCCTTTCTAGGGAAGAAGCTGCAGTTAAGTCTCATGTGAGGGGCCTCTGGGCTGATGGCAGGTACAGTTGTCTGGAAAGCTGTTAAAGTCAAGAGTCTAGTTTCGAATCTTCCTTTAGATTCTCTGCTTCAATCATTAGTCACTAAAAATGCAGAATTCTCAGCCCGGGCCATGGATTTCCCCTTAGGTTAAAGGATCCACTATCAATATTAGACTTTCTGTCTATTTTCTAGTAGCAATAAAAAAAAATCTTCTAAATAGGTTACTTTTCCTTAAATAAAAACAAACCCAAAAAAGTTCCATTGATATTTTCTCCTTTGTCTTGACCACTAAGGGAAAAAATATATCTTTTCGTCCAGCACAAGTTCCTTATTAACCCAGTTAACATTTGCAAATTAAGATACAACATTAGACATTAGTACTGACTTTCCAGAAATTTTCCTCTTAATTGGACTGCTTTCCTATAAATATCATCCCGCCAGCATCTGCAGTAAGATAGATTCTGGAAAAACAATGTGCTATGCCAAATTATCAGGTAGAATTAGATTGCTCTATATTTCTGTTTGATAACAACACTGTGCCTTTGCATAATTCTTACTGATTATCAGAAGGAAAAAACCATAACTCAGACAGATGAGCTTTATTGGCATTAGTCCCTTCTAGGAAAGAAAGAAAAACGTATGAACAGAAGCATTTGCAAGTGCCATATATGTTGAGAGAATGAAATTCCAAACAGTCTGTAAACTTAGCTTCCCTGCAACCTTAAAAAGTAAAAATGTCTCCCTATATTTGGTGTCATATCTCAGGATCTGAGTTTATCCCATTTTCTATATTTCAAGACAAAAAAATTTACATGCCTATAAATATATCTAGAATAGAATGTCATTTTAAACTAGAGAGTTCTCGTGAAGGAAAAAATAAATCGTTGGAGAGAGTTGTGAGTCAGAGTCTTTATAGAACTTGGAAATTAACAAGAAAGTGTTAAATGAATACTCAAATAGAACAGCTGCATATACTACTTATAGAGGGAGGGAGGTTGGTCTGCCATCTTTATTTGTTTGCATGCTGAACCAAACTATAGTGTCCGTTTTCCCTAGCTGTCTTTATCCAACTCAGTTTCTGCAAGCAGTTTTCTCTGTTGGGATAGATAATGTAACTTTAATCTGGTACATGCGAACAAAGTCTGCTTACCCTTTCTGTGTCTTTCAAGCATTCCCCCCACCCCCATGTCTCCAGCAGTATCCTTGAGAGCTATTTTTTGCATCTAATTCCAGACTCTACCCCTTTCTCTAGGAGAATCCACAGAAACCCTTTGAGCCCCTTCCCTGAGCAAATTCAGGACTTCTCTGACTCTACTCAAGACTCAGGAATATTTAGTCTCTGTTTCCTGTACCCCAAACAGCTTCAGATGTCTGTCAGTACCCAGGGGCAATTGTGTGGTTTGATCCTTGTTCAACATCAAAAACCAATGCTTTGCCTTTTGAGGACTCGAAAACAAGAATGTTGCTTCATAATCTTCTTCCCCTGGGAAATTTACATCTCCTCTTGCCTCCTTGGATGTCTCCCATTGTGAAAGCAGCAGCAAATAATTTTGCTTCCCTATGTCTTTCTTTTTGGCACATTCTTACTTGTCGATCAATAAATTACCCCCTGCCAAGCTCCAGCAGCCTGGCTTCTGTCTTCACCACTTACATTCTCCTTTTGTGTTTAAAAAAGAGCTCATTATTTTTCTCTTAACCTCTAGTGAAATATTCCCTTTATTCTCTCCCTTTGTTTTGCTTATCGTTTAACTTAATTCTTAGTCCAACCGTCCCCATCTGTACCTGCCTACGAGTCCTCTGCATTTTCCTCTTTAATAACCAGAAGTTAATGAGACCACCCTTGGAGTCACATGCTCCTTTTCTGATGACACCAGGATAAGGAAATGGGATTTAAATAGCAATAGCAGGTAATACAATAGAAGAAAATCCATAGGCAGGGATTCAGCCAGTCAGGTAAAACAGAGGATGTAGTTTTGTGCTCTCTGGGATGGATAATGTCTCCTTTTACAGCTGTGCCTCAGTTTTCTCATCTGAGAAGTGAAGTCAGCCATCACTTATAGTATCTGCTTCATGCAGTACTTGTGAGGATTAGATGAGATAAATTACATAATGTGTTTGATGGAATGGCACACAGGAAGCCCACAGTAAGTATTAGGCACTACTGTGTCATGATTATAGGAAGCAAATGTAAAAGACAATCCTACCCTTTACTAGGTTTGAAAGCTGCAGTTACATATGGGTGAGAGACAGAGGCCTTCAGTGTCCAGCCAGGAATCCCAGCTCTATTTGTTTATGCAAATAACTCATCAAACCCACCATTTAGCGGTTCTTAACGGGGAGAAGGTATGTGAAATAACACTGGACAACCTAAGGACAGAGACGTGTTTTTCTATTCTCAAGACCCAATATTTTGCCTGACACAGTTCATTTTCTATAAATACTTAAATCAACATACATGAATCACCTAACATACTGCCTTTGTGTATATCATTGTGTTTCCCAAAGTCTAGGATATGTGTTTCTGTTGATGTAAGACACAATTGTAAGTAATATTGAATCACATAATTGAGGAAGTTATTCCCTGCTTTCTTGCTTTATAAATTATTCTGATTACATCAAGCCCAAAGTCTCACTTTAATGTTAATATTTTTTAACCTCTCATAACACTTACAAATCTTGGTTTTTTTAAACTGAGAACTGACCTTACACTCTGTCTTTTCAGGTGACTATATCTGGCTAGAATTTAAAAACAATTTTTATTGTATTTATTTTTATAATTTTCTTCTTTTTTGACAATTCATAGAAAAATGATTTTCCATGTGTTACAGTGTAAAAGTTCCCTATCAAAATAAAGCTAGTTAACTAAAAGCAAATCAGTTTAAAGAAAATACTAAGTGGGCCGGGTGCAGTGGCTCATGCCTATAATGCCAGTACTTTAGGAGGCTGAGGCAAGCGGATCGCTTGAAGTCAGGAGTTCGAGACCAGCCTGGCTGACATGATGAAACCCCGTCTCTACTAAAAATATAAAAATTAGCCAGGCCTGGTGGCACATGCATGTAGTCCCAGCTACTCAGAAGGCTAAAACAAGAGAATTGTTTGAACCCGGGAGGCGGAGTTTGCAGTGAGCCGACATTGCGCCA
Source organism: Symphalangus syndactylus (assembly GCF_028878055.3). Lineage (NCBI taxonomy): Eukaryota > Metazoa > Chordata > Mammalia > Primates > Hylobatidae > Symphalangus > Symphalangus syndactylus. The sequence goes on from NC_072429.2 coordinate 40,179,770, forward strand.
CTGCATGGCAACCTGGGTCACAGAGCAAGATTCTGTCTCAATAAATAAATAAATAAATAAATAAGTAAATAATAGTACAGGTAAAACAGATAAGAAAATCTGAAGGGGTACTAAAAGGATTGAGTTTTAGAAAACACTATTCTAATTTTCCCTCAATTATTTGGAGAGCTTTTAAAAAAAATTAGTATACCTAAGCCTCACCTCAGACCGACTGAGTTCATCTCAAAGTCTGTATTTTCTATTTCTCTTTAAGAACTCTCAGGTGATTCTGATTTTTTTAAAAGCCAGTTTAGGAATCTCTGAATGAGAAAAATCTGATTTTGTTTTTAAATTCTTTTAAATTCATTCAACAAACATTTGTTGAATATCTGTTCTGTGTAATGTCCTGTGTCCTGGATGCCAAGGATATGATGGAAAATAATACAGATACTGTGTTTATAGATCCTGTGTTCACTGAGTTTTTGCCTGCTTATGAGCTTTGCTCCTATGCTAAATCACAACCTGAAAGATATAAAAGTGTCATAATTTTGTGAACATTTTTTGGTTATGATTCTGACATTGAATTTACTGCAGAGAGAAGCCTGAAGCTAGCCTTATTTTCCCTCTAATACAAGAGGAATTCATTTTTAAAGATCTAGATAATCCATAAATCTTCTTTATACTTGAAATATAATAACGTCACCAGAAAAAAATGCCATGGCATTGACCATTTTCTGTAAGGTTCAGATGGTATTTGAATCCTAGTTCTGCTGATACTGAGGACCTCATGACTTACTATGTCATTTAACCTCACTGAGCCTCAGCTCTTTAAAGTCTGTAAAATATTTATGGTATCAACCATGCAGGATTTTTGTGAAGCTTAAAGGAGATAACGTATGTAAAGCATACAGGGAACAGTAAGCACTTTTTAAAGGGTCATTAAAGTGGCAGTTTTACAGATGTTAGGTTCCAAAGTCACCCCATAAAGCAAGCACCAGGTTTGGTAAAAATATTCTTGAAAAATCCCGTAAATCACCCATAAGATTTGTTTGTTTTTATAAACTCTACATAGAATAATATATACATATAAATATATAGGATATAAAGAATAATGTAGAATATAAACTATGCAAACAATATGAAGGGCCATTTGTGAAAAATACACTTCCTTAAACCCTAGTAACTTATTCAATATCCCATGATGCTCAGAGATGAGATCCACCCAGACCGTTGGTCGGAAGAAAGAGCAGATTAACTCCCCTCCCCCATCTCATACTCACTGGGACCTCTGACCCATTATTTAAATTTGTTTCCTTCCTTTCTTCATATTATTCTAAGCATATATAGTTGAATTCACATATTAAATGCATATGTGATGCAATTCAGTACATAATTGTATTCCTAGATTAGAGGCAAAATAAATACTAAATAGAATGTAAAATAGGTGGAAGTCAGGTACCATAATTTGATGTTCAGCTACAGTGATTTTAAATGAACTGCACATTTGTTCTCTTTTCCCTCTCTATGATTAGTTTTCCCTTCTTTTTAGGTTTTCCTTTCCTTTCTGTTAGCCTCAGAGCTTGATGGTTTTTTAAAAAGGTCTTCTGCTTTGGTTGTTGGAGAAAATAATTCATATTCCTTCCTTCAGAAAGAAAACAAATCAATGGAGTCTATAGTCCTCAAAGCCAATAACCTCCGTCCATGCCACCCGTGCCCTGCTTCCTTCCATTCTATGGCAATGCAGTTCACAACATTTGGGGGCGAAGAGGTCAGAAAGCAGTACAGAAATGGATGACAACCTTGAAATCTTGAAGGGAATAGATAGGATTCAGAGTTCTAAAAGGACAGAGCATAGTGCTGGGACATGTGGAGAGAAAACTCAACAATTCATGTGTAGAAAGTGGAAACACAGCCAAAGTAAAGTTGCAGAAAAAGATCTCAGGGTTTTAGTGAATAACATGAAAGTGTTACTTAAAAGTAGACCGGGCGTAAGTCACCCCAAATAGTGTGTTGTTCCAGAAGAAGTAATTACGTAATTTTCTTCAGTTCAGGATAAATTCTTACTCTAATATGGTTTGAGGATCTCGTTTTTAAAAAGAATGTGATTGCCATGAAAAGGGCTCATAGCACTTCTAAGATCATCAGGGAAGTGAGGGGAAATTATAAGGGAGCATTACATAAATGGGCTCATTGCCTAAAGAAGATTGAAAGGCAATTATAACATTCCAAACAAAATTTCTAGCTAGGGAATAGTGACCACTTGTGCTTTGCCCTCCTTATACAAGACACTGTTAGAAATCTAGATTAAAACACTAGGAGCTCAAGTTACAAAATGATTCCAGGAGGGTTGTCAAAATAGTGACAGGTTGAAGAAGGAAGCTAGAGAATTAATCATTTTCTTTAGGACTCTTAAAGGTATCCAATTATTCTTCATCACAGTGGGTACATATAAGAAAGGAGGAATGAGACGAGCTCTGTTAACTGCAGCAGTCAGGTTCTGGGATGATTTAGGGATATGGATGGGTGGATAGAAGTGAGGTGAACAAAGGAATATCCTAGGAAAAGGTGTGGATGTGATTATGAATATGGGGTGTCCAAGGGACAAGGATGAGACCCAATTAGAGGGCTCTGATGCTTCCTTCTTCCCACTTTGTTTCTCTGCCTGCTTGTTTCCTTCTCTCCTTTCTGATAGCACTGAGCAATTGGGCTGAAAGTGTTATAAAATCTGGGCTGGAGTGACTCATTGGAGGCCATATTCAGACTGGTAAACAGATGAAGTCATTGGTAAAAAGAGGAGAAAGGGCCAGACATGCAGAGAGAAGGCGTTTAAGAGACCAGGTGGCCCCTAAGTGAGACAGACAAAGAGAGAAACAGAAAAACAAAGCACATTTTTCGAGGTTCCTAACAGCTTGCCAAGTCCCTGTTCTATTTCATATGCTCCATTTCAGTCTCGATGATCTGTAATATTTTTCTATACTTCAATAATCCTTTTGGGTTTTTTTTTAAGTAAGTTTAGGAAGGTTTCTGTTCTTAAAATCTAAAGAGCCCAGACTAGAATATTACTTCACCTCCCTACTTTCTTCTTTTTCTCCATTCTTATTTCTGAAAGCTTGGCATCTTTTTACTCTATAGAGTCTTATTTCTGCTTCTTTTCTCAGATGCTCTCTTTTGCTCATCCCATCCTGTTTACTTTTTATCTCCTTTTTTTTGCGTGTGTGTGTGTGCCTATTCCTGCTGTCTCTCCTTGGAACCAGCAAACCTTCTTCTCTGGAGTTATTTCATCTTCATCCACTTCATATAGCAATTTATTTTCTAGAATCACTACGTTCAAATTCACCTCAGCCATTGAGGAAGAGAAGATTTACGGTCTCTCCCACCCTCATGCCTGAATTCAGAACATCGCCATTGTCTTCTCCACCTCCCTAACTCATTTGTTCATCTTCTGACCAATAGCCTTTATTAGACAGAAAAATCCAATTATCCAGAATCTACTGTTCAGTAGGTTCCTACCACCATCTCCCACATTCACACACATACCATTTCCTACCTCTGTATTTTAAGAGAAAGTGACAGATCTAGGAGGAGAGGTTAGGAAATCACATTCAAGTTCAAAACAGTCAAATGGTATAGAATAGATTCAACTTGGTATATTGCTTCATTTGAAAAAAGACCTGGGAATTTTACTTGATGATATGACATGGACGATTACAAAGGGAAGTCTGTTTTAACATACAGAAACAGAAAGCACATGTCTTCTTTGGAATAATAAATGCCTGTGCTGGTAGATTGTGTTCAGTGAAGCTAAGCATTTGTGGAGGCCAAGTGACCCTCACCATTATTGAGGTGTGAAGATTGGAGGCCGAGTCTTGGTATAATCTATCAAAGTGGAGAGGAGATGGGTTGAGAGCTGTCCTCAAGTATATGAAGTGCTGTTGTGCAGAGAAAGGGAATGGGCTGACTCCCTGTCCACTCTGGGAGCAAGTGGACAGTTCAGGAAAGCAGATATAAGCTCACAGGAATGAGGAAGTTGTGCTCATTAGAGATGCTTAAGTTTTCCCAAGAAGAGTCCAGTGCAGACTGAAGAATCTTAAGAGTCCTGCCCTGACAAAACATTAAACATGATGTCTTCCCTTCCTTTTCTTACAAAAGAAATGCATGTTTATAGCATCCAGTCAAATAATACTATATTTACGGTTCCATATCTCAGGGTAACTAAGGTTGCTAGTTTGGTGTGTGTCTTTCCATACCTTTCTCTGTATCTATGAATATGTATTTTAACTTTAATGAATGAATAGATATGACTTTGTTTTGTTTACAAAACTGAGATCACACTAGACATATTACTCAGTAATATAAACATCCCTCCAGGCCAATTTACCTTCCTTGAAGGAGCTGCAGATATTCTAAAGCATAGGTAAGCTATGACATTAAATCATTTCTCCATTAATAGATATTCACATTGTTTCTAGATTTTGCTATAACTAACAATGCTACAATACATGTTCTCAGACATACAGCCATACCTTGTTTTATTACATTTCACTTTACTGTGCTTCATATATAGTATGTTTTTGCAAGTTAAAGGTTTTTAGCAACCCTGCAACAAGCAAATCTATTAGCACCATTTTTCGAGCAGCATGTGCTCATTTCATGTCTCTGTGCCACATTTTGGTAATTCTTGTAATATTTCAAATGTTTTCATTATTATCCTTGTTATAGAGATCTGTGATCATTAATCTCTGATGTTAATGTTGGAATTCTTATGGGGTGTTTTGGGTTTCTCATTTTAAATCAAAAGCTAGAAATGATTACGTTTAGTGAGGAAGATGTGTCGAAAGCCAACACAGGCCCAACACTGGGCCTCTTGTGCCGAAGAGTTAGCCAAGTTGTGAATGCAAAGGAAAAGTTCCTGGAGGAAATTAAAGATGCTGCTTCAGTGAGCACACAAATGATAAGGATGCAAAATAACCTTCTTGCTGACACGGAGAAGGTTTGAGTGGTATGGATAGAAGATCAGACCAGCCACAACATTCCCTTAAGCCGAAGCCTAACCTAGAGCAAGGCCCTCTCTTTTGTTCTATGAAGGCTGAGAGAGGGGAGGAAGCTGCAGAATAAAAAATGTGGAAGCCAGCAGAGGTTGGTTCGTGAGGTATAAGAAGCCATCTCCATAAAATAAAAGTACAATGTGAAGCAGCAAGTGCTGATGTAGAAGCTGCAGAAAGCGATCCAGAAGATCTAGCTAAGACCATGGGTGGTGGTGGCTACACTAAACAATAGAGCTTCAGTGTAGACAAGAGAGCCTTATGTTGGAAGAAGATCCCATCTAGGACTTTCGTAGCTAGAGAGAAGTCAATGACTGTCTTCAAAGCTTCAAAGGATAAGCTGACCCTTTCAGTAGGGGCTAATGTAGCTGGTGACTTTAAGTTGAAGCTAATGTTCGCTTACCATTCTGAAAGTCCTGGGGCCCTTAAGAATTACACTAAATCTATTCTGCTTGTGCTCTAAATGGAACAGCAAAGCTTGAATGAGAGCACATCTGTTTACAGCATGGTTTACTGTATATTTTAAGCCCACTGTTGAGACCTACTGCCTAGAAAACCAGATTTATTTCAAAATATTACTGCTCATTGACAATGCACCTAGTCACCCAAGAGCTCTGATGGAGAAGTGCAAGGAAATTAATGTTTTCAGGCCTGCTAACAATATCCATTCTGCAGCCCATAGATTAAGGAGTCACTTTTGAGAAATATTATTTGAGAAATACATTTTGAAAGGCTATCGCTACCAAAAATAGTTCCTCTGATGGATCTGAACAAAGTAAATTGAACATCTTCTGGGATGCACTCACCATTCTAGGTGGCATTAAGAACATTCATGATTTAAGGAAGGAGGTCAAAATATCAACATTAATAGGAGTTTGGAAACATTTGATTCCAACTCTCGTAGATGACTTTGAGGGGCTCAAGACTTCAGTGGAGGAAGTCACTGCAGTTGTGGTGGAAATAGAAAAAAAAAAAAAACTGGAATTAAAAATGGAGCCTGAAGATGGGTCTTAATTGCTGCAGCCTCATGGTAAAATTTTAACAGATGAGGAGTTGCTTCTTATGGATAAGCAAAGAGTGGTTTATTGAGGTGGAATCTACTCTGGTGAAGATGCTGTGAATCTTGTTGAAATGACAACAAAGGATTTAGAATATCACGTCAATATTAACAAAGCAGTGTTAATAAAGTTAATAAAGCAGCGACAGTGCTTGAGCAGATTGTCTCTAATTTTGAAAGAAGTTCTGTGGATAAAGTGCTGTCAAACACCATAATATGCTACAGAGAAATCTTTCATGAAAGGAAGAGTCGATCAATATGGCAAACTTCATTGTTGTCTTTTAAAAATTGCAACAGCCAGCCGGGCGCGGTAGCTCATGCCTGTAATCCCAGCACTTTGGGAGACCAAGGTGAGTGGATCACAAGTTCAGGAGTTCAAGACCAGCCTGGCCAAGATGGTGAAACCCCGTCTCTACTAAAAATACAAAAATTACCCAGGCGTGGTGGCACGTGCCTGTAATCCCAGCTACTTGGGAGGCTGAGGCAGAAAATTGCTTAAACCCAGGAGGCAGAGGTTGTAGTGAGTCAAGATCATGCCACTGTACTCCATCCTGGATGACAGAGCAAGATTCCATCTCAAAAAATAATAATAATAAATAAATAAATAATAACATAGAATAAATTGCAACAGCCACCTCAGTCTTCAGCAACTACCACCCTGATCAATCAGCATCCATCAACATTGAGTCAAGACCATCCAACCGCAAAAAGATTATGATTCACAGAAGGCTCAGATGATCATTAGTATTATTTAGCAAAAAGTATTTTTTACTTCAGGTATGTACCTTGTTTTTTAAGACGTAATGCTATTGTACACTTAATAGACTACAGTATAGTGTAAGCATAACTTTATATACACTGGGAAACCAAAAAAATTTGTCTAACTTTATTGCAATATTCACTTTATTGTGGTGTTCTGGAACTGAACTTACAGTATCTCTGGGACATGCCTGTATATTGTTATATACAGATGTTTTTATAGGATGGTTTTCATTAAAGTAAGGTTTACTAAGTTAAAAGATGTGTACATCATTTTAACAGCTACTTCCAGATTACCTTCTGAAAATCTTGTGTAGTTTATGCTTCCATGAGTAAATGCTCATTGTTTATTCTGTCTCCAGGGTAGGATGTTATATTTTTCTTTTTATACTTCCAACTGAGAGGCAGCATAGTATGGTGGTTTAGAGTTAGGACTCCCTTGTCTAGAAATACTGAGTACCTGTCTCAGCTCCAGCAAGTACTAGCTGTGTGCTTTTAGCTAGGACACATTACTGCTTTGTGTCTCAGATATGCTGATCTGTAAAAAGAGGATGATATGAATACCTACCTCATAAAATTGTTAGGAGTGTAAATGAATTAATAGTTTTAAGACCTATAACAGTGACTGGCATATAGTAAATTATGAAGAAAGGTTAAAAATTAAAAGATTCATCAGATTAATCTTTTATAAGATTAAAGATTTAAAAAATCTTAATTTGCATCTCTTTACTAATGAGTTGGGCATATTTCTATTTATGTCTTGGTCATTTTCTTTTCCCTTTTTCTGAATTTTTCATTCTTATTTTTGCCCTTATTTTTACTGATCTGTTTGTCTTTTTACTAATTTTCACGAACTCTTTATATATCATAAATAGTAACCCTTTTCCTGTCATTTTTATCTTTCATAAGTGATTTTCTTTTTATGATTATAAACATAATCAGAATTTTTAAAATAAAACTTCAGTCAGTATAGAACTATAAAAATCATTTTAAACACATGGTCTTAGTCTATTTTGTGTTTGTATAACAGAATACCACAGACTGGGTAATTTATAAAGAAAAGAAATTTATTTCTCACAGTATTAGAGGCTGGAAAGTTCAATATCAAGGTGCCAGCCTCTTGTGAGAGTCTTCATGCCACATCACCCCATGGCAGAAGCAGAACGGCAAAAGAGCACCCCGGGGGGGCAGGCATCAGTTTTTAACAAGAGGTCTTATTTGATTCTGATGTGCAGCCAAGGTTGGGAATCAGACAATGTAACCCTGAAAAGTCAATCTTCAGTCAATTTGTTTCTAAATCAAAGTGTTGCTAGTAATTACTACTGCCATCTGTTGGTGGGAGGCAGAACTGACATGCTATGGATATCTATGAAAGGCCATGTTTTTTAAATTCTTAGAAATGCATCTTTGTGTTTATCCAGACCTTTTTAATGTAAATGACTTCTCAGGTAACTTCCAGCTGTAAGATTCTTGAAGTCAATATCAAATTTGTATTTATCTTCTTGGTTCTGTGTATTCCACAGTAATAAATGACGGAATGCAGTGTGATACTTTTTTTTTTTTTTTTTTTTTTGAGACGGAGTCTCGCTCTGTCGCCCAGGCTGGAGTGAGTAGCACAATCTCGGCTCACTGCAAGCTCCGCCTCCCAGGTTCACGCCATTCTCCTGCCTCAGCCTCCCAAGTAGCTGGGACTATAGGCGCCTGCTACCACGCCCGGCTAATTTTTTGCATTTTTACTAGAGATGGGGTTTCACCGTGTTAGCCAGGATGGTCTCAATCTCCTGACCTCGTGATCCACTTGCCTCGGCCTCCCAAAGTGCTGGGATTACAGGCGTGAGCCACCACGCCCGGCCAGTGTGATACTTCTGAGGCTTGGTCAATCCTTGGTGATCAAAGATTCAGTGATATTTATCCTAATAATAGGAAAAAGTAATACTTCATCAATAACAGTTAAAAAACAGCAAAAACAATTTTTGTGATGAATCCTAACCAAACTAACCAAAAATTAAACCACTGCCTCTCCCAACCCCACTCTACCTAGCTATAAATGTTAATTGAAATTTTCCTCTACTGGAGTATTTTAAGATGTCTTTTTTTTTCTTGTGGCATTGCACAATGTAAAACATCAAAGGAAATAACAGGAAAGGCGGTGAACAGGGAAACACACTTTGAGAAATAGTGATATTGGCATAAAAAGTAAGTGTCTGGGGAAAAAATAAGATAAAACTGGCAGAATTACAGGTTTCTGCACGAGTTGGTAATTAGTGAGTTTATCTTCTGAGAAAAAGGTATCTTTCCTCTCCTTTTTATAGTCAGGCCAAAAGAAGTCAATGACACAAAGAGCATGAAATTTTTTGCCATGCAAACCATTTTTGATGCATTGAATTTAAAATATATACATTAATTCCCCAGGCAGCTTTTATGCATTATATATTATTCTTATAGCTGGCCATAGGGGATAAGTCTTTCAAATATATATTTTATATGTCTTTGAAATATAGATATTAAACATAGATATTTTATATATTTATGTATATATGTATATATCTTTGTATGTGAAGTACCTTTTAATCCAAAACATCTTCATGAACTGAAACTTATTGCTGGCCTACTGTAGAAGTTAGTACTTGGTTTCTTCTATCCACCCTAGATTTGGACTGTGTTCCAGGAGAGTGTCCTTAAGACTTGGATTTTTCAACCTTAGAACTGTTGACATTTTATGCTAGATAATTTTTTGTTTCAGGGGGAGCTGCCCTGTTCATCAAAATGAGTTTAGCAACATCCCTAGCTCCTGCACACGGATGCCAGTAACATCCCCTCTATTTTGGCAATCAAAAATACCTCCAGACAATGCCCAATGGCAAAATCACTCCTAATTGAGAAACACTGATTTAGAGGATTGAATGCTTATGGCCCTGCTTTCGTGGGGTGAAATGTCATTTCTTTAAAAACAACTTATCTGATTCCTCAATCTAAATTAGAGCCCCTATTTCTTTCTCTCATGAAACAATATACATCTCTTTGTAGCATCAGTGACAGTTTATAACAATGCATTTACTTACAGACATTAATGTCTTTCTTCCCTGTTAGACTTTAAATTCTACCCCTTAATCTGTTTTGTTCACTGTGTACACGCACTACCTAGTACAGTGATTGGCACTTAATAAATGTTTGTCAAATGAAAGAATGTAATTCTAAGATATTTAATGACCTGAAACACAAAGCCTGACTTGGTTCAAAGAGGTTTTTCTTCTCAGGCTTATTTCAATCTATATGACAAAGCCAGTAAAAGAAGAAATTGGGGACATATTGAGGCTGTTGAAGGGTGTGAGCAGGGAAATCTCAAAATTATATTATTTGGATAGGATTTCCAGGGGGTTTTGGCGGGGTGCTGGTGAGTGGCAGTTTCATTCTGGAAACAACAGCTCTGATATGTCACTGTAAGCCAGAGCCAGCCTATCACTCCTGCTTTCTGAACTCCATCCACCATTGATCCATGGAAGAAACAGGTTTTTTGACCAAAGCGAGGTTTAACGCTCCACTAATTCTTTGAGGGAAAATGCCCCAGGACCAGGAGAAATATATCTATAGAAAATAAACATCAGTATAGATAGCACAAGAGGCCTTTAAATGCTTCTTTTCACGTTTTTAAAAAATGGAATTAAGATGCATATTTTTTAAAATGAAAAATGGCTGGCATTCTTCCTACTGAAAATGAAAAGTAATTTAATTTGTTAGTGGTTTATTTTATTTGACAGTCATTGTACATACTCGATTTGGTTTGTTACACTGAATTACCCTTCAATAATAGGTACACACAATGCCACACTCTGCCCCCCAGGTTGCTTTGATAATTGGATGAGCGTCCGTATTGTTCAAGATTTTCATGACAATGAGGACAGAGCTATTTGCAAAACTCCTAACCAGGACGGCTTTCAGCTTTTTAAATTCTCAATAAAGTTAATCGCTATCCAATGACCAATCATTCCCCTAGCTACTTTTCCTAAGCAACCTTAACGTTATATAATCATGACTGAATTCCCTCGGTGGATGGAAGAGATGCTGAAACCTCATAGTCAATATAGAAAAGTCAGAAAATCTTCCCCAGGCAATTTTTCAGAATGGACCATTTTTCTACAATTGGAAGTTAATGGTAAGAATGCTAATAATGGCTACCATAGGGTCTGGAGCCAGACAGCCGACATCCAGGGACAATTCTACCCCTTGGCAACCATGTGACCTTGGGCAAACTTCATGACCTGTGTTGCTTCAGGAGTTACATCCATAAAATGACAATGGTCTTAGTACCTACTTCATAAGGCCATTGTGAAGATTCAATATCATGATGTGCATAAATGCTTAGCACAATCCTGGCACAAATCATGTCTCCATAAATGTTTCTTCATTAGATGCTATGTGTCAATCCTTGTGCTAAGTTCTCTTAAAAGTGCTACTGAAAGTGTTAGATATCCCCAACATTAAGGAAGGGAATACTGATATCAAGAAAAACTAAGCAGCAAGCCCAAGGCCACATGGTTGGTAATTAGCACAGCCAGGATCCAAGCCCAAGTCCACTTAACTCTAAAAATCCAGCCTGGGGGACAGAGCCAGACTCTGTCTCAAAAAAAAAAAAAAAAAAAAAAAAATCCTCTTATACCATTAAAATTGTGTGCTTGTGTACCTCTAGAAGAATTTTGAATAGCTATGTACTTTCCTGAGCATTTTAAAGTAGGCAACTAAGCATTTCCATTGTAATGTTAAATAATTGCAGAAAATGTTATTTCAAAGTATTTTAAACATTGGCAGTTTAAAATAAAGCTTTTATATCACCTTTTTGTTGCATCCAGTGGGATTTAAATACCTCATTACTGGATACTCACCAATACCCACTAAAAGAATATGTGAACAAATTTTTTTAAGTCAGAAGCTTTATATTATTTTTTCTTCTTCAAACATCTATTTTTATTGCATTTCCCCTAAATCATGTTAAAAGCTTTTTTGATCATTTCTATGACAAATATAGATTTAAATAGTTTTTCTTTTATGAATATATGACTGTAAGACTTTAAGATTATCTTCTGGGTTTAGTTGTTTCTTTGACTGTTAATAGAACACAATATATCAAAAAAACATAAACATATAATTCTGACAAATGATGACTAAATATAAAAAGTAAAATCTTACTAGAAATGCATATCATAATGAGCTGGGGATGGGGGCGTCTATGCGGCCTTGATTAAAAGTATCATGCAAGTGTCCCGCTCAGAAATGTTTATGAATTGCATAGTACACCTTGGTAAGATTCAGGATAAGTTAAGGTACATCTTCTATATCTTTCTTTTGCAAAAGGAAGAAGGAGAACCTAGGCTGTGGGTACTCCTGAGAAGATCTGGTTTTAGGAAGGAGAACATGGAAGTTAGGAAGGAAGAAATGAATTTCCTTAAAACTTTTTCACATAGTTCTTAGGAAGTCATCCACCACTACTGTTCCTAGGGGAACACTATTCTCATTGAAGACAGCTGCTCTGTACCACCGAGCTGTATTCTTTGGGATTAGGATATTTACAGGAGGACCCAACGCTCTCCCATTTTTATGACAACTTACTCCCTCTTCCTTGAAAATGAAGTCTGGGTGCCCCTTAGCTATTGGCTTTATCCCAAACCTATGGCAGTTGTTACTAAAAAGTCATGAAGGCTGTTTCTTGAAGGAAGCCCAGTGAAAAGGCAAGGTGATAAATTTGAAGGGAGGCTGGAATCTGGAATTTCCAAGCCCCTCTAAGAGATTTACCATCTAGTGCCTCAAGATAGGATAACATATTCACCCTCAGATTCTCCACTGGGCCTCAAACCTGTGGTCCCAGAGCACCAGGGTCAGGGTTTTCTTATACCTAGGATGAGGTGGACACCCAGGACTTCTGCTGTCATCTTTGTCTTTTCTACATCAAACAGTCTTCCCAGAAGGGGTGGCTTGAGTAAGAAGAAGGAGGGGGTTACATATTGCCTACCTCCCGTAAGCTTCTCAAGGATACTCTGTGTGGCAACTTCTCAGCATGTAGTAGATGCTCAATAAATGTTTGTTGAAGGCTTTATCTGGGGCCAGTGTGTGGTTATAACCTTCCTATGTGCACTTCCTAACTGATGATATAGAACCCACCAAACCCCATGACCTTGATATATACTGTCAGTCTAAATGTAATCTCAATTATTTGGAGAGGGGAATGGGGAGCATCTGTTGAACACTAACAAGGAGATATGGAGCAAGTGTGGATTTAATTGATAGCAATTTTTTCAAAAGACCCCATAATGTTGATTATGTTGTACGTATCATAATGAGCTGGGGATGGGGGTGTCTATGGGGCCTTGATTAAAAGTATCGTGCAAATGTCCCTCTCAGAAGTGTTTATGAATTGCGCAGTACACCTTAGTAAGATTCAGGATAAGTTAAGGTACATTTTCTATATCTTTCTTTTGCAAAAGTAAGGAGAACCTACCCTGTGGGTACTCCTGAGATCTGATTTTAGGAAGGAGAACGTGGATGCTCCTTCCATAACATAATTTACCTATGCTTGTACGTAACAAGCAATGGTATTCAAAGGTTTGTCTGTTCACCTTAATGAGATTTGACCTAGAGTTATTGAACAGCTAAAATCCATCCACATCCTACAGACAGACATCTCTCTTTTCTTCCTTCTCCATGACTTCATCTTTTCTGTTCTTTATCTCCTATCTGGCCTTCTCTTCTCTGTTCTCTGAGTCTTGTCTTGAATCTGTCAATTTACTGGGCTGCTCGAGGTTGCCATGGTAAACACAGCTGTTGTTTTTTCTCTGTGAAAAACTCCTCTCATGAAGGCACATTGAGGGGAGTCCTCCCCATGGCCTCCCCTTGCTGTGCCTTTTCACAGATGTTTGTTAAAGTGGAGGCTTCAGGGGCTTCCTGTTTTCTAGGGCTCTACTCTGCTTTAATTGCGTGTCTCTGAAGCAAGGCACCGTGACCCACCAACCCCCACTTAGGTGTCATGGAAGATTGTGAAGAATCACTGGTGTGATCACCAAATAAGCCAAATGACAGCAACATTCATTTTGTTAGTAAATGGGTTCTGGGAATTGAAAGATGATCTGGTATTTCCCAAGAGGAGAGGCAGGAAAGATAATAAGAACCTGGGGGAGGAAGACTCAAAGCGGGTGAGCAGAGACAGAAGGAATGGTGAGGGAGGATAGAGTCCCGTGTCAGGCAGCTACTCACAGGTAGCCACTCACACCTCCCTGAGCTTTCCTCACCCGCACAGTGAAGGCGGTGATCCGGCCCTGACTACTGATCCAACATCTTCTCCAACTGCCATGCTTCCTTACTCACTCCTCTCCAGCCATAAAAGCTCTTTGCTGACAGGTACATGGCATGTGCCTGTAGTCAGCTACTCAGGAGGCTGAGGCAGGAAGATCACTGGAGCCTAGGAGTCCTGAGCTGTAGTGCCCTGTGCTGATAGGAAGTCCACACTAAGTTCACATTAATATGGTGACCTCCCGGGAGTGAGGGACCACCAGGCTGCCTAAGGAGGGGTTAACCTGCCCAGGTCAGAAACAGAACAAGTGAAAACTCCCATATTGATCAGTAGTGGGATCGTGCCTGTGAATCACCACTGCACTCCAGCCTGGGCAACATAGCAAGACCCCATTTCTTATTTAAAAAAAAAAAAAAAGCTCTTTGCTGTTGTTCCTCCTGTACTCTAAGCACACTCCAACCTCAGTGCCTTTGCATTGCCTGTTCCCCCCTGGCTGGAATGCTCTTCCCCACAGAGCTGCGTGGCTCCCTCTCTCACTTCATTCAGGTCTCTGTTCGTACACCACTCCCTCAGAGAGGCCTTCTGTGACCACCCCACCTCAAACAGCACACCTCCCACTTGCTAGCCCCTTACCCAACTCAGGTTTTCCTCATGTACACATACACACAAGAATTTATGCCCCACGGAGAGTTCACTGTTGTGGCAATGGCCCCTAGAACATGTCTGCTATTGAGGAGGGATTTAATAAGTATTTGTTGAATGAATAACTAAATCACGGACCTCACCCCAGAAGCACAGTCACCCATCTGTATGTGTATACTTTGCTGTCTCTCCTCTGAGTCTGCACACTGCTGGTCCCTCTGACTGAAGCCCAGTTCCCTCCCCTCCCCACCCCCCACCTCTCTTTGGGGACCTCCCACTCACCCTTCAAGCCCTGCCTAGCTTGGTAGTCTTCTCCTTTCTGAGGTCTGCCTTGGGATCCCCAGGCAGGACCCCTTTGGCTCATACTTCCTGGGCAGTGCCTGATGACCTCCATGGCAGCGTGATCGCCCTCGCTGAAAGGTCTGTTTACTTGTCTCCCTCCCAAGCATCTGAGTGTGCCTTAAGCGACTAAGGGCATAGACTCCTGAGTCAAGGAGTGGCAGGAGTGCCAGGCCTGAGTACTCGCCCTGCCTCAGACTCACTGTGAGCCTTCAGACAACTTCACCTTTCTGCCTCAGCTTCCTCATCTGTGCAACAGGGGTTGTAACATCTACCAAGTTAATCATAGGATAGCGATGAAAATTCACTGAGGAACTGCTGAAGTGTTTAAAACACTCTAAGCAGTCAGCTGGGTAAGAGGATAGACTGGAGGCTGTGCGATTTGAGGTGGCATGGTCATGGAAGGCCTCCCTGAGGGGGTGACATTTGAGCAGGGCCTGATTGAAGTGAGGGGGGAAGCTGTGCCACTCTCTAGGCGGAAGAGCTTCCCAGGAATATTACAACTGAAATATATCTCTGTAAGCTTTATTGCAGATTAGATTCAGGCCGCTCTTTTGGGCTTGGGACATTATTTGGTTGATATTCTAATGTAATACTGGGCGTCCAGGCAAGACACAGGGCTGGGATGCACGTCCTTTGAAAGCAACCTAGGAGAATGAGCTGAAACTCAACCAGGGTCAGAGAGGAGGGTGAAGCACCTGAATCGGGAGACATCACTGAATTCCAGCTGCTCAACACAGAACCACCTGCAGATAGGCCAAGGACTGACCACTCAGGGGGCCAAGGACTGACCGCTGTTCACGCAGCACATCTCTTGTCTCCGCATTGATCCTAGCCCCATCTACGACTCTGCTGAGATGGCTCAGACAAGGTTTGAACTGAGTTAAGACGTCCTGGCCTGATCTGAATTTTGTCTGGCTCTACTTCTGTCATTTGGCAAAAGGGCGTTCCGGTCCTGTGGAGGGTGGCTCAGGCAGATGGTGTGTGGGAGCAGAAGTCTGGGACAGGAAGCAGAGACCTAGGCTGTGCAAGCAACCCTGGAAGGGTGACCATGGACAAGGTGCTTAACCTCTCAGACCTCAATGTCCTCATCTGTAGATTTTAAGAACTGCCCTGGCTATTCACTTTCACACTTTGCTTATCCACAGAAATAGTTCTATCAGCATGATGTTATTGAGGATGCAAGCATATAATACCAAGAATAATGAAGGAGGAGAGGCCCTGACACTATGGCCTCCCACTATAAGACTCCCGCCACACACACAGATGATGTCCTAGGAAGAGGATCTAAGGGTCCCTCCGAGCCAAAATGTTCCCTGATTTGATGTCACATCCATACACCACAGAGCCTTTCCAAAGTGTTAGGTTAAACTACATGAGATTGCTGATATTTGACAACTTTCGACTTGCAAACATGGCAGTTTTGTATTTCAGCCTAACAGTGTCATTCACAGTAGTGGCTAGGTGCGCTCATTCAGGAACCAAATTAACTGGCTTCAGATCCCAGCCCCCAGCTTATTCTTTGGGTGACATTGGACTGGACACTCCACCTCCCCCCATCTCCCCTATAAAATGGGGCAAACAGAAGAATCTTCCTTGGAAGTCTGGTTACTGAGGGCGCCGGAGGAGATAACACCTTGGAGTTGGGTGGGGCAGGGAGTCGGGTTCTAAACGCAGTGACTGGCACAGGAAGCTCTCCATGTATGTTTCCAGAGACAGCCTTAACAATTGACTGTGGACCTGACTCAGGGAATAGTGTCCGGATCTCCTTCCTGCCTGGCCTTAAAAGGAGTATGTGGCCAGAGCAGATGAAAAACATAGTCTCAATGTGGTTTCCTAATCGGTCCATCGTGTCCTGCTTGAACCACCAAACTTCCCTCTTTCTCCTTGTGAGGGGAGTCACTGGGCATCAGACAAGCCTTTACATAGGCCTGGGACTGATGTTGGAATACCACGAGCGGCATTCAGTTCTCCATCCCCCCGTCTTATCTGGGTGAAGCATTAGATGCTCCACCCCCAGATACCTACACGGAGCCCTTCCCCATTAAGTGGTAGGTACATCATGGAATATGTCAGCCTGAATTAGCAGGCAGGCCCATCACATTAAGCTGAAGCTGTGGTCTGGCACCTCCCACTCTGTAATGCCTCTTGTTCCTGGTTGCATGCTCCCTTCCATGTCGCCACAGCCACAAGAAATCTCTGCAGACAATGCATGGTAACCGAGGAGGCCCGGGGAAGAGTTTAGGAGGAGCCACAGGAAGTCCTGCAGATTCCATTTCTTTTGTGACCCTTGGGGTCCTGCTTTGAGCTCTGGTATCTCTTGATGGCAGAGGAACCAGGTAGCAACCAAAAGTTTCAGGTGGGGAGCTCCTTTGTGACAAACTATAAAAGCATGGCACACATTTCTGAAAGAATAGATGCCCTGTTCAAATACCGTGAACACCTACAACACCTAATTGAGGTTTCTTAACCACCGCACTACTATGAATACCACTACCATTATAACTACCAGTAACACTAGTTATTCCATAAATTCTCCTGACAATTTATGTCACTTTCAGAGCATTTATCGTGCCCACCTTGTATGATATTTCAATGTGATGTGGTGCAGTGGAAAGAACACTCACTTTCCAGTCCCTGAATTAAACCTAGCTATGCTTCCTATAGCTGGGCAACCCTGGGCCAGTGACTTAGCCTCTCTCTGCCTCAGTTTTCTCTTTGTATGAGTACCTATTTCACAGAGCTTTTGAAAGAATTACCTGAGATTATGTATGAAGAATGCTTGACACAGAGAAAATGCTCAATAAATATTTCGGTGTAGTTTCTGAGAGCAAAGTCACTTTTTTATCCATCACAATGCCTTAACTCAGGCATGCCCTTAATTGATGTCCAAAAGTGTATGATCTTCCCTTTAAAAATTCTACCTCATTCGTCCTCTAACTTATTTTCCATTGTACATCTGGACTGATCTAATCAAAACCTGGATTTGATTATGCCACAATCATTGCAAATCCTTTCATTTTTTTTCCCTATTCACTTGGAATAATGGCAAAACTTTTTGGGGGGGTGTTGCCTCCTACCTACCCTGTCACCTCATCTCCCACAATAGCTCCTATCACTACTTCTGTCTCAACTACAGTGACCTATCAGTTTTTCACTCTTGCCTTGTTCACCTCTACCATGGGACCTTTGTACATCCCTCAGACACATTCTCCCTTCCAATCCCCTCCTGGCCTGGTTAAATCCCTACCCATCTTTCACATTCCAACACATACATTCTCAGGGAAGCCTCTTCAGTTCTCCCTGAGCAGGTTAAATCCCTCTTGGCAGTATATCCTCTCTTTTGCGCACCTAGCCCTTTTAATTATGTCTATCTCCCCTGACGAGAACAGGTATATGATGCCAGGACCTGTGTCTGGTTCTGCTCACCAGTTGAACACCCCAGGACTTTGTGTGACACTCAGTAAATATTGTTGAAAGAGTGGATAGGAGGATGCATTGGAGGTCAGATCATCTCAACAAAACCCCAAACCACCCTTTGCGATAGTGAGGGCACAGGGAGCATGGTCACTGTTTTGCAGACAGTGCAATTGAGCTCAAGCTTAGGAGGAGCAGGTTAGTTGCCCAGACCTCATAGCCTATTGGTTAGTGGTGAATCTGATCAGAACCCTGGTCTCCCATTCCCTGCCACACACAATCTGTAGGGCCCTTATCCATAATTGGGATGGGGGACCACAAAGACCTTCCCTCCCTTTCCTAGTATTCAGAGGACCCCTGACCCTTCTACAGCCACACCTCAAGTCACCTCTGGTTTCTGGGTTATCAAGTACCACATCTGTCTAGAATTCTATGTTTCCTCTCTGAATCATTGATTTGATTTAAAAACTTCCTTATAATGTGGAGAAATAGGAACACTTTTACACTGTTGGTGGGACTGTAAACTAGTTCAACCATTGTGGAAGTCAGTGTGGCAATTCCTCAGGGATCTAGAACTAGAAATACCATTTGACCCAGCCATCCCATTACTGGATATATACCCAAAGGACTATAAATCATGCTGCTATAAAGACACATGCACACGTATGTTTATTACGGCACTATTCACAATAGCAAAGACTTGGAACCAACCCAAATGTCCAACAACGATAGACTGGATTAAGAAAATGTGGTACATATACACCACGGAGTACTATGCAGCCATAAAAAATGAGGAGTTTATGTCCTTTGTAGGGACATGGATGAAACTGGAAACCATCATTCTCAGTAAACTATCGCAAGGACAAAAAACCAAACACTGCCTGTTCTCACTCATAGGTGGGAATTGAACAATGAGAACTCATGGACACAGGAAGGGGAACATCACACTCTGGGGACTGTTGTGGGGTGGGGGGAGGGGGGAGGGACAGCATTAGGAGATATACCTAATGCTAAATGACGAGTTAATGGGTGCAGCAAACCAAGATGGCACGTGGATACATATGTAACAAACCTGCACATTGTGCACATGTACCCTAATACCTAAAGTATAATAATAAAATTAAAATAAAATACATTAAAAAAAAAACTTCCTCTTAGGTGAGTTAAAGTCCCTCAAGTCTGAACTGGGAGAATTCTTTTTTCTAAAAGGTTATGTTGGTGAGGTGACTGCACTTCAGAAAATTTAACTTTTGTTTTTCTTCTCCTCGCCACCTGAGTTGAAGCCAGTCCAGCAGTTGAAGTCTTAATCTACCACTTGGTATCAAATCAGTCAGGGCTCAGTTGCAATAAATGATTTGCTTGAAAAGAAAATAGCTTTGATTATTTTTATTATCTTGTTTCTATTAAGGGACCACATCTGTGCTGTGGGGTTTTGTTTGTCTTGGGTGTTTTTTTTAGTTTGTTCGCTCTCAGGCGTTAGTGTTCTTCTTCTCTTTCTTTGTAGCCAGTTCACCCAGAACTCAAAGGAGGAAGAGTGATAGGTCTTTGTTCATGTTTGCCAGAAAGACAGTCATGTGTGGGACACTATTTAGTTGCCGGTTCTCTGATCCACCAGAAAGAAATCATTTAATCATGTATTCTTACTCATTCAACAAATACTTACTGAGAAGTATTTATGTATCAGTAAGGTGACCATATCATTAATGTCCAAACTGGGACAGTTTTGCATGTAAAAGTGGACACTACCTGGTTCTCACTCTAAGACATATATAAACCAAGATTTTCTCAGGTCAATCAGATGTCATTGGGTTCCCTATATATTAGTGGCTGAATTTGGACGATTAGAGTCTTGAGTGATGCTAAAGTTTCCCAAAATGCCCTTAAGGATTAAGGATAAAGCCAGGAAGGGGTGTAGCTTCCAAAGCCATGAGATGAAAAGACATAAAAGATAAATTTAGATTAAAGTTGAACTAGACATTTCTAAAATTTTCCCACAACTCCTTTTTTTAAATAGATTTCATGTTTAAAAAAAAAAAAAATAGAACAATGTCTCTGGAAGGTAATGACTCCACAATGGAAGCCAAGTTCCCCTGAAATGAGGCTACCTGGAGGGGCTTAGAAAAACGTCTAGAATTTATAAAGAATGAAATTTCCCACCAGGGCTAAGGGATGGTGATATCTTTTGAAAGAGGAGGAACAAAACGGAACAAGAACAATGTGTGATTCGTTATTAGCCTCTTCTTTCTCTAACTTGGAGTTTCTTCGATGTGGCTATTATTTTGTGTGTGATAATAAATGACATTAGCATGCACACTCTTTTCCTGTGGAAGATCTTTGGTTCTGAAGTGATTTGTTTCTCTTGCATCCCAGGTGCCTGTCCTGAGACCCATGGACCTGATGGTGGAGGCCACCCCACGAAGAGTATTTGCCAACGCACACACATATCACATCAACTCCATATCCGTCAACAGCGACTATGAAACCTACATGTCCGCTGATGACCTGAGGATTAACCTATGGAACTTTGAAATAACCAATCAAAGTTTTAGTATCCTTTCTTTGTGATCAAGAATCAACTGGCCTGAATTAAGAGTATTCAGGTACGAGTGGGCTGGGGGAAAATATGGAATAGAAATGCAATACCTAGCATTTGCGGAGAACTTGCTCCTTTTAAAATACACTGGCACCTATGAGACTCTTTAGTCGTAACAATAAAGTTAGGGAAATATTGTTATTATAAGTGGGGGGCCAGGGCTAGCTCTGGATTGGGACTCTGAATCAATTCCTTCATACAGAGGCATTTTTATGTCATGAATTAAAATTAGAGGTGATTTTATCAACAATAGGATAAGACCCTAGTTCAGGTTCTTTCTCAGTTAAAGGATTCATAAATCTGTATGGACAGCATGGACCACAGACATACTGGTTTCCATTGTATCATAATAGTAAAAATAATAGTGACTGACATTTATTGAGTTCCAAGCACTTGCAATGGGAACTTTATAGTATTACATTTTTACCTCATTGAAGTATATTATGCATACAGAAAAGCACACGTATTATAATTGTACAGTTTGATGAAATTTCAGAGGTTGAACTCACCTATAACCAGCATTGACGTCCAGAAACAGAACTTTACTAACAATTCTCAAGCCCCCATCATGCCTCTTTATATTAATAATTTCTACCCCCAAGGACATATTTGACAAAACAACCCTATAATGTAAGTATCATTATCTCCTGTTAAATTAAAATATAGAAAAGTCGGCCGGCCGCAGTGGCTTACACTTGTAATCCCAGCACTTTGGGAGGCCTAGGTAGGTGGATTGCTTGAGGTCAGGGGTTGAAGACCAGCCTGGCCAAAGTGGCAAAACCCCAACTTTACTAAAAATACAAAAAAGAAATTAGCCAGGCATGGTGGCGGGTGCCTGTAGTCCCAGCTACTTGGAAGGCTGAGGCAGGAGAATCACTTGAATTCAGGAGGCAGAGTCACAGTAAGCCAAGATCATACCACTGCACTCCAGTCTGGGTGAGAGAGCCAGACTCCATCTCAAAAAAATAATAAAAATAAAAAATATATAGAAAAGTAAAAAAAAAAAAAAAATGCTGAATAGCTGGACCAGTATTTTCACCCCCACTTTGTTGACCCTCTACTTCATAGTAAAAATTGGTCATTTATTGAATACCTATCATGTGCTCCATTTCTCACAAACCTGAGGCATGAGATTTATGAGGAATGGCACTGAACAACTCAGGCAACTGAACAATTGACCTAGGTATCAATATGGAGTTTTCTCTTCCACTTACCAGCCTCCCCTACTCTAACTCCATCTATCCATGAGCCCTGCCTCTAAAATATATGTCAAATCAACTCATATATCCCTATCTCTACTCCTACCACCTACACTAGCATAAGCCACTGTTGTCTGTCACCTCTGCACTGCAGTAATCTCATCTGGTCTCCATTCATTCTTGCTCTTTTATACAGTACGGACCCTTCAACATGTAATTCAAATATCATTCCTTCCCTGATAAAAAACATTCCAATAGCTTCCCATTGAGCTCAGAATAAAATCCAAGTTATTTAACTTGGCCTATAAGATTCTGCATGATCTGGAACCTGTCTCCATCTTTGTTATCCAGTCTTGTCACTCTTCTCTAATTCACTTCATTTCAGCCAACTAATCACTATTCTGTTCCTAAGTAAACCTTGTTCTTCCATTCTTTGCATTTGCTGTTCCCTCTTTCCAGAATATTTTGCCCGCAGCATTCACATGGCTAGCTACATGTCACTATTCAGGCCCCAGAGGTACTTTTTCATATTAACTCTTAAGTAGCTACCAATAACTCTCTATCCCTGTTATTGTCGTGGTACTTACCATGATTTGAAATTTTTTTATTTGTGTATTTTTGGTTTCCTCATATTAGGATGTAAATTCTACAAGAGCAAGGGCCTTGTATGAACTATTGCTGTATTCCAGTATGTGGAACACTCTGACACACAGAAAATTATTGGACATGTCAAGTTCAAAATAATAGTAGGTCATCAAAGTAGCGCTATCCAGTAGACAGTTCATCATAAAATCTAACCGGGAAATTTAATTTTAAGAGTTATAGTAAAGCTCTGAAGGTTAGTTTATAGAATAGACCCCATAATGGCTCAAACAAATAAAAGATTATTTTCCTATGAAGTCTAATATTGATGATCCCCATCAGCAGGCAGCCTCCTCCAATCAGTGATTCAGAAACTCGGGCCTCTTTCATTTGCAGCTCCCCAATGTTACCATGTTTGTAGCAGGACTGTAAAAGGGGAAGGTCATGGAAGATCACAAGTGGGAGATTCCTCTGAGCCATGCCCTAAAAAAGCATTCATTCCATTGGCTAGAATTCAGCCATGTGGCTACCTCTTACTGCAAGGCAGCTTAGGAAATGTAGTCTGGCTGCGTGCCCAGGATAAAAAGACCTGGTTTTGGTACACAGCTAGCTAGTCTCCACCACGGAGAGCACTAAACAGTCTCCAAGAACTTTCAGGGAAGGCACCTTTAATCAGGTAGTGGCAATTATGAGATATATTTGGAGACAATGAGAACTGACCATCAGGACCATGCCTGGCATCTTTTGTTGATCACGGAACAGACTCCACATGCTGTCTGGGCCTGCCTACAAATTTTGCCTGGCAGTGCAGCTGCTAATAGAATGAGTGTGGGTGGTGGTTCCCTTTTTCTCTCTCCATCTATTCCAAGAGCCAGAAATCTGCTCAGGCTCAGCTGGCTGTCACTCTGAGCTTCTGCTTTCCCAGTCTAGGTGACGTGTTTTCTGAATTTTGCCTCTAGGCCTTCAAGGGGGAGGGGAGTTTCTTTAGGCATTTTGGGAGACAGATGCCTTGGGGAGAATGCAAAGGGGAAATATTAATAGCGCAGTTTAGGTTATATTCTGCAGATGTGTGACAGACTGCCAGATGCTGGCATACAAATGAGACCGTGCCATTCACCCTTAAAGCAGCCATATGTAAAATAATCATTGTCATCATGAGAACGATGATAAGTGATATCTATATAGTTCTTTTCAACCAGATCGCCCTAAGCACTGAGCCTCTCATCACTGAAGTATAGCCACCTCTGGGGTAGGAAGCGGCCATCTTTCAAAACAGCCTCAGAAAAATACCAGCCACCAGGCAGGTCTCATTTCCACAATGCCCCTTATTCACAAAGGAGACAGAAGAAACATGGTTCAGGATAGAATAACGTGGGATTCCCAAAGCATAGTGTGGCTACTACTGGGGGTGGTAAGCAATGTGCTTCTAAGCAATACGTAGACTTTTTTTGGTTTTTATATTTATCTATTTAATGAATGTCAAAAAACACAACCATCATATCCTACAATTTCAGATATTCAAAATCTATTTAGATTACAAAGTAAGTGTATGTAAAGTATTAAGTAAATAGTGAGACAAGTGATCTGGAGATATGGTTAGAAAAAAGTCATGACTTCCTGTGACTGGCATTTGGTGTGACTTCGGCATTGTGGTTGAGAACTCAGGCTTCAGAGTCCAACAAGTGATAGAGGTCTCACTCAGCCCTACCACTTTCTGGCTGTATAAGCTTTAACATGTTTCTTAATCTATCCAAGCCTCCATTTCTCATTTTGTTCATCTGTAGAAAGCAGCTCTATCAAAGAGGATTATGAGAATTAAATACACACACACACACATATGCATGCACACATTTAGGGTAGTGACTTGCTAAGCAAATGCTCAGTAAACAGGACTAGCACAGTCATGATAATTATTGAGAGCACAAGGAAACTAGAAAAGTTGAACATTAGAATGGTAGCTTTTATTCTGCTAATTTTATTATCTGGGTTTTTTCAATTCTAGACTCTTCCTTTGGCTCTGCAGTTGGGTGTCCTTTGCAAGATGTTGCCCCCTAGTTACTAGATGTTTGCAGGAACTCTGAGGTCTAGGGCCTTGTGTTTAGCACCAGATCAAAGCAAGGCATCCTAAACCTCATGATATCTGGTCATGAATTCTCTCCCTTCCATCCATAGCCAGTCTGTCCTTGTCTTGTGTAACAGTTTCCCACATAAGCAGTCAAACTTTGGTCTTAATAGGCTAACTACATCAGGACCATAATAACTCATTAATAGATTAGTAGTTTTCTAGGGCAAGAGACAATAGCAATAAATGAAAATTTATATTAAAAGATGTTGCTTCCTTATGAAAACTACGGTATACCTAGAATCCTTTGAACTCTTTTTGCAGGACTAAGAATGAATTGACCTGAGTTCTTACCTTGTCTGACATGGGATCTATTAAATAGGCCCGTATCGAGTAAAAATAAAGACTAGCCCTCAACAGCAATAAACTGAACACCTAGTTTGTGGCAGGCACGAAAATGGGAAAAAACAAATTTGCCACTTTCAGAGTAATGTTCATCAAATACACTGAGTATATAATTATAAGCTGAGATAATTTCTGTGAAGATAGGGAATATGGTTCTATGAATGCATTTTTTAAAATCCTGCTATAGACCAGGGAAGACTTTGCTGAAGAATTAGTTAAGATCTGAAAGAGGAAGAGTATGAACTAACTTGGCAAAGAGGTGTGGAGAGATGTGTTCAGTGTGTACAGAGGTCCTGTGGCCGGAGAGAGTATGACATGTTGGAGGAATTCTAAGGAGGCCACTATTTTTGAAGCCCAGAGAGTGAAGTGGAGCATGGAGTAAGCAAGGATGGGAAGGGTAGCACAAGCCTCACCTTTCAGAAGTCCAGTCTCTGCATATGAGACAGAGGACTCATCTGGGAGAAGCCAACTGGACTCTAGGGATACTTCAACTTTGACCTTGGTCCTAACAACCCTGTACAGTGGCTTCATTTTATTTGGCAACCAAGCTGAGGCCCTGTTAGAGTCAATTCCCTAATTAAGGGACCAGGTAGCCTCAACTCTTGGCTTCCAGGTTCTAGCACTCATTACTACCATGGACAGCAGCTTCCTTTCAATTCAGTGGGATTCTGCCAGGCAGGCTTCCAGGGGAGCTGTGAGGTCTAGTACAAGTTTCTCCCCCATTGTTGCTTCAGTGGCTTTCACCCTGCCCAATACATATTTAATATGACGCCATGTGTCTCTTTGTCAGTCTCCTCATATTGAGCCTAGGAATTGGCAAACACTCCATGAATATTTACACATTGGCTTTTTTTTTAAGCTCTTAAGAGAGGCGTATCCCTTGGAGTCCTCTTTGGAGATTTCCAGTGTCTCATCATCAAGCAACATGTCCTTTCAGCTAATAAGATCTTTATGTTTCATAATCATTGCTTAATATCCAAAGATTAAATTTAGACCATGGAAAGGAAAAAAGACCTCAAAGCAACTTATGTCCCTAAAAGGAAATCAAACTCATCAAACAAATACGCTGTGTTCACACAAAGATATTACTATTTTCTACCTTCAGTATTGGCAGACTTTAAGTGGGATATGAAAAGCCTCAGCTGCTTTTGAATGTGGGTACTTTACCCTGATAAACATAGATTCTGCTCTTCAGCTTGGCCAATGTTTATAATACTCAGCCCTGCAGAAAAGCATCCTACTTGGCTCTCCTATCCTCCATTGGCTTAGACAGGAATTGGGGAAATATGCGTGTCAGTATTAGCAAAATCAGCAGCAATGGGACAGAGGCATATGAAAGTCACCTCACAAAGGCAATGCATATAAACCCTATCCTTGGAGAAATAGGTGCTTCCTTCAGAAGAAGGAATATTCACTCCAGTGTAAAACCACTTAAATTATCTTTTCCATTATCTTGTTTAATAACCAAAATTCTTAGAGGCTGATAGGGTTATATCCATTTATGGGCAAAGAAATGGAAACCCAGAGAGATAAAATGACTTTCCCAAATTCTCTTAGCAAAATAGAGATAGAATCAAAACTGAATCCCAATCTCTGGTCCCCATTTTGTTACAATCACAACGTTTTTCACAATATTATCTCGAACTTCACCCATCGAGTTGAGGTTCCTGGTCTCGCAACTCTCTGACAGATGATTTTAAGCCAGGGAAACTGCTATTTTTTTTAATTTTATTATTATACTTTAGGTTTTAGGGTACATGTGCACAATGTGCAGGTTTGTTACATATGTATCCATGTGCCATGTTGGTTTGCTGCACCCATTAACTCGTCATTTAGCATTAGGTATATCTCCTAATGCTGTCCCTCCCCGCTCCCCCCACCCCACAACAGTCCCTGGAGTGTGATATTCCCCTTCCTGTGTCCATGAGTTGTCATTGTTCAATTCCCACCTATGAGTGAGCACAGGCGGTGTTTGGTTTTTTGTCCTTGCGATAGTTTACTGAGAATGATGGTTTCCAGTTTCATCCATGTCCCTACAAAGGACATGAACTCATCATTTTTTAGGGCTGCATAGTATTCCATGGTGTATATGTGCCACATTTTCTTAATCCAGTCCATCGTTGTTGGACATTTGGGTTGGTTCCAAGTCTTTGCTATTGTGAATAGTGCCGCAATAAACATACGTGTGCATGTATCTTTATAGCAGCATGATTTATAGTCCTTTGGGTATATACCCAGTAATGGGATGGCTGGGTCAAACGGTATTTCTAGTTCTAGATCCCTGAGG
Source organism: Symphalangus syndactylus (assembly GCF_028878055.3). Lineage (NCBI taxonomy): Eukaryota > Metazoa > Chordata > Mammalia > Primates > Hylobatidae > Symphalangus > Symphalangus syndactylus. The sequence continues at coordinate 40,207,412 of NC_072429.2, forward strand.
AATCGCCACACTGACTTCCACAATGGTTGAACTAGTTTACAGTCCCACCAACAGTGTAAAAGTGTTCCTATTTCTCCACATCCTCTCCAGCACCTGTTGTTTCCTGACTTTTTAATGATGGCCATTCTAACTGGTGTGAGATGGTATCTCATTGTGGTTTTGATTTGCATTTCTCTGATGGCCAGTGATGATGAGCATTTTTTCATGTGTTTTTCGGCTGCATAAATGTCTTCTTTTGAGAAGTGTCTGTTCATATCCTTCGCCCACTTTTTGATGGGGTTGTTTTTTTCTTGTAAATTTGTTTGAGTTCATTGTAGATTCTGGATATTAGCCCTTTGTCAGATGAGTAGGTTGCAAAAATTCTCTCCCATTCTGTAGCTTGCCTGTTCACTCTGATGGTAGTTTCTTTTGCTGTGCAGAAGCTCTTTAGTTTAATTAGATCCCATTTGTCAATTTTGGCTTTTGTTGCCATTGCTTTTGGTGTTTTAGACATGAAGTCCGTGCCCACGCCTATGTCCTGAATGGTATTGCCTAGGTTTTCTTCTAGGGTTTTTATGGTTTTAGGTCTAACATGTAAGTCTTTAATCCATCTTGAATTAATTTTCGTATAAGGTGTAAGGAAGGGATCCAGTTTCAGCTTTCTGCATATGGCTAGCCAGTTTTCCCAGCACCATTTATTAAATAGGGAATCCTTTCCCCATTGCTTGTTTTTGTCAGGTTTGTCAAAGATCAGATAGTTGTAGATATGTGGCATCATTTCTGAGGGCTCTGTTCTGTTCCATTGATCTATGTCTCTGTTGTGGTACCAGTACCATGTTGTTTTGGTTACTGTAGCCTTGTAGTATAGTTTGAAGTCAGGTAGCATGATGCCTCCAGCTTTGTTCTTTTGGCTTAGGATTGACTTGGCAATGCGGGCTCTTTTTTGGTTCCATATGAACTTTAAAGTAGTTTTTTCCAATTCTGTGAAGAAAGTCATTGGTAGCTTGATGGGGATGGCATTGAATCTATAAATTACCTTGGGCAGTATGGCCATTTTCACGATATTGATTCTTCCAACCCATGAGCATGGAATGTTCTTCCATTTGTTTGTATCCTCTTTTATTTCATTGGGCAGTGGTTTGTAGTTCTCCTTGAAGAGGTCCTTCACATCCCTTGTAAGTTGGATTCCTAGGTATTTTATTCTCTTTGAAGCAATTGTGAATGGGAGTTCACTCATGATTTGTCTCTCTGTTTGTCTGTGATTGGTGTACAAGAATGCTTGTGATTTTTGACTGCTATTTTTTAATGGTTATTGTTTTCTTTGTTTAATATGTATTCATTGTAGAGATTCGGGGAAAATAAAATAAAGTGACCAAAAATCTTACTACCAATTTTGCTGTCTATACATTGGATTTGCATCACAGTTTTAACTTAATGCTAGCTAATTCAACAATGTGGGTTCAGGGGGAAATAAAAGAAATTTAAAAAGCCAAAAACAATTTAAAACTCCTGATTTACCCAAGAATCTTTCTTCTTCTTCTTCTTTTGAAACTTTCCTAAGGAAAGCAGTTCAGTTTCCTAATCCACTTTTTTTGCATTAGGACATTCCTTTTATTGATATTATTTTTAATACAAATAATTAATACATTAATACAAGTTATTTTTCGGTAAATTACTTTAGCAATAAACAATTCACCTCTTACTCTGCTAAAAGGTTAGAACGGGTTGGCAAACTATGCCCACAGACCAGATCTATCCCAAAGGGTTTTTGTAAGTAAAGTTTTGTTGGAACACAGCCACACCCTTTCAGTTACATATTATTTATGACTGCTTTCCTGCTGCAACTGCAAAGTTGAATAGTGGTGGCAAAGGCCCAAAAGGCTGAAAATATTTGCTACATGGTCCTTATGGAAGCTCACCTAGTTTAGGATATGGACTCACACTTTTTTCTGTCCATTTATATATCAGGCATATTCACAGACTATTTTATTTTGTATGTAGTTGGGATTATACCATATGCCTTTTTCTTTTTAAAACAAATTTTTATTTCCACAGGTTTTGAGGAACAGGTGGTATTTGGTTACATGAGTAAGTTCTTTAGTGGTGATTTGTGAGAATTTGGTGCACCCATCTCCTGAGCAGTATACACTGAACCCAATTTGTAGTCTTTTATCCCTCACCTCCTTCCCACACTTTCCCCCTGAGTCCCCAAAGTCCATTGTGTCATTCTTATGCCTGTGCATCCTCTTAGCTTCCATTTATGAGTGGGAACATACAATGCCAAGAACCTTCCTTCTATTCAATCTAGGACATATAGAGACATAATTTCTCTCTCCCTTTCCTGCTTTTACTGCTTAGTAGTTATCAACGCCTAATATACTGCATATTATACTCATTTACCTTGTTTATTGACTGTTCCCTACTAGAATATAGGCTCCATGGATCGGGGGGGGCTTGGGGCCTGCTTTGGTCACTACTGTATCTCCTGCACCCAGAAGAGTACTGGCAGGGTGTAGATTCTTTGGAAACACTTGTAGAATACATGAAGAAAGAAATGAATGGGCCCTTCTGTCTCTCTCTCTCTCTCTCTCTCTCTCTCTCTCTCTGTGTGTGTGTGTGTGTGTGTGTGTGTGTAATATCTTTTACGTGGTCATAGTCAGACTGTATATACTTTGTACCTAACTTTCCTTACCCAAAATAATACACATCCTAAGTATGGAAAGTATCCTAAGTTTTGTTTGGTTTTTCAATACAGGATCTCGCTCTGTTACCCAGGCTGGAGTGCAGTGGCACAATTACCACTCGCTGTAGCCTCACCCTCCCAGGCTCAATCAATCCTCCTGCCACAGCCTCCCCAGTAGCTGGGACTACAGGTGCATGCCACCACACCCAGCTAATTTTTGTGTGTTTGGCAGAGATAGGGTTTCACCACGTTGCCCAGGCTGGTCTCAAATTCCCGGGCTCAAATGATCCACCCACCTTGGACTCCCAACTTGTTGGGATTACAGGTGCAAGCTACCATGCCTGGCCCTAAGATTTTTTCCAGCCTGAAATACAACTTTATTAAAAGAAAATGTGGAAACTGTACTGATCATTGAAATCAAAAGAAAAACCATTCGTAAACCCACCCTGATAGAACTATCACTAATGTTTTAGTGTCTTCCCATTTAGCTCATCATTTTGAGAGTATATGTTTTAAATGACATCATCATACTATTGTTAGAGTTTTGTGCACTATGGTTTTTACAGAATTGGAAATTTCACTGCAAAAACAATTTAATGAGATATATAAAAATTCATCTAATCACTTCCTTATTCTGTATATTTATTTAAGTTGTCAATCTTTTTCTAATATCATATGGGACTTTTGTTTTCATAAAAAGCTTTTTCTAAACTTGGGATTAGGAAATGATGTTTGAATGGCCCCCATGCTACCTCTTACCATCCTGCTATGACCCTCTCCATTCCCTCATCCCACCACTGATGAACCATTTATGGCTCTGGCTTCTCATTTGTTTGAAGTGGATCCCTTAAGGAGTGACCTCCTGGTGTCTTCAATTATTATTTTAAATGATGCCTTAGGCCACTGCCTGGCACAGCGGTGCCCTCACCTTCCCCTTTTCTGCCTTCCAAGCATGGAGCTCAGCTGCCAAGCTGGCTGTGCCCCCTCTTGTCCTCAGAGCTGCCTCCAGAGTCCCAGCAGAGAGCCAGATTAACCCCTTTTGTTAGCAGATGTAATTTGCCTGGGATCAGCGTTAATAAGAAATGCCGTAAGCAGTCGGGTCAAGAAGAACAGATCTGTCAAGCCCCAGGGTTAATTTAATAGCAATCTGTTGGCTGTCAGGGTTGTATATTAGCCATGAATTCAATGCTCTGTTTTGCTTTTGCCATCTAGTTATTTGGGACAACAGGGAAATAATTTGGATAGAGAGCTCTAAAGGATTAAAAAAAAAATTGACTGTCAAAATGCATCATTCCATTTTCAAGATTATATGTGGAGCCACAAATTGCTCATCTTCTTTCTCCTTCCCTCCCAACATGAAGGGCAAAATTACATATGCTGAAAACATGGATCGCCCTTTAGAGTTGTGCAGGGGAAAATGCCCGGGTTTCTAGGGGATACAGATGTTGAATATCCTCTCCCATCATCCCCGTAAGTCATTTAATTTTTAGCAACTAGACTTCTCTCAAATGTTTCTAGAACTCACCAAATCCTCCAGCAGGTGAAAACCCAAACAATCCCTTGTCAGGCTTGTGTCCCAAATTCTGCTTCAAAAAAAAAAAAAAAAATCTTAGAGCACATGAAAATTCTGATTGTGGAAAATGCAGTCACCAAAGTAGTAGGTAAATTAAGAGAGCACAAGCCTACAGCCAGAAGAGACGGGGCTGCCCTCTCAGATTAGCTGGGGGTCTTTTCAAAACAACCAAACTTGTCACATTTTGGCCAGCTTTGTGAGGCCATTCCTCAAGGGAGGCAGAATGGCATGGTGAGAAAGAATCCAGGCTCCGGAGTCAGACAAGCTTGGGTTCAAATCCCAGCTCTGCCCACTGTGTCACATAACCTCGAGTAATTTATCCGAGTTCCCTCGGCTGTAAAATGGACCTGTTAAGAATGCTGCCCTCATAAGGCTGAGATGAGGGGCAAGGGGGACAACACATGGAAAGTGTTAGCACAGGGCAGACCTGGCCCCTGATCAGCATTAGCAACTGGCCATATCTTCCTCTTAACTTCATCATCACAGTGATTAAAAAGAGGGATAATCGTGGTTTATCCCTGGAACCCCTTTGAGTCAAACTAAACAAGCCCTCTACTCAAAAAGGAAGACTGAGACCTGCTGGGGATAGGAAGCCAATGGCTTGGGGATGAGGGCTGGGCGGTGGGTAGGCTTGGAAGGTCCAGTGAAGGAAGGAAAGATCCAGAGATGGCAGCTCTGGGCAGATCTCGTGGGCACAGCCCCACTGGCGTCCTTGATGGCGGAGGATGTGCCTGGTTTCACAGACATGTTTAGGCACTTTGTTTTTGCACATTCTGACTTTGGGGCTTTATTTTTAGGTGGGAAAAAATAACTGTAGCTGTAGCACCTCCCCCTCCCACACAGCGAAGATCCCTTCCAGTTCAGCTTGTTTTTAGAGCTATACTGGTAGAGGTTGAGAAAGCTGACACCAGATTTTCTTTCCCTATTTGGAGAAAAGAGAAACATGTTCACTGGCACAGTGGGATACCAAGGCTCGCTCTGGAGGATGAGGAAATCTAACAGCAGCTGAACACTAACCTCTGTTTACCCAACGCCACGTCATGGCCATAGAGCCCAGGGCATGGGTCAGTGGCTGACAGAGCACCGGAGCTGCAGCCTAGAGCCTCCTCCTGAGGGGCACAGGCTCTTGCTCCACACCATGTGATGCTAACTGCAATCATATTTATAACTCTGGCAGAAGTTGAGTTGAAAGGTAGTATTTTGTGAATCCAGGAGACTCACATGCCCCAGAGACCCGAGTAATATTTGCATCTGGGTTTGGTGGGAGAAATTGTAGTAACATGCACTGTTAGCTCAGTTTCATGCCAATTTTAGAAAGAACTCAGTAGGGTTTATAAAAGATAAGGAAGGGGAAAGAGGCACAACCAAATACAAAGCCATTGTTGCAACAAATTGCATGTTGGAATGTTGTAGCAGGAGCATAGGTGATGTTTGATCATAGATGATTACTTTGTTAGTGCTAGCAGGACTAAAAATATCAGTGCATTTGCTTGTACGGCATCTAAACTCTAAGGAGGGGACTATGCTACTAGCTTAATGAAAAACATACAAGACTTTCATCCATCTCAGTCTAATGGGGCAGTTATATCAAGTTATTGCTTGTTGATTCAATACATTGTTGTCCAAAATGTGGTGCATAAACTCCTGGCACACGCATTTGCAATTATTATATGTTGATTTTTATGCATATTACTTAAAATGTAGCTACCTTATTAAACCCATGATTTTATGAATGTTGGATTACTGTTTAGACAAAGCTAAGTAAAGAAAAAAGTGAATCAATTTAAAGTTGATCTGAAAGAAAAATGTTAAGTAAAAAGTACTACCTGATGATGCACAGATAGGGCAAAAATCACAAAGGTGGCTCACGAGTGGGAAAATCTAGGAAAAGTGGGAGTCCTGTTGGTCAGCTTCACCGTGTAACAGCATCCACATCACAAGGCTTGTTCTTTGCAGGATGTTGCTGGGTCCTCAGACAGCATCTCGGCCCCTCTGTGTCCTGATCCCCCAAGCTCTGGGTGGAGGAGTGAAGAGATCTGTACAAACGCATTCCTTCACTCATGCCAGACATCCTACTGAAGGGGTTTATTTTCATTGAGTCACCTTCATAAATAAAAGGCTAAATGTTTCATTCCAATATACAAGGATATGGTCTTTAAAAAATAGAGGTATAATTCTTGATCAGAAAGGGAAATACTGAGAAAAAAAAAAACCCCAGATGATAAAACTAAGGATATTTTCCATGGGACCCTAAAACTTTCCAACTGGATGGCTTCTTTCTGATACTTAAAAACTCCCTCACAAGCTGAAAAGCAGATCACAACTTGACAGAGACTAGAAGTCTTATATAGCATACATGAGAGAAATTTTACATAATTATGAAAGAGCACAGACTTTGCACCTGGGATGAAATCCTAGTGTTGTCACTTAGCCACGTGACTTGAAGCAAGTTACTTTATGCACTTGGAGCATCCGTTTCCACCCCTGAAAAAATGAGGATAAGGAAAATGCTGATTATATAGAGTTCTTGTAAGGATTAAATGAGATAAAGTACATGATATGCTTTGCACAGTGAATGGCCTATAACTAGTGCTCAATTATTGGTAGCAGCTATTATTATTACCATCAACATATTATAAAGAAGGGCTTAGGGATTTCATGAAAGAGGATATGCACTCTATTATTACAGATATCACTTAGCCCAATAATCCAGTTAAGGAATCAGATAAAATGAATTATTTGGTTATAATAGGACTAGTACCTTAATCATTATTACAAAACGAGAAGCACAATCTTTGCAACTTGGTACATTTTAGCCTGATTGCACAAGCAGTTAACTTTAGTCATGAGTGGATGTCTTTTACATGTTTATAGAGGATAAAACACAAATGAGGAGTCAAGAGACCTGAGTTCTAATGCTGCCTCTGACTACTGGGTAGCCCTGGGCAATTTTCTTAAAGTTCCTGAGCCTCACCTGCCTGGGACAAGTTTATGATGAGGATCTACCATGTGCGTAGCAAATGTTGACATGTTATACTAATATAAAATGGTGCCATTGCTAATTCTCCCCTTCCCCAAGTTCCTGCTTCCTTCTCCTGGTTCCTTCCTTGACTCGTCTGTGCCAGATATCGTGGACATTAAGCCAGCCAACATGGAGGAGCTCACGGAGGTGATCACAGCAGCCGAGTTCCACCCCCATCATTGCAACACCTTCGTGTATAGCAGCAGCAAAGGGACAATCCGGCTGTGTGACATGCGGGCATCTGCCCTGTGTGACAGGCACACCAAATGTGAGTAGCAGCTGAGGGGAGGTGGGGGGCATGGCCACTGGCCCCAACATGCGGGGGGGAGAGCCTGGAAGCTTATGATCTCCCTTTCTACACCAGACTTTCTTACACTAGGAGTAAAGAAACTACAAGTGGGAGTCAGCTCCGTATTTTATATTTCAGTAAAGATGAACATTCATGTTCGATTCCAAAACATCTAGAGATGAAAATAAATAAGACATGACCCTCATCAGAAAAGGGTTTAAATAACAGTATGCTGTGATCCAAATTATGTGTTAAGGAAATCATGCTTGCTGCCATGGGGAGAATGACTTTGAGGAATAGGAGGGGGACCAGCTAGGAGACCGTTGAAGGGTGGCCTGGACAAAGAGGTGAGTGGAAATTGAGAGGGCAGATGGGTTCTAGACACATCTTTTTTTTTTTAATCCATGTAACCTGCACAGTACTGCACAGATCTTGGCAATAAAGTTAACAGGACTTGCTGAACTGTGTGGGAGGCTGAGAACATAAAAGGCATCTAGAACAGCAGCTGGGGGAAGGAGCTGGTGGCTTCTTGGAGAGATTGCGACTATAGGATGCCAGAGCCATGTCATAATGACCATGATTTTTAAAACCCAAACTTTTTTCATCAAAGTGAGTGAACGGCCACAAAAGTAACCAGAGGAGTAGTATGATCAGAATTAGTTGTTAGGGAAATTGTTCAGATGGAAGGCAGAAGGATAAAGGTTAAATTCTGGCTGAGAGAACAAAGAAACAAGGAGACAGGTTAGGAAGCCACTATAATATAGATAAGCATTTCTTAACAGTACACCATTGAATCTTGTGCTACATAGTTTTTTGTTTCGGGGAAGGGGCTGTCCTGTACATTGTAGGATGTTTAGCAGCATCTGTGGCTTTACCCACTAGATGCCAATAACCCAAGCCCAATTGTGATAACCAAAAATGTCTCCAGACGCTGTGAAATACCCTCTTGGTGAAAACATTGCTCCCGGTTGAGAACCACTGATCTAGACTACAATTCATTCAGTCACAGATACAGCATGATATTCTTGTATCTACAACGTATTTGTTACAATAAAGAACTCTGAGTGGTACAATGGAAAGGTAAGACTTATCTCCTATACTCAAGGAATTTAAAATTTGGCTAACGAGGCAAGATGCACCCAGGAAGCATTTCAGGAACAATGTATAAGGCAGTTTAGTTTTAATACTCAAGTGAATGGTGGAGATAATTATGGGTTAGGCCATTCAGAGAGGGTTGAGACATTTGAAACAGACCTCACAGGGAAGGCAGAGGCTGAGCAGTTGAGTGTTGAAGTTCAAGTAGGATTTGGTTAGGTGGGAAACAGGAAGAAGAGTATTGTTGGCAGCAAGCACAGAATGGGCAAAATTCTGAAGTTACTAAAGTAATGGAACATTTGAAGGGTGTTAAATAAAAAGTGTCAGGCTTGGGGAAAAGGGGAATCTTGGGTTAATGAGGTTAAATAGCAATGATGGTTCATATCAGGTTGATCCTTGAAGATCAGATTCCAAAGTTTATGCTGTCATGTATTCATGCATTCAGTAAGTACTTATATTATGCCCAGAGTCTGGTTCCCATAGTATCCAGTCCTTCTTAAGCTGTTCCACCAAATACAGTTCTGGTGGGGCCAAGCCATGAGCCCTGCTGCCATGGGAGGAGGGCACAGAGGGGAATCCAGTTCCTCCCATGTGCTCTGGGTTGGCCCAACCTACCAGCAAAGGCAAAACAGCCCATGCCTGGCAGATACCAGTGACCCTGGGGGAGGTGCTGACCACAACAAATTTTCTTTGAAGCTTTATTTTTCTTTCTAAAAATTCATGTGAATTTTACATTTTACCCCCATATAATATCTATTTTCACTTTAATAATTATGTTCCTACCCCTACTCCCAAATTTTAAACAAAATTGGTGTTTTTAAAAGATGTAACATTTATCCTATGGCTTCCTGTACTTTTTAGTATACCCCTGTATCCTCCCCTCTTCCTAACCCCCAAGGATATATACAGGTACCCCAGTTGGAGAAGCACAGTTTCTAGTATGTGGGAAGTAATTTGAGAGCATTTAGCTGGACAGCAGAGTTAATAAAAATTGTGTTTTATGGAAGATTAACACAGTGGTCATGTGAATAAAGATAGGAAAGTTAGAAGGTTTTGCTCTAGTATCAATGCAAGGATAATTTGGAACCTAGATAAAGAATGGTGGCTATAGAAATCCAAAGAAAGAGAAGGGGGAAAATGAACATTTTCTTTTAAAATAACTATGGGTGTTATAAGTGACATTAGTGACATTAAAGGTTGGCATTCGTCATACATGGATGTGATATGAATTGTTCAATGTCATTCCCCTGTAGATAGTAAACGCCTTGAGGATGAGAACTGAATCTGACTTGGTCACATTATATGAACCCCTGTCACATAAGCAGGGGTCAGGAAATATTCAATAAATGTGTGCGTAAGGGTTGACACAAATAACAAGTGGGAATGGGGAGGGATGGAAAGTCTCTAACTCTCTCCCAGAGAGTGAAGGGTTGGGATTCAGTGCGGGACATGCTGTGGGTGAGGTGACATGAGCTGTCTAAGGAGGCAGGGCCTCTCTGGTGAGTGAAGGCAGAACCGGGCTTTCTGGGCCACCAACCCAGGGTGGAGGCCAGGGATGGCACAGGAAGCCCTGGCATCCCCATAGCCCAGTGTGGCTGACACTAGCCTCAGCTTTGGAGTCAGACAGATCCATACGCGTTCTGGATATTGGGGAATCAACTGACTGCGAAGCTTGATGAACTGAACACAAGATAGAAAAGGGGCAAGGCCTTAGAAGCTTTCAAAACTAGAATGGTAAATAACTAATGGGTACTAGGCTTAATACCTGGATGATGAAATAAACACACAAAAAAAACCCATGACACATGTTTACCTATGTAGTAAACCTGCACATGTACCACTGAACTTAAAAGTTAAAAAAAAAAACTAGAGTGATTTAGAGCAGATGCTTTGGAATCAGAACTCGGCTCTGATACTCAGTACCTGCATGACCTCAAGCAAGTTATTTAATCATTTTAAGCCCCAGATTCCTCATTCGAAAGAAGAAATATTAAGGACAGCATCATAGGGCAGGTTGTTCACAAGAACTAAATTTCATGTGTGTCAGATCCTAGCCCTCTGCCAGGCACAAAGGAGTCAATAAATGGCAGCAGTTATCACAATTATTCTCCCTGGATTCCCCCGGTTCTAGGCCTGCAGACATAAGATGTTTGAAACCCCAACCCTCTTGCCAGATATAGGAGGCCTCATTATTCATTTATTTAATCAATATTTGTTAATCACATACTTTATGTCAGGTACTGTATCAGACTCTGGAGACACAAGGGTAAGCAAAAACAGACCTGGTTTCCTCCCTCTTAGAGCTCACTGTCTGTATTAGAGTTCTCCAGACAAACAGAACCTGTAGGGTGTGTGTGTATGTGTGGTGTGTGTGTGTGTGTGTGTGTGTGTGTAAGTAAAGAGATTTATCATAAGGAATTAGATCACATAGTTATGAAGGCTGACAAGTCCCAAGCTCTGCAGCCAGCAAGCTGAAGACCCAGGAGAGCCGATGGTGGTGTTCTAGTCTAAAAGCCATCAGAGACTGGGCTCAGTGGCTCACACAGGTAATCCCAGCACTTTAGGAGGCTGAGGCGGGCGGACCACCCGAGGTTGGGAGTTTGAGAATAGCCTGGGCAACATGGTGAAACCCCGTCTCTACTAAAAACACAAAAATTAGCCAGGTGTGGTGACACACACCTGTAATCCCAGTTACTCAGGAGGCTGAGGCAGGAGCATTGCTTGAACCTGGGAGACAGAGGTTGCAGTGAGCTGAGATTGCCCCACTGCACTCCAGCCTCGGGGACAGAGCAAGACTCTATCTCAAAAAAATAAATAAAACCCTCAGGCTGAAGACCCAGGAAAAACCAGTGTTTCAGTTCAATTCCAGAAGCAAGGGGGGAAAAATACAGTGTTCCAGCTTGAAGGCAGTCCGGCAGAGGAGTTCTCTGTCCCTTGCAGGAGGGTCAGCATTTTTATTCTCTTCAGGCCTTCAACTGATGAGATGAGGCCCATTGACAATAGGCAGTACAATCTCTTTTACTCAGTCTATTAATGTAAATGTTAAACTGTTCCAAAAAGACCTTTACAGAAACACCCAGAATTTCTAGCCAAATATCTGGGCACCCCATGACTCAGTTAAGCTAATACATAACATTAACCACACTGGCTAAGGAGAGAAGATGTATTAGAGAATAGAAACAAATACAGCATCGCAACTGCAATACATGTATAAAAGAGAGGCATGTGCTGGTTCAAGTAGGGGTGATGAGGACTCTACAAGGCAGTGACTGCTGAGCTGAGACCTAAGGATGGAGAAGCAGACAGGGAGAGCCCAGGGAAGAATCATGCAGCCATACAGAAGCAGGAAGCCGGTCAAGCCACACACCCAGGGAGCCCCAGAAGCTGCTTCTCCCTCCAGCTTCAGCCCCAGAGAAGCAAAGCCCTGGTGACCATCCTGAAGGAGGCGGAGGAGCCAGCTACTGGCCTTCAGGCCTCTGCCCAGCCCTGTCCTCCCACTCCCTATTCCAACACCAACAGAGTTCTGAATTGCAAGCTGCCAGCCCACTAATCTAATTAAGAAGCAAATGAAATTCATTTTCCTGACTCCTTCAAAGTACCAGCCTTCTTCAGTGCACATCTCCCTTTGTTCAGCTGCTGCGGCTAGGGGCCCCAGCTCCTGCCAGCTGGGAAAACAAGTTCAATCTGACCCCTCGCCTGACATTTCATATTGATTTTCTCCATCCTCCTCAAACGGCAGCCTGCAGTCAACCGCAGTTCAGCCGAGGTGTGCGATCGGAATTGAGACAGTTCATCAGAGTTCAAAATGAAAAGGAACATTGGCTTTCGGAGATGAGCTCTGAAAAGGAGGGTATTTAATAACCATCAGCATTTAATCAAAATGCCGAGGAGAACCGTGTTATCAGAGCTGCATTTATTAATTTCCATATGTCCCTCACTCTGCATACTCAGCAGGGGTTGGAAGGGATGATTCCTTTTCTCCCTTGCCTATTTTTTTTCTACCACTTCTGGCGGTAGTGATAGGGTTGTGTTTGCAGTTTAGATGCCTGAAACAATAGGGTGCTGATGGCAGCAGCACTTAGCTAGAGTGGATTATTCTTTCTCCTTTCCATGCATGAGTATCGGGGGCTGGGTGAAGAAACTGGCCAGGTGTAATGGACACCAACCTGGGAAATGAAAGGAATTAAGCCTGAACTCCTTTCCAATGTGCCCCATAAATCTGGTCTCTGCCAAACTTTCCAGGCTCAGCTCCCTGTAGCCTGGCCACACTGGCTTGCTTCCTGCACCTCCAATACATCCAGCCCTTTCCCGCCTCAGGGCCTTTGCACATGCTTTTCTGCCTGGAATGCTCTCCCCGCCACGCACTCTACCTGTCTGACCTGTACTGACTTTTTAAGTTTCTGAGAAAATGTCACTTCCTAAGAGTTAACTTCTCTGTCCACCCCATCTGCACCTACCGTCTCTCAATCTCATCACTCTATTTTATTTCTTTATTTCTTTCATAGCCTCCATTATAGTTGTTTGCTTTACTGAGCCTCTGTCTTGCTGACTGGAATACAATCCTTATGAAGACAGGGACTTTATCTCACTAATTACTGAATTTGTACAATACTTACATAGCACCTGGTGGGGCTTCATAGAACATCTGTGGTGGAAAGGCAGGCAGATAGGAAAAGACAGGTGAAAAAAGACATATTAGTTTACCAGGGCTGCTGCAACAAAGTACCATGGACTGCACTGCTTAAACCAACTATTTTTTCAAAGTTCTGGAGGCTGGAAGCCCAAGATGAAGTGTTGGCAGGGTTGGTTTCTTCTGAGGGCTGTGAAGGAAGGATCAGTTCCACACTGCTCTCCTTGGCTTGTAGATGGCTGTCTTCTCCCTGTGTCTTTACATCACCTTCCATCAGTGTCTGTGTCCAAAATTCCTCTTCTTATGAGGACACCAGTCCTATTAGATCAAGACCCACCCTAATTACCTTAATTACCTGTTGAAAGCCACTATCTCCAAATACAGTTATATTTTGCAGTACTAGGAGTTAGGACTTCAATATATGAATGGAGGAGGGGCACAACTCAGCCCATAGTAGAAGGAAAGACATAAAAGTCATCAAGAACACAAGCCCTGGAGCCAGCAGTTCCAGACATTGTTTCCAGGCCTCATTGCCGCCAGAAGCCTGGGCAGGTGCTGATGTTGACACCTTCCTCCAGGAGGTAAGAGTGGAAAGAGGTCATGGACACAGGGCTCTTGCACAGCCCCTGACACATTGGAAGCACACAATGAGCATAACTTTTATTAAAGGCAGGAGAGAAACTAGACAAAGGACCAAAGGACCAGGATGATAGAAACCTGTGCATTGGGTCTCGACAGTTTCACCAGGCAGGGTTGTCCATGTGTGTTAGGACAGTGATGCCTGGAGGCTTTCCTGTGGTGCTAGAACACTTTCTTTCTGAACAAAGCAGACTTTAATTGATTTTAGAGGCATTGAAGTACCTAATTCCTATTCAAAAGCCAGTCTTGAAGGGAGAGGTTCCCCAATAAGCAGGGTGTGGTTTAGCAGCATAAAAGCAGCAGGTGAAATCCTCAAGTGGGACTGGAAATAGTAAAAGCGATACCTTGAAAGGCCACAGAGACTTGACTTGCCAAAGACCTGGGGACACAAAGATGGAGCAAGTGGAGAAATGTTTATGAATGTTAAAGCAGCATGCGAAATGATAATCTCACCATGAATGCAGCAAGATCAGGATGAGTATTTGTGGACAAAGACTAGCAGAGGCTATATGAAAGGGATGAGGTCGGGGCCATGAAATGTGGGCAGTTTTCTTATTTTCTAGATTCCCTCCAAGGTTGTTGTTTTACTTCTATAACTTGAAGAAAGTTGATGAATGACTGAAGAGCCCCACCGGGTGCCTTACCTCCAGGGTGGAGACAGCAGGAAAGATCAAAACTCCCTGCCCACCCCAGTAGCCCCTGTCATAGGTACTGGAATGAGGCAAGGCAGTGAGGAACCCAGCATGATGTTCCCTGTAAGCACAGCCCAGGACATTTTTGTTTTGTTTCTTCCCCTCTGTCAAACCAAACTGACAGTAGTGAGTGAATTCAGGGACTGGGTCAAAACAGAGGAGGAAAATCAACATAGTTGAGCAGCCACTATCAGCTTGTATCCATGGCCTAATTGGTGATCTTGAGCAGGTTACCTAACCTCTGTGCTTCAACTTACTCACCTATAAAATATGGGTAGTGGAAGTATTTACCTTATAGGGTGCTTGTGAGGATTAAATAACACCCATGGAGCCTTAGAATGATGCCTGGCACATAGTATAAGCATCGTGTTATGGTTGGAGTGAAGATGCTGTCTTGCTTCCCTACCACATGTGTCTTTTAAGTGGGGGAGCAGGAAGAGCAGAAGCAATCATAAAAGTAGTAATGTCAACAGCCTTATTCACAGCTAACTTCCATGACATTTTACTGTGTCCAGGAAGTAAGCCAAGTATACATGCATGAGCTCATTTAATCCTGATAACAACCCTATGAGGTACATACTGCCATTATTCACATCTTAGAGATGAGGCAACTAGCTAAAAGGGAGAAAGATACACTTATGGCCACCAAAGAGCAGTGATGAAGTTGAGCTTTGAGCCAGACCACCTGTAGCTCTTCAAGAGAACACCAAAAACTACTTATTCAACTAAGATTGATTAAACACCTGCTGGTTTCTGCCTTTAGGGAGCATACCTTCTTGTGGGGAGGGATGAGAGAAAACACAAATGTACAAATAAACAAGATCATTTCAGACATGATAAAAAAAAAAGCTGTAAGAAAATTAGCAGGGTCAGGAAGTAGTGGTATGTGGCAAAGCCTTTGAACTGAGACCTGTTATCAGAAGGATCCAAAGAGAAAGCCAACATCTAAGTGTGAAGGCCCTAACAGAGGAGGAGACTTGTGTGTTCAAAGAATAGAGAAAAAAGATCAGTGGATGGATACAAGTAGGCTAGGGACAGTATAGAAAGTGAGGCCATGGCCAGGCATGGTGGCTCAGGCCTGTGATCCCAGCACTTTGGGAGGCTGAGACAGGCGGGTTGCTTGAGGCCAGGAGGTTCGAGACCAGCCTGGCCAACATGGCAAAACCCCATCTCTACTAAAAATACAAAAATTATCCAGGTGTGGTGGCGCACACCTGTAATCCCAGCTACTCAGGAGGCTGAGGTGGGAGAATCACTTGAACCTGGGAGGCAGAGGTTGCAGTGAGCCAAGATTGTGCCGCTGCACTCCAGCCTAGGCGACAGAGCAAGACAAGAGAGAGGGAGAGGGAAGAGAAGGAAGGAAAGGAAAAGAAAAGAAGAAAAGGGGAGGGAGGGAGGAAGAGAGGGAGGGAGAAAGGAAGGGAGAAAGGAAGGGACAGGAAAAGGAAAGTGAAGCCAGAGAGGTAGGCTGGGGCCAGATCATTGAGAGCTTTATGGGCCAGAGCAGAGCACTTGCATTTCACTCTAAGCGAGATGGGAAACCATGCGATGGTGCTAAAAAGGAAGTGAATACTGTTTATGATCTTAAAAGAGTTCTCAAACAAGGGGTGCCAAGCCTGGAAAGCAGAGAGACCATTTAGAGGTTGTTGCCACAGTCTGGAAGAGACATGATAATGGCTCTGACCAGGGTGGGCACAGTGAAGTGGTGGTAAGTGGGCAGATTCAGGATCACCTTAGGACGTGAGGCTAAGAGGACTTGCTGAGAGATTGGCAGTGAAGAAGTGATGGAAAATGGAGAATCTAAGATAACTCGTAGGTTTGGTGCTTGAGTGACTGTACGGTACCATACACTGAAATGAGGAGACTGGGGAAGGAACAGTTTTGGCATGGAAAGACCAAGCATTCTCTTTTGGATGTGTCCAGATTGAGATGTCTGTGATTCATCAAATTAGAGAAGTCTGGCAGACAATTAGATAACGTGAGTCTGGAAGACTAGGGAGAGGTCTGAGCTGGAGGTACAAATTTAGGAATCATGAGCATGTCACAGCTATTTTAAGCCATGGGATGGGATAATGTCAATTAGGGCAGAAGGTATGGATAGAGAATAACGGAGAGCCCAGGAATGAGGCAAAGGCCACACCGACATTTACCAATGGGGTAGGGGAAAGGAGGAGGTGGCTTTTTATGGATGATCAAGTATGAGCTACCAGGGAAGTGAGCAGAAAACCAACACATGTAAGCTGAGAGAAGACGGTGATTTAGAAATACATTAGGATCAATTATGTCAAATGCTTCTGAGAGGGCAAGAAAAATGAGAGGGCGGAAGTCGCCATGGGATGTGGGCTCATGGAAGTCTTTGTCCATTAATTACTTACTTAAAGTAAAAGCAGTTAGCACACTGCCTGACACATAGTAGGTTCCCAGTACACATTTGCTGAATGCAATCAATCTTGTGTGTGGTGGCACAGGGTAGGTTCTGCAGTAGCATCTTAATTCCACTGTGGTTTGGGCAGACCTTCCTTCTTCCTCACCTGCCCCTCGAGCTTCCATCTTATTGAGAGGTAATGTCTAGTGCTGGGGAATTGCAGAAGCTGAATCTGGCCAGGGAAGGTCTTGAGGGCCAGGGCGAGGAGCCAGGGTTCCCCTCAGCAGTAGCGATGGGGCTGCCCTGCAGGACCAATCCCTTGCACTGGCTCTACCAGCAAGTCCGCTGCCTGTAGACACTCTCTTCTAGCAGCAAGGCCCTTCTGCACTGGCAAGTCTGCAGCCCAAGGATTGGCCACAGAAATCCCCTCCTTCAGATGACACCAAAGCAGCCTTCCTGTCCAGGGGCAGTCTGACTTTTTCATGCTGAGGGGGAAATGGCATAAGCACTTTAGACCTTAAAATCTGAGATGTTAGGCCAGGTGCGGTGGCTTACGCCTATAATCCCAGCACTTTAGGAGGCCAAGGCGGGCAGATCACATTGTCAGGAGCTCGAGACCAGCCTGGCCAACAAGGTGAAACCCTGTCTCTACTAAAAATATAAAACTTAGCTGGGCATGGTAGCGCACACCTGTAATCCCCACTACTCAGGAGGCTGAGGCAGGAGAATCACTTGAGCCCAGGAGGTGGAGGTTGCGGTGAGCTGAGATTGTGCCACTGCACTCCAGCCTGGGCAACAGAGTGAGACTCTCAAAAAAATAAAGTCTGAGATGTTTCTGTGAACAGCGTAGTCATTGGAGAAACAGCCCGAGTTCCAGTGAGAAGAGGGCAAAGTTTGATGCCCGGTCCAACAATCCAAATCACAAATTTCATTGTCCTCCAAAGGTGGGTGTAGTAGAGGGGGAGGGTGCTATTTTTGAACATTTCTGTATCTCATTCTCACAACAACCCATGAAGATTGGTATTAGTACCTCTAATTTACAGACAAGGCACAGAGAGGTGAGGAAACTTGCCCCAGATCACAGCGGAGGACCTAAGATCTGAACCCATGTTGGTCTGCTTCCAGAAGATTTATTCCTTTCCTGGGCATCTGACAGGATAAAGAGCATGATGTTTTTCTAAAATCCAGAAGGATAATTTCATAAGAATCCATTTTATACAATCCCCATTTGGCTGGATTCCCCAGCCTGACCATTTTCAACCACAGAATTAATTCTGCCATTACACAGAACATAAAATCCACTCTCATTCTTCACCCTCATCTACAGACTTAATTGCCAACCCCTGGTAAGTAAGCCACTAGAGCTCCCTAATAAACCTGTAGCTCATTCTCCATGTCTCTGATGGAATGTGTCCAAAGACATCAGCTGAGACAGCAACTGCAATGAATCTTAAAGCCCCTGAGATTTGGCACATCTTCCAAAAGGGGTTCAGTATTGATCTGGGGTATAATTAACAGTATTTATTTCAGGGGAGCTTGGTTAGGTTAAAAAGACAAGGTCCTTTATTAAAATGCTTTTGCCTGATGACAGGATTGCAAACACACACACACACACACACACACACACACACACACACACACACACACTCCCCACTCTGGAGAAAAGCCAAAAGCCTTGCTGCAAGGAGCAGAATTCACTGATACCACCACCACCCCCACCTCACCCCCATGTCTGAAGCTGCTCTATCCCATTCAAGCTTAGCGGCAATTAACAGAGCAGGCAGTGCCCAAGCCATCGAGTAAAAATAGAATCCCTTCCCCCTTCTTCCATCCTCATTTCCATTTTTGATTAATTTAACCAGTTCTGTCGATTAGTCATCCTGGAGAATCCAGTTGAGTGGATTTTGCTAAGAACCAGAAGGCTTATCAGTTTTGGAAGTGAGTGTTATTCGTTGGCAGTTAACACCTTCCCAGGTCTTGCCCTCTCCCTCACTTGGGGTCTTGAATGGGAAAGCAGTGAAGGCCAAAATTGGCTCCCACACATGGCTGCAGCCCCCAAGACATGCAGAATGGGAAAGATTGGCCATGGGGTTATAGATGGCTCTGGCCTTGGGACATCTTAGGCCAACTTACCTGTCATCATGCCCTGTAACAAGCTGTCACTAGCAAAGCAGCCACAGGCACCTGGGGGCATCCTGAATTCTAGGTTCAGGAGAACCCAGTCAAGGAAATGCCCAGAAATATTTTCCCCAGAAAGAGACATTGGCCTGTTAGAGTCTAGGGAGGGCACTGGCCTCCTCTTCCCTGTATTTTGCCTGCAAAAACCAAAAATTATCTTCCATTTTTTCAATTTATAAATATGTTGCAACTTTTAAAATCTACGTCTGTGTTTTATGACCATTTTTCCATTTGTGGTGCCAAGGAATGAATCTTTTAACGTTCATATAAGTTTCATAACAAGGTGGGAATTTTATTATACGATTTTTGTATATAATAGATCTTCCAACAGCCCGTTTTTTTTCCTCCACAGTGAAATCAAAGTTCACCTCTTTCTCTTTGTATTAGCTTCCTGTGGCTGCTGTAACAAATTCTCACAAATGTAGTGGCTTAAAACAGCACTAACTTAACATCTTGCAGTTCTGCAGGTCAGAAGTCTGACATTGGTCTCACTGTCTAAAATCAAGGTGTTGATCAAGTTGTGTTCCCTGCTAGAGGCTCTAGGGGGGAATGTTTCCTCACTTTCTTCAGCTTTCAGAGGCTGCCCACATTCCATGGCTAATGGCCCCTTCCTCCATGGTCAAAGCTAGCAGCAGGGAGATGAGTCCTTCTCATATCACATCTCTCTCTCTCTCTGTCTCCTGCCTCTCCCACTTTTAAGGACCTTTGTGATTACACTGGGCCCACCTGGGTAATCCAAGATACTCTCCCTCCTTAAGGTCAGCTGATTAGTGTCATAATTCTATCCACAATCTTTATTCCATTTTGCCATGTAAGGTAAGATATTCCCAGGTTCCGGGCATTAGGATTTTGACATCCTTGGGGAGCCATCATTCTGCCTACACATTCTTCAAGTTTCAGTTAAGGCAAATTCCTCCAGGAAGACTTCCTGGACCCCCAAATAGGATTAAATGCCCTCTCTCAGAGCACTTAATACCATACATTTAATTACCTCTTTCTATTTTGGTCTCTCTCACTAGATGGGACCATTATTATGGCTAGACTCTTTTCTCAAACCCCCTCAGCATTTAGGACAGTGAAAGTGCTAAAGAAATGCTTTTAGAGGTAAAACAACTATAGTCATTCAATCTGATAAATTTGCATCTGATACTTCTCTTTACACAAATGTAAAAGCTAACACTAAACAGTAGTTGACCCACTGTTTGCTCATTTCTAGCATTAAGAATACATTACTTACACACACACACACACACACACACGGTATAATAAAATACCTACCTTGTTATATTTAACTTAAATGAATGTTAAAATTAAATCGCATTCCTAGGCACCACAAGTGGGAAAATGGCAATAAAAAAGCACAAGATTTTTAAAGTTGCAATATTTTTACAAATTGGAAAACTAGAACATAAGTTTTGGTGTTTGCAGGCAAAGTAAAAGAAAGAGGAGTCCATGAAGTAATGGTAATCAACTACTACTTATTTATTCAACAAATGTTTATTGTTGCTTCACATGTCCCAGGCACTGTTCCAGGCACTAGGAAAATCGTGCCCCCTGCCCTTGCAGCACTTTATTGAAGGAGAAGGAATCTAACAACACACACATAAATAAGATTGAGATTTAGTGAAAATGTTTCAGGGGAAGAAGCAACAGCAAATGCAGTGGCTCTGAATCTGGACTGTGCTTGGCAGGTCACAGGGCAGAAGGACCAGCTGGGCTGTGTACAGTACCATAAGGAGGAATAACATGAGAGGAGGCAGGAAGAGCTACATACAGGGCAGTCCCCTTGCACCACACAGCCCCCATTCACATTGTATTCCGTGCAAAGAACTTGAGGGGCTGGGCCACATGGTAGACCTGTAGGCAGTGGTAAGGAGTTTGGATATTACTGTATTAAGAGAAAATCCAAGAGGGCTTGGTGTAAAGAAGATGATTGATTATACTTTTAATATGTCACTCTGTGGCTATTTAAGAATGAATCATCAGGAGGAAGAGTAGATGCTGGGAGAAGAGTCAGAAAGCTATCAAAATGCTCCAGGTAAGAGATGAGCATGGCTTAGACTAAGATGGTGACAGTGGAAATGGTGAGATTGAATTGATTTGGGCCGTGCTTTGAGTGTAAAGTTAATAGAACTGTTTAAAAAAAAAAATGTAGAGGGTGAAGTAAAGGAAAGCATCAAGGACAGCTCCCAGCTTTTTGGCCTGAGCACACACCTAGATGAAGGCTCCACAGAGCGAGCTGACAACAACAGTTTGCAGGGGAAATTTACAAATTCTGTGGACTCTCAGATTTATGTTTTTAAAAAGGCATAAAATGATAAAAATTGATACCTTTTGCTGTTTAGCCCTTTGCTATTTATAGAGCCCCTTCTTATTGATTTATCTTCATTGATCCTCCTGAAAACCCAGTAAGTTTGCAGTATCTCTTCCTTTTTGCAGCTGAGGAAATCAGGGTTTAGAAAACATTAAGTCTGAAACACTGACAATGATTGGGTTTTTTTCTTACATCATATAATGAATACAACCATCCTCACGACTTGCATGGCCCTGTAAGATGGAGAAGGGGAGGATCTCTCGTGTGTGTAATTGACTCATGTTTAAGTATATCGGTTAATTCGAGCCCCCCATGCAGTTCTCATAATTCTATTTTGACAGCTCAGTAGGTAGCATCAATAACTGAATTGTGAGATCTGCTGTCCACTCAAGCAGCTTCCAGCCCCATCAGTGCAAGTCTCTTTATCTGCTGAATTACTCAAAGCACCTGCTGGCCTTCTATCGTTATCAAGCACAGACCGGAGACAGCAGAGGGCAGGGGAATGCTATCCCCATGAAGCTCATAATGATACTTGCCTTTATCTTCTATTTTTGACCTGAACATAAGGATTTAAATAGGATTGATCTCATGTATGGGCATCCTTAATCCCAGGGTCAAATAGCATATTCTGACATTTTTGTGCCATTTGAAAATGTCTGTAATGCAGTGAAATTGTCATTGAATAGTTACATATGAGAAAAATAGAATCATCAAGCTTAGGAAAAAGACTGTGAAATCAAACAAAGCAATGAATTGGTCAATAAATGTTAACAAAGTATTGTGCTAAGCACAATGGATAGACAGACTTATGCAATTACTGCCTTTGTACACTTATCGTGGTGGGACAAGAGAATATAAAATTATGAAATGTTTCTAATATAAAGTTCATTTTCAATTGAATGTAAAATTTAGATTCCCATCATCAGAAAGAGAAAATGCTGACTAAAAAGTGTTTATGCTGAATATTGTTTTAGACAGTTGAAATAGTGATTTCAAATGTTCTTATCCTCAGCATATCCTATGTGTACCCAAAAGTTCTGACGCGTAGCATTTTTCAGTTTGTTTATTGAGAATCTTTTGTGTTCATGACATTGTGGGGCCACAAAACCACAAATTTGTGTTAATCCAATGTACTGTTGCTTGCCCCTAGGGAGGTTATTAAGTACCGGAAGATTCCAAGGGCCATCCCTGACATTTCATGGATACTAAATTGTAGTTATTGAATGTATGAGTGAATGAGATGAGATCTAATATCAGATAAAAGGTGATATGTATCTCAGAATACACTAAGGCTATGAATTATAAACTAAAACTCAGAATGGTCTCAATGTTAAACTTTTCTCCTGGAAGTTTTCCTGAGATTTGTATGATCTATATAATAGACCCCAGTACAAAATGGTATACTGAGTTATATATAAGCTACTTTAAAGATAATGTCACAATATTTTATGGTGCTCTGCCCCATGACTTTTGTGTCTTGATCACAACTTGGGAACCTTGCTCTATAGAAGTTCAGAGAAGAAAGTGATTGTTTCCAACTCAACTTTTCAGAAAGAATATCAAAGGGTGGTAGAACGGGGAGAGGGAGCAGAGCCTGGAATATGGGAACGATTTTACCTTTTAGAGAATTTCAAATCCTACTGAACAACTTCCAGCCACTAGGTGGCTTTCAGATACTCTGTTGAGGTTCGTAAAGGCCAGTTATAGGTATTTGTGAGATTCCTGTGGCTTGGAAACTTGGCTTTAATGAAGATAGAAAGAGGTTGTATATCATAGTGGTCAATAGTGCTGGTTCTGGGGTCAGACAAGCCCAGGTGTGGGTAACTTGGACTTAACTCCTTGGATTTACCCTCTGTACAGCTAAGTGTCTACCTCTATAAAATGGGGACAATAATGGAACATGCATTACTGGATTGTTGTGCAGATTCAGTGAAATGTCTGGTCCAGAGTAAACACTCAATATTTTTTAGTATTTTATTATCAAAACAATTCATAAACTTGGAGTTACAGATGAGAAAGTTGGGCCCAGAAAAAGCATGTTGTTTACACAAAGTCAAAGATCTAGGCAAAGGTAGAGGGAGCTTGAACCCAGGCCTAAAGTTGAATGTTGTCAATAGATAATCCCTATAAACACTTCCCATCTTTGCCTCCCCAGGCCTGTAGGAGAGGTAGCCAGGGAAAGCCACGTACTAGGCAGAGCGCAGAGGAACACAAGTATTTTTCTGGTAGAGTCTGCCCAGGCCTGGGGGTCTGTGTTTCTACAGAACCTGCTGGGGGAGTGCTAGAGTACACGGGGAGGAAGTACCTGAGCAGCAGTGGAGATGGACAGGCCTCTTACTCTCTAACCAAGTGCAAAATGAGAGCCAAGTACAACCTGTCTCTCTTTCCCCATAACCAAGTCATTAAGCAAAAGTGCTTGCTAATAGATAAAGCCTTTATTGTCTACAGTGATTGTAAAATGTATCTTCTCTCTGCATCAGAGGACAGTGGCCTCAAGTTCTAGAGTGACTGTGGAAGGGAAGGATAGCCCACATGTTAATGGCATGTATGGAGCCAGTGGGAGGGCCTATCAGGTAGTAGGCACTCGATAAATTCAGTGGCTGTTCTCCACATTGCCCCGGTACATTGTGTTAAGTCTGTGAAGAGATGGCTCCACTCTGGTTAATTCTCTGTGGTTGGTGAGATCACAATGAAGCTAATGAAGCCCAAACCAGCGGTTGAATCCTTGCCAGTCCAATTTCTATTTGCTGGAACCATGCCCTCAGAGGTATGGGGCAGCCAGTGTCTGTTCTCAGCACCAGGTTGAAGGGGCCACCCTTTCTAGTCAGAGGACTGGAGGAAAAATGATGCTATATGAGATGCCATAGAGCCAGAGTTGGGTTTACATCCTAGCTCTGCCTCTTCTTAGCCTGTGACCAAAGGCAAGTGACTCTCTGAGCATCATTTCTTTGTCTCCATAGAGTTTAGCGCAGTGCCTGGCAGATGGAAGACTATCACTACTCGATGTTTGCAAACTCCAGGAACCTTTAAGAAACAGATCAGTGGATTAGAAGCGGTGTTTTCCTGTAGAAAACCAGTACTGGGAACACAGAGGCAGAGTGCCTGATCCATGAGAAGACAGTGAAGCAGTGACCAGCCCACACCAGGGTCCCTCCAGGCAGTGCTTGGCCCATGCCAAGATGGACTGTCATACTCAGCTGTGAACTGCTCACCTTGCTCTGCAGGGAGATCACTGTCTGGGGAGCTGCTCCTCTCTCCCTTTCTGTGCCTGTGCCTCTCATTGCAGTGATTATGTAGACAGCCTGGGAAACGGGGACAGCTTGGGAGTTCAGCACTGGCCTCTGCGGTGCCATGGCAACCAGCTTCCTAGCAATCACCCCTAATAATGGCCACTCGAGGTCTCTTCCACCTGGGCAGAGGCTCCCCAGGGAGTTCGGGCTTCTCTTGGAGTAGCTGCACAAAGCTACCTGTTGGGAACAAATTATGAGAGGGAGGGAGGGAAGAGCATGCTATCTCGGGGGGAGAGACGTGAGAAAGGAGGCAGATAAGAAGTCTCTAGCCTGTGATGTGTGGAGTGGGCCCAGGGGCCTGGGGATGCTGCCACTGGGTTCCCGGAGCCCACTGGCTGTAGGAATGTGTAATTCCACAGTGGGAGGTAGAGGCCCATGGACACCTTTGCCACTCACCAACCTTGCAGAGAGTGAAAGACCAAATATGAGTGCTCATAAAGCCAGCCCTCGCTGTTACCAGATTTCTTCATTAGGCTCCTGTCGAGATGCTCACTGCCAACTCATCATCTTGTCTGCACTGCAGCCGCCTCCCTTACGGCTGCCTGCTGGAGAGAATGTGCTCAGAGGCCTCCTTCAATCAATATCTTTCCAGAATGACAGTTCTCAAAAAGGCACCAGTCCCGCTTGGCTAATAAATGATTATTCCTCACAAAAGAAAAACAGACCCACAATTAATGAACTTGTCTGTACATAGTAGCCCAAATTCAGTCTTTAGATTGACAAGCGAACCCTAAGCCAAACACAGGTTTTCGCTTCCCCTTTCTTTAGATCAGATTCCAGCTGAGCCTCCTTCGTAAGAAAGTTCTAACCCCACAGATAATGAGCCTTCCGATGCTGGGCTCACTCAGGGACCATATGGTCCTTTGGGTCCCCATCTCTCCAAGCCTCTGTTTCCTCAGCCATAAAATAGAGATAATTCTTACCCTAGATGGTGCCTGGCAGGTAACAGGTGCTCTTGTTATCACTGGTGTTGCCTTTCTGTGGGGCCAATTCCCTGAACTAAAATTTCTTAACTCATTGTGAATCCTGAACAAATAATATTTAAAAATAATAGGAGGAAGATTAGAAGGTGACCAAATTAACCAGTAAGGAAGAAAGGATGCAATGGGCTGAGATTGTCCAGGAAGGCTTTCTAGAAAAAGACAGTGAGCCCTGAAGGTTGAATAGGAGCCAGAGAAACAGGGGAGCAGGGAGAGGCTAGGGAAGGAGCATGGATCCAGCCCCAGCACATGCCAGTGCACCACAGATATCACCTTCATCATTGCAGGGAGTTAATCAGGTCACAGGTTGTGGCCTGCATAGCTTACAGAGGATGTATGTTTGATCACACACTCAAGTTTCTTTAGTTAGTTGCTAACATGAAAAAATCAGAGTTCCTCAAAAAAATTTAGACTTTACAAATTAGACAATCTGGCTATGCTGGAGCGCCATTTCCGCATGGCCGCACTCAGCCGGAGCAGAGTGGAAACTGCCCCTTTATTGTTTTGTTTGTTTGTATTTTGGGTTTGTTTTTGAGACAGTCTTGCTTTGTCGCCCAGGCTGGAGTGCAATGGTGTGATCTCAGCTCACTGCAATCTCCGCCTCCCAGGTTCAAGTGATTCTCCTGCCTCAGCTTCTGGAGTAACTGGGATTATAGGAATACACCACCGTACCCAGCTAATGTTTGTATTTTTTTCTTTTCTTTTTTTTTTTTTTAGTAGAGATGGGGTTTTGCCTTGTTGGCCAGGCTGGCTTCGAACTGCTGACCTCAGGTGGAAACTGCCCCTTTTATAGGGTGTGGACACTCCTCTAGTTTGCCACAGTCCCTACTGTTCCCTATTTCTACCCATGAATGTGTCACCTATTTCACTACCTGCCTGGCCCCTGGAGGTAGGAGTTCTTCAACTCTGGTACCAATGAGTAGTAGACGGGTCAGACCTCAATGGAGCATTTCAGCAGAATGAAGTAGAAAGTAATATTGGAATGCTGACCTAGGGCTTGGTATGGAGCCCCTGAACCAGGACAAGGGGGTAGGACTGTTGGCTATCAGCCACTCAGAGTCACTGTAGATGTCTGAGCACAAAGTGACGTTGCTTTGGGAAGATTCAAATATTTAGCACATGGTAGGATTGCAGGTCGTTTCATGTTCTGCTGCTAAGCCCTGATGTCTCTGAGGAGTTTGGCTTGCTCTGCCTTTGCAGCCGCTGGGCTCTGGTTTCTCTGAACTGTGTCGGCTTATGGGTGTACAGCACCAGCAGCAGGAATGCTGGGAGGAAAGAGTGGCTGAGCTGGGGTTCACCAGCTCCCTTGGACAGTGAGCCTCTCATGGCCTCTGCCCAGAAGCAGCCCGCTCTGGCCTGCCTTCCCTGTCCAGCTGTATAGGGGCAGCTGCTGAAAGGGAACTGGCCCTGGGGTGCAGGGAAATAACAGCGGCTTTGCAGAGTTAAAGGGGGAACTCATGAACTTTGAGCCCTCCCTTTGTTGACAAATGGAGGAGGATCATTTTCTATCACTGCTGTAACAAATTATCACATACGTAATGAACTTAGTGGCTTAAAATAACACAAATTGATTAACTTCCTTACAGTTCTGTAAGTGAAAAGTCGGAAATGGGTCTCACTGGGCTAAAGTCAAGGTGTCAGCAGGGCTGTGCTCCTGTCTGGAGGTTCTAGGGGAGAATGGCTACTTGCCTTTTCCAGCTTCGAGAGGCTGCCTGCCTCCCTTGGCTCATGGCACCTTTCCATCTTCAAAGCCAGCAGTGACCAGTCTTGTCTTGTCTTTCTCATATGGGGTTATTCAGACCTTGACCCTCTTGCCTTCCTATTTCACTTATAAGGACCATGGTCATTACACTGAGCCCACTCAGATAATCTAACGTAATCTGTCTTAAGGTTAGCTGATTAGCAACCTTAATTCCCCCTTGTCATGTAACATAACATGGTCACAGGTTCTAGGGATTAGGGTGTAGACATATTTGGGGATGGGAGCAGTGGCATTATTCTGCCTACTACAGGGGAATTGAGCAACTTTTCTTCCTTCAAGAGATGGCTGGGCATGGTGGTTCACTCCTGTAATCCCAGCACTTTGGGAGGCCAAGGCAGGTGGATCACCTGAGGTCGGGAGTTGGAGACAGCCTGGCCAACATGGTGAAACCCCATCTCTACTAAAACTACAAAAATTAGCCAGGTGTGGTGGCGCACGTCTGTAATCCCAGCTACTCGGGAGGCTGAGGCACAAGGATTGCTTGAACCCAGGAGGCAGAGGTTGCAGTGAGCCGAGATCACGCCACTGCACTCCAGCCTCGGCGACAGAGTGAGACTCCGCTTCAAAAAAAAAAGAGAGAGAGAGAGATGAGAGGAAGCCCCAGCCATGGTAGATAAGAAGCCCCACTCTTTGTTGAGGGAGCACAGGCATGGTATATCTCTTGCTCACTCTTGTAACCCTAGCACCTATCATAGTGCTTTATATACACTGGGTACTCAATACCTGTTGTTTGAATGGTGTGTGTCACTAGAACTTGTTGACATCTTTTTATGGGTACAGAGGTGTATATAGTTATGAGGTACATGAGATATTTTGATTCACACATGCAATGAGTAATAATCACATTGGGGTAAACGGTATATTCATCACCTCAAGCATGTATTCTTTATGTTACAAACAATCTGGTTGTAGTCGTTTATTTTTAAATGTGCAATTAAATTAATAGACTATAATCACCCTGTTGTGCTATCACATACTAGTTCTTATTCATTCTTTCTTTTTTTTTGTACCCATTAACCATTAACCCACTTCCCCCTGCCCCACAACCTCTGGTAACCATCCTTCTACTCTCTATCTCCATGAATTCAATTGTTTTGATTTTTAGCTCCCATAAATAAGTGAGAACATGCGAAGTTTGCCTTTCTGTGCCTGGCTCATTTCACTTAACATAAAGACCTGCAGTTCCATCCATGTTGTTGCAAATGACAGGATCTCATTCTTTTTTTATGACTGAATAGTACTTCATTGTATATAAGTACCACATTTTCTTTATCCATTCATCAGTTGATGGACACTTAGGTTGCTTCCAAATCTTGGCTATTGTGAACAGTGCTGCAACAAACATGGCAGTGCAAATACTTCTTCAGTATACTGATTTTCTTTGTTTGGGGTATATACCTAAGGAGTGGGATTGCTGGATCATATAGTAGCTCAATTTTTAGTTTTTTGAGGAATCTCCAGACTGTTATTCATAGTGGTTGTTCAAATTTTCATTCCCACCAACAATGTACAAGTGTTCCCTTTTCTCTACATCCTCGTCAGCATTATTGCCTTTTAGATGAAAGCCATTTTAACTAGGGTCAGATGATATCTAATTGTAGTTTTGATTTGCAGTTCTCTAATGATCAATGATGTTGAACTCTTTTTTGTATGCCTATCTGCCATGTGTATGTCTTCTTTTGATAAATATCTATTCATATCACTTGCTCATTTTTTTAAATGGGTTAGATTTTTTTTCCTATAGAATTGTTTGAGCTCCTTCTATATTCTGGTGATTAATCCCTTGTCAAATGGGTAGTTTGCAAATATTTTCCCTCATCCTATGGGTTTTCATTTTGTTGATTGTTTCCTTTGCTGTGCAGAAATGTTTTAACTTGATCCCATTTGTTCATTTCTGCTTTGGTTGCTTGTGCTTGTAGGGTAACCCTCAAGAAATATTTGCCCAGTCCAATGTCCTGGAGACTTTCCCCAATGTTTTCTTGTAGTAGTTTCATGCTTTAAGGTCTTAGATTTAAGTCTTCAATCCATTTTTATTTGACTTTTGTATATGTTGAGCGATAGGGATCTAGTTTCATTCTTTTGCATATAGATATCCAGTTTTTCTAGCACCAATAGTTGAAGAGACTGTCTTTTCCCCCAGTGTATGTTCTTGGCACCTTTGTTGAAAATGAGTTCACTGTAGATATACAGATTTGTTTCTAAGTTCTTGTGTTCCATTGATCTATATGTCTATTTTTATGCCAGCACCATGCTGTTTTGGTTACTGTAACTCTGTAGTATAATTTGAAGTCAGGTAATGTGATTCCTCCAGTTTTGTTTTTTGCTTAAGATAGCCTTGGCTATTCTGGGTCTTTTGTGGTTTCATTTAAATTTTAGGATTGTTTTTTCTATTTCTGTGAAGAAAGTCATTGGTATTTTGATAGGGATTCCATTAAATCTGTAGACTGCTTTGGGTGGCATGGACATTTTAACAGTATTGATTCTTCCAATTCATGAACATGGAATATCTTTCCATCCGTTTCTTTCATCAGTGTTTGTTTTTTAATTTTCATTGTAGAGACCTTTTACTTCTCTGGGTAAGTTAATTCCTGGGTTTTTAATTTGTAGCTGTTGTAAATGGGTTTAATTTCTTGAGATTATTTGCTGTTGAGATCATTTTTGTATCTTGATTTTGTATCCTGCAGTTTTACTGCATTTGTTTTCAGTTCTAATAGTTTTTTGGTGGCATATTTAAGTTTTTTCAAATACAAGATTATATCATTGGCAAACAAGGATAATTTTACTTCTTCTTTTCCAATTTGGATGCCTTTTCTTTCTTTCTTTGTCTGATTGCTCTATCTAGGACTTTCAGTACTATGTTGAGCAACACTGGTGACAGTGGGCATCTTTGTCGTGTTCCAGATCTTAAAGGAAAGGCTTTCAGTTTTTTTCCCATTCAGCATGATACTAGTGGCTCTGTCATATATGACTTTTATTATTTTAAGGTACGTTTCTTCTATATCCAGTTTTTTGAGGGTTTTTCTCCTTCATTCTGTTGATATGACATATCACATCATTGATTGATTTTCATATGGTGAACTGTCTTGCATCCCTGGGATAAATTCCACTTGGTCATGATGAATGATCTTTTTAATGTATTGTTGAATTCAGTTTGCTAGTATTTTGTTGAGGATTTTTGTATATATTCATCAGGGATATTGGCTTATAGTTCTCTTGATATGTCTTTGTCCGGTTTTGGTATCAGGGTAATACTGGCCTCACAGAAGGAGTTTAGAAGTATTCCCTCCTCTATTTTTTGTAACAATTGGAGTAGAATTGACATTAGTTCTTCTTTAAATGTTTGTTATTGGCTTGGGGACTTCTGACAGTGTACCAGGCACTGTGCTACATGCCTTGTTTGTTTTTGTTTTCAAGACGGAGTCTCACTCTGTGGCTCAGGCTGGAATGCAGTGGCACGATCTTGGCTCACTGCAAACTCCACCTCCTGGGTTCAAGCGATTCTTCTCCCAAGTAGCTGGGACTACAGGCACGTGCCACTACGCCCAGCTAATTTTTGTATTTTTAGTAGAGATGGGGTTTCACCATATTGGCCAGGTTGGTCTCGAGCTCCTGACTTCGTGATCGGCCTGCCTCGGCCTCCCAAAGCGCTGGGATTACAGGTGTAAGCTACCACGCCTGTCCTGTGCTACATGTCTTATTTGCTTTTATCTCTTTTGATTTTTATAACCATGCAAATAAGATATTGATGTCTACATTTTAAAGATAAGCTGCATCTTAACAAGATAAGGAAAATTGACAAAGACAATCCAACCTGGAGGTGATGAAGCCCAGGTTCTAGCCCCAGTATGTCTGACTCCTAAGTCCATTCTCATGTACCATCCTGAGAAATGTAGTTTAGGAAAGCAATTTGCAGTTTAAGCAGAAATCTCGTCTTCCAGCCCTTCTACATGATCTCATGGTGCTACCAGTCCTAGGGGCCCACTGTCCCACAAAAATGCATTGATCACCCCAGGCATTTATTCATGCTGATTCCCCTGTCTAGATAGGATTCCCCCTCTTACCGCTCAAACACCATTATCAGGGCTCAGCAAACTATGGCATACAGCCATAGTCTGACTCACAACTTTTCTTTTTTACAACTCTAGCAAAGAATAATATTTTTACATTTTCAAATCGTTGAAGAAATCAAAAAGGAATAGTGTTTTTTGACACATAAAAATTATACAAAATTGAAATTTCAATGTCCATATGCAAAGCCTTCGTGTGGGGTACATGCTCATCTGTTTACATATTGTCTCTGCTGCTTTCACACTACAAAGGCAGAGTTAAACAGTTGTAATGGAGACCAAATGGCCCTCAAAGCCTAAAATATGTACTAACCTCTTATCTATCCAGTGCTTATTGATCGTTTAAGGCTCAGCTTCTTATTAAATCTTTCTTGGTCACACCAGCCCATTTGCTCCTCACTTCTCCCCACTGTGAATTTTTGGTCTGTTTTTCCTGTCTGGGAAAAAAAAGGTTTTGATTCATTATTTCTTAACTTTGAATGAATGATTAGTTGTTATAAGACATGTTGTAAAAGAAGTATATAGTAGATGCAGAATTATTTTGAAAAGTTGTGTAAAACTTAGGGACCAATATAATTTCTTCTAGATTAACTTCTCATTCTTCATCACGCTATGCATTGTATGCCTTGTCTTGTTAAAGGGTCACTGTCAAACAATTGTTGAATTAATGGAGGGCTGTATGAAAAGCAAACTGCAAGGGTTAAGCAATTTGGTTTCATTATTTCCCAATTCAGAATCCTTCATCTGAGTCTTAATACGATCTAAATTTGTAGTCTCCAATCCGTGTCTGGAGACTATGTCATTAGGCCCCTGGTAGCACAGTAGCCACTAATTAAATCTTAAACCTCTTCTCTCACTGTCCTCAGCTGGATAAAGGCCAGCATTGTCAGTCCGAGGGAGTTCTTACCCTCTGTGGGAAAATTGTTGGCCGTTTCTCTCACTGGGCAAAATTATTGGATGTGTCTTCTGTATAGTAAAAATTACTGGCTGCATCTCAATCGGCGAGGCTTTTCTCTCCAGGGGCAAAACTGTTGCCTGCATGTCTCTGAAGGAAAATTGCCATCTGCCTCACTCTGTAGGAAAATTGCCAGTTGTGTCCCCATTATGGAGAAATTGTCAACCATGTCTCCAAACGGAAAAACGTGCCAGCCGCGCTTCCCTGTAGAAGAAATGTCAGCAGAAGTGAGCAATTTAAAGCCCTGCGCATGATTCCGAGGCTGTTCCTTTTTCATCGAGAGCGGACCCTCATGTCCCCCTGGCTTGTTTCCTGTACACTCCCTCTCATCTGCCCGCATCATCACAGCCACGGTGGGGGTGACATTGAAATAAGACAGACTTGGACCAAGGAGGGTGTATTTCAAGGGATAGTTCAGAAACAAGCTAGTATGTGTCTGTGTCACAGCCCAGAAAGAAGACCCAGAAATCAGTATCACAACTGGTTCTTAAGATCTGCCTCAAACGGAAAAACACTTTAGGCTTTTGGACTCATTGCACACCAGGCTTGCCTTAAGCAATGCCTAATTCTGCATTACTGCTGCCTTCCCTATTGTTTTGGGTACAGACACTTTGCTAAGTGATTCACAAGCAAGATCTCATCTATCCTCACAACCATCCTAGAATATAGGTACTACTATTATCTCCATTAAATGAAGCTTGGAAGGAGTCAGGCTGCTTGTTCAAAGCTCCATCATTTATAAGCAGCAAAGCTGGAGTTTCAACCCAGGCCACTGAGTCTGGAACCACCTATACTGTTAGTCAACACACCATCTAAGACAGAGTGAACAGGCCTTCAAGATCAGCTGTTTGTTAGTGGCCTTGGGCCCCTCCTAACCCCTCTACATAGGCATGAGTTCCTGTGAAATTAATGAAGGTCCAGTGTAAGATCAAGAGAAAGGAGCCACATCCAGTAACAGCCTGCACCTATGGTTACCTAATCTCTCTCTTCTCCTATCCCCAGGGTCCACAACCAGCTCGCTGAATGCCTCCTTTCTGCCCTTGTTCCAGTTGTGATGAATGCTGTTTCACTTTAGGTTTCTCTAAAGTTGGCAGTCTTCTTCTTAATTCTTTCTCTTATTTTTGAATTCTTGAATTACTGAATTCAAGATTTTCCCCAGATTCTGGAAACTTATTTATTTACCCAGTCATCTGAGCCCTCTCCCACAAGATACTTACAGCTCCATGGAGATGTATTCATATATGTACATGTTATAACAGAAAACACATCTGCACAAGGCACATAAGATAGCCTATGGAATTTTAAAGGCAGTATTCAGTTGCTTTTGACCATAGCAATCTAACCCAAAGTTATTCTGAGGAAGCCTGTACTAGAGAAACACTGAGCTGCAAATGATTTGCCAAATAAAAATAAAATGGAGTGGGGAGAAAGGTATGATCAAATAATACTCTGAAGTAGGATTAAAGCAGTGATTCTCAACCAGGGGCAGTCATGCCCCCTGGGGAACATTTGGCAATATCTAGAGACATTTTTGGTAGCCACATGTGGGCGGATGGAGTCAGCAGAGCAGATCTAGTGAGTACAGGCCAGATATGTTGCTGAACATTCTATAATGCCCCAACAATAGGGTGATTGCGTTGTCAACTCCCAAAATTGTCAAGGTTTCCCAAGCTTATTTGACTTTGGAATCTGGAATGCCTGACATCACAAGTTGAACATTTTGCTGAAGTCACTTTGGAAAGGCTACCTAGAGTAGTGGGGATTAGGAAAAGGAAATTGAAAAGCCAGTGGAATTTCATAGATTTTAGAATCTAAGAGCTGGGAGGGACCTGGTAGACAACCCTAACTCCTTCGTATTACAGAGAAGGAAACAGGCCCAGAGAATTGACAGTTGCTGAAAGCCACGCAGATGAAAGAGAGTAGGACAGAGGTTAAGAACATAAGCTGGAAGTATACTGAGTTCAAATTCTGGCTCTGTTCCTACTAGCTGTGAGTTGTGCCTGAGTTGACTGATTAGACTAATTTGTGGAAAAGAGAAAGTACTAATACCTATGAATAGTGAGTGAGTTAATACATGTAGAGCACACAGCACAAGAGCTCAATAGATGATAGGTATTATTAAAAGCCAGCCTGGACTTACGCCCAGCCTGGATTCCAGCCCAGCATCCCTGAGTCTGATGTTCTTTCCAATGTACCTGGATGGGCACAGGAAGAGGTGAGGAGCAGCAGAGGCACAAAAAGTGGGAATATACAAGGTATATCTAGAATGTGAGGAATCCTGGTTTGACTTGTTTGAACAGGGAAACAATATTGACAAGGCAAGGCCTAGTTGTGGAGGTGGTGTGACAGATGGGCAGAGTCAAGAGCCCATCTCTGCTGCTGCCTAGCTGCATGATCCTGGGTGACTTACTGAACCTTTCCTCCTGGTCTGTCTCCTTATCTACAAATGAGAAGAGTGACAGTACCTTCCTTAGAAGTTTGAGCATTAAATGCAATAATGTATGCAAAGCTTGAGGACCAAGAAGTGGTAGCAAATCTCATTTTACTACTGGGGTCTCCAAGACATACGCTCCTGTTGGTGAACCTGACAGCCCAGTCCTAGCCTCTGGGGGTATGTCAGGATTCTCACCAAGACTGCTTCCTCACAAAGGGAGCAAAGCTCTTCTTGTCTCCCCCTTAGTTCTCTTCCTCTCTCCTCTCAATATCTCTATTTTCTGGTAGCTAATTGGAAACTGTGCAGGTCAGCAGATTCTCTACTGTCATGCCAAACCAAGGGTCTCCAGGAGAAATGCTAGTGTTGATTTGTCTCAAGTTCTATCACTCAGGCACCAGATACCGTTGTACTACATGTTCAACAAATTTTGCACATCTCTGATATTGCAGGGGGCATGAGAAGTAAATTTTATGGAACACACACTGGTGTTCCATTTACCTTCCACTAGCCAGTTCCATAGCACCATGATTTCCCTCTGATAACACAGTAAAATCTCACTTATTCACAACTGTAACTACATTTGTGTGATTGCTACACATCTGTCCCTCCTCTATCCTGTGAGCTCAGTAGGAGTAGTGATGGATCTATCTTGTTCATTATTGTGTCTTTAGCATTTGGTACAGGGCCTGGCACATATCCAAATACTTTTTATTTGTGGACTCTAGCTAATATACTGTATTGTGCATGTGTGTGTGTGCCTGTGCATACAAGACACTTAACTTATAAATGAATGCACAGCAAGGTCTTGTACATGGCATCATGATTAAGAACAAAGATTTTGAAGTCAGATAGACATGAGTTCAAAATGCAGCTGTATCTCAGTGTGTCCCTGGACTGGTTATAAAACCTCTCTGTGCCTTAGTTATCCACATATATAAAATGAGGAATCATAATTCCTACTTCATAGGCTGTTTTAACAACTAAGTAAAGCACAGGGCCTGTAGTATTATAAGCTTCCCATCAACAGTAATTATTAATACTATTAAATGCTATTACCCAAGGAATGAAAATAATTCCTGGAGTTGCTATTAAAACTTGAATATACATAGATATGTCATGAACTACAAAGTGCTATGCCGGTATGTTATCTGTGCCTTGCCCTCTGTGTGCTACCTAAAGCCGGCACTCCACAAATAAATAGTGGTAGGTTGATTGAAGAATTGTCATGTTTCATTTCACATCCATCTTGTGAAGGTGTCATTGTGAGGCTTTACAGTGTTGCTACACTGGCTTCCAAATATGCCAAGTATTTGGGAAACAGATTCCTATGTATAACATTGAAAGGCACCATAAATATATACAATTTTGTTGTCGATTTAAACATTTTTAAATAGATTTGAGTTTAAAAAAGAGAAAATGTAAACATTCTTTGTGTCTTTTAAATAGTCTGCAGGTTCTGTACTCCTTGGTCCCAAATTCTCAAGAGTCTTGATGAATGAGATATGACTGGCCAGCACAGAAGCAGTGCATGCTGAAAATGAAAATAGTGATGACATGCATTGAGAACCTACTGTGTACCAAGCTTGCAGGCCAAGCAATGTGGCTCCTCATTTTGCAGCTGGGAAAACTAAAGCTGGAGTAGTAAATAAAATGATCACAGCTAGTAACTGACAGAGGCAGGAATTGATGACTCCAGAGCACAATTTGCTAAGCCCATCCACTTTACTGCCTCTGGGTCAGGTGTTTTACTTGGAATTTCCAAGCCTCCAATACTAATGAGATGGCTGTTAGTTGAAATTAATATGAAGATTTTCTTCCTATCTAGTTCTCATCTATGAAGATACCAATCAGAATCCAGGGGCCTTCACTAATACTCAGCTGAAGCCCAAAAGATGAGGGCAGAGACTAAGACATTGGGTCAGAGGCTGTAATGAGCCATGTTTTTCTGTTTCAACGATTTTTTTCTAAATTTTTGCAATTTCAATTCTGATTGATCAGGGTTTTTGTTGCTATTCTCTTCAATGCTTCTGTGAAAATTAACATTTTGGCTTAGTTCACGGTTTAATTCAGCAACTTATTATATACTTGGGTTCTTTATATAGAATTCATTACTGACTATGTAAGTGCATTGAGCAGGCAGGAAAGAAGTAGTCTTGGAGGATAACTTAACTCAGCAACCTGCAGGCCAGTGTTTGGTTCAGCCTAAAATTGTGATATAAACCCTTATTAGGTTTAGCCATGCACAATTGCTATCTTTGTAGGTCAAAAATAATTGAATGTCAGCAAATGCATATGTTTCAACGGAATACTATACATGCTAAGCACCCAGAAGGCAAAGAATCTGTTAATTTATCTGGCTTTGGCTCCAGTGAAGCAACAAATATTCATTGAACATTTGTAAGACTCTGAATACGAAGATAAGACCAAAATCCTGTTCTCAGGAAGCTTATGTCCTAGTTGAAGAGATAAAACAAACTCATGAATTGTTAATAATAATAATGTGAAAAATGATAGTTCCATTGTAAGAGAGTACCTGAGCAAATACTAAATAAATGGCCAGACCAAGCATGATAGGGCTTCAGAGAAAAGAAAAGATCATTTGGGGTGAAATAATATGTAGTAGATGAGGTACATGCATCAAAGAGTATTTGGATCAATGAAGAAAGAATCAGGCAATGAATAGAAGTGGGAAACATCAAGATATACTCTATACATCTAACTTAAAATCGAGGTAGAAAGAATTAGAGGCAGTTTATGATGGGCTCCAATAACATATTGAGAAGCCATGCCTTTTTCCTGTAAGTGGAAATCAGCTGAAGCTATTGAGAGAGATAATAAGAGCCTGGATATCAGTGCAAATAGACAATCCACACAAAAGACACTGTAGGTTCAGTACACACTATTTGCCTAATGGTTACACTAGAAGCCCAGACCTCATCACTATGCAATATATCCATGTAACAAAACCACACTTAAGTTTATACAAATTTAGAAATTTTGTTAATTTTAAAAAGACATCATATAGCTACAGTTTACATATAAAGAGACCTAAGGCACAGAGAAGTATCTTGCCTAAGGTCACACAACAAGTAAATGACAGGCTTAGACCCAAGGCAGTCCAGTAAGAAAGTGCCACTTTTTTTTATTTCTTCCTTTTTTGAAGACAGGATCTCGATCTGTTGCCCAGGCTGGGGTGCAGTGGCCCAACAGTAGCTCACTGCACCTTCCTTGGCTCAAGCAATCCTTCTTGCCTCATCCACCCAAGTAGCTGGGACCACAGGCAAGCCCTACCATGCCTGGCTAATTTTTTATAGCAATGGGATCTTCCTATGTTATCCAGGCTGGTCTCGAAATCTTGGGTTTAAGTGATCCTGCCGCCTAGGCCTCCCAAAGTGCTGAAGACAGGCATGAGCCACCATACCTGGCCAAAGTTCCACTATTAAACACTGTGAGCCAACAAGAGAAATGAAAACATATCACCAGACAAAAACTTCTACATGAATAATCATAGCAGTGCTATTCCTAGCAGCTAAAAAGTGGAAACAACTCAAATGCTCATAAAATGGATAAACAAAATGTGGTATATTCATACAATGGAATACTATTCAGCCATAGGAAGAATGAAGACCTGATACATGCTACGACATGGATGAACCTTGAAAATTTTATGCCAAGTAAAAGGAGCCAGTCCCAAATGACCATATATTCTATGATTCCATTTATGTGAAATTTCCACAATGAGAATCAGAAAGTAGATGGTGTTTACCTAGTACTATAGGAGCAGGGAATGGAAAGTAACTGCCAATGGATATGGAGTTTTTGGGGGGAGGTAAAGAACATATTCTAAATTTAGATTATAGCAATGATTTTGTGATTATACTAAAAACTACTGAACTCTACGCTTTACATTTTGTGGTATGCGAATTGTATCTCACTAAAGCTGTAAAAAAAAATTTTTTTTAACTGTCTTAAGATGACTCCAGGTTTTGTGCAGTGACACCCAGATACCAAGGGAAACAGAAACAGAGTTAGATACATAGATCTTTCAGTGCCAGATCTATGAATGGGACAGGTCCCATGCCAGTCCTTCCATGAGATTTAAAATCCAGAAACTAATGACAGCTTTTTCTGCTACCAGAGAGATAACAGTTCCCTATTAGCAACTTACATTCTGCAGACACCAGCCCTACTTAAGGAAGACTCTCAGTTACACTGTTAGCTTCGTAGCCAATCCAAACATGTTAGTCAGTTGATAAGGATTGCTAAATTTGTCTTGTTTTGCTTTTGTTCTGCAGTTTTTGAAGAGCCGGAAGATCCAAGCAACAGATCATTTTTCTCTGAAATTATCTCTTCGATTTCGGATGTGAAGTTCAGCCACAGTGGGAGGTATATCATGACCAGGGACTATTTGACCGTTAAAGTCTGGGATCTCAACATGGAAAACCGCCCCATCGAGACTTACCAGGTATAGAACCCCAGGCACCCATAGGTATATTGAACATTCCCTTCATGAGCTTTCAAGTCAGCCCCTGCTTCCAAAGGTTTACAATGCAGAAAAACGTAAGGCAATGCATGGTGATACATTCAGTAAAATGGTACAGGCTATAAGTGCCACAGGATTTAAGATAAAGGTGCATGTGGAGAGGCTAGAATTCAATTTAATTGATATGAACAGAGCACTTCATGTGGAATGGATACTATAGGGGTAAACAAATGGTCCTGCTCTCATGCAGCTTACCATCTGGTGGAAAAGTCAGATGATGAACAACGAATTGAGTGTGCAACTCTGCCAGAGTTGGTCCAGCCAGGTGAGAAAGGTTTTCCCAAAGAAGTGACCCTTAAACTGAGTCTTAACTGCCATGAACCAGTCAGGAAATGTATGCTCATAAAATAGCGTGTTCACGTGGATGCAGGAAGGGGAACATCATACACCGGGGCCTGTCAGAGGGTGGGGGGCTCAGGGAAGGGATAGCATTAGGAGAAATACGTAATGTAGATGACGGGATGATGGGTGCAGCAAACCACCATGGCACATGTATACCTATGTAACAAACCTGCATGTTCTGCACATGTATCTCAGAACTTAAAGTGTAATAATTAAAAACACAGTGTGTTCAAAGGCCTGGTGTCAAGAGAAATGAGGTGTGTTCAGGGTGCTTACACCTTGAATATGAATCACAAAGGCAGAAGGATGAGCCTGGAGATAGAGGCAAGGGGCTGATCACTAGGCCCTGGTAATATACAGTAGGATACAGTAGGCCGTTTTGCCTGTGGACTGGGTAC
The DNA here is from genome assembly GCF_028878055.3 of Symphalangus syndactylus. Classification (NCBI taxonomy): domain Eukaryota; kingdom Metazoa; phylum Chordata; class Mammalia; order Primates; family Hylobatidae; genus Symphalangus; species Symphalangus syndactylus. The sequence continues at coordinate 40,247,642 of NC_072429.2, forward strand.
AATGGAGGACCATTAAAGTTTTACACCAGGAAATAACACTGTGAGTTTTACTTTTTACTGTGTGTTTCACTTTACAGTTTGCCAAACAGATAATTTAGATAAGAGGAGATGATGGCAATTTGGTCTGGTAATGGTAGCGTGCAGATGGAAGGATGGATAGGATGAAGAAGAGTCAGTGAGGTTTGCTTACTGATCAGATGTGCAGGGAGAGGAATCAAGAAGACTCTGTGGAAGTTTTGGACTTAAGTGTTGGACGGATGGTGTAAATGCAAGGAAAACAAAGGAAAAGACATTGTATAGGGTGGTTTTGTTGAAAGAGGAAGACCAGACTTGACTTTGAAGTAGAGAGGACTTAAAGAAGCAAAATCCAGGTCCAGGCAAGAGTATAATGAAAGCAAAGATCAAGTGCTGGAGATAAACTAACCCTATTTTAAGCTATTTGGGGTTAGATAAAAAGAAGTGGGGGGATTCTAGACAGAAGGATTTGACTTACATTTTTTCCTTGAGATACAATGTACATAATAATCAGCCTTTCAAAGTGCACAATTCAATGATCTTAGTTTACTCACAAACCACCATTATCTAATTCCAGATCATTTTCATCATTGACATTTTTAAATGAACATTCTGGTTGTGCTGGGGAGGAGAAACTGTGGGAGGGACATTGGAAGAGACAGGAGAATAGTTATAACATTCTGGCAAGGGGCAATAGTAGCTTAGATGAGTGTATTAGCAATGAAGGTAGCCAGATTCTTGATATATCTCCAAGGTAAAAGCAATAAGGTTGGAGGACAAATTTGATGTGGGATATAACAGGAAAAGAAATAAGCACCAAGGATTACTCTGAAATTTTTGTCCTGAACAATTAGAAAAGTAGAGTTGCCAATTTATTGAGATGAGAAAATCAAAAGTTTGGTTTTGGCTCTGTTAAGCCAATTAAACATCCAAACAGACACAGCAAGTAGACAGCTCAATGTGAGTCTGGATATATTTAGCTTCAAGATATAAATCTGACACTCGCAAGTATGTAGAGGGTATTTAAAGCCATAGGACTGGATGAGATCTTCTAGGCAATTAGTATAATTAAAGAAGAGGTCAGAAAATATGACCTAGTTGAGAATAGGAAGAGGATTTGGCAAGAGAGATTTGGGGAAACTAGCCAGTGAGATGCGAGGAGTGACTAGGAAGCCAAGTGGAGAAAATGTCTTAAGGAAAAAGAAGTCATCGACTGCCAAATGCTTTGCTGAATCAAGTACAGAAGACTATGAACTTGGATTTAGTAAGTGGAGATTATCAGTAACCTGAATGACAGAGGAACAGTAGTATAGCAGTGTGAATAAATGTCCAATTGGAATGAGTTCAAGAAACTAACTGAAGATGGGAACATAATGACGACAGACAACTGTTTCAACAAGTTTACTCTGAAGGAGAACAGAGAAATGGAAGAGTAGCTGAAATGGGATTCTGGCTGAAGGAATTTATTACAGCATGTTTTCTGCTGATAGGAATAAGCCACTAGAGAGAGAGACCACTGAAAGAGCAAAGCCCTTGAGGGAAGCCAGAGGGGAAGGAGTCCATTGCAGAATTGGCTGTAGATGATAAGATGCATAGATAATTCATCTATCAAAGGAAGGAGAGCAGTTTTCTTATATCGATGAAGTCGGTTTGTGAATTTTGTGATGGGAACATGTAGGTGTTTTCTTTAGTAAAATAAGTAGTAAGGTCATTAGCTGAATGGGAGGGAAGAAAAGGGGTAACGTAGACCAATAACAGGCTCTGAAATTGTGGCAATAATCAATAGCTTACCAACCAAAAAGAGTCCAGGACCTGATGGATTCACAGCCGAATTCTACCAGAGGTACAAGGAGGAACTGGTACCATTCCTTCTGAAACTATTCCAATCGATAGAAAAAGAGGGAATCCTCCCTAACACATTTTATGAGGCCAGCATCATCCTGATACCAAAGCCTGGCAGAGACACAACCAAAAAAGAGAATTTCAGACCAATATCCTTGATGAACATTGATCCAAAAATCCTCAATAAAATACTGGCAAACTGAATCCAGCAGCACATCAAAAAGCTTATCCACCATGATCAAGTGGGCTTCATCCCTGGGATGCAAGGCTGGTTCAACATACGTAAATCAATAAATGTAATCCAGCATATAAACAGAACCAAAGACAAAAACCACATGATTATCTCAATAGATGCAGAAAAGGCCTTTGACAAAATTCAACAACCTTCATGCTAAAAACTCTCAATAAATTAGGTATTGATGGGATGTAGCTCAAAATAATAAGAGCTATCTATGACAAACCCACAGCCAATATCATACTGAATGGGCAAAAACTGGAAGCATTCCCTTTGAAAACTGGTACAAGACAGGGATGCCCTCTCTCACCGCTCCAATTCAACATAGTGCTGGAAGTTCTAGCCAGGGCAATCAGGCAGGAGAAGGAAATAAAGGGTATTCAATTAGGAAAAGAGGAAGTCAAATTGTCCCTGTTTGCAGATGATATGATTGTATATCTAGAAAACCCCATTGTCTCAGCCCAAAATCTCCTTAAGCTGATAAGCAACTTCAGCAAAGTCTCAGGATACAAAATCAATGTACAAAAATCACAAGCATTCTTGTACACCAATCACAAACAGAGAGCCAAATCATGAGTGAACTCCCATTCACAATTGCTTCAAAGAGAATAAAATACCTAGGAATCCAACTTACAAGGGATGTGAAGGACCTCTTCAAGGAGAACTACAAACCACTGCCCAATGAAATAAAAGAGGATACAAACAAATGGAAGAACATTCCATGCTCATGGGTTGGAAGAATCAATATCGTGAAAATGGCCATACTGCCCAAGGTAATTTATAGATTCAATGCCATCCCCATCAAGCTACCAATGACTTTCTTCACAGAATTGGAAAAAACTACTTTAAAGTTCATATGGAACCAAAAAAGAGACCATATTGCCAAGTCAATCCTAAGCCAAAAGAACAAAGCTGGAGGCATCATGCTACCTGACTTCAAACTATACTACAAGGCTACAGTAACCAAAACAGCATGGTACTGGTACCACAACAGAGACATAGATCAATGGATCAGAACAGAGCCCTCAGAAATAATGCTGCATATCTACAACTATCTGATCTTTGACAAACCTGACAAAAACAAGCAACGGGAAAAGGATTCTCTATTTAATAAATGGTGCTGGGAAAACTGGCTAGCCATATGCAGAAAGCTGAAACTGGATCCCTTCCTTACACCTTATACAAAAATTAATTCAAGATGGATTAAAGACTTACATGTTAGACCTAAAACCATAAAAACCCTAGAAGAAAACCTAGGCAATAACATTCAGGACATAAGCATGGGCAAGGACTTCCTGTCTAAAACACCAAAAGCAATGGCAACAAAAGCCAAAATTGACAAATGGGATCTAATTAACCTAAAGAGCTTCTGCACAGCAAAAGAAACTACCATCAGAGTGAACAGGCAACCTATAAAATGGGAGAAAATTTTTGCAACCTGCTCATCTGACAAAGGGCTAATATCCAGAATCTACAATGAACTCAAACAAATTTACAAGAAAAAAACAAACAACCCCATCAAAAAGTGGACAAAGGACATGAACAGACACTTCTCAAAAGAAGATATTCATGCAGCCAAAAAACACATGAAAAACTGCTCATCATCACTGGCCATCAGAGAAATGCAAATCAAAACCACAGTGAGATACCATCTCACACCAGTTAGAATGGCCATCATTAAAAAGTCAGGAAACAACAGGTACTGGAGAGGATGTGGAGAAATAGGAATACTTTTACACTGTTGGTGGGACTGTAAACTAGTTCAACCATTGTGGAAGTCAGTGTGGCGATTCCTCAGGGATCTCGAACTAGAAATACCATTTGACCCAGCCATCCCATTACTGGGTATATACCCAAAGGACTATAAATCATGCTGCTATAAAGACACATGCACACATATGTTTATTGCGGCACTATTCACAATAGCAAAGACTTGGAATCAACCCAAATGTCCAACAACGATAGACTGGATTAAGAAAATGTGGCACATATACACCATGGAATACTATGCAGCCATAAAAAATGATGAGTTCATGTCCTTTGTAGGGACATGGATGAAACTGGAAACCATCATTCTCAGTAAACTATCGCAAGGACAAAAAACCAAACACTGCATGTTCTCACTCATAGGTGGGAATTGAACAATGAGAACACATGGACACAGGAAGGGGAACATCACACTCTGGGGACTGTTGTGGGGTGGGGGGAGGGGGGAGGAACAGCATTAAGAGATATACCTAATGCTAAATGACGAGTTAATGGGTGCAGCACACCAACATGGCACATGGATACATATGTAACAAACCTGCATATTGTGCACATGTACCCTAAAACTTAAAGTATAATAATAATAATAATAATAATAATAATAAATAAAAATAAATAAAATAAAAAGAAAAGGGGTAACGTACTTATCTAAGAAAGAGAAATGTTGTAGGGTGGTAGGGTTGCTCAGGTATCCACTTGAAATTTATGTAATTGATCTAAAGGGAAATTAACTTGTATGATTATATGTTTCTTCCCAGCCACATTCACCTACTTGGTACAGGTAAAGAAAGGGTAGAAAGTAAGATTTAACCAGTGATGGAGTTTTGCCAAATGAGTACAATGGAAAGAGAGAGCAAGAAAGGCAAGCTTGTTGAATATATATGCTAAAGGAGTGATTGATTCTTACGATGTATTGCTGAATCGAAGATGGGGAAAAGGGGAAATAATGAATTTTAAGAATTGATAGAATCAAGATACTAGAAGGAGTGAACTAAAAAGACAGGAGGTAACAACAACAACAGGGATAGCAATGACAAGTACAGGGATAGCAATGACAGGTACAGGGATAGCAATGACAAGGTTCATAATATGACCAAGGAAGCAAAGGACAAAACACATTGAATATGATGAGACCAAGTAAGAGAGAGACTAGAGTGCCTGAATAAAAATAGTGGCAGGAATAGTAATGGAAGAGAGACAGATACAAACTTGCTTCAAGGAATGAGGATTAGAGACTCAGAACTTTTGATGGCTGAAAGAAGGACAGGTAGCAGGAAGCTTAGTTTGATGGCATGATTTCAAAGGAGTTGAAGACTTTAAATAGGAATAGTTGTCTGGAGCAACAAGGAGCCCAGCTACCCAACACTGGCATGTGGAGTGACAGCAAAACTCTAGCTACCACTTGAGTGTCTTCAGAGGAGATCGAAATTCCAGTCAGAGCAAGAAGAAGGAAAGGTTCAGAGAGGAGGTTGAAGACTTTGATGACTCTGTGTTCCAGCAGGTGCTGGAGAAAGGTTTGGGAGCCAGAATTCACAGCCATATTGGTAGCGGAGATAGCTTTGTTTCCCCTGTGGTCCATCATACTCCGTTATTTAGTGTTCGTGTCTCCTGAATCCTACCTCGACTTCAGGGCTTGGCTCCACATCACTTGCCCCCAAGCTTTCATTTGCAGCCCTTCATCTTTAGCCCAGGACTAGAGTCACCTCGGTGTCCTCTTCCAGCTGCATAAGACAAACCTTATAGGATTCGAATCCTTAATGCAAAAGAAAGGGCAGTGAGAACTAGGACCCGTGTGTGGCTGCTGGGGAGCCTTAACTAGGAAAAGTAGATTTAGGACAAAGCTAGTTTTAGAACACAGCCAGCTAGCTTTTACATGAAGTAATTTAAAGATGGTAAACAAACTGATTCAGTGAGCCTCCAGAACACCATGATAGGTTGTGAAGTCCAGTGGGAAAGAATTTAGGGATCAGTTAATAATGCCTGCCCTGGGCAAGGAGACAGGTAAGGCTACTATTATACATTTTCATACATGCATTCACATTTCCATGAATAAAAGGCTGCAGACTTAAGTATGATTAGCTATTTTCAAGTTTTCCCATAGAACAAGGGTTGGCAGACTGCAACTTGTGTTCCAAACCAGCCCCCTATTTGTCTTTGTAGGTAAATTTTATTAAGACACAGCCATGTACAGTCACTTACATATCTTCTATGGCTGCTTCCATGCACAATGGCAGAGTTGAGTAGCTGTCACAGAGACCATACGGCCCACAGAGCTTAAAATATTTACTATCCGGCCCTTTGAAGTAAAAGTTTGTCAACACTTGAAATATAAGAACGGACCGACAGAGTTGGCTCTTTGTTTGCCTCATAGCAGTCCACTAACTATATGACACTGGACTCCCACAAATAAATATGAGAAACACTGTATTGGGACACTCAGTCTGGCGTCAAAAATCCCATGCACAAATTAATAGGATCATACAAAAGTCATATTAGGAACATGAAGAAAGAACATCAAATAGGATGAGTTTTAAGTTCTCTCTTGCTCCATGCTCTAGAGGTTGCTCATGTATACATCTCACTTTATTCTTTCCTCTAGTAGAAAAAGGTTCCTCTGGTTTGCCTAAGACGACTTTTTTTCTATGCGACAAAACCTAAATACAGCATACCTTCATAGTAGACATTCTTTTTCTTTAAATGCTGTCAATTGGAGGCTGGCGGGAGCTACCCAGACCTTAGGTATGGTGGAGAAATAATGGTTCAGACTAGGTTTTCCCCTGAGTCTATCCCAACTTCTATCTTTCAAGAATTATTTACAGAGTTCTCAGCAATGTCATTCCTGCTAATGGGCGTGACTTCCAAAGCACACATATTTTGACACTTATAGAAACACTGCAGGTGAGTAATAAGACAAAATGCCAAAGGTGAATGGTGACAGATGAGGACAGGTTCATCACAAAGCGGGCATATGGAACTAGACCTTAAAAAGCATGCTACTGCCCAGTTTATAAGCCTTTACTGCTGTGCCCCCTAGGGAAGGTGAATGAGTTAGTTTATAGCAGAGATGCCTCCGTAAGGGCAGGACACAGCCTCACCCTTGCAGCCCCCAAATGCACCTAACAATGCCAAGATCACTGCTGTAGGGGTATTCCCTTGTCACCAAAGCACTGAAGCTGTTACCCTGACAAGGCCTGGAACTGTTTGGAAGTGAGAGAGTAAAGGTGGGGGAAAATTAATTTGCAGAGTTAGAAATAACTTCCTCTGTCCAAATAACTCAGAGCTTTTCAAATACCCAGAACATCTAATGGAACATAAGATGAGCCTGACCTCGTTCCTTTGCCCAAGACTAAGAGCCTGAAGCTCAGCATCCAGCAGAACTGTTGGAGTTGAAGGAAGAGAAAGAGCTGCAGTTGCGGGAAAAAAGAGATTGAATCATCACTCTTAACTTAAACACCAATGCCCTTGGTAGCCTCCCTCTGCTTTCACCCAGTTCTATCTCCTTCTCTCTCAGCCTCACTTGAGTTCATTATCACAGCTCCTGTCAAGGACTGAGGACCCAGCAGAGCAAGCTGGAGTCAGGTTGCTAGTGCAGCTCAGAGTGTGCACTCCAGAGCCTGATACCGGGGCTCAGTTCCCTCCCCTTCTGTCACTTTCTTTTCTGTGTGATCTTGGACAAATGATGTCATATCTCTTTGCTTCATGCTCCATTAAAGTAAAGAGAATGAAAGTACCTACATCATAAGATGGCTTTAGAGATGAAATGAGGTTTTGACAGATAAAGCACCTGGCTAATAACGACAAGCCAGCATACTGGGTATGCCCGTCATTATTGCCACTCTGTGCTAGTGGGTTCAGGAAGGATTACCTTCGAAACACTGAACCAAGGCTACTACTCTCTGAACCTTATTCGTCTATTTGGCATCTGCATCTGAGTTGCTGAATGTAGCTGGAGAAAAATATTCAACTATGCTTGATCAGCCTTATTTGACATACATGTCCAACAACGTCAAGTGTCCCCTGGTGCCTTCCAGAAATCTGACACTATTTCCCAACCATTCCTCTCTCCGGCTCACTCTTAATTGATAACCATGCTGGCTGCTTTCAATGGAAAAGAAAAACCAGGAAAGAATCGCCACATACTCCAGGACAGCGCCTTTCACCTCAGAGTCTACTTGACAGCTCCACATGTAGACATCTCTAAACCATTGTACCCAAAAGTGAGCATGGTACCCACTCCTTCCACTTGCTCAGGAGAAAGATCAGGGAGTCATCTTTGACTCCTGTTTTTCTCTCCACACCTCAGAGTTGACCCAAGTCCTGTCTGCTCTTTCTCTAAACAAAAGGAGAATCTGACCAGTCCCCATCACTGCTCATGCCCTGGTCCAGGCCAGCATCTATCACTCAGGTTATAACTGGTCTCCCTGCCTTTGTCTTTGCACCCTTAGGATCCATTGCAACACAGCAGATTCAGCAATCCTTTCTGTGAGGTCTCTTCTTCCTCAGAATAAAGGGCCTATGTAAACTGATCATTCTCTCCCCAAGCTGCTTACTCACCACTCTCCCACCACACTGCCTCCAGGATTCCTGCCTCTAGGCCTTTGCGTTTGCTGTTTCCTATGCTTGGAGAGCCTTCCCCTCACCCCAAACCCAGACGTCACTGTGGCTCATTCGTCTCCTGCAGGCTTCTGCTCCAGTGCTACCTCACCAGTGAAGCCCTGACTATTTGCCCTGTATAAAATAATACACCCCCGACAAGATCTCCCAGCCTCTTTTCCCATACACTTTTGTTCTATGATTTTATCACCATCTAAACATCTTATTTATTTACTTGGTTATATAGTCTGTCACCTGACACTGGGTCAAAAGCACTGCAAGGATATTTGGCTCACTGCTGCATCTCAAGTGCATAGTAGGTATTCAGTAAGTATTTGTTGAATAAAAGACTGGATGAATGGTGACCTCTAATGCCTGTGAGCAAATCAGCTTAGAAAATGAGAATCTACCGCTTATTTAGTCTTACTGGATGCCACTGTCTATACAAGCAAGCTTGATTAATCCCTATCAGCTACATAAGAAGCTCATCAACCCATCCTAATGTCCTACAGCTAAAAGGGCCAAGCCTAGATTCAGACCCAAGGCCATCTGATTCAAAGAGCATGTACAATGAAAGACTTAACAGCTCACATCAGAAGAGGAGGTGTTTGCAGAAATAATTACTGTTTACAATAATAACTGACCTTCTCGATATGTTTCCTCTCCAGGTTCATGACTACCTCCGCAGCAAGCTGTGTTCCCTCTATGAAAATGACTGCATTTTTGATAAATTTGAGTGTGTGTGGAATGGGTCAGACAGGTAAGAAAGGCTCTGTGGCTGAAGAACCTTCCAAAGGTTGTCTTGAAGAGGCTCGGGGAATTTATCCTAAGTAGAGTACAGCCAAAGGGAGGTCAAAATTGGGCCCCAAAACCCGGCTGAAATGCATAATGTTGGCCCCTAATGACGCTTGAAGTCAAGCCTGGAAAGAAGAGAAGGATGTAGTAAGGCCTTTGAATCCTGTTTCTGAACTGGCACAGATAACATCTTAATGTTAATAAGAAAGTCCTATCTTTTTCACACAAGACACCTCTAGCACTAGGTCAACATGCCTAAATGAAGATCACTTATCCACCAGCAAATTCCAGCCTAAACAGTTCAGATTACTGCCAAGTAGGCTTTCCAGATCAAAAATTATCCCTTGAAGCTGCTAGTGGAGACCTGGCCAACGGCCCTGTGGTTCATTAACTGAATTCTAGTCGACCTCATTTATCACATTCCCTCAAAGTGATTTATTACTATTTTAAGGCCTTTGATTTGAACAGTGCTTCATAATACCTCCCAATAGTTCATTTTTAGTTTGACAAATAAATACAAATGATTCTCTGACTTCCATGAGAACTAAGTGCAAGCTACTGGGGGCTGATTTCATTCCTTGATGAAGGTGGCACCAATAATAGTGTTTGAAAGCATAGAAATTCTATTATGGCAAGACATTCAGACATTCAAGCTTTCAGTGACTATGAACTGTCTCTCTTTCACACTCCACCTGTTTCTTGGCTTTCTTTGCCACTGATCCAAAATGAATCCCCTCCTTAGCAGGCTTGGAAGGAGTCCCCATGTGGCAAAGGACCCAAGTCACACTGACCAGTTGGTATAGGACAGAGAGCAAAGCAACTGTGACATAAGAACAAAATCCCCCATGGGGAAAAGAAGCCAGCCCTCTCATTTTATTTTTCATTTATAGGCATTTATTTATTCATATATTATTATTAACATATCTGTTATTATTGCTCAAATTTTTCCTCTATCTTAGCCTTGATTCAAAAACTACACTTATTAGGCCCCTACTATATACCAAACACATTTGCACACATCATTTTATTTAATCCCAACCACAGTCTAACAAGATTGCTTCCATCATTCTCATTTTACAGTTAAGGAAACTAGGCTTAGCAAGATAAAGTAATCTGCCCAACCTCATAAAGTAGTAAGTAGTAGAGACAAAAGTAACAAGTTTAGAGTTTGAATCCTAAGATCAACACTCTTTCTATAACATCACAATTGGGAAGTTTAATTTCTCTTTCGGATAAGGTTGGTAGTCTTTTTTTTTTTTTTTTGGAAAATAATATCTCTTGTTTAAAAATAAGTCGGGTCATGGTGGGAAAGTGAACGTCAAAGCATGGGAAGCAGTGAGGCCAACCGGCTGAATACTTATGCCCCAGAGTCAACCATATGTGGGTTTGAGGGTGGACTTTACCACCAACTAGCAATGTGACACTGAGCAAATTACTTCTCTGTAAAACCCTTTTATGGGATAATAGAAGTTGAAACGAGATCATGGAGCCAAAGCCCTCAGCGCCCTGCCTGACAAGGTGATAACAGTCCACTCGAGTACACAGACACAGTTCACAGTATCAGCTTGATGAGCCAGAGTAACAAAATCTAACCTTTGCTTAATTTACCTGGTACAGGTGACAACGTGCCCAAAAACACATCCCCCCTTGCTGTGGCCCAATCTTGTCAGCTTTTTCTTTCACCTCTCTACACATCCCAAATCATTTGAGAAATAGACGAGAGTTCCTGCTCTCCCATCTTAAGGAGCCAGTCAGAGCTCCACCCAGAAGTGAGTAGGAGCCCCCCCCGCTTCAGGGGAACCACCGTGTGATGGCACTTGGGTACTTGCAGACGCCCTGGCCCAAGGAATCTCTCCACCTCAGCTTGTCACTGTGTCTGAAATGTCACCATTAAACATTCAGTACCTTGCCTCTGGAAGACATTGGGTGTTCGCCACTCTCCTGATCGATTGCAGCTATGCCTAAGAGGGGTAACTCTTATAAAAATGTGGAAACCATCTGTCCATTAAAAGTGTGGAAATAAAAACCATATAAAATCTTTTTATTTCTCCATCCCAGATTCTTTTAAAATTTGAATTTCCTTACTTGTTTCCTAGATAAGACCATGATGACATCCATTTCGTAGATAAGTTTTCTAAAAAGGCCAAATTCAGAGCTAGTTCTCAGCACGGGAGAGGTCACGCCCCAGGTTCGTGCATGATGCCACTAGCATCTCTCCCCTCACTGCACTGATGCCATGAAGCCTTAGAGGTCAGACGGTCCAGGAACCCCCTTGACAGTGGCCAAGCCTTAAATACGTACAACTGCTTATTGTTTTCAAAAGTGTGTCTACTTCGACAAACCTCGTTCTAGTCTCACATTCCTGATGGGAGGTAGGTAGGACTGGGATCATTAAAACCACTGGACACCTTTTCTGAGCCAAAGAAAGAACCAAAAGGAATCTATTGAGCAAAAGCAAACTACAAGGAGAGTTCTCACCATCCCTCATTTCCAAACCCAGCCAAAAATCTTATTGCTTTTAGTGATTCAAAAAAAAAAAAAAAAAAACACAAAAAGCCAATAATCACACTGCAGAGCCTGTTCTCATTTTTTGGTTTTTGTTTTTAATAAAACCTATGGTGTCATAAGCTGGCCATAACATGGTATCATTTGCTCCAGAAAGACAGACAAGACAATGAAGATATGTCATTGCCTTTCTCCATAATACTCGGTCACTCCCTTTGCTCTCTGCCTTGCAGTGTCATCATGACGGGCTCCTACAACAACTTCTTCAGGATGTTCGACAGAAACACCAAGCGTGATGTGACCCTTGAGGCTTCGAGGGAAAACAGCAAGCCCCGGGCTATCCTCAAACCCCGAAAAGTGTGTGTGGGGGGCAAGCGGAGAAAAGACGAGATCAGTGTCGACAGTCTGGACTTTAGCAAAAAGATCTTGCATACAGCTTGGCATCCTTCAGAAAATATTATAGCAGTGGCGGCTACAAATAACCTATATATATTCCAGGACAAGGTTAACTAGGTGGACAAGTTATTACTTAATAATCTCACATACTGAATACTAGTCAAACAAGTTTTTAAATGTTTCTTTGGGTCTTCATTTGATGCATTGATTTTAATTTCTCTATGCAGGAAATGATTGGAATAGAATTAAAAGGAGTCCAACATTCCCAGCTCCCCAGTTCTAAGAAACTTTTGTCAAACCCAATAGGTTTGGGACACTTCTGTTTAGAATTGAAAGCTGCCAGCTAACAGTAATTTTTCCATAGTTGACTTGAACTTCTGATGCTTTTATTGCCCAGTTTTCTCTGGTGGGTCCAGTGTTTTGTTCCTAGGTGTCTGCTGCGATAAAATGAGGTTGTCTGTAGTATTTAAGGAGAAAAGAGATAAGTTTTTTTTAATTAAGCAATTCCATTTGATTGAAAAAAAATCAAGAAAAAATAAACACCGTTTACTCTTAGACAGATTCTTCTTGTTTTGTGAAAAACCAGAACTAGTCAGTATCTCCTGCCCCTCCACCATTTTTTTCCAGTTTCCATTTTCCTTTGAACAATTTCATTTAAGCCAGAGATTTATTGCACGAAGCTGAGAAGAGGATGCAGAATGACAAGGAAAGGGCACATCAACCCTGCTATGCTCTTTTTTTGTAAGCTCCATAGAAACAGCCTGAGAATTTGGCTAGGGAACTTGAATGCTTCAGGGGACAGAAAGAGAGCACTTTCGACACAGTGCTTCCCAGAGTGAGCTTGGCAGGGCCAAGCAGGACCAAATTCCATCTGCTGCCTTGTTACTCTTGCTTTTTGTGCTCTTAAATGGCTCCATATAATCCTCTACTTACATGTTCCTTGGCTTTTTTCTCTTCAACCTTTTCCAGCTTATGTATTCCATTGACTTCTAAAGGCCGAGTCCTGGGTGCTTATTATCTTGTGTTCTAAATGAAGCAGTAAGTTGGAAGCAGTGCCACCACCCCTGAGTGCCTAAGAAAGGCTGGTCTGTTCTTTTTGGGTGTTTCTCCCAAGCAGCGCCCTCCCCTCCTCCTGGTTTTGGTAACCAAAAGTAACAATCCATCAATCAACCTCCATTGTACCTAGAACAAAAATAGCCGATAAAAATGCTGAGTTGTAAAGTCCAATCAGGCACTTCTAACTCACCCCAAGCTCACCATCATCTGGAAAAACAGACCAGAAGGCTCTCTTCTACAGAAATGAACTGTGGGGAAATCAAGCAGCTGTGACATTAAGTGAATGAAGTCCACTTGAAGCTGTGGAAGATGGTTCATCCTTTTCCCCAGTTGAGGATCCAGATTTATAACTTCTAGAAAGCCATTTCCAGAAGGTTCTATGTGGCACACCCCTAGGAAAAGCACTAAATGCGTGCAAAGGATTTATAAACGTAGGAGAGTAGATGGGTGGAGTCCAGAAAGCTGGATCTGGGTTAATATCTCTACACCTGTCTTGATGACTCATTTCTCCTAACTTCCACTTAGTGCAGGGTAAATGGTTTGAGATGAGAGTTTTTCAATGAAAGGGAAATTTTCTTTCAGTTTACAGATTTATTAGAAGTCCTGACTTTCAAGTGTAATTTGCTTTGGAGGAGGAGAAAATAGTGAAAGAATCATATTATCTCAATTCTAAGCTCCTATCCATTTACTAATAGCTTTTTGACAAGGAAATAACTGTCACCTTAGGTAAAAACAGTTTTGTTAGATGCAGCCCAATTTCGGGAACATTAAAATGTGAAAAAGTACATCTCAGAATTGAGGGAGCATGGGAATAAAGACGAGACTTTCTCAGTATTTCTCATTTTTCCTGCAAGGAAAGCCTCTCTTTAGGCATCTCAAGTAAAGTGGCTAGGGTGGAAACTCTCTGGGCAAGATTTCTGGCCTGACTGGGACAGCGTTCTTGAAGGAGACATGAGACAGTCAGAAACTTCTGCCAGTTATAGAGAATGATGATATTGCAGAAGGCCACTGGGTTATTGGCCTACATTTACCACCAACTTCCTTTATGGCCTTTTCTCCACTTCTCCAGACTCAGCTCCTCTGTCTGTACCAGGTCAGGGGTTGGGACCAATCATTGTATCTCAAACTTAAGAATCAACCCACATTTGTACTATTATTCATGTAACATTTTTTTAAGTCACCTTTTCTTAAAAGCAAGACTTAGCTTTCTCCAAAGAAATACTATGCATGAAATTTCAACTCTGATATGCTAGGTTTTTTCCCTAACATTAATCACATAATTATCAATATAACAAACATGCACCCACATACCACCTGAAATCATTTTGTGAACCACCAGGAGCATGTGTATCAAACTTTGGGACCCTGAGTAACTGATATGACAGAACATTTATGCCTTTAGGGGCATCAAAGATGATGGTTCTTCACACATTAGAGTCAGCAGGGCTGCCCAGAACACACAGAGGAATAATTTTTGTCATGGTTTGAGGAGTTCATAGGCCCCTTTGCAGTTTATCTGTGAACTCCAAATAAAAGCCCCTACACTAGTCCAACACCCTTAGCACACAGATGTACAAACTGAGATCCAGAGTAGGATAAGTTTGCCAGAGAAGAAAGAGCAGAGGGCAGCCATCCTCTCCTCCATCCCCTGCAAAGGATGCATTAGAGCAAACACCCAAGACTCCTGGACAGGAACAGGACGGGAAAGCCCTAGAGATTAGGCCTCATGGAGCAATAACCACCATGATGTTTCACAAATTAACTGTTCTTTACCAGGTACTGAACTAGGTATTTTATATGTGTGATCTTTCAGCCCCAGTACTGGCAATATATCTCAGTTAGTGGCACATAGAAGTCCGTCTGTTTTCCAGCTGACACTAAAAACTACTTGAAGGCTGATTTGCTACCTTGCAACAGTTGGTTTGATTCAAAGGGCCCTGTACTACTTTACCCCGCAAGGCCTGCTGCTTGGTAAGAGCCATCAAATTACAACTGGAGGGTGTCAGTTGAATTAAGGAAAATGGAAGCCACACCATCCTTGGCTTTTACTAAAACCATCCTTGTGCAACATTCAGTTCCTGACATTAAAAACAAGTAATGCAAAAACCTGAACTTTGGTAGACATTCATGCTCTTCTGTCAGGAGGAGGAAGGTTAGGAAAAAACAAAAAAGGAAGATACTAGCCAGTATCAAGTAGTGGGATATATATAGGCAGATGGGCAGTGGGAATCAAGTTGCTTCTTAACTCCTTAAAGTTTGTCTCCTGCCTTTACTCTTCCATTGAAAAAAAAAAAGCACCTTTAAACCTCTCATTGATCTTGTAATTAATTCAACCAAATCAACATCTATTAGGCAACCAGCATATATAAGATGGAACAATTGCAAGGTGGAACAAAGATGAAGCTAAAATTCTGCTAGCTCACAGTGGCCCAATGAAGTAAGTCAGCTATCTCCACTAAACTTCCTTTGAACATTTTAGGGTCTATTATAATAAAATGTACACCCTCAAATGCCCAATTTCTAAGGACTTGAAAGCCATAATTTCCCTTCCTTCGAGCCTACAGAGCAACTTCCTAAAGCTTCCCGCCCCCCACAACCCCAGGCCTCATTTCTTTTTCAGTCCCTTTGCTAGCTGCCTGCAGGGCTCAAGAAAGCCGTGGTAGGCCTCATAATGAGGATTTAGGGATGACACTATAGTCCACAGCCTGAATGGTGGAACTCTTACTAATTTTCCCTCTTCCATGATGAATGTGTGGATGAAGCTGGTGTGTTTTCAATAATGCCACCCCCCTTCCAAAACAAATCCCCTGACACGGTCTTTGGACATACCACCCTGAATGCACCCGATCTCGTCTGATCTTGGAAGTGAAATGGAGTCAGGCCTGGTTAGTCTTTGGATGGGGGAAATCTAGACACACCACTGAGAAACATTCACAATGCAACCTGATTCACTGTGCATCCAACATGCCTTCATCTTCCTCTTCCCCCTGAACTTCTAAGTCAACTCTCAGGGACTGCTTTCCAAGGGAGCAACCAATCTGGTCAGTGGAAAAAGGATGGCACTGGGAGACAAGAAACATGGGTCCTGCTCCTGGTAACCAAGGAACTTAAACTACCCACTCGGTCCCTATGTCAGCGTCATCACCTGTAAAATGGCCAGAAAGACATCTATCCTAGCTCAGAGAATTGTTGTTGGGAGAACAATCCATTTACTTATAACTGTTTTGATAGGTTTAAAGCACCATAAAATAATAATAGCAACAACACTGATAGATAATATACTATTGCTTTCCATGCCTCATCTCATTATCTCCTCCCCCAGACCCCATGATTGCATTAGTATTTCCATTTTGCAAATGAGAAAATAGACTCAAGTTGTCAACATAGCCAAGGGCACAAAGCCAAAGAGAGATGGAACCAGGACTCCAACTCAAGGTATCTGACTCTAAAGCCAGAACTGTTAAAATACAGCTGTAACATACAACAGCTGCTGACATTTATTGAGCACTTACTATAAGCCAGCCTTGTTCTACAAATTTCACATGTATTGACTTATTTACCTCTAAAACTCCAGATGCGGATACTATTGTTGTTCTCATTTTATAGATACAGAAACAAAGACAAATGACAACCAAATTTATAAGTTCACAAGTGACAAAGCCAGACAGTTTTAGTCAAAGTTCTTTTTTTTTTTTTTCTGAGACGGAGTCTTGCTCTGTCGCCCAGGCTAGGGTGCAGTGGTACAATCTCGGCTCACTGCAAGCTCCACCTCCCGGGTTCAGGCCATTCTCCTGCCTCAGCCTCCCGAGTAGCTGGGACTACAGGCGCCCACCACCACGCCCAGCTAATTTTTTTGTATTTTTAGTTGAGACGGTGTTTCACCATGTTAGCCAGGATGGTCTCGATCTCCTGACCTCGTGATCCGCCCACCTCGGCCTCCCAAAGTGCTGGGATTACAGGCGTGAGCCACTGTGCATGGCCAGTTTTAATCAAAGTTCTTATCCACTATCTGCATCAGACGTGTGTGTGTGTGTGTGTGTGTGTGTGTGTGTGTGTGTATGCATGCATGTAGATGGAAGTTACTGATCAGAAAACAAGTCCCAGTAATGACCCATAAGCTCAATGAATTAAAGATTCATTGGCTGCCTGGGATATGTCAGGCAGCCAGGCTTTAGGCAAGGGGCTGGAGTTACTGAGATGTTTAAACCACTGGCCCCTGCCCTCCAAGAGGTGACACTCATATAGGAGAAAGTGCATATTTGCATATTGTAAACATATTTACAATGAGGTATCTATGAAAGGCAGAAATCATACAGAGGAAGAAATGGTTAATCAATGAGTGATAAGGAAAGGTTCTCAGAATGTGTCATCTAAGCAGAATTTTAACTAAATTTGCTCAACAAAGCATGATACAGCGTTTCCAATAGGTAGACCAACATATACCAGAATATGAAGCAAAATACATATGGCATGGAAACAAAGCCAATGTTTCTCTCCTTCCATTAGAAACACATTTTCGACATGCTAGGACTAGCCTACCCCTTTTTCCTTTTGTTCATCCAATAACAAATATTTATTAAACCTTATTTTAAGCACTGTATTTAAGTGTATATAGTAGATGGAAAGAATAAAAGGAAACCAATATTTCCTGAGCAGTTATTGTAATGACAGGCATTGAGAGAAGCACTGTTTTAAATCATTGTTGTCACCTGATAGGTAGATGTATTATTCCATTTTTATAGGGAGAAACAGACTCAGAATGGTTAAATGACGTAGCAGGAAGTTTTATCTAGATCTATCCTGTTCCAGATGCTATACTTCTTCCATCACAGTGGTTGGTAATGTAGAGATACCTTGGCTTGATTATTTTCCCTAGTGTGGATACTCACAAACATGCCATTTCTCTATGACTAAATATTGCCTGACAGCTGACCTAGAATACAAATTTGGTCTGTCATCAAATCAGAGAGTGAAGTCAATTGGCTCACAGGTCTCCAACTTCTGACTTTGACCTTATTATGACTGATTAACTGTTCCCCAATTTAGATATTCCATGCCCCATTGATTAAATTGCTGGTGGCAGAACCATCGTGATCTGCCATCTCTGCCGATCCCTGCCTCAGCTGCAATTAAAGCAATGATCACTGTCAGGCCAGAAGCAGGGGCTTAGCCACTGCCAAGACAGATCCCAGTACACTCCCAGCCTTCCCACCCCTGCTGCTCATTCCCCAAAAAGTCAACCTGGGTTTTCCTGGGTGAACAGTGCCCACTGAACAGCTCCTGCTTGCCCATCTCAAGCCCTCTCAGTTGCCACTCCAATCATTTTGGCTGCTGTATTTGGTTTGAGAAAGAGTGGAGAGGACACTTCTTCAGAACTCATCTTTGACAGAAACCCAGAAATTGTAGGAACAAGCCATGATTGCCGTGATTCTTGCTCTGGTTGGCTAGGGATGCACTCCCTTCCAGCCAGAGTAATATGTTTTTGTGGGAGTCATGGAAGACTCAGGAAGCTGGACTAGAAGGGGTGGGGGGGCTTCCTCACTGGTAAAAGGAAAAGCAACATTTTGAAACTCTAAACGGTTGCTCAGTTGGGTGAATTTCATGCATTCATTCATTCATTTACTAAATGGTTAATGATTGTTCATGTACTGCCTGCCAAGCCCATGCCAGGGTGGTCTATGGAAGCAGCAGTGACAGCTCCATCTTCACACAGCTCACAGATAGCAGGAGGTGCAGACAAACTCACAGGCAATGGTGGCAGTGGAATGTCAAGAGCCCAGGATACCGAGCCTGCCAGTCTTCTTGCCTGGGTTAAAATCTGAGCTACACCATGTAAAAACTGAGCAACCTAGAAAAATGACAACCTCTCTGTGCCTCGATTTTCTTATTGATGAGATAAGGATAAAAACGACATCTATCTCATAAAATTGTGAAGATTGCATAATTTAATATACCCAAAGCTCTTAGAAGGGTGCCTGGCTCACGAATATGCATTCAGTGTACATTTCTTGCTACAGTTCTGCTAATCCTATAAAACATATGCACTATGATAGACGTGTCTGGGTGCCAGGAGGACACAAAGGAGCACCACCTCATCCAGACCAGAAGCTTCCCAGGTGATTCCCAAGGTGAAATCCGAAAGATAAAGGGAGTGAGTTATCCAGGGGAAGAGAAAGGGAAAGCATATTCCAGACATCAGGATAGGACAGTGGAGGCAAAACAGCATATGCTATATATATATGGAATTCACAACTCTCTGGTGTGACTGATTAGTAAAAAGCAGGAAGGCAGACCAAGAGAAATAAGGAGACATGGTAAGGAGAGTGGGCAATAATGCATGATCTGAAAAATAATAATGCATGGACTTAGGTTCACAAATCAGGAGCTTCTCCAAGAGCCAGGCTATGAGGCACTCAAATGAGGAAATATGGTTTCCATAACTTCGCAAATACTTATAGTCCAGCCACAGGGGATATACTGATAAACTCAGCTCAAATGTCACCTCCTCAGAGACGCTTTCTCAACCACCCTTAGTTCCATGAGGACTGCATCATTGTTTAGGCCACTCCTGTATCCCCAGAGCACAGAACATTGTCTGGCTCATAGTAGGTGCTCGAAAGTTTTGTTGAATGAATGGACAAATAAACGTGTAAGGAAGTCAGGCACAGCACTTGCCCACAGGAAGCTTACAAGATGAGCAGCATGCCACTGGGAGTTTGAATGATATATGGAGATCCAAACAGCATCAGAGGACTGCTCAGAGGAGTCAGGAAATTAAGAAAAAATTGAGAGCCAGTGAGCCAAGATGTGTTAAGAGCAAGCGATCAAGCTTAGATTGCAGCGTTAGTTAATAGAGCATATGTGTCCCTGCCTGATGCATTACCCTCCCTGCAGTAGTTAGCCTTCTGGGACTCTGCAAAGCATGCAGAAAGGTTGACAGCTTACAATCAATACCATGTTCACTGATGCAGGGAGCAACATTATCACATCCAAGATATTGCCCCCACACCCAGGCTGCAGCACTAAATATTCCCCATAACAAGGCAAAGGGAAGTGACAAGAGCTATTATTCTCAACCCTCCCACTTGGAAACAAGAGGTGAGACAAACCTTCCCCTAGACGTTCTTAGGGAAAGGCAAGACAGTTCCCCAAAGAAATCTTTCAGAGCTGAGCACATGCCTAATACAGCAAGACAGGGATGGGAGAAGATTGGCATTTTCATTTGCCTGGGTGTCCACAATATTGCAGGGGAAGCTCTGTAGGCAGCTGGGAAACACAACAATAAATTGGAGGGGGATGAACAATACGGTCAGTGGGGCTGTGTGCTGAGTGAATGCTGGATTTTATTCTACATGCCCGATTCACTCCAATAAGATAAACTTGACTTCCTCCAGTGTGGCTTTCTTATTTCAGCTTCTCTGACTGTGGCATAATTGAAAGTCATATTTCATCTAGACCATTGGTTTTCAACTCCAAATGCAGGTGGCTTATGAAGACTCAGCCCGAATATATAAAGAGAACAGCAAACAACCTTAGTTGCATATTAAAGACAATCTATTTCTCAGTAAAGGAAAGTAAAGTGAGTCATATTACATACTAGCCACAACACAGAACTGATCTGAAATATACTGTGGAATGGCCTTTCAGTCTATGCTGTACTCCAACAGGAAAAAGGCAGAAGGTGGTCAATGGTGCATTTATTTAAACCCCTCATTTCCTCCCTGACAAGAAGAAGGACAATAGTTCTAATTTTCCTGTTATTTTTGAAAAGGCAGAAAGGTTAATCACATATTGACACGGTTTGGATCTGTGTCCTCGCCATAATCTCATGTCAAATTGTAATCCCCAGTGTTGGAGGTGGGGCCAGGTGGGAGGTGATTTGATCGTGGAGGTGGATTTCTAATGCATGGTTTAGCACCATCTTCTTGGTGCTATTCTCGTGATAGTAAGTTCTCACGAGATCTGGTTGTTTAAAGATGTGCAGAACCTCCCCTCTGTCTCTCTTGCTCCTGTTCCTGCCATGTAAGACACACTGGCTCCCCCTTTGCCTTCTGCCATGATTGTAAGTATCCAGAGGCCTCTCCAGAAGCTGAGCAGATGCGAGCACCATGCTTCCTGTACAGCCTGTGGAACCGTGAGCCCATTAAACCTCATTCCTTTATAAATTACCCAGTCTCAGGTTTTTCTTTATAGCAATGCAAGAACAGACTAATAGAGGTAATTTGTGATGTTTCTTGATGAAAGAATCAGCTGAAACTCGAGAATTAATACATTCATTAAAGATCAGACAAATATCATAGAAACTGAGAAAGTATCCATCATGGAACAAGAAAGTTCAGCTCAAAAAGCTGATTTTTTCAAAGTACAAAATGAAATACCATTTCAGGAATGGATCATGACTCAAAGAAGCTCTTCGCTTTGACCAGCACGGGGTTGATTCATTAACTCCATTGTTCTCAAATGAATCCCACTGTGTCCCAAGAAAAACTCTGGGGAGGCTTCACCAAGAACAGTAATTATAGCTTTTCCATGTTCTCTAGCATTCAATAAATTCTTCCTAATGTGACCTCTCTCTCTCTCTCTCTCTCTCTCTCTCTCTCTCTCTCACACACACACACACACACACACAGCCTCAGTGTCCCACTAACAGGCTTCTTTCCTCTCAGGGAATCATCTCGGAATTCATTATCCTTCTTGTAGAAATGGAGGATGCTTCCCAGCTGCATAAGGACCCAACCCGGAAGCAAAGATTGTAAATTTTTTTATTGTATTTTACATCAGGACTAGAGATCCATTTACAAATTAAGGCTCCACTGGCTTGGTTGATAATAAGGTTATATGATTCCACATAAGATTGTAATGACTTCCTTTTTTACATGCACATTATTACATAACTGTCCAGGTGGTGAGCAGTAATTAAGCATTATTGCTTTTGGAGACATTTCAACTTACTCAGGCACTTTCGTGACCAGAAGGATGGTGACAACTTCCCAAGGTTACATGAAGAATTATTCCAAGGCCAGGATAGAAACCAGGTCTTTTGAACTTCTAAAATCAGTTTTATTTCATTGTTATTGTTGTTTTTATTTTTCCATGTGCCTAAAACCAATGAGTCGACATCCTTGATAAGAAGTTTTAATTCCTACCCAGGAACATTCAGCATTTTTGCCTGGTGTACCATTCAAAGACAAGTCTGCAAGTAGCCCTGGGGTAAGTGCCTCACACCAAGCCTCACTGACATCCATGTTTACACAAATGGGCTCACTGCATTTATCTACCACATTAAATATCATTTACCCACAAGATTATTTTGCCTTCCTACAGATCACCTGAGCAACCAAGTATTCCATACCTGATCATATGTCACAGAGGAAGCTACAAACAATGCACAATCCCTGTCCTTAAGGAATAACATCTAATAGGAATGCCATCTCAACTGGATGACTTAAATACAACATGGTGTATGCAATAGCAGAAATATACATAGGTTATTATGGGTACATAGAGTTAGAACATCTAATCCCCTGAAGATGAAAGTGAATTAGACCTTCAAAGATGACCAGGGCCAATCAGGGGGACACAAATATGAGCAATGGTTAAGAAGCACTACCTCTTTCTGAGTAGCACAAGCAGTTTGATTTTGCTGAAAGGAAAGACTGTTGGCTAAGACTGTCTCAAGTGCTAGTGAGGTAGCAGGGCCCAGATTGCAGATGGCCATTTAGAGAGCTTAGACTTCACTCAGGCTGTGGAGTGCTGCTGGAAGATTATAAGAGAATTGACATCGTTGGAATCACATTTTTGAAGATCACTTTGGCAACTGTGTAAATGATACATTTGTATTGGACAAGATTGAAGGCAGCGAGCCTACTTAGGAAGCTATTGAAGTGGTCCAGGAGAGAGATTATAAGAGTCTGAACTAGGGATGAGGGAAAAACTGAAGAAGTAAAATCAATATAACTTAGAGAGTGATTTGATGACTGCTAAGAAAGAAAAGTTGATGAAGATGCCTAGATTGATAGCTAAGATGATAAATAAAGGCATGAACAGAGATGGAGGATAAAGAAACAGCAGTAGGTTCAAGGGGGAGGAAAAGATAGACAAAGAGTCTAATTTTGGACATACTGGATTTGAGAAGCCAGTGGAGCAGAGAGGTGAAGAGAGATCCCCCAGCAGGCATCAAGATAAAAAGATCCATCACTGGGATGTCACTGAATATGATGGAGAGTTAGTCATCAGTGTGTAGTGGCCTTCACGGAGGGGATGACCCAGGGAAAATACAGAATCAGAATATGTTAGTGAGGAGAGGACCCCAGGATACAGGGGAAGGAGACCACCCAAAGCAAAAGAGAAGGAGGCATCACAGGTACAAGGACCATTAGCAACAGATATCATGGAGATGGAGATAAGAGAATAGAGCTCTGTCTTTGAAAAATAGTTTCTCCAAATCATATTTAAAAAAAAAAAAACCTGGTAGAAAAGTGGGTATGGGACTTGAAGGCAATTCACAAAAGACAATATTCAAAAGAATCGATGAACATAAAAAATGAGAAGGATTGACACTAACAAATGTTGGCAAAGACATGTTACAGCTGGAACTCCCATACACTGCTGGCAAGATTATAACCCAGCACACTTTGGAAAACTCTTTGGTATTACCTAGTAATATTAGATACTCAGATTCTATAATCCAGTAAGATAGATCAATCAAATCAATCAATAATAATATATGGCAATACATATAATACCCTATGTTATACCTTATGACCAACTTTCTAAGTAAATATCCAACAAAGGCACATATAGCACACCAGGAGAGAAATTCATAGCAACACTATTCATAAACGCTAAAATTAGAAAATACAAATGACCATCAATAGTAGAACAAAATAATATGTTCTTCCCACAAAATGGAATGCTATCAATGAAAAGGAATAAATGATAATTTTGCACAGCAACATTATGAATCTTACAAATATGAGGTTGAGAAAAAGAAATCAGACAAAAGAATATACGTTTTCCAACTACAATTACATAAAATTCACAAACGTGCAAAACAAGAGTATAGGCCGGGCATGGTGGCTCATGCTTGTAATCCCAGCACTTTGGGAGGCCGAGGCAGGAGGATCACGAGGTCAGGAAATCGAGACCATGGTGAAACCCTGTCTCTACTAAAAATACAAAAAAATTAGCCGGGCGGGGTGGTGGGCGCCTGTAGTCCCAGCTACTCGGAAAGGCTCAGGCAGGAGAATGGCGTGAACCCAGGAGGCAGAGCTTGCAGTGAGCCAAGATCGCGCCACTGCACTCCAGCCTGGGTGACAGAGCGAGACTCCGTCTCAAAAACAAAAGAAAATAAACAAGAGTATAGTGTTTAGGGTGGTACTTAGGTGGTAAAACTATAAAGAAAAGCAAGAAAGTGGTTATTTTAGAATTAATGACAATGGTTGTCTGTAAGGGAAAGAAGGGAGAATGACCAGGTGGAGGGATTCAGAGGGACTTCAGGGAGGCTGACACACTACAAATTTACCATTTTAAAGGATTTTCCGTTTATGATAATTCATTAAGTTCTTGATTTGTTCTTTGTGATTTTCTGTTTGTGTATTATACTTCATAAAAAGATATTTAAAAGGCTAACACAGGGGCCGAACACCCTAACAACATGAGTTAGGATTTTCGGGGAAAACAGCCCCAAATGCATGTTTTGAGCCCTGAAACGCCTCACTGCATCACAACCTAGGACAGTATATTTATGACAACTGTGAGTCATGAAAAACATTAAGTTAGTGCCATATTTGCAGCTACACAAGACAAGGAAACAAGAAATGCATACGTTAACAGGATAAAGGAAAGTTACAAAGGTTGCAGCAGCTTTGACTGAAAGGGAAGCAGTGCTCAAGTTAGCAGTTGGGGATAGGTTTAACTTCTCTCCTTTCAGAATTCTTCCTCACTCTCCCACTTTCAATGATCTTTTTGGGACAATCCTTAGAAAGAATAGCCACTAATTAGCAACTGGCCTCTCATGAGAGATGGGGGTAGAAATGCCGCCTTCCTGCATAGCTATCTGGGCACATTACTGAAATATTTCCATCCAATTTTTCCATTTACATCAAATATTTACATTCATGTAATTAAATAAGCAAATGCACTAAATAGGCCATTATTAATACAATCAATATTTGTTTTTACTACCTAGAATTCTGATGTTTTTCCCACAGTAAACTCTCTAGATGTCATCTTAGGATGGAATACTCTTTCTTGACCTCCAGCCACATACCATGAATGAAGCTAACTTCATTCTTAGTTCCAGGGATGGAGCAGCAGGGCTGGGCAGTTTAGTGATGACCTAAATCAGGCCAATCAGAGAAAGTAAGACTCAATTCTAGGGCTTCATTTGAGGAATCAGGGAACTAGATATGCTATGCTCTTTATGAATGTGAAAAGAAAAGGATTAGGAGTGGGAGCAGCTGCAGCCATCTTGCCACCATATGAAGCCTAGGAATGGTAGAATCCAATGTGGCATAGTGGTTTAGAGCAAAGGTTGGTAAATTATTCTCATACAGGGGCAGATAGTAAATATTTTAAGCTTTGCAGGTGATATGGTTTGCTGTGTGTCCCCAACCAAATTTCATGTCGAATTGTAATTCCCAGTGTTGGGGGAGGGACCTGGTGGGAGGTGATTGGATCATGGGAGCTAATTTCTCCCTTGCTGTTCTTGTGATAGTGAGTTCTCATGAGATCTGATTATTTGAAAGTGTGGTATACCTCCCCCTTCATTCTCTCTTCCTTATTCTCTGGTCATGTAAGACATGCCTGCTTCCCCTTCACCTCCCAGCCATGCTTTCTGTACAGCCTGCAGAACTGTGGGTCAGTTAAACCTTTTTTCTTCATAAATTAGCCAATCTCAGGTAGTTCTTTGTAGCAGTGTGATAACAGACTAATACAGAAAATTGGTACCAGAGAAGTGGGACACTGCTATACAGATATCTGAAAATGTGGAACCGACTTTGGAACTGGGTAATGGGCAGGAGTTAGTAGAGTCTGGAAGGCTCAGAAGATAATAGGAAGTTGAGGAAGAGTTTGAAACTTCCTAGAGACTTGTTGAATGGCTGTGACCAAAATGCTGATTGTGACACAGACAGTGAAGCCCAGGCTGAGGTGATCTCAGATGGACATGAGGAACTTATTGGTAACTGAAGTAAGGGTCACTCTTACTATGCTTTAGCAAAAAGAATGGTGGCATTGGGCCCCTGCTCTAGAGATCTGTGGAATTTTGAACTTGAGAGAGATTATTTAGGGTATCTGGCAGAAGAAATTTCTAAACAGCAAAGTGTTCAGGATGTGGCCTGGATGCTTCTAAAAGCCTATGTCCATTTGTATAAACAAAGAAATGACCTGAAACTAGAACTTATATTTAAAAGGAAAGCAGAGCATAAAAGTTTGGAAATTTTGCAGCCTGACCATGCAATAGAAAAGAGAAACCGATTTTCTGGGGAGGAATTTAAGGCTGCATAAATTTTTGTAAAGAAGAGCCAAATGTTAATATCCAAGACATTGGGGAAAATGCTTCCAAGACATTTCAGAGACCTTCATGGCAGCCCCTCCCACCACAGGCCTGGAGGCCTAGGAGGGAAAAATGGTTTTCTGGGCCAGACCCAGGGCCCTGCTGCTATGTGCAGCCTTGGGATGTGGTACCCTGCATCCCATCACTCCAGCTCCAGCCTTGGCTAAAAGGGGCCAAAGTACAGCTCTGACCATTGCTTCAGAGGGTGCAAGACTCAAGCCTTGGTGGCTTCTATGTGGTCTTGGGCCTGCAGGTGTACAGAAGGCAAGAGTTGAGGTTTGGGAGCTTCCACCTAGATTTCAGGAGATGTATGGAAATGCCTGGATGTCCAGGCAGAAGTCTGCTGCAGGGGCAGAGCCCTCATGGAGAACCTCTACTAGGGAAGTATAGAGGGTAAAGGTAGGGTCAGAGCCCCCATACAGAGTCCCCACTGGGGCACTGCCTAGTGGAGCTGTGAGAAGAGGGCCATAGTCTTCTAGACCCTAGAATGGTAAATCCACCAACAGCTTGCACCATGTGCCTGGAAAAGCTGCAGGCACTCAACGCTAGCCCAAGAAAGCAGCGGTGGGGGCTTTCCCCTGTGGAGCAACAGAGGCAGAGCTTCCCAAGGCCTTGGGAACCCACCCCTCGCATCAGTGTGGCCTGGATGTGAGATATGGAGTCAAAGGAGATTATTTTGAAGCTTTAAGATTTAATGTCTGCCCTGCTGGATTTCAGACTTGCATGGGGCCTGTAGCCCCTTCATTTTAGCCAATTTCTCCCTTTTTGAATGGGGGCATTTACCCAATGCCTGTAACCCCATTGTATCTTGGAAGTAACTAACTTGTTTTTTATTTTACGGGCTCATAGGCAGAAGGGGCTTGTTTTGTCTCAGATGAGACTTAGGACTTGGACTTTTGAGTTAATGCTGGAGTAAGTTAAGACTTTGGGGGACTGTTGGGATGGCATGATTGTGTTATGAAACATGAGAAGAACATGAGATTTGGGAGGGGCCAGGGGGTGTTATGATATGGTTTGGCTCTATGTCCCCACCCAAATCCCATGTTGAATTGCAATTCCCAATGTTGGGGGAGGGACTTGGTGGGAGGTGACTGGATCATGGTGGTAGATTTCCCCCTTCCTGTTTTCATGATAGTGAGTTCTCATAAGATCTGGCTGTTTGAAAGTGTGTAGCACTTCCCACTTTGCTTGCTCTCTCTCCTGCTTCACCACAGTAAGTTGTGCTTACTTTCCCTTTACCTGCCACCATAATTGTAAGTTACCTGAGGCCTCCAGCCATGCTTCCTGTACAGCCTGCAGAACTGTAAGTCAATTAAACCTCTTTCTTCATAAATTACCCAGTCTCAGGTAGTTCTTTATTACAGTCTGAGAATGAACTAATATAGCAGGCCATACAGTCTCTGTTGTAACTGCTCACTCTCATTGCAGTATGAAATCATCTATTGACAATCTATACCTGAGTGTGACTCTGTTCCAAACAAATACATTTATTTTAAAGTTACTTAAAATAATTTTTTACAAGAACGGGCACAGGTAGGATTTGGCACACAGGACATAGTTTGCCCAAGACTGGTTTAGAACATGGGCTTTAGAAACAGACTACGTGGATTCTAATCCTGAGTCCATCATTTGCACATTCCTGAACAAGTTACTTAATCTCTCTATGCTTCACTTTCCCCATCTGTAAATGGAAGTGATAATACTACCACCTACCTCATAGACTCATTTTGAGGGTTAAGTGAATTAGTAAATGTAATGTGCTTATAAAAAGCATCTGAAACATTGAAGTGCTATATGTGTTGACTGTTATTACCATTATCATCATGATCATTATCAAAGGTGCCAAGAGACAGAAACCCAGTCCCGCGTCATTTGAGTCCCAGATCAAAATGAGCTAAAAGCCGTTAGCCCAGCCTATTTAGTTACCTGAGATAATAAATTCCCTTTTATGCTTAAATTAGTTTGAGTTGATTTTCTGTCTTATAACTAAAGTCATCCCATCTGACAAAATGAGGGAAATCAAGGCAGGGATGACAATTCACCTAATGCTTATAAAGTAACTTCTCTCATTTCAGCACCCATCACAGAAATCAATCAATCACAGAATTCTCACTCATTGAGCCCAGAGAGGGCCTCAGACATGTTTTTCCCCCAAAACAGTACTCCAAGCAATCTTTACTATTCAATCAAAGTCAGCATATGAAATCAAACTTCTCTATCCCTGCTTTAGGTCAAGAATTCTAAAAGTTGATCTCCAGTAATATTAATGAGCTTTGTAAACATCCTCCTAGTATATTTTGTAATAGATAAAAATTTTCCAAAAAAAAACAGACATTCTTAGGTGTGTGGTCTCTTTTTCTAACTCCTCACTTGTGAATCTCCATTCTATTTCAAACCCATATACTTTGCAGAAAAACTTGGGAGCTGTATTAGTTCATCCTCATGCTGCTTTGAAGAAATATCCAAGACTGGGTAGTTTAGAAAGTAGAGAGGTTTAATTGACTCATGGTTCTTCATGGCTGGGGAGGCCTCAGGAAACTTATAATCGTGGTGGAAGGCGTCTCTCTAGAGGGTGACAGGAGAGAGAATGAGTGCCTAACAAAGGGGGAAGCCCCTTATAAAACCATCAGGTCTCATGAGAACTCACTCACTATCACTAGAACAGCATGGGGGTAAACTGCCCCCATGATTCGATTATCTCCTACCGGGTCCCTCCCATGACATGTGAGGATTATGGGAATTACAATTCAAGATGAGATCTGGATGAGGACACAACCAAACCATATCAGGAGCACTCTACAGTTCTTTTATCTTTACACAGTGACTTTCTTCAAGAAGGTGCTCAATAAATGTTTTACTGAAAGAGGTCAGCAGAGGCTGCTAAAGAACAAGTTTCTCCTCTGCCCCAGGAAGTGATACAATTAATAGACTTTAAAATGTACAGTGTCACTGATGTATGTAATGTCATTAATCTCCAGTGGAAAAACAAGGGAATAATTAACCTGATGTGTTTTACATTCATAAAGTAAGGGGCTTTTAAATTCAGAATACAAATGAGCCAGGAACCTTAATACTTTGTTTTTTCTTATTCTTTTTGACCCTCATTCACCTTATTTATTTCAAAGGGTTTAGATTTTTGTAAGCTCTTTCAACTTAGATGACAAGGCCAGCTATTAATAGACTTAAAGCCCAGTCATCAGACAGTACTCTGCAGGTGTTAATGTGAAGGTTTTTTGTTTTGTTTATTTTAAGCTCTGGGGTACATGCAGGATGTGCAGGTTTGTTACATAGGTAAACATGTGCCATGGTGGTTTGCTGCACCTATCAACCCATCACCTAAGTATCAAGCCCAGCATGCATTAGCTATTTTTCTGGATGCTCTTCCTCACCCACCCTCAACAGGCCCCAATGTGTGTTGTTCCCCTCCCTGTATCCATGTGTTCTTACTGTTCAGCTCCCACTTACGAACGAGAAAAACGGTGCTTGGTTTTCTGTTCCTACGTTAGTTTGCCGAGAATAATGGCTTCCAGCTTTATCCACATCCCTGCAAAGGACATGATCTCACTCCTTTTTATAGCTGCATAGTATTTCATGGTGTATATGTACCACATATTCTTTATCCAGTCTGTCATTAATGGGCATTTGGGTTGATTCCATGTCCTTGCTATTGTGAACAGTGTGGCAATGAACATACACGTGCACATATCTTTATAATATAATTATTTATATTCCTTTGGGTATATACCCAGTAATGGGATTGCTGGGTCAAATGGTATTTCTGGTTCCAGGTCTTTGAGGAATCACATTGTCTTCCACAATAGTTGAGCTAATTTACATTCCCAACAACCGTGTGAAAGCATTCCAGAATCTGGGACACAGTTAAAGCAGTGTTAAGAGGGAAAATTCTAGCACTAAATGCCCACGTTAAAAAGCTAGAAAGATCTCAAATCGATATCCTAACATCACAACTCAAAGAACTAGAGAACCAAGAGCAAACAAATTTCAAAGCTAGCGGAAGAGAAGAAATAACCAGGATCAGAGCAGAACTGAAGGAGATAGAGATACCAAAAAACCTTCAAAAACTCAGCAAATCCAGGAGTTGGTTTTTTTGAAAAAATTAATAAAATATAGACTTCTGGCTAGATTAATAAAGAAGAAAATAGAGAAGAATCAAATAGACACAATAAAAAAATGATAAAGAGGATATCACCACTGAACCCACAGAAATATAAACAACCATCAGAGAATTCTATAAACACCCCATGTGCAAATAAACTAAAAAATCTAGAAGAAATGGATAAATTACTGGACACATACATTCTCCCAAGACTGAACCAGGAAGAAGTTGAATCCCTGAATAGACCAATAATAAGTTCTGAAATTGAGGCAGTAATAAATAGCCTACCAACCAAAGAAAGCCCAGGACCAGATGGATTTACAGCTGAATTCTATCAGAGATACAAAGAGGAGCTTGTACCATTTCTTCTGAAACTATTCCAAAAAATTGAAAAGGAGGGAGTCCTCCATAACTCATTTTATGAGGCCTGCATCATCCTGATATCCAAATCTGGCAGAGATACAACAACAAAAAAAAGAGAACTTCAGACCAATATCCCTGATGAACACCAGTGCAAAAATCCTAAATAAAATACTCGCAAACCGAATCCAGCAGCACATAAAAAAGCTTATCCACCATGATCGAGTTGGCTTCATCCTTGGGATGCAAGGCTGATTCAATATATGCAAGTCAATAAACACAATTCATCACATAAACAGAACTAAAGACAAAAAACCACATGCTTATCTCAATAAACGCAGAAAAGGCCTTCTATAAAATTCAACATCCCTTCATGTTAAACACTCTTAATAAACTAGGTATTGAAGGAACATACCTCAAAATAATAAGACCCATTTATGACAAATCCACAGCCAATATCATAATGAATGGGCAAAAGCCGGAAGCATTCCCCCTTGAAAGCCAGCACAAGACAGGAATACTTTCTTTTTTCTTCAAAAATATAATTAGTGTATTGCTAGCAATATTCCATACTTCCCCAATTCTTAACCCACATGGTAAAACTACTATTACAACTTCCCTGAAAAACTACTCTGGTGTGTACTTTCCTCTCAGATAAATAGAGATGCCATCACTTTGTTAGAAAGCCTCCCTAGTAATTCTACAGCTGTCTATGAACTGTCTGGAGCAGTGGTTTTCTAACTTGAGTGTGTGTTGAAATCACCTGGAAGGCTTCATAAAAGATTGGTTGGTCCCACTTCCAGAGTGTCTGATTCACTAGTTCTGGGGTGGAACCTCATAATTTGGATTTCTAACTAGTTCCCAGGTGATTCTGATATGGTTGTTTTAGGGACCACACTCTGGTTAATGACTTGCTCTAGCTAGAGGTCTTGCTGTAGGCTAGTGGTATTCAGTGAAGTAAAAGGAAGCCTATCTTCACTAACCTATACTTTATACCACTCTGATCCATTCTTTACACCATGGGTCCCCAAGCCTCTGGGCCACAGACCAGTACCGGTCTGTGGCCTCTTAGGAATCAGGCCACACAGCAGGAGGTGAGCAGTGGGCAAGCAAGCATTACCGCCTGTGCTCCACCTCCTGTCAGATCAGCGGAGGCATCAGATTCTCATAGGAGTAAGAACTCTATTGTGAACTGTGCATGTGAGGGATCTAGGTTGCATGTTCCTAATAAGAATCTAATGCCTGATGATCTGTGTTGGAACAGTTTCATCCTGAAACCATTCCCCCACGCAATTCGCATGGAAAAATAATCTTCCACGAAACTGAACCCTAGTACCAAAAAGGTTGGGGGCCACTCCTTTACACTGCATCTACAGTTACTTTCCTAAAATATGAGTTGAAAAAGGTTACTTTCTTCCTCAAAAAGCTCCAATGACACTTTATTGCATATAAATTTCCAAAATCTTAAAATCTTTAGTCTCACATTCTAGCTCTCTTATAGTCTGATTCCAAGCTTCCCAGTTTTTCCCCCCCATACACCCTGTTACCTGTCCTGCAAATACTTGCTATACGCAGCCAAGCCATATTCATTTATGCCTTAGGACTTTGCTCATGCTATTTCCTAAACCTGTAGCATCCTTTCCTCCTTTCCCATTTACTGAAATCAATGAAATCAAAATCACTGTGACTGATCCTGACTGCAAGTAAGAAGACCCTAAAAAAAATAAAAAATAAAAAAAAAAGAAGACCCTGGCTCCACTGGCTTGCACAATACTGAAAATTATTACACCACAGAACAAAAAGTCTGGAGATAAGATGGCTCCAGAGATGGTTAATTTTGCAATTCAAAGACACTGTCAGAGACAAAAGTTATTTTCAATGTCTCAATCTGATATCCTCAGTACATGCTCTTGTTCTCAGGCTAACTCTCATTAAGGTCACAAAGGGTGTAGCAGTTTGAAATATAACATCCGGTCAAAAACACATCTAGCAGGAGAAGCAGGAACTTCTCGAAAGCCTCTTTTTGTCTATTAAAAAAACCCAGCAACGATCCCATCCTATTTCCTTGGCCAAATTGTGTTGCATTCCCACTCCTAAATCAGGCACTGAAAAGAGGATTGAAATTATCATGATGACTTAGACCAGGTGTATTAGTCTGTTCTCACACTGCTATAAAGAACTGCCCAAGACTGGGTAATTTATAAAGAAAAGAGGTTTGACTGACTCACAGTTCTGCATGGCTAGGGAGGCCTCAGGAAACTTACAATCATGGTGGAAGGGGAAACAAGCACATCTCACATGAAGGCAGGTGAGAGAGAATGTGAGCACACATGAAAAAGCAGTGAAAACTCCCTTATAAAACTATCAGATCTCATGAGAACTCACTCACTATCATGAGAACAGCATAAGGGGAACCACCCCCATGATCCAATCATCTCCCACAAGGTCTCTCTCTCAACACCTGGGGATTACAATTCAAGATGAGATTTGGGTGGGGACACAAAGCCTAACCATATCACCAGAGGTCAAGAAACTTTTCCTGTAAATGGCTAGATAGTAAATATTTTAGTTTGTGTGGGCCATATGGGCTCTGCCACAACTGCTCAACTCTCCCTGTGTAGCACAAAAATAGCCATCGATAATACATAAACCATTAGGTGACTTGTTCCAATAAACTTCATTTACAAAAACACGTGGCAAACTGCTTGGGCCAGTCAGCCACCCCATGGTTTAGGCCAAACAGGATCAATCTTTGAGTCATGCTGGAGAAACATAGATTCTGCCGCCCCCGCCCCCCCGCCCCCACCCCAGAAACATCAGAATTCTTCCAGGAAAGGAGAAAATGGCTTTTAGAAAGGCAACCAGCAGCATCAGTGGGGACATCCTTCAAGCCCTAGCTCAAATGCAACAATTGAAGGCTTCTCTAACTCATTTCAGACTGAATTATACTCTCCCACTAAATTGTTTAGATCTCTGTTTGGAGTTATTGTAATGTAGCCAGCTGACACAACTGTCTCCTTGAATAAAGAACAAGTTTCTTCAGGGCAAGGTCTTTGTATTGTTTCCCTTTACCCCCACCCAGCACTATATGGAGCACATAAAAGTATTAAATATTAATGTAATTAAAACAATACAAATATATAATCCATGAAATAGTCTTCAAATGCTTTAAGACTATTGGTTAAATAGTCTTAGTTTAACCAATTGGTTTCTTGCCACTGACCTTAATCTACCAACAGTTCATACTTCACAAATTTCACAATCCACCTGCATCCAGAAGTTTCAGTTTGATTCACAGTCCCACATAGTCCAGCAGAGATCTGTTTGCACAATTAAGAAAGGTCATTCTGTCATAGCTATCTATATATACCTCTGTATTCATTTCCTATGCCATTAACAAATTACTGCAAATTTAATGGCTTTAAACAACACAGACTTATTATCTCACAGTTTCCCTGGGTCAGGAGTCTGAGTAAAGATTAGCTAAGTTCTCTGCTCACAAGGTTGCTAGACCTGGGGTCTTCTTCCAAGCTAACATGGAACTTGATAACCCATTTTCTTGCAGCTATAGAGCTCATGAAGGCTGTGTCTTCCAGGTCAGCAGGAAAGTTTCTCTCTCACACTTTGACTCCCTTTTGACTTTAGGAAGGGCTCAGTCCCTTTTAAGGGCTCACTTGATTAGGTCTGGTTCATCCAGAATAATGCCATTTTTTGTTAATGCAAAGTCAACTGGTTAGTACCCTAAACACAGAAGTAATATCCCATCATGTTCACAGGTCCCACCCACACTCAAGAGGAAGGGAATGCAGATGCAGAGGGGAGGGCATACACCAAGGCACCAGTAAATCTGGGAGCCATCTCAGAATTTTGCCTCCCATGGCCAGGTGCAGTGGCTCACACCTGTAACTCCAGCACTTTGGGAAGCCAAGGCAGGTGGATCACTTGAGGCCAGGAGACCAGCCTGGGCAACACAGCAAGAAGACCCTTTCTCTACCAAAAAAAAAAAAAAAAAAAAAAAAAAAGGACACACACACAAAAGAATTCTACCTCTCATAATTTCTATTATAATGCCTAACCCTACAATATTGACACCTACATATTTAAATATTTGTCCTCCTACTGAAAAGTGGTCATTTTACCTCCATGTGCTCAGTGCCAAACAACCAAAAGATATTCCATAAACACCAAATGGACAAACAAGCAAATGGATAAATTCGGCCTTATTATCTCTCAGTAGAGGCTTTTTCTTCACGTTCTTGATGTAAAACCTTCTGGAAAAAGTAAATGGGCCAGCCACAGTGGCTCACACCTGTAATCCTAGCACTTTGGAAGACCGAGGCAGGCAGATCACTTGAGGTCAGGAGTTGGAGACCAGCCTGGCCAACATGGTGAAATCCCATCTCTACTAAAAACACAAAAATTAGCTGGGTGTGGTGGCTCATGTCTCTAATCCCAGCTACTCAGGAGGCTGAGACAGGAGAATTGCTTGAACCCAGGAGGTGGAGGTTGCAATGAGCTGAGATTGTGCCACTGCACTCCAACCTGGGTGACAAAGCAATGCTCTGTCTCAAAAAAGAAAAAGTAAACAATGCATTTGATTACACGTAAAGAATACATAGGAAAACTGAGGAAGGAAACAAATCCATAAGCAAAATTCTAATGACATGTTGACAATGCTGGCTTCAAAGAATTACGAACTCTAAACAGTAAATATTATTCAGATGTTAGTTAGAATCAGGATTGCTAAAAGATTTGACATATGGGCTTTGACACTTGTGCTTGACCATATCTTATGTTTGATCACAGTACTTTAATTTATTACTGTCATTATTATTATTATTCAAAGCTTACTCTGCTATAATGTCCTGTGGTCCGAGGAGAGGCAAAACTATTTCTCTCTTGTTCACTACTGCACCCTCAGTGTTAGCCCAGTATCTGGATGCTACTGAGTACTCCACAAAATAGTTGCTGAGTGAGTTACCAAAAACTCTAATAAATGATTATGCTCATTTTGAAGCTAAGGAAACTGATGCTCAGAGAAGCCAATGTCTTGCCTAAAGACACACAAATAGAGAGACAAGATTCCAACCTGAAGTCCATACTTTTTTTTTTAGATGGAGTATCACTCTGTGGCCCAGACTGGAGTACAGTGTTACAATCTCAGCTGACTGCAACCTCCACCTCTCAGGTTCAAGCGATTCTCCTGCCTCAGTCTCCTAAGTAGCTGAGATTACAGGTGTGCGCCACCACGCCCAACTAATTTTTGTATTTTTAGTAGAGACAGGGTTTTGCCTTGTTGGCCAGGCTGGTCCCAAACTCCTGACCTCAGGTGACCTGCCTGCCTTAGCCTCCCGAAGTGCTGGGATTACAGGTGTGAGCCACCATGCCCAGTTCAAAGTCCACACTCTTGATCACTCATCTCTAATGGCTTACAGTTCATCCATGCAATTACCGTATCACAGTAACTTTCTGCATTTTTAAGCTGGACTTGAATTGGCCTAAGTCTCTTAAACCAAAGCCTTTCCATTAGTGTACCAATTCTAGGTCTTACAGGTATCTGCTTGCTAAACGAGCCTGTTCCAAGAAGCTGGGAAAGAGAAGTATCGATAACCAAGGCCTACATTTACGTCAGCTACCCCTCTGTACCCTTCTCCTAGGTAAAGTAATGAAGAGCACTGACAAATTTACTTAGGACTCACTCAAGGAACCTTCCCTAGATGCCAAATGATTCTTGACATTGTCACCACCATTTTGAAAAGATCTGGACCTTCGCTTGACTAAATCCCAAGTGGACATTTCAATTCCTTGGCATGAGATAAAAAATTAATCCATAAAACATCTGCAAGAGAAGCATACAGTTTAGATAGTTTGTGCCAGAGATCTGGGAAGTTGTGTGCTTGAAAAATATTTCCATATAGAAATAGGAGTAGGCTGGCAGCGAGTGTAAATGTGATGGGAACTCTCTCAAAATACACTAGTGAGAATTGTGAAACTAGCATATGACTTTTCCCCTCCATGTTCTCAGCCACGTGTTCAGTCACCTCCCAGAGTCCCTGCACCAGGCATCACAAGTCTTTTCATGACGTGTTTTCAGAAGAAATAGAATCAGTAGTGCTGAAAACCTCCCTATGTAGACCCATTTTCAGGTGTTCACTCGGCACACCCCTTAACAGTGTTCCCCCGCCCCAACAAGGACACACCCCTGGCTGCCATGTTTTTATTCTTTGCCCCCACCTAGTGGCCATAGCTGCATAGACAAAAGTATTATGAAAGACCGTTGAGCAAAGCCTGAATCACACTTGCAGGCTAAAAGATTACCGTTCAGTTTGGTCTGGTTTCTTGTGGAGGGGTGCGGATCTGAGCATGAGGGGTAGTGATCCACACTTGCTGTGTAAACTGCAGTCATGCCTGCTTACAAGCCATCTGTTACCAGTCCACGAGGGACTAAGGACAGAAACTGAGAGTAAGGAAGCCCGTAAGAACCTTTATAGTACTTCGACAGAATAATTTTATGTCTATGGAATCTAATAACAAAAAAATCAGGGCTTATTTTATTTCATTTTAGTATAACTCATTTTTACTGTGTGTTAGCACAGATAGTTTGAAAAACGCTGGATTTTAGAGAGGCAAAAGTGGATCTGCAGAGAGAAAAGGCAGAAGTAGATGTTTGTGAAAAAAATTCCTATTTCCAGCCCATTCCTGGGGCCTGATGACATTCATTCCCTTCAGTTCCTAAAAACATCCCTGAGTCCTTACAATGAACACCTCTTTTTTGGCTTAAGTTTGCTCAGTGAATTTTATGGGCCTTGAAACTAGAGTCCTGATGAATATACTTACACCAATCTCTGGCAGGGGCGGAGGGGAAAGTCCCACTCGTCTTCATCCTAGTTTCCCCAAGAAGTTTTTCTAACCTGAGATTCCACCTCAAACCAATCCAAAACAATGATTACCTTTTCATTCTCATCCTTGTCTAGACCCTGAATTCTAAAATAAAATGGTTTTTTAATATAGGAATCATGGAGAAGAAAGAAAAATTACTGAAACCGATAAGGGAGTTAGATAATAATTATGTATGGAGAGCCTACTCAGTGCTCTCCCTGAGTGGACAAGCATGAGCAGATGCACAAAGGCTTGCCATATGATGCTTGTATCATAGTGGGAGGGGAGAAACAACAAACATTTTAAATAAGATAGTTTCAGAGAGTGATACATGCAAGGAAGGAAATCATATATGACAAGGAAACACAGACCAGCCACTCAAAACTACTAGATAAGACAAGGAGAAAGATGAGGCAGAGAAGACAGCCTCATACTTTTAATCAATACCATTTATTAAGGGGTTAACTCTGTGCCAGGCACTGCTAAGTATTTTAAATACCCTCACAACAAACCTATGAGATGATATTGTCATCCCCATTTTTTAGATGGACAAATAAGTTCCAAGAGGTTTCTAACTTGCCCAAGATAAGAGCTGGGGAGACATGAAGGCAGAGCATCAATCCAAATGCATCTTACTACAAAGCTTATACCCTTAACCACCTATAAAGAATAACAAAACAATAAGGTGAGTCTTTCTTTTAGTCACCCAGAAGAGTCTGGCTCAGACATTGTTGCTTCCTGGCAAAAAGGACAATGAAATCCTTTCAAATACATGTGCTCTTCTGAAAATCAAATGCAAGTGCCTCCTGCTCAGTGAGGCCACCTTGTATTTCTTAGCAGAAACAGAGTAGCCAACTGCTCAGGGCACATAAAAGCTATTTTTGGAGAAACCATCTCAGAATGGAAAAAGAAAGAAGGTTGAATCTTATGACATGATTTCCCCAAACAGTGGTGGGGAATTGTTGTAAAATGTCTCATAAAATCCCATCATATGTACAAATGGCATGGACTTAAACAAGCTGAACAACGATTGAGTGAGTCATTGAACGTTTGGGCTGGATTTCCAACAGCCAGGAGAGCCCCAGGCACAGTTCTTTGTTTACAGGTGCTAAACAATCCATCACAACCCCTCCTTTTAAGCTCTGTCCTCCCTCTCCCTAGGCATGCCACTCTCGTCCTCCCTCTCATTCCCTTGATAGGTTAGTGTATGTGTTTTCTAATAACAGTTTCAGGTGACCGAAGTCATCTATCTTTCTGAATCTTATTTATAGGTGGGCAGATTCTAAATTTAGGCCTCTATAACCAGATCCAGGCAGAACGCTTGACATCCAAGCAATGAACAAAAATGAATGCAAGAGCACTGGGTGACTTAGGTGTGCAATAGATTTATGGAATGGTGGCTCTATTCCAATTAAAAGAAATAAAACTTCCATTCTAACGCTACTACCCTAGAATTCGCACAATCTAAAATAACTGTTATTGACTTTACCTATACGTTGTCTATGAAATAAAACTATACTAGATCAATTAACATTTTCGAGTACTTTAGTAAAGCTAACACCCTGAAATTACATACAAAGAGTGATATTTGGCCAGGTTTCACTAATAATAATATTAAGTGCCCAATAAACATCAGCATGTATCAGATCTCATCAGACTAAGTTTTACCACAAGCCTGTGGCATAGATACCATTATATCCACTTAAAAAAAAAAGCAGGGGGGGGCAGTGGAGCCAAGATGGCCGAATAGGAACAGCTCTGGTCTACAGCTCCCAGACCCAGCGACACAGAAGCTGGTGATTTCTGCATTTCTGTTTGAGGTACTGGTTTCATCTCACTAGGGAGTGCCAAACAGTGGGTGCAGGACAGTCGGTGAAGCTCATTGTGTGCGAGCCGAAGCAGGGTGAGGCATTGCCTCACTCGGGAAGTGCAAGGGGTCAGGGAGTTCCCTTTCCTAGTCAAAGAAAGGGATAACAGACAGCACCTGGAAAATCGGGTCAGTCCCACCCTAATACTGTGCTTTTCCAATGGGCCTGGAAAACGGCACACTAGGAGATTGTGTCCCGCACGTGGCTCAGAGGGTCCTATGGCCATGGAGTCTCGCTGATTGCTAGCACAGCAGTCTGAGATCAAACTGCAAGGTGGCAGTGAGGCTGGGGGAGGGGTGCCCACCATTGCCCAGGCTTGCTTAGGTAAACAAAGCAGCCAGGAAGCTCAAACCGGGTGGAGCCCACCACAGCTCAAGGAGGCCTGCCTGCCTCTGTAGGCTCCACCTCTGGAGGCAGGGCACAGACAAACAAAAAGTCAGCAGGAACCTCTGCAGACTTAAATGTCCCTGTCTGACTGACAGCTATGAAGAGACTAGTGGTTCCCCGAGCACACAGCTGGAGATCTGAGAATGGGCAGACTGCCTCCTAAAGTGGGTCCCTCACCCCCGAGCAGCCTAACTGGGAGGCACCCCCCCAGTAGGGACAGACTGACACCTCACTCGGCCGGGTACTCATCTGAGACAAAACTTCCAGAGGAACTATCAGACAGCTGAATTTGTGGTCTCACGAAAATCTGCTGTTCTGCAGCCACCGCTGCTGACACCCAGCCAAACACGGTCTGGAGTGGACCTCTAGTAAACTCCAACAGACCTGCAGCTGAGGGTCCTGTCTGGGAGAAGGAAAACCAACAAACAGAAAGGACATCCACACCAAAAACCCATCTGTACATCACCATCATCAAAGACCAAAAGTAGATAAAACCACAAAGATGGGGAAAAAACAGAGCAGAAAAACTGGAAACTCTAAAAAGCAGAGCACCTCTCCTCCTCCAAAGGAACGCAGCTCCTCACCAGCAACGGAACAAAGCTGGATGGAGGATGACTTTGACGAGTTGAGAGAAGAAGGCTTCAGACGATCAAACTACTCTGAGCTACGGGAGGAAATTCAAAACAATAGCAAAGAAGTTAAAAACTTTGAAAAAAAATTAGAAGAATGGATAACTAGAATAACCAACGGAGAGAAGGGCTCAAAGGAGCTGATGGAGCTGAAAGCCAAGTATCGAGAACTACGCGAAGATTGCAGAAGCCTCGGTAGCAGATGCGATCAACTGGAAGAAAGGGTATCGCTGATGGAAAATGAAATGAATTAAATGAAGCAAGAAGGGAAGTTTAGAGAAGACAGAATAAAAAGAAATGAAGAAAGCCTCCAAGAAACTTGGGACTATGTAAAAAGACCAAACCTACGTCTGATTGGTGTACCTGAAAATGACGGGGAGAATGGAACCAAGTTGGAAAACACTCTGCAAGATATTATCCAGGAGAACTTCCCCAATCTAGCAAGGCAGGCCAACATTCAGATTCAGGAAATACAGAGAACGCCACAAAGATACTCCTCGAGAAGAGCAACTCCAAGACACATAATTGTCAGATTCACCAAAGTTGAAATGAAGGAAAAAATGCTAAGGGCAGCCAGGGAGAAAGGTTGGGTTACCCAAAAAGGGAAGCCTATCAGACTAACAGCTGATCGCTCTGCAGAAACTCTAAAAGCCAGAAGAGAGTGGGGGCCGATATTCAACATTCTTAAAGAAAAGAATTTTCAACCCAGAATTTCATATCCAGCCAAACTAAGCTTCATAAGTGAAGGAGAAATAAAATACTTTACAGACAAGCAAACGCTGAGTGATTTTGTCACCACCAGGCCTGCCCTAAAAGAGCTCCTGAAGGAAGCACTAAATATGGAAAGGAACAACCGGTACCAGCCCCTGCAAAAACATGCCAAATTGTAAAGACCATCAAGGCTAGGAAGAAACTGCATCAACTAACGAGCAAAATAACCAACTAACATCACTATGACAGGATCAGATTCGCACATAACAATATTAACTTTAAATGTACATGGGCTAAATGCTCCAATTAAAAGACACAGACTGGCAAACTGGATAAGGAGTCAGGACCCATCAGTGTGCTGTATTCAGGAAACCCATCTCACGTGCAGAGACACATATAGACTCAAAATAAAGGGATGGAGGAAGATCTATCAAGCAAATGGAAAACAAAAAAAGGCAGGGGTTGCAATCCTAGTCTCTGATAAAATAGACTTTAAGCCAACAAAGATCAAAAGAGACAAAGAAGGCCATTACATAATGGTAAAGGGATCAATTCAACAAGAAGAGCTAACTATCCTAAATATATACGCACCCAACACAGGAGCACCCAGATTTGTAAAGCAAGTCCTGAGTGACCTACAAAGGGACTTAAACTCCCACACAATAATAATGGGAGATTTTAACACCCCACTGTCAACATTAGACAGATCAACAAGACAGAAAGTTAACAAGGATATCC
The DNA here is from genome assembly GCF_028878055.3 of Symphalangus syndactylus. NCBI lineage: Eukaryota > Metazoa > Chordata > Mammalia > Primates > Hylobatidae > Symphalangus > Symphalangus syndactylus. Next base: position 40,290,093 of record NC_072429.2, read on the forward strand.
AGGAATTGAACTCAGCTCTGCACAAAGTGGACCTAGTAGACATCTACAGAACTCTCCACCCCAAATCAACAGAATATACATTTTTTTCAGCACCACACCACACCTATTCCAAAATTGACCACATAGTTGGAAGTAAAGCTCTCCTCCGCAAATGTAAAAGAACAGAAATTATAACAAACTGTCTCTCAGACCACAGTGCAATCAAACTAGAACTCAGGATTAAGAAACTCACTCAAAACTGCTCAACTACATGGAAACTGAACAACCTGCTCCTGAATGACTATTGGGTACATAATGAAATGAAGGCAGAAATAAAGATGTTCTTTGAAATCAACGAGAACAAACACACAACATACCAGAATCTCTGGGACACATTCAAAGCAGTGTGCAAAGGGAAATTTATAGCACTAAACGCCCACAAGAGAAAGCAGGAAAGATCCAAAATTGACACCCTAACATCACAATTAAAAGAACTAGAAAAGCAAGAGCAAACACATTCAAAAGCTAGCAGAAGGCTAGAAATAACTAAAATCAGAGCAGAACTGAAGGAAATAGAGACACAAAAAACCCTTCAAAAAATTAATGAATCCAGGAGCTGGTTTTTTGAAAACATCAACAAAATTGATAGACCACTAGCAAGACTAATAAAGAAGAAAAGAGAGAAGAATCAAATAGATGCAATAAAAAATGAAAAAGGAGGTATCACCACCGATCCCACAGAAATACAATCTACCATCAGAGAATACTACAAACACCTCTATGCAAATAAACTAGAAAATCTAGAAGAAATGGATAAATTCCTCGACAAATACACCCTCCCAAGACTAAACTAGGAAGAAGTTGAATCTCTGAATAGACCAATAACAGGTTCTGAAATTGTGGCAAAAATCAATAGCTTACCAACCAAAAAGAGTCCAGGACCGGATGGATTCACAGCTGAATTCTACCAGAGGTACAAGGAGGAACTGGTACCATTCCTTCTGAAACTATTCCAATCGATAGAAAAAGAGGGAATCCTCCCTAAGACATTTTATGAAGCCAGCATCATCCTGATACCAAAGCCTGGCAGAGACATAACCAAAAAAGAGAATTTCAGACCAATATCCTTGATGAACATTGATCCAAAAATCCTCAATAAAATACTGGCAAACCGAATCCAGCAGCACATCAAAAAGCTTATCCACCATGATCAAGTGGGCTTCATCCCTGGGATGCAAGGCTGGTTCAACATACGTAAATCAATAAATGTAATCCAGCATATAAACAGAACCAAAGACAAAAACCACATGATTATCTCAATAGATGCAGAAAAGGCCTTTGACAAAATTCAACAACGCTTCATGCTAAAAACTCTCAATAAATTAGGTATTGATGGGACGTATCTCAAAATCATAAGAGCTATCTATGACAAACCCACAGCCAATATCATACTGAATGGGCAAAAACTGGAAGCATTCCCTTTGAAAACTGGCACCAGACAGGGATGCCCTCTCTCACCACTCCTATTCAACATAGTGCTGGAAGTTCTGGCCAGGGCAATCAGGCAGGAGAAGGAAATAAAGGGTATTCAATTAGGAAAAGAGGAAGTCAAATTGTCCCTGTTTGCAGATGATATGATTGCATATCTAGAAAACCCCATCGTCTCAGCCCAAAATCTCCTGAAGCTGATTAGCAACTTCAGCAAAGTCTCAGGATACAAAATCAATGTACAAAAATCACAAGCATTTTGTACACCAATCAAAGACAAACAGAGAGCCAAATCATGAGTGAACTCCCATTCACAATTGCTTCAAAGAGAATAAAATACCTAGGAATCCAACTTACAGGGGATGTGAAGGACCTCTTCAAGGAGAACTACAAACCACTGCTCAATGAAATAAAAGAGGATACAAACAAATGGAAGAACATTCCATGCTCATGGGTTGGAAGAATCAATATCGTGAAAATGTCCATACTGCCCAAGGTAATTTATAGATTCAATGCCATCCCCAACAAGCTACCAATGACTTTCTTCACAGAATTGGAAAAAAATACTTTAAAGTTCATATGGAACCAAAAAAGAGCCCGCATCGCCAAGTCAATCCTAAGCCAAAATAACAAAGCTGGAGGCATCATGCTACCTGACTTCAAACTATACTACAAGGCTACAGTAACCAAAACAGCATGGTACTGGTACCACAACAGAGACATAGATCAATGGAACAGAACAGAGTCCTCAGAAATGATGCTGCATATCTACAACTATCTGATCTTTGACAAACCTGACAAAAACAAGAAATGGGGAAAGGATTCCCTATTTAATAAATGGTGCTGGGAAAACTGGCTAGCCATATATAGAAAGCTGAAACTGGATCCCTTCCTTACACCTTATACAAAAATTAATTCAAGATGGATTAAAGACTTACATGTTAGACTAAAACCATTAAAATCCTACAAGAAAAGCTAGGCAATACCATCCAGGACATAGGCGTGGGCAAGGACTTCATGTCTAAAACACCAAAAGCAATGGCAACAAAAGCCAAAATTGACAAATGGGATCTAATTAAACTAAAGAGCTTCTGCACAGCAAAAGAAACTACCATCAGAGTGAACAGGCAACCTACAGAATGGGAGAAAATTTTTGCAACCTACTCATCTGACAAAGGGCTAATATCCAGAATCTATGATGAACTCAAACAAATTTACAAGAAAAAAACAAACAACCCCAACAAAAAGTGGGCAAAGGACATAAACAGACACTTCTCAAAAGAAGACATTTATGCAGCCAAAAAACACAGGAAGAAATGCTCATCATCACCGGCCATCAGAGAAATGCAAATCAAAACCATAGTGAGATACCATCTCACACCAGTTAGAATGGCCATCATTAAAAAATCAGGAAACAACAGGTACTGGAGAGGATGTGGAGAAATAGGAACACTTTTACACTGTTGGTGGGACTGTAAACTAGTTCAACCATTGTGGAAGTCAGTGTGGCGATTCCTCAGGGATCTAGAACTAGAAATACCATTTGACCCAGCCATCCCATTACTGGGTATATACCCAAAGGACTATAAATCATGCTGCTATAAAGACACATGCACACGTATATTTATTGCGGCACTATTCACAATAGCAAAGACTTGGAACCAACCCAAATGTCCAACAATGATAGACTGGATTAAGAAAATGTGGCACATACACACCATGGATTACTATGCAGCCATAAAAAATGATGAGTTCATGTCCTTTGTAGGGACATGGATGAAACTGGAAAACATCATTCTCAGTAAACTATCGCAAGGACAAAAAACCAAACACCGCATGTTCTCACTCATAGGTGGGAATTGAACAATGAGAACTCATGGACACAGGAAGGGGAACATCACACTCCAGGGACTGTTGTGGGGTGGGGGGAGGGGGGAGGGACAGCATTAGGAGATATACCTAATGCTAAATGACGAGTTAATGGGTGCAGCAAAACAACATGGCACATGGATACATATGTAACAAACCTGTACATTGTGCGCATGTACCCTAAAACCTAAAGTATAATAATAAAAAAAGGAGGGGGGGAGAAAACTGAGCCTTGGCCATTAAGTTTGCTGTCCAAGGGCACAAAAACCAGGCAGACACATGATTCAGATCTGAATTCAGAACCATCAGGAATACCTCAAAGACTGGAGCACTGGGCAAGGAAGCTGCAGAAGAAGTTGCTATGAAGGGGAGAGCATTCAATCAACGAGATGTCTTCAGAGTTCTCTTACATTAGATAAGGTCTCAATATTGGGTAGAACTCTAGAAATGGTTTGATATTCTCTTAAATTCCCCCATACATACACACACTTCATTCAATATCCCCTAATGTCTAAGAATGTGGGCTTTGGAGTTGGATGGTCCCAGCTTCTGCCACTTTACAGGCCCTGTGGCCTTTAGCAAATTATTTAACCTCTCTAAGACTCATTGCCCTCGTCATCTATCAAATGGCAATAACAATTGAATTTGATGCCTAGAATTGTTGTGAAGATTAAGTGAAACAGTATACATAACTTAGAATGTGGCAAGAATTCAATAAATCATAGTTATTCAAATGGCTGGCTTCTCTGATTCTTATCACCAGCTGAGTATGACAAACTATCAGGCCCTACTATGTAGTGTTTCATTTTAACAGCTGCAAGATTTCTTTATTCAAGTCAACAAAAACAACAGTAAGAGCAACAGCAGCAACACCAGCTAGTTTACTTTTTATTGAGCATTTATCTGCCAGGTCCTATATGACATCTCTTAAAATCTTCCTAAATGCCCTAGGAAGTCAGTTTCCCATTTTACAAATATAGAAAGTTAGCCTAAAATATGTTAAGCAGCTTGTACAGCTTATGCAACCAAAGAGGGCAGAACCAAGATCCTGAGCCTAGAGCTCCTAACCAGCATGCCACACATAACCAGCATGCTACAGGTAACCAGCACACTACACGTAACCAGCATGCTACAGGTAACCAGCATGCTACACATAACCAGCATGCTACACATAACCAACATGTTATTCAATGAAACACTAGTCCCATGAGAGAATCTTAGGGGCAAAGGGGAAGGGGAAGCTCTGTGGTCGTAGGAATATGAGAATGCCCTTGCCAGGAGCACCACAATGGACACTAGCATAATAATGGCTAGTTATAAATAAGGGACTAGCACAGGTTTGAGCACTCAGTAGGCTACCAATGAAAAGCTCTAAATAATGCCATCCCTGCTCAAAAATATTCAGCCCACAAAACAGAGAACATAATGAGAGAAAGCCCAGGGCATAGAAGAGATGCGAGGCTCATGGAGAGACATGGCTAATGAGAAAATCCTCAAGGCAGGAAAAGGCTGATATATTATGTGAGCCAAAATTGCCAAATTTTTCTAGATTTGAGGGTAGCCAAAACCTAAAACCCATAAAACACCTAGGAGCCATCCTCCGTTTCCCTCACTCCATTCTTGCCCACACTGAATCCATAAGTGGATTCTCTCAGTACACATAGGACCTGGCACCAAATTCCAGAGCCTCCAGGAAAAATCGTGACCCCCATCTATTTATTGCCATCATACCATTGATAACTACCCTGGTCCAAGCCACCGTCATCTCTCACTTTAACCACCGCAGGAGCCTCCAACTGCCCTTCCCGCTCCCATTCCTCCCCACACCTACAACCTAGTCCACACACAGCAGCTAGAGTGACCTTCCCACCACCACCATAAATCAAAATATGTCAAGTATCCACATAAAATCCTCCAGCTGTACTTAGAATACAATCCAAATTTCTTATTATGAACTCTTAGTTCTAGACTGCACACCTCTCTAATCATCTCACACCACACTTTCCTGCCACACTCTCTCCTTTCCTGTTTGTTGAATGACCCCATCTCTTTATCCTACCAGGCTTGAACTCACAGCTCCCTTGCCTGGAACACTCTTTCCCCAGATCTTCATGTGACTGGCCCTTTCTTTACCTTCACTGTCATATCCTTGGAAGAGCCCTCCCCGACCTCCCATCCTACCCATCTTCCGTGGCATCATCACCCTCCCAGCACCCACCGGTACCTGAAATGTCCCGTGTGCCTGCGTTTCATCATTCCCACTGGAATGCAGGCTTCACAAGAGCAGGGGCTTCCCTCTGGTTCACAACTGCTCCTCCGTAGCACATAGTAGGAGTGCAAAGAGTATCTAAGGAGTGAATAGGTGGTTACATGGTTTCTGTGTTGGTGCTTCTTTGAGCAAATGGAGTAAAGGGGTCACATCTAGTGGTAGGAAGGGAGACAGGGAGGCGGAGCAGCACCTGCCAGACTAGGCCTCCAGGGGAACCAGCTACAGCACAGAGCCTTCCAGAGACACACATGCCTCACCCAGGAACCCTCAGAAGCTCTGAAGAACAGTTCGGTGTCCCTCCCACAAACTGTGGCGTTAAAAAATAGGCAGCTTTATGAGGTTAGGGGACTCAGAGTTATGCAATCTAGATTATCAAATTCACTCTTCACAACTTGCCACTGAAGTCAGAATAATCCCTAAATCACAAAATGAGGAAAGTCAGTCTTGGAGAGCTTAAGTCACTGCCTAGGGTAGAATCTGTGCCCTCCCACCAGATTCAGAATATTAGAATCTGTCTGCCAACCATTCTAATATTTATCTTGTGCCACTTGCCATCTCAATTGCCACTTTTGGTATAATCTAGGGCTGTAAAATATACTTCATTGAGGAGTCAACTGAGAGAAAAATATATTTTTCACACATATCAAACTCAAGGTGATGTCAGAATGAAGAAGAAACTTAGAAGTACTGTGTTTACAGATTTATTTCACTCTTTTCCACCTCTATGCTTGACGGGGGAGTGAGGCTGGGGAAGAAATATCCCTAAGAGAAGGTCTGGGACTCCTGCATTCCAATGAGACCACCACAGAGGAGCTGGCACCAAATTCCAGAGCCACTAGGGACTATGCTGGATTGGAATTTATAACCTTTAGTTTTTCTGGCTCCTCTTAATGTGATTTTTCCCTGCAATGATATCTGTGAATGATGAATAATTGACATAATATTCAACACGTATGAAGATAGATGTGTTCACAAGGCTATCAATCTATCCATTTTAATGCTTCCTTTGCCCACATCCCTGATGGGCCTAGAGATGAATGGGGGAGGGGAGGTCCTGCAGAACCTGGGAATGAAGACAATAGAACAGCCTCAAATTATAGTGTTTTCAGGATTGTTTTGGGGTGGGGGAGAAGAACTTTGGTTCAGCGGCACCTTGTTAAGACTCTCTGGGGAGCCACTAGTCAGGCAGAGAGGCAGATCCCAGTGATGAATGGACTTCTCAGACCTTTTTTTCTTAGTACCTTTTCTCAGCCATAAGATGACTGAAAAAAATACAGATTCAGAAACACACAAAAAGATACACACAGAGATATATACAATCATATATGGATACATGCACCCATACAGAAATAAACACACACACACACACACACACACACACACACAATCTGAGCCTGGCAAAAGCCTGCTTAATTTTTAGAAGGTCTGCTAATTTTAGAAGGCTGCGCCCTGTTTAGGTTAAAAAAAAAAAAAAAAGTAAAATGACCTACAGGGCAAGTTTTGTCTTTAGAATAAGAAAGATAGAGAGAATCTACTAAATTGGGGGGATACAGTATTTTCAATGACTCTTGGGGAAATGTGAATAAATTTCCCAAAACTAAGTTTTGATGAATACTAGTAAGACCTTTTTTAATTCTTAGACATTGGCCAGGCATGGTGGCTCACACTTACAATCCTAGCACTTTGGGAGGCCGAGGCAGGTGGATTGCCGGAGCTCAGGAGTTTGATACCAGCCTGGGCAACATGGTGAAACCCCATCTCTACTAAAATATAAAAAATTGGCAAGGTGTGGCAGCACGCACCTGTAGTCCTAGCTTTGGGAGGCTGAGGCAGGAGAATTGCTTGAACCTGGGAGGCGGAGGTTGCAGTGATCCGAGATTGTGCCACTACACTCCAGCCTGAGTGACAGAGCGAGACTTCATCTCAAAAAAAAAAAAAAAAAGAAAAAAGAAAATAATTCTCAGACATTACAAGACCAACCCAAAGACAAGCATGTATTATAATGTTAGGAAATTTCTCAGCTTGCTTTTATAAATAGAATCCCTTTTAACCAATTTGGTTAACAGTAATGGGAGGTGAGAAGTTAGCAGTGAGACTAATACATATGAATACAAGATGTTGAGGTTACTATTACAATAATTATTCTGTTCTACAAACTTTAACATTTCTAGTATACCTATAAAATCCATTCCCCCAAGTGGCCAATAGAACTCCAATTACATGTTTGTAAATATTATACAATGTTGCCACTTGGCATTCTATGATCTTGAACTTCTCAATCAGTCTCAAGGTGATCAAATTGCCTATCTTTTAAAATAATGATGAATGTGATACAGGGTCATCTAATACGATTCCAAAATATTAAGAATCTTAGTCATTAGGACAGAATTGACAGATAACATTAACTGAACTCTTATTTGGCCAGACACTGCACTCACAGATTTTCCTTCATTGTCCCATATAACCCTTACACCACACCATGAAGGTACTATTAACCTTACTTTACAATTGAAAAAAGTGAAGTTAAGAAATATGAAACTGTCCTGTACTAGATAAGTGGCAGAACAGAGTTAGATCTTGCTCCCCATCTCATTCTATTTTCTGTGCTGTAATTGAATACCCAAGACTGAGTAATTTATAAATTTATAAAGAAATTTATTTTTTACAGTTCTGGAGGCTGGGAAGTCCAAGAGCATAGTGCTGACATCTGGTGAGGACCTTGTAGTTGCATCATAACATGGCAGAGGACATCACAGGACAAGAGGGCAAAAGCATGTATGTCAACTCAGTTCCCTCTTCCCCTTCTTATTAAAGCCACTAGGTCCATAATGGGGAGCTCCACCCTGATGAACTTATTTAATCCTAATTACCTCCCAAAGACCCTACCTTCAATCAGCATAAGAATTTGGGGGTTAAGTTTCCAATACATAAAATTTGGAGGACTCATTCAAACCATAGAACTCCCCTACCCACTGACATTCTGACAGTAAATGCTCTTAACAAGTACATGATTGTGTATAAAATGTCTAAGTGATTGATATGGTTTGGCCATGTCCCCACACAAATCTCATCTTGAATTGTAACTCCCACAGTTCCCATGTGTCATGGGAGGAACCTGGTGGGAAGTGATTAAATTATGGGGGCAGGACTTTCTTGCACTGTTCTCATGATAGTGAATGAGTCTCACAAGATCTGATGGTATTAAAAATGGTAGTTTCCCTGCATAAGCTCCCTCTTCTCTTGTCTGCTGCCATGTGAGACATGGCTTTCACCTTCTGCCATGATTGTGAGGCCTCCCCAGCCACGTGGAACTTTAAGTCCAATAAATCTCTTTCTTTTGTAAATTGCCCAGTCTCAGGTATGTCTTTGCCAGCAGTGTGAAAATGGACTAATACAGTAAATTGGTACCAGTAGAGTGGGACACTGCTAAAAGATACCTGAAAATGTGGAAGTGACTTTGAAACTGGGTAGCAGGCAGAGGTTGGAACAGTTTGGAGGGCTCAGAAGAAGACAGGAAAAGGTAGGAAAGTTTGGAACTCCCTAGAGAATTGTTGAATGGCTTTGACCAAAATGCTTATAATAATATAGACAATGAAATCTAGCCTGAGGTGGTCTCAGATGGAAATGAGTAACTTGTTGGGAACTAGAGCAAAGGTGACTCTTGTTATGTTTTAGCAAAGAGACATGGCATTTTGCCCCTGCCCTAGAGATTTGTGGAACTTTGAACTTGAGAGAGATGATTTAGGGTATCTGGTGGAAGAAATTTCTAAGCAGCAAAGCATTCAAGATGTTACTTGATGCTGTTAAAGGCATTCAGTTGTATACGGGTAGCAAAATATAAAAGTTCTGAAAATTTGCAGCCTAACAATGCAATAGAAAAGAAAATCCCATTTTCTGAGGAGAAATTCAAGCCTGCTATAAAAATTTGGATAAGTAATGAGGAGTCAAACGTTAATACCCAAGACAATGGGTAAAATTTCCCCAGGGCATGTCAGAGGTCTTCATGGCAGCCCCTCCCATCACAGGCCCAGAGACCTAGGAGAAAAATATGGTTTCATGGTCTGGGCCCAGAGTCCCCATGCTGTGTGCAGCCTAGGGACTTGGTGCATCCCAGCTGCTCCAGCTGTGGCTGCAAGGGATCAATGTAGCACTCAGACCATGGCTTGAGGGGCTGCAAGCTTCAAGCCTTGGCAGCTTCCATGTGGTGTTGAGCCTGCAAGTGCACAGAAGTCAAGAATTGAGGTGGGGAACCTCTGCCTAGATTTCAGAAGATGTGTGGACGTGCCTGCATGCCCAGGCAGAAGTTTGCTGCAGGGGCAGGGCCCTCATGGAGAACCTCTGCTAGGGCAATGCAGAAGGGAAATGTGGGGTCAGAACCTCCACACAGAGTCCCTACTAGGGCACCCCCTAGTGGAGCTGTGAGAAGAGGGCCACTGTCCCCCAGACCCCAGAATGGTAGATCCACTGACAACCCGCATTTAGCACCTGGAAAAGCCACAGACACTCAATGCCAACCTGTGAAAGCAGCTGGGAGGGACGCTGTACCCTGCAAAGCCACAGGGGCAGAGCTGACCAAGACTGTGGGAACCTACCTCTTGAATCAGCATGACCCGGATGTGAGACCTGGAGTCAAAGGGGAACATTTGGGAGTTTTAAGATTTGACTGCTCTGCTAGATTTCAGACTTGCATGGGGCCTGTAGCCCTTTAATTTTGGCCAGTTTGTCCCATTTTGAAGGGCTGTATTTACCCAATGCCTGTACCCCACTGTATCTAGGAAGTAACTAACTTGCTTTTGATTTTACAGGCTAATAATTATGTGGAAGGGGTTTGCCTTGTCTCAGATGAGATGTTGGACTGTGAACTTTTGAGTTAATGTTGACATGAGTTAAGACTATCTCATCTTGAATTGTAACTCCCACAATTCCCATGTGTCATGGGAGGAACCCAGTGGGAGATTATTGAATTATGGGGCAGGTCTTTCCTGCACTGTTCTCATGATAGTGAATGAGTCTCACGGATCTGATGGTTTTAAAAACAGGAGTTTCCCTGCACAAGCTCTCTCTTTGCCTGCTGCCATCCAAGTGAGATGTGACTTGCCCTTCCTTTCCTTCCACCATGATTGTGAGGCCTCCCCAGCCATGTGGAACTGTAAGTCCATTAAACCTCTTTCTTTTGTAAGTTGCCCAGTCTGGGGTATGTCTTTATCAGCAGCATGAAAACAGACTAATACAGTGATCAAACTGAAATACATTATTTTGGGAGGAAATGGCATAAGGAAATCATTTGTAAGCTGATTAAGTCTAACATATGCCCTCAAAAAACTTGCAACTGACTTTTTTTTAATTTAACTGCAAGTGAATTTTTAAAAACTTACAAACCCTCGTGTTGAAGGCTGACTTTCAATACGATGCAGCAAGAAAGCTGTTCTGCCACATACAAAACCCCAACCCAGAAGCAGGTCATCTACGAATGGTTTAGTGCCAGGTTCCCCATGCAATCAACTTTTTATTTACTAAAATTTCTGAAAACAATAGGCTTATTACTAAAAATTCCAACAGAACACAAACTATTTTTATTCTTCAGTCAGATCAGAACCAAATGTTTACTTCAGGGACATTTGCCACCAATGAGCGTTGGGTAGTCTATAAACTCCCTAAAGTTAAAGTCAGATGTATGTGTACCTACATGGATTTCTCTGGAATGAAAGTCCATAGCTTTTACCAGTTTTTCAAAGGGTTCCAGGACCACTATACCAGAAATAGACAATATTTGGATAGTGAACCAAGAAAAGGACTCCTAGAAATTTCTTCTTCCCCAAGGTAATAGAGGTGCATATCAACAAAGTAGCAACATTTCAAGGGGAAAAAAGAAAGATTGCATTAAAGGTGCGTGATTTTTAACTTACAACTGTCTACCTTTACTTATATAACAATATACCTCTTTCTTCTTGAGCCCACCAAGCAATGTTTGGGACTTAGCCTGTTTCAGAGAGTAAAGATTCTTCTGAATTACTTTTGGCCTTGGGCAATTTTATGGGCATTGTGGTAACACAGAGCTTTCCCAGACTCACACTTGTAATCTTCACCTCTTTGACATTACGTTAAGAATAGTAGTAAAATTGTATAGTAAATTATATTTTTAAGTGAAAAAAGTAGAGTATTGAACAGTATATCTAATGTGTTTTCATTTGTATTTTTAAAAAAGAAATGAAAAAGAAGAGGTGAGAGAAAATGTACATATTTGCTTGTATTTATATAGAACATCTCCTAAAGCTCACACAAGAAACTGCTAACATTGGATGCTTCCAGGGAGGAGATAGGGTAGGCAAGAGATAACTGACTGTTTACTTTTATTACTTTTGAAGCCATTCAAATGTACAATTTTTAGAAATGCTTTCAGGAAAATCAAAGAATAGCAAGATTGCATCTTCATTTCCTATTTGGTTAAACTCATTATTTCTATTTTTCTTAACTGAAATATATGCCACTGGAACTTTACTAGCTTCTTTCTAAAGTCAACCAGAAGTTCAAGCACGTGAATTGTCATACCAGCCTCTTAGAATAGAGAAAACACTATCAACTATTCTAAAACATTTAGAAAATTCTGCTGCCTTTAGTTGCAATGTATAGCAGTTTATATATACAATAACTTTTGATTCAATATTGCACAATAATACGAATTTCTGAAGACATTTAAACCAACAATGAGATATCCACATGCTATGGTATGAAGGTTCCCCCAAAATTCATGTGTTGAAACTTAATGGCTAAGAGGAGGGACCTTTTGAGAAGTGATTAATTATAAGGATTACTGCCTTATAAAAGAGGTGATACAAACTAGCTTAGACCCTTTTGCCCTTCTATCCCTACCAGCATGTGAGGACACAGTGTTTGTCCCTTCTGGAAGATTCAACAACAAAGTGCCAACTTGGAAGCAGAGACCAGGCTCTCATCAAACACTGAACCTGCTGTCACTTTGATCTTGGACTCCCAGCCTCCAGAACTATGAGAAACAAATTTCCATTCTTTATAAATTACCCAGTCTGTGGTGTTTTGTTATAGCAGCACAAATGAACTAAGATATCATGTTTAATTTACATTTATCTTAAATCATGCTACCAAACAAATCTCTCAGCCAAGGTGACAATCAATGAACAGATTCCTTCTATGAACTCCAAGTTTGATATGAACAAAGATAGCCTCTTATCTGTCACTACAGATTTCCTTGCCTAGTAAGTTTCTTTTGATATTAACTGCAGCTAGTAAGTTTCTTTTGATATTAACTCTAAAAAGTATCTCAACCTCAGAAGTTAAAATGGGGGCTGGGGAGGAAAAGAACACAACACACCCACCAGAGTGGCCAAATTTTCAAAGAGAGACAATATCAAGTATGGACAACTATACAGAGTAATTTGAACTCTCACATATGTCTAGTGGGAATATCAAATAGTACAACCACATTCAAAAACAATGTGGCAGTTTTTAACGAAGTTAAATAGCACCTATTCCATGACTCAGAAATTTCACTCCTGAGTATGTTCCCGAGAGAACATACATGAATGTCTATAAAAGTATACGTGAATGTCTATAGTATCATTGTTCACAATAGCCAAAGACGGAAATAATACAAATATCTATTAGCAAGAAAATGAATGAACTGTGGTATACCTAGATAATACCTCTCAGCAATTTAAAAAAAAAAAAAGAACTACTACATGCAACAACTTGGATAACTATCAAATGCATTATGTTGAAAGAAGTTAATCACCAGAAAAAGGAATGCATACCTTATGCTTCCATTTACCTAAAATTCAAAACCAGACGAAATAATCTCCAGTGATAGAAAGCACATTATGATTGCCTCTGGCAGGAGGAAGGAGTTGACAGTAAAGGGAAATGAGGGAAGATTCTGGGGTGATAGGAAAGCTCTGTATTACAACTTGGGTGATCTTACATAGATGTTCATATTTGTTGAAATTTCTCAAGCTGTACATTTAAGATTCGTACATTTTTTACTCTATGTAAATTGTCTATCAATAAAATATTCTTAGCATTTGAAAAATCCACATTACAATGAGGCAAGGTGTTATGTAGTTGTTTGTGAATCTCTAATACCCAAAGAATGGGATAGAAACTGAGAGATCTGAGCAATTCTGAAAGCAATGAAATAGGAACTCCATCAGATGCAAATTCCACCTCAGTTCTGACTTTACTGCCTTGATCCTGGCAACTTACCTTCTTTTCTGTCTTTATAGAGCAGCTGCACTAGATCTGTGAATTTGTCTTTTAGTTGGCAGATCTTACTCTTTGAGAATCTATTTAAGCAGTGGACTCAACTCCAGAAAAATGAATATACATAAACCATTTTGCATAGGATCCCAGAGGGTCATAAATGATCTGAAGCCCATCAAAGATGCCAGGATAGGTGGCCCTGGAGAGATGTTTTCTCAGACTCTTCAAAGCTCAGAGGTTCCTTATTAAATTATAAGTTCTTGTTGTCTAAATTAAACCAATGGCCTCTAAAATGCAAATTGGTCCATTGGAATGTGGAAGTATTTATTATTTTAATTAAAAAATAAGTATTATGCTTTACTAACATCTAACCCATATGAAGTTAGTAATAAACAACTTATAAATAAATATATATAAGCTAGGGATTCCTGCTCAAAAATTTTATATACAAAGATATATGACCTAAAAATGTTGACCTTGCTCTTCTATTTTAGACCTTTGAATTTTATGGAATTTACATAGAAATTTCATGGAATTCCCAATGTTGGGAATTATTTTTATTTTTGCCTTTAAAAAAAAGACCCCCTACCTTTATTATAATTTTAGAAAAGAAAAGTAATAAGGTAGGAAAGACATAATTTCAGGATTTAAAAAAATCTTTAAAGCAATAAATTAAAACAATAAATTATACATAATATATTATCTTGATTTTTCAAATTTTACTATGGAAGGAAAAACTTCATTGCAAAGCATCTCCAGGGAACAGCCTTAAATGCTAATCTCATTGAATTTCAACCCTATTTTATTTTGCCTTCACCACGCTCAAATACGTGAAAAAGAAAGAGCTCAGGAATTTTTTGCTGTCAAATACCCATGCCCATATTCAGAATAAGAATTTTACTTTGGTTATATTTAAAAGTTAGACTATGAGTAGATCAAAGAGTTTTCACCTTCTTTCTGCCTCCTCTGGCTATACAGAAGACCTACTGGCAAAAACCTTGCTGATTGACTAACAAGTCTCTCAGTACTTACAAAGCAAAGGAATTCATAAATGTATCCAATATAATAACCTGGGATGGCCATAAAACTGGATGTACACAAAACTGCTCAGTGACTTGGAACCCGGTATGTTTCACTGTCCACCAAATCTTGAGCAATTGATCCTCACCAAATGCTCCAACAGACCGTGCTATTTGCCCCTTTCACAAGTAATACATGAGATAAATAGATGTGGTGATGGGAGGAGATGGGACTGGGAAGAAAAGTGTTTGTTTTTACCTTTAGGCCAGGCATTGGCCAAATCCAGCCTGCTGACTGTTTTTGCATAGCCTGCAGACTAGGAATGGCTTTTATGTTTTTCATTAGTTAAAGAAAATAAAAAGAAGAATGTTTCATGACACATGAAAATGATATGAAATTCATATCAGTGTCCATAAAGTTTCATTGGAACACAGTCCTGCTCATTAGTCTACAAATTGTCTACGGCTGTTTTGCACGGCAATGATGTAGTTGATAGAGACCACATGACCCACAAAGCCTAAAACATTTACCATCTGGTCCTTTATAGAAAGAGTCCACCAGCCCCTGCTCTAGACTGCAAGTATCCAAAGGACAGAGACCATGCTCCTGTGGTCAACATTTTGTTATATTTGCTGCCCAGCATCTACCACCTTGAGAAGACCCACCATGATTCCTTTCAGGAAAAGCCCCTCCCTCCCTCTCTATCCAGTTCTTTGGGTAGAGCCCACCTCTGTAAGGCCAGTGGATGCACCAGTTCTCCTGGGCTTGGCAGTGGGGGCGGGGACACTTGACTCAGCCATCCCAGAGCAAATCCTAGAACCTCTGAGAGTTCACTCACATTTTCCCAGGACATAAAGCTGAGCAGGTAGAATGGGAACTGCTGCCGTCTTGCTGCCCTGAGTGAGAGCTCATTGAAGAACTGAAGTTACACAGAGCAAAAGCAGCCACAGGAGAGAGAGAAGTCAGGTGCTGACTACACTGTTTGAGCCTGGATCACACAGAGTCTGAAGCCAAATCCACTCTTGAACTTTTTATTACATATTCTCTAGCCTAAACTCAGGATCATTTTTGCTTAAATTTGTCTGAATTATATTTTCTATCACGTGCAATTGAAAGAAAAAATAGAGTCCTAACCAATGCAGTCCCCTTCCCACTGCATTTCTGGCTGTACCTAGCCCCACAGCATGAACGCAGGAGGATACTATAAATGCCCACGAAAGAGGACGACAGCCTGGAGAACTTTGAGCTAGGAAGAGAAACCCTCCAGTACTTTAGAAACCCTAAAAGGCAAGATGAGTAAGAAAAAACAGCAATCTCAACAATCATTGAGTATCAACAACCAATGATTGTCAACACGTGTCCCACACTGTGCCATATATTGTTGCAAGCTTGTGTCTTATGAAAACTTGCTAAAATCCCCCGTAATGAACAGAAACTGATGCTCAAAGAGGTTATTTGTCAGAAGACATACAGGCAGAAAGAGATTTGATACAAGGTCTGTCTGCCTAACTTCAAAGCCCATGCTAATGAATCTTTTGACTATTAGAGATTCTCTACTCCAAAATAGGTCCAGTGAGATAATACAACCTGCCAAGGTCATGGGGGATAGCTCTGGGGTCAAAACTGGGTTTATGCCCTAGTTATTCCTCCCTCTGTAATCTTCAGCATCTGACCCTTCTGAATCCCAATTTCCTTACCTATAAGAAATGCAGTTGGAAAGGGCGCAGTGGCTCATGCCTGTAATCCCAGCACTTTGGGAGCCTGAGGCAGGCGGATCAGCTGAGGCCAGGAGTTCAAGACCAGCCTGGCCAACATGGCGAAACCCCATTTCTACTAAAAATACAAAAAAAAATTAGCCGGGCATGGTGGCAGGCACCTGTAATCCTAGCTACTTGGGAGGCTGAGGCAGGAGAGTCACTTAAGCCTGGGAGGCGGAGGTTGCAGTGAGCCAAGATCATGCCACTGCCCTCCAGCCTGGCGACAAGAGCGAAACTCTGTCTCAAAAAAAAAAAAAAAGGGAAAAGGAAAAGAAGGAAATGGGCTGTATCTGCCTATATCAAAACATTTCCTTGAGAATTAAATGACTAACAAATATAAAGTTCCTAGTACAGTAATTGACACAACCCAGGAACTTGATACGTGGTAGTCTTTTGCTCCCATGCCTTGGTTGGGTCAGTGTGATCCTGTTTTCTCATAAGTCTCCACTCAACCCCAGCCCCTCACAACCACAATTCTGCAAAATTCCTTCCAAAGGCAAAAGCACACACTCAGTTGCTTTTGTGGGACCTGGAGCAGGCATTAGACACTGCAAGTCAATCCTTCATGGGCTCCTATTAATGAATTGAGCTTTTAACCAGTCTGATGCAGCCAGGCCTGGAGTTCCCAAGCTGAAGCCCATTAGCATACATAGCCCCATTTACTGATAAATGCATGCAATTCATCTCCAGCGTGTCACTGTTTTATGGCTGCTTGCTGACTTGGGGCTCAAGTGATGAAGTTTAATGCAGTTGTGGTTTCTTGTTTTTAATTGGAGCTTTAGATTTCAAGAAACAAAAAAATGGTGTTTAATTAAAAATCACTCATGGTTCTTAGCTTGCTGGGCTGTAAAAATAAAATTTAAAACAATCACTCATGGGTTTACAATCCTTTGGTTCATTAAAAGGGGGGAAAAGTGTTTCAAGAAAGGAAATCTAATAGATCCATCTGGGTAAAGAAAAATCAAGGCAGCTCTTATCCTATTAAATGAAGAAAACAAAAACTAGTCATGTGTCTTTTCTGAAGACTAGGCTATCCTGTTGTCCTTCTCAGATGCTATAACCATGTCTGATGGACCAGGCACACAGAGCTAAGAGTCCATTAACTTGGCAGAGGCCAGTGGGAGAATCACATTCTGGTATCTGACATCTGTGGGTTGAGTACTAGCCCTGCAACGTATTCATATGTGACCTTGGTCAAGTTACTTAATTTATCTGAGTTTCAGTCTTCACTCTTGTAAAACAGAGATAATAATAGTACTTGATTTACACATGTGATAACGTACTTGGTTGCAAGCAACAGTGTTCAGGTAAAAAAAAAAAAAAAAAAGGAACCTACTAGAATCTACAGAACCACAGATGTACATGCATGGAAAGCCAGCAGGAGCCACGAGTGCCTTGAAGGCTGGGCATTAAGAGTATTTGTCCAGATGCTGCTGCCGGCAGCACAGATGGACTCTACCGCCCCTTGCCTCTGCCCTTTGTGTCTTGGCTCCTGCCCAAAAATCCAACACAGGTGTCTGGGAGGCTAACCTGTCTGCTAGAGGTAGGAGAGGAAAGGCGGGGCACCCTGGAGGTCTAGATTCTTTTTC
Source organism: Symphalangus syndactylus (assembly GCF_028878055.3). Taxonomy (NCBI): domain Eukaryota; kingdom Metazoa; phylum Chordata; class Mammalia; order Primates; family Hylobatidae; genus Symphalangus; species Symphalangus syndactylus. Next base: position 40,308,296 of record NC_072429.2, read on the forward strand.
AAAGGGAGACGCTCATGAAGATGCACACAAAAGCAACTCTCCCCACAATGAAAAATGTCTATGACAACAGGATGTGGTGAAGGATAAATGAGATAATGCACGGAAAGCCCCTGGCAACTTACTAAAACACAGCAGATGGCCAACAAATGACAGCTATTATTATTGCTATAATTAGCATTATTTTTAACAACTACCATTCTGGCCACCAGGGATGATACAGGCAGATGATAAAAATAGACTCATTTTAGCTGAATTCATGATAAGGGGTCGTGGGAGAGGGTAGAACTGTAGACATTCAACATATAGCCCCGATGTCTCTGAAGAATGACACGCAAGAATATCAAGGCCACTCATGAACTACCCTTAATACCAGTGTCAGCCTGGATACTGGGGCAGAGAAGGGGGAATCCCTGCTCTAGAACAAAACTGGCGCTCTTATGCCAGCTCCTCCCTCTCATTTTCCAGATTCACTGCACCACAAGCAGGCTACTCAGCTCTGCACATGAGGCTTCTTCTGTTTTAATGACTTGCCTCAAGTCCCATGTATAAGAAAGATGGATCTGAGGTCCTCCCGAGGCTAATGTGCAGGCTCAAACCTTGTAATTTACAAAGGACATGGGTATGGCTGCACATTGTTTGCATCAAAAATATAGCTGAAGTCTAAATATTAGCTCAGTGTAACTATGCAGAAAATGAAGCCTGACATGTCAATTAATTCTTTGCATCTCTCTGCTGTGTACAAGGGGGATTTTTTTTTAAAGAGTAGAAATCTCACCACAGGTTCAAGTCATATTAGTCAATGGCTTATAGCTAAAATTAAAAGTGAAATATAGTACCTTGGAAAACTGTAGTCCTGAAGTCACCGTTATCACAGAGGAAGATAATTTTTTTTTTTTTTTTTTTTTTTTTTTTGAGACAGGGTCTGGCTCTATCATCCAAGCTGCAGGGCAGTGGTGCAGTCTTGGCTCACTGCAACCTCTGCCTCTTGGGTTCAAGCAATTCTCCTGGCTGGTGAATGGTGCTCTTTAAAACGTGTGATGTGAGTTGCCTGTGGCAGCCCTAAACTGTCTTTGTGTTGCATGGTCCTTCCTCATAGTCGGAGTATAGGATGGTGTGTAAATGATGAACCTGAGCTCTCGGAAGGCTCAGAAGGGCCTTCAGTCTTCCCCCAACCCCCAAAAATAAAGTTATATTTAGCATTGGGTAAAATTTAGTGAAATTAAGAAAAATTTAGTATCAAGTTAAAGGTTACTATAATGTAGAATATATAATTATTTAGAGATATCCTACTCCACACTCCCCATCATGCTAAATATTTGATCTGTCCTAATATATTCAAGTTGTAATCCAAGTTGTAATAGTAATAATGCTAAATTATGGGAATTAATCAAAATTTATTTAAAGCTGGGCACAGTGGTGCATGCCTATAATCACAGCTACTCAAGAGGCTAAGGCAGGAGGATCATTTGAGTCCAAGAGTTTGAGCTCATCCTGTGCAACATAGCAGGACCTCGTCTCTTTAAAAAAAAAAAAAAAAAAAAGGTTTTTTTGAAACACGGTTTCACCCTGTCACCCAAGCTGGAGTGCAGTGGTGTGATCACGGCTCACTGCAGCCTCGCCCTCCCAGGCTCAGGCAATCTTCCTGCTTCAGTCTCCCAAGTAGCTGGGACCGCAGGTGTGCATCACCATGCCTGGCTAATTTTTAAGTTACTTGTAGAGATGGGTCTCACTATGGTGCCCAGGCTGGTCCCAAACTTTTGGGCTCAACTGATCCTCCCACCTCTGCCTCCCAAAGTGCTGGGATTACAAGCATGAGCTACCACTCCCACCCCCCCAAAAAATTAATTTAGTTCAGAGTTAATGTACTAGTCATTCCTTCATCCAAACAATAACTATTCAATGTCTGCTATATGCCAGGAACTGCACTGAGTTCTGGGGATGCAATAAAGAACAAAGGCAGCCAGGTACCTCAGGGAGTTTCCAGGCTAGAAAAAGAAAAAGATAGTCCAAAGAAATTCAAAGTAGTAAAAGTTATCATTGTTATTAGAGGGGACCTAGAGCTACTTCTCTAAGTAGGTATGACAAACAGGCTGGGGACTGAAGAATGAGAGTTGGTATGTAGGTGAAGAGTGGATAGGGTTAGGTGGGGAAAAGGATATTTTATCAGGCAGTGATCCAACTTTCCTTACCCTCCCTCCTTCTTAGGAAATTCAAAGTCTCTGAACATTATCATCAGTAACAGTCTGATAAGTATATATATTTCTAGACCCACCCCTGGTGTGCCAACAACCTTCAGGGCAAAAACTCTCAAATGGAAATTGTATTAAGTCTCTATAGGCAAGACAATGAAGATTATACAAATGAGTTTAACATCTGGTTCATCCCTCCTCTCAATGGTGGCCAATCTAACTTTAAAGACAAAACAATCCATAAATAGTTAAGAACAAATATCTAGGCTGTTTAAGGCAATAAAAGAAGTCTTTTTTTATTCATTAAACAAATATTTATGTTTGTGGAGCAACTATGAACTCAACATTGTGTGGGGAACAAAAATGGCTAAGATCCATGATAAGTCAAGAAAGTTTTCAATGGGTCTTAACGGGGAGTAGAAATTGGATTGGTAAGAAAGTGAAGAAATATAGCCCAGGGAGATGTAATGAAGGGAATAAAGTCAGAGAAAGGAGAAAGACGTCTTTAAGAACAGCAAGGAATCCAGTTTGGTTGTAGCTGAAGACTTGATGAAGTTGGCCAACTTCTATCCAACTGTACTCATGGACAACAATGACTGATCTCCACATTCCTCTTTTCAGATCCCAGAAATCTTTCTCACAGTTCTCCTAGCAGCCATTCCCAATAAACTGATATATGAAGCCTGTCTAGCAAAATGGTGGCACCACTGAGAGTAACAGCAGAGGAGGGAGAACTGAGCTCTGAGAGAAAAGAAAGAGGTTAATTTGATTTATTGGTAAGGATGTGTGTTTAGGAGCAAGCTAGTAAAATCCAGCAAGACCTATTAACCTGGGAATCAACCCCAAAAGGTGCTTCTAGATCAATATTCACACAACTGAGCCCTCTTTGGTAGAGAAAACCACAAACCCAGGCTACTTTGAACAAATATAAATAAGCTTTTCATTGAAGAGACTATATAATTGCAGAGAGCAGGTAGCAAATTGAGTGGATGCAGAAGTCTGCTAATGGATGGGGATAAGGGTTTTTCAAACTTTAGTCATTGATTTAACTCCTGTTGGCATAAACGAGGTGTTAAAAGATACTACAACTAACATAATCTAAAATAGTGTGTTAGCTAACACAAATTCAAGATAGCATATATAGTGTAGGTACAAGGTAATGTATATTTACTGGTCAGAGTTTAGGCAAGAAACAAAACCACTTCAGATATCTTGAGAAGAATGGGGTTTGATTCGGAGATTAGGTATTTGCGATATCACTGGAAGAGTTAGTGAACGGAATTTAAAAGGCTGCCTCTAGGCCTTCGTGGGAGTCATAAGTAGTCATCACCAAGTATTTCCAGCTCTCCACCTTCTGAGACCACTTCCTAGCCCCTTTGTGGTTGGATGGGACACATGACTTTTCTTGCCTTTTAGGGTTATACATTTCTTATGTTTATTTCCCTCTGTATGTATAAAGTACTGCAGGGCTTCCTTTTCCTTGCAATAAGATCTCCAAACCATCATCCTAATTCATGGGTATTTATAGTACCCTCCTGAGTTCATGCTACGGTGCTGGCTGCTGGGTGCTGCTGGGAACAATGATTTTGGAGACAAGGTCTCACTCTGTCATCCAGGCTGGAGTGCAGTTACACAATCTCTGCTCACTGCAACCCCACCTCCTGGGTTCAAGTAATTCTCCCACCTCAGCCTCCAGAGTGGCTGAGACTACAGGTGCGCACCACCACACCTGGCTGATTTTTGTATTTTTTGGCAGAGATGGAGTTTCACCATGTTGGCTGGCTGGTCTCAAATTCCTGACCTCAAGTCATCCACCCACCTCAGCCTCCCACAGTGCTGGGATTACAGGTGTGAGCCACCGTGCCCGGCCAGGAACATTGATTTTTGAGAGTAGATGACATGTTTTGCTTTTAGGTCACACCATTTAGTTGCCAGTACGGTTTTTGTAGGCCTCTCCACCCCTCTAGCATGATAGACCAAGTTGATGGCTGCTCCATGAGTCTAGATCCTATAGTGAGGAGACACAAAGCACAGCCCCAAGGCAATCCACAGTAGGCACACAGCACAAATGAGAAATAAGCCACCTAAAATTAGGAGGTTGTTTATTACCACAGCAGAACTTTGCCTATGCTGACTGAAACAGGGTCCGACCTCCAGATTATAAACTCCCACAGCCACCAACCACAGGACAGGAGCAGTGACTGCCACTAGGAGGCCAGGCCATTGTGGCTTCTGTGGCTACCACCACTGCTGAAGCCACAGCTTCCCCACACCATGAAGCTAAATAGCACAGAATGAACCTGGAGCCCAGCTGCTGCCAGCACTCACACACATATCAGCAGCACAAAATCTCAGAAAAACAAAACAACAAAAAAAAGGTCTTTGTCTTCCTTCCACCTTCGAAATCTCAAGGGCTTCTCCTTGCCAGAATCTAAGTTGCATCTAGAATCCCAGTGGCCAAAGGGTCAGGGGACTGTGGGTTTTCAGCCTTCTGGTCCCTGTGATGGAGGAGTCTGGGGACACAGACAGCGATGGAAACAGATGTTGAGTGCCAACAAACAAAATCTAGCACAAATCCTCAAAGTGTGCTCCAGGCCCCTCTGCATCAGGGTCACTGGGGTGCCTACCACCAGATGCCAACCATACAGAGTCAGACTTGTGGGGACCTGGGGATCTGCATTTTGACAATGGTCTATTCTATGGAAGAAGGGATTTGCCCTTAAGAGACGAAAAAAAATAAAAGATCCAAAGTATTTAATAAAATGGCTCCTATGTAAAAATCGCTTTACCACTTTAATGTCCCCTGTAAGTTTTGTGTTTCTTGCATAGTTTTAAGTCCTATTAAAGTTGTAGATTAATAGTAAGCAAACAAAATCCAACTCTTTTATTTTAAAAATTAGGAAAATGAAGCATAGAAATGTTAAGAATTTTGCTTAACATTAATTTTTTTAGTAAGAGAGACAATTGTCTAGACCAAAAAAAAAAAAAAAAAAAAAAAACAATGATTGAAAGCCAAATAAATTAGATTTAGCCTCAGAAGACATGTCTATTCACCAGCCACCTGAGTATTACGCACAGAGAAAACTTTTAATTTAGCAGCTGCAAATGGGCAGGCCTCAAGCCACAGATGTATTTTGCTATTCTACACAGTATACTTTTACAATTTGAGCAAAGCCAGGTGTGGTGGCTCATACCTATTATCAGGCACTTTGGGAGATTGAGGCAGGAGGATTGCTTGAGGCCAGGAGTTAGAGACCAGCCTGGGCAACAAAGCAAGATCCTGTATTTAAAAAAATAAATAAATAAATAAATTAGCCAGGCGTGGTGGTCCACAACTGTAATCCCAGCTACTCGGGAGGCTGAGGCAGGAGGATCCCATGAGCCCAGAAGGTCAAGGTAAGCCACGATCATACCACTACACTCCAACCTGGGTGACAGAGCAAGGCTCTATGTAAAAAAATAAATAAAATTTGAACTAATATCTAAAATTTAGGAAATTCCACATAAAAATCCATGTATTTAATTTCCCTTGAAAAGTTAAACGGTCCCACTTTTCCAGCTGACAACAACTGACTCCTCTAAGAGGCAGCTCCCAATCCTCACGTCCTTACCCCCCATCCTGACCCCCCAGACCCCCTTCCAACTGTGTGCTCTCCAGTTTGCTACTGTGCCCACCTATTTTCTTATAAAAGGTAGATTTTTACTCCTGTAAAAGATAAACAGCTGACTACAACCCAAACACCAAGAAGAAGGGAGTCGTTTCATTTTACCAAGGGTGCGATAAGGTTGTGCCAAGTGTTTACCGAAAGCATTTGGCTTGATGACACCACCCCCCACCCTACTCCACGCCTATATTTTTTATTTGGAGAACTATTTGCTCATGGATCTTTAAAGAACCCAACAGTGTCTTCTGGAAACTCAGGGTTAGGGACAATGATATTTATCATCATGCTTGAAATAGTCTTTCTTGCTGTAAAGAAATATTCTTATAACTTTATGCTGATCAAAAGTAATAGAACAAAGATAGAACCGTGAGGCGGTGCAAGTTCTTACACCTTCCCATTTCATTCATTTTTACGACTTTCCTGGCCCCTGGGGACAATTTGCCACGCTGGCCTTAAGATACTTTGTAGATAGATGTCTGCCCCACGGACCTGTTTGCAGCCTGCAGTCCGATCTCCAGTTGAGGTGAGCCCCCACCTGGTCACCTGCAGAACAGCACCCAGGAGGGCCAGCTAGTTCTCTGTTCTGGCACACAGGGCAGTTAGAGCGAGCGCTCCTCTATACAGGACACCACTGCGCTGTGTGTTTGAGGTAATTAGTTTGGCTCTAAAATTAGCAGTTAAATAAATGTTAATGAACAGCTGTTCCCAATAAACAGGATAAATTGAAATTAATAATTGCCGTATTCATTTAACAAATGAATTACCCACTTTTTAAATACACCAACATAACACACGTGTGATCTCCTGCCAAGAGGGGCCGGCCTAGGAAAATGTACTTAGTGGCAAAACAGGGTAAGCCGGGAGCCAAGCAGGGCAGATGCCGTGCCGCCCACTCTAAAGATACCAACAAAATGTGTGACTGCTTTCTTATTTTTATTCCTGTAAAAGGTTCAAATAAATATCAGATTAACTACAACCCAAACACCAAGAAGAAGGGAGTCATTTCATTTTACCAATGGTGGGGTAAGACTACATCCAGGGTTTCTTGAAGGCATTTGGCTTGATAACACCACCCCCCACCTCACTCCACCCCTGTATTTTTTATGTAGGGAACTATTTGCCCGTGGATCTTTAAAGAACCCAACTCTGTCGCATCCCAGGAGTAGAAAATTGCTAGCAACACTGAGTTCTAGGGCAGTGAGGACAAGAGCTTTAGAGGGACAATCTAGGCTCAAGTTCTGACTACACTAATTACCTCAGTTTCCTCATCGGCACAATGGGAACTGTGAGCTTTGGGTGAGATCATATAGGTCGGGTAGCTAGCACAATGTTTAGCATTTAATAGATCTTTATTATAATACATATTATTACTTTTCCTCTACAGTATAAATGACAATCAAAGTCTAAGGAACAAACTTACAAGTAAACTAAGCCTTTATCTACCGGAGCCCCACGCGCTGATGCCAGGCTCTGTCCTGGGCAGGAACACCGACGTGAACAACGCAAGGGCTCTGCCTAGAGGAGCCCATGCGCTCATGTCCCGGTGTAGCAGACATGTGAAACATGGACATAAAAGCAAGAACGTTTAGGCGCGTGCTGTGAAGAGAATAAAGGGGACAACAGAAGAGTGGCTGGGTGACTTTAGCTGCAATAACAGGAACATTTGAGGGACCACCGCTCTGAGGGAAAAGTTGAGCCAACACCTGCATGTGACTGGAAGCCTGCCATGAAGTCTCCAGGAAGAACATTCTGGAGAAGGAGCAAATGCGAAGACTCTAAAGTGGGAACAAGTACCAGCATATTCCAGCGAGAGGGTGAGTGTCATTAGAACTTAGGGACATAGCCAGTCTCAGTGGCTCATGCCTGTAATCCCAGCACTTTGGGAGGCCAAGGCACATGGATCACCTGAGGTCAGCAGTTCGAGACCAGCCTGGTCAACATGGTAAAACCCCGTCTCTACTAAAAATACAAAAATTAGCCAGGCATGGTGGCAGGTACCTGTAATCCCAGCTACTCAGAGGCTGAGGCAGGGCAATCACTTGGAACCCAAAGAGATGGAGGTTGCAGTGAGCTGAGATCGCATCATTGCACTCCTGCCTGGGCAACAAGAGTGAGATGCCATCTAAAAAAAAAAAAAAGAACTTAGGACATCACTCTGGCTGTCAAGTAGAACAAAAGTGAAAGGAGGGAGCTGAGTTAGAAGACTCTTGCAGATGGTGGCTTCCCGATAAATTGACCCAGCCTACTTCATTCCATGCAAGAGGACCCTTTCACCCCAGGAATTCCCATTACACATAGTTTTCATTATAACATGGAAGGTCATTATTGGTAGAAGACATTATAGCAAGTACAGAGCAAGTCATGCACACTCTCTCACCAGCTAGGAGTTAGACCTGGAAGGCAATCACTGGGCCACGCTAAGATCTTCACCTCCTTTGTTGGTTCCTTTGCCCCCCTCCCTACTCTCAGCATACACACAGCTAGTCACTAGCATGCTCTGCATGTGGAGAGACTCAATAATGGTTTGTGTGTCTCACACTGAAATACTATAGGCAGATACAGTATTTCAGAGTGGTAAAGAGACCTTGGTTAGCTGGGTCTGAGTCCCAGCTCTACTGTTTTCTGCCTGCGCAACCTGGACAATTTACTTAACCTCCCTCACGTGTCAGTTTCTGTCTCTGGGAATGGGGAAAATAGCACATAGTTATTGAGGAGATCAATAACAGCAATGGAAAGAGCGTAGCATGTAAGGGTGTTGGCCTACAGTGAGCCCTCAGTCAATATCAGTGCTTAGTCATAGGCCTGCAGCACACCGTTCTCTCTGACAGACACAAATCCTGTTCCAATGATAATCAAGCTGTGGCTGTAAAATAGATTGTTATATTCAATTAGAAGCAAAGTTAATGATAAAGTTAATTCATAGACAGGATGTTTGAAGTTTTACATTAAAAATGAACTTACGGGTCTGGTGGCAAACTCATGTCTCAGCAGGCATTTCTTTGGAGCCAGTATAAAGTGTTTAAAACTTCATAGTAATGTAATACTAAGTACAGGCAAAGTTAGTAAGACAGAGCTGTCGTACACTGATGGGGAGAGAGAGGGTGTAACATGCTATAGCCAGTTGAGAAGCTTTTTTTTTTTTTTTTTTTTGAGAAGGAGTCTCTGTCACCCAGGCTGGAGTACAGTGGTGCAATCTCGACTCACTGCAACCTCCACCACCTGGGTTCAAGCAATTCTCCTCTCTCAGCCTCCCAAGTAGCTGGGACTACAGGTGCACACCACTATGCCCCACTAATTTTTGTATTTTTAGTAGAGATGGGATTTCACCATATTGGTCAGGCTGGTCTCAAGCTCCTGACCACAGGTGATCTACCCGCCTCAGCCTACCAAAGTGCTGGGATGACAGGTGTGAGCCACCTCAACCGGCCAGGAGGCATTTCTAATACATCTTTTAAACATGCATCAACTTCAATCCACCAATTTCGCTTTTTTTTTTTTTTTTTTTTTCCTAAGACAGATCCTCGCTCTGTCACCCGGGCTGGAGTACGGTGGCATGATCTCAGCTCACTGCAACCTCCACCTCCAGGTTCAAACGATTCTCCTGCCTCAGCCTCCTGAGTAGCTGGGACTACAGGCATGTACCACTATACCCAGCTAATTTTTTATATTTTTAGTAGAGACGGGGTTTCACTATGTTGGCCAGGATGGTCTCGATCTCCTGACCTCACGATCCGCTCGCCTTGGCCTCCCAACGTGCTGGGATTACAGGCATAAGCTACTGTGCCTGGCCCAATTTCACTTAATATCTGTTCTGGAATATGACACCCATGTGTACACAAGAAATAATATTTAAGGGTGTTCATTATAGTACCGTTTTCTAACAGGGAAAAGCTGGAAATAAATGATTGCTCATGAGGAAATAGCTAAACAAATTATATATATATATATATATATATATAATTTTTTTTTTTTTTTTTTTGAGACAGAGTCCCGCTCTGTCGCCCAGGCTGGAGTGCAGTGGCGCAATCTCGGCTCACTGCAAGCTCTGCCTCCCGGGTTCACGCCATTCTCCTGCCTCAGCCTCTCCGAGTAGCTGGGACTACAGGCGCCCGCCACCACGCCCAGCTAATTTTTTGTATTTTTAGTAGAGACGGGGTTTCACCGTGGTCTCGATCTCCTGACCTCGTGATCCGCCCGCCTCGGCCTCCCAAAGTGCTGGGATTACAAGCGTGAGCCACCGCGCCCGGCCAACAAATTATATTTTTATAATCGAAATACTATGCAACACTGAATGAAACGTAGAACTATGTGTATTAATAGTCCGAGATCTCTAAAACACATTGTGCTGGAAAGAACAAGCTACCAAATTATATGTGCGGTATAAAATTAATGCTATTACTTTTATACACACGTTTGCATGGCAGAGATTGCTATTTGCCTTCTCTCTGCTATTTAATAATAGAATTACAATTTTATTTGCTGTAGCAATGAATTCAGCTGAAAGACAACAGCTCCCAGCATCTCTTGCAGCCGCATGCGGCTGTATGACTGAACTCTGGTCAGTGAGATGTAATTAGAAGTGAATGCAAACCAGGCTCCCTCCCGTCTTTCTACGTCTGGCCTGGGTTGCAGATAGAATGACTGCAGCTTTCATCACCATTTTGAACCAGGAGGCGACCTTGAGGGTGGAGACAGTGAACAAAGGCAGAGTGATGCCCAGATCACTGGTAATATCATGGAGTCACCATATCAGCCCTGGACTGCCTGTCTCCAGACTTTATCTGAGAAAACTTCTGACTTCAGCTAGTGTTATTGGAGATTTTCCTATCATATACAGCTGAACGTAATCCTAAATCATACAGCAGGCAAATCCAACAGTCTGCAAATACGTGCACTAAACTAACATCAGTTGTTACCTTTGGGGACAAGAGGAGAGGACTGCAATTATAGAGAGCAGTCCAAGGAAAACCGAGATCTAGCTCCATCTTCATGTTTAAATTTTTAGGAGAATTCATTCATGTATTTGTACAACTAAAAATTGAGTTTAAAAAAAAGGGAAATATCCATTTAAATTAAAGAGACAGCTGGCAAAGCAGCCGCTGAAGGGGCTCAGGGCCTCAGGGACCCCAGCACTGCTCCTCAATGCAACTTGTAGAAGCCACAAACGGCTGGATGGGCCATTTTGGCCACTACCTCCCCAGGGGACTCTTACCCTGACTGTCAGCTGGGTACTCCCATCAGAGATGCTTCACCTGTGGACTGACCACCAAAACCATCCCACAAAAAATAAACTTGGTTCCTTCCTGATAAAAATGAACCTCAGCCAAGCTGTGTGCAGGGCTTTGTGGTCATCTAATCATGAGGCCCCAGAAGGCAAAGGTGAGGTTCAATCACCTTCCCGTCAGACAACTATTCTCTCTTTCATGATCAGTATTTCTAAGGTGGGAGGCAGAGGTACGGAAGTGACAGAGGTGAGCAGGATGCTCGGTAGCCCTGAGTGTCACAAGGGATGTGGTACAATTCCATCTTATGGCAGCCACGCACCCAGGAAGAAGAAAGCACACTTCACATTCTGCTGCTCGGGGTGTTTCCTCAAATAACAGCGACATGGGAAGTGAATGGAGCAGTGGTAGAAGGATGTGGGGTGCATCACTAAAATTTTAACTCCATACTCAACTCAGGTTCACCAACTTCGGATCAGGGAGAAGCCTCCGCTGTATCGACAATGGGACAAAAATGGGGAGGAAATTTTCCTGCTCTCAACATGTCTGTCCTCATTCGTTCCCAGATTTGGCAAAACCCCAACCCTGAATAGCCCAACTATCACCTTGCTTTAAGCCCACACCTATAAAGCCACACCTTGCTAGACGCCCTACATGAGCAGGCAGGCTGGTGTCATTTTAAATCAGCATCCCCACTCTCAAATGCCATTCTGCTATTTTAGAGCAACCAGGTCTTAATCTGTCCCAATTCCTCAAACCTTCCACCCTCAACCCCCTTTTTAATTGAGGGCCTCACTGCCACCATCCCCCCACACCCCTGTTCCCCAACTCAATCAAGAAAACGGGAGCCAGACAGCAACTCCCACAGTCGCCACCTCCAAATGCAAAACCCTTCCCTGCACCTACACCTTCTGCTGCCTCTGCTTTCTCATCACAAGAGAGGACCACCCTCCCCATTGAAGTCTTTTTCCCACCCACGCCATCTGGATCCCCTGCACTCTGTACTTCCCGACTCCACTGCCACTCATGGGGGGCCAAGACCCTAGCGTATCCATCTTTCCTTCTCCATTGCATCATTCCCTCCAACATATGAATTTGCTCTAGTGAAGGAGATAGGCATGGTGCTGTTAATAGGAGATTTGATCTTATGTGAAATATCAGGGAAAGTTTTCCAGAGGAATCAATGCCTGAACAAAGATCTGCAGGATAAGGAGAAGTTACTCTGAGGAAGAAGGGTAAGAATCATATTCCAGGCTGTGGGGCCTGCATGTACACACACCCTGTGATAAAATAAGGTGCTTTGAAACTAATCTGTTAACAGTCTCCCCTGTATTTTGACTTGCAAACATAAATTCCAAAGAAGGAAAGTCTTTCAGATACTTTTTTTTTTGATATGGAGTCTTGCTCTGTTTCCCAGGCTGGAGTGCAGTGGTACCATCTTGGCTCACTGCAAACTCCACCTCCTGGGTTCAAGCAATTCTCATGCCTCAGCCTCCCAAGTAGCTGGGACTACAGGCATGCATGGCCACACCTGGCTAATTTTTGTATTTTTAGTAGAGACGGGGTTTCACTGGCCAGGCTGGTCTTGAACTCCTGACCTCAGGTGCTCTGCTCTCCTTGGCCTCCCAAAGTGCTGGGATTAGGTATGGGCCACCACGCCCAGCCTCAGATACTTTTTTAACAACCAGGCAATCTGTACCTGTACTATTCGATAGAGTAGCCAATAGCTTTAAAACAAAACTAAATAAAATTAAATATTCAGTTCCTCAGTTGCACTAGCCACACTTCAAATCAGACAGCGGAAATACAGGACACTTCCGTCATCACAGAAAGTAATCTAAGACAGTGTTCACCTAAACCACTAGGATCAGGAAGGTGCATATGAGATTCATGAGAAGTTGGGGTTTTGTTCCACTTTATTTTTAAATTTATTATTTGGGTTATTACAGAAAGAATCAGTAAGCTAATATGTAAGATCTGTGATTAATATCACAAATTTAGCAATTTCCTTCAACAAACATGTTAACAAATGATGTTTTCCTTATATATTAGTAGTTTCAAAGTTGCAGGCCCACAATCCTTGGAAGGTAACTATCAAAACCAACCACTGAATATACAGGAAAGTTTTTTTCCTCTTTTTAAGAGAGCACTTAGAAATTTGACTTTAGGTGGGGCATGGTGGCTCATCTCTGTAATCCCAACAATTTGGGAGGCCAAGGCATGATGATTGCTTGAGCCCAAGTGTTTGAGACCAGCCTGGGCAACATAGGGAGACCTCCGTCTGTACAAAATATTAAAAAATTAGCCAGGCATGGTGGTGCATGCCTGTACTACCAGCTACTCAGAAGGCTGAATGGGAGGTTCACTTGAGCCCAGGAAGTCGGGGCTGCAGTGAGCCGTGATTGCACCACTGCACTCCAGCTTGGGCAACAGAGCAAGAGCCTGTCTCAAAAAAAAAAAAAAAAAATTCAACTTTATGTTGATAAGATAATCAGCACAGATTTAACTCCAATTTTATAGTGCCTGGTTTGTCAATATTCTCTACCTTTTCCCTCATGGCTCTAAATAAATGATAAAGAATAATCCTAACTCAAAAACACCTTTGTCAACATCATCTTCACTCAATTTTCTTGTCATGTACCTTCAAAGCTTTTTGCCTGTATAACCTTAATCAAAGCACTATTGGGAGGAGGAAGGCAGCTAAAATAGTTTTGCTCCAAAGCTCCCAGGTGGAAGAAAACATGGTAAACACAAGACCAAGGTGGCTAGAGTGAAAGATGAAAAAATCAGGAGAAAGAGGCACAGGCCAAGCTATGTATCTTTTTTTTTTTTTTTTGGAGACAGAGTCTTGCTTTGTCGTCCTGGCTGGAGTGCAGTGGTGTGATCTCGGCTCACTGCAACCTCTGCCTTCCGGGTTCAAGTGATTCTCCTGCCTCAACCTCCCGAGTAGCTGGGATTACAGGCACCCACCACCACACCCAGCTAATTTTTGTATTTTTAGTAGAGACACGGTTTCACTGTGTTGGCCAGGCTTGTCTCAAACTCCTGACCTTGTGATCCATCCACCACAGCCTCCCAGGTACCTTTTTTTTTTTTTTTTTTGAGATGGAGTCTTGCTCTGGCGCCAGGCTGGAGTGCAGTGATGCAATCTCGGCTCACTACAACCTCTGCCTCCCGGATTCAAGCAATTCTCCGGCCTCAGCCTCCCAAACAGCTAGGACTACAGGCATGCGCCACCACGCCCAGCTAATTTTTGTATTTTTAGTTGAGACAGGGTTTCACCGTGATGGCCAGGCTGGTCTTGATCTCTTGACCTAGTGATCCACCCACCTTGGCCTCCCAAAGTGCTGGGATTACAGGCGTGAGCCACCATGCCCAGCCCAAGCTATGTATCTTTAACCTAATGTGTGATAAGAAGCCACTGAAGGATTTTAAGAGTAAAAGGGAAGAACACTGAAGTAGGAAAGACTTGATCCGATCTGAGTTTTGAAAAAATGGCTGTGGATTCTGTGTGGTGAGAAAGGACAATCTTGAGGGAGGCCAGCGTTCAGGCAGATAGGCCTATTAGGAGGCAGCTGCAGCAGGAATTGAAAGCAAACCCTGGGTATAGCAAGAGGGTCACTATAGTACCCAAATCAAGTCAAGAAACCATACTGACAAGTGTGGAAGTGGTTACAGGGAAACATGACAGAATATTTAAAAGTCAACCAATCCCACAAAATCCGGAGTGTGTGGTCCTGCCCATAGCAGTAGGCAAAGTAATGGATTTATAATAAATGCTCAAAAATAATTTATTATTTGGAGGAAAATTCTTGTCTAACAGGTCAACTTCTATTATACTTCAGGATTCCAAACCGAAAATTTCATAACACCTTGAAATTTTCTCCCAATGGAGCCTGCATGAATTTCCCCTGAAACGTTAAAGCAGCTCTACCTTTGTTTTCTGTAGTATTCCCCTCTTCTCCCTTTTGAGGAAATGCTATGGAAATATCCTTTTATACAAAGAGACAAATAAGTCTGGGCCATCGATCACATTCCTAGGATACTATAGGGCTTGGCAGACCATAGGTCAAATTCAACCCACTAACAGCTTTTATTTTTCTTCTCCCCAAGCAATGCTTTAAAAGAAATTGAGCAACATGTTTTTAATAATCCATCTTCTTTAATGCATATATATTTTTCTTTTTTTCTTTTTTTTTTTCATTTTAAGTTCTGGGATACATGTGCAGAACATGCAGGTTACATAGGTATACATGTGCCATGGTGGTTTGCTGCACCTATCAGCCTGTCATCTAGGTTTTAATCCCTGCGTGCATTAGGTATTTGTCCTAATGCTTTCCGTCCCTGAGCAACATTTTTAAATCAGAAAATGTCACTGAGAACTCCGGAATGTTTTCATCTCTTGAAAAATCATAAGCCCCGACCCTGCAACACTAGGGTTTTCTCTCCACAGGCAACTATCAGCTAGAATCAAGTGCAAGCCAGTCCTCTCAAGACCTGGATCTCCTCTCCAGTTCACTAAGGTCTCCACCACCCACACCAGCTAAGCACGGAAGTCACACAGGTTACACAGCATTTGTGTTCTCAAGGTACTGGACTCTGCCGCCCTCTGTTGGCCAAATCTGTGCAACTGTAGAAAACTACCAAATTATTCAGGCCTGTTATCACCTGCAACTAGATCAGCCACTAAAAAGCAAAGTTCTCTTTATCCATATTCCTGACCTTCCAGCACCAGATGATATGTATTCAAGAAATGTAAAGTAGGCCGGGTACGGTGGCTCACGCCTGTAATCCCAGCACTTTGGGAGATGGAGGCAGGTGGATCACTTGAGGTCAGGAGTTGGAGACCAGCCTGGCCAATGTGGCAAAACCCAGTCTCTACTAAAACCACAAAAATTAGCCAGGCATGGTAGTGGATGCCTGTAAATCTAGCTACTCGGGAGGCTGAGGTAGGAATCACTTGAACCCGGGAGGCAGACGATGCAGTGAGCCAAGATCATGCCACTGTACTCCAGCCTGGGTGACAGAGCAAGACTCTGTCAGAAAGAAAGAAAAAGAAAGAAGAGAGAGAGAGAGACTAAATTTGACCTTAACAGGCCATCACTGAAAAATGAATGGGGAGGCTGGGTGCAGTAGTCACGCCTGTAATCCCAGCACTTTGGGAGGCCAAGGCGGGCAGATCGCGAGGTCAGGAATTTGAGACCAGCGGGGCTAACATAGGGAAACCCCGTCTCTACTAAACACACACATACACACACACACACACACACACACACAATTAGCCAGGCCTGGTGGTGAGCACCTGTAATCCCAGCTACTTGAGAGGTTGAGGCAAAGAGAATCGCTTGAACCTGGGAGGTGGCAGTTGCAGTGAGCCAAGATCGCACCCCACAGTCCAGCCCAGGCAACAGTGTGAGACTCTATCTCAAAAAAAATAAATAAATAAATAAAAATAAACGGAATGGGGATACCAAACATCAAATAAAAAATTCTCTGTTATTATACTTTGGATTTCCTGAGGGGGTTGGGGCAGAAGGGGATCTCAATCTCTGTTGCCCAGGCTGGATTTCAGTGGCGCGATCATAGTTCACTGCAGCCTGAAACTTCTGGGCTCAAACAATCCTCCCACCTCAGCTTCCCAAGTAGCTGGGACTACAAGCGTGCGCCATCAAGCCAAGCTAATTTATATCTATATATATATATATAGAGAGAGAGAGAGATATAATAGATGTAAATTTATTTATGTATATCTCTCTATATATATAAATAATTTTTTAAGATGGGGTCTCACTATATTGCCCAGGCTAGTCTCAAACTCCTGGCTTTAAATAATTTTCCTGCTTTGGCCTCCAGAGTAGCTGAGATTACAGGCACAAACCACCAACCCCAGGTTATACTTTAAATTTGTGAGGAGAATTCAGGATTGCTCTATTTACATAACAAAGCATTAATCTTTCCCAAAAATATTTTATGTATTAATTTCCCAATACATGTTTTCCAAATTAAAGCACATTAATTTGGTCCCAAAGTTTTCATGAGCTACACTGCATTTAGCCATCCCAAAGCTTGTGGTGTTAAACTTCTTGTCAGAGCACGGTGCTCACAATAGTCATTGCAGGGGCCAAAACGAAACAGGAGGCTCTTTGTCACTGAGTTACTGCAAAGTACAACTCTCCAAGCAGGGAGAAATCACCACCTCACAGGGCATTCCCAATCTACATGCCAAGATTTTATAGCCCACTCCACCTTAATACTCTTTGAAAGCTGTATTTTGAGAGACAAATACTCAATGAGAGAGATTTCTGTTCTATTTTTCACTGCCATCGTCTTCTCTCTAGAAGATAAAACATGACGTGAAAGTTAATCAATGCTTTGATCATACCCTGCAAGCTAATCACCACATTCCCAACTAGCAGCAGGAATAGCCAAAGAAACCAAAAAGCCAAGCAAATTTTCTCTGCAGCTGAACTGGAAATCGAAAGGCAATTGTCAAGTGCACCCTAATCAAAGACTCCTGTGGTGACATGGTAAACCCCACAGTGGATAAGAACAAGCTGAATTCACAAAAACTGAGAATTACCCTTCTTCCAGAAATTCTGTTTCACTCAAATACAACTTGGAATCCCAGCAGAGGTCTGTCCCAGTAAGCATTTAATTAATGTGAAAGAATAGATTGTTTGTCTTCAACTACGCGTATGTTTGCTTACAATGAGGGTGCTTTAATCTTTTAAACTCCTAGTTTTCTGGGAGTCCCTGAGACCATTTCAGGAGACCACAAGATCAAAACCATTTTCTTTTTTTCTTTTTTTTTTTTTTTTTTTTTGAGACGGAGTCTCGCTCTGTCGCCCAGGCTGGAGTGCAGTGGTGCGATCTCGGCTCACTGCAAGCTCCGCCTCCCAGGTTCACTCCATTCTCCTGCCTCAGCCTCTCCGAGTAGCTGGGACTACAGGCGCCTGCCACCACGCCCGGCTAATAATTTTTTGTATTTTTAGTAGAGACGCGGTTTCACCGTGGTCTCGATCTCCTGACCTCGGGATCTGCCCGCCTCGGCCTCCCAAAGTGCTGGGATTACAAGCGTGAGCCACCGCGCTCGGTCTTTTTTTTTTTTTTTTTTTTGAGGCGGAGTCTCGCTCTGTCTCCCAGCCTGGAGTGCAGTGGCACAATCTCAGCTCACTGCAACCTCCGCCTCCCGGGCTCAAGCAATTCTCCTGCCTCAGCCTCCTGAGTAGCTGGGATTACAGACACACGCCACCATGCCCAGCTAATTTTTGTATTTTTTAGTAGAGATGGGTTTTCACCATGTTGGCCAGGCTCATCTCAAACTCCTGACCTCAGGTGATCTGCCCACCTCAGCCTCCCAAAGTGCTGGGATTACAGACGAGCCACCGCACCTGGCCAAAACCATTTTCTAATAATACTAAAATGTTATTTGCCTTTTTCATTCTCATGAGAGTACAGTAGAGTTTTCTAGAGGATACATGATATGTGATATTGCAACAAATTGAATGCAAAAGCAGATAAGAGAATCTAGCTCCATTCTGTCAAGCCAGATGTTAATGAGATCTGCAAAAACGTAAAACAATATCACTCTTCTTACTAAATGTTTTTGTTTTAGGAAGTGTAGTTCTTTCTAATGAAAGTATTACTTATATTAACATGTAATGGGTTGGATACTATTGTTTTAAAATCAATTAATATTTTAAATTTTCCTCAGCTTTAGGTTCTAATAAGGTAAATATTAATACATATAACCCACATAAATAAAAGCTCTTTGCGATCCTCAATAATTTTTAAGACTGTAAAGGGGTCCAAAGGCCAAAATATTTGAGAACCACAACTTTAAACAGTTTTCTTGTTCTTTTTCTAGATTATGCAAGCCCTCTGAAAATTGATTTCATTAGAAAGCATCCTTTCTGCGATAATCAATAATCCAAAGAGTGGGTCCAGGGTTCAGAATTCAGCCCTCAAAACTGCTACTCCCAACAGGCCTCAATATCCTGCCTTCACTTGCCAAAGCCACAGTCTTTAGTTCTTCAGTTGAGGTAGTCCATTCCAATATACTTGCTCAAAGACCATGCTTTACAGTGATTATAATAACCAAAAGTGAAACAGGAGAACTCCCCGACCCCTCTTGCAGGACGTGTGACAGGAGTGTGGCTTGTGGGCTCAAATCCCTTACAGGAGGGGAGGCACACAGATCGGCAGGTGCAGGAGCCAGAGTAAGTGCCCCTGGGCTCTGGCCCCATGGTAGCATCTAGGGGTGGGTGACTGCAACTCCCAAAGCCCAAGTGGGCCTGGCTTTTGTTACAGTTTAGCCTCGCCATCCATGTATGGCTTAAGTGTTAAACAGCTCAGTGCCCTCTTGGTACCCAGGTCCTTGTCTGGCATCCAGGAAGAATCAGGTCGCACATGGACTTGCAGGATGAACATGGAGGTTTTACTGAATGGTAGAGGTGGCTCTCACTGGGATGGATGGGGAACTGGAAGGGGGCTGGAGTGGGAAGATGACCTTCCCCTGAAGTTTGGCCATCCAGCGACTGATCTCCTCTCTGACCATCCCCAGCCAAACTCCTCTCAGTGTTCAGACATTCCTTCTCTTCTCTCTGCCACGCTGTTCTGCCATTCTCCTGTTCATCTCCTCATCTGCTTGTGGAGCCTGGGGTTTATATGGGTACAAGATGGGGTGGGGCGTGGCAGGCCAAAAGGCAACTTTTGGGCACAAAAAGCAGGAATGCCTGTTCCCATTAAGGTTGCAGGTTTCCAGGCTTGCGAGTGGGGTGTTTGCCAGGGAACCGCCCTCTTCTACCCAGTATTTGCCTGTCTCCTGTCTGTTTCAAAAATGTCAGTTTTTAACAGCTGATGAGCACGTACCATTTGGCAGGTGTTCATCCTTCATGATCTCACTAATGAATTCATGAAAGGTGCTTCAGCATTGCCTGAAATGTGGTAAACCCTCATTAAACATTAGCAATGATGGTGATGGTAGTGGTGATGGTGGCCTTACAAGAATACCACGAGAAATGTATTAATATCATTCCTCACCTGTAGTTGAGGAAACTGAGGCCCAAAAATGTAAACTTCCCAAATTCAAACTCTAGTTAGTGGCACAGCTGGGATTCCAACCCAATAAGTCTAAGGTCCATGTGCCAAACACTTCCGCTGTGCTGTGCACCAGAGAATCTCACACTTCGCCATGGAGATGAATCAGCTGAAGTTTTTGTGAAATTCAGATTCTGATTCAGGAGGTCTTGGGTGGGGCCTGGGATTCTGCATTTCTAACAAGTGTCCAAGCAGTGCCGATGCCACTGGTTCTGAAACCACAATTTAGGAGAGGGTCGTACACCTCCTCTCTCACAGACATCCTGAGACATTTTTTATCTATGTGTTCATTTTCCTCTGCCTATAATACTCAAATATGCTTATGCTAATTAAAAATATTTTCCTTTTTTTTTTTTTTTTTTGAGATGGAGTCTCACTCTGTCGCCCAGGCTGGAGTGTAGTGGCGCTATCTTGGCTCACTGCAAGCTCCGCCCCCTGGGTTCACGCCATTCTCCTGCCTCAGCCTCCCGAGTAGCTGGGACTACAGGCGCCTGCCACCATGCCCAGCTAATTTTTTGTATTTTTAGTAGAGAAGGGGTTTCACCGTGTTAGCCAGGATGGTCTCGATCTCCTGACCTCATGATCCACCCACCTCTGCCTCCCAAAGTGCTGGGATTACAGGAAAAATATTTTTCAATAGCTCCATCCATGTCCCATTCAATTATAGTCCCTAGCCTTCTCTCAACCTCTACTTTTATGTGCTACTCACTGTGACCACAAACTGCCCTCTGAACACCAAATTCAGTTTTTCTCTATCAGCTGAACAATCAGCATTTTCAGTTATCACAAGGGGGCAGTGCCCACTAATCAACGGTTCAGACTTGGCAGCAGCATCTCAGTAGAGCTGTGGAATTGTGCAATGACATGAACATATTATTTTAAATGACTAGAAATGAGGAAAATACAAATGAGAATGCAAAGTTATACATACTGTATGAGCACTAATGAGGATTCGAGGCTGAATGGATCCCTGCTTTTATTCATGATATTTTTGTCATATTCCTTGCAAATGCACAAAACATTAGCAGTCATTAATTATGCATGTGTCTGACACTTGAAAGTTTGCAGACATCTTCAACTACACTACCTCGTACAATCAATGGCTTCCTCTTACCTGTATAGATTATGAACTCTTTGTGAGCCATACCTCAGACTTCCATTGCTTCCACTGTGTTAATAATAGAAAAATCTAAAACCTTGATTTATCTGATTCATCAAATATCTTCCCTCTCTCCCTGCCTTGACTTGCCTTTTACAAGAAACAGGGACATCACCAAGCGACTCAGCTTCATTCTAAAACACAATGTTATAGATCAAATTATGTTCCCCTAAAAATTCCTATGTTGAAATCCTAACTCCCAATATCTCAGAATGTGACCTTATTTGAAGATATAGTGTGTACAGAGGTGATCAAGTTAAAATGAGGTCACTGGGTGGATTCTAGTCCCAGATAATTGGTATTCTTATAAAAAGGGGAAATTTGGAAACAGCGTGAATGCCATGTAAAGTAAAATCTTGCTTTCATGTAAAGATGAAAGTGGAGATTGGGGTGATGCATCTACAAGCCAGAGAGCACCAAAGATTGCCAGCAACCCCCAGAAGCTAGACGAGAGGCATGGAGCAGGCGCACCCCCACAGCCCTCCGACGGAACCAAACTTACGACACCTTCATCTTGGACTTTAGCCTCCAGAACTGTGAGACGATGTGTGTTTTCTAAGCCACCCAATTTGTGTCACTTTGTTACGGTAGCCATAGCTACTGTACACAAGTTACACAACTACTACACACAAGTTACAGGCATGAACTGGCATCGAAGCTCCCCTGCATAACGCATAAGGTGACTGTCACCTTCAGAATGATGACCCTACAGCAGGGGGTATTCAGTAGGTTAAAGAAAGATAACTAAGTGAACTAGGGCATTTTGAAGAGATTTTTTTTTTTAGATCAAGAGAAGAAGCAAAATGCTTTTCACACTGCCCTATCTCTTTATATCTTAATTAAATTCAGATTTTGTTGTAATTCCACTACAAACAGTTGAAGAACTAAATACATAAAAATTTTAAAACAAGCTTGAAAACCAAATATTTTCACTGAATCGCTCAAAATTTCATTAAAATAGCTTCCTTGGTCTGTTTATTCCAAGCGAGGAAGGGTGGACCTTAATGAAAAGAAGGAAGGCTGCTTGTAGAAACAAATTTATAATGAAATTTAGTAGCATCTCATTCAAAAATTATATACATGTATATAATAATGTATTTATAAGCATGCAGAAAGATATCTAGGCCAGGGTGGTAGCTCACCCTTGTAATCCCAGCACTTTGGGAAGCCAAAGAGGACACAAGCCCAGGAGTTCGAGACCAGCCCGGCTAACATGCCAAAACCCTGTCCCTACTAAAAATACAAAAAGTAGCTGTGTGTGGTGGCACATGCCTGTAATCCCTGCTACTTGGAGGCTGAGGCATGAGAATCACCTGAACCCAAAAGGTGGAGATTGCAGTGAGCTGAGATCATGCCATTGCACTCCAGCCTGGGCAATAGAGTGAGACTCCGTCTCAAAAAAAATTTTTTTAAAAAGAGATCTATGGAAGATTATTTACCAAACTACTATTTTTGTTTTGTTTTTTTGTTTTTGAGACAGAGTCTCGCTCTGTCACCAGGCTTGATTGCAGTGGTGCGATCTTGGCTCAGTGCCACCTCCAACTCCCAGGTTCAAGTGATTCTCCTGCCTCAGGCTCCCAAGTAGCTGAGATTACAGGCATGTGCCACCACGCCTGACTAATTTTTGTATTTTTAGTAGATACAGGATTTTACCATGTTGGCCAGGATGGTCTTGATCTCCTGACCTCATGATCTGCCTGCCTTGGCCTCCCAAAGTGCTGGAATTACAGGCGTGAGCCACCGCGCCTGGTCCCAAACTACTATTTTTACAGTAAATAAGGCTGCAGATGAGAGGAGACTCAAATGAAATGTCTGGGTTGTAATCAGTACAACCAGTGAAATAACCACTCTGTATGAGAAATGCAGACAGCATCCTATTATATACGTTTCTGCCAGTCAGCAGCAGCTGATCTCATATCTCCCTTGGATAACTCATTCACTAGTATTACACTTATCAGAAAGAAATCCTATTTTGGAGATGTTAGTGCTTTAAATGCCAAAACTAGACTGCCTGGGATTAAATTCCAGGCCTATCACTTGCAGGCCATATGACTTGGAATCAGTTACTGCATTTACTTCTTTTCATCTGGAAAATGGACACAGTGAAAGTGTTTAAATCCTAGAGTTTGTGTGAATGGTATACAAAGGACCTGGTAGTTAGTAAGCCCTCCTTAAGGGCAGGGTATTTATGATTACTATTTGAGCTACATTAATAACAATTTTTAAATCTTTGCTTTCAGTTCTATGAAGGCATAATTGACAAAAATTGTATCTATTCAAAGTGTACAAAATAATGTTTTAATATACATCCATCCCTAAGTATCCGCTGGGGATTGGTTCCAGGACCTCCCTCAGATACCAAAATCTGAGGATGCTCAAGTCCCTGATATAAAATGGTATATATTAGGTTGGTACAAAAGTGCCAACCTAATAGTATTTATATACAACTTTTGCACATCCTCCCATATACTTTAAATCATCTATAGATTACTTGTAATAACCAATGCAATGTAAATACTATGTAAATAGTTGTTATACTGTTTTAGGGATTACTGACAATAAGTTTGTACATGTTCAGTACAGACAAGTTTTTTTTTATATTTTCAACCCATGGTTAGTTGAATCTACATACAAGGAACCCATGGATACAGAAACTAGACTATACATATATTACACATTGTGAAATGGTTACCACTATCAACCTAATTAACATATCAACTCACATAGTTACCTTTATATATATATATATATTCTAACACAAAGAAAAAAAGCCAGCAACAATAATTTTAAGAGACTGCTGAAGACCTACTGACAGTTCCTTGTCCAACAGTACATGCTGTCATATTTATCACTTGCTTAAGGCTGGATAAGAAAAGAGCTTGAACTAGATTATGCAAATAACTCAAAGCCTGAACATGATTCAACTCTCCATGTAGCTCCTGTGCCCACATATGTAGAAAATGTAAAAGCTATAGCAAGTTTTAAAGCCAATTGAATGATCTCCAGTATCATTTGGTGTTTACAGGCAAGGATAGCTCTTCGGACAAAGTAATTGCTGAGGCTGGTTCTGAGTAGACATGAGATCCTAAAGCATGCCCCTTCTTCCCCAGCCTATACTCTGTCCCTTATAAAAAAGAATTCTCAGCAGCCATTTGAAAGATGTAGATCTATATTCATAACACAGAAAGTTATTTATGACAAAATATTAAGAAGAAAATCAAATTTTCAATGGCATCTAATAGGATCTTTCCAAAATTATGTATGTATATAAAATGTACTTGAAAATATGCAGAGAGATACCTGGGAGGTATCACATCTCACCTTTCCCATGTAGCCTTCCCTGACCAATTCATAAACTCCTGCTTCTGAGCCTTTAAACTTCCTTCTAGACTCTATCAGTGATTCATATACCATTAATATGTTAATATTACTGCATTTCAGGGAGGTTCCTCAAGGGCCACAACAGTAAGTGAGGGAGTTTGGAAAATGGGATCATGATTCCACTCCAACGCTTGCTTCAAACCATATAGGTCTCCTTTTATATATTGCAGACACTGGACTTTTGCCTGAGATGTGATCTGAAAAAATTTTTTCACAATTAAACAAAGAACACCTCTGGCCCATGACATGAATTTGGTACTTGCTTTACAACATTTCTAATCATATCCTCCTATGTAACATGACAGATGACAATTTCACCAAAGCCCATCCTGTCTCCCCAGAGTGGGTTTGAAGACTTGACAGGACCTTAGTCCCACATCTTTGATTTTTCCATAACTTCTAAAATGGCTTCATAGATTCTTGTTGAATGATTGAAGAGTTCTTCAGTTTGGACATTTATCTTTAGAGGAGACTGTCAGACTAAACAACATTCCAGATATTTCTACCAAAGACTAAGACTCACTGTTCTACAAATTTCTCATCGGCTCCTCACATGACAGCTAAAATCCTGTTTTACTATTACTCCCCTTCACAGAGACACTCTTTTTTCTGAAGCATTTTTGCATTTAAGGCAGGCAAAGTTTGGGGCCCAAGGAAGGCAATGGAGCTCCTTTCTTAACATGCCGCCAAGCTATGAAGTTAGAGCTGGAACTGGAATACTGCGTATTCCTTCCCCAGCTCATCTGGTCCTAGGATGTCTGCAACATGTGTGAAGATGCCATTCTACCTGCTGGATTCTGTAGTCATGGAAACTGCTCTCGCTGGTGCTGAAGAGAGCGTCACAAGCACACCGGCCCCACAGGGTGGGCAAGGTATGAAAAGAGTAATATACCAAAAACCTTGAATTGTACACTTTCAATTGGTTAATGTGTGGTATATGAATTATATCACAATAAAGCTGTTTTTCAAACAAAAGAACATGACAAAATTCACTGTACAAGGTTGTCATGACAATGGAATTTTGATTCTTTTATAACAACTAGGTTTTTCCCTCAATAATAGAACACGTCATTTAGTAAGAACTTAAAGCAGGCAATACGCTACAAAAACAAAACACCTGTAGCCAGGGATGGGCTTATTATGTCTAAAGTAGATTTTAACCAGCCTGGGCCCCTTATCTTAGCACTTTACTTGCTGAAGTCTCTGTTCTTTTAAAACAATGTACTCCTTTTTAGGGAACCATGTCATCTTCTTGGTGGAGGAAATCAATCCCCACTAGCTCACTAGGGTCTTTCTGGCTGACTAGGGACCCTCATTGCGTAGTAACAAAAATCATAGCTGCAATTATTATTTTATTACAACAACTTAAAAAAAAAACAAACTCTTGGGATGAAAAGGGGGAGCTAAAAGAATGCAGTGCAATAATATCAACCACAGTTGTGTTTGGATATGACTATGAAGGATTTTTTCAAGAAAAGAAAGTTCTACCTAAGCTGACACAATACAGTCATCTCCTTATGTTCCTACCATCCTTTTGCTTTCCGAAGAGCCATCGCATCTATGTCCAAATTTTGTTCTCCATAAAGTCTAAATGAGCAGTTATTAACATAGACTCCCCCACACCACCAAAAAAAAGAAAAAAAAAACACCTGGCAGAAAAAAGTGCAAGACAGGGTAGAGAGGAAGATGCATCCACCTGGCAGCTGAGATTCCTGGACACCAGCCTGTGCCTTGCTGACATGGGACAAGTCACGCACACATTCAGAGCATCTGTCTCCACATATGGAAAATAAAAGTTTGACCCAGATCATTCAAAAGAGGCTCTTTCTGATCTGACAGTCTCATTTCTTGGAAATAGGGTTCAGATCTCCCGATTCCCAGTACCTGGCTCTCACAAACCCAGTTCTGTGGGATTTAGAATATACAGGGTGACCATCAAGTCTGAAAACATAAGCAAATCAATAATAAATGGCTTATCAATTAAATAACATGATAAAATTATAATCTACATCTCCAGACTTGATGACCACTGTGTAACTAACGGCACAATCAATCTTCTTTTATCATCTTTCCTACAGCAGGACTTCAGGGCTACATAACCAACAGCAAAAGTAGGAGGGGGGTCTCCTGTAGGAGTAGCCACTCAGACCCCGCCACACCTATGCAGACACTTACCTTAGAGATGAAGATCACTTGGCTTGCACCTGTATTCTGGAACTACACTCCAGGACACCAGACACTAAATCCTGGACATGTCACTCAGGAAGTTCCCACAGCCAAAGATATTCCACAAAAACAAAGTAACTGTAGTCCGAAAAGGAGTACAACGTGGGGACTAGAGAAAGGAAGCCTCAGCAAAGCAAAGCAGTCTGAAAAGAAAGCAACACTAACTGTATATTATGGCCTTTCCAACATTGCGTGTAGGAGTGAAACTGGTGCAGAACTGCAAAGCTGAGGGCTCACTCGTGCAGCGTCCACAGAGGGAGCCGAGGCACGCTCTTCAAACACTTCGGCCTGCTAGCCAACTGCAGCTGGTTGGCAAAGCCCAGCTGAATCCACTCTGTTTCACCAGGAGCTTCACCTGCAATGTTCAGAGCCTGAAAACTTGTAGGTAGACAAAGAGGTTAACTCTCAAAGCCCTGAAATAAACAACGCTAACTCCTCTGATAAGCAATAGCTGTTTTCTGGTGCGTCTAATACAGGGATACTGAGTACACAACAATGATAAGCTTCAAAAGGCTCTGGCATAGATGAGTAAGTGGGTTCATGACTAAGGTCTCAGCTTAGATATCTTTTCTAACAGGGAACCCTTGCCTGACCCTTCCACCAGACCCAGCTCCTGGTTTGGACCAGGCATCCCTCTTCCAGGCATCCACAGCAGCCAGTACTCTTCAATGACAATCTAGCTGTCATTGAAATGTCTTATTTGTTTATTCATCTCTCCCACTAGATTGTAGCTCCTCAAATAAAGGGACCCTTTATGATCCTGGGCTCCCGGAGTCTAGCATCGTGCCTGGCACAGAGAAAATAGCTGAGTAAGCATTCACGTTAGGAAAGGAGGTACATGCACTTTATATTCTCAGTGTCAAAGGCTCAATAAATGCTTGTTGAACTAAACTATACTAATTTGAGAACTGCATTGCTTAAAGAACAGTACTTCCCACAGCTGCTTTGGTGCGGCAGGATCATGGAAGAGATCACACAGGTAGTAAATGACAGAGTTGGGATGGAAATCCCTGAGAGAACAGCTCTGGGGTCAGACTCCCAGGGGTTTCCATCCCAACTCTGTCATCTACTACCTGTGTGATCTACAGATCCACAGGCGAGATACTGCATTTCTTTACGCTTCCGTGTCATCATCTGTAGATTGGGGTCGTCGTACCCATCTCCAGGAGTTGCCATGAAGGTCCAAGTGCCTGGAATGTTTAGCTCAGAAGGTGGAGCTTATGACTCACTCAGTAAATGACTGCCATTATTATTACCCCTTCTGTGGAAATAAGCTACAGGGTAAACTTTGCCCAGCCCCAGTAAGAGGTCACTCTTAGCCCTGTTTTGACCAGAAGCCACTTAAAAGTCTGGCCACAAACTTGCTTTTTCTGGGTTCTTTTGAAGATTAAGCTGACTGAGGTCCCCTGTAACTTACATATAAAGCAGAATTGTGTGTGTGTGGGTGTGTGTGTGTGTCAGGAAATATATATATATGTATGTATGCATATATATATATGTGTATATATACACATATATATGTATATATATGTGTATATATATACATATATATATGTGTGTATATATATACATATATATATGTGTGTATATATATATACATATATATGTGTGTATATATGTATATACACACATATATATGTATATATATATATATATACACATATATATATATATATATATATATATATATATATATGCCTGCAGCTCAGATGTTCAGTTGTTTGATGACTGCTTCTCAATGTCCAGAGCCGACCTCCTGGCAACATCACTATGAGTGGTGTTTGTGTGTGTCAGGAAAGGGACACAGCTGAGGCATTTGGGGTTGGCAGCTGCTCTGTGGCTACAGCCTTAGCTTAAGTGTGGAATTAGAGAAGACTTTTCTGAAAGACCATTTCAACCCAGGGACACTAGGCATCTGAGGGACCCAGCAAATTTTGTGTCTCTACATTCCGATTCTCCCTTTCCCCCTGCTACCCTCATACCCTTTCTCACCCAGCATTGTCCTTTCGCTTGGTCCCTCTACACCACAGTCTCTTTCTTCATAAACTATTTTTTAAAATCAGTCAGAATAGGCTGCTGTGGCTCATGCCTGTAATCCCAGCACTTTGGGAGGCTGAGGTGGGTGGATTGCTTTTGGCCAGAGTTTGAGACCAGCCTGGTCAACATGGTGAAACCCCAACTCTACTAAAAATACAAAAAAATTAGCCAGGCATGGTGGCAGGCACCTGTAGACCCAGCTACTCAGGAGGCTGAGGTTGCAGTGAGC
Source organism: Symphalangus syndactylus (assembly GCF_028878055.3). Classification (NCBI taxonomy): domain Eukaryota; kingdom Metazoa; phylum Chordata; class Mammalia; order Primates; family Hylobatidae; genus Symphalangus; species Symphalangus syndactylus. The sequence goes on from NC_072429.2 coordinate 40,337,503, forward strand.
TGAGATCGTGCCACTGCACTCCAGCCTGGGCAACAGAGCCCTCAGAAAAAATAAAAATAAAAATAAATTAAAAAGTCTCAGAATAGAATATCCATTCTGCTGGAGGCTACTCAGCATTTCAAGAGCAGGGAAATCTGCTCTTTACCTTTTCTGCATCCCAAATAACTCCTTTCTTGAAAAGAGCTTTATCGAGGTATAATTTGCATACCATAAAATGCAATCATAGAACATTTTCATCACCCCAAACATATCCGCTGTGCCTATTTGCGTTCACTCCCCTTTTGCACCTCAGGACCCAGGGAACCACTATTCTACTTCCTCTTTCTATAGATTTGCCTTTTCTGGACATTTCCTATTCATGGAATCTTACCATAGGTATTTTTTTTTTTTTTTGGTCTGGATGTTTTTATTTAGCATAGTGCTTTTGTTCATCCATATTGTTGAATTTATCATTCATTTTTATTGCTGAATAATGTTCCATGGCATGAGGGGAGCCACTTGTTTATCTATTCACCAGCTGATAAACATTTGGGTTGTTTCCAGCATTTTGTGGGGATGAGGTTGTTTCCAGTTTCCATCTCAAATAATTCTCAATTGTTTTTAATTGTTCTGCTCTATCCACCCCATCCATATCATTTTTCCCCAGAATCTCTTCTATCCAACAGGAGAGGTTCAGATACTAGGCACCTCCCCAAAATAAATAAAAATAAGAAAACCTGACAAATGTTCACCACATCTACAACTGAATTCTATATTTTAAGTGAATATGCTATAAACAAAGATTCAAATAACTTCCACTTATAATGCAAATAAAGACTTCTTTTATGTTTGCTAATTACATTTATCCTTTATATGGAAATAATTTTAAAATGAAGAAAATGTAGATACAAGCCACATATAACATCCATCAGATACTCAGATGTACAAGTGCTAATATTCAAAGTAAAATGTGAAACTTGGATAGTACGGTCTGAATCTTTATGTGCCCTCCAAAATCACATGTTGAAGTTTTCGGCCAGGCGCGGTGGCTCACACCTGTAATCCCAGCACTTTGGGAGCCCGAGGCAGGCGGATCACGAGATCAGGAGATCGAGACCATCCTGGCTAACATGGTGAAACCATGTCTGTACTAAAAAAAAAAAAAAAAAAAAAAAATTTAGCCAGGTGTGGTGGCGGATGCCTGTAGTCCCAGCTACTCGGGAGGCTGAGGCAGGAGAATGGCGTGAACCCAGGAGGCGGAGCTTGCAGTGAGCCAAGAGTGCGCTATTACACTCCAGCCTGGGCGACAAAGTGAGACTGTGTCTCAATAAATAATCAGTGAACTCAGATGAAGTATATAGGGCAATTTTTTGTGCTCTTCTTGAATTTTTTTCTATACATTTGCAATTATTTTTATTTTTTTATTTTTTGAGAGAGAGTCTCTGTCACCCAGGCTGGAATGCAGTGGGACCATCTCAGCTCACTGCAACCTCAGCCTCCCAGGTTCAAGCAATTCTCCTGCCTCAGCCTCCCGAGTAGCTGAGACTACAGGCGCACGCTACCACACCTGGCTAATTTTTGTATTTTTTAGTAGTGGCAGGGTTTCGCTATGTTGGCCAGGTCAGTCTCCAACTCCTGACCTCGGGTGATCCACCTGCCTTGGCCTCCCAAAGTGCTGGGATTACAGGTGTGAGCCACCATGCCCAGAAGCAATTATTTTTAAATAAAAAGTTAAAATAAATTTCCCCCAAAAGAGTGGAGAAAGTTCATTCTCCTTCAGTCCAAAGACTTTATCTCTAGCTGGAGCACCAGCAGATGCTTCCCTGAGTCAGTACCAATAGACTTGGGAAGTACCATATGACAGTCTTTAGTTTCCCTCAATTGTCTATTAAGAATCAAATTTCCATGGTATTAAAGGTGGCTTGAACCCATTTAGCTTTTTATCTTATACAGCTTCAGGAGCCTTGAATATCATAATCTTGAATATATAAGCCACAGTGTGAAGTAGTATATTTGTTTCTTGGTTCTGAATGAATCTCTTCCACATGCATCAAGTGAACTACCTTCCTTGCAGTCTACAATCTGCAAAACGTTACTCTGCTCCCTCCCCCATTTTCTTCCCTGTAAGACGGTGTGGGCCTCTTCACACCCAAAAGTGATGCTTGTTGAGACTTAAGGATATTTCATCCATAAGTAGTTACTGGGAGTTACTGTGCCTTGCTGGAATAAGGTGTTGCCCCAATTTGCTGTTCTATAGGAACACTACTTCCCAGAGGTAAAAGGAAGGAAAGCAAAAGGAAATAGAAACGGAAACAAAGAAACCCAGCACCACTGACAACTGTCCCAATAGCTATACTGATCAGTACTTATTTATTGAGTTCTAGGACACTGAAGAATTTTAAAACGTCAGACCCTTCTTTACTTGCAAAAAGCTGGTGAAAGCACAGTACCAGAATCCAGAGGTCTGAATGCAGCAGCATACTCTCCTGTATATCATGCTTTAGCTTTTCTGACTAGCCACACTCAATGTAGCATGTATCTTCATATCAACCCCACAAACCCCGTTCTCTGAACATTTTGAGCTCCTCTAATCCCCCCAGAGTATCCATTGCTTATTTTAAAATTTCAGGGCTAGTTCTACCAAATCATCTTATCTGAGAATTTTTTATTTCTAGAGACAGAGGATTACTCTGTCATAGCTCACTGCAACCTCGAACTCCTGGGCTTAAGCAACCCTCTCACCTCAGCCTCTTAAGTAGTTAGGACTACAGGTGTACACCATCATGCCTGGCTTTTTTTTTTCTTTTTTTTTTTTTTTTTGTTTGGTAGAGGTAGGCGCAGGGGTCTCACTTTGTTGCCCAGGCTGGTCTCGAACTTCTGGCCTTAAGCAATCCTCCTGCCTCCACCTCCCCAAATTCTGGGATTACAGGCATGAGCCAGTGTGCCCAGCCCGAAATCTTTTTTTACCAATTTTAAAATATAGTTTTAAAAAATCTCTTAAATGCCTTCCACATAGATATTGATTTTTCTTTCATTTCTCTTGTCTTGGTAAATCCTCTAGGAATGCTCTCTGAAAAGCAGCTTAATTCATCATGCAGTTGCCTTCATCACCATCACTTGTTGAAAAGTCTTATTAGTATGTAAAGCAGTTCTAATTTGGAGCTGTAAAATTACCTCTAAAAACTCATAATAGAATAAACTGAGAGTCATCCATAATTATATTTTTTTAAATAGGACTTCTAACTTGTTTTCATTATCCAGCTGTGTTTGAACTCAGCCAGCTGTTGATGGGACTGAGGTGGTTGTACGGGTTGGGGAAAAGAAGAGGAAGCTCATCTCTGCAGAGTGGGTAGGGGAAGCTTTAGTTCTCAGTTTAAAACAGTGGTTCTCAAAGTGTGGTCTCCCAACCTGCAGCATCAGTCTCATGGGAACTTGTTAGAAATGATTTCTTGGGCCCTACTCCAGACCCACTGGATCAGGCCATCTGGTGAAGTTCAAAGAACTTGGTTCAGATGTAGTGTTCACTAAATTACAGACAGCAGTCAAGATTTTAGGAACAGCTGGTTGAAAATAATTGCCTTGACTGGCTCTAGTGACTCCCCCAAGGAACACACACCACTTACATGTATGTTCTCTTCATTCATCATTTATGGGTATGTTTGTATTACTCCACAGGGCTGACGATTTGGTATTAGACTTGCTAATGAGCAGCAGCCATGTGCTCCTGCTATCTGACAGTCGGTACAGTCACAAGTATATTGTATGCAGCAGAGAACAGCTTAACAGCCAGCCTCCTTCCACATTCTGCTCTCAGGAAATAAGCAAGGGGAGGATCCAGAGGTGTCATTTGACACTGACGACAGAGTACTTATTTCCTATGCAAAACAGCCCGGGCAGAAAGACAAACCTAAATAAGAATCTAACTTCTGTAAGGAGAAGCTGTGAAGAGTGATGCTGGCAGCTGCCTTTGCAGACTCTAACTCCAGCAGCATGAATGTGTCCTTTGCTCACCTCCACTTTGCCGGAGGGTACTTGCCCTCTGATTCCCAGGACTGGAGAACCATCATCCCGGCTCTCTTGGTGGCTGTCTGCCTGGTGGGCTTCGTGGGAAACCTGTGTGTGATTGGCATCCTCCTTCACAGTGCTTGGAAAGGAAAGCCATCTATGATCCACTCCCTGATTCTGAATCTCAGCCTGGCTGATCTCTCCCTCCTGCTGTTTTCTGCACCTGTCCGAGCTACAGCGTACTCCAAAAGTGTTTGGGATCTAGGCTGGTTTGTCTGCAAGTCCTCTGACTGGTTTATCCACACATGCATGGCAGCCAAGAGCCTGACAATCGTTGTGGTGGCCAAAGTATGCTTCATGTATGCAAGTGACCAAGCCAAGCAAGTGAGTATCCACAACTACACCATCTGGTCAGTGCTGGTGGCCATCTGGACTGTGGCTAGCCTGTTACCCCTGCCGGAATGGTTCTTTAGCACCATCAGGCATCATGAAGGTGTGGAAATGTGCCTCGTGGATGTACCAGCTGTGGCTGAAGAGTTTATGTCGATGTTTGGTAAGCTCTACCCACTCCTGGCATTTGGCCTTCCATTATTTTTTGCCAGCTTTTATTTCTGGAGAGCTTATGACCAATGTAAAAAACGAGGAACTAAGACTCAAAATCTTAGAAACCAGATACACTCAAAGCAAGTCACAGTGATGCTGCTGAGCATCGCCATCACCTCTGCTCTCCTGTGGCTCCCCGAGTGGGTAGCTTGGCTGTGGGTATGGCATCTGAAGGCTGCAGGCCCGGCCCCACCACAAGGTTTCATAGCCCTGTCTCAAGTCCTGATGTTTTCCATCTCTTCTGCAAATCCTCTCATTTTTCTTGTGATGTCGGAGGAGTTCAGGGAAGGCTTGAAAGGTATATGGAAATGGATGATAACCAAAAAACCTCCAGCTGTCTCAGAGTCTCAGGAAACACCAGCTGGCAACTCAGAGGGTCTTCCTGACAAGGTTCCATCTCCAGAATCCCCAGCATCCATATCAGAAAAGGAGAAACCCAGCTCCCCCTCCTCTGGCAAAGGCAAAACTGAGAAGGCAGAGATTCCCATCCTTCCTGATGTAGAGCAGTTTTGGCATGAGAGGGACACAGTCCCTTCTGTACAGGACAATGACCCTATCCCCTGGGAACATGAAGATCAAGAGACAGGGGAACGTGTTAAATAGATTTAAGTTTCAAAGCAAAACAAATTGTGATTATTGTACTTACTTGTACTGCTGCTTATCAATATTGCTGACTTTTACAAACTATGATATAATTATTACCATTAGGAATTATAAAAATATTTCACAATCTACACTTTCCAAATGTGCAATGTGGTAAGTAGAGAACCATGTTAGAAGTAATAATTGTGTTTCAGAATTAGAACCTGGCTTCCCAAGCAATTTAAGTGTTGTGTAAAGATGCTGCTGTCAAAGTGATTAGATAGCCCAGCTATTCTGTCATTTGTTCACAGTGGTTTTACTGGGTACCCCCTAGGACCAGCCCTGTAGTGGACCAGTTGGAGCCTGGAGTAGAGGTTCTGTCAAAGCTGAGCCCCTTTACCTTCAGTTTCATCCGGGACCTGCTAGTCCTAATTCTACCTACTGAATTGTATTTCACGTAACCAAAGCTCAAAATCTACTTTCGCTTGAGATTTTTAACATATTAATGATAAATTTTAATGCATTATTCATTTACTTCATAAGTGTTAATTTACCTGACGAAAAGGCCATATCATAATGTTCATGACTGAAGGTCAAAGAAAAAGAAACAACACCTTATTCCAATTCTGGACTAATTTCAAGCCATGGCTGGTTCTGGCTAAGTTTAAATAAATTCAAACTTATACTAAACCCTGCTTCAGTGAACTTTTTAAAACTACCTGAATGAGTCTTCAGTTTCTAACTCTGAGAATTTTAGCAGCTTTCCAATGACATTCAATAGTCTAATATGGGGGGAAAAGGTACTTAAAAAATGCCCTCTCTTCACTTCCAAAATGTGGGAAAGTTACTTTTCTATAAGCAGAAATGTGCTCCTCCTAATATCTCCTTTCTCCCAAGATAAACCATGGTTAATGATATAGGTATAGATTACTCCTCAAATATAAATAGAAGATGGAGACTGTGATCTTTCTTGTTAATGGTACTAAACTTACCCTTACCCAGAACATTGAACTTGAACCCTACTCAACTTTTAAAATACTATAGGATTTCTAAGTTGTAAAAATAATCGAGCAACCTGAGAAAGAGATTAATATCAAAAAGAGAAAATTCAACAAAGACAGAATTTGGTTAAGAATACAAAATAAAAAGCATAAGGGCAACGCAGAAAGAAAAGCAGTAAAACTGTGTACCCACATATGGTAAAATCTGAGTAATAGGCAATAACCATTCATTTTATAGCAAGGTAAAACATACTCAATAAAACATGATTATGATATATTTCTGCCCCTTTTAAGTATAATGACATTCACCCATGATTCTTGATTACTTTGTTATGGAACTCGGGTATTTTCACTGCAAGTTTCCCTCAGAATAGAAATGCCTTTAGGGCAAACCAAGCAATGGAGAATCTGAAATATAAAGAACATGTCATGGAAAAAAAAAGATTTTGTGTTTTATGTTGTCTATGGGTTTCCGGATTCTTTGCTTTTTCATAAGTGGTCATAGTTTGCTTTTTAACACAGGAGGTAGGGCTATATTCTTTTTACTTCCTTCATTACAAATTTTATTTGAAGCTCATGTATTCAAATAAAGTAAAATTTAACCCAAGAAGCCAAAATATTGTTTTGTGATATGGTAGCTGTAAAAAGGATTATCATTGTCTGTGATTATTTGAATTAATAATTTTTATGTTCATTGTATGTAGTAAATTTAGGATGTAAGCTTCCAGAGTTTGACACTTTAAACTTGTAAAGAAATAAAAATAATTACGCTTTACTTCAGATAGTTTTTGGAGATTTAAAGCTGTCTTTGTCTTGAATTATCATTCCAAAATCATTATTAGGAACAATGGAGCTTTATGGGGCTCTTTGACCTTAACAGTGAACAGGTCTCAGGGTGAACTGATTTTCGGAGTTTGCTAACAAGCACCAAATCAAGATGCAGACACTGGAACAAAGAGTAATTACAATGAACCTTTCATTAAGAACCTGATACACAAAGTCAGTCCCGAATTGATCGCTTAAAAAATCTGCTTAGAGAAGTTTGATTTGCATCTTATCTCATCAAACCCAGATACGCTAAGACAAAAGTAGGAAATTAGAACAGATATCACCAAACTGTTTTCTTCTCATTTCTCTACTGTGAGAAACAATGTAGTAAGTGGGCAAACAATACTATGTGGAATTCAGAATAACAAAATAAGGCATTCTGGAAACTTTACCCTTGTAAGACAGTCATATTTCTACATACTACATAATAGTTGTGCTCCTTCTGGCAAGCACTTCAATTTCATTCCTCACAGTACTTAAAAATCACTCAATGAACTTATAAAATGAACTTCAAAGAAAGAAAAAAAGGAAACAAAAAGGTGTGGCGGTTGACGCCTGTAATCCTAGCACTTTGGGTGGCCGAGGTGGGAGAATGGCTTGAGGCTAGGCGTTTGAGACCAGCCTGGGCAACAGAGTGAAACCATTTCTAAAAAAATTAAAAAAAAAAAAAAAAGCCAGACATGGTAATGCATGCTTGCAGTCTCAGCTACTCAGAAGGCATACTGAAACCAAGAGTTCAAAGTTACAGTGAGCTATGATGGCACCACTGCACTCCAGCCTAGGAGACAGAGTGAGATCCTTTGTACGAATAAAAAGAAAAAACATATCCTGTTTATCAACTTTACAGCTGAAGACCTTAGTCTGATCAATGCCAGGTTCCTACACACAGAGTTCACAAAATTTCCATGGCACTTAATAGATTTAAGCTAAGAACTATATAACATGGATGTGAATGTGTGTGTCTGTGACTGCATACACACAACATACAAATACAGATCTGTTGGTATTCCTTCTTTCTAGGATTTGTTACAATCATAGTGGGTATGAGATAATGGAAAATAAATTATTCTATTAACATATATATTTTCTTAAATATTTTATTTATGTAGCACTCTGAAATGAGCAACCTATGAAGGCATAAAATAAAAAGATTTTTTTTTAACTCAGGAGGTAAAGCTAGATATATCAATTAGGAACTGATTCATGGTGTGATGTACACGACATGCTGAAAGAATGCCAAAAAGGTGCAAACCATCATACATTAATACAAAGGACAAAAACAAAAAAAACCCCAGCATCTTCTTGCTATGAGGCAATAAGGCACTGCTAAGAGACTTGAGCACCAAAATGATTCTCTACAAATTCCTTCCTTTTTATACTGCAAATACTCCATTATTATATTCAAACCTTTAAAAACTAGGTAATACTTAAGATTTAGAGTCAACTTACTTTGTGCGAAATTCTATTTGCTGCTTCTTTTAAAAACAGGTTAAAATAAGCTCTTAAAAATTAAGTAACAATAATCATATACAATACAGATATATAAAAAGGGTTGGTTTATTGTAGTTCAAATACATAAACTGAACATTCAAACATCTTAAAATTAAACTTTAGCAACAAAGTTTAACATTCAAACAGGAGTATAGTTTACAAGAAACACCCAGAAAGGTAATTTGTTGTCTAATCCAGAATATTGATAAAGATCACTTAATGGTGAATAAAATATGTTTAACCAGTGGTTCTATTCTGGCCAACATGTTAGTTATGACCGTGGTTCCATACCTGAGAAGAAATTACTACATAAATCTTCTCTTAGGCTAAACAACAAGACTTGGTCTATAATTCAGAGGGGATAATCAAAGCACATAAGTGAACAAATAAAACTAATCTGATCTTTAGAGACAAAGGTAAAAGTATTGTCCATTATAATAATCGTAGCCTCTGGAAGATAAGAATTCAATTTTCAGTGTTTTCTCTTTTACCCGCTTTAAAAAAAAAATCAAAACAAAACAAACCCCAACTCGGGTTTTCTTGGAGTCTGTGGTATTTGCATCTGGCAAGTTCAAGCCACAAATGCTATTACTTCTTGCATGTATTAACACTGCTAGGAAGAACGTCACCAAGTCACTGACTTCCACACCTCATAAAAGGATGAATTTTAGCTTCAAGATTTTAAGATTTACTAGAGACAGCCTATATTTGAGTATGTATGTCAGTCATGCCACACAAAGAAAAGCATAAATATTTCCAAAGTGTTCTGTTCAGAAACTGTTCACAAATGCTTCTCCTTCTGTTTGTCAGATGGTTTTGCAATAGGTCGACTAATGCACATATATGTAAAAACCTGAAAATTGGCTCATGCAAGCATTTTGAATAGATACCCCTGTGGAAGAGTATTTAGAATTATTTTGTTGATCGTCTCGTGGGCTCTGATGCTGTGGGAGGTGGGGGTGGACCCCGGCGATCCAGGTCATCAACATATGCCACAATCAGTTTACGCCTCTCCTCTGGCACACAGTCCAGTACCAGATACCGTTTGTCATTCTGTAAAATTTTTTCTACATCTTTCAGATGCTGATCCGATTCTTGGATTAATTTTTTGGATCTGAAATAAGAAAAAGTAGTCCAAGAATTACTGACTGCTGTTCACAGGTCTTTCAGAAATGAGCTGGAAATGTCCATCTAGTTCCTAATTGTGTTTCCATTTTTTTTTTTTTAATTTTATTTATTTTTTTTTTTTAAGAAAAATTTCACTGCAGTGGTCACCTTTGTAAGTCGCCTCAGCAAAGACTCCAAGGAGTGAAAGGGCCTCAGAAGCTGAATTACCCTCCCACCCCTAGTGGTGGTCCCTCCAGATCAGGGCTGAGGGTGGGTGGGTAAATCTTGCCCGTGCTGTACCTGTTCTGTGGATGAACAGAGGACTTCAGTCTGCGGGGCTGCCAATCCCAGCATCTTTCACAAGCTTTCACTTTCACATCTTTCACTAAATTAACTATAAAAATGTAGAAAGAAGTCTTACTTCACATCTAATTTAAAAGCCCAAGCTGATGCAAAACATTAAGGATCCTGACCAAAAAATCCAAATGACAAAATATCTAAAAACCACACCCTCAGCACTATCTAGCCTCCCGTGCACATACCCTTTATTAAGATGTTTCAAATTTCTCTCTTAAAGAAGAAAAGCTGGAGCATGAAACAAAAATGGTTTCCTGCATACTGACTGGTAAGCAATGCAAAATTGTTTTCCTGATGATAAATTGTTAGGGGTGAAGAACTGTTGGGTTTGCTACAGAGGAATCTTGTTTAAAGGCTCTGATTTCATAATTTACAATTTTTATTTAAATGTACCCAGCAAAATGCTTTCTTCTGAGGGAAAAAAAATGTTTATGCTGAGCTTAAATAGATGATTTCATGCTTTAGAATGATCTAACCACACTGAATAGTCTTCAGAGGAGGCAAAGATAACTGATAGTGAAAGATTATTTTAAAAGTCTCTTCATGAAATACAATTTTTATATAGTTGAGGGTATTCCTAAAAAAAAGCAGTGAAGTAAAAAAAAAAAAAAAAGGTATGTATTAAAAACTGGATGGGTGGGTAACACAAAATAAGAATTGACATCTGGGCCCTTTCTTTAAAAAAAAAAAAAAAAAGTATGGTAGATATGGGCTGTATTTGACTTTGGACAAGTTGGTATCTTCTTATCCCTAAAAATTAATAATGTCAACATGTGTGTGAATGCAAAGAATGCTCTGACCATTAAAGACTAGTAAAGAGAATGACTGCCAATATGAAACATTTCATTGCACACACCTATATGTTATAAATTTGGTCTCTTTCAAAAGCGTCCTGAAGTCAGCTTTGGCTGTGATATATTTGTCTCTGATATATTCTTCAAATTCTCTTTGTTTTTTCTGTTAAAAAAAAAAAAAAAAAAAGTTAAGATTATGGAAATAAAACCCACTAATTCCAAAATAAATATCAATTATTTATTAAACAGTAATGTGTAAGTCACATAATAAAATTAAAAATTCAAAAGAAAAAGGCAACAGGGTACATTTTGTTTATATATAAAATTCATTAAATCACATAATCTGCAAGGCTCATTTTTGCGGCAAATAGAATGAGGAATCATAAATTACTAGTGGCTAAAACTTGAGAACTTGCTATGTGCTATACTGCTGAGCATTTTATGAGGATCATCTACTTCAATCTTCACAGCAACCTCATGAGGTGGACACTTAAAAATAAGGATATTAAGGATTAAGTGTTCACTTCCTGCAGACTGTATTTTCAACTTCAAGAACAAAAACAGTAATTTGTGGATACAGCAACTGTAGGTTAACACTCAAAACTTAACTTACATAATAGTACTCAGCATTTAGCTTTCTGGCAAGCCAAACGTAATAAGATGAATAAACTCTTTGGACTTAAAAAAGACTTTATTATCAATTCTAAACAGTCAGAAAAGTTAGAAACTGAGACTGGGTCTACTCTTCTTTCCCAGTCATGCATATCTTATGGTCCAAACATCTACAATCCAATAGACTTTAAGGGGGAAGAATATTAGATTTATGAGTTTTTATAAAAGATGCCCAGACCTAGAGCAACCAACCAGGAAAGGGGAATGATGTAAAAGAAAACAAATAAAAGGCCTAGGGATAAAATGGACTGTAGTAAACAATACTTTTCTTGACATCATTCACTGTTTCGGACCTTGAAGCATATGAGAACTAGCGATCTCGTGACAGGGTTCTGTTAGGCTTAAGAGTCAAGTGCTTTGATAGTTTGGTACCAATTGCCAGCCTAAATATGTCTGTCTAGTGGTACCTGACTAAAATAAAACTGCGGGTTCATTAAATCTCTAAGATCCTAAAATACAAGCTTCACCCCAAGTACTAAAATTTTAAACTTTCTATTGTGCTCTCTTGCTAATTTACCATGCAAGAAACAATACATAAACTTAAAATTCAGATTTACTTCTCATACACTTAAAAGTAATTCACTTAAAACAATCAACTTCATTTTGGTTAAGATAGTAGTGCTGTTAGGCACCCAATTTAAGTATTTATAAATTGATAGTAAACCTCGACACAAAATCCTCTTACCCTGTCACTGGAGGAGAACTTAATACACCGAGGATCTTCCTTAATGATTTTTTTTACTTCTTTCCACGTGGATGTTAAGGTAATCTTTGAAAAGATATGTGAATAAAAAACATAAATACAACTCACTTTTACTTAGGGGGTCAAACTGCAGCACATATGGTACATAATATTACACACTGACCTGCGATCTCTTGTAATGCCCAAGCGTAACTGGACTAGTTAGGGACAGGGAAGCAGCGTTAATGCAATTTCTTTTTGTTGGCTTGCCACAAGAGTTATGTTCATGGCCATACTTTCAAGGTGGCCTAAGACAATCACCTGCAAACCCTGTATTTACATGGGCAAACATCATAACTTCTGAAGAAACCATCACCAAAAAGAGAGCAGATAAAAAGGAACAAAACCTGGATAACAAAGCGTACAAACTGCCAAACAAGAGGCCATAGTACCAAATTGAAAATGGATCAAAAGAAGAAATTTGCTAAATCTATTATTAGGAGGGATCACTGACCACATGGCTAAGGACATTTTGAATTACTATAGGAGCAGTTATGAATGTGAAAACTGCAAAGAATAGGCATTTCTAAATAATTAAGAATACCATAATTTTTTAAAATCAGAGAATTGTCATAAGATGCATTCCAGTAATGAATCTAAAGACCATGACACTAAAAATCATATCAATGCTTTGCTTTAAGAAATTACTAACAAAGATTCATCCAGATTAAAATGAGAAAAATAAGAGATTCTTACTGCAGAAGTTTCATCCAGAAGTTGCCTAAAGTGCTCTCTCTTTTTTTTGGTAAGTGCTTCAATGTGTTCATTAAAAAGCTTCTCTTTCTCCTCTCTTTCCAATAAGGATCCAGATTCCCAGCGGTGATCTTTTCTGAGGGTCCTACGAGTATCAGACCATGACACATCTGAAGAACGTACCTGAAAAGAAAAAATTATATATATATCACCAAAGAGACTTATCTGAATGTCTATTTGCACTTCCCTGTCCACTGCAGCATTATTCACAATAGCCAAGATATGGAATCAACCTAAGTGTCTATCAACAGATAAATGGATAAAGAAAATGTAACAAATATACACAATGGAGTACTACTCAGCCTTAAAAAAAGAGGAAAATTCTATTCATTTATGGCATGGATAAACCTAGAGGACAATATAAGTGAAATAAGTCAAGCACAGAAACACAAATACTGCATAGTCTCACATTTGTGGAATCCAAAAAAGCTGAACTCATAGAAATACAGAGTAGATGGTCACCAAAGTCTAGGGGGTAGAAGACAGGACAAGGGAGAGAATGAGGAGTTACTTGTCAAAGATAATGAAGTTTCAGAGACAGCAGGAATAAGTTTTGAGATCTACTGCACACCAGGGTTAACTAAAGTCAATAATGTATTCTATATTCAAAATAACTGAGAGTAAATTCCAAATGTCTCACCACAAAAAGTTACAAGCAAACAAAGTGATGAGTATGTTAAACAGCTTTGGTTTAGTCATTCCATATTATCTACCTTTGTCAAAACAGCAACTGTACCCCATAAGTATGTACAATTATGACTTCTCAAAACAATTTTTAAAAAGAAGACAGTATAATAGAAAGCATAACAGGTCTGGCTGGCTCACCAACCAGCAAAATGATATGCTTCATTGGTGGTAATGGCATTAAAAGTTAAGCCACACTACTGCCAAGGTGAAGAAACACAGACTAAAATGACAGAAAGAAAAGAAAAATACAAAAACATTTATTTAACCAACACTTACCAAGCATCTAAATACAAGTCAGATAAATACTGTGCTTCGCAATAAGATTACAAAATGAGTAAGACGCTATCCCTTCCTTCAAAGAGCTCACTTAAAAAAGAAGGAAAAAAAAATGATGAAAAGGCCAGGTGCGGTGGCTCATGCCTGTAATCCCAGCCCTTTGGGAGGTGGGTGGATCACCTGAGGTCAGGAGTTTGAGACCAGCCTGGCCAACATGGCGAAACCCCATTTCTACTAAAAATACAAAAATGAGCTGGGTGTGGTGGTACGTGCCTGTAGTCCCAGCTACTCCGGAGACTGAGGCAGGAGAATCGCTTGAACCCAGCAGGCAGAGGTTGCAGTGAGCCAAGATCATGCCACTGGACTCCAGCTGGGTGACAGAGTGAGACTCCATCTCAAAAAAACAAAAAGGATAAACATGTAAGCAAATAACTGCAAATACAGGTAATAAGTGCTGCAGAGTCGTATGCTGAGCACAAGGGTGGTCTAAGGAACAGTGAGATCGAATCTGCCTAGATAGGTCAGGAGTAGCCTCACAGAAGAGATACTTGAGCGTACCCCTGAAGAACGAGAAAGTCTGTCACTGCAACAGGAACACTTCCAAATCATTTCAGGTAGAGGGACTGCCGTGAGCAATGGAAGGATGGTATGGTTCATTAAGCATGTTCAGCAAGGCTACAGTTCAAGGAGCAAATGAAGAAAGCAAAGGTGTTAAGGAAATATGAAGGTGGGAGGTAAGAAATGAACAATCTTTTATATTATGCTAAGGAGGCTAAATGTGACCTGTAGGAAACTGCTGGGAGTAAAGAGAACCTTCATCCCCCGCAAGTAACCAGGAGAGTGACAAAATTAGATTCGCTTTTTATTAAGATTTCTGTGACTGCAATAGAACAGATAAATTTGAGGGAATGTTAGAGGTAGGGAGAGAAATTAGGAAACTACTGTAATTGTCCAGAGTGTAGGACAAGGTTGTCCAACCTGTGGCCCACAGGCCACATGCAGCTCAGGATGGCTCTGAATGTACCCCAACACAAATTCATAAACTTTCTTAAAACATTATGAGATGTTTTTGTCTTTTTTTTTTAGCTCATCGGCTATCATTAGTGTTAATGTACATTTTTCTTTATGAGACGGAGTCTCACTCTGTCGCCAGGCTGGAGTGCAGTGGCGCAATCTCAGCTCACTGCAGCCTCTGCCTCCCAGGTTCAAGTGATGCTCCTGCCTCAGCCTCCCAAGCAGCTGGGACTACAGGCACACGCCACCACACCCAGCTAATTTTGTATTTTTATTAGAGACAGGGTTTTGCCATGTTGGCCAGCCTAGTCTTGAACTCCTGACCCCAAGTGATCTGCCCGCCTTGGCCTCCCAAAGTGCTGGGATTACAGGCGTGAGCCACCGTGCCCAGCCATGTTAGTGAACTTTATGTGTGGCCCAAGACAATTCTCCTTCTTCCAGTGTGGCCCAGGGAAGCCAAAAGATTGGATACTCCTGGGTAGAGTAAGAAACAGATGCAAGGGAAGAAATCAGAAGTGACAAGCGTAACAAGCTCCACTGAAAAAGAGAAAAGAAATAGCATAGGAGAGATGTGACAAAGAGAAGCCACCCCCAACTCCAAAAAAAAATATTAGCAAGTAGGACAGTAGTCTAAGGGCATTCACTGTAGGGACAAAAAAACCCTACATACCTCAACAACCCTGAGGGGTAAGGGAGAAAGATTTTCAACAAAGTTTCAGGGTATCTCCTGCAGTCAGTTACACCTCCAGTCCTACAATCTCATACCATCTACAAGTATAACTGATCATCACAATGATGGCCCTAAATCATCAACAAGAAGGTTAAATTGTGTTCAGCACATTTTGTTTATCACTATGGCACGTAAGTGTTTAACAGTTTACAATGACTTTCATCAAAAACAATAAATAATAAAGTTGTGAGACTAAATGATTATGACTTTCCATATATGCAAAATGCCTAACTTCTGAATTTGTTAAATAACTAGGGTTTTTTCCTATACTAACAGTACTAATACCGAGTATTCAATTTTTAAATGCTTTCTAATTTAGCAAATTATCTCCCTCAGAATTAAAGAACATTAAAATATTCATAACAGTAATGTAATAAATTTCCAATATCTAGTACTTTAGAGAAAAAAAGTAAAAGATTAACATATACCATGTCAGACAGAAGAGCTTTGAAATTCTGGATAGCTTCTTCTCGTTTGTGCTGCTCTCTCTCTCGATCTATTTCTTTTGTTTGTTCTGAACGGGCCTTTTGAACCTCCCTTTCTCGTTCTCGAAGGCTTGCCTCAATGCGGGCTTGCCTTTCAAGCTCCTTTTCTTTTTCTGAGTCTAAATTCTGTAAAAGTAAAAATTACATTATCCTTCTTACCAACTCCATCAAAATACGTTTTTAAAGAATAACTAGCTTGCCAAATAAAAAATTCCAAATCTAGTTTTTGCCTAGAATATACCTAAACACTGTGTACCTCTCATCTCCAAATAAACTAGACTCTTATGTTAAGAATACTAACAAGAAAAAATCCAAACCCCCAATAGAAAAATCCCCAACAACATATACCTTTAAACACAAGAATTGTATTATTCAATGAAAGCAATACAAGTAAACACAACAGTTACCTTGGCTATTTTTTCAATGTACTGTTTGAAAAGGTCTTCTCTCATTGATGAACTATCTACTGCTTTGTAACGTGGATCACTTTCTACTTTGTCTTTTACTTTGCTCCATCGAGACTGACTGTCCAAGTGATGATTAGATAATAGTTCAAAGAAATCCGATTTAATCTGTATTTTAAAACAGGCAGTGGGATGGGAGGGAAAATAATGTACCATGAGAAATTCATCATATCTTAAATATTTACAACTAGAAAAAAAGTTCACTTACCTTAAATATGAGAAGAATAACTTTTAAAATATAGGCATTTAGAGTAGAATTATAGTAAAAGAAAAGATCAGAAGTGTTCTTTTACTAGAAATGTAAACATCAACAAGCATATAGGCTTTCATCTAAAATTTGCCAAATTCAAGATAAATAATATTTTATAAAGAAATTTTTCAAATATAGAAAAAGGCTTTTTCAGATTGTTGATAACTTTAGATCTCAGAACTGCCATGTATTCATAGGGAATACAAATTTACATCGAGCTGCATTTATTTTTAGCTAAGAGTCAAGGCTTATGAGCCGACAATAATATCAACATGGTAAAAATGATTTAAAAAACTAGATGGATAAAAATTTTGGCCATTGAAATTAATAGGACATTTAAAAATCAATGGAAGCCATTACAAACTTATACTGTCAAATGTCTAAAATCAAAATAGGGTAAAAATTTATATTTTGGTGAAAAAAAGGCAGCTATACACCTTGATATGTGAGAAAGTTACAGAATTTCTATGTTCATAACCATTACTAAAAAATTGCATTCAGATCTTCTACACTTTTTAGCATTAAACATGTATATAATGTTTATGCCATTATAAACTCAGAATGTTAAATGTTTATCCAGTATTATACTCAACAACTGAAATACCAAGTTAAAAACATTATACCAAAGGTATTAAACATTAATCCTTCAGTATCAACATATACAAGTATTTAAAACCCCTCTCCAAAACTGTATTTCTTATTTATTTAAATAGGTGAGGAAAGGAGTAAATGAGATAGTTATTTTTATGTACGTCTGAGGGCCTAATTGTTTTAAAATTTAATCCCATGTATACTACTTTGTACTCCTACCACAGAAGGTACCCAAGGTAACCAAAGTCATTTCAACAAAGGATTCTAACCATATTAAGAACCCCTCCCTTCCAGTAGGAATTGAATATGGTATCTTCCCACCTGATCAGGGGAATCAGGATTTAAAATGCATGTGCACAAAAATATATGAATCATTCCTTCTGCCTAGTCTAACACTATCATTTCCCCTTACAACTTCATTTGTCCTACTGGAGGATTAAAAGTGAGACTGAGGCCAGGGACGGTGGCTCATGCCTGTAATCCCAGCAGTCTGGGAGGCTGAGGTGGGTGGATCACCTGAGGTCACGAGTTCGAGACCAGCCTGACCAACATGGTGAAACCCCGTCTCTACTAAAAATACAAAAAGTTAGCTGGGTGTGGTGGCAGGTGCCTGTAATCCCAGCTACTTGGGAAGCTGAAGCAGGAGAATCGCCGGAACCCAGGAGGCAGAGGTTGCAGTGAGCTGAGACTGCGCCACTGCATTCCAGCCTGGGCAACGAGCGAAACTCCAAGTCAAAAAAAAAAAAAAAAAGTGAGCTTGATGTCCTTTCTGGAAAATACTTTTAAGGTTATAAGAAACAGAATATCTACATCAGAAATGTTTCTAAAGACAAGAGCTAATTGGCTGTGGATTTCTCCACTACTAAACTTGGCCTTTCACTTTGAACTAATAAGAAATACTAATAAACCCAGTATTTCCAGACAGTGATTTAAGAAACCACCTGATGTAGTGATGTAACTTAAATTTTTCTGTTCATCTTGTCTACTTTGTATCTGACATGATGAACACCAAATACCTAGATGCATTTGACAACTGGAAGGCAAAATTTACAAAATTTATGTTAAATAAAACATGCAAGTTATATCAAATAGGAATCTTTCTAAGCCACAGGAATTTGTATTAGCTTAAAACAATTTTCATATATTAGACACGAAACCTATAAAGTAAGGATTATCATATAGGTTTTTAAATGTGTGATGTATAAACAAGTGAACTTTAAATAAAATTAAACTTTAACTTCCTTTCATTGTGGATATTACCATGACAGGTTATAAATGGCTTACTAAGGCTATCAGTATGAGAACAATTGCCTGACAGCTGCATAAATGTCAAAAAAATGTCATTTACCATTAGCTGCAATTCAAGGCCTTATTATTCTCCCCATTCCTTACTATAACAAAAATAATTTATTCACAGGAAATTTAAAAGAGAGGGAAGAGAAAAATATGTCAATTTTGTAACAGTGGATTAACTCCAATTATGTACAACCTCAAATGTGCTATTTCAAAAGGTAAAGTATTTGAACCATAATTTTATAAAAATTGGTTATAATGATATATTACAATAAAATAGCTTAAGAATAGCTACTTTGGCAAACAAAATAAGTAGACATTTTTTTTTTTGAAAGAATCCCATCTGTTGTCCAGGCTGGAGTGCAGTGGAACCATCAAAACTCACTGCAGCCTTGACCGTTTGGGCTCAAGCGATCCTCCCACTTCAGATTCCAGAGTAACTGGAACTACAGAAGCACATTACTACAACCAGCTATTTTTTTGTTTTGTTGTAGAGATGAGGGTCTTGCTATATTGCCTAGACTGGTTTCAAGCAATCCTCCTGCCTCAGCCTCCCAAAGTGCTGGGATTACAGGCATGAGCCACTGTGCCTGGCCAATAAGTAGACTTTTACAGGCACTTTTTAATAAAATGGAAAACTAGTGGTAAAAACTACATCAAAATGATGCTCTTACTGGGAGAATGACTTTACCGTGAAAATGCTACTTAAGAAAAACAAGAATTTCACCAGAAGTCAATGTTCTTCACAGGTTTTCAAAATTAGTTTTAAAATTAGTTTTAAACCTTTAGTGTTGTTATTGATTCAACTATCACAATGCTACAAAGACCAGCTGGAGAATTACAAGAACAAGGAAATAAACTCTAGTACCATGCTACTGGTACTGCTCTTGCTATCTAATTACACAGTTACAATGTGATTTTTTTTAAGTATACACAATATACTTAAGAACAGTATAAACAATACAGTGGAAGTCATGAAAGAAAAATGATAAAGCCCCTTAACCAAATGTGCTCAAAATGTGAATATAAAATTCACTATATTTAAACCCTTACTTTAAAGATTTCTGCTTTGATGGCCTAGTTAGTCATTGATTTTGCATTCTTTAAATTGGCTGAGAAAGCTTCACTTTAGCAATTTCCTGCCTTTTTTTTTAATCTAGTAATGGTATAAAGCCAAACCTGTAATTTAAAGAATTAAGATTTTTATAGTCAAAATAAAATAAAGCTGAATATATTAAATATTAGATTTATTTAATTTAGATGTCATATCTATTTAATTTCTTTTTTTAAATTAACACATTCTGGGCACAATTCTCATCACTTCATAAGGAAAAAGACTAAAAAAATGTAAAGTACCGGAACTGCGGGAGGCTAAAGTCACCACACAGAGATACCAATTCTTTCCTCACTAGGGAATCCCATAACACTTTGCGTGTCAGTGATTGACAGCTGTCACTGAACTGATTGACAGGCCGCACAGCACAAAACTGTAAAGTCTATCCACTTGTTATAAAACAGAATACATAAAATAGTTATAAAAAAAAGTGTTTAGAAAAAGAAAATCAGTAACAAATGCAAAGATAAATACATTTAATTTGTATAAAAGCAATCATACAAAATCAAACAATCACTTATTTACTTGGTTTTCTTAAATAGCTTATTCTAAAAGTCAAAAGTAGCAATTCATTAACATGATTCTAATTCAACATATAAAATTATGTAGTAGAATTTGATTTTACACATTTCCTCTGCGAGGCATAATCATTTTTTAAGTAAACAGTGAAACAATTCTGGAAAACTCACTTGGAAGCCCAATAAATTGGATAATTAGGAAGTTTCAGATATTTCTGATAAAAGCTGTTTTAGCTAATACTGTTACCATTTTGAATGAGAGAGACTTCTTCCCAGGAGTAGCATTACTTTCAAACAACATTTCTTAATAGAACTTGTAATATTATAACTTTCTAGAATAAGAGGCAATTTTAAATGTCAAGAATGATTAGGCTCCAGAGGTTATTTTTCTACATTCACAAAGCATACTGGGACACTAAGGAGAGTGGCTGCATGTTTTGATGGTTCACACACCACTGGGGTCATCTCCCTACTAGTTTGCCTCCCCAGTGGTAAGCTCCTCTCCATTCCTGACACTGCTATCAAATGACATTTGGAATTCATTAATCTTTAATAGCTGACCTTTAATTCTGATAAGCAATAATTTATATGTAAGATATGTTTGCTGGAAGAATAGAAAGTCACTAAAATGCTATCTTTTAGAGGGCAAAAAAGATAAAGAAGCTTTTTGAAATTCAAATATTATCACCGATAAAGAATCTTGAAATCTTAGAAGGCACCACTGAGCAGGCAGTCCTAACAACCTGTTCTGAGTTTACCAGGCATCTTAATATTAACACAATTTAAAGCAAAAGTATATAGTTTAGTGAAGCTACTAAAATAAGCATTATGTAAGTAAAGTGATAGAATACATACATACATAAATAATTATAAAAGTTAACTTAAAAGAACAGTCCATGTAGGTCCTATTATTTATGCCAATGAATAAGGTTAGAAACATAACACCAGCACAGTCCTTTCCCATTCACGCTCCCATCAATCACACCACTGGAACTAAAACCATCTTACCTTCTCACCTCTGGTCTTCGAATCTTCTTTCTCTTTCTTCCTAGCAGCGGCCACAAACTCATTAAACAAGGCTTCTCGGTCTTTCATCTTTTCAATTGCTTTGAATCTTGAATCTTTAGCATGCTTGGCTGCAAATTCACTAAAAGTTGCTCTGTAACAAAATTACAAGTGTGCCAACTTTGGCAGTTACTTCTGCTTGTATAAAGGCATAGCAGAAGATACCGTTTTTCCAACAAGAGTATATGACAAAGAGACACTGGGACTCAACATCTACCTAACAGTGAACAGTAAGTTTCAGAAAGGAGTAAAAAGAGGTAATGAGCAAAAATGTGGTTAAGGGATTTGTATGCTATCAGCATAGAATTAGGAGAATAAATATTTATTATTATTAAAAAAAAGAGATCACAGAGTAAAGAATGTGCATGCCTCAAGAGACAAGAGCTCATCAATTTCCACTGTACAATGAAGCTAAGTCCTTCCTCCAGCCATAATAGAAAAATTCTTATTGGATTAGCTCTCCACACACGACTATAAAACTGGACAGAAGTATATTGGGCAACTGATTTCAAGGAGTAGACAACAGAAAGAGTAAGACTGAAATGCCTGAAAGAAGGGAAATTTATGAGGTGCAGAGAGAGCTCAAGTCCAACTAGAGTACTGTAGTCTTAATGAACTGGAGGCAGCAAAGATTAGAGCTTTGGTGAAGAGGAATCTACAAAGAGAGGGTACCCAAGAAAAATCCGACTTAGCGATTACCCATGAGTCCACAGCTAAGGCCAAGCTGTATAACAGCAGGGAAAGATCACTCTCTATATCAAGCTACTACAGGGTTAAGAGCATAGAAGAGATAATAGAGAGTCAGTAGTATTAAAGGGAGAATAGGATCAGGCCAGCAAAGTCCACAAAAGATCCACAAGGAAAACAGAGCTGGAAGGCTAAAAGAAACATATTACACTTTCAGAGATTCACATTAACAAAACATAAAGTCAAGCCTAAAATTAAGGTGGCAACCAGTAAATGAACTGCCTACTAAAACAAAAATATCCACTTTTCAATGAAAGGTAACGCACTCCAGAGTCTCTACAAAGTCCAATATTCAATCAAAAATCACTAAATATACAAAGAAACGTGATCCATAGAACAATTTTCTTGAAGTCAATAGAAACCGAACCCAAGATGTCCAGATGTCATTCTAAGTAGACAATAACTTTAAAACAACTATTACTGGCCAGGTGCAGTGGCTCATGCTTGCAATCCCAGCACTTCAGGAGGGCAAGGTAGGAGGATCATTTGAGGCCAGGAGTTTGAGACAAGCCTAGGCAACACAGTGAGACTCCGGCCAGGCATGGTGGCTCACGCCTGTAATCCCAGCTACTTGAGAAGCTGAGGCAAAATAATCTTTTGAACCTGGGAGGCAAAGCCTGCAGTGAGCCGAGATTGTGCCACTGCACTCCAGCCTGGATGACAGAGCGAGGCCTTGAATCAAAAAAACAAAAACAAAAAAACATAGTGTGGTGGCTCATGGCTGTAATCTCACCACTTTGGGAGGCCAAGGCAGGTGGATCACTTGAGGTCAGGAGTTCCAAGACCAGCATGGCCAACAAAGTGAAACCTTGTCTCTACTAAAACTACAAAAAAAATTAGCTGGGAGTAGTGGCGGGCACCTGTAATCCCAGCTACTCAGGAGGCTGAGGCAGGAGAAAAACCGAGGAGGCAGAGTTTGCAGTGAGCTGAGATCGCGCCACTGCACTCCAGCCTGGGTGACAGGGCAAGACTGTGTCTCAAAAAAACAAACAAACAAACAAACAAACAAAAAAAAACCATAGTGAGGCTCTGTCCCTACAAAAAATGTAAAAATTGGTTGGGCATGATGGCACACGCATATATTCTCAGCTACTCAGGATGACTGCTTAAGCCCAGGAGTCTGAGGCTGCAGTGAGCTGTGACTGAGCCACTGCATTCCAGCCTGAATAACTGAGCAAGACTCTGCCTCTTAAAAAAGTAACTAAACAAAACTGTTATTACACTGAAAGAATCAAAGAAAAACAGGTTCAAAGAATTGAAAACATGGTCTAAAAATGAATGAACAAGTAAGGATTTTTGGCAGAGATGCAGAAAATATTAAAAAGAACCTAAAACTAATGAAAAAAAATTAACTGGATACGATTAACATGAGAGTTGACAACTGAATAAAGAGTCAATTATATGAGTTAGATCACTAACAATTATCTAATCCAAAGGGGAGACAGAAAAAAGACTGAGGTAGGGGAAACAGTCTCAGGGACATGTAAGATAATATCAAACACTAATGTATGTGTGATTAGAATCCCAAAAGAGAAAAGAATGAATTAGGGCAGAAAAAACACTAGCCAAAATCTTCCCAAATTTGATGGAAAACATCAATTTATAAATTCAAACAGCTCAGCAAACTCCAAACAGGTTAAATAAAAGGATGAGGCTTATGAGTGCTAATGAGCGTAAGTTTTAAAAAAGAAGTGTCTCCATAAATAAAAGGCATTATAAAGCTTTCATATATTTGGTATATAGTTTAAATATTTGAAGCTTTAACCAGTGGCACAATCTTGGCTCACTGCAACCTCCGCCTCCAGGTTCAAGCAATTCTTCTGCCTCAGCCTCCCAAGTAGCTGGGACTACAGGCGCCCACTACCACGCCTGGCTAATTTTTGTATTTTTAGTAGAGATGGGGTTTCACCATACTGGCCAGGCTGGTCTCAAACTCCTGATCTCATGATCCACCTGCCTCGGCCTCCCAAAGTGCTGGGATTACAGGCGTGAGCCACTGCTCCCGGCCAAGAATTTACTCTTATAATTAACAACCCTATACTTAGCATGGTTTTAGAAGAAAAAACACTAAAGATTAGCCCATTTAAAAGCTATTTAGCTATTTAAATGCAAAAATAAAACATTCTCTTGTGTTAAAACAAAGATTATGTTATAGTTTTAATTATAAACAAAAAGCTGGCCAGTTAATCTCAATTTAGAACTTAAAACATTAACTGAAGGTTAAGAGTATCACTCACAGCTAACATTTATTATTTTTAAGCTTTGCTGGCCAAGGCTAGATTCTAGTAATCTTTTATATGCAACCAATACTAATCATAATATCCAACGTTAATTCAACATTTTTAACAAAGAATATGTTGCAAACCTGGTTTGAACAACAGATACATAACAATAATAAAATGGCATGGTAAAATAAAAATGTATATTCCAGAAAAGGGATCATATGTAGTCCATTAAATGTTTTATTTTCATGATAAATTAAACGCTTCAGTTTATAATTTTAAGATAGAAAAAGCAAGTACAGGTTGGGCATCCCATATTTGAAATCCAAATGCTCCAAAACCCAAAACTTAGTGCCAACAAGACATTCAATTCAAATTTTTGAATTTGGGATGCTCAGCCAGTAAGTATAATACAAATATTCCAAAATTTTTTTTAAAAAATCTGAAATCCAAAAGACTTCTGGTCTCAAGCATTTGGGATGAGGGATAATCAACCTGCATTGTTATGATTAAAGAATAAATTATGATTAAAGAAAAAACCTTTTAAAAAGTGGAAAATCAACGTGTAAAGTGATAACTGATTCATCTTAGACTTATTTCTATTACTTATAGGTAAAATATCTGACACTTTTTATGAGAAAAGACTGAAGTGAACTTTTAGCATTAGATTCCCATGGAGATGTTTTCTTATGACTTATTTCTTAACTGTGAAAAACTACTTTAAAACAAACAGGATAAAAAATATTTTGAAGGGAAGCGGGTAATGGCTGGTGATGGGTGACAGGGAGATAGTAGTGACCAGAAACTGACTGCGGGAGGTATGACTTAAATTTTCATTAAAAAGAAAAATGACATACAAGAGATAGGCACAGTTCAGTAATTTCTCCCTTTCTTTCCCATTGGAACAAACTCTGGTGCTCTATATTTACTAGCTCTACTAAAAGGTTCTGCAATATTTTTCCCACTTAAAAAAAAAAAATTAGGCCAACAGACAACATTTTCTCATTTTAAAGTTTTTCTTCCTTGCATTCTTCTGGGACTAAAAATGGTCTTAATTTCTATGCCAGAGTTGGATGTATCAATTTAACAATACAGGACAATGCCCTTAGTGCCTGGTCGTTTCATTTTATGAAGTAACCTGCATAGTACAGATCACTTCAACAATTCTACCTGCCTGAAAAGAACACCAGTAGAGTACTATGATATGGTAAGACTTAGTCATATCTACCAAAGGGAAACCTCTTTGGAGTTTCAATTATTCACAGACCCATACGGAGTTTTAATAAATATATTCTGCTGAAAGATTTGGAAATAAGCTGCAGACATCTTAAGACTTCACTTAGAAATATTTCAACATGCAACTCCTGAGCGTAAAGCCTTTTTCCACCATGACCACAATACCCAAGAAAATTACTAATTCTCTAACAATATCTAATATCCAATTCTTACCAAGTGACCTCAACTGCCCCCCAAAATGTCTTTTATAACACAGACTCAACTATTTTGACCCATGATCTCACTCTTTTGACTCAGAAAAAACTCAGGACTCCCTGGAAAGTCTGAACCTCTATTACCCCTGAAGAATATTAATTTTTTCATATCACAAATACTATATTAGCTTTTTCTAAAACTTTTATTAATACCATATTTCAAATATAAAACTATATTAAACATATCTTCTTAAATAACATCACTCTTTCCTACCTCCACAGACAAAATTAACTATTTATATAAGATGAACCTTTATAATAAGTGCCATTTAATCCAGAGACTCCATGATGCTACCTGACAGTTTTAGAATACTGAGGTATTCCCAGTAACCTAATACCACTACTCTTACATCTAAGTCATAAATAAGAGTAATTCCCCCCGCCTATACAATTCTGTGCAACACTGAAATCTAGTTGAAATCCCAGTTTCACTGGGGCAAGCTACCTAATTTGCTTATCTCATGTAAAACTGGTGTCACATAAGTACCTAAATCAAACTACCTGTTCTGAAGACTGAATATCTGTATGCATATATATAAAATTATATGCTTTCAGTCATGTTTACATGTATGTAAAAATGCATACATATATTTTAAAGTGCAAATAGGCACATAAAATACCCAGTAACTGTGATTATTATAAAGCTAGGCAAATAAAATGTCTCATTTTCTTCAGCCCATTACATGTATTTAATACATATTATCAATCAATTGAAAATGTCAGACACAGCCATTAACTAGACACTTAGAAAATTTTGAAATTGAAGTGGTAAAAGGTCCTTCACCACTTCAATTTAATCAAAATAATGTTCCTCCTCTGCAACTCATTATGTATAAAACTTTACAAAGATGGCGCACAGATTTTCTATCATATACTAGTTTCTAAAGAACTTATTCCCACAGGGAAGCACTTAAATCAAAGGTATCCTTCTTAGAGCACTTAGGATTCCTCTAAAGGAAACACAGTAAAAAATAAAGATTAGAAATTTTGGCAAAAACCGATAAATAAGGAGCTTTTAGTGCCCAAATAGACAAAAAAAATCTATTTTTTTAATTTTTAAAAACTGATCTTAGGAGAAAATAAATATACTTTGATATTTAAGAGAAACAAACCACATACCTTGGATTAAATTTTGCTTCTTCCATCATTTTTTTGAAATCTTCCTTGGCTTGCATTATTTTATTTTTCTTTTCCCTGCGTTCTTCCTCTGCCCTAGTCTTTACATACTGATCAAACACCTATTATAAAAACCAACAAATTCGACAAGTCAATCTTTCATATAGGTAATTTAACTACCAAATTTTTGGACAATGTCTTTGTCCAAACTATACCAGGAAAAATTATTAACTGTAGATAATTATACACAGACAATCTATACCGAGTTTCACTTTAAAGCTTCACTGAAATATTACACAAGCATAAAGCTCTCTACTTAGGCTTCAAGAACAAAAGAAAACAGCAAAAAGCCTCTTTAATTTTTTTCCCGATTATAAATTAAACACATGATTATCATAAACATTGCAAGAAATTTAGAAATGCGGAAGAGAAATCACAGTCTTCCCAAATCCCTTTTAGACAGAAATATCAATGGTATGGAATCTGTAGTATATTTTATTTCTGTGCTTCTCTTAAGACATAAGTATTTTCACTAAAATGTAATCATGCTTTACATCTATTCTATATTTCCCCCACTTAATACAGTCAAGATAATGAACTGATCATCTATTTACCGCCTACTTCACACCCTATAAAATGACAGAAGAACTTTTTTAAGTCATAAACCAACAATAAGGAATTGAGAAAAAAAGAACCAGCAACTTGCAAAGCTGATAGGACAAGTGGAAAAGGATGTGAAAGATATGAGAGCACTCAACATAACCTAGCAGTCAAGAAAAACAAAGAGGCAACTCAAGCTTTTTTTTCTGAAACCAGAATCTCCTCAAACAACTCAAGAATAGACAACATCGGATACCTATGGAGGTGAGGATGGGGCATAGCTAAAGTAAGTAGTATTTTAAGGATGAAAAGCTATTTAATAAGTTGTTAAAATGCCAGATCCCCCCCACCAACTTAATGTTTCTAGGCACTGCCACTTCTGAATGTAAAAGGCAAGTGACTATTCCAAAGCAAATAACTGGCAAACTATGGCCTACGGGTTGTTTTTATACAGCTCAAGGATAGTTTTTACATTTTTTAAAGGGTTGAGGGGAAAAATAGAAAGTTTCATGACACATGAAAACGAAATAAAATTTAAATGACAGTATTTCCATAAATAAAGCTTTAACTGAACAGCCACGCTTATACCCTTACATATGTCTATAGGTACTTGACACTTAAAACAGCAGTTGCAAAGTTACAATAGAGATCATATGGCCTACAAAGCCTAAAATACAAATTATCTAACTCTTAAAAATTTGCTGACTGCCTGCTTTAGAAAGTAAAAGAGAGCGTCTTTGAACTGGGGGAACCTGAATTGGGAATAAGGCAAACCAAACTAAAAACATGGAGATTAACCAAACACATACCAAATACTAAGACACAGTTCTCTCAGATCCGAAGCAGAGAGATCTGTGCCCTCCAGCCAGGAGATTAGAAGTCTTTATTGGGAATCTGACCAGCCTAAAACAATGGCTCCAGGGGTTCTCAACAAACCAGCCTAACTCACCCTACAGCATGTTTCTCAACCTTGGCACAGTGATGTTTTGAGCAAGATGTATACCAGCATCCCTGGCCTCTACCCACTAGATCCCAGCAGCACTCACTTCAATAGTGACAAAAATGTCTCCTGGGGGCAAAACTGCTCGTGGTTGAGAACCACCACTCTGCAGTATAGCCCCAAAGCACGAGGGCCCACCTAGATGCTAAGAATAACCAAACAGGCCGGGCAGTGGCTCACACCTGTAATCCCAGCACTCTGGGAGGGGAAGGCAGGAGGATCGTTTGAGCTCAGGATTTCAAGACCAGCCTGGGCAACATGGCAAAATCCCATCTCTACATGCAAAAAAAACAAAAAAAGAGTACCCAAACAGCATTTTAGTGCTTCACTTAAGTAATCAGGGTCTACAAGGCATCTAAGGAAACTCTCCAACATGAAAAATAGTGCCCTAAAGAGAACAAACTTAGTGGAATCAGAAACTGTACAGAAAAATAAAAATTTAAAAGAAAAAAATGTTCCTAAACAACCTCACAGGGCTAAGATAATGCACCCATAAGGCAAGAAAAACCTCAAAAAACATAAAAGAACTCTTAGAAATTAAAAGACACAATAAATTTTAAAAATCTAAATATTGGTTGATAAAGACAAGGAAATTATCCAAAAAGTTAAATAAAAAGACAAAGGTAATTAACAGGAAAGAGAAAAAACCTGAAGGACCAATCCATGAAGGCAAATTCAAATTCTGTCCCAGAATGAAAAAACAGAGAAAACTAGAAACAAATTTTTTAAAGTAACACAAGAGAATTTCCCGTAACTAAAAGAGCTGAGTTTCCACACTGAAAAGGTCAGCCAAGTGCCCAGCACAATAGACCCTTCCTCTAGGAAAAATACCACTATGGCATTTCAGAATACTAGGGACTAAGAGAGCAACATACTTACAGAGAAAGAAAAACAGATTCACATATAAAGGAACAGGAATGGCTTCAAAAACAATGAACACTAGAAGTAGAGCAATGCCTTTAGCTAGCCAAACAATTCCAAATAAGGGTACCATAAGGGTTTTTCCAAGTATGTTAGGCCTCAAATAAATTTTCCCTGCACATTCTCTCAAGAAGCTACAAAAAGGAAAAGATTTACTATGTAGGGAACAGGTCTATGAACATCTTTATAACAAGTACAACAAAATGTTCCAAAATACGTTCGACATCCTCCCAAGTCAATCCACATATGTCTACCAATCTTCATCCACTGGGGGTCTTGGAACATATCCTCCACAGATAAGCAGGGACTACTGTATCTATGATTACCTGACCAGTCCCCTGCTAGACATATAAGTCATCTTCAATTTCCTCTAAGTATAGCATTGCAGAAAACCTTTTGAAAGTACTTGCATGCTGAAGAGAGGGAGAAAGTTGTTTCCAACTCCTTTCTCAGTATATACTTATTTATAAATAAAAGTATTAAATGACACATAAAATTCAAGGGAATTTGTATTAACTTTCCTTTGAGAATCTAGAAAGAATTTCATATTCCCTCTGCCGGGCTACCCCAGACCAAGGTTAGGAATCACTCTCTAAGATAAATATCTCATAGAAAATTAGGGGTTGTGTTATGCTTCCAAGTTGCTCCTAATTTGTGTCATGCTTCCCAATACACTTGGCTTTATGTTCCCTATGTTAAGTGGTTATTTTCTCATAACTTCAACTCATGAACAAAATTTCTTAATACAATGAAAATGAGTAAATTTTAAAAATAATTCTGTTAAGTTCACTTTTATAGGCATGAACAAAAATGTATATTAAAGGGCTATACCCTTTAAGCCTTCAAGGCAGCTCTGGAGTGCTTGCAATGTTCCATTTTTTGGATCATGATATATTCATTTTGTGAAATTTCACTTATGATTTTATCTTTTCCATATGTTTCAAAATACATTTACTAAAAATAAGTCTCCATTATTTGATTCTCGTATTTTTAATTTCACACTGATTCAATGACAAATTATTCAGTAACAGTGGCCTAGATGGATGTTTGACAATTCCGAGTAATCATGTTGGTAACATATTACCATACTGTAATACTGTCAATATTAAAAAACTCTGAATAACAAACGAGATATTAAAAAGTTTACTTTGGTGTTTTAGAGTTCAAGGGCAGGGATTTTTTTTAATTGACAAATAATAATTGTACATATTCATGGGGTTACTGTGTTTCAATACATGTGCAATTGAAACGTGTTTAAATACATATCATGTAGAGTGATGAGATCAAGGTAATTAGCATATCCATCTCAAACATTTATCATTTGTGTTGGAAGAACGTTCATTATCCTCCTTCTGGCTATTCAAAACTACTTACTATTGTTAACCAGTCATCCTACAGTGCTACAGAACCCCAGGACTTAATCTTCCTATCCAGTTTTAATTATGTATCCTTTAACACATCTCTTCCTATCCTCCGGAGTTCTCCCTACCCCTCTCAGCCTCCAGTAGCCTCTGTTCTACTTTTTACTTCTATGACATCAACTTTCTTTTGCTTCCACACGTGTGAAAACATAAGATGTTTATCTTTCTGTTCTTGGCTTATTTCACTTAACATGACTTCCAGTTCCATCGATGTTGCTGCAAATGACAGGATTTCATTCTTTTTTATGGCTGACCACATTTTCTTTATCCAGTCATCTGTTGTTGGACACCTAGGTTGATTCTGTATCTTGGCTACTGTGAACAGTGCTACAATAAACATTAGGGTACAGATATCTCTTCAATACAATGATTTCTTTTCCTTTCAACACATACCTGGTAGGGGGATTGCTGGATCTTATCATTGTAGCTTATAGTTTTTCGAGGAACCTCCATACTGTTTTCCATAATGGACATACTAGTTTAAATTCTAATCAACAGTATATAAAGAGTTCCCTTTTCTGAGTATCCTTGCCAGTATTCATTATTTCTTCCTCTTTTATGTAAATCATCCTAACTGGAGTGAGACACCTCACTGCTGTTTTGATTTGCATTTCCCCGATGATTAGTGATGTTGAGCATTTTTTCATATATTTATTGGCCATTTGCATGTTTTAAGAAATGTCTGTTCAGATCATCTGTCCATTTGTTAGTAAGATTTGTTTTTTTCTGTTGAGATGACTGAGTTCATTGTACATTTTGGACATTTAATTCCCTGTCAGATAAGTGGTTAGCAAGTATTTTCTCCCATTCTGTAGGATGTCTTCACTGTTGCTTCCCTTGCTATGGAGAATTGTTTTAATTTGATATAACCCCATTTGTTTATTCTTGCTTGTGCTTTTGAGGTCTTATTTGTAAAATATTTTCCCAGTCAATGTCTGGAATCATTTCCTCTATGGTTTTTTCTAGTAGTTTTATCATTTCAGGTCACACATTTAGGTCTTTGATCTATTTTGAGTTGATTTTCAGATAGGGTAAGAGGTGGGGTTCTAATTTCATTTCTTCTGCATATAGATTTCCAGTTTTCCCAGCATCATTTATTGAAGAGACTGTTCTTTACACAGTGAGTGTTCTTGGCACCTTTGTCAAAATAAGTTGGCTATAGATATATGGATTAATTTCTGAGTTCCCTATTCTGTTCCTTTGGTCTATGTGTCTGTTTTTATGCCAGTATCATACTGTTTTAGCTACTACAGCTTTCTAGCATATTTTGAAGTCTGGTACTACGATACCTCCAGCTTTGTTGTTTTTGCTTAGGATTGCTTTGGCTATTTTAAGTCTTTTTTTGGTTTCACAAAAATTTTAGTTTTTTTTTTTTTTTGAAACAGGGTCTCGTTCTGTTGCCCAGGCTGGAGTGCAGTAGCGGTCATAGCTCACTGTAACCTCAAACTCCTGGATCAAGTGATCCTCACACCTTAGTCTCCCAAGTAGCTTGGACTACAGGTGCACGACACCACACCTAGCTAGTTCCTTTATTTTTTTGTAGAGAGATTTTGCTAAGACAGTCTCAAACTCCTGGCCTCAAGTGATCTCCTGCCTTGGTTTTCTAAAGTGGTGGGATTACAGGCGTGAGCCACCTTGCCTAGCCAGATTTTTTTCTTCCAGTGACATTCTGTTTTGAATATCACTCGTATTTTGATAGAGATTGCACTGAATCTGTAGATTGCTTTGGGGAGTACTGCCACTTTAACAATATTAATTATTCTGATCCATGAGCTTGGGATGTCTTTCCCTAGTTTTCCTTATGGGGGTCTTTCACTTGTTTGGTTAAATTTATTCTTAGTTATCTTATTTATTTGGTACTATTATAAATGGGATTGCTTTCTTGATTTCTTTTTCAGCTAGTTCACTGTGTACAGAAACACTATTGTTTTGGATATTTAATATCCTGTAATTTTCCTGAATCAGTTGAGCAGTTTTTTTTTTTTGAGACAGAGTCTTGCTGTCACCCAGGGTGGAGTGCAATGGCAAATCTCGGTTCACTGCAACCTCCATTTCCTGGATTCAAGCAATTCTTGTGCCTCAGCCACCTAAGTAGCTGGGATGAAAGGCATGCACCACCACACCTGGCTAATTTTTGTATTTTTAGTAGAGATATTTTTAGTAGAGATGAGGTTTCGCCATGTTGGCCAGGCTGGACTTGAACTCCTGACCTCATGTGATCCGCCTGCCTTGGCCTCATAAAGTGCTGGGATTACAGGCATGAGCCACCACGCCCAGCCTGAATTTATCAGTTCTAAGAGATTTTTGGTAGCGTCTTTAGGTTTTTCCCTATGTAAGATCCTGTCATCCGCAAAAAGAAACAAGTTGACTTCTTCCTTTCCAATTTGGATACCCTCTATTTCTTTCTCTTGCCTAATTGCTCTGGCTAAGACTTCCAGTACTATGTTGAGTAAGAGTGGTGAAAGTGGGTATCCTTGTCTTCTTCCAGTTCTTAGAGGAAACGCTTTTAAAATGTTTATTTTGAAATAAGATAAGAGAGAACTTATTTTAAAGTGTTATTAGAATAACTACTATCTATGTCAGAACCTAGTAGCATCCTATATGCAAATGGTCTCCTTTTTGTGGAAAATGTTATTCAATTAAAATTTGTCATAACAAATAAAAACATTTCAGACCCCTTAAGTAACCTTTATCAAAAGAAAATTCTAAGTTAAAATTTATGGTTACAATTATATAAAATACATCTTTTAGGACACAGAATGTATATACATCTACAAATAACTAGAAAAGGACAACTGAAATATAATTTTCTATTACGAGGCATTTCCAATGAAGTTATTAGTGTTTTCTACATCAAAGCACAAACTGCAAATATGAAATTACGAAGTGCAAATGTGTAATGTGTAACCTGGCACCTTTCTGGTTGTTCGTTTTATACTCCTATGCAAATAATAAACCAAGTATTCAAAAAATGTGTTTATTTTTAAATGCCAAATGTTAACTACTACTACTTCTCAGTTCTTACATTCTGATTGCTGAGAGAAGAATTCTGTTTAAAAGCCATGAAAGGCTGCAGGTGGTGGCTCACGCCTGTAATCCCAGCACTTTGTGAGGCCAAGGCAGGCGGATTACTTGAGGTCCAGTGTTCAAGACCAGCCTGGCCAACATGGTGAAACTCTGCCTTTACTAAACATACAAAAATTAGCCGGGCATGGTGGTACACGCTTGTAATCCCAGCTACTTGAGAGGCTAAGGTGGGAGGATCACTTGAACCCCGAGAGGCAGAGGTTGCAGTAAGATGAGATGGCGCCACTGCACTCCAGCCTGGGCAACAGAGCAAGACTCCATCTCTAAATAAATAAATGCATAAAATAAATAAATAAATGGCATGAGAACTTTTAACTAGAAATTTTATTGAAAACAGAACACTAGAATAGTATTTTCTCTTTTCAAACGTAATTCTATTAAGGAGATACCACCATCAGCTTATAGAATGCTTCAAAAATTGGGAAAGAACTATAGCTCTCAATATGTTACTTATAATTTCACTGTAACACTCAGTACCAGGATGAATATGTCATAAAAGTTTTAAAGTCTTCAGAGAAATTTAGATTAGGCAATGTTCCATGCACCACAAATAAAGCAATGAAGACAAAGTTTCTATCCTAATACAATTTATATTTTGCAGGAGGAGGAGACAGATAATAAAAACATAATTTTATATAATTAGAGCCATGAGCACCATAAAGAAATTAGAAAAGGCAAAGAGACAATACTTAGATTGATTAGAAGGCACCTGGACAAGTACCTTAATGAAATGAAGCTGGCTGTACTAACACCTGGAGGAAAAACAGTCCAGGCAGAAGGAGTAGCGAACACCAGAATGACTGGCTTGTTCAAGTAATATCAGGGCCAGTGTGGCTGTAATCAACAAACATTAAAAAAGACCATCAAGAGGTATACAGGGATAAGTATATGTAGAATATTAGAGACCATGAAAAGAGCTTCAATTTTATCCTCAATGAAATGGAAAGCACTAAACAGTTTCAAGCAAGGGAACAGTGACTTAATTTAATATCACTTAAACTTAAAAATTAGTCTAGCTGCTGTGTGGAAAAAGAACTTGACTAAAGAGGAACAAGAACAGATGGAATGAAGGAGATCAACAATAGGCTACACCGATGATAAGGGTTGTTTATGGTGGCTTGGATTAGGGTGTTAATGGGGGAAATGATTAATAAAAGGTGAGATTTTGAAAATTTTTTGAAGGTAGGTTATAGATTTGCTGATAAGACTGTAAACGGGCAGTGGGAAAACTAAGGAATCAAGGCTAATTTATAAATTTTGATAGAGCCACAAACTGAAATGAGAATAAAAAACTCAGTTTTTTGTTTTTTAAAAAAGATACAAAGCTTAAAATGAAGATGCAAATACATTAAGGAAGTTATGTCTTTCTATTCCAAGTACTAAATACATATCTGACACATTGTAAATTTTCTCCCTTCATTCAAGTCCATGATTAGACCTACATACATAATGATACACACCGTGTGGAGAATTATTTCAATTGTTACATTAAAAATATCAAAGATGGGCACCACTGTTACCAAACGAAATCTTACAGCTTAACAGCACTATAGCAAGTGGTTCCACATACTCACCATTTTATGGAGCTCAGTGTCAGGATAATTCAGATAATTCAGAAATTAAGTAAGGTGGAAGTGTGCAATGCTTTAGAAGAGGCAATCACAAACTGCTATGTGTCACTGAATCATCACGGGAATAAAAAGCAACACTAATTCGACAGGGACCCTGACGTATCCACTGTTTTTCTGAGTTTATGATGGAAACAGATATTTTAACAGATGCTAGTTGGATGCGAACTTTGTATGTGTAGTTGTGTATGAGACATAAACCTATGTTTACTATCTACAGGACACACACACACATACATATGTACATACTGACACATAATGGTCAAGAAGGCTGTTCAGTATTCAATAATAAACCAGTGTTCAACGGTAGTCATATCTATTGGATGGGATTACAGTGGCTTTTTTCTCCTTTTTACTCATCTGTATTTTGCTATTTTTCTACTCTAAATTTGCATCATTGGCCCAAACAAGCAAATGAGTAAATGCATTTGAAATCAATTTTAAAACCATACTACACATAACCTAGGTATAAGAGGCATAAGGACAAAACGTTTACAAGACAACAGCCATGCTCATAAGGGCAAAAATACCCAAGAATTTTGAGGTAGAAATGTCCACACATAGACGCATAGTATGTTCTAAGATGCAAGAATATATTTTTGAAATGCTGTATCAGAAAAAAAAGGGATGGTGCTTTATTCCTTATAATTTAAAAACTATGTTGGCAAGAGATATACATTCTTAGTTCATGCCATTTTCCTTTTACCTGTTTTCTCTCTTTAGGATTGAGAAGTAAGTACCGGGGATCAAAAACTATCTTGTGCAACTCCTTCTCCCATGTTGAAAAAGCAGACACCTTTAAAATAAAAATGTATTGCCTCATAATTAAGTTTGCTCTAAAAATATAAAGGTCATAATTTTGCTTGAAATCTACAGGATATCTGTTTATAAAGGAGACATAAAACCATACTGAAGTTTCCATCACTAATAAATGACAAGCAGTGGGAGGCTAGCAATAGCAAATTTCCACACTAATTGGCTCTGAACATTCCTATATTATATAGAAATAACACATACTTAATTACTCATTAAAATAACCACTACTGTGTGACATTTTAAAAATCAGTACATCAGAAAAAGCCTTGAAGATTTGTATTTTGATTTCTCATGCTTGCTCCAATCTTGTGAACAATGTTGTGATTTAAAATTGAACAATTTTACTTATTCAAATGAATCTGTGAATATAACCAAATAGTTGAAATCCCTTCTCAATTAAATTGCAAATAATAATATCACAAAGTATCAGTTCTCCTTTAACAAAAGCCATTCTCAAGATATTAAAGGAAGAATAATCATATATACCTTACCTATCCCAAGCAGTCCGCCATTCTGTAATGTTAATACTCGTCTTATACTACTCACCACAATTTAATGACCCAATAAATGTTAAGTGTTATTTGTACTTAAAAGGACAGTAAAATGGCATTTAGTTAAATATGATAAGATTAGCCAAGAAAAAGGCTGTTGCAAAAAATGTACAGTAATTTTAAAAATCCCCTTATCCCCCCCGCCCCCATAACATGAGCACTAACCTTAGATTTGACCTTTTAGCAAGACATATTTATATTACTTATACAAAACAGAAATATCTCCCCCAAAGATTGTTTTCTGACCCCTCTCTCTAGCAGCATGTCCTTGAACTGCTTCATTCGAGCCTCCAGAGGGACAATGGCCCTTTCTCGGGCAGCTTTAATTTCAGCTTCCATGGCAGCTTCTTTCTCTGAGTCAATGTCTTTATTATCGTCTCTCCTATAAAAAAAAAAATATAAGACATCAACTGACAAAATATTAATTCTCAGATCTTATTAGAAATCTTAAAATCAAAGGAATTTTCAAGACTCACTACTGAGCAGCATATTTTTGGCAAAAACAAATTATACTGAGGGTTTCAAATGAACTCTAAGGGATAAATAACTTTCATAATAACAAAATTAAAATGGGCTTCTAATGATTTACAATGGCTACATTATTAGGAAAAAAATACACCTTTAATGTGCTGTCTCTCCCTGACACTGGTTAATAACATAAAAAGGGAGCAACCTTACTTAAAAAAAAAAAAAAAGTTTAACACTGCAGTAAACCTCTATGTGTCAGAATCAAACAGCACAGAATATAATTTTTTTAGTTCTTGAAATATAGAAAAAACAGTATTTTCCAAAATGTTTTACATTATAAATACATAAAATATTTTGTAAAATCTAATAAAAATTGGTATTAAGTGGTATTATGTTTTAGTAATCTCAAACATTTATTTTAAAAATAAAACTAAAATATCTGCAATCTTGGCCAAGTGAATATGTAAGATATATACCTTACCTACCTGACTTTTTATTACTCACTTTCTGGGTGATAAGTTGAGATTTAAGTTGAAGGACAGGTCCCAGAGAGCAACATGGGCCCAGGAGTAGTTAGGTGGAATTAGAACTGTTCATCAATAGACTAAACTACTTCTTGTTCCTCCAAAAATGCACCTCAGGGGTAAGGGCAACCCTGTTTCTGTGTGGTACTCAAGTGAAATTGTAAACATGGAATCACAGCACCTCTCAAATATATGCAGCACTATGAAAAAGGCCCATTCATGTAAATAATCCAAAAAAGCATGTAATTCAATAATATCTGGGTGTATTTCAGCAGATCTTCCTTCTTAAATACGATCTGCTAAGTATATTTTAAAAATTGGCTCTTATTCCCTATACGAACTTAAGGGAATCAGGAAAACAGAATATGTGGCAATTCAAAAGTATGCTATACAGGGAACTGTAGGTAGCCCCGGAGATTTAAATGAAACTAAGGCTAACCCACAAATGCAAGTGAGAGGTACTTAGCAACTTAGGCAATGAATCAAAAGAAATAGAAGACATAGTCCGTGACCTGCAGGAACTTAGCGAGATAGTCTGTGACCTAAGATATGCACAAAACAAACAGGTAAAAGCAATTTGCCAAACAATATACCCTCTTATAATAATAATTTTAAAACTATTTAAATAGTTAAAGAGTTAAAAGACATCCAAGAAATAACTAATGAAAACAAATAACCTTTATAGAACTATACTAAATGAAAATGTCACAATACAAACTATCACTATCTATCTCAATAAAGGAAATAAAAGAAAAACTAAGCCAGGAAAAATAGGCTTTTAGCTTTGTACCTAAATAGAGAAGCTCGGGCAATCCACATAAAGGACTTCTTTGACATTCTCCTGATAAAAGCAGTTAAAAACCTTACAGAGTTGTCTATAAGAACAAACAATTAAAAACAACCTAAAAGTTTAACATTGTAGGAACATCCAAAATTATGGTACATAAACAGAATGAATACAGTCATTTATAATAATTAACAAATGTCTTATTCTAGGTATTTTTTTTTTAAAAAAAAAGCAGAAAATCAGTTAATCACAACTAATAAAAATTACATTTGGTCAAGAACTAAAAAGTCAATTGCAAAAATGAGAATAGCTATGTTACACTGATAAATTATGAGTGATTCTTTCATATCTTTTATGTTGTTGCCAATAAAGAAATTTTTTTTAAAAGAACTACCCTTTATAGGGGT
Source organism: Symphalangus syndactylus (assembly GCF_028878055.3). Classification (NCBI taxonomy): domain Eukaryota; kingdom Metazoa; phylum Chordata; class Mammalia; order Primates; family Hylobatidae; genus Symphalangus; species Symphalangus syndactylus. The sequence goes on from NC_072429.2 coordinate 40,376,689, forward strand.
TGTCTTACTGATTTCTTTGCCATAATTTGGCTGCATTCAATCTGTCCTTTTCAGATAAGGACTACGATTAACCAGTTCCTGTTAATGTCTTCAAACTTTCCTTTTTGCTGCTAAATAATGGTCCCATTCCCCATACATGCATACCCTCTACCCCATCCTTCCCCCCGCCATAACATTTACATGTTACCCAACTCTAGAGCACTGGCCAAGCTAATGCCTCTACTTCTTAGCAGTCTCTTTCTCACAGAGCACTTCCTAAGCTGATGGGTTCTCTCCTCACCAAGGAGTAATGACCAGACTCAAGGACTAGGTAAGTCATAAGATAACCATATAAAGAGGGAGAAGTCTCTGTTTTTATGAGATCTCTGGAATGGTATCTATTGGGGTCTAAATGAGGGAGGAAATTAACTTTTTATAAAATTGAGACCTAATAAATTTCCAAAAAGAATTAATTCCAAAACTATCATTTGGCTTTATAATATATATATGAATACCCAAATCTTCCACAAATCTAGCAAAAGAAGGGACACATTTTCGACAATGAAAAACAAGCTATTTACTATCAGGCCTAAGACAGCAATCATGTTTCCTAACAACATTCACATTACCTGTCCCTTCCAATCACAAATTATTACCAAATCAACTTTTAAAAGATATAATCTACCTCAATCAAATTGTATGTATTACTTACTTCCGTTTTTTTGCTTTAACAGGCTCATCTTCATTAATTTCTTCCATTAATTCTTGTTCCTCTTTAACTATAAGACAAAATTTAATTAAAATATTTAGGCATGAATCCTTCTGCTAATCACTACCAGAACACTTGCTTTAATAGTATTAAAAAGAAGCTGCAATTTATGGTTAGTTCACTCACTTGCACTCATAGAGAATTGCCACTTTTGGATCGACAGCATTGTCGGAGTTGGGTGCCCTGGCAAAAACATTTCAAATATTGTTACAAAGTCATTTGCATATATTTCACAAACTTTTCTTTTTAAAAATTACTGTTTACATACCATATTCACCTCTTAATATTCATCCCTTTATAAACCATTAAACAAAGCACAATTCTATACTTCCTCTATTTATCTTCCCTTTACATTAAATTTAATTCATTTTGAAATGTTTCTTGCCCAAACCTTAAATTTACAAATATATAAAATAAAGCTTTCTTGATTCAGAATTTACAGTACCTTTTAATGGTGCATGTTAATGTATTTATCAAATGAATGAATCAAATATTTAAAAACAAATTCACGAAAAACAAAAGAAAATCACATATTGTTTCAACATCATTCAATACCATAAAGTATTATTATCATACCTATAAAACAAGTATTGCTGAAGGTGAGCCTAGTACCTTCAGCACCAGATAGGCAAAGTTGCACTGATTCAGAAATTACTTATAATTCAGCATATATATAATGCATGAAAATGTCTCAATGACTATAAATGATACACACACTAGGATTTATTTCATTAGAAGTATTAAATAATTCATTTATCTTGCTTCTGTACCACTTGCGGGCCACAGTTCTATAAAAACACAATCATATCAATACAAGGGCAAATTACCAATAAGAAATACACAACAAAAATTACGTACAAATATTTGTACTCAATATATTAGAATGCCCTCTGAATATGAGGTAGATTAAAAGATAATCTCTTAGTAAGGTTTAGGTGTCTAGTCTCAGGAACATAAGGGACTTACCATCTAATTCAAAAGACTGATATTTTGTATTTTTTAAAAATTTGTACTGTATTATTTCAAGAAATATATTACTAGTCAGAAAAGGTGCTAAAAGGCCCACTGAGGAGCATTTCAGTAGTATTGATAAGCACTAAGCACGCAGCAGCACTACCAACCATATCTTGGACTAACTGAAAATCTTGAGTAGAACAATAAATTAAAGACACACATATTTTACAAAGCACGATCTTATCCAAATTCTCTCCATATTTTTAATCTCTATTATTTCATTCAAACTAGGATAGCAGTCTATTTTTTCTAACGCTTCTTATATTCTTTGAAAAGTAAAGGGTTTCTAAATGCCCTCCACATTTTCTATCAAAATATGAAAAGAATGTTAAAATCAGTAGATAAATTCCTAATTTTAAACTTACTTAGTTTCTTCAATTCTTCCATTCCTTTTTTATGAGGGGGCTCCTGAATAATTTTGTCAACATCTGCCCTGCCAATCAGATCATCAGGTCGGTCCCACATAGAAAGACGAGTGGTGGGATTATAAAAGAAGACCCGCTCATCACCGGTCCAAACGACACACCTAAGAATTGATGCAAAATATCATTCTCTTATGTTACAGAACATATTTTATAGCTAGGACTTCTTTCAACCTGTCACATGTAGGGAGATGAGGGGACTGAAGAACGACATGTTCTTATTACCAATAGTTATTTACAGAGAACCAAACATGGTTTTTACAAGATAACTGAATGACTCAAGCAAAAATAACAGATCAACATATTAACTGAGAAAACCAAGAAATGCAAAGCAATGTGTGATCAGAGATTAAAATGCTTAGGAATTTGGTTTGGCACACTCAATTTGAGAGTACTAAATTTTAAACTATCAGAAAAAATGAGTTTAATGGAAACAATAATGCTATTAAGCAGTTCTAAAGCTAAAGAACAGACATAGCATCCTACCTACTATGGTTCTTAATATTTCTTAACAAACCAAAACTACAAACTCAAATGCAAACTTCTATGAAGACTTTAAGATCTAATTATATCTAAAATAAAAAGTAAAGGGAAGGCCCGGCATGGTGGCTCAGGCCTGTAATTCTAACACTTTGGGAGGCCAAAGCAGGAGGATCACTTGAGCTCAGGAGTTTGAGACCAGCCTGGGAAACATGGTGAAACGCCATCTCTACAAAAAATATTAATTAAAAAAATTAGCTGGATGTGGTTGCACGAGCTTGTGGTCCCAGCTACTCAGGGCTGAGGTGGGAGGATCACCTGAGCCTGGGAGGTCAAGGCTACAGTAAGCTGTGATCGTATCACTGCACTCCAGGCTGAGCAATAAAGTGAGACCCAGTCTCAAAAAAAATAAATAAATAAATAAATAAATAAAGTACCAGTTGCACTAGGGCATCGTACACTGCAGCCCACTACAACCCACTGGTCCTGTTAATTACAGTTAGAAAACTCAAAGGAAAAAAAAAGGACAAAAAAAACCACAACTACATTCAGGCCCTGTACAGTCTTAATGAATAAACAGAAAGCAATATGGAGGACAGTCAAAATTTAGAGAAACAACTGCAAGGGAGTAAATCTCCCATTTCACCCACCTCGTAGCTCTGCCCTGAGGGTGATCCCTGGTTGCAGAGTGGCATGGTTGCAGTAGCATGGCAGCTAAAACCCCAATAGAAACTAAGTTTATATGACCTGATTATCAAGTTATTCAACAGTTTTGTCAAGTCCAAGGTAACTTACAAGTTGAAATGATCAGACTAAGCCTCCCATGTTAAGATAGTAAAAAACTTTAAAGCAACAATAACTATACCTCCCCAAGATAAAGAAAAACACACTTAAAACAAATGAAAAGAGTTCAGTAATGAAATATAAACTACATAAAACAACCAAAAGGAAAATTTAGAAATTAAAAATAACTGAAATTAAATTTCACTGGATTGGCTCAAGACAAAATGGAAACGCCAGGAAACAATCAGTGAATTAGAAGATAGATCAGCTGGGCATGGCACGCCCATAGTTCTCGCGCCTGCACTTTGAGATGCTGAGGTGGGAGGATCACTTGAAGCCAGCAGTTTGAAACCTGCCTGGGCAACAAAGTGAGACCCTCCATCTCTACTAAAAGTAAAAAATTTTAAATTATCCAGGCGTGATGGCATGCACCTGTAGTCCCACCTACCCAGCAGGCAGGAGGCTGGAGCAGTGAGCTATGATCGTGCCACAGTACTCCAGCCTGGGTGACAGAGCAAGACCCTGTCACTTAATAAAAAAAAAAAAAAAAATCAATAATTAACTATCTCATCTGAAGAACAGAGGAAGTGGGGACGGACCCCCAAGTCTGAAAATTAATGAGGACCATGAAGCTCCAAATTGCGGGGGTTTGGAGTTGGTTACTAGCTTTTCATGTACAATACTCAAACAGAGAAACCACAACCCAGGAATATATTCTTGGAATACAGACTGTTTTTAAAACTTTGAAACCAAGTAAATATTTTCCATAATTATTTTTTAAGACAGCCTGTGTAACAGTCAGTGGAATAATTACATAGAAATTATACAGAAAACAACAACTCCAAGTGCCTTTAAAACACAGTAATTTGATTATACATTCCTAGAGCAACAACAAAAACTATCTTCAGTAATCATGTTGTTAGTGATAGTTTGGTATTGTTACTCAGTGACATGTCTGAGAAAAACAAATGAGTAATTAGGTCACTATCATTGAGAACAGTATTTTCAGCAAGAAATGAGATACTGAAGATAGATGATGAGGTTCAATAAAAATCTTCAGGTAGATCTAAATGGCCAAGTAATGGTATGAACTCATGCTGTATCTTTTAATGTGTGTATCTTCCAGCTGGGTCTACCAAAGAAGTCTAAAAATAATGACTAATTCAGTTGCAAACTATTCACTTCCCACAAAAATGCCAAGGGCCCCCTGGAGAAATGGCTGAGTCTAGGTTTGAGACAGGAAATATACAAGATAAGCCTAGAACATCTTGTCATAGCAGAAAGCAGGGAAGCTACAGAGGATTGTAACAAAAAAAAAACCTAAACAGTCAGCACAAGAGGCTTCTCCTGACCAAAGATGAGACAATTTTAAACATCAATAAGGATAAAAACTGCAATAGATTAAAAACATAGAAAATATATTTAAATCTATGAATTAATAATACTCAAACCAACTCATTATTCTGAAAACTGCTAAGCCCTTCCCTTCCTATACAATTTGTACCTCTAAGTCACCAACGGTGATAAGGGGAAGTATCTCTCTATAAGCATCCCAGTTAATAAATGAAAAGGGAATAAAAGAAATACATTACCACTACTTTCAACGCAGTTATGCCTAGTGTTCCATTATTGGAATGCTAAGCTTGTGGGATTTATATCCTACTGCTCAAGGTCATCGCCAAGGTCTTATTTTTCACAAAAAAATTTGCAACCTTTGGCACAAATGGGTTAATGATTTAATCGATCTTGGCCAAAGTTTTTTCAATCTTACACTGCTGACATATTGGGCTAGATAAGTAATTCTTGTTGGGAGCAGTCCCGTGCATATCAGGATGTTTACAGCATCCCTGGCATCTATCTGCTAGATGCCACTAACACCTTCCAAGTTTTGACAACCAAAAATGTCTTCAGGCATTGCCAAACGTCCACTAGGGGCAAAATTATTCCTAGCTGAAAACATCTGATCTACGCAATAATAATCATCACTTATGAACTAGGCTTGCCAAAAAGATTAAATCCGAATCTGATCACACTTCTAGACCTGCTTGCCTGTCTGTAGGAAATTCAGGAGTGGAGGACCCTATTAGACAGTACCATGGGGACAAATCCAGACTTGGGAACACTATAGGAAAAACATTTATTTCTTCAATAACAAAAACAAGGAAAAGAAGTTAGAAGGGAACCTATAGATTACAAGACTTCAGAAGCAAGCCAAATCATTGCAATGTGTGGATTGTATATAGATTAAATAAACTGGAGCAGGAACAGGAAGGGAAGCACTGATGTGGCAAAAGGAAGAAAAGGGAAAAACAAGATAAGAGGAAAATAAGACATAGACAGGCGTACCTCGGATATTGTGGGTTCGGCTCCAGACCAACAAAATACAGCAAATATTGCAATAAAGTAAATCTCAAAATTTTTGTATCCCACCACATACAGAAGTTATATATACATCATGCTGTAGTCTATTTAGTGTGCAACATCATGTCCAAAAGAATCAATGTACACACCATAATTTAAAAATACTTTATTGCTAAAAAAAATGCTATCATCTGAGCTTTCAGGGCATCATAATGTTTTTGCTGGCGGAGGATCTTGCCTCAATCTCTTGATGGCTGAAGATTCATGAGGCTGGTTGTTGCTGATGACTGGGGTAGCTGTGGCAATTTCTTAAAATAAGACAAATATGAACTTTTCTACATCAATTGACTCCCCCTTTCACAAAAGATTTCTCTGTAGCATGCAATGCTGTTTGACAGCATTTTACCCACAGTAGAGCTTCCTTAAAGTTTGGCATCAATCAAAATGGAAGCCCTGCTGCTGCTTTATCCACCAAGTTTATGTAATATTCTAAATCCCTTATTATTTCAACAATGTTCATGGCATCTTCACCAGTAGATTCTATCTCAAGAATTCACTTTCTTTGCTCATACATAAGAAGCAACTCCTGACCCATTACAGTTTTCTCATAAAATTGCAGCAATTCTGGCTCAACTTCAGGCTCATTTCTAATACTAGTTCTCTTGCTACTTCCACCACATCTGCAGTGACTTCCTTCACTGAAGTCTTCAATTCCTCAAAATCATCCACGAGAGTTGGTATCAACTTCCTCCAAACTCCTGTTAATGTTAATATCTGGGCCTCCTCCCATGAATCACCAGTGTTCTTAATGGCAACTACAATGGTGAATTGTTTACAGAAGGTGTTCTATTGACTTTGCCCAGATCCACCAGAGGAATCACAATCTATGACAGCTATAGCCTGATGAAATGTATTTCTTCAGTAATACTTGAAAGTCAAAATGACTCCTTGATCCATGGGCTGCAGATTGGATGTTGTTAGCAGGCATGAAAACACCATTCATCTCCTTGTACATTTCCATCACAGCTCTTGGGTGAAGAGGTGCTTTGTCAATGAACAGTAATATTTTGAGGAAAAAAACAAACTTCTTTCCGAGCAGTAAGTCTCAACAGTGGGCTTAACTCAGTAAATCACGCTATAAACAAATATGCTGTTATCCAGGCTTTGCTGTTCCATTTACAAAGCACAAGCAGAGCAGATTTAGCATCATTCTTAAGGGCCCTAGGATTTTCAAAATGGTAAATGAGCAGTGGCTTCAACTTAAAGTCACCAGAGATGGTGAGAGTCAGCCCATCCTTTGAAGCCAGGAGGTGACTTCTCTCTAGCTATCAAAGTCCTGGGATGGCATGTTCTCCCAACAGAAGGCTGTTTCGTCTACACTGAAAATCTCGTTTAGTGTAATTGCCCTCATCAATAACCTTCACTTGATCTTCTGGATAACTTGCTACAGCTTCTACATCAGCAGGTGCTGCTTCCTCTTGCACTTATGTTATGGAGATGGCTTCTTACTTAAATCTCATGAACCAACCTCTGCTAGCTTCCAACTCCTCTTATGCAGCTTTCTCACCACTCTCAGCCTTCATAGAACTGAGGGCAGGTAGGGCATCTCTTATGGATTAGGCTTTGGCTTAATGAAATGTTGTAGCTGGTTTGATCATCTATCCAGACCACTCAAACTTTCTCCATTATCAGGAATAAAGTTCTTATCATTCTTATGTTCACATGAATAACACTTTTCATTTCCTTCTTTTGCATTCACAACTTGACTGTTTAGCCCAAAAGGCCTAGCTTTCAGCCTATCTCGGCTTTTGACGTGCCTTCCTTACTAAGCTTCATCATGTTTAGTTTCTGATTCAAAGTGAGAGGTATGTAGCTGGGCACGGTGGCTCATGCCTGTAATCCCAGTACTTTGGGAGGCCGAGGTGGGAGGATCACGAGGTCAGGAGATCGAGACCATCCTGGCTAATACAGTGAAACTCCACCTTTACTAAAAATGCAAAAAACTAGCCAGGCGTGGTGGTGCATAACTATAATCCCAGCTATTTGGGAAGCTGAGACAGGAGAATCGCTTGAACCCAGGAGGCAGAAGTTGCAGTGAGCCAAGATCGTACCACTGCACTCCAGCCTGGGCGACAGAGCAAGACTCCGTTCAAAATACACACACACACACACACACACACACACACACACACACACACACACACACACACAAAGTGAGAGGTATGTGACTCTTCCTTTCACTTGAACACTTTGAGGGCATTATAGGGCTACTAATTGGCCTAATTTCAATATTGTTGTGTCTCAGGGAAAATGGAAACCCGAGGAGAGGAAGAGAGATGGGGAACAGCCGGTCGGTGGAACAGTTAGATCACACACATGTATCAATTAGGTTCACCATCTTACATGGGTGTGGTTTGTGGTATCCCAAAACAATTACAACAGTAACATAAAAGATCACTGATCACAGATCACTGTAACAGATAAAAAATAATGAAAAAGTTTGAAATATCCCAAGAGTTACCAAAATGTAACAGAGACACAAAATGAGCAGGTGCTGTTGAAAAAATGAAACCAATAGGCATGTTAGATACAGAGTTGCCACAAAACTTTCAATCTTTAAAAACACACTATCTATGAAGCACAAGATAGTGGAGCACTATAAAATGAGGTATGCCATACTTAGACTGAAAGACATAATTTCACACAATTCTATAAATGTAATCCCATAGTGAGTAAACATGCAAAAACAAATTTATTTTAAACAGAAAGTAGATTCAGGATCTCACAGTGGTCATGTCTATAATTATGAAGAATAAATATTAATGGAGAGTAGTACTAGGAAGACACTTGTGGTAATTGAACTTCAGTTTTGAGTAACTCAAATACAACAAACAAAGGCCAAAATATTCAGTAGATAAAAACATACTTGACATATACTTTTTAAAGTAATTCTTCTTTCTACAAAATAAATCATGTAACAATCAATCATGATTTTTAAAAATTACTACTTGAGGCCGGGCGCAGTGGCTCACATCTGTAATCCCAGCACTTTGGGAGGCCGAGGCGGGCGGATCACGAGGTCAAGAGATCGAGACCATCCTGGCCAACATGGTGAAACCCCGTCTCCACTAAAAATACAAAAATTAGCTGGGCTTGGTGGCAAGCGCCTGTAGTCCCAGCTATTCGGGAAGCTGAGGCAGGAGAATCGCTTGAACTAGGGAGGCGGAGGTTGCAGTGAGCCAAGATCGTGCCACTGCACCCCAGCCCTGGTGACAGAGTGAGACTGTCTCAAAAAAAAAAAAAAAAAGAAAGAAAAGAAAAAAAAATTACTACTTGAGCCAAATACATACCATGGAGTACCAGGAATAGGAGCAGTAGCAACTGGCTTTGCCTTCTGGGCAGCCTTTTCTTCTTCAGTCATCTCCTCTTCTTTGGGCTCCTACAAGAAATGATATTACTCTAATTAGTATCACATTAACAATACCTGAATGTTCCACAAAAACATGAAGGCAAACAGCTCAAAGTGCAATCAACACAAAATCTGCTGCTACAATGAGGAGAGGAGACTCTGAGTAGGAAGAAAGTTCTAAATCCTCATCCCACAGAAAGAGCTGAATTTCACAATAGCAGAACCCAGCAGCAGCAGCTGGTCCTGTATTACAGACTCACTAACCATGTGCTTAGGAGCAGATATGGAGAACTACAGTACATACGTCTTCATTTAAGGTTGTTTCTTATTTCTGCTAGCTTTCCTACTACTGAAACATGACTACCACTGATCCTTCACTGAATAAAAAACTCTTTTAGTGCTATACATGGATCATGCTATGCAAGAACACAACAGCAGAAAGGACAGATAAAATATATCTAACATTCCCCAAGTAAGAAGTTACACTTATAATTTTAACAAATACCACTCACTTTATTGTAACAAATACCACTCACTTTGTAAGTCAGAAGGTTAGAGCTCAGGTCCAAGCTCTGGTCCAAGGCCCTGTCTTTCTATGGATCTCAGTTTAATACAAGAAGCAATTTAATGACACTTTCAACGAAAAAACTGAATTAAGAACTTCCAAGAATCCTAAAATTTCAGAGATCAAATTTTTAACATTATTTTTAAATCTATCCAATAGATACTCAGATACAAGCAAGCTGTTGCAAACAATTAATGTGGCTCCCAGGCTAATGGGTCCTGGCGCTTTACCTCCTTTATCTCCTTTATAGGCTCTTCTTTAGGATCCTCCTCCTCCGTCTCCATTGGCAGAGGCTCTTCAGAGGGTTCTTTAATTGGCTCCTTAATCTTCTCTTCTAACTTTTCTATTAAAAAAATTAAGATAATGTCACTCAAAGGTTTTGATGTAATTTTCTAAGAACTTTCAGAGAATAAGCAATTAAGATATTCCATTCCCAAGTATTAACCATAAAGATAAAATGTCCTTCCTTATAATATCTTTGATTTGAATCTTATGTGATGCTCAACTTCAAATACCTTGCTATACCAATCAGGTAACTATCTGATTTGAAGACAACCTACTGACTTCAAAGGGACATTAAATCTTTCAGGTATTCATATATCATTTGTAGCAATCATTCATTTTGCTAAAAGGGATAAGATACTAAGATACTTAGGAATAGAAAAGGGGGTTTGGTGAGCTGGGCACAATGACACATACCTATAATCCTCAGCTACCCAGGAAGCTGAGGCAGAAGGATTGCTTAAGCCCAGGAGTTCAAGACCAGCCCGGGCAACACAGTGAGGCTCTGTCTCAAATTTTAAAAACAACAATAATAATAGGAGCTTGTGATATAGAAAATTATGAATCTTCTACCTCTAAGACTCTAAGGGCCTAAATTTTCTCCAGAACACATATAAAAAACACATTCCCTCCTGATCTGTATTATCAGTCTCAATGACCATTACAATAATTATGTAATATAATTAGAAAATTCCTAACAGTAAAAATATGTACATACATATGTATAACCATTTCTCCAGATGGAACAAAATGATGACAAACATGTAAGTAGAACTAGTTTTTAAAATAAATATTTATCAATTCGGTAAAAATAAACAATTCAATGACTGTGTAATTAGAAAATCCCTCAAATATGTTAAAAAGAAATTAACTCAGAATTTCAAATACCATTCTACTTATTACAGTTTATACTACTTTCCAAGTCATTAAAACCACTATATACCTTTTTCCTTTAGCTCTTGGGGTTTTTCCCAGGTTGATTCTAATGTTCTATTATTATAATAATACGTCTTCCCATCTGCTGTTTTATATTCAGTCCATTCAGAAACTGCTGTTGCTCCAGCTAAGGTAGCAGGTGAAGCCGCAATAGCAACCTGGGGATGTATCATGGGTACGATAGGAGGGGCCATTCCTGGCAATACACCTAAAAAAAGAATAATAAAAAATTAGATCCAAGTATCAAATGGCAATACAAAATAAAACTCTAAAATATGAGCTAAATCTTTCTATTAAATATTAATAAATGAATGGACCAGTTGGAACAAAACAAAAATCATATAAAAAGGTGACATAAAAATACCACTTAATTCTATTTCCCTGGATTTTTAGTTCTAATGCCTAAATTCAATTAGACACAGAAATTCAACCCTTAAAAACAGTCAGAAATTTGGGTCTCACCTATGACAAAGTCTTAACATAATAAGTATTTTAAAACATGGTATATTCTCTACTTATGAATAGAAATATATTTTTATAAAGATAATTTATCAAATTCTAATGAAGACAACAAACATATTTACTACACATATTTCCTGAGGCAAAATTATTTTTAATTTTAAGGTAACTAAAAGGGTATGAATATTCTCAGTTTTATAGCAAATGACTGAGTTTATCGACTCTAAATGATTAACTCAAATATCCTTATACCCTTTGTTTACTCTTTTCCTAAGAGAAAGCAAAGCTCGTCTACTTTTTAGAAGACAAACCAAGATTTATATTTTTTTACAAGACAGCTAAATAAGCTGGTAATACATAAATAAAATACTATTAAAATAAGGATATGTGAATCAAAACTGGGAAAAAAAAAAAGAAGTCCTCAAATCCTATACTAAAATTTAAGTTTCAGGTAGTTATCTTACTTCAATAACTTTAAAATGTAAATGTATACTATACACATGTATTCACACACATATACTCACTAGCATGCAAGCATAATCACATCACTTTACACATGGAAATGATTTTTTTATATTTAACTTAAAAACACACATCAAAAATAAAATTAAATGTTATGAATATGAGAATGAAGTTGTTTACACTTATTACATAAATTAAGATATAAAGTGATCTGACCTTATTTGTTTTTGTGAACCAAATAATCTAATACTACAGGCAATTGGGAAAATTAAGTGTTGGCCAAATATGACAACTGCATTTATACTGCTCATTAAAAAGAAAAATATAAAAATATCCACTTACTTGGGCAAAAAATAAATAAAAGGATAAACAACAACATTCACTACCATGCCAACTTACAGACAAAACAAACTAAGATGGTTTTAAAAATTACCGGTCTTGGTGGTAGCGACTGTCTTTACATACGGGCAGCTGACTATTTGCATCATTGCTACACCTGTAAAATGGATAAGCAAGCATACGTTGGAAAGCTGCCATTGTATGTCGGCTACCACTGGGATTCAGGGAAATAATTTACCACTACAATTTAGAATGCTATTTCCAATGAAAAAGACCAAGAATGGAGTAAAATTTCTTTCTGTTTGACATTTTGTGGGAAGTGCTGCCAAATCCAATGACACTAATTCTAAAATACCATCAATTACCTTTTTATCAAACCAGCTCTGAACATATTGAAGGAGTCTTAAGAGTTTAAATTCAACAAAAGAAAGCCCCTTCATTACACATACATAACAAATTCTCATGTGGGACATTTTCCCACGGGACATCAAACCCATGCTGCTGTTGCTTGGATACCAGTAAAAGGCAGATGCAGCATGACACTGACAAGACACTTTCTCTATGCTGCTGCTAAGTTGAAACTACATGCAGGAGCTGAGGCATGGAGTACAACCATGCAGAAATAGAAAAAGAATAAGCTAGGGGTGGTGAGGAGAGGAAGAAAGCAAGGTATGAGATGGATCCAAATATTCCACTGCAAATAATACTTTAAATAAAAGAAATGCAAAGATGAAGAGGAAGGTAGCATTTCACTAATGCCAAAATATCCATGTTTAGTGCCTGCTCTATGGAACCCCATGGGCTTGGAACACTGTGGAAGCAGGCTAAAACATTAAGAAACATACAGCCCCTTTAATACCACTAATGACTATTTGGGCTGATGGCTGCAGAAACTTCTATCATTTAAGCTGACTAAAGTAGTAGTACTTGTATTAAAGAATGAAAATTATGTACAGTAGAAGAATGAAGACTCACCATGATGCATTACAATGGTGGTTTTTAAAAAGGGAAAGAAAAGAAAAGCTGGAAAACTAAGGCTGATTAACTGAGAAAATTAAAAACTTTTAGAGGAAAAGGCCAAAGTCTGAAGAAAAGTATAGGGGCAATAATTTTTACTTTTTTATTTTTTTTCAGCTGAAAAAACTAAGCTTAGTTTGGTACCCTATAAAAATTAAAAATAGTAACAATAACTATTTTCCCCACTAAAGGACAGGAAAAAAATTTCTCCTATCTCTGAAACTAAAAGTAAAATTAAACTCCTGGGTTTGTACACAATTTAACTATGTTCACACATGCAAACAAAAATAGTGTCAATTATTGAAAAGTACCTTTATTTCTTAATTACTATTTTATATAAAGAATATTTAAAGTAAACGTTCTATTAACTTTTAAACTAAAATAAAAACATTGGATCATGAAAGCATGCTGAATAAAGTTATATGTATAATTTTATTTTCCCTAATGTTGAAAGAAAACAATGGAAAAATTCATTTGGTTAAGGAAGTTAACGCATGGATTAAGTTTAATTAGTATAAATACTGCCATCTGCAGGAGCACTGAGCCTACTAAACTCACCACAGGAAATTCATTTCTTATGAATATACAAACTTTACTCTCAAAGACTGTTCTCCAAAACCATCTTCCAACAAATAATTTTAACTATACAACTTATGCAGAAGAAAATCAAATCTATTCATACATAGGCTTAACCACCATTATTAAAAACCAGCTGGGCTAGCAGAACTCTTCTATTTGACTACCAACATACAGACCATATAGAAAGGTCCTGTGTTTCTTCTCATGCTAAAAAGATACACTGAAGTTTCTCTCAAAGTGATTACATGCAGATTGTGAATACTCACAAAATAAAAATCTAAATTTTTAACCTTTTTTTTTAAAGGGAGCATTTGTTCAATTTTCCTACAACTCTGTCCTCAAATTATTATCTAAGAAATAAGAAGATTCCACTCAGCATTCTGGATGATTCCAATGTCACAGACAGTTGTTTCTTAAAATTCCAGATAAGATTTTATAGTTTTAGAAGTAGAACTCCTATAATCCTAGACCCATTTATCCAAACTCCACCCCCTACTCTTGTATTTTACCTAATTCTTCCACTTCTTTCCTTCATCTTGTTTGACCATCCCTTCCTCAATCATCCTCATTAGACCCATACAATGCTATTTCAAAGAGAAATTATGCCTCCAAGACAAATTACATACAAATCCTTCCCATTCACCTTATTGCTGAATTGAATTAAAAGGCAAAAACCAGGAGACACAGATCTCATTGTTTGTAAAACCAAAGATTTGGAGAAGAAAAAAACAAGTCTACTTTGTCCTTGTTTTTTACTAAACACCTTGTAGGACTGAGTTAAAAGGGAAAATGAGAAAAGTGAACAAATATCAACCTCAAAAAGTCTTAATAAACAAACTAATATTTGATACTAATTTTTTTTTTTTTTTTTTTTTTTTGAGACGGAGTTTCACTCTTGTTGCCCAGGCTGGAGTGCAATGGCGCGATCTCGGCTCACTGCAACCTCCGCCTCCCAGGTTCAAGCAATTCTCCTGCCTCAGCCTCCCGAGTAGCTGGGCATGCACCACCACACCAGGCTAATTTTGTATTTTTAGTAGAGATGGGGTTTCTCCATGTTGAGGCTAGTCTCGAACTCCTGACCTCAGGTGATCCACCCACCTCGGCCTCCGAAAGTGCTGGGATTACAGGCGTAAGCCACCTTGCCCGGCCTAATATATCACTTTGTATGACACTCACTCTCTCCAAAGAAATCTTAAGACTATCCAATTCAAGTTCTCTTCCAACTGACGCCCAAAATGTCACTAATGGCTGCTGTTTATTGAATGCCTTCTACTGCCAAACTTCACGGGTACTGCTTCATTTGGTGACTCAAATGGTCACCACCACCTGTCCAAATTTTTTTAATGATGGAGCAAGGATATGCTTGCTCCATATGACATCAAAATATGTCAACATATTTTGGGGGAAAATATGACATCAAAATGAAGCTAGAGCCAGAGGGATTTTATTGTGAGAAACCTCTACAGAAATGAATTTTGCTATTGTGTACCTTCACCCATTAGTCCTAATAAGAACCTCTAAAGAAAAGCAACAGTTGTTCAAATGACAGCCTTTCAAAATACTGAAACAACATTATCATGCTACCTCTCAATTTTCTCTCTACAAAATGAGCAACCCCAACTCCTTCAGATCACTCAGAATCCATGATCTGGTCTTAATACTGTCCTTAACCCTAAAGCAGACCAAAATTACACGAAGAGGTTGTGACAAATATCAGGCTATTCTCCATCTATCATTTAGTTTTCCCAGAAAAATTACACATAGAGAAAAGTATCTAGCTGCTTGTCTTAAATTCAATCTAGAAAAGGGATAACCCCTAATAGTAGGGAAAACATCTTTTGTTTTCTTTTTAAATGACTTGAATTTCTTAAACACCACATAATGGGCATTTAATTATCTAACACTACATCGACAATGTATAAAAGGTTTTCCAAATCAAAAAAAAACCTGAAATTTTTGGTTTCTTTCTTGACAAGGTATATCTGAAGGTGTCCTTTTCAGAGTGGTCACAAAGAAAAAGACAACCAGTGCAACAGTGATAATTAAGATGTGTGCAAATCTAAGAAATAGCTGTATACAACTGTACTCTTACACAGAAACGAATATAAAAAAGTAGCAATAAGTGGATGGAATGTGAACTTGAGACAAGAGGCCTAAGTTCTATTCATCTTTGCTACAAACTAGCCCTGTGAATCTGACCTCTCTAAGGTACCAATACTTTCAACTATAACACAAGAAGAATGAACCATGGATCAAGGATTAAACGTGTTTGACAAAAACTAATGCATTCAAATTTGGAATGCCCAACACTATCATTTTTAAACCCTCTGGTAAGAATTCCACTCCACAATATTTCTTAATTCTTTCTCTAGTTTTAATGACTTAAGACAATATAACACATTAACTCACCATAACAATTTAAACTTTTAAATGATGCACATTATGCTTTACTTCATAATTGTTACAAGGGAACCTTCTAGTTCCTGTTTTATATGAATTGTTTTATAGTTAAATCATTCACATTTTCTTCCCAGTATTAACATAGTTATTAAAAGCTTACTATCTGGATGTGGAAGGCACAGGCTCAAATCTCAACGTGATCACTTATTAGCTATGTGACCTTGGGCAAGTAATTTAACCTTTCTGTGTACCTATCTCATAACATGGGTTGTAAAATTTAAAGGAGTTAATGCATCTAACATGCTTACAACAGTGCACTGTATATAAATCATCCAATTGTGTTAGCTATTGTGACGTGATTTCTCAACTTCATAAACTCAACCCCTCAAAAATATTGCATTTAGAACATTATTTACATGAAAAGATGATCATTTTTAACTCATTGAGGGCATTATCCAAAATAAGTGTAGCTTTAAATGTGGCTCTAATTTTAGGACATGTAAACAACAACAAAAAAAGGACATTTACCAAAACTTAAGAGAAAATATTGCAGTTAGCCATGAATCTTTCAAAAACGTTTCAAACAGGTGAGATTCAAGGCAAATTTCAAACGCAACAGACACATGAGAACAAACTAACTGACAGTATGAAAACATAGCTGGAAAGACCATTATAATCTGTTGGTTTACCTGGAAGTGGAATTGGCATGCCAGGAAGGGGAACACGAAACGGAGGTACCATTACTGGTGGAAAAGCAGGTATTGCTGTTGTTGGCTGAGGTACTGAATGAGGAACAGCAGGAGGTAACGTCTGAGGGTGCGGCTGGGGAACAGTTTGCACAGGTGTGGCTGTAGGAGCAGGAGTTGAAACACTAACTGTAGGCGTGGCAACTGAAACAGCAGAACTTGGGGTCTGATCTTGTGTTGTGGGTGCTGATAAAAGATAAAACAAAAACATGTACCACTCCTTCATAAATCATTTTTCTATATTCATTCATCATTCACGCATTCAGTAATTTAAGTATTTAAGGGACCATTCTATGCACTGCAAGAAATTTGTCTAAAGGTCTCATCTTCAAGAAGCTTGAAAATAGTTAAATGAAATATAAAAATGAATACAAAGTAAAATGGGATAAACATATAGGAGTATAAATCAAGACCCAAAGAACATTTCTAACTGTGAGAGGGTATAGAAAAGTTTATATTGGGATGCTGAGCCTTGAAAAATTAAGATTTCAAAAAGGAAAACAGCAGGAGTGGGGTAAAAGAAAAAAACCAGTGAGAAAAGTATGAATAAGGCAAAGAGTAAAGAACAAAAAGGAATTATTTAGAAAATTGAAGACAAGCAGTTAATGAGTGAAACAGTAGGCATATCAACAAAACCAGTGAGTTGTGTGGCTGGAAAGGTAGGCCAGAAGCAGAAATTAGAAAGCCCTGAACAAAAGGCTAAGGAGCATGCCCTTAAATGGATAGGAAAAGGGCAGAACTTAGGTAAATATAGAGAAAATGATCTAGTAGAATACAAGCCAAAATACACTAACGGTAGTTACCCTCTGTGTATGCCTCTTTCACATTTTACTATTAATATATATGTTTTGTTAGACTTTGAACTTTTTATAAGAATGCATTCACATTATTTGTGTGACTTCATGAAGGTAAATGGGGTATATAGCAAACTAAAGGTTCCTGTATGGAAGAGTAATAAACAGGTTTCATTTGATGAATTAACCTCACAGATGCATAGGAAGAAAAGACCAGAGAAAAAGATAAGCAAATAACTAATGACTAACTGGATATGAATGAATGGAATCAAAAACAACCCAGGTTTCTCTCATTATTTAAAAAAAATGAAATTTTTTTAAACTGAGGTTTCCATTGTAAGAGACCAGGAAAATGTGAAATTCAGGATCATTTGGGTTCTGCTAACACATTATTTTTAAATATCCAAAATAAAACATTCCATCCCTAGTAATTGCATTTAAAATCAAACTAAAAACTAAAATCCTTATTTCATACTTTTCAAAAAGTTTCAATTCTCACGTTATAAAACAATTTTGTTATTTATTCATAACCCATCTAGTTCCAAAATAAAATTCATTTTGGTAATTCATTGGTAACAAATACTTCATCTTTTTTTCATGTAAAGAAAAAAATGTCTACCTGTATTGGACTAAGAATGAATTTGTCAAATGAAATAAAACGAAAACAGTGCTTTCCCAATCTTTATGCCAATTTTGTTCTAAACAAAAGCACACTATTTAATACAAACCACCCAATAATCCAACTGACAACAAAATCTGTCAGTATCTTTTTCTAGCTTCTAATAATGAAAAACTCACTTAGGCTGGGAAGATGTGAGCAATTTCATACTTGTTAATGAGGGACTCACCTTGGCTAAATAGACAGCAGGGCCAAACAAGTATCTTCAGGGGCCCAGGAATGAATTGTTGGTCTAGCATAGACCTAGCCTTAGGGTACAGTATCATATTAATATAATTTTATAACAGTGTGAAAAATACAAAGTACATGCAACATTTGCCCAGTCCCATACATATACCATTTAGCATTTGTAATCTACTATAATGGCTGAAAATGTATCTGGTTATTGTTCCCAGCTTCCCTGAGAAGTACGATTTCTTCATCATTTTTTCACAACTTGCACAAAATGAGTTTATGCTCAACTGGGATTAAAATATATTCTTAATTTTTAGTCCCATTTACCCCACAGAGCTATACTGTAGTTCAGAAAATTAAAATCTAAATATTATTGTAGTATTCAGATAATTGCTAAAATTGTGATCCAAAGTACTACAGTCAGGAAAATAAATAATGGCATCAAATTTCAAGTGGAAAAGAACACCAATGGAGATGACAAAAAATATTTACAACCCATTCCTCTTACTTTCCAGCACAGCATTTTCTGAATTTGATTAGTAGCCATGAGTCATGACAGGAAAAGAACAAAAGCAATAAAATAATGGGAAACTGGGAGAATGGTATCTAAGACTTCAGTGGGTAAATTCCTACTAACTTCATTTGCTAAAGTAGCTAGTGAAGCACTAGGCCTCAAAATATACTAAGCCAGCCTCAGATCTTAACTAAAAAAGACAAGTGACTATATATAATAGATGGAGAAATATTAAGACTGCAGCGTGACAACACTTTATGATACTAAATCAAGTAAAATAAAAACAGACACTGGAATACGTAGACAACATCAAAATTGATGTTTAAAAGCAGTAAAAAGAATATGATTTTGCTATTTTATAGTTCTGGGAATAAAGTCCTCCCAATCACTGAAGAGTAAAGCAAAACTGACAAACAGGACACAAGACAGCTATGAGCTTACTGACACACTACTCTGAAAACAGAAATGGACTATATATAGTATGGTTAAATTATCTAGCTAATCACCTTTCTTAAAACAAAATAAAGCACTGCTATTTCTCCTTCCTAAGAATGCAGGAAAGAAAATTTAAGCAACACAGAGCCTCCACATAAAACTATAATTGCTTTTATTAATCCCCTTCTCCCATTACTGCCACAGGTCTCCCATAAAAACTGGTAGTCTCCTGCCTTGCCACAGAGGTTTGGGAGCACTAAACCTATAAAAAGGTAACAACCCTTAACAAACTAGCTAGTATGACTGTTATACTTTCATATCAAAATTCACCTTAGCTACAAAAGCAAACAGATTTGTAAAACACTATTCACATTTTCCTGTTCAGTACATTCCCCCACCTACAAAATGTCTAAAAACCATTAAGAGGATCTTTAAAGGCTATCCCCGTATTATATGTACCTTACTTGACTGCTTCAGTTGTTTTTTATCAATAAAATGAATTCAAATTTGAAGCCAATGTGAATTAATTTCTCTCTTATACGTATTTCTTACACACTAATAATTCCCAAGTCCCTGAAGTAATCACAAAAAACCCCATTTTTTCTTTATTCTTATCAATTATCCTGGTAGTAAAATAATACAAATTATAATCACACTGTAAGGACAGCTGTGTATCTTCAGACAAGTGCCATAACACATAATCAAATAAAAAAATCATTATTTAAGTACTTTTGGGCTTAGTCTCAACCTGCAGAGTAAGGAGCAACATCCATATATTAATACAAAAAAAAGAAAAAAGAAAAAAAGAAACCCCCCAAAAAGAAAGCAATAGTCACATTAATGACAATCTTTTAAGCAAATTAACAGCTGTGTCCCTCTCTTAATCCCTGAAATCTGCTATTAATCGACTCTCACCTTTTCAGAAAAGATCTACTCTTTGGGCCTCTGTGAGTTTACACCTGAAAATTCTCCTGCCTTTCTGACTGCTCCCTTCTATGCCAACTCCTCAGTTCACCTACTCGCATCCCAGTCTAGAAACTATTCTAAAAGAGATTACTGAGAAGCTCCTAATAAACCTCCCTTATTTCATCACCACCCAAAAAACCAACACCAAAAAAAATCTTCCAAAATATTGCATTGATACAGGCCCCCAGTGCCTGTCTCACCTATTTGCCTAGTTCTTAAGACCCTTCAAAAAAAACACCCTCACCTCAGAAGTTTCCTAAAAACCCATAAACTACATTTATCATTTTCCTGACCTTTATTCATGTTGCTTCTCCTACCTGAAAATCCTTTCCTTACCTGTGAACCTACTTAAATCCTACTCCGTTTCCTTCATAATAAATACCCAAGTAGTCCACCCACTTATTTCTCCACTTCTCAAATTCTTACATCTTTCTCACTGTATAGTTTTGCACACCAATATCTAATTGTTTAACGTGTTATTCTTGCCTCCTCGATTAGGAATACTGGAAACTCTGTAAGGTAGGGACCAAGACTTACACTTATTTTGCAAACCCACAATGCCCAGCATTACTGTTGGCCAAGTGGAACAGCTAACTTTGCACTTCATGAACTGCAACTGGGCAAATAATTTCTCCTATTAATATAAATTCCTGTTTTTCTCTAACCCAAAAGTTTTAGTGTCAAAAATGTATTTTAAATAATTCTGGTATTAAAGGATAATACCAGAAACACTGGGATCAATATGAAATGTAGTCCCCTACTTGTTCATGTCTCTAGCCCCTATATAAAAACACATGCTGAGTGGTACTCACTTGATACTGTCTGCGCAACTGAAGTAGCAGTTGTTGTGGTAGAAGTGGTAGAGGAAGGGGTGGATGATGATGTTGAAGTAGATACTGCAGGTGCTGGGCTACTGGTTGTAGGGGTGGAAGCTCCAACTGCTTGTGCTTGCACTTGTGCCTGGACCTGGGCCTGGACCTGAGCCTGGGCCTGGGCCTGAGCTTGTGCCTGAGCCTGAGCCTGGGCCTGGGCTTGGGCTTGGGCCTGGGCCTGGGCCTGCGCCTGGGCCTGGGCCTGAGCCTGAGCCTGGGCCTGAGCTTGTGCCTGGGCCTGAGCCTGGGCCTGAGCCTGCGCCTGGGCCTGAGCCTGAACCTGTGCCTGGGCTGCAAGCATAGGTGTCAGTTCTGATTGCTGAATAACCTTAACTCCATCTGGCTTGGTCCATGCAGATTCACGTGTCCGAGCATTATAATAATAAACCTGCAGCGGAAGCAAAAATCAATGGTATCATAAAATCTGTCAATTATTATTAAAAACAAGAATGGGACCATATTTTATCTTTAAAGCTATTTAAAAATAACATAGGGCCAGGCGTGGTGGCTCATGCCTGTAATCCCAGCACTTTGGGAGGCAGAGGCAGGTGGATCACTTGAGGTCAGGAGTTCGAGACCAGCGTGGCCAACATGGTGAAATCCCGTCTCTACTAAAAATATTTTAAAAAATTAGCCAGGTGTGGTGGCAGGCACCTATAATCCCAGCTACTCGGGAGGCTGAGGCAGGAAGCGGAAGTTGCAGTGCGCCGAGATCGTACCACTGCACTCCAGCCTGGGTGAGAGGGAGACTCCATCTCAAAAATAAAAAAGAGCTGGGCGCGGTGGCTCACACCTGTAATCCCAGCACTTTGGGGGCTGAAGCGAGCAGATCACCTGAGGTCAGAAGTTTGAGACCAACCTGGCCAACATGGTAAAACCCCACCTCTACTAAAAATACAAAAATTTAGCTAGACGTGATGGCGGGCGCCTGTAATCCCAGCTACTCGGGAGGCTGAGGAAGGAGAATCACTTGAACCCGGGAGGCGGAGGTTGCAGTGAACCAAAGATCGCACCGCTGCACTCCAGGCTGGGTGACGGCGTGAGACTCCATCTCAAAAATAAAAAAATAAAAAATAAAATAACTTAGGGCCAGGCACAGTGGCTCACGTCTGTAATCCCAGCACTTTGGGAGGCCAGGCTAGTGGGATCACCTGAGGTCAAGAGTTTGAGACCAGCCTGGCCAACATGGTGAAACCCTGTCTCTACTAAAAATACAAAAATTAGCCGGGCATGATGGCAGGTGCCTGTAACTCCAGCTACGCAGGAGGCTGAGGCAGGAGAATTGCTTGAATCCAGGAAGCAGAGGTTGCAGTGAACCAACATCGCGCTACTGCTCTCTAGCCTGGGTGACAGAGTGAAACTTCCGTCTCAAAAAACAAAAACAAAACAACAGCAAAAGTAGGTAATTCCACCCCACAGCCCAATTTTCTATAATGAGCACATTGTATTTTTAACACCCACACAAAGGAAAACCCATGCTATATTTTATGCAGAAATTCAACATAACAGACCTGAGACAGCTATCTGTAGAAAACCCTGCTGACCCTTATCTGGAGTCCGAGAACTTGGATTTCAGGAGGGTTGACATTCCCTTACTGATAAGAATGGCTTGATGTGCCTAAACCAGCTATGCAAACAATGCAGTTTATGCTGAACACCTGCTTTCCTTCTAGGAGCCTGGAATTTGGTATGTGCTAGGCAGATGGTACCAACGTGACCAGAAGCTTCCAGAATCAAAGGTAAACGTGTGTTAGCACTCCAGGCAACCTTATATCTGCTGCACAAAAATTGAATCCAGTCAGCTTCTCCTGGAGTCTTACCCCATTCCCTGCTTACCCAAGGCTCATTCTTAATTGACAATATCACTGATCTCAATCTGCCAGAACTCTTCAAGTTTTACTCCTCTGTCAACAAATGACAACTTAAAGATATTTTATAATTTACCTTCCCATCTGGAGTTTTATTTTCAACCCATATCTCCTCCGTAGGAGGTAGTGCTGGAGTACCAGGAGCAGTCACAGGAGGCATTCCTGGTGGAAACATCATACCCGGAGGAGGAGGCATGGAACTCATGGGTGGAGGCATGAAAGGTGGTCTCTGTCAATTCACAAGAACAGTAATGGTCACTTTAATTACTTTTCCTCCAAATTATTACTGAATTCTACTCAAAAGTAAAACACTGTAAGAGGAACTAGTTTTATAGTCTATTCAAACACATTCACCTGTCGCAGAAGCAAAATGTCTGCAACAAAAATTACCAAACAAACTAGAAAGAAACACATCAAACTAGTAAGAGTGGTCAACTCTGGGTTATAACATTGTCAGTGAATTCTGCTTTCTCCTTTCTACATGATCTGCTTTTCACACACAGGGAGCTGGATTACTTTTTTTAAAAAATTGATTTTTACATCCTGTTTTAATACCAGGCACACCACTGTCTCCACAGCTTCTTGAAGAATCCTTCAAGAAAAAGTTTTCACTGTGCATAAAAATGAGTTTCAAAATTAAAAATTTGACATTATGACATTATAAAAACATTTTGAGCACAGATTTAAAAGATTTCCTCTATAATCTGTAAGTAACATTAAAATTCAATTATCAAAAGCAGCTTAATCTGGATAATGGAACTCAAACTATGCTAATAATGTGAAGCTACACTTTATTTTCCTAAAAATTTCTTTCCCATACTCCAATCTTTGCTGGATTCAGTTGAGTATCTTTCAAGCGTCAGCACACCAGATCTAAGTTATATAAAATATCTATCCCAAATATGTTTCATGAGCCCTTGGCTGAAAATCACTTGGATTTAATATAAAGCCACACAATTATCCAAGACCAAGAAAGGAATGACAACATTAGAAAGTATCTCAGCACAACATTTGATATATTTCAATGAGAGGGTTACATTAGTCCATTACATTTTATAATACTCCACAAGTAGGTTTAACTCTTAAAGGCACAAATTAGAACAAATTCATGTTAAAGATTATACCAGAATAAGTTAAGAAGCTATTTCTTATTCTAACCTTGAAGCAAATATAAAACCATTTAACAGTGTGTTTAAAGGAAGAAGAGGCTATTCGTTATTAGGAAGGCCATAAAATTATTAAGCAAAGTATTAAAACCTGTCTCTTCCATAACCACAACCCCATCTAAACAGAATTAACATCACTTAAATGGCACTCATTGTCTTCTTCTATTTTTAGTATAATTCATTCTTCACCGTCTAAGCTAATGGAAGGCAAACGATACCACTATATTTATTTGGTTTCAGAATTATACAGGCTAAACTAAGAAAACATAGCTACATACTCAAAAAGAATACAATCCCAAAATGAGACACTTGAGAGTTGATACCTTCATGACCTCACTTCAGACAATAGGTCTGGATACACTGGAGAGGGATCTATGCCCCAGGTTAAAATACCATGAATGTTTTTATTTAAAGAAATCCCATCATAAATCTTTTTCAAAAAGAGTAACATAACCCTATTTTCCCCCCCAGGGGAGAAAAAAAATTCAACTATGTGCTTATAAAATGTGTTTGCTGTCACTTTCCAGATTCTATCCTAGGCACCATTTCTGGGGAGAAGACTTACTCAGGAATATATACACACATATTTTTAGACTAGCTGGCAACATATATCATTGAAAATAAATTTTCTCCACTCAAAAATATCTTAAGATTTCAAACTTCATTTCCCATAAAGAAGATGCATCACTAAAGCCAATTCACAGAGCTAAAGGTAGGTAAAAACTATTGAATCCTGGTTTTATACACATACTTCTCTATCACCATCTAAAGTCCTATTCTGAATTTCCATAGTAATTACTGCTACCACTAATTTAGAAGAAACATATTAATATATGGATCTTCTCTTTAGCTCCCATTTTCCTATAAACTGAAACTATTTAAGAATATAAGTTTTTAGCTCAAAACCCATATATAATATTGATCATGATGCCAACAAAGAAATGGCAACCTCTACATTCTTTACCTGGAGGTGTGGAGGGCCCATAGGTGGAGGTATCCCTCCTGGAGGAGGCATTGGCGGCATATTAGGATCAAAAGGAGGACGTCCAAAGGGCGGCCGCGGTGGTGGAGGAGGGCCTCGCATCATACCAAAAGGTGGAGGAGGTCGCATCAGAGGTGGTGGGCCTCGCATCACTGCATTTGGTGGGGGAGCCGGACCTCGGAACCTCAAGGCCTGCTGTTGGGCCATCCTGCATGGGAAAACACGGAATAAATTTTTCTTTCTTAAAATTACAAAAATGTAGCTACTGATCTCTAATTACATCAAATTTAAAAGGTTCTTAAGTCTAAGTGGAGTTGGAAAGTCATCATTTTGCAACCGTCATGACAAAAACTACATCAATGGCCCGGGTGCAGTGGCTCACACCTGTAATCCCAGCACTTTGGGAGGTCAAGGCAGGTGGATCACCTGAGGTCAGGAGTTCGAGACCAATCTCACCAACATGGTGAAACCCCATCTCTTCTAAAAACACAAAAATTAGCTGGGTATGGAGGGGCACACCTGTAATTCCTGCTGTTGGGGAGGCTGAGGCAGGAGAATTGCTTGAACCCGCAAGGCGGAGGTTGCAATGAGCCAAGATCATGCCACTGCACTCCTGCCTGGGCAACAGAGCAAGGCTCCACCTCAAAAAAAAAAAAAAAAAAAACTTACATCAATGGATGATCTAGTTTGGATGAATGATCAATGGACGCCGAGTCTAGGCAAAAATTTAGGCAAGAGGGTTATCTGATGGTCTTAAAGTATTTACCCACATGCTGCTTAAAGTTGCAAGAATGGATGGAAAAAAAAAACTCTCTACGTAATAAGGAAATTGGGCAATACCTTGACCCAGTGATCAAAATTAATTATCATCTAAGGACAGATAGATAATGTGTGACTGAGAGGGACACAACATCACCTATTCTGACCAAAAATGTATAATCTCAATCTAAAAATGAGGAAAGTATCAGACAAACTCAGAATAAGGAAGGAATGTTCTTTTTTTTTTTTTTTTTGAGACCAAGTCTCACTCTGTTGCCAGGCTGGAGTACAGTGGCACGATCTTGGCTCACTGCAACCTCCGCCTCCCGAGTTCAAGCGATTCCTCTCCCAAGTAGCTGGGACTACAGGCGTGCGCCACCACGCCCGGCTAATTTTTTTTTTTTGTATTTTAGTAGAGATGGGGTTTCACCATGCTGGCAATGGTCTTTATCTCCTGACCTCATGATCTGCCCTCCTCGACCTCCCAAAGTGCTGGGGTTATAGGCATGAGCCACAGCGCCTGGCCGGAAGGAATGTTCTTTCTATTAAAAGAGGGATATGTATTCTTCAGAAATGTCAGTGTTGACCATAAAAGACAAAGAAATGTTGTGGAAATGCTTCAGATTAAAGAAGGTTAAAGAGTCATAACAACACAATTTTTTTTTTTTTTTTTTAGAGACAGGGTTTCGCCATGTTGGCAAGGCTGATCTCGAACTCCTGACCTCAGGCGATCTGCACACCTCAGCCTCCCAAAGTACTGGAATTACATGTGTGAGCCACCACACTCGGCCAATAACAACACAATTTTAACTCTAGATTGGATTCTGTACTAACAGGAGGAAATGCCATACAGGGCATTACCAGATCAACTGACAACACTGGAATATGCACAACAGATTAAAGTATTATATCATTACAAATTTATGAAGTTGATAATTAGGCTGTAGTTAAGTAAAATAATATCTCTATTCTTAGAAAATACTGAAGTATTGACGGGTAAAAAGCCATAGGTATACCTTACCCTCACAGTTCAGAATAACAAAGAAGATGCATGTGTGCACGCGAATAGTAAAGCAGAAGAGGTAAAATATTAACACTGAATACACCCTAGCTTTATTTTTGCGACATTTTGTAAGTTTGAAATTACTTCCAAAGTTTTTAAAGGGGGCAGGGGGTAACTTAGCAGATCATTAGTAGTCTCTATCTAAAGGGAAAAGCCTTCCCCTGTAGGGCACACTGCCCCACCACCCCTCACTCTCAACACCCTAATGTATTTTCTCCACAGCATTTAAGCAAATAAGTAATATCACACGAGATAGTATTATCTCTCTCTTCCCCCAAGTGCTTTTGTAAAGAGAATTATTAACTCTTAAAAGTGCTTACTATGAGCTAGGCAGTGCTTGCTCTAAGCTCTTTTCAAATATTAAGTCTTTTAATCATCAAAACAACCCGATGAGATGGATACTATTAATCTCAGTTTATAGATAAAGAACTAAAGCAAAGAAGTCACTTGTCCAAGGCCATACAACTGGTTCAGTATTAAAGCCAGGATTCAGGTGGCTCACAGTGGCTCACGCCTGTAATCCCAGCACTTTGGCGGCCAAGGCAGGCAGATCATTCGAAGTCAGGAGTTCAACATCAACCTGGCCAACATGGTGAAACCCCATCTCTACTAAAAATACAAAAAAATTAGCCGGGCATGGTGGTGCACGCCTGTAATCTCAGCTACTTGGGAGGCTGAGGCAGGAGAATCGCTTGAGCCTGGGAAGTGGAGGTTGCAGTGAGCCGATATCGTGCCACTGCACTCCAGCCTGGGCAATAGAGCAAGACTCTGTCTCAATAATAAAGAAAATAAAGACAGGATTCAAACACAGGCAAATGATCCTTCAGAGTAGGAATTGTGTTCACTCTTGTATCCCTAGCACATAGATCTGTACATAGTAGGGCTCAGTAAATATTAATATTAGTATTTGTTGCATGAACCACTGAATACCTAGGTGATACTGTACCCAAACTACAAGTAGGGTATGCACGATCTTAAAAAAATTATTTTTACAATTTCACCCATTTACTGAGTACCTATCATGGGATTCCCAGTAGCTACTATACATCTACATTATACATAAAAAACCTACATTTCTGTCCTCAAGAGAGGAATTAACGATTATATTCTTTATATATTTGAAAATAATCATTCTTACAGTCTCTCCTTACCAGGCTCTTTCAACTTTCTGACATTTCTCAACCCTCTGCTTATAGATTATCCTTTGAACTTTCTCTAAATTTACCACATCATAGTTCGATTCTGACACACACCAAAAAAATCCTACTAAAGAACCAATTTAGGCCAGGAGCAGTGGCTCATGCCTGTCATCTCAGCACTTTGAGAGGCAGAGGTGGGCTGATCACTTAAAGCCAGGAGTTTGAGACCAGCCTGGCCAACATGGCAAAACCCTGTCTCTATTAAAAATACAAAAATTAGCTAAGCGTGGTGGTGCACACCTGTAGCTCCAGCTACATGAGAGGCTAAGGCATGAGAATCACTTAAACCCAGGAGGCAGAGGTTGCAGTGAGCCGATATTGCACCATTGCATTCCAGCCTGGGCAAGAGAGGGAGACTCAAGTCTCAAACAAATTAAAAAATTAAAAAAAAAAAAAAAAAAAAACTAATTTGCCTTCTGGACTTGTTTACAGTCCTGGTGTAATCCTTGTTACACCAGGACTGTAAACAAGTCCAGAACTACTACACCAAGTATATTTAATCAAATTTGCAAATGATCCTACAATATAAAGGTTAGAAAATATGAGTTAAAAAGGAATATGGGCCGGACGCCCCCCGGTGGCTCATGCCTGTAATCCTAGCACTTTGGGAGGCCAAGGTGGGTAGATCACCTGAGGTCAGAAGTTCGAGACCATCCTGGCCAACATAGTGAAACCCCCTCTCTACTAAAAATACAAAAATTAGCCGGGTGTGGTGGTGCTGGCCTGTAATCCCAGCTACTCAAAAGGCTGAGGCAGGAGAACAGCAGGAACCTGAGAGGTGGAGGCTGCAGTGAGCCAAGATCACACCACTGCACTTCAGTCTGGGAGACAGAGCAAGACATTGTCTTAAAAAAAAAAAAAAAAAAAAAGAATATGGATTACATCAGAATAATCAGAAGGTCTTTTTCAAATCATATGCATCCCCAAAAGACAGAGGCCACTGTTACTGAAGAATGTCCAACCTTTCAGAGCAAAAAAAAGTTAACCACCAAGGAAAGACACTCTGTTTCAGGCTTGAGTTAATAATGTACCCTGCTCTTAGATTTTCTTTCCATCTGCCTCTCCTTTTTTCAAAAAGTCTACAGTATTCATTCCTGTACAATTTCATACTTCCTGGTTACAGCTTGAAGTTAAGCATTTAAGATCCAGAACCAGAAAAAAGCCCTGTTAGGACTCCGTCTTTTGTTGTCAGGCTAGTTACATAATTTCTGAGTCTTGAGTTTCCTCAGATGTGAATGAGTGAGCAACAGAAAAGATATCTGGTATCTCTGTTCAATGAGATAATCCCGGTGAAACATTTAGGGTGGTAGCTGGTACATAGTAAACTACTTCAACTATCATTACTTTCATTCCCCCACAAAACCTAGCAGTGTTTATCTGTAAAAGGCATTTCACTATTAATTTGTTATGGTTTTCAAAAGTCTGACACTAAAATGGTGACAAAATTCACATAATTTCCTTTTTTTAATAGCCTAAAGTTGCCATTTTCTGATGTTAATTATGCACAGAAAATGGGCTGGGCTCTTTATATTATACTGCTTCATCACAACAACCTCACCAGAACCTGCAGTGAGGATTAAATGAGCTAATAAAGTACTTGGAATAGTGCTTAGCACGTAAGTGCTAAGTTATTAGCTATTATTACTGTTTCTGTAACATTAGGACAGTAATAGTACTGGTAAGTGTTAAATAATATTAATATTAGTAATGTTAGCTATTATTACTATAATTATTATTATCAGGCCCTGTATTACCTGGCCCACATTAACTTTTCCACAAATTCTAGTCTTTTTCTTTAAATATTTCAAGTTTATTACTTTGAAGCCTCTGCACCTGTTCTCTTTGCCAAGCATGCTCTTCCCCAGATTTTCATGTAACTAGCTCCTTCTCATTATTCAGCCTCAAGTTCAAATGTCACCTCAAACTGCTTTCCCACTTCTGGCCTCTATAGGCCCTCTCAGGATCATTATTCCTAATTTGAGTTTTTCAATTATGATAAATGCTATGAAGAAATCTCCCATTTACTTCTGTATTATCTTTAGCCATTAGTATATAGTTCCCTTTAGTATACTGTTGCAACACATTAAAACACATTATTGTTTTAATAATGATAGTAAAGTTCCTATATACCAGCATGGTTATACAGATATTATCTGTATTAACTCTTAATCCTCACTACAGCCCAATAAGGTAAGTTGGCACCAATTTTTACAGAGAAAATGGTAGCACAGAAAAATAATTTTCTTAAGGCGGCTAGTCAGTGATAACACCAGAATATTCTTATTCTCATTTTATAGATAAGGAAATTTAGATTGCAAGTATCTTAAGTATTGATAGGTAAACAAAGGCTCTAGGGAAAGGATCTATATAAATGACTCTGGAAGTTACTTTAATGGCATTTGGAATGTCTATAAATTTTCCACCTATTGTGATTTGCATTCCTACCACTTACAACCTTTCTGAAAAACAAAAGCCTACTTACATGAATAGAAGGAACAAAAATATTTCACAAGAACATCATGGAAATACAAACATAAGGTATTTTTCTATAATAGAAGTTTTCTATCCAGATATGCCATCTCCCCAATGCTAAAGACAATACTTTAACCGGAGGGGCAAGAAATAAAAAGATGCTACTGATACATGGGGGCAAATTGTATAAACTGTGATTGAGGAGACCTGAGGTTTAGTCCAGACCCTGCCAACTACCCAGCCACCTTGTGTAAGTCACTTCACACTTACAGGCAGATTTAATCATTTGATATGGTTTATTTCATTTACAATTTAGATGGCTCTTACTTAAGCTGGAAGCTCCTTCAGGACAAACCTCTTTTTTTGGTCTGCTTCAGGGCACTACTGCCAGCACCTAGGTCAGCAACTGTCATGTAGCACACAATAAATGTCGGCCCAATAAGTGAAGTATCTTTTATCTCCTATCTTCATTTATTTACAACATAACTATAGAACATCTCATTTGCCAGGCGGTTATGACAGACACACCATGAAGTACATTCAGGATACAAATACAATGCAAAAATTAAGCCCCGACTTCTGCCATCAAAGAGGCCACATACACACCTAATTTCACGAGAAATGCTAAAATAAAGACCCGTATACTATGCTCTGCAAGCAACTTCCAATCCAAGAGGCTACAGTATAAAATATTTGCAACAGGGCAAATTTATTTGCAAATTAAAGCCCTATTCAAATCAGTTGTGCAACAGTGTCTAGACTATTAATAAAGTCTAAACAGCTTTATTAATGACTTTTTTAAAGCTTTAGAAAGTTACTTTCTAAAATGCAAAAGAATGTTCCCCAATAAATCCATCTGAAACTAGCTAAGTAAACTCCCTTTAAGATCGAAATCAGGAATAAACTTGGCATCGCTACTATTTAAAGATTTTGACAATTCACCTTGATTACTCATTAATGCTGTATACATATGGAGTTTAAAGGGTTTCAGACTCATCTCTGAAATAAGACAAAATTTCATTTCTGCCAAAGTGGAGATTTATGTGTGCGACCACACAGAATCTGAAAGGCATTTTCCTCTTCTAAAACCTTGAATAACAATTCCCATTTCCTCACACAATTTCATCTTAAGTTCTAGACAGTATCAACAGAGTCTTCATAATCTACACTGCTCTTTTCATTTTCAAATGTTGACCAGAGCACAATTCAGAATGGGAGCTGAACATCTGAAATGCCATTTCTCCCATACAGAAAAAAAACAAAGTACCAAATACACATAAAGCATAATACCTCTTTTCCTCAAAAACCACTGACCAAAAGATTTCTCCAGGTCACTCTTATTTTACCAAATTTTAATTACAAACTCATAGGCACTGAGGTTCCAGGGGAAAAAAGGTCACTGCGCTGTTTCAGGAAATGGCACGAGTAGTGGACGAATAGAATGCCAATCGGGATTGCAGGCTTGAAACCTGACTGCCTGAGTTCAAGCCACTTCCTGGAGCCACAAATCCGCCTATGCAACCTTATTCTACTGACTCAACCTCCACGAGGCTCAGTTATCTCACCTGTAAGATGGGCCAGTAACAACTGAAGACGCCTCTGGTCTGTGGCCTGCAAAACGTTAATAGCAACTACTCCAAAGGATGGTTGTGAGGATTAAATGAGACAAACCTAATTAAAGAGTTTACTGGAACACGGTAAGTGCCTAATAAGCTGTTGCTACTGTTGTTGTTACTCACAACTACAGAATAATAAGGAACAAAGGGATGAAAAAAGGAAGAAAAGCCACTGAAGTTAAGAAAGGCAAGCGATGAGGGGGATGAAATGAAAAGGCAAACGTGGGGAGCCCAAAGAGCCGCGGAGGGCGTGGAGAAGACTTAGCCAGAAGTGGCGAGGGGTATAGGGGAAGTAACTGCGGAGTGCAGAGACGTCGATGAGGAAAATCAGGCCGGCAGCAGAGCGCAGCCGGGGGAGAGAGTCAGGTCGGCCGAGACGGAGGCGACACGCGGCTGAGGCTGGGCCCAAAGGCGGGAGCACCGCGCCCGGCCAGAGGGCTGAAGGCCGCAAGAGGCGGCGAGGCCCTAAGAAAGCACTAGGAAGCAGCCAGAGAACGCGCAGGAGGCCCTGGCCCAGCCGGGGCCCGGCTCTCATTCAAGCCACCTTCCCCTTCCCCCTTCTTAAACCCCATGCGGTCCCGGCCCAGGGCCGCCCGGCTCCGCTACCCACCGTCCGCCCCGGATCTCCACATGGCAGGTCTAGCCTATGGGGCTCTCGTGAGCAGAGATACGAAGGGGGGCAGCGTCCCTTACCTGAGCTCCCCCGGGTTGAATCGTTCACCGTCGCCCCCGTCCCCGCCACGCTCCGCCATTACAGAGGGCCGCGTTCATCCACCCGCCGACCCGGCGTCACCTATTGGCTAGAAAAATCGTCAATCCCCAACAAGAGAGGCGGAGACAGCAGAAGTCTGAGATGCGGTTAGTCAAGCTTTCCATCAATCTTAGAGATGGGGGCGGTATGTTCTTTGCTATTGGGCAAGGGGCCCGCCGACTTTGAAAGCGGTATGAAGACAGCCAGTTGATTGGTGACTCGGGGGCTTTATGGGAAATGAGATTTTAGCAGTAAGGAACCGCCGGCGCCCTCTCGCGGTAAGCAGAACTAAGTCCTCCCAAGTTCGGCTCGGCCTGCAGTAGCCACGTGT
Source organism: Symphalangus syndactylus (assembly GCF_028878055.3). Taxonomy (NCBI): domain Eukaryota; kingdom Metazoa; phylum Chordata; class Mammalia; order Primates; family Hylobatidae; genus Symphalangus; species Symphalangus syndactylus. The sequence continues at coordinate 40,410,332 of NC_072429.2, forward strand.
CTATCGGCTTCCAGGAGAGCCAATTGTGGAGCCATATTGGCCAGTGGTAGTTCAGGCGGAGAGCATTTCCTCTGGGCAAGTCAATCAAAATCGACCTGGGCCGCACCTAAACCGATTGCACAGTTGCTGTGGGAAGCCGCTATTTCCTAGCTTTACAGTAGCAGGAGTCTTAAGTCACCACTCAGCTCTATATCCATGTTATTAAATAATATATTACTAATTACAAGAATACCTCCCAAATTATACTAAATAGTTGCAAGAGAGTAGGTGTTATAAGTTGCTGCATTAAGAAAGGTAAATTGGCGAAGGCAAGCCTCTTTGCAATTTACAGCTTAACCGTCTCTCCCTGGATCTCAAAATGTGCTCGTCTGAAATTAGCACACCCAGAATACCAGACAATTCTGAATATTTATTTCGTTTTTCTAATTAACAAAAAAAAAGTTTCGGATTTGGGGTTTCAAAGGCACAAGGAGGATGAGCCCTTTTATTAAAGTCCTAAAAATATTAAAATAATACTAATAGATAAATTTTACTTGGACCTAACCAGGTAGCAAACCCAGATCTAAGTACGTCATGTACGTTAACTCTTTTAAGATTCAAAAATTACTAAGAGGTGGGTAACATAGTCACTGTTTGTAGATGAGCTTGAGGCACAGAGAGGTTAAGTAACTTGCCCAAGGTCACACATCTACTAAATAGCAGAGCCTGGTCTTAACCCCAGTCAGCATAGTAGCAAAACAGCACTCTTAAATACTGTGAGCCTAAATAATTGGATCCACATAAAAACATGCGCACAAATGTTCACAGCAGCAATATTCATAATAGCCAAAAAGTATTGTAATAACCCAATGACCATCGGCTGATGAATGTAATCCCAGCGCTTTGGGAGGCCAAGACGGGTGGATCACGAGGTCAGGAGATCAAGACCATCCTGGCTAACACGGTGAAACCCTGTCTGTACTAAAAGAAAATAGCCAGGCGTGGTGGCGGGCACCTGTAGTCCCAGCTACTCGGGAGGCTGAGGCAGGAGAATGGCGTGAACCTGGGAGAAAGAGCTTGCAGTGAGCAGAGATCGCACCACTGAACTCCAGCCTGAGTGACAGAGCGAGACTCCATCTCAAAAAAAAAAAAAAAAAAGAAACATGGTATAACTGTACAATGAAATATTGTTCAGACATAAAAAGCCACATACAAAAAGGCCACCTGTTGTATGATTCTATTTACATGAAATGCGATGAAATTACATTGCATTTCAGGCAAATCCATACAGACAGAAAGTAGAACAGTGGTTTCCAGGAGGTAGAGGGGAATGAGGAATTGGAAGTGACTGCTAATGAATATGGAATGTCTTTTTGGATGATAAAAATGTTCTGGAATTGGCGCTGATGGTTGCACAACTTTGTGAATATATTAAAATCCGTTTAATTCTATACTATTTATTCATTTACTTATTTTGAGAGGGAGTCTCACTCTGTCACCCAGGCTGGAGTGCAGTGGCATGATATCAGCTCACTGCAACCTCCGCCTCCCAGGCTCAAGTGATCCTCACACTTCAGCCTCTCAAGTAGCTGGGACCACAGGCCTCCACCACCACGTCCAGCTAATTTTTTATATTTTTGGTAAAGATGGGGTTTTGCCATGTTGGCCAGGCTGGTCTTGAACTCCTGAGCTCAAGTGATCTGCCCACCTTGGCCTCCCAAAGTGCTGGGATTACAGGTGTGAGCCACTGCATACAGCCAAATTGTATACTTTAAAAGGTGAATTTTATTGTATGTGAATTATATTTTAATTCAAAAACACCATTCTACACTGAATTCCAGTTAAATATTCAAAATCAATTAAATATGATGAATTGTGATAAAGGCTTCACACAGTTCTAAGCATGAGTAATTGGAGGAGAGCATGGTGAAAATTTTGTTAAAGATGTGACATTTGAGGCTGGGTGTGGTGCCTCAGGCCTGTAATCCCGGCACTTTGGGAGGCCAAGTCAGGAGGACTGCTTGAGTTCAGAAGTTCAAAACCAGCCTGAGCAAAATGGTGAGACCTCATCACTACAAAAAATCAAAAATATTAGCCAGGCATTGTGGTGCATGACTGTGGTCCCAGCTACTTGACAGGCAGAGGTGGGAGGACTGCTTGAGCCTGACAGGTCGAGGCTACTGTGAGCTATAATTGCAGCACCGCACTCCAGCGTGCGATACAGAGTGAGACACTGTCTTAAAAAAGAAATAAAAAGATGTGGCATTTGAACAAACTATAGTTTGACTAAAAGTTGTGGGTTAGATCCCTTTTTCAACTTCAGTGTGTATCCCCAAGTTCTGGTCCAACTATTCTGAAAATAATACTGGTATAGATGGCTCATTACAAACTAATTCCTACTAAAAAAAAATTCAAAATGGATACCTTATAGAAAATAAGTCACTAGCATACATAAAAGATGAAAACAGGCCGGGCACTGTGGCTCACGCCTGTAATCCCAGCACTTTGAGAGGCCGAGGCAGGTAGATCACCTGAGGATTTCGAGACCAGCATGGCCAACATGGCAAAACCCCGTCTCTACTAAAAAAAATGCAACAATTAGCCAGGCATGGTGGCACGCGCCTGTAGTCCCAGCTACTTGGGAAGCTGAGGCAGGAGAATCGCTTAAACCTGGGAGGAAGAGGTTGCAGTGAGCCGAGATCTCACCATTGCACTCCAGCCTGTGTGACAGAGTGAGACTTCATCTCAAATAAAAAATGAAAACAAACTGTCAGTCGAAGAAACTCCTTGCAGGTATTAAAAATTTTATTATCTGATAGTTTTTATTATGTTATTTATATCTAAATATACTTTAAGATATTTATATTATAGTATAATCTTTTAAATAGATTAAGTATATACATATGTATATCTATCACATGTAATGATAATCATATGTGTATATATGTATATATTTCATTATTTCATTGCTATAGTGTATCCCCATAAATATGTCCTTGAAATTCAGGTAGTTTGAGCTCAACAGTTATTTACAACATATTGCAAATTTCTGACTTGAACTATGTCTACACAGCTTTTCTAGAGTGAACCATTTTATTGAATTAAAATGAAAAAGGAATTGAAGAGATTCAGTGCATCTTTTAAGAGACCAAATGGACTTTCCTGTAGTCAAAGCTTGATAACTATTAGGATACTGATAATGTACACAACTATACAGAACAGAATAGCAAATACCATCCTTGCTCAATTGGTAGCCATTGAATTATCGACCCCCCCAAAATTAGCATATCAAGATGAAATGAAGAGACAATGTTGGTTTCAGACAAATTAATTCATCAGGGCTTAGGTCCTGCTGTGAAGACACTCATCAGAATTGGCTCTTGAGAACCGGTTCCAATGCAGAATCAGGCTTTAAAAAAATAACTGCCATTTTTGAGCACCTATCTTAAATCCATAGGAGGTACATTACATACACTATTTCCAATCCCTTCAACAGCCCTGCAAGGTGGATGTATTGTCCCCAATTTACAAATGAGGAAACTGAGACTCAGATAGATGATAGGACTTATGCAAGGCGACATTCAGATAGCTGAAAAGAGAGGAAGCCAAAATTCAAACACGTGTGTGTCTAACACCAAAGCCAGTTAGAGACCACTCAATCCTGTGTCTCACCCAAATCACAATGTATCATTTCTTCCTCTTCCCTCTAGACTGTAAATGCTTTAAAAAGACTGTTTTCCTGGCTGAAGCCCCAGCTCCTAATAACACACTTACTAACCCATAAACTGTGCAGCTATGTTATTCCTAACTGGAAATATTGGTGTTTGAAATATTTAAAGAGATCTCAGAAATAGAGAATCCCAGGCTGGATGCATCTGCTAACTCCCTCACGGGCAGTATGGATAGAGGTTGCTAATGAGCTTTGGGGTAAATTAGGTCAGGATTCTAGTCCTGGCTCTATCAACTACTGGCTGTATAATCTTGGGCAAGTCACTTCTCACAGCTTCGACCTTTTTATTTGGAAAACAAAGAGTTGCCCTGAGATTTCATAAGTAAACTATTTACCATGGCATAGACAGCAACTAAAAATCATCAGTAAGTAATATTTGTTTTCAGAATTTCTTTAGGGCTGCTATGGTCTGGATTCCGATGTTGAAATTCTTACCCACAAGGTGATTGTATCAGGATGCGAAGCCTTTGGGAGGTGACTAGGTCATGGGGGCAGAACTCTATGAATGTTACTAGAGCGCTTGTAAAAGAGGCCCAGGAGCAACCTCTCGCCCTCTTCTGCCACATGAGGTTAGAGTGAGAAGGTCGTCTGAGGAAGCTAGTTCTCACCTGACACCAAATCTGCTGGCACCTTGACCTTGGACTCCCCAGTCTCTAGAATGTGAGAAATAAATCTCTATTGTTTATGAACTACCCAGTCTATGGTATTTTGTTACAGCAGCCAGAATGGACTGAAAAAGGGCATTTTGCTAGCCTGTGCTTTACCGACAAGGTCAAAATCAAGATAGGGTCCACCTTTTTGCATATATATATATAAGTGAGGACAATGAGATAGCCAAGAAACTACAACTAAATAAACAATATTACTCCATGAATAGGAAGTGTCATACTAAGTCAACATATGGGATTATAGCAGAAAATAATAATAGTAGCTTACATTTCCTAAGCTTGTAGTATGCTGAGCATGTTACATAAGCATCTCATTTAATAAGTAATATTTATCAATCATTTCCTACATGCAAGGCAACTGTTTTAAGCACTTTAAATGTATTAACACATTTGAAACTTTACAAAAACCCATGAGGTAAGCATTGCTATTATTTCTATTTTACAGATAACAAAGGCACAGAGAGTTAAGTAATACATCCTGAGTCACACAGCTAGTGAATGACACAATTGGAATTCAAGCCTAGGCCTCCAGGCTACAGAGTCCACATTCATAACCAATCTGCTCTACTGCCATCAGCAATTAGACCATAAAGTCTCCCTGGGCTTCTTCCATTCTGTATGGATGTCTGAGGGCAGCAGATAAAACTTCTCCAGATGACATCTCCATTGCATCTACCTTCAAACTGTCACTTCATCAGCCTGTAACTTACTTACGGAATTTAGAACAAGATCTAACCTCTCATCCCCTAATCTCCATTGGATCTAGGATGTAAGAAAACTCAGAAATCATTGTTATATGTTCAGCTGTTAAGTAGTATCAGCATATGGGCTGCTTGGATGGGGCTGAGAATTCCTGAACTAAAGTAAATAATTGCATCTTTGTGAATATATTGAGTCAGTAATATGCAAGTGTTAAGAATATCATTCTATTCACCCTCCCAATCCATACCTTTTTTTTTTAATCTATAGAGGTCAAATGATCTATTCAATCATGGTGCAGAAATTTATTCTAGTCAAGAAAATGTTTGGGTTGCAAGGAAAAGAAGCTAAATTAGCATGAGTGAAATTAATATTGGTGAGAAAACAGAACTAATCAATTCTATGGACAAGAGGTCTAGTTGCCCTGACCTTTATAGGGGCTGGAAAGCTTTGAGGACCTGCAGAGTTTCCCACTCTCTTCCTTTCCTTCTCAGGGGCCACATGGCTCTTCCTCTCTGGTTATCTTTGCCTGTTTGCTCTAGTCTCCTCTTTCTCCTCTCACTCATCCTATTCAATGCGGATATAAAGGCAGCATCTGACATACCTCACAGTCTAGTGTCCACATATCACTGCCAAATCTCTGGGTATCTATAGGTAAAGTCTTCCAAGAAGAAATCTAACTGGTCACTGGGTAGCCAGCATATTAACTGGTGTTGATTTGTATGGCCATCCTTGTGCTAATTTTGTGTAATCAGAGTAAGGCCCAGAGCAGTGTTGACCTTTTCAGAGTCTGAGTTGAGAAAGGCGATGCCATCTGTTTTCCATACGCAGCCCCAGATGATTCAGCGCTTCTCCCAGATTAGCTTCCACCCTTGCTCCCTCTATTCTCTTCTCTGCAAAACATTGAATTAAGCTTGTAAAACAGCCTCTGCTTAAATCCTTTCCATGGCTTCTTATTTCCCAATAGGAAAAAGAACAGACTTTTGGCATGGTCTTTGTAGCCCTGTATCATACCCATCGCTACAGCTTCATCTTTCCTCATTGCTTTTAAGTTCTAATCAAACTTGGTTTCTTTCCATTTTTCAAAAACACTCATGTGTCTTACCTTAAATACTTATCTCATGGGTTTTTCTCTCTGCCTGTAATGTTCTTCTTGCTGTCTTTCACCCAAATAACTCTTTCCTGTCTGTATTAGTTGCCTATTGCTGCATAACAAATTATCTCAAAACTTAGCAGTTTAAAGCAAAAAAACATTACTTCACAGCTTCCACGGGTCAGGAATCCAGGCACAGTCTAAGTGCCTCTGGCTCGAGACCTCTCATGAGGTTGCAGTCAGATTGCCAGCCGAGATTGAAGACTCACCTGATGTTGAAGGATCTTCTTCCAAGTTCACTCACCTGGTTTTTAATGCATGCCAGTTCCTCATAGGTTGCTAGACAGAAGACATGCCACACATGGGCCTGTCCATAGAGCTGATCACAACACTAGTGTCCTTCTCCCAGCACAAGCCATCTACGAAAGACAGAGAATGCTCAGGATGGAAGTTACAGACTTGTAACCTTTTGTAACCTCCAATATTTCAATAATATCAGGAGTGAAATCTCATCACTTCTGCCCATATCCATTCATTAGAAGCAAGGTGAGGCCGGGTGCAGTGGCTCACACCTGTAATCCCAGCACTTTGGGAGGCTGGGATCACCTGAAGTAGGAGCAAGACCAGCCTGGCCAACACGGTGAAAACCCATCTCTACTAAAAATACAAAAATTAGCCAGGCATGGTGGTGCATGCCTGTAATCCCAGCAGTGAGCCGGGATTGCACCACTGCGCTCCAGAGTGAGACTCTGTCTCAATTAAAAAAAAAAAAGGGAAGAAGAAACAAGTTGAAAAGTGTAGACCCCACTCAAGGAGGGGCTGAATATCAGGAGGTGGGATCCCTGGGGGCTTCCTTGCCTATGACACTGTCTTTCAGGTGTAAGTTTATGAAATGTTTTATATATTTTATCTTATTTCTTTTCCTGCCAACTCCATTTATTGTAGTTAATGCTGAAGGGTTTTTTTGCTTTTTGTGTTTTTCGTTTTTTGCTTTTTTAGTTTAGTTTCATGTTTTTGTTTTTGTTTTTAGAGCCAGTGTTTCATGTTGTTGCCCAGGCTGGTCTCAAACTCCTGGGCTCAAGGGATCCTCCCACCTTGGCCTCACCAAATGTTGGGATTACAAGCATGATCCTCCACGCCCAGCCCTGAAGTATTTTAAAGTAAATTATAGACATCGTAATATTCCACCCCTAATGTTTGGAATGCATCTATTTTTTTAATGCCCAGTTTTCTACATAGCAAAAATTATATTTTCACACCTAACATAATTAACAGTAATAGCAAATCCATATTCAAATTTCCTCACCTGTCCCCAAGATGTCCTTCCAGCTGGTTTGGCCAGATAAGTATCGAATTCAGAACGAAGCAGTACATCTGGTTGCTATGCCTCATGCTTTTAATCTGGAACAGTTCCTTTTATCATGATATGGACTTGCTGAAGATCAGGCCTGTTTCCCCTCTGGATCTGTCTGATTGCTTCCTCTAACTCTTGTGTTTCCTATAAGCAGGAAGATAGATCTGAATATTTGACCAGATTTAAATTGAACATTTTTATCAAGGGAACTTCATAGGTAATGCTGTATGTTCCAATTCAGTCACAACAGGAGACACGTCTGGTTGTCCCATCCTAAGTGATGCTAAGATTAACACTGAGTTAAAGGTGATGACAGCTCAGTCTTATTATAACCAGAATATTATCTGCATGATATTACTTTGGCTTCATACAAATGTTGGTACCCATTCAGGAGGGTGACCCTATCACTTATAATCCAAACTGCCACATTTGAGACTAAAAGGGGCACTATTAATAATTACACTTGGACAATAGTCATAAACTAGGACCATCTCTGGCAAAATGGGATGAATGGTCAACGTACCTGTCAACCATTAACCTAACGATTTAATGATTTTATCCTTTCCTGAATCAATACTTTCCTTACGGGTGGCAAACTAATGATTTTCCAACTATATGTTACCTTCCACATTTGCTCACTGACAGTCTTCCTTAAATTAGAGATTTCCTTCGACAACAGAGGCTATTTAGTTACCTGAAAATAGTTTCTGTTTTAAAAGTGAGTAAATGCTTAATTCTTTTTCTTTACTTACCAACTTTCAAAATAAAAAGATTGAGGCCAAGGCAGGCAGATCACCTGAGATTGGGAATTCAAGACCAGCCTGGCACACATGGTGAAACCCTGTCTCTACTAAAATTAAAGTTAAAAAAGAAATTAATATCATCAGTGACAGTGTACATCCCCGACATGATGTGGTGAGAAGGCCACTTCGCCTCTGTGGTCTTCTTCTCCAAGATCCACAACCTCAGTCTAAAGTTGTGGAAATATTAAACAAATCTGAACTGAGGGACGTTCTACGCAATACCTGATCGATACTCTTCAAAAGTGTCAAGATCACGAAAGACAGATAAAGAGTGAGAAACAGTCACAGTTTGAGGCAACAAAGGAGGCATGATGACTAAAATGTACAGTGGTGTCCTGGATCGCATCCTGGGACAGAAAAGGGGCACTGGTGGGGAGAACTGAGGAAATCCAAATAAAGTTTATTGTTTAGTTAATATTGTAAGGGCCAGGCACAGTGGCTCACACTGGTAATCACAGCACTTTGGGAGTCTGAGGTGGGAGGATTGCCTGAGCCCAGGAGTTCAAGACCAGCCTGGGCAACACAGCAAGACCCTATCTCTATTAAAATATATATTTTTATATATATATATATATAAAACCTTTGTGGTTTGATCAATGAACCATGATTATATAATATTTCAATGTTGCACGGTGGCTCATGCCTGTAATCCCAGCACTTTGGGAAGCCAAGACAGGGGGATCACTTGAGGTCAGGAGTTCAAGCCTGACCAACATGGTGAAACCCCATCTCTACTAAAAAAGTATAAAATTCGCCGGGCATGGTGGCGCACACCTGTAATCCCAGCTACTTGGAAGGCTGAGGCAGGAGAATCGCTTCAACCCAGGAGGTGGAGGTTGCAGTGAGCCGAGACTGTGCCATTGCACTCCAGCCTGGGCAACAAGAGTGAAACTCAAAAAATAAAAATGAAAATAAATATGTTAACGTTAAGGGAAGCCGAATGTGGACTATGTCTGTACTAACTTTGCAACTCTTCTGTAAATCCAAAATTATTTCAAAATAAAAGGTTTATTGTTTTTTTGATTTTTGTTTTTTTGAGACAGGGTCATGCTCTGTTGCCCAGACTGAAGTGCAGTGGTGCAATCACGGCTCATGGCAGCCTCAACCTCCTGGGCTCAAGCAAATCTTCCTCCTCAGCCTCCTGAGTAGCTGGGACCACAGGTGTGCACCACCACACGTAGCTAATTTTTGTATTTCTTTTACAGACAGGGTCTCACTATGTTGCCTACGCTGGTCTTCAACTCCTAGGCTCAAGCGATCTTCTCTCCTTGGCCTCCCAAAGTGCTGCGGTTACAGGCATGAACCACTGTGCCCAGCCCAAAAGAAAAAGTTTTCTAAAATCTGTTTTAAGTGTTCAGATAGCTAGTTCTCAAAGGTGCTAAGTACCTTTGAGAAAGGTAAAAACCACAGGTATACTATGATGCCTCAATTTGTCCACCTACAAAATAAGAGGATCAGACAAGATGCTCATCTAATGGTAAGTGCAAGCAGTACCCAGTGAGGCGTCCCCAGAAAAGACTCAGCTAGCTGTATGAGTGCCAAGAGAGCTCACGAGGTACGCTTGACCTCGAGAAACACATGCAGTTAAGGATTGCACTCCTAGCTTTCCAATCCCCCCAAATAGATTTTTTTTTTTTTTTTTGGCAAAATAAGCCTGGAAACAAAGTCAATAACACACACATTAAACTGAACACACAGCAGGGCGTGGTGGCTCACATCTGTAATCCTAGCACTTTGGGAGGCCGAAGCAGGAGGATCCCTTGAGCCCAGGAGTTCAAGAGCAGCCTGGATAGCATAAGGAGATCCGGTCTCAAAAAAAAAAAATTACAAACTGAACACTTAAAAAAATTATCTTCATAAACCAGAATATCAACGTATTAATTTATGAAAAAAATTACAACTGTCAGGTGGACCAGCTGCTCCTGTCCTCCCTGTGGGCAAATATACATAGCAAGCAAAATAATCAGAAGGCAGTTCAACGAGATTAGAAGCAGAACAAGGGCAGAATGTTATTTAATTTTAATTTTTAATAGCTTTGGGCCATGATAGCCTGATAATTCATATTCCAAATAAAGATACACCTTCTACTTGGACCAACTGTGCCTACCCTTGCATTGGGGAACTCTGTCCTATCCAAGAACCTCTTCCTTACACAGATAGCTAAGCCTACTTCTCCAGTGAGGAGGATTTAAAAAAAAAAAAAAAAAAGGAGGTGCGTTCTTTTCTATTGTGGTTTATAGGAAACAAGGAGAGGGAATCATTTTGATTATTAACACCATTGGCTGGTTCAGCCAACAGAGAGCGAATGGTTAGTAAACTCATAAATTTGCAGATCCTTAAAGCAATTTCACGGACCACCTGGAATCTGTGAGCCATAGATTAGAGTACCCTGCTTTAGGCTGACCATCTATGTTTCCACAATTTTTTCCCTATAAAATACCATATGATTATTTAGGTTTCCACTTATTAAACAATGATCATATTCTCTAAGATTACCCTAGTTTGTGTTTTTTTTTTTTTTTTTTGAGACGGAGTCTCGCTCTGTCGCCCAGGCTGGAGTGCAGTGGCGCGATCACGGCTCACTGCAAGCTCCGCCTCCCGGGTTCACGCCATTTTCCTGCCTCAGCCTCTCCGAGTAGCTGGGACTACAGACGCCCGCCACCACGCCCGGCTAATTTTTTGTATTTTTCAGTAGAGACGGGGTTTCACCGTGGTCTCGATCTCCTGACCTCGTGATCCGCCCGCCTCGGCCTCCCAAAGTGCTGGGATTACAAGCGTGAGCCACCGCGCCCGGCCAGTTTGTGTTTTTCCTAGAATAATTAACCACACATTTGCAATCTCTTCATTTACTAACATAGATGACTATATCTAAGTACATTGTGTATGCATTTTACTAGTTTAACTCTCAGAAACTTTGAATTTGTCCCATAATTATTAATGATACATTGATAGTCTCCTTGCTTATTAACATAAACAGTTAATCATATCCACTGTGTAAAGCCAATGCTAGTTCTTTTACTGAACATGGCCAGGTCGGGGGCAGTAAGTGGGGATTCTCTCTTATCCTCTTGTATCAACAACAATTATCTCTTTTATGCCTCATTCCAATTATAAATTCTTACCATTAAAATTTTTCTGTTTCTCAAAGTTAAAAACAACAATAAAAACAAAATCTCAGGAACATTAAATAGCAGCAGTAGTTAAGACTATTATAATGCAATTATTTCATATACAATTTCCCCAAATTGAAAGTGTAATTTATCACCTTGAGAAGTTACAAAAGCAGTTGATTGACAAAGTGAAAGGATCTTCGAGATAATCTTGTGCATCACTGTTTGTCTACAGATGAGGAAATAAAGACTGAGAGCTTAATTTTTAACTTTTTCATGGTCACACATCCCGTTAGTGGCAGAGACAGGACCAGAACTCAGGTCTTTACAGTATTGTGCTTCCCCAGTTAAATTTGACTGAAAGTGTTGTTTGTCTCTTACAATTGTCTAAACTCAACACCTGCAGTGTGTCATTAACCACACCAATCTCAGGACATGGGGTAGGGTAATAATTTTTTCATTGCTATAGCAATAACTCACTATTTTAGAATTTATTTAAACTCTTCTCCATTACTCAAACATGTGAGATCAAGTGTTCCAATTTGGGGTGTAGAAGATAATCATCCATTCATTTGTCCATTTGGCAAACATTTAAGGAACACTTATTTTGTGCCCGTTACTATCATAGTTGCTAAAGACACAAGAGTCTTTATCCTTGAAGCACACAGTCTAGCAGAAGTAAACAAACAAAATATTAGCCAAGACAAATGGCTAGTAATTAGTAAGTGATTAGCACACGCAAGCACTTTACCTGGAATTTCTCATTTAATTCCTCATGACAATCTACATATCACAGCTACTAACTAGCCCCACTTCACAGATGAGGTAATTGAGGCTTAGAAAGCTCACACGAGTTGCCTAAACTCATACAACTTAGGTGGGGTAGTCTGGCAACCCCATACTACTGCATTTGCTCTGAATCTTTATGTCATACTCTTTGTAGTTAGGCAGAAACACAGAAGCAGGGACTGTGTTTGGAGGGAGACTCCATTGTGAAGGTGGAAACTGAGGAAGTAAACAAGAACCAAGAAAGGATGCATCAGGGACAGCATTTTGGAAGTAATTTTAGGAACTCACAAGGACGTCATCAAGACTAATGCACTAGTGTGCAGGGGAGCAGCAGGAAATGGACCTAGAAAGGAGGATGGGGGTTATATTTTATTCTGCAGATGATACAAAGTTATTATTTAAGGGTTTCAAGTATGGGAGTGACGATTAGATTTGCTTCTTAGAGGGATCACTCTGACTATAGTGAGAATAATGAATTAGAGCAAGCTTGCAGCTGGGGAGATGGTAGAACATTGTTGTGATTAACCATGATGAGACGTTGACTGAAGGCAATGACAACAAAGATGGAGAAAAGGAGACAGATTCAGGAACTATTTAAAAGGTAGAATCAACAAAACTGGTTGATGGATTGGATTTGAGTAGGGAAGGCAGGGAGCTTTAGACAATCTTAAGATTTCTGACTTCAGCAGCCGGGTTAATACATTAGGATAATTTAACTACTTCATAGATCAAGTCTGTAGTTATTAATGGCAAAAACCATAATTACTTTTGCACCAATCAGGACATATTCTATATAGACTTATTCTGATTTTAGATTTTGGCTTATGCTGTATCATATCCAAACTCCCTTGCTGGTGAACTCTGTTATCACCAGATACTATGGGATTGTTAGAACAAAATAGAAAGTGGACAAATGTAGAAATTAAATGATTTATCCATAACCCAGTCACTTGCATCAGAACATCAAAACTTCATGAGCTTTGAATAAGTTCCCAGAACTGTCATGAAAGTTCACAAGTTCTTTAATGCAGAAGAACATGTTAAGCCAAAACAATCATACTTAACAGTAAATAATAAAGCAAGTAACTATTAGTAGAATCCCTTATTGGTGAAATTGCACATTTGTTTATTCAAAATTATTATTCAATAATTTTCACTTGATCTTAGCCAAAAGGCCAAGAAGAATTTATTCAATAATTTTCATAACCTTTCTAATTTGTACCAGTCCTATAGTAGGAAATGGAAACACTGGCAGTAAGAGCCAACTCCTGTTCTTAAGAATCTTAGGCTTGTAAAAAGTAAAGTAGAGGTTCTCCTTCAAAGACTTCTCCCACTTTCTCCTGTCTAATTAGAAATAAATAGTAACTTCTCTTAAAAAGCAAAATTTATTCAAAAACCTGTGCTAACATTCTTAAATATCTGCTAGCCGTAATAAAAAAAAAATGTACTTTATGTTCTTAGCTCCCACAATTTAGCCTAAATATTAGCCTTGGCATGCTAAGAACAGGTCATAGCCTGTTCTTCTTCCTTATTTAAAGGTATTTTTACCTTTCTCAGCATTCCACAAGTTACTTCCTCCTTCCTTTGTTCTCCTCTGCCTTTGCCTCTTTCAAAAAGTTCTAAGTTGCTAGCCATTCGGGACAAATACAGAATGTGAGGTCCCATTCCAGCCAATGGAAACTGGACACAGCAGTAGGGTAGACATGTCAGGTTGTAAATGACCCTGTCTCCTTTGTTCAGTGTACTCTTGTGGCAAAACTGCTGGCGAGTGTACCCTTTCTGCAGAAAGTATAAAAATGGCCTTGCTAAAAAAATTAAATTTATGTTCAAGTGCTATTTCTTTATGGCACCAGAAAACAAGCATTTCAAACAGGCTGTAATGAGAAAGACTAAGAAGCAAAGGGAATTGCGGCACAGATGATAAGCATTCCAACAGCAGTTAGCTCAGATGCTGGGAGTTGCACTAGAGGGTCAGGAGACCCAGCTTTGTGGGCAATGGTCCCCTCCTTCTCAAGGTCAGTCTGACTCCCCTAAGGAAGCATATAATGGTGTTAGGCACAAAAGGTGTAGGAGGGCATTTCAGGTGGCAGAAAAGCATAGAATGAAAGAACATTTTGACTCACCCCAACATTTTGTTCCAGGGGACATTTGGATGCTGCAGTACCAAGAAGTAAGCAATCAATATGCAAGCACAGCTGCATCTTCTCAGTCACAGGCTGCCTGGGTGTGAATCCCTGATCTGACTCTTACTAGCTGTATAATTTGAGGCAATTTATTTCCAGTCTTTGTGCCTCAGTTTCCCCATCTTAAAATAGAAATCATAAATAGAAATCCGCAGAGTTGTCGTGCAAATTTACAAAAACAACAACAACAACAAAAAAAAATAAACACAAAAAGTGGGCAAAGAACATGAACAGACACTTTTTTTTTTTGAAACAGAGTTTTGCTCTCGTTGCCCAGGCTAGAGTGCAATGGTGTGATCTCTGCTCACTGCAACTTCCACCTCCTGAGTTCAAGTGATTCTCCTGCCTCAGCGTCCTGAGTAGCTGGGATTACAGGCATGCACCACCATGCCCGGCTAATTTTGTATTTTTTTTTTTTTAGTAGAGACGGGGTTTCTCCATGTTGGTCAGGCTGCTCTCGAACTCCCAACCTCAGGTGATTCACCTGCCTCAGCCTCCCAAAATGCTAGGATTACAGGCGTGAGCCACCTTGCCCAGCCTATGAATAGACACTTTTTGAAAGAAGACATACATGCGGCCAACAATCATATGAAGAAAAGCTCAACATCAATGATCATTAAAGAAATGCAAATCAAAACCACAATGAGATACCATCTAACACCAGTAAGAATGGCTATTACTAAAAGGTAAAAAGACAAAAACAAACAAACAAACAAAAAGAACAGATGCTGGCAAGATTGTAGAGAAAAAGGAATGCTTACACACTGTTGATGGGAGTGTAAATTAGTTCAGCCATTGTAGAAGACAGTGTGGCGACTCCTCAAAGACCTAGAGACAGAAATATTATTCAACCGAGCAATCTCATTATTGAGTATACACCCAAAGGAATATAAATCATTCTATTATAAAGATACATGCACATGTATGTTCATTGAAGTACCATTCACAATAGCAAAGACATGGAATCCACCTAAATGCCCATTGATGATAGACTAGATAAAGAAAATGTGGTACATATATACCAAGGAATACTATGCAGCCACAGAAAAAGAAGGAGATGATGTCCTTTGTAGGGACATGGACAGAGCTGGAGGCCATTATCCTTAGCAAACTAACACAGGAACAGAAAAGCAAAGACTGCATGTTCTCACTTACAAGTGGGAGCTAAATGATGAGAACACATGGACACATAGAGGGGAACAATACACCCTGGGGCTGTTCAGAGGGTAGAGGGTGGGAAGAGGGAGAGGATCAGGAAAAATAATTAATGGGTACTAGGCTTAATATCTGGGTGATGAAATAATCTGAACAACAAACCCCCATGACATAAGTTTACCTATGTAACAAATCTGCACTTGTATCCTGGACTTAAAATCGAAGTTAAAAAAAAAAAGAGTTGTTGTGAAGATTAAATGAATATAAGCCCATTTAAGGTGTTTACAACAGGGCTCATAAGAAGTACACAATAAATATTAGCTATTACCATTACCATAAATATAATTTTTACTCTTAAAATTTGATTTCCTCTTGCTATCTTTATCTCAGTCTTTGTCTCTGTTTTGCCTAGTTCTGTCTGTTGCCTAATGTTGTTCAATTTTCTCATCCCGTTGAATAAGAAATCAATACATAAACCATTAATCTGCTGTTCAATTTATAATGGATATTTCTGGCAAAAATAACTAGCACAAATTAAAACTGAAAATGGCTATGACTGATTGTATGTGGCAAAATTGTGATATTGACTAAAAATGGAGCAAATCTTGAAATGCATATCTGCAAAATTTGACCCAGGAAAATTGGATCTGGTAGAAATAAGTCACTGAAGAAACCTTACACAAATAATACCTAAAATTGGTACTATTTGATGCAGACAGAACTCTTGATGATTAAATTTTCACTCTAAAATTTACATAAAGAGCTGTCAGACATAACTTTAGGGCAAGCACAGTGGTTCATGCCTGTAATCCCAGCACTTTGGGAGGCTGAAGTGGGTGAATCACTTGAGCCCAGGAGTTTCAAACCAGCCAGGACAACATGGTGAAACCCCATCTCTACAAAAAATACAAAAATTAGCCTGGCATGTGGCATGCGCCTGGGGTCCCAGCTATTTCTTGGGAGGCTGAGTTGGGAGGATCAATTAAGCCTAGGAGGTTGAGGCTGCAGTGAGTTGTGATCATGCCACTGCATTCCAGCCTGGGCGACAGGGTGAGACCCTGTTTCAAAAAAAAAGAAGAAATCACTTTAAGAAACCAAAAAGAATTAATCCCCAAAATTAAAACAATGTTATGTAATATAAAAATTAATTCAAAAACATATTGGTATTTATTATTTATTAAGGCTGATTATTATGTTGAGTTTATTGGAATTTATTGGGGTTATTGGTGTTTGTTCCTGAAATTGCTCTCTCAATGAGCAGACAATAATTTTGCATAATTTTTATTCAATGTCAAAATGTTATTAGGGTCCAAAGGATAGGGGTCAGGATGGGATTATGGATCAAGATGTGTGTGTGCACATGTATGTGTGGTGTGTGAGGAAGAAAAGTTAAGAGCAAGCAAAAGGCAGAGTGGCCCCAGAAGTGGAGCAGCATGCAGGATATGCCCATACTATTAGGAGCCTCAGTTTATCCTGGTTGATGTGCCAGAGCCGAGCAGCATACAGGCTTCAGGATCATGCCAACCTGCATTTAAAAAGGTCACAGGCTATGTCACCATGCAAAGGTCCCCACCTCCCCAGCCTCAGCCTCTTGATCTCAACATGAGAATCATAGTAGTACTCACCTCAACAGGTTGTCAGGAGGACCACAAGAGCTAATGGCCTTGGCAGGTAACTGGCATGCAATCAGCCTTCAATATTGATATTGGCCACAATTATTTACTATTGTTTTACTTTTTAAGTGTGGATGTGCTCCCAGAAAAAGTTACTCACCTAGCTGCCTGTCAGCTAGATGTGTAACTTCTTCTGGGTGGGGTCTTCATATCATGTTTCTTGGCCCCCAGCCTGGTTTCCAGAATCCCAGCACAATGTCATGCTTATTATAGGATACCAGCGATTTTTAGCTGAATGTTGACTGGACATGAAAGAGAGAGAGCGAGAGAAAAAATAAAGGGAGAGAAAGAAAGAGGTTGGGGGTCAGGGCTATGAGACATATGGGGTGCATCAAAGGATTGCTAGACAGATGGTAAGCAGGGGAGCAGCTCAAGGCAGAGAGAACACCTGGGCTATGTACTAATTAGCTGACAGGTGGGTCAAGGATTGGAAAAAGTAGAAAACAGTATGTTGTTTATTCCCCGGAATCAGAGGCTGCCTGAGGCCAGGTTCACTAATGTCCCTACTCCTCCTGGCTAAGTTCTACAAGTTCAGAATACACTCCACTTCACCTTGAAGAAGCCCTGGGCCACCGGACAGAAGCTTTGCTGACAGGTTTGATAACTGGGCCTTTCACTTAAGGTTCTGAGCCACTTTGGCCTCAGGCAGCACTGCACTTCCTCCAGTCATGTCTTCCTGGAAACTAAAATACAGCTTGGAAAGACAGTCCGGTGCCCTCACCGTCGCTGTGGCTTCCTCAAGCCATGACACGCTCTCTCTTTTATGAGCCTACGGGGCTGTAATTCTCATCACCTGACATTTACGGGAGGCTTCGTATTAGCAAACAGCTTTATGGCTGTTTTTATGAGGGAGGCCTCTCTGAGCCCTGTCAGGTAATCACCCAGACTAAGCAGGAGGAGAGAGCACGGTGGACAGGCAAATGGCCCCGGCCCACTGGCCAGCCAGAAGCCAGGGATGGAGCCTGCAGGTGCCACTGCTCTTCGAACATGGGTCATAGCTGATTTTCTTGTCCTTACAGCCTTGGCAGCTCTCTCCGTGTCACTGTCCTTCACATCCAACCCACCAGAGGGTCCTGAAGGTGAGACCACCAAAGCCACCTCATATCCATTCATTTCTGTCCATCTTTCCAGCTTGACTCCCACACAGCACCACCTGGCTCTGTCTCCTCCTCTTGCCCTGCTGCCCTACTGTCCATCACCCACACAGAAGACAAAATAATCCTCTAGACGATTTTTGTTTTGTTTTGAGATGGAGTCTCGCTCTGTCAGTCAGCTTGGAGTGCAGTGGCACGATCTTGGCTCACTGCAACCTCTGCCTCCAAGGTGCAAGCAATCCTCGTGTCTCAGCCTCCTGATCAACTGGGACTATAGGTACATGGCACCACGCTCAGCTAGTTTTTGTATTTTTAGTAGAGACAGGGTTTCACCATGTTGTCTGGGCTGGTCTTGAACTCCCGACCCCAAGTGATCCACGCACCTCGGCCTCCCAAAGTGCTGGGATTACAGGTGTGAGCCGCTGCGCCCGGCCTCTCTAGATGTTAATGTAGTTATTCAATGTATGCACTTTTTAAACTTTCTGATATTTCTGGGAAAAAACAATCTTTATTGATACCCTGTAGCGAGTATGTACTATTAAAAAGAATAATCCTTGAAAGACAAAAAATAGCAAATGCTCAATAGCTTCCTCTTCTGAATAAAATTTATCCCAAACAAAATCCCAGCTCCTGGGCAAAATACTGGGACCCTCTGTGAACTGGCCCCTGCCCACCTCTCTGGCCTCTCCTCCACACAGCCATCTGCTCCTGCACTGAGTTCAAGGACCCAGGGAGCACTTTTCTGCCTCTGGAGTTTACACCCACTTCTCGCTCTGCATGAAAAGCTCTTGGCCTCTCCTAGCACAGCTGGCTTCGTCACAACCTTCCATTCTCAGCTCACAGGTCAATCTTAAACTTCCTGCCACCCCCCGCCGCCCCCGCCCCCCACCCACACATCTCCACATTACCCTGTTAATTACTTTCAGAGCACTTTCAACAACCTTAAAATGAGGCCGGGAGCGGTGGCTCACGCTTGTAATCCCAGCACTTTGGGAGGCCAAGGCGGGCGGATCACGAGGTCAGGAGATCGAGACCACATTGAAACCCCGTCTCTACTAAAAATACAAAAAAAAAAAAAAAAAAAATTAGCCGGGTGTGGTGGCGGGCGCCTGTAGTCCCAGCTACTCCGAGAGGCTGAGGCAGGAGAATGGCGTGAACCCAGGAGGCAGAGCTTGCAGTGAGCCGAGACTGCGCCACTGCACTGCAGCCTGGGAGACAGAGTGAGACTGGTCTCAAAAAAAGAAAACCAACCTTAAAATGTTTCCTGTTTGTTGACATACAAAATTGGTCTCCTTTGGCAGATTGTAAGTTTCATGAGAACAAACACCTGCTCCGTATTTTTTGCTACTGTACTCAATGCTTTGCACATCACCTGCACTAAGTATAAGCTGAGTAAATAGGTGTTGAAAAAGTAAATGAAGAAATGGAATAGTAGTTGAAAAACCTCCCTCCTCTCAAACCACACGTTAGTCTTCATTTTAATCAGTAGAGGGCAGCAAAGACTTTGCATTATTTAACTTTTCAGGCATTTCTGCCAGAAAACTTACTCTCCTTTGCCCAGTAGTAGATTCTGGTTGTCAGGAGTTTTAGGAAAATACTCAGCCTTATAAACTCTTCCCTCTCCTTATTTCTGGAGTTGTCTTCACTCTGAATTATTTACAGGTATTTTTGCTTTTTTTAAGATTTCAGGCTGACAATGCTCCTTAAGAAATGAAAGCACATGTATCTACTAAACCAAAAAAGAAACCCCAGGGGCCTGCAGCCTGTACCTGCCTGCCTGACGAATTACTGGGGGAAAAGATGCTTCTATCATATCCTACAGCTGTTTAGGACTTAAGGCTTGACAGCTCTCCCTTATGGTGTGTGGGAGGGGCAGGTACCAGAGAAGCAGCTGCTACTTGTGTTGTGAGCACTTGCAAGAGCAAGTTGTGCGTGGGTTTATGGTTCTGTCTTCTGTTTGCGTCTGTTTCTGCTTATTCCATCTTCTCTTCTACACACCCCTACCTTCCACTCCCCAAGGCAAGAATTTCACCATCCCCTGCCTTTGTGAGCTCCCATGGTGGCTTCACCCAGAGTACACCCTGAACCCAGGTAATCAGCAGTAGAATCAGTGTCCACCCTGTTTTAGAATGGTATTTTCACTCACCTTCTGTCCAACAAATATTTAAGAGTCCTCCTACATATGAGGCACGGGTTTGTGCTCTGTGAGTACTGATGCTCCATTTGGTGGAAAGGCCCGTTACAGAATCAAAAGGGGAGCATGATTTCTCAACCTCAGTGCTACTGGATTTTGGACAAAGTAATTTTCTGTCATAGGAGCATTCTAGGATGTTTAGCAACACCCCTGGCCTCTACCCATTAGATGCAAGTAGCATCCACCCACCAAGTTGTAATAACCAAAAATGCCTCCAGACATTGCCAAAAGTGGGGGTGGGGAGGAATTCCTACCCCCAACCTTGAGAACCAGTACTTTAAGGGGATCATAGTGGATGCCGTTGGGATATCTTTCCGGCCTCACGTCAATGACCCCTTTCTCCTAATACTCCTCCTCCTTAACCCCTACTTATCTCTTGTGACCTGAAGCCCATGGACTTGATGGATTGGACATCTGACCCAACTTAGGCCTCTCAGCTTCTCTCCTCTGGGAATATGAAAGTAGGACCGAGGGACTGTCTACCGCACAGGCTCTTAGCAGCGTCAAAACTTTAATGAGAATTCAGGAGATGTGGGTGGATGTATGATAATAACATTGGAGACCAGATGCAAAGATATCTGCTTATCTACTGCAGAGATAAGAATAAAATGCTCAGTAGAGAAACACAGAGACAAGAGTCAAAGAGAAGCCAACTGGTGCTAGCACTTTCTAAGGCCTGGCTACACTTCCGACAATTCTTGCCTTGGATAGTAAGACATTCCTGAACCTTTATAACTAATTCCTCTTTGATGCCAGGGCAGTATTTTGTTCTGTTACTGGCAAATCAGGAGTTCTCACTAGTCGATTCTATGTTGCCTGGAACTGAAATCTTGACCAGAAAACATCAGGGATCCAGGCAGTTGGGGGAGCCATTTCTAACCCTAAGGGCAGCTTCACTGACTCAGACCACGTGCTGTATTCCGCTTTCCCTACCAAATGGCTTCCTCACCCTCTATCACTACAGGGATAGAGATGGTGTTTTCTCTTGTCTTAACCTTGGCTTGTACATGGCTCATGTCCTCAACTTCTTGTCCATTCACCATCAGCTGGACTGCTAACAGCACACACAAGTTGTGTTTCTAGGCTTAGTTTCCTGAGCAGGGGAGTCTGGTTGGCTCCTGTGGCCAACACCGCTGGCTGCCCACTTAGCAACCACCCTCCTCATCAGGTTTGTTCAGGTGAACAACCTCAGGTGGTGAATACATCATTGGTTTGTAAGAGCGCTGAGATATAAGGGAACTTTTGCGGGGCTGGGGGGCAGATTATGGGAAAGAGTGTTATCCCTGATACGAGAGGGCGAGGCCTGAGAGGGAGCCGGCCCACCCACTTCCTGCCTGCTTTGGGTGTCACATGAGGACATGATGCATGACGCGGTTGTACCTATTGTGCACCCATGAGGCAAAGCCAAGAGAATGACAGAGAAACTGACAGAAGAGGGCGTCAACATCCTTGAGCTGACAAACTGACCAGCCTTCGAGCCATTTACCTTCAGGCTTCTTGTTACATGAGGTATCCTTAAGGTTTAAGCTACTTTGACTCGGGTGTCCTGTTACTTGAAGCCAAGAGGATCCTGACCGATATAGAATAGCTCGTCTTATCAGGCCATGTGGCTTAGGTCCTAGGTCTCTAGTTGTGAATCTGTAGGTTGACTGCCTTGGGGCCAGGCATCCACCAGCAGTCCACATGTTTATGCCTCCCTAACTCCCAACCTTTTATTTTGAAAATGTTTAAACCTACAGAAAAGTTTAAAAAGAAAATACAATGAACTCTCAAATATCCTTCACCTACAATCACCCATTGTTAACATTTCACTACACTTGTTTATTGTACCTAACTCCATATACATATATGAGTGTTTTTCATAGATGGATAGATATAGTGGGGTTTTGGGGCTGAAAATTGGAAAGTGCATTAAAAACTTTATGAAGCTTCACTCCAAAGTACTTTAGCATTTACCTCCAAAGAAACAAGGACATTCTATATAACCAAATTGTCAATCTAGTAGATTCAACATTAATGTATTATCTAATATTTTAAAAGTCTTATTAATGATATGCAGCTTTTCCCCCAGTAACGCACTTTGGAGCTTTACTTGTTTTGTTTTGTCTTAGTTTTGCCTTTGTTTTTGTTTTTATCTGGGATTCATCAAGAATCACATGCTGTTTTAGCTGTCACATCTCTATAGTATATTTTGTTTTAAAACAGTTCCCTTGCCATTTGCGGGGGAATGGGGAGAGGGCCTTCAGGTGAGTTCTTTTTACAGAATGTCCCACAATTTGGATTATCTGGATATTTCTTCAGAATTAGATTTAGTTAAAGACTTTTAGCAAACACTTCTACAGAAGTGATGTTGGGTCCTTCACAGTGTTCATAACGAGGTATATGATATCACTGTGCCCTGTTATAGGTGATGCTAAATTTAATCCTCTGATTAAGGTGTTGTCTGCTAGAATTCTTCACTGTAAAAGTATATTTCCCCACTTTATAATTAATAAGTAATCTCTGGGATGGTACGTGGAGGATATGAAAATATCTTGTTCCCCCACAACTTTTACCCATGTTCTAGCGTCCCTTAATAAACTTTGACTGAATCAATTATAATGTTGGTGATTGCAAAAATCACAATTTTTCTAATCCTATCATTTCTTCCACGTTTACAAGCTGGCATTCTACTGCTTAAGAAAATGCTTGTAGGGACATGGATGAAAGTGGAAAACATCATTCTCAGTAAACTATCGCAAGGACAAAAAACCAAACACCGCATGTTCTCACTCATAGGTGGGAATTGAACAATGAGAACTCATGGACACAGGAAGGGGAACATCACACTCCGGGGACTGTTGTGGGGTGGGGGGAGGGGGGAGGGACAGCATTAGGAGATATACCTAATGCTAAATGACGAGTTAATGGGTGCAGCAAACCAACACGGCACATGGATACATATGTAACAAACCTGCACATTGTGCACATGTACCCTAAAACCTAAAGTATAATAATAAAATAAAATAAAATAAAAAGAAAATGCTCTCTCTTCTCTCATACTCACCTTTTAATGTTCTTTAGTATCACTGTCAACTAGGAACAATCATTACCATCAGTTTTCTTTTCGATTCTCAATTTGTCCCAAATTAGGCCAATGGGAGCCCCTTCCAGTTAGTCTCTGTGTCCTTCTGACATATGTCCATCGGTTTTGAGTACTTCTTTACTTATTTCACTATTCTGTAGCAGAGGAGGTCCCAGGCTCATCTTGCACTTTCTTTGCTCCAGACATTGAATCAACCATTTCTCTAAGGAGATTCAGTTTCTTTTAGTGGAAACCTTCAGTTCTTAGGAAAAAAAATGAGTAGGAAGAGTGCTCTTGCTACTGGAGTCTCATTGCCTCTAGGCCCTTTCAGTAGAAAGAGTCAGAAAGTATATTTTATTTAAAATCATTAATTTATCTGAATCCCCCAACTCCAGTCCAATACCAGCAGTCCTTCCTCTTGTCCTCCCAGTCCATATTATTATCTTTTTCATTTTTTTGAGACAAGGTCTTGCTCTGTTGCCCAGGTTGGAATCCCATGGCAAGATCATAACTCACTGCAGTCTCAACCTCCCAGACTCCAGCAATCCTCCTACCTCAGCCTCCCAAGTAGCTGGGACTACAGGTACATACCACCTCACCCAGCTAATTTTTTTTATTTTTTGTATAGATGGGGTCTTGCTTTGTTGCCCAGGCTGGTCTCGAACTCCTGGATGCAAGTGATCCCACCTTGACCTCCCAAAGAGCTGGGATTACAGGTGTGAGCCACTGCGCCCAGCCCATATTTTTATCTCCCTTTTCTCACAGGAAGAATGCTGGTTTTTGTGAACATCACTGTATTTACTCTTTTGCTCTCTTCTATAATACCCAATAATATTAGACTTCTACATCAACACCACTACCACAACAAACCTAACGAAGTTCAAGATTACAGTTTTAAAGAAATTCCTTACAATGTAGCCCACTTAAAAGTAGAGGTCTGTTTAAAAGCCTTTAAACCTTGAAATAGGTTCGTTTGTTTCTTTTTAAATTCAACATTAGGGTTTTCCTATCCTTATTGATTATATATATATATATATTTTGTTTGTTTGTTTTTTGAGAGAGTTTCGCTCTTTCATCCGGGCTAGAGTGCAATGGTGTGATCTCGGCTCACTGCAACCTCCGCCCCCCACCGGGTTCAAGTGATTCTCCTACCTCAGCCTCCCGAGTAGCTGGGATTACAGTCCAAGTCTGAAGATCTAAGAACTAAGGAAGCCAATTGTGAAAATCCCAGTCCGAGGGCAGAAGACAGATGTTCCAGCTCAAGGAGGCAGGCAGGAAGCAAAAAAGGGGCAAGTTCCTTCTTAAATTTTCTTTTTTTTTTTTTTTAGACAGAGTCTCATTCTGTCACCCAGGCTGGGGTGCAATGGCGTGATCTTGGCTCACGGCTACCTCCACCTCCTGGATTCAAGCGATTCTCCTGCCTCAGCCTCCCAAGTAGCTGGGATTAGAGGCACCTGCCACCACGCCCAGCTAATTTTTTGTATTTTTTTTTTGCTTTTAGTAGAAACGGGGTTTCACCATGTTGGCCAGGCTGGTCTCATACTCCCGACCTTAGGTGATCTGCCAGCCTTGGCCTCCCACAGTGCTGGGATTAGAGGCCTGAGCCACGGTGTCTGGCCACCCTGTCTTTTTGTTCTAGTCAGGCCCTCAATGAATTGGATGACGCCCACCCACATTGGGGAGGGCCATCGATTTAACTGAGTCCATTGATTCAAATGTTGGTCTCACCCCAAAACACCCTTACAGAGACATTCACAGAAATCATGTTTAACCTGGGTACCCCATGGCATGGTCAAGTTGACATAAAATTAACCATCCCATACACATACATATATTGTTATTTAGCCTTTTTAAAAGCAAATATCTGTGTATATTTCTTTGCACATTACTTTTTTCACTTCATATTGTTTTATGTTATAAATATGCAAGCCTGTTATAGCACTAGTTTTTCATTATGTGATTTATTTGTTTTCTCAATATATTTGGCATTTGGAAGGGTTTTGTTTTTAATGGTTACTTTTACACTTAGGCTAAAATAACCTTAGTTCTCCTATCTTATTTTCATTACTGTCTATTGATTCTCCAGCAATATAGTAATTAGTTAATTTCTTTTTTATTCTCACATCCCTATCCATCAATATCTCATTTGAATAAACATCCTTTCATTATGATCTATTGGTTCTCCAGCAATATCGAAATTAGTTCATTTCTTGTTTACTCTCTCATCCCTACCCATCAATATCTCATTTGAATAAACACCCTTTTACCACATCAGTAATTATAAAACAATCAACAAGAATATTTTATTTTTTATCTCTCTCACCATTCTCTCCTTTTAATTATTGTACAGTATCTACTTTGCCTGGGTGTTTGCTGTTTTTATAACCACCATAGTTTTATGGGTAAAAGTACATCTAACGTTCACCCTTCGTTCTTATGCCAATATCTTTCCATTTTGGTTGTCTAAAAAAATCTTTCTTTAGTACAGTCCTCAGGAAAGGTACAAGGGAGCAGTATTCTCTGGTTCTTTTATGTACATAAAAACTTGTTGCATTTAGCTACCTATTAAATCTCTGGCTCATATTTTCTTTCCTTGAGTATCTTCAAGGAATGTTACTTCATTTCTTCTGGAATGATGTCTAATGACAATCTTATTTCCTTTCCCATGTAAGTGACTTGAGATTTTGACTAGTTGCCCAAATATTTTTTCCTTTTTCTATAAAGCCCAGAAGTTGTTTTAGAATATGTCTTGACCTTGGTCATTCCAGATTGATTTTGCTAGGTTCTCATGTCAGTCTCACTCTCTTTTTTTTTTTTTTTTTTTTTTGAGATGGGGTCTTTCTCTGTCACCCAGGTTGGAGTGCAGCAGCTCAATCTCAGCTCACTGCAGCCTCGACCTCCTCAGCTCAAGCGATCCTCCCACCTCAACCTCCCAAGTAGCTGGGACTACAGGCGTGTGCCATCAGGCTCAGATTTTTTTTTTTTTTTTTTTTTTTTGTATTTTTTGTAGAGATGGCATTTTGCCATGTTACCCAGGCTGGTCTCAAATCCCTGGGCTCAAGCAGTCCTCCCACCTCGGCCTCCCAAAGTGCTGGGATTATAGGTATGAGCCTCAGCACCCAGCCTCCGTCTCTTTTTTTTTTTTTGAGACGGAGTCTCGCTCTGTTGCCCAGGCTGGAGTGCAGTGGCACAATCTCAGCTCACTGCAAGCTCCGCCTCCCAGGTTCACGCCATTCTCCTGCCTCAGCCTCTCCGAGTAGCTGGGACTACAGGCGCCCGCCACCACGCCCGGCTAATTTTTTGTATTTTTAGTAGAGACGGGGTTTCACCGTGGTCTCGATCTCCTGACTTCGTGATCCGCCCGCCTCGGCCTCCCAAAGTGCTGGGATTACAAGCGTGAGCCACCGCGGCCGGCCCGCTTTTTTATTTTAGGAAAGTTTTCTTGAGTGTTAGCTTTTTGAATTTAAATTACTTTTAAATTTCTATTTTTATTTTTTCTTTGTGGCTTTTCTATCATACATATGTTGAATATTCTTTGCTTACTTTCTATATCGACCACTTCCTTTGGAATCCTTCATTTCTCTTTAATGTATTGAAACTTTTATTTTTACTTTCTATGTAAGGCATTATCTGTTGAATTTATTCACTGTTTTGTACCTTCTATTTTAGTTTCTATTTCTGAAATAATTCTAATTCTGAATTCTCCTGCATCATTTCTAAGATTTTCTAATTCTGACTTGTATAGTTCTTTTCTACCTAATGTTATTTCGTTAGCCTTTTAGCACATTTTGAAATAGTAAGTCATACTTTTCAACAGTTTCAAAAGCATGTCTTTCTGATATGCTTTAATTGTTATTCTGCCTTTTTTTCTTAGAACTTAGTGTCGATTTTGAACACAATCTTACATATATATAAAATATATGCATATAATATATATATAATATATATGTAAATATATATATATAATTTATTTTTTTTTTTTTGAGACAGGGACTCACTCTGTTGCCCAGGCAGGAATGCAGTGGTGCAGTCATGGCTCACTGCAGCCTCAATCTCCCGGGCTCGGTTGCCAGGTTGGAGTAGAGCAGTGTGGTCATGGCTCACTGTAGCCTCAACCTCCCAGGCTCAAGTGATCCCCCACTCTTGGCCTCCCGAGTAGCTGGGACTACAGTTGCATGCCACCATGCCCAGCTAATTTTTCTATTTTTTTGTAGAGATGGGGTTTTGCCTTGTTGGCCAGGCTGGTCTCAAACTCCTGGCCTCAAGTGATCTGCCTGCCTTTGCCTCCCAAAGTGCTGGAATTACAGCCATGAGCCACTACACCCAGCCAAAAAAATGTGTTTTTATGGCCTTATGTATTTTGACATATGGTTCCTCTGCTCTTTTATCTAGGCCTTCTTTTCTCTTTACCTCTGTCACCCCATGCTTCCCCATTTGGATTCTGCTCTCAGAAGTCTACTCTGGGTGTGAGGCTTTCTTCTCCAATAGAGCTTTGTAATTATAAAGGTCCACAAAGCCAAGCTTCAGCACCTTTAGACCTTACCTTGGGCCCCATACACCCACATCTTCATTGGAGTGTGCAAAAACCCTTCCCAATTTCGGTAACTGTTCCCAAATTGGTCTAACTCTGCTTTTTAGTGAGTACCTACTACCAGTTTTAGAATTCTGGTCTCAGGTCTGTCAGATGCCTCATTCCTCTCTCCTGCATAGACAATGTGGATCTTTAGTTATTATTGGTGGTTTTTCTCCACCTGCTCATATTTTGGGGTTCATGAGAATATCTTGTTCATCTAGATTTTATTAAGATGTTGACATTGGGCCTTGGATTTTGCTATTAGAGTTGATCTGTTCTTTTTTACGGGGACAGGGGATTGGGGATGATTTTCAAACCTCGCTGCCACTGCTCTCATCTGTTCATAATTTCCTCCATTGATTCATTTGCTCATTAATCTATTTAACAAATACTTTTGAGCCCTGAATTGGAACATCGTATGCCTCTTCAGATTCTCTTGTTGCCATTAACTTTGAGAACCTAGTTGATTATTCTGCCTCAACTGCCACTGTAATTAACTGATTCCATTTATACCTGTATGATTCTACCATCTAGAGCTGATCATTCAATGTTGGGGGGGGTGGGGTTGAAGAACCCTCCTCTCAGCTACCTCTGTGCAGCCATTACTGA
Organism: Symphalangus syndactylus; assembly: GCF_028878055.3. Taxonomy (NCBI): domain Eukaryota; kingdom Metazoa; phylum Chordata; class Mammalia; order Primates; family Hylobatidae; genus Symphalangus; species Symphalangus syndactylus. The sequence continues at coordinate 40,439,102 of NC_072429.2, forward strand.
ATAGCTACATGCCCTGCATTTAACCTATAATTATGTAATATAATAACAGCATACATATATAATAAAATTAGGTAGAAAAAACTATATAATATATAGTTATATAATAGTAATAATACAAGCTATAATTTATGACAAGCTATAATTAATCCCTTTTAGATACAGAGTTTAATGAGTTTTAACAAATGTCTGCGTTGGCCTGGTGTGGTGGCTCATGCCTGTAATCTCAGCACTTTGGGAGGCTGAGGTGGGTGAATCACCTGAGGTCAGGAGTTTGAAACCAGCCTGGCCAACATGACAAAACCCTGTCTCTACTAAAAATACAAAAATTAGCTGGGTGTGGTGGCAGCTGCCTGTAATCCCAGCTACTGGGGAGGCTGAGGCACGAGAATCACTTGAACCCAAGAGGTGGAAGTTGCAGTGAGCCAAGATTGTGCCGCTGCACTCCAGCCTGGGTGACAAAGTAAGACTCCATCTCAAAAAAAAAAAAAATTGTCTACAGTTGTGTAACTACAATAAAGATGTAGAATATTTCTATCACTCCAAAAAGATCTCTAGTGCCATTTTATAGTCAATGGTCTCTTCCAACCCCAGCAATCACTGATCTGATTTCTGTCCCTTTAGCTTTCCCTTCTAGTGAATATCATATACATAGAATCATACATGTAATCTTTTGTGTTAGACTTAGCATAATGCTGTTTTGATTCAGCCATGTTGTTGCACATATCAGCAGTTTGTTACATTTTATTGCTGAGTTACACTCCATTGTACAGATGTATCCCCGACTTATTTATCAAATCATCTATTGATGGTCACATGGATTGTTCCCAGTTTTTAGTGATTATGAATAAAACTGTTTTAAATATTTGTGTACACATCTTTTTGCAGGCTATGCTTTCATTTTTCTTGGGTAAATATCTTAAGAATTTCATTGCTGGGTCATATGGTAACTTATGCTGGGTCATATGGGTTCTTTAACTTTATAAAGAACTTCCAAACTGTTTTCAAACATGTCTGGATCATTTGCCATTGACACCAACTATGTACAAGATTATTTTTCATTAATTATTAAAATTTGACAAAACAACATGAACTGATTCCCATTATTTTAAAAAGTCAAGCGATACACAAATGCAAAATTGTCTTTTCTCTTCTCCTTAATCCCTCTCCACTCCTTAAACGTGACTACTGTGATAAGTTTGGTGTTTATAAACATTCTTGCTTATATTGAAAAAAACTAGATGCTCTTTGAATTCACCCCCACCCTCCACCACCAAGTTCTAATACTTACTACAAAGCATAATATGGTGGCAAGACTACTGGCATGATATGTTGGCAAGACTACCAGCCACACCCATATTTGAATCCTGGATCTGCTACTTTCTAGCTCCAAACAAAACTTGTATACACACACACACACACGGATACAAAAGTATGTATATATCTATCTTAACTGTATATGTCAATGATATATATGACAATAGGAGGGATTGATACCTCATAATACATTAAAATAAATATAAAAGAAGGTATTTTATATTTCTTTTAAAATACAAAAATAAATATAAAAGAAGGTATTTTATATTTATTTTAAAAGAAAAATAATTAAATATATAAATACATATACTTGAGTTTCCATTTGCCATTCCTAATTAACATAGATTTCTAATTTTTCTGTCATTTCTGAGCAGGAAAGCTTAACACACTAATGTATCAAACTGCCTTGGATCGCAGACAAGACACCTTAGTATAAAATTTTCATCTAGAACTTTTTCTAGATTGTCCAGAAAAATCTTTAAGCTTTCAGAATATGAAAAATAGGAGCAGGGACTAAGTGATCCTATAGAAGATGTGTGTAGTTAATTTCTAACACTTATAAATTAGCTATATTAAAAAAATAAATAAATAAATTAGCTGTATTGACCAAATGCAGTCATGAATTTAGACATAGTGAAAACCAACTAACCTATCCAAGGATATTTGCTGTAGGATTTTTATGACAAAAAATTTAAAGAAAAAAATAACCAAATGCCAATCAGAAAGGAATTGGCCTAAAAAAATAGTGTAATCAGACCTGGCACAGTGGCTCATGCCTGTAACCCTGGCACTTTGGGAGGCCCAGGTGGGCAGATCACCTGAGGTCAGGAGTTCAAGGCCAGTCTTGCCAACATGGCAAAACCCCATCTCTACTAAAAATACAAAAATTAGCCAGGCATGGTGGCGCACGTCTATAATCCCAGCTACTCGGGAGGCTGGGGTGGGAAAATCCCTTGAACCCTGGAGGCAGAGGTTGCAGTGAACTGAGATCACCCCACTGCACTCCAGCCTGAGCAACAGAGTGAGACTCCATCTCAGAAAAAAAAAAAATAAGTGTAATCTATAGTTATGAATAAGATGAAGTTAATAAATTGTGTGTAACAACACAGGAAACAGTGCATAATATACCATTAAATGGAGAAAGAAGCTTCCCAAAGTTTTCATATTATGATCTCATTTATATATAAATTTTATATAAAATATGTGTGTGTCCAGCCTGGCCAATATGGTGAATCCCCATCTCTACTAAAATTAGCCAGGTGTGGTGACACACACCTGTAATCCCAGCTACTCGGGAGGCTGAGCCACAAGAATCGCTTGAACCCGGGATGGGGAGGTTGCAGTGAGCCAAGATTGCACCACTGCACTCCAGCCTGGGTGATAGAGTGAGACTCTGTCTCAAAAAAAAAAAAAAAAGTGTGTGTGTATGTGTGTTAGTATTTTTTAAAGTCTATAAAAATAAACAACAAACTGGTTACATGGTAATTTACTCAAGTACTTGTAGGGAGAAACTATTTCTATTTTATACATGTGGGTTGTACATATAAGTAGTGTTGGATTATTTTTACTGTAGTCAGGACAGTCCTAGATCTGGTGGGTTGTACATATAAGTAGTGTTGGATTATTTTTACTGTACTCAGGACAGCCCTAGATCTGGTGAGGAGGAACCCCCACCTCAGACCTCATGTTTAGAAAAGACACATTAAAAGGCAAATGTATTAAAGAATATATGAAATCAGGTGACCATTACAGATGCCCTAAACAACCACTCTGGTGACTAATACCATTCAGGCCATGGAAAATGCTCTTCGGTCCTGGAAACACAAGGTGACCACCCAAATGTCATGAAGAATCACGGGTTGTGCTGCTGCCAGCATCACAAAAGGACACTGCTGAGGAATGTGAGTGCAAGGAGAATTTAAGCTGTGGAAGCATTTAGGTAAAAGGCAAATTAATATATTTGTCAAATCTTTCTTCTCAGGTGTCATGAATGCTATAGATTCTTAGAATATAACACAGCATTTCCCAGGGGTAACAAGCATCCATTTTCTTGCTTTCTTCAATTTCCAGTTTGTGGGTGTGTAAGTACTCACAAATTACTGCACTGTTTGCAGCAGTTACACATAGCAGCTAAAGAACCTTTTGCAATTTAAAAAATACTACTTTTAATTTTTCATACATTGTCTAGACATAGCATGCTTGAAGCATGAAACATTGAATAAAAATTGCAGGTAACTTAATGTTTATGAAAATATGTAATGAGTAAACTAAATTTAAAACTAAGTAAAAATTAAGCTTCATTTGAAATTTTTATTTAAATATTAGTATTCATTAATTACTATTTGTATTTTACCCTTAAACTTTAATCAATAATTTTGGATATTTTAGCAGAAAAAATAACTTTTTTGACAAAATAGGAAATGTTTTTAATTTTTTAGTATTTTAGCATTTACTTTAATTACATTTTTTGATGAAATATATTCGAATTTGGAACCCTTTGAATATGATTACATTTCATCTTAATTCTTTAGCTCACCAAAAATGAGAACAAGTTAAGATTGTGCTAGACCTACAAAATATGAAAGTGAAGCTCAGAAAAATAAGGATGAAAAAGAAAAACAAACATATTCACCAAGGTGGTCAGCTGTAATTTTTTTAAATTGCGAACTCCTGGGCATGGCCCACATACAATTCATAAACAAACATTACAAATTCCTTGTTCAGTGAAGATTTAGTTACTGAGCAAAACAATGAAAATAAGAAAAGTATTCTGAGCAAATCCACAACTTGAACAGATCAGATCAAACATCTGTAACTTCATGTTCTTTACACGAAGTTTCTTTCATGATTAAAATAAAACAATGAAAAAGATATTTTTATATCAAATTCACAACTCAAAAGAAACAAGTGCAAGTGGGCCTGCCCATTAGATGATAAAGAAATTACAGGGAAATTGGCAAATTTGACAAGAAAGATTGAAAACTTTTTGCTTCTTTACTGTTTATTGGAAGGTGATCCTCGAAAAGTTTGTCACAGCTTTCTGAAATCTGAGAACATTTCCAGAAAAACCTAAGTTGATTTGAATTATTGGTTATAAATTTTTCATTGAATAAACTTGGCAGAAAAGTTAATATTTTGTATTATTGTAAATTTTTTTCCCAATGGAGAAACTGTAGAAACTTTTTTAATATTCTAAGTTAAAAGACAAAATACATTTTGTTACTATTATTACATATTTCAGTCTGTCTTCACAGTCAGCTTTGTCCAGTGAAAGAATCTGTGACTGGAAATACTTAGGTTCTCAATTAAAAGAATACAAAATGTTATTTGACCCCGATCCCAAAAAATGCACATGCAAATACTAGAATGGAAAAAAAAAAAAAAAAAAGCCTGAAACAACACAAATGATTAACAGTACTCAACAAATAAACAAGGAAATACGAATATACAATATTGCTGTGATATTCTTAAGAAAACAGTATTAGATACGCCATACTTAGGCAAGCTTGTGTGGAACAGCAACGGTGCAATATTCATAGAAAACAATGGAAATGTTCTAGTCTAGTAGAAAAAATAACTTTCAAATTTGATGCCAAAATAGCCAAGCATATAACATAGATAAAAATGAATTTTAGGCCGGGCACGGTGGCTCATGCCTGTAATCCCAGCACTTTGGGAGGCCATGGTGAGCAGATGACCTGAGGTCAGGAGTTCAAGACCAGCCTGGGCAACATGGTGAAACCCCGTCTCTACTAAAAATACAAAAAAATTAGCTGGGCGTGGTGGCATGCACCTGTAGTCCCAGCTACTAGGGAGGCTGAGGCAGGAGGATCGCTTGAACCTGGGAGGCAGAGGTTGCAGTGAGCCGAGACTGTGCCACTGCACTCCAGCCTGGGCAACAGAGCGAGACCCTGTCTCAAAAAAAAAAAAAAAATTGAATTTTAAAAGATCATATTTCTTTAAATGGAGAATTCAAAATACTATTAAATGCGACAAAAGATATTAGAGATACAATTTTTAAATTAATACTAACTAATTTAAGTAAATTATGTTAGGACAAAATCATTTTGAGCAATTAATATTTATCTTCTGATGTACCATCATCTGATGATGATGGGCAGGCCACACTTGCATCCGATAGTTCATCAGATGATAAAAATTGAAGTCAAAATTGTGTATGTTATTGATTTTATACCTATTGTAAAAAGCAGAATTGAAAATACAATTTTGAATTTTAGACATTGATTTAAAAGAATAATGATGGCAAGCTAATGATAATGGCAGTTGGTAAGAAACAAGCATTTATTATGAGCCATGTATGATACATAGTTTGAATTTCTTATTAAGGGGCATGTTCTCAGCTGTGTCAAATAGGTGACTGCATCTTTGGAACAATTAAACAATCACATAGGATATTTTCTGTATCTGTCCAAAGATGAAACAACTTGAAAAAGCTGTTATATTTGTCACTAAAACACTTTTGGACACACAAAGGGAATGCTGACTAAAAGCTATTAAAACAACAGAATTTAATTTGCACCAGATAACAAGATGAACTGGAAGAGTATGAGAAATAAAAGATAGTCCTTAAATAAAAAGAATCATGGCCGGGTGTGGTGGCTCATGCCTGTAATCCCAGCACTTTGGGAGGCCGAGGTGGGCGGATCATGAGGTCAGGAGTTTGAGACCAGCCTGGCCAATATGGTGACACCCTGTCTCTACTAAAAATACAAAAATTAGCCGGGTGTGGTGGTGGGCGCCTGTAGTTCCAGCTACTCTGGAGGCTGAGGCAGGAGACTCGCTTGAACATGGGAGGCAGAGGTTGCAGCAAGCCGAGATTGCGCCACTGCACTCCAGCCTGGGTGACACAGCAAAACTCCATCTCAAAAAAAAGAATCATGATCTTTTTTTAGAATTTTAATTTTAGGTTTGGGCATACATGTGAAGGTTTGTTACATAGACAAACATGTCACAGGGGTTGGTTGTACATATTACTACATCACCCAGATATTAAGCTCAGTACCCAATAGCCATCTTTTCTGCCCCTTCCCCTCCCCCTACCCTCCACCCTCAAGTAGACCCCAGTGCCTGTTGTTTCCTTCTTTGTGTTCATGAGTCCTCATCATTTAGTTCCCACTTATAACTGAGAATATGTGGTATTTGGTTTTCTGTTCCTGCATTCGTTTGCTAAGGAAGGAATCATGATCTTTGGCAGAAAATTATTTTTGAATCTGCACTATCTACGGTTATTTGGTAGAAACTGTTGTTTTTAATGATGTTAGCAAAAGCTTGCAGAAATTCCAAAAACTTGAACCAAATAATGAATTTGGCTCTTTTGCCTTTTTACGATTAAATTTTTTTATTTAGAGAAAATAGTTACTCTAAATTGAAATAAACTGCATGTAAAATATGTAACAAATGTGACATTTCTATGAAATATAAGAAAATCAGAACAAGTAAACAAAAATGTTTGCATCACTATAAAAGAGAATATACACATACAAATAATCCCCAAACTAATGTCTGCTGAGATCACTTTAGGGTTATTAAAAATAAAAAAAAAAGTTTACCGAAATATTTTGTGGATCTGGATATTGTTTTTAGAGAAGGTAAAAATTGCAATGTAAGTGATAGATTTATATTATGAAATTAAAATTTTTTGTATTTTCTATTATAACAATAATTTAAGACCCCATCATAGTATTTGAACTTTATATGGAAAATCCATTGCCAATTTCTGAATGTAAATGTTACAATAACTTTGACAATTTCAGTTGCTATTGACTTAACAGCAAGTTTTCTCCATGATGAAATTAATTTAAAAATAAGAATACAATGGCTAAGAAAGGGTGTTGCCGGGCGCGGTGGCTCACTCTTGTAATCCTAGCACTTTGGGAGGCCGAGGCGGGCGAATCATGAGGACAGAAGATGGAGACCACGGTGAAACCCCGTCTCTACTAAAAATACAAAAAATTAGCCGGGCGTGGTGGCGGGCGCCTGTAGTCCCAGCTACTCGAAGAGGCTGAGGCAGGAGAATGGCGTGAACCCGGGAGGCGGAGCTTGCAGTGAGCCGAGATTGCGCCACTGCACTCCAGCCTGGGCGACAGAGCGAGACTCCGTCTCCAAAAAAAAAAAAAAGAAAGAAAGGGTGTCGAATTTGGCATTACTATCTTTGAACATAAATTATGTAAAAATCCTGATTGGAAGAACGTAACTGTAATTTTGCTAAAATGAAGACAAGAAAAAATAATTTTTATATAGCAAATATATAGTCATGTATGAATTATGTATGCCTTTGTTATTACGCATACAAACATCAGCCAAACAACAGAACTGCCAGTTATGTGCAGAAAATTAAAGATCAGTCAACTTTAAAATTTTCTTATATTCAGTCATATGAAAAATAGTTCTCAACTTTGTTTCAAAAGTAGAAGGATACATCACATTTTTTTTTTTAACAGTCTGTTAGCTTGTTTGTTAACAAAAAAGTTAACAAACTCTAGGCCCACAAATTTAGGGGTAGGTCTGACTAAGCATATGTTAATTTTATAATTAGTGCTAGTAAGAACTGCTGTTTATTTAATGTTTATTATATGTTGGGCACTGAGCAAAGTACTTTTTATACAGTAGCTCACAGCACCTGTATGAGTTAATTTCTCATACTGAGCTAAGGAAACTGAGGCATAGAAGGGTTAAGTTACCTGCACAAACATTGTCAAAGCAGGATCAAGTGGACATTTACTATACCTACTCTGAAATGGGACTGCCTGTTTAAGGCTGATAGATCACTAGGAAATGTTCTTTATAAATGCAATGCCTCTGCTGGATAATATCTGTCCCTCTACCCCAATTCATGCAGCCTGAAACTCCACCATTATGCATTGATTCCTCTTGGCTTTAAAGCCTTTTCAGTCTCCAAAAGAAACCAGTGGAAATGCAAATGCCCCCAGGGGATATAAGACGACAGCATATTAAGCCAGCATTACTTCTCCTGTATTTTCCACCAAAGTAACCCATCAAACCAAAAGTGAATTCTTAACCCCCAGGAGTCTGAGGACTCAGCCCAAAAGATTTTGATCAATTTCTTTTAAGTCTTGTGCTGTGTATTTAAAATCATGCCTATATGCTTTTCCATGCTACATATATTTTTAACATAAAAATGTTAGCTCTTCAAATAAAAACGATGCTTCACAATAGACTCCATGTTCATCTTGGAGTTCAAGGACTCCGTGGCGTACACACTCCTCGTTTGTGAAGCAGAGCCTTAAACTACTGTCAGTGGCCACCACTGTGGAGTTTCCTTAACCCTCAGCTGAGAGCAAGGCCCAGCAGAAAATGGGGAAGAGAATAAAGGCCTCAAGAAGTGGCAATAATGACGAGAGGGGAGGAACCAGAAGTGACAAGGCGCCTGGATTACCTGCCTCCCAATTTGGTTGAGGACCTGTCCTGTTGGTCTTTTATTTTACTCAACTTTCTTAGTCATTTCAAAGTCTACCTTTGGCTGTTTTAAAGGGAGGTAAACTGTCTATCATTAGAAATGTGCAAGCAGATTAGACAGCTGCTTGCTTTGACGGCTATGGGTTGGGAACAGGGACAGTGGGCTTCAATCAATGAATAGAGGAAACTTTCAAATTTGATGCCCTATACTCCTGAAATTTTGTTACTCTTCTGAAGCATGAGTTTCAAGAAAAATGTACTCAATTCAATAAATATTTATTCAGCACTTTTATAAGTGCCAGATGCCAGGCAGTGGTGGATAGGACAGTCTTCCCAAAACTCATGGTTTGCTGGGGAGAGACATAAACAAGCAGGTAGTTCGAGTACAGCTTATAGGCTCTCACAGAAGTACAGAAGTTATGGAAGCTCAGTGGAGGGGCACCAGGGTTGGATCTTGGTAGCCTTCCAAGGAAGAGGTGACATTTAAATCAAGATTTGAAAAATGAGTAGGAGTTTACTCAGGTCCTCCTGAAAACCACTGCAGCTAGCTTCAGGATTAATTTCAGCTGGTTTCACCAGATCCCTTCTCTGCCCTGCTACATGTTGTTCATTCATTCTACTCGTCAATTTAGGATATTTAGGGACAAAAGGCTGACTTTTAATTATCGATTGTAGTCATTGAAGATGCAGAGACGACAAGTGGCCCATCCCCATTGTACAAAACTACACAAGCTACGGGGACCAGACTCCAGGTTTTTGGCATTAAAGTTACCAGGCAGATCCTAAACTCACTTAAGATATTCGCAGCTGTTTAACCAAAGGGAAGACAGGAGGGTGATTCATGGTGCGTTTGCCTCCTGGGCTGTGAACACAAAGGAAAGAAAATGTTGTTAAGGGAAGAAGCAGGCTCCTCCTTGCAGTAGTAGGTTTTTTGGTTGTCATGCGGTAGACAGCAGGGCCAATAATACAGCCTGCAAAATTTCCAGCTGAAAAAAAACAAACCCTTTGAAGTGGCTAATGAATACACTCTTTTTAACTTACTCCGATCTCATTGCTGAGAGCTGTGCAGTTGCTCCTGGGCAGAAGTTTCACTAATGTAGGGATGTTGACTGGCCACTGCATCAAATATTTATCAAGTCACAGATGGGAATCTACAAAGAGTTTGCAGAGAGGTTTCGTGTCTCCCTTCGGTTCTAGGGGAAGCACGTCAGCACTGCAAAATGCAAGTCCACAAACACACACTTTTAAGCTTATGCATAGGGTTGCTGACCCATTTTAAACAGGTTAAATGGGGCCAATTTAAAGGGAATCTCTTTTTTTTCTTAAAGTAAAAGCAGCATGTTTTCATTGCAGACATAAAAAAAGCCTTACACAAAAAGAGGGAAATGGAACTTCCTTATAATTTTACCACCGGTACCTATTGTGTATTATACCTCTTTTATTTTATTTTTTATTTTTTGCTGTTTATAAAAGACTCACTTTTTTAAACTTTCATTTTAAGTTCAGGGGTACAAGTGCAAGTTTATTACACAGGTAAACTTGTGTCATGGAGGTTTCTTGTACAGATTACTCCATCACCTGGGTAATAAACCTAGTATCCATTAGTTATTTTCCCTGATCATCTCCCTCCTCCCATCCTCCATCCAACATCTTTTAAATAAAAATTAAATCATACTGTATCCAATATTCTGTATGTATTTTATTCTTTTGCATTTTTATACTTGTCTCATTTAACAATACATTTTACCATTTTGCATAATATTGAGTATTTTTCTACAATATATTTTCATATATTTACACAGTATTCCAGTGTATAAATGTGCTATGATTTACCTGGCCAACCCTTGCCATTCGATATTTGTGTCTAGCTTTTCTATGCAGCAAATGATTCCTTTAATGGAGATCCTGATAACCAAATAATTATTTGTGCCCAACTATGATATTTTCTCTGACAAATTAGTGAAAAAGGAATTGCTAGGTCAAAGAGTTAGCCTGATATACCAGTTTACATTTCCATCATCAGAGAATAAAAGGAGTGGGGCTGTCATTCTTAATGGGCTGTCAGCTTGCCCATCTCAGCTAAGATGGTCCAAGGTCACTGAGAGGTAGACATTGGTCTAGGAGTTTGGGGGGTTGGTTGGTTTATATGCTTGTTTGTTTTTGTAACAGCCTCCTTGAAACTTGAACGTTTTTCCTCTTTAATTTAACAGCTATCTTATTTCTCTGGTCTCCCATCTTTATTTAGTTACACTGGAGAGAAAAGAAGGATCTCTTCAATGGTAAACAGCAGCGCCTGAGTTCAATAAGGATTTATGGCTTGCTGTTTTGCATTGCTAGTAACCACAGTTATAATGCTGGACCTATCAATATCTTTTTCCTCTAGCAATAGAAGGCAAGCTGTTTCCTGCAATTGAAGTCTCCTAGAACAGAAGTCCACTGATAGAAAAAAATAGAGAGGAGGGGGGTTTGGTAGGATAAGGTCACTAGCTATTTGTTTTTCCAAGTAAAGCTATTGGAACAATCACAATCAGCAATGGCCATCTATTATCACAAACCAATTACTAAAGAATGGGCATTATAACACACTTGCACTCATACAAAAATAAATGAATAATAAGAAAGTTTCAGAATAAAATAACTTCTTACCTAAGAATGAATAATTGGCCTTCTTGCACTGACATATACACTGTCCTTATTTTTTCTTCTCACAAATGATTTGAAAATATCACTTTGGATTGGCATCAGTCTCTGGGCCTTGGCCTGAAAACCACCATCTTAGAGGATTGTGACCATGTCTTTTATTTGGGGCAGGGTCTAAACCAGTCCTTTTTCCTCCCTAGACAGGAAAGGAGAGGAATCCGCATTTTCCCTTCCAGGAGCCTCTTCCTACTTGCTTGGTCTATGAGGTGTTCCCAGATTGCAGTAATTTGGGTACCGTTTTCATGGCTTGCACATACCCACAAGCTACTTATTATTTATTTAGTGTTTGTTTTCAATCAACACTGTTTTAACTTCAAAAATACATTTATTTCAAAGGGAAACTTAATATCTCAACCATAAATGGAAAACCAATATTGCTTGTCATAAATAAAGCAAAACAGTGATATTAGATTCTAGCTTCTCAGTTGTGCCTGCCAACAGTTCTGAGCCAGAGTCCTGTGCTTTCTTGATTTCTAAGGAGAGAAAGAGAGGTTAGCAAGTGAAAAGTGTTAAAGATGTATTAGCACAAATATGAGACTTTGCCCTTGCCAGAGCTGAAATGATTGAGGGAGATATGAAATGGAGATACATTTCTCACTAATTGAGGTCACTATTTTGATGCTCTGTGAGCCACCGGTAGGGGTCCCACAATTGAAAATACTAATAAAGTGGAAAAAGAAGTGGACTTGGTTTTGAGCCCTGCTTGGCCACTGCTGATAGTAAATCTTTGGGCAAGGCACTTCACTTCTTAAAGCCTCAGCTTCTCCAGCTGCAAAATGAGATGATAATAATCTATATCTAACAAGAATTGTGAAGAATAAATGAGAATACTTAAAGCATCTTGTAATCTCTAAAATGCCATACAAGTCATGAAAAAATCATCCTCATTTGTGGAGCATTTTTATTTATGAGCATCAGATCTTTTCTCCAAAGGCCCAGAATATACTGACAGGCCCAACAATCACTATAGCCTAAAACAAGTAGATGAACTAAAGCCTTTAAAAATGAATTACTGGATCCCGTATCATTTGGAATATGTCCTTGAGAATTATAGTTATTAGACCGGGTGCAGTGGCTCACTCCTGTAATCCCAACACTTTGGGAGGCCAAGGTGGGAGGACAGCTTGAGCCCAGGAGTTGGAGACCAGCCTGGGCAACATAGCAAGACCCAGTCTCTACAAAAAATTTAAAAATTAGTTGGATGTGGTGGTGTGCGCCTGTAGTCCCAGCTATTCAGAAGGCTGAGGTGGGAGGATCACTTGAACCTTGGAGGTTGAGGCTTCAGTGAGCTATGTTCATGCCACTGCACTCCAGCTGGGGCAACAGAAAAAAAATATAGATAGATAGATGATAGATGATAGATAGATAGATAGATAGATAGATAATGTATGTATAATTATTTGATCAATGGCTCTAATTAGCAGGAACCAGGTCTGGCTTGTTCACTTCTATGTTCCTTGCACCTACTTCAGTGTCTAGCACATGGGAGATTTTTAATAAATGGTGAATGATGCACTCCTAAAAAAATGTTGAATGAAAAAATGAATGAGTGAATGAACTAGTGAATGGCTAAATGAATGAGATTGCTTCTTTATACTAATATTAGACCTTGGTCTTTGTAATAGATATCTGTTGTTTTTTTCCACCCAGCACTGTATTAATCATATTTTTAATTTTCTGTGTTTTTTGATGCTTCAACATCTTGGGGTCTGGTGGACCTGGGGAGGGACTGCCCATGCCGTGGGTAGCTAATTCCTAGAGATAGCAAACTTGCCTTGGAGCACCCCTGTGATACGCAAACCAACCAATCGCCACCTACTTCCTTTCATTAGGCTCTTGCAGTCCAGGACACTATCCCTCTGCCCTAAATCATCCAAGGGCTAGATACTAGACAACAAGGTACTATCCTTTCACCCAGAGGCCACCCAAATGATTCAAACCATACAATCCTGATTCTGCCCAACTGCTTACACTACCTCGCCCATTCTTTCTCTTAAAAACCAAAGCTAAAGATTTCACATGAGCTTTCTCCTCACTCCCACCTCCTGCACAACCCTGGTGCTTCCCCATGTGGTCCTGCATGACATGGCATGCAACATAGTCCCTCCTCTTGGGAACGATGAATAACAAAACTCTTGTCAATGGCAATCGCCCCCTGATCTGTTGGCCCCACACCATACCAGGGTAAAAACAAAATCCCTAGTACATTTTAAAATAAATACTAACCTTGAGGGTTCACCCCAATCTAATCTCAATTTATTATTAAAGTGGAGTTGCTCTCACCTCCATTTAATGGAAAAATATACAACTCAATCAACACGATATCGTGATTTCTCAGAAATTGACACATGACCACACTAAAGTTGCAGTGAGTCTTTTTCTGGGACAAAATCTCGTGGTTTTTTTTTTTCCCTGTTAGATTGGAAATTGGGAAGATATTAGGTCTACAGCTATGCAGTAATTTTGCTAGCTAGAGGCAAAAAGCCTGTTTGAAATGGAGCCAACCAGTAAAAGCAATGCCAAGAGACGGAGGGAGAGAAATCAAGTTCTGATGGCAGCATTTGAGTCAACCCTACTCCTGGACTTTTCAGTTATCTGTGTTGAAGCCCATTTATATTGGATTTCTTGTACTTACAAGTAAAAGAATCCCGGCCAGGCACGGTGACTCACACCTGTAATCCCAGCACTTTTGGAGGCCTAGGCAGGTGGATCACAAGGTCAGGAGTTCGAGACCAGCCTGGCCAACATGGTGAATCCCTGTCTCTACTAAAAAATACAAAAATTAGCCGGGTGTGGTGGTGGGCACCTGTAATCCCAGCTACTTGGGAGGCTGAGGCAGGAGAATCGCTTGAACCCAGGAGGCGGAGGTTGCAGTGAGCTGAGATCATGCCACTGCACTCTAGCCTGGGTGACAGAGCATGACTCTGTGGCAAAAAAAAAAAAAGAAAAAAGAATCCTAACTTATGGGGTCTTCTTTTTCTCTTTTCATGATGCCCAAAGCCACACCTGGAGATATTTAAAACTGTACTTTGAACTAAGTCAGTTCCATACTTAGTGTATGCCAGGCACTGGGCAGGATCCTAGGGATACAGCATCTAATAAGACCCTTAAGGAGCTGCAGTTCGTATGGGAAAATAACCATGCAAACAAGGGGAGAGTGCAATAAGAGCATAGAGATTCAAGCAAAGGCAGTGGAGTTAGCAAAGAAGTAGTCAGATCTGCCTGGAGGTCCCCCTCCTCTTCAATCCTATCTTAGTCCCAGCCTTGTCTCAGGAGGTTCCAATGAGTGTGTCACCCAGTTCAAGGAGGATCAACCAAAACATTTAGTGAGTGCTGCCTGTGCCACTAGGCCCATGCTCATTTCATTCTTTCAACCCCTTTATAGGGAGCTAGAAGAATTACCCCCACATTCCTCTATTCAGAGGCTTAGCAGCGACAAACAACCCTACCCAGCTCAGTGGTAGAACCTGTATTCAAATGAAGGCTGTATGACTCCAGAGCCCATGCACTGCACTGCTATGCCACTCCCCAGTGTTTGCTGAGTGCTCACCGTGTGCCAGACTCCAAATCCAGACCCCATTCCAAAATTATAAAAGAGAAAGTATCATTCCAGAAATATTTATTTATTTATCTATTTATTTAGAGACGGAGTTTTGCTCTTCTTGCCCAGGCTGGAGTGCAATGGCATGATCTCGGCTCAGTGCAACCTCCACCTCCCAGGTTCAAGCGATTCTCCTGTCTCAGACTCCCAAGTAGCTGGGATTACAGGTGCCTGCCAACATGTCCAGCTAATTTTTGTATTTTTAGAAGAAATGGGGTTTCGCCATGTTGGCCAGGCTGGTCTCGAAGTCCTGACTTCAGGTGATCTGCCTGCCTCGGCCTCCCAAAGTGATTACAGACATGAGCCGCCGTGCCCAGCAGCGTTCCTTTAAAAAAAAAAAAAAAAAAAAAAAAAAAAAAAAAAGTTTTTTTTTCAGATGGTTCTTACTCTGCCGCCCAGCAGGAGTCCAGTGGCACAATCATGGCTTGCTGCAGCTTGAACTCCTAGACTCAAATAATCTTTCCCAGTAACTGGAACTACAGGTGTGCACCACCATGCCCACCTAATTTTTTAAATTTTGTATAGAGACAGGGTCTATCACTGTTGCCCAGGATGGCCAAAATCATTCCTTATTGTACAACAGAATTTGCTATTGGATTCTCTTACATTATCTTCCCCTGTGTGTGGAAAACAATAGGCAACTTAGAAGAATCTTCTTTGACACACAGATTATTTTGAACACCACAGCTAGTGAGTACAAGGTAGGGCACCTGTGTATGGGAACGCCCTTGCTCAGGACCCCAAACTATTATGAGACGTCTTCACCTGGCGATCCTCTGAGAGATGGAGCAGCCAGATGCAGCATTAAGTGGAGAAGAACCTCCTGGGCCCCAAGATCAGGATTGCCTGCGGTTGAATGGGGCTAGGCAAGATCTCTGACTGACACCAGTCAGCGAATTGTGCCTTTGCTTCCAGCAGAGCATGTGGGGCTTCTGAGGATTTCAACGTGCCTGATGGGGGCACCAGAGGCAGCCTGAGCCCCAGGCATACCGGCCACCTTGGCAGATTTCCTTTTTAAGCTTCATGTTGGCTTGTCAACCTCATCATCCCAAACCCACTAAACAAACAATTTATTAGACTGGCAGCCCCTCTGGATGCTGCAACTTTTATTTAAGGGACTGTTGGCTTTTCCATTTTCAACCATACTGTAATTATTTTCTTTCCAGAGGAAAAAGGGTGCATCTTTCAGCTTGGGTAAGAAGTGTATTACTATATGGATGTGGACATGTAGTTCATATGCTGGCTATGAATATTCATAGGCTCTCTTAGACATATCACATCAAATCTGTGTGAGGGAATAAGTATTTCACTTCAAAATCAAAGCTGAGTAGGATGCTTTTAAATCAGCATTAGGTTTTTATTATAAATGAATATACTTATATTAAATTTGGATTCGATTTAGATGTAATTCACACAATACATAATTAGATAACTTACTTTCTTCCCTTAACGGTATTTCTTGAAGACCTTTTTATGATCATTTAATTTTCATCTTTTGAAATAGATGTGAATAGACACAGTGGATTTTGTAACACATTACTGCTTCCTTTATTTCAAAATTGCTACTTTAGGTTTCTTGACAACTGAGAATGGTCTTCTTTTTTTGGAGGGGGGGCACTTTTTCAATGATTGGTCAGGAAAATTGGGATTTCACTGCCCTATTTTAGTTCCTGGAACTCAGTTTTTATTCCTGTAGAATTCTGTTTTTATTGTTCATTTGTCATAAGAAATATACAAGGCTTAACCATAAGAGCAACTGCCATTTGGCAGTGCTTACTCTGTGCTACGGACATCAGAGCTTGTTCAAGACTCACCACAAACCTAGAAGGCAGATACTATTTTTTCCCCTCACTTTATAGATGAGGAAACTGAAACTCAGAAAGATCAAGAAATCTTTGGAAGGCCGAGGCAGGCAGATCACCTGAGGTCAGGGGTTCGAGACCAGCCTGGCCAACATGGTGAAACTCCATCTCTACTAAAAATACAAAAAGTAGCTGGGCATGGTGGCACACGCCTGTATTCAGAGCTGCTTGGGAGGATGAGGCATGAGAATCGCTTGAACCCAGGAGGCGGAGGTTGCAGTGAGCTGAGATGATCATGCCATTACACTCCAGCCTGGGTGACAGAGTGAGACTCTGTCCCCCACTCCAAAAAAAAAAAATCTTACCCAAGAAACCTTGCTAGTGAGAAAAGGAATTGGGTTATAAACTTGAGTCCAAAGTCACGCATTTAATCTTGGCTGAAATATTCCTTAATTCCACCAACATCTACTGAGCCCCTCGAGGTGCTGCCAGGTGCTGCTCCCCACAGTGGGAGTACCATGGGGAACGAGACAGACCAAGCTCCCGGCTCTCACGGAGCTTATCACTTACCCAGCATCCCTATCAAACCTGATATGCAAACCTGGACTTTCACCCACAGATGTGGTGGGAGGGCCACATCTTGGATATAACTGGATTGCCTGACTGGTTTGAAACCAGTGCTGAGCATTTCTGAGTTGAGGGCTGGGATTTATTTCAATGCCTAGTGTGGTGACTGAATCATTGTAAGTCCCTTAAAGGTATCTGGAGTTGTTGTTTGACAGTTAAGCCTTCCAAAAAGAAAGGGGAAAAGTTGCTTCCGATGAAAACACTTTCTTTAAATAGCGCTTTAATGGCATTTCAGCTTTGGTTTTCCTCTTGATCTGCATTTGCTCTTCTTCTCCCTGCACTTGCAAGTGACTAACAAAACACAGGATGGTTCAGAAGGGACTGCCATCTCACAGACTGCCTCGCACACATTTCCATCCTTCGCTGCGGTAGTCAAGGACCAGGGCCAGACTCCCTCAGCCCTGGCCCCTCCCATTCTGGAGGCTGTCACCTTCTAGACTGGCTTCCCACTCCTCCCTGTCCCCAAAATAAAACAACAGGGGAGATAAGAGGGTTGCTACCATCTCAGGCCTTGCCGTCATTTTATAGCACTGCCTCTTGATCAGCAAAGCGGGGGAGATGAAAAAGACCCATCAGCCCCGCCCGTGCTTTCCTGTCTTTGTCAGAGCCGATTCTTCAGCCTCCAAAGCATTTGGAGCTTTCTCACAGCAGGAAACTAAAATGCTTTTTTCCCAGACATGATAGCTTAGGTCCTCCCCAAGCAGTGGGACCTGTCTGTCTTCCATTGGAATCTTTCATCTTCACTTACATTCCCTTCTTTTGGAGCTTCTTCAATAATTGATGGCATTCTAAGTGGCACATCCATGGCATCTGCACAGTAGAATCAGGGTGGGAAGGATGGGGCAAAGGTGACATGGTTGTGGTCCCTGTCCTAGCTTCAGCCCTGTTCTCTTCTTTTCTGGATGCCCTCCTCCATCTCCCATGCCCAGCATGCTGTCCATGAAAGGGGCTTGTCTTAGATTCTCTAGACTCAGAGACTGAGATGGAATTCTTGTGCAAATGATTAATTGAGGGAAAGCCCTGAGAAGAAAGCTATAGTGAGGGGGTGGGGATGAGGAGAGAAGCAGTATGAGGCAGAAGGGGCTGGGCAAAGATGGGGTTCAGGAAAAGTCTAGCCTAGACCCGGTCCCACCGGGAGGTCTGCAGCATCTGCTACATCTCAGAGGTTGTCCTGCCCAGCTAAAGGGGCTGAGCTGTTACACTCTCCCATCAGTCAACCAAATGCCATGCACTGCCCCAGGGTAGGGTAAAATGTCCCAGGCACCATCCACCAAGAGGCTCTTTGTAACCAAGGATAGTGCTTTCAATAAATGAACAAGCATGTGAGCCGCTATCAACCAACGTTTGGGGGATGGGTGCTCTGTGCTGGAATGATTAAGCAGTTCCATTCATGCTAGTGACATCCCTTAATGAGCCCCCTTACCTCCCTCCCTCCCTCTCTTCCCCTCTTCTTTCCTTCCACAGATATTTATTAGTAACCAATCCTCTTGGAGTTCAGAGTCTAAGTAAGAGGACAGGCAGTAAACACGCAAATGAATGAGCACAAAATAATTCCAAATTGTGACCATTGGGAAGGAAATAGAGTACCACAGGAGAGGATAACAGATGATGGGGAAAGAGATTTATTTTAGGTCATCAAGGAAGGCTTCTCTGAGCAGGTGACTTTCAAGCTAGGACCTGAAGTGGAGAGGAAAATTCAGTGGTGAGAATCTAGGGTGAAGAGGATTCCAGGGAGGACAGGCAGCAAATTCAGGTCCTAGGAAAGCAGTTTGTATGTTCTGAGGACTGATGCAAGATCAGAGATGAGTTGAGGGCATTTGGCTGGGCCCAGATAATGCTAAGCCTTACAGGCTGTGGGAAGACACTTAGATTTAATTCACCTGCAACTGGAAACCTTAGAAGACTTTTAAGCAGAGCAGTGATGTCAGTTGGATGTTACACAGTTGGATTGAAATTTTACTCAACCACATTCATATGTGCAAAAAAAAATGTGGTTTCTTGACTTCCTCACATGGATCCAGTCTTAGGCATTTCCTAACTTAAACAGAAACTTGACTTTTCAAGATTCATATCTCAGTCTCTTCAGGTCTAAACAGTCACCTTTCCAGAAGATGCCAGGATTTCGTCTATTTCCTCCCCAAGATGGCCCCTGGGATATGCGGATCTTACACACAAGTCCTTGTGGTGGCCAGGGGAGGGCCTTAGACCTATGTGTACGTCCTTGTGGGGGTCTCAGAGTCCCCTCTAGCCTCTGCCCTTGCCCTCCTGAAGCAGGATATTTCCCTGACCCCTTCACAGATGGGAACTAGAGTGTGGGCACTGGAACTAGCCAGCTGCTTTGGCACTGACAGGGGTGAACTCAATACTTGAACTGCTGTGTTCAACCCCTCACAGGTGAGCAGGTGCAGGAGCCTGGGTGAGCACTTACGGGTGCTGGCCAGAGTGAACTTTGTGTGGGGCCCTGCAGCAGCGTCTAGGGGGCTGCCTGTGAACCCTGAAGACCCAGAGGGAATGTTACAGTCAGCGATCTTTTAGCTTTGCTGTCTGCAGATGACTTAAGTGTTAACAGCTCAGTGGAGGATCAGTGTGACAGCCTTTTGCACTGTACTCATGGCACTCAAGTTCTTGTCTGGTGTCCAGGAGGAATGAGATCACACGAATGAACTGAAGATTGTAAATGCAGGGGATTTTATTGCCCATGAAAGTGGCTCTCAGTGGGATGCGGAGTGGAAAAGGGGACGAAGCAAGGAAGTCATCTTCCCCTGCAGTCGGGCCGGACTCCTCTCCAAAGCTAAACCATCAAGCTGTCCATCTGAAATCAGACCACTTCTCTCCAACATCCAACCATAGTCTCTGCTTTTCTTCCTTCTTCTTCTGGCTGCTTCTCCTCCCTCTGCTTCTGGCTGATCCTGGGGTTTTTATGGGCAAAGGATTGGAGGTGGGGTGAGCCATCAGTGGTTTTGGGAAAGGCAACATTCAAGCAGGAAAACAGGGATGCTTCTCCTCCCTCTGCTTCTCCTCCTCTGCTTCTGGCTGAGCCTGGGGTTTTTATGGGCACAGGATTGGAGGTAGGGTGAGCCATTATTGATTTTGGGAAAGGCAACATTTGAGCAGGAAAACAGGGATGGAAGTTCTCCCTTGGGCTGCAATTCCAAGCTTGAGGATGGCACCATTTCCAGGAACTCACTCTTTTCTGCCCCAAATTTCCCTGCCTCATGTCCCTATCACTTTTTCATTGCTTCCCTACTGCAGAAAGCTGTAGCTATTGAGCCTGCCTGTTTTAGCCCTGGTAGTCTTCCCCAACCTCCAGCACCCCAGCCTCATGAACTTGCCCCAACCTTGGTCTTGCCAGTGCTGCAAAGCTCTCTGCAGTCTGCCCTTGGCTCTCATTCAACCCTTGACTTGAGGGTCAGCCTTGCAGCCCACAGCTTTCCATGATCAGTAAGTTTTCCAAATAGCTCCACTATATCCCTCTGAGCACATGGGAACTTCTGGACACTTTCCGTCCTGTAAGGGAGCCAAGGGTAGACGTTTTGTGATATAACTCTACCTACTGTTGCCATGCCACCACTTTTACGCTGGTGTGGCTGTTCCACATTTATCTGGATGGCACACTGCAAGGCAGTCTCCTTTCAGAGTCCAAATCAGAAGATTGACTAATCTACCTAACAGGGGAGATGGGGCATATATGCTTCACCCTCTATGTCCCCTAATTCTAACCCTAGTCCCCTGGAGTGAAACAAGTTGATTTCCCTATTCTTCAGCCTCTGGTATGGACTCCCTGCATCACTTTTTCCCTCCTCCAGAAGTAACATCGCCGTTCACTCTTAACAGAGGCTACAGGGGCAGATTGGCTGTTTGAGACCCTCTTTTATGGGGTAAAGAACGATACACTGGTTTAATATGTTAAAATTATTATTCTTGTTATAAATAATATAAAAATATCACTCCTATTGCAATGCAAAAATGGAAGGGGATAGAAGCAAAGATACCAGTTGGAAGCTGGTTTGCAGTTCTCCAGGGTAAAGGTGTTAGCAGTTTGCACTGGAGCTGCAGTGGAGCTACAGAGAAGTGACCAGACTTGATACATATTTTGGGAGTAGATCTGACCAACAATGTATTTAACAGGGCTTCATTGAGTGCACACTCTGAGCAAGGCCCTGGAAAGACACAAAGATAAGGGCATGTTCCCTGTACTAAAAATGCTTACAAAATGATAGGTAAGAAAAGACATATAAACAATTAACATCATGCTAAGTTACCTCTAGCTAGAATTATGTATACAGGAGATAAGAAGTGGGAATCACCAAGGGTAGACTCCCTAGATCGCGTAATAGTTAGTGGATTTCAATACCACCATCCTTGTAACACTTGTGTGACCATGGGTAAGTTACTTAACCTCTCTAAGCCTCAATTTCCTCAAGCAAAATAAAAAAAGGTGCAATAATAAAGTCCACTTTGTAGGGTAGTATGATGACTCAATGAGATGATATATAAACCACTTAAAATATGCACTGGCTCATAACATATTTTTTATCATCAAACAACTTAATTAAGCACTGATATTAGCCATGTGCCCTTACTTTACTTCCCTATAATGTACTTCCCCCTGACTGTATACTTTTTACATCCACGGGAGAGACTCCAGACCATGCAGTCTTCCATGACAAAGATAATGTCAATCAGTGGCTAGTGTCCATCCAGCACTGCCTGGCTAACTTTTGTACAGAGGCTAAGAGCTAAGAGCTGACCCACGTCATTATGAAGTCCCTGATCTGATTGGAAATGAGGCTTTATGTGTATGAATAAGAAACAACATAAAAGATAATTCAACTTAGTGATGCCTTCAACAAATAATTCTTGAAGATATACAGGGTGATAATGGGCTTATTCAGTCCACCCAGCTGCCCTCCTGGGGAGACGTTATCAACCCATTTCACAGATGAAGAAACAGACTGAAACGGTAAAGTAATGTACTCAAGACCACACAGCTAATAAGTAGTGGATATTGGTGTGACTCCAAAGCTTACATTTTTATGTAAGTGTTATCAGCCAGTCAATAGCCACTTATTGACTGTCACCTGTGTACCAAGGTAATGTACTGAGCTCAGGGTACTCAATTAGAGCTGATCAGACTTTGTGAGATAGACATGAAGAGGAGAGAAAAGTCACATATGTATTGTGACTGGAAGGAGCACTGGGCATTAAAGGGGGCACAGATCAGATTGTGTGATTCTGAAACAGCGAACACAGCACGGCTTAGAAGCAAGGCTTTGGAAGTGGGAACACCTGAGTTTAATTCTAGCTTTACTTACTAGTTGTGTCCTACTGGCAAGTTTATTTTCCTCTCTATGCCTCAGTTTCTTCATCTAGAAAATTGGAGAAAATAGCTACTTCTTAGGGTAACTGAGAGCATTAAATGGGATGGTGCATGTGAAGTGCTTTGTCAGTGCCCAACATAGTCATTGCTCAAAAACTGCAGCTGAGCAGGACACAGTGGCGCACGCCTGTAATCCCAACACTTTGGGAAGCTGAGGCAGAAGGATCACTTGAGCCCTGGGGTTTGAGACCAGCCTGGGCAACATATGGAGACCCCCATCTCTAGAAAACCTTTTAAAAATTAGCTGGCTGTGGTGCACACACCTGTAGACCCAGCTACTCAGGAGGCTGAGGTGGGAGAATCGCTTGAGCCTGAGAGGTCGAGGCTGCAGTGAGCTGTGATTGCGCCACTGCACTCCAGCCTGGGTGACAGAGTGAGACCCTGCCTCAAAAAAACAAAAACAAAAAACCACCAAAAAACGTAGCTGCTATTGTGATAGCAGATAAAGTTAGGTACAAAAGATAGTGAGCAACACAGGTTTACATTTCAGTGTGTTTTGGCACAACCCAGCCCCATGAAAACTTGTATAAGTTGAATGAACATGTCTCATGAATGTACAGTTTAATTCTTGCCTCCTCTATCCATTTAAATTTGCCCTGTGGAGAGAGTTTGGCTTCTGGATGACAATTTAGACAGGCCTTATGTTCACCGCCCTGCCCCCACTTAGGCCTGGATTTGGGGAATGGGTTGTGCTAGGCTTCTTTAAGTACATCTAATTCCCCACTCCCACCCCTGACTCCTCAGGGTAAGGGAGCAGTCGAGTTCCCCCAGTAGTAGTGCTCAGTGCTCCCCAGAGAGGGCAGAAGCATAAAGCTGACTGTTCCTCTTCAGGGGCTTTCACGGGTTCTTGGGAGGCCCCCATCAATGCAGATTGCTCGCTTCAATTTCCTTGACATGAATGAATGCATTCCTATTCTGGCTGATTGCTCGTGGCTCCACCCATAGCCCCCGGGCAGCTTGGATTCCACTTCCAGCTTCTATCTATCAAGGTCCCGTTGCCTCTTCAGGTGGTCCTCTTGGGTAGCATCTAAGATGGCCCCATACTGGCTTTCTTTTGTGCTTGGTCCATATTTGGTCACGGGAAACACTCATGTATTCTTTGCTCCATCAAACTCCAGCAGAGGTATTATTTTCCAAGTCATGGCCAGCTGGTCAGGGGCCAGAGGCCACTCTAGCCAACCTCATTTCCCATCCTTAAATTTCTCAGACACAACTCACACCTGTCCACCGTATACCACAAACAGCAAAGGACTCATTTTAAGCTCTTTGAGCGATCTGCTTAAAGTCATTTTCCTTAGGCTTGAGATAAAGTACAGCTGCCACCCCTCTCCTTGGGGTGAAGAAATCCTCTTCAAAAACCCTCTGAGTGCCAACTCCTGGCTCTTTTACACCCTTGAGATAGGTGGGGGGTTTCTCAGTGCCTACTTTCAAAATGTTTGTATTTTGTTCCAGCACCTCCCTTTAGAAGGTACCTCTGCCAAATTTTCTCTTTTAATGTCTTATTACACTTAGAACTCAGAGAATGAGCTAACGACTCATCCTCCATGGTGGTGGGTGGGAAGGCGCCCTTAAACAGCCATTACGAGACCTTGATTCTTGTCCTAACCTCAGCCCAGTTTCTCCAGGTGACCTTGGGGCAGCCCTTTCATTGCTGTGGGTCTCTGCTTCTCCTCTCAGTGAAATGGAAATCAAATCTCTGTTCCCGCCCTCTCTCCAGGGAGGTATTGTGAGGAATAATAAGGCAATGCCTATAAAGTGCTTTAAGTACTTCGGGGAAAGACGTTGGCTAAATACCAAATGATAATAATAACACCGTCATCATCATTCACATTATTATTCATGGGTTGAGAGGAGAAAGCAGTTGCTGACGGTGTCTTTGCTCTGTGGGAAGGAGGACTTCAGCCCCAGGATGTTCTATCAATAAGTCAAAGCCAATAAATACCGAGCACTGGAAGTGGAAGTTATCTAGCCATAAAGGCTGAATGTACATGCCCATTTGTATTTGAAATGACAACAACCGATCCTATTTCTCATTTTTTATTTTTATAGCTAGTGCTCAGAGCAGCTAGAAATCAGGGGAAATTGCATTTCTTTTCAGGAGGATGGGGGAGCGAAGGGCTCTTTTATATATATATAAGATTTTACTACCCACCACTCTCTTCTTAGAATGCTTTTTTTTTCTCTACTTCTCCCAAATCCTCACCTCTATTATCCATTCCACTTATTTCTGAGTCAAAGTTCTAATCAGCAGACAGGTTGTCAGCAGTAGAAGATGAGCAGAGAGGATCAAAAGTGAGTCATAGGGAGAACCAGACTCAGAGCTTAGAGAAGAGAAGATGCTCCCTCTCCTAAACCTCTGATCCGAACTCATTTGTTCATCAAAAAAGAGTCACAATGCTTCAAGCACTGTGCTAGGCACCAGAGCTAGGCTGGTGAACAAGAAACAGACCCTGCCAGAATTTCAGCCCCTTAAAATCCTGCAAAATCAACTTTGGTGGCCAGGTAAGATGGCACAATTCAGTGAAAAGCAAGGCCTTTATCTGGCAATGTCACTCTCAGGGGTGATAATGTAGTATTACCTTGAGATGCATCAGCCCTGAATGAGTCCCAAGTTTACATTTCTGGTTCTAGAGAAAAGTTTTTTCATCACCACCCCGAATGAGCACTGTATGGTCAGGAATCCACAAGATAGTTCCCCAATGCATACACATCTTAAAGCATGTGGCAGTAAAAGCTGTAGACTTCGAGAAGACAAGGTTTCCATTCAAGTGCACTGCTTTCCTCTTAAATTTCACTGACACCCAGTTTCTTTATCTGCAAGTTGAGACTAAAAAGAGTGGCTCCACATACTTTCCAGACGTACTGTGGGTGTGAAGGGAAATGATGAAAGCAAGGGTAGCTGTGAAGTTCTACTCAGATGGAAGTTGGGAGCTATGGCAGAACTGCTGCTCACGTTCTGCCAGGTACCTTTTCGGATGAACTAGCCCCTGGAACTGTATCTGGAGATTTAAGCACTCAGCCAAGCTGCCTGGGCGATGGAGGACTTGCTATGTTCTGTTCCAGGAGCCTGTGGGTACTGAGGGAATAGGAACTCAGCTTTGCTGTCTTTTTTATTTTCAAATTTTATACAAACCGTATTTTTTTTCTGGTTCTAAAAGTAATATATAGGATCTTTGTAAGCAAAAAGTTCAGACAATAAAGATATAAGAATAGATTTTAAATATTACAGAGTATTGCCTTCCAAATTTTTTGGTGTGCATTCACACACATATTTTTTCCCCCAAAAGATGGGACCTTTATTGTTTTGCAATCTGCCTTTTTGACTTAAGAATGTGTCCTGGCCAGCTTGCCACCTGCCTTATTTAAAAGGCTCTCTGACCAGGTCTGGAGCTCTCTTCTTGAGACACAGCATCCCCTTTGAGCTCTTCCAGCATCCTTTAAGGTCTCTTTGATGGGGTTCAGTCACTCCCAGTGGCTACAAAAAATGAGAAACCTCCCCCAGCTCAAAGAAATCCAAATTGGGTATATTTACAAGCCCCACTTGCTAGGTTCTGAGACATTGACATCTTGTCATTTTTCCCCCTCTTTTTCAAATTTCAAGTTGCAGTTTGATGTTGAATTAAAAATGTTGCCAGGGGCTGCCTGCAGGGCCCTCAGGCTAAAACAGTGGCAGCATCTGCCAGGGGAGACCCACAGGTCCTTCTTCGGACCATGGCAACGTACAGCTGGCATCTGAGCCCAGCAAAGGAGGGGAGAAACGCGCATGTGAAGGGAAATTCAAGGATCACTACTTTTTTTTTTTTTAAGCCGACATCGTCAAGTCTTATCCATTTTATTTGGATTTTATGACTTCATGCCCATGGGGCATTTTGTGATTAGATTTTTGCAAAAGTGTGAAGAGAGAGCAGCAACTTGCAGGAGAAAGGTCAGACTTTGTTAAACAATGCAATTGAGAATGAAGTAGGGGCTCCACCTACTTTCCAGAGGTTAAATGCCCGTCCTCATCTTACGACCCTGGATGAATCACATGAAGGCGACAAGCGTGGAGTTTATCAACAAATTTCCTTCATCCATTTGGGCTGTTTGCTGAGAAGTTCAGATGAGAAAATGCATGTGGACATGCTCTGGAAACAGGGAAGCTTTCTACAGATGAAGCCCTGAAGTCCTCTATGTGCTTGTTTAAGCACAGGCCTGCGAGGACCCATGTGGAACTGGAGACAAGAATTGCCTCTGGAAAGAGGAGCTGGGTTGCTGGGAGGCAGCAGAGGAGGGGACACTTGTTCTTCACTCTAGATCATTTCCTTTCTTCTGCATTTTGTACCATGTATCTGATGTACCTTTCAGCATAAAAAATAATGAATCAACAAATAAGTACTTTAGCTTAAAGGACTCTTGGGCCCTGGAAACATTCTTTAGGAAAAATACTCTTTGTCAGTGCCAGCCTTTCCTTACGTGTGAAATCATGCTAAAGTCCACTGAGTCTTTTCACTGAACAGCACTAATGGCTTCATTCTTTCCTATAGAGTACTTTTTGTTTAAAAATAAAAAAGAGCATTCAAATCAAAGAACCAGCAAAAGTCTTCCATTATTATTGTCTTTATAATAATGTGCTATGTATTTTCTGACCGTGGAAAAGAAGTGATAGCCTCAGATGGCATACATGGCTATTAATTAATGAGACTGGCTTCTGCACAAGTCTTGTGATTGTCGCTATATTACTTATGCTATACCTGTTATATATGAGTAATATTATATACAACATATACTCATTACTATGTCATTCTAGCTCATTCTCAATCCTAGCTGTGCTGCCTTGGACATTTACTAGCTGTGCTCCCTTGAACAAATTACTTAACCTCTCTGAGCCTTCATTTCTTCATACATAGAATGGGTGCTAACCATAGGAACTGCCCCAAAAGGTTGTTATGAGTTAAATCATACTGCCTAGGGCCTGACACAGTAAATGTTCAACAAACACCATTATTATTATTAACGTTATTTTTATTACAACTTTCCTTGGAGATAACCAAATGTTGAAACCTCAAACTGATCCATAGGTATGTTGGGGAAGAACAATGGCTGTAAAACAGAAAGGAAGCAGTGTGAAAGAATGCTTACTGTCTCAAGGTCTACAAATTTTATTGAGCAAATCCACACAATTCTCATAAGCAATACCTTGCTAGGTGGCATGCCTCTCAGAGCATCTTTATCCTGATTTTATTTTACTACCTTTCCCATCATATCTTTCTCCCCTACATGTTGTCTTTCACAAAAGCAATAACAGAGACAGCCATTGTATCCTACAAATGCCTGAGATTTGGCCTTTCACTGCTCTAGGTTGAGAGCTGCTCCTGGTGATGACTCTGGTAAATGATGAATGCTGGGGGAATACATGAAGAATAAAGGTACATAAAAATTGCTCATTCTTTTCCATTCCTTCAATAAATAATTATTGAATGTCTGCTAGTGGCTCTTTTAGAAAAGTTGTTCTCAAATGGGGACTATTTGCACCCCCAGGGGACATGGGGCAATGTCTGGAGACAGTTTGGGTTGTCACAACTAGGAGGCGGTGTGCTACTGGCAGCTAGTGGTTAGAGGTCACGGATGCTGCTAAACATCCTACAATGCACAGAACAGCCTCCTATGTCAAAGAGTTATGCAGCCCAGAGGTCAGTAGTGTCAAAGATGAGAAATCCTATTCATTCTAGAGGCTTGGGAAAATTATATCTGAAAGCAAAGTTCCCTGCTCTTGTAGAATATAAATCCACAAAGAGTCAGAAAATAGACTGTAAAAAGAATAAGTAAATTAGAAAGTGATAAGTTTTGTTTTTTCAAAAACACAAAGGTAAGCAGGGTAAAAAGTATGAGTGCTGGGCCTGGGGAGTGTTATAGAGGATGTTCAGAAGGGGAGGGGGTGAGCACAGATTTAAGGGAAGTGACAGAGATAGGCAAATAGATGTCTGTGGGAAGAGCATTCCAGGCAGAAGGAAGAGCCGCAGCAAAGATCCTAAGGCAGAGTGGCCTGGCATGTTCACATAACATCAGGGAAGCCAGTGTCTGGAATGCCGTGAGCAGGGAAGAGGAGTAGAAGATGAAGTCAGAGAGTGGGCAAGAATCCAGTCCATGTAGGGCCTTGTGGGCCGCTGCAAAGACTTCAGTGTTTACCCTGAGGGAATGGTTCTGAGCAATGATTTTGAGACATACTCTGACTTCTATTAGCTGCTCTGTTGAGAACAGAGCAAGGAGGGGCAAGGGTAGAAGCAAGGGAACCTATTTGTTAGGAGGCTATTGTAAGAAATGACAACATCCTGGATTAGGGTGGTAACCGTGGAGGTGTAAGAAGTGGGCAGATGTATTTTGAAGACAGAGCTAACAGGATTTGCTGGTGAATTGGAGTGAAGAATAACACTATGGGTTTTGGCCTCAGCAACTAGAAGGATGGACTTACAATACAGTGAGATGGGAAAGGTTGGCTGGGCTAGGGCAGGTTTAGTGAGGATGACCAGGAGTTCAGCCTTGAACACATTAAGTCTCAAGTGTCTATTAGACACCCAAGTGGAGATGTTGAATCAGCAGTTGGATATATAAGTCTTAAATTCAGGAGGGAGGTGAAGACTGGAAATGAAGATGTGTGAGTCAACAGAATTGAGATGGGGCATGAGGAGATGACCAATAAAATGCGTGTAGATGGAGAAGAGGTGCAGGGACTGAGCCCAGGACACAGCGGTTAAGAGCTTGGAGAGAAGAGGAGGAACCAGAGAAGGAGACTGTGAAGGATTAAGCAGTGAGATAGAAGAAAATAAAGAGAATGTGTTATCCTGAAAGCAAAGTGAGAAAGTTTACCAAAGAGAAAGGAGGCATCCACTGGTCAAATGCTGCTTATGGGTTTAGAATGATGAGGACTGATTAATAACCATTGGCTTTAGCCAAGTGGAGGTTATCAGTAAACATGATGAGAGCACTTTGGGAGGAACTTGACTGAATTGGGTTCAAGAGAGATTGAGAGACTGGGTGTGGTGGCTCACACCTGTAATCCCAACACTTCGGGAAGCCGAGGCAGGAGGATTACTGAGCCCAGGAGCTCAAGACCAGCCTGGGCAACAGAGCAAGACCTGATCTCTATTTTTTGAAAACAAAATTTTTTAAAAAAGAGAAAACTGAGAGAAGATAAATTGAAGACAGGAAGCATAGACAACTCTTGAGAAGTTTTGATGAAAGGGGAAGCAAAGGAGTGGGGTAGCAGCTGGCAGTGAGAATGGAGTCAAGAGAAGGTTTTTGTAAGGTAGGAACAACAGAGCAAAAAATGTGTTATAGAGAGTAAAAAACTGATTATATGGGGAGAAAGGACAGATTTCCTGGAGTTATTCTTGAAGTAGGCGAGAAAGAAAAGGATTTAGTTCAAAAGAAAAGGAATCAGCTTTAGATAGTGTATGGAAAGTTCATCAACAATAACAAGAAGGCAAAGTAGGTGGAGGAAAATGGGAGGTTTAGGTTTGGTGGCTGATTGCTTCCGCTTTTTCAACGAAGTATAAAACTGACACCAGTTAGAAATGAGGATTGCAGAGAAGACGCTGGAGACTTGGAGAGGAAAATGTGTAAAATAGTTGCCTCGGCTATAGGAGAGTGAATGCATCCAGGGCAAATAAGAGGTTGCTTGGCAGCATAAGGAGCCACTTGAGCTTCAAAGCCATCCTTTTAAGGTAAGACCTGCCAATGTGGTTATGGGATTTTCTCCAGCACATTCAGCTGCAGGGATACAAGTTCAGAGTAGGTAGATGATTTTCATTGAGTATGATGAAGTGAAAACAAGAAACATAATAGTTGAAGATATATGTGAAGGAAAATTATAATAATTCCTCTCAGAATTTAAGCTATTCATCTTTTAGTAATGTATATTTTTATAATGTGCATATAATCTTATCACATAGAAGTAGATTAAAAGCACTTTGTTGAATCAGCCAGATCCCAAATTTGGCAAGCTTTTCATGAATTCATAGAATCAACGTAGGTCTGGAGATGTGATCTAGTCTTCCCTTCTAGCTGCTTTGCTAAGCAACTAAGACTCTTGCC
This sequence comes from Symphalangus syndactylus, assembly GCF_028878055.3. Lineage (NCBI taxonomy): Eukaryota > Metazoa > Chordata > Mammalia > Primates > Hylobatidae > Symphalangus > Symphalangus syndactylus. The sequence continues at coordinate 40,470,033 of NC_072429.2, forward strand.
GTTGTTGTATTTTTTTTTTTTTTTTTTGAGACAGAGTCTCGCTCTGTCGTCCAGGCTGGAGTGCAGTGGCGCAATCTCGGCTCACTGCAAGCTCCGCCGCCCGGGTTCATGCCATTTTCCTGCCTCAGCCTCCCGAGTAGCTGGGACTACAGGTGCCCGCCACCACGCCAACCTAATTTTTTGTATTTTTGGTAGAGATGGGGTTTCACCGTTTTAGCCAGGATGGTCTCGATCTCCTGACCTCGTGATCCGCCCACCTCAGCCTCCCAAAGTGCTGGGATTACAGGCACCCAGCCTGTATTTTTATGTCTCCTGAGGAGATGACATCATTCCCCAGGAGAGCAAGACTAGCATTTATTAGCTCAAACTTACAGCAATATTTTTCAAATAGCTTAATCAAACTTCCCATGCTTCTATTTAATTATTTCCTCTTCTTGAATTCTTAGTAGTGATAAGGAGCAACTATTCTTTTATGTAATTAATTTTAGTTCATTCAACAAATGCAGAATGAGTACTATCAGCTAGACACTAGGTATACAATGGTGAGAAACCATGGTCCCTGATCTCCCACAATGTCACAGTCATGTGGCTAAATACAGGTAATTTCAATGTGCTGTAACAAGGAATATGATTGGGGAGAAAGAGTCTTACGTGAACACATAACAGAGGCACCTAACCCATTTGAGGAGAAGAAGGAAGGAGGGACAATCTCGTGGAAGGATTCCAGGAGAAAGGGATGCAGAAGTTTAGAAGGAGTTAGGTAAAAAGAAGGAAGGATGAAAGTGTTCCAGGCAGTAAGAACATGTGTGAGAGCCTGGTGGAGACAGACAGCAGTATTTATTTGAGAGTTCATGGTGCCTAGAGCACAGGGAGGCAAGAGAAAACAGATGGAGATGGGGCTGGAGAGGCTGGCAAGAGCGTGTTGGAAGGTTAGCCATTATATCAAGAATGTGAGCTTCATCTTAGGGGCAGCATTGTTGGGTTTAAACAGACATCATTAATTTGTGCTTTGAGAAGTTCACTCTGGCAGCTTGATGTGGATAAAAAGTTGGAGGAAAACACCTCTAGGGACAGCAAAACTCACTGGAAGACTGTTGCAGTCATGGGGGTGAGAGACAATGGTGACCTGGATTAGGCATAAGGCAGTGGAGCTGGAGAGAAATGAATGGACTCACAAGATGTTTTAGGTGGTTGAATTGACAGGTCTTGAGTGATTTATTGGCTTTGGAGAGTCAAAGAAAGGGAAGAGTCAAAGAGGATGCTCCAGTTTCTGACTTTGAAAACTGAGTGGCTCATGATACCATTTACTGAAATATGGTACATGGAAGAATAAATGTTGGAAATGTTGAGATTGAGGTGGTCTGTTGAAGGGGTGGCCTGCCCCTCCACACCTGTGGGTATTTCTAGTTGGGTGGGACATGAGACTGAGAAAAGAAATAAGACACAGAGACAAAGTATAGAGAAACAACAGTGGGCCCAGGAGACAGGCACTCAGCACACCAAGGACCTGCACCGGCACCGGTCTCTGAGTTCCTTCAGTTTTTATTGATTATTATCTTCATTATTTCAGTAAAAAGGAATGTAGTAGGAGGGCAGGGTGATAATAAGGAGAAGGTCAGCAACAAATATGTGAGCAAAAGAATCTATGTCATAATTAAGTTCAAAGGAAGGTACTATGGTTGGACGTGCACGTAAGCCAGATTTGTGTTTCTCTCCACCCAAACATCTCAGTGGAGTAAAGAATAACAAGGCAGCATTGCTGCAAACACGTCTCACCTCCCACCATAGGGCGGTTTTTCTCCTATCTCAGAATTGAACAAATGTACAATCGGGTTTTATACCGAGACATTCAGTTCCCAGGGGCAGGCAGGAGACAGTGGCCTTCCTCTATCTCAACTGCAAGAGGCTTTCCTCTTTTACTAATCCACCTCAGCACAGACCCTTTACGGGTGTCAGGCTGGAGGATGGTCAGGTCTTTCTCATCCCACGAGGCCATATTTCAGACTATCACATGGGGAGAAACCTTGGACAATACTCCGCTTTCAAGGGCAGAGGTCCCTGTGGCTTTCCGCAGTGCATTGTGCCCCTGGTTTATTGAGACTAGAGAATGGCGATGACCTTTACCAAGTATACTGCTTGTAAACATTTTGTTAACAAGGCACATCCTGCACAGCCCTAGATCCCTCAAACCTTGATTTCATACAACACATGTTTTTGTGAGCTCCAGGTTGGGTCAAAGTGGCCGGGGCAAAGGGGCTGGGGCAGAGCTACAAACTAACAACATCTCAGCAAAGCAATTGTTCAAAGTACAAGTCTTTTTCAAAATGGAGTCTCTTATGTCTTCCCTTTCTACACAGACACAGTAACAGTCTGATCTCTCTTTCTTTTCCCTACAGCCTGTGACATATCCAAAAGAATATTTCAAAGAGCAGCTATACACAGGATCTGGAACTTAGGAAGGAGAGAGAGAGGTGTGGTGAGAGGCACATTAAGAATTATTTGCAAATATATGGTAATTGAAACCATGGGAATGAAACAAGCCAACATCTGTGTGGGTATGGAGAAGGGAAGACTTAAGTCAAAGCGCTGAAAAATAACAACATTTAAGAGATGGGCAGAAGAAGGAACCTCCAAAAGAAGCTGAGAGGAAATCAGCCAAAGAAGTAGGAGGGAAAAATCAGGAGAATGTGAAGTCATGGAAGTCAAAGGAAGAAAGTGTTTGAGAAGAAAGAAATAGTCAACAGTGTGAAATATTGCCAAAATGCCAAACAATAGGGCCTGGAAAGGGCCCACTGGGTTTAAGTGTGGCAGCTGAGAACGCAGAAACCAGACTGCAGTGAACTAAGAAGTAACTAGGAGATGAAAATTCTAGACAACAAATGTAAACAATTATTTGCAGAAGCTCATTATACCTATATGCGAAGGGGAATTTAAAAAAGAATTGGGGCCAAATCTTCACACAAATTCTCTCTTAAAAGACACATTGATCCCAGGTGTCAAAATATCTCAGGGAAAACATTTTCATGTGAATTTCCAAATTTCCAAGATAATTTATTTGTTGTTTTAAATTAGGGACAAGCTCTCGCCATGTTGCCCAGGCTGGTCTCAAGCTCCCAGGCTCAAGCAATCTGCCCACCTTGGCCTCTCAGAGTGCTGGGATTATAGGCATAAGCCACTGCACCCAGCCGAATTTCCATGATCGTTTCCTCAACTTTTCATGTTATTTGAGAGCACCGACTTAGCCAAAGACAGTTATTCTAACTCATCTCAAATTTCCTTTCTTGGAACAAAATTATATTTCCTTAAGTAGGCTCCAAAAATCTATTACCCACTAGTTGTTTTTGTGACTATCCTCAGAATGGTTTCTAAATTCAAGTTTCTCTTTAACCATTGAAACATCATGAAATGGAAACATAGCAACATGAAATATAGGAGGGGGACTCATCAGCTAGGTGATAGGAAACTGACTGGCTAAACAAAAATAAAAATAAACATAAAAAAAAGGATTTATCCAAAGGCTGTGAGAGAGCTCACACAAACAAACACACAAAACTAAAGTATCAGAAAGGACAGGAACCAAAGCAGTTTTGGGCACCTGTGTGGCAGGAACTGTAAGAACTCTCTCTCGAAGGTAGCACTCTCAGGATGCAGCCTGCTTGGGTCACAAACTAACCTTTGTCTAGGGGAGAGAAGGATGTCTTAATTGACAACCCCATGAAGAGGGGGAATGGATATGTCCCAAGGAACACTGAGGTGCCAGAAGAGGGAATAGAGACTGGACATTCACCACATCCCCGAGGATATTCAAGTACCAGAGTGTTAAGCTGCATGCAAGATCTTATGTAGTTGGGCCTTGAATAATAAACATTTAAACCAAAATTTCCTCCATTTAAAGCTATTTCCTCCAGTAGCTTTTCTTGGCAGCAACACCCATTCTTTGGCTATAATTTCTACCTGCCTCTTCATTCTCTATCTCCTTTCGGAGCATAAATATAGACAAATCTCCATGTGTTACAGCAGAACATGCTGTTGCCCTCCCTCTGGCCAATCTTCCTCCTTCCTCTGAATTAGAGTTTCAAATCCCAAAATTCAGCCTGGGACATTGATGGATGGAGCATGTGAGCTGTGCATCTCCCCTACCTGGCTCATTTGATTAGTGGAGACAGCTGAAATAGGAAATTCAGGCCCCAAAGTATGTTTTGAGTCTGGATGATTCCATTTGGCTGAATCCCCAGACAGAGAAACTGGAGAGCAATCAAATACCCACTTTTCTCTGTGTTGGGCACATGTAGCAGGCTGAGAATTCTAATGCCTTTGTAGTTAAATAACCTTGTACACTTCCTTGTTATCCCAGACTAGAATTGGCCTTTATGTATCCCAGTGATCACTTAATTGTATGCAAAAAGAAATGTCAAGATCTTTCTCTTTTTAACTTAATTCTAGAGAAAGAGTTGCAAAAAGATTATGGGCAAATATGACAAAGTAAACAACAGGTGTGTTTCGGGAAAGATACATGTAAATGATTTGAGGATTTTGTTGTTGTTGAATTAACAAACACTCATTTTTCTCTGGGCTCCCAAGTTTGGAATGGCCTCATTTTTGCCTGAGCGTCAGTCTTTAGAGGCATGATAGTGTGGCAGTTAAGAATTATGGCTTTTGAGGCAGCCAGCCCAAGATGGAATTTAACTCTGCTTTCTCCTAGCTATATTCTCTTGGGCAAGTTTCTTAATGTTTCTGAGCCCCAAAATCGATGTTTTTAAAATGAGATTTGTCCTTGTCTTTGTGGGCAATGCACAACAATGCACAGTACTTGGCACAAAGCAAGCACCCAGTAAATCTTACCAGTCATTGTTACTTTTAGCTCTAAATGTCTGTGCACCATGCATGTTTATTGCAGCACAATTCACAAGTGCAAAATCGTGGAACCAACCCAAATGCCTATCAGTCAACGGGTGGATAAAGAAACTGTGGTAGGTATATATATGATGGAATACTACTGAGCCATAAAAAGGAATGAACTAACAGCATGTGCAGTGACCTGGATGAGATTGGAGACTATTATTCCAAGTGAAGTAACTCAGGAATGGAAAACCAAACATAGTATATTCTCACTGATATGTGGGAGCTAAGCTATGAAGACACAAAGGCATAAGAATGATACAATGGACTTTGGGGACTTGGGGGGAAGAGAGGTAGGGGGGCGAGGGATAAAAGGCTATTAATAGAGTGCAATGTGTACTGCTCAGGTGATGGGTGCGCCAAAATCTCACAAATCACCACTAAAGAACTTACTCATGTAACCACATATCACCTGTACCCCAATAACTTATGGAAAAATAAAATAAAATGATAAAAATTAAAAAAAAAATAAATTTATGTGCTTTCCACTTATGTTAAGCAATTAATATCTTGAACACAATTCTTTTAAAAATTATTGTAAAATTAGAATATTTATTGTAGAACATTTACAAAATATAGAAAAGTAATTTTTCAAAAAGACCAAAAGATTGCCCTTAATCCAACCACTGAGAGATAACGATCCCTAACATTTTGATCTTATCTGTGCATATAGATGCTCTTTTTGTACTCAGTCTTTCAAAGTACTAAGAGAGGCCGGGCGCAGTGGCTCATGCCTGTAATCCCAGCACTTTGGGAGGCCAAGGTGGGTGGATCACGAGGTCAGGAGTTCCAGACCAGCCTGGCCAACATAGTGAAACCGCATCTCTACTAAAAATACCAAAAAAATTAGCTGGGCCTGGTGGCGGGTGCTTGTAGTCCCAGCTCCTTCGGAGACTGAGGCAGCAAAATTGCTTGAACCTGAGAGGCGGAGGTTGCAGTGAGCCAAGATCAGACCACTGACTGCACTTCAGCCGGGGCAACGTAGTGAGACTCTGTCTCAAAAACAAAAACAAACACAGAAGCAAAGTACTAAGAGAACTGTTAATTAAAGGAACCCTGCTCCTGTAAGTGAATCCTTTAAAAAAATTTTTATTGAGCTATAATTCATATACCATACAAGTCACCCATTAAAAGTGTACAATTCAGTGGTTTTTAGTATATCCACAGAGATGTGCAGCAATGACCATTAGCTAATTTCAAAATATTTTCATCATACCCAAAGAAACCCCAAACTCACTAGCAGTCACTCCCTATTCCTCACTCTCCCCAGCTCTTGACAACTACTAATCTACTTTCTGTGTGGATTTGTCTACTCTGTACATTTCATATAAAGGAATCATATATAATATGTGTTCTTCTGTGTCTATCTTATGTTCTTTAGCATGATGTTTTCAAGGCTTATCCATTTTTTAGCATGTACCAGCATTTCACTTATTTTTAGGGCTGAATAATATTCCATTTTTTTTATTTTTTTTATTTTTGAGACGGAGTTTCACTCTTGTTGCCAAGGCTCGAGTGCAATGGCTCAATTTCAGCTCACTGCAAACTCTGCCTCCAGGGTTCAAACAACTCTCCTGCCTCAGCCTCCTAAGTAGCTGGGATTACAGGCGCCCACCACATGCCTGGCTAATTTTTGTATTTTTAGTAGAGACGAGGTTTCACCATGTTGGCCAGGCTGGTCTGGAACTCCTGACCTCAGGTGATCCACCCGCCTCGGCCTCCCAAAGTGCTGGGATTACAGGCATGAGTCACGGCGCTCGGCCTTATTCCATTTTATAGGCACCATACAAGTCGTTTATCCATTCATCTAGTTGATGGACATTTGGGTTGATTCCACTTTTTGGCTATTATGAATAATGATGCCATGAAAATTCATGTACACGTTTGTGTAAACATAAGAAGTGGATTCTTTTAAAAAGTAAAAACTTAAAAAAAATCTATAGTAGATCTCTAAAATGTTTTTCATAAGGCAGTTTAAATTTATTGTTACTTTCATGAGAGAAAAAAGCACAGAGAACAGTGTAATAAAACCAAGGACATAACGTACAAATTAACAAATCAATATTTTAAAGTATTTGTCCCAGGCCGGGTGCGGTGGCTCACGCCTGTAATCCCAGCACTTTGGGAGGCCGAGGCAGGTGGATCACTTCAGGTCAGAAGTTCAAGACCAGTCTGGCCAAAATGGTGAAACCTCATTTCTACTAAAAATACAAAGAAATTAGCTGGGCTTGGTGATGTGCTACTGTAATCCCAGCTACTGTGGAGGCTGAGGTGGAAGGATCACTTGAACTCAAGAGGTGGAGGTTGCAGTAAGCTGAGACCCTGCCACTGCACTCCAGCCTGTAGGCAACAGAGCAAGACTCCATCTCAAAATAAACAAATAAATAAAAACATTTGCCCCAGACCCAAATATTACAGTAGATATAACTTTTGAACCTCTCCACCATTCCATTTCCTTCCAGCCCCTTGAAGTAACCACTATCTTAATGTAAATTAAGAAGGCATTTTTGGCCTGGTGTGGTGGCTCACGCCTATAATCCCAGCACTTTGGGAAGCTGAGGCAGGCAGATCCCTTGAGCCCAGGAGTTTGAGACCAGCTTGGGCAACATGGTGAAACCCCGTCTCTACTAAAAATACAAAAATTAGCCAGGCATGGTGGCGTGCACCTGTAGTCCCAGCTACTTGGGAGGCTGAAGTGGGAGGATCACCTGAGCCTGGTGGGGTGGAGGTTGCAGTGAACCAAGATCGCACCACTGTACTCTAGCTTGGGTGACAGAGCAAGACCCTGTCTCAGAAAAAAAAAAAAAAGGCATTTTTATTATGCAAGTAAACTTAAACATTACTATAGTTTTGAGATTTATTGGTGTTTCTACACATAGATCTGTTGCATTTATTTAATCTGTCATACAGAATCACACAATCAATTTACCCACTTCCCTACTGCTGAAACTTTAGGTTGTTTCTTGGTTTTTGTTAATATAAATAGTGATGCAGTGAACATCCCTGTGCATGTCTTCTTGTGTCTCTAGATGTTAAATGACTGAGTTATAGGACATGCACATCTTCAACCTTAATCGATTTTGCCAAATTGCTCTCAAAAGTCAAGTTTCCTTCTTTGGGGGCACACTTGTGCTAGCTATGTCAACGTTGTTGGTTTAGACTATAAATTCTTTGAATGTAGGGCTCATCCAGTTTCTAGCAAGGACTGAATGGAAGAATTTGTCTAGGGAAATTGTGGGAAGGTAGAAAAATAATACAGTATACACTGTGCTATGGGTTGAATTGTGTCCCCGAAAAAAAAAATATAGTGAAGCCCTAACCCCCAGTACCTGTGACTGTGAGTTTAATTGAAATAGAATCTTTGCTGATGGTCATGTTAAGATTACTGTGTCCTTATTAAAATGGGAAATTTAAACAGAGATGTGCACACAGGAAGAATGCCAAGATAAAGGCAGAGATTGAGGTAATGTATCTCCATATCCAGGCATGCCAAAGATTTCCAGGAAAGCATCAGGAACTAGGAATGGATTTTCCTTCAGAGTCTTGAAGGAGCCAACCCTACCGACACCTTATCAAGGAATGCTAGCCTCCAGAAGTTTCTGTTGTTTAAATCACCCGTCTAGAAAATTTGGCTAGACAAGAAATTTTTGCTAACAAGTGCCTTGTTACAGCAGCCGTAGGAAACTAATACACACTGGAATGAGTCATCTTGGCATCCAAATTAAGCATCAGTGATCTGAGATTGGTGAATATTTCAAATCTGCTTTGGCATCAATTTCTCTTCCTTTTGTCCCTCTGGATGACTTCTCTTTCTTTCTTTCTCTTTTTTTTTGAGACAGAGTCTCACTCTGTTGCCCAGTGTGGAGTGCAGTGACACAATCTTGGCTCACTGCAACCCCTGCCTCCCAGGTTCAAGCAATTCTCTTCCTCCCTCAGCCTCCCGAGTAGCTGGGATTACAGGTGCACTCCAACACGCCTGGCTAATCTTTGTATTTTTAGTAGAGACAGAGTTTCACCATGTTGGCCAGGCTGGTCTCAAACTCCTGACCTTAGGTGATCTGCCTGCCTCAGCCTCCCAAAGTGCTGGGATTACAGATATGAGCCATGACGCCCGGCCTGGATGATTTCTTCTTTGGCTGCTTATTGTTTTTTTTTTCTCTTTTTTTCCTTTTTTTTTTTTTTTTTTTGAGATGGAGGCTTGTCCTCTTGCCCACGCTGCAGTGCAATGATGTGATCTCAGCTCACTGCAACCTCTGCCTCCTGGGTTCAAGAGATTCTCCTGCCTCAGCCTCCCAAGTATCTGGGATTACAGGCGTGTACCACCACACCGGTTAATTTTTTTGTATCTTTAGTAGAGACGGGGTTTCACCATGTTGGCCAAGCTGGTCTCGAACTCCTGACCTAATGATCCGCCTGCCTCGACCTTCCAAAGTGCTGGGATTACAGGCGTGAGCCACCATGCCTGGCCTTGCTTTTTTGTTATTTAGGCCTAACTCCATCCACTGAACCCGGAACTTTCTTTGATCATAAAACACTTGTACTAGCCATCATCATGCTCCAGAAGTATCTTGCCCATTGGATCAACATATCGTAGATATTCGAAGTAGAAAAATAATGTCCTTGGCCAATATTTTCTTCGTGTACATTCTTTCTTAGCAAGTTTTCTCCAAGGGTTTCCTCTTGAATCCAGGAACACCTTGGAATGAAGAATATCTCTGATGCCTAATGCATCCTCTACATGAGTAGCCTGTGTCACTGAATACTAAAAGTAAAAAAATAATCTTACAAATCAAGGAGGAAAGAGATGGATGCTCTCAGTTACACTGAACAATAACTAATCACAAAAGAACTAGTTGTATGCCAGTAAAAGTATTATTACACACACACAAAAAGGAGCAGTTCCAATTGTCTTGCTAGAAACTCCTTTAAAAGAGTAGGCAGCTCCTTTAGAAGAATCAGATGCCCACATGAACCTCAAATATTACGTTTGGCTTCTAAGACAACTAAGCTCTTCGGTAAAGCTTGGGGAGGAGGGGTAAATAGCAGCATTTAGCTTTTGTGACTGAACTGTGGGGCCTTGGAACCCTTCCACCCACTTGAAAAACGGTCGCCCATCTGACATTAATAGAAAAAGACCATTAAAAAGCTTTATGCTATTCTGTTCTCCTGGTTCTGGTCCCTCTTTGCCTTTGTTGCTGCTGGCATTTTATAAATTATGGATGCGCCTAGGTGCTGCTGCTCCCGCGTTTCCTCTGTAGTGCCGCTCGCTCCCCGCGCCTGCATCGCATCCTTCCTCTGAGCAAAGGACTGCGCGGCCCAGACCCCACATCAGTGTAATTAGCGCACCGCACAGAGCTCGGGTGTCAGGACTGCTTCCACTCACTGCCAGCCTTCTGCCAGCCCCTGTCATTCACGAGAAAGTCGGCCAGGCGGCTGCAAGGCCAGGAGCGCAGGCCTCCGCAGCAGGGAGGGGAGGCTCAAGGTGGAGACGCGGGGTCCCCTGCTGCCTGCCTGGGTGCGGGGACAGCGCTGGGATTTGGCAGCTGCCTCACACGATGTCTGATCACAAAGTTAGACAATGGGGAAAGGCGTGACATTCATATGTGCCCCTTGACTGGTTACAGGGGAGGTTGAGGAGAGGTGGATTTAAGGTGGGTGGAAAATTCCTAATGTGCCTGCAGCTGGAAGGGTTTTGAGGGAACCAGCCGACCAGTGCTTGCTGCTGCTTATGAGATGTGTAGCATCGGTGGTGATGGAGGGTTATTTGGGATGGCATGCTAAAGAACATTTTTTATTTTAATGGATTTGTGTTTGTCTTATATATCTGCATTATGTATCACCAACTCACAATTTCATGGGTTTTGTCAAAGTAGATATCTTGCATCCAATTTTATTTTAAAGAAAAATTAAATTATGCACAAGTTATGTGCAAATATGGCAAAGATGATAAAGAGCACACAAATGACAGAGGGAGGTTTGGGAAGAACTGAAAGAGGACCAAGGATTCTTAATTGTTTGGAGGGTCATGAATCCCTGTAAGAACTTGAAGAGGCCAGGCACAGTGGCTCATGCCTGTAATCTCAGCACTTTGGGAGGCCAAGGCAGGTGGATCACTTGAGGTCAGGAGTTTGAGACCAGCCTGTGCAACATGGTGAAACCCCGTCTCTACTAAAAATACAAAAATTAGCCAGGTGGGGTGGTGGGTGCCTATAATCCTAGCTACTTGGAAAGCTGAGGCGGGAGAATTGCTTGGGAGGTGGAGGCTGCAGTGAGCCAAGATCGCACCACTGCACTCCAGCCTGGGAGACAGAGTGAGACTCTGTCTCAAAATAAAAAGAACTTGAAGTTGAAGAAAGCAAGTCTCTGCCCTCCCCAACAACAACAACAAAAAATACATACACACAAATTTGATGAGCAAATGCAAAGATTTCACAGATTCCTGGAAGGCCATACTTTGACCACCTAAGGATACACGGACTCCAGATTAAGACCCTGTGATCTATACAGTGAGCTCTTCAATGGTAGAAACTAGGCCTTATTCATCACTGTACCCAGGCACATAGGAGATCTTCAGAAATGTTTGCTTGGGCAGGCACAGTGGATCCCACCTGTAATCCCAGCATTTTGGGAGGCAAGAGGACCGCCTGAAGCCAGGAGTTTGAGACCAGCCTAGATAACATAGCGAGACCTCTTCTCTACAAGAAATAAAACTAATTAATTAAAAAACTTAGCTGGGCATGGTGGTTTGTGCTTAGAGTCCCAGATACTTGGGAGGCCGAGGCAAGAAGATCGCTTGAACCCAGGAGTGTAAGGCTGCAGTGAACCATGATCATGCCACTGCACTCCAGCCTGGGCAACAGAGCTAGATCCTGTCTCTAAAAATGAAATAAATCAATGAGCTGTCATTCAGATCCTCATTTTCCTTTTTCAAGAAATGAGCCTGGGGCCCAGAGTGATCAATGAATTTGTCCAAGATCACAAACCTTAGGCAAAAGCCTATGTCTTCTGATTCCCAGTTACTCCACTGTTTCCCACCACGTCTATGTTTAATCCCAAAACCACCCCTCTACTTCTTTCACCCTTTGCCTCCATCCCCTCTAGCGAATCTAATACTGTGAGATTCCAGAGATGGAAGAAAAAGTAGGTGAAAAGGGTAGGCAGAAAAGGATCAAAGATGTCAAATTTGCTCCAGGCCCTTCCTCATCACACCCCCACCCTACTTTCACCTGAAGCACCAGTGGAAGGCTGCTCTCATCAATAACGGAGATACAAAGAGGGCAGTAACCCCAGGGCAGCCCTCTGTGCCATTAGTCATGATGGCATGGAGTAAGGAGATGTGTATATAGGTTTAATTTCCTTGGAGTGTTCTATCTACCTAAGCCCTTTCCCGGATGGTTATGAGATGCACACAGTTTACATAGGAGACCCATTAATGCTCTGTCTCTGGGGTTAATATTTAATTAGACAGTTTAAAAAATGCATACTATTACTGGGGAGACTGCTTCAGTGCTTGTCTCTTCCCTCTGGGATGCAGTGTTCAGACACAGAATTCTGAACCCCTCATGGTTCCCATGGAAACCTTCACCACTGGTGACTCCAGGCTGAACACAGGGGATGGCAAAGGCCTAGTGAAGAGTCCAGATGTAGACTTAAAGAGCTCTGGAATCTCCTCCAAGGGTCCAGCCAGAGACCATCTGACTGGCTATGGCCAGTATTGGAGACTTTATTCTTCCAAAGGCAGTCTATCCAATTTTTGGACCACTCTGATGGTGTCAGAGGCCTTCTGTAGATTGAGCTCAAATAACTCACTTCTAATTGTCTTAGGTCAACAATGTGTGGCCACAGAGATCAAGTCAAATTCCTCTTTCATGTAAGTTCCTAGCTATCATTATGATTTGAGCAACTCTTATATGTGTGTAGATACTGTGCTAAGCAATTTAAGTATAAATCTCATTTGATCCACACAACAACCACATATCATAGGCATCATTAGTGTGTCATTTTACAGACATCCTGACCAAGACTAGGGGGCCAGCAACCACCAGAATAGGATTCCCACAAACCCAAGTGTGTCTAAGTCTACATCCCATGCTTTCGACCATAATGCCTCCTCCCTCTCACTGCTTCCCCTCAAGCACCCTTGAGATATTTTTTTTCCTTTCTTTTCTTTTTTTTCTTTTATTTTTATTTTTTTTTTTTGAGGCAGGGTCTTACTCTGTCACCCAGGCTGAAGTGCAGTGGCACAATCATAGCTCACCACAGCCTTGACCTGCTGGGCTCAAGCCCATCCTCCCACCTCAGTCTCCCAAGTAGCTGGGACCACAGGCGTGTGCCACCACACCTGGCTAATTTTTGTACTTTTTTGTAGAGATGTGGTTGTGCTATGTGCCCAGCTGGTCTTGAGTTCCTGAACTCAAGCAATCCTCCCTCCCTGGCCTCCCAAAGTGCTGGGATTACAGGCGTGAGCCACCATGCTCAGTACTTGAGATATCTGAGGTAAGTGCTCCTGTCTTGCCTCCCCTCTTGCCTCTCTGAGGGTTCTGTTTTCTGAGCTAAGCTCCCTCAGTCCCTTCAGCCAAAAGAACATGGTTTCTGCCTCTCTATCACTCATAGGCAACACTGGGGATTCTCCTGTACCCTGCTCCAGTTGATTAGTCTGCACACCCAGAGATGTCAAGCATCATTTCACTGTGATACCAACCAGGTACCCAAAGGTGGAGTACCACCTTCTACGGTGGAGCCCATACCCAACACAGCTTCCTAAGTAACTAGCTGAGAGTCCCATGGGTCTTTTTCCCCTCATTCAGAACAGAAATTGCAATGTGAGATGGAATAAAATTTCTGTTGGAAACAGAAACCTAAACACATATTATGTTCAGGTTTAACTCAAACCCACGTGTATTTGGTTGCTTAAAATTTTCATCTGTTAAGCCATGTTTTCCAATCCTTTCCCTTTGCATTTGTTTGGAACTATAAATTTTTAATTTGCATTCCTATTTAAATTCCACCCTTAAATCTAGTTCATCATTCCAATCTCTTGAGATCGTTCAGAACTTGGTACTCATAGAATTTTTTTCTCCCAGTTCTGTGTGCTGTTCCTGAATTTGCCAGCCTTCCAGGTTTCTGAGTTGTTGATAAACACTGCACAGGAGACATAAGGACAGAACCCTTCATTGGAGACCTGTTTGGATATTGCAGGGGCTTTCTGTGCCCCGCCCATGCGTAATTTCAGCGCTGTGGTGGGTAGCTTTTCACACAGGATCACTTCATGTGCCCCCTCTGCTGTCTGTCAGCTATTCTGCCTTCAGGCTTTCTCCAAGGCTAAGGATGGCACCTAGCCCAGGAACACCATAGTTGGGCATAGGAGTGAGTGGATAAATGCCCAGCTTCCCATCTTTCAAAGGGACAGTTCCACTGAGGCACAGTGTACCTTTTTCCTCAGAGGGTCCCCAGGGAGGCTGGGCTCCAGTTGTGCCAGTGATAATAACCAGCCCAAGGTTATCAAATGTATTTATTAGCTTTTCTGCGTTGTGTCTCATTTTCCTCATTCTTTCAGTTAGGCTTCCTGGGATCCCCTATCAAAGAAAGCATCTGACCCAAGTTTGTATCTCAGTCTTTGCTTTCAGGAACCTAAACTGGGGCAGATATGAAGTTGGAAATAACAAAGAGATAGAGAGTTAGATCATTTCTGATTTCATTTCAGGACATCTTTTTAAAATGAGTGTTCATTTTAAAAATATTTATGTTGAAGTTCTTCATCAAGAAAATAATATATAAAAAATGTAGACAACTGAGACAGGCTTGGTGGCTCATGCCTGTAATCCTAGCACTTTGGGAGATCTAGGCTGGCAGATTGCTTGAGTCCAGGAGTTCGAGACCAGCCTGGGCAACATGGCAAAACCCTGTCTCTACAATTTTTTTTTTTTTAATTAGCCAAGCACGGTAGCACACACCTGTAGTCCCAGCTACTCGGGAGGCTGAGGTGGGAGGGTCACCTGAGCCCAGGGAGGCTGAGGCTGCAGTGAGCTGAGATCAAGCCACTGCACTCCAGCCTGGGTGTCAGAGTGAGACCTTGGGTGTCAGAGTAAGACCTTGTCTCAAAAATAAAAAACAAAAAACACATATAGATAGATAGATAGATAGATAGATAGATAGATAGATAGATGATAGATAGATAGATAGATAGATAGATGATAGATAGATAGATAGATAGATGATAGACAGACAGACAGACAGACAGACAGACAGATAGATAGATAGAACTGCAGGGAAATAAATCTAGCTATAATCCCACCACTTTGATAAAATTACTAGCTGGCATTTTTACATGTTGGATTTCTTTTCCATCTTTTTCTAGGCATATTTCAATATCAAGAGAATTACACTGTATATACCACCTTGTATCCTACATTTTAATTCAATGTCTTCTTATTCTTTCAATATTATAAAATCGTCCTAAAATCATCACTTTCTGTTTTGTTTTTTTTTTTCTTTTGAGACAGAGTCTCACTCTATCACCCAGGCTGGAGTGCAGTGGCCCTATCTCAGCTCACTGCACCCTCCACCTCCTGGGTTCAAGCATTTCTCATGCCTCAGCCTCCTGAGTAACTGGGATTACAGACATGTGCCACCATGCCCAGATAATTCCTGTATTTTTTTGTAGAGACGGGGTTTCACCATGTTGGCCAAACTGGTCTTGAAGTCCTGGCCTCAAGTGATCTACCCACCTCAGCCTCCCTAAGTGCTGGGATCACAGGCGTGAGCCACCACACCCTGCCTGAAACTATTACTTTCAACTTCATTGTTTAATAATTATCTCCTGAGCAACATGGAAACATGGCAAAACCCTGTCCCTACAAAAATTAACTGGGCATGGTGGCGTGTGCCTGCAGTCCAGCTGCTCAGGAGGCTGAGGTGGGAGGATTGAGCCCGGGAGGTCAAGGCTGCAATGAGCTGTGATCATGCCACTGCACTCTACCCTGAGAGACAGAGCAAGACCCTGTCTCAAAATAAATAAAAATAATTTTCTCTTCTTTGTTCAGTCTTCCAGGGGTCCCTGTCCTCTTGAGGGCTGGGTCTATGTCTCACCTTTTTCTTCACAGCACTACCTCAGTGCCCAGCATACAGTAAGTGCTCATTATGGCTCATGAAATCAATGAGCAAACACTTCATAGTCTACCCGGTATTTTTGTACGTGAGCTGTTTCTAAATTTTCAGGACTGCCATTCATGCCGTGGCGAATGTATGGTATTTAGAACATCTTGGATTTCCCGTCACCCCTTGTCTTTCTGCGTCTATGTTGGCCTTATTCATATAACAAACCTTGGCAATCTTGTTCATGTGAAAAGTGGTGGAGCAAATAACTCAGAACATGTTACCTATTCCATTGACTCTGCAACTTCCAAGCAGGGCAGTTCAGCTCGGATATACAAACCTCGTAAGTAACCCTAAACTTGTCATCCTTATTGGAAATTTCCTTTAAGGTTATTCCATGCTGAGTAGTACTCCAGGGGTTCCTGGAAGGGAACACTTTAATTTCTTCCATTGATCACAGACATGAGAAGATCCAATTTATTTACCTGCTCACATCACCTAGTTTTCAAATGGCTTCTAAACACAGTGCCAATAAATAAATGATCATCCAGTAATAGGTCAAATTTATTTTTCACTTCTGAGGTGCCAGGTACTTTACATATAACTTTCACAGTACAACTCCCTGAGGTCACTACTATTATTCTTCATATTAAATAAACAAAGAAATGGGAACTAAGAGAGGTTAAGTAACTTGCTCAGGATTACACAGAAGAATAAGGTATAATTTTATTTTACAGAATAAAATATTTTTTATCAATAAGTAAATATTAACCTCCAGGACTGGTTCTCTGCATATGTGGAAAAGTGACCTGCTTGAATGATATAACCCAAGGGATATTAAAATATTGTCTCACCCCAAAACTTTACCTATTGCTTTATACTGCCATGGGGCCTGGAGATGCCATAATGAATTTACTTTTTGACTTACGGTACTGTCTGCAGACAGTCCTGAAAGAGAAATACAACGGTCCTAGTAGGGGCAGTATAGTAAGACATTTGCACACATTAAGGCCGGGCACAGTGGCTCACCCCTATAATCCGGCACTTTGGGAGGCCGAGGCTGGCGAATCACGAGGTCAAGAGATCGAGACCATCCTGGCTAACATGGTGAAACCCCGTCTCTACTAAAAATCACAAAAAATTAGCCGGGAGTGCCTGTAGTCCCAGCTACTCAGGAGGGTGAGGCAGGAGAATGGCGTGAACCTGGGAGGCAGAGCTTGCAGTGAGCCAAGATCGCGCCACTGCACTCCAGCCTGGGTGACAGAGCAAGACTCCGTCTCAAAAAAAAAAAAAAAAATTAATTATTTTAAAAAAAAAAAGATATCTGCCCACATTAATACGTCAACCCTACTTAGGTTGTCAGATTAGTTAACTCTATGGTTCTTGACTCTACAATGTACCCCACACATTGTAACTATTCTTCCTCAACAGCTTTTGAAAATATTGCTGCCAGACCTCACCTGCCCCCTTGAGATTCTGATTCAACTGAGCTGAGCTAAGGCACAGGCAGGCTTGAGAACCCCTGAACTAACCACCATTCTATCACTTTATAAGATCCTGAAAACAATTGAAATATAGAATAACTAAGCTTTGTTAAGAATGTCTATTAAGATCCTGAGTAAAAGGGCAACTCCCAAGCTCAATATGTATTGGGAAACACTCAAGAACAACAACAAAATCGGGGTGGAAAGGCGTTGAAAATCCATTTTCCCCATTTCCCATATGTGTTTGCCTTGGACCAACTTGGTTTGCTAGAGCTTTATCTTGGAGTTCTGCGGACCTTTTTTTTTTTTTTTTTTTTTTTTTTGAGATGGAATCTCACTGTATCACCCAGCAGGCTGCAGTGGGCGCGATCTTGGCTCACTGCAACCTCAGCCTCCCAGGTTCAAGCAATCCTCCTGCCTCAGCAACCCAAGTAGCTGGGACTGCAGGTGCCTACCACCACGCCCAGCTAATTTTTTTCATTTCTTTTTTTGTCATTCTTTCATTTTCTATCTGATTATATATAGTTTATTGGCTGAACTCCTGTCCTAGGAATCTTAGGCTGCATTCCTAGAACAGGGTTCCAAGGCCTAGGCTGCATATGGGGTGGGAATAACACCAGCCAGAGATGAAGTTGAGATAAAGCCAAGCAATTCATTTGGCTCAAGTGTCACTAGTAAAGGGGCAAGGAGAGAATCAGAAATCGGGCCTGAAGCAACAGGATGGGAACGGTAGAGTTCAGGATAGGGAGAGGGGTTTTTGAATGAGGGAGAGGAGGCATGGCCTGGAAGGGTTCTCCAAGGCTCTAGCACATAGGCAAGGAGGGCTTTAATAGCCACCTGTGGCATGACCTCAGGTAGGAAGGGAGCCATTGAGGCCACTGAGGCCTTTGAGCCAAGTAGAGAATTCTCCCACCCTAGCAAAATTAGCCTGGCAGCTGAAGAAAGCACGATTGCCTTTGTGTATTTTTAGAAGATGAAGTATTGAATCCCACTGCAGTAGTAGTGGTAGAAATAATTAATTTATTGATTACCCACTTGCTAGGTAGTGTTCAATGAGTATTATCTTAATCTCCACAATAACTCTATAAGGTAGTTACAATCATGACTTTCTGGGATGGATATGGTCAATTAGTACTTAGCACCAATTTCCACCTTCTTTGAGGGACATTTCTGTTTTCCAAAGGCTAGAAAACTAGCTCATTTCCTGAATTCCTTGAAGCTAGGGTCTAGATGTGAGATAGATTCCATGGAGTAAAAGCATCTGGGCAAGATTCAGGAGGCAGAAATGAGAGAAAGGGCAATTTTCTGCTATGTTTGCTGTTTTTCACTTTGCAAGAAAAATTATGGAGATACTAATGTCTCATCTCCAGCTTTCAGAGGCATTTGCAGCAGTGTTGGCAGCTGATTTCAGTGGTCCAGTGTCCAGATAATTGCAGTGGCAGTGGAGGCTGATGTCCGAATAGTCCAAACAGTCCCTGAGATGGTGTGTTCTGGACCTCAGGTACTCTAGTGGCAAGCTGCTGGTTCCTCACCATCCTGATTGTGACAAAGGTCACATGATTATCTGCGATGTTTCAGGAGTCATTTCTACATACTCCATCTAGAGTCCTGCCTTCAGCCCTTCCAATAATTTTTAAAGTACTTAATTCCAGTATTAACTCCCTTTGTGCCTCAAAATTCCTATGGTGATTTCTGATTCCTGAATTAAACTTTTTTTATACAGATGAGGAAATGGTGTCTTAGAGAGTATTTTAAAAGGTTGCCCAGCTAATAAGAGGTAGATCAAGAACTCTATGCCCATTAAATTAAAAAGTGCTCCAAAATTTAGAACTAGAGTGAAGAATTCATTGGCTATATTTCTAATAGATTTGACAAAGCAAAGTACTGCAGAGCCAAGTTCACATGTACTTTCTTCCCACTCTTAAACCTATGGGTTGCACTTGTGATTGCGGTAGGTGCTTAACTTAATTGGTTTGCATCCATGCCGGGACCTCTGGGATGCCACTTACATAACTCATCCACAGAAGTCTGTCTTGCCAATAAGTGCTTGCAGAAGGCTCTCACTCAGTAGCCACATTAAACACGGGGCTCCGTTCCCTGTAACTAGCTACTTACCTACCCTAAGTGTTGGAGCCAGAGGAGCTGAGGACAAAGGAATCATCACAGTACTGAGAACTTACCATGTGCCAGGCATTGTTCTGCTATTTCACAATATTTTCTGGTATAATCCTCACAGAAACCCTGGGAGCTAAGCATGGTTATGATTCACATCTTAAAGATTAGGAAATTGAAGCACACAGATTAAGTCATCTGCCCAAGTTCATGCAGCCTGTGAGTGGTAGAGCCTAGATACCAATGCAGTGGTCTCTTATTTATAATGCTATACCATCTTCCGGTCATACTCAGAATTTTATAAGTTTTTCTGTACCATGGTAAACTGCATGAAATCCTCTCTATATGAGATCAGAAATAAATAAACAACAAAAAAATAATAATGCGTGGTGGCTTCCTTTAGGATCAGTCCCTCTCTGCTTTGCTTCTTTCCACCCCAGCTCCAGCAGGATGTGCCCTCTTCCAGGCACTGATGAGGTGGTGTTTCTGTTTTGTGTTTTGTTTTTTGAGACGGAGTTTTGCTCTTGTTGTCCAGGCTGGAGTGCGATGGCGCAATCTCGGCTCATCGCAACCTCCGCCTCCCAGGTTCAAGCAATTCTCCTGCCTTAGCTTCCCCAGTAGCTGGGATTACAGGCATGTGCCACCATGCCCGGCTAATTTTGTATTTTTGGTAGAGATGGGGTTTCTCTATGTTGGTCAGGCTTGTCTCAAACTCCCAACCGCAGGTGATCCACCCACCTTGGCCTCCCAAAGTGCTGGGATTACAGGCATGAGCCACCGCTCCTGGCCAAGTGGTGTTTCTGAATAAGCCAGACCAGGATATGGTCAACCTCACCGCACCAGTTCTCATGGCTACACTTGTTTGCTCCATTCTTCTTTCTGTCAGCAAGTAACAGTCACCTCATACACAACGGTTTCCCTTTCCATGGGCATACAGGACACAGACAGGTACCGTCATAGCACAAACATGTGGGCACAGAGAAAGCAATAAAAGATATTACTAGAAAATGGTTAGACTTGGCAGTTTCATGAAAATTTAAAATCAGAGTAAACACAAGCCTCTCTAATTAGACAGCCCTCTTTCTCCTGACCAGCGTTTCTACCAACCCTCATTTCACCTAGAAATAGATCTTCACGAAGACGAGTATCTTTTTAAAATTCTGCACTACAGAGAGCCAGACTAAGATGGCTCTGTCGAAATTACAAAACACTATACTTTCAAATAGCTGCTGAATTATTTAGTGACTTTACACTGTCCAAATGCGGGGCTCTTTGGGTAGACAATGTCTTGGTTTCCCTCCTATCTCTTTTGTTATGACATTCAGTAAATGGAGAGATATTGCCCTTCTTAATAATTTATAAAATAATAATCCACATTAAGGATCAGGCTCCTCTGATAGGTTTGGGGTTTCAAATCAGGTAGTCAAGAGAATGAGAAGCTCAAAATTCTCTTCTAGCTTAGTTCAGTGATTGGTCCCAGCATACTCAAGCTTAACTTTTCAGTATTTGCTTCTTTTTCATCTCAACTTTTCCTCCTTCCTTGTGTGGTTTCTTGAACTATAAACTGTGCTTGCTATCACTTCTTGGCATCTGACTATCTGGTTTGGCCTTATGATGAAATACATCCTCTGAGAAGCAGAGAGCTGAACAATGTGTTATTGTCATGCACTTGACATTTCAAAGTTGCCTACTTACGTTGGCAAAGTCATTCCTTTCCTCATCTGTTTGGAAGGAAAGAAAGTAAAATGGAAGGAGGGAAGGAAGGAAGGAAGGAAGGAAGGAAGGAAGGAAGGAAGGAAGGAGGGAAGGAGGGAAGGGGGGAAGGAAGGAAGGAAGGAAGGAAGGAGAGAGAGACAGGGAGGGAAAGGAGAAAGAGAAAGGGAGGGAGGGAGGGAAGAAGGAAATGACGGCGGCAGGGAGAAAGGAAGGAAGGAAGGAAGGAAGGAAGGAAGGAAGGAAGGAAAGAAGGAAGGAAGGAAGGAAAGAAAGAAGGCAGGCAGGCAGGCAGGCTGGCTGGCTTATTTAACATCGGAAGGCTGGTGTGGTGGCTCATGCCTGTAATCTCAGCACTTTAGGAGGCCAAAGCGGGTAGGTCACCTGAGGTCAGGAGTTCGAGGCCAGCCTAGCCAATATGGTGAAACCCCTTCTCTACTAAAAATACAAAAATTAGCCAGGCGTGGTGGCGGGTGCCTATAATCCTGGCTACTCAGCAAGTGTTTCTGACTGACTGAATAATCAATCCTCAAAAGAACATTCTCCTCCACTTCCCAGGGCCCTGGAGCTGCCCAGTGCTGTCCTAGCCACTCCACACTGGGTTCAGCATAGGTCTCAGTAGGGCACGGTACTATCAAAGGACAACCCTACACAGACCATGAGTCACAGGAAAGTTTCAACAGCTTAGGAAGCTGAGGCAGGAGAATCGCTTGAACCTGGGAGGCAGAGGTTGCAGTGAGCTGAGACCGTGCCATTGCACTCCAGCCTCGATGACAAGAGCAAAGCTCCATCTCAAAAAAAAACAAAAACAAAGACAAAAAACAAAGATTGGGATAGGCTTGGGTGTGTGATCTCTTGTCTCCAGGGTGCAGATGCATTCCCTCACCTCTGTGTATAATTTATGGTAAGATTCATGTGAATTCTGTGACAGCTACAGCAATTATTAAAATGAACAGGTATCCGCTTATCCAAAGCCAGGGAGTTCTAAAAGCTCTGCCAGTTCCTCAAGAGCAAGGATCCTGCCTTTTTCATCATTGTTCCCCCAACAGGATTTAGTATAGTGCCTTGCATGTCCATCCGGTATGTATTAATTCAGAGCTTACAGTTCTCACTGAGTATATACAGAGAAGAGTAAGACCTAGAATGTAAGCAGGTGAACAAATATTACAAGTATGCTAAGTGCTATAAAAATCACATGTACACAAGGCTGTGGGAGAACAGAGAAAGGGGCTACTGACTGATTCAGCCTAGGGAAGACAGGGAAGTATCACACAGGCAGTTGCATTTAGGGAAGGACTTGAAGGATGGATGGAGGGAACAGCATGTGAGCTACAGCAGCTGGAGAGTATGACACAATGGGGATACAGTGATACTTCTGAGTATTTGAAGCAGAGAGTTCCTGCCAAATATAAGTGGAGTGGAGGCTGAAAAGATAGGTAAAGGAACTTGTGTAACACGCTTCAGATTTCCTGGGATTGTTGGCAAGAGTGGGGGGAATAGGCAGTTTCACACATTACTGGTGAGTGCACTCAAGGCATAACCTTTATGGAGCACAAATTGGCAATATCTACCAGAAGTAAAAATGTATATCCCCTTTAACATGGCAGTTATATTATACATTTAGGAATTTATCCTATTGATATATTGTAAAATTACCTATGTACAAGAATAGTTATAATAGCATTGCTCACAAAAGCAAAAGACTGGAAAAAACAAAACTCAATTCTATTAACAGGGATTAGTTAAATAAATTATGGTACATCCATAGAATGGAATACAATGGGTAATTGTCAAAAAAATCAGTGAATTCCTTATATACTGACAGGGAATAAACTCCAAGATATAGCAAGTGTAATAAGAAAAGTATAGAACGGTATGCATAGACTGTTACCATCTAGAGAGAAAAAGAAAACATGAAAACACAAATGCATAAATATATATTTATACACACATACATAAACATGTATATGAGCAAATATATTCTTATAATTAATAAAACATCTCTGGAAAGATACACAAACACATTGATAATAGCTCTGGGTGGATGGGAAGAGTAGAAAGAAGAATTTTTGCTGTATTCCATTATACATCTCTTCAATTTTAAACTATGTGAATGTAACACCTAGTCAAAGAAATTGAATACAATTAAAACTTTTTAAAAAGAGGTATAACAGAATCAGACATGTTATTCAGGAGCGTGAGCACTGTGAGGATCAAGAACCAGGAGGAAAGAGACCAGAGGCAGACAGACTAACTCAGAGGCTATTGCCTACACCAGTCATGAGGTGGTGAACTCAGTGGCAGCGGGCATGAAGGAAGGCCACAGATTTCTGATATCATTTGGGGGTGATTATACTTAGCTTATCTTGACCATTTACTATAGCCCAGGCAGGAGCCATTTTATTCCTCCTACCAGCACAAGAGTTTTTGTGGGGGGTTTTGTTTTGTGTGTGTGTGTGTGTGTGTGTGTGTGTGTGTGTTTTTCACAAGTCCCATAGTAAAGAGATTTTATTTGTCCCATTTTACAGAGGAGGAAACTAAAGCTCAGAAAGATTAAGTGACTTACCAAAAGTCACACAGGGAGAGTAAATGGGTTCAAACCCCTACCCCACACCACACTGGGGGCCTTTGTTGCAGCCGAGTGAGTAACCAGATCGGGGGCAACTGGATAAAGGGAGGAACCCAGGAGAGAGCATGGAAGCCTTTTGGCAGCTGTGAAAGACCGCTCTAGCTCCTGAGGTCATAGATGGCTCTGTGAAAGGGTATGTATCCTTGTCTGTGGGCTAGAATTTAGAGCACTCCTTGAGGGGCCTGTGGTTCCAATGTCTTGAGATCTACTCCAACACTGGGAAAAGTCCAGACCTCCCTAAGGTCTACTGAAGCCAGAAGCTCCATAAGACTCAATTCTTCCAGTCTCCCCAGCAGGGATTCGATTCACTGGCTCTGGGGGCTTGCCAGGGCAAGATGTGCCTCTCCCTCCCCAGCAGGAAGAGCTAGAAAGGGGGTTCCCCGGGGTGCCGTTTAGCTGGAATGGGCTCCATATTTTCCTTTCCCATCTCCCTGCAGTATCAAGTGTGTGACTATTGATTTCTCCCTGCATTTGTTTTTGTTATTCATTATTTATGGGATCATTTTTCCATCGTTCGTGCATGAAGGCAAATTTTGTGTAAAAATCAATTGAGTGAGCACCGCCGATGGCTTGTTGCGTTTTCTTGGCTTTCATCTCTGAGGCATCAGTTCTCAGGAGATGCAGAGCAGGAGATGGGATTAGGGGCATGCCAGAGTGGGAAGGGGAGGTGAGGACAGGGCAGGGTTAAAAACCTGCCTCAAGAGTCCTAGCCTGTGGAATCACTTTTCATCCCTCCAACATTCTGCTGAGCTCTCCTGGAAGTCTACGTAAGGATACATGTCTTCCTGCCCTCATCTCATCCCTACTTCCCTTGCCCCTTTGCCGGGCTGCCTCGATGAAGGGGTGGAGTTCCAGCTGTAGAACCATTTCCATTTCATATAGATTTATTTCAATGTAGAAGCCCATAAGACCCTTCAGGATTGAGGCTTGGGGGCCTGCTCTCTAGTGGCTCACCTTGAAGACTCCAGGGAAGTCACCCTGAAAGATCAGACATGGGAGAGTGGGACTAAGAGCAGGGCTGACATTTAAAAGCATCTGCTGTATGTCAAGTCAGGCTGAGTGCTTTGCTTATATTCATATTTGAGCTTCAGCACAAATATGTGTGAGGTAAGTGAGTATAAAGAAAGGAGCAAGGAGCCGGGCGCGGTGGCTCATGCCTGTAGTCCCAGCACTCTGGGAGGCCAGGGCGAGTGGATCACCTGAGCTCAGGAGTTCAAGACCAGCCTGCCCAAGATGGTAAAACCCTGTCTCTACTAAAAATACAAAAATTAGCCGAGCATGGTGGCACACATCTGCTGTCCCAGCTACTTGGGAAGATGAGGCAGGAAGATCACTTGAGCCCAGAAGGTCGAGGCAGCAGTAAGTTATGATCGCACCACTGCACTCCAGCCTGGGCAAAAAAGTGAGACCCCACCTCCTTCCCTGCAAAAAGAAGGAAGGAAGGAAAGAAGGAAGGAAGGAAGGAAGGAAGGAAGGAAGGAAGGAAGGAAGGAAGGAAGGAAGGAAAGAAGAGAGGGAGGGAGGGAGGGAAGGAAGGAGGGGTGGCCAAGGGATTTGGTGTCAGAAAGTCTTGGTTAAAGTCCCTATTAGTCCCTTCCTAGATATGTGACCTTGGATAAGATATTTAACCTCTCTGTGCCACAGTTTCTTACTTGTAAAATTGGGATAACATTACTGCTTACCTCATATGAGGCCCTGCATTTAAGGGTAGGTGTCCGTGGCTTATGGTAAAGATTCAATCCCTAAAAGCTGGCTCCTTTATTCCTTCATCCACCAGCTTAAATGTCACTTCCTCAGAGAGCCCATCCCTTTTAACCCTAGCTACAGTGGGTACTTCTAACCCTGGCAGTGACTTTCTGTCATACCACCCTTCGTTTCCTTCTTGTGTGCATCATGATCTATAACGCTCTGGATTATTTGGGAACTGCCTCATCTCTCCTCATGCTTCAGTTAAAACATAAGTTCTATGAGGACATGAACTTGAGTGTCAGAATCTAGTATGGTGCACATGTGGCAGATGGTGAATTCTCAATAAATGTAAGTTACTATTGCCATCATTCTCGTTTTCCAGATGGGGGCATAGAGGCCAGGCTGAGTAACCTGCCCAAGCATCACTAGGTAAGTGGCACAGCTGGCATTCCCACCCAGTGTGTCTGACACCAAAGCCATGCTCTTTCCACCCCCAACTGGTTTGTTTTCTTTTTTTTCTTTTTTTTTTGACGGAGTCTCACTCTGTCACCCACGCTGGAGTGCGATGGCACAAACTCTGCTCACTATAATCTCTGCCTGCTGAGTTCTCCTGCCTCGGCCTCTGGAGTAGCTGGGATTACAGGCGTGCACCACCACACCTAGCTAATTTTTATATTTTTAGTAGAGACAGGGTTTCACCATGTTGGCCAGACTGGTCTCAAACTCCTGACCTCAAGTAATCCACCTGCCTTGGCCTCCCAAAGTTCTGAGATTACAGGCGTGAGCCACCATACCCAGCCGCACTCCTCCAACTTTCGTGTTGCCACGAATTCAAATTCAGGTTAATGTTTGGCAAAACTAGGAACTAGTCAAATGTTTTTTGCAGCACTTCTCCCTGTGCCACATCCTCTTCCCTTTTTAAATCTACTTTTAAAGTTTGGCAGTGGCCAACCGAGATCTGAGGCTACATTTCTTAGCAAGTGTTTCTGACTGACTGAATAATCAATCCTCAAAAGAACATTCTCCTCCACTTTCCAGGGCCCTGGAGCTGCCCAGTGCCATCCTAGCCATCCCACACTGGGTTCAGCCTAGGTCTCAGTAGGGCATGGCACTGTCAAAAGACAACCCTACACAGACCATGAGTCACAGGACCATGAGTCACAGGAAAGTTTCAACAGACCCTACACAGACCACGAGTCACAGGAAAGTTTCAACAGCTTTGCTCCTCACTGAGTCCATCAGGGGATTGGTACATAATTTGTAAAATTCAGCATGGTTCTTCAGTTTTTCAAATGACAGGTTGCCTGGGCCACATGGGGATTTCTCATTCACTCAGAGTTTTGTCTAAGAGTCTGCCCCACTCCTCTTGTAGAAGAACATGCTGATCTCCATTTGAAGGGGCTTTTAAAAACCAGAAGGGACACAGCTTGCTGGGGGAAGGTCTGTAGGCCACATACGTGTTTTGTTTTGTTTTAAGAGAAAAGTGAGAAAGACAAGGAAATCAAGATTCTACCTCCACACCATCCAGGACTAAGTTCTCTCCCAAAGATCACCCAAGTGGGCATATATGACTCAAGGAACAAGAGGCAAAGCATTCAGGATGCCTTTAGAAGCTTTAGATCTAAGAACCGTCTAAGACTGGGAAAGATTTGGGATAGAAAAGACCCAGAAAATCTGGGAGACCCCTGGAAGACATCTAGACCAAGGGTCTGCAAACTATGACCTGACACCTAAAGCTGGCCTACTGCCTGTATTTATAAATAAAGTGTTACAGGACCACAGCCATACCCATTTGCCCACTTATTTCTGTATTATATATGGTTGCTTCTGCACTGCAATGGTAGAGTTAAGTAGTTGCAACAAAAATTGATGGCCACAAATCCTGAAATATTTACTATTTAACTGGTTACAGAAAAAGTTTGCCACATTGTTTCCTAAACTGGGTTCTGAGAAAAACTAGCATCCCTGGAATCATGGTTATTAAGAAAAAAACAGGTGGAGGGAAGAGTTTACCATTTGGTCAAATATGTTTAAGAAATGCTCCATTCTGAAAAGACTACAAAGTTTTGCAGTTAAAACAAACAGCAACAACAACCAAAAAAGTACTCTTTGAAAATCTCCCAAGTTTATTTTATTTGTCCATGGGATATTTTCTATGGTAAAACAATATGTCTGGAGTTACCAGTGGGTGCGTGGATGCAATTTGATAAATATCTATATAGCTCATTTATTCCAAAATGTCAGTCATTTTATGACCTTTTCGATATTTGCCAATTGTATGTACAACCCACATACTATTTATTGAATGTATTTACTAAACATTTTTCTTTAATTACTCCCTTTTAAAACTTGGTCTCAACCAGTCAACAATATCCATGAAATTATGCACTCGAGATACATGCATGTGTGTGTGTATATAGGGGGGTGGGTTGAGCTATAAAAATAGTCATATTATTCTATATACCCACTTAATTATCTACATACTACCCATAGAAGATGATATAACACATTTTAAGATATATTGGATAAGTTAAATTAAATTAAAAATCCAGTTCCTCAGTTGCATTAACCACATTTCAAGTGCTCAATAGCCACCTGTGCCTGGTAGCTACCATACCGGATAGTGCAGATACAGAACATTTCCATAATCTCAGAAAGTTTTACCAGACAGCACTGGGCCTTTCTAGAATCTTTTTTTTTTTTTTTTTTTTTTTGAGATAGTTTTGCTCTTGTTGCCTAGGCTGGGGTGCAATGATGCAATCCCGGCTCAATGCAACCTCTGCCTCCCGGGTTCAAGCAGTTCTTCTGCCTCAGCCTCCAAAGTCGCTGGCATTACAGGTATGTGCCACCATGCTCAGTTAATTTTGTACTTTTAGTAGAGATGAGGTTTCACCATGTTGACCAAGCTGGTCTCCAACTCCTGGCCTCAGGTGATCTGCCCACCTCAGCCTCCCAAAATGCTGGCATTACAGGCGTGAGCCACCGTGCCTGGCCTCTAGAATATTTTAAAATTATTCAGCATTGTTGCTTCCCTCACTGTCCGCACCCCCTACTGAATTGTTTATAACTCTTCCAGCAAACCCTGAGAAGGATAGCTATCAGGACCAAAGCCAATACTCTTTCTTCATCTTATCTCCTTACCAGAGCCCACCATCTTCCCCAAATAGTCTACTTCTCTCTCTCTTTCTCTCTCTTTCTCTCTCTCTCTCTCTCTCACACACACACCCTGTACTCCAATGCCACAGATTTCTACCCTTTGGTCTATACAAGAAAGAGCCAGAGCTGCCTTCAGGGACCCAAAAGCCAGCCTAGAACCTACTAGAATGGCAAAGACTGAACATGGGAGCTTCCTCATTCTGGGCTGCAGGCTCCCAACATGCAAACGGAAAAAGATTGGATTGGATCAAGTATAACATATTTGTGATCTGTGAGCTACACCTGGCTTACGTATGTGTTTAGTTTGAAACACGTGATTTTTAAATTTTTATTTTATGGCAAGAGAGATAAGGTGACATCACATTTTAGAAATCTAAATTGCCAGCTTCTCAGGAAAAATCAGATTTGCTCACATTCTGCTTATGTCTCCACACAGCAATTACCAGCTGAAGCTGAGTAACTTCTGCCCCCTTAAAGCCAGGCACATGCTAACTGGTTCACCTCAATCTGCACCACTCTGCTGCCCAGTGCCCAGTGTGTGGCTATTCAAGGATATTATAGTGTTTCTTTGGACCTATGTGAGAATTATGTACTATGTGGCAAAATAAATGGGAATACATTGGTTTTCAAGGGCTGTTTGATCCCTGTGATTGGAACCTGCATTTATTAGCAGGCTTGATGAGTGTGGGGCTGGTCTGCTGTTTTCCTAAATTTGAATATCTTCAAGCCTATGATATTTCTTCCCAATGTAACATATTACTTGGCCTCTAGAGAAATGGTACTTAATTTTAGAAGAGGTCACAGATGCCTTTGGGAATTTGATAAAAGCTGTAGACTTAGTAAGTGTGGGAATATACACATAAAAACACAAAGGTTTGCATACAGTTTCAGGGGGTACAAAGACACCCCCTCGCCCCCAGCACATCCCTGGCTCTCCGAGGAGTCCTCAGATCTTTATTCAGAATCCCTGCCCTGGAGACTTCCCCTTAAAGTAGGACATTGGTTGTTTACATCAGCTCCATTCTCTCCCAAAACTTAATATTACAATAATAATAAAAGAGTATTTAAAGCATAAGCCTACAGGGACAAAGAAAATGAGAAAGAAGACAACTGCCAAAAAAAAAAAAAAGTTGGACACTGGAAAGTAAATAGATAAGAAGTCATTGGGATAATAGACTCAAGGTCATTGGTATAATAGACTCAAGGTCATTGGTATAATAGACTCAAGAAAGCTGAATCCTAAGTCCACAGTGGGACTTAGGAGAAGCAATGTGAAATGCACAGCAGATTGTCTACAAGACTTGTGAAGAGACAGTACCACTATCTCTGGAAGTGGGAGTGAAGATAAGGCCGCAAGTGGGCAGATTAGTTGAGGGTCTGTTTAAGAAGCAGTTAGATCCCAGGTTACCTCCCCTACTTGGCACAGCGGGCAACTGCCTTTCCTGAAACTTGGCAGAATACTGGCAATTTATTCATTGGAAACATTTTTTTTAAAGTCATTGTATTTGGGACACCAACTATAGTTAAGGGTGGGAAATCATATTGAAAACAGAAGGATTACTTAAATTATACATTCTAAATGTTGAAAACCCCATTCCTCTTCCTCCACTCAGCATCTTGAACATGAGCAGCCAGACAAACATACTCCAAGCAGGAAATTGAAAGAGTCTTCTCTGAGAATCTAACCAGTCCAAAAAAGGAAAAAAAAAAAATACTACCATTAGGGAACCCCCAAGGAAAGAGCCCAGCTGGTTCACCCTAAATAGCAAACCAAAGTTGGCTGCATGTGGTGGCTCACACCTGTAACCCTAGCACTTTGGGAGGTCGAGACAGGCAGATCAGTTAAGGCTGGGAGTTCGAGACCAGCCTGGCCAATGTAGCAAAACTCTATCTCTACTAAAAATACAAAAAAATCAGCTGAGTGGTGGTGCATGCTTGTAATCCTCCTACTCAGGAGGCTGAGGCACAAGAATTGCTTGAGCCCAGGGGTCAGAGGTTGCAGCGAGCCAAGATCATGCCACTGTACTCCAGCCTGGGCTGCAGAACAAGGCTCTGTCTCAAAAAAATAAAAGAAAACCAAAATAAACAAACCTAACACAGGTGCACGCAGCCTCCAATAAACTTTTTTACCCAATTAACTAAACAGTATCTAATACCAGGAACCAAAATAGATATGTTGAAAATATTGAAAAGCATCATGGAGAAAGAAAACTGATGGAAGGAGAAATTGAAAAGAAACTATTAGTGACACTCTCAGAGGTATTACTGAAGATATGACATTCACGAAACAAGAAAAATATCTTTTTCTGGGCCCAGCGCAGTGGTTCCAATCTCAGCACTTTGGAAGACCAACACAGGACAACTGCTTGAGCCCAGAAGTTTGAGACCAGACTGGGCAGCATATCAAGACCCATCTCTACAAAAAAACTTAAAAATTATGTGAGTGTGGTGGTGTATACCTGTGGTCCCAGCTACTTGGGAGGCTGAGGTGGGAAGATCACTTGAGCCCAGGAGGTCGAGGCTGCAGTGAGCTGTGTTCACACTTCTGCAATGCACTCCAGCCTGAAAGACAGCAAGACCCTGTCTAAAATAAAATAAAACAAAAAAACAAGAAAAAGAACTAAAAAATTTTTTTCTTAAATTTAACGTGCAAAAAGATCTGCTAGAAGCTTTTTAAATGATAAGAGAAATGAAAAACCCAATAGAAAGGTTGGAAGATAAAATTGAGGATGATATAGTTTGCTTCATTTGACTCCCTCCAAATCTTATGTTGAGATTTGATCCCCATTGTTGGAGGGGGGCTAATGAAAGGTGTTTGGGTCATGAGGGCAGATCCCTCATGCCACCTGGGAGGTAATGAGTGATTTCTCACTCTATTAACTGCTGCAAGAGCTGATTGTTTAAAAGATCCTGGCACTCCCCTTCTCTCTCTTGCTTCCCCTCTCCCCTGTGAGCTGCATACTCTGACTCCCTTCACCTTCTGCCTTGGGTGGAAGCAGTCTGTGGCCCTCACCAGATGTGGATGCCCAGTCTTGAACTTTTCCAGACATCACAATCATGAGCCAAATAAACTTTTTCTTTATAAACTGCCCAGCCTCAGGTCTTCCTTTATGGCAACACTAAATGGACTAAGACAGAAGAAAACACAAAATAACAAGAAGGCAAAAAGAGAAAAATAGTACAGAAATATAAGCAACACAGAGAACCAACCCAGTTGGTCTAAATCGAAATAATAGATATTCCAGAAATATAAAAATATGGAACTAAGAACAGAAAACTTCAAGGAAATCGTGCAAGAAAATTTCTCAGGGTGAAAGTTGTGAGTTTCAATATTAAAAAATTGCTCAGCAGAATAAACAAAAAGAATATACCCTATAAGCTTCCAGAAAGTATTTTTTTTCCTGCAAAAATCAAGAATGAGAATTACTGTCCGTAGGCCCAGAATGCAACTAGTCTAGCCCGAAGCAGGTCAGAAGGCTCCAATGGAGACTTCTTCAAAATTAAACTGACAGAACACTTCGCATGTTTGAAAGTCTTGGCCGGGCGCAGTGGCTCACACCTGTAACCCAGCACTTTGGGAGGCTTAGGTGGGTGGATCATGAGGTCAGGAATTCAAGACCAGCCTGGCTAAGATGGTGAAACCCTGTCTCTACTAAAAATACAAAAAAACTAGCCAGGCATGGTGGTGGGCACCTGTAATCCCAGCTACTTGGGAGGCTGAGGCAGAGAATTGCTTGAACCTGGGAGGCGGAGGTTGCAGTGAGCTGAGATCATGCCACTGCACTCCAGCCTGGGCAACAGAGTGAGACGCCATCTCAAAAAAAAAAAAAAAAAGAAAGAAAATCTTGAGAGGAGATTTACATAAATGGTGAGTGTTTGGGGTTAATTAATAATAATTAACAAATACAAAAAAAAAACCAAATGTTAAAAGCCCTAATTATTAATTCCCAGAAAAATTAAATATCATGCAGCAAAGGAAAAGCAACTATAGTATTTTACATGGCTCAGCAGTAAATGTTGCTGGCACACAAAACATGAACACTGAATATTAATATAACCAAAATTAAGATTTGACTGTATTGGAATGGTGAGGAGATGGGAATCAGGGTAGGGAATGAAAGAGAGCACTCTCCTCATCTTTATTAAAGGAAAGTGAATAAAATGCCTACAACTGAATGATCAAGGAGTAATGACATAAACATGACATTTAGAGGTAGTAAGATAATATCAAAAGAACCAGCTAAAAAAGTCGAATGTGATTGCCTTGAAGAATCCAGGGATGAGAATAGGAAGGCTGAAGGATAGTTCTTTTTCATACCAAGCCTTGCTAAACTGTAAACTCTGTACACACATAACATTGATTTTCAAAACAAATTAAAAATACAGGAGTCCTGCTCTGACTCTTGGGAATAACATAAGCATGGCCTAGTTTCTAATTCTATATCCTTCTTGGTTGGAGAACACAGCCTGTGACCACTCCTTTGTTGGCATCAAATCTCTCATCCTTCAGAAAAGAGGCAGCTCTTCTTATACCCCTCCCACCTTTTGAAACCATAGGGGACTGGGTTTCAACTCTGAAGAGTCCAGCTACATACAGGTCAGCAATTGGTTTGTTCTGGAGAAGATGTGCTTCTGTCTTAACACTCCATGTACAAAGAGGAAGGCCATGGGAAAGCTTCATCCATGCAGCTGGTAGCCAGCAGGGAGACAGAGGGAGTGGCTCCATCAGTGAAGTGGTCTAGTGTGGTTGCCAGGAACACACACCTTCCTCTCCAGTTGTTAACTTCCTCCTGTCATTAAAAAAAACAACAACAACAAAAAACAGTCAAGTTCCATAACTTAGTGTCACCTGATGTTAAGCTAAATCACAGGGCTTTGGAGGCTATTTTCTGTCTCTTTAGCTCCATGACTTTTCTCTCTGAAGAGGAAATGGGGAAGAAAGGAGGATATCACTTATAGGTTACATAGTATGCGAACAGTGATATTTAGAAAGGTTGGGACTCGTTCCCAAACATTATAGACAGGTCAAGATAAGGGTGACTGGTCAGCACATAAATTGGTGCTGAATCCTAGGAAATGAGGTACCACTAGTGTCCAATTTGAGTGTAAGCTTCATGCAGGCAGAGGCTGAATATCAAATTCTCCTCTGAGTTTCCAGCACCTTGAGCAGGGCCTATCACAGAGCAGAGTAATGTAACCTTTATTGAATTAACTCATTGTATTTCCAGACCATGGCTGTTTCTGAGGAAGCCAGCTATCTACAAATAAATCAGAAGAAAACTCATTTTTCTTCAGTTCTTCAGTCAACTTGTGCTAGAAAAAAAAAAAATTTAACAACCCAAGTTCCTCAAAAAATTAAAAGTTAAAAATTGAAATACCATATGATCCAGCAATCCCACTACTGGGTATATATCCAAAGAAAATGAAACCATTTTGTCAAAGAGCTATTTGCACTTCCATGTTCACTGCAGCATTATTCACAATAACCAAAATATGGAATAGGCCGGGTGTGGTGGCTCACACCTGTAATCCCAGCACTTAGGGAGGCCGAGGAGGATCACTTGAGCCCAGGAGTTCCCGATCAGCTGGGTAACATGACAAAACCCTGCCATTACAAAAAATAAAAATATTAGCCTTAGTTGGGTGTGGTGGTGCATGCCTGAAGTCCCAGCTACTTGGGAGACTGAGGCAGGAGGATCACTTGAGCCCAGGAGGCAGAGGTTGCAGTGAGCCAAGATAGCACCACTGCACTCCAGCTTAGGTGACACAATGAGACCCAGTATCAAAACACATATGGAATCAACCTAAGTGTTAAGTGTCCATCAGTGGGTAAGTGGATAAAGAAAATGTGGCATACCTACACAATGGAATACTATTCAGCCTTTAAAAGAAGGAAATTCTGTCATTTGCAACAACTTGAATGAACACAGAGGACACTATGTTAATGAAATAAGACAAATACCTCATGATCTCACCTACGTATGGAATCGCAAAAAGTTGAACTCATAGAAGCAGTGAGTAGAATGGTGGTTACCAGGGGCTAGGGTGGTTACTGGGGAGGAGCGGTTGGCGGGGATGTTGGTCAAAAGATACAAAATTCCAGTTAGGAGAAATAAGTTCAAGAGATCTATTGTACAACATGGTGACTATAGCTCATAACAATGTATTTTATTCTTGAAAATCTCTTTAAGAGAGTGGATTTTAAAGTGTTCTCACTACAGAAAATGGTAAGTATATGAGGTCACACAGACATTATTTAGTTCTATTTGGCCATTTCACAATGTATACATATTTCAAAATATCATGTCATACATCATACATATCTATAATCTGGGGGTCAATTAAAAGAAACAAATATATATACACTTCGGGGTATTCATAATCATTTTATTTATTTATTTATTTATTCATTTATTTTGAAACAGACTTTCACTCTGTCACCCACGCTGGAGTGCAGTGGCGCAATCTCAGCTCACTGCAACCTCTGCCTTCTGGGTTCAAATGATTCTCCTGCCTCAGCCTCCCGAGTAGCTGGGATTACAGGTGCCCGCCACCATGCCTGGCTAATTTTTGTATTTTTAGTAGAGACTGAGTTTCACCCTGTTGGCCAGGTCTTGAACTCCTGACCTCAGGTGATTCACCCACCTCAGCCTCCCAAAATGCTAGGATTACAAGTGTGATCGGCCTCATAATCATTTTAATCATTCTATTTATTTTATGTTGGGTCAAATGAAGATCTTTAGAAGTGCTCAGCATCAAATACTTTGTTATTCTTTCTCCTGTATGTAATTAAAAACGAAAATACTACAACATAAAATACAGGAGAGGAGGCCCAGCACAATTCTGAATTTGACTACTAGGATGCTTTTTTTCTTAACACCAAATAGTGAAGTCTTCCAAAGCATCTTTTCTTATTTTGGGTATTTTCGACTCGCAAGTGCCCTATGTGTACGTTTAGGCTGAGTTTATGTGATTAAGCCCTGTCTTAGAGCTTTCTTTGTTTCTTTCTTTCTTTTCTTTTTTTTTTTTTTTTTTTCTTTTTTTTTTTTTGAGATGGAGCCTCACTCTGTTGCCCAGGCTGGCATGCAGTGACACAGTCTCAGCTCACTGCAACCTCTGCCTCCCAGTTCAAGCAATTCTCATGCCTGGGCCTCCTGAGTAGCTGGGACTACAGGTGTGCACCACCACGCCTGGCTAAATTTTGTATTTTTAGTAGAGAAGGGGTTTCACCATATTGGCCAGGCTGGTCTCGAACTCCTGACCTCAAGTGATCTGCCTGCCTCGTCCTCCCAAATTGCTGGGATTACAGGTATGGACCACTGTGACTGGCCTGTCTTAGAGCTTTCTATATAGCCTATTGCTTCTGGATACACAAAGGCTCAAATGAAAACCTAAAAATAGTCAGTAATCTTCGCAAGCACTTTGACACTCTGTGATCAGGAAAAAGGAGACAAGGGGGCAAAACTGAGCAGGCAGAAGGTCTCACTCTGTCAGCCAGGCTGGAGTGCAGTGGCATAAACATGCTGACTGCATGCAGCCTCAACCTCCTGGGCCCAAACAATTCTCCCACCTTAGCCTCCCAAGTAGCTGGGATGACAGGTGCACACCACCAGGCCCGGCTTATTTTTTTAATTTTTTGTAGAGATAGGGTCTCACCATGTTGCCCAGGCTTGCCTTGAACTCCTGTGCTCAAGCGACTTTCCCGCCTCGGCTAAAAATGGGAGAGAAGATAAAGCCAGGCCAGCAGACAAAAGGCAATGAAGGCCCTCAATCTAGTTCCTACTCCACAAAACCATTTCTAAGTGACAGTGACATTTCCTCTGAAGTCTTAATTCTCCCTATGCTAACACTATAGACTGAAAAGTATTTGAATTTTTTTGTTTTGCTTTGCTTTTTTTTTTTTTTTCCTTTGGGACAGCATCTTGCTCTGTCGCCCAGGTTGGAGTGCAGTGGCACAATCACAGCTCACCAGCTTCACTCTCCCGGGCTTAAGCAATCCTGCTGCCTCAGCCTCCTAAGTAACTGGGACCAGAGGCATGCACCACCATGCCCAGATAATGTTTGCATTGTTAGTAGAGATGGGGTTTCGCCATGTTGCCCAGGCTGGCCTTGAACTGAACTCAAGTGATCTGCCTGCCTTGGCCTCCCAAAGGAGGTGTAAGTGATTGCACCTGGCCTGAGTTTTTCTAATATAGTAAGTTGATAAAGGAATAGAGCCTAATATTTTTATCAGTATCAACTTTAAATCTATATCTTGGTATTCCAAAGACAAATGGAAAAAGTAAAACTATTAAAATAATATTTATATTCTATGCTATTTTAAGGAAGTTGTAAGTTTTTTTGATGAGCTAGTACCTTTATATTTTACACCGGTGGGCTCTAGGAATGAACAATCATTTATAGCAGCATCAGCTCTCAGGACGGAAAGAGATGTCATCTCACTGCCCCCACTCTCCCTGACAGTATAACTCACTAGAATCTCTGCTCAAATCCTCAGACAGGGGCTCACAGCACGGCCCTCGCCTTCAACTGTGTTGACTGCCACAGCCTTCTTCCTTGAAAGGAGCTGAAATCTTTTTCTCTGTGACTTATTTCCTATCTAGCTACACCCCTGGGGCCCCATAAAACAAAAGTAAGCCTTCTTTCCCATAAAAGCCCTTCAGATTTCAGCCTTAAAAACACAAGTCCATTTTCTTCTACAGGAGTAAGCTTGACACCACTCTCAAGGCAAGACCGTCCTGGTTTTAACTCCTAGGTTCTAGCATTTATTAGTTGTTTGACTTTGGACAAGTTGTTTAACTTTCCTGGTGCCTAATTTATAAAATGTGTAATATAATACATATACTTTACATAGGTATATAAAACATTTTAGAAAGTGAAGTATTTTGAATATATGAACACTGCATACCTTTTAAAACTCCTTTCTTGGCAAGTTGCAGTGGCTCACACCTGTAATCTCAACACTTAGGGAGGGCAAGGTGGGAGGATCACTTGAGGCCAGGAGCTTGAGGCTGCAATGAGCTATGCACTGCAGGGATTACAGGCGCCCACCACCATGCCTGGCTAATTTTTGTATTTTTAGTAGAGACAGGGTTTCGCCCTGTTGGCCAGGCTGGTCTCGAACTCCTGACCTCAGGTGATTCACCCACCTCAGCCTCCCAAAGTGCTGGGATTACAAGCATGATTGGCCTCATAATCATTTTAATCATTCTATTTATTTTATGTTGGGTCAAATGAAGATCTTTAGAAGTGCTCAGCACTTCCAAAGGCTGCAGTGAGCTACGATCATGCCACAACACCCCAGCCTGGGAGACAGAATGAGATTCTGTCTCCAAAAGAAAAATGAAATAAAATTCATTTCTTTCCTTCGCCTTTTGAGGGACAGGGTGTCATGAGGAGGATAGTAAGCAAGAACAACTCATTCACTGACTCAAGTTCAAATATTTGTTAAATAGCTATTCTTCTAAAGTGATTGGTAGAAAAGGTGTTTTATTGTTATTTACCATATATTAACTACATTCCTTTTAGTTATCATCTTTGCCCTACAACAAAACTGTTGCATTAGAATTTATTTCCAAATTGGGCTACTTGTTCTTATGAGCCACATGTCACTGTGCAGAATTGCAGTTGTAAACAAAGGTTCTGAATGCTGCATCAATCTACTCCATGATACACAGCAGTGTGTGTATGTGCAGACACACAGGCTCATAGACTGAATGTTTGTGTATCCCCAAAATTAATATGTTGAAGCTCCAATCCCCAGTGTGATGGTATTTGGAGTTGGGGCCTGTGGGAGGTAATTAGGTCATAAGGATGGACTCTCATGAATTTTGTTAGTGCCCTTTGAAGAAGAGACATGAGAGAAATGGTCTCTCCTTCTCTTGGCCATGTGAGGACACAGTGAGAAGGTGGCCATCTGTAAACCAAGAAAAAGGCCCTCATCAGACATCAAATATGTGGTCACCTTAATCTTTAACTTAGCAGCCTCCAGAACTGTGAGAAATAAACTGTTGTTTAAGCCACCTTGCCTGTGCTATTTGTTACAGCAGTCCAAGCTGTCAAGCTCACGTACATGTTTGGCAAAAC
Source organism: Symphalangus syndactylus (assembly GCF_028878055.3). Taxonomy (NCBI): domain Eukaryota; kingdom Metazoa; phylum Chordata; class Mammalia; order Primates; family Hylobatidae; genus Symphalangus; species Symphalangus syndactylus. The sequence goes on from NC_072429.2 coordinate 40,508,895, forward strand.
AGTCAGAGATGTATTGTTGACATGGAATGCAAAATATATACCACCTTTAATGAAATAAAAATTGACATAAGATTTGTGTTTCAGAGTATATACCCAGACTCCAGTGTGAGGCACTTTGGTTGAAAAAATGATACTTATAAGAAACCTTTTCCTCACTCTGGGCAAGAAATCATAATTCTCTGCAGGGAGATTGTGAAAAATATAGATTCCTGGGTCCCTAGAACTACAATGTCATATTTTCTAGTGAGAGGATCTCTAAGAACTCTTCCCAGCTCACATGCTAGGATTTCATATGTCTAACAGTGATAACATAAAATATTTGAGTCAATATTATTAAAGCCCCTCTTGTGATGGAAAAACCCTACTGTTACAGTCCGAGAAATACAGGTCTTCCCTCATTAACCTAACACAATTAATAGAAGAGATTGGGCCATCCTACACAAAGCCATAAGCAGTAGTAAAATGCTAAAGGCAAAAACAACTAAGAAGTAGAAAGCATAGAACAGACAGAAGTTCTGGAGAGTTGGGGATGGAAGAATTGAAGGTAATCCAAGTTTTAATCATTTTACCTGGGCAATCTGACCAGTAACTCAGACCCCAAAGGCTGAATGAACTCACAGCTGCAAATATTAACACAAGTCAGGAGGATAGAAAAATGAAGGTCTGAGAGGAGAGAACAAGTGGTCTGGTTAGCTTTTTTTTTTTTTTTGAGATGAAGTCTCACTCTGTCACCTATGCTGAAGTGCCGTGGCAGGATCTCGACTCACTGCAACCTCCACCTCCCGGGCTCAAGCAATTCTCCTGCCTCAGCCTCCTGAGTAGCTGGGACTACAGGCACATGCCAACATGCCCAGCTAATTTTTGTATTTTTAGTAGAGACAGGGTTTCACCATGTTGGCCAGGCTGGTCTCAAACTCTTGGCCTGAAGAGATCTGCCTGCCCCGGCCTCCCAAAGTGCTAAGATTCCAGGCCTGAGCCACCACCAGCATTTTCTTATCTGTGGACTCCAGCCAGAGCTGGGGCAGGTTTGGGTACTACCTTGCCCAGCCCACAACAAACCACAGTCCCTCTGCCCCCAGACCTAGTGATGGGGCTGGGCCTCCCTAGACCTACTGATAAACTGGCTTGGCGGAGCCAGGACTATTTAGTCTAACAAAATGTTTTAATTTTACCCACCTCACCTGCCCACCCTGCCATTTATTTTTAAACTTACAAACTGTGAGTATTTTTATTTTTTCAATGGTGAGTAATGATTTGGGGGATCTCGTTTCTGCCAATGGTCTTAGAAGCCTGAATTCTGGGAACCCAAGAGATAGCATACTTGATAGCCCTTCTCCCAGCTCTACTTGGATTGTACAACTATCTTTTCACAAACAAAATAGAAAAATAAAATAAGCCAAAATAAATATAAACATAAGACATGCCAGTGTCTATGCTTATTAGCTCACGTAATGCTACAGCTGGCAGCCTCAGAGATCGTCTGGTTCAACCCTCTCATTTTACCGTTAGGGAAAGAAGGGCTAGGGCAGGGAAGTCCCAGCTCAAAATCTCAATTCTGCTTGTTGGCAGAACCAGTTAAAAAAATTTTAACCTAGCTTATGACCCCTTATGTGGTGCTTTTTTCACTCCACCATGCTGTCTCTTGGGAGACTATTGATCTGAAAAATAATTTTGTCAAAGCCATCTGGAGTCTTTATTGGCAATTGGCTCATCATCTAATTGGCACTTTATTTTTGCCTTCAGTAAAATTCTTCCCAGTTTGCTAAACTGGGTTCAGTGCTTATAAGTATTTGACCCTAAATTTGGATGGTCACATAAAGAAAGCCCTTTAGTTTACCTAGTTTTGAGGGCTCCTAACCTGGGACCCAGGAATTTATGGGTTGAGTCAGGGGATCCATGACTTCTACAAGTTAGCAAAAATTTTGAGTGCACAAAGGTACATTTATTTCTGGGTAAGGGACACAGTTTTCTTCAAATTTTCAAGGGATTCCATGAGTCCTCACCAACTTTGAACTACTGAACTATCTAGCTCGATTTCTTCAAGTTAGAGTTGAGGAAGCTGAGGCACTGAGAAGTGAATAGACTTGCCAAGGTTAAACAGAACAGAGTAAAGCCTAGAACTCAGATCTCTTTGTGTATATTCTAAATTCTTTCCCACTACACCAGCAGGCCTGTGTATTTGTATTCTCATCCGAGATGATTCTGTTTCCCTGAGCTCACTCTCTTCCAACCCACGTTTTTTGCTACAAGAGGAATTCACTGAAGGGGTATGTAGGGCTCAAAACAAATCAACCGAAGCCCAGGAACAGCGGCTCGTTGTATCTCTCCCAGCAGTAAGTCAACATCACCACCTTGGAGTTCTGTCAAAGATTCCAAGACCCTCGGCTCCCTCCCACGTGGGTGCTCAGCTGGAGTTTCTGCAGTCTGGAGTCTGGTTCTCAACCCCAACCCTTGGCGAATTATTTGGTTTTTTATTTTTATTTTTATTTTTGAGAGAGTCTTGCTCTGTCACCTGGGCTGGAGTGCAGTGGCGCATTCTCAGCTCACTGCAACCTCCACCTGCCGGATTCAAGTGTTTCTCCTGTCTCAGCCTCCTGAGTAGCTGGGATCACAGGCGCCTGCCACCACGCCCAGCTAAGTTTTTTGTAATTTTAGTAGAGACGGGGTTTCACCATGTTGGCCAGGCTGGTCTCAAACTCCTGACCTCATGATCCGCCTGCCTCGGCCTCCCAAAGTGCTGAGATTACAGGCATGAGCCACCTCGCCCAGCCACCTAGGTGTGAATTATTAAGTGATGTCATCAATGTTTTCCCCAGCCGTGTCATAGCTGTGTACACCAAAGAAAAACTCCTCTCACTAGAGAAGTGGGCTTACTTGGAGGAGATGAAGGAGCAAAGAGATTTTTAAGGAAATGTAGAAAAACTAAGTACCATATGCACTGAAGCATCTAGTAGATAAAGGTACCTCCACTATAAATATAGTGTCTAATTCCATAGCAATAACAGATAGGCTGCTTTAAATTCTCTTCAGAAGTAGGTAGGATAGAACTCAAATCAACATATAAACCCTCTTTATGAGTAGGCAGTTTTGATACATTATGATGTCTGCACCTCCAAATTAATTGTTAGTTAAAAAAATCAGAATTTGGCTAGGCACGGTGGCTCCCTGCACTTTGGGAGGCCGAGGCAGGTGGATCACCTGAGGTCAGGAGTTCGACACCAGCCTGGCCAACATGATGAAACCCCATCTCTACTAAAAATATGAAAAATTAGCTGGGCATGGTGGCGCGCACCTGTAATCCCAGCTACTCAGGAGGCTGAGGCAAGAGAATCACTTGAACCCAGGAGGTGGAGGTTGCAGTGAGCCAAGATCGCACCACTGCACTCTAGCCTGGGCAACAAGAGCAAAACTCGGTCTCAAAAAAACAAAGAAAAAAAACTCAGAATGTTCAACTGCCCACTCAATTCATTTTTTAAAATTATTGATTTTATATAAACCTTCCTATGATCCTTGGTGTGGAAAGAATATTCAAGATTATTATATCTCTAATTTTCTCATATCATAGCAAGAAGTTAAAACACAATGACTAAGAATGACAAATCAAGAAATGGCAGCTAATAAAATATCTCTGGAATATACTTAAGAAACTGACGATGTTGTTTACCTACAACAAAGAGAACTGAGTGACTTGGGTCAAGGAAGAAGAAAGACTTTTCACAGCAAATCTTTTACTTCTTTGGAATTTGAATCATGTATTATTTAATTAAAGTATGAATAAACAAACCTTGAATTTTGAGAAAAGAAATAGTGCCAAAGATATATTATTTAGACATGCAATTAACTACCAGAAGAAGCAACGAAAAATGGTTGAGGGTGGGGGTTGGTCAAATTGCCCTTCTGTATTATCCCATTTTTAAATGACATGCATAAATTAATTTGACCATACATAAAATGCATCTATAAAAAACAGAAAAAAATCACCTCTAACCAACTGGTTTTACAGGTAAAGAAACTGAGGCTCCAAGGGCGGGGAGATACTACTATCAAGGTGGCAGAGTTCAGATGCACACACTTGGTTGTGTCTCAGCCCAGAGCTTTCCTTAACATGGTCAGGGACTTTTGGGGTGGCTGGTGTGTAAATGCCTTCTAATTATTATTATTAGATGATTATTAGATTAAGACATTTTAAGGATATTTGAATAAAATTGACCTCTCCTTATTTTGATCCTCTGTGCTAATAATTATACCCTTTTTTATTTATTCAATTACAAGCAAATTGACAGGAGACATTTATATGAGGCAGCTTAAACCCCAGCTAATGGAGTGCCTAATGACTAATTGATCAGATCCCAACCCAGAGAGCAGCTCTGAGTGGCCTAAAGGAATTTATGCAATTAGTTTAGGTTTGGTAGAAATTGAGTGCATATGAAAGTGAGCTTTTTATGGTCTTGATTTATGAGGGCTGGACATTAACTATATCTGCCAAGAGGTGAGCAGCCTAGCAAAGCCTCAGGCGTTTGGGGGGCTCTGCCACAGGCAGGGATGTCGGGATTTGGAGCGGGACTGATGTGTGTTTTGGGAGGGAGCGGGAAGGAAAGTGGGGGAAAGAAAGATGGTGAAATTAGAGCTGGAATTTGGCCAGAGACCCCAATGAAATTACGGTGGTGCCTCCCACCCCATATAATTCAAAGTAAAAATAATATTAAGTGCTAAATATCTATAAAGAAGTCCAACAAAAATCTGACTTTTCCCAGGATGAACACTTGAATTTGTGTGTGTGTGTGTGTAATCCTAAAAATCAAAGTCTTTTAAATGTTAAATTACATATACAGTCTATGAAAAGAGAGCGAGCGCAGTTTCTGTCCCAGTTTGCCTCCAGTGGCAGGCAAGGCTGTGCAGGGCTGAACTGAGGGAGAGGGCAGAAATCTGACAGTTTAAAGAGAAAAGTATACGCAACGGGTGGGGAGGATCCAGAGCCGCGCGGACCCGGCAATCGCCCCTCCCGCGGTCCAGGGGACTCCTCAGGCCGGGACGCAGCCGAGGGGAAGCCCCCATCCGGAGGCGCCGGGAGGAGCCGGCGAACCCTGACCCAGCCGGGGAGCCCTGGGAGTCGCGCTAGTGCGGAAGCGCCGTCGGGGGACCAAGGGAAACCTGACTTGATCGGAAAAGAGCGATCGAAGGGGAGACTAATTCGTCCGCCGGGGTCCTCGCTGGCTCCGTCTGCCCGCCGGGGCGGGGTTACCGCGGGGGCTCCCGCCGCTCGGCGGAAGAGAGGAAAGAGGGGAAGGCGACTCTGCGCGCGCCCGGGGACGCGGGCCCCCTCGCTCCGGTACATGGGAGCCAGAGTTCCGCGCCTGCGAGGCTGGAGGGAAGCTAAGAGGGGCTGAGTGAGAGACACGCGAACAGACGCACGCGGACAGGGCGGGAGACGCGAGAGGCGCACGGGACACAAAGGCGTGGAGGCTCCGAAGCCCGGCGAGGACAGCGGGCGTTCTCGGCTCCCACCACCTCCTCTGCTCGCGTTGCCTAATCTAGTGCCAAACCGGACTCGCCTGCTCCTCCTTCACCCCCAGGCGGTCCGCTTCCCCACCCTAGCCAAAGGTGATCTCACTTGAGAACGGAAGAAGCAAAGGCACCGGGTTTTTGCCAGGTCTCTCCACTAAATGGCTGTGTTCACGACTTGTCCTGGGCAAGTTACATAAACTCTCTCTGCCTCTATATTCTCATCTGTAAAATGGGATTAAAAATTGTACCTACTCATGGTATTGTTTAGGAATTAACAAACGAATGCGCTAAAGCTCTTGGAACAGTACCTCGCATAGGGGAATCCCGCCATACGTTTTAGATATCATTACTAGTCATTTATCCAGCAAACATTTGTGGAGCGCTCATTCTGTGCGAGGCCCTGCGTTGAGTTCAGGGAGGCAGGGGTGAACTGGGTAGGTGCTATCAGGCAGTCTTAAAGACTAGGAAAGAAATAAAACGCGTGGTGTGATAGCGTGATTGGAGAAGAGCTGTTTTAGGTAAAAGGAGCCAGCTGATCCGTCCCGCTCTCTAGGCCTCACTGCCTTCTTCGATTTAAAAAATAAAAATAAATAAATACATACATACATACATACATACACGGCTTTTAGGCGTTCTTCCCTTCGGCTCAAACCTTCTGGCGCCGGGGCCAAAAAGTGGGAACAGGGCGGGGAAGGGATGTTCGCTGGGAAGGAGGAAGAGTCCAAGACCCCTGCTTCTCCTTTGACCTCTGGCGCCCCGCCCCTCCTCGGGAGGAAGCGCCGCGCGAAGTCTGGAGCCTTCGTAAAAGCTGGATGGCGCCTAGGATTCCGACGGGGAGGAGGTTCCGGGCTCCTGGAGCCGCTGACCCGGGCCAAGCTTCTCAGTGGGAGCTATGTATTCGCACCAGGCACTCCCAGGGAGTGAATACTTCGTCCCTTGCGTAGCTGGGACGCACAGTGTGCAAAGTGGTTTCTTTTAAGCTTCCATCTCGCCCGTGACAACCACGCCGAGAGCTGATAGGCACTGCTACCCTGACCTGACTGTGGCTCACAGAGGGAAAATGTTGATTCCACTTGACTCCACGCCCTGAACTTGCCCCACAACACTGCCTTCACTCTTCTGAGTACAAAAAATGTTTTAAAGCGACAAAATATCTATTAATGCCTACTACGTGTTAGGCCCTGGCCTTACGTGATCTCATTTAATCATCAGAGCAATCCTGAGAGAGTCTTTTTTCCAGTTTTTCCAGTTTTACAGATGAGGACACTGAGGGTCAGAGCAGTAAGGTCACTTACTCAAGTAAGAGATGGAGCAGTTATTCCACCCCAGGTGTGTCCATTCCAGAGCCGGAGCTGTTTCCATCTCAGGAGGAAAGTAACAGAACTGGAAGTCAAACGTCAGGCACACTGGGCAGGGCAGAGGTCACTCCCTGGTCCCCCCTCCCTGACTCTTCCTCTAGGTTCCAAGGGCCATGTCACAGAGCATCCCCTGTGTATCCATAACCCCCAAAGGGTGAAGCACAGTCTCTTCTATTCAAACAAGAAGGACACTGGCTACCTTTGAATGAAAGCCTGTGATGCAGACCACCACCTTGCCCCGATCCCCATTCCCAGGGAGACTTGTCTATCCCTGATGGCTCTGTTCCTCCCTACAGTCCCTTGAATCCAGAGAGGATTCGGCTGGAAGGGGTGCTTTCATTTTACAAAACAAAAACCTAATTCATTCATTCAACAGACATCTAGTGTCTGACACTCTAGGCCAGACCTTGAGCAGAGTGCTGGACATGAAGTAGTGAACAAAACTGAGACAACTTAGGCACAGAGAGAGGAAGTCGCTGGCCAGAGATAACACAGTTCAGGAGCCCAGGACTCCTGCCACCAAGTTCTGCCTACCAGGGCTTTAGCCATGCTGGAATGTGTATGCCTAGCTCGTTCTAGATGAAGCCCCTGTTTCAGCCAGACGGTTCTCAAAGTCCCACCCTCCAGAGGCCCGATGTGGGTTTCCATGCAAACACCCCCAAATACTGACTTCACTTTCTCTTGGTACAAGTTAAAGAAACTCTCAGCTGAGTCTTGGACCGTGCGTGTTGCAAGCTGACAGAATTAGGAAAATGAAAACCTGCTGCAGGTGATCTTAGGAAACACCCTCAATTACTCTTCAAAATAAATTTGGGGAAGTTTTACAGCTGGCAGCAGAGGCTTAGAGAGGCGATATGACTTGCCCAAGGTCACACGGTTCGGATGCATACTACGCTTGTATAAACCCCAGACCTGCTAGTACCACCTCCCCTCCCCAGAGAGGTCTGTGCCTCCGCCGGATGAGTGGCAAAGGCGACTGCACAATCCTGGGGAAACCACATCTCCAGTTGCTTCCTGAGCAAGCCGAAGAGTGAGGCGACGGCGCCGGCCCGGCGCACTCAGGAGGAGGGAAAGGGTGGAGCGCTTGGCTGACCTGGCTGCAGCTCCGGCCTGCAGGTAGGAACTGGTCAAAATACTCCTGCGCATCAGGGTCTCCGGCGCCTGAAGAAGACTAGGCGCAGAGGCACGGCTCGGAGACGGGACCTAGTGCGACTGGACCGTCTTGGAGCAGACCTTGCGCTCAGGAAGCAGCTCCTCTCATCCTCTCCATAAAAGTCTCCCAAACTTTTGCAGTTGTCAATTAAAAGAAGAAAAAAAGACTAAATAATGGCAGAGAACTTTTCGAAAAGAGGATGGAAGCAGATTTCCGGTTCTCTCCCGAGCCCGGAAATGCGAAGGCTCTTCTTACCTGCAGGAAACGTTGCAGCCCGCAAAAGCGCGTCCTTCTGGAGCGCTTCGCTTCGGCGCGGGACGCTCACGGTCGTCTCCTCTGCAGCCCGGCTGGGCTCCGGCCCTGTGTTTTATACCACTATAGGCAATTAATATTGCATCAGCCGTATTTTAAATTTTCAAAACCCACAATATAATGTAATGGCATAAGGGCATTTATTATTAAAGGACACCCGATTGAGAGGGAGGTGGAGGAATCGCTGGTGCTGTTGTGCAAGGCGGGGGTAAGGGGCTGAGGCCCAGGGAGCTGGGGGAGATCCGCAAGTTAGCTTATGCGGTAGGGGGTGTCGCACTGCTCGGAGGGCAAACCCACTCTGCACCGAATTTCGGCCCTGTGGTTTGATGACCCGGAACTCTTTGAGGACGAAGCAGGGAAATGTGCAGATGACTCCTGGACTTGGAGCATTAAATTTTAAATCAGGAAGGCGTTTCTACGGCTCGCAAATAAAAAGAGGGAGCGGAAAGAGAACAGGGAGCTGGCGTCTATGGAGCACCTGCTATGTACAGGGCACTATGCTAGGCGCTTTGCAGCAATTATAGCAGTACCCCCACAAAGAAGCCGAGGTGGGCCACAGAGTGACTAACAACCTGGATGAGAATTTCAGATGAATTTGGAACTCCGAGGGGGTCCCACTAGAGTGTCCCAGCGAACACTTTTCTCTCTCTTTGCTTCTATTATCCCACCTCCTCTCGAGCCCTTTGAATCTTTTAAAATAATTTGTTGCCTACAAAGCCCAAGCACTAGTTGACGTCTTAAATAGACAATCTTACCTAGTCCTGACAATAACCTTGTGAAGTAAGTGTTGGTCCCTGCATTCTGCAGACAAGCAATCTTGTTGGAGAAGGCTTAGAGAAATTAAGAAATTAGCCTCAGGATGGTTCTGCCAGTGAGTGGAGGCATTGGAGGCTCGAATTCCTATTAGTCCGGCTTCAAAGTTTACTAGCTAAGTCAAATTGGGCAGAGTATCGTAGATGGCAGGCAGGGAGGCATGGAAGGAAGTGCCTTGAAACCTCAAGTTCAGACACAAGCCGCAGGGTCTCCCACGAGGAGCTCCAAGTGAGTCTGCCATGGAAGAGGAGTGGGGAGAAGGGATTGCTGGGGGCTGGCAGCAGAAACTGACAGCCCAGCCCTTTGGGGTTCTCTTTTTTAAATCCTTTCCAAAGCTAGTACCCCTTAGCCTCTGAGAAAAAATAAAACCACTTTGATTCGGGTTGAAAAATAAAGCATTTATTTTAGAAGTTAATTCAAGGGGTAAAGAGAGAAGAAAACGTAATATTTTATTTGTACCTATTCAGAGAATGAAACGAAAGTTCACACAGCAACACGCAAACTACATGAAGCAACGAAAAAATAAAATAAAATTGGGCTAGAGGGGCAGGGTGAGAAGGGTTCAGGCCGATGGTCCCACTCCTCTTCCCTCACAAAACTGTAAGTGAACTTCCACCGAAAGACACCCACATAAAGGGAATGGAAAGAAGCAGAATTAAATAAATAATAGGAATGAATGATGTTAACAACAACAGCAATAACAAAAGCACAACGAGGTTAGACGTGTTGAAAGGACTTGCATATAACGCAGAGAAGTTACAGTCACTTTCCAGCAGCCGACTGCACGCTGAGCTGGCAATCTGGCAAGAGCAGCGGGCTGGGGTCAGAGGGTCCTCAGCGGGTACGAACACTACCAACTCCCGCTCTCCAGCAAGCAGTAATTACTCCTCAAACACAAGTAGGTCGTGAAAGATGGCCGGAGCTGGTGCTGGCAGCTTCTTACAAACAGCCAAGCGATCCCAGAATTTTCAGTCGCCAGACCGGGCCCACCTGTTTTGGAACCCTACTTACCACGAAAAAAATGGCAACTTGGAGCCCACAACTCCCTGCATACTTTCCCTGAACCTAATCTTCATGCTACCTTATGAGAATTTACGGCAAACCAAAGGATAAGGTGAATAGAATTTAGGCAAGGAAGGGAGTATAAGGCTATCCTTTGGAAACATACATGTATTTTATATACTCTAATAAATCTCCAGTGCATGTTTGTGTCCCCCTTAGATATCCTAGACTTTGTGTTATTATTGATCACTTCCTTTTTATCCCTTCACCCTTTGCCTAATCGCGCTTAGCAAAGTGGCATTTTCACCCTAGCTTCGGGCGGTTGGGCCAATTCACTGTCCTCTGCTTTGGGGCTCCTGCTCTGAAGTCGTGCGGCCCCGGGCCCGAGAGCAAATTTCAGCACCACGGACAGCACAAGTACCCTCAGGCCCGCCCTTCTGGAATATTTTCCCAGAGCCAAAACTTTTTTTGGTGGGAATAGAAAGGAAAGAGAAAGAGAAGGCCGGAGGCAACTAGGCGGGACAAAGGGGGAAAGTCTGTGGCTCCGGAGGAGAGAGCCTAACTTGCCTAGGAAACGCTTTGGAGTTCCCGATAACCATCCCCCCAACCCGGGAGGGATGAGCACTAGGCTCTCCCAGCTCCCGACGCTGCGCCCTGCCGCAGTCAGTGGACAGCCGAATACTTCATTCGTTTCTGTTTCTGTCTCTGGTTGCAGAACCAGACTCTCACCACGTTCTTTTTAAGGTCCAGTTTCTCAGCAATGGCCGCGATCTTCTCAGATGAAGGACGTGGCTGGATAGCGAAATAGGCCTCGAGTGAACGCTTCTCCGGCGCCGCGATGGACGTGCGTTTGCGCTTCCGTTCGCTGCCGTTGAAGAGCTCTGGCTTGCTGTTCTTCTCTCGGTAGGCGGCCTCGGCCTCCTCCAACCAGGCCTGGAGCACCGGCTTGAGCGCGATCATGTTGTTGTGCGAGAGAGTGAGAGACTCGAACCTGCAGATGGTGCTTTGGCTCAGCGAGCCCACGCCGGGGATCTTGAGATTAGCCAGAGCCGCGCCCACGTCCGCCTGGGTCACCCCCAGCTTGATGCGCCGCTGCTTGAAGCGCTCGGCGAAGGCTTCCAGCTCGCGCGGGTCTGACTCCACGTCGCTGAGGCATGCGGGCATGGCGCTATGAGGCGCCACGGTGTGCGGGTGACTCATGCCCATGGCCTGGTGCAGGTGGCCCATGGCGCCCAGGTGGTGTGGATGGATCTGTGCGGGCATAACCGAGTGTTCCGGAGCGCCCAGGCCGCTCACACTCAGCGTGGGCGAGATGTGCTCCAGTAGGTCGCCTTCGAGGCCCTGGTGCACGGCGTGGTGAGGGTGTGAGGTGAGCGCGGCTGGGTGGGAGATGGGTACAGTGGACGAAGTGGACGTGCAGGGCACGCTGCTCATGGTATGGTAGGTGGCGTCGGGCTTGAACGGATGGTTTTTGCCGTGAGAGACGATATCCACCGCCGCCAGAGCTTCGGCGCGTGCCAGCAGGCTCTCATCAAAGCTTCCAAATATATTACCCTGCAGCTGCAAGCGAGAAGGCGCACAGCACGGTCAGTAGGGAATACTGTCAACACAGGATTAAAACACATTTTCAAGCAACCGAGATGCCTCTCCTCAAAGCCCAGGTCATAAAAATTAATACGGAGGCAGCAGCTCTGCTGGAACAGACGTGTGGATCAGAGACATGAATGAGAGAGAGCGCGCGCCGGGAGAGAAAGCGGGGGAGACAAGGAGAGGGGTTCAGACAGCGGCGATTGTTCTGGGCGACATGAAAAAAACATGAAGCTAGTGCCTGTCAAAAAATGTGCCTTAGAGCGGTAATTATGCTCCACTACGTACCTGCGGGGCTGGGAGACAGACTCGGCGCATGGCCTCGGAGCCGGAGTGCAGGCTGGAGAATTTGGGTTCTTGCAGCACCGGGTGCATGCCGAAAGGCTGCTTGGAGTTCATGGCCATCATCTTCGCCCTCCTGGCAGGGTGGCAGCGGGGGACATGGAATCAGGCTTGTCTAGCTTGCTTGTCGCTCTCCAAGTGAGCGCTGCTCAGCGCCCGCGCTCCCCTCGCCCTCTCGCTCGCTGCCTCCCCTCTCCCCCACCTGCTTCTTCACTCATCTTACAAGCAGCCTGCCAGGAAGGGCCCCGGCTCGCGCAGGCGTGCTCACGCGCCCGGGACTCGCAGGGGCGGCCCAGGAGGTGAGGCGAGACAGCAGCTAGCGGCGCGCCTTTCTACGCCCGCGGCAGCCGCCCCCTCCACAGCCTTTATACCCGGGCCTGGCCTGGCCTCTCCCAGTCCGCCCCGCCCCGCCTGGCTCCAACCCGCCAGACCTTTCGGATTCTTTCTTCTTCGTGGACTTCCCTTCCCCCATGCCACCCCAAAAGTCCCAAACCTCTCCGTCCTGTCCCAGCTCGAACTGCCAGGATAAAAGGGCAGGCCTGGGCTGAGCTGGGGCAGGAAGTTGACCCTACTCCAACTTCCTCTCTCCAACACACACACACACACACACACACACACACACACACACACACTCCGTCGGCCCGGCTGCCGCCAAACTGCCCATTTCCAGGGCCCTCCTGGCCTCATGCCCAAGCGGTCCACCAGAGTCCGGTCCCGCGGCGCAGCGAGGAGGCGCCTCCAAGCGCCCAGACGGGCCCGGGGGAGGGTGAGGGGCTGCCAGAACGAGCCCCAAGTGACCCCTGCCCCCCTCCCTCAACCGCGCTCCGGGGTAGAGGTAGAGGCAGTAACTGCCTTCTCAGTCCAGGAGTGGCTTCCTCCCCGCGCTTGCCTTTCTTGCTTTCATTTGAGGGAGGTAACTTGGCCCACTCTTTCTCCAACCCTCCCATCTAAGGAAGCTTGTGGAGTATTTTTTAGAATAGGGACAGTTCAGGATGGCCCTCCAGGCCTGGGAGTCCTTCAGTGCACTTCTGCTGGGCAGCCAGAGCTTGCAAGCCAATTCCTCGTGACAACAGCTACCGTTTAAGAGTTCCTAATATGTGCTAGACAATTTAGAGATTGCCCATGGGATTCTCATACCCACCGTATGGAGTAGGTGACGTTATCCCGTTTTACAGATGAGGAAAACAAGGGTCAGAGGGGTTAATGATTAGCCCATTCACTCACTCACCCAGTTATCCATCCATCTTACAAATATTTACTGACGGCCTGCTGCGTCCCAGGCGCCTTAGCCTCTTGGTCTTTCTTCTCGAAGTTTCGGAACTTGAGGGCTCTCTAGGTTAATACTGGCCGCCTCCACCTCCCCTAGCTTCTTTTTCTCTCTACTTCCCTCTTCTTTCCTCTCCTTTCCCCCGCGCTAGTAAACATCGTGAATAATGGATGGGGAATCCTGGACCGCGACTACGCTGCACTCCGGTTCGGAGAGAAACCCCGCGCGTGCAGTTGTACCCCCTCGCCAGGGCCACTGCCTCCGCTGAGAGAGCCATCTTCCGGGCTTAGAGACCCCACGCTGCCTGTTGTGCAGGGTATGTGCGTGCTGGGTTTCCCAGAATCTGAACGAGGTGGGGTGGGGTGGTGGAGGGGACCATCCCTTAACCCAAGAGGACGCCCTGAGAGATACGGGCTCCCTCTTCTCCTCGGCGCCCTCCAATTGCTTTTTTCCCCATCCGAGCCAGCCCCCTCCGCTGGTTCCGCCCTGCGATGGTGGGAAAAAGACTCAGCCCAAGTGCCTAGAGCCAAGCGCAGCCCTTTCGCTAAAGCCCTCTGAGCCTTGGTTTTGGCGGCTCTTAAATGGGAATTGCACTACCGTCTGCCTCCTTGGGTTCTGGTGAAGATGTTCAGAGTTAGGGTAAGAAGAAAAGCATTGAGCCACGAAATTGGTGCTCAGTAAACTCCCTCACAACCTGGTGCCATAGGGCTCAGGCCCTGGCCTCAGATTCAAAATGCGCCTCTGCCTCTTGCTGGCTGAAACCACGAGATATTCTCAACTTCTCTGTACTGCGGTGTCCCCATCTGTAAAATGGGGATGATCATTTATTTCCCATTGATTGTTGTGAGGAATGCACTGGGATAAGCACCTGGCACAGTGCCTGGCGCATTGATATCATTGAATACATGTTCCTCTCTTCTTCCTCAACTTGAAAAGAAAGCATGTGAGAGTGGGGGTGGCCCGAGTCACCCTCCTGGAGCCCGGTTTGTCTGCACGTGCGTACTGTGGATCCTTGCTCTCCACCCAACACCTGCATTGTGCCAGACCCCATGCCAAAGGCTGGGACACAGATGTGAATCAGATTCCATCCTGGCACTCAAGGAGTCACCAGTCTAATATTCACTTCAGAAAGTTAACTCTAAACTTGCCAAGCAGTAGAAGGGAGGTAGATTCATGAACAAGACATAGAGCACAAGGGTGGCAAGATTCTAGAAGTGCAGAATACACATCAGAACCATGGGCTGCAGGAGGGCTAGATTTGGGGCTGCATTCTGACACGGAGTATGGGTGATCCTGACTGGACCTCAGTTTACCTACAAGGAGTGGGCTGGATAAGATGATTGCTAAGCTTTAACAAAGACTTCCAGCTTTAACAAGACTATCATTCTGGTTAATTTGAATGAAATATACTTTGAGCATGTCAGGAACTTATCTCCAGGGACTCTCAACTCCCCAGAGCTGAATGCAGCATTATTTTATCACTCACTAGGATTTAAGACCACTCAGTCTTTGTTTTCTTCCCAGTGCTGGAAGCCCAAAGGGAAAAGGGGAATGAAACACAGGGATACACTGGTCTGTATCTTGCCTGGCCCCACGATGCCCTGAGACCCATACTCACTCCATAATACCTTAGTTGTCTGTGAAGCTGAACCCCTAGAAACTGGGAGAGAAAGGATTCATATCCATTCTTTCTCTGCTCTGTCCTCTCAGGGGTCTGGGAGATACTGGCCAGCATAGAGGTCAGGCATGAGTCAGAAACAGAACAAAACCAACTGGTCCTCGCATGCCTCCAATGTTGACCTTCACCTTACCAGCCCCTACTCCGGCATCCCCAGGCATTAGGATCACAAATCAAGAAACACACCTGTGTCTGGTCCCGTGAGTTTTAGGGTTTTTCCCATCTTCCCCTCTAAGAAGGTCTGCTGGCAGTTCTAGGCAGGCAGCGGTAAGACAATATCCATCCTTAAGAACCAGTCTTTTTGAGAAGGCCTTGGAGATAACAGACTGGACACTGGAGAATAAAAGAGGGAAAAGACCATAGAGAAAGCAATTGGAAGGACAGCCTTAGACAGCAATTTGTAACAGCCTCTACACTTTTCAGAATTTGTAAACTTAAATTCTATAAGGTGCAAAACTAGTAAAATAAAATTGAGCAAATTATCTGGATGGATAAAAGGAAAGATCGAAGCTGTCGTAAACTAGAGAGCACTTATCCACCCCCCACCACCACCATGGCATTAAATTACAATCACACACGCACACACACACACACTCATATCATTTATGGGCCAAACAAAATATGTGAAGGTCCATGTAAGGACTATGTGGGCATTTATGCATGCGACATCGAAGGGAGAATTTTCCCCATTCGATAAGCATTTCCGAATACCTACTAACAGCAGAGTCTTGTGGAAGGCCTTGAAGATATAGAAGACACTGCTTCAGGAGCTCAGAGTCTAGTAAGGACATAGATTTGCCACATATAAGGTGAAGTCAGGGCACAAGGCACCATATCCTCCAGAAGGACTAGCCTTGTAGAGATGCAAAGGGGGTAGGGGCCTGGGGGCAGATGCATTTTCCTGTGGGCCACGGTTCTCAATTTTAGTATGAGTAGGAATCATCTGCAACCTCTTAAACTACAGCACTACAGGCCCACACCCAGAGATGCTGACCTCAAAAACTAACTTGATTTTTAATAGACATCCATGATTTTGGATGCAGAGGATCTGGGACTCGCATTTAGAAAAACTTAATCTATACCCTTGTCACCTGGATCATCATTATTATTATTATAAAATCCTGCCCTAACTATGTAAGTTTCATGGAAACTCAGAGTCTTCCTTCTTTGAGCTTCCAATGTCTTTTGCATTTTCCCTTATTATCTCTTAGTAAGAACGTGATATTTTATGACCTCTGTTCCTTGAAGAACTGCCTGTGTTTCCAGTGCCTGTGTCTACAGGCCAGGCAACATTAAGAGCTTGATGTAATTCATGTTGAATTAATGAACTCTGGCCAAAGGGGTGCCCATGATGATGGTGACAAGAAGGGCCATTTATGGAGTGGTTCCTATGCACAAGACTCTGAGCTAGATGCTTTAGAAGTGTTGTACACTGAGTCTCCAAATCAAGCCTGTGAGGTTGATATCATTATCCCCATTTTACAGATGAGAAAAGGGAGGCATAGAAGGACTAAGTTGCCCAAGGCCACACAGTTAGGCAGTAGTAGAATGGGGATGGGAGCCTTGGTTTATCTGACTCCGGAGCTCAGGTTTGTTAGTTAGTTAGTCCTAACATCCTGGGCTGGCACTAAGTTATCCCATCTTCCAAGCCCAGGGGCCAAGGGAGTAGGGTGAGCAGGTTTTACTTCTCTTCTTGCTTCCGGAGGCTGGCCAGGCACAGGTTGCACTTGGAGAAGCCAGCAGCTACCCCCACCCACCTTCATTCCCAAACCCCACATTGGAGAGTTGGAAAAGGGGCAGGGAGGGTGGAATGGGAGATGGCCCCGATAGGAGGGCCCGAACTCAAGATGCCATCGCGCGGCGAGGCAGCTGGTGGGGCTGCCTGGCCAGGTGTTCACAGCCGCCTGACTTGCCTTCTTCTCCCTTTCTCTGGTCTGCTTTCACAAACTTCTCACATGTACTCGCCGCCTGCGCAGCTGCTGCCGGACTCGTCTGTCGGCCGCTGCCTTGCATTGTCTGCAAAGGGGCTCAGAGGATCCGAGATGCCCAGAGGGATTCAGGGGCCGCAGGCCGAGCGTCCGTCCGTGAGGGCTCGGCACGTGCCAGGAGCCCTCCCCTCCCTCCCAGACGCCCCGCCATGGACAGAGCCCTGGGACTCAGGAAGTAGGACTCCAAATAGGTTCTTGCCTCTTCAGTTTCCCCATCTGAAAAAATGAGTGGACCCAGCCAAGGGATCTCTGATACACCTTCCTAGTTACATTCTTTCACTGAACATATATTTACTGGGCAACTAAAGGCAGCCACCATGATAGGAGATAGGAATTTAGCTTTAAACAAGACAGACAACTCCTCACTCCCACTCACTTCACTCCCACCTCCCACTCACCTCCGCCCCTCATACCCCCATGGAGCTGAGGCTTCTGCAGAAGGTAAGGAATAAAAAAGATAGCCTTGGATAGTGATAATTGCTACAGAGAAGATAAACCAGAGCGCTGGAATCGAGAATATATGGGTAGAAAAGGAAGGAGTGACCGTTGAGCCAAGGCCTGAAGGATAAAATGGAAGACATAAGGAACAGCACAGGCAAAAGCCCTGAGGTGGGAGCCAGCTCAGGAAGTTCAAGGAAGAGCAAGAAGGCTCGAATGGCTGGAGTGTAGTGAATGAACTGGGAGCTTTCTGATGGCTGTGCAGGAATTGGGTTGTCAAGGTCCAGCGTGGAAGAGAAAGGTTCCCATCTTTTCTGGATTTATTCTACCGCTTCATGGAGAATCAAGATCAATTGTTTGGATCTGAGGTGCCATTGCTGAGGAGACTATTTCTAATCATTTCCTACATTCAGTGCTTGGCTGTTTTATTCTCCCCCCTCCACCCATAGGTCCTGCTGTGTGTTCATCTTTGAGCTCCAGACTTGAGAATATCTGTGTCATCAGCAGCATGGCTAGCTCTGTGCTATCTGGACTCAATGAGTCCATCCTGGAAGATGAGGACTGGTTTTGCTCTCCTCTTCTGCAATTCATAGACATCTTAAAGTTCAAAGCCGTAAGGTCAATTCCCCATGTGACCTAGTGGGTTTTCATCTCTTCCATGGCCAAAGAATTAGGCCATTTCTCTTACCCAGCCGGCTTGAATATTAAGAGGTGGTGGACAGAGCACCGGAGGTGTGGATTCAAATATGGATACATGGCTAACCTGCTGGGTGACCCTAGACAAGTCACTCATGGGCTCTGAGTCTCAGTTTCCTCATCACTACAAGAGGATTAGGGACACAGGCTCCATCGTCCCCTCTGGTGGAGGTAAGTCAACATTCTAAGTGTGGATCTGGGAAAGAGGATGGAAGCCAAACCCATCATCATAAATGGAAATCAAGTTCTGATGGTTCTGTAAGGTCCTCTACAAGTAAGGCTCTCTCGCCTCATGTATTCATCAAATACTCACCTCCTCTGTGTCCAGCATATGCTAGGTCTGGGCATACAGTGATGAATGAGTTCCACATGATTCTTGCTGCAAGAAGTGCAGAGTCTGCTGTTGTCTTATTCAGCCCTCGCAATAACTCCCTAGAAGTGAACATTACCCCCTCAGCCTTTCTTTGTAGATAAGGAAACTGAAGCTCAGACAGGTGAAGTGACTTGTCTACCAGTACACACCTCATTGCTTCACGAGCTCTTATTCAGGTGCTGGTTCTGTACATTCTGTCAGTTAATTTTCACAGAACCCTATCTATAAGGTAGGTACTGTTACTCCTTTTTTTTGCGGAGGGAAGAACTAAGGCTCAGAGAAGTTAAGTGAGCTCCAAGATGTCACACTGAATAAGTGGTAGGGATAGAATCTGAACTCAGGTCTGCTGATCAGAGACCACAGGCTTTTGCCACATAGTACGCAGTCTCCAGGAAAAAGAAGCAAAACTTCTTGCCACTTGTTGACTTCCCCCTTAAGCCCTGGACTCAGCAAAGAAAAGCAGAGCCATTAACCAGCCTCTGTAAAATAAAAATAAAAATAAAAATGAAAAATAAAAGAAGAAGAAAAAGAAAGGTAGAAAAGAAAAAGAAAGAGAGAAAACAAGTGAAGGCTTTGCTCCCATCAGGGGGGAAATCGGCGTCTTGTCGCCTAGCTCCATGCCCTGATTTATGATAAAAAATTTAGAGGAAACCATTTATATTTTAAAGGATCTAAATAGCTGCATGAAAGTTTTATCTGAAGTGCCACTGTGTTTATAGGCAGTTCTTCCATGCTGAAGGTAATTAATAGATGTATAAATCACAGGCCTCCCGGCTCCCCTGCCTGCCTGGCTGGATGGTGGCGTGGGTCTTGGTACCTGGGGACCACGTGAGATGGGGCAGACAGTCTCGAAGAGATGGGCACCATGATTCACCCACCCATTCCCCGCCCTTTGATTTGGGAAGCATTTGCTGAGCTCCCAGGATTAATTCCCACTAGGCTGGTGGATGCAGATCAGCTGAAGTTCCCCACTGCCCAACTTCTAGTCCCTTTCAAGAGTTGCCAAAAGAGAGCCTGAGAGGCCAGCCCCCTTCTCTGCCAGCCCTTCAGGGCCAAGGAATTTGCTGCTCCAGTCTGGCAGGTTTATAACTCCAGGAGGTCCTGTTAAATGAAATGCTGGGCTCTCTCACTCCTCCACCCCAATTTTAGCCAAACGGCCCATTTCTCCCTCTGTGCCCCCTGCTCAAGATGCCAAGTGCTTGTTTTGGAAAAGGGAGTCAGTTGCAAGAGGCTGACAGCTCTCAGCTTACTTTAATTACGGCTGTGAAATATTGATGGTTTTGGCTCTCTCCGTGGCTGCCACACCTTAACGAGCAGGGAGAGAAGCCCAGGGATGAACAAGTTAAGGAAGGCCAGATGGTTTCCCTTCAGAAAAGCTATAAAGACCGAGGGAGGTGTCAGTGCCTGAGATCATCATGGAGTCCTAAATAATTGATGGGTCTCTTGAATTTGAAAAGGAAAAAAATGCACCAAATTGGAAATAACAGTGATGACTCATTCATGGTTGAACCTTTGGAAATGGAGGGAGAGTGTGTTCACCTGGTGGGCTAGGAGTGGAGAGGCTTGGGGACAAAGATCAGTCATCTTGGCCCTCTTGCTTCATTGAGTTCCTTCCAGCAGGCCAAACTGAGCGGCCATCTCAGTTGGATGCAGGGCAGATAAAGCCTTCTTCACATAAACACACTCCTTTCTCTTCCTTGGGGGACCAGAGGTGGTAGGCATTCCTTACGAAGGAGAAACTAAACAGCTCCCTTTTTTTAAAGCTCTTTCATTTCCCAGCCTCTGGTAATGTATCACCAAAAAGTAGGTTTAAGAGAAACTTATACACTTACCTCTTTATTTCACTATCATCTGTGGGGTTTTGTTTTTTGTTTTTGGCTTTGTTTTTTGCTTGTCCTATAGCCTTAAACACAGCACTACTGAAAGTTGCCAGCCTGAGGAATCAAGATATTTTGACCTAGTGAATTCCTGTGTGGGAGTTGAAGAGGGTGGATTGTTGGTGATGGTGGCAGTGGTGGTGGACACCTCACATTCCAAGGCCCATGTCTTCTGTCTGGTTTAAGCCATTTGGGGTGAACGGGAGTGAAAGATTATGTCAGCTTTTGACATGATTTGACCTTGACATATTTTAACGCATTAGCCCAGAGGGGTTTTACAGACTTGCTATCCCCTTACTATTCATCACTTTACAAACAAAACAAAATACTTACAGCAAATACCACCCCATTCTGTTTCTTCCCATGTATATTTATCTAGAATTTATTATATTTCTCAAAAAACTTTTTTTAAATCTTAAAAACAAGACAATGAAAGTCTGACCCACTCATGGGGCTTAGCATCTAAGTTCTGGTAAATTACAAATATGAAGAACCTAGAAGCTCTTCTCTGTGATTTTTTTCAGACTTTGTTTTCTTTCTGTAAGAAGGGTAATTTATCCATTTTTTCTGCTCTTGCATCTTCCTGAGCAGTGTAGAAACTTTTGCATGCACTTGCAACTGAGTCTTTTAAAATTCAGAACCAAGTCTGGTGGTAAATAGAAGGCTCTGGAAATGGATGTCATATTCTAAGGGGTTGTAAACTTCACAATATGGTGGATAGGTACTCTGTTACACTTCATTTCACATTTATAACCTCCTTTTTCTCCAAAGAGCACATTATACGTAACCGGCCAGTTTCATTGCCGAAGGAAATGACTGCATCGTTTGTGAATAAGTGGTAACTTTTCCTGATCAGAGAGATTTTGATAACTGCTATGAGTGGGGGATGGCTATGTGGTGGAGAGGGGCCAAAGGGCTTGGGTGAGTCAGGCAAACCTTTGAGTTGAGAAGAGCTGAATAGGAAGAAGGAACCAGCCATAAGGCAATCTTTAGGAAGAGTCTACTAGGCAGACAGAACAGTTAGGGCTGTGCCTCAAAATGGAAATGGGTTTGCATGCTCAAGGATCAGGAAGAGGGCCACTGTGCTGGAGCCAACAGAACAAGAGGGAGAGGAAAGGGAGATGAGTTTGGAGAATTGAAGAGATTAAATAAGACTTTAAAAGCCATGGTAAGCAATTTATGTTTTGTTCTAAGTGCAGTGCAAGGTTTTAAGCAGGACAGTTATAAGTATTTTGATTAAAAGTCTCATTAAAAAGGGCCAGGTGCCTGTAATCCCAGCACGTTGGGAGGCTGAGGCAGGTGGATCACTTGAAGCCAGGAGTTTGAGACCAGCCTGGCCAACATGGTGAAACCCCATCTCTACTAAAAAACAAAAATTAGCTGGAAGTGGTGGCACACGCCTGTAATCCCAGCTACCTGGGAGGCTAAGACACAAGAATCTCTTGAACCCAGGAGGCAGAGGTTGCAGTGAGCCAAGATCATGCCACTGCACTCCAGCCTGGGCAATAAGACGAGACTCCATTTCAAAAAAAAAAGAGAAAAGTCTCATAAAAGAGGCAGAACTCAGACTAGAGGTAGGCAGGTGGCAGGGAGGTTTGTTTTTCCCCCTGATAGATGCATGGCTCACTGTCACACTTCCTTCAGGTGTCAGGTCAAATGTCACCTTCTCAGTGAAACCTTCCCACATTTCCTCTCCTGTTTTATTTTTCTCTAAAGCACTCATCATCTTATATACCTTATAGCTATATTTAATTTAGTAGTCTATTGTCTATTTTCCTAATAGAACATAAGCTTGATAAGAGCAGGGACTTGGCTTTAGACATTTCTGTATGCTTACTGCCACAAAAACTGCCTAGAGCTCAATAAATATATGCTGAATAAATCAATTAACCTGAGTCGAATTTTGACAATATCAGAATTTTGTATATGAAGAGAGTCACTGTCTGTGCCATCCGTGAGGCATATATTTTGAAAAGTTTAGCTCCATCCATATCCCGTTTTCAGGCCCCCATGACTGACCGGGGAGATCACATAGATTTTTTGTGGTCTTAGAAGGTATCAAAGATGAGTGGCCAATGTGGACATCAACCTTGCCACATAGCGTGGTCCCATCTTTCTGTGGCCTTCCTTCTGTTCCTCAAACATGCTAACCCCATTCCCATCTCAGAACCTTTGCCATCATGGTCCACTATCTAGAATCTTCTTTCTTCCACTTTTTCACGTGGCTGGCTCCTCCTAGTCATTCAGTTCTTAGCAAATGTCACCTCATCAGAGAGGACTTCCCTTATCTTCCCTGACCACTGATCAAAATTAACTTCCATCTACCCCATCCCCGCGTCAGTCACTTTCTATCCCATTACTTCATTCTTACTTTTCAACCTAGCACTTACTACTACCTGAAAATAACTTGTTTCTTTACTGGTTTACTTTTCTTTAAAATCACCTGTGAACACTCACTAGAATATAAGCTCCATGAAAGCAGACAAGGCTAACCTTGTTTGTTATGAAATCTCCAGTGCCTGGCACACAGGAGATACTCAATATGTGTATTGAATGAATGAATAAATGAATAAGTGAGTCAGACAAGCAAAGTTTGGCCTGGGGCTGCAGAGTAAGTGATTGGCATTGCCCAGGAAACCCAATTCCCAGTCCCCTCCTCCCTGTTAGACCACATTGCCTTCCCGATGTATGTGGGAAAAGATACCTGAAAAGATAAACAAGAAGAGCTGAAACTTTTCTAAGCCCAAACTAAAGGGGAAATGCTGAGCTCTTGTGGAGGAAAGAGGAAGCATGTCCTGGCTTTGGGAGGATCACTGCTCCCGTTGTTCACCTGAGCCTGTGGGTCAAGAAAGCAGATTTCTGACATCATAAAACTGATTAGGACAAAGAAAAAAAAAAAAAGTCGACACTGGCTATGACATGACTGTTCCATTGTACAATCTGATCGAGGAAATGTATCTAGGATTACCCAGACAGTCAATTATTCATGAGCTAAACGTCCAGGCATCAATTACCTGGCTTGATGCTCTTATTCATTAAGGAGATTGAACAGCCCAACTTAACAAAGCTGGAGAAAGTTGCTAAGTAACAGAAGTTACCTGACCAGCCACAACACTGCAGCCTCCACAATATGAGTCCTTTCATGGCAAGAGAGGGCCCAGGGATCACCAGCAGGAGAGATCAAGTGGTAAACCCCACTGGGGCTAGCTTCAGCTTTAGCAAAGGGAAGGAGGCTGAGGGTGGACAGGCTAGATTTGGAGAAGGCAGAAGAAATGTGCAAGATATAAGCTAACTCATCTTCTCTAAATGAGGCGGGTGTTTGCCAGGAGGAATACGAGTATTTCACAACACAAATGAATTACTATTTAAGTAAGAAGTCAAAGATGCTTATCTAGCATTTAATGAATGAAAGTAAACTACAAGTATAACCGAGATTCCCCTGGGTGATGCAGATTCTTGGGTTTTCTCTTCAGGTATCCATCTCAGAGTGAGTCTAAAAATCATTCTAAGGATAAGGAAATTTATAAGCAGGATATGAAAGTTTATACAGAAGACACAGGGCTTTATATACTCAACATAATTAACTTTCTCCTTGTAAAATCTTTCTCCACTGTATATAAAACTATAGTCCCCTCGACTACTACCTCCAGTGCTTATATTACTTTTATCATCAGAAAAAAGGCTTATGTATTTTTAGACTTGAGCATGTAGATATTGAAGAAAAGAGTTTGTCTTTTGGACTTCAGTGTGTACAGCATTTGACACAGGGTCATCAAAAAATCAGGATGCTCACCACACCTGATATGTTGACACCAGACACAGGGTGGGTATAGGCAGGCCCAGCTACATAATTTTCAGGGCCCAGTGAATAATGAAAGATGGATCCGGCTGGGCGCGGTGGCTCATGCCTGTAATCCCAGCACTTTGGGAGGCTGAGGAGGGCGGATCATGAGGTCAGGAGATTGAGACCATCATTTCCACGGTGAAACCCCAACTCTACTAAAAATACAAAAAATTAGCCAGGCGTGGTGGCAGGCGCCTGTAGGCCCAGCTACTCGGGAGGCTGAGGCAGGAGAATGGCATGAACCCAGGAGGCAGAGCTTGCAGTGAGCCGAAATCGTGCCACTGCACTCCAGCCTGGGCGACAGAGCCAGACTCCATCTCAAAAAAAAAAAAGATGGATCCCCTTGTTCAGAAATTATTAAGAATTTCCAGATAGCAACAGCAGAGCATTTAATCAGGTACAGGCCCCTTCTAAGCACAGGACCTTGTGCAACCCCAGTTTGCACACCTGAAGCTGACCCTGGGCTGTAGGGTTAAGAGCACAGCCTTCCCAGTGAGACACATCAGAGTGCAAGCCCGTTTTATCCTTACTGTCTGTAAGGCCTTGATAAGTCTCCATGTTTTCATTTGTAAAATGGAAATAATCATAGGGTTTTGTGAGGATTAAACGAGACCATGCCTGGCACATGCTAACCACTTCATCAGGGATAATTATCTTTAATGCTATGAAAATGTTAATGCTATGGGGCCAGGCTTTGCCAAGCCTGGTGCTAGGCACCTGCATAGGGTAGCTTTAATAGAAGCACACAAAAAAATGATGCAAATCCCTTTCTCTTCTCACTTGGGTATCACCTAGTCTCAGTGTTCAGTGGAATTCCTTTCTCCCTACAGCTATTAGCACATGAGAAGGACCTGATTTGGGTTGATGTAAATATTTCTTTGGAGGTAAGGCTATTGCAAGTTTGATAACTAAGTTTCATTCCAAGTCAAAATAATTTGGTTCATTTATTAATTAAATACTCTGATGGCCATACTGAGCACCTGCCGTATGCTGAGCACTATGCCAGCTATTGAGGAGGAAGCAGATAAATTACATGCAATTCCTATCCTTAGGGAGGGGGAATGGGCATGGGACATGCATTCTGGAAAATACTGCCACAGCCCTTCACATGACTGACTTGCTCACATTCTTTTATTTTTTTATTTTTTTGAGATGGAGTTTTGCTCTTGTTGTCCAAGCTGGGGTGTAGTGGCGTGATCTCAGCTCACTACAACCTCCATCTCTTGGGTTCAAGTGATTCTCCTGACTCAGCCTCCCGAGTAGCTGGGATTATAGGCCCCTGCCACCACGCCCGGCTAATTTTTTTTATTTTTAGTAGAGACAGGGTTTCGCCATGTTGGCCAGGTTGGTGTCGAACTCCTGACCTCAGCTGATCTGCCCGCCTCAGTCTCCCAAAATGCTGGGATTACAGGTGTGAGCCACCATGCCCAGTCTCACATCCTTTTAGATGTCAGCTCAAATGGCAGCCCGTCAGACATGTCTTCCTCAACTACCCTACCTCAAGAAGACTACCCAATGACCCTGTCACATCACCCCATGTATTTCCTTCCTAGATCCTGTTGACTTATTTGTAAACTGGGACCATGTCTTGTTCATCTCTGTATCTCTAGAACAAAGACCTGACTTGCATAAGAGCACAGTAAATATTTTTCAACAAATTAATTAATCAAGTCCTAGAGGAATCTGATGGTGACATGGGAATACAGAGGACGAGCACGGTGCTCTGCCTGTAGTCATTACCGAAGTAGGTGCCATTCACAGGAGGTGCCATCTTAGATGAGCCTTGAGGGATGAGAGGCAGCTCGATGGGCAAACAAAGGTAGGTGAATCCAGATTGAGGGGACAGCATGTGCAAAACCAAGAAGCCAAAGAGAGCTCAGGAACCGCAGGTGTTTTAGGAGGCAGAGGGGCAAGGGTCAGGTGACAGGAGGAGCAGGAACTAGGTCCTGAGATGGAAATGGGAACCAGATCACAAAAGACCTTGCATGCAGTTCTGAGGAATCTGAGTTGTATACTGTGGGCAATAAAGCATCTTCCATGTATCTGCCTGCCGTATGCCAAGCGTGGGCTAAGTACAAGGGATACAGCAGTGAGCAAGACATAACATGGT
The DNA here is from genome assembly GCF_028878055.3 of Symphalangus syndactylus. NCBI lineage: Eukaryota > Metazoa > Chordata > Mammalia > Primates > Hylobatidae > Symphalangus > Symphalangus syndactylus. The sequence goes on from NC_072429.2 coordinate 40,535,238, forward strand.
CCCTGCCTTCAGGGAGCTTACCTTCTAACAGGAAAGACAGACATGACATAATTATTTATTATTTTATCATTAAATAAAAATAATCAAAAGCACTGTGATTACACATTGCAGAGAACAGGGTGTGATGAGAGTCCATAACAGGGAGGTCTAACCTGGTCTGGGATTACAGAAACGTACTCCCCCACCCACGGCACCACTCCTTTTGACTTTCAAATCTCCTGGAAAAATCCATCGCTTGATGCCAAAAGTTAGCTTAAATTTTTCCTACCTGTACCAATGGGGAAAAAATATTTCACATATCCTGATGAGCTCAGTTAGTCCATTCCCAGAAGGATATATTTGGTCCGATGCCATTTATATACAATTTTAAAATGTGAAAAATGCTATTATTTTCTATGGATACATACATATAGTATAAAGACAAGGGTAAGACTGATGAACACCAGGCAGTATGGTGGCTCCTTCGAGGACAAGGTTAGGGAAAAAAATATCACTGGGGAGGTTCAATTGTTTTTATAATGTTTTATTTCTAAGCTGGGGATAGAAACATGAACTTATTCTCTACACATTTTATAATTTGAAGTATAGTTTCACTTTCTAAGAAAAAGTTAACTAGTCTATACTGAGGGGGTTTTTTTTTGGTTATTGTTTTTGTTTTGTTTTGTTTTTTGAGACGGAGTCTCGCTCTGTCACCCAGGCTGGAGTGCAGTGGCACGATCTCGGCTCACTGCAACCTCTGCCTCCCTTCTCCTGCCTCAGCCTCCCAAGTGGCTGAGATTACAGGTGCCAGCCACCATGCCTGGCTAATTTTTGTATTTTTAGTATAGACGGGGTTTCGCCATGTTGGCCAGGCTGGTCTCAAACTCCTGACCTCAGGTGATCACCCACCTCAGCCTCCCAAAGTGCTGGAATTACAGGCATGAGCCACTGCGCTCGGCCTACACTGAGTATTTTTTATTAACCATCATTACCATTAAAGACATTGTATCACCTGTTCTTCAAGAGAATACAAAAAAGGGAAATACCTGTGTGGTATCAATTCTATCACGTACTACAGGGTAAATAAACCCCAAGCCCCCACACATTTTTATTGGATGAAAACTTTCCTCGGTCCTGTAAGTTCTTATCAGGGCTTCTGTATATAAAACAAGTACAGAGGAAGGAAGGAATGCTCCTTTTATTTATTTTACTCTGTCCTTATAAAAGCAACTCTTCTTCTAAACTAGGATCCTTTGGTGACTGGCTGGGCCCCTGGAAAATTTCCTTTATCTTTATTTTGGAAACAGGCAACTAAAACGAAAAGCAATCCAGCAAAGGCAAAAATAGCTGGAACCTCAAATTCTCACCAACAATGCCAAAGCCTAGGCGCCAGTGGAACCGTTCCCCAATCAATGGTTAAGTGCATGGGAATGACTGATCTTTTGCCCTGTCATAAACGGCTTCCAGCTGAACCCCTCTGAAGGGATTCCTGGTTTGCCTGCATCTCAAGGATCTATGACTAAGGTCAAAGCTAGACCCTGGTAAAGAGGAGAAACAAGGGGCTTCATTGTTTTCAAATATTTTCTCATGAGTCCATGGTAGATCTCTATGGCAGTCCTTAAAATAGCCAGTGAGGAGTAGGTGGACTGGCAGCCAGTTATTGATCATTCAACAGAGTGCTAGCAGCTGTCATTAGGCCAGAGTAATAGAGAGACCATGTACCCGCCCTCCCCTGGCAGAATACATTTCCCAAATCCTTGTCACAGGCCCAGAACTAAAAGCCCTAACTAATTTGCTACCTCAGCAGCACCTGTCTAATAATATCCTCTGATAAATGGAGATAAATGATGTTTGGAAGATGGACAGTGCTTTCTAGATTGACAACCCAGTCCTAGGAGACACAAAGGCGTCAAGCCATCATCTGGAGTGAAAGTCTATAAAACTATCAGCAGTGGAAGCTCTTTTCCACCCTGGACCTGTTTCTAAGGGCCTATTCAATTGCTAAATCCATCCACTCATTCATCCATCAAAACATAGTTTAGTGTCTATCTGTGTTAGGTTCCATTTTTGGTTATGGGATATGAAAATTACCAAGATTCTGCCCTGGAGGAGTACAAAATCAATGTCGACCACATACACCACTGGAAATAGAACCTGGCCTAAGGTTTCTAGGGGGAAAAAATCCCCCTCCAGCTTTAATATGCCGAGTTAACTAGATGATGAAATAATTGATGAAGGTTAGATAGTCTTGTCCAGGAAAGACCAATAGGTTTGTTATATCTCCTGTGCCACCTATATTCAACTGGTGGTGGCTGTCTGAAGAATTGTGATAAGAATGATTCTGAGCATGAGTTCAGGTGGTAAGAAAGAATGCTGTGGTCAATTAGTGATGTCTGTTACAGGTGAAGAATGAGAGAGTGGCTACACATCTCTGCTTTCCCTGCCGTAGTAAAAAGACAATAGCCTAGAAGCTTACGCCAGCTTACCTGGGAGATATTAAGGGTTTGATTCCAGACCACCACAATAAAGTGAAAATTGCAATAAAACAATTCACACAAACTTTCTTGGTTTCCCAGTGCATATAAAAGTTACATTTATACAATACTATATTCTATTAAGTATGCAATAGTTTCATGTTTAAAAAATGTACATAACTTAAAAATACTTTATTGCTAAAAAATGTTAACGACTATCTGAGCCTTCAGCAACTCATAATCTTTTTGCTGGTGTGTGGCCTTGGCTCAATGTTGATGGCTGCTTACTGATCAGGGTGGTGGCTGCTGAAGGTTGTGGTGGCTGTGGCAATTTCTTAAAATAAGACAACAATGAAGTTTGCCACATGCATTGACCCTTTCTTTCATGAAAAGTTTCTGTATAGCATGCAATGCTGTTTGATAGCATTTTACCCACAGTAGAACTTCTTTCAAAATTAGAGTCAATCCTCTCAAAACTTGCCACTGCTTTATCAACTAAGTTGATGTGATAGTCTATAATAAATACCTTGTGGTCATTTCAACAACGTTCACAGCATCTTCACCATGAATAGATTCCATCTTAAGAATCCACTTTGTTTGCTCATCCATGAGAAGCAGTTACTCATCTGTTAAAGTTTTCTTATGTGATAGCAGAAATTCAGGCACATCAACAGGCTCCACTTCTAATGCCAGGTTTCTTGCTATTTCCACCACACCTGCAGTGACTTTCTCTGCTGAAGTCTTGAACATCTCAAAGTCACCCATGAGGGCTGGAACCAACTTCTTCCAAATTCTTAATGTTGACATTTTCACCCCCTCCCAGGAATCACAAGTGTTCTTAGTGCTATCTAGAATGGAAAATGCTTTCCAGAAGGCTTACAATTAACTTTGTGCTCTGATGGCAGAGGAATCATCATCTTTGGGTAGCTATAGCCTTGCGAAATGTATTTCTTAAATAAGAAGACTTGAAACTTGAAATGATTTCTTGATCCATAGGCTGCAGAGTGAATACTGTGTTGGTAGGCATGAAAACATTAAACGTTTTGTACATTTCCGTCAGAGACCTTGGGTGACTGGATGCATTGTCAATAAGCAGTAATATTTTGAAAGGAATCTTTTTTTTGAGCAGTAGATCTTAACAATGGGTTTTAAATATTCAGGAAACCATACTGTAAAAAGATGTGCTGTTGTCCAAGGTTGTTTTTTTAGTACAAGTCTTGCTACACTGACCAGGCTAGTCTCAAACTCCTGGGCTCAAGAGATCCTCCTCATTTAGCCTCCCGAGGAGCTGGGATTTCAGGCTTGTGCCAGTACAGCTGGCTCATCCAGGCTTTGTTGTTCCATTTACAGAGCACAGGCAGAGTAGATTTAACATCATCCCTAAGGGCTCTAGGATTTTCAAAATGGTCAGTGAGCATTGACTTCAGTTTAGCGTCACTATCTGCATTAGCCTCTAATAAGGGAACACATCCTTTGAAGTTTTGAAGCCAAGCATTGGTTTCTCCTCTCTAGCTATGAAAGTCCTGTATGGCATCTTCTTCCAGTAGAAGGCTATTTGATCTACATTGAAAATTTGTTGTTTAGTGTAGCCACTTTCATCAATGATCTTAGATTTTCTGGATAACTTGAGGCAGTTTCTACATCAGCACTTGCTGCTTTACTTTGTGCTTTTGTGTCATGGCGATAAACGAACCTCTGCTAGCTTCCAAATTTTCTTTTGCATCTTCCTCACCCCTCTCAGCCTTCATAGAATTGAAGAGAGTTAGGGCCTTGCCCTGGGTTAGGCTTTGGTTTAAGGGAATATTGTGGCTGGTTTGATCTTCTATCCAGACCACTCAGGCTTTCTCCATATCAGCAATAAGGCTGTTTCACTGTCTCACCATTCGTGTGTCCACTGGAGTAGCACTATTAATTTCCTTCAATACTTTTTGAATTTCAAGATGAGTTGTGTGGTTCATGATCAAATGTAGCCCTGGGGCCTTGCTGCACCCTCAGCAGCAGCGGCCTCTAATCCCCCACATCACGACAGTGGCTACTCGTCTCTGTGATGTTGACGATCATGATGAAGATGAAGACAGTTATGGATACTGTGCCAGGCGCTGTGCTAGAGGCTTTACTGAGATTTCTTTATTTAATCCTTCCAAGAGTCTTACGAGGTAGATTCTACTATTATTCGTAACCAAGAATTAAGAAGCTAAACAACACCCAAGTCCACAGCGTAGCTGCCTTCATCAATGAGGATCATCTAAAAGCAAAGCCTGTTGAGGTCTCATCCTTTACACTCTAATACCACCCATCCTAGAAGTCTCCAGGCAAAGAAGAATTTATACCTCAGGCTGGAAGTTAGATTTAACAATTCTGCATGCCTCTATAGCTTGGAATTCTGTAAATTTAGCCCCATGAACATAGAACACTGGTGTAAAATGCCCTCACTTTAAGCGGAAGGGTTTTTTTCAGGAACGGGAAATTTGATGGAACCAAAGTGAGCACAATCAACCCTAGAATGTTGTACTTGTATTATTAATAATTTTTAAAAGTATTTTGGATTATTAAGTTATAACAATGAAGCAAAAACTAGAATTTTCCCCCATTTCGCTCTCATCACCTGTTTCTGTTCCCAGAACTCATAAAATTTCCATTTTCTAATATCACATTTTACAGAGCCCTTGTACATAATGTAGACCACATCCTTTTAGCATTTACATCTTAGCAGGTAAATAACATTAATTTTAAGAAGTTCCCATCATATGCTTCTTAAGAACTAGCTAAAGTCTATATATAGCCCAAATGCTTGGGCCTGTCTAGACCACCAAAAGGAACTATTCTGACATAGAACATTGGGGAAAGTTTGTTGAATTGACAGCCCCCTTATATCCATTGGTTTCAAAATATCTTGTTGCAACTTCACATCTTAAATTGTGTCCATTTCGCCCACAAAGCAATTATAGAGACCTGTAGCTGGACAGCATGGGCAAATGGAGCTCAGCTCTTCAGTCCCCACATCAGTTCAAGCCTAGGGGCCAGAAAGTTCTACCCTTGCTTAGAAAAGTTACAGAGGGTAATGTGTCTGCATTCATAGAATAATATTTAGTATCTAAGCATAGGGCTGTTTTCAGGGGGAAAAATAAATGTATGTCGGCAAAGTGCTCAGTGTCCAAAACATTCAGGCCTTCAATAAATGATAGTTGTCACCATTGTTGTGGTGGTGACACTGGCCATCATGGGCATTTTTCCATAACGTGGGTATCTTTCCCTCACCAATCTTTTCCTTAGCCATTTAATGACTGCATAGTATTCCCTTGTAGAGATATTTTGTAATTTATTTATTCATCTGTATTGTCTGAATGTCTTAGAGTATTATGTATCACGTAAGTAATAAAATATATTTTTAACTGGTACTTGCAGCCACTTGTTCTTGCTACCAAAAAGATCATAATCAGGTTGAAAAGTTATCTATTGAGTACAATGTTCATTATTCGGGTGATGAGTATTCTAACAGCCCAGACTTCACCATGACACAATATATGCATGTAAGAAATTTGTACCTGCACTCCCTAAATATATTTTAAAATAAAATTTTGAAAGATAATCAGATATTGTGGCTGGGCACAGTGTCTCACGCCTGTAATCCTAACACTTTGGGAGCTTGAGGTGGGCGGATCATGAGGTCAGGAGTTCAAGACCAGCCTGGTCAACATGGTGAAACCTCATCTCTACTAGAAATACGAAAAAAAAAAAAATTAGCTGGGCGTGGTGGCATGCACCTGTAACCCTAGCTACTCAGGAGGCTGAGGCAGGAGAATTGCTTGAACCCGGGAGGCGGAGGTTGCAGTGAGCCAACGAGATCGTGCCACTGTACTCCAGCCTAGGCGACAGGGTAGATTTTTTTTTTCTTTTTCTTTCTTTTTTTTTTATTATTATACTTTAAGTTTTAGGATACATGTGCACAACGTGCAGGTTTCTTACATATGTATACATGTGCCGTGCTGGTGTGCTGGACAGGGTAGATATTGAAAGTAAAGTACTCATGGCCGGGCTCATGGCTCACACCTGTAATCCCAGCACTTTGGGAGGCAGAGGTGGGTGGATCACCTGAGGTCAGGAGTTCAAGACCAGCCTGGGCAACATGGTGAAACCCCGTCTCCACTAAAAATACAAAAAGCAGCCGGGCGTGATGGTGGGCACCTGTAATCCCAGCTACATGGGAGGCTGAGGCACTAGAATCTCTTGAGCCCAGGAGGTGGAGGTTGCAGTGAGCGGAGATCACACCACTGCACTCCAGCCTGGGTGACAGAGTGAGGCTTTATCTGAAAAAAAAGAAAAGAAAGTACTCACTAAACATACACATTTTTAAATACAAATGTGCTATTTTTAGGATTATTGAAGAAAGTCTCACCTAGCTGATCTTTAAATAACAACAAATTTCCTACATTATTACTAAGCATCTTAGAGAGACTTAGCACATAGTGACACCCTTCTAAATTGAGAACATTAAATCTCTTTGTTTATTCTTTGCAATGCTTAGCAGTAGTCAGACAGCAGAGATTAATGTTATGCTGGTTAACTCATGTCATTAAGAGCCCAAGTGAGAATTTTAGCCTGAACCCTTACGTAAACATGGGGTCCTCAACAGTATCTCCTATTCTATACCTGGATGGGCAGATGGGCTATTTTAGAACCCACAGAGACATTAAATAGGCATAACTATTTGGGGAATCATGGGGGCACTGAAAGATAGCTTCTTATCTATTTTATTTTGAAAAACATCTAAAATATCAAATAAACTTTTTTTTTATTAATTTTTTTGCATACAAAAACAATAAACATTTTCTAAAAATACATACAAACAAAAAGATGCGTATCAAACATATTAGGAAGGTTGCACATGGGAAGTCGGGGAATAGAAATGGGGGTGGGAGTTAAAATAAATGAGAGAGGGACTTTATATGGATCAGTGATAATAACTCAATCCTCTATTTGACAAAGAAGAGGGAGAAGGAAGAGGAAGAAAAAGAAAGTGGGATAAAGGATCAGAAAGGGAGGAAAATAGAAAAAATTAGAGTATGACTCCAGGGTAGACCTGTTTTGTTGTCATTGAGTTGGTTGGTTGGTTTGTCTGTTGTATTCTTCATGTTTCGCCAAGTTGGCCAGACTGGTCCTAGCCCGAAGTGATCAACCCGCCTCGCCCCCCAGAGTGCCGGGACCACAGGCGTGAGCCACCACGTCCAGCCCCCACATTGCTTCTGGCCTCCGTGGTAGACCTCCCAGACGGAGCGGCCAGGCAGAGGAGCTCCTCACTTCTACCCAGACACGGGGCGGCCGGGCAGAGGGGCTCCTCACTTCCCAGACGGGGCGGCCAGGCAGAGACGCTCCTCACTTCTTCCCAGACGATAGGTGGCCGGGCAGAGGCGCTCCCCACTTCCCAGACGATGGGTGGCCGGGGCAGAGGCGCTCCTCACTTCCCAGACGATGGGCGGCCGGGCAGAGGCGCTCCTCACCTCCCAGACGATGGGTGGCCAGGCAGAGGCACTCCTCACTTCCCAGATGAGGCAGCCGGGCAGAGGCGCTCCTCACTTTCCAGACGATGTGTGGCCGGGCAGAGGCGCTCCTCACCTCCCAGACGATGGGTGGCCGGGCAGAGGCGCTCCTCACCTCCCAGACGATGGGTGGCCGGGCAGAGGCGCTCCTCACCTCCCAGACGGGGCGGCCGGGCAGAGGCGCTCCTCACTTCTTCCCGGACGGGGCGGCCGGGCAGAGGCGCTCCTCACTTCTTCCCGACGGGGCGGCCGGGCAGAGGCGCTCCTCACTTCTTCCCGGACGGGGCGGCCGGGCAGAGGCACTCCTCACTTCTTCCCGGATGGGGCGGCCGGGCAGAGGCGCTCCTCACTTCCCAGACGGTGGGTGGCCGGGCAGAGGCGCTCCTCACTTCCCAGACGATGGGTGGCCGGGCAGAGGCGCTCCTCACTTCTTCCCGGATGGGGCGGCCGGGCAGAGGCGCTCCTCACCTCCCAGACGATGGGAGGCCGGGCAGAGGCGCTCCTCACCTCCCAGACGATGGGAGGCCGGGCAGAGGCGCTCCTCACTTCCCAGACAGGGTGGCCGGGCAGAGGCGCTCCTCACTTCCCAGACGATGGGTGTCCGGGCAGAGGCGCTCCTCACTTCCCAGACAATGGGTGGCCGGGCAGAGGCGCTCCTCACTTCCCAGACCGGGCGGCCGGGCAGAGGCGCTCCTCACTTCCCAGACGGGGCGGCCGGGCAGAGGCGCTCCTCACTTCCCAGACGGTGGGTGGCCGGGCAGAGGCGCTCCTCACTTCCCAGACGGTGGGTGGCCGGGCAGAGGCGGTCCTCACTTCTTCCCGGATGGGGCGGCCGGGCAGAGGCGCTCCTCACTTCTTCCCGGACGGGGCGCCCGGGCAGAGGCGCTCCTCATTTCTTCCCAGACGGGGCGGCCGGGCAGAGGCGCTCCTCACTTCTTCCCGGACGGGGCGGCCGGGCAGAGGCGCTCCTCACTTCTTCCCCGACGGGGCGGCCGGGCAGAGGCGCTCCTCACTTCCTCCCCGACGGGGCGGCCGGGCAGAGGCGCCCCTCACCTCCCAGACAATGGGAGGCCAGGCAGAGGCGCTCCTCACTTCCCAGACGATGGGTGGCCGGGCAGAGGCGCTCTTCACTTCCCAGACGGGGCGGCCGGGCAGAGGCGCTCCTCACTTTCCAGACGGGGCGGCCGGGCAGAGGCGCTCCTCACTTCCCAGACGATGGGTGGCCGGGCAGAGGCGCTCCTCACTTCCCAGACGATGGGTGGCCGGGCAGAGGCGCTCCTCACTTCCCAGACGGGGCGGCCGGGCAGAGGCGCTCCTCACTTCCCAGACGGTGGGTGGCCGGGCAGAGGCGCTCCTCACTTCCCAGACGGTGGGTGGCCGGGCAGAGGCGCTCCTCACTTCCCAGACGGTGGGTGGCCGGGCAGAGGCGCTCCTCACTTCCCAGACGGTGGGTGGCCGGGCAGAGGCGCTCCTCACTTCCCAGACGGTGGGTGGCCGGGCAGAGGCGCTCCTCACTTCCCAGACGGGGCGGCCGGGCAGAGGCGCTCCTCACTTCCCAGACGGGGCGGCCAGGCAGAGGTGCTCCTCACCTCCCAGAAGGGGCGGCCAGGCAGAGGCGCTCCCCACCTTCCAGATGGGGCGGCGGCCGGGCAGAGGTTGCAATCCCAGCACACTGGCAGGCCAAGGCAGGCGGCCGGGGGGTAGAGGCTGTCGCGAGGCCAGACCACGTCACGGCACTCCAGCCCGGGCAACACCGAGCACTGGGTGAGCGAGACTCCATCTGTAGTCCCAGTACCTCGGGAGGCTGAGGCGGGCAGAGCACTCGGCGTCAGGAGCTGGCGCCCAGCGTGGCCAAGATGGCGAACGCGTGCCTGCATCCAAAGGAGAAAAGGCAGGCAGCGGTGGCGCGCGCTGGCAGTCCCAGGCAGTCCGCAGCGCGGGCAGCAGCAAGGCGAGTAGATTGTAGCGTGGGCCAGAGAGGGAAAGAAAAGAAAGAGAAAGAAAAAGAAAGAAAGAAAGAAGAAAAAAGAAAGAAAGAAAGAAAGAAAGAAAGAAAGAAAGAAAGAAAGAAAGAAAGAAAGGAAGAAGGAGGAAGGAAGGAAGGAAGGAAGGAAGGAAGGAAGAAAGGAAGAGAGAGAGAAAGAAAGAAAGAAAGGAAAGGAAGGAAGGAAGGAAGGAAGGAAGGAAGGAAGGAAGGAAGGAAGGAAGGAGGGAAGAAAGCAAAAAAGCAAGCCAAATAAACTTTTTAAAAGCACCTAATAATTTCAAAGCTATTGTAATAGATCTCTTCTCACAATATACAGGAGTTTTTGTCTTTCGGTTTTTTCTTTTTTTTTTTTTCCTGAAACAGAGTTTCACTCTTGTTGCCCAGGCTGGAGTGCAATGGCGTGATCTCAGCTCACTGCAACCTCCGACTCCCTGGTTCAAGTGATTCTCCTGCTTCAGCCTCCCAAGTAGCTGGGATTACAGGTGTGCACCACCATGCCCAGCTAATTTTTGTATTTTTAGTAGAGACAGGGTTTCACCACGTTGGCCAGGCTGGTCTCAAACTCCTGACCTCAGGTGATCCGCCCGCCTCGGCCTCGCAAAGTGCTGGGATGACAAGCGAGAGCCACCGTGCCCAGCCTGGACTTTTTGTTTTTGTTTTTTTTTGTTTTGTTTTGGCAAATGGAATATTTCACATATCCGGCTCTAAAATGAACTAAAAGCTTTTATTTTTCATTGGAAGTTTCATTGAAGTTTTTCTGAAAACCGTGTTTCTCTTCTAAATGTGTGAATAAGTTACAGCTTTGCTACACATTTTATTGTGTCTTCCTGTTACTTTTGGTGTGACATTTGCCTTGTTTGGTTTTGTTTTAAGACACAGTCTCGCTCTGTCTGGAGTGCTGTGGCACAATCTCGGCTCCCTGCAACCTCCACCTCCCAAGTTCAAGCCATTCTCCTGCCTCAGCCTCCCAATGAGCTGGGATTACAGGTGCCCACTACCACTCCCTGCTAATTTGGGTATTTTTTTAGTAGGGATGGTTTCGCCATGTTGGCCAGGGTGCTGGCCTCCCAGAGTGCTGGGATTACAGGCGTGAGCCACCACACCCGGCCTGCCTTGTTTTAATTACACAGTTATTTCAAGGCTTTTGAAAGGCACTGGTGTGGGAGGGAGAAAGCTTATCCAGCAACTTAAGCAACACTTTGCAAAGGGCCATTTCAGTCCACCGCAGAGACCACGAGAGCATGGAAGGATTGTGCCGTCACAATGTATATATCCCAGCCCTTACCCACAGGATCCCTTCTACTCTTTTGTCAATTAAAATGTAACTGTTATATGCTTTGTCTTTGGCATTTCAGACTTGTGTCTGTGAAACTATGAGTGCGGCTTAACTCCATCTGTGTCATGAATGTGTGTGTGGTAGTAATAAAGTTGGTGCCTGAGTCTGTTCCTTGAAACAAAATGGGATGAGAGCAAATCGACATATCCAGCCCCTGAAAAGAACTTCAGATACAACAATAACCTCCAAAAAGTCTTTCAGTTCACAGATTTGGAAAACAGAATATTTGAATGAAATGCTCTCAGGCAGTTAGAGTTGTTCCCCAGGGACCCATCAATGGACGTAGCCCACAGTAGTGGCTGGTGCTAAAAACTGCAGGTGTAGATAACACTGGAGGGCCTTCTGTCAAACTCTGGCCAAGAATCTTGCAGTTTGGGAAATGCCACAAGAGGATGTGTTTGCAACAATACAGAAATGGCAGACGAGAAGCAAAGAACAGACTTTTCCCACACAGGGGCCCAGCAGGTATACGCAAAACACGTAGTGTTCAGAGAGGGTACACACATCAGCTCCACTGGAAGACGGTCTGAGATAATGGCTTAAGAGCACCAGTTCAGGCTGGGCACGGTGGCTCACGGCTGTAATCCCAGCACTTTGGGAAGCTGAGGCGGGAGGATCACTTGAGGTCAGGAGTTTGAGACCAGCCTGACCAACACAGTGAAACCCCATCTCTACTAAAAATACAAAAATTAGCCAGGTATGTTTGCTCATGCCTGTAGTCCCAGCTACTGAGAAGGCTGAAGCAGCAGAATCACTTGAACCCAGGAGGTGGAGGTTGCAGTGAGCCGAGATCCCACCATTGCACTCCAGCCTAGGCAACAGAGCAAAGACTCTGTCTCAAACAAACAAAAAAGAGCACCAGTTCTAGAGTCAGAGGGACACGAGCTGGAATCCAGGCTTAGCCTCTTCCAGGCTGTGTGACCTGGGGCTAATTAATTAATCACTCTGAGCTTCAGTTTCCTCATTTACAAAACAGGAATACTATTAGTACCTGCTTCACAGGGATAGGTGTGAGTGCTTATTACGATTGGTGCAGATAAATAAGGTCGCATATGCAGAGGCTATTCTACCACTAGTCAAGTCTCCCAAATCACACATGATAAAACAACAGCAATGACAGTGCTGCTGCAAGAAGAAGAAAAGTATTTTTAAAAACTATAATGTTATAGTCTTAGAGAATTTTAAAAGACGACAGGAATTTGTGAAAGCCACCAGAGAAGTTTGCTGGACTCCCACAATCCCCAAGTTATAATTGGAACAATACAACTTCTCTATAAAAGCTATTTTTCTTGGCTGGGCGCGTTGGTTCACGCCTGTAATCCCAGCACTTTGGGAGGCCGAGGCAGGTGGATCACTTGAGGTCAGGAGTTCGAGATCAGCCTGACCAACCTGGTAAAACCCCATCTCTACTAAAAAAAATACAAAATTAGCCAGCCGTGGTGACACATACCTGTAATCTCAGCTGCTTGGGAGGCTGAGGCAGGAGAATCACTTGAACCAGGGAGGCAGAGGTTGCAGTGAGCCGAGATCGCACCATTGCACTCCAGCCTGGGCAACAAGAGCAAAACTCCATCTCAAAAAAAAAAAAAAAAAAAGAATTATACTAAATGTTCAAACAAAAGAAGTATCCATGAAGTCTGGAAACAGGAGAATGCATAATAGTTTACTGATACTGCAATTTGTAACAGAATTACATCATCTCATTTCCAGAGTTTTGGCTACCTGGTATTTGGTGGACGGCACTAATGACTTTCTCAGTGCTGTGCAGAAAATGTCTATCTCCTCCGTGGTGACTCTGAGAACAAATAACAGAGATCTGAATCCTATTTGTGGGGTCAGAAGGCTTTCCTGAGAAAGTGATATTTGAGCTGACATCTGAAGAATGTGTCACTAAAGGGACAGAGGGAACTTCTTGGGCAGTGGATCTATGGTGGGGGGAGTCGTTGAAAGAAGAGTCAAAGGGACAATAGTTGGAGACAGGGTAAGAGAGGCAGCCAGGGCCAGGGTTCTGTGTTCTTGTGCATTTGTGTGATGGTGAAAGTGTGCATGTATGTATTATTTTTACAAAGCAGATACTGAACCCAAATTGTTTCACAGCTTGCTTTTTTTTTTTAACTTAACATTATATCATAAACAACTTTCCTTGTCGTTATGAATTCTAATACACATAAAAGAAATTTTCTTTTCTTTTTTTTTTTGAGATGGAGTCTCGCTCTGTCGCCCAGGCTGGAGTGCAGTGACACGATCTTGGCTCACTGCAACCTCCATCTCCTGGGTTCAAGCAATTCTCCTGCCTTAGCCTCCCGAGTAGCTGGGATTACGGGAATGTGCCACCATATCCAGGTAATTTTTGTATTTTTAGTAGAGATGGAGTTTCGCCATGTTGGCCAGGCTGGTCTTGAACTCCTGACCTCAGGTGATCCACCCGCTTTAGCCTCCCACAGTGCTGGGATTACAGGCAAGAGCCACCATGCCCAGCCCACATTCTTTTTAATGACAGCATATAACACCATTATATAGTCAAGTCATAATTCATTTATCCAATCTCCTATCATTCAACTTTGAAATTTTTTTTCACTACAGTAAATGACACTAAAGAGAAGACCCTTTGTAATTCAGTCTTTGCACTCTTCCGCTATTATTTGCTTTGGATAAATTACTCAAACCACAGTTGCTGGGTAAATGGGTGTGCACACTTTTAAATTCATTTCTCTCTCTTTCTTTCTTTCCTTCCTTCTTTCTTCTTTTTGTGAACTGACAAATCATTCTCAGAAAAGCTTCTGCCTCTTTGTACTCACAACAAATATGACTTTTCTTTAAACGTCAAGACAATGGAAAGTCACTTTATTTCACTATTTTCTAGCACAATACATTATACCAGAGGTAAGGGAAAGGGTTGGGAGGAAGAGATCTCCAGTTGCTCAGGGATGTTTCATTGAGACAAAACAGCAAAACTCATCTGTCAGGCAATAGTTTCCAGTAAGTACCCATCATCTATCCACAGTATAGATCTCTGTGGCAGCAAACATTTAGGTGCCATATAATTCAGGAGTCATTGTCAAAACAGATCAATGGGTCTTGCACATGATAACAAGCTTTCACCCGCAATTGAGAGCTGGGGAGTCTGTGCCTCTCTGTAGAGCAACCTGGACCGTGAATGGCAAATCACCATTCAGCCCTCGGTGAGAGGCAGCGCTTTCCTTTTCAAGCCCAGCCCTGAAGCAGCGGAAAAGGGAAGCAGTGTGGCTTTGCGGTTTGATTAGCGGACTGGGCCATTACAACTTCAGGTTCTCTTTGGGCTCTGCCAATGACTTCTCCGATGGCCTCAATGCTGTCTGTCTGTCTCCTTTTTCTCAGCAGTAAAATGGAGACAAGAATGCTAGCTTCTTCCACATAAAGAATACAACCAAATGCTTGAAGATTTTTAACACATCTGGGCATCTATAAAGGAAACTTTGTTGCTCAGGGCAATTCGTTTTTTTTTTAATCACCATTGTATCAGAGGTTTTGTTGCTTCGGAGAAATCTAAGTTTAATGGTTATGTATAAGAAAGGGGGAAAGCTGGGCACGGTGGCTCACGCCTGTAATCCCAGCACTTTGGGAGGCCAAAGCGGGCAGATCACTTGAGGTCAGGAGTTCGAGACCAGCCTGGCCGACATGGTGAAATCCCATCCCTACTAAAAATACAAAAATTAGCCAGGCCTGATGGCAGGCACCTCTAACCCCAGCTAGTTGGGAGGCTGCAGCAGGAGAATCACTTGAACCCGGGAGGCAGAGACTGCAGTGAGCCGAGATTGTGCCAATGCACTCCAGCCTGGGCAATAGAGCGAGACTCAGTCTCAAAAAAAAAAAAAGGTAAAAAAAGAAATGGGGCAAATAGTCTCTTCCCTGTCTCCACCATGACCAAGTAAGCATAAGTTTATATTAATTAATTACATATTAATATTTTCATATTAAAATATGAAGCTCATTGGAAGTATGAAAATGAGGTACAATAAATGTGTGCTTATAATTAAGGAAAGATAACTTATTGTTGAATGAAAAAGATAATGAAAACGATATGATCATTTTTGAAAATTGTGAGCACATATGTATGTAATAAATTAACATAATTAAAAAGTCTAGAGGCATACAAAAAAATTTCAGGTGGTTGTCTATGGATTTTCCACTTCTTCCTTTGGCCTGTCTCTCTTTTCCAATTTTCCTACAATGAACACTTGAGTGCTAAATGAATTACTTGAGTGAAAGTGAATTACTTGAGTGCTAAAAATTATTTTAAAGTAAGTGATGAATATTTTAGAGGACAATGATCTTTGTGAACCTAAATAGAAAATAAACCGGGAAGCTTTTATATTATATATATGGACACGATCCAAAACTGAGTAATATGAAATATTTGTTTTCATTGGAAAGAAGTAAGTAAATCAAGAGGAGCAAGCATTTCCTGACTTGAAGTAGACATGTTCAGAGACCTGGTTAGAAACAATTACTGACTTTAGCATAACATCTTAGAAAACTCTGTCTCTAGCTGTTGTTACAGATCAGGTTCTCCTTCTCTGCAGATGATGCAGATTTTAGTTCCAACCACAGACCTAGTTGAAGGTGAGACGGAGTATCTAAATACTCATTTCCTCTTCATATTCTAGTAGCAGTAGACAACCCAGCACCTAGCACCGTGAAGTCTCATGTAACGCGAGACTCTCCTGCCAGAACACACGGGCCCATGAATACCCAGTACAAGCCTATTGTGCTAAGTAACATGGAGCCACATGGCATCTCCATCCATGACCACGACAATAACAAGCCTATATATGGTGGCTCTCATAGACTGCTTGCTCATACCACTCTGGGGAAGAGATCAAATAAAATACTGAAAGGATAAAATAAATAACTGCTTTTAACCTGACCCCTTCTACTGGTATGCACTTCACTTTTGCTTTGAGAACCAGCCCTTTCTGAGTGGAGACAATTTTGGTGAGCCTGTCAATCAAGAGTCCTACCCTATTCTGGTTGATGGTGTGACATAGGCCAGGCCCATGTTCTCCACATAGAAACAGGAGCTTGAGTGCACTGACAAGACCTGCAGGAGTTCAACCTGAAAGTACAGTCCTGGCTGGGCACGGTGGCTCACACCTGTAATCCCAGGATTTTGGGAGGGCGAGGTGGGTGGGTCGCTTGAGGCCAGGAGTTTGAGACCAGTCTGGGCAACATGGCAAAACCCTGTCTCTACTAAAAATACAAAAACTAGCCAGGCTTGGTGGTGTGCACCTGTAGCGCCAGCTACTCGGGAGGCTGAGGCAGGAGAATCGCTTGAACCCGGGAAGCAGAGGTTGCAGTGAGTCGAGACCATGCCATTGCACTCCAGCCTGGGCAACAGAGTGAGACTTTGTGTCAAAAAAAAAAAAGAAAAGAAAAAGAAAGAAAGTACAGTTCCTTTATTCCTGCTCCTTCTAAACTGTCTGCTTTCTGTCGTTCCTTGAGATTTTCAGCCTTTCTTAAATTCTGTAAGCTTCTCTATATTTCCAGTAATTTTTTTTTTTGGTGTAAGTTACACTTAGTTTCTATTGTCACAACCAAGGAACCCAAAGAGATACTAAGCCTCATTTATGGACTACTTTCCCATCTAGCCCTTGGATTCACTGTAAAGTCACAAGATGACACCAGATAATTGCATGTGCATTTTAAAAATGTGTGCCTGGAGGCTGATGACAAGAGGTCAGAAAGTATCTATTATTCACTGAAAATGCAATGAATGCAAATCAATGTGTATTATAATACTGAACTCCAAAAAATAGCACACTTTTGAGATTAAGTCCCCTCTACTATCATCTGCTATAAGAAGAAAAACATTCTGAAGTGTAACTAATGTAAAATAAGCTAGAATCCTGCAAAACATCCCCCAAAGCAATGATGATGTAGCAGCAAAAGTTTTAGTGACTCCCAAGTAAAGAGTTCTGAAAAGAGAGAAGGGGATAAAAGAAGCAAAGATGGGGCAACATATACAAACTGCTCTAGGCTGAGAATCAACAGAGCAAATCTGTAGGATGTAATTATAAAGCTGATGACTTCAGGAATTTCTAAACAGCATCACTCTGATTAAGAAAGGAAACAGCATTATTTCTCAACTCTGTCTTTCTTTGTCCAGATTCCCAGAAGACAGCCTGGCTGATTCTACCCACTAGTGATTGCTTTCCCCAAGGTTAGGTGTTCACCCACAGTCCAATCACCTGAGGCCTGAGATGGACAGGGTCATGTAATATAAGGAGGTACAGAGGTCAGCCCTGAGAAAGGAGAGGAGAGTTATGAGAAGTGATGGCAAGAGCCAAGAAAGAGGTATCAATTTTACCTCTGTAGCAATTTTAGAACAAGAGGGGGATTAGAGAAGAGGTCCCCTGTCAACTTCCTGACCACATTATCACCTATAATATAAGCTTTAAGATAGAAAGGGTCGGGCCAGGCGCGGTGGCTCACGCCTGTAATCTCAGCACTTTGGGAGGCCAAGGCAGGCGGATCATGAGGTCAGGAGTTCGAGACCAGCCTGGCCAACACGGTGAAACCCCATCTCTACTAAAAATTCAAAAATTGGCTGGGCATGGTGGCAGGCACCTGTAATCCCAGCTACTCGGGAAGTTCAGGCAGGAGAATCGTATGAGCACAGGAGGCGGAGGTTGCAGTGAGCCGAGATTACAACAGTGCACTCAAGCCTGGGTGACAGGGCAAGACTCCGTCTCAATAAATAAATAAATAAATAAATAAATATATAAATATATAAATAAATAAAATAAAAAAGATAGAAAGGGTCATGTTAGATCATTCTCAAGGCCCTGCCAGTAATAGAGCATTGTGGCAAAGTTTCTGCACAGTTTGAAGATTACTTTGTTAGTACACGAAGAACATTTATTCACAGCATGAATTTCAGTCGGGGCAGGCATATTGCATGGTGACAAATAGAGCATAGACTTTGGAGTCAGGCTCCCTGAGTTCAATCCTGGCTTACAGCGTACCTCTGGTTTCATGTAAGCACTCTAATACCACTTTGTATGTCTATCATGAGAGATAAATGAAATCACCGATGCAAAGGACTCATTGCAATGCCTAAAATTTTATTATTATGAGATATAAAAATTCCATTGTGAAGTTAGCAGGGAAAAAAATGCGTGAACAAAACCATTTCTCTCTTTGCCTGATTTCAGTTTTTAATCTTATCATGAATTCATAATCTGCTATCAACCTTTTTTGACAGAAATCAATGCAATCTCAGAACTCATTCTTCTTCGCCATGACCTCTTAGGCTAAAATGAAGTGAACAAAGCAGAAATCTCTATTTTATCACAGAAGCATGGATAATTGATTGTTTTTTAAGTGATGAGGGAAAAGCAAGGATGTTTCTCACTAAGCCCTGGTTCACACAGTGAATGTGAACACTGACTCCCTCCCCCACTGCTCCCCCCACCCCTGCTCACACCCTTCCTGCCTCCTGCCTGCTGTTAGTATCTCTCTAGCACTGTCCTAGCTCCTGTGATGTACCCTCCCAGGACTAGCATCAATAGAGGGAAAAAATACACTTTCTATTGATTTCATTTCATATACATTTATGCTGTTGGTTGGCTGCTTTTATGTTACATCCAACCTTCAGAATTCAGGTTGGATATGTCATGTCATGATGTGCAGGAGGCATCGCGGCGTCAAAAACAGACTGAGGCCTGCAGAGAGAGCGCCCCTGGACTTTAATGGGAGCTGAGTACATTCAAAGGGAGAATTTTGCTTTCAGTGTATTTAACACTGCTTGCCTGGAGTTCTGCCTCCACAGGGGCTAACATCTGTGTAAAGACAGCAGGGAGAGGAGCTCCTGACCTAGACCCTGCTGAGAACAAAGCCAGGACACCTGAGAATTGAAGGGTTCCCATCCTTCAAAGCTTTCCTAAGACAAGCATTGCTTATCATTCCCCTGCATGTCTTGATGCTTTTACTACCTATGCATGCATCGCTAAACAATTTATACATAGCATCATTGTGCAAGTTTATAAAGTTGATATAAATGGCATCACATTATATGCCTTCTATTGCCACTTGCTCTTTTTGATCAACACTGTGTTTTTGAGATTTATCCACATGGCTCTAGTTCATTCATTTTAATAACTGCATAGCATTTTATTGCTCATAATACATTTCATTTCTTGAGTGATGGGTACCTTTGGTGTTTGTTATATCCTCTTCTAAACTTTATAGCAGTCTGAAATATTTCATGATTTAAAAAATAAAGTGAATGCTCTCTTTTGGGTTTTCCTGGATAACATAATGCTTCTGGCTGTTAATGGCTGTTCGAGTAGTCAAGAAAGTGCAGCTTCCCACGTATCCACATTCCTGGCTCTGTAAGCTTGAGCTCAGCCAGTAATCATTTTGTAATAATACCTAGTGGTATTTATTGAACATTTATGCTATGCCAGGCACTGTGCCCAGTGCTTTCAGAGGGTGATCTTGTTTAATCCTCATAACAATCCTACAGGGAGGAGGGTGTCATTATTATCCTCTGTTTATAGCTAAGAAAACTGAGGCTCAGAAGTTTGGTAACATGGCCAACTTCTCACAGCTAGGAAGGTGCAGAGCCAGGATTTGAAAGCAGGCCTCTAGGATTTGTGTTCTCACCACCATACCATTGCTTCCTAGTTGGGAGAGTGAGGGATGCCCTCGGCTTGGTTTGGATGCTCTCGGTTTGCCTGTTCCCTCCCACAAGATACTCTCACCCAGACACCAATGGTAGGATGGAAATGTAAAAGGAGCACTGGGATTGTAACCTTCGTGCAAATCCTTCTTCATTACAGTTTCGGTGAAGAAACCACCCTTTCAGATGGTTTAAGTTACACATTAAAATAGTTCCAAGAACCAGACACTACCCTAAACCCACTTTCACACCACTGAATGTAGGCATTTGCCCAGCCTCCATCCTTCCAAACAAAGCTCGCTAGGGCTTGGCACCTACCACAAAGGTTGAATGACAGGCTTTTTGGGCCAGACCTTTAGATATTTGAGATTTTTCTCTAAATGAGGTTGTACTTAAAGTCATTGTCATTCTTATTCTTTTTCCTCTTCACTTGTCTTCCTTCTTTGTTTCCTTTTCTTTAAATTCAAATAGCATTTACATTATTTAAGGTGAGGATATAAAATATGCCAATTTCATAGTTCCATCTTAGTATTTTTTTTTAAAAAAAAATTTTATATATATTAAGAGCCTTGAAAACAGACATGGCCTGGACGACTGAGAAGGTTTACTTTGACTCTGGTGCAGAGGGAAGGTCCAGAGTCTTGTAGGTTTCACTGTGTGCTGAGAATTCCATCTGATGCCCTGGATAACCCTCAAGCCTTTGCAACAGCCAGACTAAATAAAGACTCGGATGATTCTGAATTCACTATCTGCAGAAGGCCTATTAAAGGGTAACATGAAGGATATCACTGCTTGTGTTTGTTTGTTTCACCATACGTCCAATCCAAATTAGCACTGGCTGTGGATGAGTAACCACTGAAAATTGCTTTTGCTCAGCCAAGCTGACAGGTGACACTTCTCAGCTGCAACCTTCCTCCAAAACCTACTATTAATTCTATTCTGCAACTGTGCTACCAAAATCCAAACCAATCAGTGTAAAAACAATTAAACCTCATGCCACTGAAAAATCATCATCTGATTAATCAATCAGACAAGATTGCTTTTGGCCAGGCATGGTGGCTCACACCTGTAATCCCAGCACTTTGGGAGGCCAAGGCCGGTGGATCTCTTGAGGTCAGGAGTTTGAGACCAGCCTGGCCAACATGGTGAAACCCTGTCTCTACAAAAAAAACTACAAAAATCAGCTGGGTGTGGTGGCATGCACCTGTAGCCCCAGCTACTTGGGAGGCTGAGGCAGGAGAATCACTTGAATCCGGGAGGCAGAGGCTGCAGTGAGCCAAGATCATGCCATTGCACTCCAGCCTGGGCTACAGAGTGAGACTCCATCTCAAAAAAAAAAAAAAAAAGATTGCTTTCTAGCCAAGGATCTGATCTGCTGTTTTAATAATTTCAAACATTCTGAGCAAGACCGCTGCTCCTTTTAAAAGACTGCTGTAACTTCAGGCACTTGTGACAAAACCTGGGTGAATTATTAGACAATTTCACGCTGGTTTGCAGAGTGATTAAAACAAGTGGCCTTGAATGATAGCATATGTTATAAAGAGATGGAGCCTTTCAGTTATAAAAGATGTATCAATCAGGGGAAAGCAAATACAAATTAAAGTTTGATGAGCAATTGGATATTAATTGGTACTAACTCTGCTTTTTATGTCACTTTGATATGGAGTGGATCATAAACATGGTAAGCGATACTAATAATGTATATTCACTTCAATACAACTTAATGGCTCCATTTATTAAATAAACCAATATTGGGATTGAGTTGTGAGTGCACTAGTGTGCACTTTTCCTGTTGTATACCTTCATCTAACTCTTGCCGGGCAGGCTCTCCGCCACAATCTGCAGGGTACATTGCAGTTGGTTAGACATCTAGGAGTCATTGCCTAGTTTTTTCTTTATGCATCAGTTCTAAATTACAGTCAGAACAAACGTAACAGCAAACTAGGGCTTTATATTTTTTTTTCTAGACTTTGTTTAAATAAGTTGCCTGCTCTTTACTGAATTTAGACAGCAATCTCAAGGGAAGGAATGTTATCCTGATGTCATTAAGTAGACACCAAGTAGACATCATAGTGTAGACCTATAAATAGCCAAAATGTTTTATATCAAATGCAGCCCAATTTTTTCTCAAATATAAAATTAATTTTTTTAATTTTAAAAATACAAAGATGACATAATCACTAGTAAAAAAAACTATCTTTTTCAAGATTAAAATGAAAGTTTACTGGATAATCAGTTTTATAATGTCCTTTTCTCCTTTAACAATCCATTCGGACCATTTTTAAATTTTGATGTTACCTGGATTCATAGCCCAGTTCTGCCATTTCTTTACTATGTGATCCTGGATAAATTACTTAACCTCTCTGTGCTTCCGTTTTTCTTCTTTGTAAAATGGGCATAATAATGCGTACCTTAAGGATCATTGTAAAACTAAATGAGACTTTTTAAAAAAATTCTTTAAAATCATTATTTAACACTTAGCACTATGCCTGACAAGTCCTCAAAAGAGTTAGCTATTTTTATTACGGCAATATTATTTATAATTGGTGGGGTCTATTCAATCATATTGCTCTCCTGTAATTTATTTAATCAATTTGCTATTGCTGGCCCTTCAGGATGACACGAACATTTTTCATTAATACCTGAAATTATTACCTTGGGATAAATCCTCAGCAGCCAGTATGCCTAAGAAAACTTCTAGGAAATACAGCTTCTCTTTCCTGCAATGTTTGCCATTACTCATTTGGGAGATATGATACTTCAGCACTACCTTTGAGGCATCCACTTCTGTATAATACACTTATTCTACTAGTTGAGTTTGTTGTTTTGTTTTTAAACCATCCACAATTTGCCTTTGTTTGGGTGAAGTGTAGCCCAGTTTAGAGCTAGGCTGAACAATTTTCTTGAGATCCCTGGGAAGACCAAGAAGACATTCTGTTGACATTTGGCAAGTAAGCTTTACCTACTCTATGTGTCAGAACCAAACACTGATGTGCATTTGATTTTTTCTTGGAAGAAAACCTAACCATTAATTAGGCTAAAGCCTTCAAGCAAAGTATTTCACTGGGCTAAACAAATCATAGAACGGACACCTTGTGATGTAAGGCCCTTCACAAACAAAAGACGTGTTGCATCTCATTAAAACAGGTTTTCTTTTATTGCCACTGATGGATTCGGGTGTCATAATTTTCCCTCAAAAGTAAATGGCCTATTTTCAAAATAGGCAGAGAGTCCGTACTCCTTATATCTGTTCTTAATTCAAGAAATATATCTAACTGTAGTCTAACAAGAGTCAGTCTCAGAAGAAATTAATGAGGAACATCCATTAATTATTTATGCTCTGAAACAGTAGGTCTGCTAATGTTTCTGCTAATCACCAAAGCTAAACAGATGTATCTTCATAAAGACAATCTTGAAGAATAGAATGAGTATAAAAGAGATACAAATAGAAAAAATATGTATATGTACGGCGATGACAGGAAATAATAGTGAATGCATCACTGCTCCTAAGACAGTATTTGTTTAAAGTGCAAAGCATAGTAAAATTGTCAGAGCGAGTTCTGTTCATGATTTCTAGTATTTAAATATTATAGTAAGCAATAATAATAGGAGTTGAATTTATAGGGGCTAAAACTAATGCTAGAAAATGAAAAGAATTAGACTCCTACTTTTTAAAACAGCATTTAGAAAGCTGTCCAATTTCCATAAATATTCTAAAAGTAGCATCTTTCATGGACGTTAAATGAATGGTAAGGTTGTAAATTTTAAAATCATCATTTACAAATACAAAATTATTCAAACCTTTATTTTTGACTCCATACAAATTTGGTCAGAATTAAATCTGTTTGTCCCTCTGTGGAGTTGCAAAGATGGGGTTAACACAGCCTCCCTCATGGTTCTGTGAGCTGCAGTATGGAGTAGTAGTTAAAGTGGAGCCATTTCTGAAACCAGATCATCTAAACATAAATTTCGGCTCTACCATTTACTAGCTTTGTAACTTGGGTAAGTTAACCTCTCAGTATCTCAACTTCCTCACTGGCAAAATGGAATAATAAGAGTACCCACCTCAAAAGGGTTATAAAATGAGTTCTTAGGACAGTCCAAAAGAAGTGCTCAGTTTTTGTGAGTTATTATTATTATCAAGATGGCCTTATTATGGTCAATGTATGAGAATAACAATACTGGGTATGTTTCACAGAATTCACATTTTGTACAGCTGCAGCTTTCACGATGGAATGATAGTGACGGGATCTAGGTTGCCTCCTAACTCATATTCCCAGTCATGATGTTGTTTCTCACAGTCCTTTGAATAGAACACAATTCCCTTCATAGTCTAAGGGAGATCTGAAGGATGGTTGGTGTCAATGTGGTGATCAGTACAGGGGCCACAAGAGACACTGCTTGAAAACTTGGTCCTTTTTCCAGTGTTCTGCCTCCAACCCATGCTGGAGACTGGGGATTAGATCCTTTCAATGGCACTTTTATCACTCAGATCTTTTATCCAAATTGTCACAGGGGGTGTGTCTTTGCACTTCTTTGGAAAGGTCACCTATGTCCTGCCTGCTGTCATCAGTATATGACATCAGTGATTCTAGAAAGTACTTCCCATTTTGCATGCCAGAATCACTTGGGGAAGTTTAATATATATATTTAATAATATATTTATTGTCCAGGCACAGTGGCTCATGCCTGTAATCCCAGCACTTTGGGATGACCAGGTGGGCAGATCACTCAAGATCAGGAGTTCGAGACCAGATGATAGGTTTTGTTGTTTAATAAAACACAGAAGTGACACAGAAAGCTTTGGCTGTATGTGGGTTTTGTTTTGTTAATACAACTAATGGCATGTGGGTTTTGCCCAGCCCTGTGTATCTTCCCTACATTTCACAAGCTACTGTTCAAAGGCAGCGATTCTTAACATCTTGGGTCATTGCACATTTGACCTAAAGAGTGTTGTTTATGAAAGATCCGCTGTCATAAATTAGGGTGGATTTGAGGTTATCCCTTCTAATGAAGTCACTCTCCCTCACTTGCGTTCTCTAATGCTTTCTTGCATGGAGAGAAGAGGCAGTTCTATTGCTATGCATAAACTGGCATCCTGTTTAATCTCTACAGCAGTCTAGGTAGTAAATGCCACTGATAGTCCATTAAAAAAGGTGGTTGAAATATTGCTTTGCTTACCAGAAAAAAGTCAGGGGTGGGGGGCTATTTTTAGCTCATCATGACCATGTACTGCTCATATGATCATGCAGTACATATCGAGTGGGGTACAGCAAGACCCTGCTCTAGTCTCCAGCAGGCCAATGGCATGTTCTCCTATGAGCCAGAACGACTGTCTCACCTTTCAAGCTAGAACCCCTCGCTGGCACAGGTCCTCCTTCCTCCCACAATCGACCTCTCCCTAATGCCTATATGCCTTTTCCTCTCTGCCTGCTCAACTGGGATGGCCTCAGCCTTGGACTTACAGGAGGTTATAGAGGAAATAAAGACATGAAACAACACAAGAACAGTAGATTCCTTTGATATCATCCTCCCTCTTTTCCACCCACCCCCATGAACATACCCCTTTAGCATCAATGATCCCAGAAGCAGTTGGTAGGATGTGAAATTAAAATAGAAATACCACAAAGAGAAGACAGCCTATGACCAAAAACCAAGCTCCCTGGAAGTAGCACATTACCTCATTCATCCAAATGTGGGGAAAATACACAGGGCTGGGCAAAGCCACATGCCATTAGTTGTACTAACAAAACAAAACCTACATGCAGCCAAAGCTCTCTGTGTCACTTCTGCGTTTTATTAAACAACAAAACCTATCAGCCATGTAACAGGCACTGTTTTTTGGTCACAGACCAACTGAATTCTAAGAGCTGCTCAGCTGTATGGCAACATTTAGGTCTTTCTTCCCACACTGGCCATGTTTCTATTTCCCTCTCCACATATTCCTGATCTGCAGCACATGCTTATTTGCTGTATTGTCTGTAAAAATGTGTAAGCTCTCGCAGAGCAGAATGCAATGAATCTGAAATAGAAACACAGATACTTTATAAACTACAAAAATGAAAAAAACATGGGGGAGTGATATATATTTTGATGACTACCCAAACTGGTGATGCTTATGTGTCTTGTGCCACATGGTAGCAAAACTTTCTAAGGTGCCTATGAACATATTCAAAATTATGATTTCCAGACCACTCTTTCACTTATCACAAATTTCCTCTCAGGTATTTTTACTCTAGAACAGATACTATCACCTTTAAAAAGCAACATCCAGAACTGCACTTGTTACTAAAGTATCTATAGAGTATTTAAATAACAAATAAACCAGGTAGTGGGAGAAGGAAGAAAATTAAGCAGCTATTTTAGAATTTCTCTTCTTCCCAGTGTTGCCAGCCTCTGTTAGGAAAAAGGAGTTAATTTTCATAAAAACCTGAGCACTAAGCTTATGCAAAATCAACATGTATGGGGAGAAATAGCAAGGATGTTTCCTCTATGTTTATCATATAATTTATTATCCTCCTGAAACAAATGTGCAGATGACACTCATTTATTCCTGACATAATGTGGTAGGTGGTAAAGTTCTTCAAAAATTGTGTAAGTTGCTTTTTAGTATTACTACCAATTCATGAAGTAGAAATAGCAAATTATCTTTACCCACCTGAAAGTCCCAGTCTCTCATGCACTTTGTAATCTTATTTACAATAACTTTGTAATGCAACTTTGTAATATTTGTATTCTCTAGTAGGAAGTGCTAGAACAATGTAAAAGTTTGAATGATTACATAATCCTTAGATTTGTTGCCTGAAAAAAAGTGTCCTGTTGGCTATAACATAGGCTTACTTTTTCCTGCAGGTGCTTACCCTTTGGGGTGAGAGTGGAGTGTTAGAATGGAATCCACAGGTAATATTAAAAAGTCCCTTCCCCTAATATTCCAGATCTAGTCTAGATAAAGCCATTATTAAAAATTTCACACCTGCTATCCTGTTTTGATTTGAAATTTGAAGAACAACTTTGCGTCTGGCTTCTGGGTAGTCACATTAAGTTAATCACTCCAGCAACAAGAAAGAAGAATAAAGCAGAAAACGAAGAAGAGGGACTCCCTGTGAATTAAGCATAGTTCCCCTGGCTATCCCGGAGGAAATCTATGTGGCTATGGCCTCCCTTCTTCTTAAAGGGGTATCCTTTGCTATAGGAAATGGGATTTAAAAAAAAAAAAAAAAGGTTTACAATTTTATGAATACAGAGGTGATATCCTAAGGAAGTATAAAATTGAGATATAAAAACAGCCTCATAGAAAAGTCTTTCTCTGAGAAAATATTTGCAAACTATGTATCCTACGAAGGATTAGTATCTAGAATCTACAAGGAACTCAAAAAAAATCACCAAAAGAAACCATAAATAATCCCACTAAAAAGTGGGCAAAGGAGCTGGGCACGGTGGCTCACACCTGTAATCCCAGCACTTTGGGAGGCCAGGGTGGGCAGATCACTTGAAGTCAGGAGTTCGAGACCAGCCTGGCCAATATGGCGAAACCCCATCTCTACCAAACATATAAAAAATTAGCTGGGTGTGGTGGTGCAGCACCTGTAATCCCAGCTACTTGGGAGGCTGAGGCAGGAGAATAGCTTGAACCCGGGAGGTGGAGGTTGCAGCGAGCTGAGATCATGCCACTGCACTCCAGCCCAGGAGACAGAGCAAGACACCATCTCAAAAACAAACAAAAAAAAAGTGGACAAAGGTGGCCAGTCGTGGTGGCTCACGCCAGTAATCGTAGCACTTAGGGTGGCTTAGACGGGCAGATCACTTGCTGCCAAGGAGTTTGAGACCAGCCTGGCCAACATGGTGAAACCCCAACTCTACTTTATCTAATAATTTAAAATAAATATATAAAAATAATAAAAATTTCTTAAAGTGAGCAAAGGATATGAATAGACGTTTCTCAAAAGACGTACGAATGCCCAACACACATATGAAAAAAATGCTTAACATCACTAATCATTAGGCAACTGCAAATTAAAACCACAGTGAGATACCATACCACCTTACTCCTGCAAGAATAGCCATGATTAAAAAGTTAAAAAACAATAGATGTTGGCCTGGATGTAAGGAAGAGGGAACGCTTATACACTGCTAGTAGGAATGTAAATTACTACAACCTTGATGGAAAACAGTACGAAGATTCTTTAAAGAACTAAAAGTAGATCTTTAAAGAGCTAAAAAGTGGATCTACCAGTTGATCCAGCAATCCCACTGCTGGGTATCCTAAGGAAAAGAAGTCATTTATATGAAAAAGACACTTGCACATGTATGTTTATAGCAGCACAATTTGCAATTGCAAAGATATGGAACCAATCTCAGCACCCATTGACTAAAGAGCCGATAAAGAAAATGTGCCATATATATACCATGGAATACTATTCAGCCATGAAAAGGAATGAAATAACATCTTTTGCAGCAGCTTGGATGGAGCTGGAGGCCATTGTTCTAAATGAAGTAACACAGGAGTGGAAACCCAAATACCTTATGTGCTCACTTATAAGTGGGAGCTAAGCTATGAGTAGGCAAAAGGCATACAGGGTGATAAAATGGACTTTAGAGACTCAGAAGGGGGAGGATGATAGGGGGGTAGGGATAAAAAAACTACACATTAGGTACAATGTACACTAGTCAGGTGATTGGTGCACTTAAATTTCAGAATTCACTACTATAGAATTCATGCATGTAACAAAAAACCAATTGTACCCCAAAAGCTATTGAAATTTTTAAAAGGGAAAAAATACCAATTTAATAAAAAAAAAAGTAAGTAAAGTCTCCCTCTGGTCACTTTAATAGTGTGGCATGTTAGAAGGAAGGAGGGGAAACAAGCACAGATTCATCGTTTCCAAACAAAAAGTGTGTCTATTTTCCATTTGCGTGTTTAAAACATTTTTATCTTCCAGCCATGTTCAATAAATCAATATGTTTGCTTAAATGGTTATAATAGAACTCACTAAAAAAAGTTAAATAGTTTTAATAACGACTATTTTCAGTGTGTATCATTTGAATGATAATTTTATAAAAGTTATGAGATGAAGAAAATGACAGCTTCCTTTTAAATTTTTTTCTGCCTTTTATCCAGAAACACAAAATCCATGAATGACTTGTGAAGTTCTTTCACATACTTTGTACTAATGATATATCTATTCAATAGTTATTCTAGTGTCCCCCAAACAAATCCATTCTATATACAAAATAGTTTCATCAATTTTTCTATTTGAATTGTTTTCCTTTGGCCACACCCTATAGCAGAATTCATTGGCCAGCTTTTTTACACAAGTATACACACTTCACGGAATTTTTTTTTTTTTTCTGTCTCCCAGACTGGAGTGCAGCGGCGCGATCTTGGCTCACTGCAATCTCTGGCTCCTGGGTTCAAGCAATTCTCCTGCCTAAGCCTCCTGAGTTACTGGGATTACAGACATGCGCACCCATGCCAGGCTAATTTTTGTATCTTTAGTAGAGACAGGAATTCATCACGTTGGCCAGGCTGGTCTCAAACTCCTGACCTCAAGCGATCCCACTGCCTTGGCCTCCCAAAATGCTGGGATTACAGGTGTGAGCCACTGTGCCCAACCACAGAATAGTTAAGGAAAGGAGAGATCTCATTTTCTATAACTAAGGGATTCACACTAAAGGATTTACTGGACTGGAGCAGATCATATAACAGACAACAGAACAGCCAGTAAGGGTGATTCTGAAGTGACTCTCTTAAATAAACACCCAGAACAAAGAACTCAAGACTAGGGAAGTGTTTATGCTTTTATGTGGTATAAGGAAAACTGGTAAGAAGGGATTCTTTTTTTTTTTCTTTTTTTTGAGGCGGAATCTCGCTCTGTCGCCCAGGCTGGAGTGCAGTGGCATGATCTCAGCTCACTACAAGCTCCACCTCCCTGGTTCCTGCCATTCTCCTGCCTCAGCCTCCTGAGTAGCTGGGACTACAGGCGCCCGCCACCACGCCCGGTTAATTTTTTTGTATTTTTTTAGTAGAGACGGGGTTTCATCGTGTTAGCCAGGATGGTTTCAATCTCCTGACCTCGTGATCCACCCACCTTGGCCTCCCAAAGTACTGGGATTACAGGTGTGAGCCACTGCACCCAGCCAAGAAGGGTTTCTTGTCTGGAAAGTGAGCTCCTTCTACCATCTTGGGAAGGGATTTGTAAGACTGTTACAACATGCTGTATTTGACTCACCTCATGACTACATGTAATGTGTACTTAGAACTGCTAAGGATTAGAAAATGTCGTTACCTATAGCTATCTTTATCTAGTTGATTATCATGGCGTACAGTATTATAGAAATATAGAGGTGCCAACTCAGGTATGCAGTATACCTTTCTCTTTTCTTCAACATTGCTTACAAATTTATTTAGGTGATTCCACAAGATTTAATAACCAAGGTAGAAAATTCAATTGCAGTTGAAAATAATTCAAGACAATCTGATGAAGCTTAGATCTGCTAATAGTGATGTACATTTCACAAAATACTTTCAGTGAACTCCCATTTAATGTTCATTGCAACCCTGTGAACATTAAATGGATACTAATATTATAATGTTCATTTTATATGAGTAAACTGAGTCTTCTAAAGACTAAGAAGGTCAGGTGCAGTGACTACACCTGTAATCCTAGCGCTTTGGGAGGCTGAGGTAGGAGGATCACTTGAGCAAGGAAGTTGAGGCTACAATGAGCAGTGATAGCACCACTGCACTCCCACCAGGCAGCTTGGATGACAGAGAAAGACCTTGTCTCCAAAGAAACGAAACAAACAAACAAAACAAAACAAAAAAGACTAATCCCTGCTCACAGCTCACACAAGTAGCAAGAATTGAGATGTGAGCACAGTATCAAGCAATGGTTAAAAGCCCCACTTTGATGTCAGACATAACGTGGTTTTAACTGTTGGCTTTGCTTTGAGACTATGGGTGACACAACTGCTCTATGCCCGAGTTTCCTCTTGCACAAAAAAGGAAAAATAATAGTATACCTCAGAGTTAAATAATAATGTTTAAGAAACCTGATAATGTTTAAGAAACAGCACAGTGAGTCACACAATGAGCAATGACATGGTAAACAATCTTATTTTGATCATAAGGCTCTACTGACCATTTTATGGCTGAGAAATGCCCAAGGTGTGGGAGATGAGCTACCTGCATCAGCTCTGTGGGCCCTGAGTTCTGCTTGCCATCCCTCTCTCAGGTCAAGAATACTGACACTGGCTGGGCGCGGTGGCTCATACCTGTAATCCCAACACTTTGGGAGGCCGAAGTGGGTGGATCACTTGAGGTCAGGATTTCGAGACCAGCCTGGCCAACATGGTGACATCCCGTCTCTACGAAAAATAAAAAAATAAAAAAATTAGCCGAATATGGTAGCACAAACCTGTAATCCTGCTGCTGGGTGGCTGAGGCACAAGATTCGCTTGAACTTGGGAGGCAGAGGTTGCAGTGAGCCAAGACCGCGCCACTGCACTCCAGCCTGGGAAACAGGGTGAGACTGTCTCAAAAAACAAACAAAAAAGAGTGCAGACATAAAAGTACTGCAGGGAGAAAAAAAAAAAAAAAAAAAAGCACTGAATGAAAATGAAACCATGCTTAAAGAAACCAAGGCTTAATTTTTTTTTTTGTTTAAAAAGCAAGTATATTGTGATGTAGTAACTTCCACAATTCCTTTTCTAAATTTTCAACAATTTCTTCTTAGCACCATTGAAGTCGTGGTGAAATGAAATGAAAATTAACCAAAAAAAGGCAGAGAGATAGGTTGTTCTTCCTTCTCTCTCCTGGTTCTTCATTTAAGTCGTTTACTCGGCAGTCATTAAAGTGCTTCTGTGTGCGGAATATTTTACTGTCTCATCTGTTTTCTTAATTTCTTATTTATGGCACACACACATACAAAAATCCATGTTTCTGGGCAAGAATGGTAAAGGATGACCTGACCAACCAAAATTCATTGTACTCTTTCTTTCCTTCCTTCCCTCTTTTTCTCTTTTTCTTTTCTTTCCTTTGTCTTTTTTTTTTTTTTTTTTTAGATGGAGTCTCGCTCAGTCCCCCAGGCTGGAGTGCAGTGTCATGATCTTGGCTCACTGCAACCTCTGCCTCCTGGGTTCAAGTGATTCTCCTGCCTCAGCCTCCCAAGTAGCTGGGATTACAGGTGCCCGCCACCACACTCAGCTAATTTTTGTATTTTTAGTAGAGATGGGGTTCCACCATGTTGCCCAGGCTGGTCTCAAACTCCTGAGCTCAAGTGATCCTCCTGCCTCAGCCTCCCAAAGTGCAATTTTTCTGTTTTAAGTGTGCTGGTTTTCTTTGGATTCTGATTCATGCAGGCCATGTTGAAAGAAAGACAAGTGAAGCCATCTACTGTTACCACTTCTGCTACGCTAAATCTATGAAGCATAAAACTGCCAGTGATGATAATCAAAACCTCAAAATGAATAAAAAGGCAATCCTCCATGGTTGTAAAACAGAAGAGGCAAAATATGCTATGTGTTGTTTTTACAATATTGAAAGTTCTCTGAACACGTCTGAATGTACCAGTTAGGTTCTACTTTTCTTTTTCCAGATAACACCATTTCTGAGAAATGGACAGGTGTCTATAACTCACAAATAGCTTTCCAAAAATACTAGGATCTCAGTAGAGCTTTCCATAAAGAGTTCTTATGTAAGTCCTCATTCTTAAGTAGATTTTAATAATTTACTTCAATCTCTAGACTTTTCTTCAGCTTTATCTAATTTATCAATAATATTCACTTGAAAATTTAAAACAAAGAGTAGATGAAACTTCTTTGACATACTTGGGGGCCTTGGGAGACCACACAGCACCATTCTATTGAGATGACTCCAAATAATTTCCACATGAATGGCTAAAGTGCAGAAATGTATAATTTATTAGGATTTAAATAAATCAGGGAGAAAAGTGCTTTAAAGTTATTGGTAGAAAATTTTCAAGAAATAAAGTTATAATTCTAAGAAATTAAGTTTCTATGTATAAAATTCTTCCTTCCCTATTATTTAACATTTCAAAGCAAAATATGCTGAAAAACTCTTTAATAACATGCATTTTTTTTTTAGCGTTCGATCACAGTAAAATTTTTAAAAAACACACGATATACTTCTGGAATCTTCACAGAGCAAAAAAAACACACGACATAATCCTATTTTATTTTTAGGGTGAAATACCTTTCTTAAAACATGTGCTGTGTGGCCAGGATGTTATCATCATTCTCTTTTGTCTCAGCAATTTCCCTGATACAATTTTCATATCGGAAATATTCCCTAATGCTACAAAATTTGTCAAGAATAAAAAATTTTTTCATTGAACCTCTTAGAACATGCCTTGTTTTCTCATGGGCTGTCAAAGAATAAAAAGCCCCCTCTTCTTCAAGGCCGCTTACATCTTTTTCTTTTTTCAGATAACTATTACTGTAACAACTACAAGTCAGTAAACATATTGAAGTTCTCCAAATAGCAAAAATTAGAAATCCACAAAGATTTGGAATGATCTAAGAAATCTGAACATGTAAAAAAATCAACTCCCCAAACAGAACAATGACATGAACATCAGTTTTATTCACTGAGAACATACTTTTTAAAAATATGGCATAAACATAACTATAAATGAACACTGCTATTCTCAGCACTTTTTGTCTAGTAAATTCAGTGTTCTATATGACAACATCATTAAATTAAAGCATGTGAACTTATTTATGTACAACGTGATTTATTTAATGCCAAGGTTAAAAGGAAAAAGGCACGTGAAATATTGAAAAACACAAAGAAGCAAGGTAGAAATACTGCAAGATTATCATAATTCAATTTGTCAAGGGAAAAAAAATTTAAGATAAAATTGAAAACAAAATAACACAGGTTATGATATAGCCAAATTACTGTGAAATGTGTCAAATTGGCTGGCTGTACATTGTGGAGGTCACAGAAAATTACTACTTTAAAATGTTCCCCCACAAATTAACATAAATAAACTGTTCTCTGTGGTTTCCAATACGCTACCTAAAAACACAGTGTTGGTCCCCAAGGGATTCTGGTTCCAATCCAAGGCAGATGAGATAGATGGAGCCAGAATGGCAGTGTTTGACAGACACTAATAAAAAAGACCAGTGACATTCTACAGACTTGTAATATTCCATTTTATTAGAAGCAGTGGAGCACAGAGGTTAAGAACTTGAGCTCCGGAGTCAGACCTGTGTTCAAATGCTGACTCCACCACTACAAGGTTTTGTGACCTCAGGAATGCAACTTTCTCTCTCAAACTGTTTTCAAAGCTGAATAAGGTGGTAAGAACACCTTCCTCAAAGGCTGTGGTAAGCACAGAATGTAGGCAAACTACCCACTCCACTAATTGGGTCAAAGTCTGCATTCAGTCCATGAGTTACTTCCTCAAAGTGAGTTGAAAATTATCAATCAGGTTAATTAAAAGTATTTGTTTGGTACCATGGTATTATAAGAAAGTCAGGTTTTATTGCTTAAGGAATTCCAAAAGAAAAGTACATAGACAAGAGGGTAGAAATATTGAAATGTGTTAGTAACTTATAACTCCATGATGAGTTCTGATTTCACTACTTTGCAGACTTAATAGTTTTCTCCTTTGCATTTCTGAAGACATGGGAATATTCTTATGGACATGTCCCCAATCTTTCTCTTCACACTTTAGAAATTGGGAAAGGTCAGACATGTAAAGAGACAAGTGACACACTTGCCCAAGAGTAAGAAAAGTGGCAAAGGCAGTTAGTTATGCTTTATATAGGGCTTATCTATTTCTTACATTTCTTATAAACTTATAACAATATGTTTGAAAAAGGTGAAATTGTGTCACAATATTAGTATATTTTTAGATATCAAATTGGTTCGTTTTAAATTGTTGATGGCTAAGGTGAACTCTAAATTAAGTGCAAAATTTAATTCAAAGCCAAATAATCTTTTACTGATTTATAGCCCTTAAAGAGTATGTAGCTGTGGGCCAGGCACGGTAGCTCACGCCTGTAATCCCAGCACTTTCGGAGGCCAAGGCAGGTGAATCACGAGGTCAGGAGTTGGCGACCAGCCTAGCCAATATGGTGAAACCCCGTCTCTACAAAAATACAAAAATTAGCCGGGCGTGGTGGCACGTGCCTGTAGTCCCAGCTACTCGGGAGGCTGAGGCAGGAGAATCGCTTGAACCTGGGAGGCGGAGGTTGCAGTGAGCCAAGATTGTGCCACTGACTCCAGCCTGAGTCACAGAGTGAGACTCCGTCTCAAAAAAAAAAAGAGATGTAGTTTTATGGACTTCACAGCTTTTTAAAAAACATACAGATAAGTACTGCAAAGTGATTTGAATTGCATAAAATGTAGCACCAATATATCAATATTCCACTCCCTTCCCAAGACAATTACAAAAATATAAAACCGTAGGCAAGTTAAAAAAGTCACTGAGAAGTTGTCTACTTTTAAAATGAAAAACTACAAAATACCCTTCAAGAAAAAACATCAAAAAAAAAAGGAAAAACAGAAGATAAAGTAATAACATTTTATATTCAAAATAGTTTCTACAATGTCACAGCAAGGAAGACAGTGACTTTAAAATGCACTCCATCATGCAACTCAATAGGCTGTTTTTCCAAACTGTAATTTTGAAAGCCAAATAGCGGGTCCTGACAAGAATTTTTATCTAACAGGATGAAAATATCAGGTGCATATTGGGTAGGTATGGTTTTGTAAACTTTCATTTCGTGTGTGTATACTGGGTTGCAATGCAAAATGTGTCTCATTTTGAGTCGCTGTGAAAAAAGATTCAGTCCCTGCTCCAAGACTAAATTTTGCCTTTTGGAGCCCCCTACAGGCTCTAAATGTTAATAACGTAAATCCTAAAGTAAATAAATAGCCCAACTATTGGAGGGTGGTTCAGAAACTACCATTCAATAATTTATACAGGAATACATGTTTACATAGATAAATAGACAGCATTTGGTCTAAGAACTCAAACTGACTATGTGAGTAGTCTCAATCTTGAAGCAAAATTATCCTCAAGAAAAAATTAATTTGGCAAGGTCTGTATTAGCCCTAATTAAATTTAAAATTAGAAGAAATATATCAATATCTCACAGTAATAGAAGTCTGGAGGCAAACTAAGAAGTAAAATCGCAAGGACTTTAGAAAACTATCAATAAGACATTCATCTTTATAAGGTTTTTACAAAGGAGTGTTAAGAATTTAATCAACAGAAATGGCTAAGTGCTGAAAAGGCCTGTTTCCGCCCCTATATTTGCCTTCAAAGAATTGAGTAAATTATAATTTTGAACAATCACGTGCTAAACGTGAACTCCAACTCTACATACTATTTTAAGAACTAGTAGGTCACTATATTCAAACTAGTAAAACTCTATGAAGTTGGCTGGGGGTGGTGGCTCAAGCCTGTAATCCCAGCACTTTGGGAGGCCAAGGTTAGAGGATCACTTAAGGTCAGGAGTTCAAGACTAGCCTGGCCAACACAGTGAAACCCTGTCTCTACTAAAAATACAAAAATGAGCCAAGATCATGCCACTACACTCCAACCTGGGCAACATAACAAGACTCCGTCTCAAAAAAAAAAAAACCTCTATGAAGTGGTTAGAAAACTGAAGTGGAAGTGAGATCAGAAATTCAGGCTTATCTTTATCTAAAACAAGCTAAGAGGTCTTCTTTCCTTGCTGCTCTTTCACAAAAGATAATTTAATATAAATGCAAAGAAAAAGTAACAGCAATGTTAATCACGCTTGTGTTAACGAACACCACTACCACCACCACCACCACAAAAAGAAATGCTTGCAGAAGCTTAAGAGTAGATGCAAACACAAATAACTCACAATCATCCAACACTATTCTGACCTTGATTTCACCCCGTATCAAACTGCCTATCTTAGAATGTTGGAACGGTTTAGTTAACCTAAGGTCAACTGCAGAACAGGGAAGAGGCCAAATGGTAGATGATCCTGTTGAAAGGAGAGATCTTGGCAATAAAAGCAATTTAGCATAAATGAAGGTGATTCATAATACAAGCAGTAGCAGTAGATTGCCTTTTTTTTTTTCTTTTCTGGGTCAATTTTGGTTAGTCTCTCAAGTTAGGTCTTTGAGACTAAAAATGAACATAAAATGAGCAGCTCTGCACAGCAAGGTAATGTTGGTCCATTTAGTCTAAAGCAACTCTATCATCCAGTATCCCCACATGTTGATAAACACAATTCTGTGTTTACGGTAACATATCTGGATCCAGATTTGATTGTATGCCGGGGCTTATTCAAAATTTATCCTTGGCTTTAGCACAATTTACTTCAAAATCAGTAAAATATCACATAAAATCATTAATTTCTGTTAATGACAGCTCCATCTTAGTAAAACATTTGATTTGTTCAATAGATGTAACTACGTTCAGAATTACACCTGCTCCCTCCAAAAAAGTCCCAGAACTAACGTTTATTGTAAATATATTTAGGATTAATTATGATCTATTCAAAGCAAATGGTGACAAACAGCTTACTTGCTATCTACATAATATATAAAATAAATTTTATTTGAAAAGAATGAAAACAACTTTACTCTCATTTTCTTGTATAAGCTGAAATTTAAAGAATGCTCCTTCTTAAACAATGCATAAGCATTGGAGGGGAATTTTATAATAGCATTTTTTAAAATGGGAAAACCAGGTGATACACTTCCCTTCTCTTTCTCATCACCACCCAGTCCTTAGAGCATAAGATCACTACCTTCTGTTTGTCCTTACGAATCTTCGTCACATTCAGAACTGATTTATTTTAAATCATCTCTTCTAGGTGTTTTTTCCCTTCTCCCTATTCTACTTAAGGAAAATGTCCCTCCTACTGTTCACAGGCATAATGAATATCCTCAAGACAACATTAAAATAATTGCTTTCATGAAACCGTTTTGTGCTTTTTATCTGGGATAACAAGAACCATCCAGGAACAAAATAATGTGGCTATCAAAGGTTACTTACAAGTAGCATTTTAATACCTTCTCTTTCATTCTCCAGGCTACTCTGTTGAGGAAGTTATCCTACTTAATATTTAATAGCCAGTGACTTCGAACCCAACTTCATATTGAGTGACATTCTCTCATGTTTATGAACACAACATAAAACACACATACATAGCCACTACTCACTCACTCTCACAAGCAAGCATACACACACATTTTCTTTCTTTCCAGAACAAGCCAGAATTACAGCTCTTTTGGTGATTGTTATAATTTTTGGAATGGTTCATAAATTTTCCAAATTCTTTTAAATTTGTAATACTTTCATCTTTTTTTCTTTTTTTTCCAATTGTGAACCATTCCATATTGCATCTTTATTGCAAAAGTCAACATGCTTCTTAGAAATTCAGATTGTAATTGATAAAACAAACATTACATATATGAATTTAAATGTATAAACAGTTAGAAATTCAACAATATCTCCTATTATACTATTACACAAGTTCACAATTTTGTAAAAACTATAATACAGGCATACTGTACATCAAGAGGAACCACTATTCCTTTTCACATGATTTTTTTCTTTTTTGAAATAATGAGCCATCACCAAGGACCCTTTTCACCTTAACAAGACTGTTTTCCAATTTATCATCTTAGCTGGTAACAACATTTCTTGAATGTTACATAAAGAAATTGAGGGAAATTTTGCAATACTTGGGGTTACCTTTTTATCTTAGACAGTAATCCACTAGTGTATCAGGCTGACCTAGTCAACTGGTGGCTATTATTGCTGATCAGCTGCTTATAAAGATGTCATACACATTAAGAGGAATAGAATTTGCCTTAGATGCTGTATTTCTGTAAATGAAGATGCCAAGAAAACACGTATGGCAGTTATTCACTTTTAAGTGGAATTCTAACAGTTGAAGATTTGATGGTGGAAGTAAATCCCAAAGGGGGCGGGGGATATATATAAACTATTCTATGCTAACCTTAAGTTTTCTAGTATTATAATTAACTCACTTTAAATTCATCTTCGAGTCAAACATGTTTTAAAATTCTTTGAAAGCACACTTTTAAAGTATTTTTAGTCCTGTTTAAGGTGTACTGAAAACTTTTATAGAAAGGGCCTCAAATCTTACTGAAAAAACTGTTTTTCTCTCCAACACACTTCTCTTTTATCTTCTCCCCCCAATACTAAAAAGTCAAATTTTCAACTTTTTACTGAGAGTGAAATAAGATGTCCATTTTGAGGTCAAAAAGATCATATGAAAAGGAATCTCACTCTGTTGAACTGTCTACTGAAATTTTTCTTAGAGTTCCATTTATTTACTGTAATTTTCAGTTTCCAAATACAAAAATACAACAATTCTTATTGAAATCTATACGCTGGTAGTTTTAGTACACAAAAAAAAATCCAAACAAATTATTTACAAAATTATACAGTTTAAGAAAAAACTTTGTACAAAAAATATATAAATCCTTTGTTCCCTCTATCACGTTTAAACTGTCAGGACTCAAAATATTCACCACAATGAATCTTTCAAAATATATACTGACTGAGCCACAGACATCAAGAAAAATTTCATTAGAGATGATGGAGGAGTAAGGAGCAAGATTGTGTATTCTAGATACACCATTCTAATGTTTTCCTTCTTTTATAAGCTTATTTTACCTTCAGTGTTACTAGAAATATAACAATAACCTAGAAAGAGGAAGTCCTTATTATTATGAAAGAAAATTATATGAACTTAAAAATGACCCTGGTTTGACACATCATTCCAGGAAAACACGTAGAAGAATAAAGATTATCAGAACATGGGATTTAACTTCTTATAGCTAAGTAAATCTAGAATCCTGATGGTTTTAAGTTCTTAGTGAACAGTTTCTATTTTGAGAAATAGTCTTTACCTCAGCAAACAAAATCCTTGATATAGTGGTCACGAAGAACCTTTTGGAGCCAACAGGAGGTTTCAAATTTTCATACCACACATATATAAAAACACAGATGTGTATATCCTTGAAAAAGTGACAGCCTATGTACATTAATCATTTTATTTTCCCAGGGGTCAGTACAGTGTAGTGTTGCTCCTCTGCTTTTCCATCTAACATTCAGAACACGACAACATAAATTTACATATATATTTTACTTAACAGATACTCTACTCTATACAGTGTACAGTAAAAATGCACACAGTAAAGGAAACTGTCTACTGAGGGATGCATATGTTCATGGATAGCAACAAGCTACAAAATTATGAAAAAATAAGGTCATCTGATCAAAGTCATATATGACTCCCATTTATTACTAGCATACTCAGCCCTCAAGCCCCTCCCACCCACCCCCTACCACCCCCAGTCACCTCACTATCATGGTTTAAATTTAGGAAAAGAATTTCAGACATTTTTAAACCCTTCTGTGTAACTATACTGAACTGAAGCTTCAAAAGAGGGGAAAAAAAAGCTGGTGATTCTCTTCTCCCCAAAATCCTTCCATCATTCTCATCAAAACATCACTTATTTATCCAGGTGCTGGTTTGAACCTTTTATTGGAGACTGCCTGCGGTTGCCCAAATGAACCACTTATATCAGTGATGACTAAGTCAGGCCTATTAATAGAAAGGCAAGAGGAAGAAAAGGGGGACGAGAAAGGGGCAATAGGTGAAAACCTTTTACATTCTGAATTATAAAAATTTTTAAAAAGACCAGCCGAACCAGCGCTCACTAAATATCAAAGCAAACTAAGAATCAGTAGCAGGAAAAGTCCAGGAGTTCATATGACAAGAGAATGGAAATACTATAGAGCTAGCTACCACTGCTGTAGCATTTAAGAACACACGGTTTGTTGTGATTTTCACTGAACTAGTACTACCACACATAAAAACCATGAAAAACAAATTTAGACTGAATACAAATTGGGCTCCTCCAAAGTAAAAAAAAAAAAAAAAAAAAAAAAAAATTAAAATTAAAATATACATATTTTTCTTCCAAGACCACTCTTGAAAGCAAAAGGGTATTTTAATTACAAATATTTCCTACTGTCTGATGACCCATCCATAATAACTGAGAGTTAAAAGATTACAGGCGATTTTGACATTTAATTAAACTTTATCAGTAGATTATAATCGAAAATAAAATTTCTGAACACCCTGTCATTTACATCATAATCCAACACCAACAGCAACAAAAAAAAGGTGGTGTGGAAAATAAGGCTCTAGAGATTATCTATGTCATTGCTGTGGATCTTCACAACTGTGTAAAAGTCACTAGGCCTTTGGTGCTTTAATATCATGTACAGTTATGAGATGTGTTTAAATAGCAAACCTGCTGTTCTTGAACCTACTGTGTTGAAAAGAAAAATAAAAAAAATTTTTTTGGCTCATTGACTTCTTTTAAATAATTTTTAAAAGTTGTTCTTCTAAACAATATTCCTAAAAATTACACAGCTAGCATCAGACTTCATCTTCGCCATGAGCGAGACTCATATTCATCTTCATCTTCATCGTCATCATCAGGCAAAAACAAATCTGAGGTTTCTGTTTCCTGAAGAAAGAGAGGTTAAAATCTGCTTAGTGGCACAAGAAGGGTAAGTAAAATACTTTTTAGGCCAAAGGACAAACAGGCTAGTATACAAAGCCCAGGCTAGATTTCATAAGGGATGCATGCAAGAGTATCTTTCAGGGCAAAAAAAAAAAAAAAAAAAAAAAGCCCAAAATATCTTTGTAAATGATATAAATTCTTCTCCCCTGCTAATTTTGCTACTTTTAATAGGAGATTTCTACTCTAATATCATCAGGAAAATAATGTGGACATTTAGTACAGAAAATTTAAAAAAGACTATGAGATACATTTCTGATAAATTAATTTTATTCTATTAAAAATTAGGAAAATAAATGACCAAACACCTAAATCTTTGTTTTTATATCCATCCAACTGTTTGTGAGAGGTGAATATACTAGCTTCCCCATGACACTGATATTCCAAATCTTACATAAAAATCTAAAATCTTAGACAAAGTAGATGTATCTGCAAACACTACCCAAATATCATGACATCTTTTTTTCTTTTAATCTGGGGAACATTTCTGCTTTTGCTGTGTAAAATTACCTATATAGTGAGAACACACTTGATCAAACTATAAATGCTAGGTATCTTTTAAAACCAAGATTGTCATATAAATCAGGAAAACCTCGCAACATAGCCTAAGTGTTCACTAAATAAACTAATGATAAATAACAGGAGTAAAAAAGCAAAATAAATTCTCATATATTTGAAGAAGCTGATTATTCAGTACTTTTATTATTTAGGTCTTTAGTTTTCCAATTCCTCTATGTTCAACTTCTGCACACTCTCATTTTAACCAATTGTACACAGAAGGAAAATAAGAAACTCAAATCTATTACTATGGAACTTGAATAAACAAAAAGTGAAACCAACCAATTAAAGTTTAATTCGTTTACGTAATCTCTGACTTTATTCATCAGAATAAAAATTTCTAAAGCCCAAATAAATCCAATATAAATGTAAATAAAAAAGAACAGTCTTTCCTATACCAGAAGAAAATAACCCCCACCACAGCTTTTTATATCTATAGACCTGTTTTAATTCTTTAATAAACATCTAAACGGGTCTTAACTTGCATGCATGAAAGAAAAACCCAGTATTTATTTTTAAATTTATACTATTTAATATCATAAAAAATACATAATTGAGAAGTGATCTAATTCAACTCTTATTTCCAACCACTAAATTTACCTCCTCCTTGACTTCTTCTTCTTCAGTCTCAGTGGATATAGATGGTACCTTGGGCTTGTGCCAGGATATCTGTAGCCGACGGTCTTTAAATTTTGGCCCTTGGTTTGCAGCCTAAAATATACATTAGAAGATCATACAAGTTTGCACTCAAATTTACCAATGATTTCTGCAAATTCTGTGTTATTTAAAAAGTATAACATAGGGCAGGAGAGAAATCTGTTAAGGTGGATCTACAATCTCCAATGAGAGCTAAAAAAAAAAATAAAGTCCCTTTTAATTAGAGCAACTATATGTTCTGGTTTGCCTAGGATAACCCATGGTTTATACCTGTGTCAGGTAAATGTTAGCATCTGTCTTGGTTGAAGTAATAACTGTTTTTCTAAGTACAGTTGCTCTACTTATAAAAGTCATGATGAGGACAAGAAATATTCTTAATACACGTATTGACCTTTGGCTTTGATATCTACATATATAGACTCAAACCATAGAAAAAAGGTGAATCATCTGCTTATTCATCTCACTGCATCTCTTACAGCCCCACCTATGTTGGATAAAGTTCTTCCTATTTCCACTTCTGAAATGCTATACATTAATAAGCACCTCTCAGCTCATCTATGCATTCAATAAACATTAAACAAACACCTAATACTATCCTAACTCATAAAACTGCTCCATTTCAAATGTGTTACTTGGTACTAATTTTTAAACATTTTTTTCTCCCCAGCAAATTCCAATAGGGGAAAGCAAATTTTAAAGACAAAGCAACACAGACAAGGGACTAGGGATCCAAAGTTTCAAAAAAGTAAAAGCTTAGCCATCCCTATAGCTTTCCTATCAAAGGTCCTCACTTACAGAACTGGGGGTTCTAAAAAAACATAATAGAAGAGATTCTTTTTTATTTGGGCTTTCATTCTAGTCTATCTAGCAAAATCAATGCTAAACCTCTTGAAGCATTTGCCAAATGTTTCCATGAAACACCTGGAGCATAGCATGGTGAGAATGTACATTAGGGCAGACTCATAAATCCATTACTGCCTGCACAGACATCATCCTGTGTTCTAAGGGAAAAATTCCCCATTCCTTGAAGGGTCTAAATGCTTATAACCTAACACAAAACATTATGACTCATGGGACATACCAAACTGATGTATCAAAATAGCCCTACCAAATACAGAAATGTACCTTTTCTTTTCTTTTTGAGACAGGGTCATGCTCTGATTCCCAGGCTGGAATGTGCAGTGGGAAGATCACACTCACTGCAGCCTCGACTCCCTGGGTCCAAGTGATCCTCCCACTTCAGCCTCCCAAGTAGCTGAGACCATAGGCGTGCACAACCTCACATGGCTAACTTTTTTATTTTTATAGACAGGGTCTCCTGATGTTGCCCAGGCTGGTCTCAAACTCTTGGGCTCGAGCAATTCTCCCACCTCAGCCTCCCAAAGTGTTGGGATTACAGGTATGAGCCACAGCACCTGGTCTATATTTACCATCTTTTAAAAATCAGGTAATGTATGTAATAGAGATCCTTTACCCTTTACTCTATCCTTTAACACACAGGCCCATTATAGAGAGGCTTTCCCTGCTTGTTTTGTTCATTTCTATATTATTTGAATTTCTAAATAAAAATATATTACTTTTATAATCAGAAAAAGTAATAAAGATTTTTAAATCTGTAATAACTGTGTTGCTCTCCAAAGAAGATAAGAGGTCTGTCCTCCAAAAGGAATATTAAGGCATTAAATGTATTGCAAATACATTATTAAAGGAAGAATCAGAAATGTATAAGCAGTCTGAAATTAAGAATAAATAATTTCTACTACCTAACTTTTAACAAATCAAACAAAACAGCAATTAGAATAAAGATATATTATGACGCTACCAAGTTAGGAATTCTCATA
Organism: Symphalangus syndactylus; assembly: GCF_028878055.3. Lineage (NCBI taxonomy): Eukaryota > Metazoa > Chordata > Mammalia > Primates > Hylobatidae > Symphalangus > Symphalangus syndactylus. Next base: position 40,579,858 of record NC_072429.2, read on the forward strand.
CACAAATGGTGAGAATCTCAAACTGATTCTAAACTGGTAAGAATCTAAAACTGATGGGGTTCACTCAGCAGTTCCACATACAGTCATCACTTGGTGTTTCTGGGGGACTGGTTCCAGGACTCTCTGTGAATACCAAAATCCATGAATGCTCAAGTCATTTACATAAAATAGTGTAGTATTAGCATATAATCTACACACATTCTCCTATATACTTCAAATCCTCTCTAGATTACTTATAATATCTAATGCAATACAAATGCTACGTAAATAGTTGTTTTACTGTATTGTTTAGGGAATAATGACAAAAAATGTACATGCTCAGTACAGATGCAACCTTTCATTTTTTTTCTAATATTTTTGATCCAAAATTGGTTGAATCTATGGAGTGAAACCCACACATATCAAGGGCCAACTGTATATCCAAGAGAAATGCGTGTACATGTGTAGTTAAAAACATGTATAAGATAGCAACACTGCTTACAAAAGCCACAAAGCAGAAATAACCCAAACATCCATCAATAAGAGGATGAGGCTGGGTGCGGTGACTCATGCCTGTAATCCTAACACTTTGGGAGGCCGAGGTGGGCGGATCACCTGAGGTCAGGAGTCCAAGACCAGCCTGGCCAACATGGAGAAACACCATCTCTACTAAAAATACAAAAATTAGCCAGGTGTACTAGCACATGCCCATAATCCCAGCTACTCAGGAGGCTGAGGCAGGAGAGAATCGCTTGAACCCATGAGGTGGAGGTTGCCATGAGCCGAGATTGTGCCACTGTGATCCGGCCTGGGCAACAGAGTGAGATTCCATCTCAAAAAAAAAAAGAGGATGAAAAATAAACTGTGGTACATTAATACAACTATTACATAGTAATAAAAATGGCAAATTAATGTTACATGTAAAAACATGAACGAGTCTCACAAACATTAAACAGAAGAAGCCAAGCACAAAAGAATACACACTGTGTGATTCCATTTACATAACATTTTTAAAACAGGCAGAATACTAATATAATATTTAGGAATGCATATTTAGGTGATAAAACTACAGTCAATTCTCATTACTTGCAGTAGTTATGTTCTAAAAAGTTGATGCAAACATTTAATTGGCAAATAGCCACTAATTATAGGGGAAATAGAATTAGACTCTTATGAGCCTCTAGAGCAACCTTGTCCAACCTGTGGCCTGCGGGCCGCATATGGCCCAGGATGGCTTTGAATGCAGCCCAACACAAATTTCATAAACTTTCTTAAAACACTATGAGATTTTTTTTTCCTGCTCATCAGCTATCATTAGTGTTAGTGTATTGTATGTGCGGCCCAAGACAATTCTTCTTCCAATGTGGCCCAGAGAAGCCAAAAGTTTGGACACCCCTGCTTTAGAGGGTCACAACATTTTTGTCAACTAATCAACACATACTTTGGTTTTATGTGTTTCTGTTGAAAGACATCTTATTTAATATATGTTACTGATTCATTAACATTGAACTCATGAAAAGCACTCACTCATGCCTGAACAAAGCTTAACTAACACGTGTATTCTTGTAAGGCATATCACAGCCTTGCACTTAGGAACACTAGACAGGACTTTAGAACTACATTTGGGGGCCATTTAAAACAGTTTAATCACCAAAAAAACAAAAAAATTGAGAAAAATGTGGCATTAAATAGACTGCAAAGGCCGGGCGCAGGGGCTCATGCCTGTCATCCTAGCACTTTAGGAGGCCAATGTCAGGAGCTTGAGATCAGCCTGGCCAACATGGTGAGACCTCGTCTCTACTAAAAATACAAAAATTAGTTGGGTGTGGTGGTGGGTGCCTGTAATCCCAGCTACTAGGGAGGCTGAGGCAGGAGAATCACTTGAACCTGAGAGGCGAATGCTGCAGTGAGCCGAGATCACGCCACTGAATCCAGCCTGGGTGACAGAGCGAGACTCTGTCTCAAAAAAATAAAATAAAAAATAAAAAAATAGACTGCAAAAGGGGCATTTGTTTACAGTATAAAAGCTGAAACAAGAAGGCATAGCACCACCTTATTTCTATCTCAGCTGAAAACGGGCACATGAGGGGACTGGCAACTGTGTGTATGTCTGAGAATGACCACAAAACACCATAAGTATTGATTTTGGGGTTACAAATAAATTTTAGTGAGTAGATGAATTGGCAAATTTGGAATCTGAAAATAATAAGGACTGACTGTATAAAGAAAGCAAGTGACCATCATAAAGTGAGGCTAACGGTTACTGCTCTGAGAAGGAGAGAAGGTAGATAGAGGCTGGGAGGAGCAACAAGGGGGATTGGGGGATTGGAAATTTTCTATTTCTTGACCTGACGGATAGGTGTATTAGGTGTTTGCCTTCTGATAAATCACTGAACTATATGTTTATGATCAGTATAGTTGGTTTTTATAAACATTTTTAGTTGACTATAGGTATAACCTTTAAAAATTTTAATGAAATAGGCCGGGCGTGGTGGCACATGCCTATAATCCCAGCCCTTTGAGGCTGAGGCAGGTGGATCACCTGAGTTCAGGAGTTTGAGACCAGCTGGCCAACATGGTGAAACCTCATCTCTACTAAAAATACAAAAATTAGCCGGGCGCAGTGGTGCATGCCTATAATCCCAGCTACTCAGGAGGCGAAGACAGGAGAATCCCTGAACCTGGGAGGTGGAGGTTGCAGTGAGCTGAGATCGTACCACTGCGCTCTGGCCTGGGTGACAGGTGACTTGAGACTCTGTCTCCAAAAAAAAAAAAAAAATTTTAAAGTAATACCAGATAGCTAAGATTTTTATGTGAAAAAGGCAAGGTTTGGAATGTAGCCCTGTATGTATAATATGATCACATTTTGGTAAATGTTTTTAAACTGAGAAGCTTTATATATGTTTTCTTACATACATAGTATTTTTCTATAAAGATATCTAAGAATAGTGACTATCTTTTAAGAATGGACAAAGATTAACAAAAGGGAGATTTTACTTTTATTAGTCATACTTTTTTTTTTTTTGAGACAGAGTCTTGCTCCATTGCCCAGGCTGGAGTGCAGTGGCGCAATCTGGGTTCACTCCAACCTCCACCTCCTGGGCTCAAGCAATTCACGTGCCTCAGCTTCCTGAGTAGCTGCGACTACAGGCAGATGCCACCACAGCTAGCTAATTTTTGTATTTTTTGTTGAGACAGGGTTTCGCCAGTTGGCCAGGCTGGTCTGAAACTCCTGAGGTCAGGTGATCCACCTGCCTGGCCTCCCAAAGTGCTGTGATTATAGGAGTGAGCCACCGTACCCAGCCCTAGTCATCCTTTTAACCATTTGCATATATTTTATTTTTATTTTTTAAAGTTTTGGGTTTTTTTTGTTTTTTTGTTGTTTTGAGACAGTCTCGCTCTGTCGCCCAGGCTGGAGTGCAGTGGCACAATCTCAGTTCACTGTAACTTCTGCCTCCCAGGTTTAAGCGATTCTCCTGCCTCAGCCTCCTGAGTAGCTGGGACTCCAGGTGCGTGCCACCATGCCCGGCTAATTTTTTGTATTCTTAGTAGAGATGGGGTTTCACTGTGTTAGCCAGAATGGTCTCAATCTCCTGACCTCGTGATCCACCCACCTCGGGCTCCCAAAGTGCTGGGATTATAGGTGTAGGCCACCGCACCAGGCCCTAAAAAGTACTTTTTAAAAAAATCTAGGATTAATCTCTTAACATATCTATTACTTATTACAGTACCTAATTGTTCTACACATACATATATATTCTCTCACATACACATCTAAATATGGCTTAAAATGATAAAATATTGGGCAAAAAGGCTGGGCGCGGTGGCTCATGCCTGTAATCCCAGCACTCTGGGAGGCCGAGGTGGGCGGATCACGAGGTCAGGAGATCAAGACCATCCTGGCTAACACGGTGAAACCCCATCTCTACTCAAAATACAAAAAATTAGCCAGGCATGGTGGCGGGCACCTGTAGTCCCAGCTACTCGGGAGGCTGAGGCAGGAGAATGGCGTGAACCTGGGAGGCGGAGCATGCAGTGAGCTCAGATTGCACCACTGCACTCCAGCCTGGGAGACAGCGAGACTCCGTCTCAAAAAAAAAAAAAAAAAAAATTGGGAAAAAATTGGATGTCCATCAACACAGGACGGTTCAAATGTAGTATGACACATCTGTGCAATGAAATACCACACAGTCATTAAAAAGAATGAAGCAACACCACATGCACTAGTGTAGAACAATCTGAAGTCTAATATATATGAAGTACATATGGCAAAAGGGTGTTGTATAACATGCTACCATTTTTATAAAAGAGAGAACAAATAATATATATATAGAGAATCTTTAAGCAGATGTATGAGAAACTGGTAACAATAATTGTCTATGGGGAGTGAAATTGAGTGACTGGAGGTAGAAGGAAATCTTATTTTTCATTGTATACACTTTTACTCCTTTTTCATTTTGTTTATGCGTGTTGGCCAAAGAAATAATTCAAATAAAATACATATATATGTGAATATGAGATCAACTATATATACCATAAATTAAAAATTATATGCATATTAGGGTTCTTGGTAGAAGCTGCTCAAAGAGAAATTCATCTAGTTCAGCCATTTTCCCCGATTAGAAACTGACGCCCAATCTATGCCAGTCATTATGTATCAATCAACTGACTGGCAGATAAAAAAAACAAAATTCAAGTGCTATATGAGGGAATGAGCAAATAGGTACTCTCATCCAATGTCACTACAAGTATAAATTAGTACAACACTCTGAAGGGTTATTTAGTGAGCTGTACCAAAATTTCAATGCATGTCTTTGATCCAGTTATCTCCTTCCTAGGAATTTACCTAAAGCAGTGGTTCTCAATTGGAGACATCACTCTAGCAGGTATTTTGGTAGTCACACTGACTAAGTAGCACTTATTGGCAATTAGTACGTGGTAGCCAGGGGTGCCAGAAGTTTTACAATGTGCAGCACTGTCCCACATAATGAAAAATTATTGGCCAGGCGCGGTGGCTGACGCCTATAATCCCAGCACTTTGGGAGGCCGAGGTGGGCGGATCACGAGGTCAGGAGATCGAGACCATCATGGCTAACACGGTAAAACCCCATCTCTACTAAAAATACAAAAAAAAAATAGCTGTGCCTGGTGGCAGGCGCCCGCAGTCCCAGCTGCTCGGGAGGCTGAGGCAGGAGAATGGCATGAACCCAGGAGGTGGAGGTTGCAGGGAGCCAAGATCGTGCCACTGCACTCCAGCGTGGGTGACACAGCAAGACTCCGTCTCAGACAAAAAAAAAAAAAAAAAATTACCCCAGTAAATATGCCAAATCTAACATGATGTATATAACATTGTTCATAATAGTTAAATGGTAAACAACCTACCTAACTCATCAATAGGGGACTGTATATAAAAATTATGGCATATTCTTATAACAGAATGCCTTTAAATAAGACAAATGTATATCTATATTCATAAACATGAACAATTCTCCATGATACACTATGGATGTAAAAACAAATTCCAAAACAGCATGGGTAGTATGTATATGTATGAGAGATACAGGTGCTAGAAAGATGTTCATAAAAATGTAATTGGTAAGATTTCAAATTTGTTGTGCCTTCTCCTGTATAATTTGTGTTGTTTGAATGTTCTAAAAGCAGTAATTACCTTTGTAAAGAAATTTTCAAAATTAAGAGAAAAAGATTACAGCAGTTTAGAGTTTCAATGTCTTTGTAAAGGTCACAGAATTACCATTGCCATTTCACTCCTAGAACTAGCGACAAAAATTATATTTTCACCTGAAGAGCCCTGAACACAGTAAAGTGTGCAGAAAAGGTAAACTCCTGATCATTTGTGACAGATAACAACAGTAAAGAGTCATAGCTCACAAATCACCCATATTACCTTTTAAATTTAATTTTTAAGTTGTTTTGTAAAGATAGGGTCTCACTATGCTGCCCAGGTTGGTCTTGAACTTCTGGGCTCAAGCAATCCTCCCACTTCAGCCTCCCAAAATGCTGGGATTACAGGCAGGTGCCACCAAGCCAGGCCTACATTACTTTTTTAACAAGGTCTGATGAAGGGCAATCAATGAAGCACTATCTAAAAAACTTTCTCCAAATGTTAAATACATAGAAAAGGTTAATTTTTGTTCTGGAAAGCACAAAAGAAAACTATCTGCCTAACTATAAGGTATCACTTCCATGTACGGTAAAATTCTCAAATATATTTTTCAGATACTTGGAAGATGGGGGAAAAATCCCTGTCTAGAGAGGCTGTGGGGAAATGCTAACTATGTGCGAAGTCTTTAGTAATTACAGCAGAAATACTCAATTGCCTTATATGAAGTTCCAGGAATGACAGGAGTGAGACATTAGAGGTTTTTTCTAGTAAGAACATAAAAATTATAACGAATTATATAAACACTGTGGGACCACAGGTTCTGAACAGTACTTTAGAGATAAACCTCTTACTTTCTTAAGACTCAAATGGTCTTCTGGCTAAAGACGGGGAACTGACCATCTGTTGTATGCAATTTCATATCCTTCCCCAGACCCCCACTGAAATGACAGTAGAATAATTTATTTTTTTAAGGTATAAATCTGTAAGAAAAAAAATACAAGAAAACACAACAAGGTAAAAAAAAAAAAAAACTGGAGAGGTGGGAAGCAGAAAGACTAATGGGAAGTCAATATATAATGCTTAAAATTTAAAAATCAAGAAGTAACAGTAAAAACAGGAATTTAAAAAAAGAAAAAAAATCTGGCCAGGTGCAGTGGCTCATGCTTGTAATCCCAACACTTTGGGAGGTCAAGGCAAGAGGAAAAAAGCCTAATAAAAGGCAACATGGTAGGATAGAAGAAGAGAAATATATTAATCTGAGCAGCTGAATTTCTGAATTGATCAATCCTAAAACCTAACTCTAGACTTCTTGAAAAGAAGGAAAAATTCAAAATTCTTACAGTTAAATGAGCCACACTACTTGAAAAATATCAAAGTACAGTCTATATATTCCAAATATTTAGAGTAAATAACTTTTCCTGTTGTATCTAGCCGAACCTCCCTTCAACAGGGATGAAGGAATGTACTTTAGTTTTTGTCCTGTCTGTGCCCTTGGAAAAGCTCTGAGTTAAAATTTTCAGCTTCTGAATTAAACTTTAATTATAAATACTTAACATTAACTTCATTAAGATATTAAAAATCTTAAGATTTCTCTGAAATAAAGATAGGTAAATAAAGATTCTGCTATTAAAAAGTTCTTTCTGGGCTGGGCGCAGTGGCTCATGCCTATAATCCTAGCACTTTGGGAGGCTAAGGCAGTGGATCACCTGAGGTCAGGAGTTTGAGACCAGGCTGGCCAACATGGTGAAACCTGTCTCTACTAAAAAAACACAAAAAAATTAGCCAGGAGGTGTACGCCTGTAATCCCAACTACTGGAGGGACTGAGGTAGGTGAATCACTTGAACCCAGGAGGCAGAGATTGCAAGGGAGTTGAGATCACACCACTGCACTCCAGCCTGGGCGACAGAGCAAGACTCCGTCTCCAAAAAAAAAAAAAAATTGAAAATGAAAAGGTTCTGCACTTTGGGAGGCCGAGGCGGGCGGATCACCAGGTCAGGAGATCGAGACCACAGTGAAACCCTGTCTCTACTAAAAATACAGATAAAAAAAATTAGCCGGGCATGGTGGTGGGCGCCTGTAGTCCCAGCTACTCGGAGAGGCTGAGGCAGGAGAATGGCGTGAACCTGGGAGGCGGAGCTTGCAGTGAGCTGACATTGCGCCACTGCACTCCAGCCTGGGTGATAGAGCGAGACTCCGTCTCAAAAAAAAAAAAAAAAAAAATTAAAAAGTTCTTTCTGGATTCGCTGATTTTGATCTTTAAAATATATAAAATTATATATATATTTCAATTCATTATGTTAACTTAAATATTTGATATATAATATTTATATATATATATATATATAACTTAAATATTTGATATATAAAGTAACATAATAACATACTAGGGGTCTGCATACTACAGCCCTCAGGATAAATGTAGCCCAGCACCCTGTTTTTAATGACCTAGGAGCTAAGAATGGTTTTTACATTTTTTAAAAGGTTATTAAAAGAAAAAAATGTTCATCCATTGAAGTACAAAGAAAAAGAACTAGAAAGGAAAGAGGAAGAGAGGGAAGAGCAGGTAAAAGGAGAGAAGACAATGTAATGGAGATCATATGTAGTCCACAAAAAACCTAAAGTATTTACTATCTAGTCCTTTACAGAAAAAGTCTGCTGATCTCTGATACATACTATTAATATACTTATATATTAATGTATGTTTTTATGCTGTTATATATATATAACCTGCACTGTAAATTAAGTATTCTATGTATTTTAAATTTGTATATGCTTTAATGTATATATACCTTTCATATAAGTACCTGGGACCAAAAAGATCAAGATCAACCAATATCCTCAAATTTGGTTTTAAAATACATAATATAAAACACTGATGCTTCATCCCAAAAAAGTAAAAAGTCTGATTTTAAAAGTAGTATGTGTTGGCCGGGCACAGTGGTTCATGCCTGTAATCCCAGCACTTTGGGTGGCCAACGCGGCCGGCGGGCAGATCACTGGAGGCCAGGAGTTTGAGACCAGCCGGGCCAACATGGCAAAACCCCATCTCTAGTAAAAATGCAGAAAAATTAGCTGGGTGTGGTAGTGCGTGCCTGTAGTTTCAGCTACTCAGAAGGCTGAGGCACGAGAATCGCTTGAACCCAGGAGGCAGAGGTTGCAGTGAGCTAAGATCATGCCACTACACTCTAGCCTGGGTGACAGATGGAGACTGTCACAAAAAAAAAAAAAAAAAAAAAAAAAAACCACCTATTAAAAAAAAAAAAGGAGTATGTGTTCCTCAGGAAGTATGGAAAATAGAGAAGTGTTAATACTACTAACACTAAAAATACGAAAATTAGCTGGGTGTGGTGGCTAACACCTGTAATCCCAGCTACTCAGGAGGCTGAGGCAGGAGAATCCCTTGAACCCAGGAGATGGAGGTTGCAATAAACCAAGATTGTGCCATTGCACTCCAGCCTGGGCGACAAGAGCAAAACTCCGTCTCAAAAAAAATTACGTTTTTAAAGGCAGCAAAACACTGTCAAACATTTAAATGGTTATCATTTTTCACTATTACATGCACTATAATGAGCATACTTATAGCTGCCATTTGCATACGACCATAATCCACTTATGATAAGTTCTTAAACTATTGAAGAGCAAACTCTGAAGGACTCCAGAATTAGATTCCAAATAGCTTCATTAAAATCCATCCATCATTTTTTCGTACAGATATGGCTCACCCATGATCCTTTCATAATCATTAAGAATAGAAGAATACTGAAAATACAGATTTTACCTTGGCCTCTGCGAGATACAGGACCTTGAAGAAGAGTTTCCTTTTATGTTTGCTAACTCTATTCACAATAATCCCTAAGCATATGTATTTCTGTACTTCTTTCAAAGAAAGCATACTATATTGCCCAGGTAGTTATTACTAGGGAAGTGTGCTCCTAGTACTCAAGACCCTTTCTGATAGCATGCTATCAAAAAAGAAAAAAAAAGAGCCATCCAAATCAAAGAAGTGTTTTGTTCTTGAAGTTACCTCATCTGCCTTAGCTTTGCTTGCTCTTTTCCGAAGTGTCTAGACATAACCACACTTGCCAACTGAATGCCACACTGCAGACTTGTCAGGTATATGTACATAAAAATTGGTTATTTTTAGATGCTTTAGAATGGTTCTACTTTTCAGAAGGAAGGAGATCCATTTGAGCATGACTTCTGGGTTAAAATTTAAACATCTATATATAGTCTCCAGTGACCACAGGATAGAATATGTAGCTGTCTTCCTAGTAAGATTAACTATTTTTTGTTACTGAAACTTTCTGCAATGAGTCAAATTTATAGAAATTCTGCTTCACATAATCCAATATCACCCCACCAGAACTGGTATTGGTTCTACATGACCAATTTATTTGGCAAAGACATTTTAATTTTATATATTAAACCTTAAAAGACAAAAAACAACATTCGTGAAGCCTTCACAATACCCTGCACTTGTATAGTGCTCCTCCATCTTCTTTACTCCTTAAGAAGTCACTTAGAGCTATTCTCCCACTTTACAAAAAAGGCAAATAAGGGTTACATCAGGGAAAGAACTGGATCGAGAGTGAACCATTCACAACACAGAGGACATTCAAATCTGGACACTTTTTGTAACAGCCTATCTTCCCCAAGAATCAGGGTGAAACAGGGTTAACGGGCATCAAACTAATAAGAACACTTGACGTGAAGCCTTGCCCTTTATGATTTCCCTCACCATCTTTAATACTTTTTTTTTTTTTTTTTTTTTGAGATGGAGTTTCGCTCTTGTGGCCCAGGCTGGTGTGCAATGGCACTATCTCAGCTCACTGCAACCTCTGCCTCCCGAGTTCAAGCAATTCTCCTGCCTCAGCTTCCTAAGTAGCTGGGATTACAGGCACACACCACCACACCCAGCTAATTTTTGTATTTTTAGTAGAGATGGGGTTTCACCATGTCGGCCAGGCTGGTCTCGAACTCCTGACTGACCTCAGGTCATCCACCCACCTCAGCCTCCCAAAGTGCTGGGATTATAGGCATGAGCCACTGCCCCTGGCCATCTTTAAAACTTAATAGGGCTGAAAATACTTCCTCTCAAAAGAGTTGTTTGAGGAATAGGAAATCAAGTTATCTTGGTTCCACTACTTATTAATTATAAGACTGTGGTTGACATTTTAAGTTGTGGTGTTCACATCTGTACACATAGGATTTCACATGTATACAGTTTTGCATGTATATACAGTTTTGCATGTATTTCACATTTATAGTCATTTAAAATTAAATGAGATCCTGTATGAAAGTGTTCTAGCACAAATAATGCTCAATAAAATATTTACTGAATAAATGAGTGGCTGGGAAGAGTATATACGGCAAATGTCCAAAACAATAAAGACATTTGCCTATAGCAAATCTCTATTTGCATGTTTGCCTAAAGTAAGTGGTTGCCACTATATACAGAATATAACTAAATATACCTGTTATCCTAATAAACTCTTTATTTGAATTTTGCTTCTATCCCAGACTGTTTCACTATTAACTATAAATACCTGGTAAGCCATGTAATAATCCTAAAACAAAAATTAAATATAGCTTTGGAACAACTTGTCACTACAAATGCACTTAAGTGGAATATTATGGAATCAAACACAAGAGCTGCTTCTTGACTTTTAAATATATTAAATAGGCATTTGGTAGTACTCATGTTTTTTACAACAAATTTTTCTAATCTATAAAAAACATTTGACATTTACACACACTGCAGCAAGGAAAATGATCAGCACAGTGTTTTTAGAGTTAGCATCTGCTATTTTAAAAACTTACTGAGAAATGCTGAAGCAAGTCTTCTTTTTCTTCCTCAATGAATCCTCCAACTGTTAGTGCTTTGGGACGATGGTCCACCACCATGTGATTTAGTGAGCCCCTTCCTCTTCCTCCACGCCCTCGGCCTCTTCCTCGACCTTGAGAGGACATGGTTTTTCCTCGACCCACAGGTAAAATACCTAACCGTGCAGCCTGAATAACAACAAAAAGTAGAATGTAGCATACATTGTTAGACTAAGCCTTAAAAACAAAGGAAAACTTTTTTTTTTTTTTTTGAGATGGAATTTCACTCTCGTTGCCCAGGCTGGAGTGCAATGGCATGATCTCGGCGCACTACAACCTCTGCCTCCTGGGTTCAAGCTATTCTCCTGCCTCAGCCTCCCAAGCAGCTAGGATTACAGACAAGCGCCACCATGCCTGGCTAATTTTGCATTTTTAGTAGAGACGGGGTTTCTCCATGTTGGTCAGGCTTGTCTCAAACTCTTGACCTCAGGTGATCCACCTGCCTCAGCCTCCCAAAGTGCTGAGATTACAGGCGTGAGCCACCGCGCCCAGTCAAAGGAAAACTTTTTGAGATGTTAAATGAGGTGGGGTGCTAACTCCTTTTAAATCTCACCTCAACCTGTAACTGACTGAGTTTTTTCCGTAATTCTGTGGTGTCTTCTCCTGAGGACAGCCTCTTGTGGAGGTCCAGTTCAGTATCTAATAACTCCTTCTGGGCCTTTGGAAAAATTGAAAATAAAAAGGTATTTTTTAGATAACTTACAAGATCTCCTCCAGAACATGATAGTTACACAATGACACACATGTATTTTGGAACATGAGAATGAGAGGATGCAATAAACATGGGTGTTTTTAAAAAAGTAACTTTACAGATATAGTAGCGCCAACATGTAAAAAGTATATGGGTATCAGTGAAAAAGAGTAAGCATTAGATGGCTTAAAAATCACATCCTAGGAACAGACACCTGAGATGAGGGAGCTGAGAATAACTGTCACATAATAAAGTATCACAAATGAAACATACTGGAGCAAAATAAATTATATAGTAAAAATGTATCTATAGTACAAAGTAACAGCTACATAATTACTACCAGACTGGAATCCATAACTGTTGCCATTCTCTTTTTTGTTAGAGACGAATTATTTATCAGTCTTTAAGAGACATGACTGCCAGTGATTTTTTTCACCTCTTTAATTTTTAAAATGTGCATATATTCTTTCTATAATTAGAAAAGATTTCAATAAAAAACATTTTTATTATATCTATAAGAAGAAATCTTAAACACTTTATGTTTCTATACTGATAGAGAACCATAATTTCAAATTTAATGTAATACTACATACAACAATTTACATTCTACATATCTGACAAATTTATTACCAGTTCTCAGAGGACTAGAATTATCTATAATCACACCACAGAACTGTGGTATAATGGAACCACTGTCTAAACCAAGTACAGCAAGGAAACACATGAAAATTAATAAAATTAGACTTAAATAGATCTAGAACTTCTGATTATTCTTTTTAATAACATGCCACATTTTTACTCATATGAATAGGCCAGGCTACTTTTTTAAAAGGACGGTTTTATTACAATACTATTACAGCATTAGAAAAACACTGCTGAAATGGGAAATACCTCTTTCACCACCATCACTTTAACAGTGTCATCTTCAGCAGAGAACCAAAATATTCAGTTAAAAAACACATCTTTGTTCAAACAGGGTATTATCAACCTCTTCCCAAAAAGGGTACAGCGCATCTACAGAAATATTAAAAAAAAAAATTGTGGCAGCTGGGTGCAGTGGTTCACACCTGTAATCCCAGCACTCCGGGAGGCCAAGGTGGGAGGACTGCATTTGAGGCCAGCCTGGGCAATATAGTGAGACCTTGTCTCTTTAAAAAATAAATAAATAAATAAGTACTATAATTAGGATTCTTTTTTTAAGTACTATAATTGTTTGCCTATATCCCTATTAGGATATTAGCTACCTAAGGGTTCCATTGTACTTTCAAGGTGCCAAGCACATGGCAGATGTTCAATAACCCTATGTTAAATAAAAAATGCAAATAGATACCTCCGTTTTTGTTTTCACTTTAGATGGTGTGGAGACTGCAGAAGATGTTTTTAATTCATCTTTTAATTGTGAGATCTTCTCTCCAAGCTCTTTCAAAGTCTTCATTATATTTGCTCTTTCTTCTGGTTTCATGTTTTTGTTTTTTTCTAACTTGGATATTAACATCTACAAAATAAGAATGAAAAAGGTAAAACGATGCTTAATAAACTTTAATATAAAGAAGTCTTTAAAAATTATGAATAATACTTTTAAAATCAATTCTATATATCAATTCTAGCATGCAAATAATGAGCTCTTGTCTTACCTTTTGGCATTCTATTTGTTTTTCTAATACTTCTTGTCTTTTTTTCCTCATATCTTGTTGTAACTTCATTGCTTCCTGTATAAGTAAAAAAGAAATTAATACAGATAATGTAATTTGCCACCATTCTCAACTCATTTTTTCTGGGTCATCCCTGAGACAGACTCTCCTCCTAATAAAAAAATAGTTGACACCAAAGATGAAACCTTTGAATATATTTTCCCTAACACTTTCAACATAATAGAGTTTACGACTGTACTTAAAAAATATTTAAAATATTGGACCTAATTAGCTATATCTATGAGATTTATTGACTTAAATGACCTGAATGTCCTTATGAAGAAAAACAAAAGTTGTTTTCACTTGTCAATGTAATAGCTAAATCCTTATTTTTTAAGTTTAAAGTTTAAAAATGTGAGGCTAGGCATGGTGGCTCAACTTGTAATCCTAGCACTTTGGGAGGCTGAGGTGGTAAGACCGCTTGAGTCCAGCCTCGGCAACAGAATGAGACCCTGTCTCTAACAAAAAATGAACAAAATTAGCCGGGGCATGGTGGCACATGCCTACTCAGCTACTCAGAAGGCTAAGGTGGGAGGATCATTTGAGCCTGGGACATCAAGGCTGCACTGGGCCATGATCATACCACTGCACTCAACGTGAGTGACAGAATGAGACCTAGTCTCAAAGAAAAGAGAAGAAAAAAGTGACATGCAGCTATAGGTTAGAAATGATAGAGTAGGCTGGGCACGGTGGCTCACACCTGTAATCCCAGCACTTTGGGAAGCTGAGGCAGGTGGACCACCTGAGGTCAGGAGTTCAAGACTAGCCTGACCAACATGAAGAAAATCCGTCTCTACTAAAATACAAAATTAGCCAGGGTGTGGTGGCGCATGCCTGTAATCCCAGCTACTCCGGAGGCTGAGGCAGGAGAATCGCTTGAACTCAGGAGGCGGAGGTTGTGGTGAGCCAAGACCACACCATTGCACTCCAGCCTGGGCAACAAGAGCAAAACTCCGTCTCAAAAAAAAAAGAAAAAAGAAATAAGAGAGTAAAATCTATGGATTTCACCAGGAAAATTTTGCCTCCCACCCTCCTGTTAAATCTCTAATTATACTGAGATAGTATATATAAATATCTATTTAATTTGGAAAACCCTATGTGAACTTAATAGGATGACAGTGAGACTCACAACTGAATCATATAGATAATAATTACAAAAGTCTTATATTTTATATGAATCATTATCTACCTAGGAATTAAAAAAAGAAAATAAACACTAGAATTGGATGGAATAATAGTGTATTAAAAAAAAAATTCTGAATGACAATTGTGAAACATTTTTTCTGTATGTCCATCTTTTTTTTCCAAGTTTACATTAGAGAAGAAGCTAAATAAGCATTATGATGTTATGCCCTACCAACATGAACTGATTTAAAAGTGATAATGTAACCACTTAAAAATTCAACGCATCTTTTCTTCTGTAAGGCAAGAAAAATCAAGACTGTTACCTGTTTTTTTTTAAGCACTTCTTGAACATCATGAGATTTAGACCCTGAACAGAGCTTTGAAGGTGTCTTTAAGTTTGAGGAGCTGTAAATCATTTTTGGATGGCCTGGAGTTGAAAATATCTAAAAAATAAAGAAAAAAAAAAAGCACACACAAATATAATTGTATCTTAGAAATGCTTAGAATACTTTTTTAGAAAGGATGCATATATTTCTACTCTTCTTAGGAGTTAAATTTTCTTTTTACATTTAAAAACTTCATTATAAAATCTAGTTCTTTATGCATAAATTTGTCACCCAAAAGATAAAAACAGCCTTAGTGCCCTTCTGTTAAATACAATTTCACAAAATACCAGTATCAGACAAAGGTGCTCTTGTGACCGTAACAGATCAAGACAAAAGCAAGACCAATCCCTAATCATGACTGAACAGAGACAAAAACATGAATGCTATCCAAATCATAAAATGACTAAACATCTGTTTATCCTGGGAATGACTGCTGCTTCTTTACCACTTACTGCTGTAGCCTCATTCCAGGTCAGATTTAGTAAGATACCCTATCATAGAATTTATGCCTGTTTCCTTAAATCCTTCTAAATCATCTAACTTAGCCAGAATCCTAAAATAAGTCCTTTTGGCATCCAGTTTCATTGTATATACCTCTCACTGAATAATAAGTTGAATTTGTTTGGCTACAGGTGGTATCTGGCTGCAGGGTATTTCACAAGTTGTTTTTCGTAAGTGAAGTGCCAAATAAAAACCCTTGTTTCCAATAACTGAAAAATCCTTCTAAGAATTAAGCTACGTTCTTTTTTTAAAGTTTTCCTTTCTTCCTTTATTTAAAGACAAGGTCTCACTCTGCTACCCAGGCTAGAGTGCAGAGGTGCAATCACGGCTTGCTGCAGCCTCAATCTCTTGGGCTCAATCCCACCTCAGCTTCCTGAGTTGCTGGGGCTATAGGTGCCAGCCTGCAAGCCTGGCTGGTTTCTTTTCTTCTTTGTAGAGATAGGGTCTCTCTATGTTGCCTAGGCTGGTCTCAAACTCCTAGGCTCAAGTGATCCTCCCACCTCAGCCTCCCAAAGTGCTAGGATTAGAGGTGTGAGCCACTGCACCCGTCTTTTTAAACTTCTTAATTAACTTTGAATAATAAAAGAGATATAGAAAATAATATGAAGAAATCCATGGAAAATTCAATCACATAAATAATATATCCAAATGTCAGACTTCTCTCAATCACCACAACACTTAATTATCAAAATTAAACTAGTTTACACAGGAAAGTCCTGCATGTGCCATAATATTCACCTCTCCAGTTCCAGCTTATAATTTTCTAAACAATTTCCCCCCATTTGAAATGGGATCTATTAAAGTCCATGTAAGTGCAACTTGTTACATTTCTTTATAGTCTCCGTTACTTCATAGTTTCCCTCTCTGTCTCTTGCTTTTTGTTGCAAATTGTTTGTTGAAGAAACCAGGTCACTCATCCAGGAGTACTCCCCCATAGGATTCTGTGGTACCCTTGAAGATGTCCCTCCATCCCCCAAATTTCTTTTAAATTAGTGGGTAGATCTAGAGGCCTGATCAGATTTGTTTTTCTCTTTGACAGGACTCTAGTAATCTTTGACACCCTCCTTACTTTCTAGTTTGATACCATATTCTAGGCTCATCTGCAGTACTGCCAGTCTCAGGTCTGGAGACAGCTACTTCTTCAAGGATCCCTGGGTCCCTTTGAGTGCTAGGGATGCTCAATGACTGGTTGGTCATTGCTTCTAGACCTTTTCAGTGAATAGAATTGGGAAATGTTTGGGGAATATTTTGTTGCCTTTTTTTTTCCCATTAAGATAAAATACAACCTGAGTTAATACTGATAGTTTCTATTCAAATGCAGGACTACAGGGTATTTACTTAATCTTATCTATCTTCTATCTCTCTTTTCAACCACACTGAAAATCTCAGTTGTCAAGGACATCAGCGTAACTCCTCATTTGATTTACCCTACAATGCTCACAGATGGGTTTCAGAATATCAACATTGCCAACAATATGATTAGAAAGAGCTTTCTTTAAATTGTTTTTTGTCCTCAGGGTATATCACATTAGGAATATATCATCAAATCACCGTTTTAAAGCACTCATTGCAGATAAGCTAGTTCATGTGTTTCACTTCTCTTTTCACTTTTTAGGGATTACTTCTATTTCATTTAATTTTACTTTATAATTACATTCAGAATTTATTTACATGGTTCCAAGTCAAATCTACAAAACAAGACATAATCAAAAGTCATCTAGCTTCTTCTATACTTGCCATAACCACAGGATTTAAATAATATGAATTATCTTTTCCGTTTTTTTTCCTGTTATAAGCAAATACTTCTGTGTTCAGTGCCTCTACTTTTTCACACCAGCAGTAGTCAACTATATATTTTTTCTTCCATTTTGCTTTTTTACTTAATATATTCTGATAATCACTCCATGGTACATATAAAAATATTCTTCATTCTTTATATAGTTGTATGTTTACTGTGTATACTACATTTGCAGTAACCAGTCCCCTACAGATGGGTATTTGGGTTGTTTCCAGTCTTTTGTTATTATAAAGAGTATATCATTACTAGCCTTGCACATATGTCTTTCCATATTTTGGCTGGTATACCTTTGACATAGATTCTTAGAAGGATGATAACTAGTTTAGTAATGCATATACATAATTTTTGCAGATACTGTACTGCCAAATTTCCTTTCATGAGGGTTGTATCATTTAGTGTTTCAATCAGCATCTAAATCTCAGATCCATTTGGAATTTATACTGGTTTATGATATAATTAAAAAAAAAAAAGGATCAGATCTTATTTCATCTTTTCCCTACTGCCTATCCAGTTATTCCAATACTATTTATCAACATGTCTATAACTTCCCCACTGATTTGGGACACTTTGTTATTATATAATAAACTCCTATTTGCAACTGAGTCTATTTCTAGATTTTCTATTCTGCTCCACTAGTCTGTCTATTCATGAGTCAGTACCAGGTTGTTTCAGTTACGGAAGCTATATAGTATTTTGGGGATAGCAGTTTTCTTTGCTTTCCTTTTTTTTTTTTTTTAAGCTCTCTCGGTAATAATCACCACGCTCAAGAGTTATAGTATAGATATATTACTAAAAATAAATTACTTAAAACATATTTCAAAGTTTGTTTTTTTTTTTACTATGACAGAATACCTTTCACTAAATTCTTTTTTTTGAGACGGAGTCTCGCTCTGTCGCCCAGGCTGGAGTGCAGTGGCGCAATCTCCGCTCACTGCAAGCTCCGCCTCCTGGGTTCACGCCATTCTCCTGCCTCAGCCTCTCCAAGTAGCTGGGACTACAGGCGCCTGCCACTATGCCCGGCTAATTTTTTTTTTGTATTTTTAGTAGAGACGGGGTTTCACCGTGGTCTCGATCTCCTGACCTCGTGATCCGCCCGCCTCGGCCTCCCAAAGTGCTGGGATTACAAGCGTGAGCCACCGCGCCCGGCACCCTTCACTAAATTCTTAAAGATGAAATTAAAGAAATTAATAAAGACACTTATCTATTAATAAATATCTAAAATTCAGCCGGGCGCAGTGGCTCACGCCTGTAGTCCCAGCACTTTGGGGTGGATCAACTAAGGTCGGGAGTTCCAGACCAGACTGACCAACATGGAGAAACCCCATCTCTACTAAAAATACAAAATCAGCTGGGCATGGTGGCGCATGCCTGTAATCTCAGCTACTCAGGAGGCTGAGGCAGGAGAATCACTTGAACCCAGGAGATGGAGGTTGCGGTGAGCCAAGCTTGTGCCATTGCACTCCAGCCTGGGCAACAAAAGCAAAACTCTGTCTCAAAAAAAATTAAATAAATAAATAAATATCTAAAATTCTCAAATTCCTACTTAACTTTGTTTTTGGTGTGTTTTTTTTTTTGTTGGTTTTTTTTTTTTGAGACAGAGTCTTGCTCTGTCGCCCAGGCTGGAGTGCAATGGTGCGACCTTGGCTCACTGCAACCTCCACCTTCCGGGTTCAAGTGATTCTCGTGCCTCAGCCTCCCGGATAGCTGGGATTACAGGTGTCTGCCACCACGCCCGGCTAATTTTTTTTTGTATTTTTAGTAGAGATGGGGTTTCGCCATTTTGGCCAGGCTGGTCTCGAACTCCTGACCTCAGGTGATCCACTCACCTAGGCTACCCAAAGTGCTGGGATTATAGGTGTGAGCCACCACGCCCAGCCTCCTATTTAACTTTGAACAGGAAAAAAATTTCACTAGCAAATTTCTGACTGAAACATGGAAACTAGAGAGGTATACCTGCCACACTTAGGTGAACTGTCACAACTGTCTTGACTGTCTGAATGATAACTGATTTATTCTAATTCACTGAATGATTCTAAATATATTTGAAGCTCCCAAAAATGCATACCTGGCAATCTTCTCCAGCACCACCAGACTGATTCAACAAATGTGATGCATCAGTCTGGTTACCACCTGCATGTCCAAGACGATGTTTAACAGGAACTTTGTTGAGAACATATGCACCTGATGTCTGTGGTTTGTTCATCATCTGCATATACAAAATAAACACTTATGTGGCAGAAGTTTAAAAACATGCCTAGGAATGGTATAAATTTAAGATGATTATTCCAGGGAAGAAGACAAGAAAATGGGAACGGGAAGGTGCTTCAATTATCTGTAAGGTTTTATTTTTTAAGGGCACTGATGAATATACAAATGATAGATTATTCATACTTTTTGGGATGTCTAAAACATATCACAACAAAATGCATGCACCTACACACAAAAAAACTGTTAATTATTTTTTAATGTTTCCTCTAGTATGCAATGTTCTGAAAGAATTAGAGGATCTTGGCTGGGCACAGTGTCTCACACGTATAATCCCAGCACTTTGGGAGGCCAAGGTGGGTGGATCACCCATGGTCAGGAGTTCAAGACCAGCCTGGCCAACTGGCGAAACCCCGTCTCTACTAAAAATACAAAAATTGGGCAGGCATGGTGGCATGCACCTGTAGTCACAGCTACTCAGGAGGCTGAGGCAGGAGAATAGCTTGAACCCAGGAGGCAGAGGTTGCAGTGAACCAAGACTGCGCCACTACACTCTAGCCTGAATGACGACAAAGTGAGACTGTCTCAAAAAAAAAAAAAAAAGAAAAGAAAAAAGGAAAAAGAAGAAGAAAAGAATTAGGGGGTCTTAACTGACAGTGGCTTAATATGAATAACTGTGAAATGATCACCTCAAAAACATAACGCAATCTTGGGCTGTACTAACAGAACATGTCTAATGATCACCATGAAGGTGATAGTATGAACTCTTTTCTACACTATTCATCCAACATCTAGGGGAAGCATTCACCTTTGGGCCCTTACATGAAGTGGGATACAAACATAACCGAAAGAGAATTTAGATGCAAATGAGCTGGACGATAAATGGAGTTGACACCATGTACTGTAAGGAATACTTTTTAAAAATCTGACTGCATTTAATCTAAGCATGAGATTATCTAGGTCAATCTCTGAATGGCTCTGATGTGTGGTAGTTTGTTGTTTTGTTTTTTCCTTCCTTCATCTACTCAATCAAATATGTTTTGAGCAGTATGTACCAGACATTGTTTTAGGCACTAGTGTCACAACAGGCAAAATTCCAATTCTCTTGGAGCTTCTATTCCCATTTTTAGAAGGAACATATAACTTTTTTACATGGGAAAAAGGAGGGCAAATGGGTAGACACAAAAAAGACTGATTCTAATACAAAATAAAGAAATAGCTCTACAGTCAAAGTTGCTCTGTGGTAGATGGTTATTATACTTTAGTGTGCATAACAATAACTTAAGAGTACTTGTTAAACATGTATATTTATAGGCCCCATATCTAGAGACTGACTCTACAGAGTCAGTGGCTTAATATGAATTAAGGTTTGAGAAGGTGAAGCCCAGGAATTTGCACCCAGGTAAGTGATTCTGATGTAAAATAGCAGGTCTCAAACTTTAAGGTATGTAAGAATCACCTGGAGAGCTTGTTAAAACACAAATCCTTGGGCCACACCCATAGGGATTCCGATTCAGTAGGATGGAGTATGGCTCAAGAATCTGCAATTTTTCCCCCAAGAATCTGCATTTCTAATAAGATCCCAGGAGATCAGATGCTACTAGTCTGCAGTTCAAATTAAGAATAGCTCTTATGTAGAAGACCGAAGGACCAGGAATTGAAAAATACTGATCTAGAGGCTGTAACTAAAAGACCTTTAATTCCCAGTGAACCAGATTACCTTCTGGATACCTCCGTGCACTGTTGAAGGAGCAGACTGGGCCACTAGCACCTGCTGCTGATGAAGATGCTGTGGCAGGTGATGGTGCTGCTGTGAGAGGTGACTAAGTGTTTGCTGTTGTTGCAGGAGCAGCTGTGCTGAGGACTGTAGTGTTGGTTGCTCATTATTTTCCCTATGCCACAAGACTCGAATGAATCGGTTGTTTAGAACTGCTTCTGTGCTAGAAATGGCTTTCCTGGCCTCCTCATTGGTAAGATACTGGATTAGGGCTGCTTCTGGATCACCCTTAAAAGCAACCTTGAAGAAAATAAAACAATATAAATTCCCAAAACCAGAAAATAGTTAAATAAATTATGACCCACTGCTATGTAATGAATGTTTTCCCCAAAATACACGTTAAAGCCCTAAACTCCAACATTACTGTTTTAGAGATAGAGCTTTTAGGATGTAATTAAGGTTAAATGAGGCCACAAAGGTGCGTCCTAATGAATAGTATCGGTGGCCTTAAAAGAAGAGAAAGAGATCTGCCCCAGTCCCCTCTTTCTCTTTCTCTGTCTGCCATGTGAGAATGCAAGAAGCCAACCATCTGCAAGCCAGGAAGACAGCACTCCCTAGGAAATGAATCATCCAGCACCTTGATCTTGGACTTCCCAGTCTCCAAAACTCTGAGGCTACCCATTCTCTTTCAGGAAGAGATTGCAGAAAAGAACCAAATGAATTCACAAGAACAAACGTGGTTTAACAAGTCCATCATAAAAGTGGGCATACAGATATATGGTGGCATTTACAGCACTTAGCAGAGATGATCAGAATAACCACTGACTCATTTAAACAAGGTGAGCTGATAGAAATATTCCCAAGACCCATAAAATGCCTGGATTCTGTCACTGACATAGCCACATTTACCTGGATATTAACAATAGTTCCAAATTTGCTGAAGTGTTCATTGAGCTTGGTAATGTTGTTCAATTCCTGAGGGATTTTCTTGACTTCTAATTTGGTGTTTGTATACTGATTCTTTCGTAAGAACCCTGGTTTATTTTGATTGTTATTTCCTTGCCTAAAAGGAAGATTAATACATCTTGGTTAATTCTCCTACTTCATGCCTAGCCAAGAGATATAACCACAAAGAATTTAGGTTTATAATTTTTTTAAGTGCCTTTTTGTGGCTGGGCATAGTGGCCCACACCTATAATCCCAGAAAACTTCTTCAAAATCCTATAAAACATTATATTCAAAATTCCAACCACAGAAAATATATAAGCATCAAGAAACAGGTTACAGGCTGGGCAAAGTGGCTCATGACTGTAATGCCAGCACTCTGAGAGGCCAAAGCAGGAGGACTGCTTGAGCCCAGGGGTTCCAGACCAGTCTGGGGAACATAGTCAGACCACATCTCTATATAATAAATTAATTGATTGATTAATTTGTTTAAAGTGCCTTTTGTGAGCCCTTAACATTCTTCAGAAATTACTAAGCAATTTTCACATTATTCTTTTGTTTTTTGTAGACAGAGTCTCACTCCATCGCCCAGGCTGGAGTGCCGTGGCACGATCTCAGCCCACTGCAACCTCCACCTCCCGAGTTCAAGTGAGTCTCCTGCCTCAGCTTCCTGAGTATCTGGGATTACAGGCGCATGCCACCACGCACGACTAATTTTTGTATTCTTAGTACAGACAGGGTTTCACCATGTTGGCCAGGCTGGTCTCGAACTCCCGACATCAGTGATTTACCCGCCTCGGCCTCCCAAAGTGCTGGGATTACAGGTGTGAGCCACTACGCCCGGCCGACATTATTCTTATTACATGAGAATAGAAAAGGTGAACAGCAATAGATTACAAAAAGAAAAGGCCCAACTAACACTTAAAATCATATGCTAAATAGATCTACCATAAAGATCTACCACAATTATCAAAGACTCTAACATCATTAAAAGAAGGCTAGAACATCATCTTTTTTTTTTTTTTTTTTTTTTTTTGAGACAGAGTTTTGTTCTTTTTACCCAGACTGGAGTGCAATGGTGCAATCTCAGCTCACTGCAACCTCCGCCTCCTGGGTTCAAGCAATTCTCCTGCCTCAGCCTCCCAAGTTGCTGGAATTACAGGCATGTGCCACCACACCTGGCTAATTTTGTATTTTGGGTTTCTCCATTTTGGTCAGGCTGGTCTCGAACTCCTGACCTCAAGTGATCCACCTGCCTTGGCCTCCCAAAGTGCTGGGATTACAGGTATGAGCCACTGTGCCCAGCTAGATCATCTTTAATGGCATATTTTCAACTTCTGCAAAGGTACTAAGCTTTTTTTTTCACCGTTGATTTCATATTTTTTCTTCTTTTCTATCCATTGCCAGTGTCTCAGTAATTTTTAATATTGGGTTAGGCGTAGAAATAGGTAGGTACAAATTAGAAATACCTATTATGGGCTGGGTGTGGTGGCTCACACCTGTAATCCCAGCACCTTGGGAGGCCAAGATGGGTGGATCACTTGAGGTCAGGAGTTTGAGACCAGCCTGACTAACAAGGTAAAACCCCATCTCCACTAAAAATACAAAAAAATTAGGTGGGCATGGTGGCTGGCACTTGTAATCCCAACTACTCAGGAGGCTGGGACAAGAGAATCACCTCAACCCCAGGCGCAGAGGTTGAGGTGAGCTGAGATTATGCCATTGCACTCCAGCCTGGGTGACTACGTCTTTAAAAAAAAAAAAAAAAAAACCATTATAAATATTGTTAACTTTTTAATTTTTACAACATTCTAAAGATGTCTCCTGGAACCCTAACTTCAAGATACCTAGTTTGAAAATATTAATTAATGACAAATCTTATTTTTATGAATTTACCAATGCAAACGACAATAACAATTAGATGCTACTAATTAGCAAATTATCTTACTTTCCCAGCCAAGGTTTCTTTGTGAGTGGCCCTTCCAAACCACTCATAGCTCTTTTTCGACTATCTGGTTCAAGAACTACTCTGGTTATGTTGCTATTAATCGAAACAGGAACTGGTGGTTCAGTCTGGATCACGATGTTAGCAGCTGTTGGAAACAAAAATTGAAATTACTGAGTTTTTCAGGAGTCTCAATGATTAATGCATTTAGTCTAAAAGCTAAAAAGCACTATGAATAGCTCAACTACTATCATTTCTCTTTCAGAAATGCCTAACAGAAGAAAAAGTTACAAATGCCTTTTTCTATAAAAAATAGAAATCCATGTTTCAAAACTCAAAGTTAACCTCGATGTAATAATTGACTCAGGCATGGATGATCAATAGATGAAAAAAATATTGGTGAAAGGTTGTTGGAAAACAAGATATTTATGGTGCCAAAGTACCACTCCAAAAATTACATTTACAATGGAAAGCTCTGGGCCAGGCGCAGTGGCTCACGCCTGTAATTCCAGCACTTTGGGAGGCAGAGGCGGGCGGATCACCTGAGGTCGGGAGTTCAAGACCAACCTGACCAACATGGGGAAACCCCATCTCTACTAGAAATACAAAAAAATTAGCCAGACATGGTGGTGCATGCCTGTAATCCCAGCTACTCGGGAGGCTGAGGCAGGACAATCACTTGAACCCAGGAGATGGAGGTTGCAGTGAGCCGAGATTGTGCCATTGCACTCCAGCCTGGGCAACAAGAGTGAAACTCGGTCTCATAAAGAAACAAAAAAAAAAAAAAAAAAAAAAACAAGAGCAATGGAGAGCTCTAACAATGATCACCTTATAGAAGCAATCAAACTTAGTCCATTAATGGACATTATTTGCCTCCTGGTGTGATTCAACAAGAAGTTCGCCAAATCATAAGGATTACATGTTATTATGGAATTATGGTTTTATGTGTGGCAATAATACTGTGCTTATATAGGACTGTCTTATTCTTAGATATAAGGTAATGGACTTAAAGTTTCACAATGTCTACCACTTACTTTCAAGAGATTCAACAAAAAAATGTGAGCGGAGAGAAGAAAGAGAAGAGAGAGTACACAAGAGAGCATTCATGCCCAAAGGTAATAAAATATTACTGGTAAATCTAAATGAAGGCATTCAGATGTTCACTGTGTTTCTTTTGATTTTCCATAGGTTTAAAGTTGGGAAGAAAATCCAAAGCTAATACTATAAATTGGCAGAAATACTCTAAGAATCTGTCCTTAAAATAAATAACCTGTGGGTAGGAAGATGTGTACTGAACAAAACAGAAATTAACAACACAAAACTATGCCTATTAAATCTTGGGTATTTCTCTTAACTTTAGCAACTCCACCAAGCAAAGAATAACCCAGAGCTGAATGCTGGGGTAGGTATATGGTTAGGAGTTGGTACATTTGATTTCATCTTTGTCAGGGAAACTATGATGTAAAGATTCATTCACTTAACGTTTAGCTATTTTACAGCTCAGCAACTACAGCAGGCCTTGGGTATACATTGGTGAATAAAATAGACATGATCCTTGCTCTTGCAGGACTTGTGTTTTCAGAAGGCTAATGAAGAAGATAGCAACTGTGATGACAGAAAGCATTCTAGAATTTGAGATGCCATTATGTTCTCCTTAAATAGTTTTTATCATTACCAGCTAACATTGCCTAATGCTTTTTTTTTTTAAATTTAATGAAGTGTGTCATATTAAAGGAAGGAGATATAACTAAAGGTTAAGTGACTTGCCAAAGACAACAAAGAAATCCTGTTGTATACACAACATGACTTCTCCTCTGAATTCTAGTTCTGCCACTTAACAGCTGTGTGACCTTGGGCAAGTTCTTTAAACCTCTCTAAGCCTCAGTGTTTTTACTTGTAAAAGGAGAATAAAAATAGAAATATGACAGACAATAGTATGTATGAGGCTGGGTGCAGTGGCTCATGCCTGTAATCCCAGCACTTTGGGAGGCCGAGGTGGGATGTGGATCACATGAGGTCAGGAGTTCAAGACAAGCCTGACCAATATGGTGAAACCTCATCTCTACTAAAAATACAAAAATTAGCAGGGTTGTGGTGGCGCACACCTGTAATCCCAGCTAGTCAGGAGGCTGAGATGGGAGAATCACTTGAACCCAGGAGGCGGAGGTTGCAGTGAGCTGAGATCGTGTCACTGCACTCCAGCATAGGTGACAGAACGAGACCCTGTCTCAAAAAATATATATTATATACATATATATATGAGAAGGCATTTGGTGTAGTCTTCATACAAAACCTGTTATTCTTATAGTGGTAATAGTGTTATTAATGACAGGAAAAAAGAATTAATAAAGCTAGGATAGAAAGGAAGAACAGGAAAATGCTAGGCTGGGCATGGTGGCTCACACCTGTAATACCAGCACTTTGAGAGGCCAAGGTGGGCGGATTAACCTCAGGTCAGGAGTTCAAGGCCAGCCTGGCCAACATAGTGAAACCCTGTCTCTACTAAAAATACAAAAATTAGCCAGGCATGGTAGCACATGCTTATAATCTCAGCTACTCAGGAGGCAGAGGCAGGAGAATCCCTTGAACCTGGGAGGCAGAGGTTGCAGTGAGTCAGGATCACGCCACTGCACTCCAACCTGGGCAACAGAGCCAGACTCCATTTCAAAAAAAAAAAGAAGAAGAAAAAAAGGAAAAGAAAGGAAGAAAAGGAAAATGTTTACCAGATGATTAAATTAATCAAAAAACTGTTGTGTCAGTGCAGTCCATGGCCAGTCACTCATGCTGAAATTATATATTGGAAATCCATAATAGTTACTTAAAAAAAAAACTGGAATCTCATCAAACTAACCATCATTAACCAACCCTTTTAGTGGGGGAGTAGGTAGGAGGTTATCAGCCATATTAAAGGTAAATGTTTGCATTTAATCTTGGTTTTGTTTCATTTTTAAAGTTTATTCCTAAGTTTTGTAAAGGTCCTAACTTAAAGATGTAATTATAAGTGTTAAAAATTATCAAATAATTGTACTGTAACATTTTAGATTCTCAATATAATTAGTGTGATGCATAGCTCTTAGGATACAAAGCAGGCCCTTCAATGATCAGTTCTTTGAGGGCAGGGGATCAGTAATTTCATCTTTCTATACACAATATCTAACACAGTGCCTAGCAACAAAACTAAAACAGCCTAAAGTCCTACCAAAAGACGCAGTTAAATAATATTAGTATGATTTGTATTTAAAAATAAATATATCCTAACTATAGCTTTAAAATAAAATTTGGAGATAAAGTTATTTAAAAACATCTGAGATTAATACATAGCACCCTCCAAAGAGATGATATATAAGTAATTTGGACCTTAATTTCCTCAAGCTAGGCCAGAAATGCAAATGTAATAACTATATCCAACTACTGCATAACACTTAGCATCAGAAAAAGTTCAAGGTATTGTCACCTCTTGGATTTGCATCCATATCTCCAGATGTTAGGCCAATCAGATTGGGGCGCTGTGTCTGTGTTCTTGAAAAGAACTGTCTGTACTGAGATCTACCAGAACTAGTAATACTAGGAGCTTCTGGGTTGTAACCATCTGGTTCATATGTATCTGAGGGAAAACAAAGCAACAAAACACACAACAAATCAAAGACAGGTTAAACCATCTCTCATTGTTATAAAATAAACAACTGCTTAAAAAACATATTCTCCAACAAACATAAATACATCAACCTACAAGTCACCCCTCAGTATCTGTGAGGGACTGGTTCCAGGACCCTCCCGCAGATATAAAAATGCACAAATGTTCAAGACTTTTATATAAAATAGGGTGGTGGTATTTGCATATAACCTAGGTAAACTGTCTTGTATACTCTAAAACATCTCTAGGTTAATTATAATACATAATATAAATGCTATGTAAATAGCTGTTATGGATATTGTTTTTAAAACTTGCATTACTTTTAATTATTGTGCTTTTTTTTATTTTTATTTTTTTCCTGAATATTTTCAATCTGTAGTTGGTTGAATCTGCAGATGTAGAACCTGAGGTGAAGGGATGACTGTATTTCTCTTTGTGTTACAGTATCTAGACACACCTTTTGAAACCGAAAAAAAAAAATGCTCCCATTACAGAATATAGATATATGCATCCATTCTTAAATACTGATATTTTCAGATTCACTCACCTACTCATTTCTACTCTATATATTAATTACCTAATCCAAATGTCAATGCACATTTTTTTTCTAATTTTAAAAAACGGGAGATGGGGTCTCGCTATCTTGCCCAGGCTGGTCTTGAACTCCTGGGCTTTGGCCATCTGCCCACCTCACTCTCCCAAACTGCTGGCATTACAGGTGTGAGTCACTGTGCCCAGCCCAATGCGCATTTGTTAATACAAATTTTCACATACACAAACACCGTATGTGAAGGATTGAGTTTCCTCTGTTATCTATCATATCTCCAATTTCTAGGTACCTTTTTAACTAAGGTGAAAAGAAACTGTATTCATTTGGTCACGTGCACTTCTTCAAACTACAGTGAGAACAGCTGCTTTCACACACAAACCATATGTCAAATAAAAAAGCGCACGCGCGCACATACATGTCAGTCACTTCTATGATTTAGAGCATAGAAGTGATTCAGAATACAAGATCTGCAAATTATCCTCATTTAGGGGATCTTCCTGGCCACTACAGGCATTTCAGGCAACGGCCAATAAATAGCACAACTAGGATTCAGAAGTCCTCAATCCAGAAAATGTCTCACCCCCAATACTTTTAGATTAAACTTCTCCCATGAATATTGTGCTCCTCCTAACTTCAGATTCACAAGCTAACTTCCTTCTTGCACAAAACATCCACAAGCTACAATGAGGCAATAATAATAAAATGCCATTAAAGTACAGGTGATTCTGAGATATATAATATAAGAACTAGAACTGCTGATTGGCATTCCTTCTCTTCCTCCCACCCCCATTTTTCCCCTTTTTTCAGGTTTTGAAAACAGCTCATGGAATTACACAGAAAAGGCAACACTAGATTAAGAACTGTCTCCCTCTAATAAAATGTTAAGTGATGTTGAAAATTAATCATTTGGGGCATCTGTACTGTCCTCCTCAGAGAGCGATGGCACAGAAATTTTAATAAATTATTATCACAATGACATTCCTATTAGAGATTTTTTATTTCATTCCTAAGGCTTGCATTCAGTCTCAAAGTTTCCTGATGATGATTAATAAAACCAAATAATTGAGCCGGGCGCAGTGGCTCACGCCTGTAATTCCAGCACTTTGGGAGGCCAAGGTAGGCAGGTCACGAGGTCAGGAGTTCGAGACCAGCCTGACCAACATGGTGAAACCTCGTGTCTACTAAAAACACAAAAATTAGCCGGGCTTGGTGATGCACGCCTGTAATCCCAGCTACTCAGGAGGCTGAGGCAGGAGAATCACTTGGACCCTCGAGGTGGAGGCTGCAGTGAGCCAAGATCATGCCATTGCATTCCAGGCACTCCAGCCTGGGCAGCAGAGCGAGACTCCGTCTCAAAAATAAATAAATAAATAAAAACAAATAATTTTGCCTCAATGGTTACAGGACTGTGATTATAGTTATCTGCCAAAGAGTATTTTGGAGGCTTCATACTTAATTATTTTAGCTTTTGTTTTAACTCCTCTCTTTATAATTTTTTTGTCTCTTCAAGACAACTAAAGACAGTATTTAATCGTGAGCATTCCCTCCTGATGGAAACACACTGTGATGATATGTCCAGCTTAAAAGTAAACCTAACATAGTTGCTTATTAAATTGCAATGTGTTTAAGGATGATACAGTTTGAAAATGATATGTAAAGTAACAGCTTCCCTGGTTATGCCAACTCTAAAAATTACATGCAATATAACATACAAAATGCATACTGCTTTATCTTTTTAAAAAAGGATTAGCAAATTATGATTAAAAAGTTTTCATTTACCACTTGGCACTATTGACAGAAAATCTCCTACAGTTAAGACTGCAGAAAGTTTTAAAGAAGTTACATAATCAAATGACCTTGTGCTATAAATCCTGGGAATACACAGAACACCAATTAACTTAAAAGCCCTTTAGTTAATTATGACGAATAAGATCCAAAGGCAAAGTGAGAAATGGTTAAAAACACCTCATGAAACACCCACAAAGCACTCCACAGATCCTTCAAAAACGTATGTCAATAGGAGAAAAGAGTTTTTAAGAATCGCTACATTACGCACACATACAAGGGGCAAAAGGGCCATACAAGGGGCATAAGGGGAAAAAGGACATGATCGACAAGAAACCAGATGTTTATTTTTGTTTTGTTTTAAAGAAAAATTAACCTAGTTTATTACAATGTATAACTAATTAGAAAACATTCAAGTAGATATTATCTTCCTATCTACCTGATTAGAAACTAGCTCAAGGAACTAGCATCACTTTGTTACCGAGGCACTGAAAGTAAATATAGAGGACACCAGAGATGACAGATACACAGGAGGCTAATCATCTAGCAGCCACTAGAGACAAACCAAAGAAGCAAAGGAACAGAAAATAAAACTACCTACGAGCTTTAATGGGACTTTGTGACAGCAGATCAGGATGCCAGGTCACCGCTTAGGCTGGCCAGCTTAAGGTAAAAAAGATCAGTGAGGTGGATGGCCATCTGTAGCAAAGCTTACCTGGAACCAGAGGGGTAGGGCTGGAGACTGAGGTATGGTACCCAATGGAGGATCCCATGAGGTTTCGAGGTGGCACCAAACGAGCTGCCAACAGAGGAGGCGGTGTCCCCAACTGAAGTCGCTCAGATGCAGCAGCACCATGTTCACGAGAGTACATGGGCTGTCCTATAGAGGAAAGAATAGGAGGGCAGCTGGGAATGAGAGTCACAAGCTTCTCTTAGGTGATGATGTGTTTCCTGAGACTTTGAGCCAAAAACAGAGAAATTAAACCAACAAGAATAGAAGTACAGAAAGATGTTCCTGGGATTCTTTCTAACTCAAGAAAGAACAGACGTGCAAATGGTTAGGATCCATCGAGGTATAAAGAAAAGAATAAGAATTAGGTAGTATATATAATCTCCATCTTTTATGATCTTAAGTGGAGAAAACTACGTGCTAATCTTATCTAAAGCTGAACAGTCAGCCATATCAGGTTATTAGGCAAAGGAGCCCTGAGCTATTAATTATACCGAATTTTTCTATCCAATGAGATATGCAGGTATGAAAACTGTCATATCCATTAAAAAGAAAACAACCCCCCTCCAACCAACCCACATAATTTCAGGTTTGCACCAAATATGCTCCCATATCTAAGGGCAGAAAAAAAGATAAAAGCATTAAGAACAAACAAACCACTACATGCATACCTTCGCAAAGAATAAGAAATGCTCCAAAGAAAAAAATTAAAGATAGTGAAAATTTGTTATCACTGTGAACACATGGATAACAAAAATTGAGAAAGGGAAAAGGACAGGACAGGCATGGTAGCTCACGTGGCTCATGCCTGTAATCCCAGCACTTTGGGAGGCCGAGGTGGGTGGATCACGAGGTCAGGAGTTCAAGACCAGCCTGGCCAAGATGGTGAAACACCGTCTCTACTAAAAATACAAAAATTAGCTGAGCATGGTGGCGGGCATCTGTAATCCCAGCTACTAGGGAGGCTGAGGCAGGAGAACTGCTTGAACCCGGGAGGTGGGGGTTGCAGTAAGCCAAGATTGTGCCACTGTACTCCAACCTAGGTGACAGAGTAAGACTGTCTCAAAAAAAAGGCCAAAAAAAAAAAAAAAAAAACAGATAAACAGACAGCACAGCACTGGACACATTAAATCATCCTGGGTATTAAGAAGCACTTTTTGAAAGACAACACATGTAGGATTTATATATAGGCTAATGCAAGAATGCACACACAATGAAGCCAAAATCTGAAGGACAGGATTAGAAAAAGATAAGGTATCAAGGAGCAAAATCCCTTTGGGTGTCCATTTAATAGCATCTTTTTCACCGACAACCCCATTTGAGACGTATTTATAAGATTTAGTTATTATATATGTCCAACATCAGACTTTTACTATGTGACACAAGACAAAATAAAGTGGATTTTTTTTTTTTTTTTGAGATGGAGTCTTGCTTTGTCGCCCAGGCTGGAGTGCAGTGGCGCTCACTGCAAGCTCTGCCTCCCAGGTTCACGCCATTCTCCTGCCTCAGCCTCCCGAGTAGCTGGGACTACAAGTGCCCACCACCACACCTGGCTAATTTTTTTGTATTTTTAGTAGAGACGGGGTTTCACCGTGTTAGCCAGGATGGTCTCAATCTCCTGACCTCGTGATCTGCCTGTCTTGGCCTCCCAAAGTGCCACCGGACCCAGCGCCCGGCCTTGAATTTTTTTTATACCTGGTGAAATGTACTTAAAAGCTGTAAAATTCCTAAAGATTTTAAATGCACCTTAATAGGACAGGCTACAAAGCAACCACCTGGTTTCACAGTAAGTCCCTAAAGGGAATATAGAGATGTTAAACTTCACTACCCTTTTCTTTGTATATAAGAAGCAAAAGAGGAAGTAACAAATCATACTGTATAAATGTACACTTCGCATTAACCCTTTTAAAATTTACATTTCTGATGGATGTTGGGCTTAATACCTAGGTGGTAGGTTGATCTGTGCAGCAAACCACCATGGCACACATTTACCTATGTAACAAACCTGTACATCCTACATATGTACCCTGGAACTTAAAAGTTGATGGGGAAAAAAAAGTACATTTAAAAAGAATCAGCTAATTATTACACTGCAAAAACAATATAATATATTTTCTTTTTTTCTTTTATTTTTATTTTTTTGAGAGTCTCACTCTGTTGCCCAGGCTGGAGTGCAGTAGCGTGATCTGGGCTCAAGATGACCTCCACCTCCCAGGCTCAAGCAATTCTCCTGCCTCAGCCTCCCGAGTAGCTGGGATTTCTGGTGCCTGCCGCCACGCCCAGCTAATTTTTTGCATTTTTAGTAGGGACGGGTTTTCACCACGTTGGCCAGGCTGGTCTCAAACTCCTGACCTCAGGTGATCCACCCGCCTCGGCCTCCCAAACTTCCGGAATTACAGGCGTGAGCCACCGTGCCCGGTACAATTTAACATATTCTCAACAAGGGGAACAAATAGTTGTAAGCACACAATCAATGGCAGGGAATTACTTGTGAAGAGTGACCTATCAGCAGAATGTAGTAGCATGTTAAAGAGAAAAACGGGGCCAGGTGCAGTGGCTCACATCCATAATCCCAACAATTTGGGAGGCCAAGGTGTGAGGATTACTTGAGCTCAGGAGTTTTGAGACCAGCCTGAGTAACATACCAAGACTCTGTCTCTACTAAATATTTTAAAAATTAGCCATGCATGGTGGCGCACAGCTGTAGTCCTAGCTATTTGGAAGACTAGGGTGGGAGGATCACTTGAGCCAGAAGGCCAAAGCTGCAGTCAGCCACTATTGTGCCACTGTACTCCAGCTTAGGTGACAGGGTGAGATGCTGTCTTTAAAAGAAAAAAATTTAATTAAAAAATAAAAATACACACATATATAGAAAAATGGGAAGTACAATCTTAGTCCATATGACTACTTTAAATGTATGATACATCACTCGATGTACTATGTATATCTAATTAATTATATCTAATTAAGTATACCTAATTAATAATAGCTGTCTCAAAGTAAACTGGAAACCAAAAGGCTACTTTGCCCAATGTCTATTTTTAAAACTACTGACAAGAACATACAATTCAAATACTTTAGAAAGGCCGAGCACAATGGCTCACACCTGTGATTACAGCACTTCAGGAGGTCAAGGTGGGTGTATCCCTTGAGCTCAGGAATTTGTGACCAGGCTGGGCAACATGGTTAAACCCCGTCTCTACTAAAATTACAAAAATTAGCCAGGCGTGGTGGTGCATGTCTGTAATTCCAGCTACTCTGGAGGCTGAGGCACAAGAATCACTTGAACCCAGGAGGCAGAGGTTGCAATGAGCCGAGACTGTGCCACTGCACTCCAGCCTGGGTGACAGAGAAAGACTCTGCCTCAAAATAAAAAACAAATACCTCAAAAAGATGGCAATTAATTCAAATGTAGCCTGACTTTCTTAAACAATTCCTACTGAGTCTCTAAATACTACTTCTAAAAGCAACAGAGTTCTTTAGACAAAGGGCTAATTCTAGGTCAGGGCAGAAAATTTGTAAGATGAGCCTGGTACACCTTGGTATACCTTTTCCTTCCAGAAGCAAGAGAGTTATCAAAGACTGGCATGTCAAAAATTAAAAAAAAAAAAAAAACTATCAGAAGCCAACATGAAGAGGCTCCTATTGATTAAAGATGAGACAATCTGAACATCAAAAAAGACTATAATGGAGTGAAACATATCAAATGTTAAAAATTCATGAGTTCATAATGATACTTAAAAAAAAACACGAGTTCCCTTTGGAAAAAACTAGGGAATCAACTCGTTCTTAAAATTGATAAATGAAAGAAAATACACATATATCATGTCTCTTCTGAAAAAACTGCATTTCAGGTTAACAAAATGGTTGTTACAGTCAACTATATGGAATGCTAGCAATAAATGTAGAAGAAACTATAGGTTTAGAGTTTCACATACAACAGCAAATCCAGGCAATGATCAAAAATGGCTATTGAAACCATCAAGCAAGTTTTAAAATGAATGGATCAGGATGAAAACACCTCTACACACTAATCAATATTTATAATACAGAAAGGAGACAACCAGACATCATAAGCATTATAATGTACTGTGTAGGAAGTACATAACGCCGTCTACAAAATGTTCTTGCCAAAAAAAGAAAAAAATTGAATTTTATCAAATACCTAGCTCTAACTTCCAATTTACAGGGAATACAGGGGATAGAGGAATGTGTTAGATGACACCAGAAGATCAATCTGCCAAGTCTAGAATGTGAGAAAATTCTTCAGGACAAATGATCTGTTTCTTCAACAAATAAATGCCAAGGCAGAAAAAAAAAAAAAAGAAGTAAGGGATATTTCTATAAAGACTTCAGAAAGATATTAACTAAACATAATGTATAACCCTGTTTGGACATAGCGTCAAATAAACCAGGTATAAAAGGACACTGATGATACAATTGGGAAATATGAAAACTAACTGGACATTTCACAAGCAATAGTAAACTGTTACAAATTTTGGCTGTGATAATAGTACTGTGTGTATGTGTGATTTTGTGTGTATGTATGTTTAATTCTTATCTTTAAAGATATATAAGTTTTTACAGATGAAATGCTATTATGTTTGGGACTTATTCTAGAACAATCATGTCATTAAGCTGAATTTTGAGGAGCCATAAAAGAGAAAACAAAAATAAAAACTAAGGCCAGGTGTGATGGCTCACATCTGTAATCCCAGCACTTTGGGAGGCTGAGGCTGGAGGACTGCTTGAGCCCAGGAGTTTGAGACCAGCCTGGGCAACATGGGGAGCCCTCATCTCTACAAAAAATTTAAAAATTAGCCAGGTATGGTGGCATGCATCTGTGCTCCCAGCTACTCATGAGGCTGAGACAGGAGGACTGCTTGAGCCCAGGAGGTCAAGACTGCAGTGAGCCAAGATTGTGCCACTGTACTCAATGCTGGGTGACAGAGCAAGACCTTGTCTAAAAAAAAAAAAAAAAACCACAGCACTAAAATAATCAAGTCAGGAGTAGGTTATGGATGAAGCAAGATTAACCACATTGATTAAGTGTTGAAGCCAGAAATAAATACATGGAGATTCACTACATTATACAGTCTACTTTTATGTATGTTGTATTTGAAATTTTCTACCATAATATGTTTTCTCTTTTAAATTTGAGATGAGGTCTTACTATGTTATCCAGACTAAAGTACAGTGGCTATTCATAGGCGTGATCATAGCTCACTGTAGCTGAAACTCTTGGCCTCAAGGTATCTTCCCCTGCCTCAGCCTCCCAAGAGGCTGGGACTACAGTCACATGCCCACACGCCCAGCTACATAATAAAAAAATGTTCACTATCAAATAGGTTACAGTAATGGTGAAGACCAGTCTGTCAGAATTTATATTCATTCAGTTTAGTTTTGGTCAGAGTACAGAGTTTCCAAACTGCAAACATTCCAAGTTCATGTTCCCATCTTAAATTGTTCATATAGGTAACATGCCTAATATCAATATTTTCAACTTCTTAATATTAACTCTAGTCAGAATAAAGACAGTCTTTATTCAACCTAAAATTTTAACAACTCTGTATAATTTTCCTGATTTTGTCTTTAAGAGTATTCACAGGAAAAAACTTACAAGTTTTAAGCTAAAAACTCAAATCCAGAAAAAACAAAAAGCTACATCTTCCCAATACCGGCCATATTTATGTGTCTTCTCGATTAGAATACAAGGTCCCTGGTACACTTGAGAAGTTCCAGGGGCTAAACAGTGCCTGATGCATAATAGAAATCAAACAGTCACTTAAAGAAAAAATGAAAGCTTAAAATACCCAAATGAAAATTAAGTATTTCTTTGGATGAATATCTGTATGTTGAAACAGACAATGTCACAACTAATACAACATGAATCAGGTAAAATACAAGGGGGAGAAAGCCTCTAGACCAGCAGTTCCCAAGCTTTTTGACACTAGGGACCGGTTCCACAGAAGACAACTTTTCCACAAATGGCGGGGGTGGGTGGAGGTGGTGACTTTAGGACGAAACTGTTCCACTTCAGATTATCAGGCATTAGATTCTCATAAAGAATGCGCAACTCAGATCCTTCGCATGCGCAATTTACAATACCGTTGGTTCTCCTATGATAATTTAATGCCACCGTGACCCAGGGTTTGGGGACCCCTGCTCTAGACAATATACAAGGACTCTAATAGACACTGACTTACTTTTCTAGCCATCAAATCCATTATTCTACATAATGCCACAGAATTAAATGAGCAAATCTCAAATTTAGAATTATACTGTTTTAACAATTTTATACAGTTAGTAGGAAGGTATTTTCTGAAAGATAAAGATTTACGTGAATTTATATTAAGACTGGACAGTTATCTTCAACCTAAGAATCGGTCTCTAGAATCCAGGATGTTACCTGCTACTCTTACTTTTTCACACATCCAGTACAATGAACGAACTTAGCAGTTACAAAATATTTTTACTATGCTTCTTCAAGAAGCAGAACAGACCAAAAGCAAGGTAGAAAAGAGAGTGTACTTCACTTAATAATGGTCTTGTAAAAGCCAAAGTATACACTGAGTTGGTGAGTTCAAACTTGGAGGCTGCAGTGGTACAGCTCTGTATTTTTTTTTTTTTTTTTGAGACGGAGTCTTGCTCTATCACCCAGGCTGGAGTGCAGTGGCCCGATCTCGGCTCACTGCAAGCTCCGCCTCCCGGGTTCACGCCATTCTCCTGCCTCAGCCTCTCCGAGTAGCTGGGACTACAGGCGCCCGCCACCACGCCTGGCTAATTTTTTTGTATTTTTAGTAGAGACGGGGTTTCACTGTGGTCTCGATCTCCTGACCTCGTGATCCGCCCGCCTCGGCCTCCCAAAGTGCTGGGATTACAAGCGTGAGCCACCGCGCCCGGCCTTGCAGTGGTACAGCTCTTTAAGATTTTGTCTAGCAAGTTCTCTGGTCTCCCACCAAGAAACCCCCATGCAAAAAAAAAAAAAATTAGGGGTCTAAATACAATGCCTCAGGTCTGTAATCCCAGCACTCTGGTAGGCCAAGGTGAGAGGATTGCTCCAGGCCAAGAGTTTGAGACCATCCTAGGCAACACAGCAAGACTACAAAAAAATTCAACATTAGCTGGGCATGGTGGCATGTGCCTGTACAGTCTACTTATTAGGAGGCTGTGGTGGGGTGGCCACTTAAGCCCAGTGGTTCAAGGCTGCAGCGAGCTAGAATCATGCCACTACACTCCACCCTGGGTGACAGAGCAAGACCCTTTTTCTTTAAAAAAGGTAAATAAATAAATAAATGTTTTTAAAATTGGGGTAAGCTGGGCATGGTGGCTCATGCCTGTAATCCCAGCACTTTACGGGACTAAGGTGGCGGGGGCAGCTCAAGCCCAGGAGGTCAAGTTCAGCCTCGGCAACACAGAAAGACCTCGTCTTTATAAATAATTTTAAAAATTAGCTGGGCATGGTGGTGCATGCCTGTGGTCTCAAACTACTCAGGAGGCTGAGGTAGGAGGATTTCCAGAGCCTCAAAGGTTGAGGCTGCAGTGAGCCATGATGCCACCACACTCCAGTCTGGGCGGCACAACAAGACTCTGTCTCAAAAAGAAATAAGTGGGGGGGGGAGGGGGCATGGGTAAAATGTTAAGTACTTCAAAGGAAATAGTTGATTTTAACAGTTGATTGCTGTCTTTACACAAAATTCCAAATAAAGTTAGTTATTTAAGTTATTTTCACAAGGTCTATGACATTTTAACTCAAGAAAAGTAACAAAATTTCAAAGTTTTTTCTAAATTATAATCAATTTTTTTTAAGACAGGGTCTTACTTCTCTCTGCTGTCCAGGCTAGAGTATAATGGTACTATCCGCAGCCTTGAACTCCTGGGCTCAAGCAATCCTCCCAACCCTAGCCTTTGAATGTGCTGGGATTACAGGGGTAAACCACTGCATCCAGCCAATGTTAACTTTACCAGGAACCATGTATATCCTATTCAGTTTTACAATCAGGTAATTCTTTTTCTTATTTTAACATCCAACTTGTCTTTTTCCAAAACCAGTGACAACTGCAGCCTAAATGAATGCTTTATTTCTCACAGAATTAGTTCCTTTATTACCTGGGGTTTTTTTTTTTTAGCTGTAATAGCAAAATATACTGTGATGGGTTTTCATTTTGTGGATTTTTTTTAACATATTTCTTTCCCACTATTAGATTTTTAGATTCTTAGATGACCATTTCTTATTTATCTGTATATTCCTAGTACCTAACATTGAGCAGACTCCAACTCCTACCTTGAAAAACCCAGATTTCTTTTTTCTGTGTTTACTTTGGGTCCTTATTGACATAATTTGCACAACTAAACACCATTTGATATGCATTTTTCACCTATATTTTCTGTGCTGTGTATTTTAATATTAATTTTAATGACAATAAAATATCCATAATTTAAACTTTCCCAACTTGTTAAACTTTCAAGATAGCTCAAGTTCTCATTACACACTGAAAACATACATATAGCTTTTTACTTTATTTGAACCAAACTTCTAATCTTTTTGAAATTACCAATTATAGTATGAGTTGAGTATCCCATATCCAAAAGGCTTGAGACCAGAACTGCTTCAGATCTCAGATTTCAGATTTTTTCGGATTTTTGAATCTCTAAATTATAGTTACTGGCTGAACATCGCAAATCTTAAAATCCAAAATCCAAAATGCTTCAATGAGTAATTCCTTTGAGCATCATATTGGCACTCAAAAAGTTTCTAATTTTGGAGCATTTCAGACTGGGAGTGCTTGACCTGTATTCAGAAAAATAAACTTGAACGATGTGAAGGATTCAACTATCTGTCTCAAAGACAAAAATATTTTTAAAACTATTTTATTTTACTTTATTTTATTTATTTATTTGAGATGGCGTTTCACTCTTGTTGCCCAGGCTAGAGTGCAATGGCACAATCTCAGCTCACTGCAACCTCTGCCTCTCAGGTTCAAGTGATTCTCTGGCCTCAGCCTCCTGAGTAGCTGGGATTACAGGCGCCTGCCACCACACCCAGCTAATTTTTGTATTTTTAATAAAGATGCGATTTCACCATGTTGACCACGCTGGTCTCAAACTCCTGACCTCAGGTGATCCACCTGCCTTAGCCTCTCAAAGTGCTGGGACTACAGGCACGAGCCACCATACCTAGCCCAAAAACTATCTTAAAATCAACTTAATAGAAAAATATTAAAAACTTATTAGAAATATAAAGGTAATAAAAAGATAATAAAAACTGAAGCCAGGAGTGGTGGCTCACGCCTGTAATCCCAGCACGTTGGGAGGCTGAGTTGGAAGGATCACCTGAGGTCAGGAGCTTGGGACCAGCCTGACCAACATGGTGAAACCCTGTCTTTACTAAAAATACAAAAAAAAAAATAGCCGGGCTTGGTGGCATGTGCCTGTAATCCCAGCTACTGGGGAAGCTCAGGCAGAAGAATCGATTGAAACCAAGAGGCAGAGGTTGCAGTGAGCTTAGATCGCACCACTGCACTCCAGCCTGGGCAACAGAGTAAGACTCCGTCTAAAAAAATAAATAAATAAACTTACAACTGACAAACTATACTACACATCCCCCCTTTTTTAATGTTTAGATTACCAGGAACTCTATTAGTCTTCAAAATTTCTCTATAAATTTTAGAATCAGATTTGACACTCAAGAAAGAAAACCACATATTTCTCTGCATAGCAGACTATGAATATTCTATAACTTTCAAAATATTCAGTTGCCAACCAATCAAATCTGTTTATCAACACTGACGCAGCATATAAGACAATCCTCTAAAGCAGTAATTCACAAATGCTAATGGGAAATTATCACCTTTTATTGGTCTACAACAAAAATGGGGGGGAAATGTAGTGCTATTTCATAAAATCAAATATTAAAAGATTAAGTCAGGCACGGTGGCTCATGCCTACAATCCTACCCACTTTGGGAGGCCAAGGCAGGAGAACTGCTTGAGCACCCAGCCTGGGTAAGACAGCAAGACCCTGCCTCTACATACAAAAGATTTTTTTTTTTTTTTTTAATTAAAAGATTGTCCTTGAGGCCGTGTGTGATGGCTCACACCCGTGATCCCAGCACTTCGGGAAGCTGAGGCGGGAGTATCACTTGAGCCCACAGTTTGAGACCAGCCTGGGCAACAAAGCAAGAACCTGTGTCTACTAAAAATTTTAAAACTTTTAAATTTTTAAAAAGATTTTCTTTTATTCTGAGATTATGTCCTTTCTTCAGTTTAAAAACATATTTTTAAAATTAAAGTATTAGATATTTTCATATACAGACCTTAACCTGGCAAAATAACAAGCTGCTAACTGTACAGGTCCCAAGAATTTTCTTAGAAATGTTACCAGTCTTTAAAAAATGAGTTTAGAGGCCGGGCGCGGTGGCTCACACTTGTAATCCCAGCACTTTGGGAAGCCAAGGCCGGCAGATAACTTGAGGCCAAGAGTTTGAGACCTGCCTGGCCAACATGGCGAAACCCCATCTGTACTAAAAATACAAAAATTAGGTGGGCCTTGGGGCCCACAACTGTAGTCCCAGCTACTTGAGGCTGAGGCACAAGCTTAAACCAGGGAGGTGGAGGTTGTGCCACTGCACTCCAGCCTGGGCAACAGAGTAAGACTGTTTCAAAAAAATAATAATAATTTGGAAATACAGTTCTAAAAGGGCTTTACTCATATATCACAAAATAGTCTTACTTTTAAATAAAATAGAAAAATGGACTTCAAAAAACATGAGATCTAATATCTTATTCACCTTGGCTCCCTAGTGTTTGGCACGGTGCCTGGCACATAGTAGGCATTCAATAAATATTTGCCAAATTAATTTACTTATTAAGCTAAGTCACTGAAATAAATGGTAACTGCCAGAGTTTTAAAAATTAAAACCAAATGGAATATTTATAGAGTGAGTCACAATGTTAAATTTAACAATATAAAAATAAATGGTAATTGCCAGATTTTTTTTAAATTAAAAACAAGATGGAATTTTTATCGTGAGTCATAATACCAAATTTAACAGTATAAAAATATGCCATCTGCAACACACTCTGGAATAGTCCACTTTTTCATATTTACAAGTCCAAAAGGCAAACAATATTAAGAGCTGATTCGGGGGGAAATAGGTAAAAGAGGCTTTGCTATAAATTGATAATGGTTGAAACTGAGGGATAAGTACAAAGAACTTCATTATACTGGGTACTCCGGAGTTCCATATACTGTCCTCTTTACTTTTATATATATTTGAGATTTCCCATAATTAAAAAATGAGCAACAAACATGTTCTATGAAAAGACACTATAGCAATCAGAATATAGTGAGATACGAAGTATGAAACAGGAAAAACAATTACTTAACTATCAAATGTGATTTCTGTTCTGTAGAAGCTCAGCTGAATGTAAGATTTACATATATTAAAAAAATCAAACAGTAGGCCTATATATAAGTATATGTCATTACGTAACAAATGTTTTTTGGTATTGTAAGAGTTTAAAACAGAGCAATAGGCCAGGCACAGGGGTTCATGCCCGTTAATCCCAGCACTCTGAGAGGCCAAGGCGGGCAGATCGCCTGAGGTCAGGAGTTCGAGACCAGCCTGGCCAACATGGCAAAACCCCATCTCTACTAAAAATACAAAAATTAGCCAGGTGTGGTGGTGGGCGCCTGTAGTCCCAGCTACTTGGGAGGCTGAGACACAAGAATCACTTGAACCTGGAGGCAGAGGTTGTAATAAGCTGAGATCTCACCACTGCACTCCAGCCTGGGTGACAAAATGAGACTCTAGATAGACAGACAGACAGATAGAAAACAGCAATGATGTCTTCCAAGTATACTTAGAATTTGGGCCTAGAAAGAGGTGAAGACAGAGTATATGGTAGGAAAGAAGATGGGGGGGGGGAAGTTGAGCCATGACAGGGGCACAGAAAGGGTATAATTGGCATGACCAGAGAAGGTGCATGTTGAGGAATAGTGGACAAAGATTGCCAAGAAGGAAGAGGTAGATTATTGAAAGAGTTAAAGGCCAGGAACAGTGGCTCATGCCTGTAATCCCAACCCTTTGGGATGCTCAGGTGGGAGAAACTTGAGCCCAGAAATTTGAGACCAGCCTGAGCAACATAGTGAGACTCCATCTCTACAAAAAAATTTTAAAATTTAGCCGGGTGTGGTGGCACATGCCTGTGGCCCCAGCTATTTGGGAGGCTGGGGTGGGAGGATAACTTAGCCTGGAAGATCGAGGCTGCAGTGAACCAAAATGGCACCACTGCACTTCACCCTGGGGAACAGAGTTGAGACTCTGTCTCAAAAAAAACAAAACAAAACAAAAAATCCAGGCATGGTGGCTCACACCTGTAATCCCAGCACTTTGCAAGGCCAAGGCAGCCAGATCACTTGAGGCCAGGAGTTTGACAGCTAGCCAACATAACAGAACCCCATCTCTACCAAAAATACAAAAAGATTAGCTGGGTATAGTGATACGTGCCTGTAATCCCAGCTACTTGGGAGGCTGAGGCACAAGAATTGCTTGAACCCGGGAGGCAAAGGTCGCAGGGAGTTGAGATTGCACCACTGCACTCCAGCCTGGGTGACAGAGCAAGACTTTTGTCTCAAAAAAAAAAAAAGAAAAAAAAAGGAAAAAAAAAAAAAGGAGTTAGAAGCCCTAGAAAGGGGTTTACTGATGGCTCAGAAAGAAATGGTAGCCACTGAAAAGTTCTCAAAAGGAACTTTCATGGTTGGATTTCTCAGGAAAATTAGCTTAGCAGCATTATGTGGGATGACTTAGGGAAGTTAAACATAAAACATAATGGTGTCAAGTAGGCTGCAGTAATAATCCAAATGTGAAGTGATCTAGTGTGGATGAGGGCAGAGGCCACAGAAGAAATAGAAAGGGCTACTTGAAAGAAAAAGAGAGAATTTTTGATTAACCAGATGTAAAAAAGCAAAGCAATGAGTCAGTCCTGTGAAGGTTTCAGTTCTAGATATTAGGTGGGTGTTATTCCATTGACAAAACCAGGGATGGTAGAAGGTACAGATTTAAGAAGTTAATAGGTTCGATTTCAGAGTTTGAAATTTCAGGAGACAATAATAACTACAATAATATAATAATGAATCCTTATAGCTTACTAGTGGCTAGGCACTTTTTTACATGTTTTAGATGTATTAGTTTATTCCTCAAAACAACCTTAATGAGGCATTATTCTCATTTTAAAGAAGAGGAAATTGAGCTACATAGAGGCTAAGCAACTTACTCAAGGTCACAAAGATAGTAAATGATAAAACCAGGATTTGAAACTGGGCTTAACAAGTTTGCTGAATTGCCTCTCCAAGACATCAAAGAGATACAGAAATGTTCAGGATGCAAAATAAACTTTATGATAAACATAGTTACATAAAAGATGAACATACCCATAAAGTTACCTGACCTTGTAAAAAAAAAAAAAAAATCTTCTAATTTGACATTTTTAACAACCAACTACCTTTTTAAAAAATGTTTTTGAAGGAAGTAATTTTTTAAAGCTTTAGTAAACAATAAAA
Organism: Symphalangus syndactylus; assembly: GCF_028878055.3. NCBI lineage: Eukaryota > Metazoa > Chordata > Mammalia > Primates > Hylobatidae > Symphalangus > Symphalangus syndactylus. Next base: position 40,624,610 of record NC_072429.2, read on the forward strand.
CACCTAAGAAACAAAAGAGAATTAGGATTCAAGAAAAATCATTTTTTTTGTTGTTTTTTGTTTTCTGAGACGGAGTTTTGCTCTGTCACCCAGGCGGGAGTGCAGTGGCGCGATCTCGGCTCACTGCAACCTCTGCCTCCCAGGTTCAAGCGATTCTCCTGCCTCAGCCTCCCAAGTTGCTGGGACTACAGACATGCTCCACAACACCCAGCTAATTTTGCATTTTTAGTAGAGACAGGGTTTCTCCATGTTGGTCAGGATGGTCTCGAACTCCCGACCTCAGGTGATCTGCCCACCTAGGCCTCCCAAAGTGCTAGGATTACAGGCATGAGCCACCGCGCCCGGCTCAAGAAAAACGTATTATTACAATCAAATGTGAATGTCACAAACAGCCTAAATACAGAACATTACAATTTAAATGATGTTCTCTATCTTCATTTCAGTATGCAAGTTAATTATTAGGCATATTTAACCTGCTCTTTTGTATACTTTTTAGGAGATACATCTTATGTTTCAGAAAATCAATCAGATAAACAATTTTTTTAAAAAGCTTCAAAATAAATTTCCTTTAGAAGAGACTTGACGTTAGGCTGGGCACAGTGGTTCACACCTGTAATCCCAGCACTTTGGGAGGCTTGAGGCAGGTAGATCACCTGAGGTCAGGAGTTCGAGACCAGCCTGGCCAATATGGTGAAACCCCGTCTCTACTAAAAATACAAAAATAAGCTGGGCATGGTGGCACACGCCTGCTGTCCCAGCTACTTGGGAGGCTGAGGCAAGAGAATCGCTTGAACCTGGAAAGCGGAGGTTGTAGTGAGCTGAGATTGTGTCACTGCACTCCAGCCTTGGGTGACAGAGACAGACTCTGTCTCAAAAAAATAAAGGAGAGACTAAATGTTGCTACTCCCATGGCAGAGTAAAATTCTCCAAAACAGAAAGCCTTGCCTTTCTCTCCTGTATCACACAAAATTAAAATGTGGCTATATAGCATAAACACACGATAAACTGTATTGTGAATACAAATACAATTTTTAGAATCCATAAGAACAGAAACTATTTACAATTTTTTAAAGGGTAATACTGATATGAGACAACTTGGCTTTTCTATACCCTGTCAATTTTAAGTCAAATGACATGTACTTACGTTCTGATACTGTGTAAAGGAGGTTCTGGGGTAAAGGAGGAGGTAGTCTTGTTCCCACTGATGCAAGATTGGGCACTGCACTTGTCCCAGGCTGGTCACGGCTGTTTATCAAGCTTGATTGTGTTATAGGTGGTCCTACATACAGACAACAAAAAGTGAAAAGTACAGCATTAATATTTCCTAATAAAAGTACCAGGCCAGGAGCAGTGGCTCACACCTGTAATCCAGAACTTTGGGAGGCCAAGGCAGGCAGATCACCTGAGGTCCAGGAGTTCGAGAACAGCCTGACCAACATGGAGAAACCCCGTCTCTACTAACAATACAAAAATGAGCAGGGCGTGGTGGGACATGCCTGTAATCCCAGCTACTCAGGAGGCTGAGGCAGGAGAATCGCTTGAACCTGGGAGGCGGAGGTTGCAGTGAGCCGAGATCGCACCATTGCACTCCGGCCTGGGCAACAAAAGCAAAACTCTGTCTCAAAAAAAAAAAAAAAAAAAAAAAGGACCATCATAGGCCAGGCATGGTGGCTCATGCCTCTAATCCCAGCACTTTGGGAGGCCGAGGCAGATCACTTGAGGTCAAAAGTTCGAGACCAGCTTGGCCAACACGGTGAAACCCCATCTCTACTATAAGTACAAAAATAAGCTGGGTGTGGTGGCACACGCCTGTAATCCCAGCTATTTGGGAAGCTGAGGCAGGAGAATCACTTGAACATGGGAGGTGGAGGCTGCAGTGAGCTGAAATCACACCACTGCACTCCAACCTGGGCAACAGAGAAAGACTTCATCTTTTTTTTTTTTTTTTTTTTTTTTGAGACAAAGTCTGGCTCTGTTCCCCAGGCTGGAGTGCAGTGGCACCATCTCGGCTCACTGCAAGCTCTGCCTCCCAGGTTCACGCCATTCTCCTGCCTCAGCCTCCCGAGTAGCTGGGACTACAGGCGCCTGCCACCACGCCCTGCTAATTTTTTTTTTTTGTATTTTTAGTAGATACAGGGTTTCACGATGTTGGCCAGGATGGTCTCGAACTCCTGACCTCGTGATCCGCCCACCTCGGCCTCCCAAAGTGCTAGGATTACAGGCTTGAGCCACCGTGCCCGGCCGACTTCATCTTTAAAAAAAGAAAAAAAATACCATACTAGTACTAACTTGGATACTCATATTTAAAATACCTAATTTGGCTCTGAACAGAATTAAGGAATTTGATATATGCAAGCTTAAGCACTGGGAGTTGTATAATCAATTAAAAGAACATTACTTGTTCTAGAACAGGCAAAACTAATCTAAGGTGAAAAAAGGCAGGACTGGTTGCCTCTATGGGTGAAGGTGGAGAATGGCTGAGAAGAGGCTTCAGGAAACTTTCTGGGGTGATGGTAAAGTTCTACAGAATTCAAGTTAATGATAAGCATGCTTAAGTGTACTGATGTCTGCAACATACTGTGAAAAGCATCAAAAGTAAAAATGGAGAAACGGAAAGATATGTGCTAACATAAATACAGTAAAATGCTAATTGTAGAACCTAGATGGTAAGTATACAAGTACAATTCCTTCAACTTTTCTATTGGTTTCAAACTTTTCACAGCAAAATGTCGGGAGAAATGGTATTCTTGAATTTAACTTTTAAATAGATATGTTCCCACGTTGAGATAATGTTCTTTATTTTAGAATTTCCATATATAAAACGATGTTGCTTTATCTGGGAAATAAAATCTCAGCTTGAGCTTCACAATTATACTGTTTATGTGATTATATTAAATATTCACATATGGGCTGGGCATGGTGGCTCATGCCTGTAATCTTAGAACTTTGGGAAACTGAGGCAAGCAAACTGCTTGAGCCCAGGAGTTCAAGACCAGCCTGGGCAACATGGTGAACCCTGTCTCTACAAGAAAGTCCAAAAAAGTTTAGCCAGGCATGGTGGCACCCGCCTGTAGTCCCAGCTACTCAGGAGACTGAGGTGGGAGGATCCCTTTAAGCCTGGGAGGCGGAGGTTGCAGTGAGTCGTGAGCCAAGATCTCCCCACTGCACTCCAGCCTAGGGCACAGAGTGAGATCTTGTCTCAAAAAGAAAAAAAAATCACAAATGCTAAGATAAAAAAACAAAACAAAACATGTTTCTATAGACCAAACATATGCATTAAATCCCTCCAAACATTTACCAACTTTAATAATAAAACATATTATTTAATCTTTTTGAGACAAAGTCTTGCTCTGTCACCCAGGCTGCAGTGCAGTGAGGCCATCACAGCTCACTGCACCCTCGACCTCCTGGGTTCAAGCAATCCTCCCACCCCAAGCTCCCAAGCAGCAGGGACTACATGCACTCCCCGACATGCCTGGCTAATTTTTGTATTTTTTGTAAAGGCGGGGTTTCGCCTTGTTGCCCAGGCTGGTCTCAAACTCATGAGCTCAAGTGATCTGCCAGCCTCAGCCTCCCAAAGTGTTGGAATTACAGGCGTGCACCACTATGCCGGGCCATGAAATGTATATTCTACAGAATACTTTATTACTGCAGGAAAGCTCAGGATCATGAGAAACCATTTTTACAATTTCTGTAATTATAATTCTATAATTGAGTCTGTAATTATTTCAAAATAAAATGTTAAAAAGAAATTCATTAAAACTAATGCTTAAACTGAACAGCAATATTTCTAAAAATAAAAATTTGCCATCTTTTATTTATTTATTTATTTTTGAGACAGGGTCTGGCTCTGTCACCCAGGCTAGAGTGGAGTGGTGCAATCTCCACCCAGGCTCAAGTCATCCTCCCACCTCAGCATCCCAAGTAGCTGGAACTACAGGTACACACCACCATGCCTGGCTAATTTTTCTATTTTTTCTAGAGATGGGGTTTCGCCATCTTGCCCAGGCTGGTCTCAAACTCCAGAGTTCAAGTGATCCACCCACCTCGGCCTCCCAAAGTGCTGGGATTACAGATATGAGCCACCATGCCCAGCCTAATTTGCCATCTTTTAATGTTAAATGTCTTCAAGCAGATAACGTTTTATATTTTTGCATACATGAAAACAATTCATTCCATAATTTTTTCAATTACGTTTTAAAAATTTAGTCTTACTTCTATTTCTACTATATTGGCAACTGTTAATAATGCTTTTTAAATGACCATTTTAAAACATTTCTTACTCCTAATTTTGGTGGATGTGATAATGGCATATAGATTTTTTTTTTTAAATAACAAAAACAAAAAGTCCTTATCAGAAAGGAGATCCATACTGAAGTACATACTGGTGAAGTGACATGACATTTAGAATTTACTCCAGCAAAAAACAAACCAACCCAAAAAAAGTGTATGGGAGAGAAGGGAAAATATGAGACAAAACAGCTGAATATTGATCATCATTGACGCTGGATGATGATACATGCAACACACATACTACTCTACTTCTAAAAATGTCCGTAATAAAAAAATTTTTTTTAATATTGTTTCGATATTCTTGAAGAGATTTTCCTTAAAGACTGGAAAATTTCATAAAACTCCTAACATGTTTTTTCTCTGACATCTTAAAAACTGGCTTTCTTGGCCAGGCATGGTGGCTCATGCCTGTAATCCTAGCACTTTGGGAGGACAAGGCAGGAGGGGCCAGGAGTTCAAGACCAACCTGGCCAACATAATGAGACCCTGTCTCTAAAGAAAAACTAAATAAAAATAAATAAATAAATAAATACTGGCTTTCTTAAGATGATAACTAGATTTGACTGCAGGTCAATATAGGTTAGGCCACTACACACAAAATTTACACTGTGGTAATACAAATAACACCATGCAATAATGGATGAAAAAAAGAAAAGAATAGCATCTTAATTATGGGAATATATTCCAAGTTATATTATTACTCTATTTCTCAAACACTTTAAACGAGCGTCAAGTTAGCTAAAAGGGATGAGGTTCTTCTAAACAGAACACTAGAGAAAGAAAAATTCAACGAACATATACTTACTTGGTATGGGAAGCACAACGGATGGTGGAGGTTGACCATGTCCTTGGGGAACAGGAAGTCTCATACTATGGCCAGGACCTGGACCTGGGCCTGGGCCTGGGCCTGGACCTGGGCCCGGGCCTGGGCCTGGACCTGGCATTGGAGGCATTAACATTCCAGGAGGTGGTGGAGGAGGAAGCCCAGGAGGAGGGGGTGGGAAAGGAATCATACTTGGCAGAGCAACTTCATCAACAACTAGGGGATCATTTCCATGATCAAACTGACAAAGGTCACCAAGTACACAAAATCCTCTTTCTGTGGAATAAAGAATAAAAAAAGAATCTTATTATCATCTACTTAGAGTTCAGAAAACAACAAAACATGTCCCTGAAAAACCCACAATCTCATTTACAATGTGGTTTTCTCCAAGGAATCCAAAGTCTCAGTGTTACTCTGTTAAGCATCACATATCCCCAAGGTAGAGGCAGATGTACTCTCTATTTTTTATACTATGATACTATGACTTGCTGAGACAGCGAATAAAAGAGTCAAGAACAGGTTACCAACTACCATTATACTAAACCATTTGCAATTAAGTTTTCATAACAAAAACTCAGATATTTTAAGCAAGTATCAATTTAGCAAAGGCGTGGGCTAGGGGAGAATAAGGGCATTGACCTAGATTATTTACTCTCAATCTATTCTCATTACATTATTCTAAAGCAACCATTATTGCTATATCTGGAAGTTGAAACTTTCAAATATTCAAGTGGACATTATGTACCAGGTTATTATTTGTAGCACTGTTCAAAGTAGAAAAATAATAGAAACATCCCAAACATACATCAATAAGGAATAAGTTAAACACATGTTTGTACATAAAGAATACTAAGAGCAGGGCCGGGCGCAGTGGCTCATGCCTGTAATTTCAGCACTTTGGGAGGCCAAGGCAGGCAGATCACGAGGTCAAGAAACCGAGACCATCCTGACCAACGTGGTGAAACCCCGTCTCTACTAAAGATACAAAAATTAGCTGGGCGTGGTGGCACGCGCTTGTAGTCCCAGCTACTCAGGAAGCTGAAGCAGGAGAATCACTTGAACCCAGGAGGCGGAGGTTGCAGTGAGCTGAGATCATGGCACTGCACTCCTGCCTGGTGACAGAGCGAGACTCCATCTCAAAAAAAAGAGAAAAAAAAGAATACTAAGAAGCCTAAATAAATACTGAGGAAGCTCTCTATGTTTTAACATAGGATGAATGCCAGGAAATACTGCTAACTGAAAAAACATTATGCAGAAGTATGAGTAGCATACTGGTATTTATGTTAAAAATGTGGGGAAAATAGGTGTATTTACTTATGTACATATGCACAGACTATGTTTGGAAAGATAAACAACAAACTGATAACATTACGTTGGCCTTGGGAAGGAGTATTCTATGGCTGAGAGATTAGGGCAAGAATGAGGTAATTCTTTAATTACAATTTGACTCTATTCCCTACTTTAAAATAAGTAAAGTGTAAAAACATATGCATTCTATATTTATAGAAAAAAATTATGATGTCTGTGACTTGCTTGAAATAATACAGGCCACAGAAGTGAGTGGGAGCATACATTAAAACAACATTCCCCATGAGTTGGTGCCTATTTAAATGATGTAACGGATACACTGAGGTTAAGCATATCATTTTGTCAGCTTTTATGAATATATAAATAGTTCCATAATAAAAATTTAAAAGAAATACACACATACTGATTCATTCATTCAAATGGAAAGTCAGCAAATCAAACTTGTAAGTAACTTCTACAAATTCCCAGCAGCAAACACTACTCAAGAAAAATGACCAATTCCTGGCTGGGCATGGTGGCTCACACCTGTAATCCCAGCACTTTGGGAGGCTGAGGCAGGTGGATCACCTGAGGTCAGGAGTTCCAGACAAGCCTGACCAACATGGTGAAACCCCACCCCTACTAATACAAAAATTAGCCGGGCATGGTGGCTCACGCCTGTAATCCCAGCTACCTGGGAGGCTGAGGCAGGAAAATTGCTTGAACTTGGGAGGCAGAGGCTGCAGTGAGCCGAGATTGTGCCATTGCACACTAGCCTGGTGGACAGAGCAAGTCCGTCTCCAAAAATAAATAAATAAATAAATATTCTTTTAAAAAATTACAATTACTAGTGCCTACGAAATTTTACGGTATACTATGGCATACAGTGTTTGAAATAACAATGAGAACAAAAAAAAAATCTAAAAAAGGGTAAAATTTAAATATTCTCTTAATGAGAGCCAAACCATTAAATCAAACACTCCCCATTCATCCCTTTTAACAAAATTTGGGGCCAGGTGCGGTGGCTCACGCTTGTAATCCCAGCACTTTGGGAGGCCGAGGCGGGCGGATCACGAGGTCAGGAGATCGAGACCACGGTGAAACCCCGTCTCTACTAAAAGTACAAAAAAATTAGCCAGGCGTGGTGGCGGGCGCCTGTAGTCCCAGCTACTCGGAGAGGCTGAGGCAGGAGAATGGTGTGAACCCAGAAGGGGGAGCTTGCAGCGAGCCGAGATCGCGCCACTGCACTCCAGCCTGGGTGAGAGAGCAAGACTCCGTCTCAAAAAAAAAAAAAAAAAAAAAATTTGGACTACAGGTATGGTGCGGTGGCTCACACCTATAATCCCAGCACATTGGGAGGCCAAGGCGGGCAGATCACCTAAGGTCAGGAGTTCGAGACCAGCCTGCCCAAAATGGTGAAACCCTGTCTCTATTAAAAACACAAAAGTCAGCCAGGCATGGTGGCGCACGCCTGTGTGTGACTTGCTTGAAATAATACAAGCCATAGAAGTGAGTGGGAGTATAGATTAAACAACATTCCCTATGAGTTGGTGCCTACTTGGGAGGCTACTTGGGAGGCTGAGGCAAGAGAATCGCTTGAACCCAGGAGATGGAGGTTGCAGTGAGCCAAGATTGAGCCACTGCACTCCATCCTGGGCGACAGAGCGAGACTCTGTCTCAAAATAAGTAAGATAAAATAAAATGAAATAAAATAAAATAAAATAAAATAAACTGGACTATAACTAAAAGATATGCAGTATATGCAACATTTGCTCTGCTAGTACTTTTGGGCACAATATGAGAAAAGGTGGTGATTTTTACCATCATAATCTCTGCATCGCCTCTTTGGTGGTAGGTTTCGACCAAAAGAATTGGAAGAGCTATGATTGTTATAGTAATTAGACCAACTCTCGGTTGTGTTTTCAGAGTGGTGAGCAGGTGCGATCACAGTAACAGTGCTGGGAATAGACTGTGCCCCAGAGGAATACTGCTCAGAAGAGTTTGGAGGTGGTGCAGACACAGGCACATACGAACTCTCCAGGTCATTCCTTTCACTCTTAAACTTCGATCTTTCCCTGTGCTCTGTTTGGAGACAAAATTAAAAACAGAAAACAAAGAGATCAGATATTTCATGTCTTAAACTATGTTTATTTTCTCACATAGAAGAGAAAACATGAGAATGTTGAATTAAACTTATCTAGCCATCCATATTTCATACTGCTCTCTTTATTAATATATCCTAAAAGCAGAGACATCAACATGTGACATATCTTGGGCAAGAACTTGTGCAAAATCATCTTTTATATTATCAACATCAGTTACACTTAACTGAAAAAGAGTCAGCTTCTCCACAGATATTTAATAAGAAGGTTATCTAAGAACTGACTTCCAAACTTGTATCTCAGAAAATGAGTGGTTGGGATCCCAATAATCCACTTATTTTATCCATTTAATTTTATAAACAGCAAGCACCTTTACAGCAAATCAATTACTTTTAGAAAACCAAACAAACAAAAAAGAAAAGCAGGCAACCCTCTTCCTCACGTGATAGTTTTATTGATTAAAGGATATTTGTATCCATTGTACAAAATGAGTTAAGTCTAGACATGTACAATGATACACTTGAATAGCTCCTTTTTAATCAAACTCCCTTGACTCCATCCCCAGAATAGAGCCCTGTTTTCTAACAAAATGAATATTGAGTTTCTTGAGATAATTCCAGTTTTTACACTGCTCAGACATATTAAAGGTACATCTTTCTTTGAGAGAATTTCTTGCACCCTTGTGATAGAGACAGATAAACAACTACAGAGTTTTTAGGGGGACACTCATCTACTCACCAACATTCCTATTTGGATCCCGGTCTTTGCTGCGCCCCCTACTTCGACTTCTACTACGACTCAGGCCTCGGCTCTTACTCCGACTCTTACTCCTGCCTCTTCTCCAGTCATACTTCTCACGGTACAATTCATTCCGCTCATAGTACCGGTCATAGTCTCTCCATTTCCCGTCTTCTCTTTTTTTCTCACGTGTCCTATAATATACAGATATAAAAGCCATATGCAGACTATAGAAACCAAGTCTGCAAACAAATCTATAGTATAAATATTACTCTTGAGTCATCCAAATGCATATCTACGCTTTTTTAGAAAGTTGCAGAACTACCACATAATTCCTCTCATCAAATATATACAGAGAAAAAACATCCCTCCTGCAATTATACTGGGTGGGGAGAAATGAAAAAAAGAGGTGAATCCAAAGTATGGGGAGGGGTGGGCAGGGGAAAACAGAAAATTTGAAATAGAAAAGAAAAAAGGCTCAAAACAAAGTGTTCCTAAACAAAGACCAATTTTTGATGTTAGGTTAATGATTCAATATACAAGTTGTACTACTTGTCATAAAAAATGACTTGGATGATTTTAATACTGAGCACCCCTAACCAAATGGAACATTTCATTAATATTCTCTAAGGGGACTGCTCCCACCCCAGGGCTCTTGGGGAAAACACATAATAATGACTGTTTATAAAAGGAACAGAAAGTAAGACAAAGACAAAAAAAAAAGAATGAAAGGAAGAAAGGTAACATCTTTCTTTAATGAGTTTACAGAGAGAGGAGTTAGTATATATATTAAAAATCCCTTTAATGTCCTTGAAAGGCAACTAAAAAGTGAGTTATCAATGTCTTCCTAATTAAAGATAAACACGAACCTTCGTTCACTAGATTCTGAACGAGTCTTCTGGGGACTAGGATATTTCTTTTTTCTGCCATCTCGTTCTTCCTCTGCTGGCTCCTGAAATACCTATATGAAAATATTGATTAGAAGTAAGAGCAGGGCCAGGCACGGTGGCTCACACCTATAATCCCAACACTTTAGGAGGTCCAGGTGGGAAGACTGCTTGAGGCCAAGATATTGAGACCAGCCTGGGAAACACAGCGAGACTCCATTTCTACTAAAAATAATAAATAAAATAAGTTAGCGGGGCATGGTGGCATGCACCTGTATGTAGTCCCAGCTACTCAGGAGGCCGATATGGGAGGACTGCTTGAACCCAGAAGTTTGAAGCTGCATTAAGCCATCATCACACCACTGCACCACAGGCTGGGTGAGAGAGTGAGACCCTTCTCAAAAACAAACAAAAAAAGAAATAAGAATGGTCCCTCTTGGCCGGGCACACTGATTCACACCTATAATCCCAGCACTTTGGGTGGCCGGGGTGGGCAGATCACTTGAGGTCAGGAGTTCGAGACCAGCACGGCCAACATGGTGAAACGCTGTCTCTACTAAAAATACAAAAATTAGCCAGGCGTGGTGGCATGTGCCTGTAGTCCCAGCTACTCAGGAGGCTGAGGCAGGAGAATCGTTTGAACCCAGGAGGCAGAGGTTGCAGTGAGCTGAGATCACGCCACTGCACTCCAGCCTGGGTGACACGAGACTTTGTCTCAAAAAAAACAAAAGAATGGTCCCTCTATAAATTATGAAACATGTCCATCTACCTAGTAATATTTCTGGCGCAAGAGAGGGCACGAGTAAATACACTGAAAAAATAAAGTCAAATCATAGCCAAAAGAGTCAGGCAACAGCAGAAATAAAAAAGATGCTCAGATTACTTCAACAAGCAGTATATTAATTTTTTAATGTTAATTTAAAGTAGGGAATGGTAGTGTAGGAAAAGTATAAACAATTCATTCTTCAAATTAAAACAGCAAATCTCTTAAGTACCATATAGTAAAACGGTTATGTTTTCCTCATTGTGAAATATATATACATATATAATTCATTTGAGTAGCTCTTCAGATTTATTCCATAGGAAATGTTTAAGGAATAAATGGCTGAATTAATGAATGCTATAAAACTAAGTAATTCATGTAAACTACAGAAAAATGGTATTGGAACTAATAGAAATGTTAAGGCTTTCTCTTAAAGCCTAACCATCAAAATTGACCAGAAATACAAAGAGAACAGTAATTTTTATTTTTTTATTTTATTCTTTTGTTTTTTTGAGACCGAGTCTCACTCTGTCACCCACGTTGGAGTGCAGTGGCGCTATCTCGGCTCACTGCAACCTCTGCCTCCTGGAGAACCAGTGATTTTTATTATTGTCTTTGAACAAGTTTATCTCAAACCGAATATATAGTCTTTACTAGAGAAAGGTGAAATAAAGTCATTTGCAAGAGTTAAACAAATACCTACCTAATGGAGAAGCTCACTGACAAATACACAAATCAGGAAGTGAGTGAATGGACTTAGGAGACAATAATTTAATAAAATTCAGGCAACATAAAATGGCAGCCACAATATGGCAACCAGATGGCAGCAAAATCACTACACAGTCACTAGACTACATTTAAAAATCATTCTCTATCCTAATTCACAGGAAATACAGAGGATGTATTATTCCACTGGGATGCAGACAGCAAAATCCAGACAGTAAAAAAACTCTATAAGACAAATGATTGAATTTCTTCACAAAATAAAATTTAAGGAAAAAGATGAGGTAAAGAAAAGAGGAAATGAAGGCAGTGTGCTTCATAAATCATGGCACATGTCTACCAAGTTGTTTTTCCAGAAGCAGGATGAGTTGGTGCCAATGATCCAAATTCTCTTACCCTGGTGATCAATAGTCTAATTAGAAAACCACAAATGGAACCCAATGTAGCCAAAGACCAAGGAAGAAAGTTAAAATGGGTAATCCCTAGATTTGCTTCTCTATATCCTGTTCAGAGCAACTAAGCACAGAGCAGAAAAAGACAATTAGCCAAAGATGTGTGCCACCTCAAACTCCTTTCCTACTCTATTATCTAACAGAAATACTAAAAACAATTATGTTTATGCACTACTAAATGAACTATAATTTATTTCAGTAATTACGATTAAGTTATGTATAAAACTTAGAAAATGAGAAACGCCGGAAAGCTGTCAGTTGGGGTGGCTCTACACAGAAACTGGCATTATCCATTTCTCACAGTTCTCAAAATCGTATCTACAAAGATACAAAAAAGATAGTATAACAGTTTTGTTTTTTTTTTTAAACTGTTCTTTCAAAACTCAAGACAGGCTGGGTGCGGTGGCTCACACCTGTAATCCCAGCACTTTGGGAGGCTGAGGCAGGCGAATCACCTGAGGTCAGGTGTTCAAGACCAGCCTGGCCAACATGGTGAAACTCCATCTCTACTAAAAATACAAAAAAATTAGCCAGGAGTGGTGGTGGGCACCTGTAATCCCAGCTACTTGGGAGACTGAGGCAGGAGAATCGCTTGAATCCAGGAGGTAGAGGTGGCAGTGAGCCGAGACTACACCATTGCACTCCAGCCTGGGCAGTAAGAATGAAACTTCATCTCAAAAAATTAAATAAATAAACTCAAGATAATGCAAATTTTCTCTTATATTCAAATCAGCTGCCTCTCATACAGATACATCTAAACCACTGAAATTCAATGACTGTAAAAAACATGTCACAAAAAATTTTAACTTACAAAAAACATAATCTATACCATAGACCAAAAATTATATACTATAAAGTACCAAAGAAAAATGTCTATGAAAGTACTCAAGAAAGGTTTCTTCCAGCCCTGGCACAGTGGCTCATGCCTATAATCCCAGCACTTTGGGAGGCCGAGGCAAGCAGGTCACTTGAGGTCAAGAGTTTAAGACCAGCCTGGTCAACTTGGTGAAACCGTCTCTACTAAAAAAAAAAAAAAAAAAAAAAAAAAATTAGGCAAGCGTGGTGGCAGGGCCTATAATCCCAGCTACCCAGGAGGCTGAAGCAGAATAATCGCCTGAACCTGAAAGGTAGAGGTTGCAATGGGCCGAGATCGCGCCCCCGCACTCCTCCCTGAGTGACAGAATGAGACTCTGTCTAAAAAAACCCAGAAAGGTGGCCAGGCGCAGTGGCTCACCCTTGTAATCCCAGCACTTTAGGAGGCCGAGGTGGGTGGATCGCGAGGTCAGGAGTTCAAGACCAGCCTGGCCAATATGGTGAAACCCCGTCTCTACTAAAAATACAAAAATTAGCCAGGCATGGTGGCACATGCCTGTAATTCCAGCTACTTGGGAGGCTGAGGCAGGAGAATCGCTTGAACCCAGGAGGTGGAAGTTGCAGTGAGCTGAGATGGCACCACTGCACTCCAACCTGGGCGATGCAGCAGACTCCATCTCAAAAAAAAACAAACCAGAAAGGTAAAAAACAGAAAGGTTTCTTCCTATTTCCAGTACTTGAAGACACATCCAACAAGCCTCTCCAATTTTGAGAGAACCCGATGAGATAATTACAGGGCATGATATAAAAAGAAAAAACAGACAGCAGTCTCAGTTGATCTTCATAAATATAGCCACATTTTTTCTTTTAATGTTGGATCAGGTCAATCAGCCTAGCATTTAAAAATGAATCGGAAATGATAACTAAATGATATCTAATCCTTAGAATCAATCCTGAAAATGGAGAGGAAAAGAACATGCTATAAAAAAGAAACACCTGGGATTGGGTGCAGTGGCTCATGCCTGTACTCCCAGCACTTCAGGAGGCCAAGTCAGGAGGATCACTTAAGCTCAGGAGTTCAAGACCAGCCTGGGCAACATAGTGAAACCCTGTCTCTTAAACAACAACAAAAAACTTTTTTAAAAGGAAATAAAAAAGGACATTGCTTGATCAATTGATAAAACTGAATACAGATAATACATTAAAGTACTATATGGATGTTAAATTTACTAAACTTGATCACAGTATCATAGTTACCTAAGAGAATATTCCTTACTCGTAGGAAATACACACTGAAGTACTTTACTTAGGGGCAAAAAGACATGAAGTATGTGACTCACTACTCAAATGACTGAGAAAAAAATCATATGGATATTCAAAGAGAGCAGATGGGGCAAATTTTCAGTAAGTATATCTAGAACACCTATAACCCCAGAGCTTTGGGAGGCAGAGGTGGGAGTTCAAGACCAACCTGGGCAACATAAGGAGACTCCATCTCTACCGAAAAAAAAGTTTATCTAGATAGATGTCATATGGGTGTTTTGGGTATTATTCTTGTAATTTTTTTTTCTTTCTGAGGCAGTTTTGCTCTTGTTGCCCAGGCTGGAGTGCAACAGTACGATCTCGGCTCACTGCAACCTCCGCCGCCCGGGTTCAAGCAATTCTCCTGCCTCAGCCTCCCAAGTAACTGGGATTACAGACGCCTGCCACTACGCCCAACTAATATTTTGTATTTTTAGTAGAGGCAGGGTTCCCCATGTTGGCAAGGCTGATTTCAAACTTCTGACCTCAGGTGATCCGCCCACCTAGGCCTCCCAAAGTACTGGGATTACAGGCATGAACCACCATGCCCGGCCTCTTGTAATTTTTATTTAAGTTTAAAATTATTTCTAAATTAAAAATTCATTTTACCTTCAGAATAAATGTAATAAAGATAAATACTGGGAAATATTTCTGCATGATAACCAACATTTATGTGCCAGGCACTGGACTAGAAACTATACACACACACACACACACACACACATATATATACACACATACATATATACATACATACATAATCTCACTTAATCCTCAATGAGTACTACTCTGATCCTCATTTTACTGATATCAAAGTGAGACAGAGAAGTTAACTTGTAGAGCTGTTATTCTAACTCATGCAACCTGATTACAGAATCCACATTCTTCTATACTATATTGTCTGTACATAAAAGGAAGTACAAAGAACTCTGTAAAATTTCCTTCTTGGCTCAAACAATTAGGTTACCATCTATAACCATGTTTTCATACTTCAATATTATAAAAACATTTTTAAAATCCTCTTTCTAATGTTGACAGTGATGTTCACAATTACATTAACTATTTTTTAAAACTCTATATAATCAAAAAGTGCAACTGGTTTCTCCATATACATGAAAATGTGATACCTAATGATTTCTCTTGAGGATCTGTTAACAGTTCACTTTCAGTCAATCTCTCTACATTTAACCAAGTTTTCTTTTTCTAAAAGTCACTAGATAAGATTTCTCTGACTTCCTCAATATTGCTAAAATATTTCTTGGATCTCTAAACAAGCTATCTGAAACTTTTCAACTCTTCAGTCCAAGCCACTACGAAATCCTGATGAAGAATCTGTACCATGCCTAAAATCCAGAAACTTGAATCAATACACAATTACTTTTAAAAGGCTCAACTTCCGACTAAGGATACTGGTGACAGGATCTAAGAGGCCCCAAAGCAGGAGAAAAAATGTGCATTACCTCTTCTTTAATTTCTTCTTTTTCTTGGACTAGTGGTTTTGGCTCAGGTTTAACTGGTTCCAAAGGTGGAAGGTAGTTCTTAGTATAGAGACTTTCGAATAGTTTGTCCACAAAACCTGAAGTTTCTAAGGAGAAGAAATAACATTTACATATTGCGCAAACAAAAAACAAAAATTTGACAACACATTGTCAGCAAAGCTCAGGAAAACAGGATATCTTGTACTCTGCTAGTAGGACTAAAAATGAGTCCTACTTTATGAAAGAGAATCCCACTTCCAGGTTTTTAAATCCTTCTGACCTACTTGGAAAATGATATATATGTAACATTATTTGTTGCAGTATGTAATAGCAAAAGATCTGAAACAACTCAAATTTCCATGAATAAGAGACTAGTTAAATAAACTATGGGACATCTATACAACAGAGTACACGGTGGCTATATAAAGAAAGAATACTGATAATACCTGATCTCAAAGATATAACAGTATGTATTTATATGTGTTTCTATCTGCATAAAGAAACTGAAATAAAATAAAAACTGACAAAATTGTGTACTGTAGGTGGGAACGCAGTGGATGTAAAACAGGTAAGAGACTTTCATGGTATACCTTTATATTGTTGGATTAAAGGCACTGCCAACTCAAAAAACTTTACTGAAAATTTTTTTTAATCAGTTAAATATTTATTGATATGAAAATGATATGAAACTAACTTTTTGTGTTTTACTTAAAGGGTGCTCTGTTTGAAACTTCCTCAGACAACTGAATGGGAGAACCAGGTGAATTTACTAAAAGTATTAATGTCAAATATTTATACTGCTTTTTTTTGTTTGTTTTTGAGACAGAGTCTTGCTCTGTTGCCCAGGCTGGAGTGCAGTGGTGCGATCTCAGCTCACAGCAACCTCCGCCTCCTGGGTTCAAGTGATTCTCCTGCCTCGGCCTCCTGAGTAGGTGGGATTACAGGCATGTGCCACCACGCCTGGCTAATTTTTGTATTTTTAGTAGAGACGGGGTTTCACCATGTTGGCCAAGCTGGTCTTGAACACCTGACCTCAGGTGATCTGCCTGCCTCGGCCTCCCAAAGTGCTGGGATTACAGGCATGAGCAACCACATCCAGCCTATGTCTTATGAAAACCAAATCTAAGTAACTTTGATTGGTCCTACCCTAAGGAACAGCTAAAGAGCATATTAAAAGCACAACACAAATTCTGCTTACATTGCAATTATTACATCTTTTACATAAAAGCTATTTCTAAAATGTTATCTTTTCTACAGAAAAGCATCTCCTTATAAATTTCTTTACACTACTAATTTGTGTAGTAAGCATTTTTCCATGATTATAAAACTGTTAGCTCTCATTAACTATTACACATAAACTTAAGACAATAATCAGATCCTTCAAAAGCCTGTATAATCAGAATACTTTCACTTATAATTATTATTTAAAACAATTTATAACATGTTATTATCTTTTGTAATCTGAAAGATACATAGCTCAATTTTTAAAAGGCAAAGATAAACATCTACTATTAAACAACATTCTCTGGGAAACCAAAGAGTTTGGGAAAAATTAAAAATAAATAAAAATAAAAACAATATTCAAGGTACACTATTAAATTTTAAAAATATTACATATTATTATAAGAGTATGTTCACTTAATACTATTTTAAGATGCAATATAAACACAGACATAAGTCTACAGTTGCACTGTCCAATACAGTAGCCACTAGCCACATGTAGCTCTTTAAATTTGAGTTAAAATTAATTAAAATTAAATTTAAAAATCAATTTCTGGCCAGGCGCAGTGGCTCACGCCTGTAATCCCAGCACTTTGGGAGGCCGAGGCGGGTGGATCACTTGAGGCCAGGAGTTTGAGACCAGCCTGGCCAACATGGTGAAACCCTGTCTACTAAAAATACAAAAATTAGCCAGGTATGGTGGTGCATGCCTATAATTCCAGCTACTCGAGAGGCTGAGGTAGGAGAATTGCTTGAGCCCAGGAGGTAGAGGTTGTAGTGAGCTGAGATTGCACCATTGCACTCCAGCCTGGGCAACAAGAGTGAAACTCTGTCTCAAAAAAAAAAAAAAAATCAATTTCTCTGGCCTATTAACCAGATATCAAGTGCTCAAAAGCCACATGTGGCTAATGGCTACTGAAATGGAAAGTAGATATAGACCATATGCACAAAGTTCTATTGGACAGTGCTAGTCTAGAAAGACACACACAAGCTGATAACAGTGATTTTATCTCTGGTGGCAAATTTATGGTTACTTACTTTCTTATTCTTTTAAAAATGTAGTGTATAGTTCCTTCTCATATATATTACCTATGTAATTTTTTTTTAGTTACTAAAATCCTTTCTAACTTTTTTCGTTTTTTGAGATGGAGTCTTGCTCTGTCGCCCAGGCCTCCTGAGTAGCTGGGACTACAGGTGCCCACCACCATGCCCAGCTAATTTTTTTGTATTTTTTTTAGTAAAGACGGGGTTTTCACCCTGTTAGCCAGGATGGTCTCGATCTCCTGACCTCGTGATCCACCTGCCTCGGCCCCCCAAAGTGCTGGGATTACAGGCGTGAGCCACCGCGCCCGGCCAATCCTTTCTAACTTTTTATAACAAAGAATTCTTAGACGTCTAAACATTCATTTGGCCTTTTACACCAAATATGTTTTGCTTTCTCTTTTTTCATGGCTCTACATTTCACAAGACTCATCTTTAATGTAAATCAAGTAATGTAAATGAACACATTTAGAAAAGAAAACATCTGTACTGGGGAGGAATTCTTTAAGTAGTTGTTGTACTGGGAAAAAATTCTGTCAGTATTGCTTTGTTTCTACAAAAAGAGCTGTAAAATGCATGAAAAAATATGTAATCCTATGTTTTAGATTGAGAAGCCATACTTACTTTTCTCTTTCTCAGTAAATACTTATTTTAAATGATATCTTCTTATCACCAATAGCTAAATCAACTGATAAATGTGTATTATTCACATTCCTATCCATCCATTCAACTATATATATATATATATATATATATATATATTTTTTTTTTTTTTTTTTTTTTTGAGACGGAGTCTTGCTCAGTCACCCAGGCTGGAATGCAGTGGCGTTGATCTTGGCTCACTGCAACCTCCGCCTCCCGGGTTCAAGTGATTCTCCTGCCTCAGCCTCCCAAGTAGCTGGGACTACAGGCGCATGCCACCACCTCCAGCTAATTTTTGTATTTTTAGTAGAGATGGGGTTTCACCATGTTGGCCAGGATGGTCTCGATCTCTTGACCTCATGATCTGCCCGCCTCGGCCTCCCAAAGTGCTGGGATTACAGGCGTGAGCCACCGCGCCTGGCCCATTCAACAATATTTACTGAACATCTTCCATGTACCAAGTACTGTAGGTTCCAAGTCTCCACTCTTAACCAAACAAAAGGCAAACAAAGGGTAGAGAGACAGATTAACAGGCAAATAAACCTCTGACAGGTGGTGACAAGTGCCATGAAAACAACAAAACAGGAGTCAGGCACAGGGGCTCATGCCTTGTAATCCCAGCACTTTGGGATGCCAAGGTGGGGCAGTTGCTTGAGGCAAGAAGTTCAAGGATCAGCCTGGGCAACAAAGTGAGACCCCAACACTACAAAAATAAAAATACATAGATATAAAAATAAACAAATAAAAAAGAAAAATAAAACAAAACAGGGTTGGAAGGAGGAGAGTGGATGGAGGCATGGAGTATTACACTGTATGTAGAGCACTTGGGGAAACCGCTTTCAGAAGATGACATTTGAAGAGACCAGAAAGAAGCGAGAGAAGATTCCATGTTTCAGGCAAGGGTAAAACGAGTTCAAAGGGCCTGAGTTGGAAACATGTTTGCCATAGTTCAAAAAATAGGTGGTCAGTGTGGCTAGAGTAGAACAAGTGAGGGGGAATGACAGGAGATAAGGTCAGAGAGGCAACAGGGGAAACCTTAGGAAGCTCTGTAGACCATGGAAACAGATTTGGTAAGAAGATGAAAAGTTAAAGGCACAAAGAGAAGAGGATCATACACATCTCTTCTTGGATATTAAGAAGCCCCATCCAAGGGGGGAAAAAAACTGATGAGCTCATCATCTTAATGAACACCAAGAATAAGCAGCTTCATTATCCTTAAACTGTTACCCCTCAATCATCAAGTAGACTCTGTCAAAAGCTGCAAAAGACCTAATCATCTAAAAAGCATTAGAGCTGCCATTGCCTCAATAGAGGAAAGCAGCAAAGAAGGAAAGGGAAAAAACCAGTTCTAACAAAACATGATAAATAATTAAGTATGAATGGGTATATTCAAGTATTCAAAGGACTCTGACTACTTTCTTTCCTATCAAGCTTATATCTGCAAGACTTTTCAGGAAGTTTTAAATTTAAAATCTTTACTTCAATACTCGATTGAAGGCCCATAATAATTACCTTTTTGTAAAAAGACATCAAGTTGATCAGCACAAAAGGCTTTTAATTCTTTCTCAGGTTTGTCCTTCTTGACCAGTGCTACAACATAGTTGGCTAAGGCTGAAGGATCAGCATCACATCTAGTTAGACAAAGAGAAAACAAAAATTTTAAAAAACACTTTTTTTCAAACAGTAGTGTAATTAATGAAGTCACCCTTATTTTGGAAAACGAGAGATCAAAACTCTATTCTAAAAAGTGACCACAAACACAGGCAACTTTTATAATAAACATATACATACTGTGAGATTTTCCTTTTGCATTTATTTCTACAAAATGACTAGTATGTCTTCTATTTTTGAGGTTCTAATTATACCAAGGATCTTGGGCGAGCTCTACATTTATTTGTTCTCTCAATGATAATAGGCAAAGAGTGGCAACTGACCCCTAAGTTGCTGTCTGGCTCCCAGCTATAGAAGCACTGTCAATAACACCTTCAGGAACTATCTGTTCCAGGTGATTAACGAGCAAAAGGAAGGGAAGTGATGGAAAAACTTTCTCCTCTCCTCAAGACACCTCTCCCGACACCCTAGGCACCAGTATCTAAAAATGGCTATCAGCCCTTTTGCTAATCTCAATGAGTATCTTAAAGATCTTTTTAAAAAATAAGAACATGAAAAGAATGGCATTTAAATATTATTGGCAAATGCTTTAGCAGCTATAAGAAAGAAAGAAAAGATCTAGGAGTTAGAAACAGAAAGGAAAAGAGAAGTGGTGAAAGGACAGCAGAGATAACCTTTATCTACTTCACATTTTTTCTAGTAAGTAATCCAACACTGACACTCAAAATCATCTCCTATTCCAGGACAGCTCATAATCCTTGGGTTGTCAACTCCTGATGTATAGTAATCTGTCAGACTCGAGGTTTTATGTACATCACATGAAACTAAAAGTTTTCTTGTTGTAAACATATATATATATATATACATGTTTTCTAGGCTTCCTGATGAATTTTCTAGGCTTCCTGATGAATGCATAAATAACACATATCCTTCACAGTCAGGCTATGAAGGTAAAATGAAAACATTCAGGCTGGGTGCAATGGCTCATGCCTGTAATCCCAACACTCTGAGAGGCTGGGGCAGGAGGATCATTTGAGCCCAGGAGTTCAAGACCAGCCTGGGCAAAATGGCAAAACCCTGTCGCTATAGAAAATACAAAAAGTGGCCAGGTGTGGTGGTGCACGTTCGTAATCCAGGCTACTCGGGAGGCTGAGGCGGGAGGATGCTCGAGGCTGGGAGGCAGAAATTGCAGTCAGCCGATCACACCACTGCACTTCAGCCTGGGTGACAGAGTGAGACCATGTCTCAAAGAAACAAAAAACAAAAAAAAAATTCAGAATAACAGTAAGTAAAATCATTAGGCAAGCAAAGTGATTATATAACCTATAAAACACTATTCAAATCTAACTAATCTTGTTCTATAAACCTTGGGCCTTCACTGCCAGCCAGAAAGTTAAAAGGTTTCAGCTCACTTGGGAGGCTGAGGCAAAAGGACACCTTGAGCCCAGGAGTTGGAGGTTGCAGCAAGCCATGATCATGCCACTGCACTCCAGCCTAGGCAACAGAGTGAGACCTTGACTCCATAAAAAAAACAAAACAAATAAAAAAAAAAAAAACAGGCTTCAGCTCAAGAGTATCAATCACATTTCCAATAACTTTATGAGATTAGTAAACAAAATAAAAACCAAGCACCAGTACTTTTACTTCCTTCTAGTTTTTATGTTTAAAGTTCATAATTCAGTAACACAACTTTTTTGTTGTCAATATTAACACTGTCATGGGAAAGGCTGGTTCTTTAAATATCCATTCACCTGGCCAGGCACAGTGGCTCATATTTGTAATCCTAGCACTTTGGGAGGCCGAGGCGGGCAGATTACCTGAGGTCAGGAGTTCAAGACCAGCCTGGACAACATGACGAAACCCCGTCTCTACTAAAAATACAAAAATTAGCCAGGCAAGGTGGCTGGCGCCTGTAGTCCCAGCTACTCAGGAGGCTGACACAGGAGAATCGCTTGAACCCGGGAGGCAGAGGCTGCAGTGAGCTGAGATCGCACCACTGCACTCCAGCTTGGGCAACAGAGCGAGACTCCGTCTCTAAATAAATAAATAGACAGACAGACAGACAGACAGACAGATAGACAGATAGTCAGTCAAGGCTGGGCCTGGTGGCTCATGCCTGAAATCCCAACACTTTGGGAGGCCAAGGCTGGCTGCTTAAGCCTAGGAGTTCAAGAGCAGCTTGGGCAATATGGCGAGATCCAGTCTCTACAAATAATATAAAAATTAGCCAGGCATGGTGGCGCACACTTGTAGTCCCAGCTACTCAGGAAGCTGAGACAGGAGGATTGCCTGAGCCTAGGAGGTCAAGGTTGCAGTGAGCCATGATCACACCACTACCCTCCAGCCTGGGATACACAGTGAGACCCTGTCTCAAAAAATAAAAAAAAGTAAAGATTTTTCTTAAGCAAAAATGTTACATTTTGGAGAATTATGAACAGATAACCTTATTAAGGCCAACTGTTAAATTCTAAAATTGATAAATATATTGTAAACTTGAATTTGCTGAGAGTAGGTCTTAAGTGTTCTCACCACACAAAAAAAGATAGCTATATGAGATGATTATGTTAACTAGCTTTTGATATATATGCACATTTCAGCATGTGCATATATATCAAAACATCACACCTTAAATGCATACAATTTTTATTAATAAAATTTTAAATTAAAAACCAAAATAGTGAATATGTAGCCTTTCTATCTTCAAAAAATATTATGGTCGGGTGTGGTGGCTCACACCTGTGGGAGACCAAAGTGTGGGGATCGCTTGAGTCCAGGAGTTTTAGACCAAGTCGAAAATCTGCTTCTACAAAAATTTAACCAAGTGTGGTGGCATGCACCTGTGGTCCCAGCTACCCAGGAGGCTGAGGTGGGAGAATCACATGAGCCCATGAGGTGGAGTTTGCAGTGAGCCGAGATTGTGCCATTGCACTCCAGCATGGGCAACAGAGCAAGACTGTCTCAATAAAATAAAATAAAAATTACACATGCCAGCTGGGAGCGGTGGCTCATGCCTGCAATCCCAGCACTTTGGGAGGCCGAGGCAGGAGGATCACGAGGTCAGGAGTTCAAGACCAGCCTGACCCAAATGGTGAAACCCCATCTCTACTAAAAATACAAAAATTAGCCGGGCGTGGTGGCGTGCACCTGTAGTCCCAGCTACTTGGGAGACTCAGGCAGAATCGCTTGAACCCGGGAGGTGGAGGTTGCAGTGAGCCAAGATCACGCCACTGCACTCCAGCCTGGGTGACAGAGCGAGACGGTCTCAAAAGAAAAAAAAAAAAATTACACATGCCATGCTTACCCTGGCTATTCTATAAACACCTTAAAAAACAGATGTGTAGGCCCCAACATAATTTCACGCCTGAGAATAATAAGAAATTTTTTTATCAGTGTAGTTCTAGTCTACATTCATATGGAAGAGAGAAGGGGAAAAAATTACATTTCCACCTTTACTTAAAAAGTTTAGTTCTTGGATAAGGGTAGTCTAACACAGAAGAGAAGGACTTAGAAAAATAAATAAGAATGGAAGAAAATGGCAATGTTATTTTCTCTGATGTTATAGGAACCTTCAAGGAGCCTAATGATCTGATAGATTTAGTGCTGGGTACAGATAATAAAGTTTCTATATGTTAGGAATGGGCAAAAGAGTCAGATATTGGATAACTGAAATGGGTTTAAGAAACCCAGATATTGGCTGCGCGCAGTGGCTCATGCCTGCAATCCCAGCAGTTTGGGAGGCTAAGGCAGGAGGATCACCTGAGGTCAGCAGATCGAGATCAGCCTGGCCAACATGGTGAAACCCCATGTCTACTAAAAATATAGAAATTAGCCAGGTGTGGTGGCATGCGCCTGTAATCCCAGCTACTTGGGAGGCTGAGGCAGGAGAATTGCTTGAGCCTGGGAGGCAGAGGTTGCAGCAAGCCGAGACCATGCCACTGCACTCCAGCCTGGGTGATAGGGCGCAACTCAGTCTCAAAAAAAAAAGAAAAGAAACCCAGG
The DNA here is from genome assembly GCF_028878055.3 of Symphalangus syndactylus. NCBI lineage: Eukaryota > Metazoa > Chordata > Mammalia > Primates > Hylobatidae > Symphalangus > Symphalangus syndactylus. The sequence continues at coordinate 40,648,785 of NC_072429.2, forward strand.
TATCTTTTACATATATTTAGCATTCAGACTCTAAAAAACATACGCCAAGTTAGGCTGCTTCTGATGAAATGCATTTTGATATGACAGTGTTAAAAATCAAGATGAATATACATGAAAGTAAAAGAGTAGAAAAGGTTAGACTCCAGAAGAAGAGAATGATCACAGATTCTAAACATTTGTTTAATGTGAGGGAACAAACGATTGTCAATAACTGACAGAAATCTCCACCAAATACAACAGCATGTTTACAGCCAAAGGAATAGGACCATTTACATTTAACAGCTCCTAACACGTATCCATAAAGTACGCTCTGAAGAAAATTATAAGTCTAAAATAATAAGTCACACTAATTGAATGGTGAAACTTAAATACATGGGGGACTTTTGTGCTCTAATTTTCTAGACCTTTACAATTATTCTTACTTATTCTTTCACCCATTGACTCCTCACTATATAATCTCTAAAAAACAGCCATGATACTGTAGCTACAGTATCAATGTTAACTACTCAACAAGACTTCCAGAAGTATGTCACAAAAATCTGAGTACAACTAAGACTCGAGAATATAAGACAAATGCAGCATCACTTCCCTCTCCTGAAAAATCATCACTTCTTTCTTCTCATACTCAGGAAGAGTACTTAAAATCTTTTAGCCACTTTATTTGGAACTAAAGCTTATGGGAATCCATTACTGCTTGACTATAAAAACAAGGATATTTGGGGATGAAAGAGATTGTAAAATTTGGGACCCATGACTATGCTAAATACACATGTCTCTAGACAAAAAGGGACTTCTATTATAACACAGAGATTAGAAAAGGTAATAATATCCATCTTAAATTACCATTCTACTATAGATTTGTAAATCTGTAAAGAAAAATTAAGAGATCGATTTAAGATCAGGCAGACAGCACATCTGTGGAACTAAAACTCAGCTGCAATTCCACACAAGTAAAATCTGTTTCACAAGCATGTCTTTTTCTAATGTATATCTGCAGGAAAAATTAATGTATCTTAAGTATCAACCAACAGTTACCTTTTAAAGAATCAACAAAAGAAATTTCCTAAAGCTTAATGTAACTTACAAATAGGATTCTTTAAAATTCACACCTTGCACAATAACATTTTAAGAACATGCTTCAATTATCTTTTAAGTTATTTAAAAAATAAAAGTCAACAAATTTTTATCAGAGTAGGCTAATAGAAACATTGCCATAAAAATGCCTCATCTGTAAAAATCTCAAATTTGTCTTTTTCCCCTTTTAATGAAATCTCTATTGCACGTATATTACACAACTGCTGAGCCAGTACATAAGCTTCATAGAAAATTTCAGACATACAATCATAAGATCAAAGAGTAAGGTCCTACACCTTTGGCCCCAAGCCAAAAAACACTACTGAAAAACCATTACCATTTACTTGCTTTAGGAAAAAGGCCAAGACTACTTAGACCTTTCCCACTTTCAGAAAAATTTATATGTTTCTGAATATGGATCTAATTTTAAGTTCCATCTTAAGGTGCTCTTTCTTTCAGAGGTGAAACAACTAATACATGTGCTTCTGAGCCACAGGTAAAAAAAAAAAAAAAAAAAAAAAAAAAAAACTCGTGATCTCAATGCGTATCAACAGCCATTAAAAATATCCATATTCTTGGCCAGGCGTGGTGGCTCACATCTGTAATCTCAACACTTTGGGAGGCCAAGGTGGGTGGATCACCTGAGGTCAGGAGTTTGCGACCAGCCTGACCAACATGGAGAAACCCCATCCTACTAAAAATACAAAATTAGCTGAGCATGGTGGTGCATGCCTGTTATCCTGGCTACTCAGGAGGCTGAGGCAGGAGAATCGCTTGAACCCAGGAGGCGGTGGTTGCGGTGAGCCAAGATCACGCCATTGCACTCCAGCCTGGGCAACAAGAGCGAAACTCCATCTCAAAAAAAAAAAAAAAAAAAAAAATCCACATTCTCTGACCAGTAGTTACACTTATGATAAACTAGACTAAGGGAATAACGGCAAATATAGAAAATACTACTAGTACCTAAAGCTACACACACACAAAATGTATTTATTAAATAAAAACGGCATTACTTTTTAACAAAAAAATAGTGCCAAGGTAATCATTCTCTTATTGTTGGATGTTTGTGAAATATTAGGCATCCAAAGTGATGGTTATAAGCTGGGCATGGTAGTGGGTGCTTGTAATCCCAGCTACTCAGGAGGCTGACGCAGGAGAATCGCTTGAATCCATCCAGGAGACGGAGGTTGCAGTGAACTGAGATCACGCCACTGCACTCCAGCCTGGGCAACAAAGCAAGACTCCATCTCAAAAAATATATATGTAATATAGTATAATATAATACAATAAACAAATGTTTTTTAAAAAAATTATGGTTATGGCCAGGCACAGTGGCTCATGCCTGTAATCCCAGCACTTCAGGAGGCTGAGGTGGGAGGATCGCTTCAGCTCAGGAGTTCAAGACCAGTCTGGGCAACATAGTGAGACCTCCATCTCTAAAAACATAAAATAAAAAAATTAGCCTGGAGTAGTGGCATACACCTATAGTCCCAGCTACTCAAGAGGCTGAAGAGGGAGGATTGTCTGATCCTGGAAGGTTGAGGCTACAGTGAGCTATGACCATGTCACTGCACTCCAGCCTGGGTGACAGAGCAAAACACTGTCTTAATAAAAAACAAGGGCCGGGCAGGGTGGCTCATGCCTGTAATCCCAGCACTTCGGGAGGCCGAGGCGGGTGGATCACGAGGTCAAGAGTTCGAGACCAGCCTGGCCAACATGGTGAAAGCCTGTCTCTACTAAGAATACAAAAATTAGCCAGACGTGGTGGCGGGTGCCTGTAATCTCAGTTACTTGGGAGGCTGAGGCAGAAGAATCACTTGAACCCGGGAGGCGGAGGCTGCAGTGAGTCGAGATCGCACCACTGCTCTCCAGCATGGGTGACAGAGCAACACTCCATCTCGGGGGTGGGGGGAACAACAACAACCAAAAAAACCAAAGTGATGGTTATAAAAGCAATATAAATATGTGAAAAATGCTTCTGATGTAATGTCAAAGAAATCAGAATTTTACAATGAGTCTGACTGTAGCTATATAAAAATTCATACACATAAGAGAAACAGAAAATAAGTACTAATAATTTTCTTTTCTCTACTTTCTATATTGTCATAATGCAATAATACGTTTATTTTTATTTTAAAAGAATGAAAGTGAATTTAAAAAAAAGTCTGACTCTGAGATCTGTGTTCAGATTATTCCTTTGGTAAGACCATACTGGGCCAGGCCCGGCGGCTCACACCTGTAATCTCAGGGGCAGATTACCTGAGGTCAGGAGTTCAAGACCAGCCTGACCAACATGGAGCAACCCCGTCTCTACCAAAAATACAAAATTAGCCAGGCGTGGTGGCACATGCCTATAATCCCAGCTACTCAGGAGGCTGAGGCAGGAGAATAGCTTGAACCTGGGAGGCGGAAGTTGTGGTGAGCCCAGATCGTACCATTGCACTCCAGCCTCGGCAACAAGAGCGAAACTCCTCTCAAAGAAAGAAAGAAAAAAAAGATAAGACCATACTGGACAAAGTAAGTAAAAATGGAGTTGACTTTCACATTTGTTAATACTTATTAAAGATACACATATATTGGTACTTCTACTTCTTTTCAAATGAAAACTTTCTGTCTTAGTCTGTTTGGGCTACTATAACAAAATACCTTAGACTAGGCAACTTAGTATTTATTTATTTTTTGAGACAGGGTCTCATTCTGTTGCCCAGGCTGGAGTACAGTGGCGTGATCATGGCTCACTGCAGCCTCAACCTCCCAGGCTCAAGTGATCCTCCCACCTCAGCCTCCCAAGTAGGTAGGACGACAGGCGTGAACCACCATGCCTGACTAAGGCTTTTTTTTTTAATTTTTTTGTAGAGGCAGAGTTTTCACCCCATTGTCCAGGCTGATCTGGAACTCCTGGACTCAAGTGATCCACCCACCTCAGCCTCCCAAAGTGCTGGGATGACAGGCATGAGCCCACAATGCCCAGCCAACTAGGCAATTTATAAACAGAATTTTTCTTTTTTTTTTTTTTGAGACGGAGTCTCGCTCTGCTGCCCAGGCTGGAGTGCAGTGGCACAATCTCGGCTCACTGCAACCTCCGCCTCTCAAGTCCATGCCATTCTCCTGCCTCAGCCACCTGAGTAGCTGGGACTAGAGGCACCCACCACCATGCCCGGCTAATTTTTCATATTTTTAGTAGAAACGGGGTTTCACCGTGTTAGCCAGGATGGTCTCGATCTCCCGACCTCGTGATCCGCCCACCTCAGCCTCCCAAAGTGCTGGGATTACAGGCGTGAGCCACCGTGCCTGGCTATAAACAGAAATTTATTGCTCACAGTTCTGCAGGCTGGGAAGTTCAAAATTAAAGCATCAGCAAACTTGGAGTCTAGTGAGGACCCATTCTTCACAGATGGCACCTTCTGCGTCCTCTCATGATAAAAAGCAGGCTCCTTTCATATATATTTTTTTTGAGATGTCCAACATGAATTTTGGGGGGACACCAACATTCAGACCATAGTACTTTCATCTTCCCCTTAAGTAATTAGGGGCTTTCATGAATGAATATCACGTGGAAGAAATAACCCTAGATTTACTTGGGAAGAAAATATATACATACATTCATCAGTTGCAAATACCATTTGGATATTTGGGCCATAGCTCCTAGTATAGTAGCCACTAGCTAAGTACACGCACAAAATTAGACTACTAAAAAGTTTTTACTTTTCTAATTGTCAATTACCTATATATACATATGAGAATGTTCATTCATTTAAACATATACTGAGTGTTTACTAAGTGCCAAGCATATTGCTTGGTAATGGAATTACTTTAAACAAAACAGACTTTGCCCTGCACTCCCATGGCCAAGACATGGATATGAAAACAAATAATTACAGTACAAAATAATAAATTGTATAAAAAGAGATTAATAAGGAAGTAAGAAGCAACATTGTAAGAGGGTAAGAGAAGACAGTGGCAAGAAACAGGGCTATAAAAGCAACTTCTGGCTTCTAGCCTATAGTTATTGGGCCAGGAAGGATGAAGTCAGACATCTTTAAAAGGCAGACCAAAGGACATAAGAACAAATATGTTCTTAAGTTAGTAGACTAAAACTTGCCAAGAAGTCTTCTGGCCAAAGTTCTTTTCTATGAAATAGTGAATGGTATCCTTAAGTCCCACAGCACTTTAGAGGCACACTAATTCTCTGAAGCAACTAAGTACACTTCGAAAATTACCAGTACTTCCCAAACTTCAGAACATACCTCCAAAATACTTACTTAACCCTGGTAGTTTATTTACCAGGTGGTCAAGTCTAACAATTGCTAGATGATTATTTTCCCTCCCATTTGGGCAACTGCAGAGATTACTATTCAGAGTTCAATTTGATAAGGACTGCCAACATACAGCAACATGTAAACTCTAGAGTTCAACCAAAGTATACGCATCATGATCACTGAACCCATAAATATGAACCAATAAAATAAACTTAGTCTATTAACCTTATTGCTGCCTTTTCTATCACGCTCCAAGCTGACAACATATTCAATCTCCTAGTGCACTTTAAAAGACACTGATAAGGCCAGAACTCACAAAAACTGCACATCAAGTCTATGACTTTGACTAGCAATTCCTGTTCCTACCTATAGGACCTGCAATGAGACTCTAGATCTGTCTTGTAATAGACTGATTATTATTTTTTAAGTGGCAGTGGTGTTTAACATTAATAAGCAAAATACTTTTGCAGAAAGTTTCATGTATTTTCATATTCCAAAAACCATAAAATGTTGTTTACATTTATAGAATGATTCAGAGGTACACAAACCACTTAAAGTCTACATCATTAATACTCAGACATGGTGACGTAGGTAAAAGGCAAATAAAATTTAGTTCTGTTTAATGGAAAAAGGTTAGAAAATTTATCCTAAGTCACAGAGTGAATTAGAGATAGATATGGAACTAGAAATTAAATGCCGATTCATACAACAATGTCTATTAAAGACAGACAAGTTGTCCAAAGAGTTTACAAATTCCACCATGCTTTTTAAAACATACACCAAGAGAAAGTTTTACACTAAGCCAAACAAGCAGCAGTGAATAATACATATTTATACATTTTATATAATATAAATAAAACATTCCCCATTAAATACAACATGTTTTGATAGAAATGCAGGTTACTGAAAAATGCTTGCCTGATCTTTTTTTAAACTTGCAGAAATTCCTTTAGTGATGCACTTATCTCCTGAATTTAGTAGAACCTTACTTTAAAGGGGTTCACATTCTTACAATGAGCAGTTATTTCTGACAGAAAGAAACCATGACATCTCTAAATTGTGTATAATCCCTACACAGTCTCTATGACTAGGATATCCAGGATATTTTGAAAGTGAGGAAAGATGAAGGCCCCAAACAAGAACTGAGTCTAATCTATTCATGCAGCTGTAGGGAAAGAGACAAACTTCTCGACTGAGATACTGGTTTCCCTCCCTTTTACTGCATTGCCAACAAAAATGGTGGTACTAGTTTATTCCAGCCAGTTAAGGAGTCATTTCTTCCTGTCTCCCTCCTGTCCTTCTTCTAATAAAAGTAATAGACGTGTTCGCCACCTACAAAGGGAATGGAAGGTAACAGATAAGCTCTAATAGCCCATGACATTCCCAACTTGTCCACAGGGAACAACCAACTGTAAATTAGATTGGTTTAGAAATACCTCCTGTTGGCCGGGTGCAGTGGCTCACACCTGTAATCCCAGCACTTTGGGAGGCCGAGGAGGGTGGATCACGAGGTCAGGGGTTCAAGACCAGCCTGATCAACATGGTGAAACCCCGTCTCTACTAAAAATACAGGCGTAGTGGCAGGCACCTGTAATCCCAGCTACTCAGGAGGCTAAGGCAGGAGAATTGCTTGAACCCAGGAGGCGGAGGTTGCAGTGAGCCGAGATGGTGCCACTGCACTCCAGCCTGGGCGACAGAGCAAGATTCCATCTCCAAAAAAAAAAAAACCTCCTGTTAGGCCAGGTGTGGTGGCTCACGCCTGTAATCCCAGCACTTTGGGAGGCAGATCACCCAAGGTCAGGAGTTCAAGACCAGCCTGACCAACACGGTGAAACCCCGTCTCTACCAAAAATACAAAAATTAGCCAGGCATGGTGGCACACACCTGTAATCCCAACTACTTGGGAGGCTGAGGCAGGAAAATCGCTTGAACCCTGAAGACGGAGGATGCAGTGAGCCAAGATTGTGCCACTGTACTCCAGCCTGGGTGACAGAGACTCTGTCTCAAAAAAAAAAAAAAAAAGAAAAAAAAAAAAAAGAAATATCTCCTGTTACATGCATATGTTTCACTAGGAACAAGATGTAACATTTTAAAAATCCCCCGGGAGTTGGAAGCTTTCATAAATTTAATTTATGTAAACTAAGCTAAATAAGAAAATGTAATGGAAAATCATGTGCACACAGGCTGGGCACGGTGGCTCATGCCTGTAATCCCAGCACTTTGGAAGGCCAAGCAGGCGGATCACAAGGTCAGGAGTTCAAGACCAGCCTGGCCAACAAAGGGAATCCCACTCTCTACTAAAAAATACAAAAAATTAGCTGGGCATGGTGGTGGGCGCCTGTAATCCCAGCTACTCAGGAGGCTGAAGCAGGAGAATCACTTGATCCCAGGAGGTGGAGGTTGCAGTGAGCGCCACTGCACTCCAGCCTGTGCGACAGTGACAGATTCCATCTCAAAAAAAGAAAGAAAAAGAAAGAAAATCATGTGCACAGCCATAGTTTGATTCCAACCTAGCCAGTGCAACTATACTATCTCAAAGCCTAGCAACTGCTCTGAAATGCTATGTTGTAGCAACATGCCAATCTGCCATGAAAATTTTCTTGAATCTGGAATATGCAAAAAAGTAAATTTACAAACACAACCCACTTTAGCATATAATTTATTACATTTTAGGATATCTAAACAAACAAAAAATAATCTCCCATGATGACATACTAAGAATAAAAATATATGTGGTATCTGCATTTACTTTATTATTTATTATTAACATCTCCATTCAAAACTGTTACTTAGGCAAGTTAAAAATACGTATTTTAGGCCAGGCACAGCAGCTTTTGCCTGTAATCCCAGCACTTTGGGAGGCCGAGGTGGGTGGATCACCTGAAGTCAAGAACTGGAGACCAACCTGGCCAACACAGTGAAACCCCCGTCTCTACTAAAAATACAAAAAATTAGCCAGGCATGGTGGCAAGTGCCTGTAATCTCAGCTACTCATGACGCTGGGGCAGGACAATCACTTGAACCCAGGAGGCAGAGGTTGCAGTGACCTGAGATTGCACCACCACACTCCAGCCTGGACAACAAGAGCGAAACTCCATTTCTATAAATAAATAAATAAAGTATTTTAGCCTTTTTTTTTACCCTAAATGAACAACAAAATTAAAAAAAATAAGCATGTGAACTTTAAGTTGAATATATAACTCAAAAGGAGAAACTAAACTCAAGTACTCATTTTGGAAGATAATTTTTACTCATGAAAATTACAGAATGATCATACTTATGAGTCTAAGTAGCTTTAAAAAAAGGAGGAAAAAAAAAAAGCCTAAGCAAGACGAAGCTCCTACCCAGACTAACTTTCAACATTAAGGGAAAAAAAAAAAAAAAACAAAAAACGAAAAGCACTACTCAGAGTAAAACATCTTAGGGAGCTTTAAAAAAAATAAAAAGCAAGTAACTATAAGGCTAAAAGTTGTTACCTTCTATCCAAGACATAAAATGTATGTTTAATTCTTCTTAAAAGGATATCTACCAAAAAAACTAAACTTGTTTGGAAAGTAGGTTGTTTTTTCTAAAGGCATCAGAGCAGCAGAAATACAAAATAAAGAGATGTATTTTTTCTTTTTTAATCTTAAATAACATAACACTTTTTTTCTTTTTATTTTTTTGAGACGGAGTCTGGCTCTGTCGCCCAGGCTGGAGTGCAGTGGCCTGATCTTGGCTCACCGAAACCTACGCCTCCTGGGATTCAAGCGATTCTTCTGCCTCAGCCTCCAAAGTAGCTGGGACTACCGGCACGCGCCACCCCAGCCGGCTAATTTTTATATTTTCAGTAGAGACGGGGTTTCACCATATTGGCCGGGCTGGTCTCGAACTCCTGACCTCATGATCCGCCCGCCTGGGCCTCCCAAAGTGTTGGGATTAAAGGCGTGAACCACCGTGCCCAGTCACATGAAGAATACTTTAAGCATACAGATATTTTTCTTTTTTCAACCTTTTCCCATATATGGTCAATTTCATTACATCCATCTTATTTCCCACCTTCACCACAAACCATCTCCATCTTTGTGCCCAAAACTTTATTATAGGAGTTTAAAAAAAACCGTATTCAAGAGACCTACATTCTTCTACAAAACCTTCAAGTGTGTTCAGAAGTCATTTTCACTGAAAGAGATCAACAGGGAAGTAGCTTGACATTGTCCCCCAGAAGCTCCTTTATCATGCCTCCATACCTCCCAAACTACTCCCTATTTTCACCTCTGAAAAACACTCAATTTTTCCACTAATGCAATCTGACCTAATGAATCAAAGCCTGCCCATCTCTTCTTCTACCCCTTTCTTTCAAGCAGAAAGCCCTGACCTTCAATAAGAGAATAATAAAGCAGAAGCAAAGAGGAGGCAAAACATGATTCCTTCCCTTCCAGTAACTAGCCATACCCCATTCCCCCAAATAATCACTCCACAACCCTACCCTTTAAAATGGTTATCAAACATGGCCAGGTCCAGTGGCGCACGCCTGTAATCCCAGCACTTTGGGAGGCCAAGGCGAGTGGATCACCTGAGGTCAGGAGTTCGAGACCAGCCTGGCCAACATGGCGAAACCCCATCTCTACTAAAAATACAAAAAATTAGCTGGACGTGGTGGCGCGCGCCCGTCGTCCCAGCTACTCGGGAGGCTGAGGCAGGAGAACCGCTTGAACCCGGGAGGTGGAGGTTGCAGTGAGCCGAAATCGAGCCACTGCACTCCAGCCTGGGAGACACAGCGAGGCACTGTTTCAAAAAAAAAAAAGGTTATAAAACAAACAAAATGTTGATACCTCTGTTAACCTCTTTCAAGCCTCCCAATAACATTTCTACTAACACCACCCAAAATATTTTTAAAAGACAGGTCTCTTTTCAGTCCCTCATCCTACACCCCAGTTATCTTCAAGTGTCCTCTCAATCTCACAAAAACATTTACAAAACTGTCCTCTCAATCGCACAAGAATATTTACAAATCTCTTATTCTTTCTACCGCTCCTTTTATTCCTCCAACACCTGTATCTAAAAATCCCTATATATTGTTAGGTATACTCCTCCACCAATTAATGTTGCATACCAGTGTAGCCCTTTCAAACCTCAACTAAACTTACAAAAACCTCTTTTTTCCAACCTCTATGTATCTAAAAGTCATCAGTTCCCCTAGCACTATCAAGTCCTCAATAATACTTTAAAATCCCTTAATATCCTTGCTATCACACTTATCACCTCCCCAATAATTTCTAAAACCCTTCAATGCCCACAAATCCTTTTCATCTACTCCATAGTATTTTTCAAATCCTTCAATATTCTTGATCTCTCAGAACTCACCAATAATCGCTATAGTTTCAATGTCCCTGCTATCCGCTTCTCCCCTCATATTTCGAAAATGCCCTCGATATTTTGCTTCCAGACCTTTCAGTCCCGGAATAATCATGTTTATCAAACCCTTGATATTCTGCTATTCCCTTCGACATCTCAATATTTACATTTTAAAAATCCTTCAAGAGCCTTGTTACCTCTCTCTGTTCTCAAACAACAATGTTTTAAATTCCCTCACGGCCCCTGCTACCCCTTCCAGCACCCCGGTATTTGCGTTTGAAAAGCCCTCGCTGTCCTTGCCTGCCCCCCCAGTCTCCACATCCACGGCGCCTCTCCGTCCCCAGCGCTCCTCTCCCACCCTCACCCCCACCACAATGGTGATAGTACTACAGGGAAGGCGTCGCCTGGACCTCCCGGCCGCGGCCCCTCAGCGCCGCCCCCCACGCCACCTCCCCTCCCCCACGCCCCCGCGGGCCCCCAACGCCCACGTTCGCCGGCCCCGGCCCAGCCCGGCTCACTCACATCGGCTCCAGTAACTTGGCCAGCCAGGACTTGAGGGCATCCACATCCTCTATGAGCATGGTGCAGGGAAGGCGGGCTCGGCCGCCGCTCTTCTTCAGGCCTGCCGTGGGTCTCCACTACGCCGCCTTCTCACGTTCCCTTCACAGCTCCCGCTGCCCCAGCCCACCGGGCATCTTAGGAGACTTCAACCTACTCCCCCGGCCGGGGCCTAACAGGAACTAACCCAAGAGCCCGCACTCAACCTAGCCCGAAGGCTGAGGTGGGCGGGAGACAGTGCCGAGTGGCAGGCCTGAGAACCAATAGGAGAGAGAGGGCCCTGCGGGCAAGACCAATGAAAAGGCTCGCTCGCCCCGCCGGCAGGCCGTACCCAGTCAGGGAGGAGAGATATAGCAAGGTAGGTGGAGAGCTTAAGTGAACTCCTGGTGCAAGATGGTATCTTGGAAAAGGTGCTTTGCCTCTTAAAGGGGCAGCGGCGCCTTTTTTTGACCACGCCGCCGCCCGCCGCGGAATACCGGTGTCTGCTGCTGGGAGTGCCTGGGGGAACCCGGCGAGCCCCTCAGCCTGGTTCCTTCCTCTCGTTTTTCTTGGAAACACACACTCGTGTCCCGAAATGACTCAGCTGTAGTAAATCTGCAACACAACGTGCAATACGTTCACGTTCGACACAGTGCACAGAATGCAAAATTTTACTTTTTTTCTTTACACACTCATGTTGATCGGCACTCACGTTTGTATTTTATGCTGCTCTGCTTTAATTACGCAGAATGTTTCTGACAACCATGCCTTGGAATCCAGTAATCGTCATTTTTAAAACGTGGCACACGGATGTCAAAATGCTGAGGCCATTTCAATTTTGCTAGTAGTATTAATAAATGTTGCTTTATTTAGGAAGAAAAATGACTCCAGTAGTTTGTTTTTAATTATCTTTTTATTGCATATATAAAATTCAGTGGTTGGGGGACGGGCGGGGAGAATTTTAATTAGCAAAGAAGGATTAAAAAAATTTTTAAAGAAAAATTAGAAACTACCGAAATAGTCAACTTACTTTCTAGTAGGTGAGAAATTCCATATGGAGTTTTGAAATCACTGATTTAGCACTGATGTTAAAATGTTTACCCAATAACATATACTGAGTCCCTGCAATTGCCAGCACTGAGTAAGGCACTAGGAGTCCAATGCTGAGCAAAACAGAGCTTCTCCTCTTATGATGAACAGTTTATGGGGTTATGCATTGTAATAAACATTTTAAAAATACCTAATGAGCACACACCTCATATAAAAGAAATGGATCAACCTCAAATAAACAGACATACTATATATACATAGAACAGGTATAGGCAAACTTCTGCGAAGGATCAGATACTAAATGTTTTGGTTTTGTGAGCCTTGAGGTATCTATGGCAACTACTCAACATACAATGTCTTGGCTTAAAATTAACCAGGGACAACATGTAAATGGAATGATTGTGGCTGTATTACAAACATTTATTAAAATTATATAAAATTTTAAATTTATATAATTTTCACATACCATGATATATTATCTTTTCATTTTTTTCACCATTTAAAAATGTAGGCCGGGCTGGGCGCGGTGCCTCACACCTGTAATCCCAGCATTTTGGGAGGCCAAGGCGGGCGGATCACCTGAGGTCAGGAGTTCGAGACCAGCCTGAACAACATGGTGAAACCGGTCTCTACTAAAAATACAAAATTAGCCAGGCATGGTGGCGCACACCTGTAATCCTAGCTACTCGGGAGACTGAGGCAGGAGAATCGCTTGAACCCGGGTGGCGGAGGTTGCAGTGAGCCAAGATCGCGACAAGAGTGAAACTCCATCTCAAAAAAAAAAAGGCGGCGGTGGCGGGGGGGCGGCGCGGTGACTCATGCCTGTAATCCCAGCACTTTGGGAGGCCGAGACGGGTGGATCACCTGAGGTCAGGAGTTCCAGACGAGCTTGGCCAACATGGTGAAACCCCGTGTCTACTAAAGATACAAAAATTAACCGGGCATGGGACTGGCGTGGGCCAGGCGCAGTGGCTCATGGCTGTAACCCCAGCGCTTTGGGAGGCAGAGGCGGGTGGATCATGCCAACATAGTGAAACCCCGCCTCTACTAAAAATACAAAAATTAGCTGGGTGTGGTGGCGGGCACCTGTAGTCAATCCCAGCTACCCGGAAGGCTGAGGCAGGAGAACAGCTTGAACCCTGGAGGCAGGGGTTGCAGTGAGTCAAGATTGAGCCACTGCACTCCAGTTGGGTGAAAGAGTAAGACTCCGTCTCAAAAAAAAAAAAAAATTATGGCTGGGCGCGGTAGCTCACGCCTGTAATCCCTGCACTTTGGGAGGCCGAGGCAGGCAGATCATGAAGTCAGATCGAGACCAGCCTGGCCAACATGGTGAAACCCCGTCTCTACTGAAAATGCAAAAATTAGCTGGGTGTGGTGGTGCGTGTCTGTAGTCCCAGCTACTCAGGAGGCTGAGGCAGGAGAATCACTTGAGCCCAGGAGGCGGAGGCTACAGTGAGCCGAGATCGTGCCACTGCACTCCAGCCTCGGCGACAGAGAAAGACTCTGTCTCAAAATAAAAAAAATAAAAAAAAAAAAAAAGCCGGCCGTGGTGGCACACGCCTGTAATCCGAGCTACCCAGACGCAGAGGCAGGAGAATCGATTGAACTGGGGAGGTGGAGGTTGCAGTGAGCTGCGATCGTTTCACTGCCCTCCAACCTGGGCAGCAGAGCAAGACTCCATCTCAAATTAATTAATTAATTTAACACAAATAAAAATGTAAGGGCCATTGTAACCTCACAGGTGTACAAAGCAGATGCCAGCAGGGTTTAGCTTGCTGGCCACAGTTTGTAAACCCCTTACATAAAGTAGTAAAAGCAGAGGTACACTTTAAAATAATATAATGAACCTCCCTCACTAACCCCCTCCTCACAACTTTGCAAATGAAAGAAAAGGCCCAGAGGCAAGTGGTTTACCCAGAATTACACCTCTATGGAGTAGAAATAGCATCCGGAGGTTCTGACAGCAAGCCAAGAGCTTTCTCACTTGCAACTCTTGCCTCTTCTTTTCTCTCTCCTCTTCCTCCTCTTTTTTTTAAGTTTATCCACATTTTCCCTTCACTTCGAACAGCTACAGAAGTTAACTGGGTGTGGTGGCACATGCCCGTAATCTCAGCTACTTGAGAGACCGAGGCATGAGAATTGCTTTAACCTGCGAGGCAGAGGTTGCAATAAACCGAGATCAAGCCACTGCACTCCAGCCTGGGTGACAGAGTGAGACTCTGCCAAAAAACAACAACAACAACAACAACAACAACAACAAACCTAGCTCCCGCCTTGGATCTCTTGTTCAGGGGAAAGCTAGTCATCATGTTTCAAGACATTCTAGCAGCCCTATGGAGAGGCCCACATTGAGAGGAACTGAGACAACTGAGACCCCTTCCCAACCGAGGGAGAGTGGGTGTGGTTATAAAAGTGCAACATGAGGGACACTTTTGGTGTTGGAACTGTTTTGATTTTTGACTGCGATGGTGGATACAGGAATTACAGGGTGGTAAACTGAATAGAACTAAACTTACATATAAAGTCAAGTTGATGGCTGGGTAAAAAAAGAAAAATAGAACTAAACTTACATATGCACAGAAGGGACCTCAAAAAGTTCATGGAAAAGTGCAATTAAAAGAAAAATAAAAACCACAAACTTTATTTCTCAACATAAGCTTTATCAAGTTCCAGACACATTGAGAACATACAAGTGATACCACACAAATGATACTGGGCATTTAGTTCATCCCTAAAGAACTGAGAGTCCTGGGAATTTAGCCATGTCAATGCAGTCTTTTTTACCTTATGAACTGAAGAAAAATGGGGCCTTTTACATATTTTGTAAACATTAGGAAACAAAAAGAAGGCAGAAGGAGCCAAATTAGGACTGCAGGGTAGCTGCCTAATGATTTCCCATCAAAACCCTTGCAAAATTAATTGCCCTTGTTTGATTTTTTTTTTTTTTTTTTTTTTTTGCGACAGTCTCGCTCTGTCGCCCAGGTTGGAGTGCAGTGGTGCAATGTCGGCTCACTGCAAGCTCCGCCTCCCAGGTTCACGCCATTCTCCTGCCTCAGCCTCCAAAGTAGCTGGGACTACAGGCACCCACCACCACTCCCAGCTAATTTTTTGTATTTTTAGTAGAGACGGGGTTTCACCATTTTAGCCAGGATGGTCTCCATCTCTTGACCTCGTGATCCACCCTCCTCGGCCTCCCAAAGTGCTGGGATTACAGCCGTGAGCCACCGCGCCCGGCTGTTAGATTAATGAGCAGGAGCATTGCCAAGATGGAGAAGGAATCTCTGGTGAAACTTTCACGATGTTGTTCTGCTGAAGCTTCAGCTAATTTTCTCAAAACAGTCTCATAATAAGCATATGTTATCGTTCTTTAGCCCTCGAGCAAAATGCCTTGAGCATCCCAAAAAAACTGTTGCCATGACCTCTGCTGCTGACCAGTCTGCTTTTGCTTTGACTAGCCCACTGCTATTTCTTGGTAGCTATTGTTTTGATTGTGTTTTGTCTTCAGAATTGTACTCGTAAAGCCCTGTTTCATCTCCTGTTACAATTCTTTGAAGAAATGCTTCAGGATTGTGATCTCACTTCAAAATTTCCAATGAAAGCTACTCTTGTCTGCAGCTGATCTGGTTGCAGCAGTTTTGGCACCCATCAAATGGAAAGTTTCCTCAACTTTAATTTTCAGTTAGAATTGTGTAAGTGGAACCAATTGAGAAGTCTATGGTGTTGGCTGCTGTTTCTGCTGTTAATTGTTGGTCCTCTTCCATTAGGGCACAAACAAGATTAATTTTTTTTTTTTTTTGCAAACTGATGTGGATGATCTGCAGCTGTGGGCTTCATCTTTTACACTCTCTTGTCCCTTCTTAAAACAAGTTGTCCATTTGTAAACTGCTGATTTATTTGGGGGCATTGTCCCCATAAGGTTTTTGTAAAGCATGAATCATTTACTATTATTCCATCCAAGCTTCACAAAAAATTTGATGTTTGTTCTTTCTTCAATTTTAACAGAATTCATGTTGCTCTAATAGGGGCCCTTTTCAAACTGATGTCTGACCCTTCTTAGGGCCTCAGACTAGATCCTGTTTGGAAGTGTTGTAACAAGTTAGTATGAGTTTATTTTGTTAAAAACATTTGAAATCCGTGCATAGTTTTTTCATAATACACATTTTCCATAAACTTTTTGAAGACTTTGTGTGTGTGTCTTGTAAAGGCCTATATGCAGACACACACACACACACACACACACAAATGAACACAAAACATGAATCAATGTCAATATTCTGGTCTTGAAATTACACTACAGTTTTGCCAAAAGTTACCATTGACTGGGTGTGATGGCAGGTGCCTGTGATCTCAGCCACTCAGGAAACTGAGGTAGAAGGATCGCTTGAGTCCAGGAGTTTGAGACCAGCCTGGGCAACAAAGCAAGACTTTGTCTCAAAAAAATAAGTGCTACCATTGGAGGAAACTGGGAAGAGTGTGTGAGGGTTCTTTCTGCATTATATCTTACAACTGCATATGACTCTAGAAGTATCTGAATTTTTAAAAAAGTTGCTTCAAGGCTGGGCACCATGGCTCATGTCTGTAATCCCAGCACTTTGCAAGGCTGAGGCAGGCAGATCACTTGAGATCAGGAGTTTGAGACCAGCCTGGCCAACATGGTGAAACCCTGTCTCTACTAAAAATACAAAAATTAGCTGGGCATGGTGGCACTAGCTGGGAGGCTGAAGCAGGAGAATTGCTTGAACCTGGGAGGCAGAGGTTGCAGTCAGCCAAGATCACACCACTGCACTCCAGCCTGGACAACAGAGCAAGACTCTGTTGGGGGAAAAAAAAAAAAAAAAAGAATGTTGCTTCAAGCCAAGCATGGTGGCTCATCCATAATCCAAGCAATTTGGGTGGCTGAGTAGGAAGATCGCCCAGGAGTTCAAGACCAGCCTAGGCAACATGGTGAGACCCTGTCTCTACAAAAAATGAGGCAAGAGAATTGCTTGAGCCCAGGAGGTCAAGGCTGCAGTGAGCCATGTTTGTGCCACTTGGGTGACAGAGAAAGAACCTGCCTCAAATAAATAAATAAATACAAAGTTGCTTCACACGAACACAGTGGCTCAAGCCTGTAATCCCAGCACTTTGGGAGGCTAAGGCAAGAGGATCTCTTGAGCCTAGGAGTTCAAGACCAACCTGGGCAAGATAGCGAGACCCCATCTCTACAAAAAATTTAAAAATCGGGCCGGGCGCGGTGGCTCACGCTTGTAATCCCAGCACTTTGGGAGGCCGAGGCGGGCGGATCACGAGGTCAGGAGATCGAGACCACGGTGAAACCCCGTCTCTACTAAAAGTATAAAAAAAATTAGCCGGGCGTGGTGGCGGGCGCCTGTAGTCCCAGCTACTCGGAGAGGCTGAGGCAGGAGAATGGCGTGAACCCGGGAGGCGGAGCTTGCAGTGAGCCGAGATCGTGCCACTGCACTCCAGCCTGGGCGACAGAGCGAGACTCCGTCTCAAAAAAAAAAAAAAAAAAAAAAAAAAATTTAAAAATTTGCCAGGTGTAGTGGCGAATGCCTGTAGTCCCAGCTACTCAGGAGACTGAGGTGAAAGCATCACTTAAGGCAGGAGGTCGTGGATGCTGTGAGCTGAGATCGTGTCACTGAACTTCAGCCTGAGTGACAGAGCAAGACCCCGTCTCTTAAAAAAGACAAAAATATTGCTTCACGTGTTAAGAGCAGTGTCACCAGGGAGAAAAGGTTGAGAATGGCATCTTTGGGTGTGTGGTTACTGGAAATAGTCCTTGCCCCAATTCCCCAAGATCTTTATGTATTCCCACTGGACCTGTGTGGGGACCCAGATCTGACGTCCTTGCAGATTAGATAAGCATCCAGGAGAAATGTGGAAAGCTCCATGTCAGTAGTGACTGTTGGGTTTTCTTGGGTAGAGGGGAGGGGGGAACACAAAACAGCAGTAGTGGACTGACAAGACTCCTATTCCATCTGATTATCCTTCTGATGTTAGAAGAATCCACTCTGATGTTTAAAACCATCCACTCTTCTTTGGATTAAATAAGCCCCTTGTGATTTAGACATATCAAATAAAAATAACTCATACTCATGTGTGCCAGGCACTCTGACATGCAACTTTACATGAATTAGCCTCTTTCATTTCCTGCATTCAGCCTTCCTTATCTTCAAGCAATATTGATTGAAATCTATCATAAGTAGAACACTATTATAGTCCCTGGGGATACAGCAATGAAGAAAATAGGCATTCTGTTGGAGATCTATTTTAGTAGCAAGACAATAATGACAAATAACAATATAATATGTCAGGTGGGATACATTCTAAAAAGGAAAACAAGGCAAAATGAGGAGATAGTGACGGGGAAGGTAAAAAGACTGAGCAGTGGCTTGAAGGTAGTGTGGGTGTTAGCCGTGTAGATATCTGGGATAGGGGCTTTCCGGTGAAGTGCAAAGACCCTGAGGCAGGAGCTGACTTGGCACGTTTGAGGAAAGGAAGGAGGCAATGGGGCTGGAGCAGAATGAACCAGGAAGAAACTGATGGTACATGAGTGAAAGAGGTAGTTAGACGCCAGATCATGAAGGACTATGTCATGGTAAGGACTTTAGATTTTACTTCTAGGCCAGGTGTGGCGGCTCACATCTGTAATCCCAGTATCTTAGGAGGCCAAGGCAGAAGAATCGCTTGAGTCCAGGAGTTTGAGACCAGCCTGGGCAACATAGCAAGACCCCATCTCTACAAAAAAATGAAAAAACTAACCAGGCATGGTGGTGCGTGCCTGTGGTCCCAGCTACTCAGGAGGCTGAAATAGAAGGATCACTCCAGACTGGGAAGTCAAGGCTGCTGTGAGTTGTGATTGTACCACGCCTAGCCTGGGTGATAGAGCAAGATCTTGTCTCAACAACAAGAAAAAATTACTTCTGAGATTAGAAGACACTGAAGGTTTTTGTTTTTTGTTTTTTGAGACAGAGTCTCACCCTGTCACCCAGGCTGGAGTGCAATGGCGCAATCTCGGCTCACTGCAACCTCTGCTTCCTGGGTTCAAACAATTCTCCTGCCTCAGCCTCCCAAGTAGCTGGAAGTACAGGCGCCCACCAAAACTCCCAGCTAATTTTTGTATTTTTAATAGAGACAGGGTTTCACTATGTTGGACAGGCTGGTGTCAAAATCCTGACCTCATGATCTGCCTGCCTCGGCCTCCCAAAGTGCTGGGATTACAGGTGTGAGCCACCATGCCTGGCCAGATACTGAAGGTTTTTTTTTTTTTTCTTTTTTTTTTTGAGACGGAGTCTCGCTCTATCGCCCAGGCTGGAGTGCAGTGGCGCAATCTCGGCTCACTGCAAGCTCCGCCTCCAGGGTTCACGCCATTCTCCTGCCTCAGCCTCCCCAGCAGCTGGGACTACAGGCGCCCGCCATTACGCCTGGCTAATTTTTTGTATTTTTAGTAGAGACGGGGTTTCACCATGTTAGCCAGGATAGTCTCGATCTCCTGACCTACTGATCCACCCGCCTCGGCCTCCCAGAGGGCTGGGATTACAGGCGTGAGCCACTGCGCCCGGCCCTGATACTGAAGGTTTTAAATAGAGTAATGAAATAATCTCATCCGCTGTTTTTTTGTTTTGTTTTGTTTTGTTTTTTTTTATGGGATCACTATGGCTGCTTTATGGGTATCAGACTGAAGGGGGCAAAAAAGGAGGTACGAAAACTAGTCAGGGGGCTACAACATTAATCTAAGCAAGCAATAATGATGGTGTGGACCAGACTTACAGTGAGAAGTTGGATTTTGGGTATATTTTGAGAGTAGAGTCAACAAGTTTGGCTGATAGACTGTGGATATGAAAGACAAAGAGGAATCAAGGATGACACCAAAGTGTTTGGCCTGAGCGTTGGCTTAAGATTGGGAAAAATGAGGGATGAACAGATTTAGAAAACAGCTGGTACATCCATAATTCAGTTTTGAACGTGAGAAGTACGAAACGGCTTTTAGACATTGTGGTAGCCAGTCTCAAGATGGCACACAATTATTTTTGCCTCTTATTATTCACATTCACTTGTACTTTCCTCCCACACTGGATTAGGGATTGTAACTTCTGACTTGGATCTCTTGTTCTGGGAAAGACAGTTGCCATATTGCAAGACTCTCAAGAAATCCTGTGGAGAGGCCCACGCTGAGCGGAACTGAGACCTCTTTCCAACAGCAAGGACTAGCTTTCCAGCCTTGTGACAGAGTCATGTTGAAAGAAGACCCTCTGGCCCCAGCCAAAGCTTCAGATAAATGTTTTCCTAGCTAACATCTGACTACAATCTCATGAAAACTCATAAACCAGAACCACCCAACCAAACTGCTCCAAAACCTCTAACCTACAGAAACTCAAGAGATAATAAATGGTTATACTGCCAGGCATAGTGGCATGTGCCTGTAGTCCCACCAACTTGTGAAGCTGAGGTGGGAGGATTTCTTGAGCCCAGGAGTTTGAGTCCAGCCTGGGCAACATAGTGAGATCCCTGTCTCTTAAAAAATGGTTATTATTATTATTATTGAGACAGAGTTTTGCTCTTGTTGCAAGCTGGAGTACAATGGCGCTACCTTGGCTCACTGCAACCTCTGCCTCCTGGGTTCAAGCGATTCTCCTGCCTTAGCCTCCCAAGTAGCTGGGAGTACACATGCATGCCACCACACCTGGCTAATTTTTGTATTTTTAGTAGAGATGGGATTTCACCATCTTGGCCAGGTTGGTCTCAAACTCCTGACCTCAGGTGATTCAGCCACCTTGGCATCTCAAAATGCTGGGATTACAGGTGTGAGCCACCGTGCCTGGCCCTGGTTATTATTGTTTTTAGCCACTAAGTTTTGGAGTAATTCGTTAGGCAGCAATAGATAACTAATATAAAAATTCAAGTGGAGATGTCAAGTAGGCAGTTGGATCTTAAGTCTGAAGTTCATGAGAGGGGTTGGGCCTGTAGTTAAAATTGAGGACTCATCAGCATGTAAATTGTGTTTAAAGCCATTGGCCTGGATAAGATCACTTAGCATATGAGTACGTCTAGAAAGGAAGGGCCAGTAGAGAAAAGGTGAGGAATATTAAGTAAATTGAAGAGGTATGGCCAATAAATCAGGAAAGAATAGACAGAGAAGAAATATGTTTCAAGAAAGGAGTTTTCAAATATGTCAAATGTAGTTCATAGGTCAAGTAAGATGAGAACAGAGAATCGGCCATTGGATTTGACAGCATGGAGGTCATTGATGATCTGGACAATTCCATGCAGTACAGCAGGTAAAAGGTTGAGGAAGGCTGGGTGCGGTGGCTCATGCCTGTAATCCCAGCATTTTGGGTGGCTGAGGCAGGAGGATCACAAAGTCAGGAGTTCGAGACCAGCCTGGCCAATATGGTGAAACCCCATCTCTACTAAAAATACAAAAATTAGCTGGGTATAGTGGCACATGCCTATAATCCCAGCTACTCGGGAGGCTGAGGCAAGAGAATCGCTTGAACCTGGGGAGTGGAGGTTGCAGTGAGCTGAGATCACACCACTGCACTCCAACCTTGGCGACAGAGCGAGACTCCCTCTAAAAATATAAAAATAAAAAATAAATAAAAGGTTGAGGAGAGGCTGGGCATGGTGGCTCACACCTGTAATCCTAGCACTTTGGGAGGCCGAGGCAGGAGGATTGCTTGAGTTGACGAGTTTGAGACCAACCTAGGCAACATATTGAGACCCTCATCTGTACAAAAAATAACAAAATTAGCCAGATGGTGCACACCTGTAGTCCCAGCTACTCGGGAGGCTGAGGTGGGAGGATCACTTGAGCCCAGGAGTTTGGGGCTGCAGTGATGAAGCCACTGCACTCCAGCCTAAGCTACAGAATAAGACCTTGTCTCAAAAATATTTAAATAAATAAAATAAACAAATAAAATAAAATTAAAGGTTGAGGAGAAAAATGGAGAAGACGAATTAGAGAAAGCATGGCAGTTCTCCTAAAGAGCTTTACTGTAAAGGGGAGTAGAGCAATGAAGGTACTGGACAGTACTGGAAGGGTATTGTGGGATAGGGCAAAGGATAGGGTTTGTTGGCATTTTGTTCAGTTTGGTTTTCCTTGCTTGTCTGCTTGCATTAGGTTAGAAGACGTGTGAATGCAGACAAGTATGATCTAGAGAGAAAAAATCTGATGATGCAAGAGGTGAGATGAGAAGCTAGAGGAATAAAATCTCTTAATGGGTAAAAGACAGTGGGGTCTAGTGTACCAATGGAGCATAGGTCTTAATAGGAGCCCTAATGGTTGTTCACTGTAAGTGACAAAAAGAGCACATATTAGTGGATAGAGGTGTGATAGTAGATGTAGTGAAAGGAAGTCATGAAAGTTGTATATTGATTGCTTCTATGCTGTCAGTGAATGAAGAAGCTATCCAGTAGAATGTGAGAAGGGGATGCTGGATGTCTGAAAAGAGAGGTATGAGGAGAAAAGTGTATTTGGTTTCTCAAACATTTTAAACTCAGTTGGGAGGCTGAGGTGAGAGGATTGCTTGAGACCAGGAAATCGAGGCTGTGGTGAGCCATGACTGCACCATTGCACCCCAGCCTGGGTAGCAGAGTGAGACCAGGCCTCAAAAAAACAAAAACAAACAAAAAAATTAGGCTCTTTCCCACTTCATGCCTTTGCACTTGCTAGTTCTCCTGCCTGGAACTCTTTTACATACATCTTTGTGTGGCTGACTTTTTTTCTCAAGTATCACCTCTTTGGGATGGCCTTGACCATCCAACCTAAATCATCACCTCACTTCCCACCCCTAGTTACTCTCTATTGCATCATCCTGCTTTATCTTCTTCATAGCACATCTCACTATATAAAATGTTTTTTTCATTTATTTGTGCTCTCTGCCGCACCCCATCTAGAATATAAATTTTCATGAGATCAGGAATTTTGTGTTCTTTGTTAAGTTTGTTTTTTGTTTTGTTTTGTTTTGAGACAGAGTCTCTCTCTGTTGCCCAGGCTGGAGTACAGTGGTGCAATCTCTGCTCACTGCAACCTCCGCCTCCTGGGTTCCAGTGATTCTCCTGCCTCAGCCTCGCAAGTAGTTGGGATTACAGGCACGCACCACCATGCCCGGCTAATTTTTGTATTTTTAGTAGAGACGGGGTTTCACTATGTTGGCCAGGCTGATCTTGAACTCCTGACCTCCAGTGATCTGCCTGCCTCGGCCTCCCAAAGTGCTGGGATCACAGGCATGAGCCACCGTGCCCGGCCTTCTTTGTTGAGTTTTGTCTGTAGCACTGAGAAAGAAATCCCTAGGATATAATGGAGGCTTGGCCAGGCACAATGGCTCATACCTGTAATCCCAGCATTTTGAGAGGCTGAGGTGGGAGGATCACTTGAGATCAGACGTTTGAGACCAGCCTGGGCAACATAGTGAGATCCTGTTTCTATAAAACATTAAAAAACAAGCTGGGCATGGTAGTGTGCACCTGTAGTCCTAGCTACTTGGGAGGCTAAAGTGGGAGAATTGCTTGAGGCTGGGAGGTGAGGACTGCAGTGAGCCATGATCATCCCACTGCATACCATCCTAGGTGACAGAGTGAGACCCTGTCTCAAAAAAAAAAAAAAAAGATGGTTAATATTTAATGGATAATCTAATATAATCATCTATTTACTAGAGATGATTACTAGATGAGTACCATGATTATCACCATGCTACAGGTGCAGACAGGTCAAGGTCACACAACAAGTTATGGATGGGGGCGGGGTTCATGATTCAAAGTCAGGCAATCCCACTCCAGAATTCACAGTCTCAGACTCTATATGGAATAGGATGTAGAGGAAGATACTACACTTCTGGCTAATAAGATATTAGGGATCTGACCAATTACTAGGAAAAAAAAGGGTATGACCAGGGTTGTTTCTCCAGTTCATATAGTTTACACCAGTCTAATCTTATTGATACAATAGAGACAGGAATCTTAAACTTTGTAAATGCACAAAAATAAATTCTAAAAAAACTCAGTGAGGTTGGAATCTCAGTAATATATGATTGGCTGTCTTTACTTATTTATTTTATTTTATTTTATTTTTAGACAGACTTTTGCTATCGTTGCCCAGGCTGGAGTGCAATGGTGTGATCTTGGCTCACTGCAACCTCCACCTCTCAGGTTGAAGCGATTCTCCTGCCTCAGCCTCCCAAGTAGCTGAGATTACAGGTGTGTGCTCCCATGCTTGGCTAATTTTTATATTTTTAGTAGAGACGCGGTTTCACCATGTTGGCCAGGTGGGTCTTGAACTCCTGACCTCAGGTGATCCACCTGCTTCGGCCTCCCAAAGTGCTGGGATTACA
The DNA here is from genome assembly GCF_028878055.3 of Symphalangus syndactylus. Classification (NCBI taxonomy): domain Eukaryota; kingdom Metazoa; phylum Chordata; class Mammalia; order Primates; family Hylobatidae; genus Symphalangus; species Symphalangus syndactylus. The sequence continues at coordinate 40,673,371 of NC_072429.2, forward strand.
GGCGTGAGCAACCGCACCCAGCCTACCTGTTTCTTTTTCTCCCTTCTTTCCTTCCTTCTTTCCCCCTTTTCCTTCCTGTCTCCCTCTTTCCCTTTCTCCTTCCCTTCTTTCGTTTTTTCCTTCCATCTCTTGTAGAGCTTTGGACTGCTGCATAATGGTGATGCTAATGGTGGAGACATTAACTGTAGTGGTGGGTAGGTTGGCTATTTAGAAACCACAAGCTGTGTTTTAATGACTCAGGTGTCACGTTTCCCATATGAGCCCGTGACACAGCCTTCCATCCTCTGTGGGATGTTGATGAGAAGGCAGGCTGAATCTTGTGGGTCCTAAGTCTGGAGTAGTATAGCATGAATTAGTGATTTTTAATTTCCGGGAGTTACAAATATACCACTTTAGAAAAAATCTAGAAAACAGGGATTTCTCAAAAATTTGGCACCTGAGAAGTACAACTTCTTTAATTTGGTTACATTTATCTAAATAAAAAGGCAGTTTCTCTAATTATCATGGCTACTTGTTCTTGTTCCTCGCTCATGTCAATCAGATTTAGAATTTTCATTAATTAACTGACCAAACTGGCTTCCAGTAGTTTTAACCTTTCCCTTCTTCCCTCCCTCTCTTCCTCCCTCCCTTTCTCCACTTCCTTCCTTCCCTCCCTCCCTCCCTCCCTCCCTCCCTCCCTCCCTCCCTCCTTCCTTCCTTCCTTCCTTCCTTCCTTCCTTCCTTCCTTCCTTCCCTCCTTCCAGCTTAATATTTCCTGAGCACTGGGCTAATCATCTTGGCTTAGCTTCTTTTATTCTCATAGCAAGCCTAAGAGGTAGGTATTATCATTATCTCGTGGTTCCCATGATAACCCAGAGGTCCGAGGGTTGAAGGAACCTGCCTAAAGCCATAGAGCTAGCCTGGGACACAGCACCAATGCAAAACCAGTCCCTGACTCCAAAGCCCGTGAACGCAACCACCACAACACCCTGAACCTGCCTTCCTCTGCTGACCCATTAGCTTTGTCTGAAGTTGCATGCAGAGTGACCCCAGCATCCGCTAAACTTGTAAGTCCTAAAAAATCCTATCTTTGGCCGGGCGCGGTGGCTCACGCCTGTAATCCCAGCACTTTGGGAGGCCGAGGCGGGCAGATCACAAGGTCAGGAGATCGAGACCATCCTGGATAACACCGTGAAACCACGTCTCTACTAAAAAAAATACAAAAAATTAGCCGGGCGTGATGGTCCCAGCTACGCGGGAGGCTGAGGCAGGAGAATGGCGTGAACCCGGGAGGGGGAGCTTGCAGTGAGCGGAGATCGCTCCACTGCACTGCAGCCTGGGCGACAGAGCGAGACGCCATCTCAAAAGAAAAAAAAAAATCCTACCTTCTCTTTATTCTTCTACTCTTCGCTTGTGTCAATTAAAAAAGAAATCTGTTTGCCATTCAGGAGGCATACAGGTAAAGGCAGAACACAGACGTAGAAGAAAAAACATTGAAAAACAAAAAGTCCCTAAAAGGGCAGGGAAATAATGCTATTCATTGAATGCCACAAGCCTTAGGAGCAGAAGCATATAAAGAAGTTCTCACAGTTTTTTCCTCAGAGAAAGAACCTTGTCTGAAGGTAGGGAAGCTAGGTAAATATGCACGAAAAACAAATACAAAAGGACTCACAGACAAGCTAAAACTAATTATAGCCTTAGGGATCTAAATTTAGAAATGCTGACAAACTACCAAATTGAGCAGAGTGACCAGTGGGATGGGTTTAAAAATAAATCGGGGGGGCCAGGCGCGGTGGCTCACGCCTGTCTGTAATCCCACCACTTTGGAAGGCCGAGGCCAGTGGATCACCTGAGGTCGGGAGTTCAAGACCAGCCTGACCAACCTGGAGAAACCCCGTCTCTACTAAAACTACAGAATTAGCTGGGTGTGGTGGCCCATGCCTATAATCCCAGCTACTCGGGAGGCTGAGGCAGGAGAATCGCTTGAACCATGGAGACGGAGGTTGCAGTGAGCCGAGATGGTGCAATTGCACTCCAGCCTGGGCAACAAGAATGAAACTATCTTTCAAATAAATAAATAAATAATAAATTAATAAATAAATAAATCAGAGGGAGGCTGGGCATGGTGGCTCATTCCTATAATCCCAGCACTTTGGAAGGCCAAGGCAGGTGGATCACCTGAGGTTAGTAGTTCAAGAGCAGCCTGACCAATATGGTGAAACCCTGTCTCTACTAAAAATGCAAAAATTAGCTGGGCATAATGGCACACCCCTGTAATCCCAGCTACTTGGGAGACTGAGGTGGGAGAATTGCTTAAACCCAGGAGGCAGAGGCTGCAGTGAGCTGAGATTGCACCACTGCACTCCAGCCTGTGTGATAGAGTGAGATCCCGTCTTGAAAAAAAAAAGTTAAAAATAAATAAATCAGGGAGGAATTGAGTTTTGTTGTGAGGTTTTGAAGAATGAATGCGATATGGTTTGAAAGCTGTAAAAGGTATAACACACAATTACATTGTGATAACTAGATCAGTTAAGCCAGGGAAGAGATTATTGTGGGGCACAGGTAAGCTTTTTCCATTTTAATCAGACTAATGTTTATAGACCAATATTAAAAATAGCTAACCTTTTAAAATGCTTACTATATGCCAGACATACACACATACATAAACAGAGTTTATACACATATTGTTTCTTTAATCCTCATAGCAATCCTATGAGTTACACATTATTATCCCTATTTCACAGAGTGGTTAGCTGAATTGCCTGAGGTCACCCGGCTAGTAAATGATGATCTCTGTCTGAATCACAGCCTAAGTTCCTATCCACTATGACACCTTTCTAAATTCATTTATCTGGAGGATATTTTACATAGGCTGGCAAATAATTGACAATTCCCAATTAAAAAGCCATATTACTAAGCTGTAACACATTTATTTTCTAAGTATCTCTTGAATCTGTCTACATTTCTCTATCTTTACTGTCACCACCATAGTCCAAGACCACATCACCTTTCACCAGGACAATTGCAATACCCTTCTGTTTCCACTTGTGCTCTTTTCCAATGCTTCCTCAGAATGATTTTTATAAAATACAAGTAGGTGGCTCACGCCTATAATCTCAGCACTTTGAGAGGCTGAGGCTGGTGGATCATTTGAGGTCATGAGTTAGAGACCAGCCTGGCCAACATGGTGAAACCCCGTCTCTACTAAAAATACAAAAATTAGCCAGTCATGGTAGCAGGCACCTGCAATCCTAGCTACCCGGGAGGCTGAGGCAGGAGAATTGCTTGAACCCAGGAGGTGGAGGTTGCAGTGAACTGAGATCGCACCACTGCACTACAGCCTGAGGGACAAGAGTGAGACTCCGTCTCAAAAAAAAAAAAAAAAAAAAAATTCAAATAGGACCATGTCCCTTCCTTGCTTAAAATCCTTCGATGGCCTCCCATTGCTCTCACTGGTTTAATGTCTGTCCCTTCCACTAGACTGGAAGCTCTCTGAAGGATGTGGCAGTGCCTGTCTTTTTCTTTTTCTTTTTCTTTTTTTGAGTCTCACTCTGTTGCCCCTACTGGAGTGCAGTGTTGCGATCTCAGCTCGCTGCAACCTCCGCCTCCTGAGTTCAAGCGATTCTCTTGTCTCAGCCTCCTGAGTAGCTAGGACTACAGGCGTGTGCCACCACTCCAGGCTAATTTTTGTATTTTTTTGTTTGTTTGTTTGTTTGTTTGTTTGTTTGAGACAGAGTCTCGCTCTGTCGCCCAGGCTGGAGTGCAGTGGCGCGATCTCGGCTCACTGCAAGCTCCGCCTCCCGGGTGCACGCCATTCTCCTGCCTCAGCCTCCGAAGTAGCTGGTACTACAGGCGCCTGCCACTACACCCGGCTAATTTTTCTGTATTTTTAGCAGAGACTATGGTTTCACCATATTGGTCAGGCTGGTCTCAAACTCCTGACCTCAGGTGACCCACCTGTCTCAGACTCTCAAAGTGCTGGGGTTACAGGTGTATGCCACAGTGCCCAGCTGTGGCTGTCTTTTTCTTTTTTTTTCTTTTTTTTGAGACGGAGTCTCGCTCTGCCGCCAGGCTGGAGTGTAGTGGTGCGATCTCGGCTCACTGCAAGCTCCGCCTCCCAGGTTCACGCCATTCTCCTGCCTCAGCCTCCCGAGTAGCTGGGACTACAGGCGCCTGCCACCATGCCCAGCTAATTTTTTGTATTTTAGTAGACACTGGGTTTCACTGTGTTAGCCAGGATGGTCTCAATCTCTTGACCTCATGATCTGCCCTCGGCCTCCCAAAGTGCTGGGATCACAGGTGTGAGCCACCACACTCAGCCTATGGCAGTCTTTTTCAAATGTTGTGTCTCCAGCATTTAGAATAGTGCCTCGTACACAGTAGAAGCTAAATACATTTTGTTGAATGAATGGAATTCAAATGATCCTTGAAAGAGGAATCTTAGTCACTTATTTTTTTGTTTGTGTGTGTGTTTTTTTTGTTTTGTTTTGTTTTGTTTTTTGAGACAGAGTCTCGCTGTCACCCAGGCTGGAGTGCAGTGGTGCGATCTCGGCTCACTGCAGGCTCCGCCCCCGGAGTTCACGCCATTCTCCTGCCTCAGCCTCCTGAGTGGCTGGGACTACAGGCGCCCGCCACCTCGCCCGGCTAATTTTTTGTATTTTTAGTAGAGACGGGGTTTCACTGTGTTAGCCAGGATGGTCTTGATCTCCTGACCTCGTGATCCACCCGCCTCGGCCTCCCAAAGTGCTGGGATTACAGGCGTGAGCCACCGCGCCCAGCCCCCTTGTTTTGTTTTTTGAGACAGACTCTTGATTTATCACCCAAGCTGGAGTGCAATGGTTCGAACATGGCTCACTGAAGCACCAACCTCCTCGGCTCAAGTGATCCTCCTGCCTCAGCCTCTCAAGAAGCTGGGACCACAGACATGCACCACCATGCTCAGCTAATTTTTTTTTTTTTTTTTTGAGACGGAGTCTTGCCCTGTCACCTGGGCTGTAGTATGGTGATCCGATCGTGGCTCACTGCAACCTCCACCTCCCAGGTTCAAGCAATTCTTCAGGTTCAGCCTCCTGAGTAGCTGGGACTACAGGTGCGCACCACCATGCCCAGCTAATTTTTGTAGTTTTTAGTAGAGGTGGGGTTTCACCATGTTGGCCAGGCTGGTCTTGAACTCCTGACCTCGTGATCCACCTGCCTCTGCCTCCCAAAGTGCTGGGATTACAGGCGTGAGCCATCGTGCCCAGCCAGCTAATTTTTTTAATTTTAATTTTTGTAGAGACAGGGTCTTGCCATGTTGCCCAGGCTGGTCTTGAACTCCTGGGCTCAAATGATCCACCCACGTCAGCCTCCCAAACTGCTGGGATTACAGGTGTGCAACACCGTGACCGAGCTCAGTCACTTAAATGAGAAAATTACAAAAGTTGAATTTGGAGACATGAAGGCAGGTTTTTCATAATTTCTAATAAAATACTTGTTTATTTTCTAATTTAATATCTGATGACCTTTAGACTGTAAGCTCCATGAAGGAAGGGACCATGGTCTGCCTTGTTCTTGACTCCATCCTAGCTCTACGTCAGGTTCATGGGAGGTACTCAATGAATATTTGTTGTATGAATACTTTCAATTACCAATGTGGATTGGAAGGTGATGAATCAAAGAGATGAAAATAGTACTGGTTAGGGCAGAACTGGGACAAGAAATTATAGCTATAGTTATAAGAGCTGTGGAGGATGAGGATTCTTTCATTCATTTAATAAATATTTACAAGGCACCTACTATGGGCCTGACATCGTGCTAGGCACAGTCTCTGCTGTTATGCAGATTTTAGTCTAGTGATAAATAAACAGGCAATTCATAAGATGAAATTTCCAAGGCAAGGGGTGCTTCGGGGAACATCTAGCGGGGAGCATTTAACTCAGACTTGGGCTGTCAGAAATTGATGTCTAAATGGTTGGTAGCTAAAGGAAGAGGGTATGGAAAGTGAAGGAGACAGCCTAGAGGCAGGAGAGCCTCTGGTAGCCTAAGGTTCCTTCTTAACTTTTTCCTTTCATCCAACAAATTTGTATTGACCCCACATCATATGCCAAGTATTGTTTTAGGACATCCTTAAATTTGTATTTCAAAACTAGTTGTTGAAAAATGTAAAAAAAAAAAAAAAAAAGTTCTGTGTGTATGTGTTTGTGTGTGTGTGTATTCTCTTCCCTTAAACCCTTAGGTAGACACGCATCTGGGCTGCATTCCCCATCCCCTTAAAGGGTCCCCAATCCCTTAAAGTGCATTGTAGATGCTTAATGTTTACTGGATTAATATATTATCACATGTGAGTAACTAATTTGTGGTTTTTGTTTTTGGAGTTGGAGTCTCACTCTGTCACCCAGGCTGGAGTACAGTGGTGTGATCTTGGCTTACTGAAACCTCCGCCTTCCAGGTTCAAGCAATTCTCCTGCCTCAGCCTCCTGAGTAGCTGAGACTACAGGCACATGCTGCTACACTCCACTAACTTTTTTTTTTGTATTTCCAGTAGAGGTAGGAGTTCACCGTGTTGCCCAGGCTGGTCTCGAACTCCTGAGCTCAGGCAATCCGCCCACCTAGGCCTCCCAAAGTGCTAGGATTACAGGCATGAGCCACCGCACCCAGCCATTTGTGTTTTTTGTTGTTGTTGTTGTTTTTTGAGATGGAGTCTCACTCTGTCTCCCAGGCTGGGGTGCAGTGGCGCCATCTCAGCTCACTGCGACCTCTGCCTCCTGGGTTCGAGTGATTCTCCTGCCTCAGCCTCCCAAAATCTGGGATTACAGGAATGAGACACCATGCCCAGCAAGAAATGAATTTTAAATTTTATTTATTTTTAATTAATTTGAATTTAAATTGCCACATGTGGCTAGTGGCTACTGTATCAGACACCATATATCTCTGGATGGTAGCATAGTCTTTTTTTTGTTTTGTTTTTGAGACGGAGTCTTGCTTTGTCGCCCAGGCTGGAGTGCAGTGCTGCCATCTTGGCTTACTGCAACTTCCGCCTCCCGGGTTCAAGCGATTCTCCTGTCTCAGCTTCCCGAGCAGCTGGTATTACAGGCGCGTGACACCACGCCCGGCTAATTTTTTTTTTTTTGGGGGGGGGCTGCCCCAAAGGGCAGACAGGTTTATTGGGCAGCAGCCGGGAAAATCAGCGGTTGGACTTGGCCACACGCTCCAGCTCGTCCTTCTTAATGGCATAGGAGTTGGAGGAGCCCTTGGCAGCATTGATGAGCTCATCTGCTAGGCACTCAGCAATGGTCTTAATGTTCCGGAAGGCAGCCTCACGAGCGCCTGTGCACAGCAGCCAGATGGCCTGATTCACACGGCGCAGTGGGGACACATCCACAGCCTGTCGTCTCACAGTCCCGGCGCGCCCAATGCGTGTGGAGTCTTCCCGGGGACCGCTGTTGATGATGGCGTTCACCAGGACCTGCAGAGGGTTCTCGCCCGTGAGCAGGTGTATGATCTCGAAGGCATGCTTGACGATGCGCACAGTCATGAGCTTCTTGCCATTGTTGCGGCCGTGCATCATCATGGAGTTTGTGAGGTGCTCCACAATGGGACACTGAGCTTTGCGGAAGCGTTTGGCGGCATACCGCCCTGCACTGTGAGGCAGGTACTTGGCATACTTCTCCTTCACTGCAATGTAATCCTGCAGGGAAATGTCGTTGATCTGCACATCATCGGTGCTCCACTTCCCAAAGAGCTTGATGTCTGGGGTCTCTGCCACCGCTGGTGCTGCTGTCTCCCACTCGGTCATCCTGAGAACACAGCCTGAGCGTCTCTGTCGCTCGGCGTAGACCACGCGCCGCCCTGGCACAGACAGGAAGAGCTAATTTTTGTATTTTTAGTAGAGACGGGGTTTCACCATCTTGGCCAGCCTGGTCTCGAACCTCTGACCTCGTGATCTACCTGCCTCGGCCTCCCAAAGTGCTGAGATTACAGGTGTGAGCCACCGCACCCGGCAAGTCTTTTTTTTTTTCTTGAGATGAAGTCTCGCTCTGCCGCCCAGGATGGAGTGCAGTGGTGCGATCTCGACTCAGTGCACCCTCTGCCTCCTGGGTTCAAGCAATTCTCCTGCCTCAGCCTCCCGAGTAGCTGGGACTACAGGTGCACGCCACCATACCCAGCTAATTTTTGTATTTTTAGTAGAGACGGGGTTTCACCATGTTGGCCAGGCTGGTCTCAAACTCCTGACCTCAGGTCATCTGCCCACCTCGGCATCCCAAAATAATGGGATTATGGCCACCGCTCCTGGCCCTGTTTGGTAGCAGTGTAAATAGTCTGAGTCAGGCAATGGGACCAGGCAGGCTTTCAGGCTCTCGCTTAAAAATGGAGATTGTTGGCTGGGCACGGTGGCTCACGCCTGTAATCCCAGCTACTAAGGAGGCCGGGGCAGGAGAATCTTCTGAACCCGGGAGGCGGAGGTTGCAGTGAGCCGAGATCGCGCCACTGCACTCCAGCCTGGAGACAGAACGAAACTCCCTCTCAAAAAAAAAAAAAAAAAAAAGTTGATTGTTGGCCAGGTACGGTAGCTCACGCCTGTAATCCTAGCACTTTGGGAGGCCGAGGGAGGCAGATCACGAGGTCAGGAAATCGAGATCATCCTGGCTAACACGGTGAAACCCAGTCTCTACCAAAAATACAAAAAATTAGTCGGTGTGGTGGCGCGCGCCCGTACTCCCAGCTCCTCGGGAGCCTGAGGCGGGAGAATTGCTTGAATCCGGCAGGCGGAGGTTGCACTGAGCCAAGATCGCGCCACTGCACTCCAGCCTGGGCGACAGAGCGATACTGCGTCTCAAAAAAAAAAAAAGGAGATTGTTAATACACGGTTATACAATGTCTAAATGCTGGGCTGTTGAATGCCACTGACAGTAATAAATATCTGTGCATAGTGGCAAGCCATAAGTAGCACCTCAGTCACCGAATACTAATTAACTGCGTATCCTGGCATCCCGACAGGCAACCAGCTCTACCGGGTGAAAAGGTTGATGACCAAGAGACTCCAACCTAACCAGGGAGCACTCGCGGCATTCTGCGATCCTGCACTGCATCATGGACTTTGTAGTTCAACATTCCAGTGACGTCACTGCCGGTTCCCCTCTGAGTGGGCCTATCGGGTAGACTTCCGGTAACCCGTTTTTCTCTGGATATTGTAGTCAGTCAGCGCCTGCTGGGTGTCTGCTCGGGTGGTCTGGGAACTACAATTCCCGGCGGGCTGTGAAATGCCTTGGCTGTAGTTAGTAAGGAGCCGGATGATTGCCTCAGCAGGTGTGAAGCGTGTGCTTTAGTTTCGTGGGAAGCCTGGCATCCCCAAGAGGGAGGGGAAAGGTTGTAACCACTCCTTTGTGGAGGTCGCCAGGGTCATTGTGGTGGATTTGCACAGTCGGCTGGGCGGTGCAATGGCGGTGAGTTTGAGCGGGAAGAGTCCGCAGGGGCCCTGGAGCCGGACTGGCCAGTCTCTAGGGGCTCTCCATGTGCTGTCCTGAAGGGAAAGTCCTTTTCTAAAAAAGAGCCACGCTTAAGGCGTGCCTGTCGTAGAGACTTTGCTTTTTCTTGCTTGCTGATGAACCAGGAACTGATGTCTGTTAACTTTACGGAGCACTTGGATACCATATTTGTTATTTTTCTGGAGTTTCTAAAATGGAGGTGGAGAGCCGGGCACGGTGGCCCACGGCTGTAATCCCAGCACTTTGGGAGGCTGAGGCGGGTGGATCATTTGAGGTCAGGAGTTCGAGACCACCCTGGCCAACATGGTGAGACCCCGTTTCTACCCAAAATACAAAAATTAGCCGGGCGTAGTGGTGCGCGCCCGTTAACCCAGCTACTCGGGAGGCTGAGGCAGGAGAATTGCTTGAACCCGGGAGACAGAGGCTGCTGTGAGCCAAGATCGCACCACTGCACTCCAGCCTGGGCGACAGTGAGACTCCGTCTTAAAAATAAATAAATAAACAAACAAATAAATAAAACCGAGGTGGAGAGAGGAGTATGTAAGTTGATTCCTACTTACAGCAAAAAAAAATTGAGCTCCTCTCCGTAAAACAGACAAAAATCTCTGTTTTCATAGTGTTTATGTGTGTGGGTAAAATACATTGTAAAATATTGTGTCAGGTGCTGATAAATGCTATGGGGAAAAAATAGAGCAGGAAGGGGTGCTAGGGAGTGTACGGTGGGGTAGTACAGTTGCAATTTTAAAAAATTTTTTTAAATTTGAGAGATGTTCTCACTCTGTGGCCCAGACTGGAATGCAGTGGCGTGATCATGGCTCACTGCAGCCTGCACCTTAGGGTTGGCTCAAGCGATCCTCACACCTCAGCCTCCCCACAGCTGGTACTACAAGCGTGCTCCATTACACCCTGCTAATTTTTTGTATTTTTAGTAGAGACAAGGTTTCGAATTCCTGGGCTCAAGCGATCCTTCTGCCTCAGCCTCCGAAAGTGCTGGGACTAAGGCATGAGCCATCCCGCCCGGTTTTTTTTGTTTGTTTGTTTGTTTTCTTGGGACGGAGTCTTGCCCTGTCGCCAGGCTGGAGTGCAGTGGCGCGATCTCGGCTCACTGCAACCTCCGCCTCCCAGGTTCAAGCAGTTCTCCTGCCTCAACTTCCCGAGTAGCTGGGACTACAGGTGCGCGCCACCACGCCCAGCTAATTTTTTTGTGTTTTAGTAGAGACGGGGTTTCACCACGTTGGCCAGGGTGGGCTCAATCTCCTGACCTAGTGATCCGCCCCCCTCGGCCTCCCACAGTGCTGGGATTACAGGCATGAACCATGGCGCCTGGCCTGTTGCAATTTTTAAAAGGATGATCAAGCAAGGCTTTGCTAAAAAGGTGGCAAAAACGAGGTAAGAGAGCAACCTATGCAACTATAGGAAAAAAGAGATGTCCAGGCAGGGGCAACAGTGTAAGTGAAAAGCAAGGATCCCAGGTAGAAGCCAGGGATGCTTCTAAACATCCTGCAGTGCACAGGACAACCCCTGAAAACAAAGAATTATTTGGCCCAAAGTCTAAGTAGTGCCAAAGTTTAGGAACTCTGATTTAGTTATATAGCCTTTTGTTACCAGTGAGGAAGTTGAGTCTCAGATCAAATGACTTGCTCAAGGTTATACAACAAGTTGGTGTTTGGGCAAATATCAGATTTTATTATACTTGATCTTTGAGGTTTTGAGAAACAAGTTTTTCTGAGAAACATAAAACTCAAATAAGAGCTTTCTTGCATTTCGCATACTCAGTACAATGAAAAGAAACACATAGTTCTAAGTAATTTGTAAAAGACTTGCTTTCATATTCTTTACAATGGGTGACATGGTCATATTTTTTATTTTTATTGTTTTTTTTTTTTTTTTGAAATGGAGTCTCACTCTTTCCCAGGCTGGAGTGCAGTGGTGCGATCTCGGTTCACTGCAGCCCTCTGCCTCCCAGGTTCAAGTGATTCCCCCACTTCAGCTTCCTGAGTAGCTGGGACTACAGGTGTGCGCCACCACGCCCAGCTAATTTTTGTGTTTTTTGGTATAGTTGTGGTTTCACCATGTTGGCCAGACTGGTCTTGAACGTCTGACCTCAAGTGATCCGCCCACCTTGGCCTCCCAAAGTGCTGGGATTACAGGTGTGAGCCAATGCACCTGGCCATATTTTTTATTTTTTGAGACAGGGACTCGCTCCATCAACCAGGCTGTAGTGCAGTAGTGCAATCATAGCTCACTGAAGCCAGCCTTGACCTCCAGGGTTCACGTGATCCTCTGGCCTCAGTGTTCCCATGTCCTGCCCATGGTAATTTTTAGGTAAAAGGTATTTGTTACATAACTTCTGTGTCTATGGCATTGTACTTGGTGCTAAGGTGACTATAAAAGATTTAAAAGTTCCTGCCTGTTGAGAATTTACAGCCCAACTGCATAAATGTCTTAAGATCATTTGGTTGCATTTAACAGAAGTCAACTCAAGTTGGTTAAGGAAGCATTTAGTAATAAAGTGGAAGTTGGCCGAGTGTGATGGCTCAAGCCTGTAATCTCAGTACTTTGGGAAGCCAAGGCTGGTGGATTGCTTGAGCCTAGGAGTTCACGACCAGCCTAGGCAACATGATGAAACCCTGTCTCTACAAAAAAATGCAAAAACTATCTGGGTGTGGTGGTGCATATGCCTGTAGTCCCAGCTATTCAGGAGGCTGAGGTGGGAAGATTGATTGAGCCCAGTAGATCAAGGCTGCAGTGAGCTGGTGCTTGCACCATTATGCTCCAGCCTGGGTGGCAGAGGGAGACCCTCTCTCTCTCACACAGACACACACACATAAATACAGTGAAATTTCATATTACCCATGACCGTAGGGTAGGAGATATGACTAGGCTTCATGAGGCCCTACATACTTTTGCCTTTGTGGATGGGTCCTTTCCTCTGTAAAAATATTAGAAATTATATTTTACAGACCGGGCGGGGTGGCTCATGCCTGTAATCACAGCACTTTGGGAGGCTGAGATGGGTGGACCACCTGAGGTCAGGAGTTTGAGGCCAGCCTGGCCAACATGATGAAACCTCATCTCTACTAAAAATACAAAAATTAGCCAGGTGTGGTGGCACACACCTGTAATCCCAGCTACTCGGGAGGCTGAGGCAGGAGAATTGCTTGAACCCCAGAGATGGAGGTTTCAGTGAACTGAGATTGGTCTTGCTGTGTTGCCTAGGCTGGAGTGCAGTGGCTCCATCTCGGCTCACTGCAACCACCACCTCTTGGGTTCAAGTAATTCTCCTGTCTTTGCCTCCCGAGTAGCTGAGATTATAGGCGCATGCCACCACATCCGGCTAATTTTTGTATTTTTAGTAGAGATGGGGTTTCGCCATATTGGCCAGGCTGGTCTCGAACTCGTAGCCTCAGGTGATCCATATGCCTTGGCCTCTCAGAGTGCTGGGATTACAGGCATGAGCCACCACGCCTGGCCAAAAAAGTTGTTTTTCTTGTAAAGAGGAGGTCTTTCTGTGTTGCCTAGGCCAGTCTCAAACTCCTGGCCTCAAATAATCCTCCCTCCTCAGCCTCCCAAAGTGTTGGGATTATAGACATGAGGCACTACATCCATCCAAGTTACTTATTAAGAAGAGGTTTTTGAGTAAGAGGGGGCAGTGGAGTTGATAGTCTAAATGAAGGTGGTTAGTAGCGGGAATGGAAAGGGATGAACAGATGTGCAGGCTTATTATTTCTTAGAAAAGAAAATACCTTATGCAATCACTGTTTTATGGAAACTTGAAAAGAGTCCAGGTTTTTTTTTTGGGACGGAGTTTCACTTTTGTTGCCCAGGCTGGAGTGCAATGGCACGATCTTGGCTCACTGCAACTTCCACCTCCGGGGTTCAAGCAATTCTCCTGCCTCAGCCTCCCTAGTAGCTGGGATTAGAGGTGCGTGCCACCTTGCCTAGCTAATTTTTGTATTTTTAGTAGAGATGGGGTTTCACCATGTTGGCCAGGCTTGTCTCTAACTCCTGACCTCAGGTGATCCTCTCGCCTCGGTCTCCCAAAGTGCTGGGATTACAGGCAGGAGCCACCGTGTCCAGCCTGTTTTATTTTAATTTCATATGAACAGTTCTTTAACAATTTTGGAGAGAAGTTCTCTATCAGTATCTTTGGTATTCATGTATTTTAATTAAATAGAAACATTTGATGACAATGTTAACATTGTAGTATATAGTTTTAAAAAAGCATTATCAAAGCCTTTTACATATTTCAGGAATTGTTCAACCATTTCTTTGAGGTTTGAGGTACACAGGTCATGATAATCCTAATTTTTTTTTTTTTCCGACGGAGTCTTGCTGTGTCACCCAAGCTGGAGTGTAGTGGCATGATCTCGGCTCACTGCAGCCTCCACCTCCCTGGTTCAAGCGATTCTCCTGCCTCAGCCTCCCGAGTTGCTGAGATTACAGATACCCACCACCACGCCCAGCTAATTTTTGTATTTTAGTAGAGACGGGTTTTGCTCTGTTGGCCAGGCTGATCTTGAACTCCTGACCTCAAGCAATCCACCCGCCTCGGCCTCCCAAAGTGCTGAGATTACATACCATGAGCCACCACGCCTTGCTGATAACTCTAATTTTTAATGTTCATTTAAATTTCAAGATAACCATGGAAAAATCAGTCTTTATCAGTGAGCAGCTCAGTTCTGTGAACCCAATTCTTTTTTAAAGCAAGCGTGCTGAAATATAGAGTGGATTATTCTCTTTGTGTCCAATAGGAAAGAAAAGGAACAGCCAAAGTGGACTTTTTGAAGAAGATTGAGAAAGAAATCCAACAGAAATGGGATACTGAGAGAGTGTTTGAGGTCAATGCATCTAATTTAGAGAAATGGACCAGGTAAGTAATAGTTTGTGAAGTTCTGCACGTTGTATTTCTATTTTTTTTTTTTTTTGAGACGGAGTCTTGCCCTGTCGTCTAGGCTGGAGTGCAGTGGCGCAATCTCGGCTCACTGCAAGCTCCGCCTCCTGGGTTCATGCCATTCTCCTGCCTCAGCCTCCCGAGGAGCTGGGACTACAGGCGCCCACCACCACGCCCAGCTAATTTTTTGTATTTTTAGTAGAGACGGGGTTTCACTGTGTTAGCCAGGATGGTCTCGATCTCCTGACCTCGTGATCCACTCTCCTTGGCCTCCCAAAGTCCTGGGATTACAGGCGTGAGCCACCGCACCCGGCCCTGCACATTGTATTTCTGAAACCGTTGGCTTTATAGTACAGAAACAGCTTGGTGGAACCCATAAGGTAGATTGTATTTATAATGCCTGAAACAGGGTGAAGGAGGTGACTTTCACTTTCTGCATATGAATTAGGATCTTTTTTCTTATGGGGTTTGTAAAGTTTTTTTTCTAAATAAAGTTTGCTTTGTTTTAAAGACTACAGTATTTTAAATATTTAGACAAAGAAGGATGTTTTGAGATTTTTTCTTTGCTGACTGATAAAACGAAATTATTCTATTAGACTCACAGACGATTATTATCTCCAAAGACAGAAAATGGAAATTTTTATGTTTTTTTTCTTTACAAGTAAACCTAATGCTTGTAAAAGTATAAATGTTGAAGATATTATTTCTTAAATACTGCATAGCCGTGATACTAAAATAATACTGATTTAAAGACAAACATAGATCATGACATGATATTTGGGAAAAACAAAAACAAAATAAGTCCCCCAAACATTGCCACAATAAATGTATGCATCAATTATAAGCTATATCCCAGATTAATACATGTTGAGATGTAAGAAAATGTGCTTTTTCAGACTGAAGAAATATGGTTATAATAACAACATTAATAGTAAGTTAACATTGAACACTTACTGTGTGCTGGCAAATGTGTTAGCAAATTTTTTTACATGTATATTCTCATTTAATCTTCTTTTTCTTTTTTTTTTTGAGACAGTCTCGCTGTCATCAGGCTGGAGTGCAGTGGCGCCATCTCGGCTCACTGCAACCTCCAATTCCCTGGTTCAAGCGATTCTCCTGCCTCAGCCTCCTTAGTAGCTGGGGTTACAGGCACGTGCCACCACGCCCAGCTAATTTTTGTATTTTGGGTAGAGACGGGGTTTCACCATGTTGGCCAGGATGGTCTCGATTTCCTGACCTCGTGATCCGCCCGCCTTGGCCTCCCAAAGTGCCGGGATTACAGGCATGAGCCATCATGCCTAGCCTTTTTCTCTTTCTTTTTTTAGACAAAGTCTTGCTGTGTCATTCAAGCTGGAGTGCAGTGGCACAATCATAGCTCACTGTAACCTCAAACTCCTGAGCTCAAGCAATCCTTCTTCCTCAGCCTTCTGAGTAGCTGGGACTACAGGCATGCGCCACCATGCCTGGCTAATTTGTTTTTTCTTAGAGACAGGGTCTTGCTATGTTGCCCAGGCTGGTCTCAAACTCCTGGCTTCAAGTGATCCTTCTGCCTTGGCCTCTCAAAGCTCTTAAGATTGTAAGACATGAGCCATCACTCCCGGCCTCATTTTACCTTTTAATTTTTTTTTTTTTGAGATGGAGTCTTGCTCTGTCACCCAGGCTGGAGTGCAGTGGTGCAATCTTGGCGCACTGCAAGCTCCACCTCCCGGGTTCACGCCATTCTCCTGCTTCAGCCTCCCGAGTAGCTAGGACTACAGGTGGCCACCACCACACCCGGCTAATTTTTTTGTATTTTTAGTACAGATGGGGTTTCACTGTGGTCTCCATCTCCTGACCTTGTGATCTGCTCTCCTTGGTCTCCCAAAGTGCTGGGATTACAGGCGTGAGCCACCGCGCCTGGCCTTTTTTTTTTTTTTTGAGGTGGAGTCTTGCTCTCTTGCCTAGGCTGGAGTGCAGTGGCACGATCTTGGCTCACTGCAACGTCTGCCTCCCAGGTTCAGTGATTCTCCTGCCTCAGCCTCCCCAGTAGCTGGGATTACAGGTGCATGCCAACACGCCCAGCTAGTTTTTAA
Source organism: Symphalangus syndactylus (assembly GCF_028878055.3). NCBI lineage: Eukaryota > Metazoa > Chordata > Mammalia > Primates > Hylobatidae > Symphalangus > Symphalangus syndactylus. The sequence continues at coordinate 40,689,780 of NC_072429.2, forward strand.
TTTTTATTTTTAATAGAGATGGGGTTTTGCCATGTTGGCTAGTCTGGTCTCAAACTCAAATGATCCGCCTGCCTCGGACTCCTAAAGTGCTGGGATTATACGCGTGAGCCACTGCGCCCTGCCATAATCTTTTTTTTTTTTTAATTTGGAGACAGAGTCTGTGGTGTCAGATGGAGCGAGCCTCTGTCACCCAGGCTGGAGTGCAGTTGTGTGATCTCAGCTCACTGCAATCTCTGTCTCCTGGGCTCAGGTGATCGTCTCACCTAAGCCTCCTGAGTAGTTGGGACTATAGGCGCACGCCACCACACCCAGCTAATTTTTCTATTTTTAGTAGAAATGGGGTCTTGTTACGTTGCTGAGGCTGATCCCGACTCCTGGGCTCAAGTGATCTGCCCACCCCGGCCTCCCAAAGTGCTGGGATTATAGGCATGGGCCACTGCGCCCAGCATTTTATAAATTTCTTTTGTAGAAATGAAGTTTCGCTGTCTTGCCCAGGCTAGTCTTGAACTCCTGGGCTCAAGTAATCCTCCCACCTTTGTCTCCCAAAGTGTTGGGATTACAGGTTTGAGCCATCATGCCTGGCCTTAATCTTCTCAATGTCCTTTAAGGTTAACAGCTTTTAAAATTTCTCTTTTACAGCTGAGGAAACTGAGGCACACAGAGGCTAAGTAACCAGTTCAAGGTTACATCACTGGGAATTGACTGGGCCTGGGCTTGTTTTTAGGACTTTCTGATTCAAAAGTCTTTTTTCCTTGCTTGTTAAGCTATATTCTAATGGATATACATATATATATATATCTTTTTGAGACAGAGTTTCGCTGTTGTTGCCCAGGCTGGAGTGCAATGGCGTGATCTCGGCTCACCGCAACCTCCGACTCCCGGGTTCAAGCAATTCTCCTGCCTCAGCCTCCCCTGTAGCTGGGATTACAGGCATGCACCACCACGCCCAGCTAATTTTGTATTTTTACTAGAGACGGGTTTTCTCCACGTTAGTCAGGCTGGTCTCGAAATCCCAACCTCAGGTGGTCTGCCCGCCTCTGCCTCCCAAAGTGCTGGGATTAGAGGTGTGAGCCACCAGGCCCCAGCCTATTTTTTTTTTTTAAGAGAAAAAGAAATTGCTGTAATACAGTCTCTGGTGTTATACTTGAAGCTGTAATTTGAAGCTTCTATTTGCTTCTAGAGGTTTGGTTAACTTTAAGGTAATTTAAAATAATTAAAAGTGAACTGAAAAAGCTGCTTTGTTTAGTGAAAGAGAATTACCTATGGGTGTATGCAGTAACACTGAAGAAAGTAATATGTCAAGTGAAGAAGGCAAATTGCGGAAGTCTATATGAAGTATGCCTTTTTTTGTATAAAACTCATGAGTGAGCGAAACTCAATGATAAATAGTTTAAGGGTGCTGGCAAGTGTGCAAACTATTCAAAAACGGGAACGGTAAAAGCAAATTTCAGAATGTTGGTTATCTCTTGTGGGACAGTAGAGAGGAAACAGGTAGTTTCAGTGGGTTCATAAGTCAGATGGTGTGTTTACTACTCTTCATTTTATTATGCTTCATAACATAGTATGTATGTTAGATATTCTTCATAAGAAAAAAGAATACAGACCAAGCATGGTGGCTCATGGGCTCATGCTCATGGTGGTTCTTATATTGAGAGCCCTGTCTTTACAAAAACAACTAAAAAATTTAAAAAAATAATAAGAAGCTTTAAAGGATGCTTTTAAAGTGAATCTACCACATATCATGTAATATTGAGGATGTTTTATATTACCTGAATTTGAATTGCTTTATATATGTCTAGTATCAAGTGAAAACAAATCTCATTTATTCAGTAAAATATTAAATTAGCCTAGGTTCATAAGGGTATTAAAGAATTTTTTTTTTTTTGTTTTTGAGATGGAGTCTCGCTTTCACCCAGGCTGGAGTGCAGTGGCATGATCTCAGCTCATTGCAACCTCTGCCTCTTGGGTTCAATGATCAGGAGATTCTTGATTCTCGTGCCTCAACCACTAGAGTAGCTGGGATTATCAGCACACGCCATCACGCCCGGCTAGTTTTTGTATTTTTAGTAGAGACAGGGTTTCACCATGTTACCTAGGCTGGTCTCGAACTCCTGGCCTCAAGCAGTCCACCAGCCTTGGCCTCCCAAAGTGTTGGGATTACAGGTGTGAGCCACCATGCCTGACCTAGTATATTATCTTTACTCAAGTATTTTAGCTCAAATTAAACCTCTAGTATTCGTTACAAGGCTATTTAGTTCTTAATAGCAACCTATAAAAGTCTTATTTCTTGTAAATCTAAAGTAATTTTCAATTTTAGAGAGTTTTAAATTTCTAGATTTATAAATTTACTTGTAAATATTTTTTAAATAACTAAACGTAACAAGTTATTTATATCAAGCATTTCCTTCACCCCACTTCCTTATTGTAAAAGGAACTTAACATTTATTCTTCTGTACTTTCTTTTTTATACTGTCGTTTTGCAGCAAGGGCAAGTATTTTGTAACCTTCCCATATCCATATATGAATGGACGCCTTCATTTGGGACACACATTTTCTTTATCCAAATGTGAGGTAATGTTTCCCTATGTTTGCTATAATGGGGAGGAAGGTTTTTAACGAATATTGTTTTGAAGAAAATGGCAGCTATAGAATTTATTATTTCCTGTTAAGAGAACTTAAAATTCCTTAAAGCATAATTTTTATATTTAAGTAATTTATTTTATTTTTTTTTTGAGGTGGAGTCTTGCTATGTCACCAGGCTGGAGTGCAGTGGCGTGATCTCGGCTCACTGCAACCTCTGCCTCCTGGAATCAAGCGATTCTCCTGCCTCAGTCTCCTGAGTAGCTGGGACTACAGGCATGCACCACCACGCCCAGCTAATTTTTGTATTTTTAGTAGACACGGGATTTCACCATATTGGCCAGGATGGTCTCAAACTCTTGACCTTGTGATCTACCAGCCTCGGCCTCTGAAAGTGCTGGGATTATAGGCGTGAGCCATTGCGCCTGGCCCATTTAAGTAATTTAATTTTTATATTTAATTTTCATGTGCCATATGTGTATATGTGCAAGGGTCTGGGCATGTATGCATATTGAAAAGTAATTCCTAGGTTGGTGAGTTTTGGAATGCCTAAAATCTAACTGGCGTTCCAAAGGAGGATGTAAAGAAGAAAACTAATTTTTTTGTGTGAAAAGTTAGCATTTTGTATTTGTCTGGCATTTAAATTTAATTTTATTTCTGTAGTTTGCCGTAGGGTACCAGCGATTGAAAGGAAAATGTTGTCTGTTTCCCTTTGGCCTGCACTGTACTGGAATGCCTATTAAGGTAAGATTGCTAATAGGATTGGTTTCTACTCTTTTTAGTTTGGGGCAAGTAGTAATACCCAATTCAAGAGCTTAAAATAGGATTTTCAAGTATTGCTGCATTAAAGTATGAAATGAGTTGAATTTATTATAGTGGAAATTAATTTAAAAATAAACAACATTTGAAGAAATGCTTAAATAAAGGGCATCCATTATGGTCTAAGTGATTACTAAGTGATTTTAATGTCTTTTGGTTACCTTGTATATTTATGTCTGTATTACAGTTAGGTAATAACTGATTCTGTTTTACTAAAATGAAAAATGTACAGCCATTGTGCACTTGTGACATATGTAAGATGCAGGCATAAAATAATAAGCAGTTGTATTGTATTTTGATCATTTTTGCAAATATCTTCATTTGTCATAAGTTTGTATTAGAAATAATTCTCAATGAAGAATAGGAAAGGAAACTAGAATTGAAAGGATTCCTTTATATAATAGGATTAGGAAATTTAAATCCTATTTCTTTTTATTTTCCAACATTTTATTTTATTTTACTTTATTTTATTTTATTTTTTTGAGATGGAGTTTTGCTTTTGTCGTCCAGGCTGCAGTGCAATGGTGTGATCTTGGCTAACTGCAGCCTCCTTCTCCCGGGTTCAAGTGATTCTCCTGCCTCAACTTCCCGAGTAGCTGGGATTACAGGCACCCGCCACCACGCCTGGCTAATTTTTGTATTTTTAGTAGAGACGAGGTTTCACCGTGTTGGCTAGGCTGGTCTGGAACTCCTGACCTCCATTGATCCACCCACCTCGACCTTCCAAAGTGCTGGGATTACAAGCATGAGCCACCATGCCCGGCCTTCTGCAACCTTTTATTTTAAAGTATGTCAATCCTACAGAAAAGGTGGAATGGTAGTACAATGAACACCCTCCACCCTTCACCTGTAGTTACAAAGTCTTAACGTTTGCTATATTTGTTTTAGTTCTGTCTCTTAGCATACATGCATGCATGCGTGCTTTTCTCTTTCTTTTTCTTCTTTTTTTCTGAGTTGGAGTCTTGCTCTGTCGCCCAGGCTGGAGTGCAGCGTTGTACTTTTAGTACAGATGGGGTTTCACCATGTTGGCCAGGCTGGTTTCAAACTCCTGACCTCAGGTAATCTGCCTACCTCGGCCTCCCAAAGTGCTGGGATTACAGGCATGAGCCACCACGCCTAGCCCTTCTCTCTCTTTTTCTGTGAACTTTTTGAAAGAAAGTTGCAGATATGACATGTCATTGCTAAATACTTCAGCATGTATTCTGAGAACAAGGGCATTCTTCTACATTATCAGAGTCCTGTAATCTCCTCCAAGAAATTCAACATTGATGTTATATTATCGTCTTCATCTAATCTGTAGTCAAATTTCTGTAGACTCAAAATGTCCTTTCCATTTGTTTTTCCCTTTTTTTTTTTTTTGAGGCGGAGTCTTGCTCTGTTACTCAGTCTGGAGTGCAGTGGTGCGATCTTGGCTTGCTGCAACTTCTGCCTCCCAGGTTCAAGTGATTCTCTTGCCTCAGCCTCCTGAATATCTGGGATTACAGGTACCTGCTACCATGCCTGGCTAGTGTTTTTTGTATTTTTAGTGGAAACAGGGTTTCACCATGTTGGGCAGGCTGGTCTCGAACTCCTGACCTCAAGTGATCCGCCTGCCTTGGCTTCCCAAAGTGCTGGGATTACAGGCATGAGCCACTACGCCCTGCTGTTTTTCACTTTTTATTTTGTGGAGCACACACTGCATCTAGTTATCCATTCTTTTCACTATCTTTTAGTTGTTTTTCGTGATACTGATGTTTTTGAAGTCTAAGCTAGTTATTTTGTAGAATGTCCCATGATATGAGTTTTCTGATTGTTTTTTCATGATTAGGGTTGGGCAAATATTTTGACAAGAATACTTCATTGTTGAGGTATAAACTTCCCATTGTAACACCTCAAAAGCATGGAAAATGGTAATTTGTCCCATTTTAGTGAAATTAAGTTAATCCTGCCAGGTTTCCTCATTATAAAGGTGACTTTTCCTCCTATAAAATTAAAAAGTAAGGCCAGACACGGTGGCTCGTGCCTGTAATCCCATCACTTTGGGAGGCCGAGGTGGGAGGATCACATGAGGTCAGGAGTTCAAAACCAGCCTGGCCAACGTGGTGAAACCCCATCTCTACTAAAAATACGAAAATTAGCCGGGCGTGGTGGCAGGCGCCTGTAATTCCAGCTACTTCGGAGGCTATTTCAGGAGAATCGCTTGAATTTGGGAGGTAGAGGTTGCAGTGAGCCAAAACTGCGCCGTTGCACTCCAGCCTGGGCAACAAGAGTAAAATTCCATCTCAAAAAAAAAAAAAAGAAATTAAAAAGTAATCTATAGGATAACACTTTGAGAGCCTCTGAAGGTCCTGTTACTCAATAACCTGTGGCTTTAGCATCCTTTAATCATCCTTGCCTGTTTTTATTATTCTGTTAGTGGTTGAAATTCTTCTAGATAGAAGAGCCTTTTCCATTTAAAAAGTTTTTACTTCTATATTTCTTATTTTCCTCATAACTTTAACAGTGTTTACTTGGTGTCATCTTTGTTTTTGACAGTGGACTCATTGTGGTATAATTGGTAAGAGCTAGAGTGGAAAGTCCAAGGTTAAGTCTGTAACTTTGCTAGCTGTGTAACCTTGGGTAAATCACTTCATCTCCGTTTGTTTTCTGACTTAAAGCCTATCCTATCTACTTGGTAGGATATGTGACAGTTTTCTTTCTTTCTTTCTTTCTTTCTTTCTTTCTTTCTTGCTGGTGGGATTTTATTTATTTATTTTATTATTATTATACTTTAAGTTCTAGGGTACATGTGCACAATGTGCGGCTTTGTTACAGATGTATACATGTGCCATATTGGTGTGCTGCACCCATTAACTCATCATTTACATTAGGTATATCTCCTAATGCTATCCCTCCCCTCTCTTGACAGTAATCTTTAAATTGAGAAACAATGTTATTAATGTTATCCAAAATGATAACACATTATGTTTCCTATATCTTTATATATCTAATATATACAGTATATAGTATACTATATTGAATATTCTGGATGTTGAATAAATGCTTTTGAGTAAATGAGGTAAAATACTACTTTATAAATTAGTGAATTTTGAGGTACATGATTTATACCTTTTATTTTATTTTATTTTATTTTTTTGAGACATGGGGCTCATTCTTGCTTTGTCGCCCAGGCTAGAGTGCAGTGATGTGATCTTGGCTCGCTGCACCCTCTGCCTCTTGGTTTTAAGCGATCCTGTCACCTCAACCTCCCAAGTAGCTGGGATTACAGGCGTTTGCTACCACACCCAGCTAATTTTTATATTTAGTAGAGACATCATGTTGGCCAGGCTGGTCTCGAACTCCTGACAAGTGATCTGCCTGCCTCAGTCTCACAAAGTGCTGGGATTATAAGGCGTGAGCCACTGCTCCCAGCCTCTGTTTCAGTTTTCTGTAGTGGAGCCACATATGTATCAATATATTGCAAAAAATTTCAGAGTCAATTTTAGTTGGCAATAAAAACAGTAAAAAACTGAAATTGTGTCTACCTTGATTTTGAACTTCATTATCTCTAATATTCGTTGTAGGCATGTGCTGATAAGTTGAAAAGAGAAATAGAGCTGTATGGTTGCCCCCCTGATTTTCCAGATGAAGAAGAGGAAGAGGAAGAAACCAATGTTAAAACAGAAGATGTAATAATTAAGGATAAAGCTAAAGGAAAAAAGGTTTGATAGTGGTTGATATTTATGTTGGTTGAAGTTTTATTTTTTCTGATTTGCATGTGCATTCCCAGTAGTAGCACAGTGCCCAACACATAAAATGTACTAGATAATTTTTTTAAAGTATCAAAGCAAAAAATTATCTTTCTGGCCAGGCGCGGTGGCTCAAGCCTGTAATCCCAGCACTTTGGGAGGCTGAGGCGGGTGGATCATGAGGTCAGGAGATCGAGACCATCCTGGCGAACACAGTGAAACCCCATCTCTACAAAAAATTAGCCGGGCGTGGTGGCGGGCGCCTGTAGTCCCAGCTACTCGGGAGGCTGAGGCAGGAGAATGGCGTGAACCCGGGAGGTGGAGCTTGCAGCAAGCCCAGATGGCGCCACTGCACTCCAGCCTGGGTGACAGAGCAAGACTCTGTCTCAAAAAAAAAAAAAATTTTTTTCTGACTTTCCTATTTCCTTTCTCCTCTTTTTTGAAGTAATTTTTGATTTACAGAAGAACTGCAAGATAGTATATAGATGTTACATCTTATATAACTATGATACTACTTTTCAAATTAAGGAATTAACGTTAGTACAGTAGTATTTACTAAACTACAGACTTTCTGGATTTTACCAGTTTTTTCACTAAAGTCCTTTTCTCTTCAATGTCCAATCCAGGATCCCACATTGCAGTTAGTTGTCATGTGTCCTTATTATGTTTCCTTAATCTTTTCTATCTTTCGTTTTCTTCCATGACCTTTATACTTTTAACGAATACTGGTCAGATAATTATAGATTATGCCTCAGTTTGAGTTTGTTTGATGCTTTCTCATCGTTAGACTGAGGTTATTGATTTGGAGGAAGACTATTAGGTAATTTGTCGTTCTCAAACATTAGGGAGTATATGATACTGATATATCTTATTATTGGTGATGTTAACATTGATCATTTGGTTAAGATGGTGTCTGCCAGGTTTTTCTCCTGTAAAGATTTCATTTTTTTTTATAATTAATATATATTTTGGGAGAGATCTTTTGAGGCCATGGAAATAATACTGTGTTTCTTTTTAAATATTTGCTCATTAATTTTAGCATTCATCAGTGGATCTTGCCTACAACAATTATTACTGTAGTCTTCTAATTGTGATTTTCCATTTTCCTCGTTCTTTTCATATTTATTATCTATAATTCTTCTGAAAGGAAGAGCTGTCCTTTCTCCCCCACTTACTTATTCTATCCTTTCTATGTCATATGGATTCATGGATATTTACTTTATTCTTTAGGTTATAAGCCAATACCATTGAGCTTTTTGTTTTTTAAGAGATGGAGTCTCACTATGTTGCTGGCCCTCAGCACCGGGGCTCAAGCTGTCTTCTCACCTCAGTCGCCTGAGTAGCTGGAACTATAGGCTTGTATCTCTGTGCCTGGCTGTTGGGTTGTTTTTGTGTGTGTGTGTGTGTGTGTGTGGTTGTTAATAACACCGTAATTTGTTGTCAAATTGTTCTTTTTCATTAGAATAAAGCTAGAATAAATAAATTGTTCTAGCTTTGGCCATTGGGAGTTTTTTTTAGCTTGGCTCCTGTGTCCATTAGACATTCCCTCATTTTCCTTTGTTCAAAGCGCTTTCTTATCTTACTTTATGGTGTCACAAGCTGTTCCAGGCTTGTATTTTCCATGATTCAACCAAGGAATCAACCACTTCTCCAAGATTTCTTTTATTGAAGAATGGTATTCAGAAACTAAGGTCTGAGTGCTGGGTCTGCTCATTGCCTAGGGATATCACTGCTTCTAGGCACTCTCAGTGGAAAGAGCAAGGAAATATATTTATTTCTGCTAAGCCATGCATACACATCTGTTTTTATTTCTTTATCTATTTGAATGTTTATTAAAAAACAAGGAAGTTCATATTGATACCCCTGGCTCCATTTTAGCACCATGGGTCTCATTCTAGCATTTTCCCTTGGCTTATTTGTGACTTCTTACTACAACAGTGAGAAACTTGGCTCTCATTACCTATAGTATATTTATTTATTTGTTCAATCCTAGACTACTAGTAAAGTAGTTTCAGAATTGCCAACCTATACCCCTGGGAGAAACAATTTTACTGACGAAAGTACAGTGTTTGTGTGTAATTCTTTTTGTCTTTAGACTCTAATCACACTGTTTTCCAAAACTGCCTAGATCATCTCCTTTCTTCCCTCCCCCCTGAGTGTGGTTATATCATATATTTGTAATGCAGTTAGATAGATTTGTCACAGTCTGCATTCCTCCTTAGGTTCCTTCAGCATCCTGGTTGAATTTTTTAAAAATTTACGTACCATAAAATTTACTTTTTTTTGTTTGTTTGTTTTTTTCAAGACATAGTCTTGCTCTGTCACCCAGGCTGGAGTATAGTGGCACAGTCTTGGCTCACTGCAACCTCTTCCTCCTGGGTTCAAGCAATTCTCATGTTTTAGTCTCCCAAATAGCTGGGATTACAGGCGTGTGCCACCATGCCCAGCTAATTTTTGTATTATTGTTATTATTATTATTATTGTTGTTGTTGTTGTTGTTTGAGATGGAGTCTCTGTCGCCTGGGCTGAAGTACAGTGGCACAGTCTTGGCTCACTGCAACCTCTGCCTCCCGGTTCAAGCGATTCTTCTGCCTCAGCCTCCAGGGTAGCTGGGATTACAGGCGCTCGCCACCATGCCCAGCTAATTTTCGTATTTTTAGTAGAGACGGGGTTTCACCACATTGGCCAGGCTGGTCTTGAAGTCCTGACCTCATGATCCGCCTGCCTCGGCCTCCCAAAGTGCCTGGCCCAAAATTTCCTCTTTGTGATGTATAATTCTGTGAGTTTGAAAATGCCTGGAGTCATGTTTCTACCAGCACAGTATCAATATAGAGCAGTTCTGTCACCCTCAAAATTTTCTTATGCTGCCTCATTATAGTGTTACAGTTTAACCAAATTTCCTACCTTCAACTTCTGGCATTTGGTTGTCTTTCGGATATTCATAATTTTTGGAAAAGGAGGAAAGTCTTGTGGGTGGCCTCTTTATAGATAAATAACGTAAATGTGGTAATAGGATAAAAGAAACAGAAGGTCTGGTATTGAGATCTTATCTTCATGATGGGTAGTTCTTTATGTTGCCATCCATTTAGTTGTTATTGGTGCCAGTGTCTTGGCGGATATCTTGGCTATATAGTTTGACAGACTAAATTAGTACTATTTAGTACAGACTAGTACTATTAGTACAGACTAATAGTACAGCTAATTCCTGCAGTGTTCTGATGTATCAGCATTATTTTAGAATGTAAAAAAATTACATTCATTAATATCTTGGGTCATTTTCCTGGAGTGTTGGTTATTCTTTGATCGAGTTTATTTTTCTCCATTATTTTCAGAGTAAAGCTGCTGCTAAAGCTGGATCTGCTAAATACCAGTGGGGCATTATGAAATCCCTTGGTCTGTCTGATGAAGAGATAGTAAAATTTTCTGAAGCAGAACATTGGCTTGATTATTTCCCGCCACTGGCTATTCAGGATTTAAAGAGAATGGGTTTGAAGGTATGTCTATAAAGAAAATATGAGGAAAGCATTTACAAGTATGTGCTTTTTTATCGTACTTTGCTTTATTGTGCTTTCCAGAAATTGATTTTTTTTTACCAATTGAAGATTTGTGGCAACCCTGCGTTGAGCAAGTAAGTCTAGTGGCACCATTTTTCCAATAGCATTTGCTTGCTTCATGTCACATTTTGGCAATTATTTTAATATTTCAAACTTTATTATTATCTGTTATGGTGATCTATATTCGGTTATCTTTGATGTTATTATTCTAATTGTTTTGGGTTGCCACACACTGTACCCATATAAGATGGCAAACTTAATTGGTAAATGTTTGTGTTCTGACTGCTCCGCTGACTGGCTTGTTTCCCTCTTTCTCTCCATGGTTTTCCCTGTTTTCTAATAAACAACAATCTTGAAGCTAGTTATTAACCTTATAATGGCCTCTTAAGTGTTCATGTGAAAGGGAGAGTCGCATGTCTCTCATTTTAAGTTTTTAAGTAAAAAGCTAGAAATGATTAAGCTTAGTGAGGAAGGCATGTTGAAAGGCAAGATAGGCTAAATGCTAGGCCTGTTGTGCCAAACAGTCAGCCAAGTTATGAATGCAAAGAAAAGTTCTTTTTTTGTGTGTGTTTTGAGATGGAGTCTCGCTCTGTCACCCAGGCTGGAGTGCAGTGGCGTGATCTCAGCTCACGGTAACCTCCGCCTCCCGGGTTCAAGCTATTCTTCTGCCTCAGCCTCCTGAGTAGCTGGGATTACAGGCGTCTGCCAACACGCCTGGCTAATTTTTGTATTTTTAGTAGAGACGAGGTTTCACTATGTTGGCCAGGCTGTTCTTGAACTCCTGACCTCAGGTGATCTGCCCATCTCAGCCTCCCAAAGTGCTGGGATTATAGGCATAAGCCACTGTACCTGGCCCAAAGAAAAGTTCTTGAAGGAGATTAAAGGTGCTTTTCCAGTAAACACTTGAATGATAAGAAAATGAAGTGACCTTGTTGCTGATATGGAGAAAGTTTGGTCCATATAGAAGATCAAACCAGCCACAACATTTCCTTCAGCCAAACCCTAATCCAGAGGAAGGCCCTAACTCTTCGATTCTGTAAAGGCTGAGGGAGGTGAGGAAGATGCAGAAGAGAAGTTGGAGGCTAGCAGAGGTTAGTTCTTGAAGTTTAAGGAAAGAAGCCATTTCCATAATAGAAAAGTGCAAGGTGTAGGCTGGGTGTGGTGGCTCATGCCTGCAATCCCAGCATTTTGGGAGGCCAAGGTGGGTGGATCACCTGAGGCTAGGAGTTCGAGACCAGCCTGGCCATCTGGGGAAACCCTGTCTCTATTAAAAATACAAAAATTAGCTGGGTATGGTGGTGGGCTCCTATAATCCCAGCTACTTGGGAAGCTGAAGGAGGAGAATTGCTTGAACCCAGGAGGTTGCAGTGAGCTGAGACCGTGCCATTGCAACCCAGCCTGGGCAACAAGAGTGAGACTCTGCTGCAAGGTAAAGCAGCAAATGCTGATGTAGAAGCTGCAGCAAGTTATTTAGGGGATCTAGCTAAGATCATTGATGAAAGTGGCTACACTAAACAACAGATTTTCAATGTAGACAAAACAGCTTTCCTCCAGTGATTAAGATGCTGTAAGACTTCCATAGCTAGAGAGAAGTCAGTGTCTGGCTTAAAGGATGGGCTGATTCTTGTTAGAGGCTAATGTGTCTACTGACTTTAAGTTGAAACCAGTGCTCATTTACCATTTGGAAAATTTTAAGGCCTTTAAGAATGGTGCCAAATCTACTCTATGCTCTATACATGGAAAAATAAAGCGTGGGTGACAGCACATCTGTTTAAAGCATGGTTTGGTGAATGTTTTAAGCCCACTCTTGAGACCTACTGCTCAGGAAAAAAAAAATGTTTCTTTCAAAATATTACTGTTCATTGACAATGCACCCAGTCACTCAAGAGCTCTGATGGAGATATACAAGGAGATGAATGTTTTTATGCCTGTGAACACAACATTCATTCTGCAGTCCATGAATCAAGGAGTCTTTTAACTTGTAGGTCTTCTTATTTAAGAGATACATTTTATAAGGCTATAACAGTCATAGATGGTAATTCCTCTGATGGATCTGGGCAAAGTAAATAGAAAACCTTCTGGAAAGGATTCATTGTGGAAAGAATTCATTGTTCTAGATGCCATTAAGAACATTCATGATTCATGGGAAGAGGTCAAAATATCAACATTAACAGGAGTTTGGAAGAAGCTGATTTTAACTCTTATGGATGACGTTGAGAGGTTCAAGACTTCAGGGGAGGAAGTTACTGCAGATGTGGTAGAAATTGCAAGAGAACTAGAATTACAAGTGGAGCTTGAAGATAAGCCTGAATTGCTGTAATCTCATGAGAAAACTTGAATGGATGAGGATTTGCTTCTTATGGATGAGCAAAAAAAGTAGTTTCTTGAGATGGAGTCTACTTCTGGTAAAGGTGCAGTGAACATTGTTGAAATGACAAAGATTTTGAATATCACACAAACTTTAGTTGATAAAGCAGTGGCAGGTTTTGAGAGGATTCACTCCAAATTTTTTTTTTTTTTTTGAGATGGAGTTTTGCTCTTGTTGCCCAGGCTGGAGTGCAGTGGCATGATCTCAGCTCACTGCAACCTCCACCTCCTAGGTTCAAGTGATTCTCCTGCCTCAGCCTCCCGAGTAGCTGGGATTACAGGCATGCGCCACTACACCTGGCTAATTTTGTATTTTGTATTTTTTTTTTTTTTTTAGTAGAGACGGAGTTTCTTCGTGTTGGTCAGGCTGGTCTCGAACTCCCGACCTCAGGTGATCTGCCTGCCTTGGCCTCCCAAAGTGCTGGAATTATAGGTGTGAGCCACCATGCCTGGCCCACTCCCAGTTTTGAAAGTTCTATTATGAGTAAAATGCTATCAGACAGCATCACATGCTACAGAGAAATCTTTGTGAAAGGAAGAGTCAATGGATGTGGCAAACTTCACTGTTATCTTAGTTTAAGAAATTGCCATAGCCATCACAACCTTCAGTAGCCTCTTCTCTGATCAGTCAGCAGCTATCATCATTGAGGCAAGACTGTCCACCAGCACAAAGATTACAACTCACTGAAGGCTCAGATGATTATTAGCATTTTATAGCAATGATGTATTTTAAAATTAAGGTATATACATTGTCTTTTTAAATATAACTTTATTGCACACTTAATATAATTCAATATAGTATAAACGTAATTTATATATGCCTTGGGAAATCAAAAAATTTGTGTGACTTGTTTTGTTGTGGTGGTTCAGAACCAAACCCACAATATCTCCCAGATATGTCTGTGTATTTGTGTGATTATATGAGATTTGGACCAACTCCTAATTTTAGAATAATATATTTCCCCTGTTTGCCACTAAAGAATTAGTACTGTTATTGTTAGACTAGAACCTAACATTGCTTATGGGTCTCATAACAATGAATACTTCACTATTTGTTGAATTAGAATGTATATTGACATATTAACAATTAGTAGAAAGGAACTTTATTCAAAGAATATGAAGAAGCCCAAGTTTAACTTGAATATTTAGGAATACATAAAGGTAGGATTAAATGTTTCTTCTTATTATAGCTTCTATATGTTTGTTAATATGTATATGTATATGCTTAAAAACATACTTTAAGTAAATTAAGGTAATAATTGTGATATACTTTTAATAGTGGAACTTGGAAAATTTTTTTTAATAGTTGATCTGATTCCAAGTTAGAAGAGTAAATAATTGATTCATAGGAATTCTTCTTCAAACAAAATTTGTATTTCTCAATAATTGCCTTTTAAAATTTTCCTTTTATAGGTAGACTGGCGTCGTTCCTTCATCACCACTGATGTTAATCCTTACTATGATTCATTTGTCAGATGGCAATTTTTAACATTAAGAGAAAGAAACAGAATTAAATTTGGGAAGCGGTAAGTTTGTTGTACTTGAGCATAATAAAGCAAAAATCAGTTGGGCACGGAGGCTCATGCCTGTAATCCCAGTGCTTTGGGAAACTGAGGTGAGGGGATTGCTTGAGGCCAGGAGTTTGAGACCAGCCTGGGCAACATAGCGAGACCCTATCACTTTAGATAAAAAAAAAATTAGCCAGGCATGGTGGCATGCACCTGTAGTCCTAGCTACTTGAGAGGATGGGGCAGGAAGATTGCTTACATGAATAAATAAATACCTTGTAGCCAACCTTTTCCCATTATCTTTCTGTTTTTAAAATACATTGTTTCTATTCTTTTGTGGCCTTTGTTTTCCTTTTTTCCTTACCAGTGTCTTAATTTCTCTGAGCTGCTTAGTGTTTATGACAGGTATAACCAGGGAGAATGGGAGGGTGGGCTTTTATTATCTTACTAAAGATTCTGTTCAGTATTCCCTGCCAAGCAGAAAAGTAATCATTTGATTTGTGTTTTATTTTATACTTCGTTCTGTAAATTAAGATTCTTCCTTGATTATGTAGATTAATCAAGGAAGATAAGAAATGAAAATAAGTTATCTTCCGTGATTAATCTACATAATCAACTTCCTTGATAGTTTCATTTGTTAAGTCAATTTATGTTTTATAATCTTTTGTTCAATACCACAAAGCCAAGATCAGTGTGTATTTTTCAGTGGTATTACCTTTGACGAAGGTAGAAAGCTTTCATTAAATAAGCAGTTTGACAGTGGAACTACCATAAGAGTACACATAATAGATACAGATATCTACTCAGAAATTCTAGTTACAAGACATGTAAGAAATTAGGTGCAACACAGGCAAATATGGATAAACGTGAATATTATAATAATGTTTGTAACTTTTTATTTATTTTTTAGGTATACCATTTATTCTCCAAAAGATGGACAGCCTTGCATGGATCATGATAGACAAACTGGAGAGGTGATTATTTGTGAGACAGAGTAGCTATTATAATAATCCTTAATATGACCACAGAGTTTAAGAAATAGAAACCTAGAAATAACTTCTTTGTAGTGCTGAGGGATATAGTCCTGATACTCTGGTGGATATGAAGAGGAGATAGAATATCAATACAGATACCTGTATCTTGTGTAGTACCTAGCTACCCTAAGAGTCATCTGAGGACAGCTGCATCAGTTTGTTACAGGAAAGCACATTGTTTAGCCTCACCCCAAAATTGCTGAATCAAAAGTTCTGGGGGTGGGGCCCAGGAATATCTTTTTTTTTTTGAGATGGAGTCTCGCTCTTTCGCTCAGGCCGGACTGCAGTGGCGCTATCTCGGCTCACTGCAAGCTCCGCCTCCTGGGTTCATGCCATTCTCCTGCCTCAGCCTCCTGAGTAGCTGGGACTACAGGCGCCCGCCACCACACCCGGCTAATTTTTTGTGTCTTTAGTAGAGACGGGGTTTCACTGTGTTAGCCAGGATGGTCTCGATCTCCTGACCTTGTGATCTGTCCGCCTTGGCCTCCCAAAGTGCTGGGATTACAGGTGTGAGTCACTGTGCCCGGCCTCCCGGAATATCTGTTTACGAGCTCTCAATGTGATGTATATGCATGCTAATGTTGTGAAGCACCATCTGGAAAATAAACAGCTCTAAAAAGAAAGCATGGGGAGAGGTAATAAGATATGTGACTAAGATTTGATGTACACAGATTCCAGTTATATTTGCTTTGATCATGTGCCTTCTTGCTTATTTCCAAAGTACTTCTAGCCGTGCCTAGAAGTTCATTCTAATTCCTGTAGAACACATTATTAACATTATTCTCTCAAATACTTGAATAAATCAAGAGTAAGTGATTTGGCTAAATCCATGGCACAGTAAAAATCAATGACAATGCCAGCATCTGAACTTATGATTCCCTATGATTGCATCATTCTTTATTACCGTCTTTGAACATATTTTCAAAATCAGCCTTCAGTTTTTATGTAACTTATCTAAGTGAGAGTTGATCAAAATTTTAAAAGATTTGAGAGACTTAAGATCCAGTAAAGTTTTAATATAGCCAATGGCAGCAATATCCTAGATTTCAGTAATCCTTTGTAGATTTTTCAAAGCATTTTTCATCTGTTATCTTGTGTGTTCCTCAGGACAGTCCTATCTGAGATACAACATCCTTATTTTACCGATAAGGAAAGGCTTAGAGAGATTATGACTACCTTGGGTCTAACCATTAGTAATGGAGCAAACTAAGTTTAGAACGCACATTATCTCTGACCTCTGGTCTAGTGTCTTCCTTTGATGACTACTATGTGGGACATGCCCTGGGATGGAATTAGGGTTGATTGTGTCTTCTCACCTTCATTTTGGCAAACACTATTTTGGGTGATTACTCCAAATCTCTCTTAACATACTGGACTTCTTTGTGGGTATGGTTAGCACACCACTGGCAATCTCTTCTCTGGAAAAAAAAATTAATAATGCAAGAACCCATTTTAGGGATTTGAATCAGATCTCTCACATAGATTAGCAGGTTTAAAGCAAGTCTTTTTTTTCCTTCAAATTTTTGTATCATTTATTTGCTTAGGGTGTTGGACCTCAGGAATATACTTTACTCAAATTGAAGGTGCTTGAGCCATACCCATCTAAATTAAGGTAGGTTTGCCAGAGTAATTGCTTTATCATTTCTGAACCATCAGATAGTTGTTACAGAGTTGACATGTTTTTACATCAATATTTGTTTTTTTTTCTCAGTGGCCTGAAAGGTAAAAATATTTTCTTGGTGGCTGCTACTCTCAGACCTGAGACCACGTTTGGGCAGACAAATTGTTGGGTTCGTCCTGATATGAAGTACATTGGATTTGAGACGGTGAATGGTGATATATTCATCTGTACCCAAAAAGCAGCCAGGAATATGTCATACCAGGGCTTTACCAAAGACAATGGCGTGGTGCCTGTTGTTAAGGAATTAATGGGGGAGGTAAGTTGGATAGCAGATTTTTTATTTTAATGCATAAATTTCAAGGAAAATTTCAACAATGAATATTGAGAAAAGAGCATTACAACCTTAAAAAATGAGGTGTACATGCAGTAAAGTGTGTAAGTCTTGTGTATTTTGGTGCATTTTCATATGTATATACACTTATGTAAGCACCACCTAAATCAAGATATAGAACAGTTTTGGCACTCCAGAAGGCTCTCTCATGTCCATATCATTAGTACTTACCTCTCTCCTCCAAAGGTAACCACTGCTCTGACTTCACCAAAGATTAGTTGTCGTTCTTGAACTTTACATAATGGAATTGTATAGTCTGACTGTTTTGTGTCTGGCTTCTTTTGCTTAACATTATGTTTGTGAGATTCATACATGTTGTAGGAATAGTTCTTTTTTTATTGTCGTGTAATATTCGTTGTATGACTGTATCATGAAGATAGCATATTTGATTTTTAGGTTTCAACTCGGTAAATATCTGGTTGAAAAATATAGGCAGTCCTCCCCAAGAGATTTAATAGCTGCATTAGTCATTATATTATTTTAAAAATACTATTACCTAAATTCCTGGTAATACTAAATTTGGAATTGTAGCTGCCTTTTTTTTTTCGTGTGAAGAAAGTCTTGGTTGATATTAATTAAATATGGATGGTTACACGCTCATCTACTTTATTTTATTTTTATTTTTTATTTTTTTTGTAGACAGTTTTGCTCTTGTTGCCCAGGCTGGTGTTCAGTGGCGCGATCTCAGCTCACTGCAACCTCCGCCTCCTGAGTTCAAACGATTCTCCTACCTCAGCCTCCTGAGTAGCTGGGATTACAGGTGCGCGCCACCACGCCCAGCTAATTTTTTGTATTTTTGGTAGAGACGGGGTTTCATCATGTTGGCCAGTTTGGTCTTGAACTCCTGACCTCGGGTGATCCACTCACCTCGGCCTTCCAAAGTGCAGGGATTACAGGCGTAAGCCACTGCACCCAGCCTTATCTACTTTATTATCAATATTTCTGAGTGTGTTTAATTCCATTTAGTGAATGCTGATGTTTGGTATCTTAAATAATTTTTTAAAAAGAAAAATGTGAGTAGAGTACCATCTCAATTCTTTTAAATTGAACTATTTTATTCCTTATTTAATACTTTTTAATTTAATTGCAGTATATTTACAAGTCCCAAAATTCAAAAAACACAAAAAGATACAAAAGTTCCACATTCTAGAGGGAGGTAGTAATATATCTATGTCTTGTGTATTCTAGTAATATTTCATGTATACACAAGGGAATACACACATACTCTTTGTCCCTGTTTTTACACAAATGGCAATATACTTTATATGCATTGTACCATATCTGCTTTTTTACTTGTATCTTGGCAATCATTTTGTCAGTACATAAACAGCTTCTTTATTCTTATTTTTTATAGCTACATAGTATTTCATTGTTTGGCTGTACCATAATTTACTTAGCCATTCTCTATTAGTGGATATTTGAATTGTTTCCTGCCTTTTTCTGTGAAAAGCAGCACTGCCACATCTCCTTAGTTCCTAATGTGGGAATTTTGTCTGAGAAGTTCTTGGGAACAGTATTAGGGACACATGTTTTCCTATTCTTAATGCAACTTTTCTCCCTGTTAATTTGAGCAAATTCTGGCGTGAGGGACATGGACGTTATAAATTGCAAAATAGTTTCAACCTTTAAAATGGTTATAATATTTAGCTGTCATCCATATGACTGCAAATTCTGTAAAGGCAGGTTATATGTATATATATGAATAAAAAGGGATGGGTGGGAATTATGTGGAAAGGAAAAGTGTGTTCCTTAGCTAGAGTAAGCAGCTGCAAATTCTTTGTTGCCATCTGAGAATTTGGGTCTAAAATTGCTTAATCTTTTGGATTTTTTCAAGTGAAATTAGAACTATCCTTTTACTTTGTCTTCATAATTACTATTTTAAATAGATATGTAGTACCCATTCTTGTTCCTGTAACATATTTTGTTAAATCATTTTTTCTATCATTGAAAGCTTTAGTTGTTTCCAGGCTTTCCTAGTATAATTAACTCAGCATTGGGTAGACTTGTTTAAGAAAAAATAATTAGTTGTTGTTGAGTCTGAGTTACATGAACATTTTGTGGCTTTTGCTGTGGATTCCTGTATTTTCTTCAAGGAGTACAATGTCACAAACAACGTATTAGTGTACTCATGTCATCATAACTGACAGATTTAGTTATTATAATTATTAAAAATTATTTTTCCTGGACGGCACGGTGGCTCATGCCTGTAATGCCAGCACTTCGGGAGGCTGAGGTGGGTGGATCACCTGGGGTCAGGAATTCAATACCAGCCTGGCCAACATGGTGAAACCCCATCTTTACTAAAAATACAAAAATTAGCCAGGCGTGGTGGTGCATGCCTGTAATCCCAGCTACTTGGGAGGCTGAGGCAGGAATCGCTGGAACCTGGGGGGTGGAGGTTGTAGTGAGCCGAGATTGTGCCATTGCACTCCAGCTTGAATAACAAGAGCAGAACTCCATCTCAAAAAATAAAATAAAAATAAAAAAATTATTTTTCCTCTAGTAGGTATAAAAGCATGTGTTTTGTTTTACTTCATATGTATTTTATTTATATTCTTTTCTTTATTTTTTGAGACGGGGTCTCGCTCTGTCACCCAGGCTGGAGTGCAGTGGCAGGATCTTGGCTCACTACAACCTCCACCTCCCGGGTTCAAGCAATTCTCCCGCCTCAGCCTTCCAAATAGCTGGGACTACAGGTGCATGCCACCACACCTGGCTAATTTTTTGTATTTTAGTAGAGACGGGGTTTCACCATGTTGCCCAGGCTGGTTGCGAACTCCTGAGCTCAGGCAATCCACCTGCCTTAGCCTCCCAAAGTGCTGGGATTACAGGTATTAGCCACCATGCTCAGCCTATATTCATTTTTTAATTGACAGAAATTGTATTTATGGTACACAATATGTTTTGAAATATATATACATTGTGAAATGGCTAAATTGAGGTAATTAACAAATTCATACCTTACGTACTTACCATTTTCTGTGGTGAGAAGAATTAAAATTTAAATCAGGTGCAGCGGTGTGCGCCTGTAGAGCCAGCTACTTGGGAGGCTGAGATCTCAGGATTTTGAGCCTGTAGAATGCTATGATAGTGCCTTTGAATAGCCACTGCACTCTAGCCTTGGCAACATAGCAAGGCTCTGTCTCTTAAAAAAATCTACACAGCAATTTTCAAGTATAAAATGCAATGTTATTTCCTATAGTCACTATATTGTACAATATAGCTCTTGAATTTATTTCCATATATTTTTGATTACTAGCTTCTCAGGGCTGAAAATATTAACATAGTTTTAATTCCAGTGATCACAATGAATTACTTCACCTTTTATATTGATTTTTTTCTTACGCAGGAAATTCTTGGTGCATCACTTTCTGCACCTTTAACATCATACAAGGTGATCTATGTTCTCCCAATGCTAACTATTAAGGAGGATAAAGGTAAAGAGTTTATTTCTAGAAATATTTTGGTAATCACGTTTTGGTTCTAGTTATTAATTCAACACTTTGTTTTATAAGGCACTGGTGTGGTTACAAGTGTTCCTTCCGACTCCCCTGATGATATTGCTGCCCTCAGAGACTTGAAGAAAAAGCAAGTAAGTATCTGAGTTTCATGTTTGTATTTTGTCCTCACCATATCATTTCTTAGATACTGCTGAACTACACTGTGGGACTAGGCTAAAAAGCTATGCATTTATCTTTGAACTGCTACCTCTAACTTGTTTCTTGATGTTTATATATTTTCTGTGGTTTGAATTTTAAATATGTTGCACAGAATTTTGAAAAAGTTTTCTGATATTCACATTTTCATTGAAATCTGGCATATGAACCTCAATTTAAGTGATATGTGTATGTCTATGTACATTTTTGCTTTTGGCTGTATAGTTTCATTTAGGCTATTCACTATAACTTTAGCTACTAAATTTTTGAAGGTTACAGATCCCTTTTGAGATATTTGGCAAAGTTAGAAAATTGCTCTCTATAGAGAGGAGAACAAATAGAAACTTTAAAGAAACTTTTAAGAAAGTTTGGAGGTTGCTTCTCTCAATGATTCTACCAGTAAAGTGTTGATCATTAGTGTTAACTTGCAAATTTTTCTGTAGGCCTTACGAGCAAAGTATGGAATTAGAGATGACATGGTCTTGCCATTTGAGCCGGTGAGTACGTAGATAATTCAGAATATTCACATCCATCTCTTTATCAGAGAAAAAGAAGAGCTAACATGTTTTCCTTATAACAAAATTAATTGGTGGAGTACAAAAATAAGAGAGCGTTTGCTTAAGGATTTACTCACTTTAATTTGATACCTGCTGTGGTAGATAAGAGCAAAAGGAAAACTAACAAGCATTTTCTTACCACCTGGCACCTGCAGTTCTGGAACAAATAGCTTTTTAGCATCACCAATTTTATAGTAGCTTGCTTTGCTAGTATGATCAATTTCCTGGCTTCTAAAGATAAAATTTTGCCCTTTTCATAAATGTTTATTTGTAACCATAATAACTTTAACAAAGTCCTATACAACTCTGTTTTATGTTTCTTGTATTTTCATGTTAGTATCTATAGAAGAAAAACTTTTAAATTCCTAGCAAATGATTTTCATTTCATGAAAGATCCAGAGGAATTAATATAAACCAAAAGCACAACCATCCATGAAACTAGTTGTTTACATCAGCAGTCCCCAACCTTTTTGGCGCCAGGGACTGGTTTTGTGGAAGACAATTTTTCCATGGACCAGCAGGGTGTGGTAGAGGAATGGTTTTGGGATGAAACTATACCACTTTAGATCATCAGGCATTAGATTCTCATAAGGAGCAAGCAACCTAGATCCCTCCATGCACAGTTCACAATAGGGTTCGTGCTTCTATGAGAATCTAATGCCACCCATGATCTGACAGGAGGTGAAGCTCAGGGGGTGATGCTAGCCCATTGCTCACCTCCTGCTGTGCAGCCTGGTTCCTAATGCCATGGACTGGTACCGGTCCACATCCTTGGGGTTGGGAACCCCTGATTTACATCATTTTGCTAGTTTCAGTATGAATTACTTAATTGTATGCCAGTGGAGGATAGAGTGTTGGGAAAGGTGTGCGTCGTGGGGGAAGGGCATTGGGGGTGTTGGTACACAGAGTATGGGTGGTTCCTGTGGAGAGTAGGAGGACAAATTTACATCTGGAAGTTAATCACTCTGTGATTACTTAATGTGTGGCAGTGTCATAATGACATATACAATCTGAAATGACTTAATTGGACATTAGAGGCAAAAGGACTTGTGCCCTGTAGAGCTGTGTGTTCAGTCAGTGTGAACACATTCCTGATTGCTGTTTGCTGCAGGTGCCAGTCATTGAAATCCCAGGTTTTGGAAATCTTTCTGCCGTAACCATTTGTGATGAGTTGAAAATTCAGAGCCAGAATGACCGAGAAAAACTTGCAGAAGCAAAGGAGAAGATATATCTAAAAGGATTTTATGAGGGTGTAAGTAATAATTTTTTTTAGTTTTATTTGAGTTACTCCATGCTCTGTGATTTTCTTAATTAGAAAAAATGTAGAAAAATTTAACATAGTTTCAGCTATACATTGATTTGAGAGCTTAATTATGAGAATGTATTCTATTTCCAAATTTCTAATTTTTGTTTTTATCATGACCTTTGCCTAAAAGCATTTTCAGAAATTGTCTTTTTTGTGCCTTCTAGGAATCTCTATGGAGTGAATTTCTTTTTTTTTTTTTTTTTTTTTTTTGAGACAGAGTCTTGCTGTTGCCCAGGCTGGAGTGCAGTGGCGCGATCTCGGCTCACTGTAGGCTCCGCCCCCCGGGGTTCACGCCATTCTCCTGCCTCAGCCTCCCGAGTAGCTGGGGCTACGGGCGCCCACCATCTCGCCTGGCTAATTTTTTGTATTTTTAGTAGAGACGGGATTTCACTGTGTTAGCCAGGATGGTCTCGATCTCCTGACCTCGTGATCCACCCCCCTCGGCCTCCCAAAGTGCTGGGATTACAGGCGTGAGCCACCGCACCCGGCCTGGAGTGAATTTCTTGACAAGATATTTCAAATTAGTTCATATTACTATGCAGTAAACTTCAAAGGTTTATTAAATGGAGAATACCTGGTCCCTTCTTTTGCTCTTTTAGTTAAGGAGTTCATATTTTAGATAAGCAGTTTTATTCAGTCCATTAATTTATTTATGAATGTCTACTAAATGCCAGGTGAGTTCAACAAACATGTTCTGAACCATTCTTTTCTCCTAATTGTGCATATGTTAATGTGGTTTACATTTCCATGGAAAGAAGGCTAGGCTAGAGAACATAAAAATCCAAACAAGTTGTTAGGTGCTTCAGATTCAAATGAAGATTTTTAAGGACATCAACAAGAGTGTTTTTTAGTTTTAGCTTTCTTACATTTTTCTGGATAACCAAGAATTGGTTACATATCTTTTTTTTGAAGTGACACATATTTTGAATGATGATAAAAGCAACACTTACGTAGCACTTATATATTAATTTACTTAATTCTGAAAATAACCCTATTCTGAAGTAGGCACTCTTATCTCCAATTTACAGATGAGGAAATGGAGGCATAAAGAGATTAACTGATTTACTTGAGATTAGCCAGATAGCCATTGGGAACTGGGATTCAAACTAGGTAGCCTGGCTCTGGGATTTGCATTTGTGTGTGTGTGTGTGTGTGTGTGTGTGTGTGTGTGTGTGTGTGTGTATCTGACAGAGTCTTGCTCTGTCTCCCAGGCTGGAGTGCAGTGGCGCAATCTCAGCTTACTGCAGCCTCCAACTTCCGGGTTCAAGTGATTCTCCTGCCTCAGACTCCCGAGTAGCTGGGACTACAGGCACGTGCCACCATGACTGGCTAATTTTTGTATTTTTAGTAGACACGAGGATTTCACCATATTGGTCAGACTGGTCTCGAACTCCTGACCCCAAGTGATCTGCCCACCTTGACCTCCCAAAATGCTGGGAGTATAGGCTTGAGCCACTGCACCTGGCCAGATTTGTGTTCTTTTTTTTGTTTTTTTTGAGGCTGAGTCTTGCTCTGTCACCCAGGCTGGAGTGGAGTGGCTCAATCTTGGCTCACTGTGACCTCTGCCTCCTGGGCTCAAGCAATTCTCCTGCCTCAGCCTCCCGAGTAGCTGGGATTATAGGGGCCTGCCACCACACCCAGCTAATTCAAATTTGTGTTCTTCATCACTGCACTTATTAAATATAATTTTATAATGTTGGATTAAATAGATATTGAAGTATTTTGGTATGTTAGAGGTTTAGAATGTCAAAAGAGAATGCATGTCTTTTCTACCTAAGATAGAAACAATTTGAGGGAAATATAAGAGTCATGTAGATGAAAATAAGAGTCATGTAGGTGAAAATAAGAGTCATGTAGGTGAAAATACCTGCTTTATTACCAGAGAAAGCTGGAAGGTGATTGAGGCTTAATTGATGGCAACAATAGATAAGCTAATACTTTGCCCTAGAATGTAATTGGCCTATGAAAAAAAGACAGAGGTGAAAGAGTAGGCCTCCTTCTAAGAGCAAGCTTTATCACATGGCCAGGCAAAGAATACTCACCTGCAGCAGGTGGGGTTAGAAAGAGGAGCCTAATGAGATGAAGCCGAATATGCTTAGTTCCTTCAGAAACCACCAGGAATGAGGTGAGTGAGTGTAATTGAAGTCTGTCCATGTGGAAACTTAAGAAGTGGAAGTGAGTATTCCTTCCTAATCATGCTCACACTAGGTATCTCCGTGAAACCTAGTGAGGTGGGTATCACTGACAGAACTATAAGTGTGTTATAAATATTAGTTATCCATGCTATACCAAAATGAAAAATTATTGTTATAAATATGATAAGTTTCATACTAAAAATATTTCGGTGGGCAGAAGCAAATTTAGTTAGGGAAAATTAGGAAAGAAACTCAAGGCAGATTCTAACTGTTTTATATGTGGTTTTTCTCCCTTCTCATCCTTTTAGATCATGTTGGTGGATGGATTTAAAGGACAGAAGGTTCAAGATGTAAAGAAGACTATTCAGAAAAAGATGATTGACGCTGTATGTGATAGGCTATGCTCTGAAGGCTGTTTTAGAAGAGCTGTTAGTTATTAGACTTGACAGTGTTATTAGCAGTGAGTTCTATAGTAGAACCTGGAGCTGTAATAAAAATATAGTTTTGCGGCAGAAAATAGACCTATTTACACTTAACTTGAACATCCCATCTATAATGTTGATAAAGGTAGTGTTCTAAAGTCGATGTGTGCATAGCATGTATAGAGAACTTTGATGATATTTCTGGCAGTGGCCATTTTAGTTACTGGTAGTTACAACCCTTTCTTTCTGTGGTGTTTCTGTCATCCTCCTCTCATCCCTCCATTTTTGTTATAACTCTCTTCTATTTAGCTGAGTTAACCCTTTACATTTTTATTTTTGACAACTTTGTATACCCATAATACAGAGAGACAATGGTCTGTTAGGCTTATTGAAATAAAAAAGCATCAATTTCCTCATCACTTTTCCATAATTTAAATTTCTTTTCCTTGAAGGGGGTAACATTTAATCGTTTTAGTATTGGTCTCTAGCTCTTTTTTTTTTTGAGATGGAGTTTCGCTCTTGTTGCACAGACTGGAATGCAATGGCGCGATCTCAGCTCACTGCAACCTCCACCTCCTGGGTTCAAGTGATTCTCCTGCCTCAGCCTCCTGAGTAGCTGGAATTATAGACATGAGCCACCATGCCTGGCTAATTTTGTATTTGTAGTAGAGATGGGGTTTCTCCATGTTGGTCAGGCTGGTCTCGAACTCCTGACCTCAGGTGATCCACTCGCCTTGGCCTCCCAAAGTGCTGGGATTACAGGCATGAGCCGCCGTGCCCGGCTTATCTCCATCTCTTACAGATCTCTGATCTAAATGCTTGTAATGTGATTTTTTTTTTTTTTCAGGGTTAGGTATCAGCCACTAACCTCCTACTCTTGGCAGGAGTAGGAGGAAGATCAAGGTTACACTCTTTCCCCTACTTTTTGTTTTCTCTAACGTCCCACATTTATTGGTATAGACTACTCCATACCCTGTCTTCTCTGTACACTGTAGTTATAACAAATGTTAGATCAATAGTTATTATTTACATTTTTGAGACATGCCTTATCCATAAATGTAGTATACAATAATTTTTCGTCCTCAGCTTTTGATTTTCCCTGGGATTCATAATTATGTTTATTTTTTAAAAATTCTTTTTTTTTTTTTTTTTTTTGAGATGGAGTCTTGCTCTGTTGCCCAGGCTGGAGTGCAGTAGCGTGATCTCGGCTCACTGCAAGCTCCACCTCCCGGGTTCACGCCATTCTCCTGCTTCAGCCTCCCCAGTAGCTGGGACTACAGGCGCCCACCACCGCGCCTGGCTAATTTTTTGTATTTTTAGTAGAGACGGGGTTTCACCATGGTCTTGATCTCCTGACCTCGTGATCCACCCGCCTCGGCCTCCCAAAGTGCTGGGATTACAGGTGTGAGCCACCGTGCCCAGCCTTAAAAAATTCTTAAAATAAACTTATCAGTACTCCATTTCTCAGCTCTTTTCCAACTGTCTATTTCTTTTCTTACTCAGTTCAAACACATCAGTGTGCTTTCAGTTCAATCTCAGAGAAAGCTCTTCCAGAGCTTTCTGGCTTTAGTCTGAACTGATTGCTTACTGTCCTGATGCACAAATCTTGGATGTTCCTCCACTATTACTAAGAATACCCTTTGCTCCTTTTGAGCTGGATCTCCTGCTTCCTTAATCCCATGTCTATGTCCTTCTTATATTCTTTCTCATTTTGGTGAAGCTCTGCCTCTGATAGCTTTTCTGAGAAAGGGTACCTGGAAGGTAAATTGTTGTGACTTTTCATGTCTGAAATATGTCGTCTATCTTTATATTGGATTGCCTGGGTATAGATTCTGGATTGGAAATAATTTTCCCTTAAAAACCTGAGGGTATTACCTCATCATCTTTTGGTTCATTGATGCTATTAAGAAGTTGAAAACTCTTCTGGTAGTGACTGATGTTTTTCTAAGTAACTTGTTTCCCCTGACTTTGGAGGCTTGTATAATCTTTTTTCTCCCAGTATCCTGAAATTTCATGATTTGCCTTCGGTGTAGGTCAATTTTCATCCATTCTACTGGGTGCTTGGTGGGCTCCTTCAATTTGGAAACTTGTGTACTTCAATTTGGGGAACATTTCTTGACTTTTTTCTTGATTACTTTATTTTTTTCTTATTCTCTATTTTCACTTTTTGAATTCCTACATTCAGATATTGAACCTCTTAGATCCTAGCAGTCCTTTTGGTCCTTTTTGTGGGATAGTCCCTCATCATTTTCTTTCTTAGCTTTTCTTTACTATGTGCTTTTATTTACTATTTGTGTGTGTGTATGAATACAAATTTATAAGAACTTATTTTTAAAGAATCGTATGGAAAATTTCAAATGTATAAAAAAGTAGAGAGTAGAATGATAAATTCCTGTAATACCTATCACCCAGATTCAATAATTACTAATTTGGGGCCAGTTCAATAATTGATTCTTATTTTCTGATTTTTTTTTTTTTTTTTTTTTTTTTTAAGAGACAGTGGTCTTGCCATATTGCCCAGGCTGATCTGGCTTTAGGCTCAAGTGATCTTCCCACTTCAGCTTCTTGAGTAGCTGGGACTACAGGCATGTGCCTCCATGCCTGGCTGATTTGTTGTAGGATGCTGTTCTTGTTTCATAGACGGGACATCTTAATCTTATTTCTCTGAGGAAGACTGTTGATATATAATATATTTGGGTGTAAAAAGAAATGTTTTTGCATATGGGTAGGACATGTCACTAGGCTTCTTCACTGGGGGAGATCTAGAAAGGGCCATTTGGGCCTTGGTGACTCCCGGATGTTGTTTTTTTAGTATTTGCTTTTGGGTTTGTTAGATTTCCCTACAGAAGATTCTGCCAATCTCTAGCTCAAAAGGTCTAAGTGGCCAGGCACAGTGGCTCACACCTGTAATCCCAGCACTTTGGGAGGCTGAGACGGGTGGATCACTTGAAGTCAAGTTTGAGACAAGCCTGGCTAACATAGTGAAACCCTGTCTCTACTAAAAATACAAAAATTAGCCAGGGATGGTAGTGTCTGCCTCTAATTCCAGCTATTCGGGAGGCTGAGGCACGAGAATCGCTTGAACCTGGGAGGCAGAGGTTGCAGTGAGTCGAGATGGCACCACCACACTCCTGTCTGGGCAACAGAGCCCTGTCTCACAACAAACAAAAAAGTCTAAGCAACTGAGCATTTTGGGAGTTGGATGGGAGAAGATAGCTAGGAATGTGAAAGTGCTGACTTTCATTTAACTCCCCTATTTTTACTATGATACTTGTAACTTTGTCTCTAGTTCAGAGACTTTCTTTTACCTTTTCCAGAGAATTAGCCTTTTTTTTTTTTATTTTTTTGGTTCTGGCATAGGTAGGGGCAGTATATGGGGTTCTAACCTCTATTTTATTTTATTTTATCTTGTATTTTTTTTTTTTTTTTTTACCATTTCCCAGATACCCACTTCTTTAAATGACTTTAGTTGGTGCTCCTCTTTTCAGTCTCACCTTATCTCTCTCTTCTCTTCTTTTTCTTTCTTTTTTTTTTTTTTTCGGGGTTTTGCTCTTGTTGCCCAGGCTGCTGGAGTGCAATAGCATGATCTCGGCTCACCACAACCTCTGCCTCTTGGCTCAAGCGATTCTCCTGTCTCAGCCTCCCAAGTAGCTGGGCGTTACAGGTGTGCACCACCATGCCCAGCTAATTTTGTATTTTTAGTAGAGACAGGGTTTCTCCATGTTGGACAGGCTGGTCTCAAACTCTCGGCCTCCCAAAGTGTTGGGATTACAGGCGTGAGCCACCACGCCCGGCCCTTATCTCTATTTCTAGAGCTATTTAATGCCACCAATTTCTGAGTCTCTTTCTATTTAATGCCACCAATTTCTGAGGTACTAGAGTACAGAGTGGATTGCTTTTCAGCTTTTTCTATTGTTATCTTAGGATTCAGATAGCTTTTTAATTTCTGCTAATATATTTGTCATTCATGTTGCTTTTTTGTTTTCAAAATTCAGTTAATACTTTTTCTTCTCTCATTCATTTTGACTTTGTAGGTTCCTGCCATTTGTAAAACCCTCTTTGTTGTCTTTTTATTGGAATTTTGAGAGGGAGTTAAATGTCTGTTTTTAATCTACCATCTTTAAACCAGAATTCCAGCTATTTAATTTCAGCATGAAGAATTGCATTAAAAACAGAGCAGTGAATCATTTTATGAATAATAATGCTGGATTTTATTTTTAAAAATTATCCTAGCCTAAAATGTTTAGGATCATCATAGCATTAAGAGAGATTTATATTTGGTAAGAAGTCAAAAGCATCGTCAATTTTCATGCTTAAAGTATTTAGGATCATAATAGCATTAAGAAAGATTTATATTTGGTAAAAAATCAAAAGCATGGTCAGTTTTCTACTGGAAATTTTTCATGGCACTATAAATCTTTAGTAACAAGATATTCTATGTTTAGTCTTTGTATATCTTTTTTTTTTTTAAGCAGTAGTTTATAAGAAGGATAAAAAGCTGCCATAGGGCTGTGCACAGTGGCTCACGGCTGTAATTCAAACACTTTGGGAGTCTGAGGTGGAATACTTGAGCCCAGGCGTTGAAGACCAGCCTGGGCAACATAGTGAGACCCTATTTCTATAAAAAAATTTAACAATTAACTGGATGGGTTGACATGTGCCTGTAGTCCCAGCTACTCAGGAGGCTGCAGTGTAAAGTAGAAGGGTCACATGAGCCTGGAGGTTGAGGTTGTAGTGAGCCATGATAGTGCCCTGGGTAACAGAGCAAGACCCTATCTGTCAAAATAAAAACAAAACAAAAAAAACACAAAACCCCAAAAAACTGTCATAGGAAGCCCAACCTTCAAACCATAGGATTCGAAACTGCTAACCATCTTTTGTGTGTTTTTTTTCCTTTTTGTTCACTTTTTAATTTTTCACTGAAACGAAATAATCAGTAGCTAGAGAAAGTGATCCACTTGATGAAGATTCATGCCTTTTTAAAAGCAAGTGTTACATAGGAGGAAAGGTAGAAGATAACTGACCCTGGGAAGGCGGGGAAGACATAATGAAAATGTGGGGTTTCAGTTATTGGTAGTATAGCATTTTTTTAAAGTAATTTTTATCCTTGAGGAATGAAGATTGATTTGACATAGCATCTAATATATGTTTATTTACCTTCCTTTAGGGAGATGCACTTATCTACATGGAACCAGAGAAACAAGTGATGTCCAGGTCATCAGATGAATGTGTCGTGGCTCTGTGTGACCAGTGGTTAGTCTCTCTTATAGCAAGAAAATTCCCCTAGTCTATTTGCTCACCTTTGACTTAAAAAAAAACCACATCAATTTGTCCACTCCCAGGTACTTGGATTATGGAGAAGAGAATTGGAAGAAACAGACATCTCAGTGCTTGAAGAACCTGGAAACGTAAGATGGGAGAAAGTGATGAAGGAGGAAAAAGGAGATGAAAAATGTGGAAACAGTAAAGTTGAAATGCAACAAAAAAATGAACCAATAAAGATAAACTTTGTCTTTTGCTCTTTTCTAGATTCTGTGAGGAGACCAGGAGGAATTTTGAAGCCACCTTAGGTTGGCTACAAGAACATGCTTGCTCAAGAACTTATGGTCTAGGTAAACAAACTTGAAATTTTTCTGTTTGGATAACTTTGCCAGTTACACAGAAAATATACATTTTTACCTTTTTTCCCCCCCTCAATTCTAGTGTTTTCTGAATTGAAAGCAAGAAGTTTTCTTTGGAGGGTCTTGAAAACTAGGATATAGTCCACTATCATCTACTGTGGGGTAGAAATATGCCCTGTCTAATCTATATAGATTTTGTGGTGTGACTTTTTTATGGAGAGACTCCAAACTTCAACCATTTGTCTTTTTTTTCTTTTTTTGAGACAGAGTCTTGCTCTGTCGCCTAGGCTGGAGTGCAGTGGCGCGATCTCAGCTCACTGCAACCTCTGCCTCCTGGGTTCAAGCGATTCTCCTGCCTCAACCTCCCGAGTAGCTGGGATTGCAGGTACCTGCCACCATGCCTGGCTAATTTTTTTTGTACTTTTAGTAGAGATGGGGTTTCACCATGTTGGCCAGTTTGGTCTTGAACTCCTGACCTCAGGTGATCCACCTGCCTCGGCCTCCCAAAGTGCTGGGATTACAGGCGTGAGCCGCCGTGCCTGGCCCATTTTGTCTTTTATCTACCATTTTATTAATTATTCAAGAATAATTTAAGAGCTTCCTAAATAAGTAGCTTTGTAAATGCTATAGCCCCCTTCTTAAAAATGTGGATTCTGTAGATGAAATGTCTCTTAGGTTCCTCATGTGTTACTTTTTATTTTTCAGGCACTCACCTGCCTTGGGATGAGCAGTGGCTGATTGAATCACTTTCTGACTCTACTATTTACATGGCATTTTACACAGTCGCACACCTATTGCAGGGGGGTAACTTGCATGGACAGGCAGAGTCTCCGCTGGGCATTAGGTTGGTAAACAGATAAGGGAAAGAAGCATAATTTGTCAGTAAGAGTTGTGATATTTGATTTACGTATTGAAATGTTTTAATAAGATTTATTTCACAGAATTTTGTCGTGATGTTTTTGCTTTTTTACTGTTGAACTGGGAAAAATTAATAAATAGCCCCTTACTATCATCATCTATTCTTCATTCTTTTTTTTTTTTTTTTTTTTTGAGACAGAGTCTCGCTCTGTCGCCCAGGCTGGAGTGCAGTGGCGCAATCTCGGCTCACTGCAACCTCCTCCTCCCGGGTTCACGCCATTCTCCTGCCTCAGCCT
This sequence comes from Symphalangus syndactylus, assembly GCF_028878055.3. Classification (NCBI taxonomy): domain Eukaryota; kingdom Metazoa; phylum Chordata; class Mammalia; order Primates; family Hylobatidae; genus Symphalangus; species Symphalangus syndactylus. The sequence continues at coordinate 40,722,212 of NC_072429.2, forward strand.
CTCCGAGTAGCTGGGACTACAGGCGCCCGCCACCACGCCCGGCTAATTTTTTGTATTTTTAGTAGAGACGGGGTTTCACCGTGGTCTCGATCTCCTGACCTCGTGATCCGCCCGCCTCGGCCTCCCAAAGTGCTGGGATTACAAGCGTGAGCCACCGCGCCCGGCCTATTCTTCATTCTTATGGAAGCTGTTGTCCTTATTTGTTCCTGTAACTACATTAAGAAAGAGATTCCTAATCCATGGTTAGATTCAGGTATTGATTCTCCCAAAGAAATTACATATATATATAATAGTTTGTTTTATTTTTAATACAGACCGCAACAGATGACCAAGGAAGTTTGGGATTATGTTTTCTTCAAGGAGGCTCCATTTCCTAAGACTCAGATCGCAAAGGAAAAATTAGATCAGTTAAAGCAGGAGTTTGAGTTCTGGTATCCTGTTGATCTTCGTGTCTCTGGCAAGGATCTTGTTCCAAATCATCTTTCATATTACCTTTATAATCATGTGGCTATGTGGCCGGAACAAAGGTGAATGATGAAATAGGTGTGGACTAGATGTATTGATTGTCAGTAGGGGTGTCTTGTGGCTTCAAATATCTAAGAAATTATTGTGGAGGGGATGGTATAGATAGATTTGCCAGTTACATTCTTTTTCTTATCTTAAATGTGTACTAAAGCAGAAAGGCCACCTCCTATCTCTTCCATCCAGAAATCCACATACCTACCCCAGGCACCAAAGCATGTCATATCTCAGGTGCATTGCTGGTCTGCTAGTAATTCATTTGACCTGTTAAATGCAGGAATAATTCTAGAACATTAGAATTGGAAAGAACCTTCTCTTTAGAGCGGAGAGCCCCAAGATTCCAGCATTAGTTGTAGTAACATTCTGACTAGAGTCTGTTTCTTCAGAGTAATCCTTCTGTCCTTTTCCCTCTTTACCCAGACGTGTCTACTTTTCCCTCTAGTCCCTCAAGTAGCTGAGGAAACAAACCTCTCAGTCTGTTCACATTTTATTTCATAAAACCAAAACAATTTCTTATGCCTTCTTGTATTTAGAATAAAATTACATTTTTTCCTTCAAGAATAAAACGAAGATTTTGAAGTAGAGGAATAAAATAAATTTTTTTTTTTTGAGACAGAATCCAGGCTGGAGTGTAGTAGCACGATCTCAGCTTGCTGCATCCTCTGCCTCCCGGGTTCAAGCAATTCTCCTGTCTCAGCCTCCCGAATATTTTTTATTTTTTTGAGACAGAGTTTTGCTCTTGTTGCCCAGGCTGGAGTGCAATGGTGTGATCTCAGCTCACTGCAACCTCTGCCTCCTGGGTTCAAGCGATTCTCCTGCCTCAACCTCCTGAGTAGCTGGAATTACAGGTGTGCACCACTACGCCTGGCTAATTTAGTATTTTTAGTAGAGACGGGGTTTCACCGTGTTAGCCAGGCTGGTCTCGAACTCCTGACCTCAGGTGATCCACCCGCCTTGGCCTCCCAAAGTGCTGAGATTACAGGCATGAGCCACCGTGCCCAGCCCAGAGGAATAAAATAAATTTAATGTAGTTCTTACAATACTTGTCATCCACTGTTATTACTTACCTAATTTATTTATTTTTCGACAGAGTCTCACTCTGTCATTCGGGCTGGAGTGCAATGGCACGATCTTGGCTCACTGCAGCCTCAACTTTGTGGACTCAAGTCATCCTCACACTTCCGAGTAGCTGGGACTAGCCACATGTCACCTTGCCTGGCTAATTTTATTTTTTGTAGAGATGAGGTCTCACTTTGTTGCCCAGGCTGGTCTCAAACTCCCGGACTCAAGCGATCCTCCCAAAGTACTCAGATTACAAGTATGAGCCACCGTGCCTGGCCCTAGTATTTTTCTCTATTGTTTACAATGCATTTATAGGCAAATTGGTATCTCAGAAGTATTCTTTACCAATAAGTTGAATCTTTATTCCTTTGCACCAACTTTTTTCACATTTGTTAGGTTTTTAAAAATTACAAATAAGTATTGACATCAAGAGCTTATGCCAGGTACTTTTAAAATCACTTTTAATAACTCTTTTTACTACAGCTTTTCGAGGAAGGTCTTTAATATCCATGTCTGTAGGCAGGGAACTGTACTGAGGAATAAAGAGGAACAAATCATAACCCAAAGCTACCCAGCTAATGAAGATAGTACAAGTATGCAAACCCAGAGAGATTGGCTCCACAACTCTTGCTCTCAACCCCCATATGATTTCATTGCTAGAATGAATGAATGACATGTACATAGTTTGAAAATTTAAAGAGTACCTAAAGGCAAAAAGTTAAAAGTGAACTTTCATCCTTGCCTGCACACTACTCTGTTTCCCAAAATTCATCATGATGCTATTGATTTCTTGTGATTTTATATACCAGCATCTGATATCTCTATTTGTTAATGTATACAAAGATACCACATTGTTTACACTGTTCTGTCTTATGTTTTCACATATATATGTGTGTGTATATATATGTGTGTATATATGTGTATATGTGTGTGTGTATATATATGTGTGTATATATATGTGTGTGTGTGTGTATATATACATTTTTTTGAGAAGGAGTCTCGTTTTGTTGCCTAGGCTGGAGTGCAGTGGCGCGATCTTGGCTTACCGCAACCTCTGCCTCCCGGGTTCAAGCAACTGTCTGCCTCAGCCTCCCCAGCAGCTGGGATCACAGGCGCCAGCCACCACACCCGGCTAATATTTGTATTTTTAGTAGCGATGGGGCTTTACCATCCTGGCCAGGCTGGTTTTGAACTCCTGGCCTCGTGATCCACCCGCCTCGGCCTCCCAAAGTGCTGGGATTACAGGCGTGAGCCACTGCGCCCGGCCTTCACATATATTTTTAAGATCTTTTTATATCCATATGTGTAGCCCCACCTAAGTAGTTACATCATTGTATACCTGTATCCTAGTTTATGTAGCCAGTCCTTTGATTTGTTTTCACTTCCTATTACAAAAAGCACTATAGTATATATCCTTGCACTTTTATCTTAGCAAACCTTTATGAGTCTATTAGCTTTTACCTCAAAATTTTAAGCCATAACTATCATCTTTGTTTCTTATTTTCTGTCTTTAAACATTTATCTGTGAAGTGACAAATGGCCTACAGCTGTGAGAGCAAATGGACATCTCCTCCTGAACTCTGAGAAGGTAAGGCTTATTGCATCTTAAAAGTTTAAAATTCTGTGGAAGGCTTTTCAGATTTAGAGTGTTGCACTTTTTTAAAAATATGTATAAGAAATAATGTATCCAGGTGTGGTGCCTCATGCCTGTAATTCCAGAGCTTTGGGAGGCCAAGGTGGGAGGATCATTTGAGGCCAGGAGTTCAAGACCAGCCTGGACAATATAGTGAGACCCCATCTCTACCAAAAAATTAGTAAATAAATAAGAAATAATATGAATTAATCAGAGTTAAAAATCTTCTAATTAGCACATTTAGGACTAAGCATAAATTAATATTTTTTTGAGACAGAGTCTCGCTGTCTCCCAGGCTGGAGTGCAGTGGCGCCATATCGGCTCACTGCAAACTCCGCCCCCTGGGTTCACACCATTCTCCTGCCTCAGCCTCCCAAGTAGCTAGGACTACAGGCAGCCGCCACCACGCCTGGCTAATTTTTTTTTTGTATTTTTAGTAGAGACGGGATTTCACCGTGTTTGCCAGGATGGTCTTGATCTCCTGACCTCATGATCCACCCGCCTCGGCTTCCCAAAGTGTTGGGATTACAGGCATGAGCCACTGCGCCTGGCCTATAAATTAATTTTTATCTTTAAAATTGAGCAAGGGAGTAGATAGTATTAACTGAAGAGAGAGATAGGGAAAAGTTACCTATTTATAACATTTGTATTTAGAGTGGCCAAAGGTGACACAAATTGAAACTGAAGTAAAGAGAGAAAAAGTGAGACAGACAGGGACAAGAATCATAAAGAGCTTAGCATTGTGACCCAGAAGAGTTTTCTTTTCCTTTTTTTTTTTTTTTTTTTTTTGTTGTTGTTGTTGTGGTGACAGAATCTCACTCAGCACAGGCTGGAGTGCAGTGGCATGATCTTGGCTCACTGCAACCTCCATCTCCCAGATTCAAGCGATTCTCTTGCCTCAGCCTCCTGAGTAGCTGGGATTACAGGTGCATGCCACCATGCCTGGCTAATTTTTGTTTTTTTCCATAGAGATGGGGTTTCGCCATGTTGGCCAGGCTGGTCTTGAACTCCTGACCTCAAGTGATCCTCCTGCCTCGGCTTCCCAGAGTGCTGCGATTACAGGCATGAGCCACTGCACTTGGCCCTTTTTTTTTTTTTTTTTTTCCACAAATCCACTTTTATTGACTTTTCATTAGTTTAAATCCTCGAGGGGTACAGCGTCACTCTGATTCTGTGTCCAGTAGCCTTAGCAGGAAGATTGTTTAGGAATTTGGCATGAACCATGCTACTGTTCCCGTGGGCCTGAGTTACCTTTCCCCAGATTACTCTGGTTTTGTTTGGTTTGCTGCCAGGAGTCACCGTCTGGTTCTTTGCTTTGTATACATAGCATATCTCTTGCCCAAATAGAATTCTGTTTCATCTTGAGCATAAACACCTTCAAATTTTTTCTTTTTCTTTCTTTCTTTCTTTTTTTTTTTTTTTGAGACAGAGTCTCGTACTGTTGCCCAGGGTGGTATGCAGTGATGTGATCTCGGCTCGCTGAAACTTCCACCTCCTGGGTTCAAGCGATTCTCCTGCCTCAGCCTCCCGAGTAGCTAGGATTACAGGTGCCTGTCACCACACTCGGCTAGTTTTTTGTATTTTTAGTAGAGACTGGGTTTCAGTATGTTGGCCAGGCTGGTCTCGAACTCCTGAGCTCAAGTGATCCACCCGCCTCGGCTTCCCAAAGTGCTGGGATTACAGATGTGAGCCACCATGCCCAGCTAACACCTTCAATTTTAAGAAGAGCTGTGTGTTCTGGAGACATTGCTCATAGCCAGCAAAAATGGCCTTGGACCACAGCCTTCCAGCCATATTTCCTTTTGGAAGTGCTGCTCCCAGCAGGCCTCCATAGTATCAAAGACGATGGGAAGAGCTATTTTTCTTAGTAAGTTGAGAAAATGGCTTGGTGCTTTTTGTTTTATACTGTGACTGGCCACTAAATTAGTAGAATGATAGAATTTTGGAGTCTGTAAGATTTTTAGGTGTCATGTAATGCTCCTTCCCAAGCAGTATAGTAGTCCTCTCTATGCTTCTGCTGTTACTATCACTACTGTTACTGTTAATAATGTGGGTGATTTTTTTTAAACAGACTGCATAGGACTTTATCTTATTAATCAATATCCTCAATAGGAGGTTATACAAACTTGACAGACCCCTCACTTGCCCCTATGATACTTCTGTGCAAATTAGAGAAGGGCACCCCTCCTTGATTAAAAAAAAGATACAAAATTATTTATTCCTCATTAATAAAAATGGTAACAAATTATATTTGTTACAACCAGTGAATTTTGTTGTAACCAACAGAATAGCAATGACAGTATTAGTTGTCATAAGTGTCTATATGTCATAATGAAAATAGTTGTAGGGGGCTGGGCGCGGTGGCTCATGCCTATAATCCCAGCACTTTGGGAGGCCGAGGTGGGTGGATCACCTGAGGTCAGGAGTTCAAGACCAGCCTGGCCAACGTGGTGAAACTCCATCTCTACTAAAAATACAAAAAATTAGCCGGGCCTGGTCGTGGGCGCCTGTAATCCCAGCTATAGGCTGAGGCAAGAGAATCGCTTGAACCCGAGAGGCAGAGGTTACAGTGAGCCGAGAACGTGCCATTGCACTCAGGCCTTGCGTGACAAAAGTGAAACTCCGTCTCAAAAAAAGAAAAAAAAAGAGAAAATAGTTGTAGCTTTAAACAAACGGCAGATGATGTAAATTGTATTATGTAACATCAGACTTAGCCTGTGCCCTAATATTGAAAGGTAATAAAAAATGTTCCTTTAAGATAATCTATGGCCGGGTGTGGTGGCTCACGCCTGTAATTCCAGCACTTTGGGATGCCAGGGCGGGCAGGTCACGAGGTCAGGAGTTAGAGACCAGCCTGACCAACATGGTGAAACCCCATCTCTACTAACAGTACAAAAATTAGCTGGGCATGATGGCGTGCGCCTGTAATCCCAGCTACTCAGGAGGTTGAGGTAGGGGAATCCCTTGAACCCGGGAGGCAGAGGTTCCAGTGAGCCGAGATTGCGCCACTGCACTCCAGCCTGGGTAACAGAGCAAGACTCTATCTCAAAAAAAAAAAAAAAAAAAAGAAAAATAGGTAATCTATATTAGACTGAAAAACTGCTGTTCAGAAGCACAGGCGGTTTTAATAGATTTTGTTAGCTCAATAAGGAACCTTTGATTATTGAACTCATTTCTTCTTTGTAAGTCAAAGAGGAACAATACATTTATTATTCTTGTTAGAACATGACATTTTCTTTGGCTGTCTGAAAGTTGTTGTACTATCCTGATTTTATTAGAACAAGATATGTATTGCCATGTAGGATAATAGAAAACTGATATAATCATCATTTCCTTTTGATATCAGCATAGTTATACTAATGACATTAGTTTTAAAACAATAAAGATTGCTAGGCTGTGAGTGGTGCCTCTTCCGATGCATTGCCCTAAGGCAGAGCACAACTTGAACAACTGATTTTTGTGACCCTAATGATAGGAGGGTTCCTAAAATCATAACTCCAACCTCATGAGCTGGTCCATTCCATTTCTGAATGATTCTGATTGCCGTAAAGCTCTTTCTTAGGTAACCAGCTGGTGTTCTGGAGTTATAGTGGAATCATTACGTATGTCTAACCCAGACAGTATAGGCTAAATCACGGTGGACTGAGTGTGAGTCTGGAGGTCCTCTCCTAGCTGTGTCACTGATAGCTGAGTAACCTTAACAAGCCACTTTATTGGGCGAAATTCAGTTTTCACCTCTCTAAAATTAGTGTAATATCTTTTCCTTTCCATATTTCGAATTCCTTTTTGTTTTTATCTGGTTATGGCCAACCTAGTTAATTTTATTTGGCTGATTTGGTTTATTTATATTACTGTTATTAATGCTTGATCACTGACTCTCTATTTCAGATGTCAAAATCCACAGGCAACTTCCTCACTTTGACCCAAGCTATTGACAAATTTTCAGCAGATGGTGAGTAAACATTTTCCTTATTGCTGTTCTATAGGGTCCAATTCTCCTCAGATTATAGAAGACATGTTAAAATTGGTGTTTTAATTTTACTTTCTGTTTTGCTTTTAACAAAATTTTAAAATCTTAATGTTTCCTTTGTGGATGAGCAACATAATATTTAATATATAAGAATTGCTGACATGATGTGTTCAGGAACAAATCAAGCTGAAGTTACTTTGAGTCTTCCTTTAATGAACTCAGTATCATTGCTAAGATTCAAGACTTGTTTTGTAGAGATGTTGAGTATGGGCCAAGCGCAGTGGCTCATGCCTGTAATCCCAGCACTTTGGGAGGCCGAGGTGGGTGGATCACCTGAAGTCAGGAGTTCAAGACCAGCCTTGCCAACATGGTGAAATCCTGTCTCAACTAAAAACACACACACACAAAAAAATTAGCTGGGCATGGTGGCGGGTGCCTGTACTCCAGGCTACTTTGGGAGGCTGAGGCAGGAGAATCACTTGAACCCAGGAGGCGGAGGTTGCAGTGGGCCGAGATTGCACCATTGCACTCCAGCTTAGGTAACAAGAGTGAAACTCTGTCTCAAAAAAAAAATGTTGAGTATGAAGGAAGCTTTTCCAAGATATTTCCTCTGTATTTGGTATTCCATTCTTATTAACTGAGACAGAGTCTCGCTCTGTCACCCAGGCTGGAGTACAGTGGCATGATCTTGGCTCACTGCAACCTCCATCTCCGGGGTTCAAGCGATTCTTGTGCTTCAGCCTCTCAAATAGCTGGGATTACAGGCATGTGCCTGCACGCTTGGCTAATTTTTGTATTTTTAGTAGAGACAGGGTTTTGCCATGTTGGCCAGGCTGGTCTCAAACTCTTGGCCTCAAGTGGTCCACCCTCCTTGGCCTTCCAAAGTGCTGGGATTATAGGCATGAGCTGCCATGCCTGGCCTGTATTTGGTATTCCTAAATGTGTCTTGAACCTGGGAACATTGATTTTTTCAGAAAATTGTTTTTTTGTCTGGCCTCAGTCCTATTCATTTTATTATTATTGTGTCAAGAGAAGAAATGCACTATCCTGAAAGAACCATTCATTTCTTATATAATTAGTCATTGGTCATCATGGTACTTCTTTTTATTGGCCATGGCTAACTCAGTTTGTGTTCTCAGTATTTTGATTGGACACCGAAGCCAAAGACGGTACTGTATCCAAATAATATAGTTAGTCTGTTTCTTACAAGATATATAAGCAATTATGAAACCACTTTATGTATATATTAGGATTGAATAAATAAGTAAACAGGTAGATAATGAGAACCTCTGCCTCACAGAGCTCACTATCAGAAAAAGAAGCTATAAATAAGAGAAAATGCTAGAATGAGCCCTATGGGGTCAGATTGGATTTGGTGATAAAAGTATGAGCTCATGATTTTTATTCTGTGTATAGATATATAGATATAAAACTAAACGGCTGGGTGTGGTGGCTCACGCCTGTAATCCCAGCCTTTGGGAGGCCGAGGTGGGCAGATTACCTGAGGTCGGGAGTTTGAGACCAGCCTGACCAACATGGAGAAACCCTGTCTCTATTAAAAGTACAAAATTAGCCAGGTGTACAAAAGTACAAAATTAGCACATTCCTGTAATCCCAGCTACTCAGGAGGCTGAGGCAGGAGAATTGCTTCAATCTGAGAGGCGGAGGTTGCACTGAGCCAAGATCGCGCCATTGCATTCTATCCTGGGCAACAAGAGTGAAACTCCGTCTCAAACAAACAAAAAACATAGATATGTGTATGTATGGGTTAGTATACAAATACGAACTGTTAAATGGAAAAGGCAAAGTGTAGAACCTGAATGCTTTGATTGGACGCCAGTGCTGAAGACAGAAATAACTACATAATGAGTTCTCTCTCTTTTTTTTTTTTTTTTTTTTTTTGTGCAACCATATAGTGTTCCATTGTAGGGATATCCTACAGTTTAATTGATGGACTTTTAGGTTTTTTTTTTTCAGTATTTTAGAATGGAAGATTTTGGTAGTACTGAGAGTGAGAATTGAAAAAGTAAAGTTTTATTAGTGGTAAACTTGTAAGAACCTAGTTTCAAAACTGAGAAAAATTCATATGCATTTGTACACATAAGGCACCAGTGTGTATTCTCATGCATTAAAATGTATTTTGCTACCTCTAAATGAGGCTGGGATGTTGATAAGAAAACCACAATGAAATGTATATCTTTATCCCCAGTTTATCAGTTTCTATCTCTGCCTCATTAAAGATCACTTTATCTCATTAACTCAACATGCCTGAGAAGAAATGCATATTGGTGCTTAGTGGATGCAAATCAATATGGATGGTTCGAATATTTTAACATCACGGTTAGGGATGCTACTTTTTGGTGATTTTAAATTTTGTTGTTGATCCAGGACAGTCCTTTAAAGCATTTGTTAATTTATATATGGGCTTTGCAAGGTACCCAACTGGACACATAGGACACAATTGATACTCAGTAACCATATTTTTAATGCATTGAATTTTTTTTTCTTCTTCCAGGAATGCGTTTGGCTCTGGCTGATGCTGGTGACACTGTAGAAGATGCCAACTTTGTGGAAACCATGGCAGATGCAGGTATTCTCCGTCTGTACACCTGGGTAGAGTGGGTGAAAGAAATGGTTGCCAACTGGGACAGCCTAAGAAGTGGTCCTGCCAACACTTTCAATGATAGAGTTTTTGCCAGGTAATCTGTAGATCCGAATCATTTCGTGTTTTAGAATTACTTAGTCCTGGTGCATTTTTAAGTTTTCTTTTTCTTTTTTTTTTTTTTTTTAAATAAAATAAACTAATGATAATCATAGCTAGTATTCATTGAAGGCTTACTTGTGCCAGGTACTATGCTAAGTATTTTGCGTCCATTATCTGACTTTAACCTCAAAGCAACCTTATATAATACAGATATTATTAGCTCTATTTTATAAATAAACTGAAGCTTAGAACAATTAAGTATTTCCTTAAATGCCTTAAAGCTAGTAGTTGCAAACTTGGGATGTGAACTTGCGCCTGTCTGTCTTGAAAGTCTGTTCTCATAACCATTTTACCATGTTGTCTTGTTTTAGAGTAGGGCAAAATGGTTAAAGGAAAAGTAGATTAAAAGAAAAGGATAAATATCTTAGGAGTCATCCTACGCACTGGTATCATAAAGATGAATGAGACATTATCCTTATTGTCTAGCAAGAGAGACAAACACCCAGTTTCTAAGTACAATAATAGAGATAAGGAGAATTCAGAGATGTCATGTGACTTCTGGGTTTCTTTTTTTTTTCTTTTTTTTCCTGAGACAGAGTCTTGCACTGTCACCCAGGCTGGAGTGCAATGGCACAATCTCGGCTCACTGCAACCTCCGCCGGGTTCAAGCTATTCTTCTGTCCCAGCCTCCCTACTAGCTGGGATTATAGGTGCCTGCCACCAAGTCTGGCTAATTTTTTGTATTTTTAGTAGAGACGGGGTTTCACTATGGTGGCCAGGCTGGTTTCGAACTCATGACCTTGTGATCCACCTGCCTCAGTCCCCCAAAGTGCTGGGATTACAGGCGTGAGCCACTACGCCCGGCCAAATTCTGGGTTTCTTGAAAAATAAACAATGTTTTCAGGGAGAGGAGAAAGTGTGGATACGCCATGGAAAGGGTCTGATATTTATTTGAAGTACATTATCTGGTGGGCAGAGGTAGGAGATGAAACAGGTTGGGGCCAGATTAGGCCAAATTAAGAAGGACCTGGATTGGTATGAGAAAATTTTTTTCTAATATCCAGTATTAGTTATTGTAAATGCAATAATTAAAACCTGGTTATGGCCAGGCACTGTGGCTCATGCCTGTAAACCCGGCACTTTGAAAGGCTGAGGTGGGAGAATTGCTTGAGCCCAGGAGTTTGAGACCAGCCAGGGCACCAAAGTGAGATCCTGTCTCTACAAAAAAACAAACAAACAAAAAATAGCTGTGTGTGGTGGCTTGCGCCTGTAGTCCTAGTACTTGGGAGGCTGAGGTGAGAAGATCCTTTGAGCCTAGGAGTTCGAGGCTACAGTGAGCTGTGATCATACCACTGCATTCTGGCCTAGGTGACAGAGAGAGACCCTGTCTCAAAAAAAAAAAAAACCCAAAACTAGGCTACAACCTTAGTTAAGCTATTTTCATATTGCATTTTGGGCTTTGTAAGAATAAAGTGTCCATCAAGAAGCATCATTTATTATGTCATAAACAGGAGCCCTAAGCAGTGTCAGATGACAGTACTTAAGGATGAATAGACAATAGAGAGACTGCAGTAATTTGTTTTAAGGAATGCAAAGATGTTGTTGTGTTGAGTAGTTTTAAATGTTTCGGACATTGTTCTCATTTTATTGCTTAAATAAGCAGTATTTTAAATTTGTATATTAAAAAGCAGTATTTTAAATTTGCATATGCAGCAGTTTTTTATAGCTATGTATAAGTGCCTTTAAACTCAATAACCTTTTTTCCACCCCTATTCAATAGTGAATTGAATGCAGGAATTATAAAAACAGATCAAAACTATGAAAAGATGATGTTTAAAGAAGCTTTGAAAACAGGGTTTTTTGAGTTTCAGGTAGGCTGTTGATTCTTTTGGTAGCTATAAAACATGTCAATGTGAACATTATATATTTTCCCCCTTTTTCCTTCCTGCTATAGTACAATTACTCGCCTAAAGTGTAGACTGAAAATCCTGCCAGAAAAATTTTAAATTCTTCAATAAATTGTGATTTTAAGTTATTATCTTTGGTATTTTTTCTGTTGTGTCCATTTAATTTAATAATTCTGCTCCTAGTTAAGCTATGAGCATTAATATAAAGGAGATTAAATCTAAAATTCAGCTATACTTTCCAGGAAAACATTTCAAAATTGATAAAAAACAAGGCAAAATTGTAATTAATTGCCATTAGTTTGAGAGCAAGCGTTTTCTAGGTTCTCCACAAGGTGTCAGTATTTCCTCAAGTTTGGCATTTAAAGGGCTTAAAAATGTAGCTTTACGCAATGAGCTATGTAAAATATCACATTGAGATTTATATAACTTGGTTTTCAGAGATGTGGTTAAATAAAGATAAATGGCTGAGCATAGCAATGTGTTGTATTTATAGTCTTTTTTTATATTTAATATCCTATATGCTGCTAAGAGCAGTCACCCTTAATATACAGTTAAAGTTGTTCAACTTTTATGTCTCAGTTACAGACTGTCTGTAAAAAAATTCTTTTTTTGAGAATTATTAGTATAAAACTACCATGTACTTTGGACAAAGATAAATACTTGCAGATTCTTAAAGTAAAACCTTTACAGTAATTTGTTATGGATTTTTAAAAGACTAGAAACTTAAAAATGTATTAAAACCAAGATTCTGAAATTTTTCCCTTTATTTTTATTTTAAAGAAGGTGAGGGAAATGGTAAATAATTTCAAATTTTATAGGCTGCAAAAGATAAGTACCGTGAATTGGCCGTGGAAGGGATGCACAGAGAACTTGTGTTCCGGTTTATTGAAGTTCAGACACTTCTCCTCGCTCCATTCTGTCCACATTTGTGTGAGCACATCTGGACACTCCTGGGAAAGGTACCTTTATGCATTTAAAATGTTTTGATTTTGGCTTCATTAAATAAGTGTTGTGCTAATATTGTTACTTAAGAGAGAAAGTCTGAAAGTGAGTAATTCAAGAGTAATGCTGGATTCAGCATCATAATTATGACAGGTTAAACCAGAGCTATCTCCTATTCAGATGGATATATGTGCCCTTATTTATATACACACAGTGTATACATATTTTTAAAAGGTGAAAATATTGAGAAAGATATAAACAATTGTTATGAGCTGCTTAAAAACAAAGATATAGGTGTATATTTGCGTAAGTATTCTTGTTTTATATAAAACTTCTGGCATACATAGGACTTAATATTCAGGGATATTAGCATTCTTACTATGAATATAAATTCAGTTATTTCTCCCAGGCTTGCAGATAAATAGATTGGCTGGTTAATAACTCCTTTCCAGCCATATTAGCTAGGCTCTTTTGTATTTTTAAATGCATGAACAATACAGAAATGTGCTCATGATCTATATACCAAATAACCATACTTGAATACTGGATGTATTAGCAGGATAAAAACCGAGTGTATGCATAATTTATATAATAATGATTAAATTTAGGCAAATTAGCATTACATAATTTTCTTTGAAAGTGAGCATATGTGTGTGGGTATTAATATGCTTGTACAAATGGATGCTAATTAAGAAGGTAGTGTCAGACTTCACAGCTTGAATTCTAGGGAACATTAGATCAGGGACTGTGCAAGTGTGTTATGTGTAGTCAAGTTTGAACTCTGAGCACACAATTACAGATGGTATCCTTGGTATGAAACTATAATCAAGAACCATAAAATAGTTATATTGCCTAATCTCACTGAAGTTTTTTTTGTTTTTCTTTTTTTAAAAGCCTGACTCAATTATGAATGCTTCATGGCCTGTGGCAGGTCCTGTGGATGAAGTTTTAATACACTCCTCACAGTATCTCATGGAAGTAACACATGACCTTAGACTACGGCTCAAGAACTATATGATGCCAGCTAAAGGGAAGGTAAAGTCTTTTTTTTTTAAAAAAAAAAAAAAAGATTATTCCTTAAAAGTTATTGATCAGATAACATTTAACAGTAATGAAAGTTGAAAAGATTTTCATTAATGGTGAAGACCGTGGTGGTGTATGTTGGGGGAGGGTTCTTCTCATTTTTGGTTTATATAAAAGCTATTGAATGTTTTTCCTTTCTTTTACCATGTAGAAGACTGACAAACAACCCCTGCAGAAGCCCTCACATTGCACCATCTATGTGGCAAAGAACTATCCACCTTGGCAACATACCACCCTGTCTGTTCTGCGTAAACACTTTGAGGTGATGCTCTCAGTAGACTTTTTCCCCCCGATGGTGTTGTATGCTCCCTATGTTGTTTTTGTTTTTAGGATGTTGGCAATGTCTGGAAGAAGAAAGATAGGCAGGTTTGTTTCATTCCCTCTAGGCAGAGAGCATCCTTATGTTATTCTTCGTGGCTCTTAAATGGATGCTGAGGGAAAAGCTGCTGTTTTCCTCTCATTTCCGAAAAATTTATACAAAAATACATTGGATCTAGTTGAATGTAATCAAAAGAATTGGGGGTTTTCATATGTGTAGTTGAAATGATGAAATAAAAGGACAGAGTTTGCCTTTGGAATTTGTTGTAACTTGAGCAGTGGGAGTCATTCATTAAATTTATTCATTCATTATATTCATTCATTAAATTATTTCAATTATTGTTTGGAAAAAAGTGAAGCTTTGTTCTTGAGTACTTTAAATGTTGTTTGGTTTGATAATTACCTATAGAAATGTAGAGCTTGAAGACATTTTTGGCTGTGCCAGGTAATGATATATCCACTTAAAGGAAAAAAAAAAAATCCACTTAAAGGGAACTCAATAACTTAGATCTAAGTTTTCCTGAAAGAAAAAAATCTATTTTTCCTCTGCATTCAAAATGTAGAAACAAAGTATGTTTATGGACTTTGGCTTTTTTGCTTAGGTTATTAAAACAGTTATTGCTAGATGCAGACCACTAAGATGCACTTAAAAAAGAGAGACAAAATACGGATTGTGGTCAAAATGTAAGGAAGAAACATAAAGGAAAAATTCTTAGCTTTGATATTCTAGACCATTATTGGAATTTTGCCTCAACACTTTTCATAGTTAATTAAGAAATGCTAAGAAAAGCTGCTTTTACATTCGTAAAATTTGATAGAGAAGAGCAAATGTTTTTGTATTTCTTGTGAGTCTATTTTTATGGAGAACTACTTCCACCTTTGATTATATATGATAGAAATAGAAGGTGGCCTTTAGAATCTGCTTGCAGATTTTGAATTAAGGTAAATAAAAGATAAAAGCTACTTTGGTTGGCTGAAAAGTGAAACTACCTCAGTGGATTATATATTCATACCAGCAATTTCAAGGAAGCAGTGGAAGAACCCAAATATAATATGTAATGTCTTAGGTATTAAAAAATGCATCACCTCTGTTCTTTTTGAAGTTGTATTTTTACTTAGTATTCATTTGCTAGATAATTGAAAACAGTGGTATCTTTTGGCATTAGCAGCTTTCTTTTAGATTTTTGTATGTTTTCATCCACAAGAATGAGAAGAATGTTCATTTATAATCATGAAGAGTGTTCTTATGTTGAATATGGCACCATTTTGGTGACATAAGGCAAAGGAGTGTTTCCCACCCTTTTTCTTTTTTATGTGTTTCAGAGGAATACATTAACAAGTAGAATATTTTTTTCCCATGTACTTTAGTAAAAGTTAGAATTGAAAATAGATTATTTGAAATTGTATTATATGTTCCTTTTCATTTAGATTCATTCCCAACCCTTCCTTTTACAATAAAGAGAAAACAAGCCGCCCAAAACTTTGAAAAGACCAGTTGCTTTGTTTCTCACTCTATTGAGGGGACCATTAATATTTGTAGAAAGAAATGAATTTAGATTCATTTAAAGCACACTTGGATTGTACTCATTAGTGATATATGATATGGACATTTATTTTTGAGTAGATAGAAATGATTCTGTTTTTAACAGGTCAATAGCTAGGGATTCTTTTCAGAATTGTGGTAACAGTTTCTTCCAAGTGTCCAAAAGCAGACATTATATAAACTTATATGATAGTTGTGTAATTTTTTATTTTAATATGACTAATGAAATGCTTTTAGAAATTTGAAAACAAGTTTTTATGAGACCATTTAGTTTCTGAACAGGAGAAATATTCAACACAAATCACTTCTTTTTCTCTTCTAAACTAAAAAGTATGTGTCGTCAATTTATAGAGAATAGGAGAGTTCCTTCTGCATTGTTCATTCAACTTTCACTTCCCCATGATGCTAGGGCTGAACACTTTTCTGCTGTTCTCTAAGGGTTGATAGAGGCCACCATTCTATGCCTGGTCACATCTACTATTCTGCCTTATTCTTGAGACTTTTTTTTCTACATTACTCTCCCTTCTTCCTTTTTTTAGGCCAATAACGGAAAACTGCCTGACAACAAAGTCATTGCTAGTGAACTAGGCAGTATGCCAGAACTGAAGAAATACATGAAGAAAGTCATGCCATTTGTTGCCATGATTAAGGTAAGCTGTGGACCTTATGCAGCTGTGACCACATGAGCAATGGTTAGATGGGACAATAGAAGGATGGGGAAAAGCCTTGGACATAGTCTTCTGCCAGAAATCTGCTAAAATAGCACTTTTCAGTCAATGGCTGTGAGAAATGATCTATCAGATTTTGGGTTTACTTGTGGAATTGCTGAGTATGTGAAAAATATTATTGTGGAAGAAAAATTAGTTTAGAGTTGCTGCACTGAACTATTCCCTTCATAGTCTACCTTCCCTTCTTTCAAGTTTGGGAAAGAAACGTACTCTTTTGGCTTACATTAGGCTTATAGAGGCTTGAATTTCCTAGACCCTATTCCTGGAACCAGGATTCAATATTTGTATAGGTATAGCTTAACAGGGTAAACGTTGGTTATAGTGTTCAGACCAGGGTGTCTCAGCATAGCTCTGTTGGTATTTTGGGCTAGATAGTTCTTGTGGGGCACTTTCTTGTGCACTGGAAGATGTGTAACGGCGTCCCTGGCTTCTACTCATTAGAAGCCAGTAGAACTACCTTTCCCACTAGTTATGACAATGAAAAATATCTCCAGACATTGCCAAATGTCCGCTGGGGGCAGAATCACCTTCCACTTCTTTTTTTTTTTTTTTTTTTTTTTTTTTGAGACGGAGTCTCGCTCTTTCACCCAGGCTGGAGTGCAGTGGCGCGATCTCGGCTCACTGCAAGCTCCGCCTCCCGGGTTCACGCCATTCTCCTGCCTCAGCCTCTCCGAGTAGCTGGGACTACAGGCGCCCGCCACCACGCCCGGCTAATTTTTTGTATTTTTAGTAGAGACGGGGTTTCACCGTGGTCTCGATCTCCTGACCTCGCGATCCGTCCGCCTCGGCCTCCCAAAGTGCTGGGATTACAAGCGTGAGCCACCGCGCCCGGCCACCTTCCACTTCTTACCATTGAGAATTATTGGGTTAGACCCTTAGTTTTCTTCATATACACAGCTGATGTATTATTGGATTTCTTGACAAAAAGAAACTGAAAGAAGCCTTATATTGCTTAAGATCTCAGGCTATGGGGCCAGGAAAATCTGGTTGAAATTCTGTGTATCGGTCACTCCTTAGTTTTGAGACCTTGGACAAATCACTTAAATTTTCTGGGCCACAGGATTTTTCATCCATAAAATGAGGATACTGTAGAACCTAACTTTTTAGGAGTGCTGTGAGGAGTAAGTAAAGTAGTGTACCTAACACACTTAAGTAGCACCAGTCAAGAAGTAGGCTCAGTAAATGTTGTTTAAAAATGCAAATTAGTATCTTTCAGCCTACTAAGCATATCGTGGTTATTCTTGTACTGTCCTTTAATTCTTGTGTCTTCTTGGCTGCAGATGCCTGATGGAGACCAGACCTCTTAACTTCTCCAATAGTATAATAGATTGGTATTCTTGGAAAAGGTTTTTCATTCTCTTAGACCAAAGTCATTATTTGATCCCCAGGGTATTTTGAGTTTCAGAAGTAATTTAGAATCCTGTGTTGACCTCCATCAATCAAGTTGTAATATAAGTGCTGGTATGTTCATAGTTCATTGGTTCCCCAGTGGCTAGTGTCATTGGTCATAATGCCAAATCACTGTCAACACGTGGATCCAACAAAATATTCCATTGGTGGTTGCAAAGGCAATTAATTTTGATGACATGTTTTAAGAGAATCCAGGGAAACCTATTTGAAGAGTAGTTACGTGTATATGTGTATATATATATACATATATATATATATATATATATATACATATATATATATATATATATGTATAGTGTGTGTGTGTGTATAAAATGATAATTAGATTCAAGAGTTGGCTTCTTTAGGATCTCATTTAAATTTGAAGAACCAGCATCAGACCGTTTGAGTGGTAATATATTTTTAAAATTATGTTGGTGATTTGCCAGGCAAATTAGTGGTTTTGCAAACTTTGGAAGGGATTAATAAATCTGCGAATAAGAAAATGACTTTCTAGCACTTTCATGAGAAAAAGAAAGAGAACTTGCATAGTAAGCTAAAACAGTGAGTAGCAGGAATAATGTCAGGTCATTTTCATTAAGTATAACATGTTCTAGGTAGTTATATCTGCATATGTACTTGGATCTCTAGGATTCTATTTTGCACAGCAGATATCGACTATCCAAGAAAATTAAGAATAAGAAATTATTTTTTACATGCCATGTTTGAGTACTCATGTAGTATGAGTTTTTTTTCTTTAAACTGTGCAGAAATATCTTTGGGGATTTTTTGTTTGGATATTATTAATTCACTATTCTCTGAAACAGCTTTAAGAAGGTGGTATCTCAGAAAATTAAAATTTTGTTTTTTTTTTTGGGTAACTTAAAGGGATATTTTCATACATTTGGTTGATTCCCTGTAAAGTGAATTCTTTGGGCTTGCATGTTAAGTCAGTCTAAATAAACAATCATAAAACCATATTTATTTTATAAATCTGAAAACCTGTGCCTTCCCATCTTTTCAGTGCTGCCATAATCTTATAATACTTTAAATGATAATTATTTGGAGCTAGTAAATTTCATTAACAAGCAAATGTAGGTAAAGGAAATCATGAGCCCGAGGCATTTCCTTTAACTCCTGAAATCTGAAGATTTTATCAATTGAGAGAAGAATGATTACTTTGGAGGAAGTATGTTTTCCAACATATTCTTACCGTGATTTTGTTTTTCCATACCATTTTGGCTATTAGGAAAATCTGGAGAAGATGGGGCCTCGTATTCTGGATTTGCAATTAGAATTTGATGAAAAGGCTGTGCTTATGGAGAATATAGTCTACCTGACTAATTCCCTTGAGGTAAGAGGGCCAGGGATTGTAATAACTAGTTAACTGTAGTTAAACCATAATCCAGCTCTTTTATTTTATAATAAACCTTTTTGTAAATTTCATCTTCTGTGTTTAGTATCTTTGTTAAATATGTCAGTCAAAAATATTTTTGGAGAGAAGAAAAATGGGTGAGTATAAAAGTTATGGAGTACTCTGAATTGGTGCCTTTTTTTCCGCCTCCCTTTTGATTTGCAGAATTGGATTAATTATAATCTTTGGTTCATGATGTATTATGATTGTTCCATATCTTGCTGTGTGTTTTTTTCTCCCAATTTATAATAAAATGAACATCCATGAATTTTCTACCCAATCCAGGAAGTAGAACAGTACCAATAGCTTTTACATATCTGTGACTTTCTCCCCATCCAATCTTTGTGCCCCAGTCACAACTTTATATATAGATTGTAAATAAGCTGGTTTCAGACAACTTAGGCAAAAGGAAAAGTCATGTGCTCTAGAAAACTATTAGAGCACTCAAAAAGTGGTCCTAGTAATAATGAAGACACTCAAGTAAAAAAAATGTAGGTTTGGAATTTAAGTAAAATTGTTTTGTGAAGAGATGGAAGAAAGTTGTTTCTAATTAAGGATTTTATTTTAAATGAGTTAATGAAATTAATAAACATTAAATGACATCCATTTTATGTATATCTAAATGTTCATATATATTCATGTAGGTCAAGAAACTTCTTGGATCTTTTCACTTGGACCATGCAGACACACCTTGTGTTTAGGGTCATCTTATATTCAGACACATGCACTGTGCTATATTTCTGAGCTTTTCTTCCATTTATTTAAGTGGACGCCTTTTATTCTCAAATGATAAATTTCTGAACTTCTATTTGTCTTAAGTGGAAGCCTCTTATGCTGATTTTCATTTTGTTTTATATGGCAGATAGATGCCAGATTTCATTATAGAAAATGATAAACATGACTATATAAATAACAATACTATGAGACATCCAAAATGAATGTTAAATAACTGATTACAGATTTCATTTAATATTTATATGGAAAATAATAAAATTGCACAGACCATTTCATGTTAACTGGAGAACCTAGTTTTGTTCTTGGTGAAATGAGGTGATGATTAATTTGAATCACATTAAGTGATACTAATAACTTCCATTTTTTTCCCCTCTGTTTAGCTAGAACACATAGAAGTCAAGTTTGCCTCTGAAGCAGAAGATAAAATCAGGGAAGACTGCTGTCCTGGGAAACCACTTAATGTTTTTAGAATAGAAGTAAGTTGAAGGAATCTCACTGAATCATTGCATTTTAAAACCAGAAGAGACCTAGAGATCATTACATCTAAACCCACATTTAAAAAATAGAACAAAGTAAGGTCCAGAGAAATTAAGTGGTTGGTCTGTTGTAGACCCCATAGATTGTTAGAAATGGGGATGTACCTGAAATATCCTAATTCCTTGGTCAGTGCAATACTTACTTTTTCCTCACTTTACTATTATAGGAACTATCAGATGTTATTTGTGGGTCTTAAAAATAAAAAGTATGATTTTCAAAATCTAGTTTTTATTTAAAAATACTGGAAATGTAGGACCTTTTTAGACAGTTAAAAGGAGCTTTTAAACCTCAGATGAGTCTTGGTTTGATTGTTATTCAAGGATGTTTTGTTTTTAGTATAAACTGGATTGATGCATCATCTTAAGTTATGCTGGAATAGCTTTTTTTAATCTCTTAGTTTTTGGCCATTATTGGTGAAGACAAAAAGGTTTTGGAGATTCTGGTTGTTTTTTTTTTTTTTTTTTTTTTTAAATTTAAGTTCTGGGATACACGTGCAGAACGTGCAGGTTTGTTACATAGGTATACACGTGCCATGGTGGATTGCTGCACCCGTCTGCCTGTCATCTACATTAGGTATTTCTCTTAACGCTGTCCCTCCCGTTGCCCACCCCACCCCGACAGGCCCTGGTGTGTGATATTCTCCTCCCTATGTCCATGTGTTCTCATTGTTCATCTCCCACTTGTGAATGAGAACATGCAGTGTTTGGTTTTCTGTTCCTGTGTTAGTTTGTGGAGAATGATGATTTCCAGCTTTATCCATGTCCCTACAAAGGACATAAACTCATCATTTTTTATGGCTACATAGTATTCCATGCTGTATATGTGCCACATTTTCTTTATCCAGTCTGTCATTGATGAGCATTTGGGTTGGTTCCAAGTCTTCGCTCTTGTGGCCCATGCTGTAATAAACATACGTGTGCATGTATCTTTATAGTAGAGTGGTTTATAATCCTTTGGGTATATACCCAATAATGGGATTGCTGGGTCAGATGGTATTTATGGATCTAGATCCTTGAGGAAGGAGATTCTGTTTTTTTTTTTTTTTTTGAGACGGAGTCTCGCTCTTTCACCCAGGCTGGAGTGCAGTGGCACAATCTCGGCTCACTGCAGGCTCCGCCCCCCGGGGTTCACACCATTCTCCTGCCTCAGCCTCCCGCGTACCTGGGACTACAGGCGCCCGCCACCTTGCCCGGCTAATTTTTTGTATTTTTAGTAGAGACGGGGTTTCACCGTGTTAGCCAGGATGGTCTCAATCTCCTGACCTCGTGATCCGCCCGCCTCGGCCTCCCAAAGTGCTGGGATTACAGGCTTGAGCCACCACGCCCGGCCGAAGATTCTGTTTTTTTAGTCTCAAAGAATCCATTCAGATTGGCAGCATTTGGCAAAGTCCAGGGGACTGCAATTGGGAGAGTCTATAAACTGCCCTCCTTGTCTTGATAAGCAGAAGACTTAGATATGTTTTTTTTACTTTTGCCACATTTGAAAACCCAGCAAACAGAAAAGGCCTATTTTGAAGGAATAAGGAAATCGTGATCATGGATACCTCCTGAATTTAGCATCATGTAAGGAATATGCTCATTGCATTAAGATGTGGTAGCTTTTAATAGTTCAGTCATTTGAGCCGTGGAGATAGGTATATGAAAATGTTCCTTATACAAGTATATTTATTTCAAGCCATTTTCAAGTATTCTATTAAGATACTATGTATTTAAGTCTTTCACAAGACTCATTTGACTTTTTTCCACTTAAAAATAGTAAACAGGGTTCTGGACTATGTAGCTTCTATAAGTACAACATAGATTTATGTTTAATCCTGACCTTGCCACTTACTAGCTGTGTGACCTTGTGCTGATTTTTAATCTTTCTGGTTCTCAGCTTCTCTTTTGTGAAAAAGAGTACAAAAGAACTACTTCAGGGATATAGAACTAACGTCGATAAAGTACTTAGTACAATGCCTAATACATAGTAGAGATTCAGTGAATGACGGTGGTTGTGGAAGAGAAAATGTAGTTATTGTTAGTGTCCATCACTGGTGTTGATATATGTAGTTGTAGTCATCTTTACCTAGGCATTTAGTTATAAGCATGAGCTTGTACAGCTTTTCTTTCATATTTGAGTACTCCTTAGTCATGATTTTAAAATACCAGAATTAGATCCGTCTTTCATTGGGCATTGAAAACGTAGCAGAGATTCCTCCTCCCTCAGCAGTATTCAAGTTAAACAATCATTTTCTTGTTGTTTTCCTAGCCTGGTGTGTCCGTTTCTCTAGTGAATCCCCAGCCATCCAATGGCCACTTCTCAACCAAAATTGAAATCAGGCAAGGAGATAACTGTGATTCCATAATCAGGCGTTTAATGAAAATGAACCGAGGAATTAAAGGTAAGTTGTTCCCCAAAACTCCTATTTGTCAGTAGCTTGTAGATTTGGTGAGTTCTAAGCAGAAAGGAAAAAGAAAAGAAACCGGCTTGCTTATGGACAGCTGTGTATTATTATAGAAAAAGTATTGGGTTCAGAATCAAGAAAACTATTCTTTTTGGGACTCTGTGGCTAGGTAGCTTAGTGGCTTTGCCATGTCACTTAAGGTCAAAACTGATTTTTCGTTTACTAATGTGAGGACAATAGAGGGATTAGATAGTTTTCCATCTTTCTAGCTCTAAAATTGTAATGAGTGATTTCTGTCTCTCAGAGATATTCAGAATCAAGGAACACATACCCTTAATATTCTAAACTAACCTGTCCAGCAGGTCTGTTCCTTGAGAAGGAAGAGAAACAGAGTAAAAGTTATTGTGTGTCTTCCATGTATTAACCATTTAATCCTTTTACAATTCTATAATGTAGAGGGTATTCTTATTATTTCCCTTTTGTAGATGGTGAACTGGAGGCTAAAAAGGCTAAGTAACTTGCAAAGTTTGTTTAGCTAGTAAACTCTAGATCTGGAATTCAAACAGGTCTGTTTGACTCCAAAGCTCATATTCTTTCTTCTAAACAATGTGCCTCCAGGTAAAATATGTCAGTAATCTTAACTTATTATCAAGAATAAGTCTGCATCTTTTGTGATTAGATTCAATGTAATAATTTATGGCTTTTCTTTTCATCATCCAGCCAGGTCCTATGGTGAGCAGAGTGTGAAGGGAGATAGTGTGTCTCTCTTATTTTTCTTCTGAGCTATGAAAACAAATTAATGTTGTGATTCTCTATTTTGTATTATCTGTCTTTTTTCTTTTTGATAGCAATCAAAAGTTGATTGGCCACTTTGGATCACTACAAAAATTTTCTAAAAAGATTTGTAAATCCCTGACAATAACCTGATTTATGGAACTATATTAGGGTAGTAACATGAATTAAAATAGGAGACTTGAAATAGCTCTTTGGAATTCATTCTGTCATTTATTTTGTGTTCTCTTGAAGTTGTTTCCCTTCTGTGGACACTTATTGAGACACTACTATATGTAGTGTTTGTAGAGACAACTGTGTATGTAGAGACTCCTTTGTATGTACTGGGGCTTTGGGGAGTCTGCAGAGTGCTGTTCATTAGGAGCTGCATCTAGTAAAGGAGTAGAGAACTAAGCTATTGAAGTGTATGATAATGTAAGGAGAAATTGCTGAGTATAGTAAGAAAGGTACAGGTAAAATGTGTAGCACAGAGGAACGAGAGATTATTTCCACTTGCAGCACTCAGGGACTAATTTATGGAGAAAATACTGTTTGGATGGGGCCTTGAACATTATACCCATAAAGGTAAGGGTAAAGGGTATACTAGGAGGGAAATACCAGTTGCTTTTGTTTCCCTGTGTACAGAGCATCAGCAGCAACAGTATACTAGGGTTAGGGATGTTGTTGTTTATAGACGTGTTTTTTAATTGTGGTAAAATATACCTAACATAACATTTACTATTTTAGTCATTTTTATGTGTACAGTTCAGGAGGCTTGAATACATTCACATTGTTGTGAAACCATCAGCACCATCCATCTCTACAACTTTGTCATCATCCCAAATTGAAACCCTATACCCATTAAATAATAACTCCCATTCTCCTTCCCTCCAGTCCCTGGTGATCACTGCTCTACTTTCTTTTTTTTCTTTTAAGTTTTATTTTTGACACATAAGTATACATATTTATGAGTACAGTGTGAGGTTTGGTACATATTTGCAATGTGTAATTATCAAATTAGGATAATTAACATATTCATCACCTCAAACATTTATCATTTCTTTGTGGCGAGAACATTCAAACAGCTCCTCTTATAGCTATTTTGAAATGTAGCATATATTATTATGAACTGTAGTCATCTACTGTGTAATGGAACAGTATGACTTATTCCTCCCATTTAATTATAACTTTGTACCTGTTGACCAACCTCCTTCCAGTTCCGTCTCTTCCATCCTTCCCAGCCTCTGATAACCGTGATTCTACTCTCTACTTCAATGAGATCAACTTTTTTAGATTCCACATGTGAGTGAGATCATGTGATATTTGTCATTCTGTGCCTGTCTTATTTCACTTAATATAACGTCTTCCAGCCTCATCCATGTTGTCACAAATGACAGGACTTCATTCTTTTTTTATGTCTGTATAATATTTCACTGTATACCACATTTTCTCTTTTCATTCATCCGTTGATGGACACTTAGGTTGATTGCATATCTTGGCTATTGTGAATAGTGCTGCAATAAACATGGGAGTACAGATATCTCTTCAACATACTGATTTCATTTCTTCATTTCTTACTGGATATATGTCCAGTAGTGGGATTGCTCGATCATATTGTAGTTCTATTTTTAATACTTTGAGGAACCTCCATACTGTTTTTTATAGTGGCTATACAAATTTACATTTGCACCACACTGTTCTACTTCCTACCTCTATGTATCTGACTGTTCTCAGTACCTCATATAATTGGAATCACACAACGTTTTTCCTTTTGTGTCTAGCTTATTTCACTTAGCAAAATATCTTCAAGTTTCATCATGTTGTTATATGCATTTATTATGTCCTCTCAGTGAACTAGGTACCGTGGAATGATAGCTTCATCCTCAGAACTTATAGGTCACAAGAAGCAGAAAGAGCATGATAGTGGCTTTTAAAGAAAATAAATATTTGTGTGGACCCACTGGATAGGATTATATTTATTATTTTGAGATAGAGTCTCCCTCTGTCACCCAGGCTGGAGTGCAGTGGCACAATCTCAGCTCACTGCAACCTCCATCTCCTAGATACAAGCAATTCTCATGCCTCAGCCTCCTGAGTAGCTGAGATTATAGGCATGAGCCACCACACCTGGCTAATTTTTCTATTTTTAGTAGAGACAGGGCTTTGCCAACTTGGCCAGGCTAGTCTTGAGCTCCTGGCCTCAAGTGATCTGCCTGTCTCGGCCTCCCAAAGTGCTGGGATCACAGGCATGAGACACCAGCCCTGCCTGGATAGGATTATTATGATGTTATAGCACATGAAAGGATGTATTTCTATATTGAAAATTGTATTATATTATGTTAAATCTACCTCTGTTTTAAATGTACTCAAATGTAGCACTGACTAGGTTCTGCAGAATTGTACTGAAATGTATTTCCTATTTCTTGTCTTTTCTCATAGAGCCTTTGGCATAATTCTTATCTCCTTTGTCATACTAGCTGTGAAAAATATTATCTAAAGTGTCTTAAGTTTGATGTTAGTAGCTGTTGTAAATTTTAGAAAATAGAAACATTAGAGAGAGTTTGAAATTGCTATTCCTGTAAGTATCTGCAGAGGAGATCTAACCTTGATACTTTACCAAAAGCCCTCGGGATGCCTTGATATCTAAAAGGCCTGAGTATATTGAGTGTATGAGATGGAGGAGGTGTTAAATTCAGTAACGTAGTTATTCTGTTTGCTGCAATAGACAGCAAATTGTCCAATTAGTGCCAGTTGTACTGTGGGTAATTATGATCTGGGTCCGGGAGGAACTGAACTAAAACTATCATTTCATTCCACAAAGGCCACTGAGTAAACTATTTGATGATAATGAATTTGAATCACTCACAACCCATGCCATATATGAACTAATAACTTGGAAGTGAAAGCCTTCATTTCTCATTATCGGTCCCTAGGGACTTACAATCTCTCATCTTTTCTCTAAGAGCCTTAAATCTTATGTAGTTGCAGACTTAAATTTCAACAGTTTCAATGATAAGAGAAGTCTGGGATAAAAGACAGTTAAACCACTAAGAAAGCTCTACGAATCTATGGACAGTAATGAACTACATGGTGAAACATCAAAGCAAATATGTTTTGTCACTTAGAAGCCTGATTGAGTATTAAGGTTTCTTTGAACTAGTTTGATTCAGAATTGCTTGGAATGATGAGGGAGGTCTGTTTTAGACAGAGAGAAAGAGCGTGTGTGTATGAGAGAGAGAGGCAGAGGCAGATCCGCAGTAAAAGGCATTATGCATAAAATCTGCTGGCAGAACTTGTCACTGCATCTATAGCAAAATATTTGGTACCACTGATGTGTAAGTTGAATTGCAATAGCTGTTAAAATTAATTGTATTCTTCCCCAAAATAAGATCGTGGCTGTCATGAAGATTGCGCCTGCTCTCTTCCCATTTTAATTTTCAGGGCTTGTACTGTGTCTGGGAATAGATTGTATGGTCCCTACAAAAACTCTCCAAAGACTCTTAGACAGGGTTTGCTTTTGTGGTAGTCGCAGGTAATTGTTCTATAAGCCCCTTCTCTAAACTTGCAGTCCTTCGGTCTTTGTTTCCCAAAGAGAACAGAATGCATGGATAACTTGTATTCTTGGCATAGCCGCCAGCTGCATTAACGTCTTCTTTTATCTCTTATCCCTCTTATGCTAAGCTTTGTACTCTCAAGTCAACATGAGGGAGTGTAACTCAGGTGTGTTTCAGAAAGAGGTGGGAAGTAATTCAGAAAATATCTTCTATTTCTATGGATCAGGTTAAGCATAACTAGCCATGCTACACTTAGAATGAGATATAAACCCAGAATCAGCATTTGTAGTTATTTCTGGTGTTTTTCTGCCATATGAAATAAAACCATTTGATGTTGGGAAGTCTCAGAATTGCTGAAATAAATATACTTCTTTTGGGCTCAGTTGTTGGCAGGATTGTTGAATTATAAAGGGACAGGTGCTTTTTTTTTTTTTTTGTCAGGTGCTATTTTTTTAGCTTGCATAAGAGCAGATTAGGAAAATCTCAAGCAGGGTGGGTATTAGAGCTCATCCTAAAGCTTAAAATTCTGAAAGCTTAAATTTCTGTCCTTTCTCTGCCTTGTCCCCGCTCTCCTTGTCTCATCAACTTGTTAATACAAATACTTTCATCTTTTGAGCAAATGAGAAACTGGTAATGCCATTTCTTAGAGTAGTCATTATTTATCCAAAAGTATCTCCGAGAAAAGCTACAATTCTTGCAGGTTTAGTGTAGTCCAGGGAGCTTAAGGGATAAGTTTTAGATTTTTCGATATTCTGTACAATGGTTAATTGAAGCATATAAAAATGATTTTGAGAGACCATATAGGATAATGCTAAAAAATACACACAATTCTTTCTCTCTCTTAGTTTATAATTCCAGGAGATGTCAGAATCGCTGACACTTTGATATGGGTAAAAGCTGAAAGGGGATGAAGATTTGCTATATTTTAGCTTTGCTCCTGAGATTTTTTTTTTTTTGCAACAGAATTTTGCTCTGTCGCCAGGCTGGAGTGCAGTGGCGCGATCTTGGCTCACTGCAACCTCTGCCTCCTGGGTTCAAGCGATTCCACTGCCTCAGCCTCCCGACTAGCTGGGACTACAGGCATGCACCACCATGCCCAGCTAATTTTTTGTATTTTAGTAGAGACGGGGTTTCACCATGTTGGCTAGGATGGTCTCTATCTCCTGACCTTGTGATCTGCTCACCTCAGCCTCCCAAAGTGCTGGGATTAAAGGCATGAGCCACCATGCCCGGCCACTGCTTTTTTTGTTTGTTTTTTTTTTTTTGAGATAGAGTCTCACTTTGTTGCCCAGGCTGTTGTGCAATGGTGCGATCTTGGCTCACTGCAACCTCTGCCTTCCAGGTTCAAGCGATTTTCCTGTCTCAGCCTCTTGAGTAGCTGGGATCACAGGTGCCCACCACCAGGCCCAGCTAATTTTTTTGTGTTTTTAGTAGAGCTGGCGTTTCGCCATGTTGGTCAGGCTAGTCTCGAACTCCTGTCCTCAAGTGATTCACCCACCTCAGCCTTCCAAAGTGCTGGGATTACGGGTGTGAGCCACCACACCCAGTGTGGCTTTTATTTAATAATCTGAAGAAAATATTTTTGTTTAGATAAAACAACCAGCATGTTTAAAACGTGAGTTCTCAGACTGCTTCCAGGGTTTGAGTGACTGTAATTAAATGCTTATATTGATAATTTATTTTGTTGTAGACCTTTCCAAAGTGAAACTGATGAGATTTGATGATCCACTGTTGGGGCCTCGACGAGTTCCTGTCCTGGGAAAAGAGCACATCGAGAAGACCCCCATTTCTGAGCATGCTGTTTTCAATGTGGACCTCATGAGCAAGAAAATTGATCTGACTGAGAATGGGATAAGGGTGGATATTGGCGATACAATAATCTATCTGGTTCATTAAACTCGCGCACATTGGAGATTTATCCTGGTTTCTTAGGAATGCTACTACTCTGATTGTGTCTACTGATTGGCTATCAGAACCTTAGGCTGGACCTAAATAGATTGACTTCATTTCTAACCATCCAATTCTGCATGTAATCATAATTTTATCAATTCATCTTTGATTCCTGGACCTAATAAATGTTTTTTCCCCTTCTTTGGCTGTCTAAGAGAAATGGTTTTTGCCAAACTCTTTTTAAAAAACAAATTGTTGCTATTTCCTAGAAGTTTCTAGTTTTTAAGATGAACGTAAAAGTGTCAGTATGCTTCTTTTCTGAGGTGTATTTTATACTTTATACTTTTATGAAGACTGATGTGTACCTAACAGCTTTTTATAGTATATTCATTTATGGAGTTAGCTGTATTTTTTTAAAAAAAGAAAAATAGTAACTTAGCAGCTTTTTTTTTTTAAATGAAGAGAACTTCATGATGATTTAAAAGAACGAATGAGAATATTTTGACTTGACTTCAATTACTAAGTATTTTGTATAAAGAACAAATAGGTCCTGCATTTTATAAGACTTTTTTTTTTTTTTTTTTTTTTGTATTTTTTTTTTTAGTAGAAACGGGGTTTCACCGTGGTCTCGATCTCCTGACCTCGTGATCCGCCCGCCTTGGCCTCCCAAAGTGCTGGGATTACAAGCATGAGCCACCGCACCCGGCCTTTATAAGACTTTTTTTTTTT
This sequence comes from Symphalangus syndactylus, assembly GCF_028878055.3. Classification (NCBI taxonomy): domain Eukaryota; kingdom Metazoa; phylum Chordata; class Mammalia; order Primates; family Hylobatidae; genus Symphalangus; species Symphalangus syndactylus. The sequence continues at coordinate 40,752,026 of NC_072429.2, forward strand.
TTTTTTTTTGAGACGGAGTCTTGCTCTTTCGCCCAGGCTGGAGTGCAGTGGCACAATCTCGGCTCACTGCAAGCTCCGCGTCCTGGGTTCACGCCATTCTCCTGCCTCAGCCTCTCCGAGTAGCTGGGACTACAGGCGCCCGCCACCACGCCCGGCTAATTTTTTTTTTTGTATTTTTTAGTAGAGACGGGGTTTCACCATGGTCTCGATCTCCTGACCTTGTGATCCGCCCGCCTCGGCCTCCCAAAGTGCTGGGATTACAAGCGTGAGCCACCGCGCCCGGCCTCTTTATAAGACTTTTTAAAGCTTTAATATATTCAACTAAGAACCAATAATGACTCCTTCAAGGCTAATATCAATAGTTTATAAGCAGTGTATTTCACCTACACTAAATGTGGGCGTTTTAAAAGAAGATTCCCCCCCCACCCCGAGAAATCTGCATTTACTAAATTTGTCTTGAGTCCAATTGTGTTTAAAGGTCATGCTGGTCGGGTGTGGTGGCTCATGCCTATAATCCCAGCACTTTGGGAGGCCAAGGTGGGTGGTCACCTGAGGTCAGGAGTTTGAGACCAGCCTGACCAACATGGTGAAACCCTGTCTCTACTAAAAATACAAAAATTAGCTTGGCATGGTGGCAGGCACCTGTAATCCCAGCTACTTGGGAGGCTGAGGCAGGAGAATCGCTTGAACCTGGGAGACCGAGGTTGCAGTGAGCTGAGACTGTGCCATTGCGCTCCAGCCTAGGCAACAAGAGTGAAACTCTTGTCTCAATCAATCAATCAATAAAATAGAGATCATGCTGACTGTATTACAGATTCATTCTTTTATTCTTGATGGAATGTCTTAATGTCTGCGCCAACTGTCTTCATATGAGGAAAAAATGTAAGGCATTCACTAACAGGAGAAACATTTCTAATTTTGATGGGTTTAATATGGAGAAAGAACAATTTTGATAACCCAGAGGAACCTGAATTCTAACTGAGGTTATGTAAATAGAGTTTATTGAATTTCCTTATTTTGCTCTCCGCAATTAGGGACCACTAGGCCTAGTCGTATGGTTTATCACAGATTTATTGAAGCAAATCATAGGATGTTAGAACTGAAAATCCTTAGAAATCATCAAGTGCAAATAATCACTTATCTACTAGGGACAGGCACTATAGCATAGTGGGGTAAGAGCGCATGCTCTGAAATCAGACTAGCTAGGTTAGATTTCCAGTTCTTCTTTTTGCTACTAGGGTGCTGTTGGCCAATTACTCGGAGCTGCAGTTCTTCATCTATAAAATGGAACTAATACTGGTACCTTGTAGGCTTATCGTGAGATGTTTAGATGAACTCATCTAGGAAAATCATAACACAGTGCCTGGCAAGTAGCAAGTCTTTAGTGAATGTTACCGTTGAAGAAGATGATAGATACCAAGGTGTATTGGCTTCAGATTACTGTAGTCTGTAATCATGTCCTTTGCATTGGTTCCTTTGGGGCAACTGATTCTTTCCTTGCACTCCTCTAGATTCTTTTGCCGTCCTCTCTTATCTGCAAAGCCTTAATTATTTCTGAAATTAAGTAATGCTTTCTGTTGCCTAAACACAAACCTACTTGTGTTTAACTTAGGAAAATTAAACTCTGTGTGCTTGGCCAGAAAAAAAAAAAAGAGAGAGAAAGGAAAATAATAATGTGATTGTGTTCATCTTATGAACCTGTACTGTTTTGGATTAAGAGTGAGTTGAGATTCATGGATCCTTTGTTTTTTCAGTCTCGATTTCTGTGTGTCTCTCTTAGAATAAGCTTCTTGCTGTGCTGAATATGCTTCTTATGTGTAGAGATACAAATGTTTTGTATAAGGAGTCGTCTGAGCATAAGCCCATTACTTCATCTGGTACTCAACAGAAGAAGCAGCAGTTAGTTGAAATGCTGAAGGAAAAACAGGCTACACTGGGCTTATTCTATTATTAATAATATAATTGGGTATATAATAATAATGTTATTATATATAACTTTGTATGTTAGTGCCTTCCTGGAGGATTTTAACTCTTTTTAAGTTTTGAAATATAATGCACATACACAAAAAGTGAGCAAAAAATATATAATATACATACACAAAAAATGAACTCCCTGTCTCTCCCCACCTCCAAAAAAAGAATTTATTAATAAAGCAAACACCTGCACAGTCACCAAACAGTTGAAGAATGGCAGAGTGCCAGCACCACAGAGGTCTGCCTTTTGCCTCCTCTGGTCACTAGAGATAAGCTTTCTGGCCCAGTATATGTCAGTTTTATAAATGTTGCATTTGAGCTTGAAAAAAATGTGTATTCTGTAAATGCAAAAGTTCTGTATGTGTCCATTATGTGAGTTGTGGATTGAATTGTTCAAACCTATATCCTTACTGTTTTCTCTCTTTCTGTTTTTGAGAGGTATACCAAAATCTCTCATGACAATGAAATTTACCTGTATCTTGTTATAATTCTGACGGTTTTTGTTTTATGTATTTTGAGGCTGTTTTGTTAGGTACATATAAATTCAGATTGTATTCCTTCTGGTAAGTTGAACTTTTTCTAGTTAGAAAGTTTCTTTTTTGCCCAGGCTGGAGTGCAGTGGCACGATCTCGGCTCATTGCAACCTCTGCCTCCCAGGTTCAAGTGATTCTCCTGCCTCAGCCTCCCGAGTAGCTGGGATTACAGGTGCATGCCACCACGCCCGGCTAATTTTTGTATTTTTAGTAGAGACGGTTTCACCATTTTGGCCAGGCTGGTCTCGAACTCCTGACCTCGTGATCCACCTGCCTTGGCCTCCCAAGGTGCTGGGATTATAGGCGTGAGCCACTGCACCCAGCCGTTTCTCTTTATTTTTAATTAATTTATTTTTTGCCTAAAGGCCACTTTGCCTAACAATATAGTAACACCAGCTATCTTTTGGTTAACGTCCATGCAGACTATCTTTTCCATTCCTTTACTTTTAACCTTCAGTAGTTTTATTTTCTTTTAACACTTCATTTTGACAAATTTTAAGCCTACAGAAAAGTGGAAAGAATTGGCCAGTAAACATCCATGCACTTGTCACCCAGATTTACCAATTGTGAATATTGTGTCACGTTTACTTTATCTCTAGTATCTATTTTTAAAATAAACTTTTAATTTTGGAATAGTTTTGGACTTACATAAAAGTTGCATCTTTAATATGGAGAGATCCTGTATATCTTTTACCCAGTTTCTCCTGTTAACATCTTACTTAACCTTGGTTTAGTTGTTAAAACTAAGTAATTAACATGAGTACATTATGATTAATTAAATTGTATAGTTTGTTTGGATTTCACCAATTTTTCTACTAATGTTTTTTTTTACTATTGTGGGATCCTATCCAGGATAACACATTGTATTTAGGAAATACTTTTTAAAAATTCAGAACCGTTTGACAGTAAGTTACAGACACCATGACACTTCATCTTCCCATAGGTTATCACGCAACTCCTAAGAACTTGGACATTCTCCTATATAATCACAGTGTTGTTATTATGCCCAAGAAATTTAACATGATACAATAATATTAGGTAATAAGCTTTTCTAATAAAACTTCCCCAATGTCTATCAGTAATGTGTTCTTTGAAAAACCCTCAGGATTCAATCAAAGATCAAGTATTACATTTTGTGGTTATGTCTGTTAATCTGCTTTAAACTAGGGTAGTTTCCCTGTTCTTTTTTGGATCTTTCATGACAGTAACATCTTTGAAGACATCAAGCTGGTCGTTAGCACGATGCTTACAATCTGGATTTCTGTATTTTCTCATGGTTGTAATCAGATTACTACATAGGTGATATTTCCCACTGCATCCCACTGCATCATGTCAGGATTAATATATTGTGGATTTGTTCCATTATTAGTGATGCTAAGTTTGATTAGCATCATATTTCTCAGTTGAAAAGCTACTCTTCCTTTTTGTAATTAAGTAGGCTGTGAGCTGATACTTTGAGGCTTATATGAATATACTGCTGTTATGATCTGAATGTTCATGTCCCCCCAGAATTTATATGTTGAAACTTAATCTTCATGGTGTTGGTATTAAGAGGTGGGGCCTGTAGGAGGTGATTAGGTCATGAGGGTGGCTTCTTCATGAATGGGATTAGTGCTCTTATAAAAGAGGCTTGAAGGAGTCCTGTTGCCTTTATGCCATGTGAGGACACATAGAAGGCACCAGCTTTGAGGAATGGTTCCTCACCAGAAGTTGAATATGCTGGTGCCTTCCTCTTGGACTTCCTAGCCTCCAAAACTAGCAATATATTTCTGGTGTTTATAAATTACCCAATTTAAGGTATTTTGTTAGAGCAGCCTGAAGGGACTAAGACATTTGTTTATCAGCTAACTTTCGCGAAGTGGTTGCATTCATGGATAAGCTGTCAGTTATTGCATTGATGGTTGTAATATGGTGAGTTCTTAAAAATGATAAAATTATTATTTCTTCTACATTTATTAAATATCATTCTTTTGTGATGAAGATGTTTTCTTTTTGCTGCCAATTTTTTTTCTTTTCTTTTTCTTCCTTTTTTTTTTTTTTTTTTTTGAGACAGGGTCTGGCTCTGTTGCCCAGGCTGGAGTGCAGTGGTGCAATCTCAGCTCATTGCAACCTCTGCCTTCTAGGTTCAAGCCATCCTCCCTCCTCAGCCTTCCTAGTAGCTGGGACCACAGGTGTGTGCCACCGCGCCTGGCTAAGTTTTTTGCATTTTTCATAGAGATGGGGTTTCACCATGTTGCCCAGGCTGATCTTGAACTCCTGAGCTCAAGTGATCCGCCTGCCTGAGCCTCCCAAAGTGCTGGGATTATAGGCATGAACCACTGTGTCGGGCCCCAGTGTTTTTCTTTCATCATTCTTTTAAAATCACTGTGGACTGATGGATTTCTTTTTTTCATATGTGCTGTAATCTATTACCATCATTATTCTTTGAATGCTCAAATTCTAAGTTAACCAGTGGAAGCCCCATTCAAGCTGGCTTCAGTACAATATTTGTCCTTTTTATAACTCCACATTCATTTTGGGACATTTCTTTGTATAATGGCATAAGAAGTTCCCAACTTGCCTTGTGTTTTCTGTTTCAGAACTAGAAATCAGTCTTTTCTCCAGAGAGCCTTGCTTCATTTTAATGGAAATTGTTATTAAGAAACCAAGATCCAGGCGCTACTAAGGACATTGTTTTTTACGCCCTTCCAATAGACAGAGCTAAGAAATGCATACAGTAGTGTTTTCTAAAATCATAATTTTATCTAATACCACTGAATTCTCTCTCATCTTTTCCCCTTTACAATTGTATTTCCCTTCTCACACAGTAAGAACTCTGGTTCTCAAGAACCTCAATATATTTACTCATTTAGTCTATTAAAAATTTCAGAATTGCCAATCCAATTCTGTTAGCAATAAATAAGTACAGTATTTGGTTTTGTTTGTTTGTTTGTTTTGCAATTCTTTGTGTCCTTAGAATGTATCTCTCTAAGGGATATAGTCAGAGCACTATTTAAATATTTCCTGAATTCTTTTTTGGTATGTGGTTGCTTGCTTTTTTTTTTTTTTTTTTTTTTTTTTTTTGATGACAGAGTCTCACTGTGGTCCAGGCTAGAGTTTAGTGATGCAATCAGAGCTCACTGCAACCTTGATCTCCGGGGCTTAAGTGATCCTTCTGCCTCAGCTTCCCAAGTAGCTGGAACTACAGGCGTGCACCACCATGCCTGGCTGGTTTTTTTCTTTAATCAAGGAATGTTTCTTGGATTCTTTTTTGTATGTGCTTTTAATATAGAATTAAAGCCATTCATTTCTCTTTATATTCAGTTTTATGGTTTGCTTTTTCTTTTTATCAGATTTTTGAATAAGTAAAAATACATGATTCAGCCAGATGTGGTGGTTTGTGCTTGTAATCCCAGCCCCTTGGGAGGCTGGGGTGGGAGAGTTCAAGACCAGCCTGGGCAATATAGTGAGACCTGTCTCTAAAAAAAAAAATTTTTTTTCAAATTAGCCAGTTGTAGTGGTTCATACTGGTAGTCCCAGTTACTCGGGAGGCTGAGGCAGGCGGATCACTTGAGCCTAGGAGTTCAAGACTGCAGTAAGCTGTGATCATGCCACTGCACTCCAGCCTGAGTGACAGGGTAAAACCCCATCCCTTTAAAAAAAAGTTCAAAAGTCAAAACCAAGAAAATTCTTACTCTTTGGCACCACATTCCCACTTACTTTATAGCTAAACATTGTCATTGGTTTCTGGAGTATCTTTCCTGTGTTTCTTTTTCTAAAAATAAGTGAATATTTATACTTTAGTTTCTCCTTTCTTATATAAGAAGTAGCATTATATATATTATTTTACATCATATTTATATAGATAATTTACTATATATATATTATAATTATTTTCCATCTTGCTTTTTTAGTTAACAACATAGCCTGGACAGTTTTCTTTTTCTTTCTTTTTTTTTTTTTTTGTGATGGAGTCTCGCTCTGTGGCCCAGGCTGGAGTGCAGTGGCGCAATCTCGGCTCACTGCAAGCTCCGCCTCCCGGGTTCAAGCAATTCTCCTGCCTCAGCCTCTCTGAGTAGCTGGGACTACAGGCGCCCGCCACCACGCCCGGCTAATTTTTTTGTATTTTTAGTAGAGATGGGGTTTCACCGTGGTCTTGATCTCCTGACCTCGTGATCCGCCCGCCTCGGCCTCCCAAAGTGCTGGGATTACAAGCGTTAGCCACTGCGCCCGGCAGCCTGGACAGTTTTCTACTTTGGTTCATAGAAATCTTTTTATTGGCCAGTCATGGTGGCTCATGCCTGTAATCCCAGTACTTTGGGAGGCTGAATGGGGAGGATCACTTGAGCCCAGGAGTTCAAGACCCACCTGGGCAAGATTGCAAAATCCTGTCTCTACGAAAAATCTAAAAATTAGCCAAGTGTGATGGCATGGGCCTGTGATCCTAGCCTCTTGGGAGGCTGAAGCAGGAGGATCACTTGAACCTAGGAATTCGAGGCAGCAATGAGTTATGATCGTGCTACTGCACTCCAGCCTGTGTGACAAAGTGAGACCCTGTCTCTTTAGAAAGAAAAAAATCTGCCTGGTGTGGTGGCTCACGCCTGTAATCCCAGCACTCAGAGGCTGAGGCAGGTGGATCATGAGGTCAGGAGATTGAGACCATCCTGGCTAACACGGTGAAACCCCATCTCTACTAATAATACAAAAGAAATTAGCCGGGCGTGGTGGTGGGCACCTGTAGTCCCAGCTACTTGGGAGGCTGAGGCAGAAGAATGGTGTGAACCCGGGAGGCGGAGCTTGCAGTGAGCCGAGATTGCGCCACTGCACTCCAGCCTGGGTGACAGAGTGAGACTCTGTCTCAAAAAAAAAAAAAAAAAGAAAGAAAAAATCTTTTTTTCTCTTCCTTTATCTTCCCTCCTTCCTCTTTTGCCACTCTTCTTTCCTTGCTCATGTAATACTATTGTAAAAGTGTACCTTAGTTTATTCAACCAGTCTCCATGGATGGACATATAGGTTGTTTCTAAGTTTTTAGTATTTTATAGAATTTGTATAGAATGATACAGTGAGTAACCTCATGAATATATCATTTCACTTTTGTGGAGGTGTATCTTCAATTTGTAAAAGTGGGCTTGTGGGTCTGAGGGTAAATGCATATGTAGTTTTGTTAGCACATATGTGGTCAAAAGCATTTTTTGCTCTGAGGCAGGGGCATGTAGCTGGTGTGCTGAAGGAATAGCAAGGAAGCCACATGAAGAAACAGGTCAAAGTGACTGGCTCAGGATCCTATATATTAGCAGCAGAGTTGAATTACAGCCCTGGCCTCCATCTTCATTGCACTACACTTAGACAACAAAGAATTTGTGCATGGAAAACACGAATGTATTTGACCAAGGCCAGTGTTACCAGGGCCATTAGGAGGTCAGAGAAAGGAGACGTTTATATGGACCCCAGTCAGGTAGAAAATACTTCACCCCAAAATTTACAGCATCAATAAGGTTTGTAATGGCCCTCTGCTGTGCATAGAGCTTGTATTAGTGTGTTTTCTTTTCTTTTTCTTTTTTTTTTTTTTGAGACAGAGCCTTGCTCTGTCATCTAGACTGGAGTGCAGTCGCATGATCTTGGCTCACTGCAACCTCCGCCTCCCAGGTTCAAGCGATCCTCTTGCCTCAGCCTCCTGAGTAGCTGGGATTACAGTGCCTGCCACCACGCCTGGCTAATTTTTGTATTTTTAAGTAGAGATGGGGTTTCACCATGTTGGCCAGGCTGGTCTGAAACTCCTGACCTCAGATGATCTGCCCCCCTCAGCCTCCCAAAGTGCTGGGATTACAGGTGTGAGCCACTGCCTCTTGCCTAGTGTGTTTTTATACTGCTATAAAAAACTACCTGAGACTGGGTAATTTATTTAAAAAAGAGTTTTAATTGACTCAATTCCACAGGCTATACAGGAGGCATGGCTGGAGAGGCCTCAGGAACCTACAATCATGGAGGAAGGGTGAAGGGTAATGTTAAAGATACATTTTGATCACTTCTAGGACCTTCTGATGTAAAGGCATGTTTGTTAAAATCACACCCAGGTGGGCGGATCACGAGGTCAGGAGATCGAGACCACGGTGAAACCCCATCTCTACTAAAAATACAAAAAAATTAGCCGGGCGTGGTGGCGGGCACCTGTAGTCCCAGCTACTCGGAGAGGCTGAGGCAGGAGAATGGCGTGAACCCGGGAGGCGGAGCTTGCAGTGAGCCGAGATTGCGCCACTGCCTGGGCGGCAGAGCGAGACTCCGGCTCAAAAAAAAAAAAAAAAAAAAAAAATCACACCCAGAGCTTTTATTGTAAGGGTACTTTTTTTTTCTTACACTTTCAGAACTTTCCAATGTAAATATGCATTTTGAGTGCTTCTGGAACTTTTTATAGTTAACGTACATTTTCTCTTTTGCAATTAGAAATATGTGGAATAGTTATATTTTTGCACCTTGAGAATATTCGGTTCCTAATCTTTTTTATCTAATGCTTTTAATGCTTCTGAATTTCCTTTTGATAAGTTGTTATGTTGGGGCTATGCAAAATGGTGATATTCTAATGCTATTATTTCTTTTTCATAAATATTTGGCATTCTTTTGTAAAGCACATGGCTTTTCTTTTCATTTTATTTTTAAATGAAAAAGCTGTGTAGCATGTGGATTAGTCACTTCATACAATAGACATTTGATTAGAAAAGTTGGGTGAAAATGAAATGTAAAAATATGGAGTCATAGCTTACATGTACAATGGTGGTTTACTCTTCAAAGGAATCTTACTGTAAATCTTTTTTTTTTTGCAAAGCTAGTAATCACCTCTTAATTTCTGTTATTCTTATAAACCTGAATTTTCATGTAGGGCACATTTATTCAACAAATTATTGAGTGCTTTTTGTGTGCCAGACACTGTGGTAAGCACTTGGAATAGAGTAGTAAGCAGAAAAAACATACCTGTCCTTAATGTAGGGTGCATCCTTACTGTTAAGAAGACAATGACAGTTGCCCAGAACCCCATGATTGAAGACAGTTATGAAGCTATGTCTGAGGAATCTTGATTTGGAAGGATCTTTGATTTAGACTTTTCCTAACAACCTGGTTCAAGTAAATGCTTTGAAGTTCAGAACCCTAAACAACCATTCTCTATGGGTCTGATGAAAAGAATATATGATATAATTGGCGGTATCCTCCTGATGTCTTTCTAATGTAATGTCGAATTATGATTGCAGAGCCCTTTCCTCAACATGAAATTTTGCCTAATTTTTTGTCTTAGGATATTTCCCAATGTTTCTAGGGTCCACACCTCCATAAGACATGTGCTAGAGGCATGATTCGGAGGCTCCTAAGACCTTGAGGATTCAGAGCTGTTGTGAGGACATCACCAGGCAAGCCCTGCTTCGGTTACTAGATTCCATCTGGACTGGGTAGGAAAGAAGAAATGCCACTTTCCTGGCATTATCAATGAAGTTAATGGAAGAGCAGAGAATTTCTGGAAGTTCTGAAAAGGCTTTGAGGCTTGTGGCAATCTACCATAGCTCAAACTTGAGGAGACCACCTTTCATAAGATGGATTCAAATACAATACCTGCACTGAAAGACTTTTTTTGCTCCTGCTTTTGGGTTGGCTATGGGACTTGCATCATCTGGCTGAATTGGACCAGCAGTTCAGGGGATGAAGAGAGGTCCCTGCTGCTTCTCAGTCACATGGCATGGCAGAAATTTTCAGCCTTCTGAATCTTCCAAGGAATGGTCAAGTGGCACTTAGCTAGATAAATGTTTACTAGAGGCATCTCTTAAAGAGTTTTCCACCAAAGGTAAGTCTTTTTCTTTTTCTACTTACTCTATACTCCAGCAATATCTCCCTACAGATTAGTAAGATGAATGTGTCCACAGTTAGGTGTATACCTGTCTTTAAAGAAAAAAGATGTCTGTCAGTTACACTGCTATGACCTCAGGTTCCAGAATATTAAGGGAACATTCTTTCAAGAGATGTTTCACTTTGGACTAATCCTAAGTTTAGAAACCAGCTTATTGCCAAAGGGAAAAAGGATAGCCCAAGGGACAAGAAAACACTTCTCACTATGAATTGGTTTGGAAGTAACTTCTTCAAGTGTCCTGAGGATCTTTCATTACTCAACATATACTCACCTCTGTTGTCACACATGTCATCTGAAGATGAACAATATTTTATTTCCAACTTGAGGTAGGGAATAGGATGAGTTTTTCCCCTAGCTTTTGCTCTTCAGTTGGACTATTGAATCAACCTCTACTTATAAGGAGCCAGGGAAAAGAAAACTGGGCTTGGGAAGAAAGTGGTTGCTATCTTTTCTCCATGCAAACTTGAAAAGAGGGCAACTGATTTGTTCCTTCTGGCCTTTCTTGGCTGGTGACAAGAAAAGGGCTGGCTTGGGTGAAATGGTATCTCTTTATTCTTAACTTAAAATGTTGAACCCTGACCAAGTGGAACTTTATTTTTAAAGACTGCCAATCATTTCCACCCTTTTGAAATGAAAACTCAAGGGTTTTGGCTTCAGCTGAGTTTGAAATAATCAAGGAGGCCTAGGTGCAAGGCAGAATGTTTTCTCAATACTCCCAAGTGTGATTACGGAAGAGTGACATGTAACATCCCAGGCTGAAGAACCAAACATGTGGGAGACATGGTAGGGCTTGTGCTAGAAGAGGAAGAGGAATGGAGTGAGGTCAAAAAGGGAGAAAAGTATGTATCTCATCCATCAAACTTTAACAGGAGTTAGCCTCCTGCCTCCTGAGTTAAAGCCTCCCTCAGCTTCTGAGGGTTAGGGTCGCCAACCATCTTGGTTTGCCTGGAACTGTGCTGCTTTTAGCACTAAAAGTTCCCTATCCTGGGAAAACCCTTGGTCCTGGGCCAACTGGAATGGTTGGTTACCCTGACTGAATCTTTTTTTTTTAAGAGATGGGGTCTGAGGCCGGGCGCAATGGCTCATACCTGTAATCTTAGCACTTTGGGAGGCTGAGGTGGGCAGATGACCTGAAGTCAGGAATTTGAGACCAGCCTAGCCAACATGGTGAAACCCTGTCTTTACTAAAAATACAGAATTAGCTGGGCGTGGTGGTGCATGCCTGTAATCCCAGCTATTAGGGAGGCTGAGGCAGGAGAATTGGTTGAACCCCAGAGGCAGAGATTGCAGTGAGCCAAGATCACACTACTGCACTCCAGCCTGGGTGACAAGAGCAAAACTCTGTCTCAAAAAAAGAAGAAGAGATGGAGTCTTGCTCGTGGATTTAAGCAATCCTCTCACCTCAGTCTCCCTTGTGGCTGGGATTATAGGCATGCACCACCATGCCTGGCCATCACTCTGACTGAATTTTAAGGCATTTGGTAGCACATATGACAACTGAAAACCTGGTCCAGCTCTCCTTTCTCCTTTCTTCGTTTCTGAGAAAAGTATACAGAATGCCCTAGAGCATACACAGGATCCTGAAGTTAGAATAATAACAGTGGCCATTGACTTCATGCCTACTATGTGTCAGGTACATGATCTTGTTTAATACTCTGGCAACTGAGGAGCTAGGATATTTTAAATCCAATTTTATGGAGGAGGAGGCCAGAGCTGAAGGTTGTGACAAGTTGTATTTTATAAGATCAAACAACTAGAATGTAACTATTTGAACTTCTTTGTGTCTGAAATTAAAATCTTTGCTTTTTCTACTAAATGAAGAACTTGTGGAATTTGATAGGTAAATGAGCATCTTCTCTGGTTTAGCAGAGCTTTGTGGCCATAAGCTTCATCCACTGTTTGCATACTCATTCCTGTTCTTCATGGTAGCATAAGATTCCCTGGGCGTAATATATAGAAAAGCTGTCGAGGAAGCTACAGAAGCTACTTGAGTCTGATACCTGTAGCAGCCCCTGAATAATCTTTCAGTTCTTAATGAACTACTGAGATCCTGGTACATGGAAGGTACTCAGTGAAAGGTAGCTATGGTTGTTATTTGAATTACAACACATAAGCAATCATTTTGAACTGAAATGTCTTAGCCAGTGTATGTCAATTCAAACATTTTAATATAAAAATAACTGAAGACTCAGGGTATTAAGGAAATAAATAACAAATCTATCCTTGAGTTCAAAATTAGACAAACAGCCTAGGCAATAAAGCGAGACCCCTATCTCTACAAAAAATTAAAAAAAATTAGCTGGGCATGGTGGCATGTGCCTGTGGTCCCAGCTACTTGAGAGGCGAAGGCAGGAGGATCTCTTGAGCCCAGGAGTTCGAGGTTGCAGAGAGCTATGATCATGCCGCTGAACTCCAGCCTGGGTGACAGAGCAAGACCCTGTTTCAAAAAAGGACAAAAGACCAAAAAAAAAAAAAAAAAAAGGTAAACACAGAAAAAACCCATTTTCTTTTTCCATTAAGGAAAAGCTATCCTCTTAGTTATTTGATTTGGAATGGATAGAATGCAGCATTCCTTGCTATAATAAAAGGTGTCATGCACATAATACTGAGTTAGAAGCAAACATTCTATTCTTAGGCTGCCCTAAGAAATCCCTCTACTAGAAGATGATTGAAGCTCTTAGCCTAATGATGGAAGCCCCAACTTGTGGCCATCACATTGAGAGGTAAATGCCTTTGTATGGAGGAATGCAGAAAGCTTTTAGGCTACCCTCTGCTTGTATTTCATCAATTCATGCCCAAGACTTGTGGCTTTACTAGAGAATGAAACACAGTAAAGTTCACATAAATTTGTAGCTAGCCTTGAGGAGGACTCAAATATAACAGAAGAGACAAGTGAATCTATTTGGTCCAATCCAACAAATACTTATCATGCACCCATGAGGTTTCAGGGTAGTGTGCGGGATACTGGGTATACAGGGAGGAACAGCATATGCCCCCAACCTCAGGGAGCACATATGGAGGCAGAGGAAATAAGACATATAAAAGTAGTTTCTTCAGGGCCAATTTCAAATTAGCAAAGATGTCTTAGTCTGTTTCGGTTGCCGTAGCAAAATACCATAGGCTGTGTGGCTTAAACAAGAGAAATAATTTTCTCACAGTTCTAGAGAATGGAAGTCTGAGATTAGAGTGCCAGCCCAAGTGGGCTCTGGCGAGGACTTTCTTCCTGGTTTGCAGTGTGCTCACGTGGCCTTTCCTCTATACGTGCCTGTAGAGAGACAGCAATCTCTCTTATAAGGCCACCTATTTTTTTTTTTTTTTTTTTTTGAGACAGGGTCTTGCTCTGTTGCCTAGGCTGGAATGCAGTGGTGCAATCTCAACTCATTGCAGCCTCTTCCTCCCAGGCTCAAGCAATCCTCCTACCTCAGCTTCCCAAGTAGCTGAGACCACAGGTGCGTGCCACCATGCCTGGCTTTTTGTACTTTTAGTTGAGATAGGATTTCACCATGTTGCTCAGGCTGGTCTCAAGCTCCTGAGCTCAAGCAATCCACCTGCCTTAGCCACCCAAAGTGCTGGGATTATAGGCGTAAGCCACTGTGCCTGGCCTAGGCCACCAAACTTACTGAATCAGGATCTCACCCCTACAACTCCACTTAACTTTCATTACTTCCTAAGTGCCCTGTCTCCAAATACATTCACACTGGGGGCTAGAACTTCAACATATATGCCTTTTGGGGGATGTGATGCAGTCTACAGAAATGGGCCCTAACTTACATCATAACAAACATATTAAAATATACCCATACATTTGTTATATACATATATATATTTTTTTCTGTACAATACTTGAAAGAATTCTTATAATTTTGTTTTTGAGATTATTTGACTATGAATAACTCATTTATGTCTAGTTGCTGCTTCTTAGCAACCATTCATATTTGGGAATTTTTGCAAAATGAGAACTTATAAATTGTTTTCAAAATGTTAAATATTTGTGAATTCTAAATTTGGCAATTAATAAAATTGACATAATGCTAGATTTTTGTGTTTAATTGACCATTAATTTATTTGCAGTTTTTATATTTTGGAGCCAATTTTTTTTTCCACGGTAGGTTCTTGGAAAGCTCATTAGACCATGAGAACTGTCTACAATGCCTAATGGATAAAAGGGCTGGGGGTATTTCATAGTTCCACTTCACACTTCCAGACAGGTCGCTTCCAACCCTAACCTCTCTTCCAAGCTCTGGTACATCATTTCCAGCCCTTTGTTAAGTATTGTCTTGATTCTCACTGACATTTAGACTGGATATGTTCCAAACATCCCTACCTCTTATTCTCCTTTTCTTTTTTTACTTTTTGCCATCTCTCTTGCATTGACATCACCACCTAGCTAGTGGGAAGACTACTGCAGTCACCATCGCTAGTGTCCAAATCTACTGGTATCAGGTTTCAGAATGGCATGAGTGCTTAAAAATTACCTGAAAGCCTTGTTTTGATATTGATTTCTGTACCTCATTCTTGGAAACCTTTGCAGTTGGTCTGAGGGAAGGCTTGGGAATTTCTTTTTTTAACAAGAAATGTGCTGTCATCTTTGGGAAGATGTGGACATGATCCGTATTGGTGGCATGAAAAAGAGATGTGGATCTTAATAAGATCCACAATGCAACTTATACTGTAATACCATGAAATTCCATTGGCTTTATTGCCAGAAATCAGAGGTAATGGGCTCCACAGCTGTTTCCAAGATGCCCCCAGGATGTTGTCTTAAGGGTAGTTAGGAATGTTCTGCTTTGGCCTCTAGGCCATGTGTCCCAGATGCTGAACTTTGGCGACTATTACTGCAACAACTTTTTTTTTTTTTTTTTTTTTTGAGATGGAGTCTTGCTCTGTCACCCAGGCTGGGGTGCAATGGCGCGATCTCAGCTCGCTGCCACCTCCGCCTCCTGAGTTCAAGCGATTCTTCTGCCTCAGCCTTCTGAGTAGCTGTGACTACAAGTGCACGCCACCACGCCCAGCTATTTTTTGTATTTTTAGTAGAGATGGGGTTTCACAATGTTGGTCAGGCGGTCTTGAACTCCTGACCTCATTATCCGCCTGCCTCGGGCTCCCAAAGTGCTGGGATTACAGGCATGAGCCGCCGCACCCTACTGCAACAACTGTTAGAAGAAGAAATGCTGCTGTCTCTTATTTTGTCTCAACTATGAGGCAGGCTCTTTCTTTAATTCTTCATAGCACATCAGAAACCAGGTGCAAAATCTTACGAGGCTTGCTGAAAGAGAAGCACAAAACAGAATAATTAGCACACTGCACAGGCTCGGATTCATTCTAGGACCCTTCTACCCCACTCTTGACCCACCCCTTCTATGAGGCCAAGTGCAACTTACCCTTCACTTGGAAATCACTCCAGACATCCCCATGGTTGAAGTTCAGGCACAACTGATTTTCAGCCTCAGAAAGAGAAGTTTTTCCTTACCTCGCTTTTGAAGCCCAGCCACCAGGTTTTCATTTTCTAATTCAGAATGATTGATGATAGGAGTATTCATTCCTTTCTGGGAAAATCAACCCAAAGTATACTTTGTGGCACCACTAGATCAATCATACAGTAATTTGATATCAAGACATATTCTGAAGTCTGGGTTATTCACTTAAATGATACCCATGTTAACTTCAACAGCCTAGTCCAGGTTTCAGTCTGCCCACTCAGTCCAGTTCTTTCTCAGTATCCCTTCAGTAAAGATTCAAAATCCTTGGGATGCAGCTCACTCAGAGTTGCTTTGTCACACATCCCCTGGGCACAGTAAATGAATCAGATGTCCTTCAATAGACACAATAATCTTATGAGGTAGTTTTTTCATCAAAACCAACGGAAAGCAGAGAGGTAAAGTCGTTTAACCATGGTCAAGCCTCCAGGAATGCCTGGATTTGAACTGAGGCCTCGATTCCAAATTTGTGAATTTAACTATTTGAAGCACTGAGGAAGTAGACTGGACATTGAGCTTGAATTTGCGTGTCAGGATTTGAAACAATAATTCCATTAATAGAGATGAGGCAAAAAGCCAGAAGAGAAGGTATGATGGAGGAGGAGGAGGGAGGGAGATGGCAAAGTCGATTTGGGCTGTGAATTGTAAGCCCCTTGGCATCATTGGGTCCTTATCTCTTCTTTATGTTTCTGACTTGGCTTAATGGTTATTGTTCTGAAACACCTTTGTTTCCAAGTTAATCATCATCCTTGACTCTCCAGGGGCCATGTACCAGCCAGCGCTGTGGTGAAGCAGCCTGTTCGGGGAGCCAGTGGCAGGACGACAGTCACAGCAATTGTCCAGACTGGCGGGGGCTGGAGCACCGGACTCTTCAGTGTCTGCAGAGATAGGAGAATTTGTACGTTTTTCCTCCTCATTTAAGTTCCTCCTCACCATTTTCTTTTCCAGGACATCAGTGAGTGGAAAAGCTACAGCCGGCACAAGGACAGAAATTAAATGGTTTCAGAATAACTGGACTAATCTTTCAGTGACTCAAATGTACTCCTTGTCTGGAAAAATCTTGCTTTTCAGAGATATGGATGCTTTTATAGAGTAAGTGGTGCCTTCAAAGATTTCTAAATGACAGACTCCACTGTTGGCAAAGTGCACAAAATGAGCTTTCTTATCCACTGCTGGTGGCAGTGTAAATTGGTACAACTCTTCTGGGGGATGGTTTAGCAATCCATATAGAAAGAACCTCAGCTGTTGCATAGCTTTTGACCCAGTAATTACATTTTTAGGAGTTTAAAGAAATAAATCATGTGCAAAGATTTAGCAGGAACATTAAATTTTGCAGCATTAGTTATTACAGCAGAAACCTGGAACAACTTAAATGTTCAACAAGAGGAATCCACACAATGAATTATTATACAGCCACGAAAAGTCATATTGTAGAATAATATTTAATGAGATGAAAAGATGATTTGGATACATTTTTACGTTAAAGAAACACGTTGCAAAACTGTGCACAGTAGATACCATGTTTTTGGAGAGAGGGAAACATTTCTTAAATGTCTGGAAGAATACAAATACAAATATTTATAGCAGATGTCTCTAGATGGCAGGTTAATGGATAGTGTTTATTTCCTTTTTACTTTTCTTTTTTCAGTTGTCTTGGAAGAGTATGTAGTACTCATACCAACAAGAACAATCACAAAAAGAAACTCCCTTCCTTGACTGAAATCTTTTCAGACACTGGTTTGACACTTTTCAGCTATAAAGAGGGGCAAATAACACTGTCTTCTGGCTACATGATTTCCCCCTGGGCTTAGAGTTCAAAGCTCATTGATTCTATTTTTACCTTAGGACATTCTGACCCATCTTTGGTACCACATGTCAGGATCCCCTTCCGGGACCTGATGGTCTTGCCCTAGGGAGCAATTGGATCACAGCATCTCTCTGGGAGGAGGGAGGGTATGTGTGATGGATGAGGGTTAGTCTCTTAAGTTCTAAATTCAACAGACCCTGGGTAAAATATTTTTGAAGGATATAGCAGCCTTCTGGGAAGATCTGAATTTGTCCTAATGCCTCACAGGATGTATCAACCAGAGAACTCTGAGCAAGTCCTCATTCAGCTGAGAGTCTTCCCCGTGACCCACAGCTTGGCAAGTCTCTTCCTGTCGCTGCTACCCATGTGGATTTCTGACCAGACAATTATGGAAGCTGTTCTCTGGTTCTCTTAGAATTCTTCCTGATTCTCTGCTCTTTTCATGACTTTGATAATCACCCAGTACTAAGGTACAGACAGCTAGAGTAGCCATGCACAAATGTGCAGATCTGGCCCCAGAATAATAAGTGGACCATTTTCCTTTCATAGCTTATGGTTGGGGGTTGGGGGAACTTCAGTGCACTTTTAACTAGGACAAAGCCTGGAATATGGTGTAGTGGTTAGGAGAACAGCTTCGTATCACATATACACCTTGAATCCTAACTCTGGCTCTTACTGGCCATGTAACGTTGAACAAGTCCTTTGGGTCTTCATTTTTCCACCTCTAAAATGAAGATGATAAAGGTGCCTACCTCAAGGTTTACTGTAAAGATGAAAACAGAACATGTATAGAACCCACTCTTAACACTGGTTTGAGGCGTAACTGGATCAGTTAGGGATTTAGGGTTGCAAGCTGTACTAGGTTGAGTAGTGTCTCTTTAAAATCCATGTTCACCTGGAACCTCTGAATGTGACTTTATTTGGAAATAGAATCTTTACAATGTAGTCAAATTAAAATAAAGTCAATCCTTATTTATAAGAAGAGAGAGATTTGGACACAGACACACAAAGGAGAAGGCCATGTGAAGACAGAAGCAGAGACTGGAGTGACACATCTGCAAGCCAAGGAGCACCAACAAACCCCAAAAGCCAGGAAACCCCAGAAGCCAGGAAAGAGACAGGGAACAGATTTTTCCCTCTGACCCCCCAAAAGGAACCAACTCTGCCAACGCTTTGGTTTCACACCTCTAACCTCCAGAATTCTCCCATGAGAAAATAATTCCTGTTGTTTTAAGCCACCCAGTTTGTGGTATTTTGCTATGGCAGCCCTAGGAAACGAATATATAAGCCAACATTGAATTTCATTAGAAGGCCATGGGATAGCTCCCAGAATCAATGAGCCAGGTAAAAGCCAAGCCCAGAAAGGGACAAGACGCATTGTTATTATGTGCTAGCTGACAGTCCGATCAGCTTTAAATGTTTTTATCCTTGTGTCATCCCCATCTGAGAATTGATGTTTCAGTGGAAGCAGCTCAATTTGTTTAGCTTGGATCATGTGCCTACTTCTTGACCAGGCCAGGGTTCTCTGAATGATGGTCCTACCAATATGGTTCATAATAAGGAAGGGATAATTTCCTAAATTTACTATTGGGGTGCAGTTACCAGGAAAATTCAAAAAAATATCATTACAATGCACTTGGTAAATCTTAGCTATTAATATTACTGTTATTTTAAAAAAATTATCCTTCAGCATGTTGACAGCAAAGAGTAGATGAGTCAGAAGGCTTGTATTAGATGCTGCAGAATGATTTCTACATAATCCTAAGAGCACCTAGAAAAGCTGGTCAAGGAATTCTCACTCCTCAGCCATACTGTTTGCCTTAAGCATTACTTCACTGCTCACCTCTGCTCTCAACCCACATCAACGCTCAGGACACCAACCACACTTCCTGAGGATTCCCTGGTTGTCCACTTGAGAGCCCATTCTAGTGACAAGGGGAGGAAAAAGGATATGGGGAGAAATACAATATTCTTTACAACTGGCATGAATTCTGAAGGAAAGGCCATGGATAGGGTTCAAGGTGATCTCGAATGTTGTGCTGTAATTTTTGTTCCCTAGTTGTGTTTCCATGTTGTGACTGCTCATAGTGTTTTAAAGTTAATTGTCTTAGAAGAAAACTTAAAGGTAATATATTACTATGCACACTCATTATCTGCACTGTAATTCTGAGAATGCTGCTGGAGTGCGAGTGCTACGAGTCTTGGATTTCTTCCCCTCGTTTAGAAAGACTTTTAATTGGGAATTGTTTTATCCACAAAGTTTTATTTAGAGTAAATCACTGTGTACATCGTTTTGACAGACTTGGGAACAAAAGGAGAGCTTCTTCTCATGACTGTTCCATGCCAGATTCCCATCCTGGGACATTTTTCCATCAAACGCTGAGAATTATTGCTACAATTTGTCATCCATTAAGCAAAGGCTACATTATGAACAGCAGTGATTTCCATTTCTTTTTGACATTTTGCTTCTTCATTTTATTGTAATTATGTATTTTAAGTGCCTCCTTCTTCCCACCTCTGTGCTTTCATCTGAATACACACTGCACTGGGATTAGCAAATGGGTGTCTCTGTGTCCTTTGAAGATAGGGTAGCTGAGAGCTCAGATGTGAAGATTAAACTGAGGTGAAATAAGTGGCTGCTAAGTAGCATTGTGCGTAAAAGACTGGGCAGTCCAGCTTTGGGAATGTTTGTGATGCCTCAGAGAAGGTTTATGCAGAAGGTGTAATCAATTCATAATTCAGCTCATGATTCAACCATGTTTACCGAGTTTCTTCCCATGTATAGGCACAAGGTAGGTGATACAGACATATTAGTGAATAGGTCAGAGACAGTGTCTTAGAGGAGATGGATAATAAACAAATCTATAGGCCGGATGCGGTGGCTTCACACCTGTAATCCCAGCACTTTGGGAGGCCGAGGTAGGCAGATTACCTGAGGTCAGGAGTTTGAGACCAACCATAGCCAACATGGTGAAACCCCATCTCTACTGAAAGTACAAAATTAGCTGGGCGTGGTGGTACATGCCTGTAATCCCAGCTACACCAGAGGCTGAGGCAGGAGAATCTCTTGAACCCAGGAGGCAGAGGTTGCAGTGAGTCGAGATTGCGTGACTGCACTCCAGCCTGGGTGACAGAGCGAAACTGTCTCAAAACAAAACAAAAGAAACAAAACAACAACAAAAATCTATAAACAAAATAATTACAGTTGTGATAAATGCCATGAAGAAATTAAACAGAGTGTTATGAAAGGAAATTATAGGAGAATGGGGTAAAGGACAGTCTCTCTGAGGAGCTGACTTAAGCTGTTACCTGAAAGATAGGAAAGGGCCAGCTACTCAAACAGCTTCCCTGTAGCGGGCATTGTGAGCACCAGGCAGTAAAGAGACTGATGTGTACTAGGAACTAGTAGATACCCAATGTAGGAAGAAGAAAGCAAGCCAGAATTTTCCCTGGTTTTCTGGAAAAGGAAGGAGGCATGAGAAGGCCTTGAACTGGGATTCGTGTCCCCACACTGCATCTCAGGTAACCTGTAGACTCCCTGAAGCAGGGACCACAGTTTTCTTGTTCAATGCTCTGACGCCCAGCGGAGCACTTAGACCATAGGAGGCACTTAAACATATTTGCTGAATAACACATAAATGAATTTTCACTTGTATTCTCATTTGCTTCTTTGTCATATTTAATTGAAAAACTCATAGAGCCTCAGAGTTAGAAGGGATATTGCGAGTCAGCTTGTCTGTTCCCCCATCTGTTTGCGTAAATCCCCTCTGCAATGTGCCTGGCAAAGACCTGACAGCCTCGACTTTCTGAGCACTTCCAGGGAGGAGGGCTCATTTCCTTTGGACCCAGTTCAGCACCTTAAAAAATTATTTTGTAAAGATTGCCATGCACATAATGCAGAATTCAAAAGTACCTACCTTTTTTGTATATGAAAAGCAGCTAGTAGTCCATCCTTCTTCTCTATCTACCTGGTTTTTCTCTCCAGAGTCAAATACCTTTACTTGAGTCCAAATATAGTCTATATACTTATACAGACGTAGAAATCTAAAAAGTTAAAATAGATGTTTAATTATAAAAGTATTATATAATAATTATAAAAAAGAAAAATGCAAAAAACTATAAAAGAAAAAAACAGCATCCTGTAATCCCAGCTCTTGGAGATAAATATTGTTAATATTTTGGTATCTATCCTTCTAGATGTTTTGCTTATATGTGTGTGTGTGTGTGTATAATTTATACAAGTGATAGCACTGTAAACACATACTGTCTAGTACCTTTGGCTTATTTTAATAATATATCTCACATTACATTCTTCTGAAGGAAATATAAAAGAAAAAAAACATATCTAGGTGATCAGACCATATCAACATATCTGGAGCTAATTTCTTAAAATTCGGCAAAGATTCGGCCAGGCGCAGTGGCTCTCACTTGTAATCCCAGCACTCTGGGAGGCCAAGGTGGGCAGATCACAAGGTCAGGAGTTTGAGACCAGCCTGGCCAACATGATGAAACCCCGTCTCTACTAAAAATACAAAAATTAGGCGTGATGGCGGGCTCCTGTAATCCCAGCTACTTGGGATGCTGAAGCAGGAGAATTGCTTGAACCTGGGAGGTGGAAGTTGCAGTGAGCTGAGATCACGCCACTGCACTTCAGCCTGGGTGACAGAGCAAAAGACTCTGTCTCAAAAAAAAATAAATAAAAATACAAATAAATAAATAAATCTGCAAAGATTCCATTGTATGAATGTACCATAGCTTATTTATCTGAAAATCTCCATTGATGGACCTTTATATGGTTTCCAGACTTTGCCATTCAAACCACTGCTATATGAATATCACTGCACAGATGTCATTTTGCATGTGTGTGAGTATATCTGTTGGATAACCACTAAAGAGTAAACCTGCTGGTCAAATAGTATGTGCTATTTTAAATATTGATAGATGTTGCCAAATGGCTTTCCATTTGGAAGTTGTACTAATTTACACTCCCACCAGCAATATATGAATATGACCCATTTCTTTTCTGAGCATTTCATTGTTAGAAAGTTCTGCCTCTTTTGCAATAATGATCTGAAATGTGCCTTGCTGCAATTTCCACCCACCTTTCTTGCTTCTACTCTCTGGGGCTCCAGACTCTGGTTTTGTGTAGGTTTCTTTTCTTTCTCTTGACTCTCCTATGAGTTACAAGGATGAATAATGAGCAACATTCCACACATGCGGGTGGAGCCCATCTCAGAGAACAGGCCTGGATCATTTAGACTGTGGGTGCTTACATAACCACCAGGCCTTTAGGTGTAAGAGGAAGAAGCTAAATTTATCCCTTTTGAATCTGAGCTCCTTAAAAAAAAAGACAAAAACAATTTTTTCCCTAGTAACAATACATTTACCTTATAAAAAAACAAAACGTTACAGAAAAGGGAATCATGTCCCTTCTTTTAATTGTATTTATTTATTTATAGAGGTAGAGTCTTGCTTGTTGCCCAGGCTGGAGTACTGTGGCATGATTACAGCTTGTTATAACCTCGGACTCCTAGGTTCAAGTGATCTTCTTGCCTCAGCCTCTAGAGTGACTAGGACTACTGGTGCGTGCCACCATGCCTGGCTAATTTTTTAATTTTTTTTTTTTTTTTTTTTAGAGATAGAGTCTCGCTATGTTTCCCAGGCTGGTCTCAAACTCCTGGCCTCAAGTGACCCTCCTGCCTTGGCCTCCCAAAGTTTTGAAATTTTAGAGAGTCTCCTTCCTGATCTTTTTCTCTATATTTCTCTATATTTGTAATATAAATGGTATTATGTATTATGCTGTGCATGTCATGCAGTTTGATTTTTTTAAACCCAAAATTTGTCTTAGAGATTTAACTCTGTTGGTTCTTAATTGATCTTTTGTATTCCACAGTATGTATAATTATACCATTATAGTTTATTTGTACTTCAGCCTATTATTAATATACATTCATGTTGTTTCAAATTTAAAGTTACAAGTAATGCTGCGGTGACTATTCTTGTACCTGCCTCTTTGTGAGCATGTATAAGCATTGGTCCAGGGTGGACACTGATAAGTGGAATCACTAGGTCCTAGATGACGTAACATTTTCATAGATTCAGCAAAATTGCATTCCAAAGTGGCTGTGCTAATTTCTACTTCCACCTGTGTGTGGAGTACCTATTTCTTCGTGGCTCCCCACAATATATCATATTAACAATTTTTTTTTTTTTAATTTTTTTTTTTTTATTATACTTTAGGGTTTTAGGGAACATGTGCACAATGTGCAGGTTTGTTACATATGTATCCATGTGCCATGTTGATTTCCTGCACCCATTAACTCGTCATTTAGCATTAGGTGTATCTCCTAATGCTGTCCCTCCCCCCTCCCCCCACCCCGCAACAGTCCCCGGAGAGTGATGTTCTCCTTCCTGTGTCCATGAGTTCTCATTGTTCAATTCCCACCTATGAGTGAGAACATGCGGTGTTTGGTTTTTTGTCCTTGCGATAGTTTACTGAGAATGATGTTTTCCAGTTTCATCCATGTCCCTACAAAGGACACGAACTCATCATTTTTTATGGCTGCATAGTATTCCATGGTGTATATGTGCCACATTTTCTTAATCCAGTCTATCGTTGTTGGACATTTGGGTTGGTTCCAACTCTTTGCTATTGTGAATAGTGCCGCAATAAACATACGTGTGCATGTGTCTTTATAGCAGCATGATTTATAGTCCTTTGGGTATATACCCAGTAATGGGATGGCTGGGTCAAATGGTATTTCTAGTTCGAGATCCCTGAGGAATCGCCACACTGACTTCCACAATGGTTGAACTAGTTTACAGTCCCACCAACAGTGTAAAAGTGTTCCTATTTCTCCACATCCTCTCCAGCACCTGTTGTTTCCTGATTTTTTAATGATGGCCATTCTAACTGGTGTGAGATGGTATCTCACTGTGGTTTTGATTTGCATTTCTCTGATGGCCAGTGATGATGAGCATTTCTTCATGTGTTTTTTGGCTGCATAAATGTCTTCTTTTGAGAAGTGTCTGTTCATGTCCTCTGCCCACTTTTTGATGGGGTTGTTTGTTTTTTTCTTGTAAATTTGTTTGAGTTCATTGTAGATTCTGGATATTAGCCCTTTGTCAGATGAGTAGGTTGCAAAAATTTTCTCCCATTCTGTAGGTTGCCTGTTCACTCTGATGATAGTTTCTTTTGCTGTGCAGAAGCTCTTTAGTTTAATGAGATCCCATTTGTCGATTTTGGCTTTTGTTGCCATTGCTTTTGGTGTTTTAGACATGAAGTCCTTGCCCACACCTATGTCCTGAATGGTATTGCCTAGGTTTTCTTGTAGGATTTTAATGGTTTTAGGTCTAACATATAAGTCTTTAATCCATCTTGAATTAATTTTTGTATAAGGTGTAAGGAAGGGATCCAGTTGCAGCTTTCTACATATGGCTAGCCAGTTTTCCCAGCACCATTTATTAAATAGGGAATCCTTTCCCCATTTCTTGTTTTTGTCAGGTTTGTCAAAGATCAGATAGTTGTAGCTATGCGGCATCATTTCTGAGGGCTCTGTTCTGTTCCATTGATCTATGTCTCTGTTGTGGTACCAGTACCATGCTGTTTTGGTTACTGTAGCCTTGTAGTAGAGTTTAAAGTCAGGTAGAGTGATGCCTCCAGCTTTGTTCTTTTGGCTTAGGATTGACTTGGTGATGTGGGCTCTTTTTTGGTTCCATATGAACTTTAAAGTAGTTTTTTCCAATTCTGTGAAGAAAGTCATTGGTAGCTTGATGGGGATGGCATTGAATCTATAAATTACCTTGGGCAGTATGGCCATTTTCACGATATTGATTCTTCCAACCCATGAGCATGGAATGTTCTTCCATTTGTTTGTATCCTCTTTTATTTCATTGAGCAGTGGTTTGTAGTTCTCCTTGAAGAGGTCCTTCACATCCCTTGTAAGTTGGATTCCTAGGTATTTTATTCTCTTTGAAGCAATTGTGAATGGGAGTTCACTCATGATTTGGCTCTCTGTTTGTCTGTTATTGGTGTACAAGAATGCTTGTGATTTTTGTACATTAATTTTGTATCCTGAGACTTTGCTGAAGTTGCTAATCAACTTAAGGAGATTTTGGGCTGAGACAATGGGGTTTTCTAGATATACAATCATGTCATCTGCAAACAGGGACAATTTGACTTCCTCTTTTCCTAATTGAATACCCTTTATTTCCTTCTCCTGCCTGATTGCTCTGGCCAGAACTTCCAGCACTATGTTGAATAGGAGCGGTGAGAGAGGGCATCCCTGTCTTGTGCCAGTTTTCAGAGGGAATGTTTCCAGTTTTTGCCCATTCAGCATGATATTGGCTGTGGGTTTGTTGTAGATAGCTCTTATTATTTTGAGATACGTCCCATCAATACCTAATTTATTGAGAGTTTTTAGCATGAAGCGTTGTTGAATTTTGTCAAAGGCCTTTTCTGCATCTATTGAGATAATCATGTGGTTTTTGTCTTTGGTTCTGTTTATATGCTGGATTACATTTATTGATTTGCATATGTTGAACCAGCCTTGCATCCCAGGGATGAAGCCCACTTGATCATGGTGGATAAGCTTTTTGATGTGCTGCTGGATTCGGTTTGCCAGTATTTTATTGAGGATTTTTGCATCAATGTTCATCAAGGATATTGGTCTGAAATTCTCTTTTTTGGTTATGTCTCTGCCAGGTTTTGGTATCAGGACGATGCTGGCTTCGTAAAATGTGTTAGGGAGGATTCCCTCTTTTTCTATCGATTGGAATAGTTTCAGAAGGAATGGTACCAGTTCCTCCTTGTACCTCTGGTAGAATTCAGCTGTGAATCCATCAGGTCCTGGACTCTTTTTGGTTGGTAAGCTATTGATTATTGCCACAATTTCAGAACCTGTTATTGGTCTATTCAGAGATTCAACTTCTTCCTGGTTTAGTCTTGGGAGGGTGTATTTGTCGAGGAATTTATCCATTTCTTCTAGATTTTCTAGTTTATTTGCATAGAGGTGTTTGTAGTATTCTCTGATGGTAGATTGTATTTCTGTGGGATCGGTGGTGATATCCCCTTTTTCGTTTTTTATTGCATCTATTTGATTCTTCTCTCTTCTTTATTAGTCTTGCTAGCGGTCCATCAATTTTGTTGATCTTTTCAAAAAACCAGCTCCTGGATTCATTAATTTTTTGAAGGGTTTTTTGTGTCTCTATTTCCTTCAGTTCTGCTCTGATTTTAGTCATTTCTATCCTTCTGCTAGCTTTTGAATGTGTTTGCTCTTGCTTTTCTAGTTCTTTTAATTGTGATGTTAGGGTGTCAATTTTGGATCTTTCCTGCTTTCTCTTGTGGGCATTTAGTGCTATAAATTTCCCTCTACACACTGCTTTGAATGTGTCCCAGAGATTCTGGTATGTTGTGTCTTTGTTCTCGTTGGTTTCAAAGAACATCTTTATTTCTGCCTTCATTTCATTATGTACCCAATAGTCATTCAGGAGCAGGTTGTTCAGTTTCCATGTAGTTGAGCAGTTTTGAGTGAGTTTCTTAATCCTGAGTTCTAGTTTGATTGCACTGTGGTCTGAGAGACAGTTTGTTATAATTTCGGTTCTTTTACATTTGCTGAGGAGAGCTTTACTTCCAACTATGTGGTCAATTTTGGAATAGGTGTGGTGTGGTGCTGAAAAAAATGTATATTCTGTTGACTTGGGGTGGAGAGTTCTGTAGATGTCTATTAGGTCCACTTTATGTAGAGCTGAGTTCAATTCCTGGATATCCTTTTTAACTTTCTGTCTCGTTGATCTGTCTAATGCTGACAGTGGGGTGTTAAAATCTCCCATTATTATTGTGTGGGAGTTTAAGTCCCTTTGTAGGTCACTGAGGACTTGCTTTATGAATCTGGGTGCTCCTGTGTTGGGTGCATATATATTTAGGATAGTTAGCTCTTCTTGTTGAATTGATCCCTTTACCATTATGTAATGGCCTTCTTTGTCTCTTTTGATCTTTGTTGGTTTAAAGTCTATTTTATCAGAGACTAGGATTGCAACCCCTGCCTTTTTTTGTTTTCCAGTTGCTTGATAGATCTTCCTCCATCCCTTTATTTTGAGTCTATGTGTGTCTCTGCATGTGAGATGGGTTTCCTGAATACAGCACACTGATGGGTCCTGACTCCTTATCCAGTTTGCCAGTCTGTGTCTTTTGATTGGAGCATTTAGCCCATTAACATTTAACGTTAATATTGTTATGTGTGAATCTGATCCTGTCATAGTGATGTTAGTTGGTTATTTTGCTCGTTAGTTGCTATAGTTTCTTCCTAGCCTTGATGGTCTTTACAATTTGGCATGTTTTTGCAGTGGCTGGTACCGGTTGTTCCTTTCCATGTTTAGTGCTTCCTTTAGGAGCTCTTTTAGGGCAGGCCTGGTGGTGACAAAATCACTCAGCGTTTGCTTGTCGGTAAAGTATTTTATTTCTCCTTCACTTATGAAGCTTAGTTTGGCGGGATAGGAAATTCTGGGTTGAAAATTCTTTTCTTTAAGAATGTTGAATATCGGCCCCCACTCTCTTCTGGCTTGTAGAGTTTCTGCTGAGAGATCAGCTGTTAGTCTGATGGGCTTCCCTTTGTGGGTAACCCGACCTTTCTCTCTGGCTGCCCTTAACATTTTTTCCTTCATTTCCACTTTGGTGAATCTGACAATTATGTGTCTTGGAGTTGCCCTTCTCGAGGAGTATCTTTGTGGCGTTCTCTGTATTTCCTGAATCTGAATGCTGGCCTGCCTTGCTAGATTGGGGAAGTTCTCCTGGATAATATCTTGCAGAGTGTTTTCCAACTTGGTTCCGTTCTCCCCATCATTTTCAGGTACACCAATCAGACGTAGGTTTGGTCTTTTCACATAGTCCCAAATTTCTTGGAGGCTTTGTTCATTTCTTTTTATTCTTTTTTCTCTAAACTTCCCTTCTCTCTTCATTTCATTCTTTCATCTTCCATCAGCGACACCCTTTCTTCCAGTTGATCACATCTGCTACTGAGGCTTCTGCAATCTTCGCGTAGTTCTCGAAACTTGGCTTTCAGCTCCATCAGCTCCTTTAAGCCCTTCTCTCCATTAGTTATTCTAGTTATCCATTCTTCTAATTTTTTTTCAAAGTTTTTAACTTCTTTGCTATTGTTTTGAATTTCTTCTCGTAGCTCAGAGTAGTTTGATCGTCTGAAGCCTTCTTCTCTCAACTCATCAAAGTCATCCTCCATCCAGCTTTGTTCCGTTGCTGGTGAGGAACTGCGTTCCTTTGGTGGAGGAGAGGTGCTCTGTTTTTTAGAGTTTCCAGGTTTTTTGCTCTGTTTTTTCCCCATCTTTGTGGTTTTATCTACTTTTTGTCTTTGATGATGGTGATGTACAGATGGGTTTTTGATGTGGATGTCCTTTCTGTTTGTTAGTTTTCCTTCTACCAGACAGGACCCTCAGCTGCAGGTCTGTTGGAGTTTACTAGAGGTCCACTCCAGACCCTGTTTGGCTGGGTGGCAGCACCGGTGGCTGCAGAACAGCGGATTTTCGTGAGACCACAAATTCAGCTGTCTGATAGTTCCTCTGAAAGTTTTGTCTCAGAGGAGTACCCGGTTGAATGAGGAGTCAGTCTGTCCCTACTGGGAGGGTGCCTCCCAGTTAGGCTGCTCAGGGGTGAGGGACCCACTTTAGGAGGCAGTCTGTCTGTTCTCAGATCTCCAGCTGCATGCTGGGAGAACCACTACTCTCTTCAGAGCTGTCAGTCAGACAGGGACATTTAAGTCTGTGGAGGTTCTTGCTGAGTTTTTGTTTGTCTGTGCCCTGCCCCCAGAGGTGGAGCCTACAGAGGCAGACAGGCCTCCTTGAGCTGTGGTGGGCTCCACCCAGTTCGAGCTTCCTGGCTGCTTTGTTTACCTAAGCAAGCCTGGGCAATGGTGGGCGCCCCTCCCCCAGCCTCGCTGCCGCCTTGCAGCTTGATCTCAGACTGCTGTGCTAGCAATCAGCGAGACTCCGTGGGCATAGGACCCTCCGAGCCAGGTGCGGGACACAATCTCCTAGTGTGCCGTTTTCCAGGCCCGTTGGAAAAGCGCAGTATTAGGATTCCAGGTGC
Organism: Symphalangus syndactylus; assembly: GCF_028878055.3. Taxonomy (NCBI): domain Eukaryota; kingdom Metazoa; phylum Chordata; class Mammalia; order Primates; family Hylobatidae; genus Symphalangus; species Symphalangus syndactylus. The sequence continues at coordinate 40,781,781 of NC_072429.2, forward strand.
CGTCTGTTTCTCCCTTCTTTGACTAGGAAAGGGAACTCCCTGACCCCTTGCGCTTCCCGAGTGAGGCAATGCCTCGCCCTGCTTTGGCTCGCGCACAGTGCGCTTCACCGACTGTCCTGCACCCACTGTTAGGCACTCCCTAGTGAGATGAAACTGGTACCTCAAGCAGAAATGCAGAAATCACCCGTCTTCTGTGTCGCTGGGGCTGGGAGCTGGAGACCGGAGCTGTTCCTATTCGGCCATCCAAACAATTTTTTTTTTGAGACAGAGTTTTGCTCTTGTCGCTCAGGCTGGAGTGCAGTGGTGTGATCTTCGCTCACTGCAACCTCTGCCTCCTGGGTTCAAGCAATTCTCCTGCCTCAGCCTCCCGAGTAGCTGCGATTACAGACACCTGCCACCACGCCTGGCTAATTTTTTGTATTTTTAGCAGAGACGGGGTTTCACCATGTTGGGCAGGCTGGTCTTGAACTCCTGACCTCAGGTGATCTGCCCTCCTCAGCCTCCCAAAGTGCTGGGATTACAGGTGCGAGCTACTGCACCCAGCCTGACAAATTTTTAAAAATTGGCATTACCATGGATAATAAGTGGTTTCTGGATGTCTTAGTATTCATTTCCAATGACATTGAGCAACTTTTTGCCTTCATTATTGGCCACTTGTATTTGCTCTTCAGTGGATTGCCTGCCCATGTCTTATGCCCGTTTTCTTCTTTTGTTTAATCTTCTATATGTTGATTTGCAGGAGTTTTTTGATTTGTTTTGTCTTGTCTTTGTTTTTTTTTTTTTTTTTTTTGAGACGGTCTCATTCTCTTGCCCAGACTGGAGTGCAGTGGCCCGATCTCGGCTCATGGCAACCTCCACCTCTCAAGCTCAAGGGATTCTTCCACCTCAACCTCCTGAGTAGCTGCGATTACAGGCACATGCCACTACCACCTGGCTAATTTTTGTATTTTTTGTAGAGATGGGGTTTCACCATGTTGGCCAGGCTGGTCTCAAACTCCTGACCTCAAATGATCCACCCACCTCGGCCTCTCAAAGTGTTGGGATTACAGGCGTGAGCCACTGTGCCTGGCCAAGAGTTCTATATATATTCTAGATACTTATCCTTGTCCTGTGATATGAGTTGTAAAGTTTTTTCCTAGAGAGTCTTTAGAACAAAGGATCCCATCATCCTGATTTTGTGCATCCCTTCTTGGGGTGTGACCTGACAGTGTTTCCATATCCCACTGCATTCCTCACAGTACAGAGCAGCAATACTTGATAAAGAAGTTGAGGCTGGGTGCTGTGGCTCAGCCTGTAATCCCAGCACTTCGGGAGGCTGAAGTGGGCGGATCACCTGAGGTCGGTAGTTTCAGACCAGCCTGGCCAACGTGGCAAAACTCTGTCTCTAGTAAAAATATAAAAATTAGCTGGGCATGGTGGCAGGCACATGTATTCCCAGCTACTCGGGAGACTGAGGCAGGAGAATCGCTTGAACCCAGGAGGTGGAGGTTGCAGTAAGCCGAGACTGTGCCATTGAACTCCAGCCTGGGCGACAGAGGAAGACAGGAAGACCTCATCTCAAAAAAAAAAAAAAAAAAAAAGAAGAAGTTGCCTGACTTAAGACTACCCTACAGGAATAAATGTAAAGTAGTGATAGGATACTGTCTACTGTCTAGCACACCAATCCACAACTACTGTGGCATAATAGATAAATACATAAAACATGAGAACATATATAATATGTATAGTAGTTCAGACTTTGGGACCAGACTACCTGAGTTCAATCTCTCCTCTGCCTTTCACTGATAATTGTGTGAATTTGGACAAATTTCTTAAATCTTCTAGGCCTCACTATCCTCATCTGTAAAATGGGGATAAGAAAAGTACCTATAGGATTGTTGCAAAGATTAAATGAGTTAATATGTGCAGAGCGATTTTAACAGGGCTTGGTACATAGTGAACTCTGTATAAATATTAGCTATTATACAATAAAAATTTGTCCTTCATAGTGTTTTTTAAAAATCACATCTAATTTCTTCTTCAAAGTACAGTGATTGAATTTGAGGTATGTTTCTTTCAGCATCTAGTACTGCCTCCTAATGAACACTTAGATAACATGATTATATGACAAAAAAGATTAAAAATAAAAACAAAAGCCTGTGTTTTTTTTAAAAAGCGTATGAGTCATAAAATATGGTGCAAGAGTTCAAATGCACTTAAACAATTTCTGTACAATATACTTATTGAGAATAGTGGGCATTTCTCTTTATCAGTTAAAGTGGTGCAGCTGAGGCAATTGTGTAAACACTATTTATTAGTCACTTAGCTTGCCAGCTTTACAATTAAGAAAATTTTGATTAATTTTTTTTACTTACAGGGATTTACACTATTTTGTAATCCACACGTAAAGTGAAAGTTGATTGATTTTTATGTGCCATTGATTTCAAAATCCCCTACTTCAAGGTTGCATACAGTGTGAGTACTCTGTACTCTCAGTAAATTTACTGGACCATTTGCTGTCCTCTAAGCTGTTCATACCAGGTATCCAGGCTGGGTGGGGCCTGCTGATCTACCTGAGATTGGTTTTTAAATGTAGGGTGAAATATCCCAGTCTTATTTGAGACTGAATTCAGAGTTTGCTTTGGGCCAAGAGATGTCTACAGTAGATGATTTAGTGACAATCTTGAGACTCTCAAATACATGAAATAGACGTTCTGATCTTTAAAGGCAGGCTGCTTCCTTCCCTGCCCCCACCCCTCATGCCCTTTGTATGCTTGAGCTACTTCATCCACTATTCGAAGTTGAAGTCCAGAGTCCTGGAGCCTTGGAGAGTCTAAGATACAGAATTCCTAGTTTTTTGCTTTTTTGTCACTGAATTTGGGAATGGGACTTTGAAGTGTTCACTGTGGGAGAACAAGGGGTAGCCAGAGACAGACGATTGTCAGGAAGTTCTTCAGTGTGCTGGTGTCATGGTATGTGAGCCTTCGTGTCTGGTGCACTAAAAGACAATGGTGACTACTTCACACTCACTAGAGTAGCTAAAATAAAAATGACTGACAATAGCAAATGTTGGTGAGGATATGGAGCAATCAGAACTCTTGGCCAGAAGTGGTGGTTCATGCTTGTAATCCCAGTACTTTGGGAAGCCAAAATGGGAGGGTTGCTTGAGCCCAGGAGTTTGGGCAACATACGGAGACCCCATCTCTACAAAAGATAAGAAAAAAATTTAGCCAAGTGATATGGTTTGGATCTGTGTCCCCACCAAATCTCATAGGATTGTAATCCCCCATGTTGGAGATGGGGCCTGGGATTGCTATATGGTACCAAGGGGGGATGATGCCAAACCATTAGAAGCTGCCCCTGTGATCCAATCACAACTGGATCCATCCCCCCTTGGTACTGTATAGTGAGTAAGTTCTTATGAGATCTGGTTGTTTAAAAGTGTGTAGCACCTCCACCTTTGCTCTCTTCCTCTTTCCCTGGCCATGTAAGACATGCCTGCTTCTCCTTAGCCTTCCACCATGTTTGTAAGTTTCCTGAGGCCTCCCCAGAAGCAGAAGCTGCTATGCTTACAGTACACCTTGCGAAACTGTAAGGCAATGAAACCTCCTTTCTTTATAAAGTACCCATTCTCAGGTATTTCTTTATAGCAATGTGAGAACAGACTAATACGCTGGATGTGGTAGTGCATGCCTGTAGTCCCAACTACTCAGGAGGCTGAGATGAGAGGATGAGAGGATCGCTTGAGCCTGGGAGGTTGAGGCTGCAGTGAGCCATGATTGTGCCACTGCACCCCACCCTGGGTGACAGAGTGACACCCTGTCTCAAAATCAATCAGTACATAAATAAATAAATAAACAAAATAGAACTCTCATGCATTGCTGACGGAAGTTTAAAATGGTACAAATACTTTAGAGAACTGTCTGTCATTTCTTGCAAAGTTAAACATATATCTACCCCATAACCTAGCAATTCCCCTTCCAGGTATCCACCCAAATGAAATAAAAACAGACACTTGTGTAAACACTTACAGATGAGTCTTCATAGCAGTCTTATTCATAATAGCAAAAAATGAAATAATCAAATGTTTATCAGTGGGAGAATGGAGAAACAATTTGTGGAATAGTCATACAATGGAATATGACTCAACTCTAAAAAAAGAGACAGATTCACACAACAGCATAGATGCATCAAAAACATGATATTGAATGAAAGAAGCCAGATACAAAAGCAAACATGATTTCACTAATATGAAGCCCAAGAAGAGGCAAAACTCATCTATAAGAATAGATATTGGAACAATGGTTGCCTCTAGTGGGCAACGGGAGGTCTGGGATTGATTGGAAAGGGACACAGGAGCTCTGGGGTGAGAGCAATGTTCCACACGTTTGGTTACTTGGGTGTATGTGATTGTTGACGCTCATCCCACTGAACACTGATGGCCTGTGCATTTTCTTATATATAAATTATGCCTCCATAAAATATTTATTAAAAAAATTTTCAGAGATTATGGTTAGCTTGGAATTTTTTCTGTTTCACAGTCCTAAGTATTTGCATTCATCAGAGTTGTCATCTTTTATGATGCTAGGTGATATAACATCTTAACTGTGTATCAGGGGTTCTTAACCTGTGGTCTGTTAATAATTTTCGATGGATCCATGAACTCCGTGAAATTGAGTGCACAATTTTGCATGTCTATGTGCGTGTAGTTTTCTTTTCCCTTGTGGACTGAGTTCATAGCTATCATTGTACTCTCAGAATGGTCTGTGACCCAAAACATATTTAGAATAGAACCTCTGTGTTGGAAGGTTCATGCAGAATGTGTAGAAAACAATATCAGTAAAGATGAGTGAACTAATAAATGACAAATTGTTTCCAGTGGATGTTCAAGGAACCAAGCCCCTAATAGTTTGCAGATTAAAACTGGCAGATGTTAGTGGCTCCAAGACACTAACATAAATTTGAATAACTTGGTCTGAGAAATAGAATAAAGCCCTGATAAGAATAGGAGGCAGAATCAGTGTACTATAAAAGACCTTTCAATTACACTTATAGAAATAGATGTCTGTTATTCAAAAGTATCCTGTATGCCGTGTTTATTTTAAATATTGAAATTAGATAGATGAACATAATGGAAGCAACAGTTATGATTCAACTATAAAAAAATTATTTGATGCTTTTTCTCTTAACAGGAGCAAAACAATTACCATAGTCAATGGTAACAGAGTTGTGTCAGGTTCAGCTTTGCCAGTGTTTAGCAAAAGAAGGCAATTTTGATTTGGCTCAGTTATGGCAATTTTCATACAATGAGTTTTGGGAATTGGTTATTTATTCTCAGTGTCTGATAGCAGGGAGACAGTGCAGCATTAAACTGGTGGCATAAAGTTGTAAATATTCTTTGAGATGTGAAGTTGCTCCAAGAAATCTGAGAACCTTGGCTTTTTTGGATGTGGTTATTGACAGGTTTCTGTGGTCTATTCTGTCCTATGTGTCTTGAGTGTGACATCGCCAGGCATTATGGAGAGTGTCTTTGTTGGCCATTGTTACCTGGGTCCACCTTTGCACTGAGAATTGGCACCAGGGAGAGACATAAAATACAGGTAAGTGTGTTTGAAGGTATACGTGAACCTGAATCTGTATGAAAACCTAGATGCCTTCCAAACTTATGATTTTCCAAATGAAAGAAGGGTGGGTGAGGATGTTGAAACATACCATGCTTAGTGGGAAACTTTGAGAAAGGAGATACATTTAAAAATTTTACTCTTTACCAGGAAATCTAAGTTAACTAAAATACCATATTATTTTAGTAGAGATGGGGTTTTGCCATGTTGGCCAGGCTGTTCTCAAAGTCCTGCCCTCAAGTGATCCGCCCACCTCGGCCTCCCAAAGTGCTGGGATTGCAGGTGTGAGCCACCATGTCTGGCCCAGACTGATATATTTTTAAATGGAAAAAAAAAAAAAAGTAAAGCACAGAAGTATGGAACTATTTTAAAATACTATATATGTATACGTTTATGTAGACATAGAATTTATCTGGAAGTGGTTACAAGAAACTGGTGACAATGATTACTTCCAAGCAGGCAACTGGATGGCTGGGGACAGCTGGAGAGAGGGATTTACTTTTTACTTCCTATCCCTTCTTACACTGAAATTTTAGACCATGTGCACTTATTACCTACTCTGAAGAAATAAATAATTATAAATATTAGGTCCTAAGAGAAAGAACCAAGAAGTTGATAGAGAAATCAGTGGTTTCAATTATAAAGGCCCATATCAGAGGTCCTAAGGGCAGGGCTCTGATTCACAGGTATTGATTAGCAATTCAGCTGCTTGAATTATGCACTTATACAACTTAGTGTCCCTGGGCATTGGCTTAAGGATGTTGGTGAACCTTGGAAGCGGTGGTTGAAGGGCCAGGAGGTAACATTGTACAGGTCCCTGGGGAAGAAAAATGAGCCTGTGTGACTACAACAGAACAGACTCTGGTCTTGCCCTAGGGCACACTGTGTGAAGACTGGCTGGTGGTGCACTGCTGTTGGCCTTTTGCCATCTGCCAGGTGGCCCGGGAACTCAAGATGAGGACCTCCCAAGTCTATGAAATCTGTGCAGTCCCAATGACTAAGGACACCCCGGTTTGACAGAGCAAGATAACTCCTCCTCCTTACTCCCCAACACCCTCCTCTCAAACCTCTCAGTAGAACAATTGCTTTTTCCTAAGTTTTTACTGAAATGGTATGAAAATAAATGATTTCCCCCCTATGGTCTCTACTGTTCTTCTTTCTTTACACATTTCCCTGTTGAAGACTTTATCATTTGTCTGAATTTGCTATTCCAGTCCAGCCATATAAAGCAGATCTAGAGTTGAGTTTTCTTGTTTGTTTATTTTTTGAGACGGAGTCTTGGCTCTGTCACCCAGGCTGGAGTGCAGTGGCACCATATCGCCTTCAAGCGATTCTCCTGTCTCAGCCTCCTGAGTAGCTGGGATTACAGGCATGCGCCAACACACCTGGCTAATTTTTGCATTTTTAGTAGAGACGGGGTTTCACCATGTTGGCCCGGCTGCACTTGAACTCCTGACCGCAGGTGATCCACCCGCCTCGGCCTCTCAAAGTGCTGGGATTACAGACGTGAGCCATCGCGCCCAGCCTAGAGGTGAGTTTTGTGCCTCCCCTCCCCTGCTGGAGTTTTGGAAGCTTGCTTTTTCCCCTCCAGATTTCTACTGCCACCCTTTCATGAGAGATGTCTGAGAAGCTGGAAGACTTGTTGTGTGGCTTTCTTATGTCAAGCCACCTACCTCAGAGTATCAGGGATGGGGCAGGAAGTGGCTAACTTTAGTTAGCATCTGGACTGGTTGGAAATGTCACTGAAACACATCAGCCATTGTCTTTCCCTTGTCTCAGCTCTTCAGGTCTGATTGCTTGAAGGAGAAAGTCTCAGGTTGGTGCTCGTCTTGAACACCTCTATAACACTTACAAATCTTCTTCAGGCCCCGGCTTCAAAACCTCAGGTAGCAACAGCTATGGGTGGAATTGTGTTCCCCACCTCCCACTCCTCCACCAAAAGATATGTTGAAGTCTTAACCCCTGGTAACTGTGAATACGATTTTATCTGGAAATAGGGTCTTTGCCGTTGTAACTAGTTTAAAATGAGATAGTTAGGGCGGGTCCTAATCCAGTATGACTGGTGTCCTTACAAGAAGAGGAGAAAAGACACAAAGATAGAGACACAGAGGGAAGACGGGTATGTGAAGACAAAGGCAGAGATGGGAGCGATGCTGCCACAAGCCCAGGAATGCCTGGGGCTACCAGAGGTTGAAAGAGGCAAGGGAAAATCCTCCCTCAGAGATTTTGGAGGGAGCATGGCCCTGCCAACATCTTGATACTGGACTTCTAGCCTCCAGACTGTGATGGAATAAGCTACCCAGTTTGTGATCATTTATTTTAGCAGCCCTAGGAAGCGACTATCTACCATGTTTGGTAGATGTTTTTGTTAGGGCAGCAGCACCGAACAGTGCCAAAGAACCTAGGTTCTGCAGCCTGAAACGCCTCCTCTATTTACTAATTACACAACCATAGGCAAACTTGCTAACCTCTCACTGTTTCAGTTTCCTTATCTGGGAAGTGGGATGGTGATAGTACTGACCTTGTAGGGCATGAGGATTGTAAATGAAGACATTTAGCCACTGCCTGGCAGGTAGGATGGACTCAGTAAATATGTGTGATTACTGTTTTATGCCTACTTTATATTTGTGGCAAATTATACTAATTTTCCTTTTTTTTGAGACTGAATCTTGCTCTGTCGCCCAGGCTGTAGTGCAGTGGTGTGATCTTGGCTCACTGCAACCTCCATCTCCCGGGTTCAAGTGATTCTTGTGCCTCAGAGTAGCTGGGATTACAGGCATGTGCCCCCATGCCTGGCTAAGTTTTGTGTTTTTAGTAGAGATGGGGTTTTGCCATGTTGCCTAGGCTGGTCTCGAACTTCTGGGCTCAAGCGATCCACCTGCCTTGGCCTCCAAAAGTGCTGGGATTACAGGCGTGAGCCACTGCGCCCGGCCAAATTATACTAATTTACCATTGGAACATATAGTTTTCCTTTAAATTAAATTCTAGATGAAAGTTGATACTAGAGATGAAGTTGCCCCCACCTCAGAAAAGAAAATTGAGTCAATTAAAATAAGAATTTTAAGTAAATAATAACACAGGTGGTAGATGGATATGGCAAACATTGTGAAGGTGGTAAAATACTAATTTTATTAAGCACTTATATGTGCCAGGCACTGTTCAAAGCACTCTACATGTTTTAAGAAATTTATCCTTAACATCCCTCAGAAAGGTGCTTCTATATCTCCATTTTCTAGAAAAGGGATCTGAGCCACAGAGAGGTTAAGTAACTTACCCAAGTCTAAACAGCTGGCAACACAGGAAATCAGGCACTTGAGGCTGTGCACCTAACCTTTGCACTAATCAGGCAGAGAAGACTTCTAGCCAAGAGGCCTTTGTGGGTCCTCATGGTTGTACAAACCAGAGTTTGCTCCACAGAGGTGAATTCAGCCTGCTCAGCATTAAAAAGAAGTGTTACTTGCCTGTTTCTCCACCTACCTCCGCTGAAACTAAGCAATTCCCATCCATCAAAGTGATTTTCTCTCCTCCCAACCCTCCCTTTTGGATGCCCAGAGCAGCTGCCAGGAGTTAAACCCCTTTGGGAGAAATCAAATGCTCACTGTTGACAATTTATGACAAAGCGTTGCCCTCTCCAAACTAGCTACTGAAAAAAAAAATCCAGGCCTGGGAACAACCTATTAAGTGAAAATAAACATGTTTTTATTGTTTCATGCTAAAAGACATATTTGGCTTCACACGCTTACAGCTGGGAACAATGCACATTTTTGGCAAAGGAGGCTCGAGTAATCTCTGCACGTTCACACGGTTGACCCCTCCCTGCATGAAGAGCAGATGGTGTTTCATGCACAGATTTCTGGCACAGTTCTCCTCTTGTCTGATGTAAAAGGTGTGAGTGGACCTCTAGCCCCCTTTCCCCTTTTGCTGCTTCTGATCAGTCTCGCGGTAAAGAGCAAATTTAGCACTTCATTAGGGCCACTAACCCAAGTCAAGCTCTGGACTCTGAAAGCAGTGAATCACAGAACATAAAACAGAATTAACATGTGGATAGTTTTTTGAAAACCGATGGTAGAAAGTGGTCCTGAAGGGAGGTGGCTTAGGGTCATGACTTCTGGTGTCTTCTGGAAGAACATGTTAAGTCCACGAAAAAAGGACTTGAAAAAAAAAAATATGTGCTCTCAGGAGAAATATTAACCAGTACTAGATATTGAAGTGAGAGACAATAACTCTGACATTAAACATCCCATTACCACAGTTTTACCAAAAATTCAGAGTGCTACAAATTTGAGAGTTACTCAATAGTGAAGACATATTCTGTATGTTTTTCTTCTTACTAGAAAATTCCAGGCTGGGCGCAGTGGCTCACACCTGTAATCCCAGCACTTTGGGAGGCCGAGGCGGGCAGATCACAAGGTCAGGAGATGGAGACCATCCTGGCTAACACGGTGAAACGCTGTCTTTACTAAAAATACAAAAAATTAGCAGGGTGAGGTGGCATGCACCTGTGGTCCCAGCTACTCAGGTGGCTGAGGCAGGAGAATCGCTTGAATTCGGGAGGTGGAGGTTGCAGTGAGCCAAGATGGCACCACTGCACTCCAGCATGGGAGACAGAGTGAGACTGTGTCTTAAAAAAAGGAAAATTCCTTTTGGTTTTCCAGGATACAGAGTGTGGAACATATCTCTGATGACTCCATGTGGGTAAACGACACCAACACACATGCAACAGACATTTTACAGTAACCCATACAGATTATTACAAATTACAAAACCAGAAAACAAGCCCCCACACCTCTTGGCTTTACAGTGGAATATACTAAGGAAATAAGTTGCCAGCCCTGGAATGCTCTATTTTTTGGGATGAAGATATGAAAGGTTTAGAAGTCCTTAAGTGTCCACTGCCCTAAGCAATCACTTTTTATATATTTTATATATGGAAGGTTTATTTATACAATATTCCGCAATGACTAACACATTATACCCCCTTTATAAACATTATTCACGTACATATTAACTCATAGAGATTCTCTTTGGTCTATTAAAAACACTGTACTTAAAAAAATAAGCAGAGACACAAGAGTCTATAGTTTTTCTGCTTATGTTTCTTGGAGGTGTGAATTTTTCTCTTTATCTATTTTCTCCTTCCTCTTTTTATCCTTAACACCCCTTCCCCCTGACCCAAAGTGTAATAATAAGAAACAATAATTCCAGGAGATGAAACTCAGATGTCACCATTAGCAAACTATTTACTGCACATGTCTGGGTTGACTCACTGTGATCATTCAAGCCCATCCTTGCCTCCTCCCTGACATCCCCAACACTTTTTGATCGTGGATCATTTGGAATCTGTATGCTGTGTTTTAAAAAAATATATGGTTTATTGGCTAAACAGGTTCAAAGGAAGAGCTAAATCCTTATGAAACCCTCCACTATACCTCATGGAAAGTTCCCAGAGACTTAAAAAACAGGACATGCAAAAATTTGGAGTGGTGGTTTCCTATTGCTCAATTGTAAGGCAGAAGCCAATGCATGAAGATGGAAATGTGACTAAGAGGGCTTTGAAGACAAGGTGTAAATAGCCAGTGTGCTCAATCCCGCCTCTTCCCTTCTCACCTACCACTTGGCAGATAAAGCCAGAACTCTGGGGCTTCTTGTAGTGTATTGTCACCTCCTCCTGTGGTTAACTGAGAGAAGGGTGTGGCTAAGAAGTCCAAATTATTCATCGCATTAAAAGATGGCTGCCAGTTTAACCCCTGCATGTGACAGCTTCACATAGAAGAAAACATTTCTGTAACCTACAGATGCTCTGGTTTGGTAACCTTACTCTGCTCATGGTTTGGCTGATGCTAGATCCTGTTTACAAGCAGGGCTGGATGAAAAGCTGAGGATGCTTCAGTGTAAAATTAGGATCTGAACTTTAAAACAACCAACATATCCCAGTGATGCTGCATTTGTGTTATTGTCTTTGATAATCAGAGCAGCATGTGCTTTTAAAAATCAAATTCTTATTGATGTCTTAAGAGAGGAGGAGAAGATGAAAATATGTGGTTCAAACAACATCAGGGTATTTATGAATTTCATTTATGTGAGCAATGTCTCTTGCAGGTTAGCACAGGTAATTTTAAAATTGTATTTTAGATTATAGTCTTTTTTTAAAAACGAGGAGTAGAATGTCTTCTAATGGCTTGTTCTTTATGATGACTTATTTATGAACATAAAGGATGCATGGTTATAAGTGATATTTACATCTTTCTACTTGAAATAGCCTCTTTGTAAGCATTGCAGTTTGGTATCTTTCATATAACGTCATGGATTTTTTTCTTGTCTGAGACTCTTTATGTACCAAGTCTTTATTTCCTTGATCATTATGTTCTATTAGAAATCCCCGGGGTCAGAAGGTATCAGGGGAAAAGACAGAATGGAAAAGAATGAAGATGTGGCAGAGGGATGCAGGATGCTTGGTGGGGAGTTGGTCTGGGGGTGATGGCTAAGGGACATTGTGCTAAAGCATTGGCCTCTTCAGATTGAACACCAAAGAGAATATTATGTCATCTGCTGCATCACTCTAAATCTGATCTGGAGAGACAGGCCAGATCACAGAGCTCGAAGGCATTGGATGTCCTGCCTTGTCATTTGTTAGGTGCCAAGCTGTGAGAAATTAGCAAGATAAAGTTTGGCTTTGACAACAGCAGTGAGTAACAGAGGGATGGGAGTCTGGTGTAACCTGTAGCAGCACATGACTCACTTGCTTTTCTCCATGCTGGCCCACCACCCATTAATACTGCAGGTGAAGACAGATTTGCTCTTCCTCCTATTACTCTCTGTCTTGGAGGCCAGACTATTGGTATCCCTGTACCATCCCTGATGTTCAAGGAATATCATGCTGTCCACAAACTCTCCACTGAGCAGTTTCCATCCCAGCAGATCGTTTGCTCTCTTCTGCATCCCAGTTGTCATGAGCTCCTCCTGGGAAGATGACCAAGGCAGGCTCTGTAAAGTACAAAGGATTTCAGAGTCTGTTGTGTGCAAATGCAGCTGGGAAGAACTATATTTCTTCAGAATTCTTACACCTTTTGGGCAGAAATTTATCTTCTCACAGAAGAGATGCTGTGTTCTTCTGAGTACATCATATCAGGAGGTACACAGTATCTGTTTCCCCATTGCTGGTGACGCTAACTTTGGTGTTTTGGTTAAGGTGATTGTCTACTGTAAAGTTGTGATATTTTTTTTCCTTCGGTGACTAATAAGTATCTTGTGAGGAGATATTCTGAGACTTTTCAAGCTTTCATCCACTAGTTTTAATATTCATTCATGGTTATTGCCTGAACCAATTATTACTGAGTGGTTGCCAAATATTTTTTTTTAGTTCCATAATTCCTTTTACACTTAGAGGTTGGCACTTGACCATAAGGGAGAGCTTTTCCTTCTCCTACGTTTATTTATTTATGTCAGTATAGGCTCATAGATTCCTATTTCATTCTACTGGTTATCATCCGTTACTGCCAAGCCCCCTACTCCTACTCTAAACCCTGAATCTAATGATGAAGAAATAACAAACACAAATTGAGAGACATTCCATAAAATAAATGGCTTATACTATTCAAAATTCCACGACCATGAAAGAAAATGAATCTTGAGGAACTGTTCCACATTAAAGGAAACTAAAGAGGTATGACAACTATATGCAAGATGTGGTCTTGAAAGGGATCCTAGAAAAGACTTTTGAAATAATTTTTCTATAAGGGAAAATAGGACAATTAAAAAATAGTAGGGCAATTGAATAAGACCTGTAGACTAGTTAATAGTACTATATCAACATTGATTTCCTGATTTTATTATGGTTATGTAAGAGCATATTCTTATTTTTAAAAAATACACACTGAAATGTTTGGGGATAAGTGGGCATTTAGTCTCCAACTTACTCTCAAATGGTCCAGAAAAAATAAAAATGAACCTGGTAAAATGTTAACTTTTGGGGAACCTAGTGGGAGAGTTTACAGGAACTCTTTGCACTGTTTTAGCAAACATTTATAAAAGTCTGAAATTATTTCAAAAATAAAAAGTTAAAATCCATGAGCCCCCAGAATTTCTCTGAGGTCTCAAATATTGTATTTTGATGACCAAACTCAACCTGCATTCCTATGATCCTCACACATGTAATCAATATCCTCCCCTCCCTGGCCAATCTCTTGCCTCCTTTCTCTTCCTAGGCTGAGGATGCTCCAGAGGAAAGTGCAGCCAAACCTCTCTGGCAGCCCCTTTTGAGGTGAGAGCAGGTAGTTTGATTGCACATAACAGGAGGTCGCTCTTTATGACTTTGTTGCATGGCTCTTGGCCCTTCTGAGTATGAATAAAGTCCAAACTAACCATGCTGGAGGAGGAAAGGAGAAAGCTAAAAGGATGATGGGAAATTGGTTCGATAATTTTCTATCTCCTGTCCAATTTTCTTTCGTCTAGACCCTGATTTCTTTTCTGTCCAGGGACTCGTGCTGATGTAACAGGCTAGTTTTCTCTTTGGGGAAACTTTAATAATGATCACAGCCTCATTCTTTGTGGCGGTGGTGTGGAACAGTCAGATCTTACAAGCCGTTTGTGGAAGTCTTATCACATCAGTTTGGGGAGTCTTACCTAAACTCCCAACTTACAAAGGCAGAACTAAGATCTGTGGCTCCAGAGACTGAATATACCAGAGGAGCCCCAACTTTCAAGCAACCACATTTGGGCTCAAAACTGAGCTGCTCTGAGCTCCCAGGGCCTGCAAATGCAATGCAGCACTTCCTCATTAGCTAATGTGCTCCACTCAGCACAACAGCAAGTAAGAGCTGTCAGAGGCTCCAGGTGGCTGCTTTGCATTCAGTGGGAGAAGCAGGCATTCCGTGATTACGAGGATGCATTCTGTGTCTCACCATGTCAATAAATTACACAGGATTTGGAGTTATGCTGTCTTCACTACATACCACTGAACATAGGCGGGGGTTTCATTTTGTTATTTACCAATTTTAGCCCTCAAAAGGAAGGCGGTCTGCCTTAGATATATCCTGCCTCTCCTCCCTGTGCCTAGGTTGGTGCCAGTGCTGATGCTGGGTGTCCGCCTATGGAGAAGGTTCAACCTGTTAATACCACAATGGGCCCAGAGATGGCCGCTTTGATCTGTATTATCAGTCTTGGTGTCGGCAGCTGTGAGAATGTCCCTCCCAGATTACAGCTTCTGCATCCCAAGCAAGTAGCAGTGGTTTGTTTGCTCTTTTTAACTACATTTATTGTGATGTAACATTTCTGAGAATAAGTGCGGGGAAGGGAAGTAACTGCCAAGGGAAAGCTGGCTGCCACATTAATCTGACCTTCCAGGTTGTGCCAAATGATGTAGAAAGAACTTCTACTCTAAGATCAACTGGCGTTTTAATAGGCATCCGAAAAATCCCATCAATGGTAGGAGGTGTGACTTTTCCTAGGCTGGCATTGTGCAGTATGAAGTAGCAACCCTTATTAGCACTGTCTACAGGCCAGGGGTTTTGGGATGAGGCAGGTAATAATTCTTTGTTTACTGAGCACTCAGAAACCAAGTCTATTTGAAGTAGAAAACAAAAACAAAAACATCACCAAAACCCCCTGATGTCTGGAGATAGCTTTTTCATCCAATTCCAATTTTTTTTTTTTTTTTTTTTACATGGAATTTCACCCTTGCCCCCAGGCTGGAGTACAGTGGCGCCATCTTGGTTCGCTGCAACCTCCGCCTCCTGGGTAGCTGGGATTACAGGTACCTACCACCATGCCCAGCTAATTTTTGTATTTTTAGTAAAGATGGGGTTTTGCCATGTTGGCCAGGCTGGTCTCAAACTCCTGACTTCAGGTGATCCACCTGCCTTGGCCTCCCAAAGTGCTAGGATTATAGGCATGAACCACTCTGTCTGGACTTTCGCTCAACCTTAACTGAGGTGGAAAGCAGTTAGCAGCCACAGACTGGAGCCAGATTGCCTGGGTTTATTTCCAAACCCCACAATTCCTAGCCTTGTGACCCCATGGACATTTTTTAATCTCTCTAGGCCTTAGTTTCTACCAGTAACGTGGGGGTAGTAATAGTATTTATTTTGTCTGTTTGTGGGAATTTTAAATAAGTCTATGTTTGATATAAGTAAAGCACATAGAATAGTGTCTGATGCATAGCAGGGGCTCTATAATTGTTGGCTCAAAATTATTACCATAGATTAAAAGACCTCCTGAAGGATATTTCTTGTGATCCTGCCTCATAATTATCTTAAAGAATAGAAAATCCTACAGGTAGAAACAGGTCATTAAATAGTGGCTGTCACATTAGTTACTAGAGTTAATGGATAGTAACAAAGATAATAATACCTTAGTGTTTATTTTGTATGGTGTTGTGAGATGTCTTCTATTATTATTCCCTTTATATAGATGAGAAAACTGAGACTCAGATAGGTGAAGTGACTTACCTAAAGTCACAAAGCAAGTCACACTTTAGGTACAACTCAGGTGTTCCAAATCTATAGCCTGAGCTCTGAAATGCTGTGCCAGAGAAAGGTTGGGGGAGTGAGGGGGAGAGAGAAACAGAGAGAGAGAGAGAGAGAGATGGCAGAGGGCTGAAGGGAGGAAGAGAAGAGACTCACAACTAGTAATAAGTATTTTCTGAATAAGTGGGTGCAGAAATTCAATAACTATACCCTAATGATAACAAAGGAAATTATATTTTATGTCTCATGTATACAATTCCAAACAACCATTTTGGCTGTTTTTTTTTTTTAGATGTCAGTTTGCTTTTTGTTTGCTGCATAGTCACTGCTTTAAAGCACTGCGAGGGCCAGTTCCTCTGAAAGGTGAGTTCTTAAGATCTCACAGTCCTGAATGCTAGTGCCTAAGCCAAGTCCCTTGTTGTAGAGATGGGGAACAGGGTGGAGAAAAGGGTGGTAAATTGCCTTTCCGCTTGTAATAACTCCAGTGGCATCTTCCCTATGTTTATCCTTCCTATGAAGGGACTTCTTGTCAGGATAAAAGGGGATTCATTTATTCTCCAATTGTTAATTCAACAAATACTTATTGTATGATCAAAAATGTTTGATAAATGAAAAAGTGTTAATGGCGGTGAAACCCCGTCTCTACTAAAAATACAAAAAATTAGCCGGGCGTGGTGGCGGGCGCCTGTAGTCGCAGCTACTCCGGAGGCTGAGGCAGGAGAATGGCGTGAACCCGGGAGGCGGAGCTTGCAGTGAGCCGAGATCGCGCCACTGCACTCCAGCCTGGGCGACAGAGCAAGACTCTGTCTCAAAAAAAAAAAAAAAAAAAGAGTGTTAATGGAACCTACCCCGTGGAGAGTTTCATGGACAGGGGACAGGTTGAGCTTGTTCCTGCTGTTCCCACTATGCTGCGTGTCTGTTTCCTTCTTAGTCTTCGGGTCTCAACTCGAATGTCATCCCTTTGCAGAACCTTCCCTGGCCACCCTACGTAATATAGCTCCTGCCCCTCAGCCATTCTCTGTCTCATCACTTTGTTTCTTTCATAACATCTGACATGTAGAAATTCTCCTGCTTGTTTGCCATTTACTCCCCTTCCTGCAGGTAGGAACCTTATCTGTGTTGTTCACTGCTGTATCCCAACTGTACGGAACAACACCTGGCACATAGCCCATAGTAGATGCTCAGGTGATATCCGTTGAAAGAAAAATGAATAAGTGAATGAAGTGACATTGATTTTTGCCCAGGAAGAAAACATTCTGCGACTTTAAATGGAGATGGAGTGAGAGCAGCACTTGCCTGGAGCCCATAGGTCATAATGGACGCCCAGCGGGGGTTTAATCAGCATTTTCTGAATTACAAAGTGTGCCAGGGACATTTAATTTTTGTTAATTGGCACCAAGGAGGAGAGGTTGTTATAGAAATCACCA
Source organism: Symphalangus syndactylus (assembly GCF_028878055.3). Taxonomy (NCBI): domain Eukaryota; kingdom Metazoa; phylum Chordata; class Mammalia; order Primates; family Hylobatidae; genus Symphalangus; species Symphalangus syndactylus. The sequence goes on from NC_072429.2 coordinate 40,799,271, forward strand.
GCCAGCTGGAAGCATGTCCGTGTCAGACCTATTTGCAAATCTGAATGGACATTTCATAAACTGTGTCAACCTTGGGAAGCTGCAAGTGCCCAGAGGGGCAACGCTAATGTGCTTGCTGGCTGCATTCTGGGGTACACACAGCCCTAAATCTGAAACCTTCAGCAGATGAGGTGGTGAGGTGGTGGGGACCACCAGATGAGAAAAGACTGATGAGGATTATGGCATAAAATGCATTTTAAAATAATTGTCATATTGCCCCAACCCTGGCACCATTGACCAGCTTATCTGAAAGGTCAGAGAACAAAGAAGCTGAGATTTCTCATCCTTCAGAGCTGGCCCTACCTTTGCTAATGGTTGCCCTGGACAAGGGGACAATAACACAACTCATGGGGGGCTTGTGAAGATTAAATGAGAAAATGAATGTAAATAATGATAATGGTAGCAAACATTACAGTATTTTCTTGTGCTGGGCACTGTGCTAACGACTATTTACATTGTCTCACTTAATCCCCACCAAACCACTTGAGGAAAGCACAATTAATACCTGCATTTTACAAGGGAGGGAACTACAGGTTAGAAAAGTTAAATGACTTGCCCATGATGACACAGCAAGGAAACATGGGGCCTGTATTTGGAGCCAGGTCATCTGACTCCACTGGGCTCTTAGCAACCCTGTAGTAACAAACCCTCTAAGGGATTCACTAGGTACCTGGTATTTAGTCCACAACTAATGAATGGCAGCTAGTAAGAGATTGTGTTCCTTTTTTTTTTTTTTTTTTTTTTTTTTTTTTTTTTTTTTTGATACGGAGTCTCGCTCTGTTGCCAGGCTGGAGTGCAATGGTGCAATCTTGGCTCGCTGCAACTTCTGCCTCCCGGGTTCAAGTGATTCTCCTGCCTCAGCCTCCCAAGTAGCTGGGACTACAGGTGCCCGCCACCAAGCCTGGCTAATTTTTGTATTTTTAGTAGAGATGGGGTTTCACCATATTGGCCAGGCTGGTGTCAAACTCCTGACCTTGTGATCCACCCGCCTCAGCCTCCCAAAGTGCTGGGATTACAGGCATGAGCCACCATGCCCCGCCTGAGGTTCCATTCTTATATTCAGCATTCTTCCTGCTCATCCTGCTTTCAAGCCTATGTCATCCTGCAAATTTTTCCAACAGCTACCACTTCTGGGTCCCCTTCTGCATACCAACATCTGGCCTTGTGTCACTTGATTTTCCCAATCACAGTGTGAAGTGCTGATTATTGTTCCCACTTTTCTGATAAGTAAAGAAAGGCTTGGAGAGGTTTGTTAACTTGGTCCAAGGTCAGATAGCTGACAAGTGTGGTCAGGATTTGAACCCAGGGATGTATGACTCCAGAGTCCAGGCACTTCCCTCTTCATGTCACATTTCTCTGTGCTGCTCATTTTTCAAAATCTTTCTTCTTCACAAAGCTCTCTTAACAACTAAAATACTCTCACTGTTCTCTCCTCTCACTTCTGTCTAATAGAGCCTAGCTTGCTATTGTACTCTTTGTTTTGAATTGTGCCTCTACATCCAATAAATGGTAATAGCTACCATTTATTGAGCACTTCTATGTACCCAATACCATCCTCAGAGCTGGACATGCCTGAACTTGCTTAATCCGGCTGAGACCTCTACTAGGAGGTGCATGGTCTGATCCTCATTTTACAAATGAAAAAACTGAGGTCTGGGGACGTGTAACTTTTCCAAGTTTCTTTAGTTATTTGCCAAAGGAAACATAGCTAGTAACAAAGCCGTGACAAAGCCCCAGGTGATCTGGTTCTGAATCTCATCATCCCAGCTATTATATTAATTACTTCTCCAGATCTTGTGACATTCTAGTGGACTGGGACCATAGCTGGTCCTTGACTGATGCTTTTAGTTCTCTGTTGGAGGCCCCCATAACAAAGAAGTCCTAAGCTCCAAAACTTGTCAACATCTAAAAACAACTTATGCTTAAAAAAGAATTCAGATTATAAATAGAATGTGCAGAACAGAATATTTAGAAATGTGGTTCTGATATCTAAAATTAGCCTTCCCTTCAAAACAGTATCACCCCTTCTGACTGTTTGACTGTTTTGTTCCTTGTCATGGAGGCTAGCGCTACCTAAGCTGTGACTGACACGTCCTCTTCGTGCAATGCAGTCCTCTACCCTCTCCTTGACAGAGACATAAGACATCTCTTATGGAATTAGAGAGAAGGTAGTGTTGGGGCTTGCAGGAATCTGGGTACAACCTTTTGAAGGCACTATTTATTTGAATTCCTTTTTGGACCTCCAGGCCTGTTTTAGCTGCCTCCGTACATTTTGATTCAAGCTTCCTTTCTACTTATTTGTGAGGGTCTCCTGAATGCAAATAGCCTTCACAATCCTCTTGGATGGTCAGGGAGTTGTGATTCTCATGGGAAGGTCATTAGGTTGGTGCTAGCCGCCAGGACATGTGTGACCTACAGCAGTCAAACCCTGACATCGAAAATGGCTCTCATCAAGTCGGTCGGTCATGCTAGCACTGATTCCAAGAGCACTAACACAAAATGCACACAGTGCACAAAACAGCCTCTGCAGATGTCTTTTGCCTTTCTCCCTAGGTCTTGGCTGGCATCCCTTTAGTCCTTATCAGGCTGCAGCTCTTATCCATCCAGCAGTGTCCCCATTTGCCTAATTAGTTTGCATCTGTGGGTGTGTATCTACCCCCAAAAGAAATTGCATTTGAACTTCGGATAAACACCAGCAAGGAACACTGGAAGAAGATGTCAGCTCTCTGAGCCCTTTTGTTCCTGCAGAGGAGATGGAAGTGGGGGTCATTTTGAAGATCATATCCCTCTTCTTGTGGGACTCTGCTCTGTATCATTTAGAGTGAGGACAGGCAAAACCAGAAATAATCTCATGAAGAGAGAGCGACCTGGGGAATGCAAAATGATCATTGTGTTTTGATGTCAATGATCCAGAACCACATTGTAAGCTTCAGTTCTTTTTCAAGTGGCTTGGCTGTATCTGGCAACTCTTGGAGCAGGGGTAGATTTGCTTTTTGGATTTCTCTGTGCATAAAACTCTCAGTTATCTTACTTCCCACCCCTACGTGTTGGACAGCAAGACCTAACTTCATGATTTTTTTTCTAGGAGGGCTTGACCCTGTGAGATAAACCCTCTTCCATCTCCAGCCCCATCCTAGCGAACTCAGCAGCACATCTCATTTGTCCATGCTCTCCAATCTCAACCATGTTGATAGTTGCCGTTGAAGAAGAGGGATTAAGGTTTTGGCTTAGAGTCTTGGGTTCTAGTCCTTGTTGCCTTGGACAGGTCATTTGACCTCCGAGCCTGAATTCTAATCTTTAAAATGGGAAAATAGCAGTACTTCTGTCATAGGGTTGGGTAGAATTAAATGACACAATGTATGTAGCATGTAAAGTGCTTGGCATATAGTAGGTGCCTGATACATGATGGCAATTATTGCTGGATAAGGAGTCAGAGATGCTTTTTTTTTTTTCAGTTTCCATTACACCTCAAACTAGTTTTGTGATCTTAAGCAAGGAATTGAAACATTCCGAGAGTCTCAGTTGTCTGATCTGTACTCTGGAGACAAAAGTAGCATTTTCCTGGCCAGGCATGGTGGCTCACACTTGTAATCTCAGCACTTTGGGAGGGTGAGGCAGGCAGATCGCTTGAGCCCAGGAGTTTGAGACCAGTCTGGGTAACATAGCAAAACCCTACCTCTACAAAAAATACAAAAATTAGCCAGGTGTGGTGGCACATGCCTGTAGTCCCAGCTACTTGTGGGGGTGAGGTGGGAGAATCACTTGAGCCGGGGCTGTTGAGGGTGCAGTGAGCTGAGATTGTGCCACTGCACTCCAGGCTGGGTGACGGGAGTGTGACCTTGTCTCAAAAAAACAAACAAAAAATAAACAAGCATTTCCCTGCATACCTCACAAGGTTCTTATGATAATTTATTAAAAGATTAATAGCAGTAGCAGCAGCAGCAGCAGCAGCAGCAGCAGCAAGATCTCATTTCAGTTTCAGATTCTGAGAAGCTGCTTTTGGTTTCTGTGGTTGGCTACCTTGAGGTCCCAGGCAAGGCCCAGAGGAGAGTTACTTTAAAAGCCCCCAAATCACTTAAAAGCCTTCAAGCAATTTGGGCAGGGCCACAACCTGTATTTCCCCATTTGGAAGCAACAAGGTCTCCCAAAACAGGTATAGGTGGAAAAATTCTTGTCAAAATTCTTCCAAACCAGAAATTCTCAAAACCAGACATGTTGATGCATCAAAATCAGTTCCCAGCAGTGAATCAAAGCCTTAGAATCTCAGGCACAGAAGCCAGATGGGAGCTCAAATCTTTAGGCAGAATATCTATGGCCTTAGGTTGCAATATTTGCTTTGAGTAGTGTTTACCAACTATCTCTATGGGTTGCACTAAAAATTCCATATGGTATATGTGTGGGAGAATTACACGGGAAGGATAAGTGTGGGATGCAGGGTAGTGGTTGTGAGGGAGGTTGTGGGGAGGGGAAGAAAGAAATGGGATTGGGAGAGGCACACAGTGGACGTCAGTGGTATTGACAATTACTATTTTTTTAAAAAGCTGAGTGCCAGGTATATGGTTATTTTTATGATCCTGTATAATTACATATGTGTATAGACATATATTTCATACGTGTGAAGCATTTAATAATACAAAGGGGAGAAAAGCAGAAAGGAGGCCCCAAATCCAGAAAAGATCCCACCTCGCTGCCTTCTATTTGTCGAAGTGTAGATCAGTGGGCAGAGGGCCACCTGGGAACACTGTTTCTGCTTTGGTCTAGGACATAATCTAGGCCTGGAAAACAGTCTGCTTGATCATTTAACATTGCTCTATTTCAAGTAAAACGTCCTGGTATGATTTATTCTCCATGACACCAGTTTGCTACGAGGATATTTGGAGTTAACGTCTCTGGTTTGGTCCTGCCTGCCAAACACATTCCCTAAGTGACTGTCTTTCATGGTCACCTGAGAGGTTGCTGGAAGTGCTAGTACTATCTTCTCTTAGCTAAAGAGAGAATCCGGGTCTTTTCTCTCAAGATATAAACAAGAGAAGCATCAGTGGCGGCAGCTGCTGGCCCAGCACTGCCCCGTGCCAGCTCGCTAAGCACTTGGTCCCAGCTGGAGAGACTTGATAGGACTTTGCCGTTCTGCCTGCCACAGCTGTTCACTTCTCAGGAAGGGAGTCCAGAAGCTATGTGGCTGCCTGTGTGGTCAGACGTGGGTGAGAGGATGAGGATGGATGCTTGCTCCTCTCATGGAAACAGATAACTTCTGTACCTGCTAAACCAATGGCAGAGGAGCTGGGAGGCTCACAGGCATTGCTGAGGCCTTTGAAGGTGTTAGCTGAGAAAGGCAGACCAGCCAGCACGGAGCTGCCCTCCCTCCCACTCAGAGCCTTTCCTAGGCCAAGGACCAGGTGAAGGTGATTGTCAAGGGCTGGACAGTGGTCAGGAGTGGGCTGGGGGGAGTGCTGGGCTTGTTAGCAGAGCTCTTGGCTTCTGAGTGACCTCTCTGGGTCCTATGCTGTACTCCAGGGTCACAGTTAAGATATTTAGCAACCAGGATGGCATAGGCACCGGCCAGTTAGAATGGAGAAGGGCTTTATTGCTGGAGGTCTTAGCTGCACCTGGCCTGAGCTTTTAGGTGCTGGATGGTAGAGTGATGGGGAGGACCTGAGGGAAGGACCGGGGTGTGGGTGTGAGCAGGCTTTGGGGAGCTCAGAGCATCCACTGTTCACCTATCAGTACAAACCTCTTTCAACATTCTGCCAACCAGTGTGGCCACAATCCTGCTGGATGTCAGGGCTGAATGTTGGCTCTGCCACGCCGTATGAGAAAGGTGGATTGGAGCCTCACACTTTAGGTGAATCAGAATCACTTGGGGATATTGTTAAAAACACAGACACCCAGAACCTGCCTTCAAGCTACTGAGTGAGACTCTCTAGGGCCCAGGCCAGGCTTACTACACTCCTAAGTCCTGAGTGTCCTGGATCAGCTGATCCCTAAGTATTCAGCTGTGACTTTCTAGGGGGTTATGAGGACTTGAGAGATGGGGTCCTGCATAGTCTCTGGGGGGAATATGCCTAATTCAGGGGCAGGTCACGTGGGTGAGTGAAGCCGGCTGCTGTGGCGCAGTATGTTGAAGAATGAATGTTCATTTATTTGAAGCCGCCTTGACCCTGATCCAGCCCCCTGGGTTGCTGCTGCTGGAGAAGGCAGGCCTGGTGTGGACGGACCCCCTGACTTTTCAAGACACACTGGAGGTCACTGAGCCATGTTTTGAGTCAGTACTGCATCTCATCAAGACACAGGTGGGGGCGCTGCTTTAAACTCTTCCTGCTCTGAAAGCCCTGTCTGTGGGATGGGTGAAGGGTGGAGGAGGTGAGGCGGGTTCCACACACAAAGGGAAGGAGCCACGTCCTAAGTAAGGATCTTGATGCTGTTCAATGGGACCATTTCCTCAGGTATGGTCCTCAGAGTATGTCCCCAGCTGGGCATGACCTGCCTTCTCTACTCAGATGTGTCCCGTCTTCCCCCAATCAAATCCTACTCTTAGCACTTTTCATAGCACCAAGATGCCAGAGTCTGACCACAGGGTAAAGGGGCACTCTTCCTAGGGACTGTCTGAACCTTAGTTGAGGGGTAATGCTCTCACAGGATGGAATTTTCACCTTCAGACTTGAGGGGCTGGGGTTCTACCTGGGATCTCTGGAATGTTCCACAAGGGAATAAATTCCTCTAAGTATTAAGTGAATTTGGGTCCATTGCTACATTTAAACCAAAGGCTGAAGATCTTTTCCTGCTCGGAATACCCTTTTTCCCACCACTTTGTGTATCTGACTCTCTCTTTTCCTTCAGGACTCAGCTTAGACTGTGTTCTGATTTCCAAGACTAGTCTGTGTCAGTCTCCTTTTAGCACCACAGTCCCGGGCAGGCCCTTCTGTTAGAATTTCTTCACCTGAAATTTCAACAGCCTGCTTGCTTAAAAACATCTCAGTCTAAAATTTGTTAGGTGTTCATGATGCCAGCACTGTTTAAGTCACTTTGTATCATTACCTCAGATAATCCTCATAATAGCCCATTGAGGTTGGCACTATACTGTATTATTCCCATGTAAGAAAACAAGGCTCTGAGAGATTAAGTAATTTGCCTGACATCCCATGGTCAGAAAGTGGTAAATGAAGACCTGAATTGTGTTTGTGCGCAGCAGAGCGTTCTAGGCTCTTTCGCATTTGCAACCAAAAATGCACTCTGCTGCCTCCTGGCAGTTCAGAGTCAGCATCCTGAAGTCAAGGATGGGTTTTTGGTTCATGCAGCAAGTCCCAAGTTGGGCTCTGAAGTCAGACAGTTTGAGACTGTGTCCTTGCTCTGCCATCATCTGTGGTTAACCTTCAAGCTTCAGTTTCCTTGGCTCTGAAATGGGGACAATCTACCTGCCTTACAGGGATATGGTGGAAATTACATGATGGGATGTGTTTATCATCTTCCTTGCTGTGTCTAGCACACAGTAAATGTTAAAAACATGTTGGGGCTGGATGTGGTGGCTCACGCCTGTAATCCCAGCACTTTGGGAGGCCAAGGCATGAGGAGGCCAAGCCAAGGAGTTTGAGGCTAGCCTGGGCAACATAGTGAGACTTCATCTCTACACAAAATAAAACAATAAATTTACAAAGCATGTTGGTGGGATGAATGAGTTAAAGCTGCCAGTGAAGCCAACTTTTACTTGGAAAAAACATCCTTTGCCCCTTTCAAATCCTCTTAAAACTCCACAAAGATGGGATTTGCTTTGGGAGAGGGTGAGTTTGATGCTACACATGGGTGAAGAGGCTGGAGGGAGTGGAGGTGGCAAGTCTTGGAGTTGTTCGCATCTCTCAGAGAGGTTATCCCATAGAGATAATAAATAGATGGTGGGAAGAATATTTCATTTCATTTGGAAGGCATGGACGTCTCCATTCCATCTAAGCACCCTGCTTGTCAGCCACAAAACTTAAAAATTAACTGGATACATTGCTACTGAGGAATAGACTAAATATTTGGTCATCCAGTCATGCCATATCTGTGCCACTCTGAGTGTAGAGTAGACTGCTAAACATGGCTAAACTCATTGAGAGTGCTTTTTGGGTAAAGATGAGGTATAGGTACTTATATTTTGACAAATCACACAATGCCTCCCAGTCCTTATGACTTTATATCATTTCTCCATCTGGATTATTATATTTAGTTCAATCAGGCATGGATTTGGGCATGTTGATTTTGTGGACCTAATGGGTCAATATCTCATGTTTGTTTGGGTCCACAAACGTCAGATATTGACCCAAAGTTTGTGAGATATGGACCCAAACGTGATTGAGATAGCTAGAACAATGTGCTGTCACGTTGGCTCTACCAGCCGCAAAGGTCTGACACAATGGAAATATTTTATGGGAGGAGTATGGTTTTGTTTTGTTTTCTTTTATTAAGGTCTGGAAATAGTCTCTGGACAATTCCATTTGCCGAGTGTATGAGTGGGTATGTAAAAGATACATGTTTTGAATCCCAGGACCTTCAAGAACTATCTAGGGTAAAGGTCTAATTAGACATGCCCCTTCCTCCCTCCCTCCCTCCCTCCCTCCCTCCCTCGCTCCCTCCCTGTCTCTCTCTTTCTTTCCTTTCTTTCTTTTTCTTTCCTTCCTTCCTCGCTCCCTCCCTCCCTCTCTCTCTCTTTCTTTCTTTCTTTCTCTCTCTTTCTTTCTCTTCCTTTCTTTCCCTTTCTTTCTTTCTTTCTCTCTTTCTTTTCTTTCTTTCTTTCTTTCTTTCTTTCTTTCTTTCTTTCTTTCTTTCTTTCTCTCTCTCTCTCTCTCTTTCTCTCTCTCTCTCTCTTTCACACCCACCCTTAGTAGCAAATGTTATTTATGCATTGAAGTGCCCACATTGATGGGCATGCAATAAATGTTAAATCACAACAATTAAGTTTAATGAGAATTAATGGGTTGTCTCACAGCATTGCCTCGGCTTCCTGGGATGCCTCCTCTACCCTGATTACAAGGCTCTGCCTGGCTGGTCTTGCTCACGTCAGTTCCATCTTAGCGGGGTCATCTAGTTTTGCCCCATTATTCATCGTAGGCTCTGTCCTTCTTTCCTCACCTGTCGGGGAATGTAAGGTTGCCCCACCCCTTGTCTCCTTTAGCCTCTTCCTGTGTGCTTTCCCTCAATCCTCTTTCACTCTTACTCTTATGCCTACTTTCTTTCCTCCATATTTTTTTTACCCCCCCTCGTTCTCCTTCTCCTCTCCCCCGTTTTCTTCTCCAGCCTTCCTTGTCCTACCCTTTTTATAGCAGCTTTCCCCTAGGAAGCACTCCTGCCCCAGCCTCGGGCTGCCATGTTCGCACTGATGTTGCCTTGTGGGTGAAACAGCTCATCTGCCCCAAGTGAGAAGAAAGCAGGGAAAGTCAGGAATGTTGCAATGCAAACAATATATATCCAAATGTAGATTCTAACCCCAACCCCATATAAGGTTGTTTTTAAGCATGTTGTGCTTTTTTTTTTCTTTCTTTTTTCTTTTTTTAGACAGAATCTCGCTCTGTCACCCAGGCTGGAGTGCAGTGGTACGATCTTGGTTCACTGTAACCTCTGCCTCCTGGGTTCAAGCTATTTTTGTGCCTCAGCCTTCAGAGTAGCTGGGATTACAGGCGTGCGCCACCACGCCTGGCTAATTTTTGTATTTTTAGTAGAGATGGGGTTTCATCATGTTGGCCAGGCTGATCTCGAGCTCCTGACCTCAAGTGATCTGCCCACCTCGGCCTACCAAAGTGCCAGGATTATAGGCGTGAACCACCGCACCTGGCCCACTTTGTGCTTTCTTGAAGTCATATTATATATCTAAACCCTAACCCCATATAAGATTGTCTGTAAGCACGCTGTGTTTTCTTGAAGTCACACTATAGAGCCAGGATGAATTAATTGTCCATAATGCCATACATGGCCCTATCCACCGCCATATGTTTTCTCCTTATCTATTGCATAGGATTATATGTGGGAAAACGGATCGAGAAGCTTAAAGTATGATAATCTTTTGATATTTGGTACTCAGTGATCTCTCTGACCTTCTTAAGTGGCGCATACTCAGGAAGATGACTCCTAGTTTTATTCTCAGAAGGTTCAGAGTATCCACCTCAAACCCCTTGCAGAAATTCTCCCTTTGCAGCCAGGATTATGACTTTACAGAGGGAAAAAGATATGGCAGCTACTAGTGGCCAGTGTACAGGCCCCAGAAGATGGCAGAAGTTGTTTTAATGCTTGTTGAGGACATTGTAAGGTCAAAGAAGCAATGCCAACAATCCTACCGTTGTCACACCCCTGCTGCAGCCCCCTTTAGGACACCATAGAAATTCTACACAGTAACACGGGGACGACAAGAGGCCACATACTCCATGCTGGGCCATAATGGGCACGACAATTTTTCACTCCTTGGTCTGAGTAAGCGAGCCTTGCGGCATCAAATCATTATGTTTGTATGTTTGGAAGGCCACACAATCTATCCTCCCACCCGGGGCAGGAATTCCTGCTCCCACCTTTCCTTTCCTGGAGGTGAAATAAGAAGAACAAGGACCCATGCTCAAGTCCCCAAAGAATGGCAGGATGCCCTCAGTGGAGGCAGACTGTATTTAAATGCAATTCACCTCTTTGGGGTCTAGGAAAAGCCACCCGTAGGTTCATTTGCTGGGAAACACGGTCTGCGTGGCTGAGGCAGTGGACACCAGGGTTGTGGCCTTGCCAAGAGCTGACTTTCTCCGGAAATCTGTCTGCTGTCCGGAGTGGCAGCCGCTTCGGTGGGCAAATAGGATGGTCATCTCTGGGCCCAAGGATGCTGCTTCAGGCTGGGATGCCTTGAGGGTGGCTGGCTGTTCAGGCTTTCCGGAGGTGGGATGGGAGGTGCAATGTTTGGTGGGAGGAGGGCTGTAATTCTGAAATCTCACGGTTTTGACTTGCTGCAAGACAAAGGAGAGGAAATGGACACAGGTGAGGTGGGAGATATCTGTTTCCGCATGCTTGTCCCCATTTGAAATGCCTCATTTATGTGTTCATTCTGCAAATATCTGTGCCTACGATGAGTGTCAAGTGCTACGATGGAGGAAGTACAAGATGCTGAGAATGCAGAGGAGCATCTAACTTCAGCTGGAAGTGGAGAAGCCAGGGAAGCCTTCCCAGAGGCTTTAAATTGAGAACCACAAAAGGATTAGGACTTATCTGGGCGAAATAGGGTAGGCCACCGCCTATGAAAACAGCCTGAGGCAAGAGGGTATGATCCCTTCTGGAAGATAAAAGAAATTTACCTTGCCTCTCTCCTCTCTACCTACTATTAAGGCCAATCTCAAGGCTTTCCTTTTCTTTGAGGCCTCTCTCCTGATGACTCCATTTAGAGATTTCCATAATGGTCTTATAAATCCTTAGAGCACAGTTTGCAAACTGGACACCTGCTGACTGAATTTAGCCTGCAGAATGTTTGAGGGTTTGATTGACTTGCCAACATATAAAAATTGGGAGATTGCATATAAAAATCAGAATTTCATATGTCTCTGAAAAAAAAAATCAAAGCTCTGGCACACTGGGCCTATGCCTCATTCTGACAACAGCTGGCTGGACCTGAGAAGCAATGCCCCCTTTATATGAGATGCAAGGTCTCCAGTTTATGCCAATTCCCCCTCTTCCTCTTTCCTTTCACCTCTCCTAGCCTGTTATATATTGGCCAGATATCTATAGGTACATTACTTGCTTTAGCCAGTGTCTATCTTAGGGCCTAATAAAGTGTTCTGTGGTACTGCTTAGGAATGATGTCTTTCTTCCATGTAATGCAACCCTAGTGTCCCCCACTAAGATCTGAGTTTCTTCATATGTTTTGATCCTCATCATATCTAGCCAAGGTCTGGGCATTTATAAAATGCTTATAGTTGTATCTAAAAGCTTGGAGTAATGGGCAACTGGGGCCTAGAAAACTCCGAATTATTTCTATAATTCAGAATAAGAACTCCCAACCTTTATATTAGTCAATGCTTTTTCCAATGCCTTTCCCTATGAGCTTATAGCTTAGCAGTAAGAGCATGAGTTTTGGATCAGATCTGGATTCTACTCCACACATATGTGTCAACTGTGCGGTCTCGGGTAATGTTCTTTAACTCCCTGAGCTGCCATTTCCTAATTTTATAATGAGGATGAAACTAATGCCTATTTGAGAGGGTTGTTGTCGGGATTAAGTAGATGGGACACATGAAGTACTCAGCACAGTGCCTGCCAGCTTGTTAGTATTCGGTAACTGATTAACTAATGGGGGAATCGCATCCTCTTTCCGTTCTGAGGGGAATGGACGATGATGGTGGAATGATGCTGATGGCGGTGGTGAGGGAGGTGGTGATGGCGATGATGTGATGATGGTGATGTTCTATAAATTAAGACAACAATAAGCATCACCTAACTTTCTTACTGTCTTCTCTTCCCACCATTCCTCCTGCTTCAAGGATATTATTGAGAACATAAGCCTTTTACAAAAACTCTCATGTCTTCTAGTGGGAAATGTCCTGGACTAGAAGTTAACAGATCTGACGTCTGCCACAGAGGTCACAATAAGGTAGTTGGAGTCATTATCATTCAGTGTGACCTCGATGTCACTTACATTATCCTGTGTCTCAGTTGCTTATTTTATACAATGCATAATTATGTGTCAAACCCTATGTAAGCACTTCACATATCTCGTTTAATCTCCACTCCATTACTGTGTGGCCATTACTCTTTCTACCTCCATTTTACAGATTACACAAACTAAATGTCTCAGAAGGGTGAAGTATTTTGACCAAAGTCACCCAGCTAGCAAGCAGCAGAGCTGGAATTCAAAGCAAGATTCATCTAATGCCAAAGTCATGCTTTTTTTTCAAGCCACTTTTGGGTCTCAAAAGATGTATAAAATATTCAGGAAACATAAAGGCGAATCAGTAACACATGTAGGGAGGGCGTGGGTGATGTGGGGATGTTGGCCATGGCTCGGTGAGGAGTTGGGGAGGAGGAGTGTTATGTGTGAGGATTCTTTCGAGGCTGCAATTTTGGTTCCTTCTTCACCAACACTAAAATCTCCAAGCTGAGACACTACGCATAGTACGGGATTGAAAGAGTTGGGCCCCCAATGTCACTCTGATCCTACCTTTTCGATGCCATTTCTTGAGTTTTCTGGTTTCACCAGGATGGATGGTGGGGCAGACACGGGTGGTTTTGGCAGAGGCTCACTCTTGATGGGGATTTCTTTGTCTTCCATGATGAGGGAGCTGGCTGCGGAGTGGATCCGGGCCTCATTGCCCCTGCTGATGCATGTGAGGGCGGGCTCCCCCGTGAGGGCAGGCTTGGACCCCATCTCCACCACCATGGCCGAGGGGGAGGAGGGGACCCCCTGTGGCTGGTAGAATTGGAACTGCTGAGGCCGAACAACCATGGTGGGGCTGCGTCTGAGGGAGCCTACCACGAGAGTGGGGATCCCGGACTGGAGGGGTCTCTGCAGGGATCCATCTGGGGAATTATAGGACAGAGAGATCAGCAGCAGGGGTGGCCGGCAGTAGGTTGGGTGGGGCTGGGTAAGCAGTGCTTCCTGATATCCCAGAATAGACAAGCGCTTTCCTAATCTGACTGCACTCACATTCTCTCTGGGTCTTTCAAAGGTGACCTTATTCTTTTTTTAGTGCTGTTTGCTGATGCTGGCGGCAAATATCTCTCTGGCTGAATGGTGTGTGTGAGTGTGTGTGTAGCGGGGCTGTCAGAAGGTATATTGCTTCCATTTGCCTTGTGACACACACACACGCGCACACACACACACACAGACGTGCACACACACACACAGACACACACACACACACACACACACACACGTGAAGCAGACACAGAGGCAGGCAGACCAAATAGGAAACAAATGACAGAATCAGAGATAGGAAATAGAAGAAATTGAGAAACACAAAGGAGAGGCAACCGAGAAGAATGAGAGAGAGGAAAAGGAGAAAGAGAGGAGGATAGAGGAAAACTCTGCCCAGCGACTAGCTGTGAAAATCTTGACAGAAGCTTTAGGCATGTGGCGGGTGGGGGTTGCTTTTTGTCTGGGGCTGCAGGGAGAAAGGGTGAGTGGAAATCACTGTGAGTGCTAGGCAAGCACAACAGCAGACAAAGGCAAATTTGGAAAGATTATTCCACAGTTAGGGCTGTGAGGATGGGCTTTGCAATGTCTCATGACAGAGGATCTGGAATCAGACCTCCTCCTGGAGAGCCTGGGATGAGTTAAGTCGCGTCACCTCTCTGCACCTCAGTTCTCTCATTTGTAAGCTGGAGATAATAACAGTATATCATTGGGCTGCTGCGAGGATTGCATTCTATTTGGTGTGCAAAGTATCAGGATAGTGCCTGGAATGTGATAAATGCTGCTTGTTTGTTAGCTATCATTATTTTTGGGTAAAGGATCACATATCCTAAAAATGCAAGGTCCCTTCCTGAGCTCATTCTTTTTCTTTTCCTTTTTTTTTTTTTTTCTTTTAAATTGAGATGGTCCTGTCTCAGGAAAAGGTCATTTCTTCCCCTCAAATTCTCTGGAGGGCAGGAGATCCCCATCCATTGGACATATATCCTGTAGGTGACCTGGGGAATCAGAAGTTCATTGCATTCTGTGGGGAAGTGGAGGAGACACCCCTGAGAAACACACTGGGCCATTTCTCCATAAGGGTCCCTCAGCATTTAGAGAGCTGTAGGTTTTGTCCCAGCCAGCGTTGTTAGTCCTTTGTGACACTCCACGGACTGGAGTTTGAATCAGTCATCTGTGTCCAGCACAGAGGGTCTGAGCCAAGGCCACGTCTGCATCGTGACTTCTCATCAAGCCAGATGTGTACATGAAAAGCAGGACACTCGCTAAACACAGTTGGTGTCCTCAGTTGCTGCAAGCAAGCCAGTCACCATTTACATAAGTGTGACCCTTTCAGTTTAGACATTTATTTTTCCACTGACCGCCCTGTGAGGTTCATGCAGTCAATTCTCCTGCCATTTCTCTTTGCCATGGAGAGACTGATAGCTTGCCAGCCTCACCTTGGGAAAAGAGAGAAAGAGAAAGCCTCTGGGACCTGGGAAGTCAAAGCAGCACCAGGCAGACATGTCCTTAGGCTCTTGTAAATGTGTGAAAAATTGGCTTTATGCCTTATCTATTTATCTTGTCAATTCCTAATTTCCAAGAAATTTAATGCTTTCTTATTACATGTGCATACAATGCAAGCAGTCGAGGCTCCATGCCAATCAAGACTTTGCCAAGGTGGAGAGGGAGTATGTTAAGGAAAGTGTGAGCAATTGCTTTTTCAGGATGCAACTCTGCATACCTAAGTGGTCTAGCCTGAGTGTGAACATTTCTCCTTTTTTAAATCTATCTATCTATCTATCTATCTATCTATCTATCTATCTATCTATCGACACTAACAGCCCAGACTGGAGTACAGTAGGAGATTGTAGCTCACTGCAGTCTCAACCTCCCTGGCTCAAGCCATCCTCCCACCTCAGCCCCAAAAGTAGCTGAGACCACAGGCAAGTGCCACCATACTTGGCTTGTTCTTTTAATTTTTTTAGAGATGAGGTCTCACTATATTGCCCAGGCTGGTCTTGAACTCCTGAGCTCAAGTGATGTTCCCACCTCAGCCTCCCAAAGTGCTAGGATTACAGGTGTGAGCCACACACATTCAGCTATGTATGAGCCTTTCAACCTTAAGTGAGTTCATGCTCTGGATGGACCAAAAATGATCTTGATTGTAGTAGCAATGATAGTAATAAAAAAAACTATAAAAAAAACTAATGTTTCCTGACAGATTATTATGTGCCAGGCACTGTGCTATCAGCCATATATGGGTTGTTTTATTAAGTTAACCCTGATGAGGTAGGAATTTTTATTTCCCATTTACAGAAGAGTGAACTGAAGGCAGAAGAAGTTAGTCATTTTCCCAAGGCTGTTGTGGTGGGATTACTTATTGTGTGCGTGTGTTGTGGGGAGAGGTGGAGGGGGGTACAGGAAGGTGATGGAAGGAGGCACAGTTGAGTGGAATGAAGTGCCCAGAGTCATGGGATTGGTGGTCAAACAGGCTGTCAGATGAACGCACTGGACAGTGAAGCTAAGATATGTGCTTTCTTTTTAAGTGGGGATCTTTCCTTAAAAAGGGGCGTATTGTCCCACATGTTACTCTTCTGCCTTGACCAATCATATTGCATTTTCATGTTAATTCATCTATAGAGATCACAGAGCTTAGTTTAATTCAGGGAACATAGAATAAATCATATTTTCTGGGCTTGGATTGTTGTCTTCTTCTACAGAGGTATAAGAAAATAAAATGTTGATGTTTTGTAGAAGAATTGGGTTTCAAACACTTTTTACAATGCCTGAAAAGGAAATCTTATGCAGAAGTTCACTATGTGAAGAGAAAAAAGCATAGTTCTTAAGAATCTGTGTGTACTGCCATGTGTGCAATGTGGATGTTATGATGGTAAAAAGCAAGGTATAGAACAATGCAGTGAGTATGGTTAACAGGTGTGTGGGTTTCCATCTATCTATCTATGGAAGAGAACTTGGGACTCAGGGTTAAGGATATGAGGGAGATTTGCTTTTGTCCAGTTTGTATACTGTAAACCTTTTTAAAAAAGTTCTATGCATTCATTACTTAAATAACATGGTGGGAATCGGGGCTCTGACCACTGCCTCCTTAATCCTCATTTCCTACTCCCACGCCCCGCCCGTCCACCCCATTCTTCCATTTCTCCTGTGGCACCCGCTGAGGGATTCCCTGGAGTACAGTTTGAGAAGCACTGACCCAGCAAATGCTTTCATCACTGTGTCTTAATAAGAGCCAGTGTCCACGTTGGCCATGTTCTAATTACATGTTGGCACTCAGGGCTGCCATCACCCCAGTCATTCAACAAGCATGTATGAAGTAACCTAGGGCCATCACCTTGAGTTGGTATGACTTCATTCAACTAAACTCATCATTTGGGAATTGTATCATACCCTTTGCAGGGGCTTAGTTTAAAGCCAAGATCCTGTTTTTGCAAAAAAGCATCCTGTGTACCCCGGGGTCAGATCCCCCCATCACTTAGCTCTAGGCACGTACCTCTCTGCCACCACTTACTCTTTCTCGTGCTGCTCCGCCCTTTCCGAAGAGACCCTTGTCCTAAAGTCCCAGGGCCAGCTGTGCTTCTCACAGGGTTGACTATGGCAGTGGGCACAAAGACGGATTTGAAGGGACGGCTTTGCCGTGGATCACCTTCTGAAATGCTGCCTTGGGAGGACACAGAGGAGGTGGATAACGTCCATGTGGCATAGAGACCAGGGCTCCGGGAGTCTGGAAAACTAGAGGTCTTTCTGGTTTTGGACATTTTTTTTTTTTTTTTAAGAGAAGAAATAGAGAAAGAAAATGTTCAGTCAAGAGTCCTATTTAAAAACCTATCAGCTCCCAACCACATACCAAATGTGGCTACTTCTCACCTTCTTCCCACCCATACACACCCGTTTTGTGAACTACAGGCTCAACTAAAGTTGGCCCCACCTCCCTACACCCGGATAACTGTGAGGGTGTGCTGAGGGAAGGAAGGCGGGCTCATATCAAGGCCTTGGTGGAGCTAGAAGACTTGAATTTCATCCTTTTTCACTCCAGTTCTGAGAGCGTCATTCCTCACCCCACATCCCTTTAGCTCTTAAGCTCAGAGCATAAGATCCTGTATGTGTTTATTTCATTTTACGGTGGCAATTTCTTGTTGAGTCAGTGACTTTTTCACAAATTCCAAAGTCTTTGAAGGCAGAGATTTCATATGACTTATATCTCTGTGCTCTGCATATACTGTGGATCAATAAACATTTGTTAAATGGTTGCCATGCTGCTTTCAGCACTGACACGTCATTTTGGCTAACACATATAGAGGGCTTACTGTATGCCAGGTATTGGCCAAGTACTTTGCCCATATTTTCTCATGGGTTCTTTACAATAGTCCTCTAAGCTAGGTACTCTTAGTGCCACTATTTTATAAATAAAAAAAAAACAAAGACTTATATTGGTTGCCCAAGCAGCTACTTGAACCCAGGTCTAGGCTGGCTCTCTGTTCTTACCAGTGAGCTACACCACCTCCTGGCTAGTTGGAGCATGCATCATTTGGTGGCAGGAAAAGTCCTTTATTCTGCCTGAAACAAATGAACTAAAGCAGCTGGTAGGCCCTACACATGCCTCCATAAGACTTTAATTCTTCAGCCTTGGGCTATGATTTTCAAGAATTACATTAAAGTTTTATGAAACAACAATCCCTTATCCACTGTTTCCAGTCTGCAGCTCCCTGAACTCCATGGGGAGTGACTGTCATTTTACATGCCTTTCTTGCCCTTTTACCAATCCATTCCCAACATCACATTTCCTATTGAGCAGTCCATTAATCACCTTGTCACCCTGTTGATTAAGTAACCTCTGCTAATTTCCTGGGAATAACCAACTCAACTAAGACCCTGGCACAGAGATGCCAAGTGGTTTCCTTCTTACCAATGCCTCCAAGTTTTCCTTTGGGTCATTTACCCTCATTTCTCCTCTCTCTCTTTGTCTCTCCTTCTTTTGATTGACAAAGTAATATGTAGTTTAACAACAAGCCAGTATTGTATGAAGATAAGTAAGACATTGTTTAATTGTGGTCAATGCTGTCCGAGAAGTATATTCAACCAAATGCTCTAGGAACTGATGCTCGCAGCAAGGGGACTTCTACCTATAGCTG
Organism: Symphalangus syndactylus; assembly: GCF_028878055.3. Lineage (NCBI taxonomy): Eukaryota > Metazoa > Chordata > Mammalia > Primates > Hylobatidae > Symphalangus > Symphalangus syndactylus. The sequence goes on from NC_072429.2 coordinate 40,818,060, forward strand.
TCAACCTGTTTCTGGTCCCTATGGTGGTGTAGTCAGTGAAAACGAGTAGGGCTGTTCATTAGAGAGAGGTCAGACTATATTCTGGGGACAAGGCCTGGGCAGTGGGAAGAAATCTCCAGCATTGGCTTCCATGGCAGAGTGCAACTGATCTGCCTGTCTTTTGAACAGAGGCCTCAAGGTGTTGGATGCTGCAAAGTGGATTGGCAACAGGAAAGACAAGTTCCAAATTTTTTCCCAGCAGTAGCAGTAGCAGTAGCAGCAGCAGCAGCAGCAGCAAGGGCAGAATACAGCTAATTAGGCCCACACCAGCCTTATTCCATCAGTCCCCTTTTTGAATGACTCTTTATAGACCAAGGTGTGACCTCATTTTTCTGTGCTCAGCACTGAGCTGGATTCCAGGAACTCCTGAATCCCAAGTCTCCCATCCAACACTGAGTGCCTCTACGTCTTTTGGCAGAAAGCTCAGCACTTATCTAGCACTTTCTTCCAATGTCAAAACACTTTGCTATCATATATTAATCCCCATGACACCCCCAGACCTGCAGACATTATGATCTTTGTTTTCCAGATGGAGAGACTGAAAGGCATTCTGGGCTTAGGTGGGAAGGGTGGATGTTGCCTCTGATTTGCTCCGCCGTGCAGGTCCCTGCGTCCTTTTCTCTAACTGGGATGTTAGCCCTTAAGAGCTGGCCCAATATTCAAAAAGGGCATCACAAACAGCAGCTCTACTATGTCCACCACTGGCAGCAGCCTCCCAGTAAGGAGAACAGTTGGACCTTGACAATTTTTGTATAGCTCTGTGTAGAGTTAAAGGCAAATAAGTGGTGGCCCATTTGTCACTTTTCTCCACCCATAAGGCACCAGGTAGGCATATATGTCTGTGAAAGTTGCAAGAAAGAGGAAGATCCTGGCTAATTGAGCAGAAGGGAATTTAATAGGAGGAAAGGAAGAAGAGTAGAGGACTTGGAAACAAGATCCAAGGAGGCTACAGGGAGCTCAGCAGCAGGAAGAGTCCAATCATATGCTGTGGCTACTGCTCTCACATTGAGTGGTCTTCAATTTTGCCCACGTCTTTTCCTCCCTTGTTCAAGTTTCCAAGTCCCAAGAGGGAATGTCATATTGGCTGAGCCTGACCCTTAGGTGTGGTGATGAGTTGAGGAGGAGGAGGATTGCATTTCTTCAGCCTCTGAAAAGAAAGGAAACCTCTGCCTCCCACCAAGACTACGCACAATAGAGGAGACCCAAAGGGATGTTGCTGCTATTAAAGGGGGATTTAGGTGCTGGACAGAGGAAAACTTGACAAATGTTCTGTATAACCTGAGCCAATGAAAGTCTCCAGGACCTGGGAAGAGGCAACATGGTGGCAGAGATTTAGTTGTGGTCAATAACAGCTGGACAGGTTGGTGTCATCATCTGGCACAGAGGGCTGGACCACAGAATAGCACAACAGCCTTTTCCTCTCCTGGTAGCTGAAAGGCTCACTTGCTGACTCTTAAATTGAAATCCTAGCATTCTAGTCAATTATAATCTCGAGTTTATCTCCAAATTCTGGCTGGCTCAGTTCATTAGGTGATGATGTTAGTAACAGCATAGGTTCAAATGCTCACACCTTTGGGCCCTGGCTGTTTTATAAAAGGCTGCAGTATACACCAAGGGGGCTGGATGGCAGTGAAGAGCCATCACTATAAACAGGAGACAAAGGCTAGGGGGAAAAGGACCCAAACACAGAGAATCAAAGAGCAGAAAGGGGCCTCGCACATGTAGCCCAATCCACTCAGTTCTTACACAAAACTTGCTAATAGTAGTAGGAACTCAGCTGACAAGGACAATATTATTCATCCCTGAGACATGGGAAGAAGTAAACTTCCCACCAAGGAAATGGTGGTTAAGAACAAGGGTCACGTGCACACAGATAGACGGACTGGGTATATATCATTCATGTTGGAGATTAGTGGGGATGGGAGCCTTTTTTTGCATTAGAGAGATCATCAAGGAAAAAGTATAAACACGGTGAAAGCATTGATCCTCTGCCACCTAAGAACCCTCAGGAGCATATCCTCTAATAGGCACTTGCTCTTCTTGAGAATGTTGGTTCCCCATAAACAAAACCATTCCTCAATGTTAGTAGCACCTCAATATTTGCATATGTTCAGATTTCCCTGAACTGGGAGTGAGGGGAGAACTCAATGGCAATCTATTGTGCTGAAACTCTGTCTGTTGCCTGACATGTAGGCAATTCAGAAAGGGTGAGTAGAGATGCTCATGACTTGCCCAAGAACACAATAGACCAACGTTGGCCAAGGAGAGAAATGAAAACTGGAGCCTTGAAATACACTGGGATGAAATTCTACACACACTCTATTTAGGATGACCACACGGCTTGATTTTCCCAGGAGAGTCTCAGCTGATACCTGCCCAAAAGTGTCCTAATTTGGATGATTAAGCATATGGTCACTCTTATTTTATTGAGTCTTTGATGGTATAACCAGGATTTGGGACTAAGGCCTGATGTATAAGCAAATGCCCTAGTCGTAGGGATGGGCTCTGGGGAATTCATTTTAAAGCCATGGAAGAAACCGTTCATAAATTAGGGTAGGTATCCTCCTTGCTCCTCACTGTCAGTTCTACGCCATTTCCCACACTCCTCAATACTTCCCAGCTTTGACTCATATTATCAGACTTGACTACCCACCACTCCACCTTCCTGCAGTCAGCATTTACTCTCCAAGTCTCTCCTCTCGCTCCTTGAAGATTTCAGCTTCTGGCTCGTTGTCATTCTCTGGATACAACTCATCCCACCATGATGATCTCATCTCGTTTCAGGGCTTTAAATAGCATCTCAAGGCTGGAGCTCTCTCTTAAATGCTAAACTCATATATTCAACTGCTTACCAACATCTTTACTTGGATTATTAAGAGACATCTCAGGCTTAGTCTGCTGTGAACTAAGCTTTTACTTCCCTCCATACCCCAAAACATGCTCCTTTTATGGAGCAGTCGCTATCTCATTTAAAGGCAACTCCATCTTGCAGTCACTCAGGGAAAAAAACTTGGTCTCACCTTGGATCCTCTATTCTTTCACACCTGACATTTTATCTGTTAGAAAACCCTGTTGTCTAAGGTGTATTCAGAATCTAACCATTTCTCCCTACCTCCAAAGCTAACACCTTTGTTCAATTCACCATCACCTCTCCCCAGGATTATGATATCTTCTTAGCTAGTTTTTCTGCTTCCACCTTTTCCTTTGTGTAGTTTATTCTCAACCCAGCAAATACAGGGATTCTGGTGAAACACAGCTAAGATTATGTCACTCTTCTGCTCAAAACCCAGCAACAGGCTTAAAGCCAAACCCCTCATTATGACCTAGGAAATTCTTTATGACCTGGCTACCCCATTACCATTCTGGCTTCCCGGTTCAAGCGATTCTCCTGCCCCAGCCTCCCCAGTAGCTGGGACTACAGGCGTCCACCACCATGTCTGGCTAATTTTTGTATTTTTAGTAGAGATGAGGTTTCACCATGTTGGCCAGGCTGGTCTCAAACTCCCGACCTCAGGTGATCCACCCACCTCGGCCTCCCAAAGTGTTAGGATTACAGGCGTGAGCCACTGCGCCCGGCCTACTACAGGTCCTTTGTTTGTGCTGTTTCTTTAGCCTGGACATTTCCCTCAGAGATCCACATGGCTTGGCTCCTGCTTTCCTTCTTACTTCTCAGCAAAGCCATCCCTCACCAACCTATCTAAAATTGTAACCACCCCCCAAAATTCTATCCTCCTTTTCCGATTTGTTTGTTAGCCAGTATAATTAACGCATCATATAGATTACTTAAATATTTTGGTTTTAAAAAATTTGTCTCTCCCACTAGAATGTAAGCTCCTGTAAGCAGGAATTTTGTATATTTTGTTTACTGGTATTTCTCCAGTGCCTGGAAAAGTTCCTGCCATGTAGTCAGCACTCAATATTTGCCAATTAAAGGAATTAAAGCATCAGTTATAGACCTCAGTTTGCCCTTGGATATTTCACAACTTTGTAACAAATTTCAAGAACTTTTCTTTGAAAGGAATAGCTATGATCTTTTATCCTGACTTTCTGCCATGTGAAGAAATCTTTTTATACAACTTTAGATCTATGTGGACTCAGGCCGATTTTGCGGGCACTCTTTCTAAAAAGAGAGTCCACCACCTCACCAGCTAGCCTGGTTGGAAAAATCTATAGGCTAGAAAAAGCTGCCTTTTATTGAACCAAGATGTTCTTGAACGTCTTAGTTTCCTGAACTAAGACGAGTTGCATACACTGGTCCACTCCACTGCCCCCCTCAGATCAAATTTACTGCCCTATTGACACAGTGTATTATGATCCCTCTGTCCCTTGTCTTCTACAGGTTAAATAACCCCAGTTTCTTTATCGGTTTCTCCTATGATATAGTTTGCTGTCTCCTCACCATTCTTGCTGCCCTCCTCTGGACGCGGTGCCTCACCTAAATGAAGGTCCCCAAAAGTGGGCATATGACTAGGTCTGACCCGCACAGAATACAATGGGGCTCTTTCCCTGTGATTGTGACCCTCTGGTATGTCATAAAGACAGTGTTGGATGTGTGGTGGTAGCCTCACTGCCTTGAGTCAGGGTTTGCTTGGGCTGATGGGGGGTGGAGGCAGGAGGAGTCATGGATAGTTTTGGGGTCTAGGTGCATTTGTGGCAGTGGTGTGAGGTGGCAAGACAAAGAGGGGGTCAACGACATGAATAGTATGCCACACAATGTAAGAGATCGGGAAAGCTGTGAGGGAGGAAGCCCTGCAGGGTGACTAGCATTTCATCTTGGGTGTGGAGGAAGAGGTAGGGGTCTGAGTTCATGGAAACTCTGATTAGGGGTCACTCTAGCAGCCTGAGAAGTTTCCCAAGGTGCTCTGGGAAAGTCATCTGACCACATTTTCCCATCACGCCACTAGATGGAGCATTGGGATAGAGGATGTGAAGTGGGGTTCCTGGGATTTGTGCAGAAGAAAACCTGACATCCAGGTCGTGAGCAAGTTGCTTAACTCTGCACACCATTTTCATCTGTAACGTAATATCTACCTTACAGGATTCTTGGGCGCAGCCAGTGAGCTAAGAGATACAAAAGTGCTTGTAAGCTGTGAAGGGCTACAAAAAAGATAACTAGTTTTGCTATTTTGTTTTAAAAGAGATAGGCGGGTTATAGAGCAAAAAGCGCTTTCTTGGCCTGTTTTCTGAAAGAGCACTGGGTTTTCCACCCGTTCAACCCACACAGATGGCTCCTGGCCTAGGGCGGCCCGACCTCCCGAAGTCTGGGATTGGAGGCGACGCACCTGAAAATGGGGATGACGTAATTGTTTGGGAAGATGCCAACTCGCCCGGTGACCAAGGAGACGCCCCTGAGCCAGCCGTCCTGGCACTTCCCCAGGACCCTGATGCCTTCTCCCTTTTGCAGGTCCAGCTCATCGGGTCCACGGGCTGAGTAGGAGTGCAGGGCTACAAACCTGGGAAGACACAGAGAACTGGTGAGGGAGGAAGGAAGACATGCCTGATGGGGGGCATGGAGCGGGGGAATGGTGGAGAGAGACTGCCCAGTGGTTAGCAATAAGAACCTTCTTGGTCAAGCAGGTGCGGTGGCTCTCGCCTGTAATCCCAGCACTTCGGGAGGCCGAGGCAAGTGGATCACCTGAGGTCAGGAATTCGAGACCAGCCTGGCCAACATGGTGAAATACCATCTCTACTAAAAATACAAAAAATTAGCTGTGACTGAAGTCCACACAGGAATCAGGCAGGTAATATCCAGGTATGAGTCAGAGGGGTAAAGACAGTCGGGACTGATGGGGCTGCGGAGGTGAGAATAGCTATCTGATCAACGGCATTCAGGAAACAATCCGTTGGTTTGCCAGATTCAGGGGTCACCAGTATATGGCCCCCAGGCATCTCAGACATCAGGAAGTCCCTCCAGACTCCACGGACTGTGAGACATTGGAGCGTTTTATCAAAGGGAATGGGGGAGTGTTCTCTACAAGGTTTTTCTTGTTTTGTTTTTTCTTTCTAAAATGCTATATTTATTTTTTGCTGTTTACTAAACAACATGTATTTATGACCCAACATTTTGAATCTAAAGCAACACAATAGAAATTGCTCAATACCCAATCTCCCAGTGATGTTGTGGTATATAATCTCCCAGTCTCTTTCTACTTTTGTAAAATAATGAGCTAAGAGTGATGTGGTTTGCTTATTTGTGTTGTCTTTTTTTTTTTTTTTTTTTTTCTGGGACAGGGTCTTACTCTGTGGCCCAGGCTGGAGTGCAGTGGGATGATCATAGCTCACTGAAGCGTCAAACTCCTGGGCTCAACCCATCCTCCTGCCTCAGCCTCCTAAGTAGCTAGGAAAATATGTGCGCACAACCATTCCTGGCTAATTTTTAAATTTTTTTTGTAGAGATGAGGTCTCACTATGTTGCTCAGGCAGGTTTGGAACTCCTGGGTTCAAGCAATCCTCCTGCCTCAGCTTACTGAAGTGCTGGGATTACAGGTGTGAGCCTCTGCGCCTGGCCCTAATTTCTGTTTTTCACCATTATTTCACTTGGAAGTGGTAAAGGAAGGCGACCTATTGTCTCTCTGGATGGGATGGTTTGGGAATGGTGATGCTAGATCACCACTGTACATGGTAAAGATGACCCCTTTGTGCCAGGACTGGGGTGAAGGGATGAGCCTTTTACTCACATGTTCGCTGAGAGGTGTTGCTGGGAGCCAGGCAGACTGACCACGGCTGTGGAATGTCCTGGAGAGACAGGTGCGGGGTGATAAGTGCTGACCTGCACAGACAGAAAAGACAGCCAAGCAAAACCAGTGAATGCCACAACCCAGGCCCACAGCAAACAGAGCAGCTACACAGAAAGACCTGACACAGCTGAAAACCAACAGCCATGCCCGGTGCCACCCATTGTGCGTCCTCTCTGTGGTTTGTGGCTGTGGGCACAGGGAGGTGGGGAGGAGCTGGTTTATGGCCTGGTGGGGTGGCATGCCAGGACTGCATTCCAAAAGACTGCTCAGATACGGTGGAAGATGAAGAGCCATCCAATTTACAGTCCACAGGGTACTACCAGGCTCCTCCTCCTGTCCCTCTCCCCACCCCACCCATCTCCCTCTATGAAAACCTGCTCTTGGAAAATGAAACGGTGGCTAATATTGATTCAGAACTGAGCAGTTGCCAGGCAGTTTTAAGTGCTCTGTAAGTATCAGCTAAGTTAATCCTTATTAAAAAAACTATTATAATCCCCATATTTGGATGAGAAACTGAGACAAAGAGAGAAAGAAAGGTCACACAATTAGTATGAAACAAAGAAAATCTAAAATCAGGTAGTCCAAGTTCTGAGCCCATATTCTTATTATTGACTATTGCTAGAAACACACACACACGCGCGCGCACACACACACACCCACACACACACACGCACACACACGCGCACACACACACACACGCCTATCCAATGACTTATAGAAGTTGAATTTGAATCCCTTTCACTTTTCCAGAATAAAAGAGGAAACAATAATGATAAAATGATAAAAGCTCCTGGAAGGCCGGGCTCAGTGGCTCATGCCTATAAACCTAGCACTTTGGGAGGCTGAGATGGGAGGATCGCTTGAACCCAGGAATTCTAGACCAGCCTGGGAAACATAGACCCCATCTCTTTTAAAAAATATTAGCTGGGTGTGATGGCAGGTGCCTGTCATTCCAGCTACTCAGGAGGCTGAGATGGGAGGTTCGCTTGAGCCTGGGAGGTCAAGGTTACAGTGAGACATGATTGTGCCACTGCACTCCAACCTGGGTAAAAGAGTGAGACCCTATCTCAAAAAAAAGTACCTGTAAATCACCTACTATCGTAGGGCTTGGCAAACATATTGCCTTGCTTATTTCCTTCTGAGCACATATCACAGATTATGAGTGTTTCCTTGCTAGACTGTAAATTCTATGAGGGCAGGGACTATGTCAGTCTGGTTCATCATTGTATTTCTGCATGCTCAATATGTACTTGTAGCTTAAAGAACAAAGGAATGAGTGAAGGAATGAATGAAAAGCTCTTCCTACCTAGTACACCAAGGATAATGAAACCTTCTCCATGCCATCCAGAGTAAATACATTCAGTCTGTTTTCAGTCATCTACTGATAAATGATGGTAACTCTGTGTGTGCCTTTTTAGGACTATGCTTTTGTGGGTACAACTATTGTTTGTGTGTTTGTGTTTATGTAGTTGTGAGTGCATTATTAAATACATATGTCCCTTTGTTTCAAGCAAACATGTATGTTTGCTCAAGGCCCATGGCAATTTAATGTACATGTGTGATGGCATTGGTCCATTGCAAATCTAGTTTTGTTCACACAAGTGGACTGTGGATTGATGTGTGTATGCTGCATGTGCTGCATGGGATTGCAGACACAATTGTATAAGGGATTGTGATTATGAGATTCTGTGTGTATGTATGTGAACTCTAGAGGTGTGTACAGGTATGCCCACCAGGTAATTTTGTACATGTGTCTATGTCAATGATTGTGTAAATGTATGTGTAGTCATGTAGTAATTGTGACAGTCCAAAGATCAAGTTGTAGGATCAAAAAACCAGTTTAGTCAAATAATAAGTGTTGGTGAGGAGGTATAAAAATGGAAACCCTCATACATTGCTGGTTGGAATGTAAAATGGTACAGCCTCTTTGCAGAACAGTCTGGCAATTCCTAATATGATTAAACATAGGATTACCATATGACCCAGTAAATCCATTTCTAGTGTATGCTCAATAGAAAGGAAAATGTATGTCCACACAAAAACTTATAGGCAAATGTTTCAGCAGCATTATTCATAATAACCCAAAGAGGGAAACAACTCAAATGTCTACTCATTAATGAGTGGATAAACAAAATATGGTACAACCATACAATGAAATATTATTCAGCCATAAAGAAGAATGAAGTATTGATATATAAGAGAACATGGATAAACTTTGAAGACATTATACTAAGTGAAAGAAGCCAGATACAAAAGACCACATATTATTTGATTCCATTTATATGAAACGTCCAGAATAAGTCAATCTACAGAGATAGAAAATAGGTGATCATTTCCAAGGGTTGGGATGATGGGGAATATGAGGTGACGGCTAAACAGCACAAGGTTTCTTTTTGAAGTGATAGAATATCCTAAAATTGTAATGGTAATGGTTATACATCTGTGAATATACTAAAAACCACTGAGTTGTACACCTTAAATGGGTGAGTTGCATGGTAGGTGAATGATATCTCAATAATAAAGCATTAAGAAGAACGAACCATTCCACAATCACCCTGCTGAGGAACTCAGCACTGCATAAAGTGTTCTGAGTTTGTAATCAGATATTGTCACACTGGTTCCTTCAAACAGACATGACAAGGAGCTGGCTTTGGGCTAGACTGCTCGTTGCCTATGACTGGGGAAGGTTAAACCCCTAAAGGGCTTATGTGTGTGGAAACTGTTGGAGCACTGATTAAACGGGATGGACTTCACTTAACACTCCTGGATTTCCAATATTATGTTTGAGTAAAAGAACTGCTATCCACAAACACCATTAATCCTTTAGGGAGGGGGGAAAAGGCCAGAATGCAAAGCCATCTTTTCATTACACTAGGGTCTGTCTTTTTACTTTTTGGGGCCTTTATCTGGGAAGGGCGTATTTCCCCCACTTGGAACAGTGAGCCTGGCCGGGACAGTAATCTGTGGGCTTGTGATGGCATTATTTCTAATAGGGAATGGGAAAGGATGTTAGCTTCTCAGGTTTTAAAGTGTCCTGGAGGAGAAGAGAAAGGACGACATGAGGAGGAAGAAGGAGACAGTGAAGAAGAGGGGTGAGGGGGAGATAGTGGAAGACCCTGAGAATGGCATAAGGTAAAACTGGGACAGAGATACTGTGGGAGAATGATAGCTCCAAAGGGACAGAGGGAGGAAGGAAGGAGAAGATAGGGAGATAAAAACAGTTTGGAGAAACTCTCACAATACATTCATAAGAAGACAAAGAACCCAATAAAAACGGGCAACAGATACCACAGAAGATGATATATTGAGTGGCCAATAAATGCATAAAAATATGCTCAACATCAATAATTACCAGGGAAATGCAAATTAAAAGCACCGTGAGATACCACGATACACCTATGAGAATGGCTAAAATAAAAAATGACCAACCAGCACTCTGGGAGGCTGAGGCGGGCAGATCATGAGGTCAGGAGTTCGAGACTAGCCTGACCAACATGGTGAAACCCCATCTCTACTAAAAATACAAAAACTAGGCTGGGCGTGGTGGCTCACGCTTGTAATCCCAGCACTTTGGGAGGCCGAGGCGGGCGGATCACGAGGTCAGGAGATCGAGACCACGGTGAAACCCCGTCTCTACTAAAAATGCAAAAAAATTAGCCGGGCATGGTAGCGTGTGCCTGTAGTCCCAGCTACTTGGAGAGGCTGAGGCAGGAGAATGGCATGAACCCGGGAGGCGGAGCTTGCAGTGAGCCGAGATTGCGCCACTGCACTCCAGCCTGGGCGACAGAGCGAGACTCCGTCTCAAAAAAAACAAAACAAAACAAAAATTAGCTGGGGGTGGTGGCATGCGCCTGTAATTCCAGCTACTCAGGAGGCTGAGGCAGGAGAATCGCTTGAACCCAGGAGGCAGAGATTACAGTGAGCCGAGATCATGCCCTTACACTCTAGCCTGGGCAACAGAGCGAGACTCTGTCATAAAAAAAAAAAACAAAAACGGACCAACCATACCAAGCGTTGGTGAGGATGTGGAGCAACTGCAACTCTCATACCCTTCCAATGGGAATGCAAAATGGTACAGGCCATGTTGGAAAACAGATTGGCCATTTTTTGTAAAGTTAATCGTACACTTTTCATACTACTCAGCAATTGTACTCACAAATATTTACTTAAGAGCAATGAAAACATGTGTCCATACAAGGACCTGTACATGAATGTTCAGAGCAACTTCATTCATTTTAACGAAAAACTAGAAACACCCCCAAATGCCCATCACCTGGTGAATCAAGAAGCAACTTGTGGTATAACCACAGCGGTGTACTCCTCAGTGATACATACAACAGCAGGATGAATCTTAACATCACCCTAAATGAAAGATGCAGGACACTGAAGACTATATACTATATAATGCCAATTATATAAAATGTTTTAAAAATAAGCCATAACTATAGTGACAGAAAACAGACTAAGGGTTGCCAAGATCCAGGGTGGGGAGAGAGGATTGATAGCAAAGGGGCACAAGAGAGCTTTTTGAGATGATGCAAACGTCTGGTATCTTGATGTTGGTAGTGATTACATGCTGTATATGTTTACCAAAAGTTATTGAACTGTATACTCAAAATGCTTAAGTGTTATCGTATATAATTACACCTCAGTAAAGCTGTTAAAAAACATGAATACATTATCTAGTTAAGGCCACAGGAAACATCCAAGAGGCCTTAGCTTGACTCAGCTCGAGGTCTGGAATTAGGGAAGGGGATGGGAATCGCTCAGCTTCATAGAGGGCAGCTAGCAAGTAACCCTCATGGTAGGGGGCCACCTGAATAGGAGAGAAACCAAGAACAGGAACCTGTGATCAGAGGCTCAATCAATAAGGCAAAGGAAAAATGAACAAATGAACGACTGGAGAGACAGGAAAAGAGAACAAGATAGACATAGGCAGAGAAGAGAGAAACTGGGTGGGAAAGAAGACAGGCAGAACAAGACAGAAAGGAAGGCCCCACCCGGTAAGTGAAGATAACCAGACAGATGGCCAGCTTCTGAGGAGGCAAGTCTGCTCCTGTCACTGGGATCGAAGAAGGAGGCCCAGCCTTTCTGAGTGAATGGGACTGGCCCTGGTTCCTTTCCCTGGGGTCAATTGTGACCTCAGGTGCCTGTGCCACAAGGAGTTTGTGAGGCTGGATGGGAGGTTCTCCACCAACTGATGCTCCCTGGCACAGGGTTCCGAGTCCCGAGCAAGATTGGGGTAAGTATGGGTGTGTGGGTGTGGTGGGGAAGGGCATTCTTGTTGAAATCTGAACACATTTTTTTCCCTCCCTTTTGAGGAAATGACTCATTTAAAAGAAGTCTTTATCAACCACAGCAGAATCCACAGCTATATGGCTTCTGGGAATTTCCAGGTTTTCGGGTGCTAAGTGAGGGAGGAAGAGGGTACGAAGCCTCCTGGCACAGAGTTGCTGGCAATGCTCTGCCCTGCTGGCCCTGCTGCCTTCACCATCAGCCACCCAGGTATAGAAAATGCAGCTACCTCTTAGGAGTCCAGAGAGGAGGTCTAACTTAGGACTCAGGCCGGTGGGTCTACCATCTACCAGAACCTGTGATCTTGGACAAGTGATTGAATTCTGTGGATCCTCCATTTCTTCAAAATCTATAAAATGAGGCAATAATGGTATTTCTCTCTTAGAGTTGTTATGAGGGTTAAAGTAATCCATATGAACTAAGCACAGGGTTTGACGCAATGTAAGTGCTCAATAGAGATTACTTATTTTGATCTGCAAAGAGATTAGTTACTGCGTAGGGTGGGGACAGAGTGGCTGGGGTGCCTTTTATGGGACAGCCTGGTAAGGTCTTGGACTGAAAGCAGGACCCAAGAATGTGGTGGGCATGGGGAGGAGTGTCTGTAGCAACCTTGCTCCTCTTTTCTAGCAGAAAACCTCTCCACCTTTCCAAATGTAAGTTTGTTTTTCTCCATCCCATGCCGTGGCTCTCAGCTATTTCCTCCAGGGCTCTTGCCTTTCGGTAACTTGGCGGGTATGGGGTGACTGTCTTTCCCAGCAGAGTGTGAACTGCTCTAGAGCTGGTTATGGTATTACACTTGGTATTCCCCAAAACTAACAAGGGCCTTGAACCTACAGTGTTCACTCAGGGTTGAGAGAAGGGCTACATTTTATTTATTTTTTATTTTTTTGAGGCAGGGTCTTGCTTTGTCACCCAGGCTAGAGTGCCATGGTGTAATCACAGCTCACCGCAGCCTCAACCTCCCAGGCTCAATCGATCCTCCCGCCTCAGCCTCCTGAGTGGCTAGGACTACAGATGTGCATCACCATGCCCAGACAGTTTTTTGTATTTTTGTAGAAATGGGGTTCCACCACATTGCCCAGGCTGGTCTCCAACTCCTGGGCTCAGGCAATATGTCCTCGGCCTCGCAAAGTGCTGGGATTACAAGCGTGAGCCACTGCGCCTGGCCTAGGGCTGCATTTTAGAGATAGAAAATTAGGTATTGGTAGTTTCTATACCCACCACTAGGGACAATCTGGAGTTGACCCTCTGACTTTATAAAGTTAAAAGCTCATTCCCCTCTATAGACTCAAAACAAGTTAACAGCCACATTTGGTAATTGCTGTGTGTGGACCTTTTTGGGTCCTAGGCACCATGCTAGGCACTGGGGTTACTGCACTAAGCAGGACACACAGGGCTCCATTCTCATGTGGAGCTCACAGTGTATGCCAGGAAGCTCCTGTAACATACTGTGTAACAGTATACTTTCATACTCAGTGACACCTATACCTATGCTGTGTAAGCCTGCGCGTGTCGGGGTCGGGGAAGATCAGGATGCTCTGGGAGCTAGCACGAGAGGCTTGCCTGGACCTCCAAGGGCTCCTTCACCCTCACATGCTATGACTTCAGTGCTAATTTATACATGGGCCCCATGGTCATTATCCCCATTTTTACAGATGGAGAAACTGAGATAGAAAGATTTCACAATTTTCAGGAAGTGGCCAAATGGGTGGACAGCTTGATTCCAGAAGCAAGGACCCTAGGCTCAGAGTCCTTTCTGTAGAGCCCAAGGTTAACATGTCCAGATCTCAGTGTGGCTAAAGGGGTCATATAGAGGAGGCATATGTGTTTATGCTCGTGGACAGGATGACCACCGTTCCTGCCAGGTGTCCCTAGTAATACGGAATAGGTCTGCAGGCAGGTGGAATATGAAGCTGTTCGTGCTTGTTTTTCTTTTCCTTTCCCTGGCAGGGCAGAGCTGAGGGAGTCAGAGCTCCGGCTGCCAGGAGGCTATCAGCCCTTCTCCATCTACGCCTATTTCAGAGCCAGACCTGCCCGCAACCCTCCCTGTTCTTGATGAGCAAGGAGCAGCCACCCAGAGCTATTTATTTGTCCTGAGAGTAAAAACACTGTCTGAGATAGAGAACTCATTTATGAGCTGTCAGCAGGTCCCTTTAGGTTCATATCAAAAATACTTTTTTTTTTTTTTCCGAAGTACACGGCTAGGTCTGCAGGGGTTATATTGCATAATGCTGTGAAGACTACTGAATTTACAGTTCCCAAGTAGTCATCAAAATTTGGAAGATCCTCTGTGATCTGCTCCAGTTTTCTCTCCAGCCTCACCTTTCTCCATTCCCTTCCCCCCACCACTTCAGTGGGGTCTTTTCTTAGCTCTTTGAGCAGGCTACACCCCTGACCTTTCACCTCTCCTGGCCACCCCCCTACCCTGTTACTTCCCACTTCCCACTTCTGGTCTGACTGTAACTTCCCTTTGTTATTAAAATATAAAATTATAAATATATTTTGCATACAGATAAGTATATATATTTTGTGTGTCATTTAAAGAATAATAACATAACAGATACCTGCATACATACCACCCACAAAACAGACACCTGCATACATACCACCCAACTTAAGAAATAAAAATAGAAGTTGAATATTGTGCTTAGAAGCCCTCTGCATATTTCCCCATAATCAAGTCTCTCTCCCAAGTTATCCCAGAGGTAACTACACAATGCTCAAGTTTGTGTTAATCATTCCAAGCCTTTTCTATGTTGTTACCACCTTGGCATATATCCCTAAACAGTATGTTGTTTAGTTTTGTCTATCTGGGAACATTGTATGAATGGACTCACAATGTGTGTATTCTGTGACTTGCATCTTTTGCTTAACAGGAAGTTTTTGCATATATTTGTGGCTAATTTTCACTGCTGATTCTTATATTTCATTCTGTGACTATACCACCATTTAACCATTCCATCAGTTATGTGTCACTTGGGCAATTTTCAGTTTGGGGCTGTTATGAGTGATGTTACTATGAACATTTTTGTACATGTCCCCTGTGCACATGGGTAAGAATTTCTCCAGGATATACCTCTAGGAGTGGAATTGATGGGCCATAGGGTATGAGCCTGTTCAGTTTTATTGGGCAATAACACACTGTTTCCCAACGTGGCTGTAACAATTTACACTTAACACCAGCAGTGAATGACAATTACTGTTACTCCACAGTCTCACCAGCATGTGGTAAGGCCTGGCTTTTTAATACCTGCTGATTGGGTGGGTATAAAATGCTATCTCATTGTGGTTTTAAATTAATTTCTCTGAGTACGAGTGAGCTTTAGGTTTTTTTTCAAATATTTATGGGCCATTCTTGTTATATGAAATGCCTGTTCATGTCCTTTGTATCCGGCTCCTCCATGGGGTTATTTATTATTTTTGTATTAAATTATGGAGTTCTAATATATTGGATATGAATTCTTTGTAGCTTGTATTTTTACTCTGTGGTGTCTTTTGATGAACTGAAGTTCTGATTTTTCATATAGTCAAATTCACAATATGTTTCCTATGGTTCACATTTTTAAACAGTCTTCAATAAGTTTTTTTCCTCCCAAGGTCATAAGGATATACTTCTATACTGTCTTCTAAAAGTTTTATAGTTTTGCCTTTCACATTTAAGTCTTTAATCCACCTGGAATTGATTTTTGACAAGGGAGGAATCCAATTTCATCTTTTTCCACATGGATACCCAATTAGCCCAGCACCATAGTTCATCCTTCCCTTCTGATCTGCAAAGTCTGCACTGTCATAAATCAAGCCTCTATGCTGTGTCTGTTTCTAGGTTCTCCAGCATGTTCCATTGGTTTAATAGAATCTCTATGCTAAATCCATGCCATCTTAATTAGCTTTGAAATAAAAATGGAAATCTGATTGGGTAAGTCCAATTCTTTACCCCAAGCAAGTTCCATCTTCTTCGTCAGAAGTGTCTTGGCTCTTGGCTTTTTGTTCTTCCACTTGAATCTTAGAATCACCTTTTGAGTTTCATAAAAACAAACAGCAAACAGACCCACTGGGATTTGAATTCATGGTTAAAGTTGGGGGAGAAGCAACATCTTTAAATATTAAGTCATCCCATCCAAGAACATTGCATAATTCTCCATTTATGTTAGAGCCTCTTTAATGTCTTTCAATGATATTTTATAAATTTTCTCAATAAAGGTCTTGCATGTCTTGTTATATTTATTCCTAGAGATTTAAACAATTTAGTTGCTCCTGTAAACGGTACCTTTTTAAAAATCATTTTTCTATTTAGTGTACAGAGATGCAATTGACTTTCTTATATTGATTTGTATTCGGCAACCTTGATAAGCTCATGCTTATTCCCATTACATTTTTTCTAGATTCTTTTGAGTTCTCTATAAAGACAATAGTATCATCTGCAAATAATGACAGTTATGTTTCTTCCTTTCAAAGACTTAACCTTTTACTTCTTTCTCCTGCCTTACTGTGCTGGCCAGGCCCTCTGGAACAGTGTCGAGCAGAAACATGAAAATGGGCATTCTGTTCTTTTTTTTAATCTTAAAAGAATGCCTTCAACATTTCACCATTAAGTATGATGTTTGCCATTGATTTAAATAGATTCTGTTAATCACATTAAGTAAGTTTCTTTTTATTCCTAGTTTGCTAAGAGTTGTTAATATATAATGAGTGGACATAAAATTTTATCAAACATTTTCTGTACCTATTGAAAATGTTACATTTTTTCTCCTTTAAGCTGTTAATATGATAAATTATATCAGTTAATTTTCTAATGCTAAACCAACCATTCAATCTTGGAGAAAAACCCAACTTGATCATGATATATGCCATTTCCCTACATTTCTGGGTTTGTTTTCCTAACATATACTTGAGAATTTTTGCATCTATGTTCCTGAGTGAAGCAGAACTATACTTTTCCTTTCTTATGTTGTCTTTTCCTGGTTTTGATAGTAAGGCTATCCTAATCTTATGAAATGAGTCGGGGAAAATTTTCTTCCATTCTTTGGAATAATTTGTATAATAGTTAAATTATCCCTTCCTTGAAAGTGTGAAAGAACTCACCAGTAAATCTGGCTGGGTCTGGAGTTTTCTGTATAGGAAGATTTTAAATTGCTGATTCTATTTCTTAAATGGTTACAGTGTTATTCTGAAGGGTTCCTAAGAGTTGTTTACCAGATATAAAATGTTTTTCCATAAGCCCTGTTTGTTGAAGAGAAGTTCCTGTGGGAACATTTGCCGGGTGGCCTCCCTGTTGGGGAGAAAAGGTGGTACTTACAGTATCTGTATAGAGCCTTGGAAAACCCCAGCCAACGCAGACCCCCATACGTCACCAATTCAAGTCCTTAGAGCACCCGAGAGTCCCAGTGCCTTACTTAAGAGGAACCCCATGGGAGCAGTCACAGTTAGGAGGAATTCGTAGCTTCTTGAGGCACTATTCAGCCACGGATAACAGAATGGACTTTTGGGGCTGTGTGATGTGGGTTTGAGTTTTGGCATTGTAACTTATTGGCTGTGGGAGGCTCAGAATTAATCCCTCTGAGCCTTGTTTCCTCATCTATGAAAGGGGACAAGAATAGTGGCTACCTCATGAGGTTCTTGTGAGAGTTTAATCAGAACATGCAAGCAAAGTGCTTTGCATAATGTCCGGCTCACATGAGGTACCCAATAAATGGTTGCCATTGTCACTATTATGACATAGGAGACATACAAAGCAGATGTCTGGGGAGAAGAAGCAGACAATAGGACTTCCTCAGTTGGACTGGATTTAAGAAGGAAAGATTCATTCCCTAGGATACAAAGGCCAGCCCCCATAGTCCAGATTGCCTTTGAGGAAGACCCAGTGAGGGGTGCTTAGCCCAAGTGTGGGGACATGTATTTAGGAGTCTTTCTTCCTTTTCCCCGATGCTAGGTTGACCATTCTCATGGATCCTGAGGCTTCCATCCCTGGCACTTCCCCATAGCTATGCTCTGCATTAGCTTTTTGGGAAAAAGCAGAAAATGCAACCCACACTTCAAACCACAAAGTCAAATATGCTTTCCCCTTTGGTTGGGCACAGAATGTCTGCTGCCCTGCCACTCCCCTGGTGTTTTCTTTTGTTTTTTTTAGATAGAGTTTCGCTCTGTCACCCAGACTGGAGTGCAGTGATGTGATCTCAGCTCACTGCAACCTCTGCCTGCCATGTTCCAGCAATTCTCGTGCCTCAGCCTCCAGAATAGCGGGGATTACATGCGTGTGTCACCAGGTCCAGCTAGTTTTTGTATTTTTAGTAGAAATGGGGATTTGCCATATTGGCCAGGTTGGTCTCGAACTCCTGACCTCAAGTGATCCACCCGCCTCAGCCTCCCAAAGTGCTGGGATTACAGGCATGAGCCACCATGCCTGGCCATATAAAAACAATTTTTATTTTAAGTAGAGACAATGTCTCACTAAGTTGCCCAGGCTGGTCTCAAACTGAGCTCAAGCGATCCTCCTGCCTCAGCCTCCATAGCTGATACCACGGTTGTGAGCCACTGCGTCTGGTCTCCCCTGCTATTTTCTACCTCATGCTTTCCTGAGCCCAAAGGTCCTGCTGCTTTCAAAGCAGGGTTTGGGCATCAAAGCAGAGTGTGATGGGGTGGGTACTGTTAGGGCTTTTTGAAATGCCAGGGTACACAGAAGTCTTAATTATAACCCTTGCCCTCCTTATCCTAACAGTCCACTTGAAGAAGTAACTGTTTGGCAGTAATTATGGTTAAATCCTCTCACCAGGCCTCATTAAAGGCCACGAAAACTTAAGTATGCAAAGTTTTTCTGAAGTCTGCTGCAGATCTGCTCATGGCATTTACTCACAGAGGATGCTTGTTAAGCATCTGCCAGGTACCAACCACCGTGCTAGGCCTGGGGGATCCGTGATGAGGCCACTGCACTCACAGACAGTGGAGACTGTGCCTCCAACCTAATATCTGTCCTACCCCAGGCTCCTGCCCTCACATTCCCCAGACAACAGTATCCCAAAGATGGGCAGTCTCTGGACATCTAGAAATTTCCATGCTCCACTCACCTCTCGTATGGACTAAAGGACCTACGTCCTTATAAAGTAGCTTTTTATGGTGGAGATATTGGTGATGGAGGTCATTTTCTGAACTAAGGAATGTGGACCCACAGGGAGTGGTGGATGAGGGAAAGCAGCAGACCAAAACAGGAGGCATTGGAGCATAACTGTTAGGAACTTGGGTTCTGAATTCAGATGTCCCTGGGTGCAGGTCCCCGCTTTGCTATGCTTTCACCGACCGTGTAACCCTGGGCAGGTTATTTAACCTGCCTGGCCCTAAATTCCTTCACCTGGTTTAGGGGAGCTTTAATAGCTTTTTTCCTAAGGACTTGTCAATTTTTTAAAATCTAAGGTGTCACTTCAGGGGAGATGGCTGGTGAAGAAAACTGAAGTTAGAATGAAAAAAAGTTAAAAAAAAAAGTTAATAAAAAAAAAAATCCCTTCTAAGGAATTTAGTGAGCCCAGAAATAATTTGGAAATGTCAAGTTCATCTCAGCATCTTCAGAAAATTTACTTTCTGCCATGTGTTTGTTGTCTCTTAATTTAAAATTTTCTCAAATGATATTATAGTGACAAAAATGAACATTTTTATTTTAAAAAAGAGAAAAAAATAATCACTTACCACCACCACCCATTATCAAAGAAGTTGTCTCTGTTCTTTTTTTTGAAACAGAGTCTCACTTCATCGCTCAGGCTGGGGTGCAGTGGCACAATCTCAGCTCATTGCAATCTCCACTTTTCGGGTTCAAGCAATTCTCTTGCTTCAGCCTCCTGAGTAGCCGAGAGTACAGGTGTGCACTACCACGCCTGGCTAACTTGTGTATTTTTAGTAGAGATGGGGTTTCACCATGTTGGCCAGGCTGGTCTCTAACTCCTGACCTCAAGTGATTCGCCTGCCTTGGCCTCCCAAAGTTCTAGGATTACAGGTGTGAGCCACTGCACCCGGCCTCTGTTCTTTTTTGAGTAATTGAGTGCCCTCGATAAATGAAGAATTTACATTCTTGGAAACCTAGGCTCCATTGCTCTCACGATTCCTTGAAACACCCCCTGATACCTTCTTGTTGGCGTGTCTGCCTTCACCTTCTGAATTATTATCACTGGATATCCTTGGGAAGACACCTCATACTGAGGCTGAGACCTTGGTTGGTCATAGGACAATTTTTCCTTCTCATAGGATTATTAGAATGTGGCCGCAAAGTCCACTACGGGCCCAGTGAGACAGGCTCAGTGATCTCAGCAAGTGAAAAGGGCGTGTGTTTCCAAAGCCATCACTTATAGCTTCTTCTGGATGGCATGCTTGCTGGCTCTGTGTGGTTCTGCAGAAATCAGAAGTTGTCCTTCATGGTCTCAAATGAGATTTAAACAGTTTTAATTGGCTGTCCCCAGAGACGCACCATCCCTGCCCCGAGGGCCTAGCCTGTGGTGCCTGGAGAGGTTCAGCTACCCTGCAAGCAAGCCCTCTGCTGTCCTCTCCCATCACTGCGTGAACCACACAAGCTCAGGACCCAGGCTGTTCGGACAATTAATGCAGCTCACTCTTCAGAGCACTGCATTTGATGGGAAATAAAGGGAGAATAAAACCCTTCAGATAATCTTTGTTTCCAGATGTCCTGATATTTTTATCTCATTGAGCTAAAAAGGAATGAAAATATGCATTTGCATTAAGAAGGGGAGAATTCCTAATTTTGGCCCATCCTTACAACAAACATAAATTTTATTTGTATCCCCACCTTTTAGAACAATACCTAAGCGGTCAATAAATGTTTGTTGAATCTGCTTTTAGGAAGATCAGTGTCTGCACCAACTGGGATGGATGTGAGAAAACCATGCTTCCAATTGTCTCTTCTTGTTGGTAATAAGACTTTCACAACAACAAACAATTGGGATATATTTGTGGGGGAGGGGTGTTACTTTTGTTCTTTACCTTTTCTTGATATTCCCTAACTCAGAGTCTTTTTCCACAGAACGTGGGTGTCATTTTTCCCACAAAAAGGCTTAGGGCATGGCCAGGTGCAGTGGCTCACGCCTGTAATCTTAGCACTTTGGGAGGCTGAGGCAGGCAGATCACCTGAGGTCGGGAGTTTGAGACCAGCCTGACCCACATGGAGAAACCCCGTCTCTACTAATAATAGAAAATTAGCTGGGCGTGGTGGTGCATGCCTGTAATCCCAGCTACTCGGGAGGCTGAGGCAGGAGAATGGCTTGAACCTGGGAGACGGAGGTTGCAGTGAGCCAAGATCGGGCCATTGCACTCCAGCCTGGGCAACAAGAGTGAAACTACATCTCAAAAAAAAAAAAAAAAAAGGCTAAGGGCTAGTGCTCACAGATTTTCACTAAGGAACTTCCTGTAACTTCTGGAGAGACATGATTTGGGAACATCTGGTCTCCTCCAATTGACAAATGCTCCTAGGTAAGACAATGTGAAAGACAAAAAAAGTTGAAAAGAAAGCATAGTCCCTGCCCTTAAGGAGTGTATAATCTCACTGAGATAAGATGGGAAAAATGAAAACAGAGTTCCAAAATCAAGAACTAATGTTTACAGAATACTTGTCAGAGGCTACACATTTCTAAACACTCTATTGTCTCATGTAATCCTCACAACAAACCAAAGGGCTAAATACCATTATCATTTTTCCCATTTGGCCTTGAGAATGTCAAGGCAAAAACATATGTTTAGTAATTTGCCCAAGGCCACAGAGCCAGCAAGGAAGCTGAGCTGGGATTTGAACCTACACGATGTGACTCTGACTTCAGAGCCTGTCCTCTCAGCCCTAACTACAGCAAACAAGTCCGTGTGTACATTTTGGAGGGAGGATCAGGTGGTGCTGGCTCCAAGGGCTGGAAGGTTTTAGACAGCAGGAGTTGGTGAGGGCTGGGATTCTCAGAGAAGGGCTTCTTTAGCTCCCTGTGCCTCATTTGCTAGGCTAAGCCAGGAAGGGTTTGCCCCATTTCTGGGAACTCTGCAAAGACGCCTGAGAAGAGATTTCCCAGTCATTTCTGTGTTACCGGAGAGAAATGTGATTTACGGGCACACTTGTATAACTTTCCCAAGGCATGGGCAGTAGGATGTCAGGCTGGGCTTTGGCCCTGAGCTGAGGTTTGGTAAAGCCTGAAGGAGAGCCAAGATAGCATCTGGAGTGTCTCTGTCACCACACCTAGTGTCACCTCACCCCTCGGTCACTGGCCAGATGAAACTGCTGCCTCCTATGTAATAGACAAATTTTTTTTTTCAAGAGTTGTGGTCAGGGAACTCAGGTTCATATTACCTATATGAATCTTGGAAAAATCTGAAGCCCCTTCCCCTGGCTTTAGGATCCTAGTATGTAAGAGCTGAAGATCTTGAAGCCGTAAGAGCTTCAAGACCACCTAATTTAATCCTCTGAGGGGAAGTGGCATGCTGAAGGTCATCACTCATGGGGCTTGGCCACAGGGTCAGACCTAAGTCCACCACTGGGAGAGGGTACCACGTCTTGGTAGCTGGTTCAAGAGGTTGGTTTGCTTGACTTGCTTTCCAGACTATGTTTCACTAATTTTCAACAAATATTTATTAGGCTTTCCATGTGCCTCATTCTGTCCTTATGGAGCTTATATTCTAGGGAGATGGCAGGTAAAACAAGAAACATATATACAAAACAAAAACCAAGAAAACAGACTAATAAAATATACACCATAAAGGAAGCAGAGATAGATGATGGGAGACCTGCTTTGGATAAAATGTTTTCCATTCCATGCCCTCCTACCTGGCAGGGGGACCTTGGCTATGAAGTTCATCCAAACCCAACATGCTGCTTGTCTCTTGCCCCTGGAGCATGCATCATTGTGGGGTGCTTAGCTTTGGGGTGGATCTTATATACCTAGGGCACATGGAAGGGATGGGGCTGGGGAGGCACCAGCCAAAGGTGTATTTTTCCATATATGGGAGGTACAGTCTTGGACAGTGGCTGCCTGGCCTCAAGCTTAGGGGTGCAGTTGATTTTATCCTTCTGAGAGTATCCAGCTATCAAAGCACTAAAGCATGGACACACCCTCCATGGGGAAGGGTATTGGTTACTCTCAAAATCCCCAGGCTGGCAGGACAAGAGCAAGCAAGGCAAAATGATGACACAGCAGAGCTTGGCATTGCTGCCCCTTATACCCTTTGTGGGCCTGTAGAGACCCCACAGCCTGCATTCACTTCTCACTCACCCACCCTGTTGATCCCTCCCTCCATCATTCACTTACATACTTATTTCTTTATTAAATTCCTCATTATTATAAGAATTCCCTCACACACTCATTCACATCTTTCTTTCATCAGATTCCTCCATCACTTAATCATTCATTCAGTCTATTCTGTTTATTGGCTCATGTGCATAGCTATGTATATGTTCACTGGATTTCACTCGCTTCACCACTCATTCATTCAACAAACATTTACTAACCATCTCTCCATGCCAGGCTCAACTGGGCTTAACCCTGGAGGGAGCAGGGGGACATCAGTTACCCTGTCTTTAAGGAGTTGAGGGCATTAAGGTACACTTAGGTAAATTCCAAAACAAGGTGGGAAGTGACAGAATTCCACCTGGGGGCATATGTCAATTGTTTGGAAGTGCAGATGGGATGGTGTCCTCTCAGGCATCCAGTGCTCCTTCTTCCCCACAGGGCCCAAAGTGACCAGGCACACACATTCTCACAAAGGCATTAGGGACCTCAGAAGTGGCTAGACCAGAAGAGCGTGTTTGCTTTTTAAAGGAAGAGGCCAATCTTTTAGCCCAGGGATCTGCAAACTCTCTAAAGGGCTAGAAAGTAAATCTTTCAGGCTTTATGCAAGGTCTCTGTCACTACTACCTAACTGTTTCCTTGTAGTGTGAAAGCAGCCATCGATGGTATATAAAGAGTGAGCCTGGCTGAGTACCAATAAAACTTTATTTTTGGACAATGAAAATAGAATTTCATATAATTTTCACAGCATGGAGTTTTATTCTTTTGATTTTCACGCCCCACCCCTGCCCGCCAACAAATTCAAAATCACATCTGTAAAAACCATTCTTAACTTGCTGGCCATATGAAAACAGGCAGCAGGTGCATTTGGCCCATAGGCTGTAATTTGCTAATCTTGTTATAGCTCAAACAAATGAATGAACAGTGGATAATTTCCAGATGCCAATAGCAGAAATAGTTTAGGGGTTAGTCCTTCTCCTGGTGACCTGGTTACTGCTTTCTCTACAGACGTAGACGGATGAGGGCCCAGCAAGGGCCTAATCCCGGGCACAGGGAATCGGATTTTGAAAATACAGGATAGGTATTCTCTGACCTCATCAGTGTCCTTTCTCCTTGAAACGAATGCAGACAAAGGATTAAAGTAGTAAACTCCCTCCGTGCTGCAGTGTGTCTGGTTCACATCTGTTTAGGGTTTGTCACCTGAGTATATGCTCCAGGCCTAGCAAAGAATAGGGCCTCGGTAAATCTTCACTGAATGAAAGGACATGGGCACATGGTAGGTGCACCATATTTGTGAGCAGAAGCAAGGAAGCAGCAAGATTTCTCTCATCAGTACTGGCTCAGGTCAAGTCAAAGGCAGCGGGGGAAGGCACAAGGGCTCAGTTAGGCAGCTTGAGCAGCGCAGAGAGTAGGAAAGACTTGTTCTCATTTCTGACTCTGCCCTTTTTGTCCTCAGAGTTGCCCTATACTCAGGGTGAGAAAACAGGGCTTTCCTAGCTGAAGCGTCTTGGAAACAGACAAACTGGTGCTTGCAATATTCTTTGCATACGTAAGCAGTTTTTATTTCGCATTTAGTTGTGCAATTTTCCATCAGGGCTTGATTGTTTTGGGATGGGAAGAGAGGGAGAAGAATGGATATTACATATCCCAAAGCTTGTGCATTGAGATATGATAAATGGTTTTTTTCTTTGTTGAAAGAAAATGGTCAATTTTCTTGGAGTCTTCTCTTTATCTTTCTTTTGTTTTCTTTTCTTAACACACTGTCGTTTATCAAAAATAAAGTTCCTGAGGCATTCACAGAGTGTTGTGATAGGGGCCCATATCTTGTTTTTCTATGAAAACAATGGAAGAACATGCCCCTTTTGTGCCCTCTGTAGAAACTCTTCCTTAGGAAGAAGGCCTGATTTTCAGCTTATGTGCAGAGAAAGCAAATAGCACAGAAGCTTGTTTGCTGAACAAATCCAGATGTACCCCGAGCCCAGCATGGCCCCCAGGGAGTGCCCAATAGAATGATATGGAATCACCGAGTCTTAGATGATCGGCCTGTGTGGGGATGGCAGACACACGGCACATGCACCCATTTCCTCCTCCTGGGCCCGCAACAGACATGGATAATTGATCCCTTTATTCCTTCCCACTGGGTCTGGTTGCTGTCCCAGAATCTCTCCTCAATCACCTCTGGGGACAATTGAGTTAGCATGTGAGATGCCCCACTACTCCCACTGCTCGGGCAGGGAAAGAGCATGGGCCCGGAAGACAGCCAGACCTGGGTTCTGACAAAAACTCTGAAATGTACTTGCTAACTGAACTAGATACTTAGCCTCTGTGAGTCTCAGTTCCTCCATCTAAAATGGAAAGAAGTAACAACGATTAACAATACTCACAGAGGATGTAAGACTGTGGCACTGGGTCTGTCACAAAATGAGTTCCTTTTTTTCTCGGAGCTGAGCGGGAATGGAAAGTGGGCCTGAATTATGTATTTACTGTGCCTTTGTTTATTATTGTGGGGGTATGTTTCTCTGCACAGTTTGTTTTTCTTTTCACTACATATGTATGTTTCTCTGCACAATATGTTTTTCCAACAATCCACTCAATGCACAGATCCTTTCAGCTTCTCCAGCCAGGAGCGCATTCGTGTTTTGGCGCATTTCCAGGGACAGGGCACTGGCAAGCCTCCCCATCCCACCTGTGGAAAGTGTCAGGTTTCCCCAAAGCCCTTCTATTCTCCCATGTGTTTGGGAAGAGTGGTCTGCTGGGGCTATTCAGAAAGGGCATCTTTTTCACACAGCCCTTGACTTAACTGCCTTTTATTCTGCATTTACTACAAGCCAGACCCTATGCTACATCCTGCACATCAGCTGTTCTCAGCGGGAGGCAACTTTGACCCTGGGGAACATTTGGTAATGTCTGTTGTTGCCACAGGTGGGTGGGTGGTGGGTGCTACGGGCGTCAGTGGGTAGGGGCCAGGGATGCTGCTAAAAACCCTACAATGCACAGGGTAGCGCCCACAACAATTATCTTGCTCAAAATGCCAGTAGTGCTGAGGCTGAGAAAGCCTTCTGTACGCGAGTATCTCATTCATCCCCTAACAGGTCTGTGTGGAAGACGCTATTAATTTTCCCATTTGAGATGGTGAAACTGAGGTCTTGCAAGGTTGAGCCACTTGGCCGAGGCCACTGCACCATCAAGGTCTGTCTGTGCCCACACGTCTATATTACCCTCTTTTTTCCCAGAATGCTACCCTGTTACATTGCTTTTCCCTTTCTTTTGCCCTTCTGTTTTATTTTGCTTCTCTTGTCTTCCTTTCTCATTGAATTATCTCTGTGTGTGTGTGTGTGTTGCAGGCCCCAGTGGCCTTGGATATCAATGTCCCCTGCTCCCAGCTCGCAGAGCTACAGTGTCTATGTTAAAATGTCTGAGGTACAGGCTGGGCCGCTCCCTTTTTCACCCGGGCAGGGTTGGGTCTTCTCAGTGGCTCACCTGCCAGGATTAATTGGGCAAAACAATGATGTAAAGTTTAACCTCTTGCTGGAGAAATGCTGAATCAAGGAAGTAAGCAAGGTTAATTATCGAACCTGCTTTAGTCACCAGAAACCAGAAAGGTTTTTTCCCCCGAGGACCTTGGGGAGGTTGGGCAGGGCTGAGGATCCAAGTACTGCAGAAATCACTGTGCCCCAGGAGTACTGGCACTTTCTGGAGTGACCTCAGTAGAAAGGCAACTGGGCTGCAGCGCTAAGGAGAGGTGTATGCGGAACCTTAGCTCCCTTCCTTTTTTCACCTGGCTGACTGCTATCAGCTTCCAGGTTTTCACCTGAAGATCACTTCTTCCAGGCAGGCTTCTCCGACTTTCTAGACTAGGTGGACCCTCCATTACATACTCCCTTCATCTCCCATAATTGAACCTCACAGCACTTTGCACACTTCATACCTTGTAATCAAGTATGTTAATACTTTGTTTAGTTTTTGTCTTCCCTGCTAGCTTGGAGGTTCCATGACTGTAGTGACCATGTCTGTCTTGTTCACTGTATCACCTGTGCCCAGCTCAGTGTCTGGTGGGCATTCAACAACTCTGTTGACTGGTTCACGGACAGGCTGTGAAGGGCTTTGGCAACTAGGATTTGCAATGGGGTTTGGACACTTGCCAGGTGAGGACAGCGTTCACAGAAAAAACTGCGAGGTGTGTATAGGAAATGGTGGACAGATTACTGGCTCTGCCTCAGTCTCTATCTTGGTCTTTTTTATCCAAAGTCTTTTTTTTCCTGCATTCATTTTTGGCTTCTCTCACATGAGTTCACAGGGAATTACAGCTGAGGGTCTGAACTAAGCAAGTGCAATTGTCCCAAGAGTCACACTCCTTCCCTAATTCTGGAATTGTCACTGCTTATCAAGAAAGCAAAGGGGCTTTTGGAAGCCTTTGAACTTCAAAGCAGGCTCCAACAGATCATCTCTGAAGCGTGTGGCTGATCAAGCTCATTCTCGGTAGGGCCTGTTTGTATAGGCTGGCCCTGGGGCAGTGGGGTTGGGAGATAGTTTTAGCTTCCTAGGTTGACCCGATGATAATAATAATAACAGAATGAACATTTATTGAGGCATTTACCACTGCTAAACCCTGGCCGTTATCTCATGTATAAGCATTGCCTTGTTTTATCCTCACAGCCATCTTATGAAAATTACCATCATTAGTCCCATTTTACAGATATAAAAACTGAGGCTCAGAAGGAGTAAAATATCTTGCCCAAGGTTATACTGTTTGGTAAGAAGCAGTGTGAGTTCCATCCTAGATCTAGCTGACCCCAAAGCCCATATTTTTATTTCCTTACTATACTGCCTGTGCTGAGAAGCTCTTTGCCTCAGAGAATAGCTCTACCCAATACCTGAGGGGCCTGACAGAACTTTGCACCAGCCAGAAAGAAAACAGGTCTCTTATGTAAATGTGTGCTTGGGAGGAAGACAGGAAGAATCACAACAATAACCATGATTCATTAAATCATAGAAACAGCTCTTTCCCTGTGTTACCTATCTTCAGAGTATGCTGTTAGCCAGTTAAGGCACATAATACTCTGCCAAGCCAATTTTGTCATTCCAGTGAGAAAACTGGGACCCAGACAGGCAAAATGCTTTGTCCAGGGCTATACAGTTAACTGTGGGAGCGCTAGGATCACATTCTTTGAGGCCTCACTGGTGATGTATCTATCACCTTTCTTGTGCAAATAATGGTTACTGCCACCTGGGACTATGTGGCTCAAAGATATTATATATTGTAGGGACTGTTAGTTATATTTTAAATTGTAATTCATGTATTTATTTAATTTTGGGGGGAAGACCTTGAGTCTGTTAAGGAAGTACCTTTTCCTGCCAGTGTTTTACATATAAGAGGCAAGATCACCCCCTCCTCCATATCTGTTAGTAGCTGTGAAAAACTATACCTTAAAACATTGAGATTGGAATGATCATTTAGATTTTAAAACATTTGGCCCATTCCCTGCGTTAATTCAGGGGTTCTCCCCAGTCACGCAAATGACAGATTCTAAAAGCTCCCCTTGGAGGAAAGAGGGAGAAGGTAATAGCAATGGCTGCAGCTTGAGTTATTGCTACCATTGCCAAGACCCTGCATGGAAGGAGTTATCCCAGTTTGCAGATGAGTACACTGAGGCTTAATGGGGTTAGATACTTAATTTCAATGTCATTTAGTTACCAGATGGCAAAGCCATGACAAGAAGCTTTGCCTGACTCAAAACCTTTTTGTTTGTACTAAGCTACCTTCCTCTATAGAATAAATACAAACCAAACTAAACACAGTAACAATAGAATCCATAGATTCCACTTCAGCATTGGCAGTATTTAGTTTTCAGCAGTCTATGCGATAGGAGAGATTTCTCATTGTACTTCCCCAAATCCTTCATGTTTTGATTTATGTTCCTTTTCTCTTCAGAACACAGGAAAATAAAACTGGTATAGAAACTCAAGTTTGGAAAAATAAAGTCATCATTCAACCCCACATCAATCTTTTCTTCTCCAGGCTGAACAAACTTGGGCCTCTTTCTCCTGATCTTGGCTCAAGTGTGGGAACCAGACCTCAGGAAGGCAAGGGAGGGAACACATGGACCAAGGAGGCCTGGACTGGGGGCCAGCCTAGGGCAGTGGCAAGGATGTAAACAAGGAGACTGCACAGGCAGGCAGTAAGATTAGCCCAGCTGGCAGCACCAGTGGAAAAAGGGTAGCTGTTCAGTGATGGCAAACATGCCATGTGGGAAGGTGGTGAGAAATGAATCTTGTCTTTGAGCTAGGGGAATGCCCAGGAACAAATGAGAGAGAAAGAGAGAGAGAAAGGTTAAGAATATGAACTTTGGACTCCCCAATATATGCTGAGGGATTATGATGTGTAGGCGTGGAGATCAATAGTGAGATAAAGCTCACAGTGCTGTGTCTTATACATAGCTCAATATTATAGAAGAATTGTGGCATAAAAAAATTCAGGAGTGACAGATTTGGAACACCACCATTTTGCAACCCCTAGTGAAATAATGTTCAAACCACCAGGTAAAAGGCTAATGGGGACCCATTTAATGGATGGAGCAGGCTGACACTTGAATAGAATCAATTTTAATACAAAAAGGGAGGCAATTAGGCATTATGTGCTTCCTGATGTGTTGCTATAAAAAGTACTTAATTTTTAACGAGTGTAAATATAACAAAATGGGAAAAAATAGTCTTTTTCAGTAAATGATGCTGGAACAACTTCATATCTACAGGTAGAAGAATGAATCTGGATCCCTATCTCACAACATATACAGAAATTAACTCCAGCTAGATCATAAAATCTAAACATAAGAGTGAAAACTGTAAGCTCTTAGAAAAAAATGCAGTGGTAAATACTTATGAATTCTAATTAGACAATGGTTTTTAGATATGACAAGAAAAACACAAGCAACAAAGGAAAGAGTAGATGTGATGAAAAACTTTTGTGCTTCAAAGGACACACCTAGAAAGTGAAAAGGCAACATGTAGAATGAAAGAAAAAATTGCAAGTCATATAACTGATAAGGGACTTGAATCTAGAATATGTAAAGAACTCTTACAACTCAATAATAATAAGAAAACCCGATGACAAAATGGGCAAGGGATATAAAAAAACAGTTCTCCAAAGAACACATGCACAATAAACGCATGAACAGATGCTCTTATTAGCCATGAGGGAAATGCAAATCAAAACCACAATAGGATAACATTCACACCCAATTGGATGGCTGCAATAAAAAAGACTGATAATAAAACAAGTGCTGGCGAAGATGTGGGGAAATTGGAACATACACCTGCATACACGAAGGCTGGGAATGTACAATGGTGCAATCACTTTTGAAAAATCATTGGCAGTTCCTTAAACACAGAGTTACTATATGATCTAACAGTTCCACTTCTAGGTATATAATCAGATGAAAGCATATGTCTACAAATGTTCATAGCAGCATTAGTCGATTCATTGATGAGTGGATAAACAAAATGTGGTATATTCATACAATAGAATGTTATTTGCCATAAAAAGGAATGAGTACTAATACATACCGCAACATGAGTAAACCTAAAAACATATTCAGTGAAAGAAACCAGCCACAAAGATCCAAATATTCGAATACTGTGTGCTTCCACTTATAGAAAACATCCAGAATAGGCAAATATATAAAGACAGAAAGTAACTTAATGGTTTCCTAGGGCTGGGGTTAAAGGAAATGGTAGTTGGGAGGTGATGGCTAAGAGGTGTGGGATTTCTTTTTGGAGTAAAGGAAATGTTTAAAATTGACTATGGTGATGAACGCTCAACTGTGTGAATATATTAAAAGCCATTGAATTGTACACTTAAAAAAACTCAAAGCAAACTAAAAAACAAGTACTTAGTACTGCCTATGAAGTATTCTTGACAAAAAATTGAGCCTGAAGATTTCAAGCCTCTAGTTCTATCAGGTTGCAGAAAGTATGGGGGAGGCCAGGCTCAGTGGCTCACACCTGTAATCCCAGTACTTTGGGAGGCCGAGGTGGGTGGATTACTTGAGTCTGGGAGTTTGAGGCCAGCCTGACCAACATGGTGAAACCCTGTTTCTAATAACAATACAAAAATTAGGCAGGTGTGGTGGCGCATGCCTCTAATCCCACCTTCTTGGATGGCTGAGGTGGGAGGACCACTTGAACCTGGGAGGCGGAGGTCGCAGTGAGCCAAGATCACGCCACTACACTCCAGCCTGGGTGGCAGAGTGAGACTCTGTCTAAAAGAAGAAAAAAGAAAAAAAGAAAGTACGGGCTAGAGAGGAATGTATTATCACTGCAAAAATGCAACCAGTAATATCTAGAATTTGGAAAATTCAAAAGGGCAAGTGACTTTGTTTTTTTAATGTATAGATGGTTAAGGGAGAAGGAGGGATGTGTAGAATAAAGAAATTTAAGAGCCATATTAACTCAATGCAACGTGTTTACTTCATTTTGTTCCCATTTGAATAAACACTAAGAACATTCATAAGGCAAATATAAAAACTTGAACACTGAGTATTTAATGTTTTTAAGGAATTGTGTGTGTGTATGTGTGTGTGTTTTTTTTTTTTTAGACGGAGCCTTGCTCTGTGTCACCCAGGTTGCAGTGCACTGGCAAGATCTCAGCTCACTGCAACCTCTGCCTCCTGGTTCAAGCCATTCTCCTGCCTCAGCTTCCCAAGTAGCTGGGACTACAGGCATGCGCCACCACGCCTGGCTAATTTTTGTATTTTTAGTAGAGATGGGGTTTCTCCATTTTGGCCAGGCTGGTCTTGAACTCCTGACCTCAAGTGATCTGCTTGCCTCAGCTACCCAAAGTGCTGGGATTACAGGCATGAGCCACCATGTCCGGCCTGTTGTTCATTTTTTAGTGTGTGATAATGGAATCATGGTTATGTTAAAAATATTTTTAAAGAGACACTTGCTGACATTTTTCTGGACGAAATGATATGATGTCTGGACTTTGCTTTAAAATAATCCAAGAGACAAGGTGGGCAGATCACTTGAGTCAGGAGTTTAAGACAAACCTGGCCAACGTGGTGAAACCTAGTCTCTCTTCATAATACAAAAATTAGCTGGGCGTTGTGGCACACACCTGTAGTCCCAACTACTCGGGAGGCTGAGGCAGGAGAATTGCTTGAACCTGGGAGGCAGAGGTTGCAATGAGCAAAGATTGTGCCACTGCACTTCAGCCGGGGCAACAGAGAGAGACTTTATCTAAAATAAATAAGTAAATAAATAAATAAATAAATAAATAAATAAATAAATAAGTAAATAAAATAACCAAAGAGGGGAGCAGGTGAATGAAAGGAGATATATCTGAAATAAGATTGGCCCATTAGTGGATAATTGCTGAGACTAGGTGATGTGTACATGAAGGTTCATTACACTATTCTTTCAACTTTTAAATACGTTTGAAATTTTCTTTTATAAAAAGTCCAAACAATAACAGGATAGGGATTGAAGAGCAATCCAGCAACTGATTGCTAAGACATTTTGACTGCTAAAAAGTTTTAAAATAACAACAATAACAAAAGTGGTAGCCAAGTACTTTATATTCAGTTTTTATTTTTGATCTTCCCAATAACCTTGTGAGTCAGATGTTAATTCTCGTTTTTTGGTGGGAAACAAGCTCAGTATTGATTGGTCCTACATCCCATCATTGGGCTGGGGAAGAGGTACCTGGGTCTAAGGCTGCCATGATTTCTCCTGTACAACACTGTATCTCTGGGTGGCTCATGACAGTTCTTTACCCAGGGGGCTCTGGCAAAATAGAGAGAGAGGTGGGAGGCCTTCTGGTCCTTTCTTGCTTTTGGCTGTCTGCCTGTGAAACCCTGCTAAGGCCTTAACTGGTAATTTACGAGAAAGTTTAAGGGGTTATCTTTACCCGGTGGGTACATTTTCAAAAATTTAACAAACATATTTCAGACACCCAGTAGGCCCCATAAAGGGCGCTATGGGGGCAGATAATGATAACATGGGACAGAGCAATTGGAGGGGATAGGTGTTCATCTAATGGTGCCTCCTCTGTTTTCTACCCGCAACTCTTTGGGAGTGCTCAGTGAGTTCTGGAGTGCTCTGACAACATCACTTATGAGTATGAATTTGTTGAGTGAAAATTGTAAAATAAAAGAAATATTTATCTTGGGAGATATCATCATAAGACTATAAACGTAGGGTTAATTTATCTCTGTAAATTACCTCAAGAAGGAAGATTAGCTAAGAATCTTAAATATAAATTTGAACTGGGAGGGTGTCCAAAGGAAAAAATATATATATTAGTGCTAAGTAAAACCATTTCTCATGGCAGCCCTGAGAACCATAAAGTTGGGTTGTGACTCCTATGAAAGACAGTGACGAAGGAGCACCCTGGGAGAAGATCTGGACTTATAATAGTTCAAGCTCCCAGAAACTACTTTATTCAGACTATTTCAAATATGGGGTTAAAAGGACAGTCAGCTTTATAGACCTCAGAATTCCCCAAGGCATGTGACAGCTCATCTTCCCAGATGAGGAGCCCAGGAAAGAAGCTTGGACTTGTCATTATCACCCTGGCATAGGATGGAGGACAGTGGGGGAAGGAATCACATTCCTTACACTGAGTTAAGTGACCCCCACTTTTTCTCTCTCTCTTATCTTTTTTGTTCTGGGTAATCAGAAGAGGGGTTTGGAAACTCAAGAACACATAAGTGAACAAAACATCAAGCCTGCTCTTAAAAGTTTTTCAATCTTACGCATGTTGGTAAGATACATATGTGGTATTTATAGTGTAAAGAGGGTGTTATATGTTCTAATATATATGTTACAACACAAGTATAAACAATGTGCTGTGAATACAAGAGAGATATATAGGAGAGAAATAATTCTGCGGAGAGCAGTGGCAAGAGCTTCCTTGTAAAACAATATGGTTATAGGGCCTTGGGGTATGGATATGAGCGCAACAGGTGAATGCAACAAAAATAAATTCCAGAAGGAACAGCAATTATTTATTCAAAAAACATTTGTTCATTGCCCAGAATAATGCAGGCATTGTTCTGGGTACAAGGACAAAAAGCAAAGAGGTGGCCTAGTACATGGTGTGCATATAGGAATGTACACACACACTGTACTTTTATGTGTATGCACGTGTGCGTGTCGGCAGACCTGGGAGACCAGGAAGTGAACTGTAGCCAGATCATGGAGAGTCTAGAATATCATACTAAAAACTCACTTAGGGAAGGGAGCACAGGTCTGCCCTCAAGTCTGGGCCCTGTTTCTACCCTTGAGACGTTGTGCAAATTACTTAATCTTTTTGGGAATTCATAGCCAGCACAGTCAGGCAAGAGAAAGAAATAAAGGCCATCCAAATTAGAAAAGAAGAAGTCAAACTATCTCTGTTTGCTGATGATCCTATGCCTAGAAAACCCTAAAGACTCCTCCAAAAGACTCCTAGACGTATCAATGAATTCAGTAGTCTCAGGTCACAAAATCAATTTACACAAATCAGCAGCATTGCCATACACCAACAACAAACAAGCTGAGAATCAAATAAAGGACTCAATCCCTTTTACAATAGCTATTAAAAAATACCTAGGTATATACTTAACCAAGGAGGGGAACGATGTCTACAAGGAGAACTACAAAACACTGTTGAAAGAAATAATAAATGACACAAACAAATGGAAATATGTCCCATGTTCATAGATTGGAAGAAACAATATCATGAAATGACCATATCGCTCAAAGTAATCTACAGATTCAATGCAATTTCTATCAAAATACTAACATCATTTTTCACAGAAGCAATCCTAAAATTCATATAGAACCAAAAAAGAGCCCAAATAGTCAAAGCAATTCTAAACAAAAAGAAAAAATCTGGAGGCATCACATTACCTGACTTCAAATTATATTACAAAAAAAAAATTATACTACAAGGCTATAGTAACCACAATAGCATGGTACTGGTATAAAAGTAGGCACATAGACCAATGGAATAGAATAGAGAACCCAGAAATAAAGCCAAACACTTTTAAGCAAGTGATTTTTGACAAAGCACCCAAAAACCTAAACCGGGGAAAGGACATCCTATTTAATAAATGGTGTTGGGAAAACTGAATAGCCACATGCAGAAGAATAAAACTGAATCCTTACCTCTCACCATATACCAAAGTTAACTCAAGATGGATTAAAGACTTAAATCTAAGACCTGAAACCATAAAAAATCTAGAAGAAAACCTAGAAAAACTCTTCTGGACATGGGCCTAGGCAAAGAATTTATGACTAAGACCACAAAAGCAAATGCAACAAAGACAAAAATAAATAAATGAAACCTAAGTAAAATAAAAAGCGGCCGGGCGCGGTGGCTCACGCTTGTAATCCCAGCACTTTGGGAGGCCAAGGCGGGCAGATCACGAGGTCAGGAGATCGAGACCATGGTGAAACCCCTTCTCTACTAAAAATACAAAAAATTAGCTGGGCGTGGTGGCTGGCGCCTGTAGTCCCAGCTACTTGGAGAGGCTGAGGCAGGAGAATGGCATGAACCCGGGAGGCGGAGCTTGCAGTGAGCCGAGATTGTGCCACTGCACTCCAGCCTGGGCGACAGAGCGAGACTCCGTCTCAAAAAAAAAAAAAGCTTCTGCACAGCAGAATAAATAATCATCAGAGTAAACAGAAACCTACAGAATAGAAGAAAATATTTGCAAACTATGCATTTGACAAAGGACTAATATCCAGAATCTACAAGGAACTCAAATCAGTAAGAAAAAAGCAAACAATCCCATTAAAAAGTGGGCTAAAGAAGCTACACAAGATATATAAGCAGCCAACAAACATATAAAAATGCTCAATATCACTAATTATCAGGGAAATGCAAATTAAAACCACAATAAGATACCACCTTATCCAAGTCAGAATGACCATTATTAAAAAGTAAAAAAACAGTAGATGTTGGCATGGATGTGGTGAAAAGGGAACGCTTAAACACTGCTGGTGTAAATTTAAATTAGTATAACCTCTATGGAAAACAGTATGGAAATTTCTCAAAGAAATAAAAGTAGATCTATCATTTGATCCCACTACTGGGCATCTACCCAAAGGACAAGAAGTCATTATAACAAAAAGACAACTGCATGCATACGTTTATCACAACACAATTCACAATTGCAAAGATACAGAATCAACTGATGAGTGGATAAAGAAAATGTGGTGTGTGTGTGTGTATATATCTATATATAGATATATAGATATACATACATACATATATATACCATGGAATACTACTCAGCCATAAAAAAGAATAAAATAATGTCTTGTGCAACAACTTGGATGGAACTGGAGGCTATAATCCTAAGTGAAATAACTCAGGAATGGAAAACTAATATTGCATGTTCTCACTAAGTGGGAGATAAACTATGGGTATGAAAAGGCATACAGAGTGGTATAATGGAAATGGGAGAC
Source organism: Symphalangus syndactylus (assembly GCF_028878055.3). Lineage (NCBI taxonomy): Eukaryota > Metazoa > Chordata > Mammalia > Primates > Hylobatidae > Symphalangus > Symphalangus syndactylus. The sequence goes on from NC_072429.2 coordinate 40,854,838, forward strand.
TCAAAGAAGAGAGGGAGGGTGAGGGTGGTTAAGGGAAGAAAAATTATCTATTGGGTACAATGTAGGCTACTCCGGTGATGGGTACATTAAAATCTCAGACTTCACCACTATACAATTCATGCATGTAACCAAAAACCACTTGTACCCCTAAAGCTACTGAAATAAAAAAATTAAAATAAAAAAAGACTAAGAAAAATACCTAATCTTTCACTCCCAGAGTTTTCCCGTTTGGTAAAATGAGCATACCAATACCTACTCTGAACAGTTTTGAGGACAGTCATATGTTTGTAAATCACTTATTATAGTTTCTAGCTTTTTGTGGTCACTCAATAATGGGATCCATTAATGGTTTGGGGAAGAGAAGTGGCTGAAGGGATTTGGGTTTGCAAGAGGTCATTATGAAGCCAAGACTGGAAGTACGGATGGGGATGGGAGGGATTGGGCAGGGTGAGGCGAAGTAATTGAGTGTGGGTTCTAGGAGGCCAGTGAGGAGGCTGGAGCAATAGTCTAGGCAAGAGATGAGGACCCAGACTAAGGCAGTGAAATGGAATGGGCAATAGCAATAACTATTTAGGTGGCACAATGAGGTTACTGATTAGCTGAATGTAGGAGGTGAGGGAAAGAGAGCTTTCTAGTTGAGTAGCAGTTCTGTTACCCTGGATATGTGATACAGAAGGAGGGAGGCTTAAGGAGTAGGGCTGAAGGATTGGCAGTGGGACAGGGATGGGGAGGGGGAGGGGAAGAGGAGAAAGAGGGCATATTGAGGAGCAGAACCTCTTAGGAAAACAAGAATGCGTCATTGCTCTGTGAGTGTGGGAGGCAGAGGGCGAGCAGGTTCCACATCCTGAACCAAGTCAACTTTAGAATCTCCAGGGAGGGCCCTGCACATGTGACTTTCCCCAAAGAGGCATTTCTGAAGGACTTCTTTCTAACTTGTGTCATGTGCAATTGATTTTCTTTGTCTCCAGGACTCTCCCAGAGGCCAACTGCATTGGTTTCAATCCACCCACTTAACTTCCTCCACTGCAGTTTTCCACAGAACTTACTCAGTATCTTCAGGTCTAATCCTGAATTGTTTTCGAGTGCCATTGTTTTTAGTCTGTAGTTGCAGTTCATCTGTGAGGTCATTTCCTGGTGTTCTATCCAGAAGTTTCGAGTGGTTTCCCACAGGTGGAAAGACACAATGACAAAGGGGAAAAAAATTCCTGGCTCTGGCTTCTCATTATGAAAGGGTAGCAAATGCTACTCCTTGGGGTTTGAGACTTGAGGGATGATCCAAGACTTGTCTCTACCACAGCAGGAGAATGAGGCAGCAGCTTATTCTTGGTGCCATCAGCACCATACACAATGTTTGGACACAACTGGTAATTCATAAAGAAACAAAGTGATAGTGAATGGAAGCCTTTTTCAGGTGCAAAAGACTTAGGACAAATTCTTTATTGAGGGGGTGGGTGGAGAAGAAAATGCTGGAAGGCCTTAGCATTCAAAAGGAGTCAAGTGACGACAACCAAGAAAAGGGAGGCTGCAGACATCCAGGATAAACTACATTGTCAGAATGTTGTCTAATGTGGTCTTGGTTGACAGCATAGTGTAGTGACAAGAGCTTATGTTCTAGAATTAGACAATTCTAAATTCAATCCGGACTCTACTAAATTACAAGAACTTAGCTTAATCATTTTTCTTTTGGGGCCTTAATTACCTTGCTATAAAGTGTTGATAATACCTCCCCTACAAAGGCTCTTATTACAGTTTTAGAATGAAGGGGAGGCTTAAGAGACTGGGAGTAAAAGACTTTTCTATTAGAGGATATCACTCTATCTATCTATCTATCTATCTATCTATCTATCTATCTATCATCTATCCATCCATCCATCCACCTACCTACCTACCTACCTATAGATCCGTCCATCTCATATTAGTTTCAATAAAGTTTGAGGTTATATTACTCTTCTTGCTTTGGTAGTAGAATCTCCAGTACTCATTACGGTTACTAGCACATCACAAGCATTCAACAGATGTTTATTGGCTGGAAGAGTTACACTAATCTGTAATCTTTCTTTAAGAAATTAATTATTTCTCCAGTCTTCCCTAAGTATATGTCACCACCACCTGCCCAGATATTTACGTTAAAAGTCTTAATTCCTTGATTTATTGAGCACCTGCTAGGGTCTAGGCACCATGTGGGTTGCTGGAGTGGGGAAGATAGGGGGAGTATGATGAGCCAGACCCAACCACAGCTCTCAAGAATGTTAGATAAAAGGGAAGAACTTGTCATTTGTTCAACTTTCTGCTCATCTTTAGATATAAGTCATAAGTGGGCCATTTTGAGTGTGTTTTTATGACCTTTGGACAAACATGTAGAAATACTTATAATTCACAGCCATCTGAATGGAGAGAAGGCTTCTGTGAAGTGATTCCCTGTTCATTGGATGTGTGAATGCAATGCCATACTGTGGAATTCTCACTATTTGTGAAAACTACAAAGGAATAATACTTGTTTTGAATCCTACTAAGCTTCTCCCACTCTAGTCCAGCCTCCGTAGATGACCTAAATGCCCAGAATAAGAATTTTAAAAGCACACAGAAAGTGACTCTTGGTTAAATCTTTTGCGAAGCCAACTTAGAGCTGAGTGAGCTAGCTTATTTCCACTGAGTGTGGGCTGCACTTTATATATCTATGACTATATATAAAGAATCGTTTCAAAAAATTCTGTGACTCTGGCTTAATTGTGAGTCACAAGGCTCCCATTTTAGAGTGTGTGTGTGTGTGTGTGTGTGAAGGAGAACTTTGGGCATAAAGCATCTATTAATATGTACTTGTAAAGAAGTGCAGTGTGTATGTAGAAAGTTTTATAGTTTTTGTTAAAGCAAGGGGAGTGAAATGGAGGAGAAAGAGAGAGAAAGCGTGCATGTGTGTGCGTGTGCATGTGGTGCAGGTGGTGGGCAGAATTACGTGAGCAGCCAACTTCTTAGCAACCCAGACAGTGGTATAAGATATGAAGTGTTGTAGGAGGTGATTGTTTTCCTTTCAGAATAGCACACAGGTCTTTGAGGAGCCCTTGACTTTCTCTTTCCTCCTTGTTTGTTAAAAAGGGATTAGAGTCCAATTAAGCCTTTTAATCCCAAGGTAGAAATTCATGTTTAAAAACAAAATTTACAGCTCTTTTAAAAAAAGAAAAAACACATCAGTACAAGTTGAGTTTTGTCCTTTCAAGTTGCCACCTGCATGGTCCCAAAGAGTGTTTTCAGCTGAATACCCAACATGCAGCTCTTCTTAATTACTTTGCCTCGTACCTCCACTCCTTCATCTTTTAAAGTACCCTTCAACCTAAATAGCCATATGCTGCTAGAAATACTTTAGCTTCTGGATTGCCACGACCACCCCTAGGCATCTTCAGTTGGCAACACAGTGACCAGGGTTAACAACAATAGTATTAAGAGGTAACGCTTATTGGATGCTTAGTATATGGTGGGCATCATGGTGCTAGGCATTTTACATGCATTATCTTATTAGGTACTCCATCTGGAAACACCCAGGGCAGGCTTCACCAGTTTGTGCCTTGCATAGCCACACAGGGCTCTTTGCTTGGTTTAATGCTCTGCTGTTCCCATCTTGATAATTCTTGATCATTTTTGAGCAGAGGACTTGTATTTTCATTTTGGACTGGGTCCTACAAATGTAAGTAACCAGTCCTGAGAACATTCAGTAACCCATAGTTTCTTTTTGTTTCTTTTGCTTTCTTTCCATCTGATGTCTAATACATTGCCAGAGGATGGGATATTGAATCTCAGACTGTGATGCCAAAACTCTCTTGAGAAAATAGGTGCCATCATCTCCTTAGAGGGAAGTTCTCTAAGGGACAGGAACGATATCATGGCACACAGCAAGGGAAAGAAAAGTATCTGTGAGAATTTGGATAAGTTGTTTAACCCCTCTAAACCTAAGTTCCCTCATCTGTAAAATGGGGATAATAGTAGTAACACCTAACTCGCAGGCTGTTTAAGGATGAAATAAAATGTTTATACAATTCTAACATGGAATACATATGGCATTAGTTACTAGTAGGGCATTCTGGGTGCTTAGCAAGTACTAAACAGCAAATATTGCTTGTGACATGGTATGAGTCACTTGCCCAACTCCAAAGTGCCCTCATCCCAGGAGTTTCTTCCCTACCTGTCCCGCCGAGCTGGAAGGAACATCTGCTTTCTCCATGGGCTGGGTGATCACAGAGGGGTTGCTGGAGCTGATGAGCACTGGGGTGCTGATCTCTACCATATGGCGCCCCGAAGGAGAATGGACCATCCGGTTGAGAGTGTTCAAGGCTGTTGTGATGGAAAACTGCCCTGGCCCCTTCATCCTTGACCCTGGGCCCCTACGGAGGGTAGACGTGTTGCTTCTGGAGGATGAGGGCACCAGGGACAGGTTTTTTGTGCGGGATGACTGGCGACCTTTGTTCTTCTCTAGAAGGTGTCTTGCGGTGAGGTTTGGCTGAAAAGACAAAAGGTCCAATAAGAAGTTTGTCTTCCTGATCTAATGTGAGTAGCCAGTTCCTACCCACGTCCATCTGAAGCCAGGTCAGGTGCCACCTCCTCAGTCACTGGCTCAGATGCTCATTCCTTGGTGAGCACAGTAACAGCTTCCATCTTTTATCAATGCATCCTCATGACTTCGCTCTATTAATACATTCTGACAACTTTCCTGCAAAGTAAGTATTACTCTTTTACTGAGGTCCAAAGTGGATAAAAGTAAGCCATGATGCTCTTCCCTGGCTGAGAGTATTCTTTCTTCACCCATTTTCCCCAGTCATTTCTGGCTGTTTTCACCTAGTGGACTTCTCCCCTCTTTCTTTAGCCATCCTGGAATCCCCTGCTGGATTGGCCACTTGCCCTTCCTGGTGCACCCAGCAGCCTCTGTGCTTCCCGATCATTGTATTTTTTCACTCCAAACTGCAATCCTTTACTTACCTTTCCCCCACTAGTCTGTTAGCTATCTGGGTTGCAGGGACCTTCTACACATGATTCTCTCCTGTACCCCAGAGGAGATGCTTAGTGTTTGTGGAATAATGAGTGAATGAAGTTGCTCAAGTTCATACATTTCGTAACTGTTTGAGCCAGAATGTAAGTGCATTCAGGACCCCGAATCCTTATGCTAAGACTGACTTTTACTACTTCCTTTAAATATGTTCATGTAATCACCATTCTTCCTTGTTCTATATCTCTTAGTCAGTGATGTATTGGTAAATCAGCTGTCAAAAAAAAAAAAAGTAACAAGAAAGAAAGAAAACAAATCCCTGATTTGTGGAGTTTTTCAAGCCACCAATGGTTAAACAACTGGCTGGGAAAATTCCTGAAAAGGTAAGAACCAGCTCTTGTGATCTAGTTCCAGCCAACTCCAGTATACCACTGTGTTATGTCTGTCTTCTCCACTGTATAGGTCCATTCTCACAAGAAATATATCGTAATATTTTGAGTACCCTACCCACTTGAGTACCCCTGTGGGTTCATTTCCTTTGGAAATCTGAAACATGTTGACAAACAAGAGTTAGTGCAGTAACTCTTAAATTTTAGGATGATTACCTAAATTTTCATTTTTATAATTGTTACCAGTTGCCCTCTAAAACCATAACTCATTCTAATCTAGAAATCCAACCAAGACGAAACCAGGAAGAAGTTGAATCCCTGAATAGACCAATAACAGGCTCGGAAATTGAGGCAATAATTAATAGCCTACCAACCAAGAAAAGTCCAGGACCAGATGGATTCACAGCCAAATTCTACCAGAGGTACAAGGAGGAGCTGGTACTATTCCTTCTGAAACTCTTCCAATCAATAGAAAAAGAGGGAATCCTCCCTAACTCATTTTATGAGGCCAGCATCATCCTGATACCAAAGCCTGGCAGAGACACAACAAAAAAAGAGAATTTTAGGCCAATATCCCTGATGAACATCGATGCAAGAATCCTCAATAAAATACTGGCAAACCGAATCCAGCAGCACATCAAAAAGCTTATCCACCATGATCAAGTGGGCTTCATCCCTGGGATGCAAGGCTGGTTCAACATATGCAAATCAATAAACGTAATCCAGCATATAAACAGAGCCAATGACAGAAACCACATGATTATCTCAATAGATGCAGAAAAGGCCTTTGACAAAATGCAGCAGCCCTTCATGCTAAAAACTCTCAATAAATTAGGTATTGATGGGACTTATCTCAAAATAATAAGAGCTATTTATGACAAACCCAGAGCCAATATCATACTGAATGGGCAAAAACTGGAAGCATTCCCTTTGAAAACTGGCACAAGACAGGGATGCCCTCTCTCACCACTCCTATTTAACATAGTGTTGGAAGTTCTGGCCAGGGCAATCAGGCAGGAGAAAGAAATAAAGGGTATTCAATTAGGAAAAGAGGAAGTCAAATTGCTTCTGTTTGCAGATGACATGATTCTATATTTAGAAAATCCCATCATCGCAGCCCCAAATCTCCTTAAGCTGATAAGCAACTTCAGCAAAGTCTCAGGATACAAAATCAATGTGCAAAAATCACAAGCATTCTTATACACCAATAACAGACAAACAAGAGAGCCAAATCATGAGTGAACTCCTATTCACAATTGCTTCAAGGAGAATAAAATACCTAGGAATCCAACTTACAAGGGATGTGAAGGACCTCTTCAAGGAGAACTACAAACCACTGCTCAATGAAATAAAAGAGGACACAAACAAATGGAAGAACATTCCATGCTCATGGATAGGAAGAATCAATATCGTGAAAATGGCCATACTGCCCAAGGTAATTTGTAGATTCATTGCCATCCTCATCAAGCTACCAATGACTTTCTTCACAGAATTGTTAAAAACTACTGTAAAGTTCATATGGAACCAAAAAAGAGCCCACACTGCCAAGGGGGAGGGGGAAGGGATAGTATTAGGAGATATACCTAATGCTAAATGACGAGTTAATGGGTGCAGCACACCAACATGGCACATGTATACACATGTAACAAACCTGCACATTGTGCACATGTACCCTAAAACTTAAAGTATAATAATAATAAAAAAATCCAGAATGAAGACAATGGAGAACCTCAAAATGGACAGAAAAGTAATATATGGTATTGTGAGAAAAAATGTGTCACTGTAAGTTCACAAAGAAAATGGGACCCAGCAGAACTAAAGGGAACTATCAGGGAGAGTAGGAGTGAAGTAAAATACCCAGAAAAAGAAGAATCTGCCCTCTTCACCTTCCAGACAAGTGAAAATCTACAGAATGGAGATGGAAAGCGAGGCTTACATAAGGATTGGAAAGAACACCATGCCCCCAAGTGATAAATCATTGATTATATCTGCATCTGATGGCTGAAAGTCAGGAGTTGTACCCATTTTCTTGCATCAGGAAGAAATTGTTGACATTACCCTCTTTGCCAGTGATAGATCCTGCATATTTCAAACTCACATCTGCTGAATGGCCAGGGCACAAGAAAGCAGGAATTTTTCTATAAGGATCAGGTGGAGTCAGTTCTTCTACCTTAATAGAGCTGTAATTTAGAAGTTTTTGTCTTGCTTTATTTTTTAAAGAATGCTTTAAAGTTATCAGCCCCCTAAGCAGATAATCTGAAGCAGTTGAATTATTGAACAAAGTATGAGTGGCTATGGAATCACTGGGAATTTTTTTCTGTCAGTGAAGAATAAATTACTACCTGTGAACCAAATCATGTACTAGCAGGAAGTCAAAAACCACTAGGGTAGTTTAGATATTCCTGAAACTATATATCAAATATGGGGGTCTTTTTTTTTGAATCCTACAAACTAAGCTACCAAAACACAGAGTGATTCTGCAATTTCTTCTCTAGGATAAATACAGCTACTGTAGAAAGCAAAATTGGAAGGATAGACAAGAGGCCTTTAATTTATGGAAAATTTGGATTTTTACAGTAAATTTGAAATGGCTACAAAGCCATATATCTGTGCTGTGCTGTCTTTTCTGAAAAAGAAACAGAAAATAAAGGACAGAGCTTCTAAAACAAACCACTTTGTCCATTGACATGAAGGTGAGGAGGGTGAAGTGAAGAGAGTGTTATAGAATATGACCACAAAGTTTAATGTGCAGTAGATTATTAACCAAATGTTTTGGTGTATTTTATTAAATTTGTGAACTCCAGAAAAAAAAAAAAAAGAACAAAGCTGGAGGCATCACGCTACCTGACTTCAAACTATACTACAAGGCTACAGTAACCAAAACAGCATGGTAATGGTACCAAAACAGAGATATAGACCAATGGAACAGAACAGAGGCCTCAGAAATAACACCACACATCTACAACCATCTGATCTTTGACAAACCTGACAAAAACAAGAAATGGGGAAAGGATTCCCTATTTAATAAATGGTGCTGGGAAAACTGGCTAGCCATATGTAGAAAGCTGAAACTGGATCCCTTCCTTACACCTTATACAAAAATTAATTCAAGATTGATTAAAGACTTACATGTTAGACCTAAAACCGTAAAAACCCTAGAAGAAAACCTAGGCAATACCATTCAGGACATAGGCATGGGCAAGGACTTCATGTCTAAAACACCAAAAGCAATGGCAACAAAAGCCAAAACTGACAAATGGGATCTAATTAAACTAAAGAGCTTCTGCACAGCAAAAGAAACTACCATCAGAGTGAACAGGCAACCTACAGAATGGGAGAGAATTTTTGCAATCTACTCATCTGACAAAGGGCTAATATCCAGAATCTACAATGAACACAAGCAAATTTACAAGAAAAAAACAACCCCATCAACAAGTGGGTGAAGGAGATGAACATACGCTTCTCAAAAGAAGAAGCAGCCAAAAGACACATGAAAAAATGCTCATCATTACTGGCCATCAGAGAAATGCAAATCAAAACCACAATGAGATACCATCTCACACCAGTTAGAATGGTGATCATTAAAAAGTCAGGAAACAACAGGTGCTGGAGAGGATGTGGAGAAATAGGAACACTTTTACACTGTTGGTGGGACTGTAAACTAGTTCAACCATTGTGGAAGTCAGTGTGGCGATTCCTCAAGAATCTAGAACTAGAAATACCATTTGACCCAGCCATCCCATTACTGGGTATATACCCAAAGGATTATAAATCATGCTACTATAAAGACACATGCACGCGTATGTTTATTGTGGCACTATTCACAATAGCAAAGACTTGGAACCAACCCAAATGTCCATCAATGATAGACTGGATTCAGAAAATGTGGCACATATACACCATGGAATACTATGCAGCCATAAAAAAGGATGAATTCATGTCCTTTGTAGGGACATGGATGAAGCAGGAAACCATCATTCTCAGCAAACTATCGCAAGGACAAAAAACCAAACACCGCATGTTCTCACTCATAGGTGGGAATTGAACAGTGACAACACTTGGACACAGGAAGGGGAACATCACACACTGGGGCCTGTCCTGGGGTTGGGGGAGTGGGGAGGGATAGCATTAGGAGATATACCTAATGTAAATCATGAGTTAATGGGTGCAGCACACCACCATGGCACTTGTATACATATGTAACAAACTTGCACATTGTGCACATGTACCCTAGAACTTAAAGTATAATAAAAGAAAAAAAATAGCTGAGATAGAAAATTTTATTGAATGTGGCTTTTGTTGAGGAATAAATAAAGTTCTTAAAAAGAAAATTTTGAAGAAGATGTGGTTCTTGCTTCAAGAAGCTTATAATATTGTGAAAAACTCATTAAGTAGGGGAATGAGCATTATTATGTCCACTTTAAAAATCAGGAGGCCAAGGCCTGGAAGGGGTGACTTATAAATGACAGAGCCAGCGTGTAAACAACTAAACAAGAAAACATCATATAGTTATAAGTGCTCTGACGTGATAGAGAGTGACTGGGGGAGGCAGCTACTTTAAATTAGGGGGTCGAGGAAGATCTGCTGAGAAGGTGGCATTTAAGCTGAAACAACAAATGACAAGAAGGAGCTAGCTATGTGAAAATGGAGGTAAGAATACGCCCGGAAGAGGCACCATAAGCTACCGTGAAAGTCCTAAAGAGGGAAAGAGCTCGGCTTGCTTGAGAAAAAGACAGAAGAAAGAAACAGAGAGAAGGCTGGAACAGATCAAGTAAGGAGAAGGTGATAAAAGAGGCCACAGAGACAGGCAGGGGCCAGATCACAAGAGCCTGGGAAGCTTCCATTTTATTCTATGTATAATAGGAAGTCTTTGGCAGGACTTAGGTAGAGGAGTGATATGATCTGATTTATGCTTTTAAAAGCTCATGCTACTGTTTGGCAGTTTCTTAGAAAGTTAAACACATACTTAGCATCTGACCCAGCAATTCCACTCCTAAGTAATCACCTAAGAGAAATGAAAACTTGTGCCCACTCAAAAACCAGTATGCAAATGTTTATAGCAGCTTTATGCATAGTTGCCAACAACTGGAAAACAACTCCAATGTCTTTCATGAGGTGAATGAACAAACTGTGGCACAGCTATACAATGGAATACTACTCTGCATCAAAAAGGAATGAACTACTGATGCATGAAACAGCATGGGTAATCCCAAATGCATTATGCAAAATGAAAGAAGCCTGACTCAAAAAGCTACATTCTGTATGATTCCATTTATGTGACATTCTGGAAAAAGAAAACTACAGGAGCAGAAAACAGATTGGTGGTTGCCAGGACTTACGAGTTGGGGAAGAAATTGACTATAAAGGGGGAAGCATGAGAAATTTCAGGGCAGACTATTGGAACTATCCTATGTCTTGACTGTGGTGTGGTTATGCAATTTTATGTATTTATTAAAATTTATAGAACTGGATGTTAAAAAGAGTAAATTTTACTGTATGTAAATAAAAAAAGAAATAAAAAGCTCATTTTGGCTGCTATTTAGAAGTGCCAGAACAGAAGTAGGGGGACCAATTAGGAAATTATTGAAATTGTTTAGGCAAGCTCTGATGGCAGCTTGAACTAGGAACAATGACTTAGAGGCCCCAGGACACCTGCCCCTCCATTGTTCACCCAGTAAAAGGGCAATATACACTCTGAATTGAATGAGTAAAGTTCTTTATACAGCCATTCTTGGCTATAATGAAATAAGTTAATTTTTTCTGCTTCCACCTAATTGTTCTGTCCCCAGGTGAGCACCACCATCAGCTTTTCTAACATCAATACTGACAAAGGGCTCAGGGAGACTCTGCATCTGCCCTGTCCTCTGCCAACATGATTAATAGCTCTGCTGGGGAAGAATTGCAGGTCTCTTAGATTTGCACCTACTCATTTGAAACAATATTGTTGAGGCTCATTGGGCCGAGCAAAGTTCATATAACCCAGGCAGGCTCCGTTGGAGGAGTCCTGATAAGAATGAGCATAGGCTCAGCCTTTGTTTTATCACCTTTTAATGCAGGTGCAATTCAATAAGTGAAATGATACATTAACAAGAAAAATCCTGTTTATGCCAAACACACACAAACATGCACACATACACACATCATGCTCATAAGAAAGCCTCCCTTCCTTCCAATTGCTTTCCATGGCACTGGTAATTCAAAGCTTTAATTTAAAGGGTTCTCAGCAAGTGCTAGTCTTAATGAAATGACTGGAGTCAAAATTTAAGTGCTGCTTTAAAAAGCACAATTTACATTTCAGGTAATTTTTGAAAATCAGGTTTCCAGATTAGAGCAACCACTTGATTATCTTTTTGCCCTCTGAGCAATTAGGAGAACAAATGAAGCACTGGCTAGTTTAATGATAATCTTGATGGTTCTTGTACTCGCTAATTTTAGAGGTGAAGTGGCAGGAAAGTGTATCCAAATGAATAATCATTAAATGGAGAAGTTTTGGGAAATGGGTTTCAGAAATGGGTAATAAGATGACTGGTGCCTTCCCCCCCAGCCCAGAGTTATGAAGAAGCATCTCAAGATAATGCAGGAGACCAGGCAACAATTTCCATAAATATTTAAGCACCTCATATGGGTCCAACGAGGTACTAATTGCAGCTGACCTCTGTCCTTGGAGAGTCAACCATTGACTCTGAATCATCCTAACTTCCGCTCCTACCCAGCAGACGGCTCTGCCACTGACCTATGTCCATAAATCAAGAAGTGGGGCTGTCCTTGAACACTTCTCTTCTCTATGCCTGCCTCTGTCAATTCCAAAGTCCTGTGGATACTACCTCCTGAAAGTTCCGTGAACCTATGGATCTAATCCATGGTAATCTAACTGGGCAATGCAGGGGCCTCTTAACTCTACTTTCTGCTTTTTTCTCCCTCCTCTTCAAATTGTTCCTCCCACTGCAGCCAGGGCAGTCTTTAAGAAATCCAAACCTGGTCACTTAAAAACCTTTCAATGGCTTCTGTTGGCTTTTGGGTCGAATTCACACTTCTTATGATATGGCAGAGGCAATGATACCCAGTGTTTCATGTGTTCCCTTATAGTTCTCAGCTGACTTGACATCACATCAGGCTATGTGACTGGTTCAGGCTAATGGGCTGTGAGTGGGAGTGGCAAGTGTCACTTCTGAAACGAGGCATTTAGTTGGTGATACAACTCACTCTTTTTCGTGCGTCCCTACTGTGGAAACTAGGAAGCCCATATGTTCCAGATGTTGCAGCTACCGGATGGCCCAGCCCTATTAGTCTGGGTTCCTGACTGACTATGTGAGCAGAGCCCCTCATCACTCTGCACTGAACATGGAATGTAGGTGAGGAATAACGTTTTCTTTGTTAAGCCACTGAGACTTTGGTGCTGTTTATTGCCACGGCATAACCTAGCCTATCCTGACTATACAGTATGGTTTACGAAGTCCTCTGTGATCTGTCTTCCATTTACTTCCCTGGCTTCACTTTTTGTTCCTCTTTTACTCTCTAAGTTCCAGCTCTGGTACTTCCTTTTTCCCGTGGCTACACCACACTTCCTCATCCTGCAGGACTTTTGCACATTGCTCCATTATCTAAAATGCTCTCTATCTGTCAGATCTTGGCATAAGTGGCATTTGCTGACCTTCTGCCCTGGTAAGTTGCATATCATAACTCCCTAATAGTTTCCTCTACTTCAGTCTTTTTTTTTTCTTTTTTGAGATAGGGTCTTCTCTGTTGTCCAGTCTAGAGTATAGTGGCACAATCACGGCTCACTGTAGCTACGACCTCCTAGGCTCAAATGATTCTCCTGCCTCAGCCTCCGGAGTAGCTGGGACCAGTGTGGGCCACCATGCCTGGCTAGTTTTTAAATTTTCTGTAGAGATGGGAGTCTCACTATGTTGCCCAAGCTGGTCTCAATCTCTCAGGCTCAAGCAATCCTCCTGCCTTGGCCCCCAATGTGTTGGGATTACAGCCATGAGCCATTACACCTGGCTACTTTAGTCTTTACATGATTCAACACACTTGTAATTACTGGAATACTTTCTGACTTTATAGTCTCTGAGAGTAGGGACCCATATTTGTCTTGTGTCTTTAGAACTAGGCACAGGTCCTGGCATAGCAGGCACTCAGTGAAAAATTAGTTGAATAATTAAACATATGTTTAGGACAGGGTCACAGTGAATGGTTTGCTCTTTAAAAAAATTTTTTTCCCCTGGGAGCTCTGACTACCTTCCGAATTATTTTCCATTCATTCACTTGCTAAGCTATTTTTTTTTTTTTTAAACAGAGTGCCCATTCTGTGTTAGGCTAGCCTGTGAAGTACAACTAACAAACTCATCAGATATTCAGAGGAAAGAGGCCATTGAGGGTTTAACTACTTGCTGAAATTTCATGGACAAAGTAGGTTTCTATCTGAACCTTATAAAATAAGTGAAATTTGAACAGGTAAAGAGAATTGGGTGGTGTATCTGAAAGGGGCCCCAGCAAGAGAAAAGGCATTAGGAATGAGAATTAGGAATGAGTTTAGTAGAGGCAATAAGAAGACCAGCCTCTCTGGACCCTTCCTCTATCCCTTCCTTCAACACTGATGGAGTAGAGGAGGTACAGAGAACCCTGAAAGCTGTGCAATGCTCTGGGTACACCATTCATTTCAGAACCTGCTTTAGCTCTTATTACTAGAAGAATTGGTCACTTCTCCTCAATTGCTGTCTGTTCTGTTTCAAACCAACCCCCAGGGTGGACAGCATGCCTTTTACTTCTTTCATAGCTTTCTACTACTCATTTTTAATGCTTTATGCATGTTAAGCACCCAATAAATGCAGTTAAACAATGAAACCCCTCTTTTAAATATGTAATGACTTGCTTCAAGCTAAAGTGAGGCTCATGTTAGGCACTGACAGGTTATATTATACTGGAGATATACATAGCCTAGCATGTTTTCTTTCTTTTATTTTAAAGAAGATTTTTCTTTAAAAAACAGAAGTAATAAACATGTGCTAATTTCAGAAGATTTAGAAAATACAAGTTGGCAGAAGAAAATGAAAAGCATCTAGAATCTCATCATCTAGTGATCACAAAATGTTAACATTTTGGTACATATCCTTCTCTAGTCCTTTATTCATTTATATAAACACATATATATTTATAAAGCTAGTTCCATATGGTCCAACTTATTTTTTATTGTGATAAAAGACATGCAACATAAAATTTACCTTCTGAACCACTTTTAAGTGTACAGTTCAGTAGTGTTAAGTATATTCACACTGTTATGAAACAGATCTTTAGAACTCTTTTATCCAGCAAATCTGAAGCTCTATACCTATTAAACTTTTAAAAAACTTAACAATGAATCATAAATCTTTCCATAATATTAAACACTTTATCATATTAAATATTATTCTCCATATATTATAAATATATATTATATATATTCTTCATTTAAAAAAATGAAGTCCTTATTGTTGAATATTTAGAGTATTTCTGTTTTTTCATAATTATATACCATCACCTAACATTATGGTGAACATTTTTGAATATTTTGTACATCTATCTTTACATACTTATTTAAATATTTTCTTACAATAAACTCTCAGATGGACTTATTGACTCAAAGGAGGCACACATTTTTAATATTTTTGGTATAAGTTTATTTGAGTTTGCATATGAGAGATTTCACTAATTTACATTCCCATCAGGAGAATGGAAAAGGCTCATTTCCCCAGACTCTTGCCAGAATTGGGTATTATTGTCTGGCATCTTTTCTTTAGAGATTTTAGTTAGTTCTGAAATAAGCCTCATAGCAAATAGGAATTGCTCTCAGGCATCACTGTAGCACATGCATATTTCTGTGTACGCGTAAATCAGATGTAGACTTGATACTCACGTACCTCTACAAACAAGATAGGGAAGATGCCTACTTTATCTCCTAACTTGCCTTCTGCCCAGTTCTCATCCACTCGGCTGATCACAGTGATGATATCGTCCTGAAAGAGAAAGTCTCATGGTCAGCATTTACTCTCATTTTCAGGCAGTAAAAGCTCTCAGCAGAGATCAGTTTGGAGTCTCAGATGGTGGAAGGTGCCAGGAATGTAGATTGTGCTTGATTTATTTGGGAAGTCTTTTTGCTAAAATGAACTTTCTCCATAAAGGGCAGTGTTTGTGTCACTGAGACCACAGAGGAGTAGACATAATTTGGAGAATCAATGGACTCCAACAGGAAAACTCTGAAATGTTTCTAATTTTTAATCACCAGCAGGGTCCAAGCTTTTCACTTAAATTTATCTGATGGAGAAATCAAGATGGAAGCCATAGGGAGAAGCACTTTTAGCTTTGCAAAAAGAAAAATGAATTTTATGCTCATTTTGAAGAGTTTCAGAACCTATTCAATTTTTAATGCATCAAACATAAAGCAACTTTTTGTTCAGATTTTTCTTACTCACTATAAAAGGTTATATGTAAATTTGTAGAAACATTTGAAAATACAGGTAAGCAAAACAAGGAAAATACCACAATAAAGATACAATCACTGTCAACAGCTTGAATAACACATTTTTTTCCAGATTCTTTTCTATCAAGACGAAACATACATACAAATCAACATACATATTTTTAAAAAACTTTTCCAAAAACATACACACATGCATACAATAAAGTGCACAAATCTTGAGAAATTTTACATTTGAATATATCCATGAAATCCCTGTTCAGATGAAGGCATAGAATCCTCCCAGCACCCAGAAGGTTCCTTTGTGCCCTTTCCCACCACCTGTTAAGAGGCAACCACTACTCTGACTTCTAGTACTATATATTTATTTTGTCTGTTCCTCTACCTCACACAAATGAAGCCATATGGGACACAGTGATTTTTTAAATTTAATGCCATTTTAGAAACACCTTTCCGTGTCCATAAACCATTCGTCAAGTTCAACCTGTATATTCATCCACTAAAGACCTTCTGATCTCTCTGACATTCTGTTCCATGCTCCTCAGGAATTAGGATTAATTTAAATTTAAATCTGTTACTGCATTATACCCTTTCTTAGCTTCCTCTTACACAGCGGTACCCAACCTTTTTTGGCACCAGGGACCGGTTTCGTGGAAGACAATTATTCCTCAGATGCAGGGGGTAGGAGGTGAGGATAGACGGTAGGCGATAGGGGATGGTTTCAAGATAAAACTGCTTCACCTCACATTATCAGGCATTAGATTCTCAAAAGGAGCACGTAATTTAGATCCCTTGCATGCGCAGTTCACAATAGGGTTCACGCTCCTATGAGAATCTAATGCTGCCACTAATCTGACAGGAGGTGGAGCTCAGGCAGTAATGCGACCCATGGGGAGCAGGTATAAATACAGATGAAGGTTTGCTCACTTGCCCACCGCTCACCTCCTGCTGTGCGGCCCGTTTCCTCACAGGCCACGTACTGGTACTGGTCGGTGGTCCGGGGGTTGGGGGCCCCTGCTCTTACACATGTGCATTTATGCATTTATAGGTTATTATTTCTTTCTTTCTTTCTTTCTTTTTTAATTTTTAGATGGAGTCTCGCTCTGTTGCCCAGGCTGGAGTGCAATGGCGCAAACTTGGCTCACTGCAACCTCCGCCTACTGAGTTCAAGCGATTCTCCTGCCTCAGTCTCCTGAGTAGCTGGGATTACAGGCATGCGCAACCACCCCTGATTAATTTTTGTATTTTTAGTAGAGATGGGGTTTCGCCATGTTGGCCAGGCCGGTCTCAAACTCCTGACCTGAAGTGATCCGCCTGCTGCGGTCTCCCAAAGTGCTGGAATTGCAGGCGTGAGCCATTCTGCCAGAAGGTCATTATTTCTTTAATGTTGGTCTAACCTATCAGACCATAAACTTCATGTGTGCAGGGCCTGTGTGTGTTTTGTTAATCTTTGTTTTCCCTAGCACCTAACACAGTGGCTCCCCTTTAGTTGTCAGCCAATAAATCTTTATTGAATGCATGCATGCATGAATAAATACATGACGTTGAATAAATTACACAATTTACTGAGCTAGAAAGCACTAGGAAAAGAACAGCTTTGGGAAGGAAGATCTTGAGTTTAATTTGGATATGCTGAGTTTAGATCCTGAGATTTCCTAGAAGTCTGTGTATTACACAGTCTTCCAGAATTGGTCAAATCCTCTCTTTTGGTGTCTTTGTCATAATTTCCCATTTATATGTCTGTTTCTTCCACTAGATTGCCAGCTCAGTGAAGGTAAGAACAATGACTCATCACTTTATCTCCAATGGCCAGCTTGGCACATGGATGGGCTCAAGAAATGAATGAGTGTGTGAAGTAAGTGCCCCAGTTTACAAATTCCAAGAAAGGGTGAGAGAGGCAGACGATGATACTTCCTTATGTCTTCCTCCAGCTGTGTGTCTAATGCCTGGCACAAAGTAAATAGTAAATATTTGTGGAATTGAACTGACTTTCCTCTAACTGTAGTCTAGGTCTACACTTTGCTGTTTGGGCTGTAGAATGACCTTCCTTAGGAGTCTCGCTCTGAGGTTCCATGGCAATAATAAAGATCATTATCTCAAAATATGGAGGGCAGAGAGGTTGTCTAGTTTGAGAAAACCTGAAGTAAATCTCCTTTCTGGTAGTGGTGGAATAAAAACATTTTGTAAAACCAAAGACTTTGCCTAAGCTATTGTAGCAGTGCCACTTTTTATACTTACTTTTGATCTACTTATCACAAGTAGTGAAGAATGAAAATAACTCCAACTGTGGTTTCTATGAGAGATGTGAATGTTTATGGAATAACAAATACTGAATACAGAGAGTTGAAGTAGTGTAGACTTTAGTATAACTGTCATTACTTGCAAATGGTGGGGAATCATCTAATGAAAAATAGAGGCACAAGAAATCTTAGGGTAATTAATGTTTGAAAAATATATCTTGTAAGAGGTTATTTATGTAGAAAGGCATGATTATGTTATTGTGTATGTCTGGAGTGTTTTGAATGCGATGTTTACAACAAGATAGAAGGTAAATGAGTAGAATTAGGTAACCATAACTTGGTCGCAAGAATACCCTGCCACATACCTGATAAAGAGGTAGAGGCTGTAGTTTTACATAGCGTGTTATCAAATTGTTTGTAATTTTCTGTCCATGTATCTGTGTTTCCCATTACTCTGCCAGGAGAGCAGAGACTGTGACTTATTCACATCCTATTCCCAGGGCCTGCAAGGAGTAAGTGCTCAAAAGTGATAGAATGATAGAATGAATAAATCAAATGTGTTATTCAAGCAGTTGACAGTGATTGTATCTATATTGTGGTATAATATTTTCCTTCTTTTGCTTATCTGTATTTTCAAATGTTTCTACAATGGTTTCAGGATAAATGAATGAATGAATGAATGAATGAGTGAATATTTTTGTAATTACAATAAAAAAGGCTTACAGACTTCTATCACTTATTCGTAGATTTCTCTAGAGATTTCACTTGCATGTGGTTTGAATTGTACACACATATTACATATATATGCACTACATATATACGTATGTAATTTATGCACAAAATATATTTTTATGAATAAAATAATAAATATTAACAATAATATAATATATTTAAAATACAATTTTTTAAAATCAGCAAATATTAAACAAGCAACTCTGTTCTGCTGTGGTCTCTATGTGGTCCCAGGTGACTCTGGTGGCCACCCAGAATCCTACCTTGAGGAAGGTCAGGCAATCCTGGTTCTCACTCTTGCCCTTGCCTCGTAGGTCGAAGTTGTAGAGGGCCCTGCAGAGCGGGGGCGGCTGGGGCAGCTGCTTGATGACTTCCACGGAGCTGGCTGGGAAGTTTCCGCTGTTGCCATTGATTTCCCCCTGGTACCAATTCTCATCAAGCTGTCTCCGGAGAAGGATGACATCTCCCTTATTAAACCTTAGGTCACCAGGATTCTGCCCTCTGTAGTTGCATAAGGCCTTTGCTCGAGGCACCTGCAATGGCACAGACCAATAAGATATATACTTAGCTTAGAGTCTAGAGGAACAGAAGATACAAGCATTCCCCCTTTTATTGTACGTTGCTTTAACATGCTTTGCAAATATTGAGTTTTTTACAAATCAAAGGTTTATGGCAACCTGTGTTAAGTAGGTCTATCAGCGCCATTCTTCCAACACTATGTGCTCACTTTGGGTCTCTGTGTCACATTCTGGTAACTGTCATTAACTTTAAATATTTTAAACTTTTTCATTATTATTATATCTGCTATGGTGATCTGTAATCAGTGATCTTTGAGGTTACTATTGTAATGTCTCGGGGGGCGTCACAAATTGTGCCCATACAAGACAGCAAACTTCATCGATAAATGTTTGTGTTCTGACTGCTCCACCAACTGGTCTTTCTCCCATCTCTCTCCCTCTCCTTGGGCCTCCCTATTCTCTGAGACACAACAATATTAAAATGAGGCCAATTAATGACCCTACAACTGCCTACAAAGTTTCAAGTGAAAGGGAGAGTTTCACATCTCTCACTTTAAATCAAAAGCTGGAAATGATTAATCTTAGTGAGGAAGGCATGACTAGAGCTGAGATAGGCCAAAAGCTAGGCCTCTTGTGACAAACAGTCAAGTTGTGAATGCAAAAGAAAAGTTCATGAAGGAAATCAGAAGTGCTACTGCAGTGAATACATAAATGATAAGTAAGTGAATCAGCCTTATTGCTGATATGGAGAAAGTTTGACTGGTTTGTGTAGAAGATCAAACCAGACACAACAGAACCTCAAGCCAAAGCCTAATCAAGATCAAGATCCTAATTTTATTTAATTCTATGAAGGCTGAGAGAGATGAGGAAGCTGTAGAAAAAAAGTTTGAAGCTGGCAGAGATAGTCTGAGGTTTAAGAAAAGAAGCTGTCTCTATAACATAAAAATGCAAGGTGAAGCGGCCAGCCATCAATATTGAAGCAAGACCCACCACCAGCAAGAAGATTACAACTTGTTGAAGGCTCAGATCAGCATTAAGTTTTTTTTTTAGTAATAAAGTATTTTAAATTAAGTTAGATATATTGCACACTTAATAGACTACAGCATAGTGTAAACACAACTTTTTTTTTTTTTTTCTTTCTGAGACAGAGTCTTGCTCTGTCGCCCAGGCTGGAGTCCAGTGGTGTGATCTCAGCTCACTGCAACTTCCACCTCCTGGGTTCAAGCAATTCTCCTGCCTCAGCCCCCCAAGTAGCTGGGATTACAGGCGCACACCACCACACCCGGCTAATTGTTGTATTTTTGGTGGAGATGGGGTTTCACTATGTTGGCCAGGATGGTCTCTATCTCCTGACCTCATAATCCACCTACCTTGGCCTCCCAAAGTGCTGGTATTACAGGCGTGAGCCACCATGCCCAGCCAAATACGACTTTTATATGCACTGGGAAATAAAAAAAAAAACGTGTTTGGCTTGCTTTATTATGGTATTAGCTTTATTGTGGTGGTCCAAAACTGAACCTACACTATCTCTGGGGCATACCTGCATAATATTTTTTTTCCCATAAAACATGGATATTTTATTTCAGCTCTAGGAAATGGAAAAAAAAAAACAGAGGGAAACACATCTTTCCACACACCATTCTAATTTAACTGACATTAATTTGGGAAAGCTAGAGCAGAAATATATGTTTATATGTATAAATATGTATGTCTTTATACATACATATATGCATTTTCAGATTTTAGTCTCACTGGAGTTCGTGTCTTTTTTTTTTTTTTTTTTAAATAAATGCCCCTAAAGGTCATCAAATTCAAGCTAATACTTCTACCTAAGTCTCCTCATCAGTCATTTAATATTGTTTGCATTGCATTCACAGTTTGTGTGTTAACCACTTATGTAATTTATCACATTGCACATTTGGAGAGGTAAAGGAAAAACTTGGTTTAAGTAATACTCTATATATCAGTTACCAATTACATGATTTTTTTTCATCATTATTTGCAACTTCACACATCTTGTAGTTTTCTATGTAGTCTCTCTATGCAGTCTACTTCAGCTTCCAGTGCTGTACTTATCTACATGTTCGGGTGGGACCACCTGTGATCCATGAACTTGGGGTCAGGCATAAACTGTGTAGCACCTGAGGTGGATTCTGATTTGGTGTTTGCTTCAGAGTTGAGTTCTGTTGGCAAGGGCACTGAGTGTTTCAAGATGTGAGTTGTTTTTGCAGGTATTTCTATTTTGGTGGGGGATCATAGCTTAATTTTTTTTCTTTAGGTTTAGGGAGTGACTCTTTTTTTGCTGCTTTTTGTCCACAATGATTTAACTGCTTCAAAAATTTGCTGGCTTGTAGCCTTTTTCCCTGTTACCTTAGCAATTATTACTGCTGAACTGGGTAGCAAACAGTTGCTCATAAAGTGGCCAGTCCCAGAGCATAAGTAATTTTCTTAAACTTAGAGCCTTTTCTCGCTGAAACCAAGCCCGCCAATTCTGAAACCGTAATAACTCCCATGTTTGGAAGAAAATCTCGAGGAGGATTCTTCAGGTAGACATAAGCATCTTTTTCAAATTGTACTGTATCCATTATCCCATTTTTCACAAAGACATAAACACCCTTGCACCAGCCAGTATAATGACCAGTTGCAGTGTAGATGGAAGCAAAGCCCATTTGTAAATGACCAGGCTGCTCTTCAACATGTTTAGACTGGAGCGGTGGTGCAGTATATACGACGACCTGCTCTGGTTTCACTAGCTGCTTTTTGGATTCCTCTTCTTTGGCTGCATGTACACTTACACATGCATATATCAGACTTGCAGCATGGTTGTCAGTTTTCCCATCTACTAGCAGGGTGAAAATCTGAAACACTGACAATGGTAAATGCTGGGGAGAACAAGGAGCAACAGGAAGTCTCATTCATTGCTGGGTGATGCAATAACCTGCACAACAAATGCCCGTGATACGAGTTTACCTGTGTAACAAACCTTCACATGGACACCTGAACCCTGATGACCGCCATGTCTATGGCCCTTTCGGCCAAGGTTTTCAGACGACACCTGCATAATATTAATAACTAATTACTGAGCACTTCCTATGTGCTAAGTGTGTATGTGGATCATCTCATTTAATCTAGGCAGCCCTTGGAGATAGACATGCCTTATCCCCATTTATAAGGTAGGGTGACAGAGACACAGAGTGGTTTATTAACTTGCATAAGATGACACAGCTGGGAAATGGCAGATATGGGACATGAACTCAGACTACCTGATGCTAGAACCCCTTTTCTTAATCACTACGCAGGGAACAGGGCCGTGAACTTGACTCTACATCTATGAGAGGGGAGTCAGTGACTCTTTCTGGGTCTGAATACTGATTTTGAATTCTGGCTCTACTTCTTTCCATTTGTGTAATCATGGCCAAGTTACTTAATCTTTCTTAAACTGTATTCATTTATAAAATGAGCATTTGGATCATTAGGAAGCTCAACTGAGACAAACAATTAGAGATCAATCGTCAGTTTTTTTAAAAAAATTAGCTCAAGCATAATCATTTGTCAAATCAGTTGTCTAAATAATTGTTTCAGTCAAATGCATTTTTACTAATTGAAATTGTTTTTTTCACACAGAAATGGCCTCACTCCAGTCTTGCTCGAAGTCTGCTGGGTAAACTGCAAGTTCTAACAGGCTAAGGTGAGGAAGTGCTTCAGTCACCTAAGGTCGTATTTTATTTTGTGCTTTTCCAAGCAGTGGGATTATGTAATCACCTCTCATTGTAGCAGTCTTGCTATTCATAATCTTGCTATTCATGCAATGGGGTATAGAGAGGCATTAATTTAGGTCTTCATGGATCTCCTGAATCCGCAATGTTCATTTGAAGAAAGAATTCCCAGCAGCTTAGTGGTAGAGATAAGACCCAACATTAGTTTGCTGATGGAATGGTGGAGGTGTCCTTTTCTGCTGGTCCCCAGATACAGTAAGGAGACCCCAGAGGTGAGAAAACCACAGGAACACAGCTCATCCCCAGGAAACTGGTGGACAAATGAGTAAAGATGTATGTACTAGGGGGGTTAACATAAGGCTGTGGAATAAACAGGGAATTGGTTGAATAAATTATTATATACCATACCTATACAATGAAAAACTTTGCAGTCATTAAAATTGATGTTTTTCTGTAATTAATAACATTGAGTGTTACTGATAATATACCATTAAGTGTAACAGAAGAAGTTAAGAATAATTATGTAGGCTAGATTTTCATTATAAATACACATGTATATTTTTACCTAGGGAAAATGCTAGATGACTATATGTCAATATTTTAGAAGTGGTTATCTCTAAGTGGTGAGATTTTTGAATATTGAAAAAACACTTTTTTTCCTAAGTGCTTAGCTGTGTTCTCTAACTTTTCTATAATAAAATAATTGTATTGCTTATTAAAATTGGACAGTTAGAAAATGAATGAAGTTGGTGGATGAGAGGTAAAAGGTATGAGAGGAATTTAGAAAGAAAGTAAGCCAAGCTAAGTAGGATAAGCAAACTATGCAACTACCTTTTTTGGGGAAGGTGTTTCCTACCTGAGAAATAAGCAGGTAAAAGCTGGATGAGAATGGGTTTCTGGGGAATGACCCAAATCTGTTACACTCCTAGGGTTGGGTACATCAGGGAACAATAATTGTTCCTCCATATTTCTTCCTCTCAATTTTCCATTGTAATATCACATTTTTCTGGGTACATGACTACCTGGAATACTGGTCACATTTTTAGCCTTTCTGGTGATTAAGTCCAGGCCAGTGTGGGAGTAAGCAACCTTTAGGAAGTGTCCTTCCTGAGTTTTCTTTTCCTCTCCTCCATCTTGCTATGTGGAATGCAGACATGATCCCTAGAGCTCTAGCTGCCATCTTGAATACTGAGGATGAGGGCCACACCTAATAGGAGGGAAGGAGCCTGGGTTTCAGAGCTGCTGCACCCATCCTGGATTACTTCATATCCAGACTTTTGTCTGAGAGCTAAATAAACTTCCACCTTGCTGAATGAACTGTGAGGCTTTTAAAAAAATTATTTATGAAAAACAGAAAAAAGGAAAGAAAGGAAGAATGAAAAGATAAAGAAGAAAAGATCTAAGCCCCTTTGGATTTGCATAATGATAATATCAATAGCTAAGCTTTACTGAGTGCTTCTTTCTTGTGCCAGGTTCTTTGCTAAGTGCTCTAATTCTCTTTGCTAAGCACTCTCTAATTCTCACAACAACCTTTGAGGTGTGTATTATTTCAAATGTCAACTTTTAGATTAAAAAACTGGGGATCAGAGAATGATATGGTTTGGCTGTGTTCCCACCCAAATCTCATCTTGAATTCCCACATGTTTGGGAGGGACCTGGTGGGAGGTAAATGAATCATGGGGGCAAGACTTTCCTGTGCTGTTCTCATGATTGTGAATAAAAGTCTCATGGGATCTGATGGGCATATCAAGGGTTTCCAGTTTTGTTTTTTCCTCATTTTCTCTGACTGCCACCATGTAAGAATTGCCTTTCACCTCCTGCCATGATTCTGAGGCCTCCCCATCCATTTGGAACTGTAAGTCCAATTAAACCTCCTTTTCTTCCTAGTCTCAGGCATGTCTTTGTCAGTAACATGAAAATGGACTAATACAGTAAATCAGTACAAGTAGAGTGGGGTGTTGCTGAAAAGATACCTGAAAATATGGAAGCAACTTTGGAACTGGGTAACAGGCAGAGGCTGGAAAAATTTGGAGGGCTCAGAAGAAGACAGCAAAATGTGGGAAAGTTTGGAACTTCCTAGAGACTTGTTGAATGACTTTGACAAAAATGCTGATAGTGATATGAACAATAAGGTCCAGGCTGAGGTGGTCTCAGATGGAGATGAGAAACTTGTTGGGAACTGGAGCAAAGGTGACTCTTGTTGTGTTTTAGCAAAGAGACTGGCAGCATTTTGCACCTGCCCTAGAGATTTGTGGAACTTTGAACTTGAGAGAATTGATTTAGGGTATCTGGTGGAAAAAATTTCTAAGCAGCAAAGCATTCAAGAGGTGACTTGGGTGCTGTTAAAGGCATTCAGTTTTATAAGGGAAACTGAGCATAAAAGTTTGGAAAATTTGCAGTCTGACAATGTGATAGAAAAGATAATCCCATTTTCTGAGGAGAAATTGAAGCCTGCTGCAGGCTGCAGATATTTGCATAAGTAATAAGCTGAGTGTTAATCCCCAAGACGACAGGGAAAATGTCTCCAGGGCATGTCAGAGGTCTTCATGGAAGCCCCTCCCATCACAGGCCTGGAGGCCTAGGAGGAAAAAGTGGTTTCATGGGCTGGGCCCAGGGTCCTCATGCTGTGTTCAGCCTAGGGACTTGGTGCCCTGTGTCCCAGCTGCTCCAGCTGTGGCTGAAAGGGGTCAATATAGAGCTTGGGCCATGACTTCAGAGGGTGAAAGCCTCAAGCCTTGGCAGCTTCCACTTGGTGTTGAGCCTGCAAGTACACAGAAGTCAAGAACTGAGGTTTGGGAACCTCTGCCTAGATTTCAGAAGATGTATGGAAACCCCTGGATGTCCAGGCAGAATTTTGCTGCAGTGGCAGGGCTGTCATGGAGAACCTCTGCTAGGGCAGTGCAGAAGGAAAATGTGGGGTTGGAGCTCCCACACAGAGTCCCTACTGGGGCACTGCCTAGTGGAGCTGTGAGAAGACGGCCACCATCCTCCAGACCACAGAATGGTAGATCCACTGACAGCTTTCACCGTGTGCCTGGAAAAGCTGCAGACACTCAACACCAGCCTGTAAAAAGCAGCTGGGAGGAAGGCTGTACCTAAGCTGCCCAAGACCATGGGAACCTGCCTCTTGCATTAGTGTGATCTGGATGTGAGACATGGAGTCAAAGGAGATAATTTTGGAAGCTTTAAGATTTGACTGCCCCACTTGATTTTGGACTTGCATGGGGCCTGTAGCTCCTTTGTTCTGGCCTATTTCTCCCATTAGAAATGACTGTATTCACCCAATGCCTGTTGCCTGTACCCCCACTGTATCTAGGAAGTTACTAACCTGCTTTTGATTTTACAGGCTCATAGGTGACAGGGACTTGCCTTGTCTCAGATAAGACTTTGGACTGTGGACTTTTGAGTTAATGCTGAAATGAGTTAAGACTTTGGGGGACTGTTGTGAAGGCATGATTGGTTTTGAAATGTGAGGCTGTGAGATTTGGGAGGGGCCAGGGGCAGAATGATATGATTTGGCTCTCTCCCTGCCCAGATCTCATCTTGAATTCCCACATGTTGTGGGAGGGACCCAGTGGGAGGTAACTGAATCATGGGGGCAAGTCTTCCCTGTGCTGTTCTTATGATAGTGAATAAGTCTCATGAGATCTGATGGTTTTAAAAAGAGGAGTTCCCCTGCACAAGCTCTCTCTGCCTGCTGTCATCCATGTAAGATGTGACTTGCTCCTCCTTGCCTTCTGCCATGATTGTGAGGCTTCCTCAGCCATGTGGAACTGTAAATCCAATTAAACCTTTTTCTTTTGTAAATTGTCCAGTCTTGGGTATGTCTTTATCAGCAGTGTGAAAACAGACTAATACAAAAAATTTAAAAGTTGCCCGAGTTCACAAAGCTAGAAAATAATGAATTTAGGATTTGAACTCAGTATCCCCAAGCTCAAGCCTGCAATTCTTTTTCTTTTTTTGAGACAGGGTCTCACTTTGTCACCCAAGCTGGAGTGCAGTGTCATGGTCTTGGCCTCTCTATCCTCAACCTCCCAGGTTAAGTGATCTTCCTGCCTCAGCCCCCCAAGTAGTTGTAACTACAGGTATGCACCACCATGCCTGGCTATTTTTTTTTTTTTTTGTATTTTTTGCAGAGATGGGGTTTCACCATGTTGTTCAGGCTGGTCTCAAACTCCTAAGCTCAAGTGATCCACCCACCTCAGCCTCCCAAAGTGCTAGGATTATAGGCATGAGGCATTGCACCAGGCCTGTTTCTTAAAATATAATCTGTGGTTTTCCCGTATGAGAATCTGGGAGGTGTTAAAAATGTGAATGCCTTGATTCCACCCCTGACTGATTTGATCAGAATCTCTTGGAGTAGGATTCAAGTAGCTGCATTTTTATTAAGCTCCCTCACCAAGTTTGATGCTACTGTAGGTCTAAGCTATATCTTATTCTAACTCAAATGGGGGCAGTGAATGGAGTTTTGACATAGGCTATAGGCTTTGTAAATTGCTAGCTTTCTTTCTTTCTTTCTTTCTTTCCTTTTTTCTGAAAGATATTTGCAGTGCAAGTAGCTTACATATTTTAATGACTTACTGAGAGAGTATATTAAACTAAAATTGCACAAAATGCTCAAATTGCTTTGAAGATGCCTAAACCTTGAAACCCTAAAATAGTACTAATTGCCTATTTTCATCTTTTCTCCATCTCCCTTCAACATAAATAAATATTGTGGAAATGAATTATATATAGATTCTATTTTTAACAAGAAGACCCTCTTTCTTCTTTCTCTCCATTTTGGATAATCCCTCCTCTGGTAGTCTCATTTCTATGTTCATACTCACAGAAAACATTGGCTTCCATAGTGCAAAGCAGGGCAGAGGGAAGCAGGAAGGGGTGGAGTGAGAGAAAGAGAGAGGGAGAGAGTGAATGACTCTGAAGAGGAAAGGAAATTAACATTTGTTGGGGTTCTGCCAGGCCACAGACATTTTTCTTACATTATTGCACTATTCACTTTCCATATGTTATCTCATTCATATGCTCTCAAAACCCTATGAAGTATATAGTATTATCCTATTTTATGATGAGGAAACAGAAGTTCTGATATGAGAAATGTCACCAAACAAGGTCACACAGCCAGTGTATGGCAGATCCAAGATTGGCTGAGGCTCGTTTGACCTGAAAGCCTGGGTGCTTTTACCATTCTCATTGTCTGCCATCTAGCTGAAGTCACCTAGCATGTTTTTCCATCATAAAACTCATTTGGGGCTCTGTTTTGTAATCAAAATCTGAATCGAATGTGAATGCAATTTGCTTGCTGCTGGCTGTAATAGCATGAATTATTGAACTCTAGAGCTCTCACATAAAAGTTAAGCATCTGAATAGACTCAGCTGGTTGATTCTATCCAGTCCCCCACTGCTCTCTCAAGGGAAAAAGATTCCAAGTTCCACATCAGCTCTCACCTATTGTATTGTTGGCAGTAGCTTTTCTCACTCATCATTGTTTTCTGTCTCTAGAGATGCAGGGGCGAGAAGGCACGGGAATAAAGTTTGTGTGGAGATCTCACAGTCAGGTCATCACCAAACTCTTTTTCGTTGTGTATACCTAAAACGCTTTCCTTTTCTGATATTAAAAAAGCTCAAGACTCTATGCTCTTGTAATTCGCCTATTCATTTGTCTCCTCAGTAGGGTCTGGAAGCCACAAGAGGAATGATTTTGATAGAAAGATAATGCATAGGCTTCAGAGACAAGAGCTTGCAGGCACTTTAGTAATAAAATTATGTTGTTGCTTTGCCAAGCATCCCCTTCTGTGAGGAACCACCTGTTCTCTCCTTACCCTCTGATGGGCAGGTTATTCACCCTGGCCACATCATACACACAAGGGTACGTGGGCCAGGCTAGCCAGTTAGAATATCCCAAACCCTCAGCACAGTGATGAGGCATGTGCCTCAATCAGGGATAATTAGTATTTTCTCTGAGATTTGATATACAGATGCTGAGAAATAATCTCTATTGCTTTTGAATTATGAGCCTTCAGGTTGTGGACTTTGGACCACCAGTGCAATATAGTGTAGTTCAATGTTGGCTATAATATTGGTGATATTTCCCAACCAGTAGACGCACTTTCCTGAAAGAAGCTGTAGAAGGCAGCAGAACTAGATATAGCAAGCTAGACAGGTAACTAGATAGCTAGAGCCCTGACAATAAAATCTGAACTCCTAGATTAAATGGTTCCTGGTTATTCAGTTAGATGAGATCTCCAGTTCTCTATATCCCTAATTTACTGTTGATTACTTCAACTACTTGGAGCTATTTTTTTGACACTTGAAACTGGACCAGTCCTAACCAGTACATATTTGAAACCCAGAAACAACAAACTTCATAAAAATGTAATATCCAAATAGCAAAATTCAGAAACAGCAGGACGTTCAGCTGCGAGTGAGCCCTGAGTTTATTTCCAATTTTAAAAATAAAGGGAGGTAAAGGCTGATAACAGGGTAAGAGAAAAGGAACATAAGTGGAGTAGAATCAACCACAGTGACACATACAAGGGAAAAAGCAGAGCTGAGATGAGAACTCAACCTGTTACTGTGTAACGAGCTCTTTGACACACCCTGGCAATGCTTCCCACCAATTTAGAAAGGTTGGCCTGGTTCGCTCTTCTCTTCACATCAGGTGGGACCAACATCAATATGCTGAGCTAATGGCTTATCAATGATTTACTTCCCTGAGCTGGTCATGAGATTGCCCATCACTGGAGAATGCAGCCCCAAACCAAAACCATCCTGGCCTTTGACTCAAGTTATGTATCATTTCCCAGGCTAAGTTCTCTGCTGCTGGAGAATTCAGGATTTGTGTCTGAAGCATCTCTGCCTTTCTATCTTTGAATACTGTACACAAATAGGTGTTTAAGAAACTCTTGCTGAATGAATGAGTGAATTACTCTGAAAACATGCAGGAATTACTGTTCTCAGATACATAGAATGCATGCAAGGTTAATACAAATGGCTGATAAGAATTACTCAAGTGCAGATCTATTGGATGAGCTAGGGAAAAGAAGGATTGTTTTCATCATATTTTCTAAACTTCCCCCAATGTTAATGATTTGATGTCATACACACATACACGAAGTTTCCATACTCAAATAAAGTTAGGCATCACTGAATCAGCAAAATCACACAGGTTTCTTTGCTGACTCGCTTTTCAGAAGTTTTATTTTGTGAACTTGATTTGCATAATCGCATCTGGGGCAGTTTGCAGGAAGAGCCCATGTGTCTTGGGAATGCTGGGCAAGGGAAATGTAACTTTCCCTGGGAGTTCACTCTACTGATAAGGTAAGGGGTTAAAAATTGTACTGTACCCTAACTTTGTAGTTGCTGCTTAACCAACGAAGCCACCGTGCCTCCCTCGCTCATAGTGATAATCTTTTTGGAGCAGATTTGTTGGGGGAAATAAGAGTATATATTAGAAAGGGCTGGTTAGCCCTTGTGTACGTTTTCTCTTCTCTGGTGAGGAGGGAGACACTACGCAAACCCCAGTGCTCGCCCAACAGGAGGATCAGATCCACCTGGCCTTGGCAAATCCCAGATGATCCACTGCTGGGTGCTTGAGATCAGCAGAAAGCTCACGGTGATCTTACCAAGTGCAAATACCTAAATCCGACATTCAGATTTGAGACCAGTTTTATAAGACACTCTGCGTGAGTTTTTTGTTTTTGTTTTTTTTTCATAGAAAATTTTACTTCAGGAGAGGTACTAGGATGCAATAGTTAAGAACACATATGTTAGAATCAAGTGGGATGTTGGTGTGCATTCTGGCTTTTGTAACTTTGGCCAAATCATTTAGCATCCCTGATCCTTAGTTTGGATCATCCACAAATTGGGGCTAATACTATTATTTCCCTGTGCAGCAAACTCAGCGAGTCTGGGTTATCCAAACCCTGCATATTCTGACAAAAGTTTTGGCTCTTGCCTGGGAGATAACCTCTAAGTCCTCAGAATATTTTGGCTGATCAGAGAGACTTTGTCTACCTGGGGGCCTTGGGTCACACGAGATAGTCTAAGCTAACAATGTGATTTATGGTGGGGGCTTTGGGCCAAACAGTAGAAGCTCGACCTCTGGAGGGGCTGGAGACTGAGGGCAGCCACATGGGTGGTCTGAGGTGGTAAATGTCATCAAACAGTGAAATCTCCAGTAAAATCCTGGACAGCAAGTCTCTGGTAAAAAGAAATGCTCTCTGCATGATTCCACTGGGAGAGGACAACTGGAAGCTTTATGGAAGCTCCTGGACTCTGCCCTAATGTGCCTTTTTCCATTGCTGACTTTAACTTATATTCTTTCACTGGAATAAACTATAACTACGAGTATAATGGCTTTGCTGAGTTGTGTGAGCCCTTCTAGTGAATAACTGAAAGTGAAGGTGATCTTGGGACCCCTGAGCACACTTCCTCATGGTTTTGGAGACAATTAATGTGATAAACAATGTAGAGTACTTAGTGGAATGCCTGGAAAATAATAAGTGCTCAATAAATAAGGATGCTTAGGAGAGGGGAGTAATAGGCCTGCTGTTATGGCTTCTGGTCTGACTTCCCAGCTCTACTCATCATTCATTCCTTTTTTGCTTTCAACAAATATTTTTTGAGTGCCAACCATGCCAGGTATGGTGAAGACCCTTCATGGAGCTTACAATCTAGTTGGGGAAACAAAGATCAGACTTATAAACACACAAATAAATATATAATTGCAAGCTGGAGTAAATGTTATGAAGGAAAAGAACTATGTTATGACCTCATGGGAGGTCAGAGACTTGAGGGATGGAAAGGAACCCACCGTAGAGAAGATTCTCTTTATTAGCTGCTTATTTATATCTGAAATTCTATTATGTTGTTTGACTTTTGTTATGTGTTTCTCTATTTATTTTACTGTTTTCTCCATTGTATGTTCTCACTGATATGTGGGAGCTAAGCTATGAGGATGCAAAGGCATAACAATGATACAATAGACTTTGGGGGCTTCGGGGGAAGGGTGCGAGGGATAAAAGACCTCAAATAAGGTGCAGTATATATTGCTCGGGTGATGGGTGCACCAAAATCTCACAAATCACCCCTAAAGAACTTACTCATGTAACCAAACACCACCTGTACCCCAACAACTTATGGAAAAAAATTTAAAAAAAAAGAAAAATTATTTTCCTGTTTTCTCATTCCTGGACTATATTAGCAAGTGTCTCTCTCTTTCTCTGCCCTCAGTCTTTGCTTTGGCCTCTCTTCTTCCAGTCTTTGGTAGAATGCTAAGACATCATAGGCTCCCTTTTCCTTCTTTACCTAACTCCTGCCACTTTGAGTCTGTGGGCATGACATCCCTTCCTTCCTCCTTCAAGCAAATATTCATCAAACACTCAGAATATGCCAGCCTTTACCTCTTGTTCCCTCCTTCATCAGTTCCAGGGGTTCTGCAGCAGGGAAAAGGGAAGGAAGCAGGAGTTTACACCACATGGGCAGAGAAAGAGCTGCTTATAGTCAGCAGTGCCTTTTCGGGGCTGCCATTCGCGTATTTTCATTTTCTCCTCCAAACATTTCCCTGAGATTTCTTTGAGGTGATCTCATTTCCCTGTCCTAGGAGGTAATCCAAGATATGTCTAGAGCCATATCCCTGGTTCCAAACATAAGCTGGTTCTCAATAAATAGCTTGGGATTGTTTTCGAAATGGGCTAGATGCCAATGCCCAGAGCTGTTCAATGGGATAGGACTGAACTCCCCAGGGAAGCAAAAGATTTCCATCACCATCTCTCCTCCACCAGGGCACAGAGCACCTGTGGAGAAGGGCAAGGGGTATGTGGGAGCCTGAAGGATGAAGGAAAGCGCCATCTCATTCAGCCTGGGAGACAATTCTGACCTCTTTCATTATCCCCCTTTCCAGAGTGAGCTTTTCCAATAGGTGTGGCACGTGGTGGGTGAGTCTTTTTCCATATGGTTTGAGAAACTGAGCCAAATACACCATGCAGAGTGAGAAAAAATGAGTCAAACAACCCTCCCACCACTACTTCTCCCCTGGCTTAGAGGAAAAGCAAAGCTCTGGTTGCTCTACCCGGCTTTCTCCTCTGAGAGTTTTTTGGAGCTGAAGGAGGAATGACTAATGACGTGGAGGTTTCTCCTAATGCAACCAGCTGGCCTGGGGGCTGGAGGTGGCCCCTGAATGTGATTTACAACTTATACACTGTGTCCTTGAGTGAGGCACTGAACCTCTCTGGTCCTATTTCCTCAACTGCAAAGTGAAGAAGATGATTTTTACCATTCTTCCCAACTCTAAAGATAACAGACATTTATTTATTTATTTATTTATTTATTTATTTATTTATTTAAGACAAGTCTTGCTCTGTTGCCCAGGCTGGAGTGCAGCAGTGCAATCACGGCTCACTGAAGCCTCAAACTCCTGGGCTCAAGAGATCCTCCTGCCTCAGCCTCCAAAGTAGCCAGGACTACAGGCAAATGCCACCATGCCCGGCTAATTTTTATTTTTGTTTTGTAGAGATGGGGGTCTTGCTATATTGCTCAGGCTGGTCTCAAATGCCTGGGCTCCCTCTTCAGCCTCCCAAAGTACTGGGATTATAGGCATGAGCCACTGTACCAGACCCAGAGCTTTTTAAAGGTGAATTATGAAAGCTCCAGGAGTATCTTTAAAATACATCAGAAATAAAGATGACAGGTGAGATGAAACCAAATTGGCAAAATGGTAATAACTGTTGAAACTTTAGTCATGGGTAGAAGGCAGTTCATTACATTCTCTGCTTTTCATTATTCTACAGAGTTGATTATTCTCTCCACTTTTGTGTATGTGGTCCTCCTCAAAATTGCCGGTGAGGTAAAGGTGCCACAACCTGATAGGCTGTCGTGTGAGGAATGAAGTGACTGTAAATACTCCCAGGCCCTTGGGGAAAATGACCTTGAAGAGAAGATCTCAAGGGGCTGGGCTTGTCCTCAATTGTCAAAAAGTTACATCTTGATTTCAAGTGGTTTACTTCTTTTTTTTTTTTTTTTGAGACAGAGTCTCGCTCTTTCACCCAGGCTGGAGTGCAGTGGCGTGATCTCGGCTCACTGCAGGCTCCGCCCCCCGGGGTTCACGCCATTCTCCTGCCTCAGCCTCCCGCGTAGCTGGGACTACAGGCGCCTGCCACCTCGCCCGGCTAATTTTTGTATTTTTAGTAGAGACGGGGTTTCACCGTGTTAGCCAGGATGGTCTCGATCTCCTGACCTCGTGATCCGCCCACCTCGGCCTCCCAAAGTGCTGGGATTACAGGCGTGAGCCACCGCGCCCAGCCGCTCAAGTGGTTTACTTCTTAATTAATCTCCATCTTTTAAGATTTACATGTTTGTTTGTGTGCATATTTATACTTATTTGCAGTTTAATTTTGTGATACCAAAAGAAAAAGCCTAGAATGACCCTTGTTGGAGACCACAAGCCCTGGGAAGTTGGACTTCTTCCCTCTCAGTTCAATTGTCCCTGAAGCCAAGACTTTTTTCTTTTTTGAGACAGGGTCTTGCTCTGTTGTCCAGGCTGGAATGGAGTGGTGTGAACATGGCTTATTGAAGCCTGGTCCTCCTGGGCTCAAGTGATCCTCCCACCTCAGCCTCCCAAACAGCTGGGACTATAGGCATGTGCCACAATGCTCAGCTAATTTTTTAATTTTTTGGAGAGACAAGTTCTTGCTATGTTGCCCAGGCTGTTCTTCAACTCCTGGGCTCAAGCCATCTTCCTCCTCTGCCTCCTAAAGTGCTGGAATTACAGGCATGAGCCACCATGACCAGCTGAAGCCAGGATTTTTAATCACCAAGACCTTCTGCAAATCTGAAGTTTGACTCTTTCAAATCAAAATTCAGAGCATTCTTCTCATTTATACCAAGTGAAATAGACATGACCTTGGAGAAGAAGTGCCCTGCCTGCCTATAGAGCTGAACTTCATGGAAGGAGTGAGCGGCTGTGCATCAGAGGGGTGCTAAAGTCTCACATACCATTTGTCCACTGGACATAAGGTCATTTCTTTCAACAAAAAGTCTGAACTTAGGGAAACCTCCTGAAAGTCTCCAAGAAATGGAAAAGATCACTGATGGGTAAGTTATAGAAGTTATTTGCAGTCATTTTTCACTCGAGATAGAGCCAAAAATCTTCCTTAGGAATATGAGATATGGTGGAATATGTGACAGTTCTCTTTCCCATAAGGTTATATCCACATAGGTGCCAATATCTTTGGCATTGTTCGCTGGGTCTTTCATATCTGTATCTTCAGAAAGCCTTTCCTGTCTCCTTCCCCAAAGGCTGGGTTGGGTCTTCCTCTTTTGTGAGCCATTGCACCCTATACTTCCCCTATCATAACACTCATCACCCTGCGTTTCAACTGCTGTTTTGCTTGTCTGTCTGCACACCAGATTGTGAGCTCTGTAGCAGCAGGCTCTATGACTTATTCATCTTTATACTCCCTACATCTACTCATTCATTCAACAAAAAAGTACTGAGTGCCTACAATAAATGAGACATACACAATATTTGCCTTTATGGGACTTACATTCTAGTAGCATCTAGAGTAAGCACTCATTTATTTGTTAAACAAACAAATGGATGAGTAAATCAATAAATGAATATTAAATCACACTATGCCAGTTAAATCCAACCCAAACCTTGGTATTTAGTCAACGCTACTCTTAACAAAAGAACTCCAACATACCCAACTAGTTATTTCCCCAAGATTGGGGAGTATCCAAGCATGCTAGCCAAAGATAAATATAGTATTTTTCTAGGCCATCCTTTAAAAAGGCTCCATTATTTAAAACATGCCTTGAGCTATATCTACATCCCAGTTTTTCCAGTGGGTACTTGCCTTGGAGACTCTCGCTTGTTGAAGATTTTTTCTTTCCCACATGCCCTCTGCACTGAGTGTATAATCGCCACTGCAGGCAACCATGATGAGTGACAAAAAGTGCCAGCTGGAAGCTCCAGCAAAGGGAACAAGAGAGAGCAAGGAGGTATCTTTTTCTGCCTATTCAGAACATTGAAACCCAATTTATCGCTGGCCTCATGAGCCAAAGAAAGCAGCTCTCAGCAGCTGTTGATCTGAGAGGCTCCAATCTCATTTCCATGAGCTGGGTGTCATTGACACTCATCTGGCTTGTCTGGGAATGAATTGGCGTGAAGGAGTCTTCCTCTTTTCATCCCTGAGGCTTTGGGTGGGCCTGTTACAAATGGCAGAGTTATATGGTCACTCTTTTGAAAATCATGCCAAAGACTTTCTTGTTTTTGTTGTGGGTGGACATTCCTTAATAACTACTGCCTGGGGGGGTTCTACTCTTCTCATTGCTTTCACCCTCACTCAGTAAATGGTGGTTTTCGCCCTCACTCAGTAAATGCTGCTAGTCAGCTCTCAAAAAAAAAAAAAAAAAAAAAAAAAAGGATCTGGTTTGTAGCATTTTAGCATTTGCCAATTTCCCTGGTATAAATACTCCTATTTTGGCTACCAACAGACATTGCTGAATGTGAAGTTAGGAAGAGATGTGCCCTATTACCTGCTAACAGCTGGTAGAAGCTGGCTCCAAAACACCACTACATAGCTCTCTAATTCACACTTGCTCCAGAGTGAAAGATTGCTTCGGGCTAGCACCATTGCCTTTCTACAACTGGGATTTTAGGATACAGTGTATTCTTTTGCATCTGCTATGTCACTGGGCTGTAATGATGACATTGTGGGGTATTATTATACCTATTTGGTGGATCTAGAATTCTTAAGATCTAGAATAGATCTTAAGAATATTCTTTCTACACTCCACCCTCTCCCTCTCCTGCCCAATCGCTACTTATCTTTTAGGTCTCAGCTTAAATATCGCATTCCTGAATGTCCATGTCAGGGTCAGGTTTCCATGTGCTTTTATGATGCTCTCGCGTGCTCTCGTGGTGGAATTTGACCAGTGGTGTTGAAGGAGCTTGCTTGTTTATCTGCCTCCTTCACCAACTGTAAACTTTGTGAGGACAGAAACTTCTACCCAGCCCACTACTGATCTCAGTGCCTAGTGCAGTGTCTGGCCCAGTAAGTATTGTGAGAAGGAATGAATCCATGAATGATAGTCTCCTAATTTCAAAATTTCCAAATATGTCCTACCAGAAACCCCAAATATCAGTTTCTTCATAGATTGGTTAAGGTTTTCAAGAAAAGGGGAGGCTCCTGCTAGAATGCATGGTCAGCCAGGCTTCTCTGTGGGCTGGGTGCAGGTACTCGCCTCCTCTCTCTCGACATGGATACTCCGCTTTGCCAAGTGTCACAGAAGCAAGCTGAGAAACCTGTTTGGTGTGCTATGAAATGTGCTCGTTACATGCATGCCAAGACAAAGACATAGTCAGGAAGAAGCCTCCAGAAGCACCTGCACCTTGATGAGAGGATGAATGTTGATGAATATCCGGGAACCAGCATGTCCTATAATCATTGCAAGACTGAGCCTTATGGATTCCCTCAATTTTCCTCCTAGGAGGCTAGGAAAGGGTCGGGCTGCTTTGCATGCTGGGGAAGCTGCTGACCTTTTGTCACCACAGAATGTCATACATACCTGAGACACTCATGCAAATACTTAATCATCTTCTGTAAACACAGCCACTGCCACTTAAAACAGGCAGAAGTAGAGTCTGCCACACAGTAGTTACTTCCCTTACATTATGTAAGCCTGCAATATAGACTAGTAATGCAGATTCTGGGTGTTCAGCTTTGTTCTTGAACAGAAGCACTGCTGTTCAATAAAACTATCTGCCATGGTGGAAATGTGCTATTCTATGCTGTCAAATACAGCAGCCACTGCCCATCTGTGGTTATTGAACATGTGCCATGTGCTAGTGCGACTGAGGAACTGAATTTCAAATTCTATTTACTTTTAATTATTTAAATTTGAAGAGCTGCATGTGGCTAGTGGCTACTGTGTTAGCATAGTTCAAGATCTAACTATCACAAGAAACACAGAGACTGATGAACATGTTAAATGACAACACAGGGATACAGTAAGAAAAATTCAGAAAGTGGGAAACTATAAGGCAAATGACCCAATCTCTCTAATAAATAAACTGCACGGGAGAAAGGAAGAGGAGGTGTGTGTGGGGGGGAACCTAGAGCTCAAGAGATTTAGGAAGTTTATCAGCCAACTGCCATGTGTGGATCTTGGTGAATCCTGATTCAAACAAACCATCAAAAAATTATGAGACTGTCTGGGTGCAGTGGCTCATGCCTGCAATTCCAGCACTTTGGGAGGCTGAGGTGGGAGGATCACTTAAACCTAGGAATTCAAGACCAGCCTGGGCAACATGGTGAGACCCTGTCTCTACAAAAAATAGCCAAAAAAATTAGCTGGGTGTAGTGGCATATGCTTGTAGTGCTAGCTAATTGGGAGGCTGAGGTGGGAGGATCAGCTGAGCTCAGGAAGTCAAGGCTGCGGTGAGCCATGATCATGCCACTGCACTCCAGCGTGGGTGACAAAGCGAGACCCTGTCTCAAAAAAAGAAAAAAGAAAATAAATTGAGGAAATTTGGACACTGACTGCATATGTGATGACATCAAGAAATTTTTAGATGTGATAATGGTGTTGAGGTTATGCTAAAAAATAGAATCTTCATCTTTTAGAGGCAGCTCCTGACATATTTACCAATGAAAGAGTATGATGTGTGGGCTTTGCCTCAGTTTCATCCAGTAGGGGGAGGAAGTGAATGGGATATAGATGCAATAAGATTGACCTTATGTTGATAATTGTGGAGGCTGGGTGATAGGTACATAAGCGTTCATTGTTATTATTTTCTCTATTTTTATATTTAGAAATATTTATAATAAGTTTGAAAAATCAAATCATCAGAGTAATCCTAATGTTCGTGTGAGAGTATGGGCAAAAAGGCACCTTCCTTGAATATTGGGAGCTTAAAATTTCACAGTGAGGAGTAACTGGGTACATAGGTCAAGATTTACATTACATGTTTTCTTTGCTTTAGAAATCCTAAAAATCCTAGTTTTAGGAATTTCTCCCATAGACATACACTAGGATCTATGTAAAAGATTGTGGAGTGCAGGATCGTTTATAATAGTGAAGAATTAGAAATAGCCTAAGTGTCCTTCTGTCGTGGATTAAATAAATGATAGCAAGTAACTACTGTGGAATGCTAAGCAGCTTTAGAGAGAATGAGATAGATTGGTGTGGACTGTCATGGGAAAGATTCATGATCTAGTCTCAGGTTAAAAAGAAAAGCAAGTTGCAAAAAAAATATGTATACCCTGATCCAATACAAAATACATATGTGTATGTGTACACAAAGATAAGGCCTGGAAAAACATACACCCAATTGATTTGGGGAGGGGAGGAGCTTACAACTGCCTCGTTACCTGTGGGTGTCAATTAGCTTCAACTCTTGTCATTTGTTACTATGAATAATCAACAGCTGGTCGTCCCATCAGGTACCCTGGCCTTTCTCCTAGAAGAAAATGAATGTGTCTTCTGGGGCTGAGAGGTCTCATCCAACACAAACTGTTCATCCCTACTTCCAAAGTAGGGCACGTTTCAGAAGTTTATTTATCTTATGATAATAGCTCCCAATTACTGAACGTTGCCCTGTGCTGAGCATTGGGCTAATGTCTCTGTCACCTCACGGGCTCTGGAATAAATTCAGATTCTCACACTTGCCACAGTGTCACTTTGGACTAGTTACTTCAGTTCAACTTCCTCATGTATAAAATGGAAGGAATATCAGTACCTATTGTATGGTTTTGAGAAGTCAGTGACTAATGCATGCTAAGTGCCTGGTGGATAGATATAAATACTCAATAAAAGTCCACTATCATTTTCTCACTTCAACCTTCCAACAATCCTTATGAGGTAAACACTATTATTCATCGATTTGACAGATGAGGAAATTGAGTCTTAGAGACAGTGGTGTGCTGGAGCCAGCTTCCATGGGCTTGTGAAAGCCAATTGTTAAATTTTCACAAGTTTTTCGAATTGGCCGACATCATGTTGATAGTTTGAAAGTAGCCATGATGGGGTATTTCTGCCATGAAAATGGGCAAACCCATTTCCCCCACAGAGCTGCTTGTTAAACATTTACCAGCACACCACTGCTTAGCGCGGTAAGATAACTTATCTGAGGCCCCATGGCTGGTGAGTGGCAGAGCCTAGTTCTAGCTAATTCCAAAGGTCTTGTTTGGATATTTGTAGATATGCTTTGTTTGAATAAATCCCTCTTTAAAAGTAACTCTTATCTCCTGGAAAGGCTCTTTAACATCACGTCCCTTGACAGTGATTCTCAAATTTTTAGGGTGCATTGGAATCACTTGGAGGGCTTGTTGCAATAAATTGCTGGGCCCTACCCCAAGAGTTTCTTCTGCAGTAGGTCTGGGGTGGGGCCCAAGAATTTGCACTTCCAGCCAGTTCCCCCAGGTGATGGTAATCCTGCTGGTCTGGGGACCACACTTTGGGAACCATTGTTCTAGTGCAAAATCAGAAGTTTTGTGCTATAAACCTTGCCATAATCTTACTTAGGGCCAGGACTTTATCAGTTCTTTTCCAACAGAATTTAGATTCTAGGCCCTGAGTTTTTCACAGGTGACCGTTTGTTAGGATATCTGTGTTCCCAGAAGTTTGAGCACAGGAAAACAGGAACCCAGTCTTGGTGCCTGTTTCTCCAGTTGGCCTCCATTTAGCTCTGGCGGGTATCCCAGGAGCCAGGGCCTCTCCCCACACACAGCAGGAGGCAAATGAAAAAAGGAAGATTTCAAAGTCTATCTTTAAAACCTGGCAGAAAGCTGCCCTATAATTACCCTAAGTGAACTAGTTACAACTTCTCTCGTATTGATGTAGGATTATTATGAGATTGTTCACACAGTCTGGTGGAATTCAACTAATGAATTTAGAGGCGTTTTTTTTTTTTTTTTTCCTTAAAACCACCCTCCTAACTAACTCCTGCCTCCTAAATATTGTAGAAAACAAAACCAGGAAGGAAAATGAGGTAAACCCTGAATTAATGTTCCCCATCAGAAAATGTTTATTTACTGAAATGATTGCTGCTTTTGAAAGTACAACTTGCTAAGTCTGGTTTTCTAACTTAAGTATTTCATTTTTCAAAAACACTTAGATGGGGCATGAAGAGTAGATGAAGCAGAAGGGCATGAAGACATATATAAAAACACCCTGTGGACATCGCTGCAAAGGAATCTAGAGAAGCTAGGATGGGGCATCGGCCATCCCAAGTTTGCAGAGATTTGACTTATCTCTGCAACCAGGTTCTATGAATGTGCTGGCCAGTGTTGTAGAAGGAAATAGACCAGGGTGAGGGCTCTGGTGGCCGCTTTTATAATCTTAGGTTTGGGAGGTAGGAAAGGTACCCTTGGCTTAAAATGTACCAAGGGCTTATACCATATGGACTTGCTTTCATTTAGGGAATCTGATTTCAGGAATATGATTTTTTGCAGATAATTGGAATCCCAGTTTCTTGAGAGTAGGAACCAAATCTTACAAATCTTTCTGGCCCTAATGTTCCAGAGCACAGAATTAGTGTGTAAGAATCTCAATAAATGCTTATGAATGACAGGATGTTAATTTGGAAAGAATAAGGGTTTTAGAGTCAGTGATTTGCTTTCAGATCCCATCTATACTTTCTATCTGTGTGACCTTAAGCAAGTCATTTAACTTCTTTGGCACACAGTTTCCTAATCTGTGAAACAGGGGTCAATCAGTCCACAAAATTTACTGAGTGCCTGTGTGTGCCAAAACTGTTCTAGATACAGGAGCTATGTTAGGGAACAAGGCAGTCAGAATTTCTGTCCTTGTGGTATTTGAGCCTATCTCAAGCTGCTTCTTGGGAAGACTAAATGTGAGCTAAGGGCCAAATCCTGGGTTCAAGTTCTGCCTCTACCACACACTAGCTGTGACATCTCAGCAAGCTGATAGTAAAAGGACCAGCCTTATGGGGATACTGTAAGACCCCCACCACATGTCCATATCTGTCTTTGTGTACATTTGGAAAGGGCATATTTTTGGGCACAGGAGTTACATGAAAAGGCACTCTTACCATGGGGCTGATGTGGTCCCATTTCAGAGCTTGGTAAGCAGAGGCTGAATTCAGCCTACAGAGTACCTCCTTGGCTGGGTACCTTGTACAAATACATGTAAAGCCCCTAGAACTGTGCCTGGCATATAGTAAGTACTCAATAGGTACTAGCTTTTATTACTGTATGTGATGAGAATTAATGTAAGCAAGGCATCGATAGTATATGGTTGGTGTTCAATAACTGTTAGTTCCCTTCCTCAGGGTCTGTGGAAAAATAGTAACCATGTATGTCAGAACAAAGTGTAAGTGATAAGCGACCATAGCTTACCTTGTCTTGTCTTTTGTTTCAGCATGTGCAGGAGGTAGTTGGGCCTAAGAAAAAGAGCCCTGGACTAGGAATCAGAAGATATCGCTCTTGCCCCAGCTCCCCCTTGCTTGGCCTCTGCTGAGGCAACCTTCACCAAGCCTCAGTTTTCCCATCTGTAAATGAGATGAAGGTGTGGACTGGCTGAGGTCATGAGCTGGCATGATCACATGAGTGCATTTCACTGTAACAATTTCTTACTTTGCCTAGAGTGTATATAGACAAATAAGGGCATGAGCCAGACTCGGGGAAGGGGAGACTTTATGAGTAAGTCTTAGAAGGACTTCCTCTTCAAACATGCCTTATTATACAGGCTCTAACTGAAACGACAGGACTTGCCCACACAGTGGGTGACCTCTATATGGTGTCAAATGACCTTTAACTGAGAACCATGGGGAGAACTGGCTAGCAAGCCCAGCTATTAATCAATGGCTTAGGCATGCAAGATTTTGTATCATGTTCTAGTCTTGCCTGGGCTAGCTATGTGACAGTGGCTAAGTCACTTCTGGTCAGTATGGTCTAAGATTCTATCCAGCTCAGATATTCTATCAGTCAATGACTAATACCTTCCGTTTTTCTTGACTTTTCTAGTTAGAACTAGATTATTCAAATTCCTAATCAGGCACTTGAATGAGGCATTCTTTCTTTCAATTTAGAGAGTGAAACTACATGGTGCTTTCCAAGCAGTCAGTGTTTTAGCCTTTAGGCAAGTGCATTTCCAAAACCGCCCCCCCCCCTTTTTTTGTTTTTCCTTCTTAATTCCATTAGTCTGCAAAATAGCTAATAAAAGTCATCATTTATTGAGTTTGTTGTGGGTCCAGAACTGGGCGAAAGTGCATTTAGATACAGTATCTCACTCAGTCCTTACAACCAGCTGATGAGACAGGTATTACTACCATTTTACAGGTAAAGAACTGGAAGCTCAGGGAGGTGAACTAACCTGCCTAAGGTCACACAGCTGATATGTAAGTGGTGGGGTCTGAGGGCAAATCCTGGCCTCTTTCCCCTGCAATATCTTGCATTTGTTAATTATTCCTCTTTATGTAGCATTATGTGAAGTGGCTTCTCTATTGCAGTTGTTCAATATTCTAAGTCGATTTATGTTCCACAAATATTTACTAAAAACCCACCTCGTTACAAAAGAAGGTTCTTCACTGGTGTGTATGTGATCTGTCATTATCTTATGCAAGCTGTATAATGATGTATTTGAGGCAACACCATTGATCTCTTATTGAGTGCCTACTGTAAGTAACATTTATTGGTCAATTGATACCATGTCTTAATGTACTGTCTCAT
The DNA here is from genome assembly GCF_028878055.3 of Symphalangus syndactylus. Classification (NCBI taxonomy): domain Eukaryota; kingdom Metazoa; phylum Chordata; class Mammalia; order Primates; family Hylobatidae; genus Symphalangus; species Symphalangus syndactylus. The sequence goes on from NC_072429.2 coordinate 40,898,554, forward strand.
CTAAGCCTTACAACAATCCACGAGGCAGGGCCTCTAATTATCTCCAGTTTACAGATAAGGGGCATGAGGCGCAGAGCAGGTATTTGTCTACAGCGCTACAGCCTTACAGCTCCACAGCTAGGCACTGCCCCAGCAGGGGAATTATTCAACATCTTCTGTTTCCTTTGGCTCTCTGCCAAGGGTCCAGTGGTCCTGTGTTAAGTTTGAACTCAATACGGTTCATTGCTTGGTTAGACTCTAGCAGGGTTGACTGTGAACCACCAAGATCACAGATATTCTTGCTCATCTCCCACTCTGGAAAGATGGGCTTGGAAGTGCACAGAGCGAATCAGCTGGGGCCATTATCAAGTCAAAGAGTGTAGGCAGCTGGGGTGGGAGCTGGGACTAGCACACCTGCCTTCCCTCACTTGGTGGAAGGGGGATCTGATATCCAAATACCTTTTTTTCCTCTCCCTGCTGTGAGTCACATTGTGTCTGCATGAGGAGGCTTCCCATGATGTCTGCAGCTGCCCCTCTAAGATGAGAGACTTGGCCAACTAAGACAGGAGTCAGGGATGTGCCATGTTCAGCCAGCCTTCTTAGAGTAAATGTTGGAAAATTTTGGTTTCCAACGACTAGTGCTGAGTGGCACTTTTGGAGCCATTTTGTTAAACTGGCTATTGGGAAACTGAGCTCCGGTGTCAGTTGGGAAGGATGGAGTGTCCAGAAATAGAACGGGACATTGCAAATGAGCCATGAAAAACAAACCCAGGCCCTGGCCTGGCTGCCTGGGCCCAGATGTGCTCCCACAGAAGCTTGGCAGAACATGAGTGTAGGGCACTGCCTGGATGAGCCAGGTGTCTCCAAGGTTCTGGACACAGCTTGGCTGTAGTGTTTGGCTCCGGGTTCTGAAACTCAGGTGGGCCAGAAAAGAGTTCGGACGCATAAGACTCATCTGTGATCCCAGAGGCTTCAGTTCTAGATTCTATTTTTTTAATTGGGTGGTTCTTGGGAAAACCAATTCAATATACTGTAGACCTACAGATTTCCTTATTGATTGTCATCTCTTTTAGGAACAACTTTGCATATGTTTGGGAGCTCTGTTATCTCTCATTTCTCCATCTCTTTCCATTTCTCCTTTTCTCTTCCTTCTCCCACCTCTTTTAAACTACAACGTAGTAGGTAAAGCTTGGGCTATAGAGTCTAGTAGAAACAAGTGTGACTCCTAGTTTTACTTTTTGCACTGTACGACCTCAGGAAACTTGCTTCATGTCTCTGAATTCTAGTTTTCTTTTGTAAATGGTTATAATAGTAACACCTACCACATGGGGTTTGGAGAAAGATTACATAATAAAATGCACGTGAAGATAACTGGCACAGTACCTTGCTCATAATATATGGTTAATAAATGTTATATATACATAGATACATTCTTCTCCTCCCTCTATTTTTCCTTTCTTCTTGCTCTCTTCTTTTCCTTCCCTTCCTATCCATCTTTGGCACATAGACTCTAAGGTGGCCCCCATGACCCCTACCATGACCAAAGTTGCTCATGCCCCCATGAAATTCCTTCTCCTTGAATGTAGGTGGGATCTGTGGCTTGTTTCTAATCAATGGAACATAGCAAAGGTGATGAGATATCACTACCCTATGATTAATTCATGTTATATAAGATTCTGTCTTGCTCGACACTCTCCCTTGCTGGCTTTGAAGAAGTGGCTGTGTTAGGACGTCATACAGCAAAGAGCTGAGGACCATCTCTAGAAGCTGAAGGCAGCTTCCAGCCAACAGCGGGCAAGAAGCCTGGGTTCTCAGTGTTACAGCCACAAGGAGATATTCTGACTACAACCTGAGCAAGCCTGGAAGTGAACCCTTCCTCAGTCAAGCCTCTTGATAAGAATCCTACCCTGACCAACCTCTTGATGGCAGAGGATTCAGCTAGGCTGTGTCAGACTCCTGACCCACAGAACCTATAAGATAAGAAATATGTGTTGTTTTATGCCTCTAAATTTGTGACAATTTGTTACACAGCATAGAAAATGAATGTCCCTTCTTTTCCAATTCTCCCTCACCCCTTTTTACTCATTCACAACTTCCATAATTCTTCCTCACCCCTTTCAACTCATTCACTAATTCCATAATAAAATTACATGTCTAAGTAGAAAATGCAGTAGAAACACTTCCATATATTACTTACTGAATTATTTAGGAGAAAACTATTTTGTCTTAAGGTCAAAAACAAAAATAAACAAACCACAAAGAACAGAATTGAGTTTGGTTGAATGGGCTCAAGAATCCTTGGAGAAAGACATAGGGAAGCTGCAGTCATTTTTATGGCATAATGGAAGCACTATCTCTTTCTTCCTATATGGGCCAACAGAGAATTCAATGACTTCTCATCCTTCTTAAAAGGATAAACCTGTTTTGGGACATTTCAATATCCACTGCATAAATGACTCAGAACTTGAAAGAGTGAAAGAGCCTCAAAATACTTAACTTAGAGAGAAGTTCAATTGGTTTCTGATCCACTGTTTTTCTTGGGTGGTGTGGAAGATACTGTTGAAAATGCCCAGTTCTGAAATGATCATATCATTTTCCCATGCAGAACTCTTTAGCAGTCTCCCCACTGTCCCCAAGATAAACTCCAGACCCCTTAATTTGGCTTAAGGGTCATTGCCAACTTCTTCAGCTTCATTGTTTCCCTTTCTGCCTCTGATTTCTGAGTTCTGTCTTACCTTAGAGCCTTTGCACATGCTGTTCCTCTGCTCTGAGACCACTTTTATTTTTTCAACTGGCTAATTCTTAATCATTTCAAGTCCCAGTTGAGGGTGTCATTTACTCTAGAAAGCCTTTCCCGAGTCCCGAGCATGGGTCAGGTGTCTTTCCCTTTCTTTCCCCAGTTGTAGGCTTCATTACACTGCATTTAAGTTGCCGGTTTACATGTCTGTCTCACTCCAGTAGACCTTAAAGGCAAGGTTCATAGCTTGGTTCTTCTTGTAGCTCTATTGTCTACTTGTGGGCCTGGCACTGTGACTGCAACAGCAAATAGAACAAAGTACTTCCCTCATGGAGCTCAAACTAGGATCAGGGTATTGCACACTGCCAGCCCAGCTCTACGAGGCCCTATTTACCCTCAAGGTCCTTTTACCAAATAAGCCATATGACTTTCCATGATGCCAAATCAGTAGGATTAAAGATAATTTATGCAACCTCTGTATCTCCTGGAAAGGCATAAAGGATATAGGAGCAATCACCTCTGGGGTGATGGGCCCAGCAGACACTTGCTCTTCCTGTGACACTCAACTCTTGAGTCAGTGTTCAGTTTAAGAGGACATATCACATCTAGTCCATTGCCTCTCCTCTGGCTCTGGGCCGTCACTGATGATTGCCGTGTAAATGGCACCCTGGAGCCTGATCTATGGGGAGCAGATCAAGTACTACGAGTGGGCGAGTGGGTGGTGGTGGTGGTGGTGGTGGTAGTGGTGGTGGTGTTAGTAGTTCTGGTGGTGACAGTGGTGGTGGAGCATATTCTTCAAATGCCTTTGCTTCTGCACTTGCTCCCTTAGGAGGTGGCAAACCCATCTGTTCTGAAGAGTAGAAACAGAGCCTTTGCTATTCTGATGGGATGCTGGAATATTCCCCATCCTCTTCACCTATTGTGGTTAAGGGCATGACCTTCCTTTTCTTTCTTTAATTTTTTTTTTCAATTTTTTATCAAAGGTTTATTTTATTTTCCAGATGAATTAATGCTAAGTTAAGTTAAATAACATGCCTAAGATTATCAGATAGTGAGTAGTACAGTAAGGATTTGAACAAACTATATTTGTTCTGCATTCCAAGAAGCATATTTTTTGAAGAGAAAAAGATCTGGATTCACATCTCAGCTTTTCCACTTACAGCTGCTGACCTTGGCCTAGTCTCTTCTTTAAAATGGGAATGATAATAACATCAATCTCATACTGTTGTGTGGCTAAATGAGATGATCCATGTACCATGCTTAGAACTAGGTAAATGCTTACAAACTGTTAGCCATCATCGTCATCATCATCATTATCACTATTATTTCTTGGCTATTCCAAGTCTCATGTTTCACCTTATGCTTTAACCTTGGGGCTTCATCTTAGTCTGGTTATTCCAGAGGTGGTAGCTTTGTTTACCAATACTCTGCTAGGGTTAGCTAGGACTGTGACATTTTCTTCTTCGGCATCTGCCATAGCAGTTACCACATGCAGGCCACAGCTGGTCAATCCTTGTGGACTGACTGATAGAATGACTGAACTTCATTCATTCCTACCTTGGCCTGCATGCTTTATATTTCTGCTGGGCCTTTCCCATCCTAGAAAGCAGCACAGTATGTGTTGAGGAATAAACACTGTATTTGGCACCATTTGCCAGCTTGAAGGCATTAGAAAAATGATCTGTTTGTTGTAAGCTTCAGTTTCCACATTTGTCAAGTGAAAATAATAATCCTGACACTGTACAGCCATTCTGGAGGTGAAATGCCCACAGGTAGGGAGCCCCACATGCGCTGGTCCCTTCTCTTTTTCCTCAACTAGCTCCAGTAACCAGAACAGGCACCTGCCAGGGGCTGGATCCAGAGAGGAGGGAGAGAGGCAGACAACTGTTACTGGCTTGTTGCATCATTTCCTTACAAACCAATACAGCCAGCTGCTCAGCTTTATTCAGGTAGGAAGAGTTTCCAAGCCCAAGGGCTCAGTTTGTGAATGGAACAGACATCGGTCCTTGCAGAGTTCTCAAGTTCAGAGGCAGCCATGCAGGTAATATTCACTGGTTGCTTTGGGCAGGATTTCTAAGTTCTTGCAGGGTAAAGTAGAGCCCTGATCAGGGAAGACCCAGCCCAATGCAAAGGATGCCTCAAGATTAGAGACTTCTTAGGTTTGGAAGGCTTTGGAATGAGGTTCCCACTAATATTACTTATGACCCCCAAATGACTCAAAGTTTCATAAAGAGGTTGCTTTACTCCATTGTTTTTCAATTGCTTTGAGAATAATGTAGAGATCAAATTGCATTTGTGGCCGTATCAGTGAAAATTACATGTTGATAAATTATCAGCACCTCTTCTGATATACACCAAGTCTATAAGGTTAACTTCCTTCTTAAAAAAAGTATCACAGCTCTAAACTCATGTAGTTTTCAGTGTCTTTTAGACTGTCTTTTCAGTTTACTAGGTGTCTTAGTCTATTTTGTGCTGCTATAACAGAATACTACAGGCTGGATAATTTATAAATGATAGAAGTTTATTGGCTCATGGTTCTGGAGGGTAGGAAATACAATGTTAAGGGCCTTTTTGTTGCATCATAACATGGTAGAAGGCATCACATGCATGTTTATAGCAGCACAATTTGCAATTGTAAAAATATAGAACCAGCCTAAATGCCCATCAACCAATGACTGGATAAAGAAAATGTGGTATATATGTACCATGGAATACTACTCATCCATAAAAAGGAATGAAAAATGGCATTCTCAGCAACCTGGATGGAGTTGGAGACCCTGATTCTAAGTGAAGTAACTCAGGAATGGAAAATCAAATATTGTATATTCTCACTTATAAGTGGGAGCTAAACTATGAGGATGCAAAGACATAAAAATGATATAATGGTCTTTAGGGACTCTGGGGGAAGGGTGGCAGGGGGAGGTGAAGGATAAAAGACTACAAAATGAGTACAGTGTACACTGCTTGGGTGATGGGTGCACCAAAATCTCAGGAATCACCACTAAAGAAATTATCCAAGTAACCAAAATCACCTGTTCTCCAAAAACGATTGAAAAAAAAAAAATAAAATGGAACAATAATGGTACATCTGTGAAGATTAAATGAGTTAATACATGTAAAGTTAACATGAGTAAGGGCTTGTCACAGTCAGCCATCATCATTATTAGGCAATATGAGTAGGTTTATTTTGCACCCGAATCTCTTCTTTCTTGGGAATGTAGAGAATTTTCAGATTAAGGGAGTGGGAAGGGAATAATGCAGAGCCCAGGGAAAATGTACTCATGTTCAAGGCTACCTCATGAGCAAGGTCACCAGCAGGCCAAGGAACCACATGCTGGCACTGCAGTGTATATTGATCACCCTCATCTCAATTTATCTGGTATTCTTTGCCAACTCATGGCTTGGATCCCCCTTTTTAAAAATAATGATTTATTTGTTTGTACACTTTATTTTTTTCTTTGGAAACAGTGTCTCACTCTGCCACCTAGGCTGGAGTGCAGTGGTACAATTACAGTTCACTGCAGCCTTGAACTCTTGGGCTCAAACAATCCTCCAGTCTCAGTCTCCTAAGTAGCTGGGATAACAGGCGTGTATCACCACGCACGGCTGGATCTCTTCTTCCTCTAACTTGTTTTGCCCTCTAATGTCTGTAGCTGTTACATAAACCAGGCAGACATTCAGGGGCTGTTGGAATCTTCCCTCTGCCTCTTTTCCATCACCACTCAGTGATGCAGGGGTATCTGGGATCTGCCTGCTCCAATATGCTGATAGTGAACATCTTTTGTTGTCTTCTTTCCTCCTCACCTTTCTTCTTACTTCCCACCAACTCCCCTTCTTTTTAATTCTGGTTGCACTATCAACTCTACACTGTTTATTTGGTGATGACATTTAGACATGAGAGTTTTTTCCTTTAAATGTTTCATAAATAAGTCTTTTCTTCCAGTAAAATTCTAAACCCAAGTGCAGGAATTTTGCTTCATTCCTTTTCATAGCCTCTATAGGGTGCAGCTCACGTTGTAAACTTTTAATAAACACTTGTTGGCTTGGCTTGTCCGTTTGGCAACAGCATGTAAATATTTGCACACCCTTGGCCATGAGTCCCTGATAGCAAGTAAGTTCTAGCCTGGGTGAATTATCTGGTGGGACCTGAGAAGCAAATTCAGATACTTACAAGTTGCTCCTAAGAGTTCTTTAAAAAATATATGTATATAATTAAAAAGTAAAAAAGCATTATATGTTCTCTATATAGAGATCTCGACACTATAGAATATATAAAGAAAATATGCATATCTCATTTCCTTTCTCTTCTAATTCCACTCCCTGGTGAAGACAACCTGTGTCCATAGTTTGAGACATATACTTCTAGATCACACTGTCCAATATGGTAGTCACTAGTTCTATGTGGCTATTGAGCATTTAAAATGTGACTAGTCAGAATTGTAATGTGCTGTAACTGAAAAATACACACTGGAGTTTGAAGACTTACTATAAAAAATGTATAATATCTCAATAGTTTTTGTATTGATTACATGTTGAAATAATATGTTGATATATTGGATTAAATGAGTTATTAAAATTAATTTCACCTTTCTTTTTACTTTTTTTAATGTGGCTACCCAAAATTTAAAATTACATATGTGACTCACATCATATTTCTATTGTAGAATAATGTTCTGGATTTTTTTCTATGCATATATAAATCCACATACATGCACAAACACATACAGACATAATTGTTAACAAAAATATGTAGATAGGTTCTGCCACTTGCTTTCCTCACTTAGCTGTACTTTTGGGACATATTTTAATAGAATATTTAGAGCTAACTCATTTAAAAAAATGACTATAATATTGTGCCATAGAGATACATCATTGTTTATTTAATTAAGTCCCTATTGATGAGATTTGGGGTTGTTTCCAATGTTTTTTGCTATAAACAATGCTGCAATGTTTGAGCATCTGGGCATAAATATTGTTAGCCACTCTACCAGTATTTCACAGTGACATTATTAAATCAATAAGTGCATACATTGTACATTTTGATAGATTAGGCAAACTTTTTAACATTTAGGTATCATGGACCCTCTGGAGAATCTGATGAAGGCTACAGCTTCTCCCAGGAAACTATACATAGGCAAATATCCATACAGTTTTTTACAGTGTCAGGAATTCATGGATATCCTAACTCACCACAGGGCTGGGTGTGGTGGCTCATGCCTGTAACCCCAGCACTTTGGGAGGCCAAGGTGGGTGGATCACTTGAGGTCAGGAGTTCGAGACCAGCCTGGCCAACATGGTGAAACCCTGTCTCTACTAAAAATACAAAAATTAGCCGGGTGTGGTGCTGCATGCCTGTGGTCCCAGCTACTCAGGACGCTGAGGCAGGAGGATTACTTGAACCTGGGAGGCGAAGGTTGCAGTGAGCCAAGACTGTACCATTGCAACTCCAGCCTGGACGACAGAGTGAGACTCTGTCTCAGAAAAAAAAGAAAGAAAAAAAGAAATAACTCACCATAAATTCAGCTTCTGAGTGTTCTAATTGTTGGCTAGAAAAGATAGAGACAGTCCCACGTTGTGGTCAAGAACCTGCACCAATCATTAGGCAGACCTGGGTTCACACTTCTAATCTTTGTAATCACAGGGATTTACCTGAAACTCAACATGCCTCAGTTTCCTCCTCCATGAAATGGAGGCATAATACCTACTCATGGGATCGTGGCTTATGGCAGGTACTGAATAAATGCTGCTTTCTTTTCACCACTTCTGTGGAATTTTTTTTTTCTTGAGGTATCTTACAGTTAACAGGATGCTTTCAGTGCTTAGCTAATGGTCAGAGACTGACTAGGGCAGGATTCATAAATGGGCCAATTAGAGGAGTCACTTGATATCTAGATAGAGAGTTTACTTAAACATTTGCAGCCATTTCTTCACACAAAGCTATCGTTTTGAAGCATTTGCCCAAACGGGAACTTTAAACAGCCTCCAACTCATATTAGGATTTCTGTTCTAATATCATTGTTTCAATAGGATGATTTTCACCTAAATTATAAAAGCTAAAGAGTTCTTATTCCTTTGAAGGGTCTCTGGGTCCCTACTTATAAAGTAATTATTTCTTTTTCTTTTTTAAAGTTTGAGACAGGGTCTCATCCTGTCACCCAGGTTGGAGTGCAGTGGTGTGATCTTAGCTCACTGCAGCCTCTACTCCTGGGCTCAAGTGATGCTCCCACCTCAGCCTCCCTAGCAGCTGGGACTACAGGAGTGCATCACCATGCCCAGCTAATTTTTGTATTTTTAGTAGAGACAGGATTTCAACATGTTACCCAGGCTGGTCTCAAACTGCTGGACTCAAATGATCCACCTGCCTTGGCCTCCCAAAGTGCTGGGATTACAGGCATGAACCACCATGCCCAGCCTTATAAAGTAATTATTTCTGTTTTTTCCCTGAGTATTCTTCTTACCATCACTTTCTTTCCACCCACAAAATTTGGATTGTTCTGAGGGACAAAGAGGTCTTTCTCTTGTTTTCCCCCACAGCATTTGGTGCAGTGCTGGATATAGAATGTGCATTTTAATTCTCGTGAACTAGAACCCGTCTTGACAGTTCTCAATAACAGAAAAGAAGTGAGTTTTTATTCAAATGATTCCCATTGGCCTGAAAATAATAAAAACGACAACAATAGCGAACATTTATTGAGTATTTACAGCATGTCAAGCATTGTAGCAAACTCATTATATTCATTGTTTGTCTCCCTTTATTCTCACAACCCCAGGATGTAGGTGTTATTGATTTCACCTACATCAGTGAGGAAAGTGAGTCTCCAAAATCTATCTCAAATTAGTCATCTCACTCTGTCTCTGCTGCCACCGTCATCCCTCTTTGCCATGTTCTCCGGATAGGTTTATCCCATTTCCACTTTGTCCTCGCCCAATCCTTCTCACCAAGGCAGCCAGAATGATCTTTAGAAAATATAAATTGATCAGACTGCTCCTGGTTTCATCTTCCTAGAGGTTTCCTAGTGTGTAAAGAACCTAATGGGTCCCTGCCTCCCTCATGCCTCCCCCGTGTCTCCTTACCCCTTCTGCACAGGCGTGAGGTCATGGCTTTTAACAGCTCCACCTCCCTCCTCCCCCTTCTGCACAAGCTACTGTTCCCTTTGCCTCAAATACTCTTGCCCAACTCTTTGGCTGGCTCGTTCAGACTCATCCTTCACTCCCTTAGGGAATAGCTTTTTCTGATAAAATGCTTCTCATTTTAATGAAGTCTCTTTCCTCAAATAGGTCAGAGCTTTCAGGCTTTTTTCTTCTTATTACCAACCACACTTTAAATATTTATTTGTGTGTTTTACTTCTTAACTTCTCTCTGATGAGACCGCACATTCTATGAGAGTGCCTACATTTTTCTGCACTATATACCCAATGGCCTAGTTGTCTGGCTGGCTGGCATACAGTGGCTGGTGTTAATAAATAAATATTTGTTGAAAGGATGAATGATGCTTCAAGTAGTGAGTGTAAACACCAATTACCTCCGTTCTTTTCCACTTTCAAAACCTCATAATACCTACTCTAATACTCTCTGTGCAAAAGGCAGTGTTCGTTGAAATGAATATAACTGAACTTCAACTTTTTTTTCCTCTTAGTTTAATAGGAAATTGCCCTACCCTAGTCCAAAACAGTGATGGCTCTAGATGGCAAAAAAATGATGATGGCTCTGAACAGATTTAGGAGGATTCGTAACACAGCTTATCAATTACTCTGCGCCTAATAAAGCCCCAGATAACCAAGTGAACTCACAAGACTCTTCACTTAGTGACTACCTACAGAATCAGACACTGCCTGAGGGTAAACACCATTGACAAATCAGGCCTTGCCATTTCTGGGAGAAAAAACAAAAAATTGCAGTGGGTGACTGAAATACAGTTCTAGGTTTTTATTTAATTTTAATTTTTTTTGAGACAGAGTCTCGCTCTGTCACCCAGGCTGGAGTGCAGTGGCGTGATCTCAGCTCATTGCAACCTCCGCCTCCTGGGTTCAAGCAATTCTCCTGCCTCAGCCTCCCGAGTAGCTGGGACTACAGGTGCATGCTGCCATGCCTGGCTAATTTTTTGTATTTTAGTAGAGACAGGGTTTCACCGTGTTGTGCAGACTAGTCTCGAACTCCTGAGCTTAGGCGATCCATCTGCCTCGGCCTCCCAAAGTGCTGGGATTACAGGAGGCCACCACGCCTGGCCTACAGTTACTAGTTTTTGCTTTTTGAACAGCCTTGTCAGAAATAACAAAAGCCTACGAAATGAGTTTGCCACTTCATTTAATTAATCTCAGGACATATGAGAAAATGATTTTCTGCTGGAGTGTGCTTTGTGAGCACCAAAGGGAGCCCTGTGGTGGATCGTTTAAGGATCCACAGTCAAAATGGACACAGGGCAAATCTCTTTAGCCTGCTCACCTCTCATTTTTGCTGTAAATGTAACTTAATTATAATTGCAGTTTATGGACTTTCTGGTAGTTTGGTGATGCAGCAATAAAAAAACCAAAACTGGCCGAGCATGGTGGCTCACGCCCGTAATCCCAACACTTTGGGAAGCCAAGATGGGTGGGTCATCTGAAGTCGGAGTTTGAGACCAGCCTGGTCAACATGGCGAAACCCCGTCTCTACCAAAAATACAAAAATTAGCCGGGCTGGTGGCACGCGTCTGTGGTCTCAGCTACTTGGGAGCCTGAAGCAGGAGAATCACTTGAACCCAGAAGATGGAGGTTGCAGCGAGCTGAGATGGCGCCATTGCACTCCAGCTTGGGCAACAGAGCAAGACTCTGTGAAAAAAAAAAAAAGAAAGGAAGGAAGGAAGAAAGAAAGGAGGGAGGGAGGAAGGAAGGAAGGAAGGAAAAGAAAGAAAGAGAAAGAAGAAAAAGAAAGAAAAGAAGGAAAGAAAGAAAGAAAGAAAAAGAGAAACTATTGAGGGAAACTCCAAGAAATCAAAGAGCTGGGGCTGAGGGACAGGGTTGCAGAAGGTTACCTGATGCCATTTAATTCCAGTCTCTGTCTCCAAGGGACTTGGAAACCAGTTATAAATGATGATGGGAGGAATTTGGGTGTCTAATCAGCCTGACAGGACAGTAATTTTTTACATTAAAACAAACTTTCTTGTGCAATAGTTTAAATGTATTGTGGTCCATCTGTTTTCAATATGGTTATGATACCTTCCAGTATAAAATTTTTCATCCCTCACTCAACTAATCCTAATCCCTTCATTCTTTGGAACTCTTACTTATAGGGACAAGAGGAAGGTTTTGTTTTTGTTATTGTTTAAATAAAATGAGGTGGAGTCTCACTATATTGCCCAGGCTGATCTTGAACCCTGGGTACAAGTGATCCTTTGGCCTTGGCCTCCCAAAGTCCTGGCTGGCCAAGGGGAAGGTTTATGTCAGAAACTACAGCTAACTCTATAAACGTATAGTTATTCATCCATCCATCCATCCATCCATCCATCCATCCATCCATCCATCCATTATTTATTTTGTGCAAGCTATTAAAAAAAAGTGGAATAAGACCAGGTGCGGTGGCTTGTGCCTGTAATCCCAGCACTTTGGGAGGCCAAGGTGGGCAGATTATGAGGTCAGGAGATTGAGACCATCCTGGCAAACACGGTGAAACCCCGTCTCTACTAAAAATACAAAAAATTAGCCTGGTGTGGTGGTGGCTGCCTGTAGTCCCAGCTACTCGGGTGGCTGAGGCAGGAAAATGGTGTGAACCCAGGAGGCAGAGCTTGCAGTGAGCCGAGATTGCACCATTGCACAACAGTCTGGGCGACAGAGCGAGACTCCGTCTCTAAAAAAAAAAAAAAAAAAATGTGGAATAATACAGTGATTGCCCTTAAGGAACTCTGAATTCAGAAGGAGAAACAGATAAGAAATAGATGCCATTAAAGGGAGATAGGTGTTACAATGGAGGAGGTATGAAGTCCTAAGGGGGTCTTGACTCAGACAGCTCCTTCGCTTCTTCCTTCTCTTGCTCCCTTACTCTCTTCAAGAATTTTCTGAGCTTTTAATCTGGTGGAGGGGTGGGAGAGGAAGGACGGCCTAAGGCAAAACCATGCATACATAAGATATAGAAGGGCAGGATGAGGTCGGTGCCAGGGAAGTCCTGCTACAGGAACTGAAGAGGGGGACAGAATCAGAGACCAACAGAGAAGATTTTCCAAAGAGGCAGCGTTTGAGCAGAACACTAATAACTGTGGACAGGATTTTGAGAGATTGGTTTGTCGAATAGTGGAGAGGTTGGATAAAAACTCAAAGGGTTAAGAGAATTAATAAGGCATTGGGAAGTACTTTGAATTTTGGTTTCTTTTTGCTTTTAACGCTCATGTGTAAAATGTTCGTAATCCTAAAAATGCACTTAGGACTTAAATGTGTTCTTACTGAGATATTTGTCGCACAGGATCTCTTCAGTTTGTGAGCCATCTCTCCTTTACTCCCTGGTAATTTTGCTCAGGCCATGTGTTGCAGGACGGCTGATTCTGCCCAGACCTCTGGCTTTAGGGGTGGCCACATGACTGAGGTCCAACCAATCAGACTATTCTTTATACCTCTTGTACAGCAATTGCTCTGAGATGCATGCAGAACCCCAGGTAAGCTAATTGGAGTCTCCTTGGCAAAGCTGTCATGAAAAACACCCATAATTTCTCTAAGATTAAGAGCTTAAAGAATGATGTAGGCTTTGGCTGTCAGTATATCGCTTCTGGAAAGAACTTGCCTGGGAATGAAGAAAGCGGTAGGTAGAGCTGAGAGATGATGAAAGATATAGAATCCAGATGACTGTGAGCCCATGGATCCTGCTGGATCTGAGGTCTAGCCTCCAAATCCCCATGAAACTAACTCTCCTGCCTTTTTATTTCTTAAGCCAGTTGGAAGAGGAATTTTGCAAATTACAACTGAAAAGGTCTTCCTACACAGAGCAGATAAACTGTATTGACAGAAGGGAAATAATTTTCCTGGATAAGTTAGTCTGATCAGTATTAATAAAAATCCACACCTCAGGCTCACATCTGCCCTGATCAACTTATCTTTCTTGCTGAATTGATGGCCTCTATTCACGACTTCAGTTAAAATGATAAAACACCACTGTGGTTATAGAACATGGCCAGGTGGCTGCCCAGACTACTGTTTTTCAGATCGATCCTTTTAAAAACTATTCACCATGATTATGTCCTGTATTTTAGGCATTTGAGTCCTTTCATCCCAAAGAATCCTGAAATCGTTTCCTATCTGTACCAAGAATCATATGAGTGTTAGTCACTTTATTCATATCTGAAATATTATCTCTCTCCTCAGCTCTCTCCCTTCCCTCTGGACAGAAAGAAGCAGTGGTTCTTAGAGAAGAGAAATGTTAAGGAATGTACCTTCCTGAGAAGGAAGAAAATTCTAATTAGTCACCACATTCTCATTTCTATTACAAAATAAGGGAGATTGTCATAAGTGACAACTAAAGATGACCCCTCAGAACTTACCCCCACTACAAACTCTTTGGAGTTGACATGAGGCAAAAAAAAAAAAAAAAAAAAAAAAAAAAAAAAAAAAAAAAAAAAAAAAAGGAGGATGCAGGAATGCAGCAGCTCCTGAAAAATCCCACTGTCTTCAAGAACATTATCAATTTGCCTTCTTCATTTTATCTCCATGGGCAACTTTTCAAGAGTCAAGGCTGGGTGGTGTTCACTGTAGGAGTATGTGTTAGCAAAACTAATTTCAGCATATGTATAAAAAATTTCCATCAGCTGCTTGCTGCTATCAGATGTCACACTACCTGTGAAAGCTCTTTGAGGAATTGCATTTTAACTTCCTGCTCTGTTTTTCAATGAAACTGAGATCTCTATTTGCTAGCTGCCTTGCCTGTTGGGTTCTTTTTGATCCCAGTTTTGACCCTGCTAATGTGTCTTTAAGTGCCAATAGCAATTTTACATCCTGTTAATATTCTTCCTAGGTAAGAATCTCATTTTCTATCTCTGTAGACTTCCATGGGTAAAAATGCCAAGTTTCCATTTTTCAGAAATATTATATCCTCTTCCACCCACCACAGAAAGAAATTAGACAGCCATAGGAGTTAAATACAAGTGAGGCAGGTCAGCCTACCCCTTTTAAACAAAAGTTCAGGGAAGAAATATTTCAGACACTAGGAACCAGGGGGCACAGCACTTTAGTTCCATCTTAGTTTTGTCAGTATTAAATACAAAAGAGTCTTAGGACTTAGAATCAGGCCTTTTTTGGGAAGCTTCTGGATCATTTAAGTCCAAAATATGTTGAACAAGGGCCAGGCATTGGACTACATGATATTGAAAGAAACTTGCCTTCTTTTCTAGGCCGGTAGAGCTTCTTTTCTGGCTTGGTGGAGTATGTAAGTCTGAGCTATCTGTTGCAATATTGTTTTTTGTAGTAAATATTTGTGATTCTTTTGCCTGTTCCACATTTCAATCCCTTGTCCATGTTTGGGAACTCGTTTAGGTAGGTGGCAGAACTTGCTTCAAAATTTAGAATTTGAACAGCTGGGCATGGTGGCACATTCCTATAGTCTCAGCTACTCAGGAGGCTGAGGCAGGAGGTTTGATTCAGCCCGGGAGCTGGAGGCTGCAGCGAGCAATGATCACTACTGCACTTCAGCCTGGGTGACAGAATGAGACCCTGTCTCTAAAACAAAATTAAATACATACATACATACATACATACATACATACACACCCAGAAAAGTTGAAAATGCCAGCTTTAATAGCATTGCTTTCAGCCAGGGATCTAGGTTTTGTTAATTAGATGTACCTGACTTGAATTTTGAATTGGGAGTTAGTGACCCAAAGAGAGGACCTGGGAAGACTCCTCTCCACCTCTGTGTGATGCTGGTGGAGGCTAAAGCAGGTTGACCTCCAACTACAGCAATAGAAGGGGGACCAAGGCAGACCTAGAAGTCAGCACTTAGTCATTTGGGGCATTGTTCCTGCAAGGTGGCCTCAAACCAGTCCTTCAGCCCTCCTAGAGGTTCTGTGAACAACTTAATATTCTTTTTATTATCCTGCCTCTGCTGATATATATATATATATATATATATATATATATATATATATATATTTATATATTTTTTTTTTTTTTGCAGTAGATTTTATTGTTTGCAACTAAGAAGGCTGGGGATCTAAGTCATGGAGAGTGCCCTTTGGAAATGGAGAGAATGAGGTCAATTCATGTAAAGAAGTGGAGTTAAGGCAGAGGGGGGTGAATCTGCCAGAGCTATCTGGGTCCTTATAGGCTCTTAGTCTGGCTCTCACTCTAAATTTTCCAGCCTGTGAGCTATCAAATACCCAGTTTTGTTTGAGCTGGTTTGAGGTGGTTTCTGTCACTTGCAACTAAAAGAGTTCTGGCAAACACAGATGAAAGCAAATTAATATTACATATCAGGAGTCTCAAGAATGTTCATCCCTTTGACCTGGTAATCATTTTTCTATTCTTTGGAAATAATTAAAAATGTTAAAAAACAAAACCAAAATAATTGATGGGGTTGGGCAAATGGTTGCATAAAAAGTGCCTTTAGATGACAATATCCACAAAGCTGGAGGTACTTGCTGCCAATTCCATGGTTGCCTTTTTCATCCCTTTCATGTTACCTTTTGGAGACATTTTCATTGCTGCCTTAGTTTTATTCTGTGTCTCTCTGGAGAGCTTTTCCCTGCTTCTCTACCTGGAGTCTTTGGAAACTGCTTTTTGAGGCTCAAAATTGCCATAAACTGTGAAACCATGTAAATGCTTATTTGCTTTCAGACCAAATTGCTGTTGAGCGCCAGAGGTCTGATAGTGCCCTAAACGGGCCACGTTGTAAAACACCACACATGATCTTGGATGTGTTCATGTTTCTAATGGAATTCTTTATGCTGCAGCCTGGTGTGGAGGCTTCTGACCCAAGCCCAGCAAACTGATTACAATGGCCGGGGCAAGAAGCAAGGCAGTTTGGTGAAATATGAAGTGCATGGACCGAGAGTCAGGAAACCTGGAGTTTGGTCCTTGTGTGTGTTCCTTGCAAACTGGGTGACCTTGGAAAGTTCCATTTTTCTCGTTAGGCCTATGCTGCACATTTGTATAAGAAGACATTGGACCAGATGTGTTTTATGGCCCTTTAAAGCTCTCAGCACCTATGTTTTATGATTCCTTATATGGTGGCATTTTAAAAGAAAACCCATGATAAACTTGGTTTGGAAGTGCCTTTGATGTACTACTCAATCCAGATCAAGCCTCAGGCAGAGTCATGAGAAGAATTTGCTTCAATGCATTCCCCTGGGATGAAAACCTGTCACTGAGTGCTTAGAGATGAGTCCCCTGAACCAACTCGTAAGAATGTTGGCCTGACTGCACCTCAATTCTGCTCCCAGCTGGAGCCATTCAGGGAGGTGGTCTGAGTTGACTCTGGAACAACTAATGATTCAGCCTTACAGGGTTCTGCCTAGTCTTGAGAAAAACCATCTGAAGTAGATGTTATGGTTTTACAGAGGAGGAAACTGAGGCTCCAAGAGTTCTAGTGACATCGAGCACATGAGAGACATGGATTCAAACACAGGTTTTTTTTTTTTTTTGAGATGGAGTTTTGCTCTTGTTGCCTAGGCTGGAGTGCAGTGGCATGATCTTGGCTCACTGCAACCTCCGCCTCCTGGATTCAAGCGATTCTCCTGCCTCAGCCTCCCAAGTAGCTGGGATTACAGACATGTGCCACCACGGCTAGCTAATTTTTGTATTTTTAGTAGAGACGGGGTTTCACCATGTTGGCCAGGCTGGTCTCAAACTCCTGACCTAAAATGATCTGTCCACCTTGGCTTCTCAAAGTATTGGGATTACAGGCATGAGCCACTGTGCCCGGCTGGTCTTTTGGTTTTAATGCCTGTGATGTTTCCCTGCCTGAAAACATCCTGCAGGTGAACATTGTTGAAGTGAAGAGTGAGGTGCTCATTCAGAGAAGGTGACATTAGACAGACCCCCACCCCAAGTTTTTTTTAATGTTATAGTATAGCACCTTCAGAACATCAGCTTTGGCCAAATCCAGGTTTGTCTCTTGCTCTCTGTGTGCCTTTGAGCAGGTTAGTCTTTCTGAGCCTCAGTGTCCTTACCTGTAAAATGGGAATAGAGATAATAGTACCCACCTCACATAGGGGCTGCAATAGTTAAACAGAAGTGCTTAGCATACTGGGTTTTCAATAAGGTTAGCGATAGGTGAAGGGTTCAATGTGCATGTCCAATTTGCAGCAAGTTCTACTGCAAATTTACTCTTCCACTTTCAATTTACTCTTAAATTCATCCACTTCTCTGCATTACGGCTACTATCTTAGTCCAGGCCACCCACCCAGAAGACCAGAATTGGTCTTCTACTGTCATTATTGTTTGCAGAAATTCATTTCCCACACAGGAGCCAAAGTAGGGTTTTTTTGTTTGCTTGTTTCTTTTTAGATATTAACAATATTTTGTAATTCAAGATCAATGCAATATCTGTTCAAAGTAACAACTTTGGTATTTAGGGAATAAATTTTATGATATGATTGTTTCTAAAATTGGTTTGGTATATCATGTTGCTCTGTAAAGGACTTTTATGAAACAGCTGTTATATAAAAGAATTGGCTGTCTCAAAAGAAAAAGACAGCCAAAGCTTTCTTAGTCAACTTAATTTCATTTGATTAACTCATACAACAAAACTTCTATCTTTGCTGCCTGATAGTTATGAAGAGGAGACATGAGTTGCTACAGTTTACACCAATTCTAGCACAATCTTCTTCTCCAGTAAGATCTGGAGGAGAAATAACCCAATCTTTCATTTGAGAGCGGATATACTGAAGCCATCTGAAGTAAGCTCTGTCACATTTCCTTGTCTTTAACTCCCAAATTACCTAGGTAACTTATTTCTTTCTTCCTTCCTTGCCCCTTCACAATCCTTCTTTCTTTACAGAAGTAACTTCCAGATCTGTGGTCTTGATCCTTCCCCTTCTACAAGCTTTTTATGGATTATTCCCATCACTTCTTTCCTTTTCATTTAACAGTAGTATACATCTATAATTTCTATATCTTAACCCCTTTGCTCCTTCCCCTCTACTTAGAAACATGCTTAGACATTAAAGCAAAAGATGGCCAGGCGCAGTGTCTCGTGCCTGTAATCCCAGCACTTTGGGGGGCTGAGGCAGGTGGATCACTTGAGGTCGGGAGTTTGAGACCAGCCTGGCCAACATGGTGAAATCCTGTCTCTACTAAAAATACAAAAATTAGCTGGGTGTGGTGGTGCACACCTGTAATCCCAGCTACTCGGAGGCCTGAGGCAGGAGAATTGCTTGAACCTGGGAGGTGGAGGTTGCAGCGAGCTGAGATTGGGCCACTGCACTCAGGCCTGGGTGACAGTCTCGCTCTGTCTCAAAAATAAAAAAATAAATAAAAATAAAAAGGCAAAAGAATGCTTTCTATCAATCCTGTTACATCTTGAACTGTTATTTAGTGACTCTTCTTCCAGCTTTCTCTATGACACCTATACCCTTGCTACTCTGGGTGTGGTTCGAGGACCAGCAGCAAAGGCATTACCTGAGAACTTATGAGAAATTCAGAATCCCAGATCTGCCGAATCAGTATGTACATTTTTAACAGGGTCCTCAGCTAATTTATTAAAGTTTGGGAAGTTCTGGTCTATTCTGCACATGCTTCCACACTCCTTTATCTTCACTTACCCTTTTGGAATCTGGCCTCAATTTTCTCCCTATCCTGTCTCCCAAACATAAACTTTATTCCAAGTTATAAAGTTTGAATGGCCTTTTTATCAGACTACAGCTTCCTTGATCTCCCCATAACTAAACCTACCCTGTGTTTCTTTCCAATTCTCTTCTTTTGGATTATATGATATGATCACACAAAGTAACATTTTATATGACATTGAATTATAGACATGTATGGCTGACCATATATGCTTATGTTCATCTATAGTAGATAAAACATAGCTCTGCATGGTCAGGTACTTCAATCCTTAATGCCCTTCCGACAGGGAGAGTGGGAAAATTTTGCTCTACTTCTCTGACAAGTTTTGGTACTGGAAGCTCATTTTATATTCTTCCCACCTTTCTAATACCCTGATCTTCCTCTTTCTCTTCAACTTTTATTTTAGATTCCTGTCCATGTGCAGGTTTGTTACCTGAGTATATTGTGGGATGCTGAGGTTTAGGGCGCGAATGATCCTGTCACTCAGGTACTGAGCTTAGTACCCAATAGATAGTTTTTCAATCCTTATCCCCCTCTTTTCCTTCCCCACCTAGTAGTCCCCAGTGTCTATTGTTGCCATCTTTATGACCATGAGTACCCAATGTTTAGCTCCCACTTACAGGTGAGAATGTGCAGTATTTGGTTTTCTGTTCCTGGAATAATTCACTTAGGACGAGGGCCTCCAGCTGCATCTATGTTGCTGCAAAGGACATGATTTTGTTCCCCAACTGAAAATCAGGTCAGTTTTTGAACTGAAAATCAGGTCAGGTTATTCCCTGCTTTAATCTTTCTCATTACATCTAGTACCCAACCCCCTTCATTACTGATATAGTCTGTATATTTGTCCCCACCCACATCTCATGTTGAATCATAATCACCAGTACTGGAGGTGGGACCTAGTGGGAGGTGATTGGATCATGGGGGTGGATTTCTTATGAATGGTTTAGCACCATCCCCTTGGTGCTGTCCTCATGAGATCCAGTCATTTAAAAGTGTGTGGCACTTCCCACCACCTCTGGTCATTTAAAAGTGTGTGGCAACTCCCCGACCCTCTCCTCTCCTCTCTCTCCCTCTCTCCCTCTCTCTCTCTCTTGCTCCTTGCTCCTGCTTTCACTATGTGACATGTCTGTTCCTACTTTGCCTTCTGCCATGATTGTAAGCTTTGTGAGGTCTCCCCAAAGCTGATGTTGGAGCTATGCTGCCTGGACAGCCTGCAGAACCATGAGCCAATTAAACCTCTTTTCTTATAAATTATCCATTCTCTAAATGTAAAACCCCAAACTATAAAAATCCTGGAAGACAACCTAGGTAATACCATCCTGGACATAGGAACGGGCAAGATTTCATGACAAAGACGCTAAAAGCAATTGCAACAAAGGCAAAAATTGACAAATGGAATCTAATTAAACTTAAGAGCTTCTGCACAGCAAAGGAAACTATCAACAGAGTAAACAGACAACCTGCAGAATGGGAGAAAATATTTGCAAACTACGCGTCTGACAAAGGTCTAATATTTGGCATCTATAAGAAACTTAAATTTATAAGAGAAAAACAAACAACCCTATTAAAAAGTGGTCAAAGAACATGAACAGACAGTTTTCAAAAGATGACATAATGCATCCAACAAGCATATGAAAAAAGCTCAATATCGCTGATCATTAGAGAAATGCAAATCAAAACCACAATGAGATACCATCTCACACTAGTCAGAACAGCTATTATCAAAAAGTCAAAAAATAACAGATGCTTGCGATGTTGTGGAGAAAAGGGAATCCTTATACACTGTTGGTGGGAGTGTAAATGAGTTCAACCATTGTGGAAGGCCATATGGCGATTCCTCAAAGAGCTAAAAGCAGAACTACCATTCCACTCAGTAATCCCATTACTGGGTATATACCCAGAGAAATATAAAGCATCTACCACAAAGACACATGCACATGAATGTTCATTGCAGCACTGTTCACAATAGCAAAGGCATAGAATCAATCTAAATGCCCATCAATGACAGATTGGATAAAGAAAATGTGATATATATACACCATGAAATACCATGCAACCACAAAAAGAATGAGATCATGTCTTTTGAGGGTACACGGATGGAGCTGAAGGCCATTGTCCTTAGCAAACTAATGCAGGAACAAAAAACCAAATACGGCATGTTCTCACTTATAAGTGGGATCTAAATGATGAGAACACATGGACACAAAGAAGGGAACAACAGACACTGGGGTCTACTTTAAGGTGGAGGATAGGAGGAGGGAGGGGAGCAGAAAAAGTAACTTTTGGGTACTAGGCTTAATTCCTGGGCGATGAAATAACCTGTAAAACAAACCCCTGTGACATGTGTTTACCTGTATAACAAACCTTCACATGTACCCCTGAACCTAAAATAAAAGTTAAACAAGTAAATAAATTACCCAGTCTCAGGTATTTATAGCAATGCAAGAATGGCCTAACACAATTACCATGGCTTCTTGGTCCCTCTGCATCTTCCCTTGCAGCTTATCTCATGCCACTCGCCTCAGTGCTTATCACCCCTCAGCCACGTGGGTTTTCTCTCAGTTTCCAGAACTCAGAACTTGCCAAGTCCTCTCCGCTCTCTGAGAACAGGGTCAGGACGTTCTCCCTCACTGGAACCCACCTCCCTGCTTTCCTCTCATCCTTCAGGTATCAGCATAAATGCCTCCCTTAGAGAGGTCTTTTTTTGACCATGCTAATCAAATATCTTTTCTTTTATCCTCCATTTCATACCCTTGTCTATATTTAGTTTATATAGCAGACATATTGCAATTTGCAATTATTTTTATTATTTGTGTGTGTGTGTGAGAGAGAGAGAGAGAGAGAGAGACTGTTTGTGTTCTGCCTATATTTCTTCAGAGCCTTTACCATTTCTGTGCAATTCAGCTTCACTTCCAATAGCTGGCACTTATGATTTTGTTGAATGCCTTCTACTGAGCTTCTAGAATGTACTTTGCCTCTGGGGGCAGCTCTTAACCAATGACTAACAGGTATGAGGGTATAAATACCCCAGATCTCTCATCTCTTGGCCAGCATAGTTCTAAGGTCTGGGTTTTATACTGTTTCCCAGAGTTTCCTCAAAAGATTAAGCTTTATTGCCCACTGCAGTAGCTGGCCTCATAACACAGCTTTCTTGGCCACCCTCTCTTCCCTATATGATGCCACCACTCCCCTGCCAATGTCCTTACACCTCCCAAATAATCTATAAGCATTCAATCCTCATCTCAGGATCTGCTTCTGAGGGGAACCCAGCTAAGATCATAAACTTTTTTGTTCTTTTTATCTATCCCAATAGAGTATACATTACACGTCTGTCTTGTTCATGGTTATATCCTAGAGCTTAGTTTAGTGTCTGACACATAGTAAGCACTCAATATACATTTGTGTAGTGAGTGAATATTAGTGGTTATTATTATTGAAATGTAGAATTTCTTCCTTTCACTGAGTTGTGTTACACTGGTAGCTTACCATACCCCCACAGAATGTGAGATATGCCCTGCAGAACTTAGAGGAAGAAAAGTTGTTTTTTTTCTATAGTGCTGTTAAAAGTAGCACTACTATTAAGATATTGTTTTAGCAAGGTTTGTTATGGCTAGTGGCTCTTTATGAGAAGGAATCCTAAGAAAGATTCTCCAGGATTGTGGCCATTCTTCCTGGTACGACCTGAAACCCCAGCATGTGGATACTTTAGAGATGTTTTAGGCAACAAAACCCCATTATGCTTATTTGCGGGTGGTTTAAAGAGAGCAACTGAACCCTGGACCAGGGACCCTCAGTGGAATAAGACAGATACTTATGCAGAGAGAGTGGCAATAATAATATTAAATAATAACAAAAATAATTAACATGTGCTAAGTGCATTTATGGGCCAGTCCTCAAGTGTATTTGTTAATCTCAGAACCAATGTAGGTGGTAGGTTACACATAATTCCCATTCTTGATTAAGAGATTGGGGCTCAGGGAGGTTGACTTATCCAAAGTCATACAGCTATCAAAAGGTAGAACTGAGATTTGAAACTAGCTATTATAACTTCAGAGCCCCTGTTCTTACCTAGTCCTCTATCTTGTCCCCTGGGTTAGGAATACTTAAAACTGGTTCAATAGGAGAACTAAGTGAAGTAGTCCAGCCTGGAGAAAATAAGATTGAAAATAAGTTGTTAAAATAAGATGCAACCCTCCTGAGTTGACTTCAAAGAGTGGCAGATGCCCATGGAAGAGTGGGCAGATGTGTTTCATGTGGCTTAATTTCAGGGAGACTTTTCTAATATTGCTGTTCAGAGGTGGAGGAAATAGTATGTGCTCAGACACAGAAAACTTCCCCAAACTGGAGATTCAAATTGACTGGGTGTGTGGGCCTCTCAGTGGGAAGTCAGTGAGAGGACTGAAGCATAGGAGGGGTGGCTTGGAGGACCTTCAAGATGTCTTGCAGATGTGAGATTTTAGAATGCAAAGGAATTAGAAGACTCACGGAGTCCCTACATATGTGGCTGGTACTATGTAGTTTTAGAGAACCAAGATTTAAACTGGTAACATGACTTGGGAGAAATTTACTAATGCCATGTTAATATAATAAACAAAAAAGATATGTGCTATGCATACTCTTTGCATGAGGGAGGCAGAGCTACTGTGCTGCAAGATGAGCCAGCATAAGTGACAGTCAAGAATGTGTGCTTAGAGTCAGTCTACATGGGAAGCTTGCCCAAAGTACTCCTGAGCCTCTTATCTGTAAACAAGTGTTGCTCTGTGGATTAAATAAGCTTTTGCGGGTAAAGGATTTAGCACAGGCTCTTGAAGATGGTAAGCATTCAAAAATGTTAGCCATCTTTCTGAGAACTTTTAAATTTATAATTTTTTCTTAAAAACATAAATGCAAGTATTTCCATATCTTCTGCATACTCTATAAAATATGAAAAGAGAAAGTTTTAAATTTGGGTTGCTGGAATATTGAGACTCAGAGAATTTGAAACTTTTTCCATAACCATAGTAAGGTTAAGATTTATTAAGCACTCAGATACATTTCATGTCACATGGTTGGTTTTCAGCTAAGACAGGATTGGAAGCAGAATTTCCTGAATTTCAGGCTCTATTTTTCCTCACCTACAATGAACCATTTTGCCTGTGCATATAATGGGTTTCTCTTAGGAATGAAATATATTTTGTCCTGAATCTGTTTACATTTCAGGAAAAGCAGATCAGTTCTGGACCAGAGCTTGTCATATTCGAGATAAAATCTCTCTCCCAAATATCCCTCCCTTGCACATTTGATTTCTGATTGGCTTCCCTCCCTTTTCTCCTCCTTCTTCTCTGGTTTTTATTTCTACTGTCCAGATCACATGTGTTCCTTTTCTGCCTTTTTTCTTCTCTAGCTCCCTCTTTTCTCTCACTGAATTTCCCCTTCTCCCGTTTCCCTCTCTGTTTACCTACACTGATTTTTACTGCTTAACGTTCTTAAATTTCTGACCAAGAAGTACCCAGTGAAGACACAGCATATAATTAACATGGAGTTAGATTGGCTAGGGATTAAATCATGCTCCAGAAGCTTATCAACAACATTAGAATGGTAATGTTGGTGCCAAAGGATTCAACCAGCAATGGCAGCTAGTGCAGGGCTCCATGAGGTTGCAAAAGGGAACAACACACCAGTCTTGGTCACCTTGGTTAGAACCCAGCCCTTGGATTCAGGCAGACCTGGTTCAAGTTCTGACTCTGCACTTCCTAAGAGTTTCCTCATCTGTAAAGTGGGAAAATACCACAGACCTCCAAGGACAGTTGAGAGAATTAAAGAAGACACGTTTCTTTGGCTCAGTTCTGGGCACATGGTGTGAGCTACATGATGGTAGTAGTTATGAAGGTGATGATTAGCAACTATATCCACCTCTTCTTTGGCTCCTTTCTTTTCTGGTCCCTCCCTCCATGCCCAATCAGTGAGAATAATCATTCCACTTGGTTATGTTGGCTTGATTCTCCAGGCTATGGGATAGCAACTGGAATGGGAAGGTAGGAATCCCAGGAGTATCTCAGCTACAAAACTATGTTGTGAAAAAAATGCCAGTGTTTGAAAAGCTGCAGAAAACAAGAACAAAACAATAAAAAGAAATACGTTTAACTGCAAATTATTTTTCTTTCTAATACAAAGAGAAGTAAAAGAGGGAGATGGTAAATGTTTCTTTTTCCCCTGTTAAAATACAGCCTCCTGCATCCTGGATCCTTTTTAATCACCTCTCAATAGGAGGAGAACACTGCTGTCTTCTTCCATTGTTCTCTCCCTCTATTCCTCCTTCCCTTATGCATCAAACCCATCTACTCGGCTTTCTCTCATCCGTGGGAATTCACCACTCCCAAGAGAAATTTGGAATCCAGAAGATTACCTCTCCTGCTTCTCCAGAGAGCTGGGAAGGGAAGTTTTCTCTTCTGTCCCTCCATTTCTCTGCCATTCCTGTTTATTAAGCAAAAGTCCCAGATAAGATTTACTGCCACTTTGCCTTTCTCATATCCAGGCAGCTCGTTAATATCACAGACTAACACCTTTCCTGAACACAGCCCTGCAGAGTTCTATTCCTGCTCTGTGCCCTGTGATTCTGCTGTATCGCCTTGGCAACCAATTAAAATACTTTAATGTGTACAGCGATATTATTCTTAATTCTGCAAAAACCAGGGCGACCTGCTCAGAAGGCTTGGGCATGCCGGTCAGTTGGTGTTCTCCTTAGTATCTGGCTGCATTCTGGTTTGACTTCTTTTTTCACCTCCCAATTACCTCTGAATCCCCTGCAAGCACCTACGTGTCATTCCTAACACACCTGGCCTCAAGTCAAGCAACACCCTCATCAACAAGGCAGGGGCTGGAAGAGATCCTGGGGACGAAATTGTTGATATGTCTCCTTTCGTTTAGCCTCAAGGGAAG
Organism: Symphalangus syndactylus; assembly: GCF_028878055.3. Lineage (NCBI taxonomy): Eukaryota > Metazoa > Chordata > Mammalia > Primates > Hylobatidae > Symphalangus > Symphalangus syndactylus. The sequence continues at coordinate 40,924,928 of NC_072429.2, forward strand.
ATACCAGGAGCTCAGCCACGAGGCTGGCTAATCTAACTGCAGTTTCTTGCAATATGGCAAACAGTATGCATTCAATAATTAAGTATTTAATGAATGCTGATTGCATTTCAGGCCCTGTGTTAGGTACAAAGGAGGACAAGATACCTCCTTACCCATGGAGCTTATAGTCTAGTAGAAAAGAGACATGAACAGACAGCACTGTACAGTCTGATACGTGCTGTGGAGGCTGGAGGGTAGCACTGGAGACTCTGGGAGCCAGCGGAGGAACCTAAGACCAACCTGGGTTTGGGACAGAGGGCTGACTTCCAGAGGAACAGAGGCTACACTGGTACCTGAGGATGGGTTGCCATCAGCCACATGGCGAGTTTCCCAAGTAGCTGGACAGTTTTATTCCTGCCTTCTCTAACACTGGCAGTTTGTCTGATGCCCTCAGCTAGGTGGTCTTCTTCAGACACCCTGGGATTATTTGCCTTATGTCTCCTGTCTCCAGGCTAATGTTTTCCTAATAGCCTTTCAGGAAAGGGTGACAGTGAATGATCCACGTTCCCTTACATCTACTCTTGGTCCCTCTATGCTGTGCATTCAAGTGGCACCTGAGAGGCACATTTTCCAAAGTGAGCGGTGTTGGGGCCATGAGGCCAGGACTCACCGCCCAAATTATGTGCCCCGCAATGCATTCTGAGGTTTGCAATCCTCAGTGTCATGGGTTTCTGTTGATGCCTATTTTTAAAAAGTACAACCTCAAAATCTTCCCTAAACATTCCCACACCTAGAGGGATGATAAATTTTGATGTGTAATCATATTTTCCTATTTTGTTTTATTAATATTTACACCTACAGAACACAAACCTCTTGTATAAAGTGGAGATACCAGTAGCACCATTCTCAGTGGGCTGTATGTAGAGTTAAATGAGATTCTGTAGGTAGAGCCCAGTGAATGACACATAGTAAGTTCTCCATATATCTACTCTGTTTGTAGAGTTAACCAGTTCTTCATCTGTGCTCTTGTAACGCATGTGAACACCTTTATTTTAAGATTTATTAACTGCGTCATGCATAATAAGTAGGATGCAGTTAATAAATCTTAAAATAAACTTTAAAATAAAGTTTAAGTGGTATGTGGTTTACGTAAAAGACCACAAGCTATTTGAGGACATGGATCCTGTCTCTCTCACTTTTGGAGCCCAAGCAAAGGGATTTTACCCATCAAAGGCATCTTATGTGTGTCTGTTGAACAAGTGAGACCCGGGAAATATTAATAATAACAATGCCTGACATTGATTGCCGCTGCGCTTACTATGAGTCAGGCCCTGTGCTATAAGCTTTATAAGAATTACCTTGATATATCCTCCAAGTGATGCCATGATTTTTATTATCCCCATGTCTATAGCACAGAGAAATAGCAGTCCAACTGTGGTGGGCATAATAGCATGTGAAAAGAGAAACCTACCTGGAGGAGTACAAGCAGATAGCCAATCATACTGGGAGCTTATTTGGTGCCAGGCCCTGTGCTAAGTACTTTATAGGCATCATCTCATTAAATCCTCCCAATAACCATATGAGGTGAGCCTTACTATTTCTATTTCATAGTAACAACGATCAGAGTCACTAAGTAACTTGCCCAGAAACACACAGCCAGTACTCATGAATGGACAGCATTATCTTGTAAACATTAAGTAAACATTATCTTGTTTACTTGTATCATCAGATGTCTAAGGTCAGAAGCAGCAGAAAATTGGAATACATATTTTAAAAATAATACTAAATACCTATTCCTATTATTCAGAAATAATTTAAATACATATGATTTTATTTTAAATATATATATACATACATACCAGAGGCTGTGGAGAGGACAGAATGGGAAGTTATTGTTCAATGGGTACAGAGTTTCAGTATGGGGTGATGAAAAAGTTCTGGAGATGGATAGTGGTGACACTTGTATAACAAGATCAATGTACTTAATGCTGCTGAACTGAACACTTAGCAAAGGCTAACATGGTAGCTTTTATGTTATGTGTATTTTACCACAATAAAAAATATAATTGTTGAAAAAACTGATAAAATTAGGCTTTGGCAGCACAAGTACAGGGGCCATGTTTCTACTGGAAACACTGTCTTCCCTTCATATTGGAGGCCAGGTCAGTTCAACTCATAAACTCAGTGGCAAATTCTTTCAGAGCCTCTTCCTTTCTGTCACTGGTATCCCTATGACTAAGTGTCAGTTAAGATGAAGTGTTTCTCTCAAGATCAAAGAGCACATGAAATTTGTGGTGTATGATGTAAGAGTTTAGTCATATGCAGAGTGGCACTGCCTATCTTCTTAGGGTTAGCGACTCATGAGCTAAGAGATCTTGAAGCTGGCCCACTGTATTTTCCTGAGAATGATGTTCATCACCCAAAAAGGCATTTAATAAGGTGATTCACAGCAAGAATGTTTCAGTCACCACATGACTTTATGCCTAATATAGTGTGCCACTTGTTTCTCAAATAGCTCTGTAATGGCTCAATTCATAAAGGGTTCATTTCTGCATAACGAGGAGTTATTTCATGATCCCATGAGGTCTACCACAGGCAGGATTGTGTTTATTTATTTACTCTTCCATTAAAAAAAATTCCTAATATGGGCCAAGCTGTGGGCTGGGTGCTCTGAGCACAGTATTCAGAGATAAGATGAGCTGCCTGTTCTGTATGTGCTCGGTAAAAAAATCGAAGAAATGACAGAGATCTGAGATGAACTCAGCTACTATTTGAGTACTGGTGTGAGCTTTCAAGACAGAGCCTGGTACATAGCAGGCACTTAGAAACAGTTTGTTGAATGCTCTGGCTTCTGAGCTGGGGATCTGGAGCAGTGTGACCCTGGGGACTGGCACAGGCCCCAGATGCGGGAAGCAGCTCATGGTGAACAGATTTATCTTTCCCTGCCCATGTTATATCACTTGCTTTGGCTGTTCTTGCTGGTGTTCATGTGTGCTAGGGGTTTCAGGTAACCTGACCATTTCAATGGAAAAGAATGGCTTTGTCTGCCAGGGACATGGAGACTGCTCCTCTGTTACCCAGTAAGCTCGGTCACCTGCTTGGAGTAGAGATAACTTCTTGTTTGGCTGCACCGAATCCAAGAAGTTGCTGTAGATACAGCTGATAGTCCTCACAATGGCAGGCAACCAGTCCGGCATGAGGGCTGCTGGAGAGACTTTATTACAGAGAATGCTTAACATGCGTCTTCCTGGTGGTAACTAGTCACCCTGATAGGAAGGCAAGTATCTAGTCACTCTGTCTCTCCTCGATCTGTTTCCTTCCCTTCTTGTTCAGCTTCAATTCTCATTCAAGATATCCCTGCCCTATCCTGCCTTTTCTAGGTCCACATGCCCAGAACAGACCCTGCCTTTTCTTCCCTTGACCATACACTTCCTGACTTTTAAAACATCTTTTTGTTTTTCTAGGAAGTTTCTTTTTATCAATCAAACTTCATTTTGTTCAAACTGAATTGCCTCGCCACCTGATATTTTCATAAACCATCATTTCTTGAGTCTAAGAATTCTTTGTCTTTATCAAGTTTATTGGGTTATAATTTACATACAAAAATGTACCCAGTTTAAGTGTCTACTTTGATGCTTTGGTAAAACTATATACCATTGCATAAAACATTTTCATTATCCAAAAAATCACTATAGTTTATGGTTTTGTCTTTTCTACAATTTTACATAAGTGGAATAAGACAGTATGTACTCTTTGGTAAGACACTTCTTTTTTCACATCTTAACATTTCTAAAATTGGATGCATCCTACAGTGAGCATGTAACATAGTAGTGTTTCTCTTTCCCTCTAAGAACTATAACTAAAGAGACAATACGTCTTATAATGAATACCTTAAAATCAATATCAATATGCCTAATTTTGATACATATATGTCTATATATATGTATGTTTGTATACATGTATACTGACTAGTTGGTTTACCAATTAGTCTTGACTGGTTTCGGCATTGAGGAGGTGAGAATCTTTGCTTTGCTGTGTAGGTTACCATAGTGCCTATAGCTGAAAACTGGTGGGAACTAAATAAATACCGCAGAGGGTGGCAATAGTGAGTTTCCAACCGTTTCCTAAAAATATCTTTTGCATTATGACTGAGCATGTGAAGTCTGAGACAGCGTTTCTCAAATTTTGTTCCATGGACAATTAATATTACTAAGAGGCTAATACAATAAAAGGGAGAAGAAAGGGGTGTCAGTGCCATAGAAATTTGGGAAATGTTTCTTATTAAGCTCTCACTTAGAAATTCACAATTCATTAGCATGCTAAAACTTGCAAAAAGTCCTGCAGCAAAGGGAAAATGTTTAGTTTTACTTTAATCTCAGGTTTGTTTGACCCTGGCACTTTGTGGCACACCCATTACAGAATTCGCCATGTGAAAGACTGGTCTAAAGTACAAGCATGAATAAATAGAAGGAGAAAGAAAAGGAGAGCCAGGTGTGGTGTGTGCCGGTAGTTGTAGCTACTCGGGAAAGGATTGCTTGAGCCCAGGAGTTCGAGGCTGCAGCAAGCTATAATCGGGCCACTGCACTGCACTGCACTGTGACAGAATGAGACCCTGTCTCTAAAGCATAATTTTTTTTTTTTTTAAAAAGGGAAAAGAAATTGAGTAAAGGTTGAGTATCCGTTGGGACCAGAAGAGTTTCAGATTTCAGATTTTTTTTGGATTTTGGAATATTTGCAGAATACATACCAGTTGAGCATCCCAAATTGAAAAATCTAAAATCTGAAATTCAAAATGCTTTGATGAACACTTCCTTTGAGCCTCATGTCAGCCCTCAAAAAGTGTTTAGATTTTGGAGCATTTTGGATGTAAGATTTTCAATTTAGGGCTGCACAACCTATATTTGAGCTGGTCCCAGCTAAGCCAAAGTGATGTAACGGTGCCGGCAATGGGCCAGATGAGGATGCTCTTCAAGAGTCAACGGCTGAATAGGCACTTTTCTTCTCTCCTGAGTCTTTTTATAGTATGAAGGGACAGGTGGGCAGGCAACTTTTCCTAAGGGGAAATGAAACAACGCAAAAATATATATTGGCTAATCCCTTAGGTAACATGTCCCTAATGCACATGGCAGATAATTGAGGTTGAGTAAGAAAAACCTTATGCCCCACCCATTGCCTCAGAGCTTAGGCCGTCCTGTGGGGAGTGAGCTGTTTGTCGTGTTTGTCCACTGCTTGGCCAGACACCTATAACTGATAAAACAAAAATGAAAACAAAAAACTGAAGTAGGTAATGGAATGGCTGCCTACAACAGGGAGGAGCCCACTGCAGGGATTACCCTGCTCACTGAAACGATAGTGAAGTTTTTCCCAGAAATAGCATTGATCCAATACACATAGAAGTGAAAGGAAATCAGAGTGGGTCAGGTGAATATCAGGCAGAGACTAAAAGAAATGTGCAAGAGCTTACTTTCCTTTCTTAAAATATTGTCATACAGAAAAATTGACTTTTTTCTCTGGGCATTTATTTCTATAAATTTTAACACATACATAGTTTCATTTAATTACAACCACAATCAGGATATGTAACAGTTCTATCACCTCATTCTGCCCTTTTTTGGTCACATCCCCCCCCAATCCACAACCCCTGGCAACCACTGATCTATTTCTCATCACTACAGTTTTGTCTTTTTGAGAACTCCCTTTCCTTTTGCAATACTCTTTGGTTGCTTTTTTTTTTTTTTTTTTTTTTTAGTGGGGATCCCTGCATGTTTCTGTGTGTGTGCAAAGAACTCCAGTGCCAGCTGACTTTCTCTTCTGTTGTTACTCTTTTGTTATTTACTGTTGCTAATGTTTACTAGCTTCTGTTAAATGCCAGGCACTTGTGCTAATCTCTTTATATATATAATCTCATTTTAATCTCACAATAGCTGTATGATATATGTATGCCTTTATTATTTCCATTATACAAATCTAGAAACTGAGGATCAGAGAGGTTAAGTGACTAGACTAAGGCCTTACAGCTAACAAACAATTGAATCCTGGCACAAATACAGCCCACTTCACCATAAATCCTTAAATGCTACAGTAAGCAATAAAAGGGAGGAGACTAACTAGAAAAGGGGAGGTACACTGAGAGAGATCGAAGGCAGTGCCATTGTGGGGCCATGTGGTTATTAAAAATGTTTGTAAATGTTTGTGAAGCTGGAGAGCCATCTGGGTCTCTTGACTTCTCAACTTTATTTCCTACCTTTATGTCTTCCTCCACCTGCTGCATATGGTCCTTGCTGTCCCAGATGGCACCTATCTGCTGTTTTCAGGGGCCTGGGATGATTTTAATCCCCTTGCAGATTTAGCAAAAACCCCACTGTCTGTATCACAGCTCTGTTACAGGACACAACCTCTGAGACTCAGGCAAGGGGCTGGCCCACCTTCTGGTTTCTACCCAACCTCATTCCCTGATGTGCTTTCTGACCTCATTTTTTTCCCCCATCAGTTGCTTGCAACACCAGCTGAAAAGTTTCTAGGACAAAGCCACCTGGTCTGTGTGCTGGAGGTGGCAGGTGTGTTCTTGCTGATAAGGGGCAAGTAAGACAGAAATGTGTGTGACTGGCACGATGCTAGCAATGTAGGGAGAAAGTCCATCCCTACAGAACCCATGGCAACATTTGTGTTGGGGAATAGAGTAAGAAGCAGGAAAAAACGAAAGATAGAAAAGTTAATGAAGAATTGATGATGCGGAGGAAGTAGACCAGGTTCTTGCCCTGTGTATGGTTTTCCTTTGAAGGTGCTGTTTGGGGAAAGTGAAGTTAGTTAGGGAGTTTTCTCCTAGAATGGATCATAGCACCTTAAGGGTTCTGGAAGTGAGCTGTGAAGCCAGCACATGCTGGGAAGAATCACACATCTGAATCACGGCCACGGATCATGTGGAGGCAAACAAAACAACGTAAAAATCAGGGTACCAAGGACTGTCTCTGGATGGCACTTGCTTAATAAGGGGCTGAAAGGGTGTGTGTAATTTAGAGCAGAAAGTATTGAGTCACTTCAACAACAACCACAGCTAACATTTACTGAGCACTTAATATGAGCCAGTCTCTGTGCTAAGAGCTAAGTGACATGAATCATCTCACTTATTTCTACAACAACCCTCTGAGGTAGGTACTACCATTATCTCCAATTTACAGATAGGGAATTGGAGGACCTGAGGTTTAAGTGACTCACCCAAAGTGCACAACTGTTGAGGGGCAGAGTCAGGATTTGAATTTGGGTATTTCTCAAACCCAAGTCCACAGATTCTTAACTTCTCTGCTTTACCACCTATCCTAAATCAGAAATATTACTAAAGTGTAACAGAATGAGGAAGAAGAGAGATCAGCTATTCAGGAACGTACAGTCCTTTTGAAGGCTTGCCAAGTTCCTTTGCTTTAACTGTATTAGGGAAGGAATAAGAAGAACCAGTGGAATTTGCACCACCAGGGCCTCTTCCTGGAGGAGTCTGGTGATCTTGCCTGTTGGTTTGAAATAATTGCACAGTGTAGAAATCTACAGCTGTTTCTCAAGTTTTCTTTTTACACAATCATCTAGGGAGGGTTTTAGACATGTAGGCACAATAGGCAATTTTTTTCTCTCTATGGGCTGGCACCATGAGGTGTGACTATTGGTTCCACCCTAGAACACTGGTTGGCACAGGATGCATCAGGCCTCTTTGAGCCAACAAAAAGAGCTTGATGAGCTTGTTTTTTAGATGAGTCTAGGTGAGCAGAACAGACTTTGGGCTTCAAAAGCTCATGGACAGAAAGTTAAAAGCTTTCTGTTAAAAGCTTTTTAAGAAAGTTAAAAGACAGAAAGTTAAAAAGCTCATGGACAGAAAGCTCATGGACAGAAAGTTAAACTCTTTCAGGGTGCCAGGTTATCGGCAAGTCTTTTGAAAGAGGTATTTTACAAAATGGTGCCCTGTGACAATAGGTTATTTATGCTCTCTGAGGGGAGTACTTTATACTTAGTATTATCCTGGCCTGAGCTCATCATAGAATCAAGTTCAATAATAATACCTATTACACTCTCCTGCAAGGGCTGTAACTCCTTCTACGTTTTGTAGCATGCCTCATGCATGGCAGGGCATAATAAACAGTAAATAATAATGTTCACTGTGATAATGATCTTCCAAATGTCTTTCATCTAAGGCTCTCAAAGTGTTTTGGAGATACTAATTAGTTAAGCCTCACAGTAGCTGTCTGTTTTTATAAAAGACATCTTCCCATTTTACAGAATTTTAAATTGAGACCCAGCAAACATAAGTGGCTTGCCCAAAGTCATACAGCATGTCTAAATGAATCTTAATGATGATGCTTTGCATTTACATAGTAGATATTTTCTAAGGCAGTAAGAGTATGTTGCAAAGATAATTTTCATGCTATCCTGGAGGAAGGTGGTTAGCAAGTAGCTTTTGACTAGATTGGTTGAACTGTGGCAGAGAGGGCAAGGAACTCAGGAGGATTTGATCGAGGATGTAAGTCCATTCCCCTGACTCTCTGAACAGACTGTGGCATCCAGACAACCCTCAGTTCTCTTAACTGTGGGATGCATGGTTGCTTTCACAGTTGCAAAAAAGATAGGTAATATTTTTGGGAGCAGAGATACGTTGCAGAACAACAGCCATATTGACATCCAGAAATAGGTTTGTTCATATCCCCATTGAGGAAGGCAAAAGGGATGAGAGGAGTCACTTCGAGAAAGGATAGTTAGGACATAAAGGAATTGGGAGGTGGGGGTGCCAGCTCTGCTCTCTTGCAGAGCATCTTTCTAGCCCAGGTCCTGCCTGAACACAGGAGCCCTTGAGTTTCAGCTTCACGACAGGACTTGGTCCAGAGCAGCTTGGAGGGTGGGCACAGACGATAGTCTGATGTTATAAGTCCCTGCAAAAGAATTCCAGAGAGACCCAGTATCTTAATGGCTGTCTCTTATGTAGAACCAGCTCTCACCTCAATTCCCTGTGCCAGAAGGGCCCTAGGAGTCCGCTATAGTTCAAAAACTTGGTAGCTGTGGATCCATTCATCGCTACCTGTCCTTTGCAACACAGCCACATTGAGAAAGATGTAAACCACAAAAAAAATATTCCAAGCTGATAAGGGAACTGCCTCCTCCCAGTGTGACACTGTTTCCTGAGTGAGTGATGATACTCCGCTGAAAGGCAGGTCAGACTTCTGCAAGGTGGGGAAGGGAAGAGGTTGCTAGGTCTTAGGAATTCAAGGGGGATTTGCTGACCCAGAGATAGAGCCCTTTTCTCTACAAACAAGGCATGTTTGAGAACAATTTGCTTCCCCACCCCCACTCCGCCATTTCCAGACCTGTGGATTCTGATTGGTGAATAGACCAGGGGTAGTGGAGGGACTTAAAAAGAGTTCCAAATCCTTTTCTGGAACGTGTTCACTTACAAGCACAATGGCAATAAAAAGCCTACAGTAAAGAAATCAAGAGTCTACAGTGAAAAAATGTCCTGCTTCTTCCCACCCTCGTTGTTGAATGTTTACACATGCCCCATGGGTGGTTTAAAGATGCAGTGAACCCAGGAAGGGGTAGCTCTTAGAAGGAAAATTTCGGCTGGTTGTTCCAAATGCGTATCACAAGCCACTCCTCACTCCTGAGTAAGGAAGCAGTCCTGCAAGACCCTCCCACACATTGTTCCTCTTCAGAGCAGGGAGATGTGGGACACTGCTGCCAGCATTTAGACTCTAACGCTTGCTCTATGTAAGACTTCAAGGAATGCAGCTTTGATTTTCTAAGTATGCCAATGGCCCAAGCCACAGCTTTCCATGTCCACTTTGTTACACTGACTCCAGGAGTGACAGTGCAAATAATTCTGCTGGACGCACAAGGACCATGTCCTTCTTTCCAGATGTGCCCTTACACATTATCCCACAACAAGGCTCCTAGCCAGGTCAGATGAAGTCCTCGGGGTGTGCTTTCAGCGCTGGACAGAGCGATTCCCATTATCCAAACATGAAAAGCATTAATCTCCTGCGAGGCTTAACTGGGTCTGTTTGGTTTTTTAATTGCAGCCCCTGCTGTGTATCTTCTGTGTATTTCATTCATTTTGCAAAATGAGACACATCTGCAGAGCTCCTATACACAGCTGAAGTACTTCACAGCCCAGCCTTTGCTATCAATCAGTCCACCCACATAGACGCTTCCCTCCTGCACTATCTCCTGCGTCAAGTATCTTGATAGCTTGGAACAGATTATGAATGAGTATTGCCATAATAGCACTTTATGACTAGGGGTGGGAAGATGGATTTGGGTAAAATTCAAACAAAATCTGACATTTGGAAATTTCTGAGAGATCTCGAAAGCAACAAGCAGTTGATTTGTTTTCTCTCTTTTTTTTCCCCACCCTCCGTGCATTTATTTCCCAGGCACCAGTTTGGCCTCAGAACAGCAGAAGTGAAACAACAAAAATATAATCTAAAAGGCTTTCCTTGTTCTATTACTTTCTGGACAAGAGGAAAGGAGAACCTAGGAAGCCTTAATAGTTCTAAAGATAATTCTTAGATGGATTAGATAGGCTCAGGCTTTCATTGTATTTGAGTAAAATGATCACTGCCCACAGAAACGTATCACTGGGAAATCACCAGCAGCACTCTGGAATGTAACTAAAAGAAGATAATCTCTAGCTCCTTGTATACACAAATCCAACCTCCATGTGGACATGATATTAACAAATAAGATCTCTCTTACCCCATCCATGTGGATTCTGATATTAGGCACTAGCCGGAAAGGACTGGCCTGCAGACGTCTGGGGTTGGTCCTGCTTTTCCTGCCATCCTGCAAGGTCATCGTGCCAGGCCTGCGGAAGGAGCCCCCTCTCCCGGAGCTCTGCCCTGAGCGCACTCCATCCAGAAGGCGCACGAGCAGCAGGTTGGCCGGCAGCGCCTCGATGTTGGAAAACACGGGCGTCCTACATTCGGGGCACCGCAGCTCTTTGTGGGCCTTGAAAACCCGCTGTAGACATGGTTTGCAGAAGGTGTGCTGGCAAGGGAGGACTTTGGCTGTGACATCGAGCTTCTCAAAGCACACAGGGCACTCCAGAAGATCAAGTAATGTCAAATCATCCATTTTATTTCAACACTCCAGTTCCCACCTGGAGGGGCAGCGTCCACATGGTAGGGTCAGTTGAGCCACGGGGGCAGAGCTGGTCTCTTGAGAACGTCAGAATTCTTGCCTGCTTGAAGGAGGGAGAGGAAAGAAAAAAAATGTGACTGCTCCGAGAGGTATATCCCACCTACATTGAGGCAGTGTCTCATAAGGCAGTTTGCAAGTACTTTGTTCCGGCACCCAAGTTTCAAATGACTCATTCTGATTCAATGCTAGCAGGTATAAGACTCAACTCGTGCTTGCTGTGAGGATCAGCGGGAACATTCAGCACAAGACTGACTGCTCATTGCCTATGTGGACAGGAGAGCAGAGAAATAAACTGGCCTGCTGAAGTGGCCCCCCAACCCCTCTCTACCAGCCAGGGCGGGAAGAGGTGCTTTACCCGCTGCCTGGGGAAAGCTCCTGGACAGTCTCAATTCTTACAACAAAGCCCCCTCCGAACGCAATTTCTGCGAAGCCATCTCCTCCTCCTCCTTCCCCTAAATCTAAGTGTATCTATTATCTGCACCACATGCAGATTAGTTTAGGTGGGTAAGTTTATCTGAATCTCATGCAGATGTAGAATTATTTCCTTCACAATATGCCTTCCCACATGACTCTAGCAATGTACAAGAAAAATTTCCATTAGAAACCCATTTCCAAAAATTGTTTTGTTTTGCTTTAACCACAGATCAGGGTGCTTGGAAGCTTTGTTTCTTTTCTTTTTTCATCTTTTTTTTTTTTTTCTCTCCTCATCCCGATTACCTTAGGCTCAGAGACAATATTCCTCCCACAAGGTAAAGTAGTGCAGCCTGTTTAGTTACTTTGACATTGTTCTCAGTTTCAAATGAAGCAGATAGGAATTCTGGATTGTGGTCACGACCTGTAAAAACCGTACTGGGGCAGCATATACAGCTAGGGGTCGTGTGTGTGTGTGTGTGTGTGTGTGTGTGTGTGTGTGTGTGGTCTGAAAACAGTACTTGTTCCAGAAACAAGTTTCCTTTTGGATGTATGAAAAGAAGCCTCCAGTTTAGAAACGTCTGGAAGAAGTCAGCTGTCCCTCACAAGTGGCAGGGCTTCGGTGAGCACCGAGCCCAGAGGTTTGGCGAAAAGGCCAGTGGCCCCACTAGCGACTAGTAAGCAGGACAGACACGACGCGGGAATGAGCGATGGCGCCTCGTCTTCCTAAGCCTCCTCTCCAAAGATGTCAGCGCGGCGGCAGGCTGGGGAGGCGTGTGGGGGCCACTAACCTTGTGCGTGTAACTTCTGCTGAATTCAGCTCAGCCCCCTCCTCCGCGCAGCAGGGGTGCGCTGCTCCCTCCAACAGGCTTCCTTTCCCTCAAGCGCCGCTGCTGCCACCGCTTTGAAAACTTTAACCACTCAGTCTTACTCATTTCAAGGGATCGCCTTACCCAGCCCTGTTAACGCTTTCACTGCCAGGCTGCTGCCTACTTACGACGCTTTTGTTGTTGCGGTTGTTAACTTTATGATCTTTCCTTCAGTTTATTGAATTGTTTCTGGGAAAAGATTGTAAGAGGTAAAATATAAGCCAGTCCCTAAGGCCGAGTATTTACAAAGTTCATATTTTCACCTTCCCCGTTTTCTGTAGTATCCAAGGAATCAGAACCTGCTCCATTATAAACATACCAAAGTGATTGTGTTTATTTTAAACCTTCATAAGGATTTCCTGGGAAGGTCAAAAGTAAAAATGGTCAAGCTATGAAAAGGAGGATAAGCCGGACACCTAGAAAATATTGCTCTTTGAAAATCATAGTCAATCTCTGAATTTAGAGATAAGAGGGACTTTAGTGATCTTTTTGCTCAATCTGTTTAAGAAACTAGTGTCACACATATACACATACATGAAAAATCAAAGCACAGAGAAGCTTTTTCAAAAAAGGAAAAGCAGTGGCCTCCAAGCTCTCCTCCTGCCTGTTATCCACTGTAGTCTTTTCGTATCCTCAGATTATGCCTATGTTTCTATTTTTTGATTTATCGATAATACATTTCATGTAAAATTACAAAGGTATCTGATTAAGTGAATAATAACAATCTTACTTAATGCCAGGGTAGTCCTTATTTGTGTCAACCACTGTTCTAAATACCTTACCTGTGTTAGCCCTTTAACCCTTTAACAACCCAAGGAGACACTAAATTATTCTTTACTTTCATTTTGCACATGAGGGAACTTGAGACACAGAGGATAAATAACTCATCTCGGGAGTCACAGCTAGCAGAAGGCAAGTGGCCTGTGCTCTTAACAATGTCATGGAGTGATATAACTTTAAGAGGCTGGCCGGGTGCAGTGGCTCATGCCTGTAATCCCAACACTTTGGGAGGCCGACGTGGGCAGATCACGAGGTCAGGAGATCGAGACCATCCTGGCCAACATGGTGAAACCCCATTTCTACTAAAAATACAAAAATTAGCTGGGCGTGGTGGCACGTGCCTGAAGTCCCAGCTACTCAGGAGGCTGAGGCAGGAGAATCGCTTGAACCCAGGAGGCAGAGGCTGGAGTGAGCTGAGATCGTGCCACTGCACTCCAGCCAGGGCGACACAAAAAAAAAAAAAAAGGAGGTGAAGAGGTGGTTCAAGGGAGCTAAGCCTCCTCTAAGAGGGCAAGAGGACAAACGATAATGGCCAATACTGGCTACTCACTTTCTCTTACAGATGAGGCAGCTGTGCCCAGAAAGATCAAGGGATTCTTTGAAGTTGTCCAGTGAGTTAGGGGCAGAATTGGGACTAGAAACTAGGTGTTTGAGGCCAGGCGCAGTGACTCACGCCTGTAATCCCAGCACTTTGGAAGGCTGAGGTGTGGGTGGATTGCTTGAGGTCAGGAGTTTGAGACCAGCCTGGCCAACATGGTGAAGCCCGATCTCTACTAAAAATACAAAAATTAGCTAGGTGTGTTGGCTGGGAGTGCTTGGGAGGCTGAAGCACAAGAATCGCTTGAACCTGGGAGGTGGAGGCTGCAGTGAGCCGAGATTGTGCCATTGCACTCCAGCCTGGGTGACTAAGACTCTGTCTCAAAAAAAAAAAAAATAAAGAAACTGGGTGTTCTTTTTAAAATTATTGTTATTACTATATCTTCTCTCTAGATGTAAGGATGACAATTATTTATTATGCAGAGAGTGTTCAGATACAGCTCAATGGGAAAATCTTAAGAGGAGACCACGAGGTCTGAAAACATTGTTTACACGTTTTTCCACGTTCTTTCATGTTAGTTCCAAAACATCAAACATGCATGTGGCCCAGAACTTTAGGATGGAGCAGATGGTTATCTATTTTCTGAGCACTGAGGCCTAATTTTGATGTAGGTCAATTTCAGAGACCACTTTCAACTATTACTTTTTTAACGTCACTTTTGAGCTTTGATAACATCACATCCCATTCTGCTTGCCTGTCTCCTTCTATTAATTCCTACTTTTGAGTCTGCGCCACTAAGGAAGCTCCTTGCGGTTTACTGTCCTCTTACTCTGTTTCCCACTTAGTAAAGCTGAGTCAGTTTCCTTTGTGCGCTGCAGTGGTCTCACTCCTTAAAAAGGGATAGTCCTATGCTGGAACTCCTGTTGCAGAGATTGGCGATATTTTTCATTATTCCTTCTCTTGTTCTTAAACACACTCTATCTCCCTTACATACTCATATCTGCACCTATATGCACATGCATGCATACACTTGTGTAAGGGTGCACACACACATAATCTTAGTAGTAGTAAGCACTTGCTATGGAGTAAGCAAGTGCTATGGAGCCCTTGCTATATGCCACTGACCAATGCTAAGGTTTTAAACATATTATCTCATTGAATTCTCCCAACCACCCCATAAGATACTGTAACTTTCCCAGGGTTACAAACCTTGTGATCTGAACTCAGGTTGATCTAATCCCGGGGCCTTTGTTTCTTTTCATTTTATAAAGTCATGTACATATCATAAGCACATCCATATATCTTTACTATTTAAATCTGCACATGTTTACACATATGACCATATTGTACACACCAGCTGATCTCCGAGCCAACCCAAGACAAAATATTGATGTCAGAAAAGGAGATTGGGCCCCTCTGGGTTGTAGTCTACCCATCTCATGGCCCCTCCACACCCCTGTATGGTCAGTGGTCTTAAAAGCTTCGAACCCTCCCATCCCTGAGAAAATGCAGTCAAACCAGCTCAGTCCCAGGAAGGCAGGCTAGATCCAGTGGGTTACTCTTGTAGCAAATCTGGCAATTGAAAATCCAGCTGAATAGAATCGTGATGGTAGAATTTTAGGTTCTAATGGAGGACAGAGAAAAGGTACACTGAAGCGAGGAGTGGTCTTTCAGCACCTCTCAAACGACGCCCTGTAGGTGGTCCCCAACACCACCCACATGAGGTTAGTCTTGAAGAGAAAATTTCTTTTGAAACTTTTAAAGAAGGGTGAGAGTTTTAATGGGTATTTGTTCTGGCTTACCCAAATACTACCTTGGCATCAAATCAGATGAACATGTAGTCTTTGAAAACAAACAAAAAGGTGAACTATGCACACCTCTTCAGACTCCAGGCCACCTCCCTTCTCCCGCTGTTCCCACCCCACCAACACTCCTGTTTCTATCTGTATAGTTATGGGGTGATGATTGGCTGCATTCTTTTAAAAAATCTGTATGATATGTCTGACCTTCTGCTGTGCATATTTATGACTACATTTAGATTTATGTATGTAAAACACACAAACGAGCAAATCTGGTCATATTGTTTCCCTAGTCAAAACTCTTTAGTAGGTTTCCATGACCTTAGGATAAAATCAAATCCTTCTTCTGAACTGTCAGGCCCTGCGTGATCTGGCTCTTGCCCACCTCTCCTGCTTCAACTTATACCCCCATCACCCCCTCACTCAGCACACTCTTGACCTACTGGGTTTCTCTTCACTCTTAGGATAGTGTTTTTGTCATCAAGTATTTGTTCATGCTCTTCTTTCTGTCTTCAACACACCCTCTTCTCCTTCCTCTCTTCCTAGTTACTCTCTTCCTCCCTGCTTTGCTTTTTTAATACCCTTATCTGCAAATTTGAGCTTTAAAAAATGTCAATTCCTCCAGGGAGCCTTCTTTGATTTTCATGAGTAGAAAGTTTGTCATCCTACTTCTCCTTTATAACAGCTATCACAACTGTAACTCAGTAATTATTTTATAAAGATTTATTTAATACCCAACTCCCCCAAATAGACTGTAAGCTCCAACAAGACACACTATGTGTCTTGTTGCTCTTCGGTTCTCCTGTATCTAACACAGTGGCTGGCATGTGGTTGATACTCACTAAATGTTGAATGGGTTTATTGATGACTAAATGAATGAATGATGTTCTTAAAAATTTGTGTTTGGGCAGGCGTACCCCAAATGGTTGATTATGGTTTTATATTAGACACCTCTTGAGTGTCACTTTGAATGTTCTCAACCACACCTCTTATTTAAGCTAAGAAGTTTTCCCAGATTCAGGCCACATGCAGAGATTCTACTTGGCAGTGTCTGTCCTCAAGATCCAGCCACGTACTTCTTGCCTCCTGCCTTGGAGCTTCTCTGATGTTGCAGCATGGGACACACATGAGAACTTGCTTCACACACACATGAGCATGATCCAGAAATGTGGACCATCTTTGACTAATGGAAAGTCTGTGGATACATTTTCCCCTTTTATCCTCTGGGCAGGAAGTCTTGAGATGTCATAAAGTTCTTTGGAAGGTCTCGTGGGATGAGTACCATTCGTCCATGGGGGCTAACACAATAATGCATCTTTGTGCTAGCTTTCTCTCCTTCCGTTTCACTCCCCCATCCTAACTCCTGCTCCCAAATAAATCACTTTTAAGGAAGCAAGCCTTTGTCTCAGGCTAAGACAGTTTCTTTCCAATTAAAAATTAAATCACAAACAAGTGTGCAGATAAGTTTTGTCAATCAAATTTACTTATAGGAATTATGATTTTAGGGGTGTACTATTTTCATTTGACTGGCTCTTAGCCACTTGGTCGCAGGCTCTCTGCCATAAAGTTACTCATTTGTAAAGCACTCCTTAAATCCATCAAAGAGTTGAGGTATTTGGAAATCTAAAGTCTTAGAGCTTCAGGGTCATGAAACCTCTCTTGACCATCAATGGACCCTTGTTGCTGAAGGCCATGTTTTGCACATCTTTGCTTTCTTCACTTAGTACTTAGTATAAATCTAGATATGTTTTAAATATTTAAAGAGACCTATGTTATCTGTTTCTGTGATGTTTACCTTGCTCATATGATTTGATTTTTCTAGTGATACTGAGAAATCTTTGGGACAATTAAGAGGAGGCATGACTGGAGGACAACAGTAGAAATGTGAAGAAAATCAGACTGACAGGGGTTGAGTGGCTATTAAATACTCTGTCTGTCTTTAAAGGATATAGACCCGGGATGAAGTCAGATGTGAGATTTCCTCTCCAATCGAGGGGATGTTTGCAGTTGAGGAGTGTACTTTAAAATATTCTCATGCAATCACCAGGCCCACAGTAAAATGATCCAGACTCCTGGCCAGGACAAAGAGGCATTGTAAATTTTCTGGAGATGACTTATGGTTCTTAAATTTAACGGGAAACAGTTTGAACCAGCAGTCAAGAGCATGGTTTTGGACCAGGTGTGGTGGCTCATGCCTGTAATTCCAGCGCTTTGGGAGGCTGAGGCGGGTGGATGGCTTGAGTTCAGGAGTTCAAGACCAGCCTGGGCAACATGGCAAAATCCTGTCTCTACAAAAAATACAAAAATTAACTGGCTGTGGTGGCACATGCCTATAGTCCCAGCTTCTAGGGAGGCTGAGGTGGGAGGATCACTTGAGCCCAGGAGGTTGAGGCTGCAGTGAACTGAGATCGCACCACTGCACTCCAGCCTGGGTGACAAAGTGAGACCCTGTCTAAAACAAAACAAAACAAACAGACAAAAAGCCCCATGGTTTTGGAGACTAACAGACCTGGTTTGAATCCCAGCTCTGCCAGTTGCTATCTAGATAGATAGATAGATCACTTAGGCAAATTACTGTATTCCTCTGTTCCTTGGATTCCTCATGGATAAAGTGAGGACACTAGTAGCCTCACTTTATTGTGAGCCTTCATTGAGATGTTCTGAAGAGTCAATTGAGATGATGTATATAATAGTGCTTAATAGATGTAGGCTTCTTATCTTCTTTCTTCTTTTTCTGTAAGCAGATCTCATAAAAGAACCAGATGCCAGATGGTTCTCATTCCAACACAAACTAATCCAAAGAAAAACATGCTAGGCCATGTGATTGTTCAGTTCTTTATTGATCAAAATGCTCTTATACAATGTATCCCTAACCTCCATCATTTGCATTTTATCTTTATGCCTTTTGCCATAATCATGTACTTTTTTAAAATGTCAAATCATTTCTTACTTGAATTAATTTATTTTAAAGGGAAATTTAAAAAATACTACTATAAATGGGAAACCAGTTTCATTTGCTGCAATTTGAAGGTGAAAGTAAATGCACGTTTGATTAAAATAATAAAATATCATTGAATCCCAGTTAAATGCTATTGCCTGCCTAGATCTGAACTTGAGACCTGAGCAATTTGTGTTAAAAGGAGAGTAGTGGCTCATGCTTATAATCCTAGCACTTTGGGAGGCCAAGGCAGGCGAATCACTTGAGGCCGGGAGTTTGAGACCAGCCTGGGCAATGTGGCAAAACCTCGTCTCTACTAAAAATACAAAGATTAGCTGGGTGTGGTGGCGCATGCCTGTAATCCCAGCTACTTGGGGGGCTGAGGCAGGAGAATCAGTTGAATCCGGGAGGCAGAGGCTGCAGTGAGCTGAGATTGCACCGCTGCACTCCAGCCTGGGTGACAAAGCGAGACTGTCTCAAAAAAAAAAAAATTGTTTTTAAATAATAAATAAATAAATAAATAAAGACTAGTCCAAAACTGAGGCTTTCTCCTTGGTGTTATCAGAAAAGTGAAGGAAAAATGAAAAGAGAATAACTTTCTCCTAGTGTGATTCGGTGTTATTCCTTTTGGGTTAGGGTACCCCAGGCTATAGGATACTCTGATCTAGTGTATCATAAAGAAACTGAAGTGATTGTGAAGAACCAAAAGACAGAAATCTCCCCATTTCTGTGCCATAAATGGGGGTTTACTCACTCTACATTTGGTGAGAGATTCTTCAGTGCCTTTCTTCCTCTTGATTGTCAATAAAAAAGAATAGTCTACCAAGCATGTTTGTATTCTTTCCTCTACAGATTAGAAGGAAGTTCTAAAGGCAGATTTGTGAGAGGAGAAAGTAGGAAAGTAAGTAAGAATGCATCTTTCCATTCTATTATTATTAGAAAATAATTCTGCTGGTAAAATCCAAGTAATTAGATTTTAACTGTAAAACTGTAACTGTATTCTAGTTAATTGTATTGTGCCAATGCCAGTTTCCTAGTTTTTACAATCTATTATGGTTATATGAAAACTTATCATTGGGGGAAGTTGTGTGACGGGTACAAGGGACTTCTCTGTACCATTTTTGCAATGTCTTATGAGTCTTTAATTATGTTAAAATGAAAAGTAAAAAAAAGTTTAAGTCTAAAGCCTTAAAAATATGGTCTTACTTCTCACATTTTGATCCTAAAATACCACTTCTATGAAATTATAGTAACATAACAGATATATATCCAAGTATGTTCCTCATAGCATTACTTTTAAAAGTGAAAAGTTAAAGAAAAACAGCCTAATGTCCAACAATAGGGGAGTGGGTAAATAAATGGTGATATATATATAGGGGGGAATATTATGCAACTATTAAAAATGATAAGGAGATGCATATTTAATGATGTGAAGGATCATTCACAATTAAATGAATATTGAAACAAGTTATATGAGTTCAGGTTATTTAAAAATGATACACACGCATACATATATATAATATCAAGACTAGAAGAATGTATGCCAAAATGTTAGCAATGGTTATTTCTAGCCACTGGGCTTATTAGTTTATTTTTATTCTTAAAAATTTTGCTCATGTATATTTGTAATTTTTCTATAATGAATGTATAATACTAGTGTAATACTTTTTTAAAATTATACTTTAAGTTTTAGGGTACATGTGCACAACATGTGCCGGTTAGTTACATATGTATACATGTGCCATGTTGGTGTGCTGCACCAATTAACTTGTCATTTAACATTAGGTATATCTCCTAATGCTATCCCTCCCCCCTCCCCCCACCCCACAACAGGCCCCAGTGTGTGATGTTCCCCTTCCTGTGTCCATGTGTTCTCATTGTTCAATTCGCACCTATGAGTGAGACCATGCAGTGTTTGGTTTTTTGTCCTTGCAACAGTTTGCTGAGATGGTTTCCAGCTTCATCCATGTCCCTACAAAGTACATGAGCTCATCATTTTTTATGGCTGCATAGTATTCCACAGTGTATATGTGCCACATTTTCTTAATCCAGTCTATCATTGTTGGACATTTGGCTTGGTTCCAAGTCTTTGCTATTGTGAATAGTGCCACAGTAAACATATGTGTGCATGTGTCTTTATAGCAGCATGATTTATAGTCCTTTGGGTATATACCCAGTAATGGGATGGCTGGGTCAAATGGTATTTCTAGTTCTAGATCCCTGAGGAATCACCACACTGACTTCCACAATGGTTGAACTAGTTTACAGTCCCACTAACAGTGTAAAAGTGTTCCTATTTCTCCACATCCTGTCTAGCACCTATTGTTTCCTGACTTTTGAATGATGGCCATTCTAACTGGTGTGAGATGGTATCTCATTGTGGTTTTGATTTGCATTTCTCTGATGGCCAGTGATGATGAGCATTTTTCCATGTGTCTTTTGGCTGCATAAATGTCTTCTTTTGAGAAGTGTCTGTTCATATCCTTTGCCCACTTTTTGATGGGGTTGTTTGTTTTTTTCTTGTAAATTTGAGTTCATTGTAGATTCTGGATATTAGCCCTTTGTCAGATGGGTAGTTTGCAAAATTTTTCTCCCATTCTGTAGGTTGCCTGTTCACTCTGATGGTAGGTTCTTTTGCTGTGCAGAAGCTCTTCAGTTTAATTAGATCCCATTTGTCAATTTTGGCTTTTGTTGCCATTGCTTTTGGTGTTTTAGACATGAAGTCCTTGCCCATGCCTATATCCTGAATGGTATTGCCTAGGTTTTCTTCTAGGGTTTTTATGGTTTTAGGTCTAACATTTAAGAGTGAATCCTCCCTAACTCATTTTATGAGGCCAGCATCATCCTGATACCAAAGCCTGGGAGAGACACAACAAAAAAAGAGAATTTTAGACCAATATCCTGGATGAACATTGATGCAAAAATCCTCAATAAAATACTGGCAAACCGAATCCAGCAGCACATCAAACAGCTTATCCACCATGATCAAGTGGGCTTCATCCCTGGGATGCAAGGCTGGTTCAACATATGCAAATCAATAAATGTAATCCAGCATATAAACAGAACCAAAAACAAAAACCATATGATTATCTGAATAGATGAAGAAAAGGCCTTTGACAAAATTCAACAACGCTTCATGCTAAAAACTCTCAATAAATTAGATATTGATGGGACATATCTCAAAATAATAAGAGCTATCTATGACAAACCCACAGCCAATATCATACTGAATGGGCAAAACTGGAAGCATTCCCTTTGAAAACTGGCACAAGACAGGAATACCCTCTCTCACCACTCCTATTCAACATAGTGTTGGAAGTTCTGGGCAGGGCAATCAGGCAGGAGAAGGAAATAAAGGGCATTCACTTAGGAAAAGAGGAAGTCAAATTGTCCCCATTTGCAGATGACCTGATTGTGTATCTAGAAAACCCCATCATCTCAGCCCAAAATCTCCTTAAGCTGATAGGCAACTTCAGCAAAGTCTCAGGATACAAAATCAATGTGTAAAAATCACAAGCATTCTTATACACCAATAACAGACAAACAGAGAGCCAAATCATGAGTGAACTCCCATTCACAATTGCTTCAAAGAGAATAAAATACCTAGGAATCCAACTTACAAGGGATGTGAAGGACCTCTTCAAGGAGAACTACAAACCACTGCTCAATGAAATGAAAGAGGATACAAACAAGTGGAAGAACATTCCATGCTCATGGGTAGGAATAATAATATGAAAATGGCCATACTGCCCAAGGTAATTTATAGATTCAATGCGATCCCCATCAAGCTACCAATGACTTTCTTCACAGAATGGGAAAAAACTACTTTAAAGTTCATATGGAACCAAAAAAGAGCCTGCATCGTCAAGTCAATCCTAAGCCAAAAGAACAAAGCTGGAGGCATCACGCTACCTGACTTCAAACTATACTACAAGGCTACAGTAACCAAAACAGCATGGTACTGGTACCAAAACAGAGATATAGACCAATGGAACAGAACAGAGCCCTCAGAAATAATGGCACGTTTCTACAACCATCTGATCTTTGACAAACCTGACAAAAACAAGCAATGGGGAAAGGATTCCCTATTTAATAAATGGTGCTGGGAAAACTGGCTAGCCATATGTAGAAAGCTGAAACTGGATCCCTTCCTTACACCTTACACAAAAATTAATTCAAGATGGATTAAAGTGTAATACATTTTTAAAAGATATTAAAAATGCTTAAATCATTATAGATTTACAAAAACATCTGCAACAGGGGGAGTCAAATCCTATAACCCTAATAGCTTATGCATTACAGTTGATAAGATAGCCATTAAAAAAAAATAAACTTCATAGCTCTGAAACTGCTGTAAGTAGATGTTAATCCATGATAGATACTGTGCCTTACTAAAGAAAAGTAAGTGATAAATCATTTCACTCCTAACCTGTCTTTCTCCCTTTCTTTCATTGTTTCCTTTCTGATGAAATCAGTAAATGCTTTGATTCAAAACCAGGAGCAGGATGCAACCTTAATTCTTATTAAACTCAGGGCAAGTCTGTGCAAAAGCTGACAGTTTGCCCAGGCAATTGGGTAACCACAATCTTGTTTTTTTTTGTCACACAAGTGAGAAAGTTGCAAAATTCAGTAATTCCCCAAGTGCTCTGATTAGTGCTAGATGTCTCTTTTTATGAGTAGGCCTTCCAGGATAATGTGAAATACACAAGAAACAATTTTTTTTTTCGCTTATTAAAAAAGAATTAGAATGATTTTCTATAACTGACTGTAAATAACATCTGTCAAAGCAATTAGACATTTTTTAGGGTGCCATGTGATGGTGCTAATTATGTATTAGTTATATGATATGCATTATTTACTCACTTGTCCTTATAAATTGTGTCTCTCTTTCACACAGTCTACATCCCATGGTGCAGGAACCATGTCTGTGTCATTAATTTGTGTCTGACACAAGTAGGTGCTTAAAAAATATTTGCTGAGTGATGAGGATGACTCATTTGTGTTTGGAATTCTTATTGCATTCCTAGGGAGAAAGCTTGCGACTTGGAATCTGGATACATGCTTTAGAAACCCAGTAACAGCTCTGTGACCCTTTGTGTTCAAAAACTCTAGGCCCCATCCATAAAAATGCAATCAGTAACAAGTACTTCCCAGGCATGTCATAAGGAATAAATTTCCTAATACATGTTGGTAAAACAATGTCTGGTACATAGAAAGTGCTCAAAAGATGTAGATATTAATTGACAATATCTGAATTCTGTCTGTTTTAGCTATAGTTTATCTCTTTCTGGCATCATTTCTAACTTATGGTAGTTATGAACATACACTCTGGAATCAGATGGCCGGTGCCATCTTATTGAATAAGAGTGTGACCTACGGCAGATTACTTACACATGCTGTGCTTGGTTTTCTCATCTGTGAGACCGGAATGGTAATAATAGCACTTGCTCCAAAGGATTATTGTGAGCACACACTTAGAAGATGCTTGTAAATTCTTCAAAGAGTGTGACAGAAGTAAGTGCTCAGTAAAGGTTAGCCATTTTCTCCTTATCAGGCCTCTTATCTATTGTGTTGCGTCTAAAGTACAGTTTAAAATTGAGCCCAACTGCTGGCCTCTCTTCCTGAAGCAGTTATTTATTCTGATTTGGCCATTTCATGACTGTCAGCTCACAGAATGGCTGCCCGGAGGTTTATGTGGTCTGGACATTGCCACACCCTGTAAAACTTTTAAGAGGGGGTGGGATTGGCTACTGTCCTAGAATAAATAATAACAATTAACACTGTTTTGTGAAAGATTCTGTGCAAAGAACCATAGCCCTGTAATTACCCCCATCTTACAGATGAGGAAACAGAGGCTGAGGGAGGTTATGTATTATCCCAGCCAGTGCATGAGGAACTCGGAACTTACACTCAGGCAGTCTGTGCTCTTAATCTTCGTGTCATCCCATTTGCCACATTTATTAAATAAAAAAGTCAATACTTTATTGCAACTTTGATCTTAGACTTTTATTTTTGGTTCCATTCAGTAGAGTTCAAACCTTGGCAACATACAGAGCCTTCTCACAGTAACATCAGGTTAATCTCCAAGAAACACAAAGGGAAATAAGCCTGAAACAGAAAGGGAGAGAGCATAGGGGGAGTTAGTATTATTATTGAGATAAAATAGTGAGAGAAATGTCAACAAACCAGACATAAGCATTTGGATAAAAATCCCTTTGGTTTTCAGTAACAAATGGAGACTTCTGTAATATAACCAGAATTATCTCATTTTGTTTTTATGCTCAATTTATGATGATGAATGAACTGTTCAACTAAGATTCTAAAATAGATTTGCCTTGCTAGATTTAGCTCTGCCATTTGAGATATTGCCTTTGTGGCAATCAACTGTAGGTACACTAGGAGTACAGGAGTGTGATTGCTGAAGAAGAGGGCTCAGATGATGGGCATTTCATCTCTCCATGCCACTTTCCAAACTCAACCATTCCTTGCCCCCTGCTTGGTACTAACCATGGCTTGTATCCTAACTAACTTCAGTATTTTGGCATTATCTATCAAAATTGTAAGTATGCATTTCATTTCACTCAGTAATTCTACATCTAGAAGTTCATTCAAGAGAAATGCTCACAAAGTATGCAAAGAGATATATACAAGGACATTCACTGTTTCGTTGTTCGTAATGGAGAATAAATAGCACTAACTTAAATACCCATCAGGAAGGGATTGGTTATATATACCATAATGTAATCATACAGAGGAATACCTAGGTAAATTAGTATATATTGATATGGGTATAATGGAAAAAAGAAGATGGTAGGCAGTGCTCGTAATACTCATAACATTATAGAAGGATTTTGTAAGGATACATACCAGTGATACACAAACTTAAATGCATGCAGGGGATCAGATTTTGGCTTTGTGAGTAGGGACTATGACAACCTTGAGAGCATGCCTCATATTAAGCAACTAGCACCACTCAATTTCAGCAAATCATTGCTAACCTGGAGGCAGGTCTTTGGATGTTCCAAGAAAAGCTGGGAGTCAGAGTACTTTTTATGCTGGTTTGTGGCATCTATTTACTTCTCTGTCATTTCCAAAACTGGGAGCTCCATGAAAGTATTCTAGTCACGTGAAACCTCTTGATTTTCATTTCGAGACAACAAATAAAAATATTTTAGAAATATATTGCATATGGTCATCTGTTAGCTTCATCTTTTTCTTGCAGGCTCATTGCTTATCACCCTCTAAAATACTCTTAGCAAGGGCTATCTCTGGAGAATCATATTATAGGCCAATATCAGGGTATGACACTTATTATACGTAAAGTAGACAGTTCTCAAGTGTAGTCCCGGACCACCATATCAGTGTACCTGGAAACCAGTTAGAAGTGCATAGGCCCCATCCAGACTTATTGAATCAGAAAACCTGGGGATGGCACCAACAATCTGTGTTTCCCCAAGTGCTTCAGGTGATTCTGATGCATTCTAAAGTTTGAGATTGAGTGGGGCTTATGCATTTCTAACTAGTTTCCAGGTGACACTGATGTGATGATCCAGGGTCACCTTTTGAGAACTGTCTATTTTATACATTGCTTTATGTTTGAAGTTCCTGGAATGCTTGCACAGCTTTTATAATTGCAAACCCCACAAGTACACAGGACATACTTACACTGGCCTTACATTAGGAAGTTCTGAACTAAAGTGAGTTTCCAGACCGTTACAGACTAGGGCTAGTTCTGGGAGTTTGGACTAGCTTTGGTTTTGTTGCCAGACTTCTGGGCTCAGCTAGACTATGTTTTAGACTAAGGTTTCTGTAGCCTTGAAATGCTTCTGGCTATACTGGACCATATGAGTCCCTGGGGGTAGAAACAGCTTTTTAAGGGTGTTGAGAGAGAAAAATTACATCTCTCTTCTCCATGGTATACCTGGAGCGTGTGGGGAAAATAAATACCTAGGTGATAACCATTCATTCTTTGATTCATTCACTCATTCCTTCAACAACAATGTTGCGAGTGCTTACTATGTGCCTGGCATTGTGCTAAGCCTGATGACACTGAAATACCTTCATGGAGCTCCCAGCTTAGGAGGTGACACAGAAGTAAATAGAACATCATGAACCAGTGTTAAAAATAGTGTGATGAGGGTCAGCACATGGTGCCTTGGAAATCCCCACTGGAGATGAGGGAAGACTTTCCTGAAGAGGTGGCACCTGGCTGAGGTTTGAGAGATGAGCAGGAGCAGAAGACATGAGGAGGAGTCAGCTTGGTAAAGAAAGGGAGGGGACATTCCAGGCTGAGAGCCAAACAGATGCAGAGACACAAAGGGTGGGAGGACCCAGGACTTTCTGGGAAATGCCTGTACTCTGCCTAACCTGGGCAGAGTGTGTGTGGCAGGAGTGTCAGGCTTTGGGGCTGGAGTATGGGCAGCCGCATGATCACAAAATGCTTGGCAAAGCAGTCTGGGATGCCTGGGCTCCATCCAAAAAGCAACTGAGAGAGCCAATGGCAAGTTGTAACTTAGGGAGTGACAGAGATTCCCTTTAGATTTGGGGGCTGTTTATATATTTTTGACAACAAATGTTTTCACCCAGAGTTTTTCATTTTTCATTTTATGTCTCCTTGAATCTATAAATTAAGGTTTAAAAATACCATGCCTTTAAGTGAAAATAAATAGCAACTTATTTAAAAAAATAAAATCTGCAAAATGATGGCTGGGAAACTTAATACAAACATGGATTTAAGTTTTGTATTTTCCCTTGCTACTTGGTTTTAGAGATGTTTCATGACACATCATACACAGCCTGTGGGTTAATTAAGCTATTGATTTGGAAGGTTGCTGGTAAATCCCAAGCCAGTTTCAAGGGTGTGTATGTATTTTGGGTGAGGAGCTAGTTAAAGGCATTCATAACATTATTATAATCCTCACTGAATGTTGCTAGGGCTCCAACTGGCAATGCATCCCATTCCTGGCATCATTACCCACTAAGGGCTTTGCTTCTCGGGAAAGGTGGGTGAATACTCAGTTAATAGGAATTGAATCAACATGTTCAGTTTGGTAAGAACTTGTCTTCCTTCATCTCACAGGAAGAAAGGGAAAAGTCAGTGGTTTTTCAAGAGGGAAGGAAGGAGGGGAGGGAGGAGCAGACTGGGGGGACTGGTGATGCTGTCAAAGTCCTACAATTGCTGTAGAGATGGATTTTCAGCCCTGGAGCAGGGTGACCTCATTTGCTGCTACATATGCATTCACCCTTGGTTTCCTGGCCTTTTTGCCATGACCACGTGTATATCTGCTGAATGTGTAAATGTGCCCCAGAGAGGCTGTGAGGACTTTAGAGACAGACTAAACAGGATTTAAATACTACCCTGCAACTTACTGAGTGTTGACAGCTTGGAAAAATTGCTTACTTACCTGATGTGTGATTTCAGAATGTTTACCTGACATGGGTTTTTGGTGAGAATTAAATGAGATAAGATATTTATGTTTAGTGTCTTAGTCTGTTTGGGATGCTATAACAAATCCCCAACACTGGGTGGCTTATAAACAACAGAAATTTATCGCTTATAGTTCTGGGGGCTGGGAAGTCCAAGATCAGCGGGCTGACAGATTTGGTGTCTGGTGAGGGCCTGCCCTGTGGTTCATAGATGGCATCTTTACCTTGTGTCCCCACATGACGAGAAGGGTGAGGGGTTTCTCTTGGGCCTTTTTTATAAGGTCTCATGGCCTAATGGCTTCCCAAAGGCCCTGCCTCCTAATAACATCACCTTGAGGGTTAGTATTGCTACATATCATTTTTAAGGAGACAGAAACATTCAGACCATAGCACATGGTGACTAACCTGTAACTGATGTTCAGCATTTCTTTCCCGACCTGGAACTGAAGCTGCGTTTTCTGGTTTCCATACGAACAATTGTTTGTCACCCCCACCCTCTGTCATGCTTGGTTTTCACCAGTAGGTAAACATGTTTGGGGAAGAGGGAAGTTGAGTGGCAGAATGACCTGCATTCCAATCCTGGTATAAGTACCCATTTCAGACAATCACTCAATATTTTTGAGACTCAGGTTCCTTCTCTATAAAACGAAAACAATAGTGCCCAATAATTTCCATACCTTCCACAGTTATCGTGAGGATTCAGTGAAGCAAGGCAAGGGTGCTCAAACTTTAGAGAGCATCAGAATCACCTGAAGAGTTGGTTAAGACACAGATTGCTGGGCCTGTCCCCACGGTTTCTAGTTCAATCTGGGCGGGGCCTATGCATCTCTCACTAGTTTTCAGGCGACACTGATGTGGATCCAGGATGACATGTTGAGGACGGTGCCTGGCAACAGTAAACACCAGGCAGATGTGAGTTACTATCACTTTTACATTTTGGAGCAGGAATAATAGTGTAGACACCCCCACCTGGCTGCAATTCTAATTTTAGGGTCCTTATTTTGGCTACATCAATAACTGCTTGATTTTCAATTTTTGTAGCACTACTCTAAACAGTGAGGAGGAGAGA
Source organism: Symphalangus syndactylus (assembly GCF_028878055.3). Lineage (NCBI taxonomy): Eukaryota > Metazoa > Chordata > Mammalia > Primates > Hylobatidae > Symphalangus > Symphalangus syndactylus. The sequence continues at coordinate 40,953,909 of NC_072429.2, forward strand.
CTCAGTGTTCTAGGGGGTTAGGATCCACAAGTCATTGCTGCTGCACATCCAAGTGACCCAAGCACAGGAATCAGGGCCCTGGGTGCCTCGGTTTCAATGTAGTTTTGTCAGCCTGGGACAAACTAAAAAACAAATTTCTGGAACATTCTTCTACCTCACAAGACCCTCTACTATGTGTTGAGGACATGTTTTGGGGAGGTTGGGGCAGAAAACAGGAGACTTCCACAGCCCAGAGTCTTCTCTGTTGTCTTCTTTGGTCCTGCCCTCCCCAGGGGTTTTAAGCTTGCGAAGGATGGATCTTCCCCCTGAGGAAATCACAGGCCCTGACCCTTATTTGAGAAGGCAGATGACAAAGATAAGGGGCACGGTGACACCTCTGTCACCTAATGATCAGTCTGAATTACATATCTAAAATTAACAGCTTCTCCTCCTCCCTCCCACCCACCCGCCTACCCAATACTTAAACTCTCCTTTGTCATTGTTTCTCTGAGCAATTGATTTGCAAGAAATACCACCTGGATCTGCAAAGCCTTGAAACTCGGGGAGTGGGACTCAGCATTGCACTGAGGTTAAGAGTCGAGGGGCTGGGGTCATCTCCTCACTTTGTTAGCTTGGAGAATGAGGCTACCATTTTCTTATGTTAATTGAAGGAAGTAAGGGTACTTGCATCACAGCGTTCTTCTGAGGGTTAATTAGATATGCATGCAAGGTCTCAATAAATAACAATCGTGGTTTCTGTGGAGGATTTTTAAGAGTTCCTCATTGGGATCCTCTTCTGCATGCCCTCCCAGGGCTGTCACTTTTCCAGAATTATCCAGCAATGTTCGGTTGGTTTTGGGGGTCCAGATTCTCCACTTTCCCTGATTTGTCTATGTGACTTTGGACTGAAGGAGAAGGGAGGAGGCTTTGGAGTGGGACCTGGGGAAAGAAATGAGGAGACAGGGACAGTGCAAGCTCTAATGAGGAGTCTGCCCCCACCTGACCCCAAGAACAGATGATCAGTCCCTGTGAAGCAGGAGCCGTAAACTGGAGGATCTGTTCTCCCCAGGTGATGCGGGAAACTTAGTAGCTCAGAGTCCAGGTGGACAAAATACAATGCAGCATTTGGGGAGGGGCTCACACACAGCACTAGGCATGCACTGAGCACAGAAGGAAACCGAGTCTGTTTGGCTTTTCCAGGGTGTGAGGTCCCAGGCAGGAAGGTAGTGTTTTAATGGAGGCCGTAGTATCACAGGGATGCCAAGGTAATTCCCATAGGGGCTTGTAAATGGGCAGTAAATATTAATGGAGAGCATGAGGGTGCTTGTTCCTGAGCTTATTCCTCTAGATGGGGGGAAATCCCTAAGTAATGGGGTGGGAGGGACTACAGTTACACAGGTGGGAGCAGGTGAAGTCAGGGACATTCAGGTGACACAGCTGAAGCCTGCTTACAGCAGAGTGCTGGGCATATGGCAAGCACCCAGGAACTGGTCATAATTACCAGCTTTTCCAGGACATTTTGACCTTTCCCCATGCCCACAGGACTGGGCAGTCTCTGCTGTGAGTATCGAAGGATGTGAGAACTCTCAGTCCTTCCTTCCAGGGAACTACAAAATATTTACTTTTAAGAGGAAAGAGTAACTTACGTCTAAGTTACTAGGGGATAGCAATGATCTTTGGCTGGCTTTGCTGAGCCGTAGACTTGGAGTCAAAAGACTCCGTTCACCTCCCAGCTATTTTGCCTTCGAGCTGTGAGACCACAGGCTAATTATTTAGCTTCCTCATCTGTGAAGTGGGAATGAAATTGCCTGCTCTACTACCAGATCATAAACATGAAAATGTTTTGTAAGTTGTAAAGTTCTGTTAAGGGAGTTAGGGAAAGGGAGTTTGTCGTGGCTGATATCGAGGTCTCCTAGAGATACCAGCATTCAACTGAAAAGTGGCAATCATGGGAAATGGCATTCTCTTCTTCTGAAATAATGAGGACTAATAAGAGTTCAGCCGGCTGGGCACAGTGGCTCACACCTATAATCTCACCGCTTTGGGAGGCCGAGGCGGGCAGATCACGAGGTCAGATCAAGACCATCCTGGCCAACATGGTGAAGCCCCGTCTCTACTAGAAATACAAAAATTAGCTGTGCATGGTGGTGCACACCTGTAGTCCCAGCTGCTTGGGAGGCTGAGGCAGGAGAATCGCTTGAACCCGGGAGGCAGAGGTTGCAGTGAGCCAAGATCATACTATTGCCCTCCAGCCTGGTGACAAAGTGAGACTCCATCTCAAAACAAAACAAAACAAAACAGAACAGAACAAAACAGAGTTCAGCCATGGAGACAGGTGAGGGGTGGGGAGGTATTTGGGTTATTCCTGGATGTTCACCACCTACTCTTGAGGCTGGTCCATGGGTCATGAACCTAATAATCTCATCAGAAGGTGTCACTGGGACAATCTTGAGGATGCGACAGGTGCCGCTCCCTGCTCCACACCCCTGGGGTCATTCCTCACTATCTTCCAGGCTGTGAACTTCTAGATGAAGGTCTGCATTCTCTTCTCCTTGTTGTCCAGCCCTGAGCACAGGACCTGACACTCAGCAGACGTTCTGATGGTGTTTACAGAATGATTCAGTGAGTGGGAGGCTGCGTTTTCTTTTTTTGGATCATGGTCCTTGTCTATATTCTGCGCACTTACTCTCATTCTCACACGTCTTCTATTTCTGAAATGTCCTTACACTGATCCCCAACTGTGGGGAGATCGGAACATGAAAGTTCAAATATTTGGGTCTAAAACACAGGAAAGCCTGAGAAAGAAGAACAAGAATCGCTTTCCTTTCTGAGCCATGTGTGCCTTTGGAATCCACTTTGGGGAAGAAAGAAGACTTGCGAATTAATCTTGGGGGGCGAGTGGCAGTAACAGGCAAATACTTTGGAGAACGTGTCCATCTTGACACAATACTGTTTTATATCTTAAAAGGAGATGTGGATTCTGGAGGTTTCCTACCCTAGAAATAACTGCTTTTCAAAAAAAAAAAATACTTAGGAAAGAAATTCGGCAATGGCTCCCATTGTTATTAGGGTTGAGATGCATGATTTGTATGTTTTCTGGATGTGGCTATGATTTTAAGTCAGGGAACTTCTTGATTTTAAGTTGGTTTCCACGCTTGCTCCTATAACCTCTTAGCTGTGTAACAACAATGACAATGACAAAAAAGGTGATGACAATTGCCAAGGGCTTGCTCTAGACCACCACTCATGCTTGTTCCCTATCTCACAATGATCCTCTAAGGTTTGTCATAGTCTCAATTTTATTTTACAGATTGGGAGACTAAGGTTTTGAGGGTTCAGTGATTTCCTGAAGGTAATATAGGAAGTCACCTTAATTTGAATCTTGTTTGAATCCAGGCCTGATAGCTATGCCTATACCCTTCTCCATGCCCTAAATTGCCTCCTTTGAAAAGCATAAGGTTGAATTTATGATGCGATTATATAGATCTGTGTCTGAAGTATTTTCTAGGCTGTTCAAATGAAGCTCTTCAAAATACAAAGTGCCCTCTGTGACAAGGAGGCCTTTCCCTTCCCAATGCCTTCCTTCAAGAGCTTTTTCATAGACCCCTCAGGGTTCAGCCTGGGGCCTAGTGGAGAAAATGGGGCAACAGAACACTAAAACAAAAGAAAGCAACAGACCCTAATGCCTGTAACTGATCTTGAATGAAACAACACTTCCCCAGCCTGGAAAAATGTCAGTTTGATGCTCTTTGTTCTAAAAGCTCTGGTTTCACAGAGCATCAATTTCCCCTAATAATAAGCTTTTTTATTCCTCATCTAATGATGCAGCCTTGTCTTGAGGATTCTTATCATCTTTATTGCTCATCCACGATGACAGACACATGCACAGTTTGTCACTTCCCTTCTTTTCTTTTTCTTTCTTGTCACACATGATTCCCGCCCCAGCAGAAGCAGGGGCTCTGAGCAGCGCCCCCCCTTCTTCCACCTCCTTGCTTCCCACACAGCCATGCACAGCTCCTTGAATTCTCTGCAGAGCATCATCTGCTTCCCCATGAATAAGCTTGTCTTTCTTTTCTTCCCTCCCAGCATGGTGACTCTGTGTCAGTTGCATGTGCATGGGTACCCTGCATTGTTGACCAGTTGTGCATTTGAGCTGATATTTACCATGCATTAATTCTGTTCCAGGCCTGTGCTGAAAGCTCTGAATAGGTTATCTCATTTGCTACCCACGAGTTGAGTCTTAGAGGTGAACCCACTGTGCAGATGAGAAAAACTGAGGCACAATGAAATGTCTAAAGACACACAGCCCTCTAATGTCTAGATCCTAGAGCCTAACTTCTTTTTTTTTTTTTTTTTTTTGAGATGAAGTGTTGCTCTGTTACACAGGCTGGGATGCAGTAGTATGATCTGGGCTCACTGCAACCTCCGCCTCCTGGGTTCAAGTGATTTCAAGGTAATTTTTGTATTTTTAGTAGAGTCGGGGTTTCACCATATTGGCCAGGCTGGTCTCGAACTTCTGACCTCAAATGATCCACCCACCTCGGCCACCCAAAGTGTTAGGATTACAGGTGTGAGCCACTGTGCCCGGCCTGAGCCTACCTTTGTAACCATCAGGATTCACTGGCTTGAGGTTGTTCTGGAATCTACCACATGAAAGTTGGAGAATGTGGAGAATAATCTCTGGCTTTTGAAGTTCTCAGCCCAAAGGGCCCTACGGAATCAAGGTGGACAATAGCCTCAGGAAAGGTCAGGCCAAGCAGGAACAAAAACTAGAAGGGTTTGCAAAACATCCACAGACTGATTAACACTACCCAAAAATAACCATTCTCTACCTGTAACGAGTGCACAGGAATGGCCTAATAGGACATGGCCCTCTGCACCTGCTCCATCCTTCACCTTCTGTAGAACCTCCTCCCAGATCATTTGCATATTTCCCACCCTTCACTCTCACCACAGCCATCCATAGATGGGTGGGGAGCCTGTGGGACAGCAGCTCTCAAGGTTTCAGGTAGGTTAAGATCACTTAAGGGGCTTACTTAAAATACAGATGCTGGAAATTCCACTTCAGGATGCCTGGAAGAGAGATCCAAGATTTTTCATTCTTACCAAGAACCTCTCGTGATCCTAATGCAAGTCCCCACGCCACTCTTTGAAAGTAACCTCTGCTTCTAAGACTATAGCGTTAGGAAAAGGAAGTACAAAGCTCCATTGTCGGGTGGCCCGACTTTGCCTCTGGCAGTCTCTCACAGATGCCCAAGGACATAATTCCGCAACCCCAGCATCACTCAATTGCAGTGGCCTTTTTCTCTTGACCACTCCGCTGCTGGTGAGAAGGCAGTGGAGGTACTGCCCATCTTCATCTGCTGTGCTTGTTGTAGAAACTCAATCCGATTTTTTTTTTTTTTGAGATGGAGTCTTGTTCGATTGCCCAGGCTGGAGTGCGATGGCGCCATCTCGGCTCACTGCAACCTCCACCTCCAGGGTTCAAGTGATTCTCCTGTCTCTGCCTCCTGAGTAGCTGAGATTATAAGCACACACCACCACGCCTGGCTAATTTTTGTATTTTTAGTAGAGCCAGAGTTTCACCATGTTGGTCAGGCTGGTCTCAAACTCCTGACCTCAGGTGATCCACCTGCCTCGGCCTCCCAAAGTGCTGGGATTACAGGCGTGAGGCACTGGGCCTGGCCAGATTTTTTTTTTTTTTTTGAGACGGAGTCTCACTCTGTCACCTAGGCTGGAGTGCAGTGGCGCAGTCTCGGCTCACTGCAAGCTCCGCCCCCCGGGTTCACGCCATTCTCCTGCCTCAGCCTCTCCGAGTAGCTGGGACTACAGGCGCCCGCCACCACGCCCGGCTAATTTTTTGTATTTTTAGTAGAGACGGGGTTTCACCGTGGTCTCAATCTCCTGACCTCGCGATCCGCCCGCCTCGGCCTCCCAAAGTGCTGGGATTACAAGCGTGAGCCACCGCGCCCGGCCATTGTTATTTTTTTTAAATCTTCTTAATGAGGATCAAGATTTGTATCATTTGCCCTAAGATTTCCTACCAAAGGATCCCAACTTAGACCAAGTGAAATGACCAGGAAGAAGTAGGGAAGAGATACTACCATAAAGACAGCTGCTTGTTGAGGTGTAGACACAACTGACGTTGCCCTGAAACTTGGTTTCCTCTGACTAAATCATACTGGAAGCCCCAACTTTGATAGGAGGCTTTTTTTCCTGAAGAAGAGGAGTGGCCAGCCGTCCCATCCCAGGGATGATCCCCTGTGCGGCACTCCTCAGTTGCTGCGCTCATCTTACAGCCAGCACAGAAATGTGGAGTTGCCTTCACTCACCAGCTCCACCAGCTTTGTAACAAATCTCTTCTGCAATTAGACATTTGATTTTCTTTGGTCTGTAGCATGATTCTAAAATCAAAACTCCTGAGTGTGTTTCATAGTGCTTGACACATAGAAGGTGCTCAGTCAGTATTTGCTGATTAAGCAGTTGTAATTCTGCGAATCCACTTTTTTATTTTATTTTTTTAAAGATTATTGTCCCCAGCTAGGCATGGTCTCATGCCTGCCTATAATCCCAGCACTTTGGGAGGCTGAGGCAGGTGGATCACTTGAGCCCAGGAGTTCCAAACCAGCCTCGGCAACAGGACGAAATGGTGTCTCTATTTATTTAAAAAATTTTAAAAAATTAAATGAAAAGATCATTGTCCCCAGAAAAGCTACTGTGGGCTGGACCAATGTAAGTTCATATAAATTTTCATTCTTCTCAGAAGAATGAGAAAATTTCTGGCAATGTATTAAGTTTTTCATAAAGCTAAATTTATCCAGCATAAAAGACTTCTATTTTGAGGCTGTTCTTTCTAATTTGGGGTTTTAAAAATACCTTTATTTTATAGTAATTGATGTGACTGTATAAACTAAGTTGACTTCCCACCCCGTTTTTTTGAGTGGGCCCTCTCATCTCTTGCCTAGATGACTAGCAATATCCTTCCTGAGCCCACTCTTTCCCGCTTATCTATCAGGACTTTTAGTAACAAGAAAGAGAAGTGGATCCTAGATGATGCAGGCCTTTCCTCAAATATAGAAAAACTATTTGGAAGACCATGGGTCTAAATGCAATGTGCTATCCCGAGTTGGATCCTGGAACAAAAAAAGGACGTTAGTAGAAAAACAGGTGAAGTCCACAGTTTGTCTTTTGGTTAGTGGTAATCCACCCACGTTAATGTTGCAGTTATGATGAATGTACCATGTAGATGTTAACAGTGGCAGAAATTGGGTGAAGGGCATGGGAAGTCTCTACTGTACTACTTTTGTCACTTTTCTGTAACTCTAAAATTACTCTGAAATAAAATTTTGTTAAAAAAGGATAGATGCTAACAATCTATGCATTCGACAATCCATTTGACTAGGGTTACTGTTTAAAAATGTAAATCAGAGCGTTTCCATATCCTCCTTAAAACCTTTCAATGGATTTCCATTGCACTGTGGATTAAATCCAAAACCTGTACCAGGCCTCCATGAGCTGGCCCTGCTTCTGTCTCTGAGTTCATCTCTGCTTGTCCAAGCTGCCCTTGGTGAGTGACTGGTCACTTTACTCAGGTCACACTGGCCTTCCTACAGTTGACAAGGCCAGGCTGGTGCCACCTTAGGCCTTTCCACAGGACTCTGCCTCATACCTCCTCTTCATCGGCCTCATCTTCCTATTTAGAGCTCTTCTGTGGCGTCTCCACTGCCCACCCACTCCACAGTAGCTCTCCTGCTCTGCCTGTCGCTCTCCTTCACTTTGTTTTGTCTTCTTCAAACCACTTATCACCATTTATCAAATTTTTTACACTATTGATTTACTTATTACATATCTCTGTGTGGTCTTTCCCCTGCCCCTGGGATGTCAGCTCCACAAGGGCAGGAGTTTTGTTGCTCATTGCTGTAACTTCAGCACCCAGAGCAGTGTCTGGCCCATAACAGGGGTACTGTAGTTATTTGCTGAATGAATGAAAGAGGGGTCATTTCATCCAGGAAGCCTTCCCGATCTCTGGTCAGGGCTAAGAACCCCCTTTTCAGCTCTCGTGGCCTCTCAAACCTCCCTCTCCCACAGCTCCTGCCCCACAGGCTGTAACTGCTGGTTGACCCGCTGTATTCTCCACTGGGCTCTGGGCTTTGTGGGGTGAAATGATATTATGACCTTTGTCCGCCCAGCACTGGCAGAACACCTGGAGCAAAGCTGGCACTCAGTGCCTGGGAACTCATCAGGGCTGCTGCCTGGACACTTGCTGATTGCCTTCTGGGTGTCAGGTGAACCTGAATTAATTAATTATTTTTGAGATAGGGTCTCACTCTGTCTCTCAGGATGGAGTGCACTGGCACGATCACAGCTCACTACAGCTTCAATCTCCCGGGCTCAAGTGATCCTCTCACCTCAGCTACCTGAGTAGCTGTGACCACAGAGGTGTGCCACCATACTGGGCTAATTTTTTTGTTGTTGTATTTTTTATACAGATGGGGTCTCATTGTGTTTCCCAGGCTAGTCTCGAACTTCTGGACTCAAGTGATCCTCCAAAATTGGCCTCCCAAAGTGTTGGGATTATAGGTGTGAGCCACTGCGCCTGGTCAGGTGAACCTATTTAGAGGAGGCCAGTCACTGGCCACTTCATTCTGTTTGTGCTGTCAGTGCCAGGAGTAGAATACACTCTATGTGACCCTTCTGAACGAATTAAAGGAGGAAATGGGAAAAGTAATCTGGCTATGGGATCTGAAGGGGATTTCAGAAATGGACTTTGAAATCTGGCCAATATCTGAGTTCCACCTGCTCAGTGGACCCAAAGGAAGTGTGAATTTGGGGACTCGAATTCATCTGTCTTGGCTTCGGGTCAGTTCTTCCAATGTTTTCATCTCCTAGGTATTTTCTTGGACCACTTGTCAGCCACATTTTCTACAAGTAGTGTTCTCGGCTTTGCTGCTTTCCTTTCATTTCAATACCTTTCACCCCTTCTCTCTCTGTGGTGGAGCAAGAGCCTTTTCCACTCTGCAGATCCATAGCTGCAACTGCAGCTGCCCTGGGAACCTTGCTCAGCCATCACTGCAATGCACAGGGGACACCAGACAGTGACACCTGACCTCTTTCTCCAGCTAAGCACCAGTCCTCTATCTTCTCTGATTTAAACAAGAAACAGCATAGAACTGTGGAAAGGGTGTGTAATTCAGAGTTTGACTAAACTAGTTCCTAAAAGGTTAACCTGAGGTGCTGATAGATGTGTTGATTAATTTATGGTGATCAGTACACAACACATACATATACCAAATCATCATGCTGTACACCTTGAACGTACAAAATTTTAATTCGCCAATTAAGTTTTTTCAATAAAAATATATAACCCCTTTTTAAAAATGAAAATAAAAATAAATGACATATTTAAATTTGCTTCTAAAAAAAAAACAAATACAAAAGAAGCCCTGCCTCATAACATGGGAGTGACCTTGGGCAAGAAATTTAACTTTCCAGGGCCTTGGCATCCTCATCCACAGAGTGGGGATGTGCCTGTAGTTGTACACACATGTGCGTGCATGCACGTGTACACACACACACACAAACCCACACTTCACATAGTTCCCCTTCTTATCTACCCTTTGATTTTAGCTTAAATCTTATCTGCTTCATCTAAAGTAGATTTCCTCCTTCAGTCTCAACCCTATATGAGTTTTCTTCATAGCACTTACCACAATGTATACTTAATTGATTTATATATCTTTTATGTCGTCTTCCCCATGAGAGTGCAGATAGGAGGTACAGCTATGTGTCACTACTGTATCTCAGACATTGAAATAGTGGATAGTATGTAATCATATGTACTATAAAAGTATATACAAAGTAGAAGTAGCTATACTTATACTATTATAAGTATATACTTGTGCAATATAATTATGAATAATTTTAAAAGGTTAACAGTTGGTATATAATTATATTGCTATTAATGCTCTCATTAGTTTTATGAACAGTGAGGAAATTGTTGGAAAGCAGGAAAAAGAAAGTCTCTGGGCAAGAAGTTCCCTTTTTGTTGGTTAATGGGGAAGGGTAATGCAGATTCGCAAAGATCAAACTGTGGTCTCCGGTCCTGGCCAAGAGACTCTTATCTTCCAATGAGAGGTGGCATGTGTTTCAGAGGTTGTCAGTTTATGACTGGACCCCGAGTTTCAGAAGTTAAAGTTTCTTGGAAATCTCTTCCATTTCAGCCTACTCATGTAGTTTCGATTTATTTTAGTAATGAATTCAGTTGGCATTTTCCCTCTGGAACCTTGGTATTAAAACAAACGTGACAGAGACTCCGCTTGCAGGTACAATAGCGTGGGAACAAAATGAACTTCGATGTACAATATGACTCCCAATATTGGTTCAGCCACAGCGTGACAGTTCCAATGAGTAAGAGCAATGGGAATCTCGTTGAGCCTCACAATTTAGCACCAGCCTTCAGGAGAGGAGAAATCATGTCTGATCGTAATGTCCTGTTAGCCTTGTAAATGTGCAGGAGAGAGGAATTGGGAAGCGAGGGGTGAGGGTGGGGGGTGGAATATACAAATCAAGAGAGGAGGAATATTTATCCCAACTTTTTGATTGTTTTCTGATGGATCTGAAGAAAGACTAATTGATTAAAAAGGATTTATAAGAGAAGTAAAATGAGGTCATGGTCAGAAGGCTCAGACAGGTGGTGAGAGAATTGTTATCAGTCAGTAATCATTCCATTATTGAGCATCTACTATGTGCCAGGCACTATTTTAGGCATTGATGAAGAAGCCAGACAAAGTCCATGCTTATATTCTGGTGGAAGGAGACAGACCATAACCAAACAAGCAAGCTAATGGATACCTTCTGTAAAGAATATAAAACAGGGTAACATTACAGGCAGTTACACTGAGGGGGGTAATAGAGACTGCTTTAGTTTGATGGTCAGGAAAGTCTTCTCTGAAATTGTGACATGTGAGTGATAACTGGATACTTGGATAGAGGCAGCTGCAGAGAGATGGAAGTTAATAGCGTCTCAGCTGAGAAACAGAATGAGAAAAAGCTGAAATCAGCTCAACATTAGGGAAAAATAGAAAGATTGACGAATCCTTCTAAATACAAAAATACAAATAATTACCACTTCTACATTCTTTACTATTTACTAGTGATGTTTATTATTTACCAGCTAAGTGCCTGGGATAAGTTATTTGATCACTCTAACTCAACAGCTATAATATGGCAGTAGTAATGACTGCACGCCTCATAGCCTGTTATGAATTACATATGATGGCAATAAATGCCAATAATTGTTGAGTGAGTATGATGTGCTGGTTACTATGTTAAGTGCTTCACATTTAATAGCTCATTTATTTTTTTGATAATGTCCTTAATAAGACAAGAAGTGTTGTAATCCCCATTTTGTAGATGAGGTGATTGAGTACAGAGAGGATGAATAATTTGCTTAAGCTCACCCATCAAATGAGTGGCAGAGATGGGATTTGAACCCAGACACCCTTCTTCCAAAGTCCTCAACCTTAACCCACATCTTCCAGATGCAGAAGTCTTGGGTCAGTGCCCATAAGGTACCTAGCCCAGTGCCTGCAGTGGTAGCCCTCAATGCTTTTAGCTCTATCATTACTACATACATTGCCTTTCTTCTACACGTTCCAGCAGCCTTGAGTAATCTTGGATTCTGCATTTTAGAATGTGACATTCAGAAGTCAATGATTGCCAAAGAACTGGAGCTGGAAGCCAGATCTTCTGATTCCAAATCCCCAGGGTCTTTTTCCTACAGTGAGCATCCCTGGAGTTTTTGCTTATTATAATTGAGCATATTTTGAAAGGAATCCTCAGAAATACACACTGAAATTGCTTCAGTAGATCCAGCTGTTTGCAAAACAATAGGTCCAATTTTCTTCCTTAATACTGCTTCTATTAACATTTAAAAGATCCCTCCATATTCATAGTTCCTATTTTAAGCCAGAAATAAAATTGTCAGAGCCTTTCAGTATTCATCAGCTGATAAAACCCACCAGGATTCTGAATCAACACCTCATCTGCCACCTGTCAGCCCCAGCGTCACTCTGTGCCTGCCTTGCTCCTCCTTGTGTACATCCTAGGAATTTCCAGATTTCCTTGAGACTTCATAGGTAGGACTCTTTGTTCCTGGGGAGTTTGCTTTTATTTTCTTGTACATGGTCATTCCTATTCTCTTGGATTCCTAGAGCTGAACTTTAAACTTGAAAACTGTTTTTTATAAATAGTCTTTTTGGTTAGGATTGTCAGAATTTAAAATCGACTTCTGAGATTGGAGAAAAGTGCATCTCATCTCATTGTCTTATAAGGCAATTACAGTTGGAAATAGGACAAAGAAGATGTGACATTGGAGAGGTAAAACAGCTAGAGCATCTTCCTCATAGAACTGATAATTCTGGAGCTTCCTCTGATCTTTCTCTGAGGTTGGTGCAGACTTACAGCTGCAATCCAGACCTTTTCTTTTAATGTGAGACTCTGATATTCAACCACCTACTCCATGTCTCCACTTAGAAGTCTAGCAGGCACCACAAATCTAACATGATAGAAACAAACACCGGAACTTCATCCTTAAATTTGCTCCTGTCTATCTTCCCCACATCTGCTAATAACAATTCTATCCTTCGAGGCACTCAAGCAAAAATGTTGCTCAAGTAAAAAATGTCTAGCTCCTCCACCACTCTGTCCCCAATACCTATTCTTCTTCCCCAACACTTCTCTCTTTCTTCCAGGACCCCATGTGGGATTCACCAGGAACTCCTATTGGCTTTTACCTTCAAAATAGATCTAGAGGCTGACCATCTCGCCCACCACAGGCCGAGTCACCACCCTCTCTCTTGGTTTCTGTGGTCTCCTTCTTTATACTCGATGTGGCAGCCAGAGAGATCATTTTATTATTATTATTATTACTTTTTTTTTGAGAGGGAGTCTCACTACATTGCTCAGACTGGAGTGCAGTGGCACAATCTCAGCTCACTGCAACCTCCGCCTCCTGGGTTCCAGCTATTCTCCTGCTTTGGCCTCCCAAGTAGCTGGGCTTACAGGTGCCCGCCACCATGCCCGGCTAATTTTTGTATTTTTAGTAGAGATGGGGTTTCCCCATGTTGGCCAGGCTGGTCTCGAACTCCTGACCTCAAATGATCCTCCCGCCTCAGCCTCCCAAAGTGCTGGGATTACAGGTGTGAGCCGCTGCATTCTGCCAGGGCGATCATTTTAAATCTGCATCAGTACATGCCCCTCCTCTGCTCAAAACTCTCCAATAGCTTCTGTCTCTCAGGATGAAAGGCAAATTCTTAAAAAGGCTTCTAAGATCCCCACCTTCTCCTATTATCACTCTAATCTTATCTGACCTACCCCCTTGTCCTCTATGCCTTAGCCACCCTGGCCTCCTTGCTGCTCCACGGACCTTCCAGACATGGTCCTGCCTTGGCAACAGAAGTTCCCTTTGCTGGAAAGCTTTTCCTCTCCACCAGGCTGACCCCCTCACCAACTCCAAGTCCCTTCTCAGCCAAGCCTCCCATGATAATGTTATATAAAATTGCAAACTTGCTTCCAGCCCATGCTTCCAGTTCCCTCCCCTGTTTCATTTCTCAGACCATGGATCACTATCGCGCATACTACATATTTAACTCACTGATTTTGTTTATTGTCTATCCCCCACGACTTCAACTAAAATGTAGGCTCCATGAGGGAAGGAAGTTTTGTCTATTTTTTCACTCTATTTCCAGAGCCCAGAGGAGTAGCTGGCAGCTGGCAGACAAGGAAACATATGTATTAGGTGAGTGAATGACTGTTTAGGGATTAACACAGTGCCCGACTCTACCTAGTCAGGAGTCATTCCTTGACAAAAAGGCAGAAAAGCAATTCAAGCCGGAAAGGAATGTGATTGGATTACTTCCAATGCTGTTGGAAATTCAGGGGAATGTTACTTTCAGGGCGGCTCTATCCAGGAACTCAAATGAAGCCATCAGTCAGGGACTTCCTTTCTCTGCTGTCTCTAATTTCTGCCCTGTTAGCTTCATACTCAGGCAGGTTTTTATTGTCCCCATCAACTTCAGACATACATGCTATTGGATAAGCAATGCCAGTGGGGGAAGAAAAGCACCCCTTTTTTAAACATTTTCCCCTAAAGTCCAAGGACACCATCTCATTGGCCTGGCTCAAGTCAGGTGCCTATCCCTGGACCAATCCCTGTGATGCAGAGGAATGAAATACTCCCCTTGGCCAGTTGAATCATCTGATCATTCCCAGAGGAGAGTGAGAGAGTGGGGGTATCAGGCCCACCCACACTCCACAGACTGAGAAGGGAAGGAGGGGTGCCTCTGTAGGGAGAAACATACATAGGTGCCATTACCAGGCTCATCCTGCATTACCACCAGAGTGATTTCTGTAAAATATGGTTATGATATTGTGACTATTATGCTCCAGAATCCTCAATGGCTCCCCATTAAAATAAATGCTGAAATTCTTGGTCTGGCTTTTAAAACTCATCATAATGTAGCCCGAATCTATTCCTCTGGTTTTCTCTCTCACCAAGCACTCCCACATTCTCTTTGCTATGTGAACACTGGACTGTGTGCTATTCTTGGACTACTATTTGTTCATTCATTTATTTACTTATTCATACATCTATAACACTTATTAAGCACTTACTATATGCCTCCCAGGCTTTGTTCATTTAGTGACTGCTCTCCTGAACTCATTTCACCTCCTCTATGCGTATAAAAGCCAACACTCTCTTTATGTCTCAGGTTAAGTGCCACATTTTTGAAGATGTCCTCATTCCTCTCCTACCCCCTCCATGCAACTCGGAATTATTTATTCCCTCCATCTCTCTCTATAATACTTTATTTCCTCTCTTGAAGCAAGATTTTTGAAGGTGCCTTGGTTTAATGTTATATATGTAAATACCAATTTCCTCTTTTGGACTCTACATTCTTTGAGGGCTTAGGCATCCCCTCTACACCATACAGGCAGTTAAAATATATTGTGTACATAATACATCTCTAATAAAAATGAATGAATAACAAACCAAATTGCCTTAAACTTTCAGTTTCTCTTTTCATCACTGTGGTATGTTTATTTGTATAGCACACATTTGGATTTATAAAGTGTTTTCAGGCCTTACATGTTATTTACTTTTCAGAACAGTATTACTGGGTATTATCTCTATTTTAAGGATAAAGAAACAGAATCTCTGATAAGCTAGGCAACTTTTGGGCTGCATAGCTAATAAGTGGTAAGGATAAGAATTGAATTCAGATCCAATATTGACTCTGTATGAGTCAAGGATATTTTGGTGACTGTGTAAGCACAAAAAGTAATTTATTGGTTAATTGGTGGTAGTCAAAGCACCATGCTTTTTGGTAATCACTCTCTTGGGTCGTTCCCTCCCTCAGGGGCTCTGAGCATGGATGTGTGACTTGTTTTGACCAATTGGACTTTAGCCAGCATGATGTAAGCCGAAGCTGGATAAGTCACTGGTGCATGCGGACTTGCTTGTTTGGACTGCTTCCTTTTGGAACCCAGCTGTTACACCCTAAAAAGCCCAAGCCATGGAGGGGAGAAGAACCATGCACCCTTCAAGAGCCCCAGTTAAGTCCTCAGCTGCTACCAGTACCAACAGAGCATGTGAGGCTCATCCCATCTGGAGGCAACTGGTCCAGCCTCTAGATGGCTGAAACTCCAGCTACAGAACCATGAGAGGGAATACAATGATTGTCATTTAAAGTCATTAGGTTTTAGAGCAGTGTGATACTCAAAAATAGGTAACAGAAACATCAGGCCAGCATCTGACTTACTCTGTCCAACCCCAAACCAATCACTGTGGCTGTGACTGTGGGGTCTTCTGGCTCCTGCCAGGACCACACGGAGCAGGGAAAGAGATTCTCAAGGAAGGGGTATGAGGATTTGTGTGTGACAAATAAAACTGGTGGCTCCAGAGCCAACTCCAGGCTGCAGAAAGGCAACCTACCTCCTCAGTGGGTTAGGAAGGTGTTCATCTCATTAAGGAACCGCAGATTGTCAGAGGTTAAAAACTTCAAGTCCAAGTCTTTCATTTTACAGATAGTAAAATTAAGGCCTAGAGAAAACCATTTCCAGGCACAAGATCCCATCAACCATCAGGCCAGATCCGGGTTACTGTGGGCCCTGCTCTGGATGTACCATCCCACGTTTCCTCAGCGATGCTGGTTCTCAGGAGAGGGTGGAGGTGGGGTGTGAGGATGTACGTGTGTGCGCATTTGTATGTTTCCTGGTGTCTGCCCTGGGGTGGGATGCAGGAGCCTTGGTGTGAGGGATGTCATCCTCCCTGAGCTCTGTTTTCACACCTTTCTGGGCAGAGACCCACATTCGCACACAAATCTGGGGTTAGTCAGACCCCACTCAGCTCCAGTTAGGAGTTCTCCTCAGCCTTTCCCAATACAACTGATTGTTAAACCACTTCAGGGCATGTCTCTAAAGTGTTGTGAAATTTTCATCAGAGAGGAGTATTTACAGTCAACATTTGGGACCTCAGGCTTCATGTAACGCCCTGCTTGGTGTGAATTTGTGGCTCTTTAGATAATTCAAAAGCAATTTTTGTGAAATTTCCCAGAACATTTTGTTTCCTCAGGCAAAAAATGACTTTCACTGCATCAGCAACAGTTGTGTGTCTGCTCCAGAAAAAGACAATCAATTGTGGCCTCTGACACATCAATAAATATCGGTAGGGGGCCAGATTCTTTGTCTTCACTGTATCCATCATTCTCTTCCTTCCCATAACTTCCAGAGTTAGAGTTGTAGGATGTTCATCCTGATACAGAATTCAGAGTTTATTTACTCAAACCCATGATTTTAGAGATGAAGAAACAGAGGCCCAGAGATTGCTAGAAGTTTGTTTTAGTTACACAGTAACTCTCATGAACTAAGTTGGGATCTGAGCTTTTGTTTTTTGACTCTGAATCAAATCTTCTTTCCACAGCGCTGCAATGTTTTGGTGACTTCAGTGGCAGCTCTGATGAAGGATAGGGAGTAAGTTTTGAGGAAGACAGATAGGGAAGAAACTGAGTTTCGGAGGAAACTGCCTCTTAGCAGGGAGGCCCCAGAGAGTGAAAAGAATGATTTAGATTTCTCCAATAGAGACTCTGGATTGCACTACCTGTCTTCAGCCACCAGCAGGACACTTGGATATAACATCTTGAAGAAGTTTTTAAACAAGTCTCCACAGGAAACTAGCCATGCTGTGTCTCATTTTCTCAGGGCCCTGATATGTGTCTCTGAGGTTCAGAGAGGTTAAGCACGTTACCCAAGATCACACAGCTAAAAGTTGATTTCAAAGCCTGCGACCTTTGCATTACCCTGTACTGTCTTTTAGGGGGCTAGGCACAATCTTTGCAGTCAATGCAACTGAAAGTATTTAGTCAGTGCTTATTTGTTCTAAGGCAAAAAATCACAGGGATATGTAGGAGTTGATTTGTATTTAAAAGCTGCATAATGCAGCTGGTTGAGGATGTGAGCTCTATAAGGTTAGACTGTCTAAGTGCAAATCCAAGTTCAATCACTTATGCCTGTGTGACCTTGGGGGCGCACTCAACCCCTCCAAGGTCTCCTTTTACTTCTTATCTATACAATGGACATAATTTTAACATATGCCTTATAGTGTGGTCATGAGGGTAAAAGGGAGATAATGCTTGCAAATCACTGAACATCATGCCTGACACTTAAATGCTCAAAAATGTTTGCTGTTATTTGATTTTATAATGCACAGTGTAATTGGTGAGCAGGATGAATCAGGAAGGGAAAATGTAAAAGAGAAAAGACAACCTCTTCTTCATGTTTAACTTGGCGTCACTCACTGATTCCTTTGCATGTCTTGAGCACACATCTACCCCCTCTGGTTGGTTTGATTAGATCAGCTCAGTTCATTCATTCCAGAGGAGAGAGAGACAGGTGAAATTGTTTAGTGGGAAACCCAATCAGATGTGCACAAAGATGCATATAAGAGTATAGCTTTTGCAGAATTATTCATAGTAGAGAAAACCCAGAGTTCATCTATATGTTAGTTTATAAAGAACTGGTTTGGCCGGGCACATTGGATCACATCCTATACTCTCAGCACTTTGGGAAATCAAGGCAGGAGAATCACTTGAGGCCAGGAGTTTGAGACCAGCCTGGAAAACAGTGAGACACTGTCTCTACAAAAAATAATGAATAAATAAAAATTAGACAGGTATGGTGGCATGCGCCTGTAGTCCTAGCTACTTGGGAGGCTGAGGTGGGAGGATTGCTTGAGTCGGAGTTCAAGGCTGCAGAGAGCTATAATCACAGCACTGCACTCCAGCCTGGGTGATAGTGCAAGATCCTGTCTCTCTAAAAAAAAAAAAAAAGACTGGTTATATCAGCTATGGTATATCTCAGTAATGCAGCACAGTGCTTTCAAATGCTTAGGACAAAAACCTCCAAATCATCTTCAATTCTTTTCTTCTCTCACTCCCTCCATGAATACCATGAGTAAATCTTGTTGATTACCTGCAAAAATATATTTAGAATCCACCTACTTCTCATTACCTCCTCAGCTCCCTTCTTGATCTTGAGACACTGTCATTTCTGCAGCAGATGTTTGCAATCATCTTCCACCTGGTTCCCCTGTATCCACTCTTGCTCCTTCCAGCTACAGTGGCATCCTTGCTGTTCCATGAACCTGTTAGTTACATTCCTGCCACAGGGCCTTTGCTCTTACTGTTCCTGCTGCCGGAAACATTCTTCCTCCATGTTCTCCTAGCTCCCCCTCTCATCTACTCAAGGATGCTTCTCAGTGACACCTGCTCTATCCACCTCATTTTTAGTTGCAATTTACCCCACTCTGAGTTTAGTACTCCCAATCCCCTTTACCCTGCTCGTTTTTTCCACAGCCATTATCACTTTTCATACAATATATGATTTATTTAACATATTGTGTTTCCCTCCACTAGAATATAAGCTCCACAAATGTAAGAATCTCTGCGTTTTTACCTCTGCTTTTGTTGTTTAGTGCTGTATTCCTAACACCTACCATAGTTTCAAGCACATAGTAGGTACTTAATAAATATTTTCTAAAAGTATAAATAAATGAATGAATTCTTTATAATGGGTTAGTAAACAAATCTTAAAATCAATGAAGGAGATCTATATGTATTAACATGGAAAACTCTTCAAGACTTTTTTTTTCATTTCAACTTTTTTAGATTCAGTGGGTACATGTGCATAATATATTTGGGTATATTATGTGATGCTGAGGTCAGGGGTATAAATGATCCTGTCACCCAGGTACTGAACATAGTACTCAATAGTTATTTTTTCAACTCTTGCCCCCCTCCCTCCTTCCCCCCTCGAGTAGTCCCCAGTGTCTGTCATTGCCATCTTTATGCCCGTGAGGATCTGATGTTTACCTTCCACGTACAAGTGAAAACATGTGGGATTTGGTTTTCTGTTTGTTTCTGTGTTAATTTGCTTAGGATAATGGCCACCAGCTGCATCCATGTTGCTGCAAAGGACATGCTTTGGTTCTTTTTTATGGCTGCATAGTGTTCCACAGTATATATGTACCACCTTTAAAAAATACAATCCACCATTGATGGGCACCTAGGTAAAATCCATGACTTTGTTACTGTGAATAGCCCTGCATTGAGTGTGATGAAGTGCATGTGTCTTTTTGGTAGAATGATTTCTTTTCTTTTGGATATATACCCAGTGATGGGATTGCCAGGTCCAATGGCAGCTCTGATTTAAGTTCTTTGAGAAATCTCCAAACTGCTTTCCACAGTGGCTGAACTCATTTACATTCCCACCAACAGTGTATAAGCATTCCCTTTTCTCTGCAGCCTTGCCAATATCTGTTGTTATTTGACTTTTTAATAATTGCCATTCTGACTGGTGTGAGATGGCATCTCACTGTGGTTTTGATTTGCATTTCTCTCATGATTAGTGAGAATGAGCATTTTTTCACATGTTTGCTGGCTGCTTGTATATCTTCTTTTGGGAAGTGTCTGTTTGTATCTGTATTAGTCTGTTTCCACATTGCTGTAAAGAACTACCTGAGATTGGGTAATTTATAAAGAAAAGAGGTTTAATTGGCTCACAGTTCCTCAGGCTGTACAGAAAGCATGACTGGGGATACCTCAGGAAACTTACAATCATGGTGGAAGGCACAGAGGAAGCAGGCACATCTTACATGGCCAGGAGGAAGAGAGTGAAGGGGGAAGTGCTATACACTTTTAATCAACCAGATCTTGTGAGAAGTCACTATCATGAGAACAGCAAGAGGGAAATCCGCCCCCATGATCCAATCACCTCCCACCAGCACCCCTCCTCCAACATTGGGGATTACAGTTCAACATGAGATTAGGGCAGGGACACAAACCCAAACCATATCAATATCTGTTGCCCATTTTTAATGGGGTTGTTTTTTGCTTGTTCAATTGTTTAAGTTTCTTATAAATTCTGGTTGTTAGACCTTTGTTGGATGCAGAGTTTGTGAATATTTCCTCCCATTCTGTGGGGCTGTCTGTTTACTCTATTGATAGTTTCCTTGGCTGTTCAGAGCTGTTTAATTTAATTAGGTCCCATTTATCAGTTTTTGTTTTTGTTGCAATTGCTTTTGAGGATTTAGTAATAAATTCTTTCCCAAGGCCCATGTTCAGAATGGTGTTTCCTAGGTGTTCTTCTAGGATTCTTATAGTTTGAGGTTTTACATTTGATTCTTCAATCCATCTTGAGTTAATTTTTGTATATGGTAAAAGGTAAAGGTCCAATTTCATTCTTCTGCATATGGCTAGCCAGCTATCCCAGCACTATTTATTGAATAGGGAGTCTTTTCCATGTTGCTTATTTTTGTCAACTTTGTTGAAGATTATTAGATGGCTGTAGATGTGCTGCTTTATTTCTGGGCTCTTTATTTTGTTCCATAGGTTTATGTGTCTGTTTTTGTACCAGTACCATACTGTTTTGGTTACTGTAGCCTTATAGTATAGTTTGAAGTCAGGTGATGTGATGCCTCTGGCTTTGTTCTTTTTGCTTAGAATTGCTTTGGCTATTTGAGCTCTTTTTTCATTCCATATGAATTTTAGAATAGTTTTTTCCAATTCTGTGAAAAATTATGTTGGTAGTTTGTTATGAATAGTGTTGAATCTGTAGATTGCTTTGGGCAATAGGGTCATTTTAATGATAATGATTTTTTCAATCCATGAGTATGGAATGTTTTTACACTTGTTTGTGTCATTTATGATTTCTCTTAGCAGTGTTTTTAGTTCTTTTTGTAGAGGTCTCTTATCTCCTAGGTTAGATGTATTCCTAGGTGTTTTATTTTTTGTGTGGCTATTGTACATGGGATTGTGTTCTTAATTCGACTCTCAGCATGAACATTACTGGTACATAGAAATGCATAGTACTGACTTTTATACATTGATTTTGTATCCTGAAACTTTGCTGAAGTCAGTTGCAAGAGCCTTTTGGTGGTGTCTTTAGGATTTTCAAGGTCTAGAATTATATTATCCACAAAAAGAGATAATTTGACTTTCTGTCTTCATATTTCGATGCCTTTTATCTCTTTCTTTTGTCTGATTTCTCTGGCTAGGACTTTCAGTACTATGTTGAATAGGAGTTGTGAGTGTGGACATATTCCAATTGTCAAGGGGGATGCTTCCAGTTTTTGCCTATTTAGTATGATACTGGCTGTGAGTTTGTCATAGATGGGTCTTATTATTTTGAGGTATGTTCCTTTGATGCCTAGTTTCTTGAGAGTTTTTACCATGAAAAGATGTTGAATTTTATTGTCCTTCCTGTGTCTATTGAGATAATATGGTTTTTGTTAATTTTTTTTATGTGGTGAATTACATTTATTACTTGTGTATGTTGAACCAACCTTGCATCCCAGGAATGAAGCCTACTTTATCATAGTGGATCACCTTTTTAACATGTTGATGAATTTAGTTTGCTAGTATTTTTTAAAGGATTTTTGTATGTATATTCATCAGGGATATTGGCCTATAGTTTTCTTTTGTCTGCCAGGTTTTTGTATCAGGGTGATGCTGGCTTTGTAGAATGCATTAGGGAAGAGTCCCTTCTCCTTGATGTTTTGAAATAGTTTCAGTAGAATTGATGTGGTGCCAGCTCTTCCTTGAACATTTGGTAGAATTTGGCTGTGAATCCATCTGGTCCAGGGCTTTTTTTGGTTGGTAGGCTTTTTTTTTTTAATTACTGATTCAATTTCAGAACAGATTCAATCTTGGGAGATTGTGTGTTTCCAGGAATTTATCCCTTTGCTCTACATTTTCTAGTTTATGTGTGTAGAGGTGTTCCTAATAGTCTCTGAGGATCTTTTGTATTTCTGTGAGATCAGTTGTAATGTCACCTTTGTCATTTCTGATTGTGCTTGTTTGGATCTTCTCTCTCTTTCTCTCTGTTAACCTAGCTAGTAGTGTCTATCAGTCTTGTTTGTCTTTTCAAAAAGCAAACTTTTGGTTTCATTGATTTTTGTAAGAATGTTTGGGTCTCAATTTCATTCAGTTCTGCTCTGATTTTAGTTATTTATTTTCTTCCTCTACCTTTGCGGTTAGTTTTATCTTGTTTTTCTAATTCCTCTAGGTGTGATGTTAGATTGTTAATTTGAGATTTTTCTAACTTTTTGAGTAGGCATTTAGTGCTATAAACTTTCTTCTTAACACTGCCTTTGCTGCATCCCAGAGATTTCGGTATGTTGTGTCTCTGTTTTCATTTATTTCAAATAATTTTTTAATTTCTGCCTTGATTTTGTTGCTTACGAAAAGTCACTTACTAGCAAGTTGTTTAATTTCCATATTATTATGTGGTTTTGAGATATCTTCTTTGTATTGATTTGTATTTTTATTCCACCGTGGCCTAAGTGTATGGTTGGTATAAGTCTGATTTTTTTGGAATTGATTGAGACTTGCTGTATGGCTGAGAATGTGGTCAATCTTGAAGTATGTTCCATGTACAGATTAGAAGAATGTATATTCTGTGATTAATGGGTGAAGTATTCTGCAGGTATCTATTAGGTCCAGCTGGTCAAGGGTTGCGCTTAAGCCCAGAATTTCTTCGTTAGTTTTTTGCCTTCATTATCTGTCTAATGCTGTCAGTGGTGTGTTATAGTTCTCCACTATTATGTGTGGCTATTTAAGTCTTTTCATAGGTCTAGGAGTACTTGTTTTATGAATATGGGTGCTTTAATGTTTGGTGTGTATATATTTAGGGTAATTAAGTCTTCTTATTGAATTGAACCCTTTATCATTTACCCATTGTCCTATTTTACTGTTGTTGGTTTAAAGTCTCTTTTATCTAATACAAGAATAGTGAGTCCTGCTTTTTCTTGATTTCTATTTGTGTGGCTGATCTTTTCTTAGCCCTTTACTTTGAGCCTATAGGTGTCATTATGTGTGAGATAGTTCTTTTGAAGACAGCAGGTGGATGAGTCTTTTTTTTTTTTAAATTCAACTTGCCCTTCTGTGACTTATAAACGGGGCATTCAGACCATTTGCATTCAAAATTAATATTAACATGTGAAATTTTGATCATATCATGAAGTTGTTAGTTGTCTGCTTTATATTTCTATGGTGTTTTTGCTCTAAGGATCTGCAGGCTATGTGTTTAGCTGTGTTTTTGTGGTAACAGGTATCATTCTTTTGCTTCCATGTTTAGAACTCCCTTAAAGATCTCTTATAAGACTAGTATAGTGGTAACAAATTCCCTCAGTGCTTGCTTGTCTGAAAAATATTTTATTTCTCCTTTACTTCTCTTGAATTATTTCTTCAAATATACTTTCCAGGTTTTTTGCTTTTTCTGCTTCTCTCTCAGGAATGCCAATAATTTGTAGATTTGGTGACTTTCCATAATCCCATATTTCTCGAAGTCTTTACTCGTTTTAAAAAATTCCTGCCAGGTGCAGTGGCTCACACCTGTAATCTCAGCACTTTGGGAGGCTGAGATGGGCAGATTACTTGAGGTCAGGAGTTCGAGACCAGCCTGGCCAACATGATGAAACTCCAACTCCACGAAAATTACAAAAATTAGCTAGGCATGGTGGCACGTGCCTGTAATCCCAGGTATTCAGGAGGTTGAGGGCAGGAGAAATGCTTGAACCTGGGAGGCAGAGGTTGTAGTGAGCCACAGTTACGTCCCTGCAATCCAGCCTGGCAACAGGACAAGACTCTGTCTCTTTAAAAAACAAACAAACAAACAAAAAACTTTTGTCTTTATTTTGGTCAGATTGGTTTAGTTCAAAAGACCGGTCTTTAATCTCTGAAATTATTTCTTCTGCTTAGTCCAGTCTATTGACAAAGCTTTCAATTATATTTTGAAACTCTTTACATGAGTATTTTAATTCCAGAAGCTCAGATTGCTTTCTTTTTAAGACATTTATCTTTTCCTTCATTTTCTGGACTGCTTTGAAAGTTTCTTTCAGTTGATTTTCAAACTTGTTTTGGATCTCAGTGAGCTTTCTTGCAACCCATGCTTTGAATTCTTTACTTGTCATTCCCGATTTTCCATTTTGTTTAGGGACCATTGCTAGGGAGCTAATGCAATCCTTTGGTGGTATTGCCACATTCAGATTTTTCATGGTGGCAGAATTCTTGTGCCAGTTCCTTCTCATCTGGAGACACTGGTACTTCTAATTTTTGTATTTATTTTCCTATGGGTAGATTTTTTCCTCTTCTTTCTTTCCTTCAAAAAGTGAGTAATGTGGAGAGCAAAACATGCCCAGAAGTTCCCAAAAGCTTGGAGATGCAACAGCAGATGACAGCTGGGAGTTCTAAGACATATTTTTATTTATGTATTTCATTTGCATAGGTTATTGGGGTACAGGTGGTAGTGGTGATTTGTGAGATGTTGGTGCACCCATCACCCAAGCAGCATACCTTGTACCCTATTTGTAGTCTTTTATCCCTTGCCCCGCAACCCCAATACTTCCCTCCAAATCCCCAGAGTCCGTCGCATCATTCTTTTTTTTTTTGAGACAGAGTCTCACTCTGTCACCCAGCTCAGGCTGGAGTGCAGTGGTGCGATCTCAGCTCACTGCAACCTCTGCCTCCACCTCCCAGGTTCAGGCGATTCTCCTGCCTCAGGATTACAGGCGCCTGCCACCACACCCGGCTAATTTTTATATTTTTAGTAGAGACGGGGTTTCACCATGTTGGCCAGACTGGTCTTGAACTCCTGGCCTCAAGTGATCTGCCTGCCTCGGCCTCCCAAAGTGCAGGGATTACAGGCATGAGCCACTGCACCTGGCTCATTGTGTCATTCTTATGCCTTTGTGCTAAGACCTATTTTTAAATAAAAGGAAAAATGAAGTTGTAAAGCTATACAAACACAGAGTGTATAACTTCATTTATGTTTTTAAGAAAAACCAATAAAATTATTTTTATCTTGCATACATATGTATATAAATGCATAAAATGTTGAGAAGGACATATTCTAGATTTATAGTAATAATTATATTTTTAGGAAAAATGAAGACTTTTTTGTTCTTTACCTGCATCTCTAGTTTTTCAATTTATACAAAACACTGTATTCATGTAATACTTTTATATTTTTATGTAGATTTTCTAAGCCAGTATAAATTTTTTATTATTATTATTATTATACTTTAAGTTTTAGGGTACGTGTGCACAATGTGCAGGTTTGTTACATATGTATCCATATGCCATGTTGGTGTGCTGCACCCATTAACTCATCATTTAGCATTAGGTATATCTCCTAATGCTGTCCCTCCCCCTTCCCCCGACCCCACAACAGTCACCGGTGTGTGATGTTCCCCTTCCTGTGTCCATGTGTTCTCATTGTTCAATCCCTACCTATGAGTGAGAACATGCAGTGTTTGGTTTTTCATCCTTGTGATAGTTTACTGAGAATGATGGTTTCCAGTTTCATCCATGTCTGTACAAAGGACATGAACTCATCATTTTTTATGGCTACATACTATTCCATGGTGTATATGTGCCACATGTTCTTAATCCAATCTATCGTTGTTGGACATTTGGGTTGGTTCCAAGTCTTTGCTATTGTGAATAGTGCCGCAATAAACATACGTGTGCATGTGTCTTTATAGCAGCATGATTTATAGTCCTTTGGGTATATACCCAGTAATGGGATGGCTGGGTCAAATGGTATTTCTAGTTCTAGATCCCTGAGGAATCGCCACACTGACTTCCACAATGGTTGAACTAGTTTACAGTCCCACCAACAGTGTAAAAGTGTTCCTATTTCTCCACATCCTCTCCAGCACCTGTTGTTTCCTGACTTTTGAATGATGGCCATTCTAACTGGTGTGAGGTAGTATCTCATTGTGGTTCTGATTTTCATTTCTCTGATGGCCAGTGATGATGAGCATTTTTTCATGTGTTTTTTGGCTGCATAAATGTCTTCTTTTGAGAAGTGTCTGTTCATGTCCTTTGCCCACTTTTTGATGGGGTTGTTTGTTTTTTTCTTGTAAATTTGTTTGAGTTCATTGTAGATTCTGGATATTAGCCCTTTGTCAGATGAGTAGATTGCAAAAATTTTCTCCCATTTTGTAGGTTGCCTGTTCATTCTGATGGTAGTTTCTTTTGCTGTGCAGAAGCTCTTTAGTTTAATTAGATCCCATTTGTCAATTTTGGCTTTTGTTGCCGTTGCTTGCCCATGACTATGTCCTGAATGGTATTGCCTAGGTTTTCTTCTAGGGTTTTTATGGTTTTAGGTCTAACATGTAAGTCTTTAATCCATCTTGAATTAATTTTTGTATAAGGTGTAAGGAAGGGATCCAGTTTCAGCTTTCTACATATGGCTAGCCAGTTTTCCCAGCACCATTTATTAAATAGGGAATCCTTTTCCCATTGCTTGTTTTTGTCAGGTTTGTCAAAGATCAGATAGTTGTAGATATGTGGCATCATTTCTGAGGGCTCTGTTCTGTTCTATTGATCTACGTCTCTGTTTTGGTAACAGTACCATGCTGTTTTGGTTACTGTAGCCTTGTAGTACCGTTTAAAGTCAGGTAGTGTGATACCTCCAGCTTTGTTCTTTTGGCTTAGGATTGACTTGGTGATGTGGGCTCTTTTTTGTTCCATATGAACTTTAAAGTGGTTTTTTCCAATTCTGTGAAGAAAGTAATCGGTAGCTTGATGGGGATGGCATTGAATCTATAAATTACCTTGGGCAGTATGGCCATTTTCACGATATTGATTCTTCCAACCCATGAGCATGGAATGTTCTTCCATTTGTTTGTATCCTCTTTTATTTCATTGAGCAGTGGTTTGTAGTTCTCCTTGAAGAGGTCCTTCACGTCCCTTGTAAGTTGGATTCCTAGGTATTTTATTCTCCTTGAAGCAATTGTGAATGGGAGTTCACTCATGATTTGGCTCTCTGTTTGTCTGTGATTGGTGTACAAGAATGCTTGTGATTTTTGTACATTGATTTTGTATCCTGAGACTTTGCTGAAGTTGCTTATCGCTTAAGGAGATTTTGGGCTGAGACAATGGGGTTTTCTAGATATACAATCATGTCATCTGCAAACAGGGACAATTTGACTTCCTCTTTTCCTAATTGAATACCCTTTATTTTCTTTTCCTGCCTGATTGCCCTGGCTAGAACTTCCAACACTATGTTGAATAGGAGTGGTGAGAGAGGGCATCCCTGTCTTGTGCCCGTTTTCAAAGGGAATGCTTCCAGTTTTTGCCCATTCAGTATGATATTGGCTGTTTGTCACAGATAGCTCTTATTATTTTGAGATACACTCCATCAATACCTAATTTATTGAGAGATTTTAGCATGAAGGGTTGTTGAATTTTGTCAAAGCCTTTTCTGCATCTATTGAGATAATCATGTGGTTTTTGTCTTTGGTTGTTTTTATATGCTGGATTACATTTATTGATTTGCATATGTTGAACCAGCCTTGCATCCCAGGGATAAAGCCCACTTGATCATGGTGGATAAGCTTTTTGATGTGCTGCTGGATTTGGTTTGCCAGTATTTTATTGAGGATTTTTGCATCAATGTTCATCAAGGACATTGGTCTGAAATTCTCCTTTTTGGTTGTGTCTCTGCCAGGCTTTGGTATCAGGATGATGCTGGCCTCATAAAATGTATTAGAGAGGATTCCCTCTTTTTCTATTGATGGAATAGTTTCAGAAGGAATGGTACCAGTTCCTCCTTGTACCTCTGGTAGAATTCAGCTGTGAATCCATCAGGTCCTGTACTCTTTCTGATTGGTAGGCTATTGATTATTGCCACAATTTCAGAGCCTGTTATTGGTCTATTTAGAGATTCAACTTCTTCCTGGTTTAGTCTCGGGAGGGTGTATTTGTAGAGGAATTTATCCATTTCTTTTAGATTTTCTAGTTTATTTGCATAGAGGTGTTTGTAGTATTCTCTGATGGTAGTAGATTGTATTTCTGTGGGATGGGTGGTGATATCCCCTTTATAATTTTTTATTGTGTCTATTTGATTCTTCTCTCTTTTCTTCTTTATTAGTCTTGCTAGCAATCTATCCATTTTGTTGATCTTTTAAAAAAACCAGCTCCTGGATTCATTAATTTTTTGAAGGGTTTTTTGTGTCTGTATTTCCTTCAGTTCTGCTCTGATTTTAGTTATTTCTTGCCTTCTGCTAGATTTTGAATGTGTTTGCTCTTGCTCTTCTAGTTCTTTTAATTGTGATGTTAGGGTGTCAATTTTGGATCTTTCCTGTTTTCTCTTGTGGGCATTTAGTGCTATAAATTTCCCTCTACACACTGCTTTGAATGTGTCCCGGAGATTCTGGTATGTTGTATCTTTGTTCTCATTGGTTTCAAAGAACATCTTTATTTCTGCCTTCATTTCATTATGTACCCAGTAGTCATTCAGGAGCAGGTTGTTCAGTTTCCATGTAGTTGAACGGTTTTGAGTGGGTTTCTTAATCCTGAGTTCTAGTTTGATTGCACTGTGGTCTGAGAGACAGTTTGTTATAATTTCTATTCTTTTACATTTGCTGAGGAGAGCTTTACTTCCAACTGTGTGGTCAATTTTGGAATGAGTGTGGTGTGGTGCTGAAAAAAATGTATATTCTGTTGATTTGAGGTGGAGAGTTCTGTAGATGTCTATTAGGTCTGCTTGGTGCAGAGCTGAGTCAATTCCTGGGTATCCTTGTTAAGTTTCTGTCTCATTGATCAGTCTAATGTTGACAGTGGGGTGTTAAAATCTCCCATTATTATTGTGTGGGAGTCTAAGTCTCTTTGTAGGTCACTCAGGACTTGCTTCATGAATCTGGGTGCTCTTGTATTGGGTGCATATATATTTATGATAGTTAGCTCTTCTTGTTGAATTGATCCCTTTACCATTATGTAATGGCCTTCTTTGTCCCTTTTGATCTTTGTTGGTTTAAAGTCTATTTTATCAGAGACTAGGATTGCAACCCCTGCCTTTTTTTGTTTTCCATTTGCTTGGTAGATCTTCCTCCATCCCTTTATTTTGAGTCTATGTGTGCCTCTGCATGTGAGATGGGTTTCCTGAATACAGCACACTGATGGGTCTTGACTCCTTATCCAATTTGCCAGTCTGTGTCTTTTAATTGGAACATTTAGCCCATTTACATTTAAAGTTAATATTGTTATGTGTGAATGTGATCCTGTCATTATGATATTAGTTGGTTATTTTGCTCGTTAGTTGATGCAGTTTCTTCCTAGCCTCGATGGTCTTTACAATTTGGCATGTTTTTGCAGCGGCTGGTACCGGTTGTTCCTTTCCATGTTTAGTGCTTCCTTCAGGAGCTCTTTTAGGGCAGGCCTGGTGGTGACAAAATCTCTCAGCATTTGCTTGTCTGTAAAGTATTTTATTTCTCCTTCACTTATGAAGCTTAGTTTGGCTGGATATAAAATTCTGGGTTGAAAATTCTTTTCTTCAAGAATGTTGAATATCAGCCCCCACTCTCTTCTGGCTTGTAGAGTTTCTGCTGAGAGATCAGCTGTTAGTCTGATGGGCTTCCCTTTGTGTGTAACCCGACCTTTCTCTCTGGCTGCCCTTAACATTTTTTCCTTCATTTCAACTTTGGTGAATCTGACAATTATGTGTCTTGGAGTTGCTCTTCTCGAGGAGTGTCTTTGTGGCGTTCTCTGTATTTCCTGAATCTGAATGTTGGCCTGCCTTGCTAGATTGGGGAAGTTCTCCTGGATAATATCTTACAGAGTGTTTTCCAACTTAGTTCCATTCTTCCCGTCACTTTCAGGTACACCAATCAGACATAGGTTTGGTCTTTTCACATAGTCTCATATTTCTTGGAGGCTTTGTTCATTTCTTTTTATTCTTTTTTCTCTAAACTTCCCTTGTCACATCATTTCATTCATTTCATCTTCCATCACTGATACCCTTTCTTCCAGTTGATTGCATTGGCTACTGAGGCTTCTGCATTCTTCATGTAGTTCTCGAAACTTGGCTTTCAGCTCTATCAGCTCCTTCAAGCACTTCTCTGCATTGGTTATTTTAGTTATACATTCGTCTAATTTTTTTTCAGAGTTTTTAACTTCTTTGCCATTGGTTTGAATTTCCTCCTGTAGCTTGGAGTAGTTTGATCGTCTGAAGCCTTCTTCTCTCAACTCGTCAAAGTCATTCTCCGTCCAGCTTTGTTCCGTTGCTGTTGAGGAACTGCGTTCCTTTGGAGGAGGAGAGGCACTCTGCTTTTTAGAGTTTCCAGTTTTTCTGCTCTGTTTTCTCCCCGTCTTTGTAGTTTTTTTCTACTTTTGGTCTTTGATGATGGTGATGTACAGATGGGTTTTTGGTGTGGGTGTCCTTTCTGTTTGTTAGTTTTCCTTCTAACAGACAGGACCCTCAGCTGCAGGTCTGTTGGAGTTTGCTAGAGGTCCACTCCAGACTCTGTTTGGCTGAGTGTCAGCAGCAGTGGCTGCAGAACAGTGGATTTTCGTGAACTGCAAATTCAGCTGTCTGATCGTTCCTCTGGAAGTTTTGTCTCAGAGGAGTACCTGGCCGAGTGAGGTATCAGTCTGTCCCTACTGGGGGGTGCCTCCCATTTAGGCTGCTTGGGTGTCAGGGACCCACTTTAGGAGGCAGTCTGCCTGTTCTCCGATCTCCAGCTGCATGCTGGGAGAACTACTACTCTCTTCAAAGCTGTCAGACAGGGACATTTAAGTCTGCAGAGGTTACTGCTGACTTTTTGTTTGTCTGTGCCCTGCCCCCAGAGGTGGAGCCTACAGAGGCAGGCAGGGCCTCCTTGAGCAGTGGTGGGCTCCACCCAGTTCAAGCTTCCTGGCTGCTTTGTTTCCCTAAGCAAACCTGGGCAATGGCGGGCGCCCCTCCCCCAGCCTCGCTGCCTTGCAGTTTGATCTCAGACTGCTGTGCTAGCAATCAGCGAGACTCCGTGGGCGTAGGACCCTCCGAGCCAGGTGCGGGACACAATCTCCTGGTGTACCGTTTTCCAAGCCCGTTGGAAAAGTGCAGTACTAGGGTGGGAGTGACCCCATTTTCCAGATGCTGCCTGTCACCCCTTTCTTTGACTAGGAAAGGGAACTCCCTGACCCCTTGCGCTTCCCGAGTGAGGCAATGCCTCGCCCTGCTTTGGCTCGCGCATGGTGCGCTTCACCGACTGTCCTGCGCCCACTGTTTGGCACTCCCTAGTGAGATGAACCCGGTACCTCAGATGGAAATGCAGAAATCACCCATCTTCTGTGTCGCTCACGCTGGGAGCTGTAGATCGGAGCTGTTCCTATTCGGCCATCTTGGCTCCACCCCCACAAGCCAGTATAAATTTTGAAAAAAATTAAGCATATGTGCCAAAACCTTGGCACCTTGTTACATTCTCCCAGATCAAGTAACCTGCACAGGTTGTTAGCGGAGAGGTTTGAAATGGATCAGGGGGTCTCTGAGCAGTGGATTGTCCTTGCCCACTTGGCCTGATCCCTACTTCCCCAGACCCACATATTTGTCTACACTCCACTGTGAGCACCTTGGGAGAAGGCTCATGTTGTTTGGGTTGCTGCTGTAGCCCTATCTTCCAGGACCCCATGCTTTAGACTTAGTAGATACAAAGTATGTATTTGTTTAATTGAAACAGCTCTTTCCTGTCCTCTGGAGCCACACAATCACATCCTTTCCCAGTGCATTCCATGATGTAGCCTGAGTTCCCTCTCCTCTCTGCAGGTGGCAGAGTCTTCATCAGCTTTAACTAGCCATGCTTACTAGAGCAGTGGCTCTTAATCCATCAGACATAAGGGATGCTTTCAGTAACACTTACTTCCTAACCCTCTGCACTATTCTGGAATAAATCTGATAAATTAAACAATTACCTACAAATATAACTTCAAAAAACCAATATAATGCCATTGCTTTAATATAAAGAGAAATAAAAGGAAAGTAATTGATATAAAATACTACATATTTTAAAAACAAATGCTTGGATGTGATTTCCCTAGAAGTTATTGTAAAATAGGTGCTCTGTGTATGTCTAGGATCCCTGTGATTGGGATGGCCACAAATGCTTTCTGAAACAGTTACGGTATTTCAACCAGTGAAATAATTTTACAAAATGGTGGACAACTCTTGGTAGAACTCTGAACAAGACAAAGCACAAAATTTCTTTAATTTGTGTGCATTTTCAGTTCCCCCAAATGTGCTATATGTCAAAGCTAAGCTCCCCACTCCCACAAATAAAATAAATAGACAAACAGCTATGTTCTAGGCACAGATAATTATAAACAGGTGTTTTATCTTCTCAGAAGTCTGAGGTGAGAGACAATTTTTGTTGTGTAGAATTGCTCTTCATATTGGAGGATGTCTAACATCCCTAGCCTCTCACCCACGAAATGTCTGTGGTGTTCATTCATTTTGAGTACAAAACTAAAAATAAATGTTTCCACAAATTTCCATAATGTCCTCTAGGGGGCACTACAGGCCTCATCAAGAACGTTTGACTAGCTGTCTAATAGGGTAGCCACAAGTATTAAGTGACTACTGGCCTTGAAATGTAGCTAGTGGGACTAAATGACTAGAATTTTAATTTAAACCTGGACAACAGGGAGACACTATGTCTATAAAAAAAATTTAAAAATAGCCAGGTTTGGTGGCACACACCTGTGGTCCCATCTCCTCAAGAGGCTGAAGCAGGAGGATTGGCTGAGCCTAGGAGTTCAGGGCTGCAAGTGAGCTATGATCGCGCCACTGCACTCCAGCCTGGGCAACAGAGTGAGATCCTGTCTCAAAGAAAAAATTAAAATAAAATTTTAATTTGATTTACATATAAAATTTAAAATTGATGATCAGTTCAGTTATTGAAAAACTTTTAAATATGATTGGAACAACTTGGGTATGTGAATCTACTATGTCAATATAAATTTTATGAAATCTGAATAGAGATCAAATACTTCTAACAGAAAGTCTAGTAAATGAATTGAGATGCTAAGTAAAATACACAGGAATTAAAGGGTTTAGTAGGAAAAAAAGAACGTAAAATAGCTAATGAATATCTTTCTTATACTGGATTACATGTTGCAATGATAACATTTTGGATATATTGGATTAAGTAAATATTAATAAAATTAATTTCATCTGTATATTTTTGCTTTCTCAATGTTACTACTGGAAAATCTAAAAATACATATGTGGCTTACCTTATAGTATTATTGGAGAGGGCTGGAATAGAGAAAACTCAGGGCCATTTTTCAGCCTCTGAGATCTCTTTTTGCTTTTTGGTGTGATAGGAACGCATGGTAAGTTAGAAATGAAGGAGGAGTTAGAAAAATTTGTCCCTTGTTCTCTAGTAGGCAAACCAGGGGCCCCCGGGACAGGGTTTTTGAATAGTAGAATAATCTCAAGTGATGATTATTTTTTAATGAAGTCCCAGATTTTGGCCTGTGGTTTCTGGCAGGGTGGATGTTTTTCCACCACACTCCTCGTCTGCTGGGTCCTCTGGTAACCTTCCCTTTACATTCTGACGTGGGGAGTTTGGCCTGTGATGCAAAGACTCCTGCCAGTGCTGCTCAGAGGCAGTGAGGAAAAGGCATTTCAAAGCACAAGGAAACTGGCCTATCTCTCCATTCTGGAGATTTACAGATATTGCAGGTGCTACCTTTCAAAGCAAACTGTGGGATATCCCCTGAGGCAGAGCTTAGAGAACCAAACGCCATAGGTAGCTAAGTGACACCCAGCAACCAAGAGGCTGCACTGATCGTATATTCAGAAGCCTGTTATGGATTCTAGAATATGATGAGACTAGTTAAAATCATTTTCTCCTCATTTTAAAGGAATTATCTTTTGTTTTCCAAATGGTCAATTTCATGATGTGAGATAGAAGCATTAATGACGAGAAGCATGAACTTTGGGCTCAGATGACTAACATTTCATGACTGTGGGATGCCTGGCAGATAACTTAACCTCTCTGCACTTCGGTTTTCAGTTTTCCCAACTGTGAAATACCTTTTTCTTATGTAGAACATGCCCAGTAAGCAGTAGCTGTTTTTCATTATGAAGGGGTATGAATGGGAGGTGGAGGGAATTTTTAAAGGGGGAAGCCTTTCAGAACAGCATCTCTTAGACTATTTTCCTCAGAATACTGACCTCATGAAATCAAATTCCAAAAAGAAGAAAAGTTTTGTCTGCACTGCATTTTGGAAATGGTGTATTCCTCAGTGGAGATTGACAAAGTATATTAGTATCTTAAACATTCTAAGAAGTCGTTCAGTAAAGAAATCAGTTTAACCTGGCTTAACTCAGCATTTTCCAAACTTATATTATTAGCATTTTCACCCCAAAATAACTACTAGCTCTGTAAGTTGTACTTTGAGAAAATGTCTTACTTTCTAAGCAGAGCCCCTTGATCCTACACTTTAGATGGGCTGGACTCCTCATCAGAGGGAGAAACATGGAACAAGCCACCAGACTCTCTCCCATGACACCTAGGACCACAATGAAACACCCACTCCAGAAGGAGCTTAGATAACCTTGAGAGAAAAAGAAAAAAAGTGGTGGTGAAATATAATTGTCTCTTGAAACGTTGCCCTAGAAAGTTCTGAGGGGTGGTGGTGGAATAGAGGCAGACTATAAACTTAGTTTTTGTTCTTCATATTTTAATAAAGTCCTATGAACTCTTACAGCTCTCTACAAATGATCAATAACTATAATAACCTTCTGCCATAACAGTATTTCAAAGAAAAATGCCATGCTGGAGTTTAAATACACACACACACACACACACACACACACACACACACAGACACACACACATGCTGCATGATAATGTATGAGCAGATTAAAAGGATATGTTTAATTTATAAGCCCTACTCTGATTAGAAATGTTAGATGTGGAAAGATCGCTAAAGGATAATGTTCATACTCAATTTGCAATAATTGCACATTTCTTTCATCAAGACACATATCTAATATAATCTCCTAAATCCCAAAATACACATAAAAATAGCGTCCAGTAAATGATGTCAGACAGATAGGATACAAATTCTACTCCTAAAAAGATTCAGAATACACTAGGGTCTAAATGAAAATGCAAAAAAGCAAACCTAGGTATCTGTGAATATTTTTTTCCCAACTCCCAAGTGCTTGGAATGTGAGTATTTTTAAAACAGCATCATTTCTCTTCAATTTTTATTATAAACGTTTCAAACATACAAAAATTGGAGGAATAGTCAAATAAGCAGCTATCAAGCATTGTGAACACTTTTTTCATTTTTACTTTGTATACCATATATGCATACATTATTTAAATAGGCATATATATTGAGGGGATAAAATTTTTAATAATAAATTACAGACATAGATATTTCACCTTAAATATTTCAGCATGTATGCCCCTCTCCCATATAATTACATAACATTATCTTGCCTAAGAAAACCAACAATAATTCTCTAGTTCCTTCTGATATTAATACCAGCCCTAGAGTAAAATTTCCCCAGGAAGAAATCTAGGTTGATATATTGCACTTGGTTATTTTTCTTTATTCTCTTTAAATCTAGAATGCTTTTTCTATCTGCAGCATTTTTTCCTTGATATATTGACTTTTTGATGAGACCTGTGTCTTGTAGGATGTCCCACAGAGTGGTTTTGTCTGGTTGCTTCCTTCTGGGCCACTTAACCATTCCTCTATTCTCTATACTTCTTGTAAACCAAAACCTAAGCTTGCTTAAATATTGAAGATTTTTGTCCAGAATACTTCATAGGTGGGGTTTATTCCACTTTGCTTCCTGTCCTGCTGTAATTGTAAATAGCACCCCTCTCACCATCAAGATTTTTATGTGTTTGTAAATGAAGCATCACATCAGGAGACATAATACGTTTGTCCCACCATTAGTGATATCAAGTTTAATCACTTGCTTAAATGTCCATCAGAGTTTTACAAAAGTATTGTGCTCCATACTGAGATTTTATGATGAAGGATGTTATTACTACATAAGTCAACTTTGGGTCTCACTCTGTCACCCAGGCTGGAGTGCAGTGGTGCGATCTTGGCTGACTACTGCTGTGACCTCCTGGGCTCAGGTGATCCTTTCACTCCACCTCAGCCTCCTGAATAGCTGGGACTACAGGCATGCCAGGCTAATTTTTATATTTTTCATAGAGATGGGGTTTTGCCAACTTGCCCAGGCTGGTCTTGAACTCCTGGGCTCAATCAAGCCACCTGCCTCAGCCTCCCAAAGTGCTAGGATTACAGGCATGAGCCACTGTGCCTGGCTGTCACCTCTACTTTCAATAACCCATTGAATTTTTTTGCAGCTGGGTACAATCCTGAGTAATCAGCTCCTCCATGAGTTTGGCTTAAGTTAAAGTCATTTCTTTTTGCATTAAAATGGCACCCAAAATATATTTTTTACAATAAAGTTACATGATTTCCTATTATTGAATTCAGCCAAAGGAAAAATGCAAAATGTTGAGGATTTAAGTATTTCCCACCAATTGCATAAGTTTTAGGTACAGTTTACTTAACAAAAACCATTATTTTAATATTAAAATTAGTACTTGCTCATTATGGAAAATTTAGAAAAATACAGAAAAATGTGAAAAAGTGTAAAAATCACCCTTAATCTCCCTTTTAAATAGAACCACTGTTAGCATTTTAATATATTTACTTTTAGTCGCTTTTCTATACAGGGTTTTTTCTTTTTCTTTTTTTTATTATACTTTAAGTTCTAGGGTACAAGTGCACAACATGCAGATTTGATGCATAGGTATATATGTGCCATGTTCGTTTGCTGCACCCATCAACTTGTCATTTACACTAGGTATCTCTCCTAATGCTATCCCTCCCCCCTCTCCCCACGACCCAACAGGCCCTGGTGTGTGATGTTCCCTGTCCTGTGTCCAAGTGTTCTCATTGTTCAATTCTCAACTATGAGTGAGAACATATGGTGTTCGGTTTTCTGTCTTTGTGATAGTTTGCTGAGAATGATGGTTTCCAGCTTCATCCATGTCCCTGCAAAGGACATGAACTCATCCTTTTTTATGGCTGCATAGTATTCCATGGTGTATATATGCCACATTTTCTTAATCCAGTCTATCATTGATGGACATTTGAGTTTGTTCCAAGTCTTTGCTATTGTGAATAGTGCCACAATAAACATACGTGTGTATGTGTCTTTATAGTAACATGATTTATAATCCTTTGGTTATATACCCAGTAATGGGATTGCTGGGTCAAATGCTATTTCTAGTTCTAGATCCTTGAGGAATTGCCACACTGTCTTCCACAATGGTTGAACTAATTTACACTCCCACCAACAGTGTAAAACCGTTCCTACTTCTTCACATCCTCTCCAGCATCTGTTGTTTCCTGACTTTTTAATGACCACTATTCTAATTGGCGTGAGATGGTATTTCATTGTGGTTTTGATTTGTATTTCTCCGATGACCAGTGATGATGAGCATTCTTTCATGTGTCTGTTGACTGCATAAATGTCTTCTTTTGAGAAGTGTCTGTTCATATCCTTTGCCCACTTTTTGATGGGGTTGTTTGCTTTTTTCTTGTAAATTTGTTTGAGTTCATTGTAGATTCTGGATATTAACCCTTTGTCAGATGGGTAGATTGCAAAAATTTTCTCCCATTCTGTAGGTTGCCTGTCCACTCTGATGGTAGTTTCTTCTGGCGTGCAGGAGCTCTTTAGTTTAATTGGATACCGTTTGTCTATTTTGGCTTTCATTGTCATTGCTTTTGGTGTTTTAGTCATGAAGTCCTTGCCCGTGCCTATGTCCTGAATGGTATTGCCTGGGTGTTCTTCTAGGGGTTTTATGGTTTTAAGTCTAACATTTAAGTCTTTAATCCATCTTGAATTAATTTTTGTATAAGGTGTAAGGAAGGGATCCAGTTTCAGATTTCTACATATGGCTAGCCAGTTTTCCCAGCACCATTTATTAAATAGGGAATCCTTATCCCATTTCTTGTTTTTGTCAAGTTTGTCAAAGATCAGATGGTTGTAGATGTGTAGTGTTATTTCTGAGGCTTCTGTTCTGTTCCATTGGTCTATATATCTGTTTTGGTACCAGTACCATGCTGTTTTGGTTACTGTAGCCTTGTAGTATAGTTTGAAGTCAGGTAGCATGATGCCTCCAGTTTTGTTCCTTTTGCTTAGGATTTTCTTGAAAATGTGGGCTCTTTTTTGTTTCCATATGAACTTTAAAGTAGTTTTTTCCCATTCTGTGAAGAAAGTCATTGGTAGCTTGATGGGGATGGCATTGAATCTATAAATTACCTTGGACAGCATGGCCATTTTCACTATATTGATTCTTCCTGTCCATGAGCATGGAATGTTCTTCCATTTGTTTGTGTCCTCTTTTATTTCGTTGAGCACTGGTTTGTAGTTCTCCCTGAAGAGGTCCTTCACATCTCTTGTAAGTTGGATTCCTAGATATTTTATTCTCTTTGTAGGAATTGTGAATGAGAGTTCACTCATGATTTCGCTCTCTGTTTGTTTATTATTGGTATATAGGAATGCTTGTGATTTTTGCACATTGATTTTGTATCCTGAGACTGTTGAAGTTGCTTATCAGCTTAAGGCGATTTTGGGCTGAGACAATGGGGTTTTCTAAATATACAATCACATCATCTGCAAACACGGACAATTTGACTTCCTCCTTACCTAATTGAATACCCTTTATTTCTTTCTCTTGCCTGATTGCCCTGGCCAGAACTTCCAACATTATGTTGAATAGGAGTGGTGAGAGAGGGCATTCTTGGCTTGTGCCAGTTTTCAAAGGGAATGCTTCCAGTTTTTGCCCATTCAGTATGATATTGGCTGTGGCTTTGTCATAAATAGCTCTTATTATTTTGAGATATATTCAATCCATACCTAGTTTATTGAGGGTTTTTAGCATGAAGGGCTGTTGAATTTTGTCGAAGGCCTTTTCTGCATCTATTGAGATAACCATGTGGCTTTTGTCATTGGTTCTGTTTATGTGATGGATTAGGTTTATTGATTTGCATATGTTGAACCAGTCTTGCATCCCAGTGATGTAGCCGACTTGATTATGGTGGATAAGCTTTTTGATGTGCTGCTGGATTTGGTTTGCCAGTATGTTATTGAGAATTTTCGCACTGATGTTCATCAGGGATACTGGTCTAAAATTGTCTTTTTTTGTTGTGTCTCTGCCAGGCTTTGGTATCAGGATGATGCTGGCCTCATAAAGTTAGGGAGGATTCCTGCTTTTTCTATTGATTGGAATAGTTCCAGAAGGAATGGTACCAGCTCCTCCTTGTACCTCTGGTAGAATCCAGCTGTGAATCCATCAGGTCCTGGACTTTTTTTGGTTGGTAAGCTATTAATTATTGCCTCAATTTCAGAACCTGTTATTGGTCTATTCAGAGATTCAACTTCTTCCTGGTTTAGTCTTGGGAAGGTGAATGTGTTCAGGAATTTATCCATTTCTTCTAGGTTTTCTAGTTTATTTGCATAGGCGTGTTTATCATATTCTCTGATGGTAGCTTGTATTTCTGTGGGATTGGTGGTGATATCCCCTTTATCATTTTTTATTGCGTCTATTTGATTCTTCTCTCTTTTCTTCTTTATTAGTCTTGCTAGTGGTCTATCAATTTTGTTGATCTTTTCAAAAACCAGCTCCTGGATTCATTGATTTTTTGAAGAGTTTTTTTGTGTCTCTATCTCTCTCAGTTCTGCTCTGATCTTAGTTATTTCTTGCCTACTGCTAGCTTTTGAATGTGTTTGCTCTTTCTTCTCTAGTTCTTTCTATTGTGATGTTAGGGTGTTGATTTTAGATCTTTCCTTCTTTCTCTTGTGGGCATTTAGTGCTATAAATTTCCCTCTACACACTGCTTTAAATGTGTCCCAGAGATTCTGGTATGTTGTGTCTTTGCTCTCATTGGTTTCAAAGAACATCATTATTTCTGCCTTCATTTCGTTATGTACCCACTAGTCATTCAGGAGCAGATTGTTCAGTTTCCACGTAGTTGTGCAGTTTTGAGTGAGTTTCTTAATCCTGAGTTTAAATTTGATTGCACTGTGGTCTGAGAGAAAGTTTGTGATTTCTGTTCTTTTACGTTTGCTGAGGTGTGCTTTACTTATGTGGTCAATTTTAGAATAAGTGCAATGTGGTGCTGAGAACAATGTATATTCTGTTGATTTGGGGTGGAGAGTTCTGTAGGTGTCTATTAGGTCTGCTTGGTACAGAGCTGAGTTGAAGTTCTAGATATCCTTGTTAACCTTCTGTCTCATTAATATGTCTAATATTGACAGTGGGGTGTTAAAGTCTCCCATTATTATTGTGTGGGAATCTAAGTCTCTTTGTAGGTCTCTAAGGACTTGCTTTATCAATCTGGGTGTTCCTGTATTGGGTGCATATGTATTTAGGATAGTTAGCTCTTCTTGTTGAATTGATCCTTTTACCATTATTTAATGGCTTTCTTTGTCTCTTTTGATCTTTGTAGGTTTAAAGTCTATTTTATCAGAGACTAGGATTGCAACCCCTGCTTTTTTTTTTTTGCTTTCCATTTGCTTGGTAGATCTTCCTCCATCCCTTTATTTTGAGCCTATGTGTGTCTCTGCATGTGAGATGGGTCTCTTGAATACAGCACACTGATGGGGCTTGACTCTTTATCCAATTTTCCAGTCTGTGTCTTTTAATTTGGGCATTTAGCCCATTTACATTTAAGGTTAATATTGTTTTGTGTGAATTTGATCCTGTCACTATGATGTTAGCTGGTTATTTTGCCTGTTAATTGATACAGTTTCTTCATAGCATTGATGGTGTTTACAATTTGGCATGTTTTTGCAGTGGCTCATACTGGTTATTTCTTTCCATGTTTAGTGCTTCCCTCTGGAGCTCTTGTAAGGCAGGTTTGGTGGTGACAAAATCTCTCAGCATTTGCTTGTCTTTAAAGATTTTATTTCTTCTTCACTTATGAAGCTTAGTTTGGCTGGATATGAAATTCTGGGTTGAAAATTCTTTTCTTTAAGAAAATAATGTTGAATATTGGCCCAACTAAATGTTGAATATTGGCCCTCACTCTTTTCTGGCTTATAGGGTTTCTGCGGAGAGATCCACTGTTTGTCTCATGGGCTTCCCTTTATGGGTAACCTGACCTTTCTCTCTGGCTGCCCTTACCATTCTTTCCTTCATTTCTACCTTGGTGAATCTGACAATTATGTGTCTTGAGGTTGCTCTTCTCGAGGGGTATCTTTGTGGTATTCTCTGTATTTCCTGAATTTGAATGTTGGCCTGCCTTGCTAGGTTGGGGAAGTTCTCCTGGATAATATCCTCAAGAGTGTTTTCCAACTTGGTTTCATTCTCCCCATCACTTTCAGGTACACCTATCAAATGTCAGTTTGGTCTTTTCACATAGTCCCATATTTCTTAGAGGTTTTGTTCTCTTCTTTTTACTCTTTTTTCTCTAACCTTGTCTTCTTGCTTCATTTCATTCATTTGATCTTCAATCACTGATACCCTTTCTTCCACTTGATCAAATTGGGTATTGAAACTTGTGCATGCATCATGAAGTTCTCATGCCATGGTTTTCAGCACCATCAGGTCATTTAAGGTCTTCTGTACACTGTTTATTCTAGTTAGCCATTCATCTAACATTTTTTTCAAGGTTTTTATCTTCCTTGCAATGGGTTTGAGCATGCTCCTTTAGCTCAGAGAAGTTTGTTATTACCAACCTTCTGAAGCCTACTTCTGTTAACTTGTCAAAGTCATTCTCCTTCCAGCTTTGTTCCATTGCTGGTGAGGAGCTGTGATCCTTTGGAGGAGAAGAGTGCTCTGGTTTTTAGAATTTTCAGCTTTTCTGCTCTGGTTTCTCCCTATCTTTGTGGTTTTATCTACCTTTGGTC
Organism: Symphalangus syndactylus; assembly: GCF_028878055.3. NCBI lineage: Eukaryota > Metazoa > Chordata > Mammalia > Primates > Hylobatidae > Symphalangus > Symphalangus syndactylus. The sequence continues at coordinate 40,996,173 of NC_072429.2, forward strand.
TTTGATGTTGGTGACCTACAGATGGGGTTTTGGTGTAGATGTCCTTTATGTTGATGTTGGTGCTATTCCTTTCTGTTTGTTAATTTTCCTTCTAACAGTCAGGTTCCTCAGCAGCAGGTCTGTTGGAGTTTGCTGGAGGTCCACCCCAGACCCTGTTTGCCTGGGTATCACCAGCAGATGCTGCAGAACAGCAAATATTGCTGCCTGATCCTTCCTCTGGAAGCTTTGTGCCAGAGGGGCTCCCACCTATATGAGGTGTCTGTCGGCCCCTACTGGGAAGTGTCTCCCCGTTAGGCTACATGGGGGTCAGGGACCCACTTGAGGAGACAGTCTGTCCATTCTCAGAGCTCAACAGCCATGCTGGGAGAACCACTGCTTTCTTCAGAGCTGTCAGACAGGGATGATTAAGTCTACAGAAGCTGTCTGCTGCCTTTTGTTCAGCTATGCCCTGCCCACAGAGGTGGAGTCTATAGAGGCGTTAGGCTGTGCTGAGCTGTGGTGGGCTCTGCCCAGTTCGAGCTTCCCAGTGGCTTTGATTACCTACTCAAGCCTCAGCAATGGCGGACGCCCCTCCCTCAGCCAGGCTGCTGCCTCACAGTTTGATCTCAAACTGCTGCATTAGCAGTGAGCAAGGCTCCATGGGCATGGGACCCGCTAAGCCAGGCACAGGAGAGAATCTCCTTGTCTGCCAGTTGCTTAGACCTTGGGAAAACTGCAGTATTCGGGCGGGAGTGTCCCATTTTTCCAGGTACAGTCTGTCATGGCTTCCCTTGGCTAGGAAAGGTAAATTCCCTGACCCCTTGCACTTCCCAGGTGTGGCGATGCCCCGCCCTACTTTGGCTTGCCCTCCGTGGGCTGCACCCACTGTCCAACCAGTCCTAGTGAGATGAACCAGGTACCTCAGTTGGAAATGCAGAAATCTCCTGTCTTCTGCGTTGATCACGCTGGGAGCTGCAGACTGGAGCTGTTCCTATTCGGCCATCTTGGAACAGATCTCTTCTATACAGTTTTATAATATAAATTCTATGTCACAGAACATAAAATCTGTTATAACTTTTCTACTTAATTTGTATCATAAACCTGTTTCCATATTATTTTCTCATTATTTCCATATGAGGCAGGAGAATTGCTTGAACCTGGGAGGCAGAGGTTGCAGTGAGCCAAGATTGCACCACTGCGTTCCAGCCTGGCAACAGGGCAAGACTCTGTCTCAAAAAAAAAAAAAGAATAGTGAAGAGGTAGGATCAGAAGATTTTTTTTAAATCTACCTTTCTACTAACGACAAGTGTCTCCTCTCCTTTTTTTGTTTACCTTTTAAAAATGACTACATAATTTTTCATATTGTGGCATTCCTACTGTTGAACATTTAGGTGGTTTTCAGTTTTTTTCCCAGTATGAATAATGTTTTGGGGAGTATCTTTAAATAAATATCTTTCTTTCTTTAAAATGATTTTCTGAAGAGAAATAATTGGGTAGAAAGGAATGGATCTTTTTTCATTTATTTTATTCTTGCTTATCAAAGTAAGACAAACTTATCACAGACAAGTAAAATATGATTAAACTTGGAAAGAAAAAAAAACACTCAAAATCCTCCACCCAGTTGCTAGAGTCAACTGATATTAGCATTTTGCCATGATTCCTTTGGATATATGGAGCTACAGTATTTTCTTTCTTAGGAGGTTTCAAGGATATAAATATTTTTAAGGCTTTTGATAATACTGCCAAAATTGCTTTCGATTTATCAATTTGTTCTTCTTCCTGAAGTGTATTTGTGACTATTCTGGAAACATCAACATCTAAACATTTTCAGATGAACATGGTTGTTTCAAAACTCCCATGATTTTAGGTTGGCTCACTGAAAATCTGTCTGTGAACATGGGAAATGGCATAAAAAAGTGTTGAAGAAATGTTACTTGGAAAACTCACCTCCAGCTTTGTTTTTGTTGTTGTTACTGATATTCATTTTTGGGCAATTGAAAATGTTTACTTGACAAGTAGTTATTTTACTTGACAAGAAGTCAGCTCACTGGTTTTTCTAGATGAAGATAGGCTATTGGTTATTTATTAATATTTGTTTCCTGGGAGAGATAGAAGAAAATATTCTTCTAGTTAGGAGTTCCCAATCTTTTTCATGGCATGGCACACGTAGAAAATAATAATTGTTGCATGCCTTGGTCTCAGCTACTCAGGAGGCTGAGGAGGGAGGATTGCTTGAGCCCAGGAGGCAGAGGTTGCAGTGAGCTAAGTTTGCACCACTGCACTCCAACCTGGGTGACAGAGCAAGACCATGTCTCAAAAATAAAAAAAAAAAAAGGAAAATAATAATTGTTACGTTTATATGTGTGTGTGTGTGTGTGTATGTGTATATATATGCGTGTATATGTATATGTATGTATATATATATACAATTTTTTAAGAGACAGGGTCTCACTCTGTCAACTAAACTGGAGTGCAGTGGTATAACTGTAGCTCACTTTAGCCTCAAACTCCTGGGCTCAAGCAATCCTCTTGCCTCAGCCTCCTGAGTAGCTGGGACTACAGAGATGCACCACTACGCCCAGATAATTTTTTAAAAACTTTTTGTAGAGACAAAGTCTCATTTTGTTGCCCAGGCTGGTCTCAAACTCTTGGGCTCAAGCACCCCTCCTGCCTCAGCCTCCTGAGTAGCTGGGATTACAGATGCGGGCCACCATGCCCAGCTTGATATTGTTCTATATAGTGAAGTAAATGAATAAGGCTAATGTAGTCCTGGGGGCCACCTGGCTGCCATGAGGGCTGAGAGATCAAGGTCTCAGTCTCCTGTAATTCATTGATGGTATGTCCCAGACAACTCTGCATCCTGGGGGAGTTACAATGTTATGAAAAGTGTATCTTTCTTTTTCTTTAAACATTGTTTCCCTAGTTCTTTTCTCCCACCTATTTCTGCACCAGTTACACAGGGAATTTACAATGGTGAGACCTCTCCTTAGTAGAAAGGTAGATTAAAAAAAAATCTTCTGATCCTACCTCTCCCTATTCTTTTTTTTTTTTTTTTTTTTTTTATGGAGTCTCACTCTGTCACCAGGCTGGAGTGCAGTGGTGCAATCTTGGCTCACTGCAACCTCTGCCTCCTGGGTTCAAGTGATTCTCCTGCCCCAGCCTCCCAAGTAGCTGGGACTATAGGCACCTGCCGCCACGCCCGGCTGATTTTTGCCTGCCACCATGCCCGGCTAATTTTTGTATTTTTAGTAGAGATGGGGTTTCACCATGTTGGCCAGGATGGTCTTGATCTCTTGACCTCGTGATCCACCTGCCTCGGCCCTCCAAAGTGCTGGGATTACAGGCGTGAGCCACCGCGCCCAGCCCCCTCTTCACTATTCTACACAAAATATGCTCAATTCCTTTTTGAAAAACTTTGTGTATTTGGTTTCTCTCACTTGAAGTCATTCATTCAACAATTACCAAGTTCTATTATGTACTGGGCACTTTGATAAACACTGGGAATAGATAGATGGTAAGGGCAGCTTTTGACTGCAAGGTGTTCACAGGTGAATGGAGGGAAAGATAGAAAAGGCAAGGGAAAGTGAGAAGCACCTGAATGGCGGTATGTCTGAAAGTCCCATGGCACTCTCCCTGGGGCAGGTGGGAAGGCTGCCCAGAAGCAGCGACATTTGAGGTGTGACTTGAAGGAGGAATGGAAGGTTGACGCTCTAAATCAGGAAACAGAGTACTGGATAAGAGACAGAAACTTGTGGGTTTGAGAAATGGGTAAGCTTGTTGGTGTAACTGGAACACCAATCCCAGGCAGCCCTTGGAAGAGTGACAGAGGGCAAGGCTGGAAAGGAAGAAAGGCGAGGCTGGTTTTTGAGGGGCTTTCCTGTCGCATGGAAAAGTTAAGACTTATGCCCTGATCCACTGGAAAAGATTTTTCAGCAGGAGACTGACACCTGCGGACTTGTTGTTTTGGACTATCACTCTCACATCAATGTGGAGAATGGAATTGGGGGTGAGTAGGGAAGTCCTTGGGAGACAGCTGCAACTTTAAAAATCAAAGTGATGAGGGTTTGACCTAGGGCCAGGGTGATAGGGGTGGATGAAAGAAGGCGGTGGTGAAAGAATCCATGTGAATGGGATAGGCGCGGTGGCTCATGCCTGTAATCCCAGCACTTTGAGAGGCCGAGGCAGGCAGATCACGAGGTCAAGAGATCGAGACCATCCTGGCCAACATGGTGAAACCCCACCTCTACTAAAAATACAAAAATTAGCTGGGCATGGTGGCATGCGCCTGTAGTCCCAGCTACTCGGGTGGCTGAGGCAGGAGAATTGCTCGAACTCAGGAGGCGGAGGTTGCAGTGAGCTGAGATCGTGCCACTGCACTCCAACCTGGCAACAGAGCGAGACTCCGTCTCAACAACAACAACAAAAAAAACAAAAAACAAACAAACAAAAAAAGAATACAAGTGAATGGCTGTAGGGGAACAGGAGGGGTCAATTTGGGCAACTCAGTAAATGGTGATGCTGGTAGCAAAGACATGGAGAAAGGCTTTATTTACTCCACTTTCAGCTCCTCACATCCAACCTACCCTTTTCTACCCAGCCCAAGGGCCCTTTTCTTTACAAACCTTCTTCCATCCTTGTCTCCTTAGAGACTACTTCCTTCCCAGAGTGGCTGGCTATTCTGGGATTCAGCTGTGGGCAGTTTGCTCTCTAAGCGTGAAGTTATTATTTCACCTGTGTTAGGTCTGTATGGGATTGTAGGACTGTTCTCAGGCCCAGATCACATGCTTCGGTGCTCCTCACCCCACCCACTAGTTCAGTGTCGGGCATTTACAAAGTCCAACAGGCAGTGGGGACTTGTGCTGTGCTTGCAAATGAAATCTTAAATATAAAATACATGCCAAGTGGAGCTGCTCTGGTTAGTGTAGGGGGAGAAGGCCCAGAATCCAGGACCCTTGGCCTTCTCCTGTTCTTAGCAGCAGCCCCCAGGAAACTCCACTGTACCTAGGACCTCATTCCCTCTTCTAGAACCAGAACTGGAAAACTTCTGGTTATGTGGACTGATCTTGGGTTTTGGAGTCAGATAGATCTGAGTTCAAATCCCTGCTCTGTCACTTACTTAGGTGTAATAGAGCAGACAAATGATGAAGATAAATGACAAGTGGCTCTAAGCCTCACTTTCCCCTCTTTAAAACAAAGATAAGATTTTCTTTGTAGGGTTATTGTGAGGATGAAATAAAATAATGCATGTAACAATCTCTGGCACTTATGAAATGCTCACTAGATTTTAATTGTCATCACTAATAATAAGAAGACACTTGTTAACTGATTGTCTGATCCTTATTGAATTGGCACATGTTCAATCTAAATAAACTTCTTCATCAATAGGTTGAGAAAAGCTAGGGTTCGGGTGAAGTCATGGTGAGCTTGGGAATATGACAAGAATTAATCTTGTCTTATATTCCATCCACTCCATCAAACCAGAATTGCCTGCCTTTTCATGAGGGTCTATCAATATTTAACGTATGGGTGTCAGTTGCTGTAAACTGACCATACCCTAGCAACAACTTGAATTAATTATATGCAGGAGGAGAGAAAATAAAATGCCTTTTTCTCAGAGGCCCAAGTTTCACCAGCTGCACGGAAGGCTGGAGACCACAGGGTGAACTTTCTGCTGATGGAGGACCCTGAGAAAAAGCTGAATCAGAAGAGTGATGGCAAACCCCGGAAAGTACGATTTAAAATCTCCTCCTCCTACAGTGGTCGAGTATTGAAGCAGGTCTTTGAGGATGGGCAGGAATTAGAGTCACCAAAGGAGGAATACCCTCACAGTTTTCTGCAAGAGTCTCTTGAACCAATGGATGGTGTTTATGGGTCTGGGGAAGTCCCCAGGCCCCAGCTGTGCTCCCCTAAGCTGACTGCTCAGAGGATCAGTGTATTTAGAGAGGGTAATGCCTACACCTTGGCAGGCGGCCAGCCTCGGTTCAACGATTACAAGGCGAATGACCATAAGGTTGGTATTGTGCATGGCATATAGGCTTTAAGGGTAGGGCTTCCTAAAACGTGTTTAGAGAAGCCCCTAAATGGTTCAGATTTGTGTCTTGCTCCTGCTCCGGTACCAACCAGAACTATTGGTGCACCAAATGGGAAGCTGTTATTAGAATAATATTTCTGGGGTAAAAATAACATGCTTGTTGACTACTAATTGGCAAGTGGAATGAGCATATATAGTATTCAAATTCCATCCAAGGTAATACATTGTAATTGGATCTTTGACTGAGTTTTCCTGGAATGTAAATTAAATAGAGGTGCAGTGGTTTTCAGGTTGTCAGACTGCGGTTTTAGACAATTATGCAGTCGTTTTGTTTCCCGAAAGAGCTGAGTATTTGAAAGTGCTCATTTTACTCCAGCCAATTACTCAGCTTGCAGTTTATCCATGTCTTGTTTTTACCCCTATTGCCTTCCTCCTACTGCCTGCTTTGTCTATTTATTTTTCCTTTCCATTTCTCGTTAGCATAAGCTCTGGGTAGTTGAAGTCCTGGGAAGGGATGGTAAAATGCAAATCAGCCGGAGGACATGTTATGTGAGGAAGAAGTTTGAGCTAATGGTTTGATTGAAACGTGTTTAATCTATGAATTTCAATTACTTCCCAGTACCACGGATAATCAAAAGTCCATATGTGATTTTCTTTTAAGGTAGAACCTGGAAAACATTCACTGATATCCAAAAATTCATAGGAGATGTATATATGCTGTCAGTGGGACCATGAATGCCTTTTTAAAAAAGATAAAACACAATTATATAATGTATCCATGTTATTAATGAATAGCACACCAGGATGTGTTCTCATCTTTAAAGTGTGAAAGCCAGATAATTACTCTTGAATTATTTTCATTGTTAGTTTCCTAAGGGAATAGATAACACATCTATTGCAGACAAATGTATTACTGGCTTTACTGGCATTGGTAAAAGTATAATTATGGGCATGTTCACAATTACCAAAGATAACACTAGGCTTCTTTTTGATATTAAAAGGGGCTGAAATGAATGACCTCTTATCTTAATGGGGTGACGTATGCATTACAAAGTGTCATCACATACTATCGCTGTCTGTATCTATTGCATTGGGTCTTTACCATAACCTTGGGGAGAAAAGCCAAAGTATGGTCATTCCCATTTTGCAGATGAGAAAAATTGAGTGCCAAGTTGTTAAGGGATCCATCTGATACTACAGGGTCATTGGGTACAGAGTCAGAATAAGAATCCAGATCTTCTGATTCTACAAATGTTTTGCTTTAGGGCATGTTCCTTTTTTTACAGAACCATATTATTACATGATAATAATAGCTACCATTTGTTGAGTGCTTATTAGGTTCTAGGTCCTTGGCTAGTCTTGTACTTCTACTATTTCTTTTTAACAATGTCTTATTTGTAGATTTAGAATTTAAAAAGTCACAGTTCATGCAAACCTTATACAAGGCCACAGTAGATAAATTTTGGGTTGCTTGATCTTCATAAGTCATGTGCTAAATTTAGCATTTATGTAAATGTATAATTTTTTTTTCTTTTTTAGAGACAGGGTCTCACTCTGTCAACCAGGTTGGAGTGCAGTGGTATGATCATAACTCACAGCAATCTCAAACTGCTGGGCTCAAGGGATCCTCCTGCCTCAGCCTCTCTGGTAGCTAGGACTATAGAATTTATAAATCTAGGTAAATGAGTCTTCATGGCAGCATGTCTCAGTTGGTTAAAACACAGTACTCTATGTGTTTTAGAGGCAACATTGAAGGTCCGATTCCTGCTTGGCCTCGTTATCTCTGTTTTCTTTGTTTCCTGATCAAGTGCCCCATCCCAATCATAGCCAGCTTCTGAGCATGAGAGTGGCCAGGATGGATTCAAGCAGCTCCACACCCTGGAATCACTTGTCAATGTGGTATTTATGAAAAAGAAGAAAATGAGAGCTAATGTCATGACTTTTCAATAATGAATCCAAATGTAAAATACTTCCTAGTAAATCATGGCTATGAGACCACATTGGGTAGCAATTAACTGCAATAATTCAAAGTCAGGGCTCTGAACTCAAGCAGATATATGTACACCATTGTTCATAGCAGTGTTATTCTCAATTGCCTAAAGGTGGAAAGAACCCAAATGTCTATAGACTGATGAATGGATAAACAAGATGCAGTATGTACATACAACACAATATTATTCAGTCTTGAAAAGGAAGGCCATTTTGACACATGCACAACGTGGATGACCCTTGAAGACGTTATACTAAATGAAATAAGCCAGTCACAAAAACACAAATACTGTATAATTGCACTTATTTGAGGTACCTAGAGTAGTCAAAATTATAGAGACAGCAAGTAGAATGGTGGTTGGCAGGGGCTGGGGGCAGGGGAGAAGAGTCATTGTTTAATGGATACAAAGTTTCAATTTGGGAAGAAGAAAATGTTCTGGAGATGAATGGTGGTGATGGCTGCACAGTAATGTGAAGGGACTTAATGTCACTGAGTTATACACTTAGAAAGGGTTAAAATGGTAAATTCTATGTTATGTACAGATTACCATGATAATATATATATATATATCTTTTAAAAAAACAAGGACTTTGATACCTGTCAAACCTGAGCTTGATGTTCGGTCCTACCCATTTACTGGGTAACCTCGAACAAGCTAGTTAACCCTGTTGACCTTCAACATCATTGTGATATGAGGGTAATCAAAGGAGTTGCTTAAGAGAGTTATGATGATTTTAAAAGATAACACATAAGAAGCTCAGGCCAGGCATGGTGGCTCACACCTGTAATCCCAGCACTTGAGGAGACCGAGGAGGGCAGATCACGAGGTCAGGAGATGGAGACCATCCTGTCTAACATGGTGAAACCTGTCTCTACTAAAAATACAAAAAATTAGCCAGGTGTGGTGGCGGGCGCCTGTAGTCCCAGCTACTTGAGAGGCTAAAGCAGGAGAATGGCATGAACCCGTGAGGCGGAGCTTGCAGTGAGCCGAGATCACGCCACTGCACTCCAGCCTGGGCGACAGAGCGAGACTCTGTCTCAAAAAAAAAAAAAAAAAAAAGAAGAGAGAGGAAAAAAAGAAGCTCTTAGCATTGTGCCTGGCACATTTTATGTGCTTAGCGAATGTTACCCACCATTGTAATAATGAGCAGGTTCTTATCAAAGAAATGTTGAGTCTTTTAAATTTTAAATGATGGGTAGAGAAAAAGGTTATAAATAATAAAAATATTTTAAGCAATTAAAACTGAAGTTTATAAGGTTCAAAGAAAATGGAAGGGAAAAGGAAGGGAGGTAACATTTACTGAACACCTACTTTATACATATTGCATAATTTCATCTTCACAACATTTCTATGAGAGTTTTACAGATTGGAAAAACGGTAGTTCATAAGGGTTAACTAAGTTGCAAATCTCATACAGTTGTCAAACAACATTTTAATACAATCTGAACTCAGGTCTGTCTATCTCCAAAGCCCATTGAATTTCTAGTACCCAATAAGGCATTTCTGCATTTAGAAACAGAGCAGTGGAAAGATTTAATAGTGCCTGATCAATAATCTCTAGGCATGTTGCCACAGACAAAAGAGTATTTACAAGTGCTCAGTCACACAGGTTGCCATTCTGTGCACTAGAAAGGAAATGAAAAATTCTTGGCTCTGTCCTGGCCCTCTATGATGTAGGAGTGGGTGTTCCTCATTGACATTTGATGTAACCACATTACATTACACCCGGAGGGTTTCCTTAGACACAAGGAAGAATTTGCCTATCAGGGTAACTAAAACTTAACCACATCTTAAAAGTGATTTGAGACCCTCCATCTTTGGGGTACATCAAAAAATAAACTTGCTATCTTGGGTGTCTCAGACATTGAGCAGCTCAGAAACAGGGGTTTGGAGTAGGTGATCTCAGATTCTCTTGCATATTGAGAGTTTTGTCTTGAAAAAAATCAGCTTTAGAGATGAAAAGCTTCCTAGTAACTGAACCTCGTTGGCTATTACTGGAAGTAGAAATGGAACCTTCCAAAAGTACCACCAGCCTTATCTTCTGATATTCAGAAACTGATAGTCCAGAGTGTGAAATAAGAATCCAGCCTGCATAAAACAATAGGAAATGGAAGCTGCTACACGATCCCTTGAAGAAAGGGAGAGAAAATAGGGCCAGATAGAAAGCTTGTGGCTTAATAAATAATTATTGAAAACTCCATGGGTGTTTCAAGAAAGAGAGCCTGAATATTGAAGTCTTGCTCAAGCCAGGTTTTGGCTGAATATCCTTTAAATACAAGACTGCTTAACTGTAGCATATAAATAGATCTGGTTTATACAGTCCTATAAGCAGGGCAGAATACTTCATGCTGAGGTATTTAGTTGTGTAGTATGATTGTGCATGCACTACAGAAGAATGATTTTAAATAATAACAATGGAAACAATTCTCACAATCTGCATAGTATCTCCAGCTTTTGTAAACACCATTTTATGTTTTTCATGGCACCTCCCACCCCCAGAAGTTGATATAATTAGCCTCAGGGATGAAAGTAAAAATATTTAACCACAGGAACATTGCTCAATCAGCAGAAAAGCCAAGAGTCTTGGAGAAGGGTACTGAGACTTGGGTCCCTAAGTATTAACTCTTACATCACTAGGTTTAGGGATGTTAGAGGCTCCCTGGAGGGAGGCTGGGGTAACTGGAGGGCACTCAGGAGTCTCAGGACAACACGTGTTTACCACTCAGTATGGAAGCATTTCTGTATTTTAATCACTAGCTTGATTGTGGTGATGCCTACCAGCTGGATGTCAGCCCCTTTGCAAACAAGCAAACTGAAGTTGAGAGGTTACATGACTTTCCTGTATGTCACAATCGCACTACACAACTAAATACCTCGGTATGAAATACTCTGCCCTGCTTACAGAACTGAATAAACCAAATCTGTTTTAGATGCTGCAGTCAGGCAGTCTTCTATTTAAAGTAATTTCTAAACAGTTACCCTCCAGTCCTCTGTACTGCATTGTGGTATTGTCCAGGTTTATTCCTGAGCAAATGATTAAGTAACACATGACAAATCCATGCAAGAGAACAAAAGCTATTAATAATGATGCTTTAGAAGTCTATTTATTGGCATAGACGATTTTCATATTATATAGCTAATGAAAAAAATAGGTTGCAACAGAGTATATATTATGATCCTATTTTTTGGGGGGGGAAATACTTTTAAATAGTGTGATATAGGTGGTAAAAATGTGGGCTTTAGGGTGACAGACTTGGGTTCCAATTCCAGTTACAGTGCCCGAGTAACTCTGTCACTTTGGTGAGGCACTTAACCCCAATGAGGCTCAGTCTCCTCACCTTAAAATGTGGAAACCATAGCATCTGCCTCATAGGAATGTTTGGAGAGAAACTGAGGCGATGTTGGTAAAATGCTTAGCATGATGCCTGAGACACAAATAGTGCTCAATAAATGGTATCTACTAATATAATTATTTATGCTGATAAAAAATTGGAGAGATATTTGTATAAAACAAAAAAGTGTCCCTCTGTATTTATTAAACACTCATTGCACCCAGCCCTGCATTGGCTGTTGGGGTATGCAGTACAAATAGAAGCTCTAGCCCCTGCCCTCCAGACTGTCATACTCTGAGTAGTTCAGCTTTGATTGGTCACCATCAACAGGAAGAAGGAAGCTGGCTTTCATGGCTTTTAGAGAGAGCAAACAGACCAGGGAATGAACTGTGACTTTGGGGTCTGATGGGATCAAAAATGCTGGGTGGTAGAAGTTCCTTCTCTGCTGTTTCCTGGTATGTTGGACAGGTTCTGCAGCCCTCTACCTGGTGATTGGTGGTAAAGTTTCCATGCTTATTCTCCATTTCTCTAGCCCCTACCTATTATAGATTTTGGAAAGATAATCATCTACACTAATAACCTGAAAATCATTCGAACCCCAATGGACAAGAGAGATTTTGTGAGGAAAATTCTCCAGAAGGAAGAGGAGGCCGAGGAAGAGTCTCTGATGAACAAAGAAGAAAGCTATGGAGGCAGGGACCAGCACGATAGACCTTTGGTGGAGTCAGAAAGCACATTCCCCCAAAACCGGTATACACAGGTGTGTTGGGGAGCTTGACTGTCCTGCTCAGAGCTGGCCCTACGGCAATGGTCTCCAAGCTGGCTTGATTGTGCACTGCTTAAGTAAAACCTTTTGAATATGAATACTTAAGATACCTAAATTTGAAGATATGAGGAATTGTAACATTTGTTATATTTTAATGGTACATTGTTAGCAATAGCAGTTGCAAGTCCATATTTCAGATACTCTAAATTTTTAATTTTTTGGCTGACTTCTTTTTAGATCTGATTAAATATTTATTGTTTTCACTGTGCAATGTGGTTTATGAACAGCTGGTTCTAGAGGTGGAAAAAATATCAGCCCTATATTTTCTTTTTTCTTTCTTTCTTTTTTTGAGAAGGAGTTTCACTCTTTTTGCCTGGGCTGGATTGCAATGGCGTGATCTCGGCTCACTGCAACCTCTGTCTCCTGGATAAGTGGTTCTCCTGCCTCAGCCTCCCGAGTAGCTGGGATTTCAGGCACCCACTACCATGACTGTCTAATTTTTTATTTTTATTTTTAATAGAGATGGAGTTTCACCATGTTGGCCAGGCTGGTCCCGAACTCCTGTCTTCAAGTAATCTGTCTGCTTCGGCCTCCCAAAGTGCTGGGATTACAAGCGTGAGCCACTGTGCCTGGCCTGGCCCTATCTTTTCTTATGGGTTCACTTGTTCTTCTATTACTGGTGTTATCCTTGATCCATAGTCTCCTGGAAGACATCATGTAAAGTCATGATTCCATTTGGCAGATTAGTTTAGCTAAAACTAAGGAGTATCCTTTGTAAATCCACTAGACCAGGCACAAGTAAACCGCAACATGCAATATGCTGAAAGTGAACAAGTGAGCTGGACGCTACTGTCAGCAACATTTGAACATCACTCTTACTCCAGGGTCCCTTGGGTACCACACTTGTCTAGTGACTGCCTGACCTAATATGGCTGTCAGTGTCCACAAGTTTATTAAAAGTTAGTATAAAAATTCTTTTAAAAATGTTAATAAAGCTTAATATCTGCCTAATTTTAGCTAAAAAGTAAATACAAATATTCCAATGTTTTCCTCTCATACCCCTTAGAAGTGTGCACACACCACCTAGGAAACCATAGCTTAGACATGCTCAGACCAGGGGGAGGAGGGTTGATATTCATTAATTCACAGTGTGAGGTTGGGGGTGGAGAAAGCAATTTTGATGCATTTAAGCCAAAAGATTAAAAGCTTGGGTAGCTGGATAAATGAATTTTCTCTCTCTTAGATTCCATCTCTTGGGACTTGATGTTTTCTGTGGGATTCACTGTAATCTCCTGGGATTGCTATGAAAAAATTGGTCAGGGGCTTTCTAGAACTTGAGTGACATCTCCACTCTGGGAGGGTTCAGATGATGAGAACAAGAAGGTCATGACTGGGCTTTGAGTAATGGCCTTAGACAAGAGGCACCAAAGGCTCCTTCTTATCTCATTTCTCCCATATCATGAGTCTATCTACCTCTCCACAATTTCTCTAAAATCTACTTTTTTCTTTCTTCCTTTCTACGTCTCCTTCCCTTCCCCTAGAGCATAAGCAACTGGGACTCTAGCAAAAGGTTCTGAAAGTTCCACTCACATCCATTCAGGTACCTTTCCAACCTGCCCCCACACTCAAAAAGATATTTTTAAATGTAATCTGATTAGGTCACCCCCTTTGTCACTGTATTAGTCCATTTTCACACTGCTCTAAAGATAGTACTTGAGACTGAGTAATACATAAACAAAGGAGGTTTAATTGACTCACAGTTCCAAATGGCTGGGGAGGCCTCAGGAAACTTACAATCTTGGTGGAAGGTGAAGGGGAAGCAAGGCACGTCTTACATGGCAGTAGGGGAGAGAAACAGAGAGAGAGAGCTTGAGAAAGTGCCATGCTTTAAAACCACCTGCTCTGGTGATAACTCACTTATCACAAGAACAGCATGAGGGAAACCGCCCCCATGATCCAATCACCTTCCACCAGGTTCCCCCCTTGACACATGGAGATTACAATTCAAGATGAGATTTGGGTAGGGACACAGAGCCAAACCATATCAGTCACCCCCTCTAAGCTTTCAGTGTCTTTTCATTTCTTGGGATAAAACCCCAAACTCCTTACTTGTCCTAGAAAGCTCCGTGTAGCCTGGCCCCTGCCGGCCCCTCCAGCATCATCTCTTACACATCTTTTCTCATGCTTTTGGCCCCAGACACGCTGCCCATCTCCCCATCTCCATCCCTCATATATTATTTTCTCTTTTCTACCAGAGGCCAATCCCCTCTGCCTGGAATGTCCCCAGACTCCCCATCACCTTGCCTTCAGCTTCTGAGATCTCAGAGGAGGCATCACTTCCTCAGAGGGATCTTCTCTGGCTTCCATGAGGAGAAAATCCTCTATGATTGACCTGTCAGGGCACCTTACACCCCTCATCACAGTTGCAATCTTACTTTAATTTGTGTGATTATTTGGTTGGCGTTTGCTCTTACCAATTAGGTCTCCATGAGGGCAGGCCTGACCATGTTTATGCTGGGTGCAACATTATAGTTCCAGTATCAGAAAAATACAGCCTGGCATATAACAGGTAATCAATGAATATTAGTTAAATGTTTGTGGAAAGAATACTGGAATTTGAGACCAAAGTGCCAGCTGGTAAGAAGTCTTTGGCCATTACCTTCTCTCATGTTCTATGCAGAACTATTAAGAATCTAGCCTGGGCCGGGTGTGGTAGTTCATGCCTGTAATCCCAGGCAGAGGAGGGAAGATCCCTTGAGCCCAGGAGTTTGAGACTAGCCTGGGCAACATAATGAGACCTGTCTTTACAAAATTTTTTTAAAAAAAGAACCTAACCTGGCAGCAGGCAGATGACTGAACATGTTGATCCAAAGCGCTACCTTCCCACTATAAAATTTTTAAATTCTATTATCTATCATACTATATTGTAAGTTGTAGGAGAATGTATTTTCAGAAGAGGACCAGAAATGATAAAAGGCAGGTCATACTGCAGGCCTGAATAAAAAAGCGAGAGTAAGCCTGATATGACAATTACCTTTAAGTTCAATTTGGAGAGATCTGTGTTTCTTAGCTGTAATGCTATAAACTAGGACAGAGGTGTGCAGCAGAAGTTTGCTGTGAAAGGTTATACTTCACTTGTCTGTCCTTTAAACTCTGTTTTAAATTGCTATTTGTTTGCCCAATCCCTCATGCAGTAAATGCCCAGACAAGTTTTATTTTAAAAGAGAAGGTCAAAGAACATCAAGGAGCCCCTTCTGACCAAGAGCCTCTTTGTTCTGTTAGATGGAACGGGTCAGCAGTGAGAATCTGATGAAAGAGTATGGCAAGGCTGAAAGCTGGGCCAGGCTTGAGCCTCTGTATTAACTATCAAAGAAGAGGAGAGGAATAATTGAATCGAGCCACAGCAAAAGGTGGAAGGGGAAAAATTTGGCTTTGTGCTCAGTGAATTTGAGGCCATAAATCATCTGGGCTTCTTTATGCTTTATGTGATCTCACTTTGAGATAATAGCAATAATCATCTCATCATAATCATAGTCATAATAGCTGCCATTTATTGAGGACTCATGATAGCCAGGCACCATGACCAATGCTCCATGCAGTAGTTCATTTAACTCTTTCAAGAACCCTGTGAGGTAGATATTATTAATAGTCACATTCTGCAGCTAGGGAAACTGAGGCTCAGAGAGGTTAAGTAACTTGCCAGAGATCATTAGAGCCAGTAGTCAAATCTGGGTCCATCTGTTGAACAGTCTCTTGACCATAACCACCCTATTATGCAGTCTCAATTGGCGTTGGTTACCATCTTCAGGGCTCCACAAGCCTTGGAGTCTGCAGTAAAAGATCAGGCCCCTCTTCTTGGTCATGGAGCTGGTAAGTGGTGGTGGGTCTGTTGGGTTCTAGAACCTAAGCTATGCTGTGCAACTATGTTCTATATCCTACTAAATATTTTCTGAGAATAATTTAAAAGATACAGAGAAAGGAAGAAAGAGGCTTACAGTATACAAGTCTTGTATAGAGTGGTGCTTATTAAATAATTGCTGAATTAGCTGAATGATTAAAAAGAGCATGTTGAGGGTAAGTGGTCAGAGAGTGGTAACCAGAATAAGAATGGAAACTCCAGTGAAACTTCTAATAACGTAGTGCACCCTAGAACTATATGACATTAGATGTAATTTGATGGAAGACTTGTTCTTATTCTCTACAGAAGGCTTACTAGGTCATTTCATTAATCTTTCAATATCTGATCTGGCATTTTATGCAAATGAATTTTTGGATCACATGTATAGCATTATGGTAGGATTTTACTGTACTTTCCCTCGCAGCGTGGACTTATGTTACTAAAATCTCACTGGGATGAAGTACAAAACATAAAACCTAGTGGATTTGGCAGGAAATGAATCGTGGCAATTTGCTTTAAGAATATTTTTGCAAATATGTATTATTTTGAATACTTTAAGAAAACAAATTCTCCATTGTTAATATACTAAAATATGGTAGCAATCAATAAAATATTAACAAAAGGGTACATAGACATGCTTTGAGTTTTTGTCAATTGGGTAATTACTTTCATTCCTTAAATCTAGAATAAATAAAATTCAGTATCTTCTTAGGCAATTTGCAGCATGATGGAGCTATTTTCAAAACTTATGCCTCCCTTTTCAGGGATTATTTTTATTCTTAGATTGTAAAAGAAAGCTGAATGAGTTGGGTCGAGCTACCCAGTGGACTCCTGCTGTCTTGCTGGTCCCTAGAATTTAAGAATAGGAAGGGTTCTCCAGATATTATTGTTCATTTGTTTATTCATTCGGCACAAGTAGTGTGCCAGGCACTGCACTAGATGTTTGGGAAGTGATGATGAAATGGTACAAGTCCAGAGAGCTCCCTGTCTAATCAACAGGAACTTTCATTGGAGTATGGGATAGCTGTCATGCCAGGGGCAGTACAGGTGGCCATGGGGGTGGGGGGACTCCTGGTCCAGAGCTGTGGGTGGGAAAGTCTTCTTGGAGGAATTGCTGCTGAGCTGACTTTTGGGGACAAGCAGGAGTTGGCTGCGTTGGGAGTGGGGAAAGGTCCCTGGAGACCAAGTACAGAGAGGCCCATGAACAAGATCCTGATGAAGGAAGTGACAAACAATTTAAATCAGCTAAGGAGACTGGATTTTATCCTGAGGTTTTATCTGGAGGGCAAGTGTTCATTAAAAAGGTTTCCTGAGTGCTTTCTTTGTGACAATCACTACTGCAGGCAACTTAATGAGCTTGGCATCAGTGGGGAGAACATACCACGAGACCAGAGGCATGGGTCCACACTCAGTTCATGCCAGAGTCAGTGGGCAATTGGGCTAGGATTGTAGTTGTGGGATGAAGAAAGCAGGATGGATTTGAGATTTTCAGAAGCTGAAATGGCCAGGACTTGGTACTGGATTTACCAGGTTTCGATCTAGTATCTCCCCTTATTTCTGGGAAGGTTCATAGTCTATAAGGAGCACCAAGATCACCAATTTCCTTAAGATAGCTTTAAGGGGGAGAGCAAGACAATAGCCAAGGAACATTTTCTGGAGAGTGGGAGTCAAGAACTGGAGATTTGTTAGCAAGGCTTAGAAGAAGGTGAACCTATGATCTGACAGATAATATTGCATTACATATATTCTCCCATTTAATGTTCCAGCTACTCAGAAGGGTAAGCATTATTATTCAATTCTATAAATAAAGAAACAGATTGGGAGAGGCTAAGGGAACTATTCAAGCTGCACAGCTGATGGCAGACAATAGCCTCAGTCCTAGTCTATTGACTCCAAAGTACAGAGCTCTTAGTCACTGGGCCTTGGCTCGCAAAGAGAATAAAGATATAAGTACTGCAAGCATTCAGAGCTAAGCTTTGAAGGACTGTAACATTTATCGATTCATTCATTTCTCCACTCAGTCTCTCAGTCACACAGAACAGTCTTGGGCACTTACTATGGACAACTACAATAAGGGGCTGTGTACATAGGCATTAGGAGCATGAATTCTGGTGTTCAAATCGCTGAGATGAGAACCCACCTCTTCCTTTTTCAAGCTGTGTGTGTGACCACTGGCAAACAACTTCTCAGTATCTCATTTTCCCATCTCCAACACAAGTATAATAATACTTACACTATCTCACTGGGATTTTGTGAGGATTAGATGGATGATATATAGGAAGCACTTAGAATAGCACCCGGCACCTATCAGGCATGCTACAAGGGTTCACTTGTGGTATTTGGCAATAAGGAAAATAAAGTCCTTGCCCTTTATGGAGCTTACAGAAAAAACAGGTCAGAGATAGTGACAAGGCAATGAAGATCATGAAGTCTTGGAATGCAAAGTATGGTGGCAGGGATGCTGTCTTAGAGGTGTCCACCAGGGGAATCCTCTCTGATAAAATTGCCGTGACTATTCTGAGTCCCACATGATTCTCTCACTGACATTCGTGGGAAGCATTTTCCTCTATTCTGCCCCAGCCTTTGCTGTAGTCTAGTGCTGTTTTGACCTGCTTGTGAACAACGGACTTGAACTGCTGCTTTAACTAAACCCTAACCTGTCTCTTGCAGGAAGGGGATATTCCCGAGGACAGCTGTTTTCACTGCCGAGGGTCGGGCAGTGCCACCTGCTCTCTGTGCCACGGCAGCAAGTTCTCGATGCTGGCCAACAGATTTAAGGAGTCCTATCGGGCCCTGAGGTGCCCTGCCTGCAATGAGAATGGCCTACAGCCTTGCCAGATTTGCAATCAATAGCCCGTGGCTTTTGTATGTCCACTGTTATCTTACCCTCCTTAAAGTTATTTCTAATAAACTGCACCCTTCTCCTCCTCCTGCCTCTCCCAACAAGGAGGCCACAGTGGCTGCAGTCACTCCCACTGCTGGCAAAACTCAATTATCTGATGACATTTTGTGAGGCTGGTAACATCTCTGTGTGGGTCTAAGTGGCACGGGCATTTTTGAATTGTAGTCTGCTTTGAAACTGGTTCTAAAATTATCCTTCCAGGATGGTGTGAGTGTATCTCACTTGACTTAGCTCAGTTTTCTCCTTGCTTCAGTGAGCAAATACATGTACACTTCAGGCATCAGGTTGGGAGTTATTTTGCAAAATTATGTGGTGAGAAAGGAATAAAAAAGGCAGGTTTCTGATGAACTGATTTCTTGTTGCTTATAATGCATCTCAAATGATTATTGGTCAAACTGAATTCTGATTAAGCAGAAGAGGAAAGGGACAGCCAATGCCGAACGCACTAGCAGGCCATAGCAAGCAAAATGGGATGTTCACTGTGGAGACAGGCGAGCCAAGGAGCCTTCCCTTTCAAAGTCCTGAACCTCTTCCATGCGGTGTGCTTGGATAATATTCATGCAGACAGTGAGCAATACTATTTCTTAAGTCAAGATGAGATAAGACATTTTTGTGTGCCTCTAACTACTGAGGTTATAAGCCAAGTCAAAGCTATTTATGATAAATTTGGTGCTCAAATATATGTGTATGATATAACTTTTTCGAGCCCCTGAATTACTACCAAATAAATAAATCCACTTTAAGTCTAGAACCTAGCCACGATCTCTTCATAACGGACTGCAGGTATTTTATAGATTACCTACTGGAAATCTCTAAAAGAAAAAAATTAACCAAGGCTGATTTTTAGCAGTAATGTTTCTACTATCCATGAATATGCATAGTAAGGATGATTCTTTCCTCTTGAGGTTGGTTATAAAATTAGAACATACTTTTGTTAATGAACTTTTATAGCTCTAACACCCACTCCCCAAGCCCCTTAAGAGTAACACTGCAAAATTTATCTCTTGAGACCTGCTGCATTCTGTGATAATAATTTTGATTTCATAACTTAATAATTTCTCAAGATTTGTTTGTTATTCTCTAATATTCAGCATTTAACATAATTTAACAATGGAATGCTTTTCAGGCAATATAAATACTTCTAATAAAAAAGATTAAAATATTTTTGAAGCCATGATAGTTTTGCCTGTTCTTTCATACTCACGAGTTACCATATTGCTCACCAGCTTTCTTTGCTTCTGTCCTTAACTATTATACCTCCTGCCTCTGTTTATGTTTTCTCACAGCTGTTGGCTCTTCTGACTTTTCAGAATACTAGAGGAAGGAGGGATGTCGAGAGTGTATTCTGCTTTTTTTTTTTTTTTTAATGGGAGACAGAGTCCGCCCTGTTGCTCAGGCTGGAGTGCAGTGGCGCAATCTCGGTTCATTGAAACCTCTGTCTCCCGGGTTCAAGAGATTCTCCTGCCTCCGCCTCCTGAGTAGCTGGGATCACAGGCACACGCCACCACTCCCAGCTAATTTTTGTATTTTTGGTAGAGACGGGGTTTCCTCATGTTGGCCAGGCTGGTCTCCAACTCTGACCTTAGGTGATCCGCCCATCTCGGCCTCCCAAAGTGCTGGGATTACAGGCATGAACCACCGCGCCTGGCCCTATTCTGCTTTTTGACAGGAATATTCCATCACAAATATTGTTTGAGCCCCGCTACATACAGGACAGTATTCCAAAGTGCTTGATGTATCGTGTTACCCAGAGAGGCATCATCCCTTTGGTATCTCATGGAACTTAGTTTTAGAGGAGGAGATAGATACATAAATGGATAATTGCAATGCACTGTGACAAGTGCTAGGATAGGATAATTACAGGGAGCATTTGGAGCATGCAGAAGGGGCATCTAATTTAAGCCTTAGTGGGGTTATGGAGGTTGCCCAGAGGAAGAAGTGTGAGCAACCTCAGCTGCTGTAAAGAGCCTTTAATGTTTTTCATCACATAATAAATAACCTACTAATGATCACATTTATTGTGTTCATTTCACAAGTATTCATTTATTATTGTGGTAGGAACACTTAACATGAGAACTACCCTCTTAATGAATTTTTAAGTGTATAGTATGTTATTGTTGACTATCCACAAGTATTTATGGAGCACCGAGGACGTATCAGTAGACAAAACAAACTAAATGCTCCTGCGAGCTTAAATTTTGGTGAAGGAATATAGACAACTAAATATATAGATTTATGGGAATAATATATATGTTTATGCAACAAATATAGCCTATAGAACAAAATATATACGTTTATATATAGTAAGCTATATATATAACACATACATTACATATATACACACATATATGTAACGCATAGTGGTGTTAAAAAGGATAAAAGGCCGGGTGCGGTGGCTCACAACGTAATCCCAGCACTTTGGGAGGCTGAGGCGGACAGATCACCTAAGGTCGGGAGATCAAGACCAGCCTGACCAGCATGGTGAAACCCCCCTCTCTACTAAATACAAAAAATTAGCCAGACGTGGTGGCACATGCCTGTAATACCAGCTACTTGGGAGGCTGAGGCAGAAGAATCGCTTGAACCCGGGAGGCGGAGGTTGCAGTGAGCCAAGATTGTGCCATTGCACTCCAGCCTGGGCAACAAAAGCGAAACTCCCTGTAAAAAAAAAAAAAAAAATATATATATATATATATATATATATATATATAGGTTGCAATTTTTAAATTAGCTTGCAGGGAGGCTCCTTGAAAAGGTGCCATTTATCAGGTTGAGATTGATGTCTAGGAATATAAATTAAAAATCAAAATAAGAAATAAGAAAAGGTGTCATTTAAAAAAAGGCCTAAAGGAGTTGAGGAAGTGAGCTGGGAAGGTGTCTTGAGTAAGGCTATCCCAGGCAGAGGAAACAGCAAATGCTAGACTCGGAAAGAAGAGCGCCCGCACCTTTGAAGAGCAGGGAAGGAGCCCGCGTGGCTGGTCTGGGTGAGCATGAGGACAGCAGCGGGGATGACGTCTGAAGGGAAGGTTCCTTCTTGTGTGTCACGGCGGGGGCGCCTCCCTCAGATGCCACGATGAGAACTCGGGTTTTACTCTGAGTGAGGGCCTGCTGTGGATAGAGCCTGTTTTCTGTTACCGCCCTCCCCACTCCCTTTCAACCCCCCGCCCCCTTGCTGCTGGGGCAGGAGACGTGCAAACTACACTTTCCGGACCCCCGCGCCCGCTGGCTTCCTGTTAGGTGCGCCAGGACAGTGGGAGAAGAGAGGGAGGAAGAGCCTTCCTTTTTTTGAATCGGGTTCCCGGCAGCCTTCCCATAGGGCAGCTGCAGAAGCAGCAGCAGCAGCTGGGAATGCTGGCCGGCTGCTTGCTTCCACCAGTAGCTGCTTTACTGGCTCTGATTGTGGGCTCGCTGAAACACCATTTTCCCTTTTGTTCCTCCTTCCTAGGGGTGGTAGTGGCTACCTGCAGTCACTAATCTTTGTAACCAGTTCCCTATATTTCCTCTCTTGGAAATATCTGGAATGGTTTCTGTTTTCTTGACTGGACACTGACTGGAGCAGAGGAGGGTCATGGTCTGATGATTTATGTTTTAACAGGCCACTCGGGCTGCTGTGTTGAGAGGAGACACCACTGGCAAGGGCAGAAATGGGAGGCCAGCTAGGAGACTATTGCAATAATCTTGGTGGCAGCTAATAGTGCCAGTGTGGTATCAGTGGATGTGGTAAAAAGTGGTCAGACTATGGATATGTTGTGAAGATAGAATGACAAGCTCTATTTACCGTCCTTTGAACTCAGGAATATTGCTATGACCCCTTGTATGCAAAACATACATACTTGAGTTCTTTGTCTATTGCTGGAGACAAGTTTGCACTAAAACATCCACTTCCTGATTTGTGAACTGTAAATATTTGCCAGTGGGTTGGGCAGGGTTAGGGATAAGTTTAAACAAGGTTAGCCAACTGGTACTCCACTAAGACTACAAGAATCCCTTCAGAGCTAGAAACAAACACGAAGGTTAAAAATGTCATCATAATGATGCTGTGATTAAAATAATACTATATCCTTAGAAAGCTCAAAAAATTTTTTAATAAATACATGTCTTAAAAATGTAACATTTATCCATTCATTTATTCATTGAATAATTTTTTGTTAGATTTCTACTATGTTCTGGACATTCGTACTAGGTCCTCAGAAGACAAAGATGAAAAAGGATTTAGTATTTATTGTTAATGAAATTACAGTCTTGGGCCTCTAGTTCACATAGTAACTGAGTTTCGCCCCACAGTTTGGGGAGGACACTATAGCTACCCTTTGCTACTTACTCTAGTAATTTCATTCGCCTGCTTGAGGTCAAGTTAGATTGGCCTGGTTTGGGGGCTGTGTTTGTTAAAGAACGTATGTATGCATTTATTTAAATTAACAAGCACATATTAGCCTTAACTGCACGTAAGGCATTGCTCTAAGCAGTTCACACTTAATCAGCTCCTACATTGTCTTAAAGTTGAATTAATTCAGTTTATTGACCATCTCTTAGGCTCACTCATACTGTTCCTTTCCATGCCGTGCTCACCCAGAGTAAATACACAGGCCCTTTCTGTGATCCTCACAAACATCTTGCCTTACTAGGCCTTTGTGGGTGCAACAAACTGTACTGAAAGTGGGGATCCATCTAGGGAACTGATACTGCATCATAGTAATGAGAGGACATCACAAGACTTCTTCAGACTGTGCCAGCCACTTAGCACCCTTCTGCTGGTTCCTCCTTCCCTCTCTGCCGTCCCATCCCAGCTGACCCTTATTCTTCTTACTCTGTTGCCAGAATGACTCATCTTTATGGCTCCCATTTCCAACTGTGGCTCAGCCTCAAGGCTTATCTATTCTCCACACACAAAGATCTGCAGATACCAGGAAGCTTCTTTTTCACAGACTCCACCCTCCTTGAAGGACACTTGTGGTTTGAAATGGCAATATGTTTCCCTCCCTACCTGTCTAAGGGGCTCTGTGCGGCGGGAAGGACAGAGTCCATAGGCCTTAAACCTTTGCCCCTATAGCAACTCTACTTTTTCTTCCTTGTTTTCGTTTTTGTTTCCAGGTAAGATCCCTGCTAAAGAGAGCATAGTACATTAAAAAATTTTTGAAAACAGAGTTAACTGTTTACTTTGTGATCCATACTTTACTTTTCCAAATTAAACTGGCCAAAGACATCATTTAAGCTTCAGTTCATAGATAAGATGATATTTTCCTATTCTAACTCTTCCACAAATATAAATTGCTCTGGTAATATATTCATTTAGATGAGTGCTGGCAACATTTATAAAAAAAATTCTGTGGTTCACTAGAGCTTAATCGGAGTGAATTTTTTTGCTAAAGGTAAATTTGAAAGAGATGTTCGCAGTTGTTTTTTAATCACCTGTCCTCATTAGTTGCATCTCCTCATTTTCTAATTAAACACAGTAATTATAGAGAGTCACATTCATGCAATTATGTGAGAGAGAAATGGAGTTATGTCAGTGTCAAAATTATGGCATATAATTACTGCCTGTGTTAAAGAACACATAAAACCAAGAGAAGAAAAGACCTAGAAACATAATACAGTAGAACTTCCTTATTGCTTGAGAGTTGGGGAAAGGAGGGAGGAAAGGGGCAGTTAAATCAGACCTTGACAAAACTAAAATCTATGTTTATCTCCTTTTACACTATGAGTTTCCTCTGTGTATAGTCCCCTTAGCGTCCCTTTTATCCAGCTCCCGGACACATTTTCCTCCATCAGTGATTATTTCTCTGAAGATTAGGGCCATTAATTCACACTAAGTTATAGATGACTAATAGATAATTGACCATGCCTGCTTTCTTAGGTTCAAAGTGTTATAATTTTTGAAGGCCTCCTATGTGTCAGGCCATGTGTAAGTCACAGGCAGTCACACAGATGAAAGAGACATAGTATCTTCTCTCAAGGACATCATGGTCTCACAGGGAATTAGAGAATTAAATGAACACTTGCAAAATAAAATAATACATGCCACAGGAGGGGAAGAGAATAAAGATTGGTTAACTCTCCTTTCATTGTTGGTCTCCCTCATTCAGCTTTGAGCTTCTTGAGGTTAGGAACTGTGGCCATGCATCACTGTATCCCCAGCATCTACACTGTGCTTGGTGCATAGAAGGTGTTCTATAAATATGTGGTGGTTTGGTGTTTGCAGAGACATGACATTTAATTGCACATACAGAGCCCTCAGTGTATTGTTGTCTTATGGGCCAATGCCTTGTGAAAATTTCACCAGCGGACAGCCTCTAAAATGCCTCCTAATGATCCCCACCTCCTGGTATTCCTGGCCTGTGAAATCCCTTCCCCTTGAGTGTGGACTGGACCAAGTGACTTACTTCTAACAATAGGCTATGGCAAAAGTGATGCGATGTCACTTCAAAGATTAGGTTGTCAAGGATTATGACTCTTTTGCTGGCTTTTTGCTTGCTCACCTGTTGAGGCCAACTGCCATGTTGCAAGGTGCCTTATGGAGAGGTCCACGTGGCAAGGAGCAGAAGGTGGCTTCCAGCCAACAGCCAGCAAGGAACTGAGGCCCTCAGTCAGCAGCCTGCTGGGAACGGAATTCTGCCAACAGCCACATGAGTGAGCTTGGAAGAGGGTCTTTCCCCAGTTGAGCTTGAGATGACTGCAACCACAGCTGATAACTTAATTGCAGCCCATCAGAGACCTAGAGTCAGAACCACTCAGCTAAGCCGTGCCCAGATCTCTGACCTGTGGGTTACAAAACTGTGAGATAATAAATGCTGTTTTGAAACAATAAATTTTGGGATGATTTGTTACATAAGAATAGATAACCAGTACAAGGTAAGACCATCTTCTGTCCAGGTCTTTGTTGATGGAGCCTTATGCATCTGAAGGTTTTTCTCATGGAGAATAATACTAGCAACCATTTGTTCTTTGTTTAATGCTCAATTTATTAAGCTCATAAATCTAACACCAAAAACTAACAACCAATTTTTCTTGGGGCCTTTAAATACTGATCACAAATTTTTTAAGCAAACCACTGTAAACAATTTAAACAAACTGCAAGTATATGTTTGGAATGGCTAACCCTTTTAAACACTTCAAAACCGTAATTCACAAACGTATAGAAACAAAGACTACAGAATATATTGCTATAGTTTCACATAAATCTACTTTAGGACATCAATATCATGGGTTTGATGCTTTTCTTATTTCTGTGCTTGTTTTTCTATGCTTGTTTTGATGTACCCTCAGGATTTCAGTATTGTTATTTTCATTTCTTTCTGGGCTCACACGATTGTTAGAAGGCCCAAAGAAAAGATTATCTTATCACAACAGCCTAGATTGCAGGACTTGGTTTATTGACTGATTAATTGTTGGTTAGATTTGTTGCTTCTCCCAAGGTGATTCTAACCTAAACCACCTTCTTATAGTAAGCTTTTCTATAGTTCAATGATATCTGTTATGTCAGCAAGACTATTTCAGGCCTTATCTTATGCCTAGGGTTTAATTTTGCAACCTACTATCTACCCCTGAAATTGTTTTTGTAATTATCACTTGGCTGTTCTTACATAACTGATTCTCCTGTCATAATCAAATATCGATTTGGTCTCTCAGCATTAAAAACTGACAACTTCCTTATTAGCACTGAGATTTAATCTCCTAGGAGTTGAGGATTGAGTGAGTAGTTAGCCTTCCTCTGGAGGTCGTCTGGTAATTCATTACATTGGCAAACACTGCAAAACCGTCTTTCTGGTGGGTTATTGTCAGTGTTCACTCAAACCGAATAGTCTTTTTGGCTTATAGTTCCCAACATTTATTCTCCTTAAACAGACATACAGAGACAGATGACTACGTGTCATAAACACATAAAATTAATAGAAGAAATATCAAGCCCTCTTCATTGTTAAAATCAGTAAGAAAATAAGTATGCTCTATTATATTAACTGTTTTCTATTACAATGACCTTTTGCACAGACTTCATATTAACGTTTCTGTTTTGAGTTATTTTGAAGTCATGGCCTTTGATAAGACTCACCTTTTTCCTATTAATTCATGATGATGATGGTGGTGGTAATGATGATGGTGGTGGGAATAGTGATTTTGATGCTCACATTGTAACTTAATCTTAAAAGGCGTATTATTGTTTTAAAAAAATTGGAGAGACTAAACTATAGTGTTTAGGAGTGCACATTTGGGTGATAATACTATAAAAACGACAATGAAGTCATTACTATTTGAGTGACGATATGCAGAAAGAAATGGGGATGTGGTTGGGATGAGGCTCATGGAAGGGGCTTATGGGGTGGGCAGCAAAGTTCTATATTTTTGACTTGGGCCTACATTTGACTTTTTTGGGGGCGTATGTGCTTTCTTTTTATAATACAAACTTTATTTTTAAAAATTGTCACCATATAGTTAGTGAGGGGCCCTGTATGCTGGCTCCCTTATTCTTTAACCATTGTCCCTGATGTTCTTGAAAACATTCTTGCTTTTTGGCAACAATAGAAGATTGAAGAAATGTTCTGATTTATTTCCATCTTAAATAATGAAATTAGCTATTCTCCAAGGAATTCTTTTTCCTTTTAGCAGGAAATAATTGTAAAGTCCAGGAGCTGGGCTCTGGGAGTTGCACATGAGAATGTGTGCTGAGCCAGAATGCTATTGATGTGGCTGTTAGGCCACTCAGAGCTGAAAAAAATACTTCTTAAGCTTATTATTTTACACTGATATTTCCAATTTAACTTACTATGTTGCTATTCCATACTTTTTTATACTTTATAAGGTTTCATCAACTACAAATCTTTCTCCTGAATTGACAATCTTTTCAGTATGATGAAACTTCTGGATTGAGCTAAGACATGCCTTCTATCAATTCTCCTCTCTGGTATAGTAATTCATAAACTTCTGTCATTCACATAATTCATATTTTTTGCCATATTTGCCAAATTTCTAATTTTGTACCACCTGTATTGTTGTTTTCTTAGTATTCTTATTTAATCAATTAAATTGAACCTCTTAAAATACTTAGCTTTCTATTAAGCAATAATCTCTGTGAAATTGCAGGGTTTAATTAACTAGTCATGTATTGTTCCAGTGCACATTAAGATGAATATGTAAGTATTGAGATTTGAATAGACTCAATAAATGTTAGTTTCCCTTACTCAAGTTCTGCACCATCTCTGACAGATAGATGAGAATCAGGAAGGTGGAGCTCAAAATAGTAGCTTCATTGCTAGTGAAAGTTGGATTGGGGGAATGCGGCTTAGGTGCTGGACAATTATGGGCTCCTTAAGAGTAAAACCCAGGTGTGGACAGACATGTACACCCATGGGTCTTCCCTGCAGTGGAGCGCTATTTATTTCACAGCCAAGAAGAGTGCAGAATTTGTCATCCCTGAAGGAGATAGAGTCAAAAAGTACAAGAAGTGGATGACTGACTACTATACTCAACTTTGTTATTATTATCAATTAATTAATTTATTTTAACTGTCAAATAAAAATGATATATGTTTATGGTGTACTATATGTTGTTTTGAAATATGCATACGTGGTGGAATGGCTAAATCAAGCTAATTAACATATGTATTACCTCGTGTATTTATCATTTATTTGTGGTGGTGAACACTTAAAATCTATCCTCAGCAATTTTCAAGTATACAATACAGTGTTATTAACTACAGTCACCTTGTTGTACAATAGATCTCCTGAACTTTTTTCTCTTGTTTAACTAAAATTTTGTATTAAAAAAAATTGAGACAGGATCTCACTCTGTTGCCAAGGCTGGAGTACAGTGGTGAGATCATGGCTCATTACAACCTTGAGCTTCTTGGCTCAAGTGATCCTCTTGCCTCAGCCTCCCGAGTAGCTGGGACTACAGCCATGCACCACCATGCCAGGCTAATTTTTTAAATTTTTTGTAGAGATGGGGTTTTACTATGTTGCCAAATGTCGCACTTTTTGACCAACATCTCCCTAATCCTTACCCTCACTCCTAGCCCCTGCTAGCCACCATTCTACTCTGCTATGAATTCAACTTTTTTAGATTCCACATATAAGTGTGATCATGCAGCATTTATGTTCCTATCCCTGGATTATTTCACTTAATACATTGTCCCCCAGTTTCATTTATGTTGTTGCAAATGACAGGATTTCCTTCTTTTTAAAGGCTGAATAGTACTCCATTGTGCACATATACCACATTTTCTTTATTCATCCACTGATGGCCACATCTAGTTATTCCTTCAAACTCACCAACTGGGCAGGTGTGACATTAAGCTAATGAACATTCCAGTAGTTAAAATGCAAAATCAGGGAATAACTACTAAGAATACATGTTTGTTCATGTATTGTGTCAAAACACCTCAAGTATACTTTTTGGGAATTTCTGCTATAGTGAACAGTGCTATGATAAAGTGCCTGTGAAGTTCACCTTGTCAAATGTTGCTGGGTACCTTTTCTGCATCGCAGATTGCTGTATATAGAGGAACAGATCTGATGTAGAAGAATCTGTCTGAATCCAAGTCAGAGTGAGTCACGTTGACAATGTGTCACATATACCATCTTGGCCATTTTCCAGATGCTTTTGTTAAAGAAACCACCACTACAAAATCATAATCAAAAGCTTCTAGTCCTCATGTCACTGAGTGTTATTTTACTCTCTTCATTCACAAATTGACTAGACTATGGCAAGGTCTTGTGGGTTATCATTCCTGTATTTCCTTAATTGAGTCAGGAGCATGTATCCCTTTCAACTGTTTTGATGTGGTAGCTTCCTATGATAAGCCTCCATAGAATGTCAGTGCTTAAAGGAAAAGGAGAGACACCTCTAAATTTGGGGGAGTAAGCTCCCCCCTAATCACAGAGCTGAAGAAGTGAAGGTCTGAGCAGGCAAAAGACTTGTCCAAGGTCACATCCTACTTATTAAGCAACTTTGCCCCAGTACTGGAGTCTCCTTATTCACAGCTTATGTTTTTCTATTCTCCCCCCTGACCTTTTAACATAAAGTCAAAGTGAGAAACAATGGGTTTTGGCAGAGAAAAATAATTTCCTATCATTTTCTTTCTCTAAAATAAAATCTCAATCTATCCATTCTTTTCTATGTTTCCTAACACTATAGACATAATCAACAACACCTGGACCACTGCAATAGCCTCAAAACAGGTCTTCTCCATTTCAACCTCCAATTCCATTTCTTCCTCCAATTCAGTTGCTTCCCTTCACATAAGTTCTTCACTGGAATGCTTTCTCTTTCATTTTTAACCACTTTCCTCGTACTCATTATATGAGTTAGGGCTTTTTCTGCTTCAAAAGGCAGAAAAACAATTGAAACTGGTAAATATAAGTCAGCATGAGCTAGGTTATGTTGTGGTAAAGAACAACTCTAAAATGTCAGTGCTTTCATTTCTCCATCTTGGTTGATGGGGAACTCTGCTCCATGTCATGCTCAGTCAGGATCTTTAGGTTGACAGAATCCCCACCATTTGGAATCTATTTGATTGCCATTAAGGAGTGGAAAACATGGTGGAGTGTGCCCCAGCTCTTAAAGGCTTCTGCCCCAAAGTGATACATATTACATCTGCTCACATTTCATTGGCCAAACCAAGTCTCATGTCTACCATCAAGGACTGAGGAAGTGCAGTCCTACCATATGTCCAGAGGAGCAGAACCAGAAGAAAAAAAAAATGACTAGCACTAATGACTACCATGCTTTATGCATAAGGGAATGTGTGGTGACTCATGGCTGAACAGTTCATGGGTGGATATGGTCAGGCAGAACTTAAATCAGAGCTTAAATGATGGCAAGATGATATATTTCTTGACTAAGCTATCCTTCAGTTATGTGTCATTCTTTTCTTTTAGTGTCAAGGTTGTATCTTTACAAGACTCAGTGCAGTGAAGAAGATAATCTGCTTCCCTGATAGATTAGATCAAAGATTCTAAATGGAACCTTGCTGCTGTTATTGGCCTAACAGAGGTCACATGGTCATCTCTGAATCAACGGAATCATTACTGTGGCCAGGCAGATGGAATACACTGATTGGCTGAACCTAGGTCTTGGCCCCACCCTAGCAGCCAGAGATGGAAAAAATAGCTCCAAAACACAGAGGCTGAGAATGTGGTAGAGTATTTTCTCCAGGAAGACTTGGGCTATGGTTATAGAAGAATGTGAATGGATGTTGGATAGGACAAAACACAAGACATCTATGGGTCTTTTCTTTTATGTCTCTGTTTAGTGTCACTTCCTCAGGTGTCCTCCTTGGGCACACATGGAAACTGAATTAGATACATCTTTTATTCTCCCTCAGCATTCCTTTTATTTTTCTTTCAAGGAAAAATATGTAATTTTGTATTTACCTGTGTGATGATTTGTTTAGTGTCTGTTTCCCTCACTAGAAGGTAAGCTTCTTAAGGGCAATAACTCTACCTGTTTTGTTCATTGATGTCTGTTCAGCATCTAGAAAAATGCCTAGAATGGGGTAGGCTCCCAGGAAATATTTATTGAAAGAAGCAATAGTAAATACTACCTATTTTGGTTATCTACTGGTTTTAAGATAAAGATGGGAGCATGTGATGGTTAATTTTATGTGTCAACTTAAATGGATTAAGGGATGCTCATATAGCTGCAGATAGCAGGTCACTGGGTGTCTTGGCCTGCATAACCATATGAGCCTATTCCTAAAATAAATCCCTGTTATGTATCTCTCTATATATCCTATTAATTCTGTTTTTCTGGGGAACGCTGACTAATACAAATTTGAATATTGGGGGTTTTAGCTCAAAGATACATGGCGTACTATGTCTAGGTTAACAAGTAGATAAATTTTAGTAAGACAGTAAAGATAACAGATTGGGCTAATAAAAGTATGTATTATTAAATGCTTCTACAATAACCTGTAGACTACAGCAAAATGAAAAAAATAGGTTTCCAAGAATCTATAAATCAACATGACATATTAAAATGTTGTAAAAAACTAAGCAAATCTATATTTTTCACCCTCTTATTTTGTCTAGAAGATGAAACACAATCTTGTTATGAACTGGCTTAAATAATTCCTACTGGTTGAGGCATGAGACTTTAAGATTCTATTTTTGTAAGTCGTTAGTTATCTAACTACTGAGCCCTTTTATCTTAAACAAGCAAACTATTCTATATCTTAGTAAATGTGTTGTGCCTCAGCTTCCTAACCTGTAAACTATGGATAATAGCTATACCTAGCAATTGTGGTAAGAGTTAAATAAACTAATACACGTAAATTACTCAAAGCAATTACACAAATAACAGTGCCTGCCACATGTTAAGTGCCCAATAAATTTTAGCTGTTATTATTAAGAGCTTATTTCCATTATTATTTTATTTGAATAGCAGCTTCTACTGCCAGAACACTTACTTTCACATTATCTTATCTGAATTGCATGAGATGTTCAGCATTTAGTATTTGTTGAGTGCTAGAGATACAAAGAAACATGAGACCCAGTTCCATCTTACAGAAATTTGCAATGTGGTTCCAACAGTATTTTCTGCTATGGCTTGATTTTAGAAAATACATCTCCAGGGAAGCTAAATATAGACTGCTAGCTTTTTACCAATTAGGATTCTTTAGGTTGCAAGTAACAGAATCCAACTCAAAGTAGCTTAAACAACAAAGTGGACTTGTTAGTATGGGGCAATGAAAAGAGTGTGTCTTTTAGGAGTGGTTGGTCCAGGATCTCCACAGTGTTCACTGAAAGCCCAACTTTTCCCCAGCTATTGGCTTCTCTCATCACAGGGATGACATCAAACAAAGGCTATCTACCCATAGGATGTCTACTAGCCTCAGCTTGGGGCATTTCCTTGTTTATATCTAAGGGAGGGGAGCTAATTTCCAGAATCCCCCAGTAAACCTCTCTTCATGTCTCATTGGTCCAATCTGCGCCATATGCCTGTTCCATTGCCAGTCCCTGGGAGTGGAGATTATCCTTGGATCAATCAGGCCCACCTTGGAAATTGGGAGTGAGTCAATCTCCTTTCAGGTCCCTGTGCTAGCACTTATTAGGGCTACGATAAAAACTTGAAGGCAGAATGAATGATGACCAGATAATCAACAATTCCCAGTCTACTCTTTGCGAGGAGAATGATGTCTTACTTTTATGTTCTAACATGTTCTGAGCCAAGTGTACAGAAAATGCTTAATAAATACTACAGAAAGAGTGGAGAGTAAATAGACCTACCAAAGAATTATTTATCCACCTTACACATAAGTCTCTGAATCCTAGAAATATTTGTCCTAGGAACTGGCACTACCAGTTTTTTTCTTGTTTAAGTGCCCTCTCTCTCAGCAACATGACCGTAGACTCCATCTAGTCCCAAGAGTGCTGGAGGAGCGGTTGGGATTGACCTTTTCTTCTGGAGTCCCCCTTGTTGATTGATCATAAGCTGTGATATTTGTAATTCATTCCCAAGTCAAGGGGCACATTTTGGCTGCTTGGTATCATATGTTGTAGTAGATGAATGAATCTTTTAAGATTTGTGCCCAGAAAAATTTGCATTTAAGCTTTCTCTTTACTCCAGCTCCGAGGTTAGGGAAACAGTTATTGATGGACTAATTAGCATTTTAGGGGGACTAAGAATGATCTCCTATCCTTTAACAGTTGAATAAGCAGTTGTCTCAGGGAGATTCTTAGAGCATCACTGGAATATTATTTCATGCAGAACTATGTGCTGGCCTGACTCCTGGTCACCATATATAACACAATGGCAATAGCTATAGTAAAGAAAAGCAAGTTTGTCATGTCTGGTCATGGGAAAGGATAATGGTAGGGTGCATTTGACATAGGAAAGTTGTAACTTCTCAGAAGTTAACCCTTCGACTGTCATACTCAGCATCTGTTTTTTCTCACTTCTAAGAGAGGGTCTATGTCTTAGGAGTAGATGCAGGAAAACCAAGTACATACAATCAATGCATAATATCACACACAATAGCCATTCAGGATATTGGGAAGCTGAAGCAAAATCAGGAACTACTTTATTCATTCTGAAGCATTACTACTGTACCAATTACCAGTTAGCAACATTCTTATTGATAAGAACGGTTGGTTTGGTGAGCTGACCAAGAAAGGAATCAGGCGGTTGCTTGAGGTAAATCTTTTCTAAAAATTTTGTTTTATCTCAAGCTCCAACATGATGAATGAGGTTAATCTTATGTATTCACTTATTTGTTTTACCGCTCTGAAGGCGCATCCGCATGAGTCAATTTTTTTTTTTTTTTAAGACAGGGTCTCACTCTGTCGCCCAGGCTGGAGTGCAGTGGCACAGTCACAGCCACTGCAGCCTTGACCTCTCCAGGCCCAGGTGATCCTCCCACTTCAACCTCCCGAGTAGCTGGGACTACAGGTGCACACCACCATGTCTAGCTAATTTTTCTATTTTTTGTAGAGACCGGGTTTCACCATGTTGCCTAGGTCAGTATGAAACTCCCGAGTTCCTCTGCCCTCCTCAGTTTCCCAAAGTGCTAGGATTATGGGTGTGAGCCACTAAGCTCGCCTGGTTAATCTTTTATTATTATTATTATTTTAATTCTGGAACAGATTAAGATGAGAATGGCTTCGTTAATCTTGATGTGACCATTTTATGAAAATAAATTTTTTTTCAATGGGAAAATAATGAAAGTCCTTACGTGAATCTTCTATTTCTAGGTATAATTTCCCCAATATCCATGTTTACCTATTGAATGTTATTTTCCCATTATTTCATAGTGGCCAACACCTCTTCTGACTGCCTTTTCTTTTTTAAGGAAACATCAATGTCTTTAATCTGGATACTCTTGTGTGTTCTGGTTTCAAATAATTCCAGTTTTCATGTACTGACTTTGAATCTATTAGTTTACATCTTTGCAAATAAAAGTTTAGTGAAATGGGAGTCTACTCCCTTTGGATGAGTTAATTAGCCTCTCCATGCTTCAGTTTATTCATCTGTGAACTGTGGATAATAATGGTAATGAATGTGGCAGTGCTTCACTCATGACCCCTCTTTAGGGCCTGTGCTCCCCACCCTCCTCAAAGCTGTGCTTCTTTCTGAGGCTTGTCACTCAGCCTCCTTACCTCATTGGGGGCCACCCAGCTCCAGGGATTTCTATAGGATTGGTTGAGGCCTCAACTGGCACCAAATTTTGGAGCAGATTGTCTTGTTGCCCAACACTCCATTCTTCACTTCCTCAGGGGTGTATCACCCTAAAGTACTCCCATCCTCATCCCTGTATATAAATCCTTGTCTCATAGTCTGTTTCCAAGGAACCCAATCTGAGACAAATACCTACTTCTTCAGATTGTTGTAAAGACTGAGTGTCTATATAAAGCCCTTCAGACAGCACTTGGGTTTGGGAATAGATTTATTATTTGATAGCTGTCATTATTTTTGGGTTGTACTTCACTGATTGAAAATATTTCCATTTCTGCTTATCTCATCAATCAGATAGTCCTTTGGAAAAATAATGTAATAACTAGCCCAAGCAAAGTTGTTAAGTTTGCTATTTTTCTGTTAGTTTACTCTTCCTTTGGCCTGGGGCCCTTCATGGCTGCCGCCTTCCCTGCCCCCTTCTCTCCTTTCCCCTTCTCCTACCCATTCCAACCCTTCAATATCTGACTGCTCATGGCTTCCCCCGCTGGAAAAATATGTAGGAAAGGAAAGGACTTGTTAAACTTACTCACATTGGAGGCTCAATGTGTTATCCCTTAACTTTCTAAGTTATACTTCATCTGAAATTCTCTCTGTATGCCTTTGGTTTTATTATTACTATTATTATCTGCAGTACCACCACAACTGCCCTTCTGTAATTTTTGGCCTTCAGTCTGTTGTGAGATCATTTTTTAAAAATTGGTCTTCCCAGATAAGAAGCATCTTAAATAGATGCTTTTAAAATGCATGCCATTATGAGCTTCAAGTCAGTGAAATTTTAAAAAAAGAAATAAAATGCATGCCATCAAGATAAAATAAAAAGCATGCCACTAATTGCTACCTGCTATTACAAAGAAAATTTCCCCTTTTGTACTCACATGGTGAGGCGAATTGGCCTTAAAGGATGCAATTTTACCAAACAAACAAGATGAATAAAATTCTTATTGGATTTCTAAACAATCAAGGTGAAGAGGGTAAATACGGAGAATTGAAAACATCAATGTAAAAGGCAGCTCAGCTTTCAAAGATCTCAAGAGCTGGGCTGATTTGGAGATGGAAAAAGAGTGGGCAATAAAGAATCTTTTTTCTTTCCTTTTCTGTTCTTTTTCTTTGGACACATGAACTCACAACAGCTAAATTTTTCTTCCACATCATACTAGATAGGAGTCTCAGTTCAAAGTGCTAGAAAACTCAACTCAAATTAAGCTAAGCACAAAAGGAGATTTCCTGGGAGGATCCTGACCAAGCTCAGAGAATCCAAGAAGGAGCTGCAGGAAACATGGCAATTCATGGGATTCAGGGACCAGAACTGGAGGTCCAGTGCCTCCAGAATCTCTCTTCATCTTTCGTCTCTGCTTGTGCCTGATATTATTGGTTAAATTGTGTCCTTCAAAAAGACGGTGAAGTCCTAACCCCCAGTGCCTATGAATGTGGTCTCATTTGGAAAGAAAGTTTTATCAGATGATCAAGTTAAAATGATGTATTAGCTTGCTAGGGCTTCCATAACAAAGTACCACAGACTATTTGGCTTAAATAACAGATATTTATTTCCTCACAGTTCTGGAGCCCAAAAGTCTGAGATGAAGGCATCAGCAGGATTGATTTCTCCTTGACTTGTTGGTGGCCTTCTTCTCTCTCTTTCTTCACATGGTCTTGCCTCTGTGCATGTTTGTGTCCTAAGCTCTTCTTCTGATAAGGGCACCAATCATATGGGTTATTAGGGCCCAATAATATGACCTCATTTTACGTTAGTTACCTAGTTATTCTTTCAAAGCTCCTGTCTTTAAATACAGTCACATCCTGAGGTACAGAGCATTAGTACTTCAACATATAAATTTCAGGGACACAATTTTGCATGTAACAGTTGAGGTCATTAGGGTGGCTCTTAATCTAATGTTCTTATAAAAATTTGGAAACGAAAACAGACAAGCATAGACAGAAGACAATGTGAAGTCACAAGAAGACCATCCGCAAGCTAAGAAATGCCTGGGGCTATTAGAAGCTAGGGGAGAGGCATGGACAGATTCTCCCTCTGAGCCCTCAGAAGGAGTCCATCTTGCCAACAACACCTTGATTTATGACGTCTGGAATCCAGAGCTGTGAGACAATAAATTTCTGTTTTTCAAGCCATCCATTTGTGGCACTTTGAAAATGAATACATCTGGCTTTATTTCCCTCTGCAGTCAGACAGGCTTTCTCCAGGTGGTGGCCAGACTGGGCCTTGGCTCTTCCTCTTCCCACTTCTGATCTTTCAGCACACCTTTCCATCTCTACCTTCACAACGGATCCAGAACCTAAAAACTGATCACCACTGATACCACTGTGGTCTCAGCCATCATTTCTTCTTATCTAGATTGCGGCAATCACCTCTTGAGGGGAGAACAAGCTCAAATCATGTTTTTTTTTTTCCTGTGCTCTCACACCACAAAAATCATCGACACAAAACACGTTCTATTTTTTGTAGACAACAGGTTTCACCATGTTGCCTAGGTCAGTATGAAACTCCCGAGTTCCTGTGCCCTCCTTCAGTAAAGGCAATTGTGGTGAGAGTTAAATAAACTAATACATAATATTGTTAATAATAATATTATTATCTGCAGTACCACCACAACTGCAATTTTTGGCCTTCATGTATAATGAAATATCTCTGTAAGATATTTGGTATCTTAAAGACCAAATAAGGTCATGAAATTCTAAGGTTTGCCAGCACACATACAAATGTGTGTGTGGTTTCTCCCCACACAGCAAGCAAGCACTCAGGTCTGCAATGGACACCAGCCAGGTGTCCTCTAATTCAATTCTGACACTACCTGGAAATAATTCAGATCCCACAAGTTGAGGACTCAGTCCCACAAGATCACTCCGCTGTCCCCACCGTCCCCCATTCAGATGCTAGTTGCAAGTCCTGGCCTCCAGAACTTCTGACTGACCCACTTCAAGATGGGCTTCCCATGACCCTCCCTTTGGATTCAGTTAATTTACTAGAGCAGCTCATAGAACTCAGGGAAACACTTACTTCCATTTACCAGTTTATTATAAAGGATAGTACAAAGGATGTAGCTGAAGAGATGCATAGGGCAAGGTATAGGGGAAGAGGTGTGGAGCTTCCATGCCCTCCCTGGGTGCACCATCCTCCAGGAATCTCCGTATGTTTGGCTACCTGGGAGCTCTCTGAACCCTGTTCTTTTGGGTCTCTTAGCAAGACTCCATTGGATAGACATGATTGAAGACAACCAGGTAGAAATATGATTAGCCAAAAAAGGGTACGATCTCATACTAACAGACTGAGTCGGGAAACCTAGTAAGGCCCGTCTGTCTAGATTCTTCTTGGTCTTCCCGTGCAGCATTTCTTCCTGCAGGGTAGGGGGCAGGACGCTCTCTGGAATGAGAAATCAATCAGAAAAGCCAGGAAAGATTAGAGTCCTGCCTTGGGCAGGTGAAGGGAAGTCAGAAGAAGGTCGGAGAGAGAAAAGCCTGCTTCTGAGGCCTAAGGTGTCCCAATATTATAGCAAAAGACTGTAGCAAGGGCTATGGAAGTTATGAGCCAGGAACCATGAATCTATATTTATACATAGAGGGAGGAGTGGAGTTTAGTGAGGAGTGGGAGTTGGGGAGGAAATTTTGCATACGTATATGTAAAATATCATACCTCTTAATTGGTCTCTTTCTTCGCTTTGCCTCCCCATAGTCACTTCTCCAAACTATAAGTAGCCAGAGTGATTCTGTTAAAATATACAGTTGAGATCATGTCTGTCCTCTGCTCAAAACTCTCAATGGCTTCCCAATTCATACAGATAAAGCCAACATCTTTACCATGGCCTGGAGGACCCTATGTGACCTAGATTCATGTTTTCCGATCTTATATCTCAGGAACTCTGCAACAGCCATACTGGCCTCCTCGCAGTTCTGAAATGTATAAGGAGAATGCCTGTTTCAGGTCTTGGAACCTGCCATTCCTTCTACCTGGAATGATCCTCCTCCAAATACGAGCATGACTTGCTCCTCCTCTTCTTGCAACTTTTCTACTTTAATGTCATTTTCTCAGAGAGGTCTTCCTTAGCTCTTTTAAGAAATTTTAACACTGCTCCTCTCTCCCCTGCCCTGCCATCACTTCTCATCCTTCTTCTCCAGTTTATTTTTTTCTCCTTAGTACCCACGCTTACTTATCATACATTATATTTTATATATTTGAATCTATTCTGATATTTTGCTTTGTTTTCCTTGCAAATTCTCATTCTGTACCCTGGTTTCAATAACTATATCCCTGTTCCCTGCCTTGGCTTGTGTCTCTAGCTCACATCTCAAATGTCAGGTTGCTGGATTTTAGAGACAGTCTTGGCCCACTCAGTTTCTGCCCCTGCATTTCAGTTTTTGTTGACGGAAAAACTGAGCTGCAGGGGCAGGAAGGATTTTGTTCAAGGTCATATTGTATATTAAGTACATTCATGAGTTTATTCAACATATACTAGGTGCCAGGCATTTTACTAGGCACTGGATAGAGAGGAGTGAATAATATATACAGTTCCTCCAGTCTTGAGAATGGCACAGTTAACAGTGATTTATATATACAGATAATTATAAGATTGGATACAAAAAATCAGTGATAGAGAGATGGTCAGGATGGTCAGAAGAGGGAATTGAACCAACATGAAGAAGGTGAGAAAAGCAGAGAGACAGGGTCAGGACTGGAGATCTGTGTCACTTAAATCTTGCAGCATTTACAATCATTCATTCATTCATTCATTCATTCAACCTAAATGTACTGGATGTCTACCATGTTTAAACTATTGTGCCTCCCTGTGAAGATACAAAAGGTATTTGATATCTTACAAAAGTCTTTAAGATATTTGGTATCTTAAAGACCAAATAAGGTCATGAACTTCTAAGATTTGCCAGCAAATTTCCATCCTCAAGTCCCTGCCCAGTTAAGCCAACCAATTTCAAAGCAATGGAAATTTGTTTCACAGTTTCTTCTTGCTCCCTCAGAGGACCCAGCAAGTAAGACTACTGTTGTGCAAACTGGCTGTGATCTGAGCTACAAGATTATAGGCTCATGTTGTCAAGTCTGGCACACGTTTCAGAAAGCCCCAATGTCCTTGGAATGGGCAGGTCACATTTGTTCTTATACAAGTCACTCAGCCAACCAGCCCCAAGTAGAGGTTGCAGGTGGTGGGGCCTTTAATCTTTCAGGACACACCATTGGCCTTTCATGGTTACTTAATCAGGAGATTAAGTCCTGCTTAAAGATGCACTCTGGGAGAAACTGATGGTCAGAGTGGATTGAGGATACAGGGCCCAGGACCTATGCTAGCAGGGGGTTTGTATGTCACGTCTCGTCTCCAGCTACTCTGGTAAAAGAGGCAGATACAAAATACCATAAACTCTGCAGGTAATTGACCTCTCCTTTGTGGGCCTGTGTAGTCTCCCTGGAAGACTGCTTTTTGTTTTCCAGTGAGGAGGGATTGGTGATATAGTGGAGTGGCTTTTAAACATGCATCCAACACATATAAGAGTGTTTGCATCTCATTCTCCTCTCCACTCCTCCCTCTGTAGTTCAAGGAAACGCTGCTTACAGGCTTAGTAAAGTGGGGATTAAGAATTAATTATTGGATTTAGCAATTTGGTCATTGGTGACCTTGACAACAGTCGTTTCAGTGAAGTGGTGGGGGCAAATACTGATTGGAATGGGCTCAAGAGATTACAGGCAGCTCTTTTGAGGAGCATCGATGGACCAGAGACTTGGAATACAGCTGGAGGAAGATAGGGGGTTAAGAGTTGTTCTTTTTGAAACCAAACACCGCATGTTCTCACTCATAGGTGGGAATTGAACAATGAGAACTCATGGACACAGGAAGGGGAACATCACACTCCGGGGACTGTTGTGGGGTGGGGGGAGGGGGGTGGGACAGCATTAGGAGATACACCTAATGCTAAATGACGAGTTAATGGGTGCAGGAAATCAACATGGCACATGGATACATATGTAACAAACCTGCACATTGTGCACATGTACCCTAAAACCCTAAAGTATAATTAAAAAAAAAAAAAGAATATAAAAAAAAAAAGAGTTGTTCTTTTTGTTTTATTTATTTATTTATTTATTTAGATGGAAGAAATTACAGTGTACTTGTTGTGCTGGCTAGAATGGCCCAGTAGAGACAAAAGCTGATGATACAGAAAGGAAGGGGGATATTGCTAGAGAGATGGCCTTGAACAAGAAAGAGGACAGGAACTTTTATTGATGTACTAGAGCTGGCCATTCAACACAGCTACTATTTTATTTTATTTTTTGAGACGGAGTCTTGCTCTGTCACCCAGGTTGGAGTGCAGTGGCGCGATCTTGGCTCACTGCAAGCTCCGCCTCCCGGGTTCATGCCATTCTCCTGCCTCAGCCTCTCCGAGTAGCTGGAGTCCCAGGCGCCCGCCACCACGCCCGGCTAATTTTTTGTATTTTTAGTAGAGACAGGGTTTCACCGTGGTCTCGATCTCCTGACCTCGTGATCCGCCCGCCTCGGCCTCCCAAAGTGCTGGGATTACAAGCGTGAGCCACCGCGCCCAGCCAACACAGCAATTATTAAAGTATATAAATTTACAATCACATATAAAAACTTAATAAATATTTATTTATTTGAGATGGGTCTCACTCTGTGGCCCAGGCTGGAGTGCATGGCACGATC
Organism: Symphalangus syndactylus; assembly: GCF_028878055.3. Taxonomy (NCBI): domain Eukaryota; kingdom Metazoa; phylum Chordata; class Mammalia; order Primates; family Hylobatidae; genus Symphalangus; species Symphalangus syndactylus. The sequence goes on from NC_072429.2 coordinate 41,037,910, forward strand.
ATAGTTCACTACAGCCTTGAACTTCTGGATTTAATAGAGCCTCTGGCCTTAGCCTCTCAAGTAGCTAGGACTACAGGTGTGCACTGCCACACCTGGCTAATTTTTTATTTTATTTTTTGTAGAGATGGGGTTTCACTATGTTGCCCACACTGGCCTCAAACTCTTGCCCTCAAGTGATCCTTCTGCCTTGGCCTCCCAAAGTGCTCAGGTTACAGGCATGAACCATAGGAGCCTGGCCAAAGAGTAATAAACATTGAAAACTCATCCCTTCCATATGAGGAGCGCCTCTGCCCAGCCGCCCATGGACTGAGATGTGAGGAGCGCCTCTGCCCGGCCGCCCCGTCTCGGATGTGGGGAGCGCCTCTGCCTGGCCGCCCCGTCTGAGTTGTGAGGAGTGCCTCTGCCTGGCTGCCCCGTCTGAGTTGTGAGGAGTGCCTCTGTCTGGCCGCCCCGCCCGGGAGGTCTACCACAGAGGCCAGAAGCAATGTGGGGGCTGGATGTGGTGGCTCATGCCTGCAGTCCCAGTACTCTGGGAGGCCCACGCAGGTTGATCACTTGAGGCTAGGAGTTCAAGACCAGCCTGGCCAACATGGCGAAACATATGAAAAATACAACAGACAAACCAACCAACCAACCCAGTGACAACAAAACAGGTCTACCCTGGAGTCATACTCTAATTTTTTCTATTTTCCTCCCTTGCTGATCCTTTATCCCACTTTCTTTTTCTTCCTCTTCCTTCTCCTTCTTCTTTGTCAAATAGAGGATTGAGTTATTATCATTGATCCATACAAAGTCCCTCTCTCATTTATTCTCTTTAATTCCCACCCCCATTTCTATTCCCCGTCTTCCCATGTGCAACCTTTCTAATATGCTTGATATGCATCTTTTTGTTTATATGTATTTTCAGAAAATGTTTATTGTTTTGTGTGCAAAAAAAAAAATTAATAAAAAAAAAAAAAAGAAGGCAGGAATGTCAGGCCTCTGAGCCCAAGCCAAGCCATTGCATCCCCCGTGACTTGCACGTATATATCCAGATGGCCTGAAGTAACTGAAGATCCACAAAAGAAGTAAAAGTAGCCTTAACTGATGACATTCCACCATTGTGATTTGTTTCTGCCCCACCCTGACTGATCAATGTACTTTGTAATCTCTCCCACCCTTAAGAAGATTCTTTGTAATTCTCCCCACCCTTGAGAATGTACTTTGTGAGATCCACCCCTGCCTGCAAAACATTGCTCTTAACTTCACCGCCTATCCCAAAACCTATAAGAACTAATGATAATCTACCAAAAAAAAAAAAAAAAAAAGAAAACTCATCCCTTCCTACTACATTTTCCATTATTTATGTTCTTGGTTCTTTATGGCTGTCGTATGTGGGTGGTGGAAATACTATGTGATGGTGTGCTTCTGTGCTTCCCTCCCCAACTACCACTCCTCACTAAACTCCATGTTGCTAAATCCCCAACTTGTGTTTAGTGACATCGAGTTGGCATCTTTAAACATGGTAGGAGTATTTACACCACCGGAATCAGCAACCTTTGGAAATTAGGGCTTTGCTTGATTTATACTTTAAAGGACAGCTGTTTGTTAAACATTTTTCAGTTCACCTCAGGATTCAGTGGACAAATGGAGACACTGGTGCTAAAACAAAGTGCTGACAGTTCACCCACAGGAACAAGAGTGAAGGCAGCACATTTGGTCTGGTGGGTAGAGAGGTGGCAGAGTGATGTGACCTATTGACTAAGTGAAAATGGAAGTAAGGTAATGACTGGAGTATAAGGCTGGGAACAAAGGTATCAGAGGTGTGAGGTGAGAGGAATGTGGGAGAGTAAGTGGATTAGAGAAATTCAGTACTTTCTGTTTTTTTTTTTTTTTTTTTTGAGATGGAGTCTTGCTCTTGTCTTGTTGTCTAGGCTGGAGTGCAATGGGCGATCTCTGCTCACTGCAACCTCTGTCTCCTGGGTTCGAGTGATTCTCCTGCCTCAGCCTTCTGAGTAGCTGGGACTACAGGCGCCCGCCATCACGCCCTGCTAATTTTTGTATTTTTAGTAGAGATGGGATTTCACCATGTTGGCCAGGCTGGTCTCGAACTCCGGACCTCAGGCGATCCACCCACCTTGGCCTCCCAAAGTGCTGGGATTACAGGCGTGAGTCACCGTACCCGGCCAGAAATTCAGTACTTTCATAATGTATTTGTCTGGCTCCACTAAAAGGAGCCATAGGGTTAGTGGTTATGAACTTAAAAGATGCCTGTCACAGTGAGTGTGTATTTTCCTCCAGCCCCTTCCGGTGGCTTGGGTAGAGACAGTCAGAAGAGACCTAGATTTACACAAGGCTACGGTTTCGCCAGACCAGTGTAACTGTGTATGGCAGGGGCGAGCGAGATGGCGAAATCGTAAAAGTCATCACCTCAGAGACCCTCCATAATCACCCTCGCTAAAATCATGCCTGCGCCCGTGTCACTTTAACCGATTATTGTTTTTATTTTCCCAGCTTGTTGATTGGGTGTGAAATCAGCCCGCTCATCAGCAGGGCTGGTGTTTCCTCCCTGCGGAATCCGCAGTGTCCACTACAGCGCTGGAGCATAGGAGGTCTCAGAACCGTGCTGAATACACGGATTAACGTGCTGGTTCTCCTAACATCTGTGGGTTGCAGTAAATAATAATACTCGCAACTCTTTTGTATCCTCTAGTTCCTTGCTCCGTGGTGTTTAACCTTAGCGAGCAAAGGAACTTACCTGCAGGGTTTGGTGCACTAAAACACGATTCTTATTCCCGAGGCAATCTTTACGTTACACGAGGCCCAACCCCAAGCCTCAGAGGCAGCTGCCTAGTGGCATGGGTAATGCTGGCCTTTGTCACACCAGGCCTTCCTTCTTAATACTTTTATCCCGTGCTGTCAACCACGGCTTATTCTGTGACTCCAGGCGGTGATACCATAAACGCACAAGCCCAAGGTCCAGGTTTCCTGGGGCGGGGCGTGATGGCTCCCAGGCAGAGAAGCTTTTCTCGGCAGGCGCGGCCGCGGGAGGGCACCAGGGCCGCTCTGGCGCCGCCAGCGTGGAGACCGCGGGGCCCCGGGTGCTCTGGGAGCACTCCAGCCCCTCCCACGCTCTGCAACCCCAGGTCCCCGACTCTGGCAGTAGGGGCGTGGGCGTGGCCGACTGCGCGTTTCTCCGAGTGGCCAATAAAGTTTCGAAAGTTTGAAAAGCGGAGGAAAAAGGCCACGCCCATGTGGCTGTCCGAGTGTGGGCGCCGGCGGGCCTCTGCGGAGCTCTGGGCGACTCTGCGCTCGCGGAGGCGTGGCCGGTGCGCGGGGCCCGCGGCGCGCGGTGATGGGGGTCTCGGTGGATGTGCACCAGGTGTACAAGTACCCCTTCGAGCAGGTGGTCGCCAGCTTTCTCCGAAAGGTACTGCCCCGCTTCCACCTTCCGTATCCCGCGCTGCCCTCGCTGCTTGCCCCTCTCTCCTCTCCTCCATCCACGCGGAAGCTGGCACCGCCAGTCTCTCTTTCCAGCTGCGGGCTTTCCTTCAGGGATGTGTGGGTCGAGAGGAATTTCCTCGAAGACTCCCCTTACACGGAGCGGGAAAAGGAGCCGTGCTTGGCATCACGTTCACACCTGCCCCTTTTGAAAGAAGAGGCTTTCCTTTCAGGAAGAGCCTCCGGGAATCCCAGCTCGTGAGCTCCGTGGAGTTGCAAATGACCGACGTGTGGAGCTTTCCCGTTCATCACTGACCCTTTAAAAGCGGGGGGAGGCCATTGGGCAGTCATCCTGGTTTACTCAGCATGATCGTTCTGCTGCCTCTCCACTGCCCCTTATTAAACAGCTGTGGGACTTCATGCAGGTTGCTTACTCTCTTTGTGCCTTAGTTTGCTAATCTGTAAAATGGGGAAAATAATAGTACCGACTCATAGTTGTTGTGAGGATCCAAATGAGGTAACTTATGTAAAGTGCTTATCACAGTTGTGACCTAAATGAAGAAACTGAGGCAAAATCAGTATAAAAAGAGAGTTTATTTGAGCCAAGTTTGAGGACTGCATCCTGGGAGTGAAGGTGCCCTGAGTATACATTCTGATGAGCAGAAGTCGAAAGTGGGTTTTTAAAGGAGAATAAGAAGCGCTTCCTAAGTTGTTTACCAAGAATTTATATTAAAATAACATAAACTATTGATTGGCTGTACATTGTTCTTTGTATCACAAATTCCAGGAATTTGAAGATAATGGGTAAGGCAACTGGTCAGGAACAAAATGCCTTTAACCAGTTGCTCCCAGGAATGGGTTGGGTGAGGAGGGGACCACTAAAGTCCTATACTCTTGTCTCTCTGGGCTTGATCGATTTTGCATATTTCACTGTAACTCACACAATCTGCTCTGAGCTATTTTTCTTTTTCTCACTGCTACTGATGTTTAGTTAGGGCTCTAAAATGTTATTGTTGTTTGTATTACTACAACCGATTTCAATACAAATAATGAACTCTTCCTCAATACTGAGTGGCCCTGAATCCCAAAGACTGTTTCTAGGATTGTGGGTTCCTGATAATAGGAAAATGGGAAATGTCTTTGAAAAATTGAAAGCTCCCAGGCCTGGGAGGTAGGACTCCTGGACTCTGGTCTGGTTCTATGCGTGGTTAGTTCTCTGGGTGACCTTGGCTGAGGGTCTTTTCTCTAGGCCTTAGTTTCCACATTTATAAGATGAAGGGGATGTACCAGAAGATCTTTGAAGGTCCCCTTCAGTTTTCACTTTCTTAAGCAAAATTTGCAACAATTGCAATTTGCCTTGGTTAGCAGCCACGGGACATTGAACTCCATATGCAACCTGGAAGCCAAACTAAGGGAGATGCTGGGAAGATGAAGGTCATTTGTTAAACGATAAGGTGTAGCCTCCATTAGAGGAGGTGACACGGTGGCCCTGGTCACAGAGGAGTGAGGAGGACACTGGTTAACACTTTGTTGCTATAGGGGGCCTCTTTAGAAGGAATGTCAGCTTGCTGATATGTTCATTGATTTTCAGTATCTAGACTAGTGCCTAGCACTTACTAGGTATTTAATAAAAACCTGAGCAATGAATAAATGAAAGAAAGAATGATTTACAGATCTGTTGTAGACTTTGCCTTAGGCCAGGCTTCTGGGCCCAAAATGTAACAGCCAACACCCAATTTTTTTGTTAGGACTGGCACTTTGGAGTCTGGGTACCCTTAAGCCACTGCTCCTTTGTAAAGTCTTTTTGGATTGTCATCATCAAGAGTCAGTTGATCTCCACCTTCTCAGAACTCGCAGGGCACTCTGTCTAGGTCTGGCTGACTGTCTGCGGTGTCAGATGGTGACTTCTGTATGTGTTGTGTTTCCCGTTAGACTCTAAGGTTTTTAAAGGCGAGACTCACTCCTGCAGAAGCACATAACACAATGCCAAACTCTTATTTATGGAGGTCCCGGCGCATTGTCAGCTTTTGGTAAATGCTTTTCTTTTGTTGAATACTTATCTTCTGTGTGCCAAGATTTGTGCTAGGTGCTAGAAAAACGTGGGAGGTCACCACAGACCCTGTTCTCATGGAACTGATGGTGTGTAGTGGGTGAGATTAACATAAATAAGTGATGCACAAATGAACACAAAATTCAAATTGATGATGTGTACTTATGAAAGGAAAGTAAGGAAAATACATGGTGCTTGAATATAGCAGGGAGGACTGCTATATTCAAGAGAGGGTGATCTTTAGGAAAGGCTTCCCTGAAGAAGTGGCACTTGTGAAATGATGGCTGAAGCATGAATAGAAGTTTCCTAGGAAGGCTGGGTGTGTGGTGTGTGGTGTGGTGTTGTGTGTGTGGTGTGGTGTGTGTATGTGTGCTCATGTGTGCTTTCCATACTTTATCATGTTTACTGCTGCCAGCACCCTCAGGAAGTAGTTATCATTAATTTCCATTTTACAATATAGAGAAACTGAGGACCAGATAAGTCCAAGTGCCTTCCTCAAGTTCCCATAACTAGCAGGTAGGACAGCCAGGATTTTAACACATGGATCCAAAACTCACACCCTTAGCCACCAGGCTGTGCTGCATTGCATATAATAGGCACTTCAACGATTATTGAGGAAATACAGTGTTTCAGAATCAACTTTGCCAGCCGGGTGTGGCAGCTCACGCCTGTAATCCCAGCACTTTGGGAGGCCGAGGCGGGCGGATCACTTGAGGTCAGGAGTTCAAGACCAGCCTGGCTAACATGGTGAAACACCATCTCTACCAAAAATACAAAATAATTAGCCAGGTGTGGTGCCCTATGCCCGTAATCCCAGCTACTCGGGAGGCTAAGATGAGAATCACTTGAACCCAAGAGGCGGAGGTTGCAGTGAGCCGAGATCACGCCCTTGCACTCCAGCCTGGGTGACGGAGCAAGACTTCGTCTCAAAAACAAAAACGAACAAAAAAACCCCAAAAACTTTGCTGTGCTCAATCTGTTTTCTTTTGTTCACAGTCTTCTCTCAGTGTTTGCTCAGCTAAGTGGACCTGTTGACCCTGATATAAAGATATAACTTTGATGTGTGTTAGGGTGAGAACATAGAATGTTTAAGTTATCTATTGGTATGTAACAAACCACTCCAAAACTTAGTGACTTAAACCAATGACAGGCTTTTAATTTTCACAATTCTGTGAGTTGACTAAGCTCATGTGGTTGATTTTTGTGTGCTGTGTGGTATAGCTGAGGTCACTTATGTAGCTGTATTCAGTTAGAACCTGTTGTAATTCACATAAAATATTTAGCAAAGTACCTGGTACATAGTGAATAAGTATTGTGAAAAGGCAGAACTGGGAAACAGAACTGGGGATGTCAGAACTGGGAAATGGAAGGCAGAACTGGGAAAATGAGAGACAAACATTTGGAGACTAAAGGTCTAGTGATGGGACAGTGTTAACATCATGCATGTCACTGTACTTCCTTTCTTTCTATTCATTCATAAAGGAATCCTTCAGAGATTCCTTGGGAGGAACTATGTGACTATTTCTAAGATGTCAGTAAACCCATTTGCTGGGTGAATTTTCCCCTTATGTTATTCAAAGCCATGAACTGGAAGTCAGTAGACCTGGATCTTGATCATTATGCTTTTGCTGTTAGGTTGGGTGGCCATGGGAAACAATTTTCACCATCCTATACTGTGTCCTTGTGCAAATTAGAAAAGGCATCTTTTAGGGGTCCACTCCATAAGCTCACAGTTCACAGGGCTAGGGGAAAGCAAATGAGACTATTTATGCAAATTAGAAAAAGGTACTGCTTCCTCTAGGTGGATGCAGTCCTGTGCCCACAGGCCCACTTGACCAGGAGCCCTTGTGCTGTGAGCAACATCACAGCTGTGTAAGCCCTAGTTTCTCCTCTGTGAAAATGGTAATGCCACCTACCCCACCTACCTTCCAGGGTTGTTGTGAGGATGTCAAATGTGTTAACAGTTTGAAAAGCATAAGTTTTTTTATAAGCCTAAGGTAGTAAGAATTATCTTTTTGGCAAAATACACTTTTATTTTTCTTTCAGTCTTCATTTTTTTTTTCAAAGGAAAGCACTTGGCAGAAGGGACAATCATATGAGGATTGCTGGGAAGCATTTAATCTGATTTTGCACAATGGTATGTTTGAAGCTGCTTTAGCACTGAGGAAGTTCTATTTTAAATCAGATCTACTGATCTATGGCTTTTGGTTTGTTAGGAGTTGCCTCCCAAGTTATAATATACTACTGTTTTTAAAACCTGAAGAATGTTTGCTCTTCTTACATCTGCCTGTTGAATACCACAGGCAAAATATTAGCTGCATGCTTTCAAAGCTAAGTGACATTGTGAAAACAAACAATATGATACTCTTTGTTCGTGAAATATAGTATTTCTCAATAAACTCTTCATAGAGGAATGTTATGAAACCCAAAATAGTTTATTCATTGGATGCTGAACTGTAGGTACTTTCCAAGAACTATAGTGTCAATGCACTTGACAGTGTATTTTGGTTTCTTTCTTTGTGTGATTCTTAGCTTTCTAGCTCTAATCACTTACCACTGTTTCCTTCCTTTTACTTAAAATCATCTACAAAGAGAACACAAAGTTGCATAGATGAATGTAGCAGTGTAGAAAATGGGTCTTCTCTGGAATCTCACTTAGACCTTTTTAATGGGCTTGCCTTTCATGAGCTGTATTCAGAGAACTTCTTAAATTTCATCTGCCTGAAATTTAAAGTCATTAAAAAGGATCCAGAGAGCCATTATATTGACTGGGTTTTCTTGTTTATATCTAAATGAGGCCAGAGAAGTAAAGATTTTTCTTACCTTCGGAAGGTTGACTTTCTTTTTATGCTGTGGTTCAAAGAATCATAGTAAATAGAATATCACCTTCATAGGTGGTGATTTTTGTCATTTGTTTCTGATGTATCCCAATTACCCAAAGAGATCCTGGAACATAGTAGGTACTCAGCAAATCCTTGCTGAATGAGTGAATGAACTGACTCTTTTGGGGATTAGCCCTGTGCAATTTTAGACTGAAGCCAGTACGGAATTCAGAAACATGTCCTTACTTTGGATACTGTAATAAAATGGACAGATTAAAATATTAATAATTTCTTTGCTTTGACAGAATGACCCTGGGTGTTATTTATTTTGGCTGGGAGCCTGGTGTGCTGAACAAAATGGTTTGAATGTTTACTCTTAAGCTCATAAGGGGGATTTATGAATGGCTATTTCCATTTAGAGTAGAAAGTTGATTGGGTAATTAATAATGTTCCCATTTCTGATCCTATCTTTTCTCCCTTGCAAATCTGACACTTACATGTGTGGAACATATCTTCCTTCAAAGCTCCAGAAATATTTGGGGTGAACCTGCATTTCTAAAATAAACGATTTGATAAACCATAGGCCTAGTTTAACATAATGATTATTTATCTTTTGTCACATGCTGTACTAGTCTTTCTTCACTTTTATCTTCCTGTCCTCAGTTCCACTAGAAGATTAGGCATGATGTAAAGCAGAATGGTGCAGATGTGCAGAATGTGGGCTCTGACATTGGATGGGGTGGGGAAGACAGGGATGGAGCGCTGTTAGCCCTGTGAGCTTGGCCAGGCCAGTTCAGTTTTCTATGCCTCGATTTCCTCATCTGCAAAATGGGAATAATAATCACTATCTTCTGGAGTTGTTAGAGAAATTAAATTGGATAATGCATACAGTTATATGTAATATACCTAGCTTAATTTCAGCACACAGCAGGCTCTTTTAAAGTACTTGTTGAATAATGATAACGACAACAATAATTTGTTGCATTTATTTCATGAGCCTGAAAATAAAAAGCTGAGAGAAGTGGCCTCAGAAATCTTTACTAACTTAGAGTAATAAAGGGGAGAGTGAGCATGAATAAAGGTACACATTTGAATTAGGAATATTTTCTAAATGCCATTTGAATAATTATAAAATATACTTAGAAACTTATCTAATGGAGATTGTGGCTTAATCAGTGTATAAAAGACAGAAGATACTGGCCAGGCATGGTGGCTCATGCCTATAATTCAAGCACTTTGCAAGGCTGAGGTGGGTTGATCACTTGAGCCTAGGAGTTTGAGACCAGCCTGTGCAACAGGGCAAAACCCCCATCTCTACCACCACCACCACCACCACCACCGACAACAAAACCCCAAACCACACAGACACAAAAACAAACAAAAACCCCCCAAAATTAGCCGGGCATGGTGGCACACACCTGTAGTCCCAGGTAATGGGGAGGCTGAGGTAGGAGGATTGCTTGAGCCGGGAGCAGAGGTTGCAGTGAGCTGTAATTGCATCACTGTACTCCAGCCTGGGTGACAGAGACCCAGTCTCAAAAAAAAAAAAAGGATTTTTTTCACTGTCTAAGTACGTGGACCTGTCTTCAAGGAGTTCACTGTCAAAAGGGACAGAGGAGGATATATTAATTTTCATGATAAAGGCTTTCTCGGGGCATATGGCAGACATTACATTATAGTATGGGGCAAGATTTATATTTTAATTATAAATCTGTGGAAGCATTAAAACTATTTAGAAACAGTTGCCTTTTTAAAAACAGGTAACTATTCTCTCCAGCACTCTTACTTCTCTGGTACAGCCCTTTCCCTAATGCTAGTGTGGAGTGAAGTGTCAGGGAGGCCTTGTATCTTACACAAATTTTGAACTGGTAAAGCACGAGCTTGTGAGTTTTTTATTAGTCTAGGAAAATCAGATATATTATCTTCTAATCATTTTAAAATCATTGTTTAAGTATTTTTGGATTGCAGATAGATGCCAGCAATATGTTTAATGCCACACCACAGTAAATTGCAAGATAAAAACCGAAATCTTGAAACTTTTTAAGTTTTCAAAACTGTTGATTCATTTGTTAGTAGCAAAACCAGCTACATTTATTTTCTACTTGCACAGTGCTAGGTATTATACTGTAATTAAATTTTTTCCTTTAATTCTTGTAACAACTCTTTGAGGTAAGTATTTATTCTCATTTTACAGATGAAGAAACTAGGGCAGATTAAAGTGATTTGTCCAAGCTTCTCACAGATGGGATTCCAATTCAGATCTCTTGGGCTCTAAAATTCACTGTTTTCTAACATCGTGTCTTTAATTTTGTTTTTTATTTCTTAACTTTTCATTTATAAATAGTTTGACTTATAAAACATTTCAAAAACAATATTGCAGTAACAAAGAATTCCCACATACTTTTTTCCAGCTTCCCCAAACCACAGTATACTTTTTAAAACCAGGAAATTAACACTGATACAATGCTATTAACTAACCTATAGACCCTATTTAGATTTTGTCAATTGTTCACTAATATCGTTTTTCCAGTCTAGGATCCAGTTCAGGACCCCATATTGCATTTAGCTGCCAGTGTCCTGCAGTGTAGGACAGTTCCTCAGTCTTTCCTTGCATTTCCGGACCATGGTGATTTTGAAGAGTGCTGGGCAGTTATTTGTAGTGTATCTTTAGCTGCACTGGGTTTATGCATACATTTGATGTTGTGATAAGAGGATTTTCCTCTGTGTTGCAATGAAAAACTGTCTTTTCAAAACCTTCACTATGCCATTGCTGATTATTGGGCCATTTTTGAAAGAAAGAGGCTGATGTGCCGTTGGCTGGCCTTTGTTTGGAATCATAGCCTTTCCTGGCCAGAAGGATCTTGGATGATCACCTGATGGTTCATCACCCCGACCTCACAGATGGCAGCGTTGCAGTCTGCATGTCTTGGCTCGTTGCCCTTTGTTCTTTCTGTTTCATCATCCTATTGAAAGACCAATGAACAGCCATTCCAAATACTTTTCAACTTAAGTATGTTTTGTCCTTGATCATTGAAATTTTGATTAATTTATAACTCATTTCTTCTTGGTATAAAATCAACTTTGCTTTTCTTCTGAGATAGACTATGGTGTGGAGCTCATAAAAGGAATTTGGCGTAGCTCATGGTGATTTCTTTCTGCTGCTAAACACCAAATCTCTTTTCAGCAGCCCCATCTCTTTGCATGACATGTTTGGCAGCAGCCTAGATAACAAATTCCCTTAATGCTTATAACACGGGTATGTTAATATACCAGACTTACTGTAGGTCTTCTTTGCAGGGCTCTTCAGACAGACCTGTCACTCACCTGCTTCCTTGTACTCTCTCCGGTAACCTCATTTGTAAATTGGTAGACAGTGACTCCTTTGGATGTCATTGACTGTTTCTGAGAGGGGAAGAAAATGTTATAAAAAAAAGGCATTGGCTTTTGAGCTTTTTGGAAAGTTGATATTTTAATAACTCTTTTAAGAGTAGGCTTTCTGAAAGCTTATGGGTTTTTTTTCCCTCAGCAAATATGAATGCAAAATGTTGTATCTTCATGAAGCTTCTCCCACAAACATATTGAATATTCTGTAATTAGATGGATTCAGTTTCTTGGCCTCTAACTTTTTATATGTTTGTGTTTGCTTCAATGCATATTCCCCACCCCCTCCAATATTATGGAGTTCTTGGCTTATCTTTTAATATGTAAAAAATAAAGCAAGCAGATACAACAGCTTTAGGCGCATCTACATTTTACCCTTGTTAGACTGTTACGTACATATGATATGTACAGTGGTATTTGCAGTAGTTTTGTGTCTTGGGGAAAGGAAAAGGAGTCAGTTTACACGTTCCTTGAAGAAAGTAAAAATTATAAGGAAATACAAAATGAAGTCACATATACCTTTAAGAATCCCTTAAATCGTCCATAAAGTAGTATAGCATACATGTCATATGTATGCAGCCTGTGGCATCGTTCTCATGCACACTGCAGTTTGTGACCAGCTAAGCCAGGATCAAGAAAGACAAGGGCTTTTGGCAGATATCTGGGTCTTCAGATCACATTGCTTTCATGAGAGTCTGTAGTATGAAATGGGGATTGAAGAATCCTGTGTGAACCTGCTTGTCTGTGGGCTTTACACTATTATATTTATAGCAGAAATACTCTGTGTATTAATACTTGATAGGTTTCCATGCTTTGAGAAGGACTGAATGAGATCATGTGCATGACAGCTTCTCTAGGATAGCATCCTGCATGAACACAGTAGCTGCTCAGTTAAGTCTTTGATGGGTGTGATCCTGATTTAGCTTGATCAATTCTGCAGTCATACTGGATTGTGTTTGAAAAGGTGTCCAGAAAAACCTGGCCATCTGCCTCCTGTCTTCCCAGGTAAGTGTTTCTGGTATTGACCTCTGAGAAGCCTTCCCTCTTTCAACTTTTTGTCGTGGGAGTTTTGGTAAATTTTCACGAATTAAAACATGAATATTCAAGTTACCACAAGATGGCGTCAGATCATTTCAAGTAATGCCAGGTAGGAGGAGCCTCAGTTCAATAAATCTTTAAAGAGGTTGAAATATGTGCCTTTCATAGTATGGTAGTTAGCTACTGCAAATAAACCCCTACTTTCTTCTACTGTTCTTCTATGGAAACTTGAGGCTCTTGGCTGTTCAATTCCAAAAATTATGTAAGTGTGAAGTATTTGAGTTTATAATGTTTAAGAATTTCTCTGATAGCTTAGTCAAGTAATCAGAACTTGAAAAGTTTGATCATCATGTCTCCCTGGTGACTACATTTTCAACATCTTTTATAGTTTAGTTATCTTCCTACAACTTATGTTGAATTTATAATATTCAGTCAATATATATTTATGGGTATGTAATGAACAAGCTAGAACTGTAGTAAACGAGAGAAGCACATTTTACTTTAGTGAACAAGTTACAATTTACACACATATAATCACAATTCAGAGGACCTGTGTGAGTCTCAAATACCTCCCTTGCTTTAGGGGTACTGTGTAAGCGAACGTCTCCTTTGCTGAGGAGCAGAGTATCTAAACCTGACCCTCTGTCATGGGCATGTAACTTGGAAGGGCTGAACTTCAAGAAAGCAATCGTTGTAGTTCCAAGTATTTTTTTTTTTTTTTTTTGAGACAGAGTCTCACTCTGTCACCCAGGCTGGAGTGCAGTGGCATGATCTCGGCTCACTGCAACCTCCGCCTCCCAGGTTCAAGCAATTCTCCTGCCTCAGCCTCCTGAGTAGCTGGGACTACAGGTGTGCACCACCACCTCTGGCTAATTTTTGTATTTTTAGTAGAGACAGGGTTTCACTATTTTGGGCAGGCTGGTCTCAAACTCCTAACCTCAAGTGATTCACCTGCCTCAGCCTCCCAAAGTGCTGGAATTACAGGCATGAGCCTCCATGCCCAGCCAAGCACTTTTTTTTTTCCTAGGGCTAAAATGAATGAATGAATGAATATATAAATAAATAGATTTTTAAAAACCAAGTTTTTCATCAGTTATCAAGATTTCAGTTTCCAGGATGGACGTGTGAATGACAGAGTTTACCAACATGGAACATGAAGAGATATTGAGGTTGCCGAAAGCTGAGCCACTGCTCTCTTCATAGATTGGTTTCTGACTGAAGGCAGGCTCATTTTCCAAATTGATCCCTGAGGTCATTGAGGTTTATATTCCAAATTTTTTATTTATCCAGAAAATATTGACCGAGTGCTTTCTATGTGCCAGGCATTATGCTGGCTGGTGGAGATAATAGGAGTAACTGAAATAGGCAGTATTCCTGCCCTCAGAGAGCCTGTGTTCTAATCTACTGTCTTTTTGGGTCATAGATATCTTTAAGTATGTGTTAAAATGATGAACCCCTTTCCCTGAAAAATCCATTAATAAATCAGTATCACACACACACACACACACGCCTGCTGTGGGTGGAAACCCACACTCAGAGTTTTGTATTTCACTTCCTAGGGTTCGGAAAACGTTAAGCTCAAGTTTGCAAAGTGAGGGGCCTTTCTTCTTTCTCCCCTCAGCCTGCCTGCTGCTCTTGCCTTCTGCTTAGCACTTTGTGATGTCATGGATGAGACTTCTTGCTAATTTTCTTTTCAGATTTGATCACATGATACATTGGTAAACCTCAGGGAAGAGAGTCCAAGGGGGCTCAGTAGGCTCGGGTCAGCAGCTACCTTGTCCTGTGGCTTCTAGGAGGTCACTTCTGCTTCCAATGTCTCTCTTTTCACATCTGAGTAGTGGAAAGGAATGTGTTAGGTTAACTCTTAGGTGATTTGGTGGTAGGTTAGGTGGGCAGGCTTTGTAGGCTGGCAGAAAGTATCGGGGGTAAATTATGTTACCCCCAGATACACTATTCATTAGCTGGACAATTTGAGCAAATTATCTAATTTGTCTGAGCCTTATTTTTCATATATGAAGTGGAAAAAATAACACATACCTTATAGAATGGTTTTGTGAATTAACTGAGCTAATGTGTCTAAAGTATGTAAATTGCCTAAGAGAAAAGCAGTGGCTATTATCAACCTTGTCACAGCCAAATTGCGTTTCAGGGGAATTAAATCAACATGTTAAATATTTATTGAGTATTTACTATGTGCCTAGCAAAGCATACTTCTATGACTATCCTACTGTGGTGCTAACCCAGCCACCAGACGATGATATTAGACCATAGCGAAGAGGTCCATTCTGTATTAAACAGGCCTGGTTTAATTCCCTGGCTCCACCAGGAGCCAGTTGGGTGACCCTAAGCAATCCAGTCTTCAGTCAGTTTCCGTATCTGAAAGATGGGGATGGTGGTATCACATAAATCAGTTATAACAGAGAGGCTGTTGGATTTAGACAAAATTGTGCAAGGAAAGCATTTAGTACAGTGCCTAGCACAAAGAACACTCTTGGTTTATGTTAGGCTGGTTCAATATTAATAGTATTATTATTTACTGATTAGCTTAACCTCATCCCCCTCAGGGCTAGGTTGCATCTGAAGAAGGTTTTCCCCAGATTTCATGTAAGTCGAGATGATGATAGCATCTCATTTATCTAGGCCCAAGTTATAAAATTAAGATCCATGATTCAAAACTGGGCTTTGTTTAGAAGTTTCTTGGAAAATATTTACTAGTCCTGCAAACAGCTGTGGTTACTTCTAAGTAATTCACCTTGGTAGAAGATTAATGGTAATTCTTTTTTATATGTTTTTGTTTAGTACCCCAACCCCATGGATAAAAATGTCATCTCTGTAAAAATCATGGAGGAAAAAAGAGGTAAGTTCTCTGTACAGTTTTTTTCAGTAATGATCATTAAATGATAGTGATTTTTGTAGAGATGTGTGTATGTGTGTGTGTGGCCTATGAGGTTTTTTAAAAAAAATTGTTCATCTGCAGTTTCTTCCATTATTATTTTTTAAACAGGTATATTTCTGTACTTGAGGTGACTTAGAAAGGTGTGGCAGGTAGAGCACCAGGATTTATGATAGTAAAAGTCCTGCTGATGCTTTTTGTCACTTTCTAACTAATAATTGATGACAACACTGAGCTATATATAATTGTAACTGCTAACATTTTTGAGCACTTAATATGTGGCAGGTACTCTTACTTTTATTAATTCATTTAATATTCAGAACAATGTTTGGGATAGGTATTAGACTAGTCATTTAATGAATGGAGAAACTGAGATACAGGGAAGTTAAGTGACTTGCTCAAGGTCACATGGCTGTAGCCTATTATATCATTTTGTAGATGGCAAAATGTATATGATTAAATATGAGATGTGACCATAAAGTGATGGCTTATGGAATCATAACTACTTGGCAGTGTGGTTTAGCATTGACTAAATCAGGAGTTAACAAGCTATGGCTTGTGCTGCCTGTTTTAATAAGTAAAGTTTGATTGGAACATAGTCACATTTGTTTACATGTCATTTATGGCTGCTTCCTCACTACAACAGCAGAGTTGACCAGTTGCCACAGAGACTTTATTACACACAAAACTTAAATTATTTAACATCTGATTATTTGCAGAAAATGTTTACTGATTCCTGGTCTAGAGCATAGGAATCTCTTCTGTTCTGTGTTATCCCCATCTCCAGCAGAAACCATTATCAGTGTCAGTGTTTAAACTTGAGAACTGGGCAATGCAGGAAGCTGTGACAATTCACATAGTCAATGTACAAAGCTTTGGAGACACTGAGGCCTAGGTCCAGCATGCTCTTTACGCTTCTTAGGAATCATGAGATGCTACTGTTCATTGTGTGTGACTCTGAAGCCCTCTCTCTGCTTGGTAAACATAACTGCCTTTTGCTTGTGTATGCATTTTCTGTACTTCTATAACTATATATTAAAAATATTTTCTCATGTACCTGCAGTGTGATAGAAACTTGTTATTTGTCATCAGACAAATTAGATTTCAAATCTTGATTTCATTACTACCTTGGTGACCTAACTTTCTGGAGCCTCAGTTTCTTCATCTGTCAAATGGGAAAATAATCTTGTGTTTAGGTTGTTATGAAGATCAAATGAGAGAACACTGTGCATATTCTAAATTCTAAATGTTCATTATAATTTCTGTCATTGTCAGGGGCATCTTTGCCTTTGGGAGTGGCTAATCCATTTCGAGTATGTGTGCAGCAAACACTGAATGAGATGGCCAAAGGGAGGGCCAATGGGCAGAGGGGTTTGCACCCTATCAACAGCTTCTGGGCAGTCAGGGTTTTTGCATCAAGGGTTGGGACTACTATAGCCAGAGCTTTGAGAAAACCTGTAACAGCATGGCTAAGTCACAGTGATTCACAAAGCAGAAGACCGCACTTCAGAGTTTATTCTTTTCTCTGCCTCTGCCTTTCTTTTTCTTAACTAACATTGTTTTTTACATCCCTGGTTTAATTCTGGAAACTTCACCGCAGAACAAAATGGTTGCAGTCCTAGTGTTACAGTAGGTAGCTAGTCAGGTATGAGCAGGACAGAAGAGGGCTTACACACACACACACACACACACACACACACACAAACACGAGGGCTTACACACACATACACAGAAGAGGGCTTACATACACAGAAGAGGACTTACACACACACACAGAAGAGAGCTTACACACACAGAAGAGGGCTTACACACACATACACACAGAAGAGGGCTTACACACGCACACACACAGAAGAGGACTTACACACACACACACACACACACACCCAGAAGTGTTGGATGACCATCAGGTGATGGTCAGGCGGTTGTTAACTGTCTCGCTAAAGTAATAATTGGTCACAGCTGGCACCAGGCAAAGGCACGCTCCTAATAGATAGAAAACACCTGAAACTGATGATCAGCAGCTTCCTGTTAAGAGCTCAGGAGTTGGGATAAGTGATATAAGACCCCGGATGTATGCCAACGCGCGTAAAACCCCAAGTCGAAAGGTCGGACTGCACGCTTGCCTTTCAGGTTGCCTGCTTGGCTGTCTTCTAACTGTACTTTCCTTCTTTTCATTCCCATTCTAAAGGAAGCGGAATAGCTTTTTCCTGTTTAGGAAAGTTTATAAAAAGAACAGGAATAGCCATTTCCTATTCTTTTTAAATAAACTTTCACTCCTCTAAAACTTGTCTTGGTCCCTCCTTCTCCCTTATGCCCCTCAGTCGAATTCCTTCTTCTGAGGAGGCCATAATTGAGGTTGCTGCAGAACCGTACAGGTTTGCTGCCGGTAACAATAGGAAGTCTACTCCCTTATGAGAGATAAATGTGGCTAATATAATTAATTATAGGTTTAAATTTTGTAGCCAGAAATCTGTGCTTGAAAGTTTGGTACAAAAGGTAGCAGCATCAGGTTCTCCCCCTTTTTGTTGAAACATTCTCTTTGGAGTTGAGCAGGAGTCCCGCTGGTCATCGTCATTGGAGCACTGACACGGATAGTCCAGAGCAGCGAATGGTTGTGATTCATTCATCCTTGACATTGGAGTGTGCATTCTGAGTTACTGTTGTACCCTTATTCCTTCATCCCAGATAAGGAATATCTGATTCGGCCCTGAAAAGCGTCAGGGAAACTGAATTTTGATGTCAGGGAAACTGAATTTTGAGTTAAACATTTTCTGTAGGAATTCTGCAAATAGAAAATTGATACTGACTTTAAAAGATTCATTGCGGGAGGCTGAGGCAGGAGAATCCCTTGAACCCAGGAGGTAGAAGTTGTAGTGAGCTGAGACCATGCCATTGCACTCCAGCCTGGGTGTCTCAAGAAAACAACAAAAAAAAAACCTACCCCCGCAAGATTTATTGACACTAAGAAAAGAACACATTTCCTTATTTTTTTGTGTGTAAAAAATTTTCTTTTTTAGATGAATCAACAGGGGTCATCTACAGAAAGAGGATTGCAATCTGTCAGAACGTGGTTCCAGAAATTTTAAGGAAGGTAAGTTCATTTTAAAATTTAATCACAGTTGTTGTAACATTGAGTAATTTTTAATAGTCATGAAAAGGAACAGCATTTTCTGATGGAAAGGAGCATTAGAAACTTCCTACTCCTTTTACCTCAGAGCCTTCTGAGGAAGAAAGCTCTTTCTTACCCAACCTCACTTTTGGCAGATGCCATTGGAGATACTTTGTCTGTCTGTCTTGTGAAGAACTCCTAATGGACATAGAGATGTTGTGCAGTTACTTTAAAGATACTTTTGGCATTTCACATGAAGTGACTAATCTGTTCATGAATAGAAACGACTCTTAGGTGAGAATGATCAGAAATGGGAAGAATGTAAATATTTAGTCTCATCTTTAATAAGAAAGAGAAAAACTTCAGTTTCTAATTCACTGTCAGAGATAACAGTTATTTCCCAGAGTATAATGTTCTCCACACCCTCTGTAAGTCTTTATGTGTGTTTCTCTAAAGTAATATCATTGATGATGAACCTTCATGTTGGCAAATTGTTTTCTCTCTCTGAAGTCCTTAAGCACTCTGGTGATTCTTTGTTGGAAAAAGGTGAGTGGAAATTTTTAATCACATTGCTTGACCCATAGAGGGATTTTCAGTGGGATTCCTTTTAGAGCTATGAGGAAGTCAGAGGAAAGCATCTGGCTATGCCCTTTAAACAGGTCTCAGAGGGTAGTTTCAACCTGAGAGAGATTCTGTGTGTGATGTTGTGTTAGTCCATTCTCAGGCTACTAATAAAGACATACCTGAGACTGGGTAATTTATAAATAAAAAGAGTTTTAATGGACTCACAGTTCCACATGGCTGGGAAGGCCTCACAATCATGGTGGAAGGTGAAGGAGGAGCCAAGGCACATCTTACATGGCAGCAGGCAAGAGAGCATGTGCAGGGGAACTGCGCTTTATAAAACCATCAGATCTGGTGAGACTTACTCACTGTCATGAGAACAGCACAGGAAAACCTGCCCCCATGATTCAGTTACCTCCCACTGAGTCTGTCACATGACATGTGGGGATTATGGGAGCTACAATTCAAGATGAGATTTGGGAGGGGACACAGCCAAACCATATCAGATGTGGAACCCAGCTTGGCTCCTGCCGATTAGCTTGCAAATTAAATTGCTGTGCTGTATGTGGAACAAATGGCAGCTTCCAAAACTTCCTTATCATGAATTAAAAGACTGTCACATTCTTCAGTGTAATAAAGCTGATATGACAATGAAAATGAACTTTCTTTTATTTTCCAGATGGTAAAACTTGTTGCAGTGTAGCAGCAAATTATTACTGGCTTTTTCCAGAGTGTGTACCCTGCCTTTGCCCTATATACTCACTCTGAATCTATTATTTAAAAAGGCATTCAACTTTGTCTTATATCTCAATTCTTAAATAATTTAAGGACACCTCTGACTTGTACAATTCTGCCTTTGTAGTTTTTCATGTCTTCAGCTAGGAAACCATACATTTCTAGGTATTGGACAGAGTTTAAAATGAAGAAAATATTTTACCTGATATTGTTCTGCATGTGAGCTTGTAAGTGGACTCGATTAGAATCCATCAATTTAAGAAGGCCATAACCAGCCTTAGAGGAGACTCGAAGGAGGCTGATAATTTGCTTAGTGTTTAGCAGTTAGGGAAATTAGGCCAGAGACTGTATAGCCTACATAAATCCTGGGTTATTTGCATGTCCTCACCAGTACTTAGTAAGGTCATAGTATGTTTGATTATCAAAAACGTACAGCCACTGGTGAGCCATCATCCATATATCAGGATTACTTGTCCTCTTGGTTATCCAAGACTGAGAGTAACTCTGGAAGCAGTCATTATGTTGCCTGCTCTTCCTAAATTGAGAAAGCTATTCTCTTTCTGTTGGACAGGTGAGCATTTTGAAAGTACCTAATATCCAATTAGAAGAGGAGTCATGGCTCAATCCTCGGGAAAGAAACATGGCTATACGGAGTCACTGCCTTACATGGACACAGTATGCATCCATGAAGGAAGAATCTGTCTTCCGGGAAAGTATGGAAAACCCAAATTGGTAAGACTCGTTTGTGTGTGTGTGTGTGTGTGTGTGTGTGTGTGTGTGTGTTTTGGATGCAGGGATGGACACATGAGTACATACATTAAAAATCTATGGTTCTATACTTATGACCTCTGTTTATAACTCATACGAATTCCACATTATTTTTTTAATCATAGTAATTAATGAATTTTTTTGCAAGGGAGGTCAGGAAATGACAGAGTTCAACTTCTGTCTCACCATCTCCCCCAATCCTGTTGTCTTTTTCACCCTCTTGAGAAGTAGTGAGGGTTATCAGTTTGCTGAATATTCTTCCAGACCTTAAAGAGATAACTTTAGATACTTACATATATACTCATAGAGCCTGTATAGTATGGTTTTGTATATATTTTAAAACATATATTGTAAGTTATAAGTTAGTTTGTAAATTGTGCACTTCTCTTTTTTTTACTTAATGGAATGTTTCTGAGCTTAAACCATGTGATACATATATAGATATAAAACTAGCTTATTCCTTTATCGCATATAATTCAATCCTGTGACTATATGACATTTTATGTAGCTACTACTTTTTTGATAGACAGATGGTATCTAAGTTCTTTTTTACAAACAATACTACAATATTTGTGAAGCATATCTTCCTTGTATACGATCCTTTATGTTATATATGAGTTATTTATCTAAAGTAGATTTTTTTTTTTTTTTGAAATGCAGTCTTGCTCTGTCACCTAGGCTGGAGTGCAGTAGTGTAATCATGGCTCGGTGCAGCCTCAACCTCTTGGGCTAAAGTGATCCTCCCACCTCAGCCTCCTGAGAAGCAGGGACTGCAGGCACGTGCTTCAGAAGATGAAGGTTTCAGGCATGTGTCACCATGCCTTGTTACTTAAAAAATTTGTTTTGTAGATACAGGGTCTCACTATGTTTCCCAGGCTGGTCTCAAACTCCTGGCTCAAGTGATTCTCCTACATCAGCCTCTCAAAGTGCTAGGATTCCAGGCGTGATCCCCTGTGCCTGGCCTAGAGTAGAATTTTTTAATATCAGGTTTATTGAGATATTATTTGCATACAATAAAACTTTTCTTAGTGTATAGTTCTTTGAGTTTTGACAAACATATAGTTGTGCCATCACTGCCACAATTAAACTATAGAACATTTTAGATAGATTTAAAACAGTTAATATTACAAGACCAATCAATGGGGAAAGAATATTTCTTTCAACAAATGGTGCTGGGATAACTGGATATCCACATATGAAAGAGTGAAGTTAGATCCCTACCTCATGTAGAATACAAAATTAACTCAAAACAGATCAAATACCTAAATGAAAGAGTTAAAA
Source organism: Symphalangus syndactylus (assembly GCF_028878055.3). NCBI lineage: Eukaryota > Metazoa > Chordata > Mammalia > Primates > Hylobatidae > Symphalangus > Symphalangus syndactylus. The sequence continues at coordinate 41,059,974 of NC_072429.2, forward strand.
CTATAACACACTTAGAAATAAACATAGGTATAAATCTTTGTGATCTTGGGTTAGGTAGTAATTTCTTAGACATGATAGCAAAAATTTAAGCAGCAAAATGAAAAATAGATAAAATTGACTTCATCAATTAGAAACTTTTGTGTTTCAAAGGACACTGTCAAGAAGGTGAAAAACAGGCTGGGTGCGGTGGCTCATGCCTGTAATCCTAGCACTTTGGGAGGCCAAGACAGGCCGATCACTTGAGGCCAGGAGTTCGAGACCACCCTAGTCACATGGCAAAATCCCATCTCTACTAAAAATACAACATTTAGTTGGGTGTGGTGGCGCACACCTATGGTTTCAGCTACATGGCTGGCTAAGGCATGAGAATAGCTTGAACCCAGGAGATGAAGGTTTCAGTGAGCCGAGATTGCACCACTGCACTCTAGCCTGGGCAACAGAGTGAGAGTGTCTCAAAAAAAAAAAAAAAAAAAAAAAAAAAAAGACACACAATAACAAGTGTTGGTTGTGGATATGTGGAGAAATTAGAATCCTTACATGTTTCTTATGGGAATATAAAATGGTGCAGCTGCTTTGGAGAACAGTTTTTTCAGATCCTCAAAAAGTTAAACATAGAATTACCATTTGACCCAGCAATTTCACTCCTAGGTACTTCAAGAAAAATGAGAACATATATGTTCACACAAAAACTTGTACAAAACTTTCATAGCAGCATTATAATAGCCAGAATGTAGAAACAAGCCAATGTCCATCAACTGATAAATATGTAGCCCAATGTAATGTATCCACAAAATGGAATATTATTTAGCTACAAAAAGGGAGTGCTGATTTGTGGTTAAATATGGACAAGTTTTGAAAATATGTTAAATGAAAGAAGGCAGTTACAAAAGGCCACATATTGTATGGATCCATTTATTTGAAAAGTCTAGAATGTGTAAATCCATAGTGACAGAATGTAGGTTATTGGTTGCCATGGGTTAGGGGGAGAGGAGAGTGATGAGTGACTGCCAGTGGGTACAGAGTTTCTTTTTTGGGGTGATGAAAATATCCTGGAATTAGTGTTGATGGTTGCAGAACTCTGCGAATATACTAAACCTCACTGAATTGTGTACCTTAAAAGGGTGAATTTTATGGCAAGTGAATTATATCTCAACACAGAAAACTATATAGCTGATTCTCAGGACATGCATACTTTTATTAGTTTATATAGTGTTTTAGTTTGAGCTGCTATAACAAGAATACCATAGACTTTGTGGCTTTCACGGTAAACATTAATTTCTCACAGGCCTGGAGGCTGGGAAATCCACCATCTAGGCACTGGCCTTTCCAGTGTCTGGTGAAGGCCATGTTTTTGGTTTGAAGATGCTACCTCCTCCTCATTGCCTCACATGGTGGATAGAGTGAGTTCTAGTCTTGGTTTCTTTTTATAAGGACACCAATCCCATCATGCAGTCTCTAACTCATGACCTCATGAAAACCTAATTACCTCCCAAAGACTCAGTCTCTTAGTACCATCCTATTGTAGGTTAAAGTTTCAACACATGAATTGGGGGTGGCGGGGGAGGGCACTGACATGCAGTCATAACACACAGATTCTGTCACATTGCCTTCCAGTGTGTTAATATGCACATTTTACGCATGAGCATGTTCATTCCCATACAACGGTGTCAGCACTTATTCACGTGCTTTTTAACTTTTGCTAGTATAATGGGTGAAAAATGATTAATTTTTTGAAATACGTTTAGAAAGCACTAAATGTTAATAGTGATTATTGCTGTGAACTGGATAATTATCTGTGTTTTTTGTTATTGTTCTGTGTGGTTTGAATTTTTTATTATATACTTATCATTTTATGGAAACAGTAAAGCCCTCAAGCCCAAACAACTATAAGCCAAAAATTTAAAATCCATTCTTAAGCCCAAACACTTGTCCAAATCATTACCGCTCTCCATAACTTTGGTCCTGTAGTGATAATTCTAGGATGCTGCAGCAGCCCGCTGAGTGGGTGTGAAAGCCATGTCTCGTTGGCATCAGAGGTGGGCTTGCTCTGAACCACCCACTAGTTTTTCTTTCTTAGTCTCTCTCATGATAAGAGTTTCACATAGGGCATAGATGTTTGGGATTAAGTGTAAAGGCTGTGGCCAGAGAATAGAGCTCCTTTCTTTGTATGTAGAAATAGCAAAAGGATGGAATTGGCTGATTTTGTGCAAAAAAATCATTTCATCTACTTCGTTTTAGCCTTAATTTTTGCATATATTTGAGCTATTAGCTAGTCTTAAAAGGTGAACTAAACCTTCATCTGTGATATGTAAAATGACAATTAGCTCTGAAAATCCAGGGAGGACATCCTTTAGGAACAATTTTCCTTTGTGTGTTTTTCAAAAATTATTTTAAAATAGTCATTCTGATTCTAGAAACAATAATGCATGTGTCTTGTAAAAATATTAACCAATTCTGAGAAAAAAAGGAAAATTAATCATACCTGAAGATATTGTCTGTTTACATGATTTTCTTGATCCATTCCTAATTGAAACTTAGATTATTTGTTTTTGCTCTTACAGTGTCATGATGAAAATCTCTGATTACATATTTTCCCACTTATTCAGTTATCATTTAAGGTAGATTGAGCAAAGTGAGATTTCTTGGTCAAAGGTTGTATGCATTTTATATTTTGGTACATATGACCAGACTTCTGTATAAGAGGGTTTGACCAGCTACATGTTTTTCTTTTTTTTTCTTTCTTTGGTTTGTTATGTTCCAGTCCTCTCCAAAACACTACCTTTTCTATCATTGACACAGAAGGCTAACACTTATTGATTCCTACTATGTCAAGGTCAAAGCTATATCCTTCACGTGCATTCTTTGGAGGCTTAGGTTAAATAACTTGCCTAAGGTGATACAGTCAGTAGATTGCTAAGCCAAGATACGAATGCAGATATCGTAGACTCCACCTTGAGCACAGTGGTGAGGCAGGAATACAAAGATTTACAAAGGATGGGTTTATCTTGTTCTGTAGAGTGCTTTGGATCCCAGGTATGAAGAATGGGTTTTGTCCCTTCAGCAACAAGCAGCCACACAGAGGTTTCTGAGTAGGAGCTGATATGCTGAAAGCTGGGATCCACATTCTAGAGAACTTAGTTTCCTTAGCTCTTGACATGGATTTAGAAAGGCATTTAGGCAGACATTCTAAATAAATGGGTAACGGGATGGAGTGGGGGCATCCAAGAAAGATTCATTATTACTTTAATTTCTTCCCTTTGCTAAGGAAATATGAGAGTAATGGCTAGCCACTGCACCCAGAATAGGGACAAGATTTTTTTTTTAAAGGGTATGAAAAAGCTGTCAGGGCTACTAAGTGTAAAATTAGACTTTCAAGCTGTGTGTTGGTTAGCAGGTGTGGGTGTGTGACTAGAAACCAGATGTCAATCTGTCCCTGTGCATGGCCTGTTGGCTCAATTCAGAGATGGGCTCAAAATAAATTTCCTTTAGAAACTAAGCCTTTCTCTATGTCCTCTTTACATAGTTCTGATTTTGGCTTCCCACTGACATCTCTACAGTTGTGGCATCTTCTTGGGCGAGAGAACTACATTGGGCTTTCCCCCATCTGTACTGTCACACAACTGGATAGCTCTAATGTGCTTTCTTCCTTCGCTAATTTTATCCAACATTGTCTTCCTGTAGTTTTTATGGAATGGAATTTCTATTCTCTCCATAATAGGTATGGGAAGATAGGGTGATGTCCTGTTTCTCACTCATTTGACTCTCCCAGAACCCAGGTTGGCACTCCATGCCTCAGAGAAGCTCTCCTGTACTTACTTTATCCCTCCTCCTGTATCAGTTAGGCCGCCTTGTGCTGCAAGTAGCAGAAACCCTGACTCAGACAATACCAGCCATCCCTTACATGGGTTTACTATGTGCAGGCTCTGCTCTAAGTGCTCGATATATGTATGTATATGTGTGTGTGTATATGTGTGTCTATATTTAATCCTCCTAATAACCATGTGAGGTTGGAACTATTATCTTTGTTTTACAAACTGAGGCTAGAGATGTCAAGTGACTTGTATGAAATAAGATGGCCAGTAAGTGGCAGCATCAGATTCAAACATGGGCTGTTTGGCTTTAGAATCTGAGCGGTTGGCAGTGACACTGCCCTTCCTCTCACTAAGGAACTGCATTATCTCATAGCCAAGTGGGCAGTTTTTCCATAGCTCTTATTCTTTTGGCTCTACCTTTCTCTGTATGTCCACTTTTTTTTTTTCAAGTTTGAATTCCTCATGACTGTCAACATCATCTAGGAGCAGCATACTAATTTGTCCACATTTAATGAGAGAAAGAGCTATGTAGAGGAGGGAACCTGTCTCCTATGTAGAGGAGGGAACCTTTTGAGGAAAAAAGCCCTTCACCTGATGCTGATTGAGTTAACTTAGAACACCTGCTCCCCCAGACCAATCAGAGTGTTCAGGGGAATGATATAGGTGTATTGACAGATCCAGTCAAGATCTGCCCTTGGAGCTGGGGATGAGGTCATCTCCCTCTGAAGCACATGGGCTGCATGGGGGATGGTAGGCACCTGAACAGAAATAATTGGGGCATAGTAGAAGGGGACTCTGCACACCTTTTCTCCTCTTCATGTTTTCTTGGCACCATGCTGCCCATTGTCTTTATTTTGCTTTGGAAGTAATGGAAACTCACTACTGCAGATGATTACGGGGATATTTCTGTACCAGTGATCAGGCCTCCTAAGGGATAGGAACCAGGAATTGGAAAGCCAGCAAGACCTAAGGCAGCCTCATATTCTCTTATTTTTCTGTGTCTGGCTATTTTGTCTAGTAATTTACAGATGTGCTTTATTTACACAGCCAACCTGACTCCCTCCAGGCCTGCACAGGGTCTCTCCTCTCATGTCCTATGCCACAGTAACTGAGTAGGCATCTGCGTTTAGAGTCCTACCTCTGCGCCAGGTGTGGCTCAATACCTACAATCCCCACACTTTGGGAGGCCAAAGTGGGAGTATCTTGTGACCAGGAGTTCGAGACCAGCCTGGTGACATACCAAGACTTTGTCTCTACAAATAATAAAATAATTAGCCGAGCATGGTGCCACATGCCCGTGGTCCCAGCTACTCAGGAGGCTGAGGTGGGAGGATCGCTTGAGCCTGGGTGGTCAAGGCTACAGTGAGCTGTGATCCTGCCATTGAATTCCAACCTGGGCCACAGAGCAAGACCCCTGATATGGTTTCGCTGTGTCCCCAACCAAATCTCATCTGGAGTTGTAGCTCACACAATTCCCATATGTCGTGGGAAGGACCCAGTGGGAGGTAATTAAATCATGGGGGCAGGTCTTTCCCATGCTGTTCTTGTGATAGTGAGTAAGTCTCACGAGATCTGATGGTTTTATAAGGGGGGGTTACCCTGCACAAGTTTTTTTTTTTTTTTTGCCTGCTGCCATGTAAGACGTGTCTTTTGCCTTCCACCATGATTGTGAGGCCTCCTCAGTCGTGTGGAACTGTGAGTCCATTAAACCTCTTTCCTTTATAAATTACCCAATCTCAGGTACGTCTTTATCAGCAGCATGAAAATGGACTAATATAACTTCCGTCTCAAAGAGGCAAAAGAAGAATTCTGCCTCTGAAACTGTAACTATGTGCCCTTGTACAATTTGTGTCACTTCTCCACTCCTCGGTTTCTTCATCTATATGATGGGAATGATAACCCTTTCCCAGAGGGTGGTTGTATGGATTAAATGAAGTTGTACATAGAGAGAGCTTAAAATAGTGCCAGCCCATAGTGGTCAGCAGATATTAGTGTTTTGTATTATTACTTTTACAGTTGTTATTTTCATAATAAAAATTCTGATACCTTTGATTCTAATTCTCAGAATGTATTTAATACAGAAACAGCGTTTGTAATGATTTACTGTTACACTGCACAAATATGTTCATTGTGGAGTTTTGCATTCCCTCAGTACACATCTTTGGGGCTGTGAGTGCCTCAATTTGAGAAGCACGGGACTGGGAAACTTGTATTTTAGTTCCAGAGTGAAATTTAAGCTCTGGAGAGAATAGTATTCAGGGTCAATGCAAGCAATTGGCATGGACTGAATCTGCTCACATTTCTGGTTTTCTTCTAGGTTCATGCAGTGATCTTGGCAGTTGTAGATTCAGGGGCATCACATAGGTCCTCTGATGCACTGCTCGAATGTGTAGAATGAGAGATGCCATGCTCGTGCTCTGTTTTGCCTTAAGACACTTGGGCCAAATCAGAAAAAAGAAAAGTGAATCTTAATCTGAAAAGAGGAAAAAATTAAAGTCAGCTTTTGTGGGAATATGCTTTATTATGTAGAGCAGGACACAGGCATTTACTTTGGAAAATGGAGAATGAAGTGTATTGTTTTAGACTTTTCAGAAGGAAGAAAAAAGTCATGGTTTTTACCCTCCAAAACCTTATGTTCTGAGATAGGTTTGTTAATTTATCATTTTGTGCTTGTATCTGTTCTTTAAAATATATTTATTTGTTTCTGGTTCTTATTTATTACCCTTTTCCTCTTAATAGGTATTTGTTATACCATGTGGGAATATAATTGACATGCATTTGATTTGGTTTTAGTAATTGACATTTGCTTTATCCGAGTACTGCAATGTAATTCTGGAAGATAATCATCTAGTAAAAGTATTTTCTTCAGCTTTACTCTTTCAGCATATGTGTTTTTATGCTAAGTAAAAACTTTCTGGTGTCTTCAAGTTACTACCATCAATGGAGACCTATTCTATTCACGATGTTGTCGAACTGGGTTTTTCCTGCATTTGAGTAACAAGATTATTCTTCTACACTCAGCACAGCATTTCAATGGCCATGTCTTCAGCTTTCTACATCTAAAAGCTTCTGCTTATCCTCTGATGCTTATTTTTGACATTAAAAACGCTCAGCCAGGCTGGGCACGGTTGCTCACGCCTGTAATCTCAGCACTTTGGGAGGCCGGGAAAGGTGGAAAAGCAAAAACTCTCCCAGGGCCCTGCATAGGCCCATGGCCAGGTTGGAGGCTGGCTCTTTGTCTCCAGGTGCTTTTAGCCTCATTGAATGAAAACCGTTTTAGGACCCCATTTGGCCCACCCTCTCCTGGGCAGAGTGGTTGGGCATAGTTGGGCCATGGCAGTGTGTCAAGACTTGATGAAGGGGCTGGGCACAGTGGCTCATGCCTGTAATCCCAGCACTTTGGGAGGCTAAGGCAGGCGGATTGCTTGAGCCCACGAGTTCCAGACCAGCCTGGGCAACATGGAGAAACCCTGTCTCTACTAAAAATACAAAAATTAGCTGGGTATGGTGGCGTGTGCCTGTGGTCCTAACTACTTGGGGGGGCTGACTGAGGTTGAGGAATTGCTTGAGCCTGGGAGGCGGAGATTGTAGTGAACCCAGATTGTGCCACTGCATACTCCAGCCTGGGTGACAGAGTAAGACCATGTCTCAAAAAAAAAAAAAAAAAAAAAAGCTCAGCCTAGCAAAGTGTGTGTTAATAATTTGAATATATCCCTCGTGGAATATAGTAAAAAACAAGTAAAAATCAAACTTAAACACAGATTACATTAATGAGATGAGAAACTGTTCTTTTTCTTTTCTTTTCTTTTTTTTTTTTAGACAGGGTCTTCCTCTGTTGCCCAGGCTGGAGTGCAGTAACACAATCACAGCTCACTGCAGCCTTGAACTTAGGGGCTCAAGCAATTCTGCCACCTCAGCCTCTGAGTAGCTGAGATATAGGTGTGTGCTATCATGCCTGGCTAATTTTTTTTTTCTTTTTTGTAGAGACAGGGTGTCACTGTGTTGTCCAGCTGGTCTTGAACTCCTGACCTCAAGTGACCCTCTCGCCTTGACCTCCCAAAGTGCTGGGATTCCCGGCATGAGTCTCTGCGCCTGACTGCTGCTATTGTTGGGTCAAAACATTTTCATTACTACTGAAATTACTCATGAGTATTCTTCACTCTCTAATAGATATGCATATAACTTTTTAAATGTTTTATTTTTGAATTTCTGGGTTAAAACGTCCTAAGTCTCAAATGTTCATCTGAAAAATCACAAATAGTATAATTTGCATGTGCTGAGGGCTAATTGGGCATATTTTTTGGTGTGTCCGTTTTTTCAACCTGCTCTAGAGTCTTTTTGGTTTTTTTTCCATGAGTGAATTCGGTAGTCTGGTGACTTCTGTGTGTTTTTAAGATTGGCACTGGCATTTTTGATTGACCTCCAGACCTGCTTTTACTGAAGTATTAAAACACTCTGGCTCTGCTGACTTAGGAATTATTTCTAAGCCCAGTCCTGGAGCTAAAGGGCTTGAGGGTATAGTTAACTAATAGCCTGAATAAATACTACCGTATTCGTCCCAAAACATGACTCCCTCTGCTCATATTGACCTTGATTTCCAGTGCGCCAGTGGATAATCAAACAATTAGCAGAAAGCACCGCCAATTATGAAAAGTCAAGCATTGAGGCCTTTTCTATACAAATATAATCATCTGGGCTGGAGTTTTATTTTTGGCTTAATAAGACTGCCCTCCAAAAGATACTCATTTGCCATTTGATGTTTGTGTTCGTATAATCAGAGTCTCCTCTGTTTTTGTATCCTGTACTAATTGTTTTGTGGTGGCTGTGCACTGAGGTCACGGTTTACCACTGTATCCCCTGTATTTAGCACAGTGCTTGGCTCACAGAAGATGCTTCATCACCATCTGTCTAATGAATGATGAATGAAAACCTGCTAAAGGGGATGCACATAGCACTTGTGGGCTGAAATGGGAATGGTGGGGGATGGGGGTTGTGGGTGGGAAAGGAAAAGAGAAGGAATTTGCTGCAGGGTAAGTGCAAACTGGGGAAGCCCAGTAGGATTTGGTAGGAAATGCCATGTAGAGAGAAATTCTACACTGAGCCAGTAATATGCGAGTTTCTCCTCTTGTTTCTGCTTGGTCATTTTATGTGCTCTTTGACTGTGGGAAAAGGGATAAAGCTGGCCTGAGCTCCCTCACAGAGTGATGTGAAGACTTAATAAGATAAAAAATAGACATGCTCTGCACATTTATAAAGCACCGAATAAATGTAAATTGTTGGAACTGATGGGATTAAATGTTGTTTTCAAAGTGTGGTTACTGTTTAAAGTTACTGATTTTGAAAAGTAGAGTAAGCTGTTTTATTGAAAAGGGAAATGATAATTGAGCTAGAAACAATGATGTTTAGCCGAGAGAGCATTTGATGACATAAGTAGGAGCTTTTGAGATACAGTCCGACACTGCCTACAACATTTCAGTCTATGGCAGACTGCATATATTTAGGTGGTACCATAAGATTATATTGGAGCTGAAAAAGTCCTGTTGGCTAGTAACATCATAGTCATCTTAATATCATAGCGTGATGCATTACTCATGTGTTTGTGGTGATGGCAGTATAAACAAACCTACTGTGCTGCCAGTTGTGTAAAAGTGTAGTGTATGCAATACATAATACTTGATAATGGTGTATTAGTACATAATACTTGATAATGGTGTATTAGTCCATTTTCATACTGTTATAAGGGAATAACTGAGACAGGGTGATTTATACAGGAAAGAGGTTTAGTTGACTCACAGTTCCACATGGCTGGGGAGGCCTCAGGAAATTTACAATTATGGTGGAAGGTGAAGAAGGAGCAAGCACCTTCTTCACAAGGTGGCAGGAGAGAGATAGAGTGCAGGGGAAACTGCCACTTTTAAAACCATCAGATCTCGTGAGAACTCTCTCACTGTCAGCATGGGGGAAACCGCCCCCATGATCCAATCACCTCCCACCAGGTCCCTCCCTTGACACATGGGAATTACAATTTGAGATGAGATTTGGTGGGGACACAGAGCCAAACCATATAAATGGTAATAAATGACTGTGTTACTGGTTTATGTAATTACAATACCATTTATTGTTGTTTTAAAGTGTACTCCTAACTTATAAAATATTTTAAAAAGTTAACTGTAAAACAGCCTTAGGCAGGTACTTCAAGTGGTATTCTAGAAAGCATTGTTATCATAGGAGATGACAGCTTCATGTGTGTTACCGCCCCTAAAGACTTTCCAGTGGGATAAGATGTGGAGGTGGAAGACAGTGATACTGATGATCATGACCCTGTGTAGTCCTAGGCTAATGTGTGTGTTTTTGTGTTAGTTTTTAACAAAAATATTCAAAAAGTAAAAAATTAAAAATTGAAAAAAGTTAATAAGAATATAAAAGAAAATATTTTTGTACAGTTATGCAGTGTGTGTTTTAATCTAAGTGTGATTGCAAAAGAGTGAAAAAGTTAAAAATGAAAACGTTTATAAAGTAAAAATGTTACAGTAAGCTAAGGTTAACTTATTATTGAAAAAAGAAGAATTTTAAAAATAAATTTAGCGTAGTCTAGATGTACAGTATTTATAAAGTCTATAGCAGTGTACGGTAATATCCTAGACCTTTGCATCGACTCACCACTCACTGACTTATGCAGAGTGACCTCAGTACTGCAGGCTCCATCATTCATGGTAAGTGTGTATCATTTTCTATAAACGGTATATACATGGTATGTGTCTTTTATACTGTACTTTTACTGTTCCTTTTCTATGTCTAGATATGTTTAGATACACAAATACCACTGTGTTGCAGTTGGGTACAGTATGTGGTATAGTAACATGCTGTGCAGGTTTGTAACCTAGGAACAATAGGCTATACCATCTAGCCTATGTGTGTAGTAAGCTATACCATCTAGGTTTATGCAAGTACACTCTATGATGTTTGCACAACGATGAAGTTGCCTAATAAGGCATTTCTCAGAACATATCTTCATTGTTACGTGATACATAATTGTGTCTTAGTGGACGCCTGTTGACATTTTTTTCCTCCTCCTTTTCGTTTGAGTTGTTTTGAGTTGTATATTGGCCCAAGATTCAGGGGCGGAGTTAAAAATGTAGATTCACCTTGGTAATTCTAGTTTTGTATCCCTGGGCTGGCTCGTGAAAATCGACATTTTTAAAGTTCTCCTGATGAATCTGTTGAGTAGCTAGATTTGGAATCCCTGATAAATAGTAAGTATCCCATGGTCCCAGTGGTAAGCAAACATACAGCTGGCAGCCCTTTTGGAACTTCATTTTTTGCAAAACTCTTGTTAATCTTATAAAGCATGATCAGTTAATATTTTTGCTATCTAGCAAACACTAAACACTTTTCAGTGGAAACACCTGCTGAAAAGTCAAAATTCATATGAGGGCTCTACTGAATTTATGCAAGAAGAATGATCAATGGAAATAAGGGATGAGGAGGGGAGACTTCAGTAAGTATTATTAGTGTCAACACTATATTGCATTTTCTGCTCTTAGGAAACACAGATGCCAGTTAAATTTTTTTCTTTTGTTTGGTTACCTTTTGTAGCTATAGGAAATAAAAAATTCTGTTATTAAAAATTATGATACTTTATTAACCAGGCATTGAGGTAATGCAGAATAACCTAAAGATCTCGAGACAATAGAGAGGAAACTGGTGACAATCTAGACTTAGGGTCTACCTCCTCCATTGGGCAGACAATCAGCACCAGCTGTGAGTGGGATACATGCACTGTTGGGCCTGATATCCCAAGACAAGCCTCCACCTAAGCTAGTTTACAAACCATTGAGTAATTTGAAGCTTCGCCATCAACTCAGGATGCCCATAAGCTTTCACTAAATAGACACTTTTCTAGGTAATAGGGTTATGGGAAGGGACATGGGATCTGAAGTTAACTGTGTTAATAGTGGCCCTGTCACTTATTTTTGTATGACCATCAGTAAGTTTGCCTCTTGGAACCTCAGTTTTTTTAATCTGTAAACTCGGGTTAATATTATATACCTTATAAGACTGTTGTGAGAATTAACTGAAAGGCATGTATATAAAAACTTAATACAATGCTTTACCACAATAGGCTATGACAATATGTTAACTGTTATTATTAATAATCAGTTCTTTTCTTTTTTGAGACAGAGTCTAGCTCTGCTGCCCAGACTGGAGTGCAATGGTGTGATCTCGGCTCACCGCAACCTCCGCCTCCTGGGTTCAAGCAATTCTCCTGCCTCAGCCTCCCAAGTAGCTGGGTTTACAGGTGTGTCCCACCACACCCAGCTAATTTTTTATATTTTTGGTAGAGATGGGGTTTCATCATGTTGGCCAGGCTGGTCTCAAACTCCTGACCTCGTGATCTGCCTGCCTCAGCCTCCCAAAGTGCTGGGATTTCAGACGTGAGGCATATTAATCAATTCTTAAATACCATGTTTTAAGAGACAGAGCCAGACTGTCCTGAAATGTATACTTGCACTAACCTGCTGAGCCTCTGAGATTCTATCATTTAATTTATTTCTTAGTGTTATGGCATACCCTGTTGATACTCATTGTTAATAATTTAGGTAACAACCTGTTGGTTTCTGGGATGGGTTAGAAGAACAGCTCAGAGGGAAAACGCTTAGGAGAGGAGGTCAGAGAAGGATGGTAGAATGTTTGGTTTCACAGTGCAGAGTGTGGGGTAGCACACAGGAGTCTGGGAAGTTGGGAGGCTTCTGCTCCAAGAGCTCTGAATGTCAGAACTGGGGTGGGAAGGGGTTCATTCCCTTCAGTGCCAAGTGGTTTATGGTGATTGAGTTCCGTCTAGAAGTTAATGAATTACAGAGTCTTGGAGTTGGCTTGGGCTGGATTTTCACAGTGGTAATTTGACTTCTCAGCCACTGTGCTTTTTTTTTTTTTTTTTTTTTACTTTAAATTGGTATAATAATGGTAGTTGTAGTAGAACAGCATAATTATTACTAATGTTAGTACTGTTTACTCACATTTGTTGACTGCTTACACTTAGTACTTTGAGTGCTTTCCACATATTGCCTTATTCAACCTTGAGAGAACTCATGAAATAGGTATTATTAACCCCATTTTACAGAGAACAGCAAACTTCACAGAGCTTCAGGAACTTACTACATGGGTGGGTAGGCAAGCTAAAACAAGATGTGAATGTAAATGGTCTAATTCCAGGAGCCACACCTTCATTTCCTGCCTTAAAGACATATATATATATAGTGTGTGTGTGTGTGTGTGTGTGTGTGTGTGTGTGATTTTACACATATAAATACACATGTTCATGTTAAGGCTGAAACTGCATAGCATGTATTGAGAGCTCTGCAAATTGCATTGGTTTTCTGTGGAGGCAGTTATGTAAATGGGTTCAGACAGACAGCATGGGAGAGACTATATAGTCTGCCATCGTGGAGCAGCAGTGAGTCAGGAAGTCTCTGCGGCAGCAGCAGAGCCAGGGAGTTGGTCAGGAATGAGTGGGCAGTCTGACTTGAAGACCCCGTGTTTCCTTTGTGACCCCTATTTCTGTGTGCTGACAGGAGAATGCTAAAAACATGATTAGAACTGAGGTCATCACAACAAGAGTATCTGTGGAACCTTTTTTTCCCCCCTCAAAGACACTTTAATTAGATTCCCATCATGAAAACAATTAGGCAAGATTTGCCATACCTACCCAGTCAATAATTCAAGGACAGGATCTCATTAAGAGCTTTTGCTTTCCCGGAAACTGCCGTTTTGTGGATTCAGCACTGCTGGCTGCGTGCTCTGGGGATTAATTCCTGATCCGTATTTCCCCTGAACTTTTTTATTTTCTCAAATCCAGAGGAAAACAAATTTTTAAATGACTGTATAAGCTGCCCTTCATTTTCACAAAGGTGTTCTGGGATTTGAGTTATGCTTTCTCTGTCACAGTTCCATTGGGTTTTGTTTTGAATTACACTCACTAAGTGGACAAAGCAAGAGATGGGACTCAGATACAGGCACTGCTTGAGTGGATGAGCCTCACTCTCAGATTTTGTAGGTGGCTTATCCCACAGTCAGGTGAAGGTTGTCTTCTGTTGACCTCAGCCAGTGGAACTCCTGTGATATCTGGTTCATTTTCCCTGACACAAGTATTGAGACGTATTATACATTTCTTGCCTCCTTTTGGTTCTTCACTTTCTCTTCCCTATACTCCCTCCATCTCTTCATTCTTTCCTTCCTAAATGCATTATTGATTTCCTACCATGTGCTAGTCTTTGCAATTGAAATTGAGGATTCAATGAAGAAAAAATAGATACAACCATTTAGAAAAACATTTGGCCTGATCTATTAAAGTTGAAACTGTGCATGTGCTATGGCCTAGGTAATTGACTGCTGGATACTCCAGAGATACTTGTGCACATATATGTCTGGTTACATTATAAGCATTTTCATAACAGCACTGTTGATAATAGCCATAAAGTGAGTCCATTCTAAATATTTTCTGTAGATTGGATAATTTGGAGTGTTTTCAATCAGTAGAACACTATGTAGCAATGAAAATGAACAAACAACAACTACATGCAACATTGTAGATGAGTCTTATACACATAAGACTGAGCACATGGGCATTATTCACCCTGCCGTAATAGGCAGTGACATGATCAGTGTGTGCTTAGGAAGTTGACTTTTGTCAGTATGGAGTTTAGGGAATTCATGCTGGAGACAGGGACCCCATTGGGAGGCACTTTGCAATGGTCCTGGAGAGAGAAAATTCTATGCCAAGCCCAGGCAGTAGCAGTAGCAAGGAAGAGAGTAACATGGATTGTTGAGGGACATCCCAAGTGAAATAAGCACAATCAGGTGACTTACTGGATGTTTAGATTGATTCTAGAGAGGGGACCATCTAACACGTTGCTAAGATTTCTAATCTCATGGACTAGAAAAACAGTTGTGTCATTCACTAAGAGCAGAGGAAGACTAGGATTTTGAGGTGATAGCTAGTGAATCCTCATGACATTAAGCTATGTGACCTTGGGCAAGTTATTTAACATCTCTTTGCCATAGTTTCTTCATGTGTAAAAGAGAGAAAATAATTTTCAAAGCATAGCAACCTCAGAAGATAATACAATGTCTGATATAGAATGTACACTGTTAACGATACTGGGTTTTGAGGAGTAAGTATGACCCTGAATTTGTAATATCATAAATGTGATGGGGAGTCCTCCCTGTAGGCTTCTCAGAGATGAAAGACAGGTGAAGGAAAACCTGAGTCATCCTTATATGTCTTGAGGATGATGAAACACTATGTACTTTCAAGTACAGGGTGGGGAGAAAGTCTTAAGACATGAGCTACAAAGAAACGAGATTACATAACGTGGGAAAAGAAAAGCCAAGAGGTGATTTAACAAGACTTTAAATGAAGAGCAAGCCAGAAGTTAGCAGGTACTGTTGCTGAAAATGGTTTAAAAGGCACAGAGCCATTTATAAAATGCTTTATTTATTTATATAAAAGTGATACTCAGGGTCTTTTTACTTAATAGACTTTTTGGTGATTGCCAAAGGAATACATATTTTTTAAATAGAAAATTTATAAACCACTAAAAAGAACAAAGCAAGTAAATAATATATATAATTCTAATGCCCTAATATTGTTAACATTTTAGCTCTGTTCGCTTACTTATCTGTCCATCTGTCCGTCTGTCCATCCGTCCATCCATCCATCCATCTTGTCTTTTTTTTAAATGAAGCTGAAATTAAACCATATGTTGTGTAAACTGCTGTGTTTTGCACAGAACTTAAATGGAGATGAATTCTAGTATGAAGGATTTAGGTTAGCTATTTGTAGTGAGAAGAGTGTCTGATGTGCTTTATCAATGAGTTATTGAGGGAAAGTGCAATATTTTCTTCTCTGGCAGTCTTAAAATATAATAGGATAAACTCTCATCTCGTTGATGGCAAGGGCATGACCCTGCTTTACTGCTGTGTTATTCTCTGATATGTGGACAAAACCGTAGAGTGCTTTTCTGAGGACTTACTTCTCCCAAAAGTGGCAGAAAGAAATATTGGTTAGAATATGATGTAAGAGACTCTTATTAATCCCTCACCTACATTTGCCTTCAGGACCGAAGACTGAAGAGTTCATCTCTCCCAAGAGTGTGAGACTGCTCAACTTTTCATTTCTCAATATTAAAATCACTGTAAAATTCTATTCTGACTAATCCAGAATAAAGACAGGAAAGATTAGTGTCACCAGGATATAGTTTTACATGAGAAAATCATTTTAAATAGGCTTAAATCTAATGGGTGAAAACTGCTTAGACGGAAGGTATTTATGTCAGATTGGATGGGATAACTCTTTTGTGTGTGTGTGTGTGTGTGTGTATGTGTGTGTGTGTGTGTGTGTAAGAGAAGGGGAGGAAAGGGAAGGGGGAGAGGGAGAGAGGAATTCTGAAGGCTTCCTTTTATTGTATGCATGATCTAAATGTAGAGGCTACTGCTATTAGCGAGGTCTAATTAAGAGGTTTTAATAACCATTTTGACCAAAATGACAGTTTGTAGGATCCAGTATTTTCTCAGATTTTTTTTTGATTGTTTCAGTGCATGTGCTCACGTATACATGCATATAAACACATGTCAACTATACATACAGGAGACGTGGCTCTCATTTCCTTTCCACAGAGATGTAAGGTTGGGAAAATGTTTTCTGTGTTGAATATTTTTTATTACAAAGAAATTGAATTAATTCATTTAACAAATGCTCATTGAACTCATTCAGTGTAAGCACTGTGGTGAACATGGGGGATAGGAGATTGTCTAAAAGCATTAAGGAATGGCAATGAGCATTTTAGTCAGTGGTGCAGATGTGACTATTAATCTATACCTGGTACTTGGTGTCCTCAGAAGAGAAGCCACCATTACCTTCAGGGTAAAGCCTAAACTTCTCAGCCTGAGGCCATCTGCAATCTTGTCTTCAATTATTCTTTCAGCCTCATACCCTAACATCTCCTACAGCCACCTTATGCTCCAGTCATTCCTGTGGGAAGAATTTGTCAAGCCTCATGCCATGTACTGGGCATTTTTAGATAACTTGTGGCTCCTCAGACATCTCTCTTCCTTCACGCCTCCTTACCTGGGTCCTTGTGGTTTTCCTCTGATGGAATGCTTCACCTCCAATTGTTGACACTCTCCCACTTGTCTCTGTGTCTTTTCCACCAGCCAGTGAGATCCTGGAGGAGAGAGGCCATCTCCTTTTCTGTGGGCCTCTAGCAGTCAGTATGGCACTTAGCATATAGTAGCCATGTAGTCAGTGTGTTGAACAAATGAATGAATGAGGCAAAGTTAAGTGTAATCCAAATCTGTAGTGGTGATGAGCTCCCTTAGCTTTTGTTTATTTAGGAACACTTAATTTCTCTTTCGTTTTTGAAGGATAGCTTTGCTGGATATAGTATTTTCGTCTTGTAGGTTTTTTTTTTTTTTTTAATTTCAGTATTTTGAACATGTCATTGCATTCACTTCTGGCCTGCAAAGTTTCTGCCAAGGAATCTACTGAAAATCTTATAGGAGCTTAATGTGATGAGTTGCTTTTCTCTTACTGCTTTCAAGATTCTCCCTTTTTCTGTGACTTTTTTTTTTTTTTTTTTTTGGAGACGGAGTCTCGCTCTGTCACCCAGGCTGGAGTGCAGTGGCACGATCTCGGCTCACTGCAAGCTCCGCCTCCCGGGTTCACGCCATTCGCCTGCCTCAGCCTCTCCAAGTAGCTGGGACTACAGGCGCCCACCACCACACCCGGCTAATTTTTTGTATTTTTAGTAGAGACGGGGTTTCACCGTGGTCTCGATCTCCTGACCTTATGATCCACCCTCCTCGGCCTTCCAAAGTGCTGGGATTACAAGCGTGAGCCACCGCGCCCGGCCTTTTTCTGTGACTTTTGACAGTTTGATTATAATGTATCTTGGTGTGAGTCTTTTATATATATATATATATATATATATATATAAAATACTTTAAGTTCTATGGTACATGTGCACAACGTGCAGTTTTGATACATAGGTATACATGTGCCATGTTGGTTTGCTGCACCCATCAACTCATCATTTACATCAGGTATTTCTCCTAATGCTATCCCTCCCCTAGGCCCCCACCTACTGACAGGCCCTGGTGTGTGATGTTCCCCACTCTGTGACCAAGTGATCTCATTGTTCAATTCCCATCTCTGAGTGAGAACATGTGGTGTTTGGTTTCCTGTCCTTGTGATAGTTTGCTGAGAATGATGGTTTCCAGCTTCATCCATGTCCCTGCAAAAGACATGAACTCATCCTTTTTTATGGGTGCATACTGTTCCATGGTGTATATGTGCCACATTTTCTGAATCCAGTCTATCATTGATGGACATTTGGGTTGGTTCCAGGTCTTTGCTATTGTGAATAGTGCTGCAATAAGCATACGTGTGCACATGTCTTTATAGTAGCATGATTTATAATCCTTTGAGTATATACCCAGTAATGGGATGGCTGGGTCAAATGGTAATTCTAGTTCTAGGTCCTTGAGGAATCGCCACACTGTCTTCCACAATGGTTGAACTAATTTGCACAGATGTGAGTCTTTTTGAATTTATCCTAGTTGAAGTTCATTGAGCTTTCTCAATTTGTATGCCAATTTCCTCCCTCGAATTTGGGGAATTTTCAGCCATTATTTCTTCAAATAGGCACTCTGCTTCTTTCTCATGCTTTTCTCATTCTGAGATTCCCGTAATGTGGATAATGATCTGTTTGATGATGTCTTGTAAGTCCCTTAGGCTCTCTTGACTTTTCTTTATTCTTTTTATTTATTTTTTGGTCCCTGACTCAATAATTTCAAATAACCTGTCTTTAAGTTTGCTGATTCTTTCTTCTGCTTGATCAAGTTTGCTATTGAATGAGCCCCTCTAGTGAATTGTTTTTTAGTTCCATTATTGTATTCTTCAACTCTGGAATTTCTGCTTAGTTCTCATTTTTCTTATAGTTTCTCTTTGTTGATAGTCTCATTTTGTTCTTGCACTTTATTTTTCCTGATTCCTTTAGTTGTCTATTTTAGTTCATGGAGCATTTTAAGATGGTTATTTCAAGTTCTTTGTGAGGTAATTCATAGATCTCTGTTTCTTTAGGGTTGGTTTCTAGAGATTTATTTTGTTTCTTTGATTGGGCCATGTTTCCTTGTTTCTTTGCATGCATTGTGATCTTTTGTTGAGGTTTGGGTATATAAAAAAACAGCCACTTCTCCCAGTCCTATGGACTGGCTTCATATAGGGAAGACCGTCACTGGACAGCCTAGCTTGAGATTCTGGGGGCCTCTCAAACCTTTTTGGGGGATGCATCTTCTCTGGGCTTGTGTGTAATTTCCCAGTCACAGGGGACTGTCCCTGTTCTCAAGAGCCCTGATCTTTTGTTACCCTTGGTGTCTGTCTGAGGTACTGCAGGCTCTCTAGTGTAACAAGCCACCATGCTTGCTTTTGAAAGTATATTGCCATTTCGTTTAGCACTCTGAGTCATGCTCCTCTTAAAGACAGAATGTTGGATGCACAGTTAGCACTTTTCTATCCCTCCTGAGGGAGAAGCCAGAAGCTGGGATTTTTTTCTTGACTTCATTACACTATGCTGGGTGGGAGGGAGCTATCATAGGTAAAAGCAACAAAGTTTCTTATCTGCTTTGATGTGGCTCTTCTTGGCTTTGCACCCACCTGGGGTGCTGCTAATTCTTGAGGGAGTTCTCATAAAGGCAATTTGGTTTGTATATTGTTCTTAAGTCATTGTCTCTGGGGGTAATGAGGGCTTGGGACTTCCTATTCAGCCATCTTACTTCCATCACTCTTAAGTGTAATCTAGATCTCTGTTTTATGACATGAAGATAATTAATATTGGTATAATTTTGGTAATTAAAATTGGTAGAGATGGTGACATATCTCTTCTGTCTCACCTCCTTCTCCAATCGAGGATTGAAAAAGTCATTCCAGGTGTCTGGCTTTCCAATCTTGTCTCTATCTGACTCTCTTTAGTAATAGTAGCTAACATTTAGTAAATACTTATGTGTCAGGAACTCTTCATATTCCTGTGATGTATGATAACTCATTTACTTGCCACAGTAGTTGTAAAAGAAAGATATTATGGTCGTTCCCATTTTACATGTGAGGAAACTGAGTTATAGAGAGTCTACATAATTTACCTAAGGTCATATCATTGATAATTACCTCAGACTCAATTTTAAAAAGAGATTTTGCAGCATGAAATGAATATTCTTTAATTTGAATAAGACTGTTGTTAATGTTATATAAACTATAAATTACTTTTAACAAAATCTTCTTATAACAGGTAGTTATTGAATTATTAAGGATATTATTTTTTATTGATTATAAGTGGTAATTATGCAGCTAGAAATGTCTGTAGTTTACATATCCAAGCATAGAATGACATCAAAGATGTGTTTTTTGTTTTTTTTTTTGCAGGACAGAGTTCATTCAAAGAGGCAGGATTTCAATCACAGGAGTTGGATTTCTCAACTGTATTTTAGAAACTTTTGCCAGCACATTCTTAAGACAGGGAGCCCAGAAGGTAACCGTATTTCTGCCTTGAACCAACATTAATTTTAAAAAACAATAGGAGTTCCAATAGGGTTACTGAATAAGACTCATGAGCAGACATAATGAGAAAAACATATAGTTAATAAATATATGCAAAAATAATCACCCTCAAAATTATTACATAAATTCAAATCAAAGTAAAACTAAAGTGCCATTTATGGCTCATTAAATTAAAAATATGCCAATGAAGAGTATGTGAAAATTTGGAGCATACTTATAATCTAATTAAAAGAAATAATCAGAATGAATAATAATGTATAGTATGGTGACAACTATTTAATAAAGATAATGATAGTTAATATTTATTGGGTACTTACTATGTACTACTGACTGCTAAAAGAATTTGTATTTATTAACTCATTTAATCCTCACAAACCTTTGCAGGAGCTATTATTGTTGTCCTAATATTATGGATGAGGAAAATACAGAGACCCCAATTGTCCATTCTTATAGTTTTCAAACCGTATTCTCAAGGGAGCTTAGGCTTCCATGAAAGTGATTCAGAAGCCACATTGGAGTTCTAAGGTCCTGTGTGCTCTATTTTAAGTAGAGCTTTTCCATTTTAGTCTGTCCTCTATGGTATTCCATATAACATTTATATCTTCTATTTTCTTTCCTTAATAGCATTATTTTTAAAAATTCATGTCAAAACCCATTGCTTATGCATTTTTATGTGCTTATTGCAGTGCTCAGTATAGAGCAGTTGCTCCAAAGTGTTTTATTATTGTTATTAATTGCTATGATAATTATACTCATTTATTTCCAGATTTTACTCAGGACTTTTTGTATAAGTTTACCTCATTTTGTTTTGTGGGATAGAATTAACTGCTGGTATAAAGAACCATTGTTATGACCCTCAGAGACTTCCTGGTAATGGACCCTTGTTTTCATTTTTGCATGTCTGGGTTCAAGGATGAACCTGTACTAGGAGGTGTTCATCTGGGAGGCTGAGGGTGGTGAATGAATATTCAGTACTGTTCTGTACACCATAGACATACTGTTGTGATTGATGATGTGTTCTTGCTCCAGTTGAGGTGGTTCCTGGCACATATTCAGACTGGTCCAGCCTCTTTAAACCTGGACTTGAAGCGAGTAGTTGAACTTCCAGAAGATCTTATGTCACCTTCACTCACTCAGACATTATTGCAAATTTTTCTGCTATGTTGCAATTTATGCATTTGTAAAAACTCCCATGTTCTGCAGCATTGCACTCTAAAAATAGTGGAACTGATGAGAAAAGTAATTTCATTGCCATGTTTCTTACTGAGTTGACCTTTTGTGCATCCTTTAAACTCTATGATAATAACAGTAATAATAAATTGAATTTTTTTTATAATACAGGTATATTCACTAGAAGAATGGGATTTTTTTGAGAGAGAGGGATAACATTTAGGTGAAGTAGGGTTCAAAGTTCGTGTTCCCTATTATCAAATTGATTGCAAATGTTCATTTATAAAAACCATTCTTGCAGGCCATATAAAAAGAGATGGTGGGCTGGATTTGGCTTGTAGGGTATAGCTAACCCCTATTTCAGATAAATATTATTTCATTAACTGAAGTTGATCTGTATTTGATGCATCGATTAATCTGATGAACCTAATAATGACTTTTAATCGCACAGTGGTTATGTACATTCTGATCCTGTGAGACACATAAAGTGAAATTTTTATTCCCATTTTATTAATGAGAATGAGAATTTCCATTTTATTAATGGGAAATGACTTGACTTAAAAGATTAGCATACCCAATATGTGGTAACTGCTTTCCCTGCTTCCTTCCTCTTACAAATATATATTGAGTACCTGCTTTGCACTAGGCACTGTGCTAAATGTGGGCTAAATGTGTTTTTTCAAGGTCACAGAACTAGCAAAGGGTGGAGTCTGGACTTAAATCCCTATCTTTTGTCAATGAGAGTTCCCTCTTGCCACTTTACTGTTCAGCCCTCAGATGAATGAAGTGAAATCCTTGCCTACCTAGCATCACGAACTTCACTAATATTTTTGTTCATTAGATGAATTTGTGTTGTGGTCTTACTCCCTTTGGATTTATTAGAACTATTTGGTTGCAAGTAACAGAAACCACTTCAGGCTAGCTCATTCTAAGTGTACAAGGGTGGTGAGGCTGGCAGACTTCAGAAAGGTCTTCACTGGGAACTGAACACTGCCAGGAACCCAAGTGGTATTCCTTCTTCAGCTCTTGTCTATAAGATTGTGTGTCTGTTTTATTCCACTCTTTCTGTGTAGTCTGGTTTTCTCTGCTCCCCAGGTTATATAATGGGACATGGGCCTCCACTGTCAAGCATACATATTATATATTAATAGAATTCTCACTAATAATAAAATAGCTTGTTTCTTTTCTTTATTAATTCTTTGGGAGGGACTCTCATTGGCTTCCCATAAGTCAGGCACCACCAGGAAGGTGGAAGTCAAGTTGTCCAGTTATGGCTCATCCTCTGCCATGACCACATGGACCAGGGTTAGGGGCCACTTCTCAGGGGAAGGGATTGTGGGGCGGATATATACTCCCCAAAATTTCTAGCATAATCCGACGTTTGATTTTATGTTCCTTGATGGCAGAGAGGTGGTTTGATTCACCTTAGTTCTTATTCTCTCCTCCCAACCTGTAGTACCTTGGACAGTGTTCCATCCATTCTTGTGGGAATGAGTAGAAAGGAAATGCCCAGGGAGGTTCACAGTTGGTTTCTGATGAATATTATCTGGAAATAATTAGGTGACTTCAACTTCTTAAAGTGATTCCTTTTTATTCTCGTTTATTATGCTCAGAAGTAAGAATATATTTTTCCTGCTAGCTTTTGCCTTTTCTGACTTACTTTTTCTTTTTGAAGAGGCCACATTTAATTAGCTTTTTGATTTTAGGAGCCGTTTATGCTTGAATGTCTGTTTTGTTTTATCCAAGTGGTCATATTTCCTGGTATCAGCCTGACTTCCTGATAAACCTTCACAGCTGAGCCTGCATAAATGGTTTCTGTGGAAGTCACCATAAGAGTGTTTTAGGTGACTTTATTTTCACTTTAGGACTTATTGCTGAGTCTGTTTAGTAGTGGTAATGATGGGATCTGATATCTATTTTTTTCCAGAAAAATCAA
This sequence comes from Symphalangus syndactylus, assembly GCF_028878055.3. Lineage (NCBI taxonomy): Eukaryota > Metazoa > Chordata > Mammalia > Primates > Hylobatidae > Symphalangus > Symphalangus syndactylus. The sequence goes on from NC_072429.2 coordinate 41,083,501, forward strand.
AACTCGGTACTCATAAACTTTATGTTTTTATGTTTGTAAATTAAAAGCTGGCTTTAGCTATGGATCCCCAAGCTGAGGTCATACGTGTATTCTGTGCCTCTGGGGACTGGCTCAATTGCGTTTTTCTCCTTCCTTCATCACTCTTAAAGGGAGGTAACTTGGAATTTGGGAGCCTTTGTGTCACAAATGCTGCATTTTCACACACCAGTCAGACCCCTCCTTCCTCCTGGAGTAGAAATCTGTGGGCAGGAGAACTGGGATTTCCCTTTGGCAGTCAAGTTGACAGATGTATCCTTGAAACAGGAGTGGTTCTGAACTTGCAGTCCTCTAGACTCGCTCTCCTCACCTTTGTAACCCAGCACAAATCACTTTGGCTCTCCCTATTCTCAGTTTAATTGTCTGCAAAATGGGGATTTTAATGTGTTCCCACAGGTACATGTGAAAACTTTGATAGCTTTCTGTAAGTTGGTAAACACAGGTCAAATATACAAAATATGTTTTAGTGTTCAAGAATTAAAAAAAATCACTGCCACATACTTCTTTAACATATTTTCTTTTTATGGTTATATGTTTTTTTTCTCTCCCTCAAATTCATGCAAACACATACAGTCTAGACAACTAGATTTTTTTTTTTTTTTTTTTTGAGACGGAGTCTCGCTCTCTCACCCAGGCTGGAGTGCAGTGGCGCGATCTCGGCTCACTGCAAGCTCCGCCTCCCGGGTTCACGCCATTCTCCTGCCTCAGCCTCTCCGAGTAGCTGGGACTACAGGCGCCCGCCACCACGCCCGGCTAATTTTTTGTATTTTTAGTAGAGACAGGGTTTCACCGTGGTCTCGATCTCCTGACCTCGTGATCCGCCCGCCTCGGCCTCCCAAAGTGCTGGGATTACAAGCGTGAGCCACCGTGCCCGGCCTGACAACTAGATTTTAAGTTCAATTCCACCAGCACTTTTTGGATGTCACCTATGTGCCTGGCATTGGGTAGGATGCTGGAGACACAAGTAAGAATTAAGACATAATTCACAAGATAGAGATTGTGCCTTAAGCAGCTTTACTTCTGGGACATCTAGCTCAGGGTGGAAAGCAGGACAGACAATGAATAAACATCTGCTGATGCAGAAAATTTATTGAGCCTTGTTTGGTGTTCAGTGCCAGCACTATGATCAGTGCTGAGAAGCATATTAAAATAACAGCTAGTGCTTACAAGAGCTTAGTAGATGCCAAACACTGTCCTTGGCACGCATTACCTTATCTGATTTTCTGGACAGCATAATGAGATAGGAATTGTTATTTTCATTTTATGCATAGGGAAACTGAGGTCCCAAGTGGCAAAGTAGTTTTCTCAAGGTCACAGAATTAGTAAGTGGTGAACCGGGGATTTGAACCCAAGCTTGTCTGACCCGAGAGTGCTCTTGATCTCTGCAGCACAGTGCTGCATTCATGATCTATGCACTTAAGCCACCTGCGTGGGGCAAGCTGTGTGTTCTTGATATAACCAGAGTGAGGCGATGGGATGCACAGTAATGATGGAGGAATGCAAATGTAGAGAGTTCAGTTACAAGAGAGGAACTTGGAATGGGCCAGAGGAATGGGGCCATGCTACTTGAAACAGCCTTTGAGGGGCAAGTGAATATCTTCCCTTGTGTTCAGAGGCCCCAGCATCTGTCGTCCACACTACAGCTGGCCTAAACTCCACAGTGCCATGCAGGTTGACTGTGTGTTAGCTGACGTTTCTCCCGTTTTTACTGTAATGACATACCCTCTTTTCTGCTTCCCTATGTACTGCAGATGTATTGTTATTTGCTTTGAAAATATCTTTGTATTAAAAATAATATTAAAAGTTTGTTTTTTATTGTGGCAAAATATACATAGCATAAAATTTACCATTTTAACCATTTTTAAGTATACAGTTCAGTGGCATTAAGTACACTCACATTGTTGTGCAGCCGTCACCATCATCCATCTCCAGACCTTTGTTTCTCTTCCCAAACAGGAACTCTTTAGCCATTAAACAATAACTTCCCATCCCATTCACCTCCTAGCCCCTGGCAACCACCATTCTACTTTTTGTCTCTATGAACTTGGCTAGTTTAGTTATGTCATATAAGTGGACTCATGCAGTATTTGTCTTTTTGTGACTGGCATTATTTTACTTAGCATGTTTTCAATGTTCATCTGTATTGTAGCATGTGTCAGAATTACCTTTCTTTTTAAGGCTAATATTTCATTGTTTGTATATATCACATTTTGTTTCTCTAGTCATCTGATATGGTTTGGCTATGTTCCCACCCAAATCTTACGTGAATTGTAATAATCCCCACGTGTCAAGGTGGGGCCAGGTGGAGATAATTGAATCATGGGGGCTGTTTCCCCCATCTTGTTCTCTTGGTAGTGAATAAGTCTCATGAGATCTGATGTTTTTATAAATGGGAATTCCCCTGAACAAGCTGTCTTGCCTCCGCCATGTAAGACGTGACTTGCTCCTCATTCGCCTTCTGCCATGATTGTGAGGCCTCCCTAGCCATGTGGAACTGTGAGTCAATTAAACCTCTTTCCTTTATAAATTATGCAGTCTCAGGTATGTCTTTATTAGCAGTGTGAAAACAGACATCATCCATTGGTGGATTCTTGGGTTGCTCCTGCCTTTTGGCTATTGTGAATAATACTGCTATAAACATGGGTATATAAATATCTGTTTGAGTCCCTGCTTTCAAGGGAAATTGAAGTGAAATTGCTGAATTATATGTTTAATATTTTGAGGACTCATTTAAAAGTTTTTTTAATTTTTTAAGTTAATTTTTTATTTTTAATTGATAAATTATAATTGTATATATTTTTGGGATACAATGTGGCATTTTGATATATATATATATATGTATACACATACACACATACACAATGTGGAATTATTAATTCAAGCTTATTAAAATATCCATCACCTCACATATTTAACATTTTTTGTGGTGAGATCATTTGGAGTTTACTCTTAGCAATTTTGAAATTTACAATATACGCTCATTAACTGTAGTCAACATGCTATACAATAGATCTCAAAAACTTATTCCTCCTGTGTCACCGAAACTGTATGCCTTCTGGCCAACATCTCGTTCTCTCCCACCTCCCCCAGCCTCTGATAACCACCATTCTACTCTCTACTTCTGTGAGTTTAACTTTTTTAGATTTTACATATGAGGTATTTGTCCTTCTGTGCCTTATTTCACTTAACATAATGTTCTCCAGGTTTATCCATGTTGTCACAAATGACAGAACTTGCTTCTTTTTAAGGCTGACTAGTACTCCACTGTGTACATATACCATATTTTCCTTGTCCATTCATCCATTGAACACTTAGGTTGATTCCGTATCTTGGCTATTGTGAATAATGCTGCAGTGAACATGAGAGTTCAGCTGTCTCTTCGAAATACTGATTCCAAATTCTTTGGATAAATACCCAGAAGTGGGATTGCTGGATCATATGGTAGTTCTATTTTGTGTTTTTTGAGGAACTTTCATACAGTTTTCCATAATAGGTATACTAATTTACATTTCCACCAACAGTGTACAAGGGCATCCTTTTCTCCTCATTCTTGCCAACACTTTTTATCTTTCATCTTTTTGTTATCAGCCACTGTAACAAGTATGAGGTGATATCTCATTGTGGTTTTAATTTACATTTCTCTAATGATTGGTGCTTTTGAGCATTCTTTTTTTCGTATACCTGTTGGCCATTTGTATGTTTTCTTATGAGAAATAGCTATCTGGTTCTTTGCCCATTTCTTAATTGGGTTATTTGTTTTCTTGCAATTGAGTTGTTTGAATCCCTTGTATATTTTGGATATTAACCCCGTATCAGATGTATATTTGTAGATGTTTTCTTCCAATTTGCAGGTTGTCTCTTCATTAATTGTTTCCTTTGCTGTGCATAAGCTGTTTAGTTTGATGCAATCTTATTTGTCTGTTTTTGCTTTTGTTCCCTGTGCTTTTGAGGCCAAATCCAAAAAATCATTGCCCAGACCAATGTCATAGATTTTTTTCCCTTATATTTCCTTCTAGTAATTTTATAGTTTCAGTTCTTATGTTTAAGTCTTTAGTTCATTTTGAGTTGATTTTTGTATATGGTGTGAAATACAGGTACAATTTTATTATTCTGTGTGGATATTCAGTTTTCCCAGCACCATTTATTGAAGAGACTTTTTTTTTCCCATTGTGTGTTCTTGGCATCTTCTGTGAAAATCAGTTGACTCTAAATGCACAGGTTCATTTCTGGTCTCTCTAGTCTATTCCATTATTCGATGTGTCTGTTTTTATGCCAGTATTGTGCTGTTTTGATTACTATAGGTTTGTAATGTATTTTGAAATGAGGTAGTGTGATGCTTCCAGCTTTGTTCTTTTTACTCAAGATTACTTTGGTTATTTGAGGTCTTTTGTGGTTCCATGTGAATTTTAGAATTGTTTATTCTAATTTGTGGAAAATGTGTTGGAATATTGATAGAGATTGCATTGAATCTGTAGATTGCTTTGGGTGTTATGGATAAGTTAGCAATATTAATTCTTTCAAGATATGATCATGGGATATCTTTCCATTTGTTTGTGTCTTCAGTTTTGTCCATGTTTTATACTTTTCAGTGTAGAGATCTTTTACCACCTTAGTTAAATTTATTCCTAAGTATTTCTTTGGTAACTACTATAAATGAGATTGATTTCTTAATTTTTTTAGGTAGTCTGTTGTTAGTGTATAGAAATGATACTGATTTTTGTATGTTGATTTTTGTATCCTGCAACTTAACTGAATTCATTTATCAGTTCCATTTTCTGGTGGAGTCTTTAGGGTTTTATATATATATAAGATATGTTGCCAGCAAACAGAGATGATTTTACTTCTTCCTTTTCTACATGGGTGCCTTTTATTTCTTTCTCTTGCCTAATTGCTCTAGCAAAACTCCCAGTATTATACTGAATAGAAGTGGAGAGAGTGGGCCACTTCTTTTGAGATAGTTGTCTATCTGTGTGCATGACAGCAATGGGGTATACCATTTCTGTGAATTTTTGTCAGTTCTATACAGAAGAATGAATATATGCTGTCAGCCAGTGAGCACTGGTGGGTGTGCCATACAGTGTGTTCCTCAATCTGAGAGGCATTCACTCATCTCTTGACTGTGCCATAGTCTCTCTCAGCCTAGATTTCTTGTGCTGGTGGACACTTTTGACCCATGGTGGCCAATAGAAGATAGTATGTTGGAAGTGCCAAAAACATGCTGAAGACAAGTATTTATCTCAAGTCATGCTAAAATATGTAGTTAGCCTTTAATATGCCTTGAGATAAGTAAGTACATTCAGAAAGCAGATCAAAAAGATAAAGATCTGAAGGAAAATAGTGGTTGGTGGAAATCTGGGACACATGAAAGGCTTCATATACATTTCTACAGCCTTGGGAGGTGGCCCAATCACTGTGTGAAGCAGAGCTGGAAGACACCCAGGCCACAGTCAAGTCGTGATCTCAGACCTCAGGGACCCAAAGGGAAGGAAACAGAGACATCACTGATGCTCTGCAGGTGCTCACCAGTTTGGGAGGGCTTTCCTTGGGTCAGTGTTTCTCAACCCTTTTTTCATTATTACTCCCTTCAGGAGCCTTTTTACACAGTTTCCCCCTAATTGCTCTTTTCACCATGAAATTTTAAGACCATAGATATACTGATTATTTGTTCATGTACTATATTATGTTCAATTTGTACATAAAAGGTGAAGATAGTTGGGTGTGGTGGCTCATGCCTGGAATCCCAGCACTTTGGGAGGCTGAGGTGGGAAGATCACTTGAGCTCAGGAGTTTGAGACCAGCGTAGGCAACATAGGGAGATCTCCTCTCTACAGAAAACCAAAACAATTATCTGGGCATGGTATTGCGTGCCTATAATCCCAGCTGCTCTGGGGGCTGAGGTGAGAGGATTGCTTGAGCTGGGAGGTAAAGGCTGCAGTGAACTGTGATGGCACCACTGCACCCTAGCCTGGGTGACAGTGAGGCCCTATGTCAAAAAAAAAAAATTCTTGCCTCTTTTCAATATTGCCCTGTTGAGACAGCATGCCATTTACTATTTTGGGCATACTATTTAGGGAGCTTTTGTCTCTGTCCCTCCAAATTGAAGTGAAAAAATTGCTAGCTTCCCAGTCCTCAAAAATCTCAACCAGAATTTTCCAAACGCGAAGCAAAAGAACGTTTTGGTGAACCCCCACATAGTTGCTTACAAATTCCACATTTTGCTTCTCTGGGGAGGCTTAGGAGATAACATGGGTGATAACAGTCTTGTTATGCAAGCATTCTTTTTTTAGCCTAGTTTTTCTGAATCTTTAGAGTACTACAAATGCTGTGGAAATGCAGAGCTCTCATTATACAATCGCATAGACCTGTTTTTTTGTTTTGTTTTGTTTTTTGTTTTTGAGTTTGTGAAATACATTTTAAATGTGTGATGAAATAATTTGTTATTTCCGCCACTCTCCTGGCAAGGCCCCATTATTAGTTCCATCATTATTCTTATTGTGATCAGGAGGCTGAAGCAGAGAAAGATTGAATTCAACAGTGTGTGAAATATTTGTCACTGAAACAATGCGGGCAAGTCAAACAATCTGAACATCGCTTTGAAGAAGGTCTGGTCTAGACATGCTACAGCTAAAGAAATCAGAATATGCTATTTCCTTGGGGTGTATGCTTGTTATTTTAGCCTTATAGAAATCCATTTTAGTAGTGGCAGATAATTTCCTAGGACTCAAGAAAAAGTGGAGATACTACAAATGTAGTTCAAGTAGGCATTTGAAAAACATTGAGACATTTGGTGGCATTATTTTTGTAAAGTAACTATATGAGTTATTTATTGCTGTGTAACAAATTGCCCCAACTTTGCAGCTTGAAACAACACATATGTATTACCTTTGTTTCTGTAGATTAGGAGTCTGGGAACAGCTTAGTTGGATCTGTTTCAAGGTTTCACAAGGATGTAATCAAGATTTTAGCTGGGGCTGCAAACTCATCTGAAGGCTCAATGGGGAAGCTTCATCTCCAAACTCACATGGTTGCTGGCAGGATTCAGCGGGCCTCCCTTGGTTCCTTGCCACATGGGCCTCTGTATAGATGATCTCAGAATGTGGCAGTGAGTGTGAGAGCAAGAGAGTGCTACCAAGGTGAAATATCATGGTTTTTTATAAACTAATTGAAGTGACATCCTTTTATTTTCTGTATTCTGTTCATTAGAAGAAGGTCACAGCCCACACTAAAAAGGAGGAGATTACACAGGGGCATAAATACCAGGAGGCACAGGTCACTAGGAGCCACATCAGAAGCTGCCTGCCACACTGACCTTATCCAATCTGTATGCTGAGTTGTAGGCAGAAGTGTTAAGTTCTTTTTGATATATACTGGGTATTGATGATAATGAGAGGTTGCTGAGAGTCAGCTGCATCCCAGAAACCTCATTAACAGTTTATGGAAATTTCTGTGACACATATATTGTGATATTTATTAGTTATTTATTTATAAGTAGGCACAAAATAGTTGACCTGTTCTGTAAGTTTGATTAAGTCTTCATCCTTTTGGGTGCTCTGACCATGAATTGCATGAACAGCTCACTGAAGGCAGAGCAGACAGTATTTCAAAGGCAGGATTCAGCTGTTTTATAGAGAGCATCAGGTAACCAGAATCTTCTGATGTAGTAGCTGGCCCTGGGACCATTTAGGCATAAACTGTGGATTCCATCCCTAAAGTTGGAGGGTGAAGAAGTGCTTGCTAGATAGAGACTTACACCCTGATGGCACAGGGATGGGTGCTCGTTTAGAATTTTGAGCTAATCCACGTATCTTAAGTTCCATTCATTGAGTTAATGACAGTCCATTTCTAATATCCATTATGCTAGTTAACAAGCCATTACTTTTACCGGTGAAAATTTGCAATTTTAACATTCCTCATGCTAATAATCAAAGCCTTTGGTGTCTGAATGAAGTTTCTGGAGAGCGAGGTTGCTGATTAGAATGCTCACAGACAACCTCTGGCATGTGAGGCCTGCATTAGGGCATCTAGCTGTACCTAGTGTATAACTTGAACTAACACTCATACTATCATAGTATACATCATGTGCTGAAGTATTTTAAAGCAAATTATAGGCATCTTAACAATCGTATACCAAATATCAACTTCTGAACTAAAAGCATAGTACGTTGTGCCTTTAGAAAGATTGTTCAGTGTGAAACAAAGTTTTGTCTGTGTGTTTAACATAGGGATTGTGTATGAAGCTTTAGAGAAAAGCCTCTTGGCCCTTGATTAGGCTTTCTCACTTTCCACAAGTCACACTTTTCTCTCTCAGACCCATAACTTTCTCTCTCTAGAATGAAGTGATCATAAACTCCATTTTACAGGATTTTTAAAGGATTAAATGAGGTTACATATGTGAAATATGCCTGGCATATAGTAAAATCTCAATCATTGTTAGCTTTAAGAGATGTTCTCTGCTAAGAAGTATATTTTTCTAGGTGATAGCCTTTTAAATACAAACATTTTAGATATACAGCAGTACAGGGCAAGTTTGTGGTATTCCTTTTAAAAATGATATATTTTTATCATTTTCTTGAATTATAAAAGTACTAAATATTCATTTTCAATTTTTAATTAAAGTACAAGTAAGATAAAATCATTCATAATTCTAATACTCTGTGTATTCACATTTAACATTTTGACGTAGATCTTTTTATATGTCTGTTCATGTTTGCATATGTATGTATATGTATGGTTTTTTTTTTTAAAAAAAACCAAAGTTGGGATTATTTAGCCCAACTATTTCATTTGTGGACATATTTATAAACATTTTTTTCTGTGTCATTACATATTCCTTGAAAATGATTTTTGATGCCTGCATAATATTCCATCGGCATAATAGCTGTTATTGTTGGTTTCTATTTTTCTTCACTATTATGAATAACATTGGAATAAATTTTTGAATATAAATGCCATATAAATGTTTGTGTACATTTCTTGTTGCTTTCTGAGCTAAGACCTTTCATGCTTATTGCCAAATTTTCTCCCAAGAGAATTCTGCAAATTTGGCACTGGATATCATCCATATTCTTGCTGTATAACTTGAATGAAAGACTTAACTTCTTAAAACTTCCATTTATCATTAAGAAATTAGGCTAATCTCACTTCATAAAATTGTTGAGAAGAAAACAAAATTGTTAGGTCTTCTGATATCTACTTTGAAGACTACTGAAAGTTAATGATTCTGCCATTAACTAGTTGTTTGACCTTAGTCCCCCCTCCATGAATTTTTTTCTTTTCTTTTCTTTTTTTTTTTTTTTAAGCTCACCACAACCTCTGCTATTCAGGTTCAAACAATTCTTGTGCCTCAGCCTCCCGAGTAGCTGAGACTACAGGCATGCACCACCATGCCCGGCTAATATTTTTGTATTTTTAGTAAAGACCAGGTTTTGCCGTGTTGGTCAGGCTGGTATCGGACCTGTGGCCTCAAGTGATCTGCCCACCTCGGCCTCCCAAAATGCTGGGATTACAGGTGTGAGTCACCATGCCCCAATCCCCCTCCAAGCCTTTCATATATCCTACCTTGGACCAAATGCTGTGAAGTGCTCAGTTCTTTATCTGTGAACTTACTGTTCAGGGTACACACATACACAGGTAGTCACAATTCTTAAAAACAGTGGACATTTCAAAATTCAGTAATTTCAAGATAGAGGCAAAGAGCAAATAAAACTGTTATTCAAAAGAATAAGGAGAGGTCTCAAGTGTGATATAAGAACAGGGTGTGATAGTATACTGATTATATGTTGGAGACTTGCATTTCCTGCTTGTTCATGTGAATCCTTTCAAGATTCTTTATGTTACTTGAACCACATGAGAAAAACTGATGAAATGTTTTTTTCCTGTCCCAGAGGGTTTATTTCCCAGTTCAAATTTACCTCTGTTGGTAATACTTTTTAATCCCACCCTTGAGTGCTCAGATAGATTGATTTAGTTGATATTTATTCATTAGCTGTCCTGAGAATATTACCAAGAATTCTGATTTTTAACAGCTTATTTCTAGACCAGGTATATCATAGTAGTTGCTGTCTTCTTACACATCTCCTTCCCCATCAGCCCTGCTACTACTGTTACCTCTAGAGTTTTCATCTGATGAAACGTAGCTGTTGCAGGGAAAACTGCTTTGTGGAAATGAGTATTCTGTGAGTGATACCTTTTTTTGTTCCTTCTACTGAGTTTAAATCAATGCCTTTACCTTGACTGTGAAACCTGGGAATCCAAAATCCCTTGATGGCTCATTTGAATTCATCCTGGTTGTAACAGACTTTGCTCAATGGTAAAGCTTTTGGGAATTCTTGGTTGATTTGCCAGCTGAAATTCTGGGACGTTGCCTTCTATGAAACTAGATGAAATCTCGGAAGTCAAGTTCTTGCCTGAAATGAAGTAAGTGGTTTCCTGAGCTCCAGATGTGTTAGAGCATAGTGATGGGAGAAAGTGCCTCTCCACACAGTGCGGTGAGGAGCCTGTCAACCCAGCCAGGAGTCAGGACACCTGGGCTCTGGCCCTGTCTTGGCTGCTCTCTAAGGGCTGTGTTGCTTGAAGTAGTTGCTCTGAGCTTCACTAACATCTTCTGTAAAATCAGACTTACCTGGGTAGGTCATTTTCAATTAGGCAATTGTATGACTTTTTAAAAAAAATTCTCCCTCCCTTCCTTCAATGTCTGACCAAGATTTTTCTGTCTGACAAATAGTCTTTAAGCCCTGCATCAAAATGCAGTAGTTTAAGCTAACTAGGGATTTAAGAGCATCAGAGGTAATTCATTTAACAAGTTTGTAGTCAAGGGTTGAGATGGCAATAAAATATTTAAAAATAAGAAACATAATTTTATAAAACGCTAATTAGCAGAAGGCATGGTAAGCATGTGGTAGGGTGATTACAATTTCATTTTATAATTCTATTCACATAAATATGTTGGCTTATTTTTAATCTATGCCTTCTATAAACACAGCCTTTGGAAACTTTGGGAAAGACCAGATATAATAGTAGCTGTAATTTATTGAATGTTTACCGTGAGCCAAGTGCTACATTGTTGTATGAACATTTAGTTTTCCCAGTTACCTTCTGGAAGAGAGACTGGTTACTCCCACTTTTCTGTTTTACAGATGAGGAAATAGAAGCACACAAAAGTCCAATTCCTTGCACAAAGTCATCAGCCAGTAAGTGGCAGAGCTGGAATTTGAATCCAAGTGGTCTGACCTCAGAGCCCATCTTCTCAACCGCCATTCACTTTGATTCCCTGACAGGGAGGTCAGAGTCCCAAAGAGTTCAGGTGAAGGAGACAAGACAAATGCATGACTTGTCTCCATCAGCACTGGGCGTACATATGACTTTGAAGTAGATACTTGTTAGACTATAGGGAAAAATGTTCTCATCTTCAAAACACTTAATATGAGACTTGCTTTCTTAGTGTTCCTTTACTCTCACACCCATTAGTTCCTCTAATCTCTCCAAAGAGATTTGGGAGCTGTGTTCTCTCAGCTGTTCTGGATGGAATTTCCAACCCATCTATTAGTTTTCTGAACCTGTTCTCTCACTCTTTTGTGCTAAATTCAAAGACAAAGACAATGTGAAAATAGGAATTTGTGGCCACTATAAATCTTCATGTACCTTGTATAAACCTAAGGCAGGCATAGAATTGAAAGCTGCAACAGCTCTGACCAGGCTGCATTGAAATGCCAAAAATAAATTGTGTATTTGTATGTGTGTATATAGATATAGTATGTGTATATATATATAGTGTATATATACTATATATAGTATGTGTATATATAGTATATATACTATATATAGTATGTGTATATATAGTATATATAGTATATATATTGTATATAGTATATATATTGTGTATGTATATACACAAACATACATATATGAAAATATAAATATAGGGGCTGCATCTGCACATTGTGTGGACTAAGTGCCTTTAGGAACACATCTGTTGTAAATGAAAGAAAGGCATCATTACTTACAGGATTGGACTTGGATTTTCCTAGGCTCTTTGTGTTCAATTAAGGCTTTTAGTTTGACCAAAAAGATCAGGAAAATGTCATTCAGACGTATCAGCTGAGGGACTAATACAGAATTCTGGGTAGAGCTACTTGAATAGTAAAGGCAATTTCATTTAAGGATATATCTACTAGTTTAGCAACAGCTGTGTCCTTAAGCCCTGCAGCATGCTACTTCAGTGCTCCTTGAGCTCTCTGAGGTGTCCAGCTGTTCCCCTGGAGCATTCTCCCTCCCTTTGTCTATGGTGATGTCTCATCCTGGCTCCCCACTCTAAGATAGAATTTCATCCTTCCTGAAAGACCCTTTGGTTGTACCCACCCCTAATGGGCAGCAGGCAGTGACCCAGGAAAGCCAGTGGGGAGGAGGCTGCAGTGTGTCTGCCTGTTATTAGGAGAAAAGGAAGCATTGTGTCTAGTGAAGCTGGATTTGTTGGAGTGACATTTCTTTGTCACTTTCAGTTTTTTTGAATTCTATTTGCTGTCTGGGATTTGACTCCTTTTTCCTTGGCTACCTTCTTTCCTTAGATTCCAGCTCACCATCTCTGAATTTCCAAAGGAAAATGGTGGCTTTTTGAGAGTTAAGTAACTCCTTTCTTATTGAGTCCCAATTTAAGTAGAATTTAAAGACTATAATTAAAATTTCCTCAATCAGTGGCCTTTAGTGGAGTGTAGCTTTTGTTATTTTTAGACATTAACATTTGTTAAAACCTGTTGGTTTTTCTGTTATTCTCTGAACTTCCTGATATGTTTGAAATAGTTCAAAATTTAAAAACTTACCATACTCCTCCTAAAAAGATTTTTTAAATCTTTAAACAAAATTAGAAAAACTTACTTAACAATGTTTTAAATAGGTACTACCTGCATATAAATATTTTAAATTATATTTGCAATAGAGCCATTTATGTTCTTTTCCCTCAGCTCCCTTTGAAGCCAGCAGAATACTCTGCCCTGACCAGCTGTATGACCTTGGCTGAGCCATTTAATTTTCTGTGTCTCATCTTCCTCGTCTGTAAAAGGAGGACAATATTGGAACCTACTTTATAGAGTGTTGTGAGGAGTAAATGAGCTATGTACCTAAAGCTCTTAGGATAGGATGTGGCAACAACAAATGATCAGTTGTTTTTTTTTTTTTTTTTTTTTTGAGACGGAGTCTCGCTCTGTCGCCCAGGCTGGAGTGCAGTGGCGCCATCTCTGCTCACTGCAAGCTCCGCCTCCCGGGTTCACGCCATTCTCCTGCCTCAGCCTCCGGAGTAGCTGGGACTACAGGCGCCCGCCACCACGCCTGGCTAATTTTTTGTATTTTTAGTAGAGACGGGGTTTCACCGTGGTCTCGATCTCCTGACCTCGTGATCCGCCCGCCTCGGCCTCCCAAAGTGCTGGGATTACAAGCGTGAGCCACCGCGCCCGGCCCGATCAGTTGTTATTGTTGTTGTCGTTTTTTTTTTTTTTTTTGAGACGGAGTCTTGCTCTGTCGCCCAGGCTGGAGTGCAGTGGCACGATCTTGGCTCACTGCAAGCTCCGCCTCCCAGGTTCACGCCATTCTCCTGCCTCAGCCTCTCTTGAGTAGCTGGGACTACAGGCGCCTGCCACCACACCCGGCTAATTTTTTGTATTTTAATAGAGACGGGGTTTCACTGTGGTCTCGATCTCCTGACCTCGTGATCCGCCCGCCTCGGCCTCCCAAAGTGCTGGGATTACAAGCGTGAGCCACCGCGCCCGGCCTATTGTTGTTATTTTGAGGCGGAGTCTCACTCTGTTGCCCAGGCTGGATTTTGGCAGTGGCATGATCTTGGCTCACTGCAACCTCCACCTCCTGGGTTCAAGTGATTCTCCTGCCTCAGCCTCCTGAGTAGCTGAGATTACAGGCACCTGCCACCACACCCGGCTAATTTTTATATTTTTAGTAGAGACGGGGTTTTGCCATGTTGGCCAGCCTGGTCTTGAACTCCTGACCTCAGGTGATCCACCTGCCTCAGCCTCCCAAAGTGCTGGGATTACGGGCGAGAGCCACCATGCCCGGCCCCTGTTGTTGTTTTAAGAGACAAGGTGTCACTATGTTGCCCAGGCTGGTCTCGAACTCCTGGGCTAAAGCTAGTTGTTGTTATTAACATTTCTTAAAAAGCAAAATGCAAGATAGTTAAAAATAATAACTTATTTTTCCCATTATGACATTATAAACAAATGTTTAGTGGTTATGTTGACCTTGTCTTTGGAATCAACCCAATGTGGATTTAAATCACAGTGCCCTCCCTCATAGAGTATGGATGAACTTAACCTCTCTCTGGGTGAAATATGAATAATGCTGTCTATCTTATGAGTATGAGAGTGAAGGAGATAGTATAAAGAAGTACTTAAAATACCTTGGCACACAATAAATACTTCATAAATGATAACTGTTACCTTTTCATTATGACCCAAATTGGCATATTTCCTTCTAGTCTCATATGCAAATTTTAAAGTCATAATTAAACAGTGTTAGTACAATTTCATTTCTTGCTTTTTTCAAGTAATATTTTATAATAAATCCCTTTCACAGTAACTACATAAACTTCAAATTCATCATTTCAATGATTATATAATATTTCATTAAATATATGATAATTTATATCACCCTTTAGTATTGAACATTCAGGTTATTTCCACCTTTACCATTATGAATGATGCTATGTGGAACAACTTTATATATATAACCTTTCATATTTTTGTAGCATTGCCTTAGAAAAGATTCCCTGAAGCATCTTAACTGTATGTGACTACTTTCATGATCCTTTGAATGTGTTTTTTATCTCTTTCACTGAAAGATAGGCTTCTGTATAAGGCTTACCACTTTATCCTTAGTACCTAGCACATCATCAATGTTCAATAAATATTTATTGAATTAATGAACAAATGAACATATTATAATATTATTTTCCAAAAGTGGTTAGACTTTATGTTTTCATTCTATTCTCTTTTAACAACACTCCTAAAAGCAGAGGCGCTTTCTGTATGACACAGGAGTAATCAGAAAGGTAACAGTAACAGGTAATATTTTTTTAGTACTTTCTGTGCCCCAGGCATCAATCATCCTGAGTATGTTGCATGTATTACCTCATCCAATTTGCTTAGCATCCACCATACAATTCACTATGGTGAGTACTATTGTTACAGGATCTTTGGGGTATCATTTTTCTGGCTGGAAACCTGTGGCTGGTGACACCTTTGCCTGAGTTTTACTTGGGCCTGCTGGGCTCATTCCACCCACTTGGCCTGGCAGGCTGTGCTCAGTTCACACTACCGCCCTGGCTTCCACGCCTCCAAGGGAGACTGTGAGTCAGGCGTGGAGCAGCGAGGGGTGTGTGAGCAAGCGTGGAGTACAGCCACTAAGCAGTTGGACACACCAGCTGCTGCCGTGGGGCAGGCAGCTCTAGGTGCTGGCATGGGTTCCAGTTCTCTGCAAAGCTGTGGCTGGGCCAGGCACACTACAAGCAGCTTCCCCAGTTGGCATTGTTTGTGTTATAGCTGTTTCAGCTTGGCGGGTACTGAGTTCTTGTTCTGTGATCAGGAAGAATGAGATACATGGACAAATGGAGGGTGAGTAAGACAAAAATGAGCTTTACTGAGTGATAGAACAGCTCAGAGGGAATTCACATGTGTAGCCCCTTTCCACAGCCAGGGTGTCCCATAGAGTGTTCAGCCCCTAGCAGAGAGGAGACCCTGGAGTGGGAAGCTCCTCTCTACAGGCAGGTCGTCCAGTCGTCCTGTATCTCTCAGCAGAGAGGAGGCTCTGGAGTGGGTTGTTCCCCTCTGCTGCTGATAATCCTATTTCTACAGCTGTCAGCAGAGAGGAGGCCCTGGAGTGGGTAGCTCTTCTCTGTGGCTGGTTTTCCCAACATCTGCTCAGCTCTGATTGAGCCCGGGTCTTTAATGGGCCTCAGAGGGGAGGAAGTGTGCACCGGTTGGTCTATGGGTGGCCATAGGCAGGCCCAGAAAAGGCACACAAATTCCCACTGTGGTGGGACTGGCAGCCCTGCCCCCAGCCTTCAGGCCCTCCCTGGCCTGAAGATGGAGATTCATCTGGGACCTGCTCCCTTCCGTCCAGGAAGCTGTCTGCCTCCTGCTGCCATTTGTGGCATCCAGATTTGGCCCTGATGTTGCTCGGAGATTGGAGCAGGCCCTGACAGCTGAGAGAAGCCAGGCAGCAGGGACAGGCACTTCCAAGTCTGTGAGTGCATGGGGGCCCTTCCCGCTCCCCCCGGCCCCTAAGAGTGTAGGGATGCCTTGGTTTGCAGTGTGCTTTGGGTGGTTGCAGCTGTGCCCATGGGGGCAGGGTTTCTGCCTGCTCCGTGGAGCAGGAGGCCTGGGTCTGCAGCTGCAGTTTGGGTGGCTGTAGCTGTGCCCAGGCAGGCGGGGCTGCCACCTGCCCCTGGGCTCCTGCCAGCTTCATGGAGCATGCAGCCCTGGCCGTGCCTCCCTGTTGCAGCCAGCAGTGATAGCAGTGGCAGGCCGTTTGGAGCAGCTGCTGCCATTACTATCATTACCATTTTATAGATGAGGAGGCATAGAGAAGTGAGTTGACTTGCCCAAGATCACACAGGTGGTGAGTGGTAGAATCCAGATTTAAACTAGACAGTGGGACTCAGACTGAGCACATAATTACTAGGCTGCCTGGCTTTAAGGTACTGAAAATTTCCTCTCATGCTAGCTGCAGTGGCTCATGCATGCCTGTAATCCCACCTACTCAAGAGGCTGAGGTGGGAGGATTGCTTGAGCCCAGGAGCTCAAGGCCTCAGTGAGCTATGATTGAACTGCTGCACTCCAGCCTGGGCAACAGAGTGTGAGACCCCATTTCTAAAACGAAAAAGGAAATTCCCCCTCATTTTACTTTTCCAGCAGCTCACTTCTTTACTTCAGCCACTGTAACAGACTATTTTCTAGAGAACCTGAATTTGTTGGCCAAATTCCATATAAGATATGAATCAGAGCTGTCCCTCAGTCTTGGGAATTTTGCATCAGTCTCCAAACAACCAGAATTGCTTACAGCACTTGGTTTTTTAAAACAATCCCACCCTTGCAGTTCACCAAGTGAAGGATTTGTGAATTTTTTAAAAATACAAGCCTTAATTTTTTTATTGAAAGGAATAATTTTATTAGATTCTTTAACATTAAAGACAGATGGTAGATTTGGAACATCGTCCATGTGGGAGATATTAATCCATGCAGGGATATCTCAACCAAATCATACAAAGAATATCCTAGGGATTAACCAAGAACACTCCCCACTTAGTTAGCAATTGAAATAGTAGAGCAACTTTTAAGAAGTATCAACATTATTACATCTGTTTCTTCAGTGTCTCCTTCCCCTTACCAGTTTATTACAGGGTTTGGGAGCTTTAAAGAGCATTTATATATACAGTAGTCCCTCTTATCTTTGGTGGATATGTTCCAAGACCCCCAGTGGATGCCTGAAACCGTGGATAGTATGGAACTTTACATACACTATGTACGAATTTCTTTTTCCTTCTTCACAGTGTCATGGATAGAAGACCTGTTCTTACCATAGATCTTAGCAACCTCAGCATATGATTTTTTTTCTTTCTTTCTTCATTTGAGAACTTTCACCTTTTCACTTACAGGAAACACATTGTGGCTTCTCTTCAACATATCTGAATTGCCAGCATCACTACTTTTGCACTTTGGGGCCCTTATGAAGTAAAATAAGAATTACTTGAACACAGGCACAGTGATACTGCAATGGTTGATCTGATAGCTCAGAGGGCTACAGAGTGACTAATAGGCCAGTAGTGTCTACAGTGTGGATATCCTGGACAAAGAGATGATTCATGTGCCAGGACAGAAGATTTCATCACACTTCTCAGAATGTCATGCACTTAAAAACTTATGAATTTTTTATTTCTGGAATTTTCCACTTAATATTTTTGGACCACAGTTGACTGTGGGTAACTGAAACTGTGGAAAACAAAACTACAGATAAGGGGTGACTATAAGCACTGCGGGCATTTTTTTTTTTTTGCAAATAGTTGACTTAAAAACAGCCCATGGTTTATTTTTAGGCTATTATCTGCGTATAGAGATTTTATTTTTTTAATCATTTAGTAGCTTTCCTGTATGTAGCTTTTTTTTTCTGATTACTCTTTTTAATTTGTAGTGTTAAGTATGTGGAATTAAAACACAAATGTCACTTCCTAAACTTGCCGTGGACTTACTGTTCCTTCACTCCACAGGTAGTGCAAAGGATGAGGAGTGAAGTCAAGGTATCATATTTATGTTACTTTTGTTAATGACAGCACTCTGGCTAACCTTGTACTTCATTCACCCACTGCGGGTTTTGTCCCCAAGAAATGATGACCATGTTCAGTACTGAAAGGCTTTTAGTGGGAAGTGAAGGGCCCTCCATATTGGCATTACACAATGGAATTCTAATAGGCAGATATTGTGTTAAAGCAGAAATGCTTCCCTGTGGAATGTTTCTCTTCTGGCTTCTCCAGAGTGCACAAGGGAGCTTCACTTAGTGTCAGCAGAAAACAAAATTCATTTGCATACATGGGGAGGTGCTTTTTTTCTTACAGCAATTTCAGGAACTACATGTTCCCTGCCTCTTCTAAATTAATAAAATTAAAACCATGCAGATGTAGATGGAAATTATTTTTTGTTTGTAGGAAGGAATGTGCCTAAGCTGACATGTCATTTTTTGGTAATTTGAGAAAACCCTATAAACACACCTTTTCAAGGAGATAGTATACGGAAGGCTCAGAGTCACAAAAATCAGGGTGTGAAGCTGGATTATGCTACTTTTTTTTTTTTTTTTTTTTTTTTTGAGATGGAGTCTCATTCTGTTGCTCAGGCTGGAGTGCAATGGCTTGATTTCGGCTCACTGCAACCTCCACCTCCCAGGTTCAAGTGATTCTCCAACTTCAGCCTCCTGACTAGCTGGGGCACATCACCATGCCTGGCTAAGTTTTGTATTTTTTGTGGAGATAGGGTTTCATCATCTTGGCCAGGCTGGTCTCAAACTCCTGACCTCAAGTGATCCACCCACCTCAGCCTCCCAAAGTGCTGGGTTTATAGGTGTCAGCTACTGTGCCTGGCCTGATTTTGCCACTTATTAATTGAGTGTCTTTGGTTACCTGTTTTAACCTAGCTGAACTTCATTTTTCTCATGTAATTGAGTTGTAGGTAGGATGTGAGGGTGAAGGCATGTAATGTGCTCAGCACAGTCTAGTAGATAGAGGACTTAGCCTTCTTGCTAATTAGTTCTTTCCCTGGAACTGGATTCTAGTTCTGTCTCTGATGACCACTGTGACCTGAGGAAACCTGGTTTACCCTGCTGGGCCTAATAGTGTGAAACAGAAGTGTTAGTGACTCTTAGAGGTGATGTGAAGGGCAAGGCAAATGTGAACAAGCATGAGGTGAGCCCCTGCTGGTATTTCCTATAGGTCACCAGCCTCTAGCTGAATGTGGGGAGGTGCCTCACTGCAGAAGTCCCATTTTGAGGGGCCCCTAGTCAGAGAGAGTCCATATATAAATCAGTAGCTACTTTTTAGGACACAGGAAGAATGGGAGGTAATGGTTAACAAAAGTCTGTTGTGTGCCAGTAGCTTTATATGTTGCCTCATTTAATCTTCAGGAGTGATCCTGCAGGGAAGTGTACTTATTCTCTTCCCTCCACCCATTTTCAGGCACAGAAACACATTCAGTGAGGCAAGTAAGCACTCATTGTGGAATGAGGTGGAGAAAATCCAGATTTAAATCCTAGGTCTGCCACTTGCTACCTACATGACTTTGAACAAGTCATTTATCTCTCCGAGGCTGAGTTTTCTTACCTGGAAATGGTGAGAGCAGAACTGTCTTACCTCACAGGACTATTGAGAGGGTTAAATGAGATAATGTAAGTAAAGTGTCAGCATACAGTAAGCCCATAATAAATTTAATTCATTAGATTCAATATTGAGGTTTGGTGATATCGGTTTTTGACTGAAATATGGCTTTGAAAAATTCTATTTTGTTGAAAGGAAACACCTGACTTGAAGACACAGTAGACCGACCTTTTATATAAGGAAGATCATTGACTTATAGAATTGTATGAACCTGTGGGGAAGAAGGGTAGAGATACAAGATAAAAGCAGAATTATCTGGGCAGCTGTTGGATTTATTTACTGTTTGAGCATCAATTGGATTCATTTATTCTGTTAAAGACAATTTGTTGATAAAATGTACAAGCATGCTGCTAACCACTTTATCTCAGAATAGGGAAGAAAAAAGGGAAAATTATGACTGAGCTTAAGTCTGATTAATAGTGAAAAAATGGCTGATAAAGGGGAAATAATAGGAACCTTGTTGCTTTTCACTTGGGCACATTTGAGAGTACAGGAGTTAGTACTGGGATGCTCTGGTGCCAGCCACTAAAACAGTTCCTTACTCTTCAACGTGAGGAAGCACTGTCTCGTAATTAAGCACAGATGGTCTAAGGAACAGTATGCTTCCCATGAATGGAGATTTCCAGCAGGTAACAGATGATCAACTGTTATAAATGTCATGGATGGACATGGCACTGGGGGAGAGGCCATATTTTGCATGAAGTGCAAGTGAGGAAAAATAAAATTATATGCAGGTCAAATTTTTTAAAATTCAAAATGAAAATAGATTAATTGAGTCACATTGGAAGGTGGCGGAAGTAACTTTGTAAAATAGAAAAACACCAGCGACTTAAATCTTCATGTTAAGTTAGGGTTTATTTGAAAATCAGCAACATGGAAATGATTTATTAATTGATCTTTCATTCTGTTATTTGATTGCAGGAAATCTCTTTAAATCAGGTGGACCATTTTTGATTCTTTGCTTAGAGTTTCCTATCTGGACTAGAAAATATAAGGTCCTTTCCAATTTTTAGACTTTATTATTTGAGGATATATTCTTTTCCATTAAAATTGTGAGAATTAAATATTCTCTTTAAGGAGAGAGAAAGCTTTATAATGTGAAGCAAAGACATCTGAATTATTGTATCAGTTTAATGTTCTGCAGTTACACCTAAAGATTTTGGGTTACTTATAAAAATAAAAATGAATCTTAAGAGTTTATTAGCTACTATGGGAAAATTATATTGAAGCCATACATTCTAGCAGGCTATTTCTAATTGAAAAACATTGTCTTTAAAACAGTTTGTAGATGGGATTAGATATTGATTCATATATTAAGATTCATGTTATTTTGTTTGGGAGCAGGACTAAAATACCTTGCTATGTACCTGCTATGGTTTGAATGTGTCCCCCCAAAGCACGTGTTGGAAACTTAATCCTTGGTGCAACGGTGTTGGAAGTGACCTAATGAGAAGTGTTTAGATAGTGAGGGCTCCAGCCCTTTGAATGGATTCATGCCAATTATAAAAGGGCTTGAAACTGAGTTCAATCTCTTGGTTTCTTGTACATGCTCTCTTGCCAAGTGGTACCTTCTGCCATGTTATAACACAGCAAGAAGGCCCTTGCCAGATGCACTCCCTCAATCTTAGACTTCCCAGCCTCCAGCACCGTAAGCCAAATAAACTTTTTTTTTGTTTACAAATCACTCAGCCTATAGTATTCTGTTACAGCAGCACAACACAGACTAGTTCCAACGGTGTAGTGGGGGTTTTCACTTTTGCATTCTCATTTAAACTTCCCATCCCCACAGTGTAGTAAGATTTAAGGTCCTGGATTCTTAAGCCTGATTGTCTCCTGTCAAATTGAGGTTTAGTTACTGTGTGATTTTGAACAGGTTGTTTAATTTCTCTGAGCCTTGGTCTCATCCAAAAAAAAAAAAAAAAGGGGAGATGGGAGGGTAAAATAAGTGATTGCAGGCAAAGAGCTTGGCATACTGTATGTGCCAATGAATTTTAACTGTTTATTTTAGATTATTATTAGGTGTTATTCCACTTTCTAGATAAAGTTCTGCATCTAAAAGGATTAGACAGCATCAGATTAAAAGTTGGATAAAAGTTGCTTTATTGTGGTAGAAGATCTCTTCATGGAGAAGGGTCATGCAGTATTCTCTTACCTTTTGATGAGAAAACTGGATGTAGATCCCTTCCCCCTTTCCTCCCTTCATCTCTTCCTTCCTCCCATGCAGTTCCCACTCCCATCCATTTTTTTTCTTGCTTTTTTTTGAGATGGAATCTTGCTCTTATTGCCCAGGCTGGAGTGCAGTGGTGCGATCTCGGCTCACCACAATCTTTGCCTCCCAGGTTCAAGCAATTCTCCTGCCTCAGCCTCCCAAGTAGCTGGGATTACAGGCATGCATCACCACACCCGGCTAATTTTGTATTTTTAGTAGAGACGGCATTTCTCCATGTTGGTCAGGCTGGTCTTGAACTCCTGAACTCAGGTGATCTGCCTGCCTCAGCCTCCCAAAGTGTTGGGATTACAGGCGTGAGCCACTGCGCCTGGCCACTCCCATCCATTTTCTTAAGCCTCCTTCTGCTTGGTCTTTCTCTTTGTGTGTCACACTTACGACTAGACTTTGGGTCTTACTCAAATCCCTCTTCTTCAAGTGGCTTCTGCAAGTCCTTCCTTCCTGCAACATTAGTTTCCACTTCCTTTCTTCCATTATACAGTCACTTAGCAACAGGGATACATTCTGAGAAATATATTATTAGACGATTTTGTCATTGTACAAACCTCATAGAATGCACAAACCTAGATGGTAGAGCCTACAACATACCCAGGCTATATGGTACAGCCAGTTGCTCCTAGGCTATAAATCTGTACTCATGTACTGTACTGAATACTGTAGGCAACTGTAACACAATGATAACTGTTTGTGTATCCAAACATAGCTAAATACAGGAAACAGTAGAGTAAACATGGTATAAAAAAAGGGTATACCTGTATAGGACACTTACTGTGAATGAAGCTTGCAGGATTGGAAGTTTCTCTGGGTGGGTGAGTCAGTAAGTGGTGAGTAGGAAGGCATAGGACTTTACCGGACATTACTGTGCATTACTGCAGATTTATAAACCCTTTGCACTTAGGCTACACTACATTATAAACAAATACTTTTGTTTCTTCAACAACAAAATAACCTTAGCTTGCTTTAACATTTTTTACTTTATAAAATTGTAAATTTTAACTTTTTGACTATTTTGTTATAACCCTTAGCTTAAAATGCAAACACATTGCACAGGTATGCAAAAGTATTTTTTCTTTATATCCTTATTCTAGAAACTTTTTTCTATTTTAAAAATTTTTAATTTTAATTTTAATTTTTTAAACTTTTTTGTTAAAAGCAAAGGCATATACGTTCACACATTAGCCTAGGCCTACACAGAATCAGGATCATCAATCTCATTGTCTTTCACCTTCACATCTTGTCCCACTGGAAAGTCTGCAGGGGCAGTAACATGGAGCTGTCATCTGCTGTGATAACAATGCCTTCTTCTGGTATACCTCCTGAAGGACCTGCCTGAGGCTTTTACAGTTAACATTTTTTCAGAGACAGGGTCTCTCACTTTGTTGCCCAGGCTGTAGTGCAGTGGCATAATCATAGTTCACTGCAGCCTCAAACTCCTGAACTCAAGTAATCCTAAAGAGGTAAGACTACAGGCTAGTGTCACTGCATCTGGCTAATTAATTTTTTTTTTTCTTGTAGAGAAGGGGTCTTACTATGTTGCCAAGGCTGGTCTCAAACTCCTGGCCTTAAGCAATCCTCCCACCTCAGCCTCTCCCAGAGTGCCACCATGCCTAGCCCTATAGTTAATTTTTTTTTCATAAGTAGAAGTACATTCTAAAATGATAAAAAGTACAACATAATATATAAACCAGTAGTATAGTCATTTATCATAATTATCAAGTATTATGGTGTCATAATTGTATGTGCTATACTTTTATACAACTGACAGTGCAATAGGTTTGTTTACACCAATGTCACCACATGAGGAATGTGTTGGGCTATGATGCTATGACAGCTACAAGGTCACCAGGTGATACGATTGTTTTCAGCTCCTGTACAGTCTTATGGGACCACCATCATATATATCATCTGTCATTGACTGAAACGTCATCAAGCAGCACATTACTGTACTTTTTTCTTTTAAAAGTCATAGTGTTTCTCAGAGGCTGTCTTGCCGTTTGGTTATTTTTAATTCCTCTATTTCCTCTGAAGAGGCCGATGGCCCATTGAGTAGAGGCTTCTTGTCTTATCTGCATCCCTGTTCCACATAGCTTCCCTGCCCTTCCTTACACACAGTGGGTGCATCAGTTCATGGTGTTTACTCCAAAGCCATGACCCATAAGAAAGCATTATTTCCAGTGGGGGTATTTAATACCAATCTTTTATCACTGATAATTAAATGAGCAATTCTCTTTTGTTAAGAGTTCCCTGTGGATGCACCTTTTGAGAACTGCTTCAGAAAATTTTTGTTTGGTCTAATATTACTCTCTTCCAAGCCTTCTACATAAATCAGAGCTTCTCAAGGAAGAATCAGTTTTATAGCAAAGTAAATATACTGTTTGAATTTAGCCACCTTTAGTTTCAACTTATTCCTGATCCTCTTAAGACAAGTTTGTGTTTTTAGTAATAATCAGCTATTTCTCAGAGACTCTTAGAGTGTAGAATTTGTGAAGTGTTTTGAATCTGACTCTGAGACTCCTTTGTGGGGATACATTTGGCCAGCACAGCTCTGGTATTAGGGAAATGAACCTGCAAGATAGCTCACTTATCTGTACATTGGCAAATAGAGAAAGATAGCCTTGTAATAGAGAAAAAAAATCTCAGAGGGGAAAGAAATAATAAAATCAAGCTGGTTTATGGTTTGTCAGTCCAAAAACCTTTTAAGCCTTATCTGTAAATGTAGGTCCACTTAATGTTTGTTCTGCATTTCAGGCATCATTGCGTGATAAGTGGTGTAAATTTAGCCCCTTTAAGCCTGATCTCCTGGGGGTTGAGATTTAAGCGTTGGAACTTTATTTGAAAGGACTCTATTGATTGGGCTTTGATTTGGTCCTTCTTTACCAAAGAGAGGTACTAAATCATGGCTTAGCTTCCCTGTTAGGTGTTTTTTTTTCTTTTTTGTTTATTTTATAGGCCTCTCTCTCCCTGCCCCCATTCTCCGTGTTCCATTTCTAACTGTTCTGCTTAAAAAGACTAAAGTGCTATGAGAGAGGGGGGAAAAAGAGAAAGAAAAATCAACTGTCACCCTGTGAACTTAATTGATTCAATAAATAACATCTTTCAATTCCCAAGGAAAACCTCAGTCTTCACTTATGTCAATTAGTGTTCAGTTCAATAAGTGGTGGAGGTCTTAATTTAGATGGATGGGAAAGTTTGCAGGTCGTTACCTCCTAGGGAAAGACTGTGCTTTTCTTATTTTAAAGTCATACTGTCTGGATTTATGCTCTACTCTGTAAAAAGAAGCTTGAAAGAGAATTAATGTGATAGTTTTTATTCTTCCTGAAAATAGAAAGAAGACATTTAATTATTGTCCAGAGATTTGTTAGAATAAAAAAGTGAAATGAGGGAATGAAAATTTTCTGGAATCTATTAGACTATAAACTCCATGAGGGCAGGAACTATCTTGTTCATTCACCATTTAATCTCTAGTGCACATAGCAGGTGCATAGTATATATTTGTTAACTGGATCTGTTTTTAAGGCAATAAGAACAAAAAGGGGGCACAATGCAGGTTTTCTGTTAAGAATTTAGTTAATTTTCATTTCACTGGTTGTTTCATCCCTTGGCCCCAATCCCCTTTCCCCTAATTCTTTTCTTTTTTTTTTTTTTTTTTTTTTTTTGAGACAGAGTCTCACTCTGTCACCAGGCTGGAGTGCAGTGGCATGATCTTGGCTCACTGCAACCTTTGCCTCACTGGTTAAGCAATTCTCTGGTCTTAGCCTCCTGAGTAGCTGGGACTACAGGCACCCACCACCACGCCCAGCTAATTTTTGTATTTTTAGTAGAGACAGGGTTTCACCATGTTGGCCAGGATGGTCTCCATCTCGACCTCGTGATCCACCTGCCTCAGCCTCCCAAAGTACTGGGATTACAGGCATGAGCCACCATGCCTGGCCTCCCCTAATTCTTTAAATGGCAGGTACCTCTTAAGAGTGCAGTATATACTATATCTTCAGAAATGATTAAGGATACTTATTTAATCAATTCCAAGACTGTCAGAGTTGGAAGAGATGGTGTAAAGCTGCTATTTACAAATTCTAGTAAATGAACTGGTTGTGTTTCAGAATCACATTGAAATGGGATAGTTCCCTGACCCCTTCCCATGACTTATGAAGGGGTTGGCTCATTTACTCAGCAAGCAGCTCTCAACCCCTTGCAAAAGGGGGAGCACACAGGTGAGCAGGTGCAGATGCCAGGATGAGTGCTTTTGGGCAACCAGCAGGAGCAGAACTCTGTGCGGGCCTATGGAAGCATCTAGAGGTTGCCTGTGACCCTCAGAACCCCAGAGAGTGCATGTTATAGTGTGCTCTTTTAGCTTTGTCATTCATGGATGGCTTAAGTGTTAAACAGCTCAGTGGAGGGTCAGTGTGACAGCCTCTTGCACTTGCACCCAGGTCCTTGTCCTGCGTCCAGGAAGAATCAGGTGGTGTAAATGAATTGAAGGGTGGTGAATGTGAAGGATTTTACTGAGCAGTGGAAGTGGCTCTCAGCGGGATGGGGAGCTGGAAAGGGGATGGAGTGGAAAGGTCATCTTCCCCTGGAGTTTGGCTGTCCCTGGCTGAATTCTTCTCCAAGGTCCTGCCATCAGGCCATCCCTCTGAAGTCAAGCTGCTTCACTCCAATGTCCAGCTGCTTCTTCTCCTCTCTCCTCTGCCACTCTGCCACTCCACCAGTGGCGCCTGGGGTTTTTATGGGTACAGGATGGGGGGTGGGGTGGGCCAGGGTGGTTTTGGAAAAGGCAACATTCATGTGGGAAAACAGGAATGCATATTCTGACTTTGTGCCACAGGACCAGGCTTGAGGGTGTGGCCCTCACCAGGGACTGCCCTTTTCTACCCAGTATTTTCCTTCTACCTGTCCTTATCAACATGAAGTGTGTTATACACATACAGACTCAGGCCTGAGCCTTGAAATTTCTGACTGAGTCAAACACACTCTTGGGTAGACTCTTGAGAGTCTGTTTTCTTTTGTGACTTCCCTTAGTAATGCTAGAGTGCAGCTGGGTATAGAAAGCACTAATCCCGTCTAGCTCTCAGTGCCCTGACATCTGTGGTCTATGTTACTCCTTGGTAAAAGTGATCAGCCTAAGGTACCTAGCGGAATGATTGGTGGAGCTGTGACTAGAACTCAGGTCTCCTACCTCTGACAGTGGTGCTCCTGGTCCTATGGTTTGCTGCTTTGGTTTAGCAAACACTCCTTACTACTCAGCATTCTCTCAAGATCCAGTAATACTTTTTCCTTCCAAGAGAATGGTAGTATTTGTGGTGATGGCCAGGCAGAATCTGAAGGACCTTCTGAATCCTCAAGGAAATACTAACTTTAGTTTAGTCTACTTTGGTGTTAAATATATTTTATTGTCTTCTCTAGTGATGCCTTTGATTACCCTCCGTCCCCATCCCTGGGCTCAGATTCCAAGTAGGAAGTCCCTGCCTTTTTCCTGCAGGCCAACTTGGTGTTCACAGCCCTGCCTAGTCATAAGAGGATCATATGGGTGCCTGTTAAGGGCATAGAGCTCTGGTGTCTGCTTGAGTCCCATTAAATCAGAATTTTCCTGGGAGGGGCCTGGGGATCTGTATTTTAAGTTCCCCTTATCATTATTCTTCTCTGCAATAATTCTTAGGCTCAGGTCTCTGAAAATAGCAGCTCCCTTTCCCATGGATCCAACTTTGATGTTCTGGAGACCTCAGTATATAATTGCATTATAACCCTGTCTTCCCACTTGAAGGTTTATCCTCTGGTCTGTAAAACTTGTCCTTTAAGGAGGAAAGGA
The DNA here is from genome assembly GCF_028878055.3 of Symphalangus syndactylus. Classification (NCBI taxonomy): domain Eukaryota; kingdom Metazoa; phylum Chordata; class Mammalia; order Primates; family Hylobatidae; genus Symphalangus; species Symphalangus syndactylus. Next base: position 41,111,485 of record NC_072429.2, read on the forward strand.
ATTTATGCTTTCTTCCAAGGTAGAATTTTTCTGGACAGGATGCTGAGTAGACAGGTGGGTATGGACAGTAGCAGAATGAACATTGCAAGAAGGTTCATGTAGGCCTTTGAAAAGGAAGAGGGTGCCTGTGCTCTTTCCCTGGCTTTATTACTTAATAGTTGTGTGACTCCGGGCAAATTATTTAAACCTCTTTGAATTTCTGTTTCTTCATCAGTAAAATGTGGGTAAGGATAGTACTTATTTGGAGGTTTTATGTGTATTAAGGTGTCCTAGGTGAGCTCTTGGGGCACAGACTCAGTTTGAGATTTGTCTGCAGGTGGTATTGGAGAGTGCACTCAGGAACAACTCTTGTCATGGGGTATGGGAAGGGATTTTTGAACTGCAATGCACTTGCAACAGGTCTTAGCTGATCCCTTGGGGAGCTTTGAGGGTTGGATGCTCCTCAGAGTTGTCCCAAATTAAGGGAAGGGGGCCAGGTCTTTATACCCCTGTACCTACCAGTCATCCAATGATATAGGCTGCCCCTGGAGGGACATGACTTCAGGTAAGGCAGCTCCCTTTGGCTGAGGGTGGCTGTGTGCCAACAGCAGCCTACAGTCTTGGTGGAAAGGGAAGGAGTGCTTTAGTTCTGGGAGGGGTCTCAGTGGTACACCATAGCAGTAGCTACCCCTGGGTAATGCACATAAAACCCCAGCAGTGAATCTAGCATATTTGTAAATGTTCAATGAATATTAACTACTGCCATTATCATTGTAGCTCTGGCAGGGCCACTTTCAAGAAGTTATTTAACTACTCTTGGGCTGTTTTCTTATGTTTAAAATGGAGATCATAAGCTCCATTCTGCCTGTGTCCCTGAGTAGTTCTGAGCACATGCGGAGATAATGTATGTGAAATTGCTGAGTAAAATATTATAAAAATGTCAGGTATGGCTATGAGCCTACTTTGTTGAAATGAATATATGGCCATGACCTGGATTATTTGAAGGGAAAAGGTTGTGATAAATGTAAAAGTACTTGTCTGTGAAATAGGGCGTTTTAATTTATTTTTCCTTCTTTCTATAGGGAATTAGGATCATGGAGATGCTGCTAAAGGAACAGTGTGGTACCCCCTTAGCTGAATAAAGAATCATCAGTGAGTACCAAAAGCAAAGTCAGAATTATTTACGCAAGCCATGTTTTCATGCTTATCAACCTGGTATTCTACAGCAGCCTCCCTGGGCTATTCACACTGCATATTTCCCAGTTATATGCACAGAATACTATTTCACAGGTGTTTTATCTCTTCAGTACTTTTATTTACTTGGTTCTTTGATTTTCAGAGCAGTTTTGTATTACATGCTGGGTTACAACTCTATTCAAATTGTTAAAACCGTTGCACAATCTACCATGATTGAGAGCCTCAAGGTGTCATAGATTTGTAAAGACTGCAGCTCAGATTAACTGAAGCTTAATGTTTTTGTTCTGAAAATAATCAAAGGAAGGCTTTAAAAATGTAATTGGAGCAGGAAGAGAAACAAAGAAGGGGCATGTTGATTGGCCAGTGAAACAGATATCTCTTATTAGTCATATGTATTTCCACTGATTGTGAGTAGCTGCCTGAAATGCTATTGAAAGGGATTCTGAGGTCTTGAGAGTAATTCCCAGGCTCTAGGTAAGAGTGCCTTGATGGTTAACAGTGTCTGCCATGGGCACAGGATGAAAGGAGGGATAGCACTCATGCCGAAGCACGTGCCACATCTAGTTTAGGGCAAATGGTATAGGGTTAACAGATAGTGGGGGATTGCAGAACTACTCAACTCCCTACCCCCACCCCCTAAATTTCTATTGTGTGAATCAGGGAGAATGGTCTTTATAGTGGAAAGGGCAGGGCAGAGTTATTTAAGAGAGAATCAAAGCCCCAAATAAATGAGTATGATAGATTTACATCTTACAGAATTTATAGGCCTTAGGTTTTTTTGTTTTTGTTTGTTTGTTTGTTTGAGATGGAGTCTTGCTCTGTTGCCCAGGCTGGAGTGCAGTGGTACAATCTTGGCTCACTGCAACCTCCACCTCCCTGCAACCTCCGCCTCTCAGGTTCAAGCGATTCTCCTGCTTCAGCCTCCCAAGTAGCAGGAACTACAGGTGTGCACCACCATGCCCAGCTAATTTTTGTATTTTTAGTAGAGATTGGGTTTTGCCATGCTGGCCAGGCTGGTCTTGAACTCTTGACCTTGTGATCCACCTGCCTCAGCCTCCCAAAGTGCTAGGATTACAGGCGTGAGCCACTGTGCCAGGCCAGGCCTTAGGTTTTTAACATCTGAGGGTTGAAACCTTTGAATAAAACAAACTTTGCCTTGGGTAATGTAGAATTACTTCAAGTTTTCTTGTGTTGGTTTAAAAGTTGAGACACATGGTCTTGTGTAAGCAACCTGGCATTCTAATTGTGATAAACAATAAAGTTTGAGAGCAGTTAACCAAAAGAAGCAAAAGGAACATCATATACAAGCACCTTGGCGTGCAAAGCATGCTGTCCAGACCTGTGAATGAACATTATTTGCAGAATTGTAAAGTCTTTCTGCTTATTTGCAGGTTGGACTACATTTTGATTAATATTAAACCTCTGTATACTTAATACATATTAATAGATTCCTTTATTATTGAAAAAGTTAAACAAGATAATTTCATTTAGCATAGGCATACACATAGCAGGTGCTCATAAATGTTGGAATTGAATCTAAATGTGGTTTACTCCTACACCCACCCTGTTCCTTAAAAAATTATAGAGAACAACTTGGCCACATCTCCCTGTTTTTCTCAGCTAGCATATTTGTGAGGCTCACTAAGCACCTCTTGTACTTGCATGCTTAGGCACAGATCCCATCTTACTCTGGGGGGTGGGATCACGAGTCAGCTCCAAGGTAAATGAGGGAATGAGGGGTTTCCATTTCCATGGGAAGGGTATACACCTATTGGTCTTCAAACTTCAAATTAGTGTTTTTGAAACTTTCTTGAGCATCAGAGTCATCTGGAGGATTTGTTAACACAGATTGGTGGGCCCCACTCCCCAAGCTCTGATTCAGTAGGTCTGAAATGGGGCCTGAGCATTTGTTTCTAACAGATTTCCAGGTGATGGTGGTCCTGGTCCTGGGGCCACACTTTGAGAATGGCAGTTTTAAATGAGTTCACATCTCTGGGTGGAGAAAGATGAAATGCCAGGGCACTGAGAAAGCTAATAGCTAGGAGTTAGATATTGTTGTCATGTATTCAGTCAACTTTTGCTTAATAGGAAGAATGATATTCTTTGTATAGCTTTTCCCTGATTTTAGCATCTCAGCTTCTTGTTTGCCCCCTTTTTTGTTGCTTAAATGTGGCCAGGCTCCACCCTGGAGCAAATGCAGTTGAAAAGAGGGGAGGTGAGATTCACATCAACTTGTACTTTAAATCAATTTGGATTTAAATTGTTGGTAGTGAAGATGAGTAAATTAAACAAGTTTACAGCATTACCTATTGTCTTGTTACCCGTGTTCTGTGTTTTGTTTTGTTTTCTTTTGAGACAGGGTCTCACTGTTCTGTCACCCAGGCTGGGGTGTAGTGGCGCAATCACGGCTCACCACAGCCTTGACCCCTGGGGCTCAAGCAATCCTCACACCTCCGCCCCCTTAGTAGCTGGGACCATAGGCGTGCACCACCACACCTGACTAATTTTTTCCTTTTTTATAGAGATGAAGTCTCCCTATGTTGCCCAGGCTGGTGTGTGTGTTTGTTTGTCCTGTGGTTGAGGGCTAAGACATGAACTCAGGGCATCGTATTGTTTGTGAAAAGCAACTTATTCTCCTCTCTTAAGTGAAATAGTCGAGGTCTGAATATAACCAGGAGTTTAGTACAGGACAGTTGCATTTAATGCATTCAATGCAATGAAATTTTCTGAAGGATTTATATAATTCAAACTCTCAAAATTCATGACCAGTTTTCTCAGAGGAGTAACTGTAAAGTACGGGATATATGTATATGTATGTATGTACTCTTACCACATAAATCTACAATTTGATGTTGCATCGAATGCTGCCAGCTTATTCCTTTCCTTTTCTCCCATTTTCTTGACTGTTTTTACAAAGTTTTTCAAGTTTGAAATGCGCCTATTTTAATGGAACTTTTTAATTTCTCAGAATTAACTATATGGAAAATGGAGGGGGTGGTTGTCGGTGGGGGTACTACTGTTTTCACGAGTTGTAAAATGCTACATTAAAAGAAGTAGGGGAAATTAGCTCTGTAGCTATAATAAAGTAGAGGTCAAAAAACTACATACAGCCTGTAAACCAAATTTAGCCTGCTGCCTCCTTTTATAAATAAAGTTTTATTGGAACACAACTATGCTCCTATGCTCAAAGCTACAACTGCGGAGTTGAATAGTTATAACAATGACCTTACAGCTGCAAGCATAAAATATTTACTGTCTGGTCCTTGAAGAAAATTTTTGCCTACTGAGTTAGTGTCCTAAATTAACATCAAGGAGTGTTGTGGTGATTGTTTGGCCTTTTAAAATACAGTGTTTGATCACGTCTTACCCCTAAAGTTTATAGTTTGACAGTTTGTTTTTCTTGCATTAGCTCTAACGTCAACACTTTGTGAAGACTTGGCTGATTTTATATTAAGACATAAAAAGGTATTAAAATCATAATAACAGGAAGTTAAAATGCCAGCAACAGTGGTCACTAAAATTGCTCATAAAGTTCCAATGCATGTACACAATGGAGTAGACATATAGGCATTTAGTTTGGCACATAAAGTGGCACTGTGATGAGGCTGTAGGATAGGTGCTATTTATAGTTTACTCAATTTGCCCGCTTTGGAATTTTGCAATTTTTAATACTTAAAGGACGTTTTGTGGGATTTGCAGAAATGTGCGTAAAGAGACAATATTTAATATTTTTATATCATATCACATTTTAATTTTTCATAATTTAAATTCACATAGAAAGTGACTACATTCTACATTGTACCTAATATTAAAGATACTTCACAGAACTCTCTGACCTGTATGTCCAAGTGGGCATTTGAAAATTAGAAAGCTTAGAAGGTGATTTCTGTCATGAGCCAAAATGTGGATCACATAAATCTCACTAACCAATATGCTTGTGGCATTGCTGTTGACACATCCATTTGATAGATTTTTGATTTCCTGTCATTTTTGAATAAAACAAATAACGCTGACATCTGTCTGTTCTTGCCACTGGCAGTTGGGAGATCAGGCTTGGTGAGATTTGACAACATAGCAGAGTTCTATCACATTGGAATGATTAAGACCTCGATTTTAGCTATATCTTAACTCTTCTCTGAACCAGCTCCTTTGGGTAGTTGGACTTAATAAAATGAGGTGCTTGCCTTGTTCGAAGATCATTAGGACGGAGAAATGCAATTTCAAGAATTATCCGTAGTGATAGAATTCAAGTGGACTCTGAAGAGTTGCTTTAGAAAAGAGGGCAAATAAGTATTGATTGGTGAGACATGTTTATGAGGTGATGAAGCCTGTTTGCTTTCTCTTGCAGGAGAGCTGTATCCGTGTCTACTTTTTTATTTTTATTTTTATTTTTTGAGAATCACTTCTTGGCCACAACACATCACAGACACAGTTTCTGGAATACAGGTTTGAGGATACAGTGTTGGCAGCTTCAAGAAGAGAAGACCTTCTTGCCAGGACATAAAATGTTACCCTCCTCTGGGAGCCTGCTTTGAATAGTGGGACTCAGTGAGATAAGACCTTCTTGCTGGATTTTTATGACACAATCTCTTTATAATTTTACAAATAAAGGAAAAAAGACCCATGTAAGTTATGTGTGCCCTTCCTCAGGGTGTTCTGCTGGTTGTCTGGTGATGGTGTCAGGGCAGCTAAGGACAGGATAAAGGCCTAGAGAGGGTGCTTGTGCCCTTGTGTTATCAGCACCATTGTTCATAGGATTTGTGAGGGGATTCTGGAACCAATAAGGGAGTTGAATTGGTACCTGATTCACGGGTGGACTGGAACAAACAGGAATGTACCAGACCTATGTTGAAGCTAAGCCGCATTTATAATAATGTTTAAGATTCTCAGAAACTGGGAGATTTTTATCCTGTCCATAAGTCATATGAAACTGCCATAAGTATAGCTTATAGAATGTAATATGTAAACTGTGATTTGGTCCTCTGAAAAAAACATGAAATGAAGAGTGGGAAGGCAGTTTCTTGTCTGCTAATTCATTCTGTGATGGTGAGCAAATCATTAACCTCTCTGTTTTTTATTGGGCAAATGGGGATAATCAGGCACAGGTCTTTCCACCAATGCGTTATGATGATTAAACAAGGTAATTTTGTGCAGGTTTTTAAGTCAACAGACAGACCTAGGTTTGAATCCAAGTGCTGGCACCTACTCGCTCAGTGATCATGAACATAATTTTAAATCTTTCTGAATCTCATTTAAAAAAATTTGTGAAATAAGATGATAGAATTAATTTTGTGAGATTGTTGGACTGATTGGAGATCATGCCTGTGAAGTACCGAGCACGCTGCCTAGTACATAGTAGAAGTCCAGGAAATGGAAGCCATTATTATGTAAAACATTTTGCAAATGTACTTTTTAACTGGAATGTAAAGTGGTACTACTGTTTGAAACTTAGGTGGCAGTAGTTTGCATTTCTCATGATCAGAAGCCAAAATATAAATACATACTATCTAAAAAATCTTGAAGAGAGGTAATAATTTGAAATTCATCTTCTTAAGATAAAAATCAGGGCAGGGCGTGGTGGCTCATGCCTGTAATCCCAGTACTTTGGGAGGCCGAGGCAGGTGGATCACAAGGTCAGGAGTTCGAGACCAGCCTGGCCAATATGGTGAAACCCCGTCTCTACTAAAAATACAAAAAAATTAGCTGGGTGTGGTGGCGCATGCCTGTAATCCTAGCTACTTGGGAGGCTGAGGCAGGAGAATTGCTTGAATTCGGGAGGTGAAGGTTGCAGTGAGTTGAGATTGTGCCACTGTACTCCAGCCTGGGTGACAGAGCAAGACTCCATCTCAAAAAAAAAAAAAAAAAAAAAAAAAAAAATTAGGCCATTACTGGGGAGTCTTGGGGAAATTTTTTTTTTAAATGTCTGAAAAATTTTCCGCTTAATCTATTGATAAATTTCAAAGCAATTGTATTTTTTCATACAAGTCTGCCACTGTGAGCCTCTTCTTATTGTATCTGAGCTCTTTGTGCTGCCTGAATTTTGTCTCTTAATTTCTTTTCAGCTTCATAGTGTTTCATTCTTCAATTGTGTTGGAGGGAAAAATAATGGTAGAAACTAAAACACACTTTGACCTTTCTTTCTAATTTGTAAATGGCATTTGGTAGGCTTTTGGAGTAATAGCCTATTTCCAAAAATAAGAGGTGATGCAAATTATTGTGGAAGTGAGAGGCAAGAAATTTGTATTTGGAGGTTGACATTAGAATAAGTTTAACCCTTCACACTCAACAACTCCCATCCTCTGAAGGCAGGAGTTCTCAACCTTGGCCGTCTGTTAGGATTGCTTGGGGAGCTTTCTGCAATTCTGATGCCTGGGTTGCTTCTCAGACCAAAAATCAGAATCTCAGGTAGTGGAACAAAGGCATCAGCTTTTAAAAAAACTCCTTGGGTAATTCCAGTGGGCAGCTAAGAACACTACAATGACTTCCAGGTATTTGCAGACATTATCTAATTTTTTTTCTTAATATCTCTGTGGTTGGAAAGGATCTTTGTAGCAGGAAGTTTTTTATTAGAAATAGAGTGAGGCACAGAGAGGTTGAATTTCTGCCTTGTGTGCCCAGTTCCAGCACAGTGTGGTTGTGTCGCTGGCCTTTTTTAGTATTTCCTATTTCCAATTTTCTAAGAAAAGATAGAATTTAAAAAAAAAAAAATCTCCCAGTTTTTTATTGGCAGCCAATTCAGAATTGTTTAAAACCTTTGTGCTGGCCAAAACAAAAAACATGTTTGCCAGCCAGTAGTTTTTAGCCTCTGCTTCCAGAGTGTTAAGGACAGGCCTAAACATCCTGGCCAAGCTTTAATAGATTTGCATTTTTGTATTCTGGATGTACGCTGTATTCTGCCTCTCCTCCAAGACTACCTTTAGATGTATCTTCTTCCTCATTCCTAAATAATCCCCAGGGATTACTTTTTCTCACTCAGTATTTTTCCTCCTGCAGGCAGCTATTGCTTCCAGCTTCACATATATGGCTTAGAAATCTTATGGTCTTTTTTTTTTTTTTTCATTTACTTTCTTTTTGAGATAGGATCTCACTATGTTGATTAGGCTGGTCTTGAACTTCTGGCCTCAAATGATCCTCCTGCCTCTATCTCCCAAAGTGCTGGGATTACAGATGTGAGCTGCTGTGTCTGTCCTCTTTTTGGAATTAATTAGGGCTTGTTAATTTTTTTTAATTATATATTTTGCGATAAAACATTTAGAAGTCCATGTTTTTTATTCTGTACCATGTAGCTTAAGAAATGTCAAAACCAGGAGTACAGCCTTATTGGGCATACTAGAAACAAGAGTGGGAAAGGGTTAATTCACAGACCTGGCCAGTCTCCTCCTGTCTTCAAGGCGATGATTTACCCTGTGATTCTCAGACTTCACGTGTACCAGAAATCGTTGGGGCAATGTGCTAAAGTGCAGGTTCTCAGGCCCTTTCTCCAGCGATTCTGATTTGTGGAATTTGAGTTGATCATTCAGGACACATTATAAAGTTCTTATGCAGAGAGAAGCTGACTTGAACTATCCCTATATGATTGAGGTGCTTTTACCAGGAAGGGGCTTTTATAATTTCAATCATATATGGATGAAAAAGGTGCTGTATTCTTTTTCTATGAACTAGTTTGTGTATTTTATAAGCAGTATATATGTACTGATATTCCTTTATCAGACATTGTGCGGTGCATGGTGTAGAAAACTCAAGGTTATTCTTTTAACTTGCACATCTTTTTTACTTTATTTCAATCATTTACGTCAAACTGTTTCTTAATTTAGTATACATTTCTCTGCTTTTGCAAACACAGTCTACTGGGGATAATTAAATCTTTTCAGAGTTGTCATATATGTTTTTAATTCTTTCAAGGTCCTACTTAGTTTTGTTAAAGTCCCTACACTGAAGGCTCCAGATATGTTTGCTCTTTGAGTTCTACCACAGTTTTTAGAGTTTTTCTTTTGCCTCACTTTTATCTGTCATTTGTCTCTCCCATTACTGTGCCTACCTCTAGGAACCTTTCTCTAATTTGCCCTGGGGTTGGGAAATTGTGTAACTGCATACTATATGTTGAGTAAGAGTAGAGAGGATTTGAATGAGGTTTGAGAGGCTGTTCTAGCAATAAAAATGAATGTACTTTGCTACGTTGACTTGGTGACATTATATTAGTGGCTCAACTCTCTTCTTCTAACTTACTTCTTTATCCTCATCTGCAGTTGTCATATTTGTGACCTCACGGCAAGTGAGATATTGCTAGAAATAATTTCTCTTGATCAATAAACCATTGTCTCCCCCAGCTGTGTTAGTGTTTTTGTGTATTCAGTTCTATAATGTGAAACTTAAGAGGATTAAAACTCAAAAAATTATCAGGCCATATTTTTGTGTGGGATGAAGTGTTTCTGATTCAGTGTTATTGTGATATAGAGCTATAAATTAGTTGTTTACCTATGAAATTCCTTCCTGCAGTCATTCTGAAATAAAGTTGTTACAACTGATATTTATATGTGCATTCTAATTTTGGGGGGTATCCCATCTCTTAGCCGAGCTTGTGGTTATCATTTGTAGTAATAATCCTAGTCCTTTTCAGCTGCCCCAGATGAGGGTGTTATCCTGACCATATGACGTTAGCCCCCTGCCTTCCCTCAAGGTGAGACATTAGAGTTTCTCCCAGAAATAAGCAGAGGCCACCATTATTGAGTGACCTGGGTGGGCCATGTGCTAATGGAACAAAGGACCAGGATCTACAGAGGGAGAAGTAATGAAGCCCAACATGGACAAACAGAATGAAGCCAGGTGTTCCCAAAGGGTGAAGGAGAGAGAGAGTAGCTTCTTGTTGGCCTGTGAGGCTCAGCTCTATTTTCCGTACTTTGTTTCCATGTTTCATATTTATCCTTTCATTTGTCCTCTTTTTACTTGAATGTGTTTGGGTGGGTTTCTGTGCCTTGTTACCAGAATGCCTTGTCCACACCCCGTTAATGCCCTTCCTTTGCTAGAGCCCAGGTATGGTGATGACCCTTCCTTTAGGGGTAGAGTCCTAAGTTCAGCCAGCATTTATTGAGCATCTGCTGTGTGCAGGAAAACGGCAGGATTTGTTTTCTCTTTTGACTTGGTCCAGTGCATCACTAGAAGGCGTGTATCATTATATGAGGGGGCTTTAAAAAGTTCACAGAAAAATGGGATTAAAAGATAAAAATATAAACTTTATTTCTCAAAATAAGTTCTATCAAGTTCAAGACATTTTTTAAAGCAATGATACCAGCCATTTAGTCCATCCCTAAAGAACTGAGGGTCTTGGGAATTTAACCAGGCCAATGCAGTCTTTTTTACATTATTAACTGAAGAAAAATTGGTTGCCTTTAAAGGTTTCTTTTAAGATTAGAAAACAAAATAAGTCAGAAGGATCCAAGTCAGGACTGTAAGGTAGATGCCTAATGATTTCCCATGAAAACTCTCACAAAATTGTCTTTGTCTGATGAGAGGAATGAGCAGGGGAATTATTGTGGAGAAGGCCTCTGAGAAAGCTTTCCTGTGTATCTTTCTGCTAAAGCCTTGGCTAACTTTCTCAAAATACCCTCATAACAAGCAGATGTTGTTGTTTTCCCTCCAGAAAGTCAACAAGCAAAATGCCCTGAGCATCCCAAAACACGGTTGCCATGACCTTTGCTCTGGACCAGTCTGCTTGTGCTTTGACTGGACCACTTCTGCCTCTTGGTAGCCATTGGTATGATTGTGGTTTGTCTTCAAGATTGTACTAATAAAGCCGTGTTTCATCTCCTTGTGCAATTCTTTGAAGAAATGCTTCAGGATCTTGATCTTACCTGTTTAAAATTTCCATAGAAAGCTCCACTCTTGTCTGCACCTGATCTGGGTGCAATGATTTTTACACTCATTGAGTGTAGAGTTTGCTCAACATTAATTTTTCCATCAGAATTGTAGAAGTTGAACCAACTGAGATGTCTATGGTGTTGGTTATTGCTTCTGCTAATTGCTGTCCTCTTCAGTTGGGGCACAAACAAGATTTTTTTCTTATAAATTGATGTGGATGGCCTGCCACTGTAGGGTTCATCTTCAGCATCATCTGGTCCCTTTTTAAAATGAGCTATCCATTTGTAAACTGCTGATTTCTTTGCAGAATTGTAAGACATCAATGATTTCATCATTCATCCCAAGCTTCACCATAAATTTGATGTTTTTGTTTCAATCTTAGCAAAATTTATGTTGCTCTGGTTGGGGGCTCTTTTCAAACTAATGTTTTAGCTTCCTTAGTGCCTCAAACCAGATCCTGTTTAGACATATTATAACAACTTAGTATGAGTTTATTTTGGTGAAAAAAATTGAAATTCCTGCATAGTTTTTTGTAATATGCATTTTCCATGAATTTAAAAGATTCCGTGCACTGACAGATGGCAGTAGTGGGAACCAATTGATGGTAATACCAGACAGTTACCTCTTGGGTATATCAAACAATGATTACTTATTTAAAGGATGCAGAAGAAAAATTAGCATAGGATGCACAATGGAGAGATCAGCAGAAACGCGTAGGTTGGTGGCCCTAAAGCTCACCAGCAAATGCACGGTTGTGAATGATAATGTCTGAGTGAGAGAAGGGCATGTCATACCTTTGGTGAGATAACAGCTTCTTTCTAGCCCAGCCTTATATACGGAAGGGTGGAGCTGGCTGCATGAGACCACCTCATCTGAGTCAGGTAGGAGCTTTGCAGTACACAAATTGCAGGGTACGGGACATTGAGGGGTAAATGTTTTTTACCTTCAAGCTGTTCTGATGGTTACAGCCTGGTTTGAGGACATCCTTGAATTCTGGCTGCAGTGTCAGCACAGTGTTTCCCTGATGTCTCAGGGCAGGAGGGTAGCATGCTGACTTGTGTGGGCTAGTCCTGCAAGCCCCAGAACCTCAACACAAGCCTTGGAAAGACTGAGGAAGGTGAAGAGGGAGAGTCCTAAGAATGGCAAAGTCAGTGTGGTAGCAACTCAGGACAGAAGTTAACTCAAAGAAACTTAACTTACAGAATTTTGAAATGCTGTCTTCAAAATTTTAAATGCAGTATTTTATACCTTAGCTGCCAATTGGTAAAACCTAGGGAACTTTAAAAAACACTGATGCCAGGGTCTCACCCTCAGAGATTCTTTCTGGTTTATTGGTCAGGGTTGCTGGCCTGATGCAGGCCCCAGCATCAGGGTTGCATATAGCTCCCAAGGTGATCCTGAAGCCACGGGCAGTTATTCCTACCAAAGCCAGAAGTCATGATGTTCTCTTGTCAGTAGTAACCCTTAGGAAGCTTGATGGAGAAGGAAGTTTGAGACAAAAGATCTCTCCTTTCTGGTGTTTTACCTCAAGTCCTTCAGAAAAATACAATTCACTGTCCTAGAAAAAAGTGCTCTGGTGCCTCTTAAATGCTAATAGAAGAAAAGAGATTCTAAAAATACTACTTCGTGCGCAGCCTGTTTTGTTATGATCAAAAGTTTAAGTCGCATTTGTTGGAACAGAATCCCTTACAGAAAAAGGATCCCACAGTAACTCCAGACCCTTGATTGTCTTGAAGGGTTAACCTGAGTAACTGCAGGGCCGGACCTTAAGATGTAGCTGTGGACTGCATGCTGTGCAAGAGGCAGCAGAGAGAAAATAGCAGCCACTATCCTGTTAAATTAAACTCCATGGAGCTATTCTCCAGCATTCTCAGAGAAGGTTAGAGCCATTTCGTGCCTGCCATCTGTTAGGCTGCTGATGGAATCATTACTTCTTTGTGCCGGTGCCAGGATAAACTTTTAGATCCGATGACAAAGGAGAAAATGCGAACTTGTCCAATTGCATGTTTTTGTTTTCCCATTTTAAGTTTAGGTGTCTCCCTACATTTGAAAACTCATCAATTGTTCAAACTTTAAAATTACTGCACTGCCAGTTTCTTCAGTGGTTTGTAGGGAAATTATTTTCTGGACTGAAGCCCCTTCTTTCATTTGTGTTTGTTTAAGAATGTAGTCATTAGTCTTGTGGAAGCCAAAGTCATTCTTGTCAATCAGAGAAAAAAAACCAAAAAACTAAAAACGATTCCCTGGGCCCCAGGGTAGGAGGCTTACAGAAAGCAGGCAGGAAGGGTTTAATGAATGAATCACCCCAAAATATAGTTATTGTAAATGGCAACAGGATGTGGGATGAGGAGAGGGAGAAAGAAACGGAGAACCCTACCAAGGTCATAGCTGTCACTGATTAGATGAGGGTGATGGAGGAAAACCTCTATTGTCTGATATTTTCTTTCACAAATGACATTTTAGAGAATTAGAAGATGTAGCATGGAGGTCTATAGTGTTCAATCCATCCCCCGAACCCTGCACCTGACATATCTTTAGGTACGGCAAAAAAGAGTTTAATGACGCTTTTCTGCTAGTTTCTTGGTGATTGGACATAAAGACCTTAAAAATCTTGGAGTCAGATTGGTGGCACTAGATGGCCACAATTTTAAATTACGGTTTCAGATTGCATTAAACAGTATGCATCAGATTACTATTGGAGCTATTCCAGTATGGAAAGTAGTCTTTCTGTATGTGTGATCTCAGAAGCTAGCATTGTAACTTGTTTCTTTAGGTGTTAATTGTTCTGTCAAGTGCTATGAGAACCATTTCTTCTTGGGAAAATAAATGCTAACAGTGTTTTTTTTGAGCCTTATTAAAGGAAAGGGTTTTGCAGAGAAGTGTTGGGGAAGAGCGAGGAGTCAGCTAGACATTTAGTTTTCTGCTGGTCTACCTCTGAAACCTCCTTCTGGAGGGTATTGTATGCAATTCTCAAAACAGGGTATTTGTTCTCTTAGGGATCTGCAGTCATCTCTGTGAGGGGTGTGTTAAGCCACAAGATAGACCGACAAAAACTCTTCTTTTTTAAGATGGAGTTTCACTCTTGTCACCTGCGCTGGAGTGCAATGGCATGATCTCACCTCACTGCAACCTCCATTTCCTGGGTTCAAGCGATTTTCCTGCCTCAGCCTCCTGAGTAGCTGGGATTACAGGTGCCCGCCACCATGCCTAGCTAATTTTTGTATTTTTAGTAGAGACAGGGTTTCACCATGTTGGCCAGGCTGGTTTTAAACTCCTGACCTCAGGTGATCCACCTGCCTCGGCCTCCCAAAGTGCTGGGATTACAGGCGCGAGCCACCGTGCCTGGCCCAAAAACTCTTCTTTTGAAGCGTTAATTTTTCTCAAAGCTTTGTGGAAAAACGGTATTTTTATATTACAACAGGCAAATAACTTTGTAGAAAGTAAAATTGGAATGGATTCTGAATTTTTAAAAAGTGAGACTTAAATTGTGTTTGGGGCGCCGGAAATGCTTGGAATGCTGCCTAACACACAGTGTTATAGTTGGTTGAACGTAATGGAAATTCCAAAGAATGGCAATTGCATATGGTTCAGCCTAATGCAATTACTTGTGATCAGTACATTGCCAAATGCTCCAGAGCCCTGTTCTGCTGGTAGGGATCTGGGGTCTCTTGGAAAAGTTAGAGAAGCCCTGATTGAGGCCACCCCCAATCAATCACTGGAACTCCTAGAATTTCCATGTTCTGCAGAATCAGCCTGTGTTCTCGCAGCATATCCAGGAAGCCTGGGTAAGCCTTGCCATCAGCAGCATCATGAGTTATTTTGAATACTGAGTTAATATAGAGCTCTTAGTTACTAAAGCTCTTAGTTGAGAAGGAAGTCCTATATATAAATACAATGAGCCTTTATTGAACATTAAATTCTAGATGATTTTCCCTGTAGTGTATGTGTTTGGGCAATACCGTTTCCTCTTTTGTTTTCCTGGTCAGAAAAAAATGTAATTTGTCAATATAATGCTTGTAACATACCAGTTTTTCCTAAATGGAGGCAGGTCAGATATACCTATATACTGCAACATCTCTAACCAGTCAGTCTACAGTGTTTAATCCAGGGTTCTCATTAAAATCAATGGGAATTGGTATAATTAGTCTTGAAGGGGTAAAGTAACAAACACAATGGAAAAAATTGAGGCCATGTTGTGATTCTTGATTCTTGTAATTATATTGGTGCAGCTGGTTCTGCTTTAGTGATGCTCTTACCGTTTCCAATAACAAAACTCTTTTCTGGTTTATTCTCTCATATATTTTAACTGTTATCTGAATGGGAATTGTATGGCAGTTGCCAGCAGGAATAACCTTTTTTAAAATTTACAGAATGCACATATTTCTATTAAGAATGGCAAATATGATAGTATCCCAACTTCTTTGTTGAAATAGTATATCCTGGTCAGATCTGAATTTCCTGTTATAAACGTGAAAGTTGAAAATTTGGTAATAGATTAAGGTGAAAACTTAAGAAATCTTAGCATTTGATTTGATTTGATTCCAATATTTTTTGAGCAATGGCCACAAACCACGCTTTGTGAAATTTAGGGATTGCATAATGTGGTGGGTGAGAATAAGGGCTTAGGAGCCAGGAGCTAAACTGGAATCCTGGCAGTGCTGTGTACTAGCTGTGTTATTTAAGCTCTTTGGGTTTCATTTTCCTCATATGTGAGGGAGTAATAATAGTGCCTACTTTATGGGGTTGTTGAAAGGATTAAATGAGTTGAGATATGTAAAACAATTGGAGCAGTTCCTGGCACATAAACACTCAGCAATCTCTAGAAGAGATTGCAGAGTTGGTATAAATTCTTAAATGTTTAGTAGAATTCTCCAGTGACACCATCTCGGCTTGGAGATTTCTGTTTGGGGGAGATTTTAAATTATAAATTTAATGTTTTTCTTTTTTTTAATTTAAATTTTTTTCAAATTTTACTTTAAGTTCTGGGATACATGTGCAGAATGTGCAGGCTTGTTACATACGTATACATGTGCCATGGTGGTTTGCTGCACATATCAACCCATCCTCTAAATTCCCTCCCCTTGCCCCCCACCACACAACAGGCCCTGGTGTGTGCTGTTACCCTCCCTGTGTCCATGTGTTCTCATTGTTCAACTCCCACTTATGAGTGAGAACATACGGTGTTTAGTTTTCTGTTACTGTGTTAGTTTGCTGAGAATGATGGCTTCCAGCTTCAACCATGTCTCTGCAAAGGACAAGATCTCATTCTTTTTTGTGGCTGTGTAGTATTCCATAGTGTATATGTACCACATTTTCTTTATCCAGTCTATCATGATAGGCATTTGGGTTGGTTCCATGACTTTGCTATTGTGAACAGTGCTGCAATAAACATACATGTGCATGTGTCCTTATAGTAGAATGATTCACATTCCTTTGGGTATATACCCAGTAATGGGATTGCTGGGTCAAGTGGTATTTCTGATTCTAGATCTTTGGGGAATCGCCATACTGTCTTCCACAATGGTTGAACTAATTTACATTCCCACCAACCCTGTAAAAGTGTTCCTATTTCTCCACAGCCTCACCAGCATCTATTGTTTCTTGACTTTTTAATAGTCACCATTCTAACTGGTGTGAGATAGTATCTCATTGTGGTTTTGATTTGCATTTCTCTAATGATCAGTGATGATGAGCTTTTTTTCTATGTTTGTTGGCTGCATAAATGTCTTCTTTTGAGAAGCATCTGTTCATATCCTTTGCCCACTTTTTGATGGGGTTGTTTTTTTCTCGTAAATTTGTTTAAGTTCCTTGTAAATTCTAGATATTAGACCTTTGTCAGATGGGTAGATTTCAAAAATTTTATCCCATTTTGTAGGTTGCCTGTTCACTTTGATGATAGTTTCTTTTGCTGTGCAGAAGCTCATTTGTCAATTTTGGCTTTTGTTGCAATTGATTTTGCTGTTTTTGTCATCAAGTCTTTGCCCATGCCTATGCCCTGAATGGTATTGCCTAGGTTTTCTTCTGGAGTTTTTCTGGTTTGAGGTTTTACATTTAAGTCTTTAATCCATCTTGAATTAATTTTTGTATAAGGTGTAAGGAAGGAGTCCAGTTTCTGTTTTCTGCATATGGCTAGCCAGTTTTCCTAGCACCATTTATTAAATAGGAGATCCTTTCCCCATTGCTTGTTTTTGTCAGGTTTGTCAAAGGTCAGATGATTGTAGATGTGCAGTGTTATTTCTGAGGTCTCCGTTTTGTTCCATTGGTCTGTATGTCTGTTTTGGTACCAGTGCCATGCTGTTTTTGTTATTTGTAGCCTTGCAGTAAAGTTTGAAGTCAGGTAGCATGTTGCTTCCAGCTTTGTTCTTTTCGCTTGGGATTGTCTTGGCCATACAGGGTCTTCTTTGATTCTATATGAAATTTAAAGTAGTTTTTTCTAATTCTGTGAAGAATGTCAGTGGTAGTTTGATGGGAATAGCATTGAATCTATAAATTACTTGGGGCAGTATGGCCATTTTCACGACATTGATTCTTCCTATCCATGAGAATGGAATGTTTCTTCATTTGTTTGTGTCCTCTCTTATATCCTTGAGCAGTGGTTTGTAGTTCTCCTTGAAGGTGTTCTTCACATCCCTTGTTAGCTATATTCCTAGGTATTTTATTCTCTTTGTAGCATTTGTGAATGGGAGTTCATTCATGATTTGGCTCTCTGTCTATTGTTAATGTAAAGGAATGCTTGTGATTTTTGCTGAAGTTGCTTATCAGCTTAAGGAGTTTTTGGGCTGAGATGATGGGTTCACTAAACATAAAATCGTGTCATCTGCAAATGGAGGCAATTTGACTTCCTCTCTTCCTATTTGAATACACTTTATTTCTTTCTCTTGCCTGATTGCCCTGGCCAGAACTTCCAATACTACATTGAATAGGAGTGGTGAGAGAGAGCATCCTTGTCTTTATCAGTTTTCAAAGGGAATGCTTCCAGCTTTTGCCCATTGAAAATGATATTGGCTATGGATTTGTCATAAATGGCTCTTATTATTTTGAGATATGTTCCATCAATACCTAGTTTATTGAGAATTTTTAACATGAAGGGATGTTGAATTTTATCAAAGGCCTTTTCTGCATCTATTGAGATAATCATGTGATTTTTGTCTTTGGTTCTGTTTATGTGATGGATTTTGTTTATTGATTTGCATATGTTAAGCCAGCCTTGCATCCCAGGGAGGAAGCCCACTTGATCATGGTGGATAAGTTTTTTGATGTGCTGCTGGATTCAGTTTGCCAGTATTTTATTGAGGATTTTTGCATCGATGTTTATCAGGGATATTGGCCTGAAGTTTTCTTTTTTTTGTTGTATCTCTTCCCGGTTTTGGTATCAGGATGATGCTGGCTTCAGAAATGAGTTAGGGAGGAGTCCTTCCTTTTTTGGAATAGTTTCAGAAGGAATGGTACCAGCTCCTCTTTGTACCTCTGGTAGAATTCAGCTGTGAATCAATCTGGTCCTGGGCTTTTTTTGGTTGGTAAGCTATTTATTACTGCCTCAATTTCAGAACTTGTTATTGGTCTATTCAGGGATTCAACTTCTTCCTGATTTAGTCTTAGGAGAATGTATATGTCCAGGAATGTGTCCATATCTTCTAGATTTTCTAGTTTATTTGCACAGAGGTGTTTTTAGTATTCTTTGATGGTAGTTTATATTTCTGTGGTGTTGGTGGTGATATCCCCTTTATCATTTTTTATTGTGTCTATTTGATTCTTCTCTCTTTTCTTCTTTATTAGTCTAGCTAGCGATCTATTTTGTTAAATTTTTTTTTTTTAAAAAAACAGCTCCTGGATTCATCAATTTTTTTTTTAGAGGGTTTTCGATGTCTCTGTCTCCTTCAACTCTGCTCTGATCTTAGTTATTTCTTATCTTCTGCTAGCTTTTGTCTTAGTTTGCTCCTGCCTCTGTGCTCTTTTAATTGTGATGTTAGGGTGTTGATGTGAGATCTTTCTAGCTTTCTAATGTGGGCATTTAGTGCTATAAATTTCCTTCTTAACACTGTGTTAGCTGTGTCCCAGAGATTCTGGTACATTGTCTCTTTGTTCTCATTGGTTTCAAAGAACTTCTTGATTTCTGCCTTAATTTCATTATTTACCCAGGAGTCATTCAGGAGCAGGTCATTCAATTTCCATGTAATTGTGTGGTTTTGAGGGAGTTTCTTAATCCTGAGTTTAATTTGATTGCACTGTGGTCTGAGAGACAGTTTATGATTTCCATTCTTTTGCATTTGCTCAGGAGTTTTTTACTTCCAATTATGTGATCAATTTTAGAATAAGTGCCATGTGACAGTGAGAAGAATGTATATTCTGTTGATTTGGGGTAGAGAGTTCTGTAGATGTCTATTAAGTCCACTTGATTTAGAGCTGAGTTCAAGTCCTGAATATCTTTCTTAATTTTCTGTCCTGTTGATCTTCTAATATTGACAGTGGGGTGTTAAAGACTCCCACTATTACTGTGTGGGAGTCTGAGTCTCTTTGTAGGTCTCTAAGAACTTGTTTTATGAATCTGGGTGCTCCTGTATTGGGTACATGTATATTTAGAACAGTTAGCTCTTCTTGTTGAATTGTTCCCTTTACCATTATGTAATGCCCTTCTTTGTCTCTTTTGATCTTTGTTGGTTTAAAGTCTGTTTTGTCAGAGACTAGGAATTCAATCCCCGTTTTGTTTTTGTTTTTTTGCTTTCCATTTTCTTGGTAAATTTTCCTCCATCCCTTTATTTTGAGCCTATGTGTGACTTTGCATGCGAGATTGGTCTCCTGAATACAGCACACCGACGGGTCTTGACTCTATCTAATTTGCCAGTCTGTGTCTTTTAATTGGGGAATTTAGCCCATTTACATTTAAGGTTAGTATTGTTATATGTGAATTTGATCTGGTCATCATGATGCTAGCTGGTTATTTTGCACACTAGTTGATGTGGTTTCTTCATAGTGTCATTGGTCTTTATATTTTGGTGTGTTTTTGCAGTGGCTTGTCCCGGTTTTTCCTTTCCATATTTAGTGCTTCTTTCAGGATCTCTTGCAAGGCAGGCCTGGTGGTAACTAAATCCCTCAGCATTTACTTGTCTGGAAAGGATTTTATTTTCCTTTGCTGATGAAGCTTAGTTTGGCTGGATATGAAATTCTGGATTGGAAATTCTTTTCATTTTTTTCATTTTTTTTTTGAGATGAAGTTTCACTCTTATCACCCAGGGTGGAGTGCAATGGTGTGATCTTGGCTCACTGGAACCTCTGCCTCCTGGGTTCAAGTGATTCTCCTGCCTCAGCCTCCTGAGTAGCCGGGATTATAGGTGCCTACCACAACGTCCAGCTTATTGTTTGTGTTTTTAGTAGAGGGGTTTCACCATGTTGGCCAGGCCGGTCTCAAACTCCAAACCTCAGGTGATTTGCCCTCCTCGGCCTCCCAAAGTGCTAGGATTACAGACATGAGCCACCGTGCATGGCCCACTTCTTTTCTTCAGGAATGTTGACTATTGGCCTCAAGTATCTTCTGGCTTGTAGAGTTTCTGCTGAGAGGTCTGCTGTTAGTCTGATTGGCTTCCCTTTGTAGGTGACCTGGCTTTTCTCTTTGGCCACCTTTAACATTTTTTCCTCCATTTCAACCTTGGAGAATCTGATAATTATGTGTCTTGAGGTTGATCTTCTCATGGAATATCTTAGTGGTGTTCTCTGTATTTCCTGAATTTGCATGTTGGCCTGTCTTTCTAGGTTGGGGAAGGTCTCCTGGATAATATCCTGAAGTGTGTTTTCCAGCTTGTTTCCATTCTCCCCATCTCCTTCAGATACTCCAATCTATCATAGGTTTGGTCTTTTTATGGGGTCCCATATTTCTTGGAGGCTTTGCTCATTTCTTTTAATTATTTTTTCTCTAGTTTTGTCTGCATGCCTTATTTCAGCAAGATGGTCTTCAAACTCTGATATCCTTTCTTCTGCTTGGTCAATTCAGCTATTGATATTTGTGTATGCTTTACAAAGTTCTCATGCTGGGTTTTTAGCTCCATCAGATCATTTATGTTCCTTTCTAAACTGGTTATTCTAGTTAGCAGCTCCTCTAACCTTTTATCAAGGTTCTTAGCTTCTTTGCATTGGGTTAGAACATGCTCCTTGAGCTCAGCACAGTTTTTTCTTACCCATCTTCTGAAGCCTACTTCTGTCAATTCTTCCATCTCATCCCCCGTCCAGTTATGCGCCCTTGCTGGAGAAACGTTGAAATTATTTGGAGGAGAAGAGGGACTCTGGCCTTTTGGATTTTCGGTGTTTTTTTGTTGATGGTTTCTCATCTCTGTGAGTTTGTCTAGTTTCGATCTTTGAGGATGCTGACCCTTGGATAGGGTTTTTGTGGGGACTTTTTGTTGTTGTTGTTGATGCTGTTGTTGTTGCTTTCTGTTTGTTTTTCTTTCAATGGTGAGGTCCCTCTTCTGTAGGGTTGCTGTGGTTTGCTGGGGGTTCACTTCAGTCCCTATTGATCTGGTTCACTCCCACGCCTGGCGATGTCACTCAAGAAGGCTGGAGAACAGCACAGATGGGTGCTGCTTTTTCCTCTGGGATCTCTGACCTTGAGGGGCACCAACCTGATGCCAGTAGGATTGCTTCTATACAGGGTGTCTCACAACCCCTGTTGGAGGGTCTCACCCAGTTGAGTGGCACAGGGAACAGGACCCATGTAACAAAGCACTTTGTCCCTTGGTGGAGTGGATGTGCTTCACTGGGGGAAAACCCCTTGTCTGGTCTGCCCAGATTCCTCAGCACTAAGTCTGAGGAAAGACTAAGTCTGCTGGTGCACAGGAGAAAAGGGTAAGTCTCCTGGTCTGCAGAGACTGCGGCCACCCCTCCCCTTAGGGGCTCAGGCCCAGGGAGATCTGGGTTCTGTCCCTGAGCCTCTGGATGGAGTTATTGGAGTTCCTTCAGGGAAGCCCTGCCCAGTGAGGAAGGATGAGTCAGGGTCAGGCCTGAAGAGACACTCTGGCCACAGTCTGCCACAGCTGGTGTGTTGGGCTATGGGGGATACGTCTTGGGACCAAGCTGTCCAGCCTCCCTGCCTGCAGCA
Source organism: Symphalangus syndactylus (assembly GCF_028878055.3). Taxonomy (NCBI): domain Eukaryota; kingdom Metazoa; phylum Chordata; class Mammalia; order Primates; family Hylobatidae; genus Symphalangus; species Symphalangus syndactylus. The sequence continues at coordinate 41,133,602 of NC_072429.2, forward strand.
GGGGAAAAGCATGGCCTGGGGCTATGGAGATGGATGCTGCCCTTCCCCAGCCCAGGGAGCTTAGCGTGTTAGGCAGTTGTGAGTTCCAGTGCTGGCCACTGCTCCTCCCGCAAGGAGCTCAAATGGCTTAGACAGCAGGCAGCTGCAGCTATGGTGCTGGTTGTCCCTCCCACTGGGAGCTGGGTAGGCTTAAGCAGATTCCAGCTGAGAGGCTGAGAGGCTGTTGAGAACCTGCACGGCTCCAGGATTGGGACCCCAGGCCTCTGTAGTGTGGGTTCACCAGTGGGATCTTCCAACCCATGGGTTGCACAGTTTCGTGGAAAAAGCACAGTTTCCATGCTGGGTAGCACACTCACTCAATACCTCCCTTGGCTGGGGGGTGGGGATTCCCCGTGTGGCTTTCTGGTGGTCTGCCACACCACCCTGCTCTTCCTTGCTCTCCATGGATTGTGCCAGCCTCCTAGTCAGTTCTGATGAGAGAACCTGGATACCTTGGTTGCCAGTGAAGGATTCACATGCCTATTATGGTTGTTTTCTTTTCTTTCTCTCTTTTTTTTTTTTGCCACGGAGTTTCACTCTTGTTGCCTAGTCTGTAGTGCAATGGTGCAATCTTAGCTCACTGCAGCCTCTGCCTCTTGGGTTCAAGTGATTCTCCTGCCTCAGCCTCCCAAGTAGCTGGGATTACAGGCATGCACCATCATGCCTGGGTAATTTTTTGTATTTTTATTAGAGACAAGGTTTCACCATGTTGGCCAGGCTGGTCTTGAACTCCTGACCTCAGGTGATCTGCCCGTCCCGGCATCCCAAAGTGCTACGTGTGAGCCACCGTGCTTGGCCATTATGATTCTTTTGCATAGGAGCCCCTGATCACCCCCGTTTCTAGTCTGTCATTTTGATCCCACCCTCTAATTTTCTTAATACTTGAAAGGGCTATTCAAATGTTCTATTTCATATTGGATAAGTTGTGGTAATTTATATTTTTTGAGAAATTGGTCAATTTCATCTAAGTTGTCAAATTTTGGTCAAATAGTACTTCCCTATTATCCATTTGGTATCTGCCTGGTTTTTAGTGATATCCCATTTTATTCCTGATATTGGCAATTTGTATCTTCTGTCTTTGTTCTTTGTCAGTCTTGCTAGAAGTTTAATTTTATTGATCTTTTCAAATAAGCAGTTCTTAGTTTTATTTTCTGTATGGCTTTTCTGCTATATCTCATTGATTTCTGCTCTTATCTTTATTATTTCTGTCTGCTGCTTGCTTTGGGCTTATTTTTCTCTTCTTTTTCTAGATCTTGAGGTGGGAACTTAGATTATTGTTTTGAGACTTTTTCTTTTATAATGTATGCATATAGTGCTATAAATTCTCTTTCTAACTGCTTTAATTCTGTTCCACACATTATGATGTGGTATATTTTCTTTTAAATTTAGTGTTTTTTTTTTTGTATCCCTTGAGACTTCTTTGGCTCCTAGATTATTGAGAAGTTTGTTGTTTAATTTCCAAGTGTTTGGAGATTTCCCAACTGTCTTTCTGTTATTGATTTCTGGTTTGATTCTACTGAGTTAGAAAAAACTCTGTACTATTTCAAGTCTTTAAATTTGTTGAGCTTTGTTTTCTGGCTTAGGATGTAGCCAGACAAAAAATATATATTTATATATATTTTATTTATTTATATATAAATATATATTTTATTTATATATAAATAAAATATATATTTTTATATAAATAAATGTATATAAATAAATTTATATATATTTATATAAATATATAAATTTATATATAATATAAATAATATATAAATATGTAAATAAATATATAATATATATTTATATATTATATAAATAAATATATAATATATATTTATATATTATATAAATAAATATATAATATATATTTATATATTATATAAATAAATATATAATATATATTTATATATTATATAAATAAATATATAATATATATTTATATATTATATAAATAAATATATAATATATATTTATATATTATATAAATAAATATATAATATATATTTATATATTATATAAATAAATATATAATATATATTTATATATTATATAAATAAATATATAATATATATTTATATATTATATAAATAAATATATAATATATATTTATATATTATATAAATAAATATATAATATATATTTATATATTATATAAATAAATATATAATATATATTTATATATTATATAAATAAATATATAATATATATTATATATTATATAAATAAATATATAATATATATTTATATATTATATAAATAAATATATAATATATATTTATATATTATATAAATATATAATATATATTTATATATTATATAAATATATAATATATATTTATATATTATATAAATATATATAATATATATTTATATATTATATAAATATATATAATATATATTTATATATTATATAAATATATATTATATATTTATTTATATATTATATAAATAAATATATAATATATATTTATATATTATATAAATAAATATATAATATATACATATATATTTATATATTATATAAGTAAATATATAATATATAAATATATATAAGTAAATATATAATATGTAAATATATATTTATATATTATATAAGTAAATATATAATATGTAAATATATATTTATATATTATATAAGTAAATATTTACTTCTATAATATATTTATATATTATTTATATATTTATATATAAATAAATATATAATATATAAATATATATTTATTTATATATTTATATATAAATAAATATATAATATATAAATATATATTTTTATATATTATATAAATAAATATATAATATATAAATATATATTTTTATATATTATATAAATAAATATATAATATATAAATATATATTTTTATATATTATATAAATAAATATATAATATATAAATATATATTTTTATATATTATATAAATAAATATATAATATATAAATATATATTTTTATATATTATATAAATAAATATATAATATATAAATATATATTTATAACATAAATATTTATATATTATATATATAATTATATATAATATATAATATAATATATATATAATATATTATATATAATATATATAATATATAATATAATATATATATAATATATAATATATAATATATATAATATATAATAATATAATATATATATATTATATATATATTATATATATATTATATATATATTATATATATAATATATAAAAATATATAAATAAATATATAATATATAAATATTTATTTATATTATAAATATTTATATATTATATATTTATTTATATAATATTTAATATATAATATTTAATATCATATATAATATATATTTAATATTATATATTATATATAATATATAATAATATAATATATAATATAATATTATATAATATTTTTATTTATTTATATATTTTTATTTATTTATTTATTTTATTTATACTTATTTATATATAAATAATTATTTATAAATAATTTTTATATATTATATAAATATTTATATATTTATAAATAATTATATATAAATTTTGTATTTATATATAAATAAAATATATAAATACATAATTTATATATTACATATATTTAAATAAAATATATAATATATATTATATATATTTAAATACAATATATTATATATTATATATTATATATTGTATTTAAATACAATATATTATATATTATATATTGTATTTAAATACAATATATATTATATATTGTATTTAAATACAATATATATATTATATATTGTATTTAAATACAATATATATATTATATATTGTATTTAAATACAATATATATATTATATATTGTATTTAAATACAATATATATATTATATATTGTATTTAAATACAATATATAATATATTATATATTATATTTAAATACAATATATAATATATTTATATTGAAATGAAATATATAAATATATGTTATATATTATGTATTTATATTTAAAATATATAAATATATGTTATTTATATATTATATATTTATATAAAATATATATATATTTCATGGGCACTTGAATGTTTATTCTGATGTTGTTGGGTAAAATGTTTTATAAATGCTAGTTAGATTTTTTCAATAGTGTTACTGCATTCTTCTATATCCTAGCTGATGTTCTATCTAGTTATTATACCAATTGTTGAGAGAATGTCATTGTAGTCACCACCTATAATGATTTCTCTATTTCTTCTTTGAGTTCTATGAATTTTTGCGGCACATATTTTGCAGCTCTGTTGTTTGGTGCATACACATTTAGGATTGCTATATATACATATATATATTTGATAAATCCTCTTATTATTATATAATGACTCCCTAGTACTTTTCTTTGCACTAAATCTACTTTAACTGTATTAATATAGCCACTCCTACTTCCTTTATTAGTGTTTGCATGATATATATACTTAAAATCTTTTTACTTTCACCCTTCCCACCCTTTCCCACTCAATCAAATATGTGTGATTATATTTGTTGTGAGTTTCTTCTTAATAGCATATGGTTGAGTCATGGTTTTTAAACCACTCTTCCAGTTTTTGACTTTTAATTTGTGTGTCTTGGCCATTTACATTTAATGTAATTATTGACGTAGGGTTTATGTTTTTTATTTATTTTTCTATTTTTTTCTTTGTTTTCTTTTTTAAAAACTTTCTTTAGGTATTTGGATACATTTTATAATTTGATTAATTTATATAATGTTTTTGAGTAAATTGTTTTATACAGTTTTTTAAAAAAATTAGGTGGTTGCTCTATATATTACATTATATATACATAACTTTAAAAAGCCTATTGATATGGTCGTTTTATCACTCCCAGTGAAATGTAGAAAACTTACCTCCATTTGCATTACTACCCTCTCCTGTTTATAATCAATTATTTAAATATTTCTTGTACATTCATCTGGGACCACATCAGAGAATGTTATAACTTTTTTCTACAATTATTAAACATAATTTAGAAGACTCAGAGGAGAGACATTTATTATATTTATTTATATTTTGCTTACCTTATTCTTTCTTTCTTGTTGATGTTCCAAAATTTCTTTTTGTTTTTTGAAATGGAGTCTCACACTGTTGCCTAGGCTAGAGTGCAGTGGTGCAATCTCGGCTCACTGCCACCTCTGCCTCCCAGGTTCAAGCGATTCTCCTGCCTTACCCTCCGGAGTAGCTGGGATTACAGGTGCCCACCACCACGCCCAGCTATTTTTTTGTATTTTTAGTAGAGATGAGGTTTCACCATATTGGCCAGGGTGGTCTCAAATTCCTGAGCTCATGATTCGCCTGCCTTGGCCTCCCAAAGTGCTGGGATTACAGGCGTGAGCCACTGCACCCAGCCCCCCTCAAAATTTCTTATTTAAATTGTTTTTATGTTTAGAGAATCTACTTCAGCCATTCTTTTAGGGTAGTCTGCTGGTGACTAATTTTTTCAGTTTTTGATCATCTGAAAATGTCTTGATTTCCCCTTAACTCCTGAAGGATATTTTTACTGCATATTTAGGATTCTGGGTTGATAATTCTTTTCTTTCGGCACTTGAAAATTTGCCACTTCCTGTAGCGTCCATGGTTTCTGATGATAAATCCACTGTTTTTCCCTTATAGGAAAAGTGATGTTTCCCTCTCACAGTTTTTTAAGATTTTTTTCTTTGTCTGTACTTTTGTTGAAGTTTGACTATGATGTGTTTTGATATGCATTTCTTTGGGTTTGGCCTGTTTAGAATCACTCATCTTCTTGAATCTGTAAAAGTATGTGTTTTGCCAAATTTGGGAAGTTTTCAACTATTGTTTCTTTGAATACTCACTCAAAGAGCCTCACCCTTTTTCTTCTCTCCTGGAATTATGATGACAGGAGTTAGGTCTTTTGTTTTAGTCCCACATATCTTGAAGCTCTGTTTACTTTTATCTTTCAGTTTATTTTCTCTCTGTTGTTCAGATTGAGTAATTTCTATTGTTGTATCTTCCAGTTTACCAATTGTTTCCTTTCCCCATTCTGATGTTGAGCCCATCTCTTGCATTTTTAAAAATTTTGGGCTGTTTTTTTTCAGTTCTAATTTTCCACTTGGCTCTTTAGATCTTCTATTTTTTTTGCTCAGATTTTCTACTTTCATTTGTTTCAAGTGTGTTTGTAATTGCTTACCAAAGCATTTTTGTGATGGCTACTTAAAAATGTTTGCCACATAATTCTAATGTGTCTATCATCTTAATGTTGGCATCCATTGCTTGCCTTTTTCCTTTCAGGTTGAGATCTTTCTGGTTCTTGAAATGAGTGATATTTTTATTGAAACTTGGATATTTTGGGTATTATGTTATGAATCTTATTTAAATGATTTGTTTTAGCTGGGTTATTGTGACATTACTCCAGCTGGGGAAGGGTGGGCAATACCTTGTTACTGAGATGTGGAGATAAAGGTTCCCACTCAATCTCTGTTGACATCTGAGGCAGTGGGTTCTCCTTTTACCACTTGATGGGAGTGGGAGTTCTGGTTTCCCATTAGACTCCACTGATATCACACTGGGAAGGGTAGGAGTGTCTTATTATTGCTCCCCATCTAGCCTCCACTGTCAGTATGGGTTTGGGGAAAGTCTTAACTCTTCACTAGGCTTTTCCTGGAACTACCTCAGTGGGGTGGGAAAGAGATACTTCCTTCTGCCAGGTGGGGTGGAAGTCCAGGCTCCTCACACAGTCTCCAGTGGGGCTCATTACCTCCTGGTGGGATGACACTTCCAACTCCCTACTAGGTCTTCTCTGACAACACCCTGGCAGGAGGATTGTCCCCCCGCCCTCCTCGACATTACATCCTGGTGAGGGTGAAAGTCTAGGCTCCCCACTCAGCCCTTGCCAGTATGGGTTATGGTGAGTCAGTTTTTTTCTCTGGTATTTAGCTGGAATACAGAGGTTATCTTCTAAACATTTCTGCCTCGCAAGACTGCTCCTTTCCTGGTCTTTTGCCTGGAGAGAGCATCCTTTTTAAAAAATTGTCTGTGCTTGTTGCTGTTTTCAGGCTGCCAGCTTCTCTAGTACCCGGCCTGGAATATGTGAGGCAAAAATAAAACTCAAGGAACTTACAGCAGTGTTGTTCTTTGGGTCCCAAGTTTCCTAGCTTCTTCACTCCACATTTCACAGTCTTTTTATGTATTTTTTTTTTTTTTTAATATATATCATCCAGGGATTTTAGTTTTACCACCACTGACTTTTTATAAGCTCAAATCTTTGCGTGCCTTCCTCTATTTAAGTTCCACTTTTCCTTTATTTCTCAGCAGAAGCATTACTTCTTCTAAGATGCTCATTCTGAGCCTGCACATGAGTTTGGGTCCCCTGTTATGCTCCCCCCTAGCACCCTATACTTCTTCTTATAATAACTGTTCAGGGCCTGTCTCGTCTGTTTGCCTGTAAACTCCTTGAGGGCAAAAGTTGGCCCCATCTTGAATAAATGAGTGACACCTTCATTTGTAAAGTAAGACAATTGAAATAGATGAGTTCAAAGTCTCAGTCTCTCTTTCTCTCCTCTTTTCCTTCTCTCTTCCTTTTATCTCTTCCTCTCTCCCATGTATCCTCTTTCAATTCTCTTCTCTTTTTCTCCACCACCCTCTAAATAATTCCCAAAATAAAATTGTTCCTGAAGTCTTCTCCTGAGCTCTGACAGCATTAGATTTTATCATGAAAAGAATTGAAATTTTGATCATCTGTTAGATGAATAAAGACATCTAATTATGGTTTTATCTTGCACTTATTTGAATACTAGGAATGTTTATTCATCTTGTCCACAACAATTGAGCATCTCCTATGTGCCAAGCTCTCTGGGTTCACAAAACAAAGTTTGTTTTCCCATGAAGCTGATGAAGTGTTTTTCATCTATTTATTGATCATTTACATATTTTTTTGGGAATTACCCTCCACATCAGTTGCGCATCTATCTGCTGCCCTCTGTCCCTTTACAGGGTTTAACAAATATTTTGCTCAGAAGTATGGAAGATGAAACACTTAAAAATCCTCTCCCCTATTCAGTTAGCATGTATTCTGGCTCACCAGATAGATCATAGAGTCAAACAAAAACCTCTTCATCAAAGAACAAGTCTGAATAGTCTACTCATTGTCACTAATTTTATATAATCTTAACTAATTCAGATTTGAATTCAAATAGTCACGTGAGGCTAATAGTCACTTGAGGCTAGAAGTCACTGTCTTAGATAGAGCTGTGTGTTCTTGGGCAAGTTACTCTCTGTGAGTCTTTGATTCGTCATCATTCTGACGAGGAGGAATAAATAAGAAAGGATGACAAATGCAAAGAACTCGATTAAAACATTAAAGAGAACAAAGGCCAAAGGCTTGTGATTTTTGGCACTTTATAACAAATGTGTGATCCCACTGTATAGCAACAGTTAAATACTATACATTGCAAGAGAGAATTGAAGGGCTGGATTTAATGAAACCATTTTAACAAGAACCAGTTGCAGTGTTAGGTTGTAATTGCAAAGGAACCTGCCCAGACTTTAATTTGTCATCTTGTTTTATTTTAAAATGATGCTCAATTTGCATTTCCCAGATGTCAGAGGCAGTGATGAGAGGTCCTGGGTGACAAACCTTTAATATCAGCAAGGTTTTAAACAAAACCTGGCATTTCTCTGATAAGCTAAAATTCTACTCACTTCAGAGAGAGCGCCAAGTAAGATTGTTTTAGTCTCACAATGTGGTCGATCATGCTGATCATCCATTTCACTTATTTCACACGTAATTGCAATCCCTTACATCTGTAGAGGGTGCTTTAGTTGATTAAGCACTTCCACATGCCTTATCTCATTTAATCCCTGAAGCAACCTTGTGAAGATGGTAGCAGGTAATTTAAGATGAAGGATCAAAGGCTCACAGTGGGCAAGTGACTTGTCCAGGAGCACGCAGGTACTAAGTGGCTAAAGAGGAATCACTACATGGCCACATATTTATCACGCCTTAAATGTAATTGCATAGTAATGTCATGTAATGCTAAATACACCAAAGATAAATGTCTTTATACTTCTTTCTTTTTTTTCTCCAGTCATGAAATATCTGTATACCTCTTGATTTATGCCTCTTTAGCACAAACTATTTTCTTTACACTATGTCATGTCATTGTCACAAATCTTATTTTCCCTCTTTCTCTGAGGTGGAGTAAACTATGTTATGACTCACTTGATGTGTTTCTGACTGTATATAAAAACACATCTTTGTAAAAGCCCTTTATTAAACTCCCCCCCAATTATCCAGTATGGCTATTCTATTTCTTGCTGTGATCTTGACTAATACAGTGTTGGAGTTAAGATGAGTTAGACTAATTGCAGCTTTTTTTTTTTTTTTTTTTTGAGATAGAGTCTCACACTGTCGCCCAGGCTGGACTGGAGTGCAATGGCTCAATCTCAACTCACTGCAACCTCTGCCTCCTGGGTTCAAGTGATTCTCCCGCTTCAGCCTCCCGAATAGCTGGGATTACAGGTGCCTGCCACCATGCCTGGCTAATTTTTTGTATTTTTAGTAGAGATGGGGTTTCACCATTTTGGCCAGGCTGGCCTCAAACTCCTGACTTCATGATCCGCCCGCCTCAGCCTCCCAAAGTGCTGGGATTACAGGCATGAGCCACTGTGCCCGGCTGTAGCTTTTAATCTGTGAAATGAAACATTTCCGTTAGCATCTGGGAAATAGAGAAACTCAAGTTCAGCAGGAGCCTTAAAAGCCTAAGCTTTCACATTAGTGAATCATAGTTCACGTGTTCCTTAGTCAGTCAGCCATTTACTATGTGATGAGACAAGTTATTTAATCACTCTGAATTTAAGTTTCTTCATTGGTAAAATGTAATTGATAATGGTATCTATTTATAGAGTCATTGTAAAAATAATTAGCATAGTCCCTGGCAGGTAGCGACTCAATAAAAGTTAGCCATGAAAATAAATTGTCTCTTTCTGGATTAAGAGATTGGCTGACTGGATTAGTGAGTAATCTCAATTTTTTCATAAAACATGCTAATTAATGCCCACAGCATCCTGAATAATCACTGCTAGTACACCTCACTTATTCATTGGTAGACTTTTGGTCTCAAAAGTTGAGTTATATGTTTCCCAAGGATAATTTGCATTAGTTCCCAAACCAGTTTACACTCGTTGCATTTATAATCATTTGATTTAATCACCTATTATGTAAACTGGTGCACTAGTTTCCTGTTGCTGCTTTGACAAAGCACCACAAACTTAGCGGCTTAAAACAACACAAATATAATATCTTACTAAAATCCTGGAGTCTGAAATGGGCTTCACTGGACTAAAATCAAGTTGTTGAGCTGGGTGCAATGGCTCATACCTGTGGTCCCAGCTACTTAGGAGGCTGAGGTGCGAGGATTGCTTCAGCCTAGGAGTTCAAGGCTGCAGTGAGTTATGATCATGCCACTGCACTCCAGCCTGGGTGACAGAGTGACTCCATCTTTAAAAAAATTAAAAAAAATCAAGACGTCGGCAGGGATGCATTCTTCCAGAAGCTCTAAGAGAGATAGATCTGTCCCCTTTCTGTTTTCAACTTCAAGAGGCCACCTGCATTCCTTGGCTTGTCGCTGGCCCCTACCTCCATCTTCAGTCCTTCCCCATAGCATCTGTAAGTTGCACTCTGGCTCTCCACCTCTCTTTTATAAGGGCCCCTGTGATTGGGCCTGCTGGATAATCTAGCATAGTATCTTCATGTTAAGATTCCCAATTTCATTATAACTGTGAAGTCCCTTCTGCCATGTGAGGTAACAGGCTCACAGGTTCCAAGGATTAGGGCATGGACATCTTTCGGGGACCACTATTCTGCTCACCACAACTGGTGACATTTGAGAGGAGAGAGAGGATATTTTTATGAACCCTACTTTCTTGCTTTTTTTATTGTTGGAGGTATATATTCAGGGTAAGTTTCTAGATTTGAGATTGCGGAGTTGTAAGAAAAATGCACATACAATTTGTTAGAGATAGCCAAATTCCCCCAACGTAAGAGTTGTATCATTTACATTCCCACCAGCAATGAATGAGAGTGCCTTACAAGCCTTGCCAACAGAATGTGTTGCCAAGCTTTTAAACCTTTTGCCAATGTGATAGAAGAGAAATGGTATCTCAGTGTAATTTTATTTGCATTTCTCTTATTATGAGTAAAATTAAAATAGTTTCATATGATTAAGGACCATTGTATGCCTTTTTAATGAATTTTTGGCTTGTGCCTTTAGCTCATTGTTTTATGAAGGCTTTAGTTATTTCCCCCTTTTAAGTTGTTAAATATATTAAAGATAATAGCTTTTTATCTGTGATACGTTTTGCAAACGTTCCAAAATGGCTCAATAATCCCATCTCCATGTATTTACTCCTTTGTATAGACCTCTCTACATTGAATAGTCCTGGTCTGTGCACCCAATAGGATATTTGGTACAAGTCTTGCACGTATCTGTAGTGTTTTTGTATAAAATAAAACTGTGGCTACAGAATCATGGTGTGTTTGTGTGCTTATTTTATATTCATGAATTTCTTTATATTTATGATACGTCGCATTCCTGGAATAAACTCTGCTTGGTCATTATGTATTATTTTCACAGTATGGTGATGAATTCTATTTGCTGGTAAATATTTACAATTTTTGCATTAGTATTTATAAGCTATATTGGTCTGTAATTTTATTTAAATTTTTGACAATCAAATTTAGGTATCAATATTATACTTGCTTCATAAAATGATTTTTGACAATTTTCCTTCATGTTTTATGTTTTGAAACAATTTTTGTAACATCGGGTCTCTCTGGTTATTGATAGTTTGGTCAAATTTCCTTGTGAAAACTTCTGCTCCTGGTGCTTTTTTGGGGGGTATAGCCCTGATACATTTTTTTTCTATAAAAGTTGATTTAAGCTTTCTAAACTCTACTTGAGTCAATGTTGGTAAACTGTATTTTTTAAAATAAATTATTAATTTGGGGCCAGGTGTGGTGGCTCACACCCGTAATCCCAGCACTTTGGGAGGCCGAGGTGGGCAGATCAGCTTAGAACAGGAGATCAAGATCAGCTTGGCCAACATGGTGAAACCCCGTCTCTACTAAAAATACAAAAATTAACTGGGCATTGTAGTGCTGTGCCTGTAGTCCCAGCTACTCAGGAGGCTGAGGCAGGAGAATTGCTTGAACCCAGGAGGTGGAGGCTGAAGTGAGCTGAGATTGTGCCACTGCACTCCAGCCTGGGTGACACAGAGTGAGACTCTGTCTCAAAAAAAAAATTATTAATTTGATACTGGTTTCTACTAAAACTACAAAAATTATCTAAGTGTGATGGCACACGCCTGTAATCCCAGCTACTCTGGAGGCTGAGACAGGAGAATCGCTATAACCTGTGAGGCGGATCTTATGTGAGGTGGAGGTTGCAGTGAGCTGAGATTGTGCTACTGCACTCCAGCCTGGGAGACAGAGCGAGACTCAGAAAAAATCCCAAATTATTTTCAGTTGAGTTTTTAAATTTTGAATTATCATATTCCTTATTTTATTGTATTATAATCTGAGAGTGTTGTCGGTGATATTTCTTCTCCTTGTGACTTACCGTTTTTTTTTTTACCTAATACTTGATCAATTTTGTAAATGTTCCATGTGTGCTAAAGAGGAAAATGTATTTTCTATTATCAGGGTTTAATGTTTGATACATTTCTATAAGATCTGTAAGATCTGTCTTATTGAGAATGTTGTTTAAGTCTATCAATGTTTTGTCTACTTGACCTGGTGTAGGATACTAAAGTCTATTTTTAGCGTGCTTCTATATATTTCTACTTGCTTCTCCTATAGTTTCTGCTTTATGCAGGTGGTTGCTCTGTTATTTGGTGCATAAATATTCCTAAATGTTTTATCTCTATCTTGAATTACAGATTTTAACATTAAAGTGCTTTTTTGTTACATTAAAAGGTTATTCTGGTTGGCATTCTACCTTGTCTTATGTCTGGATTGCAAACCCTGCCTTCTTATTAATTCTATTTCCTGTTATGTCTGTGTCCATCCCTTTAGATTTAGCTCTTCTGAATCACTGTTTTTAGGTGTGGCTCTTATATACATACTGGCTTTGATACCTGTTGGTGAGTTAATTCAGAAATATTTTTATTTTAAAAGATGAGTTAAGCCAATCCACAATTAACTAATATCCTTGTTATGTTTGATCTATACTCTGTCACTTTATTTCAGTTGTAGTTTTTATAAAACTGCTATGTGATTTTATTACATTTTCTGTTTCTCTATATGATGTGTTTGCTTTGCTCTTTAATTTTTAAAAATTTCTTTTGGTATTAGGATTAGGAATTTAGTGATAACATTTGTACTTACACCTTTTAAAAATTCCCTTCTCTGCTGGTTAGCCTTTATTCTCTGGTTTGTCAGTTTCTGACATACCCTTGACTCTTCCCCTTGATCTATACAATAGCTGTTCTCAAAATGTTCAGTAGGGGATTCTTGAAAGCCTTTCATGGAATCTGTGAGATCAAAACTATTTTCATAATAATACTAAGACATCATTTCACTTTTCTACTCTTCTTTTCTCATGAATGCATGTGAAAGTTTTCCAGAGGCTATATGGTAAGTGATGTTATCATTGCTCTGATGGCTAATGAAAGTGTGAAACACATATGAAAATCTAGCTGTCTTCTATTAAGGCAGACCTTAAAGGGATTTGCAAAAATGTGAAATAATTCTTGCTGCTATATTTTTTGAAAAAAAATTATATAATGTAATGAGTTTATTTTTTATTTTAAATTTATTATATTTTTATTTAATAAATTTATTATAAATTGTAAATTTGTTATATTTTTATTTAAAACCTTTCAAATTTAATTTCTAATATGGCAGATATATCTACTTTATAATAGATATAACTCATGTAAACAAAAACTTTCTGAGGTCCTCAAAAAGCTTAGAAGTGTAAAAGATTTCAGAGGCCAAAACATTTGAGAACTGGTTCTGTACAACAATCAATACATTTATTCTCCTTTCCAATTCCCCTCTTTTCTTTCACTTTTTTTTTTTTTCCAGATTACTTTTATTTTACGGGAGCATATGACATTTTATGTTATTCTTCTACCTTTGTCTCTATTTTTGTTTTAGTCTTAAATCTAAAATTAAATGTATTAAGTCCTCACTATTAACCCTTTTACCTAAATTTTCACAGTGATAACATGGATGGATGAAACTAATCCTTTAGTATTTTCTTCAAGAAGGAGTCATGAATACAGGACTCTCCAAGTTTTTACATATGTGAAACTAGTTTTTATTTATTTATCTTTTTAGACCTTGATCTTGAAGAACAGCTTAGCTGAATATAAAATCTTTGGTTCACATTTTTTTTCTCTTGAATTTCTTGCAAATACTGCTTGCTTCTTGCCTTGATCTGTACGTTGCTCTTGAGAAGTCTGATGCTAACAATTCTGTTGCCATTGTAAGATTTTTTTTTTCCCTTCTGGGAGACCTGAGGGTTTTTTTTTTTTTTTTAATTATCTTCAATGTCTCATAATTTTACTGGAATATATCTGAGGGTTGACTACTGTGGGTGAATTTTCTCAAGTATCTGTTGGGCCCATTTAGTATGTGGATTTAGATTTTCTATAATTTCCTGAACATTTTCTGAAATTATATTTTAAAATATTAGTTCTATTACATTCTTTTTTCTTTTTCAGAGAGTTCGGTTACGTGTAATTGGATCTTCTTTGCTTGTCCTTTATTTAAATCACTTTCAGACTCTTCATGTTTTATTTTTATTGTCTCGTTTTTCTGCTTTTCTTCATTTCCTCTTATCAGATGTTCATTTGCATATAATATTCCTTGGGTAATTTGTAATTTAATTTTTCATTTTTCTGAGAAGATTTCTTTTTTTTTTTTCAATCAACTCTTACTTAATTTCTTTCTGTTTTATGTCCATTTCTGTTCCTTAGATTTTGATGATCTGATTTAAGGTGTTTTTCATATTCCTACATGCATGTTTGAAGACACTGGATTTAGTTTGGGGTATTGCACTGTAGTTTCTTTGGCTTTGTAGTTGTTTTGGAGGTTGGAGGGGGAGGAATTTTATCATTTTGAATGTTTCAATTTTAAGTTTCCATTTTATCCTTCCAGTAGGTTTGTACAAACGTGGATTCTTTTTCAGTCTTTATTTTGTGAATCAGGTTGGCAATCCGGGGAGATTATAAGCATTTAATTCAAGAGGTCCTTCTTCTATCTGTGTAATGAAGTGGAGCTTCTTCAGTGGATATCGATCTGTCATTATGTATGAATATATGTATGCATGCACATACGTATGTATTCTCTCTCTCTCTTTCTCTCTCTCGTAATGGGAAAGTTACCATTTATCTCCCAATACTTTTACTCCCTTTTGTCTTGTAGGATTCCGTTTCTTTTACATGCTTCTCTTCACCATCAAAACTCCGAAATGTTTTTCTTTATACTGTCTTTTTCTCAAATTATTGTGCCCTTCTGAGGCTGCCACCTTGAGTCCTACACATCTTAAAGCCTGTAGTCACTCTTCTTGTTAAATTTTTTCATGATTAGTGTAGGCCTTCTCTTTCTCAGGGTGATTTTAATTTAATCTTAGGCATGCTACTCCCCTTTTTCTCTTCCCACAGTTATCCTGGACTTCCACATTCTCTACAAATGCTTTCAGGGGGAGCTAGTGTTCTCTATCTTCCAGTTATCCTGAAGGTATGTGTCTCCTGTGGTTTTATTTGTTCTGTTGTTAATCTTTATAGTTTGGAAATGTTGTCAAGTGATTCAGATTTAGATGGCCATCATTATCCTCAGGACACCCAGAAAGCAGAACTCTTTAAATTTGATGCAATCAAATCAGTCACCTTCTTTTTCCCGTATAGTGTATGCTTTTATTTTATTTCATTTATTTATAAAGTCCAAGACATTTTCCTCAGTTAACTTTATAGTTCTACCTGTTACCCTCACATCTAACACTTATCAAGAGTGGCCCTTTTCATGTAATATTATGGAGAAAACCAGTTCTATTTTTCACCACGTAATAAACATTTTTTCCGATACCTTCTCTTAAACAATCAAATCTTTTCTTAATTATTTGCATTTTGTCATATGTCAAGTATTCAAACACACTAGTGTGTTTCTCTGCTATTTATTCTGTTCCATTGGTCTATTTGTTAATTTTTATGGCTTAATAAACATATCTTAATATCTAGAAGCTTGCCTTTTAGTTTTTTGTTTTATGGTTTACTTAGCTAAGCATGGGTCTTTATTCTTCTATGTAAATTTTAGAGCAAATATGATAAATTTCTCAAATGCATTCAAGTTGAAATTTAACTGGGAATTTATACATTAGTTATGGGAAAATTTATGTCTTTAAAATTATTATTTTATTCAAGTTATGGAAGATCTTTCCATTTATTCTAATCATCTTTTACGTTCTTTATTAGATTTTAGGATTGTTTTCTGGAGAGATATTCAGTTTTGTCACTTAGGTTAATTCCTAGATATTTCATAGTTTGTTGCTTTATTTTTTATTTTCAAATTGGTTGTTGCTGGTATTGAGGAATACTATTGATTTTTGTAGGTCAATCATATATCAGCATCATTGCTAAGCTCTTATTTTTTCTAATAGCTTGTCTCTAGGTTCTGTTGTTTTTCCTAAGTAGATGACCGTATGTAATCTACAGATAATGCCTCTACTTTTTCACTGTTGCATTTGAGCATTTTATTTTGCATTCTTGGATGAAACAAAAATAAGAAAATTCAGCAGTGTCAGATTTGCTCTTTGCTTTCCATGAACTTCAGTTATCCTTACTGTCACTCTCCAGGGTGATTATTTAAAAGTCGACAGTAGCTATATATAATTTTAATGTAGTATAATGTCAAAACCCATTATGAATCCAGAAAAGTTATTCTCACCATTGAGAAGAAAATACTCAGCCTCTGAAGGACAAATGAACTAAGGAGGAGAAACACTACCCTGCAATCCTCTCATTTATATTACATCTGTTGATAGTATTGATCTTAGCACTTCGGTTAGCTAACAAAAATGAAATATCAGGGCCCATTTTACTTACTTTATTTTAATTTATAATATTTTATTATAATTTTACTTGAAGTTTTAAATTTTTATTATAATTATTTTTAATCTAATTTATTATATTAAATAATACAAGAAATAAAATTGTAATTGTATTCAAATCATATGATTCAAATGAAATAGAACTAGGCAGAAAGAAACTCCCTTTATTGTCTTACATACTTCCACCTCATCTTTCTTCTACCACTACCAATTTTCTGTGCATCGTTTTATCCCCTTTCTTTACTCAAATACATGCGTATATATAATAAGACTTTTTTCTTCAGTTATTTTAAAAACATTATTTATTGAAACATAACTCACATACCATAAAATTCACCATTTTAAAGTGTACAGCTGAGTGGGTTTTAGTATATTCACAAAGTTGAGCAACCAGCTGTAACTACTGTCTAATTTTCAGACATCTTTATCACCCTCAAAGAAACCTCATGCCTGTTAGTAGTCACTCTCCATTTCCCCCTCTCCCCAGCCTCAGTCAACCATTAATCTACTTTCTGTCACTAGGGATTTGTGTGGGCCAGACATTTCAGAGAAATAGAATAAAATAATATGTGGCTTTCTTTAATGTAGCTATGTATGATTTATTAAAATAAGCATTAATGGGATCATAATAAGCATATTTTTCGGATTCTCTTTTCCCTTAATATTTTTTCCATATCTTCTTATATAGTTTCACGTACTTATTTTTAATAGCAGTATAGTGCACACAGACTAGATGTATCATACTTTATTCACACATTCCATTATTGATGGGTATATGAGTTGTGTCAGTCAATATCAACAATCAACTTTGTGTTCATACATATAGTGTGCAGGTGCAAGTGCCTTGTCCAGAAGAGAAAATAGAGCAAAATGGAAATAATAATAGGACACACTCTAAAAAGTTATTGTGCAGATAAAACAAGACAATACCAGTGCTGAGAGCAAAGCCAGGCACATAGAAAACTCTCAATAAATGCTAGCTGTTATTAATATTACAAAAATATTCAGATCTTCAGTAGCGTAGAAAATGGTTATAATATAATAGTAAGTGTAAAAATCAAGCCAGTAAAATAGCATATATACTTTGGTTGCAATTGTGGGAAAACTATGTCTGCTTATGAATAAAAACTCAGAGGAAAGATGAATACGTGAAAACTGCTTTGTTATGATGGTATCATAGATTGCCTTTTTATGTTTTCAAAATGTCTTTAATGTTATAACAGTATAAAATTAAAAAGAAATATATAGATAGAAGAAGAAATCTTGACTTGCCTTTGAAGATGAGAAAGAGGTTTCTGAGCACCCTCAGACTGGGGCCCCACCCCAAAACAAGGTGGCTCTGATATGGAAGTGTCAAGACATGGTAGCTCACCATGATTTCTTCTCAGTGAAGGATTCCTGGTGGTTTTCTCTTCCTTTATGATAAACATCTTTGCTTTGTCTCCTTGGTCTTCATCGACCCATCCTTTCAGTAGACATTTGTGGAGAGCCCACCATGTGCTGGGCACTGTTCTAGTCACTACATATACAATGATGAACAAGACAGGAAAGATTTTGGATTTTACATTCCAATAGAAGACTTAGACCAGGGGTGTCCAATCTTTTGGCTTCTCTGGGCCACATTGGAAGAAGAAGAATTGTCTTGGGCTACATATAAAATACATTAATACTACCAATAGCTGATGAGCTAAAAAAAAAAAAATCGCCAAAAAAAATCTCATAATGTTTTAAGAAAGTTTACAAATTTGGGTTGGGCCACATTCAAAGCCATCCTGGGCCACGCGCAGCCAGAGGGCCATGGGTTGGACAAGCTTGATTAGACCTAAACAAATAAATAAGAAAATAGACAATGCTACTTGCCATGCAGATAATTAAAATACAATGATGTGATGATATTGTACTTGGTGACTACTCTAGATCGATGGTCAAGAAAGCCTTCTCTGCAGAAGTAACAGTTTATCTACTGAGCCTAAATGACAAGAAGAAGCCATCCATGGGACACTCATAGGGAGAAACATTTCTGGAGAGTGACTAGCACACGCAAAGGCTTTAAGGTGGAAGCAGTGTGGTGGGTGTGAAGTACAGAAACCAGTGTGGTTGGGCAGCGGTGAGTGAAGTGGGAGCAGAATGAGGTCAGAGAAGAAGACAGGCATCCAATCATGTGGGTGGTTGTAAGCTAGGGTGGGAAGTTTGGATTTCATTCTAAGTGGGATGGAAGCATTGGATGATTTTTAAGTATGAGAGTAACTTGATTGGATTTAAGTTCCAAAAAGTTCACTGGCTATTCTGCAGAAAATGGATTTTAGTAAGATTGGAATCAGGGAGATCAGTTAGAAAGTATAGCAATAGTCTAGGCAAGAGGTGATGGCAGCTCAGATTAGGGTAGTAGAAGTAAAGAGGAGAAATGGCTGTTGGGATTCATTTGAAGACAAGTTAACTAGATTTGCTATTGCATTGATTGTGGGGGATAAAGAAATAAAGGGACTGAAGATAAACTCTAGATTTTGGGCTTCAGTAACTCGGTGAGTGGAGATGCTATTTATTCTGAAGATAACTGAAGAATTCCTGGGGAATAGAAAAGTTCTGTTTTGATAATAAAAAAGCAAACATTTCTATCAGAAATACAAACAGAAATGACAAATAAAGGGTTGATTGTATGAGTGTGGATTTCCAGGAGAGATATTGAAGTCTTCAATACAGATGTGGTATTTAAATCCATGGCATTGGGAAGGCTCGCCTAGATGGAGTATGTAGATAAAATGGAGAAAGAGGTCCAGGATTAAGTTATCTACATACTCCTAGATGGAGTATGTAGATAAGATAGAGAAAGAGGCCCAGGATTAGCTGCTGAGTGGTTAGGAATAAGCGGAGCCCAGAAAAAAGACTGAGAGAAGCTAATGAAGTAGAAAGAAGAGCAGGAGAGAGAGATGGCACAGAAGCAACAAGAAGAAAGTGCTTCAAGAATGCAGGTGAGTTAACTGTTAAGTGCTTATTGAAAGGCCTGGTAAAATGAAAGGAGAGAAAGGGAGTTTGGATTTGGCATCAAGAAGGAGACTTGTGAACTTACGACACAGATATTAGAATCAGACAAAATTGGATTTGAATTTGAACTTCAAAGATCGGTTGTAAAGGTTAAATGAGGTGAAATATATGAAATTACTTAGCACTTAATAGGAACTTAACCCATATTATTTCCTGGAAAGGGAGGATTCTTGAAATATTCTAGGGAAGAGGTCCCAGCTTCCTGGTGTTTTGTTTTTGAAGCTCCGGCTTCAAAAACGATTTGATTCTTATTTTCAAAGCAGGGAATAGGGTTTATTGACCTGGAGGGAAGATACTTCAGGGAAGTTACTTCTGTCCAAGAAGGATATTAATACAAGTTTATTCCCTTGGAGTCCCTTGGGGAGTTCTTCCTAGCTCTTGTTTGGTTCCTTGGGCATTTGTGCTTGTTAAATCTCGGTCATGAAGTTTCATGCCAATCTGTCACACTTATTTAATTCTAACATAAACAGAGTGGATTGAGGCTAAAAGTGATTGGTGTTGTGCCTAAAACATTGACCAAACACCACAGAGGAGCCTATTTCATTACCATATTCATGCTATCTTCCTGAGAACATCTTGCTGGGAGTTGGGGAGGGGACGAGAGGGTAAAAATAAAGGTTTATTGTTTACAGGTGCAGTCATCAGGCACTCAGTTCAGTTCTTGTCCCAAAATGTTGGCTCTAGAGTTAGCCAGTTCTTAGTCTGCTATAGACTTTTTTTTTTTTTAGTTTTTGTTTATGTGAAAATGTGCTTGTTCCACATGCATATTTGAAGAACAGTTTCACTGAATATAGAACTCTAGGTGACAGGTTTTCTCCCCCTCTTTCAGCAGTTTAAAATGTAATTCCATTGTCTTCTGGTATATATATATGTGCCAGAAGAACTCTCATACAGGCAAACTCTAAGAATGATATGTGACTTTATATATATAGTGTATATATATATACACAGACACACACTGTATACTTTATATATAGTATATATATTATATATAAATATATATTATATATTTGTATACTATATATACTTTATGTATATAAAGTATATATACTTCAGTGTATGTATATAAAGTATATATATACTTCAGTGTATGTATATAAAGTATATATAGACTTCAGTGTATGTATATAAAGTATATATAGACTTCAGTGTATGTATATAAAGTATATATAGACTTCAGTGTATGTATATAAAGTATATATAGACTTCAGTGTATGTATATAAAGTATATATAGACTTCAGTGTATGTATATAAAGTATATATAGACTTCAGTGTATGTATATAAAGTATATATAGACTTCAGTGTATGTATATAAAGTATATATAGACTTCAGTGTATGTATATAAAGTATATATAGACTTCAGTGTATGTATATAAAGTATATATAGACTTCAGTGTATGTATATAAAGTATATATAGACTTCAGTGTATATATATAAAGTATATATATATGTAAAGCACTTTAAAAATGTAATTCCATTGTCTTCTGGCATATATATATATACAAGAGAACCCTAAGAATGACATCTGACTTTATATATATATATATATATAAATACATAGTGTGTGTATATATATAATGTATACATATATATATATATATATATAAAGTCAGACATCATTCTTAGAGTTCTCTTATATGTAATGTTCCCCTTCTCACTTACCACCTTGGCTGCTTTTAAGATTTTTCTCTATATCTTTGGCTTTTAGTAGTTTAACTATAATGTGTCTAGGTATGTTTTTTATTTGTGTTCAGCTTGTTTAGGGTTAGCTAAGTTTTTTGGATCTGTACTTGATTTTGTCATTAATTTTGGAAGATTGTGATCATTATATTAATTTCTTTTGCTTCATTCTCTCTGTCTGGAACTCCAGTTATATGTTTGTTAACTATCTAATATTGTCCCGCAGTTCTGTGTTGTTCTTCTCTTCTTTATTTCCCCTCATTCTATTTTCTGTATGTATTTCAATTTAGACAGTTTCTATTGACCTATCTTTAGCTTGACTGACCCTTTCCTCTGCTTTGATCAGTCTTCTGATAAGCCTATCAAATATATTCTTCATCTCTGATATTTCATTTTTCACTTTTCATGTTTCCATTTTTTCATGTATGTGTTGAATTTATATATATAAATAATAACTTTCATCTCTGCTGAAATACCCTGCTGTTGTCTACCTTTTCCACTAGATCCTTTGACATATTTATATTGGCTCTTTCAAATTTACTGTCTTATATTTTCAACATGTGAGCCATATCTGGGTCTGCTTCCATATACTATATTCTCCCTTGATGGGCTACATTTTGTTGCTTTTTCACATGCCTTATATTTTTTAAAATTGTATGCTGGATATTATATATAAAAGAACAGTAGCAGCTGAAATAAATGCTATTTATCCTTAAAAAAGGGTATTGCTTCTTTGTGTGATAGGCTGCTAGTGTAGAGGGCTGAGTCAGTCTAATTTATCAGTGGCGTGCTAGTTGATGTTTAACACCTGGATCTTTGGAAAGAAAAGAAGTCTTGGCTTACAGCATTTGCTGATTTCTACCCTTGCCAAATTCAAACTATCAACATGATGTCACGGAACAGAGAGTTGGGAGAAGCACAGTAATATATTATTATGTAGTATTTCTAATATACAAATACAATAGATGTAACTTCAAGAATATATATAAAATTATAAAATACAGTAAAATCATTAGGGAGTGATGAGTTTTAAGTATTTATTACCTTTTAAAATGTAATTCATTTATTTAAGTGTATATAATTTAATAGTGCAGGTATTTAACATTGACTCACAAAATTACTGAACATTTGACAATCAGCTCTTTCAAGCCAGTACATGATGGCTCCAGCACACCAGCGTTAGCTGATCATAACAGGGCTTTGCTGTTGTTTTAGTTAAATTTAGTTCGCCACTGGATTCAAATGATCTGTGGGCAGCATCAGGATTCTCCCTTCAGTAGGGTTTGGGATTTGAGTAGAGGGAATTTCTGGAGATAGCTTTGTGTTTTGTAGTGCAGCTACCAGCGTTCTGAACCACGAGAGAGCTCACTTTGCTTTGCAGTCTGGCTGCCAACTTACTGGGTCACTGGGGCATTCTCCTTGCTCTTCAGTCCTGCCCCTGGCTCTCTGTACCCCACTGTGCTACCCTGCCTCTGCCTGTGGTAGTGCACTCAGTGAAGCCCAGAGTGCCTGTGAGCAATTTCTCTCAGTCCTCTTGCCCCCACGCCCCACGCCACCTACAGCCATAAGTACTCAGTTAGGGACTGGAGTGCATAGGAGGGATTCTTTCAGTTCTCCTACTCTGCCCTCAGCCTTCAGCAAACACTACACACCTGCAACTCAGGGAGAGTCTCTCGCAGCTCTCCACTCTGTCCCCAAATTTCCATGTAAGCACCCAGTGAAGGTCTGTGGGAGAGACTTGGCAGGTGGCTGCAGATTTGTGGCTGGGGCTCCTGGAGATACTAAGCTCTCCTGATAGCACTCACTTAGCCTTTAACAACTTAAAATGGTTCAGATGGTTCTTCTTATCCAAATCAATGGCAGCTTCCTCCTCATTTCACCACTTCACCAAGGATGAAAGCAGCCATGGGTATCTTCTGTCCTAGCAGGAGCTCACTATTTTCTGGACTTTGGTTCTTCTGGATTTCTTTGCAACCCAAGATTTTTAATGGCCTCCACAAAACTGCGATTTTGTAGGTCACTGTCCTGTTCTTTTTGTTAGAATGGCAACAACACTCTTCTATGACCTCCTACTTTCTAAGTGAAAATGAAATTTTCTTGATTCAAACTCTAAGCATGATTTTTGTTCTGTAAAATTGTGTATTGGTAGTTGGAAAATTACTTCTAAAAGCGGGCAGATGGTAGACATCGATCCTCTTGAATACTTGGGTTCAGGAAATTAAAAGGGTTTGAGCTGCGGGTCAAGGGGTGTGAACAAAGATAAGTGAAATTGCAGCGTATAGCTTCATGGTATGTGTGGCAGAGATTACTTATTGTCTATTCTAATATTATCCTCTTAGAAACAGAACCCTGTGTGCTTAGCTGAACGCATGGCCACCTGAATAAATTCTGTATTCCTCAACCTCCCTTGCAGAGAGGTGCAGCAATGTGTTTGAGTTCTGGTCTGTGAGTTGTAAACAGAGATGTCTTATGGCAGCTTCTGGGAAACCTCTGTAAAGAACCTTCTTTTTTATCCCTTATTCATTTCTGCTACTTGGCACGCAGATGAAATGGCGTGAGCCTCAGTGACATTTTGGACCAGGCAGTGACATTAAGAGTGAGTGTCACTCTTGTAGAACAGTAAGAACAAAAGTGTCTGAGCCCTGGCATCATGGACACTTATGCTATGTCTGGATTGCCTGCCTCCTGACTTCTTTCATGGGAGAGAATAGTTCATTCTCTGTTTTAGCCATAGTTCAGGGGAGAAGAATTCCTCTGACATGAAGCTAAACCTATGTCTGACTGATTTGGTAGGTAAACTAGAATCATGCAATCAGAATCTTAGAGCTAGAAGAATCTTTTAATAGCACTTAAGTCTATTTCCTACTTTTTTAAAAAAGGGAAAAATGGAGGCCCAGAAAGGTTAATTGTTTTCTCAAGGTTAATGACAGTTTGCTTTAGATAGCACTTGGGAAAATATCCCACATAGGCCTAGGATTTATTAGTACAGCTATGTAACACAATTTTCTTCTTATAGAAACATAAGTAGTACTAAAGGTAGTAAATATTTTTATATTTATCATATATATAACATATTTATGTATATCAGAGATAAGTAAAATATTGTGCCTTAAGCAAAGTAGACAGTGTCTTGGCACACATCCAGACCTTCATGGAGGAAAAATTAATAGTACCTAGTAATTGCTTGGAAGAAGTTCCTTTGGATTAGAAATCCTCTTCCATCATCCTTTTACTAAGTATAGATTCTGAAATAGATTGGCAAGAAATTTGTCCCTTTCCCCAAAAAAGCAAATTAAAAAAACCCCATAAATAGATTTAAATATTAGGTCTCTCTTCTCCAGGGACAGAAATTAAATGGGTTGGAATAATCCCTCTTTATTAGAAGAAAACTGGAATTGACCTCCAGAAGTTTTATTGCAAGATCACATTCAATTCCTCTGATCTCATCTGCTCCAGTCTCTAAGGGAGTGATCACAGCTTTGGGATCTGGGGCCTTCTGAATGAGGAGCTAAAAATGGGGTTGGCAATTGTTACTATCTACATACTATTTGAGCATTACATTTGAAAGAGAATAAGAAGTATGAAAATCTTTAGGTTGGTGATTGGCTCCTATCTCTTGATGTTCTAAAATTCCTATCTCGTTATTATTAAAAAATTGAAAAATTGTCTAGGCCAAACAGAGCAGACACACTTCATTTTGTTGTTTTTTAAAAAAATACAGATCTAGGACTAGAACCTGCTTTTTCTTATTCCCATCAGAATGTTCATTCCACCTGATGGAATCCAACAACGCGATTAGCCACCAGTCTTGCACTTGCATGATGAGGCGGTTCTGATGTCTAATTGCGGATGGATCTGGAAGCTCCCCGTGCTCCTGCTGTCTCCCACCAATCTCACCAAAGTCAGAAACTCCACAAGTAGAAAACTATTCCTTGGTTTCCATTAAAGTGTAATCACCTGGGAGAGATAGCACAGAAAGCCACATAATTATTTGCACTTTGAAATGATTGTGGCTATGGGTCCCTTCCTGAGAGAGGTATTGGTGAAGAAGCAAGAAGAGAGGATTAACTGTAGGTCCCTGGGGAAGGGAAGCTGAGCACTACTGAGATTCTCAGTGGGTGGGCTTCGGTAGGGTTTGGTAGGCCGTCCAGGAAAAGACGCAAGAATAGCAACTGTAGGTCTTGCCCTATGCTAATTTTGCTCAAGGTGGTCTAGCAATCAGGTCTAGGGCTGTCAGCCATGTTTATTCCATAGGATCAGGGCTGGAGCAGCTTTCTCACTCAGGTGCTTGCCACAGCAAAGCTCATGCATCTCACAACCTTTGTGTAGTTTTCTGGCCATATATAGAGGCAGCTGTAGACAATGTCTTTGATGCCAGCTTGCTAGGGGAATTTTCCACAAAAGCACACGAGGATTTGTCCCACCCGACTGAGAATGCTGTTTTTCTGGATGGATCTCTATTTATGCGTGAGGAAACTTGGCACTGGCATAGCGGTATTTTATTTTTCTTTTTTGTTTGGTTTTATTTTGTGCTTCAGAAATAGAACAGATTAAGCATTACTTGCTTTTGAAGGCTCAGCTCTCCCTACAGCATGACTTCAAATGTTGTTCTCCCCAGGCAAGAACCGGGGGAAAACACATCTTCTAGCTTTTGTTGAAAGCAATGCAAATGTAGAGAATAGTTGAGAAAAATTTTCTGTTTAATTTATATGTCTTTGAAAATCTTTTTTCCTACAAAAATAATGCTTAAAGAAATTAGAATAAATCAGAAAACATACATACAAGAAAAAACAATACAATGGGATGACAACTAAAATGATGTAATAAAATTACATTAGAGCTGGACGGGACCTTAGAAATAATCTGAATCAATAAATATTTTATTTTATAAATGATCAAACTAGTTCCCAGAGAGGTTAAGCAACTTGCTTAAGGTCACACAGCCAATAATAAGAAGAGTTAGAATCTATCCTTTTTTTTTTTCCTTGATTAATCATTTTCTTACTGTACTACTGGTTTTCCAAAATTTCTTTTTTCCTTTTTAGTGATGAGACTGTTTCTGTAGGTCAAATTTTACTCTGAAGCCCAACATATAAAACAGGGATGTTCCAGTTGGATGGAAGCAGGTGTGGAGGGGAAGAGTGGGCCTGTTCTCTCTACCCCCAACCACCCCAAGAATGCTTTGGAGACACCCCAATAGCACATCTCAAATTTCCTAGAGCAACATCAGATACATTGAATAATCATTGCATTATATTATTCAGTCATTTATTTATTCAACAGCTATTTATTGAGTGTTTGCTATGTGCCAGGCATCTTTTGAACAAGGCAAGATTGTGTGGGGTGGGGGCTGAGGTCACGCAGCATGCTGGGTGTCTCCCAGGCTCTGTCTCCTTCTTGTCTGTGGCAGCCTTTGCATGCTCTCCTTGTGGTTTTGGGTATACAGTACTTCATAATTTGAATAGGGACAATACAATGTCCAAATCAGGAAGATTTGGATTTGACTTGATCTGAATAATTTTTTTGTCTGTCTTTATTTTGAAAAGATCCAATATTTCTCAGTGTTCATTCAGAGCCTTTTATTTCTCCTTAGCTGGTAGTGGACTTGGTAGTTGCCCTGAGACTAATTTCTATTTCCACTTGTATCAGAGAGGAGAAAATTGTCACTTCTAAAGGCTAGCACTTCAGTACCTTATGGATAAGCTTCTTAAGGAAACTAAACATACTAACTTAACAGAAATTTTTTAAAAAGTCTCATTCCTGGTGGACACACTTAAGGATCCTATACCTTATTGTCTATCGTGGTTTATTATAAGCTTGGAGCTCGTAATACAGAAATTACCTTCTTTCCGACATTACTGGCGTGCTCAGATTCCAAAGGTCAGCTGAGCCTTTTACAGGTTGGCCACTTGGCCCTTCATCTCCCTTCAGTCCTGACACAAAATCAAGAGGGAGAGTGCAGTCACGATCATCGGGGTCACATCCTGACTCTGCTGCTCACTGCAACTTGCTTGCTATGGATCTTGGGCAAATTATTTAGCTTCCCTGAGCCTCAGCTTCTTCACTGATATATTAATAAAATGCGTATAAAATCAGAGTCATTGCGGCGATTAAAAGAAAAATAATCGCATCACAGTGGCACAGTGCCTCACCCACAGATGCTTAATAAATTTTTTCACGTCCTCATTTCCTTTGAATCTGAAGGACACTTGAGTGACTTAAGGATTGTGTCAAATGCAGATTCAGAATGAGCAGGCCTGAGGATGAGGCCTGAGATGCTGCATTTCCAACAGGCTTCCAAGTGTTAACTTGCATGCAAGGTCCTAGGAAAGGATGTTTAGTCACCGTGAAGTCCAGGCATGTGATTGAATCTTTGCTTTGCCAGCTGCCAGGTGGATGATCTTCATTAAGACACTGCGTCTTTCTGAGCCTCATTTCTCAACTGGGGTTATTTATGTTTCATAGGTAACATGAAGACTTAAAATGAGATAACATTTTAATGGTGCCACAAGTATAACACTGTTATTGTTATTTTATATTTCAGTCATATTAGACTGAACAATGCTGACACTGAGAGAGTGACCTGCAGCTATTGGCAGAGTGAGCAGATCTTTCAAACAGCACCTAGTGTAGTGCCTGGTGCACAGGAGGTGACCCACGGACATTGAATTGTATCTCCTCTATGAAGTTCATATGGGTGGAGGCTAGATGAAGACCGAGCAGAGCTGCTCCATAGAAATATTCAGGCTGTGGTTAGAGTTTGAGTGGGTGCTCCCTTGAACTCCCTTCTATAAAGGAAAACCGACTATCCGTTGATCAACTGGGTCCTAAAAAAAGGAGTTATGCTCATCAATTTTTATTTCTTTCCTTCTGGAAAACACTATGGTTCTTATTATAACTGGGGTTCTTATTATAATTTCTGGAATTAGATGCTGAGGTCCTTAGTAAGGTGGTTCTGTGATGATACAGACAGTATTTCTGCTTCGTGCCAGTGGCGTAGTTGTGGCTTCCAGTGCGACTTGGAGAGCTTGCAGGAAGAATGCTAGAGTTCCAGGGGACCTTGGTGGAGGTGTGCACTCCAACTTTGCCCTTTTCCTGCCTCCTTCTTTGTCTTTCATCTACACTTAATGACTAAACCTTTTTTTCCCCATTAAATTAAAAATAATTCCACAAGTAATATATGCCCATGCTACAAAAACAAGAAAATAAGTATCCCTGAAATCCACTACCTTAAGATAAACTTTTTTTCTTTCTAACATTTTGAATCAAAGTTGTGGGGAGTGTGTGTGTGTGTGTGTGTGTGTGTGTGTGTAGGTGCGCATGTGTGCATGGGTGGTGTATGGTCCACAGCTAACACTGGATTTTATACTTCATATTTTTTTGATGGTGAGAAAAAAATCACGAGAAGGATATTATTTGGTGACATGTAAAATTTATATGAATTCACATTTCAATGTTCATAAATAAAATATTATTGGAACACAAGCATGTCTATTTTGTTTTTGCATATTATCTATAGCTGCTTCCTCAAAACAACAGTAAAATGGATTAGTTGTGACAGGTATCATATGGCCCACAAAACCTAAAATATTTACTATCTGATTCTTTACCAAAAGTATTTGTTGACCCCTGGTATAAACAATTTCTATTTTGGTAGCCTAACTATCTGCTTATTGATAAACATCTTTCTATGTCTATAAATATCATCTCCAAAGTCATCTTTCTTAGTCTTTCATTAAAAATGGTACTTTTCGCTGGGCAGGTTGCTCATGCCTGTGATCCCAGCACTTTTGGAGGCCGAGGCGGGCAAATAACTAGGTCAGGAGTTCGAGACCAGCCTGGCCAATATGGTCAAACCCCGTCTCTATTAAAAACACACACACAAAAAAAATTAGCTGGGCATAGTAGCAGGTGCCTGTAATCCCAGCTACTTGGGAGGCTGAGGCAGGAGAATTGCTTGAACACAGGTGGTGGAGGTTACAGTGAGCTGAGATTGCACCACTGCACTCTAGCCTGGGTGACAGAGCAAGACTCCATCTCAAAAAAAAAAAAAAAAAAAAAAAGGTACTTTTTGGGTTCAGATCTATTGTTTTTTATTGGTTGTTAGAGTGCTTTCCATTTGTAAAGCATTGTTATTTTATTTAATTCTCAGAGTCTCTGAGTGAGTTAGACATTATATGTTCATAAATACTCTTAGCTTGCAAGTAACGGAAACCACCTTGAGTGTCTTAAACAAGAAAATGGGATTGAGAAAGACTGACTTTAAAAATAGGGGATTTGCCCTGCGACTCTTGGGTAGGGCTCAGTTGGGCTTCTGAAAGGGCCTGGAAAGCAGCCATGACTCTCAGCTCCTTCCTGTATGTGCTTTTTAATCTCTTTGCACAGCTCATCTGCCTCTGCCTGTCAGTACAAGTGCATCTGGCTGCTAACAGCCCAACTCTCTGTTTTATTGCTCCCACCACTCTGAAGGAGACTATATTCCCTTTCGGGCCCAATTCTAAATTTTATCTAGGAGGGAAACATAGGTGGCCCAGCTTTTGCCAGATTTCACTCCTAGTCCAGTCAACTGCAGCCATGGTCAAAAATGGCTCCTGTGGAAAACTATTGACAAAATGGCTCCTCTATACACTGGGGGACATTAAGAGGAACAGTTGTGGGTTAGGCAGATATTTCAAAAGTTATCTATTTCATTATATTGTTTCCTATTTTACAGAGGAAGAAATTAAACCTTAGTGACACCAAGTGATTCTCAAGTAGTACTTTGTCAAATATGAGTATGCAGACTCCAGATTTCAAGTGTGTTTTGAGTACACCAGACTGTTGCTCACGGATTGCTGTGGTCTTGGGATGTTACCCCAGTAACACCATATTTGGGCTGCAGATCATGTTTTGCTCATTTCTCATCTCATTGCTTGATATGTCATTGGAAATTGGGAATTCCCTCTGTGTCTTTTACTTTGTTTCCAGGTTGCAGCTGGAAGCTGGATGGACAGATGCAAATTTTGGAATTTTCTCCTGGTTGACTGCTGTGCTTAGAGTTTTGATCCATCAGTGGAGGGAAATTGAGTGAAAATGATCCACATGCCAATCTGGGCTGGCATCTCATCGCTTAGCCCAGCGTTTGTCTCACATCTTGTGTGTAATGCCAGCAACTAAATCTCCAAGCTCAATTAGCAATGGTTACAGCCCAGTGATCACAAATCCAGAAACCCCCTTGACATGATGTTTCATCAGGGAGAACCGTAGCCACAAAACCTGCTTCTGAGCCAATCGAGGAAGACACCTCAGGTACTGTGACTCTAATTCTGGGGCAGTTGTTGAATAAAATATGCCATGACTTTATGGATTTATTTTCTCTCTAAGTTGCATGAGTAAAATGAGCCATGTGATTTTGTAAAATGTAGCTGTGAAAGAGAACTGGAAATTTGAGGCTTGCTGGAAAGAGTTCTTTATGCAGACACTCAGGTGTGGAGGACAGGTGCAGGGGAAATTTGTTGTACGATGCTCCAGTACTCATTCCTTTCTTCTCCCTTTCTCCCTCACTATACCTTGAACGTCTCTCTTTCTGTATGATTTTGGTGTGGAGTTGATCTGTCACAAAGTTCAAGGATTAGACTGTAATGGACGTAAGCCAATTTATATCTTCTTTCCCCAGCTGCAGTTATTAGTTTGGGTTTAGTCAAATGTCCCATTTCAGGACAATGAAAGGGATCCCAAGACCTGGCTATGTGCTATTGGAACTGACATTTTCTTTTCCCTGGAGCATGTAGGGTTAGCATGTGTGGCTTGAAACTGAGGCAGCTATTTGGTTGTCATAAGAGTAAAGCTGAAGCTACTGTGTGTATTTGGGGGCATGTCTGCCACATGGAATCTGATGATGGAAGAATCCCTATGGAAGGGAGAGCTAAGAGACAGAAGGAAGATCAGACATCAAGGGTCTTTGGTAATAATGTCTAAACTGCTGAATCCACAAAGTTCATTTAAAGCCCACTCTGACTCTGAATCAATTGCTTAAGGCATTTCAGCTGAGTTTTAAACAATTTGCATAAAAATTCCTATCTGATACAACTAATATTACTAACTCTCTGCTCTGAATAGATGATGTTTGCTTGGTAATCTGTCTGGCTTCTTCCAAAGACTTGGTATACTTGACACTTGGTGGCCAACGGGTGCGGCACAGACCAATAACTGGTGAATCTAGCTCCCAACTTGGACCCAGCTTTCTGTTTGCATGTCTAGTGTACATTTTTGTCAGGGTTGAGAGTTGAGTGATTGCTTTATTTGACAGTATTTGCTGTGTTTTAATAGAAAGGGAAATAATTATGTATCAATCTGCTAAATGACTTTCTTTCCTCCTTAAGATCTACATTTAACATTTTTTTCTAGTGGTTGTGGAACTCAAGCCCACAGAGAAGCGGTATCTTCTCTGACTTTTGGCTGCTGAAGTTTTATTAGGGGGGCCCTGGTAGGTAGGGAGTCTTGATTAGTCTGTATCATTTAGGATAATTCCTTTCCCTATGTGCTCCTTGGCTTAGAAGTGGCCAAATTTTTGTGACCTAATTTTGGCCAATTGATACGAAGCATGAATTGGAAGTCTGCTGGGCATAGGGGTGCTTCAGGCAAGTTTCATAACTAGTTAGAGAACAGGAGACCCGAATGTCACTGAATTGCTTTACCTCTTGCCTTCTTGTGTGAGATTTTAAGCTGGTTGTCAGAGTTTTTTTCTTTCTTCTAATTTATGTCAAAGAAAGCATCCTGATGCATTTTGCTAGGACCACATGAAGTAGGGAATCTATGATTCCCCCGAGGAGGCATCCGAGAGCCAAAATAAGAAAAAAGAAACAGAAAAGAAAAACACATCTCAACCCATCTATTATAGTTCCTTTACTTTTATCTTGATGTCCTGTTTCTCTGTGCATGATTCTACCTTCAGACACAGATGAGACAAGGAGTGGTCTGTGTGATTAGTAGATTTGAAGGGCTGTTTTATGCAAAGTAGTGGTGCTTGAACACCATACCCAGATGATCATAAATTTGCTAGCTCACTCTCATACATACTTATGAAAATATCCTTTTTATAAGTATTTACAGGGGTGGCATTAAAAATACTTAATAAGCGTTACAGTAATATGTTAATGTATAAATCAAGCTATTAATAAAAACACTAAATGCGTGTGTGTGTGTGTGTGTGTGTGTGTGTATTTTTTTTTTTTTTTTTTTTTTGAGACTGGGTTTTGCTCTTGTTGCCCAGGCTGGAGCGCAGTGGCATGATCTCAGCTCACCGAAACCTCCCCCTCCGGGGTTGAAGCGATTCTCCTGTTTCAGCCTCCCGAGTACCTGGGATTACAGGAATGTGCCACCACACCCGGCTAATTTTGTGTTTTTAGTAGAGATGGGGTTTCAGTACATTGGTCAGGCTAGTCTTGAACTCCCGACCTCAGGTGATCTGCCCACCTTGGCCTCCCAAAGTGCTGGGATTACAGGGGTGAGCCACTGCACCCGGCCTTCAATATATATTTTATAATTCCCTAATCTAAATTATTAAACTTCTTACCGAGTGATATAAGTTGAAATGCACATAGTTCATTAAAAAGATAATGATTTACAGGTCATTTATTGATTTTTAGAAATTGTTGCTGTGATTTGTTGATGGCATGGCTGTTACATGCTTAGTGACACCTTGTGGTTTGACACAGGGAATTACATCAAACTCCTCCACCAACCTCTTTGCTCATTGAGTTGGTCGATGGTCATTAGGAGACTTGCATTCTCAAAAAATAGAGAATTTCTTTTTAAAATCAATACTATTGTTCAGGATCCTGAGACCTTTCTCAGCTTCTGCTGAACTAAGCAATTACATTAATTTTTTTCTAGATTTTATAACGTTGCCTAAAATTTTTATATGGTCAAATTCCCTTTTATCAACTATGTCGTGAAAATCATTTACTGGAATGCCATTTTTAATTAAGTTGAAAGTATACTTCAGGTTAAATGAGAGGCAGTGCAGTCAGTGTGAAGGTTAAGTATGCTTCCTCTGTTGCCAAGGTGCCTGGGTTTGGATTCAGACTCTGTCGCCTACATTTTAAATAATCTCTTTGTTCCTCAGTTTCTTAATCTGTGAAATGGGGAGAATCACAGTAATTATAGGACTCTCAAAAAGTACTCTTCTCTCTTGGAATTGCCATCCATGGAGTTGAAGCCTTCAGCCACTGGCCTAAGCCTGCAGTGGCACCTAATATCTCCTGACTTGACCATCTGCTGTCCTCATCTTTCTCCAGTCCTCTCAGAGCCTAGCTCCCAGTGGCTGTAATTAGCACAAGTGGTCACACAAAGATAATTCCATGGCATGCTGGCCTGAGATGGACAGCCATAGTCTTCGTGGTCCATATGGCCATGGAGGGGCTTGCTCACCTGGGTGTTAGATGCGCAGCCAAAGGTATTCCCCACACTGCTTTTGCCAGACTAGGACACACTCTGGCGGGTAGAACAGATATTGGTGTTTGTGAGCTACAGTGAATTGGATGCTCCCATATAGTCTGGTAGTGTTCACCCAGGGATCCGCAGGGCTGAGAGGAATACATAGAGGGAGCGTGGCTGGTCCTTGGGGACCCCTGGGAGAACCTGTGGTGGGCAGCAAGAACAGACACTTTTGGGTACTTTGACTGTCTTGGGCATCTACCAGTAAAAAACGATACCAGCTGCGGATCCTAGAGGTCCCAGATGTGCCAGTTATTAACCCTTTTGTTGCTAGATTATGGAGAGATTCTGGTGATATTGGAAGTGGCTATTTATGAAAACTACAGATAATATTTAATATTTTTATAAATGCTTCTACCTTGCTGGTGAAAACCAGCAGCATATCAATCTTCCATGTTGAGAGCGGGGGTGGGGGAAGGGATTTAGGAAAGTAAGTTAATATTTTTTTGAGTATGTGGATTTGGTAAACTGAGGTTCACATATGTCATTGAAGTTGCCCAAGGTCATGCAGTTCATGTGTTGAGGATTGGGGATTTGAATCTTGGTCTGTGGGTCCTAAAATCCTTACAGATTGATCTCTAGAGGAGATAGAAAGTTGGGGATGCTGTTGATGACCAGAAAAACCACTGGGTTCTGATGGCACTTTGGGAATATAGTCTAAATGTCTATTAGGCTTGCAGAGGTTACATCACTGCACTCCAACCATTTTTCCTCACCTATTAAGAGGGAATTAAGTGACCACAGAGAGATATGTGACTGTGCTTATCCATGTCTGTGGTTGCTCTAAAAGGAAAATTGTTTTTCAGTTGGGAAATTTCAGGAAGTTGCAGAACTTATATTCAGCTTTCTGAACTTGGTGTTACATCCCCAGGAAGTTAGTGATCCCTTTGGGACCAGGAAACCAAAAGAAGGGACAAACACCAAACACCAGGGTCTGTTTTTGGAGTCCCCAAGAATACAAAGAATTGATGGGGATGTTTTCTTTCCAGAAAAGAAATTTGTGCAGCAGCTGTGCTATTAAGGGTAGGGTGAGTGGGTTGCTGGAGAGCCGGAGAGTCTGGGGCCATGCTTAGTTTAAATGACAGCTTTTGACATTTCTTCTCTTTGAATTTGGAAATCTTAAAGCAAAATCATATGGCTCTGAAATCAGTTTCTTTTAAAAATACCCCAGTGTCACACAAATTGAAATGGGAAGAAGGCTGTGGTGCAAGGGTTTTCATATTTCATCAATGTCAATGAGCAGGGAAGAGATGCAAATCATGGGTCAGTGGAAAGCTCTGGCCCCTGGAGTCAGCCTAGGTATGACCCTCAGATTTGTCATTTACCTGGCAAATGGATGACTCTGCAGTTCTCCTACCCTTAGTTTGCCCATTTGTAAATTGGGATGTGTGTGCATGTGTGATGTGTATGTGTACAGAAGTGTAATAATAATACTAATATCCAACTTGCAAATGTTCGGTACTATATACCGGTCCCAGTTTTCCCAAATCCTCAGCATTCCGACATGTGAACATTGCAGCAAGGCTCCTATTCCTCAAATAATTCACATAGCTTTGCCCTGCTCCATTTCTGGGTCCCACCTCAGATGTCTCTTACCCCAAGAAGCATTCCCAGTCTTCCAAAAGGAACTAGGTATGCTGTTACTATCTTTCTTTCTTTTTTTTTTTTTTTTTTTTGAGAAGGAGTCTTGCTCTCTCACCCAGGCTGGAGTGCAGTGGCGCGATCTCAGCTCACTGCAGGCTCCGCCCCCTGGGGTTCACGCCATTCTCCTGCCTCAGCCTCCCGCGTAGCTGGGACTACAGGCACCCGCCACCTCACCTGGCTAATTTTTTGTATTTTTAATAGAGACGGGGTTTCACCATGTTAGCCAGGATGGTCTCGATCTCCTGACCTCGTGATCCGCCCGCCTCGGCCTCCCAAAGTGCTGGGATTACAGGCGTGAGCCACCGCGCCCGGCCTACTATCTTTCTTAGAACTCTATTCTTCACACATTCTGCAGGTATGGACTGAATGTTTGTGTTTCTTCCAAGATTCTTACGTTGAATTGCTAAACCCCAAGGTGATGATGGTATAAAGAGGTGGGCTGGCCAGGTGCAGTGGCTCACGCCTGTAATCCCAGCACTTTGGGAGGCTGAGGCGGGCGGATCACCTGAGGTCAGGAGTTTGAGACCAGCCTGGCCAACATAGCGAAACCTCGTCTCTACTAAAAATATAAAAATTAGCCGGGTTTGGTGGCGCATGCCTGTAATCCCAGCTACTTGGAAGGCTGAGGCAGGAGAATTGCTTGAACTCAGGAGGCAGAGGTTACAGTGAGCTGAGATCACACCATTGCACTCCAGCCTGGGCAACAAGTGTGAAACTCCATCTCAAAAAACAAACAAACAAACAAACAAACAAACAGGTAGGGCCTTTGGGAGGTGATTAGATCATTAGAATGAAACTCCTTTGAATGGGATAAATGCCATCGTAAAAGAAGGCTCAGACAGCTGCATTGCCCCTTCTACCAGGTGAGGACACAGTGAAAAGGCACTGTTCTATGAGCCAGGAAGTGGGCCCTTAACAGACACAAATTGGCTGGCACCTTGATCTTGGACTTCCCAGCCTCCAGCACTGTGAGAAATAAGATTCCGTTGCTTGTAAGCCACCCAGTCATCTCTAGTACTTGTTATAGCAGCCCAAACAAAGACAATTTTATAATGATATATTTAGTTACTTGTGTTTATTTGAGTTCTGTCTTCTCCTGTAGACTATAAGCTCCAAGATAATAGGGACATAGCTGTTCTTAAATCTCATTTAAAAGTTAAAATATCATTGGTGATGAATGTATACTACAGGTAAGGCAACTGGTACCTGACAAATAACCATTCTGTAAACAATAGCATTGCCTGATATACAGTAGGTCCTCAGTCAAAATTTTCCGAATGAATAAATATATGAGTTTTTATGAATTGGAATTGAAATCTAAACTTTCTATAGCTTTATAATAGAAATTCATATTTTGGAGCTTGCAAAGAGGACTGAATGATATTTTTAGTTAATAATAATACCAAAGATCTAGCATTTATGTTTTGAATTGCCTTGCAAACCATAACTTCATATATATATATATATATTTTTTTTTTTTTTTGAGGGACATTAGGACAATCACAGTTCTCATATGTAAGCTTTGAAGTAAGTAGGCTGCAAATTTTTAGTGATTTTATTTTGGAGTGTCAGATAACAGGCAGATGAAATCGAAACAGCTTCAAATGTCACAAAATGTCTTCTTGTAATTCTCAAGCATTAAATGCTTTAAACCTTAAAGGCACAGTCTCCATTTCCCAACTCACTGTAGATTTAAACTGTCTAAGGAGACACAACCACACCCAAGAGACTTTTCTTATCGAAATGGACTGCATTTATGACAATTTCCCCCAAATCTTCAAATTAGTTTTTCAGATAAGATAATGATAAAGAGTAGAGGGTCAGGAAACTTTTCCTGTAATAAAGCAGAAAGTAAGTGTTTTAGGCTTTGCAGGCCATAGTCTCTGTTGCCACTACTGACCTCTATTCTGCTAGCATAAAAGCAGCATAAACACTGCATAGAGAAATGGTGTTGGCTTGTTGCAACTGAACTTTATTTATAAAAGTGGGCAGCAGAGAGAATTGGCCCATAGGTGGTTAGTTTGCTGACCCCTGCTTGTACACATAGGCTTTGGAGCCAGACATATATGGGTTCAAATCCTGGCTGTATCATTGAGAAGCTGTAAGACCTTCAGCAAGTTTCTTAGCCTCACTGAGTTTGCTCACCTGTGAATGCACTGACTCCTAGGGTTGCTGTGAGATTAAATGAGGAGAAGCAGGAATAGCACTCCAGGCAAGACTTGCACACAGGGATGCCTATATCTATGTCTCTATCTATCTACATATATCACACATATGTATACCATACCAGACAAATATATGTCTTATATATCAGGTATTTATTTATATTGTATGTGTACCTATGTATATGTGTGTATATATATATAATTTTCCTCTCTTTCCTATGTCCACTTTGTTGCTTGATCAGTACCCCCTGCCTCCACCATTTGCTTACTCTGATTTATTCTTCATGTCTTGGCTTCTTCCAGCCTTTATTACCAAAAGTGGTCTGAATATATACTATTTTTTAGTACATACTGTATGCATTCTATTTTTAAAATTAAAGAATTCTTTTATTGGTGAGTCTTGGAGTTCTCAACAAATTGCTGGGAATGTTAAGAACTGTAATGATTTTTTCAAATATTTTAGAGATGGCTGGGTGTGGTGGTTCACACCTGTAATTCCAGCACTTTGGGAGGCTGAGGTGGGCAGATCACTTGAGCTCAAGAGTTCCAGACCAGCCTGGGCAAAATGGTGCAACTCCGTCTCTACAAAAAATACAAAAAAATTAGCCGGGTGTGGTGGCAGACACCTGTGGTCCCAGCTACTTGAGAGGCTGAGGTGGAAAGATAACTTGAGCCTGGGAGATCGAGGGTTCAGTAAGCAGAGATCACTGCACTACAGCCTGGGTGACAGAGTGAGACCCTATCTCAAAGAGATATTTTAGAGATAAGGAAGTAATTCTGGAATGTTTAGGTAGGTCAAAGACATATTGGTGAATAAATGAATGAATGAATGAATGAATGAATGAATGAAAGGTGTCTCTGAGGTATATGTGCTTGGAAGGGACCATAATTCCTGAATCTTGGAATTATGAAATTTTCACCATTAGATGTGTGATATTTTTGTGTCAAGCAGTGCCTGTCTCAGGAGCCCTCTTAAAGAGGTGAAATACTTTGAGAAGGGACAGGCACAGAAGTGGCCGCTAAACTGGCAAATGGCTATTTTATGAGCAACACTGGTAAAAAAAAAAAAAAGCTATTATTTATTGCTCACTATGTGCCAGAAACTGTACTAAGCCATATATACATGATTTTCAAGTTTTAGATATATATAGAGTTATATTTATATATGCATATTTAGGAAGAGTTATATTGAGAGATATATATATATACACACACACACACACATATAAGCTTGAAGATTAAACTTTCACATATGTTAACATAGTTAATTAGCTAGCCACGGTCTAAAATGGACCCCAGTGATCCCCCCCTCTGATATTTATGCTTTTGTGTGGTCCTCTCCCATATTATATCGGAGTCAGTCTATGTGATCAGTTGACTATGGTAGAAGTGATGATATGTTACTCCTGAGGCTACGTTATAAAACACATTGCAGCTTCCTCCTTGCTCACTCTGGGTCATTCATTTTGGGGAGAAGCCAGCTGTCATGTTGTGA
Source organism: Symphalangus syndactylus (assembly GCF_028878055.3). Lineage (NCBI taxonomy): Eukaryota > Metazoa > Chordata > Mammalia > Primates > Hylobatidae > Symphalangus > Symphalangus syndactylus. The sequence goes on from NC_072429.2 coordinate 41,173,176, forward strand.
GGGTCCTGTGGAATGGCCCACCTAAGCAGGACTGAGACTTTGTGCCCCCAGCTGTGTAAACGAGCCATTTTGCAAGAGATGCCCAAGGCCCGGTGAAGCCTTCAGATGATTGCAGCCTACCTGCAAGCTTCACTGCAATTCCACAAGAGACTCTGAGCCAGAACCTGAATTCTCCTGGGCAAGGGTGATGTCATGGGACAACTCAAGAAAGAAGAGCAGGTTGGTGGTGGCACTGGAAATTGACCAAGACCACATTTCTCTTCTAAAAAAGTGATATAGTCTGATTTTGTGCATTAGCTGTCTCCTCTCTACCTTATTCCCCCGTCCCTACCACTTGCTTCCTAGTCCACTAGCCTTTAGTCATTCAGGCCTCCTTCGGGGCTTTGAATACACCAAGCTCTTTTCTGCCTCAGGGCTTTTGCATATGCTCTTTGCTGTACTTAAGCAGCTATTCTTCTGGCTCTTGACAGGGCTGACTTATTCTCATCTTTCAGGTCTTGGCATTCATATCACCTCTACAGAGAGAGCATCTCCAACTGCTCTAAAGGGGTAGCTTCCCTCCCTGTACCTGTTTGTTTCCTTCAGCACACTTAGGATAATCTGTAATTATTTGTATCTTTTTCTTTACTTGTTAGCGTTGTTTGACCATAATATTTTATACTTTGCAAAGTAAGTCATGACCCATGACTTTTTGGGACACTACTGAATCCATAGTAACCAGCTGAGGACCTGACACGTTCTAAGTGTCCAATAACTATGTGGGGAGTGATGGAATACTTGTCTTTGTGTTTCTCAAAGGGCTTTTCATCAGTTCTGGCATTAGTGAGTGCTCACTGAGGGTTAGCATGACTACCCTTTAAACATCGTAGCTGGCTCTTCTCTGTTCCCCTTTGTCCGTCTGCCCAATTCCTGCCACTGTTTGCTTTTTTTTTTTTCCTTTGGACCCAATTATTGTCTCTTAGTATGTTAAATAATATGAAAGCATGATTTTTGTGCATTCTATTCACACAGTAGTCACTAAAAATATTTGTGAAGTGAACAAATGAATGACATTTCCGAATGTCATAAAGGAAAGTTGAATCCATGAAATAAATTATTAAAAAACAAAACAAAACAACAGTCAAAAACTACAGTCATACCTTACTTTATACCATGGACTTCAAATTCTTCAAATACTATAAATTTGTACTTAATTTCAAGCAAAGTCTGAAGCTGTACATTATATTTTATTGTAATACATTACACATCTTTTTAAACATGGTGTTTTATTAATAAAATATTTTAAAAGCAAAAGCACATAAGAAAAATAAATTTCATTAAAAATTATCAACACTAAAATATTTAAAAAATCATGCATCTTTATTTTAGAAAAGTAAAAAATAAACATAAAGACCGCCCCCTCCCCCAAATTACCCTTAATCCTATTGAGACAATCTTGGCTAATATTTTGAGGCACATACTTCCAAGATATTTTTCTTATGTACAATATATTCATACACTGTGTTTAAAAACAGAAACATACTGTAAATGTTAACAAGAGCCAAAGTTATGTTACACTTACTATGTTTCGGGTACTAAGTGCTTTATTTGTGTGTATTTATTTATATTGATTTAATTCTCACAACAAATTTATGCTCTAGGTCCTAGTATTTGCCCTCATTTTACAGAGGAGGAAACAGAGGCACTAGAAGTTTAACTACCTTGACTGACATCATACAGCTAGTGAGTGATAGGGCTGCGATTTGAACCAAGGCAGTGTGGCTTGAGAATCCATGCTCATAATCACTATTTTTTCTGCCTCAAAATATTGCTTGTGATTTGCTCCCTCCCTATCACTATATCAAGACCATCTTCCCAACTGTTATGTATTCTTCTCCAACATCATTTTTAAAGTCTATATAGTGTTTCAATACATAGATACTCTAATTTTTCAATTTTTATAATTTTAAGTTCTTTGGAGATAGAATCTCACTCTTTCACCTGGGCTGGAGTGAAGTGGTGTGATCAGAGCTCTCTCCAGCCCCAAACTCCTAGGCTCAAGCCATTCTCTCACCTCAGCCTCTGAGTAGCTAGGAGTACAGGTGCACACCACCATGGCCTGGCTAATTTTTAAAATTTTTTATTTTGGAGACAGGATCTTGCTATGTTGTCCAGGCTGGTTTCAAACTCCTGGCCTCAAGTGATCCTTTAGCTTTGACCTACAAAAGTGTTGGGATTATAGGTATGAGCCACTGCACCTGGCTAATTCTTTTTTTAAAAAAAATTAGGAATTATTTCTGGTTGGGTGCAGCGGCTCATGCCTGCAATCCCAGCACTTTGGGAGGCCCAGGCAGGTGGATTGCTTGAGCTCGGGATTTTGAGACCAGCCTGGGCAATATGGTGAAATCCCATCTCTACCAAAAATACAAAAAATTAGCTGGGTGTGGTGGCACACATCTGTGATCTTAGCTACTGGAGAGGCTGAGATGGAAGGACCACTTGAGCCCAGGAGGTAGAGGGTGCAGTGAGCTGAGATCACACCACTGGACTCCAGACTGGGCAAAAGAACCAGACTCTGTCTCAAAAAAAAAAAAAAAAAAGAATTCTTTTTTTTTTTTTCCCCTGGAAACAAAGTTCAACAAAAGTAGGTAATTTAAGGAATTTATGAGAAACATTTTTTAAAAGTGCATAATTTTTTAGTTCTCTACAGCTGTAGTTTGAGGCAGTACCTTCATGAATTTCTTTAGGTGACATCCACCTGTATCTTCTCTTCTTATTTTCAAATGGTTGCTTCTGCTAGAAATTCACTTGGTAACCATGTATGAGTGAAAATATGTTCCTAAACTGAGGCATTTTGACTGTGGGAGGAGCTATAAATAATAATGGAAAATTCAGGATAAAAATTCAGGCAAAAACTGAGCAAGTAAAATAAAGCAAATCTGTATACTTAACATTAAGGAAACTGGAGTGCATTTAAAGCCAAACAAAGATCTTGCTTTATGAAGACACAGAGCTAATTAATCTATGTCAAATTGTTTTTTAAATACTTGTCTTTTAGTATAATTCAAGTTCACTCTTGGAGGAATTAATCTGTCTCTCCTTTGCCATTTGTAATTGTCGACCTGACAGGCATTTACTTTGATTTTTTTTTGTAGTATAAAAAGTGTTTATGGTGCAAAATTAACATCATTAGACAAAATGTCACCCTTTGGGTGAAAACACTGAGCATTTTAACCTCTTGGTGTCAACCCAGACTCTTCTGATTGATGCATGGAGCTATTCCTGGAGAAAGTCTCCAGCTGGTCAAGTATTCCCTTTGCTAATATTCAGAAACACACAGCATGGTTACACCAGAGGCCTAGGGGTGTGTATGTGTGTGTGTGGGTGTGTGTTTGTGTGTGTATGTACCTCCATGTACACACAAGCTTGTAGAATTGGCTGGACAAAAATTCATATAAACCTTTCCTGTCCCATCGACTGCAACTCTCAAAAACATTCAACTACAATCAGTTTAAAATCTATTTACTAATTAACTCAATAAGCATTTATTGAGCATACTATGTGCTCAGCACTGTTCTAAATGCCGGCATAGAAAGATGAATGAGAACCTCAAGGAGTGTGTGGCATTGTGAAAATACGAGCCAGGTAAATAAGTATTTGGAATCCGTGGGATAGTGTCACAGATAACGATAAGAGCAGGTAACAGCATCAACCGCGATCGGGGAGGGAGGGGATTCAAGCAAGCATCAGAGAGGAGGACTCGCTTGTGATAGGTCTTGAAGGATGCATTCATCAGGTGGCCAGGGTAGTATTCCAGACAAAAGGAAGAAAGTGGTCAAAGGCACAGAGGCGTGAAACAGCATGGAGTATTCAGGGTATTCAGTAGGGTGTTCTGTGCTGCTGGAGACAGGATCCTGAAGTGCTAGAGAAGTAGCCCTTCTTCTGGTCAATCTTGGGCTCCATGAAGGGACAACTGAGGCCACAGCAACCACTGGCAGTCTTTTGATTAAGATTTTTGAACTTTGTGAAAACTCAGGAGTCTTAGATAATTTTTTTTTTTGAGATGGAGTCTCACTCTGTCACCCAGGCTGGAGTGCAGTGGCCTGATCTCGGCTCACTGCAAGCTCCGCTTCCCAGGTTTAAGCAATTCTCCTGCCTCAGCCTCCCGAGTAGCTGGAACTACAGGCACGTGCCACCACGCCTGGAATTTTTTTTTTTTTTTTTTTGTATTTTTAGTAGAGATGGGGTTTCACCGTGTTACCCAGGATGGTCTCGATCTCCTGACCTCGTGATCCCCCTGCCTCGGCCTCCCAAAGTGCTGGGATTACAGGCATAAGCCACCGCGCCTGGCCGAGTCTTAGATAATTACTGAAGCTGTCTGGGATTCTACAGTTAGGCTTGATTGATTCATTTGTGGCTAGCCTTTGCTCTACTTTTCATTCCTTTAAGTGTATATATTCCCAGGAAGACCACCACCAACTGTGCTTGGTCCTATGTTAGTTACTATGCACAGTTTCCAGTTTCTAGTTGGTAGTAAATATTTGTTGACTGAAACGTTGAATGGTTATAAAAATGAGAGCTTCCAGGAACTTCCTGTCTTTTTGGGGAGATGAGCTAAAAACATGTAAAGAACTCACAGTGCAAGATATAAGTAACAGTTACAGGCAAAAGAGTGTTGACAAGATTATTATAAACAATTTCCAAAATAGGTGTCACAATTTACACTATCACATGCAGTGCATAAGTGTACTTATTTCATCATAACTTTGTTGGAGTTGGCTATTATAATTAAAAAAAATTTTTTTAGACAATCTAATCAGGGTGAGATCATTGTAATTTGCATTTCTTTGATTGCTAGCGAGGCTGAACAATTTTCATTTGCTTAATATTGTTATTTCCTATTGCATGAAGTCACATTCCTGCTAGCACTGTGATCTAAAAGCAGGGGAAGAAGAGGTTATCTTGCATTTAGGGAAAGAGCAGAGAGACAAGTGCAAGAAACAGGTGCAATATCTTTTTGGACTGCATCTTTTCGTAGCTAGTGAAAGAAAATCTCACTTCACGTGGCTTAAATAAAAAAGGAAATGCAGTAATCACCCTACTGAAAAGGCCTGACAGTAGGTTTGGCTTCAGTTACAGCTCAGAGCTCAAATGATGGCACCAGGACCCATTTCTGGATTTTGTGCTCTCCATGTTGATGTAGCATCCCTGTATTCAAACAAGCTTGCCTCTTGCAGTTGTCATGTAGCTGCAGGAGTTTCCCTACTCTCTAATGCCAGTTTAAGTTTCAGATGGAGAACAGTCCCTTTCTTAGTCTCATTGGGTCTCATTGGATCACCTAAACACCCTGAGCCAATCACGGTGGCCAGAAACACGTGGCATTCTGATTGGCTTGAGGCTGTCATATATTCCACTGCTAAACTGAATTGGAACTTCACCCTAAGCACGAAGGGTTAGGTAAGAGGATCCCCTCGCTGGGTGCAGTGGCTCTAGCCTGTAATCCCAGCACTTTGGGAAGCCAAGGCGGGTGGATCGCTTGAGCTCAGGAGTTCAAGACCAGCCTGGGCAACATGGTGAAATCCCATCTCTACTAAAAATACAAAAAATAGCTGGGCCTGGTTGTGTGCACCTGTAATTTCAGCTACTCAAGAGGCTGAGGCACGAAAATCGCTTGAGCCTGGGAGGTGGAGGTTGCAGTGAGTGGAGATTGCACCATTGCACTCCAGCCTGGGCCATGAAGTGAGACTTTGTCTCAAAAAAAAAAAAAAAAGACCCCCCAGAAGGAAACTGGAAGTAAGGTGAATGGCACTTAAAGTATTACAGGATTACCAAAAAGACATTGTTTAGAAAAGCTGGAATTTGGTAAGGGGCCCCACACTGGGAGTTGTAAGTGGAGATGCAAGGCCCTGAGGATAAATTGTCCTTTGCTCTACGTGGCCTCAGCCCCGATTGGGCTGTGCCCTTCCAGTGGGCAGTAGAAATAGGGCTGCCATGATCTTCTGAATGCTTAGATTCCTCCTTCTTATTCTGACTCTCAGGGTGGGCTTCATCTCCTTTTTTTTGCTCCCCTCTCCCTAGAGCTTGCTTAAATCCATGGTTCTCAGTTTGATCCTATCCTCAGAGCTGTCAGGAAGGTATTTATGGAGACAGAAGCCTGCAGACCTCTGATGTGATGAATACTAAGCTATTGTTTCTCAGCTCAAAGTCATCTTTGTTACTTAGCTTTTTGATACTGGGCCTGGAACTCTGCAAACCACATTTCTCCTTTGCTGGTTGGCTCCCCGGTAGGCTTTGCCAATGAGAGAGAGGAAGCTGGAAGATGTGAAACTAGAGGAGGAACAGGGGCCTTGTTCCTTTCTGTTTCTGTAACTCAGCAATGCTTCTTCTCCTTGGCAGTCACTTGCTTCTAGAAGCAGCAGTTGATTCCTATTTGCAGTTTTTTTTTTTTTTAACACTCTAAGGACCTGCCTCACGGAGGTCTCTTGGAGACATCAGCTTCTGCCAACTGGCCTCTCCTGGGAAGCCTAAATCCCAGCTTTGCTGGACCCTCTGAACTCCTGGGAAATGAGCACCAGCCAGGCAGCTTCCTCTCCTCAGAGGTTTGGGCTCAATCTCTCCAGCAGCCCTTTTCCAAATTTGTACTTTTTAATAATACCAACCTCTTCTCTTTGTTTTCCCAGCTGTTGAAGTAGTAGCTGCTTCCTGTAGTTACTATGCTTATGATATCTCAGTGTCTCCTTTTGGATCTCCCAATTGTCCAATACCTGGCTAACCATTCTTTACATTAAATTATTTTTGTTAAAATAACTGGTACGGTTTTTATTTCTTGACTAGACTGATTGAAACAGTCTCAGTCTACCTGAATTGTCTTGCCATTATTCCAATGAAGCCTGAAGATCATTCTGATAGAAAATTAATATTGGCTTCCCATTGCCTTTAGAAGAAGGTCCATGCCTTTTCCTCCTGCCTGATTTTATAGTTGCATCGTTTGCAACTTTGCACCTTATGTTCTTGTTACATGGGTCTTAAGTTCTTCCAATGTGTGATGCTCTGTCATGACCAGGCCGTTAAATGTGCAGTTCCTTTTGCTAAGAACATTGACATCTTCTACCCTTTTAACTGGGTAACTCTATGTATTATTCATGCATCAGCAGAGACGTCATGTCCCAAACCTTTTTTGGCTTCTCCCCCTTTCCTGTGGTATGCTGTACTTGCTTTCTGATGGCATATATTGTTTAATTATCTGTTTCTGTCACTGGACTGAAAGCTGCTTGAGAGCAATGCCTAGAACTCAATAGGTAGCTGAATAAATATTTGACGAGGACTTCCTTAGAAAATTTCCATTCTTTCTTTTTACTTTTATGAAGTAAGGACAAAACTCCAGCTACCATTACTGCTGATGCAAGTCATGCCCTAAATGACTACTGAGGGTTTTATCTTTCATCCAAAGGACAAGTTAATGTTACAAAAATTGCCAAAGTCAGACTAGAGGGCAACAAACAAGATGCCTTAAAGACCTGAGATGTCTCTGAGGCTGCCATGTGTCACACCACTGATGAAGGTGGACAGGGATCAACTACTGATTCACCAGGTTAAAAGCCTTCCCATCACCCACAGCAGCTGAAGGCATCGTGTCAAAGACAAGTGGCAGAATAAAATGAAACCTTGTCAAGCCCTTGCATATATGATTTCAGGATGCCAGTGAGAGGCATTGGATCAGAGGAGAAGACTGTGAATGTGACTGCTTTTCTGAGGCTGCACCGTGCAATGAAGAAACAAAGACTTGGGAGTCTGAACTTGATTTAAATCTTGGCTTTGCCTCTAGTTTCACTGGGAGATAGAAACCTTCATAAGATTCTTAGTTTATTAATCTGCAAAATGGGACTAATAGCACTGACTTTATTTATTTAAATGAGATAATTGATTTAGAGCATCTAAATATTTAATTGATTTAAAGTTAGGAAATACTGGTAGTTTGTGGACAATGATTGGATTGACAGATCTGATTCTACTCATTTATTCATTTAGTCATTAAAAAAATCATTGAGCATCCCCTAAATGCTAGTGATACATAAGCAAATACATTAGAAAATGTCCATGCTGTCATGGAGTTTCTACTGGAAAGAGACAATCTGAAAGGTAACGCATCGATAAACAAAAGAATGACAATTTTGTTGGTTGATTTAATCATATTCTTTATAGCACTTTTATTTCCTGATCCAGGATCCAGTCCAGGATCACATGTTGCATTTTAGCAGTCATATTCTTTATTTGTCTTTATTCAAGAATAAGTTCCTAGGCCTTTCCTTGACTTTCATGACATTGATATTTTTGAAGAGTCCAGGCCAGTTATCTTGTAGATTGAATCTCAGCCTGGGTTTGTCTGATTGTCTTTCGACGATGTGCTTTTTAAGGCCATGCAGGAAGCAAATGGGAGAGCTAAGACTGGGACCCGGCTTTGCTGACCCCATGTCTTGTGCATTTTTCTCTTAAAAGCTGCCAAGAGTCTTGGAGGTCAGAAGACCCCCCATGGCTTCATCCCCAGAAGAACAGTCCCATTAACACTGCCAGGTTGTTAAATAACAGCAGTATTGACATGGTAATAACCAGAGAGCACACCTTCTTCCAGGTTAACCTGGTGATCCTCTTGGTCATCATTTAGCATCTCCAGGTCTGACAAATTAAAAAAAAACTGTAACTATTTTCTTACTTTGTTGTCATCATCTCTCTAGATGACAGTTTGTCCTGCTTTAATAAAAGAGCTGGAAAAATCATTAGGGAAATTAGATCAAATGTGGGTAAAATGCCATAAGATCATTTCAGTTCTATTATGACGCATTTTTCAAAACTGTAGGACATTGAACAAAATGCATTAAAATTAAAGAAAAAAATTTTTTTATTTGGAAAATTCTTTTTAAAAGCTGAACAATTACTGCAGCTAATCTATAATTTACCCAAATTTTGGGTACTTTATTATATTGACATGCTGCAAGTTAGCTCACTAAATTTTCTCCAAGAAATAGGGGAAACAAAAGGGCAAGTAATTGGTGCTCTGAGCCCATGGTCTGCTTCCCGTTTCATGAATGGGATCACAAGTATTTTAAAATTTGTCCAGATGTTGTTTTAAAAAAAAACACACACACAAAAAGTCTTCAAACTAACCCTAAATGGACTCTGCCGTTTCATAGCTTTCTTATTTCTGGTTGAATGTTTCTTCTGCTCTTCCAAAACTGGGATTAGAAGACATTTTTAGGTGGGGCTGGGGGAAGACCCTTCCCCCGTTTAGATCTTGTTGCTACAGGGCATGGTGGGGCTGGGTGGTGAGGGGAAATTTCACCTATTATGCATCTTATTAATGAAAAGGCATACATATGGGTAGACTGTTTATTTATATTATAAATATTCATTCGAATTTAGTTATTGAAAATCCCCGTTATAAGCCAGGCACTGTGCTAGGTGGTGGATTTAAAATGAATAACTCAGATTTGGTCCCTACCTACAGGGAGTATATAATCTTGTGTATGTAGGGTTTGGGTGAGGCAATTCTATTGGCTGAGCACAGGATGCTACAGGAAGGCATGTAACAGACTTGGGAGGGAGGTAAAGTGAGTGGGTTTACATGTGTAATTTCTTCTGTAACAGACACTTTTACCTATTATGAAGAACAAAGGCAGAAGAGAAGAGCTTGATTTGGTGAAGAAGTTATACATCACCATGCTGTTCCTTCCCATGTAACATGGGAAACCCATGACAAAGGGCTTTTCAAAGAATGGTGATATCAGGGACCAGGGTGAACAGAGAAGTCAAGCAGCATTTTTGGATCCTTCCTCAGAAAATCTTGGAGGAGATTCCTCACAGAACTCAGAGACAGAAACTGTCCAGGATAGGCAAGCTGAGGAGTTTGAAGGTTGTTTACCTTCTCTTCTAGGTGACCCTCTGCAGAGGAGGGCTACTTTCTCCTGTGGGTCAGTGGCTTTCTACCTCTTTTCTCTAGACACTGGGACTCCTGCTTTTTACAGTGGTACTGACTTAATATTTACTACAGGCAATTGTTTTCTGGTCTCTCTCTCTCTCTCTCTGATTAATATATAGAACTTCCCTCTCTACACTCATAAACAATGTTTTATAGCACTCCTGAAACAGATGTGGGATTATAATGAAGGATTATAGTTGCTTTTGTAATGAGTGTTGAGGATAGAAAAAAAATAGTCATGGAGGAACTTCAGTGTGATGAAGTTTATGTTTGTCCTCCAAATTCTTATCATGCCAGAGAAGGCTTCTGCAAAGAAGCAATGTCCAAGCTGAGACTTGAAAACATTAAGGTAGAAACTGGGCTCTAGAGAGCAAGAATAACATTTGCAAAGACCTAGAGACTAGAGAGAACATGGCATATTACATCAGAGAAACTGAAAGTTGTTCAGTATGGCTAATGGAAGAGTGAAAACCAGGGAAGTGAGAAGTGGGTTTGTTAATTGAAAGCTTTGGAAGCCTTTGAGGCCATGGGAAGCTACTGAAGCCACGTAAGTGGGGAAGTGGTAGGATTAGATTTATATTTCAGAGTAAGCATTCTGGCTGCAGTGGAATAAAATGTTTAGGGGCAAAGCTGAAAACAGAGAGATCAACTGGTTCTCTCAATGTATTAGGATAGTGGCAGTCAGAATGGGTGGAGGCAGAAGAATGGCAGAAATATTTTGGAAGTAGAAGCAACAAGACTTGATGATTAATTGGATGTGGACAGTGAGGGAGGAAGAGAAATCAGAGACCAATAGCCCAACTTTCTTCATATCTGTCTTATACTCCAACCTTGGTCTTGGATTTTGAAGCCTCCCTGCATCTTCAGTTTTTCCTAAAGCTGTGACCTCAAATCCTGGCATTGACCTTAGACCCCATGATGACTGTTATTGCCTTGGTGGTGCCAACAGCACCCATGGCTACAATCTGTACTCCAAATGCTTGTGCTGGTCATTACCTGCCCCCAGGATTGGTTCATCCATGTGTTTGCTTCCTGAATGTACAGCCACAGGATGATAATGGTGGTTAAGAGCAGGGACTTTAAGTGGGATGGATTTAAGTTCAAGTCCCAGCTTTTCACTTACACTTAGTTTGACCTTTGGCAAGTCACTAAACGTTTCTGAACCTCACATTTTCTCATCTGTGAAATAGTAACAGAACAACTATGAGGATTAAATGAAAGCATGAATGTGAAGCACAGTGCCTGCACATGAGCAAGCACAAAATGAAAGCTAACCAAAGAGAAGAACAAGGAAACAATACAGAAGAGAGTGATAGGTTTTAGTGGGTTTTTTTTCCTTTCCCTCCCATGACTTACAGTCTGAAACAACACAGGATAACAAAAGCGTCCATTTGGATAGAGAGGAAGAAAAGGAATCTCTTTTAGCAGGATTTCATGAAGGAGGTCTGCTAAGAAGAGTTTATTTTGATCACGTAAAAGTTCAGATTGGTTTGTCGAGCCTGGACTAGAACCAAAGCTAGGGCCTGGCCCATCGAGGCTTCTTTCACCCTGGGACTCTTGATTCTTTTCATGTCATTTTTCTCCTCTACTTACACGTTCTTCCTCATTGTCTTTGTTCAAATCTCATTCACCATTAACTCTCTTATCCGTCCCCCTCCTGCTCTTCCCCTTTTGTCTCTTTTCACAAGGTAGCTCTAAAGCATCTCTGTATTTGTCCAGTTCCAGGCACGGCAGGGTGTAGAAGTTAACATTTGTTGGAGACTGTTTTGCTTCCTGGAATCTCCCCTCTAGAAAACTTTGTGTCACTCTGCTTGCAAACCTGGTATATCCCTGAGTAGAGGCAGTGCTAATAAAACTCCAGTATCTGAGAGTGTGACTGCATTTGGAGATAAGGCCTTTTAAGAGTGATAAAGGTGAAATAAGGGCATTAGGATGGGCCCTAATCCAATGTGATTAGTGTGGTTTTAACAAGAGGAAATGTAGATATGCAGAGAGATACTAGGACATAGCAAGAAGGTGGCCATCTGAAAGTCTAGGAGAGAGTCCTCAGAAGAAACCAAACATCCTGACATCTCGGTTTTGGACTTCTAGCCTTCAGAACTATGAGAAGATAAAGTTTTATTATTTAAGCCATCCAGTTTGTGGTATTTGGTACAGTAGTCCTAGCACACTAATATACTGGTTGTGATATTTTTTGGACTATCAAGTTCAATAATAACAGTTTTGTTGATTGCTGAGTCTATTCTAGGGGTAGTATAGAACACATCATTACATCTTTAGTTACTATCTAGGTGTTATCCTCATTTTGCAAATGGGAGAACTCAGGCTTGAAGAAGAAAATGACTTACCTAAAATCAAAGTCACAGAGCTAGTAAAGGACAAATTCAGGCTCAAATCTAAATCTTTCTGACACCAGTACCTAGGTTCTTAACTGTTCTGTACTGCCTAGAAATACTGGTCTTCTCTGACTGCTTTCACCCAATATAAATAATGCTCTGTATTTTTCTCTATGGCTCTCTGGTCTTTTTTCCCCTTTGGAGCATGAGCTACGATTTACAATCATAAATTAATTATGTGATTATTTTCTCAATGCCTTCCTCCCCTGCTAGTCCCATGATATAGCACTGTGCTTATAATCATGAAGATGATGTTAGTTTTGGAACCAGCGGTGTTGAAAAGCTTCTTGATTTTTATGCCCTTTGCATATGGTGAAATGATCAACCTTGATGGTCATTGGCAGGTAACAGGAACTGCTGCTGGGCTCTTTAATTTATACCTTGATATTGTACACGTGTGGCCTCAGGAAGGGAGCGTGTCACCTAACCTTCCCCACATGGCGAACACCAGCATTTCCCTCCTCACGGCTGCTGTCATGAAGAGCCCTGCCTGGTCTGGTGTTCTCGGACTTGTTTTTCCATTTAGAAATGTACTTCAAGGCAGGAAGCTGCGAGCCACTGGGTGCACCCTTGGTGGCTTTTCTCTGCTTTTCCTGACCTTCTACCCTGTTAATACATCTGGGCGAAGTGGCAGCAGCTTATTTTGGATATAATGGAGCCTACAAAAAATGAAGCCAGGTCTATTATACCATATTGTGACTCCCCAAAGAACAAGATCCCAGCAGATACTTATTGTAGATGTCACACCATGCTAATCACCTACTTCAGCCAATGTAGTATTATGATGATGGTGGTTATTATTTTCCCAATGAGGTTCCCCCATCAGAGGTGGAAACTGTACATTTTCCTCCCAACCAAAACTAGTAGAAAAATTCTATCTACTTCCCAAGGACTGAATTTTGTAAAGACAGATTATTTTTCTCTTTGTGGCTTTTTATTTTTAGGTTTCCTCCTCCCTCTCCCCACTTTTTTCCATTTAATGATTTCATACAGAATGAATAGTATTCTACATTTTTATATTCTAAACACCACTCCTGCATAATTTTATTCAACTCTTTGTTGGTCTTTTTTTTTCTCCAAGTTATGGTTTTAAAAATAATCTAGAACTAATTTGTCTAATGAATATGCAATTATTGCAAGAGTCTTTTGAAGTTTTTGAAAACCTTCAGTCAGCATCTTTCTGGGACATGGTGATGAATGTAGCATCAGGCACTTGAAAGCCATTTCTAATTTGGCATGAGCAGGTATAATTTTTTTGCACATTTCAAAGCTGGGTATGATGCAGCTATTTATTGTGTATTATGGTTCACTTAGTGTAGTTACTTTCCAGCCTAGCTCCCTCTGCTGGACGAATGGATGCACTATTGCTCCTGGGCACACTGGGGTTGAAACAGAAGCCAGATAGGATAGTCAAGGCAGGAGAGAAGGGGGTGCAGTTTGGTTTTGCCACTGCTCATGCCCAGAGCTTACAAATAATAGCTACCGTTTATGGTGTGCGTATCCCATGCAAGACACTTTACGGATGTCTTAATCTTCATAATCCAGAAAGCAAAGGAATATTATTACTATTTTATAAGTAAAGAAAATAAGACTTGAAGAGTTTAAGAAAGTTTCCCAAGATCACACAGGTAGTAAGTGGCAGAGCCTTCATAAACATTTATCCTGGAGCACGTTTTCTGTGTGAGGCACTGTGTAAGTCTAGAAATGAAGTTGACCTGGATTTTACTCTCAGAGTGTTTATCTTCCTGTAGAAGAGAGAGAAGACAAACAACCATATCATGTAGCCAAGAGAATTCAGAAAAAAGAAAAATAGAGGGCCATTCCATGGTAGCAGAAGCAACGGAAAGGGAGAAAAATTTCCATCTCAGTAGAGAGAAAATTTTATCCTCAGAGGAGCACTGGTTTCCATTTTTGCTCGTGCCTCCCTGTTTCCTGCCTACTGTGGACATTATGATTTTGAAAGTGGCCACTGGATAGCATTTTTCAAGGATCATTTTTGACCTGGGAAGCAGCTTCCCCCTGAGTACTTTTTTCCAGTACTGGAGTGAAGAGGCCATTGCTGAAGCAGACAGAAGCATCCCAGCCCCAGCTGTGGGGCTCATTATCCTCTGCTGTCAAATTGCCATGGTCGTGAGGGTGTGAAAGTCACAGCACCTTCCCAGCCCTGGCTGGATACAGGCTGTCAGAACTCCTCATAAAAACAGCACAGGGCCTTCTGCTGAGTGTCGGAACATGACATCTCATGAACCATAGCCTTCCTCGGTGATGGAACAAAGTACTTTCTCCCATACCCAGTCTTGTTATACGCTTTTTTTTTTTTTTTTTTTTTTTTTTTCCCCTTCTGGCCTCCTGAAAATGTATTTTGGTTGCAGGTAGCAGAAGCACTAAAACTATCTTAAGCAAATAAAAGGGAATTTATTTTAAGAATCTCAGGGGCCACACCCAGGAACCAAAAACATCAGAAGCCAAGGCAATTAATTACCCTCTTGGCAATTCTCTCTCTTAATTACGTGGACTTGTGTTTCTGATTGTTTTTGCATCTCTGTCTACTTTTCCCTATTAACAAATTGTCTCTTCTCATAGATTGATGCCAGAACATGGCTTTCCATAGCCTCCAAATGCCCATCTTCTCAGTTTGAGCTAACAAAAGAAATTCACACTGGATCCCAATTCTACTGCTGGGAGAGAGAAGCCTGATTTATTCTAGGCTGGGTCCAATCAGCTGTGGTTGTGGAAGGCATCAGGTAGTAGAGAAAGGCCCTTATTCTTTCCCCAGCCCCTAGGGAGCACAGTGTTTGAGCTGAAGTTCTACATCATCCACAAAGATATCCCTCTTTAAATTCACTTTCCTTTTCTTTCCTTTCCATAGACTTTTCACATAAATCACTGGCTCCCAAGTTTGGTTAAGAAGCAGAATCATCTAGAGATTCTTTTTTCAAAACACAGATTTCTGAGCCTCATCCCAGTTCTACAGAACCAGAACCTCTATGGGTAGTGACCTCGATTCTATATTTTTTAAATGCTCCAGTGATTCAGGTGGAGTTAGCTCACGACCCACTGTGGCACTAAAATGTAAACCAATATTGCTCAAGCTTTTATAATCCGTGTCACCTTTTGCTAAACATAAATATATTATATCTACCTTTCATATTATTAATACAAACATTGGAACTTTAAGAAATTTTTCTATGTAGAAAGCTTCTATTTTATATATATTTATATGTAATGTGTACTGTATACATTTTACATATTTTATATATTATTTGTATAAATGTATTATGAATTCATATAAATAAATATATAAATATATATATATTTATTCTAACTACCTCACCTCTCCAAACTCTCCACTCAAGCCTTGGGTCAGCCTTCAAATTATTTCTTGGTTATGAACCCAAAATAGTTTAAGCAACCTTAAAATAAGTACTATGTTATATTTCTTTCATCAACTTCATCACCATTAGCTTCACAATTTGGCAGGATAATTAATTATTTTATTTAAGAAGTATTTACTGAGCATCTGATATGTGCCAGACATAGTGCTAAGGATACAATGGTGAATAAGATTTCCGCCCCTTGGAAGACTATATCCTAGCATGCAAAGACAGTTAATGATTACGATAAGTCAAGATAGTGATGAACTCTATGAAAATAATAAAATAGGGTGATGTAATTGGCTGGGATTGAGTGTGGACTCTACTTTAGAAGGGATATTCTAGAAAGATCTCTACAAAGAGATAACATTTGAGCTAAGACTCAATGACATCTCAACTTTTGAGTTTCAGAGACTAAAGCAGAAGTTTCCAGATTCCTACACGACAACCCTCCCACCTGGCCTCAGGCTTCTATAATTAGGGAGTGGGGGCAGAAAAGTTCAAACTAAGGGAGTGGAAGATTCCTCAGCCCAAGGGGAATAGGGAACATAGCAATTATGGTCCTGGGAACCAAAGATAGAGAGTTTCAATCCCAAGGGGCCAAGAAGGGCTTGGAAGAGTGTATTAGTGATAAGCAGGTAGACTGAAGTCCAGAGAGCCTTTCCAAATGCAGAGGACTGCATAAAACACATGGAGACTTCCCACATCTTCGGACTGTTTAGAGATCTCTAGAATACAACTGAAATTCAATTTCTGTCCAAGGAAAGTGGAGAGATCAGCGAGGACAACATGAATGTCATGAGCAATAAAGAAATGTGAGTTTTCTCACACTTGAGAGTTATGCCTGAAAATTCATACCTACCACAATGAATAATAACTACAATTAAACAGAAACGATTACTCTGTACTCGCTCTTTTCTACATATAATTTCTAACTCCTACAATCATCTTACAAAGGAAGTATTATTACTCCTCCTCGACCCCCCAGTTTGCAGATAGGACATTGAGGCTCGGTGTAAGGTTTCCCAAGGTCTTAGCAAATGAATTTTAAAACCATTTACCTAGTGGCACTAAACACTGTGCTAGGTATATTGACAGTGCTAGTATATTTATTTTATTTATTAATTGGCCAGTTGAAAAACCTCTGGCTTAAAGAGTTTTGAACTCATAATAAGTTGGTCTGGTTTACTATGGGTCACTGAATAACTTACTTATTTGGCGTTATGATTTAGGAATTTACTGTGTATAAGGAAAGCACTATAATCAGTCTTAGGAGCAATAAAATAAGACAGATACTGTCCTGTGCAAGCAACAATCTACCAGTAGATAAAAGCATGCAAACAAATATAAGGAAGTTCAATAAACTAGAAGAGAAGTACAAAGCATTTCTTTGGATGTTTGTAGGAGGGAAAGATCACTTCTGCCTTGGGATACCAAAGAGGCATCTGTGCAGTAAAGGCATGGGACAGGGAGGTAGTTTTAGGTTCTCAATGCCAGTGAGAACCACCCAAATCTTACTCATACATTCACGAGGATGCCTAAGTGATTAATCTTGTGTATTTGAACAATATTAGCTGGCCTAATTAGTTCAGAACAACCCAAGCCTCTTTACCCTCAGCATCAAGTTTTTGCCTGGATTATATGGATAGTTTCATTAGTCCTCTTTACACAACACAAGTGAATTCCACTTGTTCCAAGAAGCAAGAATGAACTTCTACAGACATTGCCCTCATATAGATAGTTAGCATGTTGCACTGACTCTCAAAAGATAAAACCACGTCACAGCATTGATTTACAAATATGTGGTTACCTATGTGAATGCCTGTCCCACAACTTCTCCTTTTCTGTAAAATGCATCCCACCCACCTCGGCCTCCCAAAGTGCTGGGATTACAGGCGTGAGCCACTGCGCCCGGCCTCAGTGGTGAATTTTTAATGAAACCACAGACAGTTGCTGACCCCAAAATTCATAATTCACACTTTATCCCCAGTGCTTGAGGTGAGTGGTGGTGCTTCAGTTTTTTATTTCCTTTTTCTCTGGTTTTATTTAAACATAATACTTTTATTATGAAAAAGTTCAATTATATACGAAGAAAGCACAATGAACCCCTGTGCCTGTTTAGATGAATGTGTCACTCAGCTTCAGTAATGGTCAATTCTTGGCCGACTCCGCCTGTGCCGTACTTGCTAACCCCCCTACCTCTAGATTATTTTGAAGAAAATCCAAGACTTGATACCATTTCTTCCATTAATATTTCAATCTGAAAAATAACAATTCCTAAAAAACATAATCTCAGCCAGGCACGGTGGCTCAGGCCTATAATCCCAACACTTTGGGAGGCCGAGGTGGGTGGATCACTTGAGGTCCATAGTTGGAGATCAGCCTGGCCAACATGGTGAAACCCTGTCTCTACTAAAAATACAAAAATTAGCTGGG
Source organism: Symphalangus syndactylus (assembly GCF_028878055.3). Lineage (NCBI taxonomy): Eukaryota > Metazoa > Chordata > Mammalia > Primates > Hylobatidae > Symphalangus > Symphalangus syndactylus. Next base: position 41,191,334 of record NC_072429.2, read on the forward strand.
CGTGGTGGCACACGGCAGTAGTCTCAGCGACTCAGGAGGCTGAGGCATGAGAATTGCTTGAACCCAGGAGGCAGAGGTTGCAGTGAGCCAAGATTGCACCACTGTACTCCAGCCTGGATGACAGAGCGAGACTCTGTCTCAAAAAAAAAAAAAAAAAAAAAAAAAAGCCCAAACCAAAAAATCTCAATACAATCATTATACTAAAATAATTAATAATTTCTTAATTTTTTCAAATATTACACCGTGTTAAAATTTTCTCAGCTGCTACAGCAATGCTTTCTCACAATTTGTTTTCAAAATTAGTTTGACCTATGATGAAAATAAGACTCATGTATTTTAATTGTTTAATAGGTCTCTTAAGCCTCCTTCGATCTAAGGTTTTCTTTCTTTCTTTGCAACTTATTTGTTGAAAAATCTGGTCACTTTGTCAGTAGAGTTTCTTGTAGTCTAAATTTTGCTAATTTTATTCCTTTGGGGTTATTAAAAGTATTTTTTTCTGTCCTGTGTATATTCTATAAATTGATAATCAGATTTAAGAGCTTACTCAGACTAAGATTTGATTTGTTTTCCACATTATTTCATGGATGGTGGTGTTTATTTATATCAAGGAGCCATATCCCTTATTGTCTCTCTTTCTGTCATGATAGTAGCAACTGGTTTCTCAGGAAAAGTGGGTTAAATGCTCAATTCTTTCATTTTATTTGCCTGTTTCTTGGCATCCTCCAAAAGTGAGCAATGAGTTGTGTTGTGTTGTTGTTGTTTTGAGACAGAGTCTCCCTCTGTCGCCCAGGCTGGAGTGCAGTGGTGTGGCCTCGGCTCACAGCAACCTCCACCTCCTGGGTTCAAGTGATTCTCCTGCCTCAGCCTCCTGTCACATATTTGTTGTGTTTCAATCTATTGCAGTTGTTATTTTTAGTTCTTATTTTTCTTTACGATTGTGTAGTTCTTCATTGTGCGGATGTTACCTTGCTGGTTCATAGCCGAGTTCAGCAAACATTTTCTGTAAAGAACCATATAATAACATATTTGTCACATTTTTTTTCTATAATCCTTTAAAAATGTAAAACCACTCTCAACTTCCAGGCTGTACAGAAACAGGCCTGGAGATTTGGCCTGTGCACTGTGGTTTGCAGACCACTAAACCAGTTCTCTACTGATCGCTATTTGGTGTGTTTGCAGACTTTTACTGTAATAAATTGTGCTGTAACAGATAATTGTCTGCATACATCTTTTTCTATTTTTGCCACTGGGATGGACTCCTAGAAGTGAGATTACTGAATCAAAGGGTAAATGCTTATTAGTTTTGCTGGATAGTGTCAATCTCTTCTCAATGAGTTTGTTCTGTTTTGTACCAGCGATGTATGAGAATGTTTCCTCCTACCTTGCCAAAAGAGTGGATTATTGAACTTTAAGACTTTTTGTCATTCTCAGTGAATAGCTTATATAATCTTAATTTGCATTTATTTTATTTTTAGTAAGATGAAGTCTCTTTTCATATGGAGTAAGAGCCATTTACATTACTTTTTGGTGAAATATCTCTTTATAGCTCTTGCCCAATTTACTATAATTAATTGATTTAGTTTTTCCTCTATTTTTATAATATTAACTAATTATTCCTGCAAAAAGTGGCAAGTGTTTTTCTCTGGGTTTAAAAAATTTTAAATTAAGAATTTTTTGCTGTATAGTTTTTATAATTTTAATTTGTATGTCAAGTTTATCTAACTTTTCTCTTATTGCATCTAGATTTTGAGTCATAGGAAAGTGTTTCCTACTCCCAAGTTCAAACATTTTTTAATAGTACTGATATAGTGGTAGTCTTACATTTATTGTATCTTTTTTTTTTTTTTTTTTTGATACTGAATCTCCCTCTATTGTCCAGGATGGAGTGCAGTGGTGAAATCATGATTCACTGAAACCCCCACCTCCTGGGTTCAAGTGATCCTCCTGCTTCAGCTGGGACTACCGGTGTGCACCACCACACCTGGCTAATTTGTGTATTTTTAGTAGAGACAGGGTTTCAGCATGTTGGCCAGGCTTTTGGTCTCAAATTCCTAGCCTCAAGCGATCTGCCTGCATCTGCCTCCCAAAGTTATGGGATTACAGGCATGAGCCACTGTGCCTGGCCATAGCCTTACATTTAAATCTGACACATTTGGAATTTATATTGGTATATGGAGTGAGGAATAGATCCACTTTTATCATTTTCCATATGACTTACCAGGTATCTCAACACCACTTATTAAGACATTCATCTTTTCCCAACTAATTTCAGATGCTGAATCTGAATTAATAAACAATATTAATTTTACACATTTCAGTTATTAAATGCTAAATTTTCATATGTGATCAGATCTATTTCTGGATTTTCTATTTGTTCCATTTGTCCTTCTGTCTGTTCAAATACCAATACCACATTTTACACTTGGACACACGGTGGGGAACATCACACACCGGGGCCTGTCATGGGGTGGAGGGAGGGGGGAGGGATAGCATTAGGAGATATACCTGACGTAAATAACAAGTTAATGGGTACAGCACGCCAACATGGCACATGTATACATATGTAACAAACCTGCATGTTGTGCACATGTACCCTAGAACTTAAAGTATAATAAAAAAATGTCAAAACCACATTTTAAAAGTTTTATAGGTTTGAAAAACCATCTTAATACCAAGCAGGGCTAGGATTCCCCTTCCTATTTCTTATATTTTTTGGTATTTTTCCAAATTAATGGTATAATCAACTTTATATTTAGGAAAATAAAAACCTGATGACATTTTATAGGCACTCACTAAGTATGAAAGTTATTTGTGTGCACTTCCAACTTTATGATGTTGGTGCTTCCTTGTCTAGAATATGGAAAGAAAGCCTTCTTATTTGTTCAAGTCTGCTTCTGTGTTTTTCAGAAATATTTTATACTTTTTCTCACGTGGATTTTACTTAGGTGTTATTATTACTGTAATAATAATAATAGTTATTGTCCTTGTAAACAGGCTTTTCCCCTTCTAATGATGCCTTTGAATTGGATTTTGCTTATTTATAGATCCATTTTTTACTTTTAATCTTTCATAATTTGTTTGTTTTGCATGTGTCTCTCAGATGTGTTGAATTTTGGTTTGCTAGCAAATCTAAAATTTTTTTATAGTTTTGTTATGCCCATTTATATTTATTGATATTATTGAGAGCTTTGATCTCAGTTGTATTATGTTGTTTTATTTTATGTGATGTGGGGTGTGTGTACATAAATAATATTTCACTATGGGTTTATTTTATTGCTTTCTTTTTTTCTTTCCTTTTTCTTCTTGATATATCAGCATTTAGGAAGATCTGGATGCTCTGTCCAATGGTTACCCTTATTATACCTTTATACAAAACATTTATCTGTTTTGGATAGTGTCTGATACTTCCATACACTTATTGAAGTTGGCCAGCAATCCCTTCTTTCCTTTCCCTCCTCTCTCTCAGAGCATCTAATGTAATTTGATGCTGATGTGATATCATTTTGCTGCAGTTAATACCTAAAAGCCATCTCCTGAGGTGCTGGAGTGTAGCCATAGGGGCTTTTGGTTGGCTGCCTTCAACCCTGGGTTGGAAGAGGCATATTGGGCACTTTGCTGATTTGAATATATGTCTTTTCTAAGTAGGCCTGGTGGACTTCAGAATCTCTGATTCAGATGGTTCTCTCTCTCTAAAGACTTTCTTCTGACCTTCTGTGAGCTTTTCTGGCACTCTATTTCCTCCAAACTTTTGTCTTATTCATCCCTCGTAGAATCAGAACATAGGTGCTTGGTTGTCCTGAACTACAGAGCGCCCTAGGGAAAGCTGTGCTATCCTGGGTTTCATAGCTGTGTAAGGTACATATTCTGAAAAAGTTTTAGAATTCAAATAAAATTGGATGTCAGTAATGAAAATTTATATGACTCAAAGCTAGAAGAAAAATTCTGCATTCAGTGGAAAGATCAAGATTCCTTTAAAGTTAGGGAATTGATGGTGATGGGTCGCATTTTCTGTGAGTCCTTTTTTGTGTTTTTATTGGATCTTTTATTGCTCAGGGCCTTTATGTTTTGAGATGAGGTAGAAGCCAGTGAAGTTGTTACTTGTTTCTAATTTTTGGTTCTTTTAATGAATGAAATCAAGGCTGTCTCCTTCTTAGCAGTCTCCTCTCATTTCACATTTTCTGTTACATGATGAAGAGATGAGAGAGACAGAAGGTGGCTATACAGGAGGAAATAGGCTCTCATCATTTGAAGTGGCTGTTTTTTTTTTTTTTTTCACAAGCTCCGTGGGGAATTCTGAGCATTAGCTTCAAAAAAGCCATTCCTTATGTCAAAGCTGCACTTAGATTTGGCTTGTTGAGATCCTTTTTGCGAATGCCAGCACTGATAATGGGGACTGTTGATTCCCAAGATGGAGGAAGGGTGAAGTAATGGCCCCCAAATTACAGCCTAGGTCTATCCAGACATTTCTAATGTGTGAGAATTCTGAATCCTCTCTTTAACCCTGCTGTGAAAGATGATGCTGATATCACCCTTTTCAGTATTTCCCCCTTCTGTATCATTCCAGACTAGCTTTTTGTGCTTCAGTGATACAAATTTAGAGAAAATTGGGAGCAGAACAAGGGCAAGAGGGGATGTTATAGGGCTTGGTGACAAATATTTTGAGGATTTTGACAAGTAAGCCATGGAAGAAGTGTATGAAAGAGAAGAAAGAAAAGTGAAAATTTAAAATAGAGTATGTCTGAGCTCATTGGTATTCCATTCAAGGCATTTGAAAATAAAGTATAGCACTTGGGTAATTTTACCATTATTAGAATTTTTTTGTTTCTGGATTGCAGTTCTTTTTTATTTCTGCACTGTAGTTCTTTGATTGCGATAACATTCCAAAGCTAGTCCTCATGGGTGATACCTTTATAAGGTTACACTTGTGTTTCTTGGTATGATAACTAGATTTCTGATTTCTTGTAGAACATTTTCCTAAGTCCAGCATGGAGAATAGGTTATATCTTACATATCAACTCTAATTAAGCGGTGCAGCTTCTGTAGTTTGGCATTAAAAAGGAATAAGAAACTCCATGTGGGTTTTAGTGGGAAAGAACATTCTAATTGATTAATGATGTCTGCTGTGGGTGTTGAAAGCTGGTGAATGGTTTATATGCCATAGACTCTGCCACAGCTGCTGGGAAACATTCTTCTTGCCTTTTCTTTTGACATACAGCTAAAGTGACAGAGAAGACAGCTAGAATATGCAAACATCCAAAACTGCTGTTGACAACTGCTCTTTGTTGTCAAAACTAAGTGGCAGAATAATACCAAGTTTAACAGAGCAGAAGGGAGTGAGTTAATTAATACAGAAAAATTTTTAATTCAGAGAATCTAATCTGGGACTGGACTGTGGGAAACAGAATGATTGACCTGGATTTCAGCACTCTATTGGACCTAAAAGTTTTGTTGGGATTCTGAGCACAGCATGGACTAACTGGGTTCAAAAAGTCAAACACTTTGCCTTGTGAATAATTTATATTAACTATATCCATTGCCTGAAATCTGTATAGCGATAGTTTTTAACCCCCTTTTCCTTAATTCATTCCATCGTTTTATTAAAGAGTTTGGCTCTTTATAAAGACAAATGTTCTGAGAGGAACATTTTTGTCATTATAGGAAATTTGGTTTGTTAATAATAGCTGCCATTTCTGGGCTAAATGTTTGCATACATTAGCTTATTGAATACCTATGAAAATCTTGTGAAATCAATATCATTATCCCCATTTTATGCTGAAACAATTGATGCTCAGAGAGGTTATGTAGCTAACCTGGGTATACATTTAGTATATTAAGATCTCTCACTGTTGTAAGTTGCAAAGCTTGGGCTTTTAATCATACACTGTACTGCTAATTTATTTACTTGTTTGCTTATTCATTATTTATAATACATTTTAAGAACTTGAGAACATTTTAGTTGTTTTCTAGATCCAGCTACTGAGATCAGGCTACACGATGCATCAGTTATAAAGATCCTGGAGGCGAGTCCAACTCCTTAGAGTTTGCAGAGCCAAAAAAGACAGAGAGTGATTGGGAGTGAGGAGGTTGGGGTCAAGATGTGAATCTGCTTAGGTGGAGGTGGAGAGGGAGAATGAATGGAGATGAATTACAGTAGTGAAGAGGCTAAGGCAATAGAGAGTGGGACTGTTAGGTTCTCTAGTTTGTTTTTAGTTTAACCAGTATGTCTTGAGCACTCACTGTGTGCCAGGCAATGTGCTAAAAACCAGGGATACAAATGAGCAAACACAGAATCCATCCCTGCCTTCATGGATGATATGGTTTGATGTTTGTGCCTTCCAAATCTCATGTGGAAATGTGATCCCCAATGTTAAAGGTGGGGCCAAGTGGGGAGGTGTTTGTGTCATGGGGATGGATCCCTCATGAATGATTTGGTGCCATTCTCAAAAGATTGGGTGAGTTCTCACTCTTTGTGAAATCTGACTGTTAAAAGGAGCCTGGCACTCTCCTCCCCTCGCTGTCTTGTTCCCTTTCTTGCCACGTGACACACCTGCTCTCTCTTGGCCTTCTGCTGTGATTGGAAGTTTCCTAAGGCCCTCACCAGAAGCAGATGCTAATGCCATGTTTCTTGGACAGCTGGCAGAAGTGCAAGCCAAATAAACCTCTTTTGTTTAGAAATTACCCACCCTCAGATATTTCTTTATAGTGACACAAAATGGACTAAGACAGTGGGCTTATAGACTAATGAACACATGATTAATCAATTAACCTCTCAAATAAATAGAAAATGAAACTGGTAAGTGAGCATAACAGTTCACGCTGAATGTAGTAAGTTCGCTGCAGGTGAACATGGTGCTATGAGAGGCTCTAAGATAGCAATTTGATATTGTCAAGGGTCAGGAAAGACTTCTCTGAGGAAGAGATGGTTTATCCCAGATCAGAAGAATGAGTCGATTTGGTAAAGAGAGTAGGAGAAGAATTCCCAAGAAAGTGACTAGCATGTGAAAATCATGAGAGGATGGTGTGAAAGAAGCCAATGTGTCCAGAACATAGAGAGAGGCTACTGGAGAGATAGGCAGGAGGCAAACATGCATGGTTGTGGGCCACATTCAAGGTGTTGGCCATCATCCCAATAACTGTAGATATCTGCTGAGGATTTTAAACATAAAATGGCATGACTTGGTTTAAATTTGAATCAGATCCCTTGAGCCATGATGAGAAACAGACTGGAAGGTGGCAAGAACAGAAGCAAATAGTTCAGTTTGAAGGCTGACACAGTCGGATCTATGTCTAGAAGCACTGATTGCCTCCCAAGATGACCAGTTAACAGGAGTTTTGCAGTATCTCTGGGTTGATAGCACTGGGATAAAGACCCCTGGTTTATCTGGACAGTGGAATATAAACCAACCATATGGTAGAATTCACTAATTAAGAACACCTACTTTGGACACACCTGTATTTGCCTTTTATTGATATCTTGGTTGCAATGACGATTACTGTTCATTTATAGCCAACAACCAGAGGAAAACAAAGAGCCAATCTGCTATTTGTTTTCCCATCCAATATTGTTTCCTATCCAATAATCTGAAACCAGTATTTTTTCAGCATCATCCTGCCTCCATGTAGCCCAATTAGTTTAACGATAATTCTATATCTTTTCCTAAGTAATTGGTTTAGGAACGGCTGTGACATATTCTGAGTCCAGAAGACATGAAGGGAAGCTGGGGAGCACGGGGATGTGTGTCTGAGGAAAGTTTCTGTCTCATAAAAGAAATCCACAGGAAGTGACTCTAGATATGATATCTGAAACCACTGCAGCCTGTGAAAGGGGGAGCTGAGAAATAGAAAAGAACTTTGGACCTGACCTTAACAGGACAATTAAGCTATTAGTCAAGTAAATCAATCATCTCCAGGGCTCACTCTGCCTCTAATAACCTTCCTGTTACATGGGATAATAAAGCTTTTAGTTTGAACTTAGGTTTTTATGATTTGCAGATGATAGTATTGAAACCAATAAACCAGCTGTGTGGACCTGGGAAAGCTGATTACAGTCTTTGAGCCACTTTCCTTATCTGTAATGTAGGTAATAGTTTTTCTTGTTGCATTGAAATAGGATTGTGAGGATTGTATTATATAATATACCTTATATGCTTAGCCCAGTGCCCAACAAAGAGTTGTTCAATAAATTGTTGCTATGTAGATGAATAATAACTCTTTCTCATATTTTATATCAGTGACGATGGACTGTGATTACATATGGCTATGTGTCTACAGGTCATATACTAGCCAACTGTTTGGAAGCAAATAAACAGCCCTACTGCCTTTTTTAAAAAATCTAGATTTATATTGGGTATCTATAGGGATATGCAAATGTACCCCTAGACTGCCTGGATATCTTTTTTTTTTTTTTGACCACCTTTGTAATCCATTTCAATATAATCAATTAGATTGGTTATGCAGATGATTCAATTTGGTCATTAGGTTGTCAGAAAACCCCAGCTGGGTGGTTACTGGAGAAGAATCTTCTCTTTGGCTGTGGCCTCCCTGTCTTTTGTTGAAGGATTTCACACATATGACACCACTGTGTAGGGATTGTTTTGGCAGTACACATGCACTTATTCTGTCACAGGGGAACACTAAATCTTTGATATTTCTTGAATGTGCAGATCAATAGCCTAGTTCTTCTTTCCTGAAATTCTAATGTGACTTTTGGACCACTGACAACATTTCACAAGTTAGGTTGACACTCCCAAAATGAATTGGATGATTCAAAGCCAAAACTTGCTTTTGCGCATCAAGCCTGAAATACTTGTTTTTTTCTTTTTGTCTCTACCCGAACTCACTGGGTGACTTCTAGAATTGTGCTTTCTTTTGAATATTCTACTAAAGCCACATACACCCAGTGGCTGAGGTTAGACACCAAGTTGGTCTACAATTAGCATGTGTGTCTGCAGGAAGAAAGCTAACATTTGAATGCAAGGTTTGGTGCTAGTGGGTTTATATTATTATCTTCATTTAACAGATGCAGACCTAGGATTAGAGAGTTGAAATAACTTGCCTAAGTCACTGGTTAGCAGGTAGTAGAGATGGAGTTTGATCCTAGACCTGTCTTACTCCTAAGCCATACTGGAGAAGCCATTCAACATAGTAAATAGCAGCATACTGCATGATCAAAAGCCTGAACTGCAGCGTCAAGTGCCTGTGTCAAATTGATGACTCTGTCACTCACTGAGCGTGCAATCCTAGGCAAGTTACTTAACTGCCTTGTGCCTCAGTGTCTTCACCTGTATAATGGGAAGTACATGCATCAAAAACTTGTTGTAAGGATTAAATGAGTAAATATATATAAAGCACATAGAACAATGCATTTGAATTTGTCTTGGTTTCCTTTACTTAGTTATCAAAATATACAACTGTGTATTTTGACAATAGAGCCAGAATATTGCAGGCAGAAACTTGAATGCAGGTCTTTAAAACTATAAAGCCAGTGCGTTTCCTACTATATCAAGTACAGAATGGGAGACTTTGGGGAGTTACAGAGGAAAAAAAAAAACCCACTAAAGGTATTATAACCCACTCAAAGGCTAATATTCATACAATCTTCTTAGACTTTTCCGGATTAGCCATGAGTGACTAGGATTTTTCTCTGTATACTGAGACTTAAAAATCAAATATGATTTCAAATAAATGTTCAGATAAAATGCAAATATATCTGTATTCACTAGAGACCTCTCATTCCCTGTTTTGCCAGTAACAAAAACTTCTCTTTCCTTATTCATTTTAACTCTCTCATCTTTTGTCACTACAATAAGAGGTTTTAAATATCTTAAATTGGTCACGTATAAGCCATTCTCTAATGACTGCATCAGTTCTGAATTGGTGTGCTATAAATAAATGCAAAAACTGGGATAAATTTCATTAGCAAGTAAACATAATACATATCACAGTACAACACATAAATTTCCTTCTGTGTTTGTCAAGCAAGGACTCGAGAAATGCTTGTCTCTGCAAGCTGCACCAAGACTCATAAATTGCTTCGCAGAATGAGGAAATATTCAGTAAACACAGATAATTAATAACCATGTTCTCAAGGGACTAAATGGAGCTACTATACGTTCCCAAAAAGCTAAGGAAAAGTGCTTGTCCTTATATTGTCCTTGAGGGCCGTGCCACAGGGTACTATGAATGAGTGAGATGGGCTCAGTTTGGTGTGGAAAAGACGCATATAAACTTAAAACTCACAATTTTGTGTGTATGTACAGTTGTTATATTTTACCTGCCTGGAATAGATGCCTCACTTTTCTGAAAAGAACACTCCCAGTCCTCCTTTGGTGAAGCTAGTCTTTCCCATTGTAGCTCTGTATGGTTTGGGTGGAGTAGTTGATTTACCTTCCTGCTTCAGAGGTGGAAGCTGACCCATATCTTGAGAATCAGGAAATTCACTTCTCTTGGTCACAGTGATTGTTTCAAGGGTGGGCAAATAATCCAAGACAGACAAATAAGACTCAAATCTGGAACTTCTATTGAAACAATTAGGAAAGAAATGTCTCTTTTTGCAGACCTGCAGCTGGAATGTTCTCTAAGTAGAAACCAACTATTTAGAATTAAGTCAACATAAAGGAGAGAAATACCTGGAGAGGAAGGAGCCAGCTGTGAAGACACAATTTGAGCATCTTGATCCAGTTATGTCTGAAGACTCTATCTCCAAACTTTTTGTTAACATAAGAGAATAAATAGTACTTTCTTGTTTGTTTTTTTTTTTTTTTAAAGTTTGCTATTTTTTTCTTAAGGCAGTTTGAATTGGTTTCTATGACTTACAAAAAAAAGTTTCTCATTAATATGACTATGATATAAAAGGTGCCATAATAGTCATATGAACAAAAAGTCTTGGCATCCAGGATGGAGAGACTAAGGAGCGCCTTTCGAATTGAGCTTTGAAGGTTGTATAGAATTTCACAAGTGGAGTAAGGTAGGCAAAGCCACTTCAGAGAAGAACAGCATGTGCAGAAAGAATCAACATTTCAGGGAATATGAGAAATTTGGAGTGACCAGGGCATAGTGTTATGGTGGGGAGTGATAAGAGGAATGGCTGGAGAGATGGGCTAGAGCTCAGTTATACATTGTACATCATACTAGGCATTATGTACCATGCTAGGGAACATACACATAAGAGCAATGTGAGTCATAGAAGAAATGATGTGATTAGATGTGAGTGTTAAATTACTGACTATGGTGGCAGAATGGGGAATGGGTTGAAGTATGGAGATGTGTAAGCAGAAAAGTTGACTTAGAGGCTATGGCATTGAGTAAAGTCAGTAAATATATGGCATAAATGCTGTCTTTTCCCAATCCTGGATCTAAGGCAGACTGCTAATTGACCACCCCCATTTCCAATTAAGCATTCTCAGCCCAGTGTTCCAGACAGCGATTGCCAATGATTTGTCAATTCTGCTACTCACATTGAAATCTACCTGCTCTTCCAGACCATTCAGTAAGTAGTTGATATGGATGCCATAATGGGACTGAAACTCTCTTGCGTTGACTCTTGCTTTAGATTCTTGGGTTGTATTGTAGAGTTAAAACTCTTCTTTTTTTAACTTGTAGAAGTAAATAGGTGAGTGTTTGCTGAGCAGAAAAAAAATATTTTGAGTGAAATCTCAGTCTCTAAGAGAGACTGCAACTTTCCTTCTTCTCTCAATGCAAGCAACAGCCCTAATCCAGCAACCAAAACAAAGTTGATGGACTCCATGGGGGCCAGTGTCTAGCTCAAGCTACTTTTAATGGGATAGGAAGCATGTGCATTTCCTTGAGGTCACAGCTTTAAATCTGACCTGTGGCCATAAGAACCACCTTCTGACAGCTCCTTGGCAGCTGCTGTGAATGAGATATGGATCTCAGGACCATTCCTTGTAGCAGGAGTCCACCTCAGCAAAGCCGTGCTGGAGTTACTGCTGGAGAGGGAGTGCTAAACTGAAAGGAAAAGGTATAAATGGAGACAGAGCTACTCTATCCATCTGTCAAAGTGGTTTTGCTAGAGCCACCTTGAAGCCCACTGGGTTAAAGGCTACAGTGAGAGCTTTCTCTGGAGAAGGGACAATGTTGGGCAGTGGGGGGGTGCATTCCTTTGCTGGCTCAAAGAGTTAGATTAAAAAGGCAGGAACTTTAGAGTTAAGAGAAGTGGCCCACCCCACAGATAGCAGAGAGGAGCTGTATTCCTCAGATCTGTCAGATAAAGGATCTTTAGAGTCATATACAATTTGCATTTCAATTCAAGAAGAGATATTCCTCATTTGGAGGGCAGCAGGAGCCAAGAAGAAAGAAACCTAGTTCTTGGGTGCTAAGGTTCTGATGGCCTTCTTCATTCTGCTTCTTAGTATAGTCTTGTTCTTGCTTGCTCGAATGGAAAGGAGGATGCACAATTATTTTTTAGAATCCAAGGTTTTACAACAAATAAAAGTAGATCTAAAGCAGAGAAACAATTGAGGATTTCAAATTTCAAAAGCCTGTCAATATCTGTTTTCAAAAATTCAGAGAAGAAAACCTGGACACAATAGTGTATATAAAAAGAATTACCATCTACCAAGGAACAACAATTTACCAGCACTTCCTCTATGTGACTTATTTACATTCTTCAATATTTCCTTCATTTTACAAATGAAGTAGTAGAGTTTACAGAAGGAACTTACTCAGCTTACACATCTAGCAAATGATGAGGCCTGGATTCAATGACACATCTATCTAATTTCTAGACTATTGTTGTCTCATTCTACCTTGATATATTCTGGTATAGAAAATGCCTTGAGGAACAGATGTCCCTAGCCAGAATAAAATAGAATGACCTAAAAAATCTCTAAAAATAATGATAATGAGTGCACTGCTGAGCACATTATAGGAATCTCTTCAATTAATCCTCAGACTAACACTATGCATTGGGTTCTGTTACTTGCCAATTTTACAGATGAGGAAATTTAGAGATGCTGGTTAACTGGCCCAAGGTCTCCCAGACATTCAGTGATGAAGTTGGGGTTAGGATTCAGATCTACCTTGCTTTCAAGACCCATCCTCCTAATCACTAATGCTGGCGTGGCACATATTAATAAAGACTTATTAATGGACACACATTAGATTATTTTAGGGGGTGTATAAACAAATACTTTTTAAAAGTAGTTGTTTCACTACCAAATTCACTATTTCACTTTTAAATTCTACATGAATGTCCACAGCCATTATAAGTCCCTTCCTCCATGAAGCTTCCCTCTGAATTCCTACTGCCTTACTGTTTGTACCACAAAACTGGGCTTTTTACATGAATATCTGGTGGTAATATGCAGTTATTGTTTCTCTTCAGTCGTGAGCAGAGATGGCAAATATATCTCAAATCATGTTCTAACTTTGAAAGATGGATAGCAGCTATTGAAGTGCTGTGCTGGAAAGGAATTTGAGGTTGCACATGAGCTTAGTAGGAAAGGACACCGTGATCAATAGTAATGTCTGTCATGGGGCAGGTGAAGTGAGAAGAGGCCTGTGTGCTGCACATTTGTCATTCTTGCATCTTGGTTCTCTAGCTAGAAGGTAACTCTTTGGGAAAATGATCCATGGCTTCTTCATACACTGCACTTCCCTCAGCATGTCACCTATCTATAGATTCACTGATTCTCTCATTTCTTTTGAAGACCTTTTCTGAAATTCCATGAGAATCAGAAGCCATTCAGTGAGTCTTCTGTGAATAATAATAATTTAGAAAACATAAAAAAGAATGAGAAGCCATTATATTTTCACTGTCGATTAAAGGTGTAGAATCTGTTCTTCTGGTTTGAAGACTGTCTTGGTCTGTTTTCTGTTGCTTATCACAGAATACCTGAAACTGGGTAATTTATAAAGAAAAGGAAATTTATTTCTTAAGTTATGGAGGCTGAGAAGTCAAAGGGTGAGGGGCCGCATCTGGTAAGAGCCTTTTTGCTGGTGGTGACTCTCTGTAGAGTCCCAAGGTGACTCAGAGAATTACAGACAAGGGGGCCGAGCCTGTTTACATGCTAGCTCAGATTTCTCTTCCTCTTCTCATAAAGCCACCAATTCCCCTCCTATGACAACCCATTAATCCATTAACCCATTAATCCATGAGTGAATTAATCCATTAATGAGGACAAAGCCCTCATGATCCAATTGCCTCTTCACACCCTACCTCTCAATACTGCCACATTGAGGTTGAAGTTTCAACATGAGTTTTGAAGGGGGCATTCAAGCTATAACAAAGACAAAATAGCTGCTTACCAAAGAGCATTGCCCTTTTCTTTCTCCCTACACTGTAATCCAGCAAGTACTGCACAGGAGACTTAAGGATGTGGGAGAGAAGCCAAGAAATGGAATGGATCAGTAAAGCAATGCGTTTGGCCAAAATGAGCTTCCACAATAATATTTGGGAGATAGTTTTTCTCATATGCGAATCCAGTCTTAGTCAATCATTTTGCTCCTTTGATCTCATGTCTCTCTGGTTTTCTCTATGATTTCATTACTTGTTGCCAAAGAACGGATGGCTGATAGCTAGGAATGGTTGGTCCATGGTCTCTGCTTGAGATTTCACCAGCATCATGTTAGGGTGAAAAACAGCAGCCGTCAAGATCTGTTCACAGTGGGCTATTGATCTAGACAAGTGTCTGCATTGGACCCAGAGATACTAAATTATAGCTGGGGAAAAATGATTTGGAAACAGAATCCTGTATATTCATCTAGCTTAGGCATTTCTTGACAAAACTATGCAGTAAGCAGAGTGCCAATTCAGGCACTGTTCATGTCTCCTTTGGCCATGCTCTGTTTATTCTTTACACTGTTCTGAGATGTTTATTATCTCCAGGGCAGGGCCCTCTTTTCTTGAGAAAATATAATCTATTTTTTTATATTATCTCCTCAATTCTAACTCACCCAGCAGCATTCTGGGTCACATTCTTGCAGAACCTTTTCTCTTAGCTTGTTGACTACATGCTGTTTAGAATAACTTATTCTCAGGCGGCTAATGTATTTTCTCTTCTAAATGGCACTTGCAAGCATAACATGCTTTTTTTTTAAATGGCTTGTTTGTTTTTAACATCGTGGAATCATGTCCATGGTGTGAATCTCAGGCATTGTGACAGGCCAGTGGAGGAAGTACCTTTGGTTTAGAGGTTTTCACTGAATCATACAGTGACAGGGGCCATTCTTCTATTTGAATACTTCCAGGCAGTGGATCTCAACCAGCATCCCTAGCAGAAGTGAGCTGTCAAATGATTAATAATAATGTGTGAACTGATTTTTGCTGTAACTGAGGCTTCATGTGGGTAAAGTCACATCTGTTCTAATTTATAGTTAAGTGGGTCATGCAATGCTGCACAGAGTTGAGTAAGACTTGGCGCAAATAAAAGATACATAGCATACCATTAAGCTGGTGCCAAAAGAGACCGTATGCTTACTGAAATGTAAGGAAAAGCAGGCCTTGTATACATATATGAAAGTCAAAGTTAAGGCAGGCAATGCTTTTACTCAAACATTTGTTGGAAATCACTATTCTAGAGTGTTTTGTACCTTTTTCTATTTCCAGAGACTAGCTTGATGCCTGACATAAGGAAGGCATTCAAGAACTGTTTTGTAACCTAAGCAGTAAGATTGAGGCTAGCACCTGCTATTTTACCTCATATGTCCCAATATAAGGCAATCTTGAATTAGGTGATCCTGCACTTTCTCCAAAAAGAATAAGATTTTTTAAAAAAAGTTTTGGTTCAATTGAACATATGTACTTCTAAGTCTGTAGACGAAATACTATAGTTGCCGATTTACAAATAGTATTTATTTAGTTCATTACACATACATACTTCAAGAGGTAATATATTAATTTAGAAATACTGCTTTTTCCCACTTTTATGTTTTCTGAGACAATTTCATTCAAATTCTTCAGATGCATTTTTGATATCTTCTTTCCTATAGTGCTTTTGACACTGTTCTCCCTTCTCCTGTTCCTATTTCTTCTGAAGATTCATATTGTTCAAAGGAAATGTAGGCTGTTGCCCAAAGATATTTCGTAGTTGACAGTATAACACTAAATTATGCATGCAGAACCCCATTGGCACCGATAGGCCTGATGCTGGTTCTGGCATCCATTAATTCTTTATTTCAAGAGTCCTTTTGGTGACTTAGAAAGCACTGCTGTTAGTGCTGGAGCCATCGAGTAAGTGCATTTTTTCTCAGTCTTTCCTGTCAGTAATAGAATATAGGAATAAGCTGTCTCCTCGAATTTACTTTTGGGCTTTATTCTGCCTAGAGGGTTAGGAGGAGGAGCCAGGAGCTGATGTAGGAGGATCAGAACAGGAAGGAAAGACACAGTCGTGTGGTCCTTCTTTGGGCTGGATTGTAACAATTTGGAGCATTGAGCTAGAAAGGGCTGTGGAGATGATGGAATTCAACACCTTCACAATTTAGAAAAGAAACACAAAAAGATTAGAGAAGGCATGTTTCCCAGGATGTCTCTTCTGTAGACTCCAAAGGCCATACGCTTAACCGCTGTACTGTCCTCCAGAGAAATCTGTGATTCCTGACCTTGCTCATCCTTCACTCTGAATCCTTAGGCAAGAGACAGCCTCCATGAACCTGAGTTTCCCATTACCTTCAAAATGGAGTAATCATCCTCATGGCGATTTTGTAAGCAGAGGTGAAAATTATAAAGTGCTCAATCCCTTTGATGCTGTAGCTCAATATATGGTAGCTACTGTTACTATTATTAATATTAGAGTTGTGATGACTATTATTTTGCATTGTAAGTCTTTTTCTAGGCATTAAGTACTCTCCTGCTACCCTTTTCTATCCCTTCCCTCATAGACTCACTATATTTCAATACTGAATATACAATTTAAAAAAATTGTAAGTATTCAGTTACTGTGTTAAATGAAGTTGCATTATGTTATTCATAACAGTAAAAATGTATTTTTCCTTTTCTTTGAATTGCTCTCTCTGGAAAAATCGATAGTGCATTTACATGAGGCTGGGTGACCAGAGGCCACATTCTGAGGTCCATATCTCCCTCCACAAAGGTTAAGGGTAAGTACAAGTGATGGAAGTAATTCAAAGAAGGAAACAGGGAAGGCCTGCCAGTGAGTCCCTTTCCCACCATGCCTTCCCCACATCCCATTCTAAGCTAGGAGAGTCCTTTACTTCTTGACTCCTACCAGCCTACAGTTTTGAGTATTCCAACTTTCCAGCTGCTAGGTACATGTCGGCTTTTGATAATCAGCTTAGCCAACATTTGTTGAACACCTACTATGTGTAAAGCACTGTGATAGTTTTTGTGGAGTCTGCCTTAAAATGGAATTATAGTCTGATATGGTGAAACAAACGTACACATAGGGTATAAAAGGGGAAAATGGGGACAAGGAAGTTTCTAATTGTGAACTGAAGTGAAAAGGAACCAGCTGTCAAGTTCCAGATGGAATCAATGAGATAATGGTGCTGGACTTGATTCTGCCCCAGTGCCTGGGCCATTGGTGAGTAGTCTCTGTGATCTAAAGAATAACAGTATGTTATTGCCAGCTGGAGAGTGAGATGGGCACCAGCTTGCTGACTTTGCAGTCTGTGCCATAGCCCTACCACTTTGCGGGTGATCCGACCCTCCCCTAACTCCAGCCTCCTCTTGGCTCAGACTCTCCTTTGCTCCCTCTGCTGCAGGTTCATTTTCCCAGCATGCTGAGCTCTTTCTGCCTTGAGTTCTCATGCATCTGCCTCGAACTTCCCATCTTCCCAATTTCAGCTTAAATGGCACATCTTCATGGAGGCTTTTCTGAAACACAGTACCTAAAGTACTCCCTTTCCATTTACTCTGTGTCCCACTACTCTGTTTTATTTTTTCTTAGCCCTTACTCTGTAACTATCTAGCTTATTTATTGATTTATATGTCGTGTTAGTTTGCATTGTGATAAAGAAATGCCCGAGACTGGGTAATTTATAAGGAAAAGAGGTTTATTTTGGCTCATGGTTCTGCAGACTGTACAGGAATCATGGCAGTAGCATCGGCTCTGCTTCTGGTGAGGTCTTAGGAAGCTTTCAGTCATGATGGAAGGCAAAGGGGGAGCTGACATATCCCATGGCGAGAGAGGGAGCTAGAAAGAGAGAGTGAGAGAGAGGTCCCAGATTCTTTTAAACAACTAGATCTCATGTGAACTAACTGAGCAAGTACTCACTCATCACCAAGGGGATGGCACTAAGTCATTCATGAGAGATCTGCCCCAATCATCTAATACTTTCCACTAGGCCCCACCTCCAAAACTGGGAATCACATTTCAGCATGAGATTTGGAGGGACACACATCCAGATCCTATCACATGTTGCATCTCAATGGAAATGCATGCTCCATTAAGTGCAGAACTGAGTATGAATTTCAGGAGGGGTCTAGGGCTGGGTCTATGCAGGGAATGGACCTTGGTGGGGTGCAAGGCTACCCTTTGACCATATTTTCTATCTGCCTTATGGTTTTACTTTCACTCTTCTTCCTTTAACATTTTTTTCTTCATAGTCCTAACAATTGTTACACTAACATCTTATAAAAAAAACTTAAAAAAGAGATGATTTTAGAGCATGGCCATTGGCTTATCTTTTTTTGCAGAGACATGTTTTGTTCACTATTGTAGCCTCAGTGCCTAACACATTGCCAGGCACACAAGAGGTACTCAATATGTTAACTGAATTGTCTGTAGCACACTGACTGTGTGATTTTGGTAAGTTATATGACATCTATGAGCATGTTATTTATATGACTCGTAGAATATGGGATAAGATGGGGGAATAATGGTACCTCTACTACTGAGATTTTGAGAGGATGCAGAAAGATAATGACTGTGGGATGCTTAACTCATCATAGATACTAGCATAGAGAATTCATGAGCAAAAATTAGTCTTTTTGAGTCTTTTTGAGTCTTTGTCTCCCTTTTGGAGAAGTAACCTTGGATGCCTGACCCTGAGGCAGAGTCAACATTTGAGGAGTCCAGAGTTTGTGCCTGATGTATTTGTTAGCACTTAAGGGCTCATTTCACTTTCTTTCTTTCTTTTTTTTGAGACGGAGTCTTGCTCTGTTGCCCAGGCTGGAGTGCAGTGGTGCGATCTTGGCTCACTGCAACCTCTGCCTCCCGGGTTCAAGCGATTCTCCTGCCTCAGCCTCCCAAGTAGCTAGGACCACAGGTGCGTGCCACCATGCCCGGCTAATTTTTTGTATTTTAAGTGAAGATGGGCTTTCACCATGTTAGCCAGGATGGTCTCGATCTCCCGACCTCGTGATCTGCCTGCCTCAGCCTCCCAAAGTGCTGGGATTACAGGCATGAGCCATGATCCTCATTTCACTTTCAGCTAATGTATCCTTGATGAGGCCAGTGGGTAGAGTCATCCAGTAATTTTCACATCTGAGCTTGCCTATTTATTTTTTTGGAAAACTTTTCTTCTCACGTTAATTTTTTATTTTAACAAAATTCACAATTGGATCCATTTTAAGGGAAAGAATAGTGTAATTATGCACCAGAATCCTTAAACTAACACTAAATCTTTGCATGCATGCTGAGAATTCTATTGAATCAGCTATTATTATTATTATTATTATCTGTTTGACCCCTTTCGTTCCAGCAAGTCCAGCAATAAAATTTTGAATAGCAAGATAAAAAACCAATACTCTCTTATTTCTACAAATTATAATTAAACTAATATTTATGAAGTAATGAGCATGTTCCAGGCACTGTACTAGATGCTTTTGTCTATGTGTTCTAACTAATCTTCCAAATAAACATGTGAGATAGGCTAAGGAGACTAAGAACAGAGAGTCTGTGTCATTTTATTTATTTACTTACTTACTTAATTAATTTATTTTTATTATACTTTAAGTTCTAGGGTACATGTGCACAACGTGCAGGTTTGTTACATATGTATACGTGTACCATGTTGGTATGCTGCACCCATTAACTCATCATTTACATTAGATATATCTCCTAATACTATCTCTCCCCGCTTCCGCCACCCCATGACAGGCCCTGGTGTGTGATATTCCCCTTCCTGTGTCCAAGTGTTCTTATTGTTCAATTCGCACCTATGAGTGAGAACATGTGGTGTTTTTTTGTCCTTGGGATAGTTTCCTGAGAATGATGGTTTCCAGCTTCATCCATGTCCCTACAAAGGACATGAACTCATCCTTTTTCATGGCTGCATAGTATTCCATGGTATATATGTGCCACATTTTCTTAATCCAATCTATCATTGATGGACATTTGAAAGACATTCCAAGTTTTTGCTATTGTGAATAGTGCCACAATGAACATACATGTGCATGTGTCTTTATAGCAGCTTATTTATGATCCTTTGGGTATATACCCAGTAATGGGATGGCTGGGTCAAATGGTATTTCTAGTTCTAGATCCCTGAGGAATTGCCATACTGTCTTCCACAATGGTTGAACTAGTTTACAGTCCCACCAACAGTGTGAAAGTGTTCCTATTTCTCCACATCCTCTCCAGCACCTGTTGTTTCCTAACTTTTGAATGATCACCATTCTAACTGGTGTGAGATGGTATCTCATTGTGGTTTTGATTTGCATTTCTCTGATGGCCAGTGATGATGAGCATTTTTTCATGTGTTTTTTGGCTGTATAAATGTCTTCTTTTGAGAAGTGTCTGTTCATATCCTTCACCCCCTTTGTGATGGGGTTGTTTGTTTTTTCTTTTAAATTTGTTTGAGTTCTTTGTAGATTCTGGATATTAGCCCTTTGTTAGATGAGTAGATTGCAAAAATTATCTCCCATTCTGTAGGTTGCCTGTTCACTCTGATGATAGTTTTCTTTCACTGTGTAGAAGCTCTTTAATTTAATTAGATCCCATTTGTCAATTTTGGCTTTTGTTGCTATTGCTTTTGGTGTTTAGGTATGAAGTCCTTGGCCGTGCCTATGTCTTGAATGGTATTACCTAGGTTTTCTTCTAGGGTTTTTATGGTTTTAGGTCTAACATTTAAATCTTTAATCCATCTTGAATTAATTTTTGTATAAGGTGTAAGGCAGGGATCCAGTTTCACCTTTCTACATATGGCTAGCCAATTTTCCCAGAACCATTTATTAAATAGGGAATCCTTTCCCCGTTTCTTGTTTTTGTCAGGTTTGTCAAAGATCAGATGGTTGTAGATGTGTGGTATTATTTCTGAGGGCTCTGTTCTGTTCCATTGGTCTATATCTCTGTTTTGGTACCAGTACCATGCTGTTTTGGTTACTGTAGGCTTGTAGTATTGTTTGAAGTCAGGTAGCATGATGCCTCCAGCTTTGTTCTTTTGGCTTAGGATTGTCTTGGCATTGCGGGCTCTTTTTTGATTCCACATGAACTTTAAAGTAGTTTTTTCCAATTCTGTGAAGAAAGTCATTGGTAGCTTGATGGGGATGACATTGAATCTATAAATTACCTTGGGCAGTATGGCCATTTTCACGATATTGATTCTTCGTATCCATGAGCATGGAATGCTCTTCCATTTGTTTGTGTCCTCTTTTATTTCGTTGAGCAGTGGTTTGTAGTTCTCCTTGAAGAGGTCCTTCACATCCCTTGTAAGTTGGATTCCTAGGTATTTTATTCTCTTTGAAGCAATTGTGAATAGGAGTTCACTCATGATTTGGCTCTCTGTTTGTCTATTATTGGTGTATAAGAATGCTTGTGATTTTTGCACATTGAATTTGTATCCTGAGACTTTGCTGAAGTTGCTTATCAGCTTAAGGAGATTTTGGGCTGAGACGATGGGGTTTTCTAAGTATAAAATCATGTCATCTGCAAACAAAGGTAATTTGACTTCCTCTTTTCCTATTTGAATACGTTTTATTTCTTTGTCTTGCCTGATTGCCCTGGCCAGAACTTCCAACACTATGTTGAATAGAAGTGGTGAGAGAGGGCATCCTTGTCTTGTGCCATTTTTCAAAGGGAATGCTTCCAGTTTTTGCCCATTCAGTATGCTATTGGCTGTGGGTTTGTCATAAATAGCTCTTACTATTTTGAGATACGTCCCATCAGTACCTAATTTATTGAGAGTTTTTAGCATGAATGGCTGCTGGATTTTGTCAAAGGCCTTTTCTGCATCTATTGAGATAATCATGTGGTTTTTGTCTTTGGTTCTGTTTATATGCTGGATTACATTTATTGATTTATGTATGTTGAACCAGCCTTGCATCCCAGGGATGAAGCCCACTTGATCATGGTGGATAAGCTTTTTGATGTGCTGCTGGATTAGGTTTGCCAGTATTTTACTGAGGATTTTTGCATCAATGTTCATCAGGGATATTGTTCTAAAATTCTCTTCTTTTGTTGTGTCTCTGCCAGGCTTTGATATCAGGATGATGCTGGCCTCAAAAAATGTGTTAGGGAGGATTCCTTCTTTTTCTATTGATTGGAATAGTTTCAGAAGGAATGGTACCAGCTCCTCCTTGTACCTCTGGTAGAATTCGGCTGTGAATCCATCTGGTCCTGGACTTTTCTTGGTTGGTAGGGTATTAATTATTGCCTCAATTTCAGAGCCTGTTATTGGTCTGTTCAGAGATTCAACTTCTTCCTGGTTTAGTCTTGGGAGGGTGTATGTGTCGAGGAAT
This sequence comes from Symphalangus syndactylus, assembly GCF_028878055.3. Classification (NCBI taxonomy): domain Eukaryota; kingdom Metazoa; phylum Chordata; class Mammalia; order Primates; family Hylobatidae; genus Symphalangus; species Symphalangus syndactylus. The sequence goes on from NC_072429.2 coordinate 41,213,934, forward strand.
TTATCCATTTCTTCTAGATTTTCTAGTTTATTTGCATAGAGGTGTTTGTAGTATTCTCTGATGGTAGTTTGTATTTCTATGGGATTGGTGGTGAGATCCCCTTTATCATTTTTTATTGCATCTATTTGATTCTTCTCTCTTTTCTTCTTTATTAGTCTTGCTAGCGGTCCATCAATTTTATTGACCTTTTAAAAAAAACCAGCTCCTGGATTCATTGATTTTTTGAAGGGTTTTTTGTGCCTCTGTCTCCTTCAGTTCTGCTCTGATCTTAGTTATTTCTTGCCTTCTGCTAGCTTTTGAATGTGTTTGCTCTTGCTTCTCTAGTTCTTTTAATTGTGATGTTAAGGTGTCAATTTTAGATCTTTCCTGCTTTCTCTTGTGGGCATTTAGTGCTATAAATTTCCCTCTACACACTGCTTTGAATGTGTCCCAGAGATTCTGGTATGTTGTGCCTTTGTTCTTATTGGTTTCAAAGAACATCTTTATTTCTGAGTTTGTTATGTACCCACTAGTCACTCAGGAGCATGTTGTTCCATTTCCATGTAGTTGAGTGGTTTTGAGTGAGTTTCTTAATCCTGAGTTCTAGTTTGATTGCACTGTGGTCTGAGAGACAGTTTGTTATAATTTCTGTTCTTTTACATTTGCTGAGGAGTGCTTTACTTCCAACTATGTGGTCAATTTTGGAATAAGTGTGATGTGGTGCTCAGAAGAATGTATATTCTGTTGATTTGGGGTGGAGAGTTCTGTAGATGTCTGTTAGGTCTGCTTGGTGCAGAGCTGAGTTCAATTCCTGGATATCCTTGTTACCTTTCTGTCTCATTGGTCTGTCTAATAGTCACAATGGGGTGTTAAAGTCTCCCATTATTATCGTGTGGGAGTCTAAGTCTCTTTGTAGGTCTCTAAGGACTTGCTTTATAAATCTGGGTGCTCCCATAGTGGGTGCATATATATTTAGGATAGTTAGCTCTTCTTGTTGAATTGATTCCTTTACCATTATGTAATGGCCTTCTTTGTCTCTTTTGATCTTTGTTGATTTAAAGTCTGTTTTATCAGAGACTAGGATTGCAACCCCTGCCTTTTTATGTTTTCTATTTGTTTGGTAGATCTTCCTCCATCCCTTTATTTTGAGCCTATGTGTGTCTCTGCACGTGAGATACGTCTCCTGAATACAGCACACTGATAGGTCTTGACTCTTTATCCAATTTGCCAGTGTGTGTCTTTTATTTGGAGCATTTAGCCCATTTGTGTTTAAGGTTAATATTATTATGTGTGAATTTGATCCTGTCATTTTGATGATAGCTGGTTATTTTGCCTGTTACTTGATGCAGTTTCTTTCTGGCATCTGTGGTCTTTAAACTTTGGCATGTTTTCATAGTGGCTGGTACCGGTTGTTCCTTTCCATGTTTTGTGCTTCCTTCAGGAGCTCTTGTAGGGCAGGCCTGGTGGTGACAAAATCTCTCAGCATTTGTTTGTCTGTAAAGGATTTTATTTCTCCTTCACTTATGAAGCTTAGTTTGGCTGGATATGAAATTCTGGCTTGAAAATTCTTTTCTTTTAGAAGTTGAATATTGGTCCCCACTCTCTTTTGGCTTATAGAATTTCTGCCAAGAGACCCGCTGTTAGTCTGATGGGCTTCCCTTTGTGGGTAACCTGACATTTCTCTCTGGCTGCCCTTAATATTTTTTCCTTCATTTCAACTTTGGTGAATCTGACAATTATGTGTCTTGGAGTTGGTCTTCTTGAGGAATATCTTATAGCATTCTCTGTATTTCCTGAATTTGAATGTTGGCCTGCCTTGCTAGGTTGGGGAAATTCTCCTGGATAATATCCTGCAGAGTGTTTTCCAACTTGGTTCCATTCTCCCCGTCACTTTCAGGTACACCAATCAGACGTAGATTTGGTCTTTTCACATAGTCCCATATTTCTTGGAGGCTTTGTTCATTTCTCATTACTTGTTTTTCTCTAAACTTCTCTTCACGCTTCATTTCATTCATTTGTTCTTCCATCACTGATACCCTTTCTTCCAGTTGATGGAATCTGCTACTGAAGCTTGTGCATTGGTCACGTAGTTCTCGTGCCATGGTTCAGCTCCATCAGGTCATTTAAGGACTTCTCTACACTGGTTATTTTAGTTAGCCATTCGTCTAATCTTTTTTCAAGGTTTTTAGCTTCTTTGCCATGGGTTTGAACTTCTTCCTTTAGCTCGTAGAAGTTTGATTGTCTGAAGCCTTCTCTCAACTCATCAAAGTCATTCTCCATCTGGCTTTGTTCCATTGCTGGCAAGGAGCTGCGTTCCTTTGGAGGTGGAGAGGCGCTCTGATTTTTAAATTTTCGGCTTTTCTGCTCTGTTTTTTCCCCATCTTTGTGGTTTTATCTACCTTTGGTCTTTGATGATGGTGACGTACAGTTGGGATTTTGGTGTGGATGTCCTTTCTGCCTGTTAGTTTTCCTTTTAACAGTCAGAACCCTCTGCTGCAGGTCTGTTGGAGTTTGCTGGAGGTCCACTCCAGACCCTGTTTGCCTGGGTATCAGCAGCGGAGGCTGCAGAACAGTGAATATTGCTGAACAGCAAATGTTGCTGCCTGATCGTTCCTCTGGAAGCGTCATCTCAGTGGGTTACCTGGCTGTGTGAGGTGTCAGTCTGCCCCTACTTGGGGGTGCCTCCCAGTTAGGCTACTTGGGGGTCAGGTACCCACTTGAGGATGCAGTCTGATCAGTTTCAGATCTCAAACTCCATGCTGGGAGAACCACTACTTTCTTCAAAGCTGACAGACAGGGACATTTAAGTCTGCAGAGGTTTCTGCTGCCTTTTGTTTGGCTATGCCCTGCCAGTCTACAGAGGCAGGCAGGCCTCCTTGAGCTGCGGTGGGCTCCACCCAGTTCGAGCTTCCAGGCCGCTTTGTTTACCTACTCAAGCCTCAGGAATGGCGGGTGCCGCTCCCCCAGCCTCACTGCCCTCTTGCAGTTCGATCTCAGACTGCTGTGCTGGCAAAGAGCGAGGCTCCATGGGCATGGGACTCTCCGAGCCAGTCGCCGGATATAATCTCCTGGTGTGTCATTTGCTAAGACTGTTGGAAAAGTGCAGTATTAGAGTGAGAGTGACCCAATTTTCCATGTGCCATCTGTCACAGCTTCCCTTGGCTAGGAAAGGGAATTCCCTGACCCCTTGTGCTTTCTCAGTGAGGTGATGCCTCGCCCTGCTTTGGCTCACACTTGGTGGGCTGCATCCACTGTCCTGCACCCACTGTCTGACAAGCCCCAGTGAGATGAACCTGGTACCTCAGCTGGAAATGCAGAAATCACCTGTCTTCTGCATTGCTCATGCTGGGAGCTGTAGACTGGAGCTGTTCCTATTTGGCCACCTTGGAACCGAGTCTGTGTCATTTTCACGAGGTATCACAGAAAATAAGTTAAAACTAAGACATGATAGATTTCAAATTCTAGGTTTTTTTTTTTCCTGTGAAGAGCCTCTATAAGAATATAAATAAAATTACTTTTTTTTCCGTTTGCTTGTTGTTATATTGCGTGAAAATGACTGAATAGATTTTAACCAAATTCTAAAAATATGTTTGAGTCAGTAAAGATATATATATATTTTATATATATATATCTTTATATATATATAATCTTTATTTATCTTTATTTATTTTTTATCTTTCTATATATGCTGTTTGATATGCTCAAGATTCACCTTAGTGGTATTCTGCTTCTGGTAATGCCAAACCAGATTGTCTCTGACCAAAACTCTGGATGAGAACAACTAAACAGGTGGAATGATACATTTAAAAATTCTGGATGAAGGAAACAGAGAGCTATGAAGAAAGAGAGGATCAGGGCAAAGATCTGAGGGAGCACAGAATCCCATAGAGGTGATCCTGGCATTCAGTGCTACTCATGTCCTTGAGATGGTTGTTGATTTCAAAAGTAGTAGCTCAGGGACCGAGAAGTTGAATTTAGCATTAAGAATCCTCATCAGGCAGAATGGTGAAAAGAGAGTTCAGAGCATGCTAAGGAAGAGCGTCCTTGGTAAAACTTTAAAGTTTCACTTCAGATCTTAGGAATGACGGTGAATTAAAAAGAGATTAGTTCTTGGAGAAATTCAAGTCCAACTTTGAATTATCTCACTCTGTGATTGGATCAATATAATTTGAAAAATTGCAGGAAGATAACATCCTTCAGAGTCTCAGATATTTTCTACATTTCTCATATGTAATATATAATACTCAATAAAATATTTCCTGCATACAAGATTTGACCCAAACAACAATAAACAAACAAGAGACAAAAACAGACAATAAAACAAGCAAGAGATAAAAACAGTGAAAACCACCCTACAGCAGATCCAGATCTTAGTGTTAAAACAATTGCAATTAATACGTTCAAGGAATTAAGAGACAGGATGTAGAAGTTTGATGGAAAATTGGAAACTATAAAAAAATCTAAATACACAGTTTGGAGCCTTGAAATGCAATCACTGAAATAAATAATTAAATGAACAGTTTAAACAGCTTAGATGCAGCTGATAAGTGAATTAGTAAACTGAAGGACAGAAGAGAACAACCAGACTCAAGTGTGGAGAAAGAAAAGGATGGAAAGTAGAGAAGAGAGTACAGATGCTCCTTGACTTATGATGAGGTTATGTCCTGATAACCTCATCATAAGTTAAAATATCATAAATGAAAAATGCATTTAATATACCTCGCCTATTGAACATCATAACTTAGACTGGTGTACCTTAAATGTGCTCAGAACACTTAACATTAGCTTACAGCTGGGCAAAATTATCTAACACAGAGCCTATTTTATAATAAAGTATTAAATGTGTAATTTATTGAATACAGTCATCTCTCTATGTCTGTAGGGAATTGGTTCCAGACCCCGCCCCTCCACTGCAAGTCTACCAACATTTGTGGATGCTCAAGTCCCTTATATAAAATGGAATAGTATTTGCATATAACCTACATACATTTTCCCTCATTCTAGTTATCTCTAGCTTACTTATAATAGCTAATATAATATGAATACTACATGAATAGTTGTTATACTGTATTGTTTTTATTTGTATTATTTTTTATTTTTGCCTTCTCTTTTGCTTCTTTCTGAAATATTTTTGATCTGTGGTTGATAGAATGCAAAAATATGGAACCCATGGATTTGGAGGCCTGATTGTACTGTATGAAAAGTGAAAAACAGAATGGTTTTGTAGGTACTCAAAGTATGGTTTCTACTGAAAGATTATCACTCTCACAGCATCATAAAGTGGAAAAATCATAAATTGAACCGTTGTTAAGTTGGGGACTATCTGCATAAAAGACAAAACACAATGAAAGGTTTAAAATTTATATGTATATTGTGTATTTATATGTATATTATGTTATATATATTTATATGTGTATATTATATTATTTTATATCTATAATGGGTGGCTCAGAGAAAGAGTAAAGGATATTGCAGAAGTATTTGAAAATGTAATAATCAAGTATTTTTCTAAATTGTCAAAAAATCTTAATCTATTAATTTACAGAGAGCCTCAAACCCTAGGGAGGATAATATAAAAAAGACCACCTAAACTCATCTAAATAAAACTGAGGTAAACCAGGAACTAAGAAAAAATCTTAATAGCAGAGAGAAAAAAATTACTTTCAAGGAACCAACAACAAAAGTGACACCTGACTTTTTAACAAAAAATGAAAACTCAATCCTAATAATCTCCTTCCTTCACCAAAGATAACTATTAACTTGAAGATAAAGTTTTGTTATTTTATTATTTATTATTTAAAAAATCTTTTTGTCTTCTATGTATGGACCTGCTAACAAAATACATACTGTTTGCATACTTTCAAACATTATTTAGTGTTTAACTCTATAAATGACACTGTAGTCCACTTTAAAAACTTCCAGCGTTTAATTTGGGATGTATTCATGTTGATACGTACAGTGTTAGTTCATTCTTGGACGTGTCTCATTAGTGCATATGTGTGAGTTTCAGAAGGAACTCTTTTGTTTAGGGACTTACTGAACTAAAAGGTATACACATCTTCTTTACTACAATAAATTCTTAAAAAGTATGTACATCTTCAACTTTACTAGTTATACTCATTCCTTACCAAAATGGGCAGTGAAGTAATGTCTATCTCCCCCAGTCGTGTATAAAAATCTCTATTTCTCAGATGGTTGGCAAGATGGCCAAATAGGAACAGCTCTGGTCTGCAGCTCCCGGTGAGACTGATGCACAAGCCAGGTGATTTCTGCATTTCCAACTGAGGTACCCAGTTCATCTCATTGGGACTGGTTGGACAGTGGGTGCAGCCCATGGAGGGCAAGCCAAAATAGGGTGGGGAATCACCTCACCTGGGAAGCGCAAGGGGTCGGGGAATTCTCTCCCCATACCCGGGGGAAGCCGTGAGGGACTGAGCCTGAGAAACAGTGCACTTTGGCCCAGATACTGCACTTTTCCCACAGTCTTCACAACCCACAGAGCAGGAGATTCCCTCCGGTGCCTATGCCACCAGGGCCATGGGTTTCAAGCACAAAACTGGGCAGCCATTTGGGCAGACACTAAACTAGCTGCAGGAGTTTTTTTTTTTTTTTTTTTCTTTTTTAACATAGGCCAGTGGCACCTGGAATGCCAGCGAGACAGAACCATTCGCTCCCCTGGAAAGGGGGCTGAAGCCAGGGACCCAAGTGGTTTGGCTCGGCAGGTCCCACCCTCACAGAGCCCAGCAAACTAAGATCCACTGGCTTGAAATTATCACTGCCAGTACAGCAGCACTCTGAGATCAACCTGGGATGGTTGAGGTTGGTGGTGGGAGGTGCGTCCGCCATTGCTGAGGCTTGAGTAGGCTGTTTTACCCTCATAATGTAAATAAACAAAGCTGCCAGGAAGTTCAAACTGGGCAGAGCCCACCGCAGCTCAGCAAGGCTGCTGTGGCCAGACTCCCTCCCTAGATTTCTCCTCTCTGGGCAGGGCATCTCTGAAAAAAAGGCAGCAGCCCCAGTCAGGCAGTAACAGATAAAACCCCCATCTCCCTGGGACAGAGCACCTGGAGGAAGGGGCGGCTGTGGGCGCAGCTTCAGCAGACTCAAAAGTCCCTGCCTGATGGCTCTGAAGAGAGCAGTGGACCTCCAAGGACAGCGTTCGAGCTCTGCTAAGGCTCAGACTGCCTCCTCATGTGGGTCCCTGACTCCTGTGTAACCTGACTGGGAGACACCTCCCAGTAGGGGCTGACAGACACCTCATACAGGAGAGCTCTGGCTGGCATCTGGCAGGTGGCCCTCTGGGACGAAGCTTCCAGAGGAAGGAACAGGCAGCAATCTATGCTGTACTGCAGCCTCCACTAGTGATATGCAGGCAAACAGGGTCTGGAGTGGACCTCCAGTAAACTCCAGCAGACCTGCAGCAGATGGGCATGACTGTTAGAAGGAAAACTAACAAACAGAAAGGAATAGAACATTCACTCAGAGACCCCATCCGAAGGTCACCAACATCAAAGACCAAAGGTAGATAAATCCACAAAGATGGGGAGAAACTAGTGCAAAAAGGTTGAAAATTCCGAAAACCAGAATGCCTTTTCTCCTCCAAAGGATCAAAACTCCTCAACAGCAAGGGAACAAAACTGGATGGAGAATAAATTAGACAAATTGAAGTAGGCTTCAGAAGGTGGGTAATAACAAACTCCTCCAAGCTAAAGGGGCATGCTCTAACCAAATGCAAGGAAGCTAAGAACCTTGAAAAAAGGTTGGACGAATTGCTAACTAGAATAACCAGTTTAGGGAAGAACATAAATGACCTGATGGAGCTGAAAAACACAGCACAAAAACTTCGTGAAGCATACACAAGTATCAATAGCCGAACAGATCAAGAGGAAGAAAGGATATCAGAGATTGAAGATCAACTTAATGATATAAAGTGAGAAGACAAGATTAGAGAAAAAATAATGAAAAGGAACAAACAAAACCTCCAAGAAATATGATACGATGTGAAAAGACCAAATCTACGTTTGAATGGTGTACCTAAAAGTGACGGGGAGTATGGAACCAAGCTGGAAAACACTCTGCAGGGTATTATCCAGGAGAACTTCCCCAACCTAGCAAGACAGGCCAACATTCAAATTCAGGAAATACAGAGAAGATCACAAAGATACACTTCGAGAAGAGCAACCCCAAGACACTTAATTGTCAGATTCACCAATGTTGAAATGAAGGAAAAAATGTTAAGGGCAGCCAGAGAGAAAGGTTGGGTTACCCACAAAGGGAAGCCCATCAGACTAACAGCGGATCTCTCTGCAGAAACCCTACAAGCCAGAAGAGAGTGTGGCCAATGTTCAACATTCTTAAAGAGAAGAATTTTCAACCGAGAATTCCATATCCAGCCAAACTAAGCTTCATAAGTGAAGGAGAAATAAAATCCTTTACAGACAAGCAAATGCTGAGAGATTGTGTCACCACCAGGCCTGCCCTACAAGAGCTCCTGAAGGAAGCACTAAACATGGAAAGGAACAACCGGTACCAGCCACTGCAAAAACATATCAAATTGTAAAGAACATCGACACTATGAAGAAACTGCATCAACTAACGGGCAAAATAACCAGCTAGCATCATAAGGACAGGATCAGTTTCACACATAACAATATTAACCTTAAATGTAAATGGGCCAAATGCTCCAATTAAAAGACACAGACTGGCAAATTGGATAGAGTCAATACCCTTCGGTGTCCTGTATTCAGGAGACCATCTCATGTACAAAGACACACATAGGCTCAAAATAAAGGGATGGAGGGATATTTACCAAGCAGATGGAAAGCAAAAAGAAAAAAAGAAGCAGGATTTGCAATCCTAATCTCTGATAAAAAAGACTTTAAACCAACAAAGATCAAAAGAGACAAAGAAGGCATCACATAATGGTAAAGGGATCAATGTAACAATAAGAGCTAATTATCCTAAATATATGCACCCAATAGAGGTGCACCCAGATTCGTAAAGCATGTTCTTAGAGACTTACAAAGAGACTTAGACTCCCACACAATAATAGTGGGAGGCTTTAACACCCCACTGTCAATATTAGACAGATCAACAAGACAGAAAATTAACAAGGAAATTCAGGACTTGAACTCAACTCTGGACCAAGTGGATGTAATAGACATCTACAGAACTCTCCACCCCAAATCAACAGAATATACATTCTTCTTAGCACCTCATCACACTTATTCTAAATTTGACCACATAATTGGAAGTAAAACATTCCTCAGCAAATGCAAAAGAACAAACAGTCTCTCAGACCACAGTGCAATCAAATTAGAACTCAGGATTAAGAAACTCACTCAAAACCACACAACTGTATGGAAACTGAACAACCTGCTCCTGAATGACTACTGGGTACGTAACAAAATGAAGGCAGAAATAAAGATGTTCTTTGAAACGAATGAGAACAAAGACACAACATACCAGAATCTCTGGGACACATTTAAAGCAATGCATAAAGGGAAATTTATAGCACTAAATAAATGCCCCACAAGAGAAAGCAGGAAAGATCTAAAACTGACATCCTAACATCAAAATTAAAGAACCAGAGAAGCAAGAGCAAACAAATTCAAAAGCTAGCAGAAGAGAAGAAATAACTAAAATCAGAGCAGAACTGAAGGAAATAGAGATACAAAAATCCCTCCCAAAAAATCAATGAATCCAGGAGCTGTTTTTTTTTTGAAAAGTTCAACAAAATAGATAAACTGCTAGCCAGACTAATAAAGAAGAAAACAGAGAAGAATCAAATAGGCGCAATAAAAACTGATAAAGGGAATATCACCACTGATCCCACAGAAATGCAAACTACCACCAGAGAATATTATAAACACCTCTGTGCAAACAAACTAGAAAATCTAGAAGAAATGGATAAATTCCTAGACACATACACCCTCCCAAGACTAAACCAGGAAGAAGTTGAATCCTTGAATAGACCGATAACAAGTTCTGAAATTGAGGCAGTAATTAATAGCCTATCAACCAAAAAAAGTTCAGGACCAGATGGATTCACAGCCGAATTCTACCAGAGGTACAAAGAGGAGCTGGTACCATTCATGCTGAAACTATTCCAAACAAAAGAAAAAGAGGGACCCCTCCCTAACTCATTTTATGAGGCCAGCATCATCCTGATACCAAAACCTGGCAGAGGCACAACAAAAAAAAAGACAATTTCAGGCCAATATCCCTGATGAATATAGATGCAAAAATCCTCAATAAAATACTGGCAAACAAAATCCAGCAGCACATCAAAAGGCTTATCCACCATGATCAAGTGGGCTTCATCCCTGAGATGCAAAGCTGGTCCAATATACACAAGTCAATAAATTTAATCCATTACATAAAGGGAACCAATGACAAAAACCACATGATTATCTCAATAGATACAGAAAATGTATTCGACAAAATTCAACACCCCTTCATGGTAAAAACTCTCAAAAAACTAGATATTGATGGAACATATCTCAAAACAGTAAGATCTATTTATGACAAACTCACAGTGAATATCATATTGAATGGGAAAAAACTGGAAGCATTCCCTTTGAAAACTGGCACAAGACAAGGATGCCCTCTCTCACCACTCCTACTCAACATAGTATTGGAAGTTCCGGCCAGGGCAATCAGGCAAGAGAAAGAAAGAAAAGATATTCAAATAGGAAAAGAAGAAGTCAAATTATCTCTGTTTGCAGATGACATGATTTTATATTTAGAAAACCCCATCGTCTCATCCCAAAATCTCCTTAAGCTGATAAGCAACTTCAACAGAGTCTCAGAATACAAAATCAATGTGCAAAAATCACAAGCATTCCTACACACCAATAACAGACAAACAGAGAGCCAAATCATGAGTGAACTCCCATTCACAGTTGCTTCAAAGAGCATAAAGTACCTAGGAATCCAACTTACAAGGGATGTGAAGGACCTCTTCAAGGAGAACTACAAACTACTGCTCCTACTGCTCAAGGAAATAAGAGAGGACACAAACAAATGGAAAAACATTCCATGCTCATGTATAGGAAGAATCAACATTATGAAAATGGCCATACTGCCCAAAGTAATTTATAGATTCAATGCTATCCCCATCAAGCTACTAATGACTTTCTTCATAGAATTGGAAAAACTACTTTAAACTTCATATGGAACCAAAAAAGAGCTTGCATAGCCAAGACAATCCTAAGTCAAAAGAACAAAGCTGGAGGCATCATGCTACCTGACTTCAAACCGTACTCCAAGGCTATAGTAACAAAAACAGCATGGTACTGGTACCAAAACAGATATGTTGACCAATGGAACAGAACAGAGGTGTCAGAAATAACACCACACATCTACAACCATCTGATTTTGAGAAACCTGATACAAACAAGCAATGGGGAAAGGATTTCCTGTTTAATAAATGATGTTGAAAAAACTGGCTAGCCATATGCAGAAAACTGAAACTGGATCCCTTCCTTACATCTTACACAACAGTCAACTCAAGATGGATTAAAGACTTAAACATAAGACCTAAAACCATAAAAATTCTAGAAGAAAACCTAGGCAATACCATTCAGGACATAGGCATGGGCAAAGACTTCATGTCTAAATCACCAAAAGCAATGGCAACAAAAGCCAAAATTGACAAATGAGATGTAATTAAATTAAAGAGCTTCTGCACAGCAAAAGAAACTATCACCAGAGTGAACAGGCAACTGCCTACAGAATGGGAGAAAAATTTTGCAATCTATCCATCTGACAAAGGGCTAATATCCAGAATCTACAAAGAACTTAGAAATTTACAAGTAAAAAACAATCAACCCCTTCAAAACATGGGCAAAAGATATGAACAGACACTTCTCAAAAGAAGACATTTATTCCGCCAATAAGCAAATGAAAAAAACGTCATCATCACTGGTCATTAGAGAAACGCAAATCAAAACCACAATGAGACACCATCTCGTGCCAGTTAGAATGCCAGTCATTAAAAAGTCAGGAAACAACAGGTACTGGAGAGGATGTGGAGAAATAGGAACAGTTTTACACTGTTGGTGGGGGTGTAAATTAGTTCAACCATTGTGGAAGACTGTGTGGTGATTCCTCAAGGATATAGAGCTAGAAATACCATTTGGCCCAGCAATCCCATTACTGGGTATATACCCAAAGGATTATAAATTATTCTACTATAAAGGCACATGCACATGTATGTTTATTGCAGCACTATTCACAATAGCGAAGACTTGGAACCAACCCAAATGTCCATCAAGGATAGACTGGATAAAGCAAATGTGGCACATACTCACCATGGAATACTATGCAGCCATAAAAAGGATGAGTTCGTGTCTTTTGCAGGAACATAGATGAAGCTGGAAACCATCATTCTCAGCAAACTAACACAGGAACAGAACACCAAACACCACGTGTTCTCACTCATAAGTGGGAGTTGAACAATGAGAACACATGGACACAGGGAGGGGAACATCACACACCAGGGCCTGTCAGGGGCTGGGGGGCTTGGGGAGGGATAGCATTAGAAGAAATACCTAATGTAGGAGATTGGTTGATGGGTGCAGCAAACCACCATGGCAAGTGTATACCTTATGTAACAAAACTGCATGTTCTGCACATGTACCCCAGAACTTATAAGAATAATAATAAAAAAAGAAAATCTCCATTTCTCTGTATCCTAACACTGGTATTGTCAAGTTTAAATTTTTTTGTCATTAGTGTTTGTGAAATGGCATCTCATTGTTGTTTTAACTTTTCATGTTTCTGATATCTTAACAAAGTTTACCATCTCTTTATGGTGTTAATGGCCATTTAGATTTTCTCTCTTTAAGACCTGTCTGTTAACATCTTTTACCTATTTCTCTCTCTTTTTTTTTTTTCTGATTGATTTGTAGTAGTTTTGGATACTAATCCTTTGCCAGTTATGTATATTACAAATATCTTCTCCCATATTGTAATTTATGTTTCAACTTATTGATGGTGTCTTTTTGTTGAGAGGAACAGTTAGGTTTTAAATAGTCAAATTTACCTCAGTTTTTCCTGTGGCTTGCACTTTATATACATTATTTAAGCAAATCCTTTTCTACCCCAATATTGTAAGTGTATTGCTCTATATTCTCTCAATTTTTTAAATTTTGTTTTTTCTTTAAATATGGGGTATTAACCCATTAGGGCCTGGTATAAAATATGGTTATATGTTAATTTATTTTACAACATTGAGATCAATTAAATAATTGTTCTGCCACTATTTATTGAGCAGGCCTTCTTCCTCCCTTGATTTGTAATGCCACACTCATCATATATCATGTTGTCATATATATGAGTTTGCATCCATTCTGTTCTATTGATTGTTTATTGTTCACATGTCAATATCATGCTGTCTTCATTACTATAGTTTTGTGATATGTTTTGTTATTGGGGGGTTGGTGAATCCTCCAACTTGTATTTCAAAGCTGTCTTGATGTGGCCTTGCCTTTTCCAAGCGAATTTTCTTTTCTTTTCTCTTCTTTCTTTTTTTTTTTTTTGAGAGTGAGTCTCGCTCCGTCGCTCAAGCTGGAGTGCAGTGGCACGATCTCGGCTCACTGCAAGCTCCGCCTCCCAAGTTCACGCCGTTCTCCTGCCTCAGCCTCCAGAGCAGCTGGGACCACAGGCGCCCGCCACCATGGCTGGCCAATTTTTTTGTGTTTTTTCAGTACAGACGAGGTTTCACCGTTCCAAGTGAATTTTCTTGAACCATCACAGCTCTTTTTATCTTTTGATTTCGCATGTTTGATAGAGACACCGATTCCAAGAAACATTTGTATATACATATTAAAAAAACCCCACCAATGTGAATGTAATGACAAATGCCAATATACAGACCTTAAAGCTAAGAGACAACAGAGGATGGTGGGGACTGTGCAAAACTGAAGAACACATGCCCTTTTCCAAGGCGGCACTTCTCATCAGCTTCAGCTGCTTTTGGCCATCTGGGAGTATAGGCCAAGTTAAAGAGAAAAAACAAAATTCAGGAGAATCTGGAAAGTTGTATTTTGTTTTTCAATATGAATTTTTCTATTTATTAAATCTGTTTTTCTTTCTGTACCTCTCAGCTCGTACCTACGTTTGTTAAATCTTATTTCAATTCTTTATAAAATGTGTGGACTAAAGAAAATATCCCTGAGGCCCAACCCAAGGCACTTTCCCGACATTCGATTTGAATAGTTTTCAGATCACATTGAATAGGAAAAAGGCAGATAGAAGCGTAAGTTTGAAGCAAAGAATCTTGGGGCTGTAATGTGACATTGAGGTGCTATGTTTGTAAGCTCATCGGTGGATCCAGAGTATAGTCCTATGAGCCCCATGCCTCTACAGTAATTATTTAAATGCTAGATGTTTTAGCTCTAAATGTTAGAGACAGTTTTCAGGGAATTATAGCATGGGGCATTTTATTAAGAGGATTCTAGATGGCAAAATCAATGCATTCTACTATGCTTAGACCTCTGTGATCCCACCCGCCCTCTTGCCCTCCTCCCTCTCGTTTTCAAGCTGTGTTCTTTCTTTTTAGAAGTGAGTTTTATTATAATTATCTCACTTTCCTCCACATCTTTATTATGATCTGTATATGATATTTATGTTTCTGAGATTGCTCTTAACAAAATAATAGGGCCCAAAGTTGTCTTCTTAGAATTATGTATGCAATAGGTTTTCCTTCTAACTATTAGCTACAGTTTGAAACCTGCTGTGGGGAGCTTTGTAAGTGGTCTTCTAAAGCTAGAGTTCTATGTTTTGGGAAAGGCCAATCTACTTCTTTCATATTTTGCTGTTTATTTGACTACTGGTTATCTTGAAGAATAGACTCTTAGGTCCAAAATACCTAATCCAGGTCTAAAACACCATTTAAGATCTAAAACACTATTTTACTCTAGCTTGCCCACAAAATCATGTGGGCAACCAAAGCTGGCATAAGCTTCCATACCAAGAAGTAGCAAGTATTGAACAATGTCTACACCAATTTTCATTACAAAACAAGATAGGACAACATGCCATTTTTCTTCTCTCTGCTTCTTGGGTGCTGAAGGAGATGTATGCTACTTACAGGCTTTATTTTTTACAAATGATGATGCCAGAGATCATATCATGATAAGACATAAAATATAGAAATGTTCTGTGTTTCTTCCATCTTTCTGTGTTTTTGGTCATAGAATCTATCTTGCTCCAGACAGATCTGCTTAAAAGGAAATATTCGTGTACTTGAACTGACTCATGCCAATGGCACTGTCCTTCACTCACTCAGCAAACACTGTTAAGGCTTTATACAGTGACACCCAAGACAGACATGGCTTATGCTCTTCTAGTACTTGCATTGAATAGCAAGGGTAAGATATGGACAGTTAACATCTAAATTAATAAAAAATAATTTTAGATAATAATAAGTACTTGGAAAAAATTAAACAAAGGAATGGAGTTGAAGGTGACTGTGTGTGTGGGAGAAGGGGGTGAGGAGGCCATGTTGTCAGGATAAAAGCAGCTTTGAGTATGCTGTAGCAGTGTATATCATTATCACATAAATAAAGCACAAGTGCCAGAATATATTGTAATGCCCATTTAGTGGGGAACACAGCATGGAACAGCTTAAGTTAGGCATCTCCTAGGTTTTCTTGTAAAATCACAGTGGTTGTATTAATAGTACTGGTAGTAGTAGTACTAATATCAATAACAGTACTAGCAATGATGAAACTGACAGTTGTGAAGTATATTAAGGATGGTTGGCTGGGAGCAGTGGCTCAGGCCTATTATCCCAGCACTTTGGGAGGCCGAGGCAGGGGGATCACCTGAGGTCAGGAGTCTGAGTCCAGCCTGGCCAACATGGTAAAACCCTGTCTCTACTGAAAATACAAAAATTAGCTGGATGTGGTGGTGCGTGCCTGTAATCCCGGCTGTTTGGGAGGCAGAGGTAGGAGAATCGCTTGAACCTAGGAGGCAGAGGTTGCAGTGAGCTGAGATCGTGCCATTGCACTGCAGCCTGGGAGACAGAGCAAGACTCCATCTCAAAAAAACAAAAAACAAAACAAAAAAAGGAATAGTTTTGTGTTTGTATCACTGTAACATTAACATTAAGACTTTGAAAAAGTGGTTTTCCCCCTTCCCATGTGTGTGTTCAAAGAGGCAGTTGGAACTGATGACCTCTATGTTTCCTCCCACACTCTTACTAAATGAAAAAAGTGTTTAAATTCTCTTGGTCCTCATGTGCCTTCTTCTTATACTGGGTTTTTCTTCCCACCGGTTATTCATTATTCATTTCACCTTCATCTTCAAGTTTTCTTCTGACAGTTAACCATATGATTCAGTTCTGAGAAATGCTTTTCTTTTTTTTTGGCAGAGAAGTCTCAATTCTGGGCAAGACCTTAGGACTATTCCAAGGAGAAAACAGAGTTTGAAAATGTATGGACATAGCACAGTGTAGAAATGAGGGGACTAGGTTCTAGAGTCAGAGGTACCTGGGTTCATGTTCTGATTCCACCATTCCCAGACATGGGGCACTGGACGAATGGCTTCACTTTTCTCATGTTTTCTTTGCTGGCATATGAAATGGAGGCAATGATAGTATCTCCTTCATTGGATTTTTATGAGGTTATAATGACATAATGCATGTAAAATGTCTGTTATGCAGTGCCCAATAAACGTTGGTTGTTAATATTATCACTATTTCAGTATACCTGAAGACCTTTAGAACTGGTTTTTTTTCATGGTCAGTTTCTGATCTGAATTGAATGTGAGATAATTCCAGTTGGAAGAGTCTTTGGGTCTAACCTACAGTCTGAGGCAAATGGCCTTTATTTAGACCCCATAAATGATGGATGTCTATTCTCTGCTTGACTGTGCTCTGCCTTGAGCAGTTCACTTCATCTTTCCATTGATAGAATAGCTTTGATAAAAAGATAAATTTTGAAAATAGTGGAAATAGCCTGGAAAGCGAAAAAGGATGATTATCTCACCTCCAGAGGAATTATTTGTCTTAAAAATGTAATAATTCAGTAATGCTTCTCTAAGGCTACAGTTTGATCACTGGGTTAATCCTTTAAGAGTGCACATCTTCAAAGTTTGGAACCTATGCCCCAAAAAGAAATCCCAGGCAATTTTCTGTTGTTTAAGTGGTGAAACTCTGAAAGAATATTTTCATTCCCTTTAGATATGTATCTGCTTCTTCTGGTGGATAGAAACAGCTGTTTAATGGCTGCCTAGCAACATTGCCTAGTGGCTGAGAACTGGCTGTGCCATGGTTTCACACAGTGGAATACCCAAGGGCAGTTAGGAAGACAATATAATTATGCAAGTTAGAAATAGGTCAGGATTTGGGACAAATACCCAGATGCTTGAGAAAGTAGCTTTGGGATTTGAAGGCCCCTGGAGTGAGAAGTTATTTGGGTTGATGTGCCTGGGGCTCTCTTTGTTTTGTTCTAAGCACTTATGCAGAAAGAGAGCAATTCTGAGCACACTCTTTAGATATAAGCTTGGGTAATGCTTGTCAGTATATTATACAGACCAAGATGGATAGATGTCAGAAGCAGTATATCAGAATGGCATTGAGCATGTGCTATGGAGTTGGACAGATTTGTGTTTGATTACTGCTCTTCTACTTCTTAGCTGAGTGACCTAAGCGATATTATTTAACTACTTTGTCATCTCTACATTGGGTATAACAATAGCACCCATCATAGGGAGTTGTATGGATGTAATACAATAATGAATGTAAAGTGCTTAGAATAGTGCTAGGCAACTAGAAAATAATTCAGCAGGATGTGGTAATGTGCTGTGCCTCACTTCTCAGCTGCTACCATGTTGCCTTCAATGGCCTTCCCTCCCACTCGTTGACTTTCCCTGCAAAGAGTCCACACTCATGGTTCAGCTGCCACAAGTGCAGAGGTATTTATTTTATCACAGGTATATAGATTTGTAAATGTGTAAGCCAGATCCAGGATTGGAGAGCAGGTAGAGATGAGTGTTGTCCAGCTTATGGGTATCACCTATGGATATGCCCTAGGGAGTAAAACTCTCACTAAAAGATCATTAACAGCCTGTGGCCAGCAAGACAGAGTAGGCGAAAGCTTTGTGAAACTTTGTAGGTCTGATTTATTTCAAACGTCGAAGGACCTTGTGGAAAGCCAGGCTTCACTTTAGAGGCTTATGCTGTTGAAACGATGCAAACATTTAGAGTCATGCTGCACACTCAAAGTGGCCAAAGACAGAATGTTAGAGGCAAGAGCTCAGGCACTGGTGCCAGACAGGCTTGAGTGCCATTTATTCACTGTGTCATCTCTGTTGGCTTACAAAAATTAAATTTCAGTTTCTTCTTCAAGTGGGGATGCTAATACCCACCATGTAATATTGAATAGATCACAAGTAATGAATATATTCAACCAGAGCTCAGTGTATGAAGTTAATACCTAGTATATATTATATTAAATATTATTATTGCTATTATTTAATCCTAAAACCACATTAAGGCACAGAATCATCTTGTATAAAGTGAACTCTATATTATATAATACTATAAATATTTATTAAGAACCATTTTAGATTCTGTGATGACTAAACCCATTTTAGATTTTGTGATGAAGGCATATAAAAACTGTTGTCCTTAAGGAATTTATGTTTCAGTTGAAGAGACAGACACAAACAATCCTAGACAAAAACCCCAAAGTGCTAAACAGAAGGTACCAGCACCATACTTTAAGGACAAGAGGGATGCAGAGATTAAATCTGCATCAGGGAAACCAACTAAGTCTTTATTTTATTTATTTATTTTTTGAGACGGAGTCTTGCTCTGTCCCCCAGGCTGGAGTGCAGTGGTGCGATCTCGGCTCACTGCAAGCTCTGCCTCCCGGGTTCACGCCATTCTCCTGCCTCAGCCTCCCAAGTAGCTGGGACTACAGGCGCCCGCCAACACGCCTGGCTAATTTTTTGTATTTTTAGTAGAGACGGGGTTTCACGGTGTTAGCCAGGATGGTCTCGATCTCCTGACCTCGTGATCCGCCCGTCTCGGCCTCCCAAAGTGCTGGGATTACAGGCGTGAGCCACCTCGCCTGGCCAAAACCAACTAAGTCTTTAAAGAGGAAGTGTTCTGATAGTAGCATTCTGGTGTGTGCACATTCTTGTTGAGTGAGCAGTGTGAACAAAGCCTCAGAGGTAGGACTGTGTGGAGCGTGGGTTGGAAATAGGGGATGGTTAACTGTAACTGGCTGCTACAGAGTGTTGATAGATGTTGTATAAGACGTTGGAAGATTGGGCTAAGCCTTGATCCTAGAGGGCCTCGAATATGCAAATAAAATTTTAGCAAAAATATATTTTAAAAGAATGACTTCATTCACTGATTCCTTTCTTCCTTTATTCAACATTTATTTAGTGCCTGAATTCTACCAGGTACTGTTATGGAGATAAAGCAGTGAACTAGATAAAGCTGATGAGTTTCTAGTGAGGAAGAAAGACTATTACATAAGTAATTCTATTAGAGTATGTTGAATATCTCAACAGCCGGGGAGGGAGGGAAGCATCTTGTTAGATGTCCTAGCCCACCACTGGGGTAGGGGCATCAGAGAGGGCTTTTAGGGGAAATGACTCTAAGCTGAAATCTAAGGAACTGACTTGGAGTTAATCAGGTGAAAGGAATAGAGGGAGAATGTTCTGAGTGAGTGGAAGAAATAGCACCTTATAACTTAGAGGTGAGAATGATCATGGTGGGTCTCAAGAATTGCAAGTTAATTCAATACTGGTTGAGCATTGAGTGCGAGGTGTTTGGAGGGATAAGGGCATCATAGAACATGGTGTCTCAGGCTGAAGAGTCTGCATTTTTATCTTGAAGGCCTGAAAGAATTTGCAGCAGTGTTTGCTTTGGGAGTGGAGAGGCAGAGCGTTTGCATGACCCAGTGATGTTTGTATTTTGGAAAGATAACTCTCAGCAGATTGAAATACAGGGATTGCAAGAAGTAAGACCAGAAGGAAGAAGACTAACTTTGAGACTATTGCAGTTATTTCAGCAAATGTGTCTGTGTTTACATTGTCACAAAATGTACCACACTGGAAGAAAGAAAGAGCAACTATTTTCTGGGATTACGTCCTCACCCTGCTGATGTGCAGAATGTACTTGGTTGCCTGCGGGAGCTGGGACACATGGGGCTTCTCTCATGTTAAGCAATGTTTCCAGCAATTATCTAACATGAGGCATCTGTGCTCTCTCAGTGGGAGGAGGAAAGGATCCTGTCTCCTGCCATGGGAATGGAGGGAACATGGCTTTTGTATCCTTGTGGCAGAGTTTGCTGGACATCAGGAAGTATTTCGCAAAATTACCTGGAGATGGTTGCATTGCTTTCTAAGAGATCCACCTTTGCCTATAGAGGCGAGAATCAGGGAAAACCGTGCCCATTTACTCTAATGAGACGTAAAGCCAGCAGCAGCAGCTCCAGAGAAACACAAGTAGGGCGGCTGATTTGACAGCAATTGAGTGCACTTGTGAAATTTTTCTTTCTCCCCTAGGAAATCAAAATAGCAAACAGCATGATATTGGAGTGTGCTGATGCAAAGCTTCCCAACTCAGAGCTTGTCTGATTCCCTTGTCAAATGGAGCAGTCCTGTAGGATCACTGGAGATGATTGGAGCTGCTTTTCTTGGTCCTGCAGACAGGTAGCTTATTCTCTCTGTTGCTGGCCATTTGCCTCTGCTGTGGTTGACGAGAGAGGGCCAGGAAAATGTGAACTAGAGTTTGCTATTCGTGCAAAGGCCGAGTCAGACCTTAGACCTGGGGAACTGGAGGTACATGAAACACATTGGACTTGAAAATCAGTCTCTAGCTGGTGAGTAACTTGATTCTAGGACATGTCTCCTTACTATATTAGGTTTTTAAAAAATTTGCTGCATAACAAATTATTATGGATTTAATGGCTTACAACAACAAGAATTTATTGTCTCCAGGTGTCTGTGGGTCAGGAGTCCAGGTGTGGATTCACTGGTCCTTTGTTCAGCATTTTACAGGGCTCAAATAAAGGTCTTAGTGAGCTGTGTCCTCATTTGGAGGCTTGACTAGGGAAAAATCCACTTCCACACTCCCTTGAGTTGTCGCCAGAATTTATTTTCTTTCAGCTGTAGGACTGAGGTCTTTGCTTTCTTGATGGCTTTCAAATGGGGCTATTCTTTGCTTCTAGATGCTGCTTGTCACATGGTGCCACATGGCCCTCTCCATACCATGGGAACTTTCTCCTTCATGACTGGGAGCAGATTTCTGTCCCACTTTAATTCTGACTGGATTTGATGGCTTGCCTAATTAGGTCAAGCCCACATAGGATAGGCTTCTTTTTTACTAACTCAAAGTTAACTGATTAGGGACCTTAATTTTATCTGAAAAAATCCCTTCTGCCATATAATGTAACATAATCATGGAGTGTTATTTTACATACATAAGTCCAACTCACACTCAAGGGAGATGATTATAGAGGATGCATACACCAGGGTGTGGGATTCTCGAGGGCTGCCTTAGAATTGTTTCCAGTCACAACTACCTACCAGATTCTTTCTACAGGCAGACTTTCTAAACTTATGGAGAATATTTCAAAATTTGCAAAATGGGTAGATTCTCAGTCCTACCTTTCCCTGAGCAGGTAGAGTCACAAGTGTTATGATATTTGTGGTTTATAAATTATTAAATTCTCTATATACAAGAAGAACTGTGTCCACTGAAACCATCAAGCAGCTTTCTGAATGTGATTTTTTTTCTAATATTCACCATTTAAAAATAATTAGTTTTAAAAATTACCAACTTTTTATTGTTAGATCTTTAAGTGATTTATAATTTTTGTTATTACAATTAACCAGGTGAAAGGGTATGAACAATGTTAAAGTTCGGTGATTTTTTTGATAAATATTGTTAAATTCTGCTCTAGGAAGGGTGTCAATGGTAGCCATTTTGAAGTATTTACAATTACCCTAAGAAAGAGAGAGATATAGACCTCTGAGGCTTGTTTACCTAAGGATGAGAGAGAGGTTTCACAGAATAGTTTGAGGCAGAACAATGGATTTGGAAGCTACAATTATAACCCGTCTCCAAAGACCTAGCATCTCAGTTCCTGCTTAGGTAGGCCTTAAGGGGTTATTATTTATTTTACCTCGGCATTCCGCTTATTAGTGGATCAGATGTTATTTTAAATAGTGCAATTCGTTAATTATTTCAAAAAATATCTAGAGCCAAATTTTCAAAGACTGATTTCCCTGTTTGCAGGTGCAATGGTCACTGTGGAGCCCGAGGTACAGTTTTTTATGTTCTGTTTCTCTTATGTATTTTAGAGGAAAATCACTTCTCTAGTATGTAATGTACATTGTAGAGTTAAATTACAAATAAATGAATATGTACACAAAATGGGTGCTTTAAGTTTTGGACTTTAAATTTTAAATGAACATTTGGAAGAATAATATTGGTGACAATATAGAGTTACTGCCTTTATTATTCATTCATTGACGAATGTTTATTGAATGCCCATTATGTGCCAGGTATTATTCTGGATGCTGAGGATCCAGATGCTGAGGATGTGTCAGTGAATAAAACAGTCCAAACCCCTTGAACTCATGGTACTTACATTTCAATAGGGGCAGACAATGTATATGATGAGAATAACTTTTTGTGATGACCTATTGTCTTATTGATTCATACCCTACAAGACTGTAGGATAAGGAAGAAATATATTATGATTCCCATTTTGTAAATGTAAATTTGAGGATCAGGTAGGTTGGAGGACTCTCCCAGGGTCACATGGCTTATAACTGGGAGTGAGACAAGACCTTTAGTTATGATATTTCTGAGAATGAGGCAGGCACACAGCCACACAGATTCTTGGCTGACTGATATTCTGAAGCAGTGACTTGCAAACTGGTGCACCTAATAAAGTCTTCCAGGTGCTTAGTTTCTTAGAAGAGACTTTGTTGTGTGATAACATTCCACAGAAAGCTGGTGTGGTTGGGGGATCACTGGACTCAACATTTTCTCGAGAAGTTCTATAAGTGGGGGCTGGGTGCATACTGGGAAAGGAATAGTTGTGCTCTTATATTTGTGTGTGGAGCTTCGTTTACAAAGTACATTCACAATCACTTCTTTTAATTATCTCCATGATCCTTTGAAAGCAGAATTAGTGGTTTATCTCCATTTCACATATAAGGAAAGTTGGGTCCTAGAGAAATTAATTGATTTGGCCCAAACTGCATGGTACTCAGTGGCAGAACATCTAATGGAGATAGGTAAGCACCAAGAGTTCATATTTTCTATTTATACATTCTCTTCAAGAATGCGTTAGACTGCAGAATTCTAGTAGTCACAGGAATAATGAGAATGCCAGGAGTTTTATGTATATGTTGACCTAAAAGATGAGCAGTAGTTTCTTTTTCGGTCTTAGGTGCACATACTTTCTAAATCAGGCAGCCAATGGTATGCCACTCAGGCCTTCCCCTTGGTCTCATGGTGGTTCTTTGGGTGAATAGTACCTCTTTTCATTCATCCAAATCTTTCAGAAGGTCTTGCATCCTA
This sequence comes from Symphalangus syndactylus, assembly GCF_028878055.3. NCBI lineage: Eukaryota > Metazoa > Chordata > Mammalia > Primates > Hylobatidae > Symphalangus > Symphalangus syndactylus. The sequence continues at coordinate 41,237,476 of NC_072429.2, forward strand.
AAAGTTATTTGGACTCTGGCTTTTCTTATCTTGGCTAACAACCAGATACAAAGAAGAACATGTTTTAAGGAAAGAAAGGACAGCTTTTACAGTTAATGGGATGTTGCTGATACAGTTTACTCAGACTCACTCAAGGCAGGCTTGTGCAGTGGAGAATGTTTGTCTTACAGTTCTTCCTTGTCCTTTTATGTACCAAATTAAAGCAAATTAATTTTTGGAATAGGGCATAAAAAGTATACATTAAAAAAGGAAGCTTTTTTTCTACCACCTTTTCCAGTCACCCAGTTCCCCTCCCATAGTCACCCAGTGCTGTTTCTTCCCAATTATGGAATCACCTCATTGCTCCATTGCCCTCCACTTACCCACTGACTGCTCATGAAACCCAGTGGTCTTTAGAGAGAATAACTCATTCATCTGTCTACCTATCCACAGATCACCTATCCACCCACTCATCCATCCATCCATCCATCCATCCATCCATCCATCCATCCATTTTTTTGAGTACATATTTTTCACTTAGTAGCATAATAGAGTCTGAATATGCTAAGACAAAAGTCATACCCCTTGACCTCAAGAAGCAGACATTTTCCAGAAATGTCTTGAATCTTTCATCCCCATTAAAGCTTAAATGCCTTGTTTTCCTTCACAGTTAGGGCCCTGCTCCTTGCAAGCTGATGTGATAAATTAATTTGTGTTAAGATTTTTATGGCTAATTATGTGCTGTGTTTTCCAGATAATACCTATAGTTCATAGGGGTTTTCATTTCAAAGGATATATTTATTGCAAGAATTTTAAAAAGCATTATGAAGGAGGCATTTTAAAAGGACTGTGCAAGATGGGTTTTTATCCTGCTTAAGGAGACAGTAGAGTATAGAAGTTTTAAAGCCCTCTGTACCTCAGTTTCCTCATTTATAAAAAGGGGCTGATAACACAGCAATATTTTTTCCCACAGAGTTTTTATGAGGATCAAGTTTAGCTAATTCCTCTAAAGAATTTAGCAAAGTGCCTGGCACATATTAAGCCTCCATAATTGTTATAATTGTTATTATCATCATTGTGGTTTTCACATAGTTGTTTTCTAAATCTACCTGTCATAGACCTGCCTGTTTAATGGGCCACTTTACTTCCAAATTCCCACAAGCAGGCATGCTCCTCTCAGCAGTGATAAGTACACAAAGGGAGGTCAGGACCCAGCACTCCTTATCTGTCATTAAGTAGAATCCACAAGTACTGACAAAATGTCAAGAGGCTCCTTGAAAAGAAAAAGGACTTGAACAAAACTGCCTTTGGGCCGGGAGACAAATGTAGATGTGCACACCAGGCTACTCATACTCTCTCTTCATAGAGTGCAACCTTTCTGCTCTAGAATCTCTTCTTGACACTTGTTTCAAGGACCCCTAGGGCCCAGTCACAACCCTGTCCTCCCAGAGCTCCCAGGCCTAGGAGGCAGGTGTTAGGAGCAGTTCCTAAGCTCCACTTGTCTGTTGAACAGCCACGTGCAGCTAAGGCTATCAAAGCTGGGCTGACTTAGTGGTTCTAGTAGATTAGACTTGAAAACACTAATTTTTACTCTTCTGGGACCAGGAATAAATTCAGCCAGCTCAGGCGAAGCAAATTTTCAAACCACCTTCCTTGCCCATTTTCTGAATTTCTTTTGACTTTCTGTATGTGCTACAAGCTGTGCTGGGCTAAAAGCATTTTTTATCTTGCTTTCTGGAAAGGAAGTCCACTCATTCTGCAACCATTTTCCACGTGGGCTGAGGTGGAAAATTATACTGCTTTTTAATATCATTTTAATTGAGAGTCCAGATCAGGATTTATATCATGGTTCTCTTGTCTTTAATTTCCATTTTCTGCCCATAAAATGCTCAGTTAATAACCAGAGATCATAGCTCTTCCTGAAAGAACAGGAGGAGCTGGCTGTGATAAAGGGGTTATTCCTTCCAGTTCAAGTTATTATTCAAAATCTCATTAAGAATACATTTCTCAGCTGGGTGCGGTGGCTCATGCCTATAATCCCAGCACTTTGAGAGGCTGAGGTGGGTGGATCACCTGAGATCAGGAGTTCAAAACCAGGGTGGCCAACATGGCAAAATCCCATCTCTACTAAAAATAGAAAAATTAGCCAGTCATGGTGGCATACACCTGTAGTCCCAGCTACTCAGGAGGCTGAGGCAGTAGGATCGCTTGAACCCGGGAGGCGGAGGTTGCAGTGAGCTGAGATGGTGCCACTGCACTCCAGCCTGGATGACAGAGTGAAAATCCGTATATATATATATATATATATATATATATATATAAAAGAATGCATTTTTCAAGAATCCTTCAGATTTCTCCAGAAAGCATTCAATAAAGGAAACACATTTCCTCTTGTGAGGGGTGGGCAGACGGGTTTGGGAGTTGGGGAGGTGGGGAGAGAGGAGATGATATATATGTATGCTTAATAGAACCTGTATAGATTGCCTAATTGCCTTATAGAGAGAGTGTATTTTGGGCAATTAGACAGTTCTGTGTAAAATACAATGTGTAAATAATTCCCAAGTCATGTGGGTAAATTTTCTCAAAATTCTTCAAAAGGAAGACACCACTTCCTCCATATCAGGCCTAATAAGGATGTTTTTTATTGGGTCACAGGTGTGTAGAATTGGATAAATAATAAACATTGAAGCATGGCACACTTTCACCATTTGTACATCCAGGACATATTTATAGTTAGTTAGCTATTTAACAGTAATTGCCAAGGCCCTGCTTAGCACATATAAGGAAATGGAAAGGGGTCAGCATGATGAGTTGAGTGAATATTATAAGATCAAGTTGGAGAAGTAGCCTGGGGCCATGATCATACAGAACTTGGATTTTATTCTATGTGAGATGAGAAGCCCCTGGTAGTGGTTGTGGATGGGTTGATTAGAGTTGTTATGTAGTAGAAATTAAGTTTTCAAACAGTAATTGCTACTTTGAGAAGAGCTTTGTTACGTGAGAGAGGTAGTCCAGGGTTGATGTAGGGAGATCAGGTAATGAGCTTTTCCTATGGTTTTGCTGAGAAATGGCGGTGGTGTGGTATGGACTAGGAAAGTAGTGTTGGCAGTTGTGAGAGATGGTTGGTTCTGGATATTTATTTTAAATTTTTATGGATTTAAGGGTGTAAGTGCAATTGTATTATGTGAATATATTCCATAGTGGTGAAGTCTGGGCTTTTAATGTACCCATCATCTGAATAGGGTACATTGTACCCACCCCCTTCTACTGTCCTACCTTTTGAAGTTTCCCATGTCCATTATTCCACTCTGTATAGGTATGTATACCCATTGTTTACCGCCCATTTGTAAGTGAGAACAGGTGGTTTTTGACTTTATGTTTCTGAATCATTTCATTAAAGACAATGGCCTCCAGTTCCATTCATGTTGTTGTAAAATATATGATTTCATTCTTTTTTATGGCTGAGTTGTATTCCATGGTATATATACATGACTTTTTTTTTTTTTTTTTTTGTGGGGGGGAGAGTCTTACTGTGTCACCCAGGCTGGAGTGCTGTGGCACAATCTCAGCTTATCGCAACCTCTGCCTCCCGGGTTTGAGCGATTCTCCTGCCTCAGCCTCTAGAATAGCTGGGACTACAGGCATCTGCCACCATGCCTAGTTGATTTTTGTATTTTTAGTAGAGACAGGGTTTCACCATGTTAGCCAGGCTGGTCTCGAACTCCTGACCTCAGGTGATCCACCCGCCTTGGCCTTCCAAAGTATTGGGATTTACAGGCGTGAGCCACCGCATCTGGCCTATACATGACATTTTAAAACCATTCATCTGTTGATGGATACTTAGGTTGATTCCATGACTTTGCTATTGTGAATAAACATACAGGTGCAGGTATCTTTTTTTGATAAAATAATTTATTTTCCTTTGGGTAGATATCCAGTAGTGGGATTGCTGGATTGAAGGGTAGTTCCATTTTTAGTTATTTGAGAAATCTCCATACTGTTTTCCATAGAAGTTGTATTAACTGACATTCCCACCAAGAGTGTATAAGCATTCCCGTTTCTCTGCATCTTTGCCAATATCTACATTTTTTTACTTTTTAATAATAGCCATACTGACTGGTGTAAGATGGTATCTCATTGCAGTTTTAATTTACATTTCTCTGATGGTTAGTGATGTTGTGTATGTTTTCATGTTTGTTGGTTGCTGGTATGCTTTCTTTTGAAAAATAGCTCTTCTTTGCCCACTTTTAAATAGGGTTATTATGTTTTTCTAATTGAGTTGAGTTCCTTGTAGATTCTGGATACTAGCCCTTTGTTAGATGCATTATTTGCAAATATTTTCTCCAATTCTGTAGGTTATCTGCTTACTATGTTGGTTATTTCTTTTGTTATGCAGAAGCTTTTAAGTTTAATTAAGTCCCATTTGTCTATTTTTTGTTTTGTTATGTTTCTTTTGAAGACCTAGTCATAAATTATTTGCCTAGGCCAATGTCCACAGGAGTTTTTTTCTAGGTTTTCTTCTAGGATTTTTGTAGTTTCAGGTCTTATTTTTAAGTGTTTAATCCATCTGAAGTTAATTTTTGTATATGATGGGAAATAGAGGTCTAGTTTCAATCTTGTGCATATGGCCTTCCATTTTCCAAGTACCATTTATTGAATAGGGTATTCTTTCCCCAGTGTATATTTTTGCCAACTTTGTCAAAGATTAGTTGATTATTTTGAAAGTAGAGCTAACAATAGTTGTTGGTAAGATGGAGGGAAGTCAAGAATTATAGTACATTTATAGTCCTTTTTAACTTTGTAATCCACATATGGTTTTAGTGGCCTCTCTGTTTAAAGTATACATTTTCGGTAACCACAGTTTTCCATTTTCTGACAGTGCCAGAGGCTTACAGTGCTATTTGGTTCTTCCTTCAGTACACTAATTGGCTCACTCTAAAGATTTGCTTAACCAAGCAAGAGAATTACAGTTACATACATTATGTTTTCTCCACACAGTCAATTCCAATAATTCTCATTAGAGAAACAAAAGATGTTGGATTTTTATTGGAGTTAGAAAAAATGACTATTTGCTTTCTGCATTTGAAGAGAATAAATAAGTTTTATAAAAATGCTAGCATATACTGTCTGTGGTCTACTGTGACCTGTTTTTTAATTCATTATTTTGTTTCTAAGGTTTATTCATGACGATGTGCACAGCTACAGTTCATTCATTTTCATTGCTGTATAACATTCATTATATAAATGTGTAGGAAATTATTTATTTTCCTGTCAATGGTCAGTGAGTCGTTTGTAGATTTTTGCTGTAAGAAACAAGTGTTATGAATGTCTTTGTACATGTGTTCTGGACAAGAGATTCTGTATGTACGGTTGGTGTAGTATAATTGCTAGTTCATAGACTATAAAAATATGAGAAAGTTCATCTTTGAAGGGTAATGACAAATTATTTTCCAGAAATAGTTTTACCAATTTATACTACTGCAAGCAGAGTTTAAGAGATCCTTACGTATTAGCCAACATTTGGTATCATCAATATCATATTATCAAACTTTGTGTTTCTGGTAAGTATAAAATGGTATCTTTGTATGCATTTCCTGACTACTAATGAGGTTGATTGTTGTCTTATGATTATGGGACATTTGCCCCTCTCTTCTATAAAATTACTGTTGATATATTTTGATAATTTTTCCATTGTATTGTTTAATTTTTTATCCTTGATTTATAGGAGCTCTTTGGATATAATGGCTATTAATTTTTTGTTGATTACACATGTTGCAAATATCTTTTCTTAGTTTGTGGCTTGATGCTTCACATTCTTTCTGGGGTATTTGATGAACAGAAGCTGTTAATGTTTAATGTAGCCAAATTTATAAATCTCTTATAATTAGTGCTTTTAGTGCGTTGTTTTGAAATAATTTTTTACTGTGATTTTATACATATATTCTCTATTTTCTTATAAAAGCTTTACAGTTTTGTTTCTTACCTCAAGCCTTTAATCCAATTGGATTTTATTTTTGTGTATGGGATAAGAAAAGGTACATAGTTTCATTTTTTCCCTTATGGCATAAGAAATATATATTTGGTCTTTGTCCTTAGTTCTTGGAACATATTTCCAAATCCTTTGGGAATCTCCAGGACAGTAAAAGTGTCTTTTGTATGCAAACAAGATGACTGGTGACTGGGTGTCCATAGATAGTTTCAGGATAGGGCTGGTTGCCAGAAAGACCAAGACATGATTAGAAGACTGGAACTTTCAGTCCCATCCCTCTCCCTCACCTTCAGGGAAGTGAGGGGGACTGGAGATTAAATTAATCAACCACAGCCAGTAGCTTAATCAATCATACTTATATAATCAAACTGCCATAAAAACTCCTGAGTGATGGGGTTTGGAGACTTTCTGAGTTGGTGAACATATCAAGGTTCTGGGAAGGTGATATGCTCTGAGAAGCCATGGAGGATCAGCACACTTCCCCACTATTGCTTTATGTGTGTGCCCTCCATTTGGATGTCCCCAGGTTATATCCTTTAAAATAAAGTGGTAATAATAAGTAAAGCACATTCGTGAGTTATTTGGGCTGTTCTAGTGAGTTATTAAATCTGGGTGGAGGCATGGGAATCCCTGAACTTACAGCTGGTCATCTGACGTACTGGTGACAACTTGGTACTTGAAACTGGCATCTGAAATGAAGGCAGTCTTGTGGGGCTGAGACCTTAACTTGTGGGATCTGATGCTAACTCCCGGCAGACAGTGTCAGAATTGAATTGAATTGTAGACCACCTAGCTGGTGTTGGAGAGTTGGAGAGTGCTGTTGGAAAAGCTGTATGCATTTGGTGTCAGAAGTATGAGCAAAAACAGTTCAGATCCTTATACAGGGAAATGCTTATTTTAACACTATTTATTGAATAACCTTTGCTTTCCACAGTGATCCACAAGATGTGGATATCTACCTACCTACCTACCTACCTACCTACCTACCTATCTATTTATCTATCTGTCTGTCTATCTCAAGTTTCCACAGATACATGTATCAGTTTTTTGGCTTTATATACTACTTCACTTCAGTTTGTCTAAGTCTGTGTCAATGCCACTACATTGTTGTAATTACTGTGGCTTTAGTTTTTGTTTTGTTTTGTTTTGTTTTTTTGAGAAGGAGTCTCGCTCCATCACCCAGGCTGGAGTGCAGTGGCATGATCTTGGCTCACTGCAACTTCTGCCTCCTGGGTTCAAGTGATTCTCCTGTCTCATCCTCCCGAGTAGCTGGGATTATAGGTGCACACCACCACACCCGGCTAATTTTTGTATTTTTAGTAGAGACAGGGTTTCGCCATGTTGGCCAGGCTGGTCTCTATCTCATGACCTCATGATCTGCCCACCTTGTCCTCCCAAAGTGCTGGGATTACAGGCATGAGCCACTGCTCCCGGCCTGTGGCTTTAGGTTAAATGAGGTCTTATATCTAGTAGCAGAAGTGATTCTTCTTCCTGACCACCAAACTATCTTATTATTTTCTTCAGGAAAGTCTTTACCATTCTAAAATACCTTTATATTACATTAAAATTCTGCCAAATATACAGATAAATTTGTGGAAAAGGGATATCTTAATAATATATAATTTTTAAAAAAATTGTGATTTATAACCTTTTATTACTGCTATGTTAGAATAAAATAAATTTTTATATGTCTTATATCTAGCCACTTTGTTAAATTTTATAGTAAATAATGTGTTCATAGATTCTTTTGGATTTTAAATACAGATAATTTGTCTAGCTTTTTATATGCTGCTTTTCCTACTGTCTTTTGTTTATCTTAAATTACTTATTCCATTTTTCTCTATTTATACTTTCAGAACTTAGGCCAAATTACTTATAATTTTTAGTAGTTACTTTTGAAACTTTCTATTTAACTAAAGAAAGTTCAAATATCTTAATAACCTTCTTGAACAATACAAGGAAATCATAATACTTTAACTCCAATGATCCTTCCCAAGTTTATGCTATTTTTGCCCAGTAGGTTAATTCTTTTATTAAAGAATACACAATAAATATTATTATTATCTTACACGCATATAATTGTTTTGTTTCATCTATATTTCCAACAGTTTCTTTGCTCACTAATCATTGTATCTCAGATTTGTTCCTGCAGAATATAATTTAGAATTTCCTTTAGCATAAGTAGTTACTGCTAAAGTCTGTTAGTTTTCATCTTAAAATGACTTTATTTCACTACTATTCTTTTTGAACGACAGCTTTATAGGGATATAAGTCACATGTCATACAATTTACCTATTTAAAGTATGCAATTAAGTGGTTTTTAATATGATCACATAGTTGTGCAACTATTACCACCTTCAAGTTTAGATAATTTTATTTACCACCTGAAAAAAATTTTGTTCTTATTAGCAGTTATTCCCCAGATTTCCTCAACTCCCAGCCCTAGACAATGGCAAATCTGTTTTCTGTCTCTAAAGCTTTGTTTATTCTGGACAGTTAACATAAATGGAATCATATAATAGGTGGTTTTATTGGACTGGCTTCTTTCACTTAGCATAATGTTTTCCAGGTTTATCCATGTTGTAGCATGTATCAGTAGTTTTTTTTCTCTTTTTTCTTTTACTTTTAGTTGACATGTAATAACTGTACATATTTATGAAATACAAAGTGATATTTTAATACATTCATGCAATGTGTGATGACCAAATAGAGTTATTAGTGTATTCATCTCATTCATCATTTCTTTGTGTTATGAACATCCAAAATTCTCTCTTCTAGCTTCTTGAAAATATGCAGTAAATTCCTGCTAACCATGTTTATCCCACAGTGCCATTGAATACTAGAAATTATTCCTCCAATCTAGCTATAATTCTCTGTCCATTAACTAACCTCTTCATCCTCCATTCCCCCTACCCTTTGCAGCCCCTAATAGCTACAATTCTACTGTCTTCTTCCAGGATCTCATTTAATTAATGTATTCATTTTTGCCTCCCACATATCAGTGAGAATATGTGTATCAGCAGTTCATTCCTTTTTATTGTAGAATAATATTTCATTGTATGAGTATGCCACATTTGATTTATCTATTCAGCAGTTGATGGGATTTGGGATTGTGTCTACTTTTTTGGCTACTATGACTAATGTTGCTACAAACACTGGTGTACAAGTTTTTGTGTAGATATAGAATGTCAAATCTCTTTGTATACAGCTAGAATTGTTAGGGCACATGGTAACTCTTTTTTGCCAAGTTGTGGCTGCACATTTTACATTCCTACCAGCAATGTATGAGTGCTCTAATTTCTCAGTATCTTTGCTAGGATTTGCTGTTGTTGTTATTATTACTATAATTTTATGATAGCCATCCTAGTCAGTGTGATGGGTTTGACTTACCTTCCTTAATAACTTTATGATGTTAAACAATTTTTCACGTGCTTCTTAGCCATTTTTATATCTACTTTGGAGAAATGTCTATTCAGATACTTTGCCAAATTTTTAAATTGTCTTAACAGTCTTTTTACTGAGTAGTAAGAGTTATTTACATATTCTGGATACAAGTTCCTATCAAATATATTATTTTTATTTTTGGCAGATAGTTTTTCTGGTATGCAACTCCTCTTTAGGCTGACAATTATTTTCTCACTACTTTGATGATGTTATTCAGATGTCTTCTGTCTTTCATTGTGGCATTTGAGAAGTAAGATGTCAGCCTAATGTTATTCTTTTGTAAGTTATTTATTTTTCCCCTGGCTATCTGTAATTTTTTTTGTGTGTGTGTAACAGGGTCTTACTCCGACACCCAAAGCTGTGCCATGGCTCACTGTAGCCTCGACTTCCTGGGATCAGGTGATTCTCCCACCTTAGCCTCCCACGTAGCTGGGACTACAGGTGTGCACTAACACTGTGTTTTGCCATGTTACCCAGGCTATTCTCAAACTCCTGGGCTCAAGTGATCTGCCTGCATTGGCCTTCCAAATTGTTGGCATTACAGGCATGAGCCACTACACCTGGACTTTTTTTAAAAATTTTATTTTTTAGAGAAGTTTTATATTTAAAGTAAAATTGAGAGGAGGGTACAAAGATTTCCCCTATACCGAGTGCTCCCTCACATGCATAGCTTCCCCCATTTTCAATATCCCCCACAAAAGTGCTACCTTTCTAACAGTTGGTGAATCTACATGGATCATCATTATCAGCCAAAGTCCAAAGTTTACATTAGAATTAACTCTTAGTGTTGCACATTCTATAGGCTTGGGCAAATGTATACTGATATGTATTTACCAGTCTCTGGCTGCTTGTAGATCTCTTTGCTTTTGGTGTTTTACTGGAGTTATGCTTTGGTGTTTCCCTTTGATATTTTTAAATGTAGATTTTTCTTTATGTTGTTCAGCATTCAACATGTTTCCTCTCTTTTTGGACCATGGTAATTTAGGGCGACTGCAAATAATGCTGCTATGAATAATATGAATGTGTTCAGGTGTACATATGCACATGGCTAGGAGCAGAATCACTGCCACAAAATATGTGTACTTTCAGTTTTACCAGAGAATGATAAACTATTTTCTGAAGAGCTTAAAATAATTTACAATAGTCTTTGATGATTTCCATTGCTTCTCATTCCACCAATACTTGAAATTTTCAGACTGTTTAAATTTAGCCCATCTGGTGGGTATGTTGTAACCTCATTGTGGTTTCATTTGGAATCTCTCTATTATTATTTGATTTTCATATATTTACTGATTGTCTTGATTGATAATGAGTTTTCATATGCTTGATGACTATTTTCCTATCCTATTTTCAAGTTGCCTGTACGGGTATTTTATCTATTTTTTAAAATTGAATTGTCAGATGTTGAGGAGGCATCATGGTGGATACGAGGCAGGTCTAGATTGCAGCTTCAACTCAGATGGACAGAGCAGCATGGGGAGGCTCATATCATGAATTTTAGCTCCAGAATGACTGCAGGAATAAATCAGGAAACCGAGAGGACCCACAGACTCTCTGAAGGAAGCAGACTGCTCCTACAGGACCTGGGAGACACCCCAAATACTGTGAGTGCCCAAACTGTGGAAGTGGGAAAGGGAGATCCTCTGCCCCCAGACACACACTCCTGCTGGGCAAACTGAAGGTCTAGTTTGCGGGAGAAGATTCCGACCTTACCTGGAGCTGAGTCAATTTAGAGAGTCAAGTGAAATACAGCGGTAGAGGAAGCAGTGGAAAAGGCCCTGGGAGCTTGCTGGGTCCCCACACAGGCCATTCCTGCCTAGCATCACAGGTCCTTTGGGAGGGCGGCCACAGGCAGGGGGAATATGCTACAGGGAGAAGGAAGCCTCCAGCTGAATCTTGTAGCTTTTGAACTTTGAACTTTTGAACTTTGAGCCAGTGGAGAAGCCTCCTGGCCAGAAGTCGGGGGAGGGCACGAATCTGGCGTGCAGACTCCACACGCGGAGGAAGAACTAAGGCCTTTTACTTTCACAGCTGGGAGGCGGGTAGCCTGGGGCAAGTTCTCAGCCCTGCTTGCCCACTGCCTGGAAACAGGCTCAGTGCTGTTAGCGGGGGTATGGTGGGAGTGAGATCGGCCCTACAGATTGCATGGGAGCTGGGTGAGGCCTGTGACTGCCAGCTTTTCCCCACTTACCCTGACAACCTGCATGACTCAGCAGAGGCGGCCATAATCCTCCTAGGTACATAACTCCATTGACCTGGAAACCTCATGCCCATCCCCTATAGCAGCCACAGCAAGACCCACCCAAGGAGGGTCTGAGCTGAGTCATGCCTAGCCCTGTCCCCACTTGATGGTCCTTCCCTACCCACCCTGGTATCTGAACACAAAGGGCATATATACTTGAGAGTTCTAGGGCCCTGCCCACTGTTGGTTCTTCTCCATACTACCACAGCTGATGCTCTCTGGAAAGCATCACCTCCTGGCAGGAGGCCAACCAGCACAAAAATAGATCATTAAATCACCAAAGCTCGGTACCCTTACACAGCCCATTTCACCCTCCTGTCACCTCCACTGGAACAGGTGCTGGTATCCATGGCTGAGAAACCCATAGATAGTTCATATCACAGGACTCTGTGCGGACAAGCCCCAGTACCAGCCTAGAGCCTGGTAGACTTGCTGGGTGGCTAAACCCAGAGGAGAGAGAACAGTCAATACAGCTTGGCTCTCAGGAAGCCACATCCATAGGAAAAGAGGGAGAATACTACATCAAGGGAACAAATTGTGGGACAAAAGAATCTGAACAACAGCCTTCAGCCCTAGACCTTCCCTCTAACAGAGCCTATCCAAATGAGAAGGAACCAGAAAACCAACTCAGGTAACATGACAAAACAAAGCTCTTTAACACTCCCCAAAAATCACACTAGTTCACCAGCAATGGATCAAAACAAGAAGAAATACCTGATTTACCTGAAGAAGAATTCAGGAGGTTGGTTATTAGGCTAATCAGGGAGGCACCAGAGAAAGGTGAAGCCTAATGCAAGGATATCCAAAAAACAATACAGGAAGTGAAGGGAGAAAGATTCAATGAAATAGATAACATAAAGAAAAAACAATCGGCAGAGTGTGGTGGCTCACATTTGTAATCCCAGAACTTTGGGAGGCCGAGGTGGGTGGATCACCTGAGGTCAGGAGTTCAAGACTAGCCTGACTAACATAGTGAAACCCCATCTCTACTAAAAATACAAAATTAGCTGGGCGTGGTGGTGTATGCCTGTACGTCCAGCTACTTGGGAGGCTGAGGCAGGAGAATCACTTGAACCCGGGAGGCGGAGGTTGCAGTGAGCGAAGATTGCGCCATTTCACTCCAGCCTGGGCAATAAGAGCAAAACTCTGTCTCAATAAAAAAAACCAACAACAACAACAAAAAAAAACCAAAAAAAAAAAAACCAACCCAAACTTCAGGAAACATTGGACACACTTATAGAAATGCAAAATGCTCTGGAAAATCTCATCGATAGAATTAAATAAGTAAAAGAAAGAAATTCAGTGCTTGAAGACAAGGTCTTCGAATTAACTCAATCCAACAAAGACAAAGAAAAGGGAATAAGAAAATATGAACAAAGCCTCCAAGATGTCTGCTATTATGATAAATGACCCAACCTGTTGCAGGAAGTCAGGAACCCTGAACGGAGGGACCAGCTGAAGCCATGGCAGAAGAATATAAATTGTGAAGATTTCATGGACATTTATTAGCTCCCTAAATTAATACTTTTATAATTTCTTACGCCTGTCTTTACTGCAGTCTCTGAACATAAATTGTGAAGGTTTCATGGACACTTATCACTTCCCCAGTCAATACCCTTGTGATTTCCTATGCCTGTCTTTATTTTAATATCTTAATCCTATCATCTTCATAAGCTGAGGAGGATGTATGTCACCTCAGGATGTGATTTTGCATTAAATGCACAAACTATTTGTAGAGCATGTGTGTTTGAACAATATGAAATCTGGGCACCTTGAAAAAAGAACAGGATAACAGCAATGTTCAGGGAACAAGAGAGATAACCTTAAACTCTGACTGCCGGTGAGCTGGGCGGAACAGAGCCATATTTCTCTTCTTTCAAAAGCAATGGGAGAAATATCGCTGAATTCTTTTTCTCAGCAAGGAACATCTGTGACAAAGAGAATGCATCCCTGAGGGTAGGCCTCTAAAATGGCCGCTTCGGGGGGGTGGCCGTCTTTTATGGTTGAAGCTGTAGGGATGAAATAAGCCCCAGTCTCCCATAGCACTCCCAGGCTTATTAGGACGAGGAAATTCCCACCTAATAAATTTTGGTCAGACCAGTTGTCTACTCTCAAACCGTGTCTCCTGATAAGATGTTATCAATGACAATGCCTGCCCGAAACTTCATTAGCAATTTTAATTTTGCCCTGGTCCTGTGGTCCTGTGATCTCACCCTGCCTCCATTTGCCTTGATATTCTATTACCTTGTGAAGCACGTGATCTCTGTGACCCACACCCTATTTGTACACTCCCTTCCCTTTTGAAAATCACTAATAAAAACTTGCTGGTTTTACGGCTCGGGAGACATCACGGAACCTGCCGACATGTGATGTCTCCCCCGGACACCCAGCTTTAAAATTTCTCTCTTTTGTACTCTGTCCCTTTATTTCTCAGACCAGCCGACACTTAGGGAATATAGAAAAGAAACTACGTGAAATATTGGGGGTGAATTTCACCCAATATCTGGCTGAATTTCCCCCAATGCCAACCTAAGAATAATCGGCATTCCTGAGGCAGAAGAGCAATCTAAAAGTTTGGAAAACATATTTAGGGGAATAATTGAGGAAAACTTCCCTGACCTTGCTAGAGACCTAGACATCCAAATGCAAGAAGCAGGAAGGACACCTGGGAAATCCATCACAAAAAGATCATCACCTAGGCACACTGTCATCAGGTTATGTAAAGTTAAGATGAAGGAAAGAATCTTAAGAGCTGTGAGACAAAACCACCAGGTAACCTATAACGGAAAACCTATCAGATTAACAGCAGATTTCTCAACAGAAACCCTACAAGCTAGAAAGGATTGGGGCCCTATCTTCGGTCTCCTCAAACAAAACAATTATCAGTCAAGAATTTTGTATCCAGTGAAACTAAGCATTATGTATGAAGGAAAGATACAGTCTTTTTCAGACAAACAAAATGCTGAGATAATTTGCCATTACCAAGCCACCACTACAAGAACTGCTAAATGGAGCTCTAAATCTTGAAACATATCCTGGAAGCACATAAAATCAGAACCTCTTTAAAGCATAAATCTCACAGGACCTGTAAAATTAAAATACAATTTAAAAAGCAAAAAGAAAAAAACAATGTACACAGACAACAAATAGCCTAATGAATGGAAGGGTATCTCACATCTCAATACTAACATTAAATGTAAATGGCCTAAATGCTCCACTTAAAAAACACAGAACTGCAGAATGGATAAGAATTCACCAACCAACTATCTGCCACCTATAAGAGACTCACCTAACGCATAAGGACTCACATAAACTTAAAGTAAAGGGGTGGAAAAAGGCATTTATACAAATGAAGACCTAAAGCGAGCAGGGGTGGTTATTCTTATATCAGACAAAACAAACTTTAAAGCAACAGTGGTTAAAAGAGACAAAGAGGGACATTATATAATGGTAAAAGGCCTTGTTCAACAGAAAAATATCACAGTCCTAAACATATATGCATCTAACACTGGAGCTCCCAAATTTATAAAACAATTACTAATAGACCTAAGAAATGAAACAGACAGCAACACAATAATAGTGAGGGACTTCAATACTCCACTGACAGCACTAGACAGGTCATCCAGACAGAAAATCAACAAAGAAACAATGGATTTAAACTATACCTTGGAAAGCTTTCCCTCTGAGAACTGGAACAGAACAAGGTTGCCCACTCTCACCACTCCTCTTCAACATAGTATTGGAAGTCCTAGCCAGAGCAACCAGACAAGAGAAAGAAATAAAGGGTATCCAAATTGGTAAGGACAAAGTCAAATTGTCACTGTTTGCTGATGATATGATTGTTTATCTTGAAAACCCTAACGGCTCCTCCAGAGAGCTTCTAGAACGTAAAAATAATTCGGGAAAGTTTCTGGATACAAGATTAATGTACACAAATCAGTAGCTCTTCTATACACCAACAGCAACCAAGCAGAGAATCAAATCAAGAACTCAACACCTTTTACAACAGCTGCAAAAAAAAATAATAAAAATAAAATACTTAGGAATACCCCTAACCAAGGAGCTGAAAGACCTGTACAAGGAAAACTATAAAGCACTGCTGAAAGAAATCATAGACAACACGAACAAATGGAAATACATCCCATGCTCATGGATGGGTAGAATCAATACTGTGACAATGACCATACTGCCAAAGGCAATCTACAAATTCAATGCAATCCCCATCAAAATACCACCATCATTCTTCATAGAATTAGAAAACACAATTCTGAAATCCATATGCAACCAAAAAGGAGTCCGCATAGCCAAAGCAAGACTAAGCAAAAGGAACAAATTTGGAGGCATCACACTACCTGATTTCAAACTACACAATAAGGCCATAGTCACCAAAACAGCATGGTACTGGTACAAAAACAGGCATATAGACCAATGGAACAGAATAGAGAACCCAGAAATAAACCCAAATACTTACAGCCAACTGATCTTCGACAAAGCAAACAAAAACATAAAGTGGGGAAAGGACATCCTTTTCAACAAATGGTGCTAGGATAATTGGCTAGCCACATGTAGGAGAATGAAACTGGATCCTCATCTCTCACCTTATACAAAAATCAACTCAAGATGGATTAAGGACTTAAATCTAATACCTGAAACTTAAAAATTCTAGAAGATAACATTGGAAAAACCCTTCTAGACATTGGCTTAGGCAAGAATTTCATGACCAAGAACCCAAAAGCAAATGCAATAAAAACAAAGATAAATAGCTAGACCTAATTAAACTAAAGAGCTTTTGCACAGCAAAAGAAACAGCAAAGTAAATGGACAACCCACAGAATGGGAGAAAATCTTTATAATATATACATCTGACAAGACTAATATCCAAAATCTACAATGAACTCAAATAAATCAGTAAGAAAAGTACAAACAATCCTGTCAAGAAGTGGGTTAAGAACATGAATAGACAGTTCTCAAAAGAAGATATACAAATGTTCTCATTGTTTAATTCCCACCTGTGAGTGAGAACATGCGGTGTTTGGTTTTTTGTCCTTGCGATAGTTGCTGAGAATGATGGTTTCCAGCTTCATCAAGGAACAATGAGAACACTTGGACACAGGAAGGGGAACATCACATACCAGGGCCTGTTGTGGGGTGGGGGGAGGGGGGAGGGGGGAGGAATAGCATTAGGAGATATACCTAATGTAAATGATGAGTTAATGGGTGCAGCACACCAACATGGCACATGTATACATATGTAACAAACCTGCACGTTGTGCACATGTACCCTAGAACTTAAAGTATAACAAAAAATATATATAAATAAATAAAAATAAAAAAAGAAGATATACAAATAGCCAGCAAACATATGAAAAAATACTCAACACAAATAATGATCAGGGAAATGCAAATCAAAACCACAATGCGATACTACCTCACTCCTGCAAGCATGACTATAATAAAAAATCAAAAACCAGTAGATGCTGGCGTGGATGCAGTGATCAGGGGACACTTGTACATTTCAGTGATCAGGGAATGCAACTAGCACAGCTGTTGGGGAAAACAGTGTGAAGATTCCTTAAAGAACTAAAAATAGAACTACCATTTGATCCAGCAATCCCACTACTGGGTATCTACCCAGGGGAAAAGAAGTCATTACTCGAAAAAGATACTTGCACATGCATGTTTATAGCAGCACAACTGCAAAATCGTGGAACCAACCCAAATGTCCATCAATCAACAAGTGGATAAAGAAACTGTGGTATATATTTATGATTGAATACTACTCTGCCATAAAAAGAAATGAATCAACCGCATTAGCAGTGACCTGGATGAGTTGGAGACTATTATTCTAAGTGAAGTAACTCAGGAATGGAAAACCAAACATCGTATGTTCTCACTTATATGTAGAAACTAAGCTATGAGGATACAAAGGCATAAGAATGATGCAATGGACTTTGGGGGCTTGGGGGGCAGGGTGGAATGGGGGTGAGGGATAAAAGCCTACTAATAGAGTTCAGTGTATACTGCTTGGGTGATAGGTGTACCAAAATCTCAAAAATTTCCACAAAAGAACTTGCTCATGTAACCAAATACCACCTGTACCCCAATAACCTATGGAAAAATAAAATTAAAAAAATAAAATTGAATTGTCTGTCTTTTACTTATTTGTAGGATTTTATAATATGCTATGAATATGATTCTTCTGTAATCATACTTATTGCCAATGTTTTCTCCTATTCTGTGGTTTGTTGTTTGTGTTTTGGATGGAAAAGTTTTTAATTGAAATGATTTCAAATTAGCCAATCTTTTCCTTTAAGATTATATAAGTCTTTCCCTTACCAGTACACGAATATGTTTACTTACACTGTTTATTGTTTTGTTTTATCTTTGTTTATTTTTTTGGAAGAAATTAACTTTCTTCCTCTTACATTTAGGTTTATAATTCACCTGGAATCGATTTTTATATGTTGTATGAAGTAAGCATCAAGTTATAACATTTTTTAAATACGGATGTCCAATTGTCCTAATATCAGTTGGTAAAACACCTGGTTTTCACACTGCTCTGCATTATCATCTTAGATACAAACTGTTATTTGTTCATGGGTCTGTTTTTCTCTGAGTTGTTCCATTGGTCTATTTGTCAATGTCTGTACCAATATGACATTTTCATAATAACTGTAGCTTTTAAGTAAGTCTTGATTTCTCATAGAGCTAGATCTACTATATTTTACTATTCTTCAAGTATATTTTGGCTATTTTTGGCTTATTGCAATTTCATATACGTGTTAGGATTAGTATTTCATTTACCACAACAAACAATCAAACAAGCAAAAAATATCTGTTGGGATTTTGATAGGGATTGTTTTGAAATTATAGATCAACTTGTGGAAAATTAATTTTTAAAAAGTTGTGTCTTCATGTATCTGATAATGGTATATTCTTTCATTTAATTAAATATTGTTTAATCCAATAATACAATGTTTTTGTTTTGAGTAGAGTTATACCCATTTTGCTAGATTTATCCTATGTATTGGTAATTTTGTAGCAATTATGAAAGGTATCTTAGAAGAATTTTTAATTTTCTATTAGTTGCTGGGTTATGGTATTGCAAGTAATTTTTAAAATTTGAGGCTGGTTGCAGTGGCTCATGCCCATAATCCCAAGACTTTGGGAGGCCAAGGCAGGTGGATCACTCTAGGTCAGGAGTTGGAGACCAGCCTGGCCAACATGTTGAAACCCTGTCTTCCCTAAAAATACAAAAATTAGCCAGCCATGTTGGCACGTGCCTGTAATCTCAGCTACTTGGCAGAGTGAGGCAGGAGAATCACTTGAACCTGGGAGGAGGAGGTTGAAGTGAGCCAAGATTGTGCCACTGCACTCCAGCCTGGGCAACAGAACGAGACCCCATATCAAAAAAAAAAATTGACCTTGCTAAATTCGTTTCTCAGTTCTAATAATTTATCTGTACAGTCTTTGGATCTTCACTGTATAGAAACATTATCTGCCAGAATTTTAATGACCATTTTACTTCTTCATTTACAATTCTTCTCTATTTCATATTACATATTTTAATATTTATCTACTATATATTATAAATATATGAAGAAATAGATTTCTTTATTTTATTTACTATAGTGTAGGGTCTTTTGTTCACTGCTAAATACATTAGATGAGAGTAGTTTCTTATCTCTTCTTGATTTCAAAAAGAAGAATTTTGACCTGTTGTGATTAACTTTGATATTTTCTCTATACTTTTGTAGTTAACCCTTATCAACTTAAACAAGATCCTTCTATTCTGATTTGGCCACTTTTGAAGAGAAAGTAGGAGAAAATACTTGTCTTAGAGGCTGAATAGATGTTACAGTTGTTTTTCTACACCTGCCACTCAGTCTCAAAGCCAGTATTACATCATGGCAGCACTTTACATCTAGGTATTAATTTCTGTCTCAGCCAGATTTTGGTGCATAACAAGAAGACAAAATATCAGTGGCACTCAAGAATTAGTCAGGATCTCTCATAAGCCTGTGGATTGGCTAGGTGTCTCTGCTTCAGGCTGGGTCCTGTGTCCTTGTGTTCTACGTACTTATTTTGAATTATCATTTTTTTTAAGAATTGAGAATGATGATCTTTTCTCTTAACCTGAAGATAGTTCCAGGGGGTGGGTCAAGATGGTGGACTAGAAGCAGCTCATGAGCACTGCTCTCACAGAGAGGAAACAAAGGGGCTAGTGAACACTAACCCTGCGGGCAGATTATCCAAGAAACCATGTTGGGCTCCATCAAGGAAGCAGAGGGACACAGAGAGCAGGGAGGAGCAAAGCTGGCCACTAGCTTGTCTGGACTCAGTGTGGAGTCAGTAGAACCTCTTCAACATGGGAAAGGGTGTGAGTGAGAGCCCCTCAGGGGATTCACACCCTCCACAGAGATCCGTGCAAGATTGTGAATGAGAGAACTCCCTTGGGCCCCCTGCACCCCATCACTGCACTTCTATACTGAGGCAGAGAGCTACCTGGGCATTTTCTAGGGTCATCTCTCCAGTCCAGCTGGACCTCTATAAGCCTTGGGATCTGGAGCAGACCAGCACCAGCACCATAGCCCTAATAGAGGCTGCAGTCGTGGTTCCTGGGAGCAGTTAGATTGCTCTACCCTCCTTTGCCAGACAAGGCCCAGTGCCAGCTTCCAGACCGGTGATCTCACTTTGTCTGAACTCATCAGGTGGCTGCAGCCTCCTGTTGTCCTGGGAAGCACCTGGGCTGCAGGGTGGGTGACCCCATTCATCCCTGCCACTGGTAGCCAGGCAGGAAATGCCTGCTAGAGTTCCTAGCCCAGTGGTTCCACTTCTGTGTGAACTCAGCTGGTGGGCACAGCCTCCTGTTCTCCTGGGAAGCACTTGGATGGCAAGGTGGGTGACCCCACTGAGCCCCTCCTCTAGTAGCCAGACATGCCACGGCTGCTAGAGCTTCCAACCCAGCAGTCCCACTTATGCCTAAACTCTGCAGGCAGGTGCAACCCCATGTTCCCCCAGGAAGCACTCAGACAGCGGATTAGGGCTGACCCAGCAAGAATATGGCCTCTCTGCCAACTGCTGCCCCTGCTTAAGGGAGACCCATGGATCAGAACATCCAACAAAAGAAATGAAGTTACGGAGACAGTAATCAGCAGGGGTTCCTCCAAGACCCGGGAGCAACTAGAGGAGAAAGAACGAGCACAGGAACTTAGGCAACTCAAAAAGCCAGAAAATATTTTCTTACCTCCAAACAACCACACTAGTCCCCCAGCAATGGTTCTTAACCAGTCTGAAATGGCTGAATTATCAGAAATGTAATTCAGAACATGGATAAGAACGAAGATCATCAACATTCAGGAGAAAGTCGAAACCCAAAGCAAGGACTCTAAGGAAGACTACAAAAGGACACAGGAGATAAAAGATGAAATGATCATTTTAGGAAAGAACCAAAATGAACTGATAGAGCTGAAAAACTCATTTCAAGAATTTCATAACATAATTGCAAGTATTAACAGCAGAATTGACTAAGCTGAGGAGAGAATCTCAGAGCTTGAAGATCAGTTCTTCGAAATAACTCAGTCAGACAAAAATAAAGAGAAAAAAATAAAGAAGAATGAACAAATAAAGAAGAATGAACAAATAAAGAAGAATGAACAAAACCTTGGAGAAATATGAGATTATGTAAAGAGACCAAATCTGTGACTCATTGATGTCCCTGAAAGGGAGGAAGAGAAATTAAGCAATTTGAAAAACATATTTCAGGATATCATCCTTGAAAACTTCCCTAACCTCACCAGAGAGGCCAACATTCAAATTCAGGAAATGCAGATAACCACTGTGAGATACTATACAAGATGACCATCCCCAAGACACATAGTCATCAGATTCTCCAAGGTTGAAATGAAAGAAAAAATATTAAAGGGAGCTAGAGAGAAGGGGCAGATCATCTACAAAGGGAATCTCATCAGGCTAACAGCAGACATTTCAGCTGAAACCCTAAAATCAGAAGAGATTGGGGGCCTATATTCAGCATTCTTAAGGAAAAGAAATTCCAACCAAGGATTTCATATCTAGCCAAACTAAACTTCGTAAGCGATGGAGAAATAAGATCCTTTTCAGACAAGCAAATGCTAAGAGAATTCATTACCACCAGACCAGCCTTACAAGAGATCCTTAAGGGAGTGCTAAATATGGAGAGGAAAGACTGTTACCAGCCATCACAAAGACACACTTGAGTATGGAGACCATTGACATTATAAAGCAACCACACAATCAAGTCTGCATAATAACCAGCTAACAACATGATGACAGGTTCAAATCTGCACAAATCAATATTAACCTTGAATGTTAATGAGCAATTAAGAGGCACAGAGTGGCAAATTGGATAAAGAAGCAAGACTCAATTGTATGCTGTCTATAAGTGACTCACTTCACATGCAATGATGAGCATAGGCTCAAAGTAAAGAGATGGAGAAAAATCTACCAAGCAATTGGGAAACAACAAAGCAGGGGTTACTATTTTAATTTCAGAAGAAAAAAAAAAAACAGGCTTTAAATCAACAACGATGGAAAAAGACAAAGCAGGGCATTACATAATGGGAAAGTGTTCAGTTCAACAAGAAGACCTAACTATTCTGAATACATATGCACCCAACACAGGGAACACCTAGGTTCATAAAGCAAGTTCTTAGACACCTATGAAGAGACTTAAATAGGCACACAATAATAATGGGGGACTTCAATACCCCACTGACAGTATTAGACAAATCATTGAAGCAGAAAACTAACAAACACATTCGAGACCTGAACTTGACATTTGACCAAATAGGCCTAACAGACATATACATAATTCTCTACCTTAAATCATCAGAATATACATTCTTCCCATCTGCATGTGGCATACACTCTAAAAATGATCACACAATCAGCCATAAAACAACCCTCAGCACAATCAAAAAACCCCAAAACATACCAAACACACTGTTGGACAACAGTGCAATAAAAATAGAAATCGATACTAAAAAATGCGCAAAACCGTAGAATTACATGAAATTAAACAACCTGTTCCCGAATGACTTTTAGATAAACAATAAAATTAAAGCTGAAATCAATAAATTATTTGAAGCTAATGAGAACAACGATACAACATACCAGAATCTCTGGGACACAGCTAAAGCAGTGGTAAGAGCAAAGTTTATGGCACTAAAAGCCCACATCAAAAAGTTAGAAAGATCTCAGATTAGCAATCTAACATCACACCTAGGGGAACTAGAGGAACAAGTGCAAATCAACCTCAAAGTTAGCAGAAGACAAGAAATAACAAAAATCAGAGCTGGACTGAAAGAAATTGAGACACACACAAAAATCATACAAAAGATCAATCAATCCAGGATTTTGTTCTTTGAAAGAATAAATAAGATTGATAGGCTGCTGTCTGGTCTAATAAAGTAAAAAAGAGGGAAGATCCAAATAAACACTACCAGAAGTGACAAAGGTTGCATTATCACTGACCCCACAGAAATACAAAAATCTGTCAGTGACTACTACAAACACCTCCATTGCACACAAACTAGAAAACCTAGAAGAAATGGTACATTCCTGGAAGCATATGACCTCCCAAGACTGATCCAGGAAGAAACTGAATCCCTGAAAAGCCTCTAATGAGTTCCAAAATTGAATCAGTAATAAAAAGTCTACCAACCAGAAAAAGCACAGCACAGGACACATTCATAGCCAAATTTTACTAGATGTAAAAGGAGTGCTGGTAAAATTCCTACTAAAGCTATTTCAAAAGAGTTGAGAAGGAGTGACTTCTCACTAATTCCATAAGGCCAGCATCATCCTGATAGCAAAACTTGGCTGATACACAATAAATAAAGAAAAATTCAGGCCAATATCCTTGATGAACATCGATGCAAAAATTCTTTCCAAAATACTAGCAAGTTGAATCCAGCAGCACATCAAAAACTTAATCCACTATGATCAAGTAGGCTTTATCCATGGCATGCAAGGTTAGTTCAAAATATGTATATCAATAAATATGATTAATCACATAAACAGAACTAAAATCAAAAACCACATCATTATCTCAATAGAGGCAGAAAAGCCATTCTTTAAAATTCAACATCCCTTCATGTGAAAAACCTTCAACGTACTAGGCACTGAAGGAATATACCTCAAAATAATAAGAGCCATCCATGACAAACCCACAGCCAATATCATACTGAATGGGTAAAAGCTGGAAGCATTCCCCCTGAAAACTGGAACAAGACAAGGATTCACATTCTCACCACTTGTATTCAACATAGGACTGGAAATCCTAGCCAGAGCAATCAGGCAAGAGAAAGAGATAAAAGGCATCCAAATAGAAAGAGAGGATGTCAAACTATCTCTGTTTGTAGATGATGTGATTCTATACCTAGACAACCCCATAGTCTTGGCCCTAAAGCTACTAAATCTGACAAATAACTTCAGCAAAATTTCAGGATACAAAAACAATGTTCAAAAATCAGTAGCATTTGTGTATATCAACAATGTCCAAGCTGAAGGCCACAGCAGAAATGCAATCCCATTAATAATAACCACAAAAGGAATAAAATACCTAGGAATACAACTAACCAAGGAGGTGAAATATCTCTGAAATGAGAATTATAAAAATCTGCTGAAAGAAATCAGAGATGACACAAACAAATGGAAATACATTCCATACCCATGGATAGGAAGAATTAATATTTTAAAAATGGCCATCCCGCTCAAAGAAAATACAGATTCAATGCTATTGCTATTAAACTATCAATGACATTCTTCAATTGTATTCATCATTCTTCATTCTTCAAATGTATATATATAAATTATATGTATAAAAATTTATTTCCATTATTTTTCAAGGTTCTAATACGGCAACTAATTAGAAAAAAGTATTTTAAAATTCATATGGAACCATAAAAGAGCTTGAATAGCCAAGGCAATCCTAAGCAAAAAGAACAAAGCTAGAGCCATCATGTTACCCAACTTCAAGCTAAACTACAAGCCTACAGAAACCACAGCAGCATGCTACTGCTACAAAAACAGACACATAGACCAACAGAACAGAATACGGAATCCAGAGATAAAGCTGCCTGCCTACAACCATCTGATCTTTGACAAAGGTGACAAAAACAATCAATGAGGAAACAACTCCTTATTTAATAAATGGTGCTGGGATAAGTGCCTAGCCATATGCAGAAGATTGTTGCCTGACCCCTTCCTTACACTGTATACAAAAATTAAATCAAGATGGGTTAAAGACATAGATGTAAAACCTAAAGCTATAAAAACCCTGGAAGATATCCTAGGAAATACCATTCTGACCAGAGAACCTGGAAAATATTTTATGAGGAAGAATCAAAAGCAAGAGCAACAAAAACAAAAATTGACAAATGAGACCTAATTAAATGAAAGGGCTTCTGCACAGCAAAAAAAAAAAAAATTCTAAACAGAGTAAACTGACAATCCATAAAATGGGAGAAAATATTTGTAAACTATGCACCTAACAAAGGTCAAATATCCAGAATCCCTTTAAAGCTTAAATAAATTAACAAGCAAAAACCAAACAACCCCATTAAGAAGTGGGCAAAGGACCATGAACAGACACTTTCCAAAAGAATATATATATGTTCAAAAATATATATATATATATATATATATAATTCAATAGAATATATATATATAATTCAATAGAATATATATATGGCCAACAAGCATATTAAAATATGGTCAACATCGCTAATTATTAGAGAAATGCAAATCAAAACCACAATGAGATACCATCTCCCACCAGTTAGAATAGCTATTACTAAAAAGTAAAAAAAAAAAAAAAACGGATGCTGGTGAGGTTGTAGTGGTAAGAGAATGCTTATACACTGCTGGTAGGAATGTAAATTAGTTTAGCCATTGCGAAAAGTGGTGTGGTGATTTCTCAAAGAACTTAGAACTACCACTTGACCCAGCAATTTCATTATTGTGAATATACCTAAAGGAATATAAATTATTCTACCATAAAGACATATACACGTCTATGTTCGTTGCAGCACTGTTCACAATGGCAAAGACATGGAATCAACCCAAATGTCTATCAGTGGTAGACTGGATAAATAAAATGTGGTATATATACCCCATGAAATACACAGCCATAAGAAAGAACAAGATCATATCCTTTGCAACTGGAGGCCATTATCCTAAGCGAACTAGTGCAGAGACAGAAAACCAAGCACTGCATATTCTCACTTATGAACGGAAGCTAAACCTTGAGTACCCGTGGACACAAAGAAAGGAACAGACACTAGGGCCTACTTGAGGGTGGAGGGTGGAAGGAGGGATTAGGTAAAAAACCTATCTATTGGGTATGCTTATTACCTGGGTGATAAAATAATCTGTACACCAGACCCTCATGACTCACAACTTATCTATATTACAAACCTGCACATGTACCCCGAAACTAAAAGTTAAAAATAATAAAGAGAAAAATATAAATATAATTTAAAAATCTTACCTAATTATTAAAAAAAGAAGATATTTATATATAGTGTCATTACTGATATCTGAAACCTATCTTATTAATATTTTTAATTTCCTCTCACCTGCTGTATATCATCTTTTCTCTCATTTCTTTTTCTAGATTGACTATTCTTTTTAATCATTCTGTTTATATTCCTTGAGTACACTGAAAGTTACTTAGTCTTTGTCTATTTTTTTAAAGTTTATCCTAGAAATTATAACTTGTATTCTTCACTTATGAAAATATTTTAATAATTGACACTTTTATTCTCTTCCTAAAATCAGTCCACCTCAGAATACTGTACATATTTACCCCCTCCCAAATTAAATGCTAACATGTGTGTATAAGTATGTGTGTATAGGTATGTATGTGTAAAACCTCAAGTCAGTATTATTATTATTTTAAAAAGTCAATACTTATTTAAGCATTCCTGTATATTTATCTTTTTCGCCTCTACTTTTTTCTGCATCTCTAATTTTTCATTTGTAATGAGTATTTTTCTGCCCGAGGTCACCCTTGGTAATTGTCTTATTTGGTAAGTCTTCTGGTGGTGAACTATCAGTTCTTTGTTTGAAAAATGTCTTTGTTTTGCTTCTATGTTTAAAGTATACATTCACTTGGTAGAACATTTTAGGTTGTCAATCATTTTACTTCACTACATTGAAGAAATCATTCAAGCAGTATGCTGTTGAGAAGTTAGCCCCTGGTTTACATTTTACTTCTTTGTAGATAGTAATCATTTTTTGGTCTCATTCAAAGATTTTTCTCTTTTTTTTTCTAGCCACTCTGATTTAATTATGTCCTTTTCTTTTTATTTATTCTATTTAGCTTTTATTTATCTCGAATATGTTACAATGTATTTCATCAGTTCTGTAAAATTCACAGAACTTATTTCTTTTAATTGTATCTGTTCTCTTCTTTCCTTCAGGACTCCAATTATATGTATGTGAGGTCTTCTCATCATGTTCTCCATGTCTCTAACTGAAAAAAAATGTATCGAGTTATTTTTCACGTTTTTTGAGATGGAGTTTTGCTCTTGTCACCCAGGCTGGAGTGCAATGGCATGGTCTTGGCTCACTGCAAACTCCGCCTCCCAAGTTCAAGCAATTCTCCTGCCTCAGCCTCCCAAGTAGCTGGGATTACAGGCGCCTGCTACCACACCTGGCAAATTTTTGTATTTTTAGTAGAAACGGGGTTTCACCATGTTGGCCAGGCTCATCTCGAACTCCTGACCTCAGGTGATTCACCCACATTTTGTTGCTTCATGCTTGATTCTGATTTTTTTCTTTTATATATTTTTCAATTCATTGATTCTGTTTTCACCTGTGTTTAATCTGGTCTTAAACCTATCCATTGAGTTCTCAGTTCCAGATTTATATTTTTATTCATATAAATTTATATGTATAAAAATTTATTTCCATTTATTTTTCAAGTTTCTAGTATGGCAACTTTCATGGTTTCTGGTTTCCTGTTAAAATAGTAATTCTTGTCTTTTATTTCCTTTACTATGATAAACATAGCTGGTCTGCATCTGCTACTTCCATTACCTGAAGTCTTGTGAGTCTATTTCTGTTGTCTGTTGTCTTCCCAGTTCTTCCTCCTGATGTCTATCTCCTGTTCACACATTGTTTTATTGTTTCCTAAAAGTCATATTTTAAAATTTATGTGTAGAAGTAACTTTAGTTCTAAAATGGAATTCCTTTTGTCCAATGCAGATTTTTATTTTTATTTTCCTCGCTGTTACTTTTAGCATTAATTCCTTCCAGATGCTAGCACAAAGTAAAGGATATTTTACTAAGGTCCCTACGTGCTGTCTGTCTTGGGCTTGGACTTTTCTCTCTACCTTTGTGAGGTCACCTAAAGCAGATGCTTGAGTTATTTTACCCATAACTCCTTGGGCTTTATTATTATATTTTATATACCAGCCTTCTGACTACCAGAATCTGCATATCTTTGCCTCAGGGCTTTCTGCAGTACCCAGAGCACACTCCCTTCACATACATGACAGGTCAGCAGTGCCAGAAAATAAAAACTTTCCTTGGAGTAACACTAACGCGATGACTGGTGAAAGTTGGTGGATAAATATTCTAGCTCCCTTTCTCCTAGGGTGAAATGGATTTTAGTCACGTGCTCTACACTACTTCCCAAAGTTTCATAGTAGGAATGAGCTTTAGTTACATGCAGTGGGAACTTGCTTAATAATATCATTATTTGTTGATATTGTTTTCCAAACTAACTTCCTCACTACCCTAATTGTGTTTTATAGGATTATCTCTCAATAAGGTACTTATATTCACATCCTTGCCTTAGGAAACTCAAAGTTACTGTGTCAAAGGTACACTTCAGTCTCCCAGCTACCTTGCCTGGATCAGCAAACTCTCTCAGTGCAAAAGTGGACCTGCTTATTAGACCCACTTGTCTAGATTCATGTCTTATTTTGGATCACAGTTCAGTAATTTCTCACTCTCTTATTAACTCCTTGATATGATTTAAAAGTTCTTCTAAGAATATATATTTTTTAATGTTTAAAGTGTTTTCAGTGGAAGAGTTAGTCCAAATTATCTAGCTTCCCATTAACAGATGTAGAAACTTCAAATCTTATCGCATGAAATATTTTTTTCTGTTCATTCTTTCATTCTTTTGGATTCTAATTAGACATATTTTAATATTTCTAAAACCATCAACTGAGCTGGTGATCTTAGACCTTATTATTCTTCCTTTAACCTCTTCTCTACAATTTCCATTTTTTTCTTTCTGTATTTCAGGCTAAGCAATTTATTTATTTCAATTTTTTCATCAACTGTTTCTAATCTGCTGTGAAAATCCTGTAAATTTTTATTTCACAATTATATTTTCATTATTTTTCCAAAATATTTCTGATGCTTGCTTTTATTTATTTATTTACTTACTTTTTAGAGACAGTCTTCCTCTGTCATCACAGCTGGAATATGGTGACACAATCATAGTTCACTGCAACCTCAAACTCCCAGGCTAAAGTGATCCTCCCACCTCAGTCTCCCCAGTAGTTAGGACTACAGGCATGCTTCACTATGCCAGATTTATTTTTTTAAATTTTATTATTGTAGAGACAGTGCTTTGCTCTTGCCCAAGTTGCTCTTGAACTTCTGGGCTCAAGTGATGCTCCTGCCTTGGCTGCCCAAAGCACTGGGATTAAAGGAATAAGCAATCAGGCCAGCCTGGGCTTATTTTTTGATGTTTTATTTTTGTTTCTTTAAACATTTCATACATACATTTTATAATATTTCATCTTCTGATTTCAGTATCTGAAGTCCTTAGTGGTCTATTTTTTATTGTTTCTGATGATTCTCACTGATTTTGGTTTATTTCCTTGTGTAATTCTTGATCTTTGATTGTTAACACAAATTTGATTGCCATTAATCTATAGTAAACTTGAAGTCTAGATCGAGAGTTTCTTCCTCCAATGAGAAATTATTTTTGCTGAAAATTTTCCTAAAAGCCAAAGAGTACTACTGAGCAGTGATCACTCTATTCCAAATCTTGGGTCGTCGTGTTAATATGTGAGTTTCATATTCAGTTTTTCTACCTTGCTACTGGGTCAAGGTGTGGTCTCCCCCATCACACTTGTGAGATATATATATATATATACACACACACACACACACACACCCATATATATATTATGTACATATACATATTTTTTTTTTCCCTGAGAGAAGCTCATGCCTTTTGGATGCACTTACTGTTCATCACTCTGGTGTCAGCAGAGATTTTCCTTCTTATTAAAGATTGCTATCCCAGCAATGCAATAAAAAGATTTTACTCAGGATCTAGCTGTTTTATCATGCAGAAGGCATTTGGAATACCTAATGTGCCATACTCAAAGAAGCAGAAACTTCATTTAAAATGTTTAATTCTACTTCATTGACGGTCCGTGATAAAAATAAGAATTCTTGAATAAAAGTGTTAACTTTGTTAGCTTTTTAGAAAGCTAAACTTCAATTGAGATTCTTTTTCTTCTGGCTATTTAGATCTTGTGTTTGTAACAACTTTTAAAAATATCACAGATAATGTAGAACATATTTCTTTGTAAGCCTTTAAAGCTTTTCATAATAGGCCCACATTCTGTTGGTGCTCTCTCTGGTTTTTGTTATTGAAATTATTGGATTAGAAATACCTTGGAAGATATTTTAAAATAAAAGTTTCTTAAACCTAACCCAGATCTGCTCAGATTCTTGGGTGTTGAGGGGCTGGGAAAATGGAGCCCAGGGATTTGCATTTTGAATAAGCTATCAAGTGATTCTGATGTACAACTAGGTTTAAGAATCACAGATCTAGAAAATGTCTGATTTGCTTTTGCCTATGAAAGACATTTTCAGGGATCTTATCTGAAATTTATTTCAATACTTCATTCATTGCTCATTCTTCTCCAACCCAGAAATATTTTTTAAGTACATGTCAAATGCTACGGAGGTCATTAAGGAGCAATCTAACACACATTCATGGAGTTTATCATCTATATGGTAAGTTTAGTCATGCATTCAAGTATCTTGAGCGTAAGACAGAAAGAGTCCAGTGCTGAAAAGGGGGTAGCCATGAGAATTCCTCCAGCAGTCATCAAGGCTACTGGCCGAGATAGGAAGTTGAGACCTTCATGGATACTAAAAGCCTTAAGAAAGAAGAATGAGAAGAAACAGAAAA
The DNA here is from genome assembly GCF_028878055.3 of Symphalangus syndactylus. Taxonomy (NCBI): domain Eukaryota; kingdom Metazoa; phylum Chordata; class Mammalia; order Primates; family Hylobatidae; genus Symphalangus; species Symphalangus syndactylus. Next base: position 41,268,349 of record NC_072429.2, read on the forward strand.
ACAGAGTCTTCCAAGGCTTTCCAAGCCTCCTAAGGGTTTGTGGTCAGTTGAGCCTAGATTTAGTGAACACAACAAGAGCATTCTTTCTGCTGATTTAACCAAATGTTTGAATTCTTTGGAAGTGTAGGAGTATAACAAGTTACTCTGTCTTTCTAGACTTTGCTAAATAGCTGCCAAAAATAGACTTTCAGCCTTGAATGGCTGTGTGGTAATAGAACTGTCATGGGCAGAAATATGACTTTCTGTCAATAAATATTTACTACTAAGGTGTAGATTTATGGCAGCAATTACTGTCTCCATGTTGCCTCTCTGCTAGCTAAGTTAATGACCACCTTAGCAGCTCTTTTGGTCCCACAACTATTGGGGTCCATCATTAGTTGAAAGGGTAACAACCTATAGGCTGAATCAAGTTTTGACATAGAAGGGGAAAAAAGGAAGGAAAAACTATGTTGCCTTTGAAATATATGGTTGGTATGTTTGCACCGGTGGAACCAGAACTGTAATAATTTTTTGAGTATTTAGCTTAACAGTCATCTCTTTAGCAAACTCTTTTTTACTATTCTTATGAAGAAGATCCGTTATTTTCTATTACTGCAACTGGTTTGTTTTCTTTATAACACTTACTACAAATTGTGATATATATTCTTCTTTTTTCTTGTTTACTGTTTCTCTCACTGGAATGTGGCTTTTAGCGACCATAGATTGTGTGTGCTTACTTCATCCTCTATCCCCAGATCCAAGAAATGTCTGGCACAGAGTACTCATTACATTTATGTTGAATAAATGAAGTGCTACTGTGCCACAACAGTGATGAGTGCTGAATGAGTGTCTGGTGAATTGAATCCAAATTCATACCAAAATTATGTATTATTTTATTTCACTTCATAATAGTCTTTTATACATTTAGGGTGCAATTTAGTAAGCACATTTTAGATTTATCTATTTTTTTGTTATGGCAACAACATCATCTGTTAGCTGGCTTCTGGTTGTCTCTACCTGCAATTCATCCTAAACATAGATGCTAGACTGGTTTTTTGAGAACAATCCATCTTGTCATGCTTCTGCTCAAAGCACTCAACAGCATCCTATTACTTAGAGAATACTATTATATTACTAGACTGCTTTCTCCACTCTATTTTAACTTTCTTCTCCAACTTTATCTCTCATCCTCCCTTGGTAAAACTTCGACTTCACTGATACTGGTCTATTTAATAGACTTCTCTTTTCTCACCACCCCTTGCTTCATTCATACATATCATGAACATTCCCTCTGGATCACAAGGTTCTTTCTATTTGATATGCCATCTTTTTTTCACTTTGTCTATTGAAAATCTACCTATCTAAATATTGATCTTTTAATGAAGCCTTCCAGACCAATCTAACCCATGGGATTATTCTTTTCTTCTTCTTGTGCTGAAGCCCAAGTATTCCTTTATTTTTTCCAATAGCATCTTATGTTTACTATCTGATTTTGATGCATAGCTTTTATGTGTATATTCTGCACAGAAAATAGCTTATAAATCTCCATGTGTAGACACTTCTGCATTCACCCAGCTCCTTACTCAATGCAATTCATTGAGCGAATATTCAAAAAGTAATTACTGGATTAATAGTGAATAAATTAATAAATAAATCTTGCAGGTGCAGTATGTTAGCAAAGAAATCTAGATCTGGGATTTCCAACAAGATTCACCTACCCTTCTGATAGCGATTATTATTTGATTCATATTGGATAGCTTGAACATAGAGTTAAGAATTCTTGAGTTAACAAAGAATGCTGCATTAGTATGTTTGTCTGGGTGAGAAAGAGAAAGTGGCAGGATGCATGCCATAAGTTCATTTGAAGTCTCTGAAATTGCCTTTGTAGGTTAAAAATGGTCAAATATTGACAGTATTGTATTGTTCAACCCAATACTCATTTATCTTGAATTTTAAATTATTCTGAACTAATTTTTTCTACTCTGTGAAATGCTTTGATACCCCTGTCAGAATTCATGCCAATGGATTAGTTCAGTGTGCATCTATCATCAGATAGTTGGCAAAATTTCCAGATCTGTTATGTCATGTACCTTTGGCTAGATATGGCTTGAAGTCTACAGATAGGTAAGACTGGGTACTACGTTTTCTAAGGAGAGTAAATGAAAATAAAATATTCGGGCATTAAATAGCACAGTTACTACATTTAGTTGCTAATACATAGGATAATTTATTTCCACGCTATTTGTAGAAGCCTTATAATTAAGGAAATAGTGTCATAAATTTTCTCAGATCTGGAAATCTTTGATAAAAATTCAGTTATTTAATTTTCATATCAATATTTGAGCTTGTAGTAGTAACAGTTTCTAATTACTTATGTTCAGCAAGGTTAACTCTACTGATGTGCTTATGTTTTCTGCTATGTAGTATTTTTTGACCATATGGAGCCCCTAATTTGCATTTAGTGTTTGCCATTTATCTTCTCAATGGACTACAGAACAGTGACAAATGACTAATCACTGAGGGAAGAAATGTTGGGGCTCAAATCAGGACAAGCCATTAGTGAGCAGCTTCTTTAGCATAAAATATTTTAATTCTGCTTCTCAAGTTATATTTAAGATATGCAAACAAATTCATCCATTGTCCAGTGTCTTATACTGTATATTTTCTTTGAATCTCTATTTGAAGACTGACTTCTCTTAAAGTCAAGACACAAAGTGAGTTTATCTCATGTACGAACTCTGATGTTTAGGTTCTGATTGTGCAGGGGTCCCCACTGAGAATAAATCACAGGGTTTGTCGTGGGGAAGTACTCTGCATTTTTTGATCCTTCTAAATAGTCAGTGACTTACTGTAGGCAAGAAGGCTTGGTCTTAGAGTTTGATGAGCAGGAACAACAAGAACCTGGTTTTCAAATGAGAAGAATTTGATATTTTTCTCATTTGAAACAAGAACAAGAATCACCCAATGTTTTGGCTGATTTTTCGTCTAGTAGAACCACTCCCCTAAGCTGTGGTACTGAGACCTCATTTCCAGGATAAATGCCAGGTCTAATTAGTATGTCTTTATGCTTCTTGTCTGTAAAATAGAGATAAAACTGTGTTACCTTTTTCTTTGTACACTAATAACCTCCCTTCTGATAAACCTAATTGGAGAGGAGAGTCAGAGGTAGCTGAATAAAGTCATTAAGTAATTTAAATCTTTTGAATATTTTAACATAAGTTCTCCCTCCTTCTATTTCTTCTTTCTTTCATTTTTTGCTCTTTTTCTTTGTTTTGTTTTGCTCAGTGCCTAAATAGATTTTTTTTTTTTTTTTTTTTTTTTGAGACAGGCCCTCGCTCTGTCACCCAGGCTGGAGTACAGTGGTGCCATCTCAGCTCACTGCAGCCTTCACCTCCTGAGCTCACCTCCTGGGCTCCCATCTCAGCCTTCCAAGTACCTGGAACTACTAGTGTGTGCCACCACACCTGGCTAAGGCTTTTGAATAGATATGAGTGAAGAAATATTTGGAAAGGGTAACTAACTGTTGGCTTCATTTTATCTGAATTAATTTTTTAGACATACTGAATAACCCAGAGTGATATGATGGAAGTGAATTTTAAAAGTGGACATGTAACCATTAAAAAATGAAGGGGAGGTACTCGGACAATTTATTCAAAAGAGCAATATGACTTTTGATGATGCTACTTTTAGGGAGGGCACAGACTTTGAGAGTCTGATTTACAGTCTACTCTGGAAAGGCTAGGATAACTTGAAAAACCTGAGAGTCTGAGCGGGGTTCAGTAATCTGAAGTTTTATTTTTCTAATAGACATGGAATTTATTAAGGACTAGGGTATGGCATACACTACAATACTGACATCTTTGTCCAGTGCCTGGCACACTGAGGTGTTAAACGAGAATTTGTTGAATTAATCAGTGGATGCAGGAATGTATAGAACTGGCAAAGGTGGAGCTTTGCCAGTTTCTGCAATTTTATTTATATTGTCTGTGATAATTTTGAGCTCTTTGATTTGGTGCTTCCAAACTACAACCCACCTTTACCTCTTCCTTTTGAACACAAAGGCTTAAAAGACTTTGCTTTCTCTCTTGGTATTACTATAGATTAACCTGTCATAGAAAGGCAGTGCTAAAAGAATAAACAGTGCAGGGTAATCGATAGTAAGTAACATGGCTGACATGTGGTGTGCCATTTACGGACTCTGTCTTTGAACTAGTGTGTGTGTGTGTGTGTGTGTGTGTCTATTATGACTCTTCTTCTTTTTTTTTTTTTTTTGTGACAGAGTCTCACTCTGTTGCCCAGGCTGGAGTGCAGTGGTGCGATCTTGGATCACTGCAACCTCTGCCTCCTGGGTTCAAGCAATTCTCCTGCCTCAGCCACCTGAGTAGCTGGGATTATGGGCACCCGCCACCACACCCAGCTAATTTTTGTATTTTTAGTAGAGATGGGGTTTCACTATGTTGGCCAGGCTGGTCTTGAACTTCTGACCTCAAGCAATCTGCCCACCTCGGCCTCCCAAAGTGCTGGGATTTACAGGCGTGAACCACCGCGCCCAGTCTATTGTGACTCTTCTTAAACTTTACTCTTTATTAAACTAACACGAGTTCATTGCTTAAAAAAATAGAAAATACAATAAGCAAACCCTCAAATTACTAACAATCTTATCACCTTGGGACAATCACTCTTAATATTTTATGGACTTATACATTTTTTATAAGTTTTTAACTTGATGAGTTATAAATATTCTTGTCAATAAATATACGTCTATATAATTACTTTCGTGTCTACATAAGTTGGACATTTAGGTCATTTCCAATTTTTGGTTTTATGTGTAATACCGTGATGAGGATCTTCATGCATACATCAATGAACATGTTACAGAATATTTCCTTTTAATACATTTTTTGAAAGGAGCGTAATTCTTCAAAGCAAATTGAGATGAAAGTCAGGAAGATCAGAAAAACAATAAGATGTAAGCCACATTTCTATAATTAGTAAAAAAAAGTTAATGTTATTTATTATTAATGTGTCATGGACTAGATATACACTGACTCAAAACAAAAAAACACCAAACTGATACTTCTTATCAGTTGGCACAAATGATAAAAGATAAATTCATTGTCAGTATGGGTGTGGAGAAATAGACATACCCATGTTCTATTGTACTAACTTTTTGGAAATTATTTTTAATTTATAAATGCAACTTTTATTATGAAAAATTTCAAACATATACAAAAGTAGAGAATATCATAGTAAGCCTCTATGGATGCTTATCAAGGGTTAAAAATCAGAATCTCACAGCCAATCTTTCCTATATATCCCATTCACTAAACAATACCGCAATTAATTTGAAACAAATACTATGCATACAATTTCATTCATATTTAAGTATTATATTCAAAAGTCAAAAGATATTCCTTAAAAATACTATCACAATACCACTATCAAATCTAAAAATTTTAACAGTAATTTCTTAATATCATTAGTGTTCAAGGTTCCCAGATTGTCTCATTTTGTTTTCTACAGTTTGTTTGAGTCTGGATCCAAATAAGGTCATAGTTCATGATTAAATGATGTATCACTTGAGTCTCTCTTAATCAGTGAGTTCATCTACCACATCTTTTTTCTTCTGATTTTTTGGTTGAAGAACTCAGGTGTTTTTCTTACAAGGTTTTCATATTTTGAACTTTGCTGATTCCAACCCAAGTTGTTGAACTGTTTGATGACTCTGTGGTACAGTTCATGTGGTAAAGGCAGGATTTACACTTTCTCTTTGCCTTTCCTCTTCCTCTGCCTTTTCTTCCTTTTCTTTTTCATTACTTTTCTGTTTAATGAGTTGATTCCTCAGCATTCAAAAGTTGCCTATAATGTTTTCATCAGTCATACTATAAATTCATATTTTAAAACTGCTGGATGTTTTAACTGATTGCAATGGACTCAAATTGCCCCAATTTTTGCCAATAGCTGGCTGTTCGGATTGACTCTTGGGTCTTCCTGAAATCACCCTAGAAACCTTTCATAGATTCCTTGATCACAAGATGTTCCAGGCTCATTTTACAGATTTCCTACCACAGACTTGTATTTGGCCACTTCTCTAAGGAGCCCTGGTTCCTTTAAATGGGAAATGGTATTTAGGGGCCACAATTTTGGTATTAGAAGTGTCCTTTGCCTTTGGGAGGACGAGGCGGGCGGATCATGAGGTCAGGAGATCGAGACCAAGGTGAAACCCCGTCTCTACTAAAAATACAAAAAAAAAATTAGCCAGGCGTGGTGGCGGGCGCCTGTAGTCCCAGCTACTCGGAGAGGCTGAGGCAGGAGAATGGCGTGAACCCGGGAGGCGGAGCTTGCAGTGAGCCGAGACTGCGCCACTGCACTCCAGCCTGGGCGACAGAGCAAGACTCCGTCTCAAAAAAAAAAAAAAAAGAAGTGTCCTTTGCTACTGAGTCCTTCTTTGTTTCTATGCCTTTTCAATAGACAAGACTAGGACATATGTTTTTTTAAAAAAACAAAATGTATCATGATTTTACTGGTCCTTCCAATCCATATTCAGGACTACAGGCTTTTTATTTTACTTTACTGATCTTACATCCTTTTCTTTCTCCCATCCTGGATACCTCAGCTCTCAAGAACACTAACATAATTACTTTTTTGCTTAGTCACATTCACAGTAGTCTCAGAATAAAAATATCAACATTATTGCCAACAACATGATTACTAAAAATAGTTTTTATTTTCAATTCTTTCTTTTCTTGAGCTATATATTCCAATTGGAAGATGTAGTCAAATTATTGGTGCCTATTGGTCACTTGAAATAGTTACTTTCTCTGTCATTACATAGTTAGCTTAATATGTTTCATTTTATCTTCAATGTCTGCAGGTTGCATTTTTACATTAAATGTTATTTTATAATTATTTAAACATCATGTTTTAATGTTAATTACCTGTTATGCAACAAAGTAATTAAGTCTAGCTTCAGTTCTTAACTCTTTACTTTCTCTTCTTACAAGAATCAATTCAAAAAATTTTACAAGTGGATTTTCACTTTTTAAAAAATATAAGCAATGATATAAATACATTTGTTTCCTCTTTTTTAGATGTAGAGTAGCAGATTTTGCACACTTGTCTACAACTTGCACTTTCTATTCTACTGTGGTCATCACTCCATAGCAATGTGTGTGTGTGTGTGTGTGTGTGTGTGTATGTATGTGTGTGTATATTTATATAGAAATATACATATATACAATTTTTTTTTGAGACAGAGTCTTGCTCTGTTGCTCAGGCTGGGGGGCAGTGGCGTGATCTTGGTTCACTGCAAGCTCCGCCTCCCAGCATCCCTTCCTCAGCATCATTCACCTTCCTCAGCATCCCGAGTAGAGAATACAGGCACCAGCACCACGCCCAGCTAATTTTTGTGTATTTAGTAGAAACGGGTTTCGCCATATTGGCCAGGCTGGTCTCAAACTCCTAACCTTGTGATCCACCCTCCTCGGCCTCCCAAAGTGCTGGGATTACAGGCATGAGCCACTGTGCCTGGCTGATTTAACAAATTTTCTAATGATGGGCAAGATGGTCGTTTCAGCTCATTTGTTGTTACATCTCATGCTGCATTTAAATTATGAGCTACTCTTGAGCCAGCTTAAATGTATATAGAAATTTTCCTCTCTGTCAGCAATTCATGGATAGTGTATGGAATGTAGGATGAGGTAGAGGTGAAGAATGTACATGAAGCAGTGAGACTGATGTAGTAGGTTTAGACGATAGCACAGCAGCACTCATCACCAAGTGGCCGTTAACATCAAGCTTAGGAAGTTTCATTTTTGTTTCAGAATCAAATCAGATCCAGGGAAAGGTTTTAAGTATGCAAGTCAGATGCTGATATGAGCATTAGCAAAGTGAGTCAGTGGCTTCAGCCCAATTCCTCTGGTAAATAATGGGTTTCCTGGGAGGGTCCCTCATATAGCAGGGATGTTCAGCTTTTCTATCATGGCAGCTTTGATTTAGTGCGGGATATTTGTGCTTTTCTATGAAAAAAATTCTCAAGAGCTTTTGAGTAATCAGTGAGGCCTGAACATTTTTGTCAGCTAAAGTGCCCTGAAATCAATGCCATGGCGCTGCCATGAACATACAAACTTCATCCTAACATTCAAAATTACATAGATTGTTATTCTCCACAGTCCACTTCATCCAGAGATTGCTGAATTATCACTTCCTTTTGTACTATGAAATGGCCTATTCTCCAAAGTAGAAAAATATTTAAAATTTTGCTTTATTATTTTCATCCATTATTTTGAAATAGATACTTAAAAAATAAAGCCAGTGCTAGATGTGATGTTATGGTCAAATCAATGTGGGTCTCAAATTTTTTTTTTTTTTTTTTTTTTTGAAACACAGTCTCGCTCTATCACTCAGGCTGGAGTGCAGTGGCATAAACATGGCTCACTGTAGTCCCAACCTCCTGGGCTCAAGAAGTCCTCCTACCTCAGTCTCTTGAGTAGCTGGGACCCCAGGCATGCACTACCATGCCCAGCTAATATTTTTATGTTTTGTAGAGACAGGGTCTCGCCATGTTGCAAAGGCTGTTCTTGAATTCTTGGGCTCAAGCAATCCTCCTACCTCAGCCTCCCGAAGTGCTGGGATTACAGGCATATGCCACCATGCCTAGCCAAGGAACTTAAATTCTTATTTGGTAAGGAAGCAAGTTAATCTTTTCAGATTGGAGAATCCATGGGTTTCTATGACTTTGGGCATCAGGTGGTCTTATGAAAATACTGAACAATTCAATATTCCCATCAGTCTAGACAGTGTCCATTCTATCTTACTGTATTCATGGGTTTTAATTAATGTCAGTGGGGGGCATAGGCAAACTCTGGAGGCTAGAGTTTTCCTCAGGGTGGGACATAAAATGGGGTATATGTGAGACGGATAATCTGACAAACTGATTCTAGATATTATCTGGACTAATAGACAAAGGTAAGCTTGAAAAGAAATAGGATGAGGAGAATTTGCCCCCAAATACTAAGATGCATTTTAGACTTATAATAATTTAGTAAGACTTGTACTAATACAAGTATAAATTGACATATTGATGAAATTCCTAAAATTCTTTATTATTGTAGTAGATGATTGTTGGTCATCTGCCATGTTTCAGGCATGTTCTAGGCTCAGAGAATATTTATAATGCTGAACAAGACAGTCAAGGTCCCAAGGTTCCTCTTGTTGAGCCTACATATTGGTTAGAGAGATAAACAAATAAATAAGCAAACACATACATAAATAAATAAGAAAATGTTAGATTGTAATAAATGCTATGAAGATAATAAAATCGTGTGACAGAACAGAGAATACTTGAGTACCTAAGGGATATTTCTCATTTGGGTGATCAGAAAAGACCTGTCACAGAAGTGAATTTTAGAACAGACACCAGAATGAGACAAAGGAAACATCTAATAATCTGGTGGAGGACCAGACCAGAAAGAAGGAACAAACTCTGGTGAAAGCACTGGGGCTAGAAATAGCTTAGTTTTCAAGAATAAGAAAAAGCCAGTGAGCTCTAAATGTAGGCAGAAAGGAGGTAAAGTTGGAAAGATAAGCAGAGAGTATGTAGGAATTTGGAGGTCTGGTAAGTGCAATTCAAACTCCCTTCGTAATCCTAGTACATAATTCATATGTAGTACGTATAAGAATATCATGCATATTAAAGAATGCATCTCAAGCCAAAGAGGAGCTGATGGGCTATTCAAAAAGTGGTGTTGGATGAATTTGTTGTTTGTGCAAAAACATAATATTCTTACATCAAACCATACAACAAAATAAATTACAAGTGAATTTACAAACTTAACATAAAAACCCAAACCATAAAATACTAGAAGGAAACATGGAAAAATATGTATATGAGTTTAGCATAGGAAAGAATTTTCTAAACATGAAATCAGTATAAGAAATCACAAAAGAAAACACTGTTAGAAAAAATGTCTTCAATAAATGTGGCAATGCATATAAAGCTCATCAATGAGGCCAGAAAAGCACTGAGGCTACAATTAATGAAATAACAACAGACATAAATGGGTATTTCACATAAGAATAAATGCAAAAACCTTCTGAACTTATGAAAAAAATTCAACCTTACTAGAAATAAAATACAGTTTATTGAAAACAAAAAAGTGATGTGACTTTTGCCTGTTATGATGGCAAAGAAAAAAATGATTATATTGAATTCTACAGATAGTGTGGTGGTATGGACATGTTCAGATACTTTTCATGTAAATTACACTCTTTTAACCATTAACCTTTACTTTTTGGGAATGTATATCAAAAGTATTAAAATTAAAATTCACCTTGTGTAGAGTAATTGAACATGTAAGAGCCTTTCTAACGTGAGTAATCAGAGATGTGAATAAAGATTTGAATGCAAGGACATTTACCAGAGCCTGGTTTATAAAAGTAAAACATGAGTTATAACCTAATGCTCAACAGTAAGGGAAGGATGATGCAAAAATACAGTTATGCACCCATTGAAAATTAAGGTTAGGCACACAAAGAGAATTTTAAACTGTTTGTGCAGTAGGTATTTTGTGCAAAAAAATGCTACATTTTATTTATATAGCCAGCCACTAGCTTTCTCTTTCTCCCTCTCTCTCGAAGAAAATACAACAAAGAGTTGAAGTGGTAATAAATTGGAGGTAAGATTATAGATACTTATTTTCTTATTTATCTTCTCTAGTTTCTGAATGCTTTACTACTAACATGCATCACTCCTATAATCAGGAGAAAATGATGATTTTTTTACAAATAAAAAGCATCCCCCAAAATACAGTGTGTGGATTTTAAACAGTCATTGCAGGACTTCACTTCCTTTCTGCACCTGGCTCCTGCTGGTGCTGCCTTCCAAGGGAGGATGGGAAGGGATCATCATCACTATTTTAGAGGGAATCCCGGGGTCTCAGATTGGGCAAAGGCATGAGTGTAATTGTGAGCAAGAGTAAGTGCTTCAGGAGAGCATGAGGCAGGACTGACCTGCTAAGTCAGTCCATTTTTGACACATGTGCACCCTCTCTCTCTCAATTATCTTAATGCCACCTTATTGTACTACTTAAAATTCTAAGAATTAAAAATTAATTTGGGACAATAATCTTCTACATATAGATGTGAGTATGAATATAAGAACAATAATCTCTGGGTGGATTACAGGTCTATTCATTCATTCATTCATACTGAAGTATGATTTGGGACAAAAGCAGTCAGATTGATTACACTTGAGGGAATATGAGTTTTCTTTATGGGAAAGGAAAGGTAGGGCTTTTGGCATATGGCGTTCTTTGCTGAGTAGGAGCCTGCAGGGAGATGTGCTGCTCAGGAGGAATTAGGGCAGTGTGAACAGTCTGGATGGTTTCCAGTCTTTAAGCTTTGGTTTCCTTACTTATATCATAAGAAAAATATCTAAGTATAGGATAAATATACTATAGCATAAATAAGATAGTGCCTAGAATATCTGAGCATACCATAAATGGTAGAAATGGAAATGATGGTGTTGATGACAGTGATGTTGATTAGGGGAGTAGTTCTAAATGAATGAAACAGTATTAAACATCAGTGGGGCTGCTGGAAGGGAAATAGAATTTTCCTCTTGCTCCATCTGGCAGCATGAGGCTTCTTGTACCTAAACCCTAGTAAGCAGGTAAAAATGATTAATTAAGAAATTTCTACTCCCTCTTTCTAAGTGGTGGCTGCCAGAATGGCAGAAATGAAATCTTCCTTGTTACTCATTTGCTATCATACTTCAAAGTAAGTTACTCAGAGGTACCCCAGTGGCCTGAAAAAAGTTAATTTATCTTCAAAGCTTGTTTTCATCCTGGGAGTAGCTGAGTCATCCAGGGAAAATCTGAGTCAAATACCAGTGAATCAAGGAAATAGAAATGATATTTTACAGTTTGGTTGCAGCTGAATAAGGAGGACATGATTGGGCTGTTTGTAAAGTTTGCTTAGTGTACCTTATTATAATGTAATGGAAACCCATAAGGAATAGCTAACAAAATTGAGTATAAAGTATTATGCTTTCTCAAAGTGCGATAGAAAAGCCAAATTTTACTATTTATGCTCCTATGTAAACATCATTAAGACTAGGTTCTCTATTGCCCCCAAAGATATATTTTAGTATCTCCTGCAAAATTAGAGCTAAATTTTATGACTCTATTTTCATGGGTATATTCCCTGTCAGCAGATGTTAACTAAAGATGCATGAAGAAGAGAAAGTCAATTCGACATCAGCATCTTTCTAATGCTTGCTGATGTATAAAACATCTCAGCCACCAGAGCCCAAAGGCTAGAAGTAAACTGCTTTGCCGCAAAGGATAACGTAAGTCTCTGTGTTCTCCAAGCTTGAGGACTGTTTTTACGGAAACATCACACACCAAATAGGATACTGTTTCACACTGTTTTCCCAACTCCATGGCATCTGGGAGTGGCCAAGTTTAACTAGCCACGAATGGGTGATAATGGTGATAAGGCTTGATCTATATGTTTCCCAGATGTTCCCTGGATTGATGCTGTATCTTCATTTCATTGGCCACTATTACCCAGTTATGGGTAATAATTCAGCAGTCATTCACAGCATTAGTCTGATACCAGGCCAGATAGACTCTTGGCATATTTGGCCTTTACAATAACCAATTACTTTCACTGAATTGTGTGTGTGTGTGTGTGTGTGTATTTTATATTTAGTTCCTGTCCTGTCTCTTTCCTTGTCATATTTCCTTTCCTTGGAATTAGGGATAACAAGAATTGTTGAGAAACACTAGATAATGGGTCTAAAGGTCATAGTTATAATCCTGGCTTTAAAACCATCTATATATTTGAACTCAAGTTATATAAGTTCTCTGGGCCTGTGATTTCTCATCAGTACTATTAGGAGGTTGGATTTAATAATCTCAAACTTTCCTTTTCTAAAATCTAGTGAGTCTGACCTACCTTATGCTCAGAAATGTCGGATATATGGGGACTTCTCTGGGGTGGAAGAGAAGCATGAGTCTATGCCCATAGGAGCTTATGTTCTTATTGAGGGAATAAGAGAATAAATAACAAAATGAGCTGGTATGTGGTTAAAACAAGCTGACAGCTAATGAGCTAGCAGCAGTTATAAAACTATGTGTTAGGTACTGAGTTAAGGGCTCTTAAGCAATGTTATTAATTTTTCTTTCATAGGGATAGGATCTCACTGTGTTGCCCAGGCTGGTCTTGAACTCCTGATCTCAGGTGATCCACCTGCCTCGGCCTCCGAAAGTGCTAGGATTACATGTGTGAGCCACTGCACTCGGCCTTTATGTTATTAGTGAATATTGAGTTGTTAGGGAAGGACAGGTTATTGTGAACTGCACTGATGGGAGAAGTTTTATGCAGAAATTAGGACATGTAAGTAGAGATAATGGGTGTGGAAATGCAAAGTACAGCAACAAAGGGCATTCCTGGCAGGGGAATTTGTGGGAGGAAGGGGGAGGACACAGGGTAAGTAAGTCAATTTGGCTTCTGTCTGCCCTTCTGTTCCCTGCATTTTTTCAATATGACTTTTTCTTATAAGAAATCTGCATTTGTGGATCAACTATCAGTTTTCTTTCACTTGCTTTAGAGTTCTAAGAAAGGGTTATTAAGAGCCTGGAATAGCAGTCTCGAAATCTCTGGATGATCCAGTAATTTTTCTAGGTTTCAAGAGCACAGATTTATGGCATGATCTACAGCAGTGATTCATGGACTCACAATCTTTCATCTGTGATGATACCAAAGAGGAGAGGTCCACACATGTGGTGTACTCTGTTCTCATGGGTGTGCCAAGGCTTTTCAGTATCTCTGGCCCCCAGGCTGACACCCCACCCCATTCTGTCCCACTGAAGAAAGTATACTAGAATGCAAATAAACAGGGGAGACATTGTTATAGTCGTTACTTTTGCCTACTCTATTAATAAAAGGTCCCTTTGCAGACTTGGTTAACCTAACTGTTTTTAGTTAATAGGATAATTCATTTATTGTGTGTTTAGCATGTCCTGGGCATTAGGCCAAGCACTTTAAGATGACTATCATTTAAGTATCACAATAACCCTGTGAGGTATGGATGATTATTATACTCAACTTTTCTAGGTGTCTGGCTCTGTATCAGGTTTTACATGAATTGCCTTATGTAATTCTAACCATAGCACTATAAAATTAACTATTAACTATTGTTATCATCATTTTTAAAATCAACTTTTTAATTTTAAGTTCAGGGGTACATGTGCAGGAGGTGCAGATTTATTACATAGGTAAACATGTGCCATGATGGTTTGCTGCACAGATCATCCCATCACCTAGGTATTAAGCCCAGCATCCATTAGCTATTCTTCCTGAAGCTCTCACTTCTTCGCCACCCCACCACTACAGACCCTAGTGTGTGTTGTTCCCCACCATGTGTCCATGTGTTCTCATCATTCAGCTCCCACTTGTAAGTGAGAACATGCGGTGTTTGGTTTTCTGTTCCTGTGTTAGTTTGCTGAGGATAATGGCTTCCACCTCCTTTCATGTCCCTGCAAAGGACTTGATCACGTTCCTTTTTATGGCTGCATAGTATCTCATTGTGTATATATACCACATTTTCCTTATCCAGGCTATCACTGACAGATATTTGGGTTGGTTCCATGTCTTTTCTATTGTGAATAGTGCTGCAGTGAACATACACATGCATGTATCTTTATAATAGATTGACTTATATTACTTTGGGTATATATCTAGTAATGGGATTGCTTAGTCAAAAGATATTTCTGTCTTTAGATCTTTGAAGAGTTTCCACACTGTCTTCCACCACGGTTGAACTAATTCACACTTCCACCAACAGTGTAAAAGTGTTCCCTTTTTTCTGCAAACTTGCCAGCATCTGCTGTTGATGAGTACTTTTTAATAATCACCATTCTGACTGGTGGGTGATGGTATCTCATTGTAGTTTTGATTTGCATTTCTCTAATGATCAGTGATGTTGAGCATTTTTCCGTATGTTTGCTGAATGCATGAATGTCTTCTTTTGAGAAGCATCTGTTCATGTCCTTTGCCCACTTTTTAATTGGGTTTTTTTTGTTTTTGTAAATTTGTTTAAATTCCATGTAGACTCTAGATATTAGACCTTTGTCAGATGATGGATTGCAAAAATTTTCTCCCATGCTGTAGGTTGTCTGTTCACTCTGATGCTAGTTTCTTTTGCTGTGCAGAAGCTCTTTAGTTTAATTAGATCCCATTTGACAAGTTTTGCTTTTGTTGGACTTTATTTTTGTGTTTTTGTCATGATATTTTTGCCTGTGCCTAGGTCCTGAATGGTATTAGCTAGATTTTCTTCTAGGGGCTTTATAGTTTTGAGTTTAACATATAAGTCTTTAATCTGTCTTGAGTTAACTTTTGTATAAGGTGTAAAAAGGGGTCAAGCTTCAATTTTCTGCATATGGTTAGCCAGTTCTCCTAGCATCACTTATTAAATAGGGAATCCTTTCCCTATTGCTTGTTTTTGTCAGGTTTGTCAAAGATCAGGTGGTTGTAGCTGTGTGGTCTTATTTCTGAACTCTCTATTCTGTTCCATTGGTCTATGTGTCTGTTTTTGTACCAGCACTGTGCTGTTTTGGTTACTGTAGCCTTGTAGTATAGTTTGAAATTGGGTAGTGTGATGCCTCCAGCTTTGTTCTTTTTGCTTAGGATTTTCTTGGCTATTCGGGGTCTTTTTTTGTTCCAGATGAATTTTAAAATAGAATTTTCTAATTCCGTGATGACTGCAATGGTAGTTTAATGGGCATAGCATTGAATCTATAAATTATTTTGTGCAGTATGGCCATTTTCACAATATTGATTCTTTTTATCCATTAGCATGGAATGTTTTTACATATGTTTGTGTCCTTTCTGATTTCTTGGAGCAGTGGTTTGTAGTTCTCCTTGAAGATATCCTTCATTTCTCTTGTTAGCTGTATTCATAGATATCTTACTCTTTTTGTAGCAATTGTGAATGGGAGTTAATTCATAATTTGGCTCTCTGCTTGCCTGTTGCTAGTGTATAGGAATGCTAGCGATTTTGTACATTAGTTTTGTATCCTGAGACTTCATCTAAGTTGCTTATCAGCTTAAGAAGCTTTTGGGCTGAGACAATGGGGTTTTCTAGATATAGGATCATGTCATCTGCAAATAAAGATAATTTGACGTCCTCTCTTTCTATTTGAATATGCTTTATTTCTTTTTCTTGCCTAATTGCCCTGGCCAGAACTTCCAACACTATGTTGAATAGGAATGGTGAGAAGGGCATCCTTGTCTTGTGCTGGTTTTCAAGGGGAATGCTCCAAGTTTTTGCCCATTCAGTATGATACTGGTTGTGGGTTTGTTATATATGGCTCCTATTATTTTGAGGTATGTTCCTTTGATACCTAGTTTATTGAGAGCTTTTAACTTGAAGGGATGTTAAATTTTATCAAAGGACTTTTCAACATCTATTGAGATAATCATGTGGTTTTTGTCTTTAGTTCTGTTTTTGTGATGAATCACATTTATTGGTTTATATATGTTGAACCAAACTTGCATCCCAGGGATGAAGCCAACTTGATCATGGTGGATAACCTTTTTGATGTGTTGCTGGATTTGGTTTGCCAGTATTTTATTGAGAATTTTTGCATCAATATTCGTTAGGGATATTGGCGTGAAGTTTTCTTTTATAAATTGTATCTCTGTGTTGGTATCAGTATTATGCTGGCCTCATAAAATGAGTTAGGGAGGCCGGGCGCGGTGGTTCACGCTTGTAATCCCAGCACTTTGGGAGGCCGAGGCAGGCGGATCACGAGGTCATGAGATCGAGACCACAGTGAAACCCCATCTCTACTAAAAATATAAAAAATTAGCCGGGCGTGGTGGCGGGCGCCTGTAGTCCCAGCTACTCGGAGAGGCTGAGGCAGGAGAATGGCGTGAACCTGGGAGGCGGAGCTTGCAGTGAGCCGAGACTGCACCACTGCACTCCAGCCTGGGCGACAGAGTGAGACTCCGTCTCAAAAAAAAAAAAAAAAAAAAAATGGGTTAGGGAGTAGTTCCTCCTTTCAACTTTTTGGTATAGTTTCAGTAGAAATGGTACCAGCTCTTCTTTGTATCTCTGGTAGAATTCAGCTATACATCTATCTGGTCCTGGGCTTTTTTTGGTTGGTAAGCTATTTATTACTGCTTTAATTTCAGAACTGGTTATTGGTCTATTTAGGGATTCATTTTCTTCCTGGCTCAGTCTTGGGAGAGTGTATGTGTCTGGTAACTTATCAATTTCTTCTGTATTTTCTAGTTTCTGTGCATAGAGGTGTTTATAGTATTCTCTGATGGTTCTTTGTATTTCTGTGGGATCAGTGGTGATATCCTCATTATTTCTGATCGTATCACCATTTTATAGGTAAGGAAATAGACTCTGAGACAGTGATTTGATTTGGCTCTGTGTCCCCACCCAAATCTCATCTTGACTTGTAATCCCCATGTGTTGGGGGAGGGTTCTGGTAGGAGGTGATTGAATCATGGGGGCCGACTTCCCCCTTGCTGTTCTTGTGATAGTGAGTAAATTCTCAGGAGATCTGGTTGTTTAAAGGTGTGTGGAACTTCCCTGTTTGCTCTCTGTCTCTCCTGCCGCTGTGTAAGATGTGCCTTGCTTTTCCTTTACCTTCTGCCATGATTGTAGATTTACTGAGGCCTTCCATTAGCCCTGCAGAACTGTGAGTCAATTAAACCTCATTTCTTTATAAATTATCCAGTCTCAGCTGGTTCTTTATAGCAGTGTGAAAACGGACTAATACAGACAAGAAGGGACTTGTATAAGTCCTTCCTTGACAGTAGGTGATAGAGTGGGGATCTGAACTAAGATTTTGTGACCCCAGAGACTGTGTTCTTAACCACAGTAATATGAATAGAAAGTTATCTATAGCACCGCTCACAACTCATTGTAACACAAAATTAGGACTGTCCCTCTGGTTGAGCAATACTCAGGCACAGGATTATTTTCTGTGATTTCTTTAAGTTGCACTGAATATGGCTAATTTGAATCAGTTGATTTGGAATGGAAAAAGATAACTGGTAACACTAGGACACTCATGCCTTGCTGAGCAACAGCATTTACTGTTTGAAATAATGACTAGAATAATGATGTTTTCCCTCACTATGTGGTGCATGACTGGTCCTCAATTTATCTTGTGCAGTACACAGGTGATGCACTCAGGTTTCCTGAAAGCTCTTAGGCTAATGTAAAATCACAAGAGGCTCATTCCCAAGTGACCTCAGGCTTCAACGTCTGGTTAGGTGCCATGTACCATGCAGGCCAAATAATTAATACACCTTTTGACTAAGCATTTTCACCCTAAATGTTCACATGGATGGAATTAAAGATTTTAATGCCTAACAATGCATGACTTCAGAGATAGGAAAGGATGTGACCTGGCAGGCACCAAGTATCCAGTTGTGCAAAAAAGGAGTCACAGAATGGATATGGGGAGATTAAAAACCTGCAAGAGATTTGTCTTACTGCATTAATGCAAATCTCAACTGTCCCAAGAATGAAGATACAAACCTCCCACATACATCCTTGCATGTCTGTGCAATACCAGACATTGTGCTAGACAGTAGGAAAGCAGAGGAGAAGACATAAAAACCACTTTAGGCTTATGGTGTGGCCTGAACAAATGTGTGATGATATTGACAACACATGGCTTCTATGAAAGGCAGAGGACAGGCTGTTATGACAGCACTTTGTGGGGAGTAGAAGATGGTTTGGGAAGGCCAGTCTCAGGAAGGGATATCTAAATACAGACTGAAACCTGAATGGGAGTTGGCCAAGCAAGAGGCAGTTGGGGCTTCTGTACTAGGAAGAGGCAAGAGCTATTTGAAGGCCAACAGAGACAAAAGTCTGGTGTTTTCCTCTTGGTGGAGGTAAATGGTAGGAAGGGGATAAAAGGAGAAAGGGAATGACAAGATACAAAGTAGGTGAGGTAGGTGGGATGCAGATTATAGAAGGCTTTGTAATTTGTACTCAGAATATTGAGATTTTATTCTAAGGTCAATGGAAAGTCATTGAAAGTTTTCAAGCAGGCATCTTGCTAAGCAAATTTCAACTGGTAGTAGGAGAAATATGGTAATGCTAATAGCTAGCTCCAGTAATTCAAGTTCAACATTATTTATCTTCGGGTGGATATCCTGGATTGTTTGCCTGCATTACATTTCCTCTGCAATTACAGAACACTCCATGTTTAGGATGGCACCTGGCTTCTCAGGATATTCATGAACACAGGGGCCTGGCTAATTCAGAAGAGCAGGACAAAAATAAGATTGAAGGCTTTGTTCACATAAGGCTTAGCTGTTTTCAACTCTGTCCCTTGGTTACAGAATTAACAATCTTACAAATGCATTATCTTGAGGAGAGATGGGAGTGTGGTATGGCTCTACTCAACTCAGCACTAGACAAAGTGTAGTCAGTGGACAGTGTGTGGCCTAAGAAACTTAGCTTAGGCCTCTGAGCCACATGTTAGGGAACGGTATAGAAAAATCATGATCCAGAATTGGGGATATTCATCAAGTCAGAGTGACTGAATATCTCAGAATCTCAAATTGACATCCAAGAACACTGAAGTGAGTTTCTCTCCTGCTATTAAATAAACCAGTTGAATATTAACCTCAATATTAGGGGGTGGCTTCTGTTTACCATATAACTCTCCTTCTGACAACATTTTATAACTTGGTTTTCTTGTTCCCTGATTGCTTTTGGTCATCTATAGCCCATTGTGACATTATCCAAGAATGTATGGCCTTGCCATCTATATTAATTAAGGCAACACAAGTTATTGTAACAGATTCTTGGATTGCTACAGTCTTGGTCTGAAGCCTTGCCAGAATCATAAATTGGCTCTCAGCCTACCATAAAATATTTCTGGAATGGTCAATAGATTGAATTCTATAGAGGAATAGAATCTTATTTGGAAAGTTATTTGGTCTTATTTGGATAGTTATTCATTCATCTTGGCTAAGTATTAATGATTTACCAAATACTCATTCTATACAGAGCTGCCTTCTAGGTGAAATATAGGATTAAAGATGAACCTGGCAAGGTTGTGCCCTTAAACACTGGGGGAGCCAACGGGAGATAGTATAAGAGAGATAACATGCTACTAAAATGTGAATGTGTGTTCATTTCCTTTCTATCGGATAAGACCCAATAACTTATAAGTGTCAAGTATCACAAAACTTGCCAACACCCATCCTCAGGGAAAGGGGGGCTCAGCCTCGATCCAAAATGCCTATGCATGAGAACTTTAAAAGTCTTTTTTAAATTTATTTAGCATCAAAAAATGATATGCAGGTGACTCAATGATTCACTCCAACCAGTGTTTACAGACAACTCTATTTGCTTTTTCTGATTTTTAATGGATGCAGGCTACATAGTTAAATTATGTATTCAATAAACCTGAAACTGGACTCCTCTTGTCATGGCTTTACAGTATCCTTAAACTTCAGTGGGCCAGAAAATACAATTACACAATTATTGCTCTGCCCAAGGGCAATAAAATTGATGGATGAAATGATAAAGATTAGCTAAGATGACATAACCAGAACCATACAGCATCTGTGAATACTAGCTCTTTCTTACCAAAATGTTAACAGCAAACTCTCCCTATCCAGGCTAATAATTTACAAGAATTATAAGTATGAATATTGATGTTTTCCTCTGGGAAGTTTCTAAATTATCAATTAGTGAAGATTTTGTGCATAATAATCATGTTATATACATTTCCTTGGGTTTCTCTAGTGTTTTCACACTCTTCATAGTGTTCCCAAGTGTATTTTATGTCAGCCTGATCTTCAGACCCCTGTAAGACTAAACAGGGTATTCAGGGCATTCTCCTATTTCACAAGTGAGCAAGTAGAGGCACAGTTATTAAATGCATCACTCATGGCCCGTACAACTGATGAGTATCAGGACAGAGCTAGAACCCAGTGATCTGACTGATACATTTTTAGCATGGTGACTAAGAATACAGATCTTATTCACAGATCAAGTCCCAGCTCTACCACTACCAACTATAAACTGTTCAAAGTTCATAATAACCCTTCTAACTCTGTTTACTCATTTATAAAATTGGGTTAATTATAAAATCTACTTAATGGCACCATTGTGAGGATCCAGCAAACTGATGTGTATTCAGTGCATAGTATTGTGCCCATCATACAGTAAGCACTCACAAATAAGTAGGTACCACTGAGACTAATTCCCAGTCTGCATTACACTGTGTTGTACTGTGATCTATTAGTATGAAGTGTTAGAACTTCAGCAATAAAAAGTATAGTGAAAGATTACCATCATAAAACTGTATCTGTATTTAATAGCAGGACATTCTCAGTCACCCAAAATGCTTTCTCCAGCAGGGACTGCTTAGGACGGACTACTTCTTTTCTGCTGGCAATGGTTTTGCTCTTCACACATTTTTCAGTGCAACAGGCTGTGATGGTTCTCGAAAAATGGCCATATTTACCTTTGACCTAGGGAAAAAAAGGGAGCTAGACATATCTGAGCATGCCTGAAATGCTGGCAGCCTGGGACTCAAATCATACTTTCTTTGCACTCCCACCACTTGCAGCTCTACTAAGTTATTTTAAAAGCTTCACACATTTTCTAAGTGAAAGTTGGGATGTTGGGGAGCACACGTGTTTTGTAGGAGATAGAATGGGTGGTTGCTTTTGCCTGTTTCCTCGCAGGTACTCATGGTCAATAAAGATGGGCTAGAAATGCTTGCTTTCAGCATGTGACAAGGTGGGAGATATCTTCCTCAGGATTTTGTTCTCCTTGGATGAAGTTTCTAGTGGTAGTAAGGTCAAATTGTCCAGATATCAACTAAGCTGATGTAGCACGTGGCATGCATTATGCCAAAAGTTGAAACTACAGAATGTTGGGGAAATTAGTAAGAAAAACTTTCTGGATGGATTGAGAGGAGGATCCCTACACTGAGAATAAATGTCATTCCTCATTGATTAGTTCCATTTGTTTCAATCTCCTGTAGTTAACTTATTCGTTTATGCATTTGTTTATTTTTCATTCAGCTAATATTTGTTGATGATGGGGATATAGTGATAAGCAAAAAATACATATGATACTTGCCTTTAAGAGGCCTATTACTTAGTGTGGGAGACAGATGTAAAAGAAATAATCACATCACATATAGTTACCCGCTGTTAAATTCAAAGGTCCATTAAAAAGAACCCAAATATTCATCAAATGATGATAATAAATCTTGGGGTAGTTTTATTTGGATAGAATCTATTGGAGACCTTTTATTTTTCTCTTCTCCTTCTTGAACTTCTAAGACTTGAAAAATTGCTTTTTTGATGCTGTCCTATAAATCCTGTAAGCTTTTTTCATTCCTTTTCATTCTTTTTCTTTTTCTTCTGACTACGTATTTTCAAGTAAACTGTCTAAGTTCAGAGTTTTTTCTTCTGCTAGACCTATTTTACTATTGATTCTCTCTGTTGCATTTTTTATTTTCTTCATTGTATTTTTTGGCTCTGGAATTTGTTTGATTTTCTAAACTTTAATCTCGCTGTTAAATTTCTTGTTCTAATCATTTATTGTTTCCTTCATTCATTGAATTGTTTCTCTGTGTTTTATTGCAGTCCATTGAGCTTACTTAAAACAGTTGTTTTGAATTATTTGCCAGGTAGTTCATGCATCTCCATTTCTTTAGGGCTGATAACTGGTATTTATTTTGTCTGTTTGATGCTGTCATGTTTCTTTGATTGCTTTTGATACTCTGGCTATGCACTGATGTATGTGCACTTAAAGAAGCAGGTATTTATTCCAGTCTTTGCAAACTAGTTTTGTCTGGGATGCTCTTTAACAGGAAACCTGTCTACAGATTCTGTGAAGGCTGACTGGCAGGGTCCCTAAGCCTGGAACCACTGTGTCTATTGTGGTGCTGGGAAGTGCCTTAAATTCAGGAACGCTGCAACTAGCATAACGCTGGACAGGAATTTTATGGCCTCTGAGACTGGCATGGATATAATTATACATGTTTTAGGGGTATATGTAATATTTTGATTCCCTTTTACAATGCATAATGATCAAATCAAGTTAATTGGGATATCTATCAACTCAAACATTACTATTTTATTTGTATTGAGAACAATTCTTCCAGCTATTTTGAAATATATAATAAATTGTTGTTAACTAGAATTATCCTACTATACTACTACTGTTAGAACTTATTCCTTCTATTTTTATACAGTTTAGCAAACTGCATCTTTTTTATTATTGTGCTGTAACCATGTAGTGTGATCTCTCACCTCATTTTCTTAGCTCCTGTGAAAGATTTTTTGCATGTAGGTATTGTTCAAGTTGATGTTTCTGTAGGAGGCAATCCCTGGAGAGTTCGATTCTGCCATATTATTTTCCTTCTCATCCATCAAGTAAGGAATGAATAAATAAAATGTGGTATGTCTGTACCATAACATATTATTCGGCTATAAAGAAGAGCAAAGTACTGATACATGCTGCAACATGGATGAGCCTTGAAAACATGGTAAGCAAAAGAAGCCAGACACAAAAGACCGCATGTTGTATGAGTCCATTAATATAAACTGTCCAGAATAGGCAAGCCAATAGAGACAGAAGACAGCTTAGTGGTTACCAGGGACTGGAGTAGTTGGTGGGAATGGGGAGTGACTGCTAATATAGGGTTTCTTTTTGGGGTGATGAAACTGTTTGAAAGTTTAACACAGTGATGATTGCAAATTTCTGTGAATGTACCAAAAAACATTGACTTGCACACTTTAAATGGTTGAATTATATAGTACACGAATTATATACTAATAAAGCTCTTATAGTTACAAAAAGGCCCATGACAGCACATAAATAGGCAACCTGATCTATTTTTCAGAGCTAGAGAAGTAGGCTTCCCTGAAGAAGTGATGTCTAGATGGAGATCTTCAAGATGGGTAGGAATAATTTAGGTAAAAGGTGGTTGGGAGGATGGAAAAGAGTGTTCCCAACATAAGAAGGTCTGTGGAGCATAGAAAGAGTAGAGAGAATGCCAGGACAGCTGGAGTTTTGAGAGCAAGAAAAGGAGTGATGCAAGGTGGGCTGGAGAGGTCAAAAGGGTGACTACTTACTGCAGGCAGTCTGTGTTCCAGATGCAATATATTCAAGGTCTAATGTAATCTTCCTCATGCTCCCTTGAGGTAGCAACAGTTATAGTCAGGGACCAATAATGAAGGGCTACTTTTATAGATTATTTTTAATATATTTTTTCTTGGTTGTAAGATTGGAGAATAGTGAAGAGAACATGGGCAAGATGTGATTAGGTATGTATTTTTAAAATCCCTCTGGCTGTTGTGTGAAGCAATGCTGGGACTGTAGAGGTCATAAACTTTAAGTCTTGTAAGAGGAAGCTATAGAAATGTCCCTTTACATTCTAATTTATGCTATCTATCTTGTGTTTATTTTTGAAGAATCAGTGGATGGACAGCATGGAGAAATGACACTATTCAGAAAGCTAGGCACAGTGTCTTGCACATAATCTAAGAGCAATTCATCAAATGCATGAATCATAGCTCCTTTATTCAATCAATTTTAGATAAATTAGCTGTCTCCGGCAGGTTAGAGCATTGAGTCCCTCAGGCATCTTCCTGTAGATGTCAGGTTAATGAGAAAAGATTTGTATCATTTGACTTTATTGACCTGAGTATCAGCAGGTAGTAAATAAAGTGTAGGGGTTCAAGAGATAGGTTTTTGAGTCAGACAAACCCCAATTCTGGAATTATAGAAGAGGCATTTGCCCTGAGCCAGGCCTAATGAGTCAGCAGCAGAAAAGAGTTCAAGGGATAATTCAGAGCATCACTACAACAGGGTCCCATAACATTTCCTGCCACTCAAAGGTCTCAGTCATTAAGCATGACATGTATCATAATTCATTGTGAGTATAGTCAATCCTTTGTATCCATGGGTTCCACTTTCATGGATTCAACCAATTGTGGGTTGAAAATATTTGAAAAAATACATGGTTACACCTATGCTGAACATGAACACATCTTTTTCCTTGTGATTTTTCCTAAACAATACAGTATGACAGCTACTTACATAGCATTTACATTGTATTATGTATTCTAAGTGATCCAGAGATGATTTATGGTATACAGGAGGATATACATAGGTTATATGCAAATGTGACAGCATTTTATATAAGGGACTTGAGCATCCACAGATTTTGACATCCTCAAGGGTCCTGGAACCTCTCCCCCACAGATACCAAGGGATGAATGTATAGCATGATGGCACTAGGTGAAGAGTGCTGTAATGGATGGAGAAGGCTCTCATCCTGACTTTTGAAAACAAAAGTCAGTAAAGACCCCAAAGCATAAGTTTATAAAACTGCCTGTTAGTGAGGACAGCCACCTTCTCTTCATGCTGACAAGATGACTAATTTCACTAGCACCAGTGCCACCACCTCAGAGTGGGGCAGCAAGGTAGATAGAGGGTTACATTTGGAGGGTGTATTAGTTTTCTATTGCTGCTATAGGAAATTATCACAAACTTTGTGGCTTATAACAACAAAAATTTCATAAATATTATCTTATTATGGAGGTCAGAAGTCTGACATGGATCTCGCTGAACTAAAATCATGTATCAGCAGAGCAGCGTTCATTTCTGGAGTCTCTAGGGAAGAGTAGATTTCCTTGCTTTTTCAGACTTCTAGAGACTGCACTGTCTGCATTTCTTGATTCATGGCTCTTTTCCTACATCTTTATAGCTGATGAAGTTGGGTTGAGTTCTTGCCAAGAGCAGTAATCTTTCTATTTCTCTCTTTTCTGCCTCCCTGTTCCACTGTTAAGGATCCTGTGATTGCATTGGGTCCACTCAGATAATCCATAAGAATCTTCCCATTTTAAGGTCAGCTGATTACTAACATTAATTCCATCTGCAACCTTATTTCCCCCTTGCCATGTAACATAACATATCCATTGTTTCCAGGGATAAGAAACATCTCTGGTGACCCCTTTTTCTGCCCACACAGAATGCAGAGTTTATAAAATGTTCATCATATCTATCCTCTCCTCTTTTCTTGGAGGCAAAAATTTGGCACGGGCTCCTCCACTCTCCTTCTAAAAGGTTGAAGATACTACATATGTTTATTGCAGCACTATTCACAATAGCAAAGTCTTAGAACCAACCAAATGCCCATCAGTGATAGACTGGATAAAGAAAATGTGGCATATATACATCATGGAATACTATGCAGCCATAAAAGAGAATGAGTTCATGTCCTTTGCAGGGACATGGGTGAAGCTGGAAATCATCATCCTCAGCAAGCTAACACAGGAACAGAAAACCAAACATCGCATGTTCTCACTCATAAGTGGGAGTTGAACAATGAGAACACATGGACACAAGGGTGGGGAGCATCGCACATGGGGGCCTGTTGCGGGGGCAGAGGAAAGGGGAGGGGGAGCATTAGGACAAATACCTAATGCATGTGGGGCTTAAAAGGTAGATGACGGGTTGATAGGTGCAGCAAACCACCATGGCGTATGTATACCTATGTAAGAAACCTGCACGTTCTGCACATGTATCCCAGAACTTAAAGTAAAAAGAAAAAAAAAAAAAGAAAAGAGAAAGAAAGATTGAGGGTGCTGAAACATTCTCTTCCAATTATTTGGGGACTGGTTATTATGTTCTGTCTGAATGTTGCTAGAAGGCTAGACTAGTAGAGTACTGAGGTTGCTAGAATGTAGAAAACTGGTGGAGAGATTGCATAGAGATACAAAAAGTTATGTGTATATTGGGGGAAAAGGGTCAGGAGAAGGCACCTCCTATTCTCATTATTTGGTATGAAAGAATATGTGAACTTTCCTTGGGTTGAGTAGAGACCTCAGAAGGTAGCCTGCTACTCCCTCTATATCCTATTGCCCAAGGGAGGGTAGCTTGTTGGGCTATGTATACTTGAGCAATAAAAGGTTATGGGTTGGACTATCCAGGAGAGGGCTGGTGGCGGGGTGAGAATTTGAGCCAGATGGGTCTCTCATGCCAGAAGAGTAATCACAAAGTATACCCCACAAGAGTTTGAAACCCTGCTAAGAGAGGAACTAACTTCCAGACAGCCTCAGTGAAGACCAAAAACCAGACCGAATGGGAATACCTCACTCAGAGCAATTACACTGGAGATAAGTGCTACTTTCCACCCAGCACTAATGTGTATACACCTAATAAAGGAGGCAGGTACAGGGATGGACTGCATCCTTCCCTGCACATGAAACTGGGAGAGAAATAATTTATATAGCTGTGGAAATGTTAATGAGGGTGCCAAAGGCTTTGATAGAGTACAGTAAGTAGCAGTTATTGGGAAAAATAAAATTATTTGATGTTTGAATCAATTCAAAATGTAGTCTTCTCTTAACTAAAATAATTATGATAATGACAGTTAACATTTATATAGCACACAGATGCTGTACATTAAGTGCTTTATATGTATTAATTTAGGTAATCCTTAAAAAATCTTATGAGTTAGGATTATATGAGATATCAACAAAAAGAATAGAACTCTGTGAAATATTTTAAGAGATTTATTCTGAGCAAGTTATGAGTGACCAATTGCCAGTGACACAGCCCCAGGAGATCCTGGGAACATACACCCAAGGTCATCAGAGTACATGTTAGATTTATACATTTTGTGGAGACATAAGAAACCAATAAATATGTGTAAGATGTTCAGTCTGGAAAGGCAGGACAACTAGTAGTGGGGGTGTCCAGGTCACCGAAGAAGCCAAAATTTTTGTTTTTTTTCAACCAATTTATCTAAAGACCTGGAATCCATAGAAGAGAGTGTATGGGTTAAGACAAGGCATTGTGGAGACCAAGGTTCTTATTATACAGATAAAGTCTCCAGGTAGCAGGCTTAAAAAAATAGATTGTAAATGTTTCTTTTTTTCTTTTTTTGAGATGGAGTCTTGCTCTGTCGCCCATGCGGGAGTGCAGTGGTGCAATCTTGGCTCACAGCAAGCTCCGCCTCCCAGGTTCACGCCATTCTCCTGCCTCAGACTCCCAGAGTAGCTGGGACTACAGACATCTGCCACCAAGCGTGGCTAATTTGTTGTATTTTTAGTTGAGACAGGGTTTCACCGTGTTAGCCAGGATGGTCTCGATCTCCTGATCTTGTGATCCACCCGCCTCGGCCTCCCAAAGTGCTGGGATTAGAGGCCTTAGCCACCGCACTCGGCCAAAAAAATAGATTGTAAATGTTTCTTATCAGACTTAAAAAGGTGCCAGACTCTTAGTTAATTCTCTCCTGGATCAAGGAAAAGACTGGAAAGGGAGGGGGATTCTCTACAGAAAGTAGATTTTCCCAGGAAGAGTAGCTTTTCAGGACCATTTGAAAATATGTCAAAGAAATATATATTAGGGTAAAATACTTTAATTTCTTTCATTGCCTGCTATCTATCATGTGATGCTAGATAAGAATCAGTCTGGAATGTGGTATCTTAGTGCTACAAAATGTCTTAAGGTCTCTGTTTTAATGTTAATGCTGGTCAGTTGTGACTGAATTTCAAAGGGAGGCAGATATAATGAGGCATGTTTGGCCCCCACTTCCTGTCCTAGCCTGAACTCATTTTTCAGGTTAACTTTGGAATGCCCTTGGCCAAGAGGAAGTGCCCATTCTGACAGTTGCAGGGCTTAGAATTTTACTTTTGGTTTACTCGAGGCACAAAAAGAGTAAATAACATGTCCAGCACCATACGGATATAGGTGGTAGAACTGAAATTTGAACCTGGGAAATTAAGCTGAAATATTAATGTTTTCAAAGAATTCAGTTTTTAAAAAACATCAGAGTACATTTGTGTGTAATTAGTATAAAAATGCTTTTTCAAGTCACTAGAATTATGTTCTGCCATTTGGATTCATTAATTCAGCAGACATTTATTATGAGCCCAGCATGTTTAAAGAATGGCTGGATTACAGTAAGCAAGAGAGAGAACTGTAGAAGCTAAAGGAAGAGCAGTAATGGACCAGCTTATGCAATGTCTTGGTTTCTGTATGGACTTAAGTTTCATTCTCAATAAGATGGGGAGCCTTGGGAAGGTATTTAGTAGAGGAGTGTTATGACTTGACTTATGCTGTAAAAGAATTGTGTGTTACATTTAAAATAAGTTAGGGGACAATGGGAGGACAATGACAAAAGCATGGCCAGTTAGGAAGCTGTTGTAAGAGTGCACGAAAGAGATAGTGATAGCTGCACAAGTGGATAGCAGAGGAGGGGATGAGACACGGATGGATTCTGGATATATTTTGAAGGGTGAGCTAATATGATTAATGCATGGATTGGTTCTGAGATCTGATACAGAGGAAAGAAGTTACTGCTAATTCTGAGAGTTACTTATAAACTGAAGCTCATAGCATCAGCCCCACAGCCTTTACTGGTTGAGGCTGTCCTCATTATTATAATGCTTGTAAAATGTAGTTTTATTGTGTTTAAAAAACTACTTATGCGAATTTTTTTTTCATAAATGAGAGGACAAAGATAGAGTTCAAGTGAGTGGAAATGAGCTTTGTGACAATATCCCATAGGAGTATGCTGCTCATGTGAATGTTGTATTCACGTCATAGTGGAAAATCTCTGATGTGAGTACCTCTGTTCTGGAGGCTTGTTATGGGTTGAATTGTGCCCCCTAATAAAAGATATATTGATGTCCTAACCCCCAGTGCTGTAGACTGTGAAAGAGGTAATCTAGTTAAGATGAGGTCATTAGGGTGGGTCCTAATCAATATGACTGGTATACTTATAAAAAGAGAAAATTTGGACACAGACATGCACACAGGGAGAACACCATATGAACATGAAGGAGAGATCTGGGTGATGATGCCAATGCGAACCCCCAGAAGCTGGGAGAGAGGCGTGGGATAGCCCTCATAGCCCTCTGAAGGAATCCACCTGGCCAACACCTTGATCTCGGACTCCTCACCTTCAGAATTGTGAGGCAATACATTTCTTTTGTTTAAGCCACCCAGTTTGCTATACTCTGTTATGGCAGCCCTAGCAAACTAACACAAGCTTTCTGAGCAAAGACTTACAAAAGTCACAATCGACTGTGATGGACAACTGGCAAAAACATTGGGAGGTACCATCACTACATCACCTAGTACAGTGTCGGGCACACAGTAAATCCTCAATGAACATTTGTTGCCTGACAGAATGTCTAATTTATGTAAATACCTAATACATAATAAATATTCAACAAATACTTTCTTTCTCCCTTAACTTGAGCAATGAAAACAAATGCAAACTGTCATAGGTTTTTTGAGATCTTGCAGAGGAAATCACGTATTCCAGTGTAGACCAGTCAGTTCTTGCTGCCCAGAAGCATTCTGGTTTTCTCCTAAACCATATCACTGCATCAAGATTCTATAATGCAGGGTAATATTAGTAGCTTTTAGGAAGTCAAAAGCCAATCCTCTATCTTCATGGACCATGATAATGAGAAGAAAAGAGAAGGCAGAAATGAAAAATAAAAATCCTAGCAACATAATTATATTATATTCCTTTAAAAATTACAATTAAGGGCTGGATCTACCCAGACATGTTACATTAAAAATAGTTTAAGTTTAGAACATATTCTCTAGAAAAACCAGGTTTCCTTATGACTTCCAATCAATTAGTACGTTCCTTCTTTATTAATTCATCTTTAAGAATGAGATGAACATTTGAGACACTTTCATTGTTTTGCCCTCTCTCTTATTTTGAATTTTATTTAACAAGATTTCATTGCTTAGACATAAACTATTCCTGACAGTTTTTCAGTCTGTGCTTTTCATCGCTCAGTGGATCTTAACTGGTAGATAGAATGCTATCTGATGTTCTAGGTGATGATGTAATTGATAACCTTTGTAAAATCTTTACAGTGTTTCTTTGAAACAGCATGAAGGAAGCATGCAAATAGGAAAGTTTCAAACAGCAATAGACCAGAAGGAGCAGACTGCCATGTTTCTTTATGATGGCAGCAATAAAATATATGCCAGTTCCAGTGGGCTGAATAAGTCTTTGCTCTGAGATGGTGGTGGGGTGGCAGGCACAGTGTGTAACATCCTGTCCCAGGTTTTCCCAGTAACCTGATGCCTTCTCTTTGAGAGTAGTATTGTACTAGCATGCAGAAAATGATTGGCTGCCCAAGTTATTCATAAATAAAAGCAGCTGGCTGCAACAAATCTAAGTAGCTAAGATTTCATCATTATTTATGAGGCAGGCCAGGGAGGAGAAGAACTAAAAGTGCAATAGCAAACACAATCTTTCTCCTGAGAGAACGGCTGACTGGGAGAGAAATTCTAAAAGAGAAAGAAGCCAGCGTCACATTTATTTTCATGTCATCATCTTCTTAATCTTATAGATAGTAAATAATATAAAACCATTATCATAATACAGTCCTTGCAAGTTCCTCCTGAAGCAAGTTTATCCATTATGATCGCTGGTCTAATTAGTTGGTTGATTTAGAAAAAAGGATTCTTACTGACTTCCAGTAATTGAGAATAGTCGTGGATAACCAAATATTGAATAACATTTTTTATTTATCTTAATTCCATTGATAGGGATAAGAGTTAATATATGGTAGCTGGCTTACAATAGACCCTAACATCTGCTGGGGGAGACTGGGGGAGAATTCTGTCCCCTGGCAGTGGATTCCATATGGAGGGGTCTCTATTAGAGTGCTCTTGACCTCTTCCTCACTCTGTCTTTCACGCTTTCCCAGGAAATTGAGTAGTTTGATGGGTGAGTTTAGGAGTAGTGTCTAAGCATGCATGGCTAAACGCTTTTCTTTCTTTTCGGTCTTTGGGAGGAACTCTGCCAGCAGGAGCGTTCCTTCTGTGCTTCTCCTTTCTGCCATATAATAGGAGCAGGCCTCCAAGGGAGAAGGCCCGCCGGTATTGTCCAGAATTACCAGTAGCTATGATTGGGCAAGTCTGTCTAAATGAGAGGCTGAAGCATCAGTGAGCCTAATTGTCTTGAAAACAGCATTTTATTTATCCAACATCAGATTTATCGGTGTATTAGTCTGTTTTCACACGGCTATGAAAAAATACCTGAGATTACACAATTTAGAAAGGAAAGAAGTTTAATTGACTCACAGTTCCACATGGCTGGGGAGGCCTCAGGAAACTTACAATCATGGTGGAAGGCAAAGGGGTAGCAAGAACCTTCTTCACATGGCAGCAGGAGAGAGAAGTGCCAGCAGGAGAAGCGCCAGACACATAAAACCATCAGATCAGCTGGGCATAGTGGCTCACACCTGTAATCCCAGCACTTTGGGAGGCTGAGGTGGGTAGACCACTTGAGGTCAGGAGTTTGAGACTAGCCTGGCCAACATGGTGAAACCCCGTCTCTACTAAAAGTACAAAAATTAGCCAGATGTGGTGGTGCGTGCCTGTAATTTCAGCTACTTGGGAGGCTGAGGCAGGAGAATCACTTGAACCTAGGAGGCAGAAGTTGTAGTGAGCTGAGATCACACCACTGCACCCAAACCTTGGTGACAGAGTGAGACCTTGTTTCAAAACCAAACCAAACCAGACCAGACCAGACCAGACCATCAGATCTCATGATAACTCACTGTCATGGGAAAAGCAAAGGGGAAACCACCCTCATAATTCAATCACTTTCTTCTCTCGACACATGGGGATTACAATTTGAGATTTGGGCAGGGACACAAACCCTAACCATATCAGTAGGTAATAAAGCTAATATTTTAATCTTTCTTGGCTTCACTCCTGCGTTTATCTCGGAAATGGACGTGAATTTTGGTGGGGAAAATAAAGAGATACTATTTATTGTTATTTATTATCCTCCTTATTAAAACTCCAACATCATATATGAAAATGATATATATACTCTGGCCATAGAAGGATATAGTTCTTATAAAATTCTTTTATTTATTACAAACACATTTAGTGTAAATAATACGTTTATTATAGAAAAATTAGATAAGCAAAATAAATAGAAAAAGAAAACTGTTCATACTTTCACCCCTCAGAGATATTTTTCACCTTTTCTTTCTCTTTCTCTCTCTCTCTGTCTTTTTTTTGAGATGGAGTCTCACTCTCTCACCCAGGCTGGAGTGCAGTGGTATAATCTCGGCTCACTGCAACCTCCGCCTCCCAGGTTCAGGAGATTCTCCTGCATCAGCCTCCCAAGCAGCTGGGATTACAGGTGCACACCAACACACGTGGCTAATTTTTGTATGTTTAGTAGAGACAGAATTTCACCATGTTGACCAGGCTGGTCTCGAACCTGTGACCTCAAGTGATCTGCCTGCCTTGGCCTCCCAAAGTGCTGGGATTACAGGCATGAACCACCGTGTGGGGCCTTTTTCACTTTTTCTTTACGTTTACAGATTGTTCTCCTTCTTGTATCTTTTCTTCCTCCTTCCCTTTTTATACTATCCCCTTTCTTTTCCTCTTCTCTTTTCATTTTTGTGTCTCTTTATTGCTTCTCAGAGGTGTATATAAATGGAATGACAAAATGCTGGTGTTGGAGACATTCCCTTTGTGTTTCAGTCCAAACCCTGGGTTGGTTGTTACTCTTGATGGCATTGGAAGAGTGGATGTGTGGTGTACTTGGCAAAAAATAAGAGAAGTAGGTGGATGGGTTTTGGTTTGTACAGAATTTAGAATATGTCAGTTATACAGTCCTCTGTGTCCCATTGTCTCTTGCCCCTATTTCTCTTTGGTTGACCCAGGTGTCATAGGGATACAGGGGCTATTTGGCAGTTGTCACCATTGCAAGAACACTTCTGAGGCTTAGTAACCTGCGTGTTATAGCAGAAGTCCATTATTATTATTGCCAAGCTTTCATTCACTTTTCTTCTTGTAATAGCACTCTGATCTACCCCAGAGGAATAATCCACTTCTTAGTCCTTAACCATGAGCTTCAAGTAGAGTTGACTCCACTCCAAAGCTCTAGATGTGTCCATGTGATCATTCTATCTACATTAAGAGAACTATGTTGCCTTAGACATTTTTCAGAATAATCTGATTATTTTAGAAATGAACATATGGCCTCACATGAGCCAATGAAACTTACAGAAATGTTTGCTTAGACTTACACCTACTGTCATGGAGGCCTGGAGAATGGCTGTCCATCTCGCCACCATGAGGAGCCTGCAAAGGAAGTGTGTGAATGAGCAGAGTTGAGAATGACATGATTTGAAATCCTGAATCCAGGGACAGTTTTACTACTGGAGTTTTCAGTTAAGTGACCCAGTAATTTTCTATTTTTGCTTAAAACGTTTATTTTTGTCTGTAAACCAAAAGGATCATAATAAGGTGAGCATGAGCTGTAGAATTGACATGTCTGCCAGCTGACTACAAGTGACCAAGCTTCTTGGCTTACAGTGGCCTGCATTATAGCATTACAATTGTCTGCAATCCATGTGAGGTTAAATACACCTTTTCTCAAGGCTTAGTTTATGAGATTTACAGTTGAATTGGATGAAAATACAATATTTAGCTATTCAAGTTGGCAGCAAAGACATTTGGTTTGAGCAGCAAGCGGTGCCAATGTCAGAATTAATATAATGGTTCCATGTCAAAACAATAACAGGGCAAATCACCTGGAAGGGCAATTCAGTCACTTAGGCCTGATCGCCATTGGCAAATGGAGCAGTAAGCCACCTGCCTTCCTTTGCTAGACACAGGCTTGGATGAAGCTAAGCTGCCCAGCAATTTAGGTTTAGAAAATGGCTTTGGGAAATCACTGCTGTTTAAATGGCAAAAATGCTCTTATAAGGGTTTTCTAATAAGAATACTTCTGGGTGGCTGGCAAGATGGCTGAATAGGAACAGCTCTGGTCTGCAGCTCCCAGCAAGATCAACACAGAAGGTGGGTGATTTCTGCATTTCCAACTGAGGTACCTGGCTCATCTCATTAGGACTGGTTAGACAGCGGGTGCAGCCCATGGAGGGTGAGCCGAAGCAGGCTGGGGTGTCGCTTCATCCAGGAAGCGCAGGAAGCACGAGGGGTTGGGGAACTCCCTCCCCTAGCCAAGGGAAGCCATAATGGAAGTCTCCTGAAGCTTTCTCGTGTTGGGAATAAAGAAGATGAAGCCTTGTTTGGAAAAAGTTGGAAAGGCTGTGAGCTCAAGTTAGGAAAGGGGGGTTATCTTTTATTTATTTCTTCCATCAATTGGAATATTTATTCAATGCATTCTAAATGCTAGGCACTGGGGTTTCACAGTGGTCTGTAGAGCTGTGCTTCTGCTCACATGAAGTCCAGGAGAGAGGAAGACAACAAACATGTAAATAATTTTTAATGGATAAAATGGCAATATAAATAGATAAAATTTAAAACAGTGTTCTGAGTTCAAGAGTTACAAGGAGAGGGTTCTCCTTTTATGAAAGACTTCCATGATGGGGGTGACACTGTAACTAAAACCTGGAGATGAGAAGGAGCCAGCTGTACCAAGAGTTCAGGACAAGCATCCTAGCCAGAGGGACGAGCACATGCAAAAGTGAGTGGGACAAGAGTGAGGGACATTCAAGGGTGTGAAAGCAAACCAGAGTAGCTGGAGCATAGTGGCAGAAGGAAAGCACTGCATGAGATGAGGTTGCAAGAAAGTCAGGGGCCCGATCAGTCATGTGTGTGAGGACTTCAGAAAGGAGTTTGAATTTCATTCTAATAACAGTGCAAAGCCATTGGATGTTTGCTGATCCTTGATGCTTTTTGGTGCTTTGAGAGAAAACATGTAATTTTCAGAGGCAGGTACACCAGTTTCTCTTTAAAAGCTTTGGCTTATGGGTGACATTTTAACTTTGGATGTCTAATTGTTTCCAAAATGAGTCTTTTTCAAAACATAAAATCAATGCTTTTTGAGCTTTCTTTTTGACTAAAAATTGCTTATATTTTACTTGCACAACATGATGTTTTGATGTACATATACATAATGAAAAGATTATGACAGTCAGTAAATTAATATATCCATCTCTTCTTATAGTTACTTTTTTCGGTGAGAGCACTTGAAATCTACTTTCATGGGGGAATTTCTAGCACTCTCACAGTACTATTAACTGTAGTACTTATGCTGTACATTAAATGTCTAGACTTACTCATTGTACGTAACTATAACTTTATACTCTTTGACCAACATCTCCTCATTTGTTCTACCTCCCTAACCCTGGTAACCACCATTCTCTCAGCTTGTGTCTACTTAACTTTTGTAGATTTTACACATAAATGAGATCATGCAGTATTTTTCTTTTTGTGTCTGGCTTACTTCACTTACCAAAATGAATCTTTAGTGACAGTGTAGAGAAAAGGCGGTGGACTAAAATCTAAGCTGTCTGCATTTTTGCCTAGGTTCTGCTGTTGATTACTGTGCAACCATAAGCAACTTCTTACTCCTCTCTGGACCTCAGTTCCTCATCTGGAAACTTTAAGGTTGAGCAGGATGTTGCATTTATCATGACTTTTTATTGAAATTGACAGAAACATGGTTCAAAATGGCTTAAACTGAAAGAAATATATTCATTCATCTATCTGAACAATCCAAGGGCAGTGGCTGCAGTTATGTGTGGATCCAGGAGCTCACATTTAGTCACCAGGAATCTGATTCTCCATTTCTTGGCTCTTTATTGACTTCACTCTCCAGGAGGTCCCGTCTATGGGTGGTTCCCCACAGTTCTTGGCTAGCAGCATTCAAATCATTAGAAATCCTTGTACAAAAGGATATTTCTCTCCTAAACGGCGATATCAAAAGTTCCAGAATTGCATGCTGACTTGGAGCACATGACCATGGCTGTGGCCAGGGTATGAGGATAAGATCATTGGCCAAGCCTGGATCATGTGCCCACCCCTGGAGTCAGCATGAGCCACATTAACAAAGAATGGTGATGGTGTGATTTCCCATGTGAAAAGGGAAGAACAGGAAATGGATTCTGAATAGGCAAATGGGAAATGTCCATGAATGCTCTTTCAGGCTTTAATAGTCCCATAAATCCTGAGATAAAGAGTCAGTTGTTTGAAACCTCTTCCATGTTGAAATTAGTCATTGGCTCCAGAAGAAAACTCCACTTTGGCCTAAAGTACCAGAATTATGTATTTATTTTGTTTAAATTTATGGCATAATCACCCATCTTCTCCTTCCATTTTTTTCTGTGTCTGTAAACTCTGTTAACACACATCTAGATTTTATCCTATGGTTCTTTTTCATGATTTATAAAACTTGTGTGTACATTTGAAGCATTTTGCCTCAGTGCAAATGCTTACTCACCTACTCTGGTACCTTTTCCCACAAAGAACATGAAGACAATCTTTTAACCGAATCTGTCTTTATTTCCTTGCCTACATTCCTGCTCTTATTCATGTTATTGCCACCAAATTTTGACTCCGGGTATTTGCATAGCCAGGAAGGCAATGGGTGCACCAAAGCAAACCACTTCAAATGTGCACACACATTTTATGAATCATGGAAATGAACCATAATAGATCATCTAGATGTACATTAACTGAGTTTAGATACACAGAGCAAAAATTGAAGGAGAGATTGATGTTTATGCCATAAATTTATGCAAAATAAATATACAATCCTGGTATTTTAGGTGAAACTGGAGTTTTTTTCTGGAGTCAAGTACTAATTTCAACAAGGAAGAGGTTGTAAAAGACTGACATCATTACAGGATTTATGGGATTATGAAAGCCCAGTGTATATTTCCTTAAGTTCTTGCTTTTACATGAAGTATTTGGCACTTGCTAGTCAGCCTTTCTGATTTTCACTTAATGCCACAAGCCATCTTTTGCCACTAGATTCTGGTTCATTACTAATTACCTGAAATGCATGACTTTAAAAAAATGAGATCTAATCCACAAACTGTAAAATTTGCCATTGTACATACAATTCAGTGGGAGTGTGTGTGCAAGGTTAAACAACCATCACCACTATCTAATTCCAGAACACTTTCATCATCCTAAAAAGAAAACCTGTACCCATTAGTAGTCACCTCCTATTTGCCCCTCCAAAATGCATGACTTTCATCTCTGAAGTTAGGTCCTTAAGGGCAGTGGCTGAGACCTATACTTTTTTTTGACTTATACCTTTTTATATGTCTCTCACAGAAGTCTAGCCTAACTCTGGGGCCATAAGAGGCATTCATGCAAATGTATTGAATTTAAATCTTTTTATGTTGATGGTGGTCTCAGTTCAAGGTGAGAGGCTATGTGATAGTGGAAAGAATACTGAGCAGTGAGTTAGTTTTAGTTTTTCTTTTTGCCTGACACCAGCTGAGACTGTAGGTAATGCGCTCCCTTTCTTTTTGTCTAAAAAATTGTCCTAATTGTCCTCTGTCAAGGAGATGCATGGACTCAATGACTTATGTAGTGCCTTCCTGTTCAAACTGGCACCTAGCACTGTTAATTTTGAAGTCAAAACTCACTTAAGGCATAAGACAATTTATTGAATGAAAACAGCAGGATTTCTTTCCATTTTCACTGGTGTATCTAGAATACATGAAATAATAAAGCCCCTCTCTGGGAGCCGTGCTTAGGGGATGTAATGTGATCTTGCTCATTCTTGTCTGCACTCACTTGAACCAAGATGGCATGCACCAATACAGAAAAAAAAAAAAGGAAGAAAAAAGTGCTACTCTTGGTCAAGGGCCCAACTTTCACCTTAGTTATTTTATTGGAAGTTAATATGTATTTGCATTCAAAGAATTTTCTCTGGAAATTATGAGTCAAAATACTAAGTAGAAGTCATGGTACAGAAAGACAAAAATATTCAGATTGTGTGTTGTACTTTATTCATAACTTGGAGGCTAAATATCTTTCCCTTTCCACCTAACAAATCTTTGTGGCATGCAGTTTCAATCATTTTGTAGCTTACTCAGGGCCTAGTGTCTTCAAGAACATTTTAGGAAAAAAAAAAAAAAAAGTGAAACAGTCCTATTTTTCATGATTCCCAAATGAGTGGTTCAACGTCATGGAAATGAGGTCAGGATGGTAAACAGACAGCTGTTCTGTATTTCTCCTTCCAGGGAGATGAAGGTCAAAGAGGCCTTCCTTCTGCTTATAGGTCCCTCCCAAATGGATTGTAAACAAGTGTGCATTACAGCTCTAACTGCACTGGGAAAGAAGAGAGGCATTTTGGAACAGCCTTTAGAAGTGTTGAACATACATGTCTTTGATTCTGTTTTCTCATCTCTTTGCAGTGTCTTTCTTTCACAACATGAAGCCATTGATTGAATGAAGTTAGAATAACTTTTGACATATCTAACCAAAATAGATAGCAAAGGGAATGGTTGCTAAGCACAGCTCCACTGGGTTCCCTGGCTGACAGGCTGTATTAGCGTGCCAGACTTTGCAGAAGCAAGTTCTTAGTTATTGGCAGTTGGTTGTTTAAAGCTGTTAAAAGCCTCTCAGGTAATAGTGGGTCAGCAGCACATGTGATATTAAGGATAAATTACTTAATATTACCAATTACAAGCCTTCCTAACAGGATATAAGCTGCTTAAGGGCATTACTTGTTCAAACATATATTCAACAAACATTATTGAGCACCTACTATGTGTTGGGCAAGTGATAGGTTCTGAGGATATAATAATGAAGCTACAGTTTCTGTTTTTGTGGCACTTGAGCTTAGTGGTTGAGAGAGAGGGGAGAATACTTATTAGTACAGACAGTCCCCAACTTACAATGGTTCCATTTGTGATCTCTGATTTTACAACGGTGCAAAAGTGACATGTTCAGTAGAAGCTGTACTTCGAGGACTCATATAATCATCCTGTTTTTCACTTTCAGGACAGTATTCAATAAATTACATGAGATATTCAACACTTTGCTGTAAAATAGGATTTGTGTTAGATGATTTGCCTAACTGTAGACTAATGTAAGTGTTCTGAGCATGTTTAAGGTAGGCTAGGCTAAGCTATGTTTGGTAGGTTAGATGTATTAAATGCATCTTATAATGGGTTTATCGGAACATGACCCCACCATAAGTCGAGGAGCATCTGTATGTTAGTGTCTTTCTTCTCCTATACAGTAAAGAGGGTATTCTTTTTCTTCTTTTTTTTTTTTACCTCTTTTTACCAAGGAAAATATATTCAGTATCTTCTCTTTCCATTCCCCTTGAGAAATGTTCCACATTGATTGCTTGTTTTTGGGGGTTGGTGATGCAGAATTGGGAAAAAGAGAAGAGGTAGACAAAACAGGAGAAGCAAGAAGATAGGCCAAGAAAGACAAAAGTCTCTCATGCTGGGCACTCGTGCTAGAGCCAGACTTTTCCTAGAAATAAGGAGGAGGGGGGCAATAGAGGAGTCATGGGATAAGAAAGAAGCGGATGAAAGTGGAAAGAAGATTTTACGATGCATTGCTGTAGATTTTGTTTATACATGTGTTTTGTTTATACATGTGTATGTGCACATATATGACACGTATTTTAAACAAAAAAGACTACAGTATGTATTTTTGATGTTCTGCAGCCTTGTAAGCTTAGTATAACGGAATATTTTCAGGTCAGTAGACACATATCTATCTTTTTCTTTTTTTTATTAGTCCCATAGCATTTTGCTTAATGTAGATACCCTAATTTATAAAATCTTTTGATGGACACTTATTACAGTATTTCCCAAAACGCTTTTTTTTTTTTTTTCTTTTTGAGACGAAGTCTCGCTCATTCGCCCAGGCTGGAGTGCAGTGGCGCGATCTCGGCTCACTGCTAGCTCTGCCTCCCAGGATGCTTTTCATATTTTCATTTGCTCTGTCTTCAAAGTCAAGAGCTGCAATGTCACTGGTGAGTCTGCCTCGAAATCCTCAGACTCTTCAGTTTTTTAAAGATAAGCATGATAGTCTTGCAAAGCCAGATTTACTGCTTTATGGAAGAGTAGCTCTTATGGGTATGCGCCAAGGCATGGCTTGAAAATGGAAGCCTTAAAGCTTTGGACTCTCAGACATACTTCTAAAGCCAATTCTAAAGCTGCTTGGAGAATTCTGAGTGTCACGTAAGGTGAGTTCACTTTAGCTGTCAGCATTTCTTAGAGCAAATTGTATCTACAGAGTTATCAGCTTCATTCAACAGCCTTCATTGTGGAATTTTTAGTCTTCCCACAGGAGACATTTAGCTAATAAGAAGGTTATCCATGCACATATGTGTATCTGTCAAATCACTGGTAATGAACCGTTTGGTTCATGGGTATAACAACAACGAAGTTTCATATTCCCCCTTCAACAACCTCTACAAATATCTCAGTTCTGTAAAATATATTTTCTGATTAATTATCGAGTGCATCCTTTAGTTCTGTACTAATGACTTTCAGATACGTTATCTCATTTCTTTTAAACAACTTTATGAGCCAGGTTTTAATAGTCCCATTAAGAACAGAAACCAAATGTCAGAGAGTTTAAGTAACAGCCACACATCTAGGTCAGTATTCGAAACCAGATTTATCTGATTCTATACTGTTAAAAACTATAACTTAGTGCTCATTAAATGACATGACATTAAATAATTTCATTTCTTGATCTATTTAGGGACCTCTGATTCTATTTTATAAGAAGCTTCTCCCATTTTACTTTTGTTCTCACAGACTTTTTTTCTGATCTCGTTTTGTAGCCAAGGCAAGAACCAACTTCATCAATAAGCATTTTGGTCCCAAATTTTATAAAGAAAGGGCATACTATAGTAGATAAAAGTACAGAGTCAGCCTCTCTGGGTTCAAACTTTGGTGCTGCCATTTACTAAGTGTTGACCTTGGGCAGGCCTCAGTTTTCTCATTTGTAAAATTGGTACAGTTAGCTTGCTTACCTCATTGGATTAGTGTGAGAATTAAAATGAAATAGTGCCTTCAAGCATTTAGACATTTACCTGGCACATACTAAGTATAGATTAAGATCTGACTCCCCTGCAGCTATTCCTTTCTACTGTTTCCCATCTTGCTCCACTAGCAGCATCTCCTCTGGTGTTCTGTCTGGCTCCTTGACAACCCAGGTCATTCACTTCATTCTCACTCAATTATCTGTATCCTCACCCAGACATTTTCTCTTAGTCAGAAGTCTTGTTATAGTCCTGCTCTGGCTCCTGACCCAGATTGCCTGTCATGTGGATTGTCATCTGTTTGTCATTAGATTGCTCTTTTACCTCAAGTTTCTAAATGATTTCGGTCCATAACCTAACCAAGTCCCAACTAGCTCAAGCTCCCTGGTGTCTCTACCTCATTCGTATCAGTATCTTTCATAAGCATGCCTGACTTTTCCGTCTTCTACTTTCCTCATCTGGTCTCCAGCTTGGGCAAACTTATGCTTTGGTTAATAAAAATTTGGTTGTCAAGCACTGTTTCTGATTTTTTTCTTACCAATTTTAGTCATTCGAAATTTATTTAACAAGTATTTCAGAGAACTCACTATATATCAGGTACAGTGCTGGGTGTTGGGGACATACTGGTGAACAAAACAGACACTGGGTAGCCTACTGGGTAATTATTAGATGATTAGTTTATCACACAACTTTAAAGTTGCAATCGTGATAAGTGCTAAAAAGTTAAGTCACATGGTGTCATGACAATTTACACTAGAGGTATTGGGCCTTGTCAGAAAGATCAGAAAAGGCTTCCCTGAAAAAAAAAAAAAAAGTGCCTGAGACGAGGTCCAGAGGATGACTAGGAGGAGTTACCTAGGCATATAGGGACAGAGGAATGTTAGAGACTGAGGAAGTGCATTCACAGAGGTGCTGTGGTGAAAAGAAGCATGGGAAGTGTTATCTCCTGGGAGAAGGCCGGTGAGGGTTGAACAGAGAATACAAGGTTCGAGATAAGAGTAGGGTCAGATGAGACCACATTGGGCCTTGTCGGCTCTGTTGAGGATTTTGATCTTTACACCAAATGCAATAGGGAACCATTGGATGATGGTTGGTGTGGCAATAGGGTACTGGGGATATGATCAGATTTTCAGATGTGTTTTGGAGATATCTACCTGGGCAGGACAAAGAGTGGGTTATGGGTAGACCAGAATGTACCTGAGACAGAGACTTAGATAGCTTAATCTAGGATAACAGATAACAGTTATGGAAAGAAATAAATAGCACTGAGAGATACCAGAGCTGAAATCAGTAATTTTTGGTGATATTGGATGTGAGAGATGAGGGAGTGAAATGACATCAAGATTTCTGGCTCACACAACTGGCCAGAAAGTGATTCCCTTTTACTGCGATGGGGAAGAAGAATGGAATTGCATGTGCTTAATTTATTCAATTACACATTAGATGCTCCACATAAGGCTCTTATAATCTCTGACACTCTGACAGCAGAAAACCAATCAAACTAGTTTGAGTAAAAGTTTTCTTTTTTTCTTTTTTCTTTTTTCTTTTTTTGGAGATAGAGTCTCGCTCTGTTGCTCAGGCTGGAGTGCAGTGGCATGATCTTGGCTCACTGCAACCTCCGCCACCTGGGTTCAAGCAATTCTTCTGCCTCAGCCTCCAGAGTAGCTGGGACTACAGGTGCATGCCACCACACCTGGCTAATTTTTTGTATTTTAGTAGAGACGGGGTTTCACTGTGTTGCCCAGGCTGATCTTGAACTCCTGAGCTCAGGCAATCGGCTTCCCAAAGTTCTATGATTACAGGCATGAGCCACCATGCCTGGCCTGAGTACAAGTTTTAATGTAAGGATATAAGGAATCTCATGGAAGCAATGGCAGTAGGGCCTTGGGGAAACTAGAAAGTTATCAGGAACTAACCTTTTTCCCTGACTCTAAAGGACTGCTTCTCTCTGTGAGTTTCCTCCATCCTC
This sequence comes from Symphalangus syndactylus, assembly GCF_028878055.3. Lineage (NCBI taxonomy): Eukaryota > Metazoa > Chordata > Mammalia > Primates > Hylobatidae > Symphalangus > Symphalangus syndactylus. Next base: position 41,312,107 of record NC_072429.2, read on the forward strand.
TTTTTCTTGATTTGATACTCCTGCTGGCTCCCTTTGCATATGGCTCACCACAGCCACTAACCAAAAATCTATTCCTAATTGATCAGCTTCAGCATTCAGCACCAACCACCTACAGTTTCTGTGTCCTATTTCAAATTATTGATACACAGAGATAATTGTTGGTCAGCTGTCCAGTTGTATTCTTGGTCCAATCAGCTGGGCTGTGTGATAATGCTACCCCAAATCTAGGGGTTATGAACAGGGAAGACAATAATACTCAACTGTAGTAAAACTACTTTAGGATAGGAAAAATGTTGTATGTATTGACATTGTTTGAAGTGACTAGCAAATAACTGGCATTTAGTAGATGCTCAATAAGTACTCTGTCCTTGTTGAGTCACTGGAGATCTTTAAATACTTTTGAACTGCTGAGATACATCAGAATCTCCCGTGACATTTTTTAAAAATTCAGAGTTCAAGGTATGCCTTCAGAGAAGGAGATCAGTGATCTAAAAGGGACCTCAGGAATATGCATTTCTAAAAAAAGGGACCTAACCTAAATTTGATACAAGTAGTTCATGGATCACACTTTGATGGACACTGCTCTAATGCTTCAATAATCATGCCCAGAAATCTCTACTGTAAACTCTGGACACTGAGCTCCTTCTGGATCTTCTGAAATTCTATTTATCTATTTATATATTGGGACAAATATTTATCTCTTTCTTATATCCAAAGGTGGATTTGAAGGTTAACAAGGTAACTTTGGAAATAAGCTTTGACCTCTCTTTTCCAGAGCCATAATAAATATGAAAGACAGTGTTAATATACATATGGACAGCTTCTATATTGCTTGAATTGCCTAAAACTCTTCTTAGCATTCACTATTTCCTGATGATGACCCATGAATGAATAAGACCTCATCAGTGTTTTATTGTCTGCTTTCAGGAACTGGAAATGTAACTGTTAAATCACTGCTACTTGTTCTGAGTAAAGTTCTTATAAGGGGAATAGAGGAGAAGTTCTTGAAAAGTCAAACAAAACGCTGTCTGTAACTGCCTGGCTTTTCAAAAACAAGCTTTTCTGATTATAAAAGATCCATTTTGAGGAGTGCCAGCCAACAACACAGCCCTATTACACACATTGTGTGGTTATAACATGGTCTGACACTAAGGTCGGTGGAATTTCAAAGTGAGGGAAGCCTGGGAGACTTGCCAACCAGCTCTTTGAAAGAGTGGATCCTTCAACCTGGTCCAGGTCCTCACTTTTCTCTTTGCCATTAGCCACTGCACTCTGAGTGCAGCTTCTATCACATCTCTGAAACTTCTTTCTGGGTTTAAGAATGATTCCTGTTAGCAGTGGTGTCCTTCTGTCATTATGCATCTTAAGTGCCATATCTGTAAACCCTTCATTTCTAAAGGTTGCTCCTTGAAGCTTTTTCCTCCCTTGCTTTTGAGATCTCGACTCTCTTCCACTTCACATTCTCCCACACTGGTGGTTACTTTTAAGTCTTTACTGACTCTTCTTTCTATTTGCGTTAGTGTTTTTCGGGGTTCTAGCCTCGTTGTTGAGCAGGCACATCATCTCCCTTTCTTTAGCTGTAATATATTTGCAGTTGATTCTCATCTGTCAATCTACAGCCTATAACTCCCTCTTGAACTCATTTTTCCAACAGCTTCTAGAATTTTTCATTTGTTTGGCATATGGACAACTAACATCTAGCAGGTCCAAAACTTGGGCTTATTGTTTCCTCCTCCAGCCCTCTTCCTTCTTTTCTGATCTTTATTTATTAAAGGTATTATCATCCACTAGAGACTTTGCCACCATGCTCGATCCTTCACTTTTGCATTTTTATCACTTCTTCTCCACCTCTCCTATCACTGTCCTGATTCAGGCTGCATCCTTTATCATCTAAGGGCTGTTGTAATATTCCAGTTTCCCTGCCTTCAATTTCTCCTCATCCAATTTCAAGAGTCACCCTGTCACAATTCTTCTAAAATATAAACCTGTTCATGTCTACTTAAAACCTTTGATGTCTGGTGCATACATTATATGACATAAAACCCCACTATATTATATAAAACTACATTATATAAAAACTATTATTAGCAGAGTTCGTAAGAATTTTCACAGTCTGGCACCAGTCTTCCTTTCCAGCCTAATCAATGATCTCCCTCCGAGTAATAGCATTTTTTTGAGTGATGGGTACTTTAATTGTAATAGAAATTACTTAAATGAACTGTGGGACAAGTATGAACAAGAAACTATTATTAGTCTTGTTTTGCACATGAGGAAAGTAATACAAAGAAAGAGTTAAATGACTTGCCTGAGATCACGTAGCTAGCAAAGGATGGAGTGCCAGGGAGGAACTAAGCACTCCTTAGTCACTTTGCTACTCTGCCTTTACAGAAGTCACACTGAACCACCTCAGGTGACTGTGCCTTTGTTCATGCTACCTCCGTGGCTTGCATTGTCACTTCCTTGTCAAAGATCCTGTGTGTACTTCAAGGTTCTACTTAGAAGGCACCAAGTCTGTAAAGCCTTACCAGACTTCTTGCAATTAATAGCTCCCCTTTTTTTTTGGTTTGGGGGGGTCCTCATCCTCTAGCATCTTGTATATACTTCAATTATAATATTGTATCACTTTCTGTAAAGTGAGCTTCATGATGTGTCTCTGCTTAATTCAAGTGAACTCTCTGATGACTTTATATCTTAATCATTTTTAAGTCCCCATTGTCCAGTACATAGCAACACCTTGGGAAATGTCTGCAAAATGTAGAAGGAGTAATATTTTCATAATCTCATTAGATTATTATTGGCTAATCCAAACATTTCTTCTAAGTAAACTAATTTCAGGTATTAACGTATAAGCATTGAGGATTCTCAGTAAGCTGCTCAAAGTTTATTAATGATATGCTATGAGCAGGTGTTTTCAAGAACTTGAATTGAGAATACCTAGAAAGTAGTTACTTCTTTGGGAAGCACCAAGAGACCTTGACAGAGGTATGATACAGTCAATTGTATTGATAAGACATTTTTCAGTGATGAATAACAGAAAAGCAGACTCAAACAATAAAGAGCACTTTTTGCCTCATTTTTTTAAAAAAGAACGGTGGCAGGAATAATTTGATTTTGTAAGGATAAGATGTTTTTGTTTTTTCCTTTTTGGTTCTAATTTCTTGGTGTTGCTTCTATTTTCAGCAAGCATCTCCTCTTGTATCCCCGAGGCTTGCTCATTCAAACTGAGGCAGGGGGTTGGGGTGGAAGGTGAGGCGGGGGAGACAGTGTGTGTCTCTTTACCCAGAAGTCAATAGGATTCAGTCTGTTTGGATCAGTTAGACCAGACGTATCCCTAAAAGTCAACTGTAGTTGAAGGATGTGATTATAATAATCAAAGTCCTATGCCACACCCCACCCAAAGTCTCGTGTGGCAGCAGCTGTTCCCAAACAAATAGGCTGCAGGGAGAGAAGGTGGACATTTTAACAAAGGCCTGGTGGCTGATACCAAGCAAAGGGCACATGGATGATGAATGACCAAAATCAGTAAAATGACTCATGAATGATCTCTGTGAGAATGGATCAAAAAAGACAGGGAAAACGTGTGATCCGGAGGCTGTTGTCATGCCTCCCAAAAAAGACAACCCGGTCCCATTTCTGTGGAAGAGTAGGGCACACTATGTAATATAAGAAAAGTTCTTATCATTCTGATCTTTGGGAAGGGAGCTGAATTGGATATTCTCTGCTCTTTGTCATGGAAGGCTGGGCTGCATGGTGTGTATCAGTGAGCTCTCCAGTTTCAGGAGAGGTTCAGCCCATGGGGAGACAGAAGGCAGGAGGAGAATGAGGTTGGGGTATGTATTGCGCTGGTACCTCCCTGCTGGGCTGTGGATTGGCTGTGTCCCTGCTGTGCCAGACAGCCTTCTGTCCACACCTACTTTCTCTGGATTCTAAACCACTTCCTCCCTTTGCCTTCTCAGATCTTGAAGATGTTGCTCTTCCTGGGGTTCTGTATTGCTGATTTTGCTAAACTCTGCCCACACTTTTGTAAAGAGTCTCTTTATTAAACTGATCCCAAATCACCCAGTTGGAGTATGCCATCTGTTTTCTGCCAAGACCCTTACTGTTACAGTGGGTAATCATTTCTCTCCTAACATGTTTTCAATCACTGCAGTGACACTTTTCCAAAATAGAATGATCATGACAATCAGTCAAAGGTAAATTTTTTAATTGAAAGAAGGCAACATTTCTCCAGTCAATTTTGTGATTGGGTTGCCATCACTTGTGATTGGGTTGCCAAGTCAAAGGATTTTCAACTTGAGGACAAAAGAGCAGTTAGAGAGTTTTTCTAATAGTTGTTAAGCAGGTTAATTAATTAATTTATTTAGAGACTGAGTCTTGCTTTGTTGCCCAGGCTGGAGTGCAGTGGCGTGATCTCGGCTCACTGCAACCTCTGCCTCCTGGGTTCAAGCGATTCTCCTGCCTCAGCCTCCTGAGTAGCTGGAATTACAGACATGCGCCACCACACCCAGCTAATTTTTGTATTTTTAGTAGAGACAAGGTTTCACCATGTTGGCCAGGCTGGTCTTGAACTCCTGACCTTGTGATCCGTCCCCCTCGGCCTCCCAATAAGCAGGTTCTTTTAGTTTGCATATTCCTATGCAAATTGGTTAAGATTTCTCTTGGCTCCTCTAACTACAAATAATAAATAAATGCAAACGTTAGTTTAGAAACTTCAGTTTTTATAATATTTTATCAAGAACATTTATTGTCGATAATATTAGTATAGTTTTTAACTGCTAAAGGCAGAATGTTTGTAGAGTTATGTAGTCATGACAATGGTATTTACCATTCAAATTACTGATATAAACTTTTCTATCTATACAACTTAGTATAAATAGCAACCCCAAGAGCAGATTATCTAGAGTTATGTTAATATTCTTTTAAGAAAAAAATAATAAACTTTTTATTTCTTTTGTGCTGGGATTTAAATCCTTGAAAATGGCTCTACAACGGAAAATACCAATGATCAAGAATCACTAGCTTGTGCCATTCCATTTAGTGCTGACTGAATTCAATTTATTCCCCTTGGTTTCCTAGTTTCTTATTTACATTATTTCTGATGTCATTAAAGTTAGAAATATTAATTGTGTTAATATTTTAAGGTCCTTCTTCAGTGTAGGAAACTGTACATTTTAAAATTATTATTACTGTATTAGAGGTGAGGTCTCACTCTGTTGCCCAGGTTAGAGGGCAGTGGCACAAACATAGCTCACTGCAGCCCCGATCTCCTGTTCTCAAGTGATCCTCCTGCCTCAGCCTCCTTAGCAACTGAGTTCTAGGCAAGTGCCACCACACCTGGCTAATCTTACAGTTTTAAGTGCTTAAAAATGACTTTTGAAATAAATACTTGGTTTCATTTACTGTCTCAAACCTGCAAAGTTGTTCCTGTCTCAGGGTTTTATATTGAAAACCATGGGTTTACAGTGATATCTCTAGGTCTAATTCATACCACAGGGTTCATTCTCATCCCCTCCTTCTTTCTTCCCTTCTTCAGCAGTAATTTGGCTCCCATTATCTTTAATATGTTTACTTATTTGCCTAAACCTGTTCATAGGCAAACACCTAACCCTATTGGTCTGCTGGCCCATTTGAAATCCCTCTTTGTTATGTCCCAGTCCCTGCCTTCCCACCCTCCTCAGTGCCTCCCCTGTGGCAGGACTTTCCAACTGAATTGGAAGAAAGAAAGGAAAGAAGGAAGGAAACAATTCATCTTTTAAAATGAGGTTATAAAATTACTAATGTTTGGGACAGGATTTTGGATTAAGGAGTGATGTGTTTTATAAGCTCTAAAGTTATATTCAATGGTTATTTGTACTCTTTTTTTTTTTTTAGTTTGAGACTGAGTCTCACTCTGTCACCCAGGCTGGAGTGCAGTGGCGCCATCTTGGCTCACTGGAAGCTTTGCCTCCTGGGTTCATGCCATTCTCCTGCCTCAGCCTCCCGAGTAGCTGGGACTACAGGCAGCTGCCACCACGCCCAGCTAATTTTTTGTATTTTAGTACAGACGGGGTTTCACCATATTGGCCAGGCTGGTCTTGATCTCTTGACCTTGTGATCCGCCTGCCTCGGCCTCCCAAAGTGCTGGGATTACAGGCGTAAGCCACTGCACCCAGCCTGTACTCTCACACTTAATATAGCATTCACTGAATAAATTAATAGCATGAAATTAGTAAGTAAACACCCCCGAACTGTAGTAGAGCATAAATACTAGTTTGGTATCTAATTCTAAATGTACTACCTAGATCACTAAGAATTTGAAAAATTATTTAAGTTCATTCATTCATTTATTCAAGAAACACAATTTAAATACCCTCTTTGTCCCAGAAACGATCCTAAGAGGTAGGGATATTAAAATTAACAAAATCGACTTGATCTCTCCTGTCATAATGATGGGGGCTAGCTGAGAAGCAGACGCCTAATGAGCAACAGCAATAACATAGGGCAGGTGCTTTGTGACAGCTCTAGAGAGAGCTCTGAGAGCACACTAGAGGGGTGCACAATCACATCTGCAGGGGAGCTCAGGACTTTCTGGAGAAGATAAGCATTAGGCTGCAACCTCATGTAAGTAAGAGTTAGTGAGGTGACAGGAGAAGAGTATTGGGGGCAGAAGGAGCAGAATGTGCGAATGGGAGAGAGAGCATGTTGTGTTTGAGGAATTAAATGGAATTTGAGGTGGTGGGTACAAATGAGTGGCAGATGTGGAATAAATTTGATTGGGGTTATCAGGGGTCTTGTGAGTCTGTTAGGAGCCTTGGGCCTTACTCAGACAGTCATGAAAAGTCAGTAAAGAATATGAAAGTGATGCAGTGTAAGCATTTCTCTGACTTCCCCACGGAGAAGAGAGTATGGATTAGGGCAAGATGGCAAGACTGGAGGTGCAGCAAGAGCACAGATGCAATCACAGCCATCTAGGGGAGAGATAGTGAAGGCATGGCCTGGGTAGATACCACAAGGATGGACAGAAGTGGATATCAACCAAAGAGATTTAGAGGTAGGCTCAACAGAAATGATGCCCAGATCTCTGGCACTGGCAAATTCTATTTAATATAGTAGAGGACATGAGTAGGTTGAGGTAGGTTGAAACTGGGGGCAATGAGAAAGGGGAGATGAGAAAATCATTCCCAAACATTTGCAAAATTAGATGTTTAAACTTATAGCAATAAAATTCTATTATTTTCTTATTTTGTTTTCATGTGGCCAAAGACAGAGCAATTTTAAAGCTGTTGGGAAATTCTCTTAAATATTTCCCCTTTCCTCTTGTGACTCAGGCAGCTAACCAATCTAGACTTCAGTTACTAATTAAGCCCGGGGAACAGGAAATGTTGTATTCCTCAATATTTAAATTGAAACTAAAGAAGGGGAGGTGGGGTGCTGGCAGAAGCTAGTAAATATGTTAGCTTTCATCAGCATGAAATAACACAAGATTTATCATTCCACATTTTATAACTTGGGTGATTTTAGATCTGCTGTGGCCAGGCTGACTTTATTGTCCTGTAATTCTCAATTCTGTGATTTGTGCTTTCTCTTAGCTTGAGCAACTCTCTCAGTTGGTTATGACTTTACAGTCGCTGCAGGGGAGTTGTTATACACAGATGGCTTTTAGGAGGGGAGTCAATTTGGTAGGCATTTTCCTTGATTACCATGCCTCCTCTCTGCAGTGATCATTATAAGAGTGAAGATTCTTGCATGTCAAATGGTGAAAATGTTTCCAGGGTCTTGAAAAAGAAAAGAACATTGCATTTGGCAGATGATCTCTGTATGACTATACTCTGATGAAAAAGCTGGCTTGTTCCTTTAATTTATTCACATAAATTTTTATAAGCAATGATAAAGCCAAACCAACATTGAGACACCAAAGGGAAAAGACTGAGCAGGATTTGCAGCAGTAAGTAGATATTGACTTGAGCATATAATTATATCCACCTTGTTATATGGTTTCATTTTCTTCTGTTGCAACCTTGCAAATAAGTACAAAAATCTTATCAGACATCACTTGTACCCATTTTTTTTTTAGTTAGTTCAACTGTGCTTGCAAGAGAACACAGGCTGAAAAAGAAATAAATACTTTTTTATTAGAGGCCAGTTTTATTTCTTTTCTTATATTAACTTTTAAATCAACCTTTTATTGCACAGTTGGTGTAAGTTTATTTTAGAAATATCAGGAAATGCAAGCCAGTGTTTTTCACCTAAATTCGTCTGAGTCTGAGGAAAGGCCTGGTCCATGTGGATAATCTTTGAGTACAGAGCTACAGAAGATAAAATGGACACCATCGACCAGCCTGGTTATTTTACATTCAGATCTTACATTTTGTGATCTATAATAACAGAAAAGCTGTGCCACTGTGCCTGGGTGGACTTTTTCATGAAGATTAAGGGAAAAAATTTGGTTATAATGAATAGTTCCTCCAGTTTGACTCCAATCAAGCAATGTTTTCTAATTAGCTGTCAAAAGCAGACTTTGCTGCCAAATTTTGAGAACCTAGAGCAAAGAAAAGTATATTCCTGTTTGAAGAAGTCTCCTTCTTGAGGTATACAAATAATACCAAGTATTGAGCATTTACTATGTATCAGACATTGTGCTAAGCATTTCATGTGTATTTTATTTAACCCTCATGTAAAGCCCTTGAGGTAGGTATTACTCCTGCTTTAACAGAAGGGAAGTTTAACTACCGAAAGATGAACTTGCTCCAGATCACAAAACTTGTCCTCTTCACCATGAGGCTAAGCTATTTTCCCTCTTCCCTTTCCTCTGTCTTACTTTCCTCTCCAGTATGAGAATGGGTCCATCTTGTCTAAATTAGAATAGGCATTTTTTTTTCAAATTTCAGTGAAAAATAGCTGAGATAAAGACATTCACTTCTTGAACACCTGAACATAACCAGTTAAAGATCCTGTAGTTAAGGGAATCATGGCAGGAGAGAAAGAGATAAAGCACTCCGTCTCTGCTCTATCTGAGGTGGAGCCAATTTAGGGTTCCTGTCTGGAAGAGATAATTGATTTTGTCCCTCTGGCCAGACAGTCTGTGGTATGTTCATACAATGAATGTTCTACTTGCCTGTCTTTTCATTTACTCCCCACTGTGATTTTACTTCAGGTTCATGAATTTCCACATAGCCTTGTTTCCCTTTTCACAAGTGTACATCTTGGAACGGGGCATATGTATCCTTTCATCTCCACATTGATATATGCAGTGTCCTTCCTCCAAATCTTGTTCAAATCTTGAAAATAATATTTAATTACTTATAGTTTAATTCTGAGTTTTCTCTGATGACTGCATTTTATTTTTGCATGTATTAGAGATATTGAGTATTAAAATGATTGTTTTCAGACTGTTTTCTGTTTCCCTGTTAATTTCTCAGAGAAATCACTTTTTTCTCTGGCTCCTCTGTTATTCTCTTGATCTCATGCTAAAATAACAATTATAGAATGCCTTCAAAATGATAAATATAATGATAGTAATGTCATACACTTTACAAGTTTTTATGTTTTATAGTATGTGAGGCCTGGAAATCTGCATATTTAACAAGCATTGCAGATAATTCTGATCCAGGATATCTGTGGACCATATTTTGAGAAACACTGTTCTAATGGACCTTATTTCCATTTCCTATCCTGCCATTTAGACCTCAGATTATCTATAGATTTGGATCCCTGCTATGTCACTTTCCACTTCTATGTCACTTTTCACTTCTATGTATGCGAATAGCCTTGAACAACTTTAAGGAAAAGGAAAACCACCAAATGTATGTTAAAAAAGTTATTTATCATGATATTGAAGCTTATGTTCCTCCCATGCAAATAATCAATCATCTGGAGAAAGTATCTCATTTGAGCATGAGAACCAGAGTAGCTTCTGAACCTAAATTCAGAAGAGCCTGCTGGACTGCAATAAAGCACATTGGACAGATGGGTTCCATTCTTGATTCATTTACGAATGCTGGTCGCATGATTGAGGCCAAGGCCCTTTCCTTTCCTGAGCCTGTTTAAAAATGGTGCTAGATCGAGCTTTGTTACATTCTTCCACAAAAATAGAGTGGAGGAATGTGTTCAAGTCCCCAAAGAACTTTGACCACAGCTGGAAGGAGCCTCCAACTAGATAAAATTTCTTTGAAGTATCATGTTTTACTTTGAAAATGAGGGTGTTTTTTTTTTGCCTTCTACTCCATCATATATGCATAGTTACTTCAGTGTAAAAGTAATGTTTAAAATTAAATAGCATTGAGTAAAACTGGAACTCCAATGGCTTCACCTCCCACTGCCTCACGTCCCAGGAGTCTCTATAGTTGAGTTCGAAAATAGACTAGATGATCCTAAAAATTCTTTCCAGGTCTCTGATTTTATGATTTAAGAAAACCCTTTAAGTAAATTTGTCATTTGATGCACTGACCTCTACCTCCAAATCAGATGTTCTCTGATGTCTAGGGATTGAGAAGGTGTTCTAAAGGAAAAACATACTCACCTATAAGGTAACTGTCATTTTGAGATAAAGGACCCAGTGCTAAATTTATTGACCTGATTTACAAAGGGTTTTGTGATTCTCTAAACTCTCTTTGAGCTCTGTATGAATTCATTGGCCTCAAATTGAACTTGTACTTGCAAATAGTTATCAGAGTGTGGGTTTGAAGAAAAAAATTCAACTTGACATGAACACCCATGCTGGAATTGAATGCAACTAAAGTTTGTTGAGGATACTTTGTCACATTCATTAAATGTATTGATCTTTCTGTGTCTCAAATCACCTCTCTGTGAACTCCTTGGCCACTAATGATCCCTCCAAATTGGACATTTCTTGACCTCTTTGCTCTTAGAGAGAAAGATGATTTGATAAAAATTCTAAACAATTTGAATTCTGTTATCTTCCATAATAAAAGCTCATTATAGTTCTAGTGTACAACAGTGAACTTAAAATGAACTGCATTTAATTCTGTGGGGAGCCAAAGAGACACACACCACCACAGAGGGACATGTATTATCTTTAAGAAGGCAGCTGGTCCCTCAGGCACTTCTCCAAAGGGTGGCAGTAAATAGCTATGATCCTAAGCTAGATCCTGGTGAGATGCCAAGCCTCCAGAATGGACTCCACTGAACTAAATTCACAAGCAACTGATCTATAACAGAATGTCAGTTTATTAATTTATGTTAAATATAATTGATATGGTGGCTAGGTATGTATGTCTTTTGACCAGCACATTTGTACCTTGCCATACAAATGTATGTAAAAGCCAATTTATTATCGGCAGTTTGTTTGCTTGGTGAGTATGAAATTAAAGCATAAGTTTAGTTGAAAGATCTTGGTGGTTTCTAGGGCATTACATTATGATAGAATTATGATAGTGTGGTGCATTCAACTCTCCCATAGGCAGAGAGTGAGCTTGATTCATGTACTTAATGGGTCCTTATCATAGTGGACATGGGCGTGAACTCTGTACTCAGGCTTTCTGCGATCAAAGTCTGCCTCTACAGCTTACAACTGTGTGACTTTTGATGCTTTCTGACTCACTGACCCTCACCTTCCTCTTCTGTAAAATTCTGCTTCACTCTGTCCTATTATTTTTTATAGGTTTTAACTTGTGGTAGAAAATCCAATTTTTCTTATTTGCTGGTATTTGGAGTCGATCTCAGTGTCACCTCCCTGCAGCCACTCAAACCTCAAATTGAAATTTCACTGCCCTACCTATTCTCAGAAAGAAAAGTTGACTGAAAATTATCTCATAAAAAAACCCAATGACCCACTTTATGAACTGTTTGACTTCTGGGAGAAAAGTGAAGCCTTAGAGCCCAATTTCTTTCTAGATGGCCTCCAAATGCGACAATTACTAATAGTCAAGGTTTCCCAGAGAAAGGTTGTTGGAGGGGGAAAAAAAAATGCCAATTTCTACTCAGTGACTGATCTTAAGCCCTCATTAATCTCTCCATATTTCCCACAAATGCCACATGAAGCCATTGGAACTTTAAATTGGAATTTTACTGGCTAGTGTTCTTTCAGAGAGAGAAAGTTTGAGAAGGAAAATATTTCAGTTCTCTCAAGTTATCTTAGTGATCACTTAAATTTGAATAAGACAGTGAAAATCATTGACCAGCAACAAATAAGTCTCAATAAACATTTAGGAATCAAAAAAAGGGCTTGCCAGTCAGGATTTACACCATTAGATAAAGAGCAACAACTTAAAAATCCATGTACAATACATTGATTGATTAAAGTCTCTTAGGCCCATATAGAACACACTAAAATTTTGGAAGAAAGAAACAAATAAATAAAATAAACGCCTTTGCTGTCTTAATACATTTAACAAATATGTGTGGAATAGCTATTAAGTGCTGACAATATGGCAGGCACTGGAGATAACAATGATGAACAGAAATTGACTTGTCCTCATGGAGAGTACATCCTAGTAGAAGAATCAGGTATTATTCAAATGATAACTCAAGCAAATGTGAAATTTCAAATGGGATACATGTTGTAAGGAAGGCAGCTAGTAGGAATATTTGACCTAGAGAAGGTCAAGGAAAGCTCTCCCTGAGGAGGTCAACAGTGAGCTGAAATCTAACCTGAATGGAAGTGAACTAAGCAAAGAGCAGAAAGAAAAAGCTAACAGCTTGTACAGAGCTTGCTTGGTAAAAACTGGATGAAGTGAGTTCAGGAGACTAAAAGCAGGTGAGTAGGGCTGCAGGCCAGAGATCTTTGTTCTTAATCTGATAGGATTCATACCACCAATACAGAGATAACAAAAGGGTGCATTAACAAAAACATACCATGTATAATAGAAAGAAAAAGGTAGAAAGAAAAAGAAAAGAGAAAGAAAGAAAGAAATTACAGTGTATATTTATCATTTATAAAGTTTCAGTTTTTAATGGAGGAGAGCAAAAATGGTTTCCAAACTGTAAGAAGAGGTCAGTTTCAACAAATCAAAACTGTCTAGCATACTGCTTTCCAGTATAGAGGCTTACTTTCATTCCTCATATCATCCTTAGGCAAAGCTGTCAAAATCTTTATTCATTCTTTGGTTTCCAAATTACTTTGAGATTAAAGAACTATTTTTTTCCTCCCAATAGTGAAGTACCATGATCGCGATGTTGGGGTAAATTGCGTTCACTGCTAAAGTCCTCATGTCTACTAAGTGCCTGACACACAATAGATGATCCATAATATCTGTTGAATAAAATATCTGAAAAACATAAACTCCATCTTTCTGTTTTAATCCCCACCACTTTTGCACTCTTAAACTGGAAATACAGTTGTGACTAGGAGACTCCCTTCTCTTTCTATTTGCTATTGGAAGCATTTAATACCAGCCCATTAAGTTTGCTGGGAGCACACTGCAGTCAGGGTGGCCACACTGGAAAGCTGTTTGGGGAAAGGATTCAGGAAAGCAGAGGAGACCAAAAGGTGGGCTCAGCCTATTTAGGGCATGACTGGAGGTGACAGATTAGGGGAAGTAAAAGAGGGACAACTACTTCCAGGGTTAACCACTGTTACCCACTTGGTGTATGTCCTTCCAGACTTTTTACAAAATGCAGATATAAATTTTGTATTTCTATATTAATTTTCCCCAAACCCCAAAATATATTCTTTTTTTACTTATCATGAATTTCTTCTTATGTAGAACAGAAAGATCAGTTTCATTCTTCTGTTCTACTTACATATATTTACATATAATTTAAAATTTTTGTTTACTTGATTTTAATAAATATTGCGGTAACATTTCAGGGGCTTTGTTTTTAGTTAGAAAATTATAAACAGGAAAATGAAAATGGCCCATTATCTCAAAACCCAAATTATCCTTTTTGACATAAAAAAGCCATTCATGCTTATGGTGAAAAAAATCAAAGCAATAAAGAAAAGAATTCATAAAAACTGAATGCCTGCCATCCCCAGGTTCTCTCCCCCAATTAAACTACCTTTATAGTTTCTTGTGCATATTTACAGAAATAAAACTATACAATGCATATGTGAGATATATTTAGCAAAAGTAGAGCATACTATATACAACAGTCTACACCCTGATTATTTTCCTTAATAAAACATCATGGAATCATTCTGCATCTGTGAGAAGCAAGGATTGTGTAATGGTTCAGTGTATGAACTGTGGTTCCATGTAGCCTGGGTTTAAATCCCAGCTCTACTACTTACTAGCTTACTGTGACCTTAGGTGATTTAACTGTGAGTGCCTCCATGTTCCTATTTCTATTAATAAACTGAGGACGTAAAAGTTCCTACATTATAATGTTGCTATAAGGATTAAGTGAGCTAGTCCACAAAATATATTTTCAACAGTGCTTTGCACATACTAAACTAGATATATTAGTTGTTAACCTTATAGCAACATACACTATTACATCACTTTATTATATTAGCTATTCCTGTTTTTGTTATTCTGTCAAAACGTAGAGATCTACATCATTCTTTTGTATTTTGCGTAAAAAACTTTCATTATAGAAAATTTTAACAAACAGAAATGAAGAGAATAGTACAAAGAATCCTCATATACCTACCACCCTGCTTCAGAAATTATCAACACTTTTGACAACTTGGTTCATTTATCTCCTTCACTTTCTTTAATGGAATATATTAAAGCCTGTCCCAAGTATTGTTTTATTTTACTTGTAAATACTTTTCAGTTTAAAAACTGAAAATATAGCCTCTATGCCATTATCCCATTACATGCCATTATCACATGTAATATAATTCCTTGATATTTTCGAAAACTTGATATATATTCAAATTTCTCTGGTTGCCTCAAAAATGCCTTTTTATAGTTGATTTATTCTGGTTTCAAGTATAATCCATACATTGCATTTGATTGTTATTCCCTTTCTTTTTTTCCCCAAAACAGTCTCCTGTCTTCCCTTTCTTGCTCCCCCACCTTTTTTTTTTTTTTGCCATTGACTTCTTAGAAAAAATGGGTCTTTAATAATCCTTCGTATTTGGGGCTTGGCTCGTGATTTCCTTCTGAGTCATTTAACTTGTTTGTCTGTTCCCATATTTCCTGTATCTTGGTAGTTATATCTAGAGTTTTGGTTACTCGTACTTCCTAAGTGCCACATTCTGTTGTCCCGTGGTAAGACTCATCTTTCTAACCATTAAATGCTGTTACACTGGATGGACACACCATAATTTATTTAGTTGTTCCTTATGGATAGTACCACAAGAATATCTTTGTATACTAGTGTAAGTATCACTGGGAGTGAAATTCTGTGTCAAATGGTTGGCTCTAGATGTTGTTTATAAGGCTTATCAGTCTGAAGCCTTTTATCTTCCCCTTATTATGTTTCTAATTCTTTTTTGTTGTTATTATGGATAGATGGAGGAACATAAAAGTAAATTCAGTTAAACAGACTATGGCTAGAACTCAAATTGCAGAATTTTAAAGCAAGGAGTCTAATTCCAACAATTGCAAATGGAATACATACAAACAGGTTAGAAGGGTTAGGGCTGAGACGCAAGTCAGTGTGGTCCAAATGCACAGTGCAATCAAAGAGAAGGCACTATAAACTCTTAAAGTGGTATATTTTCACTCCCTTTTTTTCCTAATTATATATTTTTTTACATATTAGTTGTATAATTGAAAATAAAAAAATAAAAAGAAAAGCAACAATCATAATTTCATTACTTAGAGGCACATTTTGGCTTATTTCTTTGTAGTTTTTTTTCATTTAATACTAACATTTTTCATAGTTCCAATCATACCTTGTAAAAATACTATAAAATGTTCTTTTCACTTAACAGTATACTTTCTCCCAAATTATTAAGAACTTTCTGGAAACAATATTTAATAAATACTTAAAACACCACAGAGTAGGTTTATCATAATTAACTATATTACAATTATGAGATATTTATTTATTATTTACTAGATATTCCGTATTATAAATGCTTTGGAAATACAATTATGATTCAATAACTATTTATTGCTTCAATTTTTATAATGTATTTGTGCCAGACATTAAAGTTTACTTGTGTTTTTGATTATATTTTTTATAATACAAAAAGAGGAGGAAGAGAAAGAGGTAGAGAAGGAAAAAAGCAGGGTGAGATAGCATAGGAGGAGACAAATTATTCTCCTGGTCCAACAGTTCTCAAATTTCAATGTGCATAAGAATCACCTGCAGTGCTTATGAAATACAGATTCTTGGGCTCCACTCCCAGATTCTGATGTAATAGGTCTGGATGGGGCCAAAAGCTTGATTTTGTTTCTAAATCCCTGGTTGTGTCTGACGTAAATGGCGTGTTGTACACATTTGGGGAAAGTGGCCAAAGTCAGTTGTTCAGGTACTGAAGCTGGTGATTCTCTGCTACATATGTAACCCAAAATGGAAACCAGTTAATAGCTGGTAATGAATGCTCTATTTTGGGTGTGTTTACTCCTCATACCCCACATGTTATAAAAGCACTGCAGATTGTTCACCATGGCAGTTAGCCTGGTTGTATTTTATTCTCCGATTAAGGCTCCTTGTTCCGGCTGTCTTAGGTTTTCTTATCTCATTGCCTTTCTACTCCTTGGAAGACCAGCATTCAGCAATTTGGATTCTTACAAGTCAGGTTGCTATTTGGCTCTCTTACATGATTGGTCAAGATGATTTGTGGTGATGCTGTCAGGTATTCTGAGTTATGCAGTGAGGCTTTCTGCTGATTGAGTATGTGCTTTTGAGCAGAAAATGGCCTTTATAAATCTTTTCTTTAACAAGGGCTTCAAAAATTTGCTTCATTCATTGAAGTTCATAACTGTGTCCTCAGATTAATAAACTTTGTGCAGGAAAGATTGGTTGCTTGAAGCACTCCTCTGTCTTTGGATGCCACTGAGCACAGTACAATCTATCCATTCAGGCAAGGGGGCTTTCACATTTCTCCAGGATGAATGAAAGCAGGAAAAATCCAATGCCAACTATTTCCAGAGTTAAAAAGTCTCATGACTGATGGCAGACAGGTAACACACAGCTAGACACCTTCTGATACTATAGATATTTTAGTAGCAGAATGCTTAAAGCTAGTGCTG
The DNA here is from genome assembly GCF_028878055.3 of Symphalangus syndactylus. Taxonomy (NCBI): domain Eukaryota; kingdom Metazoa; phylum Chordata; class Mammalia; order Primates; family Hylobatidae; genus Symphalangus; species Symphalangus syndactylus. The sequence goes on from NC_072429.2 coordinate 41,329,140, forward strand.
TCTAATAGAACCTTCTGTGATGATGGAAACCTTCTATAATCTGCCATAGCCACTTGCCACATGTGGCCATTGAGTGCTTGAAATGCAGCTGGTGTGACATAGGAATTAAAATTTTAATACATATTACTCAACAATCTATATATTTAATGCAATCCCTATTACAATTTAGAGAACATTCTTCACAGAGATTTTTTAAAAATCATAAAATTTATGTGGAAACACAAAGGACCCCAAGTATGCAAAGCAATCCTGGGCAAAAAGAACAAATCTGGAGGCATTACACGAATTGACTTCAGAATATACTACAAAGCTGTAGTAATCAAAACAGTATGGTACTGGCATAAAAAAGGACATAAGGACATAGTGGACAGTGAAACAGAATGGAGAGCCCAGAAATAAATTCACTCACCTATAGCCAACTGATTTTTGATAAAGATGCCAAGAACACACATTGAGGAAAAGACAGTCTTTTTATTAATTATTATTATAGTTTAAGTTTTAGGGTACATGTGCACAATGTGCAGGTTTGTTACATATGTATCCATGTGCCATGTTGGTGTGCTGCACCCATTAACTTGTCATTTAGCATTAGGTATATCTCCTCATGCTGTCCCTCCCCCCTCCCCCTACCCCACAACAGTCCCTGGAGTGTGATGTTCCCCTTCCTGTGTCCATGTGTTCTCATTGTTCAATTCCCTCCTATGAGTGAGAACATGCGGTGTTTGGTTTTTTGTCCTTGCGATAGTTTACTGAGAATGATGGTTTCCAGTTTCATCCATGTCCCTACAAAGGACATGAACTCACCATTTTTTATGGCTGCATAGTATTCCATGGTGTATATGTGCCACATGTTCTTAATCCAGTCTATTGTTGTTGGACATTTGGGTTGGTTCCAAGTCTTTGCTATTGTGAATAGTGCCTCAATAAACATACGTGTGCATGTGTCTTTATAGCAGCATGATTTATAGTCCTTTGGGTATATACCCAGTAATGGGATGGCTGGGTCAAATGGTATTTCTAGTTCTAGATCCCTGAGGAATCGCCACACTGACTTCCACAATGGTTGAACTAGTTTACAGTCCCACTAGCAGTGTAAAAGTGTTCCTATTTCTCCACATCCTCTCCAACACCTGTTGTTTCCTGACTTTTTAATGATCGCCATTCTAACTGATGTGAGATGGTATCTCATTGTGGTTTTGATTTGCATTTCTCTGATGGCCAGTGATGATGAGCATTTTTTCATGTGTTTTTTGGCTGCATAAATGTCTTCTTTTGAGAAGTGTCTGTTCATGTCCTTTGCCCACTTTTTGATGGGGTTGTTTGTTTTTTCTTGTTAATTTGTTTGAGTTTGTTGTAGATTCTGGATATTAGCCCTTTGTCAGATGAGTAGGTTGCAAAAATTTTCTCCCATTTTGTATGTTGCCTGTTCACTCTGATGGTAGTTTCTTTTGCTGTGCAGAAGCTCTTGAGTTTAGTTAGATCCCATTTGTCAATTTTGGCTTTTGTTGCCATTGCTTTTGGTGTTTAAGACATGAAGTCCTTGCCCATGCCTATGTCCTGAATGGTAATGCCTAGGTTTTCTTCTAGGGTTTTTATGGTTTTAGATCTAACATGTAAGTCTTTAATCCATCTTGAATTAATTTTTGTATAAGGTGTAAGGAAGGGATCCAGTTTCAGCTTTCTACATATGGCTAGCCAGTTTTCCCAGCACCATTTATTAAATAGGGAATCCTTATCCCATTGCTTGTTTTTGTCAGGTTTGTCAAAGATCAGATAGTTGTAGATATGCAGCATTATTTCTGAGAGCTCTGTTCTGTTCCATTGATCTATGTCTCTGTTTTGGTACCAGTACCATGCTGTTTTGGTTACTGTAGCCTTGTAGTATAGTTTGAAGTCAGGTAGCATGATGCCTCCAGCTTTGTTCTTTTGGCTTAGGATTGACTTGGCAATGCGGGCTCTTTTTTGGTTCCATATGAACTTTAAAGTAGTTTTTTCCCATTCTGTGAAGAAAGTCATTGGTAGCTTGATGGGGATGGCATTGAATCTATAAATTACCTTGGGCAGTGTGGCCATTTTCATGATATTGATTCTTCCAACCCATGAGCATGGAATGTTCTTCCATTTGTTTGTATCCTCTTTTATTTCATTGAGCAGTGGTTTGTAGTTCTCCTTGAAGAGGTCCTTCACATCCCTTGTAAGTTGGATTCCTAGGTATTTTATTCTCTTTGAAGCAATTGTGAATGGGAGTTCACTCATGATTTGGCTCTCTGTTTGTCTGTGATTGGTGTACAAGAATGCTTGTGATTTTTGTACATTGATTTTGTATCCTGAGACTTTGCTGAAGTTGCTTATCAGCTTAAGGAGATTTTGGGCTGAGACATTGGGGTTTTCTAGATATACAATCATGTCATCTGCAAACAGGGACAATTTGACTTCCTCTTTTCCTAATTGAATACCCTTTATTTCCTTCTCCTGCCTGATTGCCCTGGCCAGAACTTCCAACACTATGTTGAATAGGAGTGCTGAGAGAGGGCATCTCTGTCTTGTGCCAGTTTTCAAAGGGAATGCTTCCAGTTTTTGCCCATTCAGTATGATATTGGCTGTGGGTTTGTCATAGAGGAAAAGACAGTCTTTTTAATAAATGGTGCTGGGAAAATTGGATATCCACATGCAGAAAATTGAGACTAGATGGTTATATCTCACCATATACAAAAATCAAATCAAAATGTATTAAAACCTTAAATGTAAAACTGGACACTATAAAATTCCTGGAAGAATACGTAGGGGAAATGCTCTGTGGTATTGGGCTGGGGAAGGATTTTAAAAATAAGACCTCAAAAACACAGACAACTAAGAAAAAATAGGCAAATGGGATTACATCAAACTAAAAAGCTTTTGAACAGCAAAGGAAACTATTAACAGAATTAAGAGACAACCTACAGAATGGGAGAAAATATTTGCAAACTGTACATCTAACTAGGGGTTGATCTCTAGAATGATATATAAGAAGCTTAAACAACTCAACAGTAAAACAAAACAAAACAAAAAACAAATAGCCCAATTAAAAAAACAGGCAAAAGATTTTAATAGAAGTTCCTCAAAACAAGACAACCCAAATGGCAAATAATATGGAAAAAGATGCTCAGTGTCACTAATCATCAGGGAAATGTAAATCAGAACCACAAGATACTACCTATTTCCTGTTAGAATGGCTACTATCAAAAAGACAGAAGAAAACAAGTGTTGGTGAGGATGTGGATAAAAGAGAAAACTTACATACTGTTTAGCGGGATTGTAAACTAGTATAGTTATGGAAAACATCGTGGAGGTTCCTGAAAATATCAAAAATAGAACTACCATATAACCAGTAATCCCATTACTGGGCATATATCTAAAGGAAAGGAAATCAGTATGTTCTTTGTTTTTCCATTTTATCACCTACTAGTCTATACAGCCCATATTTTTTGGTTCCCTTTCTTCATTTCTTCTCCCACAAGATACTTGGGGTCCTTTGTGTTTCCACATTTATGCCTCTCTATTCCCCTAGGATCAAAATATATTATTGAGTGAAACATGCAGTTTACAAAATCATATGTATTCTCTTTTGGTAAGTAAAAACTATGCATAGAAAACGTTCTTTTACAAGATGGGATTCTAGTTGATTTAAAATTTTTAAACTTCTCTTTGTTTTATCAGTTTTCTAGTATGTAGATAATACTTGCTTATTTAATAATTTTTTAAAAATTAAAGAAAACTTAAAATTTTTAAAATTCTCTCTTCCACAGCAAAGTTCTTGTAACTTCTACTTTCTTCTGTTTAATTTAGACTTCCTGTGAATGTGCTCAGGACCCCTCCATGCACCTACATCCTTATGAAATATACACCAAAAGGACCTGAAAAAGACATACAAAGTATAACAAATTTTCTTTATTCACCCTTTGAGTCACTTTATTAGGCCTTGAAAAAATACTGTGTCCTTATTTTCACGTGGGCCTTAAAACCAATATTTCATTACAGACTTTAAAGGGCCAGGACTAAGTTAACTGCCTTGAACTACACAGAAGTATCCTGGCCCCTATGGACTCCGAGGGAGGGACATTGCATCTTTTCCTCTCTTCCTTTGTCTTTTAAAGATGCAGAACATGAACTCCAGCTTTCCCTCCACATGGGAAATAAATAAAAGAGTGCCTTAGAACATTTTGCAAGATCGTGGAGAAATAGAGACTTTTACTCAGTAGTGCAAGGTTGAGAGTTCTTGGCAGCTGCATTTTGAACTCATTGCACAAAGTCCGTGAAATGATTTACTTCCCGTTGTATACAAATGAGCAAAATCACATACTTAATTTTAGATTCTTCAGCAGTGATATCATTTCTATTCTAGTTCTACTGCTCATAATTTAAAATGGAGAAGGCTTATCTGCATTCATTTCTTAGATCATTGCTTTGGCACTTTCAAGATTTTATCCAACCATGACTTTTATAACCTTGTGGAAATTGCAGTGATAAAGGATGCATCAGCAATTTTCAAACCCATTTCTTTTTGTGAAGCCATCCCTCAGCCTCCCTTAACAGAGTAATGGAGAGAACCACAGGTCTTTTTTACTGTCTTCATTTTTAAAGAGCTTTGTTTTGGTCAATGAGACATACACTGTGGAAACAAGTCCAACACAAACTTTGTACTATTTTTTTCATTGCACTTCTGACTAGATTAGATGTAAGGCAAGGGGCTGCTCTGCCATTTTATGCCCTAAAATTGGTTTCAGAGGAATTGGTTGTAATGGAAATGTCAAATCATTTAAATATCAACCTTTAAATACCATACAGACATATGGATGTGAACATTACTTTGCCCCTTCTTCGATTCTAGTATGTGACATGTCAGAACTAAAGGAAGAAGTGAAAAAGAGAAATAAACTATTGTTCTAGAATAAATGACTTAAAACACTTGGATATGGACATGATGAATGGAAGAGGACAATTGGCTCATCTTTAGAGTAAGGCCTTCTTTTCTCTGCAAGTTGGAGCCAAAATGGGATCTGCAGAACATAGGCAGCTGTGAAATTATACACTTGCCTCATTGTTCCTTCCATCCCACCTCTTCTCATGCCCTAGAGGACTCATTTTCCTTGACAGTAAGCAATTGTGAGTATAGCACTTTGCAAATCACTTCAGGAAGCTTGCCCTTTGAAATGTAATAATAATAAAACAACTCCTTATCTTGATGAGAGCAATAAAACCTACTTTTATGTGCCTAATATATACATAGTAAATAAATATTGAATTGAATTGAATTCTGACTACTGGGAAATGGACTAGGCCGGGAAGAAGTGGACTCAAGTCTCACTGTGTTCTTAATTAGCTGTGTGACTCTAAGAAAATCACTTAAACTCTCTGGGCTACAGTATAATAGTGATAAAAATATCTACTTTGTAGGAGTCTAAGGACATAATCTCCAAAAATTCTCTGAAATTATAAGGTGTAAATGAAAAAGATGAAACAGTGCATAGAGAGCCATTTAAATGAAGAGCAAAGAGTAATTTTTAACAAGTATGATTTAATCAATTGCATCTAAAGGAGATACATAGGGGGAAAAGGCACATATGTCTATATTGCAAATATGGCTCCTGGGAGTCCTGAGCCTACGCAAGGTCTATAATTCTGTGGAATGGCAGAGATGAACTTGTTAAATTCTGCCTAGAAAAGAAATCTAATGTCAAAGGGCTCTGTCAGACAAATGAGATCTTAGAAGAATATCAAATATTAGTCTTAGATCAGGGAAATAGCAAAATACTATTGAAATGACATTTTCTATAGGGAGAAAGTCATTTAAAGCCACTTCATATAGTGAGTTGGCTCTATTTACAGTCTGGAGGTATTTTGTCAGCCAGCAGAGACTTTCTCTATATGTGAAATTATAGGTTGTTAGATGTTCAACCATTTCTGTGATACATACCAGCTTGGTTTTCCCAACACAGTTAGCACAGAAGTAAAAGAAACTAACATTTGATAGGCAACTACCATGATAAGCCAGATAAATTGCATTTATTATGTTGTTTAATTTAGGTAGGTTGATTGAGTTAATTACTTGTCATTTTGTGAATGAGGAAAAAGGGACTCAGGCTTAGTAGTTTACTGGTGAGGAGGGGGCGAGGTTCAGTCTGCCTTACTCCACAGCCCATGCACTTTTTAGTTGCACCAGTTTTTTCTCAAAGTATGCTCTGTTGAAAAGTTCTGCGATCAAATAATTTGTGTAAATGGTGCCTGCTCTAGCCCCTTTTTAGACATTTGCAATACCTATTAAAAGGTAAAAGGCTCAGCAAAGTCAAATAGTTAAGACTGTTAAGATATTTTTTACTTAGTTTTTTTAATTAGCATAAAATACACATTTCCTGTGTTTCTCAAGAAACACAATAACACTCAAGAAACACTTTTGAAGAAAAGATACTTGTGCACTATAGAACACAATATAAAAAATGCTTGCCTCTTCCTGTCTTGAGTGTAAGCTTGTTTAGTGAAGTCTTATCACCTGAGAGTAATTGTGGATGGGTCAAAGGACCCAAATAGGGACCACTTGTTTTCTAACTATATAACTTTGTTCATGACCATGAAATTTCCCATTTCCTTTTACTACAATAAAGACTTTTATCTATTAGAAGGGAAATAAAAATTTGAGTCCAAATTCCTATCTAATATAGAATCTCCTCAGTCATATAATCCACCAGTTTCAACTTCTATCACAGATACTTCTGTGGCTGATAATTTTACCAGCTGACAGCCTCTACAAGGCAATCTGAAAGATTTTGTGCATCTAAGACATGTAAATGAAAAGAGAAACATCCAATCAGTTGGTCACCTGAATTCTTGCTTTGACTAGCAATAGGCTGCTCAGATACTGTCAAATATACAAATATTTGGAATCCTAACTACAGAATTTCAGGAGGCATGACTGAATCTGTCACTATGTTAGTGATAATATGTAACTTGAACAAACATCAAAAAGAGGGAATACAGTATTTAAGAGGGAAATATATATGCCGGCTCTGCTTCCTACAACTGGGAAAACTTAGAAAAGTCACTAATCCCTGTAAGGTCCAGTCACACATGGGACTAACAATTGTGTGTTACTCTTAGAGCTATGGTGAGGAATAAATGAGATAATGAACATAAAACATTGAGCAAAGCATCTAATACCCAGTAAAGTGTCTATTTTTGGTCTGCTCAAAGAGAGTTATTCCACCTTGATTTTTAGTATTCAGAATACGAGAGAAAACAGCAACAATAACTTTGATATTTTCTTTCATGCTATCCCAATTATGTGGGGTTCTTCATTTGAGTTCAAGATATTGAACCCAAATGTATGATATAAAGTCTCCTTCTGTCTATACTGTTTTGGTGCTGGCATTAGAACTGAGAAATAGAACTCCCCATCAGCCCCAGATCTCCCCAAGTCATTAGGAACAGAGGAAAATAGGACTGATGCATTTTACACTGTCCCATTCCCACACTTTATACATGTCACTGGTGTATTGGCACTTAAGTTGGGGTGTTGTTGGAAATAGTGGTGATAAGGATAATAGTAATAACATATATTTAGTGTGAACCATGTGGTCAAGACCCATTCTAAGAGCCATTCTAACAGTACAGCTGTTATGAAAACCAGCATGGAGGTCTCTTAAACAATTAAATATCGAATTGCCATATGACCTAGAAATCCCATTTCTGGGTATTTATTCAGAAGAAATGAAATCAGTATGTTGAAGAGACATCTGCACTTCTATGTTCAATGCACCATTATTCAAAGTAGCCAAAATATGGAATCAACTCAAGTGTGCATCGACAGGTGAATGGATAAAGAAAATGTCATACATACACAATGGAATACTCTTCAGTCTATAAACAGAAGAAAATCCTGTCATTTGCAACAATATGGATTAACCCAGAGGAGATTATGCTTAGTGAAATGAGCCAGGCACAGAAAGACAAATACTACACGATCTCATTTATATGTGGAATCTAAAAAAATTCAAACTTGTAGAAGCAGAGAGTAGAATAGTGGTTACCAGGGATTGGGGGTAGGATGGGAATGGGAAGAGATTGGTTAAATGGTAGAAAGTTTCAGTTAGACAGGAGGAATGCGTTCTGCAGATCTATTGTACAACAAGGTCACTATAGTTAAGTTTTTGTATACTTGAAAGTCACTAAGAGCAGATTGTAAATGTTCTCATCACAGAAAATGATAAGGATGTGAGGTAACTGATTTGTTAATTAGCTTGATATAGTCATTCTACAACATATATGTTTACTAAAGGATCACATTGTACACTCTAAATACGTACAATTTTTGTGTCAATTGTACCCAATAAAAATGGGGAGAAAAAAAGAAAGAAGAGTCTTACATCGATGATCTTATTTAATACTTTTCCAAGCCCTATGAGTAAGTATTGTTATTCATATCTCTATTTGGTGATGAAGAAGACTTAATCACACACCTAATGAATGGTCTGGGTGGGATTAGAATACTTGTCCTTCTCACTTCAAAACTCATGCTTTTAACCACCACATTAGAGACGTAAGGCAAGACAGAGAAGGATAATGATGGTGATGATGATAATGATAATCATGCCAATAGACATTTATTGAGCTGTTACTACATGCCAGACATTATACTGCTTTGCATATATTTTGTCATCTAATTTCTACAACACTCCTGTGTGAGTTTCTATTAGTACCACCGTTTTACTTAGGAACAACTTAAAGACGCGAAATAACTTTCTCAAGTCTACATGGCTAGCAAGTGACAGAGCTAGGATTTGAATCAAGGTTCTTTGTGGATTAGCTATTTTTCTTAATGGTATAAAAGATTGAACAGTAGAAACAGGGCAGTAGATGTTGGTTAGCAGGTTGGGGCAGGTATTACACTTATTCTATGCCTAGATACAATGTTTGCGGATCTAGGTCCCGGTGATCCTTCTCTGCATGAGAGCAAGGCATCTGTACATTCAAACCCAGCACAGAGGCCTTGCAGAGCCTGGGGAAATGGCCTTGCCGATGCACAGTCTGCAGGGGCTGCACATTTTAATGAGCAATGAGCAATGGGCCTTCCAGATTCCTCGTCTTTCTTGTTCTCCTGGCCTAAGCTGAGCGAAGAGTCCTGTGAGGTGAATCATACTCTCAGTGAAGGATGAGACGATGGCCACTTGCCAAACAGTTTTCCAGCCTTTTCTTCAATTATCAAGGTTAGAGTTCTTAACTTTTACCCTTTGGAGGAAGTGCCTCAGCCACATGTGTCCAGCAAAACACAGCTTTTGACACTAGCCAGAAGTAAACAACAATTACCTCTCACTTGTCAAAACAGTCTCTTTTAGGGGAGAGAAAGTAACGAAATGGACAAGATTTTTTAGTCTGTGTCAGAACAGTCAAGGCCAGAGACACAGCATAACAACTCAAGGGGGGAATCAAGAGGTGTCCTTCCCCTACTTCCTCAATATACACAAGATCAGACAATGCACACGGGCTGCATGTATTAATGCCATGGAGGCATGCAACAAATGACTAGCATCCACATAGTGAGATAAATCAAAGAGCCCTCTCGGGTTGAATATATATATATATATATATGGACTTTCAAACAACAGCAGAATTAAAGCCCAAGGCTTCACTTTTCTTTCAAAGAATTTACTTCCAATTAAAAAACAAAACCAAAATGAAAGAACTTTTGAACTATACCAGGACCTGGAGAGGACTTTGAAAAAGCTAAGACTTTCTACATATTTGCTCTCTCCTCTTCCCATTTTTTCTCCACTCAAGATGGAGTATTAGCTGCCTACTTACATGGCATGGTTCTAGTTCAGGATGTCTGTGCTTCTCTTTGGACAATTATGACTATTACAGCTGCTCTCCTGCCCCCACCCACGACTAGCTTCCACTCACTTTTTACCTCCAGAAGGCTTTTTCTAAGTTAGTGATTGTGTTGTCGTTCACCAGCTCTCAATGCTTCAGTGACCTCTACTTCAGACAAGAAAAACTCCTGATTTCTTAGCCTACTCTTTGGTACCATTGCCAACCGGTTCCTGTGTTCGTTACCAGACTCTTGGCCTGTCTCTCCCTCCTTATTCTTTCTTCTCCATCTCAGCCACAAGAGTCTGGTTGCTGCTCTCCTTACTCATCATCATCCTTCCTGTCTCTCTCTATTTGACCAATTTCCTTTGGACTAACTTCTCTTGACTTATTTTCTATTTGGTAAACTCCTATTCATTCTTCAAGACACAGGTTAAACGCTGCCCCTATGGAACTCCTCCTCTGATTCTCCAAGGTGTTATACTTTTCTCATGAGTTTGTAATGAATTATTTAAATGTGATCCCAATGTGACTGGGAGCATCATAAGGTCAAACGTTGTATTTTTCTCACCATGAGCAATCACTATCAACTGGCAATGAATGAAACAATTTTATGTTAATACTTGTTAAGTAAATTGAATGGCGTTCTCTATCTACTGTAAATGTATTCTGCAGAGGGCACTGGACTAGGAGTCAGTAGTCTTGAATTTTGAATTACTCACTTGCTGTATGATCTGCGGCAAGCCCCGGCTTTCTCACCTGAAAAACAGGGATAATAGTACCCTCTTCTGAAAATCAGAGGAAAAATTGATGTGAAGATATCTGAGACATAAAGTAATATTCTAGTGCAAATGATCTGCTTTCAGTAAAGCACATCATTGTATAAAGCACTTGCTCTGGTCACAATAAGAGCAGGAAGAAGATTGAAATAAATGGTCGTCTCAGGCATTTTGATTATTACATAAAACGTGCTAATAGTTTAATCAAGACAGCACTAGGTAGGGATTAGATATTTCTCAGATATACTAACATAGACTTCAGGGCTTATGCTCAAATATCTCCTCATAGAGTCGTTTAGTGAACACCCAGTCTAAAGCAGACACATATTTTGTATCTTAACATTATTTTGCTTTTTTTTGTAGTTTGTGTGTGTTTACTGTTTGTATCTGTCACTATAATGTCAGCCTCATTGGAACAGGAACTTTGTCTTGTTCACAGCTGTTTCCTAGTGCTTAGAACAGTGTGAGACATAGTAGGCACTCAGTCAATATTCCTTAAACGAATTGTCATTCTCTGAGGACAAGTGACAGTATTGTTAAATTTCACATATAATCACGATTCTCAAGATAATTCAAATGGGATAATGTACATTAAAGTACTTTATAAACCATGAAGTTGTAATAACAGATTCATAATTGTGGCCCACTGAAAAATCCTGATCTGATTGTTCTTATGCCATCTTAACAACCCAAGAAAAATGAGAAAGACTGAGTTAGTTGTCTGTTTAGTGTTTGCTCATGTGTTCTCATTTCTTTGGAATTAGAGAAAGACTTTAGAACTAGTTTAAATGCTTTGACAAATTCAGTATGATTGCCTTTGGTTAACACAGAGTGGTAATTAAGTCTGCAATTATATGTTCAGATTTTCATATTTTTCTTGTATGTGCATTTTGACAGTAATTGAACAAGGCAGTATTTGCAATATCCATTCTGAAACTGTTTCGCAATATTTCATTACATGCCAAATTAATTTTTTAAACTCAAGTAGCAAATGAAAACTTCAGCATTGATCCAATTAATCCAACTGTGGGACCTTGTTGCTAATATGCCCTAGCAGGGAAAACAGAGGGAGATGTTGGGTAAAATGTCTAGAAAGATTAGGGATATAGTTGGGGGATGGAGGAGAGCCTGATAGTAAGCTTTATTTTTTATTCTTCTAAGTTACTCTTTTTTCTCATTAAACATCATTTGCTTCCTTGAGAATCAGCACAGTGGGAAGTTGAATAAACATTGATGAGGTATGCATCTGATTTTTGAAAAGACCTGGGGAAATTTAATTTTCCCTTTTGGTCTGTCTTGTGTGTGAGTGATAGTGACTTACTCTGTGTGTGTGTGTGTGTGTGTGTAGTTTAGAATGAAATGAAATGGCCCAAAGCAGAATGGCATTTTGATTGTCTATGGCTCTTTTATTTGTCAAGTATACCTGTATGCCTTACAAAGAGTAAGTGAATTAGAATCCCTTTCACTGTGATAAAAACTTGAGATGAGAGGTATGGAAATTCTCAGTGGAATATAAAATCCCTTTGCATATATGTGCTCTCTCTCTCTTGTGAGCTGATGATAGGAAAAGAAATCTGCTCTCTGTTAGGTGAGCAACCCCTTTATAAAGTTGGGCCTGTCTGCCAGCTTCCGTCATTATAGATTTATTTATTCATTTAAGCATTTAGTCATTCAACAAATAGTTACTGAGTATCTATATTGAGCCTAGGACTGTGACAAGTACTGAGGATACTATGAAGAGCAAAATCAAATCCAGTTTTCATCTCAAAGCGGTTAAAATCTAGTGGAGCAGCATGTGAAAATCACATAGCTCTCCAGATGTGTAGTGAAACTACAACTAAGGTAAATGCTATGAGTTGTTGAGCTATCTATGAGCTTAAAAATAGAAAATTTGACCTTACCAATGAGGTCCAAGAAGTCTTCCCTGAGAAAGTGATGCTTGCATTGAGATTAGGATGGAGGAGCTGAAGGGTTAACGTGTTGAATGAGGGTGAGTAGGTGATAGGTGGTGGCTGGGAGATGGGACATAATATGCAAAGGTTCTGAAATGGGAGTAATTATGGTTAAAGCAGATGATGGTAATGGGACGACAGGGCAAGAAGAAGCTGGAGAGATTGGAAGGAAATGATACATGGCAGCCTTATAGATAATAAAGTTAACACTTTTGGGGTGCTTATTTTGTTCTGGTCACTCTTCTAAGTGTTTTACCATATTAAGTCATTTAATTCTTATGAAATCCCATGAGGTATGTAAAATTATAAATTTCATTTTACTCACTAGGAGTCAGAGGCATAGTGAAGTTAAACAACTTGCTGAAGGTGAGTGGTAGCGTTTTGGAAGCAGTGGAGTCAGGATTTGCACTGTTTTGCTCTACAGTAAAAGCTCTTAATACAATATTACCCCTGAGGGCAAAGCACCAACTTTCTGGCTGTCTCTCTCTGGATTTGTATAATGACAATGTGTAGAAATTCAGAATTTCAGAGGCTTTAAAAACTTCAAGAAATTGCTTGAAAAATTCTGCATGTGCAATAAGTAAGATTATTTTGTTTTTTAAAACCTTTTTATTTTGAGATAACTGTAGATTTATATGCAATTATAAGAAATGATACACAGAGATCCTATGTATGCTTAACCCAGGTTCCCCGACTGGTAACCTCTTGCATAAATTTAGTATAATATCACAATCAGGAAATTGATGTTGGTATAATCCACCAACCTTATCCAAATTTCATAAGTTTTATATGTATTGATGTGTGTATTTGCATATTTATGTGTATGTATATATGTGTAAATTTAGTTTTATATGATTTTATCATGTGTGGGTTTATATAACCACCATCATAATGAAGAAATAGAACAGTTTCATCAGAAGGATTGCTGGTGCCACCCTTTTATAGACACAGCCATTTCCTTCCCCCACCAATACCTATCTAGATTATTTTTAAGGCAAACAGCTTATATATTATTCCATCATTGTTTGTCATATAAATCTAATCTAATTCTCTCATTATCATAGCACTGGCTGTACCATCTGGTGAGCATTCTTTTTCATCCTTGACATTGTTCAGTATTAAATGGTTAACTTAATGTATAAAGAGTGACTAATGAATAAGATACCTCAGTTGGCTTTTGATGAGCTATTACTATATAAAAATTGCACTGCAAATAAATGGGTAAAGACTTCTCCAAAAGAGAAAATCTTATTTTTCAAAAAACAGAAGTCATCTTTCCTGCCCCTGCCTTTACTGCTATGTACTCGTTACACTCTACGTAGCCTCTCAGGCACTGATCACGCCTTCTGGAGTCGTTGCAACGCTGAATACTACTTGCTATTTTTATCATTGGTACTGTTATTAGCCTGACATGTCTCCCATGATCTAGTTTTTCCATCCTCTAGAACATTTCCCACGGAGAAGCCAGAGTGATCATTATATAAATAAAATCTAGACATCTAATTTTCCTGCTTGAAATTCCTCAGTGGCTTTCCATGACTTCCCATGGCTTTCCAGACCAAGCCCCATCTTAGCCTGCCATACTGGGCTCTTCATGGCTCGGCCCAGCTTGCTCTCCAGCCTCTCCCTGTACATATATAGGAAGTGACTTGCCATCTTTTTCCCCTGGGCCATTGTGTATACATTCCAGACCCCGATGATGCCTCCTCTGGAAAGACCTCCCTAATTGCCCTTCGCTACGGGTTTTGTGTCGCTTCATTATGCTCTCTTGACAGTATTACAGAGTAATTAAGAGGTTGAGTTCTCAAATCAGGTTGATCTAGACTTAAATCCCATCTCTGCTACTTAGCACACATGTGACCTTGGATGAGTCCCATCACCTGAGTTTCCATTTCTACGTTTGTAATAATAAGGACTTTGTCATGTTGTAAAGATTGAAGAAAAGAACACATGTAAAAGCATCATGGCTGGCACAGAGCAGAGCTCAGTTAATGAGTGGCTTTTATAGCTATGATGGTGCTCTGGGCTTCCCTGCAGCACAGCACTAGCTGCACCAACTTGTGAGCAACTTACTTGTAAGGCCTGTGCTTTAGTGCTTTGACTCCCAGCCCCTTGGACAATGTGGGTGCTTAGAAGTAGACGAATGAAAGAAGTAGACCCAGAAAGAAAAGAAATGGATCAGGTTTCCAGTTGCTGCAGTGTCTGCTTTTTTTCAGAGTTTGGCCTTCATTGTTTGGCCTTAAGTCAGTTTTTAGAATGTCAGATATATCCACCTTTAAATGCAAGCCCCAAATTTATTCCAAACCCCAGTAGAAATGGTTATTGGTTTCTCGCAGTTGTTGCTGTGTGTTTTTTTGAAAAACATTCACATGCTTGTCCTTAAATCATTGAGTAAACTGAATCCTCTGAGTCTGAACAAAAGCTTAATTTTTGCCTGAGGAGAGAAGCACTGGGTTTAAAAGACAGAGAGAAAGCGAAAAAGAAAAAGCACCCAAAAATTGTCTCATGGTAACTGCTGATCAGATTTGGATACTGTGCAATCAAGTCCAAGAACAAGAAAGTTCTTAGTGAGCTTTCCCTGTTGCATCTGTAGAGGCGAAATGAAGAGATGAGGTGAATCAACCACCAAGGACTTCAGGTGAGAAAAACCCTCAACTCGATATTATTTAGAAATTTAAAAAGGCGATATCATTAAGGACTTTAAATTTTGTCCCACTCCTGGAGAACAGGGGTGTGTGTGTATGTATATCAGATTCTCCTAGAGATTTCTTTCACCCCAATTTACCTGCAAATTGCAAGGAGAAACTTTGCAAAGGGGATCCATCATGGTGAAGAAAGGAGCTGTGAGATTGGCCTAATTTAGTTTGAGTTCTATTTCTGCCCATCACTCACTCTCTGATGTTGGGCAGATCACTTAACCTTCTGAGTCTTGGTTTCCTCGTTTGTAATGCGAACATATTGAAATAATACAACCTGACTGGGAAGGTTGAATGAGATAACACAGCCCAATGGCATAGAATAAATGTTCAGTGACTAATCTCATTAGTATTTGTATTAATATTCGTATTGATATTAGCATTAGGATTGGTTCTGGTTACTTTTAAAGCTAAGAGAGGCAAATATAATTAGCTAACTTGCGTCAAACTCTTCCTATGTAACAGAGGCCATGGTAGGGGTCCAATGTGCACTGTGACACTTAGTCTCACAGTAAACCCGTGAGATAGGTATTATTTCTGTTTTTCTAGAGGAGGAAACTGAGGCTCACAGCCACCTTGTCCCACGCCGTCCAGAAGGAGAATTGCTGCTCAGATCCTATGACTGTAACCCGGAGTGGTTGGTTGGTTCCGAGTTATTCCAGGAAACTTGGATTGGAGCTTTCTCTGAGGGGACCTAGTTTTGTGGGTTTATGCACTTCCCAACGCATTGAATGAAGTCACTGGGACATCAAACACATCAGCTTATCAAACACATCAGCTTTTGAGCTTCCACGTTAGCAAGGGACAAACTTACAGAATTACCACATAGAGAACAAAACCACGTTTTCCCTCTTTGCTTTGCTTCTGGATCCGCGGCTTCTCTGAGTTACTAATGGTTTCTATTCTTTCTCGAATCTCCAGTTAGTTTCACTCTTTAGCTTAATTAGGGGAGAGTTTACCTTCATCTAGGGCCATCCTCTTGAGGCCTCTCTGTACCCAGGAAATGGCCAAATCCTAGCGCTCTGGCTGGAGTGCCCAGAGGCCACGCACGGATTCTTGTTCTGGGATCTGCACTCTATACCAATGAGGGGGGACGGCTGCTCTGCAGAGATGGGCTGAAAGCAAGTGGCAGAATCTCTTGGGGCCAACCCGTGACCCATTCCTGTGGATGCCACTTTGAGACTGCGACTCTGCCCAGTCCCTAATACACAAATGGTGGGTGAGGGAGCCAGCCAGGGAGGATCATCTAGGCTGGCACAGAGTGGTGTGCTTCAGAGGGCTCTGCTATTAGAGAGACTTCTGAGGGGAGCTGACCTGGGCTTTCACCCTATTTTGCAGTGGCTCCTTGACCCCTGAAAAACAAAAAAATCCTTTGAGAAGCAGCACAGATTTCTAAAGACATTAGCAGAATAAGAAAGAAATGTGAAATTCTCCTTCTAGGCATATACACCAGAAAAACTTTTGTTTTTCAAACAAAAGTGGTCATGTGCATGTGGAAACTAGTACAAGGATGTTTGTTGCTACGTTATTTATAATAAAGAAAAGTTTAAAGTAATTTATCATATGCCTAAATATAAGATAACTAAAAATATGCAGTGACACCTTCTATGAGTTGAATATTTGTGTTCTCCCAAGATTGGTATGAGGAAGCCCTAACTTCCTAGTGTTGCTAATACTGGGAGTGTTTGGAGAGAGTGCCTTTATGGAAATACTTAAGGTTAAATGAGACCATAGCAGGGGACCCTGATAGAGCTTGCTTTCCTGCCCCTCCCCAACCCAACCCCTGCACAGAAAGTAGAGGCCACAGCGAGATGGTGGCCACCTACCAGCTGAGAAGAGACCTCAGAATAAAACCTGCCATGTCTACACTTTGATCTTCCCAACCTTCAGAAGGATTGTGAGAAATAAATTTTTGTTGTTTGAGTCTTCCAGTATGTGGTATTTGTTACAGTGGCCTGAGCTAATACGCTCCCCTTCCTTTTTAAAATGAGAAGATCAAAAAATGGTTTGGGGCCAAATTGAATATATGAACTTTGTTAGGGATGTGAAAAGTCAACTGTTTATTTAAAATGTTAGCGACACCTATTTAAAATTACATGTTTTACAAAATAATAATTTAGAAGTGTTTTTTCCTCCAGTTGCATCTGTTAGATGATGATTTGACTTAACGTTTCTCCCATGTGTCTTTGACGTCATGTTTCTCATATAAAAAGAACCACTTTCTGAGTCATATAAATTGTACCCCAGGGCATGTGATACTCAGTAGCTTACAAATCAGTCTACAACACTTTGTCTAGAAATTCTACCCCAACTACAAGGATCCATGTCTTAATATTAAGATGGCTGGTTTATTTGTCTTGCTATATATTTGCTCTCCACAACCTGACCAACTACTGTATTGTTTTAAGGTGATCTTTAAAGGGTTTATACATAATGGCACACAACACTTGCAATTATTTATAAGTGATTACCTAGTCCATGTTAAATTCCTTCCTTCCTCCTTTCTTTTCTCTCCTCTTGTTTTTCTTCTCCTTCTTTTTCTCCTCCTCCTTCTTCTTCTCCTACTCCTCTCGTCCTCCTCCTTTTCTTCCTTCTCTTACTCCTTCTCCTCCTCCTCCTCCTTTTTCTTCCAAAGATAATATTGCTTCAAGTTATTTCTGGTAATGTATCTTCCCCAGCAATGTCGTGTGGTTTGAAATAAAGTAAATGCAAGATCGCACTGTAATATGAAAGACTTTGTGAAGTCTAATGTATGGGTACTTCTTTATCTGAGTGATACTTTTGGGGGCAATGTTGCATCATGTTCTGGCATACACGCCATCATTTGGGAAAAGAAAAAGAAAGTATATTCATATAATGAAATACTATACAGAAGTGAAAACATGAACTCTTCTCGGTCTCTCTGTGCCTCTGTTATTTTCTGTCTCTTTCTTTCTCTCTCTCTCTCTCGTGTGTTTGTGTGTGTGTATGTGTCCCTGTATCTATGGATAGATACACAGTGTAACCGATAAAACACATTGCAGAAGCTACATGTAGTATGACATTTATGCAAATAAAATACCTAAAATAATATAATACAGCTGCTGTTTGATGTATTTATATGCATGTAAAAATGTAAAAGGGACTGGATAGATATAGTTCAAATAAATGGTCTTGAAGAAAGGAGAGATGAAGAGACTGGGAATTGGGACAAAGAAATTTTATCTTAATTTGCAATGTTTTATTTCATTTATTTAAAGAAAAAACTTGAAGCAAATATGACAACATTTTAATAGTTTTTATCTTTTGATGGGAGGTATATGTTTTAGTCTTTTTTTATATTTTTAAAATTTCTCAACAAATGAATTAATTAAAGAAATGAAAAGCAGCATGGCAATTTTCTTTCACTGGTAGAGAAACAGGCTGTATTAGAAGGAACATAAATTGAATGATGTTAACATTTTTTCTAGCAGGGCACCTTTCTATGGTCAAATACAAGTTGGAACTGGTGCTTTCTATCCATATGGTAAATTAAGACTATGTTTGTCACCAACCGGGTTTCAGAGAGAGGAGGATTGATCTGGTGTTGGCGTTGGGGAAGTAAAGCAGTATTCTTTGAGGAAGTAAAGCAGTATTCTTTGAACTTTGAGCCAAGAGGATACCTGGCTGTGACTAGTTTCTCTGCCCTACACAGTACGTGGGGTCTGCTCCAGGCTGCATTTCTTGCCATCGCCAACTACCTGTTCCTTGAAGAACAAAGATAGGAATTATGAGGCAGAATTGGCAACCTGGTGGTCCTTGAATGTGTCCATTCCAGATATACCTTATATATATGTATAATATATATGTGTGTGTGTAATGTATACAGCCTACACAGTGATTTTAAAACTGACTCATTTAAAAATGGGGATATTTTACAACCACACTGGATCCCCATGTTGTACATGGCAGGAATTGATTGCAGCTAATTGGAGTCTGCTCCAGTTTTCCACAGAGCCCCTTCTACAATCAGCTTCATTCAAGCATTAACAGGCCCCTGTAGGAATTTGAGCATGCTGCCCCATGTAGAGTAACCATGTGACAGGCAATAGCTAAGACTCTGGGATAGATGGTGCCAATCTTTCACAGAAATGCTGGCAAAGCATTATACAGGAAAGTTCATTTTAGCTCCCCACTGTGCCTCATTATAAATGAATGGTCGGAACATTTAAATATGCCACAGAAGAATGACTAGGATCTCAGCAACTGGCAATTCTTCTTTCTCTCCAGCCTGAGATTAACTAACTGACATTCCTCATCTTTAATTTCTGTGAATTAAACACTGCCGTAGATTTGTTAACTCCCTGTCAACTTAGAATCTATATACACATTAGCTAATTATGTCCCTTGGGATATAGCGGGGCGGGAAGGGGGACTCTTTTGCCTGTCAAATGGGAGCACGTTTAATGCACATTGTGCTCAATTATATATACTCAGAAAAGAAACAAATGAGTAAAATAAGAATGTGGTCCAGGTTAATAGAAAGTTTATTTTTATGTATTCATTCAACATATATTGAGTACTATGTTCCCGGCATTGTGCTAGTTTCTAGGGATGAGATGATAATATGAAAACAGGCAATCCTTGTCTGCTTGAGGTTTAAATTCTAGTAGGAGAAGGATACTAAAACATATTTATACAGTTAATAATTAATTAATTACAACACATTGTATTTATAGGAAACCCAGAATGTCAAGGGAGGGTATAACATTGGGAATCAGCCCCGTGCCAGGTGGCTGGGCAGGTTCCTGAGAAAGGCATGGGATGGGTGTATGGGAAGCTGGCTGCCTGAAGAGAGAGAGGGGGAAGGACATTCAAGGGGATGAGAATTGCAGGTGAACAGATGAGGCACAACACTGTGTGTTGGGAAACTGAAGAAGGCTTCTGCGTGCTGTGGTTCGGCGTGGGAAGGGGAGAGAGGTACAAGATGAGACCTGACAGATACTTTGAGGGAAGCTTGGCAAGGGCAAGGATTTAAGCTTGTCATTTTTACCTCTTTGTTGCAGATATTTTTATTTATAGAGAGGATTTCCTGCTTTTCCCTGCCTTTACCATCAGTTCAGATGACGCAGGAATGGCTGCTATTGAAGTCACTTTAGACATTTCAGGGGAAATGCCTCCAAATGTTATGTCCTGTATGCCAGGAGCAATAAAGAAGAATGCAGAATTCAACAAAATAACATAGTCTTGGTTTAGGGGGAAAATGTTCCTTTACAGACATTTTTTATACCCCAAAGAAAGAAAAAGCTCACCTAAATAGGTGGCTTTGCATTGGTAAGATATTCTAGGTTCTCACTAGGTGCTCAAATTGACCGGAATCCTGATTACTTGCTCACCATTGAGAGCCAAGTTATTTCTAAATGAGGGTAGCTCATTATTTAAATTACAAAGAACATAAGTATGATTTGGAAACCTAATATATATCTTTTCTTTGTTTTTTTTTGAAACGGAGTCTCGGTCTGTCGCCCAGGCTGGAGTGCAGTGGCGCAATCTCAGCTCACTGCAAGCTCTGCCTCCCAGGTTCACGCCATTCTCCTGCCTCAGCCTCTCCGAGTAGCTGGGACTACAGGCACCCGCCACCACGCCCAGCTAATTTTTTGTATTTTTAGTAGAGACGGGGTTTCACCGTGGTCTCGCTCTCGACTGACCTCGTGATCCGCCCGCCTCGGCCTCCCAAAGTGCTGGGATTACAAGTGTGAGCCACCGCGCCCGGCTGGAAACCTAATATATATCTTAATGAGTTTTACAATAATTCCATTTAAGATGTTTCAATTGTAATTTTAGACTAATTCTTTAGGGCAGAGGCTAACCTAGCACCTCCCGTTTTATTTAATTTTTTTGTAATATAAAATAAATCAATTTTGAAATGGTTCAGCACTTTCAATTAATTTTAATGGTCTGCTGGTCTCCACGTCATTGGATCAGAGCCTATGAATTCAGACATGTTGTTGAGCTTTTTAATAGGTCCTTAAGAATAGTACATTGCCTGTATTAGATTCTTGCTAAAATAAAAAGAGCTCCTACTCAATTGGTTTATCATGACAGTGAATCTCTAAAATAAATATGGTTGATAAAGCCTCATCAGAAGCAACTGTATGGCTTTTACAGGTAAAGCAAGTTAATGTTTTTCAAGTGGATGATCAGAAAAGTGTAAGAAAGTAACTATCAGAGGAAAACCACGTAGTGGTTTATAGGGTATGTGGCTGTTATTGACTTCAACCTCAATAACTTAGGATGTATCTCAAATATCTTCAGATTTCCATTTTAAGCAATTTTCTCTATGCTTTTAGCCTAGGTTACTGCTTGGGATAAAACATTGTGTCTAACACAGCAATTATTTATACACATCCTAAAGGTTACCTTCAGCATATTCGAGATACCTCTTAAATTCAGTGTCTTATGAGTAGTGATTGAATTTATTTATAAGGACAAGTTTTTCTTTATCTCGGTGTTTGGGAGACTCTTAAATTGTGAATTATAAAATAAGTCAGGCTCCTGGTGCTAGATAACTTTAAATATAACTTTCATCAAGTCAACAATAGTATCTGTGTTCATGCAGCTCCACCAGAGAAGTCTTGGTGCTGAGGGCAGGTTGTGATATGAAAAGCCATTGTAAAATGATGTCATGGCAAGTTAAAGACAGTGGCAACAACAGAATTGTGGGAAGCTATGGGACACAAAAATGGAACATTTAGGAACCCTGTGGATCAGGGAAATATTAAGGTCAAAATTGAGTTTACCATAGAGCAAGGTTTCTCAGCCTCAGAACTACTGACAATTTGGACTGGATAAACCTTTGTTGTAAGGGATTGTTCTGCGTACTTTAAAATGTTTAGCAGCATACCTGGCCTCTATCTGCTAGATGCCAATAGCAACCCCTTCCCTGAGTTGTGACACCAAAAATGTCTTTAGCTATTGCCAGGTATCTCCTCGTGGAAAAAATTGCACCTGCTTGAGAACAACTGGTATAGGAAATTCCACACAGCAGACATATCACTAAAGGATTGATTGATGCAAATGACTGATAACCACAAATGTTAATCCTCTATATTGTTAGCCTAGACAACTTGTCTTACTTCCAATCTTTGTATTTAACTGGCAACATCTGTATTTAGATGTCTGAAAGACACTTTATTCTTTATTCTGAATAGGTACAAACGTGCACTCATGGCCGGGTGCGGTGGTTCACGCCTGTAATCCCAGCCATTTGGAAGGCCGCAAGGAGGGAGGATCACGAGGTCAGGAGCTCGAGACCAGCCTGGCCAATATGGTAAAACCCCATCTCTACTAAAAATACAAAAATTAACTGGGCTTGGTGGCACACACCTGTAGTCCCAGCTACTTGGGAGGGTGAGGCAGAAGAATCGCTTGAACCCGGGAGGCGGAGGTTGCAGTGAGCTGAGATCGTGCCACTGCACTCCAGCCTGGGTGACAGAGAGAGACTCTGTCTCAAACACACGAACACACACACAAACAAACAAAACCAAGAGTGCACTCATGACTTTATTATTATTATTATTATTATTATACTTCAAGTTCTGGGACACATTTGCAAAACGTGCAGATTTGTTACATAGGGATACATGTGCCATGGTGGTTTGCTGCACCCATTAACCCACCATCTACATCAGGTATTTCTCCTAATGCTATCGGTCCCCTAGCCCACCACCCACACAGGCCCCAGTGTGTGATGTTCCCAACCCTGTGTCCATGTGTTCTCATTGTTCAACACCCACCTATGAGTGAGAATATGCAATGCTTGGTTTTCTGTTGCTGTGTTAGTTTGCTGGGAATGATGGTTTCCAACTTCATCCATGTCCCTGCAAAGGACATGAATTCATCCTTTTTATGGCTGCATAGTATTCCATGGTGTATATGTACCACATTTTCTTTATCCAATCTATCACTGATGGGCATTTGGGTTGGTTTCAAGTCTTTGCTATTGTGAACAGTGCTATAATAAACATACATGTACATGTGTCTTATAGTAGAATAATTTATAATCCTTTGGGTATATACCCAGTAATGGGATGGCTGGGTCAAATGGTATTTCTGGTTCTAGATCCTTGAGGAATTGCCACACTGTCTTCCACAATGGTTGAACTAATTTACACTCCCACCAATAGTGTAAAATCGTTCCTGTATCTCCACATCTTCTCCAGAATCTGTTGTTTCCTGACTTTTTAGTAATCACCATTTTAACTGACATGAGATGGTATCTCATTGTGGTTTTGATTTGCATTTCTGTAATGACCAGTGATAATGAGCTTTTTTTTCATTTTTTTTTGGCCACATAAATGTCTTCTTTTGAGAAGTGTCTGTTCATATCTTTCACCCACATTTTGATGGGGTTGTTTGTTTTTTTTTCTTGTAGATTTGTTTAATTCTCTTGTAGATTCTGGATATCAGCTCTTTGTCAGATGGATAGATTGCAAAAATTTTCTCCTATTCTGTAGGTTGCCTGTTCACTCTGATGATAATTTCTTTTGTTGTGCAGAAGCTCTTTAGTTTAATTAGATCCCATTTGTCAATTTTGGCTTTTGTTGCCATTGCTTTTGGTGTTTTAGTCATGAAGTCTTTCCTCATGCCTGTGTCCTGAATGGTATTGCCTAGGTTTTCTTCTGCGTTTTTATGGTTTTAGGTCTTACTTTTAAGTCTTTAATCCATCTTGGGCTAATTTTTGTATAAAGTGTAAGGAAAGGGTCCAGTTTCAGTTTTCTGCATATGGCTAGACAGTTTTCCCAGCACCATTTATTAAATAGGGAATCCTTTCTCCATTGCATGTTTTTGTCAGGTTTGTCAAAGATCAGATGGGTGCAGATGTGTGGCATTACTTCTGAGTGCTCTGTTCTGTTCCATTGATCTATATATCTGTTTTGGTACCAGTACCATGCTGTTTTGGTTACTGGAGACTTGTAGTATAGTTTAACATCAGGTCGTGTGGTGCCTCCAGCTTTATTCTTATTGCTTAGGATTGTCTTCACTATGTGGGGTCTTTTTTGGTTCCATATGAAATTTAAAGTAGTTTTTTTCTACTCTGTGAAGAAAGTCAATGGTAGCTTGATGGGGATAGCATTGAATCTATAAATTACTTTGGGCAATATGACCATTTTCATGATATTGATTCTTCCTGTCCACGAGCATGGAATGTTTCTCCATTTGTTTTTATCCTCTCTTATTTCCTTGAGTAGTGGTTTGTAGTTCTCCCTGAAGAGGTCCTTCACATCCCTTGTAATTTGTATTGCTAGGCATTTTATTCTCTTTGTAGTAATTGTGAATGGGAGTTCACTCATGATTTGGCTCTCTATCTTTTATTGGTGTATAGAAATGTTTGTGATTTTTACACATTGATTTTGTATCCTGAGACTTTGCTGAAGTTGCTTATCAGCTTGAAGAGATTTGGGGCTGAGACGATGGGGTTTTCTAAATATACAATCATGTCATCTGCAAGCAGAGACAATTTGACTTCCTCTCTTCCCATTTGAATACCCTTTATGTCTTTCTCTTGCCTAATTGCCCTGGACTTCCAATACTATGTTGAATAGGAGTGGTGAGAGAGGGCATCCTTGTTTTGTGCCAGTTTTCAAAGGGAATGCTTCCAGTTTTTGCCCATTCAGTATGATATTGGCTGTGGCTTTGTCATAAACAGCTCTTGTTATTTTGAGATACGCTCCATCGATACCTAGTTTATTGAGAGTTTTTAGCATAAAGAGTTGTTGAATTTTGTCAAAGGCCTTTTCTGCATCTATTGAGATAATCATGTGGTTTTTGTCATTGGTTCTGTTTACATGATGGATTATGTTTATTGTTTTACATATGCTGAACCAGGCTTGCATCCCAGGGATGAAGGCGACTTGATCATGGTGGATAAGCTTCTTGATGTGCCGCTGCATTCGGTTTGGCAGTATTTTATTGAGGATTTTTGCATCGATGTTCATCAGGTATATTGGCCTGAAATTTTGTTGTTGTTGTTGTGTCTCTGCCAAGTTTGGTATTAGGATGATGCTGGCCTCATAAAATGAGTTAGGAGGAGTAACCTCTTTTTCTATTGTTTGGAATAGTTTCAGAAGGAATGGTACCAGCTCCTCTGGTAGAATTCAGCTGTCAATCTGTCTGGTCCTGGGCTTTTTTGTTTGGTAGGCTATTAATTATTGCCTGAATTTCAGAACTTCTCATTGTTTTATTCAGGGATTTGACTTTTTCCTGGTTTAGTCTTGGGAGGGTGTTTGCATCCAGGAATTTATCTTCTAGATTTTCTAGTTTATTTGCATAGATGTGTTTAAAGTATTCTCTGATGGCAGTTTGTATTTCTGTGGGATCAGTGGTGATATCCCCTGTATCATTTTTTATTGTGTCTATTTGATTCTTCTCTCTTTTATTCTTTATTAGTCTAGCTAGTGGTCTATTTTAATCTTTTCAAAAAACCAGCTCCTGGATTCATTAATTTTTTGAAGGGCTTTTCATGTCTCTATCTCCTTCAGTTCTGTTCTCATCTTAGTTATTTCTTGTCTCTGCTAGCTTTTGAATTTGTTTGCTCTTGCTTCTCTAGTTGTTTTAATTTTGATGTTAGAGTGTTGACTTTAGATCTTTCCCGCTTTCTCCTGTGGCCATTTAGTGCTGTAAATTTCCCTCTAAACACTGCTTCAGCTGTGTCCTAGAGATTCTGGTATGTTGTATCTTTGTTCTCATTGGTTTCAAATAACTTATTTATTTCTGCCTTGATTTCGCTGTTTACCCAGTAGTCATTCAGGAGCAGGTTGTTCAGTTTCCATGTAGTTGTGCGGTTTTGAGTGAGTTTCTTAATCACGAGTTCTAATTTGATTGCACTGTGGTCTGAGAGACTGTTATGATTTCCTTTTTTTTTTTTTTTTGCATTTGCTGAGGAGTGTTTAACTTCCAATTATATGGTAAATTTTAGAATAACTGTGATGTGATGCTGAGAAGAATGAATATGCTATTGATTTGTGGTAGAGAATTCTGTAGATGTCTATTAAGTCCACTTGGTCCAGAGCTGAGTTCAAGTCCTGAATATCCTTGTTAATTTTCTATCTTGTTGATCTGTCTAATATTGACAGTTGAGTGTTAAAGTCTCCCACTATTATTGTGTGGGAGTCTAAGCTAAGTCTCTTTGTAGGTCTTATGAACTTGCTTTATGAATCTATGAATCTGGGTGCACCTTTATTTGGTGCATTTACATTTAGGATAGTTAGCTCTTCTTGTTGCACTGATCCCTTTACCATTATGTAATGCCCTTCTTTGTCTTTTTTGATCTTTGCTGGTTTAAAGTCTGTTTAATCAGAGACTAGGATTGCAACCTATGCTTTTTTTTTTTTTTTTTTGCTTTCCATTTGCTTGGTAAATATTCCTCCATCCCTTTGTTTTGAGCCTGTGTGTGTCTGTGCACATGAAATGGGTCTCCCGAATACAGCACACTGATGGGTCTTGACTATCCAATTTGCCAGTCTGTGTCTTCCAATTTGGGCATTTAACCCATTTACATTTAAGGCTAGTATTGTTATGTGTGAATTTGATTCTGTCATTATGGTGCTAGCTGGTAATTTTGCCTGTTAGTTCATGCAGTTTCTTCATAGTGTCGATGGTCTTTACAATTTGTTATGTTTCTACAGTGGCTTGTACTGGTTTTTCCTTTCCATATTTAGTGCTTCCTTCAGGAGCTCTTGTAAGACAGGTCTGGTGGTGACAAAATCTCTTAGCATTTGCCTGTCTGTAAAGGATTTTATTTTTCCTTCACTTATGAAGCTTAGTTTGGCTGGACATGAAATTCTGGGTTGAAAATTCTTTTCTCTAAGAACGTTGTATATTGGCTCCCACTCTCTCCTGGCTTGTAGGGTTTTGGCAGAGAGATCCACTGTTAATCTGATGGGCTTCCCTTTGTGAATAACCCGACCTTCCTCGGTGACTGTCCTTAACATTTTTTCCTTAATTCTAAGCTTGGCAAATCTGACAATTGTGTGTCTTGGAGTTGCTCTTCTTGAAGAGTATCTTAGTGGTGTTCTCTGTATTTCCTTTTTTTTTTTTTTTTTTTGAGACAGAGTCTCGCTCTGTTACCCGGGCTGGAGTGCAGTGGCACGATCTAGGCTCACTGCAAGCTCCGCCTCCCGGATTCACGCCATTCTCCTGCCTCAGCCTCTCCGAGTAGCTGGGACTACAGGCGCCCGCCACCATGCCTGGCAAATTTTTTTTTGTATTTTTAGTACAGACGGGGTTTCGCCATGGTCTCGATCTCCTGACCTTGTGATCCACCCGCCTTGGCCTCCCAAAGTGCTGGGATTACAAGCGTGAGCCACCGCGCTCGGCCGGTGTTCTCGGTATTTGCTGAATTTCAGTGTTGGCCTGTCTTGCTAGGTTGGGGAAGTTCTCCTGGATGTTATCCTGAGGAGTGTTTTCCCACTGGGTTTCAATTCTCCCCATCACTTTCAGTACACCAATCAAACATAGATTCAGTCTTTTCACATAGTCCCATATTTCTTGGAGGCTTTGTTCGATCATTTTCATTCTTTTTTCTCTAATCTTGTCTTCACACTTTATTTCATTAAGTTGATCTTCAATCTCTGATATCCTTTCTTCTGCTTGATCTGTTCGGCTATTGATACTTGTGTATGATTCACAAAGTTCTTGTGCTGTGATTTTCAGCTCCATCAGGTCATTTGTGTTTTTTTCTAAACTGATTATTCTAGTTAGAAATTCCTCTAACCTTTTTTCAAGGTTCTTAGCTTTCTTCCATTGGGTTAGAACATGCTCCTTTAGCTCGGTGGAGTTTGTTATTATTCACCTTCTGAAGCCTACTTCTATCAACTTGTCAAACTCATTCTCCGTCCAGTTTTGTTCCCTTGCTGGAGAGGAGTCGTGATCCTTTGGAGGAGAAGAGGAGTTCTGGTTTTTGGAAGTTTAGGCCTTTTTGAGCTGTTTTTTCCTCATTTTTGTGGATTTATCTATCTTTGGTCTTTGACGCTGGTGACCTTCGGATGGGGTTTTTGTGTGGACATCCTTTTTGTTGATGTTGATGCTATTCCTTTCTGCTTGTTAGTTTTCCTTCTAACAGTCAGTCCTGTCTGCTGCAGGTCTGCTGGAGTTTGCTGAAGGTGCACTCCAGACCCTGTTTGCCTGGGTTTCACCAGCAGAGGCTGCAGAACAGCAAAGATTGCTGCCTATTCCTTCCTTTGGAAGCTTCGTCCCAGAGGGGCACCCACCAGATGCCCGCCAGTGCTCTCCTGTATGAGGTGTTGGTTGACCCCTGCTGGGAAGTGTCTCAGTCAGGAGGCGTGAGGTCAGGGACCCACTTGAGGAGGCAGTCTGTCCCTAAGCAGAGTTTGAGCACTGTGCTGGGACATCCGCTGCTCTCTTCAGAGCTGGCAGGCAGGAACACTTAAGTCTGCTGAAGCTGTACCTCCTCCCCCAGGTGCTTTGTCCCAGGGAGATGGGAGTTTGATCTATAAGCCCCTTACTGGGGCTGCTGCCTTTCTTTCAGAGATGCCCTGCCCAGAGAGGAGGAATCTAGAGAGGCAGTCTGGCTACAACAGCTTTGCCAAGCTGTGGAGGGCTCTTTCCAGTTTGAACTTCCAGGTGGCTTTGTTTACACTGTGAGGGGAAAACTGCCTACTCAAGCCTCAGTAATGGTGGACTCCCCTCCCCTCACCAACTCAAGCATCACAGGTCGACTTCAGACTGCTGTGCCGGCAGTGAGAATTTCAAGCCAGTGGACCTTAGCTTGCTGGGCTCCGTGGGGGTGGGATCTGCTGAGGTAGACCACTTGGTTCCCTGGCTTCAGCCCCCTTTTCCAGGGGAGTGAATGGTTCTGTCTCACTGGCATTCCAGGCTCCACAGGGGTATGGAAAAACCTCCTGCAGCTAGTTTGGTGTCTGCTCAAATGGCTGCCCAGTTTTGTGCTTGAAACCCAGGGCCCTGGTGGTGTATTCACCCAAGGGAATCACCTGGTCTGTGGGTTGCGAAGACCATGGGAAAAGCATAGTATCTGGGCCAGATAGCACCATTTCTTACAGCATGGTCCCTCAGGGCTTCTCTTGACTAGGGGTGGAAGTTGCCTGACCCCTTGCACTTCAGAGGTGAGGCGACTCCCCACCCTGCTTTGGCTCACACTCTGTGGGCTGCACCTACTGTCTAACCAGTCCCAATTAGATTAACCAGGTACCTCAGTTGGAAATGTAGAAATCACCTGCTTTCTGTGTTGATCTCGCTGGGAGCTGCAGCCCAGAGCTGTTCCTATTTGGCCATCTTGCCAGCCGCCAGCTTCTTTTCATGAGTTTTCACCTATAAAATCTATTCCTTCTTCATGACTCCTGATCTCAGTGAATGTATCAAGTTAGAGACCTTGGATTCTTTGCTGATTCCCTCTTCTCGCTCATCTCCCATATGTAATCAGTCTGCAAGATTTGCCTTATGATTTTTTTGCTACAAAATATCTTTTGAGGCCATCTACTTCTCACTAATTTTACCGCCACTGCAACCCCAGTCCAAGCTAGCATAATCTCTCTCTTGTCAGCTTCCACTATGGAGGCTAGAAAGGCAAAATACTTTATTTTCCAGTTTCTTTTGCAGATAGAGGATGCTCATGTGATTTATTTCTGACCATTGAGTTGTTACCAGGAGGTCTTTAGAAAGTTTCTGGAAGATATTGTTTTCCTAATAGAATGCACAGAGATGCTGGCATTGTCCCTTGATATCTTTCAGCCACTTTGAATGCAGACTTCATGCCCAGAGTTGAAACAGTCATTCTGTAACCATGAAGGAAAGGCCACCGAAATCCACAGAGATGCTGGCTGGACATTTTTGAACCACAAAACGAATGGCCGTGGCTGCCTATCTCTCATCATACTGTCACATAAGAACAGCACAATCTCCGCTTGTGGAATTCAATGTCTGTTGGGTATTCTGTTCCCTTCAGATGCTTTCCTGGTGAATACATTAGCTTTTCAGTCTCAAAGAAGGTATTTAAGAGTGCTCTCCATTCCTTGATTTTTCCATTTGTATAATGAGGATAACTTTGTAATGACTGGGCTGATATAATAGTGTGAGATTTAGAAGAGATAATGCCAGACACTTAATAAATATATAACGGTACTATTTTTTAATTAAAACATTTGAACTCTTTGGCCTTTTTAGGTCTCAATTAAAGCTATGCATGTGCATTTCTTGAAGATCATCACATCACAAACAGCAGATGAAAAAATAGCTTCCCGTGTTTCCATGAAGACAGGCACTATGGTTAGTGATAGCTTTCACTAAACTGGATTTCAGGACAGCAGTTAGAGATTGACATCATTACCCTTCTGAATCAAGAGGCAACATGACTGACATCACTTTTGAGTTTCCAGCCTCCTGGTGATATTGTTTGTCTGCATCTTACACCACATACCTCAGTCAGCTTACTTTGCCCTGCTTCGAGGCATCTGTGAACCATCTGGCCTCTTGACAGATCTGGCATATTTCATGTAGAGATGCTGAATTCCGAAACTGGGCACCTGAAGGCTGAGCATGAGGGAACAGGTCTTCTAATCAGGTATGCTGATTTGGATAGAAGACACTGCAAAAGGCAGCTACAACCTCAGGCTGAAGATTAGATGACAGGACACCCAGAGTTTCCTTAGTTAAATTTGTGAGGCTTTTCCCAGCATGCCCAGTAAGAGGACATAGGTAGGGGGAGCAAAAAGATAGAAAAGCAAATGCATAAAATTGGCTTGCAGGAGACTGCTGGTTCATCAACAGTTCCAGGAGATAGCTAGCATCACCTCTGCTTTGCCTCCAGCCTTCTGAAATTATTTCTAGCCGTGGGTGAGGGGCATTCTTTCTTCCTCCCCTTTACATCAAATGCTGTACTGGAAATCAATCAAGCATATGGCCAGAGCCAAGAATTGCATCGTCAGTGTTTCTGAATAAGATCCAAGCCAGAATGCCCCCTCCTCTGTGGCCTCTTACTGCAGGCCGCTAGGAAGAGCCCTCCATGACTTGAAGGATGAGAAAAAAAGCTGAAGCCTGTTGTAAGGCTGTCTAGTCCCATTAAAAAACAATGTCAAGGGAGAGAAAAAAGTCCTGTTTAATATTCTATATATTTCTAAAGAGTCTGGGAAAAAGTGTGGTGAGGGAAGAGCAAAGAAAGGAAAGATGTTGCTTTCAAACATGATAGATCAAGTTCACGGAGTTATATAGGTGAACACATGTCAACAGCATTCTTTTTTATGGAGATGATTATTTATTGAGGTTTGAGTGTGAACCAGTCACTAGTGTAGCTATTTTATGTAGAGCATTTATTTCATTCAGTCCTCAAAATAGCCAAGCAAGTTGAATGATAATATTCCCCTTGGACAAAAAGATGTTCCGAGAAGTTATGTAACTTGCTCAAGGTCATGCATGTTATATGCAGCTTCACACAGTGGTATCACATTAAGTAATATAATTACCTAACAACGAGAGCAGGTGCAGTTTATCAAATGCCTACTTTCTGCTCTGAACTTTGGAAATATGATCTCAGCCACGCTAAGGGTTAGATGTTATCTCCAAGTTATCAGTGAAAAAACAGATTCTGAGAGGTTAGGTAATTTGTTAACTAACTGTGGGCAAGATGCTTGATGTGTCAGAGCATCCATTTCCTCAATAATAAAAGAAAGAAAACAGCATCTGCTTTACAGTGTTACATTGTTTTAAAGAACAAAATGAAGGAGGATGAAGAAAAGCAAAAGTTCGTTTCTATCCTAAGAGCTTGGGAAAACCAAAGTAGCTTGGGAAATTATCAACACAGTAATGACTGTACACTTTGTGAATCATTATTACTTATGGTTCTGGCAGAACTCCTCTTTCAGAGATGGCAAAAGGAAAGGCAGGGTGGCCCTTGCTCTGAGTCTTGGCCCAGGCAGCCTGGATAATGGGTGCTCAGACGTGTGAAATTTTCTGCTGTTGTGCAGGGCAGTCTGGGTGACCTTGCCTCTCTAAAAAGCCACTTAGAATTCCAGGGCAATTCTAAATAAAAGCATCTTGTCATAGAGTAGTTGAGAGCATGGGTTTGGAAAATCAGGCCAATGTAGCTTTATTCCTGGCTCTACCACTTATAAACTGTAGGACCAAGTATTTAATCTGTAAAATAAACCTGATAAATCTGTTGCAGCTTTCGATGAGAAAGTGTATGTAGCATGCTTAGCATAATGGCTGACTCACAGTACATATTCAACACATAGCAGTTGTCATTGCTGTTGTAATTGTTAACCCATATCATGGATGCTCACAGCCAATTTTCCTATGACATGCACTTCATTTTTTCAGCCCAGGATGCAAATGCCTACTCTATCTCTTATCTCTTGCGTGAACCCTCTCAATTAAAACCACTGAATTCCAGTGTTTGACTTTGACAAGGTGACTCTCATTTCAGCTTTTTACAGACTACGATTATGAATTTGGATTCATTAGACCAGTATTTCAATTCTGCTCTACTACTTTCAACATGGAGAGTCAAGCCTCAGTTCAGAAAAGATCCAAAGGGCATCCCTGATTCCCTCTCACAGGATGATGTTGCTTGCTGGTTATGCCAGGCCAGTTATTTTTGGCCCACCATTCTGTTCCCACCCCTCAAGCCAGCGACTTCCTGCATGTTTGTTTTCTCCTTTGCCTTGCATCATTTGAGGGCAAACTCTCGAGATGTAAAACAATTCTCTTATTTTAGTAAGAATGTGTATCCTGTCTCTGATTTAGGAGCAAGTGAGTCAGGAACATGAGAAAGAGGAGAAGATAGGTGCCCTATAATATCTAGATCCCACAATCCTGTACGGACAGACACAATGTTTTCTTTCTTTTTAATTTTATTAATTAAATATTTAAAAATAAAAATAAAATATACTAATCTTTAATGAATTTGGTCGCCATCCCATTAAATGGGGGAAATAAAAGCTTTTTCTTTCTACTGGGTGTTTACTCACTCTCTGTCGCTTTGACTTTTTTACCTCCATTAACCATTCTGAGTAGTTTTTTGTGCAGCCTTCTAAAACTTTTCTAAGCATATACAACTATATGCCTGTTTATTTCAACATGAACAATGTGGAAAAAAAAGATTTATTAGTACATAATCTTTATATTTTTTATCTATCTATCTATCTATCTATCTATCTATCTATCTGTCCATCTATCTATCTATGCAAAAGTAACTGCAGCCTAAATCCTTGAAATTGATTTTTTCAGCCAATGTGAATGTGCATTGTAAATATGGAATAGATAGAAATGCCAAATTTCTCTTGGGAAAGATTATAGATTTGCACTATCGCTAAACAAGAGTGACTGTTTTCTTATACTATTCCCACAAAAGCATTATTAAACTACTAAATTTTGGTGATCTTTATGAACACGGGAGGCTTGACTACATAGGAGGACAATACTAATGGAAAGTTAATGCTAAAATAATACAATTAACTACATATTAGCTGAACTAGGAGAACTAACATTAGGGTGAGTTGTTACTCTTTCCCTTAATTTACCCTTCTAACAAAATGCTAATTCTTCAAGTTCATTTCTTACCTACCTCATGGGAAAATTAATTGATTAATACAGTTTTTCAAGGAAGGAGAATGCTCAGAAATGATGAGCAACAAAAGGACTCAATCTGGCTCCATGTCTCCAAAACAGAATTTTATTAAAGTCTGATAGAAAGGTGTGGCCATATCATTTAGGGTTAATTTGGAGACAGTCTTGTCGGCTTGAGGCAATTCTTGTGGAAACAGGAGCCAGTGAAAAAGGCCACCAAAAGTCCCTCAGCACTTGCAAACACTAGAGGGCCATGGGGGAATGCAGCCACCCACAGCCCCAACAGAATGACCTGGGTGACAATGGGGACTGGCAATCTATGGATCCACTTAGACTAGAAAAAGCACAGGGGAAATCTGTTTGAAAGCTTGAAAACACATGACCCTTCTGAATCATCCATTAAGAGACTACATTGGCTCCACTAACTGGGTTGTGTCTACCCTTCCCATCTCACTGCATGCTCCTCTCTCCAACTTTAGATAAGTGTTATACAGGCATCACCTAGTTTAATCCCTATGGCCAAATCTGCAGTTTTTCCCCCCCATTTTATAGATAATAACACTAAGGCTTAGGTCATACACTGCTAGAACTCGATTCCAAATCCTTTATTTTTAACTATATGACATAGTACATAGTCTTCCTCCCTGACCTCCCACCCTGCATTCAGACATTTATTTATATTTGACAAAGAATAACTGAAAATACGCTGAGGAACTAACATTGAAATGAAATGCAAAAATGCAAGTGTACATAAGAATGCAGGTTTCTAGAACGTATTTATCTTATAAGGATTTATTGAGCCCTTACTGTATGCCAAGTGATGCTCTAGTTGTGGTTTAAATAGTGAATAGGACAGAGGAAATCCTTGTGTATATTTCCAGAGGAGGGAGACAATGAACAAGTGAGCCAACAAACAAATGAGTTAATTGAAATTTATGCATACAATAAACAAAACAAAAATGGATAATGAATTAGAGAGCCATTGAGAGTGACATGAGCACAGGTGGTCATAGAGGGCCTCTCTGAGGAGGTGGCATTGAAACCAAAGATAGAGCCAGCCACGAATAAATGTGGGAACAGAAAATTCTAGATGCTGGTAGCAGCAGGGGCCTGGTAGATGGAATTATTGGTCTTAATCCTTCATTGTCCTTAATAGGATTATGTATCTACCCCATTTGCCAGATAACTTTGCAGTATCCTCCCATTGTGGGCAGAGTGTCATTTCCTGCCTCATTAATGTTGGGCATGATTGAATGACTTGTTTTGGCCAATGGAAAGTTCTTCAAGGTTTTAAATTCAGTGCTTTCACAGTTCAGCTTGGTCTCTTGTACTCTTACTATGTACAATGAAAGGAACATGGCCTGGGTAGCACTGGTTAAGCAGAATTGGGCACACACAAGGCAGATATGAACTGAACTCATAGTTTGAAGCCAAGCTCAGCTGACCTATGGCCTGAAGCAGAGCTGGTCCTTGCAAATCTAGAACTGACCAGCAGACCCATGCAAAAATATGCACAAAAGGCTTATTGTAGCAAGCTACTGATTTGGGGAGTGGTTTGTTATGTATCTTAGTTGACTAAGAGAAGGAACAAAATCTCTGAACTGGGAATAAACTTGGAATGTCCCAGAAAAACAGAAAGAAAGCCATTCTTATGGGAGCAGAGTGAGCAAAAGGGGCAGGATTCGAAGTAATGAAGAGAGGGGCCAAATCATACAGGCTCTTGTGGGTCAAGAATTTTCTTTTAAATTTAATTTTTCTAATTGTAGCAAGAACATTTAGCACGAGATCTACTCTCTTAAATTTTAAAAATGCAACATAGCATTGTTAACTATAGGCACAATGTTGTACATCAGACCTCTGGAATCCCCTTGGTAACTCCACATTTTCTCTCCTCCCAGCCCCTGGAAACCACCATTCTATTTTCCATTTCTATGAGTTTGACTTTTTAGATATTTCATGTAAGTGGAATCATACAGTATTTGTCCTTCTGTGACTGGCTTATTTCACATAGCATAGTGTTCTCAAGTTTCATCCATATTGTCACATATTGCAGGATTTTCCTTTTAAGGCTGAATAATATTCCACTGGATGTATACACCACATTTTCTTTATCCATTCTTCTGTTGATGGGAATTTATGCTTTTTCCACATCTTGGCTATTGTGAATAATGCAACAATGAACATGGGAATGCAAATATCTGTTTGAGATCCTGATTTCAGTGCTTTTGGATAAACATCCAGGAGTGGTATTGCTGGGTCATGTGGTAGTTTTTGCATTTTATTCCAAGTATGAGGATTTCAAGCTGGAGAGTCATATGATCTGATTTATATTTTGAAAAGATCAAAATGTTGAGAATAAAATATAGGTTGTCAAGAACAAAAAAGAAGGAAGATTAGATGAGAGATTATTATAGTAATCAAGAAAAAGATGTTCCGGGCTACCATGTATAGTTATTTGGGATTTGTGCTGCTGAGAGTTTCCAGAAAAGTAGGAAAATGAGAGCTACAGTCCAACTCAGACATTCCCTGTTGTAAATTTTGTCACAAGGCCATAGCTACTCAGAGGGAGTATATTTTTCTAATTTGTAAAAACCACCATATGGACTAGTGGTGGCCTTGGCATTGATGATGGCTTGCACTTGGATGGTAGTAAATGTGTTTTTTCTCTTTCCTGACTATTTAATGAATAGTATTGATCAGAATGGAAATCTATTGAATCAGAGAAGAAAATGTATAAGTTTAAATATACATGTATACAGTATGTATAGAGCTAGTGTGCTTGCAAAGGTATACTTCTGCGGTCGTGTGTGCTTGGAAACATTCTGTATGTTGTGTTATTGAATGAGAACATATCAGATTAGTGGATTACGGAGAATAGGATACGCTTGCTTAAGTATGTGAAGACAGAGGCCAGTTAGGGCCAAAGAGACTGCAGAGTATTTATGGTCCTGTGTCCAAAATGTGAAGTGAACAAGAATATATTTGTGTTCCACCATTTAGAGAAAGTCTGTGTGGTTCTCAGCTGGGTAGGCACCACTCCCAGGAAACTAGGTTACAGGGACCTACTAGGTAACAATATAATTAGATAAGTTGTATGCAAATGAAGTAGACAATAATCAAGGGTAGAATGAAATATGCATGAAGACAATCGCCTCTTCCATGAAGGAAAATCTAAATGGAATTTTGGAAAGGTGATTAGAAGACAACAAATGAGATCAGATGAGGAAGGGTTCAGTTACTAAATAAAAGGGAGGTACTTAGCTGATGAGTTCAGGTATGTCTCCCTGTGGCAATTATCCTAACCAGATAGATGAATCAAGTGTTCATGACCTCACGTTGCCTTACCTGTTCTGCCGGTGGTCATCTGTCCA
This sequence comes from Symphalangus syndactylus, assembly GCF_028878055.3. Classification (NCBI taxonomy): domain Eukaryota; kingdom Metazoa; phylum Chordata; class Mammalia; order Primates; family Hylobatidae; genus Symphalangus; species Symphalangus syndactylus. The sequence continues at coordinate 41,366,333 of NC_072429.2, forward strand.
CTGAAAGAAATTTCAAGGAAAACAACATGATCTGGAACATGAAAGACAAAATGCTTCTAGAAAATGTTATGTGTATCGCTTCTCAGCCTTTTGGCCACGATCAAATGAAAATATTATGTGCTTTGTTTGGAGTTAAGGAAATTAGTAGCTTCTGTTTATTAAGCATTTACTATGGGCCAGTTACTCTAATAAAAGTCCTTTATATGCCTTATCTACTTCAATCTTCATATCAACCTCTGGAATGTGGATTCTATTACCTCCATTTTACGGATGTAAAAACTGGGGTTTGATGAGGTTAAGCTGATCCAGCCCAAGGTCACAGCCAGGCACTGCCCTGCGAGCTTGTGCTGTTCCGTGGTCATGTGCTGCTGCTCAGAGATTCTTGGTTGCTCACCAGTCTGAGTGGCGTTATAGTCTAGCAGCTTAAAGTGTTGCTTCTGAGGTCAGCCTCACTGAATTTTAATTCTGACTCCAGCACTTGGGCAAATTGGGCAAGCCTCTTTGAGCCTCAGTTTCTTCATTTTAAATATGGGAATAACAACTGACTACAGAGCCTGGTCCAGTGTAAATGGAAGGTAATTTGTTTTACTTTTCACAATGTGCTGTGAGGCTCCCAGTTCCTTCTTTAGAAGCATCAAATAGCTTTCCAGAGACTTTGAATTCAAGATAGAGGGTAAACCTATGGCATATTTCCCAAAGTAGCACAAATCATTCATGATCAAATGAGTTTAGAAAACAACTCTTACAGAATCCCAATGCAAACCAGCATGTTAAAAGCTGCAAAGTCCTGTACTAAAGAACTGCTGTTTAGATAATGATTTCCTAAATTGATTTGATCATGGAAACAATTAATATGGTGATTCAATGCACAGGACCAGCAAACTCCTGGGGTCACACAGTAGTAGCCCATTGTGCTTTTATCTTCGTCAAGCCTCTTAACCTCTCTATACCTTAGTTTTCTCATCTGTAAAATGAAAATAATAATAGTGCTTTATTCACAGGGCAGTTTGGAGGGTGAAATGCATAGAAAATGACTGATATCTAGTAGGAGCTTAATAAATGTGAGCTCATATTATCATGACTATTGTTTTAAACGTCTGAACACTGATATCACGTTCTGTGGTCCAAATATTTGTTTTCCTCTTAATTTTATCACCATTGTTTTAGTATGTACTCTTTCACTCTGTGTGGCTTTAAACTGTGGAATTAAATGGATGAGGTGTGGAGACATGGGGTAGGAAAGAGAGGCTTACAGTTGCCCAGAGGATTAGAATAGCTCATGAACTTTGCAAAGTAGACAGAACCACAGCGATGAAATAGTTATGATCACTCCTAATGGAGCTTTCAGACCGTAGGGGATGGGAGAGTTAGGTTCTGTGGTACATCTTCTGACAAGGGCCCTGCTATCACTAATCTCCCAGCTTTGACGACCCGTGGCCTCCACCTCCTGTGAATACTCTCCCAGCCATCCACTCCATTGCTTCTAAAAGCTACTGCCAGAGGCAAGGAAATTAAATCTCATTTTTAAAAAGTGTGTGCTGTGTGGTTCATAGCTGCCCTTCTTTCACTGAAAGATCAAAATGGGTTTTGGGATCCTAGTAGTCAGCCTATCTTTCAGATAGCCCTCATTTATTTGAAGTCCTTATTAGTGATATCTATACAGACATGGCAGAAAAAAAAAAAACTTTTGGGATCAAGAGCTAGGAAATAATTAATTTGCTTTCTTGCATAACTGTTGGGCAGCATAGCCATGGCTACTGGGGGCCTGTAATTAATTAACTAATTAATGTGCGCATTAATTCATTATATACATATTGAGTGCTTGCTATGTATCAGGTACTGGGCTAAGCTCCGAGGGCAAAAGAGATGAATGAGATGTGGTCTCTGCCCTCAAAGATCTCAACATTCAGTTGGGAAGAAAATGCATGTATACAAATAATTGTAATTCAAAGTAATTTTCCATATGAGTAATGGACATGTGGCAGACAAAATTTATTAACCTGGCCATCGTTATAACACCTCCTCCCCTTTCATATAGCTTCTGTTATCTCTAGCTTAATTTCTGTCCTTTCATCCTGATACAGTTTGGATCTGTGTCCCCACTCAAATCTCATATTCAATTGTAATCCCTCGTGTTGGAGGTGGGGCCTGGTAGAAGGTGATTAGATTATGAGGGTGGTTTATCGTGAATGGGTTAGCACAATTCCATCAGTGCTGTTCTCATGACAGGGAGTGAGTTATCATGAGATCAGGTTGTTCAAAAGTAGGTAGCACCTCTCCTCTCTCTCTCTTCCTCCTGCTTCAGCCATGTGAAGTGCCGTTTCCCCTTTGTCTTCCACTATGACTGTGTGTTCCCTGAGGCCTCCCCAGATGCAGATGCCGTTAAGCTTCCTGTAGAGCCTGCAGAATTGTGAGCCAATTCAACCTCTTTTCTTTATAAATTACTCAGTCTCAGGTAGTTTTTTATAGCAGTGTGAGAATGAACTAATAAACATCCCCTGGAAAGCCTGCCTCTGCTAGACAGTTTCTAGGGGTGTGTGTGAGAGAAAAAGAAAGAGAGAGTGAGAGAGATTAATACAGACACAGAATCAGCAATATATAGAGGACAAAAGGAATATTTTTCCAAAGTAGCATCACTCTGGGGGTGAACCACTGAGTCATGGCCTTCAGAGGGTTATGGATGTGGAATCTCATGGGAGTTCAGAAGAGGCAGAGAGCTGCTCCAACAGGGATGGCCAAGGAAAATGTCACAGAGGTGACACTTATGAATTAGGTCTGTATTAGTCTGTTTTCATGCTGCTGATACATACCCGAGACTGGGTAATTTATAAAGAAAAAGAGGTTTAATGGATTCACTGTTCCATGTGGCTGGGGAGGACTCACAATCATGGTGGAAGGCAAAAGGTATTTCATACCTGGAGGCAGCAAGAGAGAATGAGAACCAAGTGAAAGAGGTTTCCCCTTATAAAACCATCAGCTCTCATGAGACTTATTCACACCACAAGAGCAGTATGGGGAAAACTGCCCACATGATTCAATTACCTCCCACCGGGTCTCTCCCACAACACATGAGAATTATGGGAGCTACAATTCAAGATGAGATTTGGGTGGGGACACAGCCAAACCATATTAAGCCCCTACAGAATAGACAGATTTTGATATACAGTAAAAGTTAGTAGAGGTGTTGTGTTCTGGGTAAGGGACACCTTTTAAATCAAGTAGGGGAGTGGAACTATTGTCTTTATGACACACTGTTGCAAGTAGTCTGGGTTTTATAGGGCAGTAATCAAATAAGACCAGAAAAGCTAGTTGAGGTCAGAATTCAGTGAACCAGATCTTAATGCAACATTGATTTTTGTCACAATATTTCCTTCTTCAATTGAATTGATGGTGGGGTGGCCAACTATGAGTTTGGCTTTCTATATTGTGAGAAAGAGACACGCCCAGATTAAGGGGAATTACCTTTCCATCACCATAATTGGGACTATTGGAAGGGTAATTCCAGGAAGCCACTTTGCACTGCTGTTTCCAGGAGGACAGGTCCTCCCTCTGCTTGCAGTCAAAATCATCAGACAGGCACATGATCTACCCTTGGTCACGCGGAGCATTGTAACTTGAGTGAATGACCCAAGGACAAGAGGGAGTGTTAGAGATGATTTATTGCAGCAGCAGTGGTGGTGGCATCAGCAGCAGTAGTGAAATTAGTCTCACCTGATAGCTGTCCTAGCTACAAGGCAGTTGTCATCCTTCTTGGACATCTAAACTTAACACAATCCATGCTTCTTTTGATGCCTCATGCCTAAGCTACTCTTCCCTCTCTTTCCTACACTGGTAATTTTCCAACGCATCATGCTTATCTTAAATTAACCAAAATCAATTTCTGTTACTTGCAACAAAAAACCTTAACTGACCCTTGGGCCAAAAGCTCTCCATCATTCTGTGGGCTGATGAATGTCAGCTCAGATGTTTTTTTCTGGAGAAAGCCCTTTCTTACAGAGCTCAGAAAGTTGACTAGGCCTGAGACAATGTATTAGTCCATTCTCACACTGCTACAAAGAAATACTTGAAACTGGGTAAGTGATAAAGAGGTTTAATTGGCTCACTGTTCTGCAGGCTGTACAGGCTTCTGCTTCTGGGGAGGCCTCAGGAAACTTACAATCATGGTGGAAGGCAAAGGTGAAGGAGGCACGTCTTACATGGCCAGAGAAGAAGGAAGAAAGTGAAGGGGGAGGTGCTACACACTTTTAAACAACCAGGTCTAATGAGAACACACTCACTATCATGAGAACAGCAAGGGGAAATTCATCCCCATGATCCAATCCCCTCCCACCAGGCCCTTCCTCCAACACTGGGGATTATAATTCCATATGAGATTTTGGGGGGGACACAGATCCAGACCATATCAGACAGTTCTACATTTTGCAGCTATGTTTCCACCTTGCTACACAACTTCTCCGAGAGCAGGGGCAGAATAATTGCCAGACTTTTCCAAACATCATGCTGGAAAGCACCAGGAAGTTAAATGACTAGCCCAGAGCACCAAGCCTGACAGTTCTTAATCCAAGATTAAAGCCAAGTGTGCAGTTTACAGGTAGGTGTGCACAAAGCTCAGCTTCTGGAATTTCACATTTGTTTGTGAAGTAGCAGCACAAAGTCTTTGTTTATATGACTTTAAAAGAATTAATCTGATTCATTCTGAAGAAAGTGGCAGGGGAGCTGACTGGAATCTTTCTCTGCTGTCCTTTAATTTCGGGGTAAAGGGTTTACATAAGCTGCCTTTAGCAGATTTGTTTTTCCTAGAACACAGAAGGTACTTGATGATCCCTTGCATCTGTCACAAATTCTTCTATCGCTGGGCAGAGTAACCACAGCTTCCCTCAGGCCCTGCAGAAGTCAGGACACAGAAAGGAAATGCTAATGAAACCTCTTTCCTTTGGCTTCTCTGGGGTAGCTGCCTGACCCCTGGCTCTAGGCCCCACCCCACCCCATCCAGATCAAAGTCTTGTCAGTTGTCTTTGGAGCACATTGAGAATTTCTTCCTCTTCTCTTAAACTAGTATTTATCCATTTTTACTGCCTTATGTTGAAAGAATCATATTATCGTCAAAAAATTGAGAACTTCAGAAAAAGAGAGGAAAATCACTAAGAGTTCTACAACTTAGAAATAACCATTTGTGATATCCTTCTAGTCTTTTTTTTCTCCATATGCAGAAATAAACATGCAGATATATAACTATATAATATGCTTTTAACATTTAATTTTTTTTTTACGAGTTGGAGTCTCACTCTGTTGTCTAGGCTGGAGTGCAGTAGCATGATCATAGGTCACTGCATCCTCAGCCTCCTGGTCTCAAGAGATCCTTCCACGTTAGCCTCCCAAGTAGCTAGAACTACAGTGTAACACCACCACACCTGGCTAAATTTTTAGCTTTTCCTAGAGATGGAGTCTTGCTATGTTGCCCGGGCTGGTCTCAAACTCCTGGTCTCTATATAATATACTTTAAAATATATTTTCCTTAGAATTCTATTTATATTTTGTCTTTTTTTTAACTCAGTAGTATATCATGAATATTATTTCATGATTTTCAATAATGGTGTAGTTTTTTTTTGTAATTTTTGTTTTTTTAAGAGACAAGTTCTCAGGCTGGGTGCGGTGGCTCATACCTGTAATCTCAGCACTTTGGGAGGCTGAGGCAGGCAGATCACTTGAGGTCAGGAGTTTGGCCAACATGGTGAAACCTTGTCTCTACTAAAAATACAAAAAACAAAACAAAACAAAACAAACAAAAAAACCATAGCTGGGCGTGGTGGTGCGTGCCTCTAGTCCCAGCTACTCAGGAGGCTGAGGCAGGAGAATTGCTTGAACCCGGGAGGCGGAGGTTACAGTGAGCTGAGATCACACCACTGAACTCCAGCCTAGGCAACAGAGTGAGACTCTGTCTCAAAACAACAACAACAACAACAACAAAACAAAAAAAACAGAGAGAGAGAGAGAGACAAATTCTCACTGCATTGTCCAAACTGGATTCAAACTCCTGGAATCAGGTGATCCTTTCGCCATAGCCTCCAGAGTTGTTGGGACTACAGATGCACGCCACCATGCTTGACTGTGTAGAATTTTAATCATTTGGCTATATAATAATTCAGTTAACATATATCATATTTTTAAGCATTTATATTGCCCTTTCTTGCTATACAAATAATATTGACCTTCCTTAATTCTATTTTCTTTACATAAATTCTTAGAAGTAGAATTGCTGGGTTCTTAAGAAGATTTAGCTTTCTAATTTAGTTTTTTTTGACCTTGTTTTAAATTATTTTATAGTTTAACCAGGGATCCAAGATGGAGCTGGGTGGTATGAGAAAGTTTCTCTCTCTAGAGAACGCATGGTTGGATTATGAAGAGCTGATTAAAACTCAGGGTCTTGGAGAGTTATCAGTGGTGCCCACAGAGGGAGGCTTTTGAATCCTAGTTTAACCTAACAGTGGATTGAGAGTATTAGTGAAGGGCAAGTGTTGACAAACAAAAGCACAGGATCTAAGACTAGGGCCAAAACTTTTGGAAACAGGGGACTTCCATAGATGCCTTGTGGGAAAATTACAACAATCCTCAATTCTTTGACAACAGTAATAACCCTCTTGATCTATGCCCAGCTGTCCAAAGCTTCCATCCAGATGTGCACTCCAGCATTAGGTTCACTTGCTAACCTTTTTTTCATTAACTGCACAGTCTCTGCAGGTAAATAAACCTCAAAATATTTTAGCCATCTGTTGTTCCAATGGCTCCTGGGATTGGAAACATGGAAATCCCCGAAACTACTTGAGTGAGCATAGGTAACTTTATGGCTATGTGGATCAGTGGCCATTAGAAATTTCCACTTACTTGTCTAATGGCTAGTGTGCAGGCATTTCTACTTACCTGGAACCCTGAAAAAAATAACACTCCTAAGTTACTGCTGAAAAATACTGTAAACATTTTGATCATTATTCTTTCTGTAATATCTTAGTAGAAATTTCCCCAAAGTTTTAAATGCAAGAAGTTTATTGGAAGGCACAAACGAAATGGGTAGTTAAGGGGGAAGTGATACAGAAAAGGGAAGAGATGATTAATAAAGACATATAGCCATAAAGTTACTTGTGGTAGTTCTTGCATTTTATTCCAACTGTGAGGATTTTAAGCTGGAAGGTCATATGATCTGATTTATATTTTGAAAAGATCATGACCCAGCAATACTGTACTACAAAAGCACAGTGGATGACTGGAATGGAATCCCCTGGGAAATCTCTAAAATATAATGCAAAACACAAGCCTTCAAATTATCCTAGACTGAGCTGGGCATGGTGGCTCATGCCTGTAATCCCAGAGCTTTGGGAGGTTGAGGTGGGAGGATCACTTGAGCCCGGGAGTTTTAGACCAGCCTGTGCAATGTAGTGAGACCCTGTATGTATAAAAATTAAAAACAAATAACTGAGCATGGTGGCACACACCTGTAGTCCTAGCTACTCCGGAGGCTGAGGTGGGGGGATCACTTGAGGCCAGGAATTTGAGGTTGCAGTGAGCCATGGTCATGCCACTGTACTCCAGCTCAGGTAACAGAGTGAGACCCCGACTCTAAAACAAAACGAACAAAACCAAATTATTGGGTCTGGTCTGAAAAGCATGAAAAGCAGACACCAAGACAGGCCAATACCTATGAAGGATCAAGGGGGAGTGAACAGGAATAGGAAGAAAGAACTTTCAGACCACAAGGTAGGTTTGGCACTTGTGAAAGGAGAGAGAAAGGAAGGAGAAACCTCAGGCCATAGCACAGTTCAGAGAAAATCTCAGCTAGACCAATGGAGAGTCTTCAAGCAAGAGTAGGCTATTCAGGCAGGATGTTTGGTGGTCACAAGTGGAGCCTTGACCATGTCCAATCATTGGCTGGGTGCAGTCCAGGCAAAGCTTGTCCTTGACTGGCAACATGTTTTCCTCCTAACTTTCTGGCTAATCCCTCTTGGTTCCTTTTGCTGGTTTATCTTTTACTTTCAGATCTCCAAGTATTGGATTTCCCAGGTTATCTCTTTTTTTCTGTATGTACTTACCTCGTAAGTTTCCTACTAGTGTCGTAGCTTTAAATGTTATGTATATATTTGTGACCTACAAGTTTATATCTCTTGTCCAGACTTTGCCTCTGAGCTCTTCAGCCACTTCTGCTCATCAGTTCAGATATATAACTGCCTATTTGGATGTCTAGTGGGCACTTCAAATTTAACAAGTCTAAAATAGGGCCAAAACACGAGTCAAATTTGTATATTGTCCTTATTTGTGTTTTTAATTGTCTTTCTTCTCTATATGCATGTAAGCTCCTATAAAGACATGAAGATAGATTTTTGTCTTTTTTCATGCTTCTAATTTCTAAGAATAGCACATAGTATTCCTATAGTATATAATAAAGAATATTTCTTAGCCCTTGAGACAGACAAACTTTTGTGCGATTGACCAGTATCTGAGCTAAAGCTGTGAAGGAACTTAGCATTATATAAAGGGCACATGGTAATGGAACACCTGACTCATTCTCTGGTGACTCACACTCTGAGCTAAGCTAATGGACACAGACAATTTTTATTCAACGAGGCAGAGCAAAGAACTGGTGCAAAACTCAGGGGAAGTGAAGAATTTAGAGCTTTAAAGAACACGTACTACCTTAAAAGAGATAACTAACCTACCATCCCAGCAAAGTCTAATGAGTACAATTAAATCTAGCATTATTAATGCATTAAGCTAAACACTTTATATAAATCACTGTATATAATCTTCACAACAGTTATATGAAAGACATGCTAACATTATCCCTGTTTTCTAGCTGAGGAAACTAGGGCTGTGAGAATTTCTAAAGAATCTTCTAAGATGTAAGTGAAAATCTAGGAGACTAATATGAAACATTTTTAAATTCTGAAAGTCAGGCTGGGTGTATTCATGATGGAATTGTTTCCTTGAGGGAAGCCAAAAAGAAAAGGGGTTTAGCACTTATGTTATTTAATGCCAAGATGAGACCAAGTTAGAGATGTCAGTCTTGGAACAATTTTGTGTTGGAAGAAAGCTTGGATGGACTAAATGCAAAATTCAGTTGGCTTTTGCCTAAATGATTCCATCCAAAAATAGTTCTAGCAGATTCTGCTGATGCTCAACTCATACTGTGTTATATCCTTGCATCATTCTCTTGCATACCAGCCTGATCTTCAATGTCCAGCCTGCCAGAAGAGGCAGGGGCAGAGTGCCTGATAATGGTGATGCTGAGAGACTGTGCCCATAAGTACGGAGAGGCCAGGTTAGTTGAGAAGTGAGAAATGACTACTGGATTGAGCAACATGGCTCTCGTGGCATGGTGGAGGCAAACATTTGATTGAAATGAGTTAAGGAGATAGTGGGAGGAAGGAAACGAGAGATAGTGAGCATAGACCACTTCTATGAATGATTTGATAGCTACCTTCACCACTTAAAAAATGCAAACAGCTTACATCACATCTTTTTCTACTGCTGAAGATATATTGTCGTTGGCACGCTTAACATATAAGAATATCAGAGAGGAACAGCAGCATGACATCTGAATTAGGAATCGTAAAACTTGCATTTTAGGCTGAGCTTAAAATGTGACTAGATTTTTGGCCCTAAACAAGCTATTTCCCATTTTCTCATTCTCTTGTCTATTCAATGAGATTTGCAGCTTTAGATTTCATTATTTCCCCAAGGAAATTAATTTGAATTGTCTCAAGATCTAATATTCTTTTCTTCTCATGGTACATAATACATATCCATTTGTTGTCAATATCTTTAATAAGAATATATACTTAAAATGTTCCATTCTCTCTCTTTTAGTTTTTTGTTTTTAACCTGTTACAAGATCTTTTCTTTAATGACCTCTGGAGACTTGAAGAGAAAACTCCCTTATTACTTGGATATGACATGTCAGTTACTATTAACTTAAATGTGTGATCTTGTCAAGATTTGCATCTATAGGATGGCTTTTCATTTAAGCTACAATTAACTAGCTATGACATAAATGTTGACCTTAAAGTTGAAACATTTTATATTGCTTTCAGTTAGAAAATTGTCCAACATATGGAAAATATTTCAAAGAACTATTTTTTCAAGACTGAATACTGATTTGTGCCTATTTTCACACTTGTTTAGTGTGCACAGTTATTTGACACTTTTGTCAAAGTTATATTTAAATGAACTACTTCTTTTTCAGCATAGCACAGAATATAATTTAGTGGGCATAGTCTTTGGATTAGGAAAATCTGATTTTCAACCTTTGTTCTGCCATCTGCTAATGTTAGGACATTTTGCTAGTTAATAGACATCTCAAAGCCTCATTTTCCTTTTCTGCAAAATAAGAGACCCTGAGCTTTGTGAAAGACAAAGGAGACATGCTTGTAAAATGTTATGTACAGTGTGTGAATCTAAGTAAATGTTCAGGAATCTATTATCACTGTGAACAAGCAACTTACAAAGTTTTAAAAGAATTAAAACATGTTATGATATGGTGCCTAGCCTCAAGGAATTTACACACCAGTGAAAGCATCTGACATATAGTTTAAGTGCAAGGAAATTCTTAAGAGTCATTTAAAAATATAAAAGCTAAGAACTGTGGGAATATAAAAGCAGAAATACTTCCAGAAGAAGAAATACTTCCAGCTTGGGATTTTAGGAAAAGCCTCATCATGGATATGATATTCGAGGAAGGAGTAACGATTTTTGTCTGGTGGGGAAGGAAAAGGAAAAGAGAGGAAGTGGAGGAGGCGGAGAAGGAAAGAAAAAGATAGACTTTTCAGGTAGAGAGAGCAGGTAGAGTAGCTTGAGCAAGGAGGGATGACTCATTCACACAGCTGGAGCAGAGTGTTGGGTGCAGAGAATTGGGAGGTGAGAGGTGACGGATGAATTGGGGGTAGAGTTAGGAAGACCATGTAAGATTTTAAAAGCCATGCTACAGTGTTTATCATAAGCAATGGTGGAAGCACAATTTTAGGCAAGAGAATCACACAATCAGGACACTGAAGCAATAGATCAGAGGTTGCAGGGAAACCTGAAAATCACGTTTATTTGGTGGTCTGTGAAAGCCATTTAGATGAGCAAAGTGAAAAAACTGGATGGGGACTTTGGAGATAAAGGAAGGACAGAAATAGAGATTTGTTTTAGAGGTGGGCCTGAAATGATCTGATGATCATCTGGACATGGGCAACGAGGGAGAAGGAAGTATTAAAGCTGACTTCAGGGACAATCTGGGAGCAAGATGGTGGAGTAGAACTCTCCAGGGCTCATCCCACCATAGAAATATCAATTTAAACAACTATCCACATATGAAAATACCTTCACAAGAGCTATGAAAATGTGGCTGTAGCCCAATAAAAGGCACATTGAAGAGGGTAGGAAGAACAATTTTATATTACCCAAGACACGCCTCCCCAACCCTAGGCGCATAGTGGCTGAGAGAGTTACCATCAGCTTGGGGCAAAGAGAGAGAAGTCAGCACAGAACACTGACTTTTACCCCAACACTGGGCTTACCACCCAGCACCAGGCAGATCCCCACAGTCCAAACTACAGACCAGTATCCATGGATTGAGCCTCTAGACTGACCCTGGTGCCACGTGGGACCATGTAGCCCTAAGGCTTCAGCCTTGTGTGGTAGACTCAATCTCTGGCCTGCACTACTGCTGGGCCAACATCAGCAGCCCTGGATTCTGGACAGCCCTTAGCTATAGGCAGCCCTCAAGCAGCCCAGACTTCTGAAACCTATCTCACACTATATTCAGAAATCAACTCAAAATGGATTAAAGACCTAAATGTAAGACTAAAAACTGTGAAACTTTAGAAGAAAACACAGTGAAAAAGCTCTATGACATTGACCTAGGCAATAAATTTTTGGATATAACCTCAAAAGCACAAGTAATAAAAACAAAAATAGACAAATGAGATTATATCATACTGAAAAGCTTCTATAAAACAAAGGCAACAACCAACAGAATGAAGAGATAACCTACAGAATGGAGAAAGTATTTGCAAACTATATATCTGATACTGGGTCAATATCCAAAATATATAAGGAATTTATTAGCAAGAAAACAAAATGACTTGATTAAAAATTTTGCAAAGGACATTTTGCAAAAGAAGACATACAAATGGCCAACAGGTATATATGAAAAAATTCTCAACATGACTAATCATCAGGGAATTACAAATCAAAACTACTATGAGATACCACCTCACATCTTGTATCAAAGGGACAAAAGATAACAAGTGTTGGAGAGAATGTGGAGAAAAGGAAACCCTTGCACACTGTTGGTGGCAATGTAAATTAGTCCAGTCATTATGGAAATAGTATGGCGGTTTCTCAAAAAATTAAAAATAGAACTACTATAAGATCCAACAATTCCACTACTGGGATCCAAAGGAAGTGAAATCATTATGTCAAATGATATCTGCACTCCCATGTTCATTACAGCGCTATTCACAATAGCCAGACATGGAATCAACCTAAGGGTCCATCAACAGATGAATGGGTAAAGGAATGTGGTATATATACAAAATGGAGTACTATTCAGCCTTAAAAAGAAAGAAAGCCTGTCGTTGTGACAACATGGATGAACCTGGAGAACATTACATTAAGTGAAATAAGCCAAACACAGAAAGACAAATACTGCATGATCTCATTATATAAGAATCTAAAAAAGTTGATCTCATAGAAGTAGAAAATAGAATAGTAGTTACCAGGGGCAGGGGGTATTGGGGGGTTACAGAGATATTTGTCAAATGATACAAAATTTCAGTTAGATAGGAGAAATACGTTTAAGAGATCTATTGTACAATATAACTATAATTAATAATATATTGTATATATTATATTCTTGAAAAGCACTAAGAGAGTGTATGTTAAGTGTTACCACAAAAATGATAACTATGTAAGGTAATGCATATGTTAATCAGCTAGATTTAGTCATTCCACAATGTGTATATACTTCAAAATATTTGTACACAGTAAGTACAATTTTATCTGTCAATTAAAACATATAAATTAAGGGAAAAAAGGGGCAGAGCCTTCGGGAAGTGATTAGTCATGAAGACAGAGCCCTCCTGATTGGGACTAGTGCCCTGATATAAGAGGCCCAATGGAGGTCCTTGTTCCTTCCATCATGTGAGAGTGGAGACAGAACACACCATATATCCATATACGAGAAAGCATAGCCTTACCAGGCACCAAATCTGTTTGCATCTTGATTTTGGACTTCCCAGCCCCCAGAACTATAAGAAATAAATTCTTGTGTTTAATATGTTAAGAAATATATTAAAAATAAAATATCGACAATTTATTGTACATGGTCTCTTTGGTTATAGACTCATTTTAACCTAAATCTTATCAGTTTAATACTTTAAATTGTAATTGTTAAAAAAAAAGCTGTCATCAAGATTTCAAAATATAGGAGATACAGAAGAAGTTTTGAAGACAGGTGTTGGTAGGAGCAGAAAAATCTCATGCTTATAGGGACCAGGCAAGTAAGGGGAATGAATGAAGTAGGCTAGATTAGGGGTTTGATAGGGAGGGGTGGGGACTGTGGAAACTGTCTTGTGTACCAAAGGAAGCATCTATTCAGCTTTAGTTAGTCATTGTCATGGAGAATTCATGTCAAATAATACCAGATCGTTCTGTTTTCAAGAGAAACTGAATTTTCAAATTTTAAAGTAATTTATCCTGTTTTATTTTCTTTAGATTTAATTATTTTTAAACACTGTATAGATGAAACAAAACAAGAGATGAGAATTGAAAACTTATGATAAATTTATAATTTTTTATAATTGCCGGATATTTTCATCTATACATTTGCTTAAAGTACTGTTATGTTTCCCTTTAGCATTTACATGCATTTTTTCAACTGCCTTACAATAGATATGATTCATACTTAACTGATTACTATTACTACATATTCCAAGTAGTGGTTCTTTTCTTCTTTTCCTTTTGTGCTCTTTTCCACAATAGTTTCTTCTACAACATATACTAGTTTCAAGAGAGCTTGAGAAGAAGTAATCAATACATCCATAATATAGATTCTAAAATAAGCGGATGAGGTTTTAGACAGGGGAATATGAGTGTGCACAGGTGTGTTTGTGTGTTTAGTTTCAGGTACAAGAGAAAGTGTGGACAAAGCATTTTTAAATAGACTGAGCATCTGGGACTTAAAATGCAAGAGTACAAAAAAGGAAATTTTAAAAAGTCTAGATAAGAGCACAAAGAAAGAAATAAGATCCAGGTAAAAGAGCTGTTAAATGAATTTTAACAAGCTGATGTATCAATCAAATCGTACAAAATTTCTATATCTTCTATATGGAGGTGTGATGATAGCTCAGTTGATTTTATTTTAAGCAACATCTTTTAAGAAATACTGAGAAAGAAATTGATGTAAGATAGCACAGATGTATCATCTGCAAAAATTCAAACTAATCTTTCAATATAAGAATTCACATCAAATTTATGCAAAGTTGTTCTTTATATAGCAAGTTTTGATGCCATTGAAATAATGGATAATTTTTTTGGTGGAAATATAATCTATTAAGGTTTTGGAAAAAATAAATGTATGTATTTCATGACTGAAAGAAAGCTAATGACAGAGAGCAAAGTCTGAGGCATAATTCTGAAGATAAAAGAGATCAGTTAATTCTCCCTCCAATCATTTTATCTTCCCAATGTGCTATTCATCTTACAGCTTGTTGCCTGGTAACCTGGTGATGATGAGGAATAATCATGGCATACCAATACTGAAGGTACAGGTGATTTTGTATTATGATCCCTGCTCACTTTTAAGCTGAGTAGGCAATAGTGGGTGGCTCAGTTCCAAGAGAAAGGGCTTTGTTGTTACAGAGAAAGAATGCTGGATATAAGATGACAATTTTGCTTCTACCAGGTACTGATTGTGGCTCTTGGAAAGTTCCTTGAATTCAGACAGCCTCAGTTTCTTCATCTGTATAATGGAGATAAACTAGGCTGGGCGCGGTGGCTCACGCTTGTAATCCCAGCACTTTGGGAGGCCGAGGCGGGCAGATGACAAGGTCAGGAGATCGACACCACGGTGAAACCCCGTCTCTACTAAAAAAAAAAAATACAAAAAATTAGCTGGGCGTGGTGGCGGGCGCCTGTAGTCCCAGCTACTCGGAGAGGCTGAGGCAGGAGAATGGCGTGAACCCGGGAGGCGGAGCTTGCAGTGAGCCGAGATCGCGCCGCTGCACTCCAGCCTGGGGGACAGAGCGAGACTCCGTCTCCAAAAAAAAAAAAAAAAATGGAGATATACTTAGTACCCAACTGTTTAAGTTGTCAGGAATCTTACATAAGATCATGCACGTAAAATACACAAATACAACTATTTTTAATATTAACAGTATTACTATCACTAAAATGGATAAAGTTTGCTGTTATTGGAGGCTATTTGGAAACACTGAAGTTATTTGTTATTGAAAGGTGAATCAAATAGCTAATTATGATGCTTTGTTTATTCAGTGGAACCTTTAGTTGAAATTAAGATTAATTTCAATTAAAGCCAAAAGGAATTTATAGAAAGGATATTCATGGTATACATATTCAATGGATGGCTGATAAGCCAGGCTTGGGAATTGGAAGAAACCAGGATAGTCTGGGAGAATGACGCCATCACTCATAGATAGGGTACTGCAGCTGAATTGCTAGGCTCCATCTTTTTTGAACTCTCTTTTCCTCTTTATTTTTGAGATTCAAATTCCTGGTATGAATGCATGTCAAACTAGTCTCACCTGGGTCACATGCTCCCTCTTTTAACAATGTTGTTACCAAAAGGAAATCAAGACTGTTAGAAATGGTAAATGGACACAGCCTAAAAAATTCTGAAAACAAACAGGTTTCCTAACTCCCCAAAATAAAAACAACAAAAAATGTCCTTTATACCAACTGTCACAAATGTGTGAATAAAGAAATGGTAAATGGACACTCATAGCCTGAAAAATTCTGAAAACAAACAGGTTTCCTAACTCCCCAAAATAAAAACAACAAAAAATGTCCTTTATACCAACTGTCACAAATGTGTGAATAAAAAACTACTAGGTCGTAAGAGGCCATGAACTCGATTGTATAGAGGCTTAAAAACTATTACTACCTAGTATTTATTCAGTGTTTACTATGTGCTAGAACTTGTGCTAAACCCACCAAGCATATTACACAATATGCATAAATACATTACTTATATAATAGTGAATGCCAGATAATGGACAAATTGTAAATTTATTGAATTAAGGTCTTGCTTTTATTTGATTTTTGTGAATAATTGTGGCTTTCTTTTTTCTATCTTAATCCTCATAATAGGAAGTTGTTATGATTATTGAATTAATCAAGGGTCTTTGGGTTTATAAGTGACAGAAACCCAACTCTGACTGAACTAAACAAAAACGGTAAATTGACTAGTTTATGCCAGTGGGAAAAACACGGGAGTGGCCCTCAAATTCCACGGAGTTGCTGCAGGAACAAGGGCCTCGGAGTCAACACTGCCAGGTCAGTCTCTCTCTCCATCAGGCTCTCCCTTTGCTTGTATCTGATAATCTTAATTCTTTCCTACTGCAGACAGATCTTCTCCATATGGTGGAGAAATAGTCACTAGCTCACTAGCATCTTCAACTTTCCAGTCTTCCCAGCACCCTGTCTCCACATCAGAACAGAAAGGATGGAAAGGTGGGTTTAGTTTTGTTTTTCCAATTCCCTTTTTATTTTT
This sequence comes from Symphalangus syndactylus, assembly GCF_028878055.3. Lineage (NCBI taxonomy): Eukaryota > Metazoa > Chordata > Mammalia > Primates > Hylobatidae > Symphalangus > Symphalangus syndactylus. The sequence goes on from NC_072429.2 coordinate 41,383,095, forward strand.
TTTTTTTTTTTATTTTTTTTTGAGGCAGAGTCTCACTCTGTCGCCCAGGCTGGAGTGCAGTGGTGTGCTCTTGGCTCACTGCAACCTCTGCCTCCCGGGTTCAAGCGATTCTCCTACCTCAGCCTATCGAGTAGCTGGAACTACAGGTATGTGCCACCACGCCTGGCTAATTTTTTGTATTTTTAGTACAGATGGGTTTTCACCCTGTTAGCCAGGATGGTCTTGATCTCCTGACCTCGTGATCCACCCATCTCAGCCTCCCAAAGTGCTGGGATTACAGGCATGAGCCACTGCACCCGGCCTCCGATTCCATTTCTTGATTTTTATGTCTGCTATTGGAAAAGAAAAAAAAAAAAAAATTTTAAAATCCTATTTCTATTAGCATACTAAACCTGATACCCTTCCTTCCTCCATCTCTAAAAAATGGGGAAGACAGAGAAATGGAATGAAAAATCTTCAAAGCTCGAAGGACAAAGGGAGTTTCCTGTTCTAAGATGTGATGTGAAAGGAAGTTAGAAGATGGACTGTCCTGAAGCATAGACATGACCCTCTCCAACTCATCATCTGAGATCAGCTGTCCTGGTAGGAACCCCTCCAGCCAACCCTTTCTCAAGTTATTTACTTCCATCTACTGGAAAATTGACATTCTATGCTGATTTTATTGGATGAAGACACTACTCGCATATGTATTAAAATTGTCCTAATGAATACAGAAATCTGTGACATCTACAACGTGAGTAGTGCCCCTGGGATCAGATAGTTTCCACCTTTACAACTTTACAGAGTTCTATATACTTCATAACTCTCCTGAATACAGTGGGAATCCCGTATGCTCTGTTTGGGGACTGTGGCCTGAAGAAAGACTGTGGCCCCCTGACAACTTAGTCTTGACCACAACTGGTAGAAACTACCACTATGACTAAGGTAGTAGAAGATGCATTCTATCGTTGCTTATAATTTTCTTTGCTTTTCAATCCTTTATTTCCTTAATTTTATGAAATATGTACTGACAGCACATGCCACCTTACATTGTACATGTGCCTGGACTGAATTTTCCCCAAGAGTGGTCTTACAGAAAAATGCACTAAGATACAGCTGGTGTTCTTACATGGGGGTGTGGTGGCCAGAATTGTGATTGGCAGGAAGAGTTTAAGAGCACTGGACTCATTGCATGAATTTTGTTTTACATTGAAAAAGTGTTTCTGAGGAATAGCCTCATTTATTCATTAATTTAACAAATTATGAATATAAATATGCCAGACACTGGGGATAATGTGATGAACAAGATGGGTAAAATTCTTATCCTTACTGACTCTGATGAAAAAAATATAGACCCCCACTCAAACTATAACAATTAAGTGTGATAAATGCTGTGATAGAAAAATGATAGACATTTATGGAAATGAGCAGAATGAACATCTAATTTTAGGGTTCTGGGAAGATGTTATAATCTGGCTTTTGACTTGGCTGTATTCCCCTATAGTGAAGTCATTGGCTTTTTGGCATAGTGCTTTAATAAGCTTCTAAACTAATTTCTCGGTGAAAACAATGAGAGAACTCACAGAAGAACATAGGTCCTCCTATTTCCACTTTAAACTTTATATCTGTGTTAATAGGTGTGCGTATGAAAGTTGGAAATGTGTCTGACAATGAAAGCATGCATCCCCGTGTTCTTGTTATAGGTAAAGATAGCTAGACCTATATAAATAATTTTTCATGGATAACATAAAAGTTTCAATTAAAATCTCAGTAGGCATTTAATACATAACTCCTAAATGAAGTTCTTTGCATTTGTCTTGATCAACAAATTACTTCCCTGGGTGATAACCATAACAGCTTAATTTGGCAGGAGAATGAGCATGTACCTTATGTTTATGGATAAAAGGGTGCTTGCTACCTGATGATGCAGGTGCTGAGGAGTCTGGTCAGAGACAGACATTGGTGGGAGTGGAATGGATGGGTGGGTTGCAGTGGTTAAGACTGCTATTTTAGCACAGGCACGCAGAAGTGCCAAGAACTTGAAAGCATGACAGATAGTGAGTGAGGAAGCCAAGCCAGTTAAGGATGGCCTCCAATTCATGGTTAACAGCCAAGAGTAACTTGTGGTTAACAGAGCAGGCAAACACGCTCTACATACACACGCTCATTCTGAATGTGCTCTAGATAAGATTATCTCAAGTTCTGTGGCTAGCTTTGAACTGGAATCACTGACTGGTAGTATGCCAATATCTCTTTGTATGTTCTGTGGAAGTACTTACCTCACTTTAAATTGTCAACTATACATATGTGATAGCGAGATTTATTGCAGACTTAAGTCCTTGGCAGTCGCCAGTTGCACTCCTAGAACCCTGTCCTCAGATTGTCCTGTGGCTGACACTTATTTTGTCAATCTCTTCTCAGTGTCAATATTAGTTCTTCCAGAATTCTTTCTTGAATCCATTTTAAAAAGAGAAACCAGAGCTTTCTGTTATATTTTAGTTTTATTATCTTATAGCATGTATGATTGTTTGAAGTTATCTTAAAGATTTTATAATTGACTATTTCTTTATTATAGGCATGTTTGGATATTGCTATGTTGCAGGTATTCTTCTTTCTGGTCTGGAAGCTCTGTGACAATGAGGAATTTCTCTATCTCATTCACCTTTGTACCCTCAGAAGCTAGAAGAGCCCCTGATACTAGCTCCTCTCTGTTGCTTGAGGGCAAGAATTGTATCTCAGACAAAGTCCTGAACTTTATGTCCAGCACAGTCGGTGAACATAAAGATGCTCATTAATACTTAGATTTCTTTAATGGGAAATACAATAAAACCTTATAGAAGTGACAGATAATGAACATTAACTGAACTCCCTGTTGGCTAAAAGAGCTAGTTTTTTCCTAACTTTTAAGTTAACTTAAAATCAGCATTTTTTTGTGTATTTGTGTGTTTAGTGTCCACTTGAGTACCATTATGTGACAGGTGCTTTTAGAAGTGAAGAAAGGTAAAAATGTCCTTGCCTTTTAAGATCTTATACTCTGTTTTAAAATGAGCCAATGAAATGCTTTCTCCTTTCTAATATTTGTAAATGGTGGCTACCTGTGTCCTTAGACATAATGATATTTGTTGAAAGAATGAATCAGTGAATCAATGAATCAATAAGAATCAATGAACCAATGAGAAATAGAAGAGCTAAGGGAACAAAACACAGCCAATTTGTCTATGAGTCAGTCTATGAGCCAGAGTAGGAGGATCTGCTTACATGAAGTCTTCGAGTCATGAAACAGGCTACACTGATTTTTTCACCCAGTGGAAGTCACTGTTTCCTTGTGCTCATAGCATTGTTTCTTACCCTGTGGGATGCTCACTGTGTCCCTGTGCCTGGAATGCCCCTTCCTCATGGTCTCCATATGTTCAAAGTCCAGGCACTAAGGATAAAATTAAACATCATCACTTCAGTGAAATATTTTATTGCCTCCCTTGTAGTAAGTAAATTTCTCCTGCCTCTGAATTCCGAGAATGCTCTGCTGATTCCTTGCCTGTGGCACTTAACCTTCCCATGTTAAATTACCATTATTTATGTCTGCATTTGATTTTCTCTTTTAGACTCTCAGCTCTTCAAGGGTAGGCTTCATTGCTGATTTCTCTGAGTAGCCAACCTTCAGTAGTTTATTCAATAAATCTTTACTGAAGATTTATTACGTGTCAGGTACAGTGCTCATTTTGGAGAAACAGTTGTGAGCAACTGACACAGACAAGGGAAACACTCACTTGCCCTGTATTATAGGGTTTAATAATAGAGAATAGTATTAATGGCTTTTATGTGTTGAGCACTTCGGCCAATTTAAGACAATTATCTTAGCATATTGTGATAGGTAAGGACATAGGTCTTCAACTCCCTAGATTATGATTTAGTTCCTGGCTCTATCACTGGTTGGATGTGTGGTCTTAAGGTGGTAATACAACCTCTTGGAGTTTCTGCCTCAGTTATTACCACAAATAATGCTGTATAAAAAACCAAACCAAAGCAGATAAAAACAGAATTTATTAGGCTCATGAGTCTGTGGGTTGATTGGATTGCTCTTCTGGTCTAGACTAGGCTAGGCTGGTCTCACTGTTGCTAGCTCATGTGTCTGTCTGTGATGAGCTAATGAGTCAGCCAGGACAATGGGGCAGTCTAGAATAGCCTCACTCTCTGCATAGCGAGCCTGGACTTCTACACGTGGTGGCTCTGGGGATCCAAAACAGCTAGTAGAAACATGCTGTTTGTAATGTAGGCTCAGAATTGTCAGAGTGTCACTTTTGTCAATTCTATTGCTTGAGCAAGTCCCAGGGCCAGCCTAGATTCATGAGGTGGGAAACAGACTCTATATTTTGATGGGCATTGCTGCAAAGTCACATTGTACAGAGTGTGAACACAAGGGGACATCAACAATTGTGGGTGATTTTTGGACTTCATCTACTACGACTTCAGTCTATAAAATAGAGATGATAGTAATAGTCCCCATTTTATAGGTGAATTGTGAAAACTGTATGACGGGTGTCCTCAGCCTCCCCGACCCCCCTCAACCCCCCACCCCTACCCCCCCCCAACACACACACACACGGCCACACAGCAGGAGGTGAGTGGCAGGTGAGCCAGTGAAACTTCATCTGTATTTACAGTTGCTCCCCATTTCATGCATTACCGCCTGAGCTCTGCCTCCTGTCAGATCAGCAGCACATTAGATTCTCATAGGAGCACGAACCCTATTGTGAACTGTGCCTGTGAGGGATCTAGGTTGCATAAGCTTTATGAGAATCTAATACCTGACGATCTGTCACTATCTTCCATCACCCCCAAATGGGGCCATCTAGTTGCAGGAAAACAAGCCCAGGGCTCCTACTGATTCTACATTATGGTGAGTTGTATAATTATTTCATAATAGATTACAATGTAATAATAATTAGAAATAAACTACACCATAAATGTAATGCACTTGAATCATACCAAAACCATCCCCTTCCCAACAACCCAGTTCGTGGAAAAATTGTGATCCAGAACACCAGTTTGTGGTGCCAAAAAATTTGGGGACCACTGTTGTGTGAGATAATGTGGAAGAAGCTGGATTGTTACCTGGCACTTAAGAATAACTGTAAATGTTGGAAATTTGTTATTATTATATCATGTATCCTCACAGCCAACCATATAGAGATATTATTATAATCCTCATCTTACAAAGGAAGATTATGGAGCCAGGATTCAAACGACAGTTTGTTTCACCTTAAAGCTTGTAGCACAGATTTCTTTTCTGTTTTGTTTTGTTTTTTCTTTCTGAACACACAAGCAGACATTTTTCATTCTCCCTTGCTGTTAGGTGTGACTATGTGATAAGATTCTAAATGGGGAACAGATTACTATGAGGTGCTTCCCTGCTGGCTCATAAAATCCTTCTGCGTGGGATCTTACATGTTCTTTCCCTTTCACGGCTTGAAGCACATAGCACAACAGCTACATGAACCTTAGAAGTTATGTGATAAAGATGAGAGGGCCACGGAATAAAAGGAGTCCAGGTCCCTGAATCTCCATGTGGAAGAGAAATCCCTGTAGATCTGGAATTCTGATTTGGGATTTTAGTGAGCCAGTAGTTAAGTTTTATTGTGAATATCCAATAAAGCGTTGGAGTTTGTTACATCAATAACTAACCTAATACAGTTTAGTTGTAACAAACTAATACCAGCTGTAACAAATTCATTAATTGCTGTTAGGTTTTACTAGCTATTACAAATGAACCAATACAGAATTTAATTTCTAAAATACTATGCTATACAATTTAGAATAGTTAAACCTTTCCTAGACAGTATTTTGTATATATGAGGCATTCTGACGTTTGTTGAAATGAGAGGATTCCAGAGCCAAACATAAGCTTTCTAGTCACTTAATTCTATTGGTACTTCCTTTCTGCCTATGATTTCCTTGCTTTCTTATCACCCAGAGAAACTTGTTCCTTTTTGGTCAAAGTGGACTTAACAGGTTGAGGGACAGCTAATTTGGACCAGAAGATCCAATTCTCTAGAGTACCATTATTAGAATCCATTTTATCTACATAAACAAGATCAAATAATATTTTCAGGCAAAATGAAAAAAATTTGAATACCTTTTCTGTAGATTGAAAATATTTGTTTTAGGGTCTCCATGTTCAATTCTGAGGACAAGTGGGGTCAGGGAGATTCTAAGAGGATTGAAAGTAGGTTTTAAGCACTCTTTTGTGGGAGGAGAGGAGTTAAGAATTAAAAGTTAAAAAAAAAAAAGGTAGGAAAAAAGCTACTGAAAACAAACGAAATAAACCAAAGGTAATCCAGCCCTATTTGAAGCCAATGAGCAAAAAATTTACACTACATTCCCATTGGCCCAGAAAGAGGAATTCATACTAATTGGTACCATTATAGAAGCTCTAGGTGAAAAGTAGGGCTTTTATCTTACGATAATTATATGAAACCTCTGCTGTTGATGCCACTCAAATAATGTACCTTTTGCCTTACAGGACCAAAGAATTATAGAGGCTGACCATAAAAATTTATAGCCATGGAGTAAGAGGTCTAGTTACATCCCTTAGAAGGAGAACAATTAGCATACAGTGGAATCTCAGTGAAATAGAACTTAACTTTTAAAACATTTCCATTTCTATTCAGTAACCTCGCTTTGAAAGAAAAATAATATAGTTGACATTTAATGAATACTTACTATTTGCCAAGCACTCTGAGTTGAATTAGAAAGAGGCAAATAATAAAATCAAGTTGAAATCAGAAATTTTATGAAAGCAAATTTTCCTCTTTTTTATTTTTAAAGTGTAGCAGATCTCAGGGAGGCTTTGAGTAGAGGAAAAAATCACTTAACAAAGTCTTAGGTGGAGTCTTGGTTCTGGCACTTGGTCAAACAGTCCTTTTTATTCATCTGTAAACTGAAAATAATGATATCCTCCATTGTAGATCAATGAAATAAAATATGTGAAGGCATTTTTCAAGCCACAAAATGTACGGTAAATGTAATTTAAATGTAATTTTACACTTATATACACATATCTAATTATTTTATTTACAGTGGATTCTGGCAGGAACAAATAGCACAATGAAGGTTTTGAGAAAACTTAAAAAAATTTTGCACGTGGTTAATATCTAGGAAACACCCTGTATATCATTGATATTCCTTTGTTACCCAATAAACAAGCAAAAACCCACAACACAATAAATATATTACAACAAAAACCCACTCCAAAACACAGCAAGGTACAATAAGGTACAAAGACCTCTACAGATGATTGCTATATGATGGAAAATAGTAAATGACACAATTCACTAATATTTTTTATTTCTTCCAGTAAGTCATTAGATGCTTAAGAGAAGTGGCTTATGACAGTTTTCATTTTTATTAAATATTTATATTTACTAATGGAAATTGTTCTGACAAATTGGGTAAATTGAGCAACTTAGAAATTTATGCTTCAAAAATAGAAGTTCCGGAATTCCTAGTGAGCAAGCGAATGCTTGAGTCATTAACACGCCATTGATTTTATAGTTAAAAAGCTGGAAAGGAAATATAGTGAGTGTTTTAAATGTTGTGATGGTTGTTTATCTTGATACTTAAATCACAAGTCTTTTGATTGTAGATGCCCATTAGCTATGAAACATGCTCCTGTGGATTTTTCAGACGATCCTCTTTTAGTTCTCTGGGGATATCTTACCCCCCTTTTTTGTCATCTATGAGGAAGAAAATGACAATGAACCATTCTTGCCATGTAGCAGCTAAGGAAAGGATCATAAGTTTCAGAAAATTGGAAGACCAGAAATTTGAATACAGGACAAAATTTCTGTTTCTGGAAGGCAAGAGACCTGAGTTTCTGGGGAACTATAAGAGAGTAATTTAACCATAATTATTCAATAGTAGCCCAACAAATATTTACTGAGCACTTACTATGCACCAGACACAGTGCTCAGGATGCAGTAATGAACAAGAAAACACTGTGTCTGAACTCAGGGTACTTAAGGCAGACAATTAAGTGAATGGTAATAACACAATGTGAGGAATGTGATGACAGGAAGCTGTGAGCACACATACACAGGGACCATAAGTTCAGGGACTTGCAATAGTTTACTGAGAATGATGTTTTCCAGTTTCATCCATGTCCCTACAAAGGACACGAACTCATCATTTTTTATGGCTGCATAGTATTCCATGGTGTATATGTGCCACATTTTCTTAATCCAGTCTATCGTTGTTGGACATTTGGGTTGGTTCCAACTCTTTGCTATTGTGAATAGTGCCGCAATAAACATGCGTGTGCATGTGTTTTTATAGCAGCATGATTTATAGACCTTTGGAAGGGGAACATCACATTCTGGGGACTGTTGTGGGGTGGGGGGAGGGGGGAGGGACAGCATCAGGAGATATACCTAATGCTAAATGACGAGTTAATGGGTGCAGGAAATCAACATGGCGCATGGATACATATGTAACAAACCTGCACATTTTGCACATGTACCCTAAAACCTAAAGTATAATAAATAAAAAAAAAAAAAAAAAAGTTCAGGGACTGTCTTCCTGATGAGTGGTGTATGCTGGGCCCTGCAGGATGAACAGGAGGTAGGAGTGTTCCAGGCCATGGAAACAATGTGTGCAATGGCCAGGAAATTAGAAAGAGTATGGTATGTGTTGTCAAGCAAATGGGCTTGCTGCCTGATGCACACAGAAGCCAATAACTATGGCACCAGCTTTTGAGAAAAGAAAGCTTTCTTTCAGCAAAGAGACAGGAGCAGGCTCAAATCTGTCTCTTTGATTTGGGATCTGGGGCAAGTTTTAAGGGATCAGAGAGCAAGGGAAAGGATTTAGGAACGTTGGTCTGACAGGGTCTGATTGGAGGGCTTCAGATTTGAGCATTTACAGTAAAGTATGTTGAGGCAGATTTTAGCCTTGGATCTTCCTGGCCAATGGAGTCCTTACTTCTTAAAGAGTTCTGATGTTCAGGTTCTGGTCAAGTCTCAATCTTCTTGATTCTGAAGGCAGAGGGGAAGAATTGTGAGTTCTGGGTATTGTTAGAGGTCAAAGCTTTTTCTATTGCACATGCCCAGGCTATACGACTTGCAGTTTTTGGCTCTGTTATGGCTAAAAGGTAACCTGACATTTTGTTATCAACAGAGTAGGTCCAGTTTGGGCTGGTCCCACAGTTACACATGTTCCAGCCACCAAAAGACAGCGTGGGTAGAATAGTTGTTGAATAAAACCTAACATGAGCTACAAAAGTGAGTCATACAAGTAAACGTGACATTTGTAATTCTAAACTTTATAGCAGTCACATTAAAAAAGTAAGAGGAGGCAGATAAAATTAATTTCAATAATATATTTTATTCAGCCACAAATGTCCCAGAAGCTGTCTTTTCAATGTGTAATCAGTATAAAATATTAAGAAGACACTTTATATTTTTTTTCTTTTTCTTTATTTTTTGGAGATGGGGTCTTGCTCTGTTGCCCAGGCTGGAGAGTAGTGGCGTGATCTCGGCTCACTGCAACCCCTGACTCCTTGGTTCAAGTGATTCTCCTGCCTCAGGAGAATCTCCCAGTAGCTGGGATTACAGGTGTGCACCACCATGCCCGGCTAACCTTTTGAACTTTTAGTAGAGATGCGGTTTCACCATATTGGCCAGGCTGGTCTCGAACTCCTGGCCTCATGATCTGCCCACTTCCGCCTCCCAAAGCGCTGGGATTACAGGTGTGAGCCACTGCACCTGACCTATATTATTTTTTCATACTAAGTCTTTGAAGTTCTGTGTGTTTTTCACATGAGCACAACTCTATTTGAACTAGCCACATCCAAGTGTCCAAAGTCACATGGCTACTGCCCTGGACAATACAGGGCCTAGACAGTAGAACAAGGGCTCGAGGGGTGAGAGATGGAAACGAACAAGTAGAAAGGAACCAAATCTTGAAATTTATTTCTTTATTTGCAACCCATTTAATTAGACAAAGTGGTCTTTAAGGTTCTTCTAGCCCTAAAATTCAGTGAACCGCTAGCCTATCTTAATGTAGGAGTGGTAAGGAATAGCCCAAACTGATTGTTCTTACCTTAACATCTCAAATTTCTCTTCCTCCCCACTTCCCCCTTTCCCTCCTATTCCTCTTCCTCCTCTTTTCCTTCCCTTTCTCCTCCTCCTTCTCCTTCTTATTCTTTTTATTATTTTGGCTAAAAAGGTATTTATACTTGCCACTGACCCAGTAATGCCACAATGCATATACTTGCTCTCACATAAAATTTTATTTAAAGCTAATTTCTCTTGGTTCATTTGGTAGGGCTTCCATCTGACAGTATTTATAGTAGAATTTTATATAGTAGATTCTACCTTCTGGTGATAGCACTTTCGGTTTTCTTTGGGAACTGTGATTCATTCCTCCATTTTAAGTCAATGTTGTCCAGGTGTGGGTAGCCATGCTACAAGTCCAGGGAGAGGTGTGTCTTAGGCCTATGCATGCATTCTTGGCCATAGTGATTGGTTCACTGATGGGCCCGTTGCATAAATCATATGAATCAGGGCCAACCAGAGCTCATTTGGGGAATTTTTCTTGAGCTATTGGGATATAAGTATATTCTATTCTTTCTATTGGTAAAATTATTGGTAGGATAGCATAGGATGTGGACTGGAGTGGATGGCAGCCATCTTGTCTCTATGAGGAGAGAGCTTGCTTGAGAATGAGCAAACACAGAGAAATGTGGAGCAGTGAGATGGGAGAAGCAGAGCTTTGAGAAAAAGTCTTTTGTGCTCCTGGATCCAGCTGTACCTGAAGTCCAAAGATCCGATCTTGGTCTTTCCAGTTTTATAAATCTCTGTATCCTCTCTCCCTCTTATTTGGATAAAGCCTTTTTGAGCTGGAGTTTTTACCACTTGCCATGAAAAGATTACTAGATAAATCTTCAATAAGATTATTGTCAACTGAAACAGTTTTACAGAATGGGCTCCAGAATTATATTATAGAAAAACATCATTGAATACAAATTCTAATGCCTGAAAAATATGTTTCTTTCTATGAGCTACTATGAATTATTAACGAATTAAGGCATTTGCTCATTTTATTCAACATTTATTACAAATATACGATGTATCAGGCACTGTGTTCTGCCTTATGTGTTATATTGTGCCAATTGTTTACCTGATTGTTTTTCTCATTCCTCTGTGAGCTTTTGGGGACAGCATACTCCTGACCAACACCATATAAAAAGGAGAATTTATAAATAAAAATAGAAGCAAGATCTATGCATGTGAAAAGTGTTTCATTCTTTTTTAAAATTGCAAGTCTCATACTCTTTGAGAAGGAACAATTAATACTTTTTTTTTTTTTTTTGAGATGGAGTTTTTTCTTTTCGCTCTTGTTGCCCAGGCTGGAGTGCAGTGGCACAATCTCGGCTCACTGTAACCTCCACCTCCTGGGTTCAGGCGATTCTCCTGCCTCAGCCTCCCGAGTAGCTAGGATTACAGGTGCATGCCACCACACCCAGCTAATTTTTGTATGTTTAGTAGAGACAGAGTTTCACCCTGTTGGCCAGGCTGGTCTTGAACTCCTGAACTCAGGTGATCCACCAGCCTTGGCCTCCCAAAGTGCTGGAATTACAGGCGTGAGCCACTGCTCCTGGTCTGGAACAATTAATTCTTTCAAATTTATCTTCTTCTACTTTACATATGTCACATAATTTTCTGCATAATTTTCTAACTATAATTTTGGAGAACTTTAGAATTGATTGTCTCCCAAAATTGTGACTAGAATAAATGGGCAGTTCAAAAATAAATCCACATCTAGACCTTACCCCCAGTGCATCAGAATCACTTGGGATGATTATTTGAAATGGAAATTCCTGGGCTCCTTTTGTTCAGAGATACTAAATTGGAGTCTTTTTGGTAGAGTCCTTAATTTATATTTTAACCAGATGCCTTAGAGAATCACATGCACAGTTAAGTTTTAGAATTACTTGGTTGCTTAGGAAAACAATCCATAAGCATTGCAGGATAGAGTGAGGACATGGACTGGCTTTGAGACTTAGATCATTAGCATTTAAATATTATTTATCTACTTTAGTCCACCTGACAGCAAATAATTATTTTTAATGATTATAAACATTTCACATGGGGAAATATTTTATAAATATTATTCACCTATTAACGTATGAACAGAATTTTATTAGTCACAGGTAAATACTGTAGATCATAGAGACTATTTATTTAATTTAATTATAGCATGTGAACTCTGTCTAATGAGAGATTAGCTGACCAATATTAACTTAAGCTGGAAAAGCTGGGCTAATACCATTCTTTCCAAACAAGAAATAAATCTTGTTCTTAAACTCTATTCTTTTTTTTTTTTTTTTATTATACTTTAGGGTTTTAGGGTACATGTGCACAATGTGCAGGTTTGTTACATATGTATCCATGTGCCATGTTGATTTCCTGCACCCATTAACTCGTCATTTAGCATTAGGTGTATCTCCTAATGCTGTCCCTCCCCCCTCCCCCCACCCCACAACAGTCCCCGGAGCGTGATGTTCCCCTTCCTGTGTCCATGCCTAAACTCTATTCTTATATATTTTGTACAAACTCTTAAAATATCTTGGTCAATTTTTTTTACATTAGCCTGTGTTGTGAGTTTTGACATTTATTTTAAATTTTGTATTGCCTTTCAAAAATGGTTGGTACAATGCATTCATGTTGTAAGAACTGGGTATGAGAATGAGATCTTGCAAAATAGAAATAGCCACCTGAAATTGAGATTTGGAGAGGGGACTGAAAGAGAAGCTCAGATCACATTGGATGTTTAGGATGCTTATTTTTTCAGTTTCATAAGCTAAGTGGAAGTCTTATCATGCCCACAATACTTTCTGAGCCCTGGTAACATTCCTACATAGTTTATACTTGGATAAAATATTAAAACTGAATAAATCAACTGGGAAGAGTTTCTATTTCAAGAAATGTTAGATCACTTGAATGTTGGCCTCTAATTCTGGCTAGCTAACTTACTTTTATTAAGTTCATTCATTCATTCATTCATTCATTCAACAAGTGTTCATAAAGTGCCTGCAATATGCCAGCCACTCTACTAAGCATTTGGGTTGGAATAACATGCACATAACCCTGTCCTCATGTATCTTATCATCTGGTGACTCTACTTATCTGTGTGTCTTGTCCTATGTGGAGGAACCCAGAGAATAGTCTTTCATAATTTTCAGAAGAACTTTTAGTTTCCATAAATAACAGACCTATTGGCTTGGTAGATAGTTCATTTAATATGCATGGTGATATCTCGTTTTATACACTAAGTCCTGCCCATCTCAGTCCAATGTACCCCATGAGGAATAAATGAGTTAAATCTATTGATTATCACCACTAGACTATTTTTTTGCCAATGATCCTGCCACAGATAGAGTACAAGATGATTGTACTTTTTACTAAGTTACTACTACAATCTGTAGCATGCACATCTCAACTTACTTCTTTAGAAAGAACTGTAACATTCACACTGACCCCCCAAATAACTATATAATCGGGAAATCTGTCTTGAGGGGCCAGCTGTGACTTGAACCCATTTGTTGAGTTCTATCAGCCAATGTAGCAATTATGATTAGGACTGCTTAGGAGGAGAATTGGACCAGGCCAAACAGGTGTGAGTAATTGCCTGCTACTCCAGAGCATGGGTTCTGAAGGTGTGAGTGCTAACACAGAACTCTTCAATGATTTGCAGGGCTGCCAAATGACTGTCATTATGGCTAACCAAGGCCTGATAAATCTCCCTTAATCCCCAGATTTCTATGTAGTAATATTTCCATGGAAAAGAAGATGCAGTTTCAGGGATCAGTGCCTAGGAGAGTTCTCTTTGTCTTTTCTAGTTTTATAAAATGATTATGGCAAGAGATAATTGGTGGTAATGTTGAGGTCATGAGAACACTGTAAGGAGTTGCATGTAACGAATGTTTTAACAGAATAATACGAAACTGATCACGTCTACATTCTACGTTGTTCTTTCTGTATCCTCTGATCTTGGGAGATAGATTTATTCAGCCATTTATTGTTGTCACTTATTACTATTCTCATAGGTATTGGAATCACATCCTGCCCATGTGGATGTAACACTCTGGATTGAGTACTTTTCTTTGCTATCAACATTGGGTTGAAGTTGATATTGGTTTTTCCTTTAGTGGAGCCAAAAACACTTTTCTTCACTGTTTTTGCATCTGTTACAAACTAAGGAGGCTTCCATAGACTTAACTGTAACTTAGCTCCTGGTAATTGCAATAGCATCAACAAAATTAACATAAATATGCTCACTGAATATTTTACACTATGTAAACTGTTGTTATATATATTTTTATATTCAGTCTTTGAAGCCATCCCAAAGGGTGATTGTTATTAAATTTATTTTACAGATAAGAAAATTAAGGCTTATCTGAAGACTTAAGGTCACATGACCTGGAAGATACTGACCTAAATTCAGAACCAGTTCCTCTTAATTTAAGATCCTGTTCCTTTCCCATGGCACTGAATGCCATTCACAGAGATGGCTGCTGTATCATGTGCCCTCCAAATTTTACTCTGCACTGTCTTTGGAGACATAATAATAAAGATAGTAAAATGCAAGAGTAATAGTAATAATAATAGCATAATTTGGTGTTAACAGTGTTGCTCTAACCTTAATAAGTGATTTAAATTCTCTCTTAAGATTCACGCTACACGTCTGTGAAAACAGTAAGCATCTCTTAATATTGTGAGGATTAATGACATCATCCATATAATAATAAGATGATGATGATGATGACAACTACTGTTTTGGAATCCTCTGTGTTTACTAAATGGTAGCTATTTTATATGTATTACCTATAAGCCTTGTAATAATGTTGTAAAATATACGTTTTAATTCCCATCTTATAAGTGGGGAAACAAAGACTGGAAAATGTATGTGATTTGCTCAACATCAAACAGTCATCAAGAGCCCGTGTTACCATCTGGCGTGGATCCAAAACCCATGTTCTTTACTGTGTTAAGTTGTTGCAAAGCATTCTTTGAAAAAGATGGAAGCCTTCTTCACTCAAAATCAATTAATTTCTTCAAACACTTGACCTCCCGTGAATACCAAGTCCATGTTATACTCATGGTATATTTTAGTGTACTTAAGGTACACACAGGAAAAGAAATTTGAATTTCACAATTTAGCACAGATAGTTGGTTGCTGTGAATGAAAATGTTTCTTTTTGTGCTAATGAGTTCGTGTATGTTATCCTAGGTTCCTTAAAAAAAGGTAGGTCAGATTCCAAAGAAACTGTGTTCTAGAAAATAATAGTTTAATGAAAATCTAGGTTGTGGCCCACAGAATTGTGACTCTGTACTTATCAGACCAGAGAATGATGATTCACGCTAATAACTAAAGAGCCTTGAGTGTTTTTGAGGGATTTATACCTGGGTTCTTATATCGTGTCTCCTCTGTAAATCTAGCAGGAAGACAAGGAAAGTGTTGTGTACCATTTCACCACTGAGGAAACTGAGTCTAGAGGAGTTACATTTTCTGCTGAAGATCACATAACTAGGGGAACTTGTTTCTACCTCCAGACAATTTTCTCCTGTGACCTTAAGGTAGTAGGCACAAGGGCTGGGGGCTATTCCCCAAGCTAATTTGTGGATAAAGATTTATTTTTCTCCTAGGCCTTAGGATTATAATAGGAAAGCTTTCTCCTCCTGTATTCATCTTTAATGTAATGAGTATAAACTGTGAGTCAGAAGGCTGGGTTTCAGCTGCTCTGTCACATACCAACTGATAAACTAGGTCACTTAGCCTATCCGAGGCTGTGTTTCCTCTTGTGAAAAATGAAGATAATAGTGCTTTATCATTCTTGTCCTATGGGGCTGTGGAGAGCATCTAACCAGAGACTGTAGGTGGTAAGAAAGTGGTCTCAGCATTCAAGTCCTGGACAAGCTCTAGCCACCCAGCATAACCTCTTCTTTCTTAATCATACCATAATTTTCTTTTGAAGAATTGCTTATCTTCCATTATGTGTGATCTTGGAGGGGCTGTGAATCAGGGTCTTTCTGCCTTCCTACTACAGTCATCAAAAATGTTCCAGAGGCCACTGCAAGCTTCTGCCTCCAGACCCCTCCTCACCCTCTGGCATAGTCATAGGGCAGACACTGGATCTAAGCCAGTCAGATGGGCTCTTTCTTCTGGAACTGAATCATCAGCAGAATGACAAAGAAAGACTAAACAATGATGACTCAAATGAATTGATCCTTTGATTCCACATCAGCTCCTTCATGATACTGGGAAGCAGTTCCTTTACCTTCTTTGTTGTCCCACTGTGGAGCTGGCTCCTCCAGCTTTCCCAGCAATTCTATGGGAATCATTCTCCAGTGATTTCTCTTTTTGGATAGCCTAAGTTGGATTATGTTGATTGCAATCACAGAATTGTATTACATATGTCAGTTTTTAATGCATTTCCTTAACCTTAAAATGCCACAAATTTAATATGCATCATTAAGTTTTCCACGGAAAAACGAAGAAGCAGTCACACTATATTCAATATATACACCAATAGGCAAGAGGCATACTGGTTTGAGAAATGTGAAACATGAGAAGTAGAATGTAAAAAAAAAAATGTGTGTGTTAGAATTGAGGAATTATGGTACCCATATTATCATTATTAATAAAGTATATTAGAATAGTAGTTATGACAACTGAGTATTTTATGTACCTGGAACCCACAAGGAGTCAGGGAAGTAGGCCAAAGGACAAAGGAGTTGATTCTAAAATTCTCTTGATTGCTTCTCTGAGAACTTCTCAATTTATTCCCCTTTTGGTATAAGAAATATCTGGTTTTGACTGCCAGCTAATTTCCAGAAGTTGAAGGCAGTTATGGTTTATTGTGAGTGGGAGGTTTGTAAGAAAATAGCAGTGCAGCAGTAAAGAGAAGCTCTCTGAAGTTGTTCTGAATGTACAGCTAATGGGCAGTTATCTATGAGAGAGATTTTTATAGCTTCCTCCATATAGCTGGTGAAAAATTAGCCTGGGTGTTGGGGGAGGAGCCTGTCAATTTGGCTTCTTATCAAACTCAACTTTGTTAAGCAGTTAATTCTAAGGTGTTTTATCCATTTATTACCAAGGCATGTAAGTCTTAGCTGGCAGCCTTGATTAATAGATTAATGATCACTGCTCCCTACAATGTAATTGTCATTGTGTCCCTAGAAGAAGTATAAATTTACCTCTGGGGTTAGGATTAGGTGAGGGTGACACTCAAGCAGCCACAGAAGATGTGAGGATTTGGGACTGTTTAAATGAAGACAAAGACATGTCCTCAAGAAACAATTTTCCAAGCTGCTGTTTTGACTTGACAGTGGCAGAGACTTCATTGGAAGATGTTGTGAAAATGAAATGCAGCAGGATCAAAAGAAGAGGGTCTATTAGTCACTCAAAACTGACTTGTGCAGATCTTGCAATTCCATTTGTATTCTGTCTCCCTATCTATAAAGCAAGAGCAATTATTCACAATTTGACTGTCATTTGTATCATGCTAAGTGATTTAGGGCTGCATCTTCACATGACCCAGCTTATAACAGATGGGCTGTAGATTTAATGAGGTGGTGTATCCCTGCTCTATCACTTCCCAGCTCCATAAGCAAGGGCATTTATGCAACTCTTTATGTCTCATTTCCTCATTTGGAAAATGAAAATAATAATAACCCATCTCATCATCATTTTGTTATAAAAATTAACTAGTGTCTGACAGGCTTAGCAGGCTACAGAGTAAGTATTCGGTAAATGTTAGCTACCATTACTTAGTAGATGGGCATGAAGATATTTGTCGATGGGTGCAATGTAGATGTTTTATGTCTCCTGTTAGCATGAGTTTGACAAACTACTGCCCTGAGTCAAATCTAGCCTGTCACATGTTTTTGCAGAGAAAGTCTTATTGGACCACAGCCATGCTCTCTTGTTTATATATTGTCTATGGCTTCTTTTTTGCTACAGAAGGAGAGTCGAGTAGTTAAAACAGAGATCCTAAAATATTTACTATCTGGCCCTTTAGATGAAAAGTCAGCCAATCTCTGGGGATCATCAAGAAAACAGACAAATGTCCCACCCTTCATGTAATTTATGTTTAGTAATAGATTGGATGTGTTATAATTTACTTAACTTTCCCGCTTCGGGTGATTAATAGACATTTAATAGGTTTTCATTATTTTCCCCTTCACAGATAATTCCACAATAAATGACATAATATATATGTGAATATGTCTGTAGGATAGATTCCTACATGTGAAATACTTAGGGGAATTATTTGGGACACCTCAGCTGATGCCTTGCAGATTTACTGATGGGACATCGTGAAATTTCTCAATACCAAAGATGTCAGAACTGAGTACAGAATTAAGCTGTCAGTTCTAATTCCCTATAACAGAGTTTATCAGTAATTAGCTTCTTTGATTGAGCCAGAGGTTGCAGTCCCTAAAGAAAAAAACACAACACTGAATCTCAAGAAATTGACTACTTGTCAGATGAAGTTAACTATCAAGATTCCTACCCATCACAAGTAATCTTACAGCTGGTCATTGCTTCCATCTATCAGTTCGGTGTCGCTGCCTTTTTGCTTTGGAATAGATTGTGTGGATAGAGTCATCAAACTTAATGGAAGTTTCCATCTGGATCATGGCATCTGTTAACCTTAAAAACACTTATGATCTCTGAGTAAGGGAGCAGTTACATTATTCTTTCATACAAGGTGATATTATTCCTAAGACCACTCCTTTGTGAAACATGCCTCAATCAGAAGATCTGATGATAGAAACAAACATTTTGTCCTTGGGTAAAGCACCCTTTTGTTTTTTACTTTTGACACGCCTCAAATTGTTGCGCCTGCAAAGACATGGCTCAGGATTTACTACTAGTATACAAAATTATGATATATTGGTTAGTAGATTGTGGAGATTAGCTGACTATATCTAGATAGTATTTTCAGAGAACAAACTGCTATATTGAATCAGGGCACCTAAAACGCAAAAGTCTAAGGGGCCAAGGAGATAATGTTAATGGTGAACTTGAAAGCTCGTTTTTCATTTGAAGAGAGGGGCTGCTACTTAGTCCCAGCCAATTGCTGCCACACCTTACTTTTCTAAAAGAAGGTGGACATACACATCTGTAGGTAAAACTGTCCCAAGATTTAGAAGTCTGCAACTAAAAATAAATTAACTTAAAAATAAAATAACTTAAAATGAACTTAAAAATACATAACTTAAAAATAAAAAAAGTATATATGGCATGACAGTTGAAATATATCTGTTGGTTTGATACCATCTGTAAGCCAAAAAAAAAATCTATAAAGTCAGAAGGTAGAATGATTGAGAATAGAAATGGCTTAGGATGAGATGCTCACAATTAAGGCCATGAATTGCTAGGAATTCCTCTTAAGAAACAGGCTTTGTCATCAGACAGACCTACCAGCAGGGTAACTTCTGTTTCCTTCCTGAGGACTAAATGAGAAAATGTATGTAAAGTACTTTGCATGGTCTCTGATACATGGTAGGTGCTAAATATGTATTAGCTAATGTAACAGAAAATGTAGAATGGGCCTACATTTTATTTTAAAAATATGAAATATACTTTAGGTCTAGAATCCTTTCATTCTTTCTTTTAGGATTAGCGTATATGTAGACTTGGAATGGTTTGCCATTCCCTATTTCCTGAAGAGCCACTATGAAATCCTTCAGTGTTGTCATTTTATGACTGGACTTGTGAAGGGCCCAGAAAACTCTGTGTGGTATATCAGGTGCCAGAGCACTGGGGATTCCATGATGCAGATGGAGGCTTCCAGTGCTGGTGGGCTAGTGTTGTGTTCTGTCCCTAAGGACAAATACTCTTGGTTATAACAGTGATTCTCCAGATTATTATGAGTTATGGATTGTCATGATAACCACTGGGGTAGTGGACTGAACCAGAAGGACTGTGAAGTATGTTTTAATGTGGAAGGGGTCTTGGGTTTTACAAACTTCTGGGAAGATACTCCTGGGAGATGCTGGTGGACATTATAAGATCATCAAAGAGTCATTGGAGACCTTTCAAATTTACTAGTGACCTTGGGAGGTTGAGACTAATGAGCATGTTGATCTAGTGCTGGTGACACATATTTCTTTAGATTTGGTACTAGATTAATTTTTCATTTTTATAGACAGGTGAATTCAGGGTGGGTGGTAGGAGTGAGGTTGTAATGGTAGAGGCCTAAATGCTTGCTCTAGGTTGAGTGTGGCTTGCTAAATGGGAGCGGGTTGGGGTTAAGAAGGCCTGGGTAGGCAATTGTACATATCTACCCTGAAATAAGTATTGGACTTCATTATTTTAGTAGCCTGCTTAGCCAGAAAACTATCATTTCCTGGAAAAAGCCCTATATCTGTTTGTTACCAAAATGTTTGTCCCAGCTTGTCAAGGGACAATGTGTTCTTGGATTTTCTACTCAGTGGTTTAATTACCAGCCAATATCAAAATAAAATGGAAATTTTACTTTCTTCCTTGGTGGATAAACTATTTATCTATTGCCTTATCCAAGCATTTTACATAGTTATGGATAGATATATGATAGGTAGGTAAATAGATATACATACAAAAACACACATTATATATCATGTAATATATATTCTAATTTGACTTTAATTACCAGCACATGATTTATTTATTTATTTTTTATTTTTTTATTTTTTTTTTATTATACTTTAGGGTTTTAGGGTACATGTGCACAATGTGCAGGTTTGTTACATATGTATCCATGTGCCATGTTGATTTTCTGCACCCATTAATTCGTCATTTAGCATTAGATGTATCTCCTAATGCTGTCCCTCCCCCCTCCCCCCACCCCACAACAGTCCCCGGAGCGTGATGTTCCCCTTCCTGTGTCCATGAGTTCTCATTGTTCAATTCCCACCTATGAGTGAGAACATGCGGTGTTTGGTTTTTTGTCCTTGCGATAGTTTACTGAGAATGATGTTTTCCAGTTTCATCCATGTCCCTACAAAGGACACGAACTCATCATTTTTTATGGCTGCATAGTATTCCATGGTGTATATGTGCCACATTTTCTTAATCCAGTCTATCGTTGTTGGACATTTGGGTTGGTTCCAACTCTTTGCTATTGTGAATAGTGCCACAATAAACATACGTGTGCATGTGTCTTTATAGCAGCATGATTTATAGTCCTTTGGGTATATACCCAGTAATGGGATGGCTGGGTCAAATGGTATTTCTAGTTCGAGATCCCTGAGGAATCGCCACACTGACTTCCAGAATGGTTGAACTAGTTTACAGTCCCACCAACAGTGTAAAAGTGTTCCTATTTCTCCACATCCTCTCCAGCACCTGTTGTTTCCTGATTTTTTAATGATGGCCATTCTAACTGGTGTGAGATGGTATCTCACTGTGGTTTTGATTTGCATTTCTCTGATGGCCAGTGATGAGGAGCATTTTTTCATGTGTTTTTTGGCTGCATAAATGTCTTCTTTTGAGAAGTGTCTGTTCATGTCCTCTGCCCACTTTTTGATGGGGTTGTTTGTTTTTTTCTTGTAAATTTGTTTGAGTTCATTGTAGATTCTGGATATTAGCCCTTTGTCAGATGAGTAGGTTGCAAAAATTTTCTCCCATTGTGTAGGTTGCCTGTTCACTCTGATGATAGTTTCTTTTGCTGTGCAGAAGCTCTTTAGTTTAATGAGATCCCATTTGTCGATTTTGGCTTTTGTTGCCATTGCTTTTGGTGTTTTAGACATGAAGTCCTTGCCCACGCCTATGTCCTGAATGGTATTGCCTAGGTTTTCTTGTAGGATTTTAATGGTTTTAGGTCTAACATATAAGTCTTTAATCCATCTTGAATTAATTTTTGTATAAGGTGTAAGGAAGGGATCCAGTTGCAGCTTTCTACATATGGCTAGCCAGTTTTCCCAGCACCATTTATTAAATAGGGAATCCTTTCCCCATTTCTTGTTTTTGTCAGGTTTGTCAAAGATCAGATAGTTGTAGCTATGCGGCATCATTTCTGAGGGCTCTGTTCTGTTCCATTGATCTATGTCTCTGTTGTGGTACCAGTACCATGCTGTTTTGGTTACTGTAGCCTTGTAGTATAGTTTAAAGTCAGGTAGCGTGATGCCTCCAGCTTTGTTCTTTTGGCTTAGGATTGACTTGGCGATGCGGGCTCTTTTTTGGTTCCATATGAACTTTAAAGTAGTTTTTTCCAATTCCGTGAAGAAAGTCATTGGTAGCTTGATGGGGATGGCATTGAATCTATAAATTACCTTGGGCAGTATGGCCATTTTCACGATATTGATTCTTCCAACCCATGAGCATGGAATGTTCTTCCATTTGTTTGTATCCTCTTTTATTTCATTGAGCAGCCAGTGCATGATTTAAATTCATGCCGTTTAATCACTATTTCGAAGTAGTAAACTAAATGCATGATTGTTCATTTAAATTGTCACAAAGCCACCTATTTTTCAAGATCTTTTATTACTCATAATGAGAAATTGTATTAATTATTATAATTTTTATCAAGATATTAATCTTGCCAAATTGGTATGCTTATGTTTGTATTCACACTTTCGGTTTCTATAGTAAAGTGAATTTCCTATGGAGAGTATCTTTTTAGATGTTCTTATCTGTTTTTCTCATTCATTTTATTAATCATTGCCAACTGTTAAACTGTTCAGCTTCCAAGTGCTTTTTTTTTCCTCCATGTCTTTAATGACTAACTTATTTGGAACAGCAGCGGAAAGAAAAATCTCTGAGGCAGAATCTGCTCAGACACATTCTGACACGTCTCAGCTCAGGGAAAATTTCCAAAGGATAATTATAGATGTCACTAAAGCTGAATTCATGATGGTCAGATTGTCAGAAATCTTATTTATAAATGCTATCATGATACTGGAGGGGAATCTATCTCACTTTGGAAAAGGAAAAGTTTGAAACCTTCAAGGCTGCCTGGGTCTGCCTGCATCTCTGGCTCTGGGATCTTGTTTTGTGTTAGAATCACCTGTGGAGATTTTGAATGCTAAAATGTAATTCGGCCACTAACAAATTTTTCTCGGACAATATTTACTATTATACTAAGTAGCATTGCACTCACTCACTGTTCGGCACTGTTCTATGCACTTTAGATCTATCATTAACTCATAGAGTTCTTCCAACAAGTCTATGAGGTAGTCACTATTAGGACGGTTATTTTACCAATGAAGAAATGGAGACACGGAGAAGTTAAGTAGCTTGCCCCGGGGTCACATCAGTAGTAAGTGTAGAGTCGGGATTAACCCAGGCAGCTTAACTCCTGAGTTCATGCTTTCAATTACTGTATCTTCCTGCTGCTCATCTTCAGCATGACTATGACCAGAGAGAAAGATCTGGGTTTATTAGGATAATATCACACAATGGAATTCATTGCCTGGTTCTCAACTCTTATGCATTTAATTTGAATACCTTATTTGTATCATTATTGACTTTCAGATATGCTGACTGATTACTCTCTAATGAGCACACACATAAAAATTTGTCTCCAGTCTGGACTAACTAAATCAGAATCTTTGATGGGTGGGGCCTGAGTATCTGTGGTTTAAGCAGCTTCTCTGCTGATTCTGACGTGCATGCTGCTAGCCATCTAGTATCAGAAGGTGGAAAACTACACTATTAATTTCAATATAAAGTAGACTGAGACCAGGACTCTAGAAAGCCATGAACAGTACTATGGGGGAACAGGTGGAAGGCATTAATTCTGAGAAGCACATACAGTGATGTATTTATATATACTATTGTTACAATAGCTTCCCCAATTCTAACCTGTTCTGATCAATAGGACAACATACATTACAAGAGGATTTTGGGCAGAATTTTACATTTTTGAGGGACTTTACTTTAGGCTCTTTGGTCCAGAAGGAAAGTCAGTTACCCCAGTGCCCCCTGTTGGCCTATGTCAAATATTAAAAATATTAAATCCATGGATTTCATATAATAGATAGGAAACCATACCTTCTATACCTCTTCTAATACACATGCTGATTCATAGAGGCTTTAATTACCTCAAACAAGATGCCAACCAATTGCCAATTTGATACATCAATTGGCAGTGTTTAATAAAATGAATGAGAAAAACAGATAACATCTAAAAAGATATTCCATACATCTTTCACATGTCCAAATACATCCATATATCCCTATATCTCTGTCTTAAAGAGATGACATATTAAAAGGTCTGTAGAAGATGAATACACAGTATTAAGAACCATTTGCTAACTATCCCCTATGAGAAATGGGTTTCATTCAAATTCCCTCCTACAGGATAAACCTGCAGATATTTAAGGACAGACTTCTTGCCTTTTTCTAAGGCAAATATTTCTGTTTCCTGGTGTTGAGAAATATTTAAACATTAAGCTTGTCAAGGCCTAATCTTGTGGTATCAGAGTCCTAATATCAATAATTAACTTTCTATTGTCATAACAAAATTGGCACTAAGAGAGGTATATAGTTGTTCCACCTTTCCCTTATTCTAATATTACTTCCTCAGTGCACCAGGGCCTTAAATAACTATACATTTGCATAAGGGATGCTCAATTGCTGCATTAGCTCTTAGGTTTTTCTCAACTCTATCTGGAAGCATCATGCTTGGGGTAATTAAAGACCCTCTTTAATTCAGCATGTGTTTTAGAGGAGGTACAGAAGGGGCATGGTTTCCTATCTGATATATGAAACCTGTGGATTTAATATCTTTAATATGTGACACAGGCCTTTGGAGGTCATTGGGGTAGTTGACTTTGCCCTCTTTGGACCACAGAGCCTAAAGTAAAGCCCCTCAAAAAGGTAGAATTCTACCCGTAATACTCTTGTAATGTATGTTGTCCTGTTGATCAGAACAAGTTAGAATTTGGGAAGCTGTTGTAAAATTAATGTGTATAAAACCTTTGGTAACATTTATCTCTGAATCAGGCTTAGAGTATTACATCATCACTGGACTTCCATACATATTAAGTTACTGCCATGTGGCAGTAGTGTTCTCTTAGCTGGACTCTGTTTTCTTTTGGTTTATCTTTGGTCTCTGTGGGATCTTAACTGCTAAGATGTAGACCCTTAATGCTGGCAATACTTTCAGGCCCCTGTAAGCTTCTGGCTGCATTCTGTTTGTTATTGTCTCTGTGACAGTTTCATGCCCAGAATGGGTCACCAGTAGACAGTGATTTTCATTTGTCCAGGACCAATATCAGAGTCCTTCCTGTTATGAAGTTGCATAGGGGAACACAATGGTCATAATATGATTAGGTATAGTTAATGTGACTACTTGCTCAATGCAAATTAATTGCAAAGCGAAACTGAAAACTATGCAAAAGATATAGAATTCTATAAAATTGATCAAAAATGAAAGTGGAGAACTTCTCCCATCACGTGGTAAACTATTGTAAAAGGATTTGACAGGACCATATCAATTAAAACTAAAGAAACTAAAGCACAATATTACTTCAAATAGGATGCTTTGAGTTAAAAAATGATTAGGAGACAGCCTTTTGAAAATTAAAAAAGTTTAAAAATGTTTTGCAAAGATTTATAATTGTGAAGAAAGGTTAGACAAAAATGAAGGATTTTCTATAGCAAGGTCATAAAATTGTGTCAGTAAAATTAAATAAAAAACAAAAAATTATTCTTTGTTTATTTTAAAAAAGATACAAAGCTGAAATCATAAAATAAATTTAGTTCCACATAATTAAACAATCATTTTATGTTCAGTTTCATTTTTTAATATAAAATTTCAAATCAAACTATTTTTATGTATTTATTTTTTACTATTTACCATAAAATTTTGTCCAATTTATACCACTCAAGGGTTTGGCAGGAAGCAGAAGGTACAGTCAAAGCAGTCACTGGAGAGAGTTTACTATTTTCAAAGACCTGGACAAGTTTTAAGGAACTACCAAGGGATAATCTAGTAACCTGGGGCTAGTAGGAGTGGAAAGTCATCATCTCCCCTAGGATTAAGGAGCCAACTAGAAACAGCAGTCACTTGAACTCAGAGAGAGTAACTGTATGGAGAGTGTTGCCTTCAGTAGACAGTGGGCATAGCCGACTCACAGTGATTACACAGGGAGGAAATCAGAGCACTAATGCTCTTCTTTCTTCTCTTTCAGTCCCGATCTCCTGCCAGTGGCCCCAATGGCCAAAGCCAACCAGAAGCCAGAGTAGAAATAGATCAGTTTCCTTGGTCACAGAGCAGGGTAGGGAAAGATGGAGAGTCAAACTGGAAGAGAAAATGACAAATTCCAACATGCCATTTGAAATAGATTAACTTTAAATTACTTAGATGTTTCTGAATTCATGCAATTTTTGGACAGTTTAAAAGAATAGGACTTGTACTGCTTGATTTAAGACACATTTTAATGTAAAGTTAAATCAGCTTTTGTAGTCACAATATGTACTCTTACTGAACAATGATTGACATGGTAATATCCTTCAGAATTCCCCATGCATACTGCTGCTACATCATGTCCTCCAATTTTGTATTTGGGAAGTTTTCTTTTTGGAGCTATGTATAAGACTTGACATTTATTTAAATTAAGGTTTGTGATAATCAATTTGGATTATGTTTCAGTCTCCTGAGATTTTTTGGAGTTTGCCATTTTATTGTATCAGTGCTCTTCATAGCTTTTTGTCATGCTTGCATACTATCAGCTGCAATGATCATCCAATCCTTGAAAAGGATGCTACATTGGACATGGCCGTAGGTAGATCCCTGAAGCATACTACTATAGACTACACTCCAGAATGGCAATAATTCATACATATTAGTCAGGTTAGACTAGGTTGTGCTGCAGTAACAAATCAACCTCCCAAATCTCAGTGACTTTCCATACCAAAGTTTATTTTTTACTCATGCTGCATACATAGTCCATGTATTTCTCCTCACAGTTCAGTGGTTGAACCTAGTCATATGTCCTCAGTCTAACCATAAAGGAGTTAAAAATGTAGGAGGATGCATAAATATTTGATGAGAATTAAATTTTAATATCATTTGCATCCATTCCTTTGACCAATTTTGAACCCACCTGATACTAATCTTACCTATATTTCTCCATCTTTTAAAGACTTGTTATTTATTGGAGGCCTTTTATAGAATAACAATAATTAAACATACACTCTAATTAAATCTCGAAGACCATCCAGTGGGAT
This sequence comes from Symphalangus syndactylus, assembly GCF_028878055.3. Taxonomy (NCBI): domain Eukaryota; kingdom Metazoa; phylum Chordata; class Mammalia; order Primates; family Hylobatidae; genus Symphalangus; species Symphalangus syndactylus. The sequence continues at coordinate 41,410,293 of NC_072429.2, forward strand.
AGGAATTATCATTTTCCTTAAATTAGATGAGAAAACTAGAGATTAGAAGTTAAGGCCGGGCACGGTGGCTCACGCCTATAATCCCAGCACTCTGGGAGGACTAGGTGGGCAGATCACGAGGTCAGGAGATCGAGACCATCGTGGTTAACACGGTGAAACCCCATCTCTACTAAATATACAAAAAATTAGCTAGGTGTGGTGGCAGGTGCCTGTAATCCCAGCTACTTGGAAGGCTGAGGCAGGAGAATGGCGTGAACCCAGGAGGCAGAGCTTTCAGTGAACGGAGATCATGCCACTGTACCCCAGCCTGGGCGACTGAGCAAGACTCCATCTCAAAAAAATAAAAAAATAAAAAAAAAAGAAGAAGTTAAATATCTTGTCTGAGGGTATACAGTCGACAAGCAATAAAGATTTGAACCAGTCAATTCTAAACATACATGTTGCTCCTTATTATCTATATCTAATCTCTTAGCTAAAAATGGGATAAAAGAAAGGGTAAACCTAAGGCCAGATTGAAAATAGGACAAATTGATTTTTCATCCTTCCCAGCAGTTCTTTCCTTGTGCTCTGATTGGTACTACTTTCTGTCTCGTATTTATACACACAAAGCTCTCATTATCTCCATTGTTATCAATTGCTCCCGCACAAAAATCTGAGAAGTCACTCATATTAAAGTAAAAATGACTCAATCTCTTCTGTTTTCCGTTTTAAGGGTTACTTACTTATTAAAGTTAGATCATCCTGCCACTAAGAAGAATATATTTCTAGTTGCATATGAAACATCTTTGAAATCGTTTATTTAAGTAAACACATATCATTGTTATCCTGAAAATTATGTCATGGAGCTGCCAACAGTGTGACCTTAGGAGGCAGTATAGCACAATAGAAAACATGGACTTTGGGCTCAGGATGTGAATTAAATCCTTGTTATACTTCTAGTATCTATGTGACTGTGTGAAATTTATTTAAATTCCTGTGACCTTAGTTTTCTCATCTGTAAAATGACTTAATGCCTACCTTATATTTTTTGTGAAGATTAAAGAAGTATAGCACAGGGTAGGTGCCCCAAGTATTTGTGAAGTGAATGAATAAATGGTGTCCAGAATACACTAAGCAAGTCTTGATACAGAGCAGTTAGTAAATGATTGTAAAGTTGGATCTAGGGCCAGGGTAGAGTATGTTAGGAAAAGAAAGTCAGCAAGTGAAGCCAAGTATGGAAATTAATAAGTGTGTTTCAATCCAAATGAATTATTTTTTTTGTGTCATAGGTTTATATGATAATGGAATAGAGGATAATTTATTTTGGAATCTACCCACTAAAAATACATGTTCTATGTCTTACTACTATAGCAACTAAAAACAATCTGCCGTAATAAGATGGTGTGCATGGTGGCAGTGTGATTAGCCAGTGTATGATGAACTCTTTATTGAAATGACTGGCCCAACCTGAGACGTATGGCCAGGTGGCATGAAAAATAAAAGATAATTGCAGTTGGGCTGTAGCAGTCTCACTGGTTAATGACATGAATTGTGATAACTCTTGGTCATTTTTTATGTTGCTGAACTAACAGGCCGGGCACAGTGGCTCATGCCTGTAATCCCAGCACTTTGGGAGGCTGAGGCAGGAGGATCATGAGGTCAGGAGTTCAAGACCAGTCTGGCCAATATGGTGAAACCCAGTCTGTACTAAAATTACAAAAATTAGCTGGGAGTGGTGGCATGCCCCTGTAGTCCTAGCTACTTGGGAGGCTGAGGCAGGAGAATTGCTTGAACGCGGGAGGTGGAAGTTGCGGTGAGCCAAGATCGCATCACTGCACTCCAGCCTGGGTGACAGAGCAAGACTCTATCAAAAAAAAAATAAATTGTGATTATTCAAATGTTTTCTATAAATTCGATTTAGGAAACTATAGATAATAAAGAAAAAGTAAGAAGATATAGTTGAGGCATTTTTGGGGGGACATGATTGTGCCTTTCCTTTTTGTTTCAATCATTGTACATTTCAGAATGAAGATATTTTAAATCTGGAAATATATTTAGTAGGGGAAGTTTTATAATATGAAAAAATAAAGTAAATGTGTTAAAATAATACGTATCTGTGACTTAAATTGTTAATTAAGTAGACTTAAACTGTTCATTGGGAATCATACTTCATGTACATACAAATGGTAGAATATGTGGAATAATAGATTCTATGGGGAAAGAAAATATAACACATTTCTTTTTTTTTCTTCACTTTTCTAGGTATACTATATGCAAGTTTTTTCTGGGTCAGCTTAAGAAATCTAACCAATTAAAAATAAAAAAGGCAATTGCTCAGGTTAAAGAGGAAATTCTAGTATCTCAAGAGGTTTCAGTTATGATGTAGCACCTAGAGAAAAATGGATAAAGAATGTATAATTTGAAAATTATATGTACTTCAAATTGTTGAGTGTGTAGTGACTCCAGGACACAAGATTCCAGGATACAGCTCCCAGGGGACATCAGAATTTTCTGGGGAATATTTTAGATATTCATTCAAGCAGCCTAGCAGTCCTTGTTCCTATTTTTCTTATGATTGCCTGTGCTTGACTCAAGATGAAGATCAGTCAGAATCACATAATAGCACACTGCTTTTTATTCCCAGCACCCTAGGTGGCTGATGGCATTTCCCCTTTTATTCCCCAAGGAGTTTCATAGCAGAAATAAAACTCCAATGATAATTCATATTCATGCTCTGTTGATCCTCCCTCTTCTTTTGATGCTCTGATCAATTTTTCAACCCGTTTCTAAGCTGACCTCATTACTTATTGACTTATTTCAAAAAGGAATAAAAACAAATCGGATTTTTTTCTTTAATTGATTTTTTCAGATAATAAAAGAAAAAATGCTCATCGTAGAACATTTGTAAAATATGTACCAAAATGGATGAAATCAATAAATCAAATCATTGATAACCCTATTACAATTGGAGTATAATTTCTTCCAGTATTTTCTCTACCTGTCAGGGTTTCTACTCAACCTCAGCACATGTGACATTTTAGATAGAATAATTCTTTGTTTCTGGAGGATGTCCTGTGAATTCTAGAACATATACAGCATCCCTGGTTTCTACTCACTAGATACTGGCAGAATAGAGCCTCCCTTCCTCAGCACCCAATCATCACAAAAAAGTCTCCAGACATTGCCAAATATTCCCTTGTGAGCAAAATTGCACCCAGTTGAAAACCACTACTAAGTATTATAACGAAATTGGAATTTTACTGTCTGTACAATTTTACATTCTTTTAAGCTATTTATATGCTTCTTAAACTAACAATACATAGTGGAAATTTTCCCGTTTTATTAAACAGCATTGAAATGATGGTTTTTACTAGCTGAATTCCAATGTAAGGATCGAATATAATTAACTATTTTCTCATTGTTGACCAGTTACATTGTTCATACATTTTTAAATAAATAAAAGTTTAAGGAGTATCCTTATACATAAATGTTTGACCCTATCACTGATTAGAAATTTTTTTGTATCTTACTAAAGTCAGAAAATTATTCTCAAAGTAGCAAAGTATCTTTGAACTAATGCATAATTGTTCAGAACTTTGGTGGTGTTAGTAGAGTGATAGACGTCTTTAGTAGAGTGATAGACGCCAAAACAAGTTGGTGGCTAAAATCTCTAAATCTGCTCTGAACCTCTTTTGAATAATGTTTCAAAGGGTTGAGAATCTAATGAAAGCTAAGGACTAAGTAAAAATACACACTATTATACACACACACAATTCCATATACAATTTTGGAAGGTGGAGGTTTGTGGATCTGTTATGAACAGCCATAGGCCTTAAGGAGTCCTGCTATAAAGACCTCTGGTTTCTACTGCAGCTTTTACAAATATGTAACCCCAATAGACAGCTAAGCAAACCAAGGTTAAGGGGCATGTCCATGATAGAACCAGAAGTCTTTTGTCCACTGAGCCTTTATGAATTTATAAATGTCCAAAATGAATCATATTACAAAAAAGCTTTGGAGATAGAAAAGTGAGACACTCTTCTGGTCCCTTAGACCTGTGGCAGTATTTGTCTAGTGGGGTCTCAGTTTCCTAATTGACCTAGCCCATCAGGTCACCAGCAGTATCTCATGAAGATAAAAACAATACCAAGCACTAGGCTTCAGAAAGCACTTATCTGTCCTCACCACGAGGCTGAATATAATTTACTCCCCAGTGCAGACTGATACATAATCATGTCTTTGAAAAATGTTCCCTGGAACGAATTATAATGCAATGACTATGGCCACAATCATTGCTTTCCAACATAGAGGGTGGGGGAGAAAAAGGGAAGTTGAATAGCATTTACCAAGATGAAGCACCTACTCCCTTGCCAAAGACGGTTCAAGGATCTTTGCTTCCATACTTTCGTTTAGTCCTCACAACGACTCTGTGAGATGATTGATATGATCATTTTACAGATAATAATTCAGATGGGTTAAGCCATTGTCTTAGTGTCACATGGAGAGTAAGTGACATGTAAACTTGAAGTAAGCTCATGCTCTTTTTATTACACTGTGTTACTCAAGAGGAAAAGAATCAAGACTTTCCCCAGCTTCCCTCAGCACCCCACTACCCCCATCTCCAAGAAAGCTTTGCCCTGGCACACTATCCCCTTAAAAATAAAGTATATCACTTTTTGGAGGGCCTTCTGAGGCACTCTTAGGTGATTGTATTATCTACTTTATTAGACATTAATCTTGCATTTAGAAGACGTGACTTTGTTTTCTTGCCCTTTATCGTTTGCTTTTGATTGATGATGGGCAAGTCACTAATTCTCTTTGAATGTCAGTTTTCTTCTCACCACAGCTGCTGCACTACTTGATGCATAGTATTAAGAGCTCTTAACTCGAAGTAAAAGAAAACTAAAAGATTGTTACTTTAAAAAACATTTAAATTCCCTTAGCTTTAATTTCCACATTTATAAATTTGAAATTATAATTCCTATTTCACAAGGTTGTTAATTTGTTCACTTAACAAATACTGTGCATCTATTAGCATTATGCACTTATTTATTGTTAGGGGAGAGGTGGTGGTGGTAGACATACGATAAACAAGTAGAAAAAGCAAATTTGATAGTTGCCCATTGTGATACGTACTGTGAAAACAACAAACAAGCATTTTGGGTAGCAGGTTGAGGGTACAAGGGTTGGAGATTAAGGGTGCAAAGGCAGTCAGGGGAAGCCTCTGTAAGGACATGATGGAGACTTGAAAGCTAAAGGATGAGAAGGCACCAAAAATTGCTGGGTAAGTGCTATCCAGAGGCTCTAAAGTGTGAAAACCAGGGTTACTAAAAGATAATGATAAAGAGCCAGAAGACTATAAGCGTCGCTACCCAAAATACAGTCTGCAGACCAGTGGTCATCTTCACATTCTTTGTTACTAGTCTGTGACAAGATTAGAAGCCTGAACAGAAATGTAAATCAATGCAATGCCCCTGTCATTAAGAAAGTCTTGCTAGAAAAACAAAAGTCAGCTGAATTAAGCAGTATGCCTAGTTATATAGTTGGTATAAAGTCTGAGGTCCATAACTCCTTATATTTCAGTAACAATTTGCAGACCAGCCACCTTTAGTAGCATTCGTAAGCCAAAATTAGAGAAGTCAGGGGTCAGGCCCTGCAGAACCTTGAGACCAGGGTAAGATGTCTGAGTTTTATCTTAAGTGCAGTAGGAGAGGTGGCTGGCAAGATGGCCAGATAGGAGCAGCTCCAGTCTGCAGCTCCCAGTGAGATCAACACAGAAGGTGGGTAATTTCTGCATTTCCAACTGAGATACCTGGCTTATCTCACTAGGACTGGTTAGACAGTGGGTGCAGCCCATGGAGGGCGAGCCACAGCAGGGAGGGGTGTCGCCTCACCCAGGAAGTGCAAGGGGTCAGGTAGCTCCCTCCCCTAGACAAAATCACAAGCATTCCTATACAACAATAACAGACAAACAGAGAACCAAATCATGAGTGAACTCCCATTCACAATTGCTACAAACAGAATAAAATACCTAGGAATACAACTTACAAGGGATGTGAAGGACCTCTTCAAAGAGAACTACAAACCACTGCTCAAGGAAATAAGAGAGGACACAAACAAATGGAGAAACATTTCATGCTCATGGATAGGAAGAATCAATATCATGAAAATGGCCATACTGCCCAAAGTAATTTATAGATTCAATGCTATCCCCACCAAGCTACCATTGGCTTTCTTCACAGAGTTAGAAATAACTATTTTAAATTTCATATGGAACCAAAAAAGAGCCCATATAGCCAAGACAATCCTAAGCAAAAAGAACAAAGCTGGAGACATCATGCTACCTGACTTCAAACTATACTACAAGGCTACAGTAACCAAAACAGCATGGTGCTGGTACCAAAACAGATATATAGACCAATGGAACAGAACAGAGGCCTCAGAAATAATGCCACGTGTCTACAACCGTCTGATCTTTGAGAAACCTGACAAAAACATGCAATGGGGAAAGGATTCTCTATTTAATAAATGGTGTTGGAAAACTGAAACTGGACCCCTTCCTTACATCTTATACAAAAATTAACTCAAGATGGATTAGACTTAAACATAAGACCTAAAACCATAAAACCCCAGAAGAAAACCTAGGCAGTACCATTCAGAACATAGGCATGGGCAAAGGCTTCATGACTAAAACACCAAGAGCAATGGCAACAAAAGCCAAAATTGACAAATGGGATCTAATTAAACTAAAGAGCTTCTGCACAGCAAAAGAAACTATCATCAGAGTGAACAGGCAACCTACAGAATGGGAGAAAATTTTTGCAATCTATCCATCTGACAAAGGGCTAATATCCAGAATCTACAAGGGAATTAAACAAATTTACAAGAAAAAAGCAAACACAAACCCATCAAAAAGTGGGCAAAGGATATGAACAGACACTTCTCAAAAGAAGACATTTATGTGACCAACAAACATGGAAAAAAGCTCATAATCACTGGCCATTAGAGAAATGCAAATCCAAACTATAATGAGATACCATCTCACACCAGTTAGAATGGGGATCATTAAAAAGTCAGGAAACAAAAGATGCTGGAGAGGATGTGGAGAAATAGGAACACTTTTACACAGTTGGTCAGAGCATACATTAGTTCAACCATTGTGGAAAACAATGTGGTGATTCCTCAAGGATCTGGAATGAGAAATACAATTGGACCCAGGAATCCCATTACTGGGTATATACTAAAGGATTATAAATCATTCTACCATAAAGACATATGCACACTTATGTTTATTGCAGCACTATTCACAATAGTAAAGACTTGGAACCAACCCAAATGCCCATCAATGATAAACTGGATAAAGAAAATGTTGCATATATACACCATGGAATACTATGCAGCCATAAAAAGGATGACTTCATGTCCTTTGCAGGGACATGGATGAAGCTGGAAACCATCATTCTCAGCAAACTAACACAGAAACAGAAAACCAAACACCACATGTTCTCATTCATAAGTGGGAGTGGAACAATGTGAACATATGGGCACGGGGTGGGGGAACATCACACACTGGGGCCTGTCAGAGGTGGGGGTCTAGGGGTGGGAGAGCATTGGAGAAATATTTAATGTAGATAGATGACTTCTTGATGGGTGCAGCAAACCACCATGGCACTGTATACGTGTGTAACAAATCTGCACATTCTGCACATGTATCCCAGAACTTAAAGTAGAATAAAAATATAAATAAATGAAATAAAATAAAAAACAGCAATGGGAAACCATTGGTGGTTCTAAGCAGGAGAGTAGAGTGAACTGCTTTTGAGATAAACAGATGCTCTAATGCACTTGAAAACATTTTATAAAGTCTGATGAATGTGAGTTTTGACTCAATAGTCTCATTTAATCAGGGCTTGTCTAGCCATTTTGCCAGCAGCTTCCTCCTGGACTTCTAATTAACATACGTCATGAATCTCTTGAGGCCATACTGCATCATAATTTTTTATGTGGCAAAATATATGCCATATGATATTGAGGTTCTCTCTTTCTAATACAAGTAAAATTTCATGCTTGGGAAGTAAATAAGTCATATGCCTATAGCTCAGGGGTTTCAGATATCAAATAAATCCCCCCCACTTTTGGGCAGCATTAGGATTCCATGTTCACACCTACAGAGCTTATTACTAACATATTATCCATTTGTACATCCTTTGCTAAAAATAGCATCTGCTTTGAATCTAGGAACTTCATAGCTGTACTTCATTCATGGAGAAAGTTTTAGAGTTTTCAGCAAGAGGAAGTGGTGAGTTCACTCTCTTGTCACCCAGGAAATGGCCCCTTATATCTTTTGGAAAAGCAATGGCATTGATGTGTTTGCCCCAGAAATGGTAATTTCCCTTTCTCTCTTCCCTTCCTTCCTTCTTTTTTTGCTTTTTTTCCGACTCACCCTTTCCTTCTCTCCTCTCTTTCTTCCTTGCTTCCCTTCACAACGACTTACTAATTATCTATACCGTGGGCTAAGAACTATGCTAGAATCTGGAAATACACCATTAAAAAGATACACACAGACCCTAACCAAAAGATGTTTAGTCTTGAAGGGTCACAGAAAAGTGACTGGGAAATTATAATCCAGTGTGATCTGTGCTACAGTGGGGGAAATAAAAAGTGCGTATTGGAGAACAAAAACTGGGAAGCTAACATGAAATTGGAGTCAAGACAGCTTCAGGGAGGAAAGGATGTCTCAGTTGAGGTCCAAAAAATAAGAAGTTATGCTGAAGATTTGGAGATGAGCAGAGTGTTCTTGCTAGAGATATCATATGTGGAAGCTTGGAGAAGAGACAGTGCAATGTAAGTTGCAATAAATAAAAGATGTTGAGTCTGGGGGAACAGGAGAAGGAAGAGGTAGAAGTAGGAAACAGATCATAAAAATCCTTATAAAACTATGCTAATGAGTATGGACTTTAAAGTGACAACAAGTCATTGAGGGATTTCAACAGGCAGATGATGTGTCATGTGGGCCTTTTAGAGAAATGATACTGGTTTCGGGAAGAAAAATGGATTAAAGGGGCAAGGTTGGATTCAGGAGACCACATAGAAGGATGTGTCTGAGAATTATACTGTAGAGTGAACAAGTTACAACAGTATGCATGCATATAGCAAGATATTATATTTCATTAGACACTCAGAAAACTGCTGACTGATTTTCTTGGGGTCATAGGACTATTTGGAAAAGCAAGAACAAGGGTCAGGTCTTCCAATCTGGAAATGGATTTTTCAGTGAGAGCTGTTTTGAGAGCAACCGTCACTCATTATTTTCCCAGCCCCTTACCTACCCCACATAATTCGGGCTTTTTTTAGTCTTAAAGTGAGGAGTTTCTCTTTGATGACAATTTTACTTTTGGGAGCTGTCCAATATTCTATTGCTGCATTAAAATATAAACTGACTTTAAAAAGTAATGAAGGGGATATTATGCAGGCAGCTGTCAAGGGAATGATTGGAACTTACTCCTGAAATTCTATTGTATCAAACCCTGCAGATTTTAATCTGTCCCCCTAAGGTTTTTTCTCAACATGCACCCATGATAGAAAGAAGGGGGATTAATCAAAGAACAAGTGTGTTCAGCAGTATTGTGAGCTTGACACAGAATGAAGCACCCTGGAGGATCATGAGGAGAGGTAGGGCACGATCTCTGCCCTGAAGTTGTCTAGTTTAAAAAGCAAAAGCAAACACACAGGAATACATCAAGCCATTTAAAACAATATCTAGGCATGCATTCTGGTTATATGCTTAAAAGGCTAGTGTTCTAGTTGTTCAGAAAACAAAGATGACCAGTAAGGATGAAGCAGTCAGACAACCTTTCTAGAAGAAATGGTATTTGAGCATAGTCTTGGGTGAAGAGAGGTGAGAAAGTGGTAGGCTAGGGGGTTGGAGTGGTGAGGACACATGTGTGAATGACTGTGGAGTGCTTGTGGCACTTTGGTATGGAGCCTAGAAAAGTGGTGGGGAAGTACCAAGAAACAGTGGGAAAGAAGCTCAGCCAGACGGTGTGTGGGCAATAATGAATTACTTTGAAGTCAACACACAGAAATTTTGAGAAGTGGGGATGCAGTGAAGGCTCTACAGTAAAGGAGTATTAAGAAATGATTATAAGATATCCATATGAATGGAGGAGAATGGTCATTCCCAGCTCCCAATATACTTCAGCTTGCCAATACATCTTGGCCAAGTCAAGAGACTCAATGCATGTCCATGCTTCCTCTCATCTCTGAGGCATCTGGAGGGTTAAATGAGATAGCTGATGTGAAAGTGCTCTGTGGATCCTATGTAATTACCATAAATGTTGTTGCCACCTTCTCAAGTTTTCTATATCTTTGACAAGTCTCTTTTTCAAAATTCAGTCTCAGTAGCTGACTCAGTGCCTTCCCTTGCTACTCTGGCTAGGCAGACTGTCTTGCAGAATTCTCTGTCCAGCATTAATCAATTGTGTCCTTTGGTATGCATTCATTTCTAGCATGTTAGACACATCTGCTTTGACAGAATCCAGTCTGGTTAGACAATCTGAAAAAACAAACAGTAAACCGAATTCAGCATTTATAACAGTGAAGTGGCTTGATCTAAATTAATATTTAATTTTTGATCTCAGTTTGGGGATTTTGTGGTCATGGCCTGGGTCTTCTTTCTTTTAGAGTTCCCTACAGGACATTGCATAGCCTCAGTGACTAATGGCTTTTCTACACAAGTCACTGACCGGCTGCCCAGGAGGTAGATTGTTGCTTCTCCTTGTGCTGAAAATTGCCGGCTTAGCAGCTTTTCCACCATGGCTTTCTGCTAATATTTTTAGATTGCCAAGATGTTATCAAAAATTGTATTTAGTTGGGTGGCTTCGATGATTGCCTCTCATTGACAACAGGATTGTAACTTCTTGAGTTCAGTTGTGTCTGTTTAAATTATCAATTTCTGGAAATTCTTTACAAGGGACTGCTCTGTGTTTTGCAATGAGGGGCTGTGCATTTTTCTGTGGTTTCCCGTGTAATGAAGATCCACAAAGACATGACTTTTGATTGATGACTGTATTTAAGAAGCTATTTTAGGAGTATTAGGTTTCCATGTTCTTTTGCTCAGGAGCAGCTTTTTAAACTGCTCTTTCTCAGCAGCTTCATTCTGACAAGGAACATTCTGTTTGCATTTCGTTTTTATTTTTAGGCATTTGCAAATGAGGCTACCCTGAAACAGCAATCTGCTCTATCCAGAGGGGGGCAGAACAGTGTCAAAAATTTAAGTATTTATTCCACAAATATTCATCCAGCAAGTGGAGCACGGCAGGCCCTGTTCTAGGCATTGCAGATACAGGGATGTGTTAAGAAAACCCAGTCCTTACCCTCAAGAAGTTTATAGGCTTGTGAAGGAGTGATTTTTGAATTATAATGATGATAATCACTGTGAAGGGGAAATGCTAGGAGCTATTGGAGCCTTCAGAGTATGGAGCAGGAATAGACTTAAGCAGTAGAATAACATGTTGATATAGACAGGAGACAGGGAAATACTGGGTAGAAGAGGGTGGTTCCCTGGCAAAGGTCCCACCCTCAAGGCTGGAAACCTGTGGTCCTAAATGGCAACAGGCATTCCGATTTTTGCACACAAAAGTTGCATTTTGGCCCACCACGTACCCCTGTTATGTACCCATATAAACCCCAAGCCCCAGGCTCCATGAGCTGATGAACAGAAGAGCAGAAGAGCGGCAGAGAAGGAGAGAAGAGAAGGAGCATCTGAACGTCGAGGGGAGTTCAACTGGGGACAGTTGGAGAGGAGATCAGCCACTGGACAGCTAAACTCCAGGAAAAGATCATCTTCCCGTTCCATCTCCTATCCAGCTTCCCATCCATCCCAGTGAGAGTCACCTCCACCACTCAATAAAACCCCCTCATTCACCATCCTTCAAGTCCGTGTATGACCTGAGTTTTGCCGGGAAGCCCTTCCCACCTGGCCATCTCATTAGAATGAACATGTGCTAACACATGGGACTCAGCCTCAGCACTTTAATTAGAATTATTGAGAAAGAGATGTTCTCCTTCCTTGGGGACTTTCAGAGCCAATAGTCATTGTGGAGGGGCTGCTGGCCATTTTGTTACTCAATACGAGGGGATAAGCTTAAGAAGGGAGCAACACACCAGGCAGCAGATGGTGTTCTTTGAGCTTCTGGGCAATCTGATCTATATGTCCCTAGCTTTTTCAGTTGCATGATCCAGTATATTTCCTTCTATTTAAGTGAGTTTGAATTTGTTTTCTGTCACTTGCAATTGAGAGCCCTTTCAAATACGGTACTCTATGATTTGAGATCAGTAGCCAGAGTTAGAATGATGATGAATATTTATTTAGCTCTTACTGTGTGTAAGTTACCATGACCCTTGACACACTTTATCTAAATTTAACCTTCCCAACAACCATATGACATAGGTATTATTTTCCCCAATTACAGATGAGATAACAGATTTAGAGTGGTGGCCTCAGGTCACACAGGATTCAAATCTAGGCAGCCTAACTCCAGAGCCCATGCTCCACTACTTCTTAACAATAAGAAAAGATTTCATTAAAACAGATACTAAAGAAGCTCAAGTGAGAATTATAATCAGTTTCTCTCTTTGTTCAGTATCTTTCACATAACGCAGAAGAAAAAGCAGCAACAGAAGCCATTATTCCTATATCCTAGGTTAAGCCAGGTGAATTATCACCGCCTAAGGCCCTAACTAACATTGATGGATTTTGACTGTTATAAAAAGATCTCTCAACTTCATGCGGTACTGAAAACTCAATGAAGACAGAGATCTCTCCTTTTGGCTCCAGGCCTATATAACCAATAAGCATCTGAAAATAACTATGTCTGGACTATATCAAAAAATGTGGTCTCTGATTTTCTTTTTATTTATTTTTAAATATTTATTTATTTATTTATTTATTTAGAGATGGTGTTTCGCTCTTGTTGCCCAGGCTGGAGTGCAATGCTGGGATCTCAGCTCACTGCAACCTCTGCCTCCCAGGTTCAAGTGATTCTCTTGTCTCAGCCTCCCAAGTAGCTAGGATTACTACAGGCATGCACCACCATGCCTAGCTAATTTTGTATTTTTAATAGAGACGCAGTTGCACTATGTTGGCCAGGCTGGTCTCAAACTCCTGATCTCGGGTGATCCACCTGCCTCAGCCTCCCAAAGTGCTGATATTACAGGCGTGAGCCACTACTCCTGGCCTCTGATTTTCAAATGGCACACAATCTGTTCCTCTTGCTGTATTTCCATTTTAATCGATGGAAACTCCAGGTATGTGGCTCATCAAGATGATAATACGGGATAATTTGTTAATCTATCCCTTTCCCTGTGGGTCTATGTCCGATCGATTGGCAAATTGCCAATTCTATATCCAAACTATATCTGAAAACCATCCACCAGCCATTTTAAACTTACATAGGTTCTTGGAACATACCAGGATCTTTTGCACATGAGGACATTTATTCTTAAGATTTCTGCTACTCCCCATACTGTTTTCCTGGCTCCTCCTATGGCTAGCTCTTTCTCATATTTCAGTTCTCAGCTTTAACATCTGTCTTTCTAGAGTCCTTTCTTGACTACCTTGTCTGAGTAATCACTTCTCCCCAACCCGTCACTTTTTTTCACATAATTGTCTTTATAGTTCTTATTTCAAACTGAGACATATTTTATTTTTTTATTTTTTAATAAACATATTTTTTTATTTTTTAATGAACATGTAACAATTGTACATATTGGTGGGGTACATAGTGATGTTTCCATACATATTATATATACTGATCAGAGTAGGATAATTAGCATATCCATTATCACAAACTGTTATCATTTCTTTTTGTTGGGAGCATTCAATATCCTCCTTTTAGCTATTTGAAACTCTATCATATATTATTGTTAACTATAGTCATCTCCCATTGACATAGAATGCCAGAATTTATTTTTCCTTTCTAGCTATAATTTTGTATCATTTAACAAATCTCTCCCTATGTCCCCTTCCCTCACCCTTCTCAGCTTCTAGTATCCTCTATTCTACTGTTTGCCACTGTAAAATCACTGTTTTTAGCTTCCATATATGAGTGTAGAAGAGTTCCCCTTTTCCATATCCCCACCAGCATTTGCTAATATTTCTATTTTTGATAATAGCCATTCTATCTGGAGATGATACTCCACTGCGGTTTTGATTTACATTTCCCTGATGATTAGTGATGTTGATGTGCATGTGTGTGTGTTTTGAGAAACACCTGTTCAGATCGTTTGCCCATCTTTCAATTGGATTATTTATTTATTTATTTTTTGCTGTTGAGTTGCTTGAGCACCTTATATAACCTGGATATTAATCCGCTGTTGGATAGTTTGCAAATATTTTCTTCCATTTTCGATATTGTCTTTTCACTCTGTTGATTGTTCCCTTTGCTGCACAGAGCTTTTTAATTTGATAAAATTCCATTTGTTTATTTTTGTTTTTGTTTTCTGTGCTTTTGAGGTCTTATTCATAAAATCTGTCCAGATCCATATCCTGAAGCATTTTTCCCATTTTCTTCTAGTAGTTTAATAGTTTCAGTTCTTACATATAGGTCTTTGATTCATTTTGAGTTGATTTTTGAGCAGGGTGAGAAGTGGGGGTATAGTTTTATTCTTCTGCATATGAATATCCAGTTTTCTCAGCACCATTTATTGAAGACTCTCCTTTACCCAGTGAGTGTTCTTGGCACCTTCATCAAAAATCAGTTGGCTGTGGATACTTGGATTCATTTCTGAATTCTCTATTTTGTTCCATTAGTCTATGTGTCTGTTTTTATACCAGTGTCATGCTGTTTTGGTTACTACAAATTTGTAGTACATTTTGAAGGCCGGTAGTGTGATGCCTCCGGCTTTCTTCTTTTTGCTCAGGATTGCTTTGGCCTTTCACTGTCTTTTGTGGTTCCATACAAGTTTTAAGATTTTAAAAATCTATTTCTGTGAAGAATGTCATTGGCATTTTGATAGGGATTGTACTGAATCTATAGATTGCTTGGGTAATATGGTCATTTTCCTAATATTAATTCTTTTATATTATTAATTTGCTTGCTTATTTTCTGTGTTTCCCACCACAATATAAGCTTCCCGAAAGTAGATTCTTTATCTCTTTAGTTGAACTTTGTATTTACATACATAATCTAATGCTTGGCATATTATAGGCACTTAATATGAAATGAGTGGATGAATGGGCACTCAGTGATAGGGATGATATAATTAGAGACTCAGGTAACCTTCTCTCTCATTGTGTAGCTGTATGTCATTAGCTAAATATCTGTGTGTCTTTGAGTTTTATTCTCTTAGTTAGTCGAAAAAAGGGAGGGGGCTAATGGTAACCACTTTGCCCTCCTAAACCAGCAGGTTCACGAGTCTTCTAACTGGAAAGAGCAGTGGCAGTGCAAATATCCACAGAAAATCATTAATTCATGACCCATGACTCAGGAGACAGGCAATCAGAGCTACAGAAAAATGGCAAAAATGACAGTGTGGGGACCAAAAAAAGATCCCACTTATAACTGTTAGAGGGTAATTGGTATCACACAGAGCAAAACATCTACATTTGTTGCAGAAATACACTTGGCCATGGGGAATTCTCTTCAAGCATAGGAATGAATGTTCAGAATCCAGTGCTCATGCTAATATCTATCTTTCAAGTCCAGGGTTGACTGTTCAGGGGCTTTCTACTCAGCATAACTTTTATGCCCAACAAGATTAAATTCTTGGGCAGAATAATTACATGTAAATGCTGCTGGGCTATTAGCCTCAAGGGGCCAATTTTCTAGCCATTTGTTGCTATCTGAAATGTCAAATTTATTACACAGAGGGCATGGTAATACATATGACATCCTCTTCTAAATAGGATATGAAAGGCACTAATCAGCACTGTGGCTGTGAATGTTGAAGTCAGTAAGATGTTGCTTTAGTTGATAAGGTGATCTAAATTAATGACATGGATTATTTTAAGGAAAATAAAACATTTCATAATAAATGTGCTACCTGAATACAGTTTCCTTAGTTCAAAGACTATTTGCTCTTAAGATGGCTAATAATTTCCCACTCTCTCATATTTTCATAGATTCCCGGGGTCCAGGAAAAAAGACACTGGGCAAAAATAGGGGCTCCAACTTTAATTTCTGGCTCTGCTATTGTCTTACTATGTGAGCCTGGGAAAGTCACTTACCCTCTCTGATCTTCAGTTTTCTTACCTGTAAAGATAAAACTGTGCTGTGCTGATGGCATTTTTGAGAGCTCAAAGGAGGGAATTTGTTTTCAAGCACTTTGGAATCCTGAAAATGCTATACAGAGGTGGAATTGTGCTCTACATTGTAGGCATTTGTTAACTTTGCATGCCCAATGTCATTTCTGCTGCTTTTATTCTTATCAAAGGACCCTAGGCTTCATTTTTAGAATGTTTCTTCCTTTATTTAAGTCAATACAGCCCAGTTGTCTTTTTCTAAAATTCCGGAAGTAGTCATAGGACCCAAGCTTGGCCAATTGAGCCTTCTATCATGTTGGCCTCATTGATTGTTTCAGAGATAGGTATATGACTTGGGCCAAGACAGTGAGACTTATTTCTTGTATATATGGGTGGAGGTGATGGGAAAGGGAAGTTTTTTGCCTTTGGGAATGTAATCTGTCAGGGTATAAAACATGATGCAGAGCAGAGAGATGTAGGGAGACCCCCTGAAACTATTGCTATGGAATAAAAGATGAAATGCTCCTGATTATTGTAAATACATAATTGCATGCAGGATTGTGTAAAGACAATGCCAGTTTGGACTGCCAGAATGAGCCAACAGCGTGTGATATGCTTCCCCCTGCAGAGGGCCTATGAATGGACGTGCAGTCAGGGAGGTTTCATACCACCAAGATTCCTATCCCAGAAAAGCAGATGTTCATAGCTCTGGGAATGGAATGCGACCCTTGTGGAGAGTCTATAAATGGATGCATGGGGGGCGCCTGTCCATATGGATAAGATAGGGCTATAAATGCCTTCATCTTGCCACAGCTCTTCTGGGCCTCTTTAGGGTTAAGGCATACTGCCTTCTGAGAATTTCTGGTCTAACCGGTTGTCTAGCTTCACGTCCTGTTTCCATGGATTTCTTGTAACCAGCTTTTGTTGCAACTGTTACTGCTGATTAATATCTTGCTAATCATAGGTTATGGAAAAATGTGTTTCTGTTTTAAGGCTCTGTTAGAAATTACTGATGCACACACTATATTGTAAATTCTTATCTCTGTATACTGTACTTCTACATACAAATGTACTGTACTTCTACATATGAATGTTATGTTAAAGAATTACTTCATCCCCATGTGACCATCTCACCTCATAATCAAATGATCCTAAATCCCTCACTAACCTACCCCCGCCCTCACTAAACTTAATAATAAATGCTGGTATATCCAGTGCTTTGTTAGCACCACAGGACCAGAAGGCGGTGACCCCCCGGACCCAGCTTTCACTACCTTGTGTGTGTCTATTATTTCTCAACCTGCCGATCCACCTGGGAACAAAGAGAGAGCCCCTTTGCATTGTGGTCTGCTGGCCAGATCCTGCAATAGAGAGATAGGGTGATGCTGAATTGTAATGACATCTTTTGAGCCCCTGGATCAAGCTTGCTGGCTGTATGCTTTATTGATCTGTACCAGGCACAACTAAAGGCATTCAGAATTTATCTTTGTATGAGAGAAATAAGTCTTGCTCTCATACAACTCACATTTCAATTGCATGAACCAACACATTTCCAGTTTCAGTCTTCATCATCTGTTTGTGTTCTGTCTTGATCCTGAAAGTTCAGGATTGTATAAAATGGACAAAAATATCTATTTTGCTGAAATATTGTAGAGATAATGTGTATGAAGTCTTTGGGATATAGTAGGTGCTAAATAAATGATATTAAAGTGGACATCAATTATTCTTCCTGGCCACTGTTTCCTTTGTTGGAGAGTCTCCTATCTTTTGAGTCAGAGTCCATTTTAAAGGTTGGCAGTGCCATCTCCTATGAAGCAAAGGTATAGACATTTAGCTAAGAATTCACTAATTGGATGCATCAGACTTTGTCTGAATCACATTATACAATGAAGAACCAATCATGCAGACTTCTTTCTGGGGAGGTTGGTTCTAGTGGTGGCAGCTGTATGTGATTCTTAGCGTCAGCAGAGGCAGTGGTTCTAGCAGTAACATCTGAAGCTCTACCTCAAAATGCTAACAGAGCAAACTGCAGAGGCAATGTGTGGCGGTGGAGGCTGTGTGCCTTCACCATACATCCCTGAAAAGAAGGGATTCCTGGATGTGTAGCTTCTGAAATAGTTCTCTGGACTTCCTAGGAATTATGGAAATCAGCCCATATCCATTAAGTTCATTATTTCTGCTTTAATTAGCCAGAGTTTATTTTTTTGCTTACAATTAAGACCTGACTTATGATAATTATGATAATATAATTTCAATAATAACAATGGTGATGATAAGAACTGTGTTGTAGGAAGCAAAACAATCACTCAGTTTGTAATGTGGAAAATAGATGAGAGGAGTGAGATGGGAAACTGATATAAGTGTGAGACTAATTATATTACAAATGATGTATGGTGGCAAGAGATGGCACGGCTGATGGTTAGTATCTAACTGTGTAGATGGACAGAAAGGAGTAGATTCAAGAGAGACATTGGAGGTGAGATGAACTTGAGTTTCTTCAGCTGTTGGATCATTCGCAGTACAGAAACTTTGAGAGTTGTTGGCCTTAGGTGCTAATGTTCTTTGTTCAACCAGAGATATTTGGGCTGCAGAGAGTACAGCTCAGCTTCACCTCATTTAAACTGAGTCAAAGAATGACTAGGCATCATGTTCAGGTTGGGTTCCCTCAACTGGGTAGAAAGACTCAGGCTTTTCCAGTTTTGTCTTTGCAAGGAGGTGAGATTTCTCCTGGACTCTCATATGCTGATGACATCCAATATTTTGCAAATAGTAAATATGTAAGAAAGGTGCTCATGAATAGATAATGAACACTGCTCATCATGATTTTCTGTGGAGCTTTGTCGTTGTCCCAAGTGCTGTAAGGCCAGCCTAATGAGCCTCTTGTGACCACAGGAGGAACATGGTTCAGAGAGGGTAAGCGCTTTCTATTGAGATGTATAATTTTCCTCTTAAATTCATTAAAAGTTTCTGAAACAAATAAATAAAACATAATTGATACAGATCCAGCATCCTTTTCTTCCATAGATCATTAAGAAGTTGTAATTGTTTCCCAGCCCCCAGGAAGCTCTCATCTCTAAGAATAGAGTGTTAGTTTTGACTCTCTGGCAATTGTTATTATTCTGAGGAATTAATTTACTCTAATTAGTTTTAAGCCCATTAACAGAAATAGAAAGCCGAGCAAGGGAAGGGAGGTCTGAAAACAACATTTTCCTCAGCCCATTGTAAGAACCTTCCATGTGCTTAATAATTTGGCTAGTGGAAATCAAACCTTGTTAAAAACCAAAGAAAACACATATAAATCAAGATATAACTAGTATGGCTCCTAAAAGGCACATTGGCTCTTATTCTCTTTTCTGAAAGTAAGAAATAAACTGTAATTTTTCTGTCCCGCTGGAAATCTTCAAACTGAGTCCCAAGGATGCCAAATCAGAGAAATGATTGATAGTGAGATTCACAAGGGGTTGGTTTTACTCAGGCAAAATCAATTTCTGTTTGCGAAGATTCAAGATGTTTGGGAAAGGCTCTATCCTCTCAGGAAGTAGCCTCCCCATCCTGAATCACTGTGGCTGGAATCTGGTCATGACAGAAAAAAAAGTCACTTATTTGAGTTCTTTTCTCCAGGTCTTCTTTAAACAGTTCATCCATGCAGGAGGGGCAATGCATTTTCCCAAGTCTCATGGAAGGGTTTGCACAGCTTAGAGCTCAGCCTCAGAGTGGACTAGCACACAGCTGTTTTGGAGACTGGAGGATAGCCTGATGGGATAGAGGTATCCCTGGAAGATACAGAGCTGGTAAGGCTATCAAGGTAAATTGGGCACAAATGGTGGAGTCCACGGAGTTCAGAAAGGTTTTCGGGCAACAGGGAGATTTTGGAGTTTTTTGTTTTGTTTGTTTTGTTTTGGAACACAGAAGTAATAGAATCAGATCTGTGCTCCTTGATAAAATGTAAAGAATGAATTTGAAGACCAGAGATTGAAGGATAGAAGGCAAGTTAGGAGATCCAGGTAAGGAGTACAGAAGGCCAGAAAGCAGGGCAGTAGAAATGGAAAGGAGGAGACAGAGTCTGAAAATGTGTTGGAGTGGAATATGTAGCATTTAGTGAGGGATAGGATGGAGATAAAGAAACCCAGAGGCTTTAGGTCTGGGTAACTAGAACAGTGAGGCCAGCAGTAAAGATAGGGAGGGAACAAAAACACAAAACATTCCCAGAGTCTGAGACAATGGAGTTGGTTTTAGACAAAATAGGTAGTGCTGATTTTAAAAATGATAGGCTTTGGGGGAGAATAATCTGAATTTCCTGTAAAGCAGACACTGACTGGTCAGACTCATAAACTTTTGACCCAGGCAGAGGTATATGAAATTTATAATAAATAAATGAAGCTGACTGGAATTGAGGGCCACTAGATTTAGAGAACATGACCCATGTGAATGCCATTTAGCTACACTGAGTTGCTGATGTGCAAGAATGGGGGCCAGTATTGCCAAATCATCCAATTCCTAAAGAGAGGCCAGAAATCAGAAATGTTACCTAAAGTCTCCTGATTCTTAAATGTTGGCAACCAATTCTTTCTTTGCTGAAACTTCAAGTGAGCCAATCCAAGGCAATTCTGCAGAGCATCCCATCTGATCCCACACATTTGAGATTGGATGAACTAACCTGAAGTATTACAGAGCAGCCGTGCAGAAGTGGGGACACAACTAAAGGAGGATCACCAAAGAAGTGTTTTTGAGCAACTGCAACATTGCTGGCCCCATGCTAGATGCTGTGGGAGATATAAGCTATGGCTGCTGCTCTCAAGCTGACAGCATCGCTGCATCAGAGAAAAAGGCAGCACAATATGTGATTATGGGTGGTAAGACTCAAGAAAGGGAGAAATCAGCATGAAACAGACAAGTGAAGAGAGGGAATATAAAAGCTCTGGGTCTTAAATAGCTTTAAAGAGGAGGCAGAAGGTGCACAAAGAGCTAGAGATTTTCCTCCAAATTCAATTTCCAAGTCAATAGCTGCAATTCAACAGGTTTTGTGATTTCTGCAGGAAGATAGGCATGGGGTTTCTGAGAGCAGGTGGAAATGAGTAAATTATAGGTAGAACCTGCTTTCACACTAACAGAAAAGTTTGTGCTATTTTATTTTTTAAACAGTTTCCTCTGTTCCAATTGCTAGACCCTTGGCATCTAACTTAAGAATTATCAATAAATAATAAAAATCCTGTCAGGTTATATTCGGAGATGACACATCTCTGTAAAATAGTGAGATAATCCCCAAAGCTGGAGCATCTTATTCAAGGTTGGTTTATTTAGGATTGCCCACGGAGTGGGAAAAGAGGTTAAGAGAACACTGAAATTCTCAGGATTAGGGGAGGGTAGTACAAAAAAGAGGATTTGTCATGTTGTTTATAACTAGGCTTTGGGGATGCAGCAGAAAGTCAAATAGAGTTTTGCTTGATAATATACTCTATTTGCTTCTTGATTTCTTGTCTTTCTTCTTTTTTTCTTTTCTATTTGTTCCCCAAATCTCTGATATTAACAGTGAGGAGTGATTTATTTGTTGGGGGATAAAGAAAATAGTGTCTCTGTCCTGAGTTTGTATCAATCATTGTATTTAAATGAGCTTTTTTTCTGACAGGCAGAATCAATTTGTGAACCACATTTGATCCCCTCAGTTCAATTACTGCAGAAGCTGCTTCCTGGCTCAGGTGAGGAAAAATAAGAATATATTTTTGCATTTTCCCTTCTGCAAGGGAGGACATGAGAGTATAACAACCTCTCGGGAAACAGCATGACATTTGGTTGACTGTTCTGCTTTGGGGATGGATGGCTCTGGGGGAAAGAAGCATTTTCAGAGCTAAGATGCACTGTTTTTCATAAATAGGTAGAGATATACATCTCCTGCCTTTTTGACCAGTTTCAATTATGTTTGGGTGAAAATGCCAGACCATATTTCTCTAATAGCAGCATGAGTTCTCACACCTGATGCAGTTTTGAGATTATTAGGTTTTTATCTCTAAAAACAGAGGGAGAGGGAAGGAATGAACCAAGGAGAGAAGGGCCTCCGTGCAAAACTCCAGAGAGCATCAGGCCTCCCAGATTTTTCTGGGACTGTCAGCCACACGAAGAGTCATATGGTAAGTTGAACTCAAGGTTCTCATATGTATCCTTTGAGCTGAAGTAAGATCCCTCCCACGAAATACTGTCTTCTATTGTAGTGGGGACTATTTTAGTTGTGCACACAGGCTACTTCAGAAAGGAGTTGGAGGTCTCATTTTAGAGAAGGTTAATATACTAAAGACATTTAATTGCTTTCTGGATGACTTTGAAAACTCAGATTTCCAGCACTCTTTGGGAATTAGGTAAATTCTTTTTTTTTTTTATTACTATACTTTAGGTTTTAGGGTACATGTGCACAATGTGCAGTTTGTTACATATGTATCCATGTGCCATGTTGGTGTGCTGCACCCATTAACTCGTCATTTAGCATTAGGTATATCTCCTAATGCTGTCCCTCCCCCCTCCCCCCAACCCACAACAGTCCCCAGAGTGTGATGTTCCCCTTCCTGTGTCCATGAGTTCTCATTGTTCAATTCCCACCTATGAGTGAGAATATGCGGTGTTTGGTTTTTTGTCCTTGCGATAGTTTACTGAGAATGATGTTTTCCAGTTTCATCCATGTCCCTACAAAGGACATGAACTCATCATTTTTTATGGCTGCATAGTATTCCATGGTGTATAGGTGCCACATTTTCTTAATCCAGTCTATCGTTGTTGGACATTTGGGTTGGTTCCAAGTCTTTGCTATTGTGAATAGTGCCGCAACAAACATACGTGTGCATGTGTCTTTATAGCAGCATGATTTATACTCCTTTGGGTATATACCCAGTAATGGGATGGCTGGGTCAAATGGTATTTCTAGTTCTAGATCCCTGAGGAATCGCCACACTGACTTCCATAATGGTTGAACTAGTTTACAGTCCCACCAACAGTGTAAAAGTGTTCCTATTTCTCCACATCCTCTCCAGCACCTGTTGTTTCCTGACTTTTTAGTGATGGCCATTCTAACTGGTGTGAGATGGTATCTCATTGTGGTTTTGATTTGCATTTCTCTGATGGCCAGTGATGATGAGTATTTTTTCATGTGTTTTTTGGCTGCATAAATGTCTTCTTTTGAGAAGTGTCTGTTCATGTCCTTTGCCCACTTTTTGATGGAGCTGTTTGTTTTTTCTTGTAAATTTGTTTGAGTTCATTGTAGATTCTGGATATTAGCCCTTTGTCAGATGAGTGGGTTGCAAAAATTTTCTCCCATTCTGTAGGTTGCCTGTTCACTCTGATGGTAGTTTCTTTTGCTGGGCAGAAGCTCTTTGGTTTAATTAGATCCCATTTGTCAATTTTGGCTTTTGTTGCCATTGCTTTTGGTGTTTTAGACACGAAGTCCTTGCCCACACCTCTGTCCTGAATGGTATTGCCTAGGTTTTCTTCTAGGGTTTTTATGGTTTTAGGTCTAACATGTAAGTCTTTAATCCATCTTGAATTAATTTTTGTGTAAGGTGTAAAGAAGGGATCCAGCTTCAGCTTTCTACATATGGCTAGCCAGTTTTCCCAGCACCATTTATTAAATAGGGAATCTTTATCCCATTTCTTGTTTTTGTCAGGTTTGTCAAAGATCAGATAGTTGTAGATATGCGGCATTATTTCTGAGGGCTTTGTTCTGTTCCATGGATCTATGTCTCTGTTGTGGTACCAGTACCATGCTGTTTTGGTTACTGTAGCCTTGTAGTACAGTTTGAAGTCAGGTAGCGTGATACCTCCAGCTTTGTTCTTTTGGCTTAGGATTGACGTGGCGATGCGGGCTCTTTTTTGGTTCCATATGAACTTTAAAGTAGTTTTTTCCAATTCTGTGAAGAAAGTCATTGGTAGCTTGATGGGGATGGCATTGAATCTATAAATTACCTTGAAATAATAAGAGCTATCTGTGACAAACCCACAGCCAATATCATACTGAATGGACAAAAACTGGAAGCATTCCCTTTGAAAACTGGCACAAGACAGGGATGCCCTCTCTCACCCCTCCTATTCAACATAGTGCTGGAAGTTCTGGCCAGGGCAATCAGGCAGGAGAAGGAAATAAAGGGTATTCAATTAGGAAAATAGGAAGTCAAATTGTCCCTGTTTGCAGATGACATGATTGTATATCTAGAAAACCCCATTGTCTCAGCCCAAAATCTCCTTAAGCTGATTAGCAGCTTCAGCAAAGTCTCAGGATACAAAATCAATGTACAAAAATCACAAGCATTCTTGTACGCCAATCACAGACAAACAGAGAGCCAAATCGTGAGTGAACTCCCATTCACAATTGCTTCAAAGAGAATAAAATACCTAGGAATCCAACTTACAAGGGATGTGAAGGACCTCTTCAAGGAGAACTACAAACCACTGCTCAATGAAATAAAAGAGGATACAAACAAATGGAAGAACATTCCATGCTCATGGGTTGGAAGAATCAATATCGTGAAAATGGCCATACTGCCCAAGGTAATTTATAGATTCTTTCTTTTCAATAACCTGTTTTAATCGATTCTGTTTCCTCCTTCAGTGACTGGAGCATCGGAGCAATAACAGGATTATTTCTTTGGGTTAGCACTGACAGTTAATGTCACACAAATTAGAAAACTGCACTTACATGCATGCCTTGGGTTACAAACAACAGATGACAACCATCACTTACCAGAGATGGTAAAGTTTTCCTTTTCTTTTCTCTATGCCTCCTCAGCAAGGCTGGCCTCTCTACACAGCCACTGAGATGTCCAAGTCAGAGACAGTTTATCAGTGGCTGGTGTCTGGTCTAAAATAATTCACAGTTGAATTTATCAATCACATTGGGAATTTATTACGTGGAGGATATTGGGTTCTGTGGTTGGTGTGCAAAGATGAGTGAAGCACATTACTTGCTGTCAAGAAGCTAATAGTAAAAGAGAAGAATAGATGTGGAAACACATTCCATATGATGTGTTAGGTGGTAAGACTTAAGAAAACGGGAGACCTTGATTCAGCCTGGATATCTAAGGAAGGCATGCTGCAGAAGATGACATCACACCTGAGTCTTGAAGTAACAGCAGGAAGTTAGTAGAGAAGAGTTAGGAGGAAGGAGGAAATGCCAATGCACAGGAACACCTATAGTTAGTCTCAGTGAGTGCTTTCTCTGAGCCAGCCTCTATGCCTTACACACATTCAGGATTCTCACAGATGACATAAACACAGCTAGCAAACATATGAAAAAATGCTCAGCATCACTAATTATTGGATAAATGCAAATCAAAACCAAATGACTATTATTAAAAGATAAAAAAAACAAAAAAGATAAATGCTGGCAAGGTAGAGGAGAAAAGGTAATGCTTATACACCACTGGTGGGAATGTAAATTAGTCCAGCCATTGTGGAAAGCTGCTTAGCAATTTCTAAAGAAATTAGAACTACTATTCTACCCAGCAATCCCATTCTGGGGGCATATATCCAAAGGAATGTAAATGGTTCTACCATAAAGACATATGCATGCATATGTTCATCACAGCACCATTCACAATAGTAAAGACATGGAATCAGCCTAAAAGCCCATCAGCAGTAGACTGGATAAATAAAATGTGACACATATATACCATTGAATATTACACAGCCATAAATAACAATGAGATCGTGTCTTTTGCAGCAACCTGAATGGAGCTGGAGGCCATTATCCTAAGTAAACTAACACAAGAACTGAAAACAAAATGCCACATGTCACTTATAAGTGGTAGCTAAAAATTGAGTGCACATGGACACAAAGAAGGAAAAAACAGACAATAGGGCTTACTTGAAGGTGGAGGTTGGGAGGAGGGTGAGGTTTGAAAAACTACCTATTAGGTTCTATGGTTATTACATGGGTGACAAAATCTGTACACTAAACCCCCGTGACACACAATTTTCCCATATAACAAACCTGCACATGTACCCTTGAATCTAAAATAAAAACAAAAATTTTAAAAATCTTGTAAGTTAGGTATCTTTCAGTCTATATAGGTGAAAAAAATGAAGGCTTAGAGAAGCTAATTAACTTGAGCAGATTAATATTGCTACTGTGTGGTAGACACAAGTTTTCAACCAAGACCTGATTTCAAAACTCAACTGCTTACCTATCATGGTACACTGCCTTTCTGGCCTACAAGACATAATTGGTGTGATTATTTCCACCAAGTGGGAAAAATATTGTAAGTCCCTTTATATGAAACTTGTATGCCCCTATTTGGCAAAGAATGAGGAAGAGCACACAGAAAACAAAGTAGAAGTCCTAGAAAGTCATTGACCATTGAAAATGAACAAGAAGTTATGCAACAAAAGTCTGAAATGATAAAGTAGGCTAATGAGAACAGGACAATTGATTTTACCCAATGCTTAAAGCAAGTACAAATATCAGCTGTGGAAAGTGTTTCTTTAGAGTCAACAGGACCCCACTCTCCCCATCACTCCCTTGGGCCCAGCTACACTTGGTCCTTCTTTCTGTTCCTCAAAACACCAAACTTGCTCTGGCTTGTGGGCCTTTGCACTCACTCCTGCCACTGTTTGGAATGTTCTCTACCTAGATCATCTCTTTTTCATTCCCTTATGAGTCAGCTCAAGTGTCACCTCCTCAAAGATGCCCTCCCTGACCTCCTGACCAAGTGAGTTCAACCACTTTTTGTCAAATTACTCTAATTTTTCTATTGCATTTATCACTCTCTAAAATGTCATCTTTATTTATGTTTATTTGTATACTGCCTATCTTCCTCTACAAGGGCATACGTTCCAGGATGGTGAAGGTTTTGTCTTGCCCACTGCTGTGTTCCCAGCTGCTACAGCAGTGCTTAGCCCACATATTGGAAGAACAAGGATATTTAATTAGAATAACTTTGAAAGGAGAATAGGCGTTTGTTTTCATCTTCATTTAACAGAAAATAGAATGGGACTCTTTGCGGTAAAATAATACGTCAAAAATGAGTAAGTGGAAGAGCCAGGGATTGAACCTGAGTCTTCTTCCCCCAATGCATACACCTCTCATGTAGCTCAGAATAGTGTTTGCTGGTTTCTTACTTTTCTTCCCTTCTGACTTTCACATATAAAGATGGATTTCCCTGAGGTTAGAAACTTTCTGTAATGACTAGGGTTGTATATTCTTCTATTCACTACCCAGTGCCCCTCACTTCTGCATCTTTCTTGGATTCCCTAAGATAGAGATGCCAGGTTGACCAGGTGGCAGTGGGATGGGGTCAACTGTGCCCCAGAAGCCAGTGTCATGGCTGTGACTATTTCATTGCTTGCTATATGGCCTTGGGCCCATCTCCTCTTTTCTCTAGACCTGGTTAGTGAAGAGAATGAACTCAATAATCTATGAACTAATGATTCCTCGATGGCTGTTTCAATATGAGCCTGGCGATGCTGAGACTGAGCATGGTGTGTCTGTGTCTCTGTATATGTGTATGTGTCAGGGGTTGTTATTTGGAGGACATCAGAAACTAATGATACAGTTATCCAGTTTTTTAAAGCCTGAACATAAAGTACTCAGGTCACCTACAGTTGACTTCATTTGTCCCAAGTGTTCTGCTCAATGAATACTCATGGATTGAAAGATGGAATGAATGAGGATGTTTGCTCAAACCTTCTTGCTTAATGATTTAGTAGCAGTGTGTGCTCTTAGTCACAATTCACTGAAACTCATTTTAACTAAACTAGGCAAGAGGAATGTTTGGATGGTTTTCCTGGGCCTACAGAATGCAAAGGAGGGTGGAGAATTGCATGAGGATGAGGGAAACTAAAAGAGGAGAGGAGGACTTGGAAAGAGGCAGCATGGCAATGGTTCTGTCATGGGAAAAACCTCAAGACCCTCTCTACAGCCATGTCTATTTTGTAACAAAAACATGCAGTCTATGCCTCCCTTCCTTATTAACGCATGTGGCAGTCAACATCCTGGGAGTGCCTGTGGTGGTCAGAGGCTAGTGAGGAAAACAAAACTGTGGCAGTTATTTTAATGGAGAGACTTCAACACAGGGAAATGGTTGCATAGAAGTTGGAAATTGCAATCGTAAAAATGAACCTCAAGGCAACATATATATAGTACCGGCAGGAAGAAGCTACCATACCTAGGGCTGGGAAACAAAGAGAGATTGCTAATATCAGAGTCCAAAAGCTTGGCAAAGAGGCATGAAGGAGCTGAATCCTAGCCCTTTGAGGGGAGGATGCTGGCCAACCTTTGCTGGTGTCTCGGGAGTTGGAAGAGGATTCTGCCAAGGCTGGGGCTCAGACCTCTGAGGAAAGGGTATCTGGCTGGTACTTCTGAGGGACTGAGGCAAGGATGATTCTAGGACTGTGGAAAGAAGCTGATACAGGACCAGTTGTCGTTAGAAAGAACTGATGATGCCCAGGTGAAGAGCAGCGGCTGGCTGATGCTGAAGGGAGAGGAGCAAGTCTTCTCTCCTCCTGCCTTCCAGTTTCCGTATTGACAGAATGAATTGGGAAGCCACCTGGCCCTAAGAAATACAATCTACAAGGCCCCAGGTCTGGCAAAACAAAGCTGGGTAGCGAAGGTGAATTTTGAGCTGAGAGACAGTAGCTTAATCACCTGCAGCGCACCTCACCCTCAGGTACTCCAAGGCAGAGGTTAGGTCACGTGCTCACCCTCTGGCTGTATCGGGCAGGGATAGGGAGGATCTGATCTTTTCCTTTTGTCATTAAAAATGATAAGCTGGAATTGGTTTTCTAATATTACACATCCTGTAGGAGAAATTAATTCTCAGTGTGGAAATACGGGTGGCACTAGACAGAGGGAATGGATGTTGGGGAGGCAAAATGCCAAATATCTGCTGTGGCATCTTAGTAAGTAATGTCTTGGTGGAGTGCTGAATGTTGGTATCATTTTCCCTTCCGTATAAAGATATGGAGTTGACCCTTCTCGTCCCTTTATTATAGCATTAAAGCTGGATATTTATGTCACGCTACCAATTGCAGATGCCCTGTTTAGATGGGGATTATAAATCCCCTACATTGAACTTTAATTGGGGACAAATAAAGAGAAAAAGTTTGGGGTTATTTTCTTCCATGGTTCAGAGATTTATGTAGGGCACTTACAACCTGTTTATCTCAGCAGGCAGAAAGAGGTTTCTTAAATGGATTTTCATGCTTATGGCTTCAAAACACAAAGCCCTACGCAGCTTGGTGTTTGTTTTGCAAATCCTTTTCACACCAAAATTATTCTTTGGTGGAAGGAGGGAGGAAAACAGCTTACAGTAGTGCCCCCCGCCATCTCTCCCAATTTCTCTATGTTATGCCTAAAGAGAGATACACACAAACATGTAATAGATCAGCTTCTGGAGGAATTCAATGAATGGTAATTAGTCCATGGCAGCTTTGAATTTCTTGAAATTAGGAACATTGATTCTTTACTGAAATGTAAGTTACTTGGAGATACTTTATTCCTTTTATTCTAGGTTTTGCTTTTTTTTTTTAAAAATAACTTGAGCTTATTTGCTAAGTAAAGTTTTTCATTTATGCTTTATGCTGCTTGACTCAGAAGACTGAATTGGGAAGTTCCTTAAAATTAAAAGCTCTCATAAATTTCTTCAAGGGTTGTTACAAAAAAATTATTGACTGGCTAAACTACAACAGCCAAAAGGAAGGTCAATTGTCAGTCTTGCATAAAAGTTTATTTCTTGAAAAATACTGAAAAATAAAAAGTTAAAATTCCTAATAGACTACCTTAAAAGTTATGTGTATGTCATATAAGAAGTGAAATTTCTTTTATCCTCAGAAGTAATATTTTTACTACTACAAGCTTTTTATATACATATATGCATTTATTAAAAATAGAACCATGATGTATATATTAGTCTAAAATATATCTATTTTCAGATAATAATATGTCAGATATTTTCTAGGTAATTACATGTGATTGCTCTCTATTTTACACAGCATGACTTCTCATAATTTATCTCTTCCCTGTTGATGGATATTTAGATTGTGTTCTTACTTTTCTTGCTACCAGAAACAATGCCATTGTGAACATCCCTGTATATCTATCTTTGCATATATGTGCTATTGTTTCTCTAAGATAGATATGACATCATCATCCTTTTGCAAAAAGATTCAGTTCACAATCATGTGTTGCATTTAGTTGTCTTGTCTCTTTAGTCCCTTTCAGTCTGAAATAGTTCTTCAGACTTTAATTTCATGAACTGGATACATTGGAAACTACAGTTATTTTGTAGAATGTTTCTTAATTTGCCTTTGCCTGAATTTTCCTTATGATTAGATTGAAGTTGCATATTTTTGGCAGAAATATTACAGAGCCGAAGCTGTGTCTTCCTTGCTGCATCCTATCAGGTGGTGCATGATTTGTCCCTTCACTGATGATGATGTTCACTTTGATCACACGATTAAGGTGTTGTCAGCCAGACTTCTTCATTGTGCAATTACACTCTTTCCCTTTGAAATTCATAAGTATTTGATGGGGAAAAACTTTGAAACTATGTAAATAACCAGTTTATCATCAAACTTTCAGTTTATCCATTTATTTATTTAAATCAGTGTGGGTTCATTTTCCTAGTTTATTCAATATGTTATAATCCATTACTATATCTTTTAATTTTGATATTCAAATTGTCTATGCTGAAACATGTTTCTAGAATATTACTACTTAAAAACTGTTCACAATTATTTCATTTGGGAAGAAAGACTAGTGATTGGGAGTGGATAAAAAAGAAATTTTACCTTTTAAATACCTTTCTATTACCTTTGATTTTCTAAAAATTCTATTTCCCACCATATTTTGTTTTAAGAAAATGTCAGAAGAGGTTATCTGGGCCATAACATTAGGGCTGTGATGCTCAATTCTGACAAAATATTATAATTTGTAAAAAAAATACCATTGCCAGGGCCTCATTCCCAGAATTTGATGTAATTTGTTCTCAGGTGGGGCTTGGGTATCTATATTTTAAAAAATTCCTCCATTGAGCACTCTGGGTTGAGAATTACTAAATTAGGTACAAACAAGATCAGCTATATAATTCGCAGGGTTCAGGACAAAGTGAAAATGAGAGGCTTCTTGTTGAAACCCATTAAAAATTTCAAAATGGTGATATCAAATTATTAAACTAAGAGTTTTAAGCATGGGGGCCCTGTGAGACTACACAGGATGCATGTTCATGAAACGGGTCCTGGGTGAGGATATATACCACATTTGGTATAAGAAAGAAAACTACACAAATCAAAGGTAAACAGGCATAAAGAAATGGTACCAGGAGAAATGATGGCATAGACACGGATAAGTATCTATGTGCTCTCCCTGATTTTCTAGCTGTCTTGCAGTTAGATGAGGACACATGACCAGGCCTAGACAATGGGCAGTGGGCAGAAGTGACGAAGAGCAGGTTTGAGTTCTTCATGAGTTGTCTGAGGTCTAGATCTGAGACAGTGTTTCCAAGAAGGTGCCGCTTGCATCAGTGTGGTAGCCTGAGAGAATGTGTGAAGCATAACTCCCTGGCAATTCTCATAAGTTGTGTACCATAAGCAAGAAGTAAATCTTTTTTATACAAAGCCACAGAAATTTGTTACAGCAGCATAGTTTTAACCTATTCTGACAAATAGCAAAAGATACAGATTAAATGCTGTAGGGTGTCAGAGGAAAAAGAGCTGACTTCTTGCTGTAGGTATCAGGCAATACTTCATGGAGGATGGTATATTTGAAATGGAATGGGTAGAATTTGCACATGTAGAGTTGGGAAGACAAAAGTTGGATTAATTAACTGTTACTACATCGAAAACCACTCCGCATGTTGGTGGTGGCAGGACCCTAAGAGACAGAATGGAAGCATGCCAGGCCTCTCTAGGCTTAGGACCAAAACAAGCACATTGTCACTTGCACTACATTCTATTGGTCAAAGTAAGTCATAACACCAGCCTATAATCAAAGGGTGGGGAAAGAGTCTCCACTTCTTGATATCATATTTTTGGCACTTGGGAGATATTCAGCATTTGTGAAATAAATACACAATGAACTAGGTTGCCTGGATAATAGCTTTGTGGATCTCAGTCCTTGGACTTCCGCACTTCCCTGTCTACATGGCCTATCTATGTAATCTCATCCTGTATTCCCAGTTGTACGTATCTCTTCCCTGAAATCTCAATTTCTTTCCATAAAACCAACTGCCTACTCCATATGTCACTAATTCTGTAATA
Source organism: Symphalangus syndactylus (assembly GCF_028878055.3). Lineage (NCBI taxonomy): Eukaryota > Metazoa > Chordata > Mammalia > Primates > Hylobatidae > Symphalangus > Symphalangus syndactylus. The sequence continues at coordinate 41,442,745 of NC_072429.2, forward strand.
GGCAGCTTTTTTTTTTTTTTTTTTTTTTTTTTTTGAGACGGAGTCTCGCTCTGTCGCCCAGGCTGGAGTGCAGTGGCGCAATCTCCGCTCACTGCAAGCTCCGCCTCCCGGGTTCACGCCATTCTCCTGCCTCAGCCTCTCCGAGTAGCTGGGACTACAGGCGCCCGCCACCACGCCCGGCTAATTTTTTGTCTTTTTTAGTAGAGACGGGGTTTCACCGTGGTCTCGATCTCCTGACCTCGTGATCCGCCCGCCTCGGCCTCCCAAAGTGCTGGGATTACAAGCGTGAGCCACCGCGCCCGGCCCTAGGCAGCTTTTGCTTAACATGTGCAAACCCAGACTCCTCACATTCCTCTCCCCCAGATGGTTCCCTCCCATAGGATCAATTTCAGTTCATGGTAGATACATTGTTCTAGTTGCTCAGACCACAAACCTCGAAGTCATCTTGGCCTTGTTTCTTTCTCTCATACCCCATGACCAATCCATTAGCCAATCTTGTTAACTCTACCTTCCTTACATGTCCAGGGTACAATTACTTTTACCCTGTCTACCACTATCATCAGATTCAAACCATCCTAATCTGTTTGCCTTCATTATTGCAATAGCCTTCTATCCCATCTCTATCCTTGCTTCTGCTCTGACCTCTGCACTCAATGTTTTCACACAGTCTCCAAAGTGCTCTTTCAAATATCAAAGTCCTTTAATGTCCCCCCCGCTTAGGGGCTCCCAGGAGTTTCCCATCTCATGGAAAGCAGAAGTCCATTTACAAAGGCTACCAAGGCCCAGCATGAACTGTTTCCCTATTCCCACTTTGCACTCCTTCCCTACTCCTCTTTTGACTTTGTTCACTCAGCCCCAGCCACATTGGCCTCCTTACTGCCCCTAGAACACAGGAACATGCACCTGCCTGGGGGCTTCACTTTTGTTCTCTCCTCTGCCTGGAATGCTCTTCCTCCTGATAGCTGCATGCCTCCCTTGCTTATTTCTTTCAAATTTCTACCCCAGTGACTTCTTCATACCAATAAGGACTTTCTAGACCTCTGTATTTAAATTGCCCCCAACAAACTTTCTCTGCATCTCACTCTGTTTTTCTTTTGTCCGTAGCCCTTCCAGCCTTTGACATATTCTGTATCTACCTGTTGTTTGTTTGTTGTCTGATTCTTTGTACTAGAACATTAATTTCAGGCAGACACAAACATTTTTTTTTCTACTTGCATATCTCCAGAGCCTAGAAAAGCTTAGAAATATTTTATAAATGAATGAATAAATAGAGGTAGAGATTCTTACAATGGGTGAGAGACTAGGTGAGGTAATCTGGAAGATCATTGCAACTCAAATAGCCTGTGACACTAATAGAAGTAGAAATTGAATTGTTTGGCCGGGCACGATGACTCGGGCCTGCAATCCCAGCACTTTGGGAGGCTGAGACGGGTGGATCACCTGAGGTCAAAAGTTTGAGACCAGTCTGACCAACACGGTGAAATCCCGTCTCTACTAAAAATATGAAAATTAGCTGGGTGTGGTGGCAGGCGCCTGTAATCCCAGCTACTCGGGATGCTGAGGCAGGAGAATTGCTTGAAGCCAGGAGGCAGAGGTTGCAGTGATCCGGGATTGCACCATTGCACTCCAGCCTGGGTGACACAAGCGAAACTCCGTCTCAAAAAAAAAAAAAAAAATTTACTTGAGATCCACTGGCATTTCATTATCACTATTGCCCTTCCGATCTGTTCTCTCCATTAGTGCCTAAATCTCCTGGTTTTCTGTCCCTCTTCTCATAATTAATATCGTCTAATCTAAACTTAATTATTACATCCCTGAACTTTCTGCCTAAATTATCTTCGCACTATCTCATAGCACCATTCACTATTTCCTTATACCATTTATCACAACAAAATTGTGTTATACATTTATTGGTGTGATTGTTTTCATAGATTATAAACTCTATGAGGACAAGGACTATGGTTCGTTCTTTTTGTTAGTATATCAACAGCATCCTGCACAAGTTCCTGGTTCACAGCAGGGACTAAATACCTCCTGGCACCTGACTATGAGATTGAATAAGCGAATCTGTCTCACCCAGATGGTACTGTGCTCTGATCACTGATTCTGCGCTCTCCACTAGTTAATTCTAAGGGGTATATTTAAAAATAGATGCCATCTTTCAAATCCAATTTTAGATTCTTGTCTGAATAAAAAAAATTTTAAGGCTGGGATACAGAGTTGAGGGGAGAGGAGAGTCTTAAATCTGATCAATAAATGCACTGTGTCACAGGGGCCTTTTGGTAACACACTACATTAGAGGGTTAAAATTCATAGCCAGACCTCTGAAATGCTCTTAGTGTTCTTCTCTGGGGACTGTTTTTGAGGTTGTCTAAAACCAAGACTTAGGGATTTTCTTGCAAAACAATATTGCACAGCAGCTGCAATCTTGGCAAATTCTGCCTGGGAGGCAGTGTCATCTGTTAACACTCCGGGAGCAATTAGATGTATTTAACAAAAACAGAATGATATTTGTAAAATAGCTTGAAAGAGTCTATAGGGTACATCAAAATTGATTCTAAAGTAGGTCAGATCCATTCTGTACCTTGTCCAATTATGATGTGTAGGCAAGTGAATTCAGTTACTCAGAGATTTGACTCAGTTAAAGAACAAAAAAAGCCTATCAGTGGGTAAACTGCTTGTCTTTGGAAGCCTCCATGCGTGGGATCCTACAAGACCATCTCAACCAGGGTACCGGAATCCTGGGTAGGAAAGAAGTGCCAAATTTATTTTCTTCCCTCTCATTCTTCTCTTTCCGTGTATTCTTTCTATTCAAGGTGGTACGGTGGACTTGCAGCTCTGGAATCAACAGATCTGAGTTCATATCTCAGCTTATTAGCTGTATGATCTTGAGTGTGCAGCTTTACCTCTGTGAGTTATTGTTTTCTCACCTGTAAAATAGCAATCCCAACAATAGGAAAAGCCACACAAAATTATGTAGAATTAAATAAATAATGAATGCAAATGGCTTAGGAGTCTGCCTGATATACAGACAATGTACCATAAATGTTGACTATTATTATTATTTAGAATATCCCCTTTATATTATACTTGGTAAAGAAATGAATAACCCAGATCCTTCCTCATAGTTGGACCTTCATGGGGAACTTACCCCAAAAGTTAGATGTAGATTCTGTAGCTCTTTAGACATTTGATTCATGTCAGAGTCTTTGCCATTTAAGATGTAGCTGAAAGTCAGTTTTACTCCAGGAATTCTTGTCCACACTCCCCACCCCTCATTCCTTGTCTTTTCCTCACCAAGATGAAAATTTAATGTCTGAAGGAAATGTCAGTTATTTCTGTGTTGATCTTGAGGGGACAACTTATTTCTGTTTTAGAGAATATAGATATTTGGGCTGCACATCACTGAGAAACATGAGGAAAGCAGCAAAAACCCTGCAGGCAAACCACAGGATCACTTTAAAGATGGATTTTATTTCTCTCCTCTTGTCTGCCAGCTCTCATCTGCCAGAAGGGTCCTGAGGTCCCTTCTTTTCCCAGTAGGATATTTGGGGAAAACAATCACCACGTTTAATTCAGAGAGGGAAGGGAGGAGGAGTAAGTGAGACTTGAGCTGAGTTCAAGGTAAAATAGTAATAATGATGATGAGGGGGCTCCCAGGAAGGTGCCTTGTGTTTCTACCTCTGATCTCTAAGGGAAGGCTGTGTGGGAGTGGGAAGGCATAGTTGGTTTTTTAAACTTTTGCTGAATTATTTTTTTTCTTCAACTTATAAGTTCAGGTATATATGTGCAGGATGTGCAGGTTTGTTACATAGGTGAATGTGTGCCATCATGGTTCCCTCCCCAGAACACCCCACAACATCCATGTTCCCTCCCCAGAACACCCCACAACAGGCCCCAGTGTGTATTGTTTCCCACCATGTGTCCATATGTTTTCAACATTCAGCTCCCACTTATAAGTGAGAATATGAGGTGGTTGGTTTTCTGTTCCCAAACTAGTTTGCTGAGGATAATGGCTTCCATCCACATCCCTACAGAGGAAGTAATCTTGTTCTTTTTCATGGCTGCATAGTATTCCATGGTGTATGTTTACCACACTTTATGTATTCAGTCTGTCATTGATGGGCATTTAGATTGATTCTATGTTTTTGCTATTGTGAATAGTGCTGCAGTTAATGTATTCATGCATGTATCTTTATAATAGAATGATGTATATTCCTTTGGGTATATACTCAGTCATGGGATTGTTGGGTCAAATGGTATTCCTGTCTCTAGCTCTTTGAGGAATCACCATACTGTCTTCTATAATAGTTGAATAAATTTACACTTCCACCAACAGTGTAAAAGGATTCATTTTTCTCCACAATCTCACCAGCATCTGTTATTTTTTGACTTTTTAGTAATAGCCATTCTGACTGGCATGAGATGGTATCTCTTTGTGGTTTTGATTTGCATTTCTTTAATGATCAGTGATGCTGAGCATTTTTTTCATGTTTGTTGGCCATATGTGTGTCTTCTTTTGAGAAGTGTCTGTTCATGTCTTTTGCCTACTTTTTATTGTTTTTTTTTTTCTTGTAAATTTAAGTTCCTTGTAGACTCTGGATATTAGACTTTTGTCAAATGGATAGACTGCAAAAGTTTTCGCTCATTCTGTATGTTGTCTCTTCACTCTGATGATAGTTTCTTTTGCTGTGCAGAAGGTCTTTAGTTTAATTAGGTCCCATTTGTCAATTTTGGCTTCTGTTGCAATTGCTTTTGGCATTTTTATCATGAAATCTTTGCCCGTGCCTATGTCCTGAATGGTATTGCCTAGATTTTCTTCTAGGGTTTTTATAGTTTTGGGTTTTACATTTAACTCTTTAATCCATCTGGAGTTAATTTTTGTATATGGTGTAAGGAAGGGGTTCAGTTTCAATTTTCTGCATATGGCTAACCAGTTCTCCCAGCACCATTTATTGAATAGGGACTTCTTTCCCCATTGGTTGTTTTTGTCAGGTTTGTGGAAGATAAGATGGTTGTAGGTGTGCAGCATTATTTCTGAGTATTCTTTTCCATTGGCTTATGCATCTGTTCTTATACCACTACCATGCTGTTTTGGTTACTGTAGCCCTGTAGTATAGTTTGAAGTTGGATAACATGATGCCTACAGTTTTACTTTTGCTTAGGATTGTCTTGGCTATCTAGGCTCTTTTTTGGTTCTGTATGAATTTTAAAATAGTTTTTTTTCTAATTCTGTGAAGAATGTAAGTGGTAGTTCAATGAAAATAATATTGAGTCTACAAATTACTTTGTACAGGATGGCCATTTTCATGATATTGATTCTTCCTAATCATGAGCATGGTTGGTTTTTCCATTTTTTAATGTCCTTTCTTATTTCTTTGAAAAGTGGTTTATAGTTCTCCTTGAAGAGGTCATTCACTTTCCTTGTTAGCTGTATTCCTAGGTATTTTTTTTTTCTGTAGCAATTGTGAATGGGAGTTCATTCATGATTTGGCTCTTGCCTGTTATTGGTGTATAAAAATGCTAGCAATTTCTGTGCATTGACTTTATGTCCTGAGACTTTGCTGAAGTTGCTTTTATCAGCTTAAGAAAATTTTGGGCCGAGATGATGGGGTTTTCTAAATATAGAATCATGTCATCTGCAAAGATAATTTGACTCCCTCACTTCCTATTTGAATACACTTTATTTCTTTCTCTTGCTTGATTTCACTGTCCAGAACTTCCAATACTATGTTGAATAGAAATGGTGAGAAAGGATATCCTTGCCTTATGCTGGTTTTCAAGAGGAATGCCTCCAGCTTTTGCCCATTCATTATGATAATGGCTGTGGGTTTATCATAGATGGCTCTTATTATTTTGAGATATGTCCCTTCAATATCCAGTTTATTGAGAGTTTTTAACATGAAGCGATGTTGAATTTTGTCAAAGGCCTTTTCTGCATCTATTGATATAATCATGTGGTTTTGTCTTTAGTTCTGTTTATATGGTGAATCACATTTATTGATTTGCCTATGTTGAACCAACCTTGCATCCTGGGGATGAAGCCAACTTGATCATGGTGGATAAGCTTTTTTGATGTGCTGCTGGTTTGGTTTGCCAGTATTTTATTGAGAAGTTTTGCATTGATGTTCATCAAGGATATTGGTCTTATATTTTTCTTTTTTTCTTGTATCTCTGCCAGGTTTTGGTATCAGGATGATGCCAGCCTCATAGTGTGAGTTACAGAGGAGTTCCTTCTTTTCAATTGTTTGGAATCATTTCAGTAGAAATGGCACCAGCTCTTCTTTGTACTTTCAGTAGAATTCAGCTGTGAATTCATCTGGTCTTGGGCTTTTTTTTATTCTTAGGCTATTTATTACTGCCTCAGTTTCAGAACTCATTATCAATCTGTTTGGGGATTAAATTTCTTCCTGGTTCAGACTTGGGAGGGTGTATGTGTCTAGGAATTTATCTACTTCTAGATTTTATAGTTTATGTGCATAGAGGTATTTATAATATTCTCTGATGGTTGTTTTTCTGTGGGGTCAGTGGTGATATCTCCCTTATCATTTCTGATTGTCTTTATTTAGCTCTTCTCTTCTTCTTTGTCTAGCTTGCAGTCTGTTTTATTAATTTTTTCAAAAAACTAATTTTTTGAAAACTAGTTTTATCTAGGATGTAACTAACTTGCTTTTGCTTTTATGGGGTCATAGGCAGAAGGGACTTCCTTTGACTCAGATGAGACTTTGGGCTTGGACTTTTGGGTTAAAGCTGGATTCACTGATTTTTTTGAAGGATTTTTCATATCTTTATCTACTTCAGTTCAGCTCTTATGTTGGTTATTTCTTGTCTTCTACTAGCTTTGGGGTTTGTTTGCTTTTCTAGTTCTTTTAGTTGTGATGTTAGTTTGTTAACTTGAGATCTTTCTAGCTTTTTGACGTGGGCATTTAATGCTATAAATTTTCCTCTTAATGCTGCTTTAGCTGTGTCCCAGAGATTCAGGTACATTGTCTCTTTGTTCTCATTAGTTTCAAAGAACTTCCTGATTTCTGCCTTAATTTCATTATTTACCCAAGAGTCGTTCAAGAACAGATTGTTCAATTTCCATTTAGTTGTGTGTTATGAGTGAATTTTTCAATCTTGAGTTCTAATTTGATTGTGCTCTGATCTGAGATACTGTTTGTTATTATTTCAGTTCTTTTGCATTTGCTGAGGAGTGTTTTACTTCCAATTATGTGATCAATTTTAGAGGAAGTGCTGTGTGGTGATAAGAAGAATGTATATTCTGTTATTTTGGGGTGGAGAGTTCTATAGATATCTATCAGATTCACTTGATCCAGAGCTGAGTTCAGGTCTTAGAACCATTGCTTTTTCTCACTGTAGCCTAGAGTTATTGCTGGTGGTGATTTTCCAAAACTATTTTATGAGACATATAAATGGTAAACAGTATCCTCCCATGTGGACACATTCAAATGAAATCATTCTGCCTATGCCATTGAGACATTTGTGCTGCATATTATTTCAAGACTTAGGTATTGAGTGCTGAGATGCCCAAGTAAACACTTATATGGTGGTTGAAATTGCACTCATTTGAGGGAATTAATTCAGCAAAAGTTTAAAATAGGAGAACGCTACTTTGATTCACAATTCTGCCAAGTCAGTTTTGGGTGCATTATGTATTTATTCTTTCATTCATTAGTTCAACAAATATTTATTGAAGGCCTACTATATATCTACCACTCTTCTAGTTACTTAAACATGTTGGAAATAAGAAGACAATTTACCTCTTAATTGAAAAGGAAAGAAAAGTTTTCTGTCTTCACAGACTGAGAATAATAATAGCAGGAAATAATAATAAATAAGTAAAGAGGGCAACTACAGATTCTGAGGGGCTCTATTACAGAAATATGCTGGACAATGGGACAAATTTTCAGCAGGCCTGGGGGGCTACTTTTGTTGTGGTGGTTATGAAAGGGCATTACCTTCAGCTACAACAAGAGCAGCCAATCAAACGTAAACCAAGATTCTGTAGAAAACACCTATTAGGAAACATCTGCCAAGTAGTTCAATTTCATGTGGCCAGAGATTTTGAATTGTGGAGAACTCTTTCTTTCTTTAACAAACAGTCAATTTCTCTGGTCCTGTTCTCTACCAGTTGCTTGCCCACCTAGGGAGGAAGGGATATGATATATTGCTGATGTTTTAAGAGAGTTCCCATATCCTGAAAAGGGTCAGATAACAGGAGGGTCAAAGACAAATTAGAAATGAGAGGCTTAATTCTGCCTGTAAAAATAAGAAATGTTTTCTTCTCCCTTTTCTTAGAGCAATTACTTTTTAGAGACTGACAATTTTATTCACAATAGCTAAGACGTGGAACCAAGTGTTCATCAACAGATGAATAAAGAAGATGTGTTATATAGACACAATGAAGTATGATTCAGTCTTAAAAAAAGAAAATCCTGTTATTTTCAGCAACATGAAGGGAATTGCAGGTCATTAGATTATATAAAACAGAAGTAAAACAGAAAGACAAACACTGCATGATTTCATTTATGTATGAAATCTAAAAAAGTTGAACTCATAGAAGCAGAGAGTAGAATAGTGATTACCAAGGTCTGAGGGAAGGGGGTTGGGGATGAGTAAATGTGTTTCCCCATCTATTGACATAATAAAAAATGTGTGTGTGTGTGTATGTGTGTATTTTCTTCATCCACTTGTTGGTTGATGGGGATTTAGGCTGGTTCTATATTTTTGCAATTATAAATTGTGCTGCTATAAACATGCATATGAAAGTATCTTTCCCATATAATGACTTATTTTCCTTTTAGATACTCAGTAATGGGATTCTGGATCAAATGGTAGTTCTACTTTTAGTTCTTCAAGTAATCTCCATACTGTTTTCCATATTGGTTGTAATAGGTTACATTCCCACCAGCAGTGTAAAAGTGTTCCCTTTTCACCACATTCATGTCAACATCTATTATATTTTATCTTTTAATCATGGCCATTCTTGCAAGAGTAAGGTGGCATCACATTTTGGTTTTGATTTGCATTTCCCTGATCATTAGTGATGTTGAGCATTTTTCATATTTTTTTTGTTACTTGTACATCTTGTTTTGAGAATTGTCTATTTATGTCCTTTGCCCAGTTTTTGATGAGATTATTATTACTTTTTATTGCTGATTTGTTCGAGTTCTTTGTAGGTTCTGGATATTAGTCTTTTGTTGGATGCATAGTGATATGGTTTGGTTATGTCCCCACCTAAAATCTCGTCTTGAATTGTAATACTTCCAATGTGTCAAGAGGGGACCAGGTCAAGATAATTGAATCATGGAGGGGGTTTCCCCCATGCTGTTCTCATGATAGTGAGTTTTCATGAGATCTGATGGTTTTATAAGGGGATAAGGGGCTTTCCCCTTTGCTCAGCACTCATTCTGTCTCCTGCCACCCTGTGAAGAGGTGCCTTCTGCCATGATTGTAAGTTTCCTGAGGCCTCCCCAGCCATACAGTACTGTGTGTCAATTAAATGTCTTTCCTTTATAAATAGCTGAGTCTCAGATATTTCTTCATAGGAGTGTGAGGACAAACTAACACAGTAAATTGGTACCAGGAGTGGGGAGCTGCTATAAAGACACCTGAAATGTGTAAACAGTTTTAGAACTGGGTAACAGACGAGGTTAGAACAGTTTGTAGGGCTCAGAAGAAGACAGGAAAATGTGAGAAAGTTTGAAACTTCCTAGAGACTTGAAGGAATTAAAAGGTAGGAAGATGTGGGAAAGTTTGGAATGTCCTAGAGACTTGTTAAATGACTTCGACCAAAATGCTATAGTGATGTGAACAATGAAGTCCAGGCTGAGGTGGTCAGATGGTGATGAAGAACTTGTTGGGAACTGGAATAAAGGCCACTCTTGCTATGCAAAGAGACTGGTGGCATTTTGCCCCTGCTATAGAGATCTGTGGATCTGTGGAACTTTGAACTTGAGATAAATGATTTAGGGTATCTGGTAAAAGAATTTCCTAAGCAGCAAAGTGTTCAAGAGGGGATATAGCATAAAAATGTGGAAAAATTGTGGCCTGGTGATGCAGGAGAAAAGGAAAACCCATTTTTGGGGGAGAAATTCAAGACAGCTGCAGAAAGTTATGTACACAATGAGGAATGAAATGTTAATCACCAAGACAATGGGGAAAATGTCTCCAGGGTATGTCAGAGACCTTCACAGCAGCCCCTCCCATCATAGTCCTGGAAGCTTAGCCTAGGAGAGAAAAATGGTTTTCTGGGCTGGGCCCAGGGACCCCCTGCTGTGTGCAGCCTCAGGACTTGGTACCCTGCATCCCAGCTGCTCCAGCTATGGCTAAAAGGGGCCAAGGTACAGCTCAGGATATTGCTTCAGAGGGTGGAAACCCCATATTTGGCAGCTTCCATGTGGTGTTGAGCCTGCAGGTGTGCAGAAGACAAGAACTGAGGTTTGGGAACCTCCACCTAGATTTCAGAGGATGTATGGGAATGTCTGGATGTCCAGGCCAAAGTTTGATACAGGGACGGAGCCCTAATGGAGAACCTCTTCTAGGGCACTACAGAAGGGAAATGTGGGATTGGAGCCCCCACACAGAGTCTCCACTGGAGCACTGCTTAGTAGAGTGTGAGAAGAAGGCCACCGTCCTCTAGAACCCAGAATGGTAGATCCACTGACAGCTTGCACTGTGTGCCTGGAAAAGCTGCAGACACTCAATGTCAGCCCATGAAAGCAGCTGGTAGGGGGGTTGTACCTACAAAGCCACAGAGGCAGAGTTGCTCAAGGCTGTGGGAGCTCAACTGTTACATCAGTGTGTCTTGGATATAAAACATAGAGTCCAAGAAAATTATTATGGAACTTTAAGGTTTAATGACAGATATGGTTTGACTGTGTCCCCATCCAAATCTCATCTTGAATTCCTACATGTTGTGGGAGGGACCCAGTGGGAGGTAATTGAATCATGGGGGCATGTCTTTCCCATGCTGTTCTCATGATAGTGAATATGTCTCATGAGATCTGATGGCTTTATGAGGCAGTTTCCCTGCACAAGCTCTCTCTTTGCCTGCTGCCATCCACGTAAGATGTGACTTGCTCCTCCTTGCCTTCTGTCATGATGGTCAGGCTTCCTCAGCCACGTGGAACTGTAAGTTCAATAAACCCTTTTTTTCTGTATAAATTACCCAATCTTGGGTATGTCTTTATCAGCAGCATGAAAACAGACTAATACAATGACTGACCTGTGTGGAGTTCACACTTGCATGGAGCCTGTAGGCCCTTTATTTTGGCCAATTTCTTCCATTTGGAATGGGTGTATTTACCCAATGCCTGTACCACCATGGTATCTAGGATATAACTAACTTGCTTTTGCTTTTATGGGCTCATAGGCAGAAGGGATTTTCTTTGTCTCATATGAGACTTTGGATTTGGGCTTTTGGGTTAAAGCTGAAATGAGTTAAGACTTTGAGAGATGGTTGAAAAGGTATGATTGTGTTTTTAAATGTAAGGACATGAGATTTGGGGGTGCAGTGGCAGAATGATATGGTTTGGGTGTGTCCCCACCCAAAATGTCATCGTGAATTGTGATAATTCCCATGTGTCAAGGGCAGGACCAGGTAGAGATAATTGAATCATGGGGGCAGTTTCCCCCATGCTGTTCTTGTGATAGTGAGTGAGTTCTCATGAGATCTGATGGTTTTATAAAGGGCTTCCTCCTTCATTCAGAACTCATTCTCTCTCCTACCACTCTGTGAAAAAGTGCTTTCTGCCATGGTTGTAAGTTTCCTGAGGTCTCCCAAACCATGCAGAACAGTGAGTCAATTAAATGTTTTTTAAATAAATTATCCAGTCTCTGGTATTTCTCCATAACAGTATGATAATGGACTAATACACATAGTTTGTAAAGATTTTCTTTCTCCCACTCTCTGGGTTGTCTTTAACACTGCTGATTATTTCTTTTGCTGTGCAGAAGCTTTATAGTTTAATTAAGTCCCATTGATTTATTTTTGTTTTTGTTGCATTTGCTTTTGGATTCTTGGTCATAAACTATTTGCCTATATCTAGAAGAGATTTTCTCATGTTATTTTCTAGAATTTTTATGGTTTCAAGTCTTAAAGTCTTTGATCCATCTTGAGTTGATTGATGTATAAGGTGAGACATGAAAATCTAATTTCATTTTTCTACATGTGGCTTACCAGGTATCCCAGCACCATTTTTTGAATAGGGTGTCTTTTTGCCACTTTATGTTTTTGTTTACTTTGTCAAAGATCAGCTGGCTGTAAGTATTTGGCTTTATTTCTGGGTTCTGTATTCTGTTCCATTGGTCTATGTGCCTACTTTTATACCAGTACCATGCTTGGTGGAGTTTTATCCATTCTGCAATTCTGTATCTTTTAAGTGGAGCATTTAGGCCATTTACATTCAATGTTAGTATTGAGATATGAGGTACTATTCTATTCATCATGCTAGTTGTTGCCTGAATACCTTGTTTTTTTCCCATTGCGTTATTGTTTTCTAGGCCTTGTGAGATTTATGCTTTAAGGAGGTTCTATTTTGGTGAATTTTAAGGTTGGTTTCAAAATTTTGAACTCCTTTTTGCACTTCTTGTAGTGCTGGCTTGGTAGTGGCATATTTTTCAGCATTTATTTGTCTGAAAAAGACCTTATATTTCCTTCATTTATGAAGCTTAGTTTTGCTGGATACAAAACTCCTGGCTGACAATTATTTTCTTTAAGGAGGCTAAGGATCGGACCCCAATCTTTTCTGGATTGTAGGGTTTCTGCTGAGAAATCTGCTACTAATCTGGTAGGTTTTCCTGTATAGGTTACTTGATGATTTTGCCTCACAGCTCTTAAGATTATTTCCTTTGTCTTGACTTTAGATAACCTGATGGCTGTGTGCGTAGGTGAGGATTTTTGTTTAATGAATTTTTGAGGTGTTCTTTGAGCTTCTTGTGTTTGGATGTCTAACTCTCTAGCAAGATCAGGAAAGTTTTCCTCAATTTTTCCCTCAAGTATGTTTTCCAAAGTTTTAGATTTCTCTTCTTTCCCACAAATGCCAATTATTCTTACATTTGATCATTAAACATAATCCCAAATTTCTTGAAGGCTTTGTTCATTTTTACAATTTCTTTTTTCTTTGTCTTTTTCTCATTGGGTTAATTTGAAGCCTTTTCTTCAAGCTCTGAAGCTCTTTCTTCCACTTGATTTATTCTATCTCATGCATTTTGCATTTCTCTAAGTTGTTATTTAGTTCCAGAAGTTGTGATTGTCTTTTCTTTAATATATCTATTTATCTGGAGACTTTTTCATTAATACCCTATATATATATATAATATATATATATATATAAATTTCTTTAAGTTGGTTTTCATCTTTCTCTGCTACCTCCTTGAGTAGCTTAATAATCAACCTTCTGAATTATTTATCTAGCAATTCAGAGATTTCTTCTTAGTTTGTATCCATTGCTGGAGAGCTAGTTTGATCTTTTAAACGTGTTATGAAACCTTGTTTCGTCATATTGCCAGACATACTTTCCTGGTTCCTTCTCATTTGCGTAGACTGTTTCAGTGGAAAGATCTAAACCTCAAGGGCTGCTGTTCAGATTTTTTTTTCTACCATGGGATAATTCCTCAATGTGGCACTCTCTTTCTTCCCCTAGAGATGGGGCTTTCTGAGAGCCAGACTGCAGTAATTGTTGTTGCCCTTCTGGGTCTAGCCACCCAATAGGGCTACTGGGCTCTGGGCTGGTGCTGGGAAATGTCTACAGAGTCCTGTGATGTGATTCATCTTCAGGTCTTCCAGCCATGGAATACTTCCAGCACATGGATACTAACACCTGTGCTGGCATAGGTGGCAGAGGATTGAAGTGTACTCTGTGGGAGTCCTTGGCTGTAGTTTTGTTTAGTGGATTGATTTTCTTGAATGCTGGTTAGGGTAGGAGTGAAGTTATCATGCTGACAGACTCAGGACCTCTTGTTATCCAGTTATTGGTGGTGGTGGAATTAGCTGTTGTTTTCTCCTTTGTTGGAGCAGAGTTGTCCTGTTATGAGTTGCTATAATGGCTTTAGTTGGTTGGCTTACATCTAAGAGGTGGCTCTTTCAAGAGAGCAGCAACTACAGGAGTTAAAGGGGAATTTAGGTTTGTTCTATGTTGGTCAAGAAAAATACTGGGGCTTTTTAGGCAATGGGTGGAGCCGTAGGGCTTCTAAGAATTTATGTCTTTTGTATTCAGCTACAAGGGCAGGTAGAGAAAAACCACCAGTTAAGGGCAGGGTTAGGCATGTCTGAGGTCAGACTCTCCTTAGGTGAGGCTTGTTGTGGCCACTGTGGGAGACAGGGTGGTTCTCATGTCAATGGAGTTATGTTCCCAGCGGGATTATGGCTGCCTCTGCCGCATCATATAGATTGCCACAGAAGTGGGGATAAGCCAGAAGTGACAGGCCTTATCCAGAGACAGCAAGGCCAGTCTCCAGTCTCACTCCCACCATGCCCCACACATAGCACCAAGTTTATATCCAAGTAGCTGATGCACAAGGCTCAGTTCTTGCTCCAGGCTATAAGCCTTCCTGCTGAGAAAGCAAGAAGGGCTTTTCGGAGCTCACCCTTCCATACCTATCTGCACTATCAGCTATAGCTTCTGTGCTCATATCTGTACTTCCCATTTGCTCCTCAATCCAGGCTTCAGCTCAGGAAAATTTGTGCTCAATCAAAATTATTACAAAGTTTAGGTAGAAGCTTCCTTCAACCTGTGACCCCACCCTAATTCTACTGGCTTCCTTCCTCAAGGAACCCCATGAGAAAAGGCCAGGAATGGCTTCCCTGGGTTTGAGCTGGGAACTGGGAGTGCCCACAGGGCTCTTCTCACTGCTTTTTCTACTTTTATATTTCACTCAGCTCCCTAAACCCATTTCAGCTCTAGGTAAGGTTAAATCTTTCTCCTGTGGTCTGGATTTTCAGATTCTCCAGTGGGAATGCGTGTTCAGAGGCAGACTTTACCCCCTCTCACACTTTATGAACTCACAGTTGTTCAGCTATCTCATGGAGTTTGCAGCAGCAAGCCACTTCTTTCAAATGATCTGTGAATTCTTTTGGTTTTCCTGGTATGTTCTTGCAGTGGTTCTTGGAGCAAAAGTTCACAATGTGAGTCTCCACATGCTGTTCTGTCTGTCCAAGTGGGAGCTCCACATTAGTCCTGTCCCCAGTTTGCCATTTTCCTCACAATGTATACATATTTTCCAACATTGTTGTACACGAAAATATATACAATTTTTATTAATTAAGAAAACAAAACAAAATCTTGTAATTGTTAATTCTTTCTCTGCCCTTTGAGATGTAAATCTTTCTAAAAGCCTCTTGATAGTTTTACAACCCAGTAATGTCTTTCTCAGAGACATGGGAACCATCCTTTTGAAATGTAAATATTATGTAAACATTAAAGAGATAAAAACCTTATTTCCTCGTTTCTGTAGAAGGGTAAAAGACTAACTTCATGGGTACTCTGACAAATTGCAAAACTACCACCTGTTATACAAATATGAGAAGTTTATCTTTCCTTTATATGATGCCAATTGATACAGTTTGGATCTGTGTCCCTGCCTAAATCTCATATTGAATTTTAATTCCCAGTGTTGGAGGTAGGGTCTGGTGGGAGGTGATTAGATCATAGGGTTAGATTGCTCATAAATGGTTTAACAACATCCCCATGGTGTTGTTCTTGTGATCCCGAGGGAGTTCTTGTAAGATCCAGTTGTTTAAAAGTGTGTGAAACCAGCTGGCTGTGGTGGCTCACACCTGTAATCTCAGCACTTTGGGAGGCTGAGGTGAGTGGATCACAAGGTTAGGAGATTGAGACCATCCTGGCTAACATGGTGAAACCCCGTCTCTACTAAAAATACAAAAAATTAGCCAGGCATGGTGGCAGGTGCCTGTAGTCCCAGCTACTCAGGAGGCTGAGGCAGGAGAATGGCGTGAACCTGAGAGGTGGAGCTTGCAGTGAGCTGAGATTGCACCACTGCACTCCAGCCTCAGCAACAGAGCAAGACTACATCTAAAAAACAAAAAAAAAGTATGTGGTACCTCCATTCTCGCTGTCTCTTGCTTGTGCTTTCACCGTGTGACACGCCTGCTCCCCCTTCACTTTCTGCCATGATTCTAAGCTTCCTGAGGCCTCCCCAGAAGCTGAGCAGATGTTGTCACCATGCTGCCTACAATTTGCACCCACATGAAGGGAACTGGAGGTCATTATGTTAAGTGAAACAGAAAGAAAAATACTGCATGATCTCACTTATATGTGGACTCTAAAAAGTTGAACTAATAAAGCCTGCAGAACGATGAGTCAATTAAACCTTTTTGTTTATAAATTACATAGTCTCAGGTATTTCTTTATAGTAATGTAAGAACAGCCTAACACAGCAATTAACAAACATAGGTGGGGACCCAGATTACCAGGTGAGTTTAGGATAAACTGTGTGACACAACAGTGCTGTTAAGTCCTTCTTCTTGTATGTAATAGGTTTTATCTACTTGGCTACATTTTCTCTTTTCTGCCATTGTGAAGAAATTTTCTTTTTGGAGAATATTTTGTTTTTAATTATATTTTCCAACAATAGCAAACATAACCCCCTTATTGGGAGTTCCCCAATCAGGATATTATTACACATTTTTGGAGTTTGGGATAACGTGGCACTTGAAGTTTTTTATTTTATTTTTTTAAGTTGTGGAACCCTTTCTTTAAATGAAATCTGATTTGGAGCCCCAGTGTATAAAACCATGAAAAAATGAGCTGAACATGTGCAGCAGGGCCTCCATCCAGTTACCTGCCCACTTCCTGCCTTCACTCTGCATCCCCCCAGAACCAATTTAGAGAAACCTTGGAGGTTAACATAACAGTGTCTAACCTCACCCTGCAGATATCTTTCTTCCTCTTTTGCCTTGGGCCTCCTCTACATTTCCATCTTGCTTCACTTTCATCAGGTTTCTCACTTTAAACTGGACCATAGACAGTCAAAACCACAATTTGTGTGACTCTTGCCAGATTATAGGTGCCTTCCACCCAATATCAGTTAATCTTCACCCCAGCCTTGTGAAATAGGTGTTCATTATTCTTTCCATTTTACAGATGAGGAGAGGTTTAAAGATGCTGAAAGATATGCAAGTGACCGTGCATGGATCTTTCTTCCTGCACTCTCCACACTGTATTATAATTGTTGGTCATTTGATCAGTCTCTCCCACTACTCTGTGTGCTCCTTGAAAGCAGGGACATATTTCCTTCACCTTGGTGTTCACTCTGCCTAACATAGTGCTGGACACACACTATATATTATAAAATGAATGAATGCAAATAATGTCACACAGCAGGGGAAGACGCAAAGCTGTTATGGGAATCCCTGTCTCTATTTGATCCCACAGTCTCTATTCCTTGTGTTGTCCTTCTGAAGGACAGCTCTGCAGCTGGTGCATGAGCTAATGGAGGTGCACAGAGTGACAGAGTGTGCGGAGAGGAAAGTAAGCCATCTTTCTTGCATAAGCGAAAGCTTCCAATATATCATACATTTTCACTGTTCCGTGTTTGCTCTATTACTCAGAGTCAACAAATACACCATTCGGTAGTGGTGAAAGATGGTACAGAGAATGTTACGCTTAATTTATCCTGCCAGCCTTCAGAGATCATAGAAGTCACAGGTGCCGTTGTTGATATTTAATCCGCTTCAAATCAGGGTGGCTGCCATCTACAGATGAGATGGTTTGGTACACACATTTCTCTTGGCATTAGTGCTTTGGCAGTTTAAAAGACCAATCTTGTTCCCAGAAAAGATGCACTGCCCTTATAAAAAGGATCTAGATCGATTTGGCTTTCCTGGGAGCTCACATTGGCTGTTATGAAGATGCAGTCTCTTGAGGAGTTTCTCTTCAGGGTGAGACAGTACTATATTACATATAGATTTTGAGTCTGATAGACCTGGTTTTGGAGCTTGGATCCCCCATTTCTCATTTGAATGACACTGGGGATGTACCCAATCCTGCTGACTTCAGTTTCCCAATCTGTAAATCGGGGATAATAACACCCATGTCATAGGATTTGTGAGAGGATTAAATAAAAATGGCACATGTTAAGTGTTAGTATAGCTCCTGGTACATAGCAAACCCAGTATAAAGCTTTCCTACTTTTACCCAGTAGGTCTGAGTGAAGGTGTTTTGAGCCTGGGAAGGGGAATTGAGTTCTGTTCTTCGTGGGAAGATGAACAGGCTTAGAAGGGATGGGGCCAGCATGAGGAGACCTCCAAACCATGCCCCATTCTTCATACTGGCTACTGTGCATGGGGGAAGCAGGCATTCAAGCATTTGCCCCCGTCTTCTTTTACAATATTTTTTTCTAAAATTTTTAATTATTTTTAAGAAAGAAATGGGGTCTCACTATGATGCCCAGGCTGGCCTTGAACTCCTGGGCTCAAACTATCTTCCCATCTCGGTCTCCCAAAGTGCTGGGGTTACAGACATGAGCCACCACACCTGGCACTGGTCCCTTCTAAAACTACTTTCAAAGCTATGGGCTTTTCCTTATAATCAGAAAAGGGAGATTGGACACTCTGGATCCACCTTAGAAGAGTTTGGTTCCCCAGTGACTCCTCACAGTGTTTGGACCTTTTGAGGTTTCTTCTCATTTGCAGTCCCCTAGGAAAGCTCTAACTTCTAAGGGAAGAAGTTTATATCAAAAAGAGCATGTGTGGGTCTAGTGGCTCAAGGAAGTGGGTCCAAATCCCAGTTCTACCACCTAATCCCAAGGCGAGCACTGAGGAGTTGGTCTCCGGACTCTAATTTCCCTTTGGCAAAACCCCTTCCTCAGTTTGTAGTATCTGGATGGCTCAGCAAGGTCATTTTGAATCTTTTGCTGCTCATTCATATGTCCTTGAAAAGACTTACCTGAAAGAAACCGGGATCAAACATTTGGCATCTATTCAGTCTGTTGTGCCTGCTCCTCCTCACATTGTGATCCTCACTATCAGGCATCTGACTTTCAGTGTCAACTCACACATGGCAGACACTATGCTAAACCCTTTAAATGCATTATTGCATATAATCCTATCTGTAGGCTCATCAGGTGCACACTAATATATCTATTGTGAAGATAAGAAAACTTATTTCGAAGACGCTCAGAGAGGTTAAACATTTTTCCAAGGTCACACACCCAGTGAGAATTGGAAAAGGGATTCAAAACAAGGAGACCTGCTCTATAGCACAGATTTTGGTACAGTGAGCATTTTAGTTTTCCTTTACAATTTTCCTGGATCTGATTCAAACCAAATCTATAATGTCTCTTTGGCATAAATTCAGTTTTTGCCCTAAATCCAAGGGCACATGTTTCATATATAAACAATCCTAAAGTTTCAGAAGTATCTGGTCACCTTTGTAGTATGAGTGCTTAAGTATCTCTGCTTAAGATAAACTGTGCCGAGTCTTGATGAATCTACCAGTCCAAGGAGTATACAGCTTCCCTTAGCTTTTTCCCATTCAAGAAAAGCCAGTTTTGCTTAGGACACTTGAGAAAAAGTCTGTGCATCTTTGGGAAACCACTTTACCTCTCTGAGACTATGTCCAATTCTTCTAACAATGTGAATGGTCATATCTGTCCCATTCATGTGTTAAAGCATGTGAAAATGATTTGTAAACTCTTCTGTTTTTCACAAATTTTATGGATAAAAGGTGATGAATAGGGCACCTCATAAAGGAAGAAGCAGATAACTAAACAAATAATATGAATAATCAAGTATGGTTGTGGCTGCAACTTAGAAGCAACGGGGGTGGGTGAGTGATGTTAGGAAAGACTTTTCTGAATAAGATCATACAACTGGTAGTAGTTACCCAGGCAAATAGCATTCAAAGTAGCGAGAGGGAAAGAGCTTCAGTTTCCTCCTCTGTCCATGAGAATAATAGCACTGTCTCACATTATTAAATTTAGCAGAATGCCATGCATAGACTAGATGTTCGAGAGACAGTGGCAAAAATCAAACACATACATAACAAAAATACAAATTGCTACTTTAGATAAATGTGCACATCAAGTCCATAGTCTGAGCAATCGTTTGACCAAAGTGTCTCATCTGCAATGGTGGGATGGGCTGAGCAGGAGGTGGAGGATATGTATGAGTGAAGAAGGCAAAGAGGGAGTCCTCACACAAGCTAAAATTCTCCGGGGATAGTGGCTGCTGGGGGAAAGGGGTGAGCTTGTTATACTAAAGGGAAAATCTTCATCATAAAGCTGTTATAAGGATCTAATGCATTTCAAAGTCCATATCACAGTCTTGACACACGGTAGGAGTTCACTAATTGAAATTATTATTTGAACACCTGATTAATAGATGATTCTATGAAAATACTGCAGAGGCAGTTCTTCATTTACCTTAGGGAAAATTCCATACTCTCCCTAACTTGATTAATTTTATTTTATTGTGGTAAGAACACTTAACATGAGATCTACCCTCTTTATTCATATTTTACCAAGGCTAATGGGCTAGGGGTCTAAATGGAAAAGAAAAAAAAAGAAATCCTAGATTCTAGAACTTGCAAAATCTCAGTTCAAAAATTCACATTTTTACATCTTTGAAATTTCAACTGTGTGATTTAAGTTTCTAGTTCTTGGCTGTACTCCTTCAGGCACATGACAGCGGCAGTAGGGCCTCTGTCTGGGCACAGATAACTGAAAAGTGATCCTTGGATATCTGTATT
Organism: Symphalangus syndactylus; assembly: GCF_028878055.3. NCBI lineage: Eukaryota > Metazoa > Chordata > Mammalia > Primates > Hylobatidae > Symphalangus > Symphalangus syndactylus. Next base: position 41,463,459 of record NC_072429.2, read on the forward strand.
TTCTGGCTCTTTTCAGAGTCCAAGTGGTGGGAGGGAGGCTGTCTGGTGGTAACTACACCCACCAGACAGTGGTGAGGCCCTGGGAGGCATCCTTTGCTGCTGCCTTTCCTATTATTGGGAAAAATGTCACTGGCTTTAGACATGGCCTCATTAGGTTCCTCACAGCCCTAATGTTTTCTTTGATTATCCCAGGAAGGAATGCTTTGAAATTCTGTCCCAAGTCATGGTTGATGGTAGGGTAGTGAGTTTCAGAGTCTCAATGTGTTTCCTTCCTTTGGGAGAGAAAGGTTTGGAAAATATACCTCTTCTCTAGCGTCAGATGGTCCAAAGAAACAAAGCCAGACACCCTCCTTCCCACAGACTGGGGGATAAAACCAAATGTGTGTGCTGAGAAGAAAAATGAAAAATGCCTGTTATTTTCTGCAGGCTGGAAAATGATGTATGTTCCTGGGGGTAACCTGCTACCTCGGAATTAGTCATTCAACATCGTGTTCTCTCTGCTGCTTAAAGTGCCTCATTTTAAAAATGTTAGATTTTTTTCCCCTCTCACTTAACTGTAGGAACATTAAATGCACAACTTTATCAAAATGACAGAAGATATATGTTTCTGCCAACAGCAACAGGAGAGGATTAACAATTCAAATGGGAATGAGGAAAAGTTTCTCTCAGATGATGGGAAGAAGAAAAGTTTGATTGGGGATCCTGAACTTTCCTCAGCCTGAAGCACACTATTACACACTTGGCGTCTCTGAGGTCTGGATGGGAGAAAAATTTTAAGAGGAAGAGGATTTATTTTATATTATTTTGGTCTGTCTCTCTGAGATCAGGACTAGTTGTACACATTTGTAGAATGTACAACTATGTACAGATATCTCAAAAAATAGTCATCACTTGCATAATGACTGATGCCTGATTTTGGTCAGTGCTAACACTTCTAGCCATTATCCAATAAAGGGCCAGAAACCCAGTATTAAATAAAATTGGGGAAAGGAAGTACAGTGTGAGGGTGTGGAGCTAATATGGTTTGGCTGTGTCCGCATCCAAATCTCATTTTGAATTCCTACGTGTTATCGGAGGTACCCAGTGGGAGGTAGTTGAATAACGGTTGCAGGTCTTTCCTGTGCTGTTCTTGTTATAGTGAAAAAGTCTCATGAGATACGTTGGTTCTACAAGGGGGAATTTCCCTGCACAATCTCTCTCTCTTTGCCTGCTGCCATCCACGTAAGAGGTGACTTGCTCCTCCTTGCCTTCTGCCATGATTGTGAGGCCTCACTAGCCATTGCAACTGTAAGTCCAATAAACCTCTTTCTTTCGTAAATGGCCCAGTCTTGGGTATGTCTTTCTTAGCAGCATGAAAATGGACTAATTAATGCAGGAGCCCTGGGAGATGAGGAGATGAGAGGGAAAAGGATCTCTGTAGGGTTAGTTATTGCAAATAAGAAATAGAAATCTATATCTATATAGAGGGTAAATGGTCCATTGTACCATTTTGCTGATAAAAGGAGTTATTTATGTTAGACTCAGTTGGAATTTTTGAGGAAGTTAAGATTCTGGATGGAGTGACAGAATTTCCTTGTTCTTAAGAAGAAGAGCATATCATTTTGCATGAGCTCTGGTATTGTTTTAGCAGGATATAGAAATGAACCTTTGAACTTCTCAGAATCCTTTTCTGATATGTGATTTATATATATTAATTTATTTTCTATGACTCTTTTCTGTGTACCACCTTCTTAACCAGGAGTGGCTTTGATGCTGAATTTCCAACCCCCATGTAATCAACCCCATCTCATTTTCTATCACCACAGAGGATGAGATTGTAGCCATGCCACTGACATTGAGGAAACTCATAGTGAGGGCTCCACAGACTATCCTCTAGATAAACGAGTAAGAAGAAAACTCCTCCCAGGGGAAGAGTACAGAAAAGATAAACTTGACCCAGTAAGAATATATGGGAGATTTGAGAGGAGGAGTAATTCTGGGTACAGTCTGGTGTTGGCTGCTTGGGTTAGCCCTCCACTTCTCCAATCTCAGGACATGTGAATCTCTCACTTGCTCAGTGGATCCCAGGCATATCTCCAGAATATATCAAGTTTTTTTTTCTTCATTCAAAGATTCCATAGTTACTGCTCCTTTTCCCTGGAACCTTTTTCTATATGATCCTCTCAAGACTAATTCTTGAAGTTTAAGGTGGAGCTAAAATGTCCCCTCTTGAGGAAAGACTTCCTTCCTTTACCATCTAAAAAGCCACACTCCTCTCATGCATTCTTCTCCCTATCACATTCACATGTTTTGTTTTCTTCTTGGTTTCATCATTCTCTGAAATGTCCTTGTTTACTCTTTTACTTGCTTACTATTTGTCTCTTCTTCCACTTGGATGCAAGCTCCACGTGAACAGATACATTGTTTGTTGCTATGTCCCCACCACCTAGAAAAGGGCCAGGTGCATAGTAGAAACAGAGTAAGTATATGTTGAATTAATAAATAAACTAAGAGTCCTATGGATCACAACTCCAAAATGGCCCCTGTCTTATCCTCTCATGCTTCCCCTGAAAGCAGAGACTGGGGGAAAACTGGTATGCAAAGGGTTTAGGGATGTGATCATAGAAGGTAGGCATGAGAGACAGGAGTGAAAACAGGGGAGGTAGGGGAGGGCTTCAAAAAGGTATGTTACTGATTTGGCCACTGCTACAATCAACTGGTAATTGACTCTGAAAAAGTTTCTGAGGAGGTGGATAAATAAATGTTCATCTAAAAGAGGCGAGGGGAGATGATACGTGGGCAATTGTGACCCATTCTTTGGCCAACAGTTGCCCCAGGGGACATGAACTCTTCTGTATTTTGTGTGGCATGTGAATGAGTGCCCAGTGGTTCCCTGAGGGATCCCAGGGAGTACAAGGTGGGCAGTACAGACTGAGGTGAAGTACTGCCAGGTGACACTGTTTGAAGCTGGTTGAAGCTTGCCTGTTGCTGGTCCCTGCCATGGCTGGAAAAAAGATGAGGCCATGGGGATTTAAGTAATGCACAAGAGGTATGCAAAGTTCATTTCAAACTCTAGCCCCTTTGAGAAGTAATTGACTCATTAAATTATTTCACCAGCAATCACCTCACACCATTGCATTCTTGCTCACCTGAAGGGATCAGGCATGATGTATCCTTCAGTTTCATTCCCTAATATACTCCCACCACAACTCCATTTGGTGGTTTTCAGACAGCCTTGCTGCTTTGGCTCCCACAGGGCATGGAAGCTCAGTTTTCACTTCTGACCATTTTAACCAATGGCAGGCACAATTCATAACTTTGGACCTACTATTTCTTGGCATCTGGCATCAGAATCCAGGCTCATGACTTCCTAAAGGCTTTCACAAAAGTGCAGGTGGGTGTCTTCTTGTCTCTCTCTTTTCCTATCTTCTCTCCCAGGGTCCCTGCAGAGCTTTGTAGATGACTAGTTAGCTCTCAGAGCAGAATGATGCATTTTGCAGAGGAGTTTGCAGAAGCATTGTCAAAACAGGTGTTTATTCTACAATCTGGAAGAAAATTGCAAGATGCAAGATGCAATATATATTGACCCTGCAGTTTGTTGAGTAAAGTTCTTTTTTGATTTCTCCCTACCTAGACACATGATAAATGAGATAACTTATTTCTTCTGGTCCCTCAGTGGACAATATGATAACCATTCCTTGACAGCAAGCAGCATGCTATTTCTTTTGGTGTGTGTTTTGTCAAAATATGTTACCCTGGGAGATTCTCCTGAGTCTCAGATTTTTATTTTCAGAGTACTTTTTACTGATATCCCTAATTCTACCTGAAATGTCTGAAGTCATCTGGGGGCCTTCAGAACATGTAGAGGGAAATGGATGCTTTATAGATCTTAGAATTCTTGTGGACCTGAGATCTAATAACATCCCCTGTTCTCCACTCAATAACTCCCATTATAGTCTCATATTCAGGATAGGGGTCTGACTCATTTGTCTGGAGGATGCTCTGGGCTTAGTGATAGGTATTAAGGATAGCAGTGGACTATCATAGTAGTTGCTCCCCAGTGCCCTCAGTATAATATCTAGACATTTTTCTGTGTATAAGTTCTTTCATTTCTAACCTGTATCTACTTATGTGGCCTTAATTTTTCTTATTACTCACTTTGCATTCTGGCCTTTAGCTAGACCATGTGGATTTTTTCAAATTCCCCATGTTCTGTCTCCTGAGCATTTTCTTCTGCTTCTCTTCACCTGACTAATTTGTCTTCATCCTCCCCCTCTGTTATTGAGTCTCCAATCTGAGTTCTCCTATTGTGTTTCGCTTCCATAGCATTTATTCTTTCTTTGTTTCAGGACAGAATCTCAGGGAACTTTCCATTAAGAGGGATATTTTAGTTATTTGCTCGGAAATTAGGGTAAAGTATAAAAGAAGTCCGTAGCTTTTTATCTATTAAGGTTTAAGTAATGGGAGTCTCATATCTAGTTTAGTTCAAGGCTTGGCAAACTTTTACTGCAAAGAACCAGAGAGTAAATATTTTAGGCTTTATAGGACCAATACTATCTCTGTCACATTATCATTTTTTTTTTTACAATCTGTGAAAAATGTAAATGTCATTCTTACATTTTGCTTTGGGACACCTTTGGTTCACAGGCAAACTACAGCCTAAAAGCTAAGAGTTAGTCCTCTAACTGTTAGGACTCTCGTTACTAGTACTGTAGATAATAAAACATCAAAATATTGCCAAGGCTCCCATGAGACTATGAAGAACAAATAGCTCTGCTGAACAATAAACCTGCATTTTCAGGCTCAATTATCTTCACATCTAATAATGTCCCAGTAGCTTATTAGAGGATGTTGGTTGTTATTACAATGCTGAGGAAAATTGGACGAAAGTGTGCTTAATTATATATAAACCTTTGTAAACATTTGTTCCTTTGAACTAGTATTAAGCGGTCTTGGAAGATCTACCTGTAATGTTGGTGGACATCGCGTGGTTGATATACTTAACCAAGTTTCTGTTTTCCAGAATCATTTCTGCTTTTGTTTCTTATTCTGGCTCCCAGCAAGACACAACAATTCAGGCAAGTGAAGAAAAGGTAGTACTTTGAAGCCCAGAAGGTAGTAAGGGAGACCATTCTTACTGTATGACTGTGGCAAAGATTGATAAGCTAGTCATTGAATGTCAGCATCAGAAGGTAACTTAGTGACTATCTGGTTGGAGGAAGTGAAGCTCAAATTTTAAAATGAGTGGCTGGCTGAGCTGGAACTGGGGTCCAGTCTCCATGACTCCCAGCCGTGGGTTCTTTACACCTCAGTGCATTGCCTCTCCTGACTGTCTTAAGTATTTTAGACACTATTATTAAACCTGGTGGTTTTTAATGTATGTCTGCAAATGTTTTAGCCTGGTTCACCAACAAACACAATGCACAGAATTTCGCTTCTTCCTCATGCAGTCTCCCCGAGACAGACTTAACCCTGTTAAACTGAATTAAATTTGGCCTAAAATTTTCTCCACACATATTTTAAGTTTAAAGATTTCTCTGTACACAGTGAACTGTAACCTAACTTTATGTGGAAATAGATTGTAATATACTTTGTATAAGTAGTTGAATCTCAGCCAATCACAGCAGCTGAGTTTCAGTCAATTACAGGCAGCCAACTGTTCAAACCGGGTTCAAATAAGGCAAATGCCAGCTGTCAGCAATCCAGCTGTTTCTGCAATTCACTTCCATTTTCTGTACTTTGCTTTCCCTTTTCTGTCCATAAATGTTACCAGACCATGTGTCAGCCCTGCAGCCTCCCTGAACCTATTCTTGTTCTGGAGGCTGCCCGATGCTTGAATCATTCTTTGCTCAATTAAACTCTGCTAAATTTAATTTGCCTAGAGTTTTTTCTTTTAAAAACCCAAAGCCACGCTACTCAGTTCCCATACTGAGTTGCTCCACTGACACTTGTCCTGACAGAGTGGACCCTGCCAAGTTATATTTCCCCTGAGGAGCATGACAATTGGGCTTTAGTTCTGAAATCAAAGGATCTACAGATGGCTACTCATGGTGTTGGCCTTTACTCTGCTATGTGCCTGCTCCATCTTATTCTCACTTAATGGATGGTGTCATTCTCTATTATACATTCATTAAGGGAAGGCCAGCATCTGATTGTATGATGGATTATACCAGATTCACAGAACTCTACACATTAATCTCACATATTAGTAGAAATCAAATAACTGAAGCTCCTCTTGGTGAGAAGTTTGGTGCTTCCCCAGATAAAGTAGCAAGGTGCAATGGGGAGAAGGGGTTGGAACAGGAGATTAAAGCCCTCAGCTGGACAAATGAGCTTTGACACAGAAACACAGTGTTTGAGGACAAAATAGAGTCAGACTATGTCACTAGACAATGTGGGTTCATGCCACTTGCTGTATTAGAATGAAGAACAAGATGGAAAGGAGAATATTTAAATAGTTTACTTGGAAGAGCATTCGTGTTTATGTTTTCTGGATACTGTTCTTTGATTGGCTAGAGAGCATGTCAACTCCTTCCTTCCTTCCTTCCTTCCTTCCTTCCTTCCTTCCTTCCTTCCTTCCCTCTCTCCCTCTCTCTTTCTTTCTCTCTCTCTCCTCCCTCTCTGTTTCTTTCTCTTTCATTATATGATGTCTATTTTTGGTATGTCCTATTAAAGCTAGTTACAATTACAGATCAAATTGTGACTGTTTTCAGAGTGCATTGTGTCCTCTGCAATTCTGTTATATTATTTATTTAAATGCCCTTTTTACTATATACTCTCTCTGTGTCCAGGTGATACGGTTTGTCTGTATCCTCATCCAAATCTCATCGTGATTTGTAGTTCCCATAATCCTCACATTTCCTGAGAGAGACCTGGTGGGAGGTAATTGAATCATGGAGGTGGTTACTCTCATGCTGTTCTCTTGATAGTGAGTTCTCCCAAGATCTGATGGTTTTATAAGTGGCTTCCTTCCTTCACTCAGCACTTCTCTCTCCTGCTGCCTTGTGAAGAAAGACATGTTTGCTTCCCCTTCTGCCATGATTGTAAGTTTTCTGAGGCCTCCCCAGCCATGCTGAACTGTGAATCAAACCTTTTTTCTTTATAAATTACCCAGTCTCAGGTATGTCTTTATTGGCAGCATGAGAATGGACTAATATAGTAAATTGGTACCACAGAGAGTGGGGTGCTGCTATAAAGATGCCTGAAAATGTGGAAGCAACTTTGGAGCTGGGTAGCAGGCAGAGGTCGGAACAGTTTGAAGGGCCCAGAAGAAGACAGGAAAATGTGGGAAAGTTTGAAACCTCTAGAGACTTGTTGAATGGCTATGACCAAAGTGCTGATAGTGATATGGACAATGAAATCCAGGCTGAGGTGGTCTCAGATGGAGATGAGGAACTTCTTGGGAACTTGAGCAAAGATGAGTCTTGCTATGTTTTAGCAAAGATACTGGTGGCATTTTGCCTCTGCCCTAGAGATCTGTGGAACTTTGAACTTGAGAGAGATGATTTAAGGTATCCGGTGGAAAAAATTTGTAAGCAGCAAAGTGTTCAAGAAGAAGCAGAGCATAAAGGTTTGAAAAATCTGCAGCCTGATGATACAAAAGAAAAAAAAATTTTCTAGGGAGAAATGTAAGCCTGCTACAGAAATTTGCATAAGTAATGAGGAGTTGAATGTTAATCACCAAGACAATGGGGAAAATGTCTCCAGGGCATGTCAGATACCTTCACAGCAGCCCCTTCCATCATATTAACTGGAAGCCTAGGTGGAAAAAGTGGTTTCCAGGGCCAGGCCATGTGATCCCTCTGCTCTATGCAGCCTTGGGATATGGCCAGGCCACAGGCCCCTCTGCTCTATGCAGCCCTGAGTCCCAGCTGCTTCAGCCCTAGCAGTGGCTAAAAGGGGCCAACATACAGCTCAGACCATTGCTTCAGAGGGTGCAAACCCCAAGCCTTGGGGGCTTTCATGTTATATTCAGCTTGTGGGTACACAGAAGTCAAGAATTGAGGTTTGGGAACCTCCATGTAGATTTCAGAGAATGTATGGAAATGCCTGGATGCCTAGGCAAAAGTCTGCTACAGGGGTGGAGCCATGATGGAGAACCTCTGTTAGGGCAGTGCAGAAGGGAAATGTGGGGTTGGAGCACCCACACAGACTCCCCACTGGGCACTGCTCACTAGACCTTTGAGAAGAGGGCCACCATCCTCCAGACCGCAGAATGGTAGATTCACTTACAGTTTGTATGGGCACCGAGAAAAGCCACAGACACTCAACATCAGCCCATGAAAGTAGGCGGGAGGGGGGCTGTACCCTGCAAAGCCACAGAGGTGGCGCTTCCCAAGGCCATGGGAGCCCATTTCTTGCATCAGTGTGATGTGGATGTGAGACACGGAGTCAATGGAGATTATTTTGGGACTTTAAGGTTTAAGGCTGCCCTAATGGATTTTGGACTTGCATGGGGCCTGTAGCCCTTTTGTTTTGGCTAATTTCTCTCATTTGGAATGGGTGAATTTACCCAATGTCTGTAGCCCCATTGTATCTAGGAAGTAACTAACTTGCTTTTGATTTTATAGGCTCATAGATGGAAGGGAATTGCCTGGTATCAGATGAGACTTTGGATGTGGACTTCAGGGTTAATGCTGGGATGAACTAAGATTTTGGGAGATTGTTAGAAAGGGATGACTGTGTTTTGAAATGTGAAGACATGAAATTTGGGAGGGGCCAGGGGCAGAATGATATGGTTTGGCTCTGTCCCCACCCAAATCTCACCCTGAATTGTAGTTCCCGTAATCCCCACCTGTGGTGGGAGGATCCCAGTGGGATGTAATTGAATCATGGGGGCAGTTACCCTCATGCTGTTCTCAAATTCTCACGAGATCTGATGGTTTTATAAGGGGTTTCCCCGCTTCACTTGGCACTGCTCTCTCCTGCCACCTTGTGAAGAGAGGTATGTTTGCTTCCTCGTCCACCATGATTGTAAGTTTTCTGAGGCCTCCATAGCCATGCTGAACTGTGAGTCAATTAAACCTCTTTCCTTGATAAATTACCTAGTCTCGGGTATATATTTATTAGAAGAGTGAGAATGGACTAATACACTAGGCCTATGTAAATTTTGTTCTTTGGTTCTGAAACTTCTATTAATCTGGCAGAGTTCTTCTAATCCTTCATGCTTCAACTGAGATATTATATCCTTGAAGAGCCTTTTCTGATCTTCTATAACAGGATTAGGTGTCCTTTCTATGTACTTCCACTGTCCTTACCTCCACCAGAATTCTGTTTGCTGTATTGCAGATAATTTTTTATGCAGCTATCTTCCTAATCAAATTGTGAAGGCAGATTTGTTTCAAGATTTCATGGTTATAGCCTGGCATTTACATAGCAGGTGCTCAATAAATGTTTGTTGAATATTTGAATAAACTATATAACTTCTTCCCACACAATTACTAGCACTGTTTACTTGGGTAATTTTAAGAAAGTGTCTTTCACTTTGGTCTGATATAAGTTTTTGTCTTTCTCAATAGAGTAAGTCTGAATCCCTGTGGCAGCAATGAAGGCATTGTTCATATACCACCTCAGCCTCTCCTCTGGACTACTGAGAATTTAAATTTCAGAGACAAAGTGAGCAACCTAACTTTCATTTCCAATAACTGTATTCTCCTTTTTTTCCTTCCAAATTTGTATGCCGTGCTGCCAAGATAGATTTTTAGAACAACTCCCACGAGTTTTAATTTCAATTCATTTGGACTGTGTGAGATATGTACTGTATTTTATGTTAAATAGAGTTGTTACCACTTATTTGAGCTCCTTGGAAGAAAGATGTTCCTTAAATGCAAAGCAGCCAGAATAGCAAAATATACATTTTAATGCATTACTTTATCCCTTTAGTAAAAACTCTCTGGAGAACTATGCAACCTCAGATATTAACTGGTATTGACATTAGGGCTTTTGTGGGTACTGCAGAGGAAAGGTGTTTACTGCCTCTGCATCAGGTGATGAGTTACCTCATTCCCAATTCTAGACATGTGGAGGCAGTTAAATTACAGCATTCACAAGCCCCCCTAAGATCATCTGTTTGTATTTCTCTTCCATCTACTATCTTGTGTAACAGCCATAATCCCAATCAATCAATGAGTCATCTTTGAGTGCAGATCTGCCTAGATCTTTGCTACAAGCAGTAGGGGAGGCAGACAGAATATGTAGCATGGTTCTTAGCCACAGGAAAGTTATAATTTAGTTCGGGAGATAAGGAATGAAATAATCAGCAAGTAGTACAAGGCAGAATGTAATTCAGGATATTCATTTGGTAAATATTTATCAAGCATCTATTATGTGCTGGTCACAATATTAGGAGCTAGCACTACAGTGGTAAGATACATTGTGCTTATGGTACATCATGCTTATGGTAGAAAAAAACAAAATAGTATACATGTGGATGTTGTAAAGATAATTTCAGGTAGTGAGTCCTAAAAGGAAAATAAAACAGGGAAATATGATATTGATGGAAAAATCATGATGGACAATGATGGGGGAAATGTTACTTTAAATTGGGTGGTCCAGATAGTCTTGCCAAAGTGGTAATATTTGAGCTTTGCCCTGAGTCAAGAAGAAGCCAGCCACGTGGAGATGTGGAAAGACAGATTTAACACAGAGGGAAAATTAAGGACCAATCCCTGAGATGGAAATGAGCCAAGCTCATTTGAAAAACGGAAAAAAGCCAATGTGCTTAAAGGAGAGTAAAGAAAAAGGAATGATGTTTGAGTGTAGGAAGGAGCCAATTGTGTATGGTGCACACTTCAAGGTCTGTTGGAATTGAGAGAAATAAATTTTCATGAGAACTGGAGGAATCATCAAAGACATGAATGTGGTGAAGATTAAACTAGGGTTTGTAAAGTGGGCCCAATTGATGGGAGTGGGAAAAAGAAAACCGTTAATGGACAAAGAAATATCATTATCAGATGCCTAGATACTTGTTAGTTGTGTTAGATACAGTGTTTCCATGTTTTCACTTGCTACCTAACCCAGACCAAGATGCAGTTAATTATTGTAGATTTTCAGGGACAAGTTACACATTTATTCATTTAAAAATACTTAAAATGCCAATTAATTTTGATTTTTATGTTTTAAATAGGTAATACTAGCATACAGAATTCAAGGTAGAAAAGAAACACAATGAGAGATCTTATTTTTACCCCATTTTTCAAACACTCAATTCCCTATTTTACTGGTAATTACTGCTAAGTGATAGGTTCATGTAATGTTTCTACCATCCTCATCCTTTATCTCTTGAATGTTCTTTTCTGATTTTTATTAACTGTTTGGAATTCTAGTTTATCTGTGTATTAATGATAAGCCTGTTTAAATATTTTTTAACAGAGTACTTTGCCACTTTAAAGCTTGCAATTTTAGTGTATTTTTTTTTTTTTTTGGTTCCGTTTTGAGACAGGGTCTTTCTCTCTTGCCTAGGCTGGAGTGCAGTGGTGCAATCTGGGTTTACTGCAACCTCCCAGGCTCAAGCAATCCTCCCACCTCAGCCTCCAGAATAGCTGGGACTACAGGTGTGCTCCACCATGCCCAGCTAATTTTTGTATTTTTTATACAGACAGGGTCTCCTTATGTTGCTCAGGTGGGTTTGAAATTCCTGGGCTGGAGCAATCCTCCCACCTTGGCTTCCCAAAGTGCTAGAATTACAGATGTGAGCCACCATGTTCAGCCTAGATTGTCTTTAAACCAATGTCCAGGTGATTAGCAGCCATGCATGGTCTAAAGAGTACAATCATAAGTAAAACAACTTCAGTTTTTAAGTGCATAGACATTTCACTGGCTAATTGATGGTAAATACAAATTCTTTATAAAGAAACAGAACATGAACAAGTTCAAACATCCCTGGGTCAAGTGTCAAAGATATAAGTTCTAGATGAGGCTCTTTTCTTAACTAATGTAATGACATTGCCCACATTACCCTCACTTCTTTTGGCATTACTTTTCACATCTGTTAAATGGAAGACGTCATCCCTTCCACTGCTATATTCTCACTTTAGCTGAAAACCAAATTTTTGCTCCTTGAATACTCTACTATGCATATGTAATTTCACTAGCCCAACATAACCAAGAATCTGCATTCCCATTAAAAAAAAAGGGCTTTTTGACATATCTAAGAGCAACATTCAGGTTATATTTGTTCAAGTTTGATGGTATCACAAATTGAACCATTTAGTAAGTATACCTGGTCATGCACATTACCTGAGTGTTATTTGCAAAATGAATGCTGTGTAAATATCTATTGATTTATTGACTATTATTAATTTATGTAAAATGAACCTTTTTGGAAAATCATACATAATAAAGCTATGTCACTGATCTTTAGAAACAGAAGAGGGCTTATCACTTAGGATAAAGTGGCTTGTTGAGTTCAGTAAGGAAAAGAACCAGCCATTCAGTTTTATTTGGGCTGCTCCCAGGAGAATTAATATTATAAAGTGATGTAGAACAAGTAATTCCTTGAAATGTAACATTTTGATTCCAGAGATTGAAGCTCGTCTATTAAAATGACCATATCAAGTGCTCATTTATTATTTCAACAAGTATTAAGAATTTATTCTATAAGATATTTGTGTAGGAGAGATATTATTAAGCTATAGTTTCTGTCCTGTGGCAGGATATGTAAACTATACAAATAATGCCAACAAAAGACAGAAAATAATAAGGGCCATGTATTAGTCTGTTTTCACACTGCTATAAAGACATACCTGAGACTGGTATAAAGTGAAGAGGTTTAATTGACTCACAGTTCTGCATGGCTGGGGAGGCCTCAGGAAACTTAGAATCATGATGGAAGGAGAAGGGGCATGTCTTACATAATGGCAGGCAAGAGAGAGCAGGCAAGAGCAGGGAAAACTGCCTATCAAACCATCAGATCTCACGAGACCTCACTCACTATCGTGAGAACAGCATGGGAGAAACTGCTCCTGATATGATTTGGCTGTGTCTTCATCCATATCTCATCTTGAACTGTAGTTCTCATAATACACCTGTGTCATGGGAGGGACCTGGTGGAAGGTAATTGAATCATGGGGATGGTTACATCCACCTCCATGCTGTTCTCATAAGAGTGGGTGAGTTCTCATGAGATCTGATAGTTTTGTAAGGGTTATTTTCCCCCTTCACTCTGCACTTATCTTTGCTGCCACCACGTGAAGAAGAACGTGTTTGCTTCCCTTTCTGCCATGATTGTAAGTTTCCTGAGGACTCCCCAGCCATGCTGAACTGTTAGTCAATTAAACCTCTTTCCTTTATAAATTACCTAGTCTTGGGTGTGTCTTTATAGCAGCCTGGGAATGGACTAATACAGCCCCCGTGATCCAATCACCTCCCACATTGTCCCTCCCTTGACACATAGGGATTATGGGGTTTACAATTCAAGACGAGATCTGGGTGGGGACGTAGAGCCAAACAGAGGTGTTCAGTGGAAGAAAATATGTTTTCAGTTTGTTAAGGTACTGGAAAGGCTTTATGAAGAATTCATAAAGGTAGCATTTGAGTTGGGCCTTGAAGGATGCAATGTCATTTATGATCTAAATATAAATTCCACTTCTAAAGAATATCACAACTGGATGATTTCCATGAATGGAGATACAAAATGCAATAGTTCTCTGGTGCTATCTGTACTTATAGGCCAAAAGTTCTTGGTAAAAGAGGAAACAGTTCTACATTATTTACTACCATGTGTTACAGTAGTGAAAAAGGTATGAGTTGCAAAAATTTGATGGTTAGGATTTCTCACTACTGAAGTTAAATTGGTTTCCAAAGTAGATCCTATCAGACAGAGTGGTCACTTTGCATTCCTCCACACAGTGTTGCCCAGGCAACTATCGCTTCTGATGGAAGACACCATCTGAGCAGCACTTCCAACAGCATTTTCTGCAGAATATTTGTATTTCAAGATGCTATGGAAGAACAAAAAAATTTTATAGACAAATAACTCAGGGCAATGATAAAGACTAGAGTTTTTTCACAGACACTTAACCATGCTTATTTGTCTTTTTGAAGGTACTGAAAAGTCCTTTGGGAAAGGAACATGCTTAACTATGGAAGATCTGGCATTTTAAATTCCAATTTTTATAAAAGATACATTTAAAAAATTTTAAATACTTTTATGGAAGTACATTTTACATGCAGTATAACAGGCAGACTCTAAGTGTATAATTTAGTAAGTTTTGATACATATATACACTTATGTAATCACCACGCGAATCAAGATGTAACACATTCGTATCAACCCTCTAAAATTCACTCTTACACTGTACCTACCAGTCATCAGAAACTACTGTTCTGGTTTCTATTACGATATCATTTGTGTATTTGTCCCCACCCCAAATCTTGTGTTGAAATGTCATTACCAGTATTGGAGGTGGGGCCTGGTGGGAGGTGAATGGATCATGAAGATGGATTTCTCATGAATGGCTTAGCACCATACCGTTGGTGCTCTCCTCGTGGCAGAGTGACTTCTTGTGAGAGCCTACTGTTTAAAAGTGTATGGCACCTCCCTCTCTTTCTCTGCCTCCTGCTTTTGCCATGTGACATGCAAAATCCTACTTCATCTTCCGCCATGATTGTAAACTTCCAGAGGCATGCCCAGAAGCTGATGCTGGAGCTATGCTTTCTATACAGCCTGCAAAACTGGGAGCCAGTTAAGACTCTTTTCTTACAAATTACCCAGTCTCATGTATTTCGTTATAGAGATGCAAGAACAGCCTAATATGATTACCACAGATTATTTTGCCTGTTCTTATATTTTATGTAAATGGAATCATACAGTATGAAATCTTTCATTTCTGTTTTCTTTTATTCAATATATGTTTTGAATATTCATTTATATTGTTGCATGTATTTATATATCATTCATTTATGTTGCTAGAAAAACATTCTATTGTATGAATATATTAGAGTTTGTATCCATTCTCTTGTTGACGGACATTTGCATTGTTTTCAGTTTTGAATATTATGAATAAAGTCATTTTGAATATATTGTGGAACTATTTTTGTGGATTTATGCTGTCATTAATCTTGGATAAATGCCTATGTGAAATAGGTTGGTAAGTGGATGACCAATTTTACATTCGCTCTTTAGCAAAGTATGAAATGCCCAGTTCTTCCACACTCTCACTCACATCCGGTATTGTCAGTCTCGCGAAGCTTATCTATTCTTGAGTTTAAAATGGTGCGTAATTGTGGTTTTCACTTTCACTTACTCAAAGGTTAATGATCTTGAGTATCTTCTCATGTGCATACTGGCCATTTGTATACCTTCTTTTATGAGATGTGTTCAAAGTTTTAAAAAGAATTGTTTGTCCTTTTATTAGTGATTTGAAAAGTTTATTATATATCCTATACTCATATGTATACACACACATACATACATATACATACATACACACATATATATACAATACATAGTTAAATATACACACTCAAGCCGGGCGCGGTGGCTCATGCTTGTAATCCCAGCACTTTGGGAGGCCGAGGTGGGTGGATCACGAGGTCAGGAGATAGAGACCACGGTGAAACCCCGTTTCTATTAAAAATACAAAAAAAATTAGCCGGGCGTGGTGGCAGGCGCCTGTAGTCCCAGCTACTGGGAGAGGCTGAGGCAGGAGAATGGCGTGACTCTGGGAGGCGGAGCTTGCAGTGAGCCGAGATCGCGCCACTGCACTCCAGCCTGGGTGCCTGGGTGACACAGTGAGACTCCGTCTCAAAAAAAAAAAAAAAAATATATATATATATATACACACTCAAATGTGTGTGTGTGTGTGTGTGTGTGCCAATCTGTGGTCCTCTTTGGGTCTTCTCTTTAAGAAACATTTGCTTACCCTAAGGTCAAAAGGATTTTTCTAATTTTTCTCACATTTTCTTCTAGAAGTTTTTACACTTAACTTTTACGTGTAGGTCTACAATCCACATAAAATTAATTTTTATGCGTGATGTGAGCTAAAAATTGAGTTTTTTTTCTATGATGACATTTAGTTATTTCACATCATTTGTTAAAAAGATTTTTTCCCTATTGAAGTGCATTGGCTTCTTTGATGAAAATCATCTGACTAGTTTTTATGTGGGTCTATTTCTGGATTCTCCGTTTTATTATATTTATCTATTTGATTATTAGTTTACTAGTTTTATACTAGATCTTAGAAAAGGTAATGTATTTCAGCTTTTTCATTTATACACACACACATATGTGTGTATGTATATATATATATATGGACATGTGTATGTGTGTGTGTGTGTATAAATGAAATAGCTGTATATCCGTACATATATGTGTGTATATATGTATGTATGTATGTGTGTGTATATGTATATATATATATATATGAATGCATATATAGTTATTTGAGTATATATATATTTGCATATAGGATATATATACACACATATATATATGGATGTGTGTGTGTATTTCTGTGCTAGGTTTTGGGTTTGCTTTTTTTCTCACATGTTTTAGAATCAGTGTGAATTTTTTATTTATAAAAAATTTATTGGGAAGTTGATTGAGATTGCATTGAGTCTACAGATCAATCTGGAGGAAATGATATCTTAACAATGTTGAGTCTTTCAATCCATGAATATAGTACACCTCTCCATTTATTTAGGTATTTTAAAATTCTCTCAGTAGTGTTTCAGAGGTTTTAATATAGATCATTGTTATATATTTTGGTAACGTTTACACTATTTCATTTTTTATATTATTTTTAAAATTTCAATTTTTTATTTTAGATTCTGGAAGTACATGTACAGGTTTGTTACATGGGTATATTGTGTGATGCTGGGTTTGAAGGAAAAAAAAATATTTTCCAGACAAGTAAATGCTAAGGGAATGTGTTACCACTAGACCAGCCTCATAAGAGGTCTTTAAGAGACAGCATTTTTCGTAGTATGGGTCTGCTGGTAATTAATTCTCTGGTTTTGTGTACTAGAAAATATCTTTGTCTTATCTTTCATTTTTGAAATATATTTTTGCTAGAAAAAATGCTGGATGGATATTTAATATTCACACTTTTACTTGAAAGACCATTTTATTGCCTTCTTGACTCTACTGTTTTTGACAAAAAGTTATCTGCCATTTTTATTATTATCTTGTATATAATGTATTATTATTCTCTGGCTTCTGTCAAGATTTTCTTATTATCTTTTTCAGAAATTTTAATATAAAATGTTTATCATTTGCTGGGATTTTTGAATCTCAAAATTAATATTTTTCCAACAAATTTTGAAACATTTGGTCTATTAATTGATTAACTATTTTTGTTCTATTATCACTTTTATTTTTTTGGAACTTCAATTATGTGTACGCTAGACTGCTTGACATTATTCACACAGGTTACTGAAGATGTGTTAATCATTTTTCAGTCTTTTACTATCTGTTCTTTAGCTTGTATACATTTTATTGCTCTGTCTTCAAGTTAACTAATCCTTTCTGTGCTGTGTCTCATTTGTTGATAATTCATCCAATGACTTTTAAATTTCTGGTATAGTTTTTAAGTTTTAGAATTTCTATATTTTAAGGGTCTCAATTTCTCTTCTGAGATTTCCCGTTCATCCTTTTGTTTTAATTATGACTACCCCCCACTTTAAAGTTATTCAGTGTATTTAAAGTCATTTTTTTTCTGCTAAATTAAAAAAAAAAAAACTAAGTAATCCCAGGGTCTATTTCAATAGATTTTTTTTTCCTCTTGACTATGCATCCCAGTTTTCTGGGTTTTAAAATATGTGTCTTATAATTTTAATGAACACAGTAGATGATACTTTACAGAGATAATATGTTCTGTTATGCTCCTCTGTAGAACGATTTTTGTTATAGAAGGTTGATCTTATGCTCCTCTGTAGAATGATTTTTGTTATAGAAGGTTGATTATCTTGAACTTGTGGTATTCTTATCTTACTCTTATAAGAATGTCTTGTTTTGTTCGTAGAAGAATCTCTCAGTTCTGGATCGTAGCATTTACTTCTGAGGTATGGCCGTGTTTGAGTTTCGGTGGAAGACTCTGAAGTTTCAAATACCAAGGCTCTTTACGTTGTTGGGACCCGATTTGTTCTCCTCTATGGTGAGTAGCAGCTAAAATACCTTCTAAACTTTTTCGAGTTTTTGGCTGTTGATTTCCACTGAACTTCATATAATGTCATCCACACATGCACAATACAGATATCAGCTGAGGATTAAAGTTTGTTTTAGGTTGGTGAAAATCTAATTGTGGTTTTTGTGATTGAAAGTAATAACAAAAACCACATTTACTCTTGCACCAACCTAATATGTAGATTTTTGGGGCTCCCCACTCTGTGCCATTCTCTTTTTCAGGATTTCCCTCCTCATTTTCAAGCCTCTCTGAAAGTTCTGAACTTTTTTCTCTCACAATTTAATTCAGAAAGACTGCATCATTTTGCTTGAGTTTCAGGTGTTTTGATGGAAAGTGCCCTGCATTAGATAGATGCATAAACATGGACCTGACTCTGGTTTCAGTCTTTTAAGGGTTGAATTTATTTAACTTTGCCTGTGTTTAATCACTCTTAGGGCCTTCAAATTATTGCTGTTTAGAGGCAACTTGTTCAGAATTTGTAGTTTTTAACTGAAAAGGTGAATTCTATGCAAAATACACTGCTATGACGAAACAGAATTTCCAGTGGATCATTCTTTAAAAATTTAACACCTAATTTATTATGTTCCGTGGAACTAATGTTCTATGTTAGATAGTTTCTGTTGTTCTAGAACGTGCATAAAAACTGTGTCCCATAGTTTGTTTGAATGACAATATTTTAGGCATTTGTGGGGGCAAAGAAAAACAAAAGCTCATCAAAGCCTTCAAGGATCTCATATTCATTCATTCATTCATTCATTCTTTCATTCAACTGAAACGTATTTAATGCCATTATAGTGAGGGAATCCAAAAATAGCTCTACTGTAAAAACTGGATGAAGTCTAAAGAGCAAACCAGTAGTTACTAAAATAAAAACAATATTCTGTAAAAAAATGAAAAAATATGTAAAATGTAATAAAATGTACTTACTACGAATGTGTAAAATTGGAAGTGCTGATTTATTGTGGAAACTACAGAAGACTTTGTTGAGAAGTTACATTTGAGCTGAAATTTTAAGTTAATCAGGCCACATGGGGTCATTAAGAAAATAACTTTTGGAGGAGGAAAAGATGGCCGATTAGAGCAGCCAGGTGAAACAGCTCCCATAAAAGGACCATGAGAACTGGCGTGCTCCTAACAGATCTTCAGAGGGAAGGCACCAAGAGTGGATAAAGGGAAGACACAAAAGCTGGGCTGAAGTGGGAGAAAGCTGGGAATGCTGCATGGAGCTACCAAGTACTAGGACTTATTTCTGGCCCCCAGTGGCTCTGGAGGAATAATTGAGTTGAACTGGCAAGGAGCAACCCACTGTTGCCATGGGCCTCTGGGACCCCAGCAGGAGGAGACCCTGGACACTTAAATTAGCAGGGAGAGCAGCCTAGAGAATTGGTAGGGACAGCAAGGCAACTGATGTGGAGCCCAGAGGGTTTGGTTCAGGAGCATCTGTAGCAGACCATGGCCAGAAAGGGCCATCCCCCTAGCATTGACTTGCTCCCATAGCCTTTAGCCCTAAAGGAACTGTTGGATCTGAACTCTGTAAGGTAGTCTTGCCCATCAGACATGGCTGGTCTGACCTGACCACCTGTTGGTCTGCTGGTCTCTCCTGGGGCTCTAGCCTGGACATGCTTGCTTGAAGGGCAGTCTTGAGTGCTCTTGGGGCCCACACCATAGCTTCTGCATTCATAAAACATGCCTGAATTGCAGAGCTCCTGCAGGTTGGCTCCTGTGGCCATGTACCAGCCTTCATGCTCCCTCCTTATGCTGCAGCTTCCCCTTGGCCCACAGCAACTCCCCACATTGCTTTGCTGTCTGTATGTCTGTGTGGTATATATGTATGTCTGCGCTCCATCCCTGCTCCCCACTCCAAATTCCATTGCAGGTGAAGCCTTGGTGAGCACAGAGCCAGTAACCTCTGCCACCACCAGCACCATACCCTTGTGTTAACATTGCACAGAGAACAGTGGATCCTCCCTCACCCTGAGTGACCACTCTTGCTTGCTGGGCACAGAGAAGCCATCTAGAGCTGTGCCCACAAGCACCCTGCCTCCAAGCCAACACCACCTCCAGTACAACCATGAGCATAGTCACCAGAAGGAGTCCCTCACACCTTACTGCAGCTGCATTGCCTCCATGATTGTGGTGAACACTGACAGGGAGTTAGGCAGTCCAGCACCTGCTAGGACTCTGCCACAGCTGCTACTATGAGAATAGATCCACTGTCACTGCACTATGAAACACTTTGGCTGACACCACCCATTGGAGTGCGGTGACCAGCAGTCTGGGAGCACCTCCATGGCCCTTTCCTCAGTGAAGTGAATTCCTATCATTAAGAAACCAGAGAACAAAGTTGGGACCCGGTACAAATCTTCCAGAATTAAAACATGCAGTCCAGGAGTTGGGGGCTGTGCATTGGCCCCCTAAAATCTTCTGGAAATAAATCCAGAAGATTTATTTGGCTGAATCAACCTTATGCCATAATCAAATCCTCAAATTCATCTAATAGAAAAAAAAGAAAAATAATCCAAAGGTCGACACTCTCAAAGATTGAAGGTAGATAAGCCCACAAAGATGAAAAAGAATTAGCAAAGGAACCCTGACAACTTAAAAAGCTAGAATGTCTTCTTTTCTTCAAATAACCACATCACCTCTCTAGCAAGGGTTCTGAACCAGGCTGAGATGGCTGAAATGACAGAAATAGAATTCAAAATATGAATAGAAATGAAGATCATTGAACTACAGGAATACCTTGGAACCCAATCCAAGGAAGTTAAAAGTATGATAAAACAGTGCAGAAACTGATTGACAAAATAGCCAGTATAGAAAATAATGCAACTCACCTAATAGAGCCAAAAAACACACTACAAGAATTTCATAGTGCAATTACAAATATTAGTAGAAGAACAGACCAAGCAAAGAAAAGAATCTCAGAGTTTGAATACTGGCTTTCTGAAATAAGACAGTCAGACAAGAATAGAGAAAAAAGAATGACAAGAAATGAACAAAACCTCTGAGAAATGTGGGATTATGTAAAGATACCAAATCTATGAAACATTGGTGAAACCAACTTGGAAAACATATTTCAGGAAATCATCTATGAAAAATTCCCCAACCTAGATAGAGAGCCCAACATTCAAATTCAGGAAATTCAGAGAACTCTGTAAGATACTTCAAAAAAGATCCTCCCCAAGACACACAATCAGCAAATTTTCTGAGGTTGAAATGAAAGAAAAAATGTTAAAGGCAGCTAGAGAGAAAGGTCAGGTCATTTGCAAAGGGAAGCTCATCAGACTAACAGCACACCACTCAGCTGAAACCCTGGAAGCCAGAAGAGATTAGGAGCCTATAGCCAACATTCTTAAAAGAAATTCCAATCCAGAATTTTATATCTGGTCAAACTAAGCTTCATAAATGAAGGAGAAATAGCATCCTTTTCAGACAAGCAAATGCTGAGGGAGTTTGTTATCACCAGAACTGCCTTACAAGAGTTCTTGAAGGAAGACCAGTGATACTATAAAGCAACCACAATAAACAATTCTGGAAAATAACCAGCCAACATCATGATGACAGGATCAAATCCACACATATCAATACTAGCCTTGAATGTAAATGGGCTAAATTTCCCAATTAAAAGACACAGAGTGGCAAGCTGAATAAAGAACCAAGATGCATTGGTATGCTGCTTTCAAGAGACCCATTTATTGATGGGTGAAATGACACACATAGGCTCAAAATAAAGGGATGGAGAAACATTTATTAAGCAAACAGAAAACAGAAAAAAGTGGGGGTTGCAATCCTAGTTTCTGACAAAACAGGCTTTAAGTGAACAAAGATTAAAAAAAGACAAAGAAGGACATTGCATAACAGTAAAGGGTTTAACACAACAAGAAGATTTTACTATCTTAAATATATATGCAACCAACACAGGAGCACCCAGATTCATAAAGCAAGTTCTTAGAGACCTTAAAAAAGACTTAGACTCACACACAATAGTAGTGGGAGACTTTAATTCCCCACTGACAGTAGTAGACAGATCACAAAGATATTCAGGACCTGAACTCAGCACTGGATCAAATGGACCTGGTAAACATCTACAGAATTCTTCATCAAAAGCCAACAGAACACACATTCTTCTTATCTGCATATACTCTAAAATTGATCACATAATTGGAAGTAAAATACTTCAGAGCCAATGCGAAAGAACTGAAATCATAACAAACAATCTGTCAGACCACAGTGCAATCAAATTAGAAATCAAGAATAATAAACTTACTTAAAACTATGCAATTACATGGAAATTGAATAACCTTCTCTTGAATGACTTTTAGATAAATAATGAAATTAAAGCAGAAATCAAGAAGTTCTTTGAAACTAATGAGAACAAAGATACATCATACCAGAATCTCTGCGACACATCTAAGGCAGAGTGTTAAGAGGGAAATTAATAGCATTAAATGCCCACATCAAAAGTTAGAAAGATCTCACGTTAACAACCTAATATCACAATTAAAAGAACTAGAGAACCAAGAGCAAACACAACCAAAACTAGCAGAAGACAAGAAATAACCAAAATCAGAGAGGAACTAAAAGAGATTAAGGGAGAAAAAAATTTAAAAAATCCACAAACCCAGATGCCTGTCTTTCAAAAAAAATTATAAAATAGATAGACTGCTAGCTAGACTAATAAAGAAGAAAAGAGAAGATTCAAATAAACACAGTCAGAAACAAGGGGGATATTACCATTGATCCTACAGAAATACAACCTCATCAGAGAGTATTATGAACATCTATGCACATAAAATAAAAAATCTAGAAGAAATGGATAAATTGCTGGACACATACAGCCTCTTAAGACTGAACTAGGAAGAATTGAATCCCTAAACAGACCAATAACGAGCTCTGAAATTGAGTCAGTAATAGCCTACCAACTAAAAAAAGCCCAGGAACAGATGGATTCACAGGTGAATTCTACCAGATGTACAAAGAAGAAGCTGGTACCATTCTTGCTGAAACTATTACAAAAAAATTGAGGAGAAGGGACTCCTCCCCACCTCATTCTATGAGGTCAGTATCATTCTGATATCAAAACCTGGCAAAGACACAACAAAAAAGGGAAAACTTTGGGCCAATATTCTTGATGAACTTTGATGCAAAAATCCTCAACGAAATACTGGCAAACTAAATCCAGCAGCACATCAAAGAGCGTTATCCATCATGATCAAGTAGGCTTTATCCCTGGAATGCAAGGATAGTTCAACATACACAAATCAATAAATGTGATTCATCACATAAACAGAACTAAGGACAAAAAACACGATTATCACAATACATGCAGAAAATGCTTTTGATAAATTTTAACACCACTGCATGTTAAAAACTCTTAGCAGCTAGGTATTAAAGGCAAATACCTCAAAATAATGAGAGCCATCTATGACAAACCCACAGCCCATATCATATTGAATGGCAAAGCTAGAAGCATTTCCATTGAAAACTGGCACAAGAAAACAATGCCGTCTTTCAGTGCTTCTATTCAACATAGCAGCCAGCACTGGGACTCACAACTGCCTAAACCCTCCCTGGGTTGGGGAAGGGCAGCATGCGTCTCTATAGCTCCAGGCTGTGCTTTTCCCCTGCTGGAGCCAAGGGGCTGGATAGGTTGGCCCCAAGACGTGTCGCCAACAGCCCACCAAACCAGCTGTGGCAGATTGCAGCCAGAGTGCCTCTTCAGGCCTGACCATGACTCATCCCTCCTCACTGCACAGGCCTTCCCTGCAGGAACTCTAATAACTCCAGCTAGAGGCTCGGGGACAGAACCCAGATCTCCCTGGGCCTGAGCCCCTAGGGAGAGGGCTGGCCCCAGTCTCTGCAGATCAGCAGATTTCACCTTTCCTCCTTCTAGTTCTGAGGAATATGGGCAGCCCAGATGAGTGGGTTTACCCCCAGCGAAGCACACCCTCTCCACCACGGGACAAAGTGCTTTGTTAAATGGGTCTTATTCCCCTGGACACTCAACTGGGTGAGACCCTCCAACAAGGATTGTCAGACACCCTATACAGGAATGATCCTACTGGCATCAGATTGGTGCCCCTTGAGGTCAGAGATCCCTGAAGAAGGAGCAGGTACTCATCTTTGCTATTATCCAGCCTCCTTGAGTGACATCTTCAGGTGCAGGTGCAAACCAGATGAAGAGGTCCTGAAGTGAACCCCCAGCAAACCACAACAGCCCTATAGAAGTGGGACCTGACTATCGAAAGAAAAACAAACAAGCAGAACATGACAACAACAATAAAAAAAAAGCCCCCACAAAAACTCCATTCAAAGTTCAGCAGCCTCAAATATTGAAACTAGACAAACTCACAAAGATGAGAAAGAATCAATGAATATATGCTAAAAACCCAAAAGGCCAGAGTGCCTCTTCTCCTCCAAATGGTCACATTGTCTCTCCAGCAAGGGCACAGAACTGGGTGGAGGATGAGATGGATGAATTGAACAAAGTAGGGTTTGGAAGATGGGTAATAAAAAACAATGCTGAGCTAGAGTAGCATGTTCTAACCCAATGCAAAGAAGCTAAGAACCTTAATAAAAGGATAGAGGAGATGCTAACTAGAATAACCAGTTTAAATAGGAACATAAATGACCTGATGGAGCCAAAAAACACAGAACAAGAACTTCGTGAAGCATATACAAGTATCAAAAGCCAAATTGACTAAGTGGAAGAAAGGATATCAGAGTTTGAAGGCCACCTTGCTTGAAATAAGGCATGCAGACAAGATTAGAGAAAACAGAATGAAAAGGAATGAACAAAGCCTCCAAGAAATATGAGACTTCATAAAAAGACCAAACCTGTGATTGATTGGAGTACCTGAAGAAGTTGGAGAGAATGGAAACAAGCTGGGAAACACACTTTAGAATATTATCCAGGAGAACTTCCCCAACCTAGCAAGACAAGCCAACGTGAAAATTCAAGAAATACAGAGAAAACCTCTAACATACTCCATGAGAAGATCAATCCAAGACACATAATTATCAGATTCTCTAAGGCCAAAATGAAGGAAAAACTGTTAAGGGCAGCCAGAGAGAAAGGCCAGGTCACCTACAAAGGGAAGCCCATCAGACTAACAGCAGACTTCTCAGCAGAAACTCTACAAGCCAGAAGAGATTGGAAATCAATATTCAACATTCTTAAAAAAGAATTTTCAACCCAGAATTTCATATCCAGCCAAACTGAGCTTCATAAGTGATGGAAAAATAAAATCCTTCCCAGACAAGCAAATGCTGAGGGATTTTGTTACCACCAGGCCTGCCTTGCAAGAGCTCCTGAAAGAAGCACTAAATATGGAAAGGAAAAAACAGTACCAGCCATTGCAAAAACACACCAAAATATAAAGACCAATGACACTATGAAGAAACTGCATCAACTAGTGTGAAAAATAACTAGATGGCATGATAATGACAGGATCAAATTCACACATAATAATACTAACCTTATTAATATATATTATACTTACATATGTTATAATATATAATATATTAATATAATATATAACACTTATATATAATATATAATATATTAATATAATATATAACACTTATATATAATATATTTTAATATAATAATATATAACTTTATGTAAATGAGCTAAATGCCCCAATTACAAGGTACAGACTGGCAAATTAAGAGTCAAGACCCATTGGTATGCTGTATTCAGGAGACTTATCCCACATGCAAAGACACACCTAGGCTAAAAATAAAGGGATGGAGGAGAATTTACCAAGCAAATGAAAAGCAAAAGGAAGCAGGAGTTGCAATCCTACTGTCTGAAAAAACAGACTTTAAACCAACAAAGATCAAGAAAGACAAAGAAGGGCATTACATAACGGTAAAGGGAACAATTCACCAAGAAGAGCTAATTATTCTAAATATATATGCACCCAATACAGGAGCACCTAGATTCATAAAACAGGTTTTTAGAGACCTACGGAGAGACTTAGACTCCTACACAAAAATAATGGGAGATTTTAACACCCCACTGTCAATATTAGACAGAAAATTAACAAGGATATTCTTCTCAGTGCCACATGGCACTTATTCTAAAATTGACCACATAATTGGAAGTAAAACACTCCTCAGCAAATGCAAAAGTACTGAAACTATAACAAACAGTCTCTTAGACCACAGTGCAATCAAATTAGAACTCAGGATTAAGAAACTCACTCACTCAAAACCAATAAATTACATGGAAATTGAACAACCTGCTCCTGAATGACTTCTGGGTAAATTATGAAATTAAGGCAGAAATCAATAAGTTCTTTCATACCAATGAGAACAAAGAGACAACATTCCAGAATCTCTGGGACACAGCTAAAGCAGTGTTAAAAGGGAAATTTATAGCACTAAATGCCCAAATGAGAAACTAGAAAGATCTCTAATTAGCACACTAACATCACAATTAAAAGAGCTAGAGAGGCAAGAACAAACTAATCCCTAAGCTAGCAGAAGACAAGAAATAACTAAGAGCAGAACTGAAGGAGACAGAAACACAAAAAACTCTCCAAAAATCAATGAATCCAGGAGATGTTTTTTTTAAAATTAACAAAATAAATAGACCACTAGCTAGACTAATACAGAAGAGAGAAGAATCAAATAGACACAATAAAAAATGATAACAGGGATATCACCACTGACCCCAGAGAGATACAAACTACCATCAGAGATGCTATAAACATCTCTGTGCAAAGATGGATTCACAGCTGAGTTCTACCAGAGGTACAAGGAGGAGCTGGTACCATTCCTTCTGAAACTATTCCAAACAGTTGAAAAGAAGGGACTCCTCCTTAACTCATTTTATGAAGCCAGCATCATCCTGATACCAAAACCGGGAAGAGACACAACAAAAAAAGAAAACTTTAGCCCAATATTCCTCATGAACATCGGTATGAAAATCCTCAATAAAATACTGGCAAACCAAATACATCAGCACATCAAAAATATAATCTACCATGATAAGCTGGCTTCATTCCTGGGATGCAAGGCTGGTTCAACATACGCTAGTCAATAAACATAATCCATCACATAAATAGAACCAAGACAAAAATCACATGATTATCTCAATAGAGGCAGAAAAGACCGTTGATAAAATTCAATATCCCTTCATGTTAAAAACCCTCAATAAACTAGGTATTGATGGAAGACATTTTAAAATAATAAGAGCTATTTATGACAAACACACAGCCAATATCATATTGGATGGGCAAAAGCTGGAAGCATTGCCTTTGAAAACCGGCCCAAGACAAGGCTGCCCTCTCTCACCACTCCTATTCAACATATTATTGGAAGTTCTGGCCAGAGCAATCAGGAAAGAGAAAGAAATAAAGGGTATTCAGATAGGCAGAGAGGAAGTCAAATTGTCTGTGTTTGCAGATGACATGATTATATATTTAGAAAACCCCATCTCAGTTCCAAAACTCCTTAAACTTATAAGCAACTTCAGCAAAGTCTGAAGATTCAAAATCAATGTGCAAAAATCACAAGCATTCCTATACACAAACAATAGACAAGCAGATAGCCAAATCATGAATAAACTCCTATTCACAATTGCTACAAAGAGAATAAAATACCTAGGAATACAACTAACAGGGATGTGAAGGACCTCTTCAAGGAGAACTACAAACCACTGCTCAAGGAGATAAGAGAGGAAACAAACGAGAAAACATTCCATCCTAATGGATAGGAAGAATCAATATTATGTAAATGGTCATATTGCCCAAACTAATTTATAGATTCAATGCTATTTCCATTAAACTACCATTGACGTTCTTCACAGAATTAGAAAAAACTACTTTAAATTTCATATGGAATCAAAGAAGATGCCATATAGCCAAGACAATTCTAAGAAAAAAGAACAAAGCTGGAAGCATCGTGCTACCTGACTTCAAACTGTACTACAAGGATACAGTAACCAAAATGGCATGGTACTGGTACCAAAGCAGACATATAGACCAATGAAACAGAACAGAGACCTCAGAAATATTACCACACTCTACAAACATCTGATCTTTGACAAACCTGACAAAAACAAGCAATGGAGAAAGGATCTCCTATTCAATAAATGGTGCTGGGAAAACTGGCTAGCCATATGCAGAAAACAAAAACTAGACCCCTTCCTTACACCCTATGCAAAAATTAACTCAAGATGGATAAAGACTTAATGTAAAACCCCAAACTAAAAAAACCCTAGAAGGAAACTTTGGCAATACCATTCAGGACATAGGCACGAGCAAAGACTTCATGACTAAAACACGAAAAGTAATTGCAACAAAACCCAAAATTGACAAATGGAATCTAATTAAACTAAAGAGTTTCTGCTCAGCAAAAGAAACCAGCATCAGACTGAACAGACAACTACAGAATGGGAGAAAAGTTTTGTAATCTTTCTATCTGACAAAGGTCTCATATCCAGAATTTACAAGAAAAAATAATTTACAAGAAAACAAATTTACAAAATAAAAACCATTAAAACATGGGCAAAGTATATATGAACAGACACTTCTCAAAAGAAGGCATGCAGCCAACAAACATGTGAAAAAAAGCTCAACATCACTGGTCATTAGAGGAATGCAAATCAAAACCACAGTAAGGTACTATCTCATGCCAGTCAGAATGGCAATTATTAAAAAGTCAAGAAATGATAGATGCTGGTGAGGCTGTGGAGAGATAGGAGCGCTTTTACACTGTTAGTGGGAATGTAAATTAGTTCAACCATTGTGGAAGACAGTATGGCAATTCCTCAAGGATCTAGAATCAGAAATATCATTTGACCCAGCAATCTCATTACTGGGTATATACCCAAAGAAATATAAATCATTATACTATAAAGACACATTCACATATATGTTTAGTGCAGCGCTATTTAGCAAAGTCATGGGACCGACTGAAATGCCCAACAATGATAAACTGGATAAAGAATATGTGGTACACATACACCATGGAATACTACACAGCCATAAAAAGGAATGAGATCATGTCCTTTGCAGGAACATGGATGAAGTTGGAAGCCATCATTCTCAGCAAACTAACACAAACAGGAAACCAGACACCACATGGTCTCACTCATGAGTGGGATTTGAGCAATGAGAACACATGGACACAGTGAGGGAAACAACATGCATCAGGGCCTATTGGGTGTTGGGGGGCTAGGGAAGGGAACTTAGAAGATGGGTCAATAGGTGCAGCAAACTACTGTGTCACATGTATGCCTATGTAACAAACCTGTATGTTCTGCATATGTATTCTAGAACTTAAATTTTTTTTTTAAAGAACAAAATCATGTTCGTTACAGGAATATGGATGGAGCTAAATGCCATTAACTTTAGCAAATTAACACAGGAACAGAAACCCCAAATACTGTATGTTTTCACTTATAAATGGGAGCTCAATGATGAGAATACATGGACACATAGAGGGGAACAACACACCCTGGGGCCTATCGGAGGGTTGAGGGTGTGAAGAGGGAGATGATCAGGAAAAATAGCTAATGGGTACTAGGCTTAATACTTGGGTGATGAAATGATCTGTATAACAACCCCTCCATAACACCAGCTTCCCTATAAAACAAACCTGCACATGTAACCCTGAAGTTAAAATAAAAATTAAATAATTAAAAAACAACAACAAAAAAAGAAAGAGGCTGCATTAAAACCTTACCATTGAAAGAATAAACTTAGCCAGAAAAGAAAGCCTATTATTAAGAAATAAAAATATGTTATGGATGACTACATCTTTTCAATGGGAATAAAAGATAAATAAAAATTGGAAGAAAATGAAAACCAAAAAGAAAATAACTTTTATATGAGAGGGAACCATATGTGTAAAGACCGTGAGAGACCAGGAATAAATGATCTTTCAGACATACTAAGTATATATTAGGGAGAGGAGAAAGTTAAGGATGATGTTCAGGGTTTGGCATTTCCAAGGCATTAGGTGTGGTGCCATTTTCAGTGATGTGGGGTATGGGCTTAAATGCATCAGTTTGGTTTGGACATGGTGACTTTGAGGTGTCTCGAAGATGCCAAACTGAAGACATTAACTGAAGTTAGGTATACCATTTTGGAGCTAAAAATTGGCCTTTTGCCATTCTCCCTCCCTATTTTTCAGCCAACCAGAAAAATTGGTGACTTTAGAGCCCTAACACTATTTTGAGCATCCCATTTGAAACATTCAATCATTTAATATTTGTTAATAGTACCATGTACATTCTAGGCATTCGACTAGTTGTTGAAAACAGATTTGGATAAGACAGACAAAGTTATTATCCTCAAGAAACTCATGTTCCAGTTGGGGAAGACAGGCAATAAATATTTAAACAAATAAAACAAATAACCAAATAATAAAATTTCAGACAACATCGACAACCCCAAATGACAGAATGTGGAGCAACGGGAACTCTTATTAATTGATGGTGGTGGCTTCTTACAAAACCAAACATAATTGTACCATATGATTAAACAATGTGGCTCCTTCTTATTTACCCAAAGAAGTTGAAAACTTATTTCACATGAAAACTTGCAAAAGAATGTTTATAGTAGCTTTATTCATAAAGCAATCAAATGTAGGTTGCAGGTGAGTCTATAGATAAAATGTGGTTCATCCAGACAATGAAATATTATTCAAAAGAAATGAGCTACCAAGCCATGAAAAGATATGGAGAAGACATAAATGTATATTACTAAGTGAAAGAAGTCAATAGGAAAAGGCTACACACTATATTATTCCAATTACTTGACATTATGGAAAAGGCAAAACTGTGAAGACAGTAAAAAGATCAGTGGTTGCCAGGGATTAGCGCAAAGGGAGGATGCATTGGCTGAACGCAGAGGATTTTTAGTGCAATAAAACTACTCTGTCTGATACTATAATGGTGGATACATGTCATTACAAATTTGTCCAAACCTATAGAATGTACAATACCAAGAATGAATCCTAATGTCAACTGTAGACTCTGGGTAATTATGATATATCAGTGTAAGTTCATCAGTTGTAATAAATGAATAGCTGTTGTGGGGAATGTTGAAAATAGAAAAGACTGTACATTTGTGCAGACAGTGAGTATATTAGAAATCTTGGTACCTTCTGCTCAGTTTTACTGTGAACTGAAAACTGCTCTAAAAAATAAAGTCTATTTAAAAATTCAGACAACTAGTGCTTTGAGGAAAACTAAATTAGAACAATAGTATTTTGAGTCAAAAGGATGTGAAACTTTATATAGAGTGGTCAAAGAAGGCTTTTCTGAGGAGTCAACATTTCATCAGAAACCTAAAAGATGAGAGAAAATAATCATATGACAATTTTTAAGGAAAAGCGCAGACAGAGGACACATCTAGAGGAAAGCCTTGAGGTAAGAAGAAGCTAATTATCCTGTGTGACTGGATTTTACCAGATGAGGGAAAAAATGCTAGAAACCTGATTATGTGTGGTCTTCTGGATAAAATATCCTAATCAGACCAGCTTACCTCTTGATGGCTTTTAGAAGCCTTTTAACTCCTTATTCCTACTCCAATATGATAAATCAGAAAAACATTTCAAAAGAGCAAGCAATGGCAGGAGTGTCACTTTTTGAGTATTTCCTTGAGATTGTAGAAAATTTAGAAAATGGAGCATCTATGGATATCTCTCATCCTGTGTCAACCACTTGTTTTTGTTTGAGAAAATAGAAGACAAGATTGGTGGCTTAAAGTATGGTGTGATGCTATATGGAGCACAGAGATACGCTTTGGTTTGTGAGAACACAGACAATTTCAACAGGAATAGTCAAAGTATTTCAACAGTAAAAGCTATGTGGAAAAAAGAAGATGAGAAAATAAATTATAATATAACATTATCTGTCCAGTTACTTAAACCCAATGTGATTTAAAAGGGCAGTCTTACTACCAGGAGCTGTCTAATCCTCTAAACAATGCTTGGTGACAATTGAAATACCCTGTATCCTTCTGGACTGTCATTTAGCTTATTTGGGGGGATTTGACAAATCACATGTTTGCCAAACAAGCAATACTCCAAATTCCTGTTATTTTCTCTTTTCATTCAAATGTTTCCAAGTGTTACAATCTTCCATGGGAAATAATCGGCCCTTTTTGGAAGGTATAAACGTGCATGCAAATCAGAGTCGCAGAAACATGAATATGGAGCTATTAGTGTCATGCCGGAACAGCTCAGGTTATTTATGCTCAGACATTTATGCTTGAAAACAAGAATAAACTGAGAGAATTTGTGGATGGAGAACATCACCAAAACCTTGTCTAATAATTGTGAAACGTATGTCCTCTATGGCTTTCATTAAAATTCTTTTCTCCCCATTCTGTCCCCAACATACCCACTTAAGTTAATTTAAATAAAGTCTGCACAGGCAGATTGAGGTAGGGAGGTGAACTAAATCATACAGATATCTATTTTAGAAATAGAAAATTGCTATTTAGAAAAAAAGACCCATTTTTGCCAGGATGTCTAGAGAGCCTTTTTTTACACCACTTATATTTATCAAAGAACCACTTACTCACTTTCTACTTTGTCAGTCTTATTTTTTATATCTTATTTATTCTGGAGACTAGGCATGCCTAATGAAATCAGTTCTGCCCTGTGGATTTTTAGGGGCTCCAGAAAATTAACCCTAGAAAGATTCTGAAGGATCATCTTGTCCTACAATCTTGTTAAGACCAAAACACTGAAACATTTGATCAAGGCCACTCCATCAGTTAGTGGTTGAGGGAGGCATATTATTTATAGACCATGATCTGTCTCTCTGTCAGACCAGAATAACTTCATGGAATGTTTCTATCTGGTCCAATTGGTTCAGTTATTTCAATACATTATTGCTGCTGCACACTGAGCCCAAGCACAGTGAATGGTCTTTGTGGTAGGTACATACGCCAAAATGAGGTTAAATTTTCCCTTCAGGAATTTCTTTTTAAATACCCACACATGAACAAATGGACAGTTGGCTCCATGTGTAAGTAACAATCTTTTAAATAGATTAAATTAAATTTATAAAATTTTATTTTTAATTGACAACATTCATATTTATCATATATTTATGAGGTACAATGTGATGTTTTGATATATGTTTGCATTGTAGGATGATGAAATCAAGCTCAATAATAAATCTATTACCTAAAATACTTATCTTTTTTGTGGTGAAAAACATTTAAAATCCAATCCTTCAGTAATTTTAAAACACATAATGCATTATTATTTATTATGGTTACCACTCTGTGCAATAGACCATTAAAGCTTATTTTTCATTTCTAACTGAAATTTTGTACCCTTTGATCAACATCTCCATCTCCATTTCCCCATTCACTTAAATCCCCCAGTTTCTGGTAACTGCTATTCTACTCTCTACTTCTATGAGTTCCTATAAGACATCGTTATATGGAGAAGTCTCAATTCAGTTTTCTCTACAAAGAGCAAAAGTCAGTCAATAAAAATCCTTTCTCACTACTTTTGTAGTCCAGCACTTTTACATTAAATTTCCTATATTTATTTACCACTGGCAGGTCTTAGATTAATATTTCTGTTTGGGAATTTTCGGAAATCCTTTTTGATAGGATTTTGAGTTTGAGTGGGTGCAGCGAGTTGTCAGGATATGCAGGGAATCAAAGAAGTGGCAGTGCTTTTTACCACCCAACAATCAGTATGTGTAAGATACTATGTAATTTGGTGAAATCCAAGTGTTGCCTGCATATACCATAAAATTTCATCTTTAGGCAAATACCTGAAATGCTTAAGTTTACTCACCAGGAGCTACTCCTCTCCCCTTATCTAATGTCTTTCTGTTGTAGTAGCCTGGTCATTTAATCCACTGCACCCCACCTCATTTATTTGATATCTAATAAACATTTGTTAAGTACTACTGTGTATTTGACGCTCTTTTAAAAGCTGAGGATCTATGAGTAGATAAAATAAATATTTTCTCCTTAGGGAGCTTACATTCTAATGGAGGAACAGGACAATAAAGCAGGAAAATATGATAAATGATTTAAAGGTAAATTAATTGGACAAATATGTAACTTATTTCAGTATGTATCCTGGCATGGATGAGGTTAGAGTGTGGCAAATTTTCTATTTTCTAGAAATTAGAGTCAAATAGTTGTAATGCATCCCCCAGATGCCAAAAATATAATCAAATTGTCATCAGAATCCAGAAACTTAAAGACACTGTGGACAGAGAAAGCATTTCAATTTGGATATCGACAGAATACTTCTCTCTGTGTTTATTTTAAGCCAAATAGCTTTTGTTTCAGTTTTGTTTGCCTTTGGTATTTGTATCACGCTCTTATTTTCTTCTGATAACCCATTATTTTAAAAGTAGCTCTTATGAAGCAATAGTGACTTTTCCATTATTGGGTATCTGTTTCAAAGTCATTTAATCTTCCAAGCAGAATTTGTTGTGTGAAGTTTTATGTAGCCAAGAATAATTTATTTGCAAATGTAGCAATAGCATACAATCAGCCAAACAAGATTTTTTTTTCTCCAAATAATATTCTACTGAAGGTTTAAATGTTTCTAGTCTATGTTTCATTAGAATTTGAATAGGTATGTGCAGCTACTCCAAATGTTCACTGGTAGTGAAATATTATTTGGGAAACAGAACCCTGTAAACATAACTCCTTTCAGAATACCAACACATTCAAATTTCTACTCAAGGCAAATATTATTTGGAAGGCAACATTGTTTGAATGAAATAATATAATTCAGATGATGATTATAGTCATGAACTAAAGAACTAATTAATTTGGCAAATATATTTTAGGTATAAAGATACAATTTCTTACCATGGTTATTAAGAATTTTCTCTTTACTCTGCTTTAATGGTATCATTATAAAAGGTTGTAATAAACATTAGACATTTAAGGAATATTTTTAAATGATCTATGAGGGGATATTCTCTGTCACAACACTTGCACAATTAGCCTAAATGAGACTTATGAGCTTTCTTATCAATGAGTCAGAGGACTTAAGAGTTTTACTATTTTTAATGGCTGCTCCCTCAGTACCTGTCACAGGATTGTCTTTGATTTTACTTACTTCAGAATATAGAAAGGCTGTCACAATAATCCCATAGCGAGACAAAAACTGGAAGCCACAGTTTCCCTAATTTGGATGCTAATACATTTATTTGGGGCCCTTAAGAGTTGTTTAGTATTTAACATTTTGATATGTACACATCTTATGGTTATTGACAATGATAACCAGCTATCAATGTTAGCTAGGTAACATTTTCACTATTCTTTCTCACGAGGGTGATATGTTTGTGTTGAGCTAGCCACATCATTTTCTCTGTTTTTTTTTTTTTTTTTTTCTTATAGCCATGATATGTGGCTAGAATCAAGAATGCAGGCCTTGTTTTTTTTTGAAAAACGAATTAATCTCTATGGTGGAGAAGAAAAATGAATCAGATTTACATCTTTTGACATTGCAAGTGTAAGGTCTAAAGATTTAAATTAAGAGAAGAAGAGGTTGAGGTAGGGTGACCTATGGTGTGGTGTCAAAACAGATACGAATAAATTTAACTTATTTATCTACCATATATGTGGGTGTTGATTTCCAGCTATCAAGCACCATCTGTATGTCTTAGAAAGATCTATTCCTTTCATGGCAGCCAAAACACCATGTGAATATGAGCACTTCTAAAAGTTTTTGGCCAGGATTTATTACTGATATATCATTGGCATAAGCATAACTATGTCTATTCTCATGGTCTTCCTGGTGTTGTGTTAGTAAGCCTAAAATTCATCATAACTATTTTTTCTCCCTTGGTCCAGGACCTATAGATGTAAGATTTGTTTTATTTTCATCAGATCGGTGAAATGTTATTTATTCATCCAGCCATTTAGAAAATATTTATTTAGTGCACATTATATACCAGGTTCTGGGCCATGATCTAGCAACATAAAAATGAGTGAAATTAGCAACTTGCTTTAAGGATTTCAGGAGAAACAAATAAGGAAGTGAATCATGACAGCAGTACGATAAGGCTGTGATAGTGGTATGAACATGGGTCAATGGAAACACACTGCAGAAAGTGCATAACCTTGTCTAAAGATGTTAGTGAATACAAAGGCTTCCCAACTATGTGAGATGAAACCTGAAGGCGAGGTCTGAGGACACTGAAGATAATCAGATTCCTTAGTTTCTCTATCCTCCAGCCTGTATTTTTCTTTTGAAAGGCTTCAAATACCAACATTTAAACACTGTCTTGACTAGGAGGTAATTCCCACCTTGGCTTTCCTTCCTTTCTTCATTTAGCATATATTTATTAGGTCCCCAAGATATGCACAGCACTAAACAAGGCACTGGAGATGGTAATGAATGAGATAGACATGGACCTTATGCTTGTAAAATGTGCATTCTAGTAATGCTGCCATAAACATATCATCATCCAAGTACTTGTTGAATCATGATTGTGTTGAGAGCTGTGCAGAAGAGCTATAAGGTGTCTGAGTCCATGTCACAGGGAACCTGGCATCATCGAAGGCCAAAGAAGTTTCTTGAGTGGCTAAACTTTCAACCGAAATCTGAGACATGATTTGGGGCTTTCCAGAGAAAAAGTAGGGAAATTGCCTCCCAGGTAGGAGGACAGCTTGAATGAAGGCTCTGGAAATGAATAGAAGGCCAGCCGGTGTAAGCCAGAGCTCACAGAAGGCTAGGTGTGGTTCAGAAACTCAGAACAAGGCCAGATTATGAGGAGCCTTGTGGGATGCTTTAAATGTTGCACAAAGAAAAGACACTGATGCCAAATTGTAAAGACCATCGAGGCTAGGAAGAAACTGCATCAACTAACGAGCAAAATAACCAGCTAACATCATAATGACAGGATCAAATTCACACATAACAATATTAACTTTAAATGTAAATGGGCTAAATGCTCCAATTAAAAGACACAGACTGCCAAATTGGATAAGGAGTCAAGACCCATCAGTGTGCTGTATTCAGGAAACCCATCTCATGTGCAGAGACACACATAGACTCAAAATAAAGGGATGGAGGAAGATCTACCAAGCAAATGGAAAACAAAAAAAGGCAGGGGTTACAATCCTAGTCTCTGATAAAATAGATTTTAAACCAACAAAGATCAAAAGAGACAAAGAAGGCCATTACATAATGGTAAAGGGATCAATTCAACAAGAAGAGCTAACTTTCCTAAATATATATGCACCCAATACAGGAGCACCCAGATTCATAAAGCAAGTCCTGAGTGACCTACAAAGAGACTTAGACTCCCACAGAATAATAATGGGAGATTTTAACACCCCACTGTCAACATTAGACAGATCAATGAGACAGAAAGTTAACAAGGATATCCAGGAATTGACTCAGCTCTGCACCAAGCAGACCTAATAGACATCTACAGAACTCTCCACCCCAAATCAACAGAATATACATTTTTTTCAGCACCACACCACACCTATTCCAAAATTGACCACATAGTTGGAAGTAAAGCTCTCCTCAGCAAATGTAAAAGAACAGAAATTATAACAAACTGTCTTTCAGACCACAGTGCAATCAAACTAGAACTCAGGATTAAGAAACTCACTCAAAACCGCTCAACTACATGGAAAGTGAACAACCTGCTCCTGAACGACTACTGGGTACATAACAAAATGAAGGCAGAAATGAAGATGTTCTTTGAAACCAACGAGAACAAAGACACAACATGCCAGAATCTCTGGGACACATTTAAAGCAGCGTGTAGAGGGAAATTTAGACCACTAAATGCCCACAAGAGAAAGCAGGAAAGATGCAAAATGGACACCCTAACATCACAATTAAAAGATCTAGAAAAGCACGAGCAAACACATTCAAAAGCTAGCAGAAGGCAAGAAATAACTAAAATCAGAGCAGAACTGAAGGAAATAGAGACACAAAAAACCCTTCAAAAAATTAATGAATCCAGGAGCTGGTTTTTTGAAAAGATCAACAAAATGGATAGACTGATAGCAAGACTAATAAAGAAGAAAAGAGAGAAGAATCAAATAGATGCAATAAAAAATGATAAAGGGGATATCACCACTGATCCCACAGAAATGCAATCTACCATCAGAGAATACTACAAACAACTCTATGCAAATAAACTAGAAAATCTAGAAGAAATGGATAAATTTCTCGACAAATTCACCTTCCCAAGACTAAACCAGGAAGAAGTTGAATCTCTGAATAGACCAATAACAGGCTCTGAAATTGTGGCAATAATCAATAGCTTACCAACCAAAAAGAGTCCAGGACCTGATGGATTCACAGCCAAATTCTACCAGAGGTACAAGGAGCAACTGGTACCATTCCTTCTGAAATTATTCCAATCAATAGAAAAAGAGTGAATCCTCCCTAACACATTTTATGAGGCCAGCATCATCCTGATACCAAAGCCTGGCAGAGACACAACCAAAAAAGAGAATTTCAGACCAATATCCTTGATGAACATTGATGCAAAAGTCCTCAATAAAATACTGGCAAACCGAATCCAGCAGCACATCAAAAAGCTTATCCACCATGATCAAGTGGGCTTCATCCCTGGGATGCAAGGCTGGTTCAACATATGCAAATCAATAAATGTAATCCAGCATATAAACAGAACCAAAGGCAAAAACCACATGATTATCTCAATAGATGCAGAAAAGGCCTTTGACAAAATTCAACAACCCTTCATGCTAAAAACTCTCAATACATTAGGTATTGATGGGACGTATCTCAAAATAATAAGAGCTATCTACGACAAACCCACAGCCAATATCATACTGAATGGGCAAAAACTGGAAGCATTCCCTTTGAAAACTGGCACAAGACAGGGATGCCCTCTCTCACCACTCCGATTCAACATAGTGTTGGAATTTCTGGCCAGGGCAATCAGGCAGGAGAAGGAAATAAAGGGTATTCAATTAGGAAAAGAGGAAGTCAAATTGTCCCTGTTTGCAGATGACATGACTGTATATCTAGAAAACCCCATTGTCTCAGCCCAAAATCTCCTTAAGCTGATAAGCAACTTCAGCTTTGTATTCTCAGGATACAAAATCAATGTACAAAAATCACAAGCATTCTTGTACACCAATCACAGACAAACAGAGAGCCAAATCATGAGTGAACTCCCATTCACAATTGCTTCAAAGAGAGTAAAATACCTAAGAATCCAATTTACAAGGGACGTGAAGGATCTCTTCAAAGAGAACTACAAACCACTGCTCAATGAAATAAAAGAGGATACAAACAATGGAAGAACATTCCATGCTCATGGGCTGGAAGAATCAATATCGTGAAAATGGCCATACTGCCCAATGTAATTTATAGATTCAATGCCATCTCCATCAAGCTACCAATGACTTTCTTCACAGAATTGGAAAAAACTACTTTAAAGTTCATATGGAACCAAAAAAGCGCCCACATCGCCAAGTCAATCCTAAGCCAAAAGAACAAAGCTGGAGGCATCACGCTACCTGACTTCAAACTATACTACAAGGCTACAGTAACCAAAGCAGCATGGTACTGGTACCAAAACAGAGACATAGATCAATGGAACAGAACAGAGCCCTCAGAAATAATGCCACATATCTACAACTATCTGATCTTTGACAAACCTGACAAAAACAAGCAATGGGATAAGGATTCCCTATTTAATAAATGGTGCTGGGAAAACTGGCTAGCCATATGTAGAAAGCTGAAACTGGATCCCTTCCTTACACCTTACACAAAAATTAATTCAAGATGGATTAAAGACTTACATGTTAGATCTAAAACCATGAAAACCCTAGAAGAAAACCTAGGCAATACCATTCAGGACATAGGCATGGGCAAGGACTTCATGTCTAAAACACCAAAAGCAATGGCAACAAAAGCCAAAATTGACAAATGGGATCTCATTAAACTAAAGAGCTTCTGCACAGCAAAAGAAACTACCATCAGAGTGAACAGGCAACCTACAAAATGGGAGAAAATTTTTGCAACCTACTCATCTGACAAAGGGCTAATATCCAGAATCTACAATGAACTCAAACAAATTTACAAGAAAAAAACAAACAACCCCATCAAAAAGTGGGCAAAGGACATGAACAGACACTTCTCAAAAGAAGATATTTATGCAGCCAAAAAACACATGAAAAAATGCTCATCATCACTGGCCATCAGAGAAATGCAAATCAAAACTACAATGAGATACCATCTCACACCAGTTAGAATGGCGATTATTAAAAAGTCAGGAAACAACAGGTGCTGGAGAGGATGTGGAGAAATAGGAACACTTTTACACTGTTGGTGGGACTGTAAACTAGTTCAACCATTATGTAAGTCAGTGTGGCGATTCCTCAGGGATCTAGAACTAGAAATACCATTTGACCCAGCCATCCCATTACTGGGTATATACCCAAAGGACTAGAAATCATGCTGCTATCAAGACACATGCATACGTATATTTATTGCGGCACTATTCACAATAGCAAAGACTTGGAACCAACCCAAATGTCCAACAATGATAGACTGGATTAAGAAAATGTGGCACATATACACCATGGAATACTATGCAGCCATAAAAAATGATGAGTTCATGTCTTTGTAGGGACATGGATGAAACTGGAAACCATCATTCTCAGTAAACTATCGCAAGGACAAAAAACCACCACATGTTCTCACTCATAGGTGGGAATTGAACAATGAGGACACATGGACACAGGAAGGGGAACATTACACTCTGGGGACTGTTGTGGGGTGGGAGTAGTGGGGAGGGACAGCATTAGGAGATCTACCTAATGCTAAATGATGAGTTAATGGGTGCAGCACACCAACATGGCACATGGATACATATGTAACAAACCTGCACATTGTGCACATGTACCCTAAAACTTAAAGTATAATAATAATAATAAAAAAGAAAAGAAAAGAAACTGAAGATGTTCATGGTTAGGTAGTAGTTGGGAGACTGCAATACGCATTTAAAAAATAGCCCTCTGCAGAGCTGTGGTGTGCAGATTTGGTCAAAGAACAACTCTTTTGTGGCCCTTTACATACCAGTCTATCTCTTAAGAAATGCTGAATACGAGATTAAATGGATGCATTCTCAACAGGGACCAGAGCTCTATTGCTGACATCTGGCTCCTGCCAGCTGTTTGAAGGGACTCAGCAGTCAGCAGAAGATACCATAGAGTCAGGCGTCTTTCGTGGAACATCATGAAAATTGTGTTATTTGGTCATTGGTTTTACTCTGCCACTCGGTCTTCAGCCTTGCTATTATCTGCCTTCATTTAGAAAGCACTTAGCAAGGTTAAACAATATGTGATTTTGAGCTAAGGTGTTAAGGGCTGATTATAATTTATAATGCCTCCTTCTCAGAAAACACTTGCATTTTTAAACACCAGCTTTTAGTTTAGAGTCTTTGCACAGCCTTG
Organism: Symphalangus syndactylus; assembly: GCF_028878055.3. Taxonomy (NCBI): domain Eukaryota; kingdom Metazoa; phylum Chordata; class Mammalia; order Primates; family Hylobatidae; genus Symphalangus; species Symphalangus syndactylus. Next base: position 41,504,978 of record NC_072429.2, read on the forward strand.
AGTTTTAAGGCAATATCGAATACTGTAACAGGAATGTAAGAAGGACAGCTCAAAATAGAAAAAAATTTCCAGATGTTTTTCATATAAGATCATCATTTAACATTTGAGCAGCGTTTTCTAAGGATTACAAAATATTTTTACATAGGCTTTAATCCTTTTAACAACCTTGTAGGTTGTTAGTGAGAAGACTGAGGTAGAATCATCCGCTTGATTCCATCTACAGTACATAGTAGGATACTGTATCTTGATGGAATTTAGGCTGCCATAAGTATTAGGTATGCAGTAAGGATATCATATTTATTTACTTATATGCCAGCTTTTAAAACAAAAAGATACATGAAACAAAATTATTATAATAGTATCATAAAGAGAAATTATGAACTAGAAAGAGAAGTAGAGATCTGCTCATTCAAAGGATTGGAATTATTATAACTCCATATCAAATAGTTATTGACTTCCTGGAATCCAAGTCTAAAAGGAAATCTAATGGATCCCTTGGTTTTGTAGTCAAGAACAGGTGGTGGTAAGGAGCATCAACATTTTTTATACTGTTGGCACTGAATTTTGAAAAGTCTTTTTCGCACATTTTATAGAATGGACACTGAATATTGAAATGCACGATAGGCTCAGGGGCTGTTATTTTCCAGACAAAACCTACTTGAATTGCAGGCCTCTCTGTTCTGATTCCCAGGTCGGGACACTGTAAGGGTTTGTTCCTATGTCATCTTGCTGGACCGTCGTCTTTCCTTTCTTGCATCGCTGTGGGAGATCTCACCTGCAGTTCTCTATTGGCTACCTTCCTGCCTCCTTACTGCTCGTGCTTTTGCCTTTTCTGTCTTCTCTGTTGTCTGTTTCACTCTGCTCAGTGCCTTAGAAATGTCAGGACTGCCTTCCTCCTGCCACTCTTTGGGGGATGCCCACGTGGTGGTGCCGACCTACCCTTGAATCCAAAGTACCCTTGGGGGTGAGTCTCCCCATTTGGAGTCACATTGCCCTCTTTCTTTCCATTCTGGCCAATATTCCTTGTTCTTCTGGCTTGCTTTTGGAGGAGGAGGAGGACCCACAGGAGTGTGGCTGGTTCCCTAGTGATATAGTCTCTTCAGCTTTGTGATACTTATGGCACCTACCCAAGCCTTGGGCTTCATATACCTCAGCAGGTCTGACATATTTCTCAAATGTAGCCATTCTCTCAGGAATTCTATTTTCTCTAGCTTGTGCCTCACAGTCAGTCCAATATGTCTGTACAAAATTGAACCTCACTGTGAACATGCTTAAAGTTTATCCCCATGAGGCTCTTTTGAACTAATGAGAAGAGGGGGTAGGGCTTGGTAGTAGAGTGTTTATAACTTAACATGCAAGCATACTTGAGACTCAGCTCTGAGCCAGCTGGGATCTCATTGCAAAAGGATGAAGAGGTGGATTTCAAATACTATTTCATGTAACAACCTCTGATAATAGTCTTTAAACAGCAATTCAATGAAGAGTGTTCTATGAGGCTAATGTGGTACCTGTACATAGCCTTCCAGCTTTTTAACTTGCTCCAAGGAGTGGCTTTCAATAGTAGAGGAGCAAATGGATAGTTCTGTAACCATGCTTACTTATCTGAGACTGGAAAAATCAATTCTGCATCTTATTTCTACCATGTGGTCATAATTGATGTTGTGACAAATGTGGAAGAACAAAGGAAACTTTCTGTTTTCTAGTTGAAATTCCTAATGGTCATTTCCTTGAGAAATTCTAAACAGTCTTCTCAAATAGCCAATCTCATTTCCTGCAGCCCTACTCCTGATTGAGAACAGGGAGAGATTAATGGAGGATGGCCATGGTTCAGTCTTATCGGGCAGCTGTGATAGATTGAATGCCACCAGCTGCATTGCACTAGGTATTCTGGCAAATCCTGTTTCTGACAATATACTGTCCAGAGTATTGATTATGCTAACCTCTAGTTGTAAATTCATGTCTGGAGTGAATACTTGCAATAAAGCCCATTTGTCAAGCACAGGCTTAATCAAAGATTATAAGTGGCATTAATGAGTCCTCAGTAAAAGAACAGGTTTGGAGTACCAATTAAAGATTGGTCCATGTCAGTGCATCCATCAGTAATCACCATCTGGAATGGAAGCTGACAGCTGTGCAGGGAATTAGGGAAGTGGCTGCTGGGATACTTTCCTTTTTGATGGGCAGGTGCCCAGAGTCCTCATTATAGATTATATTTGGATTGAGTGGATGACCTTTTTGGCAAAGCTAGTACTATCATCCTTTAATGTTTTCTTGTGAGAAATCCATTCTGAAGAGAATTTTAAAAGCTTACAAAGAAGCAGCAGAGGGTCAGTTTAAACTTAATTCCAGAACCTTGAATTTGCCAATCACAATTTTGCAGATATTTTGCATGCACATTTGGAAAACAAAATCAAGACGTCTTTCTACTTCTTCATCCAAGGATCAGTGTCAAAAATATTGAAGGGACCATTTTCCCTTTCATTGGATTTTATCTTTTGGGTATCATCTGTGTCTTAATTCCATTACATTAAAGAGATGACCTTTTTCTTCTTTGGCTTTCATCTTTTCTCCCTTTGGTCACACTCTTATCCATGAGACTAGAGTTAAAGTGGGCTAGCAACTGTTTTCATCTGGCAGAAGAGTCTATCCTATCTTTCTCTGTGGCTCTGGCCCAGCAGTCCCATTTCTGCGTGAACTCATTGGAGAGTGTAACCTCCTGATGTCTTGGGAAACACCTGGATGGAAGGGCAGGTGACCCCAGCCACCCCCACTGCTGGCAGCAAGGTGGGGCAATGGCTGCAGAGCTCCAGCCTAGAGGTCCTACTTCTGCTTGAATATGCTGAGGGGCACAGCTTTCTGTTGCACCAGAAACAGCCAGAGGGCAAGGCGAACAACTCCACCCACCCCCTCCCTCTCATAGTCAGAAGGGCCACACTTGCTAGAAATTCCAGCCCAGTGGTCCTGCCTCTGCCTGAACCCTGTAGGCAGGCACAACCCTGTGTTCCCCCGGGAAGCACTGAGACAGCAGGTAAGGGCTGACTCAGCAAGGATATGGCCTGTCTGCCAACTGCAGTCCTTGCCTGAAGGAGCCCCATGGAACAGAACACCCAGCAAAGGAAATGCAGGCATGGAGACAGTAATCAGAGAGGGCTCGTCCAAGACCCAGGAGCAGACTAGAATTAAAGCCAGTCGACTAAACCCACCTTATGCCACAACTGAACTACCAATGGCACCAAAGAATATCAATGCAAAAAAAAAAAAAAAATCCAAGGGACAGCAACTTCACAGATTGAAGGAATGTCAGCGCGCACAGGTGAGAAAGAACTAGCAAGGGATCTCTGGCAACTCAAAAAGTCAGAGTGTCTTCTTAACTCCAAACAACCACAGTAGGTCCTCAGCAATGGTTCTTAACAAGGATAAAATGGCCGAAATGTCAGAAATATAATTCAGAATATGGATAGGAACAAAGATCATCGACATTCAGGAGAAAGTCAAAACCCCATCCAAGGAATCTAAGAAATATGGTGAAACAATGTAGAAGATAAAAGATGAAATGGCTGTCTTAATAAAGAACCAAACTGAGTCAACAGCTGAGAAACTCAACTCACTTCAAGAATTTCATAGTACCATTGCAAGTGTTAATAGCAGAATTGACCAAGCTGAGGAAATATCTCAGAGCTTGAAGACCAGTTCTCCAAAATCAGTCAGGCAGGCAAAAATAAAGAAAAAACAATAAAGAAGAATGAATAAAACCTCTGAGAAATATGGGATTATGTAAACAAACCAAATCTATGACTCATTGGCATTCCTGAAAAAGAGAGAGAGAAATCAAGCAAATTGGAAAACGTATTTCAGGATATCATCCACAAAAACTTCTTTAACCTCACTAGAGAGGACAACCCTCAAATCCAGGAAATGCAGAGAACCTCTGTGTGATACTATATAAGAAACCATCCCCAAAACACATCATTATCAGATTCTTCAAGGTCAAAATGAAAAAAAAAATGTTAAAGGCAGCTACAGAGAAGGGAACCCCATCAGGTAAACAGAAGGCCTTTCAGCAGAAACTCTGTAAGCCAGAAGATATTGGGGGCCTATATCCAACATTCTTAAAGAAAGGAAATTCCAACCAAGAATTTTATATACAGCCAAACTAAACTTCATAAACGAATGAGAAATAAGATTTTTTTCAGACAAGCAGTTGCTAAGGAAATTCACTACCACAGGACCTGCCTCACAAAAGGTCCTTAAGGGAGGGATAAATATGGAAAGAAAAGACCATTATCAGCCACCACAAAAACATACTTAAGTATATAGACCATTGACACTCTAAAACATTGACACTCTAAAAGTATATAGACCATTGACACTCTAAAACACTGACACTCTAAAACAACCACATAACCACATTGACACTCTAAAACAACCACATAATAATCTGCTAACAACAAGATGACAGGGTCAAACCTGACATATCAATATTAACCTTGAATGTAAATAAATGACCCAATTAAAAGGCACAGAGTGGCAAAGAAGCAAGACACAACTGTATGCTGTCTACAGCGTATGCATCTCATGTGCAGTGATACCCATAGGCTCAAAGTAAGGGAACGGAGAAAAATCTACCAAGCAAACAGAAAAAAGAAAAAGCAAGGGTAGCCATTCTAATTTCAGACAAAACAGACTTTAAACCAACAGTGATCAAAAAAAGACAAATAAAGGTATTACAGAATACAAAAGTGTTCAATTAAACAAGTAGACTGAACCATCCTAAATAGATATACACCCAACACAGGAGCACCCAGATTCATAAAGCAAGTTCTTAGAGACCTATAAAGAAACTTAAATAACCGCACAATAATAGCGGGATATTATTTTATTAATAATTATAATATTATTTATATTAAAATAAGTATTGATTAATAAAGCTCTGGACTCTAAGGAGACCATACATCATTGCTCATTTTGTCACATGTCAGCCTTAAGTTCAGTGCTACTCTATACTGTGGAAGGCTTTATAAACCCAACCTGAAATACTTGAGTATGTTTATAAAATATTTTCTTAAATTCAAATGTGTTAAATCACATAAGTATTTCTGTTCGAATGAGGTCAGTGTTAGGTCAATATAAGGTAATGGTAGGACTACTTAGTGGTGCTGTTTGTTGATGAATATTCTGTTAACTTTGGAGAGTTTTAGTAAGACATTGGAAGAATTCAATACTGTAGTACTCTTATCCCATAGAAATTACTCTTTTCAATTTAAAGACTGTATCAGCTCTCTTCATGAGTGGAGTAGACATAGCCTTGATAATTATTAATTATTTGTTAATAATAATTGCTACATTTATATGCCTACTATGTGGCCTTGTGCTACATAAAGTACATACCAGCTCATGTAACTTTTCAAACAATTCTGTAAGGACAGATGTTACTATCCAGATTTCACAGATGAGGTTCTAAGAGGTTAGACTGTTTATTTTCAGTAACACTATTAGTAAATGGTAGAAATTGGATTTGAACCAGTGATTGCCAGACTCCAAAGCTCATGCTTTTTTTGCTCTGCCTTTATGCTGAACTCAGTTTTCTTAGTGTCTTAGCAGCCACCTCCTTGGTAGGATGCCTTCGTAGGTCCTTTGAACATAGGTAAACATAGGTATGGGTATATGCATGGTTTGCTGCCTTTGTCTTCCATACAGTAAACTGTAAATTCTAAGATCCTTTTTAGGTTCTAAACTGATTATTTTAAAAACTTAGTTAATAAGATATCATCAGCAGGGTCATCTTATTATGAGAGGAAATAAAATATAGCTCTTTTCCTCAATCTCTACACATATATACATGCAAATATAAGGAGAGAAAAAATTCTTAAAAAACACTTTTGAATACATTATTTAACCTTTAATATTTACATTAACTAAATTACATATGAGCTTACTGTAATATGTTAGAAGATTGGCTCAAAATTCATCCCATTTATGTTGCAGTTAATTCTATGGTATTTTTACCCCTTGTATTTTAAGTTTCCACTTGCTTATATAAGAAAGTATTTTTTTTAGAAAAACAATTTATAGACTTTTTTAAAGAAAAATACCATTAAATTTTATTGTCATAATTTACAACACAATACCGCAACTAAGTAGTTTATCTTAAAATATTACCAGTTATTGTAAATCAAGAATATTAACACTGTCTTTAATGAAAAGGCTCATTACATACTAGTTAGTGGTTCTAGCCACTGAACGAATTTTCATTCAATCATCAATTTTGTTTGGTCTTTAATAGCATCAGTTGAGATACACCTCATGTTTAAGAACAAATAAAAAGAGAGCTATTCAATCATTTTGAGCAGCTCAAATGAACAATGTAGACATTGTGTGATAATTTAATTTGCCCAGTTGATTAGGTCCCACTAATCTCCCCCTGCCCTAAGTGGCATAATGAAAAAGTTCAAGATGATTCATTATTTCATTAAAAATTATATAGATTCACCTATCTACTCCTCTCTCTGACATACCTTGGGACAAGTTTACTCAGGAAACCTATCTTTTTTGTTATATTAGCTCACGTATGTGGTGGGTTTTGTTATTGTTGTTGGGGTTTTAGAAGTTAAATATGAAGTAATTCTGCACAGGAGGTGAGACAGGAAGCAAATAGGTATTTCTCTTGAGGTTGGAAATTTGCAGTGGTTACCTGCCTTAATAAATTACATAGATGGGCTGTGGAAATACTTGTTAATGGGAGGTATAAGTACATTAGCAAAAACAAATATATGAAAGTGGGGAGGTTGTTTTCAACCAGGAATCCTCTTCTTTCCCATCTTCTATGGATCCTGAATATTGTTACCTCATAGCTCCTCTGTCAAGAATGGAAAATAAAAAAATTGTACACCACCAAAATAAAATGTAAATATAGAATGGGGCAACCTTTCCAAATTTTACAAAATATGGTTCATATTATGAGAAACACAGTGGGCTAGGAATCTGAATCTTGGTTAAGAGGCCTGCTTCTGCTGTATTCTGGCTGTGCCTTCGAGAGGAAAGTCATCGAATAATATGGGACCTCTGCTATTTCTAAAGGTGAGATGGTAATTACAGCCCCTTAGCAACCTTGTTTGCTAAGATCAAGTGAGTGTTTGTAAAATACTTTGAAACCACAAAGTACCATCTAAATGAGATGGGTTATGGTGCTGAAGCCAGATTACTTGGCTGCTTTTCCAGGGACTTGAACTTCTGAATGTTCTTTCTTCCTAACTCTTGGTCAAGAGAAGAAGTACAGATGTTAAATTTCACTGTAACCGCTGGAGATGGTAAGGACAAATTAGCAAAGTTAGTGAAAAATCTAGAAAGTTGGAGAAGGACCTCATAAAATCTTTTAGGATCATAATTGAGGTGCTTTTCCCCCTTGATGTGGTTTGCCTGTGTCCCCACTCAAATATCATCTTGTATTATAGTTCCCATAATCCCCATGTGTCATAGGAGGGAGTAAATTGAATCATGGGAGTAAATTGAATCATGGGGGCAGTTACCTCCATGCTGTTCTTGTGATAATGAGTGAGTTCCCATGAGATCTGATGGTTTTATAAGGTGCTTTTCCCCTTTTCTCCTTACTAACATCATGTGATGAAGGAAGTGTTTGCTTCCCCTTCCACCATGATTGTAAGTTCCCTGAGGCCTCCTCAGCCATGCGGAACTGTGAGTCAATTAAGCCTGTTTCCTTTACAAATTACCTAGTCTCAGATATTTCTTTTTTTGTCTTTTTTTCTTTTTTTTTTTTTTGAGATGGATTCTAGCTATGTCACCCAAGCTGGAGTGCAGTGGCACAATCTCAGCTCACTGCAACCTCTGGCTCCTGGGTTCAAGCGATTCTCCTGCCTTAGCCTCCTAAGTATCTGAGACTACAGGTGTGCACCACCACGCCCAGCTGATTTTTTTTTTTTTTTTTGTATTTTTAGTAGAAACTGGCTATGTTGGCCAGGCTGGTCTCAAACTCCTGGCCTCATATAATCCACTCACCTCGGCCTCCCAAAATGCTGGTATTATAGGCATGAGCCACCATGCCCATCCTCAGGTATTTCTTCATAGCAGCATGAGAATGGACTAATACAGTAAATTGGTACAACAGAGAATGGGGTGCTGCTATAAAGATACCTGAAAATGTAGAAATGACTTTGGAGCTGGGTAACAGGCAGAGGTTAGAACAGTTTGGAGGGCTCAGAAGAAGATAGGAAAATGTGGGAAAGTTTGGGACTTCCTAAAATCTTGTTGAATAACTTTGACCAAAATGTTGATAGTGTTATGGACAATAAAGTCCAAGCTGAGGTGACCTCAGATGGAGATGAGAAACTTGTTGGGAACTGGAATAAAGGTGACTCTTGTTATGCTTTAGCAAAGAGACTGGCAGAATTTTGCCCCTTCACTAGAGATCTGTGGAACTAGGAACTTGAGAGAGATGATTTAGGGTATCTGGCAGAAGTTTCTAAGCAGCAAAGCATTCAAGAGGAAGCAGAGCATAAAAGTTTGGAAGATTTGCAGCCTGAAGATGGGATAGGAAAGAAAAACCTATTTTCTGGAAAGAAATTCAAGCCTGCTGCAGGCATTTGCATAAGGAAAGAGAGGCCAAATGTTAATCAAAAAGGCAATGGGAAAATATCTCCAGGCCATGTCAGAAACCTTCACAGCAGCCCCTTCCATCACAGGCCTAAAGGCCTAGGAGGGAGAAATGGTTTCCTGGTTTGGGCCCAGGGGCTCCCTGCTGTATGGGGCCTCAGGACATGGGGTCCTGTGTCCCAGCTGCTTCAACTTCAGTGATGGATAAAAAGGGCAAATGTACAGCTCAGGCTGTTGCTTCAGAAAGTACAAGCCCCAAGCCTTTGTGGCTTACATGTTGTGTTGGGCATGAGGGTACACAGAAGTCAAGAATTGAGGTTTGGTAATATCTGCCTAGATTTCAGAGGATGTATGGAAATGCCTGGATGTCCAGGCAGCAGTTTCCTGCAGGAGTGAGGCCCTCATGGAGAACCTCTGCTAGGGTAGTACAGAAGGGAAAGGTGGAGTTGGAGCCTCCACATATAGTCTTCACTGTGGTATTGCCTAGAGGAGGTGTGAGGAGAAGGTTACCACCCTCCAGACCCAAGAATGGTAAATCCACTGACGGCTTACACCATGCACCTGGAAAAGCCATAGACATTCAACGTCAGCCCATGAAAGCGCCTGGGAGGGGGGTTGTACCCTGCAAAGCCACAGGGGTGGAGCTGCCCAAGGCATGAGAGCCTACCTCTTACATCAGCATGACCTGGATGTGAGACATGGAGTCAAAGGAGATCATTTTGGAACTTTAAGGTTTAATGACTGCTCTAATGGATTTTGGACTTCATGGGGCATGTAACCCCTTTCTTTGGCCAATTTCCCCCATTTGGAATGGGTATACTTACCAAGTGCCTCTACCTGTACTGTATCTAGGAAGTAACTAACTTGCTTTCAATTTTACAGGCTCATAGGTAGAAGGGACCTGTCTTGCCTCAGATGAGACCTGGGACTTGGACCTTTGGGTTAATGGTAGAATGATCTAGACTTTGGGGGACTGTTGGAAAGGCATGATTGTGTTTTGAAATGTGAGGACATGAGATTTAGGAGGGCAAAAAGGGTGGAATAATATGGTTTGGCTGTATCCCTACCCAAATCTCATCTTGAATTATAGTTCCCATATTTGCCACATATTGTGGGAGGGACCCAGTGAGAGGTAACTGAATTATGGGGGTTGTTCCCTCCATGCTGTTCTTGTGATAGTGAGTGAGTTCTCGCAAGATCTGATGATTTTATAAGGGGCTTCTCCCTCTTTGCTTGGCAATTCTCCTTCCTGCCACCATGTGAAGAAGGATGTGTTTGCTTTCCCTTCTGCCATGATTGTAAGTTTCTTGAGGCCTCCCCAACCATGTGGAACTGTGAGTCAATTAAGCCTCTTTCCTTTATAAGTTACCCAGTCTTGGGTATTTCTTCATAGCAGTGTGAGAACAGACTAATACACCCCTCCCAGAGAATCTGAGTGAATGAAACTTTTGGCTCTGAAATCAGTCAGACCAGAGTTTGAATTCTACCTCTGCCATTTACTGGCTTTGTAAGCTTGGGAAAGTCACTTTATCTTTTGGCCTCAATTTCCTCTTTTGTAAATTGTGGTATTTTGCACCTACTCTCTGTGTTGTGAGAGTTAAATTACCTAAATATCTCAAATATTTATCTCATTGACTGGCTTATATCAAGTGCTCAATAACTGCCTGCTACTATCATTACACAGAATATGTCTTCATCATGATCAATAAGTAGATTCACTGGGCATGTTCTAGGACCAAATCTTACAAGCCAGGATGCTCCCTTTCAGGAAATTCTCAGCCTAGACCTGGAAGCCTGAAGGTTTCTCATAGTCTGGGCTGCTGCCACATATTCAAATTTTTGCCTTCCTTCCTGGAGCACAGGAATCTTACATATAGGAGTCCAGCCCCTGAATCATTTCAGCTCTGTGCTAGTGATCCCCTCAACTCTGATTCATTGTGAGTACGGCAGTTTGCCATAAATTGTGCATGCATACCTGTGGACATGTATATTTATATAAGAGAAATAATGTATGAAAAATTAGAGTGAATCATGTGTGAAGTCTCCTCAAAAGAATAAGAAAGGAGTGAATACACTTATTTTCCAGTCTCTGTGGCTGGGCTTCATAATGGCCTCAATCAACTCTCAACCTGTCATTTTGGTCTCACCACAGGCTAGCTATCTTCCTGTTCACTATCACATTGACACTGCCTCCTGATTTCCCCTAAACTTTGTGTGATTTTGAAACTTGGAGCCCTGTGCCTTTCTTGTCTCTTACCTGCCTAATGAGTTCCCACTCATCCTTTAAGACCCAGGCCAAATACCACTCTTTGGTGAAATCTTTTCTCATGTCATCTAGACTGATAGTCTATGCCTCATTTATGTTTTCTGGCATTGAATAAATAACAAAATAAAATTAAGTGTTAAAGACTGTCATGACTGAGAAACTAGTACATGCTAAGGAGTCTTCAGGCTTTATCTTATTTGATGTGCATATAAACTTATGTCCATTTTACAGAAGACAAAAGTAAGATTCAGAAGATTTAAATAATTTGTCCAGGGTTACAAATATAGTAAGCAGAGTTCAATGTATGTCTAAAGCTTGTGCTCTTACCTACCAGGGCACTATTTATTTTATGGCATGGTTACCCCTCCAATAGGCTGAGATTCCTCATTTTTACTCCTCTTGGGAGCCCTCTTTGACACATAATAGGAGCTTAATAATTATTTACTGAATAAATATTGAGGTAAATACTAAATAAATATTTGTCAAGTGAATAAAGGCTAAGCAGTAGTTTTTAAATTTAGATGATTTGATATGCAGTATTCCTTATTACTGTAGTACATTAATGGCCCTGTGATTTCACAGCTAGATTATTATTTCTTCATGTGTTTACTTATCATAAAGACCATATTCTGAAATAGTTATAGGTCCCATGGATTTTAGTCTTTAATGTGTGCTATTATATAATGCATAATATAAAGTTAACTATAGAGAAACCTTTTTAATTTCTCTACTTCTTTAATTGAAGGTGGTTGTATATGTGGAGTGGGAAGATCATATGTTTTTGTCCTTTGAGACTTGCTGTATGAGTGTCTCTTCATGGTTTCAAGAAGCAATTATCCTGCTAGGCACAGGATTTGTAAAAAACAAATGAAGTCATATAATAATGAGTGACTTCCTCCTCTGCGTACCTCTACTAGGAGGTATACTTGGGATTTGATTGTTGAATTTGGACTTTAAAGCTTACTTCAAATGGGAACCAATCATAATCCCAAAAGACACAATTCTCGCAGCCATAATGGCAAATGTTGAAATCTCAAAACAGCAAAGTCCCAAAAATATAATTCTGATAAAAAATACTTAAAAATTCTTTAGAAGGCATTTGCTTACATTTCAAAAAGGGGGTTTATTTGAGAAACATATAAAAACAGAACTGAACACTTCATAGGGTATTTTCACAATAAAATAGGCAATAATAGCATATGTATTTTTACCAGCACTCAAGTATACTAACAACAGTTGCATGGGTATAAGAATTATGAGCAGATAAATCAAATTCACAAAGAAATAGGTCAAAAAAGGACATGTATAAATACATATATCACTATGTTTGGTAATTGTGTGCACCCAGATTTACAACTGCAGTCATCTGAAATACTATGACAAAAAACCTAACCATTTTGATGAGATCTATCAAAAATTGCAGTGGATCAACACTGCATATATAGTCACCCAAAATGCCAAGATCTCAGGAAATTTTATCTTTTATAAATGCAGATGTACAATGGCATCTCTCCATTTGTTGAAAAATTTCAATATTTTAACATATACATACAATGCTTACACACAAAATCAACATTGTGATAATGCCTTTTCATGGAGTCAAATTTGCAAGCAATGCATAAACAAATTAGAACTCTCTAAATGTCTCTACACAATTATACCATTATTGGAAAGGATGCAAAGATAAAATATGTAGAATAGTGAATTGTAAAAAACAAATGGCTGCAATTTATAATAGAAAAAAATCCTAAAAAAGGAAAAAGAAAGAAAAGCAATACCCTCTTGTCTTAACGTATTTGTACAATTAAGAATTTATTGCATTAATTTAAGTGAGAGACAATGGTAGTTGGGTATAGAATGGTTCTGTTGGTGATGACTGTAATGCTACTGTGGGTGGGAGAAATCGATGGATTTGATTATTATATTTAAAAGGTAAATGGACAGATTTGGTTATAGCATAGAAAAAGGGACTATAAGGTTGGCTTCAAAATCCCTTTCTTGCTACTTGGATTGGTCATGATTCTGTTCTCTCAGATTAGGAACAAAGGAAGAGCCCAGAGTTAGAGGAGAATAGGTTTTATTCTTAGACTCACTGATTATGTTTTGATGGACTTCTGCATAAGGGAAATGGTAGGGCAATGGCAAAATGTGATGTAAATATTTCAGTTACATTCACTAATCTGTTTATCATTATTGACAATGTTTTTATTTCTCTTGTTTGTTGCCATGTAACTTTTCTGATGTCTTTAACTGATCATGGATTCCTTGCTGACATAGAGGACCTCAGGATAAATTGCCCATTTATTGCCTCTTAATGTTCTAAGACCTTGTTCTTTAGAAGATGTTACTGCCTGCTTGTTCAGTTTCTTTTTTTTTCTGCTAAAAATACACAGTGACTCTGACCTAAAACATGGGAACCATTTGAATCAAAATAGTAAAGCGTCTTTCCCTCAATAGTTCTGCTAGGGGTAAACCTTGTCTTTTTAAAAAATAGACTTTCGTTTTTAGAAATTTTAGATTTTCAAAAATACTGAAGAGATAGTACAGAGAGTTTCAATATATCCCAACAGACAGTTACCCCTATTATTAACATCTTATATTATCTACCACTACAGTATCATACAGAATATTTTCTAGAATCCTTTCAAACAGGGGTGGTATTATTTACTCAAAGGGGGAAAAAGCTGCTAGTAAAAGGCAGGAAAGAATGAACCCTCAACCATCTTACTGCTCTGAAACTCCAAAACTCAAAAACTAGCACAAATAGCTAAAAATAGAAAAACAAAACTCCATGGATAATAAAATAGCCACCACAAACCCTTATTTAAACTCCAGAATCTTTGTGAGCTACAGTGAAATTTGAATCAAATCCAGAGAGGAAGCCCAGGTTCATAGCATCTGCCCTATTTTTGAGGAAACAGCAATTTTCAGGAACGGTCTCTAAAAGGCCACATAAATGCCCCACTCAACATGACTACTAATGTGGGTGAACTGGAAAGATGCATTCCCCCTGAGGCTCATTTCTTCACTACAAAGCTTTCAAAGAGGTGGGAATAAAAAGATCACATGGCCGTACCATTTTTATTTTTTCCAACTCAGCTTTCTGAATTGGAGTGGCAGCCTGAAGTCCAGGCTTGGCCATAGACACAGATCTAGCTTCGCCACTAGTGGGCAATATTAACTGAACAGAAATAAACATGCACTGACCTTCTGAGCAGAAGTTTCTTAGATGTAGAACTTTGTGGTTTTACTCCCTGTCTACCCAGGGAGATCTGCTGTTTAAGAAGGAGAAGAAGGAAAACTCTTTTCCCCACAGGACCGGCTATTTCCCCTTCCGATACACACATAGAAGCTTTAACGCTATAAAATCAGATGAAGGGGGAACACTGATCATATCTACTTCAAAGAATGTGGATATATTTCTTTATCCAGATCAAGCAGTGTTTAAGACCATAGTCTAGCATGCTCACAATTAATTTATTTGCTTTTAATTTCATGTCTCTTAGGCCTAAAATGGATGTTCTTCCTTTCTGGCATGTAAAGATAAGCAGAGTTCACACATAGGAAGTGCAAGTCTAGAGGAATTATCAATGCTTTGAGGCTAAAATCAGCTTCTTTCTCCACTGACAGACTAAAACATCACCTATCCAGAACTGAGAGTATAGTGTTCTCTTGAAAAGGGCCAGATGGTTTTGTCAATAATTTACTCTGACAGTGTAGAAATAGCTGGGCTCTAGGAAGAGATCCAGGTTTCTGATGCTCATTTTGCAATTATAGCCCTTCTACATCTTATTCTTAGCTGCTATTAGTTTTAAAGCCCTAAAATGGAACAGGCCTGTTAGGCTATCTTTAGTCAATAATTCCTTTCCCATTCTAAAACAATTTAGTGCATTATCTTGGGCCAAGAATAGGAGAAGGGATAGTGTTTTCCTGAAATGATGTTGCTAATGCAATGGGCAATGTTAGTGAACCTGCTCCTCAAACTGTCTCTTGAGAAGAAGCTATCAGTGCTGTCAATCTTACACATGTTAGCAATCAAACAGATATGAGATTAAGATCACCAAATGCTGACTGTTTGCAATTCAAATGTGAGCTTTACTTCCTCTGAGTCGTTCTTGGAATCCTGAGTTTTTATCTTTAGAGGAATTATTAATATTAACACTGTAAATTAACTCATAGAATATTAGTGCTGGAGGTACTTTAAGAATACATAACTCAATCCCTTTGCTTCACAGATGAATAAACAGAATTTCAAAGGCTGAGAAATTTGCCCTAGGTCACAGACTAGTGAGAAGCAGAAAAGAGACTAGAGTGAGAACTCTTAGAGAAATGGTCTTTAACTTTCTCTGTTTTGTCACTGTTTACACAAGCCTAGGACCAGCAGACTCCTAGCTATTTGCAATTTGCCACAGTGCTCCTTTGTGGCTGGGACTCAGTTTATATATCTGAAAGTTGGGATAAAAATGCCTGCCCCCACAGTGTATTTGTGATGCAAATGAGAAGCGTGTAAAATGGCTAAATGTGTACGTATGTGTGTGGGATGGGGCAGGGGTGTGGGGTGGTGGTGGTTGAAATTTTGCATCTGTATCAATCTTGAAGCAATCCCTTTATATTTCACAAGTCAAGTACTCTAATAGCCCAGCAGTCAGCAATTATTTTCAGATTACGTTAATGTGTTTTTTTCCTTCAAAGCACTTCACTTGTAGATATTGCAGTCTGTTTATATGTGATGCTGAAGTGAAAAGGTTATTATTAGCTTGGAAGTAAGCAATGCCAGCTATAGAGTGTTTTATTTTACTTGGATATTATAAGCTAAGATGATGAGAAAGGCTTGCTGTGGGAGCACAGAATTTTCCATCTTTCTGCCATCCTGACTTTATTCTCAGCTTGTTCATTCTTCTTGCAGTATTTCTAGAGAGGGAGGAACATTTTGAGTTTGTGGGCTTCAAGGGTTTGATTCCAATTATAGGTGAGTTTGGAGTCTCTTGTGTCAAGGCATCAGGTGCCTCAATAAATGAGTCTGTGGTCATGAATCAGTAGACTAGCAAACAGAAAGACAAGAGCATGTCTTTATCTACTTCCTTGAGCTTGAAGAGAGAGGCTGTCCTATTCCCCTTTATATCTCCAGGGCTTAGTGAGAATGGAATAAGTACATTTTGAAATAAAAAGACTGATATTTCTTTGCTTATACCTGAAAGTGGAATTAATTCCAGATGGATAAATAAAAATTAAAATGTCAAAACAGAAAAGTGCTGGAGTAAAATATTGGTATTTGTTTAAATTTGGAGTAACATCATAGGCAGAAACCACATGTAAAGTTTAGATAGTTTTTATCAGGTAAAAATAAACAGTTTTTGTATAAAAAATCCAATATGAAGTTTAAAAAGAGACTCTAGCTTGAGAATGAGATTTGGAATTGCACAGCACGGGTAAATCCTCATTATCAAGACTTCTTAAAAATCAGTAAAAGGTAATGATTATTCATCCCAATAGAAAAAATGAAATAAGGACCAACAGGCAATTCACTAAAGAAGAAATATAAGTGCTTAATAAATATGAAAACATTTTAAATATTATCAGTAAGAAAACTTGCACATTGGAGAACAACAATGAAGCACTATTTGTAACTATTTAACTGGCATAGATTTTGAGAACATAGTAATACTCAGCTTGGCAGGAGCATCACTCTTATGCACTAAAAGTAGGACTCTGTATGGTTAAGAACATTTTACATTATGTATACAGTTTCATAAAATCAAGTCTGTTTTTTCATCCAACAATTACACTTTTAAGAAATATATGAAGCGTGTGCAAAGTTATATAGGCAAAATGTTTACTAAAGCATGGTTTATAATATAAGAAAAGTTAGAAACAGCCTAAATATTCCAAACAGGAGACTTATTCAGTAACGTATGATATATAATATTAGAATCTTGCAATTATGATATATTAAAATAAATCATATGGTTTTTGTCCTTCATTCTGTTGATGAGATGTATTGCATTTATCAGTTTGCATATGTTGACTATCCTTGCATTCCTGGGATGGGTCCCATTTGTTCATGATGTGTTATGTTTCTGATATCTGTTGGATTCAGTTTGCTATTATTTTGTTGAGGATTTTTGCATCTATATTCATCAGAGATATTGGCCTATAATTTGTTGTTGTTGTGTCCTTGTCTTATTTTGGTATAATGGTTATGCTGGCCTTGTAGAATGAGTGAAGGAGAACACTTTCCTCTTAAATTTTTTGGAATAATTTCAGGAGATTTGGTATTAGTTCTTCTTTGTATGTTTGGTGGAATTGAGCTGTGAGTCCCTCCAGTCTTGGGATTTTCCTTTTTGAGAGACTTATTACTGATTGAGTCTTGCTACTCATTATGTCTATTTGGGTTTTCTATTTATACCTATTTCAATCTTGGTATGTTGTATGTTTCCAGGAATTTATCCATTCCCCCTAGCTTTTCAGTTTGTCGGCATATAGCTGTTTATAATAGTCTCTGACTATTCTTTGTATTTCTGTGGTATCAGTTGTAATGCTTCCTTTTTCATTTCTGATTTTGCTTATTTGGGTATTCTCTTTTTTCTTGGTTCATCTAATAGTGGTTTATCGATTTTGTTTATCTTTTCAAATAACTAATTTTTTGTTTCATTTATTCTTTGTATTTTTTGGTCTCTATTTCATTTAGTTCTGCTTTTATATTTATTATTTCTTTTCTTCTGCTAATTTTGGGTATGGTTTGATCTTGTTTTTCTAATTCCTTGAAGTACATTGTTTAGACTGTTAATTTGTAATCTTTCTAATTTTTTGATGTAGGCATTTTTTGCTATAAATTTCCCTCTTAGTACTACTTTTGTTGTATCTCACATGTTTTGATATGTTGTGGTTTCTTTTCATTTGTTTTAATAAACTTTTTGTTTTAATTTTTGTTTCTTTGTTGAGTCAATGGTTATTGAGGAGCATGTTGCTTAATTCCCATATATTTTGTACAGTTTCTAAAATTCCTCTTGGTATTGATTTACAGCTTTATTCCACTGTGTTCTGAGAAAATACTTGATATAATATTGGTTTTTAAAAATTTGTTGAGACTTGTTTTGTGGCCTATAACATGTGGCCTAAGAGAATGTTCGATGTACTAATAAAAGGAATACATACTCTGCAGTCATTGGATAGAATGTTCTGTAAATGTCTTGTAAGTTCATTTAGTCTAAATTACAGTTTAATTCCAATGTTTCTTTGTTAATTCTTTTTTGTCTAGATGATCTGTCTAACGTTGAAAGTAGGCTGTTAAAATCCCCCACTGTTATTGTATTGAAGTCTATTTAGTGCTTTAGATCTATTAACACTTGTTTTATAAATCTGGATATTCTAGTGTCGGATGCATATATATTAAAAATTGTTTTATTCTTTTTCTGGATTGATCCCTTTGTCATTATAAGACTTTCTTTGTCTTTTTTTTTTTTTTTTTTTTTTTTTTTTTTTACTGTTTTTGACTTAAAGTTGGTTTTATCTGATGTAAATATAGCTACTCTTGCTCACTTTTGGTATTCATTTGCATGGAATGTCTTTTTCTATTTCTTTACTTTCAGTCTATATGTATCTTTACTGATAAAATGAGTTTCTTGTATGTCCTTATATCAGTATAAGGACATAGAAAACAAGAAAAGGCAAAAAAAAAAAATGATGCCGCCAGAGAAATACAATAATTCTCTAGCAATAGATCTCAATCAAAAAGAAATTTTTGAAATCTCAGATTAATACTTCAAAATATTAATTTTAAAGAAGATTGGTGAGATACCAAGCAGTATATAGCTAAATCTTGTTTTTTAAAAATTTATCCAACCACATTTTGTATATATATTCAGTGGATAATTTAATCCATTTACATTCAAGATTATTATTGACATATGAGACTGTGTTTTGTTACATTTTTAATTGTTCACTGGTTGCTTCACATATTCTTTGTTTCTCTCTTTTCTCTTGTTTATAATTGTAGTTTGGTGGATTTCTGCAGTGTTATCATTTGAATCCTTTCTCTTCCTCCTTTGTGTGATTGCTTCACCAGAGTGTTATATTTTCATGTGTTTTCATGATAGTAAATGTCATCCTTTTGTTTCTAGGCTTAGGACTCTTTTGAACATTTTCTTTGTAGGGAAGGTCTAGTGGTAATGAATTTCCTCAAGATTTGTCTATCTTGGAAAGACTATTTCTTCTGCATTCATGAAGGATAATTTTGCTGAATGTAGTATTCTTCGCTGGTAGTTTATTCTTTCAGCACTTTGAATATATTATCTCATTCTCTTCAGGCTTGTAAGGTTTCTGCTGAGTAATGTGCTATTAATCAGAATGGAATTTCCTTTGTAGGTGACTAGACACTTTTCTCTTGCTGTTTTTAGGATTAATATACATATGTATATATGTATATTTTTAGGCAGGGTCTCACTCTGTCACCCAGGCTGGAGTGCAATGATGAAAGCTCACTGCATCATCTGCATCCCAGGCTCAAGTGATCCTCCTACCTGTGCCTCCTGGGTAGCTGGAATACAGGCACGTGCCACCACACTCAGCTAATTTTTGTAATTTTTGTAGAGATGGGGTTTCACAATGTTATTCAGACTGATCGAACTCCTGGGCTCAAGTGATCTGCCCACCACAGCCTTCCAAAGTGCTGGGATTACAGGCATGAGCCACCATGCCCAACCTGAAAGCCTGATTCCTAGGCCTTCAGGTGGCTTGCATGGGTGCTGGTCATGGCAGTGGTGGGCTGGGCAGGTGGACATGTTCTTGAGCCACTGGGCAGCTGGTGTGATGTTGGTGATGGCAGTGGGACTGTTGGAGCAACCTACCAGAACCCATGCAGTCCACGCTATGTTGGTGGTGACTGTGACAGGTTGGGCAGGCCGGTGCTTATGGGTTTCAGCTGTGGTGATATTGGCAGGTTGAGTCAGCCAGACCTCAGACCACAGCAGGAGGGATCAGGTGCCAATTGTGGTAGACTTAGCTGGGTAATTTTTAGGCTCATGGGTTGGATGCTCGAGTATTTGAGGGATGGGACCAGGCTGATAAACTTGTCCTCAGGCCCCTTAGTAGTGCATTCAGGTGCTGGCTGTGGTAGGAAGAGGTGGAGTGGTCCCAAGGTCACTGGTAGAATGCTCAGGTGTGAGCCCCTCTCAGATCAGCGTAGGCAGGTAGTCGTGGAGAGTGAAGTTAGCTCACACCTTGGTCTCAGAACAGTACACAGCAGCAGCAGTAAGATTTGTCCTTGCATGTGTGGGAGTGTCTAGCCTCATCTCTTCCTTTATGACCCTGTGGCAGCAGCAACAGTGTCAGCCATGCCTCAGGACGGGATACAGATCTTTGGAGGCTAGGATCTCAGAATGGTGCCAGTTGAGGGCTTGCCTTTGGGTAGAGTAAAGCCCCTCTCAGCTGGAGCAGTGGGAGCAGATAGTTGTGGGAGGTGCAGTTTTCTTGTGCTTTGGTCCCATTGCAGCCTACATTGGCAGCAGTGGGATTTTTCCTCAGAGTGCACGGGAATGTATAGCTTCTCATCTTCCTTCTTGGCCCCACAGCAACAATGTCAACAAGCCCAGGGCAGGAGACACATATTTGTAGACTAGGCTCTTAGAATAGCACTAAGATGCAGCTTCTCAGATACCTGTGGGGCTGTGTGTTAGTTCTCTATCTGGAGCGATGTCTCTGTGCAACCTCTAGGCAGCTTCATATGTTAGTCTTGAGGCTTGTGTGGGTCAAGGGGTTCTCTCATAGCTAAGATTGTAAAAGACCGTGGTGGAAATGTGAAGCCCTAGATATTCCTCTCTTACCCTTTTCTCATGTCTGGAAGCCTCTCCAAGCTCCCTGCCAATCCTGGCTGAGCAAGCTGCCTCACTTCTCTTTCTTTACTTGCTTTCAGTGCTGTCTGTCACTTCTCTGTTGAATCCCACTGTTCTCTCTTAGAAAATTTACTTGCAGTGTGAATATCTACTTACTACTTTGATTTAGCTATGTGTTAGAGGCATGTACTGGCTGCATCTAGTCAGCCATCTTGCTCCAGTCTGCTAGTCAATTCTTAAGTTCTGTAGTTCACTTTAAAATGCATCTTCTACCCTATCCACATTTTAGGGGATAATGAGGCAGCTATATAATCCAACCTGTTTAAAACCTTATAAAAATTGGGCTATTTTAATAATATGGGCCACTTACTTGAAAAATGTAGATAATTATGACTAAAATTAGTATCTACTTCAATTCCACGCAGTAAGGCTTGATTTAGTTGATTATTTACATCAACACCTTGATTCACATATATTGCCATTAAAAGCATTAACACTAGGGCATAGTGAATAGTACATAGGCATTGGAGCCAGACAAGTGTCAGTTAAAATCCCATAACCATGGATTAATTGCTATGTGATATCGAGCCAGTATTTCAACTATTTTGAGAATAATTCTCACTATGATTGAAAATCAAATAGCATATGGTAGGAATTGTAACTGACACAGAGTAAAGACTCAAAAAGTGGTAGCAACTGATTACTCAATATATATAGGGCAAGATCTTTAAAAATATATATCTACCTATGACAGGTGATGCCATATTAAATATCAAAGTTTCTTAGGCAAATTTACTTCAAGCTGTGTCAAATGTTATTAACTTCCTAACAGATAAAACAGCAATTTGTCAGAAATGGGTCAAAAGAGTATAAAAACCAATAGGTTATGTATCTGATGAACTTGCATGCATCTATGTGCGTGTGATGGTGTGTGCATGCAGAAGTGTGATTTTTTTTAATGTTTCATTTCACAAGGTCACTAAAAATATAATGGCTCTACAATTAACAACAAGGAAGTATGTTGCAAGATAGTCCAAGTGCACACACTGCAAGTCAGAGATGCAAACATCACATCCAGCAAGGAAATAAGAGTGTATCTGTGCCTGAAACAAGGATACTAAGGTCATCCACAACAGTGGTGTCTAACGGGGTAAGCCAATATGAAAGAGTGAAGCAGCATCAACAGAGAGTAAAACAGAGTGACTGCAACATGTTCTTCATTTTTGTCACTGCTTTTTAATACATTACTTCAGATTTCAGTGTAAAATTTTGAATAAAAGGAATCATTATATACATGTTTTATTTGTTTTTGAAACAGATGTTCTCGCCTTTTGAAGAATAAATTACATTTTATTTTCCTCCAGCTTTATTGAGATATAATTGATAAATAAAATTAAATAAATATAAAGTATATAATATAATATTTTGATTTGTGTATACTATATGAGGACAGGATTTGGGAAGCTTCCAGGTTGGTGAACAAGAACACATCCATGTGTTGGGAGCATGGCACATCTCAACTTCATAGGAACAGAAGCTCCTGTGCTTGATACCTTTCAAGACCTTGCCATTTATATGTATGTGTGTGTGTGTGTGTGTGTGTGTGTGTATATATATATATACACATATTTACATATATATGTACGTATATACACATATATACGTATATATGTGTATATACCTACATATTTACATATACATTTACATAACATTTACATATATATTTACATATATTTTACATATATAAATATATATGTGTATATATATTCACATATATATTTACATATATATTTACATACATATTTACATATATATTTACATATATATATATATTTACCCTATGCATCTATTTCCTCTGGCTGCTCATCTGTATCCTTTGAAATAGCCTTTATAATAAGCTAGTGAATGTGTTTACCTGAGTTCTTTGAGCCACTCTGGCAAATCAAATGGACCTGAGGAGCAAGTGGTAGGAACCACAGTTTATAGCTGGTAGGGCAGAAGCACAAGTTATAACCTGAAACTTATGAATGGAATCTGAAGTGGGGGCAGTCTATCTTCAGGTAGATAGTGTCAGAATTGAACTGAATTATTACAGGGCACCCAGCTGGTGTTTGCTGAAAAATTGGTTGGTGTGTGTGGAGGTGTCTTCTTTTTTTCTTGGTTAGTCTAGCTAGAGGTTTGCAATATTGCCTACCTTTTCAAAAAACCATCTCAGTTTTGATGATCTTTTCTATTGTGTTTTGTCTTAATGTCATTTATTTCTGCTCTAATCTTTATTATTTTCTTCATTCTGCTTATTTTTAGCTTAGTTTTTATTCTTTTTTAGTTTCTTAAGGTGTTATGCTAGGTTCTTTGAGCTCTTTCTTCCTTAACTTGGCATTTGTTGGTTTAAACTTGCCTCTTAGAACTGCTTTTGCTATATCCCATAGGTTTTGGTAGTTGGGTTTCCATTTATGTTTGTCTCAAGGTATTTTTAAATTTTTCCCTTTTTGTTTCTTGTATGACTCAAATGGTCATTCAAGAATGTGTTGTTGAATTTTCACATTTTTGATTTTTTTTTGCTTCAGGGGAACAGAAAAACACAATAAGTTTTCAGTAACTGATAAACACAATAATTTTTTAGTAACTGACATTAAAGAAATGGAGATCTATGAAGTACCTGACAAAGACTTTCAAAATAATTATTTTAGGTAAACAGTCAGCTGCAAGAGAACACAAATAGGCAACTCAATAATACCAGGAAAAACAATACATAAAAAATTAGAAGTTAAACAAAGAGATATAAATGATTAAAAAGAACTAAACAGAAGAAGCTGAATAATGCAATGAATGAGATAAAAATGCAAGAGAAATCTTCAACATCAGACTCAAGCAGAAGAAAGAAAGAATCTGTTAACTCAAAAATAGGTCATCTGAAATTTTTCAGTCAGAGGAGAAAAAAGAAAACAATGAAGGAAGGTGAAGAAAGTTTATGGAATTTATAGGACACCATCAAGTGGACTGATACACAAATTATGAAACTCATGGTATAAGAAAGAAAGATAAAGGAGATAAAAGCTTACTTAAAAAAAATAGACAAAATCTTCACAAATATTAGGAAGGCTAGGATGTCCAGGTTTATATACCTCAAAGGTCCCCAACCCAAGAACATAACACCAAGATATAACCAAATTTTCAAAAGACAAAGAGAGAATTTTGAAAGCAGCAAGAGTAAAGCAACTTGACACACAGGACATTTTTATAAGACTATCAGCATATCTCTCAGTAGAAACCGCACTCCAAGAAAGTGAGCTGATATATCCAATGTGGTGAAAAAAAAACTGACAAACAAGAATACTATGCTTGGCAAAGCTGTTCTTCAGAAATGGAGGAAAGATAAAGATTGTCTTTAAGAGAAATGCTGAGGAAGTTTGACATCACTAGACCTTCCTTACAAAAAATGCTGAAGGAAGTTCTTCAAGGTATAATAAAAGATGCTAATTATTAATGTAAAAACCTATGGGAGTATTAAGTTTACTGATACAAATATATAGTCATACTCAGAATAATCATCAGGATATTGTAATTGTGTAATGATATTGTAAAGATGGTGTGTAAACCACTTTTAACTATAGTATACAAGTTAAAAGACAAAAGTATTTTTAAAAGACTATAGCAACAGTACTATATTACATGACACAGTATAAATAGATGTAAATTATGACATTAATAAGATAAAATTTTTGGGAGGGGGAGAATTAAGAGTGTAGAGTTTTTTATGTGATGGAAAAGAAGCTTATTTTAAACTTAAAACAGATATTTATAACTACAATATGTTTTATGTAAGCCTCATAGTAACCAAAAAATAATTTTTTAGCAGCTGGCAAGATGGCCAAATAGTAACAGCTCCTGTCTGCAGCTCCCAGTGAGATCAACATGGAAGGTGGGTGATTTCTGCATTTCCAACTGAGGTACGCAGCTCTTCTCATTGGGACTGGTTAGACAGTGGATGCAGCCCACGGAGGGTGAGCCGAAGCAGGGTGGGGTGTCAGTTCACCCAGGAAGGACAAGGCATTGGGGAACTCCCTCCCCTAGCTAAGGGAAGCCATGAAGGACTGTGCTATGTGGAAGAGTGCATTCCAGCCAAGATACTACAATTTTCCCAGGGTCTTTGCAACCTGCAGACCAGGAGATTCCCTCGGGTGCCTACAAAAGCAAGGCCCTGGGTTTTAAGCACAAAACTGGGTGAGTGGGCAGACACTGAGCTAGCTGCAGGAGTTTTTTGTTTTTTTTTTTTTGTATACTCCAGTGGCACCTGGAACACCAGTGAGACATAACTGATCACTCCCCTAAAAAGGGGGCTGAAGCCAGGGAGCAAAGTGGTCTAGCTCAGCAGATCCCACCACCATGGAGCCCAGCAAGCTAAGATTCACTGACTTGAAATTCTCGCTGCCAGCAAAGCAGTCTGAAGTAACCTGGGATGCTCGAGCTTGATGGGGAAAGGGTTGTCCACCTTTACTGAGGCTTGAGTAGGCGGTTTTCCCCTCTCGGTGTAAACAAAGCCACCAGGAAGTTTGAACTGCGAGGAGCCCACCACAGCTTGGCAAAGCTGCTGTAGCCAGACTGCCTCTCTAGATTCCTCCTCTCTTGGCAGGGCATCTCTGAAAGAAAGGCAGCAGCCCCAGTCAGGGGCTTATCGATAAAACTCCCATCTCTCAGGGACAGAGCACCTGGGGGAAGGGGCAGCTGTGGGCACAGCTTCAACAGACTAAAACATTCCTGCCTGCTGGATCTTGTAGCTTTAAGGACACACATAGGCCGAAAGTGAAGGGATGAAAAAAGATATTCTATGCAAATAGCAGCCAAAAGGGAGCAGAAGTGGCTTTAATTATATCATATAAAATTGACTTTAAGAACTGTCACAAGAGAAAAAAGAGGTCATTATATAATAATAAAACGGTCAATTCATCAAGCTGATGTAACAATTATAAATAAATATGCACTCAACATCAAAATATCTTAATGTACAAAGCAAATATTCACATAATTAAAGAAGGAAATTATCAGCAATACAATAATAATGGGAGAATTCAATACCCTATTTTCAACAACAATAATACAGACAAAAAATCAGTAAAGAAACAGGAAACAGTGGACCTGAATAACAATGTAGACCAAATAGACCTAAAGACATACAGAATGTTTCTTCCAACAATAGCAGAATAGTACAGTGATTTTTAGGATTTTAGGCCTTAAGAGATTTTGAGATTTTAGAATTTCAACATTTGAGATCATGGTGTTTGTGACTGTGTCTTTTGGGATTACGACCCAACTCATATTGCGAATGCTTTCTCCCAGTTCTTGGCTTACATTTTCAGTTTCTTCTTTATGCTCTTAGAAAAACAGCTGCTTTAATTTTTAAAACTCTAATGCATCAGTTTCTACTTTTTTTCTTTTGTAGTTAATGCTTTTTTTCTGGTCTTCTCTAATAAGTCATTGCCTATGGGTCTATGACCCATTTTGATAGTGTGTGGTAGGAGGTTGAGGTTACTATTTTTTCATATGGATACATAATTGTTCTTTCACCACTTGTTAAAAGCTAATTCTTGGCCGGGTGTGGTGGCTCACGCTTGTAATCCCAGCACTTTGGGAAGCCGAGGCGGGCGGATCACAAGGTCAGGAGATTGAGACCACGGTGAAACCCCGCCTCTACTAAAAATACAAAAAAATTAGCCGGGCGTGGTGGCGGGCGCCTGTAGTCTCAGCTACTCGGAGAGGCTGAGGCAGGAGAATGGCGTGAACCCGGGAGGCAGAGCTTGCAGTGAGCTGAGATCGCGCCACTGCACTCCAGCCTGGGCGACAGAGCAAGACTCCGTCTCAAAAAAAAAAAAAAAAAAAGCTAATTCTTTCCCTATTAATTAATTTTGATACCACTGTCAAGAATCAATCAACTTTATATATGTAGGCCTTCTAGACTCACTATTATGTTCAGTTAATCTATACCTACTCCAATACCACATTGTTTTATTACTATAAAATGCAAATAAGACATATATAAGACAAAACAATGGCTTTACAGTAATTCTTGAAATGAGGTAGTATAATTATCCAACTTTGTTCTTTTTCTTCAAAATTATCTTGGATACTGTAGGTTCCTTATCTTTTCATATGAATTCTAGTATCAGCTTGTGTATTTATACAAATAAACCTGCTGGCTTTTTATTGAAACCATGTTGATCAATTTGGGGGAGAATTGACACTTTAATAATGCTGTGGCTGAGTGCAGTGGCTTGCATCTGTAATCTCAGCACTTTGGGAAGCTGTGGTGTGAACATCACTTGAGCTCAGGAGTTGGAGACCAGCCTGGGCAACATACCAAGACCTCTTCCTTACTAAAAATTAAAAAATTAGCCAGGTATGGTGGCACATGCCTGTAGTCCTAGGTACTTAGGCTGAGATGGGAGGATCGCTTGAGCTCAAAGATCGAGGCTGCAGTGAGCTGTGATCATGTCACTGCACTCCAACCTGGGCAACAGAGCAAGACCCTGCCTCAAAAAAATATTTTGAGTCTTCCAATTGTGTGCTGTTGTCCAGTGTCTGTAAATGTATTTTCATATATTTTTGGAGCGTTCATGTGGTGTCAGTTTATCTGTCATGACAGGAGTGGAAAGCTGACAATTCTAATTTTAAACAGAATTCTGAAGAGGCCATTGCCAGTAATTTTTCTCTAACTGCAAATCAAGTTTTCCTAGTTTTAGTTTTAATACTTTGACATAGAAAAGCAGAAAAAAGATGAGAAAAACCTAATTAAGGTAGATTGCCAAAGTTCATCACTGTAGAGGCAGGCCAGGTAAATGAGAGGGAATAAGGTTAGAAGACCAAAGTTTGAGTTTTGATTCTATTTTAAGCTGGTATGGTCTTGGGTAAACTATGTAATGTCTTTTAACTTTAACTTTTTTGTTAGAAAACATGGGGTTAATCCTCCTCTAATTTTTCCACAGGGCTATTTTAAGTCTCTTGTAAAATAGCGCATAGATGTGAAAATACTCTGTAAACTCTAAGGCACTGAACACAACTAAAAATTACTTTTGTAATTGAATAAAATAAAATTCTCTCCTCTCAGACAACTCTCGTTTTCTCTCTACCTCCCCAATTATCTGGATATTTGGCTCAGGATTCTTTCATGCTGCTTTTTTTTCCTCTTACAGTTTGCAGTAAGAGAGGGAGGATGTTGTAGCACTTAGTTGAAAAGAAACATTCTCCAAAGCATTTGCCCTGTAGGGAAAATTTTCTTCCTCTCTATGGAATTATGCCTGAGAAATAATATACTTTGGGCTTTCAGCCAATCAAGAAAGCAACAGCAAGAAAACATGTTTACTTTCACTTAGAAAGGAAAAAGATGGTTTTGATTTTATAAGATTTCCTTATTTAAAAACTATTTGTGCATGTTTTTAAAAAGTTTAAAATTAAACTTTAATTATTGCGTATAAGAAACCTTAATTATTGCTTATAGGAAAGTGTCATGACTGAATTTGTTGATTACAGAAATTATTCTTGTTTTGGTATTATCATCTCCAGGAGACTTGAACCCCATGACTTTTCAGAAATGCTTACTCATTCAATAAGCGCTAGCCCTGTCTCAGTGTATTGAATGAAACAGAACCTACAAATACTTTGCTTTCCCTAATTTTTCCTTTATATTATGATGTTTGGAAGCCAGACACACTTTTTTCTAATCTTAGCTCCTTCTTTTATTAGTTATTCAACCACTCTAGGCATCAGTTTCCTCATCTATGGAATGGGCTGATATAAATAAATACAAACACACAAGGTTGATTTAGGATTGAATAAATTAATAATATAAAGCATTTAGAACAATGCCTTATATGTGGTAAGTTCTCCATAATGGCAGGTTCAGAGTAGGCATTCAATAAGCATTATTATAAAAATACTTCATGTTATTTTTTGTGCTGTTCTTTTAGTGTACATAGTACAAGACTTATTTGGCAAGAATTATTCTAAGTTTTGAGGACCTGAACTGGGTAGACAGGAATCTTGATATTCACAAATAAGTTTTGTTCCAGAAACAAGGAACTCCTAAAACTCACCCTTCACAAATTTGAACATGTCAGTTGTTTGGGAGAATAGAATAGCTAAGTTTATGTGATTTACAACTTGGACCCTGGCTCCTAAGAGTTGAAAGTTCCTTCATTAGTTTTAGACATTCCACTGGCTTTGTAGGTGGGAAAACAGGAATGCCTTTGCATTTTTGGACATGTCTTTTGGACATGTCCCAGGCTAGGTTGGGAGTTGTGAAAGGAAAGAGATGGGATTCCTTCCCTGCTACAATGACATCCACAGTGTCCACAGTGATTCCCTGTCACCTTATACATACCTTAAATGAGTGTAACTCTCTCTGTTGCAACTGCTTATTTTACTAGGTCTGATTTCCTCGTTAGTCCAAATTCTTTGTGGAGAAAAGGGAATGTGTATTCACCACTGGTGGGAATGTAAATTAATTCAGCCATTGTGGAAAGCGGTTTGGTGATTTCTCAAAGAAGTTCAAATAGAATTACCATTTGACCCAGGATTCCCATTATTGGGTATATACCCAAAGGAATGAAAATCATTTTACCATAAAGACACATGCATGTGTATGTTCATGACAGTAATATTCACAATAGCAAAGACATGAAATCAACCTAAATGCCCATCAGTGGTAGACTGGACAAAGAAAATATGATACATATCTATCATGGAATACTATGCAGCCATAAAAAGAATAAGATTATGTTCCTTGCAGCAACATGGATGGAGCTGGAGGCCATTATCCTAAGCAAACTAATACAGGAATAGAAAACAAAATACCACAGGTTCTCATTTATAAGTGGGAGCTAAACATTGAGTGCACATGGACACAAAGAAGGGAATGGATGCTGGGGCTTACTTGAACATGGAAGGTGCAAGGAGGGTGATGATAGAAAAACTACCCGTTAACTATGCTTATTACCTGGGTGATGAAACAACCTGTACACCAAACCCCCCACAACATGCAATTTAGCTATATAATAAATCATGCGTGTACACCTGAACCTAAAATAAAAGTGTTTTTTTAAAATACATTCTCTACACAGTGGTCAGAGATGTCTTTAAAAAATACAAGTCTGATCACATATCTTCCCTGCTTAAAACTCTTTAATGGCTTCTCATTGGACTTGTAGTCTTAGCCATATCCCCATGTTCTACCTTCTTACTTCAGCCCTTGCCAACCTTCCAGTTGTGTTTGAAGCCACTCTCCCACTCATTTTCTGTGCTCCAGTCACTCTTAGCTTTCTTTCAGGTCCCCTGCCATGCCCTTTCTAGCTTTAAAGCCCTTTGCATGTATTTTTTTTTTTCCTCTGCTGGTGCTCTCTTCTGCATTAGTTTTCCCATACTGGCTTTTTCTTGTTTTCAGATCCTCCCTGACAACCACTTTAAAGAAGAAGCCCTCCTTTAACTGGTATCTCAGGACCCTGTTGTGTGCTTCTTAGCACATACTATTATTTCCTAATTTTGTTTTTATTTATTCATTTATTTATTCATTTATTTAGAGACGGAGTCTCACTCTGTCACCAGGCTGGAGTGCAGTGGCGCGATCTCGGCTCACTGCAACCTCCGCCTTCCAGGTTCAAACAATTCTGCTACCTCAGCCTCCCAAGTAGCTGGGACTACAGGCCCAGCTTTCTACTTTCTTGACTCGTGATCCACCCATCTCGGCCTCCCAAATTTCTGGGATTACAGGCGTGAGCCACCGCTCTCGGCCAATTTTGTATTTATTAATGAGCTCTTTTTGGTTTGTTTCCTTGCTAGTAGCATGTAAGTTTTATGAGGTAAAGAATATGTTTATCTCCATTATATTCCCAGGGCCAGGGACAGTGCTATTTCTAGTAAGTATTTATTGAAATAATTATGTATCAGTTGAAGTTTTCAAATTTAATTTGCATTTATTTTCTGTCTTGCTAAGCAGGGAACCAGGCATTTGGAGGTAACATACACTAACATAGAAGTGTGTTAGTAGATGTGAGTGGCTTGATTTTGGCTAAACCAAAATTAAGTCTTCTCAATACTACATGTTCAGATGTAAAGACACTGTTGAGTAGACTTCTTAATTTTTGTTTAGCCATGAGGGCTTTATGTCTTTCAAGAAGGAATGCATCAGATCAAAAAGAAGTTATAAATAAACAGGTTAACCAGGTTTTCAGTGTGGAGAGCTGAAGCCCTATTCTTCTGGTCCTAAGAGGTCCTTATATGTATGGAAAAAATAGCCTAGTATCTCGATATAAGAGGGATATTTGAGATAATGAAATATAAACTCTTGTGACAAGTGCCTTCAAATGGACTGTAGAAGGGTAAGGAGATGTATTATGGTTAACCTTATTCTCAGATAATTTTTGATCTACGGACATTTTCTAGCCATTTTTGAATTATCTCAGCGTTTCACAGACAGGAGCCAAGAGCTATTAATATTTATTTGGAGTGAAAAAGAGCATGCCAAGAAATTAGAATAAGTATCTTTTCTCAGCAGACTCCAGACCATAAAATGATCTGTATACAAACAAAAATCGATCAAAATAAATCTCAAACTCAGTGCACACACATCTCCTGTTGAGGATGGTGAGCTCCAGCGCCACATCATGGTGGTCTCTCCAAATTGGATTGGGCCACCTGCATGTTATATCCTTATTGGACATAGCAGTGCTTTCTAGATTACATTCTAGTGTTTTAATTTAGTTGCATGAGGACGGGAGAGCAGCACATACCATCGAGAGAACTTCTCAGTACAAAGATGGTTTTGTATTTCTCCCTTCAGACAAAAACTTGGCAAATTATAACTTTGAAAGTCTTAGTTTTGCCGAGGGGACAATTGCTATAGCTTGATGAGTTTAAATCAATATCCAAACGTCAGTGCTTTCCATTCCCTCTTATGTCCAATAAAACAAAATAGGGTCCTTGGGGGTAAGTGAAGAAGAAACCAAAGGATTTTTTAAGGGGCGTCTGCCAGTGGAGTAGCAAAACGTCTCTCCGTTCTCAACTGCTATTGTTGTGGGCAACAAAAATAATCTGGGCCCAGTATTTACATAGCATAAGCTATGTACTAAAGTTTATTGGGACACATGTGCAGAGTCTTTCAGAAGGTGGAACAGGCAGTTTCAATTGGTTTCTGTAGTGTAATAAGCTATCCAGGAAGAGATTTCAAGAAAGAGGGCTACCTAAATTAGTTTCTCTAGAAACGGAATTTATGTTGCCTATAAAACTGTTTTCTCATTAATAGGTAACTTCCTCCTTAGTAACTTTGGTAAAAAAAAATGTAAGTAATAGGCTTTGAATGGTTTTCTTAAATTTTATAATAATCATTAACAGGTTTCTTCCTAGTCAATATCAATTACTAACACAGCTACTTTGCTATATTGACTTATTAAAGGGAGATAACAATGGTATGGAACCTGGGGCTTGGAAGCAAAAGGCCTTGTTTTTCATTTCAATTCTTGAACTAAATGGTAGTGAGATCTTGACCAATATATTTTGAGCCTCAATTTTTGCATATGTAAAATGGGGTAAATAGTAATTTTAGAGATGGAGTAAAAATTAACTGTGATAATGCAGAAAAGTGTTTAGTACTATGCTGAGCATATAGAAAGTGCTCAACAGACAGTAGTTAATAATTCCAGTAACAATGACAGTGGTTGCCTTAACTGAGTTAACTTTTTAAGTCAAATGTCTAATTGGATTGCACATATAAATATAGTCTTAAAACCAAGCACAATAACAATAAACAACAAAAAGTCAGCACATATTTGTTCATTTTTCAGTCTTTTCTGCTTATGGTACAAATATCCCAAATTATAATATCTCCTTGTTTTCTATTAACAGTGATGGAAAAAAGGCATATTGTTCCCAGCATTATTCTTTCAGCATTATAGCAATACAGGCAAAATCAAATGGAGAATACCATTATGATGTGTGCAGGGAAATGTGTATCTTCTGGTGTGGTTTATCCAGAGGGCCACTTTGAGCTAACCTAACTCCTGGGTCATTGTTCAACACTTAGCTTCAAAAGCTGTTGAGTGCTGATGGGTTTTGATATGTGACAACTGCAGGCAGAAAATGCCAAGTGCAAGTAGTTTAAGGAGCACTCAGGAAAACTATTTCCCGAC
Organism: Symphalangus syndactylus; assembly: GCF_028878055.3. NCBI lineage: Eukaryota > Metazoa > Chordata > Mammalia > Primates > Hylobatidae > Symphalangus > Symphalangus syndactylus. The sequence continues at coordinate 41,537,854 of NC_072429.2, forward strand.
TGAAAATACAATGAGACATTGCATCTTCAATCCAATCCAGCGTGTAGCCAGACTAAATGGAACAGAAGAATAAAATGTATTCTATTCATAATGAACTGAGACTGCACATAAAAGAATCTTTTAAATATCCAAATGGTTAAAATGAATTATATTCCCTTTGGAAAAGGAAGTAGTCAAAGGGATAGGTCTGATGAACTGAGCTTATTAAATTGGCTTTTGGTGGTGATGAAAATGGTATTGACAAAAGGCAGTGGTATATATTTCACACACATCTGCAGAGGTGATAAACATAAAGTACTGCTCTGGTAAAAAGTTGAGATGCTTTATATTCTGACACCTGGACTCTGGTGGCATGCTTACCATCCAGAGTTGTGCTCAGCTTCGAGAAACTAAGGTGGTTTTATGAATAAGCACCTTTAATCATTGGTGGAGTTACTTTTTAAAAATTATTTATTTATTTATTTACTTATTTATTTATTTTTGAGACGGAGTCTCGCTCTGTCGCCCAGGCTGGAGTTCTAGAGTGCAGTGGCACGATTTCAGCTCACTGCAACCTCTGCCTCGCAGGTTCAAGGGATTTTCCTGCCTCAGCCTCCTGAATAGCTGGGATTACAGGCGCCTGTCACCACACCTGGCTAATTTTTTTTTGTGAAACAGGGTTTCACTATGTTGGCCAGGCTGGTCTCAAACTCCTGACCTCAGGCAATCCACCCACCTCGGCCTCCCAAAGTGTTGGGATTACACGCATGAGCCACTGTGCCCAGCCTGGTGGGATTACTTTTCAGCTTCATACAACTATGCATTATTTGAGACAAGATTTGGGAGTGGGAGGGGTGGACACCACTTTCTTCAGTTGACATTATCAGGGAAATTCCCATCCTTTTAGTGATATGGACAGGAAGCAGGGAGATATTGGGTAGAAAAGTATGGTTCCCCTTCAAAGTCCAACCCTCAAGCCTGGAAACCCATGGCCCTAAATGGGAACAGGCATTTCTTCTTTCACACCCAAATGCTGCCTTCTGACCCACAACACCCCCCATACCATACCCATATACACCCCAAACCTCCATGAGCAGAAGAGCAGAGGAACAGAGAAGCAGAGAAGGAATGTCTGAATGTTGAGGAGTTTGGCTAGGGATGGTTAGGGAGATTGGCTGTGGGACTGCCAAACTCCAAGGGAAGATCATCTTCCCACTCTATCCCCTTTCCACCTCCCTATCCATCCTGCTGAAAGCCACCTCCATCCAGCAATAAAATCCCCTGCATTCACCATCCTTCAATTTGTCCGTGTGACCTGATTTTTCCTGGATGCCAGACAGGAACCTGGGTACCAAGAGGGCACTGAGCTAGTTAACACTTAAGCCTTCTGTGGATGGCAGAGCTAAAAGAGCACTGTAACACACCCATTGAGACTTCGGGAGTCACAGACACCTACCCCTAGACACTACCATGGGGCTGGAGCCCAAAAGCACTTGTCCTGGTTCCTGCACCTGCCCATCTGCATGCTCCCCCTCCTGTAAGGGGTTTGAGTGCACAGCAGCCAAACAGACAAGCCACACCCCTGTTGCACATCTTGCGAGGGAGGCCAGGGAACTATCCTGTTTTATTAGTACAATACCAAAGAATCTATGAGTACTGTAAGTGCACATGAAGGCATGTTATTAACCTTGCTCTGGGAAACCCTCCTTTTCTAGTCTAGATTGTGAGTTATTTTACGATTCTTTACACATCCCAACTGATGTAGACGTAATACATTTCATATTTCTGCCTTCATTAACAAAATAAAACTCAGGTCATGAGAGTTTTAGTAAAGGAAAGCAATTCAGTGTGTGGAAAAGGGTGGCTGACATAGACAACAATGGCTTGGTCTCCAAGATTTGAATGCCTTTGATTTATCTTCTTTAATATAGAAGGCACCACTATGTTAGCCTTTTGAGAACATAGAACATAGATATTTCTATAATGCTTTGTAGAAACATTGAAAAATACCTTTCCCTTGCTTCCTAGTAGCCCAGTTGAGACTTGACTGGAACTCTAAATAAAATGTACTATAAATTTGAGGATAATATAAGACAAATATACAGTGCCACAGTCTCTTCATCTGTAAAGTGGGATAACAATAATGCCTGCCCTGAGAACCTCCAGTCTTCATAATAGTAGCTGACATCTAATGGAGTTTCAGCAAATGTTAGCTGTTATTATTGTTAATTATTATTATTGTTACAGTGAGATCTATGGGTCTAGAATTTTGATGATCTCCGTATTAGGATCTAAATAGTAACACAGAAATCCCATCAAACAGTTCACAGTGAGGTTACCTAGAGATGAGCACCAGCAGGAAAGTAATACCATTCCTAGGCTGGAGAGACATAGGGAGCAGGTGTTCCTGGAGCCCAGGGACAAAGTCACCTGATAGAAGTGTGAACCTCAGAAGAACTTTCTGGAATAAGCTGGAATCACGGAAGAGATTTAGCCATGCTAGGGAAGATACTCATGACACAGAGGAGAGAAATACTCTGGATTCTCCTTTTCCTCCACCCCCCAGTCTTGTACCAGTTTCTCTGTTCAAATCCAGTAAGAAGCCTAATGACCTGGCAGCCTGGTAAACAAAGATTTCAAGGGTCAGTCCTCCCTCACCCTTTGTTACAGAGTATGTCAGACAAAGGATAACAGAGGGATCTGAGGGCCAACAGGCTCAGGAACAGCACAAGCTGGTCTACAGGATAAGGCTTGCTCTCTGGGGCCACAGGCTGTTCTTATTCAACAGCTTTCTAGCTGCCAGACTTCCCCGATTTGCAAAGCCATTTAAAAATGCACTGCTCAGGAGCACCCTTTTCTATATGATGGCAATGTCTTATCCAATTTTGTGTGTTCAACTTCTAGAGTAACCCCTGGTTCAGTGGTTCTTAATAAATGTTGCTGAACTGACATTCTCAAAGGACCATTGCAGGACCCAATGTGGTGATGTGCATGAAAGCACCTATTAAACTGGACAAACACAAGAAATTGCTCTGAGTCCACACCAGCTTTCCAACTGTCTGGTAAAGAACTCTGACATCGTGTCTCCTGCAACCTGACAATTAAAGCGCTTGTCTTCCAGCTAGAAAACATTTTCTTCTATCACTCTTGACCCAGGGGATTACAGAAGTACAGGAAATATCCTGGTGGAATCTGATTTCTTCTTGAATTAAATGATCTTTTAAAACTGTGATGATTTGTGAGAGCAAGACTAAATTCTTCAGAATTAAATGGAATTGAGGTAAATGAGGGAGAAAGGATGAAATGAGACATCATTTGCATATATACATGATAGCAAAGAGGAGCAAACGTTGGCGGCTTTTGCAGAACTCTGTTTATGTGAAATGGCTTTAGAAACTGAAAAAATGGAGTTCATTCAAACAAGCTGGGAAACATGGTATTTTCTTAGGTATATCTTTCTAGTAGAAATGCACCCTGCTCTGTGGAGTAGCCCTAACTCTCAGATCCAGGCCTAAGTTCAGTAAATAGGGAATTCACTATTGCAAAAACTGCAAGCGGTGGTATCTTGACAGGAACTATCTCAGTCCTTTTGTTTTCACCCTTTTTTCTAGCACTGTGTGGTAACCTTCTTTAAGTAGTTCTCCATCAGGTTTCTATTCCTTTGCACATTGGGTGTGGAGAAGAAGTAACATTTTTAGCTGCATGGTGTATGACTGAGGGATTGATTATGGTGTGTTGGTAAATGTTTAACAATCTAGTCCCCAGGTGTAGTTCCAACATGAATATGGGTTGAACTTTTCATTCAGGTGAATGAGGACAGTGAAATTGAAACAAGAAATACATATGTCAGAATATCACTGGTTTATCAATGGCTTCTTTACTGAATACTAAAAGGCTGTATTTTCTCTTTTGTGCTCTGCATGATTAACTGTTACAAAACATTTTAAAGTTTAATCTACATTACTAATGTTTTCTTTGCTTCATTAAGTTTAAACAATAAAGACCCAAAAGACCAAGAAACCAACAGCAATATACAGACCCTTATTTATAGTGTTTGCTGGCTCCTATGGCGTAAATATTCTACCATGGCCAATTTCAAGCTACATATCTGACATTGCTGAATGTGGAGATAGAAAGAGAAACACAGCAGTCCACCATTATATAGTATTTCCATCATATAGATACAAGAGAGGTAAATAACCTCAAGAGTGTAGATAATAGTTAAATGTGGTAAAAAATTAAGAAATTATGAGTTTTGAGTATATTTTAACAGCTTAATTGAAGTATGACAATATATAAAATTGTATATATTTAAGATGTACAACTTAATGTTTTGATATACGTTGTAAAATTATCACCACAATCAAGCTAATTAACATACCTGTTACCTTCACATAGTTACCGTTTTCATTGCCCTCCATTCCACATGTAGATTCAGCCTTGCATTCCATTGTATGGATGTGCCATACTTTACTATTTTTCATTAGTATCTTCATTGTTTCCAAAATTTCTCTCTTGTCAGCTACATTAAAAAAATGACACTTGGTGGATATGTGTGAGGATGGGCTATTTCAATTAAAAAGATCAACTGGCATGATTGCTACACACTCACACACACACACACACAGACACACACACCCTGAAAGAGCGAGCAAACTAGGACATCCAGGTAAACTAGTCATGAATAAGAAAAATCTGGAGAGAGTGAAACTAAAATGTTCATAATTCTTCATTTTATATGAAAGGGAACTGGAAGTTATTCTTTCCGATCATATATGTCCATATGCATAAATATAAATTTAAGAATTATTGTAGAGGCCGGGTGTGGTGGCTCACGCCTGTAATCCCAACACTTTGGGAGGCCGAGGCAGGCAGATCACGAGGTCAAGGGATCGAAACCATCCTGGCCAAAATGGTGAAACCCATCTCTACTCAAAAATACAAAAATTAGCTGGGCGTGGTGGCACGTGCCTGTAGTCCCAGCTACTCAGGAGGCTGAGGCAGGAGAATCGCTTGAGCCTGGGAGGTGGAGGTTGCAGTGAGCTGAGATCACGCCATTGCACTCCAGCTTGGGTGACAGAGCCAGACTCCATCTCCAAAAAAAAGAATTATTGTAGAGTATATTAATTAGCTAACAATTTAATATGCAGCTACAACCTTCCAAATTTACTTACTTTTTCAGATCAAAAAGCAAAAGCAAAACAATCATAAGCCATACAATAAAAAATAGAATTAAACAATAACAATAGATAAATATAAAATTCAGACCCAAATAGTAAGGTGAGAGATGATAAAAGATGGCTGAAAAGCAATGAGTAAATTATATAAATTTATCCTATTAAAAGTCAGAATCTCAGACAGGAATAAAAAGAAATGTCAAAAGTTAATTATTTTAGGTGCCATAATAATTTTATATAGAAAACTTGACCTTAATTTATAGTGCCCAGGGATGACCTGGCAACTTACTTCGAAATGATACAGAAAAATAATGAAAACTACTATGGCAAAATCTTAATAATTATTGAATCTACATGGTATATGTAAGGGTATTGTATTATTTATATTGTTCTGTATCTTAAAAAATTTTAGTGATAAAAAATTTGGAAAAAAAAGTTCCTTCAAAACCCCATGTAAATCAGTTACTTTTTAAAAAATTTTCCACACTATTATAAATTTTATAATTTATAGCACTGTATTTCTAAAGTGAATAACTGTAAGAGATTTCTAATACAATTGAAACAGATTTTGCTCTATTTTCCCCTCATGTAAAATAGAAAAATAAAAAATCAATGGCTTATTTAAATGTATGAAGCTAAACAAGACAGATTTAACAATGCTGCTTATGTAACACACACATAAAGTGAAAGAGTGAGATTAAAAATGAAAGGCTAGACATGCACTTTAATTCTTAAAAAACGCTGGGATTAGGAATCATACATGGGCTTCAGTTCCAGCACCATTGCTTTGTGGAGCTGTACCCATGGCTAAGTAACTATGTTGGCATCTCCGTTTCTTTATCCATGATGAAGGTCTCATGGTTCCTGCCTTCTTCAAATGTTTCCCTGACTATAAAGTGATATGACATAATTTAAAATGCTTTGGTAAACTGTACAATGTCTCATAGCATAACATAAGTACATATGGCCAGGGTATTAAAATTTCCAATTGGAAAATAGGCACTTTGAAATGGCCATCAGAACGAAAGTCTAGATACTGTTAGCTTTTGATGTTCATAGATTCTTTTCTCTGCTTAAAAATAGGAACTTCCTGGAAGAATTTCTAGAATTCTTTCCATTTTATTTCCTTATGCTATTTTGGTGCACCCTGCTACTGAGACAAATTATTTGACTTTTCTCAGTTTGTAAACCATGAAACTACTTAGGTAATGTAATGCTGCAACTCTTTGGGAAGTGAGGGATGGGAGAGAAAGAAGAGAAACATTCCTCAGAATACCCTAACTGTTGCCCAGCCTCAGAATTGTGCCGCCTCCTATGAATGTGGTATCTATCCTCCCTCTTGCAGTTCCAGATGAGCACACCTTCCAGTCCGTCTGCTGCCAACACCACCTACAGGGATCCCACAATAGCCATTTTCATTGGGCTAAACAGCACAGAGAGGCTATTGTCGGAGAGCAGATGCAGGAAAAGATTTTGCCAAATGGCATATTCTAAGGTGAGCAGGTTTTCACAAATGGAGCATTAATCACAATCCTGATACTACCAATTACGGAAGCAGACCAAGAATAAACCTGCAAATGAGAAGAGCCCTTTCCTCCCTTCTCAAATTAAGAAGGCAAACATATTGGAAATGCGAAAGGAAAACAGATTTGCTGAAAGATAGACATCTTGAGCAGAAAAAGCTTCACTTTTTAAAAAATAATAACAAACATTTTCTTATTTTTTTTAACTGCATGAATGGTCAGCAGAAATGCCTTTGAAGGTATAATTGCATTAATTTGTTACCTTATATATATTTATTTTATGGCATTATGTAGAACCTTGCTATCTAAAGTCCAGTTCTATGAACTAGTAACATCAGAATTACTTGAGAGCTTGTTAAAAATGCAGAATTGCTAAAGATTCACTTGGCTATTTGGTTTTTTGGGGGGTTCCATATGAATTTTAGATTTTTTTTCTATTTCTTTAAAAATGTTATTTGAATTTTGATAGAGATTGCATTGAATTTATAGATTGCTTTAGTTAGAATGGACATTTTAATAATATTTATTCTTAAAAAATAAATAGAACTATCATTTGGTCCAGCAATTCCACTTCTGTATATATAGCTAGAGGAAATAGAATGAACATGTTGAAAAAATACCTGCACTCTCATGTTATTGCAGCATTATTCATGATAACCAACATATGGAATCAAACTAAATATCCATCAATAGATGAATGGATAAAGAAAATATGGTATATATACACAATGGAATACTATTCAGCCTTAAAAAAAGAAAAAAAATCCAGTCATTTGTGGCACATAGGTGAGCCTGGAGGGCATTATGTTAAGTGAAATAAGTCAGGCACAGAAAGACAAATACTGTATGATCTCACTTATATGTGGAATCTTAAAAAGTTGATCTCATAGAAGTAGAGAGTAGACCGATGGTTACCAAGGGCTGAGAGTGAGAGTAAAGGAGATAGAGAATGGGGAGATGTTGGCTGAAGGGATCAAAGTTTCACTTCCATAGGAGAAATAAGCTCTGGAGATTGACTGTACAGCATGGTGACTACAGTTAATACTAATGTATTGTATAGTTGAAAATTGCTAAGAGTAAATTTTTTTGTTTGGTTTTTGAGACAGGGCTTCACTCTGTCACCTAGGCTGAAGTGCAGTGGCGTGATCTTGGCTAACTTCAGCCTCGACCTCCTGGGTTCAAGTGATCCCACCTCAGCCTCTCTAGTAGTTAAAACTACAGGCACATGCCACCATGCCCACCTAATTTTTATTTTTTAGTTTTGTATTTTTAGTAGAGACAGAGTTGCATCATGTTGTCCAGGATGGTCTCAAATTCCTGGGATCAAGGAACCCACCCAACTTGGCCTCCCAAAATGCTAAGATTACAGACATCAGTCAATGCACCTGGTACTAAGAGTAGATTTTAAATGTTCTCATCATAAAAAATGATAAGTATGTGAGGTTATGGGTATATTAACCAGCTTGATTAATCATTTCACAATGTATACATATGTATCAAAATATGTTGTACACCATGAATATACAATTTTTCATTTCAATTAAAAGTATAATAAAAGTGCAGAACCACAGGCCCCTTCTCATGTCTGTTATGAGAATCTGCATTTTACTCAGAAGATTTGTATTAAAGTGTGAAATGCACTACTCTAGAATATAAGCTTCTAGAGGGCAGGCATGTCACATCTTTCTGTGTTCATCCATATCATGAAGCACTTGCTAGTAATGGGAATCACTCAACATGCTGGGCACATGAAGAATGTTTGTTTACCATGCTATTTAACTTCAAGTATAGTACTGTTGCATGGAATTGGTGTTATTGCTTAGGGAATTTCACGTGGAAGAAAATATACTATGTGTTCACCAGAAAATAGTGCATAAAAATCTAAATTTCTCAGCTATCCTTGCAAAAATCAAGGCCATGCCCTGAGTCTAACCAGCCAACAAGGTCCAGATAGAATTCACAGTCACAGGATTTCTTGTGCAATCATTAGGACTGATTACACAATTCATGAGACCTAGGGTAAGATAAAATGTGAGGCTTCTTTGTCCAAAACTAACAACTTCAAGATGGTGACAGCAGAGCAACAAACCAAAAAAAAGGCTCTTCTCGGCAAGAAATGAACGGGTGGGGGCTGTGCTACAGTCCTCTGGTGTCACGCTTATCAAGCAGTGCCAGCTGCACTCTAGCACCTCTCTTCCCTGGCCCTGGCAACTCCTGAAACCATGTGTGAGATGGTAGCATGGTAAGGAGCTAGAGTCTTCGTCAGTCTATGTCCCTGAGTGACCATGGGGAGCAGAGCCCCTGCTAACACTCTTAACACTCTTTATATAGTAAATGAGAAATACTTCAGTTTCTGCAAACCACAGAGATTTCAGAGTTCATTTGTCACCTTCTTGTCATCTGGCCCGATTTTACTTATACATCAGAATTGTTGCCTATCATACATGAATCAAATTGAGACGAAGAGATTGAAAGACAACTGGGAGACTGAGAAAGCAAATATGACGAGTTGGTATGGAGAACAGAACTGAAATATTCAGGCTTGTAACAGAAAAATATTCAAGGGAAGATTGGAATTTTTATTTAGAGAAAGTTTGAAAAAAAAAAAGGAAAATAAAAGAAACTTCCACCTGATGTCTGCCTTTTTTCTTAATTAATGTGAAATAACTAAAACACCTGATAACCATGGAAAGTGAGCTTAAGAGTTTACGAAGATGCATTTTAAAATAACTGCTGTGGAAAACCTTCTAAGAGACCACCAGGAGATGAATAAGAGGATACGTACCAAAAAGATGAAGATAAATTAACCTTTGGGTGAAGTCGAGTAACCCAACTGATGGAGCCAGAGGGGATGGAAGGACAATGTGGCCCAATATCATGAACCTAAAAAGGTAGTTTGAGTTAAATTTTAAACAGTATCTATCATTTTGTAATTAAGAACTGATTTTTCTGTTAATGTAAATCATGACCATTTTGACAGTTTCAAGTAGGTTTAAAAAGTCACACATGGCGATTGTCACTTGGGAAAGGGCATCTGGCCACTTAGAAAGGTCTCCAAAAGTGGCATTTTCTTTGAGAAAATTACCACAGTGCAAATAATGATTGTTATCCCTGAAAACTCAAAAGTCTGATATTGTAAGGAAAAATCGGAATGTCTAGCAGACTAAGATAGCGTAATCACATTCTCTCCCTCTATCCGAACTACATAGGAAGCTAATTTAAAACTGTACTGCTAATTGACTATATTTGCCCCAAAGAAATGAAGATAATTGCAGACATTTATTAAGTGTTCCCTATGTGCCTGATACCATTCTAAATGCTTTACATTTATTTCTTGAAATCTCACAACAACCATGAAAGCAGGATTCTTGTTATCTTCATTTTCTCAGATAAGAATAGTTAGAGAGAGACTAACTTGTCCAAGGCTGCATAAGTAATAAATAGTCTATGATTTCAAATGTTTATGATTTCAAATGTTTGTTATGATTTCAAATGTTTGTCCTTTCTGTGGCATTGGGGTTAAGAGAAATAGTCTGATATCATACCATTAGCAAAAACAGACTACTCCAGTTGGTCCAGTCAGCTTAGCCTATCACTTTATGTAAGCTACAAGAGAAGCTGTTTTCTTATAAGGCTGCTTGGAGAGGCAGAATAACTTCATGGTTAAGGTGTGGGTGTTGGAGTCATACTTCTTGGGATCACACTTTTGCTCCACCAACTTCATCTTCCACAATTTGTGCAAACTACTGAATCTTTTTTTGTTCCCTAAACTGTAAAACATGGATCCCATAGAGTGGTTGTTAAAGGTAAGTGAGATAGGAAGACTGAACATAGCACTGGGCATATTAAGAACTCAATCAATGTTAGCTATTGTTGTTAGTGGGAGTAGAATCAAATAAAAGGTAATTTTTGATTATTTTATTAGGTCCATCTTATAATATTTTCAGCAAATGCTTTCTTTAAATATTTGTTACAACTGGCTTCCAAAGTTACAAGGAAGCCTTTCTGTCGGCAGGGCAAAGTTCTATCTCTTTAGCTTAACTATTCTGCAATCCTGCATCAGTTTTCTTTCTCTCCCTATCTTTCACTACTATCCAACATGAACACTTCAATCCAGCCCCTCAAACAAACCCCAGTGCCTTTGCTCATATCATTTCTCATCTTCATTCTAGCCCAGATCTCAGCGTCTTAACAATTCTCCTTGGAATACTGTGTTCTCCAGTAATGTCCTTCTCTTTTGAGCTTCAAGAACACCAATCTGCTAATATTTCTTATGTTGATTACTTTCTGTAGTATTTTCTCAATGTTTGCTTACAAATACATAGGAGAGATAAAGACCTCAGGCATCAAACACCACACTTCAAATTAGCTGATTAAGCTCTATTATTTGACTTGACCACTTTGAGGAAAAGATATTTAATGTGTCAAAATGTAAGAATAATTTTTAATCATCCAGTTTTATATACAAAAGAGACCTCAGACTCTTGCTTCATCCCTGCTGTCCAATACATTCTTGAATTCTATTCTATCTTCTGAGTGGAGTCAGGGATGGAGTGAGGCCAAGGAATACAGTAAATGTCTGCTCTGCCTGTTAATTTACAATAAAGAAAAAAATGTTGATGGCATCAAGGTCCCTGCAGTTAACATGGCTTTGTGAAAGCAGGTTTGTTAAAATAACAAGTGGCTTTCAGGAAGCGTTCAAATCCTATTTGAATTCTTTGTTGCCATTCATTGTTTTTGTTCTTTCTAGAAAATATATTTCATTATCTACTATGTGTTAAGGCTCAATTAGAGTTCCTCAAACTATTAAATGCTTAATAAATATTTACTTAAAGAAGAATGCATTGTATTAGGCAAAAAACACATAACATTCTAACCTCTAAATTAAAAATATCTGCACCTACGTGTCCACAGATAGATAGATAGATCTATATGGTGGCAGAGTAATTAAATTCACATTAATTTCTAAGAATAGACTCTTGAATTGATGCACCTAAAGTACTCTGCAGTATAGTCAGAAGAAATTCGACTAGGAATTATAATGTGTAAAAACCGAAAGTAAGCATACGCAATAAAAAATGTGTTTTAAAATATCACGTTACAGAAAAGGAAGGCAAAGCGATCGTTACAGCAGAGAAGATTGATGATTCTTTCCTCAGCTTAAATCTTTGTCGATTAGTACATCTATTTTTCTCCTAGAGATATGTTTGTTAGCATTAAATCACGAACCCATCCATACGGACAGGATATATATGTACATATCCTGGGACTTCTGGGCATTTGGGTTCTATGCTTGTCTCGAAGAATAATGGCTAAGATAGGTAGGGGACCATAAGTCACCTTGAGGCACCTGGTGCCCTCTCAGTCTGATAATGGCTCATACATTCTCGCTAGAGTAGTTAGTGGTGGCTTTTAAGAGAGTGTATTACTGCTTCTTCCCTTCAAATGATTCCTTCTTTCACTGTGTTGCTCTCTCACTTTAATTAGACTGACCACACACAGAGAGTGCTAGAGCAATGAAGAGTTCAGGGAAACTGTATGTAAAACAGACAGGCCCGAGAATGTGGGACTTAGAGCACCTCTACCAGGTGGCCTGGTAAATGACCGTAACATAGATGTCCAGGTCAAGGTTCTTCCTTGTAGTTTTGGAAAGAAATGACAAAAGCAAATGACCTCTGAGCAAATCTTTTATTTTTTTCCTGCTCCCATGGTCTTGTTTTTATGGCTCAGGTGCTTAGCCGGTGCGCTAAGGAGACATGGCTGCTGTTGAGCATAGCTCTCAAATCATCTCTTTCCTGCCCACAGCCAAACTGGTGGGCTCCATGCTGAACTGAAATGACCTGAGTACTCGACCTCAAATGACTAAATGCCACATGGAGCTAATGTATACTTTTGTTGGGTGTGAGTGGAGGATAGTTGAGTAGGCATGTGGCACACAGAGGATTGGGAGGCAGCTATTATACTCTATTTCCCAGGGCCTCTGGATTAAGTAGAGGTGGGTTAGGATTGACATGTTGAGGGTGATGTGGTATTCTTAATTTTGCACTGAGTAACAGAAGGTCTTTAACAAGTATAATCAGACCCAGTTTATGTGTCTTCCTAGATTCACTTGGCTCTGTCCAACCATAAGTCTTAGCTGCTTGTGCCATGGAGAGATTCTGGCCACCTGCTGTGTGAGCCTCCCTCAGGGTGAGGACTGGGCTTCGGCCTGGCTTCCATGGTACCTGCTGCAGAGGGAGCTCTGGAGGCTCCAGCATCCATGACTACCCCAACTACACATATTAAACTATGGCTGTTCACATTGCTTCCTTCTGAAATGAAATGGCATGCCTTAGGTCATGAGGTCTGACTTCCTCTGCAGCTTCCTGGAAGGACTTAGCAACAGAAGCAAGGAATAGAAGAAAATTAATGCCCTATGTGACAATTTTTGACTAGGTCCATTGTGAAAAATTAGAAAGTCTGGTAAGACTGTGAAGATCATATATAGAAATATTAAAAAGTTATGCCAAATTAACCAACTATAATATTAAAAATAGTTGTATCTCCTATTTTGATAAGTATACATTCAAAATAACAAAATGTAAAGAGATGAATCAAGCTACATTATTTATATGAATAAACATTGGTAAAATACTAAAGATGACTACATTTAGTAACTTGTGAAGCCTGTAGATATTCTGTTGATGGACTGGTGATGTTTCGATAAGTATTAAAAGTTAACATATATATGTAATTCATAAACTAATATAATCCTTATTTTTGCCTACTTTCAGAAAAATCACTAGTTATTATAATCAAGATTTTCATATAATTTAGGTTGAACTGATAATAGTACTGTAAAAGATTGAAATATGAAATATGATTTACTCAACTGTACAAGAATCCAGTGTATTTTCATCAAAGAAGTAATTTAAAATAAATGTAACAGAATGAAAAGTAAAATTATTTTTACTGATTTTTCAAAAATATTTTTCTTTTAAATAAATAATATAAAATTAGTTTTATATTTTTCTATTAAACTGAAAAAGCAAATATGAATTAATGCCATTGTAATTAATGGAATTATTAAATCAAATTGATTTAAGTAAACTTTAAAATATGTATTTCATTTTTAAAAAATACAATTAATTCATTAAACATTGTTATTAAAAAATCTATTCTGAAGGCAAGTTTTCAAACTTCATCTAGTTACCAATGTAAACAATTGACAACACACTTCACATAAGTTATATTCAGACTGACATAATATTCATACAAACCTAAGAGTAATATATTTATTGCTTAATACTGTAAAATGTCCTTCAAACTCCATAAGTCATTATTGTAAATACTGCATTATCTAGTGTTCCATTATTGGAATGCTAAGCATGTGGGCACTTCCAGTACATAGAATAGGTACCCAAAGGAAATGGAGACTCAGTACTTCAGGAAAGAATAGTTTGTCATGCAGCAGTCTGCTGTACTTCTGCTATCTGAGAAGAAGGCTTTAACAAGTTCACTATTTGTCTTTTCTCTGACCTCAGTGTTCCCACCGGTGGAATCATGTCATACCCTACAGCATATTCATCTTTGCATTAGCAGTGGCCCACCATGGACATCTGCACAAAAATGATACACAGGGTAAGAGATGTGGGGAAGCATTTCCCTGGGGCCTGTGTAGTATTTGTCATGAGAGTAACTGTTTGGAGTTAAGGGTTGCTTTTTGCCAGGATGTGGTAGATCCTGAGTGAGAGAGGTACCCCTGTATTTTGTAATAAGTGTGTGTGTGTGTGTGTGTGTGTGTGTAAGTTCTGCAGGGCCTTTAAAAAAACAAGACCCAGGTCAGGGGCCTCTCTTGCCCTGACCAATGAAATACTGGATGGGAATGAGGCCACAGACAAATTCCTTTCCTCCTTCCCACTGATAGACTATGCTGGTGAGGAGTTGTTACCCATGGCCTGCCCTCAAGTGACCAGTTGTGTGTTCATTATGGCACATCATAATGTGTCTGGCATCCCCCAGTCTCAAGACAGTCTCTTTTTCCTTCTGTGGAAAATTGACCTACAATCTTCTACTTAGGGTAGGAAGGGCAGCCATGTGGAAATACAGAGTTGGGTCTTTCAAGCAATCTTTCTCTCTATAGCAGAATCTTAATTTTTACTTGCCAAGGTACTTGGTACTACTGATTTCTGAATCCCTGGTGGGTTCTACATTGAAAATTGGTTTGATTTTCCATTTGTTTTTCACTGCCAGCTTACAATGTTACATTGTCATATCTACTAACTCAGTTACTACTCATCCTTTTGCTTTCCAACTTTCAAAAATTTGCTCCTATCCTCTCCTATCCTATTCTCTCTATCCTTTGTGCCTATGTTCATGCTTTAAAATTCCCATGACTGGAATTTTCAGTGAAGTTTCAGGAGATAGTGGAAATAGTTGTATGCGTTCAATCTGCCATCATTCATAGACAGTACGGTTTGTAATAGATATAAATTTAAAAAATTCTACATATCCACAGTAGGAGATGGATTAATTATTAGTACTTTCTTACTCATTTATTTGTTCGACAAATATTTTCCAAATCTCTACTATGTTCCTATTCTATCAGGTGCCATACTATATATGTGTGTGTGTGTATATAACTTAAATGTGTTGAAACTTTGTTTACAAAATTTTGATGTCTTTTCTATACTATATAGGGAGAATTGTGTCCAACAGAATATGAATCTTTAAGTGGGAGGCTGATCCAATGAACAGAACATAGTCTTGGTGTCTGAAAGTCTCAGGCCTAAATCTCAGCACTGATATAATTTTAATATTGTTGAAAAAAATAGGGCAGCAATATATATCGGGCAGGCTATATTCTTTGCAGTCTTAAGTACTTGGGTTGTAATCTAGGCTCTCACACTTACTAGTTGTATGACATTGAGCAAATTATTCACCTTGAATTATTTCAGTTTCATTATCTCTATAATAGGAATGATTAACCTCACCTCAAAATTTTGTCATAAAGATAAACAGAAATGAAGCATTTAACTTGCCTAGCATAGTCATGATACAAACAATATGTACGCATGGAGAAAGAACTATTAAAATATTAAAAGTGCATGTGTCTTGAAAGTGAGATTATAAATAAATTTTTTAGCTGCGTGACTTTGGAATAGTTATTTCACCTCTCGGAATCTCAATTTCCTTTACTATACAAATGAATAACAACAATAGTAATAATCATAATAATGCTTTCATAGAATTGCTGTGAACATTTGATTTATAAGGTTTTGAAAATAAGGAATTAGGACACTGCTTGTATGTACTAAGTGTTTAATATATATATATTATCCATTATGTTTTATTTTTATTTATTTTGCTGTATTTTGCCAATTTTCTATAAATGACCTGTTTTGTTTTCTTAATCTTAAAAAATAATGAACTTTATTGTTTTTAGAAGAAAATGCCCCTTCACCTGCATATTTCCAAGTGGGATATCAATTAAGAAGGTGGAAATAAAGTAGGATATCATTTTCACCGATTCTATCATACTCTAATAATAGTCGCTGAGTATAATTACAAAGCTTCAACAGAGACATCGTAAGTGCTAGGGAATGAATAAAAGTACATGCAACAAAGATGGTCATTTCCAACAGACTCACTTGTCCCTGAATATATCCTTGGGGTTTTAGAGGACAAGCACCATCATGAAATGGAGGATTTATAATTCCAACAGTAAAGTAGTCCCTTCAACTTGGTGCTGTTATACTTTTTGTAATCAGTGGAAATTCAATTAATCCAGTTAATTAAATATTGGTGAACCTAGAGTGAATTCTATTCATTAATGTTTCTGTGTAAAGACATACCAGACCACACAGTGCTTTCCATCGAAGCTCACAGATGGCTGCCCCATCATAGCTGTCAGATTTCTATGTTGCTGTTCCTAGAGAGAGATGCAGAGATTAAGACACAGTAAACCTGTGATTCCCAGCCTGGAGCCTACAGATATGATCCCAGGGGACCATGAGTTCTCTATAAGAGCTTAAAAATGGTTAGTTTCTATTTAGCTGGTAATATAAAAGCAATATAAGCTTCTAAATCTTCTGGGTGACAGTCTGAAGTAGAACATTGTCACACAGGTTTAGTGTCCACATTTTGTGGGGTGGGGGGGCTTACAATCATATTCAGGTAATACAATGCACTTAAGGTAGCCGTATTGACTTCACTGTTTTTACTGTCAGTGGTGAGAAGGTAAGTACCAGAAACAAGCTTCCAGCACTACTTCTAAACCAAAGTGTACCTAAAATTTTATCACTCTCCTACTTTTTGGGGTGCTTTACAAATGTTATTTAATTCTGACAACATTATAAGTAGTTATAATATTGTTGTCAGGTTCTGAAGTTCAGAGAAGTAAAGTAACTCTTCTAGTTCACACAGCTAGTCAGTGGTAGAGCTGAGATTTGGATCTATAACTGTTGACTTCAAGGTTGAGCTATTTCTAATATTACCTGTGATTATAAAGCTTAAAGGAACCAACCCAAATGTCCAACAACGATAGACTGGATTAAGAAAATGTGGCACATATACACCATGGAATACTATGCAGCCATAAAAAATGAAGAGTTCATGTCCTTTGTAGGGACATGGATGAAGCTGGAAACCATCATTCTCAGCAAACTATCACAAGGACAAAAAACCAAACACCGCATGTTCTCACTCATAGGTGGGAATTGAACAATGAGAACGCATGGACACAGGAAGGGGAACATCACACTCTGGGGACTGTTGCGGGGTGGGGGGAGGGAGGAGCGATAGCATTAGGAGATATACCTAATGCTAAATGATGAGTTAATGGGTGCAGCACACCAACATGGCACATGTATACATATGTAACAAACCTGCACATTGTGCACATGTACCCTAAAACTTAAAGTATAATAAAATTTAAAAAAAAAAGATCAGGTAGAGGAGGTATGTGTTGTGCTCCCCAAATCCCATGATCGTAATACTGTTGAAGCCTGTTTCCATCAATAGCTTTACAAACAAACAAGCTAGTGATCAGCTTGAAGAAATAACTACTTGATTAGCTGACGTTACTATTAAAACCTTTACTACTATTACTACTAGGAAAAAAATGCAATTGTGCCTTAAACGAAATGAAGCACATATTTACAAGCTAATTATATGGAAGAATTGTATATACTTATATACTATTTTAAAGAGAGGAAATTGAGACCAAATATATTAATACTAATTACATTTAATTTTTCTTAATATATTAATATATATTCTTAATATATTAGTAAATGTGAATGAGCATAACTCACCTACTAAAATAAAAAAATTCATATTGGCTAACAATACAAAATTCAACTCTATCTTCATATTGAAAGGCACAATTAAAAAGAGATTGAGAAAGGTAAAAAATAGAAATATATACCAGACAAATACAAATGCAAGAAAAGCAAGTGTAAAACTCTTGATATCAAGAAAGATAAAATTTGGCCAGGCGCAGTGGCTCACGACTGTAATCCCAGCACTTTGGGAGACCGAGGCGGGCAGATCACTTGAGGTCAGGAGTTTGAAAGCATCCTGGGCAACACGGAGAAACCCCCGCTCTACTAAAACTACAAAAATTAGCCAGGCGTGGTGGTGCCTGGCTGAGGCATGAGAATCGTTTGAACCCAGGAGGCAGAAGTTGATGTGAGCCGAGATTGAGCCACTGCACTCCAGCCTGGGGGACAAAGTGAGACTCTGTCTCAGAAAACAAAGAAAGAAAAAAATTTGAATAAAAAAACTAAAGATCTACATAAATGAGAAAATATATGGAATATTGGAAGATTCAATATTTTAAAGATATCCATTTTCTCCAAATTTATCTAATGAATCAATGCATTACTAATGAACATTCTGACCATCCTTTTTTTGTGTGTGGTAACTAACAATCTGAGTCTAAAATTATTTGAAAATGCAAATTACCAGAGTTAGCAAAAAAAAAAAAAATGAATAAAGTTGGGTGACTTAGGTTACCTGCTTTCAAGAATTAATAAAAAGCTATAATAACCAAGACTATATGGTTTTGATGTAAGGATATTCAACTTAATAGGCTAGCATTGAGAGACTAGAAATAAGTTTTATAATATGCAATGGATTAATTTGGACAAAGATGCCAATGAAATTTAATGAGGAAAGGAAAAGTACTTTCAACAAATGTGATCAAACGATCTTAACTCCTACTTCACACCATATACAAAAATTAATTTGAGATGGGTCATAGATATAAACATAAGAGCTAAGAGTACAAAGCTTCTAGAATGAAATCCAGGAGATACTGCTACAATGGCAACTAAATTTTAACATGAGTTTTGGATGTAGCAAAGAGTCAAGCCATAGCATAAAGGTTTTAAAAGAATAATTTCTTCTGTTGTCACTGAGATTTTGGCCTCACAAAATTAATCAATTAATTTCACTTCCCTATATTTTGTCTGGAAATCTTAGCAGCTTTGCACCAAGACTTATTCTTATTTCTTTTCCAAGTATAAAAGAAAAGTCAAAAGTCCTAATTCATTTTCCTAAGTCCTAATTCACTTTTCTTGAATTCTCACAAACCATCCCTTTGATTCTCTTTTTCTTGGTAAAATATGGTTTTTAAATTACATTGTCTACTTATTTTGTTTATTAATGTATTTGCTTAATAAATAAATGTGGATAAGATCTCTGCCTTCATAGCTGGCTCTTCCATCAATTTGCTACATGAACATAGGCAAATCTTTGTTTTCAGTTAGAACATCTGTTTTCAAATCTGAAAAATGATGTGTGCGGGTCTTAAGATCTCTAAAGAACTCTTCTAGATTTAAAATTCTACAAAACAATGATTCAATCATTTATTTCTATCTGGCATTCAGTACTTATATCTACATTGTGGAGATGCTTTGTGTTCTGTACTATATCAACACTTGGATCATCATGAAATCTACAATCAATTTCTTTTAGTTTTTTTGTTTATTGCAGCAAAACAGGCTTTACTTCAACCACCACTTTCCAATGAGTCAGTGTAAAGAGTTTCACAATTAACTATGTTTGGGAAATACTAGAAAGTGTGTAACACTGACTTAAACCACCCTCCTAGTTAGAAAATAAATTATATTACCATGATTCTTCTTTTTTTTTCTTACCTGATCACTAAGTTTTATAATTGAGTCTTTATAACAAAATAATTCTAAAATAAATTTTTCATCAGAGGCAACTTAGAAATGAATTTTTTTTTTTGCAGGGCTATGCATGCAGGGATTTTAACTCAATGTTAATCCTTGTGTTTGTATAATCTAAAGTTTGCTACAATGTTTTCTGGTGCATCATAAATGTTTCCACATTAGTATAACACATTGGGCAAATAATCAAAAGCAATCAGCCCAGGACAGGTAACCAGCTCAGAGCGGGCAATCAGCTCAGAGCCAGTGAGCAGCCCTGGGGTTGAGGAAATCAACATCAAGCTTCCCTAGAACCTCATTCACAGCAAAATGGCTGCGAAGCTCTGATGTATTTTTTGCTCTCACAGAATAAAAAACATGTTTGTTGTTTGGACAGCAGCCTTCTCAACAAATCTTTCAAAAAGAAATTCATTCATCTGAGAAGTGTCTGTTCATGTCCTCTGCCCACTTTTTGATGGGGTTGTTTGTTTTTTTCTTGTAAATTTGTTTGAGTTCATTGTAGATTCTGGATATTAGCCCTTTGTCAGATGAGTAGGTTGCAAAAATTTTCTCCCATTGTGTAGGTTGCCTGTTCACTCTGATGATAGTTTCTTTTGCTGTGCAGAAGCTCTTTAGTTTAATGAGATCCCATTTGTCGATTTTGGCTTTTGTTGCCATTGCTTTTGGTGTTTTAGACATGAAGTCCTTGCCCACGCCTATGACCTGAATGGTATTGCCTAGGTTTTCTTGTAGGATTTTAATGGTTTTAGGTCTAACATATAAGTCTTTAATCCATCTTGAATTAATTTTTGTATAAGGTGTAAGGAAGGGATCCAGTTGCAGCTTTCTACATATGGCTAGCCAGTTTTCCCAGCACCATTTATTAAATAGAGAATCCTTTCCCCATTTCTTGTTTTTGTCAGGTTTGTCAAAGATCAGATAGTTGTAGCTATGCGGCATCATTTCTGAGGGCTCTGTTCTGTTCCATTGATCTATGTCTCTGTTGTGGTACCAGTACCATGCTGTTTTGGTTACTGTAGCCTTGTAGTATAGTTTAAAGTCAGGTAGCGTGATGCCTCCAGCTTTGTTCTTTTGGCTTAGGATTGACTTGGCGATGCGGGCTCTTTTTTGGTTCCATATGAACTTTAAAGTAGTTTTTTCCAATTCTGTGAAGAAAGTCATTGGTAGCTTGATGGGGATGGCATTGAATCTATAAATTACCTTGGGCAGTATGGCCATTTTCACGATATTGATTCTTCCAACCCATGAGCATGGAATGTTCTTCCATTTGTTTGTATCCTCTTTTATTTCATTGAGCAGTGGTTTGTAGTTCTCCTTGAAGAGGTCCTTCACATCCCTTGTAAGCTGGATTCCTAGGTATTTTATTCTCTTTGAAGCAATTGTGAATGGGAGTTCACTCATGATTTGGCTCTCTGTTTGTCTGTTATTGGTGTACAAGAATGCTTGTGATTTTTGTACATTAATTTTGTATCCTGAGACTTTGCTGAAGTTGCTAATCAGCTTAAGGAGATTTTGGGCTGAGACAATGGGGTTTTCTAGATATACAATCATGTCATCTGCAAACAGGGACAATTTGACTTCCTCTTTTCCTAATTGAATACCCTTTATTTCCTTCTCCTGCCTGATTGCTCTGGCCAGAACTTCCAGCACTATGTTGAATAGGAGCGGTGAGAGAGGGCATCCCTGTCTTGTGCCAGTTTTCAGAGGGAATGCTTCCAGTTTTTGCCCATTCAGTATGATATTGGCTGTGGGTTTGTCGTAGATAGCTCTTATTATTTTGAGATACGTCCCATCAATACCTAATTTATTGAGAGTTTTTAGCATGAAGGGTTGTTGAATTTTGTCAAAGGCCTTTTCTGCATCTATTGAGATAATCATGTGGACATTTATGCAGCCAAAAAACACATGAAGAAATGCTCCTCATCACTGGCCATCAGAGAAATGCAAATCAAAACCACAGTGAGATACCATCTCACACCAGTTAGAATGGCCATCATTAAAAAATCAGGAAACAACAGGTGCTGGAGAGGATGTGGAGAAATAGGAACACTTTTACACTGTTGGTGGGACTGTAAACTAGTTCAACCATTGTGGAAGTCAGTGTGGCGATTCCTCAGGGATCTCGAACTAGAAATACCATTTGACCCAGCCATCCCATTACTGGGTATATACCCAAAGGACTATAAATCATGCTGCTATAAAGACACATGCACACGTATGTTTATTGCGGCACTATTCACAATAGCAAAGACTTGGAACCAACCCAAATGTCCAACAACGATAGACTGGATTAAGAAAATGTGGCACATATACACCATGGAATACTATGCAGCCATAAAAAATGATGAGTTCGTGTCCTTTGTAGGGACATGGATGAAACTGGAAAACATCATTCTCAGTAAACTATCGCAAGGACAAAAAACCAAACACCGCATGTTCTCACTCATAGGTGGGAATTGAACAATGAGAACTCATGGACACAGGAAGGGGAACATCACACTCCGGGGACTGTTGTGGGGTGGGGGGAGGGGGGAGGGACAGCATTAGGAGATACAACTAATGCTAAATGACGAGTTAATGGGTGCAGGAAATCAACATGGCACATGGATACATATGTAACAAAACTGCACATTGTGCACATGTACCCTAAAACCCTAAAGTATAATAAAAAAAAAAGAAAAAAAAAAAAAAAAAGAAATTCATTCATCTGGAAATTCTCATTTTGAGACCAGTATAGTTTAGTGGTATCCCCAAGCACAGATTCACTTATAAGTTATGAGAACTTCAGGGAAATATGGCATTAAATGCAGAAATAGAACATCACTGTAGGGATTCATGGTTCTATCACCTAAACTACATGGATCAGGGTAAGTTCATTCCAAGTAAACAAGTTTCTTATACAAGTTACAAATATATGGCTAATCACAAAATAATTTTAATATATTCTGCTGTATTTATAAATAATGACAAACTCCAGCAGGTATCCAATAAAAGCTGAGTTAATAATCTTGATATAGGAAACACAGCTCTTATTGTTGTGAAATAAGTCAAAGTGATGTAATATTGGTCATACAGGGTTAGCAATGGAATTGTAAAACTGTTTCTACAGCTGTGTACAGTGTGGATACAGAACTTTTAGTTTTGAAACATTTAAAAACTTGAAGTCATTTGATCTTATTCCCTATAGTCAATGATGTAACACATGCTAGCTGATGGGTTCTGATTCAGTAACTAAGATTATTTAAATGAGCATATTTGACAACTTTCAGAAGATTAATTCATTAGCATCTTAGAAATTCTGATTATTCTATAGATGTTAGTCATTATTGCTAAATAAATAACAATAATAATGAAATGTATTTATGGAGGCACATTGCTTCACCTGGGCTGCATGATGGCATTCTTACATGGAAGAAAACTGTCACTAGTTGCCCAGAAAACAGACTCACATTTGAAGTGTAATGTGCATAATTTTTCAAAAAGATGTGCTCTTGGAACAAAACCTTTAAAAGAGAAGGATGCATAATTGAGTAGAGAGAGGAGTTTAATTGTGATACTGGCCCTAAGATTCCTCAGTTGACACAACATGAAGCTCTGGAGCTAGAATAGTACTTCAGCATAGTCAAGCATTGGGCATAGGTGGCCAGTCTTTATACTGACACATCAAGTAGTCATTGGATGGATGCCATTGGCCGGGTAGCTTTCTGCAGTTGAGATAATTCCTGATATGGCTATGTCTGATGTCTGCTAACATTAATCCCAGCATCTGGTTATTCTTTGTAACCATAGCCTCGTTCTCTTGATCTAACTTCACTATTATGCTTGTAGGACTAAATATGTTAATCTCAGCCATCTATTCTCTACACACGTTAATTATAACACAATGTGGGCCATTTACTTATCATATTAATAACATTAAACCATCCTTTACATGAGAAAATACCTTAATATCTATGCATATTCAACCCCTTTTCCTCTTATCACCAGCAATGAATTTCTCCTGCTCTCTAGAAAATAAAAAAGTGGTTTAAATAATAGTTAAATGGTTAGGAGTTTAGACCTGAGATTTTATGCCTATCCTGCCTTATATTAGCTATACTTGTGAGCAAGACGGTTACCTCTCACCCAAAAAGAACAGCATATGTATCTACTATCTAGGATTATTGTAAATAAGAAAACATACATTTATGCCAAGTACTTAACATTAGGTCTGGCATAGCTCTAATTCTAAACAAATTAGACATTTTCTTATTATTAAAATTATTGTTATGAAATAATTTAGAAATCTGTCTAAATACTTAGATACCCAAGTCTATATAACGAGGGTGGCAAACTCAAATGTGTATGTGGGGACAATACAGATGAAGACAATGAGTAAAGCTGGCCATGTGCTTGACAAGTAGGAGTGGTAGCAATTGTGGAAAATGGTAGAGCACCTGTCCTCTCTAAAAGGGCACAATTACTCCGTTACAGTCAATGGGAATAAAGGCTCTGTGTTGCTGGATTCTCTGGATTTTCATGAGAATTTTCCCATTTAAAAGTGTTGGAGAATGCTCATGGTGGTTGACACCTGTAATCCCAGCACTTTAGGAGGTTGAGGCAGAAGGATCACTTGAAGCCAAAAGTTTGAGACCAGCCTAGGCAACAAAACGAGAACCCATCTCAAAAAAAATAATAATAAAAAATAAAAAAAATTAGCGTGGTGCGATGGCATGCTAGTAGTCCCAACTACCTGGAAGGCTGAGGTAAGAGAATCACTTGAGCCCAGAATATTCAGGCTGCAGTGAGCTATGATTATGTCACTGTACTGTAGCCTGGATGATAGAGAGAGACCCTGTCTTTTAAAAATAAAGTAAAAGTGTGGGAAATAAGTACAGATTTTTAAGAAACACTGTTTTCTATGTTCTTAAGTGTGAGAAACTTAAAACACATCTGTGACCCAGATTCAGCCCCTGGTCCACCCTTATGTTATTCACTGAATTTAGTTTATTCAACCTTTTGCCATCATCTTTCACTTACCAAATATTTGCTGAGCTGTGACTGTGTGTGAGAGACTCTGTGCTTGGGGTAGGTGAAGTCCTCATCCTCTTAGAGCTTGCTTTATAATGTGTGTATCTCATAGCAGTTTGTGTGCATGGTCGGTGCGGGGGCAGAGTCACAACCCCTGCCCCTGCACACAAACCACTATGCATTTTCATGAAGTCATAAAATAAGTCAGCTGTAGAGTAGAAACTCATATTTCATAATAATTCCCTCTCCTGTCTTATTTAGTCTGAATGCAAAATTCTTCCACAGCTGATATAGAAAGCATACCTCTCAACTTTTAAAATTCATCATACGTATTTTTCTAAATCTGTGACTCGGAAGGGGAGTTTATCTTCCTCATCGCCTAGGGGTAAAAATAAGAAAATGATTATGAATCATTTTTAGTTGATGTAAGAAATTTATATCACCTATTTTGTACAGCCTACAGAAATTGAAGTGGTTTTTATTGATGAATGATCTAGAGGAAAGGAAGAGTAATAAAATCTGCTGTTGCAAACATAAAAAAATTATGAAAGGACTTTAATGGATTATATCATATATGGAAAAATAACCAAGTATTAAAATTTGTTGCTCAGACCCACACAAATATAGTCAACTTACTTTTAACAAAGGCACAAAGGCAGTTCAATCAAGAAAGGATAGTCATTTCAGCAAATGATGTTGGAACAACTGGATGTCCACATGCAAAGCACTTTTCCAAAACACAGACCTCACACTTTATGTAAAAATTAATGCAAAATAGATCATAGATCTAAGTGTAAAATAAAAATCTATGCAATTTCTAGGGAAAAATAGGAGAAAATCTAAGTAACCTTGGGTTTGGTGATGAGTTTTTACAAACAACAAAAAAAATAATCCTTTAAAGAAAAGAAAAAAATAAAACAGTGGTAATTTGAACTGGATTTGTTTCCTAGGGCTGCCATAACGAAGCATCACAAACCAAGTGGCTTAAATAACAGCAATCTATTATCTCATATTTTTGGAGGCTAGAAGTCCAAAATCAAGGTGTTGGCAGTCCTATCCTCGCTCTGAAGCTGCTAGGAGGCACCCTTCCTTGCCTCTTTCTAGCTCCTGGGAACCCTCTGGTGTTTTTGGCTCATAGATACATCACTCCAATCTCTCCTCCAGGGTTACATGGACTTCTTCCCTGTCTGTCTGTATCCAAATACCCCTCTCCTTTTTCTTTTTTTCTGAAACAGAGTGTCACTCTGTTGCCAGGCTGGAGTGCAGTAGTGCAATCTTGGCTCACTGTGACCTCCGTCTCCCGAGTTGAAGCAATTCTCCTGCCTCAGCCTCCCGAGTAGCTGGAATTACAGGCACCTGCCACCAGGCCTGGCAAATTTTTGTATTTTTAGTAGAGATGGGGTTTCACCATGTTGGCCAGGATGATCTCAATATCTTGACCTCGTGATCCACCCACCTCAGCCTCCCAAAGTGCTGGGATTACAGGTGTGAGCCACCATGCCTGACCACTTTTTAAAAAAAAAAAAAAGTAATGATGTCAGTCATTGGATTTAAAACCCTGCCTAATCCATTGTGACCTTATCTCAACTTGACTACCTCTGTAAAGAACCTATCTCCAAACAAGAGCATACTCATAGATACTGGGTATTAGGACAACCCACAGCATGGATTATATTAAAATTTTAAAATTCTGCTCTGTGACAGACACTGCTACAAGAATAAGAAGATAAGCCCCAGATTTGAAAAAAAAAAAAAGTTTAAAAAACACATATCTGATTACATATTGTATCGCAAATATACAAAGAACTTAATTTAATTTAATTTTTTATACTTTAAGTTCTAGAGTACATGTGCACAATGTGCAGGTTTGTTACATATGTATACATGTGCCATGTTGGTTTACTACACCCATTAACTTGTCATTTACGTTAGGTATTTCTCCTAATGCTATCCCTCCCCCCACCCACCCCACGACAGGCCCCGGTGTGTGATGTTCCCCTCCCTGTGTCCAGGTGTCCTCATTGTTCAATTCCCACCTATGAGTGAGAACATGTGGTGTTTGGTTTTCTGTCCTTGCGATAGTTTGCTCAGAATAATGGTTTCCAGCTTCATCCATGTCCCTACAAAGGATGTGAATTCATCCTTTTTTTATGGTGTATATGTGCCACATTTTCTTAATCCAGTCTATCATTGATGGACATTTGGGTTGGTTCCAAGTCTTTGCTATTGTGAATAATGCTACAATAAACATACGTTTGCATATGTCTTTATAGCAGCATGATTTATAATCCTTTGGGTATATACTCAGTAATGGGATTGCTGGGTCAAATGGTATTTCTAGTTCTAGATCCTTGGGGAATCGCCACACTGTCTTCCACAATGGTTGAACTAGTTTACAGTCCCACCAACAGTGTAAAAGCGTTCCTATTTCTCCACATCCTCTCCAGCAGCTGTTGTTCCCTGACTTTTTAATGATCGCCATTCTAACTGGTATGAGATGGTATCTCATTGTAGTTTTGATTTCCATTTCTCTGATGGCCAGTGATGATGAGCATTTTTTCATGTGTCTGTTGGCTGCATTAAAATACAAAGATAAGAAAACAAACAACCCAATTAAAAAATGGCAAAAAGTATGACAAAATACCTCACCAAAAAACATATACAAATGCCAAATAAGCCTATGAAAAGATGCTCAATGTCATTTATCATTAGATAAATGCAAATTAAAACAATGAGGAGATGCCACTATACATGTAGTAGAATGGCTAAAATTAACAAGATAAAACTGACAGTACCATTTTCTGGTGAAGATGTGGAGCAATAAGAATTCTCATTCATTACTGATGCAGATGCAAAATGACACCACCACTTCAGAAGACAATTTGGCAGTTTCTTACAAAACTAAATATAGTCTTACCATATGATCTAGGAATAGTGCTCCTAGGTATTTGTACAACTAACTTGAAAATTAATGTCCATACAGATGTCTGCATGCAAATATTTATAGTAGCTTTAATAAAAATCACCAAAAACTGGAAGCAACCAAGATGTCCTTAAACAAATTGCTGCAAAAACTGTGGTATACCCATACACCAGAATATTATTTAGCAATAAAAAGGAAATGAGTTATCAAGTTATGCAAAGATGTGTGTGAGTCTTAAATCCATATTGCCAAGTTCCGGAAGCCAGTCTAGAAGGCTACCTACTGTATTATTCCATTTATATGATATTCTGGAAAAGGAAAAACTATAAGGATAACAGAAAGGTCAGAAGGGGATTGAATACAGAAGACTTTTTTCAGACAGAGAAACTATTCTGTATAGTCCTGTAGTAGTAGATATATGATGTTATGCAATTGTTAAAACCCATAGGACTTTACAGCAAGCAAAAGTCCTGATGTATGCAGATTAAAAAAAAATCATTTAGGAGATTAGGGGAACCCAGGATAGAGTGCAAACTGTGACAAAGGAATCTAACTGTATTACAAACGTATGAATCTTTATTGAAGGAAATAATGGGAAACGGTGCCAACAAAAGTAACTTTGTAATGGGTGAAATCTAAAGACTAAAGGCAAAAGTACCTGCACAAAAGCACTGTAATTTAGTTGAAAAAATTGTTGCCCATGGGGCTATCTGTTAGCAATATGATATTGCCATACATGTACCCTGATGGAAAAATTAAATAAATGAATGGCAAATGGTGCAAGCCAGGTTTCTCATTGTTAGAGTAAGAAGTTATAGACATACAAGGAGAGAAGTCTAGAATGATCCAACTCTAACAGATTAGAGTTGGATACCTCAGTATAAACTCATGTTTGGATTAATATAGTACACATGAATATTTTATACATACATATGTTATTAAACACATATGTATACACATGCACTTATTTTCTTGCTCTGTCAGCGAGGAAAGCTTAGAAGCAATGATACCCAGGACCAACCAGCACACCTAACATACAGATGCTTGTTTTTAATACAATTTTCTAATAAAATGACTTAGGGCTCTTTGCAGAAATGATTGATTCTAAGGTTCTGGCAGAAAATATACAAGATGAAGTTGGAGCACCTTATATTGTCAAAATTTAAGAAACTATGCAGGCACAAAAGTGAAATACAGTGATGGAGGTACATCAAAAGGACACAACAGCCACCTAAAAGAGCCCTCAAAGATCAAAGCTGGAATGATGTGATTCACAAAATAAAGTAGTATTGGATTGTAACAAAAGTAAAAAATGAGTATATGTGAGTCTCTACTGATATAAATAAATTATTGAGTAAATAGTTAAATCTCTATTGGGGGTGAATCCACAAATCTCTCCTGCATAACTTTCTACCTTTTAAAGTATATGCTTCTTATAGTAACTTCCTTGCAAAGACTAGAGTGTGGAGAGGAGGGAAAAAGAGTAACTTTACAATGTAGGAACCTAATAGTACCTCAGCCAGAAGATCAAGGTTAA
This sequence comes from Symphalangus syndactylus, assembly GCF_028878055.3. Lineage (NCBI taxonomy): Eukaryota > Metazoa > Chordata > Mammalia > Primates > Hylobatidae > Symphalangus > Symphalangus syndactylus. The sequence continues at coordinate 41,567,181 of NC_072429.2, forward strand.
CATTCATATAGACAAGTCATGTTAATAGCGTATACTCTAGATATGATATGATGAAAAAGGCACTTTATCTCTCTGGTCTTCCTTCCTAACCTATAACCCCAGTCTAATTATGACGTAAACTCAAAGAAATCTCAGTTGAGGAACAGTCTACAAAACACGTGACTACTCCTGAAAACAGTCAAGGTCACCAAAAACAAGGTAAGTCTGAGAAATAGGTACAGCTAAGAGAAGTTACAGCTAAGGAGACATTATGACTAAACGTTATGTGATATCCTGGTTGGGATCTTAGAACAGAAAAAGATTAGGTACAACTAAAGGAATCTGGATAAAGTATGGAATTCAGTTAGTAGTATGAGTATTGTTTCATTAAATTATATCAAAAGAGCCATACTGACGTAAGGTGTTAGTAATAAGGAAAATCTGGTGTAAGATACATAAAAACTCTTGGAAATTTTTGTGTAAATCTAAATCTACATCAGTTCCCCCTTATCCATAGTATTACTTTCTGTGGTTTTAGTTACACATGATCAACCATGGTCCAAACATTTTAAATGGAAAATTAAGAAATGAGCGATTTATAAGTTTTAAATTCCATATTATTCTAAGTAGTGTGATAAAATCTCACTCCATCCCTTTTTCCAGCATATTTGTTAGTCACTTAGTAGCTGCTTTGGTTATCAGATCAACAGATCACAAGATGAAGGGAGAGAACAGTACAATAAGACATTTTGAGAGCAAGAGACCACATTCATATAACCTTTATTACAGTATATTGTTATAATTATCCTATTCTATTCTATTATTAATTATTGTTAATCTCTTACTGTGCCTAATTTATAAATTAAACTTTATCATAGCTATGTATACATAGAAAAAATACATAGTATATGTGGGGTTTGGTACTATGTAAGCTGCATAGAAATGAAATGAATGCAGTTTCAGGCATGAACTGAAGGTCTTGGAATGTATCCCCAATGGGTAAGAGGAGACAACTATATTTTAAAGTAAAATGTGTTTTAAAAATGTATTAATAGTTCAAACATGTTTACAGGAGAATACAGTTTAGTGTAACAATAAGAAGTTCTGGCCAGGCGCGGTGGCTCACGCCTGTAATCCTAGCACTTTGGGAGGCTGAGGTGGGCAGATCACCTGAGGTCAGGAGTCCAAGACCAGCCTGGCCAATATGGTGAAACTCGTTTCTGCTAAAAATACAAAAAGTTAGCCAGGTGCTGTGGCTCATGCCTGTAATCCCAGCTGAGGCAGGAGAATCACTTGAATCCAGGAGGTGGAGGTTGCGGTTAGCCGAGATCGCACCATTGCACTCTAGCCTGGGCTACAGAGTGAGACTTCGTCTCAAAAAAAAAAAAAAAAAAAAAAAAAAAAAAATTCTATGTCGTCAGTCAAATCTCATTTTCCTTGTTTATTTTCAGCTGGAAATAAGGTCCTAGTGGTTTATTTAGAGCACTTAAAGATTTACTGATGAAAAAGAGTGCTTCTTGAGAGGTATTTTGAGAGGAGTTAGGTATGTGGGTTGTGTGAGATGATCTGAGTTTGAATTTCAATCCGACTCAACATGACTGGGAAAATTACACATCATCTCTGAGCCTCAGTCTCCTTATCTATAAATTGGGGCTGATAATAGCATCTACCCTATGGAATTGTCATATTGCTCTAATGAAATAACATGTAAAGTTCTCAGTATAATTTAAATTGGCACACAGTAAATCCTGAAGAAAATAGCAACTGCCATGAATATGGCAAAGGATAGTATAACAAGCGTAGTGGTAAGTAGTGTGAGCTCTGCAGGCATCCTAGTTTTGAATCCCAGTTCCACCCTTTCCTAACATTTCAACCTCGGGTGTGTTTCTCATCTTTCTGTGCTTCAGTTTCCTACCTTAAGACAGTACTAATAATAGCATCTTCCTCACTGGGTTGTGGTGGAGGTGAATTAGCAGATGTAAATCACTTAGAAAAGTGACTGGCACATGGCAGCAGGTGCGTCTATATTAATTATAATTATTATAGAGGTACCTGCATGAAAAGACCTCCAGCCAAATGGCTAACTGGTTTTGCTGGGACTGAGAAGTCAAATCAAATTTATTTTGAAATCTGTGTGCTCAGAGCCGAAAATACAGCAATCAGTCCTCAGCCTCTTGCACCTGGGCAATCATCTAAAGATCTGTAGAGTGGAGCCATTTTCAGATGTTTCTTGGCATTTACTTAACACTGTCATAGACTATCCTTTTAAAGCTTTACTGGAAGTGTTTAAGATCTCTGCCACTTGAAGGGTGACCTGACATTCTACATGTTTGTTGGCTGTAACCTTGGAACCTGATAAGGTCTTCAGAGGGAAACCTGTGTGCTAGAGGTAATCTCTACCTCCTACTAAAGTCTAATTGTGCAGAGATTAATGCTGGAGGGTTTTGTTGCTGTTGTTGTTTTTGTTGTTTTCATGCTGGAGCTCTAGCTAATACCACTTAAAATGATTTTGTTTTTACTAATTACATCATGTTTGAATACACTTCACTTACAAAAAGTGATTGTTTTAAAATGTACCATGGACCAGAGTAGTTCATTTAAGATAAGCTTTTCTGGAATCTACTGATTGCCAGTTTTGACCCAGATAATGCAAAAGTCAAGCTTAATTCTGCTGTTTGAGGAGATTCAAGGGAAACTGGGGTGGGGCGGGGGAGCTTCAGGGATGGAGAACTCTGGAGGCAGTATCTCTATTCTTAGTGCTATCTTTAGGATAACCTCAAAAATAAGCGTCTTCCCTAGTCCTATTCCTAATTCTCAACTCCCAACATTATAGTATTTAGCTCCCCTTTGTAGTTATTTCCCATAGTAATGCCATCTTCTGAATGTGTCTCAGACTGATAGTATGAATAACAGTACTGTGGTCCCTTGAGACAGGGAAGAAGACAAAAAGTTGAATCATCAAGGCCGTGGCTTTTGATTATATAGACTCAAGTTTGACTCCTGTTTCTGACCATTACCAATTGCATGACCCTTGGAAAGTATTCTAAACCCCAGTGTTCTTAATGCCTACCTCAGAGTTGTTGTGAAGATGAAATGGGACCAGGATAAGTGAAATGCATCTCACAGTGCCTGGCACATAGTAAGTTTCAATTTAAATTAGTTTTCATTATTAAAATATTGGTAATAATTATATTGAATGCATTCTTTCCCTCCTGAAATAAATTCTTCTAAGGAATTATTCTCAAATATCTTTTAAAATTTTGAAGAGTTTAGATAAAACCTCTACTCTTAGTTAAGAAAATTCCTTGATATAGAAAGTAATATTAGCAGAATCCAAACCAGCCACTTTCATACTGACTTAGTGGGGGCCAGGTTAGGATTGAGGGTAGGAGAAAGAACAGAAAGTTGGGATTTAAATAGCTGAATTTTAGGATAAACTCTACCTTCATTGTGTTAGTTTGGGCAAGTCATTTAACTTCTTGGATTTGTTTTCTAAAGTTGAAGAATAGGATTCCTTTCTCCCACTTCCAGAGTATAATTTCATTAGACTTCAACAGATAGAGGCCCTTCCTTTAAATAAAATAATAGAAAACAAAGTCTTGAGTTTGTAATCATCTTTTGCCTCCTTATACATATTGTTTAGCATTTCTTGCCCGCTGTGATTGATGAAATTTAACGTACAGAAAAGAGTCATGGCAAAAATTCTTTCCCAGTCTATTGTGAGGTTTGCTTATTATGTCCCTATATAGCTAAAATGATTGAGCTAGTATTTTCTCTACTGAACCTAGATAGAGTGTTAAAAACAAAAAAACAAAAAAGCAAAACTACTCCCCAGTCATGTTGCAGAACTTTGTATTCATGAGAATGTAGTGATAATTTTATAGCATTAGCATTTATTAAATGCATACTATCTGTCAGACAATGTGCTAAGCACTTTATCTGCATTAATCCTCACAATAAACACATGAGGAATATATTATTATTATTCCCATTTTATAGATGAGCAATATGCTTGGAAAGATGAATAACTTTTGAAATTCAAACACCTAGAAAACAGTAAGCTAGATTTTAAACCAAGATCTTTTTGACCGTGGCAGTTTTACTTCTAACTACTTGGTTTCTGGAGACTCTGGAAATTAGTAAAGAAAGTGAAAAAAACACCACCTTTCCCCCACCAAACAAAAATTAAAAATATAAAGATATCTTATGTAAGAGCTTACTGAATGTAGTGACGGTTTTTAGCTGAACATACATAATTAATTTCCTCTCAAATCAATTTAACATCTAAATAATACAACACCAGCTAATGGGCTCTCAGCTGGCCAAACATTAAAAGATATATTGCCCCATATACTCATCATAAAGAATTAAGATGAACAACTTGCCTGGTTACATAACATTGTTGTACAACATAAATAAACGATTCTCTCGCTTTGGCAATTGTTCTGTACTGTTCTAAGTTTTGCTAAATCAGACTTCCTTCTAATCTAACAGATGCCAGCAGTTTAAAAGCAGTTCAAAAATCCTTATTTATATCTGGTGTTCAGCTTTGAATAAAATGGGCCAGCAAATGCAGAGGGAGAGGGGAGAAAAAAAGCATAACTTAAAAATGGAATTTATTTCCAGCCTTCTAAACACAGATTTCCAATAAACATCCACTTAGAGAACCATTTCATTAAGCTAACTGCAGCCGAAAACAAGTTCCCTGATGTTTCTTTGAGCATTTTATTTTCTAAAATGAATCATTACTTTCTATGTTTTGGCTTGACAATCTTTCCCCCCCAGTTGTGTAATTTTACATTTGCCACTCAAATTGCTTGTATTTCCGGAGAATTGTTCCAAGATATTTATGCTTTGGAATGAGACTGTTAATATGGTGGCATGAGTTCGGAGAAGCTCCCAAACCACTAAGGTGCATTGCTCTGTCTTTTAAAAAACTGGAGAGGATCTTGACTTCCTCATTCCCATTAAAGTTTAGCAGCCCCTTAAGGCTGATTCTAGGGGTGGCTGAAATGAACTTGTAATGGGGAAGATGGAGAGCTGTGGCCTTAAGAGGAGGCAAGAAAAATGAAAGCCAGAGTTTTTGAAACTCTCTTCCATCTATGGTTTGGTAAACAATCTAGATATTTGGAAACTCATTCTTAACCATCCCACCCCTAAATGTAAAGATGAACCTTCACTAATGAAGATCCAATAAAAAGTGAAGAAAATTGAAGCAAAGTATTGATGGGAATATTTTCAATATACAAACACTATATATGCAAATGACACTTAAGAATAACTGTCTCTGCCAGGGCATGGTGGCTCATGCCTGTAATCCTAGCACATTGGAAGGACGAGGTAAGCAGATCACCTGAAGTCAGGAATTCAAAACCAGCTTGGCCAAAATGGTGAAACCTCGTCTACTAAAATACAAAAATTAGCCAGGCATGATGGCAGGTGCCTGTAATCCCAGATACGTTGGCTCATGCCTGTAATCCTAGCACAGTGGGAGGCAGAGGCAGGGAGATCACCTGAGGTCAGGAGTTCAAGACCAGCCTGGTCAGAATGGTGAAACCGTCTCTACTAAAATACAAAAATTAGCTGGGCATGTTGGTGGGTGCCTGTAATCCCAGGTACTCAGGAGGCTGAGACGGGAGGATCGCTTGAAACCATGAGACGGTGGTTGCAGTGAGCCGAGATCATGCCACTGCACTCCAGCCTGGGCGGCTGAACGAGACTCCATCTCAAAAAAGAAAAAAAAAAAAAAGAATACCTGTTTCAGAAGTCAATTTCTCCCATTACAGTTTGGCTTTTGTATCTTTGGTTAAACAGAGAAAGTCAGAGAAAATATTCTATTTAATGTCTTAAATGTAGTTATATTTCACACTTGATAATAAGCACAGGAGATTATTGTATTAAGACACTCTCCTTGTAGTAGCTACATATTCATTCTACTATTCAAATGGTTAGGCACAATAATGATAAATACAGTAAGCAAACCCTAGAGTCATTTTGAACATTTACTCTATACCTGGTTTGGTGCTCAGATAATAAAAGTAAATTCAATCATTTCAACTTCAAGGTAGCCATAAAAATGAGTATTATTATTAACAACACCAATGGTTAACATTTGTGGACGTCTTACCTTAAAGCAGACAATATGCTAAACACACTGGGTGATTACATCACTTGATCTTTACAAGTAGCTTTTTGTATCAGTATTAAAAAGGCTATTCTTATTCCTGAGGATAACAGCTATCATTTATTTCATGTCTACGAGACTCTTGCACTTAATTTCTGCCATATCTAATCTTCATTACGAATCTGCAAGGTAGATATCATTATTTCCTATTTTAGGGATGAGAAAGTTTAGCTTTAGAGAGGTTAAACAACTATTCTAATATGACATAGCCAATGGACTTAAAAAATTAATAGCTATTATTTATTGAGGATCTGAGACAGTATTTTAACCCAAGTCCATACAATTCTAATTTGGATGCTTATTCTACTGTATTGATCCTACTCTTTCTCATTTGGAATAAAAAGCTGTAATTGTTAAGTAACTAGATTTTCACACAATGGACATATAAATAAGGCTTTCCACTTGTGAGGGCAGACATGTTATCTCTGCTCATTCCATGTGGGAACACTGTGAAACATTCATGGGTCCACATAATCCATTTTCTTTGCAGGTGTTGTCATTTCTGTCTTATTTCGTGGTAGATACAGCCAGATAAGCTGCCAGTTTTAACCCAGGCAGATAACATGCTTTATCTTAGCGCTACAGGGTCACTTATTGAAAGTGTAGGAGTTCTAGCATGCACTGCTTAAATTGGTTGTGCACAGAAACAAATATAATAATCACTAAAGGGTAGGGGCTATCTATGTCTGACCACCCACTGTACTTCTGCAGAAACCTCTCCCTCTAAGAGACATACTTCTCCATTTATAGATTACATGGGTTTTGGAATGGGAGACTGGGCTTCACTTCCAGGTCTGAGAGATAAATAGTTGATCTAGTTCTAATAAATAAATTTACCACATTTCCATGCCTAGTGATTTATTCTGAGTTGGACATTTGAACCTAGCAGAAGCCCACTAATCATTGGATTGCTAAGAAAAAGGGTATGCTTATCTAGCTGATGTTGTAAAAGCTGATAGGATATAATCCTGATTTGCTAGTTACCAGTTTTGCTACTTCTCAGAGAGAGCCTGAGAATGGAGCCAACAAAGAAGAATGGAGAATGGTGAGATAGAGTGAGAATTCTGATTTCATCATTTGAGCATCTAGATACTGCTGTTCCTAAAGGTAAATACCTCAGGATTCCATTACGTAAAAAAAAAAACCCATTTCCCCTACTCCACCCCCCGCCATCACAAGCCAGTTTTGGGTTGCTGTCATTTGCAACTAAAATTATTCTGAGTAATCCTGAAATCTGCAAAATATACAGAAAAATGTAGCAATCTGTTTTTTTTTTTCATGAATCAATCTGCACCACATTACTAAAAGGTTCTACAAGAAAGCCAAGGTCTAAAAAGCACATCTCTGTTCTTTCTTTTCCCATCCAGACAGAAATAGTAGATTAAAATACAAACATTTCATGACTACCAATACATAGACACTCACATGAATATATATGTAAATAAACTGTCATACAGAGTTGCATGATTTTTTAGTTAATGCACGCCATACATCACTACTCTGTTTAAATTTACGATTGAGGAGAGTGTATTTCTTTTTAACAACATGAGCAAAGAAATTATTTCCAGTTGCAGTTTTACCAATTGCTCTCAATTGTGACATTTATCTTCTAGCCCAATCAAGTGTAATTTACCAGAAAAACTGCAGAATGTTTCTGTATTTAAAATGTGTGAGGTTTTTATAACAATTCCTACCCCCTCAAATTTTCCCCATGACATAGGGAGGGGGCCAGCATGTTTCAAACAAACTCATCAAGGTATAATGTCTCCCCTGAACCTATCTGTCACCAAAATAAGAGAGCCAATTGCTAAGAAGTCACTGGTTTGGTTCACAGTAAATCAATCAAAATGGCTTGAAAGTTTAAGGCTCTGTCTGATTTCAGATATCTTAATGAAAAACGTGTGTTGATGTAAGATAAGCCAATTATTCATTTAGTGATTGAGATACAAGAGGGCAGTAACTATTATTCTGGTCTGATGGGACCTTGGGCTTCTAATCCAGCCATTGCCAAACCCTGGGCTATGAATCATTGAAAATCCACGATGAAGTTTTCACCATGAGGTGGCAAAATAAGAAAAAGCAATGTTAAATACTGAAGTTTTTTTTTTTCTCAAAAACTAAATTTGTTCCATTAAAAAAAAATCCTCTTTAATTCAAGAATATGTCCTTCTAATTTTTTGGGTTAATGTGTTTCTTTTCTTTGATAAAACAGCAGTGACATTAAATAATAGTTTCAAAAAATGAATTTAATTGAAAAACTAAAAATTGGCAACTCTATGTTTTTTACATTTTCATTGGCCTGGCAAGTAATTACTGTTCTTGGCAATAATGATAATGTTAATTTTAGGCACTAGAATTTGTGAAATGCTAGCCATTTGGCAAGCACTGTGCTAAATGGTTTGTGTATTTAAACCTGGCCTTAACATTACCACATAGAGGCGATTATTATTGCCATTTTATAGGTGACGAAACTGAAGCCTCTGTAGGTTAAGGAGCTGGCCTAAACCACACTATCACCAAGTGAAAGAACTCAAATTTATGTGAACAAAAGGTCTTGTTCGTAAGAACTTTACCATGCCTGTCATTCAAAATGTGAATCTGCTAGATCAGCGATGATAATGGTGACATCGTTTTGAACCAATTTGGGAAAAGAAACCTGGCAATGATGTCTGGTAGATACTGAAATGAGAATGGAGGAAAGAATTTATTAGGTTGATGCAAATGTTATTGCAGTTTTTGCCATTGAAAGCAACGCCAATTGAAAGTAATATCAGCCTCCTATTCTGGAAGCCTTTCAGATACGACAATGCATAGACTGACAGAATCCAAAAGGGTTGCAGAAACTGAGAACTCCTTGTTTATATTATTGGTTTAAAAAAGTGGTGACAGAGTAAGTGTTCTGGATAATTTGAATAGCAGGCTCCCATTACTCTGCACTGCCTACTGTGTTACACTGCTGCAGCATTTTTGTTCTGGGTCAGAGAGAACAGGGCCACTCACGGTCAGATTTTCTCTTACTCCTCAGAATAATTACTCTTAGGTATATTTCCTCAACTCTAGAAGATCTTCAAATATCTTTCTTTGCTTACCAGTCCAGGCTTTTACTATTGATAAGAGTAAGACAATCACTCTGGGTAGGGCAAAATTAACCAGAATATACCCCAAGGGTAGAAGAAAGGTTCTAAGGTGACCTCCATGACCCTTACCCCCTTGTGTTCCTTGGCTGGACCCCTCCCCTTGATTGTAGACAGCACCTGTGACTTCTGGCCAATTGAATATGGCAGGTGTAACAGCGTGTCACCTCCATGATTATGTTATGTAAGATTCTAACACTTGTCCTGTTTGAACTGTCTCTCTCTCCCATGCTGGCTTTTAAGAAGCAAGCTGTCATGTTGTGGGCTGTCTGTGGAGAGGACCACAGAGTAACTGAGAGTGATGTCTGCTTAACATGTAGCAAAAATCTGAGGTCCTCATCCTGCAGCCTTCAAGGAATTGAATCCTGCCAATGACTTCATGAATTTGGAAGCAGATTCTTTGATCGTGATAAGACTTTAGTCCTGGCTAATATCTTGATTGCAGCTTTACAGGAGACCCAGCTGTGCTTGGACTACTGATGTACAGAAACTGTCACTTAATTAGTGCACGTTGCTTTAAGCTGCTAAGTTGGTGGTAATATTATTACACAGCAATAGATAACTAATGCACCAGGTTTGTGTCTTGGGAGGTTGAGATGATGCTAGTGACATTCCCTGATAAGGAGAACTCAAGAGGGAACCAAAGTGTGAGGATTCAAAAACCAAGATGAGTTCAGTTTGAGCATGTTGGGTTTCAGGTTGCCAAGGATGCCCAGATGGAAGATGTCCAATAGACAGAGAAATATATGGTTCTGGAGCCTCTCAAAGAAGGCAGCTGGAAATAGAGACTTTAGAATCGTTGGTTCTTGCAGGCTGGGTTTCCCGGAAGCAGACTCAGTTGGAAATTTATATGCAGGAGGCGTATTAGACATGTTCTGAAATTAACACGAGTGTAAGAAGAGAAGGCCACAGGGTGGCACAGAGGGAAGGCATGTGTATAACTCAGACTCAACATCAGCTACTGCTGACCCCGGGGGAAACTCAAGCTAGGATGGCCCAGTGAGGAGAGTCAGCCTTTACATCCTCTGTTGCCAGTTATTGGATGCTCACTGCCCCTGGGAAGTCACAGCCTGGGTAAAATAGCTCTCTTCAGTTGAGGGCAATTCCTAGAGGAGGCTGAGAGCTGAGGTTTATTATCTGTCAGTACTCCCAGCAGCTGGAGGAATAAATCCTTCAGTGGTAAAGGAAAGCTGGGAATCCATGACAGTGTCACTAAATTGGCAGCCACAGTTATGGGTGTGGCTATGAGTCCCCTCAGGGAGTTGGAAGGCTGAGAGGTAAAGAGAGACAAGGACAGGGATGGAATCATCGAGAACACTAAGGTCACCCTGAAGTGAAGAATGGGAAGACATTGTTGAAGAGTTAAATGAATGGGAGCCCTATGAATGGGAACAACACTCTAAAGCTTCAGAGGTATCAAATATGAGGTGCATATTCTATATCACAAAACATATTTCTATATTTTTATGAGATCTAGTAGATTAGATATGCAGACTTTAAAAGATAGGTGAAGTCAAAATTATTTTTGCTTTCACATTATATTTGCAATCTTATTATTTTTTGAAAACTTTGTTTACCGAACATTTAGTAAGTGCTAATCACTGTGTTAGTGCTGGGACACAGTAGTAATCCATGCAGTCTGGTGAGGGTTATGGCAGGAAATAGAAACTTATGTGTCCTGTAGCAAGTCCCAGGCTTGGTATGGCACAGAGAAGGTACCCTCAAACCACAGTCTTCAGGGATTTTTCTACCCTGTGGCATCATTCACACAAATCAGAACAGGCATGGTGTGGCTTTTGAATCTAGGAGACCTGGACTTCATTTTTCCTGTCATTCACCACTATGCTGCCTTGAATGGGTCATTTAACATCCATCAACCTCAGCTCTCACATTTGTAAAATGGGAAAATAACCATTATCCTGCAGAATTGCTCTGAGGACTATTTCTGATTCATTAATTCAACAAATATTTATTGAGTGTCCAACCCCATATGAAGTTTTTTTGAAAGTTCTATCATTGCATTTTCAACAGGAAAGCAATGATAGAACTTTCAAAATGCAACCATACTGTCAGATATGAAAATGTACTATAGCAGAAAGCAATTCATGACAGCATCACAGCTATTAATGAACCAACTAGATGAGTCAGGTAATTCTTTATAAACAAGTAAGAATAAGAAATTGAGGTGGCTTTTTTTTTTAAGTTGGGATTTTGATAACTTATTTTCTGGCAGAGGGGGAGGAGATTACACTATTAACCTTAGGGATAGCATTTTACACAGTGAATCTTGTTGGCTCTAGTGATTTCAGAGCGTACCAATATTTGAATGATTTTCCTCTAGACCCGTTCTTTCATTTGGAGGCAATTGCTTTCTATTGTAGTCATCCCTTTGTCAAATATGTACACTGTGACCATGTGAAACAACAGGCTAGGTAGGAGAGAAAAATTTTAAACTGCTAGAAAGAGAGAAAGTCAACTTAGATTAGATATTTTAGTGGAACGGTGTAGGTGGAAGACATTTAATCTCTAAGACCACAGCAGTACTTAGAACCAATGCACATTTGTCATTAATGTGCTTCCATCAATTGCTTAAAAGGTCTTTTAAAGGAAAATTCCATCATAATCAAAAAGGTTATTGGAGAGTGAAAGAGGAATTAATCAATAAATGCTTGCTGAATTCATCATTAAGAGAGAGTTCTGCTTTTTTTACCTTTATCTTACCTTTAAGCAACTTCTTCATGTGCTATGCAGATTTTATCTTCTGTTATTTTTACTAATGATAAAACTTGTTATGTTCTGAAGGCTACTTTGTGTCAGAAACTGCTAGTTATGTACATCCACATGTGTACTTTATGTACATCCACTCATTTAACTCCACTGACGAGGTACATACTGTGATTAGGATAAATGCAGAGTTGAGGATGATGATACACAGAGAGATTAAGTAACTCACCAAAAGTCACAAGTTGGTAAGTGGTAGAGCCAGGATTAACTAATCCATAAAGTCTGGACCAGAGCTCTTGTTCTTAATCATTGGACTAAATAGCCTCTCAAAATTATTAGACAACTTCTTCTCATTTACCTCCCAATGCACCAATAAAGAGTACTCATGCTAGTGCATGCCACTCTGCACACGTTACACTTCTCCCCAGCAATCATACTTCAGTTTTCTCCAAATGGTCTGACATCAGCTTATGGCTCCAGACTCATTGCACAAATCTATTTTCTTCTCTTAGTCTTACCGGCTTCATGGAACCCTTCCAACACACAGCAGTCTCTTCCGCCACAATGCCCTGCACAGAGTAAGTACTCAATTAATATTTGTCATGTGTTTGGGTTGAATTGTGTCCCGCAAAATTCATATGTTGAAATCCGAAGCCCCAGTACCTCAGAAAATGACTACTTGGAGATAGGGCCTTTAAAGAGGAGATTAAGGTAAAATGAGGTTTTGTGGTGAGCCCTAATCCAATATCACTTGTGTCCTTCTAAGCAGTTTAAGACACAGGTGAAACAGAGACAGAGCGAGGACATAGTGAAAAGCTAGCCATCCAAAAGCCAAAGTGAGAGGCCTCAGAAGAAATCAGACTTGCTGACACCTTGATCTCAGACATCTAGCTTCTGGAACTGTGAGAAAGTAAATTTCTGTTCTTTAAGGAACCCAGTCTGTGGTGGTTTGTTATGTCAGCTCCAGCAAACTAATGTATTGGATAATTGACTGGCATTCTCTATGTCAAACTGGCCTTTCTTTGACTCTATTTCCATTGCTTTCCTTGTGTCAAACTATGCTTTCCTCTTTACTACATTCCATCCACCAGCTTCTGTTTTTGTCTCTTCCTGACTTAAAATAATGGATAGACTAGAATGTATATGCAAATATTTTTATTGTCTTTACTAGCATTATTTATTACTTCCAGCAGGCTGATTACAATTATGTAAGCCTTCCTGCCAAGGTGCCTACTTTTTAACCTCTAAGTCTGTGCCTATCCCAAGTATCTGTTTAATCCTTTTGAATATTTGGTGTGGAAGCTGTTGACGAGCAAATGAGAAAACTTCTCCCAGCTGCTGCGGGGTCCATAAATTCAAGTGAGCTCATTATTTTCTTTTCTGATGCATAATGTCGATCTAGAAAATTATCATTTAATCAGCAGTAATGACTCTCATATTTCTGCTGCGCTGCTTGTTAATCTCCCTACCTAGTATAAAGTCTTTAGCAATGCAAATACAATCTCAGATTAGAAACAGAGCTATGAAAAAGAAGGGATCATACACCATTCTATTGTCATAACTGTAGCCTTTAATAGTCACAGAAGCGAAACAATAATTGTACTTTATCTGATGTACTAAGTATAATTTTTCATGGAAGGTGGTCAAATATAGGAAATGATTCATTTGAATTTGATTATGTTATAAAATACCAAAATGCTTGCACTTTTTGGCTCAATTTAGAGTGTTATGCATTTATTTAAAATCTGTAGCTCCAATCCTGCCAGGCCCTACCTCTCCATCCTCATCACGCACCCCCGTCCCTCTTGTTCACTATGCTTCAGCCACTGCAGTATTCTTCTAACTCCTTGAAATCATCAAACTCCTTCTCACTTCAGTACCTCAGTGCATTTGTCCATGCCATTGCCTATGCCCATGGGCACTTACCCCATGTTCTGATTACTTTAGATCATAGGGCTTGTTTCACTGCCACCTTCTAGAGGAAGCTTTCCCTGAATTTCCCAGGATACAATAGGTCCCATATTTGTTCCCAAAGTAAGAATGATTTTTTTCTTCAGCGTACTGGTGACAATGACATTAAATATTGATATTCATAATCAATAACTTGTTAGCTCCCTAATATTTGTCCCTAATATTTGGAAGGACAAAAACATAGGCTATTTTTTTTTCAGACTCTCAGTCATACACATATATCCAGAGGATGCTGAAAAGCATTTCTGTCTCTTTTTCTTCTTTGAGTGATTTATGAGTCACACCCAATCCTCTTCTCTGGGTCCTTCATTTTTTCCTTCCTCCCTGGGGTGCCTTGGCCCTGTATCCCCATCATCACCATCTATGGGGCTTCCTTTCTTCCTCTCAACCTCTGGCTCTGACAATCCATCATTTGGTTACATTGGATTTTCCTTCAGTATTTAAGGGCAGGTGGCAGCGGGTGGCGAACTGGAGGGTTGGGAGTGCTTAAGACCAGAAAAGCAGGATACAGAAAAACATTTGCTCCCAGTGCAGCCAGAAAGGAACATCTGAAAGACCAAGAAATTGCTCTTTTGGTAATACTGGCCACTTCTTATAGTAGAAACCCTAGGAAAATAATTCAAGATAGTCCTTGCTAATGCTTTTTCAGTTCATTCCCTACCAAAGTGACTTTTTCTAAAATATAATTATGAGCCTGAACTCTGCTTTAAATCTTTCAGTGGTTCCCCTTGCCTTTTACGATAATGTAGGATAATGTCCATGTTTTCCAGCATGGTGAACAAGATCCCGACTATCTGATGAGCTAATTTTGGTTTGCCTCTCTGGCCCCACCTGCTGCTACTCTGTATTTGTCCCATGCACTCTGTGCCCATGCAACATGGGCCTGTTCAAACTCTCCAGAAGGTGCTGATTCCTCCAGGCCTCAGATCCCTACTGAGAGGCTTTCCATTTGTGAGGTCTTCACAGATTCTTAGCCCATAATGAGTAAGGGAAAAATTTATAGACTATTAAAATATATGTCTATATTACAATGGAATATAAGATTTTATTAGAAAAATTTCTATCAATGGTCTAAAAGTATAGACTACTAACATTATTAATATATAATCACATTTGAACTAGTAACTAAAACATATATATATATATATATATATATATATATATATATATATATATTTAAATCTAATTGTCTCAATAACCCTTTTGATAGATGGGAAACCAAGGCTTCTAAACTGAAGTTACATATCCAAGATCCCACTGTTTCATAAGGGTAGAATGGGAATTTGAATCTCACCAGTCTCTCTAGAGCCCATGATATTTACCACCACCCAATTTACCTCTGCAGCGCTGTATGTTATATGAACACCTATTAACTCTGTGTGCAGGCATCACACCATTTTACAAGATTTTATTTGTGTTCCTTACAAGATTGAGTACTCCAAGACCAGAGATTATTCTGCTTAATTTTTATAGCCTGATGCATTACCACAGTCCTTATCATATAGTAGTATTTGCTGAGTTTACCTTTGGTTTAATTTATACAAATTTTGGAGGCTGGCTTCCTTGCCTGATCAAGTCCCATGACTTCTATCTTATCTTTCAGCTAAGTATTGAAATGTTAATCTTCTCAGTATAATCAAATTTAATTATTGCAGTTGTTTCTGTGCCCAGAGGTGAAGAGTGTGTGTTCTCAATAAGTCAAACTAATAAATGAATGTAGTACAGTTCTAAGGTAGATTGTTTGCCGCTCCAGAAATAAAAAAAAAAAAATATGTCGCCATCCAATATGTCTCCATCCCATACTACCAGATTCCAAGACTTCCACACCAAATGGGTGGAGAATCCACAGAGAAGAAAGCCACCAGAGAGACTTAATGCAATCAGAGAAGTAATTTGCAGGGAGTTTAGTTGGTATGGAATAAGCCCTGCTATTCACACATGAAGAGACTTTCCAACAAACTGACAAAATGCTTCAATAACTCACAGAATTGGTGAAATCTGACACCTCACAGAGATAGTTATGGGATTCTATAAATTTTAGAGATATGTCTTGGGGGTGAATTTGATGTTGGCGGATAAGGGAGATGCCAGGTTTCTGGATTTGACTGTTTGGATGGAGGTGTCAATAATCAAGAAAAGCCACAGAGAAGGAAGAGTAAATCACATCCACTTTCCAAAACCAGGAAGGAGGGCAAAACAATGGAAGAAAAAAGTAATGCTTCTCCTGCTTTTAATACACACCTCTTCATTTAGGAATGACAGTAACTTAACTAGAATTAATTTACACATAAAAGATAATGTGTTAGATTTGATTACCAAATCTTAATAAAGATAGGTATAGGGCCAAGTATGGGGGCTCACCTATAATCCCAGTACTTTGGGAGGCTGAGGTAGGAGGATCCCTTGAGACTAGGAGTTTGAAACCAGCCTAGGCAACGTAGTGAGACCTCATCTCTACAAAGTTTTTCCCAGCATGGTAATACATGCATGTGGTCCCAGCTACTTAGGTGGCTGAGGTGGGAGAATCACTTGAGCCCAGGAGGACAAGGCTGCAATGAGCTACTGCACTCCAGCCTGGGTGACAGAGTGTGACCCCAACTCAAAAAAAATAATAATAAGTGTAGAATTTGCCTTAGGGACATGATATGGTTTGGCTCTGTGTCCCCAGCCAAATCTCATCTCTAATGATAATCCCCACAATCTTCACATGTCTAGGGAGAGACCTGGTGAGAGGTGATTGAATCATTTCCCCCATGATGTTATTGTGATAGTGAGTGAGTTCTCATGAGATCTGATGGTTTTATAAGGGGCTCTTTCCCCTTCACTCCTCACTCTTCTCTCTCCTGCTGCCATGTGAAGAAGATCCTTGCTTCCCCTTTGCCTTCCACCATGATTGTAAGTTTCCTGAGGCCTCCCCCAGCCACGGGGGAGGATTAAACCTCTTTCCTTTATAAATTATTCAGTCTTGGGTATTTCTTTATAGCAGTGTGAAAATGAATTAATACAGGACAATTGAAAGTGGGAACTCACATGCAATCATGATTTTAGACATTATTTACATGTAGTGACATAAGGATATTAATTTTACAGTTCTATATAACACACATTCTTATTAAGTAATAGGACATTATTATCATCCTAGAAATTTCTTTAGATTCCTTCTTTATAACAAGGTATGCCCCTAGAAAACAGTTTACAAGAAAATATTTATTTAAATATTTATAGCAGCTTTAATCATAATAGATAAGAAATACATTTATAGCAGCTTTAATCATAATAGTTAAAAGTGTTATTCTGATTCTAGAACCACACATTTGTTTTGCTCTTTTGAGAACATTGTATAAATAAGGTTACACACCATGCACTCTTTTATGGCTGGTTGCTTTCACTCGGCATGTTTTTGAGGTTTATCTATGCTGTTATGCTTATTTAAAAAGCGTTCCTTTTTATTCCTGAGTAATATTCCATTGTATGAATATGGGACAAGTTACATACCCATTCTTTCGTTGATGCACACCTGAATGCTTCTAGTTTTGAGCTGCTATACCATGAATATTTTTGTAAATGTATTTTAGGGTCACATATTGTCAATGTTCTGGGATAAATACTTAGAAGAGTAATTGCTGTTTAAAATGTAGATACATGTTTGCTTTTTAAAGAAGCCGCTGAAGAGTTTTTTTTAAAGTGGTGGCTGTATAATTTTACCAATTCCTCCCAACGATGTATGACAGATGTGGTTGCTCCACATCCTTATAAACATTAATGTTGACAAGTCTTTTAATAGTAATCATTCTAGCCTGTGTGCAATTGTATCTTACTGTGCTTTTAATTTGCATTTTAATAATCTCAAGCATATATTTATTTGCTCATAAGCCATTTATGTCTTCTTTTAGTATCTGTTCAAGTGTTTTATATACTTATAGCATATATATGTATGTATGTATGTGTGTGTATATATATATATATATAGTTTGTATAGTTTGGCTCATCTTCTCTTCTTAATGGTGTCTTTTGTTTACCAGAAGTTTTAAAAGTTGGTAGATTGTATGAAATATTTTTTATTGTGGTCATTGATTTCTGCTTCCTCTTTAAAAATTTTTCGCCCACCTCAAGGGCACAAAGGTTAATTATTCTGTATTTTCTTCTAGAAGCTTTATAGTTTTAGCTTTTATATTTTGTCTATGATTTATTTTGAATTAATTGGGGTATGGGATATGGTAAGGGTTGTTTGTTTTTCCCATATTGAAAGTCAATTGTCCAGTATCTTCAGTTGGAAGGACTTTTATTTCACAATTACATTACTTTGGTAGCCTTGTCAAAAATCATTTGGCCATATGTCTTAACTGATTTCTGGAAGATTTATTGTTTCAATGATCTATTTGCTTAACTTTCTCCCAATACTGCATGAACATACTAATTGTAGTTTTGTAGTAAATCTCCGCATGTCTTGTTTAAAGAATTGTTTGGACTACTATAGTTTTTTGCATTTTCATATGAATTCTACAGTCAGCTTGTGATGTCTATAAAAAATTTGTCAGGATTTTGATTGGGATTGTATGAATGCATAGATTAATTTGGAGAGCATTAGCATCTTAATAAGATTGAATTCAATAAAATTGAATATGAAAGTGGCATAGATTTCTATTTATTTAGGCCCTTAATTTGTATCAATGCTGTTTTAGTTTTTAGCGTGGAGGTTTTGCCCACTTTTGTTAAATTAATTTAAGTCACATTTATGTTTTTGGATAATATCACAAACAATACTGTTTTTAATTTTATTTTCCAATTTCTTATTGTCAATATAAAGAAATAAATTGATTTTTTATAATGACTTTATAGTCTATGATCTTCAATTTACTCATTGACCTAGTAACATTTTTTGAGATTTCTTAGTATTTTCTACATACACAATTATGTTATCTACAAATACAGATAGTTATTATCCTTTTATTTCAACCTTTATGCTTTTAATTTAGTTTTCTTCTTTGTCTGGTTAGGACCTCTTATATAATGCTGAATATAAATTTAGCTGTTGATACTTAATGGCAGAGTGACATCAGCAAGAAAGCTGACTAGAGGCACCTGGCATTCATCCCCCTCTTCCACAAGAAAGAAGAAATTCAAGGCAATGAATAAACAACTAAGATCCTACTACAGTGTTAAAGAGAGAGTGCTGGAGTTCAGAGGAGGAGTCGGGAGGTACCTGTGGTGCATGGAAGCCTAGGAAGGCAGCATGAAGGATGAACTCATTTTCAACAAAAGTGCCAAAAACTAAAAACACACAATGGGGAAAGGATGGTCTCTTCGATAAATGGTGCTGGGAAAAGTAGATATCCACATGCAGAAGAATGAAACTAGACCCCCATATATTTTGCCATATAGAAAAATAAAAGCAAATAGATTCAGGAGTTAAATCTAGGACTTCAAACTCTTAAATGACTAAAAGAAAACCCTCCAGAAATTCTCCAGGACATTGGACTGGGCAAATATTTCTTGAGTAATACCCTACAAGTACAGGCAACCAAAGAACTAATGGACAAATGGGATCACATTGAGTTAAAAGGCTTCTGCACAGCAAAGGAAACTATCAACAAAGTGAAGAGACAACCCACAGAATGGGAGACAATATTTTCAAACTGTCCATCTGACAAGGGATTAATAACCAGAATGTATAAGAATTATCTGTAGAAATATTATTATCTGATTTAAAAATAGACAAAATATATGAATAGACATTTCTCAAAAAAAGACATACAAATGGCAAACACTTATATTAAAATGTGCTTAACATCATTGATCATCAGAAAATGCAAATCAAAACTGCAATAATATCATCTTACCCTAGTTAAAATTAGTTTTATCCAAAAGACAAGTAATAACAAATGTGGTGAGGTTGTGGAGAGAAAGCAACCTTTGTACACTGTTAGTAGGAATGTACATTAGCACGACCACTATGGAGAACAGTTTGAAAATTTCCCAAAACATAAAATTAGAGCTACCATATGATCCAGCAAGCCTCTGCTAAGTATATACCTAAAAGAAATGAAATCAGTACATCAAAGACATATCTGCACTACTGCATTTATTGCAGCACTGTTCACAATAGCCAAGATTTGGAGGCAACCTAAGTGTCTACACAGAGGAATGTATAAAGAAAATGTTTGTGCGTATACACAATGGAGTACTTACTATTCGGCCATTAAAAAGAATGAGATTCTGTCATTTGCAAAAATATGAAAGAAACTGGAGGTCATTGTGTTGAGTGAAATAAGCCAAGCACAGTGTGATGGTTAATACTGAGTGTCAACTTGATGGGATTGAAGGATGCAAAGTATTGATCCTGAGTGTGTCTGTGAAGGTGTTGCCAAAGGAAACTAACATTTGGGTCAGTGGGCTGGGAAAGGCAGACCCACCCTTAATCTGGGTGGGCACCATCTAATCAGCTGCCAACATGGCCAGGATATAAAGCAGGTAGAGAAATGTGAAAAGGTTAGACTGCCCTAGACTTCTATCCTACATCTTTCTCCTGTGCTGAATGCTTCCTGTCCTCGAACATCAGACTCCAAGTTCTTCAGTTTTGGGACTTGAATTGGCTTTCTTTGCTCCTTGGCTTGCAGACAGCCTATTGTGGGACCTTGTGATTGTGTGAGTTAACAATAAACTCCTTTTTCCCTAAGTCCCCAAAGTCCATTGTATCATTCTTATGCCTTTGCATCTCATAGCTTAGCTCCTACTTGTGAGAACATACAATGTTTGGTTTTCCATTACTGAGTTACTTAACTTAGAATAATGGTTTTCAATTCCATCCATGTTGCTGCAGATACCATTATTTTTTCCTTTGTTGGCTGAGTAGTATTCCGTGGTGTGGAATTTTATTTATCCACTCATTGATTGATGGGCATTTGGGCTGGTTCCATATATTTGCAATTGTGAATTGTGCTGCTATAAACACATGTGTGCAAGTATCTTTTTCATATAATGACTTATTTTCCTCTGAGTAGATACCCAGGAGTGGACTTGCTGGATCAAATGTTAGAGCAACTTTTAGTTCTTTAAGGAATCTTTCTACTGTTTTCCATAGTGGTTGTATGAGTTTACATTCCCACTAACAGTGTGAAAGTGTTCTCTTTTCACCACATCCCCATCAACATCTATTATTTTTGGATTTTTCGATTATGACCATTCTTGTAGGAGTAAGGTGGTATCACATGGTGGTTTTGATTTGCATTTCCCTGATCATTAGTGATGTTGAGCATTTTTTCACATGTTTGTTGGTCATTTGTATATCTTCTTTGAGAATTGTCTATTCATGTCCTTAGCCCTTTTTTTTTGCTTTTTGTCTTTCTCTTTATTTTTAATCTTTTCCATTTTACAAGAGATGCTCATTTAAACAACCAGAGGGTGGATTTGAAGGGGAAATTTTTAAGGATTATCCCCCTCCTCATTTCTTGTAAGAACAGATTTCCCCTACACAGCTAAGTAGCAGTAGCTTCCCCAACATCCCCTGGAAAGAAAAAAAAATGTTAAAATAGGCCAGGACTTTGAGACCTTGATGGGATTTTATTTTTTTTCTTGCTGATTTGTTTGGGTTTCTTGTAGATTCTGGATGTTAGTCCTTTGTTGGCAGTATAGATTGTGGAGATTTTCTCCCACTCTGTGGGTTTTCTGTTTACTCTGCTGATTATTTCTTTTGTTGTGTGAAAGCTTTTTAGTTTAAGTCCTGTCTGTTGTCTATTTATCTTTGTTTTTGTTGCATTTGCTTTTGGGTTATTGCCCATGAAGTCTTTGCCTAAATCAATGTCTAGAAGGGATTCTGCAATGTTATCTTCTAGAATTTTTATGGTTTCAGGTCTTAAATTTAAGTCCTTACCTATCTTGAGTTGATTTTTGTATAATGTGAGAGATGATGATCCAGTTTCATTCTTCTACATGTGGCTTGTCAATTATACCAGCATCATTTGTTGAATAGGGTGTCTTTTCACCACTTTATGTTTTTGCTTGCTTTGTCAAAGATAAGTTGACTGTAGCTTTATTTCTGGGTTCTCTGTTCTGTTTCATTGGTCTATATGCCTATTTTTATACCAGTACCATGCTCTTTTGGTGACTATGGACTTACAGCATAGTTTGAATCCAGGTAATGTGATGTCTCCAGTTTTGTTCTTTTTGCTTAGTCTTGCTGTGGCTATGCAGGCTCTTTTTTGGTTCCATATGAATTTTATGATTGTTTTTTCTAGTTGTGTGAAGAATGATGGTAGTATTTTGATGGTAATTGCACTGAATTTGTGGATTGTTTTTGGCAGTATGGTCATTTTCACAATGTTAATTCTACCCATGTGTGAGCATGAGATGGGTTTGTATTTGTTTGTGTCATCTATGATTTCTTTCAGCAGTGTTTTGGAGTTTTCCTTGTAGAGGTCTTCCACCTCCTTGGTTAGGTATATTCCTAAGTATTTTATTTTATTTTATTTTTTGCAGCTATGGTAAAAAGTGATGAGTTGTTGATTTGATTCTCAGCTTAGTAGCTGCTGATGTATAGCAGAGCTATTGACTTTTATACATTAATTTTGTATCTTGAAATTTTGCTGAATTAATTTACCAGTTCTAGGAGCTTTTTGAATGAGGCTTTAGAGTTTTCTAAATATACAATCATGTCATCAGCAATTAGCCACAGTTTCACTTACTCTTTACCTTTCTTTTTTTTTTTTTTTTTTTTTTTTTTTTTATAGTTGCGCTCTTGTTGCCCAGGCTGGAGTGCAATGGCGTGATCTTGACTCACTGCAACCTCTGCCTCCTGGGTTAGAACAATTCTCCTGCCTCAGTCTCCTGAGTAGCTGGGATCATAGCTGCCCACCACCATGCCTAATTTTTGTAATTTCAGTAGACATGGTATTTCACCATGTTGGCTAAGCTGGTCTTGAACTCCTAACCTCAGATGATCCACCTGCCTCGGCCTCCCAAATTGCAGGGATTACAGGCATAAGCCACCGTGCCTGGCTTTGTTTGCCAATTTTTATATCCTTTATTTCTCTCTCTTATCTGATTGTTCTGGCTAGGAATTCTAGTACTATGTTGAATAGAAGTGGTGAAGGTGGGCATCCTTGTCTTGGTGAAGTTCTCTGGGGGGTTGCTTTCAACTTTTCCCTGTTCAGTATAATTTTGGCTGTGGGTTTGTCATAGGTGGCTTTTATTACCTTAAGATTTGTCCTTTTTATGCCTATTTTGTGGAGGGTTTGAGTCATAAAGGGATGCTGGATTTTTTCAAATACTTTTTCTTCATCTATTGTGATATCATGTGATTTTTGTTTTTAATTCTGTTTATGTGGTGTATTACATTTATTGACTTGTGTATATTAAACCATCCCTACATCCCTGGTATGAAACCCACTTGATCATGGTAGATTATCATTTTGATTTGCTGTTGAATTCAGTTAGTTTGTTGAGGATTTTTGCATCTATGTTTATCAGGGATATTGGTACTGTAGTTTTCTTTTTTTTGTTATGTCCTTTACTGGTTTTGGTATTAGGGTGATACTGGCTTATAAAATGATTTGGGGAGGATTCCCTCTTTCCCTATCTTTTAGAATAGCATTAATAGGATTCATACCAATACTTCTTTGAATATCTGATAGAATTCAGCTGTGAGGCTGGGCATCCCTGTAATCTCAGCTATTCAGGAAGCTGAGATGGGAGAATTGCTTGAACCTGGGAGGTGGAGGTTGTAGTGAATGGAGATCATGCTACTACACTCCAGGCTGGGTGACAGAGAGACTCCATCTCAAAAACAAAGAATTCAGCTGTGAATCTGTCTGGTCCTGGACTTTTTTTTTTTTTTTTTTTTTTTTGGGTTACAAATACATTTTAATGATTAGGTGAGTTTACAGACACAGAGTCTGTGAATAATAAGATCAACTGCACATATTTCTATTCATTACTTATGTCTAGTCACATAAATTAATTTTGGGGCTTTACTTTAAATAATACACATTTATGTAAGTGTAGTATGCATATGAGTAACTCTTATTCCACAGTAGTTTTTGGCACTTTTTAAATACAAAGTACATTTCATTTTTATGTATTATTTTTATTTCACAACAGGGCTTGCTCTGTGTGTGTGTGTGTTTGGGTTTGTGTATGCTTTTCTTTTTTCTTTTTTTTTAATTATTATACGTTAAGTTTTAGCGTACATGTGCACAATGTGCAGGTTTGTTACATATGTATCCATGTGCCATGTTGGTGTGGTGCACCCATTAAATCGTCATTTGGCATTAGGTATATCTCCTAATGCTGTCCCTCCCCCCTTCCGCTACCCCACAACAGTCCCTGGAGTGTGATGTTCCCCTTCCTGTGTCCATGTGTTCTCATTGTTCAATTCCCACCTATGAGTGAGAACATGCGGTGTTTGTTTTTTTGTCCTTGCGATAGTTTACTGTGAATGATGGTTTCCAGTTTCATCCATGTCCCTACAAAGGACATGAACTCATCCTTTTTTATGGCTGCATAGTATTCCATGGTGTATATGTGCCACATTTTCTTAATCCAGTCTTTGGGTTGGTTCCAAGTCTTTGCTATTGTGAATAGTGCCGCAATAAACATATGTGTGCATGTGTCTTTATAGCAGCATGATTTATAGTCCTTTGGGTATATACCCAGTAATGGGATGGCTGGGTCAAATGGTATTTCTAGTTCTAGATCCCTGAGGAATCGCCACACTGACTTCCACAATGGTTGAACTAGTTTACAGTCCCACCAACAATGTAAAACTGTTCCTATTTCTCCACATCCTCTCCAGCACCTGTTGTACACCAATAACAGACAAACAGAGAGCCAAATCATGAGTGAACTCCCATTCACAATTGCTTCAAAGAGAATAAAATACCTAGGAATCCAACTTACAAGGGATGTGAAGGACCTCTTCAAGGAGAACTACAAGCCACTGCTCAATGAAATAAAAGAGGATACAAACAAATGGAAGAATTGGAAGAACATTCCATGCTCATGGGTTGGAAGAATCAATATCATGAAAATGGCCATACTGCCCAAGGTAATTCACAGATTCAATGCCATCCCCATCAAGCTACCAATGACTTTCTTCACAGAATTGGAAAAAACTACTTTAAAGTTCATATGGAACCAAAAAAGAGCCTGCATTGCCAAGTCAATCCTAAGCCAAAAGAACAAAGCTGGAGGCATCATGCTACCTGACTTCAAACTATACTACAAGGCTACAGTAACCAAAACAGCATGGTACTGGTACCAAAACAGAGACATAGATCAATGGAACAGAACAGAGCCCTCAGAAATAATGCCGCATATCTACAACTATCTGATCTTTGACAAACCTGACAAAAACAAGCAATGGGATAAGGATTCCCTATTTAATAAATGGTGCTGGGAAAACTGGCTAGCCATATGTAGAAAGCTGAAACTGGATCCCTTCCTTACACCTTACACAAAAATTAATTCAAGATGGATTAAAGACTTATATGTTAGACCTAAAACCATAAAAACCCTAGAAGAAAACCTAGGCAATACCATTCAGGACATAGGCATGGGCAAGGACTTCATGTCTAAAACACCAAAAGCAATGGCAACAAAAGCCAAAATTGACAAATGGGATCTAATTAAACTAAAGAGCTTCTGCACAGCAAAAGAAACTACCATCAGAGTGAACAGACAACATACAAAATGGGAGAAAATTTTTGCAACCTACTCATCTGACAAAGGGCTAATATCCAGAATCTACAATGAACTCAAACAAATTTACAAGAAAAAAACAACCCCATCAAAAAGTGAGTGAAGGACATGAACAGACACTTCTCAAAAGAAGACATTTATGCAGCCAAAAAACACATGAAAAAATGCTCATCATCCCTGGCCATCAGAGAAATGCAAATCAAAACTACAATGAGATACCATCTCACACCAGTTAGAATGGCCATCATTAAAAAGTCAGGAAACAACAGGTGCTGGAGACTTTTTTTTTTTTGGTAACTTTTAAATTACCATTTCTATCTTGCTGCTTGTTATTGGTCTGTTCAGATTTTTAATTTTTTCCTGACTTAACCTAGGACAGTTGTATCTTTCCAGGAACTGATCTTCTCTAGGTTTTCTAGTTTATGCATGTAAAGGTGTTCATAGTAGCCTTGAATCTTGAATAATCTTTTGTATTTCTGTGGTATTGATTGTAATATCTCTCATTTTATTTCTAATGGAGCTTCTTTGGATCCTCCCTTTTCTTTTCTTGGTTAATCTTGCTAACGGTCTATCATTTTTTTTAATCTTTTCAAAGAACCAGCTTTTTGTTTCATTTCTCTTTTAATGTTTTTGTTTCAATTTAATTTAGTTTTGCTTTGAAATTTGTTGGTTTTAATTTATTTTCTTAAATTTTTTGAGACTTGTTTTATGACCTATCATATGGTCTATCTTGGAGCCTGTTCCATGTGCTGATGAAAATAAGATATATTCTGCAGTTATTTGGTAGAATGTTCTGTAAGTATCTGTTAAGTCCATTTGTTCCAGGGTATGGTATTAAATTTCTCTTATCCCATGTTGACTGTGTTGATGCCTTATCTGGTTCTGTTGGTGGAGTGTTTAAGTCCCCCACTATTATTGTGTTGCTATGCATCTCATTTCTTAGGTCTAGTAGTAATTGTTTTATAAATTTTGAAGGTTTAGTGTTAGATGTATATATATTTTGGATTGTAATATTTTCCTGTTGGGTGAGTCTTTTTATTATTACATAATGTCCCTCTTTGTCTTTTTTAACTGCTGTTAAAGTTGGTTTTTGTCTGATATAAAAATAGCTATTCCTGCTCTGTTTTGGTTTCTATGAGCATGGAATATTGTTTTCTGCCCCTTACCCTTAAGTTTATGAGAGTCCCTATATGTCAGGTGAGTCTCTTGAAGACACCAGATAGTTAGCGGTTTTTATGCATTATGCCCTCTGTATCTTTTAAGTGAGCATTTATGCCATTTATATTCAATGTTAGTATTGAGATGTGAGGTACTATTCTTTTCATTGTGATATTTATTGCCTGAATACTTTGTGGTTTTTTTTTCATTGTATTATTCTTTCATAGATCCTGTGAGATTTATCCTTTAAGAGATTTTATTTTGGTGTAATTTGGGATTTGTTTCAAGATTTAAGCTTCTTTTAGCAGTTTTTATAGTGCTGGCTTGGTGGTGGCAAATTCCCTCAGCATATGTCTGTCTGGAAAAGGCTGTCTCTTTCCTTCATTTATAAAGCTTAGTTTCAGTCAATATATTATTCTTGGCTAATAGTTGGAGGCAAATATATAGGACCCCAATCCCTTCTAGTTTATAGGGTTTCTGCTGAGAAATCTGCTATTAATCTGATAGGTTTTCTTTTATAGGTTACCTGATGCTTTTGCTTCACAGCTCTTAAAGATTTTTTTTCCTTCGCTTTGTCTTTAGATAACCTGATGACTATGTGCTGAGGCGATGATCTTTTTGTGATTAATTTCCCAGCTGTTCTTTGAGCTTCTTGTATTTGGATGTCTAGCTCTCTAGGAAGTTTTCCACAATTATTTCCTCAAATATGTTTTCCAAACTTAGATTTCTCTTCTTTTTTGGAACACCAATTATTCTTAGATTTGTCCATTTAACATAATCCCAAATTTCTTAGAGGCTTTGTTCATTTTCTAAAATTCTTTTTTCTCTGTCTTTATTGGATTGGGTTAATTCCAAAGCCTTGTCTTCGAGCTCTGCCAAGTTCTTTCTTCTACTTGTTTGATTCTATTGCTGAGCCTTTCCAGTGCATTTTGCATTTCTCTAAGTGTGTCCTTCATTCTGGATGTAGTGATTGTTTTCTTATCTATGCTGTCGATTTCACTGGAGATTTTTCCATTCATAGTATGTATCTTTTATTTATTTATTTATTTAAGTAGAACTTCACCTTCCTCTAATGCTTCCTTGATTAGCTTAATAATGGACTTTCTGAATTATTTTTCTGGCAATTCAGAGATTTCATTTTGGTTTGGATCCGTTGCTGGTGAGCTAGTGTGATCTTTTGGGGGTGTTAAAAACCTTGTTGTCATAGTACCAGAATTGTTTGTCTCCTTCCTTCTCATTTGGGTAGACTGTGTCAGAGGGAAGATCAGGGGCTCAAGGGCTTCTGTTCAGATTCTTTTGTCCCACCGGGTACTCCCTTGATTTGGTGCTCTCCCTTTTCCTCTAAGGATGGGGATTCCTGAGAGCTGAACTGCAGTGATTGTTATTTTTCCTCTGGATCTAGCTACCTAGTGGAGCTACTAGGCTCTGGGCTGGTACTGGGAAGTGTCTTGTGATGTGACTGCAGAGAGCCCTGTGATGTGATCTGTCTTCAGGTCTCTCAGCCGTGGATACCAACACTTGCCTCAGTGGAGGTAGCAGGAGAATGAAGTGGATTCTGTGAGGGTCCTTGGTTGTACTTTTGTTGTGCACTGGTTTTGTGTTGATTGGCCTCCAGCCAGGAGTTGTGGCTTTCAAGAGCAGATTAGCTGCAGTAACACAGGGAGGATACAAGCTTGCCCTAGGGTCACACTGTGGGCAGGGCCGTAGAACTCCCAAGAGATTATGTCCTTTGTCTTTGACTACCAAGAGAAAGACCATCACGTAGGGGCAGGATTAGGTGTGTCTGAGCTCAGACTCTCCTTGGGCATGAGTTGCTGCAGCTGCTGTGGGGGATGGGAGTGTGGTTCTCAGGCCAATGAAGTTACGTTCCCGGGTGGATTATGGCTGCCTCTGCTGCATCATATAGGTCACCAGGGAAGTTGGGGAAAGCTGGCAGCCACAGGCCTCACCTAGCTCCCATGCAGCCCACAGCCCTAAAGGCCAGTCTCATTCTCACCATGCCCCCACTCAATAGCACCGAATTTATTTCCAGGCAGCCAGTGAGCAGGGCTGAGAACTTGCCCCAGGCTACAAGCCACCCAGCTGAGAAAGCAAGCCGACTCACAGTTGCTCAGCTGTCCCACAGAGCCTGCAGCAGCAATCCACCTCCTTCAAAGAGTCTGTAGATTCTCTTGGCATTCCTGGTATGTTCCTGCAGTAGTTCCTTGAGCAAAAGTTCATGATGTGAGTTCCACATGCTGCTTTGTCCATCCAAGTGGGAGCTGCAAATTAGTCGTGCCTCCTATCTACCATTTTTTCTGCCCTTTTCTCTGATGTGATTATTACACATTGCATGCCTATATAAAAACATCTCATGTATTTCATAAATACACACACCTACTATGTATCCACAAACATTAAACATAAAAAAATTATTAGAAAAACCTCAAAACAAAAAATAGTCTTCCACATGTATCTGAAAATTTCTATTTGGCTGTTACTGGGTACATTCTTATTCTATAAATTTCAATGATGTAAGTCGACTGACAATGCTGTTTAAGTCTTCTTATATATTCACTCAGTTTTCCCTGTTATTATGTCCCTATGAAAGGAGTTGAAGTCTTCCCCTTTGTAGATTTTTTTTCTCTCTTTAGTTTTCTTGATTTCTGCTTCATGTGTTTGGATGCCTTTTTACTGGGTGAATATGCTGAATTGATCCTTTCTCACATTGCTTTAAAGAAATACCTGGGACTTGGTTGTTTATAAAGAAAAACGTTTAATTGGCTCACGCTTCTGCAGGCTGTGCAGGAAACAAAGCAGCATCTGCTTCTGGAAAGGTGTCAGGAAACTTCTACTCATGGTGGAAGACAAAAGGGTAGCAAGCATCTTACATGGCAGGAGCAGGAACAGGAGCAAGAAAGAGAGTGCAAGGGGAAGTGTTACACATTTTTAAACAAGCAGATCTCACAAGAATTCACTATCATAAGAAGAGCACTAAGGGGATGGTGCTAAAACCATTCATGATAAATCCCTCCCATGATCCAATCCTTTCCCACTAGACCTCACATCCAACATCAGGGATTATAATTCAACATGAGATTTGGGCAGTGACACAGATCCAAACCATATCATTCTACTCCTTCCCCTCCCAAATCCCATGTTCTTCTTACATTACAAAATGCAATCATGCCTTCCCCATAATCCTCCAAATTCCTAACTAATTCTAGCATTAACTCAAAAGTCCAAAGTCCAGAGTCTCATCTGAGACAAGGCTAGTCCCTTCTGCCTGTGAGCCTGTAAAAGCAAAAACAAGTTAGTTACTATCAAGATACAATGGGGGAACAGGCACTGGGTAAATATTTTCATTCCAAAAGTGAAAAAATAAATAGGCAAAAGAAAGGGGCTACAGGCTCCATGCAAGTAGAAAACTGACTTAGACTTAACTGAATGCAAGGCAGTCATTAAATCTTAAAGCGCCAAAATAATCTCCTTTGGCACCATGTCCCACATCCAGGGAATGCTGGTGCAAAGGGTGAATTCCCAAAGCCTTGTGCAGCTCTGCCTCTATGGCTTTGTAGGGTTCAGCCCCTGTTGCTAACTTTAAGGGCTGGTCTAGAGTGCCTGTGGCTTTTCCAGGTGCAGGAGTGCAAACTGTCAGTGAATCTACCATTTTGTGGTCTGCAGGACAGTGCCTTCTTCTCACAGCTCCACTAGGCAGTGCCCCAG
Source organism: Symphalangus syndactylus (assembly GCF_028878055.3). Taxonomy (NCBI): domain Eukaryota; kingdom Metazoa; phylum Chordata; class Mammalia; order Primates; family Hylobatidae; genus Symphalangus; species Symphalangus syndactylus. The sequence continues at coordinate 41,597,730 of NC_072429.2, forward strand.
TGGGGACTCTGTGTGGGGGCTCCAATCCCATATTTCCCCTCTTCACTGCCCTAGTAGAGGTTCTCCATGAGGGCTCTGTTCCTGCAGCAGGCTTCTGCCTGGGCACCCAGGATTTTTCATACATCCTCTAAAATCTAGGTGAAGGCTCCCAAACCTCATGTCTTGTATTCTATACACCCACAAGCTTAATACCACGTGGAAGCTGCCAAGGCTTATGTCTTGCACTTTCTGAAGCAGTGGCCTTAGAGGCACCTGGACCACTTTGAGCCTGGACTGGAGCTTGAATGACCGGGATGCAAGGAGCAATGTCCTGAGACTGCACAGGGTGGCAGGGCCCTGAGCCTGGTACAAGAAACCATTCAGTCCTCTTAGTGCTCTGGGCCTGTGATAGGAGGCGCTGGCCTGAAGGTCTCTGAAATGTCTTCAAAGCCTCTTCTCCATTGTCTTGGCTCTTAGCTCCTTTTTACTTATGCAAATTTCTACAGTCTGCTTGAATTCCTCCCCTGAAAATGGGCTTTTCTTTTCTACCACACAGCCAGGCTGCAAATTTTCCAGTATTTTATACTCTGTATCTCTTTTAAATATAAGTTTCAACTTTAGGTATTTTGTTTGCTCTTGCATATGAACAAACACTGTTAGAAGCACCCAGGTGACATCTTGAATGCTTTACTGCTTAGAAATTTATTCTACCGATACCCTAAATTACGACTCTTGAGGTAAAAGTTCCACCTATCCCTTGGGCAGAGGCACAATGCAGCAAAGTTGTTTGCTAAGGCATAACAAAAGTGACCTCTGCTCCTGTTGGCAATAAGTTTCTCATTTCCACATGATACCTCCTCTGCCTGAACATAACCGATCATATCACTATCGGCATTTTAGTCACAACCATTTAACCAGTCTCTAAGATGTTCCAAATTTTCCCTCATCTTGCTTTCTTCTTCTGAACCCACCAAACTCTTCCAACCTGTGCCTGTTATCCAGTTCCAAAGTTGCTTTCACATTTTCAAGTATCTTTATTGCAATGCCCCACTCCTCAGTGCCAATTTTCTGTATTAATCTGTTCTCACATTGCTATAAAGAAATACCTGAGACTGGGTAATTTACAAAGAAAAGCTGTTTAATTGGCTCATGGTTCTGCAGGCTGTACGGAAAGCATAGCAGCATCTGCTTCTGAGGAGGCTTCAGGAAGCTTCTAATTATGGAAGGCAAAGAAGGAAAAGTTGTCTTACATGGCAGGAGCAGGAAAAAGAGAAAGAGAGAGTGAGGGGAGATGTGCTGCATACTTTTAAACAACCAGATCTCACAAGAACTCACTGTCATGACAACAGTACCAAGATAATGATGCTAAACCATGCATGAGAAATCCCCCACCATGGTCCAATCACCTCCCACCAGGCCCCACCTCCAACATTGGGGATTACAATTTGACTTGAGATTTGGGTGGGAACACGTATGAAAACCATATTATATGCACTTAAGATTGGTTTGATTCTTGACTAATTGACCCATTTATCATTATGAAATGCCTTTTCTTTGTCTCTGATAATAAACTTCATCTTGAAGTCTACTTCTAATATTAATAAAACAATACAAGTTTTCTTATGCTTAATGTTTGCATGTTATACCAGTTATCTTCTTTTACTCTCAAACATTCTATGTTCTTATACATTCTTATGAACATCATTAGTTGTGTCTTGTGGTTTTATATTGTCTGGCAATCTCCGACTTATACTTTGAGTCTTTATTACTTTCATGAAATTATTTGTTTGTATGTGGATTCTATAAGTCCTACCTACTTTTTGTTTTTCTGTTTTCTCTTTCATGCCTGCTTTTTGCATAAATTGCATATTTTAAAATATTCATTTTTATCTTCTCTTTTGACTTTAATTATACCCCCCTCTGTTGCTTTTAGTATTGACTCTAAAAATTACAATAAGCATATTTAATTTCACATCTACTTTCATAAAATATTCTACTTCTTCACAATCAATATAATAACGTTAAAAATGTATTATATAGTTACTGCCCTGCTGACTCATGTAATCTTTTTGTTAAATAGTTAAATTTTACACACACTCTAAACCACACATTACACTGTTAAATTATTTCTCCTTAAAGAGTCAATAGCCTTTTAAATAGGCTTAAAAATTATATAGTACATTAAGAATAATTTTTAAAATGCATTTATATTTACCGAAATATTCATGCTTTATATTTTTTTATTTCTTTCTGCATCACCAATTTTCTATGTGATTATTTTCCTTCAGCCAAAGAAACTTTTTAAAAACACTTCATGTAGTGCAAGCCTATTGAAGATATCTTCTTAAGTTGCTTTTTCTAAAAAAAAAATTGTCTTTATTTTTGAATGATATTTTCACTGAATATAAAATTCAATTCTAGTTTGACTGTTTTTCTTCCAGCACTCTAAATATACTTTTACATTGTCTTTTAGCCTTAACTACTTTTCTGATTAAAAGTATGCTGGCATTCTTCTTTTTTCCACACATGTAATGTATGTTTTCCCTCCTGGCTACTTTAAAGAATTTTTAAAAATCCTAGTATTTCAGTGTTTTTATAATTATCTGCTTAGGTATGGTTTTCTTTGTGTTTTTCCTGGCTGGGATTTGCTGAGATTTATGGATTTATGAACACACATCAGTGGTAGGCAGAATAATGTCCCCTCCCACAAAGAGATGTCTATGCCCTAATTTCTGAGATTTGTATATATGTTAGATTATATGCAAAAGGGCAACTAAGGTTGCAGATAAAATTAAGATTATTAATTGGCAGACTTTAAAATAAGGAGATGATTCTGGATCAACTGGGTGAACCCAATGTAATCACAACAGAAAATAATCAATAGAAACAGACATAGAAATGACTCAGAGGTCAAACAGACATAGAAGTGACTCAGATGACAAAAATGTCAAATGACAAAGATTTAAAAATAATAATAATAAATATGCTAATAAATCTAAATGTTTAACAAGGAAGCAGAAGAGTCAGTGTTATTGAGATAAGATGTGAGAAAGATTCAGTCATTACCGGCTTTGAAGATGGAAGGAGGAAATAAGTCAAAGAATGGGAACATTATCTAGAAGCTGATAAGGCAAGAAAATCAATTCTTTTTTATGGCCTGCAGAAAATAACACCACCTTGGTGACACCTTGATTTTAGCCCAGTGAGACCTGTCCATGATTGTCAGATAAGTTGTGCTGTTTTAGCCACTAAGTTTGTTATAATTTTCTACAGCAGCAACAAAAAACTAATATAACATCTCTTACCAAGTTTGGAAAATTGTTGGCCATTATCTTCATTTCTTTTTCCCCATTCTCTCTCTCTCTTTCTTTATGTATTCTGGGATTCCAGTTTTATGTATATTTTACAATTTGATATTTTCTCACAGATCTTGCATGTTCTATTCTTTTTACTCTCTCTGTGTTTAAGTTTTAATAATATACATATAGTTTTTGAGACAGAGTCTTGCTCTGTCATCCAGGCTGGAGTGCAGTGGTGCAATCATGGCTTACTACAGATTCAATTTCCTGGGCTCAAGAGATCCTTCCACCTTGGCCTCCCAAGTAGCTGGGACTATAGGTACACACCACCATGCCTTGCCAGTTTCCTTTTTCTTTTTTTTTTTATAGAGACGAGACTTGCTATGTTGCTCAGTCTGGCTCAAACTACTAGGCTCAAGCGATTCTCCCACCTCTGCCTCACAAAGCATTGGGATTACAGATGTGAGCCACTGCACCGAGCCAATAACTTCTTTTCACCTGTGTTCCAGTTCTCTGATCTTTTCCCCCCGGTTATCATTTAAAAAATATTTTCAGTATTTCCACTTGATATGTTTTTACTATAGTTTTTATTTCTTTTTACTATAGTTTTTATTCCATTCATCCTTTCTGTGTATTTTTTTTCCACTGGATTTGTTAACACATTTATCATAGTTATTTTAAAGTCTCATAATTCTAACATCTGAGTCATCTTTATGTTTGTCTCTATTAATTATTTCCTCCCTTAACAATAGGCCATATTCTCTTGCATCTTTGAATGTTTCATAATTTTTAATTGAATGCCAAATACTACATATAAAAGAATAGCAGAGACTAAAGTAAATAGTATTTATACCCAGAAAATGACATTGTTCTTCTTTTATCAAACTGTTAGTGTGTGAGGGGTGGCAGGGTGTGTTGGAGCAATTTAGTTGTAGTCTATAGGTAAGCTGGCTCTGAGATTTGCTGTTGCTTTAGTTAAATTCAGCTTTTTAGAAGCATCGAATTAATTGTGGGTGGAATCATTTTTTTTTTTTTAATTCAGAGTTTGGGTTCTGACTACCTAGGAGGAATGTCTCATTTCTCGTATTTGGCCATCAGACTTTAACAAGACCTATGCACCTGAAAATCAGTGTAAATCTTTCTCATTTCTCTTGCCCATCTCTCAGTCGTAGATGATTAGTCCTTAATTATATGTAAGGTTCAAAATGCCTGCAGGGTTTTTGAAATTCTCTTTCTCTACCCTTATACCTCAGTAGGCTTTGCAAATCTGTATCACAATGTGGTTTTGTGTAGCTCTCCTGAATCTTCCCCACGTTCAGAATGTCACTTCTTCAAGCTCAGTGTAAGGCCCCCATGACCTGTAGGGTTTCTCTCAGTTCTCTTGCTTTGCCCTCAGAATTAAACAGGTACATGAGCCTGTGCCTTCAGAGTCACCACTTTCTCTTCATTGTTCTTCTATCTTCTCTCTGACTTGGTATCTTTCCCGTGAGGCAGGAGATCTGGCTGCTAGCAGATTGGGGCTCACATACTTGTAGTTTTTTGAACACAGAGCAAAATAATCACCACTGGCAGCTTTAGTTTAGTTTTTTTAAATCCCTCAGGGTAGTAATAACAAATAATAATTCAAAAAACAGAGGTTAATATTTTTTGGATATACAATGTGTGCAAGGCAATTGTTATGCATCTGTCTCTATATGTTTAACATGGATATTTACATAATAGGCATGTCATAGTAGAAATAAAATGATATGTATATATAAATATAGTCAATCCTCATTATTCATGAATTTTGTATTTGAAAGTTCACTGAACTTTTGTGGTCATTCATGGGCACACACAACAGAACAGCAAAAGATTTAATTCACCTCATGAACAAGTTCTCAGACAAGGAATAAGCTGAAACTGCCTTCTTGTCATTGTGTGTGTGTGTGTGTGTGTATCCTTACAATAATCCTATGAGATACCTACTATTATTATCTTTTTGTCTTCTTTTTTTAGGAAATTAAGGCTCAGAGACATTTCTCTAAGATCATACAAACAGTAAATAAAAGTGACAAAAGTTACATTCAAAGGAAGGCTGGATTTTTTTTTGTTTTTTGTGTTTTTTAGATCTCACTCTCCCAGCAACTATACTTTACCACTTTAGTTGGCTTGGCTTATGTTTCATGATTGTCTCTAGAGGAATAACTGCGTTCAAATGACGGAAGACCAAACTGGCTTAGTTTGGGACATATGCCTACCTCTCTAACAGTTCAGCTATCCAGTTTGTTGAATGGCTTCTACAAGGAGAGGCAAAGAGGGAGATTTAGAATCTGACAGAGGCACCACAGAGATGGCTGACAGATTGCATCCTGAGGCCATGACTTGCAGGGATTCTTATGAGAGTTTTGTATTTCCATACTGGGAAGCTCTGATGAATGCAAAGGAGAAAACGCATGGATGTCAGAAGGATCTCCTCCCAAAGCTTGACTTTGCTTTTTAAGATTACGATGGGTATGGCCTCTAGGAATATCACCTAGTCTTTCTCAGATTGTTTCATCTATAAAATAGGTCTGATACTTACCCTTACATGGGGACTATGAAAATCAAATAAGATAATATTATAACAGGTCTTGCCCAGCATAAGTATTCCATGATAGCTCCTTCCACTCTGTAGTAGCACCTTTTAAGTGAATAGTCAACCACAGGTTCTACCTCAATAGAATATCCTAAATGTTTGCTTTTAGTTTATCATCTCCCTGGGAATCCTACAATTCCTTTGCTAGCATTCCAGCCGGAAAATGAGATTTGGACCTGTATTTCATAGAAAATACTAACTTGGTTGCCAACTTGATATTTTCCTTTAAATCTAGAAGAAATTTAGTGCAACACAAAGCTTCAACAATACCAATCGTTTTTCTCTCTTTCTGTTGCATCCTAATAATTTCTATCAATCTTAAGACGCTTCCTTCAATGATTGTCCTTAGAGTTATTCCTCTAGAAATGTTTTTTAAAATATAGTAAAATTTACCTGACATAAAATGTATCATTTTAACCATTCTTTTTGATGCATGTATTTATTTATTTTTATTGGGTAAAATATACATAAAATATATGACTTTATCATTTAGATGTACAGTTCAGTGGCATTAAGTGTGTTCACATGGTTGTACAACCATCATCACTATACATTTTGAGAACTTTTACATCTTTCTAAACTGAAGCTCTGTACCTTTTAAACAATAACTCCCAATTCCTCCCTCCTCCTTGGGTTATTTCTTTGATCTAAGGTATTGTCATCAGAAACTGTCACCAAAAATGCACATATGTTTCCTGGGTATGGAGAAAGGCTAGCACATTAACACTTACAGCTGATAAACATTAATACAATACAAAGACAAACATTTATTAGTGCTTCCTTTGTACTAGGAATTATGTTAAGCACTTCATAGGCATTATCTAATTTAATCCTCTCAATAAACCTAGGATGAAGAATTTTTAATTTGAAAAATGAGAAAATCAAAGCACAGAGAAATTAAATAGCTTTGTCCAAGATTGCACAGATGGCTTGAGGCAGAGCTGGCATTTGAGCCCAAGCCCTGTAAATCTGATATGGGAAGGCATTACCTGGAATATTTGTTATTTATGCAGATTTTTGTTTAAGACAGGGCCAGAGAATCTACATTTTTAGCAAGCATAATAGACAATGTTTCTTGGACTTTAACGTAAGAATCAATAGGAAGGCTTGTTAAAACAGAGATTCCCATCCATCACCTCTAGAGAGGTTGATTCAGGATGTTTAGAGTGGAACCTGAGAGTCAGCATATGTAACAAGCTCCCAGGTGATGGCAATGTTTCTGGCCAGATTTTGAGTAACAAGCCTCTAGGCGTTTCTGATTCTGGTGGTGTGGATCACTCTGAAAAACATCACTATTTCATATTATCTGAATAGTTAATTGGTTAGCTGAGAGTTATCTACAGAGAAAAGGAAGGAGCTTCAGGGTTTGGGTCAAATACCAGAAAAGTTGAGACAAGAGGGAAAGGGTAGGAAATTTTTCAGACATGGACCCCTGACAGATGAGAAGATCAATAGAGATCAGCTGAGAGCTTGGCTAGACTGTCTAGGCAGAGGCCAGTCTCCCAGGCCAAGGATTGTTGACTATGAGATAAAAGTGTCACTCAATGAGGCAAGCTGAGGAAGAGGCAAGGTTGTCAATGAAAACTATGGGCATCAAACAAGGTGCAATGTCCATAACCAAAACTAGGGCCTAGAGACAGAAAATGCAGAAAAGGGGCCCAACTATTTTGTCAAGGGTATCCAGGGCTCGAATAATCTACAAAAGACTATGGGGAGTATCGATCCCACATAGAGATGTTACAGCTGTGCTTGAGTACCCATCACCAGCTGAGGTGGTTGGGATGATGAAGGCCACCAGGCTAGTCTCCTCTTCTAGAATATTTGTAGTGCCTGAAAATTATTTTTAGTTAGAAATCATTACACAAACTGAGATCAAGACCCCTGAGAGCTTCCAACTCATGGAGCGCAGTTACAGAAGGCAAGAGTCTAGTGAAACATTCTAACAGCAACTTGGGCTCCTCACCCACTTAAAAGGTTTACTTGGGCAGTGGGGTCAGTATGATGCTATTGTGTATTCTGTAAATGCACAATAATTGAGGTCACAAGTAGGAAAATCATTTACTATGCTCAGCAATAGTATTATCCATATGATCCTAGCCTGGAATGTTTCTCCCATTGCCCTCTGCTGCTGATCTGAAGGAGACTTGCCTATAATGTCTTCAAGATAAGAAACTACTGGGGTGGATCAAGAAAATCTTCTTGATTTCTCCCTTATACTCCCTCTTTTATCTAGATGTACATCTGACTAGGGGAAGTTATCTAGCAGCTATGGATAGTTATGACATCTATTCTTCATCATTCCTTGTAAGTACCTCATTTCAAAAACAAATATGTTTTAAAATAACTTTTATTTTTCTGATTGCAAAGGCACTGTGTGTCATTGTAGAAACTGGATGGAAAATGAAAGTAAGTACCTACTAAATATTGTTTTCTGTGCTCTTCCAGGCACTGCAGATATAAGGGTGAACTATTATTATAGTATCTGAAAAGTGATCACATCCCAAAAGTGATCACCATTAACATTTGTTTGTTTGTTTTATTTTTGTTTGGTTTTATCAAGATCTTGCTCCACATACTGTTTTATATCCTACCTTAAAACTTAACAGTGTTTCATGGAAAATATCCCAATGTAATTACCTAATTGCCGCATAATGTTTTTATTCCATCTCAAAAGTCTGAACACCTTTATTCCAATTATTAACCACTACCTCTTGCCACTTCTTATCTAGACCGCTATCTAAGTCTCTTGGTACCCTCAGACCAACCCAACATCCCGTGGTCTACAACTTCAAGTTCTTTTTCATCAATATTCTTAACTTCCTAGTCTTCGTATCAATGATTTGATCGCAAGTTGGTCAGTCAGCAGCCTCTTTTTAGACACGTTTTATACTACACTGATTCCCTCTGAAGCTGTTGGCTTGGTTCAAACACTTGCATTTTGAATGAAGTCAGAAACTCTGAATAAGCTCCTTAAAAATATGTTTAATGTATTGCTGACTATAAAATACTCATCAACTCATATATATTAGGTGAAAGTCCTTTGAGCAAAATATTGCATATTGCAAACCTGATTCTTTCCCCCACATAATTCATGCTGGCGAAGGTTGTCTGTGTGTATTTGAGAATATCTTTCAACATTGATCGTTGTAATTCTAAAGAGTAATGGTTTCTCTCCTGAAAGAACACAAAACCTTATCCAATAATATTGCCTTCCCAAACTGTATGTTACAAAAGCAACATCATTGAAAAATTCTAGATCGATAAAGAAAAGAGGCTGGGCGCGGTGGCTCACGCTTGTAATCCCAGCACTTTGGGAGGCCGAGGCGGGTGGATCACGAGGTCAGGAGATCGAGACCACGGTGAAACCCCGTCTCTACTAAAAATACGAAAAATTAGCCGGGCGTGGTGGCGGGCGCCTGTAGTCCCAGCTACTCGGAGAGGCTGAGGCAGGAGAATGGCGTGAACCTGGGAGGCGGAGCTTGCAGTGAGCCGAGATTGGGCCACTGTACTCTAGCCTGGGCAACAGAGCAAGACTCTGCCTCAAAAAAAAAAAAAAAAAAGAAAAGAAAATTTAGGTGTTGGATATTCAGTTAAATGTCTTCATTTAATTGTATGCAGATTGCAATTGGCTATGCATTGAAAGGATAGAGAGAGAGAGAGACAGAAAGAGAGAGAGAGGGAGAAGAATGGACTCTATACTGAGAAAGAACGGTGCCCTCCCACTCCCCTATTGCCCCTCCCTCCACCAGGTTCAATCACCTCACTCTTCATTCAGCCAAAGCTCAAGGATTTAAAATTATGTCTCTTTTCTGGAAAGAATCATAATATCCCTTTAGGCATTACAAAACAGAGAACTGAGCTTAATACTAGAGAATAAAACCAAGAACCTGTCTTCTCTGCTGGCTGAAATATAGTATTTTCCCTTTAAAATAATGTTGAAGGAAGGTGAACCTTTAAACCTACAGATTTGCAGCCTAACACTGTAATTTACTTCTCCTGGCAACTGTTGCAATATTCCTAGATTTATGTAGAGAAGAAAAAATATAATTCTATTTGGAATGGACAAAACTCTAGAAAGAAAGAAACAAGGATTTTGGTTTTCATTGTTAAAAGGGGAAAATATACTATGGGAATGTAACAGTCCATTGTCCAATCCTCTGAGGATTTTAGAAGGTAATTATAAGGCAGTATTATATATTCAAAATATTCAAAATTGAGTATAAGGATTAGACTGCCCAAATACTACCAAATTAATCTCATCAACTAATAGTAATGGATGGATGAAAAGGTTTAAAATTTGCAGAAGCATAGAAAAAATGACAGCACAATAGTTATTGACTAACAAGAGCTTGTGTGCTGGGAAGGGGCATGTTAAACAATCAGCTTCATCTCTTCTGGGCTTGGTGCAAAAGCAAAGACATGAGAATTCTAAGTTTCTCTATTCAGAAAATAGCTAATTTGTGGCTTTGTAATTTGTTTAAAAAAGGAAGGTCATATTTCATATAAAATGTGGTGATGCTTACTAATGTGCAGAAAATATGCTGGCAGCAATAGGATGAAAAAAGCTAAATCTGAACAAACATCAGCATAATATTTATTGAGGTTATATAGGTGAAACACGTGATAGCCTCAAATAATAGGCTGGCACTGAAAATTTTTACTGTGGTCCCTGAGACATTTCCTTCTGAAATTTACTTGTTGGCACCTGATTATTGCTTCAGTGAGTTTGGCTCCCTAGGGATTAAGATGAGGAGACAATGCCAGAGTGCAGAAAAACTTACATGATTTTTTTTTTTTTTTTTTTTTTTGAGATGGAGTCTCGCTGTGTTGCTAGGCTGGAGTACAGTGGTGAGATCTCGGTTCACTGCAACCTCCACCTTCTGGGCTCAACCGATTCTCCTGCCTCAGCCTCTCAAGTAGCTGGGACTACAGGTGTGTACCACCATGCCCAGCTAATTTTTGTATTTTTAGTAGAGATGGGGTTTCACCATGTTGGCCAGGATGGTCTCGATCTCTTGAACTTTTGATCTGCCTGCCTTGGCCTCCCAAAGTGCTGGGATTACAGGTGTGAGCCACTGCACCTGGCCAACTTATATGATTTTACAAAGAATGGCCAAGAATAAACTTAGAGTAGCGATATTTTTGACTCCCAGATTCTCTTCTGATATCAGCTCAGAGCTGGCTTCTCATTCTATTGAAATACATGTTACATTTTTATAATTATAAGTTAATATTTTTAAATTATAAGATAAAACCAACCTATAGTACAAAATTTGAAAAGCTACATCTAAGCAAAGAGAACAACATAAGCATGTTTGTATCTTTATTCTGTTTTACCAGGGGCCTCTTTCCCCCATACATATACAAGGGTTAAGAAGTGGGGGGGAATGGGGGAATGAAAATATAGGAATTTTGCGTTTGTACTTACATCCTGAGCAGTTCTACCTTTATGATTTTGTTGAAGTGTCATTATTAATAGCTATTTTATATTTTATTATTATCTATCAAACTACTTCCCTACTGTTGGACACATTCAAATATTTCACAAGGTATATTAGTCATGATTTTCTTCAGGGACGCCTTTGACTCTAGCTACTCTCCAAATGTTGATAATCCCTGACTTCATCTTGAAGCGTTTGGCCCTTTTTTTAGGTAGGTAACAGGGAACTACTAGCAAGTTTTGGCCTCAGATTAGCTGAGGCCAGTATAATAAAGAGACATGATAAAAACGTACTGAGTGACTAATCTGAACTAGAATGTAGGATGTCTCAGAGACAGGAGGTACATCAGAACACTCATGTGGTTCATGTCAGATTTTCTTGGCCTTTCTTCTAATTCTAGCTCCTGTTTGGGGGACAGCTTTATGTGTGTGCAAATGGCAGTACCTTGTCTGGGAACCATTCTCTATATTCTCGCTTTGCCCAGGGGCTTCTCTGCTGCAGGCCTGGGCATGCCTGATTGGTATTCAATACTAGCCACTCGTGTATGTGCAACCCAGGATTTGGGGAAGTTAGCATATACAGAGCAACCTTTGAGTAATGTAGGACAGAAGACCATAGAAAAATGCTTTTCTTTTCTTTTTTCAGAAGATGGTGCAAAGAGGCATTTCATAAGACTTCTCAGCTGGCACTGTGGCCTAAGCAGCCACTTGTCTTGTAACCACCAAGTGGGTTTACCTTGCCTGCTGTGTAGACAGAGCCAATTTGTCAAAACAGGGAAATTGTCATGGAGAAAGAGTAATTCACAGAGTCGGCTGTGTGGGAGACCGGAGTTTTATTATTACTCGAATCAGTCTCCAGCATATGGGGATCAGGTTTTTAAAGATAATTTGGTGAGTAGGGGCTCGGGAATTGAGGAGTGATGATTGGTCACATTGGAGATGGAATCAAATGGGGTCAAAGTGAGATTTTCTTGCAGTCTTCTGTTCCTGGGTGGGATCACAGAACTGGTTGAGTCAGATTATAGGTCTGGGTGTGGTGTCAGCTGATTCATTGAGTGAAGGGTCTGCAAAATATCTCAAGCACTGATCTGAAGTTTTACAATAGTGAGGTTATCCACAGGAGCAATTTGGGAGGTTCAGACTGTTGCAGTCAGAGGCTGCATAACCCCTAAACCATAATTTCTCATCTTGTAGCTAATTTGTTAGTCCTGCAAAGGCAGACTGGTCCCCAGGAAAGAAGAGGGTCTTTTCGGGAAAGGGCTATTATCAATTTTGTTTCAGAGTCAAACCGTAGACTAAATTTCTTCCCTAGGTTAGTTTGGCCTACACCCAGGAATGAACAAGGATAGATTAAAGGTTAGAAGCAAGATGGAGTTGGTTAGGTTTCATCTTTTTCGCTGTCATAATTTCCTCAGTTATCATTTTTGCAAAGGCAGAACAATGGCAAATTTGTTAATGTAAACTTGTACTGGCTCTCTTTCTCTTTCCATGTCTCTCATACCTGCTCCTAAATAAACTATTCATGCATAAGCTTTTATCACAAGATTAGCCTTGGGAGAGCCCATGCCAAGGAAGGAAGGAAGGAAGGAAGGAATATAATTGCCTTTCCCCAGAGAGGCTTTCTCAATCTAAACTAGAATACCTATTAATATACCACACTTTTATCTTAGAGTGGTTACAATATCTTTACTTTTTTTTTATTTGTATGACTACATATTTATCACTCTCTTCCCCCATTTGAGTGTAAGAGCCTTGAATCAGAGGCCATGTCATTTTGATTCACTATTATATCCCCAGTACTTAATAAAAATGTATCAGATAAACAAAATGGTGAATGTGATTTTAAAACTTTCCTCTAAACCCCACAATTCTGAAGTCTAGGCTGTCAGAAGCTATACTCTCTATTTCATCTTTTTTGGCGGTAGGGGTTATTGTCTCTGATTTTCTCAGAAAGGTGACATTAATTAGGATAAAACAGAATTTCATTAATCCTCCCATTTACCAGGTTTATTGTTGTTAATCGAATTTCTTCACCTCAATTTTGTGTATTCTAAGTAAAATCTCGTTTCCTCAGTTCAAGGTCCTCGTAACTGCAGTTGATCTGTTTCATTGTGTCCCAAATAAAGACAATTTGGGAGTTTCCTGACCTCCCCTGTTCTCTTTCCAGAGGATTCTTCGAAGATTAGCTGAAGGCAGTATAATTAAAAAAAGACAAAAACAAAAATAAAAATATGTTGAGTGCCACAGTGCTTTTTACACTGACATGCACAGTCTAGTGAAAGGAAGAATCATCCGTCGTATTTTACGCTGAAGAGAACGAGGCTCAGAGAGATTACGTGAAATACCCAAGTTCACACAACTAATAAGGGGTCTCATTCCAAAGCCTGTGCTGTTAACTATTACATTTAAGAGCTGCTTGAATCCACTGAACTTCCGTTTCTTTTGAATCAACAGAAGGATTTTTCCTGCCTTCTGCAGTCATCCTTAGTCCTTCAGGGTGGCGGAGAAGAATCTAATCAGGACCCCTGACCTTGTCATTCATTCTTTTTCTCACTCTTAAGTTAACTGCAGGCACCCTAGGGAATGGAATTGTAACTGCTTTGGACTTCAGAGGAGCAGGCCTAGCCAGAAAAACCACGTCAAAGTTCTCATAGCAAAAGCCAGGGTAATGTTTTTTGGATATTAATGTGCTCTCTCTCTCTCTCTTTTCTACCCACTCACTTTCTCTTTCTGTGTCTGCCTTACTTTAGGTGGAAGTGAGGGTAACAGAAGGAATAGAAGGATATCTTCATTTAACTTTATTTTTTTCTGAAATACAAATTTATTTAAAATTGGTCTCTGGGGATTTACGAGTTTTTACTGTTGGGTACTGTGACAATTTAAACTGTAGCTTCTTGGCATTGAATCTAAATCTATGAAAATAAATCCTATTGGAAAGCTCATTTCTTAATTACAGGACATATTAATATCTAGCTTTAAGAATTCTGTAGTGGGTTGTTGTGGGGTTGGGGGAGGGGGGAGGGACAGCATTAGGAGATATACCTAATGCTAAATGACGAGTTAATGGGTGCAGGAAATCAACATGGCACATGGATACATATGTAACAAACCTGCACATTGTGCACATGTACCCTAAAACCTAAAGTATAATTAAAAAAAAAAAAAAACTATGAGAAAAAAAAAGAATTCTGTAGTGGGTTAAATAAACATTTTAGTTAGAAGAAAGCTTTCTCTTAATCTTTTTGCTATAGTGACGTCAATGAAGTATCATAACCATTAGTTTAAAATAAAAATAACATAAAGAGAAAAATGTGCCAGAACAAAAAGAGATGCTTTGAATACTTTGGAAATGAGTCAGAGAAGAAATATAAATTTTAAAAATAACAATTCTGTTTTCTTTTATGTGGAGTAAATCCTGAGGAAGACTCATATACTGCAGTGCCGATTTTATTCTAGGTAGAACTGTGGATAGGCAAAATTTATTTTGCATGTAAAAGAAAATTAGGGTGAAATTAACTCTGATCTGAATTGGACTTCAGTAAGTAACAGCAATTTTCAAAGTTAACGGTTAGATATTAAATTTTACATATTTGAGTAACATTTAAATATATTATCTAAATTCATTTAAGACCTTCCCTGCTATGTAGAAATTTTACTTCCTATGAGTTGAAATTGGGACATAATGTAAATGAAGAGACTCCCTGTAGAAAGTACTTGAGTCCCTGGGTCTGTGTGCTGTGGAACTGTATTGAGTCTTCACCATTATTCTACACCAGGGAATATGGTCTCATAATAGCCTTTCCCTCCTGTTCATTCCGCCAAGGCTGTGTCACTGCATCTTTCTGTACCTTCAATTCAGGTCACCATGCCAAACGTTCATCACTTTGTAGATGTTCGAGGGGCACCTGCCACCCGCCAGGCACTTTGCTAAGTACTTGGAATAGAGTAGCAGACAGGGAGTACAAGTGGTCTGTGTCCTCACAAAGCTGTCAGCTTCGAGGGAAGTAGAGGACTGGGCAAGCATATTACCAGTGAAATGCACGTTACAAAAAAGTTGGGGCTGGGCGTGGTGGCTCAGGCCTATAATCCCAGCACTTTGAGAGGCTAAGGTGGGTGGATCACTTGAAGTCGGGAGTTCAAGACCAGCCTGGCCAACCTACTGCAACCCCGTCACTACTAAAAATACAAAAAATTATCTCGGCAGGGTAGTGTGTGCCTGTAGTCCCAGCTACTCGAAAGGCTGAGGCAGGAGAATTGCTTGAGATAGGGGAGGCAAATGTTACAGTGAGCTGAGATTGTGCCACTGCATTCCTGCCTAGGCAACAGAGCAAGACGGACTTCATCTCAAAAAACAAACAAACAAAAAAACAAGAAACTTGGAAGTAAAAGGTGCTGAGGAAGTAAATATGACAGAAGGAACTAGCAAAGACCTTCATGATTCTTGAAAAATGTATGATCTTCTTTTTGATCCCCTAGGGAAATGGAACATTTATAAAATAATAATGCTGATAATAATAGTAATGATGGTTAACTTTAGTTGAATATTTATTGTTGGCAAGACATTCAAGCAATTCTATAAACCTTAATTGTATATTACCAAGTGAAAGAAGCCAATTTTAAAAGGCTATATATACGATATGATTTCACCAGGCCCTTGGCACTCAATGAATAGGAAATATTTTTAAGAGAATAATGATGAGGAAGATGCTGATGGTGATGATGACACTGAGAAAGATGATGTAACCAAACATAGCTTTCATAGCCTTCTTTAACCTTACCTGCCAAAATATCAAAACAAAATTGAGGTGCTAATTGTAATACATAAAATGGACTTTACTATTTTGATGTTTTGCTCTCCTTTTCCTTTTCTTTTTTTTTATATGAAAATAAAGATTTACCTAGTTTTATCATTCCCTGTTCATTTTGTTAACCCTGACTATACCTTCATAAATAGCACTTCTATTAAAGTGTCTTCATTTGAGTCTTCTTGGGTGAAGTCTGTTTTCTGCTGGCATGCTTACTGATAGAGAATGTTCTAAGAACATTTGCCAAACCGATGTAGGACAGAAAGGCATTTCTATCTCTTTTGTGGTTTTTTGTTGTGTTTGTTCAATTGAGCATAAAAATTATACAGTGAAACAGGTTGAAATGTCTTTTAGTTCTTACTCTGAATTCCTACTTTGTATTTTCTTTGGACTGTTCTTAATACATTTTCAAGAAAGCATAATTTTCTGTTAAATGCATGATTATTTACAATTTTGTTACATTTGTGTGATTTTATAAAAAGGTCTCTTAGCCACTCTTCTCTTTCTAAAGAATTATACTTCAAATAGAATAATGAAAATACGTGGGAAATGGTATTTAAATATGTATATAAATATTTGTTATATAGCTGTTTCTCAGGAACACATATAGTGGTTAAATCATACCACTAAAAGTTTCAAATCACTTTATTAGCCTAGACATTTGTTTTATTTACTGTTTCCTGAAACAAGTATGCTTTTAGGGTGGGGAATGATAAACAATTTACATTTCTGGCATTTGCACTGGAATTATCGAATTAGGGTTTAACCTACTGCCCACAGGTTATTTAGTTGTTCTTTTCTATGATGCAAGCTGGGATTAGGTCAAATGCATCCTATTGGTTACCTTTTTATCTCATAGACACATCCGTAACTGTTACATTGATTAACTTGATTGTAGTTGTCACTTTGAACATTTTCGGAAAATTCATATGTGAAAACTGAAGTCTGCAGATTACTTAGTGGATGATTACTTGGATTGCCTTGCAGCACTATCCAGATAACCTTGGACAGACCCTTTAATCTCTCTGAATTACAGTATCCCCTCCTGTGGGATGGGACTGATAATACCTTCCTACACAGAAAACTTATGTGGAGCATGATGCAAATGTAAGGGGAGAGCCATTTAACTCTATATTTAGAAAGATTCATTTGATAGTGTTATTTAATATCTTATGGTCCCTGGAGACTCAAAACAGTCTAAAAATATTCCAGCTAGTTTCAGTTGGAAGTTCTAACCTTAGAAAGTAAACCATGTGGAAAGTGTTTCATGGTTTATATTTGAATAAATTTTTGCTTGAAAGCTCATAAAATTTCATATATATATATATATTCACACACACATATAAAATCATTTTTGGTATCCTACTTTTCCCTTCCTTTGGTAACAAATAATATTTTTTGCAAAATGAACAATGCTTCAAACTGAGCATTTTTCTTTCATGTCTAGGATCCTCAAGGGGAAAACTTGGGAAATATATTCCTGTTTGGTATGACTTTCCTGTAGACATTTCAGAACTGCAGAACCATTATGGGGAACTTTTTCTTTTATGCAATAGCATTTCTTTTGAATAGTTCTCTTTTTCCCAAAGAATGTTTCCTCCTGGATTTTCTCAGCTGGTACTTTGGTATTTATGGCCTAAGTGATTTAGTAAATGTAAGAAAACAGTGTTCACTGGTCAGTTTAAGAGGGAATATGAGGAATCTGTGTCTGTAAGCTGAATAAATACATTTAGCTGTATTGAAATTAACCTCTGTAGCCTGAAGCCAGAATGCGGAATATAAAGAAACAAATATGTGGGATAATATACCTTCTACATAGATAAATGACCCATGGACTCATATATTATCAAGCTGTAGATTTTCTATGATGGATTTCAAGTCCTGAACTTTTTTCACCTCTCCATTCTTCATATTTTGAAATAAAATTCTCTCTTTTTAAAAAACAGATAATATGTGATAAAGGAATAACAACAGGCAACTCTATTAGTCAAGAAAGGCTAAGTGCTATGACAAGAGCAACAAAACATGTAAAATGCAAAGCAATATACATTTATTTCTCATTGGTGAATGATGGTTGCATGTGGTTGGTGGCAGTGGAGCTCTCTTCCACCGTCATTTATACATCCAGGCTCCTTCTATCTTGTGATTCCACCTGCTCTAGGTCCTTTGGGTGATCTCTATTCTGCTGGTTGACAAGGAAATGAATGAGAATTGTGTCTTGAAGGTATTTATGAGCCAGACCAGTAAATGACACACATCAATTTATCTTACAGTTTAGTCTCATAGATGTATCTAATTGCAAGAAAGGCTGAAAAATTAATTTAGTTGTGTTCCTAGAAACAAGAGAACAAGTAGCATTTATTGAATGCTTACCTGTGCCAGGTACTGTTCTGTGTCCGCTTTATGGGTCAAATCACTTAATTCTGCGAACAACTCTAAGAGATTGATACTTTAATTATATCATATAATTAAAGTAGGAGATCAAGTAATCTGGCTTGAGAAACCAGCTTCAAAATCATTACACATTCTGCTTTCATACACATAAACAAGGTTTATGGAATCACTATAATGTTCACCAAATGTAGGAAATAAATAAACATGTTAATTTTTTTATATGTCATCTAAGCTTATAAAATGATAACACCTAGGATTGACACAGTGGTGGTATAAAGCAGTTATAGTATGAAATTCAGTCATAAGCAACAGGAGCCTTTAAAATGGGATTTGCCCTTTGGCCCAGCAATTCTACTTGTTTTTAAAGAAAACCCTCAAATAAGTACAAGAAGTTGTATATAGAAAGACATTTATTATAATGTTGTTTAAAATAGCAAAAATGTGGAAAGAACCCAGCTGCCTGATAATAAGCATAGGTTCAATAAATGTTGAGATATACACAATGGATTATTTTGTAACTACTAAAGATGAGGATGCACACGGATACTTATGACATAAAATATGTTTATTTACTATTTATAAATATGTAGATTACAAAATATTGTATATATCAGAAAAAATATTTTTGTTTAAAAAGTGTATATTTGTATAGGAAAACCTTGGAAAAGACACAAACAAAATGTTAATATTGGTTAATGCTAGGTGGTGAAATCTTTGGTTTTAAAAACGTTGCTTATTTTTATTTTCTAATACTTCTATAAAAGCATGCTTTCATTGTCTGATGAAAAAAAGAAAGCAATAAAGCAGAAAGTGAAAATTCAGAAGAAAATACATTTGCTCAATGTGGAGAGTGCCGGTGAGATGTACCAGTTTATAAACGCCATAAGATCATTATGAGGAGCCATCTATTAATTTTCATGCATTCAATTATCATATGCTCATTCATCCCATTATCAGCAAGAAAGACACAACCTTGTTGTCAAAGAACTTATTTAGAAGGGAGAAAAGAGGCAAAAGATGTACCAAATTCTGAGAAAATAGCATTCAAAGATATGCTTTGCCGGGGGCCGTATTTTTATATGAAATAATTTAGCACAAATTGTGGCTGCTATCAATCACATTTAGTTGTCATTATCATCCTTAAGTTATTCAGTGGCAGAAAAATCATTCTCGTTTTGCCAGGACCTTACCTCAAATGTCTGAGAATATTCTAAAGAAGCTTCTATAAGGGTCCATTCATCAGATGAGAGGGCCACTTGAGTAGGGCAGAAGCTTATAGAATTTCTTAAGGACTCTTAATGGGTTAAAAATCTTCTGAAATATCTCCATGGATAACTTACTAAGAGGCCTTGAATTTCTTTTTAAATAATGGCATTTCCATTTTTCATGGTGTATATTTGAGCTTCTGGAGAGCGAGGCATCAATTTGATTTAATTCAATTCAACAGACATTTCTTGTAATTGCATTATATTTATTATAATTGCATTATAGCATTTACCATCACTTCAGGAGGAATCTCAGTAATTAGAGACCTCAGCAGTCAGTCATTTTTGCCTTTCGTCTAAGTGTAGGATACCTTTGGGCCTCTGCTGACCCAGAATACTGTGCTGTAATTGTCTGTTTATCCCAGGAGATAATATCCTTGAGGCCAGAGACTATGTCTTCCCATCACCCCAAGTGATTCCCGAACATGGTAGGCACTCATAATTACCTTCTGGGAAAATCCACTCCTCATTCTTTTGCCCCTTTTTAACATTTAATTTCTCATTAGTATTTCTTTCAAAGGAATTGCTAGAGAATAGCTAGAAGAAAGGAGGAATCATTGGTCAGTCATAAACATTTAATGAGATAGCTGAAGAAATTACAGTTGGAATTAGAAGATTATAACACAATTTTAAAATTAGTACTTGCCCTCGTAGAGCTCACACTCTTACTGAGACAGTGCACATAGTACCAGAAAAAATACTTCAGATGTTTAACTGTATGTCACTGAAAAATTCACATTAATGTGTGTGTGTTTAGATAGATAGACAGATAGATAGATAGATGATAGATGATAGATAGATAGATAGATAGATAGATAGATAGATAGATAGATAGATGATAGATAGAGACAGATAGATACCCATACATTAGTTAGTATAAGCTAGTATTAGGAAATTAATAAATAAATTCAATAAAGCAGATAAATAAGTGATGATTCAGATAATTGATTCAGATAATTACGTGACTTCTTTATGGAAGGAAAGTGGTTTTGTGTAGGCTTTCATTTGCATAAGAAGTGTCCTAAGTAATTTTAATCACTTCATTCTTAGAAATGTATGGATTGTGGTAATATGAGGTTCCTTTATAGGATAGTGGGGACATAACAGGGGGGACCTTTCACAAGGTGGGAATATAAAGTAACAGAGTAGTCAGATGTGGGTGTAGCTATTCTGGGTATGTGAATTTTGAAAAGGGTTTGAAAAAAGTCAAGGAAAAAAACCATTTCATTCATTTAGTCATTTATTTATTCAACAGATGCTTAGTACATATCTGGCATAGGAGAAAAAGGCATGGAAAAGTAGCAATAGGAAATGTGTAAATAAATGCATTTAGGTTTTACATACATAGACAAATTTTCTCCACTGAGGTTGACATATTCTGTGGGGGAGTCATAGAACGTCCTGAAATCTAGGAGTGCTGAATGAAATTAAGAACTGGAAGTGTTGAATAATAGAAGAAACATCCACATTGATGTCAGCAAGTCCTGGTTTTGAATCTTGGCTCTGTTTGTTGAGCAAACTACTGTCATCTGTGAAATGGGGATAATAATTACCTTATATTGGTAAGTGAAGCATTTAGCCTCCTAGAATAGCACCCTAGCACATAGAAATGTATAGCAAAAATTGCTTCTCTTCTGTCCTCTTTCTCTTCTGTAATGTGGCCCCTTTCATAGCAAGCTAATAGGGAGGCTTGGGGAACCAAATTTGTTACAGTGAACTCTAGGTGGCGCTCTTACAATGTAAGCGAGGTTGTTGGAGGGTAGGTCTTTGTGAGAAGGAATGTGGCATATGCCAGGTGCCTGATTACCACATGAAGTATGCCCCTGTTCCAGCCTAACCTCGAGCAAGCTAGTAGGATTGGAGGGTTGGGGTTCTGTGAAAATACCCATACTCATTTCAGCCATGTGAAGAGCTGTATATATTTTGTGTAAGACTGGTTAGAGGATCAGTAAAACTGACCACTTCTTTCCAGAAGCATAGGAAGGAATGATCAGATGGGGAAGCACATGGACAGGTCATCCAAGGAGAAAAAAACAAGTATTTATGCTGATCCTTTGTTATCAGTGGTAGAAAAAGTCCAGCCTCATTTGCCATCACACTCTCTGCTGCTGAAACCAGAGGTATGAGAGTCCTGTGAGAGAGAACGAATCTTTAGAAGAATCCAGGAAAGACGATGGATACAGGGGAAAACACAATATTTCTTTCTTTGAAAGGCTAGAAGGGTGGGGGAAGTTGGCTTTAGACCAGCAAACGGGTCATCTGTGTCACCATCTCTCAATTTCATGCTCGTGGCAGACATTAATAATTGGTTATGCCAATTTTCCCTGTTGAGATTAGAAATGACTACACAAACATTCTTGTCATAGCCCTCCAGACAACCATTAAAAAATCATAGGAAGTGACACATGGTATGAAAGCTCAGCCGTAGGCATATATAGCTATCCCACCCAGAGGTTTTTGTTTGTTTTGATTTGCTCGTTATTTTTCTGTTTGGCTGGCAATGAAATCTAAAGAGCTGTCTTAGAAGATATGTTATGCAGATTTGCTGCAGTAACAAATAACCACACTGTCTTGGTGACTTAGAATAACAGTGTATTTCTGGCTTACATTATGTGTTGGGACTGTGAGTCAACTGCTGTGGCTGTGCTCTGCAATTCCTCATTGCTGCATGGCAGGACACAGGCTCAAGGAGCAGACCCAATTTGGGACATGCAGTTCTTATGGTAGAGGACAGAAGAACAAGAGGATTGGCAGAAACAAGTGATGCCTCCTAATACTTTTGCTCTGATGTGTATGTCAAGTTCACTCACATTCTTCTGGTCAAAGCACATCTCAAGGCCAAATCCAACATCAACGCAGTGGGGATTGATAACCGAAATGAGTGACTGAGGCATGTCTCAATTATGGAGGTTTACTAAGCCAGCTTTAGAAAGCATCTGAGGAAAATACGTGCCACAGACATAACTGTGGCTATTTTTCCAAAGAGGTTTTCAGGAAGCTTAGTATTTATACATTTACTTAAAGGTGTGGAAGGCATGTAGGAAGAGGGGCAGGTGGGCAGTAAGGTGAATAGTTACATTCCTGTGAGACTTTGGTCAGTGCCCAGTAAATCTACATTTTCCATGAGATAAGGTAAATTTCTGAAAAGAAAAAAGGAGTAAAAAAGAGTCAACTATGCAGACATCTCTGGGTAGGTTGAAGAAATGAGTCTTGACTTTGTTCTGCACTTGGGAAAATAAGCTTGTAATGAACATTATCAGTGTGGGTTTTAGGAGCTAGATTTAGATCGTAGACCTAAAGTTACAATTGGCATGTCCTTGTTTATGGGAAGCCAGCAATTTATTTACTTGTGAATGATCTGTGGGGGCGGCCCTTTGCAGATGCCTGAGGCTTTTACCTTTTCATGAGGATCTTGCTGATGCACAGCGTTAGTAACAGCTATTTCTTTGGAAGAGGGTGTTGCAATGACTCAGCTTCCTCTGGGTTTAAGCATCCTTTTGCATAAGAAGTTTGGGAGGTCCTGAGATTTAAAATTGTCCTTTACAGGATGTATACTCCTTTCAGGGCAGGGATACTGCAAGAGACACAGCTGTGGTTGAGGATATATCATCCTCTTGCAGGATGGAGAGGAAATGATCATGCAGTCTACCACTGAAGATCCCTTCCTTGTAATCTTATTAAGGCAGCATAAACCATTTATGCACCATAGTTGGTAACTCAGCACCTTTCAGGATTCCTCCTCAATGCCAATGAAGACAGAACCTATGGAAACCTGAGGTCAAGCATCTTCTAGCAACTCATTCAAGTTCTCAGATAGTGGGCTAGCACCTTCTCTTTAGGAAACTTCTCACTACACTCTAAATAGCATGATCTAATTAGACCAGCTAACTTAAGCCAAAATTCTTGACATGAGCTGTGCACTGGCTCCTGTTTGGTCCTCTAAACGTTTTTCACATTCTTCACCAGGACTTTTATGACAGACAAAAATATTGCTTGAAGTTAGGAACATACTATGTTTTCTTTGCATATGCTCTTCCCTTTGCCTGGAATATGTATCCTGCTAGGAAACATTTACAAAGCTTACTGTCTTATCCTATGTACACACATAAGTGTGGCATTTGTCATTCAGCAGGCTCTAGGACGGCAAATCTACCACTTATTTTCCCTAATAAGAAAATCTTTGTAAGCAAAAAAAAATAATCTCGGGTGTCAATTGAAACAGAAATAAACCAATGTTTCAGCTAAAGAGCACAGACACATTGTTCTCATTAATCCTAATGGCAAAGACTTGGAACCAACCCAAATGTCCAACAACGATAGACTGGATTAAGAAAACGTGGCACATATACACCATGGAATACTACGTAGCCAAAAAAATGATGAGTTCATGTCTTTGTAGGGACATGGATGAAACTGGAAACCATCATTCTCACCAGGGATGATTTGAGTGCTAATTCTTTTGTGTGTGTGTGTGTGTGTGAACATCCTACTTTATTTATTGACATCCATGTGTTGGAAGCATTTCGGGAATTTCCAATATTTATTATTATTATTATTATTATACTTTAAGTTTTAGGGTACATGTGCACAATGTGCAGGTTTGTTACATATGTATCCATGTGCCATGTTGGTGTGCTGCACCCATTAACTCATCTTTTAGCATTAGGTATATCTCCTAATGCTGTCCCTCCCCACTCCCCCGACCCCACAACAGTCCCCGGAGTGTGTTGTTCCCCTTCCTGTGTCCATGTGTTCTCATTGTTCAATTCCCACCTATTAGTGAGAACATGTGGTGTTCGGTTTTTTGTCCTTGCAATAGTTTACTGAGAATGATGGTTTCCAGTTTCATCCATGTCCCTACAAAGGACATGAACTCATCATTTTTTATGGCTACATAGTATTCCATGGTGTATATGTGCCACGTTTTCTTAATCCAGTCTATCATTGTTGGACATTTGGGTTGGTTCCAAGTCTTTGCTATTGTGAATATTGCCACAATAAACATACGTGTGCATGTGTCTTTATAGCAGCATGATTTATAGCCCTTTGGGTATATACCCAGTAATGGGATGGCTGGGTCAAATGGTATTTCTAGTTCTAGATCTCTGAGGAATCGCCACACTGACTTCCACAATGGTTGAACTAGTTTACAGTCCCACCAACAGTGTAAAAGTGTTCCTATTTCTCCACATCCTCTCCAGCACCTGTTGTTTCCTGATTTTTTAATGATGGCCATTCTAACTGGTGTGAGATGGTATCTCATTGTGGTTTTGATTTGCATTCCTCTGATGGCCAGTGATGATGAGCATTTTTTCATGTGTTTTTTGGCTGCATAAATGTCTTCTTTTGAGAAGTGTCTGTTCATGTCCTTTGCCCACTTTTTGATGGGGTTGTTTGTTCTTTTTCTTGTAAATTTGTTTGAGTTCATTGTAGATTCTGGATATTAGCCCTTTGTCAGATGAGTAGGTTGCAAAAATTTTCTCCCATTTTGTATGTTGTCTGTTCACTCTGATGGTAGTTTCTTTTGCTGTGCAGAAGCTCTTTAGTTTAATTAGATCCCATTTGTCAATTTTGGCTTTTGTTGCCATTGCTTTTGGTGTTTTAGACATGAAGTCCTTGCCCATGCCTATGTCCTGAATGGTATTGCCTAGGTTTTCTTCTAGGATTTTTATGGTTTGAGGTCTAACATGTAAGTCTTTAATTCATCTTGAATTAATTTTTGTATAAGGTGTAAGGAATGGATCCAGTTTCAGCTTTCTACATATGGCTAGCCAGTTTTCCCAGCACCATTTATTAAACAGGGAATCCTTATCCCATTGCTTGTTTTTGTCAGGTTTGTCAAAGATCAGATAGTTGTAGATATGTGGCATTATTTCTGAGGGCTCTGTTCTGTTCCACTGATCTATGTCTCTGTTTTGGTACCAGTATCATGCTGTTTTGGTTACTGTAGCCTTGTAGTATAGTTAGAAGTCAGGTAGCATGATGCCTTCAGCTTTGTTCTTTTGGCTTAGGATTGACTTGGCAATGCGGGCACTTTTTTGGTTCCATATGAACTTTAAAGTAGTTTTTTCCAATTCAGTGAAGAAAGTCATTGGTAGCTTGATGGGGATGGCATTGAATCTATAAATTACCTTGGGCAGTATGGCCCTTTTCACGATATTGATTCTTCCAACCCATGAGCATGGAATGTTCTTCCGTTTGTTTGTATCCTCTTTTATTTTATTGAGCAGTGGTTTGTATTTCTCCTTGAAGAGGTCCTTCACGTCGCTTGTAAGTTGGATTCCTAGGTATTTTATTCTCTTTGAAGCAATTGTGAATGGGAGTTCACTGATGATTTGGCTCTCTGTTTGTCTGCTATTGGTGTACAAGAATGCTTGTGGTTTTTGTACATTGATTTTGTATCCTGAGAATTTGCTGAAGTTGCTTATCAGCTTAAGGAGATTTGGGGCTGAGACAATGCGGTTTTCTAGATATACAATCATGTCATCTGCAAACAGGGACAATTTGACTTCCTCTTTTCCTAATTGAATACCCTTTATTTCCTTCTCCTGCCTGATTGCCCTGGCCAGAACTTCCAACACTATGTTGAATAGGAGTGGTGAGAGCGGGCATCCCTGTCTTGTGCCAGTTTTCAAAGGGAATGCTTCCAGTTTTTGCCCATTCAGTATGATATTGGCTGTGGGTTTGTCATAGCTAGCTCTTATTATTTTGATATACGTCCCATCAATACCTAATTTATTGAGAGTTTTTAGCATGAAGGGTTGTTGAATTTCGTCAAAGGCCTTTTCTGCATCTATTGAGATAATCATGTGGTTTTTGTCTTTGGTTCTGTTTATATGCTAGATTACATTTATTGATTTGTGTATGTTGAACCAGCCTTGCATCCCAGGGATGAAGCCCACTTGATCATGGTGGATAAGCTTTTTGATGTGCTGCTGGATTCGGTTTGCCAGTATTTTATTGAGGACTTTTGCATCAATGTTCATCAAGGATATTGGTCTGAAATTCTCTTTTTTGGTTGTGTCTCTGCCAGGCTTTGGTATCAGGATGATGCCGGCCTCATAAAATGTGTTAGGGAGGATTCCCTCTTTTTCTATTGATTAGAATAGTTTTAGAAGGAAAATGACCAATGCAGAGAAGTGCTTAAAGGAGCTGATGGAGCTGAAAGCCAAGTTTCAAGAACTACGTGAAGAATACAGAAGCCTCAGTAGTCGATGAGATCAACTGGAAGAAAGAGTATCAGTGATAGAAGATGAAATGAATGAAATGAAGCGAGAAGGGAAGTTTAGAGAAAAAAGAATAAAAAGAAACGAACAAAGCCTCCAAGAAATATGGGACTATGTGAAAAGACCAAACCTACGTCTGATTGGTGTACCTGAAAGTGACGGGGAGAATGGAACCAAGTTAGAAAACACTCTGCAAGATATTATCCAGGAGAACTTCCCCAGTCTAGCAAGGCAGGCCAACATTCATATTCAGGAAATACAGAGAATGCCACAAAGATACTCCTCGAGAAGAGTAACCCCAAGGCACATAATTGTCAGATTCACCAAAGTTGAAATGAAGGAAAAAATGTTAAGGGCGGCCAGAGAGAAAGGTCGGGTTACCCACAAAGGGAAGCCCATCAGACTAACAGCTGATCTCTTGGTAGAAGCTCTACAAGCCAGAAGAGAGTGGGGGCCAATATTCAACATTCTTAAAGAAAAGAATTTTCAACCCAGAATTTCATATCCAGCCAAACTAAGCTTCATAAGTGAAGGAGAAATAAAATACTTTACAGACAAGCAAATGCTGAGAGATTTTGTCACCACCAGGCCTGCCCTAAAAGAGCTCCTGAAGGAAGCAGTAAACATGAAAAGGAACAACTGGTACCAGCCACTGCAAAAACATGCCAAATTGTAAAGACCATCGAGGCTAGGAAGAAACTACATCAACTAATGAGCAAAATAACCAGCTAACATCATAATGACAGGATCAAATTCACACATAACAATATTAACTTTAAATGTAAATGGGCTAAATGCTCCAATTAAAAGACACAGACTGGCAAATTGGATAAGGAGTCAAGACCCATCAGTGTGCTGTATTCAGGAAACCCATCTCATGTGCAGAGACACACATAGACTCAAAATAAAGGGATGGAGGAAGATCTATCAAGCAAATGGAAAACAAAAAAAGGTAGGGGTTGCAATCCTAGTCTCTGATAAAATAGACTTTAAACCAACAAAGATCAAAAGAGACAAAGAAGGCCATTACATAATGGTAAAGGGATCAATTCAACAAGAAGAGCTAACTATCCTAAATATATATGCACCCAATACAGGAGCACCCAGATTCATAAAGCAAGTCCTGAGTGACCTACAAAGAGACTTAGACTCCCACAGAATAATAATGGGAGATTTTAACACCCCACTGTCAACATTAGACAGATCAACGAGACAGAAAGTTAACAAGGATACCCAGGAATTGAACTCAGCTCTGCACCAAGCTGACCTAATAGACATCTACAGAACTCTCCACCCCAAATCAACAGAATATACATTTTTTTCAGCACCACACCACACCTATTTGACCACATAGTTGGAAGTACAGCTCTCCTCAGACAGAGCTCTCCTCAAATGTAAAAGAACAGAAATTATAACAAACTGTCTCTCAGACCACAGTGCAATCAAACTAGAACTCAGGATTAAGAAACTCACTCAAAACTGCTCAACTACATGGAAAGTGAACAACCTGCTCCTGAATGACTACTGGGTACATAACGAAATGAAGGCAGAAATAAAGATGTTCTTTGAAACCAGTGAAAACAAAGACACAACATACCAGAATCTCTGGGACACATTCAAAGCAGTGTGTAGAGGGAAATTTATAGCACTAAATGCCCACAAGAGAAAAACAGGGAAGATCCAAAACTGACACCCTAACATCACAATGAAAAGAACTAGAAAAGCAAGAGCAAACACATTCAAAAGCTAGCAGAAGGCAAGAAATAACTAAAATCAGAGCAGAACTGAAGGAAATAGAGACACAAAAACCCCTTCAAAAAATTAATGAATCCAGGAGCTGGTTTTTTGAAAAGATCAACAAAATTGATAGACCACTAGCAAGACTAATAAAGAAGAAAAGAGAGAAGAATCAAATAGACGCACTAAAAAATGATAAAGGGGATATCACCACCGATCCCACAGAAATACAATCTACCATCAGAGAATACTACAAACACCTCTACTCAAATAAACTAGAAAATCTAGAAGAAATGGATAAATTCCTCGACAAATACACCCTCCCAAGACTAAACCAGAAAGAAGTTGAATCTCTGAATAGACCAATAACAGGCTCTGAAATTGTGGCAATAATCAATAGTTTACCAACCAAAAAGAGTCCAGGACCTGACGGATTCACAGCCGAATTCTACCAGAGGTACAAGGAGGAATTGAGTGCCAATTCTTGTTGCAAGGAAAGCACCTAATTCTCTATTTCCCTGAGGCCTTCCAGCCAGGGCCGTAGCTGACTTCAGCACTCCCTCTGGGCTTGACAGCAACTGAAGGAGCAAATGTACTTAATGCTTGGGTTGACCAATGAGTATATTACACCATTTTGAGTGACAGCTATATAATTCTCCAACAACTGTACACGTTACTCAAATAAAAGAACATGCTACAATCACAGGATTGAGGGGCTCTGTCACCTTACCATAAGAATATCGGCCTGTGACCTTCTTTCCTTTCTATGCTCTGAAGGGCTGAGTGTTTGACCCTCAGTTACTTGTGTATTTATATATGCTTTTATATACATATTTATGCAGCAATGACAAGAAAGAGAATGGCTCAGTGAAATGCTGATAGTCTGCTAAGGTCACTGAAAGTTGTGCATCTATCTTCACTTCCTGCATCATAATATTATGGTCCTGTTACATTTCCTTTTGATACAAAATATTACATTTCTTTTTACTTAACTGATAGGTGGTTGGAATTGTTATTTTAATTTTGCAAAATCCACAAAGAGGACCAGTCTCAATATTCTGGAGGAAGAAGAGGACATACTGAGGCCACAGCTCATATAAATACACATTGCCTTGGAAAATACCCTCATCATCCTCAGGTCTCAGCTGTGATGACACTTCCCTTGGGTCATTCTGAGCCAGGTGTCCAGCTATGTGCTTCTACGTGTAGTTTGTGCACTAAATGGGTAGACTCTATTTCTTGAGGCAACGTTTCTTCAGTGTTTAGTGTACAGGTTTGGATGTAGACTAGGTCTTCAGTAAGTATTCATGGAATAGATAGATGGCATAAATGAATTCTTACTGCAGTTGCTTGTTCTTGTCTTGTAGACCAAGGAAAGTTCTTGGGTTGGACTAGGCCACCAAGAAAATGGAAATGGGAGTTGGAATGCTTTTTAGGAAATACTCTGACCAAAGCAGACATGTTTAGAATGCAACATTTTTTTTTTACCATTCTGGGCTTCTCCTTTCTTTATAAGGAAGTACTCTAGTGTGGTAGTTAAGGGCAGAGACTAATGACTGACATACCTGGTATTAAGTATTTACTCCACCTTTGATGAAGAGTAAGGACTTTTTCAGCAAGTTGGTTTAAAACCTCTAAGCCTCAGTTTTCTCAACTGTAAAATAGAATAAATAATAATACCTATCTCATAGGGTTGTTGTGATGAGTAAGTGAGATTGTGAGTGTTTGGGCCAGAGTAAGCCCTCAGTAGTTATTAGTTGTTATAGTTGATATTGCTAATAATTAGTATATTTCTGATTTGATTGTCAGAATAAGAAGAGTCAGGAAAATGAAGTAAAGCTACTAAGTATCTATGAGCAGATTTCAGAAGGCCATATGATTAAAAATTATTGATAACTTACATTCTCTTGCATATAACCTTCCACTACTGACAACAAATTAAGAATACTCCATGTAAATATAATCGGTATTCAAATAAGGGTGTCTATTTTCCACTCACTTTGTAGAAAAGTAGCATAAACATAAATGCAAAGACTCTGAAAGCAGTGTGGTTAGTAAACATTACCCTTCCCCTACCCCTGTCCTATTCAGATCCCAAGGTTGGTTATATTTTAAAAACACACTTGCTTTATTAATCTGATTTAAGAAAAGGGAGGAGTTATTAATTATACATAATGCTTAGGCTAGCTTGTAAGAAACTGACATTGTGGCCTTTGTTAATAGAATTGCTTTCTTCGTGATTACTCAGTAGTTGGTGATAGTAGGTGCCCTTTGTTGCAATAGAAACGATGTTTACTGCCACAGAAGACAGGTAGCTGTGGCCTGAATGGACTTTCTCCTTTCCATAACTGTCCTGAGAAATGCTGGGTCAGTAACTACTTTTTTAAGAGGCAAGTCTGCTCTATCTTCTCAGCTGTAGGTCAATGAGACTAGATTACCTTTTTCTAGTTTTGATTTTAGATTCCTCACATCAGTGAGGAATTCTAACGTCCAGCAGGGTTGTGGTGACTGCCTTCTCCAAGTCCGTCTTCTTTGAAATGACAGCGTGGCAATATCAATAGCCTCATGAAAAAGGTGGAATTTCTTCTCTGAAAACAATGTTCTATCTCAGGTTAGGATGTAAGGGCATGCCTGTAGAATGAGAGACAAGCAGAATTCCTACCTGGAATACTATGTATGTGTGGTGAAAATCTGAACTTCACATTTTGAGAGGAGCAGACAAAGAGAACCTGGTTCAGATTATGTTCTTCATTTTAGTGGAAATAGCACTGGCTTTAGAATCACACAGATTTAAGTTTATATTCTGCCTCTTGCACATTCTAGCAGTATGATCATGGGTAAATTGGCAGACCTCTCTGAGCCTCAGAGTCCCATTGTTAAAATTAGTAATATATAAGAATCACCTTCTAAAATGCTTGCAAGATATTAAATACATAATAAATGGTAGTTATTTCAAATAGCAGGGGTAGTAGTATAAATATACATACATATATATGTGTATATATATATATCCACACACACACACACACACACATATGTGTATATATATACATATATATTTTATTTTGGACCAATGGCAACTTGGATACTATAATAATATTAACAATGATAAATTACACTGAGTGCCTACTATGTGATAGATTGTTATTTTTAATATGTATATTATCTCATTTAGTTTTATACTCATGAATGTTTAGGAGGTGGGTACTATTATTTGGGAGATTAAGAAATTTAGAAATAAAGAATAAATTATTGAACATGAAGAGGTGATATAATCTTCTGAGACTTCTGAGTCACATGAATTTTTTTCTATTATAGAGGTAATTGATCCAGAATTTTCTATTTACACAGGAGGGAATAGGTAGTCCCATGAGACAAGATTTATTCGTTAAGTTGCCAGTCTAGTTGAGACACAAAAATATATGTCCAAATAATGAGTGATCAAGCCTTATAATTGATGGCCATGATACTGTTTAGAGAGAAAGACTCAACAAGACCTTACTCTTCTTTCCCTTCTTCATCCATTTGCTCCTCTACTAAGTAATCACCTGGGGCACTCATTCTGACTAAGATCAGTGCTAGGTACCAGTGTGGAATCTGGCCTCAGATTTCTTGGGTTGGGAGCCCTACTTCCCCACTTATTTGCTGGCTGACCTCAAGCAAGCCACTGAATTTCAAGGTTCAGTTTCTTCATTTGTCAAGTGGGCATAACAATAATATTATTCACCTCTCAGTGTTGTGAGAAATGAATAAGAGAATGTATGTTAAGCTGCTAATACAACTTCTGGAACATAATCTACACTTTATTATCGTCATCAACATCATTATTACTTTTGAAAAAATACTTTCTGCACTCTGGGAATGCTAGACATCTCACAAAGGCATCACTCAGCATAACCAAGGATATATTATGGGTCCATTAACCTCTACATGAGACACTAGTGTTCTAAAAGTTTCAATGTGTTTTTTAAAAATCTGATACATTAGCTAGGGTGGTGTATGCATGAGTGAGTGTGTGTGCAAGACAGAGAGAGAGAGAGAGGTTTCTAAATTACTCCCTGAATACAGCATTCTGGGAGTAACATCCAAGCAGAGTAAGCCACAAAAACAGTGGACAGTGAAGAATATTCATTTTGGGGCTGATGTCTCCTCCATTGCTCCATAGAGGAATATTTAGCAGAATTTGACTTAAATGTCCTGACTCGTAGGAACAAGAAGACACCTTCTCTCTTTAGTTTTCCATCCAGGGAATAGTTTAGCAACTCTTGTTCCACTCTCCCACCAAGATATCAATACATTGATTTCAGCTTAGCAGAGAGAAAAAGACGGTAAAGTTGAACGTGCTCAGATAAGTGTGGGGGATTCGGATGTTGACTGTCCAATGTTAGCACATCCTGTGAAGCACTTCAGACTCAATTCTAGTGGGCAGTCAAACTGTCCATGAGAGGTGCAACTGTTTAATCCTATTACTTATTTATACAAACTGTCCTGAAATTGCCAGTGCAGATTTTAAATCACTTTATAAAGCCTTAAAAGTAACCGTAGTGCCTTGCATTGTCCCTTGTTTCCTGACTCTCTCCCTCAGTGTAGGCCACTGTTACTGGCATGCATGGGATCAGTATTATATTCAGTTTACAGTGGATAATCTTTTGGGTTCAGTGTTTACTGCACAGGTGATGGGTGCAGCAAAATCTCACAAACCACCACTAAAGAACTTATGTAACCAAGCACCACCTGTTCCCCCAAAACCTGTGGAATTAAAAAATAATAATATAATGTCAAAAGTCATGACAAAAAATTAAAAAAAAAAGAGTGGATCATCTTTAGGAGCTGCCCTGGTTTGTAATGCAGGCATTGCAGAATATAGCAAAAGCCTGGAATGGACCCTGTGGTGGTTTTTAAAATATGTCAACACAATGCTAATCTTCCCTTTGAAAGATGGGCTCTGATTTCCTTGTTCTTAACTGTGGATTGTATTTAGTGACGTGCTTCTGATCAACTGAATATGGTTGAGGTGAAAGTGTGTAATGTTTGACATAAGGGTATATAAGGCTTTCTCCTTGTTTGATGAAGCCAGCTACATTGTCATGAAGACACTCAAGCTGACCTATGGAGAGGTCCATGTATTAAGAAACTGTGGCCTGCCACCAATAGCCATGTGAGTGAGCCATCATGGAAATGGATTTTATAGCTCAATTCAAGCTTTCAGATGGTGGCAACCTGGGCTGACATCTTGAGCACAGCCTCTTGAAAAATCTCTGAGCCAAAACCAACCATTTAAGCAGCTCCTGAATTTCTGACCCACAGATATGCTGACATAAATGTTTATTGTATTAACCCACTATTTTTCTTTTTAATCACACAGTACTAGCCTATTTTGGGAAATCTTTTTCAAGAGACTCTTCATTTTTTTTTCTTTTCTTTTTTTTTTTTTTTGAGACAGAGTCTTGCTCTGTTGCCCAGGCTGGAGTGCCGTGGCTTAATCTCGGCTCACTGCAACCTCCGCCTCCCAGATTCAAGCAATTCTTCTGTCTCAGCCTCCTGAGTGAGTAGCTGGGATTACAGGCGTGCACCACCATACCCAGCTAATTTTTGTATTTTGCATTTTTAGTAGAGACAGTAGAGACCATGTTGGTCAGGCCAGTCTCAAACTCCTGACCTCATGATCCACCCACCTCAGCCTCCCAAAGTGCTGGGATTACAGGCGTAAGCCACTGCGGCCAGCCTTTTTTTTTCTTTTAATTGTCATTTTATAGCTCCCCACCGCAGCTTCCCCACACCCTTCCCTTCAATGATGACGTTTGCAGGCTTCGGGGGGACCACAGAACAAAGCTGGGGCCTGGCAGCCCCACTAGGTTGCCAGCTGGGGACAAGGCACAATTACAAATTATCACAACAACTAGCGCCTGTACTTGGGAGATCTGCAAATTGAGGAGGCCCCAGCTCCTCATGGTACAGGGGTCTATCTAGCAGTGACCTTACTCTGGAGACGATGGTATTCCTTCAGTCTGAGGGAATTGATGTTGATGAACCCGGTGTCATCAATCAGCTCATAATCACCCTGCACGTTCATGCTCACCAGCTCCTCATTGTAGAGAGACAGTGGGGACTCCCAGCCAAGGATGTACACCTGGTCCTTGAGGACCAGCACCTGCACTTTCCCTTCTGCCGGCTCCTGGGACTTGGCGATGCAGGGGCAGACAATTTCACACTCAGGGCTGTGTCAGAAACTGGTGTATATCAGCTCAGCAAATTTCAAGCCCAGGCCTTGTTTGGTTTTGTGCACTTCCCAGTCTATGGTGAAGGTCTTGATGTCTAAATGAGCATGGTAAAGGATGGTGCCTGCTGGGGTCTGGTAGATACCTCGGGCCTTTGTCCAGTGAAGTTTGTTCTCCACGATGGCAATAAAGCCCACACCATGCTTGCCTGCAACTTCGTTCAGGTACACGAAGAGCTCCGAGGAGGTCTGGTGGGTGGTGCCATCCTTGACGTTGGTCACCTTCACGGGGACCCCTTTTTTGAATTGGATCTTGAGAATGTCAGGGGTGTTGGGGGCTTTGGCTGGGTCCTGGGTCTTCGTGTAGAGACCTGGAGGCACTTGGTTCTTGGGGTTCTCCAGGATTCCAGACTCGTAGCTGAATGAGGTTCTTGTTCATGCTCCACAGGTTTTTGGGAGTGACCAGGATGGGAATCCCATGTTGCTTTGCGTATTCCATCAGGTCACTGCGGCCCTTGAACCAGTTGTAGAACTCGGGCATCCTCCAGGGAGCCCTCCCGGGACCTTTATCTGCGGGGGCCAGCGAGTAGCAGATGAGCTCAAACCGGACCTGATCGTTCCCCTTTCCTGTGGCACTGTGGGACACATACTTGGCTCTCTCCCTTTGGATGATTTCCACTTTTTTGCCGGCAATGCAGGGCTTGGTGAGAGAGGTACCCAGGAGGTAGTGGTCCTCATACAGTGTGCTGGACTGGATGGCTGGCCAGATGAACTCCTCCACAAACTCCCTGCTGAAGTCCTCAATGAACACCTTTTTGGCTCCAAGCTTCAGTGCCTTCTTCCTGGCTTCCTCGAAGTCTTCCTTCT
Organism: Symphalangus syndactylus; assembly: GCF_028878055.3. Lineage (NCBI taxonomy): Eukaryota > Metazoa > Chordata > Mammalia > Primates > Hylobatidae > Symphalangus > Symphalangus syndactylus. Next base: position 41,633,576 of record NC_072429.2, read on the forward strand.
GGCCAATATTGGCCAGGTAGGTAGTGACATCATAGCCTTGTTCCTTCGGCCACACGAGGATGCAGGAGGTGTCCAGGCCACCACTGTAGGCCAGAACCACGGAGCCTTTGCTGGACATAGCGTCTGGGATTGGAGGCGTGAGTTCCTGGTGTCTGGAATCTGTCTTCATGGTGTAGTGAACCACTCGGACCTGAGCAGCGGTGGCAGGCGACAGAGCAGGTGACTTTTAACTTATTTTTTTTTTTTTCTGAGGAAAATAGACTCACACAAAGAAATTGATGAGTTGCCGAAGTCAGGGATTATATGTTCCCTTGCTAGCACCTCCAACTTCTAATTGTTCCTGGGCTGGCTGTGAGGTCAGGGACTGAGTACAGAATCACACCGTGGCATATGTGGAGGAGGGAATACTTAGGAAGCCCAGCTAGTCTTATGAACACCATGTGAGGACTTATCTTTAGCTGATGGGCGTAGTGTCCTTGCTCTAACAAGAATCCCTGAGGTTTAGCAACATACGTCTTGCTTGCATGGTTGATATATAGACATTATTTTTGGTTTTCAATAAATCCATAAAAGTCAACCTCCATGGTTTTAAGGGTAAGAAATGTGTCAAGTACTGAGATTGATACCTAATTCTTAGTACTCAGGAAAGATTTAGGAGAGGAGGATGTTTTGAGTACTCCTTATGGACTCAGAAGGGACATTATGAGTGAAGACTAATTGGATAGAGAAATTAGTTCCTAGACATGTGCAGTAGCTGTGGCTTCTGTGTTCTCTGAAACATTCCATACATCATTCTCATTTTCTGGGTGGTATTGTGAACAGAACCTTGATCTTAGAGTGAAGAGGCTTGGCTTACAGTCCTACTTCCCACCAGAGATACATTTAAAATTGCAAAATAGGCCAGTAGTGGTGGCTGTGAGCCTGTAATCTCAGCACTTTGGGAGGCCAAGGCAGGCAGATTGCTTGAGCCCAGGAGTTTGAGATCAGCCTGAGCAACCCGGTGAAACCTTGCCTCTACTAAAAGTGAAAAAACAAATTAGCTGGACTTGATGGTGCCCACCTGTAATCTCAGCTGCTTGGAAAGCTGAGGCGGGAGGATCGCTTGAGCCTGGGCTGTCAGGCTGCAGTTAGCTGAGATCATGCCACTGCACTTCAGCCTGGGTGGCAGAGTGAGACTCTGTCTCAAAAATAATAATAATAAATGAAATAAAATTATGAAATATTTTTTTCTCCAAAGACATTTTTCTCTTTGCCTCTTAATGCAGTTAAGGGATAGGGTTATAATTGGAAAACACATTTTTTAAAGAAACTGTACCAAAAAATGGATTCTCATCATGACAATGACTTAAATGCATTTTTTAATCTCAAGGATGATGTTTTGTTCCAGGAAGTTATGTTACAATCAAATTAATTCGCCTTTGCAATGAGACCAATGGATGAAAAGGTCTGTAAAGTGCTAATTGTTGTTATTAATTTATAAGATAAAGCGTTTGTTGTTTCGGTAACTGGTCCCAGGGCTGACTGTTTTCACATAATCTTATATTGTGAGTAATTATACACAGACATTAACGTGATAAAGATAATTACAAGAATCTATCATTGCTGGGGTTTTGGTTTATTTGATTGTGAACTTTTGGGAACTTTGGATTAGATGATTGACTTACACTGGGTATTTATTTGTTGGCGAGTGCCTGAAATAGTTACTGAAATTAATACAGAGCACGTTTTTACCTTTTCACAATGAATTTGTTTGATTAACAGCATGGTATTTATTCAGTTGGAGATCTTAAATACCAGATGCAAATTTCAAATAATCACTTCAACAATCGAGTTCAAATATTTAACAGATCAGTGCAGAAAAGATTAAGTGGGAAATTTACTTTAAAGGACAAGTGTTTGTGTTAGAGACAGAGATAGAATGAAACACCAGTAAATTTTAACCATTTCAGACCTTATGGTGTGGCAGACACATGGATCATGCAATGGTGATGTTTTTCATTTTTGGAAATTTTCTGTTCCTTACAAGTTGTATGTAACTTTTCCTGATGCGTTAGGGAATGGCATCCCACCTTAGCCTTGTGTAAGCATCACCAAGAGATCTTGTTAAAAATACAGATTCCTACTCTGCGCCATAAAAAAGAATGCAATCATGTCCTTTGGAGCAACAGAGATGCAGCTGGAGGCCATCATCCTAAGTGAATTAACAGGAACAGGAAGCTAAACACTGCATGTTCACTTATAAGTGACAGCTAAACACTGAGTACACATGGACATAAAGATGACAACAGTAGACACTGGGGATTACTAGAGGGGAGAGGGAGGAGGCAAGGGTTTAAAAACTAACTACTGGGTACTATGCTTACTACCTGGGTGACTAGATAATTTATACCCTAAAGCTCAGCATCACACAATATACCCAAGTAATAAACCTGCACATGTAGCCCCTGAATTTAAAATAAAAGTTGAAAAAATAAAATAAAATAGCAGAAAATACAGATTCCCAGGCCCCTTGGGATTCTGAATTGCAGATCTGGTCTGGTGCCTGCACACCTTTTCTTTTAATAAGCTCCCCAGGCGATTCTGATGCGCAGCTTGCTTTAAGAAGCATTAAATTAGGGCATTCCTGTGGAAGTTTTCTCCTAGCTTAAAACATAGTATCTTATTAATTTGTTCTTAAAATCATAAACAAGAAAGCATAAGAAAAGAAACATTGTTCTCTCTCTTTTTCCCTACCCATCAAGTCTGGTTCCAAACTTTGCAGGTCTTTTTTCTTTATTGTGAGAGACACTATCACCTTCAAGCTATGTCTTCCCCCAATTTTTTACCTGAGAAAAGAATCATTTACCCGTAGCTAGCCTAATGCCTCCTGGGATTTAGATTCAACTCATGCTTGAGGCTAGCTCTGATGATAACTGGGCCTTTTTCTTGCTCTCTCGATTCTGCTGCCTCATTGTACTTCAGTTTATATTACTGGATTTCTGGATTGTTCCTAAATCTTAGTCCTGAAAATCCATCTAGTAGTTTAGTCCCTCTAGGATTAGAACTCTGTATTGGTTTCCCTCTAGTCTCTTCCCAAGAATGTAAATTTGCTTCAGAACCTGGTCCAGAGGCCAGAACAGTCACAGGTTATTAGATTTCTGCATGCAGTCTGGCATGCTTGACTTCCTGAAACCTATGTCTATTCTGATAGCACATTCCACTCACTCAACTGGCCAGATACTCTGTGTTGGACTTCCTAATGACTCCTGACTGGGGACAATCCCTCCTGAGAGAATAGGTCTTATTCCAAGTTCTCATTCTATGCTCTGGTTAGCTTCATTCTATGTTCTGGTTAGCTTCATTCTGTGTTTTGGTTAGCTGAGTCCAGACAGGTGATGTCCTGAGACCTGACCCCACAGTAGAGCATCCATGAACCACGGTAGATTGTATAAGCAGATTAATGGGGAAAAAGCATGCTTTTCCTATTTAGGTTTTCTTTTCCTTTGTCTTTCTCACTGTCTGTATCATGAGACATAAATTTATGGCTCTATGGAGTCGGATGTGAGTCAACCCGAGAGAATATACTTGAAGGCTCAGAAGAGGACGATAGGCCAGCCTGGTACAAGACAACATGATGAATGATGACTGTCCTGATTATATGCTCACTTGGTATAATTTAGATTGTTGTCTATTCTGAGACAATGGCACTAAGGCCACTTGATCTACCATGCTGGTAACAACTGTATTCTGAAAAGGTGGCACATCTTGTGACCCCCTAGGGAGTTAAGGCTGGTACTTGATGGTCCAAGAAATGTGGTTTTGAAACAACTTCTCAAAAGATGTTTAATTATGGAATAAGTTTTACTGAGCCTTTACTATGTGCTAGAAATCGGACACAGTTGTTTAAAGTTCAGGATTATCTGAGAGGCTTAATGCTTTCTTATGCAAAAAATAACTGGAGTAAAATGAAACATTTGTGTTCCAATAGAGAGTGACCTTCCCCAGACCAACACCAGTGTCTGGGAAGGCACCAGGGTCTAAGAAGGAGGTTGAAAGAAGATTTCAAGACTTACTCTTGGCTAGACACATGCATAGGCCAGTTCTTTGGGCTAGACTGCAGCAGAAATTATCTTTCAGTCAAGGCTGATGGCAGAATGCTAGCTATCGATGCCTTATTTTGTTTCTTAAGATAGGAATTCATATAAATGAGTATGAATGTAGGGTGAACTGAAGCTGAACAGACTTCTGCATTAACATTCTTGTCAGCATCCCATCAGGGTCAGATGGACAATGGAAGGGTGAGTCCCATCTGTCCCCTTTATTCTGCATCTGGAAACTGCCAGCTGAGTTGACCCTCCTCTGTGATCAACGCTGCATCTGTTTTCAGATTATGTCAAGGCTCCAGAGCTCTGTTTAAGTAGAGTGTTGCTCTAAGCCTCCATTTGTCTGACTCAGTCACCTAACACAGAAAAAAGTAACTGAAATAAAAACTTCATACAAGATTCTATAAAAATATTCACTAAGTCAGTTCTAATAAACATGAATGGTTCTGTAAACTGCAGATGAAATACTTCCGCCTACTCTCTTTTTGGCTCATGAGTAATTATCATGGCAAGGGGATTGAAGACTGCTTAGATGACTCAGATATCTGTTAATTAAAGCCATCAAAGGTCACAGAACTCTGATTTTCCATATTAATATCTATTAATATTCATAGAATCCTTGAAAATGTACCCCTATTTTTGTCTGTTTCATCTTTGTGGGTTTGTGCGACTTGGTGGTAAAGTAAGAGTGGGAAGACAACACCTCTTGGCTTACTCCAAGTGACAGTCAACAGTCTCATTTCTTCTCAAAAAGGGAATTAAAGAAGTACAGGTATTCAGAAGTGTTACTACTTGAGGAAATATAAGGAGAAGCTCTTGGTTCGCAGGCCCACTTTTCTTGGGTAGAATTATGTTAATAACTAGAACTAAAACATATTTCAATCACTACTACTTGAACATGCATATTTCTGTAGCATTTTTCATAATTGAAAAGAGAAATGTGAGGGATTGCATTCACAGCATTCAATACCATAAATGCCTATTTCTGAACTGTGATTGTATATTGTTTCATGGCTCATGCTGACACGTGCTTAATTCCTGTCACAGACAGAATAGTGTGCTCTGGGCTCATTACATTTTGACCAAACTCTCTATGGAGATTCTAGGAATGGCCAACATATAATAATAAAGTGTGTGTGTGTGTGTGTATGTGTGTTAACCATGTTTTGTGTGTGTGTGTGTGTATGTGTGTTAACCATGTTTTGTGTGTGTGTGTGTATGTGTGTTAACCATGTTTAGACTTCCATTAGATATTTAAGATGACATGTGACATTTTCCTAATGTTTAAAACCATATTTGCCAGTTTAGACTCAAGTTTGCTAAAATAAAGAAGACATTCACCAAGCAAACAGGCTTTTCTCTTTTGACTGAAAACAGACATGTTTTCAGACTAAAGAGTCCCAATTTTATTGCTAGTGATATAATAGAGAAAGGACCACAGAAATTGGGATGGAAGAGGGTAAAGACCTGAATCCGTACAGAGATTGGAGGTGTTTCTCTGGATAGCAACATTTAAAAAATAAAACCAAAAGAAAGAGCAGGCAACATGGAGGTAATAAGAATGTAGACAAATGATAGATACAAAAACAGAAAGGGAAAGAGAGAGAGAGAGAACCACAAGGAGTTTGTAGTTCCTACTCTTTTCCCTTCCATTAAGACTATCAAAAGTAAGTTGCTTATTTCAAAATAGCAGGGAGCTATGAAGGAGCTATGATGTCCCCTAGGCAGAGAAATTTCCTAAAATATCTGAAATCTTTTACTGTTTCTTCACCATTGTCTTTAAGAAAAAGTCCAAACTCCCTCAAGTTGCTATAAGGTCTGATATAATCCAGTCCCCACCTACCTCTTCAGCCACATTTGTGCTTTTACTTTTTTCATTCTGCTCCTGTCAAACTGACATTCTTTCAGAACCTTGATCTGCCATATCCTCTATGGAATCTGAATCTTCACACAACCTGATATTCCCTACTTGATTATTCTTCCTTTCTCCCTACCCAACCCTTTCATATGTCTAAATGCTTCTTGTCTTTCAGGTCTCAGCTTGGTTTCACTTCCTCAAGGAAGCCTTCCCTGATTTCTCCTCTGCCTGATGAACCTAGATCTTCCACTCCATATTGCTATAACACGTTCAACTTTCTTTTCATAGCACTCATCGCTGTTGAATTCACCTGTTTAATGCTTGCCTTTTTCATTACACTGTAAGCTCCATGTGTTTACTGCTATATGCAAGAATTAGCCTGATACCTTATACTGGGTTTGTGACTAAATTTTCTGATAGTACTAGAAGTAGGACTATTTGAGGCCCCAGAGTAAGTGAACACTTGCCTGAAAAATGTGAGGAATAATAAACACTCATGGGTTGTTGTGAAATAAGGCATGTAAAACATCTACTGACGTTTCTGGTACATAAGACTGATCAATTTGTACCTTGTAAGTAGCTTTGTGTCCTTTATTTAGAGTTAAGCAGTATAGAAATTGATAAATAGTTATATATCTCTTCTTAGACATATCAAAGTCTTTAAACTCAGCAGATTCAGAATCATACTTGGGATCTTTTCCCCCCAAACCTGTATTGATCCGTTATTCCCACCCTCAGTGGACAGAAGTACCACGCCAACCTGGATAGCTGTCCTCAACACCCCAAACTCTGTCTTCCTCCCTAGCAGCCAATTCTTAACAAGTCCTGACCACTTTTATATTTATTCACCCCATTCAATCCTCTTCATATTCAGTTCTTCCACCCTAGCCCATACTACGATCATCTAATTCCTAGATAATAGAGTGTCTTCATAAATGATCCTCTTTTTACTTGCATGCCTGCCTCCAATCCAATCTTCTCAATGTAGTTGGAGTGACTTTTGGAAAACTTACATCAAATCAAGTCACACACATCCAACTTTATGTTATCCAAAACAACAGCAACCACCACCACCACCACCACCACAAGTAACATGTTAAACGGCATCTTATACTACTCATTATATGCCAGGCACTATTTTAAGTGCTTTATGTATACTGATTTATTAAATCCCTACAAAAAATCAGACTGTTGTACGCATTTAGTCCATCATGGAGAAACAAGCACAGAGAGGTTGAATGATTAACAGCAGCCCACACACACTACTCTTCAGTAGTTTTCTAAGTTGGAGAGGCCCTTACAGAGTACTGATGAAGAGAGTTGACTGTGAAAAGAGATTTCCTGGCTTCAAAGCCTGGCTCTATCATTTCCTAGCTGAAGCTTTATCTCTGTGGGCTCTGTTTCCTTATCAGCTAACTGTGGAAAATAATAGTGCCTACTTTATAAGGTTTTGTCTCAAGTAAGTAATACAAGTAAAATATTTAGAATGGTACATAGTGCAAAAAAGATTTCAGTAAAAGTTGATATTGCCATGTATGTATAAAAATATAGGCCCTATATATCCTTCCAACCTCATCCTTTACAGTTCCTTCCCCTTTCTCTTTATTCTTTTTATTCTGGTATTCTTCTTGTCTCTCAGAGAATCATTCCTCATGCTATAAGAAACACATGTCCCCTTATCTTTTCCAACAATCTTGCTCTTCCCTATGTTACTTTAACACATTGTACAGTTCTCAGCTCGGATGTCACTTACACAAGGAAGTCAGTCATTACTTGCCTGCAGTCTAGTATAGCTCTCACTATTATATATGCTCAGTATCTCCTTGTAACTTTCCTGTGAAGCATTTATCACAATGGCAGGCAATTTTATATTTATTTGTCTAATTTTTTGGTTGTCTATCTTATTAGATTACAAGGCCCATGAAAAAAGGGACCAAGTCTTTTTGTGTTCATCATTGTACAGTGAGCCTGATATATATTTGTGTTGTTGAGTGAATACACGTATTTCTCCACTATCTGGTAGTTACAGTATAAGGGGTATGTTTTTGTTTTAGAAACAAACTTGACTCAAATTTCTGCAGTATGGTTGCTATACGATGTGGTAAATCAACAGATATAGATGTATTTATATATATGACAGATATTATATGTATATATATGTATTGATATGTGTATAGGCATCTCTCAGTATACTCAGGGGATGTGTTCACAGCAGAATTGCCTGTACAGGTATTGTCTACAGTGGGGACTTTTACAATTCTAGTGCTGATATTCTGCATCACCTTCTTGGTAAACCTCTCTGCCCCCCATTCCCCTGGAAACAAGTTCTGCAAGTCTTTCTCATGTAGTCACATGCTACCTACTCACATGCTCTTACGGTTCTTTTGTTCGTTTATAACATGCCTAACTTTTCTTTCAATCTTGGGTATAGTTTGTTTTTTATCTTTAAAAAATACCCATTCTTATACTACAACTGGTGAAATTTAGTTAGTCCTATGTCTCTGTTACAACTTGAGTCGCGGGAAATCGTTGGTGCTACTCCTTACCCTCAAACACCATCCAATTTTTGTGTGTGCCTTTTACAGCTTTTTTTCTATTACTGTGGCTTTTCATTTCACCTATAATAAGTCTAAATTCCTTACCATGAGCTATAAGTTCCTGAAGAGTCTGGTCTGTATGTACCTCTCCTGAAGCATTTCCTGTCTCTCTCCTCCTTTCCCACTGTACTCTGACTATGCTGGCCCTTTGTTTTAAAAATATGGTAGTTTTTTTTTGTTGTCTTTTTTTTGTTTTTGTTTTTTCCCCCCACCTCAGCACCTTTGGACTTGATAATCCATCTGGAACACCATTACCCCCAGCCTTCACATGCGAGGTACCTGAATACAATTTTAATATTCTCAGGAATGCTTTTTCTGGCTATCCTACCAAAAGTAGGCTTACCTCTTAGAGCACTTAAAATGATAACATGTAATTAATTAATTTGTTTATTCACTTTTTTGGGGGTCTGAATCCCCTAATATAATGCAAGCCCCATAAAGCAGGGCCTATAAAAGCTTGACCATTTTCACTTCTAAGAATCTATAAGGAATAAGTCCTTAGATAAGATATTCTTTATTATGAGAAAATTTATTTAGCCAAATCAAATTTACAAAATGATACAGTGCCTAATGAAATCAGCTCCTTCATCTAAGAGTACATGACATGTACTGCATACAGACACAGCCTGCAAACTGCACCATTGCATGTTAATTGTATTATACATCACAATTGGAGCATAGGAGGAAGGCCATTCATCCTGGAAACTGGGGACAAAATGACACCAAAGTTGGCCCATTGCATGAGACACAAGTCCCTCTGGTGAGGCGTGAACTTGCAGCTAGAAAAGCGCTATAAGGTATGACATATAGATTTAGTGTCTGTCTGTTGAATCCACAGTCCCTGACATGAGGCCAGGCACATGGTAGGCTCTCAAATATCTGTTGAATGAACAAATGAATCTATATAACATGTCACAACCTGGTAATCTTTATTTATACTGAAGCTATTTTTATTACTCAAGTTTGTCATTTTTTTCTTGCTAAAACAACATATTGCTGATTTTATATCAAAAATCTGTAGGGAAACATGACTCACTTTATAGCCAATTTTGCTGAAATGTATTGGCCCTACAAAGCAAGAGACATTTACACTTTGAAATATGCATTGTCATTTACTCTTCAAAAACATAGTAGTTTTCCTTAGCTGTTTCTTGGTTTAATCAGTCCCCAAAGCTGAACAAATGAAAGAAATGGAATGTGTGTAAGCATTAAACTGCATTCTGGCAAGGTGACTTACACTCAGTTCATGGTAAGGTAATTATTAATGAACAACTGTTTTGTCTAGGTAATTGTTTTCCTCATAAATTGTTATTGGTTTATGAAATATAGTAATTCCAGGAAAGAGAAAAATGTTCTCAGTGTTCTTAGTTCAAAGTCTAATCCCCAACATTATTAAGTAAATTAAAAAGTGCTATTAAGACATCATTTTCATCTGTTAAATTTCTACAATTAAAAACAAAATATAATACAAAATAATATTAAGGCTGCCAGAGGTGTGGTGTTCTTAAAAACACTGCTGTGGGAGTAGAAATTTGTGTAATGATTTTGAAAGCAGTTTAGATATATTTACCTCTAAGATGTCACTGTATTTTGAACTAGTAATATGCCTTTTAGAAGTTAATAATACAGATATAGAGTTTTACACAAAGATTCGTGTATAACAATGTTCATCACAGCATTAGTAAGAATAACAGAAAGGAAACAATATAATCTCCAAATATTAGGGATGTGTTAGTATAAATAATGGCATATGCCTGTTACATAATCCTGAATTTCCATAAAAGTTATTGTTTACAATTACAAAGACTGTTTAATGACATGTGGGAAATGCTCAGTTGGTAAAATTAAGTGAAAAAGGTAGGAAACGAAGGCATAAATGTAGAAGTGGTAAATGAGCTCTCTGGTAGAATCTCGTCTGATTTGTTTAGTTTGCCTCACATGGTATTATTTAAATTCATTTCCAATATTTAAAAATTAGGATATTTTACTTTTAAACAACTGTATGTTCAGGTCCTTTCTAAAATCCTAGGTATTGGGTAGCATTCATGGCACACCACCTGGGAGCAGCAATCAGCTGGAGTTAGGAAGGCTGGGACCCTAGACCTGGCAGGTGTTCTCCAGCTGGCCACACTTGCCAGCACTCCTGACCATTACCCCTGACCTGTTGCACTCGTGGATGTCACCTTCCTGGCATTTGAATTCTTGGCTGCTATGCAGCATGATCGTTGTGTGGCAAAGTACGCATACATATGCATGAAATGCTACAAAAACTCCTCAGGGTGATAGGATAATGGGCGATTTTCATTTTCTTCTTAATAGTTTTTGCGTTTTCCAAATTGTGTAACAAAAATATGTATTGCTTTTCTGATTAGAAAAGAGTAACTGTTGTTTTTTTTGAAGTCAAATCGTTAAAAATCATGGAGCACCATGCTAAAAGACTATAAATGGCAGATGTTAACAGCAATCTTGGGGAAAAATTACATTTTGAATTCTCTTAACCAAAATAGTGGACGAGGTTATTGATGCTTTTTCATTCACAGTGTTTTTTCCCCCGTTATTTAATAAAAATACATTATTGAAATCTAAATGAGATGGAACAGTCTTACTAAATTGCTTTTTTGCCTACAAAGTATTATATCTTCACCTCAATTCTAAATGAATAATAGCCTCAACCTTATAGTAAACCATTTTGCTCACTGTTTGAGTAGTAAATACTTCTGATAATATGAAGTGAATAAATACAGTTATTCTCTTTCAGATCTTTGATTTTGTGGAGAATGAGCTAATCTTAAATTGTAATTAATACTAGTGCATTAAACTAAGTGAAATGTAAGGAACATGCCTATCCCTGAACTGATGACGTAGACATATAATTAAAAGGATTTTGTTTTCTGATTGTAAGAGATTTATAGGAGTGAATTCTTTTTTAAATAAATTTTTATTTTATGAAAGTGATAGTCAACCATACATAATATACTTATTTTCACTTTACCAGAAGAAATGATTATAGGTCAGAGATTTTTGTTTTGTTTTCCTTTCTAGTTTTACAAGAATTGGAGGGCCAAAATAAAAAAGCTTGTGGGTCTGTAATTTTTCCACCTGGCCATTTGCAGCAATGAGGTTCTTATACATTTACTAGTAGATAAAATAACCAACAAGTATTTATTGAGCACCTAATACAAAGTCCTAGGGAAAAATTCATATAAAACCTATTCTCTGATTTCTGAGAAATTTTCATTGTATATTAAGCTCTGGCAGTATGAATACAAACAATGATATGCTATTAGACGTTCCATGAGAGTATAATAAAATGTACTTTTCTCTCTTTATTAATACAACATAAAGTTTTTAAGTAGGACTATGACCTAATTAAATCTTCCTTTTAGAGATAGTACTCAGAATCTGAGTGTTACAATCATGCAAGTGGATTTAACCCAGAAGAGTAGATGGAATCATATAAGAAAGTATGTGAAATTACAGAGAAGCAGTCAGTCATGGTGGCAAGGAATTGGAGAGTTCAAATTATTTACTTATAATGCAATTATTATATAGTTAGGTTCAAACTCATTATCTTGCTCTTTTAAAATCTGTTTTTCTTCTTTCCTGTTCTCTTCACATTAATTGGCCAGTTTTTCATATTACAATTTATTTTCACCATTGGATGTTTTAGCTTTTATGAAATATTTTTTATTTTTAAAATTAATATATTCCTTTAGCGAGTTTTAGATTGAAATAAAAATTGAGCATATATAGGCCGGGTGCGATGGCTCACGCCTGTAATCTCAGCACTTTGGGAGGCTGAGGCGGGTGGATCACCTGAGGTTAGGAGTTCGAGACCAGCATGGCCAACTTGGCAAAACCCCATCTCTACTAAAAATACAAAAATTATCTGGGTGTGGTGGTGCATGCCTGCAGTCCCAGCTACTTGGGAGGCTGAGGCAGGAGAATCGCTTGAACCTGGGAAGCAGAGGTTGCAGTGAGCCAAGATCACCATACTACACTCCATCCTTGGCAACAAAGTGAGACTCTGTCTCAAAAAATACAAATAAAAATGAAAATAAATAAATAAAAATTGAGCATATAGTACACAAAGTTCCAATATCATTCTATCTCCTCACCCCCACTTCATAATTTAACCTATTATTAACATCTTACATTACTGTGGTACATTTGCTAAAATTAATGAGCAAATATTGATACATTATTTTTTCTTTGGAATAAATTATAAATATTTTACAGTGTACACTGTACCCAATGTGTAGTCTTTTATTTCTCACCTCCTTTACATTCTTCCTCCAACTCCCCAAAGTCCATTCTATCATTCTTATGCCTTTGCCACCTTATCGCTTAGCTCCCACTTATGAGTGAGAACATACGATGTTTGGTTTTCCATTCCTGAACTACTTCACTTAGAATAATGGTCTTCAACTCCATTCAGGTTGCTGCAAGTGCCATTATTTTGTTTCCTGGTATGGCTTAGTAGTATTCCACAGTATATATGTACCACATTCTATTTATTCACTCGTTGGTTGATGGGCATTTAGGCTGGTGCCATGTTTTTGCAGTTGTGAATTGTGCTGCTATAAACATGCGTGTGCAAGAGTCTTTTTCATATAATGATTTATTTTCCTCTGGGTAGATAGCCAGTAGTGGGTATTGCTGGATACAATGGTAGTTCTACTTTTAGTTCTTTAAGGAATCTCCATACTGTTTTCCACAGTGGTTGTGCTAATTTACATTCCCACCAACATGGTAAAATTTTCCATTTTCACCACATCCACATCAACACCTGTTTTTTTTTTTAATTTTTAAATTATGGTCACTCTTGGCAGGAGTAAGGTGATATCTCATTGTGGTTTTGATTTGCATTTATCTGATAGTGATTTTGAGGATTTTTTCATATGTTTGTTGGCCATTTGTGTATCTTCATTTGAGAATTGCCTATTCATGTCCTTTGCCCACTTTTTGATGAGATTATTTTTTTTTCTTGCTGATTTGAGTTTCTCGTAGATGCTGGATATTAGTTTTTTGTAGGATGCATAGTTTCAAATATTTTCTCCCACTTTATGGGTTGTCCATTTTACTCTGATGATTCTGTCTTTGCTGTGCAGAAGCTGTTTAGTTTAATTAGGTCCTGTCTGTTTATGTTTGTTTTTGTTGCATTTGCTTTTGGATTCTTGGTCATAATCTCTTTACCTAAGCCATTGTCTAGAAGAGTTGCTCCGATCTGATCTTATAGAATTTTTGTGGTTTCAGGTCTTTGATCCGTCTTGAGTTGATTTTTGTACAAGGTAAGAGATGAGGATCCAGCTTCATTCATCTACCTGTGGCTTGCCAGTTACTCTAGCACCATTTGTTGAATAGGGTGTCCTTTCCCCACTTTATATTTTTGTTTGCTTTGTCGAGGATCTGTTGGCTGGATTTGGCTTTATTTCTGGGTTCTCTATTCTGAGTTTTCAAATATTTGGCTTTATTTCTGGGTTCTCTATTCTGCTGCATTGGTCTATGTGCCTATTTTTATACCAGTACCATGCTGTTTTGGTAACTATAGCGTTGTACGATAAAGTCAGGCAAAGTGATGCTTCCAGATATCTTTTTACAACATTGATTCTATCCAACCACAAGCATGGAAGGTGTTTTCATTTGTTTGTGTCATCTGTGATTTCTTTCATCAGTATTTTGTTGGTTTCCTTGTAGAGATTTTTTACATCCTTGGTTAAGTATATTCCTAAGTATTTCATTTGTTTCAGCTGTTGTAAAAGGGGTTGAGTTCTTGATTTGATTCTCAGCTTGGTCACTGTTGGTGTATATCAGTACTATTGATTTGTGTACATTAATTTTGTATCCAGAAACTTTACTGAATTTATTTATCAGATCTATGAGCTTTTTGTGTGATTCTTTAAGGCTTTCTAGGTATAAGATCAAATCATAAGCAAACAGCAATAGTTTGACTTCCTCTTTACCAATTTGGATGCCCTTTTTTTTCTTTCTCTTGTCTGATTGCTCTGGCTAGGGCTTCCAGTACTGTGTTCATTAGAAGTGGTGAAAATGGGAAGCCTTGATTTGTTCCAGTTCTCAGGGGGAATGCTTTCCACTTTTTCCCATTCAGTATAATATTGGCAGTGGGTTTGTCCTAGATGGTTTTATTACCTTGAGATATGTCTCTTCTATGCAGATTTTGCTGAGGGTTTTAATCATAAAGGGATGCTGAATTCTGTCAAATGATTTTTCTGCATTTATTGAGATAATCTACAATTTTTGTCTTTAATTCTGTTTATGTGATGTATCATATTAATTGACTTGTGTAAGTTAAACCATCTTCATCTCTGATATGAAACCCACTTGATCATGATGTATTATCTTTTTGATATACTGTTGGATTCAGTTAGCTAATATTTTCCCTCTTTACTTTTTGGAATAGTATCAGTAAGATTAGTATCAATTCTTCTTTGAATGCCTGATAGAAATCAGCTGTGACTCCATCTTATCCTGGACTATTTTTGTTGTTGGCAAATTTTTTGTTGTTGTTTTTTTGAGATGGAGTCTTGCTCTGTCACCCAGGCTGGAGTGCAGTGGCGCGGTCTTGGCTCACTGTAAGCTCTGCCTCCCAGGTTCACACCATTCTCCTGCCTCAGCCTCCCGAGTAGCTGGGACTACAGGCATCCGCCACCACGCCCAGCTAATTTTTTGTATTTTTAGTAGAGACGGGGTTTCACCATGTTAGCCAGGATGGTCTCGATCTTCTGACCTCGTGATCCACCCTCCTCGGCCTCCCAAAGTGCTGGGATTACAGGCGTGAGCCACTGCACCTGGCCTGGCAATTTTTAAATTACCATTTCAATCTTGCTACTTATTATTGGTCTGCTTAGAGTTTCTATTTCTTTCTTATTTAGTCTACGAGAGTTGTATATTTCAAAGAATTTATCCCTCTCCTCTAGATTTTCTAGTTTGTGTGTGTAAAAGTGTTCATAGTAGCCTTAAATGATCTTTTGTATTTCTGTGGTTTTGGTTTTAATATCCCATTTCATTTCTAATTGATCTTATTTGCATTTTCTTCTTTTCTTGGTTAACCTTCTTAATGGTTTATGAATTTTGGTTATTTTGTCAAAGAACCAGCCAGCTTTTTAATCTTTTTTTTTGGTTGTTTGTTTTAATTTCATTTAGTTCTGTTCGGTCTTTGTTATTTCTTTTCTTTTTTTTTTTTTTTTGCTGGGTTTAGGTTTGGTTTATTCTTGTTTTCTAGTTCCTTGAGGTGTGACCTTAGATTGTCTATTTGTAGTCTTTAAGACTTTTTGATGTAGGCATTTAAGGCTATGAACTTTCCTCTTAGCGGCACTTTTGGTGTGTCAGAGAGGTTTTGATAAGTTGTACCTCTATCATTCAGTTCAAATAATTTTTAAATTTCCATCTTGATTTTATTGTTGACCCAAAGATCATTCAGGAGCAGATTATTTAATTTCCATGTATTTGTATAGTTTTGAGGGTGCTTTTTGAAGTTAATTTCCAATTTTATTCCATGTGGTCTGAGATGGTACTTGATATAATTTTGATTTTCTTAAATTTATTGAGACTTGTTTTGTGACCTATCATATGGTCTATCTTGGAGAATGTTCCATATGCTGATGAGTAGAATGTATATTCTGCAGTTGTTGGGTAAAATGTTCTGTAAATACCTGTTAAGGTCATTTGTTCTAGGGTATAGTTTAAGTCCATTGTTTCTTTGTTGACTTTCTGTCTTCATGGCCTGTCTAGTGCTGTCAGTATTGAAGTCTCCCACTATTATTGTGTTGGTGTCTATCTGACATCTTAGGTCTAGTAATAATTGCTTTATAAATTCAGGAGCTCCAGTGTTAGGTGCATCTATATTTAGAATTGTGATATTTTTTTCCTTTTGAACTAGTCCTTTAATCATTATATAAGTCCATTTTTGTCTTTTTCAACCATTGTGGGTTTAAAGTCTGTTTTGTCTGATATAAGAATAGCTACTTCTGCTCACTTTTGGTGTCCATTTGCATGGAATATTTTTTTCCACTTCTTTTGCCTTGAGTTTATGTGAGTCCTTATGTGTTAGGTGAGCCTCTTGAACATAGCAGATACTTGGTTGGTGGATTTTTATCTATTCTGCCTTTCTGTATCTTTTAAATGGAGGATTTAGGCCATTTATATTCAATGTTAGTGTTGCTATGTGAGGTACTGTTTTATTCATTGTGCTAGTTGTTGCCTGACTACCTTGTTATTTTGTCCTTATGTTATTGTTTTACAGATCCTGTGAGATTTATACTTTAAGATAGTCCTAATTTGGTGTGTTTTGAGGGTTTGTTTCAAGATTTAGATCTCCTTTTAGCATTTCTTGTAGTGCTGGCTTAGTAGTAGTGAATTCTCTCAGCATTTGTTTGTCTGAAAAAGACTTTATCTCTCCTTCATTTATGAAGCTTAATGGCTTAATTTTGCTGGGTACAAAATTCTTGACTGGAAATTATTTTGTTTGAAGAGGCTAAAGATAGAACCCCAATCCCTTCTAGCCTGTAGGGTTTCTGCTGAGAAATCTGCTGTTAATCTGATAGGTTTTCCTTTACAAGTTACCTGCTGCTTTTGCCTCATAGCTCTTAAGATTCTTTTCTTCATCTTGACTTTAGATAACCTGGTAACTATGTGCCTAGGTGATTTTTTTTTTTTTTTTGCCATGAATTTCCTGGGTGTCCTTTAGCTTCTTGTATTTGGATGTCTAGATATCTAGCAAGACCAGGGAAGTTTTCCTTGATTATTCTCTCAAATATATTTTTCAAATTCTTAGATTTCTCTTCTTCCTCAGGAATACCAATTATTCTTACATTTGGCTATTTAACATAACCTCACATTTTTTGGAGGTTTTGTTCATATTTTTAAATGATTTTTTCTTTGTATTTGTCTGATTGGGTTAATGTGAAAGGCTTGTCTTTCAGTTGAAAGCCTTTGAAATCCTTGTCATTAGCTCTGAAGTCGTTTCTTCTATTTGTTCAATCCTATTGTTGAACTTTCCAGTGTATTTTTCTTTCTTTAAGTGTGTCTTTTATTTCCAGAAGTTGTGATTTTTTTCTTTATGATATCTATTTCTCTGAAGCATTTTTCATCCATATCATATATATTTTTTAAATTTCTTTACATTGGTTTCGCCTTTCTCTGGTATATACTTGAGTAGCTTAATAATCAACCTTCTGAATTCTTTATCTGACAATTCAGAGATTTCTTCTTGGTTTGGATCCATTGCTAGGGAGCTAGTGTGGTCTTTTCAGGGTGTTATAGAACTTCGTTCCTATAGTAATCATCAGAATTACTTTTCTGATTCCTTCTCATTTGGGTAGACTATTTCAGTAAAAATATCTGGAACTCAAGGGCTGCTGTTCAGATTCTTTTGTCCCATGGGGTGATTCCTTGATGTGGTGCACTCCCCCTTCACCTAGGGATGGGGCTTCCTTTGAGCCAGAATGCAGGGATTGTTACTGTCCTTCTGGTCTAGCCACCCAGCCAGGCTACCAGGCTCTGGGTTAGTACTGGGAAATGTCTGCCAAGAGTCCTGTGATGCAGTTTGTCTTCAGGCCTCCCAGCCATGGATACCAGCACCTGCTGTGGTGGAGATGTCGGGGGAGTGAAGTAGACTGTGGGGAGTTCTTGGTTGTATATACGTTTAGTGTGCTGGCTTTCTCAAATGCTCATTATGCTAGCAGTGAAGTTGTCACATGGACAGACTCGGGACCAATGGTTAGCCAGAATATGGAATTAGCTCTTGTTTTCTCCTTCCTTGAAGCACAGTTACTCTGTCATGAGTTGCTGAAATGTCCTGAGTTGGTTGGCCTCCAGCCAGGAGGTGGTGCTTTCAAGACAGCAGCAGAGTTTTTCACCTGTCTTGTGGAATTTGCAGTGGCCTGCTGCTTCTTTCAAAGATCTGTTAATTCTTTTGGATTTTTCTGGTGTGCTTCTGTGGTGGTTCCTGGAGCCAAAGTCCACAGTGTGAGTCTCCACATGCTGTTCAGTCCAACCAAGTGGGAGCTGAACATCAGCCCTGTCTCCTATCTGCCATCTTTCCTAGTATTCCCTCACCATTGGATTTTTATCCATACTTTTAAGATGGCTTTTAAGGTTTCTATAGGATTTATAATATGCATCTCTGCATTATTATACCACCTCCAAATAACATTCTACATATGCTACTTTTCAGTAATATAACTACTATGTAAAGATCTTTCAATGATATATTTCCATTTCTCCTTTTCTATCATTTCTGCTATTGGTGTCATACATTTTATTTCTACCAATAATATAAATGCCAAACTCAGTATTATTTTTGACTTAAATAACCAGTTAACTTAAAAATACATTTTAACGAAATATATATATGAGCTCTTCACTCATTTATGTAGATGAAAGTTTCCATCTGGTATCATTTTCACTTGACTCCACAAACTTTCTTTACCATAAGAGTACAGGTAAGAATATGAGATATTGTTTCTACTTTTATTCTTGAAAACTTACTTTATTTTGCCTTTATTTTTGAAGGACATTATTGATAGATCTAAAATTCTAAGATGACAGGTTTTTTTTTTTTTATGATTTTACAGTGTTTTTCTCTTCTGGCTCATGTACTTTTTCATAAGAAGCCTGACATTTTCTTATCTTCATTATTCTGCAGGCACTGTCCCTTTTTGTTCCTCCGGCTAATTTCAAATTTTTTGATTCATCACTTTTTTTAGTAAAATTGATTATGAAGTTTTCTGGTATAGTTTTATTTGTGAGTATCATGCCTGAAATTTGTTGACCTTCTTGAGTTTGTAACATTCTCAAGGAGACCCCCACACAAATTTCTGTAGCCCTTTTCTCTATAACTTTGACACACAATTCTAGCCACATTGGTTTCCCTGAACTTTCATCTATATATTTTTTTCTTCTTTCTTTCTTTTGTTCTTTCTTTCTCTTTCTCTCTCTCTCTCTTTTTTTTTTTTTTTTTTTTTTTGAGATGGAGTTTCTCTCTTGTTGCCCAGGCTGGAGCGCAATGGTGCTATCTCGGCTCACAGCAACTTCTGCCTCCCAGGTTCAAGAGATTCTCCTGCCTCAGCTTCCGTAGTAGCTGGGATTACAGGCATGCCCCACCACGCCTGGCTAATTTTGTATTTTTAGTAGAGATGAGGTTCTCCATGTTGTTCAATCTGGTCTCGAACTCCCAACCTCAGGTGATCAGCTCACCTTGGCCTCCCAAAGTGCTTGGGATTACAGGCGTGAGCCACCATGCCTGGCTCCTCTGTCTTCTTTACTTAACAAAACTGCTAGGCTTTGCTTGTAATTCCTCTTTCTATACTAAGGTATGGCAAGGATCTTCAAAGAAGAAGCCGAAATGATTAAGGTCTCATCTCATGGATTTTACCTCTCTCAGGGATTGGAGTCCTTATTGGTTGTTGTCCAGTATGGAAAAATAATTGTTTTTTTTTTTTTTTTCATTTTTCTAGTTATTTATGAAGGGAGGGCAAGCATAGTCCCAGTTGCTCTATTATTACCTAAAGATGAAATCTTAATAAAATTCAGAAGATTAAAATCTTGCAAAGTATGTTTTCATGATATTTCAAAAGCAATCAGGACATAGTATACTTAAACCTTGGTTTCTAAATATACTTCTCCACTAGAATGAACTAAGGATCCTGGCAAAAAAGGCTGATTCCAGAGCTAGGGCAGAATAAGTACAAGATGAGCCTACAGTATATTGTCTGCTAGCAAGTAAGGACATGGTAAAATTATGATGGACCAGAAAAACACAGAAGCCAGCTGAAGGGAGTCCCATTGATTAAATGTGGGATGATTTGAGCATCAAAATAAATAATGGTAGTAATGGAATATAGCCTATTGAATACCAATGAAGGAGTGAATAAATAAATGCGCATACATATATACACACATACGTACATAAAGGGGAAGAAGGCGAGGTTCTCACAGTTAAATGCCAACTAATAAACATAGATGGACAGATGGAGTTAGACAATTATTAATGCACACTAAAACTAGTGGCAGAAATTTGTCAGGGAACAAGATACTTACTTAATCCTGTAATATTTCCCCACAGTGCAGAAATTCAACAAATACTACCAGAAGCACATGTTCAAATTTATGCCAATGTTAGAAAACCAATATCATGTAACTTTTGATGTCATGCATTAAGAAGGACACAACATCACTTTGATGGCATTCCTAATGAAAATGGATAACTTGCATCTAATTGTGAGAAAATATCAGACAAACTCAAATGAGAGACAGTCTGCAAGATAACTTTTATATTCTCTTCAAAAATACCAAGGCCAAGGAACACGGAGGAAGGCTAAGAAACTCTTCTAGATTAAAAAGAAATGACAACTAAATGCAATGTGTGATCCTAAATTTGATCCTGGGCCAGCAGAAAAATAGCTTTAAAGGTCACTGTTAGAACAACTGAGAACTATTAGATATGGCCTATGAACTAGAAAATGGTATTTTGTTAGTATACAATTTCCTGATTTTATAACTGTACTCTGGTTATTTAAGAGGAGTTCATCATTCTTAGTGTGTGAAGCAAAGGTGTAAAGGAAGATCGTGTTTCCAACTTAATCTTAAATGGTTCAGAAAAAACAATAATTTGCAAATAAATATATGGATACATATATATATATATGTATGTCTATCTGTCTTCTATAGCTTGAATCTGTGCCTTCCAAAATTAATGTATTGGAAACTTAATCCCCAATGCAACTGTGTTGGGAGGTAGATCCTTTTGGGAGGTGTTTAGGTCAGAAGAGACTAAGGGTGATGAAAATTCTATCTTGACAAGTACTTCCATGATTGCATATCAGAGAGAAAGGAACACAGGAAATCATAAACTGGCACTTAAGGCTCCTTGCCAGGAATAACTTAAGTCACTTTTGCTCATTTTTCCTTGGTTAAAGCGAGTCATATGGACACATCTATTTTCTCAGGGGGTGGGAAGTGCAATCTGCCTGGAAGGAAACTGTGAGCAGCTCGAAGAATGCCCACACACAGGGTTTATTACATCACACAAAAGTTATCATGTTTATCAGTTTTCTCCAGGGAATTATGATTGCAGTTTCTATGTCCCATTCATTCTTCCATTCAACTCCTCAAGACTAATGTTTAGCACAAAGAAGGTACTTAATGCTTACTCCCTGAATGAATGGACATCCAGAGACTTTTCTGAGATCATAGAACCTATGGGATTTGCATTCATGTTTCTGAATTTTTAATCTTGTGCATGTTTCATGGCATCATGCAATAAGAATCTATAGCATTCCTTGACATGGTCCCATTCTTATTAAGTTGTGATCTGCTAATAGAAACTATTCCAACTTTGCTATATAAAATAATATTTTAAGATCTCAAACTACATGCAAATAACCCATTTCAAAATTTGCTTGCAGCCAAAGAATGCCAAAGAAATGCATTGTTTAAAACCCTGCAAATGAAAACACATTTCGTTTTTTTCAGCCTGCCATGTTGTTTCACTTTTGCGTTTGAGAGTGTTTCTCTCATCATTTCCCTTTCATGGCTCTCTTCATTACAAACTGGACCTCAGGATCTTTTAGAATTGTATGCCTTTAATAACAGAAACTAAAAAAAACTTTAAATGGCTTCAAAACGTACAGAAGATATCAAAGTCTAGACAAGACTTCAAAACAAATTTCACCAGGATGGCGTATAATCTTGGTTAACTTATGAAATTAAAATATCTGATTTCAGTAAAATCTTTTAGATGCTCATCTATATTTATTAATGTTATTATGGCTCATTTCCCAAGTCCCAATGGAACAATAAACTATTAATGGTCATATTCATCTCTCTTTGGGAATGAGAAGAGTAGAATTGACTGCTGCTACAGTGCAGAGACGTAAGATCCTCTGAGAGAGGGTTTGCCTGTTACGTATATTGAATCGTTATCACTTCAATGAAAGGCAACAAAATAGCCAATCTTGTGCAGATCAGCATGGTTTCCAGTGCGATTTCCAGTGCAAATTAGAATTTCATGTGAGGCAGAGAATGAATAGAGATGATAAATTCAGGAGGCTATGTTCAGGAATAATTCAAATGAAGAGCATCTGTTGTTGCTTGGATCCCGGGAAGCTGAGTTTGTTTCTTATTCTGCTGTATGCCTGCCATATTGAGGAGCCAAGTCAGTGACTGGATAAGTGTTGTGGCTAGTTTTACCACCAATTACTGAAGTATGACAAACCTGGAATTGCCTTCCTTATTCAGACTTCCAAATGCAAAATAGAACCACTTTCTGTATCTTTGATTGGGGATTAAGTTTTGATATTTCCCTGCAAGGGTGAGCAATCTTTAAGCAACAGATCACTTTATGAAGCTTCTAAGATGAGCAAGCCTGTTTTGATAACATAAAATTGGCAGGAACTTGAGCTTGAAATTTGAATAGAGACCAAACTGAGTATCTGTACAAGTTTGAAGAGGCACAGATGATTTTATGCAAATTGTTTGTTTATGGAATGTTTCTCCTGGGCACATCTGCTGGATCACATGGGCTGAAAGTGGAAGGAGAGATAGAAGCTCTTAAGTTAAAGGGACTATTGACTTGCTTTTTTTTGGTTTGTTTGTTTTTTTCCAGTAGTTAGAAATAAAAAGAGTAATGTTGAACATTTATGGAACACTGTTGTTGCAGGATTTTTCCTTAGTTCAGCTAAAGATGGGGTCCTTGCCCCATGGCCACAAAAGTTTAGGCTTGCGGATGGTTTGAAGGGTGAGTAAAGCAGGGTTTTACTGAGTGAAAAGGGAAAAAAAGGGAAACAGGGACTCTCTGCAAAGCCAGAATCCCTGCTAGAGAGCTTCCCACCTTGCAGTTTGAATCCCAGTTTCCACACAGCCAGGCTCCTCCTGGCTGAAAATGGCGCGGACTTCTGTGTCTCCACCCCAGTGTGCATTCCCAGTGCACAGGCCATTTGGAGTTTTGCCAGGCCACCTGGTTGTCTCACTGTTGTAGCACCTAGGCTAAATGCCTTGAAATTACTTAATGGTACTACTATTATCCTCGTTTTACTAATGAGGAAAGTGAAACTCAGGTAGATAAGGGGCTTACCATTGCCTCACAGCAGTAAGTGACAGAGACAGGTTTTGAACCCAGTTAGTCTGTCTCCAGAATCATTTTCTCAGTTACGCCGTGGTACGTGGACATTCTTAGATAATATAGAATAACTCTAGAGGATTGATTTAGTACTTAACACACAAATACAACAGTTTGTTTAAAAGAATTTCAGAAAACTTCAAATTTTCTCCCTTACCTTAAACTTGATAGAACATTCTTTTTGGGAGAGGATGGCTCCATTCACTCTCTGAAAATTGAACAGAAAACCTGATTAAATAACAGGCCTCTAGGCTTGTGACCATCAAATCAGAGCCCTTATTAACATCATCAGTGAGAAAGGTGGAAATTCTTATCTCTTTCAAACTAGCACCTCAAATTGAACTATTATTATTATGGAGGCTTGACATAGATGGTGTGAAGGAGTCTGATTATGTAATGGGAATTTGCTGAGATATCACATAAGTTAAAATTGATAGAAGGCAGAACTTGAGTTCTTTAAAATTATATAAAAGTAACTTAAGTGTGATGGCAGCATATTGGTAATATACATATTGGAAATAAAATGTATATTGGAGTTTTGCTTCAGGTGTGATATTCTGCCAAACAGAAAATAAAGCCAAAATGAAATATATTTTTGTTGATCCATGAAACATCACCCAGTCCTCTGCATTTGTTACCCAGGCTCTCTGTTATGTTGTTTTTAAGCCACTTTTTGTGGTCTGGTGCTCCTTTTTGACTCAATCCATTTTTTTCAGAAATTCTGCCAGAAGATCTGATAGCATCTCATGCCTATTGTTGAAGAAAGTGGTGCTTTTGTTGAGTGTTTGATCACACTTTTTTGTTGGGGACTGAGTTGTCAGCTGCTTATGATATCAGGATAAGATGTATGCCAAGGAAAATGAAAAAGACATATTTGCTAAGCCTGCCAGAGGATATATTGACAATTGTGTCAAAATCCAAAAGCATGGCTTCAATGGTTAAAATATATATGAGTATTTTTATTTTGTCAAATAATTCCAAGATTTGAAGTCCATGTTATTTACCATAATAATATGAAGACAAGCAATCCACACAAATAGCAACCCCAACTTTTGAAAACATCCACCTGATATAGGAAGGATTAAGATTACTTCATTTATTCAACATGAATTATTAAATACCCACTGTGTCATTCACTGTGGTATGCATTGAGAGTAAATTAGACACATTACCTTAGTTAAGGTGATTCCAGTCTAGAGGGTGACAAAGATATGCAACTAGATGAATGAAGCTGTATAATGAATAAGAATGTAATTCTTTACTTCTCTACCCCATAGACTCATTCTTCACCCTTCCTTTCCTTGCTTTGTGCCCTGGGAGGGTGACATCAATGAATTTCCCACTTACCACCTGGATTCAAGTTGGGTTTAGCCAATAAGTCACTTTCAAGAGATTAGAGGGGCCAGAGTTTTTCTTCCTTCCTCTCTTCCTGTTCCAGCATCTACTTTCTGGCAGTGACTGTGCATCTCCATGATTACTCTCTTGGTGTTCTCTGTTTCTCTGCAGCGTCAGCTCGCACAAGGTTCTAGGCAACAGGACTTCCTCATCCCTTGTTCCTTCAACTCTCTTAGTTGTAGTGACTTCCATCGTTGCTTCACTCTGGGTGCCTGAACATCTCATGTTTATTCCCTTTGCCATGCAATAACCCAGAAATAGATCCTTTATTTAAACTGTCTTCACTTGAATGGCTAAATTGAAGTTTGTTTCCTCCCCAAACTCTGACAGTTGCCAGAATTATATCAGAGGTACTAATTGATTCTATTCATTAATCATTTATTCAACAATCATAGACATATTACTGAGTGCCTATTATATGACAGTTTAGTAGGCACAAGATATAGACCAGCACTTTCTGATAGAACTTGAAAATATTCTGTAGTGTCCAATATGGTAGCCACTAGCCACATGTGATTACTGAACACTTGAAATGTGGCTATTGTGACCGAGCAATTGAATTTTAAATTTTATTCATTGTTAATTAATTTCAATGTATATAGCTTCATATGCCAGTGGCTACAGTATTAGACAGCACAAGTATGGATTAATATTAATAGGGTCCTGCAGACTCCTTCACACCATCTATGTCAAGCCTCCATAATAATAATAGTTCAATTTGAGGTGCTAGTTTGAAAGAGATAAGAATTTCCACCTTTCTCACTGATGATGTTAATAAGGGCTCTGATTTGATGGTCACAAGCCTAGAGGCCTGTTATTTATATTAATATTAATATTAATGGATTGAGTCAAAAAGGAGCACCAGACCACAAAAAATGGCTGAAAAACAACATAACAGAGAGCCTGGGTAACAAATGCGAAGAGGCTTTCACATATAGAAGGGCATGGTAGTATCAGAGCACTGCATAGTATTCAGAGTGGTTAGGTCTTAATGATTAAGGGGGATGTGGTGAAAAACTAATTGAGAACATTGGGTTTGAGCTGTATGTTGATGAGTCATATTTTATGTCTGTATTGCACTACTCTTTTATACTCCATTATAAAACCATTAGGCCATTAGGTAGGTCATTTTAAAACATAAATATGAAGCAAATAGTAATAATATGTACATATTTCTTTTAAAAATATTCCATTGAATTTTCAATTAAAAATAAAACATGATTATTTACAGTATGCTCAATTTTGTTGCCTTTCATTGTTTAGAGTTTAGCTAGGAAAGTGAACTCAATATTATCATATGATAGATATTTCAGTAATCTAGCTTTATTCAGAGATGCTCAAAGTGCCACAGGGCACAGGTGCATGTTCCTGTAGCCAAATCTTAAAGGGATCAGAGAAGAGTTTCTGGATAAGTTGTGAGATTTGGACCCAAAGAATGGATATGTGTTGTCTAGATGAATTTGTGTAACTCTATGGGGTAGGTGTAGAAGGGGAGGGGTGATGGGAGTGGATCAGAGTGTGTTCCATTAGAAAACAGTAACTGTGACATAGTGAGGGGGAGAGGAAGCTGGAGTCATCTAAAGAAACGGATCTAAACAGACCTAAGTTAGAAAGGATCACTCTGCTTGAGTGCCTCTGTAGAGTGGCTTAGGGAGAGGTAAGACTGCAATATCAGTTATAAAGCCATAGTAGTAACATAAGGAAAACATAATGGTATTTGAACACAGGTAATCTATGTCTCAGGTTCTGAAAAATACTATGTCTCATATATGATTTTTCTCACTGCTAAAAACTTATTTATGTTTCTCCAAACGATAAAACAACTCTGCTTTTGTTTTGAGTCATAATAATACCTGTTATTTAGCAAGCAATTACTATGTGCCAGTCACTCTTCTCAGCTTTTACATGCTGAGGATTAACTTACTAAATCCTTATAACAACTCTATGGGGCAGGCGCCGTTATTATCTCCTTATTTTACAGATGAAAAAATGGAATCTCAGTGAAATTGAGTAAGTTTCCCAAGATTGCCCTTAGTAAGTTCCAGAGCAGGATTTCAATACTGGCCATCTGCTTCTAGAGCCAATTCATTAATTTCTACCCTTTTCTTTAAAATTCTTATAATTACCTTATGCTGATGCTTACTTAGTATTTGTTAGTGAGGTATTGTTTCTTTCTACCTTGAATATTGAGTTGGCTAGGAAATAAGATTATCTAATGTAGAATTAACTCTGAAAAAATTTATACCTCTTTTGTAGACTTTGAACAGAAAAGTATGGTCATTTTAAGAAGGATGAAAAAAATGCCAGTGCAGCCAATGTCATATCCTATTAAGGTATCTGAGATTGTTAAATTTACTATACTGCAGTTGTCTACATAATAGTCTCATTAATCAAAATGCTTTTCAGTTTACACATTTCAACGTGAATAGTTTTAAATGCTGAATATGATTATTTTAAAGAGGTTTTAAGGGGACATAGTTGACAGATTTGTAAAGTATCTTTTCTCTAATAGACTAGATCACTGCAAATCAACACTAAAATATGTATGTTTCCGGATGCTTGCTGAATATTTGTAGCTTATTGGGAATCTGTATTTATAAGATTTACCTTAAGATCACTCATTGCAGCACAGTGTCATAAACTCTCATTTGTTTATGTTATCATTACTCTTAAGATAGATTCCAGTAGATTAAATTTAGAGATGTCCTTGATTCAGGCAGTCCTGCAATTACACTATTCCAAGAGAAAATGTATTGTTCTTAGAAGTATTGTCAAAAGTACTTTATATAGGATCT
Source organism: Symphalangus syndactylus (assembly GCF_028878055.3). Classification (NCBI taxonomy): domain Eukaryota; kingdom Metazoa; phylum Chordata; class Mammalia; order Primates; family Hylobatidae; genus Symphalangus; species Symphalangus syndactylus. The sequence continues at coordinate 41,661,442 of NC_072429.2, forward strand.
AAATTTCTCCCCACTTCAGATATGTTGTACAAAAAAAGCACAATTTCGTTACAGGTTTTGATTAGAGGTGGGAAGTTGTCTGGGTGTCCCCAAAACCCAACACTCATTTAGTTCACAGCTTAGATATCTAATAACTCTTACTACTGTGGCCTTCACTTACGTATCCTGGATGCTCATCAGTCTTACAAAATTCCATCAGAGTCACATTAGGCAGCACAATTTGAAACAGAATATGCCAACCACTTCAACCAGGTAAATTTTCCATTTTGCACTGAATCTGACCTCACATTGATTTCCTTTCACAATAACCTGTCTTTCTTATAAATAGCATTCTATTTGTTTGTATTAAAACAGGTACATGGCAATTAAATAAAAATGAGGTAGGAGAGGAGATGAGCTTGTGACATTTGGCATCTATTGATATTCTTTCTAAATAAGCCATAGCATGTACAAGTAATAATAATAATAATAATAATAATAATAGAAAGACAGCATTTACAGGCATAACCAGTTTAGATGGAGAAATGTGAGACACCAGAACATGTCTGAGGATGCAGGATCATAGAAATTTTGGTTGTTTTGAACCATAGCAAATGTGGGCAAGATTAATGAAAAATGAGGCTCTAAAAGAGTGTGAAGTCCAGGTCATGAAAATCTTAGATCTATGCTAAGGAAGTTAGATTTTCTCCATTTGCAGTAGGGATCTGCTGAAGGGCATTAAGCAGAGCATTCTATTTTTGTCTTTGTGTGTGTGTGTGTGTTTTTTTTTTTTTTTTTTTTTTTTTTTTAGGGACACAGTCTGTCTCTATTACCCAGGCTGGAGTACAGTGGCACAATCATGGTTCACTGCAGCCTCAGCCTCCGGGGCTTAAGCAGTCCTCCTGCCTCAGACTCCAGAGGTAGCTGGGACTACAGGCATGTACCACCATGCCCAGCTAACTGTTTAATTTTTTTATAGAGATAAGGGGTCTCACTACATAGATCAGGTTGGTCTTGAATTCCTGATCTCAAGTTATCCCCCATCGCCATGGCCTCCCAAAGTGCTGGGAGTACAGGCATGAACCACTGCGACCAGCCAGAAAAAAATGGTATAAATGCTAGGAAGTTCACCTACATTTGCATGGTAAAACTATAATCCAGAACTTCGTTATCATTAGATCTATAGCAGTATGAGATTTGGAAACTCATCACTCCTTTCAATAACACATTAAAAGGATCATCCAGCTTTTAATATGTTGATCAAGTATTGGGTATTATTTGTTGAAGAACTAGGGGGCCTTCACATCTAAAGCAGCCTGCAGGCAGCATTGACACCAGGCTTGGCACATGGAGATGGTTGGTTTGGTTGAAGCTGAGAATGTTTGGCTGAATTGGAGTCTCTCAATGGAGTTCTGCTCTTTTCTCCAGGGATCTTAAAGCTAATGGAAATCAACTGAAATTGGGTCAAGTTATCAATAGTGAGCTACAAATCACAAGAGTGGCTAATCAACTGTTGTTTAGAGAAAATCCCAAGTCAAACATATGGAAAATGAGGCTTATGAATCATAGCTCCAGCTTGGCTTTAGCCCTGAGGCGAATAAAACTAAATCAGTAAAAATATATTCAGTAGAACCATAACTTATTCTAATTCTGTCTAAGGCATCTCAGTTCTAAAAGCAGAGAACCCTCCACAGACCTAAAGAAAACAATTCTTCCTCTATCCCTAGAATCAGACTAGGAATTCAATGCTGGCATCACCCTCTCCAACTGTTATGATTTTGGACAAGTCACTTAATGCTCTAGCTCTCATTTTCTTTATCTTAAAAATAAAGAAAAAAAAAAAAAACTGGCCAAATCTGTATCAGAGGGCCTGTATGCTCCAGGAGGGCAGAGACTATCTGTATTATTTACATAACTGAATCCTCCCTCAGTGAGTAGCATAGAATCAGGCATATGGCAGGCATCTAACAGATGTTTGTGGAAAGCATAACTAAGTGAATGAAGAGACAGAAATGTTATAATACATCATGAAAGTGCTTTGTGAGCCACAGATTGCTGTATATATGGTGACATCATGATGCGTCAGATTCTGTAGGTTTACATCATACATAAAAGATCTCCAACCATTTTCCTCTCACTTCGAAAAAGCAACAGCTAAGCTATTTGTCACTTATTATTTGTTAGACCATCATGTTCATTTCCTCATGCATTTCTTATGACAACTTTAAGAAGTTGGAACTGTCATTAACTCAGTTTTTAGATGAAGAAATCCAGCCTGAGGTAGGCTAAGTAAATTCCTCAAAACAAAACAGCAGTAAGTGGTGGCACCAAGGCTCAAGCTCAGTCTTTCTGCCTCCAAAGTCTATAATCTATTCTATTACTCAAATGAAAACCTCGACTTGCTTTTTATTCTAAAACATATTGTAGTTAAAAAAATAAACTTCAAGCTGTCAGGTTGTACTGAATGATTCTAGTTTGCATAAAAGGATTTACAGAATTACATAGGGCATTATATTTGATTCAGTAATGTTTTTCAACCTCCAACTCTGTAATTCTATTAATATGGTTTCTTTCTAAGGACATCTACACAACCTAAAAGAAATGGGTGAATTCCTAGATACATAAAACCTATCAAGACTGAATCATGAAGAAACAGAAAATCTGAATAGACCAATAAAGAGTAAGAAGCTTGAGTCAGTGACAAAAATCTCCCATTAAAGGAAAGCCAAGGACCTGATGGCTTCACAGCTGAATACTGCCAAACACTGAAAGAGACGAAATACCAATCTTCCTCAAATTGTTATTAGGTTGGGGCAAAATTAATTACGGTTTTTGCCATTGAAAGTAATGACAAAAACTGCAATTACTTTTGCACCAACCTAATACAAAAAGTTGAAGAGGAAATATTACTATCTAACTCATTTTACAAGGCCAGAATTACCCTGTTACAAAAACCAGATAGTAAAATTATAAAAAAAGAAAATTACAGGTCAATTTCCCTGGTGAACATAGATGCAATGTTTCTCAACAAAATAGTAGCAAATAGAATTAAACAACACATTAAGTGGATTATCCTCCTTTTAATGTGTTATTCAAGTAGGGAATAGTAAGTGGGATTTACCCCATCTTCTTTTAATTCTACCCTCCCCTTCCCTCTCTTCTCCCAACTCATCTCTTTATTCATGGCCAACTGTGGCTGCTCAAAAGGGGCAGCCTCAGCTCCTGAACCTATCTGTTCAAAACAACTTACTTGGTATTGTAGGTATTATTTTTAAAACATGGGACAGATAATCTAGTCAAGGGCCACTCTGTTCTAATTACCTGTGTCCAGAGAGATTGGGTTCATGTATCATGTTACATGGGATATTTAATGGCACATACAGTACCAAGGCTGTATGGTACTGGAGAAAGTGATTGGTAACTCATTAATATAAGAGGATAGCTCTTCTGAAAATACAATACACATGAAAACATTACTAAAAGAATGGTTAGCAATTCTATGAAAGTCTGAGGAAGTCATAGCCATATATGCTTCAAAGGGGATCGAATCTAAATTATCAACTTCAAAAGCAAAAATCATTTCTCTAAAATATTATGTTCATGTATAAATCTGAGGAAGAACCAATACACATTATCCTTTTAATGCATTTTTAAAATTATAGGTTGAGGTACATTGACCTAAAACAGTTCTCCAAATAATGAGAAAACCAGTTACTACATTAACTTGTGTTATTTGATTGCTTTACAAAAACTCTGAAGGCAATATTGTCTGAAAATACAAGTGCTATAAATATTTTCAATTTATTATTGATGTGGCCTTTTAGCACATACTCTTACTTGTAGTTCACTGGATCAGAGTGATTCAATTAAATCTTTTATAAGCTATTGAAGTCTGAATATCTCTTAGCATTGAAGCAAGTTGTCAAGAGAAATGGGAACTCATCTAACTGTTGCCATTACGTATTTCTGTCTTCTTCCATCCTGTATCCCTGTGCTTCATTTATTATTTTAATTACCTACTAGGTACAAAGTGGAACACTAGTTACTAAGGTGTGCACATGGCTTGAGCATTTCTTAAGAGATTTCTTGAGAGTCAAAGGAGCTAAAATGTGAACCAACTTTGAAAAGAATAAATTGTAATACACACAAAAGGTATTCTTATTTTTATTTCCCTGGATCTTGTAGAGTATCCAAAGAAATGTGTGTCTTTTGGTCTACCAGGCAACAGAAAGTGGAAAGTTTCCACAGGAAGAATCAACTGCACAAACAGTGATTAATATGAAATAACTAATTGGACTGAGCCCCTGGAGAAACTACAGAAAGCTGAGAGATGGAGATGTGCATATTGCTCTGTTTATTCTGGCAAAATGAAAGCCTTTTCCCGTTTACATTTCCTCTTATTAATATGCAACATGGACTATCATCATAGCCCATTCTGTTCTGTTTGCAGGGCTTTAAGAAGGTGACTCAGGGGCACTTTTAATGAAGAATGACAAGCAACTAATATCAGTCAAATGTTTCATTATTTCTTTAACATTAATCTCCTCTTCTACTAAGATTAATCAAAGTGCTTAACTGAAAAAACTAGGAGAAAATATGGACAGCACGGAGATCAAATTAATCCCTGCCTTTTGAACACAAGTAAAGAATTTGGCTGAATGTTGAAAAAAGTAGTAAAAACAGATTCCACATGAACAAGAGCAATCTAATCACTGCACAAAGCAGAATAGTCTGTACATTTGGGCATCCTTGGCTTTAATTGAACTCATGAAAACTGAGTGTTTTGCAGGTTGATTTTTAGCTCAAGTCTGAATTGGCAAAGAAGTAGTCCTGTACCTTCAGGCTATATTATAAACTCAGGGTTTTTTCTTTCTTTTTTTCCTCATATAAGTTTGTTTTCTATCTCTCCTCTCCCCTCCCCTCCCCTCCCCCCCTTCTCTCTCTCTCTCTCTCTCTCTCTCTCTCTCTCTCTGGAGTCTCACTCTGTCGTGCAGGCTGGAGTGCAGTGGCACAATCTTGGCTCACTGCAACCTCCACCTACTGGGTTCAAGCAATTCTCCTGCCTCAGCCTCCTGAGTAGCTGGGGCTACTGGTGTGCACCATCACACCCAGCTAATTTTTTGTATTTTTAGTAGAGACGGAGTTTCACCATGCTGGCCAGGTTGGTCTCAAACTCCTGACCTCAAGTGATCTGCCTGCCTCGGCCTCCCAAAGTGCTGAGATTACGGGCGTGAGCCACCACACGCGGCCTGTTTTTGTTATTTCTAAAACCATCTCTCAAGCACAGGGAGTAAATTTTCAGCCATTACACATGCTGACTGGACTAAAAAGTCCTCTGCTGCTCTTCTGAGTCCTTCTGTCAGAGAAGTCCAGAGAGTGCTTCCAAGTTTGGACCATGAGACCAGCTTCTTGAGAGTTGGAAGATCCTTGGGAAGGTAGGTGGGTGCAGAGTAGACTCAGTTTACCATCTGAACCAGAAAAAAAAAACTGGGCTCTTCTTTAAGCTTGATCCTATTTCTTTTGCACAAGCCATCTGATGGTTACCACTGTCTTCTGCCTATTTTAAAATAATGAAAGAGTATAACTGGATTGTTTGTAACACAAAAGATAAATACTTGAGGGGATGGATACCCCATTCTTCATGATGTGATTATTATGCATTGGATGCCTGTATTAAAATATCTCATGTACCCCATGCCTACTAAACACCCACAAAAATTAAAATTACTTTTTAATTGATAAGGAATGCTACATAGAATATTATTATAACAAGCCACTTATTGAGTTCTTGTGTGCTAGACAGTGAAGTAAATGCTTTACATTAACAATGATGTAGCTTTTAAATCACATCAAAATATTTTTATTTTGTCTATAAGGAAATTCAGTCTTTACTCATATAAAGATCAGTTGCTTTGCATTCCCACCAAAAGTATAAAAGCATTCCTGTATTGCCATATCCTTGCCAGCATTTGTTGTTTTTTGACTTTTTAATAATTGCCATTCTGACTGGTGTTAGATGGTACCTCATTGTAGTTTTGATTTACATTTCTCTAACAATCAGTGTTGTTGAGCTTTTTTTTCATATATTTCTTGGCCGCCTGAATGGCTTAATACTTAGGTGATGGGCTGATAGGTAGAGCAAACCAGCATGGCGCATGTTTACCTATGTAACAAACCTGCACATCCTGCATATGTACCCCAGAACTTATACAAGTAAAAACAAGGATCAGTTATTATAGAACAGAAGAAAATTCCAGGAGCAAGACTTATCTCCAGAACTGGTTGCCTTTGCCTCCCCAAACCTATTCTGTAAAATATATTTAGATAGTTATGGTGATGTGCTGGGAAAAAAGCTGTAATTGGTGGGGGAGATTGGAAATTATAATTTTGAAGCAATAAAATCTTTTCAAAGTTGTTTTTGAACATTATAAAGTCAGCCATGTCTATCCTAACAACATCATAACTTGAAATCCAAAGCCTGGGTGATACTATGCAAACACCAAAATCTCTGTTTCCTTCCAGTGGCCATATGACACCTTTTAATTGTTATTAGCCAGAGCCAAAGGGCCAACATTACAAGGAGAGACGTATATTGGTATTCTTAACACAGGTTTCACATTCAGACAGTCTGACTTTAAAATTGATTCTTTAAATCATTGCCGTTCAAACTGTGGTCCAGGCAGCAGCAACATTAACATCATCTACGAGCCTGCTACAAATGCAGAATCTCAGGTTCTACCACAAACTGAAGCATAATCTGCCTTTTCAACAAGATCCTCGTGTGACTGGTGTCCACATGAGGCATCAATGTCACTTTCCAAGTTCGTGGCAGACCTTTGCTATGGTTTTGGGCATCCACAGGTTTGTTAAACCCCACAGGGATTTTGATGTTAAGCCAAAGTTAATTTTCCCTTCAGCTTCTGAGTATTTTTCAGAAGTGACAAGATCAGGTCCAAGATGGGAAACATCTCTTAATATTTGAGGAAGACTCTCTAGGTAGTGTTTAAAGTGGCAATGATAGAACATCTTATGTTCTCTCTTGAGCCTCTAATTTTTCCTCTGGATTTTAAGGATGTCTAAACCTTTCAAAAACCATTCTCTTGCTTCCTTTTTCATATGTCCCCTCTTCTTCCTCACTCTATCCATACACCATTCAATCATCATAAAAAAGAGAAAGAAACAAGGCAGAGTGTAGATACCAATAGGCAGTTCTTTTTATTTTTTTGTCCTCTCTCAAGTTCTGCTTCTAGGAAAGGAATGGAACTATGAAAGATCCTACATGCCTCCTGTACAATCCTCTTTCATGCTTCTGTGAAGCTATTTCATATCTCTTTTTCATAACCATCAAAGGTCTAAACCCTTTGTTTTTTATGTGTCCTTCCTCATCTTTATCAATAAAGATATCAATAAATCAAATCTTTATCAATAATGATGAGGAAGGACATGTAAAAAAAGATGTTCATTTTCCAATGGTACGTTCTGGGTCGTGATCCAGGTTTCTACCTAAATGAACATCTCAAAAACAGTTTGTTGGCAATTGAGCCCTTCTACTCTCTGCCTGACAATATAGCTAAAATGTCTGTTGACGTAACTGTGGGATGTTCATAATTTCACACCTGAAATGATAAGCTCCCACAATTGCAATAAGTTATGCGTTTGTATTTGTGCCTCTAGCCATTTGTGAGCACTTGATGTGAAATATCCTTTCCCAGAACTATAAGACTCTCTCTCCTAACTTTGCTTTCCTAAAGAACAGAGAAGAGGGACTTAAAAGAAAGGAAGTAGTAATTATGTTGTGTCTTTGGCAACCATACCCTAGTCAATATTTGGCTTTTCTTTCACCCTTAAAAATTATTCCTTGGCAATGTTTACATAAATAGCTGTCATTTTAATAATGTTTATTTTTTGGCACAGTGTGTTTCAGGGCCTCTGGGCAACTGAAAAAAATTTATTAAACCAAATGACAAAATTAACCAAATAAGACAATAAGTCCAAATAAAAGTATATAAGCCTAGAGCAGAGAATAAAGTCCTGTAAGAAAACATAGGACTGACTTTCCCCTAACAAGGTTGAACTGAAGCGGTCATATTTTCGGGATACAGGTATTGATTTCAGCATGGCCACTTGTGGCCTGCCGGGTAGAGAGACCATCATCCTGACCTTTTTCTGGAGATTGTTTTATTCCATTCTCAGGGTGGTTTGTTCCTTTAAAGGACAGACTTTGTCAGTAAGCCCAAGGCTACTGGTATAGATATATTTAGCATTGAGATGGACTTGAGAGTATGCAGACCTGGGTTCCAATTCCAACCCTGTCGTCTCCAGTTATGTCACTTGATAATCAATATCTTCACTGGTAGAATGATACCTATATTACAGGTTTGTTGTGAGGAATTAATGACATTATTCAGGAAAAAATACTTATTATCAGCATTATTATTTTTGTTACTATCATTTGAGGTAGTAGAATTGGTAGCAGAATTTCAGGGTTTGATGTCAGGAACCCATTTGGGAGCCACAGTGGAACCGATGGAGGAGCAAAAGATAGTGCGAGTGGAGAAATGAAGTGCTGAGTCAAGGTTCTAAGAGTTGAGCGGCTTAGCTGGGATATTTATGAAAGGCGGCTGAGTGACACAACCACAGCTACAGTGAATATTTACATCGTAGTTGAGAAAGCAGGCAAACTACTCAGTAGCAAAAAGATTTTTAATAATGGAAAGAAAAGTATGTGAGATGTCTAATACTCTTTTAATTTATTTTTCTGCACTAGGATGTACCACTTTCTGTTGCATCTGAAGTCTAATGAAATTCTAATATTCAATGATGTGTTAAGAGGTGAAGGAATTGGGGCCATGAAGATTATAGCCAAGTGGAGAGATAGTTTATAGAAGAAGCAAATTCCAGATGAACAATAGAATATTCAGTAGAGTTATATATATTTAATATTTATATAAATTATAAATTTATATTTATAATATATTTAATATATGTTATATATTAATATATTTCAAATATTCAGTAGAAATATTTCAAGGACCTCTCAGGTATCCCCTTCCACGTCACTCAGAACTACCTTTCCAGTCTTAATGGCCATAGAGTGTTTTGACTCACAAAGCTTACCTAGAATCCATGTCAGTCCGCAATTCAGTTAATATTACTGGGCACTCTTTCTTTGAAACAGATCTACTGGCTACTTTAAAAGAATTTTCCCACTCTCAGGTGAAGTCAAGTTGCTTCTGTATATATTTCTAGTTTCTAGCCTCTTTTTAGGCCTCTATTCTCAACTGTTGGAATAATTTGCTCATCCTTAAATTCTTTTTAGGAAATGTTTACTAAACACCTATAATGAAGCGGGCATTGTCCTAGATTCTGGGGATGGAGGGGTGAGCTTGTTCAACATGGTCCTTGTCTTGAAGGTGAGCTAGACATACAGGATGATGGTTGCAACAATAATACCAATTATTCCTTAGATGCCTCCAGTACCTCACAAAGGGAATGGTGTTACAGCATTAGAACCATCACTCTTTATCAATAGCAAAGTATCCTAACATTTTCCTAGCAGTAACAGATATTTCAGTCTGCCTAATAGCACTGATTGAGTGTAGCATACAGAATGATAGCTACCACAAGTCCACCAATGCAGCCCTGACTGAAGAACATAATGTTTTTCTTTTCTATTGGTGTGCTTTATGCCACAGTGTAGTGAACAAGAACTAGGAGTCAGAATTTCTAGGAACTGTTTTGCCCCTTATCAACTGTGTGGCCTTAGCTGAGTCATCTCTGATCTCATTTCTATATTAGTTGAAGGAGGAAAATAATACCCAAAGACATACTTCCAAAGGCTAGTACAAAAAATAAGTAAGTGTGTAACTGTGGTGAATCTTTGTTCATAAACCCGGAGCTAAAAAATAATCGGATAGTTTTATTTAAAGTGCATCTAGTTCAATCTCAATCTCATATTTAGTCTGTATGCTCATCCCAGTTGGCTGGCAGAAAAGTAATTCTCTGTCATTTTGGAGATCTCCCCTCCCTATCGTGGTACCAAGATACTTTTGTCAGCACCAAAGCAGCAGAGAGACTCCTCAGACAACCTGGTCTGTGTCCACTCTGGTTAACAGTGAGAGGTGTCTGTTATATTTACCCACATGTTCCTTGTTTCCATCCTCACTAGGGAAATCGCAACACTTGCCAACACCCAGACCCCTATGCCTAGGTTCTGGCCTTTCTTGGTTCGTATATTAAACATCCTATCCCCAAGCATCTGCCACTTCTCAGTGATTGTGGTATTCTCCTGTCATCCCTCCTTCTCTAAAACACCAAACATATACAGTTTTAAATGTCCCAAGGCCCTTGACAAATAAGGAGATCTATTGACCTCAAATAGCTTTTGCTTTGCATTCCACCGTAAAAACTGGCCTAATGCAAGAAGTTTAGAAAATACAAGGGGCCAGGTCATTTGCTCAAAAGATAAGGCAAAAATATGAACTTTTCTATATTTTTGATAGAAGCAACAGGAATTTATATATTAGTTATCCTGTAAAAGGGCATTTAAGACACATGACCTCTAGTAGGCATATCAGGATGTGTTGTTAGAATTCACCCGAGTCACAGGTACCTCTGCAGAGCAGTGGGTAACTAATGAGAAAAGAGGTACGTCATCTTGCATTCACGGATGCTGCTCTTTCCTGGTTGTGGTTTGTGCCACGGTCATTACATGTTGGATATCAGCTTTGAAGAGGCCTCTGGAGCCAGTATAGATCATTGAGTCTTTGATTAAGCTCTGCTAAGGCCTAACAGTCTGGAATTTTTCATTATTTTCTTGGCAGAACTCATAGGTTATCTTTTAACAGGCAACAGAAAGCAGAAGTTGGGAAAAAGTGTTTGCTACTGTTTGGGGTCCCAAAAGGGAGAGGCCCATTACAGTGCCTTTAAAAAGAGCACATTCACTTTAATAGGTTCAGCTACTTTCTATGTTAGAGTCTGGATCCCATTTTCATATCTCCCCCACACACCACCAAATGTCCAAAATAATGATCAATTAATAACAATAGAATATTTAATAGTAAGAGCAATCACTACTAATTCAGTGCTCACTCTGTGCTAGACTTTGTGCCTAGAACTTAGAATACCTTCTACCATTGTTTTGGGTTGAATTGTGCCTTCCTCCAAAAATTGTGTCTCTCAAAAAAATATGACCAAATCTAATCCCTAGTGCCTGTGAATGTTATGGGTAGTGGGTTCAGTAACATCTCTCTGAAATTTCATGTCCACCTGAATCCTCAGAATGTCACTTATTTAAAAATCAGGTCTTTGAACATATAATTAGTTTAAAAATGAGCTTAAATCCAATGACTGGTGTATTAGTCCATTCTCACATCACTATAAAGAAATACCTGATACTGGTACCAAAACAGATATATAGACCAACGGAACAGAGCAGAGACCTCAGAAATAACACCATACATCTACGACCATCTGATCTTTGACAACTCTGACAAAAATAAGCAATGGGGAAAGGATTCCCTATTTAATAAATGGTGTTGGGGAAACTGGCTAGCCATATGCAGAAAACTGAAATTGGACCCCTTCCTTACACCTTATACAAAAATTAACTCAAGGTGGATTAAAGACTTAAATGTAAGACCTAAAATCATAAAAACCATAGAACAAAACGTAGGCAATACCATTCAGGACATAGGCATGGGCAAAGACTTCATAACTAAAAAACACCAAAAGCAATTGCAACAAAAGCCAAAGTTGACAAATGAGATCTAATCAAACTAAAGAGCTCCTGCACAGCAAATTAAACTACCATTAGAGTGAGCAGGCAACCTACAGAATGGGAGAAAATTTTTGCAATCTATCCATCTGACAAAAGGCTAATATCCAGAATCTACAAGGAACTTAAACAGATTTATAAGAAAAAAAAACAACCCCATCAAAAAGTGGGTGAAGGATATGAACAGACACTTCTCAAAAGAAGACATTTTTGTGGTCAACAAACATATGAAAAAAAGCTCATCATCACTGGTCATTAGGGAAACGCAAATCAAAACTACTGTGAGATACCATCCCACGCCAGTTAAAATGGCAATCATTAAAAAGTCAGGAAACAACAGATGCTGGAGAGGATGTGGAGAAATAGGAACACTTTTACACTGCTGGTGGGAGTGTAAATTAGTTCAACCATTGTGTTAGACAGTGCAACAATTATGCCTCAAGGATCTAGAACCAGAAATACCATTTGACCCAGGAATCCCATTACTGGGTATATACCAAAAGGATTATAAATCATTCTACCATAAAGACACATGCACACGTATGTTTATTTCAGTACTATTCCCGATAGCAAAGACTTGGAACCAGCCCAAATGCCCATCAATGATAGACTGGATAAAGAAAACGTGGCACATATACACCATGGAATACTATGCAGCCATAAAAAAGAATGAGTTCATGTCCTTTGCAGGGACACAGATGAAGTTGGAAACCGTCATTCTCAGCAAACTAACACAGGAACAGGAAACCAACACCGCATGTTCTCATAAGTGGGAGTTGAATAATGAGAACATATGGGCACAGGGAGGGGAACATTGCACACCGGGGCCTGTCGGTGGGGATAGGCAGGGGGAAGGATAGCATTAGGAGAAATACCTAATGTAGATGATGGGTTGATGGGTACAGCAATCCACCATGGCACATGTATACCTATGTAACAAACCTGCACATTCTGCACATGTATCCCAGAACTTAAAGCATAATAAAAAATGAAAAATAATAGAAATACCTGAGACTGGGTAATTTATAAAGAAAAGAGTTTTAATCAGCTCATGGTTCCACAGTTTGTACAGGAAGGATGGAGACAACTGCTCAGCTTCTGGGGAGGCCTCCGGAAGCTTGAAATCATGGCAGAAGGTGAACAAAGAGCCAGGCATCTTACATGGTGGAGCAGGAGCAAGAGAGGATGGAGGTGCTACACACCTTTAAAATGACCAGATCTCCTGATAACTCACTCACTCACTGTTCTCAGAACAGCACCAAGGGGATGGTGCTACAGCATTCATAAGAACTCCGCCTCCGTCATCCAATCACTTCCCGTCAGGTTCTACCTCCAACATCAGGGATTACAATTTACCATGAGATTTGAGTGGGGACATGGATCTGAACTATATCACTGGTGTCCTTAGGAAAAGAGACACAAACACACAGAGAAAGTAGCTTATTTGAAGACAGAGATGTGGCAGGAGTCAATCTCTATTCTATTGAAAAAATGAAAGAGAATGATGATTAAGTAGCTTGTCAGCATCACACTAATTTCAAGTGTACAGCTAGAATTCAAACTCAGGGTTTAATCCTAAATTTTCTCAGTTCTGAAGCCTGCACACTTAGCCATTTCACCAAATCACTTCCTACTATTTGCTAGGAAAATATGTGTATATATTTACCCAGAAGAGCTACTAGAAATAAATGAAACAGTTCATTTTGCTTGAGGCACATTTAAGGAAAGTTAAAAAAAAATCTACTTCCCATTTTAACAGTCTTTCAACTAACATGATTTCATGTCTATTTTGTTCCAGACACTGTGCTGGAGAGACAAAGGGGCATAAGATACAGTTCCTGTCTCTAAGGCATTAGCTGTTGACTAGATGAAAAAAAACATAAAAAAACAAAACCCAAGAGGCACATGTAGCGTCATTCTGGGTAGTGGTGGACAAGTGGTACTTCCCGGAGATAGAGATGTCTTGCAAACTGAAAAAGAACTTAGAGTAAAATGGAAAATTGGTAGGGTTGAGGAGGGCGGGGCAAAGGGCATTTTAAACTAAAGGAGCAGCATATATGAAGCTCAGAGGTAAGAAAGATTATGGCATGTTTATAGCATGTATTTCCTGGTGGCCAGAAAAGAGGCTAGGAACAAAGAGAGGTGCCAGGTCTATGAAGAACTCTGGATGCCAAGATCAAGTTTATTTCAAGAGAGGAAAAGCATAAAAAGAAACAAGAAAATGCAATATTTTTGTGAGACATCATATTCTAATAATTGCCTGTCAGTCTTCAGATGCAGTGAGCTAAAAGTATAAGGTTGTGATGAAATATTAAAATACTCCTTTTTTTGAAACCTGAGTTTTATTAATATCTGTCAAAGAAAAATTGCACTAAAAGTAAACAGGCAAGGAAGACTTTAATCAAGACTATTGCAATAGAAGAGAGACTGAACTCAACTCCACTGAAACAAAAGGCAGGTGGGGTTTTAAGCACTGGGGTGAATTAGTGGAACAACAATGAAGACATTAGGGTGGAGATTGGTCCATATGATGGGGCCATGTGTAATTGTTCATTGTCACTTATGGAAGTTAAGCTTTTCTTATGACCTAAATGTTTGTGTTCCCCCAAATTCACATATTGAAACTCTATCCCCCAGTGTGATAATACTGAGATGGGGCCTTTCTAAATTCTTTAGAAATCATGCAAATACAGTTTTTGATAAATAATAGCTTTCATAATTTTTATCACATGAATATTTGACAATTTAGGTGTCTGGTTGTCTGATGTTTTTTAATCTGCAACAGGTTACATAGGCTAAGAGGTATTGTATTTGTCAAATGAGGGTGATGTTTGTATTTCCATCCTGTGATACTTGGGATACTAAGACATTTAAAAGCACACTGCAAAGTGAGACACAGATCATGGAGAAAACATTTCTTCACTTGGGATAATGTGTTCTATTTATCAGAGTCAGTTTAGGGTTCACTTCAGCCATGCCATAGGCAGAATGTTGTCTAAGGGCGTAATGAGAGTGTAGCTTGAAGAGATGTTCATTCAGCCAAGTGTAAAGGCCATGCAATGACAAAAGAGAGGAGATTTAAAAACAGCTAGAAGGTTCATTGATTCCCGGCTCCACTTCCAACTTATATCTGTATTGTTTCGATACCCAAAACAGAGCCATTGAAATTAGTCACAGTAGCACATCCATTTGAAATCATGTATTTCAGTTGCATCACAACAAATTTCCAATGCATTTTTTTCTCCTAAGAATTTGCAAAGCATAAGCAAAAAACAACAACAACAACAACAACAACAAAAAGCAATTAGGGATTCAGAAAACAATCCTCATGCTGCCCTCAACAGCATTCATGTCCCCCAGGGCCACATTTTTCTTTTCAATCTTTAAACTTAAGTTCCTTTGACTCCTGTGCCTTCAACTCTTCTCAGTTTAATGGACTTTTTCACCACATCATAAAATATACATCTCTTGAACACACAACTGTCTGCTCTGCTTCAAATATTTTTCATTACATTTTATAACAAGCTTGGTTCAAGAGAAGTTTTACACCTAATTTGGAGGACCTGCCCTGTCAGTTTCATTTTCCTCTAGGACTTTTATGGGGCTAATTTGATTCAACCATGAGTTCTTCTTTGTAAGCCCTAAGGTCTCTGTTATTTCTCTTACTTTTAAAAAAATTATTCTTTCCAAAGCATGCTGGTTGTACGCTAGCCTTCCTTTCTTATTCCTACACAATCTCATTTACCTCAAGTTAGGCAATGGCTAATCTATTCAATAAATATTGAGCACCTCTAACGTGTTAGTAATATGAAGATGAGTAAGAAAACATCCCTGACCTCAAGAAGATCACAGATTAATGGTGAAGACTACCAGTTAAACAGATAAGTGCAATGCATCAATGTGAAAGCAATAATGGAGCTATGTTCTACGTGCTACAGAGCACTACCATGTAGGAGAGAAACCAGGAGTTTTATAAACTGAATACTGTTAAAATGCACTAAGAAAGAGCACTTTAAAGATTTAAAAATTCACTTTATGAATCTTTTAAAATTAATTGGCATTTATTGTATTTATTTATTATTTATTTATTTTGAGATGGAATTTGGCTCTTGTCGCCCAGGCTGGAGTGTAACGATGCGATCTCAGCTCACTGCAACCTCTGCCAACCAGGTTCAAGTGATGCTCCTGCCTCAGCCTCCTGAGTAGCTGAGATTACAGGTGCCCCCCACCATGCCCAGCTAATTTTTTGTATTTTTAGTAGAGACGGGGTTTTACCATGTTGGCCAGGCCGGTCTCAAAATCCTGACCTCAGGTGATCTGCCCCCTTTGGCCTCACAAAATGCTGGGATTACAGGTGTGAGCCACCGTGCCTGGCCTAATTAATATTTATTTTAATTGATAAAAGTTTATATGTTTCTAGTGTACCTCATGATGTTTTGAAATATGTATACATTGTTACATATTTCAAATACATTGAGCTAATTAACGTAAGAATACCTCAGATACTAATTTTTGTGTGTGTGTGTGTGGTGAGAACGCTTAAAATCTACTCTGGAAGTCATTTCCAAGACTATAATACATTGTTATTTACTATAGTCACCATGTTACACTATAGATCTGTTAAACTTATTCCCTGTTTTTTTTTTTTTTTTTTTTGGAGCTGGGCAATTCTCTTGCCTCAGCCTCCTGAAGTGCTGGGATTACAGGCCTGAGCCATTGCACCCTGACTTATTCCTGTATTTAACTGAAATCTTTTAATGAATGGCCTAATTAATTTTAAATTTATATCTAAATATATAACATATAACATGAATATATATGTTATATCTAAATGTATAACATATAACATGAATATATGTTATATCTAAATGTATAATATGTAACATGAATATATGTTATATCTAAATGTGTAACATGTAACATGAATATATATGTTATATCTAAATGTATAACATATAACATGAATATATATGTTATATATATCCATTAAAATAAATTCTAAAAGATTCACTAGGTGAATTTTTAATTCTTTAAAGTGCCCTGTTTCTTAGTGTAGTTTAATAACATCCAATTTATAAAACTCTTGGTTTCTCCCCTTCATATAGTGTTCCCAGAGAACTTTGAACATAGCTCCATTATTGCTTTCTATCCAAGCACTGTACTTGTCTGTTTAGCTAGCAGTCTTCACCATTAAACTGTGATCTTCTTGAGGTCGTGTTTTCTTACCTTCATACAAATTTACATGTAAAAATATAACATATATGAATACGAATATATGAATAATTAAAAATTCACTTAGTGTATCTTTTAAAATTATTTTAATATGTATAACATATAGATGTAAAAATTTAAAATTGATTAGTGCATTTGTTAAAAGATTTCTGTTAAATACAAGGAATAATTTCAATGGATCTATTGTATAACATAGTGACTACAGTTAAAACAATGTATTCTATATGTCATATATAAGTTTATATATAAATTCAGATATATATGACTTTATATATATATCTTCAGATTTTGATATGTTTGCTTAAGCTTGAATATCAATCTTCCCCAAAGTGTATTTCTTTAAATGTTTAGGGCAAAAATGAGTTTCATAATCTAGTAAGTTTTAGATATAAAGCATATCCTACTGTTTGCATGTAATGCATAGTGCACATTAGTAGAGATTCTTAAAAATCCTCATGTGTTTAACTTTGGTAACTCTGTTTCCTAACTTGATCATTGAAACTTTTTCTTTCTGTAACAATTATTAGCATCCCAAGAACTTGTGTTCCAAGATATACACTCTTTTTTTGTTTTTTGGAGATGAAGTCTTGCTCTGTCCCCCAGGCTGGAATGCAGTGGTGCAATCTCGGCTCACTGCAGCCTCAGCCTTTTGGGCTCAAGCGATTTTCCTGCCTCAGCCTCCCAAGTAACTGGGACTACAGGCACGCACCAGCATGCCAGGCTAATATTTATATTTTTTGGTTGAATCGGGATTTCATCATGTTGGCCAGGCTAGTCTCAAACTCCTGACCTCAAGCGATCCTTCTGCCTTGGCATCCCAAAGTGCTGGGATTACAGGTGTGAGCCACTGTGCATGGCCTCCAAGGACTACACTTTGAAAGATGTTCTTTTCTAAAATTACTTGACTTGAAAGTCAGTGGAAATTTACCGACCAGTTTAGGCAATTAAACACAGTGAGTTGCAATGCCTTAATAAGGTCTCTCCCAATATCAGTTAACAACATAAAAGTTGCCTTTTTTAACCATTATAAAAGTGAAATTTTTGGAAAACACATAAAGGAAGAAGAAACCACCAGTTGGCAGTTGCCTTGCCACCCAGAAATAGCTACTATTAATATTTTGTATACTAAATGTTTTGTTGACATATTGAAACCTAAGTATAATTAAATATATACTTAAATGTATAAGCTAATTTTCAAGTTTATTTCGCTAATTATAAAAACAACTTCTGTTTATTGTGAGGCTACAGAGAAGTCTAGAAAAAAGAAAAATTCATGTGGAAGCTCTTCATCTACCTTTGTCATAATTAATACATTTTTTCTTTTTTTTGAGACGGAGTCTCGCTCTTTCGCCCAGGCCAGACTGCAGTGGTGCTATCTCGGCGCACTGCAAGCTCCGCCTCCCGGATTCACGCCATTCTCCTGCCTCAGCCTCCAGAATAGCTGGAACTACAGGCGCCCGCTACCACGCCCGGCTAATTTTTTTTTTTTTTTTTTTTTGTATTTTTAGTAGAGACGGCGTTTCACCGCATTAGCCAGGATTGTCTCGATCTCCTGACCTCGTGATCCGCCTGTCTTGGCCTCCCAAAGTGCTGGGATTACAGGCATGAGCCACCGCGCCTGGCCAATTAATACATCTTTTAAAAACATCTCTCATTGAGATACAGTAAAAATATGGATTCCAAATATGATTTAGGAAGAGACGAGCATAATCACCACCATAAACTGATTCAATATATGCTAAAGGGAACTAACTAGTGGAAGAACATCGTGAAAATCATCAGTGCCTTCTGTTTCCCTGTGGAGCGAGGGGCGCCAGAGACATCTCATAGTTAAAATGTTTCTGACAGCGAACACACTCCTTACGGGATGGCCTAAGACTCTGTATCTGGACATTTGGACTGTAAAATCTTAAAAGTTTTCTCTGTCTACATGATCTGGAAACACTTCATTTAACAGCCACTTCCTGCTTGGATTTTGTCTTCTCTTCTACGCTTGGTAGTCTGTACTCATCTGCATGTGGCTATCATTTAGCCTGGCAATTTAATTGTATTGCTTTTCTGAAATTAACACCACTGTACCATGACGATTCCTGGGCAGTACTTCCATTTGCTACTGTAGCTAGATTTCTCTCCCTGGCCACATTTCACGTTCTTACCTGATCTGTTTTGGTTTTTCAATTTGCTCAGTGAGTTGGAAGGCATAATTTTTGGGGCCGCTGGCTAGCTGGGCTTTAAGGCTACTTCAACTCTAAGCTTTCCAGTGTGACGCCTTCCCTACACCCTAAGTTTCCCAGTGTCCTCTATTTCCAAATTTGCCCGTTTGTGTAAACAAAACCAAAGTTAACTGAGTTCAATGCTAATCCTTTGTTGTTCTGTGGGGAGTAGAATTAAGCTTTGTAACAGTTTGGGGAAAAAGAAAGAAACAAAAAAAAGCACTGCTTGGAAGGAAATGAAGCCAGAGGGACTTAAACTCAGCAGAGTGATTTGAATGACCAAACATTCAGGCCACTTTTATTTGGATTTTAACTTTTTGGGGGATCATGAGTGTCATGCAGCAAACATGTCAAATGAGAAGGCAACTAGATAATGTGACAGGGATACTGGGGCAGTCAAAATGAGAGAAGGATGGGGAAGACTGGATGATCTATGGGGACCAGAAATAAGAACATTGCTTCTGAGTATTGCACTCAGTTGTCCTGATGAGGGGAAAATGCCACATCCCTTTCCTCTTTTAATTAAGATATCTGAGCTGCTTTTATCAGAGGTTCGATATATACTCAGGGTCTTGTAAGTCCAAAAACTCTACTGGATGTTTTCTTACAGGTTATTTGCACTATTAAAACAGTTTTGTAAAGTTTGTATTATTCTATTTTCACGGGTGAAAAGAAAGACTCTCAGAGAAAAAAAGACTCTCAAAGAGAATAATCAAAGAGAAGTTTTCATCTTTGATAACTAGTACACTGAAACTCAGAGTGTTTATCACTCTGAACTCTATATTATTACCATAAAAGCAGGTATTTTTGTTTTGGGTTTGGTTTGGTTTTTGTTTTTGGTGGAGGGTGGGAGGGCGTAAAGGGTGTCACAGACGACTTGGGGACCTTCTGAAAAGTTTTGAATCTTGAGTATAGAAAAATATATATGCACAATTTTTTATGGGGGGTTTATGGCCTTCATGTTTAAGAAACTGTTCATCTTGCATTTATTCTTTCTGCCAAGAGAAAGTAGGACTTTATGCAAAAGAATATAAACTGTGATATTTTGGGATATATGTGCTCTTTTCCTAACAAAAGTAACTCCTGATTAGGAATGAGTTGGGGAGGGAGTTGTGGGAGCTGTGGATAGCCTCTCTGCATTGTCTTTTAGCACCCCTGAAATATTTTCCCCAAGCCTTCCTGGAAATTGGTGCTGTCAGCACCTTTGCCATTTGTCAGAATGGCACTGTGTCTCATTCTTTTAGTGTGTTGATGCTGAAAGACAAACAAAAAAATGTTACAAATTACTGTCATGGCAATGAAATAGGCTAAGTAAAAATTATCTGTCTGTTAGCATTATTTGCCGTCATAAACATCACATCGATGCAATTTTTGGTTATCACCTACTTCAGGTGAAATTGGCTTTATACGATCGTTTCTCTCCTTGAAATTTCTACATCTATCATCTTTTTTTTTCTGCTTAAAAGATCATAAAATGTGTTTGTTGCCAGGCTTTTCACATCCTATATGAAAAATGAAAAGAAGTTTTCTTTCTCTTATGTCATGATTCATGTTCCAGCTCTGTCCTTGCGGCGTTGTTAGGGGGAAGACTTGTTATGGTAACTGAGACCAGCAGGTAACAAACACTCAGTAATCTTCTGAAGGGGATATTCATCACCCGAGTGCACTGCAGACATACAGGTGATTTCTGGGAAAGTTGGTTGTGCAACTGCAAACTTTGCTCCACAGGAAGTCAAGAGAACTCCTTCCAACCCAGAACATAAGTTATTCATGAGCTTGGGGATGAAAGGCATGTGATGGGCTTCAGAAATATAAATGCCTAATGTTGTCTCCATGTCAAGGAGAAACACTTTTATCTTCATGAAAGAGAGAACAGAAAGAGAATATTTTTTTCTAAAAAAACAACTTTTGTATCTTCCATGACACATTTAGTACAAAATTAGTTTTCTTCTTTCTCCCTTCCCCTAACCTCCACCTTCACCTCGAAACATCTGGAATTTTAATATTGTGGAGTTAGATTAGAAAAAAATGAATTAAATGGGAGATAAACAATTTAACATTTATATAAGGATATTGTATGATATTTATATACTCGCGTTAACAAAATGTTTGCTTTTCACTTTGTTTTCTTCTGTCCCTACCATCATGATATTATAGAATTATATTCTTTTAAATAAAAATAATAAGTTTTCATATTTCTTGATGCTTACTCTGTCCCAGGCACTGTGCTTTAAGTACATTATTTAATTTACTGCTTGGAATAATACTAAGAAGTAGGAACTGATCTCTTTTACCCATTTTACAGATAAAGAAACTGAGCTCAGAGAGATAGAGTAGAAAATGTCAGACTAGTTTAGGCAACCAACCATGGTGAGATGTCATACGTTAGTAGTAACTTATTTAGTTTATACAAATTACACTTCAAGAGACAGAATCAGAATTTATTCCTAGACTTGCTTAAATCTGGAGTGTCTCTAAACCCTTCATAGTGTGGTATGGGAACAAGCAGCATCCACACACCTGGGAGCTTGTTAGCAATGCAGAAGCTCAGGCCTCATGTCCAGTGGGGCACTGGCAAATGTTCTGCAATCAGCTTTTTTGGGGGATGTGTGTGTGGAGGAGGTACTTTGTAGTGTTTGCAGATTTCTACGGTTTAAACGCTCTCACCATGGCCGATTACAAGCTGCCACCGTCATCACTGACCACAGGTTCAGGAAGAGGTGTGAACCATGGATTAGCTCCCTGGAGGAGAGGCACACTGAAGCAGAATCTTTACTTCTGCTAATTCTCCAGGCAATTCACATGTTTGAGAAACACCAGTCTAAGCTACTGCTTTATTTTGCCTCACTTTTTGGATTCCTAGGAGGTCTTTGGTCCTGGTTTGGTGTTTTGTTGCCCCTTTATCTCCCACCATACTGCAGGTTACAGGACAAGACTTTCTGGCTGACAAACCTGGGACAGAGCAGCAGATGCAGTTGGACTTCTGATCTCTGGGACTCGTGGTGGGGGGCTCAGTGTAAAGAAAGTTGCATTCAGGGAAATGGCCTGCTGTAACTCAGCAGAGACTTAGCCATGCACTCTGAGGGGGGCTCAGGAAAGCTGAAAAACCATCTCTACATGCCTTTATACAAGGCTTTTCCTGACTGAGAAGAGAATTTGCACTGCAAGACATTTGGGGATCATAAAGTTAGAATCTTTTGCTTTCCTCTGCTACTGATTAGCCGTCTTATCATGTCTGGGTGCATTTATTCCACATGTATAATAGAGAGAAAACATGATAATAGGGAGGCTTATATTTTACGGTACTCTACATGCCTTTGGTCTGGAACCCAACTAAAATCAAGTCTATTTTTCTTGTTTTGCAAGTAGAAACAGAGACTTGTTTAAAAAGTGTTTTGTAGGATATGAATTGAGAATAAGATGTAGTTTGACAAATCTTCTACATTCCCGCTAACAATAGACTGAAATATAATAGCTAATAAATGAAAAAATACTAGAGAAGAGAGAAAACTTGAAAATTATTTAAACAAAAACTGAGAGATGGGAAAACAAGGGCCCAGGAGGTTGGAGAAATGAGCTCATTGGCACACTCTCATGGGGCTAGGGAGCGATGAGGCCACCAACTATTCCAACTGCTACTTAGACTTCACTGAACTTTACTCAGCTTACTCTTACAATGTCCTCCTACCTCCCTAACCAGGACTATCTCCTATATTTTCTTCCCCCTCACCCATTCTGATAACTTCAAATACTGCCTATAAACTAATGAAACTCAAATCAATTTTCTATCCCAAATCTCATGAGCCTATTCGACTTCTTCATTTGAATGCTTTATTGATGCCTCCAATTCAACTTGTCTCCCTACTTTTTTCCTAAGGAAGATTCTCTTTCTGTGTTTACATAGCACTCATATCTCCCCATCAGAGTACTTAAAATACTATGTCTAATTGTCACTTTGTTTCTCATACATGGCAATTTTAATCCCACAATAGCAGTGGCTATGTTTGGTTTACTGTCTTATCCCTAGCACCTAGCACAATACTTTGCACATTATAGAATGATCACAATGTCCTCAGTTTAACACAGATGAGTTATTTTGAGTTCCCCAGAAGGCAGAGACTGAGGCAAAGGATTACTGCTGCTAATTTGATAGGGAGTGTAGTCCCATGGAACAGGAGTGAGGATCAAAGATAAAGCAGAAAAGGAGAGAAAGCCAATACAAGGATGCAATAGCAAGTTGGCCACCCAAGAAGTTGTATAAACTGGGTCTCAGGGGCTGGGTGTGGTGACTCATGCCTGTAATCCCAGCACTTTGGGAGGCCGAGTTGGGCAGATCATGAGGTCAGAAATACGAGACCAGCCTGATCAACGTGGTGAAACCCCATCTCTACCAAAAATACAAAAATTAGCTCGGTGTGGTGGTGCACGCCTGTAATCCCAGCTACTCAGGTGGCTGAGGCAGAAGAATTGCTTGAACCCAGGAGGCAGAGATTGCAGTGACCCGAGATCGCACCACTGCACTCCAGCCTGGTGACAGAGTGAGACTCCATCTCAAAAAACAAACAAAAAGTAGGTCTCAGGACCATTCATCAGGGAGAAAAAGGGGAAATCCAAATCCAATGATTATAGATTTGCCCCATGTGACATTAATACCACTTCACTTCCAGGTTATACATGGGTGGGTGTCAGGTGGCTTCCCAAACCTCAGAGTCAACAGGGAAGCCCTGGGACAAAAGGCAAGAAGTATATAGAATGGTATGTGAGGTGATGCTCCAAGTAGGGCCTGGAGCTTATCCCTAACCCTTCCTCTCTTTTAGTCCCCCATCTCCCATGAATTAGCATAACTTTACCAAAATACCTCTAAAGCATGCCCTTTTATCTCTTTCCCACTGTTTTTTTTTTTTTTTAATATTAGGATCTTTCTGTCTCAACTTATGTTTATGCCATAATCTCTTCTTTGATCTTCCTGCTTTCAGTCTTGCCCCATCCATCTCTGATTCTAACCCTTCAGTGATGATCCATTTCTTTCAAGGTATAATTTAATCTCGACAAGATGACTCAAGAATTTTCATGACCTGCTCCATTGCATTTGGCCAGCTGCATCTTTCTAGTCCCTGCATACTAGCTTCTTAAACTTTGGCCATACTGAATTTGCAATTCCTTGCTGTGTTTTGCTCCTTCACACCCCTGGGGTTGGCAATATTGCTCCCTTTGCTTGGAACACTGGTATTTTTCAAGATAGTTTCTCTTCATCCGTTAAAACTCTGACAAGTGGCTCGTAAACTTTAGCGTATTAGAATCTCCTGGAGGAATTGTGAACACAGATGGTAGGGTCTCACCCCTAGAGTTTCTGATTCAGTAGGTCTAGGATGGGGCTCAGTGCTTTGAATTCTGAACAAGTTCCCAGGTGAAGACAACACTGCTAGTTCAGGACAATACTTGGATAACCACAGCTCTGGAGATAATAGCTGTGCTTTCCTCTAGCATAGCATTTTACACAGTTTATGTAGTAGTTTTACTTATTTCTCCTCCTCCAATCAGTGTGTATTCATCCGAGGGTAGGGGCATTCATCAGAAGTAGGTCTTATTCATCTCTATGACATGGCCCTTGGCACTGTGTCTGGCACATAGTATTATGTTAATGGAAGGAAGGGGAAACAAAAAAAAAAGGAAGAAAGACATTTTGAACAAAGACTGAAAAATACAGAGAACTAGATGTAGAGGTCTTTAGAATATTTCCCAGGCCAATGTTCTATATTTTGACATAAAGTATTATTACACGATTATTATTAAACTATTATTACTAAACTATTATTACACTACATTCTACTAAATGTAGTGAAACCTGTGTGATGTAGTGGCTACAGATGTGGCTGTTGGGATCATACAGTCTGCTTTTAACTCCTAGTTCCACTATGTGGTGTTAGACCTATTACTTCTGCCTCTCTAAATTTCAGTTTTTATACTCATAAAATGAGAATAATAAAAATGCTACCTAATGGGGTTGTCCTGATGTTTATCTGAAGTTATACACATAAAGTGTTTTTTACAGTCTTTAACATATATATCATAAAGCACTCTATAAATGTTAACTACCATTTTATTATCTGTTCCTTTAAATAGCTTATTTACAAAGTGATGTGATTTTAGCAATTTAATAGACATTACCAAAAAAATGAACATAAAGATAAGTTGTTTATATCTTAGGCACTTTGGTACCACAGAGCATTTTGTTTATTTTGAACTCTAAATATATTTCTAATTCAGATGATTGTTACCAAGGTAGAACAATCAATTCAGGAAGAAACCTATGTTTTTGGAAAAGTTGTGTATTTTCTATTCAAAATTCTTTTTAAAAATATTCACAACATAAAGGGAAAAAAATTGTCCAAAATACCAATCTGCTAAAATAATATTTCCATTAAAATAACTTTTGGTCAGATAATTTTATTCAGAGATCTAGTGATCTGTACAGTTATGAACAAAACATCCCTCCAAAATATTGTTAACATATGCTATGACAATTTCACGCTTAGGGAATGCCCATCAAATAAAAAGTATGGAAGTAGGATTCTGGTGCTTCCATTAGCAGGCTAAGCCAGAAGGGAAAATACAACTAAGAGAGTATGAACCTGACAAGAAAGAATTTCTAGACAACTGGACTAAGGAGTGATTTATGGGCCTTGCATTATGATTATCTCTCAAAGAACAAAAGTGTAGAGGAAATAATTTTTAATCATTTTAATAGTGTTTCTTCTTCTCTTTCATTTCATTCTTTCAGTCATTTGTTCATTTGTTTGTTCAATAAGTATTTAAAATAAAATATGTTCTAGTCTGTGCTAATCATTTCACCTGTATTATCTCATTGAATTTTCATGCTTATGAAGTAAATATGATAATTACCTCCGCTTACAGAATAGAAGCTTGTAAATGTTAAGAAACTTGCCAAAATCACATAGTGGCTGGAGATCTGAGTGTTTCTAACAGTAGATGCTGAGGTGAGAGAGGGGATAGAGTTTTTAACTATGATGCTATGCCATGCTATTTCATCATATGACCTTCACTCAGCTGAAGATGCATGGCAGCCGGAAGGTTTTGAAATAACCACCCGAATGTGAGTGTATAAACTATTATGTGTGAAAACTATAAAAGTTTACCTTTGACATATAATTAATTACCTATGCATTTTAAATAATGTGTTATGAAAAAGAATATATTATATTGTAATATAACTTTTTCCAGTATAAAAAAAAGCAAGTAAAATGAGCAAGTGCCCCAAAGGCCTATTATGTTATACATATGTAAGTTTCCTGGGTGCATGTGTGTGTGTGTGTCTGTGTGTGTGTCTGTGTGTATATAAATGTACATAAAACATTATATATGTAACATATATATGTAACGTGTAAGTATATATTATATATATATACATATATATCACAGCTTTCTGAGAACTTGCTGATTTTATCAAATGACTAGTGAAAAGTAAATAGTTCTGGTTACACATTTGTCATCATGTTGACTAAATAGAATTGCTATATTGAATTTTTAATTTTTTCTGCCTCAATTTTTCCAAAATGACAGTAAGTGATGGTAGTTAATGATGCTTTAATATGTATGTATACATACATTCTAAAAGATGATATATACAATGTAAGTTACTATATTCTTCAAAATGTGATTGCAAAAGTCCTTCTTGCAATGATGTCTAACACTTGCAAGTATAAAATCACGATTCCGAGAATAAGTACTGATTACATGTAAAATTTTTTTCTTGTTTTTTTTTTTTTTTTTAACCAAATCTGTCAAGTAACTTTTATGTACACCTCAAAAGTAATAATGACTACTTCTCAGGCTAATATGTCTTCTTCAAATAGAATTATTTTTTTCAAAATGAATTATTTAAGAAAATATTCTGTAATATGAAAGACTTTCTAGGTTGCTAACAAAAGCCAATTTTCTCTTTTCTGAGTGGTGTATTTTTTTTCTTTTTTTTGAGTAGCTGAATAGGAATCTTATTGCCTTATATTTAAGCATGTTCAGTAAGCATGGTGTTCAAAGGTAGAAGTTTTATACAGGAGTTTGAAAAGTGACTCAAAAGGGTAAACACTATTTTCATTCTTTTCATCTCTCTGTTTCCTATGGTATCAGTTTGATCCTAAGGCTGGTTCAGCTTCAGTAATAAGATGACTGTCAAAAGTGCTGTGAATAAGCTGAGAGAGAGAGGGAGACAGAGAAAGCAACACAGAGAGAGACAGCACTGTACTTCCTACCATCTAACAAAAGTATTTTCTTTATTGTCTCTGACATGGCCAACTTAAATTAGAAACCTGTTAATCTAACTAATGTTGATTCAATTTAGATTATATGTTGACCCTTGAGTCAATCCCTGTGGTCATAGAAATGTCAAGTACCAACTGACTTAGGTCAACTGGGCCTCATCTCTGGAGCTTGGGATGGATACATTTTCTTCAAACTGCATCCTATTATACAGTGAGAAAACGACAAAATAGATGCTGGGGTACCCACTACATATTTCAGTGAGGCACTGGGAATTTCCATAGGGATAGTATTTAAAATTCCAGAGTACTCTCATGCCCATATTCTCATTTGATTCTGAGTTCAGCTCTTGTGTTATGTAGCATAAGTAAAATCATTTCCACTTGATGGATGAGGACACTAGGACTCAATGTGGTTAAGTTACTTTGAACCTAGATCTTTTTTGTTGTTATTGTTAATTCCAGGTTAAAAGCTTTCTGAGCACTTGTTTGTTTTAGGGAAATGGCCTGCTGTAACTCAGCAGAGACTTAGCCATGCACTCTGAGGGAGGCTCAGGAAAGTTGAAAAACTAGCTCTTTACGTCATTATACAAGGCTTTCCTGACTTAGAAGTTACCAAGTTACTCGTTTTACTCACGTTACTTATTTTACCAAAACAATTAGTGATAAGTAAGTAGTTCAAATTACACATTTGTCATGTTGACTAAACAGAATTGCTATATTGAATTTTTAATTTTTTTCATCCCCAGTTTTTCCAAAATGGCAGTAAGTGATGGTAGACAATGATGCTTGCAGGGATAGAGGGGGAGTCATAAGTCAAATCTGCCTTGGTTAGTAGCTTTGTTAGATTGAAATAGTTTTCCAACAGCCTCTGTTTTAAAAAGGATCACAGATCGACAATCTACATTTTATTTTTGTCTTAGAAAGTTTTGCCATCACCTTTCTACTATGGTAATTGAGAGTCATAGTGATTTTTTGTATTCTCCTGATACGTTGATATGGGAGGAAGCTTAGATATCAATGGGCCAGGAGACTCAGAACCATCCAGAAACTTTGCAATACTCCTAGGAAGGGCTCTATGTAACAATTTGCCAGGAGCCTATGAGAAAAGATTCTTAAATGAAAACTTAAAGAGAAAAATTTCTAGATTGAAATAAAACCCTCCTTGGCAGACTTGCTCATCCTGCCTCTCCTGATAATGCACCCACGCTTTAATATGGATATTGATTATCATGATAGTAAATGGCTGGACTGAGAGAGAATTGTGAAAATACCACAATACGGGAATATAATATTTAGTAAAAATTAACTCCTAATGCTGGTCTTAATATATTTGATTATTTGTTTTTATAATGGCATTGGATGCCATGATGTTAAAAAATGTTTCCTGAAAACAACAGACACTGTGGACTACTAGAGGATATATAGAGAGAGGTGGGTTAAAAGACTACCTACCAGGTACTGTCTATGCTCACTACCAGAGGGTCAGGATCCATACTCCAAACTGTGGCGTCATGTAATATTCCCATGTAACAAATTTACCCACATACCCCAACTATCTAAAATAAAAGTTGTGGCTGGGCATGGTGGCTCACACCTATAATCCCAGCACTTTGGAAGGCTGAAGTGGGTGGATTACGTGAGGTCAGGAGTTTGACATCTGTCTGGCCAACATGGTGAAACCCTATCTCTACTAAAAATACAAAAAAAAAAAAAAAAAATTAGCTGGGCATGGTGGTGCACGCCTGTAATCCCAGCTATTTGGGAGGCTGAGGCAGGAGAATCACCTGGGCCCAGGAGGTGGGAGATTGCAGTGAATTGAGATTTTGCCACTGTACTCCAGCCTGGGAAACAGAGTGAGACTCCGTCTCAAATAAGCAAAATGCAAAATAAAATAAATAAAATGTTGCTATTTTTAAAAGTTATCCAAAATTCTTGTAGCCATGTATGGTTTTATTTTCTGTATATTATCCCAGTGCCCTACAGAAGTGACAACTTTACCTGACATGGATGTTGTAAGGGAGTTCTAGTGTGGCAACAGACAAACCCCAGTAGAACATGCATATAATCTATTCTACAGACAGATGGCCACAGACAGATAGTCCAACTGTAAAATGGAAAGAAACACTCATTTTTGCGAAAAAGACCACATACTATAACCACCTGGACAGAGCCTTTTGCTGAATTCTAGGAATAGAGTAATGGATCAGTCCTACTCATTCCTCTTTAACAAATCAAGTATAGCAGGAAAACAGATATATGGACAAATAATAAAACATATTGAAATATATGTAATGATAAGAGTTTGTAAAAGGTCCAGATCTGGTAGAGAAAGGTCCATTGAACAACAACAAAAATAGCTGACAAACAACTGAGGAAAGATAAATATCAAATGATAGATGTTGTTAATACATAATAGAAAAAATAAAGAGAGAACAAAAGCCCTCAAATGAATGTTCTCAGAGAATATAGGAGTTGTATAAAACGTTTATGAATAAGAAAGCTCCAGACAGACAATTAATGGGTCAGACATTAGTGTCCTCATGGTGGGATGAATGAGGTTTATTTCAGGAGTAGTGTTGCTCAAGTCTAAGAGCAGTTAAAAAAAGTATGGTTTAAGTTCAAATTGTAATATATTTTTGATAAAAGACTGACCTTCATCAATCTTTTGCAAGACTTGCTGTTTGATATTCATTAGAACTCTTACTTCCTAGAAGCCTGGAGTTCAAGAATTCATGCTTACTTAACAGTTTTTCCAAGGCCTTCTGCACCACACAGCACTAACCCCCCGCCCCCCGCCCCGCCCCCACCCCCCCCAACACACACATATCGTTCCCTGAGCTATATCTTCTATTCTTCTTTTCTTGGTGAAGATGCATCTCTTCAGCTACGCAGCCGATTTGGAATTCCCTACTAGTAATTCTCGGTTTCAGATACAGTATTTTCCTCAGCTGGTAACTTCCATGATTTTTTTGCTGCAGATACAACTTTTTATTTATTTCTTCCTAGTGTACTCTCCCTGTTTCCATGCTGGTACTGTAGAATTAAATTAGTGATGCATTTGTAGTGTAGATAGTTTCTATGAAAAACACAAATCAAAATACAGTCATAGTATATCTAATTTGCTGTGCACAGTCGGTATTTGATAAAGGGCTGTAATGAGAATAATTCAAGTACTTTTTTATGCACTCTTATCATAGCAATTATGGAGATTAAGAAAAGCAAAACATAACAAAACAGCATTCATTTTTTTTAAAAAAGTAAATAATAATAATCATTACTAAAAGAGACAAGACAAGCATGAGATGGCGCTTATATTTTAAAACAGGTTGTGTACAAATATAGGTCAATATTTTGATCAAAATCTAATATATTAATAGAATAATCTATACTGTATTGTTTTAAGAATACATAAAACACAAAGGCAAAGATGGAGACAGTAGAAAAATTGCATACTTATTTACCTTAGAACAGGACATTCTGGCGTTATATTATTCCATGAAGTGCAGATTTCCTTCAAGAAGGTGAGCTATGTAAGAACTGCATGGACCTGTTTCAAGCTGATGATCTCCTCCAGGGAGGCATCAGAGTGATGCTGAGGCTTCA
The DNA here is from genome assembly GCF_028878055.3 of Symphalangus syndactylus. Classification (NCBI taxonomy): domain Eukaryota; kingdom Metazoa; phylum Chordata; class Mammalia; order Primates; family Hylobatidae; genus Symphalangus; species Symphalangus syndactylus. The sequence continues at coordinate 41,692,524 of NC_072429.2, forward strand.
GCTCCTTTTCACATTCACCTCCAAATATCAAGAAACCATTCTAAAATACTTCACTTTCCAAAATGACCCCCTTATCAACAAAACTCAAGATAGCAGCAATTGCCTAAACTCCAAAGAGGAATAGTTAATAGTAGCTGATAAAATTTTCTTTTAATTTCAAAATTTGCTTATAATGTAGGTAATACACAATTGTTGAAAATCTACAAATTGCAGAAATATAAAGAATTAAAGTATAAAATCACTTGTGATCCTCCAATTCTGTTAACATTTTAAGATCTTATCTTTCTTTTAAAAATTGATGTGCACATAATATTTATGTATTCATGTAGTCTTTATTTTATAATTATTGTGGAAGGAAGGAAGGACGGATGGAAGGACGGATGGGAGGGAGGGAGAGAGGGAAAGAGAATAAACTTTGTTTTAGTCACTTTCCTAAATACTAGAGACTTAATGATAGATCAAATATAGTCCACACCGTGACAAAATATGACACTCTAATTGTGATAAATGCTTTTTTACTGAATAAGATACTACAAAAATTATTGACCCTAAGACTTTTAAGAGTAGAATGCCATTGCATTCTGTGAATGTCATATTAATATTTTGTGTATACATTTCTTGTTTCCAATTTGTGACTCATACATAGCAATAAAGAATGATCCTTGCTAACACACCTGGTCTGATTATTTCCCTAGGAAAGATTTCTACAAGATTACAGGGCTAAACTTTTTAAAGGTTCTTGGTACCTATTAACAATATCCCTGGGATGGGAGAATTCAGAACTCATATTCTCAGGAAGCTGTAATTCAACCTCCATCTGTCCATGCTCTGAAGGAGGAAATGAAGGCAGTTTTTCTCCTGGTTTGTAAGGATACTAGGTATGAAAGTTGTTTTTTTCTCATAATGTTGTTGTTTATTAGTGAAACCAATTTTCTGCTTGAAGGAGTCAGTGGGGAAGGTTGCAGAATCGGTAGCCTTCAGCTCTTTCTCTAACTCAATTATGTAATAAACAAGAACTAATTAATTTTTAAAGTTTTATTTATTTATTTATTTATTTATTTATTTATTTATTTATTTATTTATTTTCGAGATGGAATCTTGCTCTGTCATCCAGGCTGGAGCGTAATGATGCAATCTCGGCTCACTGCTACCTCTGCCTCCTGGGTTCCAGCGATTCTCCTGCCTCAGCCTCCCGGATAGCTGGGATTACAGGCGTCCACCACCATGCCTGGCTAATTTTTGTATTTTTAGTAGAGACGGGGTTTCACCATCTTGGCCAGGCTGGTCTCAAACTCCTGACCTCAGGTGATCCGCCCACCTCAGCCTCCCAAAGTGCTGGGATTACAGGTGGGAGCCACCAAGTCTGGCCAATTTTTTTAAGCTTTAAATTTTTATGGATCCTGGTGTATATATGTATGGGGTACGTGAGGTATTTTGATACAGGCATGCAATACATAATAATCACATCAGGGTAAATGGGACATTCATCACCTCAAGCACTTATCCTTTCTTTGTGTTACAAACAATCCAATTACACTTAGTTATTTTTAAGTATACAAGAAAATATTGTTGACTGTAGTCACCTGTTATGTTATCAAATACTAGATTTTATTTTATTTTTTGTCTAACTCTATTTTTGTACCCATTATCTATCCCCATTTCTCCCGCTCACTCCTCACTACACTATCCAGCCTCTGGTAACCATTGTTCTACTCTCTATTTCTATGAGTTCAATTGTTTTAATTTTTAGCTCCCACAAATAAGTGAGAACATGAAAAATTTGTCTTTCTGTGCCTGGCTTATTTCACTTAACGTAATGACCTCCAGTTCTACTCATGTTGTTATAAATGCCAAGATCTCATTCTTTTTTATGACCGAATAGTACTTTATTGTGCAAATGTACCATATTTTCTTTATCCATTTGTCTGTTGACAGAGACTTAGATTGCTTTCTAATTTTGGGTGTTGCAAATAGTGCTGCAATAAACATGGTTGTGCAAATACCTCTTCGATAGACTGATTTTGTGGGGTATATACCTAGCAGTGGGATTGCTGGATCATATGACAGCTCTATTTTTAGTTTTCTGAGGAACCACCAAACTATTCTCCATAGTGGTTGTACTAATTTACATTCCCACTAACAGGGTGTGAGGATTCCCTTTTCTCCATATCCTCACCAGCATTCATTATTGTCTTTTACAATTTTAACTGGAGTGAGATGATGTCTCATAGTTTTGATTTGCATTTCTGTGATTATCAATGATGTTGAGCACCTTTTCATATATCTGTTTGCCATTTGTATGCTTTATTTTGAGAAATTTCTATTAGATTTTTGTTTATTAATTGGATTATTAGATTTTTTTCCCATAGAGTTGTTTGAGCTCTTTCTCTATTATGGTTATTAGCCCTTTGTTAAATGGATAGTTTACAAATATTTTCTGTCATTCTATGGGTTGTCTATGCACTTCGTTGATTTCTTTGCTGTGAAAAAGCTTTTTAACTAGATGTGATCCCATTTGTCCATATATGCTTTGTTTGCTTATGCTTGTGGAGTATTACTCAGGAAGTTTTTGTCAAATTTAATGTACTGGAGAGTTTCCCCAATGTTTCCTTTTGGTAGTTTCATAGTTTGAGGTCTTAGACTTAAGTCTTTGATACATTTTGATTTGATTTTTGTATGTGGTGAGAGATAGGGGTCTAGTTTCATTCTTCTGCATATGGAAATCCAGTTTTCCTAGAACCATTTATTGAAGAGACTGTCCTCTCCCTAATGTGTATTCTTGGGACTTTGTCAAAAACGAGTTCACTGCAGGTATATGGATTGGTTTCTAGGTTCTTTATGCTGTTGTGTTGGCCTATGAGTCTGTTTTTATGGCAGTACTGTGCTATTTTGTTTACTATGGCTCTGTAGTGTAATTTGAAGTCAGGCAACATAATTCCTCTAGTTTTGTTCTTTTGCTCAGGATAGCTTTGACTATTCTGGGTCCTTTGTGGTTCCATATATATTTTAGGTTTGTTTTTTCTATTTATGTGAAGAATGTTACTGACATTTTGATAAGAATTGCATTGAATCTGTAGATGGCTTTCAGTAATATGGATGTTTTAAAACTATTGATTCTCCCAATCTGTGAACATGGAATATCTTTCCATTTTTTAATGTCCTCTATAATATCTTTTTTTCAATGTTTTATAATTTTCATCATAGAGATCTTTCATTTCTTTGGTCAAGTTAATTCCTAGGTATTTTATTTCACTTGCTGCTGTTGTAAATAACATTATTTTCTTGGTTTCTTTTTCAGATGGTTTCCTGTTGGCATATAAAAATGCTACTGATGTTTGTATGTTGATTTTGTTTCCTGCAACTTTACCAAATTTGTTTTATCAGTTGTAATAATTTTTTTGTGGAGTCATTAGGTTTTTCCAAAAATAAGATTATATCATCTGCAAACAAGAATAATTTGACTTCTTCCTGTACAGTGGATGTCTTTCATTTCTTTCTCTTGTCTGATTGCTCTAGTTGAGACTTGCAGTAGTTGTTGAATGACACTGGTGAAAGTGGTCATCCTTGTCATGTTCCAGATCTTAGAGGAAAGGCTTTCAGTTTTTTTCCCCATTCGGTATGATACTAGCTGTGTGTCTGTCATATATGACTTTTATTGTGTAAGAACTAATTTTTACATTTTAAGGGGTATTTGATGCTACAATTAAAATGAAAAACCCACAAATATCTTTGCATGTGTAACTTTGGAGGGGACAATTTTGCTGTTTTTCTACTCTGATTTACATCCGCTCGGAATAACTGAAATAACTCCTGCTGTGTGTGATCTTGCCTTTGTTGGGAGGCTTCAACTTAAACACTCAACCTGACTAACACTTCACAGAGGGAAACTGTAACAGGATCAAAATACACTGGTTAGGGCCCCCAAATACTTGACTAGTGTGATGGTTAATATTAAGTGTCAACTTGATTGGACTGAAGGATGCAAAGTATTATTTCTGGGTGTATCTGGGTGTTTCTGGGTGTTGCCAGAAGAGACTAACATTTGAGTCAGCAGACTGGGAGAGGAAGACCCACCCTCAGGAAGACCCAGCCATATGGTGGATGGGCACCATTCAGTTGGCTGCCAGTGCAGCTAGAAAAAGCAGGCAGAAGAAGGTGGAAGAAAGAAACTGACTTGCTTAGTCTTCCAGCCTTCATCTTTCTCACGTGCTAGATGCTTCCTCCTCTCAAACATCAGATTCCAAGTTCTTCGTATTTTGGACTCTTGAACTTAAACCAGTGATTTGCAAGGGGATCTCAGGCCTTCAGCCACAGACTGAAGGCTGCACTGTTAGCTTCCCTACTTTTGAGGTTTTGGGACTTGGACTGAGCCAGTACTGTCTTCCTTGCTCCTCAACTTGGAGATGGCCTATTGTGGGACTTCCCCTTGTGATCGTGTGAGTCGATTCTCTTTAGCAAACTGCCTTTCATGTATACATATATCCTATTAGTTCTGTCTCTCTAGAGAACCCTGCCTAATACACTTAGGTAAGCCATCCTCAGCCTACTGCCATCTGGGTGCTGACAGAATGCACTGAGTGTAATTTTGGAATGTGTTTCTGTAATCCATTTTCTGAATTGGGAACACACTAATCTCTGCTGCTGAGGATGCATGTGAAAAATTCTAGTGTCCTTGTTTTCTGATGTTTGATATCTTTGCCTCCTTGAATTAGCAACGTCGTATTAGTTCATCATTGTTCTCTCTAGTCTTAATTTGTGGCTTTATGATAATAATTATTATTTTAGAGATAGGGTCTCACTCTGTTGTCCAGGCTGGAGTGCAGTGGCACAATCATGGATTATTATAACATCAAACTCCTGGACTCAAGGGATCTTTCTGCCTCAGCTTCCTAAGTAGCTAGGACTGCAGGCATGCACTACCGGGCCCAGCTAATGTTGTTTTTTTTTGTTTTGTTTTTAATTATTTTTTTCTATAGAGATGGGAAATTTGTGGTTTCATTGAAATCAGCTCACATAGTGTTTGAGATTTGGTTAAATGAATTGAATTTTAGTGTGTACATTAAAGTAAGTCTTGCTTCCCTTACTCTTGTGACCAAAACTGCTATATGCATAAATAGAACTTTCTCAAAGAAGATTTCTACTACAGTTACTTTCTACTTCACTTCTTTTTTCCTAAGTGCTTTTTAGGTAAGGATTGAATAGCTCTTCACTCATTCACTTATTTACCCATTCACTTCATTCATTCATTCAATGTATTTTAAAGGACATCCCACCATGGTCTATGTGTTGTATTAGACCCTGGAAATATCATTTTTGATTAAGACTCACAATCTTTCACCTTATAAGACCAATATTCAGTGGGGGATAAGAAAAATCCCAAAGATGCTAGCAAGTTAAATCATTATAATTAGTGGTAAGTTGTATAAAAAAAACAAACAAGGTGATAAGATATGAATAAAGGAGTGTTTCTATTCAAGTGTGATGATTAGAAAGACTTTCTTGAGGAGGTAAAGTGCTGAAATGCTGAAACCTAAAGCATGAGAGGAGCTAGACAGTGTGGGTGAAGCACACCCCAGGCTGAGGTCAAAGAATGTGCAAAAATATTACCTGAAAAATAACGGTGTTTTTGCAGAACCAGAAAGGACAAGGCCCTGTCATCATTAGTCTTTCAGTCCACATTTCTCAAAAGCTGGTGAGCACTTTAAAGGCCAGGCTGGTGATTGTGTGCACCATCTTTCCTTCTGCAGCTAGGGCAAGTGTTGATGAGCAATGAGACCTCTATTACTTTAGTTGAAAAATTGAAGAATTGAAGGAATGCCAATCTGGATCTTTATAAACTTCACACATGTGGTGGCATTGCTTAAAAACATTGGTAAACTACTTTCCTCTTAGCACTGACATCTCCAAGGGATTTCAGTGGGCCAAGCGAAATGATCGTTTGTCTAGTTTAGGGAAATGATTCCTTTCACCTTCCCTGGAATCTTTCAAATGTGTTCTTGCCTCTATGAGTTGGGGGCAAAGTTCTCTTTCTAGGAATGCCCAAGCTCCTATGCTCCTATATTTTACAAACTTCAGCCATGCACATTCAACTTTCATAATTATGCCCTATCTGGATTGTACGCATATTGCTATTTAACATATGTCTACTTATATGTTAGACTATTTGCCTCACTTAAATAAAACTAATAAAACTTAAATGCCTACTAGAGCCATATGCTAGGCAATAACATTTATAAGATCATGTTGTAGTCAGTATTACACATATATTTTTTAATATACATTAAAATAAACATGTAACTTTTTTTATACTGAGCATCTGTGTCTTAACCTAAAATTATATCCTCTACCACCAAGGTTACCTATGAAAGCAATATCCTAAGGACATGGGGATTTTCAGAGTGTTGCAGATTGTTTTCTTGTTATTTGTGTTAGCCTGGGGCAGAGAGAAGAATCCTTAAAGGGACCAGGCAGAATGGCAGGCAGAAGCATTTAATGCCCAAGAATCAGTAATAGGCTAATTGTGGCTTCATTGTATTGGCCCCAGTGCTCAAACTGGTTAGATGAGACCTTTGAAATTGATGCCTTATAAGAGTACTTCTTTACCATTATTGAGGTCCCAGACCTCTTTTAGGAAGCTCTTGAAAACTGTACTTTCTCAGTACAGGTAGCACATATATTAGCGCATACTTGCAAGGGGCTTACACAAAACAACAACAACAACAACAATTTAAAAAATCCTGCTAATAATTGGCATTTATTAAGGGCTTACTGTGTTCTGGATCCTTTGCCTGATAACTCATGTGCATTATGTCTTTTAATTCTTTTCATAATCTCATGTGGTATGTGCTATTGTTAACACTATATTATAGAAAGGGAGAAAGAAGAGATAAAGACAGGTTCAGTAATTTGCTGAAGTTCAAACTACTAGAAAGTTATAGAGGCTAATTTTGGGCTCTAGCAGTTTGACCAACTCTGTTAACCATACTACTATAGTCTCCTTTTTCAGTATTATTCATGTCTAATCCTGATAAGGAGTGAATAGCACATCCATTTGGTGAAGGAATGTGTTACCAGAAACTTGGATGATTGACAATAGCACCAGATGTTAATGCTATGGATTCTTCTTCCAAGAATGGAAACTATCTATTCTGAGATACACAGGGAATAAAGATAGATGTGAAGAGTCCAGGTGGTAATTAACACTCTCCCCACTACTGCTTTACCCAGAGACTTGCTCAGTTTATGTTTTCTTAGATGAGGTTAAAAAAAATGGAATAAATTCTCCTTCATTCTGGTTGCAACATATTCTAAGTTTAAGGGATCACAGGTTAATTAAATTGATTTAAAAACAACTTTTGGGTGCTACCTCAATTAACCTTCCAGGTTTCTTCTCATTCTGCTCCCATTCAGCACTGTCAATCTGCCAGGGCAAGGAGTGAGCACTCCTCACCTCCTCAGGTGGGAAGGGAGGGTGGGAAGTAGTATTTGCTCCTCAGTTTGATTAGTGGAGCTCATTAACTGTCAGATATAAGGCACTAGCAGTCCATCAGATGAGAACAGCAACACCAGTGACATTTATTACATGGCCATTGTTCACAGGCTGCCTAGAAACCAATTTCCATTCTTATAGATTCTATCCCCAAAATGGGAGTTCTCCAGGATTCATAAGCAAGCCTGATCAAAATTCTGAGCAAAGAAAAGAAAAAGGAAAAAAAAAAAAAGGCCTTAAGATAACCAAAGCACAAAACTAGCCCTGAACACTTAAAGCAGAACTAAAGGAGTCAAGTCGTCAGTTGCTTTTCTTTTTGTTAGCTGAGCCTGGGTGTTATTTACACAGTTTCAGGAGACTTGCTGTTCTTGTGTTTTCCTGCAATTTCACAAAGTGAATGGGCATCAAAGCTGTTTGGTTGATGGTCCTAACACAGTGGAAACCGACATTGGTTTTCTGAATTGATCACCATATGCTTATCTGTCTGTTTACCTTGCCTGTCCTAAAATGCTTCCGGACAACTGACTTGAAAGAGGACTTGGCCAGACCACACAGTGGGCAGATGTTTCATTTGCAAAAAGATCTCAGTGCAATGAGCCAGGAAATCCTCTGAAAGCATTTCTGCCTTTTAGCAGTGTGGGAAGGCACTTATTTTTTAAAACTTACAAATAAATATCAGCAAATGGTCCTTTTTCTAAAAGATATATGGTTTATACAAAGAAATGGATGCTGAATGAATTCAAATTTTTTATAGAGCAAACTATAGTAGTGCAATCCTTTAAACATTGCATTGATTTCTCATTTGCCCCCAGTGTAGCTGACTTAGTTTCCTTATGTACAATATGAGCATATTGCATGGTATTTGTAGTCTTTTCTGACTTGAAGTTATTTACCTTTATGATTATGGGTAGTTTTGGACCCACCTTTTTTCTATTATTTTGCGTAATGCTCACTCCGACCCTATGAGCTAGGTATTATAATTTCTCCCATTTACAGAGGCATCCACTGAGGTACACTGATGTGAAGTCACTTACTTGCCTAAGGGTACGTGGTTAAGTGCTGAAGGTAAGGGGTGAACTCCAGTGGGAGATGTCAGATCCTGCTGGTTTATCCATTCTGCTGTTTCCCAGATCCTCTTTATCTCTTACAGTCTATGATTCAAACCTGCAAATCTTTGAGGCAATAAATTGCCATTTTTCTTTAAATTACTTTAACTTTTGTTTTGCCTGAGGGGTTTTTAACCAAAAACAAAATTCACAATTTATTCCCTGGTCTCCTCCACTCACTTCTGTCTACATAGGCGGTGGCAGTGGCACAAATCCTTAGGATCTCAGGACCACCCAGTACACCTGGTTTCTTCTTATATCTCTGAAGAGCAGAGAACTAAACCAGGAAATAATGGGCATTACTGTACTACTTGTAAAGATTTCAAGGAAGTCTTTTTAGCTTGGAGGAAAGGTGAGTCAAGAAGTAAAATTTCCTGATAAACATACCTCATAGCAGAGGTTTTCAAACTTGGGAACGTGTCAGACTCGCATGAGGAGTTGTTAAGCCCATGTTCACGGACCCTCTTATGGAGACTGATTCAATGTGGAGTTCAGCCACGTGAATTTTTATTATGCTTTGAAGGTGATTCTGATGCAACGAGATGAGGTTAAAGAAAAGCTGTCCCAGAGACTCTCTGGAAGGTAACAGCAGAAGAGACAGTTGTTCTGAAAACGTTTCCATGGTATTGTCAAATTCCTCCCATAAATTCTTACATTCCAAAGTTTAAATTCAAGGCTGACGTACCCATATTCCTTCTTACCTTCTTTCTCTACTTGGCTATCTCCTAGTTATCTTATGTGTAACAGCCAAATATAGAACTTTTTATTTTTTCCCCTGTATGTTATCCTCCTTCATATGTTCCCCATTCCAATAAATAGCATTACCAACTACCTGGTTATTAAAATAGTAAATCAGGGTATCATTCTTATCTACTCTCTTCCTGCTCATACTTTCACTTTCCTACTTTCCCTCCCTTCCTCTAACTTCTAATCTATTAGCAAAACCCTTTTGTTCTACCTCCAAATATCTTTTTTTCTTTCCTTTTCTTTTTTCTTTCTTTTCTCCATTGCCGCTACCATCATCTTAGTTCAAGGCAACACCAAATCTCACCTGAATTTCTGAAGTAGTCTTCTCGCTGCTTCTGATTTGACCCTGCCAGTTGATCTTCCACAGAGCAGCCAGTGATTTTTAAAATGTATTCATCACATCTCACTTGAAACACTCTAATGGCCTTTTATTGCAAATGGAATAAAATTCACACTTCTTACCATGCTCTGCAAGTCCACACCTGGCTACATCCTGCCTAGCTCCAGACACATCAGCTTTCTGGGAGTGTGTAGGTTGAGCTTTCCCCCTGACAAGGGCTGTTGTGCTCACAGTCATCTGCCTACAAGGTTTTCCTTCTGAATCACTCCTTCTGTTCCTCTAGATCACAGTTAAATTGTTACTACATGAGAGAGGCAGTCCCTGACTTCTCTAGACACTTCTTACCTCATTTGTCTCATCCACAAAGCTATTTGCATTTCCCTCATGGCATGTATCACTATTAAAATGATTTATTTGTTAATTTCCTGCTTCTCCTAATAGAATGTAAGCTCCCTGGAGTTAGCGACTTCATCTGCCTTGGTCTCCTTTGTACCTCAATGCCTAGCTACACACCTTGGCAATTAACAAAGACCTCATAAATATTTGTTGCATTTAAATCAGATATTAATAAGTTGTTTGAACATTTCCTTCTTTGCAAAATGGAGTTATTATGGATATAGGTATCATTCTTCTGGAAGTTATAATTGATCTGGAAAAAGAAAAGGGTCAATTTGTGTGTGGGGTATTGCCTTTGTCCCTGAAAGTTCCACATAGAAGAATCTTTTAAACTAAGAGAGCCCACTCACATTGACACCATCCATGCTGATTATGTCTGATCAGAGAGTATTTCCTAACTCACGGCTGTCTCTTCTCAGACAAAAGACAGCTGTTTCCTGATTCATGGCCCAACCCACTGTGCTCATGGCGGCCCTCCCAGCATGGCTATGGAGGGTCCATTGAACATAATGAAAGGTGCTCAGCTCCAAACAATTACAAAAACAAATGATGATGAACTGCTTCCCTCTGCTGTGTAACTCCTCATCTGCTGTTAGCTTGAAAAGCATCCTGTGGTAGAAATGTGATTGCACTTTGAACAATCAGACAAAGAAAACACAAGTGGCTTCCTCCAAAGGCTACAAAGAGGGTAATTCTCTTTGTTTAAGTGTTAGACACAAATTAAGTTCAAATTCTCTTAAACAATAAAATGCTACTTTTTTTTTCTAGAGCTCATATTTTAAGATTTGCTTAAATATAAATCTCTTTGAAGGTTTATATTTAACTGCTTTGCATTTTGAGAGAGAGCTAACTAAGCATGCTCTGCCTCTAAGCCAAAGAGGTTGAGTCAAAAAATAGCAATTAAGAATAGTCTTTATGTTCGGAATTACTTTTTGGTTGTTGTTATTTTGACCCAGTGCATTTTTTTCTTCATCTGCTAGAACATCTTGATTTTGCTTTGGCAAATAATTCTTCCAAAACTCTTAGTCCAAGTGATTTAGCTGGGATAAATCCACCCTGGGTACAAGAATGGAAACAATTCGTAAGCTGCATCTATCAGATTGTCTCTCTCTGGAATTTTCATCTTGCTTGGAGTAACTCAAAGGCTGAAACAGTGTGATGATGAGTCCAAAAGAGATTGTCCATTTGTTTCTGTTACTAAAGCTCCCAGAGGCCCCAGTTTCATGTGCTTTCAGAGACCTACTTCTTAAGCCTCTCTTTCAGTTGTATGAGCTATTCTGTGTTCTTAAAATTCTTTAAATTATCGATTGATACATAACATACCACTTCTGGGTTTAGTGGCAATGATTTTATTAAACTTTTGGTTCTATAAGTCAGAAACTGGGACACAGCACAGAGGGGATGGCAGGTCTTACTGGATGGCTTGATGAGTTTAAGTTCTGGCTATTAGCTGGATTCCTCACTTCCTCTCCACATCACATCTGTTGGGTCTAGAATATATAAGATGGTTTTTTAATTCACATAACTGGCATCTTGGCAGGGTTGGCTGGAATAGCTGGGGCTGTCTGGCCATCTCTTTTTCTCCATATGCCCCCTCACATGATGAGTTTGCCTTCCCCACAGCACATCAGTTCACAGAATAGTCCAACTTCTTACATGGTGGTTGACTTTCATTCAAGCAGGTGTACCAAAAGTCCAAGGTGCAAAATCTCTTCTAAGTATGCCTCAGCAGTCAAATAGCATTTATTTTGTTGAATTGCATTAGTTATAAGTGAGCCACAGAATGAGTCCAGGTTAAAGGGGAGATAACTTCACAAGAACATGAGTAGTTGGCAATGTGTTTCTTTCAGGTGTCCTTAGAGACTATCTAACACATCAGTAAATTCCTTTGGAACTTGAGTTTTGTTTCTTACAACTACATAACCCCAATTTTCCCAATCCATATCATGTTTTGGGGAATCTGTGATAGTGTTTCTCAGATTTTAAATTTCACGTAACAAAACTAAAAATATTGCATCCTTACATTGGGTTATCACTTTTGAATTTTGCAAGTAAAAATATTAAAATATATATAATCTATTATCATTTAGTAAACAAAAGGAGATTTAATACTAAAATGTAAGAGAACCTAAACTCATAATGAGGAATAATCTGTTCATTTCTTTCTTTTAGGAAAAATGAACAATAAACAATAATCAGCTCATTTATTTCTTTTAGAAACAATTCTTGTATTGTATTGTATTGTATTGTATTTTTTGAGACAGGGTCTTGATCTATCACCTAGGCTGGAGTGCGGTGGTGAGATGTTAGCTCTCTGCAATGTTCGCCTCGGGGGTTCAAGCAATTCTCGTGCCTCAGTCACCCAAGTAGCCAGGATTACAGGCATGTGCCACCAAGCTCAGCTAATTTTTGTATTTTTAATAGAGATGGTGTTTTGTGATGTAATTCATGTATTTTAAATGGAAAAAACAAGCTTTCTGAAAAAACTCATATTTTCTTATTTTGTTTAGAACAGTGGAAACTTTTTCTCTGGTTGGCAATAGTCTGCTAAAGTACTTTGGAAAACTAGAAGTGAAATGCCAAAGTGCATGATCCTTACATGTTACCACAAGATAAAGATACAGATAAAGGCACAAGGATACAGATAAAAGCACTAGATACAGATAAAGGTAGAAGGAGAATGGTGGTGTGGGAAAGCCATAATGGAGAAGGCAGGGAGGCAGAGGAGGCAGGAACTCATTAAGGATGGGAGAACAAAGAAGATAACAGAAAGGAAAAAGGACAGATGTTTGTTGAAATTTGCTAATGCCAGAAGTTTTCGATGTATTTAATTTAATCTTCATCACAGTACTCTGAGGTAAGAATACATGCCCCATTTAAAGATAAGGAAGTAAGTTCAGAAAGGTTGAACAAAGTCCTGAAGCTGTTAAGTGGCTGAATTAGGACGTGGATCCGGTTTGGTCTGAGGTCAAGGATTATTCCACTGTAATGAAGAATCCTGGAAGTGAGTTAAGCATCCAGATGTACAATGAATATGTAAGATACCTGAACTGAGCATCTATTGTGGTCTAGGGACAGAGGCTACAATAATGAAAAAGACAGACATGTTTACCTCCAGGAAATGTGTAGTTTAGCACTGGATGATAGACAATATAGTAGTAGTTACATGGCATTGTGATGATTGACATTGGGGAATGTGGAATCAGAATTCAAGAAGCTTCTAGAGCTAATCAGTGGTCCTCAGTCTAATCAGGAGAGTCAAGAAAGGCTTCTCAGAGGAAAAAAAGTATATAGAGAGGTTACCTAAGTGAAGAAGGAATGTGTTTGGTCGGGCTGCAGGAGTCACAGGAAGGGGCTCTTCTGGAAAAATGGAGAAATCTGGAGCTAAGAAGCGGCAAGATAACTTTGAGGAGCTCCATACAATTCAGTATGGCGAGAGTTAAGTGCCCGAGAGCCTGGGCTAGTAGAAATGGAGAGTTAGGCAGGTACTAGCTCAAGACAGGCTAGGGAACCATGATTGTTTTCCATTCTGTCTAATGCTGAAAGTGGGAGGTGTGCTGTTTTTTGCTTTTGCTGCAAGGACTCCTTTTGACAGCCCATAAAGCAATGATGGATGCCAAAAATAATACTTCTCAGCTTTTGTCACCTTGCTATATATTTTCCATACATTCTTAAGGGAAAATTTGAATCACCAGCCATTAATAAACTTATAAGTATACTTGAGTGTTTCTGAGAAGAGCTGGTCATCTCTATTTCTTTGTCTCAGATTTTTGGTGAAGTATTTTAATGTTTGCATGACCTTTAATCAAACATACTGCACATTTTTAGATCTCAGTAAATTACTGCCTTCCTGTAAGTACTGTGGGCAGTGGCAAGGGGGGAGGGGAGGAACATCAAAGTACCATTAAAAAAAATAAATGTCATCTTTTTATTTTTTTTTCTCCATGCAGTTTTTATTCCTGCCAGTCAAGAGTTTTCTTTCTTTTTTTTTTTTCTCTCCAGTTGTGCCTATGGAAATTAGGCAGGCTTTTATTAGCAATAAAAAACTTCCAAGTTATCTTCTTTCTGGGTCTAATGTATTTCCTACAGCCCTTCTCAGGCTATAAAAGGATTAAGTTCCTTGAAATCTCTAGTTCTTAATCATCACCAGCTCATTAACATCACCCTTCTCTGATGGGCAGTGACACTGACCCAAAAACCATGGTATGTCTTCAATTAAGTTTCTAAGTGAAGAAAACTAAACACTTTTTTACTAGATGCTGGTCAATCTAACTTTAAAGAATAAGAATTGCATTCCTCTATTAGCTAGGACTCTTTTGGTTTCAAGTGATAGAAATCAACTCAATCTGGCTTAAGCAAAAAATGTAAATAAAAAAATAAGGATATTTATTGGTTTTGACAATGAGGGAGTCCAGGAGTGCTCTGGCTTCAGGTCTGATTGGGTCCAGGCCCTCAAATTATAACACTAGAGCTTATATCCCTATCTTCTGGGTCTGCTTTGCTCTGTGTGTGCTTCAATTTTAGCATGTTCTAACCATGTGATGGTTGTATTGTGGTCTATGGACACAATATTCTTACTTGCTGGCATAGAGCTTGTGAAGGTAGAATTTGCATCCACTGTCTTAGAAATTATACAGACTAAGAGGTAGTAGGAATATCTTGGGAAATCCAGATTTTATTACCAGAATAAAGGGGAATAGACAACAGAGAGGAGGAAATGACAGATTTCCCTATACAATTACTTTTTTAAAGTAGTTTTAGGATTTATGATACATAAAATACAATAAAACCATCATTTCACAGGCAAGACAAGGCCTCATAATTCAGCCATTGTACTTTTGAGGTCCCAGAATTACAGATGCTATGATAGATTCATGTGTAGAGTTCTACAGGTTTCACAGGAGAATTTTCTCTAAATAGAGCAAGGTTATTAAATAATGCGGTAATTACTTTGTCTCATTTTTCTCAGCCACATTGCTAATATTTTCATAAGGATGATATAGTTCTGATTTGGGAAGGACAAAAGCCCAATAAATCCCAACTTTCCAGCCTGATTTCATTTCCTTTAGCAGCTTTTCTGTGCCTAAAAGGAATCCATTATCTTTTGCCTCATTAAGCGTGTCTACATATAACACAAGAGCATTTTCTGGTAAGTGTACCTAAAACTCCACAGGATGTCCATCAAGACCTGAGGTTCTGCCTGTAGAGGGATCCATAATGGTTCATTTTAGCTTTCCTGGGGTGACAGGCACTTTATTGTCATCATTACTCATTGAAAGACTGAACACTCAAAATATTGACATTTCTGCAACTTAAGCAATACCAAGGGGAAGTTGGATTCTTCTTATTAAAAAAAAATAACGCCTTCATTATAGTCTTTGATTTAAATCCGTATCTTTATCCTATGGCATAATACAATTGATGCTTTGAGGTCTTCACTTACAGGAAGCAAAGAGCATCCCCCTATACTTCCCTAAATTTAGGATGATTTAAAATCATTTGCCTTGGCCCATTTTCTACCTTAACATTTGCTTGAGTTCTTGCTTCTTTGCAGCAAGCCGTTGAATGCTTGTCTCACTTTTTCCTTAATCAAACTTGCTTTTGAAGATGTGATTTTAGTTTCCTGACTGAATGCCTTTGGTCCTGTTCTTTTTAGGTAAAGTGAAAATAGCTAATTAGCATCTCTTTTCTTCATAATCTTAGAATTTTCCATATGGGTTATGGAGAGGATTCAGAATTATTATTATTTTTGAGGTAATTATCCAAGTTGAATAGAGAAGTCTTTTTTTTATTTTTAATACTCTCTCCCTGTTTATTACCAATGAGTGTTCAGATGCCATCTGGAGCTGTTGAGAGAGATGAATTAAGTGTGATTCCGTGCTGTGATTAGGTCATATGATTGGCCACCAGAACTGATAATCACATCATTAACAGCACATGGACAGAGGAAATTACCTGCAGTGAGAGGAGTGAATGGTGAATATAGAGTATGACCCTTTCCACTCTGACCTTTAGCACGCAATGTCTCAAACACAAAATGAGAAAGTACAGATGCAAAAAGAAGACCTCAACATTGTGTCACACACTATAAATGGATCCATAGCTCCAGGGTTGGCTTCTCACTGTGGCTAAACAAATACACATAATACCTGACCATTGGGGAAAATACAGGAACAACTACCATCTGCTGTGAGTTTACTCAGTCATCTGCTGTGAGTTTACTCAATCAAAGGTGTTATGCAATATATATGTATATTTTAAAACTCTCAGAACCACTGTATCAGGCATTACTATTCTGCTCATTGTATAGATGACAAACTGAGTCTAAAAGATGTTAAGTACCTTGAAGTTCACACAACTGATGAGTGGTAGAACCAAGCTTCAAATCCAAGCCCACTCAATGTCCATCAGATTTGCTAATTCCAAGTCTCAACTGGTAGATGGAACCATGAGAAGGGCAGAGAGAAAGCTTGAAATTTGCGGGGTTTTAGTCCACTTGTTTTTCCTTCATCAGAAACAGTGCTGGCTTTCTCAGGGACTATCAGCTGAGTAAACAAATAATAATAAAACTACCAAACCGAGTATTTATAGTTTGCCTCCACATATAAGATGTCATCATTTGATCCTCCTACTTACCCTTTTAGGAAAAGAGAGTTTTATTAAGTAATTCAGGAAGGGCTACCTTTGGCCTAATACTGTCTTACCCATTGAGCACAAAGCAGAATGGAAACAAGCTATAAATGTGGATGGGGCAGAGTCAGATGTCAATTGTATGGTGATAATACAGCAGAAACAATAAGAAGGATAATATTCCTTTGATATTTCACTTTGAGCCAAGCTCAGAGCTCAGCACTTTACTTATTTTTTTATTTTATTTTATTATTTTAAGTCAACTTGGCTGAAGTATAATTCACTTCAAATGTTTTGCATACATCTGTAGTGTACCACTCAGTGAGTCGTGACAGATATACACACCTGTGAAACCACTACCTTGATCAAAACACAATATTTCCATCATCCCCAAAGGATGCTCATACACACCTTCACAGTCCACTCCATCCTGCATTCTTCTCAGGCAACCATCAATCTGCTTTTGGTCACTGTAATTAGTTTGCATATTTAACAATTTTATGTAAAGGGAATAATACACTATATGCTCTTTTGTACATGTTTTTTTTAACTCAATAATGATTTTGAGTTCACCCATTTTGTTATGTGTATTGATAAATTTTTCTCTTTTTATAGATGAGTAGTATTTCATTTTATGGGTATGCCATAGTTCGTTTATCCATTTTTCACCTACTGATGAACATTTGAGTTATTTCCAGTA
This sequence comes from Symphalangus syndactylus, assembly GCF_028878055.3. Taxonomy (NCBI): domain Eukaryota; kingdom Metazoa; phylum Chordata; class Mammalia; order Primates; family Hylobatidae; genus Symphalangus; species Symphalangus syndactylus. The sequence continues at coordinate 41,709,932 of NC_072429.2, forward strand.
TTTGGCTGTTCAGAATAAAGCTTCAGTGAACTTTCACGTACATGTCCTTGTGTGCTTTTATTTTTCTTGGGATAGATAGCTAGAAGTGGAATGGCTGACACTTATAGTAGGATTATATTTAACTTTTTAAGAAACTGATAACTTTTTTTCAGAGCTGTTATATTTTATGATCCCATAAGCAGTGTATAAGAGTTTCAGTTGCTCCACATCCTCATCAACACTTTTTATTTTCTGTCCTTATTATAGACATTCTAGTGAGTGTAAAGTTGTATCTCATTGTGGTGTTAACTAGATGACTAGTGCAAAATAAGTTCCAGACATCATGTTCACATGCAATATCTTGATGGCTAATGATGCTGAGCACCTTTTTAGGTGATTTTTGGCAATGCATATATTGTCTTTTGTGAAGTATACTAAAATCTTTTGCTAATTTTTATTAGATTATTTTTATTATCATTGATTTGTAAGAGCACTTTGTATATTCTGAATAAAACTGTGTTGTCAGGTAATATATTTCAATTATTTTTACCATTCCGTATCTTGTCTTTTCATTTTCTTAATAATGTCTTTGAAAGAGAAAAATGTCAAATTTTGATAAAATCTAATTGATTCATTTTTTCTTTTATGGTTTGTATCATTTTATTTACTTTAGCATATTTAGCTCTCTCATAGCCTAATATGGAACTATAATTGTCTGTATTCCTCAAAGGATTAGACCTAAATCTCCCAGGGACTATGTCCTAGGGACTAGGAATAGGAATTAGACCTATTCCTCCCAGAGGAACGCAATCAGAGGTTAGAGCGGAGGAACTGAATTTAAGATCCATAAAAATTTGTGTGGGCAAATGTAAAAGACAGAAAGTAGGACAATATTTTGGATTCTGTCACAGAGGTGATGATTCATTTTCTAAAAGGAGTTTTGATATTAAGATAAATTCAGCATCTCTTCTTGGGTAAAACTTTTCCAGGCTGAAGGAATCAGTGTTTTATGTCTGGTGCCTGATGCCCAGTTTATAATCACAAAAACCAAGATAAAATCAGTATGATTTATTTTGAGTCCAGTGCTCTGTCTACCCCTCTGAGGCAAAATCCTTGTCATAGAAATAAAAATAAACAGAATTAACATGATTTTGAATTTTTAAAAAATGTATAATTAGCTTATGTAGTAGGATAGAGGGACAAGTCTATATTTTGTTCTTAGAGAAAATACAAATAGGACACGATTTTTCTTTTGAAATATAAATGGCAAAATAGTTTTTCTGACTTCATAAGAATAAAAAAGGATTGACTAGTCACTGTTAAGCTTCATCCTCCCACAACTCTTCTCAGAGAAAAGAAAATACAAAATCTTCTTTTCCTCTCCATTTCCTATTATGCATGCAGGCACCATTAATTGCAATTGATTACTTCTTCAGACTGCATCCTGCTATTTCTCCTGCCACATTTCTCTGGCCAACTCACTGCTCAGATCTATTTTGGCAGATGTGAGTTTTATATTTCTCTTGCCCCTGGCTACGTTTGAATTACCACAGCTCTGCAGCATTGCAGGTCCATCACCTGAAGGTATGACAAAAGAATATTGTACAACTACCACTGATATCAACTTTAAATGGAAATTAGATTTCTTTCCTTCTTATTTTTATGTTCCACTTTAATTTGGGCAAACTAAAGTTCCAGACATCATGTTCACTGCAACCATCTTTCTTTTAGAGAGTGCAGTAGTAGTCCTGCTTGCTTAAGTACCTTTCATTTTTTATGTCTCTCTCTCTCTCTCTCCTCTCTTTCTCTTTAGTAGTGTACCTCTGCCACAGGGAAGGGCATAATGTGTCTATATGAATCTGGCTGCCCATTCAAGCAATAGGAAACAGGAGAGTCACTTACCAAGCTGATGAAATGTGCTGCAGTGGTCTAGGGGCCTTTAACTCTTAAGTTCTATTTCCAAAGCAAAATGCATTTTCAGGAGCAATGTCTGGTAGCCCAGATGGATCTTTGGAAGGCTGAATTGCAATCCTTATAATATCACTTGAAAATGTGAGAGAGTAACAGTATCTACAGGAACATCAAAAAGGTACCAGTAAACAACCAGTAAATCCCTTGAAATCAAGTAGCCAATTACCTTTTTGAATAAACCAAATGCTCAATTCCACTAAAGTGGTACATATAACCCAGTGTGAACATCTCGGTCTGTCTTCATTTAACAGACATTTTTTTTTTTATTTATTGGGGGAACAAGATCTTTTGGTAATCTAATTTTTGCAGAGCTTATAGACAAAAAGAATGGTTGGTGGCTTTGCAGGTTATTCTTGGTTTGTCTCTACCAAATATATCTTGCCCTTCCCTCTCCTGCTTTTTGGCCCAGGAAGGCTGACCTCTATGGACTGTGTATCAAGCACTTTTTTTCTCAGATCTTTAGTTGAGTTGAACCAATGGGAAATACTGGTAGGATATTGGAGAGTGGGAGGAGAAAGAGGGTGGGGTATTTCTTCTTCCCTGGATAGCCTTTCTGCTTTGCTCTGCTACTGGCAGGAACTATGCTCATTGCAGCCCCTGCCTCCACAGTCAGCCACCCATCCATGGCCCCAGCTCTTCTGGACCTGGTAACACTTTTTCACTTCCTTCTCTTTCTAGCTTAAGGGTGAACACATCATTGCCACCCTCAGAATGACTTACATCTCTGTTTTTCTCAACCCAGTCTATACTCACATAGAAGAGACCATTCATAAAATTATTTTAAATTAGACTTTTTTTTGGCATCTGTTTCCGGAAATAATTTGAACTGATAGAGTTTTCTTATTAGGATTTTTTTTCTTTTTTAACAGATTGTCTTTTATCTCATTGTGATTACTTAGCAAGCTACAAATGTTTACAGTTAATGGTATTTTAAGTATGTTCTGAGTAAAAGTACATATATATTAATAATAGGCACAAATTGAATAATCATATATATATGTATATATATATATATATAATTATTATTATTATTTTTGAGACTGAGTCTTGCTGTCGCCCAGGCTGGAGTGCAGTGGCGTGATCTCAGCTCACTGCAAGCTCCGCCTCCTGGGTTCACGCCATTCTCCTGCCTCAGCCTCCCAAATAGCTGGGACTACAGGCGCCCGCCACAACGCCCGGTTAATTTTTTTTTTATTTTTAGTAGAGACGGGGTTTCACCGTGTTAGCCAGGATGGTCTCCATCTCCTGACCTCGTGATCCGCCCACCTTGGCCTCCCAAAGTGCTGTGATTACAGGCATGAGCCACTGCGCCCGGCCATAAATTATTTTTATTTATACCAAACTGCTTATCTGCAGAGCCTCTTTAAGTATTTGAGTTTGTAACCTGATGTGTTGCATCCCTGGCTTTGAAATTTCCCAGAAAAGACACAGATGAGACAGTTAACAAAATGCTTCAAAGAAATTTCATTTCCCTTTAGGAAGTCTTGTGCTGCAGGTGAGCTAGTATTCAAAGAACCTTCCCTCTGGTGCCTGGCAGGCATGATGCAAATTACTTCTCCCTGTCTCTCTCCCCAGAAAGTCATTCTAAGGCCTAGACAATTAGACCACCATAGAGATTGCCTCTAAAACTCACTTACTGTTTAAGGGCTTAATCTATACATTAACATATACTTTTTTCCACCCCCAAGGATTAGGGCCAGCACTTCAGCCCATTAAAAAGTTAAAAAAGGCAGGGGAAGACCTTAAACTGTAATGAGCTTTTGGAAAACTGACCCCATTTGCTGTTTTTACATTTTACTTTGTTTTAGGTGAAATAAAACTAACCAGGTTTGCTTTTCCATTTTTGCTGAAACACGTTTTTTGTTTGTTTGTTTGTTTTTTGTTTTTTTCCCCAGTAAAGAAGATACTTGCTTGCAGTAAATTAATACTTGGAAACTACAGCAATTCCTTGAGGATGATTATTGCTACCTTTGCTAATTTTTCTCTATTTTTTTTTCTTTTTCCTCTCTTGTTATCAAAGAAATTCCTGATTCAGTGGAATCTTCCTTCTGAGTATATTTTGTATACTCTGGTAGACACACTCTCTAAACAAAAAATACTATCAATTACAAAAGTAGGTTTTAGAAATGCTAATAGTTATAATTGCATATATATGATATATAATTATATATATAATTGCATATATATTATATATACATATATAATTGCACATATATATATATAAAAACACACTATATATATAAAATTGCATATATACATCTGAGACCGGCTTAAAGAATAAGTTGGCTAGGATCACAGTTAAATTCATAGCACAGAGGGAGGTAGAGTAGGATGGCTCACTAGAGAAGCCTAAGGCCCATATCCCCCACAAAAAATGACCAAAACAGTGAACAAACATCTATATTTAAACTGGAGTATTTGAAGGAGAGCACTGGGGTACAGGAGGAAGAGAAGAAAAAAACCTGTGCAACTAAGGGTGACATATAGAAGAAAAAAAAATAACCTGTCTCTCCCACAATGTCTTCTCAGATGACATTAACTCAGAACAAGAAGACACTTCACTCAGTGGGGAAAAAGTAAGCTGAAGGCCCCAGCAGTTCTCGTTAATGTTGTGGACATTTGCAGTCTTTGCTACTGGAGAATCTTGCAGTCCCGAGAATCCCTGAGCCCAGTTTAAAAAACTTCCCTGTGCCCATGCAATTGGACTGCCCCAGTGAAGGAACCCACATTGTCCTCCCTTTCCCCCATGACCTAAGGTGCAACTGTACAGCACTATCTTGAAACTAGAGTCACAGCTAGAACACATCCTGCTCTGGGAGCCAGTAGCTACTGCATCTCATTCTAGATGCTATGCTGCCATTATAACATGTTCACACATGATAATGCATCATTCTTCTGCTAAACTGCTACAGCTTCCTACACCCTCAGAGCAAACTGCCTACAAGGTCCTCTGCCTTACATATCCTAGTGAATGCATCACCTTGATCCTAAGTCCAGAGCCTAAGTCTAGCACCCCAGCACTGGAGCCCATATGGCACCCTGTCCCCAAGGGAACAGGTGATCCTGCTCCATAGAGAAGCCAAATCTGACCTAGCTGCAGACACAGTTGGTAGGTTCATCAGTGAAGTGCACTGCTCCCAAGGGAGCCGCAACCTGAGCCAGTGAATCAGTTGCTGTCACCACAGTATCATTCACCTGCTGGGTGAACCACTTCCAAGGAACCCCAAACTCTTTGTAGACCAGATCTAATGTACTTACACTCACCAGCCAGGTATGCCAATTCCAGAAGTGCCCCATCCTGAGCCTGTGGACTGGCTCCCATGTGCCACCAGTGCACCCACCAGCCAGGCATGCTGCTTCCAGGTGGTCCCTGCCCAAAGCCATGGGACCAGCCACACTAACTCTTATAGTCTAGATCACTAAGCCACTCACAGGTCTCACTGAGTTGACTACAGCTGAAAAAACTACATGGAAATTACACTATTACATCCAGCTGGACCCAAAGCCAACATACCATACCAAACTGATACCCTAGACACATCTGTAGGTAAAAGTCTTTTTCTTTGAAAGCCCCTGTATATAATGAAAAGGTGACCAGTTAACCAGATGCAAAGATATTAACACAGGGACACACGAAACATTAAAAGGCAGAGAAATATGACACTACTTAACAAGCAAAATAATTCTCCAGTAACTGATCTCAAATAAAGGTTGTGAATTTCCTGAAAAAGAATTCAAAAATAATTATAATTATCTCAAGAAAACTCAGAAAGATGCCAGAGAATGCAGACAGACAATTCAAAAATGCCAGAAAAAGAATTAATGACCTAAAATAAATTCAAAAATGAGATAGATTTAAAAAATTGGAATGGAAGAAATCAACAAATGAAATATAATAGCTTCAACAGCAGACTAGATCAAATAGAAGAAATAATTTCTGAACCTGAAGATAGTTCTTTTAAGATAACTCACTCAAAGGAAAAGAGGAAAAAAAAGAAATGAAAGAATAAGTAAAGCTTAAGCAAACAAATTTTGGCAGTATAGGAGTTTCAGAGGGAGGAGACAGAAAAAGGAGAAAGGCATGGAAAGCTTATTTAACAAAATAAGCTAAAAGCTCCCCAACTACTGGGAGAGATAGCAATATCTGGATCCATGAGTCTCAAAGGACCCATTATAGATTCAACCCAAAGAGGTTCTCTTTAGGCATATTATAATAAAACTGTCAAAATGAGAGACAAAGAGAATTCTAAAAGTAGTAACAGGAAACCATCAAGTCTCATGTAAGGGAATTCCCAGCAGACAATTAGCAGATCTCTCAGCAGAAACCTTGTAGGCTATGAGAGAGTATAATATATTCAAAGAACTGAAACAAGAAGAAGAAAAAAACTTTCAGCCAAGAATACTATGCCAAGGAAAGCCATCCTTCAGTAATTAAGGAGAAATTAAGTCTTTCCCAAACATAAGCTGAGGAAATTTATCACCACAAGCCTGCTCTTACAAGAAATGCCTAAGAGGTATTTCAGTCTGAAGCAAAAGAATAGTAACTACTAACATGAAAACATATGAAAGTATGATCCTCACTATTAGAGATAAACTCATAATCAAATTCAACACTAATTAATAAAATGGTGGCAAATCTTTTTAATCTTCAGTTTGAAGGTTAAAAGTCAAAATGATCAACAATGATTATATCTACAATAAGTTGTTAAGGGACACACACAACATAAATCTAAATTAGGGCAACAAAATTATAAATTTGGGGAAAGGGAAAAATCTAACTGTATACAACCAAAGTTGTTATTAGTTTAGGATACTCATTATAAACTTAAGGTTTTTATTTAAGCCCCAGTGTATCTACAAAGAAAATAACACATATACAATGAAAAAAAGAAAAAAAAATCAAATCTTATTACCATAGGAAACCACCAAACCAAAAAGAGAAATAATAGGAAGAATGAAACAAATGATCTCCAAAACAACCAGGAAACAGATAGGAGTAAGTTGTTAATTATTAATAATAACGTTGAATGTTAGTGAATTAAATTCTCCAATTAAAAGATATTTAGAGAGTGGCCAAATGGATAAAAATCCAAGATCTAACTATATGCTACCTACAACAACTCCCTTCACCTACAAGGACACACATACACTGAAAGCGAAGGAATGAAAAATAGCACTTTATGCAATTGGAAACCAAAAGACAGCAGGAGTAGCTACACTTACATCAGCTAAGTTTTAAGTTAAAAACTATAAAAGGAGAAAAAAGTAATTATATAAATATAAAGGTGTCAATCCAACAAGCAGTTATGATAATTGTAATCACATGCATTTAACACTGGAACACCCAAATATATAAGCAATTATTAGATACAAAAGAGAGATACACAACACAATACAGTACATTCTATTCCATCTAGTGATTTGCATATGTTTAACCATCCTTCATTCCTGGGATGGCTCTCACTTGATCATAGTGGATGATCTCTTCAATGTGCTGTTGAATTTATTTTGCTACTATTTTGTTGAGTATTTTTGCATTTATGTTTATCAAGAATATCGGCTGGGTGCTGGGTGACTTCAATAATCCCCTCTCAGCAGGGATGGATCACTTAGACAATTAAACATCAGCTAATCACACAATAAACCAAATAAACATAATAGACATTTACAGAACATTTAAACCAACAACTGCAGAATACATATTCTTCTCATCACGACAAGAAACATTATCCAAGGGTGATCATAAGTAAGGCCACAAAACAAGTCTTAACAAATTTAAGAAAATCAAAATATTTTTATGTCTGTTTCTTGACCACAATAACATAAAACTAGAAATCAACAAAAGGAGGAAATTTCAAAAGTTACAAATACATGGAAATTAAACAATATGCTTCTGAATAATTGGTCAATGAATAAATTTAAAGGAAAATTTAAAAATTTCTTGAGACAAATGAAGACAGAAATACAATGTATCAAAGCTTTTGGGATACATCAAAAGCAGTTTTAAAAAAAGTTTATAGCAATAAACACCTGCACCATAAAAGAATAAAGATCACAAATAAATAGGCTGATATGCACCTCAAAAAACTAGAAAAATAAGAACTAACTACAAGATTAAGAAAGGAGATAAAATACTGAGGATATGAGCAAAAATAATGATGAGACAAAAAATCAATGAAAAAAGAATTGTTTTTTTGAAAAATAAACAAAATTGACAACCCTTTAGCCAGGCCAACTAAGAAAAAAGAGAAAGACTGAAACACTCGGAGATGAAAAAATAGACATTACCACTGAAATCACAGAAACACAAAGGATTGTGAGACCATTTTGAATCTTTATATACCAACAAAATGGGTGACCTAGAAGAAATGGAAAAAATCTTGAACATGTATAACCTTTCTGAATTGGATAATGAAGAAATAGAAAATCTGAATAGACCAATAACAAGTAAGGACATTGAATCAGTAACAAAATGTCTTCTGTTGGTGGAAAGTTTAGTGCTTGATGGCTTTACTGCCGAATTCTATTGTACATTTAAGGAAGAACCCATACCAATTCTCCTCAAACTACTTAAGAAAATTGATGAGGAGAGAATACTTCCAGACTCATTCTAAGAGGCCCTCATTATCCTGATAACAAACCAGGAAAGGACAGAACAACCATTTAAAAAATAAGAAAAACAGGCCGGGTGCAGTGGCTCATGCCTATAATCCCAAAACTTTGGGAGGCCAAGGTGGACGGATCACGAGGTCAGGAGATCAAGACCATCCTGGCTAACACGTGAAACCCCGTCTCTACTAAAAATACAAAAAATTAGTTGGGCATGGTGGCAGGCACCTGTAGTCCTAGCTACGCGGGAGGCTGAGGCAGGAGAATGGCATGAACCCGGGACGCGGAGCTTGCAGTGAGCCGAGATCTTGCCACTGCACTGTAGCCTGGGCGACAGAGCAAGACTCCATCTCAAAAAACAAAACAAAACAAACAAACAAAAACTACATGCCAATATTATTTTTTGTAGAAGTAGAGGCCTTCCTATAAAATCATACTGGTCTTGAGCTCCTGAGCTCAAGCAATCCTTGTGCCTCAGCCTCCCGGAGTGCTGGTATTACATGTGTGGGCCACAGCACCCAAGCCTCCAATATTCTTGATGCACATAGACGCAAAAATACTTAACAAAATAATAGCAAACTAAATTCAACAGCACACTGAAAAGATCATCCACTGTGATCAAGTAAGATTCATCTCAGGAATGCAGATGGTTAAACATATGCAAATCAGCAAACATGACACATGACATTAACAGAATGAAAGAAAAAATCATATGAACATTTCAATAAAGGCAGAAAAAACATCTGATAAAATGTAACATCTTTTTATGATAAAGATTCTCAACAAGTTAAGTATAGAAAGTATAACTCAACACAATAAAGGCCCTATATGACAAACCTACTGCTAATATCATACAGAGCAGAAAAAAATTGAAAGCTTTTTTTTCTAAGGTCTGGAATAAGACAAAGAAGGTTCATTTCACCACTTATATTGAACATACTACTGGAAATCCAAGCCTGAGCAATCAGGCTAAAAATTAAAAGAAATCAAAGGCATCCAAATTAGAAAGGAGAAAGTTAAACCATCTTTGTTTGCAAATGGCATGATCAGATATGTATATATAGAGAGAAAACTCTAAAGACTCTACAAAAACAAAACAACCAAAAAAAAAAAAAAAAAAACCTTGTTAGAACTAATGAACTAAGTAAAGTTGCAGGATAAAAATCAACATACAAAAATCCATTGCATTTTTATATGCAAATAGTGAACTATCTGAAAAAGTAATTGAGAAAACAATTCCATCTATAATTACTAGAAAATAAGACATCTAATGAGAAATTTAAACAAAGGTGTGAAATATCTCTACATTAAAACCCATAAAATGCTGAAGAAAAAAGTCAAAGAGCACAAACAAATGGAAAGATTTCTGTTTTCATTAATTGGAAGAATCGATATTGTTAAAATGTCGTTAATATCCAAAGCATTCTTGAGATTCTCTGCAATGTCCATCAAAATATCAAATATCAATGATATTCTTCACAGAAAGAAAAAAAATACTGAAATTGGTGAGGAACTAGAAAAGATCTAGAATAGCCAAAGCCATCTTGAGTAAAACAAAACAAACAAAAAACCAAAGCTGGAGGCATCACAATACCTGACTTCAAAATATACAACAAAGCTAGAATAACCAAAATAACATGGTGTTGGCACAAAAACAGACTCATAGATTAATGGAACAGAACAGATACCCCAGAAATAAATCTAGGCATTTACAGCCAACTGATTTCCTACGAAGGTGACAAGAACATGCATTGGGAAAAGAATAGTCTCATGAATAAATGGTCCTGGAAAAATTGAATATTCACATGCAGGAGAATAAAGCTGAACCCCTGTCTTTCACCATATACAAAAATCAACTTGGAATGAATTTGAGACTTAAATGTAAGACCACAAACTATAAAACTACTAGAAGAAAACACAGAGGAAAGGCTTCATGACACTGGACTGGGAAAGGTTTTTTTTTTTTTTTTTAAGACTGAGTCTCACTCTGTTGCCCAGGCTGGAGTGCAGTGGCAAGATCTCGACTCACTGCAAGCTCCGCATCCTGGGTTCACGCCATTCTCCTGCCTCAGCCTCCCGAGTAGCTGGGATTACAGGCGCCCGCCACCATGCCCGGCTAATTTTTTGTATTTTTAGTAGAGATGGGGTTTCACCATGTTAGCCAGGATGGTCTCGATTTCCTGGCCTCATGATTTGCCCGCCTCAGCCTCCCAAAGTGCTGGAATTACAGGCATGAGCCACTGTGCCCTGTTGGGCGAAGATCTTTAAATTAACACTTTGAAAATGCAGGCAGCAAAACTAAAAATAGACAAATGGGATTACATTAAACTAGAAAGCTTTTGCACAGCAAAAAGAAACAATTAAGTGAAGAGACAACCTAGCAAATAGAAGAAAATATCTGCAAATGATACATCTGACAAGGAGTTAATATCTAAAATATATAAGAAACTCAAGTCAATAGCAAAAAAAAAAAAAAAAAAAAGGGAAAGGAAAAGAAAAACAAATAATCCAATTACAAAAAGTGCAAAGGAACTTAATGGACATTTCTCTAAGTAAAATATACAAATGGCCAACAAGTATATGAAAAAGTGCTCAACGTCACTTATCACTAGGGAAATGAAAATCAAAACCACAATGAGACATAATCTTACTCCAGTTAGAATGTCTATTACCAAAAAGACAAAAGATAACAAGTGTTGGCTAGGATGTGGAGAGAAGAGAACTCTTAAACACCATTGGTGGAAATGTAAATTAGTAAGTCATTACAGAAAATAGTGTAGTGATTCCTCAAAAAATTAAAAGTAGAACTACCATATGAACCAGCAATCTCACTATGGGGTATGCATCCAAAGGAAGTTAAATCAGTAAGTCAAAGAGATATCTGCACCCCCATGTTTATTGCAGCACTATACACAATAGCTGAGATATATAATCAACCTAAATGTTCACTAATAGATGAATAAAGATGGAATACTAAGCAGTCTTACAATTCCATTATACCATAATGGAATATTAAGCATTGTACAAATGCTTAGTATTACAATGCAACAGATGAATGAATAAAGCAAATATGGTGAAATGGAATACTAAACACTCTTAAGAATGAAATCAAACAACATAGATGAACCTGGAAGACATTATGTTAAGCGAAGCCAAACACAGAAAGACAAATACTGCATAATCTCACTCAAAAGTGGAATCTAAAACGTTGATCGCATAGAAGTAGAGAATAGAACAGTGTATACCAGAGACTGGAGAGGGTAGAGGGAAGGAGGAAATGAAGAGAGACTGGTTAACAAGTACAAAGTTACAATTTGATAGAAGGAATAATTTCTAGTGTTCTATTGCACAGTAGGGACTATAGTTAACAATAATGTGTTGAATAATTCAAAATACCTAAAAGAGGGGAATTCAAATGTTCTCACTACAAAGAAATAGTGATAGATGTGCTAATTAGCCTGATTTCATCATTACACAATGTATACACATATTGAAACATTACACTGTATCCCACAAATATATACGACTATTTTACATCAATTAAAATGTGTAAAAAATCAAACACAGCAATAATAGTAATTATAATAAAATAATAGCTATCTATATGACACAGTTGCTATATGCCAGAAAACGTGCTACACAATTTGCATGACGTGTTTGATTTTATCCTTGCAAGTACCCTTTGATGTAGTTGCAGTACTTATTTCAATTACAGAGGTCACACAACAGGAATTACAGAACTCGGCAGGAACCAAGCCCAGTTTTGTCTGAGTACACAGTTCTAGTTCTCAATAACCCCACAGTGCCTCTAAGTCTAAGGCATTGCAATGCCTTAAAATGTGGCAGCTAACTTGTAATAAGACTGCCTTTCCTTCTCACCCTAAGTGTAGTTTATTCTCTGAAGTTTCTGATGTGTAGTGCTAAGACATCATTTTACTGAAGAAAATATTTCAGAGGCCATTTTTCCTTATTTTGCCAAGATTAAAGGACTTGGGGAAAAAAAGGATTTGATTGATGGCAAAGGAATTATACAGACAATGGATGATAGGAAGATGTATTCTGACTTTAGCTTTTTCAAATTAGTTTCATAAATTTTTAAGTATTGCCAATCAAGAGATTAGTAATAGTAATTTAAAAATATTTAGACAATGATGGTGACTAAATTCTTCAGCTGAAAAGCACAAAAAGCATATTTCTAATCCCTTTTGTTTTCAATTTGGATCCCTCCCAAGTGGAATTTGTTCAAGAAACACTAAGCACTCACTATGAGCCGGTAATGATCATGGCTAGGTATGTAAATATAAAACATGCATGTTCTTTTGCCCCGAATGGGTTCATTTGCAGCCCATATGGCCACATTATGAGAATAATTTGACAAGATCTACAAGACATCTTGACAAATTTAATATTTGTGGTTGCAACCATTCTGAAGCACTGAAGTTTCACATACCAGGATAATTTATTATTTTGCATAAGCATGGATCGAATTGCTCAGGCTTTGGGGTTGATGTGAGAAAAGAAACAGATCATTAATCAGCAAAGCTGATATCTTGGTATCTATATCTCATCATGGCCCTAATGCCACATGAAGTGATAAAAACTTTATATTTGAAAAAAAATCCAACTGTAGTGCTTATAATGAGTGTGAGGAGCAAGTGAAGCAGTCTAAAAAAATGCTGGTTCTTTATAGAATATAGAAATGTTGGATAATTTAAGAAGTAGCATGTCAAATCCCTTATGAATTTGGATATATGACAGGATTGTGCCACAAGCTTTATATAAGTGGTTTTCAGTGTTTTTAAAAATCCATGGCCCATCTAAAAAAAATTGCTCCTTTTTACAATCTAATACACACACACACACACACACATATACACACAAACACACGTGCACATCCACCACTGAAACAAAACTTCCATAATCCAATACTTTCCTTTATGTCATATACTCTGATATTTTACTAATTGTTTATTTTTCTATTTCATTTCTAAATGCTGATTATGATCTACTAAATTGACTTTATGATTCACTAATGGTTTGTAACTCCTAGCATGGAAAGCACTGCTCTATATTAATAATATGAACGAATAAGTGAGTGAATAAGTCAGTTGATGAAGCTGCTTCAGATGGTGGTCCAGCTAGAATTTATTTTAATAGTACTATAAATTACTTTAATCCTGAGTTTATAGAATCTTTAAAAGTCTTATAGGGTAACTTAAATTTTTTCATTTGTTCTCCAGTGCACTTAATGGGAAAAATTATATAATACAGTAATACTTGTGAATACAGGGGTTTGCAGAGCTCTCGGGTGGAAGTAAAGTATAAGCTCTATAAGTAATAAGCCTGAGGAGTAAAGATGAGTGAAGAACTGTGTGTGAGTGAGTGTCCTAGGAAAGTACATTTGATATGGCTGTGAAATATGAGTAGTGTTTGAGGGGTAGAGTTCAGAAAAGGGTAGTTCACACTGGAAGGGTGTGGTTTGCTTGGGAGACAAGTGAGAAGTAAGTTGTATCTAAGAGTCCTACAGGAAGATATAGTGGGGACTAGTTAGATGAGATTAAAGTACACCAGACAGCAACATCAGATCCCAGTCACTTATTTTACATGATAAAACTTGAAGTTCTCTTCCATTGAGTTGATAGACCATTTTCAAAGAAATTGATTATTTTATCACAACTTTAACAGAACAAGATTCCAGAATATCTTTGGGGTTTTGAGTGGAACTCAGGAAATAAATGGTAGAAGAAAATTTGTGAGATTATTTCTGTTCTAGGCAGCAAGCTCCATAAAGGTAGAGTCCTCAGTTTGATTTGTTCATATTTTCTAGCAGCTAGAACACTGCTTGGAGCATAGTAGGTGCTTGAGATATTTTCTAAATGAATGAATCAATGAGTGAATGGATAAAGAAGGGCACAGGTTACCTTGGTGATGACTCTTGAACTCTTATTTCCTAAGGTCTTTTGTTCACTTATGTAGTTATTTAGAGAGCTTGCATTGATTATAATCTTAGTACTATTCAAATTCAGTGCTCTCTTTCTGTCTTCTTCCTGGGCTGATCTGTTCTCAGTCTCATAAACACTTATTATAATATTCTGTCTTTGTTGTTCCTGTTCTCTTAGAATGTCGCCTTTCTCTACGTGGTCTTTTATGTATCTTAGCCAGCATTCCTGGTGCTCCAAATGAAATTGGCTTTTCCATGAAGCCTTACTTGGGATACTTTAGCTTTTATAGTACGCTTGATTCCTTTCTCACTTACTACTTATTAAATGATTAAATAAAAGTAATTGGTGAGTGTTGAATTGATAATTTAATAAATATATAGTTAAGGAGATCTGAAAGATGAATAAAAGTAGACAATATTAACAAAACAATTACACAGAATCTTATTTCCTAAACACTGTTAACATTTTGTTGTATGAAGTTCCTGACATTTAATATGTTTATATTGATGAATTTATACTACATACATATATAGGTATATATATGAATATATATTCATATATATAAATATATATATGTTCATATATATGAATATATAAATATATATTCATATATATAAATATATATATGTTCATATATATGAATATATAAATATATATTCATATATATGAATATATAAATATATATTCATATATATGAATATATAAATATATATTCATATATATGAATATATATGAATATAAATTGGAATCAGAATACATATCCATCTTATATAATGCTTTTTATTTAATAAAATGTGTTTCTCCTTATTTTCCTGAATATTTCTTAAGAACGTCAATGTAATGTCTATAGAGTATTTCATTATATTTGAACATATATTTAATTAACTTTTAAATTTTGAGTGGGACATTTGGGTTGTTTCTTATTTTTTGCTTTTAAAAAAATTATTTAATAGACATCCTTATAGTCAAAACTTTATATTTGTTTTTTTTTACGTAAGTAAATAGAAGTGAAATTAGTTGGAAAAAGGGTATAAGCATTTTGAATAGTACTGCTAAATATAACAAAAGACAAGTTGCTCCCATCATCCCCACACATTATTGTGATTTACACTCTAAGCAGGTTATGAATGCTTATTACTCTCAGTGTTAGCATGCTTTAGAGCTTAGTAATGTGAGAGCTGAAAAAAGTGTCATTAACATTGAGTATGAATTGTTTTTTAGCAGGTGGGCTCTAACATTATTGCATATATGTATTGTCTATTTTTCTTTCTTTTGAAACTGTTTGTTCACAGCTTATTTATTTTCGATTTATTTTCAATTCAGATGTTAATCATTTGCTTTTAGCTTTAAAGAGCCATTAGTTTTTATGTGTCCTCTAATTTTCCATGGCACTTGTCTACATGCTCATATAATGTGGACTATATTGTTTTTATTGTGTGTGTGTATATATATATATATATATATATACACATGCACACACACACATGCCCACACACCAACTGCACCAACTAGACTGTGGGATTCTGGGCAAAAATAGTCTTATTTTTCTTTAACTCTTATTCTTTAAGGAGCACTGTGGGTAAATGAAAAAGTCATGCACTATGGAATTCACTAGAGCTAAGACAAAAAAATACCAGCATTTTACTTGAACAGATTCCTCAATCTTAAACCTTAGTTTCTTCTTCCTGAATAAAGAGGGTAAATAATATTTTTTCTTCAGAAGGTGGTAAAGAGTAGATAAAATAATTTATGTAAGGCCCTAGCACAGCGGCAGCACATGGTGGAAAGTCATGAATATTAACAACCATTATTCTTCTTATTTGGTTTTTGCTTAGCTTTTATCACAGTATTTTGGAAACACACTGGGTGCTTAATAAACATAATACATAAGAATAATAACAATAGCCAATTGGCTATTGTTAACAGAGCCAACAGTGAAATCGTGAAAACAATGTTTACTCATTTGTTTTTCAATATAACACTTAGCAAACTTTAGATCAAAGTTTGGTTTCTCCCCTTTTAAATACATTTCATTTCCACTTCATTTAAGGTGTAAATAGTGGTAGACATAACAAATTTTCAATTCTCATGCCCAGGCTGCACGTGGGCATTTTACAAGTCACTTCTTCCCACTCTTGGTAAATCAAGAATAACTAAAAAAAAAAAAAAGTAATTTTCTACATCTGAGCCCTTTCCCACACGAAATTCATGACATCTGCACTGGTGGATACCTGAATGGCTTTTCTAAGATAAGGTTGTGGAACGATCTAGTCCAAGTAATTCCGTATCTCAATTTGGAATTCTGTTTGAAGGACTGAGTTAGCCAATAGATGTTTGTGACACTTTCCCTTTAATGAACTCTGCTATTTTGCTGTTTCACCAAGCATGTAATGCTTAGAATCAGTTTGATCGGGCTCTTTTTGCCACAACTTGTTTTGAAGCACTATCACTTGAAGAGCCAGGGAAATTTGGAGACTGCTTTCCCGGGAAGCTAAACAATTTCTTACAACTGCAGGGAAAGTTTTCTCCTTTGATTGATAATGGCTTTGACGACATAAAATCAAACATTTTGCTTTTATTTATTCCTTTATTTATCCTGCTGGACATGCACAACAAAAAGACCTTATGAAATCTATTTTTAATTATTTCCCAACCCCTGTTTACATTAGAGGGAATCACTCCCATTCAGCTGACATTCTTTCTCTTGATTCTTCTGCCTTCTCATTCGGTGTCACCTAATCTGGCCAGAAGCTACTACACATCCATAAATAATGCCACTTTTTCTAGATCCTTATTGATCTAGACATAGCTGAAGCTTCACTATGTGTCCACTGGTCCCAAATCATTTTCTCATCAATAGGGATCTTCCTCTGAATCCTCTACCGCTTCCTTCATATGTAAAGATAAAGTGGAAGTTAAATGACCCTTGCCTAGCTATTTCTGTCTCTTCAATTTTCTGACTTAGTTTTCAGAGACAGACAGCTTTCTATTTTCTTTACCATTTTTCCTTCTTAGGAGGAAAATCAGAAAGAAATTCTGTCATCTGAGACGTTGCTGTCCATTTTCTTGCACTTATTTTCATCCATATTTCACTTGCATTAGGTTTTTTAGACTTTAATCTTCTAACATAAAGTTCTCTCACAATGTCTTTTCTCACATCAGTTTTATTGGGGTATCATTTACCTCCTGCAGAACTTACCCTCTTTCCTAATAATTTTGAGAGGAAGTTAAATGGAGGAATAAGAGAAAAATATCTTTTTCTTCATATATTTTCTATTCCCACTTTTGATTTGCCTCTTTGTTGAAAATGAAACTTAATTCTGATATTTGTGGTTTTTTTAAAGATTTTTTTTTTCATTGTTTCTTACCAACTTATTTTTGTTTTCTTTCACATTGGATCAATCCTTTTTTGCTCTATGATATGTCTTTCTGGTAAATTTTATTATTGTACCTCAGATTATTATAATTAATTATTAAAGCCCAGATTCTGGAAGCACAATAATTTTATAAACATCTAAGAATTTGTCATTGAAATATTTAATATAGTATTAGCCATACCTAGCAAACTGACAGGCTATCTAAGACACTGAGCACAGCACAATAATAGACATAGGGTGAAATTAAATTATTGCACAATATACATTACAGTCTAATTAAAATACATACTAGGAGTTGTTCTTATAGATAGAAGAAGGATGGTAACTAGAAAATATTGATTTTACAGGGTACTAAATTAAAAATAATTCTAGGCTTAGTGAATATCTGGCTCCATGTATATGCCTACCAAATCATAGGAACAAAGTCAAATATATGCAGTAGGATTCATTATTTCATTAAATAAGAAATTGTGTATAGAATACCTGCTAGTGCCGGAGTCCGATTTTAGGGACTAGCATTACAATTAATCAAGACAGACAAATTTTGCATACTAGATTTGTACTGTCAAATATAAAAGACGTTACTCACATGTAGCTATTAAAATTAAATAAAATTAAAAATTGAATCCCTTAGTTGCATTAGCCAAATTTCAAGTGCTCAGTAGTCATACGTGACTAGTGTCTATTTTGTTTGACAGAAAAGATATAGGGCATTTTCAACATAAGAAATGTTCTATTGAAAGAGGCTGCATTTAAGACCATGTTTTTTATTTTTGATAATAAACATACAGAAAAGAAAAGAATATTGTAGACTCTATGTTAATTACTATGGAGATAAAATACATGTTGCTATTTGCCATATGTTTTAGTGGACTCTTTTTTTAAAAAATAAGAAAACCTTACAAATATGAAAAATCCATATACTTGCCCTTCTCCCCATTCACACCCTAAAGGTAACCATTATCCTGAAGATGATGTGAATCACTCATAAGAATGTTTTTGAGCTTTTAAGACATAGAGATATACTGATAAACAATTATTTTGTACTTTGTAATGTTTATATAAATGGCATCAGCTATTTGCCACTTACTGTTCTCTGGTTGTGGTTTCCATTTAACATTTTATTTTCAGATATAATTCTATACCTTCATTTATTTGCTGTATAGTGTTTTCTGGACAAGACATCCACTCACTGTGGTGTATCCATCTCTTTTTTATTTATTATTATTATTATTTTTTTTTTTGAGACAGAGTTTCACTCTTGTTGCCCATGCTGGAGTGCAATGGCATGATCTTGGCTCACTGCAACCTCTGCCTCCTGGGCTCAAGAGATTCTCCTGCCTCAGCTTCCCGAGTAGCTGGGATTACAGGCGCCCACCACCATGCCTGGCTAATTTTTTTTTTTGTATTTTTAGTAGAGATGGGGTTTCACCACTTTGGCCAGGCTGGTCTTGAACTACTGACCTCAGGTGATCCGCCTGCCTCAGCCTCCCAAAGTGCTGGGATTACAGGCATGAGCCACCATACTTGGCCCCATATCCCTCCATTTTCTAAACGAGAAACTATTTGAGGAGATTTGCAACTGAAGTCTACAATCTAAACATTTTCTAGGCTCTGTTGGACAGTCTAACCTCTGTCCCAGGCTTGATAAGAGTTAAACAGCCCATGGACTGTTAAATCTTTTAAGAAAGTTTACTGCAGAGGATGGAAAGGCAACCTCCTTTCATGGTGCTATTTGATGTTCCACCTGGCCTTGCTTCAGTGGGGGACCTTTGAGAGGTCTTCTATTTACACTCTGAAAACAGCACAGGGGCAGATACCCAACGATATTGCAGACCCAGATATCTGACTCAGTTGATGTTCTTCTCTGGTATTCTGTTTATTGACTCTTTATAAATGGGTCTCTATGTAAATCAAGTCCTAAAAAATAGCTTGCAAAACAAATGAACTCATTTCTTGAGGGGGAAAATTAAGTCACTAAATTTATGTCAAAATTTCCACTGTACTTGAATATATTTAGCTGCTATCTTTTGATGTTCTGATCTCATAAATTTAAAAGCTACACTTGGATCCTAGTTAGGAAACGGCAGCAGACATTTGGTCTGTTTCTCCTTCCTTTTGCCTCCTGCTCTAAAAAGATTCTGTCCTTAATGAAATGTAAAATCAGCCTGGAGTTTTTTAATAATTTCAATGTAATGCAGAATCTATGTTCTCCATCCTGGATGTTTAAAGAGTTCCTTTCTTATACTTTCTTCAGGTTACAAACCAAACCTGTTTTTCATCTATAAGACAACACTGCTTTTGTACCATTTCAAAGACATGAAACTGAAAACATTGATGTATTTCATCGCTACATTTCAGGTATTTTCACATTTTAGGTTATTGGTTTAGAAAAGAACATTAGAAAATAGGACATTTCAAGAAAATGAGGAATCAAAGGAGTTTCAGGCCTGAAGGTCATTTTCACTAATTGTAAACTATAGGAAGCCCACAAAAAACATATAATGAAAGTAACTGCTCAATCTGACTCAGTTTAATAAGTGAGTATATACCATCTCAGGTTCCTCCATATGGCTAGGACACTTTTTCCTTTTTCTCTTCCAGTACAACACTTCTCATCCCCAAGTAATGTCTACTGTAAAAGTGTAATGCAAGTAGTGGCACTGAAGTATCTCTTACTCAGCTACTCCCTTCTTTCCATATATTTACAGAAAGCAAGAATTGTCAGGAATACAATGTTGGTAACTATTTGGAATACAAATGAAACAGATAGAGGACTATTTTTTTCTTTCCCTCTGATGGATTGGTTACCCTTAGTTTACAACTGAAAATAGCTAAAAAGTCTGGTGAAAATCGCTACCATTGACATGGAAGGAATACAAAGTATCTGCAATCTGCACACACACACACAGACACACACACACACACACACACACACACCAAAAAAGGGAATTCTGGGAGGTAAGCTAATATTGAAGGCAAATTTCACCTTGAGAGTATACGATGAACATTATTGACTTTAGGATTTGGTTTTAATGTTATGCCGGGCATAAGAGAATGGAAATAAAGACTAGTGAGAATGTATTAGGCAATCTCGATATCTAGCTTGGAACCTAAAGGACTACTCCTTCAAAGTATGGGTGAATGATAAATAAACTCTACATAGAACAAGACAACATACCTTTGTCATTGTCCTGGCACTGGTTGGTGGATAAATGAAACTTCCCTTGAGAACTAATAAACAACCAGCTGCCTTTACTTGGCTTCAAGTCCCAATTACTGTTATCTTATGCAACTTAAATAATTGTAAGCAGATAATTTTAAGTAGGTCATAATTTGAGGTAACTAAAAGAATAAAATGCAATGTTTTCTGCGGAAATCCAACTTTAGCCTGTGCTTCAAAAAATTCCTGCAAAGGCTTTTCCATAAAATATGATCTCACAACATAAAATTATTTGTCTTATAAGAAAACAAGGCACTGTTAGAGCCAAAAAAAAAAAAAAAAAGCAGAGAGCAGAATCCCACCAAAGTCTCCACTAATGAAATTATCAAATACAGAATATAAAATGAGTGTGTTTTATATGTTTCAAGAAGCAACAGAAAGGATTGACAGCACAAATAAGGAAAAAAAGACTATAAAGCAGCCCAGCAGATGGGAAAAAGAACCAAATAGAGTTTCATATCTGGGAAATATAATAATCAAAATTTTAAAAGTAACCGGAGGGTTACAAGAACAGATTAGATTCTGCTGAAAATATAAATAGTGATCTGGAGGAAAGCTTTGAAGAGATACAGCATACATTTCTGAGAGAAAAAGAGATCAATTTTTTTTTAATCCAACAACAAGTACCACCAGACTTTTGAAAAACTGGTCTCATTCAGACCATATTGAACATAAGTCAATATAGTTAGAAACCAAAAACAATATATTTATAAAAATTATAAGTAGTATCTAGGGAAAAGAGGAAAATCAAGATGGACTAAAATAAAACATTATGGAGATAGTAAATTGGAAGATCACATTTAATCTTCTAATTGTCATGCAAAAAAAAAATCCTTGTAATCTCCAAAGACGACCTTCCAATGAGCCTCACCTCTTGGTGCTCACACCCTGTGTAAACCTACCTGCACTGACGATGAGAATACTCTGCCTAACCAATAAGACAGGATGCTGTGTGACTTCCAGGGCTAGATTATAAGTTTCGCAGCTTCCACTTTAGTCAAGAGGAATGTTTTAGGGTAAGCCAGCTTTCATGCAAGAAGCCCAGTTACCTAAATACCACCATCGTGTGAGGCAGCTCAAGTTCATTAAGTGGGGTGAACACTGGGGGAGAGACAGATGTCCAAACATCCCAAGACATTTCAGTTATTCCCAGATAAGTTACTCCTTATATCCAGAAATACGATTGCAAATGCTTTCTTTGATGTTTCCTTTTCTGAAGGCTTTAGTACCAGCCCCTATCTCACTGAAAATGCATGTGAAGCTCCAATCTTTGGTCTAAGTCAATCTGTGAAATTGTGAGCGTAAACATAAATTATTATTTTTAGCCACTACATTTTAGGACACTTTGTTATTCAGCAGGAGATAACCAAAATGACCCTACAATTATAGATGAATTATTCTTTACAGACAGCCCAAACAGCAAGTATTACCTCACTTTACAAGATTAGTGTCATTCAGACCATGTTTTGTGAATGTGTATATCAGCATAATTAGAAAATAATAACAAAAATGATACATTTAGGGAAAAACAGTTCAAAACAGTGTCTGGAGCAAAGAGGAAATCAAGATGGAACTTGAAAAATATTTATAACTTAGCTCATAAATAAATTACCATATATCAAACTTACGGGTAAATACAAGTGAAAGCAATTTCATTGCTTTAAATTTTCACATTTTATAAAATAGATAACTAATGAATTAAATGAATCTGGGTTTAATTAGGAGACAGAAACCATACCAGCAATTTGAAGAGAGAACATTTAATATAAAGAATTGTTACCCAAGAAAAGGGTGGTAAACTAGTTGGAAGGGCAAAAGACTCCAAGACACAACAGAGAGAGTAACTACAGAGAGCAGCTGCTGCCCTTAGTGTTGACTTAAAAATGAACAAGGGTAGAACAGAAGCTTCAAAGAGAGGCTCTGTAAAGATAAGATTTAACCTCTGGGATATGGCAGAGATTTTCCACAGCCACATCAGCTGCCACAGAAGTTGCTGGGAGTCACTCACCAGAACCACAAGAACAATGTGCTCCCGTTGAAGAACACTGATGAAGAAATCAGCTTCACATCAATCTGACCTGTCATTCCTGGGGCTGGGATCAGCCATGAACCCCACAACTTGCTACTGCAGGAAAACAAACAGAAAGAAGCAGGTAACTTCTCCCTCCAGTCTTGCAGTCTCCTTGGAGAGACCCTTATTGTCAAAACATAACAAGGCCAGCTAGAAAAGAAGAAATTTGATTTGTAGAGTCTAGCTTCAGCATCCCAAAATAGGGCAAAAGAAGGGTGATTTGGGACTGAGAAGCAATAAATTAATAATGAAGGTACTAAGGATTTAACATGGTATAACTACAGGCATGGTACAAACTAAAAAACGTATACCAAACAATCTTATGCCAATAAATTTTAAAATGATGAAAGTTTCAAAAACGCAACTGACCAGTAACTGATACAAGAAGAAACAGGAAGCCTAAATTGTCCTACAATTAATAAAGAATTAATACTTGAAAATCTCCCTGTGAAGAAAATACCCAGACAAGTAAGTTCAATCAACATTTAAGAAACAAAAAACTCAAATCCTACACAATTATTTTCAGATAATAATAATAGATTCATTACGAGAATGTTTATATTTTCCAATTAGTTGGAAAATGACAAACTGAAAATGAGATGAGGATAGTATGAGAAATAAAAATTACAGTTTTTTCTCTCTTGAAAACATATGAGCAAATGTTCTAAACAAACTACAGTAGTCCTCCCCTTTTAGTTTCATTTTCTGCAGATTCAGTTACCTCCAGCACTGTAAAATAAGATGTCGAGAAACAATATATATATACATAATGGAATACTACTCAGCCATAAAAAGGAATGGATTAATGGCATTCACAGTGACCTGAATGAGATTGGAGACTCTTATTCTAAGTGAAATAACTTAGGAATGGAAAACCACACATCGTATGTTCTCACTCATAAGCTAATTGAGAGCTAAACTATGAGGATGCAAAGGCATAAGAATGACACAATGGACTTTAGGGACTCAGGGGGAAAGGATGGGAAGGGGGTGAGGGATAAAAAAATACGAATTGGGTACAGTGTATACTGCTCGGATAATGAGTGCACCAAAATTTCACAAAACACCACTAAAGAACTTAAGTAACCAAACACCACCTGTTCCCCAAGAACCTATGGAAATAAAAAAAAAAATAATAAAAAACTAAAAAAAAATAAAGCTACAGTAATCAAGAAAAATTGTAATTGTACTGTTTTATTATTTGTAATTGTTAATATCTTGCTGTGCTTACTTTATAAATTAAACTTTATCATAGGTATGTATGTATAGAAAAAACAGTATATATAAGGTTAGGTACTATCTGTAGTTTCAGACATCCACTGGGTTCTTGGAATGTATTTCCCATGGATAAGGGAAGACTACTGTGTCAGAAAAATAAATCCATAATAGAAAAAATCTATAATGAAGCCAAGTATACATCAAAAATAGAATTTAATAATTAAATGTGTTATATTATGAGCAATTTACTGTGCAGTGACTAAAATAATTATAGCTACAACATACACCATGAATGAATCTCAAAAACAATGGTGAGCAAAATATGTACTAAAAAAACATACACACTGTGATTTCTCTTTCATAATGTTGAAAAATAGGCAGAAACAAATAATACATTGTTTAAGGAATTTTACATATACAATGAGACTATTAAAAAGTACAAGAAAATGATTGGCACAAATATTTAGAATAAAAGAGGTAACTGATAAGGGGAATACATGGTTATTTCAGAGCGATGAATCTTAACTTGGGGGCGGGGCAGGATCATGGGTGTGTGTTTCATCAATGCTCTCTAAACCTGTGCAAATATGTTACGTAAACTTTTGTATGTATAAGGTATTTTGAAAGAAAGAAAAAGAATGAGAGAGAAACAGAAGAGATTTATAAATTGTGAGGGAGGGAGGGAAGGAGAGAGAGAGAGGGAAGAAGGGCAAGAAGGAGAGAGGAACCATGCAGTATAGCTATTATAAGGAAAAGACTAGATTTGGGGTTAAATCCTAACTCTAGCACTTACTAGCTGTGAGTCTAGGACGTTTACTTAACCTTTCTGAGTTTAGGTTGCCTCATACATAAAATTAATATCGACTTTGGAGCACTCTTAGAGGATTAAATAAGTGTTTTTAAGTGCTTAGCAGACAGTAAGTGCTCAATAAATGTGTTATAGTCTTTAATCTTTTCATTTATGAACATTGATGTAACACCATTATTTACCAGACTATGTACTAAGCTATACAAATAAATAAAACAGAAACAATACTTGCCCTTGTGGCATTTATACTCTAGCAATGTAGGAGATGCTAACCAATCACAGAGATGGCATTGAATAAACAAATTATAATAAATAATAAGAAAGTAAAATGAAAGGTAGAGGAGAAATTTATTTAGATTGAGGGAATCAAGGGAAGTCTTCTCTGAACAAGTGACAGTCAAGAGAGTCCTGAAAGATGCTTTTATATCTCCCTATGTTAAAGTGTCTTACCGGCCAGGAGCAGTGGCTCACACCTCTAATCCCAGCACTTGGGAGGCTGAGACAGGAGGAATCGTTTAAACCCAGGAGTCTGAAACTAGATTGGGCAACATAGTGAGACACTAGTGGCTTGTACCTGTAGCTCAGCTACTCAGGATACTGAAATGGGAGAATCATTTGACCCCAGGATGTTGAGGCTGTAGTGAGCCATGACTGTGCCACTGCACTCCAGCCTGGGTGACACAGCAAGAACCTATCTTTTATAAAATTTAAAAATACGTGTTTTAAAAAATAGTGTCTTACTCGGCTAGATCCCTTTCAGCCTTTAAATATCAGTTTAAATGACGTTTCTGTAGCTTGGAATTCAATATCTACTCAAAAAACATATGTTTAATATTGCCATGTGACAATTAAGCTCTGTAAATATTTACTAAAATTTTCAGATTTCTATGACCTATTATTGTGTTTTACACACAGTAGGTGATCAGCATAACCTTCTCAACACTAGATAACAGCATTTAGAAAACATAGGCTAGGTTTCCTACCAATATATTCCTCAGCACTTACAGGTTTACTTAAAAAAAAAAAAAAAAAGAAAAACAGAAAAAGAAGCCGGTTATGGACACTTAGAAAAGCACATTCAGAAAATAGTCAGAAAGATATTAAAAAATTAATGAAAGCTGCAAATAAGGCCTTCCTCCATAAATTGCCAATTATGATCATTCAGTCCTTGGTTATATAATCCTGACTAGAATTACTTTTGCTTTTCAACTCAAATCCCTAGAGTCTTATGTTCTTGGCTGGAGCAGACAGAGTAAAATTATTGTGTGTGAACCTCCTAAATTCTGAATACAGCGTTTTCTCACTTACTATTCTCACAGGTCTGCAAGGTAAAGGGAAAGAAAAAAAAAGAACAGTTTGAACACTGGGTTCATTAAAAAGCAAAACATAAAGTGAAACTTGCATCTTGAACTTAATCAGATATAACAGTATTTTCCTTGAGCTATATAAAAGAAATTTCTCTAGATTTAGGCACTAGTATAAGCAGAGATGAAAAAGTGAAGCATTTACTTATAAACTTCTATTTGCCTTGCCACAGTAACCACACTGATAAGGAACCTAAAGCAAAGGGAGATGTTTTAATACCTGCTTAATAAAAATCTCCTACTTAGAACATAGGATTGTATATCAAAAAACTAAAGTCTCCCCAAGAGACTTGTACCATCTTGAGGATGTAGCTCCATACTGCTGCACTTTTTTTTTCATGCTAACACAATGCAGTGCTTTATTACAGGATAGATGAGAGGAAAAAACCAGAAAATATGAAAGTAAGACATTAGAATTGGGCCAAAGATTTAAAACTTAAATAAAAGACAGCAACATTCTGGACCTTGTAGCTGCCTTCTGTCTCCTACCAAAAAACCGAAACCAAAGAAAACAAACAAGCAAAATGTTCCCAGATAAGTGAAAATAATATGCATTTGGGCTCATTGCTTATATGCATGGAGGATTTGCCTATTAATTTAGATATGCTCTGAAAATTAAAGTTCTGTCTCTTTGTGGAGGCATTTAACATCAGTGGTTAGTTCTGTCTCTACTTGTGTATATACTGGGGCTGAAATAGAGTTTAGGAGAGCATTCCATGTCAATTCCTGATTCTAGAACTCCTCAGATTCTACCATTTCCTTTAACTTCCCAATCATTATTGACCCTTAGAAAGCACAATACAGAATTCATTGATTTCAAGAAATGAGATGCTTCTTTTTATGATGGTCACTGAATATACTTCAAGCTCCCATCAGGGGAGGAGTAAATATGTAAGTGTGTGTTTCTGTGTGTGCATACAGGTACATGTGTGCAAATGTGTGTGTGAATCCAAACTTGTGCTTTGGCTTAGGAAGAAAAACTTCTAAATTCCATGAAAAAACTAGGCACTTTTTTTTGCATATGCAAACATACAAACACATTTAACTTTCAACTTTGTCATTCTGGGCAAAGAAGAGACTTGTGAGCTAATAGTAATGATGACAGCTCCACAGCTCCCAACCACCATCGCTATTGCCCACCTTCAACCCTTTGCCAACAACATCATCATCATTAATCATAGTCACAACAGAAACTAATTAGCATGTCTTAAATCTCATCCCACAAAGCCAGAGGCATTTTAATTAGGATTTGTAATTGATATACATGAAATAACATACAGTGAGGTTCATGCAAAGAATCAGTGAGATATAACTGGAGCTTTATGAATACTGCCAACCACACAAAACAACAGATTTTGTGGTAAAACATGCAGCTTCTTGCATTCTGTCATCACTAGTGCCCTTTGTCTTGGCACCCCCAATTCTTGCCATCCTCCCTACCCCTCTCCCACAACCCTGAAACCAACCTGAAGCTGGAAGGTTCCTCTGTGGTTGCTCTTTCATTCCCCATCCACAGCTGAGAGACCTGCAAGGGTCCCAGTCCCACTGTGAACTGTGTATTTCAGAAAGCCACTGGAGCCGTGACTGCTCACAAAAGTCACACAGATGATTGAGGTAATATACATTTAAAAGGCTAGTTTCATGATCTTGTTTCTGTTTTCAAGCTGCATATAGAAAAGGCCTGGGAGTTTATTTATTCATTCAACAAATATTTATCATGTATCTACTATGACCAAGGCATTCGACTAGTTCCTGAAGACATAACCTCTATTCATTCCTCTTCGTTAAACATTCAGCTAGAGCCAATTACTGACATTAAAATCGTATCATTCATTGTCATTTTTTTCTGTTTTTCTCTGTGCTGTGTTTCATGACTCTTACACATGAACGTCCTCCTTTTGTGCTTCCTCTGCCTAAGCACAAGCCATTCTTTTTCTCCTCAGCTTTATTGAGGTATAATTGACAAATAAAAATTGCCCATATTTAAGGTATGTAACTTGGCATTTTGGTATATATATATGCATTATAAAATGAATTACCACAATCAAGCTAATTATTGTATTAATCATGTCACATAATTATAATATTTTGGGGTGTGATGAGAACACTTAAGATAAACTCTCTTAGCAAATTTCAAGTATACAATTTAGTATTATTAACCATAGTCACAATGCTATATGTTAGATTTCCAGAACCTATTCATCTTGTATAAATGAACCCTTGTACTCTTTGACCAACACGTTCCTAATTTCCCCATCCTCAGCCCCTGGCAACCACCATTCTACTTTCTGCTTTTATGAGTTCAACAAAAGATAACAAGTATTGGCAAGGACATGAGAAAAAGGAACACGCTGTTGGCGGGAATGTAAATTGGTATAGACATTTATGGAAAACGGTATGGAGATTCCTCAAAAATTAAAAATAGAGCCACCATATGATCCAGCAATCTCACTTCTGAGTATATATCCAAAAAAAAAGTCAGTATCTCAAAGAGATATTTGTGCCCCCCGTGTTTATAACAATATTACTCACAATAGCCAAGATATGGAAACAACCCTAGGGTCTGTCAACAGATGAATGAATAAACTGTGGAAAATATGTGTATATATGTGTATATATACATACACACACAATGGAATATTATTCAGCCTTGAAAAAGAAGAATATCCTGCCATCTGTGACAACATGGATGAACCTGGAGGACATTATGCTAACTGAAATAAGCCAGACACAGAAAGACAAGAACTGCATGATCTCACTTATATGCGGAATCTAAAAAAGTCAAACTCATAAATGTAAGCCATTCTTAAAATCTCAGTTTCAATTCCAAGTCCATGAAGTCTTCTCAGATCACCCCAATGAGAAATAGTCTTGCTTTGATAAAAAAAAAAATTAATGCCTTTATTGTTTGTTTCACTCATAATGAACATTACATAATTCTTTCCCCCTTAGTGTGGGACAGACCTAGTGATTTACTTCTAAGGAACAAAATTTGACAAAAGTGATACAATATCACTTCTGAGATTAGATTCTAAAAAGGGTGGCTTGTATACCTCTCTCTCTCTCTCTCTCTCTCTCTCTCTTTTTCCCTTACTCTTATAAATGAAAGCTGCCATATTGTGTACTGCCTTATGAAGACATATCCATGTGGTAAGAAACAGAAGCCAGCCTCAGGCCATAACTAGGGAGGAGCTGAATCCAGCCATCAACATTGTGAGTCAGCTCAGAAGCAGATTTATCTCATTTGAGTCTTGATATAACTACAGCCCCAACTAGCATCTTAATTGCAGCCACATGAAAGAGACCACCGGCCAGAGGACCTAGCACATTCATGCTTGGATTTCTGACCCACAGCATTTGTGAGATAATTGTTCTTTTAAACCACTAAATTTATAGATAGTTTGTTGCACAGAAATAGGGAATTGACTCAATCCTGCAATTGTAGCTCTTTGTATAATATAGTATTTCATTCATTCATTAGTTCATCAAATATTTAGTGGGTACCTGCTATTCTTTCTTCCAGGTTCTGGGTTAGGCAAGGTGAGTCAGAGAGGAAAAGAGGAGGGAGAGCAAATATAATGATGTTATTATTAAGAAGCAGGGTAGAAGTCAGACAGATCATGGTCTGAATCTTCAATTTGCCACTAAATAACTGTGTATCACTTGAATAAATTATTCACCTCCTTAAATATGTTTCATTATCTGTAAAATGGGGATAATGATACTATTTATCTCCGAAAGTTTTAGTAAGGATTCTATGACATCAATCACCTGAGGCATTAAGCATAGTGGTTGGCAAATAATGATTTTGAAATGGAAACAGTCATTATTTTTAAAAGTATATTCTTAATTAGTCTTTAAAACCAAGTTCAAGTCAAACAACATTGGCAGACATTAAAATATAACGCCCTAAGGGGCAGACCAGCTATTTTGTAGGAAATACTTCCAATGGGAAATTATTCTTCCCACTGCCTGTGTTTTGCTGTTCCTGTGACACACTTCTGCTCAGAGTCCTCCCTAGCAGGGAACCAAAGGGGCATGAGCTGAAGTTTGAATTTCCAACCATGATCAAAACCTTGGTCTAAAAGGCCGAGATGAGACTTACTAGGAGTTGTACCTGCAGGCAACTGGATCTTCTCTCATTTAACGGTGGTGAGGGAGAGCTTAGGGCTGGACTTCAAAGAAAAATTCAGAGAAACTTCTATTTTGCTTAACAGGAAATGTACTTGCCCAGAATAGAAGATGTTTACATTGTAGCCCTAGCAAGATTGTTAGGACTGTACAAACTTGAGCAAATCATTTCAATTTTTTCATGATACTCATATCAAATAATTCTCTTCCCACTCATCTTGCAGAGGCTTTCTTATTATAAGAATTAACTTCTCATTGTAAACAAGTAGTAAAATTCAGAGAAGTATAAAGAAGAATTATAGCCACCCCAAACCCATCTCCCATTTTGTTGTAGGTAATTCGTTTGTTCAATAATTAATTTTTTGGGTTCCTACCGTGTACCCTACACTGTGATTTCAACTTTATTATATATGTTGTTACACTTACATATATAATTTAAAAATATAAAATGGATATGAATGTGCATAGTTGCATGTCTTCTCTTCTTCATTTAAGCCCAAGCCTTGTAGGATTGGCCTTTGAAAATATCTTTTTTATTAGTTGCATATCAATGCATCAATTAAGAGGTAATATAATAATTAAATCTTTAAATTTATTATTCTTCTACTGATGGTATTTTGGTTTCTGGTCACATTTCTCTTCACATATATAATGTTAGTCTCTGGATATTTCCATAGGATAGCTTTCCAGGAGTGATCTTATTGGAAATGGATTTGGGGGCATTTTTAAAGCTTTTAATAACTTTTCAAGTAGGATGTACCAGTTTATGTTTTCTGCAGTAATATATGAGCAAACATTCTCCCAAGTCTGTTTTTAACATTTACACATGGAATCTTTGGTCAAAGTTAGATATGACCATGCAGAGCAACCTAGAGTAGCAACTTTTAAGCTTTTCATTCTTGCAGTGTGTTTGGAAACACTGTGGGCTATGACAGACAAATGAGCTTGTAGAGCTCAAAGAGTTTTTCCTCAGATGTTCTGAGATATTCTCATTGTACAGACACTGGGTTTGAAGGCTCTTGCTCAAAGTAGACAGTTTTATAAATGTTGCTGATAGATGAGTGACTGCACCAAACTGATGATGATAAAGGTGAGCACTAAGAAAAGATACACACACACACACACACACACACAGAGAGAAACAGGGTGTTCATTTACTTTAGCCAAATCTTCTCTGTGGTTGAATACACCTGCTGTATTTTCATTGAAAATAAAACGTTTTTGGTTGAATGTGAAAATCTATGTCATGAAATGCCCCCAAGAGAAAAAACGTGTATCAGGTGATAATGGATGTTATTACTAGACGCAACATTTTTTCCTTTTTTTTTTTCCTAGCTCTCACTCAACCATAGTAAATTTTAATATGTGTGTCAGGTTTCCTGCAATTTATATAAGATGAAACTCTTTGGGGAAGATAACATCCGAATGTCCATATGATTTCATGCTGCTGTCTCAACTTAGATCTAAAGCTAATGTCAGTTTCTTGTACTTTCTCCTGGGGAGATGTCAACAGAATATGCTGGTTCAAAATAAACATGTCCCTGTGACTGGTATTTTTGATAGACCTGGCTGCGTTTCTGCGCTCAGAAATCACCCCCTTCTGTGATCACAAGAAAAATAGGCCCATCTTTTAAGAGAGGAATAATTTTTGCTTCACTGAATACTGTTTCTAAAGTTGTTTTTAGTCTCAGAATCTATCGGTCAATCTGTGTCATATCTTTTTATGCAAAGAAGTTTAGTGTATACTGGTTCCCAAAACAAGTCTTGAACTCTAATGGAATATGATTGGTTCCTGAAGATTTCAAATAACCAAATAGTTCTTGAAGAACCAAATGATTCTTTCTTTTTTTTTTTCTAGTCTTCTGAATTTGCTTCTTCCAGCTATCATTCTTTTGCTCTTTTTACCACCTGAGGGTTGGTATATATACTTAGAGGCATCATGAGATATACTACTACATATTGAGAGAGTGTATATTTGGACTAAAATAACGAGAATGGTAGAGGATGTCGGTCCACAGTCAACAGATGACCATTGAAATATCCATGACTTTGCTGCTTGCATAAGTCCAAGTTAGGAAAGCAGATAAGAATGACACGGTTTGTCTTAGAAAAGCTGAAGTGTGGTCAGGTGGACATGTGAAGCTGCTTATGTTGTATAATACAGCAGAGGGAGCTAGTATCAACAAGTAGGTTCTACCTCCCAAATATCTCTTAAATCTATTTCTCTTCATCTCAACTCTCCACTGCTCTAGTGTATGTCATTTGCGTCACTTGCCTGGACTACTACCACAGCTTCATAAGTGGCCTCCCCAGTTCACATTTGCTTCCCTCCAATTCATGTCTTTCCTCGTCGTATAACACTTCAATAACCTCACATCACTTTAAACAAAGAGTTCAGAGTCTTAGATGGCTTACATATTCCTGAATAATTCTGTTCTTTCCCCTCTTCCAGTCCCATTGCCTTGCCCTTTAGTCTTTGCTTCTCCTGTAGTGGGGTCATTGAGGAAGTGAACACTCGCACGTCTATGTAATTTCATGCTACAGCCTTGGCAGCATACTCAGTTCCCTCTAGTTTTGGAAGCTCCAGACATATTTCTCCTTTGGTTGGAACTGCCCTTTCTTCTTCCAGCACTTCCTTGGTGCTCCTACTTGTGCTGTCTAATCCATACTTATCCTTTAGGCTTCATGCATGCTCCTCCCTTCCTGTCCAGGCTATGTCCCTCAGTTATCAGTTCTAGTGGCACTCTCTGCCCCTTTTCCAGTGCTTTTCCTGTAATTATGTACACAGTGTCTATTTTCCCGGCTGCCTCAACACTCTATAAAGGAAGAGGCTGCTTTTCTTACACACTGCTGTATTGTAGTAACTACAATATAGTATTCATTTGCCAGGAGATGCTTACATAATAAATAAACAAATATGTGTTGAGTGAGAAACTAAATAAATGAAAAGAATAAAATGAAATTCATTTTTTCTGTTTGCACCAACACTAACACTGAAAGTTTTCAGCTGATAAACTGGACAAGTTTTTGGTGGGGGTGTTGTCCTTTACTAGAAGTATTCTCATAGACACTAGAAAACCTCTTGGTAGAAACAATGCAATGGCATATAAAAGACCGAGTAGGATAACTGCACTATAAACTTTAGTTGCTCTTCCAAGTCTAGTGATTCTATGATTTGTAAATTACTTTAAAGCTGTGTTTGGGGGGTGGAGGAGACATAATATGAATAAAAAGATTAGTAAGGAAGAGATTAAACTTTTAGCTAAAGATGAATGATTTGAATATCTGGTTCTCCAATTTGCATGAGAAGGTTTGTGCATGTATGGATGCTATGTCCTTGAGCATGGACGAAGGTGATGTTCACTCATTCATTCACTCATTCATTGAACGAAGTTTTCCCTGCTGGGAATGTAGCAGAGAATAAGAAAATAATGTGCTTCTCCTTAAGAAATATCTATTCCAATGGATAATAAATACAAAATTCATGAGTGAGTACATGAGAGAAAAGTAGTAAATAATAATGAATAAGGATGAGATGGGAGGATGGCTTCTTTAATCACAGAAAACTTACCTAAGAAGATGATATTTGAGTTGAGATTTGCATGACACGAAGGAGAAGTTGTGCACAGATCTGAAGGAAGAGAAAGAAGGGTAGGGTGGACCCCTCGATGAAAGCCCTAAGGCAGAAGTAAGCTTGGCATGTTGAAAGGGGAGAAGGAAGGCCAGTGTATAAGGTGCAGTGTGAAGAAGAAAAGGGTGGCACAGAATGAGGTTGCAGCAGTGGGTGAGACAGATCAGGTGGGGGTTTGTAGGCTGTGATGAGGAGACTGAATTTCATGCTAATGAACTGAGCAGTCATGGAAAATTTTAGTAGAGGACTTACCAACTCACAGTTTGAGTTTGCCTTCCTATCCTTACTGTAAAAAACTTTTAGATCCATTTACCCTGTGGCTCAAGGTGGGACTTTCTGACTTTGGTCACACATATTCTACTCTGTTCCTAGTTAGAGGAGAACTCTGCTTATACTACCCAAAACAATTCCAAATGAATATCTTCTGAAAGTATTGGCTTAAACAAAAGCATTTTTGGAAGCTGGAAACATTGTGCAAAAGTTCAAAGTTGAAAGCAAAGACAACAAAAAGCTATTTAACTGATGTGTCAACTTCTAGAATCTTAAATCTTCTACCCTCTTTTATGTATTTCTAGAGGAATCACGGTTTCTCCCTTAGGACCTTTTAAATAGCAGGTAAACTTCATACAAAATGAAAGAAGTCAACCTCATTCTGCATGACTACAAACAAATCCAACCTCTCAGAATATATCTAAATATTTCCGAAAAGTGCTTGCCTGTCCTGGTTGATTTTTGTCATTCTTGCTCTGAATTGTAACTTCTAATTCCTCATCCTACCATTTTTGGATGTTTATCTCTACCTCTCCTTGTCATTTAACTTTCTTCTCTTTGTTTTGCTTAAAATGTTGACATACCACCTTCAAATTCCTGTGTTGAAGTCCCAACATGTTCAATATGTGACTGTATTTGGATATAGGATCTTTAAAGAGGTAACTACGTTGAAATGAGGTTATTAATGTGGGCCATAACCCAATATGATGGGTGTTCTTGTAAGAAGAGGATTTTGGACCCAGATAGACATGGAAGGAGAATGCCATGTGAGCATGAAGACAGTCATCTACAAGCCAAGGAAAGACACTTCAGAGGAAACCAACCCTCACATCTAGATGTTAGACTTCTAGCACCAAGAACTGCAGGAAAATAAATTGCTGTTGTTTAAGCCATCCACTCGGTGGTATTTTTGTTATGGCAGCCCAGTAGTCTAACACAACCCTCCAGCCTCTTTCCATACCTCTTCAGTTTTCTGTTTTGTTTTGTTTTTTTTCCCCAGAGTTGTACTGTTCCTCAATAAAACACATTTATGTTACTACACCATGCACTTACCATTATTGTCTGTAGTGTTTCTATTCCATTACCTCTATCCATGGTAAAATTAACTAATATCAAATAGATATTTGAACTGCACTAGTAAGATCAAGAAGGCTTTCTAAGTGATGACTTGCAGGAAAACAAAGAATCTGTCCCAGAGATTTGTTCATGTCTCCGGGAAAATTTTTGGCATTCTCATAGGAGTCAGATTACCTCCTGTTTCTAGACATCACTTCCTCAGAAGTTTTGATGTTTGGTTTCAGAGCACTCCATTATTTTCCTTGATAAATCCAGGCTTGAGCTTTTCCCAAGCTCTAAAAGCACTCATTTACAAATATTGATGCCTTCCTTTGGCGTGACAATCAGCCCAGAGCTTTTCACACCTCTCTGTCAGTGTCCTCCTAGACTGCCAAAGTCAGCTCAAGGAAACTGGCTGGCGGAGCAGCATGACAAAGCCAGGCACAGAGGTGCACAGCTGTGTTCTCTACTTCGTTAGCACATGCACCAAGTGGAAGCTGCCCCTAGTGTCTTCCCCTTCCAGCCAGGTCAGTCTAAATTCTTCATGCTTAATAAGGCCTTATAGAAATATTTGTGTGTCATGCCTTATGCTAAGGACTGGATATTTTATCCCATTTGGTCTTTACCACGACCCTCAGATATAGGAGTTGTCACATTTTGCAGATGAAGAAATGGAGGTTTGGAGGATTTAAATGACTTACCAAAGTCACAGGCTGGTAGTACTGGGATCCTGTGCTAAGGTGTACGTGCTGCAGAAGTCCTAGATTTTTATCTTTCTGTTAGAATCATTGTGAACCTTTCCTGATTTCTTTAGGCTTAATCATCACTCCCTTCTATCACTTTTTATCCCAAATGTTGCCATAACCATTCAGCACTTAGCTGTGGCCCACTTTGAATTGTTCTCTGTTTATTTAATGTGTGCTTGTCTGGTGACCCCAGCTATATTATCATTCTTCTGTGACAGAAACAGTGCTAACAGCTATTCTATGTTTACTCCCATGCAATTTTGCACTCAGTGCCGCTGATTTCCTAGGAACTCAAGGAAATCTTATGAAATTCTCCTTTGGAACGTCTTATAACAACAAATACCAAACAAGCGGTAATTTGGTGAAATTTTTTGAGAGGCAATGCAATATCAAGGTAAGAGCTGCAGCCTAATATTCAGAATATCACAATTCCAGTCTCAACTCAATTCTTGCCATCTCTTTTGTTCTAGAGAAGTTACTTTAACCCCTCTAAGTTTCAGTTTTCTTCTCTGTAAAGTGGGAATAGGCCACATTTCAAGGACTTGCTATGAGAACTAGAGGTGAGATTGGGAATGAAGATGCTTTCTAGATTATAAAGTGCCATCATATACAAGGGACTATATACTTCAGCATTTGTAGTTTTGTCATAAATCTTCACCTACAGTAAATAACATCTCTCAATTATTTCATTTTCTCCGTGAAAAAAAAATGGGTGGTCTACAAAGTTTCTTCTTATTTTAACACTCTATGAATTTCTCCTTATGGTGATCGTGAGAATGTGTGGGATTGGCTGGGGTGGCTGTGTAAGCCAGACCTTCCAAAGTGAGAACTGATGCCTTATATTCAAAGGGCTTCTCACTCACATCCCACTTGCCAGCCAAAAGGATCACATCTCATGTGGGGGCTGTTTGTGTCTTCAGGGAAGGGGTGGTGTGGTTATATGAAACACGTTATCACCAGTGCAGATTGAGAAATGCCGTTCTCCATGAGTTTATGATTCCAATGACTTTCTTTCCTGCATGGCGTATATCAACTCACAACTGTATGCTGATGTCTTTGACCTCTTGCCCCAAAAAGAAAAAAATAAAATCTGAAGATAAACATTTTTTCACTTTCTTTCAAAGTGCAATTGTTTTTAAGATTACTTCCCCCATACCCCCCAAACACAAATTCCTTACATTTTTCTCCTTTTGACAAAGAAAGTGGGAATGAGGGCATGTTTAACAGAGGTAGAAATGGAACAAAGATATATTCACAAACTAACTGCTAAAATGCAGTTTTATTTTCTATCAAAAGCTCTAAGAGTGCTAAAAGGGTCTGGAAATGGCAGTAGGTATGAACGTGAATACGTTTGTGACTCTACATTTCATGACCTTGCTGCAACTTCCTGTCTTGAGTATATTGAAGCAAAGTAGGCCATGCAATTGCAGAGGTTTGGCCTCTTCTCTAGGAAAGGTGGCAGTTGGAATTTTTACTACTAAAGTGATCAACTACTGAAGACCTCTTTTCTTCAGAGAAAGTGGTTTTTAAATATTTTAAAATACTTAATTTCTTTCCAGAGTTCCAGAAATGGAAAAGCTAAATGGAAAGGTCAAAAGAGTTGAACTGACTTTGGGGAGCACAGCATCCATGAGTACAAGTCATTTTTCACTGAGTTATCTTTTGAAACACAGATTATTTCACAGATTATTCAACTTCTTACCAGCAAACTGTACTGGCTCCAAAATATCTATAAAAAATAGTTGACCTTCTGTGCTCTGGATTTCAAGATCCTCCATAGTTTTTCTCCAAGCAACTACCTTTCTGGTCATATTCCTTCCTCTAATCCTCTAGACATTCTGCATTTGGCCACACAAGTCTCTTGTCATTTTCTTCAACTACTAAGCAAGTTAACACATCCTAGACTTTTGTTCCTAGTGTTCCCTCAGTTTGGAACAGTCTTGTAGTTATTGAAATCTTTATTTGTTCTTTAATTCCTCATTGAAATGTCATTTCCCCCACAACATTGCTCTTGAGCTTCCAAATGGAATATTTATCCCATATTTCATGTTTTGAAAGTTTGTTATTTATACCATTATTCGGTATTTTATTCGGGCTTGCCTAGAAGTTATGAAGCATCTGTTTTCCCTCTTTGATCATAAGCAACTTGAAGACAAAAATGTTTTTCAGTGTTGATTTCCTTGGCCCCTTTTAAATGCCTAGTGCTTCATAAACATGTTGTGAATGGATGAATAGAAGAATGGACGGATGAATGAATTAGGAAATAGCATAAACTGATGTAATAAATTATGAATTCATAGTCTTATCTTTTACCTAAAATGATTGCTTGACACCATTGCAGTGTATGTCCGTTAGTTAAATGTCTGTTAGTTTTATTTTTATGCATTTCACAGCCTTTCATTTGAGGAAGATTCTTTTACCAATTTCATAGTAATCTGCTTGGTCCATGAGGCTCAGATGAAGCTTACTCATGCTCAAATTTAGGCACACGATCCAGGCCTAATAGAGTATTCCTTTCACTGCAGGGCAGGGATTGGTTCGGGGGTGGAAAGAAGATCCAAGCTGGAACAATTCGATTTTTCTCCAAGACACTGAACAAGGTTAGTGGGGGAGACTCTCTTCCAGGAGATTTTGAGTATAAAGTTGATGTGAGCTGGAACTACCGCAACCTTTGTTTCTACCAGTGGGGGAAAAAGTAGAGTTAAAGGAAAGAAAGAAAAATAATTATGATGATGGTGTTTGAATCATTAGACCTAGCCAAGCCTATATCTCACTTCCCAGGATGTGAGTAGACACATACCATTATTTATTTTTTACATTATTTTAAATTCAATTATGATTACTTGAAAGCAAAATAATATTAACGCAGGAATATTCAAATAAATTGTCCCAGTAGTGTCACTTTTTTTCTAATAAACAGTTGTATCTCTGAGGAAAATCGTTGTAGTCAATGGGAAATCTAGCCAGCTATTAAGACAAAGAAAAACAATTGTCAACAATAAGTTGTATAACAATCTATAACTCTGTGCCTTTGCCTTAACCCCTGCAAGTTCTTATTGATTCAATCTTTTTTTTCCCCCAAGCCTGCTACTTCTTTCTCCCTCCACTGCCACTCCTATGACTCAGTTCATCGCCTTCCCTCACTCTACATCAACAGCAGCCTCCAACTGGACTCTTGTCCTCTAATCCCTTCACAGTTGGTCCTCTCCCCAAGGCCAGGAGGATCTTGCTTAAAGAGTCTCATGTCAATCCTTTATTTGAATCACACGTCATTGTCTCCTGTTATTCTCAGAAGAAAGTCCAAATTCCTCAGCTTAATTGGCAAGGTTCTCCTTTCTGTCCATTGTTGTCTCTTTCAGCTCCCCCTTGCCTTCCTTCCTTCAGCCATATTGACTTTAAAAATCAAATTTCTCAGTGCATCATAATCTTTCTTCATTCTAGGATTTTGCATAGTCTGTTCTTAATTACTCTTTAAAATGGCTCCTTCTCCTTTGGAGTGAGTTGTATAATGCCTCCCAAGAATTCATGTCCATCTGGAACCTCAGAATATGGCCTTATTTGGAAATAAGGTCTTTGCAGAAGTAATTGAAATAGAGATAGAGATTATATTGGATGAAGATGGGCATTAAATCCAATGACACTGTCCTTATAGGGGACAGAAAGGGACATAGAGAGACACAGAGGAAAAGGTAATATGAAGATGGAGTCAGAGACTAGAGTGATGTATTTGCAAGGCAAACAACCCCAAGCAAAGACTGCCCACAACCCACAGAAGCTGGCAAAAAGGCATGGGACAGCCTTTCCTCAGAGACTCCAGAAGAAACAATCTGTGTACACATTGATTTTGGATTTCTGGCATCCTGAACTCTCAGAATACTGTTGTTTTAAGCCACCCTGTATGTGTGACTTTGTTACGGCAACCATAGGAAACTAAAATAACTTTCTTCAGGTATCACTATCTATGGTGATACATTCTATACCACTAGATTAAATCAAGTGTCCCTTGATGTGTTGCCACAGAATCCTCTTTTTTCCACCTCAGTATGTTTAAATTTTCTGTTTGCTTGTCCTCTAGTTGGCTATACCACATGGGGCTCTCTCTTTCACTGTTTTGTACCTAGGACCCATCAAGGTGCCCAGTAAGGAACAGGTTTCCATAGCATGCTTTCATTGATTTTCTATATCATAGAAAATCTTTAGTTCTTTGGCACCTAGTAAAGTGGCTGAGATATAACAAATGCTCCATAAATTTTTACTCAGTAATGGTTTCTGTCAGTTCATTGTGTTGTCAGCTGTAGTATAACATATTGACTGTGGTTCCCACAAATCCTGGTCCTTCCTAAGGGGTGGAGAGCTCACGCAGAGGGGGTTCTATTTGTAGAGCCCTTAAAAATTCCATAATTCTCTCTTATGCATAGCCAGAGGTGACTGTGCAAAAACCCTCTGAAGAATGTTTAGGTAAGCAAGTGTACTTATCTCCAATTTACAGGGGCAGGGGATGGGGAGCCAAATCTTATACCTAGGAAATGACCATAGAACTGAGAAGTTCTAATTCTGAATCCATCATTCCTGCCACTGAATCCTAAGACCCTTATTAATATTGGGAAAAAAATATTCTAGTCCTCCGATTATCCATTTAAACAATGTTTTTTGAGATAGAGTTTCGCTCTTTTTGCCCAAGCTGGAGTGCAGTGGTGTGATCTCGGTTCACTGCAACCTTTGCCTCCTGGGTTCAAGCAATTCTCTTGCCTCAGCCTCCCAAGTAGCTGGGATTACAGGCACAGGCCATCACCCCCAGCTAGGTTTTTTTCTTTTTTTTTCTTTTTTTCTGGTATGTTTAGTAGAGACGTGGTTTCACCATGTTGGCCAAGGTGATCTCGAGCTCCTGACCTCAGGTAATCCACCCGCCTCAGCCTCCCAAAGTGCTGGGATTACAGGCCTGAACCACTGCGCCCATCTACAAAATTCTTTTAGTGATCCTTGTGATAGGTAAAGGGAAGGCTGTTGGGAGAATTTAAGCAAGATGACAGGGAGTGTAGGGCAGTGGGATTCTAAGGGCATAAATCCCAGGGAAATCTCAAGTGGCAGCAGATAGCTATGGTTTTTGAATGAGCTCTTATTAGTCTTCTTGGCCCTTTCTGAATGTGTCCTACCTCATTAGAAATATATTATGGAGCCAGCAAACCAGTAGGTGATATGGAAACTAAATGGACAAAGAGGTGGAGGAAGGACTGGAGAGTGCATACTTGTGCTAAATAAAACAAGAGGGAATGCAATTGTGCATTATGATGAATAAGTAGTCTACAAAAGCCATGGGGTTGGTAGACGCTGAGAGCAAGAGCAATTGAGAGTGAAAAGCAGAGCACTCTGGGAATGGAGAGGCAGTCAAAAATAGCAACACGTTCTCACTTTCAAAATTTCCACTTGAGGGGCATTTGGAGGCTAGTCAGGCCTGGGATTTCCAGATTTCTTTGAGATAAATAAATGATGTTTGCTCTCTTTGTGTGTGGATGCTGACAGAAGAAAAACCTTTTTGTATTAGAAAAAAAAAAAAAAACATAGAATATGTTGAAGCAGTATCTGCTCTTTGGGGATGGAAAAACACAAGACAGTGTGTATGTTAAGTAGTTCCAAGCAGGAGGCGCAGAGGAGTCTCCACACATTTTTACTCTGGGTGGTACACTGTGTGACTAAATGCATCAGCTTTGCAGTTAGACTGACTTAGCACAAATCTTGAATCTATTACTATTTCACTTGTGTAGTCTTGGACAAGTTACTCCACTTCTCTGGGTCCCAGAATTCTCATCTATAAAATGCGGACAAATGATATACATAATTCATAGGTAAGAGTAAAGGGAATTATGATATAAATGATGTAGAATAGTGCACAGCACACAATAAGCACTCGATACATATACACCCTTAGTTTTAATATCTATTTTATGTGGACTCAGCCATAAAAGTAGAAAGCTGAGAGAGTAATAGACATAAAAGTCAAATGCTCAGACTGTTGGGACAGGCAGACCATTCCCCTCATTGACGGCTCACTAGTGGGGAATGATTTAACTTCTATAAGCTTAATTGCCACTTTGGTAAGATAGGATAAGATGACAATAGAATCTTCCTCATAGGTTGTTGTGTCATATGAAGCACTTGCTTCATTTTCTGGCACATAGTACAAGGTCTACAAATAGCAGCTGTTATTATTACAGAGTTGGAATTAGGCATTGGCTGTGAAACCAGAATGCTTTAGTGAAATATAATATGTTAAGCAGTGAAGCTTTTTATTCCATGGGCCACCAAAAGAATAAGTTGATTTAATTCAGCCCTTTAAAGAAAAACAAACAAAAAGCAAAACCAACCAACCAAACAGCAACAATAACAACAAAGCAAAGAAACAATCTTGCTGAAATAAAGTATTGTATTTTTTATTACAAGGTAAAGCATATTTCTGTGTGTGTGTGTGTGTGTGTGTGTGTGTGTGTGTTTCTCTCTGTGTACCAAAATGATAGCAAGTGGTTTTTTTAATCAGATTTTATTTGGGGATGGTACCAAAAATGAGATTGCACAGACTCCTTTATGTACCTTCAAGGTATTATCTTTGACCAAGAGAACTTTTGATCTGCAGAATCAGTGTGATAAATGCAGTTACTTGTTAGTGTAGTCATTGGAAGTCTATATAATTTTGGAAAATTTTAAGAGAAAAGTATGAGGGTAAGAAGATTACTAAAATATTTCACAAATTTTGGCTTTCAGTTGTATCTAAAATCATAAATTCAATTTAGAACATCTAATGACTGAGGTACAGTCACTAAGGCAAAAAGTTGTTGACAAAGATACCCTTTGAGGTGGCTTAAAATCTATGCTAAGAGACAGGGATGAGGAAAGATAATTAGTGCTTCAATAAGCATGAGTGTGTGTGGGAAGGGGGATTGAGGAGCTGAGAATTTTTCTCTGCTTAATTTTTACCACAAGCCTCTGAGGTATGTAATATGGTTGTGATTTAAGTCCAGATATTTTTATTCAAGTAGGCTATGACTTAAATCCCAGCACTACCACCTTCTAGTTGCATAAACCCGAGCATCATAAGCCTCCATGTTGTCACTTATAAATTGGGACTAATTAATCAGTTTTCCTCATTTCTTGCCAGAATTATGTAAAACAATAAATGTAAAGATGCTTGCACAATACCTGGCACAAAGTACATGCTCAACAAAAGAAAGTTGTTATTCTTGTTGTTATCAATTTTTACAGAATAAAAAATTATGGCTTTAAGAGAAAGCAAAAGTTGTCTGAAACTTGAAATCCTAACTGACAGAGAATTTGGCAAGATAATATAAAATCCAAGTTATTCATAGGCGCTACCAAGTTTCTCAATTCTCCCTCCACAAGCCACACTTTAGAATCTCAAGAGCTCACTCACCCACCTCCTCATGCTGTCACACTTAACATCCTCCTTCCCAATAAGAACTGCAAGAATTACTGCCACATGTGTAATATTTACCATGTGGCAGCTTTTGTGTAAAAAAAAAAAACACCCTCCAGTGGCTTAACACACAATTATAGACTGAAGCAGGTTGGCAGAAGGGTCAGGATTAATGGTGAAGAAAGGCTGTGCTTTATGAAATCACTCCAGATCCCATGTTACCCTGTACTCAGCAGGCAGACTGGAAAAGAAAAGAGATTGGAGATTTTGGGGGAGATTCTTATGGGCCAGGTCTCAAAATGATACCCACTTTCTCCTTCTATTGCCTAGATCTCAGTCCCATGAAAAGACTTAACTGCAGGGAAGTATGGGCGATGTGGTATTTAGCTGGTTACCCCAGCAAAAGGCTGGGGTGAACAAGTTGCTAGTGTCTGCAATAACAGCCGACCTCCCCCTGCCCATCACCATTCATACGCGCGGAGACACACACTCTTATAGGGGACTGGCCTGAAGGAGGTGACATGAAAATCTTGGCCATAACATTAACGAAGAAAACAAACAACAAAATCAATCTAATATTTATTTTTCATGTGAGCATCTGCTACCGATG
Source organism: Symphalangus syndactylus (assembly GCF_028878055.3). NCBI lineage: Eukaryota > Metazoa > Chordata > Mammalia > Primates > Hylobatidae > Symphalangus > Symphalangus syndactylus. The sequence continues at coordinate 41,754,364 of NC_072429.2, forward strand.
CAGTAGCTGAGACGCAGTAGATGAGAGATGTACATCAATTACAAACAGGCATGGCTTTTATCCATCAATTATGTTTCTAGGTACTTATCTGAAGTAAATAAGTGGAAAAAATAGAAAGATATATGTAAAAGATGATCATTACAGCATTATTGAAATAGGGAAACCATATATTAAAATGGACATCAATAGAGGATTGATTATGTAAATTGTGGTGCATTTATACAATGTAGCACTCTGTAGCCTTTAAATGTAAAAAAATGTTTTCACATACACTTATATGACAAGTTGCCAAATGCCAAATATAATACATTCCATGCAATCATCTGAGCCACTGTGTGCTGCCTGCACTATGTGAAGTCTATGCCGTGAAGTTGAACAGCACAGAAACCCTGGAAATATCTATAGCTATCTTTATATTTATGTCTCTATATAGAGACTCCTCCTGTTCCTATCCAGTAGATAGTTCTTACAAACTTAGGGAGCAAATAGAATAACATCTTTTTAATTTTACCAGATTAATTACTGAAGTTCATATACCTCAATTGCAGAAAATTCAGAATCTCCTCCATGATGCACTTCTAGCCCTCTGAGAAGTTCCAGAAAATGGAAGGTGTGAGGAGAAGCAATGGATCAGTTTGGCTTCCACTCTTGGTGGGGCAAGGGGAGTAAACCACAGTACGCTGTCTCCCAGGGGAGTCACTGGCACCTAGTGTGAGAGACGGTGTTGGTCTTCTGCCACTCTGGCATCCTGCATAGCCCACCACGAAGCCCTGGAACTGTACCCTCTTTCTTCACAGGGGGTCTGCCTGAGTAATGGCCAGCTTTCCTCTAAATTCTCAAAGCAGAAATTGTTGGATTGCATTAACTGTCACTTAATAAAGGTATAACTCACTAATTCCTCTGAGGGAGCATTCCCTCAATGACTCTCGGGCAATTTTCCTTTTTAAGAAAGACTCTTTAGGAGATTTCAAAGTGTACTCACATGAGTCCTTCCAAAAGAATGAGAAAGAAGAAATTCCATCCATAATTATGGATTACTGTACCTCTGACACTAGAAAATAAGTGATACAAATTTTATAAATGTAGAATGAATACATATGCACTTACAGAAAACATTTCATTTCCTTCATATAAATGTGTCTATGTGCATATAAAGTTTTATATGTGACCTGCATATAATCTATAAAATCTGTATAGATATGTATGAAAAGAGAGTGGGATGTCTGGAAGGAAGGTCCCAAAATAGTATCAGTTGTCTGTAATAGTGAGGTTGTTTTGCTCGTTTAACTTATTTATTTATAAAGATATTATTTATTTTGAATATATAACTCACAAAATCCCATTCCTTGCATTTCTATATGCTATATAATGTCTTAATTTAGCATGATGTGTAGGTGTGTTTGCATGTGTATAGACTCATATTTTAGTAAATCCTTGTTTAAATTTGTTTTCGCTGTCCTAGGTGAAAAGTCTTAGGACACAAATTATTAAAGTTGTATGTTAGTGCTTAAAGTTGATGCAAATTGGGCCTCTGGAATGATCTGGGTGAAATGCAGTTAGTTACGTTCTTCTCTAAGCAATTTTAATTCTACGTTACCTTCTTTTTCTCAATGATAGCCATGTATCTGTTCATTAGGCATCTCTCTATTCCTCTCTCCTTCATTGAAAAGTGTTGGCAATCAGTGTTGATGGCCTTACCATTATGTCTTTCTGAATTATTTCACTTGTTCCTGATTCCATAAACAGTGTCTAATCATAATGGCTAAAGGCCTGCAGGTGACGTATCTGCAAGCACATGGCCCCAGAGAAATGGAAGTTCTGGGTTAGAGGTAGGGATTGGGTTAGAACCTTTAGAGACAAGTGTCTTATAGTTCTACTGTCCGTTATAGAACCTTCACATGGTAGATTCTCTATGAGTATTTGTCAAACTGAAATGACCTGAATTATTTTGTTGATTATAAATTAACCTGCTTCTTTTAGGGCCTGGAGTATCTCATAGTTTTCTCTTTCCAAGTAAATTTTCAAAATATTTCAAACATAGAAAATTAAGGCCAACACCAAGAATATTTGTCACTGTTTAATGTACCCAAAGCAACAAAAATAAAAAAGAAAATCCTTCCTTAGCAAGCAGTCCACGGCAAGCTGTGAAGGAATGAGAATGCTATTTGGCGGAAGGCTCCAGCAACATGGAAGGATGTTTAGGTGACTGTGTTCAGTAGATTTTGCTTGACTCCATCTCCCACATGGGAGAGTTGCCTTTAAAGCACATTATTTTGTTATCAAATCTAGAAGCAGTGTGACTGAAGTGAGACTCAGATTTCAAACCCCTCTACTTTGAACGTGAAGAGTCCCTGGGTGACCTGGCTTCTGACTGAAGCTTTAGGGAATCCTAAGCCTTCCTTTGAGTCCAGGCTGAGACAGATAGGGCTCATTTGCAGAGATCCTCACCTCATTTCCTGAAGTTTCAATTCAGCTCAATGTGGGCCGGGACAAACGTTCTCTTTCCCACCATCCCCTGGCTGTGAGCTGATGCTGACTTGAGTCCTCTACTGACTTAAGCATATTTTTAAAAATTAAAAACAAGCTTTGATCCCTAATACAAAAATGCACAGTAAGTCTCACTTATCAGTACCAATAGGTTCTTGGAAACAGTCACTTTAAGTGAAATCACATGTGACAAACCATTTTTTTCTCATCAATATTATAATGTTAAACAAAATGATGTTATTTTGAAGACCTGCTATATATAACTTCATTTCATCACTTAACTGCTGACATTGAAAACTTACATCAAGTAACTTCTTTGTCAAAAAGTTAAGACAGTATAATTAAAAGATTGAAAATAAAAAATACCCACACTGTCATCACACACACACACACACAGACACACACTTGTTTTGTGTGCATGCTGCACAGTAGCATTTGATGTACAGGTGCTCCAAAACTTATGATGGTGTTATGTCCTGACAAATTCATAGTGTATTAAAAATATTATAGTTGGAAAGTGCTTTTAATACATCTAGCCTACAGAACATCATAGCTTAGCCTAGCCTACCTTCAGTGTGCTCAGAATACCTACTTTAGCCTACAGTTGGGCAAAACCATCTGGTAACACAGTGCTAAAGAGTAGGGGTTGCTTATCCTCCTGATCCTGTGGCTGATTAGGAGCTGTGTCTCCCTGCCTCTGCCTAGCACTGTGAGAGAGTAATATTCTGCATATCCCTAGCCTGGAAAAAGACCAAAATTCAAAATTTGAAATGTGGCTTCTGTAGAATGATATTTCTTTCACACTTTCATAAAGTCAAAAATTTTTAAGTTGAGCCATTATAAGTTGAAGATCATCCATATTAATATGTTGTTAATATGTTCATATTTTATGTGCATAAATATATATTATTAATCTTCAATATTTATTATTAGCTATTGAGGCTAAAATAATGTACTGTAACCATTTCTGCTTATCCTCCATTTTGTTGGTATTTAGTTTGCTTTCAAACTAATCAGAATTCATGGCTGAAAAGGAGGCAAGGAAGAATTTCAGCTGAAGAAATTTGAGGGTGGCCAGAGAGATATTTGGGTGTGAAGGAAAGCCTAGTAATCTTCAAATCGCATTTATTCCTGTAGGCACCGCTCTTTCCAAGATACTTTTTTAAATCTCCATCTAATTAGTTAGCACAAGTTTCAGGAAGATTCTATAAAGATATTCTCAATTTCTTAAAACTCTATTTTGAAAGACATATTCTTATGTCTGTATCTCTAACATTTTAAAATAATAAGCAACACACATGCACACACTATTTGGGATCAAAAGCCCAACTTACATCACTGTTTTGGATAAATTCCTCCTCTACTTATAAGGAAAAAGATCTCATTTGAAAGAATTCAAGTGGCTTTGGAAAAATTTCACTGTATCTTATGGGAAACAATTTTTCTGTTAGCCTAAGATTTCAAAACCTCAAAAGTTTTTATCCTTGTTTCCTAAAAAATATCTTAGGAAAACAACTGTAATAGTACCTGGAAGTCAAAAGATTCGGTTAAGTCCTCTCACAGAACTCAAAAAGCAATATTAATTTGATTTTTGGGGGGAGTACAGTAGAGGAAGACATATATCACAGATTTTTGACAAGGCTTTGTCATTTTTCATCTGTGTACATGTATTATAAAAAGCACCTTCCCTCATTGCTTGTTTTTGTCAGGTTTGTCAAAGATCAGATGGTTGTAGATATGTAGTGTTATTTCTGAGGCCTCTGTTCTGTTCCATTGGTCTATATATCTGTTTTGGTAGCAGTACCATGCTGTTTTTGTTACTGGAGCCTTGTAGTATAGTTTGAAGTCAGGTAGTGTGATGCCTCCAGCTTTGTTCTTTTGGCTTAGGATTGCCTTGGCTATATGGGCTCTTTTTTTGTTCCACACAAAATTTAAAGTAGTTATTTCTAATTCTGTGAAGAAAGTCAATGGTAGCTTGATGGGGATGGCATTGAATCTATAAATTACTTTGGACAGTATGGCCATTTTCACGACATTGTTTCTTCCTATCCATGAGCATGGAATGTTTTTCCATTTGTTTGTGTCCTCTCTTATTTCTTTGAGCAGTGGTTTGTAGTTCTCCTTGAAGAGGTCCTTCATATCCCTTGTAAGTTGTATTCCTAGGTATTTTATTCTCTTTGTAGGAATTGTGAATGGGAGTTCACTCATGATTTGGCTCTCTGTTTGTCTGTTATCGGTGTATAGGAATGCTTGAGATTTTTACACATTAATTATGTATGCTGAGACTTTGCTGAAGTTGTTTATCAGCTTAAGGAGATTTTGGGCTGAGACCATGGGGTTTTCTAAATAAATCATGACATCTGCAAACAGAGACAATTTGACTTCCTCTCTTCCTATTTGAATACCCTTTATTTCTTTCTATTGCTGATTGCCCTGACTAGAACTTCCCATACTATGCTGAATAAGAGTGGCGAGAGAGGGTATTCTTGTCTTGTGCCAGTTTTCAAAGGGAATGCTTCCAGCTTTTTCCCATTCAGTATGATACTGAGTGTGGGCTTGTCATAAATAGCTCTAATTATTTTGAGATACGTCCCATCAATACCTAGTTTATTGAGAGTTTTTAGCATGAAGGGGTGATGAATTTTATCGAAGGAATTTTCTGCATCTATTGAGATAATCATGTGGTTTTTGTCATTGGTTCTGTTTATATGATGGATTGCATTTATTGATTTGCATATGTTGAATGAGCCTTGCATCCCAGTGATGAAGCCAACTTGATCATGGTGGATAAGCTTTTTGATGTTCTGCTGGATTCCCAATTTAATAAATGGTTTTGGGAAAACTGGCTAGCCATATGCAGAAAACTGAAACTGGACCCCTTCCTTACACTTTATACAAAAGTTAACTCAAGATGGATTAAAGATTTAAATGTAAGTCCCAAAATCATAAAAATCCTAGAAGAAAACCTAGGCAATACCATTCAAGACATAGGCATGGACAAAGACTTCATGACTAAAACACCAAAAGCAATGGCAGCAGAAGCCAAAATTGACAAATGGGATGTAACTAAACTAAAGAACTTCTGCACAGCAAAAGAAACTATCATCAGAGTGAGCAGGTAACCTACAGAATGGGAGAATTTCCTTTTTTTTTTTTTTTGAGATGGAGTCTTGCTCTGTTGCCCAGGCTGGAGTGCAGTGGTGCACTCCATTATCCTGCCTCAGCCTCCTGAGTAGCTGGGACTACAGGGGCCTGCCACCACACCAGGTAAATTTTTTTTATTTTTTTAGTAGAGATGGGGTTTCACCATGTTAGCCAGGATGGCCTCGATCTCCTAACCCTGTGATCTGCCCTCTTTGGCCTCCCGAAGTGCTGGGATTACAGGCGTGAGCCACTGCACCCAGCCAAAAATTTTTGTAATCTATCCATCTGACCAAGGGTTGATATCCAGGATCTACAAGGAACTTAAACAAATTTACAAGAAAAAAACAACCCCATCAAAAAGTGGGTGAAGGATATGAACAGACAGATTTCAAAAGAAGACATTTGTGCAGCCAACAAACATGAAAAAAAGCTCATCATCACTGGTCATTAGAGAAATACAAATCAAAACCACAATGAGATACCATCTCACACCAGTTAGAATAGCGATCATTAAAAAGTCAGGAAACAACAGTTGCTGGAGAACATGTGAGAAAGAGGAATGCTTTTACACTGTTGGTGGGAGTGTAAATTTGTTGAACCATTGTGGAAGACAGTGTGGCAATTCCTCAAGGATCTAGAACTAAAAATACCATTTGACCCAGCAACCCCATTACTGGGTATATATCCAAAGGATTATGAATCATTCTACTATAAAGACACATGCACATGTATGTTTATTGCAGCACTATTCACAGTAGCAAAGACTTGGAACCAACCCAAATGCCCATCAATGATAGATTGGATAAAGAAAATATGGCACATATACACTATGGAATACTGTGCAGCCATAAAAAAGAATGAGTTCATGTCCTTTGCAGGGACATGGATGAAGTTGGAAACCATCATTCTCAGCAACCAGCACAGGAACAGAAAACCAAACACTGCATGTTCTCACTCATAAGTGGGAGTTGAACAATGAGAACACATGGACACAGGGAGGGGAACATCACACACTGGGGCCTGTTGGGAGTGGGGGAAAGGGGTGAGATAGCGTTAGGAGAAATACTTAATGTAGATGATGGGTTGACGGGTGCAGCAAAACACTATGGCACGTGTATACCTGTGTAACAACCCTGAACCTTCTGTACATGTATCCCAGAACTTAAAATATAATAATATAAAAAAAATTTTAAAAAGCACCTTCTTTGCCTTTTTATGCTTCTGATTTAGGATGTTAATGCTACTTAGTGTGATTGTACCAGTTGTGTGGTCTGTATTATTTTCTTTTGAATTTTGTGAAATACTCTAACTGAATGAGAACAAGAAAAGCAACAGCCCTCTCTCTGATTTTTCTCTAGAGAGACACCTAGTTTCAAATTCAAGCAGAACAGATGGTTCAGAGCCCTTGATGGTCACTGCCTATGCACTTTCTTTTAATGACTACTGTAAGTAAATGTCAAAATGTCTTGTTCATTCGGAGATTAAAATGGTTCTGCATAGTCAAGAAGCAGCTTGACTTAATAACTAAAACACCAAAAGCCTTATTCTACTTGGTAGAAGGATGCTTGTTCTCCAAAGGCCTGGGCTCAACTCCTGGGTCTGTGAATTCATAGTTAACGGGTTCTTAGGCTAGTCCTTCCACTCCTCTTAAATTGGATTTCCTTATCTGTAAAGAACCAAGCACAGTACTTCTCTGAAGTGTGGAAAGTGATAAGAATCAGATAAAAAATAATGAATTAAAGTAAAAACATAGTGTATCAAAATGTGTGGGTTTATGTTAAAGCAGAAATCACTACTAGAAAAAACTGATAAAATTAATGATCTAAGCATTTATCTTAAGGATATTGAAAAAGATAAGAAAATTAATAGAAGAAAAAAGCATAAGAATCAGAGCAAAAACCATTGAAACAGAAAACCAACAAAATAGAGATTATGAGAACCTAAAACTAATTCATTAAAAGGAGTAATAATATTGTCAAACCTCTAGCTAAGTCGATCAAGCAAAAATAAAGCAGAAATTAACCATATCAGTAATAAATGAAGGGACAGCTTTAGATCCTCCAGCCATTAAATGTTCAACAAGGGTATATAATAAACAACTTTATGAAGATAAATTTGTCAATATAATTTTGTCACACAAAATCATATAACTAAACAATTGCAATATTGATATAAGAGGAACTTTAAAATATGGGCAGTTCTATAAATGATTTTTAAAACCACTTAATTTGTATTAAGTGAATTGTCTTGGCGTCTATGTTGAAAATCAATTTTCAACATTCCAACATGAATGTGTTGGTTTATTTCTGAACTCTTAATTCTGTTCCGTGGATCTATATATCTATGCCAATAACATGCCTTGGTTACTGTTTCTTTGTAATAAGTTTTGAAATAGAAGTGTGAATCCTACTTTGTTCTTCTTTTTCAAGAATGTTTTAGCTGTTTCACATGAATTTGAGAATAGGCCGTCTCACTATAGTAAAAAAAATAAATAAATAAAAAGCTGTTAAATTTTTTATAGGGATTGTATTGAATCTGTAGGTCATTTTTTGGTAACTGACGTCTTAACAATATTGTCTTCCTACTTATGAACATGGAATGTCTTTTCACTTAGTAAGATCTTTAATTTCTTTCATCATTGTTTTCTAGTTTTCAATGTACAAGAATTACACTTCTTTTGTTAAATATACCCAAAGTAGTTTATTGTTTATGATACTATTTTAAAAAGTATTATTTTGTTAAATTTATTTTTTATTGTTCATTGCTAATATATAGAAATATAACTAATTTCTTTATATTGATGAGGAATCCTGAATTTGCTTATTACTTCTAATAGTTTGTGTGTGTGTGTGTGTGTGTGTGTGTGTGTGTGTGTGTGTATGCATGCATGTTGATGCATTAGAATTTTCTAGGTACAAGCTTATGTAATCTGCAAATAATCTACACAGAGATAGTTTTATTTTTTTCTTTCAAAACTGTATGCCTTTTATTTTTTCTTCTTACCTAATTGCCCTGGCTAGAATTTCCAGTACAATGTTTTATAAATGGTGAGAGCAGACGTCCTTGTCCTGTTCTTGGTGGACATAAGCATTCAGTCTTTCACCATTTCGTGTGGTTAGCTATGGGTTTAGGATAGATGGTCATTATCAGGTTGAGCAAGTTTCCTTCTATTCCTGGTTTGTTGAGTGCTTTTGTCAGGAATAGGTGTTGATTTGTCAAATGCTTTTTATGTGCATATTGACATGATCTTATGGTTTTTGCCCTTTATTCCATTAATATGGTATATTACATTGTTTGATTTTCATACATTGAGCTAACCTTGCATTTTTGGGGTAAATATCACTTGATCATTTTATATAATATTTTTTATATGTTGTTCAGTTCAGTTTTCTAGTATTTTGTTTATGACTTTTTTGGGGGATGGTCTTTTCACAAGGCATATTGTTTTGTTGTTTTCTTTTCTTGTGATGTCGTTGGTATGAGGATCAGGGTAATGCTGGCTTCATCGAATGAGTTGTGAATGTTATCTTTTCTGTTTTTTGGAGGAGTTTGTCAATGATTGTGGTTAAGTCTATTTATTTATTATTTATTTCTTTGTTGAGACAAAGCCTGTCTCTATTGCCCAGGCTGGAGTGCAGTGGTGCCATCTCCACTTCCGCGCACTGCAACCTCCTCCTCCCAGGCTCAAGGCATCCTCCCATCTCAGCCTCCTGACTAGCTGGGACTACAGGCATGCAACACTATGCCCGGCTTTTGGTATCTTTTGTAGAGACAGGGTTTTGCCATCTTGTCTCAAACTCATGAGCTCAAGCAATCCCCCTGTCATGGCCTCCCAAAATGCTGGGATTATAGGCATGAGCTATCGCCTGTGGCCAAGTCTACATTGAACATTTGGTAGTCTTTTGTCAGTAAAGCCATCTGGATCTGAATTTTCCTTTGTGGAGAATTTTTGGATTAGCAACTCAATTTCTTTACTTGTTACAATTTTATTTAAATTTCCTATTTCTTTTTGAGTCAATTTTGGCATTTCTTTTTTTGTAGGACTTCGTTCATTTCATCTAGATTTTCTAATTTGTTGGCATACGATTACTCAGTATTCCTTTAAAATCCTTTATATTTTTATTAGCTTTGGAGAAGGGTCTTTTCTTTCATTTTTGATTTTAGTTATTCATGTTTTCTTGGCTGTTGTTCTTGGTCAGTGTAGCTAATGGTTTGACAATTTTGTTGATATTTTTCGATGAGCCAACTTTTGCATTTGTGTTTTCCATTGTTTCCGTTCTTTCATTAATTTTCACTCTAATCTTTTGTTTGTGCTTTAGGTGTAGATTACTCTTCTTTTTCTAGTTTCTTAAGGTGGAAGGCTAGGGTATTGATGTGAGAGCTTTCTTTTTAAAACACACAGTCATTTATAGGTATAAATTTTCCTTTAAACATTGGCTTTGTTACATTTCATAAGTTTTGTATATTGTATTTTTGTTTTCTTTCATTTCGAAATATTTTCTAATTTTTCTTGGGTGTTCTTCATTAACCTTCTGGTTATTTAGTAGTGTGTTGTTTAATTTGCACACATTTGTGAATTTTCCAAGTTTTCTTTTCTCATTGGCTTCTAATTTAATTTTGTTACAGTCAGAGAAAACACTTTATAAGATTTTAATTCTTTCTAATTTATTAAGGCTTGTCTTATGGCCAAGCAAACAGACTATTCTATAGAATATTTCATGTTCACTTGAGAAGAAAGTGCACTGTACTGTTGTTTGGTGGTATCTACTAGATTTTAGTCTTTCTATATTTTTAATTTTTTAAATGAGTGCTATAAGGATAACTATACACATATCCAATTAATTATAACCTATTTAATATCATTAGTTAATATAACAGTTAATATAAAATGTAGAAATATTCAATTCACATAGCTTTTTTTTAAAATTTCCCCCACCACTGAACTTTACACTTCAGTTGTCATATTTATTACATTGACATATGTTGAAAATTCCAGATGACAACATTGTAGTTTTTGCTTTAAACAATTATATGTAATTTAAAGTATTTTAGGGGAAAATAATCTTTTATATTTACCCAATTATTTAACTTTTCTGGCTTTTTTCCTTTCTTTGTGAAAACTCAAGTTTCCCCCTTTATTTTTGCCTTTAGCCTGAAGACCTTACTTTAGCATTTCTTGTAGAACAAGTCTGTTGGCAACAACTTCTCTTAATTTTTCTTCATCTGCAACTATCTTAAATTTGCCTTTATTTCTGTAGAATGTTTTTGTTATATATAGAATTCTATATTGATAGTTCTTTTATGTCAGCACTCTAAAAATGTTTTTTACTATTTTCTGGTCTCCATAATTTCTACACATCAGACACTACAAACCGTGAGCACGCAAGCAACATACTGGTAGAAAATACCCACAGTACTGATTTCTGAAAATAAACTTGTATCCAAGTTATATAAAAAATTTCAACAACTCAGTAATAAAAATACAAATAATAATACAGTTTGGTGAAAAATTTTGAATACATTTTAAATAAAGACATATTACACATAACAAATAAGTAAATGTGTTCAACATCATTAGATATTTAATGAAATACAAATTAAAACCAAATGAATAACTAAAATGGAAAGAAATGAAAAAGCAAAATATTGGCAAGGGTGTGGAATGAAACTCTGAACCTTTGTTTATAGAAGTATAAAATGGCACATACACTTTGGAAAACTTTTAGTTTATTTTAAATTTAAATATATATTTGCCCATGACCCTTCAATTTTACTGATAGGTATTCCCCTGAGAGAAATAAAACCATATGATTACATATAGATTGGAAAAACATTGTTCATAGTAACTTTGTTGATCCAAGTCACAAACTGAAAACCAAGTAAATGTTCGTAAGCAGGAAATGATTTAACAAATTATGGTATATTAATGAAATAAAAATTTATTCAACTACTGAGACACACTATTCTCAAAAGCATGATGCTGAGTATCCTTTTGATCAAACAAAAACGTATTTAACTTACAATTATATTTGCATGAGGTTCTGAATCAAGCAAAACTAATATATGGGGATAGACATTAGAAACTTGGTTGTCTTTGCCAATCCAACAGAAATACAAAAGATTTTCAGATATTATTTTGCACACTTCTATGCACACAAACCAGGAAATCTAGAAGACATGGAAAAATTCCTGGAGACACACAAATTCCCAAGATAGAATCAGAAAGAAATTAAAAACCTTAACAAATCAATAACAAGTTCCAAAATGGAATCAGTGATAAAACACAAACCAACGAAAAAAAGCCCCAAACCAGACAGACTCACAGCCGAATTCTACCACACACACAAAGAAGAGCTGTAGGCCAAGCACGCTGGCTCATGCCAACCCTTTTGGAGGCTAAGGCAGGAGGATTGCTTGAGCCCAGTATTTCAAGACTAGTCTTGGCAATACATTGAAACCGTGTCGCCATAAAAAACAATTAAAAATCAGTTGGGCATGGTGGCACAAGTAACTGTAGTCTCAGATACTTAGGAGGTTAAGGCAGGAAGATTGCTTGGATCCAGGAGGTCAAGGCTACAGTGAGCCCTGATTGTGCCACTGCACTCCATCCTGTGTGACACAGCAAGACTCTGTCTTAAAAAAAAAATAAAATCGCAGAAGAGCTAGTATAAATCCTACTGACAGTATTCCAAAAATAGAGGAGGAGAGACTCCCACCTAACATTATGTGAAGTCAGCATCATCCTGATACCAAAAGCTGGAAGACACATGACATAAAAAGGAAACTTTAGACTAGTATCACCGATAAGCATAGATGCAAAAGTTCTTAACAAAATACTAGCAAACCAAATCCAGCAGCATACCATGATCAAATAGGCAACATTCCTATGATTCAAAGTTGGTTCAACATATGCAAATCAACAATTGTAATTCCCCATATATAGAGAATTTAAGACAAAAGCCATATGATTATCTAAATAAACCCAGAAAATGTTTTCAATAAAATCCAACATTCTTGTATGATAAAAACCCTCAAGAAACTACACATCAAAGGAACATACCTCATAATTATATGAGCCATCTATGAAAAACCCACAGCCAACATCATACTGAGTGAACAAAAGCTGGAAACATTCCCCTTGAGCATTGGAACAAGACAAGGATGCCCACTCTCACCACTGTTATTCAACATAGTGCAGGAACTGCTAGCCAGAGAAATCAGGCAAGATAAGGAAATAAAAGGCATCCACATAGGAAAAGAAGTCAAACTGTCTCTCTCCACTGCCGATATGATTCTATATCTAGAAAACACAGATGACTCCATCAGAAGGCTTCTAGAGCTGCTAAACTACTACAGTAAAGTTTCATGATACAAAATCAATGCGTAAAAATGCATAGCATTTTTTAATTATACTTTAAGTTTTGGGATACGTGTATAGAACATGTTGGTTTGTTACATAGGTACACATGTGTCATGGTGGTTTGCTGTACCCGTCAACCCGTCGTCTACATGAAGTCTTTCTCCCAATGCTATCCCTCCCCTTGCCCCCCCACACCCCCACAAGCCCCAGTGTGTGATGTTCCCTTCCTTGTGCCCATGTGTTCTCATTGTTCAGCTCCCACTTATGAGTGAGAACATGTGGTGTTTGGTTTTCTGTTCCTGTGTTAGCTTACTGAGAATGACGGTTTCCAACTTCATCCATGTCCCTGCAAAGGACATAAACTCATTCTTTTTTTATGGCTGCATAGTATTCCATGGTGTATATGTGCCACATTTTCTTTATCCAGTCTGTCATTGATGGGCATTTGGGTTGGTTCCAAGTCTTTGCTATTGTGAATAGTGCTGCAGTAAACATACATGTTCATGTGTCTTTATAGTAGAATGATTTATAATCCTTTTGGTGTATACCCAGTAATGGGGTTGCTGGGTCAAATGGTATTTCTGGTTCTAGATCCTTGAGGAATCACCACACTGTCTTCCACAATGGTTAAACTAATTTACACTCCCACCAACAGTGTAAAAGTGTTCCTATTTCTCCACATCCTCTCCAGCATCCGTTGTTTCCTGACTTTTTAATGAACATCTTTCTAACTGGCATGAGATGGTATTTCATTGTGGTTTTGATTTGCATTTCTCTAATGACCAGTGATGATGAGCTTTTATTCATATGTTTTTGGCCACATAAATGTCTTCTTTTGAGAAGTGTCTGTTCTAATCTATCCATCTAAAAAAGGGCTAATATGCAGAATCTACAAGGACCTTAAAGAAATTTTCAAGAAAAAAAACAAACAACCCCATCAAAAATTGGGCAAAGAATATGAACAATAGCATATTTATACATCAAAAATGTTGAAGCTGAGTGCCAAGTTAAGAATGTAATCTCATTTACAATAGCCACACACGCACACACACACACCCCTAGGAATACAGCTAGCTGTTAAAGGATGTTAAAGATCTTCTGTAAAGAGAATTACAAAATAGGGTTAAAATAAATCAGAGAAGGAACAAATAAATAGAAAAACATCCCATGCTTATGGATTGGAAGAATGAACATCATTAAAATGGTCATGCTGCCCAAAGCAATCTACATATTTGATGCTATTCCTATCAAATTACTAATGTCATTCTTCAAGTAATTAAAAAAATCTTCTAAAATTAATAGAACCAAAAAGAGACCAAGAGACCAAGTAGCCAAAGCATTTCTAAGCAAAAAGAGCAAAGCTTTGAAGTTATCCACTTCAAAGTATACTACAGGGCTACAATTATCAAAACATCACAGTACTAGTACAAAAACAGACATATAAATCAATGAAACAGAATAGAAAGCCCAGAAATAAAGCCACACAGCTAAAACTAGCAGATCTCTGACAACAATGACAAAAATAAGCAATGGGGAAAAGACTTCATATTAAATAAATCATGCTGGAATAACTGGCTATCCATATACAGAAGAATGAAGCTGGACTCCTACCTCTTACCATATACAAAAATCAACTTAAGATGGATTAAAGACTTAAATGCAAGACTTCAAATTATAAACATCCTAGAAGAAAAACTAGAAAATACCCTTCTTGACATTGCCCTTGGCAAATAATTTATGGCTAAGTCCTCAAAAGCAACTGCAACATAAACAAAAATTGACAAATAACATCTAATTAAACTGAAGAGCTTCTGCACAGCAAAAGAAACTATCAAGGGAGAAAATAGACAACCTACAGAATAGGAGAATATATTTGCAAACTATGCATCTGACAAAGATATATTATCCAGAATCTATAAGGAACTTAAACAAATCAACAAGTAAACAACAACAACAATGAACATTAAAAAGTAGGCTAAGGACATGAACAGACACTTCTCAAAAGAAGAAATACAGGAGAAAAACAAACATGAATAAATGCTCGTCATCACTAATCATCAGAGAAATGAAAACCAAAATCACAGTGTGATGTCATCTCACACCTGTCAGAATGACTTCTGTTAAAAACTCAAAAAAAACAACAGATATTAGTGAGGCTACAGAGAAAAAGGGAACACATACAATGCTGGTAGGAATGTAAATTTGTTCAGCCACTATGGAGAGCAGTTTGGAGATTTCTCAAAGAACTGAGAGTTGAACTACCATTTGATCCAGCAATCTGACTACTGGATATATGCCCAAAGGAAAATAAATTGTTCTATCAAAAATACACATGTACTTACATGTTCAACACAGCAGTGTTCAATGTTTCAAAGACATGGAATCAACCAAGGTGCACATCAACAGTGGACTGGATAAAGAAAATGTTATACATATACAGAATGGAATACCACACAGCCGTAAAAAGACCAAAATCATGTCCCTCACAACAACATGGTTGCAGCTGGAAATGATTACCCTAAGTGAAATAAGGCAGAAGTAGAAAAACAAATACTATATATTCTCACTTATTAGTGGGAGCTAAAACACTGGGTACTCATCATCATAAAAATGGGAACAATAGACACTGGGGAATTTAAGATGAGGGAGAAAGGGAGCAAGGATTGAAAAAAACTACTTATTGGGTACCATACTCGCTACCTGGGTTAGAGATCCATTCGTACCCAAAACCTCAGCATCATGCAACATACCTTTGTTACAAAACTGCTCATGTACACCCTACTCTAAAATTAAAGTTGAAAAAAAGTCTCTAATAGAAGAAAACAAACTTGGTTGTCTTTAGAGAGGGTTTGAGGGACGTGAGGAAATTTTGATATTAGTGTTGGTTATGTGATTGTAATTGCCAAAACTAATTACCTGTATATTTTAGGTTTTACATGTTACTGTATTTAACTTATGCAACAAATTTTAAATAGCAAAAGACATAAAAATGCAATCAAAAACTATACACAAAGAGAAGTTTTAAAAATTGATGAGTTTTAATTTAACAATAGCTGAGGTTAATTTGAAAGAAGATGTATTCTGAAAACAAACATTTCACTTAGAAATCCAAACATATCTATGTGATCTAGTTACTCCAGATAGGTAAGTCATACAAAGCTTGGTTTCTTAGATATGGTATGTTCAGGTGCCCTTAACAAACTCCAATCTAAGCAGCACATAAGCAACACAACATTGGGTGTAAGACAGCTTCTAGTTTTGGACTTGCAGGTATAAGAGAAATAGAAGAGATATAAGAGAAGTGATTTATCAGCAGCCTGTGAAGCTTTCCTTCCACTGGTGCCAATCCTTTCAAATGCTGCTCAATAAGTCCAGCATGAAGATGTAGAAGAAAGGCATCCATTTATCAAAGAAAGAAAAATCTAAAAGCAATAGAAGTGCTTGCCATTTTAAGTTTACTTATGTTAAATTAAGTTTAATCTAAAGTTGCCTTCTTACATATTTTAGGTTCAGCCTAAAGGTTTCTCTGTACATAGTGAATCATAATCTAATCGGATGTGTAAACGGACTGTAACCTACACTTATAACAAGTAGCTAAGTCTCAGCCAATCACAGCAGCCATAGTTCAACCACTCACAGGCAGCCAACTGCAAACTGTGTTCAAATAAGACAAATGCTGACCTATTTCGTTTTCTGTACCTCACTTTCCTCTTTCTGTCCATAAATCATTTTCTCTTTCTCTCCATAAATCCTCTCTATGTGGCACCAGTGGAGTTGTTTTGAAATTCTGGTTGGAATAGTGTATCGGGGGATGGTGCTTAATTTGTTAATTGTTCTTTGATCAATTAAATTCTGATTAATTTGGCTTAAGTTTTTATTTTAACATTTATACTTCAGTGTCCGAATTGTTTAATTAGTAAGACTCTATCAATCTATCTATCTACCTATCATCTTTCTAATGCACCTTATATATACCTTATATCTAATAGATACATTAGATATTTAGGTAGTATATAAAATATAATCATACGTGTGCAGAGAGGATGAGGGAGAGAGTAGGTTAATGCAATAATAGTAATACAGACAGAGACTTCTATATAATTATCTTAATATGTTTCTATTTTCTTCCTCATTCCCTGTTTTCTAGCAGTTTCAACACACTCTTTTATGTCTACTTCGATCTCCGATCGGCCCAGCCACACCATGAGAACAGCTCTCTTGAAGGTCACCAATGCCCATCATTTGGCTGTATCTAGTGGGTACTTTTTACTGTCTAATGATAACAACCTCTTTCTTAAAGTACCTTACTTTTTGATTTCTGTAGCTCTAGTGTTTCATAATATTCCGCCTCCATTTGGGTAAGTTTTTTCTAACTGCTTTTTGGGCACATCTGCCTCTACCTAATCTTTAAATACTGGTGTTGTTCAAGCCTAAGTCCTAAACTCTGTGTTCTTCTTGTTCCATAATTGCCTCTTGAGAAACATCACTGATCTATGTCTTGGTGCTTCTCAAGTTCATATTTTCTTCTGGATTTTTTTTTCTGAAAGTCAGACATATATATCTAATTTTCTACAAAAATTTCAGCATGACTGTCTCACAGATGCCCCATTCTTCATACATTCACAACTGAGTTCATCATCTTTGTGGTGGCAACACCTCAATCTACTTCTCCTTATCTCAATTACTGTCACATCTGCCTATGTCATCTAAGACTACTCTCTTGCCGAACTGTCCATAAACCTCATAAATCCCTCTGACGTCATCTACTCCAAGGTACTGTCATCATCTGGATACCTTTTAACTAGTCACCAACCCTTTCTCTGTATAAACTGATATTTTAAAAATTATCATACTATAGTATATGTTTTTCCTGGAAATCTATATTCCTCACCTGTGAAATCCTTGAGAAGAGGACCTGTGTCTTCCATATATGTATTTCCAGGGATTGGCCATAGCGGGGACTCAATAAACGTATTAGCGGGGACTTAACACATTAGCTAGTAGATATATTACTTCATTTTGTAAGTAAAGAAGCTAGGCTTAAGAAAGTCAGATGATTTTCTGAATATCTGTTGTTAGAAATCAACACCATTTAACTTTTCACTATACCTCATTCCTTCTTCTTGGCCCTGGATACTTAAATTAAAAGTAATTCCCAAGGTTTCTAGCACCAGAATCTCTACTAGTCAGTGTCTTCTGTGATGGTCACAGGCAATAAAATTACCAGATTATAGTTTTGTCTACCTTCTTTCACCTTTTATCACTTTGAGTGGAAACTCTAATAATATATTTGGAACTAAAAGTAAGATAAAAAGGAGAAGAGTAAAAAATAATCTTGTATACTTTGCTGATGGAATAGCAAACCTGATATAATTGAGAACAGCCTGGGTTTTTAACATGTCTCAAATCTCCATGAATCAGGAGGCATTTGCACTTGTATGAGTAAAAATGTCAGGAAATGATTTTGAAAGGCTCTGTTTGAGGGTGAAATGTTTCTGCATCTGAAATCCATTTTACTGAGCAAAGTACAGTAGTTACGAAGGCTAAGAGGTTTTCATTTCCATAATTTCATCTTTTTTTTTTCAAAAAGAAGTAGAAAAATCCAAGCTTATAAATTTGGACCTGCACAGCTTAGCAAGAAATATATTTTAAATAATTGTTCCAACTGGCTTAACAAGGAAAATAGAAAACTATATGTGAGGTGTCCCATGAAGCTTCATCTAGTCTCTTAGCTGGATAGTTCGAACAGTCTTTGAATTTTCTATGTTGTATAGCATTCAAAACTTGAGGTAAGCTCCTTTTGCTTTCTGGATTCCTGAGAACAGCAAAAGATCCAGTTCATTCATTGAATTCATTCAATAAAACTTTATTGAGCATCTTCTATGTATCAAGGAATTTTCTAGAAATTAGGCAAAAATCCCTGCCTTTATGGAGTTAATAGTCATGAAGAGGTAGGCTGACAATAAATAATGAAGAAATAAAGACTATTTGATCTTTGTAAGTGGAGAAAAATAAAGCAGAGGATTATGATAGACAACCTTTGGGTTACAAGCGAACTGGGTAACATTTTAAATAAAATGATCAGAAAAGACTTCACTGAGATACTTGAGCAAAGAACCAAAGGAAGTGAGGTGGTGAAAAGTACAACCTATGAAATACCTAATAGGCAACTTGGAGGACACTGTAAAATAACTGGCTAATACTTTCAAAATTTCAAAGTCTTGAAAGACAGGGAAAGACAGGGAAAGTTCTTGAGGAACTGTCAAGAATGGAGGAGACTAAGGAGACAGGGCAACTAAATACAATTTGAAAACCTGGATTGATTTCTGGAATGGAAGACAGGGGGTCTTAGTTTATGAACTGGTGAAATCCAAAGAACATCTGCAGTTCAGTTATAGTATTACACCAATATTAATGTCTGAGTTTCGATAATTGTACCAGGATTATCTAAGATATTAATATTAAGGGAAGCTAGGCGAAGGATATATGGCAACTGTATACTATTTTTGTGGCTCTTCTGTAAGTCCATAATTATCTCAAAATGAAAAGTATAAGTAAATGTACATACTATGAGTCTTCTGAAGAGAGGGAATAGCTAGTGCAAAGGTCTATAACTTGTTAAAAAAAAAATCAGAGATGCAGTGTAGCTGGAGCCCAGTGAGTGGTGGGGGAAGATAGCAGAAGGTATAATTGGGGCAGGAGTGAATAAGGCTCTTCAGGCCATTGCAAAGGACTTTGATTTGTACTCTTGGCTACACAGAAACCATTAGAACTTTTTGAGCCAAGGAATGCCATGATCTGACTGAGATAGAAGAATCATTCTGGCTGCTGTGAAAATGGCAGGAAATCAGGGAGAAGTGATGGTAGCTTGGATTAGGGTGGAGCAGTGAAGATAAATTACAGTTCTCAGTAAAACTATAAAATCTTTGATTTTGTTTTCCCACTTCTCTGGCTTACCACTTCTATCTTCTTCCATCTTGTCAATTCATGTCTGTAATGTAGGGGTGGGAGTGTATTGAATTGAGCAGTCTCTAGGTTTCTTCTAATTCTAAATAAATAGGTCTCCAGTACTCATAACACAAGTTTTTTTTTTTCCTTCTAAAAAAATATGATCAAATCATTGACTCTATGGTATTACAATTTGATATATCCCTCTTCCTAGGAAACAAGGGGCTACCAGGGAAAAAGTAGCATATACTTGAAAGAATGAAGAGCTAACTTTGTCTGATACATCAGGGAGAGAAACAGATTTGTGTGTATGGCTTTCACGGCACTTCTTGCCACCCCCTATTCCATAGGGTCTCCGCTAGTTTACTCAATGTGCATTTGTGAAGTGCACCACTATGCTCTCCCTTAAAAAGACTGGTGACACCTGGGCTGGGCACAGTGTCTCATGCCTGTAATCCCAACACTTTGGGAAGCCAAGGCGGGCAGATCACTTGAGGTCAGGAGTTTGAGACCAATCTGGCCAATGTGGTGAAAGCCCGTTTCTACTAAAAGTACAAAAATTAGCTGGGTGTGGTGGTGGGCACCTGTAATCACAGCTACTTGGGAGGCTGAGGCAGGAGAATTGCTTGAACCCAGGAGGTGGAGTTTTCAGTGAGCCGAGATCGCACCATTGTACTCCAGCCTGGGTGACGGAGCAAAAAAAAAAAAATAAAGATTGATAACACCCTCAATATCCACCACATGTGCTGAGTGAAAAACTTGCTCTTCCTAGATAGCTCCGACAATGATCGTATATTGGGTTACCAGGGCCTGTTCAATTCTGCTCAAAGTGGGACTTCTCCAAAGGGCCATACTTCCCGGGGAGCACTCTTTGGGGCCAGTTCAGTCTTAGACCTGCTTGTTATCTCAGGCAACCCTGCTCAATCTTGTTCCTTCTTTCCCTGTTCAATCCTACCTCCTCCTCCTTTCACTGTTTACTCTTATACCCTCTCCCTACAATCAACCTCTTGCACCCCCAGTTCTGGTTCAGTGTATGCTTCCTGGAAAAGCTAACATACTCAGCTTATTCTTAAAATCAATCTTATCTTAGCTCTACCTCATCTGCCTTTTCCAGTATTTTATGCTTAGGCTATTATGAAATTTCCGGCACATGTAGATAATAAATTCATGGGCCCTAGTTCCAGTTTTTCTACAGGTGTTGTGTGTGACAGGACAGTGTGATAGGACATTTCCTTAGAAAACATCCATCTCTGTGTCCTTTCCATACTCCTGTCCAGAGGAGACCAAGCCTAACACCTCCACACCTCTGGAAGCATAATTCGGTCTGACAATAGATGGAACCCATTAATAACCATGTTGAGTTGCTTTCCTTAAACAAACAAATTTGGCAGCAGAGGCTCTGCTGGCCGAATTGTAATAGACCAGTCACTGCTGAATTGGACAGTGATAAAGCAAAAAGGTCATAACCAAACATTTTAGGGCATAGGTCGGCAACATTTTTCCAGACAAAAAGCCAGATAGTAAATATTTTTGGCTTTGTGGTTCACATACAGTTTCTGTCACATGTTCTTCTTTGTTAATTTTCAAAACACTTTTAAAATATAAAATCTCTTCTTAGTTTGAGGTCCATACAAAACCAGATATAGCCATTGGATCATAGTTTGATGACCCCTGTTCCAGATAAGAGTTCTTTTTAGGCATAAAATATCCTGAGCAAGCACAAAAACAAACAGGCATTGCATCTTCTTTATATTTAATGTAAACTCTTGGTTTCACCTGCACTATTCCCTGAGCTGGCAGGGCTTTTGTTTGTTGTATGTGGGTCTTGTTCCCAAGAATACCCTAACGAACTGGTTTCCAAATTGTTTCTTGGGAACTTCACAGAGTGCCTTAGTGGTTAATCAGGGAAGAATCAGATAAGAATCATGCACGCCCACACCCACAACCTGCAACAATCCTGAGCACTGTTCTACAAATGCACTATATGGGGTTCCTATCCCACACAACCTATTATTTTCCTTCCCTCTCTTCTTTTCAAAACAATATATTCTTTTAAATCAAGAGTTTAAAAATCTCTGCGTAAGAGAGAAACTACTGTGTAAGAGACGGGCAAGTTGCTGAGGTAGCCAGATTAAAAAAAAGCAAAATGCAAAGCAAATGGGTGGGCCCTGGAATCAGGGTCACCTGGTTTCTAATTTAGACCATTTTCCATTAGTGGCTGAAACAATTCACTTACTTTCCCTGTGGGTCAGTTTCCTCATCTCCTTTTGGGGATTATTATATTATTCTCACCTTCTAGCTTATATATGAGGAATGAACAAGTCAACTTATATAAAAATTCTTATTAGAGTACTTGGTTCATAGTAGATACTTCTCTATTAGGTACCATTTGGTGACCTGTATAATACCCAGAACATGTACCCTCCCCAACTCACAACTATAGCATATGCATTTTCTATTCATAAGCAAAGCTAAAAAGACAAGCAGTGAGCCAAAATGATTTGAAAGCCCCCAAATTTTCATCATTTACACGTATTTTTCCACATCTCTCATGGGTCTCATATTCTCATGATCAGAAGCACTTGTGATTACCTACTGCTTGTTGAAGGGGTAGGGGCAAAGACGCACACTTTCAGCCTTCTCTTTCTTCTGCAATATATCCATGAAGGATCCCCACATAAAGGCATTAGGATCTCTGAAGTCCTTTGATAAGCGAGTGTTGTGCCAAATTCCTATCAACTCCAATGGAGATGGCACCAGATTTGAGAGGACTAAGAAGAAATTCAGGGCCAGCAAACAAGACATGGGGTTTTATTGGAAGCTTACATACAGGGGAGACAGCCCAGTGGCCACAGGCTGGACAGGAGAACCATAATTGCTTGCAAAAGGCATGCAGTTTATATGTCATTTTCACTTAGCACCTTCCCTCTAACAAACTCCACCTAACAACCTTCATTCAACCCAAAACTCAGAACCTTGATCCTCTGTACAGTCGGTGTTCCACAGGACAGACAGGAAGCTCAGATGTTTTTCATAGGCAAGGAACGAATCTGCAGGTTGGCCACTGCTGTATTCCCTAGCTTGAAACACACATTCTGGTGCATTTGCCATACAGGGTAGTTCTCCGGATATGCTTAAGTTATTGCTAGCAAGTGCAGTTACCCTAGAGCATGAGTATCCCAATAACAACAAACACATTTATCCGTGAGAGCCACTGCTATGTTTGTAGAGTTTTGTTCTTTGTATAAATCTATGGGCCTCATTTTTTTTCTCATCTGATAAAGATGATAAAGTACTCCATTCTCTGGCTTTAAATTTTTGTCTGCCAAATCTGAAAGGTACATAGGACTAATCAGTCTGGACTGAACTCGGAGATCTGCTTGTAGAATGCAGTTTGTTTGGTAAACCACCTTAATCAAGAAGAAGTATAGACAAGGACATAAATCTAACTGATTCCTAAATACATAGAAGGGCTTACAGCAGGAGAGACAGAGGACGATACTTAATATATTAGCCTGTTCTCAGACTGCTAAGACATTTCCAAGACTGGATAATTTATAAAGAAAAAAAGTAACTAGAATTCCATGAATTCTCTAAAGATTCTGGATCATTGAAGTTCTGCTGTGGATGAGGAGCATGAAGATAAGAGCTATCCCTCCAACATGATTCCTTTTCAGCCTTTCAATTGGAATTTTATAAGGGTAAAGTGAGATATGAGTTTATGTAAAATACATAACCCATGACTACACTCAACTAGGCACTTAATATTCCTTTCATTCTCAAATTCTTTCATTGCTACAAGTTTTTAGTCACTAGTGATCTCTAGCAAGCAAGACTACCATAAATGCAGAGACCCAAGATGACTATATCCCAAAATAATCTAGAATGTCATGAGCAGTGAGTCTGTCAAGACTGAACACATTTTGTACTTAAGATGTTTCTGTTAAATATGCTAGTATTTTAGTGCCATTTAGGTATGAGCATAACTGTTAAAAAATGTGGAATGCCAAAGTTTTACAGCTCTATAAATGTACATTCTATGGGACGAATACTCTGATAAATTTTGGTGGAAAAGTATGGTTAGCATTTGCTGCTTGAAGACACCATTTTAGTCAAAAGAGAGCTACTTGATTAAGTCATCTCATCAGAACCTCTTGGGAGTTTTGTGTCTTCTTGTTGACCCTCACAACAATGCTGCACTTCTTATTTACCATTAAAGAGCTTTTTAGGTATCTTTTCCCATCCATATCTCTGTGTTTAATTTTTAATTTGAACCATCGTACCACTAGCCAGAGGGTGAATCTTAAATACTGCCTTTTTTTTTTTTTTTTTTTACTTTTTAATATTATACTTTAGGTTTTAGGGTACATGTGCACAATGTGCAGGTTTGTTACGTATGTATCCATGTTCCATGTTGTTTTGCTGCACCCATTAACTCGTCATTTAGTACTAGGTATATCTCCTAATGCTGTCCCTCCCCCCTCCCCCAACCCCACAACAGTCCCCGGAGTGTGATGTTCCCCTTCCTGTGTCCATGAGTTTTCATTGTTCAATTCCCACCTATGAGTGAGAACATGCAGTGTTTGGTTTTTTGTCCTTGTGATAGTTTACTGAGAATGATGTTTTCCAGTTTCATCCAAGTCCCTACAAAGGACATGAACTCATCATTTTTTATGGCTGCATAGTATTCCCTGGTGTATATGTGCCACATTTTCTTAATCCAGTCTATCGTTGTTGGACATTTGGGTTGGTTCCAACTTTTTGCTATTGTGTATAGTGCCGCAATAAACATACGTGTGCATGTGTCTTTATAGCAGCATGATTTATAGTCCTTTGGGTATATACCCAGTAATGGGATGGCTGGGTCAAATGTTATTTCTAGTTCTAGATCCCTGAGGAATCGCCACACTGACTTACATAACGTTTGAACTAGTTTACAGTCCCACCAACAGTGTAAAAGTGTTCCTATTTCTCCACATCCTCTCCAGCACCTGTTGTTTCCTGACTTTTTAATGATGGCCATTCTAACTGGTGTGAGATGGTATCTCACTGTGGTTTTGATTTGCATTTCTCTGATGGCCAGTGATGATGAGCATTTTTTCATGTGTTTTTTGGCTGCATAAATGTCTTCTTTTGAGAAGTGTCTGTTCATGTCCTTCGCCCACTTTTTGATGGGGTTGTTTGTTTTTTTCTTGTAAATTTGTTTGAGTTCATTGTAGATTCTGGATATTAGCCCTTTGTCAGATGAGTGGGTTGCAAAAATTTTCTCCCATTCTGTAGGTTGCCTGTTCACTCTGATGGTAGTTTCTTTTGCTGTGCAGAAGCCCTTTAGTTTAATTAGATCCCATTTGTCAATTTTGGCTTTTGTTGCCATTGCTTTTGGTGTTTTAGACATGAAGTCCTTGCCCACGCCTATCCAGCAGCACATCAAAAAGCTTATACACCGTGATCAAGTGGGCTTCATCCCTGGGATGCAAGGCTGGTTCAACATACGCAAATCAATAAATGTAATCCAGCATGTAAACAGAACCAAAGACAAAAACCACATGATTATCTCAATAGATGCAGAAAAGGCCTTTGACAAAATTCAACAACCCTTCATGCTAAAATCTCTCAATAAATTAGGTATTGATGGGACGTATCTCAAAATAATAAGAGCTATCTATGACAAACCCACAGCCAATATCATACTGAATGGGCAAAAACTGGAAGCATTCCCTTTGAAAACTGGCACAAGACAGGGATGCCCTCTCTCACCACTCCTATTCAACATAGTCCTGGAAGTTCTGGCCAGAGCAATCAGGCAGGAGAAGGAAATAAAGGGTATTCAGTTAGGAAAAGAGGAAGTCAAATTGTCCCTGTTTGCAGATGACATGATTGTATATCTAGAAAACCCCATCGTCTCAGCCCAAAATCTCCTTAAGCTGATTAGCAACTTCAGCAGTCTCAGGATACAAAATCAATGTACAAAAATCACAAGCATTCTTGTACACCAATCACAGACAAACAGAGAGCCAAATCATGAGTGAACTCCCATTCACAATTGCTTCAAAGAGAATAAAATACCTAGGAATCCAACTTACAAGGGATGCGAAGGACCTCTTCAAGGAGAACTGCAAACCACTGCTCAATGAAATAAAAGAGGATACAAACAAATGGAAGAACATTCCATGCTCTTGGGTTGGAAGAATCAATATTGTGAAAATGGCCATACTGCCCAAGGTAATTTATAGATTCAATGCCATCCCCATCAAGCTACCAATGACTTTCTTCACAGAACTGGAAAAAACTACTTTAGAGTTCGTATGGAACCAAAAAAGAGCCCGCATCACCAAGTCAATCCTAAGCCAAAAGAACAAAGCTGGAGGCATCACGCTACCTGACTTCAAACTATACTACAAGGCTACAGTAACCAAAACAGTATGGTACTGGTACCACAACAGAGACATAGATCAATGGAACAGAACAGAGCCCTCAGAAATGATGCTGCATATCTACAACTATCTGATCTTTGACAAACCTGACAAAAACAAGAAATGGGGAAAGGATTCCCTATTTAATAAATGGTGCTGTGAAAACTGACTAGCCATATGTGGAAAGCTGAAAGTGGATCCCTTCCTTACACCTTATACAAAAATTAATTCGAGATGGATTAAAGACTTAAATATTAGACCTAAAACCATTAAAATCCTACAAGAAAACCTAGGCAATACCATTCAGGACATAGGCGTGGGCAATACTGCCTTTTAAGAGTATGCCCTGCCCCATCTCTTCATGGTTACTTTCTCATTGCTGCCTGGGGTTATTTTGGTTCTTATTTGGAGTTAGCCCATGAGAATGGCCTTACTTTTGTAGTTCTAATAACAACTAGATACTATTCTGGTATAGCTGCCCCTTTATAGAATTCTGATGGACAGTTGACCTTCTGGTAGCTTCTTTTGCCCAAATTTCCTCCTCCAAAATTGTTGTGTTTGTCACTGAAACCCTCATGCACAGTCCTTTCAGCAATATGTCAACCCTGACTCCTTTGACATTTCTGATATGTACTGTATCATGATAAATTGATAACTGAGGCTTTTTTTTTTGACAGTGGGAGTAGAATGGGGTCAAGAGACATGAGACCCAATCCATGTGCATGCTTGAGCTGACACTAACGGCTTTTAATTCATCTGCTGTATCTGCTTGCCACCTAGAGATCTAGCTAGTGTTTCCAAAGGAGAAACTTTCCTGTTAAAAAATTTAAAAATTCATTCCAAAAGCCTTGGATTTTTTTCTACTTAACCAAAATCTAATTCAAACTGAGAGTAACTCTTTGGTCTACTCCCAGTTAAAAGAAAAGAAGAAGAAGGAAAAATCCCTTGTGCTAATTTTACCTGTATGGGACTATGTTTTCATATTTATAAAACAAACTTTCTTATCTAAATAAATGGTAACCAGTTTGCAATTGGATTTTTTTCCCTTCACTTCTCACCACTCCTACAAAGAGCTCCAATCTATGTGCACCAAGACCTACTGGGTCTAGCTTCAAAATACACACCTTATCAGTACACTTCTCTTTATATCCACCACCTTAGTCTAAATCACTATTGTTTCTTACCTAGAACATAGCAATAACCTCTAACATGTCTCCCTGCCTGCTAGCACATAATGAATTCTAAATAGATGCCTGTTGACCATAATCTAAATAAGGAACCCAAACACCAAAAGACCATTAGATTTACCATTGCTTATAAAAAGGCATTAGATGGCTAGACATCTTTCAATATCAAGCTCTCTTAGTACATTTAAAGTTAGATTCAATTTTTAAGAATTCCATTTTCACATTATTCATTTGTTTGTTTATTTATTTATTTTTTCAGGAATAACCACTCTATTTGTGGCTTGGAGATTGGGAGATGGTGATGTGTAATTGCAGCAGAATCTAGCAGACAACAGGAGGATGGGGGTCACCAGGGCTGATGGCTAGGAGGGCACGCTGGAGTAGTTGGATCTTGTTGGCAAAGGTGCAATCCTCGGCGTGCTGTTCCAGTACTGCACCCAACTGCCAGGCTCAGTGAGCAGAGTGCACAAGAACTCCTTACAGGGCAGTGCGCTCTTCCTGCAGTGGCTCATGGCCTTGATGGCCCATTACTCATTGTAGGCCAGAACATTCTTGTAGCAGTTTCAGGTCTAATTTTGGCTGGGGAAGTGTGAGCAAAAGGTGGCACTGGCCTTTCACATTCTGAGGTACTGAAGTTTAGGATTTTAACATATGAATTTTGGGAGGACGCAAGTCAAACCATAACAGAGGGTTTGCAAGGATGAAGTAGCATGATTAGTCAGAGGCACTTAGTAGAGTTGCTGGCTCACTGTAAATCTTAGGTTTTTCGTTTATTGTCTTTCTTTTATGACACAACTTTTGTTTTCGTTGGTCAGTGCATATAGCTATTATAATCGGGGAGAAGGAAAACATCAAATGCTAGAACTAGGACTGAACCTTTTAACAAGTGATTTCTAGGGAAGAAGCCTTGATGAGACCCAGATTAGCAGTCAGTTGTCTAGGTCGTAACATACCACTTTCTGGGTCTTAGAAACACAGCCTGGTTTCCTTACTGGCTTATACAAAAGATATAAAGTTCTGCAAGCCCAACTCATTTAATGCACAGAGAGAAATGTCCTTCAGTAACAGCTGCAGCTAAATATAGTTCATGCTCATTGAAATTACAGCCCTCAGCTTCACAAGCCTCTCTCAGGTCTCTGAAATTTCCCTGACTTTTAGGTGGCCAAGCTAAAAGAGTCTGACTACTCAGCTTTTGGCAAAGACTGATACAATGGATATGTACTGATATCTCAGAATTTAATTCAAGTTAGAGTTTAAGAAATTTAATGAAAAATATTAGTAATCATAACAGTAACAATAACCATGCAATCATTTGCAGTAGTCTTATAATGTTAGACACTGTGTGTAGTGAATTATGTAAATCATTTAATTCTCTCATGCAATATTTATTGAGTGCTTACTACATACCAGACTCTGTCCTGGTTCCTGGTGATATTGAAGCAGATAAGATGTACAAATTTTATTCCTCAGGGAGATCACACTTTAGAGGGAAAATAATGACATGAAATTCACATAGATACAGATAGATAAATAGTATTTCAGTTGATGGAAAGTATTACAGAGAAAAATAAGGCTGGTAAAATAAATAGAAGGATCTGTAATGCTAGAGAGTTTGGGGCAATGGGACTCACTGAGAAGATAACTTTGAGCAAAGACCTACAAAAGATGAGGTCATGAGCCACGAGGATGTCTTGGAAAAGAACATTTTAGAAAGAATGGAGAGTATTCAAAGAATCTGAGGAAGTAATGTACCTAGTGTGCTCAATTGTCAGTACACATATGGTGGCTGAAAGGAAGCGAGAGAGGAAAAACTTGTGAATGATAACATCAGAAGTAACGGGAATGCACCATTTAAGTAGGGTACTATCAGACCTTGCGAGGATTTTAAATTTTATTTTTTAAAGATGAGGAGCCAAAAGAGGATTCTGGGCAGAAGAGTGACATGGCCTGACTTACATTGTAAAAATGTTAGCCTGGTGCTCCATTAGACTCTAGAACTAGTGGATAGGATATTCAGTCCAACCTCTCTGATTCCAAAGCTGGGATCTTAGTCATTGCACCGAGTCATATCTTCCACACAGTTTCATTTTTACAACTTGCATTATTTCTACAATATTCATTGCGCAGTGGAAAGATTGAGAATGGACAAGAAGTATCTTTCTTCAGGTGCGCACAACATCATCAACCTCCTCACCTAGTCCTGCCTTCTAATCATTCTACTGAAAAGTTGTCATGTTTGGTCAGTAGGAGCCCATTCTTACATTCTAGTCTGATCCTGTGGCTGAGTGATGTTTTCATTCCATATTTAAAGTAACAGCAACACATGATTGAGGGGGAAAAAGGAGGAAGACCACCGTCTACTACCAAAACCCAACAATTATTCTCTGAGAGGTATGTCATCTTGTACTGTCTTTACTTGTGTAGTTTTTGTTCACATACTTGATGATGGATTATATGGTTGCCTTATTGCATTCAAATTTCATTGGCCACTTCTTTCCAGTCACTATGGCTAGGTCCCCCTTTTCTTCCTAAATTCTAACTGTAAAAGTGACACAGGGACCACTTTGCTATATAATCTCTCTAGGGTATCTCATCCCATGCAATGGTTTTAAATATTACAGAGACCCAGTAACTCCCAAGTGTAAATCTTCAGCCCTACCTGAGTCATAGACTTATATATCTGGTTCAAATCACTTCTCTGAACTTCAGCTTGTATGTTCTTCTAATTACTTGACATCATATCTTGTATGTTTACGAGGCATCTTAAGCATAACACATCTAAAAGACTCTTTCTTGATTACCTTTCTTGAAATATTTTCTTAATCCACATATACTATCTCAGTATGAGGTACTACCATTACCTCATTGTTCCAGATTCATCTTTTTCTCTCACATGTAATGCCCAATTTCTCAGCCAGTCCTTTTATCTGTGCTTAACCCTGAAAGTTGTATCCTTAAAGTTGACATTTCCAATGATGTTCGTGAGTCCTTCATGCAAACTGCCATCATCTCTCACCTTGACCACTGCAATAGCCTTCTTCACTGCTTTTCTGTCTTCTATCCTTACCCACTACAGTCAGTTTCCATTCAGCAATAAGAGCAATAAGTTCAAAATAAATCTGAAAGGTAACAACCAAAAACACAGAAACACTTGCAGGTGAAGATGCAAAGCAACTAGAACTTACACATTGCCTGTGAGAATGACAAACCACGCAACCACTTTGGAAAAAAAGTTTGGTACTTTCTTCTAGAGTTATACGTATACTCATCATATGACCTAGTAATTCTTACAGGCATTTGCTCAAGTGAAATGAAAGCCTATGTTTACTCAAAAACTTACATGTGTTTTTTTTATTTTTTTATTTTTTATTTTTTTATTATACTTTAAGTTTTAGGGTACATGTGCACAACGTGCAGGTTTGTTACATATGAATACATGTGCCATGTTAGTGTGTTGCACCCATAAAAAGAGAAGTAGAAATAAACCACTTAGAAGCAAAAAAAAAAACAAAACACATATGTGGATGTTTATAGCAGATTACTCTGTATATGGATGTTTGTAGCACATTACTTTGTAATTGGCCAAGAAAACTAGAAAGAAACTGTGGAACAGATAAATTGTGGTATATCTATTTATAGCAATAAAAACTCAACTCAGTAATAATAAGGAATAAATTACTGATGCTGTCAAGAGCATGGATGAATAATGCATTATGCTAAACAGGAGAAACAAGACTCAAAGACAAAATGCTGTATGATTTTATTTGTATGATATTCTGAAAAACCAAAAAACTATAATTGAAAACAAATTTAGTGAAAGTGAAGGTGACACAAAGAGACATGGGGGAGTTCTTTTGTGAGATGGAACTGTTGTATATTTTGATCATGGGGATAATTACATAATTATGTGTGCACATCAAAATTAGGAGAACGGTACACTTTTTAAATGGTAAATTTTACTGATAATAAAAATAGAAAAAAGATCAATCTAATTCATTTAATTCCTAGTTTAAAACATGCAATGACTTCCCATTTGACTCAGACAAAATACAAACTCCTTATGTATATAATCTGGCCCTGGCCTGCTCTCTGACCTCATCTTGTTGCTCTGAGAATATATGAAATTAGTTTTCACCTCCAGATGTTTGCATGTTGTTTCTTCAGAACGTCTTTTTTTAGATCTCTCCATGGCTGAATACTGAATTCAGGTTCTTTGCTCAAATGTCTTCTGTGAACTCTTAAGATAAACAACATACTCTATCTTTTTATTGCATTTTTCTTCATAGCATTTAACCTGAATTAATTCTGACTTACTAATGAACTTCTTTACCCAACTGAAACGTAAGTTTCACTAGAGAAGGGACTTAGTCTGTTTTGATCACTACTTTTCCTTAGCACTTATAATGATAGAAAGGAAGCATCATTTATATATATATATTTTTATATTATATATATATATTTTTATATTATATATATATATTTATCTTATATATATATACTGTTAAAAATATTTTGAATAAATTGACTGTTTGAAGGCCCCATGATTACAACTGAATAGTTTCCCAGATTCTTGTAAAGCAGCTGTTGAATTGACATGTATTTTACTCTCTAGTTCTCATGGTGCTGCCACAGAAGCAAATGAGTCATGAAACCCTTCCCCACTTACTGCACACGAGCTAACTGATGCTTTAGGAATACAGAAGGAGTTGCCTGGGAAGTCTCCTGGCTCAATTGACAGAACAGTAGCTTAGCATACTTATAGTTTAATACTAGTTCTTTGTCTATCTTCCTGTGTGAATTCTAGGAACACATGAGAGTGAAACCAACTTACCTCCCAGAATTGTTCAGTTGAGTAATAAACTAGACTCTTTATTTTGCAAAAATGAAGCATTGTTTTATTTTTTTCCCTTCAACCTTTGATTTCTCTGATTCTATAATTAGGGTCCTCAGATTCAGTGATTATGGTGTATCAGGATGTTGCCCGTAGTGATGGTCATGTGCACATAAGCATAGAGTGAAAGAATTTAAGCATTGCTGAGATGTATAAGAATGTTATTTAACTGGAGGATGGTACCCTGTGCTTGCTATAGTTTGGATGTTTATCCCCTCCAAATCTCAGGCTGAAATTTGATCCCCAGTGTTAGAGGTGAGACCTAATGGGAGGTATTTGGGTCATAGGTGTATATCCCTCATGAAGTATAAGATATGCATAACTAACACATAATAGAGTAATTCTATTTATAACATTTATAACATTGGTAAGATCTGCAGCTTTCTTTTTTAAGTTCCAGTTTTAACAAATTCGAGACAAATGGAGAAAGTCAATCTGGAAAACAACATATTATTAAATTAAAATGAATATGGAAAAAGGAGAGAAGATAATAGTCTGGAATTGATAATTTATATTGTTGAAGTGTAAACGATGATACTAAGTGGTCAAAGATGCTAAAGATAAATTTAAATTAGATTATACTCTTCCTTTTTATTTGGGCTATTAAGCTACTTAGAAACTGCTTTATACAACATGGGAGCAAAAGGAAACTTCAGCTCGTATGAATAATCAAAAGCTCTAAGTTAAGAGTGTAACCATAATAATTAGATCTTACTGAGAATGAAGTCAGTACTTGAACATCAAACCCTGCCACCTCCATCCAATCTTGGAGGAGATGAAACGAGGTGGAGGTAATTGGCTGAGCTCAGCTAATTCCTGAGAAAATCCCTAGGACATCAGAGAATAAAAATAATTCCATAAATATTTATAAAATAATGTTATTTCCAAACTCGGTGCCTAGCTGACAACCAATTAACTGGCAGGACTTTAGATCTCCAGGCATTGCCTTGGGATCAAGAGAGGAAAAAAAGGAGAAAGGCTGACTTAATTTCTTTGCTGATTATTGCTCTAGCCAGGAACATAGTCGTTTCTCAATAGGGTTATAGTGTGTTTGATTAGTACATGATGACAAACATCTGAACAAAACCTGAAATTACAACCTAAATGTCCTTTGTTTTCTATGATGACTTATAGATGATCATACCATTTCTTGGTAATTGAGGTCTACTTGAGACTCTGGGTGCTATAAAATCTGGCTTTTTTTCCATGAAGGGTGATGCTTGCCTTATCATTAGCCTAATTTTGCACTTCCACCCTCTTGGTTTGTGGTAACAAAACGTTTACAACTTTAGATTCAGGTCTAACTCTCTCCTAACTCAAATCAACTTTAATTCCTCTATCTCTGTACCCACTTTGAAATCCCTGTAGGCTAGATTTAAAAAAAAATGGACTTAGTCAGACACTATGGTAATCACTTATAGGCCATATCTCCTCTAAACTTCAGACTCCAGAGTGGAAACCATTTAAAGATAGTAAAACTGAGTATTAGGGAGCTGTAACAGTTTCACAGTAATACGGTTAAAGAAAAACAGAAATACCCACTTCAAATACGCTTCTGTACAAAGCTCATATCCTCCTTTCATATCATGATTTCACATACCAAATCTCATGTCAAGGAACAAAGTAATTAACAAGTATTTATGGAGCTCCAGGCTCTGATTTAAGTAAAAGTATTCAATTTTTACTTTTGCTTCATGCAATTCTGCCTAATTCTATTCACACTTATATGCTCACCTACAGCTAATAAAATCCATTTTAAAAGTTCTAAGCCATGAAACCTACAGCATTGGTTGCTAATAGAGTTGCAAAAATGAAAGACAGTTGCTTTAACTTCATTTACTTGATTTTAATCTTTACCTTTCTTTGTCAGGAACATTGTTGGATTAGAACACAGGTGTTGAATTTCATCCACTTCATGTCAGCCCCACTGGTCAACCATACAGTTTTATCCCAGTAAGAATTTCAGCAAGTTGGCTAGCATTCTAGCTCTGTGAAAATTCTAACTTAGTAGGAAGCCAAAATTTCACCCAAGAACTAAGGAAAAAATCAAATCAAAGGGATTTAATGAAAAGTAAAAGTGAATGCTTTTCTATACTGACATTTTCTATACAGTATAGAAGGATATTCCCTTTCTATACTCCAAATATTATAGAAACTTACAGCTGGAAAAGAAATTCAACATAATCTAAAAGTCTCGTTTTACAAGTAGGAAAACAGGATCAGAGTTCATAGATACCTTGTAGTACCACTATTGTTCTCATTTCACACAGTTCACATGCTTACCTGGTGAAGAACTCAAAAACAAGTATATATGGCACTATTTCAGATTCGAACATGTCTGGAAGTACCCTATGTTATGAAATTTTAAGTCCAACAATGATAGACTGGATTAAGAAAATGTGGCACATATACACCATGGAATACTATGCAGCCATAAAAAATGATGAGTTCATGTCCTTTGTAGGAACATGGATGAAACTGGAAAACATCATTCTCAGTAAACTATCGCAAGGACAAAAAACCAAACACCGCATGTTCTCACTCATAGGTGGGAGTTGAACAATGAGAACTCATGGACACAGGAAGGGGAACATCACACTCCGGGGACTGTTGTGGGGTGGGGGGAGGGGAGAGGGACAGCATTAGGAGATATACCTAATGCTAAATGACGAGTTAATGGGTGCAGCAAAACAACATGGCACATGGATACATATGTAACAAACCTGCACATTGTGCACATGTACCCTAAAACCTGAAGTATAATAATAAAAAAAAGCAAAAGGGATCATTTTAACAATAAGAGAACAATCAAGAAAACAGAAGTGACAATCAATGATACCTTACTTTTCTCAATTCCCATTTTATGTTATCTTGGCTCCGAGACAACACCTCAGATGCTATTGATTGTTTTTATAAAGGATGACTCAAATTTTCATTCCTCGAGTCTCACTCCTTAGAAGTCACTTCTCTGGTGGGTTGCAGTGATCTTCTCTTAACATTCACCTCTGTACATGAAAGTAGACCTTGATAATCCTTTTGGTTCCAAACATATCCAGACTTACCCCTTATGTTGAAACAATCTATTTTCCCTCCTTAGTTGGGATTTTTCATTGCATCCTCTTCTTTTCCTATTGATTTAGTGGCATAGGGAATCCAAAATGACCAGGTGATATTCTCAACTTCTGGATCCATTCTGTGTTCCCTTGTGAAAATAGATTTTGTTTGTTTGTTTGCCTTGAGAATCAAGATCTCACAGAGCCCAAAGGTATAGAAACATGCAAGAACAAAACGCAAAAGTTATGTGAATCTACCATTAGATGGAATAGTGAAAACAGTTACTCTTTCTTTCACCCATAGTTATAGGAGAAAATACACCAGACATTGGCCACTGGTTCAAAGCATATGCCACAATTTATAGGGTTAGCTTTCCAAAAATCC
This sequence comes from Symphalangus syndactylus, assembly GCF_028878055.3. Lineage (NCBI taxonomy): Eukaryota > Metazoa > Chordata > Mammalia > Primates > Hylobatidae > Symphalangus > Symphalangus syndactylus. The sequence continues at coordinate 41,790,232 of NC_072429.2, forward strand.
TAAGTGTTGTCACCCAGATCAGGCTTCTTGAGGGAATGCCTATCCAATATCTCTGTAACTAAAGTCCTAAACACTTTATTATAAAAACTCTTTTATCAAACACTAGGCATTTGGGAAAAAGGTGTGTATGACATGCATAGAGTGAGTCATCTTGCGCATTTGATTTTTGATATTCTTCTATAAAGGAGATGGTCTTGGAGCACATGAGATGCGAATATTCTCACAGTCCGTGCCCATTTCTAAGAGGTCTATCCACAAAATTGTCTCCATTTTTGTTACTTCCAAGCGTCTGCCATATTATCAAACTGTTGGTCACTGGCCATGTGTCATTTTAGACTATATTTCTGATCATCTTTCTTTCCATAAAAAATGGCCAACAAGATCACTGCTCCACATTCTGCTACCTGGGAATGTTTCCTTTCCAAACTGTTTTTTAAGGCCGCCCTGAGTGAGGTTTTAATGTTACAGCCATCTGTTTCTAGCCAGTGCCAGCACATCACATAATATACTTAGTAATGAGGCTCCAATTTTTTTTCTCCTTCAGTAATCTGGTCATACGAAAATCTCTATTAGGCCACAGGTGTGGGTTGATGGAGAAGTGCAATGCATTAGTAGCAAGTGTCATGCATGTCAGAGTCAATATTCATCTAACTTACTTGCACCATAAGAACATACTTGAGCCTATCCTCATACTTACCGTTTTAAATTAATAATAGAGGACTTCTCTCCATGCTCAAATTTATGACCAGTGAACACCCAGTTAATGATTGGAAGCTCAGGTTCCAGGGTCAGTTACAAATATTGTCCCACAATCAAGCATTTAGTTTCTACCAGAGCCAACAGAAGCTATTTCTCAATAGAATGGTTTTGTGAGGTTTTCCCCCAGCCTTTGGAGATCTCCTATCAGAATTTATCAGAAGTTCCATACAGCACTCTGTTAAGTAATAGACCCATGAGTAATGTAAGTCTGGTCACAGGCCCAAATAGAACACCTTAAAATCCAGCCTGGACCAATTACAGACCTTTTTTCTTGCTCTGGATTTCACTCAAAAGAGTCAACTTTACAGATCATTTCAGAAATGGGCTGAAGAAATATATTCACATATGGTGTCCAGTTATTCGGAATCTGAAGAGGTCTTACAAGCATTATGGTTTTTTTTCCATATTAAAGTAATAGGTGCAGCAACTTGTCCTTCAGAGTAGAGGAACTGCAAAGATATGTCATAGACCAGTAGACCCCTAAGAACCTCAGTGAGGTCACAGGCACTTTATTTTTTTCTTACTTTCATCTCCTACCTTCTGGTGCACATTAATTTCACTATATCATTCTTGATTAGTAGATCTGATCATCCTTGTGTAGACCAATAGGATGCCACGTGAGATTGGCAGGGTGCTCAAGGTTTCTGCATGCCAAATTTTGAAAGAAAGTTGGTAAACCTGAGGCAAGATAGTAAAGTAAACTGCTTGCCCTGTTAAGGATGAAAAAAATTGTGTCTGGTGGATTTTGCTAATTGGTATAAAGGAAAAGAATTTGACAGATTAATAGCTGCAAGTTGAATGCTACGATTTATGTTGATTTGCTCAAATAAAGAGACAATGCTTAGAACAGCAGCTAAAATTGAGGTTACTATGTGATTAAATATATGAGAATCCAGTCTAACTCCCCAAGACAGGTCTGTCTACAACATAGGCAATAGAAGTAAATTAAATGAGATGTAGGCATCACTATTCTATATTTCAGTCTTTGATACAACTGATAATCTCTAAAACTTCTCTAGGAATATGGTATTGCTTTTGGCTTACTGTATTGTGATTATATGTGTGCATGTCTTTGGTGGGGGGACTGGGGGAGCAGTTCTAATGACTTTAGTTGGTCCTTCCTACCATAGTAGCCCTCACTCCATAGGTTAGGGAGTGAAAGTAGGGATTCTTCCAACATTCACATATGTCTGATTCTACTATGCATTCAGGAACTGAGAAATGACCCTGGATGAGTTCTTAAATCCATTGGTTTTCTGTAAGGTGGACTTAAGAAACCCTTTTATTACTAAGCTTAAAAAATCCACATTTTTCCTGGGGAATTATAATGGAGTGTTAATTTCTCAGGATTAGTATAGTCTCAGAGTCCATATCTAATGATCCTTCAAACATTGGGATGTTTCTTTTTCCCTTGGAAAATGGTCCTGGGTTTCCTTAAGAAAAGGTGGGTGAAAGACTTGGGATATTGAGTCTTTCCTCAAAGAGACTTGGCCTACATTCTATTCAAGGAATTCTGAATCTGTGAACAGGTTCAGGTAAAAAATTGAGTGGGAGATGACAGAGTAGGTTATATTATTTTCAAAACCCCACTTCCCCGGCTGTCAAGTGGACCAGAATGCTTGAGTTAGATTTAAAAGCACAGGGGAAGCCAAACCCTCAAAAGATTAGTTGGTGAGGATGGACTCAGAAGAAGCTAATGTTTAAAATACCTTATTACACTTTATATAATTAGTACAAGAACAACCTTCACAGAAGAGCAATATATGCAAAGTTACCTGCCGTAAACTAATATTTTTTTAGACAGGACCTATTGGGGTCCTGATGAAGGATTTCTCTATAGTCTCTCATGGTTGTCTACTCATTTTTTTTGTTCTCATTTATTTTTTCCAAACAGATGATACATGCATTTCATTAATATTTTTACAAAACACATTCTAGTCCTGAATTTGAAATTTTCCAAAAAAACAAAATTGTATTCAAGCTTTTAGACTTATTCTGCTAATTTGTTCCCACAAATGGATTACGGTCCTACTATGATACTTTTATGACTTTAAGAAAGAAAAAGTCACTTTATTCCTAATTTGGGGTGTAATGTAGAGGACAGGGACACTTCACTACAGCTTTTGATGGCAATCAAGGAGACGGACACCTCACTACAGCTTTTGATGGCAATCAACAATAGTAGTCTAAACATATAGGTACCTAATACTGACAGAGCAAAAGGTTTGTGTGTATTATGGATCAGTTTTTTTTTTTCCTCATAGATAGTAGGTAAAACCAATCTTGAGGTTAAATAGTCTCAGAATAATTTTCTCTGTCTCCAAGTTCATAGAAGAAAGTTTTTCAGACTAAAAAAATTGATGAGCATGGAATGAAATCCATATCTTCACAGCTGATCTATAATAATAGTGATATTCACTTTGTGTAAACCTATTAAAATGAATAATAGTGCCTAACACACTATTCAAGTTATTTTACTATGGGCAATCATTCATCAAAAATGCACATAAATCTGGAATTAAATTAATCATCGCATACAATGGGTTAGTCTCTTGAAAATTTTATTCACTGGAAAAATATCAAACCGGCACTTCTGAACAAATACATATGGATTCATAATTAAGCCCAGTAAAACCTATGATGAAGTATAAAAGGTAGAGAGCAAAAATCCAAATAAAATTATTATAGAAAACAGTACCAGATTTCTTTCGGGTAAAGTATAACACATTTTGGTTTGTAACAAAACACATCAGGATTTTTTATAATAAAATGTAACATGCGATTTCGTGACACATTTGGTGAATAATTGATAGCAAGAAAAGTGTGTCAGCTATTAGAAAATTCTGATGGTTATCTAATGTACTTTATTAAAACAACAAGGCATACTACATGTTAACTTTAAAAATACCATTATGGATCTAAAAGAGACAATTGTTTCTCTGCCAGAAAAAACCCATATATTGATGCCAGGACTGTGCATTGCTAGACAAATAAAGGCAAACAGAATTGATTATCAAGGTTTTATTTTTTCTTTCTTTTCTTTTTTTTTTTTTTTTACAAATGGTAAAATGTTGCTGCCAACCATATAATCAATTAAAATATTACTATATTTGAAAAATATGGCAGTGCCTAATTTATATTTCTTATTATTTTCTTTTCTTTTTTTTTTTTCCCTGCTTACCTACCTATTCTTTTTTATTTTTTTATTTTTATTTTTTATTATTATACTTTAGGTTTTAGGGTACATGTGCACAATGTGCAGGTTTGTTACATATGTATCTGTGTGCCATGTTGTTTTGCTGCACCCATTAACTCGTCATTTAGCATTAGGTATATCTCCTAATGCTGTCCCTCCCCCCTCCCCCCACCCCACAACAGTCCCCGGAGTATGATGTTCCCCTTCCTGTGTCCATGAGTTCTCATTGTTCAATTCCCACCTATGAGTGAGAACATGTGGTGTTTGGTTTTTTGTCCTTGCGATAGTTTACTGAGAATGATGTTTTCCAGTTTCATCCAAGTCCCTACAAAGGACAGGAACTCATCATTTTTATGGCTGCATAGTATTCCATGGTGTATATGTGCCACATTTTCTTAATCCAGTCTATCGTTGTTGGACATTTGGGTTGGTTCCAACTTTTTGCTATTGTGAATAGTGCCACAATAAACATACGTGTGCATGTGTCTTTATAGCAGCATGATTTATAGTCCTTTGGGTATATACCCAGTAATGGGATGGCTGGGTCAAATGGTATTTCTAGTTCTAGATCCCTGAGGAATCGCCACACTGACTTCCACAATGGTTGAACTAGTTTACAGTCCCACCAACAGTGGAAAAGTGTTCCTATTTCTCCACATCCTCTCCAGCACCAGTTGTTCCCTGACTTTTTAATGATGGCCATTCTAACTGGTGTGAGATGGTATCTCACTGTGGTTTTGATTTGCATTTCTCTGATGGCCAGTGATGATGAGCATTTTTTCATGTGTTTTTTGGCTGCATAAATGTCTTCTTTTGAGAAGTGTCTGTTCATGTCCTTCGCTCACTTTTTGATGGGGTTGTTTGTTTTTCTTGTAAATTTGTTTGAGTTCATTATAGATTCTGGATATTAGCCCTTTGTCAGATGAGTGGGTTGCAAAAATTTTCTCCCATTCTATAGGTTGCCTGTTCACTCTGATGGTAGTTTCTTTTGCTGTGCAGAAGCTCTTTAGTTTAATTAGATCCCATTTGTCAATTTTGGCTTTTGCTGCCATTGCTTTTGGTGTTTTAGACATGAAGTCCTTGCCCACGCCTATGTCCTGAATGGTATTGCCTAGGTTTTCTTGTAGGATTTTAATGGTTTTGGGTCTAACATTTAAGTCTTTAATCCACCTTGAATTAATTTTTGTATAAGGTGTAAGGAAGGGATCCAGTTTCAGCTTTCTACATATGGCTAGCCAGTTTTCCCAGCACCATTTATTAAATAGGGAATCCTTTCCCCATTTCTTGTTTTTGTCAGGTTTGTCAAAGATCAAATAGTTGTAGATATGCAGCATCATTTCTGAGGGCTCTGTTCTGTTCCATTGATCTATGTCTCTGTTTTGGTACCAGTACCATGCTGTTTTGGTTACTGTTGCCTTGTAGTACAGTTTGAAGTCAGGTAGCATGATGCCTCCAGCTTTGTTCTTTTGGCTTAAGATTGACTTGGCGATGCAGGCTCTTTTTTGGTTCCATATGAACTTTAAAGTAGTTTTTTCCAATTCTGTGAAGAAAGTCATTGGTAGCTTGATGGGGATGGCACTGAATCTATAAATTACCTTGGGCAGTATGTCCATTTCTTATTATTTTCTGTTTGGTGTAACTCTGGTATCAGTTGAACTCATTAAACTATTTCGTTAATTTACAACCAAACTACTTTGATCTCAAGTACAATTTGTAAGAAATTCTGATGATGCTACTATCTGCTTCAATCCTTCTCCCAAATCCTCTAGAATAAACCCAATTCAAATATATTTTTCAAAACTGTTTCTACATCCAAAGTGAAAAAATATATATCCATCAATTCCAATGTTATTATTACTACTATCTATTCTCTTTGATACACTTGAGATATGAATTAGGTAATAGTGTTTAACCCATAATACTGACACTGTAAGAAGTAAAAATTAGAGTGCACAAAATCTGTATATTAAATATCATGTAATTATTCCAGTTTCATGTGAATATCAGAATATCAGAAAGACATATTCTGATACAATAAATTTTGTTGTTTTTTTAAAGGATACATCTTCCGATAAGCCAGGTGAGTCAGTTCTAAATACATGACATGGGAACACAAATAGGAGTTACATTTATTCACACCCACTCTGTCCTTTCCTGAAAACCTTTTGTATGAGGAAAGGCTGAAGTACATTGTATCATTTCCTATTGCTACTGTAACAAATTCCTACAATGATGGTGGTTTAAAACAGCAAAAATGTCTTATGATCTTATAATTCTGGAGGTTAGAAATCCTAAAATCAATTGTCAGTGGGACTTCATCACGTCTGGAGGCCGTAGGTGAGAATCATTGCCTTGCCCTTTTCAGCTTCTAGAGGCTGCTATCTGTTGGGCTTAGCACCTGACCCCATCCTCCATCTTCAAAGTCTGACTCTCCTTCTGCCATTACATTGTCTTCTTTGACTTTGATACTCTTGCTGTTCTCTCTCAGCTAATCCGGGATAATCTCTCCATGTGGAGATCCTTAATTTAATCACATCTGCAAAGTCCATTTTGCCATGCAAGGTAACAAATTCGTAAGTTTTGGGGATTAGGATATGGGCATCTGGGGGATGAGAGGCATTACTCAGCCTACCATAGGTATATTCATGACATCAACTTGTTATTTTCAGCCTCGTTTTACTTAGAAAAATCTGGTCAAAATATTGATTCATTCAGTTTCAGTATCTTCTAGACAAGATCAATACTACTTTGCCACAGTGATCCATTAATTAAATGAAATCATATTGGGCATTCATATGTGCTAAACACCATTCTAAGTGCTGAGGCACTATGACGAATATGACAGACAGATACCTGCTCCCAGAGAGTTTATGATGTTGAGGTAAAGAGCCATGTAAAAGACATTTGTGTTATCATTTATGAAGGGCTTTGGGAATCAATGAGGAGGGATGCCTAACACAGACAAAAATTCAAAGAAGACTGCATAGAAGAGGTATCATTTAGGTTGAAACCTGAGAGAAAAACAGCATTGTAGGGAGAATTCTGGGCAATGGGAACAACATGTGCAGAGACCTAGAGACATGAAGGAGGGCAAGTATGTTTGAAGATGGCAGATGGTTCTGGAGTGCAGCTAGTGGGGGAGGAAGTGAGAAAAGGAATGATTGTGGAGAAGTAGTCAAGGGCCAGCAGTGGGGAGCTATTAAGAGGTGTAAGTGGGCCGGGCGCGGTGGCTCACGCTTGTAATCCCAGCACTTTGGGATGCCAAGGCGGGCGGATCACGAGGTCAGGAGATCGAGACCACGGTGAAACCCCGTCTCTACTAAAAATACAAAAAATTAGATGGGCGTGGTGGCGGGCGCCTGTAGTCCCAGCTACTCGGAGAGGCTGAGGCAGGAGAATGGCATGAACCCAGGAGGCGGAGCTTGCAGTGAGCCGAGATGGCGCCACTGCACTCTAGCCTGGGCGACAGAGCGAGACTCCGTCTTACAAAAAAAAAAAAAAAAAAAAAGAGGTGTAAGTGAAGGCATCGTATAATTAGATTTTTATTTTATGAAGATTATTCTGGTTACAGTGAGGATAATATATTCTAGAAATAAAAGAAAATTTGGGCCAGAAATCATTGTTTAAAGACTTTCTTGATAAAACTAATTAATCCCTGTAAGTGTCTGGATATCATTTTTGAGACTATATATCTAGTTCTATCTTGAAACAGTCTCCCATTCAATCTTTAGGTGACTTTGTATTTTTGTTTCTGTAAGATGCCAACTTCTTTCCTGCATCGGGGACCTCATGAAAGTTCTTCTTTCTGCTTGGAATACTTTTCCCCCTCTCTTAACCTGGAAGATTTCCTGATCTTCATCTCGAATTCCACTTTTGCAGATAAGTCTGCCTGGAGCTCCCAAACAAAGGCAGGTCTTCTGTTATAAACTCTCATAATATCTGCCACCTCTTCCTTGTGTTAAATAAGTACTGTTTTGTTAAATAAATTAGTCAAAAAAAGAATTTAATAAATCAATCAATGAAATAAAACAAATTGAATCACAGACCCAATATTTTTTCTGGGAAAATTATGAATGTTTCATTTTATTTATTTTACTTGTTAATTCCAGGTTTTCTGTGTTTTTATAATTCTTTTATCTTTAGTAATAATCTCTATTGACAACAAATTGTCATTATAGCTTCCTTGATTCTTTAGGATGGTTTCCTTTAATCATTTGAATATATTTATAATAGCCACTTTGAAATCTTTTTTCTGCTAAGTGTGTCACCTGGATCCCTACAGTCAATTTTTATTTCCTCCTTTTTTCTTGTGCATTGATCACACTTTCCTACTTCTTTGCTACTTCATTTTTCTTACTTCATTTTTATATTTTGAAAACTAGACATTGTAGATAATATTGTAGCAATCTGGGGAGCCTGATCTGCTCTCTCCACTCCAGAGTTTATGGTTTGCTTGGTCATTTGCTTATGTGTTTAGTGATTTGACTGAACTAATTATGGGAATTCTACTCCCCACTGCTCTCCCCACACACACAGTGTACATGCTTAGTGTTTTTCTTCCTGTTTCTCTTAGTCTTGTTTCCTAGGGGTTGCCCCAGCATTGGTTTAAGCCACTTATGCTGAAATAAGTTAGATGTTTACTCTTCACTGTTTAAGGTCTATGTGGCTTGGAAGCTGCTATCACAGTTCGTGTGGTTTGAATTTTGTCTAGAGTTCAGCAAAGGAATAGTGATTTGGTGATTATCTCTGTGCTCTTTCTTGGGAGGGTTCAGTCTTGGACATGAACACAGTCTTCCATTCTCCCACAGAGGTGTGTAATTTATTTTTAAGCCTGGCTTTCCAAGAGTTGCCCCTTGGGTCAAAGTACCTGTTGTTCAGTCAGAGTTTGGTCGGAGGATTGAGCCTCTGCTGACCAGTGAGGCTTCCACCCTGTTAAGATGTAACTATGTGCAGCTTGAGGAATGCTTTCAGTTCTGCCCATATCCTACTCTGACTGCTCCCAGCAGAGCTCTTAGTTTTGTCTTTCCCTGATTCTCTATGTTAAACTTCTGTGTGCTCTGCCATTTTGCTTGTACCATGGAGCCAACATCCTGTTTTTATTTTCCACCAAGATTGCATAGTTTTTGGCAACACATTTGGTCATGGAGTTCTCAACACTCTATCCAAGTAAAGTCAGTTCCCTCAGGTAGAGCTGCTCTTCTTCCTTATGGCTTGACCCTTCCCCTGGGCAGAAATCCTGTACCACTGCACCAGAACTGAGGGCAGAGATTTGCTTTCCTGAAGTGACACCCCCTGCTCTAGAAGTGGACACTGTGGAAATGACAGACCCTGGACTTCTCAGCTTGCCCCTCCTGTCATGGAACCTCCACCCTAGCAAGTTGGGGCAGAGGCAATCAGGGCCTCATGAGTAATGAGACCTGCTATGCTAGAATAGAGCTTCTGTCCTACTAGTCCACGAGTGAGGACTGGGTGGGGGAAGGTAGACCTGATCACCTCTGCCATGCCTGCCTGAAACAAAGCTTCTGCAACACAGAGCTGAGTGGAGGCAAGGAAGGCAGGCAGTCTTCCTTCCCCTCCCAGGATAAAACCGTATCCTCAGAGTAGGAGCTGGGAGGAAAATGATCCCAGGTTTTCTTGGCCTCACTTGCTGGAATAGGGCACCAGAGGTAGAGCCTCCATAACACAAGCTGGGGGAGGAAAAAAGAATGGGTCACAGCTCAAATGCCATAACTCTGACAGTTCTAAGATTTAGTAGATTTTCTTGAATGACTTTTTGCATTCATTTTCCCTTATATGCCCTTAGCATATTTTCTTGGACTTTACATGATCTTTTAAAAATAATTTTTACCTGTTAAATTGTTGATTTGTGACATTCTTTACAAAACTAGAAGAAGCTATTTTAAAATTCATATATTATAGAACCAAAAAAGAGCCCAAATAGCTAAGGCAATCCTAAGCAAAAAGAACAAAGCTAGAAGCATCATGCTAACCAACTTCAAACTATACTACCAGGCTATGGTAACCAAAACAGCATGGTACTGGTATGAAAACAGGCACATAGACCAATGGAACAGAGTAGAGAACCTAGAAACAAGGCTGTGCACCTACAGCTATGTGATCTTTGACAAACCTGACAAAAACAAGCAATGAGGAAAGGATTCCCTATTCAATAAATGGTGCTGGGATAAATGGCTAACCATATTCAGGAAATTGAAACTGGACCCCTTCCTTACACCATATACAAAAATTAGCTCAATATGGATTAAATATTTAAATGTAAAACCCAAAACTACAAAAAACTGGAAGACAACATAGGCAATACCATTCTGGACACAGGAATGGGCAAAGATTTTATGACAAAATCACCAAAAACAATTTTAACAAAAGCCAAAATTGACAAATGAGATCTAATTAAACTAAAGAGCTTCTGCACAGCAAAGGAAACTATCAACAGAGTGAGCAGACAACCTACAGAATGGGAGAAAATTTCTGCAAACTGTGCAACTGACAACGGTCAAGTATCTGGCATCTAGAAGGAACTTAAACAAATTTACAAGAAAAAAACAAATAACCCCATTAGAAAGTGGGCAAAGGACATGAACAGACACTTTTCAAAAGAAGACAAATATGTGGCCAATAATCATATGAAAAAAAGCTCAGCATCACTGATTATTAGGGAAATGCAAATCTAAACCACAGTGAGATATTATCTCACACCAATCAGAATGGCTGTTATTAAACAGTCAAAAAACAACAGATGCTGGTGAGGTTGTGGAGAAAAATGAATGCCTATATGCTATTGGTAGGAACATAAATTAGTTCTACGATTGTGAAAGACGGAGTGGAAATTCCTCAGAAGCCTAAAAACAGAAATATCATTTAACTCAGGAATCCCACTACTGAATATATACCCAAAATAATATAAATCATTCTGTGATAAAGACACAGGCACTCATATGTTCATTGCAGCACTATTCATGATAGCGAAGACATGGAATCAACCTAAGTGGCCATCAGTGATAGACTGGATAAAGAAAATATGGTACATATACACCATAGAATACTATGCAGCCATTAAAAGGAATGGGATCACATTCTTTGCAGGAACATGGCTGGAGCTGGAGGCCATTATCCTTAGCAAACTAACTCAAGAACAGAAAACCAAATATTGGATGTTCTCACTTATAAGTGGGAGCAAAATGATGAGAATACATGAACACACAGAGGGGAACAACACATACTGTAGCTTATTGGAGGGTGGAGGGTGGGAGGAGGGAGAGGATCAGGAAAAATAACTAATTGGTATTAAGCTTAATACCTGGGTGACAAAATAATCTGTACAACAAACCCCCATGACGTAAGTTTACCTATACAACAAACCTGAACATTCATCGCTGGACTTAAAAGTTAAATTAAGAAATTGTTTGATTTGCTAGAATAGTGTTCCTCAATTTCCTTACTTCACCATTCTGGAATTCCTACTCTAACTTCTTCTCCCCATAGTTTGTTTATATTTGTTATTTATAACCAACGTGTATAATAACTCATTGCTCCACTGGGTATATATGCCAACAGTGATCTATCCATTTCACGTTGACAGACACTTAAGTTGCTTCTCCAGTGTTCCTTATTATAAACAGTACTGCTATTGTTGTATATTCAGGTCCTTTTGTAAGCTAAATAGTTTTCTAAGATTGTTATACCAATTTACACTCCTACCGGAAGCATATGAAAATTCTGGATGCTGCACATCTTCACCAATATTTGGTGTGTTTTGTCTGTTGAATTTTAGTTATTCTGGTGTGTGTGTGTGTGTGTGTGTGTAGTAATGTGTTAAACTGTGACTTTATAGTTATCTGATAACTGACAAAGTTGACCACATTTTTATAAATTCTTTGGCCGTTTGTGTTATGTGCATTGTCTGTCTTGTCAATCAATTTATACAAATTCTTCACATATTCTGAATGACTTATTATGTTTTAAAAGAAATAAGAGGAAATACATGAATAGTGAGTCTATTAAATATATTTTGAGAAAAAAATTAAGAAAATTTCAAAACTAGGAGGTTATGCAGAACACAATTAGTAGATGGGGTTAAAAAAAAGGTAATTTAGAAGTTGAAAAATATTCTGAAGTTAATGTGGTTATGGTCATCTGAAGTCTTTTTCTTTTTTTCTTTTTTTTTTTTTTTAGACAGGAGTCTCGCTCTGTCGCCCAGGCTGGAGTGCAGTGGTGCAGTCTGTCTTCACTGCAAGCTCCACCTCCCGGGTTCATGCCATTCTCCTGCCTCAGCCTCCTGAGTAGTTGGGACCACAGGCACCTGCCACCACCACACCTGGCTAATTTTTTGTATTTTTAGTAGAGATGGGGTTTCACCGTGTTAGCCAGGATGGTCTCGATCTCCTGTCTTGTGATCTGTCCGCCTCTGCCTCCCAAAGTGCTGGGATTACAGGCATGAGCCACCGTGCCTGGCCTGGAGTCTTGAATATTATTACTAAGATTGGATTTCTACTGCTAAAATTCTCAAACAGTAAACGCTAATTTTCAGTGAGTTGTAGGCACTAGGCTAAGCACTTGTATTTAATTCTTCACGACCTTGTAGGGAAAATTTTATTAAGCCCATTTTAAAGGCGGAAATTGAGGCTAATTTTCCCAAACACGCTGGGACCAAGGGCTACTGACGACTCCAAAGTGTAAGCAATCAGTATTGTACTGCACGAAAAGAGCAATTGGTCTTTTAGATACATAGGACCATTGATGAACAAAAGATATTTAGGAGAAAGAAAATAGATTCTAAAAGAAAGTCTCAAATAAAATTAGTGTTCATTATCTTAAAGAAGAGAAGTTTTATCTAAATGAACACCTGTACAAGTAGTACTTTTAAGGGAGAAAATATCTTTGGAAACTGTAATAAGAAACAGAAATTGATGCAAATTGAAACATGGTAGATTTCAGTTATTAATTCTCCTGATAACCATTGATAGCAATGAAAAAATTACCATAGCATTCAAGGTCCAGCCTCATTATCTTATTGCTCAATCTTCCCTTCAGCCTCCTATGGAAGTCCAATAATTGCTGGTCCTAAGTCTGTTTCCATGTCTCTCTGACATTTTGTATACACAAAATGTTTTATCTCACTTTCTTGATCTGGCAAGTCTTACTTCTTCTACAAAACCGTATTTAAATCACCTCCTCTGTGAGGTCTCCCCCAGTTCTCCCCTCGTATTCAGAAAAACGCTCTTTAAATAAGCTTTAAAGAAAGCACATATCATGAGCTGTAACAGAATAAATTTTGATATCTGTATCTCTTGCATAAGCTTGAGAGCTTTAAGTGGGGGAAAAAGGGGGTTTTTCATCATTCTCCATAGCTGGCATGTAGTAAGAACTTAAATAATATTGAATAAATGTCAGTACCACAAATGTGCAAGCAATTAGCATTCTTAGAAGATAAACAAAGCATATGAATATAATAATACATGGCAGCAGATAATCTGTCCCAGCACCAAAGGACAAGAGGGAGGGTAAGGACTCATGAGTTGGAGAAAGCCCTCTCAGATTGAAGTGGAACCCACTCCTGAGTTCTGGCTAACTGTTGCTATGCTGAAATGCAGACCCTTTTTTGCTACATCCTCAAATTTGTTCACAAGAAGCCAAAATCAAAATCAAAATCCATCCACCCATCCATCCATGCATCCATTCATTCATGTATGTGTGTATATGTATACATATGTACATATGTGTATGAAACCTCCTAATTACATCCTGCTAAATTATTAAAACATATGTCATTTTGCAAGACAAAAAATGATGACAAAAAACATACCTGTTGGTCATATACAAATAATAATTTGTAACTCCTGGCACAAAAGAATACTTATGAGAATTTAGTAATAAATTCTTCTGATACCTCTGCTTTTCAGGGACTTAGGGAAACCTTGGAAAAATCTCTAAGGAAACCAAGAATACTACAGCTTGTAGTAGTCTACAGACGGCCAGTAGTCAAACTGCCCTAAATAACTTAGTCATTAATTTTTAGTCATTTCAGGACAACTGATCTTGAAGGGCTCCTGTATGCTAGGATCTGAAAATCTGTGAGATGAGTCACTGAGGAAACATATTCAACAAGGCAAAATATGACCCTCCATTTGCACTTTCTGTTTCATAATGCATATCAAATTATATAAGGATCTTAAGTAAGCACGGTGTATGCATACCAGCCTTTCGAAGAAGCCTGAGGCTTGACACAACATCAATAGTGAATTGGCTTACTAAGCACATAATTAGCTAGTTTTTCCAGGCTTACAAAAATTAGACAAAACAAACAAAGCCGACAAGAACAACAAATCAATGTCATTCTTGTGAGCATGGCATCTCATGGATCCTGCAAGAGAGTGTGACCCTAACCTTTACCCTGCTTTCAGTAGCTTAGTTCAACTAAGCTTTCAGTGACTAAAACGAAGAGTTTCCTTCTTTTGCCTAAATATATTTAATCAAACAAATCAAAGTGACAAACTCTCACTGGGAGTAAGCATAAACCTTCTGATGTCTTAAGATTCATTCATTTGCCAGCCTCATGGAGTTTTTGTTAAGATTCAGGGGAGTGCTATAAAGAAATAACATTGCACGCTGGAACACAGTAGTAGCTTTATAACTACTGGTAATTATTTTACTTTTGCTATTAATCAAGCTAGCCAGACGTAAAAACCTGTAATGGTTTAAGAAATAATAAAAATTATCTGTTTATTTTTAAAGATAATTGTAGGAAGTTCCTTATGCCAAGCATAACTGTTTCAGTATATTAATCAGAAACCATCAGAAATAGCGAAGCAGAGGAGGGAGGGGGGATGTGTAGGTTCACCTGGAGGCTGTCTCACTTCCATTTGAACTCTCCAATCATTTTCCATGAATTCCCTGATGAGCTGGATAATAACTTCCCCATGCCCCAAGGGAATATAAAGTGTTTGAGGGGAATGGGACTCTAATTCAAATATTCACAGTGGGCTTCCAGTTGAGAATTTCAGATACTATACCAAGGTGGGGGTGCTTGTTGTATTACATGACCACAGAATCTATAATAAATTATGTTATAAAAATAAATCATGTATTTTTGAGCACAGAATAGTACGATTACATTGAGTTGTAATTTTCATGGCTAAATTGTTAAATGTAAAAATTAAAACTTTATCGTAATTTTGGAAACTCTATTTTGGGATGTCTTCATTTTTTTAAAAATCATACTAGGTTAGTTTAATAAGTGAAATGACCCAGGCCTCACTCCTTTGAGAAGCTCGGTGGTCCTACAGCCCTTTCCATATAATAGCTTCATTAGATGGTAAGCTCCATGAAGTGTCAAATGTCCATTTCTGACATAGAGACAATTGCTTCATTGGTTTATTCCCTCTTGTGTCTTTCACATAGTCATTTCTCCATAGAGACTCCAAGAACAAATTTAACTGCAGAGAAGGTTGCTGAGAAGCTAGCTCCATTGGTTACACTGCTGTAGTTTACAATGATGCTAGTAGAGGCAATCGAGAAAATTACTTTTCTTTCTAGCAATTTTGGTGATATTTTTGATACACAATTGATGTTAGAGGTAGAAACTATGGAATTATTTGGAAAAATTGAAGCCATTACAATAAAATGAAAAGTGTTCTGACACTCTTATGCAGCATGACTGGTATATAAAACATTCTGAAGTGTTATGCTTTATTCTTCTTGTTCTCTCCACATACACACACTTATGCACACATATCCACACACTTTTATATAAATGCACAAATAAATGGGCAATAAACTCTTTTGGAAAGAATGAATCACTAGAAAGAAGAAAGCCTTCAGTTTTGTGTGAGAGGCACAGCATATGCTCTACTTGAAGCCAGATAAAATACAGGATGCCCAGATAAACTTGAAAAATCAAAGAGTTTTCTTAGCTTAAATGTATAATATTATTTAGTGTAAATATATTTTATATAAGGCTAAATCTGGTAATCCTAACTTGGAGATAAAGAAGGAAGAGAACCACAGTATTTGAAACAGCTGTGTGAGGAGTGGGTGAGGGAACGCACAGGAAACTGAGGCATATGGCTGTAACCAGCACATAGTAGGTGCTCAGTAAATGTCAGCTTCTAACATTCCCCCAGGTACATGGGATAAGTGGCAATTCCTTCTTTCAGATTCTCTTGGAGAATAAGAGAAACTTGAAAAATTTGAAAACAAAGTCATAGAACTCATTTTTAAAATACGTATATTTAACAAATCAGCACTGCCAGTACCATTAAAACCCTTAGGTGATATGTTATTTATAATTACAGAATTTCTTTTTCAATATTAATTCACAAGACTCTACATACTGCATGATTCAGAGATAGCTAGAAGTTTAAAATTGTCTGACATCTTCCTTCAATGCTGTCAGATTACCTTTTTGACTATTAAATTCAGTTGGCCCTTGTGGGCATAGGACCTGGGCCTATGATAGGCTCTATCTCCATGTTATAAGGAGGAAACTGAGCTCTAAAAGTGCCATGTGAAGACCAGGCCCAGTGAACCAGAAATGGCAGAACAGGGACTAGAATGTGAAATCCTGACTGGCTATACAGGCTGAGACCTGTGCAGTTACACGGGCCCTGGGCTTGGGGCTTAATACTTTGCAATCACAGTTTTGAAATTCTTACTGATTTCATCATTGAATCTGTGTCTTGTAAGTGAAGTCTGGTGGAACAATGGGACTGCGATACCTCAGCTCACACTCTTTCCTCCTACAGCTTCTCCAGAACAGGCTCTTGGCTGCCTGCTTCTCCACTCCCTACACACACCCCCACCTCCATCCACTGCCACTCTTCTCCCTGGCAGGGGCCTGCGTGCTCCCACAGGGAAGGTCCCACTGGGTGAACAGAACCTCAGTGGTCCAGGGCAGAGCATGGTAGCAGCTGCCCCGAACCTGGGACAACATGGCACAACTGATGAGGGGCCAGAGGTCACATGTTTATAAAGACCATGCCTTTCGTTTCTGTGATTCAGGTACTAAGCAAGCTTAGCATGGAGGGCGTGATGTCCTTAGGACTCACTTTGTCCCCATGTTTTGGGGAAGGAAATGGTTCTGTGGGAAGAAGACCCAGACACACCTGAATCAATTTCTGTAAATCCTGGCCCCCACTGGGGTACCATATGTCAATCTGCAGCCGGCAGGTGAGGATCCCAGCAGTCTTCAGGCCTGAACAAGCCCGCATGTGTTCCGCCTTCAGGGACAGGGACCCTGGCACTGGTAGGGGTCTGTACACACCCATGAGTATCCCTGTCCTGAGGAAGCACTCCTTTAGGCCCACTCCATGTCTGGATTGGGGAATCTTCTCCTCCTCCTTCCAACCTTCTTGAGTCTCACCTATGTTTGTCTCTTCTGGCTTGCTCAGGTCATCCATTAGGGAAATGCAAAAATGTAATTCCATGATTTTGGATATGAATTAAATGTTCCGATGTTTGCACTTAAAACTAGCCCTGCAAACTATAAAGATAAAACAGCAAAATTCATGCTAATAATTTCAAATTTCAAATTTTCTTTGCTCAAAATGACATTGAATAATAAATAAGAATCATCATGAGAAGTTTAAAAAGAGACTGCAGAAGTCAAGGAAAAGTTTTATATTTTAGTATCTGTTAATGGTACCTTTTCCCCTACTTTTAGAACAATAGCCCTAGCATTTACATTTTACACTGTGTCCTACAAATTACATATCCAGTCCAAGAGATCCTCAATTCATGGTCGAATGGGCATTCTAGCCTGCAGGATTAACCATTTAAGAGATGGTTGGCCTCAGTGTCTCTTTTCTCTGCCTCATGTAGATCAATTATCAATTTAATAGACTATGATATCAACAGAAAATCTTTTTGAACAATGGTCTGTTTTAGAATATCACAACCAAACTAAAGATAGCAATCAAATCCTTTTGCTGATTTTCATACTTTCATGTTGTTGGGTAAATTGCAGTGTACTTCAGAGGATGTCCATAAAAGCTAAAGGTGCATCTTCCATACATAACAGTATGACACACACAGGAGAGGTTCAATAAAGGAGAATGAAGACATGATTAATTTATAGGAAGTAATATTGCATGGTGGTTAAAAAGGATTTCTTTAGAATCAGCCAGACCACTAAGTATTTTTCCTAAAATGGCTTTTTCCACACTGGGTTGGCAAGTGAGTACAGTATAATATCAGAATTGTATAAAACACAGCAGTGGAAAGGACCCAGGCAATAGAATCATAAAGGCTTCCTCGTGGCCATACTGCAAATTAAGTGAGGTAACATGCAAAGTGCTGGTACTCAGCAAGTTTTTATTCCCTTGAACAGTGTTTTAACTTCTTACTGCTTACAAATATTTATTAAGTAACTTCATCTGACACTCATTTTACTAGTCATTTGGAATACATCTGTAAACAAAACAAATTAAGATCTCTGTTCAATGGAGATTACATAGATAAGTTTTATTATTAACATAGTTTTTGTTTGTTTGTTTGTTTTGAGACAGAGATTCTCTCTTGTTGCCCGGGCTGGAGTGTAGTGGCGCCATCTCAGCTCACTGCAATCTTCGCCTCCCGGGTTCAAGTGATTCTCCTGTCTCAGCCTCCCGAGTAGCTGGGATTAAAAGTATGTGCCACCATGCCCAGCTAATTTTGTATTTTTAATAGAGACAGGGTTTCGCCATGTTGGCCAGGCTGGTCGCGAACTCCTAACCTCAGGTGTTCAACCTGCCTCACCCTCCCAAATTGCTGGGATTACAGGTGTAAGCCACTGTGCCTGGTCTTAGCATAGTTTTTATTACTATATAAATTTTAAAGCATACGTTAAAGTAGAAGAAATGGTATAATGAGCTCCCATGTACTGATCATTTGTCTTCTGTAATTATTAACTTTTGCCAGTCTTGATTGCCATATCTCTCACTTTTTTCTTGAAGTATATTTTAAAGCAAATCTCAGGTATCTTATCATTTAATTTGTTAATTTTTCAGTTAATTAAACATACTCTCTCTTTCCATATATACATAACCTATCTATGTTATGTATCACTTTATATGCACATATACTTGTATGTATAAAGTATAACAACATAGAAATAATTACATAAAACATTAAATATCCAGTCCATTTTCAAAATCCTATAATTGTCTCAAAAATGCCTTTTTAATGGTTCGTTTGCTTAATTCAGGTTAGAAACAACTCCTATACATTGCGTTTGATTGTCATTTTAGGTCCTTTTCATTGTATAGTTCCCAGTTCTCTCTTTTCTAATGTCATTGATTTGTTAGAGAGACTAATTTGTTTTTTTGCCTTGTATAATGTTTTATATTCTGGATTTTGCCTGAGTTATTAGCCACTGTGGCAGCCGCCTGGCACTGTGCAGCTAGAGCCTACCCAAAGAGGTCTAAATGTGAAGAAAGAAAAATCAAGAGTTATTTTTCATCATCTATATATTGATGATTCACAAATCTTACCTCTAGCTCAGACCTCTCCATTAAACTTCTGATCCCATATTCTACTGCTAACTTGACATCTTCCCTTCCTCTACATGTCCAAAACAAAGTTTGATTTTAACTTCTCTCAGAAGCATGTATTGCAGAATTTCCCCATTTAGTAAATGGCAAGTCCATCTTTTCAGTGTTTCAGAAATTTTGAAGTCATCCTTGACTCTTCTATTTTACCAAAACCCTACATGTTTTCTGGCAACAAAACTTGTTTATTCTACCTTCAAATCTGTATAGAATTTGAGCACTTCTTACCATCCCCACTTTCACCACCAGCCTGATTCAAGCCACCTCCATGTCTCTCCTGGATTATTGGAATAGCTTCCTTCTTTATGTCCTTCCCCTAGGGATCTATTCTCAACACAGCTGTTAGAATCACTTTAATGAAATATAAATCTGATCAGGGTCCTTGTCTGCTGAACACCTTCCAGTGTCTTCTCATCTCATTCAGCATAAAAGCCAGTGTTCTCACTATAAAGTGCCGTGAACTATAAACCTTTCATGAACTGGCCTCTCATTAACTCTCTGACCTTATATCATGTTTTTATGCCTCTTGTCCATTTTTTCTTGAGCCACTTACTTTTTCTGTTGTTCCTCAAACATGCCAGGCATATGTCCATGTGAATTTGCTATTCCCTACGCTTGGAAGTTTATTTCTCTGCTCCTATTTTGATAAATGCCTACTCAAATATCAACTGCTTCAACATTTTCCCCTGCCTGCTTGAGCTTTCTCTTCATATTTATTTCTCTATATAACTTACCTTGTTTGTTGTTTGTCTCTTCCACTAGAATGTAAGCATCATGAGATTTGTTTGAGATTTATTTTTCTATTTTATTTCCTAGTATATTCCCAAGCATTAGGAACAGAAGAATGACATACATGAGAGATACTAAATAAGTAGTTGTTTAGTAAATAAGACATAATTGTCATCATCATGATTTTCATCATCATCATCACCATCATTGCCTTCAATATTTTCTGTTTGTGAGAATTTTCCTTTCATTTCTACCTGTGTGGTACCTCCGTCCTCATTTATATATCTGCTTCTCTTTTAATTTTGCATTTTATTCTTTGCAGAAGCAGGTTGACAAAGATCCCTTAGAACTGCTATGTCCTCAGTTTTTTCCACCCCAGTGGTCATCGAGATGGGAGGAACTGTAGCAGCAGCTCTAATTACCTCACTTGAAAATTATTTCTTTAGTAAGCAGAATTGCTTCAGTTTCTGGTCCTCCAGGCACAGAGACACCAAGAAAACAAAGTTAATTAGGCACTTCTGAGTCTAGACAATTGCCTGAAAAAATCAAGGCAGAGGATTTCTATTTTACCCCGAAGGTTGGTAGAGTCAAATTTTGAGAGAAGTGCTTCAAACATGCCCTGGTAGAAAATGATGCTAATCAAGCTAGCATTGAAAGGCAGTTCAGCCATGAAATAGATGGTTTGCCCATCTGTCTAGAGTAAAGGCTGCTGACTTTCTGTTGATGATTCTCAACCTTCTTGATAGGGGACCAGCTCTGCCTTAACTCTAAGGCTTTTCTTCTGCCAGTAATGCTAGGCTTCCAACTTGGCTGGGGCTAAATAAAAGGAATCCTGCATGTTAGAAAACACGCAGAGCAGTGCTTCTGAACCAGGGAAAATTGCTTCTTCAAAAAAATTGGCAATATCTAGAGATATTTTTTATTTCACAATTTAGGGCACTCTACTAGCATGCATATGTATAGGCACACGCACACATTACACCCACACACATATATACACACACACACGTGTGTGTATTTACATTTGTGTGTGTGTATACATTGTGTGTGTACATGTATCTGGGTGTAATGACTGGGGATGTTGGTAAGCATACTATAATGCACAGGATAAACACAGCAAAGAATTACCTGGTCCCAAAATGTCAATTTTGACTTAATTGAGAAACTCTGATGTAGAGCAATCATACCATTGTCTACAAGTATTATTCAAATCACTTGAATTAGAAGCAGCGTATAGAAGAATTGCTATCTTCACTGGGTTTCAGGAATCATCACACACTCTCCTGTTTATTCTTTTTCCCCTTGGCAATCTTTCTGAATCTCCTTGACTGTTTCCTCTTATCTCCCAGACCTCTTAAAGCTGTCATGCCTCAGGGTTCAATTCTCAAATCTTTTTGCTCTACATACTCACTCCCTAGGTGATCTCATCCAGTCTCATGACTTTAACCACCATGGACATGTTAAAGACTCCCAAGTTTATGCCATTGTTGATAACTCCAGACTTGTACATCCATACGCCCACTTGGATTCTCTACTGGCCTATTAGACATTTTCAAATCTAACATGTCTAAAATTAAACAACTTCTTCCTCCTCCTCCTCCTCCTCTTCTCCTTCTCCTTCTGCTTCTCCTTCTGCTTCTTCTGCTGCTGCTTCTTCTCCTCCTTCTCCTTCTCCTTCTTGTTCTTCTCCTCCTCCTCCTCCTCCTCCTCTTCCTCCTCCTCCTCCTCCTCCTGTTTTTATTTTTTTGGACAGAGTCTTGCTCTGTCACCCAGGCTGGAGAGCAATGGTGCAATCTCAGCTTACTGCAATCCCTGCCTCCCGGGTTCAAGTGATTTTCCTGCCTCAGCCTCCCTAATAGCTGGGATTACAGGCACGCGCCACCACGTTTGGCTAATTTTTATATTTTTAGTAGAGATGGGGTTTCACCATGTTGGCCAGGCTGGTCTCAAACTCCTGACCTGAAGTGATCTGCCTACCTTGGCCTCCCAAAGTGCTGGGATTACAGGTGTGAGCCAATGCACCCTGCCCAGCCTAAAATTTAACTTCTAATCCTTTCCTACGTCCCAAATATGTTTCATCCACACTCCGTCAGTTAATGTTCAGGTGAAAAATGTTGCTGCTATATTTGATCTATCTCTTTCTCATTGCACATTCCATCTGCCAGCAAATTCTGATGTCTTTAACTTCAAAATATCTCTAGAATTGGATCAACTTTTATTATTTCCACTGTAAGCACCCAGGTTCAAGTCACTGTCATCTGGTGCCTTGGTTAATGCAACAGCCTCCTCACTGTTCTTTGTACTACTGTCATCCACTGAGGCAGAGACTACCAAATATCCCCCAGCATTTTAAACTAATGTTTATTTGTGGCTTATACAAATTAGTCATATGCAAACAATTACTATACAAATGAGAAATAATTATTATTGCTAAGTGTATTTATTTCCTATTACTAATATAACAGGTTGTCACAAACTTAGTGGCTTAAACAACCCAAATTTATTTTCTTATAGCTTTGTAGGTCAGTAGTCCAACACAGGTCTCATGGGGCTAAAATCAAGGTGTCCACTGCTCTATATTTCTTTCTGGAGGCGCTAAAAGAGCATATATATATATATATATATATACACACACACACACACACACACACACATGCACAAAAACAAACACAAATACGTGTGTGTATAGATGCTTTTATATATATTTATAGTACATATATAGTCAATATATACACACATGTACACACATATATAGTATGCATGTTGGTAGAGTGCCCCCAGTTGTAATAATAAAAAATAAAAAAATAAAATATCTTCAGATATTGCCAGATTTCTTTGTCTTGTCTTTTCTTTTCTGTTTTTTTTTTTTTTTTTCTCTTTTTGAGACAGGGTCTCACTCTGTCACCCAGGCTGGAGTGCAGAGGCATGATCTTGGCTTATCTGAATCCCCGCCTCCCAGGCTCAAGCAATCCTGTCTCAGCCTTGCAAGTAGCTGGGCTTACAGGCATGCGCTACCACACCCGGCTATTTTTTTTTTTTTTCTGGTAGAGATGGGGTTTCGCCATGTTGCCCATGGTCTTGAACTAGTCTCTAACTCCTGAGCTCAAGCAATCTGCTGGCCTTGGCCTACCAAAGTGCTGGGATTACAGGTATGAGCCGCTGTGCCCAGCCCCAAATTTCTTTTTTGAAGAAAAAATTTCCTCTGGTTAAGAACCACTGCTCTACATATTTTCTAACATGTATTACCTTTTCCAGATTTGAGAGGCATTCTGAGTGCCTTGGTCTATGGTTTTTTTTCTTCCATTGAAGTCAGCAACAGTGAGTCTAATCTTTCTCACATCACATTACTCTGACCTCTACTTGTTACTTTTTCTACTTGTAAAGACCTTTGTGATTCTATTGGGTCTGCCTGGATAATCTAGGAAAAAGTCCTCATCTCAAGATCAGCTGGCTAGCATTCTAATTTCATATGCATCCTTAATTCCCCTTTGCCATGTAACGAAACATAAACACAGTCTTCAAGTGTTAAGACACATTTTTAGGGTGATTATGATTCTGCCTACCACACTAATCAGAGCTTTTTCTGGTCCAGTGCTAAAATTTTGATACTTATAACTCATCTCTCCCAATTTAATTTAATTAGAGCAAACACTTGACATTGCATATTTACAAAATAAAATAACAAAATAATTGTCACAAAGAAAATATTGAATTTTAAGCACAGTAGTCTTTTCTTGGAACACGTCTTATTTAAAAAAATCAAATCAAAAGAAAAAAGGTTATTTTGACATGTAATTTGTTCAAAGCCAACTTTTCAAGACAAGATACATTGAGAAAATTGAGTAATATTTCAACTTATTTCTTCTCTAATTAATTCAACTACTTAACCATATACCTGTTTCTATGAGACAATAACAATAATAACAATTACCTGTTTCTATGAGACAATAATAATAATAACAATTAGCTGAGTGTCTACTTTGGGCCAAGCTCAGTACTCAGTGTTTTAATGAATGATTCATTTAAGCTCGCAGAGCCTTTTGAGGGAGGCATTATTCCCCTCTTACCATCAACAGAAACAAGGCTTAGCTAGTTACTTGCTTGTCCTAATGAGAGGCAGAAGGGGGCTTGAACCCAAACAAGAAGGCCTAAGAGCATTTAGTTACTTTCCAGGGGAAATTCAGAAAGATAGTAGCAGAGACAGATCTGGAATCTAGGAGTCTCAAGTCCAGTCCAGACATTTTGTCACTAATCAGGCAAAAAAAAAAAAAAAAAATCCAAAAAAAAAAGAAAAGTGCAGATAAAGTGTGTTTTTTGTTTGTTGTGTTTGTTTGTTTTTTAAAGGGCCTCTCCTGTCTGGGAGAACACTTCTTCATAAACAAACAGTGTGGGAAAAGCAAAATTTTAATGGGCATGTTTACTGTATTCTTCATTTAGAGGAAGCATCAAATTGCAGACATAGGTTCACCAGCAATACATTTACTTTAACTGGAAAAGTTACAGAGGATTATCTTAATTACCGCAGAACAGAAAAGACAAGTCAGAGAAACTATCCATTTCATTCACTGGTAATTGGATACAAAGTGCCGACCTTAAAAGTTCGCGTTCCAATAATACAATTATTTGCCAAAAATCTTAATAAAAAGCACATTTGATTACCTCATGCTTTTCAGATGAAAGTCACTTAAAAAATTCCAACCAAAGACAAATGCAAAGGTTCAGAATACTTGAGATTCTTGTTACACACCTGCTGTCTAATCTTACGGTAAAAATATTAATATAAATGGTGCTATAAGGACCAAAACATCACTAAATGTGACACCATAAATCACCTCCATTAGTAAATGTGTCAGGTTCTTATACATTTCGGTGTATTTTAAACTCACTCTCCATTATTTTATAGTATGCCTGAATGAATCCTGGTGGTTTGATATGGCAATTGAATCAGCAGTCAAATCAACTCATCTTACCTGGCCCAACTCCCAGCGGGTCCTGTAGGTTAGACTCCCAGTTTCAGCATACATCACCTTACCTGTTCCTTCAACTGTTGAATCAAAGGGACCCTTTCTTTTCTTTCTCAGAAACCCTGTTTTATCTTTTTTTCCCCATTCAGGGGTGTGAGGATAGACTAAGGTTATGCATTGTACACTTCACTGGTTTTACTGCCCAGGTGGAAGCTGGGTGTCCATTTCCTAAACCAGAATGACTGCATGACATTTTCACTCCAAAAGTCTCTTCCTTTTTTAAAAACTTTGATTCCTTTGATAAAAACTTTGATTCCTTTGATAAAAACTTTGATTCCTTTGATAAAAACTTTAAAAACCAAATTTCCTTGCCTTTCACGCTTAAACATTGAGATTTTACCAGGGGATCTTAAAGATAAACAGCTTCAGGGGTCTGCAAAGTCCTAGAGATTGTGCACAAATTTTATGTGTATAAAGGGGGAAATGTGCTTTTTTTAAGGAGAACAATTAATTAGATTCTCAAAATAAAAAACAAAGTCCCTGTGACCCATAAGAGTTAAAAAAAAAAAAAAACTGGAAAGAAGATTGATAAAGTTTTTTTCCACTCTAAAATTGAAATGTTAATTCTAAATTTGCTGATGTCGCAATTTCCTTTGACGGGCACTGGTGAGTACTGATGCTTGTACCACAATTTGGAACAAGGTTGGATATAAATATATAAATAAATAAAAAGAAAATCAAACAAATAGGTAAGTTAGGTGTTTGTGATAAGGGAAAAAAAACCTCCAATTCACAAAGTCCTGTGAAAGGAATAGGGCTTCCCAATATAGACCAGCCTACATCTGCATTTTATGCTGTCAGAGAGAACAAGGAAGAGCACAACTTCCCAAATCTTGCCATGACTGAGCATAGCGATGAGGTCCCCCCTTTACCTACTGTTACCCCTATGTATGGATATCAGTGAAAATACCTCAAGATAAGCACCACCATAAGGCTAAGCACAGAATGTTTTGAGTAACTATGGAGCACCTAACCTAATTTAGGAAGCGGATAGGTGCAGGAAGGGTTTCTAGAGGAGCTGAGATTTAAATTTAACCACAAACCATAAGGTCGAAATTAGCTAGGCAAAGGCTGGATTGTACAGATAGGAAGAAAGAACATTTCTTGGCAAAATGAATAGGATATTTAAAAGCCCAGGGACTGGACAAAACATTATCTTGACAAACTGAAATAAGCTCCAAATGGCTGGAATTCAGAATAGGAGTCTGAAGCCTTCTGTGATGGCACTGTCCAAGTGCCCTGTTCTTGTTTATTTTATTTTATTTTTTATTTATGTATTATTATTATTTTTTAGACGGAGGCTCGCTCTGTCGCCCAGGCTGGAGTGCAGTGGCACAATCTCAGCTCACTGCAAGCTCTGCCTCCTGAGTTCACACCATTCTCCTGCCTCAGTCTCGTGAGTAGCTGGGACTACAGGCGCCCACCACCATGCCTGACTAATTTTTTTTTTTTTTAATTTTTAGTAGATATGGGGTTTCACCATGTTAGCCAGGATGATCTCGATCTCCTGACCTCGTGATGCGCCTGCCTGGGCCTCCCAAAGTGCTGGGATAACAGGTGTGAGCCACTGCGCCCGGCCATGCCCTGCTCTTTTTTTTATTACTTTTTTTTATTTTTATTATACTTTAAGTTCTAGGGTACATGTGCACAACACGCAGGTTTGTTACATATGTATACATGTGCCATCTTGGTGTGCTGCACCCATTAACTCGTTATTTACATTATGTATATCTCCTAATGCTATCCCTCCCCCCTCCACCCACCCCACAACACGCCCTGGTGTGTGATGTTCCCCTTCCTGTGTCCAAGTGTTCTCATTGTTCAATTCCCACCTATGAGTGAGAACATGCGGTGTTTGGTTTTTTGTCCTTGTGACAGTTTGCTGAGAATGATGGTTTCCAGCTTCATTCATGTCCCTACAAAGGACATGAACTCATTCTTTTTTATGGCTGCATAGTATTCCATGGTGTATATGTGCCACATTTTCTTTTCTTTTCTTTTTTTTTTTTTTTTTTGAGACGGAGGCTCGCTGTGTCGCCCAGGCTGGAGTGCAGTGGCACAATCTCGGCTCACTGCAAGCTCTGCCTCCCAGGTTCATGCCATTCTCCTGCCTCAGCCTCTCCGAGTAGCTGGGACTACAGGCACCCGCCACCACGCCCGGCTAATTTTTTTTTTAGTAGAGACGGGGTTTCACTGTGGTCTCAATCTCCTGACCTCGTGATCTGCCAGACTTGGCCTCCCAAAGTGCTGGGATTACAAGCGTGAGCCACCGCGCCTGGCCACTGTGCCACATTTTCTTAATCCAGTCTATCATTGATGGACATTTGGGTTGGTTCCAAGTCTTTGCTATTGTGAATACTGGTGCAATAAACATACGTGTGCATGTGTCTTTATAGCAGCATGATTTATAATCCTTTGGGTATATACCCAGTAATGGGATGGCTGGGTCAAATGGTATTTCTAGCTCTAGATCCTTGAGGAATCGCCACACTGACTGAACTAGTTTACAGTCCCACCAATGGTGTAAAAGTGTTCTTATTTCTCCACATCCTCTCCAGCACCTGTTGCTTCCTGACTTTTTAATGATGGCCATTCTAACTGGAGTGAGATGGTATCTCACTGTGGTTTTGATTTGCATTTCTCTGATGGCCAGTGCTGATGAGCATTTTTTCATGTGTCTTTTGGCTGCATAAATGTCTTCTTTTGAGAAGTGTCTGTTCATATCCTTCACCGACTTTTTGGTGGGGTTGTTTGTTTTTTTCTTGTAAATTTGTTTGAGTTCTTTGTAGATTCTGGATATTAGCCTTTTGTCAGTCAAGTAGATTACAAAAATTTGCTCCCATTCTGTAGGTTACCTGTTCACTCTAGTGGTAGTTTCTTTTGCAGAAGCTCTTTGGTTTAATTAGATCCCATTTGTCAATTTTGGCTTTTGTTGCCATTGCTTTTGGTTTTTTAGACATGAAGTCCTTGCCCATGCCTATGTCCTGAATGGTATTGCCTAGGTTTTCTTCTATGGTTTTTATGGTTTTAGGTCTAACATTTAAGTCTTTAATCCATCTTGAATTAATTTTTGTATAAGGTGTAAGGAAGGGATCCAGTTTTAGCTTTCTACATATGGCTAGCCAGTTTTCCCAGCACCATTTATTAAATAGGGGATCATTTCCCCATTTCTTGTTTTGGTCAGGTTTGTCAAAGATCAGATGGTTGTAAATGTGTGGTATTATTTCTGAGGGCTCTGTTCTGTTCCATTGGTCTATATCTCTGTTTTGGTACCATTACCATGCTGTTTTGGTTACTGTATCCTTGTAGTATAGTTTGAAGTCAGGTAGTGTGATGCCTCCAGGTTTATTATTTTGGCTTCGGATTGTCTTGGCAATGCAGGCTCTTTTTTGGTTCCATATGAACTTTAAAATAAAATTTTAGACCAATATCCTTGATGAACATTGATGCAAAAATCCTCAATAAAATACTGGCAAACCGAATCCAGCAGCACATCAAAAAGCTTATCCACCATGATCAAGTGGGCTTCATCCCTGGGATGCAAGGCTGGTTCAACATACGCAAATCAATAAATGTAATCCAGCATATAAACAGAACCAAAGACAAAAACCACATGATTATCTCAATAGATGCAGAAAAGGCCTTTGACAAAATTCAACAACCCTTCATGCTAAAAACTCTCAATAAATTAGGTATTGATGGGACGTATCTCAAAATAATAAGAGCTATCTACGACAAACCCACAGCCAATATCATACTGAATGGGCAAAAACTGGAAGCATTCCCTCTGAAAACTGGCACAAGACAGGGATGCCCTCTCTTACCACTCCTATTCAACATAGTGCTGGAAGTTCTGGCCAGGGCAATCAGGCAGGAAAAAGAAATAAAGGGTATTCAATTAGGAAAAGAAGAAGTCAAATTGTCTCTGTTTGCAGATGACATGATTGTTATATTTAGAAAACCCCATTGTCTCAGCCCAAAATCTCCTTAAGTTGATAAACAACTTCAGCCCTGCTCTTAATTACCAGTGAAGGTCCATGTTGAATTCCTGAATTCCTTTATAGTGCATATGGTCGTCTTAAATTATGCTTATTCAGTCAGTTGTTCAACAAACAGTCAGTCATTCAACACCTACTATGTTTAAAGTTCTATGCTTGCTGTTGGTGATAGAGCAGTCAATAAAACAGATTATGTTCCTGCTCTCATGGGGCTTGGCATCCACTTCATTTACTCATTTATCTACTTATGCATATTTCCCCCACACTCAACAAAATGTCAGTTCTGTGATGGCAGAGACCTTGTGGACTTTCTACATTATTCTCTCTTCTGTGTCTAAGACAGTGCTTAGCAGGTAAGAGGTGTTTAATGTTTGTTGAATAAATGAATGAAAGACAGAAAGGGGGATTTGGTGAGAGAGATGACATTGGAAAAGTGACTGGAATTCAGCTCATGGAGCTCCTTGTGAGCCATGTTAGAGAGACCAAGCTTTATTTTGTAGGCAATGCAGAGCCATAAAATATTTTAAAGAGAAACATAATATGATCAGATATTTGCTTAGAAAGTTCTTTCTGCTACGTTGTGGAAAATGGGTTGGTATAGGCAAGACTGGAGGTAAAATGCTTTGTTCTTTAGATTTCAGGCCACCATACTCATCTGGTTTTCTCTCTGCCTCAGTTGCCACTCCGTTGGTCTCTCCTCTCACTGTCTTAACACTGGAAAACCCCTCCTGCTGTCCTTGAACTTGTCTTCTCCATCTTGCTTCTTCTTATTTGGTAGATCTTGTTCCATCCCCTAGTTTTCAATACCATTTGTATGGTGACAATTCCAAATGTTTATCACCAAAGGGATCTCTTCTTTGAACTCAAGATTCAACTTAAGGATTTCTCATTAGCTGTTCTTCTGTTTGGTATATTCTTTTCCAATAAACTTACAGAATTTATTTTCTCGTCTCTTTTGAATCTCTGTTTAAATGTCACCTTCTCAGTGAGGCCTTCTCTGACCTCTTGGTTCAAAACGGAACCCTTTCCTTTATTACTCCTTATATGTTTTCATGGCTTTCATTTTTATCCATACTATTTATGACCTTCTAACATTCTATATGAGCTGCTTATTTAGTTTGTTTATTGTTTTCTTCCCTCAAGTATAATATAAGCTCCTGGAGGTTAAGAATTGCTAACTATTTTATGCATTTATGTGGTACAGTGGCTGGAAGTGTAACACACACCACACACATACAAACATACATATATAATGATGTTGAATTGCCATTATTCATTAATAATATATAAAAAAATGAATAACAAAAATGAATAAATTATCAAGGGCTACAATGTGCCAACAAAGAAGCTGGATCCTAAGGCTGGATGAGTAAGTCATCATCATGGTTGTAATGGACTTTGGTCTGTGTATGTAAGTATATGTTCCATCCAACAGCAAATAGTAAAATAGGTGCCTAATAAACATTATTTTATTGAATCATGACCCAAAATATGCTTTTACTTTTTTTGAATTATACTATATACAAGAAAATTTAGAAAGTAAGACATTTTACAGGTTTTAAGAATTTAAGGGGTAGGGACATGTTGTGTGTCTATGCAGGTCTGTCTGTATAAATGTTAAGTGTGCAGAATTTGTACACTAGGTGAAGTTTTTAACAAGCAGCTTTAATTTCACTCTTTCACTTTTTGAGTAGTTTTTAAAATCATGCTTAAGCGTTAGAAAGTCTAGGTTTGAATTGTAGCACTGCAGCTGTGTGAACTGTGGTAGGTAACATCCTCTTTCTGAGTTCAGCTTCCTTATTGTCAAGCTGAAATTATAATATTGCTAACTGCACAGTTTTTTTTCTTTTCAGTGGGGGGAATGAATGGTAAGAACAAAGTGAGATAATATCTGTAAAGCCCTTACAGTGCCTAGTGCCTAGTGAAGATTCAGTATGTGACATTCCACAAATATCAGATATATACCTAAATATTTGGCACTGTCTTTAGTTTTGAAAGACAACACTAACGTGGTAAAGAGCTTGCACGTTCCCTGCGTTTATTGTTGTTATCATTGTCATAATTATCACGTATTAACCTTTCAGGTGTATCTTTTCCTTTCTTTCCCACTTTGGCAACTTGATCCAAGTAAAGAAATTCAACTTCACAAATATGCTGTGCTACTCTGGTATGGAAATAAACTCAGTATGGCTCGAGCGCTGTCTATATTCACATTCAGTTGGCTTAGAACCATGTCATAGTGGGGCACTGCCAGTGACTTGGGGCCTTCGTATTGTGCTGATATTGACGGAGCCCCTGAAAGGAAGGAAACATGGGAGCCATTTGTGTAAAATGGTTCGAGTTCCTTGAAGTAGTCTCTCTCATTTTTCAATCTTGTGAAAGTAAAAGGAAAACAATATCCAGCCCCTGAGGAGACACATTGTTTATCTCCGAGCCAACACATTCTGTAAAGAAGAGGCTTGTAGGACAGGGTATTGGGGTGGACTGACTTGAAGGATGTGGAGCTCTGCTCTTCCCTAGAAGCTCTGCCAGGCTTGCAATGATGCAATTATTAACTGGATTACTGTAGAGGAATCAAAGTGGCTGAACACACAAACAGTTTTTTTTGACAAAGAAATAAAATATTGGATTTTGAAACTCAACACTCAAGGGCTTCAAGATCATATATCTTTAGTTCATGACAATTAGCTGATGCTCCCTTAATTCTGTTCTAGCCTGCGTTATTCTATTCTACCTCCTCCCTAGAAGATACTGACAATACATATATCTGACAGAAGACTTGCATTTAGAATTTATAAATAGCTCTTATAATTCAATAATATGACAAACAACTCAATTTAAAAAATGGACAAAGGATTTCAACAGACACTTCATAGTAGAAGATATATGAATGGCCAACTAAGCACATGAAAAAAATGCTCAACATCATTATTTATCAGAGGAATGAAAACTAAAACCACATGAGATACCATTACACACAATTAGAATAGCTAAATAATAGTGATAATAAATGATAATGTCAAGTAAAAGTAAAGATATGGAGCGACTGGAACTTTCATCTCTTGCTGGTAGAAACAAAATGATACAATCATTTTGCAAAACAGTTTGACAGTCTCTTATAAGCATAGATAGGTACTTATCATATGACCAGCAATTCTATTAGTAATACTTAACATTTACACAAGACAAATGCAAACATATCTCTACATGAAAACATAGTCACAGCAGTTTTATTATTAGTAACCAAAAACAGTAATGTTGAACAACAAATGATTGTGAAAACAAATGATTATATAGTCACACAATGGAATATTACTCAATAACATAAAGGAATAAACTACTGATACACAAAACAACAGGAATATTTCTCATAAACATTTCAAATTTTAAAAACACACAAAAGACCACATACTGTATTCTTTCATTTATATTAAACTCTAGGAAAAACAAAATCAACTCTGTAGTGATAGAAAGCAAATCGCACATTGACTTTGATGGGAGATGAGTGGTACACTGTTTGGGAACGGACACAGGGAACCTTTAGAAGAAAACAGAGGAGTGTTCTATATTGCTATATCAATAAAATTGTTACATTTATTGCAAAAATTAATTACAAGTTAACATTGCATATAAATTATATGCAATGTGTGCATTAAATTGCCTGTAAATTATAACTTTCAATCCTCTTAAAGAGGATTGAAAACAATAAATAAGCAAATTAGAGATTGTGGCATAAGGCAATGAATAGAATAGAAAAAAGCAAAAATATAACACATTGAAGGTGATCAGGAGTCCTGAGGATGGTTGACAGTTTGTAACAATAAGTAAGTTAGATACAGTTGTCTTCAATTACAAAACAACCTGTGAATGAAGGCACAAAATACCTAAGCAAGTTATCTCCCTAGATATTTAAGGAAAGGATGTTACATACAGAGAAAAAAAAAAAAACAGCTAATGCAACAGCTTTAGGGCAGAAAAATGCGCAGCATATTTGAAGAACAGCAAAGCGTCCAAAGTGATAGTAATATGAAGTCAGGTTAGAAAGAGTGTGAAGTGAGTAGATCACGAGGTCAGGAGTTTGAGACCAGCCTGGCCAACATGGTGAAACCTCATCTGTACTAAAATTACAAAAAATTAGCCAGGCGTGGTTGTGCATGATTGTAATCCCTGCTACACAGGAGGCTGAGGCAGGACAATTGCTTGAACTCAGGAGGTGGAGACTGCAGAGAGCTGAGATTTTGCCATTGCACTCCAGCCTGGCTGACACAGCAAGACTCTGTCCCCACCACCCACCACCCCCCGGAAAAAAAATTAATAAAAAGAGTGATGTGGAAATCAAATCATATATGATTTTTTAGGCTATCATCAAGATTTTTAGACCATTTCATATTATTCTTTGTAAAACAGGAAGCCAATAGAAGGTTTTAAGAAGAGGAATTGACTTATAAATTTGTGGTATAATTCTATCTGCTGTGTTGAAAATAGACTATGAGAGACAGGCAAGCATAGAAGCCAGATGACGAATTAGGAGGCTACTGAAATAATTTGGGTAAGACCTGATAGCTGTTTTTTGTCTGTTAGTTTGTTTACTAGTGTGGTAGCAATGGCAATGTGGAGAAGTAGCCATTTTCTGAGTATATTTTGAAGGTAGAGCCAATGGGATGTTCTGTTGGATTAAAATTTGAGTATGAGAGGAAAAAAAAAAGTCAAGATTGGGCGATCATTTGGGTTGGAGCAACTGTAGTTAAGTGAGTTGTGGAAGGCTATGAAGGGGATGGTCAGGAGTTCACTTTAGGATGCGTTTAGTCTGCTATGTCCAATTACACAGCTACATGTAGGTGGTGAGTAATTGTATACAGTGAGTGAGCAGTTTAGAGAAGAGTTCTGAGCCAGAAGTATAATTTTGGAAGTCAGAATTTAAAGCCACATGATATGATAAGAATCATTAAGGAAGAGAGTGTATATAAAAGAGAAGGTAAGGGAATAAATTTAAAAAAAGAAGGAAGAGAAGAGCAAGAAAAAGAAAGAGAGAAGAAAAAAAGAGAAAGACTGATCCTGGATTGTCAATATTAAAACAATTAAGAAAAGAAGAATTTCCACAAGGAACTGAAACAAGTGACCAATGGAATAGGATGTAAATCAAGAGAGTGTGGTGTTATCGACATCAAAAGAAAAAAGTATATCAAAAAGGTAGGAATTATCAAATATATCAAACACTTCTAATAAATGAGAACATGATTGCCCATTGTAGTGAACAAGCTATAGATCATTATTAACTTTGACAAGAGTAGTTTCAGATGAATGGTTGGGATAAAAGCACTATCAGAGTGAGTTTAAGGAAAAACTTAGAGAGAAGTCAGAGGTGGAGTTAGCTTAGATGACTCCTTAGAAATGCTTTGAAGCAATAACGAGCAAATATAATAAATTGTTTTTGTTTTTCAAGATGATAACATGCTCACATGCTAATGGAAAAAAATAATATAGGAGAAAGAGGGAAGAATTTCTGGAGCCCTGTCCTTTAGTAGTTAGAGGAGCTAGAATCTAGTACACAGTGGAGGGATTGGCTCTAAAAAGTAACATGGAGGGCCGGGCGTGGTGACTCCCACCTGTAATCCCAGCATTTTGGGAGGCCGAGGTGAGTGAATAAGCTGAGGTCGGGAGTTTGAAACCAGCCTGACCAACATGGAGAAACCGCTGTCTCTACTGAATATACAAAATTAGCCGGGCATAGTGGCACATGTCTGTAATTCCACCTACTTGGGAGGCTGAGGCAGGGGAATCGCTTGAACCTGGGAGGCAAAGGTTGCAGTGAGCTGAGATGGCACCATTGTACTCCAGCCTGGGCAGCAAGAGCGAAACTTCATCTCAAAAAAAAAAAAAAAAAAAAGTAACATGGAGTTGGAGAGTTCACTTGTATTAACAGGTGAGAAGGTAGCGTGTGGGAGTGTGGGCAATATTAGGAGGATAAATTGTTTCACCAAATCCTTACATTAATGTCAAGGCTTAGAAATTATTTAACTTTTGGGAATCTTTTGCAATTCCAAATATTTTTAAAATCTATTACTGTGAAAAAAAGTCATTGGAATTTTGATAGAGATTGCATTAAATCTTTAAGTTGCTTTGGATACTATGAACATTCTAACAATATTAATTCTTCTAATCCATGAACATGGAATATTTTTCCATTTTTTTTGCCAATTTCTTTTATCAATATTTGGTTAAATTTATTCTTAAGTATTTTATTATTTTTGATGCTATGATAAATGGGATTATTTTCCTAATTTCTTTTTTGAATCATTTATTGTTAATGTATAGACATGCAATTGATATTTTATGTTGATTTTGTATCCTGCAACTTTACTGAATTCATTTATGAGTTGTAGAAATTTTCTTTTTTTTTTTTTTTTTTTTTTTTTTAGATGGAGTCTTGCTCTGTCACCGAGTCTGGAGTGCAGTGGCACGATCACGGCTCACTGCAACCTCTGCCTCCCGGGTTCAAGTGATTCTCCTGCCTCAACCTCCTGAATAGCTAGGATTACAGGTGCATGCCACTATGTCAGGCTAATTTTTTATATTTTTGGTAGAGACAGCATTTCACCATGTGGGCCAGGCTGGTCTCGAGCCCTTGGCCTTAAGTGACCTGCCCGCCTTGGCCTCCCAATCATATATTTTTAAATATATAATATGCACTCATATACATATGCATAATGTGTATATATAATGGAATATTATTTAGCCATAAGAAAGAAGGAGATCCTGCCATTTACAACAACACGAAGGAATCTGGAGGACCTTATGCTAAGTGAAATCAGCCAGAGAAAGACAAATACTGTGTGGTCTCACATGTGGAATCTAAAAAGTGGATCTCACAGGAGCAGAGAGTAGAAAGGTGGTTTCCAGGGGCTGGGGTCGGGTGGATGGGGATATGTTAGTCAAAGGGTACAAACTTTCAAGGTTATAAGATGAGTATGCTATAGAAATCTAACGTACAGCATGGTGACTGTAGTTAATAATAATGTATTTTTTTATTGAAAGTGGCTAAGAGTGGATCTTAAGTGTTCTTGCTTACATACACATGAGGTGAGGTATGTGAGGTGATGGGTGTTTTATTTAGCTTGACTGTGGTAATCATTTTAGGATGTGTATATGTGTCAAATCATCATGTTTTGCACCTTGAACATATACAAATTTTATTTGTCAATTATACCTTATTAAAGCTGGATTTTTAAAAAAATCAATCATTATTTAAAAGTTGTTTACTCAGGAGGAGCTCAGTATGTATTTACTGCCTCTTTCCCCTTTTGAAATAATCTGATTCTGTAGGCCTATTTATACTAAGATGAAAACACTGAGTTAGAACATTAGAAAATAACTTTTAGTTGATTTATTTAAACATTTATGTGGAACCAGAATGCTGTCTACAACATCCTTGAGAAGTTTAGAGTGTTAGCTAGAACACTTTTCATGACAGAGAGCTTTCTACCCTGAAACTTATTAGGAACCTTCAGTGGATTCAGAGTCCAACATTATAACATTCATGGTTGACCTCATTCTCTCCTTGGGAGCAGCAGAGCCAAACCACCTGAGGGCAGAACTTCCCAAGTCCTTATCCTGAAAACACTCTTCTGGGAGATGTTTGGCATTTCAGAAATAGCAAGTTCTGTTCCTGAATATGTGGGGGAATATCATCACACACATTACCATACGCAAGCTCTGAAAGGCCATGTAGTAAAGGAACATTTTCACACTGTTTAATTTAGTGTTCCAAAATTTTACCTACACGTGGAACCACACGCCCCTGGCGTTTTTATTTAGTACCCTGCATTAGGCACCTGTAAAGCAGTGCTCCCCTGAACAGTGAGGCTGGGACATTGACTTTAAAAG
Organism: Symphalangus syndactylus; assembly: GCF_028878055.3. Taxonomy (NCBI): domain Eukaryota; kingdom Metazoa; phylum Chordata; class Mammalia; order Primates; family Hylobatidae; genus Symphalangus; species Symphalangus syndactylus. The sequence continues at coordinate 41,827,364 of NC_072429.2, forward strand.
GCAATACTATAAGCATCTGCCCTTTCACAGAATCAAGTCCTAGAGACTGGGTGTCTAAATGTGAACTTGTTAGACATGCAAATTCCTGGCTCTACTGTGTCAAAATCCCTGAGGGAGAGGCCAATAAATTTGCATCTAACAAGTGCCACTCGTGATTTTTACGTACGTTAAAGTTTGTAAACTATTGCCTTCGGTCAGGGCTATTAAGAGTGTGGTCTGTGGAGCAGCAGCATCTATATCCTTGGGAGCTTGTTAGAAATGCCAAGCTCTGACTCCATTCAGACTGGAATCTGTGCTTCTGCAAAGTCATCAGGGAATTTGTATGCACATTAAAGATTGAGGAGCATCATACTGGCCAGTATGAAGCTCTGTCACACCGAAGTTTTGTTGTTGTTGTTTTTGTTTTAATTCTTAACTCCTGGTCCTTTTTTTGTCATTTTAATCACCCCAGATAAGTAGGTGACATCATTAGTAGGCCAACAATGTCACTTAGGATCACAGTCAGAGAATTTCTGAAATTTATGTGGTTTTGAGGGTAGGATAGTGGTTGACAGTAGAAAGCTATTCCCCTGCCAAGTACCCGAGCTCATATTAATTATAAACAGATTACTTTCAAGAGTATCTATAGCAGAGTAGTAAGCTTAATAGTATACTATATGAACAATAAGAAAAGTTGCTAATAGCGAGCTGTGACTGTGTATGCCTTGGCACCATTTTAAGTGTATGAATTGACTGGGCATAGTGGCTCACACCTGTAATCCCAGAACTTTGGGAGGCCAAGGCAGGTGGATTGCTTGAGCGCAGGAGTTCAAGACCAGCCTGAGCAACAGAGTGAGACCTCAGCTCTAATAAATAAATAAATAAATAATTAAAAAAATAGCCAGGGATGGTGGTGCGTGCCTTTAGTCCCAGCTACTTGGGTGGCTGAGGTCGAAGGACTGCTTAAGTCCAGCAGGTAGAGACTGCAGTGAGCTGCAGTTGCGCTATTGCACTCCACCCTGGGCAACAGCAAGACCCTGTCTCAAAAATAAAAATAAATAAATGAAAATTATTGTATAGTGTGTGTGTGTGTGTGTGTGTGCAAGTGTATGTGTAAAAACTAACACCTCATCATGACCCTAAGAAGTTGGTACTGTTATTATGCTCAGTAGCCTGAAAGAGGGAAGGCTTTTTATGAAATTTATTACTGGGCAAAGTGAAAACAAAAAAAATTAAACTATTTGAGTTTTTTTCCTGGACAAGTACATTAGAATGCAATAAAGCCTTAACTGTAAATAAAATAAAAACCAAGACATAGAACTTTCTTAAAAGGAATTTGTTTTACAGTTTAAGTGATTTGGAGATAGAAATTTGCTGAGCAGGTTCTGATTACCTTGCTGAAGATGCAGGCAATTGGCAACAATCATACCGATTACAAGCCATTTAAGCAAACTCAATTAAATTAGTGGTAATTCTAAACTACTCTATCTTGCATAGAGATTGGTTTAATTTTTATGTAAATTCAAATTCTGGTTGTGCAAATCCTAATTGGCTGACAGGGAATCAAACTAGATTATTTTCATTTGTTTTTATGGAAATCAAAGCTGTGTTCAAAGCTCTGGTAGGTATATATACAGACTGACAATATTCTTGCAAGAAAGTCTTGCGAAGAAGAATCAAAGGGCCATTTTCTTGGCCTAGTGTGACAGATAGGCCAAATGTATAAAATAAGGAAAGTGGCAGATTGAGGATCACCAGGACTTAAGAAAAAAATGGAGTAGGAAATACACTGGACTTGGCGAGGGGGCAGGGGGACTGGAGCCCTGATTTTTAATGCTGATTCTGCCATCTACTTACTGTGTAGTCTTGAGAAAGTCTCTATTATGTAGCTGCTGTGTGACAAAGAAATACAAACTTTCAATGGATTGAAACAGCATGCATTTATTTCTTGCTTAAGAATCTGCATAAGTAGGTTGGCTGGGGTTTGTCTGATCTTGGTTGACTTCTCCTGGACTTGGCTCCAAGCTGTAGTTTGATTCCAGGTCTGCTTCATATGTGCTTATCCTCCTTGGGCCAGCATTACCTAAGAGGTGTTGACGAAAACAGCCAAACTCTGTAAAATATTTCAAGAGATTTATTCTAAGCTGAATATGAGTGACGGTGACACAGCCCTCTGGAGATTCTGAGAACATGTGCCCAGGGTGGTCAGGGTGCAGCTTGGTTTTATATATTTTAGGGAGGTGTGAGACATCAATCAAATACATTGAAGAAATACATTGGTTTGGTTCAGAAAGGCAGGACAACTCAAACGGGGGAGGAGCTTCCAGACTATAGATAAATTTAAGCATTTTCTGATTGGCAATTGGTTGAGTTTATCTAAAGACCTGTAATCAATAGAAAGGAAATGTTCAGGTTAAGATAAAAGATTGTGGAGACCAAGGTTCTTTTGAAGTCTTGTAGTGTCTGCCCTTAGAAACGATAGATGACATGTATTTCCTATTAAGACCTTTGAAAGGGTGTAGGTTGAGGTGGGTGGATCACCTGAGGTCAGGAGTTCGAGAGAAGCCTGGCCAACGTGGCAAAACCCCATCTCTCCTAAAATTATAAAAATTAGCTGGACGTGTTGGTGCGTGCCTGTAATCCCAGCTACTCAGGAGGCTGAGGCAGGAGAATCACTTGAACCCAGGGGGCGGAGGTTGCAGTAGGCGGAGATCATGCCATTGCACTCCAACTTGGGCAACAAGAGTGAAACTACATCTCAAAAAAAAAAAAAATTCTTTACAGATGCAATTTTTTCCCCACAAACGACAGCTTTGCAGGGCCATTTCAAAATATGGCAAAGAAACATGTTTCTAAAATATTTGGGTTGGTAAACATGTTGGTAAAATATTTTGACTTTTTTCTTTGCCACGTAATTTTATGCCAGAGTCAGATTGGAAAGCAAGTCATGATATATAGGGTTAAATAAAACCCATTTGATGAGAATTTATGGTTTGTAGAGCATGACTCCCCAGACTCTTTAGATAGGAATTTGGACAAGATTTAAAAATCAGAGCTTAGTCCTCACAGGCATCCTACCCAAAGCCAAAGGCAGGAATGCAAAAGAACAAGCTCAACCATGCAAGCTCCCTTCAATTCCTGCTGTCGTGTCTGTTTGCCCAATAATTGGCGAAAGCAAACTACAAAATCAATCCTAAATTCAAGGGGAAAAGAAGTCTATCTTCTTCACTGCGATGAGGGCATAACATGGATGTGAGAGATCCAATAATTCAAGCTATCATTTTCTTCCCATTTTCTTTAGCTTCTAACATTTACGAACTGTGGTAGATGGATTCTGTGACTATTCAGGACACTTACAACTCTTAATGTCAGTTTGCAATTTTAGGAAATGTTATGAGATTCTCTAGTATTAAGTATAAATGATTGTCCTGAAGGCTAGATTCAGCCATGTTTTGGTTTCTCTGCATAGAATTTTTCAATAATTTTAAAAAGTTGAAAATATTTTTAAAACCAGGATGTTTCATCCAAACATTCAAAATACTGATTTTTCTTGAAGACTCGGAGTAGCAGGCGATGGTGATTTTGACTAACAGCTGACCCTTTTATTGCAGAGCATGCCTCTCCAGATGAGCACACACATTCCCTCCATCCCAGGTACTTTCTAGCTATTGTCATACACCTGGACCACTTCACTTATTTATATTACTTCCCTGAACCTTATGAGCAGTTTTTGTTTCTGTCCTACAATTCCAGGTTTGAGCTCTGGCCCCTCTTCTCTCACCAGCTACTTGCATGGCAAGATAAGTCATTTAATATAACTGGGTTGTATTTACAAACAGAGAAGCAAAATTGTGGAAGTCTTTATGGGCTTTCCTGCTGTACCATCCTGTGATTCTAAGGAGGTTAGACCAGAGAGTATCATATGTTTCAGGGCATCTCATGAAAACAGGAAAGTAGTCTATTTCAAGAGACGACTGGACAACTCTTCAAATGAAGATATACAGACTGAAAGCTGGAAACTTAAAGCAAGCAGGGCAATCAGGAGTGGTGCTTACTCTGTGGATCTCACAGGGGCTCAAGAGGGAGAAGGAGCAATTAAAGAAATTGAAAAATTGTTGAGTTAGGCTGAATATCAGCAAGGTTTTAATAGGCAAGCCTTTAAACTGGAGTGCTTTCCCAGGAGAAGTGGCAGAAAGTTACTTAAGATAGAGCCACACAAAACATTTTAATAACCCACCGTAAACAAAATTCTCACTTAAATTAGAGCTATTGACTCAAAGGTAGGTTGTTTCTTTTCCTCCATTTTGTAAGTTGGTTTAGATTTCTGTTGCATAAATAATGAACAAGATTAAATTCTGGAATGGGGGCTTGGAAACAGACAAATCCAGGCTATGCTCACATGCATTCTTCAGGCCTATTAGTTTAATGCGGATGGTTGAGGCATTTCAGAAATGATGCCTATTTTGCACCAGGCATCTATGTTAAATAAACATATGCAAAACATGAATGTAGATATATTGTTTTGCACATTGTCATGAATGTGTAGTTTCAGACTGTCATCCACTTTGCCCTATAAAATTCAGAGCTTTTTGCTTTCCTCCTTATCTGCTGCACATCTCTTTTGGAAGTATTTTGGTATAATAGTGCTTGTTATTCAATTATTTAAGATAGACTATTTGCTGACAACTCAATATTCTATTTTTTTTCTCGATTCTCTTTGAAAAGAAAAGTGCAAAATGGGCAAAGTAAAATAACGGGCTTGGTTTTGGGATAGAGCAAGAGAACAAACAAACAAACTAAAAATAAGCAAAAATGCCCATCATCTTTTCAGCCAAGGTGTTAAGGGTGGCCAAGGTGTTAAGGGTGACCAAGATAAAAACTCAGGAAAGCATTTGGAAGTGCTGCATGCAGTTCACATACTCCTAGAGGATTAACATAATGGCAGCAAGCCGGCTCCTGGAATCAGCTCATTGACATAAAGGGAAAATGTGATTACAGACATACAAGAATGTGAACTGATTACATTTGTAATAATCCATTATCCTTAGCGATATCATATTCACTTATTGAATAAATAATTTCTATGCATCAGAGTTATTCTCCAAAACTTGAGAGGTTAAGAAAAGTTGTTTTTTGTATATCCTCCCCCACCTCCCTTTCTGTTGCAGGACCCTCCCACCTCCAAATTCATAACTTCTTCCTTGGAATTTTTGTAATGCCAGGGCATCACCTGACGCTCATGGAGTCCTTTGATAAGTGTGTGTTAATAATTAAATAAATTCCACCATGTGGATCTAGAAAGGAAACTGATTAAAAACAATGCTGTGAATTATTAATAGGGTTCATAGTGGGGAGGATTGGGCTAGGGAAAAGAGGAATATTTCAGAGGAAGAGACCATTTAAAAATTTGGGGGGTGGGTGCAGTGGCTCACAACTGTAATCCCAGCACTTTGGGAGGCTAGGGCAGGAGGATCACTTGAGGCCAGGAGTTTGAGATTAGCCTGGGCAACAAAGCAAGAGCCCATCTCTACAATAGATAAATAAATAAATAAATAAGCCAGGCATGGTGGCATGCTCCTGTAATCTCAGCTAGTCTGGAGGCCAAGGTGGCAGAATTACCTGAGCCCAGGAGATCAAGGCTGCAGTGAGCTGTGATCATGCCATGGCACTCCAGCCTGAGTGACACAGTGAGACCCCCATCTAAAAATAGTAATAATAATTGGACTCTTCTACTCCTCTGTAGAAGGTTGCCAAAGAATAAGTATAAGGAATTCATAGAAAAGGAAACACAAGCCACTGATAAACATAAAAGAGGTGCATCTAACAAGTCATCAAGAAAATGCAAAACAAAATAACAAAATCCAACTGTAAGTGCTTAAATTGGAGAAAATGCTATAAAGTATTAAAGAAGCTGTAAGGAAATAAGGATTGTCATGTGGCGGGTGATACTGCAGATTGATTGAGGCACTTTTGGGGGTAATTTGGTCACATCCATTAAAATGTTAAATGTCTCTTCCCTATGATCTAATAGTTTCACATTCCCAAATCTACCCTAGAGACATTCACTGGTCTTTAATGGAAGACATGTTCAAGCACTATTTATTTATATTAGCAAAAAATGGAAAAAAAAAACTATCCATCAATAAGAGAATAGTTTAATTTAGGTTTGTCTATGGAATCTCCCAATTAAAAAGCATTGCCAACTAAGCTGAATCTGTAAAAACAAAGTACATACAAAAAACAACCACATAGAACAAATAAAACATGGCTGTAGGCAAAATTGAGTCCACAGTCCCTCAATATACAATCTTTGGTTCAATAACCATTCAAGTCCCTTAAATTCTGAAATTCAAAATGTGCCTTTGGAAGGTGAATGATACTAATTAGTAGATTTTTTTTTTTTTTTTAACTCTCTGCTAAGTTTCCATTACCATGTTTGGGGTTTTTATGTGCTTTTATTGTCTTTGCAACAACCCTGAAAGATAGTTGCTTTCTCAATTTTACAAGTGGAATGGCTTGAGAATTTCTATCCATAGAGGACAAGCTGTCTTTGTCACCAGCCTAATCTTGAAAGAGAGTCTCAGCCAGAGTGGTGCTGATTTATGTTTCCAGAGAACTGAGTCTGAAAGTCTCAATAGCTTTACAACTGAGCAAACCCAAAGAGGTGCCCAAGCCATTTATGCAGCTGCTTTAGCTGAGCACACAAAGACAGTGCTTGGGGGAACATTCAGCATATCACATTGGTTGACTAAGAGGGCCTTAACGTTTCTCTCAGCTTGACAAAACTTAGGTTTCTTACAGGTTCTAAGCTCTGACTCTTTGCTTAGAGCATTTTTCTTAGAAAACTTGAAATTATAAATTATGTCTTTGCCCCTTTGAGATGTAAATCTTTTTAAAGTCCTCCTTCTACCTAGGACAGATTTTTTTCAAGGACCAGGGTGCTAGCTCTTTGAAATGTAAATATTAACCAAGATACCACCCCTATTTCCATAGTTTCCATGGGAGACCAGGAATCTAAATTAGGTGGGCCTCTTGCTCCATGTTGTAAAACTACCTTAGGTCACAAAGATATGAGAAAGAATGTTTATATTTTCTTCTTTGGGTAAGGCCAATTAGCAACCACAGATGGCCTAAGATCTCCCTTTCCCTGATTCCCCCAGGCTCTTAAAAACTCCCCTGCCCTTTGTTCCAGTGGAATTAATTCCAGACCAAGTTCTGCCTCTCTCCTTATTGCAATAGTTTAGAATAAAGTCTTCTTTGCTTGTTTAACTTTGGTGAAGTTTTTGCTTTGACATGGCTTGCTTTGCATTTCAGGCTGACAAAACTCTGATTGGAGAACCTCAGGGGTTATCAGGGAAAAGTGCCTAAGGGAAATGGATAGCAGAGTTCAGTCAACATATAGACATATCATGTCTTCTGTATTAAGAAGAAAAGAAGGAACAAACAAAAAATCCCAAAACATATATATGTAAAGCCAACAAAAGTGATCTGAAGTCTGGCAGGCTATATAATAAAGCCATCTTACATTTTTTAGCAGTTAGTATTACTTAGGTACTTTGACATTTTCTCTAATCTTTGTTTAAATGCCCAGATACCATCCATCTTTTAAAACGTGTCTTTCAACCAAGTCTCATTTCTTTGCAAGTGACAGAAGAGCTGATTCAGATGGGCTTAAGTATAAAAGTAATTAATTTTTTGCCTTAATAATGAGACAGTAGAGTGGTATTTAAGCAAAGTGGGATCCAGATACTCCTCAATGTCTTCAGTATTTGTTCTCTGTCTTGAGGCCCTGACCTCTTTTATTATCTCCAATTTTAAGCTGGAGCTTTCTCTCCTTGAGGCCACAAAGTGCATGCCAATCTTAGGGTTATATCATAGCTAGCTGAAAAGGGTACTATTTTCAAGTAGTTTCACCCAAGGTCCAGAATTGGCTTATGATAAAAAATAAAACAAAACCAACTTGTATGACACAATTTTCTTTGAACTCATCAATATGGCTTAAGGCGTGCGAGTGTTCCAAATTACCAGGCATGAAGAAGATGCCACCTCACTAAAATCACAAGTACTAAAAATAGGGGAGAGGGTTCTTCCAGGAGAAAAGCAAGGTACAGTGACAGAAAAAGAGGAAATGGAAGCTTATCCATCTGTACCAGGCTGTTTACAGTCAACTCTAATGACAAACAATGTTCTCTGCCTCCAGTCAACATACGGAATACATTGGTTGTCCTCCTTTTGAAGCATGAGGCTTCTTTGACTTCATATTACAGTTAATTTTGCCACCCTGAAAGCGACATCAAATTTACGTTTGTATCTCCAATATCTACTTTCAATCCTTCTAAGGATCCCTTATATGTCTGTGCTAGGCAAGAGGCAAATGAACCTTAGTAAGTTCCTCAAGTTTTCTGTGCCTTGATTTTTCCATTTCCTGGGAGCATTCATATTCATTTCTATTCAGACATTGACTTATTCATTCAAAAGTAATTTATTAGTTATAAGAAAATAATAAATAAAACTATAACATGACAGTACTAGCAATTAAACTAGCTAATATTATTCAGTTATTACTGTGTGCCAAGCAGGATTTTAAGTATATTTTGGCTTCTGGCTCTTTGTCTCCCACTGTCTTACCTACGATGTAAAATTACCTCTAATTTCTCTCTTGCTTATTGTACTCTGGCCACACTGGCTTTCTTGCTGTCTCCAGTTACCCAAAGCTCATTTCTATGACAGAGGCTTGCTGATCCCTCTGACTAGATTGTTCTTCTCTCATTTACTCACTCACATGGCTGGTTTCTTCTTGCTATTTAAATATCAGCTTAAATACCAGGTTCGCAGAGAGGACACCCTTGAACACTCAGTATAAGCTTATCCAAATATCTGATTCCATTTGCTTTTCACACATTAACCTTTTTTTCTTTATCCTCTTCTTCCTCTTCCTCTTTTCTTCTCCTTCTTTAAATTTCACTTATCATTTCTTCACTTATCTTGGGTATGTGTTTATTTTTTTTTCCTCCTTTTATTCTCCTTCTGGAATATGAATTCACAAGAGCAAGGATGTCATTTTTCTCCGTTACTATCACGCCCCCAGTCCCTAGAAACATGCTTGGCATATAGCTGCCAGTGCTTTAGTTGCCTTATAAATTCATCTCTTATAACACTCAAATGATTCTGTAATGTAGGTATAATTAATTATCTCCATTTTATAGATAAATAAGACCAATGCTTGAAAACTAAGTGGCTTGCCCAAAGTCACACAGTTGGTAAGTGGCAAAGACAATATTTAAACTGAGGAATTCTGTCCCTTTGGCTCAAAACTAGGATTCTAAACTTTTGTGGCCAGGCTCTGTGTAATGTGTTTGGCATAGAGACGTGAATAAAGCACAGTTCTCTAGAGCTCATGGGCTTACATCCTAGAGGTAGCTAGAATTCAACAAGCAATAAATAACTGTAGAATTACAAATTAATAAATAATAGGAAAAGCACAGGACATTATAAGAAACACATAAATCTAAGACTTAATCTATGAGGAAGTTAAGTGAAGTTAAGGTTTAAGAATGATTAGGTTTTAGCCAAAAGGAGAGTGTGAAGAGAGCTTATCAAATAGAATGGCATTGGCAAATCTCTGAGTCATTTGCCTAGTGCCAGGCTGGAGACAAGGACTGGAGATAGAAGAATGTGACACTTTCATCACCCTTGAGGTACTTTAGTTTATTACGTGAAAAAAAAAAAGGTATACAAAGTATTATTAGACTTTAAAAGAATTTTCAAGTTATTAAAAATAAAATGGGCCATAGTTATGAAAATGGAGAAATAAATAATTAGCTTGATTTATAGCTAATATTGAATTTCTTTACCCTAAAAACTGAGAATAGATCTTCTTTTAAGGACCCATTGAACATGTGCAAAAGATTGTCCTTGTTTCAGGAGCATAATTTCAATCAATAAATCAAGAATCAAGAAATGTTATAGTCCACATTCTCCATAATCAATGCTATGAAACTAGTAATTAATAACACCAGCATAAACAAATCAATTCAAATCACTTGGAAATTAGAATAATAATATCTAGTGTTTATTGAATGTTTATTATATACTTGCAGTTTGCTGAGATTTTTGTCTTAATCAGCTCATATAATCTTCACAAAATCTTTATTGAGTTATTACTGTCATTTTATGGATGAAGAAATGTATAACAAGAGAGATATAAGATGTGTCCAGTTACAGAGCTAGTGATTTATATATGTGGAATATAAACAAAGCAGTCTAATTGCAGCGTGTATGTGTGTGTGTATTCAACAACTTTGCTATTCTGCCTCCCTTAATTAGCTTCTGGGTTAAAGAAAGAATCAAAGTGCAATAGTAGTTAGAGAAGAAAATGATAATATAAACAAACTAAAGAAAAGAAGAATTAAGAGGAAAATATTTTAATAATTATTGAAGGTGTGTCGTGGATGCATGAGAGTTTATTGTACTGTTGGTCTTTTTGTGTGTATATTTGAAAGTTTCTATTATATGAATTTATAAATAGAATATAAAAACAGATATTAATTAAAAAGTCTCTTTTAGCTCCAACAGGACTTCAGTCAAACCTTTTTTGTGGTGCTTATTGCTCCTTCCTTTTTATTGAGATATTCAAGCCTAAATTTCTTTTGTAAATTATGACCTTTATTAAATATTTACTATTAATAATATTATTGTATTTTATTCTCATAGTAACATTATGAAATAAACATTATTTTCTCCATTTTAAAAATGAGGGGAAAAGGGGGTTCAAAAAGTTTTAGTCACTCAACCAAAGGCCCCATTTAAAAATGGAAAAACTAAAATTTGTGTTTGAATCTTTTTCATTCTGAAGTCCTTCCTCTGTACACTCTACCATATGGCCTCAATTATATAATTATAAACTTTTTGATGGCAAGATGTTTTTCTAACTTATCTTTTAAGATAATTCCTGTATCATCTAGCATAGAAACTGTCATAAAGTAGGCATTCAATAAATACCCTATGACAGGAACCAGGGAGAGAAGAAATGAAGGTGAGTTGACAGTCTCACTTTTTTATAAATAATACCAGTGGGAATTTAATCTTGTCTCTAAGATAAACTGTTAACTGACTTGCCTAAGATTGAACCCTTTATTTTTGATGAGTTTAAAATGGCAGCCCAATTATTTCAAATTTCGTGCAACTCTAAACAGAAACCCTTTCCTTCACTGACTAAGACTGCACAATGCCAGCTGGGTAATGCTTGCCATAGCGCAAACTGTAAGATTTTAAGTTTAGGATTGTTCAGATTTCTACTACTGTTTCACATCAGTCTGAAATATTTTGAATCTGCACCCAATTGTCCTCCCTAGTTTTGAGTGACCTGAAAAACATAATATAGATTTCATCTTTGGTTCACCTCAATAACTGTAAAAACTTCGCATAGAAAAATGATTAAGGGATAGCCTGAGACTCATTCTTCTAAAGAACTTAAAAACTGGTATTTCACACATCATCTTACCCAAAACCAGAGCAAGGGTGACTTTTTTTTACATTTTCCTTATTTTTCTGATCAACTGTATTGACAAGATTCCTATAATCTGCAAATTTAGTAAAACAACTTAAAAATTTGACTGTTAATACAGTATGATTTGTCATAGCGGATCCCCATGGGTGTATCGTGGGCACAACTTTTTTTCCTCGGTATGCTCATAAGCCTAGTAGTACATAAGCTTCTTATGACTCCATCTTTGTGATCATAATCAGGTTTGCTGGTTTGTGGTTCTGAAATCCAATTACTTATGAACTGGCACTCTATGTACATATAAGTTTTTGATGACTCGTCTCTTTTGCAATATTATGCATTCTGAAATGTATTTTTCTACTTGTGTAAGTTAAAAGAAAACAATTTATCAAAATGGAATTCATTTTTACTTTCAGTCTTCTCATACCATTCTCTTCTAATGAGTATCATGAAGACTGGGTAGAGCCGCTTGTTTGCCTTAAATCTTAATAATATGTCTTGAGTGCCTCCATTTTTTTTCCTACATCCACTGTACTGTCTATTTCATCTGATGGTAAATGTCATTGAAATATCTTCATTTATCTCATTTTGACACATTTCTCTCTTTCAAGATATATCCTGCAAATATGTGCTTAAACTTTTGCTGTGATGCGGGCAAAGAACACTCTGGCCTTTAAAATATGTACTAGCATTTAAGTGGCTTTAGGATGTTTAAAATACTATCTTTTTCGTTATTAATATAAAAAGAATTATATCAACCCCACTGTATGTCCTTTATTAATTCTGATAAAATATCACAAAAACTGGCAACCATTCTCTAGCATGCAACTTTATTTTATTATAATTTGAGATTGCTACAAGTTTGAAGTACTCTTAACATCCAGTACTATTATGATATATAAAATTATAGTTTATCAAAGTAATGGAACACTATGTGGAACTTAAGAATAATGGGCTTTCTCTGTGTAATGACATATAAAAATCTCTGGGTCATACTACTGAGCCAAATTAAAGATGAGTAAAAAATATATATTTATGTATCTATACATATAAGTACACATTTTAATAAATCTGAAAGAATAAATCTAAATCTTGGAGTTACAAAATTAGGAGAGAGTTCTACTTTTTGTCATTACCTTCTTTAAAATTTATCATGAGCATATACTAACTTTGTCATTAGAAAACAATATAGACTTTTTTTATTTGAAAAGAAATGTAGTTTTTATATTATTTGTGAATAATCTCCCTACGAAAATTTTTATGTTTTCATAGATAATTTGGTGTTATAGACACCATAGAAATAATTTCTTTCATTAGAAAAAGTCCTCCAATAGTAATAATGCCAATGAAAATAGATAATTGTAATAATTCACTGAACTATTAGTGTGTGCTAATGTGTATTATCACATTCAATCCTAAGGACTTTAGGAAAAAATTATTATCTATATTTCACAAATGGAGTATAACTGAGATTCAAATCTCATTCTATTGAATATCAAACCCATGGCTTTACCTTTACTATTCTACTAAATAATGTTCATTATGAAGTTATCAAGTGCAAAACCAACAACAAGTTTTCAGAATTTAGGCCCATAAATGTCTTTCAGTTATTTTGAATAAATTTAGTAGAGCTGGTAAAGAATTAGAATAAAGTGCTTAATAGAGATAAAATGAATAAAGTGCTTAATAGAGATAAAATGAGAATTATAATTTGTTCAGGTCTGCAAACTTCAGATCTGTTTTCTTGATGAAAATGATGAAGCTGAAGAGCACCAGTTCTATCCAAGCACCAGTTATATCCATTCTCCTTCCAGAGGCTGTGCTGTGGTGGACCCCACTGTCCCACTTTAAGACCAGACCACACTTTGACTTCCAGTTTTTAAGAGAAAGCACCATGGTTCTATGAGAAGTCTTCTGGGAATCTGGCTGAGAGTCTCTAATAAAGAAATTTCATTTACTGCATCTTGGCCACCATGAGTCTTCTCCTTCACTGCCATTTCCAAAATGGAATGTTTGTGTGAACGATGCCACGTTTAAAAGGAACCTAATTAGGCATAAGGTAACTAAGAATGCATGGTGCATCCCAGGTTAGTTTGCTCAGCTCTGGAATGTAAGAAAATGTGGAAGAGTAGCATCCAACAACCCTAGACCAAAAGTGTCCCACAGTGTTGTATTTTAATATCTAACATGTCTATAGTAAGTCTCCTGAGCTACTTCTCATTCTCAAACATCAGAATCACGGTATCTGTAAAGTAAGAAGACAGAGTCCTTCTAAAGTTTGGCAACATGAGACACAGAGTGTCTAAAAATAGCCAAAAATGTGTTGTAGTGGCAATTGCATTCTGACTGATAGTAATATTCTTTTGCTGATATATTGCTTATAGTAAAGAGAATGTGCTACCTATAGTAAAGAGAATATCTTTTTGGTGGGGTAATTTTGTCTTAGTATGAATGAACACAGGGTGATCCAAATATGCAATTCCTCTGCATATTTCCTGTCTGAAAACTGCATTACCATTCCTTGATACTCTGTTGAATGCTGTCAACAGAGAGAGAAAAGAGAATTTTAATATCATATAATGCTTTACTTCAGAATTTTAAGCTCCCACAGTTGGTTGCTTTTGATTTTACTCTCTGAAATGTTTAGTATTTTTGTTTCCAATGTAGCATTTTATGTGTAAGTGGAGTCTACATTGACTGGCCAGATTAGATTCTAAGTCAAGATTTGCCTGTAACTCTCTGTAACTTTCCTTTGTAGTTGACTATGTCCCAAGAATGATGAGTTAAAATAGAAGCTGGTCTAAGAAATATTTTAAATGTCATAGTTAGAAGTATATTCAGCCATGAAAAGATGTACATGGAAAGTTCGAAGAATACATACTTGTGATGGCTCCATTCCTTTGTCCATTAATACTCATCATTTCTTTTAAATAAGCAGGTTTTTCTTTTAGCCACCCATCTGAAGGTACATCAGAACTCCTTCTATTGGGTGTTGGTGTCCCATTGGTTCAAAAACATTATAGGGTTACAGGTGTTTTACTGAATAAATGCAAGACAATTCTCAGAATTTTCCCAAGTAAGATACCTGCACATTGATGATTTCTAAAATGTAAACAATTGCAATAAAATAGTCTGACTGACAATGAGACTGGTTATAAAGAAGGACTATTGTTGAAGGTTTTTAGCTTATGCTCAGTTTGTTTTTTAAAAGCAAACTGGTAAATATAGTAAGTTTTATACATATATTTTACCTTCATAAAAAAAGTTTAAAAAAACTTTTAAAAAGCAAACTACATGTGCAGGAAATTATAGCCTATTTATTACTTCTCAGGAGAAAATCCTGTAAATAGAAGTGTAGTATATTCTTTGAAAACTTAACTACCCAGAGTGGAAATAAATAGTGTAAATTATGTGGCTTTTGAACACTAAGAGTTGTAATATAATACCATGGAATCAAATTTTAATTGGTGCTAAGATACAAAATAAGTATTTAAACTGGTGTGCTTGTCATTTATTTCTTGAGTTATAACCATATTAATAGAATTTTAAAGCAGAAGAGGACTACACAAGTAAGCAGTTATGGATTCACAGAACAAGACCTCCCTTGAATCATAGCATGCTTAAAAACATCAATGATGGTCCAGTAGAAAAGGCATAAGCTCTGTCATTCTGATTTGTTGTTTTATCGATTGTCGAGATTTAAGAAAATGGTACAAACTAAATTTAAAAGTGTGTCTGGTCTGTAGCTGTGATGTTGTAACTAACATAAACAATTGAGAAAATATTCTTCTGGTGCTTGAAAATTATCTTATTCAACAAAGAATTTGCTTAGGGTGATTGATAAAGAGGTAATGTTCCAAAGTATGTCTTTATTGTTTCATTTACATATTTTTCATCTTACTTGTTAATATACATGAAAATATCAATAAATACTCATGTCTGAACTACACTTAGAGAGCCAGTTATTAAACATCTACTTCATGGAGCATAGTTCTCACCCGAACTTGGAAGGTTCTCATGGCTAGTTCTACCGCCCTTATCAGAGGCTGCATCAAGGCTGGAATCAGGAGGCACATACAGAGGAGTGTGCAGTGGCAGCTGTAGCAGGAAAATAAAGCTACATAGTTGGAGAAATCTCTTAAAAATACCTTTAGGTATTTTATAAATTTTCTGTAATAAATATGTAGCACTTTTGGTTGAAAAGTGTGTTTTAATTTTTTTTTTGAAACGGAGTCTTGCTCTGTTGCCCAGGCTGGCGTGCAGTGGCACGATCTCGGCTCACTGCAAGCTCCACCTCCTGGGTTCATGCCATTCTCCTGCCTCAGCCTCTCCGAGTAGCTGGGACTACAGGCGCCCGCCACCACGCCCGGCTAATTTTTTTTTTTGTATTTTTGGTAGAGACAGGGTTTCACCATGGTCTCGATCTCCTGACCTCGTGATCTGCCCGCCTCGGCCTCCCAAAGTGCTGGGATTACAAGCGTGAGCCACCGCACCCGGCCAGAAAGTGTGTTTTAATTTTTAAAGAAATAAAAGAGATTGCAGTTGGGTGATGTGAGTATAGCTGGAAAACTTGAGGTGTGACCTTTGAGAAGAGGTATGTGTGCACACATGTAGTGTACAGACATGGGCACGGAAGTACAAAAAAGAGTTCATGTATGTATTCAGAACACATGTAAGCATTCAGAATTACATGTCTGAGAGCTTCACCTGGACAATTACGCATGTAGCTGTGCAAAGTGTTTTTGTAAAATCTGAAACTTATTTCTACAGGTAAAGATTTGTCTTGATGCACAAAAGTTCTTTTAACCCTATGCTGGGTTGATTAATAAAAATGTAACTATTTCTCTTTATGATCTTAGCGTTTAACAAAGTAAACATTAAGGCAACTAGAGGTTGATGAATTTGCCAGGGGAAAGTCTCCAGCTAAAGATTTTTCATTACTCAGTTACTTACAAAAAAAATATTGTATTCATTCAAATGATCCAGACTGGGTTTTGGGTCTGGGTGGAGGTGAGGAAATAAAGAGGGTAATGCTTTGATGAGCCATCAGATTGGATAAATGCCTTCTTTTCAAATCTTAATACTTTCTAGGAGTGAAATTCTCAGTTTTAAGCTGTCATCCAAGGGATTATTTTACACTGCTAGTCCTCAGGACCAGGAACTCTCTCCCCAAAGCCTCTGTGGTCCTCAAGGCCTGTTTGCCTGATCTGATGTAGAAAGAAACCATTTAAGGTTAATTCTCATAGAATCTTGAAAGCTTTCCAGTGAAGGGAGCTTTTCAAAGAAAACTTATAATAGGAGGCTTTTCACATCTCGCTGATAAGATTCATTTCCTTCTATTCTCTATGTTCATTCCCTTTGAACCTTGGAGATGAGTTTATCCATTCAACACCACCACATTTAGTACCTGCTACACGGTAGGAACTAACACAACATTTACTGGGTGGCTGTAGTTACTTTTACTGCTGCATAACTCGCCACTCTGAAACTGAATATCTTAGAATAACAATTCATTATTATCTCTCACCGTTATTGAGGATTGAGGGAGCTCAGGTGGTCAGTTCTCATTAGAGAACGCGTAGGTTTGCAGTCAGCTGGCACCTGGGGCTGGCTGAAGGCTCAATCAGGCTCAAGTCCAAGATGGTTTCCTTACTCCCAGATGTGGTGCCCCCATGTTGTTTGTCTTCTTTCCTTCTTTCCACATGATCTCTCATCTTCCATGGGCTTCTTCCTGTGGCTCGCTCTTCTGACAGCATGTTGGCCTTAGGATAGTCATACTTCTTACCTGGTGTTTGACTTCCAAGGGAAAAAAGAATAAAACTGATGGATCAGTTGAGGGCTATAGGCAAAACTGACACAGTATCATTTTGGCGATATTCTATTGATCAAAGCAGTCACAAGATAAGCTCCATCTCTTGATGGGGGAATGACAAAACTCTATTGCAGAAGAGCATTATTATGGGAAGTTTTATTCTGGCTATCTTTGGAAGATATAATATGTTTCATTTAGTATCTCAGGGATGGAGAGCAGCAGAGCTATTCTCTTTACATACTGCATATCATGTTTCCAAATCCTTAAAACCATAGGGAATGGAGTGCTTTCCCTATTTCTGCCTTTCTCCTCTCTGTTTCTCTTCCACAAAAATTTATCGAGTTCTCACAAAGGCATAACCTCTCTATTACAGTCACAAAATTGGACTCAGGTATTGGTCTCAGTTGTTATATGTTGTTTTTATGAAGAAACTATATTCCTATGTCTTCCTCCTTTTTTTAAGTCAAAAATTTATGGTTAAAATAGAAGAGAAGAAATAACACAGGAATAAATCCTTTCATGTTCAGAAGATAATCCCCATACCAGGTAATTTTGGCTCAATAAATACTAGGAAACATCATTCATCTCTTTATTTACTTATGACTCTGTCACTGCTCAGCAACTGGAAACACAATGGTGGGCAAAACAGACATGATCCCTGTTATGGGATGAATTGTGTCCCCCAAAATATGTATGATCCCCAGAACATCAAATGTGACCTTACTTGGAAAATGAGTCATTGCCCATGTAATTAGTTAAAATGGACTAAGGACCATTAGTGTAGGCCTTAATCCCACATGACTGGTGTCCTTATAAAAACGGGGAATTTGGACACAGACATGCATAGAGGGAAGACTATATGAAGAGACATCAAGAGAAGACAGCCATCTACAAATGAAGGAGAGAGGCCTGGGAACATATCCTTCCCTCACAGCCCATAGAAGAAACTGACTCTGACAATACCTTGATTTCAGATTTCTAGCCTTCGGGAGAGTGAGACAATAAATTTCTGTTGCTGAAGCAACTCATTTTGTGAATAAGTATTTGGTTACAGCAACCCTAGCAAATGACTACAGTCCACCTTCTCATAAAGCTTATGAGCCAGGCATTAATTAAATAATTTCAAATAAAAATTGAGCTAGGAAATATGAAAGAAAAAAATTATATGACAGCAGAAGCCAGAGGAATCTTTCCTAGGCTTGTGGGTCAGAGAAAGTTTAGATAAAGAAGTGATGTTTGAGGCCAGGCGTGGTGGCTCATGCATCACCCAGCACTTTGGGAGGCCGAGGTGGGTGAAACACCTGAGGTCAGGAGTTCAAGACCAGCCTGGCTAATATGATGAAGCCTCATCTCTGCTAAAAATACAAAAATTAGCCAGGCATGGTGGCTGGTGCCTGTAATCATGGCTACTTGGGAGACTGAGGGAGAATCACTTGAATCTGGGAGGCAGAGGTTGCAGTGAGCCAAGATTGCACCACTGCACTCCAGCCTGGGTGACAGAGCAAGACTCCATCTCAAAAAAAGAAAAAAAAAAGTAGAAATGATGTTTGTGATGAGAGATGAAGAGTGATAAGTAGTAACTTGAAGAAAAATCAAGACAAACATGTCCTGGGTTGGAACATGAAGCGGGGTGGTGTGGGGGCAGCATGTGGCAGAAACCTCTGTCAGGTGACAGCGTGATGCAATTGAGAAACAAAAAGAAGGGCAGTGTGGTATTGGCACAGAAAAGCCGAAAGGCGCGTACTCATGTGATCCTTGATGAGATAATTTTCAGTATCACAGATCATTGAGAATCCCTTAAAAGGTTTTCAGTTAGAGGTAATGTGATTATATCAGAGTTTAAAAAATCATTCACAGGCCAGGCACGGTGGCTCACGCTTGTAATCCCAGCACTTTGGGAGGCCGGGGCGGGCGGATCACGAGGTCAGGAGATCGAGACCACGGTGAAACCCCGTCTCTACTAAAAATGCAGAAAATTAGCCAGACGTGGTGGCGGGCGCCTGTAGTCCCAGTTACTCGGGAGGCTGAGGCAGGAGAATGGCTGGAACCCGGGAGGCGGAGCTTGCAGTGAGCCGAGATTGCGCCACTGCACTCCAGCCTGGGTGACAGAGCGAGACTCCATCTCAAAAAAAAAAAAAAAAAAAATCATTCACACTGTCTTTGGGAAAACAAGTTGGAAAGGGTGAAGACTGGAGGAAAACTTGGACTCAAGGGAGACAAGGCAGGAGGCTTGTACGGGTGGGAGAGAATGCTACCTCAATACAGAGAAGGGCCAGAAATAAGACCCAGAAATGGATGTATTTCAGACATATTTAGAAGGAAAAAAAACGGTAAGACTTGCTGATGGCAGAAATCAAAGACGACCATGGCTATTTCTTTCTACCTTCACTCAGTTTGAAAAATGAGAAGACTCATTTTGAGGGTGAAGCTCATGGATATTGTATTACTCATGTTGTGTTTGCATTGGAGAGCTGCAAGCTGAGAAGTCAAGAGGCAATTGGATATACAGGGAGCTCAAAAAGTGAGTTCTGGCTTACAGATATAAATTTGAGAATCATTAGCAAATGGATGTTGATTGGGGCTTTGTGTGTAGTTCAGATTGCTAAGCAAGAGAATAAAGAGAAGGAAGAGACAAGGGCCTAGAACTGTGACCTAATTAATTACAACATTTATTTGATTTGTTTCTTATTTTGCCACTATATCATAATGGCAATAGTAGAGTTTGTATTAAATTACTCCCGTCAGATCATTTCTTAAAACCTGGAGGCTTCTGAAACAAGCCATACATCTCCAAGTTACTGTACAACCTTGGGTAATTGTTAACCCTAGGTATTTTCATCAAACACAAAGACAAAAACAAAAAGCTATTGCAGTTTGTTTTTCCATTTCAGATTACAAAAGCAGAAAAATCTTTTTATGAGTACTTTTGATAAAAATAAAGTAAGAATTGATTTTACTTTTCATAACTTAAAAAAAGGGTATCTAATAGTATCTTAAAAAACAACCTATTGCCCACAGGGAGAAAGAGGCCTTATCTGATTGTAACAGTGATTGGATTTTTTTTATATGTACTGACAGTTGGTACAGGCCTTATCTTTGAATCATTCAATTTCTAGCGGCATTATGACATTATTTGTGTTTATTGTCCCTGTTAAATAGAAACACACATACATAAGCTGTTTCTCTCTTAAAGAAAACCCATTAGGGTTGTGCCACTCCATTGGCCTTCAGAAATTTTTAAATTATGCCTTTGCTAGTAAAAGGAGAGAATGTAAGCCTACTTAACTTCATCATACTAGGAGAGATTCTCTTATTAGGCTTCTTTCAACAGAGTAGACCAGGCAATGATATTCCATCTTTGGGATAGGTCAGTCAGACCAGACCACAGGGTGAACAACATACATGCTTTGAGTTTATATGTCCACTTTAATAACTTTTTAATTTTTTTAATGATGATGCCCAGTGATTGTGAGAGCGGGGGAGGAAGTGCTCATTCTCTAAGTATTCTTGGCTGTAGTGGTTTGGTAATATGCCACTGTGTGTTAAAAATTTGCACACCATTTGCACCAGCAATTTTACTTGTAGAACTGTAACTTTAATAAATTCCTTCCGAAACTTTGAAAGGTTTAATCTTGGAAAATATTAACTTTTATTTGGATTTTAGAAGCCACTTAGAAACAATTGCCTATCCAATTATAGCACATGAGTTTAAAACTGGCAAGGTTCATCTATGTGATGTAATAACTTGCAGCTATTAAAATTATGATGTAAAAAATATAATGAATAGAAATGCTCAATATATAAAAGTAGTTTACAGAGAAGTTTATAAAGCACTACTTTTTTGTGTGAAAATGGTTATTTACAGAAAAATTTGGAAATTGTATGCATTAAATTCTTTCCTTTCTTTTAACTGATGAATAAAATTTGTGTATATTTATGCTATACAACATGTGTTGATATATGCATACATCATAGACAGCTAAATAAAGCTAATTAACATATCAATAGCCTTACACACGTATTTTTTGTTATGAGGACATTTAAAATCTACTCTTAGTAATTTTCAAGTATACAATACATTGTTATTGACTATAGTTACCATGTTATACAATATATTCCTTATGTTCATACCTCCTATCTATTGAAATTTTGTGTTCTTTCACTCTCATCTCTCTACTCCTCCTTCCTCCTAACCACTGGTATAACCACCATTCTACCCTTCGCTTCTATGAGTTCAACTTTTTTAGATTATTCACATAAGAGATAATGCAGTATTTGTCTTTTTGTATCAGTCTTGTTTCATTTGGCATAATGTTCTCCAGGTACCTCCATGTTTTTGCAGATGACAAGATTTTATTATTTTTTAGTGCTGAATAGTATTGCATTCTATGAATATATCAGATTTTCTTCATCCATTCATCTGTCAGTGGATGCTTAGGTTGAATCCATAGCTTGACTATTGTAAATAATATTGGAATGTACATGGGAGTGCAGATATTTCCCTGACTGATTTCATTTATTTTAGATACCTATAAGTGGGATTGCTGGATCATATGGTAGCTCTATTTTTAATTTTTTTAGGAACCTCTATAGTGTATTATATAATAACTGTACAAATCTACATTTCTACCAACGATGTATAAAGATTTCATTTTCCTCACATCCTCACCAACACTTACCTCTTCCCTTTTTGATAATAGCTACTCTAACAGGTGTGAGGTGATATCTCATTGTGGTTTTAATTTTGTATGCACAAAATTTGTGTTACTTAAGTCTGAGCATTAAGTATACAGGTGACATTCAGATTTTCCTCAATGGATGTATATGATTTTTACATAGATATAGCAAAAAAATGTAAAATATGATTCCTGTATGCAAAAACGTATGTATCCTTTTGTTTGTTATCTACTTGCTAATGTTTGACATCCTAAAAGTCTTATTCCTCAACAATCCTGAAAATTACACTTACACCCCATGAATTTATACAAATGAAAAAAAGAGGATTTACAAAGCTATATCAGTTGCTTACACCTCATCTAAAATAACCTCATTAACATCTTCCAGTGAGCAGTTTGTTGGGTCTAAATGAAAATGAAAAATGGGACAATAGGACACCTCAGGAGAAGCCAGAGTGCCCACAATATAAACTCACCAAGGCTCTGTCTTCCCATGGGAACTTCTGACTTTTTCGTATTTTTCCCATGTAGGGGGTAATTGATCGTAAGTTATTAACATAGAAACTCTGGTCAAGGTCTTGGCATTTTGAAAATTTTATCAGTATGTTTTAAGTTCATTATTTGTTTTTAAGCAGATTCAAATGGAGACTCTACCATTATTGCCCTAAAAGTAAAAGAATAAACACAGATTGAGATCTGTGCATCTACTGAATAGGTTCTGCCTCATTAATTCTGTTGGTCTTCAACTGTTTAAAATAACCTGGATTATTCTGAATCTTTTTCTTCTTTTGGAAATTTTCATTATTTATTCATTTCCACTGGGAAAATTGTTTTTTGAGTAGAATATCATTCAAACAACCTAAATATTAGTTTTAGACAGGTTAAAGTAGAATTAGGCTACATCATTAAAAATAAAAATCACCTTATTTCTAGAACTTTGGTTACTGTTACTACCACTGCTGTGGTGATGATGAGGATAATGATAATGACCAAGGAGGAAGGCTTTATTGATTACCTTTTATGATTCAGCGGCTGTAGAATTAAATTACATATCAAATTATTTATATAAAATAATTATATAAACCAGTTTAACTACATAGTCTTTAAAGTCGATGGATTCATTCTTGTTATACAGATGGAAAATAGAAACTTGAAGACTTTAAGCAACTTGCTGAAGTTCACACAGGTAGGAAGTTCCAAACTAGATTTAAATCTTCATCTTCCTCAACTCTAAATTTCTGCTTTCATTCCATATGCTGTGCTACTTATCTAGATTTTTAGAAGACAAAAAATAGAGACTCTATAACATGACTACTAGCACAGGCATCACTCCTGCTACCACCACCAACTAGCACATGAAGTTTAGGAATGTTTTTACTGGAAAATGCATCACTGTAGCCAAGCTAACTGATTGCCACTCTGAATGCTGTTAAATGTTAACAACTTAAAGTCAATCACAGTGTCTGATTCCTAGGTGATCTGAGCTATCTAAAGTGCTCAGATGGGCTTAGAGTCACTCAGAATTCTCTGACATCCATCTCCATTTTTTCATGGCATAGCTGTCACTTCACACTTGAGTTTGTTTTCACCATCTATCCTTAGAATCTTTGCAATCAAGTTACTTTAGACAATTGATGACAAAGTGGCACTTAAGTAACCATTCTGGATGATTTGAAGCCCTTATTTATTTTATCTCTGGTAGACATTTATTTTAGCATCCCGTAAGCTTATACATATAAATGACAACCTAGGTTGAGTATATTTCCACTGTGTTTGACAAGCTCACTTGACCAAAAGACCTCTAGCCCAGGTGGGAATAAACATGTGGAAATGTCTGAATGACTTAAACATATTTCCTCTCAGTCAGAAATGTGCATTCTCACCAGGTTTTTTGAATGCAATTGGCTATTTTAAGGCCCATAGGAAGGAAAAATAAAATAGTATTTTAAAGAATAGATGAACAATCTTGCTGACATCTTATCTGATTTCCTAGACCGGCACGTTTTGTTGTAGATTTGGTGGGGCTAGAGGAGAAACAATAAGAAGACGAAGGTATGACCAAGGAAAAATATACTTATCTATTTTCATTTAGAGTATATTAAATACACACACATGCACACACATATATACAATTTGTATACATAATTCTCAATATTTCCCAATTAATTACTATTTTACAGGTAGGTAACAGACTCAAGCTGAATAATAAATTCATTCAAATGCAGATCATTGTTAGTAAGTTGCAAAGCCAATAAAGTAAATGCAAGTCTTTTGTCTTTTGGCTCCACAATTGTGATACTAATCTATGTACTACACATCTTCCATAGTGGTATCCTGTCACTTACCCACATTTCTCAAGTTGTGTCCTGATGCCATCTACATCAGATTCCCCTAGGGTACATGCCAAGACAATCCTGAGGCTCTTTCACTTACTTTTCAAATTAGAGTCTCTAGCGGGTAGGGAACAGCTTCAAAGATCAACGTTTTAATTTGCTCCTTGAGTGACTTTTAAAAAATGGAAATATTTCAGAACCAGTATGGCTAACAGGTAGGTCTATGACTGAAAGTAATATAGTGGAAAGAGCATAGTATCAGAAGTCGGGCATCCTGAGTCTTAATCCCTACTCTGTTAGTAACTAGCTCTGTGACTTTGGACAAATCACTTCACCTTTTTGCGCCTGCTTTATCCCATCTGTAAAGTGATGTTAGATCAGATGCCTGCTCTAACATTTTATGAATATTTTCAATAGACTCATATAATATGGGAGATATTAGTTCTGTTATGCTCCGCATTGATCAGTCTATATGTATATGTAAGTCCTGTTACAGGACCAGTCACTATTTGAAAAGGGACTTTGACTATCTGGAGTAGAGTCAAAAACTCCACTCCAGCACTATAGCCGTTATGGATTCTATAACCTGGGAGCAAGAGCAACTGGCTTTTTCCAGGACTTTCAAAATGCCATCAGGTATAATTAAAGACAGGTGAGTGAGTGCTGCCATTCCAGACTAATAGGGTTGAGGCATATGGGTAGTTCTCTGTGACCGGTAACATACTTTCATGGAAAACAAGCAATATTTCCTGTTTGAGAAAACAGAAGCCTTTAGAACTGACAGCAACTGCTTCCTAATCTACTTCAGCGAAGAGGTAATCATTTCCAGTCTGTGAAACTATTCCTGCAAATCCAGCAGCATGCATTCATTTATGGCCCACACAACTGTACTGGCCTTTACAAGGGAAGTAAATATGTCCTCAGTGGCTGTTTTGTGTTTGCAATTAACTGATCTGTCAGAAGAATTTGGCATCTGCATATGCAAATGCACGTTTAGCAGTACACTGTGGAATGCAGGGACACATTTCATTTTGCAGGCATATTTTGGGAGCTTGGAAGAAAATGTAGTCTTTATTTTAATCTTCAGTAGCTTGTCCAGTGCTTTCCATACCAACATTTTACTAAATGAGTGTTTGATATTTAGGTCCTGAAATAAACAGCTATTGAATATTCATGTATGTTGAATGCAATCAGAGAAAAATCCAGGAATAGAACCTCAGAGTGCACACTCCTACTTCCCATCTGTAGCCATTAGGATAAGATGACTACAATGCCACAAGCTAGGTATACTCTTATTCATTCAACAAACAAATTGCATATTACGTACAAGCGACTGAAGTAAGTAATGAAGGCTTGGGCTTTTTTTTTTTTTTTTTTTTTTTTTTTTTTAATTTCAAGGAGGATAAAATACCTGAAAGTAGAGGATTATAGCTAAGAGTATTTGTTCAACAGATATTTAATGAGTTCATACTTTATAACAGGCACTGATACAGGCACTGAGGGTTCAATCAATGAATTTTTAAGAAGTGACAAAAATCATTTCCCTCACAGAGTTTATGTTTCAGTTTCAGAAAGGCAAATAGTATGTAAAATATACAGTACGATAGATGTATATGTAACAGAGTAGTGAATAGAGGATACCAGTGAAAGCAGATTAGTTTAAATGAGGAGAGCAGAAAAGTCTTACCAAAAAGATAAAATATGAATATATATATATGATGGCGATAAGGGAGTGAGCTACGGGGGTGCCAGTGAGAAGACCATTCTAGGCAGAGGATGTTGTAAAAGCAATGTCTCCAAAGCAGGTGGGTATTTAGTGAGTTAGAGGAACAGAAGGGAGGATACTGTGGCTAAAATAGAGGGAGTACATTTGAAGAAAGAGAACAGGATGCTAGATCATTGAAGGTCTTGTAACCATGAAAACTCCTTAACTTTGATTCTGAATGAGGCGAAAAATCAGTGAGATTTGAACAGAGAAATGATATGATTTAACTTATATTTTAAAAGAATGGCATTAGCTTTTGAGTCAAAAGTGAACTATAGAGGAATAGGGGCAGAAGGAAGTCTAGGTGGGTGGCTAATGCTGCTAACGAGTTAGTGAATGATGAAGGCTTGGGTCAGTGGAATAGTGGTAAAGGTGGTGAAAAGTGGTTTGGGATATGTTTTGAATGTGGAGCTTATATAATGGCTGAAACATCCAACCACCTACTTTATTTTTTAATAAGATTTTACAGCTTTACTGAAGGATAATAGACAAATGAAAATTGATATATGTATACATTCCAAAATAATTACCACAGTCAAGCTAAATAATATTTCCATCACCTCACATTGTTACCTTTCGTGTGTGTATGTGTGTGTGAGAGACAGAACACAACATCTCTCAGCAAATTTCAAGTATACAATCCATTATGATTACATATAGCTGCCTTGCTGTACATTAGATTACAGACCTTACCTATAATATGAGTTTATACCGTCTGATGAACATTTCCTCATTTTTCCCACCTCCTGGCCCTGGTAACCACCATTCTACTCACAGCTTCTGAGTTCAACTTTCTTAGATTCCATATGTGAGTGAAATGATGTCATATTTGTCTTTCTGTGCCTGGATTATTTCACTTAGCACAGCATCGTCCAGCTTTTCACTTTAACACAAATGGCAGGATTTCCTTCCTTTTATGATTGAATAATATTCCATTGCATGTGTGTGTATATATATATGAGTGTGTGTGTGTGTGTGTGTGTATATATATGTATATGAGACACAATTTCTTAGACTACTTGGCCATCCTGACACTCGTCTAATGATCACAATTTCTTTACTGATGCATCTATTGATGGGCACTTAATTTGATTCCATATCTTGGCTATTCTGAATAATGCTGCAAAGAACATTGGAGTGCAGATATCTTTTTGAGATACTGATTTTATTTCTTTTGAATATACACATACAAATAGAATTGTTGGATATTATGGTAGTTATACTTTTAATTTTGTTGAGGAAACTTCATACTGTTTTTTCATAACGGGTATGCCAATTTACATTCCTACCAACAGTATATTAGTGTTCCCTTGTCTTAATACCCTTGAAAATACTTGCTGTCTTTTGTCTTTTTGATAATAGCAATTCTAATAGGTATGAAGCGATATCTTACTGCAGTTTTGCTATGCATTTCCATGATGATATACCCATTGGCCATTTGTATGTCTTTTTTTTTTTAAGTCTATTCAGGTTCTTTGTCCATAATTTTATTGGTTTATTTGGTTTTTGCTATTGAGTTGTGTGAGTTACTTATATATTTTCCATATGAACCTTTTATCAGATATGTGGTTTACAAATAGTTTCTCTCATTCCTTTTCATTTTGTCAGTTGTTTCCTTTCCTGTGCAGAAGCTTTTTAGCTTGGGAATAAATTTAACCAAGCAGGTAAAAGATCTCTACACTGACAATAATAATAAATTGGTAAAAGAAATTGAAGACAAAAAATGGGCAGGGCATGGTGGCTCACGCCTGTAATCCCAGCACTTTGAGAGGTGGAGGTGGACAGATAACCTGAGGTCAGGAGTCTGAGACTAGCCTGGCCAATGTGATGAAACCCTGTCTCCACTAAAAATACAAAAATTAGCTGTGTGTGGTGGCACGTGCTTGTAATCTCAGCTATTCAGGAGGCTGAGGCAGGGGAATCGCCTGAACCTGGGAGGCAGAGTTTGCAGTCAGCCAAGATCGTACTACTACAATCCAGCCTGGGCAACAGATGGAGACTCTGTCTGGGAAGGGGAGGGGAGGGGAGGCTGTGTTAGTGAATTTGAAAAAATTATATAGTTAAAATTGAGGGGAGGGGAAGGTAGGGGAGGTTGGGTTAGTGAATTAGAAAAAATTACATAGTTAAAATGTTTATATTACTCAGCATGATCTACCAATTCAGTGCAATCCCTATCAAAATTCCAATGACATTTTTCAAAGAAATAAAAATCTTTAAGTTTAAATGGAACCACGAAAGACTAAACAGCCAAAGCAATCTTGAAAAATAACAAGAAAGCCTATTTTCTGATTTCAAACTATATTATAGAGCTATGATAATCAAAACAATATAATATTGGCATAAAAACAGACACATTGACCAATAGTATAGAATACAGGACCCAGAAATAAACCCAAGCATACATGGTGGATAAATCTTTGTTAAGTTTGCAAGAATACACAATGCAGAAAAGATAATGTCTTCAATAAATGGAGTTGGCAATCTAAGCTTCTAGTGTGAAACATAACACACCTGCAGAAAATTACACAAAATATAAATGTAAAGTTTAACAAATAATGTGAAGCAGACACCAAGTATCCATCACCCAGGTTAGGAAATAAAATATTGTCAATATTCAATATATCTATATATTCAACAGCTTGAAAGAAATTTTGAGCATAGTAGGTAGAAGCATAAGAGATTTAAAAGAGACCAAATCAAACTTATAAAAATTACAATGTCTTAAATAAAAAATTCAGTAGACGGAATGAACAGCAGACTAGTCATTGCAGGATTAAAGACTAGTTAATTTTCCAAGACATATATTTAATGATAAAAGATGGAATGACATTCTTGAAAAGTATGATGAGCATCTCTCAACAAGTAAAAACTGCTCTTGAGGGCTCTGTCTCTTGCAGAAGAAATGTTTTCTTCACGGTGAGAAATGCAGATTGGATTGAGATAATTATTATTTAATCCTGTATATAATCATAGTGGCCACAAAATCTAGGGAGCAGAAAAAAATGCTGACCTACGTTCTAAATATTTGTTAGAAATTTCCAGTAAATTAAATGTTCTGGAATACAAGTTGCATGATTATGGCCACAGTCAAGTCTCTTCCCAAGAGCCTGCTGGCATAGGAGTGTCTGCTCATTTTTTTTTCTAACTTCAAAGGGACAGTTACAGTAGCAGGAATTATTTTAATTTAAAAATACTCTCTTAGTTTGGCTGCTATCACAATACCATAGACTTGGGAGCTTAACAATACATTTATTTTTTATAGCTCTGGAAGCTGAAGTCTATGATCAGGGTATCTATATGTTCTGATTCTGGTGAGGGTCCTTGGGATGGTTAATTTTAGGTGTCAACTTGACTAGATTAAAGTATACCAAGATAGCTGGCAAATCACTATTTCTGGATATGTCTATGAGAGTGTTTATAGAAGAGATTGACATTAGAATAAATGAACTGAATAAGGGAGGTCCACTCTCACCCAATTTGGGTGGGCACAATGCAATCAGTAGAGGGCCATACTAGAACAAAAAGGCAGAGGAAAGGTGAATTTTCTCTCTCTCTTTTCTGGATCCAGGTCATGTAGGTTCTCTAACCTTTAAACTTGTACTAGCTGCACCCCAGGTTCTCAATCCTTTGGACTTGGGCTGAGTCACTCTACTGGATTCCCTGGTTCTCCAGCTTGCAGATGGCATACAGTGAGACTTTTCAGCATCTGTAATTGCATGACTCAATTTCCCTAATATATCCATTTATCTCTGGATATCTTGTTGTTGTTTCTCTGGAAAACTCTAATACAATCCTCTTCTGGGTTGCAGACTGCCCTGTTCTTATTGCATCTTCACATGATAGAAGAAGACTAGATAGCTCTCTGGAGTTTCTATTATTAGGGCACTAATTTCATTCATGAAGGGTCCACCTTCATCACCTAAATTACCTCCTCAAAGCTATACCTTCCTAATACCATCACATGGAGGGTTAGGATGCCAACGTATGAATTTGCTAGAACATTCAGTCCATAATACTCTATCCTCGGCTCCTCAAAATTCACACCTTTCTTACATACAAAATACACTAATTTTACCCCAACGATTCCCAAATTCTTAACTCATTGTAGCATCAACTCTCAAGTCTAAACAAAAGTGTCTCATCAAAATATCATCTAAATCAAATATTAATGACACGGTGCAAATTATTGAGACAAAATTCCTATGAAATCAAACAAGTTATGTGCTTCAAAAACAATGGTGAGGCAAGCATAGGATAGACATTTCCATTCCAAAAGAGATAAATAAGAAAAAAGGAAGGAATGAACAATACCAAGCAAGTTCAAAACTTAGCAAGACAAGCTCTCCGAAACTTTAAGGGTCAAGAATAATCTTCTTCAGCTCGAAGTTTTGCTTTACAGACCAACTTGGGTGGAGGAGGTTCCACCTTCCAGACCCACAGAGGTAGGAATATCACCTCCACAGCTTGGCAGGGTGCTGTTCAACTTTGGCTTTCTGTGGTGATTCCACTATGCCTCTCTTCTCTTTCACAAGGGCGGGGGTGGGTGGTCATGTACCTAGTACTTCAACAGGCAGCCCTGCCCCCATAGCTCCACTGGGCATGGGTCCCACTCTTTGAAATGGAGGTGGGAGAGCTCTGCCCTGAAGATCCATTCACTTTTGGTCTGTGGTAGGAGTGGCAGCTTTGATGATCTCTGAATTTCCTTTGAAGTTCTTCTGCTCTCATCTTAAATAATAATACATGTTCACAGTTTAATAGCTCTAAGGTCTGGTTCTATAGGATCTAAGAAATCTAAGTCTTTCTTTATTTTGTCCCATTTTCTTTGTTTCCTTCAGTCCCAGCTGGCACTCTTTCTGCTGGTATAATCCCATCTCTATTCCTGGCTTTTGTTGAGATTGTTATTTAAGTTGGTTCACATTCATACTAGTCTGCTTATCAAACAACTACTTGGTCACATCTTCAGTGTTCTCTTCTGAACATGCTTTCTTACTTTTTACAATACTGATAGGCTGAGAATTTTCCAAATGCTTAAGTTCTGGTTCCTTTTTGCTGAACAATTTCATTTTCAAATTATTTCCCTCTGTTTACATTTTACTGTAAGCAGGTGAGAGGAACAAGATGCTTCTTCAACACTTCACTTAGAAAGCTCCTCAGCTTAATATCCAATGTCATTTCTTATGAGTCCTACCTTCCGCAAAACACTAGAACACAAAAAATTCAGCCATATTATTTGTCACTTTATAACAAGAATCATATTTTCTTCATTGTTCAATAATTTGCTTCTCATTTTTATCTGAAGCATCATCAGAATGGCCTTTACTATCCATATTTGTAGCAGTGTTCTGTTCATAATTACTCGGGTATTCTCTAGAAGAGTATGGTGAAAGCTTTCTCTACAGCTCTCTTCTTTTTTTTCTGAGATCTCACCAGAATTGCCTTTAAAGGTCCATTCATAGCAATGTAGGCTTTTTTAAAACATGAACCTCAAAACTTGTTCAGCCTTCACCTATTACCCAGCTCCAGGCTGCTTTCGCATTTTCAGGTGTTTGTTACAACGGCATCGCTGATTCTTGATACTAATTTTGTTTTGGGTGCTATAATATGGAACCATAGACTGGATGCCTTATAAACAACAGACATTTATTTCTCACAGTTCTGGAGACTGGAAGTCTGAAATCAAGGTGCTAGAAAATTTAGTGTCTGTTAAGGGCGTCTTTCCAGGTTCATAGATGGCCATCTTCTTGTGTTCTTTACATGGCAGAAAGAGGACTGGATAGCAATTTGGGGTATCTTTTATAAAGGCATTAAATAAATTCATAAGGGCTCTACCCTCATGACCAAAATTATCTTCCAAAAGTCCTGCCTCCTAATAAAACCACATTGGAGGCTAGAATTTCAACATATGGATTTTGGAAACATGCAAACATTTAGTTTATAACAAATTATGATTAAACAAAAGATCCTATTCCAGACTTGTCTTTTTAAGCAGCTATTGTGTTCCAGTAGCAGAAACAGTACCATAACAGTTTGGAAGAAAGAGAATGTAAAAGATGCTTTTGAACATATAGTGACAGTTTTCATCAGTGCCTCTATCTGTAGTCAGTGATAATTATGAAATTTTTAATCATATGAGAGAATATAGGGTGAAGATCTAACACATTTAATAGTATCAAAAGTACAGAGATGGCACTAATAATCAGGTCTGATTCTGAAAATCCCCTGGAAATTCTGTTAGAAGTTTTAGATATTTTAGGTGGGGAATCTGTTATTGAAAACTGAAAGGCTACGAGATGGTGCTATGTTATTTTAGAGTTATTCAGTCGAATTGAGTAGATATTTAATATCTTACAAAAATAGCAGAAGGCACGAAAAAAAAATGCAGCATTAAAAATATTACCTTCTGTTCTATTGGAGCTGTGGTACAGGTTAACAAGAGATATCTGAAATTGTTCCTTCAAGTTTAGTTATGTTGCAACCAAGAGCTTTGGAATGAATGCCTTCAAGGACCCATTTGCTGATCCCAATAAAAAGTCCCCAAGGGTCAACTATCTTTACACAGGATACTAGCAGACAATTTTGTTACACTTGAGGAAGGGAAAGGAGATGTTGAGGAATATGTTCATTATCTCCCTACTATCTTCAAGAATGGGAAGGTGACAAAAAACTATTCATTTGATGAAGCGAGAAAAAGTGCACAGCTCATGATGGAACTGGAAGCAATGCCTCATTAGGCTTTATTATATGACTGGCTATGTGTGCGTGCGGGTGTGTGTGTGTATGCATGCCCACACTTATTCACCTCTGTGTGTGTGTAATGCGTAATGTTCATTGTACATATATGTGAAGTTTCTTTGTGTTTTGTAATACGTTCCAGCCAAATTATTTGATGGTCTATGAACACACTGTCCTTATATTGTTTTTTCTTTTTTCTTAATGTTTATGTAATCTCAAATTGGAAAACACAATTAACCATGAAGAACAGTAATGCTAATGTAATTTTTGAAGGCCCTGTATCAATAGATAGTAATTCAATTTGGTATTTTTTCACAATAGCAGAACTGTGAGATTTTTGTATATAACTGAAGATTATATAAAATAGATTGGCATTAAATTATCGTCATTGATTTTTGTTTATATTTAATTTGTATTTTTGTACAAACAAAATTATGTAAGATATATTAAAACTTTCTGTGATTTGTCTTTCCAACTTTTCATGAGCATAGACTTTAAACAAAACCCTTGAAAATAAATTACATAGCCTTTTATCCATTGACCAGCAAACGAAACATGGTCTTAACAAAGTTGTTTGTGTTATTGTATACTTTGAAAATTATGTCCAGGCATACCGTATAGAATTTCTAACCTAACTGCCCCTGGTAGAATATGCAGTAATCATTCCGCATTAAGAAAAACAATGGTTCTTACAGGAAAGTTTGGGCACTCTATAGTGACTATATACTTTTGTCTTTATATTGTACCAGTAAAATTTCAAATTTGAAAGACTTGTACTGCAATTTTATATGCCAGATATTGCCTGTTGCTCTAGTATGCACCGTAAGAATTTTTAAGGAGATAATGCTTTTAGAGAGAATTACTGTTTCTAATATATCATATATATAATTTTACAAAATTGGAAGTAGCGTATTTGAATTAATTATACTTCTGAATTTATTTTTTCATATTCTGTATTTGATATGACTTGAATTACTGAAATGAAGAGTAAGTTATTTTAAATGTCTCATTTATGTTATATTTTTCATTAACATTTTAAAAATTTAAATTAGACATTAAATTGAAAAAAAGTGAACTTGAAGAAGACATGGTAATAGAAATCATGAAAAATAAAATAGAGAAATAATACTGGAATAAAAAGAGCATCAGTGAGCTGAGGAGCAACTTTGTGTGGAGTTCCCAAAGTTCCCAAATAAAAGAAGATAATAAGGGGAAAAGAAAAATGTATTTAAAAAATAATGGCTGAAAAATTTTCAAGTTTGGTAAAACCACAAGACCTCATATCTAAGAAGCTCAACAAATCTCAAGGACAAGAAATATGAATGAATATACACTAAAGCATATTGTAGTCAAATTGCTTGAAATCAGTAAAGAAAGAAACTCAGCTAATGTAAATGTATACATTATAAACAGAGGAACAAGGATAAGAATGACAGCCAACTTCTGGTTGGAAGAAAAGCAGGAAGACACTGAAGAAACATCCTAAGAATACTAAAAGAACAACACAAGCAAGAGATGTCAACGTAGAATTCTATACCAGTGAAAATGTATTTCAAAAATAAAAGAAAGCCATAAAGCCTCAGCTAAAGGCTCCTGGAATGAATAAATGAATTCAGTAAAGTTTCAGGATACAAAACAAATATGCAAAAATTATTAGTATTTCTATACACCAATAATGTTCTAGCTTATAACCAAATCAAGATCACAGCAATATTCATAGTAGCCCCAAAGAAAATGAAATATTTAGGAATTCATCTAACCAAGGAGGTGAAAGATTTCTACAAGGAGAACTACAAAACACTACTGAAATAAATTAGAGATGACACAAAAAGAAAAATATTTCATGCTTATGGATTGGAAGAATCAATATAGGTGAGATGGTCATGCTGCCCAAAGCAATCTATAGATTCAACACTATCCCTATCAAAACACCAGTGTCATTTTTCACAGAATTAGAAAAATGTATTCCAAAATTTGTTTGGAACAACAACAAAAAAAACTGCTGAATAGCCAAAACAATTCTGAGCAAAAATAACAAGGCTAGAGGCATCACATTGCCCAGCTTCAAGCTATACTATAAGGCTACAGTAATCAAAACAGCATGGTATTGATACAAAAACAGACACATAAACCAATGGAACAGAATAGAGAACCCAGAAATAAACCCACACCTTCACCCATCTGATCTTAAACAAAAATAAGCAATGGGGAAAGGAACCCCTATTCAATAAATGGTGCTGGGATAACTTGCTAGCCATATGCAGAAGAAAGAAACTTAACCCCTACCTCTCACCATATACAAAAATTAACTCAAGATGTATTAAGGATTTAAATGTAAAACCTCAAACTATAAAAGTCTGTGATGGTTAATACTGAGTGTCAACTTGATTGGATTGAAGAATACAAATTATTGATCCTGGGTGTGTCTGTGAGGATGTTTCCCAAGGAGATTAACATTTGAGTCAGTGGGCTGGGAAAGGCAGACCCACCCATGATCTTGGTGGGCACAGTTTAATCACCTGCCAGCACAGCTAGAATATAAGCGGGCAGAAAAATGTGAAAAGAGAGACTGGCCTAGCCTCCCAGCCTACATCTTTCTCCCATGCTGGATGCTTCCTGCCCTCAAACATCGGACTCCAGGTTTTTCAGTTTTGGAACTCAGACTGGCTCTCCTTGTTCCTCAGCCTGCAGACAGCCTATATGGGACCTTGTGATCATGTGAGTTAATATTTAATAAACTCCCCTATATATATTCCATTGGTTCTGTCCCTCTAGAGAACCCTGACTAATACAAAATCCTAGAAGAAAAACCTAAGAAATGTCTTACTTGACATAGGCTTTGGCACAGAATTTATGGCTAAGTCCCCACAAGCAATTGCAACAAAGCTGAAGTTGACAAATGGGACATAATTACACTGAAGAGCTTCAGCACAGCAAGAGAAACTATCAAGAGAATAAATAAACAACCTACAGAATGGGAGAATATATTTGCAAACTATGTATATGACAAAGATCTATTATCCAGAATCTGTAAGAAATGTAAACAAATCAACAAGCAAAAACAAAAACATCCAATTAAAAAATGGGCAAAGGACACAAACAGACACTTCCCAAAAGATGATGTACAATTGGCTAACAAACATGAAAAAATGCTCAACATCACTAATCGTTAGAGAAATGCAAATAAAAACCACAGTGAGACTCCATCTCACAGAAGTGAGAATGGCTATCATTAAAAAGTCAAAAAACAACAGATGTTAGTTAGCAAGGATGCAGAGAAAGGGGAACACTCATACAACACATTCACTCTTGGTGGGAATGCAAACTAGTTCAGTCATTGTGGAAAGCAAGTTGGAGATTGTGCAAATAACTTGAAATAGAATTACAATTTGACCCAGCAATCCCTCTACTGTTGGATATATACCTAAAGGAAAATAATTCATTCTATCAAAAAGATATATGCACCCATATGTGCATTGCAGTGCTATTCACAATAATAAAGACATGAAATCAACCTAGGTGCACATCAACAGTGGTTTGGATAAAGAAAATAATGTGGTATATATATACACCATGGAATACTCTGCAGCCATAAAAATGAATGAGACCATGTCCTTTGTAGCAAAATGAATGGAGCTAGAGACCATTATCTTAAGCAAACAGATGCTTAGGATAGAAGAACTAAAGCACCTGGTTTGATGCAAGAACAAAACAGAGTTATGCAAGAACAGGAAACCAAATACCACATGTTCTCACTTATTAATGGCAGCTAAGTGCTGAATACACATAAATGTGAAGATGAGAACAACAGACACTGGGAACCATTAGATGACTGAGGAAAGAAGTGGGTATGGGCTGAAGAACCAGGTGTTGTATGCTATGCTTACTGCTTGGGTGACAGGATCACTGGGATCCCAAGCCTCAGTGTCACGCAATATACCCATGTAACATACCTACATGTGTACGCTTTGGTCTATAATAAAGTGGAAATTATAAAAAAAATTAGGTATAATTACAATACTAGTAAATCTTTAGAATTTAAACAAAAGAGAAAACATAACTCTTACAAACTATTAAGAGAAAATTGCCCCAATTTTTTTAATGGGCACAGTTCTTAAAGTGGTATTATGTGTGTATGATATAAATATCAATGTAGTCAAAAGTGTATACTTAGTCATCAAATAAAGTGAAGTAAAGACAACAAGATCCTTTCCTATGCATCAACTGCAATGGATAAAATAAAACATTATTTAACATAATAAATGTTTGTAAAAATATGGAGCAACTGAAATTTTCATTTGAGAGTTGGAGTGTGGTTTGGTAAAAATACTTCGGAAAATTGTCAGCAATGCTTAAAGCTAAACATATGTTATCCTATGATGCAGCAATCCACTCCTAAGTATGTATTCGAGAAACATCAGTGTATTAATACACCAAAAGAAATATACAATAATGTTCATAACTTCTTTATTTATTATAACCAAATGCATAAACATAAAAACTATCAACAGTAAGCAAGCTGAAAACATAAATTGTGATGTATCAAGTCATGGGATACTACATACAAATAATAATAATAAAAGAACTGTCATACATGCAATAAGCCAGGTACAAAAGAGGTCATAATGCATGATTTTATTTATAGAAAGTTCAAGAATGAGAAAATTAATTACTGATGATATATGATGTTATTGACTGGAAAAATGTCCAAGGGGGATGTATGTCATGCTGTACCAATGTTCTATATCCTGATGTGGAAGACAGTTAGTTATATGGGTGTATACGTAAGTAAAAAGTAATCAAGCTATGTACTCAGTTTAGAATTTTGTATATGTTACAACTGAATAAAAATTAACTAATTGAGAATACAAAAAAAGTCAGATGAAGACTATTCCAACACACAAAAGCATACAAAGTAATTTACTATTTGCAGACCTTCAGTACAACAAATGCTAAAGGCAGTTCTTGATGCAGAAGGAAAATGATGGCAAAAACAATCTGGATCTACATACAGGAAGAAAGAACCCTAGAAATTGTAATTATGTGAATAAATATTGAAATAACTTTTTTCTTATTTAAATTTCTTTTAAAATAATTGGCTATTGAAAGCAAGATAATAATATACCATGGCTGTTATACATAAAATAATAAAACATAATAGCTCACTGAATAAGAGGGAAGAGAAAGAATTATAGTATTGTAAGATTCTTATGCCATACATAAGATAGAATATTATTTCAAGGTTGAATGTGATAAATTACAGATATATACTGTAAACCCTAGAGTCCAGTAAAAAAATCACAACAAAGATTTATGTCTAAAAAATCAATAAGAAAGATAAAGAAAAATCATTTTAAAAATTACTTAATCACAAGCAGGGCAGAAGCAGAAGAAAAGAACAAAAATTGATAGTAAATAGAAACAAATTGCAAGATAGAAGAATTAATGCAACTATATCAGTAAATACAAGAAAGGTACATCATTGGAACACTCAATTAAAAGACAGAAACTGTCAAGTTGAATGAAAAAACAAGACTCAATCGTATTATTCCATTAAGATATACACTTTAAATATTAAACAGAAATGGTTTTGAAAAGGATTTGAAGAATATAAATTATGCTAATATTGGTCGGAAGAATGGCAGATGAGTACATAAAAATCTGGCATAGTAAATTTTAGAGCAAAAAACAAAAAAAGAGGGTTACTTCACAGCAATGAAGTGATTATTTTATCATGAGAGAATAATCCTAAATGTACCCAATAACGGAGATTTAAAGCACATAAAGTAAAAATTGATAAAATCTGAAATTTAAATTACACAATTCACGATGGTAAATGATACTTTAAGCATTCTTCTCTCAATAGTTGATTTAAAAACTAGAAAAGTAATAAGAACTTGAATGACATCATCAACGAACTTTACCTAATTGTCACTTTAAGACTAGTCTACCCTAACAGAAGAATACATTTTCATTTCCTGTGGAGACAGAGCATCTACCAAAGTAGTCCATATTCTCAACCAGGGTCAGCTAACTGCAATCTCTAGGCAAAATTTGGCCTAGTGCCTGTTTTTGTAAATGGCAGTCTCAATGAATATATCCATGCTCATTAATACACATATTTCTATGGCTGCCTTTGTTCTACAATAACAGAGTTGAGTGACACAAAGACACCATATGGCCCCAAAGCCTAAAATATTTACCATTTGGATCACTATAGAAAATGTTAGCCAGCTTCTAGAACATAAAAAGAATCTCAATAAATTCAAAATAATTTAATATAAAATATGCCTTATGGCTATAAATAAAATAAAATTAAAAATGAGTATTTTATTATTAATAATCAAATGAAATTACAAATTAATGGTGAAAGATAACTAAAAAGTTCCTCCATAATATTTGGAAATTAAATATCATGCCTGTAAATGACATGGTTCGAAGAAGAAATCTAAAGAAAAATTAGAAAATACTGTATACAAAATAAAAATATAATACGTCAAAATTTGTGAGATACAGCTAAAGCAGTATTTCAAAGAAAATTACAGCACTAAATGCCCATATTAAAAATAAAAAAGTTATTGAATCAATAACTTCAGTTTCATCCTTTGGAAAAAAAAACTAGAAACAAAAGAGCAAATTAAGCTCAAACTTAGCAGACCAAAGAAAATAATAAAGACTAGAGTAGAAAGAGATGGGAGAGAAAATAGAAAAATAGTGAAGAAAAAACAAATTAATCAAAACAAGTATTCTTTAGATAATAATATTGATAAACTTATATGTAGAATGAATAAATAAAAGTGACACAAAATAACAGTATTAGGAAAGGGAGAGGTACCATAACTACTTATTCTATGGATATTACGGGAATGGTAGAGGAGTTTTGTGAGTAACTTTATGCCAATAAATTTGACTATTAGACAAAATTTAAAAAATCTTGAAAACCACAAACTGCCAAAGCTCACTCAAAAAAAATATAGATAGCCTTCCTAGCTCTACATCTTCTAACCAAATGAATGTGTACTTAAAATCTTTTCCACAAATTAGGCATCAGATTGAGGTGATTTCACTGGTGAATTTTACCAAATATCTAAAACAGAATAATTAAAATTCTTCTGGAAAATTAAAGAGAAGGGACTACTGTCCAACTCATGCTCTAATACCAACATTAACCTGATGTCAAAACCGGATAGGTGTAAGGGATGTAAACTACACATCATCAGTAGCCCTTGTGGACACACACAGACACACACACACACACACACACACTTTCTCTCTCTCTTCAAATTAAATTTTAGCTAAATGAATTCAAGAGCATATAAGGATAAATGCATCATGACCAAGTGGGGCTCATCTCAGCAATGAAAGGTCACTTTACATTTGAACATTAATCAATGTTAATTTTTATATGAAAGTAATAAAAATACATATGAAAAAATAAAATATGTCACACTTATCATGATAGACTGAATGATTTTCTCTTTAGATCAGATACAGTCGAAGAATATTTGTTCTTACCATTTCTATTCAACAGTGTACATGAGGTTCTAGGTCATGCAATAGGAAAAGAAACCAAAAAGAAAAATAGCATCTAGTTTGGAAAGTAATAAGTAAATCTATATTGATTCGCAAACAACATAATTCTCTATGTAGAAAATTTACTATCATCTACAAAAAAGTTTCCAGAATAAGTGAGTTTAGCAAGATTAAAGAATTCAAATTCAATATGCAAAAATAAGGTGTATTTCTATATACTAAAAATAATCAAACTAAAATTGTGGGATAATATCATTACAATAGCACTAAAATATGATAAGGATAAATCTGACAAAAATATTCAAGATTTGGCTCACTGAAAACCATAAAATACTACTGAGAGATATTAAATAAGACCTAAATAAGCAGTATGATGGATTAGAATACTAAATATTATTAAGATAGCTATTTTATGCAAGAATGATCCATATGTTTGATGCAATATAAATAAAAATGCTAGTCACTGTAGAAATCGACAAGCTGGTTTTAAATTTATATGAAGATGCAAAAGATCTAAATTAACTAAATTATTTTTGAAAATGTAGTGAGTCTAGATACAGATTTATACATATGTGGTCAACTGAGTTTTGATAAAGGTGCATAGACAATTTACTGAGTTTTCCACTAAAAGTGTTCTAGAAAAATTGGATATCCATATATAAAATATTATCAACTTAATTTCAAACTCAAACATATATACAAACTCCTAAAAACAAAAACAAACCTTTAAATAGATTATAGGCCTAAATTTAAAACCTAAAACTCTAAAACTTATAGAAGAAAACATAGGAGCAAATTTTTGTGACTTTGGTTTAGGGGAGATTTGTTAGCTATGACATGAAAGCCATGAATGCTAAATGACAAACTTGAAAAAATGAACTTCAAGACAATTAGGAGTTTCTGCTCTTTGAAAATCATTGCTGAAGAG
This sequence comes from Symphalangus syndactylus, assembly GCF_028878055.3. Lineage (NCBI taxonomy): Eukaryota > Metazoa > Chordata > Mammalia > Primates > Hylobatidae > Symphalangus > Symphalangus syndactylus. The sequence goes on from NC_072429.2 coordinate 41,868,628, forward strand.
AATAAAAAATCAAACCACAGATTGGGATAAAATGTTTTCAAATGTATCTGATAAAAGATTTGTGCCCAGAATATGTTAACACATTCCAAAGCTTTAAATAACAAATAAAACAACTCAACAAAGAAATGAGAAAAATATTTGAACAGGCATTTCACCACAGATATAGATGAATGGCAAAAAACAAAATGAAAAGATGCTCAGGATTATTAGATACTAGAAAAATACAAATTAGGCTGGGCGCGGTGGCTCACGCCTGTAATCCCAGCACTTTGGGAGGACAAGGTAGGCAAATTACCTGAGGTCAGGAGTTCGAGACCAGCCTGGCCAACATGGTGAACCCCTTTCTCTACTAAAAATACGAAAATTAACTGGGCGTGATGGCGCTTGCCTGTAGTCCCAGCTACTCAGGAGGCTGAGGCAGGAGAATCTCTTGAACCCGGGAGGCAGAGGTTGCAGTGAGCTGAGGTGGCACCACTGCAACAGAGTGAGACTCCAAAAGAAAAAGAGAGAGAGAGAGAGAAAGAGAAAGAGAGAAAGAGATACCACAACATACCTATTAGACCATCTAAAAATCAAAAGTCTGGTAATTCCAATTATTTGTAAAGATAGGTAGCAACTGGAACTTCATATTTTGATAGGAATGTAAAATCGTAAATCCACCAGCAAAACAGTTTGGCAATTTTTTAAATAATTTAACCTACAGCTGCCAAGTGATCTAGCCATTCTTCTATCAGCACTTACCCAAAGGTAATTAAAATGTATGTACAGACAAAAGGTTGCATATGAATGTTCATAATACCTTTATTTGTGGAAGCCTCAAACTAGACACAATTCAAATGTTCATCAACAGACAATGGGCAAGCTTTGGCATATTCATAACGTAGAACATTACTTAGAAATGAAAAGGAATGAATTATTAATACATGAAGTAATATTGGTGAATCTTAATATTCTGAGTAAAAATTATAGAATACTTCCTCTAAGTTTATGTTCCATTTATTTAAAATTCTACAAAGTACAAACCAATCTAGAGTTACAGAAAATCAGATCAGTTGTTTCATGGGGATCAGGGCAAGGGAAGACATGAAAGGGCAAGAGGGAGAAAATACAAAGGGACATAAGAAAAAAATTCTTGGAGGTGATGAATAGTTGTTATTTTAATTGTAGTGATGATTTCAGATATATATATATACACATCAAAAATTATCAAATCTTATATATGAAATATGTGGAATTTATCGTATGTCAGCCATAATTCAGTAAAGCTCTTGGCAAATAAAAATATATATGTGTGTGGGACTATTTCTGAACAGTTTTTCTGTTTTAATGATTTATTCATCTGTCCTCACTCTCTTTTTTATTTATATTTTTATAAATTCAGGGGGTACATGTGCAGAATTGTTACATGATATATTGCATACTGGTGGACCTTGGGCTTCCAGTGTATCCATCATCCAAACAATGAACGTTGTACCCAATAGATGATTCTTGGACCTTACCCCTCTGTTGTCCTCCCCACTTTTGGAGTCTTCAATGTCTGTTATTACCCCTTGTATGTATGTCCATGTGTACCCAGTGTGAATATAAGATATGTAGTTTTCTGTTTCTGAGTTACTTCACTTAGGATAATGGCCTCCAGCTCCATTCATGTTGCTGCAAAGGATATAATTTTATTCTTTTTATGGCTGTATAGTATTCCATTGTGTATATATACAACACATTTTCTTTATCCAATTGTTCATTGATGGACATGTTGATTGATCACATGACTTTACTATTGTGAATAATGCTACAATAAACATATGTGTGTAGGTGTCTTTTGCATATAACAATTCCTTTCCTTTGGGTAAATATCCAGTAATGGGGTTTCTGGGTCAAATGGTAGTTTTATTTTTAGTTGCTTGAGTGCTTTCCATACTGTTTTCCATAGAGGTTGTACTAATTTCCATTCCTACCAACAGTGTGTGTTTCCCTTTTTCAGCATTTCTACCAACATCTGTTTTTTGAGGTTTTGGTAATAGCCATTCTAACTGGTGTGAGATGGTATCTCACTGTTATTTTAATTTGCATTTCTCTGATGATTTGTGATGCTGAGCATTTTTTCATGACTTTTGGCCACTTGTATGTCTTTTTTGAGGAATGTCAGTTCTTGCCCTTTACTCACTTTTTAATGAGGTTGTCTTTTTCTTGTTGAGTTGTTTGACCTCCTTGTAGATTCTGGATTTAGTCCTAAAATTTATATGGAACCAAAAAGGAGCCTGAATAGCCAAAGCAATATTAAGCAAAAATATAATAAAGCTGGAGGCATCACATTATGTGAATTCAAATGATACTACAAGGGTATAGTAATCAAAAGAATGTCATACCAATATAAAAATAGTGACATAGATAAATGAAACAGAATAGAGAACCTTGAAATAAAGTCACACACCTACAAGCAAGTGGTCTTTGATAAAGCTGACTAAAGTATACACTGGGGAAAAAACACCATATTCAATAAGTGGTGCTGAAAATGTTGGATAGCAATGTGCACAAGAACAAAACTAGACCCCTATCTCTCACCATATACAAAACTTAACTCAAGATGGATTAAAGACTTAAATGTAGTAACTGAAACAATAAAAATCATAGAATAAAACTGAAGAAAAGCTCTTCAGGACATTGGGCTAGGCAAAGATTTATGACTGAGACTTCAAAAGCAAATGAGATAAAACAAAAATACACAAATGGGACTAAATTATACTAAAGCTTCTGCACAGCAAAAGAAATAGCAGAGTAAACAGACAACCTACAGAATTGGAGAATATATTTGCAAACTATGCATCCAACAAAGGACTAATAACCAGACTCTACAATACCACATTATATGAATTAATGCAGCTTTATATTAAATTGTAGCATAGGATATTCTTCCAAATTTGTTATACTTTGTCTAAAAAGATTCTTTTAGGTTTTAAAGATAACTTTTAAGTTTCTTTGCATTTTCATGTAAATCTTAACATCAATTAGTGAAGTCATAGAAATATGTGCTAGAAATTTTGTTGAATTAATACCCCAATTTTAGAAGAATTATCTTTGTAGTACTGGGGTCTTCAAATCCACAAAAATGGCATATCTATTTAGGACTTTAAAAATCTTCTTTAGGTCTTGTTTAGCAATGTTTTGGAGTTTTCAGTGTTGAAACATTTTTTTGAATATCTTTTGTTCACTTTATTTCTTATTTATGTAATTATATTTTAAGTTCTGGGTTACATGTGCAGAACGTGCAGTATTGTTACATAGGTATACACGTGCCATGTTGGTTTGATGCACCCATCAACCCGTCACCTACATTAGGTATTTCTCCTAATGTTATGGCTCCCCTAGCCCCCCAACCCCTGACAGGCCCAGGTGTGTGATGTTCCCCTCCCTGTGTCCAAATGTTCTCATTGTTCAACTCCCACTTATGAGTGAGAACATGCAGTGTTTGGTTTTCTGATCTTGGGATAGTTTGCTGAGAATGATGATTTCCAGCTTCATCCATGTCCCTGCAAAGGACAGGAACTCATCCTTTTTCGTGGCTGCATAGTATTCCATGGTGTACACGTGCCACATTTTCTTAATCCAGTCTATCATTGATCGACATTTGGGTTTGTTCCAAGCCTTTGCTATTGTGAATAGTGCCAAAATCAATATATGTGTGCATGTGTCTTTATCATAGAATGATTTATAATCCTTTGGGTATATGCCCAGTAATGGGATGGCTGGGTCAAATGGTATTTCTAGTTCTAGATCCTTGAAGAATTGCCACACCATCTTCCACAATGGTTGAACTAATTAATACTCCCACCGACAGTGTAAAAGTGTTCCTATTTTTCCACAACCTCTCCAGCATCTGTTGTTTGCTGACTTTTTAATGATCGCCATTGTAACTGGCATGAGATGGTATCTCATTGTGGTTTTGATTTGCATTTCTCTAATGACCAGTGATGATTAACATTTTTCCATATGTCTGTTGGCTGCATAAATATCTTCTTTCGAAAAGTGTCTGTTCATATCCTTTGCCCATTTTTTGATGGGATTGTTTGATTTTTCTTGTAAATTTGTTTAAGTTCTTTGTAGATTCTGGATATTAACCCTTTGTCAGATGGACAGATTGCAAAAATTTTCTCCCATTCTAAACTTCCCTCTTCACTCTGTGATAGTTTCTTTTACTGTGCAGAAGCTCTTTCGTTTAATTAGATCCCATTTGTCAATTTTGACATTTGTTGCCATTGCTTTTGGTGTTTTAGACATGAAGTCTTTAACCAATGCCTATGCCCTGAATGGTATTGCCCAGGTTTTCTTCTAGGTTTTTTGTGATCCTAGGTCTGACATTTAAGTCTTTGATCTATCTTGAGTTGATTTTTGTATAAGGTGTAAGGAAGGGGTCCTGTTTCAGTTTTCTGCATATGGCTAGCCTATTTTCCCAACACTATTTATTAAAAAGGGGATCTTTTCCCCATTGCTCATGTGTGTCACGTTTGTCAAAGATCAGATGGTTGTAGATGTGTGGTGTTATTTCTGAGGCCTCCGTTCCATTCCATTGGTCTATATATCTGTTTTGGTACCAGTATCATGGTGTTTTCTTTACTGTAGCCTTGTAGTATAGTTTGAAGTCAGGTAGCGTGATGCCTCCAGCTTTGTTCTTCTTGCCCAGGATTGTCTTGGCTATGCGGGCTCTTTTTTGGTTCCATATGAAGTTTAGAGTAGTTTTTTCCAATTCTGTGAAGAAAATCAGTGGTAGTTTGATGGGGATAGCATTGAATCTATAAATTACTTTGGGCAGTATGGCCATTTTCATGATATTGATTCTTCCTATCCATGAGCGTGGAATGATTTTCCATTTGTTTGTGTCCTCTCTTATTTCCTTCAGCACTGATTTGTAGCTCTCCTTGAAGAGGTCCTTCACATGCCTTGTAAGTTGTATTCCTAGGTATTTTATTCTCTTAGTAGCAATTGTGAATGGGAGTTCACTCATGATTTGGCTCTCTGTCTGTTATTTGTGTATAGGCATGCTTGTGATTTCTGCACATTGAATTTGTATCCTTAGACTTTGCTGAAGTTGCCTATCAGCTTAAGGAGATTTTGGGCTGAGACAATGGGTTTTTCTAAATATACAATCATGTCATCTGCCAACAGAGACAATTTGACTTCCTCTCTTCCTATTTGAATGCCCTTTATTGCTTTATCTTGCCTGACTGCCCTGCCCAGAACTTTCAATTCTATGTTGAATAGGTGTGGTGAGATAGGCCATCCTTGTCTTGTGCCAGATTTCAAAGGGAAAGCTTCCAGTTTTTGTCCCTTCTGTATGGTATCAGCTGTGGGTTTGTCATAAATAGCTCTTAATATTTTGAGATATGTTCCATCAATACCTAGTTTATTGAGAGTTTTTAGCATGAAGGGGTGTTAGACTCCCACATAATAATAGTGGCAGACTTTAACACCTCACTGTCAATATTAGACAGATCAATGAGACAGAAAATTAACAAGGATATTCAGGACTTGAACTCAGCTCTAGACCAAGTGGACCTAATAGACATCTACAGACCTCTCCACCCCAAATCAACAGCATATACATTCTTATCACACGTATTCTAAAATTGACCACATATTTGGAAGTAAAACACTCCTCAGCACATGCAAAAGAACAGAAATCATAACAAGCAGTCTCTCAGACCACAGTGCAATCAAATTAGAACTCAGGATTAAAAAATCTCACTGAAAACCACATAACTACATGGAAACTGAACAACCTGCTCCTGAATGACTACTGGGTAAATAACGAAATGAAGGCAGAAATAAAGATGTTCTTTGAAACCAGTGAGAATGAAGACACAACATACCAGAGTCTCTGGGACACATTTAAAGCAGTGTTTAGAGGGAAATTTACAGCACTAAATGCTCACAAGAGAAAGCAGGAAAGATCTAAAATTGACACCCTAACATCAAAATTAAAAGAACTACAGAAGCAACAGCAAACAAATTCAAAAGCTAGCAGGAGACATGAAATAACTAAGATCAGAGCAGAACTGAAGGAGACAGAGACACAAAAGCCCTTCAAAAAATCAATGAATCCAGGAGCCGATTTCTTAAAAAAAAAAAAATCAACAAAATAGACCGCTAGCCAGACTAATACAGAAGGAAAGAGGGAAGAATCAAATAGATGCAATAAGAAATGATAAAGGGGAGATCACCACTGATCCCACAGAAATACAAACTACCATCAGTGAATACCATAAACACCTCTACGCAAATAAACTAGAAAATCTGAAGAAATGGATAAATTCCTGGACACATACACCCCCCAAGTCTAAGCCAGGAAGAAGTCGAATCCCTGAATAAACCAATAACAAGTTCTGAAATTGAGTCAGTAATTAATAGCCTACCAATTAAAAAAAGTCCAAGACTAGACGGATTCACAGCCAACTTCTACCAGAGGTACAAAGAGGAGCTGGTGCCATTCCTTCTGAAACTATTCCAAACAATAGAAAAAGGAAATCCTCCCTAACTCATTTTATGAGGCCAGCATCACCCTGATACCAAAACCTGGCAGAGACACAACAAGAAAAGAAAACTTCAGGTCAATATCCCTGATGAACATCGATGAGAAAATCCTCAATAAAATACTTGCAAATTGAATCCAGCAGCACATCAAAAAGCTTATCCACCACGATCAAGTTGGCTTTATACCTAGGATGCAAGGCTGGTTCAACATACACAAATCAATAAATGTAATCCATCACATAAACAGAACCAATGACAAAAACCACATGATTATCTCAATAGATGCAGAAAAGGACTTGTTCACTTTATTTCAAAGTACTTTGTAGTTTTTAGAAACTTTTCAAATTGTATTGATTTTTAAATTTTGTTTTGTAATTCTTTGTTACAAGATCTTAGCATAATTTGTTTGTTTTCATTTTGAGACAGGGTCTCACTCTGTTGTCCAAGCTGGAGTGGTAGCTGGTACAATCATGGCTCACTGTAGTCTCAAACTCTGGGGCTCAAGCGATCCTGCCACCTCAGGCTTCTGAGTGTCACACTTATCTTAGCTGGGCCTACAGGCGTGAGCTACCATGCCCAGTTGATTTTTTTATTTTTTGTAGAGTTGGGGTTGCACTATGTTGCCTGGTCTGTTCTCAAACTCCTGGGCCAAAGTAGTCCTCCCAGCTTGGCCTCCCAAAGTGCTGTGATTACAGGTGTGAACCACTGTGCCTGGCCCACAATTTGCTTTTGTTTTTGTTTTAATGATTATTATGTGTTGGTCTGTGTCCCCTCAAAACAAATATGTTGAAGTCCTAACTTCCTTAACTCAGAATGTGACAATTGGAAACAGAATCTTTACAGAGGTAATCAAATTAAAATGAGGTCTTTAGGGTGGGCCCTAATCCAGCATGCCTGGTGTCCTTATAAAAGGAGAAATTTGGACACAAGGATGGATACATACAGAAGGAAGGCTATGTAAAGACACACAGGGTGAATGCCATATGAAAACAGGATGGGAGTGGTGCATTTATAGGCCAAGGAAAGCCAAAGATTACTAGTAGATCACATAGAAAATAGGAAGATATAAGGAAGGCTTCCTCTGTGTATTTTAGAGGGAGCGTGGCCCTGCTGACAACTTAATTTGGGACTTCTAGCCTCTAGTACTATGAGACAATAAATATCTGTTGTTCTAAGCCACCCACTTTGTGGTTCTTTGTTATAACAGCCCTAGGAAACCAATGCAGTGCCTATGGACCGCTTCATTCTCTCACATTTCACCAGACGTATGACTTCTCTAGTTAAATTCTCAATGTTATTTATGTCCTTATCCTTATATATTTTAAGCAGATTCTTTGGCTCTTCTAGTGTGTCAATGATCCATTTGTAAATTTATTTTCTGCTTTAATTATCTGGAGTGTTGTCTCTTGTTTGCAACTAAAACCCCTTACAGATACACATTATTTTCAATACTTTAAACTGTAGAGAGGATTTTTTGTCTGTGGTTTTTCGAAATAACTAACTCTGCCTTATGAAGAAGGTAGGTGTTTGGGAATAGGCATTAAATACTTCCAAACATCACTATTTTGATAATAATGTATTATATCAATTTCAGTCCCCATCAACAATTGTATTTTTCTGAAAAATCATTGATCTGTATTAATTACATTTGTGTTTGTATGCTGATTTATATTTTTCAAAATCCTTGCTAAGGAATGCTTGTTCCAATAAACTTAATTACCTTTTTCATTAATATTTAACTAGAAAGCCATTACTACTGCCAAATCTCTCTAAAAATTCTGTGTTTTTTCTATTGTCTTAATAAATTCAGAGCAGTATAGTGGCAGTTCTACACATACTCCGAGCCTAAGGTTGCGGATTAGAGTCCTAAATCTCTCCAGAGTTCTAACTTTATTTAAGTTGATGTCTTGGCTGACTTTTCTACAAAATGGAATTAACATTAACACCCATTTTGCTTATCTGACAGGACTCTTGCAAGGATTGATAATAATATGTGTTAAAACATTAGAGAAATGTATAATACTAAAAATTTGGTTATTATTTTGTGTTTTTATATTAGTCTAAGCTCCATTGAACTTGAGTCTGATCTCCAAAAGGTAAAAAAAAAAAAAAAAAGATGTGTATTTGAATAAATGAAAAAGAAGTAAGTAAAAAATTTCTGGAGCATACTAAAGGCAAGACAACTGCTGTTTCTGTAGTCTTCCCACAAATATTAAAACTGAAGAAGAAAAATTATAGCTTATTTAGTAACTCCTATTTCCAGGATTCCCATGCTATTATACTTTAGTCAAATTTAGCAAAGCTGCAGTTTTCATCTTCTGGTGTAAGTTTCAGGGCCAGTGAAAGAGAGGCTGCACTTGACAGGAGAACTGTAGTGTCAATAGAATTGTGGCAACATCTTGCAGGATCCAGTTAGTTCTTTTTTCCTTTTTCTTTTTTAGACTTTATTTTATTGTGATAATCACACAAGATGAGATCTGCACTCAACACAATTTTAAGTGTATAATACAATTCTTTAAGTGTAAGCACAATGTTGTGCTTCTATCTAAAATGCTGTTCAGCAAATCTCTAGAATTTATCTTCCATAACTAAAACATTATGCTCATTCGTTAGCAGCTCCTCATTTTCCCCTACCTTCTGTCCTTGGCAACCACCATTCTACATTCTATGAGTTTGACTACATTAGATATGTCATATAAGTAGAAACATGCAGTTTTTGTTATTTTGTGACTGCCTTATTTCACTTAGGATAGTGCACTCAGGATTCATCCATGTTATTGTAGAATTTCCTTTTTTTGAAGCTAAATAATAACTCATCATATCAATATACCACATTTATTTATCCATCCATCCAATGATGGACGTTTAGGTTGTTTCCACATCTTGGCTATTGTAAATAGCCCTGTAATGAGTATGAAAGTGCTAATATTTCTTCCATATTTTGATTTTAATTATTTTGAATAAATATAGAGAAGTGGGACTGCTAGATCATATGTGGTTCTATTTCTATCTTTTTGAGAAGGTTTCATACTGTTCTTCATAGTGTCACACTATTGTGCATTCTCACCAACAGGTTACAATAGTTCCAGTTGCTTCACATTCACCAATAGTTCTCATCTTTTGTTTTTTGATAATAGCCATCTTAACAAGTGTGAGATGATATCTCATTGTGGTTTTAATTTGCATTTTTCTGATGATTAGTGACATTGAACATCTTTTCATTTACCTTTTGGCCATTTATATGTCTTCTCTGTAGAAATCTCTATTCAAGGCTTTAGCCTATTTTAAAATGAGATTATTAGTATTTTTTATTGAGTTGTAAGAATTTCTTACCTATTTTGGAAATTAACTCGTTATTGTACATGTGGTTTATAAATATTTTCTCTTAATTTTAGGTTGCCTTTTCATTGTATTGGTTACTTCCTTTGTCTGCAGAAGCTTTTTAGCTTGATGTAGTCTCATTTACTTATTTTGGCTTTTGTTGCCTGTGCTTTTGGTATCATATACATGAAATTATTGCCCAAAACATTATTATGAAATTTTTTTCCATATATTTTCTTCTAGGAGTTTTACAGTTTTAGATCTTGCATTTAAGTCCATTAATTTATTGTAGTGGATTTGTGTGTGTATGTAGTGTAAAATAAGGGTCCAATTTTATTTTTTTCATTTGCATGTCCAGTTTTCTCAATACTGTTTGCTTTAGAGACTATCTTTTCTCTACTGTGTACTCTTGGCACCCTTGCCTAAGATCAATTGACCATATATGGATGGATTTATTTCTGAGCTTTCCATTCTGTTCTATTGATTTATATGTTTATGTTTATACCTGCTTCATAATTTCTAAGTTGCTGTAGCTTTGTAATTTATTTTGAAATCAGCAAGGGTTATGCCTCTAGCTTTGTTCCTTTCTCTAAAGATTGAGGTGGCTAAAAAATTATTTCTTTATTTTTATAAAAAAATCCATTGGAATATTCATAGGGATTGCATTGAATCTGTGGATCACTTTGTTTAGTATGGACATTTTCACAATAGTAAGTCTTTAAATCTATGAACATGGGATGTCTTCCCATTTGTGTTTTCAATTTTTTCATCAATATCTGTACTGTTCAGTATACAAAGATTTGTAAGATTAACTAATATTTTTACCTCTTTAGTAAAGTTTATCCCTAGGTATTTTATTTCTTTGATGCTTTTAGAAATTTTTTTGGCTACTTTGTTTTACATACAATGGAATATTTTTCAGCCTTAAAGATACATAGTTATGGTATAGAAATACAACTAATTTTTGTATGTTGATTTTGTATCCTACAACTTTACTGAATGTGTTTATTAGTTCTAACGACTTTTTCGTAGACTGTTTAGGGTTTTCAATATATGTTAATGTTATCTGCAAGCAGGGACAATTTTACTTTTTCCTTTCCAATTTGGATGACTTTTTTTTCTTGGCTAATTGTTCTGGCCAGGACTAGAGTAAGCATTCTTGCCTTGTACAAGAAAAGTTTGTAATTATTCACAACTGAGTATGATGTATGCTATAGGCTTGCCATATGTGGTTTTACATTTCTGTTCCTAATTGCTTTTAATTGCATAAGATTTTTATTATCAAGTTTGTAATTGATACATAATATTTGTACATATTTTTGGTATAATTGTGAAATTTTGATACACACATAGACTGTAATAATCAAGTCAGGGTATTTAGAATATCTATCACCTTGAGCATTTATCATTTTATTGTGTTGGGAACATTTCAAATATTCTCTTCCAGCTATTTTTGAAATATAAAATATATTGTTAACTGTAGTCACCTTACTGCGCTATCAAACATTAGAACTTATTCCTTCTATCTAATTGCATATTTGTACACATAAACGTACCTCTCCTCATCTCTCCCCCACCCCACCTTCACCACACATACCCTTCCCAGCCTTTGATAAATATTATTCTACTCTCTACTTCCATGAGATCAGCATTTTTTTAACTCCCACGTATGAGTGGGAACATGTGATATTTGTCTTTCTGTGCCTGGTTTATTTCACTTAACATAATGACCTGTGGTTTCATCCATGTTGCTGAAAATGACATATTTTCATGCTTCTTTTTGTCTGAATTTTATAAAAATAATTTATTTCTATTTGTAGTGTATTGAGAATTTTTATCATAAAAGGGTATTGAATTCTGTCCAACCCTGTTACTGTATCTGTTGAGATAATGGTGTGATTTTTATACTTCATTCTGTTAATGTGGTATGTACATTAATTGATTTGTATATGTTGAAATTATACTTGTAGCCTAGGGATAAATCTCACTTGATCATGGTGTATAATCCATTTGATGTGTTGCTTATTCATTTTTCTAGTATTTTGTTGAGAATGTTTGCATCTGTATTTATCAGAGATATTAGCATGTAGTTTTATTTCATTCTTTGGCTTTGGAAGTGGTCGCTCCTCTTCAACTTTTGGATTTTTTTTTTTAGAGGATAGGTGTTAATTATTCTTTAAAAATTTGGTAGAATTTACCTATGAAACCATCTTTTCCTGTATTATTTTTGCCAACATGATTTCATTTTTCATCCTGGGGAAGCCTGAGAAATATCAGGTTGCAAACCTAAACTATGTGGAAATGTGGGCAAAGGGAATAGTAGATCAATCTCAATAATTAGGTTCCAGTTAGACAACATTTTATTATACTTTAGTTGTTGAATATGTTTTATAAAAATGCCTTTATTCTCCCCAAGGAGGAGCCAGTGGTGTGCTGGATCCAGTTTACAGCGACTCCCTAGAATCCACATGTGCATCTTTCCCAGATCACCTTTCAGTGACATCATGTTGACAGCTTGAAATCAGCCATGATGACATCATTTATGCCATGAAAATTGGGACATTACACAATAGGATGTTTTTTTCTTTTTTGAAAAACCAGTCATTTGACACTTACCAGTGCAACATTTGGAGGACTAAGAGGCTAAAACACTATGCATTACAGGTATTGAGACTTAAGTCATTTTTACCTGGTTCCCAGGCAGACAGATTCTAAGATAAAGATTTCTATGTAGAAAATTGTATTAACCATGTCTTTTATTTTCCATAATGTCATAGTTTGACAACTGAAGTGGTTTCTTGCCCTCCTTCAGAACTAAGGCATCCGTCCCACTAGCTGCTGAGAATACTGGTGACTCAGTAATTAGCAGATCCCACTCTGGGTAATGCACTCAGGCAAAGAGCTTCTTCAAAGCCCAAGGTCAAGTTTCCTCTCTAGAGTCTGGACATGCCCTACCCTCATCAATACTGGGTTTTGAAATGTTTCTAAGGGAGGGCTATGGAGGTGCACCTCTGCTCATACTATATTATAGGAAGATAAAATCATCTGCCAAATGCTATCTAGCTTATACAATTGATGAAATTTCTGATGAAGTCAACATCACTGAAGAGAATAAATGCTGTAGTTCAATAGGTGCTAAAAGTTTATGCCGAATGTGTAGTCAAATATTTCCCTTCAGTCCTGGCAGAAAAATAAATTAGCCATTTACAATTTCGCAAAATCCAGCACACTGTGAAGATTTATCAGCTAGATCGTGAAAAAAGATTGATGTCTTTGACAAAACAATTAAAATTAAAAATTGGTGCAGCTGAAGTCCAAACAAAATAAGCTTCAAGAGCATAATAAATGTGGACATAAAAGTTGGTTGGATCTTGCTCTTTCTCCCTCTCCTCTTTTTTGGCTCTAGACTTTCATATCATTTTGAAGATTGGTGATTGACTGAACAGGATAGGCCTTAAAGACTGCTAAGTTTTAGGAAAAGATGACAAAGGCTGATTAAGCTCTTCATCCTCTAACAATAGTGAGCCTGGGGCATGTAGCCAGTGCAGATCCTGAGTGGCACCAGTGTGATTCTAAGAAAATTTTCTGTTGTTCCTAGTTGTTTTATCTCAGCATTTAGACAATCAACGTGCAATCAACAAACCTGCACATTGTGGCACATGTACCCTAGAACTTAAAGTATAATTTAAAAAAAAAGAAGATGGTTATATTTTTGAACACTGGCTCCTCTATGAGTCTTAAACGGACATATAGATATAAATACTTCTACTGACTGTGACACTGTAAGGTCAACTCAGGGCACAAAGATCAAGCATCTCAGCTATAATCAATCATTATACCTATAATCACTTACTCAAGTGATTCAGGATAGATCCAACAGGAAAGCTGGGTCCTGATCTTTTCAAAGCTGGGAGGACATTAAGAGAGGGTGTGGCAATTCCTCAAGGATCTAGAACTAGAAATACCATTTGACCCAGCCATCCCATTACTGGGTGTATACCAAAAGGATTATAAATCATACTGCTATAAAGACTCATGCAGACGTATGTTTATTGCGGCACTATTCACAACAGCAAAGATTTGGAACCAACCCAAATGTCCATCAATGATAGACTGGATTAAGAAAATGTGGCACATATACACCATGGAATACTATGCAGCCATAAAAAAGGATGAGTTCATGTCCTTTGTAGGGACATGGATGAAGTTGGAAACCATCATTCTCAGCAAACTATCACAAGGACAGAAAACCAAGCACTGCACGTTCTCACTCATAGGTGGGAATTAAATAATGAGAACACTTGGACACAGGAAGGGGAACATCACACACCTGGACCTGTCATGCAGTGGGGCGAGGGGGGAGGGATAGCATTAGGAGATATACCTAATGTAAATGATGAGCTAATGGGTGCAGCACACCAACATGGCACATGTATACATATGTAACAAACCTGCACGTTGTGGCACATGTACCCTAGAACTTAAAGTATAATTAAAAAAAAGATGGTTATATTTTTGAACACTGGCTCCTCTATGAGTCTTAAATGGACATATAGATATAAATACTTCTACTGATTGTGACACTGTAAGGTCAACTCAGGGCACAAAGTTAGTGGAACTGCTGTCCAGGGTAAGTCCCCATGGAGAATCAGCTCAACTCTTCTGTTTTAACTGTGAGTCATTTGACATCAGACAGATACAGTCTGTGTATTCTCTACCCTGCTAACCCTGCTGTCCTCTGTTCACAAGTCACAGAAAAGGGAAATTTGGGGATGCTTTTTCATTTTGATTCTTTCTAAGTCAATTTTCTTTTTGTACTATGCTCCATCATTAGCTTCTGTGAACCCCCCTAACATCTAATCATCTTTCCTTTTAACGTCTTGCTATTATGTAGACTCTGCATCCTCTTGGGTCTAGAGCTCAATGGGCTCCTACCTTTATGTTGCTTGTATTTTCTGGATTTTCTGAACTATTCCCTACATTCTATACTTTTTAAAATCTTCCTCATTCTTTGGGTCTCAGTGAAAATGACTCTTTCCCAGCTAAATCAAGCATCTCTGCTATAATCAATCATTATACCTTATAATTTTTATTTGGAGGCCGTGTCATGTTTTGCATTTATGTATATATGCATAGACATAGTTGTTTAATTCTTTGCATATTGTACTAAACTTTAAGGTTATCAAAGGCAAGAACTTTGTGTATTTGTTTATTGCTATATTCCCAATGCCTCACATAGTACTTGGCATTTAGTAGACATTGAGTAAATAGTTTGTTATTCAATGAAATGATGACAGATTTCTTATTCTGTCCTCTGGGGGAAGGCTGTATTAAGAACCATATGAATATGAACTAGTGGTTTAATAGCAATTGAATGCACCTTTTTTCACAGATTCTCTGAGCTCGCATAGCAGCATCACTTGCATTTTTCCCAGTTGCAGTCTGGCCATCAGATCTGCAGAGCTTTGAAAGGGGTTGTTGGGGCAGAATGAGAGGATCTACCAGCCCATGAACCCTGACCTCGGCCTTCCTGTTGTTGCTTTCTGAACCTGACTTGGGTGCTCAGGGTAAATTAATTATTCTATTACTGTCCAAGAACATTTGGGAAAGAACAGTTGCAAAGCCTGATGAGTCCCTGAAGAAGCAAACAAGTCCGGATACTGTTGACTTGTCAGGGTGCATTACAGAACTTTTAAAATGCTTGCAGCTTTGGCATTTGATTAATCTCAGTACAGTCTCTGAAGAGGCATTATCTCAAATGTACCTTTAAAAACAAATTTAAATACAACTTGATGGCTTCATCCCCTCCCCTCCTTTGCTTGCATTTGAGAATAAGCCCAGTCAGATTTTGGCCAACCCACTCTTCACTGTTCTGGTCAAATAATACAACCTGTTCCATGAGAATGACTCAAATACTGTTACTGGCTGACAAGTAAGAACAGGAACCATCTTTTTCCTCTTTTCTTCCCTCTGGAGCAGTCATCTACTAATCCCAGGTGATTTCCATAGGCAGTCTATTTATAGCTGGTATTTCATGATTTAAGAGGTATAATGTTTTTTCAAGGGACCATTTCTAACCATTCTGTCTGCATTCCAACGGCAACTCAACTTTTTTTTCTTTTTAAATTTTCAAATGCTCTAAAGAACAATTGAACAAAGTTCTTAGGAAACATAGTCTCCGACTTCACTTTGTGGGTATTTTCTCCAATCTCTTATTTCCAAGAAGAATGTTTTTTATAAATAAATAGCTATATTGGACCTGGACAAGGACTGTTAACTGAGTTGCAGTCAACCAAACCAGACAACCTGTTGTTTTAGAAAGAAACAGTGGCTGCTCTCATTTGTCTTTTAATTTTCACAGTATCTGTTAGGTGAAATTTGATTTTAGATTAAAAGACAGGATTAAATGGATTTGTTCTTGAATCTTCTGTTTTTTTTTTTTTTTTTTTTTTTTTTTTTTTTAAAAACCTCACTATATCCATTGACTTTAGGAAAAATTAATTGCAATAGTTCAGCATGGAGGGAATTTTACTTTTGCTTTTCTAATAAATTATTCATACAGCTTAAAGGATGCTAGGAAAGATTTATATGAGTATACTCAATAGGCATGCACAGCAAAATATATTTTGCTGTTTGCCTAATCTTCTGGTTTTATGTTAAAACCTTTAATTTAATTTTCCCATTAACATCTAAAGCTTGACTGTGAACAAAATGATCCAATATTAAGGGTGGCTTTGTGGCATTTAAATTCCATTTCCCCTCTTATTTTACCTATCCATAGTAAGGGAAATTTTTGAAATTAAGTATACATTTAGGTATAAATGGGACAGGAGGCCAAAATCAAAGTAGTGTCACCTGCAAAGACTCTCATAGTCTGTTAGCAAACTACAATTTCTCTTCACTGCTTTTGGGATGAGAGAATTAAAACTTGCAAAGGAAATTGTCAGCATATTTGCCAAAGAGTGCTTCCAATTTATTAAATTTATGCCAGTCTCCCCTTTTATATTAAGTCTTAAATCTCATTCTCAGAACTCAAAAATCTTTTTTCAGTATGAAGGTCATTAAGTTTAATTAAATGGAAATCTTTTTTTTACACTAACAAGAAAATGAGGATTAGTCTTAATAACTTTCATTAAATAAATAGAGCAAATTAAAAATTATAATATATCTTTAGATAGATCTAAAATGGTCTCATCAAAAGCCTATTAGTTGACAGAAAGGGAAGTGTCTCAGTAGGTTATAGTAAAAATGTCCCTAGAATCCAGAGGAAAAAGCATTTGTTTGCTGAGCTAGTTTTCTGTGGTTGATTTTACTTCACAAACATTATATTATACTTCCATTATAATAAGAAGGCAAATATAACATCAACTTTATAGGCCTTGATTAAAGTAACTCATTTACTATTATCACAATCTGTATTTGTATAGCTTTTGGCAATTTACAAAGCACTTTTATAAATGACACCTCTGTTTGAGTGGCTTACTAAAAATAGTATACACTTTAGACATAAATGTGCTGTATTAAATTTTTTTCTCTACCACTTATTAGCGCTCACTTCAGAAAAATGACTTCAAACCTCTGAGCCTCAGCTGTCTTATCTTTAAGTAGGGATAGTAATTCCAAACTTGCAGGGATGTTGTGAAATATTAAATCTTCCAGTCCATGAATGTGGGATGTCTTCTATTTAAAGTCATGTACCTCATAATGATGTTTTAGTTAATGATGCTTTGCATATATATTAGTGGTTCCCTAAGGTTATAATGAAACTGAAAATCTCCTATCACACAAATACTAACATTATGCTACTTTTTCTTTATACAATTCGGTACAGTAACATGCTGTATGGGCTTATCTCTAGAAGCAATAGGCTATACCAAATAGTTTAGGTTTATAGTAGGCTACACCATCTAGGTTTGTGTTAGTATACTCTATAAAATTTGCACAATAATATAGTCACCTAACTATGCATTTCTTAGAATGTATACCCATTGTTAAGTGATGAGTGACTGTATTTTTGTCTTCAATTTATTTCATAAAGTTTTCTAGTTTTAGTATACAGATATTTCACGTTCTTGGCTATGTTTATTTCTAAGTATTTTATTCTTTTGGTGCTATTATAAATGTTTTTTTTAATTTCCCTTTCAGAAATTCATTTTTGTTGTAAAGAAACACTACTAATTTTTATATGTTAATTTGGCATCCTGCAACTTTACTGATTTAAAAAAAATTCACAGGCTTATTGTGTAGTCTTTACGGTTTTCTACATATAGAATCATGTCATTTGCAAGGAGAGAAAATTTTATTTCTTCCTTTCCAATATAGATGCCCTGTGTTTCTTTTTCTTGCCTAATTGCTTCAGCTTGTACTTTCAGTACTATGTTGAATAGAAGTAGCAAGAGTGCATATCCTTCCCTTGTTGCTGATGTTAAAGTAGAAGCTTTCAAATTTTTATTAGTGATTATGACATTAGTTGTGAGGTTGTCAAAAATGGTTTTTACTGTATTGAGATAAGTTTCTTCTATACCTATTTTATTTAGAGATTTTGTCACGAATAGATGGGGAACTCTAATGTTCCTTCCACATTTATTGAGATGATCATATGGTTTTTACCTTTTATTCTGTTAATACATTGTATCACATTAATAAATTTGAAAATGTTGAACTATCTTACATTCTAGGGATAAATCTCACTTGATCATGGTATACAGTTGTTTTAATGTGCTGTTGAATTAATTTTGCTGTTATTTTATTGAGGATTTTTACATTTATATTCATCAGAGATATTTGCCTGTAGTTTTCTTTTCTTGTGTGCATGTTTTTATTTTTTCTTTCTGATCTTGATGTCTATGTGATGCTGGCCTCATAAAATGAGTTTAGGAGTGTTTCTTCTTTTTTTGTTTTTTTTTTTTTTTTGGAAGAGTTTGACAAGAATTGCTATTAATCTTAAATGTTTGGTTAAATTTAATTGTGAAATCATATGATACTGAGGTTTTTTTTAACCCTCTTATTCAGTGTAATTCAATTTGTTGACATATAATTGTGCATAATCGTCCCTTTCGATCCATTTTATTCTGAAGCACCAGCTGTAATGCTTCTCATTTTATTTCTAATTTTCTTTATTTGCCTCTTCTCTATTTTATGTTAGTCTAGCAAAGGGTTGGCCAATTTTTTTTTTTTTTTTTTTTTTGAGACGGAGTCTCGCTCTGTCGCCCAGGCTGGAGTGCAGTGGCGCAGTCTCGGCTCACTGCAAGCTCCGCCTCCTGGGTTCACGCCATTCTCCTGCATCAGCCTCTCCGAGTAGCTGGGACTACAGGCGCCCGCCGCCACACCCTGTTTAAGGTCACTCTTAGTTTCGTTGATTTTTTTCTATTTCTAAATTTATTTCTGCTCCAGTTTTTATCATTTCTTCTGCTAACTTTGGGCTTAGATTGTGTTTATTTTTCTATTTAGTTTAGGTATAATGTTAGAGTGTTTTTTTGACATCTTTTCTTTTTTAAATATAAACCTCCCTCCTAGTACTGCTTTTGCTATGTTCTATACATTTTAGCATGTTTTGTTTTCATTTTTATTTATCTTGGGATATTTTTAAAATTCCCTTTTGATTTGATCTTTGACTCATGGATTGTTTAAGAGTGTGTTTATTCACAAGAGGTTCCCATCACCTCCAGTGCACTTTCGACAATTTGATTATAATATGTCTTCATGTAGATCTCTTTGTATTCATCGTATTTAGTGTCCTTTGGGGTTCTTAAATTTGGATGTCTATTTATTTCCCCAGGTTAGGGAAGTTTTGGGCCAATTTTTTTTTATCAACTTGTCTGTCCTCTTTTCTCTGTCATCTCTTTATGTGACTTTTATAATGAATATTTTTGTCCTCTTACTAATGTTCCATATTTCCCTAAAGTTATCCTTTTCATTCCTTTTATTTTTAGCTCCTCTGATTGGATGGTTTCTAATGACCCATCTTCAAGTTCAGTGATTCTTTCTTTTGCTTGTTCTAATCTACTGATGAAATGCTCTATTTAATTTTTCAGTTTAGTTGATACTATTTAGTTCTATAATTTTTGTTTGGCACTTTTAATATTTTCTATCACTTTGTTAAAAATTTCACCTTATTCACTGCTCTCCTGAACTTAATAAACATTTTCATGACCATTATTTTGAATTATCTGTTTGGTACATCAAATATCCCCATTTCATTAGAATTTGTTTTGGAAGATTTCTTCTATTATTTTATTTGGAACATAGTTTCTTTCTTTTCTTTGACTCTCTGTGTTGGTTTCTGTGTATTAGATGAAACATCCACTTCTCCCAACATTCACATGCTTTTTTGATATAGGAAATGATGCTTGCCAATCAGTCTCATGAGAGATTCTGGTGCCTTTCAAACCTCTGTGCTTGTCCAGCTGCCATTTTTCTTCCTAGTGGCCTCTAAGAAACTAGAGTATGCCAAGTCCTGTCAGTGCCCTGAAACAGATGAGATAGGATCCACTCCTTTTATTAGCCACTGGAAAAGTTCAGGTACTAGATATGTGATTCAATTTTTCTCTCTTTAGGGAGAAGCTGGAAGCTGGAGCTTATCACCCACTATCTCTTAACTGAGCCAGGAGGTAAGCTATGGCAAATGCTTGTACAGTCATTCAGACTTTTTGCTCTTTCAAACTGTTGCTTTGTTCTCTGTCACCCTCAAGGGGTCTGGAGAACACTAGGCCTCATTAACTTCCAGATACAAATGGGTTAGAGGCCGGTTCCTCAGGTAGCAAGCAGAAAAGTTGTGGAGCTAAACGGATAGTCAAATTCCTTCTGTGGAAATGCTGTAGAAATGATTTTTTCACTGAAAGGAGCCAGGAGGAGGAGCAATGGGAAGTACCCACATGGCCATAAACTCCCAGGGAACTAGTGATTGCTTTCTCCATCAGCTCCAAGAAATAGGCAAGTTAGAAGTTGGATCTTCAGGTAGCAGCTGGAAAAGTCAAGGCTCCAAATATGTAGTCTAACCTCTCCCAACTGGGAGCTGAGTTTTATAAGTGGTGTAAGCCAGAGAGGAGTTGCAGAAAGCACCTATAGAGCCATTTAAAATGCCACTTTGTTCTTTATAGACCCTGGGGGATTAGTGAATCCCAATGTGTCCAGAATTGGTGGGTTCTTGGTCTCACTGACTTCAAGAATGAAGCCGTGGACCCTCGCGGTGAGTGTTATAGTTCTAAAGGTGGCGTGTCTGGAGTTTGTTCCTTCTGATGTTCGGATGTGTTTGGAGTTTCTTCCTTCTGGTGGGTTCGTGGTCTCGCTGGCTCAGGAGTGAAGCTGCAGACCTTCACGGTGAGTGTTACAGCTCTTAAGGCGGCGCATCTGGAGTTGTTCGTTCCTCCCGGTGGGCTCGTGGTCTCGCTGGCTTCAGGAGTGAAGCTGCAGACCTTCGTGGTGAGTGTTACAGCTCTTAAGGCGGCACATCTGGAGTTGTTCGTTCCTCCCGGTAGGCTCGTGGTCTCGCTGGCTTCTGCAGTGAAGCTGCAGACCTTCGCGGTGAGTGTCACAGCTCATAAATGCAGTGTGAACCCAAACAGTGAGCAGTAGCAAGATTTATTGCAAAGAGCAAAAGAACAAAGCTTCCACAGTGTGGAAGGGGACCCGAGTGGGTTGCCACTGCTGGCTCGGGCAGCCTGCTTTTATTCTCTTATCTGGCCCCACCCACATCCTGCTGATTGGTAGAGCCGAGTGGTCTGTTTTGACAGGGCACTGACTGGTGTGTTTACAATCCCTGAGCTAGACATAAAGGTTCTCCACGACCCCATCAGATCAGTTAGATACAGGGTATCGACACAAAGGTTCTCCAAAGCCCCACCAGAGCAGCTAGATACAGAGTGTCGATTGGTACACTCAGAAACCCTGAGCTAGATACAGGATGCTGATTGGTGTGTTTATAAACCTTAAGCTAGTTACAGAGTGCCGACTGGTGTATTTACAATCCTTGAGCTAGACATAAAGGTTCTCCAAGGCCCCACCAGAGCAGCTAGGTACAGAGCGTCAACTGGTGCATTCACAAACCTTGAGCTAGACACAGGGTGCTGACTGGTGTGTTTACAAACCCTGAGCTAGATACAGAGTGCCGATTGGTGTATTTACAATCCCTGAGCTAGACGTAAAGGTTCTCCAGGGCCCCACCAGAGCAGCCAGCTACAGAGTGTCGATTGGTGCACTCACAAACCTTGAGCTAGACACGGGGTGCTGATTGGTGTGTTTACAAACCCTGAACTAGATACAGAGTGCCGATTGGCGTATTTACAATCCTTGAGCTAGAAATAAAGGTTCTCCAAGGCCCCACCAGAGTAGCTAGATGCAGAGTGTCGATTGGTGCATTCACAGACCCTGAGCTAGACACAGTGTGCTGTTTGGTGTATTTACAATCCCTGAGCTAGACATAAAGGTTCTCCACATCTCCACCAGACTCAAGAGCCCAGCTGGCTTCACCCAGTGGATCCTGCCCTGGGGCTGCAGGTGGAGCTGCCTGCCAGTCCCGCGCCATGTGCTTGCACTCCTCAGCCCTTGGGTGGTTGATGGAACTGGGCGCCGTGGAGCAGGGGGTGGAGCTCGTAGGGGAGGCTCAGGCTGCACAGGAGCCCATGGAGGGGGTGGGAGGCTTAGGCATGGCGGGCTGCAGGTCCCAAGCCCTGCCCCGCGGGAAGGCAGCTAAGGTCCGGTGAGAAATCGAGCGCAGTGCTGGTGGGTCGGCACTGCTGGGGGACCCAGTACACCCTCTGCAGCCACTGGCCTGGGTGCCAAGCCCCTCATTGCCCGGGGCTGGCAGGGCTGGCCGGCTGCTCCAAGTGCGGGGCCGCCAAGCCCACACCCACCCAGAACTCCAGCTGGCCCGCAAGTGCCACACGCAGCCCCGGTTCCCGCTGGCGCCTCTCCCCCACACATCCCCGCAAGCTGAGGGAGCCGGCTTCCGCCTTGGCCAGCCGAGAAAGGGGCTCCCACAGTGCAGCGGTGGGCTGAAGGGCTCCTCAAGTGCCGCCAAAGTGGGAGCCCAGGTAGAGGAGGCGCCAAGAGCAAGCAAGGGCTGTGAGGACTGCCAGCACGCTGTCACCTCTCACCAAGGCCCTATTAGCTCTGGAAATTTAGTAGCCATACCCTCAGACAACAGCTGGAAAAGTCAGGGAACTAATTGTATAGTTCAGTTTCCAACATGAAGATGAAAGGCTTACTTTTTTTCAATGGAGCAAACCTAACAGAGGAGTATTGGAAAGTGTCCACATATCCATTCAAGTTCTCAGAGAACTAGTGACTGCCTGCCCCTTTAGCTTCGAGATGTGAACTGGTTAGACATCAGACTCTCAGGCAGCATCTGAAAAGGTTGAGAGGTTAGACATGCAGTATAACTCCTTCCAGGGAGAAGCTGGAAGCTGAGGTTTATTGCTTTCTGACTGCACTGAGCAAGAAAGAATAGGTGTGTTAAGTGCACCTGTGCCTGTTTAAAACCATCTTATTTTCTCTTCTGCGGTCCCAGAATACTATTGCCTAGTGGTCTTTGTCAGCTTCTAGAGTTAAGAAAGTTAAAAGTCAGTCTGTTGGGTAGCAGCCATCAAAGTTGGGACATTAGATGTGTTGTCCAAACCCTTTGCTCCTCAGGGAAAAACTGAGAGAGGAGGGTTCTCTCCCATTTGCCTGGTGCTGTGTTGGAAACAGAATTTATGGCTAAAGTATGTCTCAGCTTTTCTTATCCATTTTTAAATGGGAATTTTCTCAGTCATTTGGTATACAGGAGTCTCTTAACTAGTTTCTGAATTTTTCTCAGAGGGAATTGATCTGTGCATAGGTGTTTATTTGGTTCATCTGTGGGTGGAGAGAGAGTCCTGAGCCTCCTCTTCTGTCATCTTGCTGACGTCTCCAATTCTCTGATAGTTGTAAGGAGGTAAATGGTTTTGAAATTTGTGAGAAAGTTCCCAGGTAAACAACAAATTTAATAGCAAGACATGGCCTATCTGGTTCAAAAAGATGCCAGAGAAACCACTGATTTCTCCTCATTGTGACAATATATATTTATTCTAAATAAAATAGATTGACATTATAAATGATCCAGGCTTGCAATTGGAATGGTCCCTGCTCTTTTCAGATGGCTCCATTCTCCCATTGTGTTCAACATAAAAATCACAAAATTGGTTTTTGCTCTCACGTAAATTTTATTTTTCATCATAATTGTGTCTACTTTCTTTCAGGTCAATAAATGATAAAATATTATTATTAAAAATTATCGTATTTTAATATTCACAATTTTTATTTGTTAATAAATACTAACATGACCACACAATTCAGTTGACACAATTCAGTTTTTTGTTTGTCTGTTTTTAGAGATGGCCTCTCACTCTGTCACTCATGCTGGAGTGTGGTAGACCAATCACAGCTCACTGCCTCCTCCAACTCCTTGGCTCAAGCAATCCTCACACCTCAGCCTCCTTAGTAGAAAGACTACAGGCATGTGTTAGTATACATAGCTAATTTTTTAAACTTAATTTTTAGAGGCAGGGTCTCGCCATGTTGCCTAGTCTGGTCTTGAACTTCCGACCTCGAGTGATCGTTCTGCCTCAACTTCCCAAGTAAGACATAATTCAGTTTTAATCCATTTAGACTAGTTAGACATCATACTGTGAGGTGGCATATTTTCACACAAAGGTAGGGGCTTTGTGTGTATGTGTGTGTATTGACAGTATAAATTATTTTTTAAAATAACAAAAGAGAAATTAAGAGTCATTTTGAGCTATTTTTCTTCCTTTATCCTTTTTATTGTTTCTATAATGGCAAAAATGAAAATAAAGGTAAAATAGTTTATTTAATCAATCTGGATTATAAACTTGTGGTTTTGTTTCTTTTCTCTTTTATTACTTTGGAGTTGTAAAGACGCAGTTTTTATGTAAGTGAGAAGTAGAATGGTATATGGCCTTATGAAACAGGTAACAGATAAGAAATTGTATTTTAAATAAATAACTTGAGAATCTTGAGTAGCCCACTTTTATCTGAGAGATTTCCATAATTATAGCATCTATTTCTGGAAGATGAGAAGGAACCCGTTAGCAACTTTGCTGCATATCATAAGATAATTTTGATTTTATCCCATTCCTGTGGGAGCACTTCTAGCTCACTGAATTGAAGAGAAAGAACAAATGCTTTATTGATCAATCAGAACTTTTTCTTACTGCCAGAGCCAATGAGTGTGGTGGCTTTATGGTTCGTAAATAATTTTTGCCTCACAATGCACATTGGTTGTACATTACTGGAAACTTTGTTTTCTTTTCTACTACCTTCACTTTTCTGTTAACTTTCAGTAGTTAATAATGACAATAAAAATAAGTGAGATTCTAAACATTATACAGCTGTTAATTTATTTAGTTTTCATAAAAACACCATGAGACAAGGAGAATTATTAACCTTATTTTAAAGATGAAGAAAATTAGTCAATGATGCATTAAATAACCTGTTAGTGAGAGTCAGCTAAGGAGTGGTCAGACCATGATTCAAATATTGGCTCTCTGGCTCCAGAGACTACATATTTTAAATATCATGGTCAAGGAAGTCCATATTGAGAAGCTGACATTTGAACAAAGACTTAAACTACTTGAGTGAGGCATGTATGTATCTGAGGATACTGCATTCCAGGCAGCGGAATAGCAAGTACAAGTACCCTGAGGCAGGAGCATCCCTACGTGAGAGAAAATGGAGTAAGGGACGAGTCCCAGCATTTTTGCTGACTACCTGGAAGAGTGTAGTTGCTATTATTGGAAATGGGGAAGATTTGGGTGCTACAGGTGTGATGGGACAGCCAGAAGTTCATTTTTAAAGAGGTTAAGTTTGAGAAATCTATTAGATATTCAAGAAATGTCAAGTAGGCAGTCCAATACAGTCTGGGTTTAGAGGGCAGGAAGAATGTGGGCTTGGCATTAAGTAAAGTAAATGAGGATGGACTGTCCATCCTCAGTCCAGGAACTGACTGCTCAACATTTATAGCCAGAAGATAAGGAGTTAGTAGCAAAGAAACTGAGATGGAGCACCCAGTGAGGCACAAGGAAAACATGATTGTGGAGTCCTGCTTTCCAAGGGAAGAAGGCCTTTCAATAAGGAGAAGCTGAGCAGGTTTCTCAAATGTTGCTGATAAGTCACATAAGGGAAAGACTTAGAATTGAGCATTGATTATAGCAATATGGACAATATCAGTGACCTTGACAAGATAATTTTTATTATAATGATTAAAGCAAGAATTTAGGAATGATTAACAATTTTTCCCAAATCATACATCTAAGATTTGTTAAAGAACGAGTAATTTTCCTTATCCTTATTGATCACATCTAACAGTTCTGTGGAAATGTTTTAAAATGATAAAATTTCTAAGTAAAATATAGAACTCAGTAAAAAAAAAAAAGTTGAAGGACAGGGATGGATGTGCAAAGTCATGATCAGGAGAGAGATTTAAAAGAGAAGCACATCTTGAAAGGATGGGTTGGATAAACAAATATGATTGGGTTATATGCTCATATCTGGAAGTCCCAGAGCATCAGTTAAACCTAACTTAGGGAAAAGAAATGCAGAAAGCGGGGGCAGGGGAGGGGGAGGTGGGGATTTATTGGCTAACATAGTTAAAAAATTCAGGCATAGCTGAGTTGAAGTGTTACATACTGTTGTCTGAATTCAGTGAGGCTCCATTTTCCAGCTCTGCGGTCCTCTGTTTGAGTTTTCATTTCATGCAATCTCCCTAGTCATGTTGGTAACCAATGGCCCAAGGCTTACCTCTCACTGTCTAGCAGTCCCTCTGGAAGGAGCTTTTCTTTTTCAATAGTTCCTGTAAATTTCACATATTGATTCTGATTAGCTTGTGTTATATAGAAGTTAATAACTATTTGCTGTGTCCATGGAAATGGATTAGCTAGATTTAGATTTTTATCTCTACTTATTGGAAGTGGTGTAATTAGGCCAGCTATTTCCAAACCATAAGGAGTAACGAGTAGAGAATTATCCTTAGGAAAAGTAAGGTTCTAATACTATTCAAATGGGGAAATAGATGTTGGGTATATTTTTTAAAAGATGTTCATTATATGAAATAAGGAAGATTTGGAAAAAGAGAATGGAGAAAAGTGGTTTTGTAGAATTTACTAAATGCTTTACCTACATTTGTTGACAATTTCTCATTTAATGACAACCCCAAGAGATAAATGCTTATGTCGGATAAAACTGAGAAAAGGGAAATGATCTCTAATATTTACTTCAGATAAAATGTGCCCACAGGACTAAATTATAATCTAATGTTTCAAGCTTTAGGATGTTTATATTCATAATTATACACTGAGAAAAATATGTATGGTTCATCTCTGTAGCATTATAATCAACAGTCATGAAAACAGCCCTAAGCAAATAAATATAACAGAAAGATGTAGTCATATGATTTGATGTGAGTCTAGAGGCTCTCCAGCTCAATTTCCCCAGCAACTGAACCTCTTAGCTTCTGAAGGTGAACAATAAGTGATCAAGGTGTGCTAAGGGGTAATGGAGGAGCTCTAGGTTCAGCCGGGCAGGGGCAACAGCATTATATATTGTTTTTTAGTTTTCTCAATTTAGCCTCTCCTCTCCTCACTTCCTTTGGAATTACACAACACCTCCAAATCCGAAACCTTTCTGTTTATATGGCAGATCCTGGCTTGTTTCCTATGGGCTGCTGCACTTTAAGCAGGTAGAGTTCATCTTCTTTTGCTCTGCTAGTTTGTTGCTATCCTTCCATCCATTTCCTTCCTTTGAATGCTGTTGACACCTTTCATCCCAAGTCCTCTTGTCTGTCACTCTTTCCTTTTCTTTGTAGACTCACATCTTTATTTCTTCCACTGTCATTTTGTTCTTCTAGTGTTTTTGAGAGATAACAGGCATTAACATCTATATTCAATCTACCTCATTTGACCAGAGGCTCTTGCATCCATTTCTACATCCTTCCTTTACATGCTTAATAATTAGTAATACTAAGCATGTTATTATAATTAGTAATATTAAGCATGCTATTATAATCTTAATTAGTAGTCCAAAGCCCCATCTCTCAATCTCAGTAAATCTTCCCACCCCTAAGATGTATATATTTCAGTCTCTAAAGCCTTACAACATCCATACATTCCAGCATATTCCTTGGAGTAAGTCCTACCCCTATATTTATTTGATTACTCTGTTTATAGGTTGGTCCCAACTCTGAAGTATCAACGTGTCAAACAGAATTTGCATTCTTATAACACTGTAGTTAAGATGGTAAAAAATGTATGGTGAAATTTAGATTCAATGTTTTTAGCTGTGGTCACCTGTATTTCCAAGCACGTGAATAATGTGACTCATCCAAAGTTTATTCCCATTCTATCTGGTGTTTTCTAACTGCTATTGTAAACCTGTAATTGCCACATCTATGTAAAGCGCATATAAGACACAATGGAAGATCAGAAAGGTTGTTATAAAATAGTGCTCAAACGAAAATGCCATGCATCTCTCCATGAGACTTTAATAACTAAGAAAAAATATACTTTTGGGAAGGATACTGAATCATAGCACCAGGAAAGAAAAAGCAACTTGAAGCAGCCCATTTCTTTTAGCTGTCAGTGAATTTTGGTTGTTGCTTTGCTTTGTTTTTATAGCTTTCTTTGGCTCTATAAAGTATCTTGACACACTGCCTGAGACCTCTGGCTTGCTATCTATTCCATTTTTTTTTAAGTAAGTGAGATGCCATTTTAAAAGGCACTGAGGCATCACTGTTAAATTACACCCACTGTATGTGCAGACAGCCATGTAGTGAGATCACTCCTACTTACTTGTTTGGCTTTAATTTATTTCTAGTTTAGGAGAGCAGTGGTGATCACTATGATGTCATAAACTTGATACTTAGATAGATTCAATACATGGAAAAATCTTCCTAACAGTGTCTAATTATTACTTAATATTTAACAGGTCAACAGTTTTACTGGGAATTCAGGTATTCTACTCAAATAAAAAATAAGTAATAACTTGGAACATAAGTTAATAACCTGGCATATTGACTGGCATATAGTTGCTCAATAACTATAAATTACTCCATTTCATTGAACACGTATTGCCAGTTCCTGCATTAAAACCTCTATCTTAGCTGTTCCACTGTCCTAAATGCCCTTATTCCAGATATTAGAATAAAAGGCTCTTTCTTCTCTTTCTAGTACCAGTTTAAGTATGCCTTTCTCAGAGAAATCTCCATTGATCACTGTCTCCAGAGTCAACCTCTTTCAAAACACCCATTTTATTTTATTTTCTGTATTCACCAGGGCTTGATATTTTCTTGATTATTAGTTCACTTATTTCATAAGAAGATAAAATTCTATTTTGTCATTTGTTTTATTCCCAGTGCCTAGGGCAGTTCCTGGAATATACAGGTTGCGCATGTCTTCATATTTCATAGAGAAGGGGACCTTGCCCGATTTGTTCATTGTGGTAGCTTTAACGCCTTGTACATGATATGTCCTTTGTATATGCTAAATTAATTGATAATGACTTTCCTTTTACAGTTTAATGCCTAATTTTATTACAGTTTTAAACGTAAAATACTTGGGAGGCCAAAGCAGGCAGATCGCTTGAGCCCAAGGCCAGCCTGGGCATTATGGCAAAACCCCATCTCCACTAAAAAAAAAAATAAATAAATAATACAAAAAAAAACTCAGCTGGGTATAGTGGCACATGCTGGTAGTCCCAGCTACGCAGGAGGCTGAGGTGGGAGGATTGCCTGAGCTCAGGATTTCAAAGCTATAGATCCACCACTGGACTCCAGCCTGGGTGAAGAGTGAGACCCTGTCTCAATAAATAAATAAATTAAGTAAAATGCCCCATTCTTGAGATTTACCCAAGACAATTGAAAACTTACATTCACACACACACACACACACACACACACACACAAATTAATGTTTTTAGAGGCTTTATTTGTAAAGTGCTGAATGATAGGATAAAACATAAATTCTAGTGAATGGATTAAGAAACTCTGGTATGCATTCAATAGCATACTTCTCAGCAGTGAAAAGAAAGAAACTACCAAAACACAAAACGAAATGGACCGATTCTAAGTGCATAATTCTATGTGAAAGAAGCCAGACTCAAAAGGCTGCCTACTCTGTAGTTCTGGAAAAGGTAATACTATAGAAACAGAAAATAGATCAGCAGATGCTAGGCCATGGGGATAGGGTGGAGTTTACAACAAAGGGCAGAGTGAGAAAATTTGGGGGAGTGAGGGCTCTGTTCTGTATCATGATGGTAGTGGTGGTTACGTGCCTGCATGCGCTTGTCCAAACTAATAGAACTCTACTCAAAAATGAGTGAATACTACTTTACATAAATTATATCTCAGTATTTAAAAAGTAAATTGATAAAACATTATAATTCACTATAGTTCAAAATGACTAGGCTGTGATTTAGCTGCCTAACTATTCTGCTCTTCTAGCTTTGCCTTGTCTGTCCAATCTCTTCTCAAACAACAGGTAGTGTGACACTAAGGAAACATTTTACTCCTCCAACATCTTTCCAACTCAATTTTTAAAATGGCCGAGAAAGCCCTCCCTGATCTGCTGCCCAACTGTTGTGCTGATGCCATCTCAATCACTCTTTCCCCTTGCACTCTGCACCAGCCAGAACAGCCCCCTTGCCGATCTTGCAAGACACCAAGCTCCATGAGGACTTTGCAGTTGCTATTCTTTGCTGGGCTGCTCCCCTCCTGAATATCAACATGGCCTGTTCCTTCACACCCTTCAGCTGTATTTGCAAATATCATCTTATCAGAGATATTTTCCAGGACTATCCTGTACAAATAATACCTCCTTCCTCATATTCCATTTTACTTCCATCTACAGAAAGATGTATTTAGTTTTTAAAAATCTGAGTACTCTTATTAGAATATAAGCTTTAAAAAATTTGAAACTATTTTTTATTTATTACTATTTATCTATAGTTTATATGTATGAATAAATAAATGAACTTGGTCACTAATGTAAATGTGTTGGCAGAGACTGAGTAGATGCTCATAACACCCATTTCTTCTTCCTGAGGACATAGCTAATTCTCATTTCCTGTCAGCCTTGCATCTAGGGGGTCATATGACTAGCTCTTATCAATGTAATGTAAATAAAAGAGATACCTTACTATTTGGTCTATGCAGCTATAATCAATTTGATTTCTGTTTGATCTCCCCCTCTTCTCTTATTCTGACACATGGATGACACTATATGATGTTAAATTCCTGAAGGCATTTGTTGAAGTTGACAGAGCCACACCATGAAAAGATTCTAGGTCCCTGAAGACTGTGTGTAGCAGAGGTCTTCCCTGCCTCCTCCAGTATACGTTGTACTATATAACATTACTAAGAAATAAATCTTTATTGTGTAAAGCCATAACAACTTTGAATCGTTTAGTATGGATAGTTTTACTTATACTATATATAGTTTACTAATATACCTGGATTTAGATGTTTCCAATCCAAGGTTTGCCACATCTGACCATAATGTAGATGCTATGAATCCATTTTCAGATTTTACAGTGGGGATAGTATATGCTAGCACTTCATAGGATGAAAATGCTGTGAACATAAAAAATGAAGTATAGAGAAATAATTTATATATTTTTAAAAGAATATCACAAATGTGAGTTCTGTAAAATGCCACTGTTTATACTTTGCTGGTTTAGGTTCTTTTTTCCCAGATAGTTCTTCACTGATTTGCTCAATATATAACATTTACTTATCTAGGTTTATTTTCCGTGCCAACCACTATGCTGAATAGGAAAGATAATACCAACCTTTACTGTCAGTGAGTGGAGAAAACAACAATGAATGGTGTGAAAAGTACTTTCATAAGGGAGTCTACAGAGTTATGGCAATGAAAAGTAGGGAAACCTAACCCATACTTGGGATATTAGGGGTCGGTGTTGTTCCACAGGAAGAGACTTTAAGTTGTGTGAAGGAATTTATCTATTTCCTCCAGGTTTTCGAATCTAATCATGTATAGTTGCTCATAGTAGTCTCCAACGATTCTTTGTATTTCTGTGGTATCCATTTAACATCTCCTTTTTTTCTTTCTGATTTTATTTATTTGGCTCTTCTGTATATTTTATTCTTAGTTTGTCTAGCTAATGGTTTATTGATTTTAATTATCTGTTCAATAAAGCAGCTTTGTTTGTTGATCTTTTTTTATTGTTCTTCAAGTTAAAAGCTGACAGAGACAAAGAAGGGCATTATATAAAGAGATCAATTTAGCAAGAGAATGTAGCAATTATAGATATACATGCACCAAACACTCAAGCACCCACATATATAAAGCAAATATTAGATGCAAAGGGAGAGATAGATTCCAATACATTACTATTAGGAGATTTCAACGCCCCACTCTCAGCATTGGACAGATTATTTAAACAGAAAATCACCAATGAAATATCAGATTTAAATGGCACCACAGACCAAATGGACCTGAAAAACATTTACAGAATGTTTCACCCAACAGCTGCAGAATACACATTTTTTTCTTCAGTACATAGAACATTATCTATGGCTGACCATATGTTAGGACACAAAACAATCTTCAAGAAAATTAGCAAATTAAAATCATATTAAGTGTGTGGCTGGAACATAATGAAATAAAACTAGACCAACAAAAGAAACATTAAAAACATTAAAAACTATATAAGTACCTAGAAATTAAACAACATGTTCCTGAATGGTGAAGAAAAAAGTTAAAAATAAAATTTAAAAGATTAATTGAAATAAATGAAGATAGAATCACAACATATCAAAACCTATGGTACAGAGCAAAAACAGTTATTAAGAAAGAAGCAGGTTTACAGTAAAAAAAAAAATGCCTATATCAAAAAAATAGAAAGATTTTAAATAAACAACTTAATGATGCACTCCAGGAAAAAGAACAGCAAGAACAAACCAAACCCACAATTCACAGAAGGAAATAAATACTAAAGATCAGAGCAGAAACCAACAAAATTGAGACGGACTCATTTTTATCACAGGTGCCAAGAACATACATTGGAGAAAAGACAATCTCTTCAATAAATGGTGCTGGGAAAACTGCATCACCAAGGATAATTCAATATATGCAAATCAATTAATGCACAAACCACCATGTTAACAGAATGAAGGGTTAAAATCACATGATTTTGTTAATAGATGCAGAAAAATAATTGGACAAAACACCCTTTCATGATAAAAATTCTCAGTGAACTACAGAGATAAATGATTTGTATATACTATTTGACCATAAAAAGAATGCAATCCTATCATTTGCAGCAGCATGCATGGAACTGGAAGTCATTATGTCACGTGAAATAAGCCAGGTACAGAAAGAGAAATATCACATGTTCTCAGTCATATGCAGGAGCAAAAAAAAAAAAAGATCTCATGGAGGTAGGAAGTAGAATTATTGTTACTAGAGGCTGAGAAGGGCAGAGACAAAAGTGGGTTAAAACAAAATTGGTTAAGGTTAAAAAAATACACTTAGAAGATTAAGTTCTAGTGTTCAATAGCACAGTAGGATGACTATAGTTAACTATAATTGATTACGTATTTAAAAATAGCTAGAAGAGAAGTTCTCAAATGTTCTCAACACAAAGAAATGACCATTGTTTGAGATGATAGATTTTCTAATTTTCCTGATTTGATCAATGTACATTGTCTGCTTGTATCAGAATATCACATGTGCCACATAAATATGTGAAATTATCTTGTATCAAAAATATATAATGAGAATTCTCTGAAAGAAGGTTAACAAATAAAGGGAGGTCTTCAATCACCCCAGATATCTGCGTAGAAACACTTTCCCGACACTTTTATAGGGAGGGGAAATCTAAACAACAAAATAGATATTTTGCTTAATTAAGGACAAAGAGATAAAATTTAAGTGGGGCTGAAGCTCCAAAGAGGAAATAGATATGTAAGGAAAGAGCTCCATAAATCTGTGTAGAAATACTCTTATATCTTTTGCTGAATACTAAGATATGCAAGTATAAGGTTAGGTGGACACTTTTTGTTAGATAAATTCTGCATTCTTTTTTGTTTAATAAAATGTTTGGCATAACAGTGATTCAATCTCCAGTTATGTCTCCTTGACCCAAGGTAGTAACTTGAAAAGTATAAAATTTATTCACTTTGTGGTTGTCTTCATATTCAGCAAGTTTGTTTTCCCACTGAATTGGTGCTTTCCTTTGTTCTGGAAGAACAGAAGATTGACCTCCAGAAATATCTTGTTTTAGCAAGTGGATAGATGAAATGATTAGGCATGGTATGGCTCTTTTCCATTTTAAATCCTAGTGATGATTGCTGGCAGAAGGCAAGAGTTATGTAGGTTCCACCTCAGGTGTGCAAGCACACTGCAATTAAGGAGAGTTACTCCTAGCCACCCAGGAGGAAAGAGGCTGATCAAAGTGTCACATTATTTACTTCCAGTGTAAACTATAATTGCCTGCTCAAAATATTACGATTTATTCAGTAAAAAGAGGGTATCAACAAAACCCAGACACATATTCACAAATTGTGGTTTATGGGAATGTGAATAGCATAATTTATTTTCAGACAGGTAAACACATTGAGTGGCTTCTCCACATGCATCCTTATAAATAATTTTTCCAATTAGTGTTATCCAAATACTGTGCAAAGGCTCCAGTAAAGATGCAATTTAAAGCAATGTAAGCAAGATGATTTTTTATGCTCAGTGAGATAAATCCAAGTCAGGCAGGGAAGGGGGCGCATGGCAGAGCAAAAGAGATGCAGGTAGCAAACCAATTTGAAAATTCCATCACCAAATTAGGTCAAAAATAAGAATATAATCTGTAGGCAAATCAGTGTAATTATTACTATCATCAATACTTTATATTGAGCAACAATGATCACTAGTTAATTTTATTTGAAATAAATCCCAAGATGTGAGACTTCCTTGACTGTATAGTGTAGAAAATAATAATTATGTAGAAATGACCACAGTGTGTCCGTAATATTCACATTGTGTTACTTTTTTCAAATGGCATTTAATGTCTAGTGTATCATTTTAGCTTCACAATGACAGTATAATGTTGTTTAAGAGCTTTTGCCGTGAAGCTAGACTGCCTTGAGTTCAAATGCTGACTCTGAATATGAACCTCTATAAGCTTCAATTTTCTCAGCTATGAAGTTTGAGCTAATAAGAAGATTTACTTCTTAAGGATGTTGACGATGAAAATCAATGAAGGACATGCAGAGAGTTTAAATAACTATAAAAAGATATTGGCTCTGGTTGCTGATGCAATCAGGAAACGAAACACATAGTCAGCATCTAGAATTCACTCTATCAAGCATGCATACTGCCTCTCCTATCCCAGCGGTTTGTGAGGATTTAGCAAAACTATGCAAGTGGGGCACTTAGCCCACTGTCTGGTGTGCAGCATTTAATGTCCAGTAGCTAAGAGGAAGAGAGAGAAGTTAGAGGAAAAGAAAATGGAAGATACCAGCTACTAGTACTAGATTAGAGGATTGTTTTTACAAATTTTTGCTGTAAAGGTCCAGAGAGTAAATATGTTCGGTTTTGTAGGATATATATTCTGTTGCAGCTATTCAAATCTGTCATTATAGCCAGAAAGCAATAATAGATACACATACATGAATGGGTGTAGCTGCACCCCCAATAAGATTTTATTTACAATAACATGAATTGGACTAGATTTGTCTCTTGCCATATGCCATAGTTTGGCATCTGGATCAGAGAATGAGAACTTGAAAACAGTCTTATGTTGAAGTTCAGTATTCTTTGCAGCTTCTCCCAGCTGTCACCCTCTGGCCTATTTTATTACTGGGAACAATGAGGGAATGAGACTATATAACCCCTTATGCTGTTT
This sequence comes from Symphalangus syndactylus, assembly GCF_028878055.3. Lineage (NCBI taxonomy): Eukaryota > Metazoa > Chordata > Mammalia > Primates > Hylobatidae > Symphalangus > Symphalangus syndactylus. Next base: position 41,904,361 of record NC_072429.2, read on the forward strand.
TCAGAACTGATGGGCTAAGAATCTGTGGTATCTCAATGCATCTGAAAATGGTTGAGTGACTGTTAACCAGACAAAAGATTAAAATAATTAAAATGAATTATAAGCATGGTGGACATGGCTCCGACCACGGTAAAAACTATTCTTTGACCCCCATTTTCTACTAAAAGTAGAATGTTATATTTGTTCAATGGTAGATATTATTACCTGGAAGCCTTTACACTTTACATTCACTGGCTTCTAGGTGCTGTTTGTAGGTAGAGTGACCATATGTCTTTGTTTGCCTGTGAAAGCTCCAGTTTATGCCTAACTACTAACTAATAGCATCTTTCTCTCTTCTAAAAAACTGCAATTTGCATGAAAAAGGTGACTACTCTACTAATAGAAGATGAAACTCAATTCTATAGGCTTCTACTTCTCTTTGGAAGCTGCAAAATTTCTACACAAAGGACAGAGAAGGCACATCTAAAGGAATACTTCCCGTCTTAAGATTCCCTCTATTTTAGCAAAAAATTATTGAGTATCTAATATGTATCATGTACTGTGAAAGACACTGAGAATAAAATGTGCTCTCAGAAGTTCTCATTTTAGTTTTGAAGAAAGGTTGTGAAGGTTTACATAAACTAATTCTCCATGTGAAATCTTTAAATTCCACAGTCATCGGGCTGCTTCATATATTTTCTTCATCATTATGTATTCCACATGAGCCAAAGCCACACAAGGACAAATGCAGGGTAAACCCTTTTACCCCTGTCACCAGTACCTGTTCATGCTTGTTCTGTACTAATTGAGCCCTAAGTAAATACTCTGGAATAAATTTCAGTCTTAGTCAAAAGTTTCCTCATTAAGCATTGATTTCTGTTATTCCTATATTGCACTGAGAAAGGGAAGTGAATTATTTTACAGAATTTGAAAGGCTTGTATGAGTAGCTACAAATACTTATCTTCGTACTCTATACTTTATTGAGAGTTTACTATATCCCAGGCTCCAGATTAAACTCTTATATACTATATAGCACTTAATCCTCACAATTGCCCTATGAGGTAGGAGCTAGTATTTTCCTCTATTTTATGAATAACAAAGTTGAAGCTCAAAGTGTTTAGAAAATTTATATGAGGTAACATAGCTAGTGAATGGTGAAGACAGGATTTCATCTCCCATTTGATTCCTATGAAGAATGAAAATATTATGTTAGGTATAGTACAATTTATAGAAACTTAATGATAGCACTGACTAAACTGCTTGATTTAATGCTACTAGTATCACTTCTACAAATATTGCATGGATTGCATTTATCCTAAAAGTGATTTTTTGTTTATCTAAAATTCAAATTTAACTAGGTGTGCTGCATTTTTATTCACTAAATCTGGCAACACTATCTGTTACTCATCCTGTATAGGATATTAAACTAGGAAAACATAAAGAAGCCCTAGCACCATTCCCATCTCAGTTGTTCTACATCACATCACTGATGTCATGGTCATGGCTATATTTGTACAAAGAAGATGTTCCAAGTGCAGTTCCAACAAAAGACAACGAAAGCATTGTTTATCTTTTACTCAGCTCTCGTGGCGTAGATTATTTTGTCAACCAGAAACTGAGTACCCAAATGTCCCTTGAGCAATCAATATATCAAGTGTTTCCCCACTGCTCAAGTTAATATCTGAGTATAATCCTTCTAGATTTCTTTTTATGGGGAATGAGATGCAGTAGAGTTCAGTTGTATAAATGAACTGCACGTAAACTACAGCCATAGCCACAAGCAAGTATGAAGGGTACCAGCCAGGAGCCTAACATATGCTGCCAATGTGAAGCCTACAAAGAAAGCTGAATTCCTCACTCAAAAATCCTGCCATCTTCTTCCAGAGAAATTAAAACAATTGCATACAAAACTTCTTACATGGAGAATGTTTGCCACGTTTTTGGCCCCTAGGCTTCTAATTCCAACTTCCTAAAAGTACACCAGATTTCCTTTGTAAAACCACCCTTCATTTTAAACCAGATTTGTTTAAGTCAATGACTATAAAATTCGTGACATCATTCCAGCTAAACCATTTGCTCAAAGAAAGACATGATACAATCCGAACCAATGAGATGGAAAGAGGCATTTATTTCTGGAGAGAAAAGCATCTCCTTTATTCTATGAAAGCAATCATAAGAAACGTTTTCTCTTGTGGGTCTCGTGGTTCAGATGCTCTGGATGCATGCTCTATTTTACTATCATGAGGAGGGAGAGGCTAGAACCTCCAAGGGCCATGTTTGTGATGTCTGAGTATAAAGCTGATGCCACAGAAGGCAGAAAAATGTGACTCATGAAATAGCCATGCTCTGAGTGACACCATTTGAACTTCTGGATCAAGATTCAGCCAAAGTCTCTAGATGTTTTTCCTCATGAGCCAATAAATCATCTTTGCAGGTTAGGTCCATTTGAGATGGATTATATTTTGTCACTTGCAATACAAAGAGACTTAAAATTGACAGATAAACCTGTGTCTATTCATTTGTATTTCAACTTGCACCCACTTCAGAAAAAAATGTAAAGAATAGAACACAGATTAGAACCGTGTGATAAAGAAAATGCGTGCGCACGTGCGCGCGCGTGTGTGTGTGTGTGTGTACAGGGGGAGACATTTGGATATAAAATGAAGCCAGAAATTAGGGTCAGATAAAAGTGCTCACTGAAGTTTTTCCTCTTGCCATGAGTAGACTAGATGTTTGTTATAAACTTTCTGGCATGCAACACAAAGGAATAGCTTATTTATTTATCCAGTTCGATGTTTTTCAGCTAAATGTTGACAGATTGCTTAGGAGAATCACAAGTTGTAAATATCTAAAAAGAGAAGTTAATAGAAGGGAAAATAATCACTTTCTGGTGGAGGACTTACGAAAAGTTCCCTACAGAAGGTCAGTCTTGAGCTAAGCCATGAGAGATGGGATAGGGTGTGTATGGAGGAGGACAAGGAACATTTCAAGATGGGGAAACAACATGAGCAAGTTCATATCTGGGGTGAAGTTGCACAGAGGATGGTGAGATTAGCATAAACGAAGTTTGGAGACATGAACAGCTATTTTAGAACACAAGCTCAACTGCAGAGTGGTGTGAAAAAAAATCCCACAAAACTGCCAACACATACACACACAACTCTAATCTTAAGAGTAGATGTTATCTAAAGGTTATCAACTAAGATTAAAATTGCTTAGAATCTGAAAATATATTCATGCCTGTAATATTGGTTTGATTAAAATAGAAACAGTCTACAATAAATCTTGATGAAAAATAAAACTGAGAATAAACACACTCCCCTGCAAGTAATAACATATGGAGCTTAACTCTCCTGCTGTGTAAATTAGCCCTTAGGAGTAATTGAGGTAATTTTTACTCCTTAACCCAGAGATTTAAATATTTAATAAAATAAGTCTTATTTGCACCCTGTCAGAATTATACGTCAGAAGTTTCAACATTGTTTTTGTAATCTCGTAGGATACAGAGTGGAAAATAATAATAGAATCATATGTTCAGAGGTAACAAATTCCCACTGTCATCATTCTTACTGGAATGCTCTATTAACTGGTCCTTTCACATACTTACATTATAATGCCCATAAGTTACTCAGAAATCATGAATTATCAATGGATAGTGTGTAACACATAGCCACTAAACACTTGTGGATTTCAATCATATTTTCCTATAATTATCATACTAGCTCTAAGACCTTGAACAAGTGATTTAACTTCCCTGAAACTCAGGTCTCTACTTTGCAAAATAGGTGCTATAATAACTTCCTACCAGAATTTTATGAGAATTAAATGAGAACATATACAGTAAGTGCCTAGCAGGAGTAACTGTCATTTGAGCAATTACTGTGGGCCAATGTCCTAAGCAACTTAAATAAGTTATGTTAATTCTCATTAAAACTCTAAAGAGGTTTTTCCCTTTTTATAAATGAGTAAACTCAAACCCATAGAGGTTTACTAATTTACCTAATGTCATTTTTTTAAAAATCATACATATTGCTTCTCCATTTAGGAGATTACTAAAGTGACACCATTCACATGCCAAATTAATAAAACTTATTGCTATTTCTAAACAACCAAGTAAAAATTTACATATAATGAAATTGATTCTTAAAGAACTCTTTGAGGTAGCTGAGGTCACAGATTATTATAATCTCTATTCTACAGGTGTTCATAAGGAAGTGATAGTGAAATTTAATAAATTAACTCAATGGTTTATTATGGGATAAATTATCTTTATCTAATGATTACCTGGTTCATTGGTTTCCAAGCTTTAGTATTTCTGAGAATAATCTGGGAGAACTTGTTAAAAATACAGACTACTAAGCCTAACCCTTAGGGATTAGATATGGAAAGGAGGTCTATAAATTTTCATTTTAATAGACACTGCAGGAAATATTGATAAAAGTTGTCCACAAGCCACGTTTTATGAAAAACTGATCTGGAAATCAGTAACTAATTGAAATCAGGGACTACACCTGGATGACTAAAGGACTTACTGAAAAGAAAAAAGCCAAAGGCAAAATAAAGGGGTAGAGTGGCTACTTATTGTTTGCCTCTGTGGCAACAACCCAAATTTTTCCAGTGGACATTCATCCTTCCTCCTCTTTCTGTCCATGGCTCCGTGTAGCACCTAAACCCACCGCCAGAGTAGGTCACGTGATTTAGGTCTAAGCCAATCAGCACATCAGATTACTACTGCATGCCATGATTGGTTCAAGCTGGCCAAAGCAGATCCAATCAGAGTAAATCAAAGAACTAATGGAACCACTAGTGAAGGGGGTCTGGTCTGTCTTCCTGATGCAAGTGGGAATACTGAGGAGACGGAAAGTGATTACAGACATCTTGCCACTTCTTAGAAGCTGACATAAAGCAAAAATCATAATATCACTTTGTACCACATAAATACATACTGTACAATTATTAATATTCAATATATAAACATAATTTTTTAAAAAGATAACATAGAAGAATTCAAGTCCTAAGATATTGTTTGAAGTCTGAAGCCACCCATGCCTGATGTCACAATGTACCTCTGGACTTCTGAGTCTTGTGAGCTAGTAAATTCACATTTCAATTTGAGCCAGTTTCACTTGCAACCCGTAGAGCTCTGATACAGATGGTTTTCATCTAAATTTAGGGCCATAATAGATAGAAATGCACTGGGTGGCAGGTTTTAAAGAGAGAGCCTTCTAAAACTGTTTTAAGGACAGCCATCAGGGTCTTAGGCTCATAGTGATTCAGGAATTTTAAAAAATACATGTGAGTATTGTTCACTGAGTATACTGCATCAGAACTTATGCTAAGGACTATAACCTTTAATCCTCAAATGAACCTTTTGTGGTAGAGACTATTATTATCCCTATTTTATTTATGAGAAAAATGAGGCTTAGAAAGATTAAGAAACTTGTCCCAGATCATGCAGTCTGTAAATAGTCGAGTTGAGATAGATCCCTTGCTGCCTCACTGAGATATTCACCCCTGCAGTATATCATCTCTAAAATTTTTAGTAGTTTCAAGCTACTGTAATAAAGCTTGCTCAGGAAAATAAAATGCCTTGGAGAATTTGCTTTTTTCTGAATTTAAACTGTAACTTGACTCCCTTATTGGGGACAAGGGGAATTTATAACACATTAAACCTATCTTTCTATTATTCATGACTGGCGGATCATTGTTTATCTCAGTTGCTTCCTGTTTTCTAGTGGTTTAACATGTTTCATGAAGGACCTGGAGTATTATTTTGATCTTGTTGTCGGTAGAGTGATGCAGATGAAAACAAATGGTAGTGGGGATTGCCACATCTACATGTGCTTCAAAGGGCCTTATCCTTCCTTCAGGCTTCTATGTCTTCTATGTGCTTATAAATTGATGCTCTTCCTCCTTTTGTTCAATTACTTTATTATCACTAGCCCATACATGTTTGTATGTGCATCAAAGTGTACATTCAACTAGACAGCAAACTGGCCAGCCCACAGATTTCATGATTGGAATAAGGTGATTTGATACAAAGGGATGTGGCTTGCTGATGTCCTGGATGCTAAATGCAGCATCTGCTTGTGATAAACATTACTACCTCTTGTAGCAGAACCATTTGATGCTGCAATCTGCCAATTTTAACATGTATTTGGGTTATTGAAAGGAAACTATTTTTTAATTACCTGGGAATTGTTTTTGACTAGTCAGCATTTGTGATGTTATATTGAATTATGAAAGTAACTTAGAATGTCAATGTTAACGTGTTTTAGATGACAGAAATTACAATGATGATACTTACCTAAATGCCAAGCCATTATTTGTATATGTTATACGCGTTTTCCCATTCATTACAGACAAATTGAAAAAAATGGCTCAGGAAGTAGAGGCTCAGGGTGGTTCAGGGGACTCATTAGTGCGTTGTGAAGCTTGGATGAAATCTATGTCTGTTTGTTCTTAAACTTTTAATCATGTATTATATTATTTAATCCAATGTTTCTCAGTTTAGTGCATGTCACAATCACCTGGAGGGCCTTTTAAAACACAAGTGGCTGGGTCCTGCACCAGAATTTCGATTCAATCAATCAATGTGGGATGTGCCGTGATAATTTGCATTTCTAATAAATTCCCCAGTGGGGCTAATGTTGCCTACCTGAGTACCATACTTTAAGATCTACTAATCTAGTCCAACTGCCTCACTTTAGAAATATAAAACCAAGACTTGGAAAAGGGAAATGACCCCCCTCAAGATCAGAATGTGAATTAATGGGCAAAAGAAAACTCAAATCTAGGGTCTTCTCATGCTCAGTCTCTTAGATCTGAGGAAGCAACTGTCCTGCATCCCTTTTACATTTACAACACAGAGAAATGTTTGACTAAAGTCAGAAGTAATAACTCCTCTGAATTATGCCCTTATTCGGCAAGTTGGCAGCCAATTATGAATTATAGTTAATTGACTTTCTTTAGTCTTCAGTTTCTATAAAATTGGGGTTGCCAATTCCTACTTTGCAGCACTGTCATAAGTACTGGAAATAATTAGAAATTTTCCCCACTGGAATATAAGCTCTATGAAGTCAGGTACTTTATCTTTGTTTCTAGCTGCATTTCTACACCCAGGAAAAGTGCCTCACACATAGTAGGCATTCATAAATAATTTTGATAAATAAATATAAATACTCGATACATCATAGGAACTCAATAAGTAGTGGCTTTATTGCTATTTTAATATCATCTTGATTATCAATTGCCAGAGTTTCCTGATTTTTTTCCTATTCTATTTTCTCCCTTTCAGATTTTTTTGACATTCTCTTTACCTGCCAAGCCCTATCGTATTTTCTGGTAATGATGTTTCCATTTTATGACTTCTGAAAAATAGACCAGATGTTTAGCTTGCTTTTTTGTTATTCTTTAAGCAAATTCACACTGCAGCCATTGATCTCTGGTTTTCAAATGGGGAGCTCTAAATTACTGCAAACATTGTGCCTTGGCTGCCTTTTAAATCTTTTCAAGCAGTCAGCTTTGAACGGAGGATGGCCATTAGTCATTTGGGACATATTTTAATCTGTGAGATAATAGCGAGGCATCTTCTCCTACAGGGTTGGAAGTGGCTCTCCCATTGCCCCACACACCTGTCCTTCTTGCCTCAGTAAACAGTCAAACAGGAAAGAGGATTTACTGAATTCATTTTGTAGCACATTCTTCAAGCCCAAGATGGTTGGCACTAAGTATCCAAGCTGCTTGTGAAAGGAAGCATCCATGTGCACTGATCTAAGACATAGCTTTGAACAGTTAACAGTTTCTGGAGGAAAATAGTGATGGAAGGGGAATAATGTCCTGCCAGCTCTAGATCCATAGTTCTCAATTCTGGTTGCATGGTAGATTCATTGGGAGAACATTTTTAAAAATCTGAAGCAACAGACATTATTTCAAGAATACTGGAATCAGAATCTCTGAGGGGTGGGTTCCAGACTCCTGTGTTTCTGAGCTCACTGGTTGTCCACTTCCCTCCAAGGGCCTGTTTGGGTGTTGCAGACATTTTTCATGGGCCCTCAACATAGTGAAAACACTAAAGCCAAACTAGCAGGATTTTCAAAATTCTAAACTTCGTCCTTTGATAAAGCTTGTTCTTTATTCGGAGAGAAGCCATTCTCCTTTATATTAAAAAATCATTAACCATCATTAAATAGATAAAATGCCTCTACAACTCAGTTTGAAGCAGTCTACATATTATGAGAAGGAGCAAGATTGTAATGAAGCCTGTAATTGAGAACATCTGCCCTTCTGGCTTCAATCTAGAGATCATGTTTGAAGTCACCAGTTTCCTTTGTTTGGAACAGAGACGTGACAATCTCAATATGTATTGCCTGTATCTTCCTGTCAGCCATTACGAGGGTGTCACTCTGAGGCTCAGTTTTGGCTGTTCTGGCAGAAGGATATCTATTGCTTTTGGGTGCCATCTAGGTTTTCCAACATGACTTTCATGTGTGACAATCAGCCTATACTTTAAATCAGATTATGCTAGACGTACACTGTAAATATTCTGAAGGTCCATATGGTGACATATATGAAATGTATTTAAGGACATAGGAAAGAACAACTTAATTTTATTTACATGAATTTTGTTCTTCCTGTTTTGCCTTCAAAATATTATTTAAAAAATAACAGCAACAGTAATTGCAGCTTCAAAAAATTACACATTTACATGATAAAATAAAAAATGTTGATAATACTCTTTGTGAGAGACCTTTTAGTTTATTTATTTTAGTTGTACTGATTTGTTTAATACAAAAGTTCTGGAGTACTACAATCTGAAAATACTCAGAATATGGCCACTGTCAATCATTGTTCTGCCAATAATCAGTGATGACTGTGTGCTATTCAAATGAGCTACTGAGAGAAGGTTCCAATTTTCTCTTGTGACACAAGAAACTACCAGACAACCACCCCTTATACATGTCCATTTCCATTTCATACAGTTCTGAAGCTCAAAATAGTTCCATTATAACGGAGTTCAGGTATCAAATGGTAACAGGTAAATAAATGCTTTGTGAGGACACTCTAGTGACAGCCTTGAATTGCTCCTTAAAATTCAGTCTTTAACTCTTCTAGCCTCCTGTGCCACCTTATCAGTCCTCTTGACTGGCATTTATCACTTGCTTTCTTGAGATATATGTAATTATATACAAGAAGATTCTTGGCATCTTGTGAATTTAAAATTTCCAGTTTCAACTCTTCTTAAGTGACCCTGAAGAGTCTATAATTCATATCATTTGTCAGGTTGTTATATGAATTTAAATCATATATATTTTGGGCTGGTTTAAAGATGAGTGACTTAGCTACTGCAATAGCCTGAACAACCATCCAACATCTCCTTTCAACACAGCTCTGTGGTTTCCTGTTAGTGAAAACTGAAATAGTAGTTAATAGGTGGTGTGAGGCTGTTTGTAGAAAATCTTTGAGTTTTCATAGAAATGAGACTCAGAAGAAATAATAACAAGCGACAATACTTAGTGCTTACTGTATGCCTGGTGCTATACAAAGAGCTTCGCATTCATATCATTGGATCCCTTAGGAAATGATATTTGAACTAGAACTGAAAGAGAATGCAGTAGCTGAGTTAGAAAATGCATAAATCCACAGGTAAGTTATATTATTGAATTCATTCTGCAGAAGAAAATGAAGCTTAGAAGGTTTGGCTTAGTCACATAGGTATAGCTAAGATGTGGGGGAAAAGTTTATCTCACTCCAAAATATGTATTGTTTAATTGCTACTGATCTCTACTCTACCTGCCTCCTCCCAATAACTCCTCACGATTTCTCATATTTCTTCTATTGGACCATTAGTTCAACTTTATTTATATATTTATTGAAGCACCTACATCAGAATCTTTGTTATAAGCATGATTTGCTGAATACAATAATGAATGATGAATTTGCTAATTTCATTCACTTGCCTTCTCTTTACTTCATCAGCAAAAATTGAATGAGAACAAAATACCCTTCCATATGCATTTATTCCATGTACTTCAGTAATGCACAAATTCTGAATGCTGCATAAGAGAAATTCCAGCTATGTTTTTTCAGGGCTCCCAGGTTTAGAAACTAATAAGATATTTCTTTTATTAAAGACATTAAACACTATGAGTCAATCTCTGGAGCTCATCCCACTGTCATTTACAGATTTTCAAGAAAGCTGTGATCTGAACCCCAAAAATACCAAGGAGTCCCTGCCTGCTCTACTGGGAAAGAAAGGAAACAATACCTGTCATGCATTCATGGTAAACTGGAAGACTCTAAAATAACACATAGTTAATTTCTCCATCCACACATATTGCCGTGAAACTAATTAGAGAGTTACTGTTTATAATTATGATAAAGAAGGAGAAAGACAGAGGGTTATAAGAGTACATAACAGGTGCTCTACCCTATTTGGGAGTCTCTGGGAAAGCTTCCCTTAGGAATTGATACTTGAACTGGAACTGAAAGAGCAGATAGCTGAATTAGAAAATGAATTTAATGACAGTGGAAGTTGAGTTGCTGAAACAGAGAGAAGTGCCAAAGGAGATGAACTATCATGTGTGAAAGTTTAAAGCAGAAAGGATCAGGAAGCACTTGATAAACTGAAAAAAAAATGTGGGTGAATTTCGGGGACTGAAGACCTAAAGTCATACTATCCTGAGAGGGAGGGAGGTTACCAATTGAGAGAGAGAGAGAGAGACAGACAGACAGACAGAGAGAAAGAGATCACTCAGGCATAGTCTCCGTATTGTTAACCAATGAAAATAAAATAAACTATTCTTTAAAATGACCTCCTCCCTCAAAAAACCCTTAAATACTTGCTAGTAATTATCGAATCAAAAAAAAGAAAATCAATTCTAAATTGAACTTTTAGAAAGCTCTGAAAAGAACACACCTCGTCACAACCTATAAGACAGGGCAAAGCTTGTATTTTGAAGGTAATTAATAGTTTCAAATGCCTCATTACTAAAGAAAAAAAGATTTAAAAATGGGAAAGTCCTCATTTTAAAAATTAGAAAACAATCAAGAAAATACATTAGAATAGATAGAAAGTGTGAATTGAAAAAGATAAAACTGAAAATAAGGAGTTAGCAATACACACACACACACACACAAAATTGTAATAGAAATAAGTTTACCAAAAGTCTGGTTCTCTTAAACAAATAAGCAAATAAGCAAACAGATAAAACATTACTTCAAGAAAATATTGATACTCAGTAACGTTTTCTGGAAAAATACTTGTCCATGCTTGTGAGAGCCAACTGTACATATCTCTTCGCATTTCCACATTGCTAAACATCATACTGATATCTTGAAATTAGCAATGGAGGAAGAATTTATACCACTGAAATTGGTAAAATGCTATCAATCATAATATTCTTTTTTCCTTCAGAAATGGTTTTTTATATATATAATTATATATGTAAATTATATATAATTATATATAAATATATATAAAACTATATATAATTATATATTATATATAGTTTTATTTATATATATTTTATATATAAATATAATATATAAAATATATATTTATATAATATATAAAATATATATTTATATAATATATATTAATATTTATAATATATATTATAATATAAATAATAATATATATATATATATATAATATATATATAAAAAACTTCCTGAAACTTTATGGCAATAAATTTGAAAAGCCAGGAAAAAAACTGATGGTTTCTTAGCAGAATATACATTACCCAAGTTAAACCAAGAAAGAAAACTGGAAAAACTTGAGACCAGTTATTGAAGATGTTGAAAAGGTATTTAAACCTGCCATTTTAGTCAGGACCATTAGCCAAGTTATATTTGTCTAATAAAGAGCAGATGATTCTAATGTCAAATAAACTATTTGCCTATTAAAAATTTTTAAATCACCTTAAACAGTTTTATAAAATCATAATTTAATGCCAAAATATGATAATGTTTATATTTTTCATGGAGATGCCTACTTTGATATATTAACCAATAGAATCTGACACCGTCATAGAAATGTACTTCATTGTAACAAAGTGTTTGTCCTAGAAATGTAAGGTTTGTTCAATATGAACAAAAAAGTCAACACAAAATTTTACATTAACAAATTCATAGAAAAATCCAGGTCTATGATTACATCAATAGTTGTGAAAAGGGCAGTTAATAAAATGTATTTTACTGGAAATACTTTTTGCAGCATTTTTTACAATGGCAAACGTGCTGTTTTCCTGTTAGGAATTTTATAAAATTATATTAAAATCTGTATAGAAGAATACATATCTGGAAATTGTCAACAAATCTCTGGTAAGGATAAATAGTAAAGAGGTACATAACTCACCAAATTCTAAAGTCATGTAATTATGCATAGTTAATGTAATCACGTAAAGATTCTATGGCCAGATAAACTGCTCACTGGAAGAGAACAGAGAATCTAGGAACACAGCTCAGTATTTATGACAATTTAATATATCAAAATTAAAATATCAGTATGATGGAAAAATGATTTTTTAACAAATATTTCTGGCATAATTGGTTAGATATCTTGAATAAAAAATGTTAAATCTTTACTTAATACTATAACTAAAAATTCCAGATGTACTCAATACTTGCATATAAAAATAATAAAAATTATAGAAAATCTAAGAAAAACTTAGTAGAGGACCTCTCCTTTTTTTAAATTGTAGATTCAGAAGGTTACATGTTCAGGTTAGTTACATTAATACATTGCATAATGGTCAGGTTTGGGCTTACAGTGTACCCATCTCACAAATAAGAGCCCTGTACCCAATAGGTAATTTTTCCAACCCTCACACTCCTCACAGACTGCCCCCACAAACTCCCCAGTGTCTGTGTTTCTGAGTTATTTCACTTAGGATAATTGCATCTAGCTCCATCCATGTTGTAGCAAAAGACATGATTTCATTATTTTTATGGCTGCATAGGATTCCATAGTGTATATATATATCACATTTTCTTTATCCGATCATCAGTTGCTGGACATGACTTTGCTATTGTGAATAGTGCTGTCATAAACATATGAGTGTGGCTGCCTTTGGGATATAATGATTTCTGCTCCTTTGGGTAGATACCCAGTAGTGGGGTTGTTGAGTCAAATGGTAGTTTTATTTTTAGTTCTTTGAGAAATATCCATACTATTTTCCATAGAGATTGTAGTAATTTACATTCCCATCAACAGTGTATAAGTATTCCTTTTCTCTGCATCCTTGCTAATATCTGTTATTTTTTTATTTTTAATTATAGCTGTTCTGACTGTTGTAAGAAGGTATCTCATTGTGGTTTGGTATCTCATTGTGGTGTTAATTTGCACTTTGTTGATGATTAGTGATATTGAGCATTATTTTAATATGTTTTCTGGCTGCTTCTTTGTGTTCTTTTGAGAAATGTCTGTTCTTTTGTCCACTATTTAAATTGGGTTATTTGTTGTTTTCTTGTTAAGTTGGTTGAATTCCTTGTATATCCTGGATATTAGTTCTTTGTTGGATGTACAGTTTGCAGTATTTTCTTTCTTTTTCTAACCTTTGTAAAAAAAAAAAAAATGTGCCACATATACACTATGGAATACCACACAGCCATAAAAAAGAATGAGTTCATGTCCTTTGCAGGGACGCAGATGAAGCAGTTTGCAGTATTTTCTCCCATTCTGTAGTTTGTCTGTTTACTCTGTTGCTAGTTTCTTTCATGTGCAGAAGCTTTTTAGTTTAATTAAGTCCCATTTGTTTATTTTGTTTTGCTATATTTCCTGTTGAGGTTTTGGTCATAAATTCTTTGCCTAGAGCAGTGTTCAGAAGTTTTTCCTAGTTTTGGCTGGGCGCGGTGGCTCACGCTTGTAATCCCAGCACTTTGGGAGGGCGAGGCGGGTGGATCATGAGGTCAGGAGATCGAGACCACGGTGAAACCCCGTCTCTACTAAAAATACAAAAAAATTAGCCGGGCGTGGTGGTGGGCGCCTGTAGTCCCAGCTACTCGGAGAGGCTGAGGCAGGAGAATGGCGTGAACCCGGGAGGCGGAGCTTGCAGTGAGCCGAGATTGAGCCACTGCGCTCCAGCCTGGGTGACAGAGCGAGACTCCGTCTCAAAAAAAAAAAAAAAAAAGAAGTTTTTCCTAGTTTTATTTCAAGATTTTATGGTTTCAGGTCATACATGTATTCTTTATTCCATCTTGGGTTAAGTTTTATTATGATGAGAGATAGGGGTCCAGTTTCATTCTTCCACATATGGCTAGCCAATTCACCCAGGACAATTTGTTGAATAAGGAATCCTTTACCTATTGTTTGTTTTTGTTGAGTTTGATAAGATTAGTTGACTGTAGATATGTGACTTTATTTCTTGGTTATCTGTTCTATTCCCTTGATCTATCTGTCTAGTTTTGTACCAATACAATGCTGTTTTGGTTACTATGGCCTTGTAGTATAATTTGAAGGCATGAAGTCAAGTAAGTAAGGCTTCTAGCTTTATTCTTTTTGTTTATAATTGCTTTGGCTATTTGTGCTTTTTTTGGGTTCTGTATGAATTTAAGATTTTTTTTAGTTCTGTGAAAAATGACATTGGTAGTTTGAAATGAATTGTATTGAATCTGTAAGTTACTTTTGGCAGTATGGTCATTTGAACAATAATGATTCTTTCATTCCATAAGCATGGGTTATTTTTCATTTGTGTCACCTATTATTTATTTCAGCAGTGATTTGTAGTTTTCATTGTGGAGAGCTTTCACCTTCTTGTTTAAATGTATTCCTATATTTTTGGTGTTTTCTTGGTGACTATTATAAATGGGATTGAGTTCTTGATTTGATCCTCAGTTCGAACATTGTTGATGTATAGAAATCCACTGTACTATGAACATTGATTTTGTATCCTGAAATTTTACCAAAATTGTTAATCATGTCTGGGAGTCTTTTGGAGGATTCCTTAGGGTTTTCTAGGTATAAGATCATGTTGTCAGTGAACAGAGATGGTTTGACTTCTTTTCTCCCAGTTTGGATGCCCTTTATTTCTCTTGCCTGACTGCGCTGGCTAAGACTTCCAATACTATGCTGAATAGGAGTAGTGAGAGTAGGCATCCTTCTTTCGTTCCTGTTCTTAGGAAGAATGCTTTCAACTTTTCCCCATTCTGTATGACGTTGGCTGTGGGTTTGCTGTATATGGGTTTTATTATTTTGAGGTATGCTCCTTCGACACTTAGTTTGAAAGGGTTTTTATCATGAAGGGAGGTTGGATATTATCAAATGTTTTTCTTCATCTATTGGGATAATCATATGACTTTTGCTTGTAATTCTGTTTCTGTGATAAATTAAACATATTGATTTGGCATATTGAACCATCTTTGTATTCCTGGAATAAAGTCCCCTTGATTGTGATACAAAATCTTTTTGACATACTGTTGGATTCAGTTTACTAATATTTTGTAGAATTTTTTTGCCTCTATTTTCATTAGGAATATTGACCTGTAGCCTTCTTTTTTGTTGTCTCACTGCCTGATTTTGGTATCATGATTTTGTGTAATGAGTTAGAGAGAAATCCCCTTCCTTGATTTTTTGGGAATAGTTTCAATAAGATTGGTACCAGCTCATCTTTGTATATGTGGTAAAATTCAGCTGTGAATTCATCTTGCCTTGGACTTTTTCTTGGGATACTTTTAATTACTGATTCAATTTTAGTACTCGTTATTGGTCTGTTCAGGATTTCTGTTTCTTCCTGGCTCAATCTTTGGAAATTGTATGTTTTCAGAAATTTATCCTTTTTTAATGTTTTCTAGCTTGTTTGCATAGAGATGCTTATAGTAGTCTCTGGTGATATTTTTGCATATCTGTGGTATCAGTTTTAGTATCACCTTTATCTTTACTGATTGTGCTAATTGACAAATACAAATATTAAATATTTAATGTATATAACATGATATTTGGTATATGTATATATAGTGAACTGATTACTAAAATCTAGCTGATAAACACATCTATCATCTCACATAGTTACCGTGTGTGTTAATATTTAAGATCTAATCACTTAATAAATTCCAAGTGTGTAATATGGTATTATTAACTTTAGCCACCATGCTGTATATTAGATTTCTAGAACTTTTTTATCCTGCGTAACTGAAACTTATTACATTTGACTAACATCTCTCCATTTCCATCATCCCTCAGCTACTGGCATTTACCATTCTTCTCTCTGCCTCTATGATTTTGACATTTTTATATTCCATATATAGTGTTTGTCTTTCTGTGCCTGGCTTAGTTCACTTAGTATAATGTCTTCTACATTTATCTATGTTGTCACAAATGACAGAATTTTCATGTTTTAAAGTTTGAATTTTCTTGATCTAGTTATCCTTCAATGGGAATGTGGGTTATTTTTCTATCTTGATAATTGTGAAAAATGCTGCAATGAACATGGGAATGCAGATGTCTCTTTGATATACTGATTTAATTTCCTTTAGATATATACCCAGAAGTGGGATTGTTAGAGCATATGAAACTTCTATTTTTAATTTTCTGAGGAAACTATAAACTGTTTTCTATAACACCTGTATTAATTTACATTCCTAACAGCAGTGTACAAGGATTTCCTTTTTTTCTTATAAATACTTATCTTTAATAACTTTGATAATAGTCATTCTAGCAAGTATAAGATGACACCTCATTGTGCTTTTGATTTGTATTTCCAGCATAATTAGTGATGTTGAGCATTTTTTAAAATACCTATTGGAAAATGTATTTCTTCTTTTGAGAAATGCCTATTGAGGTTCTTTACCCATTTTTAATTGGGTTGCTTATTTTCTAGTTATTGAGTTGTGTGGGTTGCCTATATATTTTGGATTTTAACTCTTTACTAGATACATGGTTTGAAAACATTTTCTCTCATTTCATAGCTTGTCTTTTCAATCTGTTGATTGTTTCCCTTGCTGTGCAACAGCTTTACAGGTTGATACAATCCCATTGCTTATTTTTGCTATTGTTGCCTGTGCTTTTGGTGTAATATTTTAACAAATCATTGCCCAAATGAATGTCAACAATTTATTCTCTGTGTTTTCTTCTAGTAGTTTTAGGTCCTACATTTAACTCTTCAATCCATTTTGGGTTGATTTTTTTGTGTATGGTATGAGATTATTGTCCAGTTCCTTTCTTTTACATGTAGATATCCAGTTTCCTCAGCATCATTTATTGAAGAGATAATCCTTTCCCCATTGTATGTTCCTGGAACCTTTGCCAAAGATAAGTGGTTTTATTTCTGGGCAATTTTGTCCCATTGGCCTATATGTCTATTTTTATGCCAATATCATTTTCTTTGAGTTCTACAGATTGAAAATGTATTTTGAATTCAGGTAGTGTAATGCCTCTAGCATTGTTCTTTTGGTCAAGATTTTTTTGGCTATTATGAGTCTTTTCTGGCTTCATATTAATTTCAGGATTTTTTTCTATTCTTGTGAAAAATGCCTTGGAATTAAAATAGGAAGTCTATTATATGTGTAGATTTATTTGTATAGTAGTATGGATATTTTTGCAGTATTTTTTCTTCCAATCCATGGACACAGGACATCTTACCATTTGTTTCTCTTCTTCAATTCCTTTCATCAAAGTTTTATAGTTTTCAATATAATAATTTTTTACCTCCTCATTTCTCCTCCTCCTCCTCCTCCTCCTCCTCCTCCTCCTCCTCCTTCTTCTTCTTCTTCTTCTTCTTCTTCTTTTCTTCTTCTTCTTCTTCTCCTTCTCCTCCTTCTCCTCCTCCTTCTTCTCCTTCTTCTCCTTCTTCTTCTTTTTTTTTTTTTGTGACAAAGTCTCACTCTGTTGCCCAAGCTGGAGTGCAGTGGAGTGATCTCGGCTCACTGCAACCTTCACCTTCCTGGTTCAAGCTATTCTCCTGCCTCAGCCTCCTGAGTAGCTGGGATTAAAAGCATGTACCACCATGCCTGGCTGTTTTTTTGTAGTTTTAGTAGAGATAGGGATTCACTATGTTGGCCAGGCTGGTCTTGAACTCCTGACCTCGTGATCCGCCCGCCTCAGCCTCCCAAAGTGCTGGGATTACAGGCGTGAGCCACCGTGCCTGGCCTTCCTCCTTATTTCTAAGTATTTATTTTTTCTGAAGCTACAATAGATTGTTTTCTTAATTCTTTTTTAGATAGTTCACTGTTAGTATTTATAAGGGAAACTGTTTCCATATGCTAATTTTGTATCTTGCAACTTTACTGAATTCATTTATTCTAACAAATTTTAGTTGCATCTTAAGTGTTTTCTCTACATATAAGATCATGTCATCTGCATACAGAGACTATTTTATTTCTTTTCTGATTCAGGTAACTCTTATTTCTTTTTATTGCTTAATTATTCTTGCTAGGACTTCTAATACTATGCTGAATAGATGTGACAAGAGCAGGCATCCTTTTCTTACTCCTAATCTTACAGTAAAATGTTTCAGCTATTTATGATTAAGTATGTGAACTGTGGGGCTATCATACATGCCCTTTATTATGTTGAGGTACATTTCTTCTGTAATTTGTTGAGAGTTTTTGTCATGAAAGGATGTTGAATTTGTCAAATGTTTTTCTGCATCTGTTGAGATGATCATATAGTTTTTTTCCTTTACCCTGTTAATGTAGTCTGTCACATTCATTGGCTTGTCCATGTTGAAAAGTCATTGTATTCCAGAGATAGGTACAATTTGATTATGAGCGTTATCATTTTGATGTGCTATTGAGTTTGATTTGATAGCACTTTGTTGATGATTTCTGCATCTATATTCATCAGGGATATTACCTTTAATTTGCTTTTCTTATAATGTCCTTGTTTGGCTTTGGTATTAGAGTAATGCTGACCTCATAAAGTGACTTTTGTAGTGTTCTCTTCTTTTTAACTTTTTGGAAGAATCTGAGAAAGATCGTAGAATTCACTTGTGAAGTCATCTTGTCCTCAGCATTTCTTTGTTAGAAGATTTTTGTTTACTATTCAATCTTTTCTCTCATTATTGGTCTGTTCAGATTTTCCATTTCCTCATGATTTAGACTTGGTAGATCATATGTTCCTAGGAATTTATTCATGTCTTTCGAGTTATCCAATTTGTTGGTGTATAATTGCTCATTGTACTTTTTTATGATCCCTTGCATTTCTGTGCTATCAGTTGCAATGTCTCTTTTTAATTTGTAACTTTATTTATTTTAGTCTTCTGTGTCTTTTTCTTAAATACTCTAAAGGTTTGGTAGTTTTGCATATCTTTTCAAAAACCAACTCAGTTTCATAGTTATTTTGTACTATTTTCTATATCATTTATTTCTGCTCTAATCTTTATTATTTTCCTTCTTTTGCTAATTTTGGGCTTTGTTCTTTTTCTAATTCCTTGGGATAAAGATAGGTCATCTCTTTGAGATAGTTTTTCTTAATGTAGGCATTTATCACTATAACCTCCCTCTAGGACTCTTGCTCTATAAGTTCTGGTATGATGTGTTTTCATGTTCATTTGTCTTAAGATTTTTGTTTATTTTAATTTGACTTCTTCCTTGACCCATTGGTTGTTCAGGAGTATGCTTTTTAATTTTGACATTTTTGTAAATTTCCCAATTTTATTCCTGCTTTTGACTTCCAGTTTCATACTATTGTGGTCAGAAAAAAATACTCCATATGATTTCAATCCTTTTTTTTTTTTTTTTTGGAGACAGAGTCTCACTCTGTCGCCCAGGCTGGAGTGCAGTGGCGCGATCTCGGCTCACTGCAAGCTCCGCCTCCCAGGTTCACACCATTCTCCTGTCTCAGCCTCCTGAGTAGCTGGGACTACAGGCACCTGCCACCACGCCTGGCTAATTTTTTTTGTATTTTTAGTAGAGACAGGGTTTAACCGTGTTAGCCAGGGTGGTCTTGATCTCCTGACCTCCTGATCCGCCTGCCTCGGCCTCCCAAAGTGCTGGGATTACAGGCCTGAGCCACCGTGTCCAGCCATGATTTCAGTCTTAAGCTTGTTCATACTTGTTTTGTGGACCAACATATGATCTATCCTGGAGAGTGATCCATGTGCACTTGAAAAGAATATGTACTCTGCTACTGTTGGATGGAATGTTCTGTATGATTGTTAAATTCATTTGCTATAAAGTCCAAGTACAATGTTTCCTATTTGGTTTTCTATGTAAGTGTTCTATACATTGTTGAAAGTGGGGTATTGAAGTTCCCTACTCTTGTTGTATTGTTGTCTGTCTATTTCTTTATTCAGCTCTTCTTATAGTTTATTTATTTAGGTGCCCTGATTTGGATATGTTTGTGTATGTTATGTAATTACATAATTATCCTCTTGACAAATTGAAGTCCTTTTCATTACATAATGACTTTCTTTATCTCTTGTGAAAGTTTTTAACTTAAAGTCTATTTTGTCTGATGTAAGTATAGCCATCATGCTCTCTTTTGATTACCAATTGCAGGACATAAGTTTTTTTATTCCTTTACTTTCAATCTGGTGTTCTTAAAGATAAAGTGAGTCTATTGCATACAGCATACAGTTGTATTTTTTTTTTAAATCTTCAGTCACTTTATGTCTTTTGATCGGATAATTTAATTCATTTACATTTAAAGCAACTATTGATAAGAACAGTAAGTACTTATGATCAGCATTTTGTTGATTGTTTTCTATTTCGTAGTTCCAACTTCCCTCTTACTGTCTTCCTTTGTGATTTGATAATTTGTTTTGTAGTGATATTATTTTATATACTTATATTAAATATATATATTTATACTTTGACTCCTTTCTCTTTGCCTTTTGTATTCTACCATTTTTTTAAATTTGTTATTACAAGTAGGCTTACTTAAAACATCTTATAGTTCTAACAGTCAATTTTTTAAGTTGATAACAAATGAACTTAAATTATATACAAAAATGCTACACATTAACTTTCCCTCTTCTCACATTTATGTTACTGATGTTACAACTTACATGTTTTCTATATCATATATCCATTAACAAATTATTGAAGCTATAGTTACTTTTAATGCTAGGCTTAAATTGATTTATATACCGCTCTTACTGTATTAGAGTCTTCTGATTTGTACTAAATCTTTACATTTACAATGAGTTTTATATCTTCATGTTTTCATGTTATTGGTTATAATCCTTTTGTTTCATCTTCAAGAATGCTTTTTAGCATTTCTTATAATATATGTCTAGCGGTGATGAACTCTCTCAGCTTTTGTTTTTCTGGGAAAATATTTTTTTCTCTTTCATTTCTGAAGGACATTTTCTTTCAGCTATTTGAATATGTAATCCCACTATTTTCTTGCCTGCAAGTTTCTGCTAAGAAGTCTGCTGATAATCTTAAGGGGATTCTCTTGGATGTAAAGAATTATTTTTCCCTTGCAGGCTTGAAAATTCTCTCTGACTTTTGAGAGTTTGATTATAAGGTGTCTTGATAAACATCTCCCTACATTTAATCCATATGGGGTTTCTTGTGCCTCATAGATTGGAATGTTCATTTTTTTCTACAGACTTAGGAATATTTCTTTATTTCTTTCAATAAGCTTTCAGTACATTCTATCGCCTCTTTCTGAGATTCCCATAATGTGGATTTTGCTGTGCTTGATGGTGTCTTTTAAGTTTGATAGGCTTGCTTCACTCTTTCTCATTATTTGTTCTTAACATTTTTCTGACTGGGTAATTTCTTTAAAAAATATGTTTTGGAGACAGAATCTTGCTTGGTTACCCAGGCTGGACTACAAAGACACAATCATAGCTTACTGTAATCTCAAACTCCTGAGCTCAGGTGTTGTTGCTCCTGTGTTAGCCCCCTGGGTAGCTAGGACCACAGGCATGCGCTACCATGCCTGGTGAATTTTTTTTTAATTTTTGTACATATGGGGTCTTATCATGTTGCCCAGGCTGGTCTTAAACTCCTGGCCTCGAATGATCCTCCCAGTCTGGCCTCCTAAAGTGCTGAAATTACAGGTACAAGCTGCCAATCCTGGCCTGGGTAATTTCAACTGATATGTCTTCACTGTTTTTCTTTATTTCTGCTTTAACAGGTCTGCTACTGAAGCTTTCTATAGAATTTTTCAGCTCAGTGATTGTATTCCTCATTTCTAGAATTTTTGTTTGGTTCATTTTTATGTTTATTTCTTTGTTGAACTTCTAATTTTGTTCATATATTGCTTTATTGATATTATTTACTTGTTCATCTTCTCTTATAATCCATTGAATTTATCTAAGATGATTACTTGGATTAATTTGTCAATTTGTAGATCTCCATTTCTTTAGAGTTGGTTACTAGTGCTTTATTTTTTTTTCCTTTGATGTTGTCATATTTCCCTGATGATTTGTGATCCTTGCTCTGCTGCCTGGGTATGCAAAAAATTAGGCATCTTTTTCAGTATTTACAGACTGACTTTAGTAGGACAAGTTGTTCCTCAGTCACCCTGTCCAGAGGTTCTGGATGGGCAAGCTATTGGGGTCTGCTGATGTGCTTGCTGCTGGAGTTCTCAGGTGGGCTAGCCTTGTGCCTGGGTCAGTGACTGTGCAGCTCTGATGCCTGGGTCCACAGGGAAAGGACTAGTGCCTGGATAAATGTGGTGGGGCCTGGAGCCTATGTTCATAGAGGCAAGGCTGAAGCCTGGGTACACAGAAGCTGGTCTTCAACCTGAGGCTTTTGGGGGTGGCGGTGGGGGAGCTGTGTTCTCATTCTGTGTGGTCTGGCCAGACATCATGGTCCACTAGGGCAGGCCTGGTCCCTGGATCCTGTGGGAATGTCTGGTGCCTGGGACTGTGAGGACCTGTCTGACACTGGGGTAGGTCTTAAGCCTGAATCTGCAGTTGAACCTCTGGAGTCTGGGTCTTCTGAGAACAACATGGAACCTGGGTCCATAGGAGCTAGTCTGGAGCTTGAGGCTGTGGGCAGTAGACTGGTGCTGTTGCAGGGCTGTCCTGGTACTGGGACCAGCTTCACACCAGGATTCACTGAATGGGCCTGGTGCTGGGGTCTGTGGCAAAGTTGAATGATCACTTCAATCTCCTTTCCCAACATGGAGAGAGGGTGATATGGGTAATGTGAAACAATCCTTCCCACTCTCTTCAATGTGTCATCCTTTCTTATTTTCACCCTACACTCAGGTGCTGTAATCTCTCATCTGGATTCCTTACGTCTCATGCAGGTACTTTTATTCATGGATGGTTGTTCAGATTGATGGTTCTGTGAGGGGTCAAGCACTAAGAATTCCCATTCTGCCATTTTGCTGATGCCAGTTCGCACACTATATAGTTTAAGGGCAAAAAGACTAAGGTACAAGAAAGTATATGTAATTGGGATATCTTTATATAGTGAAGCAAACAAATTTTTCTTAACTATTAATGTATGAGTGTGTTAATATACATTTTGTATATTGTTATATAAACATGAAGATAAGTATAGAAGGCACACCAAGCTATTTATAGAAATTGTTAATTTGAGGAGGAGGACACAACTGAGGGAGATGGAAAGTAGAGAGTAGAAGATGAGGATTATTTTTTGTAATGGGAAAAAAGCAGTTAAACAACTTATGAATGATTTCAAATTATATAAAAGTATACAAAGCTGTTTTATAGAAAAAAAGGGAGAGAAATTGATAGCTACTTTTATATTTACCAAACTGTAATATTGGTCAAGATGTGGTCACATGAATAAAAAAGTTGCAGTGTAATATGTTTGCTCTATTTTGATGATTCTATTTATTTAAAGCAAAAACCTACAAGCAAAAATGATATATCTACTTTAGTTGATAATATCTTATATTTTGTATCTATCTATATAACTATCTATTGAGAAAGGAAGTTGTAGCATGATACACTTTATCTTAGAGGACCAGATATGGTATTCAGCAAAAAATTATAATTTTACTCAGCACAATAAGTATATACAGACATACCTCAAAGATATTGCAGATTTATTACAGACCACTGCACTCAAGCAAATATCACAAGAAAGTGAGTCACACAAATATTTTGGTTTCCCAGTGCATGTTTATATTATGCTGTATTATATTGTTTATAATAGCATTTTATTTTAAATTGTACATGCCTTGATTAAAAAGTGATTTATTGATGAAAATACTAATGATCATTTGAGTTTTCAGTGAGTTGTAATCTTTTTTGTGGTGGAGGGTCTTGCCTCAATGTTGATGGCTGCTGACTGACCTGGATGGTGGTTGCTGAAGGTTACTGAGACTGCAGCAATTTCTTAAAACAAGACAACAATGAAGTTTGCCAAATGGATGACTTTTCCTTTCATGAAAGATTAATATGTAGCATGTAATCCTGTTTGATAGCATTTTACCCACAATAGAACTTCTTTCAAAATTGGAGTAAAACCTCTCCAATCCTACTGCTATTTTATCTGCTCAGTTTATGTAATACTCTATATTCTTTGTTGTCATTTCAACAATGTTCACAGCATCTTCACTAGGAGCATATTCTATCTAAAAAAAGCAAAACAACCTTTTTTCTCATTCATAAGAAGCAACTCCTCACCCATTCAAATGTTAGGAGATTGCAGCAATTTGGTCACATCTGCAGGCCCTACTTCTTATTCTAGCTCTCTTGGTATATCCGCCACATCTTCAGTGACTTCCTCTACTGAAGTCTTAAACCCTTCAAGGTCATCCATGAGAACTGGAATCAACTTTCCCACTCCTGTTAATGTTGAAATTTTGACTTCTCCCATAAATCATAATTGTTTTTAATGGCATCTAGAACAGTTAAACCTTTCCAGAAGGTTTTCAAAGTACATATTTTGCCCAGATTCATCAAAAAATCATTATCTATATCAGCTATAGACTTAAAAACTAAATTTCTTAAATAATAAGACTTGAAAGTCAAAATGACTTCTTGATTCATGGGCTTCAGAATGAATGCTGCATTGGCAGGCATGAAAATAACACCAATCTCCTCTATCTCTATCAGAGTTCTTTGGTGACTAGATGCATTGTCAATGAACAGTAATATTTTGAAAGAAATCTTTTTTCTCAGCAGTATGTCTCAAAATTGGGCCTTAAATATTTAGTTAATCACACTGTATCTAGATGTGCTGTCATCCAGGGTTTGTTATTTCATTTATAGAGCACAGTCAGAGTTGACTTAGCATCATTCTTAAGGGCACCAATATTTTCAGAATGGTAAGTGAGCATTGGCTTTAATTGAAGGTCACCAGCAGCATTAGCTTTGAACAAGAGAGTCAGCCTGTTTTTGAAGCTTTGAGTCCAGGCACTGATGTCTCTCTAGTTATGAAAGTCTTAAATGTTATTTTTTTTCTAGTAGAGGGCTCTTTCATCTACATTGAAAATATGTTGTTTAGCATAGCCATCTTCAATTATTTTAGCTAGATATTCTGGATCATTGCTGCAGCTTCCACATCAGCTCTTGCTCTTTTACCTTGCACTTCTATGTTATGGAGATGGCATTTTTTTTCTTAAACTTCATGAACCAACTTCTGCAAGTTTCTCTTTTTTTTTTTTCTACAGCTTTTTCAACTATAAGCCTTCATAGAATTACAGAGTTAGGACCTTGCTCTGGATTAGCCTTGGTCTTAAGAGAATGTCATGGCTGGTTTGATTTTACATCCAGACCACTAAAACTTTCCCTATATCTGCAATAAGTCTGTTTTGCTTTTTTATTACTTTTGTGCTCACTGGAGTAGCACTTTTAATTTCTTTAAGAACTTTTCCTTTGCATTCACAACTTGGCTGTTTGGCACAGAAGTCCCAGCTTTCGGCCTGTCTTGATTTTCAACATGGCTTCCTCACTAAGCTTAACCATTTCTAGCTTTTGATTATTTAAGAAAACTTTTATTTTAGGTTCAGGGGTACATGTACAAGTTTGTTATATAGATAAACTGTGTGACACAGGGATTTGACATACAGATAATTTCCTCACCTGGGTAAGAAGCGTAATACCTGATAGGTATACTCTAACCTCAAGTAGGCCCCAGTATCTGTTGTTCCTCTCCTAATATTCATGTGTTCTCATTGTTTAGCTTTCACTTATAAGTGAGAATATGCAGTATGTGGTTTTCTGTTTCTGTGTTAGTTTGCTTATGATAATGGCCTCCAGCTCTATCCATGTTGCTGCAAAAGACATGGTCTCATTATACTTTTATGACTGCATAGTATTGGATGGCATATAAGCACCATATTTTCTTTATCCAATCTACCATTGATGGACATTTAGGTTGATTCTATGTCTTTGCTATTGTGAATATTGCTGCGATAAACATATAGCAATATTTGGGTATACACCCAATATTTTGGGTATATAGCCACAAATGGGACTGCTGGGTCAAATAGTAATTCTTTTTTAAGTTATTTGAGGAATTGCCACACTGCTTTCCACAATGGCTGAACTAATTTCCACTCCCATCAACAGTGTATAAGCATTCCCTTTTCTCTACAACCTTGCCAGCATCTGTTATTTTTTGACTTTTTACTAATAGCCATTCTGAGTGATATGAGATGGAATCTCATTATGGTTTTGACTTGCATTCATTTAATTACAAGTGATGTAGAGCATTTTTTCATATGCTTGTTGGCCGCATGTATGTCTTCTTTGGAAAAGTGTCTATTCATGTCCTTTGCCCACTTTTTAATGGGGTTGTTTCTTGCTTATAAATATGTTTAAGTTCCTTAGAGGCTCTGGTATTAGATCTTTGTTGGATGCATAGTTTGCAAAATTTTCTCCCATTCTGTAGGTTGTCTGTTCACTCTGGGTTTTTTTGTTTGCCATTTTTTTTTTTTTTTTTTTTTTTTGCTGTTTGCAGAAGCTCTTTAGTTTAATTAGATTCCATATTCCATTTTTCAGTTTCTGTTTTTGTTGCAATTGCGTTTGGCATCTTCATCATGAAATCTTTGCCAAGTTCTATGTCAAGAATAGTGCTTCCTAGGTTATCTTCCAGGGTTTTTATAGTTTTAGTTTTTACATTTAAGTCTTTAATCCATTAATCCATCTTAAGTTAATTTTTCTATGTGGTGTAAGGTTAAAAGTGAGAGATGTGTGACTCTTTCACTTGAACACTTAGAAACAATTGTAGAATTAATTGGTCTAATTTCAATATTGTTGTGTCTATGAAATAGGAAGTCCCTAGGAGAGGGAGAGAGATGGGGGAACGGCTGGTTGGTAGAGCTGTCAGAACATATAGAACATTGATTTATTAAGTTTGCATCTTACATGGGTATGGTTCATGTTGTCCCAAACAATTGAAATAGTAACATCAATGATCACTGATCACAGATCACCATAATAGATATAATCATGCTGAAAAGGATATATTGCAGGAATTACCAAAATGTGACACAGAAACACAAAGTAAGCACATGTGGAAGGAATCAGGCTGAAAGCCCTGCCCAATGCAGAATTGCCACAAACCTTTAATTTCTAAAAACATAATACCTGCAAAATGGAATAAAGTAAAGCATAATAAAATGAGGTATGACTACATATGTAATTTTTAGTAATAAATCTAAAAATATATTTTTAAGTGTGTGCATAGTGAAGTCCAAGATTCTATCATCAGCAATAAAAAGTTGACAAGATGATATAAAGAATAATATTTCAAATGATTAAAAAGTTTCCATTTAGGGAAAACTACTTTCTGGGCAGTAATTTAAGGTGCTCTTCACTTCAAGTGCACCCAATCCATTAGGGCTTAGCAGGATCTCCCAGAGAAACAAAACATTTGGAAAATGATCTCTGGGTCTTAACTGGAAATTTGGACTTAATGTTCATGGTTATGGATAAAACTACACATCATTATATTCCCAAATTTATCTACATGTTCTTTTGACAAGTGAAGAACTATATTGCCTTAATTTATTAGTGGTACTTCACATCTGACATATCTCCTCCCAGGCACTGGTGATAGTCATCTTTAAAGCAAACTATAATAAGGATTCTGGGCAGGAAAAATAAGAATTAGCTATCTGAATACCTTTCTATTTATCTTCCAATGTCAGCACTCTGGTCTGGAATATTTGATAGGTGGGCATCATCAGTTCCATACACAAGCGTTAGCTGAAAACTGGGGCTCAAGAAAGTCTACTTGAATCATATTGCATGACAATATAAGTGGTATGTGCTCACAGAAGGTCAAAAGACATAATACATGCAATATTGTGTAACAGCTAAAATGATAGTCATGTTTGCTTCTAGATAAGACATTTCATCAGTCTAGTGCTGGTTACCACAAATAAGACATGGAACCAAGAAAAACAAACAGGAAGCATCACAAATCACTGGAGCTGAGCTAGATTGACTTATGTCAGTGGTGCAATTGTTACTCCTCTGAAATTAATGTGGCATTGAGCACTCAGTTCTAATTATATCATATTTCTGCTCAATATTCTACAGCTGTTTGCTGTTGTGAATTGGATTAAATATGTATTCATTTGAAAGATGTTTAGGTTCTCCATGAATCAGCTTTTGTCTAGTTTTCCAACCTCGTTGTCATAGCTTACATCCCACTATTACCAAATTATTTTATTGATCTTAAAAGGACACTTCATTTTATTATACCTCTAAATAATTTATTATGTTTACTTAATTTCCATTCTTAACTCAAATCCTGTTTCTATGAAGCCCTTCTTTTCTGGTCCAAATGTAGGCGCATCTTCCTCATATTCTCATCCATCTTATAAATACAGTAGCTATATTATGGTGACTGTCATATTGTGTTGTAATGTTTTTCTTTACATGGCTGTTTCTCCATGAATCTGTGGGCATTTTCAGGATAAATGTCTTCCTTTCAGTATCTTCAAGATCTAGAAGAGTGGCAGACACATTGTAGGTATTGAATAAAAGGATGATAAGTAATTGAAAATAAAATTTATTGAGTAAAAACTGTTCTAATGGAAAGAAAAATTATGTTATCATGGTTTTTATAAGAATCTTTAATATTGGTAAAAAGAAATTTATGTCCATGGTTCTGAATCATCAATAAGAGATCAAGTTGTAGTTATTCCAAATGGGCTTGCATAACACAGTTTCCCAAGCAAACTGATTAGGAAAATCACATGGTTAAAAAAGTTACTTATCTACCTTAAAAAACAGAAACTACAATGAAAATTCTTTTTATATCTATATTACATAAAATTATTCTTTAACAAAATAGATAATTCCTCATTACTTGTCTTGCCTTGAGAGTATGAATTTTTATTTTCCATTTTAATGCAGTTATTTTTAACGATAACTTTATCACTTTATGAAGGCTTTTGATGAAAAGACAATGATTCTAGGATAGCAATGCCAATAATTACAATCTCTTTAGGGAAACTTTTGGGTAAATGCAATTCCTTTTTCAGAAAAAGATAGTCATAACTACAGTTTTTATTTTAGAAGGGACTATAAATAAGAACAAATATAGAGAAAGGACATATAAAGAGAAACTAAAACTTTATGACCTGAGGTTTCCAGAATAGTCTAAGTATGCCAAAATATTCCAAAATAAATATGTATTCCAAAGTATTCCTCAAAAGAAAGAAACAACAAACAGCAAATGGAGATTAAAGAAATAATATAAAATCTTTAAGTGAAACACCGATAGCACTAGAGAGTTAAATTAAATTTACCAACAGGCATTTTTTATACAAAGCAGGACTCAAATGGATATTTTTGAAAACGTATAGTTTAGTTCAATGGAATAGACATTTGAGCTTATTACATAGCAGGCACTTTATTAAACACTGGGATACTTCAATCAATAAAATATAGACCCTGCCATTGAATGTCTCACAGTCTGGGAGGATGTAGAACAGTGCAGTGAGTAAAGTGCTGTTATAAAACAACAGCATGCTTTACAACTTCTTAGATTATTTTATCTATGAAATTATCAGCTCCAAAGATAATTTTTAAAATTACTAAATATTGCACAGCATTTCTGAAGAAGAAAAAAGAGTCCAGTAATGATTCCATATGGACTTTGTGAGAGGTAGATGCGAAGAAACAGTTTTGTGTTCAATTCCAGGATGTGCCCACATCCATCAGAATCATCTGTCTAAAAACAGAAGGAACCGCTTCATGAGTTAATACATTCTCTGTCATCAGATTTATTAAATACCATTGAAGAACAATTTGAGATTGTAGAGAGCTAAGGTAAGTAATCATTTAGGAATAATTAGTAATAAGCAGTTGATCCACCTAGATGCTGGAAAAGCCTTCAACATTGAATTTATGACCTGTCTCTCATTTATTTTGCCACAGAAAAAAAAAGACATAATCAAGTTTTGGCCATTGCCTCACCAGTCACACTGACTGTGTTCTGGTTGATTATGCACTAATTTTAGAGCAACTTACTAACCATGCTGCGAAACTATTGATTTCCAAATGATTGGTCATCATTTTGCTTATCTGGTCCCCCAAAATGGGATCAACAAAATCAAAATAATTATAAATCATCGATGAAAGGGCTGTGCATTATTATTACATACTGAGTTTGAGCTTTATTTGGATTTGTGCTTGAAGCTCTGAAAACAATGTATTCTTTTTTTCCATTATCAAGGACACTCATCAGCGCATATTTTGTACTTTTGCCAAAATAAAACAACTGGTAGACAGTTTCATCACTGATTTGTTTTTTCTAAGCATAGTCACTGAAAGTTATCATTTGGTATTGAAGATGATGGAGTTTAGAATCAGACAGACCAAGCCTTGAGTCCTAGCTTTAGGTAGTATGACCTTGGGGAAAGTTAACTTCTCTATGACTCAGCTTTCTTATTGATAATATGGGGCCAAAATACTTACTGCACAGGAAACTTATGGAATCTTCAAGGACGTAATGTTTTCCCACGCCTAGAATAGTACTTCCCTTTTTAATATTAAGTTATAAAAAAAGCTTTTTTTAATTAATGTATCTTCTTGTTTCCATATCTTGGTATCTCCTACCATCTACTCACTCTGTATACTACAGAAGAGAACTAGAATCATAAAAGTCAGAGGTGGGATAAATTGAGAAATTATTTAAGTCTCCCTTTTTGAAGAGTAAGAAATCAAGATGCAACATTCCACAGCTAAATAAAGGAAGATGCATAATCCATCTACCTTCCAGCCCAATGGTGTTTCCATAACACAAGCTATTTCTGGTAATGTCACAGTTTTGAAAGAAATTTTAAGAAAATTATAAGTGCAGCAAAAGGGAATAAAAATAACTGGGGATTTGGAGTCTGATGGCTCTGGATTTGCCTCTGAGGATCTCCTATTTGTTGGTTGGGTGTGCTGGGTAGATCACCATGTTTCTGAGTCTCTATTTTCTCACCTAAACTTAAGGGTAATCATGTGTACCTTATGGAGCTTCTGTAAAAATTTGAAATGAAGGATATCATGTCCTTACAACAGTGTTTTCACATTGAAAATTCTTGCTAAACATTAGCTATTAATAATAACACTAATAGAGGTTTAGGTATCCTAGCAGGCCAAAAATAAGACAGAAGACAAAAAGTCCTCTTGGGTTTTCCCTCAGTCCCATCAATGTGGGGCTTGTGCTTGGAATAGGAATTAGCTTCTACAAGGAAAATCCAGTGTGCTGTGTCCTCCTTTTCCAGTAGTTACAGGAAAAACACAAACATCTTTCTTAGCCTGTCCTGTCAGCTTTTTAAAGGTATAGTTCTTTCTCCACCCCTAATAAATATTCTCCTCAGGAATGTGACTGTATTGTTTGCGGCTCTATTTCTGGTCCATTTCTGTTTCTCAGGCGTATGAGCACCCACGAGCACTGCACATCCAGGGCTGAGGCATCTATCAAAATCTTTTCAGAGACTGTCACTGCCTCCAAGGTCTGTTCACTGTTCTGGTGAATTAACTTACACCCACAGCTAGAACTAATCCTGCCAAATTCTTCAAGGAATTCAGAGCATCACAAGTTTAGCTCTCTAATCTCTATACTCCAACATGCTATGTTCAACCAAATAGTGTGCACAATTTTACAGTATATTCCATCTGATTGCATCTTCTTGAGTTTCTTTGCTGTCCTCCACTTTCATAAGGATGCCTTGATTTGTGGATTTAGTTCATCTATGTATTTCCTTGTTTGTCAAATATTTCTGCTGGATAAGTTGGCTGTAGAATGATTCCTTCATAGACAAAAATTCTCATGAGTTTTATGATAGATCCAAAGTTAAGTTTCCACTATAATTTTTTAAAAATGACCCTAAAAGGAAGCTAAATCTTTTAAATTGAATATTGAAAACAACTAGTTCATTTGTACTGTGTCTATAATAATATGCTTACCAGGAGGCTTTATAACAATTTCAGGAAATTCCTTAACACGGGAAGCTACTGTCTACCACTTTCTCTTTTATCCTTTCTTCATTTATGAATTGTCTAACTTTACCCATCTTCTTCTTCTTTACCCTTGATACACACCAAAATATGTAGACACTTTATTTCTAAGGCCAAGGTTAGAAGATTTATTCTAAGCCTTGTCTCGGTTTTCTAACATGTTAAGTGGCACTATAATGATAGTGCCTTACTCATAAGATTACTTATAAGAGGGTCAAAGCATGCATGTGAAATGCATATGAAAAGACTGTATAATCTTTTTCATGGAATATATGTTCAGTAGTATTTATTTTTGAAAAGACTAAAAGCCTTACCCTAACATGGTTAAAATGTGATTGTGATAGGACTCCAGGAATCAAAGACACAAAGAATTTTGGAGTTACTTTTGTTCATAACAGTCATCACCACCATTATGAACTTTAAATATATTGTTGCAATTTTTACAACAATTCCAAAAGTTAGGCATTATATTTTTTTCACGATTGAGTTAATTGAGGATCAGGAAATTTTAGTAACTTCCCAGAATCATTCAGTTAATAGGCAATAGAGAGGGAATTTGAACCAGACTATATTAAAAGTTTGGGTTTGTAACCATTGCCCTATATTACTTTTGTAAAGTTGAAAATTCTGGACAAGTGTGTCAAACTGGCATCCCATGAATATCTTTTGATTGTTCTGATAAGGATTTTTTAAAAAGACCTAACATTAAAGACTGAAAAAAATCAGGATATCTTAACATCTTTAGGTTACATTTCTACTTGAACACAGTTGTCTAAAACTCGCAGTCATTGCATCTATCAATGAGACATGCTTCTCCAATTCTTACCACTTCCAATTAATAGGTTCACTTATTTCCATCATTTGCTTGGCCTCCATGGTCAAGCAATAAGTTTTCTGGCTCACTTAAGGATATATAAAGTATGCAGTGTATATTAGTTTCTTAGTCTATCAGAACAAAAATTTTAACCTTATGTATTTTATTTTATTGAATGTAAACTTGAATGCACTTTAAACTATGAACACTGTAGGTACCATCTGTCTTTCAATAATAGTGGAGATCCATTATTATTGTTTCATTCATTGATTACGTGTTGATATATTACCCTGTACAATCTGTAATGATATACTTCAATTCTGGTCCATGTAGAAATATTTAAAATGGATTGCTTCATAGACACTGTTGCCTCCCTGTTCTAGTCCCTTGTTTAGATCATGGAAATTTTAGGATGTGCAAACTTAAGGATGGGCTGCCTGAGTTGTCTCAATCCAGCAGAATTTACGGAAGTCACCAGGACAATAAGTGTTGTCATTTTCTCAGTCTGTGGTTCCTTCCCAGTAGTAATGCAAAGAGTAGAGGCAGTTGGGATAATGTGGATATGCACATACAGGATACTCTACCTACACTGGTTCAGCTATTATCCATTAAAAGAAAAAATAGCACAGCATAACTCAGAGGCTTTCTTTAGCATGAAAGTATAAGTTAACCACTTTATACATTTTTATATGAACCATCTTATAAATTCACTTATTGTCTAAAGCCCAATCTCCTCCTAAACTCTTCTCTAGACCTTACCTGGCATATGCCTTCACCTGTAAATATTTTTTTTATTTTGTTTGTTGCCAGTATTTCTCATTATAATAGCATTATCCTAGAGGTAGTTTTGACAGAAGCTTTAAATTTTTATTTAACTCTAGTTGGTTAGATTATTTTATGTCCTTGGCTTTCTTTATTTTTGTGTCAAACAAGCAAACTATTTCATAGTCCCACCAGGTTTCTTTGTCTCCTCTCTTTCCTAGTAAAGTCAGATTAACTTCCCTTTTCTCACAAATGTATTGATTTAACTCCTTTTTATTTCTAGCTATCTTTGAGGCTATATGTTTGACATTCCACTCTCCTGAATGTACCTTCTAATTAGCATTGCTTATTTATGCCTACATGTCAATAATAATATTTTGACTTTTCCTTATCCACAAAAGATAAATAGATGATATTCAGATGGATATACAGAAAGATAGATAGATAAATATAAGTAGCTATCTGATAAATAGTGATGGATGATTCATTGATTGGTATATAGATGAATAGAGAGATATTGTTAAGCAAGAATTTCCATTCTGAGGAAGAAAATGGAAACATGCTGATGCACCCATTTTTTAAATTAATCTTTTGGTCATTCAGCAAATTCTGTCTTATCTACTGTCAAAATATATTTAGAATTCAGCCACTTCACCACTACTGTCACCTCCATACCAGTTCAGGATGCAGCACCCTGTCTATTCTAAATATACCAGCCAGAGTGATCCTGATGAAGCATAAGTCAAATTGCATCAACTCTTTCTTGGAAACTTTCCAATGGAGTCTTATCTTACTCGTAGTAAAAATTAAATGCTGTATCATGACCTTACAAAGGCCAATATAGCTTCCCCTCTTGACCCACCTTACATCTCTGACTTCATCTCACATTATTGTTCTACTCAACTGCCCACTCCAAGAACACTGGCTGCCTGGCTGTTCCCATGCATTTGGCTTGCAGGTGCTGCAAGGTCCCAGTATTGGTCATTTCCCCTGCCTTAAACACTCTTCCATAAATTATCCCTATGGTGTTCTCACTTCTTTCAGCTTTTACCCAATAAACAACTCTAAGAAGCCTTCCTTGGCTACTCTTCTAAAGCTCCAAACTCCCACCCCCAACAATTCCTATTCCACTTTCTGCTTGATTTTTCTCCTAAATTCTTATCACTATTTAACAAATGTTGTTTTACTTATTTCTCTTATTTATTATCTGTGATCTTCAGTAAGTTTCATGATGGCAGGAATATTTGTCATTTTTCTTTACAGTGGTCACCAACCCATAGGATAGCACCTGGCACTGAGAATAGCCTCATTTAATATGTGTCAAATGAATGAGTAAGTAATTAAATGAGGTAATACATGCCAAGCCCTTAGAGCATTGCATGATATCTATTCACACATTTTCTTGGTTTAGACAAAATGGAAAAGAGGATGAGAATAACTTATCCCTTTACTTCCTATCTTCAAAGATCCATTGCTCCACAATGTCTTAAAAGTATACTGCCAAGACTGTAGTACAACTGAAGTGTAACCTGCTAAACTTTCTTTCTCAATTCTGTTTTGGAAAGGCATGTCATTCATTGTAGCATGGGAGATTTTGTCCAAAGCCAAGTTCTTAATGACTCATTTTTCCTTCCACTGTGAAATGAAAACTAAAATAAATCAAAGTAGCATCTCAAGTGTCCAGTACAGCCCTAAACTATAAGTGCAAATGAATATGCTCCCTGATAAAAGAAAAAAAATCATGTGAGAAACATATTTCAACTCCGGGTTCCTGGGGATTTTGTGTAAGCAAAACCAAGGCAAGTTTTATACAAACTTGACTTCAGGATGCTTCTTTATTTATTACTCACAACTGTCAAAAAGTTAAATAAGCATTTATCAAATTTTATAAGCCCTGAAGAATCAATTATCTATTTTTTTCATTCAGTAACTTGTCAAAAAACTCAAGATATCAGAAATGAACAAGCAAAGTTTACAAACAAAGCAATTAGGCTCAGAGTGCTTTTTTGGCTTTTCTTGTGTTGACTGGGACCAAAGACCAATAAAGAACGAGGCCTCATGAAAATGTGGCACATATACACCATGGAATACTATGCAGCCATAAAAAATGATGAGTTCATGTCCTTTGTAGGGACGTGGATGAAACTGGAAAACATCATTCTCAGTAAACTATCGCAAGGACAAAAAACCAAACACCGCACGTTCTCACTCATAGGTGGGAATTGAACAATGAGAACTCATGGACACAGGAAGGGGAACATCACACTCTGGGGACTGTTGTGAGGTTGGGGGAGGGGGGAGGGACAGCATTAGGAGATATACCTAATGCTAAATGACGAGTTGATGGGTGCAGGAAATCAACATGGCACATGGATACATATGTAACAAACCTGCACATTGTGCACATGTACCCTAAAACCTAAAGTATAATAAAAAAAAAGAGGCCTCATCTTTAATAGATACAACAGAGTTTAAATAAGTTAGCAAAAACTCTCTTGTGCTTTTCTCTAAGCATCATTTGATTTTCTTACATGCATCATAACAGATTTGTGAAAATCAATACCTTCTATAGATGTGACTGCTGGGATAACTTTTTCAATATCAACCTACTTTTACCATCAAATCAACCTAATTTTCAATATCTCCTTTATGAAACTGAGTTTCATAACCTTATACAGGTTATGGCTAACCTTATGGCTTATGGCTGACCTTATGCAGCCCACATCTGATAAAAATATGTGAGAAAGTCAAATGGAGTTGTAATTCTCTGCACTGGCAACTCTAGGGGACATTTGTCATTCCTTGCCTCTCTAGCTTTGAGTAGCCACTCTTCTGCTAATGTACTCTAACATTCTTACAAGAAATTATATCTCCTTCTTCAGTAGAGTTTTGATGGTTTCATTAATCAAGCTGTCATGCTTGGCCCCTTGGGCTTTATCTTTAGAATCTTAAATATAATAATACTTAATAATTTTGAATGTGTACTATGGATTTGACATTAATGTAAGCCTTTGTGTCACACAACAACCCCAAAAAATAAATGTCATTATTATCCCCACTTTATAATTGAAATGAATAGCTCAAGACCAGAGAGCCAGTATTTAAGTGCTGGTAGTGGAATTTAAAGCCGTGTCTGTCTGATGGGAGTGCAGATGCTTTTAAACACACAGCTGCCTGCTTCTCAGCATACAGGGACTCAAGAACAAAGAATTGGTGAGAGATTATTTGTCCCAGCAGTAACTTCCTGATCAAGTGGTTTATCTCTTATTGCTACCTGGAACCTTAGGGGTACCTGGATTTTAATTTTTTTTCAGATTCTCTTTTTTGTGTGAGCTGCACCATATCCTTCTAATAAGTTGACTTTTTGATTAAGGTATCTAGAATCAGTTTTGGCTTTTTGATATCAATGAATCTTTTAAAAATCGATGAATAAGACTATATATAGTTTTATGATGTAAAACATGTTTTGAAATATGTATACATTGTGGAATGGCTCAATTAAGCTAATTAACATACTCATTACCTCACATATTTCATTTTGTGGTGAGAACATATAATATTTACTTTTAGTGATTTTCAAGTATTCATTAAATTTTATTGACTATGGTCATCATGTCTTACATCTCTTGAATTTATTCCTTCTGTCTAACTGAAATTTAGTATCCTTTGACAAACATCTCCACACTTGTTCCACAGCCATTTGTATCGACCATTCTCCTCTCTGCTTCTATGGGTTAGACTTCTTTGAAATCCACATATAAGTGAGATCGTATATTATTTGCCTTTCTGTGTCTGCCTTATTTCATTTAACATAATGTTCTCCAGGTTCATCCATGTTGTCACAAATAACACGATTTTCTTGATTTTTAAGGCTACTTTGTAATCCACTGTGCATATATAACTCATATTGTTTATTCACTCATCTGTTAATAGACACTTAGATTGATTCCATGTCTTGGCTATTATGAATAATTCAATAGTAAGCATGGGAGTGCAGACATTTCTTCAACATATTGATTTAATCTCCTTTGGTGATATACCCAGAAGTGGGAGTGCTGGATCATATGGTAGGTCTGTTTTTAAGTTTTTAAGGAGCTTCCATAATGTTTTTCATAATGAGTATACTAATTTATATTCCCACCCACAAGGTATACCAGGGTTCCCTTTTCTCCACAATTGCAACATTTGTTATGTTTTGTCTTTTTGATATTAGTCATTCTAATTGTGATTGTAAATTGCATTTCATGAATGATTAGTAATGTTGAACATTTTTTTTCACATACCTGTTGGTCATTTGTATGTCTTTTTTTTTTTTTTTTTGAGACGGGATCTCGCTCTGTCACCCAGGCTGGAGTGCAGTGGCGCGATCTCGGCTCACTGCGAGCTCTGCCTCTCGGGTTCACGCCATTCTCCTGCCTCAGCCTTGTATGTCTTATTTTGACATTGTTTCATAGTGTTTATTTGACTCTTCCAAGAGGATGTTGATGATAAGATCTGGAAATTTTTGTTTGTTTTTTAAAAATCTATTTTAAAAGACTACATCAGGCTGTGTTGGTCTCTCACCATGGGCTCTGTATATTATGGGGTAAACACTGTGCATTCCTGCTGTGTGAAGACCTGCTATTCAGGGAAGGGCAGAGCTCTGCTATGCAATGAAAAAGGAGTGGATACTTTAGTTGCCTCCATTAATCCCATTCTGGGTCAAAGGAATTGTTTGATTTCCTTAACTTCCAAGCCATACATTTGTTTCAACTTCAAACTCATTACAAAGTTGCAGCGGAAGCCTACATCTTATCAGTCATGGGCTGCTGCCCTCATACTCTGACATCCCAACCAGAATATTACAGCTCACAGGTGGCCAACCTAAGAAATGCAAATTTTTCAATACCATCCATGAAGAGATGCTGTTATTTCTCTCTCAATATCGATGCCTATAAGAATATATTATAAACTTTTTTTAAAAACTGCTGGTGAACATCGAGTGCTCTTATTATTATTTTTGTAAATTGGCATTTTGAGAACCATACCTCCTCTCCTCCATGTGCTATTTATTTATTTATTTATTTGTGTGTGTGTGTGTGTGTGTGTGTGTTTACTATCATGGATTCTTTTTTAAAATTATACTTACCTTCTGGGGTGCATATGCAGAACATGCAGGTTTGTTACATAGGTATGCATGTGCCATGGTGGTTTGCTGCACCCATCAACCCGTTATCTACATACGGTATTTCTCCTCCTAATGCTATGCCTCCCCTTGGTCCACCACATGACAGGTCCTGGTGTATGATGTTCCCTTCCCTGTGCCCATATGTTCTCATTGTTCAAGTCTCACTTATGAGTGAGAACCTGTGGTGTTTGGTTTTCTATTTCTGTATAAGTTTTCTCGGAATGATGGTTTCCAGCTTCATCCATGTGCCTGGAAAGGACATGAAATCATTCTTTTTTATGGTTGTACAGTATTCCATGGTGTATATGTGCTACATTTTCTTTATTCAGTCTATCATTGATGGGCATTTGGGTTGGTTCCAAGTCTTTGCTATTGTGAATAGTGCCGCAATAAACATACGGTGCATGTGTCTTTATAGTAGAATGATTTATAATCCTTTGTATATTTACGCAGTAATGGGGTTGCTGGGCCAAATGGTGTTTCTATTTCTAGATCCTTGAGAAATCGCCACACTGTCTTCCACATGGTTGAAGTAATTTACCCTCCCACCAACAGTGTAAAAGCATTCCTATTTCTCCATATCCTCTCCAGCGTCTGTTGTTTCCTGACTTTTTTTTGTTACTTTTGTCCGTTTATTTCATCTGGTTCACTTATTTGTCACTGCTCTTATTTGCTATTCTTTTTTTTATTATTGTTATACTTTAAGTTTTAGGGTACATGTGCACAATGTGCCGGTTTGTTACATATGTATCCATGTGCCATGTTGTTGTGCTGCACCCGTTAACTCGTCATTTAGCATTAGGTATATCTCCTAACGCTGTCCCTCCCCCCTACCCCCACCCTACAACAGTCCCCGGAGTGTGATGTTCCCCTTCCTGTGTCCATGTGTTCTCATTGTTCAATTCCCACCTATGAGTGAGAACATGCGGTGTTTGGCTTTTTGTCCTTGCGATAGTTTACTGAGAATGATGGTTTCCAGTTTCATCCATGTCCCTACAAAGGACATGAACTCATCATTTTTTATGGCTGCATAGTATCCCAGACTTTTTAATGATTACCATTCTAACTGGCAGGAGATGGTATCACATTGTGGTTTTGATTTGCATTTCTCTAATAACCAGTGATGATGAGCTTTTTTTCATATGTTTGTTGGCCACATAAATGTTTTCTTTTGAAAACTGTCTGTTCATATCCTTTGCCCACTTTTTGATAGAGTTGTGTTTTGTTTGTTTGTAAATTTGTTTAATTTCCTTGTAGATTCTGGATATTATCCCTTTTTCAGATAGATAGATGGCAAGAATTTTCTCCCATTCTGTAGGTTGCCTCTTCACTCTGATGATAGTTTCTTTTGCTGTGCAGAAGCTCTTTAGTTTAATTAGATCCCATTTGTCAATTTGGGCTTTTGTTGCCACTGCTTTTGGTGTTTTAGTCATGAAGTCTTCACCCATGTCTATGTCCTGAATGGTATTGCCTAGGTTTCCTTCTAGGGTTTTCATGGTTTTAGGTCTTATGTTTAAGCCTTTAATGCACTTGAGTTAATTTTTGTATAAGGTGTAAGGAAGGGGTCCAGTTTCAGTTTTCTGCATATGGCTAGCCAGTTTTCCTGGAACCATTTAATAAATAGGAAATCCTTTCCACATTGCTTGTTTTTGTCAGGTTTGTCAAAAATCAGATGGTTGTAGATGTGTGGTGTTATTTCTGAGGGCTCTGTTCTGTTCCATTGGTCTATACATCTGTTTTGGTACCTGCACCATGCTGTTTTGGTTACTGGAGACTTCTAGTATAGTTTGAAGTCAGGTAGTGTGATGCCTCCAGCTTTGTTTTTGTTTTTGTTTTTTGTTTTTGTTTTTTTTTGCTTAGGATTGTTTTGGCTACACAGGCTCTTTTTTGGTTCCATATGAAATATAAAGTAACATTTTCTAATTCTGTGAAGAAAGTCAATGGTAGCTTGATAGGAATAGCATTGAATCTATAAATTACTTTGGGCAGCATGGCCATTTTCACGATATTGATTCTTTCTGTCCATGAGTGTGGAATGCTTTTGCATTTGTTTGTTTACTCTCTTATTGCCTTGAGCAGTGGTTTGTAGTTCTCCTGGAAGAGATCCTTCACATCCCTTGTAAGTTGTATTCCTAGACATGTTGTTTTCTTTGTAGCAATTGTGAATGGGGATTTGCTCATGATTTGGCTCTCTGTTTATCTATTATTGGTGTAGGATAATGCTTGTGATTTTTGCACATTGATTTTGTATCCTGAGACTTTGCTAAAGTTGCTAATCAGCTTGAGGAGTTTTGGGGCTGAGACAATGGGTTTTTCTAAATATACAATCATGTTATCTGCAAACAGATAGTTTGACTTCCTCTCTTCCTATTTGAATACCCTTTATTTCTTTCTCTTGCCTAATTGCCCTAGCCAGAACTTCCAAAACTATGTTAAATAGGGGTGGTGAGAGAGGGCATCCTTGTCTTGTGCCGGTTTTCAAAGGGAATGCCTCCAGCTTTTGCCCAGTGTGATACTGGCTGTGGGTTTGTCATAAACAGTTCTTCTTATTTTGAGATATGTTTCATCAATATCAAGTTTATTGAGTGTTTATAGCATGAAAGGCTGTTGAATTTTATTGAAAGCCTCTTCTGCATCTACCGAGATAATCGTGTGGTTTTCGTCATTGGTTCTGTTTATGTGATGGATTATGTTTATTTATTTGTGTATGTTGAACCAACCTTGCATCCCAGGGATGAAGCTGACTTGATTGTGGTGGGTAAGCTTTTTGATGTGCTGCTGGATTCGGTTTGCCAGTATTTTATTGAGGATTTTTGCATCGATGTTCATCAGGGATATTGGCCTGAAACTTTTGTCTCTGCCAGGTTTTGGTATCAGGATGATGCTGGCCTCATAAAATGAGTTAGGGAGGAGTCCCTCTTCTTCTATTGTTTGGAATAGTTTCAGAAGGAATGGTACCAGTTTCTCTTTGTACCTCTGGTAGAATTTGGCTATGAATCCCTCTGGTCCTGGGCTTTCTTTGGTTGGTAGGCTATTATTGCCTCAATTTCAGAACTTGTTATTGGTCTATTCAGGGCTTCGACTTCTTCCTGGTTTAGTCCTGGAAGGGTGTATGTTTCCAGGAATTTATCCATTTCTTCTAGATTTTCTATTTTATTTGCATAGAGGTATTTATAGTATTTTCTGATAGTAGTTTGTATTTCTGTGGGATCAGTGGTGATCTCCCCTTTATCATTTTTTATTGTGTCTATTTGATTCTTCTCTCTTTTCTTCATTACTCTGGCTAGCAGTCTACCTATTTTGTTAATGTTTCAAAAAAACAGCTCCTGGATTCATTGATTTTTTGAAGGGTTTTTCGTGTCTCTACCTCCTTCAGTTCTGTTCTGATCTTAGTTATTTTTTGTCTTCTTCTAGCTTTTGAATTTGTTTGCTTTTGCTTCTCTCATTCTTTCAATTGTGATGTTAGGGTGTCGATTTTAGATCTTTCTCACTTTCTCCTTTGGCCATTTAGTGCTATAAATTTCCTACTAAACAGTGCTTTAGCTATGTCTTAGAGATTCTGCTACGTTGTGTCTTTGTTCTCATTGGTTTCAAAGAACTTATTTATTTCTGCCTTAATTTTGTTTTTTACTCAGTAGTCATTCAGGAGCAGGTTGTTCAGTTTCCATATAGTTGTGTGGTTTTGACTGAGTTTCTTAATCCCGAGTTCTAATTTGATTGCACTGTCATCTGAGAGACTGTTTGTTATGATTTCCATTCTTCTGCATTTGCTGAGGAGTATTTTACCTCCAATTATGTGGTCTATTTTAGAATCAGTGCGATGTGGTGCTGAGAAGAATGTATATTCTGTTGATTTGGGGTGGAGCATTCTGTAGATGTCTATTAGGTTCACTTGGTCCAGAGTTGAGTTCATGTCCTGAATATCCTTGTTAATTTTCAGTCTTGTTGATCTGTCTAATATTGACAGTGGGGTGTAAATTTCTCTCACTATTATTGTGTGGGAATCTAATTCTCTTTGTTGGTCTCTAAGAACTTGCTTTATGAATCTGGATGCTCCTGTACTGGGTGCATATGTATTTAGGATACTTAGCACTTCTTGTTGCATTGATCCGTTTACCATTATGTAATGCTGTTCTTTGTCTTTTTTGATCTTGGTGGGTCTAATGCGTGTTTTATCAGAGACTAGGATTGCAAACCCTGCTTTTTTTCTTTCTTTTTTCTTTTTTCTTTTCTTTCCATTTGCTTGGTAAATCTTCCTCCATCCCTTTATTTTGAGCCTATGTACGTCTTTGCACATCAGATGGGTATCCTGAATACAGCACACCAATACAGTCTTTATCTAATTTGCCAGTCTGTGCCTTTTCTTTTTTTATCCTTAAAGTCTGGGATATATGTGCAGAATGTACAGGTTTGTTACATAGGTATACACGTGCCATGGTGGTTTGCTGCACCCATCAACCTGTCATCTACATTAGGTATTTCTCCTAATGCTATCCCTCCTCTAATCTCCTGCCCCCCAACATGTCCCAGTGTGTAATATTCCTTTCCCTGTGTTCATGTGTTCTCATTGTTCAACTCCCACTTATGAGTGAGAATATGTGGTGTTTGGTTTTCTGTTCTTGTGTTAGTTTTCTGAAAATGATGGTTTCCAGCTTCATCCATGTCCCTGCAGAGGATATGAACTCATCCTTTTTCATGGTTGCATAGTATTCCATGGTGTATATGTGCCACATTTTCTTTATCCAGTCTATCATTGATGGACATTTGGTTGGTTCCAAGTCTTTGCTATTATGAACAGTTCTGCAATGAACATACATTAATCAGGGCATTGAGCCTGTTTACATTTAAAGTTAATATTGTTATGTGTGAATTCGATTCTGTCATTGCGATTTTAGCTTGCTATTTTGCTCATTAGTTAATGCAGTTTCTTCATAGTGTTGATGGTCTTTACATTTTGATTGGTTTTTGCAGTGGCTGGTACTGGTTTTTCCTTTCCATATTTAGTACTTCCTTCAGGAGCTCTTGTAAGGCAGGCCTGGTGGTGACAAAGTCCTTC
Organism: Symphalangus syndactylus; assembly: GCF_028878055.3. Classification (NCBI taxonomy): domain Eukaryota; kingdom Metazoa; phylum Chordata; class Mammalia; order Primates; family Hylobatidae; genus Symphalangus; species Symphalangus syndactylus. Next base: position 41,948,428 of record NC_072429.2, read on the forward strand.
AGCATTTGCTTGTCTGCAAAGGACTTTATTTTGCCTTCACTTATAAAGTTTAGTTTGGCTGGTATGAAATTCTGGGTTGAAAATTCTTTTATTTAAGAATGTTGAATATTGGCCCCCACTCTCTTCTGGCTTGTAGGGTTTCTGCAGAGAGAGCCCCTGTTAGTCTAATGGGCTTCTCTTTGTGGGTAACCCAACCTTTCTCTCTGGCTGCCCTTAATATTTTTTCCTTCATTTCATCCTTGGTGAATCTGATGATTATGTGTCTTGGGGTTGCTCTTCTCAAGGAGTATGTTTGTGGTGTTCTCTGTATTTCCTGAATTTGAATGTTGGCCTCTCTTGCTAGTTTGGGGAAGTTCTCCTGGATAATATAATGAAGTGTGTTTTCCACCTTGGTTTCATTCTCCCCATCACTTTCGGGTACACCAATCAAATGTACGTTTGGTCTTTCAACATAGTCCCATATTTCTTGGAGGCTTTGTTCTTTCCTTTTCATTCTTTTTCGTCTAATCTTATCTTCATCCTCATTTCATTAAGTTGATCTGCAATCTATGATATCCTTTCCGCCGCTCGATTGATTCATCCATTGATACTTGTGTATGCTTCACGAATTTCTCGTGCTGTGTTTTTCAGCTCCATCAGGTCATTTATGTTCTTCTCTAAACTGGTTATTTTAGTTAGCAATTCCTTTAACCTTTTAACGAGGTTCTTAGCTTCTTTGCATTGGGTTAGAACACGCTCCTTTAGCTTGGAGAAGTTTGTTATTACCCACCTTCTGAAGCCTACTTCTGTCAATTCATCAAACTCATTCTCTGTCCAGTTTTGTTCCCTTGTGGGCTAGGAGTTGTGATCTTTTGGAGGAGAAGAGGCATTCTGGTTTTGGAATTTTCAGACTTTTTGCACTGGTTTTTCCTCATCTTCATGGATTTATCTACCTTTGGCCTTTGCTGTTGGTGACCTTCGGATGGAGTTTTTACGTGGTCGTCCTTTTTGTTGATGTTGATGCTATTGCTGTTTGTTAGTTTTCCTTCTAACAGTCAGGCCCCTCTTCTCCAAGTCTGCTGGAGTTTTCTGAGGGTCCACTCCAGACCCTATTTGCCTGAGTATCACCAGCAGAGGCTGTCTGCTCCTTTTTCTTGGAAGCTTTGTCCCAGAAGAGCACCTACCAGATGTCAGTTGGAGCTCTCCTGTATGAGGTGTCTGTTGACCCCTGTATCTCCCCATCAGGAGGCACGGGGTCAGGGACCCACTTGAGAGAGCAGTGTGTGCCTTAGCAGAGCTCGAGCGCTGTGCTGGGAGGTCCGCTGCTCTCTTCAGAGCTGGCAGGCAGGAACGCTTAAGTCTGCTAAAGCTGCACCTACAGCCACCTCTCACCCTGTGTGCTCTGTCCCAGAGAGATGGGAGTTTTATCTATAAGACCCTGACTGGGGCTACTGCATTTCTTTTACATGTGATACTTATAAGGCTATAAATCCCCATCCTTACTTCTCAGACACAGGAATGGGACTCTAATCCAGACTGGGCAATCAGATCACCCAATAAAGAACAGTTTGTTTTTTTTTTTTTAAAAAAGTACATTCTTCAAGCAGGATCAATTAACGTTCTTTTTTAAGTAATTGATGCAGCCACCAAGAAGAGGAGAACTCTTGGAATTATGACATGTCAGAACAGAAGTTTAGGACAACTTGTACAGTCTGTGCAATCATGAAGAGAGATCTAGAGAATGAAGTAACCTTGAGGGAAATAGAGAAGAGCACAAGGAGGAGACTAAAGGCATCATTTGAACCTCCATATCCTGCATTGCCTAAAGCCAGAATGATCTCCTTGATTTCCCTTATAATGTCCTTCAGAGTTCTCCTTCCCTGATTCCCACTTTGCGTAAAGAAATTTGAGTTGAGCTTTTGTTACTTGTAACTTAAAAAGTCTTGAATAATCTTTGTGTGCCTGTAAACTAGAATACTTATTTAGGATTTTTAAGCATATTATTTCTTACACTGTAAACACAGTTTGTTTACATACACATACACATGCATTTTCTCAAGGTTTCAAGAAACTCATGGTTTTATGGCTATGAGTTACTGCCTTTTCACTCAGAAACATTAAACAGAAATATTTTTCTCTAAGACCCTAAACATTTGAAAGAAATTTTAAAAAAGTCATTTAGAAGCATGTTTCAAGTATCTATTTGGTGTCATATGGTACAAATACCTTCCTTAATGATTAAAATTGATGTCTTTAATTTCTCATGGTGAAAGTCTTTGGTATTTTTTTCCTCTTTACTTGGCTCATCTCTTTATTACTTACTTCCATTCAGATGTTTGAGAAGATTCTCTTCCTCCATGATCAAGCAGTTTTTCCAGGAATTTAGTGGACCCATAAAATATTGTAATTCATTTTGGATCTCTCCTATCTTAGAAGGCCTATAAGAAGATAGTCTTATAAGTAAGCTGATGCTTGCCAATCTGTATGCACTGAACGTGGACAGAATATTAAGACAATTCCCAGTAAAAATAACATTCTATAATTCTATAGTACACATTTTTTAGATGTTGTCAATGCATTGCCTCATTTATTTTTCACAATGCTCCCTTGCAGTAGGTACATTGAGATTATTGCTTTTACTAGAGAAGGGAACAGATACTGAGAAAACCAGGTGGCATGCCCCAATTTACTTAGCTATCAAAAGCCCCAGTCTCTTAGATTCAAATCCAAGTCTTCTGGCTCTGAGTCCAGTGATATCTTCATTCAGAGCCCTTGTTCTTTTATCTCATCCATATGCAGGGATCCTGTTATATTTTATTAGAACAATAGCTCATTTTTGGCTACATTAAAAATTTTGAAAAGCCTGCATAATTGCATAACTTTTTTTTTCAAACTTTTCAAGAGACTGTTATGATGACAGCCTAACAACAGTGACTATAGCACATGCATTTCTTGCATGAGATTTAATTTAAAAAAAGTTTAGGTATTAATTTGGGCCAAGGATTTAGAGGAAGGGAGAAAGCTTTCCACTTTTCCAGCGTAAAAGAAAAATTGTTAGAGATTTTCCTTACGTGTCATCTATCATGACAGTTACATTCTTTTCTGTCTAATCCTGGTCAGTTAGATTATTCATGCTGCCCTCTGTATTATAAGCCACATTCATTCCCAGACATTTTTTCACACAACAGCAGTTGTTAAGAAGTATATGAATTGGCTCTGAAACTAAAAATACATTTCTCTTCTGCCTGGTTAAATCAGTTGAACTCCTGCTCTGTGAGTAGTCATGATCTAACTTTATCTTTTGTTATTCATTAATATCTGTGTTCTGATATCAAGTCACCCCCACTGTTGTGGGTTCATGCTACACAGCAGAGTTTGGGGCCAAGGCTGAGCTCCCCAGGTAGTTTGGTCTTACAATAGCTTCAAAGTCTCTTGCCTCTCAGTGAAAAGGAAGAACATCTATCATGAATTCTATTATTTTCAGGTGAATAGGATATAAAAACCTTCCTGCCATTTGTAATCTCCTCCATGTTACAAATTAAATAAATCTCTTTTAATTTCTTTGGCTTGTAACCTGTCTTCTGTTGTAGAACAACATGGTTTGCTGGGAGTTTGATCAACCTTATTGTAGGAAAAGGTCATATAAATCTCAGTGGAAAATGTTGCCAAACCAATCCTTTTCAAAAGACTCTGAAATGATGATTGATTATCTGTAGTAAATTGCTATGCATTTATTATCTTAGTGTATTTGCCATGTTATAAAGATGTGATTGAATTTTCCCCTTAAAATTACTTTACAATGGTATTTAAATTTAAATTCTGGGAATACGATTCTTGCTTTAGACTCCCTCCTTGGTTTTAGGGTAAAGGACAAACAAGTATGTAGACTCAGATGCGGACACAGACATTTTTATAACGTTGACAGGCAATAAAGGTAGTATAAGAACCTGGTTTTGGATTACCCATGGTTCTGACTTAACGATGGTTTGACTTAGGATTTTTCAACTTTACTATCATGTAAAACTGTCCAATTATGACATAATATACAGTATTTAATAAATTACATGAGATATTCAAAAATTTATTATAAAATAGGCTTATGTTAGATGACTTTTTTCCTAACATAGGCTAATGTAAGTGTCCTGAGCATGTTTAAAGTAGGTTAGGCTGTGATGGTTGCTAGGTTAGATGTATTAAGTGTCTTTCAACTTATGATCTTTTTAACCTACCATGGTTTTATCGAGACACAACTTTATCATAAGTTGAGGAGCATTCATCTACCAGGAATGATAATGATTTCTAATCTTCTTGACATTATTGTATCAAAATACTATTTTAATTTTTTAAATACAAAATTGGGAAAAAAATTTAAGAATGTGCCAGTCATCCCATATTTTTGCCAATCCAGCAGCATCCATTTGGTTTTCTTAAACTAACAGCACCCCATTATAATTTTGGGGGCCACCACTTCTCCCCTCTGTGCCCATGTGGTTCAGCTGGGCTTGACCCTATCTCATATTCCTAGAAGGGGGAAATTATCTAGATGTGGCCTATCAAAGTATTATGCCTGCTCTAGACCCCATGACTGATTCAGGGAAGGCTGTGATCTAAGCAGAACAGTGGCATTCAACCCTAGTACTTCTTATGGAAATTAAGTGAAGCTCATTTTCCACTGGGGTTACTGAATTGGTAGAATACAAACCTATGATGCTATTTATTTTACATTCTCAAAGGGAAAACTTACCTGAGAATGAGCCAATATGAAACAAAGCAAAACAGCCTGAGAGACACATTGATTATTTGCCTTGATCTAGCCTTGCTCAAACTATCTGCCCTTGAAATGTTCAATTACATAAGCCAGTAAATTTCTACTTTTCCCCTTTTCTCTCCCTACTTCTTTCCCTCTCTCTCACCCAAGCCACTTTCAACTGGGTTTCTGTCACTTGCAATTGAAATTATCCAAATCAACATAATAGTTCAATAAAATTTTGATAAATTATTTACCATAGTAACTCATCAACTTTTAAAATACTTTTATATTAATACATATGGCAAAGTGTTTTTGAGAAGAAAGAAGTTGGAGTAATGATGAAAGCTGATTTGTGAGTCAAAAACAGTTTTTCTTAAAGTATTAGTGAGAATTGCACAAGTAGCCTATATAAAGTAAAGGATTTTAAAATATAAAGGTTTCTAGTCAAAAAGTTTTTTGGGGGTGGGAGAACTGGAAAACTGGACCTAGAATAGATTCAGCATTTTACCCTTATGAAATCACTTTGTGCTATAGATACAGATTTTTTAAATCATGAGGAAATTTGCCTGACCACAGTGTTAGGACACATAAATCGTTGGGTCTTGGGTGTATGTTGCATGTATGCGTACCTGAAGTGTACATAATCAATTCTACTAAAGTTTCGTATTAACTATGTCTCAGTACTTTTTCTAGCTCTATTGCATGTCCATAACTGATGAAATAACTTAAGTGAGTAACAGTCACAATTTATTGAACGCCTCCTATGTGCAGGAAACCCTGCTTTACTCTGCACACATCTCAAATTCTTCATTATGACCCTCAAAGGTCAGTACCATCATTTTTATTTTATAGACAAGGAAATTGAAGCCTAAAAGAGTTTTAGCTACTTGATCAAGGACACATTGAAACAGAAGGCAAATCTGAGACTTACACCAAGTCTATCAGTGTTGTATGTACAGGTTGAAGCATATAACCATCTTTACTTTCATGGGATCAGAAATATTTCCATTTTATTTTTCTCAGGTATATTGATGAATGATTGCCCTATGGATGAATGCCAGGCACTGTATGAGGCACTAGGGATTCAGAGTCAAACAAAGTAAAATCTCGGTGCTCAGGATAGTCACAGTCAAGAACTGTCTTTAAGAACAAAACCAAGAAGTTAAGCTACTTGATATTACAATGCTATTGCCTCAGATTTTACCGTAGGACACTACACTTCCAAATAGTATCTGTAAATCCCTAAACCAGGATAAAATGAGCAGAAACAAGCACAAAAAAGGGAAAGGTGTTCTGACCTGAAACTTTGCAGAAAAGTCAAGGCTGAATAGGAGATTTGGAACATTTGCTTGCACCTCTGTTCACCAGTTACTGATGTAAAAACTTTAATGAGAGCAGTGTCATATAGCATTTAAGGCACGAGTTATGAAATCAGACAAAATTTGAATCTCATATTTACTACCTTTTAGTGTTATGATTTTGTGAAAGTTATTTGCAGTTTTTGACCTTCAGTTTCTCTATCCTTAAATGGAGAAAATAATTTCTAACTCAGAGGGTGGCTGCAAGGATTAAATGAAAAAAATATGAGGTAGTAGACTTTTGTATTTTCCTGCTCAATATCCGTTCCCTTTTTCTTGGGTTAGCAGCAACTTGCTCCACAGGAAACCACCATTTGCCTTATCATCTCATTGTAGTTCATAGGAAGGTTATTAATTATTTAGCTATAAAGTTTGACCTTTGATCCACACTCGCAAAATCAGAGTAATATTGATTCGTCCAAAATTAAATGTGTCACCAAACATGGGCCAGTAAATGAAATCCCAGGACTTTTGCTAGGATTATTGAAAAACTGAAGTTATCTTTCTTCTGGCATTGCTAATTATTAGCCAAAATGTGGTGGACTGTAAATAATAAGCAGCTAGTAGACATCCACCACCTTGCAGAAAGGGCCTGCCTGATGACAAACACAAAATGGAGGAAAATAGAGCCAAAATACGGAGAGACATATCTTTTTGAAGGCATGGATTGAGCTGCTGGATCCATCCATACTTGAAGGTGGTTGCATCTCTGGACATCCTTGACCTTTGACATGATTTGAATATGATTTATCTCTTGGCAACTGAAAAAAATACTGGTGTGTACTCTATGTAAACCACTTATTATAATAATAGTGTACTTCCTCACGACATACTTTCTTTTCTAGAACTCTTATTATTCTTTATGTTTTTATTAATTTTTATATCATATTATATATTGCCTGTTCATCTGTGAATTTGAATTTTTAGGTTGGGCACATATTTCTGTGCTTTCCCAGCCATCTAGCAATTAGGCGTCAAATTCCTAACAATTTTATTCATTCTTTATTATAATTATTATAACACACTGACATTCTGGAAACAATAAGCTTCTGATTTTTATCTATGTTGTCCCCATAAGTGTTACGTTAGCCAGGATTTAAAATGATATCTAATGAAAGAGAAAATATTTTCAAAACATTACTCAGTCATTAAAATTATTTCCATGTTTAAAATGATAAAAAAATTGAAAACCAAATATAGCAATACTTATTTTATATTTAAGATCTAGCACTAAAAATTAGGATTCACTTTTATAAGCTGATTTTTTTTTCCTTTAGATATACAATCTAAGTTGATGTTACATGGTGGTTCCAGGGCAAGATCCATTTATGTAAAACATCAGGCTAAGTGTAAAATGGCAAAGCACAAATTCTTACTTTTTGAGGCACATTCCCACTGACATCATGCAAATAGAATATAGGGACTATGTTTACTTACAATTCTGGATATAGAGCACTTTTAAAATGTGGAGTATGCAAAGCTTTCCCAAGGTTTTGGTGATCTGCCACTAAAAGATCTCCTCAGTGCCTGCTTCCCATTCCAACATAATGCAATGGAATCATATAATCTCCTGTCACAAACACATGGCATGATTTAACAATCAGAAGACTATGTGAGGCAAGAGTCTTCAAAAAGAAAAGACCTCCATAACTACAATAATTTTTGTCTGTCTTCCTTTGAGGTCTTATCTAAGTGCCTACAAGAGTGGCTGTAACATAACAAGCATTGAATATTTTTTTCAATGAATGGATGAATAATATTTTTCCTATTTATAGGGATAAATGTAGTTAAACATGGAAAGAGAAAGTCATCTAAATTTTAATTCTATCGCATACAAGTCCTGGACATCTTATTCTGCCAGAATGTTGTGTCTGAGATTTCTATCAGAAGAGAAAAAAATGAGAGAAGAAATGAAAATGTACACTTATTCTTTAACTTCTTTCACTATAAGATAATTTATGGTAACAAAACCTTGGAAACAATCTAAATGCCTAGTAATAGGATATTAGTAAAAAATTATGGTATATACATATTATAGAATATTAATCACTAAAATAATGTTTAAGAAGCTTAAAAATGAACAGATATTACTATATAAAAAGTAGAAAAGTAAATTGGGAGATAGTTATATTTTTCACATTTATGACGCTGTATGTTTTAAAATGTATTCTCTAGATAGTTGAAAATTAACATTGAGCATTTTAATGGTTCCTGATATATTTAACATATTGATAGCTCTAGTAAGTGAAGACTTTATGAGCACAGTTGCTAGTGGTTTTCATTGTGGGGGAGGGCACTGTTAAATAACCCGGGGAATAAAATTTCTCCAAATATATTTCAGAGGCAGCATTATTGGTTCAAATTGTGCCTTCTTTCAATCAATGATTTTGGAGGATTCTTGCTTGAAGAATTAATGGAAAGGGGAAATAATTTTATCTCCCCTGAAAAAGAAGGCAGAACAGATGGGAAATATGCTGTTCCAGTTTTCTTCCTTTCCCATAAAGAAATAGAAAGGTAGAATCAATATCTTTTCTAGTGGAGATGCTGAAATTCATTTCTCTTTGCTTAGATGAGCAATTATAAAGGCCACAATCATTGGGTTTTTGGAATTATGGTCCTGATGTTTCCAATATAAGAGTATTGCAATGAATAGTATTAATATTTTCTTGAATAGGGAGCATGTTTAATTTTCTCTTTCATCAATATTTACTTGATGGTTGTTCCTGTTGTATGATAAATTTGTAAAGATTCAATAAATTAACCTCTAATGTAGTCATACAATACACCTCCTTTTAAATACATTTTATATTTGTCTCTTCTAATATTTCAAAGCTCAGACCAAGGGTTTTTGACTCAGGGACTTTGGCAACTCTTCTCCAATGTGAAAATGTATCCTAGACTTGCAGATGTGTTCATTATTTCTATATTATTACCTGTCTTCTATAATTTTATATTTTCATTACTCAAGTTTTGGCTCTATTAGTAACCATTGTGATATGTAATATAAATGATGACTGCATTAAAAATGGCAATGCAAGGCCAGGCATGGTGGCTTATGCCTGTAATCCCAGCACTTTAGGAGGCCAAGGCGGGTGGATCATGAGGTCAAGAGATCGAGACCATCCTGGCCAACATGGTGAAACTATGTCTCTACCAAAAATACAAAACTTAGTTGGGCATGGTGGCATGTGCCTGTAGTCCCAGCTACTTGGGAGGCTGAGGCAGGAGAATCACTTGAACCAGAGAGGCAGAGGTTGCAGTGAGGCGAGATTGTATCACTGCACTCCAGCCTGGTGACAGAGTGAGACTCCATCTCAAAAAAAAAAAGAAATGTAAAAGTTATATTTATAAAATATCATTTTTGGATCATATTAGAGTCCATATTCCTAATATGTTTAGTACTTTATTCCAAGGCAATAAGCAAAGTTTACATCATTGTGAAGTTACAGCTTACCTCCCCATAAAGTAGGCACAGGTATCTAATAACACTACATTTGATCAATTAAGAAAGTAGATTTACCTGGCTGGCCATGGTGGCTCACGCCTGTAATCCCTGCACTTTGGGAGGCCGAGGTGGGTGGATCACATGAGGTCAGGAGTTTGAGACCAGCCTGGCCAACATGGTGGAATCCCATCTCTACTAGTAACAAAAAAATTAGCCAGGTGTGGTGGCGTGCACCTGTAATCCCAACTACTCAGGAGGCTGAGGCAGCAGAATCACTTGAATTGGGGAGGCGGAGGTTGCAGTGAGCCAAGATCACGCCATTGCACTCCAGCCTGGGCGACAAGGGCAAAACTCTGTCTCAAAAAACGAAAAAAAAAAAGTAGATTTACCCATCATTGAAACATTTCCTGGCCCATCATTACTTGTAGCATTAAAAAAAAGGTTGATAAAGAAAATTCATCAGTATTGTCTTTGCCCATAACCAACAGAGTTTTATTCCATTACTTGAGCTATTCAAGTACCATATACTCAGGTCGAGTAGCATATACTAAGTTCAGAACTAATTGACTTTAAAAGGTATTAACAATAATGTTCAAGGGCAGTTTTTTCACCATGACTGTGAACTTTTTGAAAACCATGACTGTGCCGTCTTCACTTTTGCATTTTTGGCATCCAGTTAATTACTTAGAAAGTTCTATTAAATTTAGTTCAGCAGTCAAGTAAGCAACAGTGTTCTCATTTATTCTGTAGCTATATTATACATTCAGTACCATGGACAACAGCTCAACACTTTTCTTTCTTTTTATAATTTTGTAATTTTTGTGGGTACATAGTAGGGTATATATTTATGGGGTAAATGAGGTGTTTGATATAGTCATGCCATGTTGAATAAGCAAATCATGAGGAATGGGGAATCTATCCTCTCAAGCATTTCTTTTTTGAGTAACAATCCAATTATTGAATATAGTCACTCTGTAGTGCTATCGAATAGTAGCTGTTATTCATTCTTTCTTACTACTTTTTGGTACCCATTAGCCATTCTCACCTTCCCCCAGCCCCACAGTGTCCTCCTTAGCATCTGGTAATCATCCTTCTACTCTCTATGTCCATGAGTTCAATTGTTTTGAGTTTTAGATCCCACAAATAAGTGAGAACACACAAAGTTTGTCTTGCTGTGCCTGGCTTACTTCACTTAACATGATGAGCTCCCAAATGACTGAATCTCATTCTTTTTTGTGGCTGAAGAGTACTCCATTGTGTATTTGTACCACATTTTCTTTCTCCTTTCATCTGTTAATGGACACTTAGGTTGTTTTAAAATCTTAGCATTGTAAGCAGGGCTTCAACAAACATAGGAGTGCAGATATCTATTTGATATACTTACTTCCTTTCTTTGGGGTATATATCCAGCAGTGGAATTGCTGGATCATATGGTAGCTCTACTTTTAGTGTTTTGAGGAACCTCCAAACTCTTCTCCATACTGGCTGTACTAATTTACATCTCCACTAACAGTGTGCATCAGTTCCCTTTCCTCCATATCCTTCCCCAGCATTTGTTATTGCCTGTCTTTGGATATAAGCCATTTTAACTGGGGTGATGATATCTCATTTTGACTTGTCTTGAGAATGATCCATGTGCTGAGGAAAAGAATGTGCATGCTGCAGCTCTTGAATGAAATGTTCTATAAATATCTGTTAGATCCCTTTGGTCTATAGTGCGGATTATCTCTGATGTTTATTTTCTGTCTAGATCTGAGATCTGTTCAATGCCAAAAATGGGGTTTTGAATTCTCCAGCTATTATCGTATTGGGGCCTATCTCTCTCTTTAGCTCTAATAATATTTCCTCTATATATCTGTGTGCTCCCATGTTGGGCATATATATAATTGTTATATCCACTTGCTGAATTGATTCCTTTATTATTATATAGTGACTCTTTTGTCTCTTCTTATAGGTTTTTTCTTGCGATCTACTTTTTCTGATATAATAAGTATAGTAACTCCTGCTCTTTTTTTGGCTTCCATTGGCATGGAATATCTTTATTTTTCACCTATAAAGACACACATAAATATTCCATGCCTTTATTTGCAATCTCTGTGTGTTTTTATATGTGAAGTGTGTTGCATGTATGCAACAGATCAAGTAGTCTTTTTTTTTTTTAATCCATTCAGGCAGCCTATGTCTTTTGATTGGAGAGGTTAGTCTATTTACATTCAATGTTATTATTGATAAGCAAGAATTTACTCCATTTTGTTATTTCTTTTATGGTTGCTTTGTGACCTTCTCTTTCTTTCAGTCCCGTTTTCCTCTAATGAAGATGATTTTCTCTAGTGATATGATTTCGTTTCTTGCTTTTATTTTTTGTGTGTGTATCCATTGGTTTGAGGTTACCATGGGGCTTGCAAAATCTATCTTATAACCTATTATTTTAACTTGATAACAACTTAACACTATTTGCATAAACAAACAAGCAACAAGAAAACTAATTAAAATTCTATGCCTTAACTTTGCCCCCCTGCTTTTTAAGTTTTTATTGTTCTATTTATATTTTATTGCATGTCTTGAAAAAAATTGTTATTATTTTTTATTGGTTCATCATTTAGTCTTTCTACTTATAATAAGAATAGTTTACACACAACAATTAATTTTGTATTATATTCTGTTTTTCTGTGTACTTACTATTACCAGCAAGTTTTGTATTTTCAGATGATTATTTTTTGATCATTAATGTTTTATCTTTTTTTAATATATATATATTTTATTATACTTTTAAGTTCTATGGCGCATGTGCACAATGTGCAGATTTGTTACATATGTATACATGTGCCATGTTGGTGTGCTGCACCCATTAAGTCATCCTTTACATTAGGTATATCTCCTAATGCTATCTCTCCCCCCTCCCCCTACCCCACAACAGTCCCCAGAGTGTGATGTTCCCCTTCCTGTGTCCAAGTGTTCTCATTGTTCGATTCCCACCTATGAGTGAGAACATGTGCTGTTTGGTTTGTTGTCCTTGTGATAGTTTGCTGAGAATGATGGTTTCCAGCTTCTTCCATGTCCCTACAAAGGACGTGAACTCATCCTTTTTTATGGCTGCATAGTATTCCTTGGTGTATATGTGCCGCATTTTTTTAATCCGGTCTATCATTGTTGGATGTTTGGGTTAGTTCCCAGTCTTTGCTGTTGTGAATAGTGCCACAATAAACATACATGTGCATGTGTCTTTATAGCAGTATGATTTATAATCCTTTGGGTATATGACCAGTAATGGGATGGCTGGGTCAAATGGTATTTCTAGTTCTAGATCCCTGAGGGACTGCCACACTGTCTTCCACAATGGTTGAACTAGTTTACAGTCCCACCAACAGTGTAAAAGTGTTCCTATTTCTTCACATCCTCTCCAGCATCTGTTGTTTCCTGAATTTTTAGTGATTGCCATTCTAATAGGTGAGAGATGGTATCTCATTGTGGTTTTGATTTGCATTTCTCTGATGGCCAGTGATGATGAGCATTTTTTCATGTGTCTGTTGGCTGCAGAAATGTCTTCTTTTGAGAAGTGTCTATTCATACCCTTCGCCCACTTATTGATGGGGTTGTTTTTTTTTCTTCTAAATTTGTTTGAGTTCTTTGTAGATTCTGGATATTAGCCCTTTGTCAGATAAGTAGATTGCAAAAATTTTCTCCCATTCTGTAGGTTGCCTGGTCACTCTGATGGTAGTTTCTTTTGCTGTACAGAAGCTCTTTAGTTTAATTCGATCCCATTTGTCAATTTTGGCTTTTGTTGCCCTTGCTTTTGGTGTTTTAGACATGAAGTCCTTGCCCATGCCTATGTCCTGAATGGTATTGCCTAGGTTTTCTTCTAGAGTTTTTATGGTTTTAGGTCTAACATGTAAGTCTTTAGTCCATCTTGAATTAATTTTTGTATGAGGTGTAAGGAAGGGATCCAGTTTCAGCTTTCTACATATGGCTAGCCAGTTTTCCCAGCACCATTTGTTGAATAGGGAATCATTTCCCCATTTCTTGTTTTTGTCAGATTTGTCAAAGATCAGATAGTTGGAGATGTGTGGTATTATTTCTGAGGGCTCTGTTCTGTTCTGTAATGTTCTTTTCTTTCTGATTGAAGTATTTGCTTTAGCATTTCTTATAGAATGGGTCTGGTATTGATGAAATCTCTTTGCTTCTGTCTGGGAAAGTCTTTATTTCTTCTTCATTTTTCGAAGAATATTTTTGCCAGATATACTATCCTAGGATAAAAGTTATTCACCTTCAGCACTTTAAATATGTCATGCCAATCTCTCTTGGCCTGTAAAATTTTCACTGAAAAGTCTGCTGCCAGATGTGTTTGAGCTTCATTGTATGCTATTTGTTTCTTTTCTCATGCTGCTTTTAGGGTCGTTTCTTTATCCTTTCCTTTTGGGAATTTGATTTTTAAACGGCCTGAGGTAGTCTTTTTTGGGGTTAAGTATGCTTGGTATTCAACAACCTTCTTGTACTTGGATATAGATATAGTTCTCTAGGTTTGGGAAGTTCCCTGTTATTATCTCTTTGAATGAATTTTCTACCACTATCTCTTTCTCTATGTCCTCTCTAAGGCCAATATCTCTCAGATTTGCTCTTTTGAAGGTATTTTCTAGATCCCATAGGCATGCTTCATTGTTTTTTATTCTTTTCACTTTTGTAAAGTAAATTACTTTTTACTTTTGTCTCCTCCGACTGTGTATTTTCAAATAGCCTGTTTTTGAACTCACTGTCTTTTTCCACTTGATCCATTCTGCAATTAAAAGACTGATGTATTCTTCAGTACGCCAAGTGCATTTTTCAGCTCCAGAATTTCTGCTTGATTATTTTAAATTATTTAAATTTCTGTTGAATTTATCTGATAGAATTCTAAATTCCTTCTCTGTTATCTTGAATTTCTTTCTGTTTCCTCAACACAGATTTTTTGAACTATCTGTCTGAAAGGTCACATTCTCTGTTTCTCCAGGATTGGTCCCTGGTGCCTTATTTATTTTATTTAGTGAAGTTATGTTTTCCTGGATGGTGTAGAAGATGTCCTTCAGTGACTAGGTATTAAAGAGTTAGGTATTTATTGTAGGTCTTCACTGGCTGGGCTTATGTGTAGACACCCTTCTTGAAAAGGCTTTTTAGCTATTTGAAAGAACTTGGGTGTTGTGATCCAAGCTGTATCTTCTTTTTTTTTTCATCTGTAAATAGAGATAGCTTTATTACTATTATTATACTTTAAGATTTAGGGTACATGTGCACAACATGCAGGTTTATTACATATGTATACATGTGCCATGTTGGTGTGCTGCACCCATTAACTTGTCATTTAACATTAGTTATATCTCCTAATGCTATCCCTCCCCCCTCCCCCCTCCCCCTACCCCACAACAGTCCCTGGTGAGTGATGTTCCCCTTCCTGTGTCCATGGGTTCTCATTGTTCAATTCCCACCTATGAGTGAGAACAGGCGGTTTTTGGTTTTTTGTCCTTGCGATAGTTTGCTGAGAATGATGGTTTCCAGCTTCATCCATGTCCCTACAAAGGACATGAACTCATCATTTTTTATGGCTGCATAATATTCCATGGTGTATATGTGCCACATTTTCATAATCCAGTCTATCGGTCTTCGATATTTGGGTTGGTTCCAAGTTTTTGCTATTGTGAATAGTGCCGCAATAAACATATGTGTGCAGGCCGGGCGCGGTGGCTCACGCTTGTAATCCCAGCACTTTGGGAGGCCGAGGCGGGCGGATCACGAGGTCAGGAGATCGAGACCACGGTGAAACCCCGTCTCTACTAAAAATACAAAAAATTAGCCGGGCGTGGTGGCGGGCGCCTGTAGTCCCAGCTACTCGGAGAGGCTGAGGCAGGAGAATGGCGTGAACCTGGGAGGCGGAGCTTGCAGTGAGCCGAGATTGCGCCACTGCACTCCAGCCTGGGGGACAGAGCGAGACTCCGTCTCAAAAAAAAAAAAAAAAAAAAAAATAAATAAATAAATAAATAAACATATGTGTGCATGTGTCTTTATAGCAGCATGATTTATAATCCTTTGGGTATATTCCCAGTAATGGAATGGCTGAGTCAAATGGTATTTCTAGTTCTAGATCCCTGAGGAATCATCACACTGACTTCCACAATGGTTGAACTAGTTTACAGTCCCACCAACAGTGTAAAAATGTTCCTATTTCTTCACATCCTCTCCAGCACCTGTTGTTTCCTGAATTTTTAGTGATTGCCATTCTAATAGGTGAGAGATGGTATCTCATTGTGGTTTTGATTTGCATTTCTCTGATGGCCAGTGATGATGAGCACTTTTTCATGTATCTGTTGGCTGCATAAATGTCTTCTTTTGAGAAGTGTCTGTTCATATCCTTCGCCCAATTTTTGATGGGGTTGTTTTTGTTTTTTTTGTAAATTTGTTTGAGTTCATTGTAGATTCTGGATATTAGCCCTTTGTCAGAAGAGTAGGTTGCAAAAATTTTCTCCCATTCTGTAGGTTGCCTGTTCACTCTGATAGCGGTTTCTTTTGCTGTGCAGAAGCTCTTTAGTTTAATTAGATCCCATTTGTCAATTTTGGCTTTTGTTGCCATTGCTTTTGGTGTTTTAGACACGAAGTCCTTGCCCATGCCTATGTCCTGAATGGTATTGCCTAGGTTTTCTTCTAGGATTTTTATGGTTTTAGGTCTAACATGTAAGTCTTTAATCCATCTTGAATTAATTTTTGTATAAGGTGTAAGGAAGGGAACCAGTTTCAGCTTTCTACATATGGCTAGCCAGTTTTCCCAGCACCATTTATTAAATAGGGAATCCTTTCCCCATTTTTTGTTTTTGTCAGGTTTGGCAAAGATCAGAGAGTTGTAGATATGCGGCATTATTTCTGAGGGCTCTGTTCTGTTCCATTGGTCTATACCTCTGCTTTGGTGCAAGTACCATGCTGTTTTGGTTACTGTAGCCTTGCGGTATAGTTTGAAGTCAGATAGCATGATGCCCCCAGCTTTGTTCTTTTGGCTTAGGATTGACTTGGCAATGAGGGCTCTTTTTTGGTTCCATATGAACTTTAAAGTAGTTTTTTCCAATTCTGTGAAGAAAGTCATTGGTAGCTTGATGGGGATGGCATTGAATCTATAAATTACCTTGGGCAGTACGCCCATTTTCACGATACTGATTCTTCCTATGCATGAGCATGGAATGTTCTTCCATTTGTTTGTATCCTCTTTTATTTCATTGATCAGTGGCTTGTAGTTCTCCTTGAAGAGGTCCTTCACATCCCTTGTAAGTTGGATTCCTAGGTATTTTATTCTCTTTGAAGCAATTGTGAATGGGAGTTCACTCATGATTTGGGTCTCTGTTATTGGTGTATAAGAATGCTTGTGATTTTTGTACATTGATTTTGTATCCTGAGACTTTGCTGAAGTTGCTTATCAGCTTAAGGAGTTTTTGGGCTGAGAAGATGGGGTTTTCTAGATATACAATCTTGTCATCTGCAAACAGGGACAATTCGACTTCCTCTTTTCCTAATTGAATGCCCTTTATTTCCTTCTCCTGCCTGACTGCCCTGGCCAGAACTTCCAACACTATGTTGAATAGGAGTGGTGAGAGAGGGCATCCCTGTCTTGTGCCAGTTTTCAAAGGGAATGCTTCCAGTTTTTGTCCATTCAGTATGATATTGGCTGTGGGTTTGTCATAGATAGATTTTATTATTTTGAGATATGTCCCATCAATACCTAATTTGTTGAGAGTTTTTAGCATGAAAGGTTGTTGAATTTTGTCAAAGGCCTTTTCTGCATCTATTGAGATAATCATGTGGTTTTTGTCTTTGGTTCTGTTTATATGCTGGATTACGATTATTGATTTTCATATGTTGAACCAGCCTTGCATCCCAGGGATGAAGCCCACTTGATCATGGTGCATAAGCTTTTTGATGTGTTGCTGGATTTGGTTTGCCAATATTTTATTGAGGATTTTTGCATCAATGTTCATAAAGGGTATTGATCTAAAATTCTCTTTTTTTGTTGTGTCTCTGCCAGGTTTTGTTATCGGGGTGATGCTGGCCTCATAAAATGAGTTAGAGAGGATTCCCTCTTTTTCTATTGATTGGAATAGTTTCAGAAGGAATGGTACCAACTCTTCCTTGTACCTCTGGTAGAATTCAGCTTTGAATGCATCTGGTCCTGGACTTTTTTTGGTTGGTAAGCTATTAATTGTTGCCTCTATTTCAGAGCCTGTTATTGGTCTATTCAGAGATTCAACTTCTTCCTTGTTTAGTCTTGGGAGTGGGTATGTGTCGAGGAATTTATCCATTTCTTCTAGATTTTCTACTCTATTTGCATAGAGGTGTTTATAGTATTCTCTGATGGTAGTTTTTATATCTGTGGGATCAGTGGTGATATCCCCTTTGTTATTTTTTATTGCATCTATTTGATTCTTCTCTCTTTTCTTCTTTATTAGTCTTGCTAGCAGTCTATCAATTTTGTTGATCTTTCCAAAAAAACAGCTCATTGATTTTTTGAAGGGTTTTTTGTGTCTCTATTTCCTTGAGTTCTGGTCTGATGTATTTCTTGCCTTCTGCTAGCTTTTGAATGTGTTTGCTCTTGCTTTTCTAGTTCTTTTAATTGTGATGCTAGGGTGTCAATTTTGGATCTTTCCTACTTTCTCTTGTGGGCTTTTAGTGCTATAAATTTCCCTCTACACACTGCTTTGAATGTTTTCCAGAGATTCTGGTATGTTGTGTCTTTGTTCTCATTGGTTTCAAAGAACATCTTTATTTCTGCCTTCATTTCATTATGTACCCAATAGTCATTCAGGAGCAGGTTGTTCAGTTTCCATGTAGTTGTGCTGTTTCAAGTGAGTTTCTTAACCTTGAGTTCTAGGTTGATTGCACTGTGGTCTGAGAGACAGTTTGTTATAAATTCTGTTCTTTTACATTTGCGGAGGAGTGCTTTACTTCCAACCATGTGGTCAGTTTTCGAATAGGTGTGGTGTGGTGCTGAATAGATTGTATATTCTGTTGATTTGGGGTGGAGAGTTCTGTAGATGTCTATTAGTTCCACTTTTTGCCGAGCTGAGTTCAATTCCTGGATATCCTTGTTAACTTTCTGTCTCATTGATCTGTCTAATGTTGACAGTGGGGTGTTAACGTCTCCCATTATTATTGTGTGGGAGTCTAAGTCCCTTTGTAGGTCACTAAGGACTTGCTTTATGAAGCAATCTGTGTGCTCCTGTAATGGGTGCATATATTTTTAGGATAGTTATCTCTTCTTGTTGAATTGATCCCTTTACCATTATGCAATGGCCTTCTTTGTCTCTTTTGATCTTTGTTAGTTTAAAGTCTGTTTTATCTGAGACTAGGATTGCAACCCCTGCCTTCTTTTGTTTTCCATTTGCTTGGTAGATCTTCTTCCATCCTTTTATTTTGAGCCTATTTGTGTCTCTGCATCTCTGCACATGAGATGGGTTTCCTGAATACAGCACACTGATGGGTCTTGACTCTTTATCCAATTTTCCAGTCTGTGCCTTTTAATTGGAGCATTTAGCCCATTTACATTTAAGATTATTATTATTATGTGTGAATTTGATCCTGTCATTATGATTTTAGCTGGTTATTTTGCTCGTTAGTTGATGCAGTTTATTCCTAGCCTCGATGGTCTTTTCAATTGGGCATGTTTTTGCAGTGGCTGGTACCGGTTGTTCCATTCCATGTGTAGTGCTTCCTTCAGGAGCTCTTTTAGGGCAGGCCTGGTGGTGACAAAATCTCTCAGCATTTGCTTCTCTGTAAAGTATTTTATTTCTCCTTCACTTATGAAGCTTAGTTTGGCTGGATATGAAATTCTGGGTTGAAAAGTCTTTTCTTTAACAGTGTTGAATATTGGCCCTCACTCTCTTCTGGTTTGTAGAGTTTCTGCCGAGAGATCAGCTGTTAGTCTTATGGGCTTCCCTTTGTGGGTAACCCAACCTTTCTCTCTGGCTGCCCTTAACATTTTTTCCTTCATTTCAACTTTGGTGAATCTGACAATTATATGTCTTGAAGTTGCTCTTCTCAAGGAGTATCTGTGTGACATTCTCTGTATTTCCTGAATTTGAATGTTGGCCTGCCTTGCCAGGTTGGGGAAGTTCTCCTGAATAATATCCTACAGAGTGTTTTCCAACTTGGTTCCATTCTCCCTGTGACTTTCAGGTACACGAAGTAGATGTAGATTTGGTCTTTTCATATAGTCCCATATTTCTTGGAGGCTTTGTTCATTTCATTTTATTCTTTTGTCTCTAAACTTCTCTTCACGCTTCATTTCATTCATTTCGTCTTCCATTGCTGATACCCTTTCTTCCCGTTGATCGCTTTGGTTGCTGAGGCTTGTGCATTCATCACGTAGTTCTTGTGCCATGGGTTTCAGCCCCATCAGGTCGTTTAAGGACTTCTCTGCATTGGTTATTCTAGTTATCCATTTGTCTAATTTTTTTTTCAAAGTTTTTAACTTCTTTGCTATTGGTTCAAACTTCCTCCTTTAGCTCGGAATAGTTTGATCTTCTGAAGCCTTCCTCTCTCAACTAGTCAAAGTCATTCTCCGTCCAGCTTTGTTCCATTGCCGGTGAGTAGCGTGTTCCTTTGGAGGAGGAGAGGCGCTCTGATTTTTAGAGTTTCCGGTTTTTCTGCTCTGTTTTTTTCCCTTCTTTGTGATTTTATCTACCTTTGGTCTTTGATGATTCTGATGTACAGATGGGTTTTTGGTGTGGATGTCCTTTCTCTTTGTTAGTTTTCCTTCTAACAATCAGGACCCTCAGCTGCAGGTCTGTTGGAGTTTACTGGAGGTCCACTCTAGACCCTGTTTGCCTGTGTATCAGCAGCAGTGGCTGCAGAACAGCAGATATTGGTGAACCGCAAATGCTGCTGCCTGATCATTCCTCTGGAAGATTTGTCTCAGACGAGTACCCAGCCATGTGAGGTGTCAGTCCACCCCTACTGGGGGTGCCTCCCAGTTAGGCTACTTGGAGGTCAGGGACCCACTTAAGGAGGCAGTCTGCCCATTCTCAGATCTCAAGCTGCGTGCTGGGAGAACCACTACTCTCTTCAAAGCTGTCAGACAGGGACATTTAAGTCTGCAGAGGTTACTGCTGTCTTTTGTTTGTCTGTGCCCTGCCCCTAGAGGTGGAGCCTACAGAGGCAAGCAGGCCTCCTTGAGCTGTGGTGGGCTCCACCCAGTTCGAGCTTCCTGGCCGCTTTGTTTACCTGCTCAAGCCTGAGCAATGGCGGGCACCCCTCCCCCAGCCTCGCTGTTGCCTTGCAGTTTGATCTCAGACTGCTGTGCTAGCCATGAGTGAGGCTCCGTGGGTGTAGGACCCTTCGAGCTAGGTGCGGGATATAATCTCCTGGTGTGCCGTCTTTTAAGCCCATTGGAAAAGCGCAGTATTAGGGTGGGAGTGACCCGATTTTCCAGGTGCCATCCGTCACCCCTTTCTTTGACTAGGAAAGGGAATTCCCTGACCCCTTGCACTTCCCGGGTGAGGTGATGCCTTGCCCTGCTACTGCTCATGCATGGTGTGCTACGCCCACTGTCTGGCACTCCGCAGTGAGATGAACCCGGTACCTGAGTTGGAAATGCAGAAATCACCCGTCTTCTACGTTGCTCACGCTGGGAGCTGTAGACTGGAGCTGATCCTATTTGGCCATCTTGGCTCTACCACTCCAAGCTATATCTTTTTTAGTGGGCACCCCAGACCCAGTAACCCTGTGGTTCTTGCAGACTCTCAGAAGCACCACCTTGACGGTCTTAGACAAGATCCAAGAGAATTTTCTGGACTACCAGGAAGAGACTCTTGCTCTCTTCTTTTACTTTCTCCCAAACATACAGAGTTTACCTCTCTGTTCTGAGTTACCTGAAGCTTGGGGTGCAGTGACACAAGAACCCCTGTGGCCACCATCACTATGATTGTGCTGGGTCAGACTTGAAGTCACCATAGAGCTGGGTGTCACTCACACAAAGCCTGCTGTAACCACTCCTTGGCTACTGTCTAGGTTTGCTCAAGGCCCTAGGGCTCTATAGACAGCAGGTGGCAAAGCCAGCCAGGCCTATGTCCTTCCCCTCAGGGCACTGAGGTCCCTCAGGCCCCAGATGGGTCCAGTAATGCTGTCCAGGAGTCAGGGTAAGGTGTTAAAAACCTTAGAAGTCTACCTGGTGTACTATTATATTAGGGCTGATTTCACACTCAAGCCACAAGCCACAGTCCTTCCCACTCTTCCCTCCCTGTTCCAAAGGCAGAAGAACATAACCCATAGCCACCACCACCCCTAGCCATGAGTACTGCCAGGCTTCCACAAATGCTCCCTTAAGGCCCAAAGTCTCTTATATCAGTTTGTGGTGAATGTTGCCTGGGCAGGGACTCACCCTTCAGAGCAGTGGGCACCCCTCTAGCCCAGGGCAGGCACAGAAATGTCACCCAAGAGTCAACCCCTGGAATCAGGGATCCCTTAAGCCCACTTGGTGCTCTGCCCACCTGGGGTGGTTTTGGTACCTAAGATGCAAGACAAGTCGCCTTTACTTTTGCCTCTGCTTTTCTCAACCAGAAGGAGTTTTGCCCTGTAGCCAGCACAGCTGGTAATTTGCTGAGTCTCCCCTGAAACCAGCAAGTCTCAGTGGCTCATCAAGGCCCTAGATGTAGTACCTACATATCACTGCTGGTTATTCAGGGCCCACTGGCTCTTCAGTTAGCAGGTGATGAATTCTGCCAGGACTGGGTCCTTTCCTTCAAGGCAGCCAGTTCTCTTCTGGCCCAGGGTATGTCTAGAAATGTCGTCTGGGAGCTAGGGCCTGGAATGGGGGCCTCAAGGCTCTGACCAGTGCCCTATCCTGCTGTGGCTCAGCTGGTATTCAAGGTGCAAGAAAAGTCCTTCCCACTCTTCTCTTTTTTCCTTAAGCAGAAGAGTCTCTTTTGGAGCCACAAGCTATGCATCTTCAGGTTAGGGGAATGGTGATGTCAGTACTCCTTTGGCTGCTGCAGATGGTGTCTCAGTAGATTGTGTGCCCCCAAGTCCACCTCCTCTGGACCTAGTTCAGTCCTAGGACGTGCCTATGAGTCACAGCTTTTGTGGGGGAGGCTGCCTTTCAAGTTTACTTGGAGACACAGAGTGGCTGCAGCTCTTGGTGGTGAGGTTTGCAGGCATTCAAGTGGAGACTGCAGAGATGGGAGATTCCCCTCTGGCTAGGGCTGGTTTAAATGCTCACTCTGTGGACAGGTGTCAGCTGCGATTGGTTGGGTTTTCCTTTCTGCTTTAACAGGGCAGCACTGAGTTTGATGCCTCACAATTGCTGTGTTCTCCCTCCCCCAGCACCCAGAGATACACTCCACAACACACAGCTACTCCTTGGGTTGGGGAGAGGTGGCATCTGCAATTCAGGAACTGTTTTTTTTTTTTTTTTTTGAGACAGTGTCTTGCTCTGTCTCTCAGGCTGGAGTGCAGTGGCACAATCTCGGCTCACTGCAACTTCTCCCTCCTGGGTTCAAGTGATTTTCCTGTCTCAGCCTTCTGAGAAGCTGGGATTACAGGCATGTGCCAAAACGCCTGGCTAATTTTGTATTTTTAGTAGAGACAGGGTTTCACCATGCTGGCCAGGCTGATCTTGAACTCCTGACCTCAGGAGATCCGCTTGCCTCAGCCTCCCAAAGTGCTGGGATTACAAGTGTGAGCCACCGCTCCTGCCCAGGACTGCTTTTTCAATCTCTTCAGTGCCTCTTTCAGCGATGCGAAGTTAAAACTAGGTACTATGAGTGCTTACCTCTTTTTTCTTTCTTATGAAGGTGTTTTTTCATATAGATAGCTGTTAACTTGGTGTCCTTGCTCGGGGAAACAATAGGTAGAGCTTTCTATTTGGCTATCTTGCTCTGCCTCTCAGCCCTTTTCAATTAGGACTTCAACATGCTACAAACCAGATGTGAAAATGTACGGTTCAGTTCCTTACCACCTCCTTTCAGGCACACTGAAAAGACTCCATTTCTCTTTAAAGGTAGCTAAGAAATCCTGATGTGTGTGTGGTAGAACTCCAGCTGTTTGGAAGGTAATGGGCTCACTGCTTCATATAAGGGAGATAAGGGAAAATAAATGTCATTGCTTGTCAAGTGCCTAATTTCTTTATGCATATGGAAGTTCCACAGTTGCACGAACTTTGTCTTGTTTGTTGCTTTATCTTCATTGCTCAGCCAATAGTCTGTAACAAAATAGGTAGTTGAAGAAATTATTCATGTGGTGCCTCTCTGGTAAAAATCTCATTAGTGATTTGCATTTCTCTGATGGCCAGTGATGAAGAGCATTTCTTCATGTGTTTTTTGGCTGCATAAATGTCTTCTTTTGAGAAGTGTCTGTTCATGTCCTCTGCCCACTTTTTGATGGGGTTGTTTGTTTTTTTCTTGTAAATTTGTTTGAGTTCATTGTAGATTCTGGATATTAGCCCTTTGTCAGATGAGTAGGTTGCAAAAATTTTCTCCCATTGTGTAGGTTGCCTGTTCACTCTGATGATAGTTTCTTTTGCTGTGCAGAAGCTCTTTAGTTTAATGAGATCCCATTTGTCGATTTTGGCTTTTGTTGCCATTGCTTTTGGTGTTTTAGACATGAAGTCCTTGCCCATGCCTATGTCCTGAATGGTATTGCCTAGGTTTTCTTGTAGGATTTTAATGGTTTTAGGTCTAACATATAAGTCTTTAATCCATCTTGAATTAATTTTTGTATAAGGTGTAAGGAAGGGATCCAGTTTCAGCTTTCTACATATGGCTAGCCAGTTTTCCCAGCACCATTTATTAAATAGGGAATCCTTTCCCCATTTCTTGTTTTTGTCAGGTTTGTCAAAGATCAGATAGTTGTAGCTATGCGGCATCATTTCTGAGGGCTCTGTTCTGTTCCATTGATCTATGTCTCTGTTGTGGTACCAGTACCATGCTGTTTTGGTTACTGTAGCCTTGTAGTATAGTTTAAAGTCAGGTAGCGTGATGCCTCCAGCTTTGTTCTTTTGTCCAACAACGATAGACTGGATTAAGAAAATGTGGCACATATACACCATGGAATACTATGCAGCCATAAAAAATGATGAGTTTGTGTCCTTTGTAGGGACATGGATGAAACTGGAAACCATCATTCTCAGTAAACTATCGCAAGGACAAAAAACCAAACACCGCATGTTCTCACTCATAGGTGGGAATTGAACAATGAGAACTCATGGACACAGGAAGGGGAACATCACGCTCCGGGGACTGTTGTGGGGTGGGGGGAGGGGGGAGGGACAGCATTAGGAGATACACCTAATGCTAAATGACGAGTTAATGGGTGCAGGAAATCAACATGGCACATGGATACATATGTAACAAACCTGCACATTGAGCACATGTACCCTAAAACCCTAAAGTATAAAAAAATAAAAAAAAAAGATTTAGAGAGCTTTCCCATTTTGTTTACAGTGATCCTAAGAAAAATGTATAAATGTCAGTTAATTAGAAGACCACACAAACCTATACTTTTATATCTCCTGGGCTGTATCAATTTAAATGTTGTTTCATGTATTATCTATTTGAATTTAATAAACAAAAATGCATAAAGGTAACTTATTTTTCCTGTTGTTACCACTGAGTCAACATCCAAATTATACTTTTCTGATAAAATTCTCAAACAAGTCAAAAAAAAAAAATCTCATTAGTGAGCACAACAAAAACAACAAACAACAACAAACAAGTTGTTAATACTTGTTCATTAGAATGCCAGTAATGAGACTTGGAAAATTGATGTGACATGTGTAGCTGGCTTCCTTAACAGAACTCATAAATTCAACGTAACCAACAATCTACTGGGCTCTTAATTCATAAGTTCAGTGAAACCATTTTGTATAACTAAAATGCTTCCAAAGAAGAACACCATTAAAAATACATATTCTTGAAGATTTATATCTGTGAAGTAGAGTAAAAACATATTATTTAGAGACTATGACAGTATAAATATAAGAAGATAAGTAAGATGCATGACAATGTGTCATGTCATGAAATGTTTAAACCTCCACATGGTGCAGAGATGGGTAGAGATTTATATACTGGCAGAACTGCACTGATGCCATTGACATGCATCATTGGAGAGTGACTGCAACTATAAAATAGATATTGATAACTAGAACAACCCAGTATGTTTCACACTAAGGTGAAAAAAAATTCAAGAGGATGTTAAGTCACACGATACATTTTTGAATATACAGGAAAAACAATCATACTCTGGTGAAGCCTAGTAGACTAAAGGCATTATACATAGCTAATGACTGGTAATAACCTGGACATAACTCTTCATTTTGCCCTAAGCCCACAGTTACTATGAACTCAATACCAGTCCTTTTACCTTGAAAATAAAAGAGATTATTAATATATCACTTCTTTCTATTAATAGTCATGGCATTATTTGACTCTAACATGGAGAATTTCAAAGTAGACCTAAACAACAAAATGTAGATGGATTTTGCTTTTTTTTTTGGATATACGGTCTCTATGTTTGGGGTGCAGGGGTGATTTATAGGCTGCTTAACTTACTAACAGTGGCTTCAAGTGTCTATATAAACCTTGATGAAATACAACTTTGGAAATACTGACCGTAGCAATTCTGGATGAATGCAGTCACCATATACCTTCCTTATAACACACAGAAACACACATCTCTCCTGAAAACTTCTTTTCCTGTTTTTAAAACTGTGTAAGTTGCCCTTTTCACAGAATAAAAATATAGTTTATATGAAACAATTTCTGGTTGAAAGTTTTAAAATATTATTTGATCATTTACTGATGCAATGCCCAGCAATGAATTCAATGTTTTTTTCTTTCTTGTTTTTTTCTTCACTGAGCTATTTACACACACCTAAATTGGTGTTTTAGAAAAAAGGAAACACAATTAAACAATTTTTTTAAATGCCCATCAGATCTTGTGCAACAGGTTTAATTCCTTAAATAACCTATATGTTTTGGATGGACTTCTATCAGATTTTTATTCCAAACAGACTTCTGTGTAAAAGCACTTCTAGTGCTAAATGGTTGACTCACATTCCAATAGAATGTGCCTACACTGGTAACCACCACTACATGCAGTACTCAGTTAAGATAAAATGAGCATATACTCATAGGAGAAAGGAAAGAAAGAAAAGCACCACTTGGGAAGTTGAACAATTAGAATACATGGACACAGGGAGGGGAACATAACACATGGGGGCCTGTCGGGGAGTGGGGGACAAGGGGAGGGAGAGCATTAGGACAAATACTTCATGCATGCAGGGCTTAAAACCTAGATGACGGGTTGATAGGTGCAGCAAAGCACCATGATACGTATATACATATGTAACAAACCTGCACGTTCTGCACATGGATCCCAGAACTTAAAGTCAAATAAAACAATAAATAAAAAAAGCACCACTTCTTTCACAAGACAATGACATCATCGGTCAGTGAGAAGAGCCAACATTTCATTTTTCCATCTTTACCATATGTTTGTAAGGCATTAAAGAAAAAGCATAAAACTAGCAGACATAATTTAATGATTAAAATACTGGGCTTTAGATTCAACCAGAATAAATTTGTATCCAGATTCTTCCCCTTTATCTCAGGACCCATTTAGGTACTATACCTCCATTTCTATATCTGCAAATTAGATAATGCTAGTACCTGACTCTTATATTGTGAGTGTTAAATGAGATAATATATCAAACACATAATTTGGCACAGTTCATGACACATAATATTCCTAAAAGATATATCTTAATCTTAGTAGACTTTATGTCATTAACTAGCACTATAATATTTAACTGGTTGGTTACAAAACAGACAGATTAATGAACCTCATTTTTGGCCAGAGTCTACATTAAGAATTTCATCTGGATTAAATTAACATAAAATTGAATTTGCAACATAAACACAATTTCTCCTTTTATTTTTCATAGGGAAAAAATTAAGTCACAAAGAGATTGAATAATTGACACTAGATGACAGGTCAGGTATGACTGATATCGCAAATTTGAATCAAGGCTATAAGTTAGAGTACACACATTTGCCACCACATTCCTCACTTATTAAAATATAGACAAGGGAAAAGAATACAGGAGGAAGTGATTCCTACCAAGAAGATAGAAGAGAAAAAGAAGAGGACAGAAACTTCTTGAAACTCTGTTCTGCATGTGTTTAACCCTATGATAATTGTTTGAAGGGTATGGTTCATTTGTTTTTCACTAAAATTTTTAAGAAGCCATTACATCTATTTTTAATTATAAGATAATATGAAATATGTGGAAAACATACAGAGGATAATTTTTAAAAGACCCACGTCAAGAAAGAACACATTGCCAACAGAATGAAAATTTCCTGACAATCTGATGAATACACTCCTTTCCCTCATACCTTGTTACAAGTAACGAATATTCAGAATGTAGGGTTTCTATATCAATCAAGTTTTTATACTTTTCATATATATGTTTATCCCAAACAATATAAAGCAATGTTTAGTTTAATTTCCATATGCAGTATTGTAATTCATGCATTCTTTATAAAATTGCTTTTTCTTTTTTTTCTAGTTTATTTTTTTATTTTATTATTATACTTTAGGTTTTAGGGTAAATGTGCACAATGTGCAGGTTTGTTACATATGTGTCCATGTGCCATGTTGGTTTGCTGCATCCATTAACTCGTCATTTAGCATTAGGTATATCTCCTAATGTTGTCCCTCCCCCTACCCCACCCCACAACAGTCCCCAGAGTGTGATGTTCCCCTTCCTGTGTCCATGAGTTCTCATTGTTCAATTCCCACCTATGAGAACATGCGGTGTTTGGTTTTTTGTCCTTGTGATAGTTTACTGAGAATGATGTTTTCCAGTTTCATCCATGTCCCTACAAAGGACATGAACTCATCATTTTTTATGGCTGCATAGTATTCCATGGTGTATATGTGCCACATTTTCTTAATTCTGTCTATCCTTGTTGGACATTTGGGTTGGTTCCAAGTCTTTGCTATTGTGAATACTGCCGCAATAAACATACGTGTGCATGTGTCTTTATAGCAGCATGATTTATAGTCCTTTGGGTATATACCCAGTAATGGGATGGCTGGGTCAAATGGTATTTCTAGTTCTAGATCCCTGAGGAATCACCACACTGACTTCCACAATGGTTGAACTAGTTTACAGTCCCACCAACAGTGTAAAAGTGTTCCTATTTCTCCACATCCTCCCCAGCACCTGTTGTTTCCTGACTTTTTAATGATGGCCATTCTAACTGGTGTGAGATGGTATCTCATTGTGGTTTTGATTTGCATTTCTCTGATGGCCAGTGATGATGAGCATTTTTTCATGTGTTTTTTGGCTGCATAAATGCCTTCTTTTGAGAAGTGTCTGTTCATGTCCTTTGCCCACTTTTTGATGGGGTTGTTTGTTTTTTTCTTGTAAATTTGTTTGAGTTCATTGTAGATTCTGGATATTAGCCCTTTGTCAGATGAGTAGGTTGCAAAAATTTTCTCCCATTCTGTAGGTTGCCTGTTCACTCTGATGGTAGTTTCTTTTGCTGTGCAGAAGCTCTTGAGTTTAATGAGATCCCATTTGTCGATTTTGGCTTTTGTTGCCATTGCTTTTGGTGTTTTAGACATGAAGTCCTTGTGCATGCCTATGTCCTGAATGGTATTGCCTAGGTTGTCTTCTAGGGTTTTTATGGTTTTAGGTCTAACATTTAAGTCTTTAATCCATCTTGAATTAATTTTTGTATAAGGTTTAAGGAAGGGATCCAGTTTCAGCTTTCTACATATGGCTAGCCAGTTTTCCCAGCACCATTTATTAAATAGGGAATCCTTTCCCTATTGCTTGTTTTTGTCAGGTTTTTCAAAGATCAGATAGTTGTAGATATGTGGCATTATTTCTGAGGGCTCTGTTCTGTTCCATTGATCTATGTCTCTGTTGTGGTACCAGTACCATGCTGTTTTGGTTACTGTTGCCTTGTAGTATAGTTTGAAGTCAGGTAGTGTGATGCCTCCAGCTTTGTTCTTTTGGCTTAGGATTGACTTGGCGATGCGGGTGCTCTTTTTTGGTTCCATATGAATTTTAAAGTAGTTTTTTCCAATTCTGTGAAGAAAGTCATTGGTAGCTTGATGGGGATGGCATTGAATCTATAAATTACCTTGGGCAGTATGGCCATTTTCACGATATTGATTCTTCCAACCCATGAGCATGGAATGTTTTTCCATTTGTTTGTATCCTCTTTCATTTCATGGAGCAGTGGTTTGTAGTTCTCCTTGAAGAGGTCCTTCACATCCCTGGTAAGTTGGATTCCTAGGTATTTTATTCTCTTTGAAGCAACTGTGAATGGGAGTTCACTCATGATTTGGCTCTCTGTTTGTCTGTGATTGGTGTACAAGAATGCTTGTGATTTTTGTACATTGATTTCGTATCCTGAGACTTGGCTGAAGTTGCTTATCAGCTTAAGGAGATTTTGGGCTGAGACAATGGGGTTTTCTAGATATACAATCATGTCATCTGCAAACAGGGACAATTTGACTTCCTTTCTTCCTAATTGAATACCCTTTATTTCCTTCTCCTGCCTGATTGCCCTGGCCAGAAATTCCAGCACTGTGTTGAATAGGAGTGGTGAGAGAGGGCATCCCTGTCTTGTGCCAGTTTTCAAAGGGAATGCTTCCAGTTTTTGCCCATTCAGTATGATATTTGCTGTGGATTTGTCATAGATAGATTTTATTATTTTGAGATACGTCCCATCAATACCTAATTTATTGAGAGTTTTTAGCATGAGGGGTTGTTGAATTTTGTCAAAGGCCTTTTCTGCATCTATTGAGATAATCATGTGGTTTTTGTCTTTGGTTCTGTTTATATGCTGGATTAAATTTATTGATTTGCGTATGTTGAACCAGCCTTGCATCCCTGGGATGAAGCCCACTTGATCATGGTGCATAAGCTTTTTGATGTGCTGCTGGATTTGGTTTGCCAGTATTTTATTGAGGATTTTTGCATCAATGTTCATCAAGGTTATTGGTCTGAAATTCTCTTTTTTGGTTATGCCTCTGCCAGGCTTTGGTATCAGGACGATGCTGGCCTCATAAAATGTGTTAGGGAGGATTCCCTCCTTTTCTATTGATTGGAATAGTTTCAGAAGGAATGATACCAGTTCCTCTTTGTACCTCTGGTAGAATTCGGCTATGAATCCATCAGGTCCTGGATTCTTTTTGGTTGGTAAGCTGTTGATGATTGCCACAATTTCGTAGCCTGTTATTGATCTATTCAGAGACTCAACTTCTTCCTGGTTTAGTCTTGGGAGGGTGTATTTGTCGAGGAATTTATCCATTTCTTCTAGATTTTATAGTTTATGTGCGTAGAGGTGTTTGTAGTATTCTCTGATGGTAGATTGTATTTCTGTGGGATCAGTGGTGATATCCACTTTTTCATTTTTTATTGCATCTATTTGATTCTTCTTTCTTTTCTTCTTTATTAGTCTTGCTAGTGGTCTATCAGTTTTGTTGATCTTTTCAAAAAACCAGCTCCTGGATTCATTAATTTTTTGAAGGGTTTTTTGTGTCTCTATTTCCTTCAGTTCTGCTCTGATTTTAGTTATTTCTTGCCTTCTGCTAGCTTTTGAATGTGTTTGCTCTTGCTTTTCTAGTTATTTTAATTGTGATGTTAGGGTGTCAATTTTGGATCTTTCCTGCTTTCTCTTGTGGGCATTTAGTGCTATAAATTTCCCTCTGCACACTGCTTTGAATGTGTCCCAGAGATTCTGGTATGTTGTGTCTTTGTTCTCGTTGGTTTCAAAGAACATCTTTATTTCTGCCTCCATTTCATTATGTACCCAATAGTCATTCAGGAGCAGGTTGTTCAGTTTCCATGTAGTTTAGTGGTTTTGAGTGAGTTTCTTAATCCTGAGTTCTAGTTTGATTGCACTGTGGTCTGAGAGACAGTTTGTTATAATTTCTGTTCTTTTACATTGCTGAGGAGAGCTTTACTTCCAACTATGTGGTCAATTTTGGAATAGGTGTGGTGTGGTGCTGAAAAAAATGTAATCTGTTGATTTGGGATGGAGAGTTCTGTAGATGTCTATTAGGTCCACTTTGTGCAGAGCTGAGTTCAATTCCTGGATATCCTTGTTAACTTTCTGTCTCATTGATCTGTCTAATGTTGACAGTGGGGTGTTAAAATCTCCCATTATTATTGTGTGGGAGTTTAAGTCCCTTTTTAGGTCACTCAGGACTTGCTTTATGAATCTGGGTGCTCCTGTGTTGGGTGCATATATATTTAGGATAGTTAGCTCTTCTTGTTGAATTGATCCCTTTACCATTATGTAATGGCCTTCTTTGTTTCTTTTGATCTTTGTTGGTTTAAAGTCTGTTTTATCAGAGACTAGGATTGCAACTCCTGCCTTTTTTTGTTTTCCATTTGCTTGATCGATCTTCCTCCATCCCTTTATTTTGAGTCTATGTGTGTCTCTGCATGTGAGATGCGTTTCCTGAATACAGCACACTGATGGGTCTTGACTCCTTATCCAGTTTGCTAGTCTGTGTCTTTTAATTGGAGCATTTAGCCCATTTACATTTAAAGTTAATATTGTTATGTGTGAATTTGATCCTGTCATTATGATGTTAGCTGGTTATTTTGCTCGTTAGTTGATGCAGTTTCTTCCTAGCCTCGATGGTCTTTACAATTTGGCATGTTTTTGCAGTGGCTGGTACCAGTTGTTCCTTTCCATGTTTAGTGCTTCCTTCAGGAGCTGTTTTAGGGCAGGCCTGGTGGTGACAAAATCACTTGGCATTTGCTTGTCTGTAAAGTATTTTATTTCTCCTTCACTTATGAATCTTAGTTTGGCTGAATATGAAATTCTGGATTGAAAATTCTTTTCTGTAAAATGTTGAATATCGGCCCCCACTCTCTTCTGGCTTGTAGAGTTTCTGCTGAGAGATCAGCTGTTAATCTGATGGGCTTCCCTTTGTGGGTAACCCGACCTTTCTCTCTGGCCACCCTTAACATTTTTTCCTTCATTTCAACTTTGGTGAATCTGACAATTATGTGTCTTGGAGTTGCTTTTCTCGAGGAGTGTCTTTGTGGCATTCTCTGTATTTCCTGAATCTGAATGTTGGCCTGCCTTGCTAGATTGGGGAAGTTCTCCTGGATAATATCTTGCAGAGTGTTTTCCAGCTTGGTTCCATTCTCCCCGTCATTTTCAGGTACACCTGTTAGACGTAGGTTTGGTCTTTTCACATAGTCCCGAATTTCTTGGAGGCTTTGTTCATTTCTTTTTATTCTTTTTTCTCTAAACTTCCCTTCTTGCTTCATTTCATTCATTTCATCTTCCATCACTGATACTCTTTCTTCCAGTTGATTGCATTGGCTACCAAGGCTTCTGCAATCTTTGCGTAGTTCTCGAAACTTGGCTTTCAGCTCCATCAGCTGCTTTAAGCCCTTCTCTTCATTGTTATTCTAGTTATCCATTTGTCTAATATTTTTTCAAAGTTTTTAACTTCTTTGCTATTGTTTTGAATTTCCTCCTGTAGCTCGGAGTAGTTTGATCGTCTGAAGCCTTCTTCTCTCAACTCGTCAAAGTCATTCTCTGTCCAGCTTTGTACTGTTGCTGGTGAGGGACTGCATTCCTTTGGAGGAGGAGAGGTGTGCTGCTTTTTAGTGTTTCCGGTTTTTCTGCTCTGTTTTTTCCCCATCTTTGTGGTTTTATCTACTTTTGGTCTTTGATGACGGTGATGTACAGATGGGTTTTTGGTGTGGATGTCCTTTCTGTTTGTTAGTTTTCCTTCTACCAGAGAGGACCCTCAGCTGCAGGTCTGTTGGAGTTTGCTAGATGTCCACTCCAGACCCTTTTCGGCTGGGTGTCGGCAGCAGTGGCTGCAGAACAGCGGATTTTCATGAGACCACAAATTCAGCTGTCTGATGGTTCCTCGGAAGTTTTGTCTCAGAGG
Organism: Symphalangus syndactylus; assembly: GCF_028878055.3. Lineage (NCBI taxonomy): Eukaryota > Metazoa > Chordata > Mammalia > Primates > Hylobatidae > Symphalangus > Symphalangus syndactylus. The sequence goes on from NC_072429.2 coordinate 41,981,906, forward strand.
AGTACCTGGCCGAGTGAGGTGTCAGTCTGTCCCTACTGGGTGGTGCCTCCCAGTTAGGCTGCTTGGGGGTCAGGGACCCACTTTAGGAGGCAGTCTGTCCATTCTCAGATCTCCAGCTGTGTGCTGGGAGAACCACTACTCTCTTCAAAGCTGTCAGACAGGGACATTTAAGTCTGCAGAGATTCCTGCTGAATTTTTGTTTGTCTGTGCCCTGCCCCCACAGGTGGAGCCTACAGAGGCAGGCAGGCCTCCTTGAGCTGTGGTGGGCTGCACCCAGTTCGAGCTTCCTGGCTGGTTTGTTTACCTAAGCAAGCCTGGGCAATGGCGGGCACCCCTCCCCCAGCCTCGCTGCTGCCTTGCAGTTTGATCTCAGACTGCTGTGCTAGCAATCAGCGAGACTCCATGGGCATAGGACCCTCTGAGCCAGTTGCGGAATGGCCGAATAGGAACAGCTCCAGTCTACAGCTCCCAGCGTGAGCGACACAGAAGACGGGTGATTTCTGCATTTCCATCTGAGGTACTGGGTTCATCTCAGTAGGGAGTGCCAAACAGTGGGTGCAGGACAGTCAGTGCAGGGCACTGTGCACGAGCCGAAGCAGGGCTAGGCATTGCCTTACTCGGGAAGCGCAAGGGGTCCGGGAGTTCCCTTTCCTAGTCAAAGAAAGGCGTAACAGAGGGCACCTGGAAAATCAGGTCAGTCCCACCCTAATACTGTGCTTTTCCAACTGGCTTGGAAAATTGCTTTTTCATTTAAATATATGCTACGATGTTCAACCATTTTTATATGAATAGCTGTAGTGCCTTCAGTTTTACAATTTGATATTATTCAGTTTCAATAAAACATCACATTTTATTTATCTATTCAATTTTAAGAAAACATCACAATTTGTTTAACTATTTTATCTTTTGAAGTTCTTTTTTTCCCCATACTACACTAGTGTTTCTCTAGATGTTTTCTGTATATTACTCAAGAGCCCAGGTGGAAATGTGCAGGACATTCTCTAGGGCATATATTGAAAACTTGAATCATGAGAATGAACGTTTCAACCATCTTAGTTATTGACAAAAATATTTCACTTCTTCAACTTAACTAGGTATTACTAAATTGTTCTCCAAAGCAGGTACACTAATTTATAAGGGTTTCTCTTATTCCACATACTCCAGCAATTGACGTTATCAAACTTTGACATGTTTGTAAACCTAATTGGCATGCATTAGAATTGAATTACATTTAAATGCCATTTCATATCTTACTAGTGAGATGAAATACAATTTTTAGGTTCATTTGGTGTTCAAGTTTTTCCCTCCTCTACACTTCTGTTCTTACATTTGTCAGTTCTTTTAATTAGGCTATTATGTTTTTCTTATCAACATGTTGGGGTGCTTCTTATTCTGGATTTTGCTTTTCTGTGAGTTATTTGTATTGTCCATGTCTTCTACCAGACTTTGAACTTTTAAATTAAAAAAAAGTTTTTGATAAACTTTTTATTCATAATATTCAAATACATAAATATTGTCTTTATCATTTGCACTCTTTGTGTCTTATTTTAAAGCCATTTCCTGCTAGAAGTCACACACATTTCCTAGATTTTCCAGATTTTTCTCTAAAAATTTTAAAGTTGATTTGTATACTTTGGTCTTTAGTCAACATAGAACTGATTTGTGGATAGGGTACAGGTTAGGAATCCTATGTTGTTTACTTCCACATGTGTTTTAAACTATTAAACCACCCAAAGTGAGACCAGGGCAGTAAGTCAAGCCAAATTTAGGAGAACATCAGATTTATGAGGCTTATCATGCCAAGGAGATTGCATTTTATCCCAAGGCCAATGAGGAACATCACTGCATGATGTAAACAGAATAGTGGTTTTCACCAGATTGGCAACAGAGAGAGTAACAAGGAGGCAGTTGTGTTGTGCAGGTGACAGATAACAGGGGTCCGACCCAGGAGATGATACAAAAATCATTATCATTGCTACAGCTTATGCTGGGAGTTACTAGGGTCTCTGTGGAGACTCAAACCTTGAAGACTTTGCCATCTTGTGTAAATATTTATCTGTACATCTGTCTTTTCCCCCCCAAAAAAAAAATGAATTTCAGGAGGACAGAAAAACATATGAACCATCTATGGGACGAGATTGTAGCATTAAAATTGCCTTTCCAATTATCTCTCTTTAGCCTGCTGTTCAAGCAGTTAAAGAAAAATAATCAAACCACACGGGGATAATTTGAGGAATTTAAGACAATGTCTACTATTGATGGGATATTAGGTAACTACAAATGACAGGACAGTTTCTTCAGACTAGTAACATCTGGAGACAATAACCATCCCTAGTTCTGAAAGGGCAAAAAGAAGTGTAATGGAACCCCGAGAATGAGAAGAGCTGAGAGGTTACCCCTTAGGAGTTGTGACTTTGATAATTTGCGAGTTTAGACAAGCCAAACTAAAAGAACTCTGCTATAAAGGATCTAGGGAATGGAAACTTTGATTTTATTCTCCTCCTCTCTTGAACACAGCCAATGCCCACTATGGTCAAACTCAATAGGAAGCTAGATGGGAAGGGAGCTTGCTGATGCCATCCACACGGATCATCCTTGGAGGTGCAGGGCAGGGTGAAGAAGTGTGGAAGGAGGTCTGGAGATGCTCAGAGCTGTGTCCTTCTCAAACTTTACAATATAAGTAGAAACTGTATACTTATAATGCAAATACAATCAAAGACTATGCTCCAGTTCTCCCTCCAGTCACATTCCTTCTTTTGAGTGCTAACCCCAACATTCAATACTGAAAGATTTCAATAAACATTTCTTTTATTATTATTATTATACTTTAAGTTTTAGGGTACATGTGCACAACATGCAGATTTGTTACATATGTATACATGTGCCATGTTGGTGTGCTGCACCCATTAACTCGTCATTTAACATTAGGTATATCTCCTAATGCTATCCCTCCCCTCTCCCCCAACCCCACAACAGGCCCCGGTGTGTGATGTTCCCCTTCCTGTGTCCATGTGTTCTCACTGTTCTATTCCCACCTATGAGTGAGAACATGCAGTGTTTGGTATTTTGTCCTTAAGATAGTTTGCTGAGAATGATGGTTTCCAGCTTCATCCATGTCCCTACAAAGGACATGAACTCATCATTTTTTATGGCTGCATAGTATTCCATGGTGTATATGTGCCACATTTTCTTAATCCAGTCTATCATTGTTGGACATTTGGGTTGGTTCCAAGTCTTTGCTATTGTGAATAGTGCTGCAATAAACATATGTGTGCATGTGTCTTTATAGCAGCATGATTTATAATCCTTTGGGTATATACCCAGTAATGGGATGGCTGGGTCAAATGGTATTTCTAGTTCTAGATCCCTGAGGAATCACCCCACTGACTTCCACAATGGTTTGAACTAGTTTACAATCTCACCAACAGTGTAAAACTGTTCCTGTTTCTCCACATCCTCTCCAACACCTGTTGTTTTCTAACTTTTTAATGATTGCCATTCTAACTGGTCTGAGATGGTATCTCATTGTGGTTTTGATTTGCATTTCTCTGATGGCCAGTGATGATGACATTTTTTCATTTGTCTTTTGGCTGCATAAATGTCTTCTTTTAAGAAGTGTCTGTTCATATCCTTTGCCCACTTTTTGATGGTGTTGTTTGCCTTTGAGTTCATTGTAGATTCTGGATATTAGCCCTTTTTCAGATGAGTAGATTGCAAAAATGTTCTCCCATTTTGTAGGTTGCCTGTTCACTCTGATGGTAGTTTCTTTTGCTGTGCAGCAGCTCTTTAGTTTAAAGAAATTGACAAATGGGATCTAATTAATCAATTTTTGTATCACAGTGACATAAAAATAGGTTTTGTATCCTTTATCTCATTTAGTTCTTTTAGTAACCCATTACTTAGATCATTTTTATTAATGTATTACAGATGAGGAAACTATAAGAGAAGAGAGAATACTAAGGAGAGTTACAGAAAGCCAAAAAGAGGCTAAATAACTTGGGAAGGCTGTAGACTTCACTCATGGGGATGAACCTAATCCAGGTCTTCAGATACAAAGGGAGCAATAGTATAATATTTCAACCGCTCTACCAGCAAATCAGAGCAGTGGCCTTAATACAGGGGGAGAAAACTACTCTGGGGTCTGTGTAATCTGATTTAATCCTCTCAAGTAGGCCACATGACTTCCAGGCTTCACTTCAGATGATAATTATATCCACTGTAGAGCTAACTTGTAAAGCAGAAAGTATAGCTTTACTTTGAAGAATTGGTTATTCTGAAAAAAAAAAAAAAAAAAAAAAAAAGAAGGTGGTAAATAAAGTTGAAGAGGCTGGTGCTAATTAAATTCAGAAAACATGTGGAATTTGCCTTAACCTGAATAAATAACAGGCATTTTTTTATCCTCATTTATCACAAAAATCCTGTCATCCAAATAAATAATAGATGACTAAGATGCAGAATATTCAAGGGTCTCTTCTCATATTTGAAAGATTAGGGTCATCACAACTGATAAATATTACAAATATGCCTATGAAGGAAAAGACAAATATTAAGATTGGAAATTGAGGAAATTAAAACTCCATATTAAGGGAAATAAAATACTGGAGTCTTTTTTCCCCTCAGATAAAGTAATTGTGAAATATGAAAGTTGGAGCAGGATATAACATGCAATTAGGCAATATGAGGAAAACAACTAATTCCAGGGGGAAAAAGTTAGATAAGTAAAATTAGGGCTTACAGACAAAACAACTAATTATAAAGAATTATTTGGAGGCTAAATGTATTCTTTTAAATAATATGCTTTCCAAGAAAAATTAGCATACTACAACGATAAGGATGCATTTTTTTTTTCTAAACAGAAGTTTTACTGAATAATCATCAGAAAGTAAGAACCAGAAAGTGTAGTAACAGGTATAGAGAAGATATAAGGTTAATGAAGGTTCCAGTACTGGCTTAAAGGCAAATATGTCTGTATTGTATTTTTGTATTATTGGTAGCAGTTTCTGTTAGGCCATGATTAAAGCAACAACAGAATGTTCACAGTTCCCTTCACTGGGTAGGTGTTTATTTCAGGAAAGACTTTGTTTTCACTATCCTTTGTTAAACACAGCCACTACATATTTTTTTCCTATTTTTTACTGCTTGCTTAATCCCTGTGTTTCCACACAGATAAATCTCATATAATTAGCTTGAGCTTTGGAAAATAGTGTTGCCTGGCACACATGAAATGAAGTTTTATGCCATGCCAGAGGAAGTTACAACCTGTTATGGGAATAGAAATGCTTTACTGGGAGTTCCTTGCCCATGGCCATACATGAAATGAAGAGAGAACAGAGGAAATTATTCGGCACTGAAAATTTTTCCCCAGCCCGACAAAAAGTATGATATTTTATTTTCATTCATTTTCCTTGATATCTCACTTCTAAAATTATAATTTTGGCTATACTGCAATCATATTAACAAAACTAATTGTAAGAAAAGTTTTTTAAAGAATTGGTCAAAATAGGTGATTTATTTATGTCTCTTCAGGACCTAGCACAGGGCCTGGCACACAGGGACAATTGTTTTATAAAAAAATGAAAGATAATAGTATCAACTCTCTGAGAGCATTCAATGATAATACTTCTATTTTTAACTTCTGGGTTCAGTATCCCAACATTGTATGTTTTTTTTTCATCCTCATTGTAGACTTGATCAGCTTCATGACCAAGCATAATTTCTAAGAGACAGAATAATAAGTTCAGAATATTGTGCAATAATAACTATGCACCTACATACATACACATACACAAGGTATCAATGAACCAGGCACCAACAAGCAGAACAAACATTTGGTCATTCAGCTCTTCCAAGTCATATAGAAAAAAATATTAGTAACAGGCTGTACTTTGCAATTCTCCATTATCTGGAAATTTGATATCAAAGATTATACAGCATAAAGTAAAAAGAGAAAACAAATTTTACAACAAAAGACATAATCTTAGCCTCAATTGTTTGATTACAAATTGATACAGTTTGACTCTGTGTCCATACCCAAATCTCATCTTGTAGCTCCCATAATTCTCATGTGTTGTGGGAGGGACCCAATGGGAGATGACTGAATCATGAGGGTGGGTCTTTCCCATGCTGTTCTAGTGATAGCGAATGGGTCTCACAAGATCTGATGGTTTTAAAAATGGGAGGTTCTCTGCACAAGCTCTCTGCCTGTCGCCATCCACCTAAGATGTGACTTGCTCCTTCTCACCTTCTGCCATGATTGTGAAGCTTCCTCAGACACGTGGAGCTGTGAGTTCTTGCTTAAACCTCTTTCCTTTGTAAATTGCTCAGTCTTGGGTATGTCTTTATCAGCAGCATGAAAACGGACTAATACACTAATGTTGTTTGGTTTACATTATATAGGTCAGTCATTTTCAAAGGGCGGTGCCCATCTCTGCAGCATCAGCATCACCTGGGAACTTTTTTTTTTATTACTTAAGTTTTAGGGTACATGTGCACAATGTGCAGGTTTGTTACATATGTATCCATGTGCCATGTTGGTGTGCTGCACCTATCAACTCGTCATTTAGCATTAGGTAGATCTCCTAATGCTGTCCCTCCCCCTTCGCCCCACCCCACAACAGTCCCCAGAGTGTGATGTTCCCATTCCTGTGCCCATGTGTTCTCATTGTTCAATTCCCACCTATGAGTGAGAACATGCGGTGTTTGGTTTTCTGTCCTTGTGACAGTTTACTGAGAATGATGGTTTCCAGTTTCATCCAAGTCCCTACAAAGGACATGAACTCATCATTTTTTATGGCTGCATAGTATTCCATGGTGTATATGTGCCACATTTTCTTAATCCAGTCTATCGTTGTTGGACATTTGGGCTGGTTCCAAGTCTTTGCTATTGTGAATAGTGCCGCAATAAACATACGTGTGCATGTGTCTTTATAGCAGCATGATTTATAGTCCTTTGGGTATATATCCAGTAATGGGATGGTTGGGTCAAATGGTATTTCTAGTTCTAGATCCCTGAGGAATCGCCACACTGACTTCCATAATGGTTGAACTAGTTTACAGTCCCACCAACAGTATAAAAGTGTTCCTATTTCTCCACATCCTCCCCAGCACCGCTGGTTTCCTGACTTTTTAATGATGGCCATTCTAACTGGTGTGAGATGGTATCTCATTGTGGTTTTGATTTGCATTTCTCTGATGGCCAGTGATGATGAGCATTTTTTCATGTGTTTTTTGGCTGCATAAATGTCTTCTTTTGAGAATTGTCTGTTCATGTCCTTCGTCCACTTTTTGATGGGGTTGTTTGTTTTTTTCTTGTAAATTTGTTTGAGTTCATTGTAGATTCTGGATATTAGCCCTTTGTCAGATGAGTAGATTGCAAAAATTTTCTCCCATTTTGTAGGTTGCCTGTTCACTCTGATGGTAGTTTCTTTTGCTGTGCAGAAGCTCTTGAGTTTAATGAGATCCCATTTGTCAATTTTGGCTTTTGTTGCCATTGCTTTTGGTGTTTTAGACATGAAGTCCTTGCCCATGCCTATGTCCTGAATGGTATTGCCTAGGTTTTCTTCTAGGGTTTTTATGACCTTAGGTCTAACTTGTAAGTCTTTAATCCATCTTGAATTAATTTTTGTATAAGGTGTAAGGAAGGGATCCAGTTTCAGCTTTCTACATATGGCTAGCCAGTTTTCCCAGCACCATTTATTAAATAGGGAATCCTTATCCCATTGCTTGTTTTTGTCAGGTTTGTCAAACATCAGATAGTTGTAGATATGCGGCGTTATTTCTGAGGGCTCTGTTCTGTTCCATTGATCTATGTCTCTGTTTTGGTACCAGTACCCTGCTGTTTTGGTTACTGTAGCCTTGCAATATAGTTTGAAGTCAGGTAGCGTGATGCCTCCAGCTTTGTTCTTTTGGGTTAGGATTGACTTGGCGATGTGGGCTCTTTTTGGGTTCCATATGAACTTTAAAGTAGTTTTTTCCAATTCTGTGAAGAAAGTCATTGGTAGCTTGATGAGGATGGCATTGAATCTATAAATTACCTTGGGCAGTATGGCCATTTTCACAATATTGATTCTTCCAACCCAAGAGCATGGAATGTTCTTCCATTTGTTTGTATCCTCTTTTATTTCATTGAGCAGTGGTTTGTAGTTCTCCTTGAAGAGGTCCTTCACGTCCCTTGTAAGTTGGATTCCTAGGTATTTTATTCTCTTTGAAGCAATTGTGAATGGGAGTTCACTCATGATTTGGCTCTCTGTTTGTCTGTGATTGGTGTACAAGAATGCTTGTGATTTTTGTACATTGATTTTATATCCTGAGACTTGGCTGAAGTTGCTTATCAGCTTAAGGAGATTTTGGGCTGAGACAATGGGGTTTTCTAGATATACAATCATGTCATCTGCAAACAGGGACAATTTGACTTCCTCTTTTCCTAATTGAATACCCTTTATTTCCTTCTCTTGCCTCAATGCTCTAGCCAGAACTTCCAATACTGTGTTGAATAGGAGTGGTGAGAGAGAGCATCCCTGTCTTGTGCCAGTTTTCAAAGGGAATGCTTCCAGTTTTTGCCCATTCAGTATGATATTGGCTGTGGGTTTGTCATAGATAGCTCTTATTATTTTGAGATATGTCCCATCAATACCTAATTTATTGAGAGTTTTTAGCATGAAGGGTTGTTGAATTTTGTCAAAGGCCTTTTCTGCATCTATTGCGATAATCATGTGGTTTTTGTCTTTGGTTCTGTTTATATGCTGGATTACATTTATTGATTTGTGTATGTTGAACCAGCCTTGCATCCCAGGGATGAAGCCCACTTGTTCATGGTGGATAATCTTTTTGATGTGCTGCTGGATTTGGTTTGCCAGTATTTAATTGAGGATTTTTGCATCAATGTTCATCAAGGATTTAGTCTGAAATTCTCTTTTTTGGTTGTGTCTCTGTCAGGCTTTGGATGATGCTGGCCTCATAAAATGTGTTAGGGAGGATTCCCTCTTTTTCTGTTGATTGGAATAGTTTCAGAAGGAATGGTACCAGTTCCTCCTTATACCTCTGGTAGAATTCAGCTGTGAATCCATCAGGTCCTGGACTCTTTTTCGTTGGTAAGCTGTTGATGATTGCCACAATTTCAGAACCTGTTATTGGTCTATTCAGAGATTCAACTTCTTCCTGGTTTGGTCTTGGGAGGGTGTATTTGTCAAGGAATTTATCCATTTCTTCTAGATTTTCTAGTTTATTTGCGTAGAGGTGTTTGTAGTATTCTCTGATGGTAGGTTGCATTTCTGTGGGATCGGTGGTGATATCCCTTTTTTCATTTTTTATTGTGTCTATTTGATTCTTCTTTCTTTTCTTCTTTATTAGTCTTGCTAGCGGTCCATCAATTTTGTTGATCTTTTCAAAAAACCAGCTCCTGGATTATTAATTTTTTGAAGGGTTTTTTGTGTCTCTATTTCCTTCAGTTCTGCTCTGATTTTAGTTATTTCTTGCCTTCTGCTAGCTTTTGAATGTATTTGCTCTTGCTTTTCTAGTTCTTTTAATTGTGATGTTAGGGTGTCAATTTTGGATCTTTCCTGCTTTCTCTTGTGGGCATTTAGTGCTATAAATTTCCCTCTACACACTGCTTTGAATGTGTCCCAGAGATTCTGGTATGTTGTGTCTTTGTTCTCGTTGGTTTCAAAGAACATCTTTATTTCTGCCTTCATTTCTTTATGTACCCAATAGTCATTCAGGAGCAGGTTGTTCAGTTTCCATGTAGTTGAGCACTTTTGAGTGAGTTTCTTAATCCTGAGTTCTAGTTTGATTGCACTGTGCTCTGAGAGACAGTTTGTTATAATTTCTATTCTTTTACGTTTGCTGAGGAGAGCTTTACTTCCAACTATGTGGTCAATTTTGGAATAGGTGTGGTGTGGTGCTGAAAAAAATGTATATTCTGTTGATTTGAGGTGGAGAGTTCTGTAGATATCTATTAGGTCTGCTTGGTGCAGAGCTGAGTTCAATTCCTGGGTATCCTTATTAACTTTCTGTCTTGTTGATCAGTCTAATGTTGACAGTAGTGTGTTAAAATCTCCCATTATTATTGCCTGGGAGTCTAAGTCTCTTTGTAGGTCACTCAGGACTTGCTTTATGAATCTGGATGCTCCTGCATTGGGTGCATATATATTTACGATAGTTAGCTCTTCTTGTTGAATTGATCCCTTTACCATTATGCAATGGCCTTCTTTGTCTCTTTTGATCTTTGTTGGTTTAAAGTCTATTTTATCAGAGACTAGGATTGCAACCCCTGCCTTTTTTTGTTTTCCATTTGCTTGGTAGATCTTCCTCCATCCCTTTATTTTGAGTCTATATGTATCTCTGCATGTGAGATGGGTTTCCTGAATACAGCACACTGATGGGTCTTGAATCATTATCCAATTTGCCAGTCTGTGTCTTTTAATTGGAGCATTTAGCCCATTTACATTTAAAGTTAATATTGTTATGTGTGAATTTTATCCTGTCATTATGATATTAGCTGGTTATTTTGCTCGTTAGTTGATGCAGTTTCTTCCTAGCCTTGATGGTCTTTACAATTTGGCATATTTTTGCAGTGGCTGGTACCAGTTGTTCCTTTCCATGTTTAGTGCTTCCTTCAGGAGCTCTTTTAGGGCAGGCCTGGTGGTGACAAAATCTCTCAGCATTTGCTTGCCTGTAAAGGATTTTATTTCTCCTTCACTTATGAAGCTTAGTTTGGCTGGATATGAAATTCCAGATTGAAAATTCTTTTCTTTATGAATTTTGAATATTGGCCCCCACTCTCTTCTGGCTTGTTGAGTTTCTGCTGAGAGATCAGCTGTTAGTCTGATGGGCTTCCCTTTGTGGGTAACCCGACCTTTCTCTCTGGCCGCCCTTAACATTTTTTCCTTCATTTCAACTTTGGTGAATCTGACAATCATGTGTCTTGGAGTTGCTCTTCTTGAATAGTATCTTTATGGCATTCTCTGTATTTCCTGAATCTGAATGTTGGCCTGCCTTGCTCGATTGGGGAAGTTCTCCTAGATAATATCTTGTAGAGTGTTTTCCAACTTGGTTCCATTCTCCCCATCACTTTCAAGTACACCAATCAGACGTAGGTTTGGTCTTTTCACATAGTCCCATATTTCTTGGAGGCTTTGTTCATTTCTTTTTATTCTTTTTTCTCTAAACTTCCCTTCTCACTTCATTTCATTCATTTCATCTTCCATCACTGATACCCCTTCTTCCAGTTGATCGCATTGGCTACTGAGGCTTCTGTATTCTTCACATAATTCTCAAAGCTTGGCTTTCAGCTCCATCAGCTCCTTTAAGCACTTCTCTGCATTGGTTATTTTAGTTATACATTTGTCTAATTTTTTTTCAAAGTTTTTAACTTCTTTGCCATTGGTTTGAATTTCTTCCTGTAGCTCGGAGTAGTTTGATCATCTGAAGCCTTCTTCTCTCAACTCATCAAAGTCATTCTCTGTCCAGCTTTGTTCCATTGCTGGTGAGGAACTGCGTTTCTTTGGAGGAGGAGAGGTGCTCTGATTTTTAGAGTTTCCAGTTTTTCTGCTCTGTTTTTTCCCCATCTTTGTGGTTTTATCTACTTTTGGTCTTTGATGATGGTGATGTACAGATGGGTTTTTGGTGTGGGTGTCCTTTCTGTTTGTCAGTTTTCCTTCTAACAGACAGGACCCTCAGCTGCAGGTCTGTTGGAGTTTGCTAGATGTCCACTCCAGACCCTGTTTTCCTGGGTGTCAGCAGCGGTGGCTGCAGAACAGCAGGTTTTCGTGAACCGGAAATTCAGCTGTCTGATTGTTCCTCTGGAAGTTTTGCCTCAGAGGAGTACCTGGCCGAGTGAGGTGTCAGTCTGTCCCTACTGGGGGGTGCCTCCCAGTCAGGCTCCTCAGGGGTCAGGGACCCACTTTAGGAGGCAGTCTGCCTGTTCTCAGATCTCCAGCTGCGGGCTGGGAGAACCACTACTCTTCAAAGCTGTCAGACAGGGACATTTAAGTCTGCAGAGGTTACTGCTGACTTTTTGTTTGTCTGTGCTCTGCCCCCAGAGGTGGAGCCTACAGAGGCAGGCAGGCCTCCTTCAGCTGTGGTGGTCTCCACCCAGTTCCAGCTTCCTGGCTGGTTTGTTTACCTAAGCAAGCCTGGGCAATGGTGGGCGCCCCTCCCCCAGCCTCGCTGCCGCATTGCAGTTTGATCTCAGACTGCTGTGCTAGTAATCAGCGAGACTCTGTGGGCGTAGGACCCTCTGAGCCAGGTGCGGGACACAATCTCCTGGTGTGCCGTTTTCTAAGCCTGTTGGAAAAGCGCAGTATTAGGGTGGCAGTGACCCAATTTTCCAGGTGCCGTCCATCACCCATTTCTTTGACTAGGAAAGGGAACTCCCTGACCCCTAGTGCTTCCCGAGTGAGGCAATGCCTCACCCTGCTTTGGCTCGGCTCACACATGGTGTGCTAAACCGACTGTCCTGCACCCACTGTTTGGCACTCCCTAGTGAGATGAACCTAGTACCTCAGATGGAAATGCAGAAATCCCCTGTCTTCTGTGTTGCTCATGCTGGGAGCTGTAGACCGGAGCTGTTTCTATTCGGCCATCTTGGCTCCACCCCTACCTGGGAACTTGTTAGAAAAATACATTCCTGGGCAACTTAGTCTTCTAGAATCAGAAACTCTGGGCACAGGGCCCAGCAATCTGTGTTTTTCAAAGTCCTCCATGTGAGTCTAATATGGGTTCAAGTTTGAGACCACTCATCTAGGTAAACTCTCATATACTCAGTGTGTGTTATAAGTAGAGATTGCTATTTAATAAAGCATCCATTATTTTAAAAGACAGGGAATACAATATTTTTTGGGGAGTGTTCTTATGGAAAATAGCAAATAAAAAGATCAGCAAAGCATATTTTCCATGCTAGATTGTTATTTTTACATTTTGCACTGGAATAATAGACACAGCTGCTATGTCTGTGCTACTTCATCTTCTGAACTATGCCAGCTAAAAGAAGGACAAATTATCCAAGCCAGATGAATAAGAGTTCTTGCCTAGGATTCTCCTTGTGGAAACTGGAATGAGACATTCTCTTTCCTCATTGATTTCTTGAACTAAAGGGATCTGATCTGAGAATTGCCTTCAGCCATGTTCTTGTTATGAATTTTATTTATAATATTGATGGCCCCAAATCTCTGTCTCTGATGCAGACTTCTTTAAACACTATACTCCAATGGCTACAATCTACTTATCTCTCCCTTTATGGTTGATGAGGATGTTGAACTGGATTCTTGATTTCTCCCAATAGTGCTCTTTAAACTTTCTCCTCCTCCAGTTTTTCCAATATCAGTAAATAGCTCAACTAACCACACATCTACTCCCTCTGCTCAGGGAAATATCCTTTGAATTGCATTGCTTATTTCTGTCTGTGCTCATATTAAATCCATTCATAAGTCTCTTTGGCTCTACTTTCAAAACATAACCTGAGTTGAGTAATTTCTTGCCAACTTTACAGTTTTTACCTGAATCCACACCACTGTAGTTTCTCCCTAGGACTGAAGTATCTACCTCCTAATGCTTGACTTCTTACAGACTGTACTCCACTAGAAAGATATTTTTAAACCTTATACCTGAGCTTTTCATTTTCTGCTTAAATGTTTCCAATGACTTCCTCTTAAAACTAAAATAAAGCCTAGACTTCTTACCATAAGCTAGGAAACCCTAGATAATAGGTTCTTGTCTATTCAACAACTACATCCTACTTTCCCCATAGATCTTTTTGCTTCACCCATATGAGCCTTGTCTCTGCCCTTCAAATACACTAAGGTCATTTTCACTTTTTTAGGGTCTTTATATTTGTGGATCCTTCTTTCTGGAATGTTCTTGCCACAGAGCTCTGAATGACTGCTTCTATGTAATGCTCCAGATCTCAAGTCAAGTATCATCTCTTTAAGGAAGGCTCTCCTGATCACCTTAATTAAAGTACTCCATTGCCTTCCTCTAGCCTTAGTCCCTTACTTTATCCTACATTGCTTTTTTATGAAATATTTTACTATTTGAAATTAGATTATTTACAAATTTATTTTTAGTTTAAATTCTGCCTTTACTCTCTAGAAAAGGGTACAAAGTGTTATATACTTGTGCACAGAATTGGCCTGACTTGATTACCACTCTATCCAGACCTTAATACAGTGCTTCATACATAAGTAGTTGCTCACTAAATGTTTGTTTACAGAATTAATTAAATGAATCAATGAGACAAACCCAAATGCAGTAAGAAGTATCAAGTTTACGCAGAGAGTGAGAAAGAATCTTGATCTCATTCAAGCTCTTGAATGTATTCTATACAGGGCCTTCCCTATTCTTCCCCTTTCCATATTTTGACCGTGTGAACCAGTAATGCAAACACACAAGCAAAAAGGCATGATTTGGTTTGAATTGGTTTCCTACCTCTTATAATAGAAAAATGTAAGACTGACAAAATTGCTTACTCCATGTGAACATTTTAAGGGCAAAGCTACCTAAATTTGCTCCTTCTTACATGGATAAATTCCTTGTAATCCTTACACATCTAGAAAACTGATTAATAGAAATTATTATTACATATGATTAGAGGAGGACTTAGTCAAAGCAGTATAGAAATGATCAGCCCTGGGCTCTGTCTGTGTAAAGAGAAATGGAGGATTAGCTATGGTCTGCTCATCTGGGCCAGTAACTTGGAGCCAAATTCGGATTATTATGCAGCAACTGGTTATTGAGATTGCCAGAAGAACTTTTTCCAAAACAATTGGACTAAATAAATAATATTATCTTCAAGTGGCCACACACAGTCAGGGTCTTGGTAACCTTTTCAAAATGAGTATATTTTACTCTGTCATAAAATTATTGGATTCACAGTAATCTTTTTTGTCTGAATGGATTATAGAAGTAAAGCAATATCTGAGTCATTTTAGATTAAATCACTTTATATTCTTATATTGTACTGTACTGTAAAAGACACTCAGGGCCTCCTATTCATTCAGCCCCCTCCAAACACATTGTCTTAGCCGTGCTCAATTACCAAAGTTTGCTGAAATTCATCCCTCAAGCATTGGCTCAAATGGCACTTCTTCTGAAAGGCCTTTATTATTCACCCTAACTAGATCTCCCTGTTATTGTTTGTTTGCTTTTGCTGCATCATTCTTTTCTTCATAGAATTTGCCACAATTTATAATTATTTCATTTACCTGTCTGTGTACTTGTTCTTGATCTTTTATTTTCTACTAGTATGAAAGGTCATTGAGTACAGCGAGACTATTTCTATTTATTTATTATTCCATCCCCAATACATCTCACACATCTCATAACAGACCACAAGAAATAGGTGTCTAACAAATCATTGAAACCAACCCAGTCAAAACAGGATCAGAGAATGAATTATGTAAATGATATGGAGTCTGGATCCCCTTAAAGAGCCCCCACCTAAAACTATGCTTCTGTGTGAAAGATTTGCTATGAAGTGGTGCCAACATGAAAGAGAACCACTCTTCAGTAAGGAGCATGGGAGCAGTCCTTGTGACCTCTGCTCTGCTTAACTGAGGGTGACTGACAATGATGAGAGTATCAAGATTGCATATTATAAGGATATTTATCTTAGGAAATAAATAAACTCTTCTCTTTTCTTGTCCTGGCTGCTAAGAGCCATTTTCAGCTAAGTAGCCATTTACAACAGTGTCTTGCTTCCTCCAGGGGTTAAATTTCAAGGTTTATCAACAAGTACGGTATCAATAAAGTAAGCTTTTATAACCAGAGTGGCTGTGTCACTTTGGACAAGTTTTATAACCTCTTTAAATTTCAGTTCTCACACCCATACAATGAGGGGAAAGAAGAGTTTCTACTTTATAGAGTCGTGAGGATGAAATGAGCAATTAAACACAAAGAACTTAGAACATTACTTGGTTCATAGTAAGCACTCCTCTCTTTATCTGATTCTAAACCCTCTCCCTGGCTGTTCTCATCCAGTCCCATGGCCCTCAGCATCATCTCTGTGTTGATAATGAGCAGACCTGTCCCTGAACTCCAGATTCATATGCTCAGCTACTAGGGCACCTAATAGTCATCTCAGAATTCACATATTCAAAACTGAGCTATTGACTCCTTCACCTTTTCCTCCAACACTAGCAATCCTCACAGTCTTCCTCATCTCCATAAATGGCAGTTTCACTTTAGTTTCTCAAGCCAAAACTTTGCATTCACCCTTAGTTCATCTTTATCTCACTCTCCACATGCATTCCATAGGCAAATCTATTGATTTTTTTCTTTGAAATATATCCAGAACCTGACCACTGTTCTTCACCTCCATTGCTACAGCTAGTGGAAAAGCCTCCATCAACTTACCTTTGTATTATCATTAGTAGGCTTTTTATTTATCTGCTGCTTCCACTCTTGTTCTCTCTAACTAGTTCTATACAAGATAACCTATGTGATATTTTAACTGAATTAAATTGCATCAATTCTTTGCTCAAATCTGCCCAATGCCCAATGATTTCTCAGATCACTCAGACTAAAATCCCAACTTGTCACTATGGCTTACAAGACCCCACATAATTTGGCTTCTGTCACTTCTCTGACCTCAAGTCCTTCTACAGTCTCCTCATCTTGCTACGCTAGTCACGCTAGCCTCCTTGCTGTTCTGAAAGCACACAAAGCAAGCTTGTGACTCAGGGCTTCCTTATATGCTCTTCCCTCTGTCTCAATGCCTTTCCCCCTGCTTCTCAATTTCCCCTTCAGCTCTCCCTACATGCTCCCTTATTGGGGAGGCTTTTTCTAACCCTCTCGTGTAAACTAGCCGCCATTTACACCTAATTCCAGATTAGGTTTCTTCATAGCACTTATTGCCACCTGGAGGATTTTATACTTTGCTTTTTGACATCTCCCTTCTGAGGCATAAAATTCACAAGAGCAAAGATTTAGTTCTGTTCACTGTAATTTCCCTAGCACCTAGAACAGTGTCTGGCATATAGTAGAACCTAAGTAAATATTTGTTAAGTAGGTATGTGAAGAAAAAAATTATTATTACCTCTTTGTTAACAAATACTTTATCTATTAACTGAAGCATTCCAGACATCAGAAAGAAGTCTGAGGAAAGTATTCAGGGGAAATGAAAAGCCTCCTGAACATTTCAAAATTTTACTAAAAGAAAAACAAAATAATCTCTCCTGGGTTTAAATAGACCTCCCCCCCCATATATTTGTCCCAGTACTGTCTTATAAGGACTATCCAAATTCGAATTCTCTGGACATAGAAGATGGCATATAACTACACACACACACATGCCCACACACACACACGAGTGCATGTAAAACTGATGAAATCTGAGTGAAGTCTGTGGATTGTACCAATGTCAGTTTTCTGGTTTGGGTTTTATACTATAGTTATATCGTATGTTACCACTGGGTGAAAGCTACATAGTATCATACTGTACATTTTGTTCAAATTCCCATTATTCGATAATTATTTCAAAATTAAAAAGTGCAAGGCTTCTTGATTCTCAGCACCAAATGGCAGTCAATATATATGGGGCTCCAAACAGATTCTTAGATATTAGAAACAAGATCAGAAAACTCCATTTTAAGCTCAAACGTCACCTACGTTGGGAACTAATCAGATAACAACATTGCCCTCTGAAGCTGGAGCTAACTGAAATCAATGTGAAAGAAGTAAGCCCTAGTGAACTCCAGGAACATAACTCTCAGAAATGGTCCTAGTTATTTTTACAAACTTAGGGCTAAGGTTCTCAATGTCTGTTCTGAAGAAGAATATCCATTCCATAAGAATTTGAGTGGAAAAAACAAAACTAAGAACCAGAAGGCACAATGGCTTAGTTTTAAAATAAATTGGGGAGCTTGCGTGTTTTAACTTTCTCCTCTTAGAGTCTCACATAGCATTATCATGGCAAAGGCTTTGAGAAGTCCTTAAGTAAAACTTTATTTATCCCAGCACCTTCCATACTCACTGAATCACTAGAGATGATAGTATATTTTATAGCTCATCTCAGAAAAATAGGGTAGGGTTTTCATAATAAAGGAGCTGATATAATTAATTATGATATATCTAAGTCTGTATTGTCACAAGAGACCTGGAAGAATAACATGCCACTCTTCATAGGTGTTGAGGCTATTGTTCTAATAGCTGGTACCAGGTTATCTTATCAGAAATAGTTTGAACACAGACAGTGAAAGTATTTTGAAGACACTGCCACTTGAATTTTAAAATGGGGTTGCTTTGCCTTTAGTTTTAATCACACTAACTCACTTCCTGATATGATTTGCTCTCCAGAGTACACCAGACAGAGGTCTCCCATTCAAGTGAATTATAATATTCATCTTGCTAGATAAACAATTCCCAGTATAAATTTTCAGTTAATAAATCACTACCTTGTGAATTGAGTTAATGAATTTCTCCAGAACTTGATCAGTTTTTGATGAAGTTATAAACTCTAATTTCTTAAAGTGCCAATGTTGAAAGGGATGAGGCTCTGGAGACAATATAATCCATCTTCCCTCATCCTAATCACCCCTACCAATGACAATGTCATCAAAGTCCCCAATATCAAGTGGCCGTTCCTTTGTCACTTAGCTGCACTTTTGAATAAATAATGCCCAAATAAGTATCTCATGTGTTTTACTAGTGATTATCTACTTTTAAATATTTTTAATTGTGTCTAATTTAACCAAAGTTCATCATATGCCTAGGAGCAACTTCTATAAGTGACTTGGCTTATGTAAGTCCACCTTTACACTTCTATTGTATTTCAATATGGAAATGTGGTATGCAGGCATACAAAAACATCTATATGCATTGTTTAAGGGGGTCAAATTGACCAAGCATTCTGGCTTTGGGTTTTTTTCAGAGAACCTGGGCTGAGGTCTATTCATTGGAATGCATGGTTGCTTACCTTCCCAGATTTTTCACCAGCTCTGCCTGTGAGTTGGAAAACTTGTCCCCTGTTCCCCATTGTTGCCATAGCCTGCTGTCTCTGCCAAAGTTTGGACAATGATTCCAAAGCTTGACTACTTTGGTTGGTTCTGACATTTACGTTTATCTAATTTATTGGGATTCCATAGGCAGTCAGCATACTCCTTCTGCTATTTCATGATTCACAAGATTCTAAAATGAATAATGGCAGTTTGATAAACTGTTACTGTAATATCATTTGGTCTATTTTACAGGTGTAGCCATCGACAGAATAGTTATTTGCATTTGAAGTGCTGTTCAGGGCACATAGATTATTAGATAGTGATATCATAATAGAAGTAACATTTTACTTGCTAAAATAAAATTATCTGTTTCCAGGAAGTGTTTGGATTTTGTTTTATTTATTTATTTATTTTGAGACAGCAACTCACTCTGTCAGGCTGTCTGTCACGTAGTGGCATGACCATAGCTCATTCCATCCTCAAACTCCTGGGCTCAAGCAATCCTCCTGTCTCAGCTTCCCAAGTAGCTGGGACTATGGGTACACACAACTTTGCCCAGCTAATTTTTTTATTTTTAAAAGTTTTTTGTAGAGGCAGAGTCTCACTATGTTGCTTAGGCTGCTCTTGAACTCCTGGCCTCAAGCAATCCTTCTACCACAGCGTCCCAATGCCAGGAATTATTTTGAAATAATTTAAATTTAAATTTATTATGGCAAAATAAGTCATTTTAATTAATGATAGTATAGGTAGCCTGAATATTTGCCAATGTTCCAATAAGATTATGTGAATCAGTTACATTTTTTTTTTAAGTTTCAAAGTGTTTAATAATATAAAAATCTGTTCTTTGTTTCATATTAGGTCAGTTCTACAATTTTTTTTGACTTTGTGAGCATCTGGGAGAATTTGATCTTTGGTCTGAAAGACTTGGCCTTGACCCCAACAGTTCTACTCCCATACATGGTTTAGAACATGCATTGCATCCATGAAGTAGTGTTACAAAATGAAACTGAAAACGTGTAAGTGGAGAGCCCTGTGTGAAAATTTATGTGCCATTCATCCTACCACATGTCACTTCTCTATTAGCCCTGGTCACTGTCAAAAATTATAGGCACAGTCAGCCCTCTTTGCAGACGAATGTTCTCATCCCTGTACTTGGCCATGCTTCCTCTCTCCTGACACAATCTATCTCTTAAGGCTCCCTTGTCGCTAGTCTGTCTTTTATTTGAGACCCTCTGAAATCCCAGGCACATGGTAAAATTAAAAATTCACTTTAATCCATACTTGGTCACAGAACTTTCCTTCTACCTCTTGCCATAACCAAGACCTGGCCTTTCATGGAGGATGCAGTGTATGAGGTGTCTCCTGAGAATTTCTCAGGAAGAGCTGCTCATTTCCTAACAAACAAACCTCATACCTTGAGGTCAGAGAGTGGAGCCTGCCTCTACACTAACCTCCAGCTCTTGAGTAAGCATCTCAGCTCTTAAGGGGACCAAGTCACAATGACAATGTCCTCTGCACCCTCCCCTCCAAGTTGCCTTCTATTGATTTTCTGATCAGTTCACAGCATCCCCTGAAACTGCATCTGCAAGGAGAACCAGGCTGGCTAAGCACAGCAAGGGAGGGAAGCAGTGACCTTGGTGACAGTTTGGCTTTACTCACTTGCCTACTGTTCTCTAATTCTTGACTCTGTGGTTCTTGATGGCAGGTGCTTTGCCTAATTTGTCTTATTTCTCCACTGATTAGCATAGTGCCTGGCACTTAAACAGTGCTTGATAAAGGGTTGTTGGGAGGATTAATTAATTATGGAATGATATCACTATATGATATAGTAGCTCACTTTTTAGGAGTTCTTACTACATTGCAGGCTCCATCCTAAGCAATTTACGTACATTGGCTCCTTTAAATCTCCATACCAACTGTAGTCAAATGTTATTATTGCAAATTAGGAAATTTAGAGTTCATGAAACTTACTTCGCTCAGGTCACACCATTCATACATAGTGAAACTGGGATTTGAACCAAGGTGGTTTGCTTTCAGAGCTCAAAATCTTTGCTTTTCTTCCCTTTTTTTTGACAGGGTCTCACTCTGTTACCCAGGCTGGAGTGCAGTGGTGGGATCACTGCAGGTTTTGTCTCCCAGGCTCAAGCTATCCTCTCACCTTAGACTAAGGAGTATCTGGGACTACAGGTGCACGCCATCATGCCCAGCTAATATTTTATATTTTTTGTGGAGACAAGGTTTCACCATGTTGCTTAGGCTGGTCTCGAACTCCTGAGCAGAGCTCACAATCTTAATACCCTAAAACTTTTGGTGTGGCCAGCACAGTTAATGAAAACCAAATTCATACTGAATAGAGTCCCACCTTTTCTTTCTCACTGAGGACTGTTCTGTAGTGGTTGAAGCAGGCATACCACAAAAGCTTTGCTAGTATCTTGACGTGGTGATGACCAGTGCTGTGGCCCCACAGGAAGGAGTCACCACTTTCAGGATCAGAGGACAGAAAATAGCCAGAGTAGCCCCCATGATGATACTTAAGGCTATTTCTACTCATCACAGCCTGGAAAAGAAGGAGGAATGATTGAGGAAGGAGAAAAGAAACTGGAAAACAAAAAAGACAAACCACCAAAGCAAATAATACAGGAAATATTTACATGTAGGGGGATCAGCTGAGGAGAAAGTTCAAAGAGTTAAAGCTCTCAGTGATACCAGAGGAAGAGATGGAAGAGGCAGAGATCAAAGTGAGAGGGGGAGATTCTGAGCCAGATAAGAAGGAACAGGAGGAGGTAGGGCCTGGGTGAATGGGAACCATGTGAGGGCAAACTTTTGTAAATGACAGTGAGGTGCATATGACGCTGTTTGAGTTCTAAACTCAGTACATAGTCAAAAATCACCTGGGGTCAGTTTCATCATTGAAAATTCCTAAAAATTCTCCATAAATACAAATAAGGAGTTAGATATGTTCAATCCTGTAGAATCTCATTAATGTAGAATATATATTAGTAATAGAGTAACATATAAAATACAATAAAGCATACATATGAAAATCTTATTTTATAAGATTTTTATAGGATGAGACACAGTACTTGTGGTTTGAGACATGTTAAAATGTTTGCATGATGAAATGCTACTGTATTTATTTACTGCTTTCTTTGGAAAACTCAAAATACTTACATTTTCATACTCCCATTTGAAAATACCATTGCCCCCTAAAACATACCTCTTTTGAGAGAAGACAGCCTACACAATATTTGCTTAAAATGTGCTTCACTCTTGACTCACTGGGTAGTAGGAGTTTTGCCACCTGTTACGGAATTAACGTGGTGTTCAGGCCTCCGAGTTGGCAAAAGTGGTGTATCAATGCAAAGGAAGGCTAAGGTGAATAATGAGCTCTCCATGTCATAGAGTATGTATTCAGAATTATTCAGTTCTGAAGTTTGTAAGCTTTGACATTGACATTAATCAACATTGAACTCCAGTATTGAATTTTCAAAACACACACACACGCACAAACACATATACACACACACAGCTAAAATATTATTTGGATTTTTTTTGCAAACCTCTTTCAATATCAGCTTGTTTATTGAAAATTCCTGGAAGCTACAACATGCCATCTGTTTCCTTATCAAATTTTGCCCCCACAATCACAGGCAAGTATAGTTGGTTTTTTAATTCATGAGGTTGCTTAGGAACAATGTGGCTGTATTCACAGGTCGATTATGATTGAATCTCTGATAATGGGCCTGATGCAAGTATTAAAAAAAAAAAACTTTCCTAAATTCCCAAAATGACTTGAAAATCAACTTCCAATTCAGAAACATATCCCAGAGCAAACTCCCTATGGCGGCATCTCACACAGGCACAAGCACACGCACACGCATTTAGAATGATGTCTTCTTTAGAATCTATCAACAGCTACATAGCCTGATGGGCATTTTCTTGTCAGTTGGGAAATTTAGCAGTGGGCTCCCTTTGCAGGTGATCTTCAAAAAGCATTAACAGTGTGCTTTTTCAGCCTCGGAAGATTGAACTTACTGTGAAGAGCGCCCCCAAAGAGTCCCCTCAGAAATGGGTTTCTTAAGTGGAAAATGGTTAGACGATCCTTTCACCAACACACCAGGGAAGAGTCAATATTTCAATTCTACTAGCTTCAACGAAAATAAAGGGAGATGTGAACAAACAGTGCAGAGAATGTCAGAACATACATTCTTGAAGAAAGGTGGCCTCTCTGGAGAAAAAGGAAAAGGAGGAAAGAAAATCCAACGAATAAAAACATTGTGATTTCCATGAGTATTTATTCAGAGAAAAATACCAGTTTGAAAAAAGTGAACCTAGTGGACTTTCTGTAGCATTGTTTTACCAAAGAGTTGATCAGATCAAACTATTCCATTTAAAATGTCCCAAAAAAATCTTTTGCAAATTCCCAAAATAAGAAATAGTTTTATGCATAATTTTAAAGCATTTTGCTGGATCTAATATTATTCCAAATATCTGGCACAGAATTAAAGTATCAGCAATAAGCATGATACTCAATCTATTCTGAACAATTGGGTATATCAGATTGCATGCTAAAGCACTGATTGATTGAGAAAAACATATCCTGCTAACCAATTATGTTTTTTATTTTTTATTTTTATTTATTTATTTATTTATTTATTGAGACAGGGCCTCACTTTGCCCAAGCTGGAGTGCAGTGGAGTGATCAAGATTCACTGTAGCTTTGACTTCCTGGGCTCAAGCAATCCTCTTGCCTCAGCCTTTCAAGTATGTAGGACTACCAGCATGAGCCACTATGCCCAGCTAATGTTTTTGTTTTTATGTTTTTCTGCAGAGACAAGGTCATCCTATGTTGCCCAGGCTGGTCTCAAACTCTTGGGTCAAGCAATCCTCCCACTTTGGCCTCCCAAATTGTTGGGATTACAGGCATTAGCCACCGTTCCCAGCCTGAAATTTTGGCCTTTAAAACATCAGTTCTGTACAGTTCAGTCAGGGCTTTCTTGTGCCCTAAGCCTTTGACAATATCTGGCTTTCTATTTAAATTTATTTACTTTTCAAAGCTACTTTGAGGACAGACTCTATGCTAGGGACTATGCTAGGTACTCCATGTGAGTTCAATTTTCCTAATGGCTCCATGGTACAGTTTATATTAGCCTTCCTATTTACAAATGAGGATACTGACACTCCAGATCTTAGAAACGTTCTTCATATTTGTTTGATTACAAAGTGGATGGTCTTTCCACCACATTACAGAATAATGCATTCATCCACGTGCTTAATAGCCAACAAAAGGTAGTCCTGTGCCCTTTAATATATGAAGCTCAGAAGTTTTCAGTTGAGCATTACAGCTAGAGTGAGTCAATCAAAGTATAATACAGCTCAAGGTAAAAATACATACAGTAACCTACTACATTCTGGAAGCATTTTAGAGTTAGGGCAGGTTGCCAAGTGGAACTGAAATCAGATCAGAGTCTGCCAGGAAATTAGATTCAAGGGTGACTAGCCAAGAGAAGCAGACAAGGGCAGCTTTAATAGCAGCCTAACCCTATTTGAATGTCTCTATATAATGTTGGTCCCCATTACATCCCGTCTGCAAGCTGTAAAGTGGGAGGAAGTAGAGGCATGGAAGTTACTCTTCACATGCCAAAAGTCTGAATACCCTAAAGTTTGTATTTGCACCCAGCATTATATAACATTCTCAAAGTTACCAAGAATAGGTGTCATCCTATGTTGTTGGGAATCCAAGAAAGAATGAATGTAACTTTGATATTGCAATGCTATTAAAAATGACCCATTGACAAAGTAACTGATCCCAACTGCATTGTTCTATTATTTTTTTCTTTTTTGGTTGTTGTTAGTGATGAGTACAGGTGGCAGAGAAGATCCTGTTCTTCAGTCTTAGGCACTACAATTTGATGTGCCAACATTTGAGGGGCTTTTATTTTTAATGTTTTAATTATCTAGTTTGGCCAAGAAACAAAAGATGTTTTACGGTCCCAAAACGATCCCACACAAGAGGTACGGTGAAAAGTGTCCTGTAGCTTTTTTCATGCCAATCAAAACCCAGGAGTTTTAGCAATGGAGCAGCAGACTGCCTCTTCTCAATATATAAGCGGGTTATACTTCCAAAAGTTAGAGACACTCCCAAAAGGTATGGATTCCTAGGCCGTTGTCATTGTCTAAAAGGATAGGGAAAGAGTCCTATGCCAGAGTGAAGCCAATTGTACCTATTCTTGATCAAACCATACTCTGTGCTTCCTGAGTGATACAAAAAGGTTACTCTTCCTGTGGGATTATATGTTAATGCAAGCAAGCTTTCCATTAGAGGAAATATGAAGAATTCCTTAACCCTTGGCCTTCCCTTGCAACTTCAATTTTCGCTTCTCTGCCATTTTCCCCAGAATTCTGTTTGCATCTTGTTAATGGTTTTATGTATGAGGCCACAAATTCCATTATCATTGAGTCTTCTCATTCTTTAGAGTGGAGCATCTCCCAGGCACACCAAAAATCCCTTGCTAGAAATGATGGCCTCTCATTGTTTTATGCTAAATAAATCCTTGCCTTCTAGAAACAAGAAGGAGGGAGTATTAAGGAGGACTAGGGCACAAATTACTGATTTATCTCATATTCTCTAACAAACACTGGAGATTGTGTCATTGTGAGGAATAAGATCTCAAGGGGACCTTCTAGTTAGCAAGTCAGACAAGAAGTCTGCAGAGGTGTCAAAAAATCAATGTGTCCTCTTGGCAGCTATGGCTACCTCAGTTTCCATGGGAGCAAAGTAAGTGAAGGGCCACATGTAATCATTCTCTCATCCATTCATTTATTCATTCTTTTGTATGTTCATTCAGCACATACTTGTCAAGTGCCTACAGTCTGCAAAGCAATAAGCCATTTTTTGTTTTCGTTTTGTGTTGAGAGGAAAAATTCACAAACTCATAATTCTATACCTTGAAAAACTATTCTTCAAAAGTGAAAAAGAAGTAAAGAAAGACTTCTCAGACAAACAAAAATTCAACAAATTTTTGTCAGTAAACCGCCTTGTGAGCAGCGTTAAAAGTTCTTTGGGGAGAAGGAAATAACATAGGTCACAAGCTCATATCTATTTAAAGAAAGGAAGAAATGAGTAAGTGAAAGTACAAAAAACGTTTTATTTTCTAATTCTTTTGTTTTAAAATAGTTTATTCTAATAAAAATTAGTTTGTTCAAAATAATAAAAGCAACAACATATTTGAATATACATTATGTATGTAATATGTATATATGTTTTATGTATAAGTAAAATGAGTGACAGTCATGTAAGGGGCAGGATAGAACACATAGGAATATTTTGTTATTATAAGGCATGTGCACTGCTTTGAAGCAGTATTGTGTGTTATTTGAAGGTAGACTTTAATTGGCTTCTAATGTATATTGGGAATTCTAGGGCAGCCACTAAAAAAGGAAGATAAAGAAGTCTCACTGATATACTAAGAGAAGCAAAAAAAAATGAATCATATAAAGTACTCGATTAAAATCACAAGAGGTAGAAAATGTATGGCAGATAAAAATAGAAGTAAGGAAAAGGGAAAACAAACAAAAAATAGTAGCACGTGTGATAGGAAGTCAACTGATTAATAATCACTTTAAACATCAATGGTCTCAATATAACTATTCAGAGACAGAGATTGCAAGGATTCAAAAATAAGATCCAACTATATGTTGTTTACAGTAACCCATTTTGAATATCAAGACATATATAGATAAAAAGTAATGGGATGCAGAATGATCATGCTAACTCTAATCAAAAGAAAGTGGAAGTAGCTATATTAATTTCAGACAGAGGTAACATCAGAGAGAAAAGTTATCAGAGACAAGGAATTACATAGCAATAAAGGTCTCAATTCTTTAATTATCCATAACTTTAATGTGCACGTACCTAACAACAAAGCATCCAAATATTAATATGCAAGGCAAAAACTGATAAAACTGCAAAAAGGAATAAATAAATCCACTATTATATTTGAGTACTTTAGCACCCCCTTATCAGAAATGAATAGATCCAAAAAGCAGATAATTAATAAGGGCATAATTGAACTGAACAGCATCATTAATCAACCGGGTATCATTAATACCTGCAGACTACTTAACAAAAGCAAAATAAACATTCTTCTCAAACTCACAAGGAACATTCACTAAGATATCCCACATCTTAGTCCATAAAATGCATCTTACCAAAATTAAAAGGAACATTCACTAAGATATCCCACAGCTTAATCCATAAAATGCATCTTACCAAAATTAAAAATAGGAATTATACAATATCTACTCTCAGACCACAATGAAATTAACTTAGAAATCGATCATAGACAGATATCTGAAAAATTCTAATATTTGGAGATTAAACAACACACTTGCAAATAACACAGGGTCAAGAAAGAAACTCAAGAAAAAATTTTAAATATATATTTTAAACTAAATAAAAATGAAAATACAACTTATCAAAATTTATGGAATACAGTGAAAGCAATGCATTGGATGCATATATTAGAAAAGAAGGAAGATTGAGCATAAATAATCTAAACTTCCACCTTAGTGAACTAAAAAATGTGCAAATTAATTTTAAAGTAAGCGGAAAAACAGAAATAAGAGTAGAGCAGAAATACATAAAATTGAAAACAGAAACTCAATAGAGGAAATCAACAGAACCAAACACTACTTGAAAAGATCACTAAAATTCATAAGTCTCTGGACAGAGTAAGAAATAAAGAGAGAACACACAAATTACTAATATCAGAAATGGGAAAGGTGGTATCATTACAGATACCATGGATATTAAAAGGATAAAAAATGTATTTGGAACAAGTCTATGCACAGAAATTTGAGAACTTAAATGAAATAGATCAATTTCTTGAAAGGCACAATCTGCCAAAACTCACACAAGAAGAAATGGACAATCTAAATAGGCCTATATATATAAAAGGAATTAAATAATAATGATTTATTTTTAAAACAGAAAGCAGCAGGCCCAGATGGCTTCAGCAGTAATTCTGCCAAATATGTAAAAAAATAAATGATATAAATTCTCTACAATCTATATCTTCCAAAATACAGAGGTAAAACTATAAAGACAGTAAAAAATAAATAAAATCAGTGGTTGTCCAGTTTAGGGAGGTGGGAGGGTTGAATAGACAGAACACATGATTTTCAGAGAGGTAAAACTATTCTGTATGATCCTACAGTTGTAGCTGTATATCATCATACACTCGTCCAAACCTATAGAATGCACAGCACCAAGAGTGAACGCTAATGGAAGTTATGGACTTTGGGTATTAATGATGTGATAATATAGGTCGATTGGTTGTTACAAGTATACCACTGTTAGCAATGAATGACTGGCTCAGTAAGTTTCTAATCTGTTCCAGGACAGTAGGAATCCAAAAAGAATCTTTCAAACTAATGAATTAAATAATTGATTTCAAATAAGTAGGTAAATAAATAAAAACTTACCATAAAGGTGACAGGTTATTTGTTCTATTGGGGAACTTGAAACTATGGTTATGGTGTGAGATGTTGATAGTGGAGAAGACTGTGGGTGTGTGAGGATAGGGAAATATGGGAACTTTCTGCACTTTCTGCTTAATTTCTCTGTGAACCTAAAACTGCTACCAAAAAAAATGTATTTTAAAAATAGTTTTTAAAAAGAACAAACGAGAAGGCTCTTCCCTCAAGGAACATACTATCTAATAGGTTTATAGCCTTCTAAGCAAGAAATTTAAAAATTGAAATGAAGAAAACATTTTAAAGGAAGTAGAAGATGCTGTCAAAGCACAGAAGAGGAATGTCTAACCAGGATTTTGGGACATGTGTACTCATTACCTACATTGCCGTATTTAAGCAGCAATTGCTATTTGAACAGTTGTGCTGGACCACTGGCAACTGATCTCTTCTCTTACCATAGGAAAGTTTGGAAGTACAAATAGCATCCAGAGTTAGTCATGGGACTTCTAGTTCTGGCAAAATGAAGACTAATTATATCAATAAACCCTTCTACTAAAAAAGTTAAAAGAGAAAAAAAGTTGATGAAATAAATTATAAAAAATAAAATCTCAAATGCATTAATCAGAGATTAAAATTATTATCCCTGATTGGTTAAAAAAATCTGAGTTTGGCATTTTCCTGAAGAACATTTATAGGATCTGAAGACCTAATCAGGGTCTTGCAAATGTAAATATAAAGCATATAAAGCTAAGTGTGCACCAGTGATGGGAAGTTTAATTGGAGATCTCACATGTTAGAGCTGTGATCTTAAAGGGCGTACCTTCAGGTTAAGTGACAAATAGAAATATGTGTCCTCCAAGTAACCACAAGAAAAATGTGTTGTCTTGAAACTTCACATTGAATGATGAAGAAAATAAACCTCTTCTGTGAATTTCAAAAGATATAATGCTTTTTGCAGGTTTGCATCGTGAATTCATACTATCTGGGTAATCGAAAAAATTGAAACAAGTTTCTTGAGTTAGGGACTAAAGAATTCTTATAAGTGAAATTTTATGAAATATAAAGTTATTGATAAAAATAACAAAACACACAATGAACTAAGATACCTTTACAAGGGCTGGTGAAAACAACAGACAGTAAATCTAGACCAAGCAAGATTTTAGATATTGGAGTTATCTGACCCAAAATTTAAATTAATAAATTTGCTTAGTAGACTGACATCAAACAAAAACCTTGAGTAAATGACAAGTTGCTATAAAAATGGCATTCCAATACCAATAATTGAAATAATTAATGGCATTCCAATACCAATAATTGAAATAAATGGCATTCCAATACCAGTAATTGAAAAAATATATCTTAATACCTAAAATAGAAAATTTAGGTATTAAGATACATAATTAAAATTAAAGCTTCAGTGACTTAGTGAGTTTATTAGGAAACTCTTCTCAGAAGAAGACATAGCTCTTAACCTGTAAGATAGATATGAAGAACTGAGCAAGAATTCAGCATAGATGGATGGATATAAAAAACACAGAAAAGAAGTTAAAAGGCATGAAGAATAGAGATGCAATATCTAACATAAAGTAAATTGTAATTGTATCAGAAGAATAAAGAGGTTGGCAGCACCAATATATAGAGATAATGGCTATAGCATTGCAAAATATGAATGTATCAGGCTTTAATTATCCAGTTTTTTCTGAAGTGTTTACACTATTGGAAACCATACCGTGATGAATAGACATATCATATCTGATAGCAATGAATGACTGGCTCAGTAAGTTTCTAATCTGTTCCAGGACAGTAGGAATCCAAAAAGAATCTTTCAAACTAATGAATTAAATAATTGATTTCAAATAAGTAGGTAAATAAAAACTTACCATAAAGGTGACAGGTTATTTGTTCTATTGGGGAACTTGAAACTATGGTTAAGAAGTCTAAAATGCTGTCTTCTAGATTATAGTTACCTATTAAGACTTTGAAGCTACCAACTTTTTAAAGCTTGTTTGTACCTAAAACTGAAAAGGAAGCAGACATTTAATCTTGAGAACAAGGATACTATAAGATTCCCTTTCATTAATGTTCTCATCTTATAACTGTGGAAGTGAACTCAAGTGAGTCAACAATTCCACCAGAAACCTTCCATGCCACTTAAAATATTTGGTTACTATCTAATGCCTTTTTTCAGGGGGGAAATGGGAAAACATTCATGTGAATCAAGTTTATGCTAATGTTTCTTGCTAGGAGTATGGGCATATGCATCATGCAAAGTTTCTAAAAAGTAAAAGTGGTCCAATTTCTTCTTAACTAGAAAGGGAAATTATGAAGGCAAGCAACTGATAAAAGCATAAATGTTATCAGTGTATCCCTCATATAACTAATACCATCTTATATATATATATGCACACAAATACAAAAATTTCAAAAAAATCTGAATGTTTTCATGTGACATTGATAATTTTGCAAATTTAAAAGTTGAAGATTCTTTATTAAGCTGTCATATCTAGTAGCCAAATGAAAATCAGTTTTAGTTTGTTTTCCTCTTTCCCCTTTGCCTGGCATGGCAGTTTTATGGAAGACCCGTGATTTAAAACAAACAAAACAGAAAAGAAGCAAGCAAACAAAATACAGTCACTTACTGGAAGCTCCTGGGTGAAACAGCCAAGGGTTATATAAACCTTATACTGGAGTGGAATTCAAAGAGATATCAAAGCCAACAAATTAAATGTGGCTCAAACACACAGAGAACATATTGAGTTAAAGATGTGCTTCTTCTTGTCATTGCAGAGAGCTCAGATCCACTCAGTCAAATACCACAGGAGAAGAAGAAAGAAGAAAGGAGACTCCTGTGGATGCTCAGGTCCATGTAAAAGGGCATGAAAGAACTTCTGGCTTAGGGAAGATGAGATGTAGACCCATTACTTTCTGTTCCTCTTTGTGAAGCACAGCTACAAACTCTGGATATAATGCAAGAGGCAGCCAAAGGGGAACTATGAAAGATGGTAAGAAGAAAACTGGCTTTCAACCCTAGAAAAGGAGGAAATTCACAGCAGAATACAATCTTATGTTCCCTTACCCAACAGAAGACAGCAACTCAGACACAACATTCCACAACCCCTGAACCAGTGACTTGAAGGAAGCTCAGTCAGGCTTATTCCTCCCCTGGATAGATTAGGAGAGCTTGTGCTATCAATCAGGGCTAACATAATTGTCAAGAAACATTAATCAAAAGTCTCACAAAAAATAAGTAGCCAAAGTATTCTTCTCTGACATGCCTAAGACTTTTCTCTGCTATTGGCAAATATCAAGGTGGTAGGCTATATCAATAAGAGGAACTCAGACACAAAAGTGACCTGGCTCAGGAAACCTTTTCTCTACTGTGGGTCTGAGACTTCCCTCATTTATGTGAATACATCAATCAGGTGGCCCTGCCTGAGTAACCACCTACCACCCTCTCAGCCAGCACCAACAAGTACCAGGAAAGCTTCAGTAGCAAAGATAAACCAAGCACAGCAAAATAACACTGCAATAACTTTGACAATTAAAGTGTTTTTGAAACCACACTGCATAAAAATAGTCCAGGACCTGTATGTGAACTTGAAACAGCATGACTACTTGCTAAAATAAAATTTGAATGAGACCTTGAGTGAGTATTCTAACATAACAAACAAAATGACGAGGATGCCAAAGAAAACCATCTGTCATACCCAAAACAAAAACAAAAACAAAACAAAACAGAAAACCACAACTGAATGAATAAAGGCAATTGACTGATGGCAATACTGAGATGAATCAGATCTTGAAAAGCATTTTAAATCAGTCATCATAAAAATGACTGATTAAGAAATTCCATTAAAATAAATTCCATTAAAGCAAAAAAAACCAGAAATTAGAAAATAAAAAGAAGCTGCATATAAAGAACCAATGGAAATTGTAAAACTGAAAAATACTCTAATAGAAATTAAAAGCTCACTAGATGGGCTTGATAGTAGAGTGGAGATGACAAAGGTTAGAATCAGTAAACTTGAGGATATGACAATGGAATTTAGCCCATGTAAACAACAGAGATAAAACATACTGAATAAAAAACAAAGAGGGACTTACGGGACAATAATGAAAGATCCAACACTTGTATTATCAGAATTGCACATGGAAGAGATAGAGGGAGAGTGGTGCTGAACAAGTCTCATAAAAGTAATGGAGACAGTCTTCTACATTTGGTGAAATATACAAGATTTAAGACACTGACTTAAACTCAGGATATCCATGACAATACACACTGTATTGAACTTCCGAAAACCGGCATCAGAGAAAAAAGAATTGAAAGGAGCCAGAGAAAATCCAAAGGGGAAAACTGATTTGAATGACACCATCTGAAACCATGGTAGCCAGAAGGAACTGGCAAAAAAAATGTTCATGTGCTGAGACAAAAGTCAACTATAAACTCTATAACCAGCAAAATTATTCCTTAGTAATGAGAATATAAAGACATTCTTAAAGAGAAATTAAAATAATCTATACTAGCAAATCTGTTCTTAAAAATAGCAAAAGGAAATTAAACAGAAAGAAAATGGTAAAGAATCTTGGAGAACCAGGAAAAAATAAAGATACAATGAAAGAAAGCAGACATGTATATACATAAAATAGATTATCTTTTTTCTACTGTGTTTGACAAAACATATTTGAAGATTGAAACAAAAAATTATTATAATACCATGTGATATTCAGTACAATAATATTTAAAAGTGAAGAGATTTTCGAGTCCAGAAAATTACCAGAGATAAAAGGAGATACGGAGCAATTATAAAAGGATCATTCTGTCAAGAAGACATAGCAATTTTCAGTGTGTACACAGCTAACAACAGAGCCTCAAAATATGTGAAGCAAAAACTGAAAAATTTGAAAAGAGAAATAGACAATAACTCAACATGCCATCTCAGCAACTGGTAGAGCTAGTGAACATAAAATTAGCAAAGATATGGAATATTTAAATAATACAGTTAAGAATATAATTGACATTATAGAATAGTCCCCTAACAACAGCAAAACACACATTTTTTTCGAGTGTCCAAGGAAGTTTGCCAAGATAGACCACATCATATGTTATGTATCTAATTTTAACAAATTTAAAAGAATTTAAGTTATACAGAGTGTATTCAATGACAATAATGGGATCAATCTAGAAATAATAATAGAAAGATAGCAGTGAAATCACTGAAAATGTAAAAATTCAAAACATACTTTTAAATAATCTTTGTATATCTAAAAGGAAACAAGAATACTCAAAGAACTAAATAAAAAGGAAAGAAATATCAAAAATATGTGGGATACAGCTAAAGTAGTGTTGAGAGAGAAATTTATAGCACAAAATTCTTATACTAGAAATGAGAAACGTTTTCAAAGCAATCATCTAAGAGATCATACCTCAGGAAATTAGAAAAGGAAGCAAAATCATCCCAAGGCAAGCAGAAGGAATGAAAGGGCAGAAATCAACACAATTTAGACTAGGAAGTGAATAATTAATGGAATCAAAACCTGACCACATGGAGGAACCTGAAAGGCATCATGCTAAGTGAAATAAGCCAGGCACAGAAAGACAAATGCCAAATGATCTCACTTATAAGTGGAATCTAGAACATGAAACTCACAGAAGCAGAGGATAAGAGAGTGGTGGCCAGAAACTGACAAGGGTGTTGTGGGGCAGATGAAGAAAATAGAGAGAAGTGAGTCCAAGGGTACAACCTTTTAGTTGTGTTGGATGAATAATAACTAAGCACAGTGACTACAGCTAACGATGCTGTGTTGTGTACTTGAAATTTGCTAAGAGATTAAATTTTAAATGTTTTTCTGCAAACACAAAAGTAGCTTCACAAAGTGATGGATATATTAATTAACCTGACTGTGGTAGCCATTTAACAATATCTACCTATAACAAACATCACACTGTATGTCTTAGATGTATACAATTTCATATGTCAATCATAGCTCAATAATCCTAGAAGAAACATAAAGTTATTTCTTCATATATTTCATAAAATTCCAACAATGTATAAAAAGAATTATGCCCCATGAACAAGTGGAATTTATTTCTAGTATGCAAGACTGATTCAACATTGCAAATCAATGAATATAATCCATAGAGTATTGAAAAATTATGATTATATCAATTAATATAGAAATAATATTTGATAAAATCTAACATTTTTTCAAGATAAGAATTCTCTGAAAGTTGGAATTAGAGGGATATTACCCCAAATGATAAAAATTACCTACCAAATTCTATAGCTAAAATACTTATTAATTATAAAAGATTATTAAGTGATTTCCCCTAAGATTAGGAGCAGAAGAAGGATGTCTGTCTTCTCTCGCTATTCATATTCATCAGAGCAGTGGAAATCCAAGATATTGTAACAAACCAACAAAGAAACTATAAAGACATACAGATTGGAAAGAAACAAATAAAATTGGCATTATTGTCTACGAGAAAATCCCAAGGAACCTACAAAAAATAAAAATACCTTCTTAGACTAACAAGTAAGTTCTGCAAGATTGCAGAATACAAGATCAAAACAAAATCATCAACTACATTTCTGTATAATAAAAATGAACTTGCAGAAACTGAAAGTAAAGATAAAACACCATTTTTAATTACTTCAAAGAAAATGAAATAGCTAGGTATTGTCTCAAAGAAACATGCACAGTATCTGTGTACTAAAAATTCAAAATGCTGATAAAATAAAGATCTAAATAAATAAAGAAACATACAATTTTCATAGATTAAAAGTCTTAGCATGGGTAAAGTAGGCAATTCTCCCCAAATTAATGTATATATTTAATGCAATTTCTATCAGGAGACATTTCACCAAAGAGGATATACAGATAGCAAATAAGCACCTAAAAACATTTTCAACATTATTAGTCATTTACAATATAAAAGAAAACCACAATGAGATATCACAATGCTTTTGCTAGACATAGACACATTTATTTCACAATTTTTATTTATTTCGCAATTTTTAGGATAAACCACTGCCCTTAGAATATATAAAAAAAATTAGAAAGAATAATAAAGTAACAGGAGTCACTTTAACTGAGATTAAGTTTTACTATAGAGTTACAGTAATCTAGACAGCGTTCTATGTTACAGAAACAGACAAACAAATCAATGGAACACAATACAGAAACCAGGATTAGCCCCAAGCAAATATGCTCAACAAATTTTTGAGATGTGCCAAGGCAATTCAACAGAAGAAAGCTTTTCAACAGTTAGTAGTATAGCAATTAGACAACCATAGGCAAAATTGAACTGTAGCTTAAATCTCACATTTTATACAAAATTTGCTCAAAATGAATAATGAATCAACATAAAATATTTAACCATAAAATCTTAAAAAACGGATATTTTTGGGGGATCTAGGAGTAGGCAAACGTTTCATATGAAGTCCAAACTTAACATTAAGGTCATGGTTTAGAAAAGGAAAATTTGATAAATAGGATGTTATCAAAATAAAAAATATTGCTCTGCAAAAGACCCTTTTGAGAGAATAAAAAGATAAGCTCCAGAGTGGGAGAAAATACTTGCAAATCACATATGTGACAAAGAACTACTATCTATGCAATATAAAGAAGTCTCAAAACCCTACAGTTCAAAGCTTTCACACTAAAATCAGGAGCAAGGCAAGAATGTTTCCTCTCACTACTGCTTTTCTACATCCAGTTGGAAATCCTATCTAATGCAATAAGACAAGAATTGGAAACAGTATACTGATTGAGAAGCAGGAAGTAAACTCTTTGTTTGCAGATGACATGATCGTCTTTGTAAAAGTTCCCAGAGAATCTATTTGAAAAAACCTCTTGAAAGGAGGTTATTGTAATAACTTCTTAATAAATGATTATAGCAAGTTTGCAGGTTAATGTACAAAAGTCAGTTACCTATATACCAATTACCAAAAATGAACAATTGAAGTTTGAAATTGAAAACATATTAACCTTTACATTAGCACCCCCCAGGTGAATCACTTGAGGTCAGGACTTTGAGACCAACCTGACCAACATGGTGAAACCCCATCTCTACTAAAAATACAAAAATTAGCCAGGTGTGGTGGTGTGTCCCTGTAGCCCCAGCTACTCAGGAGGCTGAGGCAGAAGAATTGCCTAAACCCAGGAGGTGGAGGTTGCAGTGAGTCGAGATAGCACTACTGCACTCCAGCCTGGGTGACAGAGCAAGACTCCATCTCAAAAAAGAAAAAGTGTACACTATCTATAAGATAAAAATCTTAAAACTCTGGTGAAAGAAATAAAAAAAAACTAAACAAATAGAGGTACACTCCATGTTCATGGCTAGAAAGACTCAATTTGGTCTATGGATTCAAGGTTAGCCTAATCAAAATGCCAGCAAACTATTTAATGTGTGTTGACAAATTGATTCTAAAATTTATATGGAGAGGCAAGAGACCTAGAATTTCTAAATTAACATTGATGAAGAAGAAAGTAAGAGGACTGACACTTAAGTGACTTCAAAACTTGATATAAAGCTACGGTAACCAAGACAGTGTGATGATGATAAAATAATAGACACAAGGATCAGTGGAACAGAGAGCTGAGAAAAAAAGCCCACATAAATACAGTGCACAAGTGAAATAGACCTTTGACAAGGGAGCAAAGGTATTACAACGTCACGAAGACAGTTTTCAACAAATATTGCTGAAGCGATTGGATAGCTACATGCAAAAAAAAAAAAAAAAAAAAAAAAAAAGGAAAAAAAGCTATAGACATTAACCCACAACAATTAACCCAAAATGGTTCATAAATCTACATATAAAACCATAAACTCCTAGAAGATAACATAGGAGAAAACCAAGATGACCTTGGGTATGGCAATAACATTTTAGATTCAAAACCAAAGGCACGATCCATTAAAGAAAGAATAAATACACTGGAATTTATTAAAAGTAAAAGTTTTGACTTTTGACAACGTCAACTAAATGAGTAGACATGATATTGCACGCAGTGCAAAAACCCAAGGAGGTGGCAGTCCTGCACTACCAAAGCCATCAGAAAGTTGAATGAGAAAAGGCAGAAGGAAACCACTGGGCAGATGCTGAGGCCAAAATTGCTGCCAGGTGGAATCTCTCATTAGAACTACCTATAGAAGGACCCTTGGTATGGAACAACCCCCTCCAAGAAATTAAGCCTCAGTATTCAACGACTGAAACAGAATGGGGACTTTCATGGGTGCATAGCTTTCTCCCCTCGGGGTGGTTGACAACAGAAGAAGGAAAGGTACTTATATCCTCCACCAAACTTTTCATATGGGTATTGAAAACATTCATCAAATGGCCAAATCCCTATTTACAGGGCCAAATCTCCTTCAGACCATCCGACAGGTAGTCAAATCCTGTGAGGTGTGCCAAAGGAATAATCCCTTGGTCCATCGTAAGGCCCCTTTGGGGGAACAAAGAATAGGTCACTATCCCAGAGAAGACTGGCAGTTAGACTTCACCCATATGCCTAAGTCAAAGGGATTTCAATACTGTTGGTCTGTGTTGATACCTTTACAGATTGAATAGAAGCTTTCCCCTGCAAGACAGAGAAGGCTTAGGAAGTGACTAAAGTCCTAATTCATGAAATAATTCCTATATTTGGGCTTCCCCAAAGCTTACAGAGTGACAATGGTCCAGCTTTTAAATCCACAGTTAACTCAGGGAATTTCCAGGGCGCTAGGGATACAATATCATCTTCACTGCACTTGGAGGCCACAGTCCTCAGGGAAGATCCAGAAGGCAAATGAAACACTCAAGAAACACTTAAGAAAATGAACACAAGAGACTCATCTCCCATGGCCTACTCTTTTGCCCATGGCCTTTTTGAGAATCTGAAATTCTCCTCACAAAATGGGGCTCAGTCCATATGAAATGCTGTATGGACGAGCTTTTCTCACAAATGACCTCCTACTTGATCAGGAAACGGCCAATTTAGTCAAAGATATAACTTCTTTGGCTAAATATAAATGAAACCTTAAAAACCTACCTAAAGGATGTCACAGAGAAAAGGGAACAGAGTTGTTTCAACTAGGAGATCTAGTGTTGGTCAAATCTCTCCCCTCTACCTCCCCATCTATGGATTCCTTGTGGGAAAGGACCATACTCAGTAATCCTCTCTGCCCCCGACTGCAGTTAAGGTGGCAGGAGTGGAATCTTTGATTTGCCACACCCGAGTTATATTTTGGACACCTCCTAAGGAACCTGAGGGACCGTCAGCTCAGGAGACCCAAGATCAGCCAGACTAGCCTCGATATACCTGTGAACCGTTGGAGGACTTGCATCTCCTATTTCAGAAGGAAACATCCCAGATTAAAAAGGCTCCTACCACTGATCCTGAGGAAAAATCCCTTCCTCTTTAAAAAAGATATGTGAAGACCTACATAATCTTTAACACCTTTCCTTGGCCCTTTAGTGTAATCCTTTTACTATTTCATCATATTATTAAGCAGCATACTAACCATACTCTTTGTGATAGGACTATATACTGTAGCTCCTGCCTGGATGAAAATCCTAATCACATCTATCTTCTTTCTATCTTCCTTCCTTCTGACAGCAATTTACTCCTACCTTTAACTCAGACTGGATAAAATGATCTCGTTTTCCAGAGCACCCTCTTTACCTTCCTATTTACTCTTTGCCTACCTATCCCTCCTGCTTCCTTGGATACCTCATACAATCGCACCCCCCTCCCCTTCCACTAGCTCCTAATTACCTCTACCAGACTCTCAACTTATCCCATTCTCTGTTAAACCAGTCCAATCCTTCCCTGGCAAATGACTGTTGGCTTTGTATCTCTCTATCAACCTCTGCTTACGTTGCCACTCCCATTCCCGCAAAAAATTGGGTCTTTATCAACTTAACCTACCACCCTCATTATGAAGGAAAAGACCCTTTCTGACTTCTAAATATGCAATCATTAGCCGACTTCCCCCTCTCTGATTGATAGGACCAAGATTACCCTAACAGGATGTGCAATCCAACTTTTATGTTTTACATTTCCAACCTCACCTATTATACAAGCAATGAAAAGCCCATACATGGCCCTGTAACTATGAATACCATCTTAACTTTCCAAGCCCCTTTATGCATCCAATGCAACCTGTTTTCAGGCCTGCCTCTGGGGCACCTACTACCCCATCAGTGTAATTACACCCTACAGCTTCAAGCCCCAGCTGATCATAGTAACTTCCGAGTCACCCAAACAGCTCCATTCAGATGGCTTGTCAGTTTCTCAGGGCCTCCAAAAATCATCACCTCCTCCCTGCTTAACAGTCCATCTTTTGTAATGGCAAATATACTCCCTGCATGACCATTCACCCCTCGACCCCCTGCAGCAGCACCCCCACCACTAGTGAATGCCTTATCATCCCCTCTTTCAATCACTCTCTCTAATGGTTCCTGGTAGATACAAAATGATTTTTTCTCCAATGGGAAAAGAGAACACATGGAGCCACTCAGTTTGCTCCCAACACCCCTTTCCAGCCACTTACCAGAGCTACCTTGGCCAGTATTCTAGGAGTATGGGAAAATGAAAACAACAAACTCACACACCTTTTTAACATACACAACCAGTTCTGTCTACCCAGCCAAGGTATATTCTTCTTATGTGGAATGTCAACCTGTATCTCTCTCCCCACTAACTGGACAGGCACCTGCACCTTAGTCTTTCTAAGCCCCAACATTAACATTGCCCTAGGAAATCAGACCCTATCAGTACCCCTCAAAGCTCAAGTCCGTCAGCACAGAGCCATACAACTAATACCCCTACTTATAGGGTTAGGAATGGCTACTGCCACAGGAACCGGAATAACCAGTTTATCTACTTCATTATCCTACTACCACCCACTCTCAAAGGATTTCTCAGACAGTTTGCAAGAAATAACAAAATCTATCCTTACTCTACAATCCCAAATAGACTCTGGCAGCAGTCACTCTCCAAAACCACCGAAGCCTAGACCTCCTCACTGCTGAGAAAGGAGGACTCTGCACCTTCTTAGGGGAAGAGTGTTGTTTTTACACTAACCAGTCAGGGATAGTAAGAGATGCCACTGGCATTTACAGGAAAAGGCTTCTGAAATCAGACAACGCCTTTCAAACTCTTATACCAACCTCTGGAGTTGGGCAACATGGCTTCTCCCCTTTCTAGGTCCCATGGCAGCCATCTTGCAATTCCTTGCATTCGGGCCCTGTATTTTTAACCTCCTTGTCAAATGTGCTTCCTCTAGGATCGAGGCCATCAAGCTATAGATAGTCTTACAAATGGAACCCCAAATGAGCTCAACTAACAACTTCTACTGAGGACCCCTGGACTGATGCACTGGCCATTTCACTGACCTAAAGAGTAACCCTCTGGAGAACACTACAACTGCAGGGCCCCTTCTTCACCCCTATCCAGCAGGAAGTGGCTAGAGTAGTCATCTCCCAATTCCCAACAGCAGTTGGGGTGTCCTGTTTAGAGGGGGGATTGAGAGGTGAAGCCAGCTGGACTTCCTGGGTCGAGTGGGGACTTGGAGAACTTTTCTGTCCAGCTAGAGGGTTGTAAATACACCAATCAGTGCTCTGTGTCTAGCTAAAGGATTGTAAATGCACCAATCAGCACTCTGTAAAAATGCACCAATCAGTACTCTGTGTCTCGCTAAAGGTTTGTAAAAGCACCAATCAGCACTCTGTAAAAATGCACCAGTCAGCACGCTGTGTCTAGCTAAAGGTTTGTAAACACACCGATCAGCACTCTGTAAAATGGACCAATCAGGGCTCTGTAAAATGGACCAGTCAGCAGGACATGGGCAGGGACAAATAATGGAATAAAGGCTGGCCACCTGAGCCAGCAGCGGCAACCCATTCCAGTCCCCTTCCACACTGTGGAAGGTTTGTTCTTTCGCTCTTCACAATAAATCTTGCTGCTGCTCACTCTTTGGGTCTGTACTACCTTTATGAGCTGTA
This sequence comes from Symphalangus syndactylus, assembly GCF_028878055.3. Taxonomy (NCBI): domain Eukaryota; kingdom Metazoa; phylum Chordata; class Mammalia; order Primates; family Hylobatidae; genus Symphalangus; species Symphalangus syndactylus. The sequence continues at coordinate 42,023,298 of NC_072429.2, forward strand.
ACACTCACCGCGAGGGTCTGCGGCTTCATTCCTGAAGTCAGCCAGACCACGAACCCACTGGGAGGAACAAACAACTCTGGACACACCACCTTTAAGAGCTGTAACACTCACTGCAAATGTCTGCAGCTTCATTTCTGAAGTCAGTGAGACCACGAACCCAGAGGAAGGAAGAAACTCTGGACACATCTGAACATCTGAAGGAACAAACTCCGGATACAGCATCTTTAAGAACTGTAACACTTGCCACGAGGGCCCTCGGCTTCATTGTTGAAGTCAGCGAGACCAAGAACCCACCCGAACGAACCAATTCCGGACACAAATGTCACATATTGGGAGAAAGTATTTGCAAAAGATAAATGACTTTTATACAAAATGTACAAAGCACCCTTAAAACTCAACAATAAGAAAACAATCAGATGGGCAAAAATGGGCAAAAAGGTCTATACAGATAACTCACCCAGATACATAGATGGCAAATAAGCATAGAAAGAAATGTTCAACATCATATGATGTTAGGGAATTGCAAATTATAACAATATGTTACCACTACATACATATCAGAAAGGCCAAAATCTAAAACACCAACAGCACCAAATTCTGGCAAGGATGTGGGAACAACAGGAACTTCCGCTTATTGCTGGTGTGAACAAAATGGTACAAACACTTTGGAAGACGGTTTAGTGGTTTCTTACAAAATGAATCATCATAGTCTTCCCATATAACCCAGCAATTGTAGTCATTTGTATTTACCCAAATTTATTAGAAACATATCTACACAAAAACTTGCATAAAAATGTTTATAGCGGCCAGCTTTGTTTGTGATTATTTAAACCTAGCCACAACCAAGATGTCCTTCAGTAACTGAATGGATAAATAAACTGTGGTACATCCAGTCAATGGAATATTATTTTGAATTAAAAATACATGAGATATTAAGCTATAAAAAAGGAGGAATCTTAAATGCATATTATTAAGACAAAATGATTCAATAATGCTACACACTACACAATTTTATCAATATATTAGAATATTATGGAAATTAAAACTATAGATACAGTAAAAAGATCAGTGAAGACCCAGGGTTGGGGAGAATGATGGTTAAATAGGAAGAACACAGAGGAATTTTAGGGAGGTGAAACTATTTTGCCTGATACTACAAATCATGGATGCATGTCATTAAATGTTTGTCCAAACCCATAGAGTGTTCCACATCATAAGTGAACCCTAAAGTAAATTATGGACTTTGGGTGATTATAATGTGTCAGTGTAGGTTCATTTGTTGTTTCAAATGTTTTACTGTGGTGCAAGATTTCAATTGTAGGGGAGGCTGTGAGTGTGTGGGACAGGGTTATATGGGAACTTTCTGTACAGTGCACTTAATTTTGCTGTAAACCTAAAACTATTCTAAACATGAAGTTAATTAAACTTACATAAAACTGAACAGTTAAAAAATCAAACATTCCAATTAGAAGGTAGAAAAAAGACTTGGAGAAATATTACTCAGAAGAGCAATATGATAAATAAGCACAGGAAAAGAGGTTCAATATAATTAGTTATTAGCAAACTTGCTAATTAAAATCACTCAGTACACACCTGTTAGAATGACTAAAATAAAAAACAATGAAGCACCAAAAATTGTCGAGAATGTTACTGATTTGATCATTAAACATTGTATACATATATTAAAATATTACCGTATATCTCATAAACAACTATATATTAACTGAAATTAAAATAAAGAAATTAGATCTGTGATACATTACTGGTGGGAATATAAGTTGATATGACATATTGAAAAACAGATTATATTCTTATAAAATTAAACATTCCCTTACCATATGACCTAGCAATTGTACTTTTGGGTATTCCAGAAAATTGCTTGTCATTTTACAGATAATTTACAACAAATGTAAGATTGTGCACTTATGTTCACAGTAGCTTTATTCATAATAGTAAAAAATTGAAAACTATGCAGATGTCTTTCAATAGGAGAATGGTTTTGTCAAATTTTGGTACATCCATACCCTGGAATACTAATCAATACTATAAAGGAACAAGCTATTGATACAAACTAGAACCGGGATGAATCTCCAGATAGTGTGTTGAATGGAAAAAGCCAATTTCAAAAGTTAGTTATATACTGGATAGTAGCACTTATGCAGCATTATTGAAATTAGAAAATTTTACATATAGAAGAGATCATATTAGTGGTTGACATTGGTTAGGAATGGGAGGGCAAGCATGGGTGGGAGGTAGACATGGTCTTGAGGAGTAATATGGGGAATCTTTGTGGTGATGGAACTGTTCCAAGTCTTGACTGTGATGGGGGAAACCAACACGTGGTAAAATTGCATAGAACCAAATACACATACACACACACATACGCACACACACACACACCTGAGTACAAGTAAAAATGGGGAAATCCTGAGTAACATTGATGAATTGTATCAATGACAATATCCTAGTTGTGATATTGTAGCATAGTTTTGCAAATGTCACCTTTTGAAGGAAATGGGTAAAGATTACATTGGATCACTTTGTGCATTTCTTACAAATGCATGTGAATTTGTAAATTTCAATAAAAAGCATACTGGTAACTAAGTTTGAAAACTAAAAAGAGAGAGAGAAAACAGGAAGAAAATAGATAACATCAGTTTCTAAAGCTGCTTCTTATTACCCCAGCGCAGCTTTATAAATCATTTTCCAAAGCTTCTAGATCCACTAAGTTGCAGCTTTTCATAAATGCCAACATCATTACCTTGTAATGTAAGCAAGACACTGTAATATGTTTCTCAACATCTCCTTCTTCATTATCTTTGCATTCAAAGATGTGAACGAGATATTTATAATACATGCATAAAACAAAGGATTTGTATACATGGATACAGCAAGAACTCACTCACTTCTCACCCAGGGAGAACATTAATCTATTCATGAGGGATATACACCTATGACCCAAATACTTCCCATTAAGTCCTACCTCTAACACTGGGAATCAAATTTCAGCCTGAGATTTGGAGGGGATAAACATCTAAACTCTAGCAAGCACAGGGTACCATCCTCCAGGATGCAGTGTATGGGTGAAACAAAAGTATTTGTAGAGCTGTTGTCTCCAGTGGGAAGAATGCATGGATCCAAACAGCAAACTATAGCAGGACCCCCAAACCAGAAATAACTGTGCAACAGTCTAAACTGTAATTAAATATTCTCGCTGCTTAATCCATAAAATCCAGCAGACTCTGTGGTACTGATTACATCCTAGGGGCAACTAACTGTATCAATTTTGTGACAAAACCCAGTAGGAGAAGAACATCTCAGGCCAAAGGAGACTAGAGTAAGGCTATATGTGGTAAAGAACTATATTCACATTGAGAAAAAAACAACCCTTGGCCTGCTACTGAGCACTGATAAAGTTGGAATTTCAGACCATGAGCCCGTGTGCCCAGAACTGGCAAGCCCTACAACTGAAAAGTTCAGGCCAAGCAACAATCCACTGTAAGACGGAAGTGAGAAATTCAAGATTGAGCATAACAGGATTAGAAGGCCCAAGCAAACGTTATGATTAGGTAACCCACACCCACAACTTCTGCGCCACTGCTGCTTCCCTCAGTTTATGTCTATGACTACATGGGGACCCCTTGCTACTGATGATAAAAGAGGAAAATAATTCATATTCATCTTTAATTGTCTTTCATTGGTCTTTAATTGTCTTAATATGTGGTTGCAAATTGAAATGAATGATGGCAGCACTGAGGCCCACTTAAGGGTGCCCTTCAAAGGGTGCTGAGGGGAAATCTCAATGGTGAAGAATTGGCCAGTGCACCTGGTTATTCAGCTAGCCTGGAAAAACAGTGACCTGAGGTAAGGATGGATGGATGGATAGATAGATATAGATAGATAGATGATAGATAGATAGATAGATAGATAGATACATACATACATACATACATACATACATACATACATACATACATAGGGTCCCAAGGGAAATGACAAATGGCCTGGCCAGATGGTCAGGGATCTAGAAGGAAAAAGATCAGGATATTGGGAACAAGAAATTCTAGAGTAGAGCCATGTGGATTGAACATATGGGAGTGGATAGAATATGTGATGACCGTTTTACAATGTATCTACACCTTCCAGATGTAAAATGAAACAGCTACTAAACAACCAAGTAGAAAAATTACCCTAATCTGTTGGCATCAACCAATTTCTGTTGTAGGTTTCTCCACCAATACTAACCCAATAGGCATGTGAATGAAAGTGCCTGAATTATAAAAGATGAGAGTTTTTCAGTCAGAACAACATGAACTTGTGATTACCAAGACTGGTTTAGTTATAGCTGTTGGTAAATGTCCAAACTGCCAAAACAGAGACTAATGCTGAATCTTCAGACTCAAGGAGACTCATGTACATCTTGGAGCAAATTGACTTCACTGGGGTACATACATAATGGAGGTGTCAGTGATTTGTAGATGTAGACATGTTCCAAGTATAGATTTTCTGTTCCTGCATGAAAGACCTCAACCAGCACTACTATGTGAGGGCTTAAAGATATTTGCTCTAGGCCAGGCACAGTGGCTCATGCCTGTAATCCTAGCATTTTGATAGGACAAGGTGGGCAGATCACCTGAGGTCAGGAGTTCAAGATCAGCCTGGCCAACATTGTGAAACCCTGTCTCTACTAAAATACAAAAAAAAAAAAAAAAAAAAAAAAAAAAAAAAAAAAAAAAAAAAATTAGCCGGGCATGATGGTGTCTGTAATCCCAGCTACTCTGGAGGCTGAGACAGGAGAATCGCTTGAACCCAGGAGACAGTGATTGCAGTGAGCTGAGATTGCATCACTGCACTCCAGCCTGGGTGGCTGAATGAGACTCCATTTCAAAAAAAAAAAAAAGATACTTTCTCCAGTTATATTTGTTATAATATAACACTGCATTGGACCAGGGTATTCATTGTTCACTGCCAAGGAGGTGTGGGTTGAGCTCATGACCATGGATTCCCTGACTGCATCACCCAAAAGCTGATAATAAGGTAAAACAAGCTGCTGAAGAAATAGCTGAAGCACTAGATTAGTAATAAAACTCTGCAAGCATAAATGCTATCCTCCAGGTGCTATCCTCCAGGATGCAGTATATACATGAAATGAAGATATTTGTACAGAGCTGTGAGCTCAGTTGGAAAAAATGAATGCATGGATCCAAAAAGCAAGAGTGGAAGACAATGTGGCTCTAATTTCCATTACTTCCATGTATTGACTCTGCTTCTCCAAACTGATGGATCAATGGGATTGAAGATCTTGGTCCCCAAAGGGGGCGCACTATTACCTGCAAACACAGTAAGAGTTCCATTGAATAAAAGCTATGATTGCCCCCTGAGCACTACAAGCTCCTTGTGTCCAGGGACCGACAGGCAAATAGTCACTGTTGTGAAGGGGTGGTAGACGGGATCATTAGGAGGATGTAGACATCTTGTTACCCAATTGGAAAGAATAGAGTAATAGAGCAAGGTGATCCACATGTGTGCCTCCTGCCACTCTCCTACACATTTGTGACTATAAATGGAGACATGCAACAACCCTAAGAAGGACATGGTGACCAGGGGTTTGGAAACCTCAAAAATAAGGTCTGAGCCACCTCTACCAGGTAAGGCAATGAGGTCAACAGAGGTGGTAGCTGAGGGCAAGGTGAATCTAGAATGGATGGTGAAGAGAGGAAACAATGGATATCCACTGCAATCCAGAAACCAGATTCACTGAAGCTGTGGAAGCCGTAGTTTGTCCCAATATACCTCTCTCTCCTAAGTTTCTCCTCAGAAAGAAAGCCCACTCAAGTCTTGGAGAAGAAACTGCTTCTCAAAAAGACATGGAGAAGTGAATTTCACTGCACAATGACAAGAACACAGAGACAGACTCCCCAGACCCCACAGCAGACAGGGACTTGCTGCCTGTCTCTAGGAAGTGCAGTCAGTGGAGACCATTCAGTGGTGTGTCTACCTCAGATACAAATAGCCACTCTCTTCTCAGGGCAGCCTGCATTTGGTGACTCAAGAAGGTGGTGCTTAAAGGCTTGGCCATTTTAGTCTGATGTAGGATACTCTGAAGAAAATGCTTGCTGCCAGCTTCTTCTAGGCTTTGTTGGTCCTGCATTGCAATTTGAGTTTTTTCTTTGCACAGTCCTTTTTCCTCTCTCTCTCTGTACAGGTGTTGATGTCTAATAAATATCCAGTTCCGAAACTACACAAGAACCATTTAAAACTCACATGGACCTAATATTATTGCCTTGGATTATAAGAAGGAAAAGGTTAATAGATCTATAAAGAAAAAGTAGAACATTCACCCACATAGTAAAATATTTTCACATATCTCTATAAATGGTACATTAAAGAGAAAGTCTAGTAAGATTAGTGAAGTTCTTAAGAGTATAATAAAAAGTTTGATCTATGGGATGGAATAGAGTATTACACTTAAAAATGGAAAATACATATTATTCTCAAGCACTTAAGAAAATTGACTAGGTCTTCTACCTTTGTGCTAACTTCATAAAATTTGAAAGGATCGCTACAGTAAAGACCATATTCAAAAATAATAATGCTATGAAGTTAGAACTTAACAACAAAAAGAATTTTTAAAAACCCCACATTTGAAAATTTAAGAAAAATTTAAGAAACTCATAAGCCAAAGAAGAAATCATAGTACAAAGTTGAAAATACTTGAAATTTAGGAATTCCATGTCCAACTGTAATAAAAGAATGAGTATTGAACTTACCATCTCATAACAAACAACTATAAAACTAAACCAAATGACTATTTTCTGCCATTGGACAACAGGTATAGGAGAAGCAGAAATATAATCCTTGTGGTCCTTGACAAAGAAAAAGGGAAACATATAGGTAAATCTCACTTTTCCTTCTGTGATGCAGGAAGAGGCACACAAACTAAGAAATCAGATATTGGGTTCAGCACTAACAGGTGAGCTGGAAGTTAAGGATGGTTACAGGAAAACGGGGGATATATAAAAGGAACCCCACAATTCTGCAAGGGGGCTTATCATGGGTTCTTGATTGGGTTTGCGTGTGTAGTGCAAAGTGCCACAAAACTTAGCAGAGAATAGCTGATTTTTGCTGGGAGAGGAACAGAGATAGCAATAGGTATTTCACAGAAGAGGAAACACAGATGACTAAGACAATATTAAAAGTTGGTCAACCACATTAGTTGTTAGGAAATGATAATAAAATTACATTGGGGTATTTCATACTCAACTCATTGCTCCATCTTCCACTCTCCTACACCATCAAAAATATAAATAAATCAAGTCCAGCAATATCAGGTATTGGTGAGGCTAGAGCAAATAAGATTCTTATACACTGAGAATATGAAAAGTCATTTGTCACAACTACTGTGACATAGTTTGGGCATTAACTAGTATATCTGACATAGTGATTCTACCACCAAGTAGACCTTAGAGAAACCTTTGCCCATGTGTCCAGGAGACATGTGCTTGAATATTCACAGCAGCATTGTTTATAATTGCTTATAATAGCTAAAAACAAAAAAAGTAATGCCTATAAACCATAGAATAGACAAATACAATTTTGTCAATACACAGAAATATTATATACCAGTGAAAATTAATGAAATACGGCTTCATTCATAGATCTACAAGAATAAAACTCAAAAATAAAAGTACATCAAAATTTTAGTAAACTATATACACTATTATATAAAGTTCAAGGTAGAAACAATCAATAATATAGTGATTAGGTTTACTAATATATAATCAACATATTAGAGGGGATATATAGATAGAAAGGTAGGTAGGAGATAGATAGATAGAGGGATAGATAGAATATAATACATAATTGATATGTTAGAGGCAAAACCATAAAGGAAAGAAAAGAAATATATAAAATTAGGTTATTCATTGCCTCTGAGGAGGGAGATGAGCTATATAATTAGAGAGGAGCACAGAGAGAATATATACTGGTATGCTTTCATATGTAATCTGATTGATGGATCACAGTTGCTAAAGTTATTCTTTGTTTATTAATACTTTTTTACCTGTATGTTTGTGTGTGTACAATAAGCAGTTTATATATTTTTGTATGTATATTTTATAATAAAATATTTGGTAGAAAAATTGATATTTAAATTCAGAGAGAATTACTCTAGAACCCATTGTCTTAATAAATATACATACAATGAATTAGTAAATGGATGGAATTATCTGTTCACATTTGCTTTCCTTTCACGGGTGGTCTTTCCTTTGACATTTTTCTATAATTTTGAGCCTAATAATTCATAGTCACCAAGATATGCTTCTAAATCTTCATTCAGTGTTTGATGCAAACAGTTTCTGTGAATTGTCTCTTTTAATCTTCTCAACAAACCGACATGGGAAATGCCATTTTTATTTCCAATTTACAGATGGCAAAATACCAGAGAGGTCACACAGATGTGAAAAGTAAGAGTGGAGATTCAAGCCCTGCTTTATCTGTCTCCAAAATGAGTGTTCTAAGCACCACCAGATACTGTCTAAGAAAAACAAAGGTTAGCTTTTCTGTGTTGCTGCCTCTTTAGGAACAGAACTACTCGTCCATATATATAATTCAGCACTGGTGACTATTTCAGTTCTCACTTTTCCAGATTTGGTCCATTTTGTACAGCTTACTCATATACAAAATGGACATATTACAAACTCCATTAGACTATGATCTTTGTTCTAACTTTATTTTATTGACAAGCTTTGTAATTTTTATTTAAGCAAAATTTGTAAAATTGAGAAAGGAATATATTTCATAAATTAAATTAATCTAGGTAATGTTTTCCATATGCAGATGTATTCAAATTGACTGCAAAGCCCTGAGTACGGCAAAGTGCTGGCTGTGTGGCAGCCAATTTTTCTGTATCTCATTCACACCTTCTTTTGCTAGGCTCTTTCAGTTCATTTCAAATTAGACTAATTTGTGTATTTGTACACACAGTTCTATTTTGTCGTTTATGAGTATTTTTCTAAAGGATAACAAAGAAAGAGAATAAGACCTTTAAAAATCTTATTCCTTATCTTTATCACTTTACTTGATGGAAATTTGCGGGGACAATTTAATGTAGTTGACTCTCCAAACATTCTGAAGTTTTGTTTCTGAGATACTAATGAATATTAATAAGCCTTTAAGTGATCTGTTGGAAAAAAATTAGGAAGAAAGCAACAGATTGCAGCATTGTGAGGATACAGTTTAAAATAAAGAAATAGTTATTTTAGTTTCACATTAAAGCATAAACTAAAGTTATGTCTTGTATTTATTTTTTTCTGTTGCAAAACATGAGTTGAAAATAAAACCCACAAACTCCCAATAAAGAGAGCTTGGGGCTTGAAGTTCCTAGACACATGCAATATACACATACATACGTGAAACTGGCTTAAGTAGCTGATGATTTTAGGAGTGAAAATAGCCTCAATGCAGCTGTAAAAAGGACGCAAAAGGACTTTCTTTCTCACTATCTCCCCATCCTCATCCTCGCCATTTCTCAGCAATACTTTCTCAGAACCATCTTCTTTCTCAGCAAATCTCTTCCACATGATCTCAAGATGACTATCAGCATATTAGCAGTTCCATATTTTTTTTGTCAAAGTCCATATAGGGAAGAAATAATCTTTTTTTCCATAGCTAAACACCTTTAACTGAGTTTCACTGACTTTGAATTAACCTATTTTTGTGTCTTGTGCCCATGTCTGAGTTTATTGCTGTTGCCAGGAAGATAAAAGGCTAATTACCTTAAGAAAATTTCAATTAAATTATAAAATTAGCAGTGAAATCAATTCCACTCATTTATATAGCTGGGAAATTTGGAGTACTGCTAGGAAGAAAAAAGAGAAAATGATTATAAAAGAGGAAAACATCAAATGACCACTGAAATATTTATGTGGAAATTCAAGCTAAATGTGAGGAAATAAAAGTATCATCTTAGGTCAATCCATGGTGGATAAAACTAGAATTCCATCTCTGAAGGTGGCACATGCCAAAAAAAATAAAAAATTAGGACAAATGTGTGCTAGTCACAATGTCTTCCTTAGAGATTGGGGTAGTCCCTCAACTCACTTCAATCAACTTTTCATCTTTTGATTGAGTTCAACTACTTTTAATTAATTTCTCACCAATAAATTTCTGTGAAGTAAAATATAATTGTCTTGTTCCTAGAACCTTTGTTTGTTTTTTGTTTTAAGATGGGGTTTTGCTCTCGTTGCCCAGGCTGTAGTGCAGTGGCATGATCTCAGCTCACTGCAACCTCTGCCTCCCGGGTTCAAGCGATTCTCCTGCCTCAGCCTCCCACGTAGCTGGGATTACAGGCATGCACCACCATGCCTGGCTAGTTTTGTATTTTTAGTAGAGACAAGATTTTCCCATGTTGAGTAGGATGGTCTCGAACTCCCGACCTCAGGTGATCCACCTGCGTTGGCCTCCCGAAGTGCTGGGATTACAGGCATGAGCCACTGCACCCCCTAGAATCTTTACTGGAGATGGTTAGAAGCCTAGTGATCAAGTAAACATGACTTTATTTTGCACCCTGCTGAATTACCTGCATCAGATTACTATGTGGGAAAAAAAAAATTCCCACTTTAAAGTTGGCACTAATTTTGGGTGTGTGCCTAATCGTCAAATGAAGAGAAAAATCAGATGCTTATGAATAAAAGTACCCCTTACATGAAATTCCCTCTATCCTTAACTAAACCCCTTATAATCTAATGGAGGAGGTAGATGTATTTCCCTGCAATATTTGAGGCAAAAAAGAGGATGTTTAGACAATAGTTTTAAAGCTAATAATATTAAATATATTACCCATATAGGAAACTATCTTAGAAAGTGGGCAGACAGAATACATAACTAATTTGTTTGACTGAAAGAATATTCAGTCAACTGTGTCCATCTGCACAAAAATGGGTCTCAAAAATTTCTGGTCTTTAATTGCTTCACTGACATGATTAATTCCTATACTATTTTTGAGTACTTTCTTGTGCTGGTTATTGGGAACTTGAAGATGGAACAGAAAAGACAAAGACTCATACTGCATTGGAGCTGGGATGACTATCTTTTAAAATAATTCCAACTAGGCAGCTAATATTTCTCAAGATAGTTACAATTGTACTTACGGCTCATTTTTTTTTTTTTTTTTTCTGAAGCAGTTTTTTGGTAGAATTGGCCACATCAATATTATAGACCTTGGACTCAAAGGGTCTCCCCATTTACTACTTGAGCTTTACTGCAAATGCTTTAATCTTAACACTAGTAATTTTCTGTTTTGAAAAAGGTCACTTTTTTGAGTGATTTACTTCATAATAAAGTATTTTTTTATAATAGATAAATAAAATGTAATGTAGGTAAAGAGCTGAGCAGAGTTTGTGGTATAGAGTAAGTGCTCAACAGATGTCAGATATTATTATAATTTTTATTATGATGAGTAATTATATGATGGGTAATTTTAAGTGTCAACTTGATAGGCTAAGACACGCTCAGATAACTGGTAAAACATTATTTCCAATTGTGCTTGTGAGGGTGTTTCTGGAAGAGATTAGCATCTGAATTGATAAACTGAGTAAAGCAGATGGCCCTCCTCAGTGTGGATGGACATCATCCACTGAAGTCTTGTATACATCAAAGAAGTGGGGGGAAGGGTAGGAGCTGAGACATTCATCTTCTCCTACCCTCAGACTTTGATGCTCCTGGTTCTTGGGCTTTTGGACTCAGACATGGACTTCTTTCATCATTTCCTCTCCAGATTATCAGACTTTTGGACTGAGATTGAATTACATGAACCACTGGCTTTCTTGGATCTCCAGCTTACAGATGGCAGACCATGGGACTTCTCAGCCTCCAGAACCACATAAGCCAATTCCTATAATAAATATCTTCTTATCTATATTTCTATTTATCTATGTATATATGCATGTATGTACATATCTGTCTCTATCTAATCTATCTCCTATATCTCTTACTGATTCTGAAAAACCCAATATGATTTATTATTATTACTATTATTATTTTGAGATAGACTTTTGGACTTTTGCTCTTTTGTTGCCCAAGTTAGAATGCAATGGCACCATCTCGGCTCACTGCAACCTCCGCCTCCCAGGTTCAAGTGATTCTCTTGCCTCAACCTCCCAAGTAGCTGGGATTACAGGCACGTGCCACCACGCCCAGCTAATGTTTTGTATTTTTACTAGAAACGGGGTTTCACCATGTTAGCCTGACCTCGGGTGATCCGCCTGCCTCCTGACCTCAGGAGATCCAACTGCCTCCACCTCCCAAAGTGCTGAGATTACAGGCATGAGCCACTGCACCCAGCCTGTTATTTTCTATAATTATCTGGCCAAATAGAATAGCTGAGCTTTAGGGACTAGTCCTCTTGACATGTAATATTAAGCTTGTTGTATCAAAATATTAAGTTTATGTATCAGAAATTATCTGGAAGTAGGAGTTTTCATGGAAGACTATTTGAAGTATATTCGTTTTTTTTCTATTCCTCCATATATTTTTTGAATCTACCTAGATAGGTGGAGAACAGAATGCATATACGATATCATACTGGTCATATCAAGGGTTATTTTTAATGAATTGTACTAGATATAGTTTCCCTGACCGTTATCTAGGGTTAGTGAGAAAAAAATAACACTATAAATTTTGTCACTGTATCCCCTTTTTAGAATGTTGTCATGTATGATGTTCATTATATCAAAATGTCCACTTCACGATGATTGTCAAGAAAGATTCCGTCTCAGTGAGACTACCAAAAAAAACTGTGCTTCCCTCTAAATATTATGTGTTTTTTTATTGGGGGAACTATAATTTGTACAACTGACATTTTTTTTTTCTCTTTTACCAAGAGTTTAGATCCAAATTTTTCATGCATCCATAAGCAAATATATAGACCATGAATGGCAAATTATGAGTCATAAATCCCCCTTCAGTCTCCAATGCAGATGCCACAAATCAAACACAGTACTATTACCCATGAAATGTGGCCTCAGAATCCTTTGCAACATAGCCCTTCTGGAAATTGCTACCAAACAGTGAAGTTGGAACAATGGCTGAAACCCATTTGGCATTCTCAGAACAGTGTACTGTGGCTTGCATTTTAAGTCTCATTTCTAGTAATATTTTACATTTTTGTTTTTTTTCTCCTTCTGTATACTAAATTGGACTTGTGTTATCTTTCACAGATTCACATTTACAAGTTACTTTAAATTCTATCCAGACCAAATTGTGGAAATCAATCAAAGCACACCTAATCTACCCCCTCGAGGAGTTCCCAATACTATGGGGACTGAGATATGTGAATAGGCAAACTTCTCAAAGTATGAAAATTGCTGTGATAAAATAAAGCATAGAGTTATTAAATGGATGTTAGGAAAAGCATATCCCCACCAGAACTCAGGAAAGTTTTACATGGTGGATAGTGAAGTAGGAGCAGGCATATCACACAGCCAGATCAGGAGCAAGAGAGAGAGGGGGAGGAGACACACACATTTCTAAACAACCAGATCTCATTTGAATTCACCCACTATCAGGTGAACAGCACTGAGCTATGAGGCATCCCCAGAAGCCAAGCAGATGCCGGCACCATACTTGTATAGTCTGCAAAACTGTGAGCCAATTAAAACTCTTTTCTTTATAAATTACTCAGCCTTGGGCATTCCTTTATGGCAACACAAGGACAACTGAATACAGATGGATTCGTGATTCCTGTTTCCAGCATTCCTGTGAATGCTGATGTATTTGAAGGAAGTTGAGGCCAGGGTGGTGCTAGTAAATCAGGTCAAGCAAAGTAAGAATCGATAGAGCTTGGCACAGCAGATCTGGAAAATGCAAGGGAGTCTTGGTCCTCCACTCGTCTACTTCCTGACTCACTCTCTCCTTACTCTCTGCTAAACTCACACTACTGAATTTCTATGTTCTTAAAAGCTAAAAACAGTAACCTTCAATTCGACTTTCATTTGGCCTTTAGAGTAGTAAAACATAATTCAGAATGGATAAAAAATATACCCCAGATAGAGCTTATAATATTGCATAGACTCCCACTGAAACTTCATTGCTTCTCTGTGACACTCAAAGCAGAATTTGAAGAGATAGCCAGGTACGCAGTGACCAATCTCCGCATAGACCAGAGTCCGAAGCCAGGAAATAAACAGCAGGCATCTGCCTTTCCAGGCAGTTTCTGAATGAGATATAACGAGTTCTCTTTTGTTTATTTCTAGGGATTTTATATATGATAGAAAGGAAAATGTGCTCTACTGAAGCATATCTGAGTTGTGCACTGCATATGGGCAGAGCTTCCATTTTACTTTTACTACCCAGAGGTTCTGAAGTAAATCTCATTGGAATGTAAGAACCCAAGGTATCAGGGATTCAGGCCAAAGCCTGAATCATAAACAATAGCATCCTCTCTCTCTAGAATTGGGTCTGGCTGGTGATATTTACTCGAAAAGCATTTCATAATAAATATGTATCAGGTAATTTTAGCTGCAAGTTACAGAAAACTCAACTGAGATTGCTTTAAACACTTGGAAATTGATCAGCTCGAAAGACTGGAAATCCAGACATAAGACAGGTTAAAAGGAAGATATAGGGAGCAAGGGCTTACCAATCTCTGAATTGACAGCGGTATTTAGTACTTCAGAGGATAATACTCACAGGAAGACTGCGATAGTCATTAATTTTGACCAACAAATATTTTTGGTTTCTTCCCCAGCACATACAGATTTGCATACCCCTGCTCCCTTGAAGTTAGAGATGATCACCTTTGCTAGTACAATGTGAATAGAACTAACGTGAGGTCCCTCCTTGGTGTGGGCTCTAAAGGCACATGTAGATTTGCATTTTCCTGCTCCCTTGAAGTCTGAGGTGGTTACATGGCTCACTTTTGCTAGAGCAATGTGAATAGAATTGATATGAGTTTTTTCTGGGTATGTGCTCTAAAGGACATTTTTCTCCACTACAATGATAAACATTGTTCTAGATAGGGGCTGTTCTGCTGGCCTATGTCCTGGGGAGACGACAGCACAGAACTCCCATCACACTTGTGATAGAAATTAATGTGAAAAGTATATAAATCTTTACTCTCGTAACCCACTAATAATCTAGCCTATCCAGATGAGTAACAAAGAGGAAGCCATTCCTGAATGGTCTCTCAGAAAAGAAAGGGAGATTTTAATGACAATTCCCCCAAGTCTGCTCCTTTCAACTCATTGGTGTGAATTCTTGTTACTGATATAAAATCCCTAGAAATAAACAAAAGAGAACTCGTTATATCTCATTCAGAAACTGCCTGGAAAGGCAGATGCCTGCTGTTTATTTCCTGGCTTCAGACTCTGGTCTATGCGGAGATTGGTTACTGCGTACCTGGCTATCTCTTCAAATTCTGCTTTGAGTGTCACAGAGAAGCAATGAAGTTTCAGTGGGAGTCTATGCAATATTATAAGCTCTATCTGGGGTATATTTTTGATCCATTCTGAATTATGTTTTACAACTCTCTTTTGTCAAAGGAGATCATTGCCCTAAGATCAGTCAGCCAAACCCTAGATTTTGAATGGTGGATTCTAATTTTTTGAGTTTCGTAAGGTATGTGTATGGATATATTAAACCCCAAATAAAAAAGATTTTGATAGGTAAGAGGAAGACAATTTACAACCACAAATCAATGTGATTATTTTTCCATCAATTGGTTTGAGAGGGTGCTTAACAGCCTGTCCCTTAAATGCAACAAGCAGAAATCTCTTCCTTCACATTTCCCATAATCTCAGCTGGACCTTTCACAATAGAAAAACACTATCTCAAACAATGTGTTTAGGTGATTTCACCTCCTTCTTTTGAGACAAGAGTTAGACGAGACACAGAACTTACTATAAATTTTCTTGTTACCTAATAAGACACAGGTAAGATATCTACATAATAAATTTCAAGTATCCAAGAAAATCCAATTGCCCTTATTGGATTCACTAGTAGCACCATTAGTGCAGACTATCAGCAAGTGGTGAGGACAATCTCTGCAATTACTGTTTATAAACTTTTAATTGTGATTTGTCTCATACGGTCATCTTCCTAGATATATTCTAACAACAAACACAGAACATACGAACTACAAATGAACAAGACTTCAAAATCAAGAATTTATTTATAATAGAAATTATAATAGAAGTATTAAGTCCTCTGAGAATTATATGTAAGTTAACTCATTCCGAATTTCAACATTAGAATGAGTTACATGAGGAACACGTAATTGTGTATATTTGATTCTAAAATTCCTATCCTAAGATTTTACCAAGGTGGCTAGTAACCTCTACGTTTTTTGTTCTGAAGTCTAAAAAAAAAATAAGAGCAAAACATGTGAAATACTCCTTGAGAATGTAAAGACCTTTTAAATAAAATCATGTGCATGATAAGTTACTCTAACTCACTTTACCATGAGTCTGATTTATGGGAAGTGACACCACCTCCAATTATGAACAGTGAATTTGAAACTCCTGAAGAGGCATGGTATTAAAACAAGACTGAAGTCCTAAATACTGCTGACAATTCAGAGATTGCTAAGCCTTTGTTCCGTATATCTTCCTTTTAGCTCATGGAAAATCTTCCAAAATTGTCTGTTACATCAACTGTGAATCCCTAATACATTTGTCCATTTATTCATATAGGAATTCACTTGGAGAAGTGAGAGAAGAGGAGAGAGTGTCTTGGTTGTGAATATAGTTAATTGGATAAGCACTACTGTGCCAAAATGTGTATAATGAGGTTTTTGGAAATGTTATGTTTTGGATTATGTATTTGAGTAATGTTGCTCATTTTATTTCTCCAAGATGTTTTCAAAATGGAGCAGAAATTTCAAAAAATGTACCTGCAGCCCTGAAAATAATCCTTGTGCCAGGCATCAGGGTCTAAAAAATTCAGGGCAGCAGGCAAACAATTCATTTCCTAACTTATTTCATTCCATGTCTTCTAGTAAGAAACACAGAGTCTTAATATCTGAAAAAAAAATCCTGTATGCCTAGAAAAAAAAAAGAGTAGGAATGATTTAAAAATTTGAGACAATGCAGCAATCTAAATATAATTTTAGAACCTTGGTTAAACATAATTCAACCAAGCAGAACCTTCAAATAAGTTGAGAACCAGAAGAAACTCTAGAGGCAATTTAGTCCAACCTCCTGGCAACATAGTCATCTCTTCCACAACATCCCTTTATTAGCGATCATCTTTCCCCTGCAGAAATGTTTCCAGGAGTGGCAACTTACTTCCCAAGATTGCCTATTTGATTCTCACACAGCTCTAATGATCAGATCATTATTTATCAAGTTCTAGTTAAAATCTTCTTTCCTCTAGCTTGGCTATAGTTTTTCATTCTACAATGACAAACATAAGTCTTCTCTTTCCTAAATTAATATGACACTCTAATTTTAGATGTAGGTGAAGAAAGGAGAAAGAAGCAAGTCATTAAAAAGCAAGTATTAAGTGAAACAAGCCAAGTACAGAAAGATAAATATCACATATTCTCACTCATAAGTGGATGCTAAAAAATGTGTTCACATAGACATAGAGAATGGAATGATAGATAATGGACACTCAAAGGGGTGAGAAAGTGGAAAGAGAGAAAATGATAAGAAATTATTTAATGGTTATAATGTATGTTATTCAGGCGATGGATACCCTGAAAGCCCTTACTTGGCAACTACATAGCCTATGCATGCAACAAAATTGCACATGTATCCCATAAATGTATACAAATAAATAAATGTAAAAATTATTTTTTTAATTACATAATTCATTTTTGGACATATTCTGTAATATCTCCATATTTACTTTCAAATTCTCACCCTTATACACCCATAGCAGGAATGATACACACAAATTTAATTATGCTACTCCTCTGTTTAGAATCTTTCAAAGGGTTTTGTCTTATCTTAGGATAATGTCTAAACTTCTATGTTTTATAAGGACCTACACACTCAGGCCTCCTGCTACCCCTCTCACCTTCTCAATGCACCTGCCCACTTGGAGATCAACAGTCCCTTTATAGTAAAAGTATTTCAGTACTTGAAAACCAGTCTCTCTTACTCCCCCTCTCTCTCCCTTTCTCTCTCTTGGAATCACCTGTTGAGATTCTTTCATGACTCTTGCTCTACATAACTAATTCTGGTCTCATCTCAAGCAACTTCTTTTGTGAAGCTTCTCTGACCATCCAAACTTGGATTTGGTGGATCTTCCACAAGCCCTTGTAGCATCCTATAGTCTCATTAACATAGATATTGGTATATTGTATTACAGGTTACTCACTAGAATTGCAAGTTACTTAAGAGTAGCAGTGATATCTAATGCATTCACTGCTTCAGTTATTTGTTGTTGTTTTTTGAGGTGGAGTCTCATTCTGTTGCCCAGGCTGGAGTGCAGTGGTACGATCTTGGCTCACTGCAACCTCTGCCTCCTGGGTTCAAGCTATTCTCCTGCCTCTGCCTCCTGAGTAGCCACCACGTGCGGCTAATTTTTGTATTTTTAGTAAAGACGGGGTTTTGCCATGTTGGCCAGGCTTGTCCCCAACACCTGACCTCAGGTGATCCACCTGCCTCAGCCTCCCAATCTGAGGTGATCCGCCTGCCTCAGCCTCCCAAGGTGCTGGGATTACAAGCATGAGCCACCATGCCTGGCCTTCAGTTCTTAATCCTATAATGCCTGGCACATGGTTGTGTTGGTGAATATTTGTTAAATGTATCCATAAATGATCAAATATGAAAAATAAATGTAAGCCAGTGCAAAGTCTGTCACCCAAGAACAATGAAATTATTTCTAATATATTCTTCCTAATAAAGCTGGGAATAAACTATTTGAGAAAATTTCCAATAATCAAAGATAATAGCAGAAAAAGAAATTTCTAGCTAATTAAGCCGTAAGATTCTCGTGGTTAAGGTCTATACCAAGCTTGTCAAACCCATGGCCCATGGGCTGCATGCAGCCCAGAACAGCTTTGAATTCAGCCCAACACAGATTTGTAAACTTTCTTAAAACATTATGCGACTTTTTTTGATTTTTGTTTTTTTTTAGCTTATCAGCTATCGTTAGTGTTAGTGTATTTCATGTGCAGCTCAAGACAATTCTTCTTCCAATGTGGCACACGGAAGACAAGAAATTGAGCATCCATGGTCTCTATCTTATATTGAATTTTCACAGTCTTTGGCACAAGGTGGTTGTTCAGTTATATCTTTGCTGGTGGATGTAAGTCTTATAGTGTTGTGATTAAATTATGGACATGTTTATAAAGAGTTATAGTTCCATGACCAGTTTTTAATAATAATTTTAAAAGTCTCTATAGACACTCAACTATTATTCTCGACACTAGAAGGACATAATTTATCCCAAATCAATGTTTTCCTTCTTTTGGCAATGAATATATTGGGTTGATAAAGAAGGTTGTTTCCAAATCTCACACTTAGGGTGGACTATTAAGTCACTACATGTTATCTCTTACAGGATAAGATCATAAAAATAATAATCAAAACGAGTAAATAAATGACCAAGAGATGTATGGTTTGCCTTGTAAACTTTAAGCATATATCCAGCTTTCCTTATTACTTACCCAGCACGGACCTATGAAACAGTAAGCCAGCAAAGAAGCCTAGAGCTACATTTTATGTAATCAATGCCATGAGTTATTGCCTGGCCCCGTTGCACAAAGGCTGTTTCAACCTTGAACACGGCCTTTTGTTTGAATGTATCACCATATGTTCACAAATTGCTATGCAAAGATGGATTGTTCCACAGTCTCCTATTAATATTTTGCCTGGGCATAATGTTCACTTTTATTTCTCTAAAATGTTTTAAATTGCCAAGTGATTTTTAAAGTAATTTTTAAATTTTGCAAGTAGAGTCTCCTATTCTGTGATTGAATTGCACAGTTGAAATACATGAAGGCATCATGATCTGAGTTAGAATGGCATAGTAAAATAAAGATGACAACTGTCACTTTTCAGTTAAAGGGATTGGGGCTGAAATCCAGGAAACAGACTTTGAATGTATTTTGTTTTCTTCTTTCCATTGCCCTGTTGTTCATATTCAGCTCATTAGTCTTGAACTAACATAGTAGAACGATCTTTTAGGGAATTTAAATCACTTGAACAATACTCATTCCAGAGTTTCTGTAAAGGGTAGCATATGTCCCTAGTAAATTCTTTAATATTAATGGTCTCAATTCTTCCTTTGTTTTCTTCAAGGACACAACCAGTGTGACTCTATTTCTCAAAGGGTAGGGAAGAGTCTATTTGGAGACCAGGACTTCATTTTCCTCCTACCCATGGCAGCCTACATGCCCTCTGTCATGCTATCTTCACTATAAAGCAGCACCCAGTAGTCTACAGCAAATGTGATCTAGGAAAAATCACAGAACAGCATACCATAAGACGCAACAACATAAGAAAGGTCACGGCCGGGCGCGGTGGCTCAAGCCTGTAATCCCAGCGCTTTGGGAGGCCGAGGCGGGCGGATCACGTGGTCAGGAGATCGAGACCATCCTGGCTAACACGGTGAAACCCTGTCTCTACTAAAAATACAAAAAATTAGCTGGACGTGTTGGCAGGTGCCTGTAGTCCCAGCTACTCGGGAGGCTGAGGCAGGAGAATGGCGTGAACCCAGGAGGCAGAGTTTGCAGTGAGCCGAGGTCGCGCCACTGCACTCCAGCCTGGGGGACAGAGCAAGACTCCGTCTCAAAAAAAAAAAAAAAAAGAAAGGTCACACATACAGACATACACACACACAAATTTTAATATCCTCTTAGCAAAATGTGAGATCAGGACACAAATGAGACATTGAAATGGTGTAACTTTTAATCCTTTTGCGTTACCACATCATAGTGTTAAAAATACTATTTCTGGCTGGGCATGGTGGCTCATGCCTGTAATCCCAGCACTCTGGGAGGCTGAAGCAGGTGGATTATCTGAGGTCAGGAGTTCAAGACCAGTCTGACCAACATGGTGAAACCCCATCTCTACTAAAGACACAAAAATTAGTGGGGCATTGTGGTGGGCACCTGTAATATCAGCTACCTGGGAGGCTAAAGCAGGAGAATCGCTTGAACCTGCGAGGTGGAGGTTGCAGTGACTCGAGATCGCGCCATTGCACTCCAGCCTGGGTGACAAGAGTGAAACTCTATCTCAAAAAAAAAAAAAAAGATACTGTTTCCTTATTGGTCTCCCCCTACAGACCCTCCCCAGGGAATAAAAACATTTTATGGTTGTTATTTATGTTTCTAGTGCCTCCTGGGGATAGAAAGGCCTAGTGACTAAAAACATAAATTTTAGAATTAGTCACACTTGAGTATGAACCCTGGCTCTGCTACTTAAAAGCTGTGTGGTCACAATTTTCCCCATATGCAAGAGGTAAAAATAATAATGCTGTGTTGATGTGATGTGATGTGATGAGGGGGTGATATGATGAATGAACACATTTTACATATGAAGTGTATATGTCTGTACCTAACTCACAATGAGTACTCAGTAAAAGCTGAGCCATGATGACAGCAAGGAGGACAAGCTACTTTAGCTCAGAAACACATTGGAGAATACTACAGGATACTTTTATTTCTCTATCTTAAATAAAAAGGTACATACTCAGCAGTATGTGTAAACTGAGGCTTAGAGATATTTATTATACTACCCAAGATCAGACATCTAATAAGTGGCAGGGCTTAGACTGAGGCCAAGATGTGTCTGAGTTCATAGCCCATATTGTTTATTGGTCTACCATATTGACAGCATAGCCCTACATACTCTGGGGAAGTGAGTGAATCTCTCATGATAATATGAAAAGCTCTCATTCTAGGTTGTTGTCCAATATTCTGGCACCTTTGCTTGTGGTGATCCTATTTTACTGTCATACTGTACCTCTCTTTCCTCAGATGTAAATGGGTATCTTAGTAATACTAATAGCTATAGGCTTGTTAAGGGGATTCAATGAGTTGATAAGCCCAAATCTCTTAGACCTTTGCTGTCACATAGTAGGAAACACTATATTCCTTAGTCTAGGTTTCTAAGTACTTTTATTATTATCTTTGTTACTTACAGCATGAAGGGAATGCTTTCAGTTTTGAGTAACAGAGATCCAGCTGGAAGTGACTTAAGCAAATAGTAACATAGCTTTTCCTCATGTAATTAGAGGTAGAAATGGGCAGCTCCTGGCCTTGGTTTCATGGTTTTATGATACCCTCAAGGACCAAAGGTCTTTCAGTCTTTTTACTCCACTACATTTAGCTTGTTGCTCTTTAATTCTGGAAGTCTCAGGATATCTTCCAGAGATCCGAGATTCGCACTTGTATTCAAGTTAGGAAGATGGGAATAGAAGGAACAAAAATAAAGTAGTACAAGTGGTGACTGCTCCTTTCATGACAAAAATGAAATTTTCCTCAGAAGACCATCTCTGCACCCCACTAGAAGACATCCACAGATTTTCCTTGACAAAACTAAGTCAAATGGCCTCCAAGGTAGACCAGGAGAGTGACTTTAGGTTTTTTTGGGTTTTATGTGGGAGACGGCCAGAAGAATGGAATTAGGAATGGATGTTGGGTGGAGCACCCACACCTGCCTGCTATATTCACACAGATACATTTAAAAGTCCTGAAATATAAAGTAAGTTGATGGAAAAGGTAATAACTATACTGATTTAACTTTAAGCTTTTATTTCAAAAGCACTGAATGAAATACAGAGAAATTCTATTAAACTGAAATACAATGTTCTCATTTTTGGCAGTGTGTTCAAGTTAACAGTGAATATTTAGACATTTCTGTGTCCTGGGGACTTATCTACAGAGACAACCTCAAAACTAGCTTTGAATGCCGTGAACACCGTATGTGGAATCCTACAAACTGGTTACCCTTGACACAACCTTGCCTGTAGGAAACTGACCATGAAACCCTGAAAGTTTATAAAGACCAAACACTCCAGAAAGGCTTTCACCTCACTTGTTTACAAAACAATGTAACTTGCTATCCCAGTAAGTTAATAAATAAAAACACACATAGAAATTGGTTTTGGTTGATAAATTGGATTTGAATTAAGTGTTTCTGCGAGCACTTTCACTGGAAGTACTCTTTGATTTGTGAATTTATTTGTTCTATTGTCTTTGTCAAAAAATTCTGTAATTTAGGCCGGCCACGGTGGATCATGCCTGTAATCTCAGTCGAGGTGGGTGGATCACCTGAGGTTCAAGACCAGCCTGGCCAACATGGCTAAACCCTGTCTCTACTCAAAATACAAAAAATTAGCTGGTGGTGGTGGTGTATGTCTGTAGTCCCAGCTACTCGGGAGGCTGAGGGAGGTGGAGGTTGCAGTGAGCCAAGATCTCACCACTGCACTCAAGCCGGGGCAACAGAATGAGACTCCATCTCAAAAAAAAAAAAAAAAAAAAAAAAAAAAAAAATTCTGTAATTTAAAACAGCATATAAAGTTGTGTTTTAGATAGGCAATCAGGTACTTGTAAAGGCTTAAATTTAATACCTAGCTATTTCAAGATAGTTGCTTGCTAAGCATGTATGTGAAACCAAATTTTAATGAGAAAAAACAGACTCATCATATTTGCAAACAGACATATTATGAGTGGCTGATCGAAATTATAGAGAAGATAGAGAATATTCTGGAAAATGCAAATGAGAAAAATTAACGACACCATCATTAAATAGCATTATCTGCATTGTGCCTATTTGTAATAAAATTATTATACCACTATTTGCTTAAGTCATTTCGGTTGGATCACTCATAACAGAAATATTCCTTTCAGTAATAAGCACAATGTGATAAGGATATTTAATAGACTTTCGTATACTAGAATGTGTGTAAATGAGATATGGGTCAAGTAAAAAAAAGAAATAAACAAAAAAGATGTTGTTCAAAGAAATGTCACAAAGGGTTTCCTCTAAGGCCACTTTCCAACTGCAGAACTTTTCGCAAGTCACTTTTTGACATTTTTTCCCCATAAGTAATTTAAGAATAATGATTACTGCCCTGCTAGGTGGTCAAGAGAATTAAAATGTGAACATAGTTAAAACCCTTCACAATACTTGGTATAGATAATGTATTTAATACATCTCAGTCCTGCTTCCATTTCCTCAGAAATATCAGCAGGGATTTTATGTCATAAGTCTGTGTTTAACTATTATAGATAACTAACTGCTATTTAATTTCTCTGTACTTTGGTTTCCTATTTGTAAAGAAGAGATACAGTACTTTCCTTCTTAAGACTTTTTTGAGTGGTGGACATGCCTGTGGTGATCAATTTTAATGTGTCAACATGAAGGGTATTTTTAGATGAAACTGACTTTTAAAATTATAAACTTGGGGTAAAGTAGATTGTATTCCATAATATGGGTAGACTTCAACCAATCAGGTGAAGACCTGACTAGAACAAAAAGACTGGCCTCCCCAAGGAAGCGGGGGATTCTCTAGCAGACTGCGTTTAGATTTCATATGCACTATCAGCTCTTCTGGGTCTCTAGCCTGCCTGCTGTTAGACTAGAACCACAACTTGCTCTCCTGGGTCCCCAACACGTTGGCCCATAAGACAGATTTTTAACTTGTCATCATCCATAATTACATAAACCAATTCCTTAAAATTAATAAATATACATACATACATACACACATACATACAACCTCTTGATTCTGTTTCTCTGGAGAATCCTAATCCTAACTAATACAACACTTTACAATGCATCCCATGATTTTCTCCCCCTAATAATATCCCATGGAATATCAACAGTTTCTTTCTCTCTTTCTCTCTCTCTCTCTCTGTCTCTCTCTCATTGCAGGATTTGAAAAAGACATTACTATGACATTTTCAGCCTTAAGGAAAATAATTCTGAATTATCAAGCTTGTAGTTATTTTTTATACAGCAATAGAAAACTAATATATGCCTGTCATTATTAAACAGAATGAGATTCTAAATTTTTTTCTCATTAACTCTGCAATTTTGGTTTCTACTATTTCAGTGGTTTTAATTCCCAGAGATTTGATTTATATCAAACCAGCATGCTGAGTTCCTTTCTCAGGGCAAAGGAAAAATGGAGTGAAAAGTGGAAGAAAGAAGTTATAAGTTATAAATATGAATCATAAGACCAGTTCAGAAACAAAGACTGTAATCATGTTGTGAATTTTTTCTTTGCTATTAATATGTTTGCATATATTTGTTATTTTTTGTCTCTCTCAGCCCCATACTATCTAATGTAAATGTGACAATCACATTTCAACCCACATCTCAGTATCTAAGTATTAGAATATCAAAGCCGGAGTGAAACTCAATTGGAAGAGCAATAAGTTTCTCCAAAGATGGACAGAATCCATTAGATTAGTGCTTCCTCTTTCAGGGAGAGATTAATTTGTCTTCAGCTGTATGTGGAATAGATACAGTTGTGTATGAGATAGTGGCATCATATGAAGCAGAAGCAGGATATTGTTCATTTTATTTGGAACCTAAATATGAATAAAAGGAAATAAAAATGCTAAACTGACAGAGGGCAGTGTACCAGAATGGGTGAATGAATGCTGTCCACATGGCAATATCACCACCAAACCTTTTTGTATTAGTTAGGGTTCTCCAGAGATACAGAACCAATGGGAAATAGATTTATTATGAAAAATTGTCTTATGCAAGTCAGGAGACTGAGAACTCCTATGATTTGTTGTCTGCATGCTGGACGCCCAGAAAAACCTGGGGCCTGAGAACTCAGGAAGTCAACAATATAGGTCCCAGTCCAAGTTCAAAGACCCAAGAACTAGAAACACTATGTCTGAGGGAAAGAGAAGATGAATGACCCAGCTCAAGCAGAGAGCAGAGAGGGGAAGAAAGAGAGAGAGAGAATGAGAATGAGACATTTGCTTCCATGGTATATTATTATTAGGGGTAAAAAAACATTTTGCCTTTTTGTTCTGTTAAGGCCAAAAATATTTCAGATGATGCCCACCCGAATTGGTAGGGGGATCTTTACTAAGTCTACTGATTTAAATGGTAATTTCTTCCAGAAACACTCTCAGAGACACACCCAGAAATAATATTTTATTAGCTATCTGGGCATCCCTTAGCTCAATCAAGTTGACACATGAAATTAACCATCACAACCATCACTCCTATTAAGACTAGAAACTATACTCTCCAGAATCCCCTTTGCCATACAGGCCAGTTTTGAATTTTCGAATGAGAGGAAGTCATGTGAGATCAACAGGCAAAGTGAGGCAGAAGCTACTATTTTTGAAGGCTGTGGTAGTCAGAACTGGTAGGCTACCACATCTCTTTACAAGTTCACCTCCTTGGTCTTGGTGCTATGCAGATGTACTCATGACTGGTGGCTTTCTTCTCCAAATGCAGTGCTTTGGACTGTGTAGTAACCATTTATGCAACCCTCCAAGTGTGATATCTCATATTTTCATTTGCCCAGACCTCTCCCCATTTACATAAGCTCTAATTTTAGTTCCATAATACATATAGTGGTTCTTTTCTGCTGATTAAGTACAGATTAATGTGATATGTAAAGTGTAGTAGATGCTGTGCTAGTGTTAACTTATTATTTCCAAGTATTATATCTTCGAGTAAGTGCATCTTGGCTTAAATCTTCCCTAAGAACATTCTTGCTTTACTCTATAAGACATCAAATTATGTACTAACAAGGGGCCTTTCTTTTCTATTAGAGGCCAAGTAATTAAAGCAAGTCATGATTTGACTTCAGTACACCTCTTGACAAGATGACTTGTGCATGGGTATAATGGAATGTCATCTACAGAGAAAGCAGACATTTTTAGTGACAGTTAAAAATTTGTCAAACTGAAGTTTCTGATCTGTGATAAATCACTTTGGAGCACAAGAAAAGTTTAGACTCATGTATTTTATTCTAGACAAGTTGGCCCAATAGAAGGAGAGCTCAGGGCCAGAAAGCACATCTCCAACTGGTCAAATGTGCCAGACTCAAATGTTAATCTCTTTTGGCAACACCCACACAGACACACCCAGGATTAATACTTTGTATCCATCAACCCAATCAAGTTGACCCTCAGAATTAACCATCACAACGTGGAATCATCTAGCTAATATGTGTTCTTCTGTGGCTGGTTGCTTTGCTCAATATTATGTTTACAGAATTTGCCTACGTTGTTCCATTTAATAGTAGCTCATTTTTAATTGCTGCAAGCATTGCATTGTATAAATCTACTACATATTATTTATCTATTTCAATACTTATTAGAAGTTGGGTTATTTCTAATTTGAGGCTATTATATAGTGCTCCTTTCTTAAACAGTCATAAAATTTCATCCCTGAATGCTGAGCAGAGCTGAAAATATTTTGAGTCCTCTAAAGTAGTTTTTTTTAGGGCTCAGCTTTATGGAAGAATACAAGAGTTTCCCGTTACTCAGGGAGCATCTCAGTATCTCTCAGAAAATGCCCCATATTTTCTCATAAAGTAACTTCTATGTAGTAGTTTTTGTCTTGTTTTTGCCTTTGTTAGGAAAAAAAAAAGATGACTCCTGTGGTTCAGTTTATAAGCAATTTTTTAAAATGCCTTCACAAGAAGAGAATTGGAGAAGTTATACTGTTTTGTTCATAATGCAATCTTATCAATCATAGTTGCAAGGTCCATTTTTATTGATTTATCTTTTTTTGTTTGTCTACTTTAATAATACAGTAAGCATCTACGAAACTGCCATCCAACTCAAAAGGTAATATCTTGGCAATAACTCAAATCTACCTATGTTTTCTGACCAGGCAGATTGAAATCCTGCCTTGTCCACCTGTGCTAACCAGTATTCTGAATCCTCTGTATATTAACTTGATTACCTTTAAGGGTAATCTTCTCTATATATGGGCTCCAGAAATATGATTTTCTCAAGATTTTCTAAATTGTTACTAAAATATACAAGGAATATTTATGTTTCAGAGCTTACAATGTTATTATATATTGCTGGGTTTCTGGCCACTATAGAATAATTGGTACTGGACCACCTTTTCTGTTGTCAATATCTAAAACTCATTAACAATATTTGGGTCTGGGGACGGTGGCTCACGCCTGTAATCCCAGCACTTTGGGAGGCTGAGGCAGGTGAATCACCTGAGGTCAGGAGTTTGAGACCAGCCTGACCAACGTGGTGAAACCCTGTCTCTACTAAAAAATAAAAAAATTAGCCAGGCATGGTGACAGGCACCTGTGATCCCAACTACTTGGGAGGCTGAGGCAGGAGAATCGTTTGAACCCAGGAGGCAGAGGTTGCAGTGAGTCGAGATCACGCCATTCCACTCCAGCCTGGGCGGCAGAGCAAGACTCCATCTCAAAAAATGAATAAATAAAATTAAAATTTAAAAAATAATAAAATAAAAATATGTGAAGTAACTGTTTTCAGGCACCAGACAACAAGCAGTACATGACAACGATCCCTGAGAAAACTCATAAAGTTCCTATTTTGTCCCATCTTTCTGCATAGGAACAGTTTCTAGAATGTTTCAGATATGGAATACAAGCAGAAAATGGTGGTCCCACTGAGCTTAGATGGCAGAGGGTAGAGTTCCAGGCTGCTGAAATGTCTGAAAACTGTAGGGCAGGGTACTAGAGAGAAGAGAGTTTCACAGAGAAAACAAATCTAGAAGTCTGTGGAAGGAAGTTAAAAGCAATTATTTGGCAGAGGCTAGACTTTAGATGCTTACTAGGGAGTTACTGCTATTGGGTTAGGGACAGAATAGAGATAAAAGAACAAATAAAGTAATGCTGAAAGATAATGCAGTTCTGGACCATGCCAAATAAATAGAGCTTGTTAACACCGTAGCCATCCAGGTGAGACACCAGATCACACATTAGGACTAAGGACCATGCTCTAGTGTGAAGTCTACTCTGGATTTCTACTAACAGAGACAAAACCAAGCTTCAATAAAAATGGCATGGTCCTCAGAGTTTGGAGTTGAGTCTTGCCAAGTTTGAGAAATTTGGTAAAACAGCACATTGGGCCATCAGCAATACATAAGAAATACTTGCAGGATAATTTGAGTATATTAGGTAGTCTTAGTACCCCTTATAGATACATTGATTAATCAAAGGAAATTTTGGATAGATAGTTGCTATAATGGATTTTTGTTGGCTTATTTTCCATTATCTACTCCCATTGTTCTATCAAAAATCCCCTGATATCCTTTTGAAAAGATTGAAAATATTTGACTTCAGTTCTGATGGGATTACCAAAAAAGATATCCTGCCCGACCCTGGATAAATGGTTTTCATTTCACCTAAGTGAGCATAGTTGGGCTCTTTTTTTTTTTTTTTTTTTTTTTTGAGACGGAGTCTTGCTCTGTCACCCAGGCTGGAGTGCAGTGGCGCGATCTCGGCTCACTGCAAGCTCTTGCCTCCCGGGTTCATGCCATTCTCCTGTTTCAGCCTCTCCCAGTAGCTGGGACTACAGGCACCCGCCACCACGCTAGTTGGGCTCTTCTTCTCTTCTAAGACTTGGAATCCTCAGCAAAATAAGTACAGAAACAAGCACAGTGAATTCATGCCAACATCAATGGCCCCAAAACGTAGTATATTAATCATACTACTCCCCGTAGCATATGTTTTCAAAAATGATATAATCCTCCTATTATTTCACTCTTTTTGAGCCTACCTCTTTATGTTTCATTTCTTATGATACCCAAGTCATTATAGTAAGTTTGAGTTCATAAGAAAAAAACAATAAAACTGTTTTGCTTACATATCATTGTCTCTCTTTCTGTTGCTTATAGCCAAAGAACCTTGGCTAACTAGAACTAGTACTTAGAGATGTCTTCAGAGTTCGCTGCCAAGCATTGCATCATTGTGAGTTGTCAGCACAACTTCTCAGGAATTAAAGGCATCTTCCCATCTGCCTGGGTTTCATGTTTATGTGTGAGTTTATTGACATGCAATAGGATTTGGACTTCTTCCAGCTGAACACAAGGGAGAAGCTGCTGAAGATGACTCAAAAGTCTTTTAGCAATTCTATTCCCTTCTTCCAGTTTGCCTTTGGATGAGCTTGGTTTATGCTCCTCTGTCTGGTCAAGCCTCAGCAAGTAAATAGTGTGACTATGACAGTGGTTGTGAACAACGGTTTTGCATATCTTCAGAAGTAAATTAACAGGTTTAATCTGTTACATTGGCATCTTCCAATATAAAAGTAAAACCTAATTACAATTCCCCAGTGTTCCAAGGGATCCACATTAAAAAATATTTCTTCACCACCACTTAGTAAATTCAGACCAAGCAAGTTAACGGAATCACTCTTAGTCGTCTGTCTAAAGGTGGGAATTTTCAATTATATAAAGAGTTCTAGGCCCACACATGATAAGGGGGGGTGGTCAATAAAAGGGCATTTAGCACAGGTACTAACTCCTTATATGGATTAAGGACAGACTTTTCCAGAAAAGTGAGAGGAATGTTCTTACCCTTTGTTTTACTTTCCTTAGGGCAGAATTTGTTGGTCTTTCACTTTATATATTCACTGCTTTCTTTCAGCAATTTTCAGTATACAAGGTATTTTACATATGTAATTTATACGAATGCTTACAAAGCAGAAAGAGTAAGAAGGGATGAGTTCTCATCAAAGAGACTTTCAGCACTTCCACGCAATATATGTTCCCTTCCACTGGGCACAATGAGCAGAGAGACAGCCTGTCTTATGGATTCAACTTAAGAACATACTCATAGCTTAAGAACAATGGATAGAATCTTTTTAGTGCCATCTTTTCCTGTGAGGGGGAGAAAATAACATGAAAGCCTTAGATTCTACTTATGGGATCGTTCTTTATGTCTCCTAAACCTCATGCCTGGCTATAGTAACTGTGGGTTTCTTACATATTTTCTCACTCTTTCTCTTTTAAATCATACATGGGGAAGGAGATGACAATGTATTGTGTCTGGCTCTTATTATTTTTATTTTAGGTTAGATTACCAGAGCACAACCCAGTGGAAATATGTGGTGAAGGTCAGTATAATTGTTGATACTGGTCACTGTCTAGTTAATATGGTTGATAGGATCTGGCTGAGTCTATGACAGTCTATTTCATGTAACTCATGTAAACTGAACTAACAAGGCAAAGTGATCCAAACATTGAAAAAAACAGTTTTAGTAATCTGTAGACAAACCTTTTAGCTGAGAAAACCTATTACTTGTCTAAATTTATAAAACTTACAGACATTTGCCTAGTCCTCCACTTTATATGCCCTCACTGTATAACTGGGTTACAGACAAAACATGTACTCTTATTGACTCACCAGGAGTGTTCAGCTCAAAAACTCTGTTGAGGTATCCTTCCTAAAAGTCTACTATATCTGGCCTGTTGTGAGAAAACTTGAAACCTTTTTCTAAAGTATAAAGATGGAAACCTAACAAATCCTGAAATATACACAATTACTAAATATACAGCTTTTTCTGTAAATTAACATTGTATAATAATTTACTAAAGTGATGTGCCTATAGAACAAACATTCATAGATTAATGTTTCAGGTAGATGAAGTTTATCCACATCCCCATTACCTTATGTCTAATCAATGGTTTTTAAGGTAATATTTTTGGCAAGTTCTGTGTCCTCAATGAGAGAAAATGTTGACTTTTTGTAATTGGCGTTTATATCATCCTACAAGATTAAGGTAAAGTGACTCACTGAAAATATTACATTGACTATTTACTGTTATCATGGTAATATTTTATTGTCATGGCACTATTACTAATATTTTGGACAAAAGGAACATTTTTCAGATAGACTGTCTAGAGGGCTCTCTTGATTAAGGTTACTTCATTTCTGTTTGTGTGCTTGAAAAGAAACCAAGGGGAATATATATAATGAAATGGATAAAAGACCTAAAAAAGGAAATACAATTATTTTTGCAATTTGAGTATTTTGTTTCTGATTAATTTTGATATACCACAAGGCGAATATAACTAATAAATCAAACGGAGTTAATCTAATTACAAGGAAATTCATAAAATAGGGATATTGAATGGCAAAGTCAATGATTGCATATTTACTTGTTAAAATGCTAGGTATTAGTGGACATGAATGATTGTGAAAATAATGTTTCATGTTTTGAGAAAACATACTGTTTGTTATTTACTACTCTAAGTGCTTCTAAACTCATTTAACCCTTAAAACAATCCTATGAAATAGATACTCTTATTATCCCAATTTTATGATGAAGAGAAAGAGTGCAAGATTAAAGAACTTGCCCAAGATTCCACAGCAGGTAAGCCGATGGGGCCAAGTTCTGAATTCTGAATCCAGAGTTTGCACTCTTATATTGTCCTCACTGTCCGTGTTTCACCAGAGAAAATGTCTGTGATTTTCTGATTCTGCAAAACCAGAGCATTGCATTTGCTCATAAAATGTATGAACTGATTGCCACAGTGGTGGCAAAAAGACTATTTCTGGGGATCTTCAGGAGAAAATGAGCAGCATTAAATCCTCTGCTTTACTGTAAACATAATTTTCTATAGAATAGGGAATGCCTTTAACTTAAAAAAAAATTTAAACAGCCTAGGAGGCTGAATACAAATGTAGTGGAGATAGTCTAGCTCTTTCCTACAGGTGACAGCTGAGGGCATGATTAGCTTCTGGAATGCTATCTACACATAAGAAATGAGTAGATTAACTATCTCCACCGCTCACTCCTAGGGCACAGACCTGCTCTGAGATAACCATAACTCTAAAATGCCCAATAATTTATCCCAGCTATATTAGAAACTTCTTTGGTAATTTTCTCAGTCTGGTAGGAAAATTAGTGAAAAAGGGTACCTCTGTCCCACAAGAAGACAATTTATTTTTATTTTTTAAAATTCTAGCATCTTCATTTTTTCAGGTACCTTTCTTTTGTTGGATGTACAAAATTCTGAAGAAAGGGTGAACTGTTGGTTTTCTCTGTTGAAACTGATCTTGCCCTTTCAGAAAATTACTACCACCAGTAAATTTGTAGTATACTACTAGTGTAATGGAAAATATTTGAAACTATTTTTTTGGGGGGGGGTAAGGTTTTGGATTTTTTTCTAAACTTTTTTTTTTTTTTTTTTTTAGTTCAAAGGTCCACGTGCAGGTTTGTTATATAGGTAAACTCATGTCATAGGGCTTTGTTGTACAGGTTATTTCGTCACCCAGCTACTAAGCCTAGTACCCAATATTTATCTTTTTCTGATCCTCTCCCCCCTCCCACACTCCACTGTCAAGTTCCTGTATTCGTTTGCTAAGGATAATGGCCTCCAGCTCCATCCATGTCCCTGCAACGAATATGATCTCCTTTTTTTATTTAATGGCTGTATTGTATTCCATGGTTTATATACACCACATTTTATTTATCCAGTCTGTCATCGATGGACATTTCAGTCGATTCTATGTCTTTGCTATTGTGAATAATGTTGGAATAAACATACACATGCATGTATCCTTATAATGTAATGATTTATATTCCTTTGGGTATATACCCAGCAATAATATTGCTAGATCAAATGGTATTTCTGTAATTATGTTTTTGAGGTATTGTCACACTGTCTTCTACAACAGTTGAGCTAATTTACACTTCCACCAACAATGTATAAGCATTTCTTTTCCTCCACAACCTCACCAGCTTCTGTTATTTAATTAATTAATTTATTTATTTTGAGATAGAGTCTCGCTCTGTCATCCAGGCTGGAGTGCAATGGCGCAATTTCAGCTCAGTGCTGCCTCTGCCTCCGGGGTTCAAGCAATTCTCCTGCCTCAGCCTCCCAAGTAGCTAAGAATACAGGGGTACACTGCCACGGCCAGCTAATTTTTTGTATTTTTAGTAGAGACAGGGTTTCACTGTGTTGGCCAGGATGGTCTCGATCTCCTGACCTTGTGATCCACCCACCTCAGCCTCCCAAAGTGCTGGGATTACAGGCGCGAGCCACAACTCCTGGCCCAGCATCTGTTATTTTTTGACTTTTTAATAATAGCCATTCTGACTGGTGTGACATGATATCTTATTGTGGTTTTGATCTGCATTTCTCTAATGATCAGTGACGCTGAGCTTTTTTTCATATGCTTGTTGGCTGTGTGTATGTCCTTTTTGGAAAAGTGCCTGTTCATGTCCTTTGCCCACTTTTTTGTGTGGTTGTTTATGTTTTTCTTGTAAATTTGTTTAAGTTCCTTATAGATGTTAAGTATTAGACCTTTGTCAGATGCATAGTTTGCAAAAGTTTTCTCCCATTCTGTAGGCTGTTTATTCTGTTGATAGTTTGTTTTGTTATGCAGAAGCTCTTTAGTTTAATTAGATCCCATTTGTCCATTTTTTTTTTTTTGTTAAAATTGCTTTTGGCACCTTCATCATGAAATCTTTGCCCGTGCCTATATCCTGAATGGTATTGCTTAGGTTGTCTTCCAGGGTTTTGATGGTTTGGGTTTTACATTTAAGCCTTTAATCCATCTCGAGTTAATTTTTGCATATGGTGTAAAGAAAGGATACAGTTTTAATCTCCTCTATATGCCTAGC
Organism: Symphalangus syndactylus; assembly: GCF_028878055.3. Lineage (NCBI taxonomy): Eukaryota > Metazoa > Chordata > Mammalia > Primates > Hylobatidae > Symphalangus > Symphalangus syndactylus. The sequence goes on from NC_072429.2 coordinate 42,057,802, forward strand.
CAGTTATCCCAGCACCATTTATTAAATAGGGAATCCTTCCCCCATTGCTTGTTTTTGTCAGGTTTGTCAAAGATCAGATAGTTTAGGTGTGCAGTGTTGTTTCTAGTTCTCCATTATTTTCCATTGGCCTGTGTGTCTGTTTTTGTACAAATGCCATGCTGTTTTGGTTGCTGTAGCCCTCTGGTATAGTTTGAATTTGAGTAGTGTGAGGCCTCCACCATTTTTTTTATTTGTTTGATTTTTTTTCTTAGGATTGCCTTATTTGGGCTCTTTTTTTGGTTCCATATGAGTTTTAAAATAGTTTTTTTCTAGTTCTGTGAAGAAATGTCAGTGGTAGTTAAATATAAATAGCATTGAACCTAGAAATTATTTTGGGCAGTATGGCCATTTTAATGTTATTGATTATCCCCATCCATGAGTATGGAATGTTTTTTCTATTGTTTGTTTCATCTCTGATTTCTTTGAGCAGTGCTTTGTCATTTTCCTTGTAGATATCTTTCATCTCCCTAGTTAGCTGTATTCCTAGGTATTTTATTCTTTTTGTGGCATTTGTAAATGGCAGTTTGTTCCTAATCTGGCTCTCGGCTTAACTGTTGTTGTCATATAGAAATGCTAGTGATTTTTGTACATCGATTTTGTATCCTGAGACTTTGCTGATGTTTTTTATCAGCTCAAGAAGCCTTTAGGCTGAGACTATGGGGTTTTCTAGAGATAGGATCATGTCATCTGCCAATGGATATTTTAACTTCCTCTTTTCCTTTTTGGATGCCCTTTATTTCCTTTGATTACCTGATTGCCCTGGCCAGTACTTCCAATACTATGTTGAATAGGAGTGGTGAGAGAGAGCATCCTTGTCTTGCATCAGTTTTCAAGGAGAATGCTTCCAGCCTTTGCCCACTCATGATAATATTGACTTTGAGTTTGTTATGTATGGCTGTTACTATTTTGAGATATTTTTCTTCAAAACCTAGTTTATTGAGAGTTTTTAACATGAATAGATGTTGAATGTTATTGAGAGCCTTTTCTGCATCTATGAGGTAAGCATGCGGTTTGTCTTTAGTTCTGTTTGTGCGATGAATCACATGTATTGATTTGCATATGTTGGACCAACCTTGCATCACAGGGATAAAGCCTACTTGATCGTGGTGGATAAACTTTATGATGTGGTGCTGGATTCAGTTTGCCAGTAGTTTGTTGAGAATTTTTGCATTGATGTTCACCAAGGATACTGGCCTGAAGTTTTTTGTTATTGTTGTTGTATCTTTGCTAGGTTTTGGAATCAAGGTAATGCTGTACTCATAGTATGAGTTAGGGAGGAGTCCCTCCTCCTCAATTTTAATAGCCATTTTGACTGGTGTGAGATGGTATCTCATTGTGGTTTTGACTTACATTTCTTTAATGATCAGTGATATTGAACTTTTTCACTTTTAATTAGAACAGTGTTTTTCTATGGTAGTTTTATTTTTAATTTCTTGAGAAACCTCTATATGGTTTTCCATAATGTCTGTACTCATTTACATTCCTACCAAACTGTGTAAGGATTCTCTTTTCTCCACATCCTTGCCAGCATTTATTAACTTTTATCTTTTTGATAATAGCCATTCTAAATGGAATGAGATGATATCTCATTGTGGTTTTGATTTGCATTTCCCTGATGATTAGTAATGTTGAACTTTTTTCATTTACCAATTTGCCATTTTTATGTCTTCTCTGAAAAACGTCTATTCAGGTCTATTGCTCATTTTATTATCAGGTTATCCATCTATTTGCTATTGAGGTTTTTTTTTTTTTTTTTTTTTTTTTTTTTTTTTTTTTTTTTTTTTTTTTTTTTTTGAGACGGAGTCTCGCTCTGTCACCCAGGCTGGAGTGCAGTGGCGCAATCTCGGCTCACTGCAAGCTCCGCCTCCCGGGTTCACGCCATTCTCCTGCCTCAGCCTCTCCGAGTAGCTGGGACTACAGGCGCCCGCCACCACGCCCGGCTAATTTTTTGTATTTTTAGTAGAGACGGGGTTTCACCGTGGTCTCGATCTCCTGACCTCGTGATCCGCCCGCTTCGGCCTCCCAAAGTGCTGGGATTACAAGCGTGAGCCACCGCGCCCGGCCTGCTATTGAGGTTTTTGAGTTATTTATATATTTGGGATATCAACCTCTTATCAGATATATAGTTTGCAAATACTGTAGGTTGTTTCTTCACTATATTGTTTTCTTTGTTGTGCAGAAGCCTTTCAGCTTGATATAATTCCATTTGTCCATTTTTTACTTTTTTTGCCTATGATTTTAAAGTCTTATCAAAAAATAATCCTTACCCAGAGCAATGTCATGAAGCTTTTCCCTTATGATTTTTTCTAGTAGTTAGGAAATTGTACTCTAAATGTAAACTTTTGTCTCTTTGTCTCCTTGTCTCCATGCATTCAGTAAAAGTACCTAGATTCCAAATCCCAGTAGTTCAAAATAGGAGTGAAGATTTCCAAACTTATTTATTGTTATTTTTAAATTTTTCCTCCCTAAAATCTCCAGAGTGAAGTGGGTGTATATCCAAAGAAAATGAAATCAATATTTTGAAGAGATGTCTACACTCCCATTTTTATTGGAGCACTATTTACAATACCCAAGATATAGAATCGACATAATGTACATCAACAAATGAATGGATAAAGAAAATGTGGTGTATATGTACAGGATGGAATACTATTCTGCCTTAAAAAGCAAAAAGTAAGAAAATACTGTAATCTGTGACCACATGAATGAACCTGGAGGACAAATGACATCATCCAGGCACAGAAAAACAAATACAGCATGATCTCACTCATGGGGAAATTTTAAATGTTGATCTTATAGAAGTAGAGAATACAATAGTAGTTACCAGAAACTGGGGTGGGGAGTGGAGATGAGGAAATGGCCAAAGGACACACAATGGCAGTTAGGCAGAAGAAATAAATTTAAGAGATTTATTATGTCACAGTGACTATAGTTAATATATTGTACTCTCGAGAAATGCAAAGAGAGTAGATGTTGAGTGCTCTCACCACAAAAAAGATAACTGTATAAGATAATGCATTTGTTAATTAGCTAGTTAACCATCTAATGATGTATATGTACCTGAAAACATCATATTATACATGATAAATACATGCAATATTATTTATCAAATTAAAACCAAAAGTTGCATGGACAGTTATGGGGTTAATCAGCAGCATGTGCCTCCTGATATGATGCACTGAGGACAACTCAGTATTGCCTTCTGGGCTGCAACTGCCAAAAGTACTTAAGTTGAATCTATTCATGAGGAAACATGAGAGAATCCATTGAAAGACATTTTACTAAATTATTGACCTACACTCTTCAAAAATGTCAATGTCATGAACTACAAAGTAAAATCCCAGAACTGTAGAGAAAGATACAGTTTAAAAGGAGACTCAAGATACAGGAGTCTGAATTAAATGCAATGCAGATTTTCAATTTTCTTTTGCTGTAAAGGAAATTATTGGGTCAACTGACAAAATATCAATAAGGTCTATAAATTATATAATAATATTTTTGGGTATTAGTTTTAATTTTTTTTTTTTTTTTGAGATGGAGTCTGGCTCTGTCACCCAGGCTGGAGTGCAGTGACACAATCCGGGCTCACTGCAAGCTCCGCCTCCCAGGTTCACATCATTCTCCTGCCTCAGCCTCTCGAGTACCTGGGACTGCAGGTATCTGCCACCACGCCCAGCTAATTTTTTGTATTTTTAGTAGAGATGGGATTTCACCATGTTAGCCAGGATGATCTCGATTTTCTGACCTCGTGATCAGCCTGCCTCAGCCTCCCAAAGTGCTGGGATTACAGGTATGAGCCACCACTCCCGACCAGTTGTCTTAATTTTTGTAATTATACTGTGGTTACATAACAGAATTCCTTATTTTTATGAAATACAAACTGAAATATTTAGGGGTAAATGGGCCAAAAAATGTAGTGTTTTCTTTGAAGTGGCAGTGGGAAGAAATTAAAGTATGAATATAATTTAATAAATTGCATCCTAAATGTAAACTTTTGTCTCTTTTTCTCCCTGCCTCCATGCAATCAGTAAAAACCACTATAGCCCAAATGTCAATGTTCAAAATAAGTCTACGGGTTTCCAGAAGTTTTTTTTTTTTAATTTTTATTGTGCCTACCTAAAATCTCCAGTCAAGGCAGTCCATATACCAACTGATTCATTCTGTCCACTCTTGAAATACTTTTCTATTATTTCTTAATTGTCCTTATACCAATAATTTCAATTACATCAGTAAAATCTCCTTATTTCTCTGGAAAAGTCTGACATATTAGTGTCATTTTAAAGAAAAACATCCAGTAGGAATCTTTCTTTTCTTGAGCTATTTACTCTGCTGATTTTTTGTATACTTTTATTTTGTTCAATTACCTTTAATTGCGATATAAATTCCAGTGAACTTTAAATTGAAATTAGGCACATACATGAAATATATGTGATTCTGCAAAATGTGTCTCTTGGAACAATTCTTTTCAACCAGAAGGGAATATCTGAAATTTTCTTAAGTGTATCTAAGGCATGTTTATGAAGATATTTAATTAAGATTTAGTAATTTTTTGTTATCCATCAAAAATATTAATAAATTTCTATCTACACATTTATTTTTCAATAAGTATCTACCAGTATTTATATAAAGATCTATACAAAATAATGTTAAGTGTTCTACCTTAGTTTATTAGGCTAGTCATATGCTACAGAAAATGTTTTCATTTTATTTTTGTTTTTTCTCTGCACTAAAATTGACTTCTTAAAAATAAATACATTCAAAGTACTTTTCTACAGGGTAACAATCTTACTACATTATGAACTCTTTGAATCTAGGGTCAGCCACTTATTAAAACATTTTTATTCCAACTTTCCAATTTTCTGTATTCAAGAACTTAGCAGGTTTTTTTTTTTTTAATGTAACAGACACTGATAATTTGTGGAATGATCTCTGTATCTAGCGGAATAGAGAAACCATCATGGAGTTGCTAATGAGATAATGATGATGTTGGTAATAGCATAATAAGAGGCAGTGTATATGGTAATTAAGTAAAAATTATTTGCATTCAGACAGATCTAGGCTTAGTCTTACGCCCCATCATTTGCTAGCTATGTCCCTGGGCAAGTTGGTAAACCTCTGTGATCTTCAGTTTCCTCATCTATAAAATGTAAATAATAATAGTACCTGCTTCATAGGGATTTAATGAGGATCAACTGACATGATGTTTCTACAAAACTTATCACAGCGTTTGGCATACTTAATCAATGCTAATTAGTGTTGTTTTTAATTGCCACTGTTATTATTAGTCCATTTGCATTAATCAACCATCAAATAATTTGTGGTGCTGAATACCTTAATCTAAAAGATCCTATTTGAAATAACCATTTTCATTAACACACAATCAGAATTTGTCCATGGTAGAAATGTTGACAATAAAGACAAGTGACATTGTTAAAAACAATAATAATAATGATAAAAACTTTGCGTCTCTACCAACGCTGATCTCAACTGATACCTTCAGCTCATATGTTTCTGGATTTTCTCTATTCTAGCATGCTCAGGTACACACACATTTACACGTGTGCACAGTTGTTTTTTACTAAAGTGAAGCCATATTGTACACACTGTTATATATATATTTAGATTACTTTCTATTTTCCCCTTATTGATACCAAATATCCTTTGTAACTTCTTTATCTAAGCCAGTATCTAATCTAAGACCATATCTTACATATGGTTGTCAATCATCCCAACTACTCTTCCAATCAAGTAAAATACTTTATTATAAAATGACTGATTTATTGTAGAGATCAGATAACAATTTGATTTTTCTATCACTTTCTCTTTTTGAAAGGAGTCTGGCTTAATAGCCATGGCTTCAAAAGTTTATATAATAGAAAAAGAGAAAAGATAGCCCTGTTTCAATCTACCTTCTTCAAACAAGATAGTTACCTGTTTTTCTTCCTCTTTTAAAAATGTTGACCTGGTGTGGTAGCTCCACCTGTAATACCAGCTCTTTGGGAGGCCAAGAAGGGGGTCTCGTTTGAGCCCCAGAAGTCTGAAACTAGGCTTGGCAACATGGTGAGACCCAGTCTCTTAAAAAATTATCACAGATAATATAATAAAAATACAGATAATTATTAGATAATTATATAGAATATTCATAATATTGGAGTGAATAGGGCTTTTGCCCATACCTGGCTCAGATAGAAAAATTTTCACCAAGTTTTATAAATATCAACCACCATTTCAATGTTTTATACATATCTCTTCTAGTTTTTGACATTTCAGTCTCCCTCATATTAAAGACTGGGGCAAATGTGTAACTTACTCTTGTACAAGTGACTTCCATTTTAGATTGGCAAAGTAGCCAGGACCAGACACTTGATAAACCCTGGCTACTTTAAAAATTCTAAATTGCCTAGATGTTAATGTATAAAATGCTAACAGAAATTATCTATTTCCCAGTCTATATACATTTTTGTGTAGTGCTAAGGCCAGTCTTCAGCTAAGATTGCACCAGCCCTTGACAGAACTATTCTAATATGTAACAAAATTGAGCAGTCAGATATACAAAGTCATTATGAAAATATCAATTTGTACAAAAGAGAAGATTATGTCCATTACAGGGAAAGGGGAAAGAAATGTTTCATATTTCTCTGCAGTCTCTTCCCTTTATGTTTTACTAATATAAAGGCAAAAATTTTGCAATTAATATCAAGATCCTGGATGGCCGAGTATATGAGTCCTTAAGAGATGCTGTAACTCTCTAGAGCAACAGCCTTTCAACACTCCCAGTACAAAAACTGCAGCTAATCTATGGGTGGGAGACGAAAGTAAAATCAATTAGGTGGTCTCTGGGAGGCAGGTATACTGCTGTTCTGAGTGTCCAATAAGCTAGAAATAGTAAATGGGGTATCCTGATCACCTCTCAGAGCTTCTGCCATTTGATCATCTTCTGTTTCGTCCAAACATGTTTTTCATCATTCCTAATTCTATTGTACTTAGGCCCAAACCAGTAAATAAGAATACAGAAAATTATAAATATAAAAAATAAATAACTGTACAAGTCTCTGTAGCAAAGCCCAGCAATCCCATGGCTAATTATTACATGCAACAGAAATGCCCATGTATGCTTACCAGAAGACACTGAACAAGAATCTTCAGAGTAGCACTATTTGAAGGTTAAATTGTTTGAAATTTCAACCTCAGAACTGCCCCAGTGTCATTCAATGGTATAACAGACTTGTAAAACAAAATGATGATATATTCAATAATGAAATATGCTAAAGCCATGAAAATAAATTATAACGACACACAATATTGGTGAATTTCTTAAATATTATTGAGTAAAAATACTAAGACACAAAAGAATACACATTGTCTGCTTGAATTTATACAAGGTGCAAACCAGGGTAAAGCCAATCCATTCTATTAGAAGTCAGGGTATTGTATCCTCCAGGGAGAGGTTAGTGGTTTGAATGAAGCATAAGAGATCCTGTGGCACTAATAATATCATTCTTCTTGATCTTGGTGCTGGTGACATGGGTATGTGAAAATTATGGTTTGTGCATTGTTTACACACATATACTTACACACATATATTCACATATATTTCATATATTTATATGTATTTATATTTCATATATTTATATTTTTAAATATTCATATATGTGTGTAAGTATTATGTGTTTGTATACTTATAGTATACAAACACATAATACTTTGATAGAAGTGAAAAACTATTCCTTTTTTTCTTTAGCATCCATTCCAGCTCCAAGTTTTTGTCATACAAGAGTAGCAGTTCTGATAAAATGGAAAGTATAAAAACTTGAATTCAGAAGACCTCATTTTTTTATCGTGTGACCTTGGAGAGGTAACCTCACTAAATATCAGGTTCTTCATCTGTAAAACTGAATAAATTCCTTATAAAGTTATCATGAAGATTAAATTAGATTATGCACAGTAAAGTTATTGGTTACTTATAAAAAGTAATATAAATATATTGCATTAACAGAGAAAAGGAGACTGAATAAATATATTTTAGATGAACTGAATGTCATTTGGCACAATTAGAGGCATAGGGAAAATATCTGGTTCTGTTTCGAGTAATTGACAAACACTGCTAAAATTTTATACTACTGAGCAGGTGCTACATCATAGTGGTTATGGACATAAAATTTCAAATTACCCATTAACATTTTCATTCTTTATATAGCAAATATTTATTCGGAGTCCACTGCATCCTGTTCATTCCTTGAAGAACAGAAGAAAATAAAGCATTGTGCATTCATGAATTATGCATTCTATAGATGGGAGAGACAAGAGTTACATCTGAATCTTAGCTCTCCTATTTACTGCCCATGTAACTTTGGGCATATTACTCCAATACGTGTCCTTACCTGTAAAACATCAATGATAACAGTGTGTACCTCACAAGTTGTTGCATTATAAGAGCTAATGCCTGTAAAGTTACTCACTAACAATTTATCATTCAATAAATACATACTAATAGTTGTTACTCCTCCTACCATGGGCCTAGCATTCACGAAATCATATGGAAGTGCTCCCATTGTCACTGTAAAAGAGCCTGTCCTATTTATTTAACCCAGTCTTCATAAGACATGGTTAACTATCTTGATTTGGATTTGCATAAGTTAAAAATATTTAATTCAAAATTCAGAAAGAAAAATTGTATTGACTTTCTAGCCAGCCTGAATTTTCCAAAGTTCCTAGTCCTGGCAATACTTGACTAATTTGCATGTGACAATTAGAAAAATACACATGATATGCACCACTGATACCACTTCCCAGCTGTTCTCCTTGCCTGTATTTCATTATCTGTCATTTATTTCGGCATATTCACTTTCATAGTGATCCAAATCAAAACAAAAACTTAGAATTTCACTTTTATCTTCTACTCTTCAAAATTTCTAATTTCCTAGAAGATAAAGTCCCAGCTCGTCAAGATAACACCTAGGATCTAGCAGATTCTGGCTGTCACCAACCTGCCCAATGTCATCTTCCAAATTTATGCTCCCAACCCCATACTCAAGACTCCATCAATGAGAAACACCTATATAGTCCCACAGACATTCTGTATCATTTCTGCTAATGTGTCTTAATTGGGGCAATCTTACCTATTTGACATGTCCTTGTTCCTTCTTCCTGACTCCTCCCTACCAGCTCAGAGGGGCTTGATTTTCCTATACCAAAAAAAACAAAACCACTAGCCTAATTTACTCAGCTTTTCTACTACTTTCCTTTTTCATCCCATAGAATCATAAATAAAATTCTAATATATGATATGGGTAAGGGCAGGAATCGGGATTTGCTTCTTGTCTTTTCCTTTATTTCCCAGGGTCTTCAGAACCACTAATTAGGGTAAGCATACTTTTTCTGTAAAGGTCTCTGCAGCAAGTATTCAACTCTACAATTGTAGGATAAAAACCATCCATCCACAACACATAAACAACCAAGTGTGACTGTGTCCCAATACAATTGAATTTATAAAAGCAGGTTGTGGTGCAGACTCAGCTGTCTGCTATAGTTTGCTGATCCCTGGTCTAGATGATAGTGACAAGGATGATGATGATAGCACTGAAGCAGTCAGCTAAAACTTTTTGATTGTTTACCGTATGTCAGGTATTGTGAGAAATATTATGTAACGTAATGCAATAACATTATAGCATAAGAACAGTTATTGCCATTTTATGAATAGGAAAACTAAGGTCAGAAAATTAAGTACCTTCCCCATTTCCTGCACCTGGAATGTGTTTGACTACAGCACTTTGCTCTTCTTCACCCCTCCTTACTGGCTAGAGAGTTTCCTAAGGCACTTTCCATTGTAATACTATGCCATTCTCTGACAGCTACTGCAGGAATGAATTTACAGCAAATAATCTTTTCATTCACACTTTGACAAGTAGACTATTATCAGGACTACGAATGCCTTTACAAATGTGTAGAGCTCCACATGAGAAATTCCACATAAATTGCAAAGCCTTTCCAGGATGCTGATGCTGATTTTAGGAGATGCTAAATTGAATGTTTTTAATGATCTCTGGAACAAGATGGACCAGTTAATGCATTTAGTTTCATGGGAAAAGCCACCAAATCTCTAAGGAGATGAGGCCTGGCACATCTTTGTCCAGGTCTGGAGACCTTGTGACTTGAAAACCACTTCTCGAGACAAACATGTCAGATGTGAGTAAGATATAAAAGTCTCTCTGAGTTTTTCACAGTAAGACTAGTGATAAAAAGTGATTACAATACTACTTGATAACTGACTGATTAACAGGCAGTGTCTGACTTGGATTTTTCTTCATTTCATGTTAAGAGAGAAAAAAGACCATAATTCCTAGTACTCAGGGCTCAATCAGAATGACGAATCCAGCCAAATGAAGCCACATCTGAGGCTGGCTGCATCCCCACGATGCAGCATCTCAAGTTACTTTATTCTTTACCTCTGTTTCCCTCATGAAGCAGTGGGTTTTGCTGAAAGCCAGCCTTCAGATTTACTCAGATCTATATAAATTATGTAGGAAAAGCACTGACAAAGGAAAAAAGAAGAGAGGAAATTAAGTATATAGAATGTCAGCCAATAACCCATAGGACAAAGGGGATATTAAGGGCACTTTTAAACTGAAAATTCAGATTCTTCAGAAAAATGTAAAGTCTTCTAGGTTCATGAAAAGGATGATGAAAATAGAAGTAATTTATTTTCCTTCACTAAGTTAAACTTCCCTAAGCAGGTGCCATCTTTCCCCCCTATATTGGTGGCATGTACCATATGTTACCTTGAATTATTGTTATTTGGGTATTTGCCTACTCCTCAGTAATATGATAGAGGCAGCCAGGCTTTGTAATGGAATACATGGGCTTTGTGGTCAAATAATTTGTTCGAGTACTGGATTACTCTCTACTAACTCTATGACTTTGAGTAAAGTCATTTGTCTTCGTTGATCCCCAGTTTCTTTTCTGTAAAGTGGATATGACAACAACACATATACTATAGAATTTTTAAAAGGATTAAATGAGATCATGCACATAAAATGTTCAGGGCAGCGGCCAGAATATCATAAAGACAGTAAGCAAACAATACATGCTAGTTATTATTATTATTATTAGAGACAGAATCTCTCTCTGTCACCTAGGCTGAGTGGAGTGGCGTGATCGTGGCTTAAAGCAGCCTCAACCTTCCAGGCTCAAATAATCCTCCTGCCTTAGCCTACAGAGTAGCTAGGACTACAGTCATGTATCACCATGCCTGGCTATTTTTTTTTTTTTCAGAGATGGGGTCTTGATATGTTGCCCAGGCTGGTCTTTAATATCTGGACTCAGGTAATCCTCCTGCCTCAGCCTACCAAAATGCTGGTATTACAGGCATGTGCCACCTCACCCAGCCTTAATGTTAGTTATTATTGACATTATTATGAAATTAGGAATATACATAAAAGCAGTCATTCTAGCATGTACTTCATAAATTATTAATTTGTGTATCTTCTGTGTTTCATGGGGTACATGCATCACATAACTATATAAAGCAGGAGCTGTAGGAATAGGAATAGCTGTAGGAACGTGATGGGTTTACTAACTATCCTTTGAGTGAATAGTCTATTTCTATCACTATGTACCCTTTCTTCTAACTTCTCTGTAGCCCTCCTGAAAACAAAGACTATCTGTATCTGCTCATCTACATAATAGAATATTTATTGACGTGGAACCACATTGGCCTGTATGGTTTCTCGCTCCATTCCACTGGATGTCATGTAGAACTAGGAAAAATCACCCTAGACCCAAATATCTACAGGGGCCAGAGACAGAAAATGGGGGTATGACTATAAGTTGAAGTAGTCCAACTTATTCAAAATTGTGGGTTTTTTCCCAAATATTATAATGATTTTGTACTAAGTTATATTAAGAGGTTTCAATAGTGGTCTGATTGGCTTATTTATTCATGTGTTAATTCATCAGTTATTTATTAAGAATTTACCACATGCTAAGCAGTGAAAATAAAAGCACAGTCTCTGCTGTCACAGAACTTAAAATATGATAATGAATAAGCCAGAATATTACTTAAAATAAAACATGAACAATGTAATAGGGCATGTACAGGCTGCTTTGACTGCTAACAACAGAGAGATACTACTCAGTGACAGGAAAATACCGTGGATATGGCAAAGTTCTCTTTTTCCACATTGTCCTTCCTCACATGCAGGCATCTGGGCAGGTCTGTTTTTGCTGCCTTAAGGACAGGATGTTGCTGCAGAAAGCAGAGGACAAAACAGATTTTCCTGACTTTTGATTGTCAAATATATAGGCTCTAGGGAAACAAAAAGGACTCCTGGCACATAAAAATGATGCAGAATAAAGCATCATGAGAAAAAGCAAGGCTGCCTCCTGCCAAATATAACTTATTTATTAGATGTAGAAAAAGAAAAGACCCTTCAGGAGTTCACAGACAAACAGACATTGCTGGGTCCCTGAGGAAGATATTCTGTAATCTATTTCATAGGCAAAACCCCAAATGGATATGTTGGATCCATGAGCAGTTCTTGGCTTCCTAAGTAGATCCCACATAGAACCAAGAGAGAAGACACGACTTTCCGTTGGTTCCAGACAGGCATAAAATGTTAGATTCACAGTAATTTCCTCGCTCCATTGTGATGCTGAAGCCAACTTGTTCTTGTGATAAGGTAGATTCTGGCAATTTGAGTTATTCTATCAGGAATATATGAGGTGATATATTCACACACATGAAAAGGAAAATGTTACTGAGTGAAAAATACTTCTATTGTTAACTAATTTAAAACATTTTAGTGTTCATTGTTTGAATAATGAAAGGCCTGTGTATATCTACATTTTTAATAAAATTTTCTGAACCAAGAGATTAATTCAGATTATAGAATAAATAAAACTTTTTTTAAAAAATGTATTATTCTGCTAATTTGCAAATACCACAAATTCATGAATGGCTGTTAGAGACAGAAAAAGTAACAGGTCAGCTCCGCTATCGGAGGAGACTCATGCAAAGCTTCTGTTACATTTTGATTACTAAGTTGTTGCATTTGACATGATAGATTATTTTTATAATCATGAATAAGGTTAAATTTATTATAAAGAAAACAAAAGAATGAAAGAAACTTGAAATGATTTCAAAAAAAGAATAGCAATTTTTAACAGTAGAAACCTAATAAAAGTAATTATATGTGAAGATATCATAGTAAAATATAAAATGCCAGAAATATATATTCAAATGTATTTTCCAATAAAAGATCTGTTGGGGATAATTGAGTAAGAGTTTCTATTTAAATTAAAGCTAAAATTTGTAGTGTTATATTCTGGTACCAAATCTCTTGCAATTTTCTGATGAGGTTAAAATGTGGTTCGGTAGGAAGACGGTGAATAGAAGACAGACCTAACATGCACCCCCAACTTGAACAGATAGAACAGTGTGTGGAGGCTCATACTGTGAACTTTTGCTCCAAAAACCACCACAGGAACATACCAGGAAAACTGAAAGAATTCACTGAAGCTTTGAAAGAAGTGGTAAGCCACTGCAAATTCCATAAGGCAGATGTAAAACTGTGAGATTCCAAAGTGTGAGAGGGAGAAAACCTTCCTCCGAACACACAACCCCACCAGGGAACCTAAAAATTCAGATCATGCACCCTCTCAGACCACACTGGAATGAAACTGGAAATTAACTCCAAAGAAACCCTTAAAACTATACAAATACATGGAAATTAAATAATCTGCTCCTGAATGATCTTTGGTTGAACAATGAAATCAAGATGAAAATTAAAAATTTTTTGAACTGATAATAATGACACAACTTATCAAAACCTCTGTGATACAGTGAAAGCTGTGCTAAGAAGAAAGCTTATAGCATTAAATGTCTACATCGAAAAGTCTAAAAGAGCACAAATAGACAAACTAACATCACACCTCAAAAAAACTAGAGAAGCAAGAACAAACCAAACCCAAACCCAGCAGAAGAAAACAAATAACAAAGATGAGAGGAGAACTAAACAAAATTCAAACAAAAAAAGTACAAAAGGTAAATGAAACAAAAAGCTGGCCCTTGAAAAAATAAACAAAATCAATAGACCATTAGCAAGATTAACCAAGAAGAGAGAAGATCCAAATAAGATCAATTAGAAACAGGAGAAATTACAAATAATACCACAGAAATACAAAAGAACATTCAAGGCTACAATGAACACCTTTATGCAAAGAAACTAGAAAATCTAGAGGAGCTGGATAAATTCCTGGAAATACACAACCTCCCTAGATTAAATCAGGAAGAAATATAAACTTTGAACAGACCAATAGCAGATAGTGAGATTGAAAAAGCCATTCAAAATTACCAATTCAAAAAAAAAAAAAAAAAAAAGACCAGGACACGATGAATTCACAGCTGAATTCTATCAGGCATTCAAAGAAGAATTGACACCAATCTTACTGAAACTATGCCAAAAGATACAGAAAGAGGGACTCCTTCCTAAATCAATCTATAAAGCCAGTATCACCCTAACAGGAAAATGAGGAAAGAACATAACAAAGAAAATTATACAGCAATATCCCTGATGAGCATAGATGCAAAAAATTCTCAACAAAATACTAGCTAACCAGTGGGGCACAGTGGCTCATGCCTGTAATCCCAGCACTTTGGGAGGCCCAGGCAGGTGAATCATGAGGTCAGGAGTTCAAGACCAGCCTGGCCAACATGGTGAAACCCCATCTCTACTAAAAATACAAAAAATTAGCTGGGCATAGTGGTGGGCACCTGTAATCCCAGCTACTCGGGAGGCTGAGGCAGGTTAATCGCTTGAACCCGGGAGGCGGAGGTTGCAGTGAGCCAAGATGGCACCACTGCACTGCAGCCCAGGCGACAGAGTGAGACTCCATCTCCAAAAAAAAAATACTAGCTAACCAAATGCAACAGCCTATCAAAAAGATAACACATCATGGTCAAGTGGGTTCCATACCAGGGATGGTTTAACCTATGCAAGTCAATAAATGTGATACACCACATAAACAGAATTAAAAACAAAAATCACATGATCATCTCAATAGATGCAGACAAAGCATTTGAGAAAATTCAGCATCTCTTTATGATTAAAAACCTCAACAAACTTAGCATAGAAGGGACATACCTCAAGGTAATAAAAGCCATCTATGACAAACCCATAGCCAGCATTATACTGAAAGGGGGAATGCATTTCCCTTGAGAGCCAGAAAAAGACAAGGATCACCACTTTTACCACTTCTATTCAACATTGTACTGGAAGTCCTAGCCATAATAATCAGACAAGAGAAAGAAATAAAGGACATCCAAATCAGGAAAGAGAAAGCCAAACTGTCACTGTTTGCTAATGATATGATCATATAGCTAGCAAGCCCTGAAGACTCATACAAACAGCTCCTAGATCTGATAAATGTATTCAGTAAAGTTTCAGGATATGAAATCAATGTACACAAATCAGTACCACTGCTATATACCAACAACAACCAAACTGAGAATCAATCAAGAGCTCAACCCCTTTTACAACACCTGCCAAAATAAATAAATAAATAAATAAAATACTTAGGAATACACCTAGTCAAGGAGACTAAAGATCACTACAAGGAAGACTACAAGACACTGCTGAAAGAAATCATAGACAACACAATCAAATGGAAATGCATCCCATGCTCACAGATGGGTAGAATCAATATTGTGAAAATGACCATGATGCCAAAAGCAATCTACAAATACAGTGCAATTCCCATCAAAATACCATGATCATTCTTCACTGAACTGGAAGAAAAAAATCCTAAAATTTGTATGAAACCAAGAAAAGACCCCACATAGCCAAAGTAAAAAGATCAAGCAAAAAGGAACAAATCTGGGGTTATCACATTCTCAACTTCAAACTATACAACAAAGCTATAATTACCAAAAAAGCATGATAATGGTATAAAAATAGGAAGATAGACCAATGGAACATAATAATGAACCAATAAATAAAGCCAAATACTTACAGCCAACTGATCTTTGACAAGACAAAAATAATAATAATAAAATAAAATAAATAAAGTGGGGAAAGGACATCCTATTCTAAAAATGTGCTAAGATAATTGGCAAGCTGCTGTAGAAGAATGAGACTGGATCCTCATCTCTTACCGTATACAAAAATCAACTCAAGATGGATCAAAGACTTAAATCTAAGACCTGAAACCATAAAAATTCAGTAAGATAACATTGGAAAAACCATTCCAGACACTGGCTTAGGCAAAGGGTTCATGATCAAGAACTCAAAAGCAAATGCAACAAAAACAAAGATTAATACATGGAACCTAACTAAACTCAAAAGCTTCTGCACAGCAAAAGAAATCATCATCAGAGTAAATAGACAACCCACAGAGTGGGAAAAAAATCTTTGCAAACTATGCATCTGACAAAGGGCTAATATCCAGAATCTATAAGGAACTCAAACAAATCAGTAATAAAAAATGTCGTAATTCCATCAAAAGTGGGCAAAGGACATGAATAGAGAATTGTTAAAAGAAGATACACAAGTGGCCAAAAAACAGATGAAAAAATGCTCAACATCATTACCAGGGAAATGCAAATCAAAACCACGATAATATACCACCTTACTCCTACAAGAACGGCCATAATTTAAAAATCAAAAAATAACAGATGTTGGCATGGATGTCATGAAAAGGGAACACTTTTACACTGCTGGTATGAATGTAAACTGGTACAACCACTGGGGAAAACAGTATGGGGATTCCTTAACAAACTAAAAATATAACTACTATTTGAACCAGCAATCCCACTACTGGGTATCTACCCAAAGGAAAGGAAGTCATTTCACCAAAAAAAAGACATTTGCACATGCATGTTTATAGCAACACAATTGCAAAAAATATGGAACCATCCTAAATGCCCATTAACCGATGAGTGGATAAAGAAAATGTGGTATATATATATATAGCATGGAATATTACTCTACCATAAAAAGAAAGAAAATAAAAGCATTTGTAGCAATCTGGATGAAGTTGGAGACCATTATTCCAAGTGATGTAACTCAGGAATGGAAAACCAGACATTGTATGTTCCCATTTATAAGTGGGAACATACAAGTGTTCGGGGGGAAGGGAGGTAAGAGTGTGAGGGGTAAAAGACTATACATTGGGTACAGTACACACTGCTCGGGTGACAGGTGCACCAAAATCTCAGAAATCACCACTAAAGAACATATCCGTGCAACCAAATACCACCTGTTCCCCAAAACTATTAAAAATAAAAACAAAATGTGGGAGAAGTTTCTTTCGATTATCAACTGAATGTTTTTATATACTATAAAATTTACTTCTTTGATATTTACATTTTATATAACATATTAATTATTTTACTGGTTTATTTTGAATAAAGCCATGTCTTATTTATTTATGTAAGTACTTTCTAATAACAAAGGTTTCTTAAATGAATAAATAAGTGAATGGGTTAGTGAATGCAATCAGATCTTTAAGTACATGAACAACTATCACAGAAAATATGTATTTCCTAGTACTAGGAGAAATTCATATAACAATAATAATTACAATTACCTTTTACATTTGTGTGGTTGGCTACAATTCTAATATTTGTCAAATATTTGATGGATCTGTGGGAGAAGTGGAGAGCAAAGTATTTCTAACAAGTGTTTCAGAAAAAAAGATATAAGTTGTTGCTCAAAGAAGCAGCTCACTGAATTTCCCAAGTGTTTTAAGGAAATTTCCAAGCAAAAGAAGTTACGATGTGCTAACAGTTAAAACTAAGTTATAATTTGACCTTTATTTAACTAGGTAATGCAAGAGATAATAAAGAAACTTTAAATTGCATTTTATCATGTACTTGTGTTTTCCAATTCGATTTTCACTAGCCATCCTAAGAAAGGTAATTGGTGTTCTGTATCTGTGGGTCCAAACAACCATAGATTGAAAATATTTGGGAAAAAATGGATGGTTATGTCTGTACTGAATATTTCAGTTTGTTTCTTTACATTATTCCCTAAATGATACAGTATAACTGTTAACACAGCATTTACGTTGTCTTAGGTATTATAGGTAACCTAGAGATTATTTAAAGTATACAGAGCATGTACATAGGTTTTATGCAAATACTACACTATTTTATATATGGCACTTGAGCATTCATGGATTTTAATATCCACGGGGGTCCTGGGACCAATCCTTTGTGGATTTCAATATTTGAATGTACAGCACAAGAATTATAACTCCTAAGAGAAGACATCCTCAGAGGTTAACTGCTTTTCCAGTGTCATGTAATTCGTATCTACTAATTCTTCGTTTACCAATCTTTCCACTCTTCAACTTCCTATTATGATCTCTCAGTCACAAAGACGCTTATTCTCATCATCTCTTCACTCTGACTGTAGGTGTGCCCTAGGATCCCATAGGTCCAGCATGAAATTCATACCAAGTCCTGTTGTATTTGGTGGTCGCTAGTCACCGGTGATTTGTCAGATGCTGTATCACTGATACACTTAAACAACCTTTGCCTGTGGATCTTTATAGTTTTCCCTGGTCCACTCATACTTTGATTAAAAGTGTCAGATTTTTTGGCTATCCAGATTTGCTGTTTGGCTTTTTTAGCATCTATTAGAGATTGGAACATTATTCCATGGCCTTTATATTTATTTGTTTCCAATGAGATATCGCATAGATTCTCTAATTTCTATTGTCCCTGGATCCTGTCTTTGGCCCATAGGGCTCAATCAATGAAAGGTACAGCAAATTTCCTAATGAACATGAAGTGGCTTACCTAGTCCTTAACTATTAACTCTCAATTTTGAGAGGGGCTTTCAAAAACAGAACCACCATCTGGTGGAAATAGAGTGTAACAATCCTGCATACCTGTGTTCCTCCTAGCTTACTTCTGCTTCTCCTGGCTTACTTCTCACAGTTTTCTATTCCTATATGTGTAATCGAAATTATCTTTAGTTATCTTTAGTTACAAAAAATCCATACTGGGTAGTCTAACTGCATCATCTACAACTGGGCTTAAAGCTAGACCACCTGGCTTGGACTAGGAGAGACCATCTATCACAGTGCACTGAATATAGCTGCAATAGGCATTTCTTGTTTGAAATACTTCCTCCTTTATTATGCTTTTTTTTAATCCTTTGGAAAATGTTATCAGGGTGTTTCTCAGTAATTCAATTTCATTGCTAACCTGAAACAACAATGTAAACATGAGAGAAAGAGATGAGGGAAAAGGGCAATCTAGGTTTAAGGAGATAAACCACTTTTTACAGCCTGGAGAGAATTATCAAATTCCATTTAACATGTAATTCAGTAAAACACAACCTAATTAGGTTTACAAACATACACATGAATTATACAGCGTTGCTGAACACAAGTCAATCAGCATGTGAGAGCACATGTGGATAAATGGAACAGCTACCTCCCTGGAGCTGAAAAACAGAGCATTAAAATCTAGTCAAGGGTAAAATATCTTTTTATATTGGTATAATATTTCTCTGGCTTTCCCCAAGCAAAAAAAAAAAAAAAAAACTGTTGTTTTAAAATCATACATACTCTTAAGTCTAAGTAAGTTACCCAAATGGTTAATATGTGGATTGGGAAGTAAACACAAACCTGAAGTATTGGAAAACTTCAGGTATCCTAAGCTCTGATGCTTTTGTTGGTCAGGTAAGGGAGCAGATAAATAACATGCCAGGAAGGCCCTTTGCCTTTGTTTTATTTTGAAGTATCTGGTCGGATTTGTCCTCAGTCATGAGTCTGGCTTGAATTTCTTTCTTACTCTCAGGAGAAGCTGCCAACTCAAAATGAGAATTTGCTCTTTCTCCTTGCATTCAGTTGGCAATTCTCAGTCATCACTCTGACTATTTTGAAAGACCGTCTGTAACAGGGACATCTGCCTCAGCCATCCTTCCACAAATTGCCATGCTCAATGATGTTCAACTAGCCATTTAACAATTCTAACTTCTCCAACTTGTAAATATTTGCTACTTAATGAGCACCCTCAACCATATATTTATTAAGACATAGAGAAAAAGGGAACTGTGGCTCTCTCAAAGGAGATGTGAGGTTGTAGAATTTGTCTGGTTGTCATTAATAATTAAACAGAAGATATCAATTCAGGTATACACCAATCATTTAGCATTGACAACTGTCTAGGATTGTTCTGGGTGCCAGGGCAATTTAAAATGCATACACTTGAGAGGTAGAAGGCAGACATTAAAAAGTAATAGACTATCTTAGGAAAAGAGAACCTTTCTCATGAGGGCAACTGCATTCATCTCTGTTTTCATGTCAGACATCACTAATCAATTATTGTATACTTTACTTCTGAGCCCACCTAGAGTCTTACGCAATCTGTCTACATAGCATTCCAGGCAACCTCTGCCAATTAAATTATGTTAGCACATGAGTTGAAACTTACTTGTTACCCTTGCATTGAAAGTGTAATTTTCCCAAACACCATATAGTTTACACATTCTAAATCCCCTTCAACAGTCAATCTGAGTAAACACTAAACATATGTTTGTTTATTTAATGATAAATTAAAAATCTCTCCACACCTCCAAATGTTTATACATTATAGCTCCTCCTAAAATGACATTAGTTGTTAAAATTTCAGTGAAAAATTCTCAATAATCCTTTTCCATCTTCTTTCTTCATGAACACATCATTATTGCTATGGTAATTATCCTCCTTCAATCTTCAGTTTTTCTTATTTTTTGTTTCCAAACTCTTTTGTAGCAGATGAATTTAAGGATCTGAAGGGACTATATGGCTTCAAACAAAGTCTTACAAATAACAGTCCATAACTGCTTACATTAGAATTCCTTGGGGGAGTATTCTAAAAACAGAGATCCCACTACAGACCTAGCAGACAAAAATTTCAGGAAAGGAAAGATAAAACGTATGTATGTGGGGTATATGTGTGTGTGTGTGTGTAGGAAGGTAAGCAGCATGTAAGTTTAAAAACCTTCCATGTGATTCTAATATGTAATCACTGAAGATTTCAATGTTTTCTTCACATTCATCTCCAAAAGCAATTGAATCTGAGAGAACAAATCACCAAGATGTGAACCTTTCCTATGAAAGTTTCAATCTCAACTTCAATTCCATTTTTGAACTTCAGACATATACTAGTGTCTTAATACTGATAAATTTGTCTTCCCGTTATACTTTTTATCTTTTAAAAATGCATGCTTTCTGATATGAAACTGTGATCCTAGGGTTTGGCATACAATCAAAGGAAAAAAATGGAGCTCTCTAGTCAAAAGAGTTTTATTGAACTTGTTTCCATTATTAAAATGAAGACTTTAACTTTAAAAGGACACAATTAGGCATATAAGAATGCATCCTTCTTTTGCTCCATCTCTAAGGAAAAACTCTGTTTCTTATGCAGTCTTACTTAAATCACTTCTGTCTTATCCATTTTTCATAATACAATAACATTAACAATTAAAAACCTGGATATACCTATGCATCTATTTAGTGCATGGTAAAATATATTTTTTAAAAGAATTAATTTGCATTGTTTTACATAAGGCATGTGTCAGCTCACCACATTTCCAACCCAAATTATTTTCTCGTACTCAAGGTTTTTATATTCATCTGTTTGTTCTCTGTAGACATTTGATTTATGACCAATAAACTTGATTATCCTTTTGACAATCATCTGAGAGTCTTACCTGACATCATAACTTTCTCTGTCAAAATTGAAGAACTAGATTCCCTATTTTATTTTGACTATTTTAAACTTATTCTATATTCCAATTTGGAACAAACCTAATTTTCCACAATAAAAAGTTTAAGTCTCATGCAAGAGTAACTGAATAGCCGCAAACACTTTAAAAAATCATGATTTTGGCTCTTTCTTGGACAAATTTTATCCTTTTACATTTACCTTCTTCAGAGGTCAGTTGAAAAATGGGGGAAACTATTCCTAATCTATTTCAACAGGGAGAAAGTTGTATTTGTTGTACAGAATCCAGGCTATTTATTTTGATTTGGGACATGCACTGAAGGTGGGTTTTGAAAAAAAAAATCTGATCCAAGGGGCAGTAATTTTCTGTATTATTCATGAACAGCCTTTAATGACAGGAATAATTTTA
Organism: Symphalangus syndactylus; assembly: GCF_028878055.3. Classification (NCBI taxonomy): domain Eukaryota; kingdom Metazoa; phylum Chordata; class Mammalia; order Primates; family Hylobatidae; genus Symphalangus; species Symphalangus syndactylus. Next base: position 42,079,968 of record NC_072429.2, read on the forward strand.
CCAGATAACTATTAACTAACATTAATTCAACCAACAAACATTCTTTGGGTACTTACTACATACCAGATACTATTCTGGGTATTAGAAAGAGAATTCTAGGAAACTGAAAATAACCATTTGAATAGTGTAAACTCGCTTCTCCCACAAAGTTGACTTTCTGGGCTCAAAGATAGAAAAAATGAATTTTTCATAAAGAATCAAAGGCCTTGAGCTATAGTTTCAGTATTGACTGATCTAGTTTAATCAGCACCAGCTATGTGATAGTAAACATCTATAGTGAATAAATGTTTTAGCCTTTCTGGCATTGCTTATGTTTGTACTAGATCATTATATTATGATCCAATTTAAAAATATGCATAAAGAGGAAAAGGAGTAAGGAAAGATATGAGGAAGAGATTTGCTTGGCTAAAATCCCAGGCACCAGAGAAGTTATGCATAATCACTTTTAATAAGGGTCTATGTTAATTTTGGAGCAGCTGATTTCTCGCATAATAAGACCTGTCAAATGCAAGTCATCTCATTGTCCCCACAATATGAGTAGACATTTGTATTATCTGGAATATAACAGATAGATATTGCTATTATGGGGAAAAGAGAAAAGGTGACAGGAATGTCCCATTTCTTGGTACGGTTGGGTCACATTTCATTTTAATGTGATTAGGGGCCATTTAACACTTTAATCAGGGTGATATCTCACATGCCTGGAACACTTAGCCTGGAACAGGAGATTGAACATTGACATTTGTTTTCTCCCCATGTTCAGTGGATCACTGTCATTCCAAGCTGGGGGGTATCAACAGGTGTATGGCAAAGATTACGGTTAAAACATTTTGGTGAGTTCTCCTTGGTCAAAGAGCAGATGACAAATATAGCAATTCTTTTATAAATGTTCTTCTTAAGGATTAAGCTAATCTCATCTTCATTTTATGCTTCTCTTAACTCTGGGCTGTCTCTCTGTACTGAAGAGTGCCCCTGACCAAAATCCAAGTGGCATATGATATTTAATATGCTAATCCTTTCATACTCTGATGGAGGTCAACTCTGGCCAACATTAATCAGTGATACAGGTACCAGGCTAGTATTTTTTGATAAAATGTCACATTTAATTAGTATTACTGAACATAAAGACAAATATCTTATTCCCATTTCACAGATGAAGAATCTGAGACTCTAAGACATTAAATTGCTGACTTGAAAGTATACACCTTCTAAGTGATATGGAAACTGATTCTTTCTTCGTGTGTCCTACATCACTGAGAATATTAAAGCAACAGTAGGAGACCTTACACAGATAAGCATCTCCACAGCTCCCTACCCAACCTCAACATCTGAAACCATATACTCTACTTTCCTTCCTATAATTGTAGAGAAAATATCCATACTCCCTTCCAAAGCAAATATTTCCATTTGCATACTAAATTTCACTTCGTTTTATCTACCTAAGAACAACTCTACAGAAATTGGCCCTCCTACATTATCAATATATGTTTTACTCACTGTCGTATCATTCTCGTTATTATGCAAATGTTACTATTACTCCCATCTTATTACTCAATTTCTCTTGTCAGCTTCCAGCGCATTTCTTGCTATCTTCTATTGCAAAACTCTTCTAAAAACATGTCTGTCCTACTGTCTCTGGTTAGTCTCCTCACATTCTCTCTTAAAATTAATTTGGCTTTGTTGAAACTGGGCATACTATCGTCACAAGTGACCTCCATCTTGCTAAAATTTATAGTCTATTCTCAGTCCTTATCTTACTTGACTTACTAGCAGCATTTTACACAATTGATTATTCTATTCCCTTGATATATTATCTTCCTTTGAATTTTTCAACAACACACTTTCTTGGTGTGCCCTTGGTTTCCCCTTATGCCACTGGCTCCCCCTTCGTAGATTCGTAGTTCCTTCTCTTTTCCTAACCTCCTAATATTGCAGTGCTCTGGTGCTCAGTCATGAACCCTCTTCACTTCTCTGTGCTCACTCCCTTGGTGAAGCCACCAATCAGATACTTTCTATACTATCTCTGCGCTGATAAGTCTCAAATTTGGGTTTCCTAGCCATACATCTCTCACAAATCCTAGCCAGCAAACAACCACCTACTCAATGTCTGCATTTGGAGGATCAATAAACATTGCAATTTAACATAATCAGAACTATATCCTTGGCCATGATTAGTCGTATTTGTTTACTTCACTGATGGTTACAAATACCTAGAATACTTACTAGGCATTCAATAACTAATTCTTGTTTAAATAAATTAATGAATAAATGTCTACTCCCTGGCATAGTTGCTGGTACAAAATTTGGAGTTCAACAAACGCTTTATGGACTAATGAATGAGTAAATAAAAGAACAAAATAATGGCAGGGCATGATTTGAATTCTAGATCATTCCTTCCTCCTCAGACCTAAATTTAATTTATTTAAAGGAATAAAAATATTACTTACAAAATAAGAATTAGTCAAATGTCTCCTGTTTACAGAGCGATTCCTAACCACTGCACCTAAATTCACCAGCAATGCCCAATTCCCAATGCCCAGTCATTCTCTATTGCAACTGTGGAATTTCCATATAGGCCTTATTATTTTCTATAATCACCTTGTTTATTTAGTTCTTTATTTTGTTTTTAGAATTTTCACTCCATTTGCAGGACCTTTATAGTTCACCACTGCATAGAAGAGTGCCTAGCACACAGTACATCTTAATATCATTTGTGAAATTAATGAATCTAATAAAGAGTAATATCCCTAAGAGTTAAATTGGATAATTTGGATTACAAATTCTATGAGAGAGGAAAAGAGAAACAAGAGCTAGAGTTGATAAATTAAAGTCTTTATAGACTAGGTATCACCCGACCCCAGATGAAATTGGTCATATTTTTATAAAGAACAGTTTGTAGCATGAAGTACAGTGTTCAATTTGTCTACATCCCAAGACATTCTCAGTGTGTTCTTTCTCCCACCTACAACTGGGTAATGCTATAGCAGAGTTTCGCAACACTTTTTTCATTATTCCTCTCTAAGGAAACTTTTTAGACATGTTTTTTCTAGTATCCCTATGACATTTTAATTCCACAGACACAGTCTATGTGTTAATGTACTGTATGTACATTTATGCTTTATACATGTAAAGACTAAGGGTTTTTTTTATCCTTCCTGTCCAAGACCCAGTTTTCACCCCTTTGTGAAAGATATTGTGAAAAATGCCGAGAAGGTACTCTCTATAGCACCAGAGAGATTGCTAACTATTTGACAAGACTATGTTCTCTTATTTCAGACATCACAGTTTTTGAGTAGATGCACTATTTTTGCCACGATTTTTGTTTGTTGTTCTAGATGTGTTGATTTTCCAAATAACAAACCCGCAATGCTGGGTGATTATTGTGCATATCATACCAACCCCACATTTCCCCCCACATTCCCACTTCCTGCTGCAAACCCTTCATCATTTGGCTTCCACAATAGATTTACCAAGGGAGTTTGTATTTTACTCTTGAGACCAAACTTAATCAGGCTTTAGGAACTTATGTATGTAACATAATTGAAGACTCTGCCAAAACAAAAAGTTCAGTTCTGTCTGCTCAAGAAGCTACTTGCACTCATTGACATCATTTCAGAACATGGAGTCTTTCATCTTCTTCTTTCCTTTCCCTGCTTCCAGTGTTTGGATTTGACACATTTAATTTAAAGAGAGGAGAAATAATGCCCAGATTGGCAGAGCGACTTTTCCAAGCTCCCTCAAGTAAAGAGCAGTTCCCTGCGAAGTTTCTTGACTCCTGCGGCAGTGTTCTTTCTAGAATATCCCACTGAGACTACTTAGAAAAAAAAAGTACGGTACAAAGTGTTTTGCTATGATCTGTGGAAGAATTTCAGTTCAGAAAAACACAAGGTACAGTACCATCATGAATGCAAAGGTACCAAGGACCAAGCATAACAACATAAAAAATAGTGGAAACTGAGGAACATTCGATAGAGATTGTATGTGCTAAGAGCATTCAAGTCGTGAGTTCACAACACTGGATGTCCGACTGAAAAAAAAAAATCAAGTCAAATACTGAGCTACCCTAGCACATCTCATGCCTTTGTGTGAAAAGGAACATGGATATGAACATTTGTATAAATCACAAATACGCAACCATTTTGGATGGATGAATTAGTAAAAGCAACCCTCTCTGGGTGTTCAAACTTTTGGAATTAGATAAGGCTCAATAATTTGAGATTGTTATTTGGGAAACATCAGAATAAGATCAATAGTTACGTGATGTGACCTTGTAACTGAAGACCTTAGAAGGTGTGTAGTGTCCCAGTGCTCCTTCTGTTAACTGGAGAAGAAAGCCACCATGAGAACCACATCATGGAACTATGCTGCCGTCCATGCTTTGTTTTTCCTATGACAATGTTGTTGGCTTATTCCTGAGCCCACATACCTTAGCAACCTGAAAATACTCTTAGCAGGCCTCCATAACCAAGGATGGGGCAAGAGAATGCAATATATATTAATAGCTTAAGTGTAAAATGGCTCCAGGATATTTTTCAACTTTTAAAAATATCCTAACTTTCTTATGATTTAATTTCCTTTCTACAACTTCCTTTATTTCAATTAATGTCTTTTCTCATTTATCCATACATTCATTTCTTCAGCAAACTCTACTGGCTCTATCTTTAAAACATATCCAGAGCCTGCCTCCTCATCTTCCTCAGTGCACTGCTATCTTATACCACATGATTGACTGCAACAGTCTTCTCACTGTGACATCCTGTATAGTAGCCACTAGCCACATGTGGTTATTGAGTGCTCAAAATGTGGCTGGTCTGGATTGAGATATGCTGGAAGTGTAAAATGCATACTGTATTTCAAAGACTTAATGTAAGTCTTTCAAAAATATCTCACTGGGTTAAATAAAAGCCATCATTAATATTAAGTTCACCTAGGTTTTTTTGACTTTCTGTGTGGATACTAGAAAATTGAAAATTACACATGTGGCTCTGTTTTGTGGTTTGCAATATATTTCTATTGGATACTTGGTACTTTTCTAATTTGTCTCCCTGCTTCCACCTTTGCTTCCTTTTAGTCTATTTTCAAATCTGCCACCTGTTGAAATATTATTCAGATTGTGGCACTACTGTTCCTAAAGATGGATTTCTCTTCTACTTAGAAAAAGAAAGTCTTTACCATAACCTGCAGGGCTCTATTCTATCTGACACTCACTTCATATTATTACTATTCATAAACTGCTACTTTTCTGGTTCCCACCATTCTAGCAACACCGGCCTTTTCACTTCTCCTGGAATTTCATTGCCTATTGCCTCTGTCAGGCATGTTCTTTCCCCAAAGAAGAATTACACGGCTTTTTTCCTCACTTCTTTTAGTTTCCATTTCTCCAAACCCTCCTTCACTCTGTCCCAATATTTGATATCATTCATTTCTACTTCAATTTTTTTCTCTCTACCACTTATCACTCATTAATAATATGTAAGTATGTGTGTGTATGTGTGTATATATATATATATATATATATATATATATTATATAATTTAATGTTTGTCTTTACCCTAATAATGTAAGCTGATGGCTGGAAAAATGCTTATTATTTGTTTATACTTATACTTCCACCACCTAGAATGATGCCTGTTGCATAGTCACCATTCAGCAAATAGTCGTCGAGCAAGAATTTGTTTCAACTCTTTTCTATAGCCTTATGGCCCTCTATGAAAGTTCTGCTTACCCCATCACTGTGAATGCTCACCTAACATTTTCTTTTCATTTATGTCATTGCATAACCTGTTTTTATTCCTCAAAAAGGTCAAATTCAACCCTATTTCCAGACTTTATTTATTTTTTCTACTATCTAGAATATTATTAACCCCAGATCTGACTCATCAAAAACATCAAAGTAAACAAGACCGATGAGGTTCAGTTTTGTTTGGAAGATTGAAAAGCCAATTATTATGTGACAAGTTTAAAGACAGAGATAAGCACAAGGAAATTCTATGCTTTTTGAAATCGTGAATGGAAAATAGTGTTGCAAAATAAGGAGAAAATGTGACCTTTTTTTTACATAATTATGACCTATTATAAAAATTATTTCCCTATTGTATTCCCACAAAGATCCCTGTCTCACCCTACACTGCACACTCATAGTCTTTAAGATGTTTCAGGGGGAGAAGCTGATGCTCTCATTGTGCCTCCTAGCAATTCCTAACACTTTCTTCCAGCTAACAAATTACCAAATTAAAAGCTGTGATCAAGATATTGGCAACTTAGCACTCCAGAGCTCCTCTTGATGAGGCACTGGCTTCAGGGTTGTCGAAAAGGAAATGCTTCATGGTGTCACAATCAGAGAAGAGCCACCATGCAAAGACAAAACAGCCAATGCATTAGGGGTACAGAGAAACTTTTTATCCCCAGTGCAGACCCCCTCTCACCAAACACTCGCTCTCTCTTTGATCAATCCCAGTAAGAAGCAAGCTCTGAATATTTAGGTACTGAATGAATGAAATGATAAAATGACCAGACAGAATAGCATGATTATTGAGACGGATAGAATCTGTCTGTATGCATGTAAACTCCTTAAAAGCCCAATGACAATTGCCATGTTGCTTATTCTTTGTAAGACTCATTCCTATTATCTATAAAATACAGGCAATGATAACATTTTCCTGAGGCTGTCATAAATGTAATAAATATAAAACACTGGTTGCAGTTATGGGCACATTATAAGCACTAAGTGAGGAGTAAATACTATTTCCAGGCTCGATTATATGCATTACATTGCCAAACTCTCCTGAGGCCTCTGGAGATGAGGGTGCTCTCTTTTCCCTCCTAGAGCCTGGTATCATGTTCTGCCTGTTCCTGTAAGTGTAAGTCTAGCAGAATCAGACCAGTCATTCTTTCTTATTAGTCTTCACGGAGGAAAGTCATTTCCTCTAAAACACATGGACACAGATGTAAATGAGACATTAAAGATCCCTTAGTCTAACTCCATCATTTTACAGATGAAGAATGAGGCCCTTGGGTGGAAAAGGGCTTTTCTACGGAAGCACATATTTTTCCAAGGGTCTTAGTCAAGCCCTTTCCAATCTAGAGAAAAGAAGAAGATGGCCCAAGAGGTAATGGCATTATGCCTAAAACTGCTCTTAGTTCAAAGCCAGAATTTTAGGCATCCCTAATCATGTCTATAGTTAAGCAATAAAACATTACAGATTATAAAGGATCAGTCAGGGAGTCAGCCCAATTTGCCTAATGAAATATTCTAGGAGACATTTATAAAGCAGAAAATACAGTTGAAAATTGTAAAATACTACCTGAAGTCACTGAACACTGAGCCCATAGTGTAATCCACCGAGTAATAAGCACACACAGAACTGGCTTCTTATTTAGGGCAAGAGATTACAATGGGGAAAAAGACATATTGAGGGAAATATCACAGGTTTTAAGCATTCATGGAAACATGTACATTTATTATTTGAAAGAGTATGAAGGGGCTTTTTTGCATTCAATTCCTGCTCAACAGAAATTCTTGATTGGGTTAGTGTGGCTAACTAGTTTCTGAAATGCACAGCAAATGGTAGTAGTTTCAGTATCTTTGGCATTATATGCATATTACTCTGCAGTGAACTCTTAATGAACTATGGAAATAATTTTTTGGTGAGCTCATTTGGAACAATAAGATGTACTCATTTTTCCTTCCACTTGGCTTTTAGGATTGAAGGCTAAAAGGAAAATTCGACAGTTTTGCTTATGCCAGAGGTACTTCCAGAAGACTAGCAAGCTGCTGGTGGCTATCACTCTTTTCCTCCAAATCTCAAAATTAGGCATACAGGATGTCGCAGCTATACAGGTATTTTAGAACAGGAACAGAGTCACATGTTTTCATATATTTCCTCATGTCTTCCAAGCCTCCAACTTTAAGGATAAACAATTAGCTTTTGCATTGTACTTACTGAACCCACTTGACACACCCAATAATGTATACTCAGATCCCACTTCAAGAAAGGCCTTGCTTCTCAGCCTCCAGGACTCTGGCCAGCGGAGAGCCTCCAGCTACTAGCTCCTTGGAGCTGGCCTCAGGTTTTCGACCATGTTTGGCTCAAGTCAGTGACTGGAAAAGCTTTGATACAAGGGCTGAGCCATTTCTGCCAATACAGGAATCTTCTAATGGGTAATCTTTGCTCTGAGGGACCTCATTGCACTGCTAGAGAATTTGTAAGATCAATATTGTAGTCTGACATGTCTCCCTTCCCAATTCTGTATTTTCCCCTTTTCTTTCACAGACCTTTCTTCCCAATACATTTTTTTTCCCTCTTAACTTTGTCTCCGGGTTTGTTTCCCAGGACTCCCAATGGACATATATAGAAACAGCTCCTATATGGAAGAAAAATAACCTGGAAGAAAAATATCAGATATCTAAACTAAAATCCTTAAAAGATTAATTTAAAGGGAAAATTTAGCACCCACAAAAACAAGACAAAATAATTTTTAAAATACTGGTGAATACTGCCAGAAGTTTAAAGGGTTTATAGAGTAGTAAAAATAAATAGAAAATGCACAAAATGAAATGAATTATAGAAAATGAAGAGTTTCCCAATGTCCTCTCAGGCAGAATAGAGCTTCTGTCTAGCCAGATCTAAAGCCCACACTAAGGACTCCAACTGCTGGACTGTCACATTCAACTTGCACACTAGATTTCTTCTACTAAGGGGCATCACCCTTTGACAAACGCAACACATAAAAGAGGTGGATGGAAAACTTTATGGCTCATGGGAAATGGTTTTCTTAACCTTATGTAAATATGTGTGTATTTGAAATATTCTAATCTAGGCAATGTCACGTTGATGTAATATCAATGATATTTTCATTTTGGGAAGAAATGCAATGTGATGCTATTCTATCCTTGATAGAATCCTCTGGGTCAAAAGACTTGATATGAAAATCAAAATGTATGTAATGTTAAATATAGTGAGCCATAGAGAATACTTTAAAATCCTATGATATAGGATTATTCCAACTGAGGCTGTTGCTGCTTTGCCCTGAGATGAAGTCCATGGGCACTTTAGCCCCAGCAGGAATTCCCAACGATTTCTAAGTCTGTGATGGATCTCCGTTAAATATGTTAATCTTCTTTGTGGAAATGTCATGAAAACCAAAAATTTTTAAAGATACCAGTGTCCTCAAACTAAAATTCATTATCTTTTCCTTTATTGAACAACATTGGTTCTATTTATCGTCACTTTCTATGAGACCAAAGCAGGCTGAGGTTTTTCATTCAAATGTGGAAACTTGAGACTTCAATACAGGAATCAGCCATAAAGACTGTTATAAAATTTATCATTTGGTGAGTGTTTGCTGTGTTCCAGGCACTCTGATTAGTTGCATTAATTAATATAAGGAATCTCAAATAATTCAAATGCCACTGGTATCAAATGATATTATTCCCAATTAGAGGCTGAGAAAACACAAAAGTTGTACCATTAGCAAGTTAAAGAAATGAGGATTTGAATCTAAGAGTTAAATTTCAAAGCCTTGACTTTTAGAAAGCCTAATAAGGCAACTAAAAATGTTGATGCATTCAATGAGTACTTACAAAAAAGCAGCATGTGTTACGAACTCACTGAAAAGAAATAATGTGTTCCTGTGGGCAGAAACTCTGCCTAACCTCATTTTTAAAAATCATCAACATCAAATGCAATGCTTGGGACTCATTGGCTTCTCAAATATTGGCTCAATATCCATTCTGAAATAGAGTTGGGAGCACTAGTATATACTTAAAGCAGAGATAGAAAAGAAAAAGGCTGTATATATGATCCCCACACTCTTCTGGAATTTCTAAAAAACTCAAAATGGCTAACTGACTGTAAAAGAAGAATTTAAAAAATGAGTGACATGAGCATGTGAATTTGTCCTGAAGTCACATTTTTGGCTCTGCTCCTTAATAGCTGAGCAAGGTACCTAATTTCTGGAAACCCTAGTTTTCAAAAACATAGGTTTTATAATATCCTTATAGAGCCATTGTGAAGATTAAGTAAAATAACACTTGCAAGTTATTTAAAATACTACATTATCTAACAGAATAAACACCTGATAATTGTAATAATTTTCCTCCCTAGCCTTAGCCATGAGCACATTGTAGCAATGTATGAATAACTTTTATGGCAAACTTATTGTTTTAGTTGTAGTTACATTATTTTGGTCATTGAATTTACTGATCCAAATGGGATGCTGTGATGTAAGCTTGCCAATTAGCAATTATCTTAGCAATTTAATGTTGTGTTTGAACTTTCTGAATCACAGAGGCTGTTGTTTCTTCCTCTTCCACAAGCAAACTAAATGAACAAGATAAGGCAATCATCTGAATAAATCTGGAGGCCATTTACTAAATCCAATTCCTCATGTTCATAAATAATCACAATCTTTCTTTGAGCACATACAATTTTATATGTTTTGAGTGTGTAAGAATGCTGTGAAGTAGCATTATACCTCTTTTAACTAGTTATCATTATCCTGTTTTAAACAATGATAAAATTACAATTTTAGTAGAGAGGTAAAGTCAATTGCTGAAAGTCTCAAAGTCCCAAAGCTAGTCGGAATAAGGCTGGTTATTTGGTGTGTATGCACACACACACACACACACACACACACCCCAAAGATCAATAGATCTGTGTATCTATCTATCTATCTAATCTTCTCATGTGAATTGTCTATTTAATGTTTGTGCTTATTTTTATGGGGTATTCAACTTTTAATTACTAATTTGTAAAAGCTGTTCACATGTTAGTAGCATTAAATATATTAATTCTTTAACACACTGTTGCATATGTCTTTTCTTGTTTGTCTATTTTTCTATATAAAAGGTTTAAACTTTCATGAGGTGAGATTGATATTTTTCATTATAGTTTCTAGCTTGGGTGAAATACTTAGGAAGGCCTGCTTTATCCCAAGAGAATAGCAATAATTTCCTAACATTATTTCTAACTCATCTGGAAAAAAACCCAAAACAACCTCCTAAGATCTCATCAATATTGGAATGATAAATATGTTTGGGTTGGTGGGTTATGGGTAATTTTTCACTTTCTTCCTCAGATTTTTAGTCCTTAAATACACTAGGATTCTTGCTAGCCCTTTAAACCCATCTAGGTCATGTGTACGTCCCTGGCCTAATTACAAAGGCCTGGGGACACTTGGATTGTCTTAAGAGAATTGGGACCCATCCCTGAAGTGCAGAGTGCAATCAACCTCACCCAACTACATTGCTGCAAGTAGGGTACACTTCTTAATGGCGAAACAAATTGCTGTTTGGGGGGAAAATGAGGAATGCTGGTGATCTAATAACAAACGCCCTCTACAACCTGTACAAGTCTAACTTCAGAGTAGAGAGGGGTAGGAATAGGGTAAATGCTAAAATAAAATGAGACTCAGACATTAGTGAAGTTGTTTTCATCTCTCAACCAATCAGTGTCTTCCCAGAGTAAAGACAGTTGTTATTTCTGGAGTACAAATTCTAAGGTATCATATCCAGCATCCCTGGCTTTGCTAAAGACTGAACATGTTAACTACGTGGTCCTCAGAAGTGCCATTCATCTGCTTAATTAGCCCTAAAGGAAGCACTTGTTTCAAATTAGGAGCAATAGCATTTCTGAAAAGGACATAATAGCATTAACAATGGCAATTTGTTTAAGTAATAGAGCTTTTAAAGCTGATTTTTTTTAATGAGACTGACTGAACCCAGAATTATTTTCATTTACTTGGCTTTGCAGACTTCACAAGCATCCAGATCTTTATCACCACAAAGCACAGCTATCATCCTCATCATCTAGGAGGAAATTAATTGTGCAGCAATTGGTTGACTACTAGTAGAACAGCAAAGTTGTGATAGTATTGCAATCTTAACTGTGATACTAATACATAACCATTTGGATTTTCTGCCCTGTGGTTTACACCAGACCACAAACTAGTTTCTATAAAAGATATTTCAACACCAGTATTCACGTATGTTTAAAGAAAATAATTGAGGCAGAGTAGGGGAAATATGGAGAGTTAGATAAAGAGAATGACTTTGTTGACTTTAAGGACAGAACGTGTAATGTTTTACTACTTGAATGATTCAAGTTAATTTGGTAATATCTCTTCCTTAACAGTTAGTAGTCTTGATTCAACAGGTGGAACTGTAAATAGATTTGCTTCATCCTTTCAGTTTTCATGGTTGTTACTCTGATTTTCTGCAAATAAGCTCAGTCTCACCTTTATACTTTAGGCTGATTTCTTTACCTGAACTTATTTATCTTCATTCCTTTATTCCCAGGTTCTTCAAACACTTTTGAGGGAAATATGTAAATTATTTACAAATAGCTGCATACATATAGTAGACACTGTACATATGTAGAGTCTGCTATCTGGATGCTGTTTTTATTTTCAACCAAATTTTATTTGAAGAACCAACGTTCCCTAAGCCATACTCTCTATAATGTTGTCAATCATAGATGTTGGATCAATCGCCAAACAAAAAAAATGCACACAAGACGCTCGAAGTTAATTAGTATCTCAGACCCCTGGCAAAGAGATTAGCCCAAGGAAGAGTTGACATACGCAAAAGCACTAGAGCTCTAGTCTCTCTTTTGGATCAAGAGCTATAATCATATGGGTTTCTGGTGGCTCTTTCCCACAACATAGAAAGATATGATCAGAGAAATCAGGTAAATAAAGTCAATACCCAAAGAAGGAAACAGAGCTGATTGATAGCAAAAGAGAGAAACAGCCCAAACCTCATTTTTTAACTCTTAGATTTAGCAGGGCCTACAGGCAACTATACTCTTGGATCCTCAATATTCATAAGCCAATTATTCTCTTTGTTTTGCTTAAACCACTAAAAGTTAGGTTTCTGTTGCCACAAAGAGACTTATAACCAATACATGTATGAAACTTACCTTCTTAATTATGTTTTAATGTTTCATATTAAGCTGCACTTAATTGGTACTTAATAAATATTTGTTGATTTTAAGTTAACAGTAGTTCTATATTAGAACCAATATACTACATAGAATGTGGACAGAGCCAACCATGAGGATGAGAATGATATTGGTGATGATGACAGGATGTGACATGCAGGTTTTCAAGGGTAAAAAATTCATTAGCAATGTTAGAAGAGCCTTCTGTTAGAACACAAAGCTATTCTTCAGTCTTTAGCCACAATTTTCTTGTGTTGCAAATACAATTGCAAAAAAACGTAGCTGAGTTCATATATGCAAAGCATCACTAACCTTGTGGAGGGCCTGGCACGGTGGCTCATGCCGGTAATCCCAGCACTTTGGGAGGCCAAGGCGGGCGGATCACAAGGTCAGGAGATTGAGACCATCTTGGCTAACATGGTGAAACCCCGTCTCTACTAAAAATACAAAAAATTAGCTGGGCGTGGTGGCGGGCGACTGTAATCTCAGCTACTCAGGAGGCTGAGGCAGGAGAATGGCGTGAACCCGGGAGGTGGAGCTTGCAGTGAGCCAAGATATCACACCACTGCACTCCAGCCTGGGCGACAGTGCGAGACTCTGTCTCAAAAAAAAAAAAAAAAAAATCTTGTGGAGAGATTTTATTTTAATATACTTGTTTAAAGGCATAGGTAGCATATCTAGATGTAGTCATTTTCTTGTGATTTGGCTTAATGATTGAAAATCTATCTTCTCTGATCATTATAGAAGGCTTCCCTTCGTCAAATTTTGCCACTACAGAATGCAAAACCATTACTCCCTGACTCTTCTCATTAATTAAGAGATTCGAATTAGTACAATTAAATCTCACCACAGCTATATAGGCCCAGTCTACATCAAATTATACACCTCGGTATACTCCAGAAACTATTTTAGTGGTTTGAGTCATATAAAAAGTTTCACAGCAGCATAGAATACTGGAGAGAAAGAATTGTAGAGTGGTGGAAAGCACTGCTCCTATGTTAAGGCTTAGCTTTCATATTCCAGCATCCCTCCCTCATAATAGGGTGACCATGAACAGGTTACCTAGCCTGCCCACACTTGATCCCAAACCCATAGAATGGGAATGATAACAGCAAATCCCCAAAGGGTTGTTGTGGGAACTAAACAAGAAAATGCTAAAAGACCTTCTTCCAGGAATACTTAGCTCTTCCTAAATTCCTGAATGTATAAATGTATGCACATGTTTTTGAATAGAGGCCAGTATTAGAACTGTAAAAAATAATGAAAACCATAAGCTGTTTGTTAATGGCAAAACTGAAGCTCAGAGTAAAAAAGACTCTGGCCCAAGATAGTACAACCTGATGATGGCAGAAGCAGAGCTAGGCCCAAAGCCTTCAAATTCAGTGAGCTCTCCACTAAACTCCCAGGCCTTCCTTCCAGAGCCTGTAGACATAAACCCAAAAGCCAATCATCCCCATAAAGACAAATGGTAGGTTGGAGCCTGTCTGGGAAAACCACACACCCACACATCCATACACACTCACATTTTAATCTTCACTCAGCTAACCTTAAAATGAACTACTCTGCTCAGCTCTTCACAGATTTCCCCTTTTTGCAGATTTTTCTGATATGTAACCATTACCCCTCTGTTTTGTGTTCTGCCTGTAGAATCCTCTCTCTTTCTTTCAACCTGTGTGTGGATTAGTGTGTGCTGGTTGAACTCATATTCCTGGTTATGCATGTACTGACCATAGGAACACCATGACTAACATAAGGGTGTGATCAAGTTTCTGGTAGCCTCGCCTTACAAGCCTGATTGAAGTGGGAGACTGAAGGTTTTCCAAAGTGCTTTTCAATGCCTTGCTCTTCACCCTGCCTCCATCCTCTACAAAGTATGATTCCTGGGTTTGTCACCATAGCAAGAGGCCATGTGGGACACAGGAGATACAGGTTATAGGGCCCTACTTTCACGGTTGGAGCACCATTATCCAACTTGCAGGAAGTAGGGCAACAGCTTCAAGAGGAACTCAGTTCACTCCACAAATTTGATGTTCATTTTTAAAAATTGGCTTTTTGGTGGCAAACTTTTTTTTCTTGAACCAAACACTTTATCTCAGCCTGGAAAAAGCCTTTTCAATTCCTTTAAAATGTTCTGTAATGATGAGGCAACTTGATTTTTCTTTTTTCATTCCAAAGCAATTGGTTTTGATTTACTTTTGGTTTTTTATATTGTACTTTAAAAGCCCTAGCTCCTGAATCAATAATACAGGACTGCATTTTCTGTCCTAAGCAATTATTTACAGAGAGAGGGAACACTTGTAATTTAACATGCCACTTAGGCAGTATAGGAGTTGAGCTGCTTGCTTTTTAAGTCAATAGAATGGGGATAAAAGAAGCCATCATGGACAAGAAAAAGAAATCAGACCATAAGGTACCAGTATTCTAAACATCATCGCTTTAGGAACCAGAAGAAACTTCTAGGTTCAGAGTAATTGGAGAGAAAGAACAATATTACAAGGTTAGGTTTACTGATGGTGAGAATGTCAAATTGTAAAGGTACTGAGCCATATTGAAAATGTATCATTATAAATAAATAGAACTATTCTTAGCTTTATTAAAAATTTTATTCTTGAGACAGGGTCTCACTGTGTCACTCATGCTGGAGTACAGTGGGTTGATCTTAGCTCACTGCAGCCTCAAACTGTTGGGCTCAAGCGATCTTCCTGCCTCAGCCTCCCAAATAGCTGGGATTACAGGTGAGAGCTATAACTCCTGACAATAAACAGATCTATAATTGTTGAATTGTTGGTTATAATAACAAATCCACAATGCAGATCATTTGATGTGAGTATTCTTCATCACACCATGTAAGTCTCTACCCACTATATTTATTTATGACCAAGGCTCTGATCTGTAGTGAACAAAAATGCCTTAATGTCTAAAAGTGCTGTGGCAAGTGGCTAGTGGAGAGAGTTTCAGAAATGTAATAGGTATAAAAATACTAAGGAGAGAAAGATGAAAATGCCTATATATGGACCAGAAGGTCAACAGACTCTTAATAGCAGATCTATCCTAGATGTGAGTAAAATCTCATAGTATCATACCACAGGCTGGAAAATAGACTTCATCTCAGAACCACTTCTGATGTACTGATTTAGCTTTCTTGGAGTGATATGTTAAAAGGAATTCTGAGGCTGCTTGTATGCTTGATATAATCCATTAATAATTTTTATCATTGGTGTAGAAAGGGAACGAGGTATGGTGGCACATGAGCTACTTTTTCTTTTACTCTTGTTCAGAATAACTCCCTTAAATCCTCCTTTACTAGCTAGCACTAAGTGATTATGCAATAAAGATTTGTTGGCTGGGCGCGGTGGCTCACGCCTGTAATCCCAGCACTTTGGGAGGCCAAGGCGGGTGGATCACGAGGTCAGGAAACCCCATCTCTACTAAAAATACAACAAATTAGCCGGGCGTGGTGGCGGGCACCTATAGTCCCAGCTACTCAGGAGGCTGAGGCAGGAGAATGGCGTGAACCCGGGAGGCGGAGCTTGCGGTGAGCCAAGATTGTGTTACTGCACTCCAGCCTGGGTGACAGAGCCAGAGTCCATCTCAAAAAAAAAAAAAAAATTGTTTAATGAATGTATTAATAAACTAAGGACTCCACCTTATTATTGTTTTCCATCTAGAATGCCATATCCCAATTCTCCTTTGAGTCCTTTACTTATTTCAAGATGCAGAATAAGCAGATTAGATATTCTAACACACAGGGAGTGTTCAATTCGATGATTGCCTGGCAAGCTCCTTCACTGTATTCAAAGCTTTGCTCAAATATCATCTTACATTGAGGTCTGTCTTCTCTATTTCAAACTGCACTCATTCAATCTACTTTTTAAAATCTTTTACCCTCATCTTCTACAATAACGTCTTTATTAAGACTATTTATCATTGCCAGTCCTCCCAGCCTCCAGATGAAATGTAAAGTCTACTAGAGTAAGAATTTTTGTTTTCATCAGGAAAAAGTCCTAGCAGGCACTCAACAAGCATTCGTTTAATGAATAACTTTTCACAGGTAACTTTTTCTGCCCAACTACTTTATTAGCATTATGAAATTAAAGGCTGAATTATATTTCTTTTGCATTTTTCCAGGACATATAACAAGGCACTGGGAATAAGCAATTAACTAAACATTACTAATTGATTTTACCTGACTTAACATTTATAAATGATTGATCACACTACGCACTGCTACTGCAGTGGTAGGAAATATTTTACATCACTTAATGTGTACTAGGCACCTTGCCAAATGATTTACATACATTATCTCATTTAATCCTCACAAAAATTCTATTAGACAGTTACTTTCATTATCCTCATTCCACAAATGATGACAATCAAGTATAAGGAGCTACATTATTTTTCCCAAGTGACAATTCTTGGGTTGTATTGATGATGCTTGACTACAGAACTCCAGCATTTGACCTGTATACAGAGAAAGCGTGGATTTGGGAACTAGTGTAAACTACCTAACAGGTTGGAAGAAACTTTCTGATTCTGGTTCTACCTGATGCTGGGTGATTCACTTTCTTTATCTCCTGCCTTTATTTTCTGTGTGACATTGAGAGATCATTTCTGCCCAGGCCAAGAAAACTGATCAAAAAAATAGCTTTTATCCGCAAAGTTCTTGGGTTGCCTAAAGAGAACCCTCTGTAGATGTCAAAGCTACTTAAAGGAAAATATTAGTTTGGGCTGCCAACCGGTTATTCTAGGAAGGCTGGATTATAGCTATCAGAAAAACTCTTGAGTTGAGAAAAACTCATGAGTGGTGGCTCATGCCTATAAACCCAGCACCTTTGGAGGCAGAGGCAAGAAAATCACTTGAGGTCAATAGTTTGAGACCAGCCTAGGCAACATAGCAAGACCTCGTCTCTAAAAAAAAAAAAAAAAAGAAAGAAAGAAAAGAAAAGAAAAAATTAGCTGGATGTTGTAGCATGCATCTATAGTCCTGGCTACTTTGGAGGCTGAGGTGGGAAGATCCCTTGAGCCTGGGAGTCTGAGGCTGCAGTGAGCTGCGACTGTGCCACTGCACTCCAGCCTGGGTGACAGAGCAAGACTCTATGTCTAAAATATTAAATAAATACATACAAACATAGAAAGTCACAAACTAAAGCTCAGTGGGAAACATTCAGTTCAAAGTGGAGAGAGCCAGAGTACAAGAGTGGTACAGCCAGTCCTTTCTGAGAGATGGCAGCCATGAGGCCAAGCCGGAGGACACTGGGTACACCCACTTAGCTAAATGGGCTGCAAACAGAGCCAATATTTCTGAAGCCAGTTTTTCTAAGCTTGTATTATTGAGATAACAAAGATACCCTTAAATATGCTCTATAGCTATTAAAGAGACAATAACTATTATTCCTAATATCTATTGTCAGCTAACAAGCATTAAATTCCAAAGCAGAAAATTAATTCGTATATTCATGAATTAGAGTCCTGTTTATCTTTCTATCACCCAGAAGCACCTGAGCAAACTTTTCTTAGTTAAATCTTACATTTACTTAAGGCCTGTTTCACTGCAAAGAACAGAGGTTCACTCAGAATTGCTTTATGGAAAGAGGTGTGTTGTAAGGAATCAGACCTCTGCAAAGACTACCATATAGAAACCATCATCCAGTAAAATATTACTATAAGAGGAAAGCTGTCAGGACCCAAAGGAAGTTAGGGCTGGGTCTCACACACTTGTCTATTCTGACTCTCTCTGCACATTTGCTACCTTTTCTTCTACTAACCAACTTCCACTCCTTAATTTTGATATTTTCTATTATTTCCACTGTTTTCTTCCAAAATTCCTAATAGAATATTGGATCTCCTCATCCTATCATAAATATTTCTTCATCTATCGTTCACATTTTTTCATGATTTATGGGTTGCTTTCTGGGTAATTGACTCAGCCTTATCTTTTAGCTTTTTAATGTCTTTTCAGCTGTACCTAATCTGCTGCTTATCCCTTCCACTGAGTTTTTAATACCAATCTCTGTATGTTTTTCATTTTTAGAAATCCTTTTTTGTTCTTCTACAAACTAGCTTAAGTTTGTGTAGCATTCTGTTATTTCATTGGGGCTTCTATTCGTTCTGCTGTAATTTTCTTTCTTCTAACATACTGTTTTGTTAGATTCCCATTCCTCCAGATTGTTCTATTATCTCAGATTCCCAGGATGATAATCTTCTTATTTGAAAAATAAATAGGACTTTCCATCATACTGAATTATTCCCTGTGTAGTTTGTAATTGTTTATGGTGTTTTGATATGTGGCAGAATTTTTTATCTGTGGTAGCTCTGTGCATTCCGAGCTATCAAAGTATTCCTCAAGAGTAGTTTGAGATTTGCTTCTTCAAATTGGTCTTGACGGTCAGTAGTTTTATTGTGATAGGTTTTATGTTAATTTCTTGGCTTATGAACTCTAAATTTAATGGATTCTGAACTTTGTGTAAGTCTGAATTTCTTAAGTGTGATGCTTGTTTATAACAAAAAGTAGTTCCATTTCTTTTTCTTAACATGCTCCTCATGGCCACATGTCCTTCTTCTCTTTATAGTATGGACGTTCTTAGCCTTTTCCTGTACCAAGCTGCTGCAGTTTTTAGTTATCTATCTTCAAATTTCCAAAACTGGTCCGTAACTGAACCATTTAATCTTTGAGCCAGATAATACCAGTAATATGTAGAAGGCACAACTGCTGAAAGTTTAGCCAAATACGTATTACTCACAGATTATATACCAGACGCTTAACTATATGCTTAGGGTGATCAACTGTCTTGGTCCATCTGGCACTGAAGGATTTCTGAGGTTATGAGAATTTCAGTACGATTAGGATAGTCCTAGGCAAACTAGAACATTTGGTCAATATGCTGGAAATAGTGGTAAACAGTACAGTCTCATGGAGTTTCATGAAGCCTACAGCCTTGCTGAGAATACGGACCTTAAACATGAAATTATAATTGAGATGAATGTAATAAAAACCTATATATGGTAAGTAAGAAACATACTGCAAAAATATTTTTGGGAGGGCTCTGACAAATCAGAGAAGTCCTTCTCCCTTTAGGAATTGAAGTATAAGCAATTAATTTTTTAAATATGGTTTAAATCCCAAAATATATGCCTGAAACTATCAATCTTTAAAACATGATTTAAATACCTAATATATGCCTGAAACTATCTAGAAACTAAGGGATGATACAGAACAATGATGATAAGATCTCTTCCCTCAGAGGGATTATGATACAGATGGATAAAAAAGTAATAATCGTATAAGAAAATAAAAGGCTAAGTAATTTCAGAAAGTGGTATTATGAGGTCAATTAAGAGACTGACTGGTGGTGGAATGGTATTAGAATTTGACTTGAGATCAGAATGATGTATACGAGCTAACCAAGTGAAGATTTGGAGTAAGAGCATTTTTGTAAAGGTAAGACTTTGGTAACTATGCGGCCGAAACGGCTTTAACACATTCAAACAACACTCCCCGCTTGCTTTCTACATTCCAGCTGTGTTAAACCGTATTTCCTCAAACAGAACCACCAGTTTCTTGCCTGCCTGAGACATGTGCTGTTCTCTTTTCTTTCGCCATTTCCCCCATTCCCAACTAGGGTCAATTCCTTTACCTCATTTATACATGATGTTGAAATTCACCTCTTCAAAGAAAGCTTCTATGGCCAGTATGTGTAAAATACCACCCATCTCCAAGGAACTGTTTAACCTAATCCTGTATTGCCCAGTATGATAGCCACTAGTCATATGTATCTATTTGCATTTAAATTAATTATAATTAAATAAAATAAAAGTCCATTTATTCACTAACACTATCCACATTTCAAATCCTCAACAGTCACATGTGACTACTATATTGGATAATACAGAATATTTCAATCATTGCAGAAAGTTTTATTGGGCAGTACCTCTCTAACTTGTTTTATCCCCTGCTGAGTACTTGTCATCACCAAGTTTTATTTGTTTACTCATTTATTTTATTCTCCTCTGAAATCTATAAAGGCGAGATACTTAGTACTATCTTTTTTCATGTATGTATTCCGAGTGGTTAGAAGAGCATCTGACACTAATTAGAAGCTAATTTGCTGAATCAATTTTTTAAAAAGGCTTGTATGACTAGAAGACATAAAATAGAAGAGTGATCATCCCTGTTGTCTAGGGTCTTGCCCATCAGAATTTTTATTTTTGAAAATTTTTTGAGTTAAACTATTTTAATGTTCAAATATACAAGTCCATTTTGTTGGTCAATAAGTCAGCACTTTAAAATCGTGTGGTTTTAACCATTCTGGCATCCCCTTTCACTCCCAGAAGTATCCTGGTATGTCCAATATAGTATACAATTCTAGCTAAGGGAAAATGCATTATGAGACAAGACTCTAGTAGGAGTATGAGTTTTACCTGGCATATCATATGTAAGTCATATTTATTTGGCTAAACTTTCAACAGCTATACTGTTCTACTCATGACTGGTGTTAATGTTAACTGGCTCAAAGATTACATGGTTCAGTTAGAGATCAGTTTTAAACACTTGAAGGTATGTAACTAAAGATAGAAGCAGCAAGATAACTAAAGACTGAAGCAGCCAGGGATAGGAAAAGACTAAGGAGTTCCATGATATAGAGAAAGGGAGGCCACACGGCCATTAGGACCATGTTAAGAAAAATATGGAACTACTTTTGGTTGTAAACAACCATCACATTTTTGAAATTCGGACTTACACTAAGTTCAGAATCCATTACATTTAGAGTCCATAAGCCAAGAAATTAACATAAAATCTATCTTAGTAAAACTACTATCTGCAGCAACTTGAAGAAGCTAATCTCAAACTACTCTTTAGCAATACCTTGGTAGTTCAGAATGCACAGGGATACCACAGACCAAAAAAGAATGCATATTTTATTCTAATTAGAACTGAAAGCTATTGGAGGGTTTAATATAGGATAGGATTTACCCGATTTTAAAGTTGAGTTGTAGTAAGCCCAAGCACAATAAAAAGCTTATTGGGAAGAAAAGCTTTCCCAATGATTGGCTGTGATATAAGTAGTCTCAGACAAGAGAGAAGGTAGATGGGTCACAGTAGTAAATCATAATATAATAATAATAATGTGGCAAAACATAAAACTCAATCAGTAGGCAGGGACCAACTCATGGGAGCTTTGAAGAGCATGTATAATAGTTGGGGCTTTAGCATGGGGGGAAGCTAGAAAAGGAGTCTAAGCTGAGGGACAACATCACTGGTTTCACCTTTCAGAGAGATTGCTTTGGAGGCAGTGAAGAGAACAAAAGAAGGGGACACAATAATGGTGGGCTGTGAAAGCACACAGATGATCCTTAGGCAGCCCAGGTAAGAGCAGATACTATCATAGCCTAATGCTACAGCAGAGAGATAGAGAACTATGGGTGGGTTAGAGAGGTATTTTGAAGTTAAAACTTACAAGTCTGAGTAACTATTTATGAGCTATAATAACCATATATTTTGACTTGAATGACTGCATGGATGTTGGTATAATTTACTCAAACAAGAAGTTCAAAAGGAGTAAATTGGTTGAAGGAGATGAAGAGCTCAGTCAATTTCTAGTCTAGGCACCTGCAACACACTTAAGTTGAAAGGTCCAGCTGATTATTAGATACAAAGGCTGAGAGTAAGGAAAAAAAAATAGAGCTGCAGATTTGAGGCTCCAGGCATACAGCTGTTAAAATAAACAATAGGAATATCTGAAGTCACCTTCTCCCTAAGGGATGGAGTACTCCCAAAATAATGTTTTTAGAAATATAAGAGATCTTAGGGGTCATTTAGTCCAACTCTCCTATTTCTCAAATGAATAAACTATCCAGAGAGGGAAAGTGATTTGTTTAGGACAATGTAGACAGGAAGCTGCAGAGAGACAGTATATCAGAACTCATCTCTCCAAATACAGTCCATCATCTTTATACTATTTTATATATATATATATGCTTTATACTATGCTGTATATCTAATTATATATCAGAATTAGCACTCCATAAAATAAAGTTACATCTTAGCTTACTTTAAATATATGTAAAAAATCTCTGACTTCCAAAAGATCACATTACACCTATAAATTGGTACAAGAATACTGTGTGATTATGATTAATTACAATCCATAAAAGTTCTAGTTATGGTTATGTTATTAATTAGTTTAATGAAGCATTAATATAAATTGAAAATATGATACTAGTAAGGTTTTAATTTTAGAAATCGATATCTCATCAGGAAGTTACTGCTGTATCTATAGCCATCACTAGATTAATCTCCTAGTGTAAAGGAAGCAACACCCCAAATAGCAGAAAGTACTTAGATTCATGAAGCATTTTTATTTTTAATTTATTTAAAATAAATATATTTTG
The DNA here is from genome assembly GCF_028878055.3 of Symphalangus syndactylus. Lineage (NCBI taxonomy): Eukaryota > Metazoa > Chordata > Mammalia > Primates > Hylobatidae > Symphalangus > Symphalangus syndactylus. Next base: position 42,103,298 of record NC_072429.2, read on the forward strand.
GTTCTGTAGAAAATATGGAATGACTCTGATTACATCTCAGCCTTAGATTTTAGCAAGTCTGGTATACAATCCCTTTCATTCTTAATCTTTATGATATTGAAAATATTGGAGCCATTTAATAATTATAATTTAGTACAACAGACACACACACATACACACACACACACACACCCCAAAATATGTTTTCAAAATGGTTATTCTTTTCTGTGAGTTAGCCCAGAATTATTATCAATAAGTGAATATGCTGTCTTGTTTTCTTCTAAGCTACGGACAAGGTCAGAATTAATGTCCAGTGTCAGAAACTTTAAAAATTAAATTAGGAAAGAGCATAGGAATCATCAATTCCTATGCTTCTCAGAAGCATTCTCTACCCACCCTACCTAAGGTAAACTTCTCCCACCCCTAGTTATTCTATAAACCAGTTTTCTATTCTGTTTATTTTTACAGTAGCTATCACCTTCTGTCAATTATATATTTGTTTGCATATTTTCCCTTGCCTTTCCAACTAGAATGGGAAATCGAATGGAGCAAAGGTCTCGTCTGTCTTGTTCACAGTTGTATCTACAGTGATTAGTTTCAGCACTTCGCACATAGCAAGACTACATAAACATTTTTCAATAAATGAATCTAATACATCTTCTTCAAGTTTGGGAGTCTGTGGCCCACTAACCAAAAATAGTGCTGAGGCAAAAGCCCCAATTTTCTAATTTAAAGTCAAGAGCTCTTTTTATCACACATATTACCTCTATGTCATTTCTAACAGTTATTCCAAGGACATTTAAATATTTCTGAAAATTGATAAATAATAATAATGTGATGGATGATATTATTGAACGCCAATTAAGCTCCAAGCATTGCATTAAGTGTTTAACTGCTTTAGCACATTTAATCTTTGCAATAACTTTATGCCAGTAAATCCTAAATCCTATTATTATATTGGGGGATGGGAGGTGGGGGAGGAGAGAGAGAGAGACTCAGACAGATTTAAGTAAGGTGTCCGTGTTCACACAGCTGTTTTTTTTTTTTTTATTCCAAACACCGATATCGTAATTGCTATGTTATGTTGAGTGAACTTTACATGGTAATTTATTGGGCATTTGGGGTAAAAATCATGCTCCAAGAATAAAAAACCTGAGGACACATAAATATCACAACAAATCAGACTGGCTAGATTTGTATTATTTGCAAGTTACAATGTGATGACAAAAGCAGCAAGAGTTTTCACTAGGTTATTCCATATTGATCACTAGACCACTGGGCTGCTGGAAGGGTGTATGGCCTAAGGCTTACTGATAGATTGTCCAGCACCATAAATTCTCAAGGGCCTAATGGTGAAGTGTCAGCATTTGGGCCCCAAGGATAAAAACATTAATAAAACTCACAAGCCCATATTTCACATGTATTTTCTACCCTAAAATAAAGTAACTCCAAATCCTACATCTATCAAATTGATTTTCTGTATGTTAATGTCAGAATTTACAGATTTCCTTTAAAGGTCTTCAAAGTCTCTAAATGTTATAATAAATAAATACTTATAAATTATTTAATTTAGGGAAAAAGAAAGATTCTCTTTTAAGTTCTCATTTTCAGGGTTGGACAAAGTTTAAGAAATAGAAATATTCTCGCCTTCCAAGACTGAAATGGGAAAGGTGGAAACTCATTGAGCCTTGAGTTATTTGTATTTAGAAGTAAATTGAGGCAATTTGGATTATGAAAAATATTTGGAGACTGATTTCATACTTGAGATTTTTATAATATCTAAAATTAAATAATAGTAATGCATTAATATAAAAATAATTTTAATACCTTAACTCCCTCTTTCAAGGAGCATAAGAATCTTTGACAACATCCCTAAACTTGTATTTACTTCATCCGTAAAGAGAACTGGTTATGATCTATCTATTAGGAATAGAGTTTTCCATTTAATTATGTGTAGGCAGGACAGCAGTGTTAAAAAAAAAAAAAAAAGGAGGGCATTAATTACAGTCTCCCTGGGCAACATTGTAAGAAAGCTTAGAGCTTGCGATGCTTCAGTTTCCTCACATATAACAACACAGAAGTCGAAATGATGAGCTCAAAGGTGTCCTTCTTCCTTAGGTGGACTTAACCTTGGACCTAAGGACTGCCTCTCATCTCACCCCATGCAAAGCCTTTGAATTAAATTCAAAAGGTTATAAAAACACTGACATATATTTTAAATACATGTGTATGTCCCTTACCACATTTTTTTGTTCTGAGTTAAGGGACAATAGTTTTATTTTGCTGGATTCTACAAAGTCTTTATAACAACCCCACTGCTCTAATATTAAGAGCCACTGTCTAATTCTATCCATTAGAGGCACTGTCTTATAGTGGTTAAAATAACATATTCTGGAGTCAAACTCTTGGGTTTCCTTCCTACTCCTCAAAATACTAATTTTCTGACCTTGAACAAGTTACATAATTTCTTTGTATTTCAGTTCTCTTGTGAATAAAAATAAAGGACAATTATAAAATATTCTTTGTGAGATTGCTTTAAAGAATTAAAAAGATATTATATAGGGAAAATGCTTGGCACATAGTAAGTACTTGAGGCTATTTTTATTTATATTTTAAAATAAAATTTCCAATGGATCAGATCACATGTTTACCTTTCTTATATGTAAGTAGAGAATAACAGAGCTTTTAAATATTTGTCAAATGAATGAATGATTGAGTCAATGAATGGATAAACTAAGGCTTTTGAGTAAGTGGTTTAATAAATATCTAAGAGATGAGCCACAACTGTGATGAGATGAGCCACAATTGTGCTGAATAGTGAAGGAGCATTAGTGTAAAACACTGAGGAAAATGCTTGGTCACGTCATCTTCATGTCTTTTTCTTTCCCTAGCGCTAGAGCCATCATCCAATCTTTCTGTGCAAATAAACAGCCTGCTTAGAATTATCTTTGTTTTATTTCTTTGCTCTCACAAGTATATTTTCCCCTAAATCTCTAACAAATGTACTGTCTAGCAAATGATTTTTAAATAGCTTAAACTAATCTCCCCAATGTATACTCTATTTTGAGCCTTTTTTCGTCAATTTTCTTTCCGATGTTAATTCTACGTGTTATACAGATGCATTAATACTCACAAAAGAAAATGATAGAAAAAATGTGCGTGCGCACTCTGTGCTTGTGTGTATGTGTGTTATGTTCCTGTAGACTAATTGCAGCACTGTTGTTACTATTTCAATTATTAGTAGTAAGTATTTAGCAGACATCTGTTAACACTGGGGTTTTAGGCAGCCTTGTTCTCTAACAGCAGGAGATCTGAAATAATGATCTTTGAATATTAAATTCACCTTTGAAATGCATTTTGTACTCAAACATTTTGAAACATTTCTCACACTTCTTAATTATTCCAGACCTGAGACATGGTTTGATATCTTGGAAAGAGCCAAACTCAAAGTGGCTTTAGTTCTACTGCTTGCTCCTCCTCTAACTAACAATTAGATTTCCGAACAACCCTTAAACTCCCCAGGCCTTGATCTCCTCATGTACAAAATCAATGATGGGAGGAGTTGGCTAGATCATCTCTACGTTACAGGTCAAATAATCCTGTGATCCTAGCTCTGCAAAGGAAGTCAATGACATGAGTATTGAAAAGTAAGTCCCACTGAGTTGCTTTTGCTACATCAACCTGGAGATTTCTGTACTTTATTTTTCCTTTCAAGGATGAACATGGAAAAAAATAGCATAAAAGTACAAATTTCACTTTTAAGTACTTATTAAAACCAACCCACACGTTACCCAAGCCCATGTAAGAAATAGGTGCAAGAATATGTACCTGGCCATTTTATGCCTATCTTGATCACTATTTATATCCATCCACCAAACATTTGATGAGCATTCACTATGCAACAGCCATAAGACACAGAGATAAGGTGCATGTAAGTCCAGTCCTAAGTACCCACAATAACAAAGATTTAAGGTGACACTCAAGGTGACTTCAGCAAGATGGCAGAACAGAAAGCCTCCTACTCCTTCAAAAACATTATTCAACAATCTTACAAGGATCAATTCCCTTTGTGAGTAATCTAGAAAAAAATTAAGAGGCCCCTGCCTTTCAGTGCAAAACCAACCCATCTAAGCCAGTAGAAAAATTTGTGGCATGTACTTACCCTAGCCGCTGCCTGCAGCTCAATGCAGCATGACCGGAGACAAATCCCAGCTCCAGGCTTCTCTCTGGAGAGGGAAACAGAAGACAAAATATCCATCTAATGTGCAGAATTTCTACCCAACAGCAGCAAAATATACATTTTCCTCAAACACACATTGATGGTCCATGTTAGGCCACAAAGTGGGACTTAAATATAAGAATATTGACATAATACCAAGTATCTTTTTAATAAAATGAAACTAAAAATCAATAGCAAAATAAATTTGAAAATTCACAAATATGTTTAAGTAAACAACACACTCCTAAACAACCGATAGGTCAAAGAAAAAATCAAAAGGATAATTAGAAAATATCTTGAGACAAACGAAAGTAAAAACACATCAGTACCGATGGAACACAGCAAAAGCAGTGCTAAGAGAGGAGTTTATAGAGGTAAGTGTCTGCATTAAAAGAAAAAAAAATCTCAAATAATCATCAGAGCTTTATACCTTAAGAAACCAGAGAAAGAATAAACTAAGTACAAAGAGAAATGGAAGGACATAGCAAAGATTAGAGAAAATATTAACCAAATAGAGAATAGAAAAACAGTAGAAGAAAATCAACAAAACTGAGATTATTTAAAAAAAAAAAAGACAAAATTGGCAAATCTTTAGCTAGAATAACTGAAAAAGAGAGAAAACTCAAAGAAAATTAGAAATGAAAGAACCGCTGCAACAGGCCTTTAGTAATGTGGTGGTAAGTTGGGGGCGGAGGGCAAGCTTACTACAGTCCTGTAATTAGGTCTTGTCTTTTAGTGGAACTGTGCCTTTGGACTATGAACTATGTAAGTGCTTCTCAATGTTTTGCCCTCCCTTTACGTGAGATGGGATGGCTAGAGTGCGCTGGTATTGAGTATTCCGTTTCTTCCACATGGAAGGGTAGAAGGGGCTGGAGTTGGGAATCTCTTTCCCCTAGGTCAGTTAAGCTCTCATAAAACCCCAGCAGGTTAGGCACTGGTGAAATATTTTTTCCTGACTGCAAAAACTTGAGAAGAAGAAAAGAATATTCTTATATATCTCAAATGGTTCCTTTTCCCCTCCCACTACCAAAAGCACAAGAGGATTTTTTTCTGATATTCACTGTGAGGACTTTGTGGAACTCTAAGAGACAGAGCTCATGCAAGCGTGCCCCCTCTCCTCTGATGATTGGGTCTCCTTGGAGTTTTTAGCACTTAGTCTTGTTCACACTGAGCCTCAAGCAATTTTTGAATTACAGTTCAGGTTTCCCTGCGTTGGCATTGGTTCCCAAAGGGATTTCTGCTCTTGGGTTCCTGCTCTGGTAAATTGTCATTCTCTGTGTTCATCTATCAGTGTCTTTGATTTGGGGGACCGTGGTTTGCCCTGTAACCTCACTTCTCTTAAGGATCAAAGAAGGGCTGAATTTTCACTTTGTTCAGCTTTTTACTTCGTGTAGGGCAAAGTGGTGACCTCCAAGCTTCTTACAGGTTGAACCAAAAACACAGAGCACCTGATATACAAGTTTTAAAAATTGAAACAAATTAAATATCCTTCCTAAAAGGGTTAAATTTGCCATAGTTCGTGGAATATGGTAAGATGGAATATGAAGCAACCACTATAAATGATGTTGTGCATACTTATTGACAAAGAAAGATATCTACACTACTTAACTGGAAAACAGAGTATAAAATGTATTTGTAAATAATTCTAACTTTGTTTTAAAAGATATTATATGTGCGAACATATATATATATAAAATGCATGAAATCTGGTATTATATACACAAAAATATTAATACAAGTTTTCTTTAGCGAGTATATGATGAATACTTTTTTATTCTCTTCTTTATGTTTTTCTGCATTTTATTTGTTTGTTAAAATCAACATGCATTTCTTTTAAAACCAGGCTTTATATGTGTGTGGGGAGGGAACATAGTAATGCTTTGTAACTTAATAGCCATAGCCTCACATGAATAAGTTGATCACAACTTCAAAGCCTGTGAAGTGAAGGAGTGACATTATTTTCTTTCAAGAAGGGAAGACCTTCTTGAAATTCTGTGTTGCAGTCTCATTTTCAGCTTCATCTCTCACTCCTTCTTCTCCATGGATGTCCTCCAGGGACCCCTCAGTCTCTGGGATCCTAAGTCTCTCTGTTTTTAGAATATCCATAGCATTTAATGTTCGTAGGTCTCATCCACACTTATGTATTGCCTTTAGTTGTTAGATCTCTCTTATGTACCTATGCTTTGCCTCTTGAACTACTCTACATGTTCTTCATGGATAGGTCTTGTACAATGTCTAAAATGAAAATGGTATAAATAATAATAATATATAATAATAAGGAGTAAAAATGACCACTTCCTGAGGACCATTTGATTCTAGGCATTGTCCTATGGAAATATGTTAACTTATTTTATGCTCATAATAATTCCATGAGGTTGGTATGATTGACCCCGTTTTACAGATGAGGAAACTGAAGCCTAGGGAAATTAAGTAACTCTCTCTGGGTCATAGATCCAGTAAGTTATTGAAGCAGAATCCTCTATAACACTCATCACAGAGCTCTCTATATTAGCAAGCACTTGACAAAGAATAGTAAATGCCATGTTTGTTAGGCATCTTCTATCTCAGGCTACTGGAAAGGAATTTTGTTTGAAATTTCTAGACCCCCTACAACATGGCCTAAACAAGTACAGTGCTAGCTGCCCATAGTGCAAGTGCACCCATGCAGACATGCTCTGCCACAAGCAGAATTCCAGGTGTGTACAGACCTTTAGTCTTTGTTAAGTTTAGAGTCAAGATGTCCCAGAAGAATAGGCAGGACTGACTGAGATTTACTCAGCCGTTTACAGATTTTCAACATTATTCATCCTATTCACAGTACACCTCTTGGTTTAATTCACATCCAGTTAGTCTCTGTTTTGTTTTTGTTTTTTTTTTTTTTGAAAAGATTTTAGTCTCCATCATTTAACCAGTCATTGACTTGCACACCACTATGGCTACGCTTATCGTGTTCCTTCATCTTAGAAACCCTCCTCCCCTTCCCTTGTCTACCTTTAAATTGTTTACTGAAGCTTCTAACCCAGCTCAAATGTTATATTTTCTCTGTAACTCTCCTGGACCTTTCTACTTTGAATCCTTATCTCTGCATCTAAGTTCTGTGTAGCCTTTGTCACAATGCATTATAATTATTTCCCTAGGTGCGGGTGTCCTCCACTAGACTGTCAGCTCTTTGAGGGCAGAGTACAGCGTCACTTCACATTCCATGCCTCATATATAGTAAGTACTTACTAAATGTGGGTTAATGTGAATGGAAATGTGAATGGGACTGGGGAGATACAAAGACCATGGTAGAGTTAAGCTAGCCATGCTTTAGGCCAGTAATTGTCCTCTCTCTGATGTGATTCTCTATTTCTAGCAATGAATTTAAAAAATGAAATAATTCTGAGTTAGGAGACTCTAAAGGGAAACATTCTAGTTTTCAGTTTATCTTTTTATGTGGCATGAGTCTTGATCTGAATTTATAAAATATCAGGCAAACTCTTGTTCAAATCTCTGTATCAAAACTTATACCAATGCCAAGATTATTCTTGGAAAATATTCAATATTAAATTAACCATTCCCTTCCATTAGCAAAAATAATTGAAAACTGAAGCCAACCAAAACAACATTTAAAGCACACACATAAGATTTAGAGGCATAGAAATCAATGAAGTGAGCTGCCACTGGATGTCCCAATAGCAATCCTTTCACCAAGACATATTTATTAAATGTTTGTGAATTGCTAAGTGCTGTCAAACGTCTTCTAGAAAGAAGGACTGGATGGTCACCTTCCTCATGGGAGGGACTGTGCCAAGAGCAATATTGCTCATGTCATTAGTGTGTGGTGAGGAGATGTTGTGAACCCTCTTTGAGAGGTTATAGGAAAGTCGCTCTGCAAGTGACAAAGCATCTTCATTCTCATTACTGGAAATGCCAAGTGGGAAGGAAGTGGGTCAGAGTGTCCCTCACTCTCCTTGAGATTGCATCATGAGTAGTTTCTGGCCTTTGTCATCCAATGACTGTTTCAACTTCTCTTATTCTGTATTGAGCCATATGTTCAATACAGAGCACAAGTAGGACTTTTTTACAGTAGAAAGCTTTCTCTAATTCGTTCTCATTAATCTGCTGTAAAAAATAATGACTCTTACTTTGGCCAGTCTCCTGGCCCTGTCATCTAACTGAGTTTTCTGAACAAGAATCAGGTCAACAGGCATTTCAGCCACTTTGTCTCTTTGTTTTCACCCCCAGACAAAATGTGAGCAAAATGTCAGTAAATTCTGTTTTTATAGAGAAAACTGATTCTGAAAAACTCATCTACTTTAGGACTGAGTCACTTCTCTTAGGATGTTTAATTCTTTAAAATATAGTAACACCACTGACTACATACACACACACTCAAACTTCCCGTAAAGAGTTTATCTTAGAAGTAGTTTACCCAAAGCATTTTTCAAAACTAATTACTAGCTGAAAAATATAATTATCCCTTCTCAGGCAGTCACAGCATCTCAAAATTTTAGGGCAGGAAGGCAACTTAGAAATAATCTTAATCAATTCTTTTATTTCAAAGATTAGGAACAATTTGATAGGCTAATCACTGTCCCACTACCACACTGTTAGTGACAGGACTCAACCTAGAACTTGAGCAGGACATTCGTGTTTAATTAGCTTTTTTGTGCAAAAGGGGAGAAAACTGATAGATTGAGCTGTAGAAACAGTAGAATCATAATATGCATCTGATTTTAATCTGCCTATGCAGATAAAATAATCACACACAATCAACAAAGAGAAAACCCTCCAATTTCCAAAGAAAAACGGCTAATGTCAAAATAAACCCCTTGGCCTAATGGTAGGGGTCAAGTTCAGAGTATTGGTACGGTGCACATGTTTTGATCAAACAAATGATTCATTAGGTTGAAATCAGTTTGTTATGAAAAATGCCAAAACAACCATTCAATTCAGTAAAACTGGATAAATCACTGAGAAAACAATTCCAAATTGGTCCATTTAGAAGAATTGAATGCAATATGTAACCAGAAATAGCCAGAAACTAAAAGAGCAAACAAAAAATGGGAGCACAGCACCAGAATCCTACCCTGGCAGACCACAGACATAAAGAAAGGAAGGAAACCATCTGGGGATGTGTTAAGACACCTTTCAGAGCGCATGACTTCCCCCATGCCTTCTTAATTTCCCCATCCAAAAATGTGGGCTCTTGGTATAGATCCTTATATACCTTGAACAATGGCCCTACCATGCTTGGCTGCACCAGAGCAGATCACCTGAACCAAGCTGAGGCAATAAGTACCCCTCTGGCAGCTGGAATTGAGACAAGAAAAGACAGCCTCATTGTGTGACTGAAACCCTAAAAAGCAACAAAAGAGGGTATGAAGATGTGTGCCTTCCATATGGACTGAATATGAGGGAGAGCTGGTTGACTGAAAAGTTAGCAGATAGGCAAAAAATAGAGTTTCTGATTATAATAATTGCTATCAGAAAAATAAACAGTAGCCCATGATATAGCATTATAAAGTGAGTGTAAGTCATCAGAGTGATGGTCAGAAATTTTTTAACTGAGACCTAATGGATGAGGAGCCAGCCAAGCAAGGAGCTACACAAAACATATTTTAGGGAACATAGATAGTAAGAGCAAGGGCCATGAGGTGGGAAAGCTTTGCACTTTTATGGTGACTGGAGCACAGTGACTGAGAGAGACAGAGAATGTGTTTGAAGGTGCTTTGTCTCATCTGCCCAGAGCAGTATGGATTTAACTCTGTCACCAAGTATTGTCATTCATAGCATTCCTTGTACTATCCAAATGCCACAGCTTTGATAATGAATTAAGAGATTGCCCTATTTAAAGGCAAGAAATTTATATTTTCTTCCATAGGTAAGGGAAACCATTGAAGAATTTGAGCTTGCAACTGCCAACATCAGATCTATATTTTTGAAAGATCATTGTAGTAAAGAGTATAAATTAGAAAGCAGAAAGTACAATCTATGAATAATTGGGCTTTGGGTCTAATTTCGTATTAGTTTTCTTTCTCATTTTCATGTCCTTCATGTATTCAGGGACAGGAGTTGATAGGTAGGATTCTGAAGAGACACACTGTTGTGTTCTAAATAGTGCATGCATACAGTTGCCATCATGGACAGAAGAGGACACAGAACATTCAGGTCACACCAGTACAAAACAGAAAGGGTCCAGGAGCCTGGATTACCAAGACAATTATGTCAGTTCTCCTTGTAGACATGTCCTCAGGACAATTATATAAGAATATTCACTCATATCTATTCAATGCTGTCAATTAAAGATAATTCTTCTGTGAAAAATGCAAGCACAATCCTTAACCAAAGTCAGAGATAAAAGAAAAAATTATATGAGAACTCAAAAAATAATTCCACATATAGCTGCTCAGTTCTGCATAAGATCAAAGACGGTTTTGAAACCCCTGAAACAGGCATCTCTTTAAACAGAAAGTATGCATGGCAATCATCAGTCACCACAAATAAACATAGTTATGAGGAAAGAAAGATTACCAATTTAAAAAATATTGCTGGCTTTCAATTATACTAGATGAAGCAAATTAAGACAGATAAAGTTAGTTTCCTTTTTTAAATGAGGGACTCCTCTCCACACTTCCTACTTGACTTCGGTGGCTATGGACAGTGATAAGGAATTGCTTTCACAAATAAGCATGACTGAGAGCTCTGTGGGGTTATCTTTAAAGAAGTAAGAAGGTCAAATCAAGTGTGATGGCTGTATACATGGAAGAAAAGGCCTAAGACTGCGGTGGTTTGTAAAAGCATCTCCAAACTCCATGGTGTTCCAAGTCATGGTCTATTTTTCTGAATCCAATTTATAGGTTTGGACTATTTTAGAGATGCATCCTTTCCCTAGCCCCATCTCTCCACTTTTATATTCCTCATGTCCCACCCCACCACAAAAGAAACAATCTATTGCTTCTTCAAACAAAGATATCAGCCTATTCCCTTAATAAAGAGCAATTTTCTTTTCTTTTTTTTATTATTATACTTTAAGTTCTAGGGTACATGTGCACAACGTGCAGGTTTGTTACATATGCATACATGGGCCATGTTGGTGTGCTGCACTCATTAACTCATCATTTACATTAGGTATATCTCCTAATACTATCCCTTCCCCCTCCCCCCACCCCACTAGGGTGTGTGATGTTCCCCTTCCTGTGTCCATGAGTTCTCATTGTTCAATTCCCACCTATGAGTGAGAACATGCAGTGTTTGGTTTTTTGTCCTTGTGATAGTTTGCTGAGAATGATGGTTTCCAGCTTCATCCATGTCCCTACAAAGGACATGAACTCATCCTCTTCTATGGCTGCATAGTATTCCATGGTGTATATGTGCCACATTTTCTTAATCCAGTCTATCGTTGCTGGACATTTGGGTTGGTTCCAAGTCTTTGCTATTGTGAATAGTGCCGCAATAAACATACATGTGCATGTCTTTATAGCAGCATGATTTATAATCCTTTGGGTATATAACCAGTAATGAGATGGCTGGGTCAAATGGTATTTCTAGTTCTAGATCCCTAAGGAATTGCCACACTGTCTTCCACAATGGTTGAACTAGTTTACAGTCCCACCAACAGTGTAAAAGTGTTCCTATTTCTCCACATCCTCTCCAGCACCTGTTGTTTCCTGACTTTTTAATGATTGCCATTCTAACTGCTGTGAGATATCTCATTGTGGTTTTGATTTGCATTTCGCTTATGGCCAGTGATGATGAGCATTTTTTCATGTGTCTTTTGGCTGCATAAATGTCTTCTTTTGAGAAGTTCTGTTCATATCCTTCACCCACTTTTTGATAGGGTTGTTTGTTTTTTTCTTGTAAATTTGTTTGGGTTCTTTGTAGATTCTAGATATTAGCCCTTTGTCAGATGAGTAGATTGCAAAAATTTTTTCCCATTCTGCAGGTTGTCTGTTCACTCTGATGGTAGTTTCTTTTGCTGTGCAGAAGCTCTTTAGTTTAATTAGATCCCATTTGTCAATTTTGGCTTTTGTTGCCATTGCTTTTAGTGTTTTAGACATGAAGTCCTTGCCCATGCCTATGGCCTGAATGGTATTGCCTAGGTTGCATAGTCCTAAAGAATGCAGTGAAAGCAATAGAAAAAGTAGAATTTCCACAGTAGTATAATTTCCACAGTATAAGTATCATTAAAAGTGCATATTAAAATATATATATTCTAACTGAAAAAGAGGTGATCTAGAATTGTGACATTATACAAACATTGCTCAATTCATTTAAAAAAATGCATACAGAGTTGTCTTGTGTGACCTGAATCATGCTAGGCTCCATGAGGAAGAAGGAAGGAACCTAAAAAATGTTCCATGCTCTCAAGATTATGGTTTATTTTTGGAAAGTGTCTGCAAGGAAGAAAAAGCATCAGTGCAGGAACAGGAAATACATCTATATGAGCCGGGGGAGGGCAGGAAGGGCAGAATCCCAAAAGATATATAGAAATTGAGGCAGCATTTGTCACAAGGTGATCCAAAGATCACCTGCATCAGAAATAGTTGGGATGCTTACACAAATGCAGATCCTCAGATCCCTTTATAAGCTGAGTAAATCAGATTCTCTGCAGATGGGGCCTAGAAGGCCAATAAAATTATATTATTCTCCTGCTAAAAACCCTCTAAACAAAATGAGAACAAAATTCAAATACTTTACTGGGACCTACACAATCTGGCACCTGCTTGCTTCTTCCTCCATCATCTCTCCAATCCTCTAGTCTCTATGCCCACCCCAAACACATACATTTCACTCTTCAATTAGCCTTCGGTTACACTGATATTCTTTCCAGTCCCCAAGTGGCAAAGATTCCCTGTATTGTCTCCTGACTTACTTGTCATGTTTCCTTGTTGGGAAGTTTTCTATCATCACCCTAGCTAGTGCTGACATCTCACCAACACCACCATTTTCTATGTCACTAACCCATATTATGTTCTTTACAATATTTTATTAGTTTTCTGTTGTTGCTGTAACAAATTGCCACAAACCTAGTAGATTAAGACAGTACAACTGGATTATCTTACAATTCTGTAGTTCAAAAGTCCAAATGTCTTACTAAGGTTAAGATTAAGATATTAGCAAGCCTTCATTTCTTTCTAGAGGCTTTGAGTAATAAGCCATTTTTTCTGTCTTGACTAGTTCTTCAAAGCCACCTACAAACCTTGGCTCCCAGACCCTTTTCTCTATATTAAAAGCCAACAATGCTGCATCTCTCTGATCCTTTATTTTATAATTATATCTACCTCTGACTGCAGCCAAGAAAGATTCTCAGTTTTTAAAGACTCAGGTTCAGGTTAATGCAAGATAATCTCCCCATTTTAAAGTTCTAAACCTTACTGACATCTGCAAAGTCCCCTTTGTCATGTAAAGTAACACATCTGCAGATCTTACACATTAGAATGTGGATATCTTTTAGAGGCATTATTCTGCTTATCATATGTACTTAAGATTATCTTGTTATCATATTTGTTTCTTTATTCATTTATTATCTTTATTATCCTGACAAAACCAAAGCTTACATTGATTCTGAGTGACCCAAAAACTAGGTCAGCATATGCAATAAACATTGACTAAATGAATGATTGAAAGGATGATGGACATTTATACCAAATCCCTGAATAATTATTACATATTCTCTTTTTTGAGCATTGTGCCAGAAGTTAATGAAGCTACAGTCACCAAGTCCACCTAACATAGTCCCATCTACACTACAGAGATGGAGCGTCTAGTCTATTTGTAACATATTCTAGAAATATCTTGCTTATATTGGATAGTACCTACAATGTAGAAATGCTTTATGTCTAAGAAAAATCCCTTTTATGACCACTAAAGTTCCTTTCCTCTATTGAAGCTTGATGGGCAGAGAACATACTATTCTCTTAATACACTTCAAGATATGCCAACTAAAATTATTACAGAGGGGCATGAAGGTGATGGAAATAAGTGAAGCTAGAAGAATGAAAGACAATACGGAGGGGTGATGATTGTGTGTCTTAGAAAATGCATGCCTGGTGGAATGAAATAAGAATCTTATGTTGCCATAGTTTGTTATTTTTCAGAAGGAAAAAATCTGAACTTTGCAATGAACCAATGTCTGAAATAACATGCAGGTAAAAGTTCTTTGGCTTCAAGCTATGATAGAGTAGCATTTCTCACTGACAGCAACTAAAAAGGCAAATCACACACACACACACACACACACACACAGTCTGTTTGGAGACAGTAAAAGTGACTTTGCAACTAGGATATGGGAGGCCAATATCTTAGAAAAGTGAAGCTCATTAGGATGAGTTGCACATACTGAATACCACTTTTCTACTGGGAGAATTTGTCCATTTTTAGCAGAAGAGGAGAGACTAAGAAGCCAATAGTCAAGAGGCAGCTATAAAAAGATAGAAAAGTCAACAGAGTGTTTTGGCAATTTCACAGGACTATAGAGACAAAATTGAAGTTTGAGACTGCCAACATTGCTAGTATGAGAGGGATAAACATTCCTGGGAGAAGAGAGGGGAAAGATACAGCCTAAAACTCAGTAGGTTTCCCATGGAAGCATTTGCAAATTCTTAAGCTGTGCCTTACCTTATGCCTAACATAAATTCATTTTATTGCCTCAGAAGCTTCTTCCTCTGTTCAGTCTGAAGAACAGAGAATATCCTATTGTGCTACTTGATTTGAGGATGTAGAAATCAAATGACTATAGACAAGTATGGGTGATGAAAATGAATAAGGCGAGTTGGGTACAAAACAATATTGAGTGGTGGGATCTGTAGTGAGCTAGAAAGTGTATGCCACATCTAAAGAAGAAAGGAGTCACTGAATACCAAACAATTTTTGCCATTTAGGAATAAGAATTCTGTGAGTATTAAACAGGACAGACATTTCAGCATTTCAGTGATACTGAGTAACAGAAACTGGAGTTCAGGATCCCCTAAGGAGAAAGAGTCATAATAAGCACTCCAGGTTCTCAACTGGAACACCTGGAGACCTGCACCATAGGATTATTGATCTTTACACTGGTCTTTTAAAAATCCTCTCTCCTCAATTGTTTTGGGTGTACATGCTCAGCTGTAGCTAACAGCCAAGGAGAGGGTAAACAAATCTCTTGAAGACTATAACATCATCCAGAACCTCTACAATTTTTCCTACAAATATTTAATCAAAAATTACCAGGAACGACAAGAAAAGTAATAAAGACAAAAAACAACAAACACCTGTCTACAGATAATGCTAATATTTGAGATATCAGACACAGATTTGAAGAAAATTATGACTCGTGTGTGCAAGAAAATAGGTGACAACATGGAGAGTTTCAACAGAAATCTGTACTCAGTTTTAAAAAATCAAATATTACAAAACTGAAAAATATTAAACCGATATTATTGGTGAATGAGAATGTAGGACAGGGAAAAATGAGACTAAAGCACACAAATACAAAATACATTTGAAAAATAGAAAGTTGCATAAGAAATATATGGAAAATGTACAACATACATGTAATTGGAGTTGCAGAGGGGAAAGAAAATGAGATACAAATGATACTTGAAGTCAAATGGTTGAGAATTTTCTACAGCTAATTATAAAAACTCCAAAACATCAACCCACAGTTTCAAGAAACTCAGCAAATCCCACAGAGGATAAATAAAAGGGAACCACACCCAGGATTATAGTCAAAGTTTGAGAAAAAGAAAAAGAAACAATCTTAAATGGAGAGAGAATATAGACATCAGTTTTAAATCATTAAAATAAAACCAAGAGATTTTTATTTAACTAAAATAATAGAAACAATAAGATGATGGAATGACATTTTTAATAAGCTAAAAGAAAATAAATGGGGTTGGGGCCAAGATGACCAACAAGAAGCAGTGGTGAGTGGCGGCACTCATCGAAAACAACCATAACAGCATGCAAATCCTGAACTGGCAACTGAGGTATCCAGGTTCTGCCATCAGAACTGACTAGAGAACTGACCAAAAGCAATTGCAACAAAAGCCAAAATTGACAAATGGAATCTAAAGAGCTTCTGCATAGCAAAAGAAACTATCATCAGAGTGAACAGGCAACCTACAACAGGGGAGAAAATTTTTGCCATCTATCCATCTGACAAAGGTCTAATATCCAGAATCTACAAGGAACTTAAACAAATTTACAAGATAAAAACAACCCCATCAAAAAGTGGGCATAGGATATGAACAGACACTTCTCAAAAGAAGACATTTATGTGGCCAACAAACATGAAAAAAAAGCTCATCATCACTGGTCATTAGAAAAATGCAAATCAAAACCACAGTGAGACACCATCCCACGCCAGTTAGAATGGCGATCATTAATAAGTAAGGAAACTACAGATGATGGAGAGGATGTGGAGAAACAGGAACGCTTTTACACTGTTGGTGGGAGCGTAAATTTGTTCAACCATTGTGGAAGACAGTGTGGCGATTCCTCAGGGATCTAGAACTAGAAATACCACTTGACCCAACAATCCCATTACTGGTTATATACCCAAAGGATTATAAATTATTCTACTATACAGACACATGCACACATATGTTTATTGCAGCACTATTCACAATAGCAAAGACTTGGAACCAACACAAATGCCAGTCAATGATACACTGCATAAAGAAAATGTGGCACATATACACCATGGAATACTATGCAGTCATAAAAAAATGAGTTCATGCCCTTTGCAGGGACATGGATGAAGCTGGAAACCATCATTCTCAGCAAACTAACACAGGAACAGAAAACCAAACACCGCATGTTCTCACTCATAAGTAGGAGTTGAACAATGAGAACATATGGGCACAGGGAGGGGACATCACACACTGGGGCCTGTCAGGAGTGAGGGGCAAGGGGAGGTATAGCATTAGGAGAAATACCTAATGTAGATGATGGGTTGATGGGTGAGGCAAACCACCATGGCACATGTATACCTATGTAACAAACCTGCATCTTCTGCACATGTATCCCAGAACTTAAAGTATAATAATAATAAAAAGAAACCCTTAAAAAAATCAGTGAATCCAGGAGTTGTTTTTTTGAAAAAAATTAACAAAATAGACCAATAGATAGGCTAATAAAGAAGAGAGAAGAATCAAACAAACACAATAAAAATAAGGGGATATCACCACTGACCCCACAGAAACATAAATTACCATCATAGAATACTACAAACACCTCTCTGCAAATAAACTAGAAGATCTAGAAGAAATAGATAAATTCCTGAACACATACACCCTTCCAAGACTGAAACTCCTGAACACATACACCCTCCCAAGACTAAACCAGGAATAAGTCGAATTCCTGAATAGACCAATAACAAGTTCCGAAATTGAGGCAGTAATTAATAGTCTACCAGCCAAAAAAAAAAGTCCAGGACCAGATCAATTCACAGCCAAATTCTACAACAGATAAAACAAGAAGCTGGTACCATTCCTTCTGAAAGTATTCCAAACAATTGAAAAAGAGGGACTCCTCTCTAACTAATTTTACCCAAATAGCAAAATCTGGCAGAGACACAACAAAAAATTAAAACTTCAAGCCAATATCTCTGATGAACAACAATGTAAAATCCTCGATTAAATACTGGCAAACCAAACGCAGAAGCACATCAAAAAGATGATCCACGAAGACTTCATGACAAAAACACCAAAAGGAATTGCAGCAAAAGCCAAAATTGACAAATGGGATCTAATTAAATTAAAGAGCTTCTGTACCACAAAAGAAACTAGCAGCAGAGTGAACAGGCAACCTATAAAATGTGGAAAATTTTTTGCAATCTACCCATCTGATAAAGGTCTAATATCCAGAATCTACAAGAAACTTAAACAAATTTACAAGAAAAAAAAATCAACCAACCCCATCAGAATGTGGGCAAAGATTATAAACAGACATTTCTCAAAAGAAGACATTTATGTAGCCAACAAACATATGAAAAAACACTCAACATCACTGATCATTAGAGAAATGCAAATCAAAACCACAATGAGATACCATCTCATGCCATTCAGAATGGCGATTATTAAAAAATCAGGAAACAACAGATGCTGGCGAGGCTGTGGAGAAATAGGTATGCTTTTACAAACTGTTGGTGGGAATGTAAATTTGTTCAACCATTGTGGAAGACAGTGTGGTGATTCCTCAAGGATCTAGAACCAGATATACCATTTGACCCAGCAATCCCAATATACCCAAAGGAATATGAATCATTCTACTACAAAGATGCATGCATGCATATGTTTATTGCAGCACTATTTACAATAGAAAAGACATGGAACAAACCCAAATGCCCATCAATTATAGGCTGGATAAAGATAATGTGGCACATATACACCATGGAATACTATGCAGCTGTAAAAAGGAATGAGATCATGTTCTTTGCAGGGACATGGATGAAGCTGGAAGCCATCATCCTCAGCAAACTAACACAGCAACAGAAAAGCAAACACCGCATGTTCTCACTCAAAGTGGGAGTTAAACAATGAGAACACATGGACACAAGGAGGGGAACACACACACCAGGTCCAGTCCGGGAGTGAGGGGGAAAGGGGAGGGAGAGCATGAGGACAAATACCTAATTCATTCAGGGCCTAAAACCTAGATGATGGGTTGATGGGTGCAGCAAACCACCATGGCACATGTATACCTATGTAACAAACCTGCAGTTTCTGTACATGTATCCTAGAATTTAATGTAAAACAAAATACATGAAATAAAATAAAGAAAAAATGGTTTGCTGCTGTCAGTCCTAGGTTTTAGAAAATGTCTGCATC
Source organism: Symphalangus syndactylus (assembly GCF_028878055.3). NCBI lineage: Eukaryota > Metazoa > Chordata > Mammalia > Primates > Hylobatidae > Symphalangus > Symphalangus syndactylus. Next base: position 42,122,291 of record NC_072429.2, read on the forward strand.
TTTTTCTGGTGTCTTTTCTTCACAGTGTCTCCAAAACTTTCCTCAGATTAGCTCCAGGTCTAGGGAGAAACGAAGGCTCTCCCATGGCCTGGGTTTCTCAGACCACTACTGGAAATGTGATACACAGAGGGAGGTTCTCTGCCTCTCTCACGTACAGAGGCTTCATCTACTTTTTTCAGGCAGTCACCATGGGGATTCTGTGCTGGCATTCTCTCCTGAATGTGGGATGTCCTTATGGACTATCTTGCTATTTTCATGTGGCTAAGGCATGCTAAAAGCCTCTAACCATCTACCATCTTGCAGGGAAAAAAAAAGGAAAAAACTCTAATATGTGTTTTAAAACAGACTAAAGATTCATGATAACTAAATACAATAAGTTATTATGCATGAGTCCTACGCCTGGAAAAATGGTAATAAAAATGTTATTGGAAGAATTAACAAAATTTTGAATATGGATTTTATTTTATCAGGAGTTGGCAATCTACGTTGTGTAGGCCAAATCCCATGGCCTGTTTTTGTATGACTTATGAGCTAAAATTAATTTTTATATTTTAAAAGGTTGTAAAAACTACAAAAAAGCAAGAATATGCAACAGAGACCTAATAAGGCCGTCATAGCCTGAAGTATTTATTGTCTGGTTTAGTTTGTTAACTACTGGCCTAGAATACTAGTAAAAGTCAAGTGTATTTTGTTTTAGCTTTAGATCCAGCAAGAAGATCTTTGTCTTTGCATTTATATGAGCCCACAGATCTCCCTTGTTTTTTTAAGCCACTTGCAGTCAAGAGTCTTGACTGATACCAACGTTCTATACTACCATGGCAACATGGCTTTTCTTTCCTAGCTCTTTGTCAGTTAATGGCAGTAAGGCTTCAACTTGAGAATTTTACCTTCAGTCTTTTTCTCCCTCACAAACCTAATGGAGAAGAAAATTGAGCAACACAGTCACCTATTTACATAATCTCTAGATTTTTTTGGCTATTACAAATCAGGGTAATCACTGAATTATCTACTTTCTTTGTTAGTGAAGACCATATTTAAGTTGGTGAAATTTTAATAAAATATAATATATTATATTATGTATATTATATCATGTTATATAATATATATTATATGTTATATTATATTATGTATATTATATTACGTATATATAATTATATACATAATGTATATTATATTATATTATGTATATATAATTAAATACATAATACATTATATATAATATACATTATAATATATATTATATCATATATAATATACATTATAATATATATTATATCATATATAATATATTATATATAATATATATTATAATATATATTATATCATATATATTATATAAATATATATAATAATAATATGTTTATATATATATACCCAAAGGAATATAAATCATTCTACTATAAAGACACATGCACACGTATATTTATTGTGGCACTATTTGCAATAGCAATAGCATGGACATGGAACAAACTCAAATGCCTCCTTCTCTCCCTCCCTCCCTTCCTCCCTTCCTTCCTTCCTTCTTTCCTTCTACTCTTCCTCCCTTCCTCTCTTCCTTTCTTATTTACTTCCTTCCCTGCCTCCCTCCCTCCCTTCTTCCATCCTTCCTTTTCTTCTCCTATTCTTTCCTTCTGTTCTCTCATTTTTATTCATTTTTTCCAGATATTTTTCCTGCATTTATTTGTCCAAGATGGCTCTCTCCTAAGCCAAGGTTTTCTTCTAGAAACTTATAAGGAAATTTCAACTTTTTGCATCTTTATTATTTTGTATTTATACTTGATTGTACAGTTTTCTTTTCTGAGTGTCTATAACAGTCTTTGCTTTTTTATACAATTGTAAACTCCTACTCATATTATTTAATTTTTTCCCATAGGCATATGCCTCTTTCATTCATCAAGACTATTCTAGAAACCTCCTATTCACCTTCAGAGGTTAGATCAAACTTCCATTTTTTGGAGAAGATTTTCCCAAAATTTCCAATGCCCTAGACAATAAATTTTACATGTAAAACTTTCATTTCATTTAAATGGCACTGCAATTATATGAGATGTCTCTTTCTTAACAAGGTAATCTCTTCCTTTATTACCTTGATGGTAAGGACTATGTTATATTGAGTATTATATCCTTAGTCTGCCACGGTACCTAGCACACATTACTTGCTGAATACGTATTTGCTGAGATGCATGGAAAAGAGAACAAACAAAAGATTTGGGATTAACTCTGAGAAGCAAACATTCTTCTTTTTCTAGATCATTTTGATTTATATAATAATCTAGATCATTATATATAATAATATATATTATATAATAATATAGTACATAATAATATATATTCTTATATATTATAATACATATTATTATATTATCCTTTCCTGCCTCCCATATATATATATGGAGGGAGGGAGGGAGGCAGGGAGGGAGGGAGAAACACAGGTACAGACAGGCAAGCCAAAAGGAAGGAGCCAGCTCACTGTGGGCTGAGAAAAGTCTCAATTACTACCAAGAGCGGCCATGTGAAGACCTTACACAGACTAAATAAGAGTAAGCTGTGTTATCTTCCTTGAATTTGTGTCTGAGACATGACTTTGAGACTCCAAAGCTTAAGAAACTCACCAAACCATTTTAGAGATGCTGATTTACATAAGATAATGTATGGGACCCAGAGGAAACTGCAAATGTGCCACAGGTAAAGAGAATGGTAACTTACTCTCTTCGCCTTTCCACCTTTCCCCATGTTGTAAATAATATAACTCCAATTTCTTTTGGGGAACCACCACTTCCAGGGGATTTGGGTGAGCTAACATGACCCCTAACTAGATGCTCCATGTGACCAATGCTTGGAAAATCATAACCTTGAATCCTTAGGCTTTAGCAGTTAGTTTGAAAATATAACCAACGACTAGTTTGAACTGTGGGAAGAGATCTCTGTTTATTGATTCAACTCAGAATTATAAAAATGTAAGGTTTATTCCACCTAGGGTCATCATTAGTAATGAACCATATGAAAAAATCACCAGAAAGGAAGGTAGACCCATGAGATGAAGTAAGATCAATGATGAGTTAATGGGTGCAGCAAACCAACATGGCACATGAATACATATGTAACAAACCTGCACGTTGTGCACATGTATGCTTGAACTAAAAGTATAATAATAATAATAATAAAGATCAAGTCCTAATCACTTCCTTTGTGCATCTGGATCTGCCAGTGCTGGATTTCTGAAATTATTGTTTTCTAGAATGTCTTTAACCTTCATTTTGAAGAATATTGTAATAGGTATAGAATTCTAACTTAGAAGTTTATTTTTATTGCTCTTGTTCATTTACTTTCTTTTTAAAAAAATACTTGGCTTTAAGTTCCGGGATACAAATGCAGAACGTGTAGGTTTGGTATATAGGTATATGTATGCCATGGTGGTTTGCTGCAGCTATCAACCTGTTATCTAGGTTTTAAGCCCCACATCCATTAGGTATTTGTCCTAATGCTCTCCCTCCCCTTTCCCCCTTACCCCTGATTAGCCCTGGTGTGTGTTGTTCCCCTTTCTGTCTCCATGTGTTCTCATTGTTCAACTCCCACTTATAAGTGAGAATATGTGGTGTTTGGTTTTCTGTTGCTGTGTTAGTTTGCTGAGGATGATGGCTTCCAGCTTCATCCATGTCCCTGCAAAGGACACTATCTCATTCTTTTTTATGGCTGCATAGTGTTCCTTAGTGTATATGTATCGCATTTTCTTTATCCAGTCTACTTTTGATGGGCATTTGGGTTTGTTCCAAGTCTTTGCTATTGTAAATGGTGCTGCAGTAAACATATGTGTGCATGTGTCTTTATAGTAGAATGATTTATATTCCTTTGGGTATATACCCAGTAATAGGATTGCTGGGTCAAATGGTATTTCTGTTCTAGATCCTTAAGGAATCGCCATACTGTCTTCCACAATGGTTGAACTAATTTACATTCCCACTAACAGTGTAAAAGCATACCTATTTCTCCACAGCCTTGCCAGCATCTGTTGTTTCTTGACTTTTTAATAATTGCCATTTGGAATGGCATGAAATGGTGTCTCATTGTGGTTTTGATTTGCATTTCTCTAATGATCAATGATGTTAAGCTTTGTTTGTTTGTTTTCGTATGTTTGTTGGCTGCATAAATATATATATATTTTTTCTTTTCGAGACAAATTCTTGCTGTGTCACCCACGCTGGAGTGCAGTGGCGTGATCTTAGCTCACTGCAACTTCCGCCTCTCGGGTTCAAGCGATTCTCCTGCCTCAGCCTCCTAAGTAGCTGGAATTACAGGTGCACACCACCACACCTGGCTAATATTTGTATTTTTAGTAGAGATAGGGTTTCACCATGTTGGTCAGGCTGGTCTCAAATTCCTGACCTTGTGATCCACCTGCCTCAGCCTCCCAAAGTGCTGGGATTACATGTGTGAGCCACTATGCCTGACCTAAACATCTTCTTTTGAGAAGTGTCTGTTCATACCCTTTTTCCACTTTTTGATAAGATTGTTTTTTTCTTGTAAATTTGTTTAAGTTCCTTATAGATTCTGGATATTAGACCTTTGTCAGATGGGTAGATTGCAAAATTTTTCTCCCATACTGTAGGTTGCCTGTTCACTCTGCTGCTAGTTCCTTTTGCTGTGCAAAAGCTCTTTAGTTTAAGTATATCCTACTTGTCAATTTTGGCTTTTGTTGAAATTGCTTTTGGTGTTTTCATCATGAAGGCTTTGCCCATGGCTGTGCCCTGAATGGTACTGCCTAGGTTTTCTTCTAGAGTCTTTATGGCTTTGGGTGTTACATTTAAGTCACTAATCCATCTTGAGTTGATTTTTGCATAAGGTGTAAGGAAAAGGTCCAGTTTCAGTTTTCTGCATAGGGCATGGTGATTTTCCCAGCACCATTTATTAAATAGAGAATACTTTCCCCCATGGCTTGTTTTTCTCAGGTTTCTTGAAGATCAGATGGTTGTAGATGTGTGGTGTTCTTTCTGAGGTCTCTGTTCTATTTCATTGTTCTATATGTCTGTTTTGGTAACAGTACTATGCTGTTTTGGTTATTGTAGACTTGTAATATAGTTTGAAGTCAGGTAGTGTGATGCCTCCAGCTTTGTTCTTTTTGCTTAGGATTGTCTTAAATCTAGATGCACACAAAGTCTGCCATTCTTTGGTGACCTGGAAGCATGGCTGTGCGAGCATTTGAGTCTTGGGGCAGAGATTAGAGCATCTTCTCTGAAGTGGGGTAGGGACCTCCACATCCATAACTGAGGAAATCATCTCAGCAGTAGACACTGAATTTGTGCTCTTCCCAGTCACAAGCCTAAGGTGGAAAGCAAGCTGCTATAGCTGCAGTTTCTCCTGGGCAGAAGACTTGCAGCCAGAGCAACCTTGGTGACCCGGAACTGACGTGTATATGCCATTGCTGGCTGCTCCAACCTGTTCCCCGAAGATTATGGTACAGCGAGGCTCTCTTTGCTCTATTCCCAGGCTGAAATCCATGCATTCTGAGCCCCCATTTACCTGGTTCAGCAGCCTGGCCAACCTCACCCTTCCTGGACACAGATTATGGTGCAGTGGCACTCTCTGCTCCATGCCCAGACAGATTCCCAGACATTCAGAGCACCTGTTCACCCAGTTCAGTAGCCTGTGCCACCCCACCCTTCCTGGATATAGATCTTGGTGCAGCACGGCTCTCTCTGCTCCATGATCAGGCAGATATCCAGGAACTGAAGCACCTGCTCACCTGGATCAGTAGCTTTGCCCACCCTATCCTTTCTGTGCAGAGATCCTGGTGTTGGGGGGACCCTATCTGCTCCACACCCAGACAGATCTCCAGGCCTTCAAGAGCACCTGCTTGCCTGGTTCAGCATCCTGAAATTCCCTACCCCTCCTGTGCAGAAATCTTGGTGCAGGGGGTCCCTCTCTGCTCCATGCCCAGGCAAATCTCCAGGCATCCAGAGCACCTATTCTCTTGAATTAGGAACTTAAGGCACTCCTCATCAACATGCAGAGAACTTGAAGCTGGGGAGGTTTCCCAGTTCCATGCTTACACACACATCTGGAAACATAAGAGTAATATCTGCTGCCACAAAAAGAAAAAAAAAAAACAACAACAACATTTTAGGTACATAGCCCACAGACCCTATGAAGCAAAACACAATAGAAACCACAATGCAACCAGGTGACAATGTCTTGATAGGATCAAAACCTCACATATAAATATTAACATGAAATATAAATAGTCTAAAAACCCCACTTAAAAGGCACAGAGTAGCAAATTGGATTTTTTTTTTTAAAGAATCTATCTTTCTACCGTCTTCAAGAAAACCATCTCACATTTAATGATACCTATAGGTTCAAAGCAAATGGTTGAAGAAAGATCTAATGCATGAACAAAAGACAAAAAGCAGGGGTCATGATTCTATCATCAAATAAAATAGACTTTAAACCAACAGCAGTTTCAAAAGGACAAAGAAGAGCATTATGTAATGATAAAACACTCAATTCAGCAAAAATACTTAACTGTCCTAAGTATATGCATGCCCAATGTTAGAGCACCTAGATTCATAAAACAAGTACTTCAAGGCCCACAAAAAGAAAGCCACAAAATAGCAATGTGAAACTTCAGCACCCCACTGACAGCATTAGATGGATGGTCAAAACAGAAAACTAACAAGGAAATTCTGGATTTAAATTTGACAGTTGATCAACTGGACCTAGTGGATATCTACAGAATATTCTACTCCTCAACCACAGAATATATATTCTTCTCTTCTGCACATGGAAGATACTCCAATATTGACCACATACTCAGGCATGAAGCATGCTTCAATAATTTTTTTAAAAATCAAAATCATACCAACCATACTCTGAAACCACAGTGCAATAAAAATAAAAATCAATACCATGATCTCTCAGAAGCACAGAATTACACAGAAATTAAACAACTTGTACCTGAATTACTTTTAGGTAAACAACAAAATAAGACAGAAATCAAAATAAATTCTTTAAAATAAATTAAAATAGACACATAACATACGAAAATCTCTGGGATGCAGCAGAACAGTGTTAAAAGGAAAGTTTATAGTTCTAAATGCCTACCTCAAAAAGAAAGATTTCAAATCAATGATCTAACAGATATTACTCTAATTACCTAGAGTAACTAGAAGAACAAGAACAAACTAAACCCAAAGCCAGCAGAAAAAAATAAATAACTAAAATAAAAAACCTCTACGAAGAATCAATGAAATAAAAAGTTGGTTTTTCGAAAGGATCAACAGGATAGACCACTAGCTAGACCAACAAAGAAAAAAGAAAGAAGATACAAATAAGCACACTCAGAAAAGAAAAATGTGAGATTACAGCTATCTCACAGAAATACAAAAGATCCTCAGACACTATTGTGAACACCTCTACACACACAATCTAGAAAAGCTAGAGGAAATACACAAATTCCTGGAAACACAAAATCTCCCAAAATTAAATTAGGAAGAAATTGAAACAGTGAACAGACCAGTATCAAATTCCAAAATTGAATCAGTAGTAAAAAACCTACCAACCAAAAAAGCCTCAGTCCAGATGAATTCACAACCAAATGCTACTGAACATACAGAGAGTTGGTACCAATGATTCTGAAACTGTTTTTTAAAATCAAGGAGAAGAGACCCCTTCTCAACTCATTCAACAAAGTCAACACCACTCTCATGCTCAAACCTGGCAAAAACAATGTGAAAAAAGAAAATTACAGGCTAACATCTCTGATGAACATAGATGCAAAAATCCTCAACATATTACTAGCAAACTGAATTCAACAGCACATCAAAAAGTTAATATACTATGATCAAGTAAGTTTCATTCCTGGGATGCAAGATGGGTTCAACATATACAAATCAATAAATGTGATTTATCATATAAAAAAATTAAAACCAGAAACAATATGATCATCTCAATATACGTAAAAACAGCTTTTGATAAAATCCAACATTTCTTCATGATAAAAACCCTAAAGAAACTAGGATTAAATGAACAAAACTCAAAATATTAAGAGCCATCTATAGCAAACCCACAGCTGACATTATGCTGAATGGACAAAAATTAGAAGCAGTCCTTTTGAGAACTGGAACAAGACAAGATCGCCCAGTCTTACTACTCCTATTCAACATAGTACCAGAAGTCCTAGCCAAAGCAATCAGGCAAGAAAAAGATATAAAGATATCCACATAGGAGAAACTACCTCTTGTCATGAACAATATAATACTCTGCATAGAAATGCCAGAGAATCCACCAAAAGACCCCTGGAACTGATAAATGACTTCAGCAAAGCTTCAGGATACAAAATCAACATACAAAAATCAGTAGCATTTCTATGCACCAATAATGTTCATGCTGAGAGTCAAATCAAGAACACAATCTAATTTACAATAGCCACACACACACACAAAAAATAAAATATCTAGAATAACTGTAACCAAAGAGATGAAAGATCTCTACAAGGAGAACTACAAAACACTGCTAACTAATAGATTACACAAACATATGAAAAAACAATCCAAGCTCATGAACTGGAAGAATAAGTATTGTTAAAATGGCCATACTGCCCATTGCGATCTACAGATTTGATGCTATTCTATCAAACTACCAATATCAGTTTTCAAAGAATTGAAAAAAAAACTATCCTAAAATTTATATGAAACCAAAAAAGATACCAAACAGCCAAAGCTACCCTAAGCAAAAAGAACGAATCTAGAGGTATCGCATTACCTGACTGTTTTAGACAGTTTCTACATTGCTGTAAATAAATACATAAACCTGGGTAATTTAAAAGAAAAGTGGTTTAATTGGCTCATGGTTCTGGAGGCTGAACAGGAAGCATAGCAACAGCATCTGCTTCTGAAGAGGACTCAGGAAACTTAAAGTTATGGTGGAAGGCTAAGAAGGAGCAGGCACATCACATGGCAGAAGAGACAGCAAGGACAGGGGAGGTACCATACACTTTTAAACAACCAGATCTCATGAAAACTCAATTACTATTGGGAGGATAGCATCAAGCCATGAGGGATCCACCCCTAGGACCCAAACAGCTCCCATTAGGCCCCACCTCCAACAATGGGAATTACATTTCAAAATGAGATTTGGGGGGACAAATATCCAAAAGAAATCACCAACTACAAACTAGACTATAAGTCTACAGTAACAAAAACAGCATAGTAATGGTACAAAAAATAGACACATGGAACAAGAGAAAATGATAGAGGCCCCAGAAATAAAACCACACATCTACAGCCAACTAATCTTTGAAAAGTCAACAAAAATAAGCAATGAGGAAACAACTTCCTAATCAATATATGATGCTAGGATAGCTGACAAGCCATATGCAGAAAAATGATACTGGATCCCTTCTTTTCATTATATATGAAAATTAACTCAACATAGTTTAAAGATATAAATGTAAGACCTCAATCTATAAGCATTTCCTAAAAGAAAACCTTGGAAACATCATATAGGATATAGGCACTGGGAAAGAATTTAACACTAAGCTCTGAAAAGCAATTGCAATGAAAACGAAAATAGACAAATGAGACCTAGTTAAACTAAAGAGCTTCTGCACAGCAAAAGAAACAATCAACAGAATAAACAGACAACCTATAGAACGGGAAAAACATTTGCAAACTATGCATCTGATAAATGTCTAGTGTCTAGAATCTACAAGCAACTTCAGCAATTGAATAAACAAAAACAACCTCATTAAATAATGGGCAAAAGCCACGAACAAACACTTCTCAAAAGATGACATATAAGTGGCAAACTAACATATGAAAAAACTGCTCCACATCACTAATAATCAGAAAAATGTAAATCTCAAACACAATGACACATCATCTCAAAACAGTCAGATTGGCTATTATTAAAAAGTCAAAAAACAACAAATATTGGTAAGGCTGCAGAGAAAAGGGAATGTTTTTACACTACTGCTGATAATGTAAATTAGTTCAGTCACTATGGAAAGCAATTTGGAGATTTTTTCAAAAGACTTAAAACAGAATTATAATTCAACACAGCAATCCTATTACTGGATATATATCCAAAAGAAAACAAATTGTTCTACCAAAAAGATACATGCACTCGCATGTTTATCTCTGCACCATTCATAATAGCAAAGACATGGAATCAACCTAGGTGACACTCAATCAATGGTGAATTTTATAAAGAAAATGTGGTATATACATGCCACAGACTACTTTACAGCCATAATAAAAGAACAAAGTTATGTCCTTTGCAGCAACATGGATGCAGCTGGAGGCCATTAGCCTAAACAAATTAATGCAGAAACAGAAAACCCAATACCGTGTGTTCTCACTTATAAATGAGAGCTGAATGTTGTGCATTTATGGATATGAAAAGGACAAAAATAGACACTTGAGACTACTGGAAAGGGGGAGGGAGCAATAGGGTAAAGGTTGAAAAATGAATTTCGGGTACTATGCTCAGTACCTGGGTCATGAGATCATTTGTATCTCAAACCTCAGCATCACACAATATACCCAGGCAAAAAACTTGTACATGTACCCCTTGAACCTAAAATAAAAGTTGAAAATTCATAGATCCTTTGAAAGAAACGACATGCCACTGCAAACTCTGGGAGACAGGCAAAAAACTGTGAGTTCCCAAAGTGTAAGAGGAGGAAAATCTGCCTTTGAACATACATCCTCACTGGGGAATCTGAAAATCCGGATCATGAGGGAAGAATTTAACCTTGCCTAGAGCTGGAACAGATTTAGGATGGCACTCCCAGTCTCCAGCTTGAGCCAAAGGAAGCCATCCCTGACTTTATCCCACAACAACCCTCAGGGAAGGTGGCCAGCAGAATTAGGGAGGGGTCACAGGGTGCAGGAAGCTTCCAACTGAATTTTGTGATAATTTCGACTGGGCATAGACTTTCTTGAGCAGAATCCAGGAGATGAACAGGAGTTGCCGACATTGCAGGCAAATGGGGCAGGGGGGCAGGGTGGGGGTAAAGGGGGGTGGACTGAAAGCTATGCTTGCTTTCTCAGCAGGGAAGTTTCACTGTTAGTTGGGCACTATGGAAGCGAGATTGGCCTCACCAACTTTGTGGGAGCTGAGTAAGGCCTTTTGCTTCCAGCTATCCCCACTTTTCTGGTGAACTATATGACACAACAGAGGAAGCCAAGACCCACTCAAGAACATAATCCTACTGGCCTGAGAACCATCCCCCAGTCTCCCAAGTGGCTGTGACAAGCCCTGCCCAAGGACAGTCTGAACTCAGACACATCCAACCCTGCTCCCACCAAATGGCATTTCTCTACCAACTCTGGTAGCTGAACACAAAAGACATAAACTCTCAGGTACTTTATGGCCCCACCTATCACCTGAGAAACCAAAATACTTCCACTGGCCAACTTAGGGCAAGCTCAAATCCCATTGTTAATACCACAGCTGGTGCTCTCTTGCAAATGCCACCTCCAGGCTAGAGGCCAACAAACTCAGCCATTACAGCAACTCATGACGGAATAACACTGCTTCCAGGAAGAAGAAGAAAAAGAAACAAAAAACAAAACAAAAACGAATAACAACAACAACAAAAAACAGCTAATACCACTGCCTGCAACATCCTGGCTAACCAGAAGTCCTGAGTCTGTCCATGTGACAACTTCACTGCTAACATAAGCAGCATTCGAGAATGCCAGCACACTAAACCTGTCTAAAACCAAAGACTCCCACAGAGTCTACTTCACTCCCCTGCCACCTCCACTAGAGCAGGTGCTGGTATCCATGGCTGAGAGACCTGAAGACCAATCACATCACAGAATTCTTTGCAGACATTCTTCAGCGCCAGCATGGAGCCTGGTAGCACTGCTGGAAGGCTAGACCCAGACGAGTATTAACAAGCACTACAGTCTAGCTCTCAGGAGTCCACACCCCTAGGGGAAAGGGGAGAGCACCACATCAAGCGATCACCCCCTGGGACCAAGGAAACTGAACAGCAGGATTTGAGTTCCAGATCCTTCTACTGGTGCTTATTTCTCATAGGAGAGACACAATTGCAGTGCTGGCTGCATGTAGGGAAAGTATGAACCTATACCCCAACTGTCAGGCAGCCTTTGTGATCTGGAAGGGTCTTGGTAAAGGGGTCTTTTTCACCCCAGCACTCCACTGCAGACAAAGCTGGGGCTTCCATCACAGGGATGCAGTGTGGCAGCACTTATAGATGACATTTCTGGAACAATCCAGGGTGAGTGCAGCTACACAGGAGAAGCACACATGAGATTCAGGCCAGCATGAAAGGCAGGGTCACAATTCCTTCCTACTTGGGACATCAACATTCCTGTAGATGAAAAGAGGTGGCTGTCTGATCTGAATAGCTGAAACACTAGGACGGGAGCGAGGCTGTGAGGTAACTAGCCTTTCTGCTGACCTGGCTGAGGTAGTTCCCATTCTTCACCCTGATTAAACCTCAACACATCTAATTGATAGCTTCCCTAGCCACACTCGTCAAGGCAGGGACCTTAGCCTACCACTAGGTATTACATCTACCCTCCTGCCTTAGCCACAATTGATGCCTACCCCAGAATACCTCCCCTATTGGCAGGAAGCCTGAATTGCCAACTCAGTAAATAAAACACCAGGAAAAAAATAAATAAAGTGTATACCACGAGAGAATGAGATAGGCTTCAAGAGATCCCTGCCATTCCAACTTCATAGGAGATAGTGAACTTGCCAACACAACAAGAATATAACTACTACAACCAACATCGAGGAAAGCCAGCTCACAAAGACCCTCTATAACTAAGGGTCTCATATAGAGTCCTCACCCCTACAAATGCCAAGAACCAAATTAGGCTAAAATAAATAATAAAGTCTGATCCTTAACAGGGAAAAAGTTGAATTAAAAAAAGACACAGCCCAATCAAATGAGAAAGAATCAGAAAAGTAATTCGGTAATATGACAAAACAGGGTTCTATAAAACCCCCAAAAAATCACACTACTACTCCAGCAATGGATCCAAACCAAGAAAAAAAATCTCTGAATTTCCAGATAAACAATTCACGAAGTTGATTATTAAGCTATTCAAGGAGATACCGGAAAATGGTGAAAACCAACTTAAAGAAATTTAAAAAAATATAGAATATGAATGAAAAATTCTCCAGAGAAATAAATATCATAAAGGAAAAACAATCACAACTTCTGGAAATGAAAGACACACTTAGGAAAATACAAAATGTAGTGGAAACTTTTTCCAATAAACTAGAACAAGTAGGAGAAAGAACTTCCAAGCTTGAAGATAAGGCTTTTGAATTAACCCAATCAAAGATAAAGATAAAAAACATTTTAACAAATGAACAAAGCCTCCAAGAAATTTGGGATTATGTTAAATGGCCAAACCTAGGAATAATTGATGTTCCTGAGGAAGAAGAGAAATCTAAAAGTTTGGAAGACTTATTTGAGGAAATAATTGAAGAATCTCTTCTGGCCTTGCTAGAGATATAGACATCCAAATACAAGAATCTCAAAGAACTCTTGGGAAATTCATCACTAAAAAATCATCACCTGGGTTGATCATCATCAGGTTATCTAAAGTCAATTACACTCCTGTCCTACTGTTTTAGCTATTCAGATCAGACAGGCACCTATTTTCATCTATAGGAATGTAGATGTTCCAAGTAGGGAGGAACTGTGACTCTGCCTCTCGAAACAAAGGAAATAATCTTAAGAGCTGAGAGACAAAAGAGTCAAGTAATGTATAAGGAAAACCCATCATATTAACAACAGATTTTTCAGCAGAAACACTACAAGCCAGAGGGATTGGGGTCCTATCTTTAGCCTCCTTAAACAAAATAATTGTTAACCAAAAATTTTATATCCAGCAAAATCAAGGTTCATAAATGAGGAAGAGATAGTCTTTTTCACACAAGGAAATGCTGAGATAATTCGCCACTACCAAACCAGCACTACATGAAATGCTAAAAGAAGTTATATATCTTGAAATGGAACCTCAAATACATCAAAATATAACCCACTTACAACATAAATTTCACAGGGCCTATAAAACAATAACAGATTGAAAAAAAAAAACAAGGTATTTAGGCAACAACTAACATGATGACTAGAACAGTATTCACATCTCAATACTAACATTGAATGTAAATGGCCAAAATGCCCCACTTAAAAGATACAGAATGGCAAAATGGATAAAAATTCACCTATCAAGTATCTGCTGTCTTCTAGAGACTCACCTAACACACAAAAACTCACAGAAGCTTAAGTTAAAGATATTCCATGCAAATGGAAACCAAAAGTGAGCAGGAGTAGCTATTCTTATATCAGTCAGAACATACTTTAAAGCAACAACAGTTAAAAAAAAAAAAAAGACAAAGAGGGACATTATATAATGATAAAAGAATTAGTCCAACAGGAAAATATCACAGTCCTAAATACATATGAACCTGAAACTGGAGCTCCCAGATTTACAAAACAATTACTACCAGATTTAAGAAATGAGATAGATGGCAACACAATAGTAGAGGGGAACTTCAATGCTCCACTGACCTTACTAGACAGGTCATCAAGACAGAAAGTCAACAAAGAAAGAATGGATTTAAACTATAAACTAGAACAAATGGACTTAACAGATATTTCCATAAAATTCTAACCAACAACTGCAGAATATACATTCTTTTCATCAGCACATGGAACATTCTCCAAGATAAACTATACAATACACCACAAAACGGGTCTCAATAAATTTTTTAAAATTTAAAATTATATTAAGTATCCTCTCAGACCACAGTGGAATAAAACTGGAAATTAACTTCAAAAAGAACGCTCATAACTATATAAATATATGAAGATTAAATAATCTGCTCTTGAATGACCATTGGGTCAACAATGAAATCAAGATGGAAGTTAAAAATACTTTGAACTGAATGATAATAGTGATACAACTTCTCAAAACCTCTCAGATACAGTGAAAGCGGTGATAATACGAAAGCTTATAGCATTAAATGCCTACATCAAAAAGTCTGAAAGACCAAAAACAGACAACCTAACATCACACCTCAAAAAAAACTAGAGAAACAAGAACAAACCAAACGCAAACCCAGCAGAAGAAAAGAAATGACAAAGATTGGAGCAGAAGTAAATGAAATTCAAACAAAAAATACAAAAGATAAATGAAACAAAAAGTGAGTTCTTTGAAAAGATAAACAAAACAGACAGACCATTAGTGAGCTTAACCAAAAAAAAAAAAAAGAGGGAGAGAGATGATCCAAATAAGCTCAATTAGAAATGAAACAGGAGAAATTACAATAGATATCACAGAAATACAAAAGATCATTCAAGACTAGCTACTATGAACACGTTTATTCATACAAAACTAGAAAATATAGGGGGCATGGATAAAATCCTGGAAATATACAACCCTTCTAGATAATCAGGAAGAAACAGAAACTCTGAACAGACCAATAACAAGTAGTGAGATTGAAACAGTAATTTAAAAATTGGCAAAAAAAAAAAAAGAAAAGCCCAGGACCAGATGGATTCACAGCTAAATTTTGTCAGGCATTCAAAGAAGAATTGGTACCAATCCTACCGAAACTATTTCAAAAGACAAAGAAAGAGGGAATCCTCCATTAATCATTCTATGAACAAAGTATCACCCTAATACCAAAATGAGGAAAGGACATAACAAGAAAAGAAAACTTCAGACCAGTATCCCTGATGAACATAGACGCAAAAATCCTGAACAAAATACTAGCTAACCAAATTCAACAGTATATCAAAAAAGATAAGACATCATGATTAAGTGGGTTTCATACCAGGGATGCGGGGATCATTTAACATATGCAAGTCAATAAATGTTATACATCACATAAATAGTATTAAAAATAAAAATTATATGATCATTTCAATGGATGTGGAAAAAGCATTTGACAAAATTCAACTTCTCTTTATGATTAAAACCCTCAGCAAAATCTGCGTAGAAGGGATATATCTCAAAGTAATAAAAGCCATCTATGAAAACCCACAGCCAGTATTATACCGAATGGGGAAAAGTTGAAAGCATTTTCTCTGAGAACTGGAACAAGACAAGGATGCCCACTTTCACCACTTCTATTCAGTGTTGTAGTAGAAGACCTAGCCAGAGCAATCAGACAAGAGAAAGAAAGAAAATACATCCAAATCAGAAAACAAGTCAAAGAGTCACTGTTCACCAATATTATTGTATACCTAGCAAACCCTAAAGACTCATTCAAATAGCTCCTAGATGTGATAAATGAATTCAGTAAAGTTTTAGGATACAAAATCTACGTACACAAATCAGTAGTATTGCTATACACTAACAATGACTAACCTAAGAATCAAATCAAGAACTCAACTTCTTTTAAAACAGCTGCAAAAAAATAAAATACTGAAGTATATACTCAACCAAAGAGGTGAGAGATCTCTACAAGAAAAACTACAAAACACTGCTAAGAAAAATCACAGATGACACAAACAAATGGAAACACATCCCATGTTCATGGATGAATAGAATCAATATTGTAAAAATGATCATACTGCCAAAAACAATCTATAGATTAAATGTAATTTTCATCAAAATACCCATGAGAGTTTTTCACAGAACTAGAAAAAACAGTCCTAAAATTCTTAAGGAATCAAAAAAGAGTCCACATACCTAAAGCAAGAATAAGCAAAAATAACAAATCTAGAGGTATCACCTTGGCTGACTTCAAACTATAAACAAGGTTATAGTTACCAAAACAGCATGGTACTGGTATAAAATTAGGCAAGTAGACCAGTAGAAAAGAATAGAGAACCCATAAATAAAGCCAAATACTTTAAAGCCAACTGACTTTCGACCCAGCAAACAAAAACATGAAGTGGGGAACGGACATCCTACTCAAGAACTTGTGATGAGATAATTGGCAAGTCACACGTATAAGAATGAAACTGGATACTCATCTCTCACCTTATACAAAAACTAACTCAAGATGGATCAAAGACAAATCTGAGGCCTAAAATCATAAAAATTCTAGAAAATAACACTGGCAAAACTCTTCTGTACATTGGCTTAGGCGATGAATTCATGACCATGAAACCAAAATCAAATGTAACAAAAACAAAGATATATAGATGGCAATTAATTAAACTAAAAAGCTTCTGCACAGTAAAAGAAATAATCAGCAGAGTAAACAGATAACCCACAGAAGAGGATAAAATAACCACGAACTATTCATCTGACAAGGGACTAATATCCAGAATCTACAAGGAACTCAAACAAATCAGCAAGAAAAAAAATCACATCAAAAAGTTGATGAAGGACATGAATAGACAATTCTCAAAAGAAGATATACAAATGGTCAACTAATATGAAGAATGCTCAACATCGCCAATTATCAGGGCAATGTGAATCAAAACCACAATGAGATACCACCTTACTCTTGCAAGAATAGTCATAACTTAAAAATCAAAAAATAACAGATGCTATAGTGGATGTGGTAAAAGGAACACTTTTACATTGCTGGTGGGAATGTAAACTAGTACAACCATTATGGAAAACAGTACGGAGATTCCTTAAAGAACTAAAAGTAGAACTACAATTCAATCCAGAAATCTCACTACTAGGTATTTATCCAAAAGAAAATAAGTCGTTATATGCAGAAGGTACTTGCATACACATGTTTATAGCAGCACAATTCGCAATTGCAAAAATATAGAGCCAACCATGGTGCTCATAAACCAACAAGTGGATAAAGAAAATGTGTTATATATTCACCATGGAATACTACCCAGGCATAAAAAGGAACAAAATAATGGCATTTGCAGCAACCTGTATGAAGTTGGAGACCATTATTCTAAATGAAGTAATTCAGGAATGGAAAATAAAATATTGTATGTTTTCACTTATAGGGTGGGAGCTATGCTATGAGGATGCAAAGGCATAAGAAGGATATAATAGACTTTGGGAACTTGAGGGGAAAGGAGAGAGAAGGATGAGTGATAAAAGACTACACATTGGGTACAGTGTACATTGCTCGGGTGACAGGTCCACCAAAATCTCAGAAATCACTACTAAAGAACTTATCCAACCCAACAATAAGCACTTGTTCACCAAAAACTGTTGAAATAAAAAAAAGATAAAAATGAAAATACAATGTAATAAAATAACAGTTGTAAATAAATAGCAAATAATAAAATGAATGTTACTTTAGCTTGTTTTACCTTTTTAAATTTTGTGTTTTTATTTTTAATATGAAATTTTATTTTTATTTAATTTTATTTTTTAAGTTCCAGGATACATGTGCAGAATGTGCAGGTTTGTTACATAGGTAAACACGAGCCATGATGGTTTGCTGCACCTATCAAACCATCACCTTGATATTAAGCCCTGTATGCATTACCTCTGTTTCCTAATGCTCTTCTCCTACTGCACCATCCCCAAACATGCCCCAGTGTGTGTTGTTTCTCTCCCCTTGTCTAAGTGTTCTCATTGTTCACTTACAAGTGAAAACATACAACATTTGTTTTTCTGTTTCTGCATTAGTTTACAGAGGATAATGGGATAATGACTTTAGTTTACAGAGGATAGTGGCTTCCAGCTTCATCCATGTCCCTGCAAAAAACATGATCTCATTCCTTTTTATGGCTGCATAGTATTCCATGGTGTGTATGTACCACATTTTCTTTATCCAGTCTGTCATCGATGGGCATTTGGGTTGATTTCATGTCTTTGCTATTGTTAAGAGTGCTGCAGTGAACATATGTATGTATGAACCTTCATAATAGAAAGATTTATATTAACATTTATATTTATATTAATTTATATGTAACAGAAAGTCTCAGAAAAGACATAGGAAATATTACAAAAAGTAAAACAAGAATTTAAGAACTTAATAATAAAATGACCAATTTTAAAAGAACACATAGATAAGCTGAACAGCAGAATAAAGAGGAGAGGCGAAGCCATCAGTGAACTTTAAGAAAGAACAATAGAAGTTATCCAGTAAAAACAACAGAGATAATAGACTGAAAATGCAAAAAAAAAGAGTCTCAGAGGCCTGTAGAACTGTAACAAAATATCTAACATGTGTATCTTTGGAGTCCCAGAAAAAGAGGAGAAGAAAGCTGGGTCTGAAAGAATATTCAAAGATATAATGGCTGCAAATTTCTCAAATTGGGCAAAAGACATGTGTAAACAAGAAGCTGATAAAATCCACAGACAGTACTCAATAAACGATAATTTTATGACATATCAAGTGATTTTAACAAAATCTCAGTAGATATGCTAGTACATTAGTGACCATCTAATGTAGAGAGGTCATGTTAAGTTAACAGGTGCACAGCCTTTAGTTCAGATGTCAACAACCTATGGCCAGGAGAGAGAGGATCTTATGATTCAAAGCATATAGATTTATGTATAGGAACTCCTCTGGGGCTTTGTTGGTCAGGAGCTATAAATCAATACAGGCTCTCAGAGCATCACGTTTATTTCACATGTTTAACACTGAATTACCATATTAAAAACAAAGTTTCCTGATAATCACTGTTCTAAAGGTGAACAAAGTTTGGCAGGTTACTTATAATATCCCTTCTGACTGAGAAGCCCTGACATTGTTTAACTCTTGGATGACCTTCCTTGTAGTTTCAATGAACAGATTGATGCCCAATGTGATAGGCCTCCCATTAATTAAAAGACTGATGTTCAAGGAAATAAGGACAAGGGTTGTACACATGTTATTCCTTGGGAAAATGGTGAGAAGAGAGGGAAACGCAGGGAGAATTGAGGGCAGAAATTACAGAAGTAAAGTAAATAATACTTGTGAAGAATATTGGTTATCTCTTGATTTCAAAACTTGTTAGCTTGCTATGTGTGTTTCTGTAACATTTCCTAGTTGGATAGGTATCAGTTCAGAGAGTGGAATGATATATTGATAGCATTCAGCTCTATTGCCCCTTTGGGAGTAAGAAGAGGGCAGGGAGGTATTGTATTAAAAACGTAGAAGAGCATTGGGAAGAGAGGAAAAGTAGAGGGGAGGCTTGGAGTGGCTTTACAGTTCCCTCTTTACATGCTGTCCTCTAGCACACTGAGGAGTTCATAGGACATTCTCAGTAGTGCAGTTACTCTTAAACACTGTCTAGACATTATTATTGTGCTGTGGGTCAACCATGGCCAGATATATTATACAGGCTCAATCAACTTCACTTAAAGCATATGGTTGTAGCCTACACTTCATCAGTGAGTGAACAGCATTTTGTTGAGAGCTAATCATGTGCACAGCTCTAAAACTGCTGCTGTATATCTTCTAATAGAATATCCAGAAAGTAGAAAGTATCACATCTCTATTGTGAAAAAAATACACATATTTAATAATTTATATAGCACCAATGAGAATATCTATATAAAACTTCAGAGCTTACCTCAAATTCCCTCAAAGAGATTCTTTCTTCTTTGGATCTGCACACGAATTTCACAGCACTGGGGCTTTGAACAAAAATGTTCAAAATTCCAAAACTTCATGAATAGCTTTGATGTAAAATATTTTTGAAGCCCACTGAGCTGAACATATTAAAAGATTTCATTTAGCATTTCCATTTTAGGGTTGATCCTAATTTACAAGAAATGGTGGCATTATGCCAGTCTCTCAAAATTAAAATAAATTTTCCACTAATTGTTTTCTTAGCCTACAAGATCTCCAGTACCAGCTCTTCCCATTGTAGTGCATACCTTCCCATCCACAACTCTTTATAAGGACTGAAAATATGGAAAGCAAGATGTATTTTAAGTGGAAAATTCAAATGTGAACTAAGGGCTAGAAGAAGACATGTATTGGGTAAGGGATGAGGGATCAGATCAGTTACGGGAGGAACTGAGTTGACTGGCATCATTACAGTGAAGGGTGATACGAATATGGCACAAAGTAGGGAATTTTCTATTTATTAACTATGAATGACTATTTATTAATTATACTCCAGGAGTGAATACTTAATGTTTAAATATTATATCCAGAGAGTCTATGACCATTTGTGATTATGCAGACATAAAATACTGGTTCAATAATGCAATGTTATTTCTGAGGTTCAACAAGATAGTTAATTTTAAATAGGTCAAATATCAGTGAGAAAATGCACAACATGTACTGAGTATAAAAGCGCTTCATAAGTGAGTTCTGACACTTAATAATACAATTTATATGTCCCATGTTTCATGTATCTCTCACCACCAACATGCAGGAAAATTGTAGGTATACTGGGTGTTGTATATACAAATTTAAATAAGGCAAGTATTTTCTTTCAAGAGAAAAGGGAGTTATGGGTTTATGTGTGGGTAGTAAATAAACTTCTTCAGTACAGTATTATGAAAGATGGTATTCAGAATGTGCTAGGGAAGCACACAGAAGGAATATAAAATCACATTTGGGAGATCAAGGATTTTTCCCAGAGGGTTTTAAGGGACCAGAATAATCAAAGAGTTGGAGACATGCAAAACAGAGGAAGCTTCATGTTTTTTATGGCTACTGACTTTTGGAATAAAGTAAATCCAACTACATGAAGGCATTCTAAACTCTGAAAGTGTCTCTCAATTTCATGTTTTTTAGACCCCCTCTCCTGCCTTCAAGATAATCTAGGCATGCTTTCAAGACTAATAAACTATTACACAAACAGAGGAGCTCTCCTTACTTCTTAATCTAAAAGAGCTAGCCCCTGCTCCCATCACAGTCACTCTCTATTACCTTTTTCCATTTTATTTTTATAGCACTTATCACTTTCTGTATATCATTCACTTTGTATTGTCTATGCCCACTAAAATGCAAGTCCAAAGGAGTGAGAACCAAGCATATCTTGTCTATCTCTATATCCCCAGTGTCTGAAACAGTCCCTGTGATATAGAAGATGCTCAATAGACACTTCACAAATAAAGGAATGGCTGCCTTCTGTGCAAAAGTTAGAAACATCTGGTATACTTCTGCCCTGGCATTTTTAGTAGTATATTAATCGACTGTATTCCTTGATTTTGGAGTGAATATTGAGTCATAAAACAACGTCAAAGTATCTATCAAAGCATCTATTCCGAATGGCACTAGACTTTATTGTAGTGCCAGTATTTGACAAAATATAATCACTGTCACTGTGTTAGTTTTTTTTTTTTTTTTTTTTTTTTTTTTTTTTTGAGACGGAGTCTCACTCTGTCGCCCAGGCTGGAGTGCTGTGGCGCAATCTCGGCTCACTGCAAGCTCCGCCTCCCGGGTTCACGCCATTCTCCTGCCTCAGCCTCTCCAAGTAGCTGGGACTACAGGCGCCCGCCACCACGCCCGGCTAATTTTTTGTATTTTTTTTAGTAGAGACGGGGTTTCACTGTGTTAGCCAGGATGGCCTCGATCTCCTGACCTCGTGATCCGCCCGCCTCGGCCTCCCAAAGTGCTGGGATTACAAGCGTGAGCCACCGTGCCCGGCCCACTGTGTTAGTTTTATGCTAGAAGTCTACATATTTCTCACAAGGATTGTAAGTTTCAATTAATGAGTTTTGTACTAAGCATTTTAAATGCTTACCTACCTTATATAAGAACAAATAATACAAATGAAAATCAACTCAATTTACTTGGTATTTGTGAGTACTTATTATATGACAAAGCTTTTGAATAAAGAGAGTTGTTAGTAATTACGATTTCAGGGCTGTTTATAAAGTTAATCTATCTTTCTGGAAGACTCATAATTAAAATGCCTTTCCATTTGTAAACCTGCTTCATGGTGCAAGACTACGTTTGAAACCCAGTAAAATAATCTTCAATTTAAAATTTTCCAAAGGTGTTCTCATCTTCCTATGTGCTATTTCAGTGGTAATAATAATAATGATGAAATTCATTAAAATGACTATAATATACCAAGACTCACAGCAGATCAAGATCTGTGTATATGTAACATCCTTAAAATTCTCATTACAATTTAATCAGTTGATAGTATGATTATCCTCATTTTGCTACAAGAAGACTGAGGCTTATGAAAGTTTGTTATGAAAAGTCTTAGAGGTACTAGTGTCAGGGCTTGTAACTATCTGACCACAAAAGCAAAGTTTCTAGTCACTACACCATATGGACTTAACAGACTAACATTTTTTTCTTTTCAAATGAGCAATCTATTTATTTAGTTCTTACCTAGTTGCTTTATAATTCATATTAATTTCTGTTATTGAGTACAGCTTATCTGTTTATCTGCCTTATCATAGACTTAAATGCACAAAAAATCAATGATAAATGTATTTGTATCGAACTAGTATCTTACTTTCATGCATAAGTTTCCTATGGGGACCACTGACCACAGAGTAAAAATAAAAATAATCAGACATTACAAGTATTGTTGTGTTTCATCACAATTAAAGATCAGAAGCCCTACTCAGAATTCTTCTCTTGATGATTTTTCTTAACCAGCAGTTGCTATTATACTGCATATTTAATGAGTGGGTTAATTTGAGGTAGTGTAATCTCTTTTCTTCTAGCTGTTAATGTACCATCTCAGATAAGGTGAAAGTATTTTGTTAATCCACCTAATACATTTTCCTACTTGCCCTCTTCTCAGGTTCCAGTGATACCTCATACAAATAATGGCTTAAAGTGATGGTGAGATCAATAATCCCTGACTGATCTGGCTTTTTAGCTCAAACTTAATTGTTAAAGTGACCATTTGTGGATAATAAAAAGCTCAAGGCATCAGCCCTCCACAGACCTGGGTTCAATTGGTGGCCCTGCCTCTTCCCATATATGTACTAGGGCAACTGGCTTATTCTTCTTAATCTTCAATTTCCTCCTATACTTACAAAAAAAGTACTTCATGTACTTTGTAAGGTTTTTTTTTATTAGAGATCATAGAAGCACAATGCTGGACATGAAATAGGCACTCAAAAAATGGTAACATACTTTGCTGTCATAAGAAAAATCTCAATATTATGGTAAAATTTCTTCCATCACTACAACCGTGAAGTTAGCCCACATGAGCTACTACAAGGTAGGACTGGCAAAAGTTGAGCACCCAAATTTTGTTTATTTTCCTGGCATACCCTGATGTCTCCCCTATCCAGCACAGTTGCTTCAGCTATGAAATTTTGTCTCCCTGGAACTACCTCCTGTTGTATAAGCACAAATTTCACTGGAGGACATCAGAAAGCTAGTCAAGGGAAAGCTCTTTTCCTTGCACTTTGAATCATTAATTAGCTCATCCATTTCTGGCATTAAGGATCTTGGAAACTCACATGTAACCAATACTGATGAAGAAGTATAGATGATTAAATCAAAGATCTATGTATTAGTGCAAGCAGCTACTTGACTAATGATTAGTGAGAGGTAGTGCCAAATTTGAGCATCAATATACCTAGAATCTCCAGTGTTCTCCAATGGGTATAGCTTACTCAAAAACTACCCAGTCAGCATGTGTATATTGTTTCCTTAGAGAATGATAATATGATTGTATGTTGTTTTCTTTTGGTGGAATTATAACTTGGACTATTCAGTTGCATGAAGTTTCTTCATTTAAAAAAAAACTTCAAACAAATCTTAATAAGAGTTTATTTGAAGAAAAATAAAACTTAAAAAAAAAATTTCCCTAGGGCATATCCCATGTAGAAACAAACTGGAAAAAAAATACTAAGACATTTTAAATCAGCTTTCCTTAAATGATTCAAGTAACTCATGTCCATTTATTTTAATCATTACTTTCCTTTCAAACAAATATTGGCCAACACTACTATCACCACTAAAGCAGGGAGCATTATCTGGTTTTGCACTCTACACTGCATTTAGCATAGCCTATGAATCAGAAAGAAGTTAGTGACTGGGCTTTATTTACATATGTAAATATAGGAACTTTTTTCAGTTCTTCAACAAAGTCTCTACCTTTGCTCCTAGATCCAAAATGCTGCATGAAAATTTGATCAAAACCCAAAAGCTCAAGTGACAGACAGGGAAATCAGATGACCATGCTATGGTCAGGGGAATAGTAGTTTTGCTCACAAATCAACAGCAGGCATTAAGTAGTGGCAATTCTTTCTCTTCAAAGCCAGATTAATGTTGTTAGCTGCTTACTCTCTAGCAGCTACCTTTTTTATGGGCCAAATAACTCATTGGAAAATTTATGGTTTATTCATTTTTGCAATTTTAGTTTAAGTAATCATCTAGGACACAGACGTGTTTCTATGCAATACAGGCATATGACCATATCAGACACACCTTGAATTAATGTGAAGTGTAGAGAACATGCAATAGATGCTGATCATTTCAAGGTCACTAACTCATGCACTTGTTTAAGCTTTAGCTGCTCCTGAAAGCCTTTCATTAAAGATGAGAATGCAAAGGCCTGACTTTACTCAACCAAAGGTGATGCCTCACGATATCTATTCCACATGGAGCGTCCGGTCAGAAATTACACTATAACACTAAATTCCAATGAAACGCTAAATTCCAGTAGGTTGACCTATTACATAATTTGATTCAATCTTTTTTTTGTATCACTAATTTTAACACACTGCCCAAAATAGATGATTTTGTTGAATTAACGAGTGAACAAATGTTAGCCTTGGGAATTTTGAATAACTTGGATACATGGCATGTAGATTCATTCACAATTAAAATACAGACATTTAAATCTCCAATTTAATATGTAGTTGACCTTTCAACAGCACAGGGGTTCAGCAACCCTAATGAGCCCCCTCACAGAGTTGAAAATACAGCAATTTCTGACACCTCAAAAACTTAACTACTAGTAGCCTACCACTGACCAGACAACATAAATAAGGGATTAACACACGCTTTTTATGTTATATGTATTATATACTGGATTCTTGACAGAAAAGGAAACCAGTGAAAAGAAAATGCTATTAAGGAAATCATAAAGAAGAGAAAATATATTTACTATTTATTAAATGAAAGTAGATAATGAAGATCTTCGTCCTTGTCATCTTGACATTGAGTAGGCGGAAGAGGAGGAAGAAGAAGGTGTGGTCTTGCTATGTTCCCAAGGGTGGCAGAGGTAGAAGAAAAGCTGGTTAGAAGTGGATCTGTGCATTTCAATCTTGTGTTGTTCAAGGGTCAACTGTACACATATAGATATTTAATATGTATAGTATTAAGCTAAAATAATAAGCAAAATTCTACTAGAGATTCTCCTCGCTACTTCCTCAATCCTGCTCCCAGGCCTTGGCCAACATGCTCATTATGTCTTGGAGTTTCTTCCTGCTTCTGTTTTTTTCTGACTCAACTCAAAGCCCACAAGGTTTTCTCTATTTAGTCCAGCTTTTGTTAGGCCTTTTCTTTTCAGAAATCTGTCTGCTTTCATGAGCAGGGAGGGTCATTAAACGCTCATGGATCTTTTTAGTCCATACTTGCTAGGGTGTTGTCTGCTTCAATGTCCCCCAATATAGGAGAAGTTTAAATAATTAAATCATAAAAAGAAAACAAAAGGAATGGAAGCAAGAAAAGACAGGAGGGAGGACAGACAGAGGTAATGTAACCTTTCTCTCTCTTTTTCTTTTTAAACTGGTACCCTGCAGCTGTTTAATAAAACCATCTACTTACAGTGATAAATTACTTGCAAATTATATCAACCCTAAATTGCCTTCCAAAGTTTCTAGCTGCTGATGGCAGCAATGCTTTATGGAGATTTAAACAAGGTAATTTGGCAAAGAAGCATCAACTCACACTTGTGCAGCCCTGCAATGACTATTTAGGTGGCAGAAAGTGCCTGAGAAATGAGGTAAATGTCTGGAATATCCAATTTGTTACTTTGTGTACTTGTGCTTCCTGAATTGGCTGTAGCACAAATGTTTGATGTTCAAAGATATTTAAACTTCATTACTGCTTATGGGAGCATTCGTCTATATTATTTTATGCTAAAGAAAGGAAGTGTTTCTATGCAGATGGCTTCTGACCTCAGTCTTCAGTAGGGCTTTTGCCATTGTTTAATGTCATGTAAAAATAGTGAGAAAAGAGAAGTGGGAAGGGAATACTTCAGTCTCTCTCTCTCTCTCTTACACACACGTATCCCTTTTTTTTTTTCAGAGTGATGGCTTAATGAAAATTCAGATGTTGGCTTCAACTGAATCAAAGTTGAACCACAATCACATGACATTTTTGTTTTAAAGTGAGACATAGTCACTACATTCATAAAATGCAAGAATTATTATACTTAGAAATCAAATAGCACAAATGCTTGTTCTGGCTGTTGACCTGGGCTCTGTTTTGCTGGCACACTTTCTCCCATTTCTCCCATTTAACAAAGTATTCGGCTGAGACTCAAGTGAAGGAATTGAGCTTCAATAGCTGGATTCAGACCATATCAATGACATATATTCATCTCTCTAAAAGTCTGTATCAACAAAACATTTGCAACATTTCAGATTTCCTGGAAGACCTTCAAAATAAGTGACTGCTTTCATCAGAAACCACCTGGCATAGTACAGAAGAGGCGCTTTTCATGCTTGGGCATCTGGTGTGAAGACCAAAAATCCCTAGGGAAGTTACCTGCTTGATACAGTAGAGACTGCTAGGTAGCAGCTTAGTAAACTAAAGCAAAAACTCTATTTGTGAAGATTGCTATTTTGACTGATACAGTTTTGCAGAAATACAACAGAAACCCCAGAGATGTCCAGAATTCACAGATGTCCTAAATTGCTTAGTTTTATCAACCTCTTACATCTTATTTATTAATTAATTCAATTAACAAATATTTCAGAGTGCTTCCTAGCACCATATATTTTGTGAGGCACTCTAATACAGTGGCTATCAAAAAGACAGAATCTCTGCCCATAAAATTATGTTCTGAGGGAGGAAGTAAACATATAAATAAAATTATACCTAATTATAAGTGCTATAAAGGAAAAGCAATTGACTATAAGATATTCTGTAACATAAGGTGAAGAGGGGCAAAACAAAATAGACTGATCTAGGATGGATTTTATGAAGATCTGAAGGGGCTACCTTTAAACAGTGACCTGAAGAATGAGAAGGCACCAGATAAACATATGCAAATAAGGCAGGGGAGGGAATTAGCAATGGGTCAGGCTGAGGCAAGAGTATGTGCACAGATTTGAAGACCTTAAAGAAGTCTTGGAAATGGCAGCATGACATTGACTTAGAGAGATAGCCAAGGACATTGTAAGTCATATTAAGGAGCCTAGTTTTTTTCTTTCCTCAAGAGCCCTGAGAAAAAATTGGGGCTTTAATTAAAACTCACTGATGACTAATGATTTTGAACACTTTCTCATGTACTTATTGGTCATTCACATATATTCTTTTGTTAAGTACATGTTTGAAATTTCCGGTTTTTATTTTTTGTCATTTCATTGTTGATTTGTAAGAGTTCTGCCTGTATTCTAAGTCTTTTGATGAATTAATGTATTTTGAATATTCTTTCCCATTCCCATTTACAAATTCATTTTCTTAATAATGTATTTTGAAGAGCAAACATTTTTTATTTTAATTATATTCAACTTATCAATTTTATATTTTGTAGTTAGTGAATTTTGTCCTGTTGTGTCCAGAGTTGGTTCCTTCCAGGGGATTCTTGGTCTCGCTGACTTCAAGAATGAAGCCGCAGACCCTCGCAGTGAGTGTTACAGTTCTTAAAGATGGTGTGTCCGGAATTTTTTCCTTCAGATGTTCAGATGTGTCTGGAGTTTCTTCCTTCTGGTGGGTTCACGGTCTTGCTGGCTTCAGGAGTGAAGCCACAGAACTTAGCAGTGAGTGTCACAGCTCTTAAAGATGGCGTGTCTGGAGTTGTTCATTCCTCTCGGTGGATTCCTGGTCTCACTGACTTCAGCAGTGAAGCTGCATACCTTCGGAGTGAGTGTTACAGCTCTTAAAGGTGGCAAAGACACAAAGAGTGAGCAGCAGCAAGATTTATTGCAAAGAGCGAAAGAACAAAGCTTCCACAGTGTGGAAGGCGACCCCAGTGGGTTGCCACTGCTGGCTCGGGTGGCCCGCTTTTATTCTCTTATTTGGCCCACCCACATCCTGCTGATTGGTCCATTTTGCAGAGTGCTGATTGGTGCATTTACAAACCTTTAGCTAGACAGAGAGTGCTGATTGGTGCATTTACAATCCTTTAGCTAGAGAGAAAAGTTCTCCAAGTCCCCTACCTGACCCAGAAGCCCAGCTGGCTTCACCTCTCACTGTCACAGAAACCCATAACTACACTGACATCAAAAATATATTCTCCATTTGCTTTGTTCTAAGTAGATTTGTATTCTAGATTTTATGTTTATATCTATGTTCCACCTAAAATTAATTTTTATGTGTGGGGTGAGGTAGAGCTCAATAATTTGTTCCTTTTTCTCTGCACTCCTATTTTCCATGATGGTGTTACCTTTTGTTAAATTTCTTGTGTTAAAGAACTTCTCAGAGTGGAGGCAAGATGGCCAAATAGGAACGGCTCCAGTCTAGAGCTCCCAGCATGAGCGATGCAGAAGATGGGTGATTTCTGCATCTCCAACTGAGGTACCAGGCTCATCTCGCTGGGGAGTGTCAGAAAGTGGGTGCAGGACAGTGGGTGCAGCTCACCCAGCAAGAGCCAAAGCAGAGTGAGGCATCGCCTCACCCAGGAAGCACAAGTGGTCAGGGAATTCCCTTCCCTAGTCAAAGAAAGGGGTGACAGATGGCACCTGGAAAATCGGGTCACTCCCACCCTAATACTGCACTTTTCCAATGGTCTTAGCAAATGGCACAACAGGAGATTATATCCTGTGACTGGCTCAGAGGGTCCTATGCCCATGGAGCCTCGCTCATTGCCAGCACAACAGTCTGAGATCAAACTGCAATGTGGCAGCAAGGCTGGGGGAGGGGTGCTCACCATTGCCAAGGCTTGAGTAGGTAAACAAAGTGGCCAGGAAGCTTGAACTGGGTGGAGCCCACCTCAG
Source organism: Symphalangus syndactylus (assembly GCF_028878055.3). NCBI lineage: Eukaryota > Metazoa > Chordata > Mammalia > Primates > Hylobatidae > Symphalangus > Symphalangus syndactylus. Next base: position 42,152,203 of record NC_072429.2, read on the forward strand.
CTCAAGGAGGCCTGCCTGCCTCTGTTGACTCCACCTCTGAGGGCAGGGCGTAGCCAAACAAAAGGCAGCAGAATCGTCTGCAGACGTAAATGTCACTGTCTGACAGCTTTGAAGAGAGTAGTGGTTCCCCCAGCATGCAGCTGAAGATCTGAGAAAGGACAGACTGCCTCCTCAAGTGGGTCTCTGACCCCCGAGTACCCTAATTGGGAGGCACCCCCTAGTAGGGGCAGACTGACACCTCACAGGGCCGGGTACTCCTCTGAGACAAAACTTCCAGAGGAACGATCAGGCAGCAACATTTGCTGCTCACCAGTATCTGCTGTTCTACAGCCTCCGCTGCTGATACCCAGGCAAACAGGGTCTGGAGTGGACCTGCAGCAAACTCCAACAGACCTGCAGCTGAGGTTCCTGACTGTTAGAAGGAAAACTAACAAATGGAAAGGACATCCACACCAAAACCCCATCTGTACGTCACCATCATCAAAGACCAAAGGTAGATAAAACCACAAAGATGGGGAAAAAACTTAGCAGAAAAACTGGAAACTCTAAAAATCAGAGCACCTCTCCTCCTCCAAAGGAACACAGCCCTCACCAGCAACAGAACAAAGCTGGATGGAGAATGACTTTGATGAATTGAGAGAAGAAGGCTTCAGATGAACAAACTACTCTGAGCTAAAAGAGGAAGTTCCAACCCATGGTAAAGAAGTTAAAAACCTTGAAAAACAATTAGATGAATGGCTAACTAGAATAACCAATGCAGAGAAGTCCTTAAAGGACCTGATGGAGCTGAAAACCAAGGCATGAGAACTACGTGACAAATGCACAAGCCTCAGTAACCAATGCGATCAACTGAGTGAAAGGGTATCAGTGATGGAAGATCAAATGAATGAAATGAAGTGAGAAGACAAGTTTAGAGAAAAAAGAATAAAAAGAAATCAACAAAGCCTCCAAGAAAGATGGGACTATGTGAAAAGACCAAATCTATGTCTGATTGGTGTACCTGAAAGTGACGGAGAGAATGGAACCAAGTTGGAAAACACTCTGCAGGATATTATACAGGAGAACTTCCCCAATCTAGCAAGGCCAGCCAACATTCAATTTCAGAAAATACAGAGAATGCCACAAAGATAGTCCTCGAGAAGAGCAACTCCAAGACACATAATTGTCAGATTCACCAAAGTCGAAATGAAGGAAAAAATGTTAAGGGCAGCCAGAGAGAAAGGTCGGGTTACCCACAAAGGGAAGCCCATCAGACTAACAGCTGATCTCTTGGCAGAAACTTTATAAGCCAGAAGAGAGTGGGGGCCAATATTCAACATTTTTAAAGAAAAGAATTTTCAACCCAGAATTTCATATACAGCCAAACTAAGCTTCATAAGTGAAGGAGAAATAAAATTCTTTACAGACAAGCAAATGCTGAGAGATTCTTTCACCACCAGGCCTGCCCTAAAAGAGCTCCTGAAGGAAGCACTAAACATGGAAAGGAACAACCGGTACCAGCCATTGCAAAAAACATGCAAAATTGTAAAGACCATCCAGGCTAGGAAGAAACTGCATCAACTAACGAGCAAAATAACCAACTAACATCATAATGACAGGATCAAATTCACACATAACAATATTAACCTTAAATGTAAATGGGCTAAATGCTCCAATTAAAAGACACAGACTAGCAAACTGGATAAAGACTCAAGACCCATCAGTGTGCTGTATTCAGGAAACCATCTCACGTGCAGAGACACACATAGGCTCAAAATAAAGGAATGGAGGAAGATCTACCAAGTAAATGGAAAACAAGAAAAAGCAGGAGTTGCAATCCTAGTCTGGGGTAAAACAGACTTTAAACCAACAAAGATCAAAAGAGACAAAGAAGGCCATTACATGTTGGTAAAGGGATCAATTCAACAAGAAGAGCTAACTATCCTAAGTATATACGCACCCAATATACAAGCAGCCAGATTCATAAAGCAAGTCCTTAGTGACCTACAAAGAGACTTAGACTCCCACACAATAATAATGGAAGACTTTAACAACCCACTGTCAACATTAGACAGATCAATGAGACAGAAAGTTAACAAGGATATCCAGGGATTAAACTCAGCTCTGCACCAAGCGGACCTAATAGACATCTACAGAACTCTCCACCTCAAATCAACAGAATATGCATTCTTCTCAGTACCAACTGCACTTATTCCAAAATTGACCACATAGTTGGAAGTAAAGCACTCCTCAGCAAATGTAAAGGAAGAGAAATTATAACAAACTGTCTCTCAGACCATAGTGCAATCAAACTAGAACTCAGGATTAAGAAACTCACTTGAAACAGCACAACTACATAGAAACTGAACAACCTGCTCCTGAATGACTACTGGGTAAATAGCGAAATGAAGGCAGAAATAAAGATGTTCTTTGAAGCCAATGAGAAAAAAGACACAACATACCAGAATCTCTGGGACACATTCAAAGCAGTGTGCAGAGGGAAATTTATAGCACTAAATGCCCACAAGAGAAAGCAGGAAAGATCTAAAATTGACACCCTAACATCACAATTAGAAGAACTAGAGAAGCAAGAGCAAACACATTCAAAAGCTAGCAGAGGGCAAGAAATAACTAAGATCAGAGCAGAACTGAAGGAGATAGAGACACAAAAAACCCTTCAAAAAGTTAATGAATCCAGGAGCTGGTTTTTTGAAAAGATCAACAAAATTGGTAGACCACTAGCAATACTAATAAGGAAGAAAAGAGAGAAGAATCAAATAGATGCAATAAAAAATGATAAAGGGGATATCACCACTGATCCCACAGAAATACAAACTACCATCAGAGGATACTGTAAACACCTCTACGAAAATAAACTAGAAAATCTAGAATAAATAGATAAATTCCTCGACACATACACCCTCCCAAGACTAAACCAGGAAGAAGTTGAATCTCTGAATAGACCAGTAACAGGCTCTGAAATTGAGGCAATAATTAATAGCTTACCAACCAAAAAAAGTCCAGGACCAGATGGATTCACAGCCGAATTCTACCAGAGGTACAAGGAGGAGCTGGTGCCATTCCTTCTAAAATTATTCCAATCAATAGAAAAAGAGGGAATCCTCCCCAACTCATTATATGAGGCCAGCATCATCCTGATACCAAAGTCTGGCAGAGACATGACAAAAAAAGAGAAATTTAGACCAATATCTCTGATGAAGAGCGATGCAAAAATCCTCAATAAAATACTGGCAAACCAAATCCAGTAGCACATCAAAAAGTTTATCCACCATGATCGAGTGGGCTTCATCCCTGGGAAGCAAGGCTGGTTCAACATATGCAAATCAATAAACTTAATCCAGCATATAAACAGAACCAAAGATAAAAACCACATGATTATCTCAATAGATGCAGAAAAGGCCTTTGACAAAATTCAACAGCCCTTCATGCTAAAAACTCTCAATAAATTGGGTATTGATGGGACATATCTCAAAATAAAAAGAGCTATCTATGACAAACCCACAGCCAATATCGTACTGAATGGGCAAAAACTGGAAGCATTTCCTTTGAAAACTGGCACAAGACAGGGATGCCCTCTCTCACCACTCCTATTCAACATAGTGTTGGAATTTCTGGCCAGGGCAATCAGGCAGGAGAAGGAAATAAAGGGTATTCAATTAGGAAGTTCATATGGAACCAAAAAAGAGCCCACATTGACAAGTCAATCCTAAGCCAAAAGAACAAAGCTGGAGGCATCATGCTACCTGACTTCAAACTATACTACAATGCTACAGTACCCAAAACAGCATGGTACTGGTACCAAAACACAGATATAGATCAATGGAACAGAACAGAGCCCTCAGAAATAATGCCGCATATCTACAACCATCTGATCTTTGACAAAGCTGACAAAAACAAGAAATGGGAAAGGATTCCTTATTTAATAAATGGTGTTGGGAATACTGGCTAGCCATATGTAGAAAGCTGAAACTGGATCCTTTCCTTACACCTTATACAAAAATTAATTCAAGATGGATTAAAGACTTAAATGTTAGACCTGAAACCATAAAAACCCTAGAAGAAAACCTAGGCAATACCATTCAGGACATAGGCATGGGCAAGGACTTCATGTCTAAAACAACAAAAGCAATGACAACAAAAGCCAAAATTGACAAATGGGATCTAATTAAACTAAAGAGCTTCTGCACAGCAAAAGAAACTACCATCAGAGTGAACAGGCAACCTACAGAATGGGAGAAAATTTTTGCAACCTACTCATCTAACAAAGGGCTAATATCCAGAATCTACCATGAACTCAAACAAATTTTCAAGAAAAAAGCAAACAACCCCATCAAAAAGTGGGTGAAGGATATGAACAAACATTTCCCAGAAGAAGACATTTATGCAGCCAAAAGACACATGAAAAAATGCTCATCATCACTGGCCATCAGAGAAATGCAAATCAAAACCACAATGAGATACCATCTCACACCAGTTATAATGGCCATCATTAAAAAGTCAGGAAACAAGAGGTGCTGGAGAGGATGTGGAGAAATAGGAACACTTTTACACTGTTGGTGGGACTGTAAACTAGTTCAACCATTGTGGAAGTCAGTGTGGCGATTCCTCAGGGATCTAGAACTAGAAATACCATTTGACCCAGCAATCCCATTACTGGGTATATAGCCAAAGGAATATAAATCATGCTGCTATAAAGACACATGCACGAGTTAATGGGTGCAGCACACCAACATGCCACATGTATACATATGTAACAACCCTGCACATTGTGCACATGTACCCAAAAACTGAAAGTATAAAATAAAAAATTCTCAGACCGCATTGAATTGACTTGGCACCTTGGTGAAAAAAAATCCATATGTATTTGTGGTAAGAACAATTTTTATTTGCCAATTTCAAAATAATTAACCACAATAAAATAAAATAAAATGAAATAAAATAAATGAGTGATATCTTCAAAACTAAAAATCAACTACATAGATGTCATCCTCTTTCTGTTACTTTAATCTATTTGCCTTTCTTTATGCCAGTAACATGCTGCATTAATTAACAGCTTTATAAGTCTTGAAATCAGGTAGTATAAGTTCTCCAATTCCTCTCTTCTTCTGTGAGATTGTGCAGGCTATTCTACATATTCCTATATACATCTTTTTTTTTTTTTTTTTTTTTTTTTTTTTTTTTTTTTTTTTTTTTTGAGACGGAGTCTCGCTCTGTCGCCCAGGCTGGAGTGCAGTGGCGCAATCTCGGCTCACTGCAAGCTCCGCCTCCCGGGTTCACACCATTCTCCTGCCTCAGCCTCTCCGAGTAGCTGGGACTACAGGCGCCCGCCACCGCGCCCAGCTAATTTTTTGTATTTTTAGTAGAGACGGGGTTTCACCGTGGTCTCGATCTCCTGACCTCGTGATCCGCCCGCCTCGGCCTCCCAAAGTGCTGGGATTACAAGCGTGAGCCACCACGCCCGGCCTCCTATATACATCTTACAGTCAGCTGATCAATTTCTAAATATAAAGCTTGCTGGAATTTGGATTGGGATTAAATTGATACCATAGTTCAATTTGGGAACAATTATCATTTTAGCAGCATAGAGTCTTTCAATCTATGAGCAGAGTATGTCTAATTATTTTTCCTTTTTAATTTCTCTCAATAATTTATTATAGTCTTGTACATATTATATGTATTTAAAGTTGTATAGTTTTGTGATTTTATCACGAAAGTTCTTTTATTCATTTTCCAATTGTTCAATGTTAGTATTTTGAATTTCTATGTATTAACTCTGTATTAATGACTGCTAAAGTCACTATTATGAGTGCTAGAATTTTTACATACATTCCATAGGAGTTTCTATGTGCACAATCATGTCAGCTGAGAATAATGAGAGGTTTGTTTTTCTTCTCTAACCTTTATAACTTTTATTTATTTTGCTTGTCTTTTTACACTAAGACTTCCAGGCAATATTGCATAGCAGCTATCAGATTTTATCTTCTTGCTTTGTCCAAAGTCTTAGAGAAAAATCACTCAAATTTTGTCATTAAATATAATGATAATTGGATTTTTTTCATTGATATCCTTTATTTTATTGAGAAAATTTCCTTTTTGGTATATTTTAGTTTGCTAGATATTTTTAACATGAATTGGTATTAGGTTTTGTCAAATGTTTTACCTGCATCTATTGAGATATTCATATGATTTTATCTTTCATTATGTTAATGTGATAAATTGCATGCATTACTTTTTAAATTATAGAACAAACAAAAAAGTCTGTGTTCCTGACAAAAATGCCATTTGGTCGTGATACTTTTAATATATTGCTGCATTTCATTGATTAACACGTTTCTAAGGATATTAGGAAGTTTTGTTATTGTTACTGTTTTTGTTGTTTTTGAATTGAATTACTGTACAAAATAAAGAAAATCTTTGTTTTCTGTATCATCTTGCATCAGTTTTGTTAAGTGTGTTTGTCAAAAATTTGTCTCTTTCATCCTAGTTGTCAATTATTCACATGAAGTTGTTCATAATATCCCTTATACTTTAGTATTTGTAGAATATAAGCATTTAAAGTAACAAATGTTTCTTAAATCGTATCAAATATATTTTGATATGTTGTGTTTTATTTATCATTCAGTTTAAAATATTTTCTATTTTTCCTATGATTTATTTTGTGATTCATGTGTTATTTCAAGGATCTTCTTGAATTTTCAAATAATTGAGAATTTTCTATCCTACTAGAATTGATTTTGAATTTATTATTTTTATGGCCTGAAACATAATCTTTATGATTTAAATCATTTGCAATTTGCTGAAATTTAATTTGTGGCCCATGATGTAACCCATCTTGAATGTGCATTTGAAAATAAAAAGTGAATTCTACAGTTCTGGAATGCAGTGCTTAAATACATTAAAAAGATCAAATTAGTCGATAGTGTTTAAAAAATATTTTATTCTATATTGATTTGTTAATCTACAAGTGGATCAATTATTTAAAAACATGGATAAAACCTTTAATATGATTATGGGTTTCTACAGTTCTCCTTTTATTTCTGTCAAGTTTTTCTTCAGATTACATGCAAAAATATTTAGAATTCATACATCTTCTTGATAAAAAAGACCCATGTGTCATTATAAAGTTTCCTTCTTATGGTAATCCTTTTTTAAAGTATACATTAGTATAGCCACACCATATTTCTCATGATTAGTGTTTCCTTGGCCTCTTTTCCCACTCTTTTCCATTCAAGCTGTCTGTGTCTTTATATAAAATATATGCTCCTTGTAAAAGCATATAACTTGGTCTTACTTTCTCATCTATTCTTAACCTATTTTATTTTATTTTGCTTAACATTTCATTCTTTTTTTATTGACAAAAAAGGCTAAATGGCTACATCAAGCAAATTAACGTGTGCATTACATCATATATTTATCATTTTTGTGTGATTAGAATGCAAAATCTCTTAGCAATTTTCAAGTACACAATATATTGTTATGAACTGAAGATCTATTGCACATGTTGGTAACCGCCACTTTAACAGGAAATTTAGACCATTTATAATTAGTATAAGTTTTATGTGGCCGGGCTTAAGCAGAGAACTTTGGAACTTGTTTTCTATTTTCCCCACTCTCTGTTTCTTCTTTCTTTACCTTCTTTTGTGTGAATTGTGTATTTTTTATAAAAACTCATATTTTTATTGGTTTTTCACTACATATTTTTAGCAGTTACTCTAGAGATGATAATATACATCTTTAATTTATATCAGTCTATATTCATATAACATTTTTCTACTTAATGAAAATTGAATGAGTCTTATAACAATATGTAATAGTTCTATTTATCTACCTCCTACCCTTTTTGCTCTGTTGTCATACATTTTACTGTTACATACACTACAATTTCTATGATATACTTTTATAAATTTTGTTTGAATTAGTCAATAATAATTAGAATAAATGTTTTAAACTAGTATACTAAAATTAGAGAAAAATTCATTTATTTACTTCTAAATTTTTCCTCATTACTATTTCTTATTCCCTCTTGCAGATCTAAGATTCTATTTAGTATCAACCCTACAGCCTAATGAATTTTATTTCAGCATTTTATGTAATACAGGACTATTGTAGATGAATTATCTCAGTTTTATTTATTTTTTTTAGTCAGACATGTCTATTTGTTTTTTATCCTTTAAAAATGTCATTCCATTAACCTCAGACCTTTATTTTGCTGATGAAAAGTCAGCCATAATTCTTATCACTGTCCTCCTGTATGTAATGTTTCTTCCTTAAATGGCTTTAAAAATATATATTGCTTTTTATACTTAGTTTTAAGCACTTCCATTATATTGTGTCTAGATATAGGTTGATTATTTGAATGCTTTTGTATTTGGTCTACCTGATGTTCGTTGAGCCCTAAGATAATTATTATTTTATCAATTTGAAAGATATGTTGTGGCTGTGTTTTTAAGTACTTTTTTTGTACCATTTTCTCTCCCCTTTCTTGATAGTATTCTATTATATGTATGTTATTTGGCTGGTGTTGCCTCACTGGCATCATTCTTTTTTTGTTCACTTTTTTTTTTCTCTTTCTGCTTCTGTTTAGGTAAACTTTAAGCTTACTGATTTTTTTCTACTATGTCCCATCATCTGTCAAGATTATCAAATTCTTCATTTTTCCTATCAAGTATTTATTTTGTTATTTTAATTTGGCATCTTTTTTAGAGCTTATTACTCTGGTAAAATTCTTGATTTATTTGCAGATTTTGTCCACTTTATCCACTATATTTATTAACGTAATTGTCATCGTTATGTTAAAATCCCTGTCTGTAATTATCATTAGCTAAATTATTTCTCTGTTGGTTCTTTTGACGTTTTTCTTTCTTCAAGTTTTACATTTTCTTGTTTCTTCCATATTTTTAAACAAAAATTTAATGCTGCTTATTATGTGTCAAGGAACAATAGAAATGAGGTAAATAAGATTACATTCAGAAAAGAAGGACATGCTCTTTCTTTTACCCGGTTGCTAACTTGTGATTTATCTGTGTCTGGTTTTTATTATAGCTTTACTAAGATTCAGTTCCCCACTGGATTCAATTTTTTTTTCTTCCAGGGAAGAATTAGGACTTTACTTTCAACAGGGATTGAGATATAAGTGCTGATGACTTTCCAGAAATCTTCACATATTACAAATCATCTTCTAGCTTTTTTGGTTGGTATGGAGTTCTCTGTGCTCTCTAGCCCTGCACCCAGATTTATGCACCTGGACAAACCTGGCTCCTCTTCTTTGTGCTTGAACTTTAGCAACTATTGCCTTGCACATGATGAGGTGCAGTGTACTGCAGGGTCACCTTTCAATTTAGCTCAAGAGTAGTAGGAAAGAGTTCAGCAGAGAATGTTCAGTGATTCCTGGCAACTGTTCAGAGAGTTTTTACAATGACCATTTCCTCTCTTTATGGGTAAATGAAAATGCAGGAGATGTTTTACACATTCTAAAGTCCACATAATATATTTAACATCTAAGATAGTAAGTGCTTTGTGATCAGTAGACACTCTGCATGTCTTTATTTATTTTAGTTGAATGCTAATGTAACTGGGACTGACAAACAGAAAACCATCAGTTTTTCAGATCACATCAATTTGCACTATATAAAAATTAGAGAAGTACAAACAGGCAATTCATTGAGCAACAAAGCACAATTGAATGCACACATCCCATCTTCTCCCCAGTATAAAAGTTATTTTTATATTTTAAAATAAATAAAAACAAAGTATCAAGTATTTCCTGGGGACTGAGGCTAGAAACACCTATACACAGTATATTCCATTACATGCATTCTTCATTTTAATATTGTGATAGAGGTCAACAGGTTAATTAAAACATAAGATATACTGATGTAAGCATCAGTGAAGTCTGATGATTTTATAACTTCACTAACTCTTGATCTTTTGCATTTCAGAAAAATATACCTCACTATACTTCTCATGTCACTTCTTAATAGATACATGAAATTCACCTTGAATTCTCTAAAAACAATATTATAACAAAAGATTATTATTCTCATTTCTTTTTAAAGAGTAGTTATTACAATTTGAAATGTATAAGAATTATGAAGGGATAATGCTAAAATGAAGATTCCTAAGTGTCCATCCCAAGAAATATTGATTCAGAAGTTTACAGATGAGGCTCAGTATATTAGTTAGGGTTCTCGAGAGAGACAGAACTAATACGACAGATGAAGGGGAGTTTATTAAGGAGTAGTGACTCACACGATCACAAGGTGAAGTCCCACAGTAGGTCATCTGTAAGCTGAGAAGCAAGGAAGCCAGTCCAAGTCCCAAAACCTCAAAAGTAGAGAAGCCAACAGTGCAGCCTTCAGTCTGTGCCTAAAGACCTGAGAGCCCCTGGCAAATCACTGGAGTAAGTCCAAGAGTCCAAAAGATGAAGAACTTGAAGTCCAATGTTTGAGGGCAGGAAGCATCCAGCACATGAGAAAGACGAAGACCAGAAGACTCAGCCAGTCTAGTCCTCCCATGTTACTCTGCCTGCTTTTATCCTAGCTGTGTTAATTAGATGGTGCCTACCCAGACTGAGGGTGGGTCTGCCTCTCCCAGTCCACTGACTCAAATGTTGATCTCCTTTAGCAACACCCTCGAAGACACACCAAGGAACAGTATTTTTCATCCTTCAATCCAATCAAATTGGCACTCAATATTAACCATCACAATCAGTATCTGGATGTAAAAAGTGAGGCAAGCTCTACTTAAAATGTTGCTTTCTAATAAAGCCCCAAATTTTAATCAGATTCATTACAACCTGATAAGGACATGTCCTGGCCCTTCTCTTGCTGGTAACTTCTGACACTACTGAGTCCTCATTGCTTCAACATCAACTACACTGACTGTCATTTAGTTTCTATAAAACTGCACATTTCAGGCTGAGGCAGGTGGATCACAAGGTCAAGAGATCGAGACCATCTTGGCCAACATGGTGAAACCCTGCCTCTACTAAAAATACAAAAAAATTAGCCGGGTGTGGTGGCAGGTGCCTGTAGTCCCAGTGACTCGGGGGGCTGAGGCAGGAGAATCACTTGAACCTGGGAAGGAGAGGTTGCAGTGAGCTGAGACTGCACCACTGCACTCCAGCCTGGAGACAGAGCGAGACTCCATCAAAAAAAAAAAAAAAAAAAACCCTGCACATTTCTTCCTATCTTTATAACATCATATAAGCTGTTTCCTCTGCCTGAAACCCCCCATTTTTTTTTTCGTCAGGTCAACTCTTTCTTATCCTTAGATCTCAACTTAAATGGTTCCCTAATGCATACATTATATGAGGTAGGTTTAATTTCTCTGAGTCACCCTCCCACTCCAATTAGATATATGTTTTAAAACTTGCATTTCTTCACAGCCATTTACACAGTTATAATTATTTACTTACTTTGGTAAACACTGGTTAAATCACTGCCTTTTCCAGTATCAGTATAAGCTCAGCGTAGACATTGGCATTGATGGTTATGCTTAACAACATACATAGTGACTATCTCAGTGCTTGGCACAAAGCAGACATTTTATAAGTACCTATGGACTGACTGATTTCATGTATGCAAAAAGAGACAATTTCAATCATTAACTCTGTGCCCTTCCATATTACTTCACTGCTGTTATGTTCAGTTCTCATTTCTCTTCTTCTTCTTGAGACAGACTCTCCTAGATTTTTCTCCGTCTACATGGAGAAAAATCTCCATCTTTGGGTGCTGTCCTGTTATCTCTAATAACCTCTCCTCCTGACCACAGTGGATTGCTCAAAGCAAAGGCAATTATAGTTCTTGTACAAAAGTTTTAGAAATAAGCTCAAGAAAGAGAAGCAGTCTCTCCTTGGTTAATTGATCTAATAGATAAATAGGAAATTAATCTAATAGATAAAACACACAGGCTGCTGAACTGTCAGCAGCCATTGTTCATAGTTAACAATTGACAAAGTAGAGAAATTCCATCTCCGGAGGAAAAAGGATGAAGTACACATTCATAGAGGTGTGTGGAAAAATAATCCTGTTTTAAGTCTAGACTGTAGCTATTCTTGAGGTCCAATCTCTTTCCTATATTTGGGCTTCCTAAAGAAATTATCCACATGGAAATCTGACAAGATCTCTCTGGGCAAAAATCAAGGTGTCTGCAGGGCTGCATTCCTTTTTGTGGGCTCTAGGAAAGAATCCAATCCCTCCCTCTTTTCTAGAGGCTCTATGTTTTCCGTGGCTAGTGGCCACTTCCTCCATCCTCAAAACTAGCAATGGTACCCTTCTCTCTAACCTCTGCTGAGAAAGGTTTTTGCTTTCAAGGACTCATGTGATTAGGTTGGGCCCACCCAGATAATCTCCTCATGTCAAGGTCCTTACCCATAATCACATCTGCAAAGTCTCTTTTGCCAGGGAATATATCCGTAAGTTCTGGGAATGAGGACAGGGACATTTTTGGAGAATGATTATTCTGCCCGCCAAATTCAGTGTCCTCGAAACAATTTCCCCTATGTGTATATAAACTAAGTCAGGCTGAATTTCTGTACCAAAAAGAGTCCCCTCCATAACCTCTTATGTGTCCTCTGTCTAGATTAATAGCAGTCAAATTTCTGGGTTGGAAACCCAGAGCTTCCTTCAATGTCTTCTATTCATAGTACACATATCCAGTTATTTACAAAGTCCTGCACAATTTACCCCTAAGATGGCTTGACTTAATCTTCATTTTCCATTTTCATTCTGTTCAGCAATGTTTTAGTTCTGGGGTTAAACCCCTTTTTGCGACAATAATTTACAACCTGGATTCTCTGCCTATAATTTCTTTCTTTCCACAGCCACTCTCCTTGTTGATAATAGAATTATCTTTCACTACTTATCATGTAATCACATAATGTTACAAATTTCCTAATAAAAAACATTTAATAGCCCTGTAAACCTTTAAATCAAATTCAGAAATTCACAAAATGATCAAATTTAACCCAGGGTATATTTCCTTTTATTTTGCCTTCTTTGTTCTCCCCTCCTTCTGAGTTACTTTAAGAAGTTAATGAATATTTATTTATGGCATAAAATGTTTGCTTCATCCATCATTCATTTATCCCTACACTATAATAGGTACTATTAATGGTAGAAAGAAATGAAAGTATAGTCTAGGAAGGTTGATGAAAATGTCATGGTTCAGAAGGGAGAGAAATCTACCATAGAGGAGATTAGCAGGGAATTCTGGATTGGAGGAAGTCCTGATTATGAAACATATATAAATTGTTTTTATTAAAAGGTATTCATTTCTTAATTTTAATAATTATTTAAATGTTTACTATTATTCTATGCTCTGAAGAAACTGTAGTGAATAGCAAAGTTCTTGCTCTCACAGAGGAGAAGATGATAGAGTTCCGGGGGGAATACAGACAATTAACAAGTAAATATGTATACAATTTTGGATAGAAGCATTGAAATAAAGAAAATCAAGCAGGGTAAGAAATTAGAGAGTTTAGGTGAAAGCTGGAAGATCTTTTATTTGGGTTATAGGGACAGTCTCTGAAGAAGTGACATTTAAGAACAGATCTGAATGATAAGAAACTTTCTGCTATGTGAAAACCTAAGGGCACAGAACTTGAACATAGAAACTAGCTGTGCAAAAGAGCATGGCTTGAAAATAAACATGTAGTATTTGAGGACGAGCAAATAAGGCCAGTATGGCAATAATGCAGGAAGCAAAGGAGACAGCCATGAAAAATAATATGAGAGAGAGAAAGATGTGCAAACCTAAAATAAATAACCCTTGTTCACCATGAAATGGGGTTTGGATTGAATTCTATGTGCAATGGAAAGGCATTGGAGAATCTTAATAAGAAAACCCGCAATTTGATGTGCACCTTAAGAAGCTCACTTTAGCTGCTATGGGGGGAATGGATTTTAGGGGAGTAAAGAAAAAAGGAGATACTAGTGAAGGAGCTACAGCAAGAGTCCAGGCAAGAGAGCTGGTGGCTGAGGCAAGGAATGTGGCAGGAGATGTGAGAAATAATTGGATTTGAAACATGTGTCAAGGACTGAGCCGACAGGTGTTCAGGAACAGAGTGTAGCAAAAAAGGAGGGGAAGAGGTCTAAGGATCGAGCCCAGGGTGGCACTCCAATGCTTAATGCTTAAGGCTTAAGAAAAAAGTCAGCAAAGGAAGTTGATAAGGTGGAGTCCTTGAGGGAGCCAGGAGAGGAGACCTGGAAGCCAAACGAAGAAAGAGCTTTAAGAAGAAAGGGATTTGCTATGTCAAACGATGTTGACAGGAAGGACAGGGAAGAGGATAAGTTAAAGATCACTGATAACCTTAATAAGAGCCCTTTTATTATTAGGACAAAAGTCCTATTGGAACAGGTGAAGGAGAAAAGGGGGGTTGAAGCTACTGAGCCAGAAGCTCTTTAAAGGACTTTTGCTGTGAACACAAATAGAAAGGTGAGTTTTTGAAAAATTGATATGAAGATGTTGCATGCCTATAGGATTTGAGATAATAATAATAAGCTTTATTATAATAGGATTGACTATACTGCAAATGTTGATGACATGCCGTATAAATACTAGACTTACTGCATAAGTCTAGTGTTATAGTAGCCAGCACACTGTGTAATTAAAAAGTTAGGCCTACATAGGAATCTTGACCCTGCTTTTGGTAAATGTATGAGCTTAGAAAAGTTAGTTAAGCTCCTTGGACAATTGTTTTCTTATCCATAATATGGGGATAATATTGGACTTTTTTAAGGAATAAATGTGATAATATAGAGAGAATATTTACAGCAGTGCCTAAAACACTCAATAGTTGAGATGAAATGTCATCATTACTATTTAGTGCTTGACTGTTAATATCTTCTACAGTCAGTGATACAGCCCATTAGGATTTTAGCTGCACCAAAGAGAACTGTTTCTGTCTTGACATCCTCCCCCTTTATGTGTCTCTTTTTCCAAGCTAGACCCTAATATTATTTCCCATTTCAAAGCACCACAGGGGATATAGCCAAGGGGATGAAACAGCTGTGTGTCAGGCCACATACAGAAACATAGTGAGTTAATGTCATTTTAAATATAGTTTGCTTATGTGTAAATTAGCTTGCAGATTTTCAAGCTCCCTACCACTAATTACTAAATTAGTAAGAGTTACCCTGCAGGGAAAGCAGCAATAAGGAAGACAAACATGGCATTCTTATGTGACTGTTCATTTGCATCGTTCCTACAACTCTGGCTTGCAGGAAGACAACCCCTGCTTCTCCTAGTTAAATCTAATATGGCACTTACAGTTTTATACAAGAATATTAGGCAACAAATTAGCCCAAAGCTACAATTAATTATAATCCAGAGTCAACCCAAGGGAATAGAGAACTAAAGACATTTCTTAACATTTAGCTCTCCTCTTGGTCCGTGCAACTTGGCAAGATAATTTCCTAACTCAGGACCTGCAGGTTGAAATTTCAGCAGAGAAGCTTTGTTAAGAAAGCTGTGACATGCATGGTTTCTGATATATATAGTCACTTGAAAACAGTTTCTCACTTTAAATCCCAATTCTCACTGACTAACTTCTTGCCTTGAGTGAATCTATTAGTCAGGACAATCTTGTATGCAAGAAAGGGGCAGAAGTCCAATTCAAACAGCTTAAAAAAATATATGGACACAGTTAAAGGGGAGGTTGCAGATAAAAATGCTTTGGGCGTGACTATATCCAAGGGCTGAAAGGATGTTATCAGAAACTGGCCTGTCTCTGTTTCTTGTGTTTTCTTCTGTGTACATCATCTTTACTGTGAGCAGTCTCAGCAGAAAAAAATGTATTTCATTTGTTTATGGCAGCTTGAAAGTGCCCCTAGAATTTAGTCATGTACCCACCCCTACACCAATCACTGTAGCCTGTGTTGTGTTAATGCTGACTGATCAGGCCTGGGTTACAGGCCTAATGCTAAAGACAGGTGGCACCATCTTCCCCTAAACCACACAGAATGCTGTTGGTTTCGTTCCCCCAGGGAAAATCAAGGTTACTATCCTAAGGAAAGAAGTGTGAGTTGAGGAGTGTTAGAGAGGAAAATGCAACAGATGCCCAGTATTGCAAATGATGCAACTGCTTAAAGTTTGTTTCCATGTTTATATATATATATATATAACAACTATTATTATAGTACCTGTTTTAGTCCATTTTATGCTACTATAGCAGAATACTACAGACTGTATTATATATATATAAAAATATCTCTATTATATATATGTGTAATATATATTATATATTATACATAGAGATTATATATATTATATATTACAATAGAGATTATATATATTATATATAGTATATATTATGCATAGAGAGAGCTATTATATATTATATACTATACATCAAGAGATTTTATCTATATATGTATATATATGTATATATACCTCTCTGTAATATATACCCAAGCTGGTAAATATATATATAATATATATATGTATATATATATGTGTATATATGTATATATATAATATATATGTATATATATGTGTATATATGTATATATATATTTATATATATATGTGTGTGTGTGTATATATATATATATACATATATACATACATATATATATATATACACCTCTCTCTAATATATACCCAAGCTGGAATGCAGCAGTGTGAGCATAGCTCATTGCAGCCTTGAATTCCTATGTCACTGGCCTCCATCCCTGCTGGACTGAACAAAGGATGACGAGCATGGGAATAAAGGCAAAGACAAAAGAGTATATTTGGAAGAAGGGGTCAGGGGGCTCCTTTCTTCTAGTGAACAAGGGCCCTGAGCTTTTTCAGCCCTCCATATTTATTAGGTAAAAGAGATAGCAAGAAGGGGGGATGATTGTCGGTCAGCAGTTTGATTTAGAACAGGCTTGCAAGACTGCATTCTTTGAACAATAGGCTCTAGATGTCCCAGTAGATAACTTCAAGGAGCACTGTGCCAGGGAGTGATTGCCTTCAGCAAACCTTCTGGCCACAGGAGCAGATGTGAGTTTGCCCACATCCTGCATTCATGATAAACAGCTGGCTGTTTGATCATATAGCCTCAGTGGAATGCTGAGTTGGTCTCTCAGGCCTTCGACTCCCTATACTCGTAGCCTCAAGCAATCTTCCCACCTCAGTCTTCCATGTAGGTAGGGCTACAGGTTCCTGGTTAATTTATTTTTATTGTTATATATATATATATAGTTTTATATATATATAGTTTTATATATATATATATATATTTGTTTTTTTTGTAGAGGTGAGGCCTCTGTATGCTGCTCAGACTGTATGAAACTCCTGGCTTCAAGTGATACTCCTGCCTCAGCCTCTCAAAGTGCTGGGATTAAAGACATAAGCCACCAAAACTGGACCCTAACTTATGATGAATAGAAATGTATTTCTAATGGTTCTGGAGCTAGGAAGTTCAAGATCGGGTGCTGGCATCTTGTGAGGGCCTTCTTGCCCATCCTCATATGGTGGAAGGCTGGAGGGCAAAACGAAACAAATGCTGTGTCCCTATATGGCAGAAGACAGTGAACTCATTTCCACACCCTTTTTATAGGAGCATTAATCCACTCATGAGAGCAGAGCCCCCATGAGCTAAGCATCTCCCATCCTCCTAACACAGTTACATTGGGGGATAAGTTTTCAACACATGAATTATGGGGGATCCATTCAGATAAAGGCATTACCTCATGGGATAAGAACATTTGGCAAAAACCAAAGGCTAAATAATTATTATTGCTTCCTCAAAGTTATTATGTGTATGCATTACTATAGACCCTCACAACTGATTTCATGTTATCATTTCATATGTAATTACACACACATTGTATGTTATAAATAAATTATTTTATCCTGTTTAGCAGGTGGTTCTTTGAGCATATGAAAGTAAATATTTCTCAAAGGCACACATCGTATTGCAAACACGGTTAGTGTTAGCCTTCCAGTCACCCACACTCAAAATATCCAGCCTCTTCTTAGAGGAGTAAGGAGAATTTGGTTGGATTTAGGAAGGTCAAACACCAGGAACCTTCACCTATAAAACTCGTAATGATAAACCTCATATAAGATCAAGCATAAATACAATTGGTAACCCTGGTCAGTCATTCAGTTGAGGTTATTTTATCTTACAAACTTTAACAAATTATCACAAGGTGTACTTAGGCCAATAACCTGTCTTAGTTTTTGACCATGTCATTTTGTAGTCTTTCCTAAATGTCATTTTAAACTTACATATTGTACCTACCAGGCTAAGTAATTCTATTAATAGATTAGAAAATATTATACATCCTCTTTTGATCTTAAATGTTTGGTAGGTCCTATGTATACACAAAAAGTAGACCTACCTGAAGAAGATTTTCTCTGTACCAATTGGTATCTTATTGTTTGAAAAGAGCAGAAAATAAACTCATACTGGTTTTAATAATAAAGGAAATGCATTGACACATTTAGCTGGATAATCCAGAGGTAAGGTGAGAGATTAAGGATCAGATTGAATAGGTTCCTATCTCATTTCTCTGCAAATAATTCAGCAGCTCTCTCCTCAATTTTTTCACTTTCTCATCTGACTGGCTTTTCTGTGGTAGAAAGATGCTTATGTAAGTTTTGGATCTCACATCCACATATTCACTATCCAGAGGAAGAGAGAGTAAAGTGCTCCAACGATGTAGAGAGTAAAAACAAGCTTTATTGTTAGAATTGTCATGCATAAACCATGAACAAACATATCTTTGGGTATCCCTGGCCTGAAAAGAGCCATATATCCATCTCAGATGGAAGGCATGGGCAGATGGGCTTCAGCAATTTAGAACCAATCTGTGATGGTGTCCCGGAAGAATACAAGCCAACTAGAGATGGGATCAATACCTACGTTAAAATCATGGCACTGTTACTAGAAAAAGAGAGGAGATTGGATGGTATTCATCTCAAAACAAAAAACTTTTCACTAAAAACCTCGAAGAAAAAATGTGTATCTCCAACCCACATGACAACTCAACTATTACTAAAATGTTATACATACTTTTCTATGGTTTACAAGTCAATTTTACAGGCATCTTCTCATTTAATTATTTTATTTTTAATTATTTTAAATTTACATACAAAACACTTCTCTTTTAGGTGGTGTACTATTCTACTTGATGTAGCACATGCAGAGACTCATGTAACCACCACCTTGAGCAAGGTTCAGAGCAAGCCTATCTCTGCAAAACATTCCCTTGGGTTGGCATTTTCCTGACAAACCCTCCTTTCACTCTTCACCTCTGGCAATTGCCAGTCTTTTCTCCATGCAATAGTTTTGCTTTATTTATAATGTCATATAAAAGAAATCAATATACAGCATTTTGAGACTGTTGGGGTTTTTGGGGTTTTTTGGGTTTTTTTCATTCAGCAAAATTCATTAAAGACGTATCCACATCGTTGCTTGTATTACTGGTTTATTTCTAATTTCTAAGTAATATCCAACTGAAGGAAGTTGTTTTCAGTTTTTAGAGATTAGGAATAATGATGCCATAAACATGCTTTTGTATAAGCATGTGTTTTCATTTCTCTAGAAGTGGGATTGCTAGATTCTATGATAAGTATATGTGTAACTTTATATAAGAACCCGCCAAACTATTTTCCAATGTGGGCATACTATTTGGCATTTCCACCAGCACTTTATAAGATTTCCAGTTACTCTACTTCCCAGTCAAAACATTATATTGTCCCCTTTTATAGCTATTATTATTGTTGTACATTTTAGACAGTTTAATAGGTATCTAGTGGTAACTCATTGTGATATCTGTTTGCATTTCCTTAATAACATTGAACATGTTTCATGTGCTAATTTGCCATGCTAATTTTCTTTTGTGAAATGACTGCTCACACTTTTGGATCCCTTTTTAAAAAATTGTTGTTTAATTTTTTCTACAGTGTGCTTACAAGATTTGGTTAAATGTATGATGTGCAAATATCTTCTCACAATCTGTGATCTGTCTTTTCATCCTTTAAGCATTGTCTTTTGCAGATAAAACGATTTAAATTTGATTAAATTCAATTTGTTAATTTTTATCTCATAGACAACGATTTTTATATTATATCTAAGAACACTTTGCTTAATCCAGTGTCACCAAGACTTCTGTTAATTATTTTATAGTTTTCGGTTTTACATCTAAGTCTATAATCAATTTCTTGTTTTCTTTTAATAATTTAATAATATCAAAATTTAAATTAATAATTTTAGGGTACAAAATTGAGTGAAATTTGTTATATTCACAATGTTGTGCAACTATCACATATATCTAGTTTCAAAACATTTCTACCATTTCAAAGTAAAATTCCTTACTCATTAAGCAATTTCTTCCCATTCCCCTCTCCCTCTAGGACTTGGCAAGCATCAGTCTGCATTCTATCACTATAAATCTATCTATTCTGTATGTTTCTTATAATTGTAATCATACAATATGTGACATTTTGTGTTCAGCTTCTTTTATTTAGCATATTGTGTTGCAAGTTTATTTATATTGCAGCATGCATCAGTACTCTACTCCTTTTTATGGTTGAATAATTCCATTGTTTTTATATACCACAATGTGTTTATCCATTCACCCAGTGATAAACATTTGGGCTGTTTTTTTTACCTTTTATTTATAATGAATATTGTTACTAAAAACATGCATGCACATGTACTTATGTCAGTAATTGCTTTTAATTATTTTGGATATACAGCTAGGGATGGAATCCCTGAGCCATATGGTAATTCTATGCTTAACTTTTTGAGAAACTGCCAAACTGTTTTACACATTGGTTGAACCACTTTACATTATCACCAGTAACACACAAGTGTTTCAATATCTCTGTATCTTTGCCAACACTTATTTTTGTGTGTTTTGATAGTAGTCCTTCTAATGTATGTGAAGTGATATCTCATTGTGATTTTGATTTACACTTCCCTGATGACTAATGATGTTGAACATCTTTTCATGTGCTTGTTCACCATTTGTATATCTTCTTTGGAGAAATGCCTATTAAATTCCTTTGCTCATTTTTTTAAATGAATTGTTTATCTTTTTGTTGTTGAATTGTGAGTTATTTTATATTCTAAACACTAGAACTCTATCAGAGATATGATGTGCAAATACTTTTCTCACTTGGAAGGCTGTCTTCACTTTCTTGATAATCCTTTGATATACAATTTTTTTTAATTTTGATGTAGTCAAATTTATCTATTTTTTCTCTTGTTGCTTGTGTTTTTGATGTCTTTAAAATCCATTATCAAATCCAAAGCCATGAAGATTTTTCTCTATATTTTCTTCTAAGAGTTTCATGGCATTAGCTGTTATCTGAGATAACAATCATTTTGAGTTAATTTTTGTATATGGTGTGAGGTAGGAGTCTAAGTTTATTCTTTTGCATGTGAATATCCTTTCATCTTAACATCTTTTGTTGAAGAAATTATCCTTTCTCCATTGCATGGTCTTGGCTCCTTTATCAAAAATCAGTTCACCAAAAGATATGAATTTATTTCTGGACCCTCAAATCTATTTTATGCATCAGTGTGTCTATCCTTGTGTCAGTATCTGTCTTGGTTACTGTAGCTTTGTGGTAAGTTTTGAAACCAGGAATTGTAAGTTCTTCAACTTTGTTCTTCTTTTTCAAGATTGTTTTGGCTATTTGAAGCCTCTTGTAATTACAAATGAATTTGAATTTGAGAGATGACTTTACATTTTTGCCAAAAAAATGCTATTGGAATTTTGATAGAGGTTGCATTGATTTGTACATGGCTTTAGGTAGTGCTGACATGTTAACAATATTGTCTTTTAATTCATATACATGGAACATCTGTTAAATTATTTATTTATATTTTAGCATAGCATTTGCTATGTTGATCACAGTCAGTTACATGGATGAACAACATATTAACTTTATGTAGAAATTTAAAGGATTGTTTATCTAGCACCATCTTCTTCAGCAGTCACTTTTCTTCTGCCCTAGCTAGAAGGCTGAGCTTTTATACTCTGTGCATTGTTGTGCATTTCCCATTATTGTAACTGCCTCTGGGCAAAGCAGAAAGGTTAAAGAGCCTGTAGGGGTTTTGCTACCATTGCTGCCAATGCCAGTGCTACCACTACACAGATGCAGATTCATTATGGGTCTTGCCTCGGGTCAGTCTGTGGTAGTTAAAGAAGTGTGTCCCACATATACCCCATTTTTTTGATTCCCTGGCCATAAAGTAAGTGCTTATTTTTAGGTAGGGGGTACTTTTTTGTTTCCACTTTATGTGTAGTTCCAGGATTCAGAGTATCCTAGAATTTAAGAAACATGAAAATAAAGAATAACTGGGAGGCTTTGGGTTTTACCTCTGATATAATAAAGAGCTTGTAAGTTGTCATTACCACCCTCAAAACAAGAAAAATCCTTACAAACCAAAAAGCAGTGACTTTTATTGAACCCATCAGAAAACTAAGGTCATGGGACAAGCCATCACCTTAAAATCTGGAGAGATTGGCACATCCAGAAAGATACAGTGCTTTAGATTTGCTTACCTGGAGAAGTCATCGAATACTATAAACTGCTAAAGCCATGTACTTTACTAGGCATTCTGATGAATTTCTAGGAGTGGAGTGGAAACTAACATGAGAGTCAAAGTCCTGGGATCCACAGACATAAGGAGCTCCTCCACTTTTCATAAAGTTTTATTTCCTAGAACCCCACCAACCTCTCCTGAAGTGATCTGAGAAGGACTGTGGCAGCAGGAGAAGAAGCCTTATTGAAGCCCTCCCAGACTCTTCCTTATAACAAAGAGCTGGTCTCCAGTGTAAGGAATTCTCTAGCAGGTAATTCTGAATTTCACCCCACTCTAGCAGGCTACAGACTTCCAGCCTCACCTGAAAACAGAGAATATCCATAGTCAATGGGGCTTCAAGACAATATAATGATGATGCAGTCAGAGAAAGAAGGATGAAAGGAGAGAGGAGAAATAGGTCTACTCCTGGAGTAGGGATGGGAGCACTTCTGAAGGCCACATCTCTGTGACACAGGCCCATGGAAACATCAACATTTAATAAGATTATAAGATCTTTTTCCACACACTCTAACCACACCAAACAGTATAATAACAAGGAATTAGAGCTGAAAGAGCTGCAAGAGTCTCTCTGCAGAGCGGTGCTGAGAAATCCTCAAAGACTAGAAGGGAGAGCCTCTAAAAATTAAGGAATTAGAGGAATTGAAGGCTCTGTTACCTATATCTAAAAAAAGTTAAACACAGCCAAGCTCCTAACCATATTGATAAAATCCTTTCTCTAAAAATCTATTTACTCCGTACCATTTATTGAGTAACATGTGTCTAACTTTACCACTAAATTAGAAGGCAAACCAAAGGACAAAGTTAAAAAAAAAAAAGCAGTCTTAAAAGACAGAGCAAGCATCAGAACCTGACTCAAATGAGACACAGATATTGGAGTTACAAGCAAAGCATTTAAAATAACTATGATTAATATGTTAAGGACTTTAATGTAAAAAGGAGACTACAGGCAAAATCAGTTGGGTAATGTCGGTAGAGAAATGAAAACTATAAAACAGTTAGAAATAACCAAAAGGAGATGCTAAGAATCAAAAATACAGGAACAGAAAATAAGAATGCCTTCAAAGGGCTTGTCAGTAGACTTGACACATCTGAGGAAAGAATCAGTGAACTTGAAGACAAGTCAATAGAAACTTTCATAACTGAAATGCAAAGGAAATAAAACAATTATTATTTTTTTAAAGAACAGAACATCCAGGAAATGTGGGACAATTGCAAAAAGTAAAGCATAACCATAATTGGGACACCAGAAAAAGAAGAAAAATGGAACTGAGAAGAATAAATATTTGAAGTAATAATGTCTGAGAGCATTCCAAAATTAATGACAGATGCAAAATCACAGACTCAGGAAGCTCAGAGAATAAAAGTAGGATAAATATAACTCCCCACAACAAAACACGAACAAATCCAAAACTACAAAAACCATGTAGGTATATCATATTTTAATTGCAGAAAACTAAAATCAAAGAGACAATCTTGAAGAAAGCTAGACAGGGGAAAATCATCTTATCTACAGAGAAACAAAGATAATAATTATAGCAGACATCTCATCAGAAACCATATAAGCAAAGAGAGTACAGATTAGAAGTAACCAAAAAATTCACTGCCACATGGCCCATTCCACAAGTTTTTGCTTTTCTCTTTTTAGTTGGCCTGCTATTATTTATCTTTTCAGAGTCATCTTTGCTTTATATATTTCTTCTAGGATTTTTAGTTGTAATCAATGAGAGAAATAGAATACAGTGTGCTGGCCGGGTGTGGTGGCTCACGCCTGTAATCCCAGCACTTTGGGAGGCCAAAGCGAGTGGATCATGAGGTCAGGAGTTTGAGACCAGTCTGGCCAACCTGGTGAAACCCCGTCTCTACTAAATATACAAAAAATTAGCTAGGTGTGGTGGCACGCGCCTGTAATCCCAGCTACTTGGGAGGCTAAGGCAGGAGAATTGCTTGAACCCCAGGAGGCAGAGGTTGCAGTGAGCCGAGATCACACCATCGCACTCCAGCCTGGGTGACAAAGTGAGACTCCATCTCAAAAAAAAAAAAAAAAAAAAAAGAAGAAGAAGAATAGAGTGTGCTTACTGTATTATTTAATCCTAGTACCAGGCTTTCTATTTTAATTCTTATAATTATCCTATGAAGTAGGTAAAATTTTACTAATCTTTGAAGCAAGTAAAACTAAAACAGTTTAAGTGGCTTACTTGGGTGTCCCAGGCTGTTAAAAGCTATGCTAGGGATTTCACTAGAAAATAAAAACAAATTTTTGTAAGTCACTTTTCTTGTGTGCACGTGCACGTGTGTGTGCATGTGTGCATATATCATAAAGCCAAATACAAGTTCTCTTACCAAACTTTCCCCTCAGTGAGTAAGAGACACTGATAACCAGAACTTATGTTAAATCAACTTAAAGACTAAAATATTTGGAATCTGATTTTAAAAATAATTTAATTTTCATTTTATTTTCCTAAGAAATCCTGGATTACTTCCTTCATGCTCTTTTTGACAGATGGTTAAGGGAAACTATTAAGACAAAGCAAGAGAGGAGAAATAATGCCATTCAAAGACAGAAGATATCATTCATTTGAATTAATCAATTATTAATAAATAAATGTTAACTATTTTTGATAAATTTCAGACATATTCTGTATTTTATGAGTAATTTTGCCTACAGAAATAGTTGAACTCTTTAGAATTCCGTAAGGTCAAATAGTGCTGTACCTATTCTTCACTGTAGTCCTCAGAATTGCAATTTTACATACACCTATTTAATTAATACATATTCTCCTTTGGTGGATGGGACTTTTATGAGGGCAGAAATTCTCTTTGAATTTGCTCACAATTATTTCATCAATGCCTGGCATGTTTCCTGGCACAGTAGGTTTTCAATAGTTGTATATTGATTGAAAATTACCTCCATGAAAGCTCAACAGGCCCTAGACATAAAGAAAAAAGATGGAAAAGAACAATGTTTGTCTTGACACATTAAGAATCTAGCTCAGGACTTAACCCGTGTTTATAAGATTAATGAATAAATGAAATTATTAGGGTACTAACAAGACACATTATGTATTTTCATAAGATATGGTTTACAGAAATATTGAACTAAGCAAATAAACAGAAAAATGTATTATATGGCCACTGTTAAAATGAAAATAGACAATGGAAGTAGTTTTCATTTCAGTTCAATTAGGCTGGGAAATAGGAATACAAAGAGAAGATCCTTTGCCTCTGGGAGAAAACTGCGAAGCAGAGAGGCCAAACCTGTCAAACAATCAACAGGCAATGATAAGGTACTATGATGGAAGTATGAATAAAGAGCTTGGAAATCAAACATGAAGTAGCAACCAATTTTCTCTGGCAGTAGAAAGGGATGGGGAAGGAACTCAGATAATTTTACAGAGAGGAGGTGAACTTTGAGCTGTAATTTGAAGGATAAGAGGAAATTTGTTTTAAATGTCATAGTCTCTTCCAGTTATAAATCCAGATATCTGTGAACTTATGCTAAACCCTTAATTTTATTTATTTTTTCCACCCATGCCTATTCTTAGTGGAGAACAAACATTTTACTCATTGCAACAAAGATTTTGCATCATGTTTTACTCCATGTCAGTTTAATAATGGGATATTGAAGGACTATGATGAAATGACTATCAATGTGCTTCCTACAACTCTGACAAGAGTTTGGAGATGAGCAACCTCATTTGTCCTTCAAGGTAAAATTAGAAGAATAATCATCATTATATATTCCCATAGTAACCCATACTTCTTTGGTTACATTCGCTCTGAGTACATTTTTTTAGTCTACAATCTTCATGAGGGAAGAGACTACATGTTCTCCTTTTTTTGTATTGTTAATGAAAAAAGCCAAACTTTGTAAAGTATTTGAAAAGATTTATACAAATGACTGTGGCCTATGACACAGCCTCTGGAAGCCCTGAGAATGTACGCCCAAGGTGGTTGGGTTACAGATTGCTTTTATATACTTTAGGGAGAAAGAAGTTACAGACAAAGACATAAATTGGTACATATAAGATATACATTGGTTCAGTCCCAAAAGGTGGGACATTTCAAAGCAGGGAATGTGGAACGGGGTGGTGGTCCACAGGCCACATAGGTAGTTTCAAAGATTCTCTGACTGGCAGTTGAATGAGAGTTTAGCTTTGCCTGAGGAGTTGAAGTCAGTAGAAAAAAAATGCTCTATTTAAGACAAGGGGAGCTATGGAAGCCAAGATTCTTGCTATGTAGATTACATCTCTGAGTAACAGGCTTCAGACAGAGTAGATGGAAGCTGTTTTTTTTTTTTTCAGATATTAAAAGGGGTCAGACTCTTAGTTTAATCTTTCTTGGATGAAGAAAAGACTTGGAAAGAGAAAGGAATTCTCAATAGAATGTAAATTTTCCTCACAAGAAATGACATTTCAGGGCTATTACAAAATATGTCAAAGAAATATATTTTGGGGCGAAATATTTTGATTTCCTTTAAGGCCTATTTTCTGTCATGTGATGCTATATGATAATCAAGTTGGAATTTGTTATCTTATTGCTACAGTCTCTTTTGTCAGTCTTATGATCTCTATTTTAAGGTTAATGCTGGTCAGTTATGCTTCCAAGCCAAAGGGAGAAGGGTATACAGAGGCATCTCTGACCTCCCTTCCTGTCTTGTCATGAATTAGTTTTTCATGTTTTCTTCGGGATCCCCTTGGCCAAGAAGAAGGGTCAATTTAAGTCAGTTTGGGAGCTTAGAATTTTATTTTTGGTTTACAGTATCTGACTTTTACCTAGTGAGTGCCTAATAATTACTTGAGTAAATAAAGAATTGTCAGAAAAGGAGAAAGGCATATACATAAACATGGATGATATTTTTTTTCTCAAGACCAAAGGAAATTTTAGCCATCCTCAATGGCAAGTGAAAATAAATCTAAATAAATTCCAGAAAGGTACAAGTCTTTCAAAGAAAAAAGGAACATGATAATTATTAAAAGAACCAAAAATAAATGCTCAAAGTGAAAAATTGGACAGCAGAAATGAATAATTCATTTGGTGGGCTTAATAGCAGACTAAACATAGCAAGAAAAAATATAACTTGAAAACTGGTAAAGAGAAAGTATTCAATGGGAAACAGTGAAAATATGAGAGGGAGTAAAAAATCAGCTGTTTACGTGACAATAACATAAGTATTAAGTATTAAGAGTCCCAGAAGTATTAAGTATTAATAGTATTAAGAGTCCCAGAAGAAGAAAGAAGAGGCAGGCAAATATTTGTACAGATAAGGACCAAGGACTTTCTAAAGCTGACAAAATACATCAACTCATAGATGCAAAAAGCTTAGTGAAACTGAAGAAAAATAAATACAAATACCTTACATCTGAATATATATCATGGTCAAACTGATGGCAGCCAAAGACAGTGATAAAACAATGTATGCAGTGATATGGTTTGGCTGTGTCTCCACCCAAATCTCATCTTGAATTCCCACATGTTGTGGGAGGGACCCGGTGGGAGGTAAATAAATCATGGGGGCAGGTCTCCCCACTGCTATTCTCATGATAGTGAATAAGTCTCATAAGATCTGATGGTTTTAAAAGGGGGAGTTTCCCTGCACAAGCTCTCTCTCTTTGCCTGCTGCCATCTACATAAGACGTGACTTGCTCCTCCTTGCCTTCTGCCACGATTGTGAGGCCTTCCCAGGCCTTCCCACGTGGAACTTTAAGTCCATTAAACCTCTTTCTTTTGTAAATTGCCCAGTCATGGGTACGTCTTTATCAGCAGTGTGAAAATAGACTAATACATGCTGTGAGAAAATAAAGAAGAAAGGTGAGTTTTTTAAAAAAATTCAGTAAGTCAAATCTACAACAATCAAATGATGTTTTTCTCATAAATGCAACTTTGTTTCAACATTTAAAAATCAATCCGTGTAATTCATAGTAAAGAATAAGGGAGAAAATCATGTAATAATATAAATACATATATAAACCATTTGACAAAATTCAATATTCATTCATCATAAACACTCTCAGCAAATTACAAGTCAAAGAAAACTTCCTTGCCTGATAATTGGCAGCTAAAATAATCTTGAAACCTGGCATGACATTTAACAGTAAAATACTTGGGAGGCCAAGCCAGGTGGATCATGAGGTCAGGAGATTGAGACCATCCTGGCTAACATGGTGAAACCCCTTCTCTACTAAAAATACAAAAAATTAGCCGGGCATGGTGGCAGGCACCTGTAGTCCCAGCTACTATACTTGGGAGGCTGAGGCAGGAGAATGGCATGAACCCAGGAGGCAGAGCTGGCAGTGAGCCGAGATCGTGCAACTGCACTCTAGCCTGGGTGACAGAATGAGACTCTGCCTCAAAAACAAACAAACAAAAAAACCCAGTAAGATACTGAATACTTTGCTTCTTAGGTAAAGAACAATGCAAGAATGTCTGTTCTAATCACTTTGATACAATATTTTACTGGTGGTCTTGTCCAAAGAAATAAGTGAACAGATTAGGAAGAAAGAAGAAAAATTTGAGTTTGTTTGATTGTTTGGAGATGATGATTGTGTATGTAAAAGACTGAATGGAATCTATAAGAAAACTAAAATTAATCAATGAGTTTATCAAAGATGGAAGATACATGGTCAATATGCAAAAATGACATGTATTTCTATATTTTAGAAAGAAACAATTAAAAATTAAACTAAAATAATACCACCTGCAATAAAGCCTAAAATATTAAATACTCTGGAACAAATGTAACAGCAAATGTGCAAGACCAGAAAATCATTAAGAATTCCTGTGGAATTTTCCAAGATGGCTGAATAGGAACAGCTCCAGTCTACAGCTCCCAGAGTGAGTGATGCAGAAGATGGGTGATTTCTGCATTTCCAGTTGAGGTGCCGGGTGCATCTCACTGGGGAGTGTTGGACAGCGAGTGCAGGACAGTGGGTACAGTGCAGCGAGCGTGAGCCAAAGCAGGGTGAGGCATCGCCTCACCGAGGAAGCAAAAGGGGTCAGGGAATTCCCTTTCCTAGCCAAGGGAAGCTGTGACAGACGACACATGGAAAATCGGGTCACTCCCACCCTAATACTGCGCTTTTCCAATGGTCTTAGCAAATGGCACACCAGGAGATTATAATCCGTGCCTGGCTCAGAGGGTCCCATGCCCACGGACCCTCACTTATTGCTAGCACAGCAGTCTGAGATCAAACTGCAAGGCAGCAATGAGGTTGGGGGAGGGGTGCCCACCATTGCTGAGGCTTGAGTAGGTAAACAAAGCGGCCTGGAAGCTTGAACTGGGTGGAGCCCACCGCAGCTCAAGGATGCATGCCTGCCTCTGTAGACTCCACATCTGGGGGCATGGCATAGCCAAACAAGAGGCAGCAGAAACCTCTGCAGACTTAAATGTCCCTGTCTAACAGCTTTGAAGACAGCAGTGGTTCTCCCAGCATGGAGTTTGAGACCTAAGAATGCACATACTGCCTCCTCAAGTGGGTCCCTGACCCCAAGTAGCCTAACTGGGAGGCACCCCCCAGTAGGGGCACACTGACACCTCACAGGGCCGGGTACTACTCTGAGACAAAACTTCCAGAGGAACGATCAGGCAGCAACGTTTTCTGTTCACTAATGTCTGCTGTTCTGCAGCCTCTGCTGCTGATACCCAGGCAAACAGGGTCTGGAGTGGACCTCCAGCAAACTCCAACAGACCTGCAGCTGAGGGTCCTGACTGTTAGAAGGAAAACTAACAAACAGAAAGGACATCCACACCAAAACCCCATCTGTACATCACCATCATCAAAGACCAAAGGTAGATAAAACCACAAAGATGGGGAAAAAAACAGAGCAGAAAAACTGGAAACTCTAAAAATCAGAGTACCTCTCCTCCTCCAAAGGAACACAGCTCCTCACCAGCAACGGAACAAAGCTGGACAGAGAATGACTTTGACGAGTTGAGAGAAGAAGGCTTCAGGTGATCAAACTACTCCGAGCTAAAGGAGGAAGTTCAAACCCATGGCAAAGAAGTTAAAAACCTTGAAAAAAAAATTAGACAAATGGCTAACTAGAATAACCAGTGCAGAGAAGTCCTTAAAGGACCTGATGGAGCTGAAAACCAAGGCACGAGAACTACGTGATGAATGCACAAGCCTCGGTAGCCAATGCAATCATCTGGAAGAAAGGGTATCAGTGATGGAAGATCAAATGAATGAAATGAAGTGACAAGAGAAGTTTAGAGAAAAAAGAATAAAAAGAAACGAACAAAGCCTCCAAGAAAGATGGGACTATGTGAAAAGACCAAATCTGCATCTGATTGGTGTACCTGAAAGTGACAGGGAGAATGGAACCAAGTTGGAAAATGGAACTCTGCAGGATATTATCCAGGAGGACTTCCTCAATCTAGCAAGGCCGGCCAACATTCAAATTCAGGAAATACAGAGAATGCCACAAAGATACTCCTCGAGAAGAGCAACTCCAAGACACATAATTGTCAGATTCACCAAAGGTGAAATGAAGGAAAAAATGTTAAGGGCAACCAGAGAGAAAGGTCAGGTTACCCACAAAGGGAAGCCCATCAGTAAACAGCTGATCTCTCAGAAGAAACTCTACAAGCCAGAAGAGAGTGGGGACCATTATTCAACAATTTTAAAGAAAAGAATTTCCAACCCAGATTTTCATATCCAGCCAAACTAAGCTTCATGAGTGAAGGAGAAATAAAATCCTTTACAGAGAAGCAAATGCTGAGAGATTTTGTCACCACCAGGCCTGCCCTAAAAGAGCTCCTGAAGGAAGCACTAAACGTGGAAAGGAACAACTGGTACCAGCCACTGCAAAAACATGCCAAATTGTAAAGACTATCGAGGCTAGGAAGAAACTGCATCAACTAATGAGCAAAATAACCAGCTAACATCATAATGACAGGATCAAATTCACACATAACAATATCAACCTTAAATGTAAATGGGCTAAATGCTCCAATTAAAAGACACAGATTGGCAAATTGGATAAAGACTCAAGACCCATCAGTGTGCTGTATTCAGGAAACCCATCTCACATGCAGAGACACACGTAAGCTCAAAATAAAGGGATGGAGGAAGATCTAACAAGCAAATGGAAAACAAAAAAAGGCATGGGTTGCGATCCTAGCCTCTGATAAAACAGACTTTAAACCAACAAAGATCAAAAGAGACAAAGGAGGCCATTACATAATGGTAAAGGGATCAATTCAACAAGAAGAGCTAACTATCCTAAATATATATGCACCCAATACGGGAGCACCCAAATTCATAAAGCAAGCCTTTAGAGACCTACAAAGAGACTTAGACTCCCACACAACAATAATGGGAGACTTTAACACCCCACTGTCAACATTAGACAGATCAATGAGACAGAAAGTTAACAAGGATATCCAGGAATTGAACTCAGCTCTACACCAAGTGGACCTAATAGACATCTACAGAACTCTCCACCTCAAATCAACAAAATATACATTCTTCTCAGCACCACATCGCACTTCTTCCAAAATTGACCACATAGCTGGAAGTAAAGCACTCCTCAGCAAATGTAAAAGAACAGAAATGATAACAAACTGTCTCTCAGACCACAGTGCAATCAAACTAGAACTCAGGATTGAGAAACTCACTCAAAACTGCTCAACTACGTGGAAACTGAACAACCTGCTCTTGAATGACTACTCGGTACATAACGAAGTGAAGGAAGAAATAAAGATGTTCTTTGAAACCAATGAGAAAAAAGACACAACATACCAGAATCTCTGGAAACATTTAAAGCAGTGTGTAGAGGAAAATTTATAGCACTAAATGCCCATAAGAGAAAGCAGGAAAGATCTAAAATTGACACCCTAACACCGCAATTAAAAGAACTAGAGAAGCAAGAGCAAACACATTCAAAAGCTAGCAGAAGGCAAGAAATAACTAAGATCAGAGCAGAACTGAAGGAAATAGAGACACAAAAAACCCTTCAAAAAATCAATGAATCCAGGAGCTGGTTTTTTGAAAAGATCAACAAAATTGATAGACCAATAGCAAGACTAAGAAAGAAGAAAAGAGAGAAGAACCAAATAGGTGGAATGAAAAATGATAAAGGGGATATCACCACCCATCCCACAGAAATATGAACTACCATCAGAAAATACTATAAACACCTCTACACAAATAAACTAGAAAATCTAGAAGAAATAGATAAATTCCTGGACACATACACCCTCCTAAGAATAAACCAGGAAGAAGTTGAATCTCTGAATAGACCAATAACAGGTTCTGAAATTGAGGCAATAATTAATAGCTTACCAACCAGAAAAAGTCCAGGACCAGATGAATTCACAGCCGAATTCTACCAGAGGTACAAGGAGGAGCTGGTACCATTACTTCTGAAACTATTCCAATCAATAGAAAAAGAGGGAATCCTCCCTAACTCATTTTATGAGGCAAGCATCATCCTGATACCAAAGCCTGGCCAGAGACATAACCAAAAAAGAGAATTTTAGACCAATATCCCTGATGAACATTGATGCAAATATCCTCAATAAAATACTGGCAAAGCAAATCCAGCAGCACATCAAAAAGCTTATACACCATGATCAAGTGGACTTCATCCCTGGGATGCAAGGCTGGTTCAACATACTCAAATCAATAAACATGATCCAGCATATAAACAGAACCAAAGACAAAAACCACATGATTATCTCAATAGACGCAGAAAAGGCCTTTGACAAAATTCAACAGCACTTCATGCTAAAACTCTCAATAAATTAGGTATTGATGGGACATATCTCAAAATAATAAGAGCTATTTATGACAAACCCACAGCCAATTTCATACTGAATGGGCAAAAACTGGAAGCATTCCCTTTGAAAACTGGCACAAGACAGGGATACCCTCTCTTACCACTCCTATTCAACATAGTGCTGGAAGTTCTGGCCAGGGCAATCAGGCAGGAGGAGGAAATAAAGGATATTTAATTGGTAACAGAGGAAATCAAATTGTCCCTGTTTGCAGATCACATGATTGTATATCTAGAAAACCCCATTGTCTCAGCCCCAAATCTCCTTAAGCTGATAAGCAACTTCAGCAAAGTCTCAGGATACAAAATCAATGTGCAAAAATAACAAGCATTCTTATACACCAATAACAGACAAACAGAGAACCAAATCATGAGTGAACTCCCATTCGCAATTGCTTCAAAGAAAATAAAATACCTAAGAATCCAACTTACAAGGGATGTGAAGGACCTCTTCAAGGAGAACTACAAACCACTGCTCAACGAAATAAAAGAGGGTACAAACAAATGGAAGAACATTCCATGCTCATGGATAGGAAGAATCAATATCATGGAAATGGCCAAACTGCCCAAGGTAATTTATAGATTCAATGCCATTCCTATCAAGCTACCAAGGTCTTTCTTCACAGAATTGGAAAAAACTACTTTAAAGTTCATATGGAACCAAAAAAGAGCCCACATTGCCAAGTCAATCCTAAGCCAAAAGAACAAAGCTGGAGGCATCATGCTACCTGACTTCAAACTATGCTACAAGGCTACAGTAACCAAACAGCATGGTACTGGTACCAAAACAGTGATGTGGACAAATGGAACAGAACAGAGCCCTCAGAAATAATACCACACATCTCCAACTATCTGATCTTTGACAAACCTGACAAAAAGAAGAAATGGGGAAAGGATTCTCTATTCAACAAATGGTGCTGGGAAAACTGGCTAGCCATATGTAGAAAGCTGAAACTGGATCCCTTCCTTACACCTCATACAAAAATTAATTCAAGATGGACTAAAGACTTAAATGTTAGACCTAAAACCATAAAAACCCTAAAAGAAACCGTAGGCAATACCATTCAGGACATAGGCATGGGCAAGGACTTCATGTCTAAAACACCAAAAGCAATGGCAACAAAAGCCAAAATTGACAAATGGGACCGAATTAAACTAAAGAGCTTCCGCACAGCAAAAGAAACTACCATCAGAGTGAACAGGAAACCTACAGAATGGGAGAAAATTTTTGCAATCCCCTCATCTGACAAAGGGCTAATATCCAGAATCTACAAAGAACTCAAACAAATTCACAAGAAAAAAACAAACAACCCGATCAAAAAGTGGGTGAAGGATATGAACAGACACTTATCAAAAGAAGACATTTATGCTGCCAACAGACACATGAAAAAATGCTCATCATCACTGGCCATCAGAGAAATGCAAATCAAAACCACAGTGAGATACCATCTCAAACCAGTTAGAATGGCGATCATTAAAAAGTCAGGAAACAACAGGTGCTGGAGAGGATGTGGAGAAATAGGAACACTTTTACACTGTTGGTGGGACTGTAAACTAGTTCAACCATTGTGGAAGACAGTGTGGTGATTCCTCAGGGATCTAGAACTAGAAATACCATTTGACCCAGCCATCCCATTACTGGGTATATACCCAAAGAATTATAAATCATGCTGTTATAAAGACACATGCACACATATGTTTATTGTGGCACTATTCACAATAACAAAGACTAGGAACCAACCCAATTGTCCAACAATGATAGACTGGATTAAGAAAATGTGGCACATATACACCACAGAATACTATGCAGCCATAATAAAGGATGAGTTCATGTCCTTTGTAGGGACATGGATGAAGCTGGAAACCATCATTCTCAGCAAAGTATCGCAAGGACAAAAAACCAAACACTGCATGTTCCCACTCATAGGTGGGAATTGAACAATGAGAACACTTGGACACAGGTAGGGGAACCTCACACACCGGGGCCTGTTGTGGGGTGGAGGGAGGGGGGAGGGATAGCATTAGGAGATATACCTAATGTAAATGACGAGTTAATGGGTGCAGCACACCAACATGGCACATGTATACATATGTAACAAACCTGCATGTTGTGCACATGTATGCTAGAACTTAAAGTATAATAAAAATATATATATACTAAAAAAAAATTCCTGCAATAAATCAGTTTTAGAAAACTTGCCTTATAAATATTTTAAGAAATTAAATTTCATTGAAATGAAATAAAACAATTTTGAACATAAGTAGTAAAATTGTTCATCTCATGTAATAACCTTGGTCAGTTACTAAGGTATGCTTAGAACTTTCTGTTAAGAAGGATGGACCTGGCCTCAGTGAGAGAGTGCTGTCAGAAACTAGCACTGTTATATCTGTTATAAACAGAGGACAAGGCTCCAGAGTAGAAACACATGTAGTTTCTAATGACAAGGCGAATTCAGTGCTATCTGATACCAATCCTTCAAAACAATCTATTGTGGTAAGCAGAATAATGGTCTCCAAATATGTACATGTCCTAATCCCTAGAATCTGTGAATGTATTATGTTAAATGTTCATGTAATATTCATGGCAAGGGGGAATTCAGGTTGCAGATGGAATTAAGGTTATCAGCTGACCTTAAAATAGGAAGATTTTCCTGGATTATCCATTTTGGTCCAGTGTAATCACAACAGTTCATGAGTGTGGAAGAGAGAAGCAGAAGAGTCAGGGTCAGAGTGATGGGATGTGAGAAAGATTTGGCAGGCCATTGCTGACTTTGAAGATGGGTGAGGTCATGAGCAAAGGAATGAGGTGGATTCTTAAACCTGGAAAAAGCAAGAACACAAATTCTACCTGATACAGCTTGGTTGTATTTCCACCAAAATCTCATCTTGAGTTGTAGTTCCCTTAATCCCCATGTGTTATGGGAGGGACTTGGTGGGAGGTAATTGAATCGTAGGGACTGTTACCCCCCATGCTACTGTTCTCATGATAATAAGTGAGTTCTCACAAAACCTGATGGTTTTATAAGGAAGGGGCTTTCCTCTCTTTTGCTTGGTATTTTCTCTTTTCTGCTGCCATGTAAAGAAGGATGTGTTTGCTTCCCCTTTTCCCATGATTGTAAGTTTCCTGAGGCCTCCCAGCTATGCTGAACTGTGAGTCAATTAAACCTCTTTCCTTTATAAATTACCCAGTCTTGGGTATGTCTTTATTAGCAGTGTGAAAATGGACTGATACACTACCCTAGAGCCAACAGAAAGGAATGTAGTCAACACCTTGATTTTTAGCCCAGTGAGCTCCACATCGGAATTCTGGCTTTCATAACTATAACATAATAAGTTTGTGTTATTTTAAAGAACTAAGCTTATGGTAATTGGCTATGGAAGCCATAGAACATTAATAAACTTACATGAATAATTAGAAGCTAAAGTGTTAACTTTTTAGCATGAAAACAAAAAGTTTAAAAAGTTTTAAGTATTAAAATTGCTAGGTAAATTAGTTTCTCAGCAATTTTTTTCTTAGAAGATTATAAAAATTGTAGACTTATTCTTACCTATTTATCATCAATTAGAAAGTGGAGGGTTTAAAATAATTAGGGTTTCTCAGACTATGAAAATAAGCCATCTTAAGACACTAACATCTTCTAGAAGCATTCTATCACAGTGGTAAGCAAGAATGAGTGCCAAATATAACTACTTTTGCAAAAATTATATCAATGAGAAAAGTCATAACAGTGAGCTAAACTAACCCATCCCCATCCTGACTTTCCCTTAATTATCCCTGAGCTTTGGGGCCAAGCTGACTTTAAGAGACATTTAGGCTATAGTTTGAATAATATAGGCCTTCCCCCCAAACTCAACCACTTTTTAAGGCTAATGGGAGGCCAGCAGGCTGGGAGGAGGAGAGGAGACTGAGTCCTGCTAAGAAGTAGACATAAAGGATTTTCAACCATTATTTCAGAGTTTATAAGGTATGTGACCTCCCCAGTTATTCCTGCAGATAAAACCACTGTTACAGATTTGTCTTTTGAGATACCTTTCCAGGATTTCTATATGTCTGACACTCATGGCTCCACCTGGACCCACCCACCATGTTCCTGTGGCCCTACCCAGAAGCAATTTAGCACACAGCAGGACATCTTCAACTCCCTATGATTTAATCTGTGCCCCAACCAATCATCAGCAAGCACCCATTACCTGGCTACGTCCATTGCTTCCCCAAAACTGCCTTTGAAAAAACCCAAACCTATGAGCTTTGGAGGAGAGATCATTTGAGTACTAACTTTGTCTCCCATGTGGTGTGGCTGGCCTGGTGTCTATTAAACTCTTTCTTTACTGTAATGCCATGGTATTTGTGCAGCAGGCAGGAAGACGCCCTTGGGCGTTACACAAATGTCGTTTGGGGATCAGCTGGAAGATAGATAATGCCCTTGTTGTGGCAAAAGAACTGCTCCTCTGTTCATGGAAGAAATCCATGTGTCAAGACTCTATCTGCTTCTGCATCTATCTTCCAGAGTAAGAAAAGTACAGTTATGATTTAGCCAAACCTGCCATTTTTTAATAATCTCCAGATCTTATTTATAACTCTGGGTTATCCCAACACATAATGAACACGGCTGTTATTTTCCTATGCATCCCTGTGTGTCCATGAGTTCTGTTGTCTCATATTAGTGACTCATCCTCCCTCACCTCCCATTCCATGCCTCCTGTTTCCTCTTCAGATGGCATTGGCTGTGAGGGGAAAAGTGAGATCGTGCTGTAAGCACATCTTTGTTTCTCATAGCTGTGTGCTCTCTTCTTTGTATTAAATTCAAAATTGCACATAGGGGAACAAATGTACCATCATGGATGGATGAAGTGAGTGCTAGTTTTTTCACATGTAATAAAAAATAAAGTCCACCAACTATGCACACCACAAATAGGACATCTTTATGGAAACATTAAAAAGGCCAGAACAGCTTCAAAATCCCAACTGCAGGCTATGTCCAAGAAAAATAAGCTTTTAAATAGCTACCTAAAATTGAAAATTAAAAGGGGAAAATATAAAGGTGGAGGGAGATTTTTTTCTTTCCAACATGTGAGTTGTTTCCAGCTCCATGAGAGGCAATCAAAACTAAAAGGAGCATTAATG
Organism: Symphalangus syndactylus; assembly: GCF_028878055.3. Lineage (NCBI taxonomy): Eukaryota > Metazoa > Chordata > Mammalia > Primates > Hylobatidae > Symphalangus > Symphalangus syndactylus. Next base: position 42,190,656 of record NC_072429.2, read on the forward strand.
AAGCCCTAAACCAGGACATAGAGGCACAGGGGAAAGCATCAGGGTTGCCACCCTCCCTTCTAAGAAGCAGGAAAGAGTGGGAAGGCCTGAGGGCTGGAGGAGCTTCTAACTCAACTGTGAAAGGTGCTCTCAGAAGAAAGATTATCACCTTTGATCTTCTGGTTTGTATCCAAAGGGATATAATTTCTAGTATTGAAACTTAAGAAAAAGTTGTCCTTTGAACCAATGAGAACAAAGACACAACATACCAGAATCTCTGGGACACGTTCAAAGCAGTGTGTAGAGGGAAATTTATAGCACTAAATGCCCACAAGAGAAAGCAGGAAAGATCCAAACTTGACACCCTAACATCACAATTAAAAGAACTAGAAAAGCAAGAGCAAACACATTCAAAAGCTAGCAGAAGGCTAGAAATAACTAAAATCAGAGCAGAACTGAAGGAAATAGAGACACAAAAAACCCTTCAAAAAATTAATGAATCCAGGAGCTGGTTTTTTGAAAAGATCAACAAAATTGATGGACCGCTAGCAAGACTAATAAAGAAGAAAAGAGAGAAGAAACAAATAGATGCAATAAAAAATGAAAAAGGGGATATCACCACCGATCCCACAGAAATACAATCTACCATCAGAGAATACTACAAACACCTCTATGCAAATAAACTAGAAAATCTAGAAGAAATGGATAAATTCCTCGACAAATACACCCTCCCAAGACTAAACCAGGAAGAAGTTGAATCTCTGAATAGACCAATAACAGGTTCTGAAATTGTGGCAATAATCAATAGCTTACCAACCAAAAAGAGTCCAGGACCTGATGGATTCACAGCTGAATTCTACCAGAGGTACAAGGAGGAACTGGTACCATTCCTTCTGAAACTATTCCAATCGATAGAAAAAGAGGGAATCCTCCCTAACACATTTTACGAAGCCAGCATCGTCCTGATACCAAAACCTGGCAGAGACATAACCAAAAAAGAGAATTTCAGACCAATATCCTTGATGAACATTGATGCAAAAATCCTCAATAAAATACTGGCAAACCGAATCCAGCAGCACATCAAAAAGCTTATCCACCATGATCAAGTGGGCTTCATCCCTGGGATGCAAGGCTGGTTCAACATACGCAAATCAATAAATGTAATCCAGCATATAAACAGAACCAAAGACAAAAACCACATGATTATCTCAATAGATGCAGAAAAGGCCTTTGACAAAATTCAACAACCCTTCATGCTAAAAACTCTCAATAAATTAGGTATTGATGGGACGTATCTCAAAATAATAAGAGCTATCTACGACAAACCCACAGCCAATATCATACTGAATGGGCAAAAACTGGAAGCATTCCCTCTGAAAACTGGCACAAGGCAGGGATGCCCTCTCTCACCACTCCTATTCAACATAGTGCTGGAAGTTCTGGCCAGAGCAATCAGGCAGGAGAAGGAAATAAAGGGTATTCAATTAGGAAAAGAGGAAGTCAAATTGTCCCTGTTTGCAGATGACATGATTGTATATCTAGAAAACCCCATTGTCTCAGCCCAAAATCTCCTTAAGCTGATTAGCAACTTCAGCAAAGTCTCAGGATACAAAGTTAATGTACAAAAATCACAAGCATTCTTGTACACCAATAACAGACAAACAGAGAGCCAAATCATGAGTGAACTCCCATTCACAATTGCTTCAAAGAGAATAAAATACCTAGGAATCCAACTTACAAGGGATGTGAAGGACCTCTTCAAGGAGAACTACAAACCACTGCTCAATGAAATAAAAGAGGATACAAACAAACGGAAGAACATTCCGTGCTCATGGGTTGGAAGAATCAATATCGTGAAAATGGCCACACTGCCCAAGGTAATTTATAGATTCAATGCCATCCCCATCAAGCTACCAATGACTTTCTTCACAGAATTGGAAAAAACTACTTTAAAGTTCATATGGAACTAAAAAAGAGCCTGCATCGCCAAGTCAATCCTAAGCCAAAAGAACAAAGCTGGAGGCATCACGCTACCTGACTTCAAACTATACTACAAGGCTACAGTAACCAAAACAGCATGGTATTGGTACCACAACAGAGACATAGATCAATGGAACAGAACAGAGCCCTCAGAAAGGATGCCGCATATCTACAGCTATCTGATCTTTGACAAACCTGACAAAAACAAGAAATGGGGAAAGGATTCCCTATTTAATAAATGGTGCTGGGAAAACTGGCTAGCCATATGTAGAAAGCTGAAACTGGATCCCTTCCTTACACCTTATACAAAAATTAATTCAAGATGGATTAAAGACTTATATGTTAGACCTAAAACCATTAAAATCCTACAAGAAAACCTAGGCAATACCATTCAGGACATAGGCGTGGGCAAGGACTTCATGTCTAAAACACCAAAAGCAATGGCAACAAAAGCCAAAATTGACAAATGGGATCTCATTAAACTAAAGAGCTTCTGCACAGCAAAAGAAACTACCATCAGAGTGAACAGGCAACCTACAGAATGGGAGAAAATTTTTGCAACCTACTCATCTGACAAAGGGCTAATATCCAGAATCTACAATGAACTCAAACAAATTTACAAGAAAAAAACAAACAACCCCATCAAAAAGTGGGCAGAGGACATGAACAGACACTTCTCAAAAGAAGACATTTATGCAGCCAAAAAACACATGAAGAAATGCTCATCATCACTGGCCATCAGAGAAATGCAAATCAAAACCACAGTGAGATACCATCTCACACCAGTTAGAATGGCCATCATTAAAAAATCAGGAAACAACAGGTGCTGGAGAGGATGTGGAGAAATAGGAACACTTTTACACTGTTGGTGGGACTGTAAACTAGTTCAACCATTGTGGAAGTCCGTGTGGCGATTCCTCAGGGATCTCGAACTAGAAATACCATTTGACCCAGCCATCCCATTACTGGGTATATACCCAAAGGACTATAAATCATGCTGCTATAAAGACACATGCACACGTATGTTTATTGCGACACTATTCACAATAGCAAAGAGTTGGAACCAACCCAAATGTCCAACAATGATAGACTGGATTAAGAAAATGTGGCACATATACACCATGGAATACTATGCAGCCATAAAAAATGATGAGTTCGTGTCCTTTGTAGGGACGTGGATGAAACTGGAAAACATCATTCTCAGTAAACTATCGCAAGGACAAAAAACCAAACACCGCATGTTCTCACTCATAGGTGGGAATTGAACAATGAGAACTCATGGACACAGGAAGGGGAACATCACACTCCGGGGACTGTTGTGGGGTGGGGGGAGGGGGGAGGGACAGCATTAGGAGATACACCTAATGCTAAATGACGAGTTAATGGGTGCAGGAAATCAACATGGCACATGGATACATATGTAACAAACCTGCACATTGTGCACATGTACCCTAAAACCCTAAAGTATAATAAAAAAAAAAAAAAAAAAGTTTTCCTTTGTTTTATCTTTCTTTTGTTTTTTTAATCATGGAAAACCTTGACTCTGTATACTTTGGGTTCTCACTGCTGTTTTATATCCCTGATGAATAAATGATTGATGTTATATTTCATATTTTAATTGTTGCAAAATACCTACCTATTTGGAGGCTTTGATGAGTGTCTTTCTGATATATCTTCCAAATAGCAGAACATACAGGCATTTATACCTAGAGTTATCAATGGTATATTATAAGGGCCTTAAAAAAGAATGGGGAAAGGAGGGTTACAAGTATCTTACAGAAAAATTAGGACATGAGAGAAAAGTTTTTAAATTTGCAATACAGTATTACCTGTATTTAACAACATATAAATAAAATAGTATCGTTTTCTCATTTTTCTCTGGTTCTGCCATGGATTCTAGCCACATGTGATAGGCTGTAGGCAAGTGAGTGAGGTAAAAACACAAAAGACTCAGGTTGGAAATACAATGCTGCTGATTACTAGCGGAATGATCTTTGCTAAACAGCTTAAACTCTCTGAGCCTCTGTTTCCTCATCTGCATTCACTACTTTTTTGTGAAAACTAGTAAGAGAATGCTTGGCACATAATAGGCACTTAATAAATAGTTACTGAATGAATGAAAATGAATGGATGAATGAATAAATGCATTTAGGAAATTCCAGATCTTTCACCCAAAAGTGCTCTACTCACAGCCTTTCCCATCTCCATTGATAATCACACTGTTTGGCACACTTCACATCAGATATGTCAGGAAATTGTGAAGAACTTGATCTCTTCACCATATGCATTGCTATCACCTGATCTGAACCATCTCTTGGATTTCCATAATAATCTAATAACAGATTTTCCTGCTTCTACGTTTGCTATCCTACAATCTAATCTCAGAATGATTTATTTTAAAAATAAAGAATAGAATAATACTCTTGTCTTCTCAAAACCTTATTTTCATCAAAATGAAGACCAAAGTCCTTACAATGGCCTACAAAGCCTGTGCAGTCCAGCTCCTTGCTATCTCTCCAGCCTCATCTTTCTCTGGTCTCCTACTTCTCTCTTGGCTTCTGCTACCCTGGCCACTTCGCAAATCCCAAACTTGATGGGCATATGTCTTCCTCCGGGGTCTTTGCACTGGCTTTCCTTCTACCTGGAATGTTATTCCTCTAACTTTACACTTGCAACTCTCTCATCACCCCATAAAATCTTTATTCATATCTCACCTTCTCGATGCTTATAATGGTCAGCTCATTTAATACTACAGCCAGTCCCTATCCCATATTTTATATTTTTTTTACTTTGCTTTACCTTTTCCCCCTTTTTAGATGGCCTTAATACTATGCATTATATATATTTTTAAATTTAATTATGTTTATTATTATTATTTTGTATCCATGTCTACATACTAGAATTAAAACTGTCTGAGAGTTTTATTTGCTAATGCATTTCAAAAGCCTGGATTGTAGGGTATGCTGAATAATTATTTTTTGAAAGAACATATTATTATTGTGAATAATATTATCACATAGTATTTACACACAATGGTCTCCTGTATTGCCTCTTTACCTTGCTAAAGGATGCCAGTGATAAGAAGAAGGTACTGGAAGGATGGAAGGACTTCTGACACCAGAAATTCTGTCCCTAAGGGATGAAGATTGATTGTCTCCTCCCTGGCATGTGAAAATAAAGCAGTTGTCTTTGATGCTTATCCCCAGGACTTTAGACACAGCACCAATCAAAAACCCAGGGGAACTCCAGCTAATGGAATCAAATCACATATCAGTATAAAAGTCATCTCTGAGAAGAGAAATAAACAAGGAGGAAAACATCAAACTTTTGACATCAAGAGAGAAATCTAATAAAGAGAAATCAGTGAAAAGCTCAGGGCAAAATAAAAACCAGAACTGTTCTCATCTTTTCACCAAGTTAAAAGCATTTTATACATTTTCATTCCACAGACCCTGATAACATGCATGCTTGATAGAGTGAGATCACTGTACAATGATCTCTTGTATGTAAAGATAAAATATAGCCCCCAAATTTTACTGTAATGAGAATTATTCGGTGTTTTTTAATCAACACATAATTATACATATTTACAGTGCACATAGCAAAGTTTTGATAAATACAATACATCGTGATCATATCAGAGTAATTAGCATACCCATCACCTCAAATATGTATTATTTATTTGTGTTGGGAACATTCAAAATCCTCTCTTCTAGCTTTTTTAAGATATTACATGATTGTTAACTATAGTCATCCTACAGTACAACAGGACACTAAAACTTATTCCTCCTATCTATCTGTAATTTTGTGTGCTCTTTAACAAATCTATCCCCATCCTTCATTTCCCCCACCCTCCAAGCCTCTAGTATCCTCTATTCTACTCTTTACTTCCCATGAGATCAACTTTAAGCTTCCACATATAAGAACATGCAGTGTTTAACTTTCTGTTCCTGGCTTATTTCACTGAAGATAACATCCTCCAAGCTCATCCATGGGAGAATCGAGTGACAAGATTTCATTCTTTTTATGACTGCATAATATTCCATTGTGTATATATTGCCACATTTTCTTTATTCATCTGTTTTTGGACATTTGGGTTGATTCCATATTTTGGCTATTGTAAATAGTGCTACAATAAACATGAGATACAGATATCTATTTGATGTGCTGATTTCCTTTCCTTTGAATAAATACCCAGTAATGAGATTGCTGGATCATATGTTAGTTTTATTTGTAGTCTTCTGAGAACTGTTCTTCATAGTGGCTGTACTAGTTCACATCACCAACAACACTGTACAAGGGTTCTCTTTCCCCATGTTTTCTCCAGTATTTATTTTTCATCTTTTTGTTAATAGCCATTCTAACTGGAATAAGATGATACTTCACTGTGGTTTTGATTTGCATTTTTCTGATTATTAGTGATGTCGAGCATTTTTCATATATTCATTTGCCATTTACATGTCTTCTTTTAAGTAATATCTGTTCAGATCATTTGCCCATTTTAAAAATGAATTGTTTCGGCTGGGCATGGTGGCTTATGCCTATAATCCCAGCACTTTGGGAGGCCGAGGCGAGTGGATCATGAGGTCAGGAGATCAAGACCATCCTGGCTAACACAGTGAAACCCCGTCTCTACAAAAATATAAAAAATTAGCTGGGAGTGGCAGCGGGTGACTGTAGTACCAGCTACTCGGGAGGCTGAGGCAGGAGAACAGCACGAACCTGGGACGTGTAGGTTGCATTGAGCCAAGATCGCTCCACTGCACTCCAGCCTGGGCGACAGAGCAAGACTCTGCCTCAAAAAAAAAAAAAAAAGAATTGTTTTGTTTTTGTCTTGCAGTTGAGATATTTGAGTTCCTTGTATATCCTGGATATTAATCCTCTGTCAAATGTATAGTTTTCAAATATTTTCTCCCATTCTGTAGATTGTCTTCTCACTCTGATGATCTTGTAATCAGCCAGTGACAATGAGAACACATTCTTAGGTCGGATCCCCTATGTGACTTTGGTAAATCATAGCTTGCTCATTGGTCAGTGGAGATAGGATTCTTGTAGGGATAAAATTATGTAATGCTTATGCAGCTCTTAGCACAGTGTTCATCACATAGAAAAATTTTAATTCTAGCTTGTGCTATAATATCTCATGTTTTATAAAGCAACGTTCTGTCAGTGCGGTGGATTCTGTGGTCCCACAGAGCCATTCTGCAATAGAAGTGGCAAGGGGAATGAGCTTAGTGATAATCAGACACCATGGCCTTGGGCAAGCAATGTAAACATAATGATCCTTTTCACAAATTAAATGAGGATAACAATGCCCACCTCATAGGAGTTTATAGTCAAGATAATACACACAAGGGCAGTGTCTGGAACACAGGAAATGCTTAGTAAGTGGTTATTATTTTTATTATGATGATCATGTCCACTAAAAGAATATATCCCGTGACTCTCCCCACCTGTTTCTAAGTGTAGCTCTCCTTTCTTCCTGCCTTTCATCCTGTGAGCTGCTGCTGGGCCTCTATCCCTGATTGACTCCCTGCTCTTCTCCCTTTACTGATCAGGTCATGAATTTCAGTTAGAATGATGTGCCCTTCTTTTTGGCCCCTTCACCAAAGCTAACGCCAGTGGCAGATTCCCCAGCTCTTGCCCTAGCCCAGCTCTTCACTTTATTCTTCATTCAAAGTACCTTCTTGCTATTAGATCCCAGTCTTCCTAACCAAGGCAAATCCAGATGTCAAGAAATGTGAAAAAACCTGGATGTGTTTTCTCTCTGTGAAAACATAAGGGAATCTAACTTTACTTTGCTATCCATATGAAGATTTATTATTAGCATTCTCAGTAATTATTTGTTAAATTTGCCTGTCCAGCATCCATTTTTTTCCCTTTTGGTAATAGAGTTTCCTTTGAGGACCCACCCTTCCCTACTCACAGCCTCGTGGTGTGGGTAGGCAGTATCTCAGCCTGTAAGTCAAGAGAGGATATTTGATTCTTTAATACTCACATAAAGAAAGCTGGAAAAGAGAGTGAGGGGGATGAACACAAAGCTGAGACAAGAAGAGAACAAGAGCCAGTCTTGATGACATTGTTTGAACCCTAAGAAGAAGCCATGCCTGAAGCTGAACCACCTCTCTGTCAGTTACCTCAGCCAATATGTCTCTCAACTGTTAATCCATGTTAAATTGAGTTTGCTGTCATTTGCAACTGATCTTGATACTCTGTCATGTACAATTCTTCTTATGTTTGCTGAGGTATTTAGGTTTTTATAAGATCACAGGCCCATTCAAGAATCTGATGGAAGCTATGAACGCCCTCCACACACAAAATATACAGAATACAGAAACACATATGTTGCAAATATTTCAAGTTGTCTAGTACTGCCCGGAAACCCAGATTCAGAACCTTATCTCTATAGATTTAAGGGGAAAAAAAATAGCACAATATAGCTCCTGAGAATGAGATACTTACTCTTAATTATTTGGATGGGTTAAGGCAAGAGAAATTGCTTGAAGGGTGGATGTGATTAGCCCTTTTTACAAAATCCTATAAAGGCAATATGCTTGAGTTAAAGATAGAAAATAGAGAAAATATCTACCACTAAAATTTGTTCTGCAATGGGTAAATTAATATAAGCAAAAACTATATTAGGTGCAGAATCAAACTGCTGCAAATATATATTCATTTTTCTTGTTTCTATTTATTTTTTATGAAGTTTTAAAAATATACAAAATATGCAAACTAGTATAATGGGCCTTTGTATACCCATTAGCCAGCTTCAACAATTGTCAAATCATGGAAGATATTGTTTTACCTATAGCACTTTCCACTCTCTTCCTCTTGCTTTTAATTTTTTATTTTTTAATTTAGGTGAAATTTACATAATATTAACTATTTTAAAGTAAATAATTCAGAGGCATTTAGTTCACTTACAATGTTGTGCAATCACCATCTCTATCCACTTCTAAAACATTTTCATAACCCTAAAATAAATACCATGCCAAGTAAGCAGTTGCTCCCCATTCCCTGCTCCTCCAGGCCCCTGGCAACCATTAATCTGCATTCTGTCACTACGGATTTATTTATTCCAGAAATTTCACAAAAATTGAATCATAGAATATGTAACCTTTTGTGTCTGGCTTCTTCCACTTAACATGATATTTTCAAGGTCCATTTATATTGTAGCATATATTAATTCTTCATTTTTATGGTTAAATATTCTATTGTATGAATATTCCATAATTTGTTTATCCATTATTTAATGGACATTTGGGCATTTTCCACCTTTTGGCTACTGTAAATGGTGCTACTGTGAAGATATGTGTGCTATGTACTTGTCTGAGTACCTGTTTGCAATTCTTTTGGGGCATGATTCTAGGGAATAAAATTGCTGGATTATGTGGTAATCCTATGTTTAACTTTTTGGGGAACCACCAAATTGTTTTTCACAGTGGTTGAACCGGCTTACATTCCTATTCACAATGTATGAGGGCTCCAATGTCTCCAAATCCTCACCAACATTTGTTATTTTGTTTTTTTGATTGTAGACATTCTAGTGGGTATGCAGTATTACCTCACTGTGATTTTGATTTGTATTTTCCTAGTGACTAATGATGTTGAGCATCTTGTTCATGAGTTCATTTGGAGAAATATCTGTAAGTCCTTTGGTCATTTTTAAATTGGGTTGTCTTTTTGTTGTTGAATTATAAAGGTTTTTAAAATATATTATAGATACTAAAACCTGATCAGATATATGATTTGCAAATACTTTTCCCATTCTATAGGTTTCCTTTTTACCTTCTTTATAATGTCTTTTGATATACACAATATTTTAATTTCGATGCAGTCAGATATATCCATTTTTTTCTTTCTTGTTTTTTGGTTTTTTGCTCATGCTTTCGGTGACATAGCTAAAAATACATTGCCAAATCTAAGGTCATAAAGATTTACCACTATGTCTTCTCATTATTTTATGGATTTAGCTCTTAGATTTAGGTCACTGATCCATATATTGCAGCTAACATTTTTGAGCCTGGTACTTATTATGTACCAGAAACTTCACCTAAATTATCTCATTTAATTCTCTCAAAAACCCTTTGAGTGAGGTACTTTTATGATCCCCATTGTATAGATAAAGAAACTGTGATCTGCAATTAACCTTAGGCCCAGGACAGAGCCCAGCTGAGAAAAGAACTGTTCAGCTAAGCCTAGCCTGAATTACTCACCCACAATGTTATGAACTAATTAATTTAAATGGTGGTTGTCTCAAGTGACTAAGTTTTGGAGTGTTATTTTTGCAGCCCAAGCTGATACAAAGAAACAGGTACTCGCAGACACAACTGGTAGGAGTATAAAACTTTTCTATGAAGGAAATCTGGCAATATCTAACAAAATTAGACCCGCAGTTCCACTTCTAGAAATCTATACTAAAGGTATACCTGTAAAAGTATTAAATGAATTATGTTTGGGTTATTTTTTGTGACATTATAATAGCAAGTGACTAGAAACAAACAAGCGCTTATCAATTTGTTAGCACAGATCAGAATGTTATGCAGTTGTAAAAAGAACAAGGAAGATTTCTACGTACTGACAGTGAACTCTGTGGTACATATTTAGGTGAAAAATGCAAGATATAAGGAGGGATGTTTATTAGGCTGAATGTTGTGTAAGAAAAGGGAGGAGATAATATGCATGCATATATCCTTCTGCTGGAAAAAAGCATCAGTGAAAATATAAATCCAAAACTAATAAAAATGGTTACCCATAGGAGGTGAGAGTTGGGGTGAAAAGAACAGGGAAAAAAATGAAAATTGCCCGAGAGTACCATTTCACATAGTCTTTACTCTTTAACCACTTAAATATTTTATATATCTAAAACACCATGAAATACTCAACAAAAAAGTTAGAGTAACACACATGAAATAATCATTTTGTGTGCTTTTAAAATATAGCTTTTTAAACTGAATATACATAGTGAGAGACATACAAAGGACAAAAAGAAATACAAAAGTTATTCAATATATTTAAATGTAATATAAGAATTTTTTTTTTTTTGAGAAGGAGTCTTTCTCTGTTGCCCAGCCTGGAGTACAATTACACGATCTCAACTCACTGCAACCTCCACCTCCCAGGTTCAAGCGATTCTTATGCCTCAGCCTCCCGAATAGCTGGGATTACAGGCACCTGCCATCATGCCCGGCTAATTATTTTTATTTTTTTTTTTTTAATATTTGTAGAGATGGGGTTTTGCCATGTTGGCCAGGCTGGTCTTGAACTCCTGACCTCAGGTGATCCACCTGCCTTGGCCTCCCAAAGTGCTGGGATTACAGGTGTGAGCCACCATGCCTGGCCCCAAGAATATTTTACAAACATTGTATAAAAATCTAAATAAACAATTATGTTAATGTTGCTAGAAATCACGGATCTTCAAAATAAGAGAAAAAGAGATACACAAGTGTAAAATCAAAGAAGCTGAGTAAAAACTGAAAATAAATATATTTTATGATTTATTTTTTTACACATACACTCTTTCACATATTTCTTGCCTTGGTCCATTAAAAGAATCTAGGGGCACTGTTATCCTAGCACCAAGATTTCAGTCTCTAAACACCATTCATTTTAATAGAAATTGAGTTCCTTGGAGAAAGAGTTAATTCCAGGCCTGAAGAAGAGGAGGTCTAGATATACTTGAGACAACTTTTGCCTAAAGGCAAGATAGGTTTTGGAGACTAACCGGGTTTTTTTAAAAAAAGAATAGAGGAGATGACTGGAAGGAGGTCTCAGTTGGGGCAATCTGAGCATTAAAAAGGAAACTGTGGCTGGGCGCGGTGGCTCATGCCTGTAATCCCAGCACTTTGGGAGGCTGAGCTGGGCAGATCACCTGAGGTCAGGAGTTCGAGATCAGCCTGGCCAACATGGTGAAACTCCAGCTCTACTAAAAATACAAAAATCAGCTGGGCATGGTGGAGGGCACCTGTAATCCCAGCTACTCGGGAGGCTGAGGCAGGAGAATCACTTGAACCCAGGAGGCGGAGGTTGCAGCAGTGAGCCAAGATCGCTGCCACTGCACTCCAGCCTGGGCAGCAGAGTAAGACTCCATCTCAGAAAAAAAAAAGAAAACTATATTGACGAACACAATTACACACACTGATATCCATATGTACATATGGCATATGTATACATACATGGCAAATTGTTAAGAATTGTTAAATATACTAAATAAAAATGTGGTTGATAATTTTGCTGCCCCTACTTATGCTAAAGAGTAAAAAGAAGTAACGGGGTTATTACTCAGCACTACTTCTACTATGCCTGGTGCTAACTGTAAAATTCAAAGGAAGGCATATAGAATAGTGATATGGACTAAGATCTAGCTAATCTCAGATCTGCTCAACCCTTTTATGAGTAAATCAAATCTCTGATATATTGTCTCTCAATCTTGAACTATCTTAATGGGAGTCATTAAAGTTAAATGAGATAAGACCATGCGCTTAGCAGATAGTAAACATTCAATAAGTTTTATTCATAATCATCATCACTTTCATTATCTTCATGCTAATTGCACTATCCATTAAGTTATTTATTTGACATGCTACTTCAACAGTGGATAAATTTGCCTCATGGCTAAATTTAGCTTTTTTAAAATTCTCTAGACCAGGGTTTCTCAAATTATGTTCCACATAAATATAAGTTTAGGAAATATCAGTGGATACATCATAAAACAAAACAATTCTATAAGAAACAAAACAATTCTATATTCAAGTAAGTTTTGGAAAAGAATATCTCTATTTCCTCCCAGAGATTCACATTATATATTAATATTTTAGAGATTATAAGTCAGAAATGAAGGGGCTTGTACAACTATGTTTATTTGCATTTAGCCCACTGTTTTCAAATTTACCAAAGCCTGGTACTCTTCCTGCACTGCTTACAGATTAATGCCATGGAAAAAAAGTGTTCTGAGAGCACCAGTTTGGAAAATGGCTACACATGAGCACCTGCATGAGAAATGTAGTTAGTTCCAACCCAGAGTTTGAAAGGGTTTGATTGTCTGGGTGTTCATAACCTGTAGAACTCTGGTAGTTTTAGCTCCTGTCATTGATAAAGCTGCTTTCTAAGACCAACTTAAGGACCCGGATTCGTCAAATTTTTCATATTTTTTCTTATTTTTAACCAACCCCAAATCTGAACTAGCTTCATTTCTTTGATTAATATGTTTATTTTACATATTCACTTATTGATTCATTCATTTATCACCCTACATCTAAATATTAATCATGAGCAAGACATCATGCTCACAGGGTTACAAGAATGTATTATACATTCTCCTTGCCCCGAAGGAGTTCACAATCTAGTTGATTTCACCCATCTGATATCCTACAAATGACATTTTTTAAAATGTACATGAATGCACTGGGCTAACAGTTCAAAATGTACACAAGGAAAATCTAAACTCATTGCAAGCTCACAAAAGACTTTAATATTGAACTGTAATCAACAAGTGATTATCTTGGCAGAATGATGCATTTCAGAGTTTTCACTGTTGTGTTTTGTTTGTTTTTATTTTGATGAGTAAGGTAGTTTATTTTATGTTTGTGTAACTGAGTCTGGGGATTTTTCCTAAAAATTGTATGAGTATTTTCACTACATGTAATAGGCACCCTAAATGCATCATTGAGCATGACAAAAGGAGAAGACATCCTCTTGTTGAATTCCAAGCTCAAAAAGAAATCAATGCATCTGCTTTCAACAAGCCAGAGTACATTCCAGCTTTTTCTTTAAAAAAGGAGAAAAGCAGGTTATTTTTAAGTCTTTCTTAAAATTGAATAGCATTCTTCCACTGATGTGTGGAAAATTGCGAGCAGGGCAGTTTGGGATTCAAAAAACCTAGGTACATCTCATTTATCACTTTAGAGAAACCACTTTCTCTGTATTTCTCAGATTAGTCACAAAATTGATAAAATCTAAAATCATATTGATCAACAGTGCAGTTCAACTGCATTTCTATGGAAATATTTGCTATGACATTCTAAATCTTCCATTGGTCTTGTGATAATAATAGCATCAGAGTAATAACAGTTATTCTTCATTCAGTCTAGTTCTATCAGTACAGGGTTCTACTTACGGTAGCTATTTAATGAATTCTCTCTGAATAAAGCATTTCATTGGAGACAAAAGCTTCTTGATTTTTAATTGAAATTTAATTGCTTCATCCCCAGAGTTAAAAGATGATAGTAAAAGCAGGTTGTAAAATAAAATCATAATTGGTTTCAAGATAGACAGCCTCTCATCAGCCAAATGTTTCTTGCAATGTTGTAATATAGAAACTCATCAAGCAACTTAATTTTCATCACAGTATAGTGTACATCAGGTAGTCATATCCTAAATGTTTGAGTAATATGCATCTAACTGCCATAAATTTTTATGAGTATCACACATTTAGAAAATAAGTTTTGAATAAACTGGAGATTTTCTTTTCTATTTGCCAAATTAAAGAGACAATGTTTAAGGTGTGGAGAGATTTGAGAGGAGAAGAATGGGTATACAAATGTGAAAAAGCTCTTTATCAGGAAAAAAAATGTGTCTGAGATTTCAGTGTCTAAGAATCCTGATTTCTCTCTTGTAATAATTACACAGTATGAAATCCAGAGTGAAACATCTGTTCTGCTGTATAAGAATTTGCATGCAAACTGGATCTGAAATGCCTTAACTTTTTTCAGAGAAAAGGGTATGGAAGAGAGGAGTATACATCAATTTATATCTCACTACGTGCCACAGTGACCTGTATGTTTTATCCTCACCCCATTTAAAGAACACTTTTGTACATATGTTTTTATGTAATTATAAAGATAAAAAACATGGCAGTTTTATTTCTTCCCTCAGGATGTTATTCTTAACAATAAAGTACACATATTTTTTAAATGTTAGTAATGCTTATAGTCCCTTTCGAAGTTGCCAGGATTATCTGTATAGATATTAAGGGACTAACAAGATATTGTAAAAAAAATCAGGCTAGGATATAAATTGAAAAATTATGAAGTCTAATTTTGTAAACATAGAGTGAAAAAAGTGAACTTAGAGTAAAAATTGAGCTTGGAGTAAAACTTCTAAAAAGTCATTATATCCCAAATGCCTTTGGAATAAATCTAACAATCACCACATGCTATGGAAAAATACATGTAAGGAAAGATTATTAACCTCTTTCAGTTCCCATAAAGTGGATACAAACTGGGTTGGCTGTCTGCTTCACAAAATTTTCAAACTTGGGCTACATACACCCAATTTTGCATCACTACTTCTGGTAATACACTCAAATCCCTGGTTAGAGGGGAGGGTACCGACCAAAGGTAACAGTATCTTAGTACATCCCTCCATCCTTTGCCACAGTGTGTGGGCATGTGACCTAAGCAGTGCCAACCAGGCTCCTTGCCCAGGATTTTTTCAAAATCAAGCTAGGGTTGTGGAAACGCTCCCTAAACTGATGGTGACATGAGAACAAGTTCCACGCTGTAAGAATAATATTCATCTGTAAAAGAAATTTAAAAGCTAAAGCACAGAGATCACCAGAGAAAAGAAAAAGAGAATGAGAAATGTTGACCAAATCCTACTCTTCTTGATGCCAATTTCCCCCTAAAAACTAATTCATGTTTGGTTTCTGTCACTTGCAACCAATGGTTGTCTAATTAATATTGCATCCAATAGCCCTGTCTAATATATTCAGCAGTTCAGAGCTAGTTGTCAATATTGGGCAAATCAAATATAGATTTGAAGCAATTATATATTTTCATGAAAACCTTGGACCTGATTTTTTCAATTAGTAATTCATAGAAAAATTATGATGGCAGAATTACTACTCTGCAATCACAGCTAATTTAAACAATTCAAACCACTACTCTCCTCCTCTTATCTATTTTTGCTTTTTTGTTGTTTGTAATTTCAATTATTGTCTCAGTCTTCCATGCAGTATAAATCTGCTTAGATTTAGAGTATTTTGTTCACTATGATCTACATACCTAATCAATAGATGATTATGAGTACAACAAACTAATTCTATTAATATCATTATTAGAAGCTATTATAATGAGCATTAACTGGGAGAGACATTGTGCCAAGCTCATTTTATTGGCTCAATGCTATTATAAATCAGGTATTATAATAATCCCATCTTATAAATACACTGAGGCACAGAAAAGTTAAGTAATGTGGCCAAACTAACACGGCTGGTAAATATGAAGGAGCCAGGATTTAAATCCAGCCATTCTGAATCCAAAATTAAAGAAGGCATATTTAAACATAAAGCATTGTTTATAAGACTTATTGATTCTGGAGTCACAAAGTAGTGGAAAATTTAAATAAAATGTATATCAAATGAGGTAGGAGGAATCATAAAGCCTGCACTCCCATTCCCATTGGAATTGTAATTATTTGGGCAGTTATTTAAAATTTCTCTCATCCTCTATACAGTTTCTTGGTTTCAATAGTATCCCTAGTGCCTGGCATAGTGTCTAGGACATACACAATAGCCACTTAATAAAAACTAAATGAATGGAAGATTCATTAAATAACTGAATGACTGAATAAGCCCAGGTGAAAATAAGAGTGGAGCACAAGGAATGTGTAAAGAAATATTAAATAGAGAATTTATGAACTCTGTGAAGGGCACTGAAGAAAATTAAATCCCTTCCCAAGAACTTGGAATTTGATGGCATTCCATCCTCCTACCAGTTTCCACTGCAAACCCATTATTGGGTAATTTTCAGTCCTTTTGAGGATGTTGAAGGGCTTCAAGGACATCAGATTCCAACCCCATGCTTCTTCACCCCAAGCACTTCCTTAAGAAGGAATAACCATGTACACGTTGTAGGGTGCCTAGTTTAAGTATGGCTCTCTGGTTTCCCAGCTAATTTCAAGCTTCCCAAGACCAGCTTGCTTCTTGAATATCTAATGAAGCCCACAGGCAAGTGGAAAAACAAAACAGAAAGGAGGTCAGGCCAGGATCTCTTTTCCCCCAGTTAGCATAGTTTGTTTTAACTGTGATAACTAAAAGATAAGCAAAACTAAAGTTTCCAGGTCCTTCTTGATTTTCCTTTCTTAGCTTCTTTGCCAAGAGAAACTGTTACCCTTGAGGATCTGTTCACTGCTGACCTCTCTCCTCTTCTTCACTTTACATTGTTGGGACCAGGGACATAGTGTTAGGAACTGCGGGGGAGGGGAAGGAAGAGAAATTCTATTTTAGTCCAACACTAATTTCTCAAGGGCTGTCTTATCCGGAACTCCATCACAGAAGAAAATTATGTGTATGCTGAATTAACCCCTGATTTCCCTGCTTTCTGTAGGCTAGAACAGATGACTGAAGAGAACCAGGCAATTTCAATCCCCTAGGTCAGAACTCACACGGGTAACGTATGCTCTCAATTTAGTCTACAGATGTGTTTTATTCTCCTGACATGGTCTTAAGAAACATTAAGACAATATTTTAAAATTATATGTTTCACATAAAAATCCAAATTTTCTAAATAATCTTGAAATAGCAAGTCTTTTTCTCTTGAAAAAGTCTGGCAATACTTGATCCATATTCCTACAAGGTAACACACACCAGGAGCTGGAATGTGACTGTTCCCCTTCCTGAAAAACTAGGCCCAGGGTCACTTGCTGTTTGTCATTATGCTTAAATGGTATTTTTCCTTAGAGCAGTGAAATGTCACTCTCGATATCACTATCAAAAGGACCATAAAGAGGAGATTAAGAGGGCAAAATGATTTCTTATGCCTACCTGTCTTCACTTACATACATTACCTCCTGCCCCTATAGACTTCTGAGTTTATGAACCTTAGATATAGATGGCAAAATGATACCTATTCATGGAGAAAACATGACAGTAGTCACAAAGATACTGATAATAATAGCTAACATTTAATTAATCATTTAGTGTTACTACGTGCTTTATATACAATGCATAATGAATAGTACTAGAACCTTTATTTTACAAATGAAGAAGAGTTTAGAAAAGTTATTTAATTTCTCAAGGGTATGCAGCTCGCTAGTACTTAATTTAGGCGTCAAATGCAGGTGTCTTTGACATCCAGCGCCATACTTTCAATCAATATACGCACTAGCTCCATAAGATATAAAATGTTCAACTTAATAAACCAGTGATTTGTGCTCTTCATAATCTTGTATTAATGATTCCTGGGACCCTTTTTAATAAGATCTCTACATAAGCCTTGAGAGTAACAGTCATCCAAGACTCAGTATAGATAAAAAAAACATAAAACGTATATATTCAACAAGTTTCCAACATTAACTTTTTAGCATGATTATTTACTGGTTTGGTTAATTATTTTTACCATGATATATTTGATTAATTATCAGCAACTTCAAGCTGAATTATAAATGGATTTTTTTTAGAGCTATCAGTGCTAGCATATCACTTTATCACATGGCTACATTTCTTGGGCCAGGATCCGGCAGCTGGGAGAGTCATAGGTTTAAGCAGGGAATTGCATCGTTGGCATTCCTAGGTATGAAAGGACATGGTAAGAGAGCACTTAACAAAAGGCAATACCATTCAGGACATAGGCATGGGCAAGGACTTCATGTCTAAAACACCAAAAGCAATGGCAACAAAAGCCAAAATTGACAAATGGGACCTAATTAAACTAAAGAGCTTCTGCACAGCAAAAGAAACTACCATCAGAGTGAACAGGCAACTGACAAAATGAGAGAAAATTTTCCCAACCTACTCATCTGACAAAGGGCTAATATCCAGAATCTACGATGAACTCAAACAAATTTACAAGAAAAAAACAACCCCATCAAAAAGTGGGTGAAGGACATGAACAGATACTTCTCAAAAGAAGACACTTATGCAGCCAAAAAACACATGAAAAAATGCTCATCATCACTGGCCATCAGAGAAATGCAAATCAAAACCACAATGAGATACCATCTCACACCAGTTAGAATGGCCATCATTAAAAAGTCAGGAAACAACAGGTGCTGGAGAGGATGTGGAGAAATAGGAACACTTTTACACTGTTGGTGGGACTGTAAACTAGTTCAACCATTGTGGAAGTCAGTGTGGCGATTCCTCAGGGATCTAGAACTAGAAATACCATTTGACCTAGCCATCTCATTACTGAGTATATACCCAAAGGACTATAAATCATGCTGCTACAAAAACACATGCACACGTATGTTTATTGCGGCACTATTCACAATAGCAAAGAGTTGGAACCAACCCAAATGTCCAATGATAGACTGGATTAAGAAAATGTGTCACATATACACCATGGAATACTATGCAGCCATAAAAAATGATGAGTTCATGTCCTTTGTAGGGACATGGATGAAACTGGAAACCATCATTCTCAGTAAACTATCGCAAGGACAAAAAACCAAACACCGCACGTTCTCACTCATAGGTGGGAATTGAACAATGAGAACACATGGACACAGGAAGGGGAACATCACACACCAGGGACTGTTGTGGGGTGGGGGGAGGGGGGAGGGACAGCATTAGGAGATATACCTAATGCTAAATGACGAGTTAATGGGTACAGCACACCAACATGGCACATGGATGCTAAATGACGAGTTAATGGGTACAGCACACCAACATGGCACATGGATACATATGTAACAAACCTGCACATTGTGCACGTGTACCCTAAAACTTAAAGTATAATAATAATAAAAATAAAAAATAAATTAAAAATAAATTTAAAAACCTAGAGATCGAGAGAGCTGTGCAGAAAGACTCACCTAAAAGCACCATAAGCTTTGCTTAAGGGAAGCAGTCAGGCCATGGTGATGCTGCAGGGATGGACCCAGAGAAAGGAATATCAGCACCACATTCTTTGGGCCTCCAATCTCTTACCAGCTCTTGACACAAGTCAAAGGGAAAGAGAACCCACTGATGTAACCTACACACGGTCACCCCTTCCAAGGCACAGGGTGAGATGGAAAAGGGTGTAGGGTGCATCTTCAGTGGTAAATGGAAGATATTTGGCACACTTGTCTTACCTAAAATGACTAGGATTTCCAGATGGACAGATGTATTTTCCAATATAAATTCAGGCAAAATGTCAAGCAACCTGCACTTACCTGGGGAAAGCTCCAAAATAACGAAAAAAAAAAAAAAAACACTCACGGAATTTTAATATGGGAAATTCATTCAAAGATCTGATTTTATTCCTTATCTGAAGCATGAATAACTGCCAACAATACCTCAGAGGGATCTCATCCATCCTTAGCTTGAGTACCTAAAATGATGAAGAACTTTCTTAGTCTCAAATAATCCACAATTCCTTAAGTTGCAAGTGATAGAAGTACAACTCATTGAAATTCAAACATTGACATAACTGGGGATACCAAGTGTGCATTCATGCGAAGCTGGATTCAGGGACTCAAACAATATCATCAGGGACAGGGCTTTTTGTTATTGGGTTCACTCTCCAACAGGCTCCTCTGGGATGTCGGCAAGATGGTTGCTGACAGCTCCAATTTTTCATGCTTCCCACTTCAGATACAAAGCTTCAACAAAATCCAGAACTTGAACCTCATTGGACTGACAATTATTATGTTTCAATTCCTAAGACACTAACAGTGTCAAGGAGATAAAATAATGAGTTAGACAGGCCTTAGTAAGGTGCCCAAACTGGAAATAGTTTATCCCACTCAGAGCACCTGAATTTAGAGTGGGAGACAACTGGTCTCAAAGATAAATCAGGATTCTATTGTTCCCAACAGGAGGAGAAATGGGTACTGGACAGGAGAGAAAGATGTCCACTACATTTCCATTATTAGAAAATTATTCAAAAATCTGCTTCTTGGTCCTAGCTCTGCCTTGTGGAGTCATCAGGAGATTATCTATTCCCTCTTCTGTGTAAATCCCTTCAAATATCTGAAAATATCTCTTACACTTCTATATCACACCAAGTCATCCCTATTCAAAACACTACATCAGCTTTTATCTACTGTTCATGGCACATCTAGACCTCATGTCACCCGGAACACTCTCCTCTGTATTCTGCACAGTTTATCAATGATTCTCTTAAGGAACACTGCCCAGAGAAGGACACCAAATTGTTAACTCAGAAAAATAATAAAAGTTTACATTTATTGAACACTTTCTATTTGCTAATCATTGGTTCCAATAATGTTATATATTTTAACATAATCTTAGTATCAGTCTTCTGGATTAGTTACTATTATTCTTGCTATTTTATAAGGTATGGAGAAGTTAAGCAACTTGCCCAAGATTATTCAACTGACAAATGGAATACTATACATTCCAATGAACAATTTTGCCTCTCAAGTTTATACTATGATCCACTATAGGAATAGAAAGGCAGAGCAGTTATGTAAACGCTTTAGGAAAAATTTTCATACTAGAAAGAAAGGAAATGAAAATTTTTCTAATATTAGAGATCATCTTTAACTGTCACATTATCTTTTTTAAAAAATAATAGCCAAAATTGATTGGTGAGAAATGCAAACATTTTTATGCTGCCGATGGAACTTGTGTAACATTTCTGCAAAACAATTTGGTGTCCTGTAACTAGAGTCTCAGAAACATATGTTCTTTCAAAACATATAGTTTATGGATGTATTCAAATCCATAACTAAAAGAATGTATAGGCCGGGCACAGTGGCTCACACCTATAATCCTAGCACTTTGGGAGGCCGAGGCAGGCAGATCACAATGTCAGAAGTTCGAGATCAGCCTGGTCAATATGGTAAAACCCTGTCTCTACTAAAAATACAAAAATAAGCCGGGCATGATGGCGGGTGCCTGTAGTCCCAGCTACTCAGGAGGCTGAGGCAAGAGAATCGCTTGAACCCAGGAGGCAGAGGTTGCAGTGAGCTGAGATCATACCACTGCACTCCAGCCAGGGCGACAGAGCGAGACTCCATCTCATGAAAAAAAAAAATGTATAATGCTATGAATAATAAACATCAGAAACAATCTAAATAAACATTGAGCTTTTGGGGATTCGTTAAATAAAATTTTAAGATATCCCCAATGGAACATGAAGCAACTATTAAAAAAAATACTGATCTACGTGGTTAATAATACACAAATATGTTTATTTTATGTTATTCTATTTTATTGAATTACCTTAAAAAAAGTAAAAAGTAAATTGAGAGAAACAAAACTAGAATGAAAGAGGAGGAGCTAAGGAGCTAATTATCTTTCATACAAATTTTCATTAGGTAGTGACTTACTTTTGCAATTACTTTATGCAGTGACTTTATGTAGTGACTTCCTTTCACAATTGAATTCACAGAAATTTAATCCCTACGGATATTTCTAGAAGCCTATCTATTACAGAGGGTGGGAATATCTGAATGAAGTGAGAGACCTGCCTGCATCCCACATTAGCAATGACCGTTATTTATCAGATTGTGTTATGCCAAGGAACATTCATTTTCTGCACACTTCACCAGTTATACAGAGAAAATCTCTGTTAGGTCTTTACATGCCACATTTCGACAGAGTTTCCAACTTCCTGATCTCCAGTCTTTTTAGAAAAAGACCTACGGAGGCATAAAGGAAATTATCTGAATCTCTGCTCCTGTGAAATCTGCCTTATTTTCTCTCTAAATTTAATCGAAAAATAAAGTCTTCACTCTATATAAAGATTTTTCCCCTCTGCTTTGTACTACTCAAGCCCTACGACTTGAGGCATGGTGTTTTTGTGTACAAAATAACACTATGTTCATTGTGGAAGGTATTAAAAATAAGGACAAACTTTTAAAAAATGAAAGAAAATTATTCACAATCCTTACCATTAGTGCCACTTTTAACATGGAGATATACACCTTTGTTTTTACATAAATGAAATAGCATTCTGCATCCTGTGCTATATCCCTTTTATACTTACTGAAATCGCATAAATATTATCTATATTTACTAACTACATGTTTTAAAGAAGGATAATTACCAAATATATGTGAGTATATTGTTTAAAAAACTTTGTTTCTCAGGTGAAGAAGTAAGAAACCAAGACGTTTTTGATACCTTAGTATGTGCTCATATTATAATTGCCACAAAATGCAATCAAGGAGGAGGGCTGTGGAGGACAAGAAGGAATCTAATCTACGTATTATTATTATCCCTAATTATTGTGGGTACATAGCATGTACATGTATTTATGGGGTACATGAGATGTTTTGATACAAGCATGCAATGTGAAATAAGCACATCATGGAGAAGATGTATCTATCCCCTCAAGCATTTATCCTTTGAGTGACGAACAATCCAATTATACACTTTATTTTAAAATGTAACACTAAGTTATTATTGACTATAGTCACTCTATTGTGCAATCAAATAGTAGGTCTTATTTATTCTTTTTAAATATTTTTTTGTACTCATTAACCATCCTCACCTCGCCATCCCCATCCCCCCACTACCCTTCCCAGCCTCTGGTAACCATCCTTCTACTCTCCGTTCATGAGTTCAATTTTTTTGATTTGTAGATCCCACAAATATGTGAACATATGTGATGTTTGTGTTTCTGTGTCTGGCTTATTTCACTTAACATAATGATCTTCAGTTCCATCTATGTTGCTGCAAATGATAGACTCTCATATATTTTTATGGCGGAATAGCACCCCATTGTGTATATGTACCACATTTTCTTTATCCATTCATCAATTGATGGACACTTAGGTTGCTTCCAAATCATAGCTATTGAAAACAGTGCTGTGTTTATTCCCCACTTCCCACATGAGAAGTTTCAGACTCTGAAAGGTTATGTGACTTGCCCAAGGTTATTTTACTATAAAATTGGGAGCAAGGAAAGAACTTGCTTGTGTTTGACTCCAATCATATTACTATAATATGGGAGAACAAGGCAATAAACAAAGTTGGGCCTTACTCCCACATCTTCATGCTATTTCACTTTCTACTGCCTCCAGAAAATTCCTTACAAAGTTCATGTTTTTTGGACAGTTATCTATTGAATGCCTATGACTTTCCAGGTACTGGGTTAAGAACTGTGCATGTAAAACTTAACAAGCCAGAAAAGGTCCCTTCTTGGATGAATTGTATACGCTAGAGGGGGAACACTAGGAAACGGGCAAGTAAACACATAAACCACAATAAACATATAAACAAATAGGCCCTTCCACCCCTGTTTCCCTTAGGAAAGAAAGTATATACTTTGGGCTTTCCTAGAAGGGGTCTCTGAGTCAAAAGTCTATGTCCTGGAACTTTTAGATACCAGGACCGTTCAGCCACTAGGGCTCTCATTGTGAGAGATTCTTTATTTTTCTCTTTTTGATGTCTAGAACTCAGTACTGGTTGATAGTGTCCACTTGCAGAGGAGTTCAGATCATGGTAGATTTTCCTTCCAAATCAGTGATCATGGGACCTTGGGATCAAGAAATACAAAAACACCATAGCCCATATTGTCAAAGTGTATTGCACACTGCTCGAGAGGACTAATTCTGCAGCCAGACTGCCTGGGTTCAAAACCTTCAAGGTTCCCAGCTGAGAACTCAGGCAAACTATTAAACCACTCTAGCTTTGATGCTTTCCATTTATAAAATGGAAATTACAATAACACTTATTTCATAGATATTGTGAATATTAAATGAGCTAAAATGTAGAGAGGACCTTGAACAGTGTTAGGTACATAATGAATACTTTTTAAGTTCTACTACCATGGCATTATGATATGATGCTATAACAGTGGAGGCACATCTCAACATTATGAGCATTGGAGTGGTGCACATCTTGTCATGCATCTGAGCCTTACTTACTACTTATTGCCTGTGTAACATCAAACACATTACTTAAATTCTCTAAATTTTTTTTTCTTTTCTTTTTCTTGGCACCCTTTAGACAGATTTCAACAGTGACTACTTCTGGCGACTGTTTTGAAAATTAAATGAAATAATGTAAAAAAGGACTAAGAATTCTGCACAGCACATGGTAATATCCTACTAAATGTTAACTCTGATTAAATTTGCAGTCACAGAGCACATTAGAACATTTCCTTCCCGCCCACTGTTCCACCATGCTCCAACTTTATCCCCTCAAGTGCCCCTGGTCTCTAATTCACTTTAGCCCCACATTGTCAAGAGAAAAAATCTCTCTCTTTCTATCAGGTGAAATACTTACTGTAAATAAGCTAAATCAGGAAGTTAAGATGGTGGAATAGTGTGTGTGTGTGTGTGTGTGTGCGCGCAAATGCATGTGTATGTGTGCATATGTTAAGGAAATTAATGATTATTATAGCCTGAGAGTACATCTCTCTGCTTGTAGATTCCCTGTGAACCTTCTTTAAATTGTTCTCTCTGTTGCCACATCATTTTTTAATTTCCCTGGGTATACTACAGTATCAAAATGTTTTTCTCTTGTGATACTCTGGCACTATTATGTAAAAGAAGAAAAGAAATGAGTTCTGACATAACATTCACTATAGTAGCTTTCTGGAGTCCCTGTAACATTGTGTTATGCTAAACCTGTGGGTCAAGTTCTCTTTGATTTTAAGTCAGGACTGCTGCTTGTTTTGCTGTTTTATTATGCCAAGACTACATTTTCCTGTAGAGTGTCAAGCAGAGACTCATATAATTGAGCAAATTCTACCTCTTGTTTTGATCTTAATAATAATAATTAGTAATTTTCACATTCAGGCTCTGATTATTAAGTACAATATAATCCATATAATAGAAAACTGTATTTTACATGGAGGCATTAGAAGCACTTCCTCATATGATATTTCTCCTCCTTACAAAATTTGTCTGTACAATCAATAAGGTTTACTAAATGACTACTATGTGCACTGAACTGAGGATTCAATATTGAAAAAGATGGGTGAGTTTACACCTTATTGATCATACATTCAAGTGGAGGATACAAGCAATTCATTAATACACACATAAATAGAAAAAATATTATCCAGAAAATGTCAAGTGATGGGGAATGAGCAGAGCTGAGGACTGTGGGAGAGGGAGCTCAGGAAAGACCTCTCACTAGAGGTAATACCTAAGTCCAGACCTAAAGTCAAGAAAGAGACAATAAAATGAACTCTGCTGGGAAATGAGCCAAGAGAAAACAGCAAGAGCGACATTTTGAGGTAAGAATAAATTTATCATATTAAGGCACAGAAAAAAGTCCTACATGCCTGGTACATGGCTAATGATGAAAGGATAGGAGATCAGAGATGCAGGCCAGTAGTCTCGTACTTGCTTACTGCACGGAAAGAACTCTGATCCGTTGTGTCTTATTTTTCTCATTTGTTAACTTTTCAACAAATGAGTAAGTGAAAAGAAGAACAGGTACAATGCTAAAGGTGCACAATTGTCCTATAACTGCTATTTAAGCCATGGAGTGTCATTTTCTATGTCCATATGATATAAACATAGATCAATTCAGATTGGAGTCTTCACAATCTCACACTATGATCTTGAAAGGCAGGATATGAGAAACCAACACGTCGATGAGGTACTTCTCAGCATTAACTTCCTCATCTGCAAAATGGGGCTGATAATAATAGCATATCAGTATAAGCACATAATATCCACAGCATCAAGCTGCAGCATGGTGATAAACACATTGAAACCTGCATTTCTGAGATACTGTGGCATTAATCTTCATTTTGGTTTATGCATTTACACAGCAGCTGGGAAAACTGCCTTCTTAGAAACCCAATGTTGTGCTCACAGGGATGAATGACTCCACAATTCATTTTCAAGGCATAAATCATTTTCCCTTTACCTTTTTTATGCTTCATAATGATGCTAATGGCTGAAAGGTCACCAGTTTCCTGGCTGTTTATATTCAGCAGGGTTAATTTTTTCACCTGGTCAGAAAATGTCAAGCCCATCAGTAGCATTATTTACTTCATTAGCTAATGTAGTATAATTTAATGTTTGGGGGATCAAAGAAAAGACACATTTGAAGAATACCTTGGAATGAGACTGAGAATATTATTCAAAAGAGAAATTCTCTACTTAAATTACCATAATCACTACAGCTGATGATCTTTTCTCAGAAAATGACCCTATATGTCTATATGTCAAATGACTGTATATATCATTTTCCAAATAGCCCTGAGCCATGCTTTAAAATGAAAAACCTTTAGTACCTTTATATAATCATTCTAATGAAAAATATTTATTAAGCCCTTAATGCATGCAATGCTCAGCTGGGCATTTAAAAAATTATCTTACAGAACACTCATGACATTCCCATGAGAAGAAACTATTGTTCCTGTTATGCAAATGAGAAAAATGAATGTCTCAGAAAGTCTAGGGGGAGGGCACCATGGCTCTGAGGGTACGCTGGTTGAGCCTTTATGGTGGGCATATGGGCACCTGCCTTGCCCGACTCTTGGTTATGGCTTGGAATTAAGTGAAGTGGTGTTTTAAGGCTTAAATGGTAGTAAAAGAGTATGCTATCACTTTCAGCTTTGTGCATAGCTCTGTACCGGCTTTGCCCTCAGCCTTCCTCTCTTCACTAGAATCTACTTTACTGGAACGTTAACCATTGAGATAAGAAAGATATCATTGCCCTGGGATCTCTGTACCAAGATCCCTCATGATCTAGCTCATGGTGACCTCTAGGAATGCATTTCCTGATGCCTACCTCTTCCTCCACCTTGCTGCAGCCACCCTAGCCTCTGTCCTCAGCATGTATGAGAGTGCTAGCACATAGTAGTGAATAAAAACATGTTAAATGCAGTATTAAATCCTACAGTTAGAAAAGGTAACATGTGAAAGTATTTGCAATCCTCTCGTTAAAACACAGTTTTCAGAACTTTATTTTTATTCCTATTGGAACCTTACTTCCAGGGCATATAAATTAAAATAAACACAAAACATAGTACAGAATTTGCTCAGTTATTGAAGTAGGGATTGTCATCTGACACTCTAAAGGCGCTTATTCTTATCATAATGTAACAGCAAAGAAAGTGATAGTACTGACTTAGAATCAATAGGGAATAAACCTGCAGGTGGGAAACCCTCTAATTTAGCACAATACAAACTTACAGCTGCCTCAAGAAAAGTCAATGATTTCTTTACTACTTTTACGAAATATTTT
The DNA here is from genome assembly GCF_028878055.3 of Symphalangus syndactylus. Classification (NCBI taxonomy): domain Eukaryota; kingdom Metazoa; phylum Chordata; class Mammalia; order Primates; family Hylobatidae; genus Symphalangus; species Symphalangus syndactylus. The sequence continues at coordinate 42,218,665 of NC_072429.2, forward strand.
CAGAATATCATAACAGAGAAAATCATCCTGATATCCTAATTCCCAGGAGAAAAAGTATGCAAAAATGAAATGATAATGGTGTTAGAGAATAGTATCATTTTAACAATTATTTAAGTAGATTAGGTGAGTACTCTAGCAATATTTGTCCTATTTTTTCAATAATTATTTTCTTTTCCTGTTGATAAAATACCAAGCCAGAAGCTGTTGAAAAATAATGTTATTGTGTTTTTTAATCAGTGTTATTTATAGCTCAGTAAATCTAATAACCCAGAGTTGATGCTGAAATATTTGTCGCAAAAATGGCGAATTCCATGCTTTTGTATTCCCATGCTGTGAACTGGGCAGACCAACCCTGAACACCCAGAGATGGCAAATTTCATAGGATGGGATGGACACCCAAGTGACCATGCATATGCAAGGGGATGTGGAGTGAGAAACTCTGACCAATTTACAATTTTGTCAAGAGTCAGCTCTTAGAAAACAGATGACAAAAATAAACATATTGTTATACCTAAGAATAATCCACACTAAAAATAGTCCTCATTAAAAGCAAGTTGCCAAAAAGAAAGAACAAAACCATGGAAGGAAGGGAAGGGAAGGGGAGGGGAGGGGAGGGGAGGGGAAGGGAGGGGAAGGAGGGAAAGGGAAAGGAGGGGAGGGGAAGGGAGGGGAGGGGAAGGGAAGGGAGGGGAGGGGAGGGGAAGGGAAGGGAAGGGAAGGTAGGGGAGGGGAGGGGAGGGGAAGGGAGGGGAAGGGAGGGGAAGGGAAAGGAGGGGAAGGGAGGGGAAGGGAAGGGAGGGGAAGGGAGGGGAAGGGAAGGGAGGAGAAGGGAGGGGAGGGAAAGGGAGGGGGGAAGGGAGGGGAAGGGAGGGGAAGGGAGAGGAGAGGAGGGGAAGGGAGGGGAGGGGAAGGGAGGGGAAGGGAGGGGAGGGGAAGGGAGGGCAGGGGAAAGGAGGGGAAGGGAGGGCAGGGGAAAGGAGGGGAAGGGAAGGGAGGGGAAGGGAGGGGAGGGGAGGGGAAGGGAGAGGAAGGGAGGGGAGCGGAGGGGAGGGGAAGGGAGAGGAAGGGAGGGGAGGGGAGGGGAAGGGAGAGGAAGGGAGGGGAGGGGAGGGGAGGGGAAAGGAGGGGAGGGGAGAGGAAGGGAGGGGAGGGGAGGGGAAGGGAGGGGAGGGGAAGGGAGGGGAGGGGAGGAGGGAGGGGAGGGGAGGAGAGGGGAGGGGAGGGGAGGGGAGGGGAGGGGAAGAAGGCAAGCAAACGCTGATATCCTGATGATCTGGTGGCCTGAGTATGGTATTGAGAGTCCAGAACACTCGTATTCTAGATGGCTCTACCACCTACCGAGTGTGAGGCTTAGGACCACAGCTTAAACTCTCTGAGCTTCAGCTTTCTACTCCGTAAGATGGAAGGATAGCAATTTCTATCTCAGAAACACCTTTAGTGATAAACAAAACAAGGACTTTTTAGCAAGAACATGCTTTGTAGATTAAAATGCCAAACAACTGATCTATGAAGACTGACGTGTGAAGCAATTTCTATGGCAGTTATGAGTGACTGGAATCCATTCATTTTTGTTGAAATTCCAGCTAGTGAGCTGAATGACTTTGAACAAGTGATTCTTGCTTTCAGAACTTTAGTTTTCTTATCTTTAAAATGGGAATAGTAACAGTATTTCTTTGTGCTTTTTTTTCGAGATGGAGTCTCGCTCTGTCACCCAGGTTGGAGTACAGTGGCATGATCTTGGCTCACTGCAACCTCCACCTCCCAGATTTAAGCGATTCTCCTGCCTCAGTCTCCCCAGTAGCTGGAACTACAGACGCATGCCACCACACCTGGGTAAATTTTTTTTGTATTTTTAGTAGAGATGGGGTTTCACCATGTTGCAGTATGGTCTCAATCTCCTGACCTTGTGATCCTCCCGTCTCGACCTCCCAAAGTGCTGGGATTACAGGTGGGAGCCACCATGCCTGGACTTTGTGCTATTTATTTTCTCTTTGCTCCTTCACAATCCCTCTCCTTTTGTGTCCATCCCGCTCTTTATCCTGGGAGATGAGCTCTGTGGAGTGGATCAGTAGGCTGCCTGGCCATATGACTTTCAGTTGGATGTGGCCCATGGGAAGCACGGATGAATAGAAAGTGGGAAACAGTGAGGTAAACACTGATTTTTCTGGATCCCTTCCTATCAGATCTCACTAGTTTGCCTGCTACTCTCCACCTAAACCAAAGCTCCAGTTAAATGGTCCTCTCTCACAGCCACAGCTATTTTCTCCAGATTCTGTAGCAACTTCCTGTCCTGATCCCTTCAGGCCTAGAGGCAGTAACGACTAACTTGCTAGTTTATTCACGTACTCTGTTACCTTCTCTAACTGTGATCACAATTGTGTAAACGGTAGTTCCTTTATTCAAATCTTTTTCATTAATCTATATGAATGTCTCATTTGTTTTCTCACTTGACCACAGCTGATACGAAAGGAAGGCTTGAGGAAACAAATCCTTACAATAGAATTCTGAGAGTAGGCACTTCACATATTTCAGGACACAGATACTGACCTTGTAGGAGGTAAGTGGAGAAAGAGTATTCCATGAGCTATGATGGTATTATAATTACACAAGTTATCACTGAAGATGTCCTGGGATGAAGTGCAAATGAAAAGCACAGTATCAGGAGATCAAGTGATTTTGGCACTTGGTTTTCACAATATTGATCAGAATGTGTTGGGGTTAGTTAGCTCCTTCTGACAGACGTGGAGAGCTGATAGACCCCAGAGAAAGCAAAAATTGGAGTTTTTAACCTTACACCTCATAACTCAAGTGGAAAATCAGAAAGCCTTGATGATAACTTTGTAGGAGCCCTTTGCAGTAGTCTCATAGTCATGCATCGGGCTGATATATCTGCAATGGAGCCCAGGGTCTGAAAGTAAGTGATGCTGAGTTGAGAACCAATTAAATGTTCAACCTCATCCATCGTTTATACAATGACAGTGATGGAGAAGGAGTGGTAAGGGATACACTGGAAGGCTACATTTAGGCAGAACACAGATGGGGCTGAGAACTTGGCATTCCTAAAGCTTCCTAACAGAGACAGGTATTCTAAATACAAAATCAATAAGGTAAATCCTAGCATAGTCAAAACAGAGAATCATAAGGCCTGGTCTAAAAGGAACTAGTATATATGCCAAAACAGCTTCAGGACATTGCCAACTTATATCAGGAGGAGGGAGTTAGGGTAGTAGGTACAGGAGTGAACATTAAGAGTATTAGACTAACAATGCCAAAATATAAAACTGTCTGTGAGCCAAATTTATTGATAGGGGTTCACTAACTAATTTATTGACAGGGGAATATAATTAATCATCTGTTTGGTTGATTCACTAAACTTGGATTCAGTAATATCCTAAAGCCAATGAGGTTAAAATGTCAGAACTTCCCTGGCACCATTACTTGGGAAGGAATCAGAAGATACAGAGAGATGGGAATAGTAGAATAGACCTGTTCAGTCCTGTCCTAATTACTACAGCACCAAGAGATTCCAGAGAAACACTCTCTTTACCAAAATCTTAAGAAATGCATCCATGAGGGGATATTGGCATCCTTTGAAAACAATATGTTGGCTGTCCTCCTAAGTTAGGCATAACTGGAAGTGTTATAAAGGGAGCTGTTTCCTGTCTTGATGGGAAAATTTGATCCTAGAGTAATACGGCTACCTAGGACTTGGATGCTGAGACTGAAGCTTTTGTCTCACTCCACCGGGTACAGAATTTTACCCAGCCAAAGGGCTGGCAGATGGCAAGAGTGTAATGGGTGGTGAAATAGAGAAGTTACAATTATAAACCTAGGCATCATGTCCAGAAACAGAAGTTGAAATTGCAACAGCTACCTTTGTTTATAAATACATTCTCTCCTCCTGCCTCATATAAGGAGTAGCAATGGTAGGTGATTCTCTGGGAAAACTTTCCAGTTGAGTGGCCTTCTGCTATATCTATACCTATTCTCTCTAATTTCTAATAACTTCTCCTTTTTAAGACCCCATGAGCCTAGTGTTACTAATGGATCAATGTTGCTCTTTACCAAACCCTATTGATTTTTCTTAATATTATCCATACCTTTGTAAATTGTCTACTTTAGAAGACTTTTTTAAATTTGCCACATTTAGGCATGCTATCTGTTGCCTTATAGGACCTCAACTGCTATACTATCTCATTAGTTTGTTGTGAAGATCAGGTAATTATTAAAGTCTTTAGAGCAGTACCTAGCACGTGTAATTACTCAATAAATGTTAGCTATTGTTATCCTGGCTGCTGTTGATTTTTACTGTCATATTTAAAGGAGTTAGATAATCTGGTAAAGAGATATCATGACACAGTGAAATGCTAATGAAATGTCTGGCAAAGAGAAAACATTCAATAAATAATTTTTTATTACAATATTAAATGCTTTTTTTTTTTTTTTTTTTTTATTATACTTTAGGGTTTTAGGGTACATGTGCACAATGTGCAGGTTTGTTACATATGTATCTATGTGCCATGTTGATTTCCTGCACCCATTAATTCGTCATTTAGCATTAGGTGTATCTCCTAATGCTGTCCCTCCCCACTCCCCCCACCCCACAACAGTCCCCGGAGTGTGATGTTCCCCTTCCTGAGTCCGTGAGTTCTCATTGTTCAATTCCCACCTATGAGTGAGAACATGCGGTGTTTGGTTTTTTGTCCTTGCGATAGTTTACTGAGAATGATGTTTTCCAGTTTCATCCATGTCCCTACAAAGGACGCGAACTCATCATTTTTTATGGCTGCATAGTATTCCATGGTGTATATGTGCCACATTTTCTTAATCCAGTCTATCGTTGTTGGACATTTGGGTTGGTTCCAACTCTTTGCTATTGTGAATAGTGCCACAATAAACATACGTGTGCATGTGTCTTTATAGCAGCATGATTTATAGTCCTTTGGGTATATACCCAGTAATGGGATGGCTGGGTCAAATGGTATTTCTAGTTCGAGATCCCTGAGGAATCGCCAGACTGACTTCCACAATGGTTGAACTAGTTTACAGTCCCACCAACAGTGTAAAAGTGTTCCTATTTCTCCACATCCTCTCCAGCACCTGTTGTTTCCTGATTTTTTAATTAAATTCTTAGTGTTTAAAAAGGATCCACTAATAGTCATTGAAATAATGAGCCTCTCTACCATAAAAACTTTATTTTACTTATTTTCTTCTTTTATAAGTGTTCATTTTCTCTAATTAGCCAATCAAAACAGAAGACTTTAAAAGGAATTTTTCATGCTTCAGTTCTCATGCTGATAATTCAGTCTCCTTTGGGCTGGCTGGCACAGGAAAATCTAGGTGTTCCACTGACAGTGTGTTTACTGATAAATTTTGACTTAGAAAGACACGCAAACTGCATGAAAAATAAAATATTTAAAATTCCCAAGCATGTGTAGATATCACACCACAAAAATTCATAGCAGCAGTACAATCATGCAAAATTGATGTGGCTTTTCCACACCATCACCTAAGAGCCATAACTTGGGTCACTATGGAAAAGAAATCAAACCAGCCGGTTGAATAGAGGCTTCTATTGTGGAGAGTGAGGAGGAAGACATGGAAAACATATTTCCAAAATGTGTTCAAATAATATGAACTAATTTGTGAGTGGGATCAATAAAGGAATATTCCCTTTACAATGCTAAGCACAGCAGCCATCATCAAAGGACCCTCCCTAAATAAGTAATCCTCGTGGTCTGATTTAGCTCTTGATACTAAATATGCAACCTAAAGAGGAATAACAATTTCAGATAGATTAAATGATACAATGTAATTCTGCAGAATTTTAAAATTTTGCTCAAGAAAGGACCTAAGAACCCTGACATTTGAGATCTCCCAATATTAGATAAGGTGACTGATATGTTTTTGCTGTATCCCCCACCCAAATCTCACTTTGAATCATAATAATTCCCATGTGTCAAAGGCAAAGACAGGTGGAGACAATTGAATCATAGGAGCAGTTTTCTTCATACTGTTCTCATGGTAGTGAATAAGTCTCATGAGATCTGATGGTTTTTATAAATGGGTGTTCGCCTGCACAAGCTCTCTTGCCTGCCACCATGTAGGACATCTCTTTACTCTTCCCTCATCTTCCGCCAAGATTGTGAGGCCTCCCCAGCCATGTGGGACAGTGAGTCCATTAAACCTCTTTTCTTTATAAATCACCCAGTCTTGGGTATATCTTTATTAGCAGTATGGCAACAGACTAAAACAGTAAATTGGTAACAGGTTGTGGGGCACTGCAGTAAAGATACCCAAAAATGTGGAAGCAACTTTAAAATTGGGTAATAGGCAGAGGTCAAAACAGTCTGGAGGGCTCGGAAGAGGACAGGAGCATGTGGGAAAGTTTGGAACTTGCTAGAGATTTGTTGAATGGCTTTGACCAAATGCTGCTCCTCTCAGGTGGAGGTAAGGAACTTGTTGGGAACTGGAATAAAGGTCAGTCTTGCCATGGTTTAGCAAAGAGACTGGTGGCATTTTGTCCATGCCCTAGAAATTTGTGGAACTCTGAACTTGAGAGAAATGATTTAGAGCATCTGGCACAAGAAATATTTAAGCAGCAAAGCATTCAAGAGGTGACTTGGGTGTTGTTAAAAGCATTCAGCTTTATGTATTCACAAAGATATGGTTTGGAATTGAAACTTATATATAAAAGGGAAGCAGAGCATAAAAGTTCAAAAAATTTGCTGCCTGACAATGTGATAGAAAAGAAAAACCCATTTTTTGAGGAGAAATTCAAGCTGGCTGTGGAAATTTGCATAAGCAACAAGGAGCCAAATGTTAATTGCCAAGACAATGGGCAAAATGTCTCCAGGGCATGTCAGAGACCTTCATGGCAGCCCTTCCCATCACAGGGCTGGAGGCCTAGGAGGGAAAAATGTTTTCTTGGGCCAGGCTTAGGCCCCCCTACTCTATGCAGCCTCCAAACGTGGTGCTCTGCATCCCAACTGTTTTAGCTCCAGCTGTGGCTACAATGAGCCAATGTACAGCTCAAGCCATTTATTCAGAGGGTGCAAGCCCCAAGTCTTGGTGGCTTATACATGATATTGGTCCTGTGGGTGCACAGAAGTCAAGAGTTGAGGCTTGGGAACCTCCACCTAGATTTCAGAGAATATACAGAAATGCCTGGATGTCCAGGCAGAAGCTTGCTGGAGGGGTGGGCCCCTCATGGAGAACCTCTGCAAGGGCAATGTGAAAGGGAAATGTGGGATGAAATGGAAAGGTAGGGCACTGCCTAGTGGAGCTATGAGAAGATGGCCACCATCCTTCAGACCCCAGAATGGTAGATCCACTGACAGCTTTCACCGTGTGCCTGGAAAAGCTGCAGACACTCAATGCAATCCCATGAAGACAGCCAGGAGGGGGCCTATACCCTGCAAAGCCACAGAGGCAGAGCTGCCCAAGGTTGTGGGAGCCCACCTCTTGTATCAGTGTGACCTGGATGTGAGACATGGAGTCAAAGGAGATCATTTTGGAACTTTAAGCTTTAATGACTGCCCTATTGGATTGTGGACTTGCATGGGGCCTTACAGCCCCTTTGTTTTGGTCAATTGCTCCCATTTGGAATGGGTTTATTTATCCATTGCCTATAGCCCCATTGTGTCCAGAAAGTAATAACTTGCCTTTGATTTTACAGGTTTATATGTGGAATGGACTTGACTTGTCTAAGATAAGACTTTGGACTGTGGGCTTTTGAGTTAATGCTGAAATGAGTTAAGACTTCGATGGGCTGTTGGGGAGGCATGACTGTTTTGAAACGTGAGGACATGAGATTTGGGAGGGGCCAGGAGTGGAATGATATGGTTTGGCTGTGTTCCCACACAAATCTCACCTTGAATTTTAATATTCCCCACGTGTCAAAGGCAGGTGGAGATAATTTAATCACGGGGGCAGTTTCACCCATACTGTTCTCATGATAGTGAATAAGTTTCATGAGATCTGATGGTTTTAGAAATGGGTGTTCCCCTGCACAAGCACTCTTGCCTGCCAACATGATCTTCCTTTACCTTCTGCCATAATGTGATGCCTCCCAAGCCATGTGGAATTGTGAGTTCATTCAACCTCTTTCCTTTATAAATTGCCAAGTCTTGGGTATGTCTTCATTAGCAGCATGAGAACAGACTAATATAGTGACCAACCCAAATTTGGGGTGTAGTTTTATTAGTAATCTAGGGCCAAATAATGTCCCTTCCTAATTGCCCTAGGACCTTTGTGAGCAAATTTTCTCTGATTCCAAGTAGCAATCAGAGATAATTTTATTCTCCCCTGGATTCTAAATCTGAAAAATAGATTGATCACTTTTTCAGCTAATATTTGAGATTGGGGAAAATGTTTTCTTTCCTGACCTCTATCATCCTGGAGGACTCTGTCTCTGGGTACCACTGCCTCTGTCTATCTACACAAGTCAAGAGACTCAGAATATTTGGCCTATTTCTGAAGTAGTGTTCCTGGTAAGGTCTTTGGGAATGGAGCCCAAACATGTGGAACATATCTGGAGATACGTGGCCTTTTAGGTAACCCATGACAAGTCAGGTGTGCCAAAACTTAAAAAGAATGGCTTCTTTGCTAGGCGGAAAATGCAAAATAAACAAACAAAACACTTGGAGTCCCAGAACTAAACCTTCCAAGGTTATAAATGAATATAAGGAATATCCAGGGAATTCATCCCAGTTGTTAAAAGGCCCAGAACTTTAAAATCACTAGTGAGTCTTTTAAAAGAGTTTTGAAAAAATCCTTAAGGCAAGTACAACATAAAATGCTTCTTTTATATTTTTCTGTAGTATTCAAAAAGTTTTAAAAACCTATGGCCTGAGTCCTATTCGAAGTCAGGAGAGGAGGGAAATAAGTCATTTACATGAAAAGAAAGATGGGACCCTTTTAGGGCAGATAAAATGCTTATTTTATTGGCCTTTGTATCTATTACCAGAGCCAGGCACTGTGCTTGACATATGGTAGGCATTCAGTACATGTTGCTTAAATGAATACATGGAGAGGAGAGACAAAGGTAGGCTGAAGATTTTTGGAAGACAATCTGCACCTACATTATTTATCATTTCCCAGTCAGCTAAGTTTGAGGCCACCATGGGAAATATAAAGCATCACAAATTTTTTAATGAATCCTCCAACATTAATCTTTTACCCTAGGGAAACGTTCCTATAGGTAATGAGATTAAAGAGAACCACCAGCTACTTTACCCTTCCTTTGTTCAGTGCATTTAAAAGTGACTTCGAGTTGTGAGTATCAGGCACCTCTGAAGAAGAGCTGATGCCCTACTATGGCTATAAAAACTCTGCCCTTCCTTCCTTACCCTAGTTCATCTCTTGTTCTTGAAGGTGCTGAAGAGGATAATTGCTCAGTTGCTGAGGCTCTGCAAGTCCTCCAAACCACAATAAGGGAAACTTAATTTCCCCTAAAGCACAGTCAAGTTTAATAAACGTTGAACATCCTTGAGGATAGCACCTGTCTTATTTTTCTTGGTGTCTCTCCTGACAGGTACAGTCCTTGCTCCACGGAGCTAAAGTTTCAAAATTTCACCTTCTCCTCCCACATGATTCTTCTTCCTCTTCATCTTTACCTCCTAAATTTAAGTCTTTCTGTCACTTGCTTAGCCTAGTGAGTTTTGCTTGTTTGTTTGATAGTCGTGTATTTACAGCTTAACTTCTGACTTGCTAGTGTGATACTTAACATATGACTTTGTACTGTGAGGGCCAGAAAATGCCTCAGTGTACAAGTAAAATTCAGTGAGCTAAGGGCAGGTAAGAAATAACTGCTACATTCATACTTTAAAACTTTTCAATGTCATATTACAAGAAACAAGTGCATGGTAGATGCTCAAAGTTAGCTATTCTTATTTGTCAATGAACTGATAAGGTAATAATGGAAGAATAATGTATGGTCACCTGTAAATGAAGATAAACGCCTACCCAAAAACATGATGTCGACGTCAAGGCTTTATCATACCACATACAGAGAGATATGAAAAAGCCTGTTACTTTCACAATTATAAGAGCAGGCAGACCTCTCCATCAGGTTCAAAGTATCTTGAGAGAGCAAGCAAAGGTGACTGGCTCAGAGCAGGTGTCCCATCAACATATGAAGTGCTAACATAAAACTTAGCAGTAGTCCTCCATCTATGTCTGCAGGTGACCATAACAATAACACACAGGAATACAAAGTAGTGTCAAAGAATAACTTAAAATGCATAGTTTTGGCCAGGCACAGTGGCTCACACCTGTAAAGTCCGCACTTTGGGAGGCTGAGGTGGGAGGATCACCTGAGGTCAAGAGTTCAAGACCAGCCTGGCCAACATGCTGAAATCTGGTCTCTACTAAAAATACAAAAAAAAAAAAAAAATTATCTGGGCATGGCGGTGCATGCCTGTAATCCCAGTTACTCAGGAGGCTGAGGCAGGAGAATCATTTAAACCCAGGAGGCAGAAGTTGCAGTGAGCCGAGATCATGCCACTGTGCTCCAGCCTGGGTGACAGGAGACTCCATCTTAAATTTAAAAATAAAAATAAAATAAATAAAATGCATAGTTGGGCAATAACTCTTGTAAGGATTTAAGGAAGTCAACATTCCCAATGAACTGGAATTGTCAGGGCCATCAATAGAGAAAATATTATGCATTGGGTGCATTTATTCCAAAAGCGTCTACTGAGTAAACTTTGTGCCAAGTGTTATGGGTAGGAAGTTAAATACGACACAGATTTCCTTCTGAAGGAATCTAAAGTCCAGTAATGGACTAAAATATACAAGATAATCATAATAGAATTGCCCTGTATAATAAGCACTGTAATGATAGTATGAAGTTGGTATATGGAAGCCTAGGAGAGTGATTAATTCTGTCATTTGTGGGTTGAAAAGATTTCTTTATCTACTAGAAGACAGGAAAGAAAGAGAGCAACTAATGAGAAAGTCCAGCTTAGCTACCAGACCATGGCACTAGCCCTGATCGGTCAAAACACCTATGATGAGTCCAGTGGTCACTCTGTCCTTTTGGGCAACCCTTAGCCATTGACTCTTCCAGCTCTTAGGACAGAGTTATGTCTATGAATAAGCAAAAGGAAAATAATAATCTTTCCTATCTCCAACCAAAAAAAAAATATGTATGAACAACTCATCACCCTAATGAGAGCCCAACTTTTTGGTTATGGAATAAGCATCATTTGGAAATATATTATTTAATATACCAGGTACATTGAATGCCAGCTCTTAAAATACCTTAAACTAAGTCTCTAACGTGTATGTTTGTCCCTATCCTCTACTGACTCAACTCAAATGCTCTATTTTTCTAAAGATGGTCAAAAGAATATTATTTTGCAAATACTCTAAAATGTTCCCGTGATTTTGACTTAAGCTATTTTAGATATAGATGTGGTTGCAGGTTACAAAGTCAAGATTCTGCTCACCAGCCAGCTCATAATCTTACTATATTATCATGTATCATTAAACAATACAAAAAAGAAAGACTAAAACGAAACGACTCCCCCTCTCACACACACACACACACACACACACCATCAAAGTCAAAGAGAAAATAAAACACAGGCCACCTGCTCTGCCATCAATAAGCCTATGAAATAAAATAATGAGTAAAAATAGTCATAAGGAGACAAACATAATAGACACCTTAACCTAAAACCATGAATCTGACAGTAATGTCTGTTAACTGAATACAGAAAGAAATCCAGTGAGTGACCAAGGCTAAGTCCTTTTGAGCATCCCATTATTTATAAGCAAAAGAGAAAAAGATAAAAGGAAATAACTGTTCAATGAGCTGAACACTAATTGGTCTCAGTCAGTCAAGCCCTGCCTAGGGAAATGGCAGTTTCTTTGCCAAATATAATAAGAAAGGAGTTTCTGACTGCTTTTCCCCCGCTCTCTCCTTGCCTTTACCCAACACTACCCTCGGTTCAAACAATAAAAATCCATTTACAGACATATCATCTGTTTACAGACAAATCCGCAAGGATGTTTGGTCCTTAGCTGGACCATCAAATGACTGCATAACCTGCAGCGGCAGCTGAAGAATGGCATTAAAAATAGCAAAGTAGCAAAAGTGGCAAAACCAATTCAATGGAGGATTTCAATAAATGGTGCAGGAACAATTGAACATTCATTCCAAAAAACAAAACAAAAAGAACTTTTACCTAAATATCATATCTTTTTACTAAAGTTAACTTGAAATAGATACTAAACTTAAATGTGAAACAATACTATAAAAGTTCTAGAAAAAAGCATAGATGAGAGTCTTCTGGAAAAAAGCATAGGAGAGAAGCTTCTAGATCTAAGTCTAGGTAAAGTGTTCTCACACTTGTCACCAAAAATACAATTCATAAAAGAAAAATTGAACAGCATTGAAATTAAAACCCTTTGCTCTGTTAAAGATCTTGTTAAGAAAATACAAAGACAAATTTTAGACTGGGAGAAAACATTTGCAAATTACATACCCAGCATAGTTCTTTTATGTAGAATATATAAAGACCTCCCAAAATTCAACATTAAAAATTCCTAACAGCACTGCCTTAGTTCATTCAAGCTAGTACAACAAAATACCATACACTGGGTTGCTTATAAACAACAGAAAATTATTTCTCACAGTTCTGATGTCTCAGAAGTCTAAGATCAAAATGTTAGCAGATTTGGTATCTGATGAGAACCTGCTTCCTCCATAGATGAGCATTTTCTCACTGTAACCGCATGTGGCAGAAGAGGAAAACAAGCTACCTTGGGCCTCTTTTATAAGGGCACTAATTCCATTCCTGTGTCTGCTCTCATAATTTGATCACCTCCTATAGGCCATACCTCTTCACACTATCATGTTAGGGGTTAGAATTTCAACATATTAATTTTGAGAGGAGATAAACATTCAGACTGTAGCAGATGCTCAACATCGCTAATCATTAGAGAAGTGCAAATCAAAACCACAATGACATTTTACCTCATACCCATCAGGATGACCACTATCAGAAAAACAAAAAATAACCAGTGGTTGCAAGAATACAAAGAAGTTGAAACACCTGTGTGCATTGGTAAGAATATAAAATGGTTCAGCCTTTATGGAAAACAGTATAGAGGTTTCTGGCTTAGTCTATTTTGTGCTACTGTAACAAAACATCACAGAAGGGGTTATGTATAAAGTAGAGAATTTCTTTTTTCTCATACTTCTGGAGGCCAGGAAGTCCAAGATCGTGGCACCAGCAGGCTCAATTGTCTGGTGAGTGTTGCTCTCTGCTTCTAAGATAGCGCCCTGCTAATGCATTCTTTCAGGGGACTTGCTGTGTCCTCATGTGGTAGAAGGCAAAAGGGCAAGGAAGCCAATGCTGCAGGTTGTCTTTTTTATAATGGTCTTAATTCCATTCATGAGGAGAGAAATGTTCATAACCTAATCACCTCTTAATACCATTACATTGGCCATTAATTTTTCAATGCCTGAATTTTGGAGGGGACACATTAATATCTTAGAAGTTTTTCAAAAAAATAAAAATACAATTATCATATAATACAGCAATTCCACTTTTGGATATACATCCAAAAGAATTCAGAGAACTTTGAAGATATGTTTGCACATTCATGTTCATCATATGGTTTAGTCATAATAGCCAAGAGGTGAAAGCAACCCAAATATTCACTGACAGTTGAATGGATAAAGAAAATGTGGTATTTACATTCAATGGCATATTATGTAGCCTTAAAAAGAAAGACATTATGTCATGCACCACCACATTAGTGAAACTTGAGGACATTATCTTAGGCAAAGTAAGCCAGTTACAAAGGGACAAATACTGTATGATTCCACTCGTATAAAGTAGCTAAAGTAGTTAAAATCATAGGTACAGAAAGTAGAAAGATGGCTATCAAGGTCTAGTGGAAGCGGGAGGCAGAATTAGTGTTCACTGTGTATAGAGTTTCGGCATTGCAAGATAAGTGCTTTAGAATCTGTTACACAATAGTGTCAATGTACTTAACACTACTGAACTATATATTTTAAAATGAGTAAGATGCAAATTTAATGTTATGTGTTTTTTAACACAACAAAAATATCCCATTAGAAAATGAGCAATCAAGAGGTTGAAAAAATAACCAACAGATTGGGAGAATATGTTTTCAAAAGACATACCTGATAAGGAGTGTTATGCAAAATATACAAAGAATTCCTAAAACTCAACAGTAAAAAAAAAAGAAAAAAAAAACAGTTCAAACACTTTCACAGACACCTTACCAAAGAAGATATACAAATGGCAAGTAAGCATATGAAAAGGTGCTCCACATGTTGTCTCACTGGGGAAATACAAATTAAAACAACAATGAGATCATCAGAGAAATGCAAATCAAAACCACAATGAAATCCCATCTCGCACCAGTCAGAATGGCAAATATTAAAAAAGTCAGGAAACAATAGATGCTGGAGAGGCTGTTGATAATTAGGAACTCTTTTACACTGTTGATGGGAATGTAAATTAGTTCGACCATTGTGGAAGACAGTATGGCGATTCTTCAAGGATTTAGAACAAGAAATACCATTTGATCCAGCAATCCCATTACTGGGTATATATCCAAAGGATTATAAATCATTCTAGCATAAAGACACATGCACATGTATGTTTATTGCAGCACTATTTACAATAGCAAAGTCATGGGACCAACCCAAATGGTCATCAGTGATGGAATGGATAAAGAAAATGTGGGCCGGGCGCGGTGGCTCAAGCCTGTAATCCCAGCACTTTGGGAGGCTGAGGCGGGTGGATCACAAGGTCAGGAGATCGAGACCACCCTGGCTAACATGGTGAAACCCCGTCTCTAATAAAAATACAAAAAAAAATTAGCCGGGCATGTTGGCGGGCGCCTGTAGTCCCAGTTACTCGGGAGGCTGAGGCAGGAGAATGGCATGAACCCGGGAGGCGGAGCTTACAGTGAGCCGAGATCGCGCCACTGCACTCCAGCCTGGGCAACAGAGCGAGACTCTGTCTCAAAAAAAAAAAAAAAAAAAAAAAAAAAAAAAAAAAATGTGGCACATATACACCGTGGAATACTATGCAGCCATAAAAAGGGATGAGATTGTGTCCTTTGCAAGGACATGGATGAAGCTGTAAGCCATCATCCTCAGCAAACTAACACAGAAGCAGAAAACTAAATACCACATGTTCTCACTCATAAGTGAGAGTTGAATACTGAGAACATATGGACACAGAGAGGAAAACAACACACACCAGGACCTGGTGAGGGGTGGGGGGTGAGGGCAGTTGAACTTAGAGGACGGGTCAATAGGTGTGGCAAACCACCATGCCACATGTATACCTATGCAACGAACCTGCACATTCTGCACATGTATCCTGTTGTTTTTTTTTTTTTAAGAAATAAAGAAAAAAAATGAGATATCACTACCTACCTATTAGAATGGCCAAAATTTAGAACACTGACAACACAAAATGCTGGTGAGGCTGGGAGCAATGGAAACACTCATTCACTGATGGTGGGAATTCAAATTGTACTGACACTTTGGAAGAAAGTTTAGTGATTTATAACATTAAACATTCTTACTGTATAATGTAGTAATCACACTGCTTGGTATTTACTCAAAGGCGTTGACAACATGTCCACACAAAAACTTGCATATGGGTGTTTATATTAATAGCAGCTTTATTCATAATTGCCAAAACTTGGAAGCAACCAAGATTTCCTTTTGTAGCTGAATTGTTAAATAAACTATGGTACATACAGACCTTAGAATATCATTCAGCACTAATAAGAAATGAGCTATAAAGCCATAAAATGACATTGAAGGAATTTAAATGCATGTTATTAAATGACAAAAGCCAACCTGAAAATTATACATAGTGTACGATTCTAAATATATGTCATTCTAGAGAAGGCAAAACTGAGGACAGTAGAAAGACCAGCAGTTACCAGGCAATGGGAGGGGAAAAAGGTGAATAGGTGGAGCACAGAGGATATTTAGGGCAGTGAAACCACTGTCTATGGCACCGTAATGATGAATACATTGCATTATAAATATGTCCAAAGTCATAGATTGTACAACACCAAGAGTGGACCCTTTATAGACACATCCACCCCTTCTCCCCCATTTCTCATTCATGACAATCACTAATCTGATCTCCATATCAATAACTGTGTTATTTCATAAATGTTATTTAAATAGAATCATGCCATATGTATCCTTTTGAGATTTTTTTTTCACTTGGCATAATTTCCTTGAGGGTCTTGTCATAACATAGTATTATGATTGTCATGGTGGTTACATGAAGCTCCACATAAGATATAGCTCTATGAAACCTAGATCTATAAACAGATACACACATACACACACTATATACACACAAATGAGTACATATATAACTGCTAATATGTGAAAAAGCTCTATAATTTGTACTAAGTTAGACTTCCTGGTTTTGATAATGTACTATAGTTATAGAAGATGTTGACGATGAAATGGGCTGAGTAAAGGGTGCACAGAACCTCTCTGTACATTTTTTTACAACTATAATGTGCAATGTAGAATTGTTTCAAAATAAAATAATCTTTTCAAAATAAGTTGGAAGAAAATTTCAGTCCAGACAAGATAATGTAGACCTGTTTTTGCCCTGTTTCTCCCCCATTAAGTCCAACTATACCTTCTAAAAGTGGTATAATAGACAATGAAGGTAGAAGTCTTAAAGGTGTTTAGGAGGCGAGCTCGTTTTGGACTGTACATCTGGAAAACAGGGCATCTAGGTACCCCCACCCAACAAATGGTCACACAGGCCTGGTGTCTTTTAACTCAGCAACAGTAGGAAATACATGTGGGTTGTTCCTGCCCCAAATGGAATGAGAATCCCTACAATGACATCAGGTAAGCCAGATACCAATAGTAAGGGGAGACCCATTAGGAGTCTCACGAAAAATATGCATCCAGGAAAAACACTCTCCTTCTCTGCCTGGTTGAAGATTCTCTCTTTCTGCCAAGAGAAACCCAGGTGGGTGAGTCGCAAGAGAGATACAGCAGTTCATTCTGAGGAGCCACTTTGTCATTGCAGACCCAAAACTCTCCTCCCCTACCCAGAGACTATATAGTGGGCAGAAACAAGAAGGAGGATCCAGCTATAGCAAGCCTCCTGATCTGGGAAGCCTTGGCAGTAAACAAGTTAAAAAAGAGAGGAAGAAAGAAAAAAAAGGAAAGAAAAGAAAGGCAACTAACAACAACCAAAAAATGGCCAGGTGTGATGGCTCACGCCTATCATCCCAGCATTTTGGGAGGCTGAGGTAGGTGGATCACCTGAGGTCGAGAGTTCAAGACCAGACTGACCAACATGGAGAAACCCCGTCTCTACTAAAAATACAAAACTAGCTGGGCACAGTGGTGGGCACCTGTAATCCCAGCTACTCAGGAGGCTGAGGCAGCAGAATCGCTTGAACCCGGGAGATGGAGGTTGCGGTTAGCCAATATCACACCATTGCACTCCAGCCTGGGCAACAAGAGCAAAACTACTTCTCCAAAAAAAAAAAAAAAAAAAAAAAAAAAAAAAAAGGCAACAACTATAAAAAGCAATAAAACTATGAAATGGGTGAAGAAAATAAATAGACATTTTACTGAAGAGGACATACAAATGGCAAATAAATACATCAAAATCAAAAGATTTTCAAAATCATTAGCCACCAGGGAAATGCAAATTAAAACCACAATAAGATATCACTACACTTCTAGCAGAACGGCAAAAATGAAAAAAAATAGGACCACCACCAAATGTGGGCAAGAATATAGAGAAACTGGATCACCTGTGCATTGCTGGTGAGAATGTAAAATATTACAGCCTCTCTGATAAACAGTTAGTTATGTTCTCATAAAACCAAGTATGCAACTAAATAGGTCCCAAAAGTTATACCCTTGGACTTTTGTCCCAGAGAAATAAAAACTTATGTTTACACAAAATGTAAACATGAATGTTCATAGTAATTTCACCAAAAATAGCCTCAACCTGGAATCAACCCCTCTATCATTCAACAGGTGAATGGTTAAACACACTATGGTACATTCATAGTATGGAATATATTACTTAGCAATAAAAAAGATTGAACTATTTATGCATCAACAACTTGAATAAATTTCCAGGTAATTACTCTGAGTCAGGAAAAAAAGCTAGTCCTAAAAGTTCATATACCGTGTGATTTCATTTATATAGCAGTTTTGAAATGACAAAAATTCAGACATTGGGGGCATATTATTGGGTAGAAGGGTTTAGGGGCAGGGGAGGAGAAGGGAGAAGGATATGTAGGGTATATAAGAGATAGCATATTATTAATATAAAAGGCTAAAAGGAGAGATTCTTATGTTGGAACTTTCAGAGTCTTGATTGTGGTGGTGGATAAATTAACCTACATGTAGACAACTGTGTAAAACTGAACATACACACAAATACAAATGTAAATGGGAAAATTTGAATAAGATCAGTATATTGTATCAATGTTAACATCTTAGTTGTGATATTATATTATTTCCTCACAAAATGTTACCATCAAGGAAAATGAACAAAATTTACATGGGATCTCTCTGTACTATTTTACAAAACTGCATATGAATCCACAAATATTACAATAAATATTTCAACCACAAAAAAATCAAAGACCTATCATTAAAATAGAATTTGAAATGAATTCAGATGCAAAGTTTCAAATCTGCTGCCCTTTTCTGTCTCCCATGAGCTCTGTAAAGCAAGATAATCTTGAAAAGCCAGCATCTGACAACAGCGTTTTTTTATTTGTCCATTCCTAGCTATTTGAGTTATGTCTACCTAACGAACAGAACTGAAGACATTGACTTCATCTTACCTGTCCTTGTTATTCTGTTCTAACCACTAAGACTACTTTAGACTTCCCTGGAAATGCCTGTACTTTCTCACCTCAGGGTCCCTGCATTTACTGTTCCCTTTACTTGGTTACCTCTTCCTTCAGTCATCTGCACAGCTTGCTTTCTTACTTCCTTCAAATCTCTGCTTGAAAGTCAACTTATCAGATAGATTTTTCCTAAGTATGCTAAATAACAGTACACCAGTTCTCCCTAGGCAACCTTGTCTCTCTTACTGTGCTCCGTTTTTCTTCACATCACCTGTTATATCAGGTGTACTGTGCATGTGTGTGTGTGTTGTCTGCCTCTCTTCCTAGAATGTGTGTTCTTGAGTTCAGGGACTTTGTTTGCTGTTCCGTCCTAGCACATGGAACAGTGCTGGGCACAGAGCTGGCACAACTAAATTCATGTTTAATAAACTGTTGAATAAATAATATTCCTTTCTTCCTGCCAGGACCCTTATGAACGTGAGTGGTTCATCATTAGGCTGTATGTAGGCAGTGGAATTGATGAGAAAGATCTTGGGATTTTATTGTCATCTTTTAACTTACTAATATTTTTGCAAAAGCCCATCTTTTTGAATCAGAGATCACTTGTGCCATTACTTCTCTTGTTTGCATGGTTCAGGGGATGTCAGTTGATGGATACAATTTTTTGAATTACAAGTTTTTGTATTACAAGTTCTAAATTTACAAAGAGGTGTTATTTTAATTTACAGTATTCTAGGACCCATGTGGTACAACTAGGGGCATGGTGGGCTGGAAGGTGCATCCTGACAGTTGTCTGAGTGGCTGAATCAATAACAAAACTAAGGTTTTGGCAATAATACTGTACACTGTTTCATGATGAGTTTGGATTTTTCTCTCCTATACTTTATCACAAACTAAAAAGTGCCCTGTTAGTGACTCCTAACTCCTCATTCCTCTTCTATTTCATGTGCATCCCCCTTTAGAACTTTGTAATCCAAGTTATTTTTCCTTCTTCTCTCTATAAAACTAAAAAGGAAAAGAAAATTGCTTTCCTTGACACCATTTGCCTTACTCTTTTTTTTTTTTTTTATTATACTTTAGGGTTTTAGGGTACATGTGCACAATGTGCAGGTTTGTTACATATGTATCCATGTGCCATGTTGATTTCCTGCACCCATTAACTCGTCATTTAGCATTAGGTGTATCTCCTAATGCTGTCCCTCCCCCCTCCCCCCACCCCACAACAGTCCCCGGAGCGTGATGTTCCCCTTCCTGTGTCCATGAGTTCTCATTGTTCAATTCCCACCTATGAGTGAGAACATGCGGTGTTTGGTTTTTTGTCCTTGCGATAGTTTACTGAGAATGATGTTTTCCAGTTTCATCCATGTCCCTACAAAGGACACGAACTCATCATTTTTTATGGCTGCATAGTATTCCATGGTGTATATGTGCCACATTTTCTTAATCCAGTCTATCGTTGTTGGACATTTGGGTTGGTTCCAACTCTTTGCTATTGTGAATAGTGCCGCAATAAACATACGTGTGCATGTGTCTTTATAGCAGCATGATTTATAGTCCTTTGGGTATATACCCAGTAATGGGATGGCTGGGTCAAATGGTATTTCTAGTTCTAGATCCCTGAGGAATCGCCACACTGACTTCCACAATGGTT
Organism: Symphalangus syndactylus; assembly: GCF_028878055.3. NCBI lineage: Eukaryota > Metazoa > Chordata > Mammalia > Primates > Hylobatidae > Symphalangus > Symphalangus syndactylus. Next base: position 42,239,189 of record NC_072429.2, read on the forward strand.
GAACTAGTTTACAGTCCCACCAACAGTATAAAAGTGTTCCTATTTCTCCACATCCTCTCCAGCACCTGTTGTTTCCTGATTTTTTAATGATGGCCATTCTAACTGGTGTGAGATGGTATCTCACTGTTCACAATTGCTTCAAAGAGAATAAAATACCTAGGAATCCAACTTACAAGGGATGTGAAGGACCTCTTCAAGGAGAACTACAAACCACTGCTCAATGAAATAAAAGAGGATACAAACAAATGGAAGAACATTCCAAGCTCATGAGTTGGAAGAATCAATATCGTGAAAATGGCCATACTGCCCAAGGTAATTTATACATTCAATGCCATCCCCATCAAGCTACCAATGACTTTCTTCACAGAATTGGAAAAAACTACTTTAAAGTTCATATGGAACCAAAAAAGAGCCCGCATCGCCAAGTCAATCCTAAGCCAAAAGAACAAAGCTGGAGGCATCACGCTACCTGACTTTAAACTATACTACAAGGCTACAGTAGCCTTACTCTTACCATTTAAAATTTCCTCTCCCTATTTCATACCAGCTCAGAACAATATATGGCTGCAGCTGTTATATTGGATTTCTTGTCTCTTCTCCCTGACATTTCCTAGATTCCCGTTCCCTCTTATTGCTAAGGCCAGGGCTCTATCCTCTGCTTTTTCTGCACAAAACGCCACTCTATCTTCTGCAGACTCCTGCTCCAGGACGTCTTTATGAATGTTATTGAGATTATCAGATGCCAGTGATGTGAAACGTGAAGACATTGTATTGATGTTCTTTTAGCTAATAAACCCATGTCCCCTGGGGGAGATTTTTTTTTATCAAATTGCTTTTCTTGGGCTTTTAAAGGACAAATGAAATTAGTTGAAACAATTGCTCAGAAACTCCAGACCTTTAGAGCAACAGCTGCTGCTGATAATGAAATAGGATTTTGTTCTACACTATGTCATCATTAATCACATTTCCTAGATAAGTTCTTGACCCTCTACTCAGCCTTGTTCGAAGAGACAGTGAGCAGCACACTAGAGCTGAAAATGTAGAAGAGAGTTAACTCAGTAACTTAAGTCAATTGAAGTTGTTTTTGGATTTTATACTCTGAATGTGGCAATTGTAATTGATAATGTGAGCAATTCACTTCTCTTTTACAAACTTGAACAATAACCATGTTTCTAGTCTGTCTTACCTTGGACATTTTTTTAAACAAGTAATAATAAAAAGTAAAATAAAATGATTACATGTTTGTGAAGCAATTATAACCTGGGTTAACTATTTTGTTATTCTTGAGAAAGTGTTTGGGGGACCTGGAATTTCTTTCTTTCTACACTTCATGCGACTAGAGGTTTCAGTCAGCATTCTGCTGCAGCAAAGAGCAGATAGATCTATGCAATTATATGTACTGAACTGATTTCTGAATAGTTGGACCCAAGTGTCCCTCAGTAAGAAAGTTTTTTAATTAAAATTTCTTTTTTAATTTTGTGGATACATAAGTGTATACATTTATAGGATACATGGGATGTTTTGACACACGCAAGCAATTTGAAATAAGCTCATAATGGAGAATGGGGTATCCATCCGCTCAAGCGTTTCCCCTTTGAATTACAGACAATCCAATTACACTCTTTATTTAAAATGTACAATTAAGTTATTATTGACTATAGTCACCCTATTGTGTTATCAAATAGGTCTTATTCATTTTTATTACTTTTTTTGTATCCATTAACCATTCCCTCCTTCCCCATCCGCCCCCCAACAAGTCCCTCACCACCCTTCCTAGCCTCTGGTAACCATCTTTCTACTCTCTATGTCCATGAGTTCAATTGTTTTGATTTTTAGATCCCACAAGTAAGTGAGAACACGTGATGTTTGTCTTTCTGTGCCTGACCTATTTCACTTACCATAATGATCTCCAGTTTCATCCTTAGTGTTGTAAATGACTGGATCTCACTCTTTTATGGCAGAATAGTACTCTATTGTGTATATGTACCTCATTTTCTTTATCCAGTCATCTATTGATGGACACTTTGGTTTCTTCCAAATCTTAGCTATTGAAAACAGTTCTGCAACAAACATGGGTGTGCAGATATCTCTTCAATATACTGATTTCCTTTCTTTTGAATATATACTCAGCAGCGGGAATACTGGATCATATGGTAGCTCAATTTTAATTTTTTGAGGAAACACAAAACTGTTCTCCATAGTTGTTATACTAATTTATATTCCCACCAATAGTGTTCCCTTTCCTCCATATTCTTGCCAGCATTTTTTATTGCCTGTCCTTGGATAAAAGTCATTTTAACTGGGGTGAGATGACATCTCATTGTAGTTTTGATTTGCATTTCTCTAATGATCAGTGATGTTGAGCAACTTTTCATATGTATATTTGCCATTTGTATGTCTTCTTTTGAGAAATGTCTGTTCAATTTTTTGTCCATTTTATTGGATTATTGAATATTTTCCTAGAGTTGTTTGAGCTCCTTATGCATTCTGGTTCTTAATCCCCTGTAGTTTGCAAATATTTTCTCCCATTCTGTGGACCGTCCCTTCATTTTGTTGATTCACTGTATTCTTTACAGTGCAGAAGCTTTTTAACCTGATGTGATCCCATTTGTGCACTCTTGCTTTGGTTGCCTGTGTTTGTAGAGTATTGCTTAAGAAATTTTTGCCAAGACCAGTGTCATGGAGATGTTCCCCAAAGTTCTCTTGTAATAGTTTTATAGTTTGATGTCTTAGACTTAAGTCTTTAATTCATTTTTATTTTATTTTTGTATATGGTGATAGGTGTCTAGTTTTATTCATTTGCTTATGGATATTCAGTTTTCTCAGCACCATTTATTAAAGAGACTATCTTTTCCCCAGTGTGTGCTCTTGCATCTTTGTCAAAAATGAGTTCACCATAGTTGTATGAATGTTTCTGCGTTCTTTATTCTGTTCCATTGATCTATGGTGTCTGTTTTTAGGCCAGTACCATGCTGTTCTGGTTACTATAGCTCTATAGTATAATTTGAAGTCAGGTAATGTTATTCCTCCAGTTTTGTTCTTTTTGCTTAGCATAGCTTTGCCCATTCTGGGTCTTTTGTGGTTCCACATAAATTTTAGGATTTTTTTTATATTTGTGTGAATATCATTGGTATTTTGATAGGAGTTACATTGAATTTGTAGACTGCTTTGGGTAGTATGGACATTTTAATAATATTGATTATTCCAATCCATGAAAATTGATGTTTTTCCATTTTTTGATGTACTCTTCAATTTCTTTCATGGGTGTTTTGTAGTTTTTATTATAGAGAGCTTTCACTTCTGTGGTTAATTCCCAGGTGGTTAATTTTATGAGTGGCTATCGTAAATGGGATCATGTTTTTACTTCCTTTTTACATTGTTAACTTTTGGCATGTGGAAATGCTACTGATTTTTGTATGTTGATTTTGTATCCTGTAACTTTAATGAATTTATCAGTTGTAATAGTTTTCCTTTGGGGTCTCTAGGTTTTTCCAAATATAAGATCATCGTATCTGCAAACCAAGATAATTTGACCTCTTCCTTTCCAATTTGGATGCCCTTTATATCTTTTTCTTGTCTGATTGCTCTAACTAGGAGTTTCAGTATCATGTTGAATAAAAGTGCTGACAGTGGGCATCATTGTTATGTACCAGATCTTAGAGGAAAGGTTCTTAGTCTTTACTCATTCAGTATAATACTAGCTGTGGGTCTGTTGTATATGGCTTTTATTAAGTTGAGGTACATTCCTTCTATCCCCAGTTTTTTAGGGGTTATCATAAAGAGTTGTGAAATTTTATTAAATGCTTTTTCAGCATCAATTAAAATGGTCATATGGTTTTTATCCTTCATGTTTTTGATATGATGTATCACACTGATTTGTGTATGTTGAATTATCCTTGTATCCCAGGGATAGATCCTACCTGATCATGATGAATGATCTTTCTAATATATTATTAAATTTGGTTTGATAGTATATTGTTGAGGATTTTTGCATCAATATTCATTAGAGATATTGGCCTGTAGTTTTCTTTTTTTTTTGCTGTGTCTTTGTCTAGTTTTCATACCAGGGTAATACTGGCCTTGTAGAATTTGGGAGTATTCCTTCCTCTATTTTTTGGAATAGTTTGAGTAGTATTGGTATTCTTTAAATGTTTGGTAGAATTCAGCAGTGAAGCCATCAGGTCCCAGGCTTTTCTTTCTTTCTGAGATGGAGCCTCACTCCGTCACCCAGGCTGGAGTACGGTGGTGCAGTGGTGTGATGTCAACTCACTGTAAGCTCTGCCTCCTGGGTTCACGTGAGTCTTCTGCTTCAGCCTCCCAAGTAGCTAGGACTACATGTGCCCACCACCATGCCCAGCTAATTTTTTTGTATTTTTAGTAGAGACGACGTTTCACCATGTTGACCAGGCTGGTCTCAAACTCCTGACCTCAAGTGGTCCACCTGCCTTGGCCTCGCAAAGTGCTGTGATTACAGGCATGAGCCACCGCACCTGGCTGACAACTTTTTATTATGACTTAGATATTGTTGCTTGTTGGTCTTTTCAGGTTTTGGATATCTTCCCAGTTCAATCTTGGTAGGTTGCATGTATCTAGGAATTTGTCCATTTCTTCTAGAGTTTCCAATTTATTATCATATAGTTGTTCATAGTAGCCACTAATGATCTTTAGAATTCCTGCAGTGTCAGTTGTAATGTCTCCTTTTTCATTTTTGATTTTATTTACTTGGATTTTCTCTCTTTTTTTCTTAGTCTGGCTAAAGGATTGTCAATTTTGTGTAACTTTTCAAAAAAGCAAGTTTTTGTTTTGTTGATCTTTTGTATTTTTTCATTTTAATTTCATTTATTTCTGCTCTGATCTTTATTATTTCTTCTACTAATTTTAGGTTTAGCTTGCTCTTCATTTTCTAATCCTTTAAAATGAATTGTTAGACTGTTCACTTAAAGTTTTTTCTCTTTTTGGATGTAGGCACTTATAGCTACAAACTTCCCTCTAAGTACTGCTTTTGCTGTATCCCATAGGTTTTGGTATGTTGTGTTTCCATTATCATTTGTTTCAAGAAAGTTTTTAATTTTCTTCTTAATTTCTTCATTGATCCACTGGTCATTCAGAAACATATTGTTTAATTTCCATGTATTTGTATGGTTTCCAAAATTTCTCGTTATTAATTTCTAGTTTTATTACCTTGTGGTCAGAAAATATGCTTGATATTATTTCAATTTTTTGAATGTTTTAAGACTTGTTTTGTGACCTAACATATGTTCTTTCTTTGGGAATGATCTATATGCTGAGAAAAAGAATGTGTATCCTGCAGCTCTTAGCTTAAATGTTCTGTAAATACCTATTAGATCTACTTGGTCTGCAGTGCAGATTAATTCTGATATTTCTTTATTGTTTCTTTCTGTCTGGAAAATCTGTCCAGTGCTGAAAATGAGTGACTGAAGTCTCCAGCTATTATTGTATTGGAGCCTATTTCTCTCTTTAGCTCTATAATATTTCCTTTACATATCTAGATGCTACAGTGTTGGGTGCATATATATTTAAAATTGTTATATCTTCTTTCTGAATTGACCCCTTTATCCTTATATAGTGACCTTCCTTGTCTCTTCTTATAGTTTTTAATTTTAAAAGCTATTTTGTCTACATATAGTGAGTCTTACTTTTTTAAAAATTTCTATTAGCATAGAACACCATGTTCCATCCCTTTATTTTCAGACTACATGGTCTTTATAAGTGAAATGTGTTTCCTTTAGGAAACAGGTCAATGGGTCTTGTTTTTTCATGCATTCAGCCAGTCTATGTCTTTTGATTGCAGAGTTAAGTCCATTTACATTCAGTGTTATTATTGATAAGTAAGAACTTACTCTTGCCATTTTGTTATTTGTTTTCTGGTTGTTTTATAGTATTCTGTTTCTTTTTTCTTTCCTACCTGTCTTCCTCTACTGAAGGTTATTTTCTCTTGTGATATGATTTTGTTTCTTGCTTTTCATATATTGTGTAACCTTTATACAATTTTTGGTTTGAAGTTATCATGAGGCTTATGAATACTATCCTATAACCCATTATTTTAACCTATTAACAATTTAACACTATTTTCATAAACAAACAAGCAAGCAAGCAAAGATAAAACTAATAAAAACTCTGTATCAGTCTGCTTTCATGCTGTTGATAAGGACATACCCGAGACTGGGAAGAAAAAGAAGGTTTAATGGACTTAGTTCCATGTGGCTGGGGATGCCTCACAATTATGGGAGAAAATGAAAGTCACATCTCACATGGCAGCAAACAAGAGAAGAGAGCTTGTGGAGGGAAACTCTCCTTATATAATCATCAGATCTTGTGAGACTTATTCCTATGATGACAACAGCACAGGAAATACCTGGTCTTATGATTTAATTACCATCCATTGGGTCCCTCCCACAACACGTGGGAATTCAAGATGAGATTTGGGTGGGGGCACAGCCAAACCATATCAAACTCTATGCCTTAACTTTGTCTCCCCACCTATTAACTTTTCATTGCTTCTATTTATATCTTATTGTACTATGTCTTTAAAAGTTGTTGTATTATTTTTGATTGGTTCATTTATTCTTTCTACTTATGATGAAAGTACTTTACACATCACAGTTACAGCTTATAATATTCTGTTTTTCTGTGTACTTATTATTACCATATTGTATCTTCAGATGTTTATTGCTCATTAACGTACTTTTAATCTAATCAAAGTACTTTAGCATGTTTTTATTGGATAGGACTGGCATTAATGAAATCCCTCAGCTTTTGTTTTTCTGGGAAAGTCTTCATTTCTCCTTCATGTTTGAAGGATATTTTTACAGATATACTCTTTTAGGGTAAAAGTTATTTTTCTTCAGCATTTTAGATATGTCATGCCACTCTCTCCCGGCCTGAAGGATTTCCACAGAAAAGTCTGCTTCCAGACATATCGGAGCTCCATTGTTTGTTATTTGTTTGTTTTCTCTTGCTGCTTTCAGGATTCTTTCTTTATCCTTGACCTTTGGAAGTGTGATTATTAAATGCCTTGAGGTAGTCTTCTTTAGGTTAAATCTGCTTAGTGTTTTATAATCTTCTTGTACTTAGATATTGATATCTTTCTCTAGGTGTGGGGAGTTCTCTGTTGTTCTCCCTTTCAATAAACTTTCTACCACTATCTTTTTCTACCTCCTCTTTAAGGCCAATAACTCTTAAATTTTCCCCTTTGAGGCTATTTCCTAGATCTTGTAGGCATATTTCATTTTTTTTTCTTTTGCCTTCTTTGGCCATGTATTTTCCAAAAAAACCTGCCTTAAATCTCAGTGCTTCTTCTGCTGGATCAATTCTGCCATTAAAAGACTCTGATGTATTTTTCCATATACCAATTGCATTTTCAGCTCCAGAATTTCTGCTTGATTACTTTTAATTATTTCAATCTTTTTGTTAAATTTATCTGATAGAATTCTGACTTGTTTCTGTATTATCTTGAATTTCTTTGAGTTTCCTCAACACAGCTATTTTTAATTTTCTGACTAAAAGGTCATAGATCTCTGTTTCTCTAGGATTGGTCCCTGGTGACTTATTTAGTTCATTTGGTGAGGTCATATTTTTCTGGATGATGTTGATGCTAGTAGATGTTCTTCACTGTCTGGGCATTTAAGAGTTAGGTATTTATTATAATCTTCACTATGTGGGATTATTTGTAGCCATCCTTTTTGGGAAAGCTTTCCAGATATTTGAAATGACTTGATCTAAGTGTTGTGATCTAAGTGTTGTGATCTAAGATGTATTAAGGTTGGTGCAAAAGTAATTGCAGGTTCTGCCATTATCTTTAATTAGGGGGCACCCCAAGCCCAGTATTCCTGTGGTTCTTGCAGACTTGTAGAGGTACCACTGTGATTATCCTGAATCAGATCTGGGAAAATCATCTAAATTATCAGGTAGTGACTGTTGTCTTCTCTTACTTTCTTCCAAACATACAGACTCTCTCTGTCTCTCTCTCTCTCTCACTGTTCTGAGCCACCTAGAGCTGAAGGTGAAACAGCACAAGCAGCACCCTTGTTGCCAGCACCACTGTGACTGTGATGGGTCAGACCTGAATCCAGCACAGCACTGGGTCTCACCCAATACTTGCTATAACCACTCCCTGGCTACTGCTTATGTTCACTCAAGGCCCTGGGGCTCTACAATCAGCAGGTGGCAAAGCCAGCCAGGCCTGTGTTCTTTCCTTCAGGGCAGCAAGGTAACCATGGGAGTCAGGGAATACAGTCAAAAACCTTAGAAGTCTACCTGGTGTTCTATCTTGTTGCAACTGAGTTGGCATGTAAACCACAAGCTGTAGGCCTTCCCACTCTTCCCTTCCCTTTCTAAAGGCAAAGCATCCACACCCCATAGCCACCACCACCCTGGGCCATGAGGAGTACTACCAGACTACTGCTGATGTTTCCTTAAGGCCCAAGGTCTCTTAAGTCACCTTGTTGTGAATGCTGTCTTCTCAACCAGAAGGAGTTTTGCTCCATGGCCACTACTGCTGAACCTCCCTGGAAGCCAGCAAGCCTCAGAGGCTTGCTGTAGGACCTGGGTACTACTTCCGGTTATTCAAGACCCACAGGCTCTTCAGTTACCAGAGGATGAATGCTGCCAGGAATGGGTCCTTTCCTTCAAGGCAATGGGCTCCTTTCAGGCCCAGGGTGTGTCTAAAAATGTCATCTGGGACCTGGGGCCTAGAACAAGGGCCCCACAAGTCTCAAAGGTGCCCTATACTGCTGTGCTGCTGTGGCTGAGGTGGTATCCAAGATGCAAGACAAAACCCTCCCTACTCTTCCCTCTCCTCTTCTGAAGGGGATGGAAAGTCTCTTTTGGAGCCATGGGCTCTGCATCCTGGGATTAAGGAGGGGTAAGGCCAGCACACCCTTGGCTCCCCTAGCTGGTATTTCACTATGTTGAACACCATGGTGTTATGCATCCTCTCAGTTCACTGTCTCTGGGCCTACTTCAGCACTAGGACTCAACTAAGAATTGCCGTCCTTAGGGCCTAGACTGCCTTTCAAGTTGACTTGGAGACACAGAGTGCTGTAGCCCTCAGTGACTATGTTTGCAGGCACTCAAGTTTGGACTGCTGGGATGCATGATTCCTTCCTGCCTAGGGCGAGTTCAAATGCTCTGTCCATGAGTGGGCATCAGCTGAGTTTGACCCGGGTTTCCTATCTGTTCTAACAGGACAGCACTGAATTCAATGCTTCACAATTGCTGTGTTCTTCCTCCTCTAGTGCCCAGAGATGCTCTTTGCACCACGCCGTGGTTGCACAAGGTTGAGGAGGGGTGGCATCAGTGATTTAGGACTGTATTTTCTATATTTTTGTGTCTCTTTCAGTGGCAGGAAGTTAAAACCAAGTACTTTAAGTGCTCACCTGATTTTTAGTTCTTATGAAAGTGTTTTATTTCTGTGTAGATAGTTGCTAACTTTGTGTCATTGCAGGGAATGTAATTGGTAGCTCTTTCTGTTCCATCATCTTGCTCCTCATTCTCCTTCAGTAAGAAAATTTCAGCTTGGAGCCACTTACACACACATCAGCCACTTGCGAATGCAATTCATGCATTGACATTGGGAGAAATCCTTGTGGTCATAAACTGCCACATCAACATCTAAGCCAGTTTGCTGAAGCTCAGCCCGTAGTAAACTTTCCTCACTTCTGCAAAGACAGATGGCAAAAATGATCCTGGGACAAAAACTTTGTTGAACTACAGCTTAAGGTAGCTAGAGTACAAAGACAATGAAAAGGGAAACATAAGAATTTAATTATTTTGTTGAAATATAAATAAAAGGAGACTCCAGAGACAACAAGTAACAGACTTTAATGAGAATGTAGTAAGCATCTATTAAATATCAGTCACTACTTTAGTGCCTGGGAATGGAGCCAATAACAACATAGCCAAGGTCTCTGTTACATGAAGCTCATAGTCTGAGGAGGAGAGAAAATATGCAAGTAAACAACATGTAAATAAGAAAATTTTAAATCATGTGATGTAATTATTTATTAATTATTTTAAACAATTTAAATAAGTAACATGAAGATAAAACAGAGTGATGCAAATGAGAGTAACTAAAATGCAGAAGACAGTAGGAGGCAGAGTAACCATGGAAGGTATTTAAGGAGGGGACACTTGAGCTGAGATCTTAGTGACAAGATTTCCATGGGCAACTACTGGGAAAAAAATTCCTCACAAATGGAAGAGCATGTGTGAACACCTTAAGAGGGAACAAGCTGGGTGTATTTCAGAACTCTCATTTACACAGATAAAATATTTTGTGTAAAGCAAGTTAATATGGGGGGGTGGAGACAAGACAGTGAAACAGGAACAGCTGCAGTCTACAGCTCCTAGCATGAGCAATGCAGAAGATGGTTGAAACCTGCATTTCCAACTGAGGTACCAGGTTCATCTCACTGGGGAGGGTCAGACAGTGGGTGCAGGACAGTGGGTGCAGTGCACCGAGCATGAGCCAAAGCACGGTGAGGCATCACCTCACCTGGGAAGCACAAGGTGTCAGGGAATTCCCTTTCCTAGTCAAAGAAAGGGGTGACAGACGGCACCTGGAAAATTGGGTCACTCGCACCCTAATACTGCACTTTTCCAACGGTCTTAGCAAATGGCACACCAAGAGATTATATCCCACACCTGGCTCAGAGGGTCCTATGCCCACGGAGCCTCACTGATTGCTAGCACAGCAGTCTGAGACCAAACTGCAAGGGAACAGCGAGGCTGGGGGAGGGGTGCCCACCATTGCCAAGGCTTGAGTAGGTAAACAAAGTGGCCAGGAAGCTTGAACAGCGTGGAGCCCACCATAGCTCAAGGAGGCCTGTCTGCCTCTGTTGACACCACCTCTGAGGGCAGGGCATAGCCAAACAAAAGGCAGCAGAATCCTCTGCAGACATAAATGTCCCTGTCTGACAGCACTGAAGAGAGTAGTGGTTCCCCCAGCATGCAGCTGAAGATCTGAGAATGGACAGACTGCCTCCTCAAGTGGGTCTCTGACACCTGAGTAGCCTAACTGGGAGGTACCCCCCAGTAGGGGCACATTGACACCCCACATGGCCGAGTACTCCCTGAGACAAAACTTCCAGAGGAACGATCAGGCAGCAACATGTGCTGCTCACCAATATCTGCTGTTCTGCAGCCTCCGCTGCTGATACCCAGGCAAACAGGGTCTGGAGTGGACCTGCAGCAAACTCCAGCAGAACTGCAGCTGAGGGTCCTGACTGTCAGAAGGAAAACTAACAAACAGAAAGGACATCCACACCAAAACCCCATCTGTACGTCACCATCATCAAAGACCAAAGGTAGATAAAACCACAAAGATGGGGAAAAAACAGAGCAGAAAAACTGGAAACTCTAAAAATCACAGCACCTCTCCTCCTCCAAAGGAACACAACTCCTCACCAGCAACGGAACAAAGCTGGACAGAGAATGACTTTGACGAGTAGAGAGAAGAAGGCTTCAGATGATCAAACTACTCCAAGCTAAAGGAGGAAGTTCAAACCAATGGCAAAGAAGTTAAAAACCTTGAAAAAGAATTAGACAAATGGCTAACTAGAATAACCAATGCAGAGAAGACCTTAAAGGACCTGATGGAGCTGAAAACCAAGGCACGAGAACAACGTGATGAATGCACAAGCCTCAGTAGCCAATGCGATCAACTGGAAGAAAGGGTATCAGTGATGGAAGATCAAATGAATGAAATGAAGCAAGAAGAGAAGTTTACAGAAAACAGAATACAAAGAAATGAACAAACCCTCCAAGAAAGATGGGACTATGTGAAAAGACCAAATCTATGTCTGATTGGTGTACCTGAAAGTGACAGGGAGAATGGAACCAAGTTGGAAAAACACTCTGCAGGATATTATCCAGGAGAACTTCCCCAATCTAGGAAGGCAGGTCAACATTCTAAATAAGGAAATACAGAGAATGCCAAAAAGATATTCCTCAAGAAGAGCAACTCTAAGACACATAATTGTCAGATTCACCAAAGTTGAAAGGAAGGAAAAAAATGTTAAGGGCAGCCAGAGAGAAAGGCTTCCACAAAGGGAAGCCCATCAGACTAACAGCTGATCTCTCAGCAGAAACTATACAAGCCAGAAGAGAGTGGGGGCCAATATTCAACATTCTTAAAGAGAAGAAGTTTCAAAACAGAATTTCATATCCAGCCAAACTAAGCTTATAAGTGAAGGAGAAATAAAATCCTTTACAGACAAGCAAATACTGAGAGACTTTGTCACCACCAGGCCTGCCCTAAAACAGCTCCTGAAGGAAGCACTAAACATGGAAAGGAACAACCAGTAGCAGCCACTGCAAAAACATGCCAAATTGTAAAGACCATCGAGGCTAAGAAGAAACTGCATCAACTAATGAGCAAAATAACCAGCTAACATCATAATGACAGGATCAAATTCACACATAACAATATTAACCTTAAATGTAAATGGGCTAAGTGCTCCAATTAAAAGACACAGACTGGCAAACTGGATAAAGAGTAAGACCCATCAGTGTGCTCTATTCAGGAAACCCATCTCACATGCAGAGACACACATATGCTCAAAATAAAGGAATGGAGGAAGATCTACTAAGCAAATGGAAAACAAAAAAAGGTAGGGGTTGCAATCCTAGTCTCTGATAAAATAGACTTTAAACCAACAAAGATCAAAAGAGACAAAGAAGGCCATTACATCATGGTAAAGGGATCAATTTTACAAGAAGAGCTAACTATCCTAAGTATATATGCACCCAATACAGGAGCACCCAGATTCATAAAGCAAGTCCTTAGAGATCTACAAAGAGACTTAGACTCCCACACAATAATAATGGAAGACTTTAACACCCCACTGTCAACATTAGACAGATCAATGAGACAGAAAGTTAACAAGGATGTCCAGGAACTAAACTCAGCTCCGCACCAAGTGGACCTCATAGACATCTACAGAAGTCTCCACCCCAAATCAATAGAATTCACATTCTATTCAGCACCACACCACACCTATTCCAAAATTGACCACATAGTTGGAAGTAAAGCACTCCTCAGCAAATGTAAAAGAACAGAAATTATAACAAACTGTCTCTCAGACCACAGTGCAATCAAACTAGAACTCAGGATTAAGAAACTCACTCAAAACCACTCAACTACATGGAAACTGAACAACCTGCTCCTGAATGACTACTGGGTACATAACGAAATGAAGGCAGTAATAAAGATGTTCTTTGAAACCAGTGAGAACAAAGACACAACATACCACAATCTCTGGGACGCATTTAAAGCAGTGTGTAGGGGGAAACTTATAGCACTAAATGCCCACAAGAAAAAGCAAGAAAGATCTGAAATTGGCACCCTAACATCACAAATAAAAGAACTAGAGAAGCAAGAGCAAACACATTCAAAAGCTAGCAGAAGGCAAGAAATAACTAAGATCACAGCAGAACTGAAGGAGATAGAGACACAAAAAACCCTTCAAAAAATCAATGAATCCAGGAGCGGGTTTTTTGAAAACATCAACAAAATTGCTAGACCACTAGAAAGACTAATAAAGAAGAATAGAGAGAAGAATCAAATAGATGCAATAAAAAATGATAAAGGGGATATCACCACTGATCCTACAGAAATACAAACTACCATCAGAGAATATTATAATCACCTCTATGCAAATAAGCTAGAAAATCTAGAAGAAATGGATACATTCCTCGACACATACATCCTCCCAAGACTAAACCAGGAAGAAGTTGAATCTCTGAATAGACCAATAACAGGCCCTGAAATTGAGGCAATAATTAATAGCTTACCAACCAAAAAGAGTCCAGGACCTGATGGATTCACAGCCAAATTCTACCAGAGGTACGAGGAGGAGCTGGTACCATTCCTTCGGAAACTATTCCAATCAATAGAAAAAGATTGAATCCTCCCTAACTCATTTTATGAGGCCAGCATCATCCTGATACCAAAGTCTGACACAGATGTGACAAAAAAAGAGAATTTTAGATCAATATCCATGATGAACATTGATGCAAAAATCCTCAATAAAATACTGGCAAACCAAATCCAGCAGCACATCAAAAAGCTTATACACCATGATCAAGTGGGCTTCATCCCTGGGATGCAAGGCTGGTTCAACATACGCAAATCAATAAATGCAATCCAGCATATAAACAGAACCAAAGACAAAAACTACATGATTATCTCAATAGATGCAGAAAAGGCCTTTGACAAAATTCAACAGCCCTTCATGCTAAAAACTCTCAATAAATTAAGTATTGATGGGACATATCTCAAAATATTAAGAGTTATCTATGACAAACCCACAGCCAATATCATACTGAATGGGCAAAAACTGGAAGCCTTCCGTTTGAAAACTGGCACAAGACATGGATGCCCTCTCTCACCACTCCTATTTAACACAGTGTTGGAAGTTCTGGCCAGGGCAATCAGGCAGGAGAAGGAAATAAATGGTATTCAATAAGGAAAAAAGGAAGTCAAATTGTCCCTGTTTGCAGATGACATGATTGTACATCTAGAAAATCCCATCATCTCAGCCCAAAATTTTCTTAAGCTGATAGACAACTTCAGCAAAGTCTCAGGATACAAAATCAATGTGCAAAAATCACAAGCATTCTTATACACCAATAACAGACAAACAGAGAGCCAAATCATGAGTGAACTCCCATTCACAATTGCTTCAAAGAGAATAAAATACCTAGGATTCCAACTTACAAAGGATGCAAAGGACCTCTTCAAGGAGAACTACAAACCAGTGCTCAATGAAATAAAAGAGGATACAAACAAATGGAAGAACATTCCATGCTCATGGGTAGGAAGAATCAATATCGTGAAAATGGCCATACTGCCCAAGGTAATTTATAGATTTAATGCCATCCCCATCAAGCTAACAATGACTTTCTTCACAGAATTGGAAAAAACTACTTTAAAGTTCATATGGAACCAAAAAAGAGCCCTCAATGCCAAATCTATCCTAAGCCAAAAGAACAAAGCTGGAGGCATCACGCTACCTGACTTCAAACTATACAACAAGGCTACAGTAACCAAAACAGCATGATACTGGTACCAAAACAGAGAATATGGACCAATGGAACAGAACAGAACCATCAGAAATAATGCTGCATATCTACAACCATCTGATCTTTGACAAACCTGACAAAAAGAAGAAATGAGGAAAGGATTCCCTATTTAATAAACGGCTACTGGCTAGCCATATGTAGAAAGCTGAAACTGGATCCCTTCCTTACACCTTATACAAAAATTAATTCAAGATGGATTAAAGACTTAAATGTTAGACCTAAAACCATAAAAACCCTAGAAGAAAACCTAGGCAGTACCATTCAGGACATAGGCATGGGCAAGGACTTCATGTCTAAAACACCAAAAGCAATGGCAACAAAAGCCAAAATTGACAAATGGGATCTAATTAAACTAAAGAGCTTCTGCACAGTTAAATAAATTACCATCAGAGTGAACAGGCAACCTACAGAATGGGAGAAAATTTTTGCAATCTACTCAACTGACAAAGGGCTAATATCCAGAATCTACAATGAACTCAAACAAATTTACCAGAAAAAAACAAACAACCCCATCAAAAAGTGGGCAAAGGATATGAACAGACATTTCTCAGAAGAAGACATTTATGCAGCCAAAAGACACATGAAAAAATACTCATCATCACTGGCCATCAGAGAAATGCGTATCAAAACCACAATGAGATACCATCTCACATCACTTAGAATGGTGATCATTAAAAAGTCAGGAAACAACAGGTGCTGGAGAGGATGTGGAGAAATAGGAACACTTTTACACTGTTGGCGGGACTGTAAACTAGTTCAACCATTGTGGAAGTCAGTGTGGCTATTCCTCAAGGATCTAGAACTAGAAATACCATTTGACCCAGCCATCCCATTACTGGTTATCTACCCAAAGGATTATAAATCATGTTGCTATAAAGACACACGTACATGTATGTTTATTGCGGCACTATTCACAATAGCAAAGACTTGGAACCAACCCAAATGTCCAACAATGATAGACTGGATTAAGAAAACGTGGCACATATACACCATGGAATACTATGCAGCCTTAAAAATCATGAGTTCATGTCCTTTGTAGGGACATGGATGAAGCTGGAAACCATCATTCTCAGCAAACTATTGCAAGGACAAAAAACCAAACACTGCATGTTCTCACTCATAGGTGGGAATTGAACAATGAGAACACATGGACACAGGAAGGGGAACATCACACACTGGGGCCTGTTGTGGTGTAGGGGTAGGGAGGAGGGGTAGCATTAGGAGATATACCTAATGTTAAATGACAAGTTAATGGGAGCAGCGCACCAACACGGCACATGTATACATATGTAAGAAACCTGCACATTGTGCACATGTACCCTAAAACACAAATCTAAAAAAAGGAAGTTAATACATATCAGATACACACAGTGTATGGCACATGCACTGTTTTATTTAATCCTTATTCCTTAATATTACACTGAAAATACAAGCCTGGGTAACTTTAGGAGTTTTGAGTAGATTGTATAGGTATTTGGCTATTTATATATTCTCCTCATTTTGGAGCTGAAAAGCTGGAGGCTTAGAAAGGTTAAGCAACTTCCCCAAAGTTACCACGCTACTAAATGCCTCCTAATTTCCCCAAATTCCTAATATTGAAATACTCTAATGATTCCCATTTTCTATCAACATCAGTTTCATTGGTGATCTCATCCAGTCTCATGACTCCAAATGCCATCTGTATGCTGATAACTCCAAGTTTTTAACTCCAGCCCAAGCCCCTGTCCTACAGCTAGGTTGTGGCATGTTACTTAGGTTAGCCACTGAGATATAGAATGTTGTCTTTCAGGAGGGTTTTGAAAAATAGTTTCCACTCAAAGAGAGATGCATGAGGACAACTTGCTGGCCCAATTCATTTTTTTAAAACATTGTTTTATAAGGATGTGGTGACCATTATTATGTGATTCTTTCTAACACACTTAGTTTGACAGAGTGGAAAGATGGAGACACTCTGGGTCTTTGATAATTATTGAGCCAATAAATCACCCCATGACTACTGTCCTGAAGACTGTTTATTATGTAGGAGAATGTTAAATCCCAGTTGTTCAAGTCTTTTTTACTTGAGTAGTCTTCCATCTGTACCTGAAAGTAATCTTGACTACAAAGGCCATCATAATGATTATTCAGAGCCTGTGTCTAGTCACCCCAGCTTTCTCACCATTCAATACGATTATTGTACAGCTTATTAAGGAAAACTCTAAGAAAGTCCAAATATCTGCCACCCAAAGCCCTATCTAGAGGAACTAACCTCCAGGTGATTTTTTTCTGCATTTATTTAACAAATATTCGGCATCAATTATGTGCAGGAAACCATTCAAGGCTTTGGGGCTACAGCAGCAGTGAATTAAACAGACAAGCATCATGCCCTCATGGGTTTACATTCTCTTAGAAGAATGTAATGTATATAGTGTAGATTTCTAGTACTCACATATATACCATTCTCCTTTTTCTGTCCAAACACCCATACCCTTAGCAGGAAGAGTCATGTGACCAGCTCTGAGTAAGGTCTGGTGAACGGGTTGTGAGCAAACCTGATATGAGCTCCTTCTCAGCCAAAACATTCTATTTTCAGTCTCTTTCTCTGCGTTCCATGCTTGAAAGAATATGTATTAAGATACAGTGAGTGCCACAAGTGACCTGGCCTTGAAAGTCACCTAATGGAGTACAGTTGTTCTAAAGAATCATCATGTACTTTGTACTTTGCATAAGGGAGAAACAAACTTTATTGTGTTCTGCCACAAAATTTTGCAGTTGTAGTTTTAATTGTCCTAATGTTAGATGGAATATTTGTCCATGAATCTCTTTTCAAATATAATTTTCTCAAATAAATGCAACTTGAATAAGCATGTATAAATTTTTCTCTGCAACAATTAGATTTATCCTCTTCAAACATACGTGATTTTTGGTTTAGCTTGTGTGATATGGAGACACACACATATCTAACAAAATAATTACAAGTAAAATCAGATTGTGATTCTTATGTCATTGTTCACTACTTTGCTCTAGAAACACTCTCTCCTGTTCTGAAAAATTACAAGGTAATGATTATAAGAATCCGTACACTTAAAAAAATTATTCAGGATACTGGGGAAAGAAATAAAAAGAAGCTAGAACAGATTTGTCAATTTTAGAATAGAAATTAAAGCCAAGTAGAAGAATAGTGAACATAGCCCATTTGCTATAGAATAATAAATGACTCTCCACCATAATTTTTTCTCGGCTTTTTAATATGATTTTCTCTGAATGTCCCAGGAAATTAAGCACCCGTCTGTCATTCCAGGAGATTATTCTGTTGTGAACAGTTTTCTTTTTCAGCTGTTTTGTAAGATATTTGTTCTATGATCTTTTCCATTTCTAATTATGTACCACTATAGTTTTTCTGCAAGATTTCAAGCACCAAATTCATCATGTTGTAACATGTTTTTAAATAGTTATTAGATTAACTCTCAAAGTAACACATTTTGTATTTCATACTTCATCATTTTTCATATACTGGTAACCAGGATTTCCTACAATCTCCCAAATGTCTCTAGGGAAAGACCTTTAGTTGTAAAAGTGAATTAATATTAATAGTTTTTAAAATGCTCTTCTAGAGTGTCCTCAGTAGGATGCCCCTTTGGAAGACTGTGGGCTCCATGAACATAGAGAATAGGCATGTACCATCCATTGCTGTATTTCCCAGGCTGAGTTTAGTGTGTATACGTGGTAGGTATTCAATAAAACTTGTTATGTACTAGCACATCTCAATTACTTTTAACCATTTGCATAAATGCCACTATAAAGTACACATAGCTGTACTTAATGTGTTAAGTGAAATTTTAAAATGAATTGATGTGTAATTTAGAGACCTGAGTTGTAACTCCATTCATTTGATTTCACGACATCCTGACCCCATTTTCCAAAATTAGTAGCATTTTTAAAAATGCTCCACACTCCTAGAAAAATAATTAAAAGCCCTAAAAAATTATAGTAGAATGCCATATTTAGTTACACTCTTGATTCATTGATGCCTTTACACTTTCTTTACTTTTTGTTTTCCCCCTTTTTGCTAAAGTTGCCAAGATAGAGAAGAGAAAAAGATAGAGTGGGGGGCAGGGGAGATACAGAGAGGGAGAAAGAGAGACCATTCACAATCAATTAATCTGGTAAAGAGTGAGTCTTGTGGGTGTTTGGTACATTGCTGTGGTAGACAGAATACTGGATCCTAAAGATGTCCATATCCTGATCCATAGACTCTGTCAATGTATTTCCTTACATGGCAAATGGACTTTGCAGATACAATTAAGTATGATTGTAAAGACGTCTATTTCTTTAGTCTTGCCAATTCTTCCTTTAGGTATTTTTAAGCTGTGTTATTAAGTGTGTACACATTACAGGTCATTATGTTCTCTTGATAAATTTACCCTTTTATAATTATGAAATGTTTCCCTTTCTATGTGTTAATATTTCTTTTTGAACTGTTTTCTCATATTCATATAGCCAGCCATACACATACATACACACACACACACACACACACACACAGAGTTTCCTTTTTTTATTCCATCAGTGTCTTCCTTTTAATTGAAATGTTTGATATAATTCTTATGTAACCTAATTGCTGATATGTCTGGGTTTCAGTATACCATCTCTGTTTTTGTTTTTGTTTTCCTCCTGTCTCTGAACTCACTGTTTTTTGTTTCCTTGACTGCTCTTTGCTAACATCTTTTGGTCTGAGAATTTTCTTTTTTTAAAATATCTGCATTACTGACTTATTAGCTATGGCATCGTATTATTTTTAAAGGTAAATGTCAAAATTCAATCTGAATCCTTAATGTCATTTCATTTAATGTATAAAGACAAAGAAAAGAAACTTTGTAGGATTTAATGTATAAGAAAAAATTACAACAGAATAAATTCATGCCCTTTCTTCTGTCCCTTCTAATATTGTAGTTCTATGTTTTAAATCTAGAGGTATTTTAAACCTACAACACATCATTTATTGATTTTTAAAATTTTGTAGATGTTCAATTGTCTTTTAAATATGATAATTCAGAGAAAAATACTCTTTATATTTACCATTTCAGTGCTCTTAATTCTTCTTTTGTAGATCTGAATTTTCAATTGTTAACTTTTTCATTTATTCTGGATAAATTCCTTTACAAGTTTTAGTCTCAGCTCTTATTTATATAACATTTTCATTATTTTGTATTCATTTTTGATGTATATTTCAGTGAATATTTTTACATAATATAAATTTTCTTTCTTATTGCTTTATTTCACTCAGTACTTTAGATGGCCTTCCAATGTATTCTAGCTTCATGCTATAGCTGATGTTGTTGCTATAATTCTGATCATTATTTCCCTGCATGAAGTATGTCTTTTTATTTAGCTATTGTTAAAATATGTTCTTTATATTTGATTTTCAGCTGTTTAACTGTCGTGTTCATGTTTGATTTTTCTTGTATTCTGTTTGTTTTCATTTGGTTGTGTTTTTTTCTTGTTTGAGTTTTTGGAATCTATGGCTATTTTTACTTAATACATTTGAAAAAATTGCTAATATTTTGTCATCACTTTTCTATTCCTTTTTTTTATTTCTTTTGTGAGTCCAATTACATGTATGTTAAAATCACTTGACACGGTTTCATGATCATTAAGACTATATTTACTTATCCCAACTTTATTTTGTGCTTCAATTTGTTTAAAAATTTGTACTGGCCTTCCTTCGAATTCATTGATTATTTCTTCTGCATTTTATAATTTGTATTTAAACCCAGCCACTTCATTTTTTATTTCAGATTCATTATTTCTTCTGCATTTTATAATTTGTGTTTAAACACAGCCACTTCAGTTTTTATTTCAGATTTCATTTTTTATTTCAGATTTCATTTTTTAATTTTGGGATTTCTGCTTGTCTTTTAGAATCCACATGTCTCTTGACATTCTTACTTTCATACATATTCTTTCATATATTTTACTTGTTTTAAAGTCTTTGCCTAATTGCCTAATTTGACTAATTTTCTCAGCTGGGTTATCTGCAGGTTTGATTGTTTATTTCTCCTTATAGTCATATTTTCTTGACTTTTATTGTGTCAGGTAAGCTTTGGTCATAAAGTGGACATCATACGTGATTCATTGTAGATACTCTGGATTATTGTTTGTTCCTCTGAAGAGTATGAAGTTTTGTGCCAGCAGATAATTCAATTAATGATAGTGGATCAGTTTTATTCTGTGGTGGCTTGGTGTTAGGTTTTATTACTGAATAAATGATTTTAGTCCTAGAACATAGATCTTGGTTCTCCCATATACTTTTTTATTTTTTTAAACTGTACATTGGCAAATTATGATTTTGCATATTTACAAGATACAAAGTGATGTTATAGTTTATGGCTACAATGTGGAATAAATAAAGCTAATTAACGTATTAATCACCACAAATATTTATCAAATTTTGTGGTGAGAAAGTCTGAAGTTTACTCTCAGCAATTTTGAAGCGTACATTACATTATTTCTTACTATATTCACCATGTTGTGCAATATATCTCAAAGGAAAACATAACTTATTCTTCCTGTCTAATTGAAGCTTTGTATCCTTTAACCATCATCTCTCCATTTCCCTCACCCACCTGCCTCTGGTAATCACCATTATACTCTCTGATTGAGTTTGATTCTTTCAGACTCCACATATTAGTAAGAACATGTGGTATTTGTTTTTCTGTGGCTGGTTTATTTCACTTAGCATAACATTTTCCAATTTCATGTATGTTATTGCAAGTGGCAAATTTATTTTTCTTAAGGCTGAATTTTATATATATATGTATATATATGTATGTATATATGTGTATATATGTACATATACATATGTATGTATATATGTGTATATATGTACATATACATATGTACATATATACATTTTTTAAATTTATTCATCTGTTGATGGACACATAGGTTGATTCCATAACTTCGCTATTGTGAATAGTGCTGCAATGATCATGGGAGTGCAGACGTATCTTCAACATACTAATTTCAAATCTTTTGGGCAAATACCAAGACGTGGGATTTCTTGACGATATAGTAACTCTATTTTCTTTAAGAAACCACCATGTAATTTTCCATAATGGCTGCACTAATTTACATTTATACTAACAGTGTACAGATGTTTCCTTTTCTCCACCTGCTTGCCAACACTTGTTATCTTTTGTTTTTTTTTTTTTTTTTTTTTTTTTTTTTTGAGACGGAGTCTCGCTCTGTCGCCCAGGCTGGAGTGCAGTGGCGCCATCTCGGCTCACTGCAAGCTCCGCCTCCTGGGTTGACGCCATTCTCCTGCCTCAGCCTCTCCGAGTAGCTGGGACTACAGGCGCCCGCCACCACGCCCGGCTAATTTTTTGTATTTTTAGTAGAGACGGGGTTTCACCGTGGTCTCGATCTCCTGACCTTGTGATCCTCCCGCCTCGGCCTCCCAAAGTGCTGGGATTACAAGCGTGAGCCACCACGCCCGGCCACTTGTTATCTTTTGTCTCTTTGATAATAGCCATTTTGACAAGTGTGAGGGTATATGTCATTGTGGTTTTAATTTTTATCTCACTATTGATAAGTAATGTTGATATATATATGCATGTGTATTATATATACACATATATACACACACATACACACACACACATATATATGTACATGTCAAAATCACTAATCAGGTTACATATATGTTGGCCATTTGTAATTTGTATGTCTTTTTTCAGAAATGTCTATTCAGGGCCCTTGCCCATTTATAAACTGAATTAGTTGTTTTATTTCTATAGCATTGTTTGAGTTTCTTGTATATTTTAGATATTAATCCCTTATCAGATATTTGGTTTGCAAATACTTTCTCTCAATCTGTAAATTGTCCCTTCCCTTGCTTAATTATTTCCTTTGTTATGCAGAAGTTTTTCATTTTGATGTGATCCCATTTGTCTATTATTGCTTTTGTTGCCTGTGCTTTTGGAGTCAAGTCTAAAAACAAATCACTGCCAAAACAATTTTGTGTATTTTTTTTGTTGTTTTCTTCTAGCAGTTTTACAGTCTCAGGTCTTACACCATATAGTTCTTAACTCTAAGGCATGGTCCTTTAGGGATTTAACTCAAAAGCCCAAGCTACTTGGTAGTCTGCCCTAACCTAATGGAGATTGTACCCCAGAGAACCATTAAATTTTTAGCTCTTTCACTCCTAGGTTTTGAACTCCTTGAAGCCTCACCCTATGCATGTATACAGCTCAGGAATACATCAAAGATTCTGTCAGGCCTCTGAGCCCAAGCTAAGCCATCATATCCCCTGTGACCGGCACGTGCACATCCAGATGGCCAGTTCCTGCCTTAACTGATGACATTCCACCACAACAGAAATGAAAATGGCCTGTTCCTGCCTTAACTGATGACATTATCTTGTGAAATTCCTTCTCCTGGCTCATCCGGGCTCAAAAGTTCCCCGACTGAGCACCTTGTGACCCCCGTCCTGCCCTCCAGAGAACAACCCCCCTTTGACTGTAATTTTCCTTTACCTACCCAAATGTTATAAAACAGCCCCACCCCATCTCCCTTTGCTGACTCTCTTTTCAGACTCGGCCCGCCTGCACCCAGGTGAAATAAACAGCCTTGTTGCTCACACAAAGCCTGTTTGGTGGTCTCTTCACATGGACGCGCATGAAATTTGGTCCGTGACTCAGATCGGGGGGCCTCCCTTGGGAGATCAATCCCCTGTCCTCCTGCTCTTTGTTCCATGAGAAAGATCCACCTACGACCTCTGGTCCTCAGACCAACCAGCCCAAGGAACATCTCACCAATTTTAAATCCGGTAAGCGGCCTCTTTTTACTCTATTCTCCAACCTCCCTCACTATCCCTCAACCTCTTTCTGCTTGCAATCTTGTTGCCACACTTCAATCTTGTCACCACACTTCAATCTCCTCCTTCTCTTAATTTCAATTCCTTTCATTTTCTGGTAGAGATGAGACACATTTTATCCATGGACCCAAAACCCCGGCGCCGGTCATGGACTCAGGAAGGCAGCCTTCCCTTTGTGTTTAATCATTGCGGGGACGCCTCTCTGATTATTCACCCACGTTCCATTGGTGTCTGATCTCCACGGGGACGCCTGCCTTGATCATTCACCCATGTTCCCCTGGCGGCAAGTCAATTGCGGGGATGCCTGCTTTGGCTGTTCACCCACATTGCAGCCCAGGGCTGCTCCCCACCCCCTTCTCCGTGTCTCTACCCTTTTCTTTAAAACTTGCCTCCTTCACTATAGGCAATCTTCCACCCTCCATTCCTCCTCCTTCTCCCTTAGCCTGTATTCTTAAGAACTTAAAACCTCTTCAACTCTCGCCTGACCTAAAATCTAAGCATCTTATTTTCTTCTGCAACACCACTTAGCCCCAGTACAAACTTGACAGTGGCTCTAAATAGCCAGAAAACGGCACTTTCTATTTTTCCATCCTACAAGATCTAGATAATTCTTGTCGTAAAATGGGCAAACGGTCTGAGGTGCCTGAGGTCCAGGTATTCTTTTACATATCAGTGCCTCCCTGGTCTCTGTTCCCAAAGCAACTCATCCCAAATCTTCCTTCTTTCCCTCCCGCCTGTCCCCTCAGTCCCAACCCCAAGTGTCACTGAGTCTTTCTAATCTTCCTTTTCTACAGACCCATCTGACCTCTCCCCTCCTCGCCGGGCAGAGCTAGGTCCCAATTCTTCCTCAGCCTCCACTCCTCCACCCTGTAATCCTTTTATCACCTCCCCTCCTCACACCCAGTCCAGCTTACAGTTTTATTCCGCGACTAGCCCTCCCCCACCTGCCCAGCAGTTTCCTCTTAAAAAGGTGGCTGGAGCTAAAGGCATATTCAAGGTTAATGCTCCTTTTTCTTTATCCGACCTCTCCCAAATCAGTTCGCGTTTAGACTCTTTTTCATCACAGCCCAGTTCATGGCCCCTTTAGCGGCAACCCTGAGATGCTTTACAGCCCTAGACCCTAAAAGGTCAAAAGGCTGTCTTATTTTCAATATACATTTTATTACCCAATCTGTTCCCAACATTAAATAAATCTCCAAAAATTAAATTCCAGCCCTCAAACCCCGCAACAGGACTTAATTAACCTCACCTTCAAGGTGTACAATAATAAAGGCAGCCAAGTAGCAACATATTTCTGAGTTGCAATTCCTTGCCTCCACGGTGAGACAAACCCCAGCCACATCTCCAGCACACAAGAACTTCCAAACGCCTGAATCGCAGCTGCAAGGGGTTCCTCCAGAACCTCCTCCCCCAAGAGCTTGTTACAAGTGCTGGAAATCCGGCCACTGGGCCAAGGAATGCCCACAGCCCGGGATTCCTCCTAAGTCATGTCCCATCTGTGCGGGATCCCACTGAAAATCGGACTGTTCAACTCACCTGGCAGCCACTCCAGAGCCCCTGGAACTCTGGCCCAAGGCTTTCTGACTCTTCCAGATCTTCTCGGCTTAGCAGCTGAAGACTGAGACTGCCCTATTGCCTCGGAAGCCTACAGGACCATCACAGATGCTCTGGGTAACTCACAGTGGAAGGTAAGTCCGTCCGCTTAATCAATATGGAGGCAACCCACTCCACATTACCTTCTTTTCAAAGGCCTGTTTCCATTGCCTCCATAACTGTTGTAGGTACTGATGGCCAGGCTTCTAAACCTCTTAAAACTCCCCAATTCTGGTGCCAACTTAGACAATATTCTTTTAAGAACTCCTTTTTAGTTATCCCCACCTACCCAGTTCCCTTATTAGGCCGAGACACTTTAAATTATCTGCTTCCCTGACTATTCCTGGCCTACATGCTGCCTTTTCCCCCTGTTCAAAGCCTCCTTCACATCCTCCTCTTGTAACTCCCCACCTTAGCCCACAAGTATTAAGATACCACTACTCCCTCGTTGGCGACTGATCATGCACCCCTTACCATCTCATTAAAACCTAACCACCCTTACCCCGCTCAACGCCAATATCCCATCTCACAGCACACTTTAAAAGGATTAAAGCCTGTTATCACTTGCCTCCTACAGCATGGCCTTTTAAAACCTATAAACCCCCTTTACAATTCCCCCATTTCACCTGTCCTAAAACCAGACAAGGCTTACAGGTGAGTTCAGGATCTGCACCTTATCAACCAAATTGTTTTGCCTATCCACCCCATGGTGCCAAACCCATATACTCTCCTATCCTCAATACCTCCCTCCACAATCCATTATTCTGTTCTGGATCTCAAACATGCTTTCTTTACTATTCCTTTGCACCCTTCATCCCAGCCTCTCTTCACTTTCACTTGGACTGACCCTGACACCCATCAGGCTCAGCAAATTACCTGGGCTGTACCGCTGCAAAGCTCCACAGACAGCCCCCATTACTTTGATCAAGCCCAAATTTCTTCCTCATCTGTTACCTATCTCAGCATAATTCTCATAAAAACACACGTGCTCTCCCTGCCGATCATCTGTGACTCATCTCTCAAACCCCAGCACCTTCTGCAAAACAACTCCTTTCCTCCCTAGGCATGGTTAGATACTTTCGACTTTAGATACTTGATTTTGCCATCCTAACAAAACCATTACATAAACTCACAAAAAGAAACCTAGCTGACCCCATAGATCCTAAATCCTTTCCCCACTCCTCTTTCCATTCCTTGAAGACAGCCTTAAAGACTGCCCCCACCCTAGCTCTCCCTGACTCATCCTAACCCATTTCATTACCCACAGCCGAAGTGCAGGCCTGCACAGTCAGAATTCTTACACAAGGACCAGGATCGCGTCCAGTAGCCTTTTTGTCCAAACAACTTGGCCTTACTGTTTTAGGTGGGCCATCATGTCTCCGTACAGTGGCTGCCACCGCCCTAGTAGTTTTAGAGGCCCTCAAAATCACAAACTATGCTCAACTCTCTACAGCTCTCATAACTTCCAAAATCTATTTAATTCCTCATACCTGAGGCATATACTTTCTGCTTCCAGGCTCCTTCAGCTGTACTCACTCTTTGTTGAGTCTCCCACAATTACTATTGTTCCCAGCCCGGACTTCAATCTGGCCTCCCACATTATTCCGGACACCACACCTGACCCTCATGACTGCATCTCTCTGATCCACCTGACATTCACCCCATTTCCCCATATTTGCTTCTTCCCTGTTCCTCACCCTGATCACATTTAGTTTATTGATGGCAGTTCCACCTTTCCTCCACATCAAGCTCAAGGATTTGCCCCTGCCCAGGACTGACAAATTGACTTTGCTCACATGCCCGGAGTCAGAAAACAAAAATACCTCTCAGTCTAGGTAGATGCTTTCACTGGATAGGTAGAGGCCTTTCCTACAGGGTCTGAGAAGTCCACCATGGTCATGTCTTCCCTTCTGTCAGACGTAATTCCTCAGTTTAGCCTTCCCACCTCTATACAGTCTGATAACAGACCAGCCTTTACTAGTCAAATCACCCAAGCAGTTTCTCAGGCTCTTAGTATTCAGTAGAACCTTCATATCCCTTACTGTCCTCAATCTTCAGGAAAGGTAGAACGGACTAATGGTCTTTAAAGGCACACCTCACCAAGCTCAGCCTCCAACTTAAAAAAGATTAGACAGTACTTTTACCTCTTGCCCGTCTCAGAATTCAGGCCTGTCCTCGGAATGCTACAAGGTACAGCCCATTTAAGCTCCTTTATAGATGCTCCTTTTTATTAGGCCCCAGTCTCATCCCAGACACCAGACCAACTTAGACTGCACCCCAAGAAACTTGTCATCCCTACTATTTTCTGTCTAGTCATACTCCTATTCACCATTCTCAACTACTCATAAATGCCCGGTTCTTGTTTACACTGCTGGTTTACACTATTTCTCCAAGCCATCATGGCTGATATTTCCTGGTGCTATCCCCAAACCGCCACTCTTAACTCTTAAAGTAAATAATCTTTGCTGGCAAGGCTATGCTGAACCTCCTTAGGCATTCTCTAACCAGATGTCCTAAGTCCTCCCAATTCCTAGTCCTTTAATACCTGTTTTTCTCCTTCTCTTATTCCATTTAGTTTTTCAATTCATACAAAACCGTATCCAGCCCATCACCAATAATTCTACACAACAAATGTTTCTTCTAACAACCCAACAATATCACCCCTTACCACAAAATCTTCCTTCAGCTTAATCTCGCCCACTCTAGGTTCCCACGCCACCCCAATCCCGCTCGAGGCAGCCCTGAGAAACATCGCCCATTATCTCTCCATACCACCCCCCAAAATTTTCACCATCCCAACGCTTTACCACTATTTCTTTTTATTTTTCTTATTAATATAAGAAGACAGGAATGTCAGGCCTCTGAGCCCAAGCTAAGCCATCATATCCCCTGTGACCTGCATGTACACATCCAGACGGCGGGTTCCTGCTTTAGCTGATGACATTCCACCACAAAAGAAGTGAAAATGGCCTGTTCCTACCTTAACTGATGACATTATCTTGTGAAATTCCTTCTGGCTCATTCTGGCTCAAAAGCTCCCCTACTGAGCACCTTGTGACCCCCCACTCCTGCCCGCCAGAGAACAAACCCCCTTTGACTGTAATTTTCCTTTACCTACCAAATCTTATAAAATGGCCCCATCCCTATCTCCCTTCACTGACTCTCTTTTCGGACTCTGCCCACCTGTACCCAGGTGAAATAAGCAGCCTTGTTGCTCACACAAAGCCCGTTTGGTGGTCTCTTCACACGGACGCACATGAAAGATTTGATGTATGCAGAGAATATGTATGCAGATTTTGGAGTTTCTACCTTCTGTGGACTTCCTCTTTTTCTGGATTCCTTTTTCAATTCCCAGCCATTGCTGAGAGTGAGGGAAAAACGTAAATATGGATTGCAACTAGTATATTTCCTTTTTTTCAATCATTTTATTCCCTCAAGTGTCTGCCTGCTTGTCACTATCCTATGCTTTCAAATAACTATTTTATATGTCTTGTTTGACATTTATAATTGTTAGTAGCAGAAATGTTAGTATAATAAAATCTGTGCCAACAGTATTCAAGGCAAGATGTCCTTAGGAAAACTTTAAAAATAAATTCCTGAAATATAAAACTTAAGTAAAAATAAAATACATATATTCCACAAATGAATCGACTCTCAATTGAATCAATCCTTTATATC
This sequence comes from Symphalangus syndactylus, assembly GCF_028878055.3. Classification (NCBI taxonomy): domain Eukaryota; kingdom Metazoa; phylum Chordata; class Mammalia; order Primates; family Hylobatidae; genus Symphalangus; species Symphalangus syndactylus. Next base: position 42,268,422 of record NC_072429.2, read on the forward strand.
TACCTACAAGCTTATAGGGGAAAAACATAAGATTAGCCAAACCATGAGGGAACAGGTAAATTCAAAATGTGCAACATTCAGCAGGACAAGTGATCTAATTTCTCCAACAAATCAATGACATAAAAATTGAATAGAGATTTATAAGATAAAGCAGACTAAGGACACATAACAATCAAATATTATAACTGGTTCTAGGTTATAGTTTGAATTTTAAGAGTAAACAAAAAAAGAACATTTTTGAAATAATTAGAAAAATTCAAACATGGACTAGGAATTAGATGACATCAGGGAATTATTGTTATATTTATATGCAACAATGGCATGGAGGTAATGTTAACATAAGTATTAGTAAAGTAGTTAAAACTACTAAAATTAAGTAGTAAAGTGATACAACACTGGATCATGTGGTGTTTCAAACATATTCTAGTGATACCACACTGGGATATGTTTTAAAATTTAACAGAAAAACAAATAGGAAGCATGAATATAAAATAGCATTAGCAAAATATTGATGTTTTGTGGCAGACACATAAAATTGATTTTACTATTCATTTTATGTATCTTTGATATTTTTATACTAAACATAGTTCAAAATAATAACTTTGTAATAATATACTCACAATTTTTACTTAAGCCAGGAAAGGCAAATATGTGGTGTGCCATCACTTCTGCCTTCCTTGCCCAGGGAAGACACTGTTAAATGATGAAGGCACATTGTCCAATAAGCAAGACTAACTTTCTCAGTCAAACCCTCTCTCTGGACAAATAGAAAATAAATTGCTGCTAGCATGAAAAAATTAAACATCTCTGCAATTGTCCCTGTGATATAGTCTAGATATTTGTTTTCTCCAAATTTCATGTTGAGATTTAATCCCCAGTGCTGGAGGTGAGGCCTGTAGGAGGTGTTTGGATCATGAAAGCACATCCTCCATGAATGGTTTGGTGCCATCTTTGCAGTTATGAATGAGCTCTCACTCTTAGTTCACATGAGAACTGGTTGTTAGAAAGAGTATGACACAACCCACCCACCCCCTTCTGTCTTGCCATGTGATGCCTCCTCTCCTTTCCCTTCCACCATAATTGGAAGCTTCCTGAGGCGCTCACCAGAAGCAGTTACTGGTGTCATGCTTCTTGTACAGCCTACAGAACCATGAGCCAACAAAACCAAACCCTTTTTCTTATAAATTACCCAGCCTGAGGTATTCCTTCACAGCAACACAAACGAACTAAGAAATCCTTTATTCCATTTTATTTTCTCTATCTCTCTTTATGAGCCAGCATTTCTCTGATTTTATCATGAGACTTTTAGTATGTATACCCAAGAATCTACTAGGGAGAAGAAGATTGTGGAAGATATTACTAGAGTTCCTCAATTGGTATTTCCACTTCTAGGCCCACAGAAGTGTCTTCTTGTGTTGAGTAGATGGGAACAACAACAACTAAAAAGCAAGGCAACCTGTGTTTTTGAATGACAATATAAAAGACAGCTGGCCTGAGGAGTTGTTTGAAACCACAGAAGTCTTTAGGTCAACAAGAAATAATATTTAATTGTGTTAAACTGCTGTTATTTGACAGGTTTTTGTTGTTGTTGTTGTTGCTGTTGTTACAGCCCTGCCTATAAGGCTAGATTAGCTTGATTAATAAGGAGGTAGAAATGGCAATATTTATTGTAAGTATGTAATAATTTTAAAATGAGTATTTTAAAATTGTGCACTATAGTACATTATAGTAATGATAATAACTATTAATCAGTTGCTTATTATATGTTAGATACTCTGATTTGTGCTTTACAAAAATTACTTTATATTTGTTACATGAATTAGAGTCATAAGAACATACAAGGAGGGTTTTACATTTTATATCCAAGAAAATTAAGGCTGAGCTGATAAATAATTTTCTCATGTTTACATAGCTATAAAACAAGGAAGCCAGAATTTGAAACTAGGTCTATATAACTCTGAAGCCCATGCTGTTAACCATTGTGCTATAGGCTTTTTGAGGGTAGACACAGGGCTCTGTATTTTTATTGTAGTTTAAGATCTTAGTAAAAAATGCTAAGCTCATATTGTATTCAGCATACACTGAATATAATAAATGAATACATTTTAATGCAGACAGTTAAGAACCCAGTTTTAGGAAATAGGTTGGGAGAGGGAGTTCATTAACGAATAAAAAGTCATCTTTTTCATATTTTACATCATTCATAACAGATTGGAAGTTGCTGGTATACTGTTCCATTGCTAAGTATGCTTTGGTTTTAAGGAGCTCATTTTAAACGAGCAATGTGTGCGTGAAGGTGAGAAGGGGATGGATTGGGAATACTAGGAAGAAACTCTTTAATCTTATTACTTATGCTGTTTTCAAATATTTGTTGAATATTACAAATGTTATAGTAATAGAGTCATGACTAATATTTATGAAGCAATTTATAATGAGCCAGGCTCTGTGATAAATACTTTTCATACATTACCTCATTTAGAGCTCAAGCAGTGCTATACGAGTACTATTGTTATACACACTTTACAGATGAGAAACATGGGAGTCAGGGAGGTTAAAGGACTTGCTCGAGGTGACAGATTAGTTTAGTGGCCCAAATACTGATCCCAGCCCAGAGCGAAAGTTCTTAACTACTACACTCTGTCTTCAGCATTGTCCTTTCTGCTTCTCCTTGCCATCTGAACAGTGGCAAAGATACCTTGTGAAAAAGAGAAATATTTCTGGCAGAAGTTGGAATGCTGGTAAAAAAACACAAAAGTTCGAGATTTATTCCTGTTTAGAAAATTATCTTTTTCTTCAAATGAAAAAGTCACTCCTTGGCAATTTCTTTAGCCAAAATTTATGGCTTCTTTTGAAATTCTTAACATTATTTCTGAATTTCCAGGAGCATCTCAATGGAGATGAGTAAATTTTAATAATTAAGGTTTCCACATAATTTGAGGCTCCTCTTGCAACCAGGTCAACAACATCAAGACCTAAATTAACACTGACTTTACCTTCCCACTTGACTTGAACTTTGACCCAGAACATTTTTGACATCTGTTATCCACTTCTGAACTTTAGAAAGATTAGTTGGAAACAAGAATAAAATATTTAAGTGTAATATCTATGAATTATAGCATTTTAGACTTAGAAGACACATTATATTATCATCTAGTCCAAACTTCTCATTTTACAGATGAAAGGAGGGGTCTTGTGATCAAAATCTCAATATGAAATCATTCTTATCTGTATAGAATGGCGAAATAGTCACCAAGCTTAATTTTAAGCATTGGAGGATTTACATGATAGGAGTAGTTAAATAGAAAATAAAAAGCTAAAACAGCTATAGAGTTTCCTTCTCTGTAAGTCTGGAAAATCCAAGTGATTTCCACCAATATAAAATAACATGTCATAAACAGACACTTTTCAAAGGAAGACATACATATGGTCAACAAGCATATAAATTGCTCCACATCACGAATCACTGGAGAAATGCAAATCAAACCACAAGGAGAAACCATCTTACACCAGTCAGAATGACTATTATTAAAAGGTCAAGCCACCACCTTGATGCTGGTGAAATTGTGGAGAAAAGGGAATGATTACATACTGCTGGTGGGAATGTAAATTAGTGCAGCCATTGTGGAAAGCAGTTTGGTGTTTTCTCAAGGAACTTAAAACAGAACTACCATTCAACTTGGTAATCCCATTCTTGGGCATATACCCAAGGGAATATAAATCATTCTACCATAAAGACACATGCATGTAGTTCACTGCAGCACTATTCACAGTAGCAAAGTCATAGAATCAACCTAAATACCAATCAACGGTAGATTGGATAAAGAAAATGTGGTACCTATACATCATGGAATACTATACAGCCATAAACAAGAATGATATCATGTTTTTGGCAGCAACATGGATGGAGCTACAGGCCATTGTCCTAAGTGAATTAATACAGAAACAGAAAACAAAATACCACATATTATCTCTTGTAAGTTGAAGCTAAATATTGAGTACATATGGACACAAAGAAGGGAACAATGGACACCAGAGCATATTTGAGGGTAGAGGTAGGGAGGAGGGTGAACATCAAACAATTACCTATCAGATACTATGCTTATCATCTGGGTGGTGAAATAATCTACATGCCAAACCCCCATGACATGCAATTTACCCGTATAACAAACCTGCACATGTATGCTTGAACCTGAAATAAACATATATATATATAATCCATCAAAAAAGAAAAAATGACATCGTTATACTCTCCATAATAGCCAGTCAGTGTTCATTCATTGCTTCACAAGTGTTTATAGAATGCTTCTGAGGGGCCCAGTTGCTTCTGAGTTCAAGTGGCAAGCAATACAGAAAACATACATGCCCTCGTGGAAGCTTATGTTTTAATGAGACAGAAAGGTAATTTAAAAGTGTAAAAATTAACCAGATAAATGTAAATTAGATATTATGAAGGACATAATAGAGTGAAGGAAGAGTAAATGGGGTGGAATCACTTTATGAAGGGTAATTCAGTAATCTACTGGACTGAGATCTAAAATATAAACACAATCATCAGGCAGAGCAGGTGCAAAGAATTCCAAGAAGAAGGAACAGCTAGTGTAAAGGTTCAGAAGTGCCTGGTATGCATAAGAAACATGGCTTTATGGTCGGCTAAACCACAAAATATATTTCTCCTTTGGCCTCACTAAATCCTTGTATTGAATTTCCCTACCATTATCCACTTACATTTCTAAATTTTCTTTCCTTCCCCCAACCTGATTTCTTTTTTTATCATTTTTTATTTATTTATTTATTTTGAGATGGAGTGTCACTCTGTCACCCGGGTTGGAGTATAGTGGTGCAATCTCGGCTCACTACAACCTCCACCTCCTGGGTTCAAGCAATTCTCCTGCGTCAGCCTCCCAAGTAGCTGGGACTACAGATGCACACCACCACACCTGGCTAATTTTTGTATTTTCTTTTTTTTTTTTTAGTAGAGATAGGGTTTCACCATATTGGTCAGGCTGGTCTCAAACTCCTGACCTCAGGCAATCCACCCGCCTCAGCCTCCCAAAGTGCTGGGATTACAGGTGTGAGCCACCATGCCAAGCCCCCGCCACCTGATTTCTTTACTGCTTTTATGTGGATGTCTATCTGTCCCAACCTAAAGTCTCTAAGGAGATCCTAATCTTTTAATAACCACTGGAGGTATTCCCTGTACACATTTAATTCCAGTATGTCTATACTGATCAATCTAATTTCTGACACAGGCCAAGAGCCAACATCTTCATGTGTGTAGACAGATGGAAAAGAAATGTCTAAAATCCTATCCCACAGAGATACTCCCCAGTAATTCCTTGACCACTATAGGCACGGGACAACAACAACAACAAAAAAGGAGTTTATAATTTCAGTGCTGTGTTAATAGAACCTACTGATTAGCATTATTCATGTGCGTTATCAGTGTGTCAGCTTTCATTTTCTACCCTGACAGGCATTTAACTACCAGGAATGGGCCTATTCTAGGTACCGTAGAAATTATAAATAACTTTTGGAATTATGGTTCCTCTCTTCAAGATTGTAATATTTTTCTTCTCTGAGGGTAGAAAAATGAATTGATACTATTCATAGTGTCCTATATTTTTCCTCATTAGCAAATATGTTAATTGTAATTAAATATCATTGTGAATTATTATTTGTTTAATATCCTCCACTAAAGGTTAAATGCCTTGGGAATAAGGTGAAGGTTTGTATTAATTTAATATTACATAAATGAACAGCTGACACAGTGGTACATAGTAGGTACTAATCAAATATTCTTGGATATATGAATGAAGAAATTAATTATACTTATTTGTGTCACTCACAATCTAGAATGGTGCTAATCAGTTTGGAACAGGAAGAGGCAAGACATCAACTCTTGAAATTTCAACTCATGAAATCTCACTCAGCAGATGTTTTAGTAACTATTAGGTGCTTAGGCTTGTGCTGGGAATAGATTAATGAGCAAAATTAGGAACGTTCTCTGCTTTTACTGAGCTGATCATCTGGTTGTGGAAACACGTCCTCGTCAGAAAATCACATGCAGTAAAGCACACCTCAGACAAATGCCATGAAATTGCTGGATAGTGGCTCATTTAGATTTCAGGAGTTCTAAGCAAGAGGCTGCCAGTGGAAAAGTGAAGACGGTCACCTGCCCATAAGAATGCAGGTATAGTTTGGATTTGTCTCTACTACTCAATAGCTACCTCTTTGTTCATGCCTATAGGAAACATATAACCTGCTGCTACATTTCACCCACTGAGATACTCTTCTTATAGTCTGTATTCCATCACCCTTTTCAATCTTTCTTCCTGATTTTTTTTCAGCAGCTTCACTCCTGGATTCTGTCTCTTCACTTGGTCAATTTAGATAGACTCACAGTTGATCACTCTGCCAGGCTTTCAGGATTGGTTGGATTATACATCTTGTTTTCCCCCTCCAGATCCTTGCTTGGCAGCTGTGTGGACCAGTCTCTGTCCATCCCAGCAACCAACCTATGTCTCAGAATCCCAATCTCTGGGCTTTTGTTTGCATTGTGGGGGAGTTGTGACTTCTGTCATATACCTCCCTGCATCTGTGTCAGTAGCCTCTTTTTCACCAAGCTGAAGCGCACGTTCCATTTTTTCCAGCTTCTCTAAATCTAATCCGCATGTTCCAGATCTGTTCAAGTCTGATATCCCGCAGCAAGTTTCTCATCACTCTGTTGTCTCTGTACTTTACACAACTTTCTGTTACTCCACTCAGCAATAAAAGTAATACTTTAAAAATGTAAGTCACTTAATGTCACTCCTTGCTTGAAACTCTCTACTGGCTCCCCTTTCTACTCAAAATAAGACCCAAATCCCTTACCATGCCCTGCAAGGTCCTACTTGATCTGTCCCTACAATCCTCTTAGATAATGTTCAATATTTTTCCACCACTCCCACGAAGTTTCTGCACACTGTCTTTCTTTGGGTTTGTAAAACATGTCAAGCTCCTTTCCACCCAATGGCCATGGCATTTGGCATTCCTTTTGTGTGCAAAACTTTCTCAGTCTCCATATCATTGCCTGCTGTCTAGTTCCTGTCTGCATTGAGAGACCTTCCCAGGGCATCCACTCCAAAGCTACTTCTACCGAACCCTAGCCAATCTCTATTATATTGTCCTAATTTATTTTCTCCATAGCTTTTATCACTCTCTCAAGTTATCTTGTTTACTTATATAAATATAAATTGTTACCTTCATAAGTGCCTAAGGTGCCCAGTCAATCTTGTTTATTCAGAAGGATGAACGCATCTCTATTTTGCAGGTGATAATTTACTCTTTCCATGAACATAGGCATCCATTGGTACCACACATTTTTTTCTGCTGAAGTCTGTTGAATCTTTCCTGAACCCTCTTAGATAGGAGTTAAATCATCCTCCTCTTTCTTGCATGTTCATGCACATTTGATCCATGGAGATTACTCAAATATTATCTGCCTCAACAAACTCAAGGACTGCAGGCTACTAAATGCTCCATTAACCACTACTAAAGCAACTAGCCAACCCATCTTTCACTTCCTTATTATATACTCCAGGAGGAAAAGATTCAGGTTTACTGTGTACCAAACAAAAGAACAATCATATTAAACTTTTAGTATTTCTTCCTCAAACACCTTTCCTTAACTTGAGAAGAAGATGGAAGCAGCCACACTTGTCCCATCCTTAGAGGAGGGGATCACACTCAGAGAACCCCAAATGCTCTCTCCAAAAATCTTCTTCTGTCTTCATATGCTGACATTTAGTTGTGCTCATTGCAGGTAAGGGCTTTTGGAGATGTAGAAATAGATTTCAAAACCATTTTTAAATGTTTATATTATGGCCTCAAATTTCACTTTAGAACATGGTATTTATATCATGATGCTTCATCCAAAACTTCCATTTCAACATTACTTAGTAATTATCGATATCCATAAGTGCATTCAAGATCTTTAGTAACCAATATGGCACAGGCACCTACAAGTCACAAGGGGAACTGGCTGAAAACTGGTACAACTATGCTATTTATATCAAAGTAACATTAGCCCTCTCTGCCTCCTACCACTAGAATCTACACCCTATGAAAGCTAGGAATCCATCTGTTTTGTTCACCACTGTGTATTATTTGAATCAAAAAGATTACCTGGTATAGATTACCTGTTCAGAAAATATCAGTTAAATTAATTGAATTAACTTTTACTATGTACCAGAGAACACTGATAAAACATTTATATTAAAGTACATTCCTCAAACATATTTATTGTTCTTTTTTAGATAAAAGGACTGAAGTTCAAAGCAGAAAAATGGCTTTTTCAAGGTCACGCATGTGAAAATGTCTGAGCTGGAATCCAGATCTAGACAGTTTGACTCCAGAATACTTAACTCATTCTATTAGACTGTCTTTTAGGTGCAAGTCTAATAGGTGCAGTGTACTGCCAGCCCTCCATGGCTAACACTGAGCCTGGTACTTCTTAGATTCTAACCAAAAAAAAAAAACTAATAATAAAAACGGCACAGATAACTACAGTACAAGGTGTAATTTATGTGCTGTAAGACTTTAGGAGAAGGCAGGATCAAACTTCATTGGGTAGGTTGCCTTTCAAAAAAGATTCTTAAAGATGGTCTCTTCTCAGACTACTCTGAAAAGAAGCATTCAATAATTTTAGAGGGGCAGCAAAAATATTCTAGTAGAATGAAATGGTAAGGTTGTAGTACAAAGAGAAAGAAGAGAATTAAAAGAAATTATGAAGCCAAATCTATCAAACTTGGTAACTGATCAGATATTAAAGATGAGGAGAAAGTCTAATTGACTCTTGATGTAAGGACTTGAGAGCTCCAAATTAAAAACAGGGAGGCAAAGGAAATGTTACCATTAAGAGAAATACAAGTCTAATAGTAATTTGGAACAGAAGCTAAAGGGAATACAACAAGAGTCCTTTGGGCCAGAAACATAAATAAAAGGACTAGTTTGAATCCTCAGAGGTCCACCCCAGGTAGTGAGGTTCAAAAATTTGTAATGAACCTAAAGAGCATCTTTCAAAAGCTCTAGCTTTGATTCCAGAAAAGGGACAAATTGGTTAATTAACCTATCTCTTTCCACAGAAAGATAAGAGATAGTAATTGGGCCAAAATGGTCTTTGTGGTTCCTAATAGGTCTTTTATTATTTCTGGGACCCTCATTACAATGCTTGGCAGATATACAGAGATTATGTTTGCCTTTCTAGAGTTTTGTTTCCCGAAGGTTACACACAGTCTTGCCTTTTATGTGTGACTACAGGAAACTGTATATATGACTACAGGATGGCTTTGAGAATTGCCCATCCTGCCTTTGAACAACATGGAATAGACAGAGTGAGAGATGCCAGTAGTAAGGTATATAGATAACATCTGATTTTTCACATATACATCATTATCCAGAACCATTCACAATTGAGATTATAGTTAAAAAATCACCAGAGATTTGTGAACTTTTATATATTTATCCATAGGTCATTCACATCTGTATCTATCATTCCCTAAATGATGCCCTAAAATACCAAACAAGAATTTATTCCTGAAAGTGCTTGATTAATGTGAATATGAAAAATCAGAAAAAGGTCTCTGCATCACCAAAGGAATGCTGAAATTTTTAATATTGTTCAAATGTGTTTCAGGATGTCAAACCTTGACATGGGGACCCTTCCCCAACTTAAGAGCAATCTCAGCATGTTTGAAGCTTATTTGAATGATGACAGTAGAAAATGTGGAAATTTTCATGTGATGCTTAGCCTGTCTTTGGCAATCAGCAACTATTTGTCCAGTATCTCAAGTCATGCCCATTAAAACAAGAATAGAGAGAGTAAAAGTTGAATCCAAGGTTAAACCCTACGTTACTTCTGCCATATCAAAAAGTTAGAGTTAAGAAAGCAAAACTAGCAACCAGAAAATGCAAGTTCTAGTTCAATATTGGCAAAGTAAAAATATTTTTTACTTTGCTTACTTCCCAAAGTAGTTCTGGGAATAAAAAGGTTATAGTGGTTGTAACACTTTGCAATAAGCAGAATAATTTCATCTACTCATGTGTTCTTTTCATTTATTAATTTAACAGATATTTACTAAGTATGGTAATTCTCCCTCTTATCCTCGCAGTATACATTCAAAGACTCACCATGGATACATGAAACTTCCCAGACCTGAACCCTGTATATACTACTTTTTTAATCTAATAACTGAAACAGCTACTAAATGACTGATAGGCTGGAAGTGTATACAGGGTGGATCCTCTGGATGAAGAGATGGCTCATGTCCCCAACAGGACACAGCCAGATGGCATGAGATTTCATCATGCTGCTCAGAACAGAGCACAATTTAAAAATATGCATTATTTCTGGAACGTTCTATTTAATATTTTCAGAACATAGTTGACCACGTGTAAGTGAAACTGTGATACACAAAACCATGGATAAGGGGGAATTACCTTCATTTGTGCAAGGTACTGTACTTAATCTCTAGGTAAACATTAGTGAGAAAAACAAATTGTCTCTGCTCTTTTGGGTCTTCCTTACTAGCTAGTGGCATATTTATGTCAGACATTTGTATTAATATTATGCCATGCACAGGCTATATCCTAATCTAAGAATCATGGGTATACATACGAAATACACATATGCATAAATATTTCAAATTCTGCTCAGGGGTTGTTCACTTAGAAGGTAGGATTGGAGCCAAGCAGACCTATGCTTGTAAGCACGTTCTGTCATAACTTACTAGAATGTGACCTGGAAAATGTAGTCAATTTATATTATTCTTTGAAGTCTTTATATGTACAATGAGGGGAAAAATAAGTGCTTAATCTTAGGGTTGCTGGAATTTAATGACATAAAATTTATTAAGCGCTCATTTGGCATACATAGAGTCCTCTATAAATTATGACTTAAAATTATATTTGGTTGAAATAAGCCAGTCACAAAAAGACAAATACTGTATGGTTCCATTTAGATGAGGTACTTAGAGTAGTCAAAAATCATAGAGACAGAAAGTAGAATGGTGGTTGTCAAGGGTTGGGTTGAAAAAGAGAAAGGGGAGATTTAATTTAATTTGGAAAGAATTTCAGTTTTACAAGATGAGGAGTTATAGAAACGGATAGTGGGTGATGGTTCAGCAATATTATGAATGTATCCGCTACCAGTGAAATGTATATATACTTAAAAATGGAGAATATGATAAATTTTACGTTACATGTATTTTACCACAATAAAAAAATTTAAAACAAAATTGACTTGCAGAGGTTCACTTTCGTCACACAGCAATGGGGGAATGGACTGTCTCCCCTCCCAGCTGTCAGCTGAAGCTTGTAGCTGAGGGCTACTTTGAGTGTTTCTAAATAATGCACGTGGCTAGAGGCAGGCTCAGACCTAGGTACAGGTGCTAGTTCAGCCTGCTTGATTACAGTTCATTCCCACGCAGGATTTTCAGGCCCTGGTGCTCCCATAATAACCCAAAGCTGGCGGAGGTACATCCGCTCAAAGCTCCCCTGCCGGCTTAAAGGGGGATACGAGGCCCCTGCAACAGCTGGAAGCGACCCAAGTGAGTCAAATGTCACCTCAGGGAACAGCTTAGGGACACTGATTATTCACTTCCACTGGGAGCGGTATGCCTTCCTCAGGCCATTCCCCAGGAACCAAACGGGAAATCGCTTGGCCGCCTCTCTCTCCACCCGAAGCGGGCAGTGGAAGGAACACCTGCGCAGCCCGGAGGCTGGCAGCCCGCCCGCCCCGCTGCTGCGGGCCCTTGTGCTGCAGGTGACAGGCGTGCACACCCCGCCCCCCTCGGAGGGCCAATTAAGAAAGCCTCTGGGTATAGTGCGGGAAGAATCGCTGAGGTAAACCTGCAAGAGTGTCAGGGGCTACTTCTACAGAGTCTTGCTGCGCACGCAGCGCTGTCAGCTCCTGCCACTTGAAAGCAATTGAAGCAGGCGCTGCATTAATATGTATTATTCCTCCTTTAAACGGCATTTGATCTGAGGGTGTGAAATGCCACGCACGGAAGCTTCCCCATGAGCCCGTTCTCCAGCGTCCTACTTCTCTCAGCGACATGGGCTACCAAAAACCTGGAGGCTGGAATTTCCAGTTAATTAGCAGAAGACTGAGCTGCCACAGTGCTGCTGATGCAATGTTCTTTTCTCCTCGGTCTATCTACTTGGAGTTTTTTTCTGCTGGATCACATCAAAGATGCTACCCTGAAGTGTTAAGGGGTGTGTGTTAGTTTCCTAGGGCTGCTAGAACAGACTACCACTACGTGGGTGGCTTAAAACAACAGAAATTTATTCTCCAGCTGTTCCAGAAGCCAGAAGTCAACAATCAAGGTGTCTGCAGCATTGGTTCCTTCTGGGGGATCTGAATGAGAATGTGTTCTGTGCTGCTCCCCTGAGTTCTGGTGGTTGCCAGCAATCCTTGGGTTCCTTGGCTTGCAGCAGCTGAACTCCAGTCTGCCTCTGTCTGTACTTGAGCTTCTTCCCTATGTGTCTTCTCTGTGTCTCTGTCTTCAAGTCTCTCTCTCCTTAAGACATTAGTCATTGGACTTAGGGTTCACCCTAATACCTCTGACATTTATTACATTTGCAAAGACCTTATTTCCAAATAAACTCACGTTCACAAGTACTGGGAGTTAGGACTTCAACCTATCTTATGGGGAGAGACAATTCAACCTGCAACAGGGTAGAAGGAGAGAGAACTAACTAGAATTCTGCTCTATCTTTAGAGAAGTTTCTTCAAAAAGTCTCCTGGTCTTCCATGTAGTGAGTACATGGTAGAGCTAGAATCAGAATTCAGGTGGCAGCTGCTTACTCAGTTACCAGAGAAAGTGACAGGAAAATGGTGCTTTAATAATGAGTCAATTCTCATTATTCATGGTAGTTGTTCTAAAATATTGTCTTGAATACAGAAGTAGCAGATATTAAACCACTGCTCCAGGGGAAAAACAGGATTAGGTTTCTGCAAGCCTCTGGTCACAACATTTTTGTCAACTGATCAATACATAACCTTATTTTATATGTCTCTGTTTATAGACACCTTATTTCGTATATATTGTTGATTCTTTAACACTGAACTCACAGCAAACACTATATCTTGAGCCTGAACAAAGCTTACCTAACACACATATTTTTTCCTTAAAACAGTGAAATCACCAGCAAAATGCTCAAAAAATGTGAAAAATGTAGTACTAAACAGATCCCCAAAGGACACTTGTTTAACGCCAAAACAAGAAGGCAAAGCATTGCCTTGTGAAACCTCAGCTGGGAATATGCCTGTTAGGCAGCTCAAATTTTATGCCACTCAGAACACATCTGAGTGTGACCATAAAAGCACCATGACTATTTGTTTTAGAATTACAAATACAGTGAGTGTGCAAATTCACAAATATGGAATCTGAATAATGAGGACCAGCTATAGACTGTATATTGCATCCATTCTAGACAGGTTTATGAACAGGCACCATGCTGGGTACTGATGATGTAAGAATGAATAATACAGAAGGAGCTTAATAAGAAAGACATTAAACTGATAGTAACAATGTATACTCAATATTTACCAGTGTATGACTAAATGCTGAGTCCCTAGTATATAGTAGGGATTTAAAAGTATGTTTCAATGTAGCTGTCATGGAGCATCTCCTTGGAAAAATAATGTTTAAGCTCATACCTGAGAATGAGTTAGCCTTACAGTTTAATGAGGTAAGTGGTTTTCCCAGGAGAAGAACAAGTTCTAGATGCTAGAGAAAACAGAGTTAAAGGCATGGAAAGTTTAGTGGGACTGCCATGTATTGTTCAAGAGGAGAACAGTTCAAAATGGGCCATGAGAAACACAAAATAAAAAATGTCAATGTCAGCAACATTAAGAAGGTTGGCACTAGAAGTATCTACCCTAAAATGAAATGTAGGATCATTGGCTTCAAAATCCAGCTACCACAGACAAAGGCAGCTTGATATAACAAAGCAATACTTTTGTGAACACCAAAGTCCCTAAGACCCTTCCAGGAGGACCATGAGATCAAAATTGTATTCATAATAATAAGATGTGACTTGACTTTTTCGCTGGGTGGACATTTGTAGTGATGAGGTAAAATCAATGGTGGATAAAACTGCTGGTTTCATTGTATAAATCAAGAAAGTGCCACCAGCAGTTCCCAGCGAGATCAATGCAGAAGGCAGGTGAGTGATTTCTGCATTTCTAACTGAGATACCCAGCTCATTTCATTGAGACTGGTTAGACAGTGGGTGCAGCCCACTGAGGGTGAACTGAAGCAGGGTGGGGCATTGCCTCACCAGGAAGTGCAAGGGGTCAGGGAACTCCCTCTCCTAGCGAAGGCAGGTCGTGAGGGACTATGCCATTGTGTCTGGAATTGGTGGATTCTTGGTCTCGCTGACTTCAAGAATGAAGCCACAGACCCTCATGGTGAGTGTTACAGTTCTTAAAGATGGTGTGTCCGGAGTTTGTTCCTTCTGATGTTCGGACGTGTCCGGAGTTTATTCCTTCTGGTGGGTTCATGGTCTCACTGACTTCAGGAGTGAAGCCACAGATCTTTGCAGTGAGTGTTACAGCTCTTAAAGGCAGCACATCTGGAGTTGTTCGTTCCTCCCAGTGGGTTCATGGTCTCACTGGCTTCAGGAGTGAAGCTGCAGACCTTCGCAGTGAGTGTTACAGTTCATAAAGGTGGAGCTTCCGGACTTGTGCACTCCTCCCTCCTGGAGTTGTTCATTCCTTCCGGTGGGTTCACAGTCTCACTGGCTTCAGGAGTGAAGCTGCAGACCTTCAAGGTGAGTGTTACAGCTCTTATTTAAAGGCTTCATGGACCCAAAGAGTGAGCAGTTGCAAGATTTATTGCAAAGAACGAAAGAACAAAACTTCCACAGTGTGGAAGGGGACCCAGGTTGCCGCTGCTGGCTCAGGTGGCCTGCTTTTATTCCCTTATCTGGCCCCACCCACATCCTGCTGATTGGCCAATTTTACAGAGAGCTGATTGGTCCATTTTGACAGAGTGCTGATTGGTGCATTTACAAACCTTTAGCCAGACACAGAGTGCTGATTGGTGCATTTACAATCCTTTAGCTAGACAGAAAAGTTCTCCAAGTCCCCACCAATCCCAGAAGCCCAGCTGGCTTCACCTCTCACTGGCACTCGCTGCAGGACTTTGCAGGACCTAGCCCAGGCACTTCGGCAGCCCAGAGGGAGCTTGTCCCAGATAACCAACAAGAAGGGAAGTGAGAAAGAGACTGAGACCCGCCATCATGGCCAACGACCCCGTGAAGAGGGATGGCAGTCCACGCACAGGACCCAGTCTCTGATCAAGCCCAGCAGGCACCATTGGCCGCGCTGAGTGCTGGCCGAGCCCACGCCCACCTGGAACATGTGCCAGCCCGCGAGCACTACGCGTACCCCTGACTCCCACCCATGCCTCTCCCTCCACACCTCCCTGCGAGCAGAGGGAGCTGGCTCGGGCCTTGGCCATCCCCAGAGAGGGGCTCCCACGGTGCAGCGGCAGGCTGAGGGGCTCCTCGAGCGTGGCCAGAGTGGACGCCGAGGCTGAGGAGGCACGGAGAGTGAGCGAGGGCTGCTAGCACATTGCCACATCTCACCATGAGGAACAGTACATTCCAGCCCAGATATTATGCTTTATCCATGGTCTTCACAACCCGCAGACCAGGAGATTCCCTCAGATGACTACACCAGCAGGGCCTTGGGTTTCAAGCACAAAAGGGGTGGCTGATTTGGCAGACACCGAGCTAGCTGCAGGAGTTTATTTTCATACCCCAGTGGTGCCTGGAACACCAGCGAGACAGAACCGTTCACTCCCCTGGAAAGGGGGCTGAAGTCAGGGAGCCGAGTGGTCTAGCTCAGCAGATCCCACTCCCAGGTAGCCCAGCAAGCTGAGATCCACTGACTTGAAATTCTTGCTGCCAGCATAGCAGTCTGAAGTCAACCTGGGATGCTCGAGCTTGGTGGGGGGAGGGGTGTCCACCATTACTGAGGCTTGAGTAGGCAGTTTTCCCCTCGCAGTGTAAACAAACCTGCTGGGAAGTTCAAACTGGGCAGAGCCCACCTCAGCTTGGCAAAGCCACTGTAGCCAGACTGCCTCTCTAGATTCCTCTTCTCTGGGCAGGGCATCTCTGAAAGCAAGGCAGCAGCCCCAATCAGGGGCTGGTAGATAAAACTCCCATCTCCCTGGGACAGGGCACCTGGGGGAAGGGGCGGCTGTGGGCGCAGCTTCAGCCAACTTAAACGTTCCTACTTGTTGGCTCTGAAGAGAGCAGGGGATCTTCCAGCAAAGTGCTCGAGCTCTGCTAAGGGACATACTGCCTCCTCAAGTGGGTCCCTGACCCCCATGCCTCCTAACTGGAAGATACCTCCCAGCAGGGGTTGATAGACACCTCATACTGGGGAGCTCTGGCTGGGATCTTGCGGGTTCCCCTATAGGATGAAGCTTCCATAGGAAGGAGCAGGCAGCAATCTTTGCTGTTCTGCAGCCTCCACTGGTGACACCCAGGCAAACAGGGTCTGGAGGGGACCTCCAGCAACTCCAGCAGACCTGCAACAGAGTGGCCTGACTGTTAGAAGGAAAAATAACAAACAGAAAGGAATAACATCAACATCAACAATAAGGATGTCGACACAAAAACTCCATCCGAAGGTCACCAAAGTCAAAGATCAAATGTAGATAATACACGAAGATGAGGAAAAACAAGCACAAAAAGGCTGAAAATTCCAAAACCAGAACACCTCTTCTCCTCCAAAGGATCATAACTCATCACCAGGAAGGGGACGAAACAGGACAGAGAATGAATTTGACAAATTGACAGAAGTAGGCTTCAGAAGGCAGGTAATAACAAACTCCTCTGAGATAAAGAAGCATGTTCTAACCCAATGCAAGTAAGCTAAGAACCTTGAAAAAAGATTACAGGAATTGCTAAGTAGAATAATCAGTTTAGAGAAGAACATAAATGATCTGAAGGAGCTGAAAAACTCAGCACACGAACTTTGTGAAGCATACACAAGTAGCAATAGCAGAATCGATCAAGTGGAAGAAAAGATATCAGAGACTAAAGATCAACTTAATGAAATGAATCATGAAGAGAAAAGAAAAAAGAATGAAAAGGAATGAACAAGGCCTCCAAGAAATATGGGACTATGTGAAAAGACCAAACCTACTTTTGATTGGTGTACTGAAAGTGACATGGAGAATAGAGACAAGTTGGAAAAGACACTTCAGGATATTATCCAGGAGAACTTCTCCAACCTAGCAAAATAGGACAACATTCAAATTCCAGAAACACAGAGACCACCACAAAGATACTCCTTGAGAAGAGCAACCCCAAGACACATAATCGTCAGATTCAGCAAGGTTGAAATGAAGGAAAAAATGTTAAAGGCAGCCAGAGAGAAAGGTCAGGTTACCCACAAAGGGAAGCCCATCAGATTAATAGAGGATCTCTCTGCAGAAACCCTACAAGCCAGAAGAGACTGGGGGGCAATATTCAACATTCTTAAAGAAAAGAATTTTTAACTCAGAATTTTATGTCCAGCCAAACAAAGTTTCATAAGCAAAGGAGAAATAAAATCCTTTACAGACAAGCAAATGCTGAGAGATTGTGTCATCACCAGGCCTACCTTACAAGAGCTCCTGAAGGAAGCACTAAATACGGAAAGGAAAAACTGGTACCAGCCTCTGCAAAATCATAGCAAATTGTAAAGGCCATCAACACTATGAAGAAACTGCATCAACTAACAGGCAAAATGATCAGCTAAACATCATAATGACAGGATTAAAGTCACACATAACAATATTACCTTAAATGTGAATGGGCTTAATGCCCTAATTAAAAGACACAGACTGGCAAATTGGATAAAGAGTCAAGACCCTTTGGGGTGCTGTATTCAGGAGACCCATCTCATGTGTAAAGACACACATAGGCTCAAAATAAAGGGATGGAGGAATATTTACCAAGCAAATGAAAAGCAAAAAAAAAAAAAAAAAAAAAAGGCAAGTGTTGCAATCCTAGTCTCTGATAAAACAGACTTTTGGTTTAAACAAAGATCAACAAAGATCAAAAAAGACAAAGAAGGGCATTACATAATGGAAAAGGGATCAATGCAACAAGAAGAGCAAACTATCCTAAATATATATGCACCCAATACAGGAGAACCCAGATTCATAAAGCAAGTTCTTAGAGACCTACAAAGAGACATAGATTCCCACACAATAATAGTGGGAGACTTTAACACCCCACTGTTAATATTAGACAGATCAACGAGACAGAAAATTAACAAGGATATTCAGGACTTGAACTCAGCTCTGGGCCAGGCAGACCTAAGAGACATCTATAGAACTCTCTACCACAAATCAAGAGAATATACATTTTTCTCAGCACCACATCACACTTATTCTAAAACTGACCACATAATTGAAAGTAAAACACTTCTCACCAAATGCAAAAGAATGGAGATCCTAAGAAACAGTCTCTCAGAACACGGTGCAATCAAATTAGAAATCAGGATTAAGAAACTCACTCAAGCACTTTGGGAGGATGAGGCAGGTGGATCACTCGAGGCCAGGAGTTCAAGACAAGCCTGGCCAATATGGCAAAAACCTATCTCTACTAAAAATACAATAATTAGCCAGGCATGGTAGTGGGCACCTGTAATCCCAGCTACTCAGGAGGCTGAGGCAGGAGAATCACTTGAACCCAGGAGGCAGAGGTTGCAGTGAGCAGAGATTGTGCCATTGCACTCCAGCCTGGGTGACGAGAATGAAACTTCGTCTCAAACAAAAGAAAAATAAAAAAGAAACTCACTCAAAACCACACAAGTACATGGAAACTGAACAACCTACTCCTGAATGACTATGGGGTAAATAACGAAATTAAGGTAGAAATAAATAAGTTCTTTGAAACTGATGAGAACAAAGACACAACGTACCAGAATCTCTGGAACACAGCTAAAGCATTGTTTAGAGGGAAATTTAAAGCACTAAATGCCCACAGAAGAAAGCAGGAAAGATCGAAAATTGACACCCTAACATCACAATTAAAAGAACTAGAGAAGCAAGAGCAAACAAATTCAAAAGCTAGCAGAAGGCAAGAAATAACTAAGATCAGAGCAGAACTGAAGGAGATAGAGATATGAAAAACCCTTCAAAAAAAATCAGCGAATCCAAGAGCTGGTTTTTTGAAAAAATTGACAAAATAGATAGCCCACTAGCAAGACTAATAAAGAAGAAAAGAGAGAAGAATCAAATAGACACAATAAAAAGTGATAAAGGGGAGATCACCACTGATCTCACAGAAATACAGGCTATAATCAGAGAATACTATAAACACCTCTAAGCAAATAAAGTAGAAAACCTAGAAGAAATGGATAAATTCCTGGGCACATACACCCTCCCAAGACTAAATGAGGAAGAAGTCGAATCCCTGAATAGACCAATAACAAGTTCTGAAATTGAGGCACTAATTAATAGCCTACCAACCAAAAAAAGTTCAGAACCAGATGGATTCACAGCCAAATTCTACCAGAGGTACAAAGAGGAGCCAGGACTATTCCTTCTAAAACTATTCCAAACAATAGAAAAAGGAAGAATCCTCCCTCACTCATTTTACGAGGCCAGCATCATCCTGATACCAAATCCTGGCAGAGACACAACAAAAAAAAAAAAAAAAGAAAATTTCAGGCCAATATCCCTGATGAACATTGATGCAAAAATCCTCAATAAAATACTGGCAAACCGAATCCAGCAGCACATCAAAAAGCTTATCTACCATGATCAAGTTGGTTTCATCCCTGGGATGCAGGCAGGTTCAACATATGCAAATCAATAAACATAATCCATCACATAAACAGAACCATTGACAAGAACCACATGATTATCTCAATAGATGCAGAAAGGATCTTCGATAAAATTCAACCCCCTTCATGCTAAAAACTCTCAATAAACCAGGTATTGTTGGAACTTATCTCAAAATAGTAAGAGCTATTTATGACAAACCCACAGCCAATATCATACTGAATGGGCAAAAGCTGGAAGCATTCCCTTTGAAAACCGGCACAAGACAAGGATGCCCTCTCTCACCAGTCCTATTCAACATAGTATTAGAAGTTCTAGCCAGGGCAACCAGGCAAGAGAAAAAATAAAGAGTATTCAAATAGGAAGAGAGGAAGTCAAATTGTCTCTGTTTGCAGATGACGTGATGTATACTTAGAAAACCCCATCGTCTCAGCCCAAAATCTCAAGCTGATAGGCAACTTCAGCAAAGTCTCAGGATACAAAATCAATGTGGAAAAATCACAAGCATTTCCATACACCCATAATAGAAAA
This sequence comes from Symphalangus syndactylus, assembly GCF_028878055.3. Classification (NCBI taxonomy): domain Eukaryota; kingdom Metazoa; phylum Chordata; class Mammalia; order Primates; family Hylobatidae; genus Symphalangus; species Symphalangus syndactylus. Next base: position 42,288,788 of record NC_072429.2, read on the forward strand.
ACAGAGAGCCAAATCATCAGTGAACCTCCATTCACAACTGCTACAAAGAGAATAAAATACTTAGGAATACAACTTACAAGGGATGTAAAGGACTTCTTCAAGGAGAACTACAAACCACTACTCAAGGAAATAAGAGAGGACACAAACAAATGGAAAAACTTTCCATTCTTATGGATAGGAAGAATCAATATCATCAAAATGGCTATACTGCCCAAAGTAATTTATAGATTTAATGCTATCCCCATCAAGCTACCATTGACTTTCTTCACAGAATTAGAAAAAATTACTTTAAATTTCATATGGAACCAAAAAGAGCCCATATAGCAAGACAATCCTAAGCAAAAAGAACAAAGCTGGAGGCATCACACTACCTGATTTCAAACTATACTACAAGGCTACAGGGCTACAGTAACCAAAACAGCGTGATACTGGTACCAAAACAGAAATACAGACCAATGGAACAGAACAGGGGCCACAGAAATAACACCATACATCTTCAACCATCTGATCTTTGACAAATATGACAAAAACAAGAAATGGGGAAAGGATTCCCTATTTAATAAATGGTGTTGGGAAAATTGGCTAGCCACATGTAGAAAACTGAAACTGAACCCCTTCTTTACACCTTACACAAAAATTAACTCAAGATGAATTAAAGATTTAAACATAAGACATAAAACCATAAAAACCCTAAAAAAACCCTAGGCAATACTATTCATAACATAAGCATGAGCAAAGACTTAATGAGTAAAACATCAAAAGCAATGGCAACAAATGCCAAAATTGACAAATAGGATCTAATTAAACTAAAGAGCTTCTGCACAGCAAAAGAAACGATCATCAGAATGAACAGGCAACCTATAGAATGGGAGGATATTTTTGCAATCTATCCATCTAACAAAGGGCTAATATTCAGAATCTACAAGGAGCTTAAACAAATTTACAAGAAAAAAACAAACAATCCCATCAAAAAGTGGTTGAAGGATATGAACAGACACTTCTCAAAAGAAGACATTAATGCGGCCAACAAACATATGAAAAAAAGCTCGTTATCACTAGTCATTAGAGAAATGCAAATTAAAACCACAGTGAGACACCATCCAATGCCAGTTAGAATGACGATAATTAAAAAGTCAGGAAACAACAGATGCTAAAGAGGATGTGGAGAAATAGAAAGACTTTTACACTGTTGGTGGGAGTGTAAATTCAACCATTGTGGAAAACAGTGTGGCAATTCACCAAGGATCTAGAACCAGAAATACCACTTGACCCAGCAACGCCATTACTGGGTGTATACCCAAAGGATTATAAATCATTCTACCATAAAGACACATGCACACGTATGTTTATTGCAGCACTATTCACAATAGCAAAGACTTGGAACCAACCCAAATGCCCATCAATGATAGCCTGGATAAAGAAAATGCGGTACATATACACCATAGCATACTATGCAGCCATAAAAACGGATGAATTCATGTCCTCTGCAAGGACATGGATGAAGCTAGAAACCATCATTCTCAGCAGACTAACACAGGAACAGAAAACCAAACACCACATGTTCTCCCTCATAAGTGGGAGTTGAACAATGAGAATACATGGACCCAGGGAAAGGATCATCACACACCGGGGCCTGTCATGGCATGGGGGCTAGGGGAGGGATAGCATTAGGAGAAATACCTAATATAGTTGACAGGTCGATAGGTGCAGCAAACCTCCATGGGACGTGCATACCTATGTAACAAACCTGCACAATCTGCACATGTATCCCAGAACTTAAAGTATAATAAAAAAGAAAAAAAAAAAAAAGGTAAGTGGCTCCAAACTGCATTTGCAGTTATCCACTGTATTTTTCACTACTGTGCACTTGCATTTAAAAACAAACGATTTCACTAAATGATATCATTGTAGAAGCAGTATAAGTTAAGTTTATTAAATCTTGATCTTGAATACATGCCATTTTAATATTTTGTGTGACAAAATGCTGAATTGAAATTTATGCAAGAGGCATGAAGTACCACTGCTGCTTACCAATGGATGATGGTTGTCTTGAGGAGAAAGATTTGTGCGAGTGTTTGAGCTGCAAGCTAAAGCAACTGATTTTTGTGGGAGGTATTGCATAAAATATAAATTCTGTTTGTTCAGACTTGGAAATTTGACATGAAGATATATTCTTGAGAACAATAAAGTGAGCCTATCACTTCAAAGAAACAACATTTGGTGTTAAAGATAACATTTGAACCGAAAAATGAGAATTTTGAAAACCTTGTAGCTGCAATCATGAACTTGACAGCTTCTCAATACATAAAGACTTTTCTGAAAATATTGGTGATACTATTAACAAATATGATTTTTGATACTATATAATAAAATGTGACGAATAGAAAATCTTTGTAACTCAGTGAATTAATATTTTCCAAATGAACAGAGCATAATGTCATAAAATAGTATATGTGGAAAATCTTCGTTAAATTTACAAGATAAATTAATGTATTTTAATGTAACAAAGTACAAAATGTTCATTCAAAAGGATGCACATTCAATATTACAACTGATATTTGAGAATCTATCACTTGAGTTTTGGTGTAGTATCAACAAAATATCTACAATTATCTGTAAAAGGCATTAAAATATACAACTATTTCAAACCACATATCTTTGTGAGTCAACATTTTTTATCAATTGCAACAGGCAGAATGCAAAAGAAAATACAAAAATCTTCTATTAAGCCAAATATTAAAGAGAGATTTTAAGATGTAAAAAAAACTGTTCTATTTTTTGTCTCGAAAAACTATGTTTTAATTTAGTAATGTAAATACACACTCTTTATATTGCAATGTAATTTGTTTACTAATATTAAGTGAAATGACAGATCATATTTTTAAATTTTCTCAGTTTTAAATTTTAACACAGTAAATGTCTATAGAGACAAATTTTGTCAATAAAATATCTTTGGGGTCCTCAATAATTGAAATCCTGAGGCAAAACCATTTAAGAACTGTTGATATAAGGACTAAGGGAAAGAATATGGACTTATAAAGTCAGGGCAGCATTAGGAGATATACCTAATGCTAAATGATGAGTTAATGGGTGCAGCAAAACAACATGGCACATGGATACATATGTAACAAACCTGCACATCGTGCACATGTACCCTAAAACCTAAAGTATAATAATAAAAAATAAATAAATAAATAAAATAAAGTCAGGGCCTGGACTACTCCATTTCTCCTCCTACATCACTAGTAGCACAGTAATCCTAGATAACTCACTGAACTCTCCAACACCAGGCTCTTCTTTTGTAAAATGTGGGTAAACATGGTAATAAATGCTCACAGGGTCACTACAAGAACAAAATATGCTCATGTATGTAGATGTACTTTGTGTCCTCCAAAAAGGACTGCACAAAAGTTATTCCCTTATTATTATCCATGACAATAACAATTTGTACTAAAGTTTGGTGAATCATGTCAATAAAGATAATCTTCCAGTGATAAAAATAAAGTGTTTTTATGAATCAGGTAAATCGTACTGCCCAAACATTTTTATCTCATCCCGAACACAGGCTCATTTGTTTGACTTTTATTATGCTGTTAGTCTTTAGAAACCTCAGAAATTGTGGTTACAGATAAGACCAATTTGGAAAACGGTTTCCCAAATACTTACTTGGAAGCAAATGCAGATATCACAGCAAAACTCAGGAAAAGATTCACACTGGTCTGGAAGTAATGAGTAATAGTGTGGGTGCATTGGCCATCCATGAGATCCAAATTAAAACACAAAGATGAGATACTCTGACCACTCACTTCCTGCTGGTAGGAGCACAGAATGTTAGCATCGGAAGCAATATTATGAGTAGCCTTCTTATTCAATGCCTCATCTAAAACAAGAATCTCTTCTATGAGCCTCCGACATGTTATCTCATCTATACTTAAATATTTCTAGTTGTTGGACACATGCCATATCACAAGGCAGTTCATTTCATGTTACAATCTTTTTTTTATTATGCACATCTAATTATACAAAAAGTGAATGATCTTCTTGCACTTCTAAGATCCCAGCTGCATGTCTGCTGCTGCTGTTGGACAGGGACCACACTTTGAGAACCACAGACCCAGGGTCTAACCACAATTCCTCACACAGCTTACAGGGTAACATGTTCTGAGTTGCATGCAACGGACTTGCAACAGTGCTCGTTCAGTTTTGGGACTTGTCTGGTTGGCGAATTATGAATAAAGGCTTTGTTAATAGGAGAGCAGTGGTGTGAATAATCCACGACTGTGGATAATCCAAAAGCCATTTCAGCTTAGTTTTGGAAGGTGTTCAAGCTGGAATTTAGTTTTGCAGCAGCCCTGGATTTACCTTCATAAATAGGTTTGCTGAGGCCAATGTTAAAATTGAATGACTGTTTCCTGAATAAACACATGCTTTCCACAGTGGGGGCGGCAAGGCAGCCGGCCTAGCATGCTGGCCGTGGAGGTAAACCTGGCAGTCATAATTCACAAAGCAGACAACCTGCCTGAAGGATAACTGGGAGCTGAATCCACATAAGACACTACAAACTGTAGTTCCTAAGAATGTGTGGGAGAGTTGCGGAAACCCCTCGGTTCCTCTTAGTATACATTCCTGTACTAATTAAATTCATGTAGTTTATGACACTTAAATTATTTCTCTTGTACCCTCTGCCTAGTCCCTCCAAAAATCTATGTGTGAGAGTATGTGTGTGTATATATGTTTATGATTTGCTTTACAGAGGTCATAAAAGAAAGATGCTACCCAAAAGCTCACAAATCTCAGTGTTATGAGTGATAGGCATGTCAAGGCTTATGGTTAAAGGTAGTAATAACCTCTAAAAGTAGTTTCTAAGTGTTGGTTTGTGAATGGGCACTATCACAATAACCTGGGAATTTAACCTTCCCCTTCACTCTACTGCTGAAACTGTGTTAGTGGTTATGTGTATCTTTACTCTTCTGACAATCTCATTTGTCCTCTTCCATTTCAGTGTCTCATCTATAACACAGAAAGAATCGGTTATGGTAGAATAACTTGTGGATATTTGGCAGAAAATTTATTTAACGGCTTTATAAATAAAATCTAATTCTCACAGAAATGTAACATAATCCCCAGAAATGGAGAAAATAGTGATATTACCTATCAAATTTTGAGTGCTGATGAGAGATTAGATGCTGTGTTAAATGCTGCACGTGAGCTGCTTTATTTAAGTAAAGCCTGTAAAGCAGGCCCTTTTCTTAGCCTCATTTTACAGGTAAGAAATCTGTGGCCCAAAGTCACATAGTCATGAAATGGCAGAACTAGGTTAAAAACCTCCTTTACTGGACTCAAAGTCCAGTCTTTTAACTTCTGTGCAAGATTGCCCCCCAAGTGGACATATGCTAATGACAGTTTCCATTTAAGAAAAATGCCTCAGGCCGTGTGCGGTGGCTCACGCCTGTAATCCCAGCACTTTGGGAGGCCGAGGCAGGTGGATTACTTTAGGTCAGGAGTTTGAGACCAGCCTGATCAACATGCTGAAACCCTATCTCTAATAAAAATAGAAAAAATTAGCTGGGTGTGGTGGCAGGCGCCTGTAATCCCAGCTGCTCAGGAGGCTGAGGCAGGAGAACCCCTTGAACCTAGGAGGTGAAGGTTGCAGTGAGCAGAGATCACTGCAGTCCAGCCTGGGTGTCTCAAAAAAAAAAAAAAGTCTCCTTGTGAATTAACGTGGATGCCAAAGACCTCTTATGTGCTGCTTCGGATGTTTTTGGCCTCATCAGTCTCTGGCCCCTTGTCCCAGTCCCAGCTGTCTCTGACAAACTGGACCCGACTTCCCATAACACAGGCCGACAGCATCATAACCTGTGTCCTCAGTGCACTGGGATGCTGAAGTGACAGATGCTGCTGGGAACTATAAGGGAATTAACATCCTAGAGGAGTGAAACTTTGAACCCACGGGAATCTGGGGTGACCAGATAAATATCTTCCTTCTTTCATTGTACGAACTGCCCCGAGAATAAGTCCATGAACTTCTCTGAAGACAGCCTCCGAGGTGGCGCTATCAGTTCCACTTGATACCAAGTGACTACTGTGTTGATAACATGTGTTCAAACTGGCACATTAGTTCTCACCTCTTCCCTACTGCACACCCCTTCTCCTTTTCTCAGGCTTACTAGAATTACATTCTCCTCTGAAAATAATACCTCATAAGCCTTTGCCTAGGCTCTGCTTTTTGGGAAACTCAGACTAAGATAATTTGGAACCTCCCAGTTCCAAGCTGCATGCAAGTAGTGTTACTTTTAGCCCTTGTTATGGAGTGGGTAGGGGGATGGGGCAAAAAGCATAAGAACACGAGGAATTGAGAACTGTGTTTTGTCTCTTTCGAAACTCTGATAAAAGCACTTCTCTGCTCTAAGTGATTCAACACAAATATTGCCACAGCTTTGTAAACAAAGAGGGGCACAGTTACAAATAGGTAAATAATGAATGCCTTGCTTTTCTTTTCTTACAGAAGCTCTTATTCTTTGTCTGCCTCCAGGGCTGTATAGAACTCTATCCTGGGAATCCAGTCTATTGAGGCCAGGCCTTTTTAAAGGCCCTTCCAGTGAAAGAAGAGAAGTGAGCCTCTCAATTCAACATCAGAAACTAAAATGAGCCTTTCAGACCTCACTCCAGGTGGGATTGAAAAGCCATGGCTACTTCCCCAGAAATGAAGCAGTCTAGGGAAGGTGTGGCTCAGAGCCAGGGCTAGGAATGAGCAGGTGTGCCTCAGAAGACACATTTCCAGCACCTTCCCCAGGCGAACAAAATTAACATGTGTTTCTTTTCTCCTCTATTCTAGGAAAACCTGCCCAACGGACCCAGAAAAAGCAGAAAAGATAAAGGAAAGGAAAACAGTTATTTCCGAAATCCTTAGAAAGCATGTATTTATGTACGCTGAATGAAATGAAAGGTGGAGCTGAAATATGTGTCTAAGTAATACAAGCTTCAAATATATTGGCCTGACATAAGTTTTCAGATGTGAAGGCACTAGATAATTGTGTTGTTTATTGCACGTTCTTCTGCTTAATGCATTTTGATAGGATATGTAAATTCAGTCATTTCCCATAATCATAATGACCTAAATGCTGAACAATCGATCAGATAAATGAACAGTTTCCAATGTGGTCATGCCATGGAATAGTTTCCAATGTGGTCATGCCAGGGGTAGAATAATAATGTAACTGTGTGTTTATGTGTATGTGCGTGTGCATATTTGTACGTGCATGTGTTCAAACTCAACACTTATTTTCTGAATGAATGTGCAATGGGCTTAAAAATGGATGATGAGCTATCATGATATTAAGATTCAGAAAATACATATTAAGTTTGAGCAACATGGCAAGCCCTATGCTGGGATTACTTTAGAGTAATAAATAAACGTGCATAAAACCTAATTCCAATATCCAATGAACTCAATAAATAAATATGCATAAAATATAATCCCGACATTCAATGAACTCACAGGCTACCAGGAGATTATGGTTATTACTATTGTTATAATAATGGTTGCTAACATTTACTGAGTACTTACTGTGGTATTATATTTCTTTGGATATGTTATCTCATTTAATTCTTAGAGTGACCCAATAAAGTAGATATATATAATCATTCTCATTTTACTGATGAAAAAACAGACTCAGAACAGTTAAGAATCTTGTCTAAAATTACACAGGTAGATATAAGTTTTCTAGCTTCTTAACTTGGATTAAGTTTTTAACCTGGATTTGTCTGTCTATAGAGCTGACTCCACTATTCTATCTTACCTTTTAAAATTATCATTTGACTTCCATAATCATAGGTAAACAGGACAGTGACTCCTTCTGTTTTACATTGAAGTCATATAGAGAGGTGCAATGACCGATTTCTGTTCAGACAGTTAATGAGGTAACTACTACTTGAACTTTTGTTGCCTTTGATTTTAAGTTTTGAGCACTTTCCCTCATACCAACATGCTCTCGTGGAGGACTGCACTATGTTTCCTATCTTTACTTCCAGTGCCTTTGACAGGGAGTGGCGTCTAGCCTTCCACTCAAGATTGCCTAAGGCTTTATTGTGGAAACCTGTGGAGGTATAGAGGTTTGGTTGACCAAGCATTGACCCTTCTCCTTAGAAAATGTCATGTTTGAACATGCTCCTACCCCTCTGGCTACAGTTGATTAATCTCTGAGTAAGCAACCAACTCAAGACATACTAAGTAGCTCCATTCCCTAAATGTTTGTACATTGGGCCAAAGAAAGTCTGAGCATTTTCTTTCTGGAGATTGAAGCCACAGAAACAGTAAACTCAGAAGCTATTGATACCATTCTGTTGCTCCTTAAGGAGAGAACAAGTCTGCAGTGAGATAGAGTGAAGCTGACTTCACCAAAAAGGGAATTTCGAGAATCAGGAGGAAAGACTTGGTGTCATTTGAGTTCCTGGATCTATTTGTTCCTGCAGGGCAGTTGCTTATCTGCCTTTCTCGTGGTGTGCTTATTCAACCCTTCCTTGAATTGTGTAAGTTAATAAATTCCCTTCTTGGACTGAGCTTAATTCGAGTTTTGTTTCTCTCATATATAACCAAAAATACCTTGTTTTAATACAGGATCCAATGAGAAAGCAGACCAAAAAGCCACAAGTCGGCCAGGCATGGTGGCTTAAGCCTGTAATCCCAGCACTTTGGGAGGCCGAGGCTGGCGATCACCTGAGGTCAGGAGTTCGAGACCAGCCTCGCCAACCTGGCGAAACCCCGTCTCTACTAAAAATACAAAAATTAAGCATGCATGGTGGTGCATGCCTGTAATTCCATCTACTTGGGAGGCTGAGGCAGGAGAATCACTTGAACCTGGGAGGCGGAGCTTGTAGTGAGCAGAGATCACACCAGTGCACTCCAGCCTGGGTGACAGAGTAAGACTCTGTCTCAAAAAACAAAACAAACAAAACACACACATCAATTATCAAAGTATATAATTATTTTATTGAGATTCATCTTTGTGACCAAATTGGACCGCTCACTTACTATCTGACTCATGGGTCTCAGCCTCGTCTATCCGGCAGAGCCCACATGCTATGTCTATGTGAGTGCACACCATCTGGCAACCCCAGGACAGCACCACCTGCTCCCACGCCAAGTTGCACAGTCTGCATTTTTCAGGGCCATCATTTTGGGCTAAGGAAAGATGTCTGCTTTGGCTCTGTAATGACAGGATATGGACCAGCTGCTGCCATTCCTGCCTGGCAACTTCCTGGAGGGGCTGAGATTTAAAATTCGGAATAAGAAGATTTCTCTCCTGTTCTTTGAGAATGACTAAGGCCTAGACAGGAGAGTCCAAAGCCTGTGGGCTGGAAACGAGGTTATCTTATGTTGGGTCCCCTAGATATAAGCCTGAGAGGAAGGTCTGGGGGCACATGACTTATGGAGGGAGAGCTTTAATAGACAGCATCATAGATCTTCACAGGTTAGTTCCTTAGGTTGCCATTCCAGTCTCACTGACCGTTAGAATAATTAAGCTCACCTTGCTCCTGATGCTAAGTGTTGCCTCTGGCTTCTAATAATCTGTTATCTTATTATATCAACTGCTTCTAGGATCTCAGTTCTGTACCAGTGCTTCTTTTGTCAGCCTCACATACAGAGTACAGCCTCCCCTGAGCTTCTCACCCATCCTATGATGCAGGTACTGTCCTTACCACTACCTTTTTATCACCTTGGTAAATAGGGTGCACTCAGCACCCCTGCCCAAAGAATATAGTCAGTTGGTGGGTTTTCTATTCTTGTATAGTAGACTCATCCAAGCATTACCAGTTCTCAGAGGCTTCCGAGGCCTTCCTCCACTGTCTGCCAGGGCAGTTCTGGAATCTCTATGCTATTTAATATGGTCCACCATTTCATCTAAGCCTCCAAGTCTCATCCCAGAAATATATCAGGGCCATCTCCCAGTGCCTCCCAACCCCCCCACCAAGGTGTTAAATCGTATGATATGAGAGAGTCCCTAATTCAAATAGGGCTCCATTATCTAGTTTACTGACCCTTTGCCCCAAGAATCCATCTAAGTTGGGCTCTGCCAATTCCACTTAGTCTATGATAGCCAGGTTCCATGCTTCTCTGGCATAGAGTTCCTTCTGCACCTCAGCAGGCCCAGAACTTGTTACCATCTGCCCTTCATTGTCAGTCTGGCAACCAGGAGGGAGGTGGAGTCAGATCAGCATTATCTTATAAGGAACCTGCCTCATTTGAGTTTTCTCCACTGCCTCCAACAAAGGGTGGAAGTGGGCAGTTGAGGCTCTATCTCCAACAAAGGAAAATGGGAGGCTTCTGCATGCCCAGAGAGATCAGAGAATCTTGCACTTCAAGTTGCTCAAGTACGTCTATGCAGATATCCTCATCCCAGTCCCAAGGTCACAATTTTTGTCTATCATGCCCTTACTTGGCATAGATGAAGTGCCACACTGAGACTATGAGCTTTCTCTGAAATTCTGCCAGTCTCTCAGTTACATTATCTGCATGGTCCTCAGTTCCCCTACCCTCTAGTTCAGGTCGTGAGAATCTCTAAATGCTGCCTAGGAGGATCTCTGTTCCTCAAGCTTTACTTTGAATTGGTTATTTATTCTGAGCTTGTACCTCTGCAAAGCTTCAATGATGGTCAGCACAACATAATCATTATAATTAGTATTTCCCTACATCTTTCATATAATATGCTAGAGGTATTGCATGAGTCAGTGCACTCATCCAAGCTGTGTCCTGTACTGGGTCATCACAGGTGAAGGTCTTCACTCTCCAAGTGCACTGCAACCTCATGCTAGATATACCACCACTCCATCTGTCATCAGTGACAGTATCCTCATTGCCAAATGGCTGGTGGGTGATCCAACTCCAAAATTCCATCTCAGCCAGCTGCTCCTAAGCCCACTCCTAGTACCAACTCTCTTAGGCAGGTTTCCTAGCAGCAGAAACTAAGATAAGATTTCAGGTGCCATATTAAGAGAGTGCTTTTTTGGTTTCCTTCTTTTTAGTATCATATTATTCTCTATTGCTGCTTCTGTTTATCTACTTAACTTCTTTCACCCACAATTCCCTCCTTCTTCCTCTTCTTTTTCGCCTTCTCACTCTCAAGGCAAACTTCTGCTATTCTTGAGCCTATATAGCCAAGAATGACAGGATAAAATCAGTTTAAATCTTTTCTCTTCAAATAGCAAGCAGTCTTTTTAGTGTCTCTGATTTTTAATTTCAAATTTTAGGTTGAGGAAAAAAAAAACCGATTGGCCTAACCATGAGAAAAGCCAACCAGCCATGACCATTGGTGTTGACAAGGTAATGGAACACAGAAAAGACACAACTTCTTGGGCCCATACTTGTGGATAGCAGGAACTTAGAGAAAAGAGTAATAGATTAAGCAGTCACCCAAAACTTGTCTATTGAGCTTCCTTCTTTAGCAATAGACTAGCCAGCTTACTGACATGAGATTAAAGTAACTTACAGAGGGTGAAATACCCCAATATTTAAAGTAACTTACAAAGAGTGAAATACCCCAACATTTGTGGGCAAAATCTTCGTTTTCCTTGAATAAATGATACAAGAGGCAGGGTAGCCCTGTGTAGATCATTAGAATAGAAGATTTATGAAGGCAGAAACTTTATTTTGTTCATTAATATATTTTCCAGAACTTATAAAATTACCTATCTCATAGTTAGCTGTCAATAAACTTCCTAAATTGATAAATTGATAAATGTCTAGTGTAATAAAGATCTATTTTAGAGTTTTAGATCCACACATTGGATTCTGGCTCAGTTTTCTCATCTTTAAAATGGGAATAATTATAGGATCTATGCTATAGGGTCATTGCGAGGGTTAAGTAAATATTGACTCTATCATATTAAACACAGTTTCAAGCACATAATAAATATTTAATAAATAACAGCCATTACTAAGAGAAAGTGGTAATACAATAATACTGCAGTGGAAAAGAAGCCATAAAACTGAGAGTAAATAACACTTTCTCTAGACAAGATGTATTTTCCTTTTTAGGAGAATTGAGATAATAATACAGATGAGTAATTAGAGCAGAAGCAAAGGCAGTCATCCCTACAAAAGTAGATCCTTCCAACTGGTCATAAAAGAATAATTAAAAACAACAGCAGCAAGAGCAGGAATAAAACTGTTAGCATAAAATCTCTTCTGACAGTTCAGCCTCTTGAGAATTAGTAGTCTTTGCCCTGCCTTTTCTACAAAACCTGTTATATGGTCATGTAGGAATGATTTGAGAAAAGCAAAACATATTATAGATGCTGTCTATACTATGTAAGAGGCCTTCAGTTTACAACCAAGAGTATGAAATTGTGAGCTAATAGATGCCGGAATGAAACTCTGTCTAACTCTCTTCTACCTGCTTTTTTCTTTTCTTTTCCTCTCCGCCCCTTGAAAACAGCACAGATGGGGAGGAGAAAAGCAGACGATTCAAACTGGTACATTACGTGGGCACAAACAAGTTAGGGAAAAACATCTTTGCATGGTGAGAAAAATTCCACTCCTTTCTTGGACAATTTCTGAAGTATTTGAAACCATGGCAACTAATATAAATGTAGCCAGTGCATTGTACATTCTCAGTCTGAAACAATAAAAAACAAACTTAGTATCTTCTTAGAAAGTTAAAAATAAACATAACTTGGACAACAGACTTCAACAAGTTTCTCATTTCCTTTGATCAAAACTTATAAAAATTCAGTATTTCAAAAGAAAAGTAACTCTATATTTTTGGGTCATATAAATAAATAAACATATTTGTATGCATACATTTATACATAATGTATCTATAGTATATATGCAGGCAGTATATAGTATATGCATGTATATATATTTTGCATATATATATATATCTTCAGGGCTAAGTATATTTTTGGAACATAGCATTGTTGAATAATGATTATATATTAATAAATGTGATATATAAGTGTGTTAAGTGTATATAATATGTAATTAGTATCATTCAACAATACCGTGTGTTAGGAAAAACACTGAGAATATAGGAATGGACAAATAGGATTCCTGTCCTCTGGAGGCATATAGACTAGTGGGGGTAAAGAAACATTAGTTACATAAACAACAAAATGAATAAATAATTACAAACAGCTCTAAAGTCAATGAATGGAAAGCACAGTATAACATGAGTAAGCATGATAGATGCAGGGGCCCCAACCCCCCAGGGCCACTGACCAGTTTTCATCAGTGTCCTGTCTAGGAACTGGGCTGCACATCTGGAGGTGAGTTGTGGGCAAGCGAGCATTACCACCTGAATTCTGCCTCTTGTCATATTAGCGGTGGCATTAGATTACCACAGGAGCCAGAACCCTATTGTGAACTGCGCATGCAACAGATCTAGATTGCACACTCCTTTTGAGAATCTAATGCCTGATGATCTGAGGTGGAACAGTTTCATCCTGAAACTCCTCCCCTGGCCTGCCATCCCCTCTTTGTACCTCCCCTACCCCCCAACCCACCCATACCCCTCCATCTGTGGAAAAATTGACTTCCACAAAACCAGTTCCTGGTGCCAAAAGTGTTGGGGATCGTTATGACAGGGGACTTAATTTAGACAGGGGATATGAAAGTTGTTTAGAAAAATAAAAACTCATCTTGACAACATGAAAAACTACTGTGTGCATTGTTTTGGATACAGCTGTAAAGTTTCTTACAGTACAGGAAAAATCAAATTCAATTAGTGAAAGAGTGAGAAAAGAGACTAATCCCTGGCTTGCCCTCATTAGAGAAAGCTAGCAGAGGGATCAATTATTTGCATTAGAGGAAGGAAACAAGTTATGCCAGGTCTGTGTTACAGCATGGAAAACTCTGCTTAAATGCTTAGAATACATCATCATAATAATTTGGTGATGGAACAAGTTGCTGATGGAATCAACTACTCTGGGGAAGCCAGAGGTGGTCAAAGGAGAAAAAGTTGCTGGAAGAAATACTTTTTATTTTGCACATCATAACAAAGTAATTTTTTTTTCTGTTTCAGAAATATCGCTTCATAAAACACAGTGTTCCAATATTTCAGGTGGACCCATGTGACAATTAATTAAAATGCCTCACCATCTTGCTTTTTTCTGTATCTTGGTTTCAGATCTTAAAGCCTTATATAAACCTTTTTTTTTCTTCTTTTACTAGAAGGCACTGTTAAATGCATTTTCCCCGTCAGTAAATGAAACAAGTGATTTGCTGTGGGTTAGTCAGTAGAGCTGCTGGTCGACCCAGGAATGGAGCATATATATTTGGACTGTGACTTTTGTGTATTAATAAGGACCATGTTTCCTGCCCTACATTGGGTACTAAAAACTTAATATTGGCTTGAGAAATAAAGTGAAATAAAAACAGCGAGTAAACCATACACTTGAGAAATTAGCTTCACATTATGTTGAGTTTTTTACATCCTGAAACAGCCTGCTTCTTACCTTTAATAAGTTTGAGTTTGCTGTGCTCAGCATAATTGGACACAGCTGCCTGCATTTTCTGCCAGGGTATGAGGAAAAATTGAGTTATTATTAGACTTTGGTATAACGACCTGCCTGGCCAATGTAAATCTTAAGATTCAAGTGTTTATTAGTTGTGAATTTTCCATTGTAAGGGCACCTAGGAAGTCTCTTCACTAATAGGAGCCTGGAGAAGAAGACTGAAAAGCACCCAGTATACAATCAGAAAATTAATTGGTTGACCCATCTGTAATGTTAGAGTCAACAATAGATACATCAGACCGCACAAAATTGGGCTGACCTCAAAATGAGTAACTGCAGGCAGCAATTTTGAGGACTTGTAAGTGAAGTTCGTGATGCTTTAAATTAGAGGCCTTTGTAAAAGTATTACTTCCATAGAGAAGTAGGTTTGAAATCTGTCTTGGTTTGGATTTCCCCAGCAGCACACTCTGAGACAAGGATTCAGATGCAAGTAGTTTATTTTGGAGAGTCAGGGGACACTTGCTGTGAAGAGAATAGTGACGGAGGGAATGGAAAGTAGCCAATAAAGAGTGCCTCATTAGGCCAGATACCATAATGAGCAAATTGAGCTTAACCTCATGGGGAAACTCTGGGAGATTTTGTTAAAAATGTCTCATAATTATCCTACCCGAAATGCAAGAGAGCTGGGGTATTTATACACCAACTCCTGACACTGCTCCCAGAGGTGTTAATTCCTTGGCATTTCTGGCCAGCTGTGAGTAGGAGGAGAGCCACCTTCAATGACTTTGGAAAAAGCCCTTGGGCAAAAGATGAACAGATACTGGCAATGGAAGTCAGCTAGAATACACTAAAAGGTTAGAAAAATAGGACTGGAAACACTAAGAGACTGTCACAAAATTCTTCTGAGTATGAGGACTTGCAGGCTAAAATGACAAATCCACTAGGTTGGTAATAACTTTTAGGACCACTATGCTGGTAGAGATTCTGAAGCAGATGGAGGAGAATTCGGTAAAACATTAATGATGTCTGCCATTGGCAGAGCAGGATAGAATATCAGCAAATAAGCCATAGACTTGTCATCTTTGATCTAGATTAGGGGCTGGCAAAATTTTTTCTGTAAAAGGCCAGGTAGTAAATATTTAAGGTATTGTGGGTCACATGTAGTCTAAATCAAGTTGGCCGGGCAGGCTTGAAGACTAGGGCTGTGGGGTCTCGCCTGGTACCAGGGCAGTCTCTGGAGTCTCAGCCTTTGAGTACCAGCCTGAAATCTGTAGCCATGGGGGGCTGCCCAGCGCTGGTTTTACTGCAATGGGCCTGGTGTTGAGTCCAAAGCAAAGCCTTGTGCTTACTTCTCTTTCTTCCAAGTGAACAGTATCTCTCTCCAGGCTGTGCTGCTGAGGATTGGGGGAGGCTAAATGTAAAATTATCCTTTCTATCCTCTTCAATGTGTCTTTTCTTATTGTGTGTGACAACCAGGTACTATGATCTTTGAATTGCTTTCATTAGCTCCTGTGAAGGCATTTTCCTGCATAGATAGATGTTTATATTGATGTTTCTGCAGGGAGATGATTGCTGGAGAATCCTAATCTGTCATCTTATCTGTCCGTTCCGAATCTTCCTTTAAAAAACAGTGTGAATAAACATACAATATACATAAATACATATGCAATGCAGTAGTCTTCATAATGGCTATATATAAAATGTAGTTACATATATATAATGTAGTTACATATAGTTAACATAATGTGTCTGTCATTTTGACATACATATATACATATATCATAATAACATTAGGTAACATCAATTAATATTTCTTAAATGCTTTATCTATGAGACATCATGTCTTGGAAGAGCTGTATATAAATTATTTTATTTATATACTTTTAAACATAAATTTATTTATATATTCATTAAATATATTTAGACCCATAATATACGCCAGGCATTGTGCTATGATTCAAGTCCACACTCAGAAAGTAGAAATTAGTATCTTGCCCATTATAAAGAGGAGAAATTGCTACTCGGTGCCATAATATGCCCCAGGCTGCATAAATAAATAAAGAGCTTAACCATGAACACTGCTCTTCTGACTGTAGGTTTTGTCTCTTTCTTTGTATTGTGTCAGAGTAAAAATAGTTCAAAAATTTCTCCTAGTAACAAAGACTTCAATGAGATTTAATGTAGTCTTAACATTTTTGCAATCAAACACCAAGTTACTCAGTAATTCATTTCTGTTCACTACCCTGTCCACCACAGCTTTCCAACATTATTTTCCACTGCTTCTGTACAGGTTTCTTTTGTGTTGCTCTATTATTGTCCTTATTTCTTTTCCAGTGTGAAGTGGTTTAGATACAAAAAAAAAAAAAAAAGTTATCTATGCTCCATTAGTCAGTTAACAAACCTATACCTAAACCACAAACACACTATATTTATTTCCATTTATTTGACTTCTATTTTTTTATAAAACCTGTATTCTGGAATGCTGGAAACAGGGACAAAATAAAGTCCCCAGTGACCAATCCAAAAGAAGTGAAGTTGTATAAACTGTCCAGCAAAGAATTCAAAATAAGTGTTTTAATGAAGCTCGCTGCCTACAACAGTAAGTTTTGCCTATCAAGAATTACCTTGAATATAAATGAATTGAATTCTCTAATAAAAAAAACATACAGGAGAGGAAACAGAACAAGATGGTCAAATAGAACACTCCAGTGATCACCCTCCATGCAGGAGCACCAAACTGAAAAACGATCCACACAAGAAAGCAGCTTTCTAAGAACTAAAAATCAGGTGAGTATTCACAGTACTTGGTTTTAGCATCATATCAAGGAAAGAGGCACTGAAGAGGGTAGAAAAGATAGTCTTGAATTGCTGATACCACTTATCCCGCATTACCTAGTAAAAGCTGTGAGGCACAGAGATAGAATCTGTATGCTTGGAGGAATTGGAGTGTAGTAATTGTGAGACTTTGCACTGGAATTCAAGTGTTTCCCTGTCACAGTGGAAAGCAACACAGGGCAGAATTCAGCCAAGGCCCACAGAGGGAGCATTTAGACAAGCCCTAACCAGAGGGGAATCAGCTATCCCTTCGGTCAGAAATTGAGCTCTGGCTAGCCCCACTACCATGGGCTAAAGTGCGCTAAGATGCCCAAGGTAATTTTTACATTCAATGCCATCCCCATCAAGCTACCAATGACTCTCTTCACAAAATTGGAAAAAACTACTTTAAAGTTCATACGGAACCAAAAAAGAGCCCTCATCACCAAATCAATCCTAAGCCAAAAGAACAAAGCTGGAGGCATCACGCTACCTGACTTTAAACTATACTACAAGGCTACAGTAACCAAAACAGCATGGTACTGGTACCTAAACAGAGATACAGACCAATGGAACAGAACAGAGCCTTCAGAAATAATGCCACATATCTACAATTATCTGATCTTTGACAAACCTGACCAAAAGAAGAAATGGGGAAAGGATACCCTATTTAATAAATGGTGCTGGGAAAACTGGCTAGCCATATGTAGAAAGCTGAAACTGGATCCCTTCCTTACACCTTATACAAAAATTAATTCAAGATGGATTAAAGACTTACACGTCAGACCTAAAACCATAAAAACTCTAGAAGAAAACCTAGGCAATACCATTCAGTACATAGGCATGGGCAAGGACTGCATGTCTAAAACACCAAAAGCAATGGCAACAAAAGCCAAAATTGACAAATGGGATCAAATTAAACTAAAGAGCTTCTGCACAGCAAAAGAAACTACCATCAGAGTGAACAGGCAACCTACAAAATGGGAGAAAATTTTTGCAACCTACTCATCTGACAAAGGGCTAATATCCAGAATCTACAATAAACTCAAACAAATTTACAAGAAAAAAACAAACAACCCCATCAAAAAGTGGGCAAAGGATATGAACAGACACTTCTCAAAAGAAGACATTTATGCAGCCAAAAAGCACATGAAAAAATGCTCATGATCACTGGCCATCAGAGAAATGCAAATCAAAACCACGATGAGATACCCACTCACACCAGTTAGAATGGTGATCATTAAAAAGTCAGGAAACAACAGGTGCTGGAGAGGATGTGGACAAATAGGAACACTTTTACACTGTTGGTGGGACTGTAAACTAGTTCAACTATTGTGGAAGTCAGTGTGGCGATTCCTCAGGGATCTAGAACTAGAAATACCATTTGACCCAGCCATCCCATTACTGGGTATATACCCAAAGGATTATAAATCATGCTGCTATAAAGACACATGCACACGTATGTTTATTGCGGCACTATTTACAATAGCAAAGACTTGGAACCAACCCAAATGTTCAACAATGATAGACTGGATTAAGAAAATGTGGCACATATACACCATGGAATACTATGCAGCCATAAAAACTGATGAGTTCATGTCCTTTGTAGGGACATGGATAAAGCTGGAAACCATCATTCTCAGCAAACTATCACAAGGACAAAAAACCAAACACCGCATGTTCTCACTCATAGGTGGGAATTGAACAATGAGAACACATGGACACAGGAAGGGGAACATCACACTCCGGGGACTGTTGTGGGGTGGGGGGAGGGGGGAGGGACAGCATTAGGAGATATACCTAATGCTAAATGACGACTTAATGGGTGCAGCACACCAACATGGCACATGTATACATATGTAACAAACCTGCACGTTGTGCACATGTACCCTAAAACTTAAAGTATAATAATAAAAATAAAAAAATTAAAAACAATTTGGAAGGCAGTCTAGGCCACAATGACTTCAATTCCTGGGCAAGTCCTTGTGCTGTGCTGGGCTCAGATCCAGTGGACTTGGAATGCACATTACCTAGTGAGACACCAACTGGGGTCGCCAAGGAAATGCTTGTGTTACCCCTCTCCCAACTCTAGGCAGCACAGCTTATAGCACTGGGAGGTACTCCTTCCACTTGAGAAAAGGAAAGAGAAGAATAAAGAGGATTTTTATCTTGCAACTTGGATACCAGCTCAGCCACAATTAAAATAAAGCACCAAGCAGAATCCTGAATTCTCTGTTTTAGACCCTAGATCCTAAATGACATTTCTAGACACAACCTGAGCCAGAAGGGAAATCACCTCCTTGAAAGGAAGGACTCAGTCCTGACAGTATTTATGACCTACTGACAAATGAACCCTTGGACCTTAAATAAACAACAGCAGTAGCCAGACAGTACTTGCAATGGGCCTTGAGTGAGACCCAGTAGCATGTTGGCTTCCACTGACCCACCACATTTCCAGCTGTGGTAGCCCTGGAGAGAGACACCTTCTGCTTAAGGAAAGGAGAGGGAAGAATAAAAAGAACTTTGTCTTGCAACTTGAGCACCAGCTCAGCCACATTAAGATAAAGCACCAAGCAGACTCCTAAAGTCCCCAGTTCCAGGCCTTAACACCTGAGTATCTTTTCTAGATGCACCCTGCCCACCCCAGGCCAGAAGGGAACCTGCTGCTCTGAATGGAGAGACCCAAACCTGGCAGGATTCACCACAACCTGATTAGAGAGCACTTGGGCCTTGAATAAACATCAGTGATAACCAGGCAGTACTCATTATGGGCCTGAAACAGTGGTGGCCACAGGGAGAGACTCCTTCTGCATGAGGAAAGGAGAGAGAAAGACAAAGTGGACTTTGTTTTTCAACTTAGGTATCAGCTCACCCACAGTAAAACAAACCACTAAATAGATTCTTAAAGTTCCCAACTTGAGGCGCTAGCTCTCTAACAGCATTTCTAGACCCACCCTGGGCCAGAACAGAATCCACTGCTATCAAGGGAATGAGACAAACCAGGCTGGATTAACAATCCATTGATTAAAGATCCCTTGGACCTTGAATAAACATCAGTGGTAGCCAGGTACCACAGGCCTTCAGTGAGACCTAGTACTGTGCTGGCTTCAGGTCTGACCCAGCAAAGTCACAGTGGTAGTGATGATAGGGGTGTCTTTGGCACTCCTTCCCCAACTCCAGAAAAATAATGACAGAGAGAAAGATTCTGTCTGAGAAAAAGTAAGATAAGTGAACAAGATACTCTGCCTGGGAATCCAGGGAATTCTCCTGGATCTTACCCAAGACCATCAAGGCAGTAATTCCACCAGTCTACAAGAATCACAGCATTACTGGGCTTGGGCTGCCCCTTAATGCAGATATGGCTGCAGTGACCAAAGACTTAGATCACAACATTCCATCTCCTTTGAATACTTGAAAAACCTTCTCACCAAGGGCAGGTAAAACAAGACCAGACTGTGAAGATTGGAATAAATACCTAACTATTTGATGGCTAGACATTGACAAACAACTAAAAGCATCAAGGCCATCCAGGAAAACATGGCCTCAACAAACAAAATAATTAAGGCACCAGTGACCAATCCTGGAAAAAACAGATAGGTAAACTTTCAGACAGAAAATTCAGAAGTGCTATTTTGAGGAAACTCAAAGAAATTTAAGACAACAAAGAGAAGGAACTCAGAACTGTATCAGATAAATTTAACAAAGAGATTGAAATAATTTTACAAATCAAGCAGAAATTCTGGAGCTGAAAAATTCAATGGACATACCAAAGAATGTATCAGAGTCTCTCAACAGCAGAATTGAAATTAAGCAGAAGAAAGAATTGGTGAACTTGAAGACAGGCTATTTGAAAATACACAGTTAGGGGATACAGAAAAAAAAGAGAATGAAGCATGCCTACAAGATTTAGAAAACAGGCCGGGCGCGGTGGTTCACGCTTGTAATCCCAGCACTTTGGGAGGCTGAGGCGGGCGAATCACAAGGTCAGGAGATCGAGACCATGGTGAAACCCTGTCTCTACTAAAAATACAAAAAATCAGCCAGGCGTGGTGGCGGGCACCTGTAGTCCCAGCTACTCAGAGAGCCTGAGGCAGGAGAATGGCGTGAACCCGGGAGGCAGAGCTTGCAGTGAGCCGAGATCACACCACTGCACTCCAGCCTGGGTGACAGAGCAAGACTCTGTCTCAAAAAAAAAAAAAAAAAGATTTAGAAAATAGCCTCAAAAGGGCAAATCTAAGAGTTACTGATTTTAAAAAGTAGGTAAGAAGAAAGAGATTGGGTGGAAAGTTTATTCTGAGTGATAACAACAGAGAACTTCCCAAACCTAGAGAATGATATCATGTTCAAGTAAAAGAAGGTGAGGTAACACCAAGCAGACTTAAGTAAGACTACCTCAAGACATTTCCTATGCATACCCTCAAAGGTCAAGGATAAAGAAAGGTTCCCAAAAGCTGCAATGAAAAATAACACACAAAAGAGGTCCAATACATCCCAGAACAGACTACTCAGTGGAAATCTTAAAGACCAGAAGAGAGTGGCAGGATATATTTAAAGTTCTGAAGGATAAAGAAACTTTTATCCTAGAATAGTATATCCAGTGAAAATATCCTTCAAACATGAAAGAGAAACAAAGACTTCTAGACAAACAAAAGGTGAGGTATTTCATCAAACAAGATCTGTCCTACAAAAAATGTTAAAGTAAGTCCTTTAATCTGAAATAAAAGGACATTACTGACCAACAAGACATCATGTGAAGGCAGAAAACTCACTGCAAATACTAAATATACAGACAAATACAGAATATTCCAATAACTATAACTGTGGTATGCAAACTACTTATATCTTGAGCAGAAAGACTAAAAGATAAACTATCAAATATCATAACTACAACAGCTTTTCAAGACATAGACAGTATAAGAAGATATAATTAGGAACAAAAACTTAAAAAGCAGAGGGAATAAAGTCTAGAGTTTTTATTAGTTTTCTTTTTGCTTGTTAGCTAGTTTGTTCATTTTTGCAAATAATATTAAGTTGTCATCAGTTTAAAATAATGAGTTATAAAATGTCATTTGCAATCTCACGGTAACCTCAAATCCAGAAACCTACAACAGATACACAAAAAATAAAAAGCAAGAAATTAAAACATATTAGAGAAAGTCATTTTCATAAAAAGAAAGAGAGGAAGGAAGGAAGAAATGAAGGAAGAAAGGAAGAGAGGTCTACAAAACAATCAGAAAACAAGTAACAAAATGGCAATAGTAAATTCTTACTCATCCATAGTAACATTGAATGTAAATAGACTAAACGCTCCAATGAAAATACAGAGTGTTTGAATGGATATAAAATAAACAAGCCCTAACTATCTAGTGTCTATAAGAAAACACACTTCACCTATAAAGGCACAAATAGACTGAAAGTGAAGGGACAGAAAAATATACATTGTGCAAATGGAAACTGAAAAAGAGCAGGAGTAGCTACACCTACATAAGATTTAAATTTATTTTCAGTCAAAAACTGTTAAAAAAATACCAGAAACTTATAGAATGATAAGTGAGTCAATTCAGTGAGAGGACATAACATTTTAAATATATATGCACCAAACATTAGAACACCTAAATATATGAAGAAAATATTAATAGTTCATGGATTGCTATACAATAATAAAAGGGAACACTCAACTTTCAGCAATGAACAATTCATCAATAAGGAAACAATGGACTTACACTGCACTCTAAATCAGGCATTGACTATAATTTTAGTTCATCCAAGAACTTTTGATCCAAGAACTGCCTTTTCTCCAGCTGTGGCCTGAGGCTGTAAAAGAAAGATTACAGCTGGTGGAGATTACATTTGCTGCAGGCCCCAGAAGTCTTAAAGTAGAGGCAGTGGTAAGCAGAGGGATTACAGCCAGCCTGAGGAAGTTTCAACGCCTGCATATTTTGCTTGATTATAGAAAAAGTAAAAAGTTTCAATTTTACTTAAGATGGTTTCATCCATTAAAAGGAACATATATTAAAGATTGGAAACATCATCATATGACTGAGTAAATGAACCCAGGCTTTACTCATGTGCTACATACAAAAAGACCAAAAGAACAAATAAATAACAACATATTTAATAGAGTGTCTAGTGGTTATACTGGAATTCAGCAAGGAAGTAATGAATACCATCTGAGTCATGAAGACTTGGAATGGCAGTATAGAGAGGGAAGCAATGCACATAGCCCACATCAACTTCGAAAGAAGAGGGACTCCGCACAGTAAGGAAAAGTTAAGCAGGAGTCCCTGGAAGACCACATTTCCATCACAGGCACCTGCAATCCTAGCTACAGGAGAATATCATAGTCCTAGCTGGCCTTGAGTCCAGTAGAGGAATGTTCCTGGAGTCCACATGACTGCATTAATTCAGAGAAAGAATTCAGTCTGTGTCTCTTCCACCCCCATGACTCCAGAAGCCACAGTACATTAGCATTTTCAGAGAGGAGTCACCACCAGAGTGCATCCTGCCCTGGAATCAAGTAGCCCCTGCAACTCCACATTCCTGAAGCCCTCCCAACAATCCATTACATTAATCCATGAGCTGCAGCATTACAATAACAGCCACACCCACCCATGCAGCCATGACTCCAGCACCCGAGCCCACACAACACCCTGAAATTAAGGAAAAAAGCAGTCTAGAACAGAGAGAGGCTATGCCTAGGCCATAGGGGTTAAATACGTGTGCATACCAGAACCTAATAGCTTCCTGCCCAGGGTCTGCTGCCCCTGCTGGCAACCCCATCCCCCAGAAGCAAATGTGGGAGCATAGCAGGTGGCAAAGCTATTGGGTTTGGCCCAGCTAACATCTCTGCTTCCAGCAAGGCTTTTCCACAGCTTCCAAAACAACCACAGCCTAGGCTATTGAGGCACTTGCACACACCATTGATGTGCATTACAGTCAAAGAAATTATATGAAGTGTAAACTACTATGTTCACCCAAGGCCAAAACTAAAGCACTCTACCCAAACAACACTATAGAACACGTTACAGAAAAAAAAAAAAAAATCTTCCCCAAGAAATCTACTGCATAAAATTAGAAGAAGAGACTTTTCTACCAGATGCACAGATATCAATGAAGGGGCATGAGAAATATGAACAAGCAAGGAAATATGACACATTTGAAGAAACACAATGGTCTGTAACAATTACCCAAGGAATGAAAATATTTGAAATGCCTGAAAATGAATTTAAAATAGTGCGCTTAGGGAAACTCAGCAAGATAGAAAATAACACAGATAGGAAATTTGACAAAATTAGAAAAGGAATGCATACTCTTAATGAGAAATTAAAAGAAAGAGATAAACTTCATGAGAAAGAACCAGATATCTTAGATACAAGGGCTTTAGTGAGAGAGATTAAAAACACAATTGGAAGTTTCAACGATAGACTAGCTCTAGAATAAAAAAAAAATTTGAGATTGAAGACAGATCTTTTGAAAGTTTCAACAGTAGACTAGCTCTAGAATAAAAAAAAAAAAAAAACATTTGAAATTGAAGACAGATCTTTTGAAATAACCCAGTTAGAAACAAAAAAAAAGAATAAAAAAGAAAAAGAATGAAGGATGCCTATGGGATATATAGGACACCATTAAGTGAAAAAATATTTGTATTGTGAGAGTTGCAGATGAGGAAGAGATGGGAAAAGGCATAGAAAACCTATTTAATGAGATAATAGCTGAGAACATTTCAAGTTTTCAGAGAGATATGGAAATCTATAATCTACAAAATCTACAAAACCCCAAAGATGTCCAAATACATTCAATACAAAAAAAAAAAAATAGCCTCTTGAAGGCACGTTACAGTTAAATTGTTAAAAGTCAAAGACAGAAAATTCTAAAAACAGCAAGAGAAAAGTGGCAGGTCACATCTAAGGGCAACCACATTAGACTAACAGCATATTTCTCAGCAGAATCCTTAAAGACTAGGAGAGAAGAAGAAAATATATTCAAAGTGGTAAAAGTAAATAAAACCCTGCCAGGCAAGAAGACTATAACCAGCAAAGCTATCTTTCACAAATGAAGGAGAAATAAAGTATTTTCCGGACAAGCCAGACAGGCAAAAACAGAGGGAACTCATCACAACTAGATCAGTTCTACACAAAATACTTAATGGAGCTCTACATTTGGAAGCTAAAAAAAAAAAAAAAAAAAAAATCTACCAACATAAAATACATGAAAATATAAAACTCACTGGTAGAGAAGATATACAAATGAGAAAGAGAAAGATATCAAAAGTTATTACTACAGCAAGCCACCAGAATGCAAACATAAAGAATTAAATAGAAAGAAAAAATAAAGGATACAAAAAGCAACCAGAAAATAATTGACGAAATGGCAGAAGTCCACACTTCCCTATATCAACTTTGAATGTAAATGGTTTAAATTCCCCAATTAAAATATACAGACTGGCTGAAAAGGTAAAAGCAAACACATGTTCCAACTATATGCCTCCTATAAGGAACTCCTTCACCATAAAGGCACAGAAAGACCGAAAGTGAAGAGATGGAAAATATATTCCATTCAAATGGAAACCAAAATTGAGCAGAAGTAGCCATACTTATATCAGATAAAATAGAGTTTACGTCAAAGAAACATAAAAAGGAGACAGAGAATATCATTATGTAATGACAAAATAATAAATTCAGCAGGAGGATATAACAATTTTAAATACACCCAACACTAAAGTACAAAGATATACAAAGCAAATATTATTAGCAGTCAAGGGAGATATAGATTCTAGTACAATAATAGTTGGGGACTTAGACACTCTACTGTCATCATTGGACAGATCACCTAGACAAAACATGGACAAAAAAAATTGGACACAAACTGAAGTAGAGACCAAATAGATCTAACAGATATATACAGAACACTTTATTCTACAACTGCAAAAGATACATTCTTCTCATCAGCATATGGAACAGTTTCCAGGATAAATTGTATGTTAGGCCACAAAATGAGTCTTAACAAATTTTAAAAATCAAAATCTTATCAAGTATCTGTTCAAACCACCCACAAATATAACTAGAAATCAATAACAAGAGGAACTTTGGAAACTACACAAATACATGGTAGTTAAACAACATGCTCCTGAATGATCAATGGGCTCAACGACGAAATTGAGAAGAAAATTGATTGAGACAAATGAAAATGGAAACAAAACATACTAAAATCCATGGAATACAAAAAAAGTAGCATTAAAAGGGAAGTTAAAGCAATAAATGCTTTCATCAAAAACCTCAGGGAACTAGGAAAGGAAGAACATATGCAAACCTAGTAAAAGAAAAGAAATAATGAAGAGCAGAACTATAAAAATGAGACAAAAAATTTACAGAAGATGAACAAAATAAAAACCTGTTTTTTAAAAAGATAAACAAAATTGACAAATTATTTGCTATACTAACTTAGAAAACAGAAAGAAGAGCTGGGCATGGTGGATCATGCCTGTAATCCCAGCTCTTTGGGAGGCTGAGGTGGGTGAATCCTGCTGAGGCAGAAGAATCACTTGAACCCAGGAGGTGGAGGTTGCAGTGAGCTGAGATCCCACTACTGCACTCCAGCCTGGGCAACAGAGCAAGCCTTCATCTCAAAAGATTTTTAAAAATAAAAAGAAAGAAGATCCAAATAAGCAAAATCAGAAACCATTAAAGAGACACTATAACTGATACAGCAGTTATACAAAGGATAATTACAGACTATTATGAGCAACTAAATGACAACAAATTGAAAATCCTAGAGAAAGTGAATAAATTTAGATGCACATATAACCTACCAAGATTAAACCAGTAATAAATAGAAAACCTGAAATGACAAATACCAAATAACAATATTGAATCAGTGATAAAGACTCTCCCAACAAAGAAAATATCAGTACTGGATGACATCACTGCTAAGTTCTAACAAACTTTTAAAGAACTAACAGCAATTCTTCTCAAACTATTTCCAAGAAGTGAAGAGGACAGAAGTCTTCCTAACTCTTTCCTCAAGACCACTATTACCGTGATACCAAAACCGGACAAGAACAAACAGAAAAAGAAAACTATAGGGCAAATTCCTGATGAACACAGATGCAAAAATTCTCAACAAAATACTAGCAAACAGAATCAAACAGTACATCAAAAAGATTATGCACAGTAATCAGTGTAATTTATCCCAGGATATAAGGATAGTTCAACATATGCAAATCAATAAATGTGATAGTTTTACAGAATGGATAAAAAAATTATATTATCTTAATGGAAACAGACAAAGAATTTTAGAAAATTTATTATCTCTCCATATTAAAAACTCTCAAATATTAAGTATAGAAGAAACATATTTCAATACAATAAAGGCCATGTATGACAAAACCTGGACTAATGACATATTAAACAAATTAAAACTGAAAGATTTCCCTCTAACAACTGGAACAAGATAAACATGGCAATTTTTAGTATTCTTATTCAATACAGTATTGGAAATCCTAGATAGACCAATTAGGTGAAAAGACAAAGACAAGAAGGAAGGAAGGGAGGAAGGAAGGAAGGAAGGAAGGAAGGAAGGAAGGAAGGAAGGAAGGAAGGAAAGAAGGAAGGAAGGGGCATTCAAATTGGAAAAAGAAACTCAAATTGTTTCTCTTTGGAGATGACATAAAGTTACATACAAAAAAAAAACCCTAAAGAGTACAAGAAAACTCTTAGAACTAATAAACAAATTTAGTAAAGTTGTAGGATACAAAAATCAACACACAAAAATCAGTAGCATTTCTATTATATATATCAATAACAAACTAGCTGAAAAAGAAATCAAAAAAGAAGTCTCATTTATAATAGCTATAAAAACAACAAAATAGCTAGGAATAAATTTATCATACAAGGGACAGATCTCTGCAATAAAAGTATGAAACACTGATGAAAGAAACTGAAGAGGACAAAAAAAATAAAAAGACACACCACATTCATAACTTCAAAGAACTATTAGGTTAATGCAAAAGTAATTGTACTGACTTAATAATATTGTTAAGATTGTTAAAATCACTACTCAAAGTGATCTGCAGATTCAGTGTCATTTCTGTCAAAATTCCAATGACATTTTTCACAGAAATAGACAAAACAAGCCTAAAAGACCACATATAACTAAAGCAATCCTGAGCAAAAGAACAAATCTGGAAGCATCATTCTACCTGGGACTTCAAAATATACTACAAAACTATATCAACCAAAGGAGCAAGGTATTAGCATAGAAACAGACACACAGACAATGGAAAAGAAGAGAGAACACAGAAATAAATCCATGTGTTTACAGCAAAACTGATTTTTGACAAAGGCAACAAGAAT
Organism: Symphalangus syndactylus; assembly: GCF_028878055.3. NCBI lineage: Eukaryota > Metazoa > Chordata > Mammalia > Primates > Hylobatidae > Symphalangus > Symphalangus syndactylus. The sequence continues at coordinate 42,317,407 of NC_072429.2, forward strand.
ATACATTGGGAAAAGAACAGCCTCTTTAATAAATGGTGCTGGGAAAACTGGATATCCATATGTGGAAAAATCAAACTAAACCTCTCTCTCTCATCATATACAAAAATCAAATTAAAATTTATTAAAGATTTAGATGTAAGAACTGAAACTATATAACTACTAGAAGAAAACATATAGGGAATTCTTTAGGATATTGGTCTGGGAAAAGATTTCATGAGTGACACTTCAAAAGCACAGAAAAAAACAAAAATAGACAAATTGAATTATTACAAATAAAAAGCTTCTGCACAACAAAGTCAACAATCTATAGAATAAAGAGACAACTCATAGAATGGGAAAAAATCTATACATATGACAAGAATTAATATCAAAAATCTATAAGCAACTCTGACAACTCAACAACAACAAAATAATCCTATATAAAAATAGGCAAAGAATTTCTCAAAAGAGACAAAAAATGGCCAAAGAGTATATGAAAAAATGTTCATCATCACTAATCATAAGGGAAATGTAAATGAAAACTAAATGAGATATAATCTCATCTAAGTTAAGATGACCATTACCAAAAATACAAAAAGTAACAAATGCTGGCAAAGATGTAGAGAAAAAACTATTTTTATACACTGTTGATGGATACATTCCCACCACCAACAGTGGTTAGCTCTGTTAGTGCTAATAATTAGCAAAGCCATTAGTAACAACCACACTCTCAAACTACAGCACAATAAAAACAGGAATAAATTCTAAGGAAATCACTCAAAACTATACGATTACATGGAAATTAAACAACCTGCTTCTGAATGACCTTTGGGTAAACAATGAAATTAAGGCAGAAATCAATAAATTATTAGAAACTAACGAGAATAAAGATACAACATACCAGTATCTCTGGGACACAGCTGAAGTAGTGTTAAGAGGGAAGTTTATGGTGCTAAATACCCACATGAAAACATCAGAAAGATCTCAAATTAACAACCTAAAATCACAACTACAAGAGCTAGAGAAACAAAAGCAAACCAATTCCAAAGACAGCAGATGAAAATAAATAACCAAAATCAGAGCTGAATTGAAGAAAATTGAGTCACAAAAAAGATGCAAAAGATAAACAGATCAAAAAGTCTATTATTTGAAAGAATAAATAAGATAGACCGCTGACTAGACTAAAAAAGGGAAAAAAGGAGAGAAGATTCAAATAAACACAGTCAGAAATGACAAAGGGGACATTACCACCAGCCCTATAGAAATATAAACAGCCCTCAGAGAATACTACAAAAACCTATATGCACATGAGCTAGAAAACCTAGAAGAAATGGATGTTTCTAGAATCATACAACCTCCCAAAATTGAACCAGTAAAAAATTGAACCCCTGAACAAAGACCAATAATGACTTTCAAAATTCATTCAGTAATAAAATGCTGACCAATAGAAATAAGCCCAGGATGAGATGGATTAATAGCCAAATTTTATCAGATGTATAAAAAGGAGCTGGTGATTTTTACACATTGATTTTGTATCCTGAGACTTTGCCGAAGTTGCTTATCAGCTTAAGGAGATTTTGGCCTGAGACGATGGGACTATCTAAATATACAATCATGTCATCTGCAAACAGAGACAATTTGACTTCCTCTCTTCCTATTTGAATATCCTTTATTTCTTTCTCTTGCCTGATTGCCCTGCCAAGAACTTCCAATACTATGTTGAATAGGAGTGATAAGAGAGGGCATCCTTGTCTTGTGCCAGTTTTCAAAGGAAATGCTGCCAGCTTTGGGCCATTCAGTGAAATATTGGCTGTGGGTTTTTCATAAATAGCTCTTATTATTTTGAGATATGTTCCATCAATATCTAGCTTATTGAGAGTTTTTTACATCAAGGGGTGTTGAATGTCATCAAAGAGCTTTTCTGCATCTATTGAGATAATCATGTGGTTTTTGTCATTGGTTCTGTTTATGTGATGGATAACATTTATTGATTTGTGTATGTTGAACCAGCCTTGAATCCCAGAGATGAAGCCAATTTGATCATGGTGAATAAGATTTTGATGTGCCGCTGAATTCAGTTTGCCAGTATTTTATTGAGGATTTTTTCATCGATGTTCATCAGGGATATTGGCCTAAAATTCTCTTTTTTTGTTGTGTCTCTGCCAGGTTTTGGTATCAGGATGATGCTGGCCTCATAAAATGAGTTAGGGAGGATTCCTTCTTTTACCATTGTTCAGAATAGTTTCAGAAGGAATGGTACCAGCTTCTCCTTTTAGCTCTGGTAGAATTTGGGTGTGAATCCATGTGGTCCTGAACTTTTTTTGGTTGGTAAGCTGTTAATTACTGCCTCAATTACAGAACTTGTTATTGGTCTATTCAGGGATTTGACTTCTTCTTGGTTTAGTCTGGGGAGGGTGTATGTGTCCAGGAATTTATTCATTTCTTCTGGATTTTCTAGTTTACTTGCATAGAGGTGTTTCTGGTACTCTCTGATGTAGTTTGTATTTCTATGGGATCAGTGGTGATCTCCCTCTTATCATTTTTTATTGCATCTACTTGATTCGTCTCTCTTTTATTCTTTATTAGTCTGGCTAGTGGTCTATTTTCTTAATATTTTCAAAAACCCACCTCCTAGATTCATTGATTTTTTGAGGGGTTTTCTGTGTCACTATCTCCTTCAGTTCTGCTCTGATCTTAGTTATTTCTTGTCCTCTGCTAGCTTTTGAATTTTTTGCTCTTGCTTCTCTAGTTCTTTTCATTGTAATGTCAGGGTGTCGATTTTAGATATTTCCTGCTTTCTCCTGTGGGCACTTAGTGCTATAAATTTCCATCTAAACATTGCTTTAGGTGTGTCCCAGAGATTCTGGTACACTGTGTTGTTGTTCTCATTGATTTCAAAAAACTTATTTATTTCTGCCTTAATTTCATTATTTACCCAGTAGTCATTCAGAAGCAGGTTGTTCAGTTTCCATGGAGTTGTGCGGTTTCAAGTGAGTTTCTCAATCCTGAGTACTAATTTGATTGCACTGTGGTCTGAGAGACTGTTTGTTATGATTTCCGTTCTTTTGCACTTGCTGAGAAGTGTTTTATTTCCAATTATGTGGTGAATTTTACAATAAGTGTGATGTGCTGAGAAAAATGTATATTCTGTTGATTTGTGGTGGAGAGTTCTCTATATGTCCATTAGGTCAGCTTGGTCCAGAGCTGAGTTTAAGTCCTTGTTAATTTTCTGTCTCATTGATCTGTCTAACATTGACATTGGGGTGTTAAAGTCTCCCACTATTACTGTGTGGGAGTCTAAGTCTCTTTGTAGGTCTCTAGGAACTTGCTTTATGAATCTGGATGCTCCTGTATTGGATGCATATACGCTTAGGATAGTTAGCTCTTCTTGTTGCACTGATCACTTTACCATTACGTAATGCTTTACTTTGTCTTTTTTGATCTTTGTTGGTTTAAAGTCTGTTTTATCAGAGACTAGGATTGCAACCCCTGCTTTTTTTTGCTTTCCATTAGCTTGGTAAATATTCCTCCATCCCTTTATTTTGAGTCTATGTGTGTCTGTGCACATGAGATAGGTCTCCTGAATACAGAACACCAATGAGTCTTGACTCTTTATCCAATTTTCCAGTCTGTGTCTTTTAACTGGGGCATTTAGCCTATTTACATTTAAGGTTAATATTGCTATGTGTGAATTTGATCCAATCATTATGAGGCTAGGTGGTTATTTTGCCCATTAGTTGATGCATTTTCCTCACAGTGTCTTTGGTCTTTGGAGTTTGCTCTGTTTTTGGAGTGGCTGGTAGTGGTTTTTCCTTTCCATGTTTATTGTTTCTTTCAGAAGCTCTTGTAAGGCAGGCCTGTTGGTGACAAATATAAAAAATCACAAGCATTTCTATACACCAATAATGGACAAACGGAGAACCAAATCATGAGTGAACTCCCATTCACAATTGCTACAAAGAGAATAAAATACCTAGGAATACAACTTACAAGGGATGTAAAGGAATACTTCAAGGAGAACTACAAACCACTGCTCAAGGGAATAAGAGAGGACACATACAAATGGAAAAACATTCCACGCTCATGGATAGGAAGAATCAATATCGTCAAAATGGCCATACTGCCAAAAGTAATTTATAGATTCAATGCTATCCTCATCAAGACCATTGACTTTCTTCACAGAATTAGAAAAAAATACTTTAAATTTCATGTGAAACCAAAAAATCCCATTTAGCCAAGACAATCCTAAGCAAAAAGAACAAAGCTGGAGGCATCACGCTGCCTGACTTCAAACTATACTACAAGGCAACAGTAACCAAAACAGCTTGGTACTGGTACCAAAACAGATAGATAGACCAATGGAACAGATGAGAGGCCTCAGAAACAATGCCACACATCTACAACCATCTGATCTTTGACAAACCTGACAAAAACAAGCAATGGGGAAAGGATTCCCTATTCAATAAATGGTGTTGGGAAAACTGGCTAGCCATATGTAGAAAACTGAAACTGGACCCCTTCCTCACACCTTATACAAAAATTAACCCAAGATGCATTAAAGACTTAAACATAAGACCTAAAACCATAAAAACCCTAGAAGAAAACCAAGGCAAATTAACTCAAGATGGATTAAAGACTTAAACGTATAACCTAAAACCATAAAAACCCTAGAAGAAAACCAAAGCAATACCATTCAGGACATAGGCATGGGCAAAGACTTCATGGTTAAAACAGCAAAAGCAATGGCAACAAAAGTCAAAGTTGACAAATGGGATCTAATTAAAGTAAAGAGCTTCTGCACAGCAAAACAAACTATCGTCACAGTGAACAGGCAACTTACAGAATGGGAAAAAAATTGCAATCTATCAATCTGACAAAGGCCTAATATCCAGAATCTACAAAGAACTTAAACAAGTTTACAAGAAAAAAACAACCCCACCAAAAATGGGCAAAGGATATGAACAGACGCCTCTCAAAAGAAGACATTAATGTGGCCAACGAACATATGAAAAAAAAGCTCATCATCACTAGTCATTAGAGAAATGCAAATCAAAATCCCAATGAGGTATCATCTCACACCAGTTAGAATGGTGAACATTAAAAAGTCAGGAAACAACAGATGCTGGAGAGGATGTGGAGAATTAGGAATGCCTTTACACTGTTGGTGGGAGTGTAAATTAGTTCAACCATTGTGGAAGACAGTGTGGCAATTCCTCAAGAGCATAGAACCAGAAATACCATGTGACCCAGCAATCCCATTACTGGGTATGCCCAAAGGATTATAAATCATTCTACTATAAAGACACATGCACATGTATGTTTATTGCAGCACTGTTCATAATAGCAAAAACTTGGAACCAATCCAAATGCCCATCAATGATAGACTGGATAAATAAAATGTGACACATATAGACCATGGAATACTATGCAGCCATAAAAAAGGATGAGTTCATTTCCTTTGCAGGGACATGGATGAAGCTGGAAACCATCATTCTCAGCAAACTAACACAGGAACAGAAAACCAAACACCACATGTTCTCACTCATAAGTGGGAGTTGAAAAATGAGAACACATGGACACAGGGCGGGGAAGATCACACACTGGGGCCTGTTGGGGGATAGGTGGCTAGGGGAGGGATAGCATTAGGAGAAATACCTAATGTAGGTGACAGGTTGATGGATGCAGCAAACCACCATGGCACGTGTATACCTATGTAACAAACCTGCACGTTCTGCGCATGTATTCCTCAAATTTAAGTACAATTAAAGAAAAGGAGCTGGTACCGCTCCTTCCGAAAATATTCCCAAAAATTAAGGAGGAGGAGGGACTTCTTACTAACTCATTCTATGAGTCCAGCATTATCCTGATATCAAAACCTAGCAAAGACACATACAGAAAAGAAAACTTTAGGCTAATATCCTTGATGAAAACAGATGCACATAACCTCAACAGAACACTGAAAAACTAAATACAGCAGCATATAATACAGCTAATCCATCATGAACAAGTAGGTTTTATCCTTGAGATGCAAGATCAGTTCAACATACACGAATCAATAAATGTGATTCATCACATAAACAGAAATAAAAAAACACATGATTATCTCAATAAATGCAGAAAAAGCATTCAATAAATTTTGACACCACTTAATGTTAAAAACCTTCAACAAATTGGGCATTGAAGAAACATACTTCAAAATAATAAGAGCTATGTATGACAAATGCACAGCCAATATCATAGTCAATGAGCAAGAGCTAGAAGAATTCCCTGTGAAAACCATCACAAGACAAGGATGCCTTCTGTCACCACTCCGATTCAACATAGTACTGGAAGGCCTGGCCAGAGCAATCAGATAAGAGAAATAAATAAAAGACATCCAAATAGGAAGAGAGGAAGTCAAACTATCCCTGTTCATAGATGATATGATTTTATACCTAGAAAACCCCATACTCTCTGCCCAATAACTCCTTGATCTGATAAACAACTTCAGCAAAGTTTCAGGAAACAGAATTAATGTACAAAAATTGGTAGCATTTCTATATACCAATAACATCCAAGCTGAGAACTAAGTCATGAATGCAATCCCTTTCACAGTAGCCACGTAAAGAATAAAATACCTAGGAATACAGCTAACCAAGGAGGTGAAAGATCTCTACAATGAGAATTACAAAACACTGCTCAAAGAAATCAGGGATGATACAAACAAATTGAAAAACATTCCATGTTCATGAATGGGAAGAGTACATATTGTTAACAATGGCCATACTGCCCAAAGAAATTTACAGATTCCATGCTATTTCTATCAAATTACCAATGACATTTTTACAGCATTAAAAAACACTAATTTAAAATTCATATGGAACAAAAAATGAGGTTGAATAGCTAAGACAATCCTAAACAAAAAGACAAAGCTGGAGACATCACATTACCTGACTTAAACTATATTACGAGACTACCATAACCAAAACAGCACAGTACAAATATAAAAACAGACACGTAAACTAATGGAACAGAATAGAGAACCCAGTAACAATGCTGCACATCTACAACCATATGATCTTCAACAAAATCAACAAAAATAAGCAATAGGGAAAGAACTCCCTATTCAATAAATGGTGCTGCAATAACTGGCTAGCTACATGCAGAAGATTGAAACTTCACCCCTTCATTATACCACATACAAAAATTAACTCAAGACAGATTAAAGGCTTAAATGTAAAGCCTAGATGCCATAAGCCACTGCAATAAAGACAAAATTGACTAATGGAACCTAATTAAACTACAGCATTTCTCCACAGAAAAAGTCACTATCGACAGAGTGAACAGACAATCTACAGAATGGGAGAAGGTATTTGCAAACCATGCAAAGGTTTAGTATCCACAAACTTATATCAAAAAGCAAAAAAAAAAAAAAAAAAAAAACCCATTAAAAAGTGAGCAAAGGACACGAGCAGACACTTTTCAAAAGATAACAAACCCACAACAAACAAACATGTGATAAAATGCTCAACATCACTAATAATTAGAGAAATGCAAATCAAAACCACAGTGAGATACCATCTCACGCCAGTCAGAACGGCTATTATTAAAAAGTCAAAAAATAACATGTTCTCAAGGTTTCATAGTAAAGACAACACTTTTACACTGCCATTGGTAATGTAAATAGTTCAGCCACTGTGGAAAGCAGTTTGGTGATTTCTCAAGGAACTCAAAGCAGAATTACCATTTGACCCAGCAATCCCATTATTGGGTATATACTCAAAGAAATAGAAACCATTCTACCATAAACACACATGCACATATATGTTCATCATAGCACTACTCACAATAGCAAAGACATGAAATCAACCTAAATTCCTGCCCATGAATGGTAGGTTAGATAAGGAAAATGTGATACATATACACCATGAAATACTATGCAGCTTTAAAAGAACATAATTATATTCTTTGCAGCAACATGGGTAGAGCTAGGGGCCATTAACTTAAATGAACTAACAAAGGAACATGAAACCCAAACTGCATATTCTACCTTATAAATAGGAGCTAAACGTTGAATACATATGAACACAAAGAAGGCAACAAGAGACATCACGGTGTCTGTTGAAGGTGGAGTGAGGGAGGAGAGTGAGGATAAAAAAAATGCCTAACAAGTACTATGCTTATTACCTGGGTAGCAAAATAATCTGTATACCAAATCCCCGTGCAATGCAATTTACCTATATAACAAACATGCACATATACCCCTGAAGCTAAAATAAAAGTTTTAAAGAGTAGAATATGAAATAAAATACATAAAATCTAATTTTAACAAAAAAAGAAAGTTTTCACTTTATAGATCTAAAAAAATAAAAAATAGAAATGCTTCATGGTGTCTCAGGGTTAAAAACAAAACAGCGTGGCATTTCTTCAGAAAGCTAAAAGTATAACTACCATATGATCCAGCAATCTTATTGCTGAATATTTATCCAAAGGAAAGGAAATCAGTGTATTGAAGAGATATTTACACCCCCATGTTTAGTGTGGCACTATTCACAATAACCAAGTTATGAAATCATCCTAAGTTTATAATGACAGATGAGTGAGTAAAGAAAATGTTGTATCTATAACAATGGAATACTATTCAGCCATAAAAAGAATAAAATCTTGTCATTCACAGCAATATAGATAAGCCTGGAGTACATCATTTTAGGTGAATAAGTCAGGCACAGGAAGAAAAAATCCACAGGTTCTCACTTGTACGTGTGAGCTAAAAAGCTTGAGCTCAAAGAAGTAGGGAATAGAATTGTGGTTTTTTTGAGCCTTGGAAAACTAAGCTTTAGGGAATGATAGTGAGACATTGGTTAATAAATACAAAATTGTAACTAGGTGGGCGGAATTAGTTCTAATGTTTGATAGCTCTGTAGGATGACTATTAGTAACAATACTTTATTGTATTTTTTCTAGTAGCTAGAAGAGAGGATTTTTAATGTTCCCAACACAAAGAAATGATGAATGTGAAGAGATGGGTATACTAGTCCCTCTGATTTTATCATTACACATTATAAACATGTATAAAAACATCAGTCTGCACTCCATAAATATGCACAATTATGTGTCAATTAAAAATTAAATTAAATTTTATTAAAAGGAAATATTGAACAGTATTGCTGCTACTGGATATGGGCAAGAAGAGGTAAGAGATATGAAGAGGTAAGGGATATGTGTACATGCTGTTGCATGCAAAGCACAATATTCATCTTTACATATCAGAAATTTGTGAAAAGCAAATTCCAATTCCCATTTCACTGGTAGTTTATCTGAAAAATTTCCCCACTAGTTTATAAAGTCTATAAGAGCTGGGATCATATTGGCGTTGTTTGCTGCCGCATTATCAACCTCTAGCAGAGTGTTTCACATATAGATGTCAATTAATAATTTTTCAATGAATGAATTAATGAATGGCTTGAATAGAAATTTGGGCTCAGAGAACACATCGCAACAGCAGTTACTCATATGCATTGACAGCAGTCTTTTATTGCTTTTGTGTGTCCAGAGTTTACAAACCTCCCAAGTTATTAGTGATTACTATGACATGAAGGCACAAACTGATATCTTTAGTTTATAAAATAATATACAAAGACCAAACCAAGTAAATGTATCCAGCTCAAGAAGAAAGCTTGAACTAATGTTAGTCATTCCTGACTATCTGTGGGCCTGGCTAGTCCTCGACAAATATAGGGATAGAAAGTGGTTTATACAGTGAAGGAAACTGGCCAGTACACCAGGTATGTAGAGAATAAAACCTCAGCACAGCAGCATCAGTTCATACTCGGTTGCTAAATAATCAAGAAACAAGTGATATGGTTGCCAAGGCTTGTTGGGCAAGAAGCCAGGAACAAACACACAACACACTGAGCTCAGCAGAATAAAAATAAGAGATTCCATATTCCTGTGGCTTTTCTGGAAGCAAAGAACTATCCAACAGGCCAACCCCTTTAAACACTTCAGTCAGCTAATGCAGAGCACTCTCAAGTGTGGGATGTGTAATATATGATTGGTTCAACTTAATAGCCCTAGACTATTATTATTATATGCTCTCAGAAAGTAAGTTGTCCTCAGAATACAGAGGAGTTCATTTGACTATGACTAAATCCTATTATTTCAGTTATTTTAGAGGCATAAAACAATAACCATTTGTTACACTCACACATTCTGTAAATTAATGACACAGACAAGGCACAGCAGTGTTGACTTATCTGGTCCACAATGTCTGGTGCCTCATTTGGGAAAACTAGAATAGCTGGGAGTGACTTGAACACCTGGGACAGGAGTGATTCTTCATTTATGTGTAATATTGGGTCTGGGTCCACTTGAATGCTAGTATCAGCTGGGACTGTTAACCACAGCTACCAACATATGACTTCTGCAGAGGGATGGGGTTTCTCACAGCAGGACATCCTCAAGTTTGCTGGACCACTTTCATGTCAGTCAGAGCTTTATGAGCCGATTTTCCATATGATAAAGTGGAAGCTGCATGACCATTTATGGCTCAGTCTTGGAAGCCAAATAACATCAATTTTACCATACTCTCCAGATTCAACAGGAGGAGATATAAACCCACACTTTTCCATAGAAGGACTGTCAAAAATATATAGCCGTGTTGAAACCACTACATTAATTACTATCACCTGGCTTGTCATAAAATAAACTCAAATACTGAAAGTCAGTGGAGCACAATGGTTAAATGAGTTCTGAGTTCAAATATAAGCTCTACTACTTATTGGTTGTGTAACTTTGGTTATATTATCTGACCTTTCTTGGTTCAAGTTTCTTCCTCTATAGAAGTGGGATGATAATTACCATGCTGTATTAGTCAATTCTCACACTGCTATGAAGAAATACCCGAGACTAGATAATTTATAAAAGAAAGAGGTTTAGTTACTCAGAGTTCGGCATGGCTGGGAGGCCACAGGAAACTTACGGTCATAGCGGAAGGCACCTTTTCACAGGGCAGCAGGAGAGAGAATGAGCACAAGCAGGGGAAAATGCCTGATGCTTATAAAACCATCAAATCTCATGAGACTCATTCACTATCACAACAGCATGCGAGAAACCCCCTGATTCAATTACCTCCACCTGGTCGCAATTGACATGTGGAGATTGTTACAATTCAATGTGAGAGTTGGGTGGGGACAGAGAGCCAAACCATACCACCTGTCTAACTCATAGAATATTGATAAGAATTAAATAGGTGAATAAAGTGATTAACACAGTATCTGAAACAAAGGAAACACCAATAAATGTTAGCTGTTACTATGTTTTTGTTTATCAAATATCAACATAGCGGACAGCAACCAGTACCAGTAATTGTAACAGTCTCTAGGGATACAAAGATGAATAATATGAAATCAGATATGTTGAAGAGCTCATACTCAAAATACCGTGAAGACTTATACAACTACAAGAGCATTTAATATGTATATAAATGCGGTAAGTTTGCATAACACCTTATACACTGGTCTTGGAATCAGAAGCTAGAACTGGAGAGACAAGGCAACTGCTGTGCCTTGATTGTATCATTAATTCACAGAATCTGTGCGTGTAACAAATTGTTATTGTTTTATGCCTCTAAAATAACTGAAATAATAGGATTTAATCACAGTCAAATTAACTATGGAGAGAAACACTGGTCTTAGAATTAGAAGCAAGAACTGAAGACCAGAATCTGTTACTTTCTAGCTGTTTCACCTGCTCAAACCACTCAAATCCCTCCAAACATGACTTTTCTTTATCTATTAATTAAAAATAGTGCAGCATTTTCTACCTGTATCATAGAGATGCTGCAAAGATCAGTGAAATAGAGCAGATAGAAGTATTTCGTGAACTCTAATGTGCTGTGTATACATAACCTGCCATCATTGCCCGGGCTTCATACTGAACCCTACATAATGGGATTTAATCACTTAAGGCTCAACCCTACACTGTGAGTCCCAGGCCCTGTCTCCAAACTAATTTCACATACACACACACGAAGAAAAGACTCTATAACATTACAGAATTTAAAATCCCATAGTTCAGTAGGCGTATTGTTTAAAAATACTCCTTGGCCAAATATTTGCAAACTATTTCGCTCTTTCTGTCACACACCAGGATTTAATCTAAATTACAAGCTAGATAATTTTCTGGGCAGAATGGGTGTTACAAAGAACTACATGAGTCACTTGAGTGCTGGCATGTCTTTTTTTGCAATAAGTCATAAGAGATAAGTCCCAGAACATGGTTTTCTGAAAGTTATTAAAAATAAAAATATTTTAAATTCATCCCTTTATACTGTTCAAATACTTACAGCATCACTCTCCTGCAGTAGGAAGGGATGGAACTTCAAAGGAATGTATTATCATACAAATAGATATTTTTGCATTATGAAAGACTTACATGGTATGTGAATATGAGTAGCGCCTTCAAAGTGTTTGGTCATAGCAGAAATTGGTCCTGAATAGCTTGTGCACATCACTGCTTATGAGAAGGCAATCATAGTAGCTTGGAGTCTATTACTGTATATGATACAAGAGTAACATATGTGATTGCTCTTAGTAAATTGAGATGAGTCCAAAGGTAGAAATGAAAGTAAATACACAAATGGAAAAACTGACAGCATTTGGCTACTGGTGGATGTGGGAAGAGAAAGGGAGGAGATTACAAGATTCTGAACATTGATGCTAGGAGTCTTGTACATAGTGCCTATCTGATAGTTGAGAGAAAAGGTTACGATCTTAGAAGGATGTGCTCAAAATACAAGATGAAGATTCAAGAGCCATCAGACTAAAACTAAGAGTGGAAGAATTCACCAACAAAGAGAGTATAGGGAAAGAAATCCATCAGTGCATCAGAAACCTTAGGGAGAGGGAAGAATCAGAAGAGCCTGTAAAGATGGAAAAAAGATGATCAGAAAATAAGGAAAATAAACAGGAACAAACTTAGGTCTCACAGGTGGAAAAAGTTTCTACAACATGAAAGGGATGACTAACGATCTTATAGGCCACAAAGATTGATAAGAGAATAAGGGAAGAGTTACAACCCCTTTTTAGAAGTATTATTTTCAAAAGAATTATTTATTTATTTATTTATTTATTTATTTATTTATCTATTTATTTATTTATCTATCTATTTTGAGACAGAGTCTCGCTCTGTTGCCCAGGCTGAACTGCAGTAGCACCATCTCGGCTCACTGAAAGCTTCACCTCCTGAGTTCAAGCCGTTTTTCTGCCTCAGCCTCCCAAGTAGCTGGGACTACAGGCTCCTGCCACCATGCCCGGCTAAATTTTTTGTATTTTTAGTAGAGACGGGGTTTCACCGTGTTAGCCAGGATGGTCTCGATCTCCTGACCTTGTGATTCGCCCGCCTGGGTCTCCCAAAGTGCTGGGATTACAGCTGTGAGCCACCGCGCCTGGCCAAAAGAATTATTTCAACAGGAAAAACTTGGTGGTTGCGGAATAAGTGCATGGTCATAAACAATATGCATCGTGGGTAGACTTCTTTCTCAAAGGAAGGATTTTTAGGATAAGGAATACTTGAGCAGATTTTCCATCTAGGAAAAAGTGTAAGAGGAAATTCGTTGCAAGGGGAAAAAAGACAATCAATGAATCAAAGACTCAGAGAAATAGGAATATGAGAATGGATAGAGATCCCTTATAAGGAAGAAAGGTTAAAAAAAGAGAGAAAGTGATATTATAATTTTGGATGTAGAAAAAAGCAAGCTAGGGGAGTTCACATTGAATTGATCTGCTCTTCTCAGTAAAGGCTCTGAGATCTTACAGTGAATAGGAGAAGTATGGAATGAAGAGAATTCATGCCATAATAGAAAGATAACTAGATCGTAACAAAAGATTACAGATTTCTGTAAAATATATGATGCTGTGCATGTAGCATGTGTGGTGTATGTATGATACTAAATAAGTACATATTACATATTGTAATATGTTATAAAATACATAATAACATCTACTATAAACAAGCCCACTCACCTTGTTGCCCCACTTCTATAAAAATTTTGTGTGTATTTTTAATAGGGAAAGTCTTCATCAGTGATTGAAATAAGGAAGATCTCAGAAAAATCAAATAATTTCTGCTAAGATATCTGCGGGAAAAAATAGAATACACATAGAATGGAAGACAATTGATTTCTTTTCTTCTGAGACAGAAGGTTTCCTGAAGAAGAAGTAAGAGACTTCACTAAATCTCCACTAACATTCCTTCGGTAAGTGAGGTGAGAAAAGGTGGTATTGCAACACTCAAGCAATGAAGGGATTATATGAGGCAGGGCTTTCTCCCAGAGGAAATAACTTAAACAGGGGGCAAAAAATCCTCTGGGTTTCTTTCAATGAGAAAATAGAGAAAATACTTCTAAACTTAAAGTGAAGTTCAAAAAAAGAGAATTACCTTAAAAAAAAAAAAGGTATCAAAGGAGATTCTTCTTTAACATAAATTAACTGTGAGAAATAGAAGAGCATATTAAAGAATTTCTAATTTGTGTTCCAAAATGATTCAAGAAAGTATTTTATGTGTGCAAATAGAGCTTAGCACTTGTTTTGGAAGAAATATTACAAAACCAGTAAAGATTATGTAAAGATTTCCTTTAAAATATTACATAATAAGCAGAATGTTGGACACTCCCCATAAATTGATTTTGACAAATTCAAGAAATTCAAAGACGTTGACAAAATGGAAAAGATAAGTATATAACAAGAATCCCAAAGGAGATAGAAAAATTTCTTATGTTAAGACAAAAATAAGAAATAATAAAAGAAAATAAGAAACAATAAAAGAAAACTTTGCTGAGTTGAGGAAAGACAAATGCAAATGGAGCAGATACTTTAAATATAATAAAGTAATGGATATAGACAAAAATATTTATAATTTTAATTGCAATGATGCAAAAATATATAAGAAGTCAAAAAGAGAAAGCATGTTATGTGTGTAGCACCCATACATTCTTCTTAAAAAATAAATTACTTGCTGATGGTAACAGCCTTCTAGAGATGAATAAAAAATATATTTCCAGAGGAAATGGTTATCATAAGTCTTAACTATGAATAAAACTGAATGAAACAAAGTAACATTAACATAATTTTTGTCAATACAGCTTTAAAATGTAGTGAAAGAATCCAAAATAGTTTTAGTCTTGGACATATCATTGAACAAATTGTGATTAACTGATAGTAATTTGAGTTTCCACATCCAAAATTATATAAACAAATGTTGAGACGAGAACAAGTGGGAGGGAGAATTAAGAATTATCCTAAAATTTCTATCTTATAGAGTCAATAGTCAATTTTTATTTCAATGTGGATCTTATTGAATAAAAATAAATTCAAACATTTTTTAACTTAGAAGTGACCACAATTTGAATGAAAATGTGATACATATCCTGTTCCATGAATTTAGGGTTTAGATATGGTCACATCTCTTATTTTTCCAATTGTTCTCACCTACAAATGCTGCACTTGCAGGAGGTTTGAGAGCTTCTACCTGATCTTTGCCTATCCTCTCTGGAAATCCATGTGCCCCAGAGATTTACTCACACCCAGGGAGGTTAATGTGAAGGACGTACATGGTGGAAAATGTCCTGGAGTGAGATGTGTCCACTAAAAGTATTCCTTCTGATTTCCACAAGGAGTTGTGATTGAAGAATGGTTATTTATGACTCAAAAAGGCTGCTGGCCGACTACTGGAAGAAATATTCAGTTCTTCAGAGAACTGCCCAAGCTGTCTTGATTGGGCAGACATGATCAACGCAAGTACTGAACATTGGTGGTCCAGGCGTGGGTTCCTAGGGTTACAGCTCTTAGCACTGAGCTCTCTCAGTTGCCATAAAGACCTACTAGGAAGCCATCTCACCCTCCTCGGGAATACTAGTGTAGGATGTGTTCCCGATAACTACCTGCTAGACACAGAAACATTTCCCTCTTCCTGAAGCAAATTCTTTTCAGTTGTTAAAACATAAAGATTCTGGTTACATCAAATTACTCTAGACAAATGAGCTGCTCATCTAACTTCCTATGGAAGGCCCCTAATCAACTCCAAGGTGCCAAACCGTTCTGAGCGAGCACACCTTAAGAGCCTCGACATTGGTGTACTTCCAAGAGTGGCCCTCCACGTGATCTGAGATGATTCTTATGTCCTCCTTAAAAGAGATAAAACACATAAATGTATATTTGATAAGGTCTCACTGTACATGCTTTCCTCTCAAATCACAGAAATAAAAACAAAGTATGTGTGTAGACGTGTTTGGGAGGGCATAAAACAAGGATACATCAGAAAGAAAACGAACAAAAAAATCAGGTTGGAAAAATTACCAAAGCTTGATAATCAAGGTAAAATTTTTTTAAAGTCATTTATATTAACAAAAATTAAATGCAGAAAAAGACGTTAATATGTGAGTCATGAATCTTCAGTAGTACCACAACAATGAAATATAGTAATCAAAAATTGTCAGAATTACAGAGAATTAGAGATTTTTAGAAACACAATGAATGAGAAAAATTTAATATACCAGTCTCAGCTTTTGACAGAAGCAGCAGCGAAAGTAATAAATATATATATATATATATATATATAAAATATATTGAGGTTTCAAATATAATGCGTGGCTGTATATAGAATAGTTTTTCACATACCCAGAAGCCACCTTATTTTCCAGAGATTATGGAACATTTACCAGAATTGGTTTCATTCTGTGGCAATAAGGATGGCATAAATTCTCAAAGGTAGAAATTATATACCACTTTCTTTAGTAACAACTCAATAAAGGTAGAATTAAACAATAAAAAAAATTTAAACTTACCAAATGAAACTTTTTTTTTTTTTTTTTTTTTTTTTTTTTTTTTTTTTGAGACGGAGTCTTGCTCTGTCGCCCAGGCTGGAGTGCAGTGGCACAATCTCGGCTCACTGCAAGCTCCGCGTCCCGGGTTCACGCCATTCTCCTGCCTCAGCCTCTCCGAGTAGCTGGGACTACAGGCGCCCGCCACC
Source organism: Symphalangus syndactylus (assembly GCF_028878055.3). Classification (NCBI taxonomy): domain Eukaryota; kingdom Metazoa; phylum Chordata; class Mammalia; order Primates; family Hylobatidae; genus Symphalangus; species Symphalangus syndactylus. Next base: position 42,334,393 of record NC_072429.2, read on the forward strand.
ACGCCCGGCTAATTTTTTTTTGTATTTTTTTTTTAGTAGAGACGGGGTTTCACCGTGGTCTCAATCTCCTGACCTTGTGATCCGCCCACCTCGGCCTCCCAAAGTGCTGGGATTACAAGCGTGAGCCACCGCGCCCGGCCCCAAATGAAACTTTTTTTAAAAAAGAAAATCAAAACTATAATTACAGCCCTTTATAAATAATAACAATAATATTACTATAATATAGAAAAAGGCTAAATCTAAATGAAAGAAATTTATACCTTTAAATTCAATCAATATCTTAAAAGAAATGAAAGAAAATATACTTAACTTTTAACTTTAAGCTTTAGAAAGAAAACATTAAAGCACACTTGATGAAAAACTATGAGAAAATTTTTAGCCCAGCCCTTTGGGAGGCCAAGGCGGGTGGATAACCTGAGGTTAGGAGTTCGAAACCAGTCTGGCCAATATGGTAAAACCCCATCTCTACTAAAAATACAATAATGAGCTGGGCATGGTGGCAGGCGCCTGTAATCCCAGCTACTTGAAGGCTGAGGCAGAAGAATCACTTGAACCCAGGAGGTGGAGGTTGCAATGAGCCAAGATCTTGCCATTGCATGCCAGCATGGGTGACAAGAGCGAAACTCTGTCCCAAATAATAATAATAATAATTAATTAATCACAAAGATGCATTCAAACAAACAAAAGCAAAAATTGATGAGTCTAAGAGGTGGTTTTAGAGTGGGGTACAGGGAATCTTAAGCCTCACAAATCAAGAAAAGAGCACAAGAAAAGAAAGGAAAATTCAAGTAAAAAATATGACAACACATTTGAGGATTTACATATTTACCTACCTATTTATCTGGATATACATTATATAGGTAGGCATGTATATATGCATGTATATACATAAATTATGCATTATAAAAACATAGAAAATTTAAATAAAAGAGAACAAGTGGTAGAAAAATAAAATTACCAAACCTTTTCTAAAAAGAAGAAAAAAGATATCTGGAAAAAAATGACAGCATTAGGAATAACAGAAATAAATGTTGAAGAATTGCTTCTACAATTAGTCACTGTATTTAAATATCTTTATAAGTGATAACCATCTAATGTTTAAGGCAGAAATAATTACAGCCTTCCATTGCCTCTCCAATAAAAAATGCAGAAAATTGTAAAACTCTCCATTTCATTTTATAAAGCAAAAATAACCATTACACCAAAATCTTACAGATGTATTGGAAAAGATTTAAAAGGGTAAATGAAATGTTAGTAAATTAAATTTACTTGCACATTAAAATAATAAAATGGTGGGTTACGAGGTCAGCTAACCTGTTTGAAGCTTGAGTTTGGCATTTACACTGCTTTGTGAACTTATACAACTTAGCTTCATTGACTCTTCATTTCCCAACTGTAAAATATTAATAGCACTGATCTCAGAGGACTGTGGTGAGGATTGAAAAAGATGATATACATAAAGTATTCAGTTATATTTATTGAGTGTTTACCTTTTCTTATTTTATTGTTTTTTGTATTGTTTTGTTTTGAGACAGAGTCTCGCTGTCGCCCAGGCTGGAGTGCAGTGGCGCGATCTCGGCTCACTGCAGGCTCCGCCCCTCGGGGTTCACGCCATTCTCCTGCCTCAGCCTCCGGGGTAGCTGGGACTACAGGCGCCCGCCACGTTGCCTGGCTAATTTTTTTTATTTTTAGTAGAGACGGGATTTCATCGTGTTAGCCAGGATGGTCTCGATCTCCTGACCTCGTGATCCGCCCGCCTCGGCCTCCCAAAGTGCTGGGATTACAGGCGTGAGCCACCGCGCCAGGCAGCTTTTCAGGGAAATTTATTTGAGGAATACAAGATAGATTTAATATTACATGTGTCCTAATATATTTTATTGCATCAGCAGGTCAAAGGATGAAAATTGTGTGATCACTTTGGGATATTCTACAACAGCGTTACTAAAATTTAATATGTGCCCTTCAAAACCACTGAACTCCAAAAATAAGAGATACACAAGGAGCATTTGACAAATTTAAAATTTACTCATGGAATTGAAAAATATAGAAAAATGTCTCTTAATCAACTTTTGGTTTGGAAATAAAGTCATTAAGTCAGCATTTCAACATTTCTCTTCCAAGAAATTATCTAAAAGCAACAAAGCAAACGTGCACATTCCATTTTCAGCTAAATGAAGAGACAGCTAAAGCCTCAAATCTTAAGACATGTCGAAGGATTGCCAAAAGCAATGGAGGGGAAGCAAAAAATTGTGTAGAGGAGGAATGGAGCAAGATTATGGCCTCAGAGAGTCAACTGCTCAAAGTACACCCCTGAAGCTGAGGGGTGGAACGTGTTTGAATTCTTGGTTGATAGCAGTCCAAAGAGGCGTGTGGGCTGGTAACAGAGGTGTCCCCAAATGAGGATCCTATCAAACAGCCAGACACAGCAGCACCTACTTAGAAACTCATCAGATGAGCAAACCATAAGTTCATAAATTAATCTATATTTTTGGAAGAAGAGAAAAAAGATGTTACATTCTGAATTATCCGTCTCCTGATATCTATATCCTTAATATGGGAGAAACGAAATCTAAAACAAATCTCAGATCACGGGGAAAATACTAGCCTATCTTCATGATCCCTCCTCAACAGAAACTCCATTAAATAGCTGGTCCAGGAAAAATTTGCTTGTTTCAAATATTAGTAATCGAACAAAACGAGCAATCCCCAAATCTGTACAAGATATTCTACAGAAACAGGAGGAATTAAATGATATGAAGAAATGGCTAACCAATAAAATGCATCAGAAAATGTGACCTTGGATTCACCACAAATGTTAAAACTCTTATGCTGCAGTCAAGTCTATGACATGTAAGCAAAAAGCAGAGTTACAAGAGCTCAGAGGCGATATGTCAAGACCATAGAAAGAAACGAAATGCAACCTGGAAAAATTCAGGAAAAAATGAAATAGAAATGTAAAAATGTATTAAATTAAGGTAGAATCAGGAGAAACACTGGAGCTCTGCTAAATATAACTAGGGAATGGGGATATTAAAAAACAATCAAGTGAAAATAAAGAGAGGGTAACAATAATTTGAGAAAAAGTTCTAATTTCCATTAACAGCAGGCTCAGTTATTCAAATCAACTCTCCCACCGAAAATGTCTAAGCATGATGTCTAAAATAAAGATGAAAACAAAAAGCAGTAAAATATTAATATTAAAAGAAAATGGAAAGTCCCAAGCCAAGTTTTTAGCAAGAGAAGTTAGCGCAGTATCAGAGCAGTAAAGCTGCTTCTGCTTAGAGGGTATCTTTTTATACCACAACATGGTTCTGGTTCTGTGGCTTCAATCCCTGGATTAGGGAAAAAACAGGCCAACACACAAGGCCCACTATACTTGGAATCCTCCTATACTGAGCCAGGGCCCCAAGTGCAACTCAGAACAAGGGCAAAGCAGATCGAGAACGCTCTCTCCCTCCCCTCACTACCACTGCTAACTCTAAATACTACAAAAGATGGAAAGAACTGACGTGGTGCTAAGCAGAACCAGAAAGTAAAACAGAAAGGATATGGGACAGAAGTTACACCTTTCCTCAGGTACAGAGCCTGAGTAATCCAGGCAGTCCTGATTGGGAGTGCCCATGGAAGTAGCAGAAGCCTCTCGGAGGAAGGAAACCTATTCTAGACCTCAGGATCATTCACAAATAATTTTCCAAGGACAATGATAAGCAAGCAGTCAGAAGTTATGAGACATACAAATAACAATACAGTGAGAACAGAAACCACAGATGGCAGCAATCATTTTTTTTAGTCCAAATTAAGCCACTCTCTGTTGAGATCCACTGAGAGACAGAGAGAGAGAAAGAGAGAGAGTGAGCAAGCCGGTGTACACAAATTGACCAAATATTACTGCCCTCAAAAGCTCTAGACCACAAATTTTAGAGCGAATTTCTACTGCATAGTTCTACTTATGTAGGAAAATTTAAAAAAACGTTTTCTGAAATTTTTTATATAACTTTTTATTATATGTAGACAAAATATAATTGTGTGCACTTACGGAGCACAAAGCAATGTTATGATTCCTTGATTCCTATGATTCCTATGATGTTATGATTCCAACGTGGAAATGACTAAATCTAGCTACTCAACATCTCCATCACCTCAAATATTAAACATTTTGGACATTCAGAAAATTTGAAATTTACTCTCTTGGCAATTTTGAAGTGTATAGTACTCATTTATTAGCTATAGTCACCACACCGTGAGATAGATCTCAAAAAATGATCTCACTGATTATAGTGAAAGCTTTGTACCCTTTCACTATCATCTCTCCATTCCCCCGACCCCAAATTCTGATAACCACCATTCTACTCTCTGCTTCTATGAGTTCACTTGTGTTAGATTCTACATGTAAGTAAGAACATGTAGTATTTGTCTTTCTGTGTTTGGCTTATTTCAGCATAACGTCTAAAATTCCACCCATGTGCATCTGAATAATTTTTAATGAAATAAACAAAACTTTGAAATTCAAAGTTCAGAAATATTAGATGAAATCAACCTATATGCCAGTCTAACTTATACATATCATTTTAAAATTCTAAATAAATAAATAAAATTATAAATACAATATTAACTGACAGAATCCAGAAATACATTCAAATAATTATACATCATGGCAGAGTGGAGCTTATTCCAGGAATGAAAGTGCAGGTAAACTTTAGAATATTAATTAAAATGTCTAACATATATAAAAAGAATTGTATTTATCTTCATAGATGCTGAAAAACTTAACAAAATAAAAATTTATTTCTTTAAAAATCAAAACGTCTTTATTAAGATAAGAATAAATGGTTACTGTCTAATATCATAACATATGCTATCTCACAATGTAAGGAAGCACTTGAAGCGTTCTCAGTCAGAATCACAAATAAAACAAAGGCGTGTGTAGCCACTATTATTATTCATTGTTCTGGAGTATTGGAAATGCAATTAGGAAACAGAAAACAACAACAACAACAATTAAAGAGAAAAAAATTGTAAAGGAGTCAAAATTACCATTATTTGCGTATGGTATTATTACAAACAATGACATTATATTTCCAGTTATGCAAATTAACAGGAAAGCAATTACAAAAAATAATAGAATTTAATAAGGAGTTCAGTATACACAACTAATACAAGGAATCAACAGTCTTAATATATACAAACAAGTTAGAAGTTATAATGGGGGAATAAATCTCATTAAAAATTGCAATTCTTCTTCCCTCAGTCTAAAAAAAGATAAAGCACCTAGAAATACACTAAGTGAGAAATATGAAGGATCTATATGAAGCAAATTTGAAGGGTCTTAAAGAATAAAGAGGGCTTAAGCTAATTGAAAGAGATGCCATGTTCTTGGTTAGAAAAGCTCAATATTGTAGATTCAATCCTGTCAAAAGTAATATATAAATTTAACCAAATCCTAAAACAGAAAAAAACTCACTGAACTTCATAAGAGGAGATCAGAAAAACTAATTCTAAAATTCAAATGAAAAAATAAAGAAGAATATACAGGAAAATTCTGGCCAAAAAAAAACAAAAACAGTAATAAGGGAGACCAGCTCTATACAGTATAAAAGCAAATCTTTAACATGCATAATTAAAATCCTGGGTTACTGGCACATCAATAAAGAGTTTGATAGCACGATAGTCAATGTATTAGTTACTGAAGAAATGCTAATTGAAACTCAAAGATACTATTTTAACAATTAGTAATTATTCAGATAAAGGTACTTACTAGTCAAGTAAGGCAAGGGTTTGGGAAATTAGGAAGTCTCATACACTGTGTGTATTGATGCAAACTAATTTCCTATAACCTACCTAACACTTTAAACAAACCTGAACTATTGAATCTCAGTACTTCTTTTTCTTTTTATTAAAAAAAAAATGGCTTAAGAACTAAATAGAGGTATATACAAATGTACTGAAATACTCATGGCACCATTATATAAAGTGTCAACAAATGAATCCAATCAAAATATTCAACAAAGGAAATAGGTAAAATAAATTTTAGGGCTGGGCGCGGTGGCTCATGCCTGTAATCCCAGCACTTTGGGAGGCCGAGGTGGGCAGATCACAAGGTCATGAGATCCAAGCCAGCCTGACCAACATGGTGAAACCCCGTCTCTACTAAAAATACAAAAATTAGCTGGGCATGGTGGCACACACATGGAATCCCAGCAACTTGGGAGGCTGAGGCAGGAGACTTGCTTGAACCAGGGAAGTGGAGGTTGCAGTGAGCCAAGATCATGCCACTGCACTCCAGCCTGGTGATGGAGCGAGACTTCATCTCAAATAAATAAATAAATAAATAAATAAATAAATAAATTTTAACACTTCCATAAAATGAAATATGTTACATTTATGTAAGCAACTGAACATAAATTTTTTAAAAGACAGAAATTCAATGGAAAATGCGCAAAGGGTATGAAATAGCAATTTGTAGATAAGGCACCACAGATGGATAAACAGAATATAAAGATTTTCATAAATTCACTGGCACTGAGAAATGCAAATTAGAATGATACCCCATTTGACACTCATTAGATTTCAAAAAGTTTCAAAACTTGGGTCATCCCTAGAGTTAGTGAAATGAACATCCTTTGGCATTGCTTATGAGAGGCTTAAGTGGCACATGTGTCAAAAAAAAAAAATCTGACATTACTTGTAGAAATTTGACTGTGTATGCCCTATGACTGGGAAATCATGCTCTAAGTACACAGCCCAGTGAGATTCTTTTTTTTTTTTTTGTCACCCTGTTGTTCCATAGGTCTCAAAACGTATTTCTCCTGTCTATTTTTATTTTATTTTATTTTTTATTAATATTATTATTATACTTTAAGTTCTAGGATACATGGGCAGAATGTGCAGGTTTGTTACATAGGTATATATGTGCCATGGTGGTTTGCTGCACTCATCAACTCATCATCTACATTAGGTATTTCTCCTAATCCTGTCCCTCCCCTAACCCTGCATCCCCTGACAGGCCCCAGTGTGTGATGTTCCCCTCCTTATGCCCATGTGTTCTCATTGTTCAACTCCCACTTATGAGGGAGAACATGTGGTGTTTGATTTTCTGTTCCTGTGTTAATTTGCTGAGAATGATGGTTTCCAGCTTCATCCATGTCCCTGCAGGATGCAAGGGCAATCTGGCTGTGACATCTGTCACCCCATTGATCGCCAGTGTTGATTCGGCTGATCTGGTTGGCTAGGCGGGTGTCCCCTTCCTCCTTCACTGTTCCATGTGCGTCCCTCCTGAAGCTGCGTGCTCTGTCGAAGAGGACGACCATCCCCAATAGAGGAGGACTGGTCTTCGATCAAGGGTATATGAGTAGCTGCACTCCCCTGCTAAAACCCCCAAACAAGCTCTCAAGGTCCATGTCCCTGCAAAGGAAATGAACTCATCCTTTTTTATGGCTGCATAGTATTCCATGGGCTATATGTGCCACATTTTCTTTATCCAGTCTATCATTGATGGGCATTTGGGTTGGTTCCAAGTCTTTGCTATTATGAACAGTGCTGCAATAAACATAACGTGTGCATGGGTCTTTACAGTAGAATGATTTATAATCCTTTGAGTATATATCCAGTAATGGGATTGCTGGGTCACATGGTATTTCTAGTTCTAGATCCTTGAGGAATCACCACACTGTCTTCCACAATGGTTGAACTAATTTACACTCCCACCAACAGTGTAAAAGCATTCCTATTTCTCCACATTCTCTCCAGCATCTGTTGTTTGCTGACTTGTTAATGATCGCCATTCTAATTGGTGTGAGATGGTATCTCATTGTGGTTTTGATTTGCATTTCTCTAATGACCAGTGATTATGAGCTTTTTTCAGACATTTGTTGGCCACATAAATGTCTTCTTTAGAGAAGTGTCTGTTCATATCCTTTGGCTACTTTTGGATGAGGTTGTTTGTTTTTTTCTTGTAAATTTGTTTAAGTTATTTGTAAATTCTAGATATTAGCCCTTTGTCAGATGGATAGATTGTAAAAATTTTCTCCTATTTTGTATGTTGCCTGTTCATACTGATGATAGTTTCTTTTGCTATGCAGAAGCTCTTTAGTTTAATTGATCCCATTTGTCAATTTTGGCTTTTGTTACCATTGCTTGTGGTATTTTAGTCATGAGGTCTTTGCCCATGCCTATGTCCTGAATGGTATTGCCTAGGTTTTCTTCTAAGGTCTTTATGGTTTTAGGTCATATGTTTAAGTCTTTAATCCATCTTAAGTTAATTTTTGTTTCAGGTGTAAGGAAGGGGCCCAGTTTCAGTTTTCTGCATATGGCTAGCCAGTTTTCCCAACATCATTTGTTAAATAGGGAATCCTTTCCTCATTACCTGTTTTTGTCAGGTTTGTCAAAGATTGGATGGTTGTAGATGTGTGGCATTATTTCTGAGGCTTCTGTTCTGTTCCATTGGTCTATATACATGTTTTGGTACCAGTACCATGCTGTTTTGGTTACTGTTGCCTTGTAGTATAGTTTGAAATCAGGTAGCGTGATTCCGCCTGCCTTGTTCTTTTTGCTTAGGATTGTCTTGGCTATATGGGCTTTTTTTTGGTTTCATATGAAATTTAAAGTAGTTTTTTCTAATTCTGTGAAGAAAGTGAACAGTAGCTTGATTGGGGATAGCATTGAATCTATACATTATTTTGGGCAGTATGGCCCAATATCATTTTCATGATATTTGCCCTTTGACATTTCATGATATTGATTCTCATGATATTGATTCTATTGATTCATAATATTGATTCTGAGGCCCAATATCATTTTCATGATATTGGTTCTTCCTAGCCATGAGCACGGAATGTTTTTTCCATTTGTTTGTGTCCTGTCTTATTTCCTTGAGCAGTGGTTTGTAGTTCTCATTGAAGAGGTCCTTCACGTCCCTTGTCAGTTGTATTCCTAGGTATTTTATTATCTTTGTAGCAATTGTGAATAGGAATTCACTCATGATTTGGCTTGCCCAGAGAGATTCTTACTCAGATTCATAGGGAACATGTTCAGAGATATCCCTCACAGCATTGTTTACAACTATGAAGTATCTACCAATTAAATAAGGGTGATAAATAATCACTATGGATACTATGAAACAGTTAACCATAGTTTTAAAAAATCACAAATCCAGGCCAGGGGCAGTGGCTCACGCCTGTAATCCCAGCACTCTGGGAGACCAGGGCAGGTGGATCACCTGAGATTAGGAGTTTGGGACCAGCTTGGCCAACATGGCAAATCCCCATCTCTACTAAAAATACAAAAAATAAACCAGGTGTGGTGGCATGTGCCTGTAGTCCCAGCTATTTGGGAGGCTGAGGCAGGAGAATCGCTTGATCCCAGGCAACGGAGGTTGCAGTGAGCCGAGATCGTGTCACTGCACTCCAGACTGGGTGACAGAATGAGACTCCTTCTCAAAAAAAAAAAATTCATAAATCCATCTAAAAAATACACTATGAGTAAAAATTATTAGAAGTAAGCCCCATCCTTACCATATTATGATTTAAATAATTTGGAAAACATGAAATTTTTAGGCTATATGATAACATTTATTTTATATAAATATCCATATATCTAGGATCATCTATCAGACATGTGAGAATGAGTGTCTATAAAGGTGGGAGTGGGAGGAGTGAGGCAGAATAGGAGTAGGCCAGGAATGAGGAGGACCCTACAAATTTTGAAAGTGGGAATGCACCCTGAATTCTCTGCACCAGAGGCTCAAAGAAAATAGAGAAAATTGTGATGCAGAAGATAACTTAATGCCATTAGAATGTGTGTATAATTTAGGTTAGTAAAAATAAAAAATACTACATATGGATATATCAATTTTGTTTAAGATATATTATGAATGCACAGATCAAAAAAGTAACACAATGTTCACAACAATGTTATTTCTAAGTTGTGAGTGATTTTGATTTCTTTCTTTCTAGTTTTCAGATTTTTCACTTTCTACTGAAACCTCTGATTAATTTTATAATAAAAATAGACAGAAACTATTAGAGGAAAAATTCTGAAATAGCATGGAACTAGAAAAAACACCCAGTTTCAAATCCTAGCTCTCCTGCTTACTAGCTATATAATTAGAGACTTCACATTTTTTAAACCTCAGTTACTGCATCTAAAGAAAATGGTTGCAGTAATGCATTAAAAACATCTCAGGATTATTGTAAGGATTACCCAAGGTAACGCATGGGAGTACTTGTAACCCATAAAGTTAAAGGCATGCAGATCCCCTCCAAAAGTTAAATAAACTTTGAGACTGTATACACTTCAGAATCCATATTTTTGTTTTAGAGACATAATGATATAAAAATAACATATATGTCATCTCAAAAATGATCAAAGGAATGAGTCTGCAATCACATATTTCTTCAGTGAAATATTAATATTTGCACCAAGAGAACTAAGTAAATGATAGCCCTAGGTCAGTTCAGATTAAGGGAATGTTAACAGATTAGTTCAAGCTATGCCAGATTTTGTCACCAGGTAAATCACAAAACTACTTAATTTTCGGAACTTAGTATCAGATTTAGTATCAGATTTACAGATAAGGGATTCAGACTAATAGTCTTACTGGTATGTCTATGTGAAATTAAAATAGATTCACTCATAAATTTATCCTCTGTATTAGTCTGGTTTTACACTGCTGTAAAGAACTTCCTTGAGACTAGATAATTTATAAAGGAAAGAAGTTTAATTGACTTACCAGTATGGCTGGGTAGGCGTCGGGAAACTTACAATCATGGCGGATGCAAGGATAAGCATGCACCTTCTTCACAAGGTGGCAGGCAGAAGAGAAGTGCAAAGGAGGAACTTTCAAACACTTATAAAACTATCAAGTCTCATGAAAACTCACTCAATATCACAAGAATAGAATGGAGGAAATTGCCCCCATGATCTAATTATCTTCCTCCTTCAACACATGTGGATTACAGATCCCTCCTTCCATTATGAACCATCATGAGATTTGGGTGAGGACACAGTGCCAAACCGTATCACCTTCCCACAAATCTACTTAGCAGTGAACAAACACAGATGTTTCAAGAACATTGAGAATGGAGTTTATTCAGAATTGGAGATTGACAAATGTATTGGGCAGAAGTTAAGGCTGCGAAAACTGTGTTGGGTTATAAAGGAGGTTTAGTTGAATAGAGGCATGGGAACCTAGACAAGAAAGGCTTGAGGCCTTGAGATTGTGGTGAGGATCAAGATCAGGGCTTATTTGGGGTGAAGAGAAATAAGAAGATGTTGCTGAAGGGGACTTTTCAGAGTTCCAAGCCTTGGAGGGACATAAAAACCAAAGAAGTTTATTCTAGGCTTGCCACTCTAACCCATGTTCACAAGCTCCCCCAGTCATGCTTAATTGTGCATTTATTCTCCCAAAAGTGAATCCTGGCTCCTCTGTTGAGCAATGTTGTCAACTGTCACAGCTGCCAAGCCAACAGATGGTGTGGGCCTGTGTCACCAGCACTTTCTAAATGTAAAAATATAGTCATTTAGATGTTTTCTGTGTACACCCATTTCCTCATTAATCTTCTAACTGCAGCTGCAAATGGATAATTTCCATGTAAAACATAGTGGCATTCTGGCCACCTTCATTCACATACTTTCAGGCCACCTGCCCTGTCTTCAGTACTATAATAGAATTGAGGTGTGCAAAGAACATAAAATCTTTTTCTGATTATTTAGTAAAATCCATGTTTTATCTATCCATCTAGACTTAAACCTCTTTGAAGAGAAGGCCACTTTCTTTTAATTTTTTAAACTTGGATAACATAGGGCAGCTCTTAACACCTAAAAGTTAATGAATATTTCTTAAATTGATTTTAAATCAAATGTAATTTGTAAGAAGTGGCTCACAGCAAGAAAAAGAAAAAGCACACACACACATACACATAGTAAAAACAGAAGCAAACTGAATGACTCTACAAAGCATAAAGCCAAATATAAATGGTTATGAATTGTTCCCTGCTTTTGTTTTGTAATCACTACTAGAAAAAACAATTGAAAGTTATTAATTTGTCAGTTACCTCCCACCTCGAGGCTAGCATGAGTCACAAATTAGAATCTGTGCCAGTGATGCCTCCCTTCTCCAACCCATCTTAAAAGTTCCGGCCAGATGAATCTCCCTAAAGCACATATCCAATATCTCCAGCTTAAAACTGTAAAGGCTTTCTATTATCCACTGAAAATAATTCCAAAAATCCTGGGCCTGGCAATTTTTTCTTATCCATTCCCAAATCGCCCTTACAACATTATCTTATGTTACTCTTTTAGTTGAAACTTGGGCCCTATCAAAATAAATGCTTAAAAATATCCCTATCACCATGTACATGCATTGATACTTTCCATGCAGTTTGTCAACAAAAGACCTCATTTGTTTTCTCTCACTTTGGGGTTGTTTGCCTCGAGGAAATAACTGACATTGAGCAAGATAACTGAAGGATAAAATGGGAAAAGAATATTAAGCCAAAGATTGTACTTAAAGTAAACCACTGAAAATATTACTAAGTAGCTGTTAAAAACAGCCAATACATACGGTAGCATAAGGACATTCTGTTTGGGTATTTTGTACAGGTACTACAAGCTAAAACCAAACTACCACAATAACAGTTACAACACATAATTTTACAGCTCTTACTCTGCCCTTTGACAAGTGTTAGGGACTTACATTCCAAAACTTCTGCAATTCTTCAATTTGCTTACCCACAAAGGCACTTCAAATTAAACAACATCCAAACAAACTTAGTATCATTCCATGCACACGCATAAATTCCTGACTCTGAATTTTCTATTTCAGTTATTGAAATCACAATCCAATCAGTTGCTACAACCAGAAACTTTCAAGCTGTCTTTCACCATCCTCATTCAAAGATTTTGGGGGTGGAGGCTTTTTTATTGTACATTGACAAATTATTCATACATATATTTAAAATGTACAAAGTAATGTTATGTTTTTTTTTCGAGGTGGAGTCTTGCTCTGTCACCCAGGCTGGAGTTCAGTGGCGCAATCTCAGCTTGCTGCAGCCTCCATCTCCTGGGTTCAAGCGATTCTCCTGCCTCAGCCTCCCAAGTAGCTGGGATTATAGACATGCACCATCACTCCTGGCTAATTTGTGTATTTTCAGTAGAGACAGGATTTTACCATGTTGGCCAGGCTGGTCTTGAACTCCTGACCTCATGATCTGCCCACCTCAGCTTCCCAAAGTGCTGGGATTACAGGCATGAGCCACCACACCCGGCCATGATTTTTGAACACAATGTAAAATGATTAAATTAAACAGATTAACATCTCCATCACCTAAAATATTTAATATCTTTTGTATTCAGAACATTTGAAATTTTCTCTTACTGATTTTGAAATGTAAAGTACTCAATTATTAGCTATATTCACCACAGTGTGCAATAGATTTTTAAAAAATCAAATGTATTCCTTCTATGTAACTGACGCTTTGTACCCTTTGACTATCATCTCCCTATTCCTCCTACCCCCAAGCCTCTATAACCACCATTCTACTCTCTGCTTCTGTAAGTTCAATTGCTTTGGATTCCACATATAAGTGAGAACATGTGGTATTTGTCTTTCTGTGTTTGGCTTATTTCACTTAAGATGATATTCTCTGATTTCATCTGTGTTTTTGCACATAACAGAATTTCTTCCTTTTTAAAGGTTGAATAATATTTCATTCTACATATACTACACTTTAATCATTCATCCATTAGTGGACATTTACTTTGATTCTATAACTTGTCTATTGTGAATAGTGCTACAATGAACATGGGAATGCAAGCATCTCATCAACACACAGATTTCAAATCTTTTCGGTAAATACCCAGAAGTGGGATTGGTGGATCATATGGCAATTCCATTTTTAGCTTTTTGAGAAACTTCTACACTGTTTTTCACAATGGCTGCACTAATTTACATTCCCACCAACAGTGTACAAGGCTTCCCTTTTCTCCACACCCTCATCACCACTTGCTGTCTTTCACCATTTTGATAATAGTCATTCCAACTGTTTAAGGTGATATCTCATGGTGGTTTTAATTTGTATCTCCCTAATAATTACTGATGTTGAGCATGTTTTCTTGTATCTATTAGCCATTCATATGTCTTCTTTTGAAAATGTCTATTTAGGTCCCTTGCCCCTTTCTTAATCAGATCATTTGTTTTCTGTCTATATAGTTGCTTGAATTCCTTACATATTTTGGACATGAATTTCTTATGAGATGTACAGCTTGCAAATATTTTCTCCAAGTCTGTAGGTTCTCTCTTCATTCTGTGTTTTTCTTTGTTGTGCAGAAGCTTTTTTGCTTTGACGTAACTCATTTGTCAATTTTTGCTTTTGTTGCCTGCACTTAAGGGGTCAAATTTAAAAAGCATTGCCCAGACCAATATTGTGTGGTTTTACTCCATGTTTTCTTCTAGTTGTTTTACACTTTCAGAACTTTTGTTTAAATCGCTTACCTATTTTGCATCTTTCATGCATATGGAGTGAGATAAGGGTCTAATTTTATTCTTCTGTTTGTGAATATTCTGTTTTCCCAACACCACTTATTGAAGATATTGTCCTTTTGCCATTGTATATTCTTGTGACCTTTGTCAAAAATCAATTGACCATAGATGTGTGGATTTATCTCTGGGTGCTCTATTCTGTACCATTGGTCAATGTGCTAATTTTTATGCCAATACCGTACTGTTTGGGTTATTACCACTTCATAGTATAGTTTGAAATCAGATGGTATAATAACTTCAGGTTTGTTTTATTGTTTTGTTTTGTTGGTTTTTTTAAATTTTTTTGTTTTTGTTTTTGTTTTTGCTCATGATTATCTGGTTATTTGGGGGGCTTGGAGTTGTTTTGTGATTTTGAATCAATTTTAGGAATTTTTTTCCATGTGAAAAATGACACTGGAATTTTGGTAGGTGTTTCATTGAATCTATAGATCATGCTAGGTAATATGGATATTTTAACTTTATTAATTCTTTCATGCCATGAACACTGGATATTTTTCCATTTATTTGTGTCTTTAATTTCTTTCATTAAGGTTTTATTATTTTCTATGTACAGGTCTTGGTCACTTCCTTAAGTTAAATTTATTCCTAAATATTTTTTGTAGCTATCGTAAGTAGGATTGCTGTCTTGATTCTTTCTCAGAAAGTTTGTTGTGAGTGTAAAGAAATGCTACTAGTTTTTGCATGTTGATTTTTTACCTGCAGCTTTATTGAACTTTTTTATCAGTTCTAAGTTTTTTCTGAAATCTTTAGAGTTTTCTATATGTAACTTCATGTTATCAGCAAACAATGACATTTTTACTTCTATTCTTATTTAGATGCCTTTTTTTTTTCTCTTCCCTCATTTTTCTGGCAAGGTCTTCCAACTGTGTTGAATAGTAGTGATGAGAGTGGGTACTCCTGTCTTATTCTGAATCTTAGACGAGAGGGTTCCAATTTGTCATCATTAAGTATTAATATCATTTTAGCTTTGGGCTTATTATACATGGCCTTTATTGTGTTGAATTATATTCCTTATATACCTAATTTGTTAAGGTGTATTCATCATGAAAAGGTGTTTAATTTTGTCAACTGCTTTTTCTGCATCTAATGAGATGATCATATGATTTTTGTCTTTCTGTTAATATGGTGTATTGCATTTATTGATTTACAAATGTTGATCCATTCTGGCATTGCAGAAAAAAATCTCACTTGATCATGATGAATATCCTTTTAATGTGTTATTGAATTGGGTTTTCTAGTATTTTGTTGAGGATTTTTGCATCTGTTTACCAAGGATATTGGCCTGTAGTTTTCTTTTCTTGTGATTTTCTTATCTGGCTTTGGAATCAGAGTAATGCTAGCCTCATAAAAAGAGTTTGGAAGTATTTCCTCCTCTGATTTATTGCAAAAGTGTATGGAGTATTGGTATTAGATATTCTTTAAATGTTTGGTAGAATTCACCAGTGAAGCCATCAGGTCCTGTGCTTTTCTTTGATAGAAGATATTTTCAATCTCCTTGCTCACTATTAGCCTGTTCAAATTTTCTCTTTCTTCATGAATCCGTCTTAGTAGGTCATATGTGTCTAGGAATTTATCCATTTCTTCTAGATTATCCAGTTTGTTGAAATATAATTGTTCATAGTAGTCTCTCACGATCCTTTGTATTTCTGAGCTGTCAGTTGTAATGTCTTCTTCTTTCATTTCTGATTTTATTTATTTGAGTCTTCTCTTTTATTCCTTAGTCTAGCTAAAGGCTTATCAATTTTGTTTATCTTTTAAAAAGCTAACTTTTTTCATTAATCTTTGGTATTGTTTTTCTAGTCTCTATTTTATAATTTACTTCTGCTCTGATCTTTATTATTTATTTCCTTCTGTTAATATTGGGTATAGTTTGTTCTTTTTTTCTTTCCCTGAGTTCCTTGAGTGATGTTCAGTTGTATGTGTTTGTGATCATTTTTGTTTTTTGATGTAGATGCTATTGCTATAAACTTTCCTCTTAAAACTGCTTTTGCTGCATCTCATAAGCTGTGGTATATTGTGTTCCCAATTTTTTGTCTCAATAAATTTTTAAACTTTGCTTTTTAATTTCTTCATTTATCTATTGAATGTTCAAAAGCATATTGTTTAATTTCCTTATATCTGTGAATTTTCTAAAATTCCTCCTGTTACTGATTTCCAATTATATGCCATTGTAGTTGGAAAAGGTACTTTATATGATTTCCATTTTGTTAAATTTTCTAAGACTTGTATTCTGGCCTAACATATGATCTATCCTGGAGAGTGTTCACTGAATGCTTGGGAAGAATATGTATTCTGTTCTCTTGGGGGAAGACGCTCTGTAGATGTCTTTTAGGTCTATTTTATTGGTAAGTGACATTCAAATCCAATATTTTTTATTAATTTTATGTCTCAATGATTTTTTCATTATTAAAATGGTATATTGAAGTTCCTTATAATACAACTTATAAATTAAAAATAGATAGTAAGTCAATAGATTCACAAAGCAAATTGTTATTCTTATCCACATTTCCAAAACAAAGACACAAAAGCACCAAAAGAAAAAGTGATTGTGTTGAAAATGGGGAACACTTTGAGGATATAGGACAAATTTAAATTCTCAGAGTTTATATTGGTCTTGTTATTGTTATTGTTATTGCTGTTTTATTGCACTGAATTATATAAATGAGAAAATTAAACAATCCTTATGACAAATCTCTTTTGGAGTTTATTGAACATACTACTGCCTCTCAGCTACAGAGACCACATGTTTTTTATGCCAAGAACAACTACACATCATGTATAAAACTAAGGTCAAGTGTGCAGCAGATTTCAAGCAAATAATTATTCCCCAAAAGATAATTTTGCAGAGTTTTTTGAAGGAAATTGGTCTCAATTTGTTGTTTCTTTTCAACAAAAATGTTAAGCTACACATGTTTTTTAGTTCATTTTAAATTTATCTGAATAAAGCAATCCCTCCAACATATTTGCAACGCTTTGCAACATCAGATGTTGCTTCCAGCTGCAAAAAAGAAAAAAAAAATTATCCTTTATGCTCCCTTATGCTCTAAACAATTTAGAATGTTTGCATCTGTAGAAACAGTAGCTGCATGTGGAGTCCAGTACCCGAGAGGTGGTTGTTTCTATACACTATTAGACTATATCAAAGACAGCATTGTCAAGTACTTAATGATTGGCTTTTCATGTGGGGCCCAACATTCCAACAGAGCCTTTATTATTCATACCAATCTGGCTTTAGTTCATCTTCTAAAGACACTCTATATTAAATTTTCTTCATTATCATTACAGAACTAGATAAATAAGTGGCGCATCTGTTCATGAAGTGGTTTATTATGTTTGGATGAGGTTTGAGATGAATAGAAAAAATAACTATAGAGGAGACAAATGCACCAAGGTTTATGCCCACTGTGGAATTCAAGACTAGTTATGTTATCTCTGAAAATCCTTTGGTCTCTCCCTTCCACTGAATGGGGAATTATTAACGAATGATTTGGTACCATTTATCATGAAGAAGAATGCAAAGCAGATAGAAATCAAACCAAAACAAATGCACAGAAACCTGGCACGTGATAAGGGCCTAATGACGACCTCACATTGTTCCATTCAATTTCAAGCCCATCTCTCCAAAAGAAAACTTGAAGAACTGTAAATATTTTACCAACAATCCCATATCAGATATTTCTCACGCAAAACAAGGCTGTATAAATAAATCTGTTGATTAGGAATGTATCAACACATTACAGCTGTGCCATTCACATGGGGCTTACAACCAATCTTTTCTGTTACTATTAGGCTTACACCATTCATTTCAGAACTAGCGTAAGGCCTAGGCAGTCTGAAGAATCTATGCCAGCCCTGATCAGGTCTGCATTCAGGTATTTGTCTGCAACATACCTTGACTGTACTCCCAGTTTGCCATAGCTCAGTCATAAAATGTGCTACAAGTGGTTCATTTCTACTAATACCAAAATAATAGTGAAAACAGAAATAACATAATAATAATTACTCAAACTTTAATATAAAAATGAATCACCTGATAATCTTGTTAAAACGCAGATTCTGATTCACTAAGTCTGGGGTGGGGACTAAGATTGTATTTCTAACAAGCTCCCAATCTTGCTGATGTTTCTGGCATGTAGAAAATACCAGCATGGAAATCGACCTATGGTGTTTAATAATGCTAGCCACGTGTGACTTCTGAGCACTCAAACTGCAGCTACCCAAATGGAGATGTGCCCTAAGTATAAAATATATAACAGACATCAAATGCTTACTTCTCCCCCAAATACAATAAGTCATTAATATTTTGTATTGATTAAATGTGTAAAAGATTTTCATCTATGATGTTTAAATAAAATATATTATTTAAATTAATTTTACCTGTTTATATTTACTTTTTAAAATGTGGCAACTAGAAATTTTAAAATTATATATATGGCTTGCACATTTCCA
This sequence comes from Symphalangus syndactylus, assembly GCF_028878055.3. NCBI lineage: Eukaryota > Metazoa > Chordata > Mammalia > Primates > Hylobatidae > Symphalangus > Symphalangus syndactylus. The sequence goes on from NC_072429.2 coordinate 42,353,378, forward strand.
CAATGCTGAGATGAACAATTTGTGAGATTTTTTTTGTTTCTTTAACGTATATGTGTTAAACATTTTATACATCACCACACCTTATAAAATATCTCTTTGACATGCTGCCTGGAGGTGGAATAACTCTATTCTTGCCACCAATCAAGTAGATGAACCTATTAAAATGCTTTCAACAGCAATGAAATCAAACAGCATTAAGCTATAAGGAAAACTATTTGTTCAGGTAACAGTAAAATAAGACTGGCATACTTAATTTGGGACTCTGACTCTATTTCTTTTTAATTCTCGTAGTTAGATCCAATGCTCAGGCAAAGTGGCACATCGGCAACTGAAAAAAAAAAAAATCCGGAGAAAAAAGAGATAATATTTTCCTTGAGTCTCTGTTTTAAAAGCAAGGAAACTTTTCCAGAAACCATTAATAAACTTTATTTCCACCTCATTGTTTCAAACTGAGTCAGATCCTCAAACTTGAGCCAGTCCTTGTGAACTGAAAATTGACATGTTCTTATTACCTTAGACAGAGTTGCTTGTATCAATCACTGATAAAATAAATGGAATTAACAAAGTTCACTAGAACTAATCATGACACATCCCCAGAAAAGTGAAGTTGATCTTCCAAAATGCAAGGCTATCACCTGATGGGAAATAAATAGGGTGGAGGAGGATAGACTCAAGACCACAACAGTAGGTGAGAACCCTCTCCTGTTATATAGGATTATTATTTTGGGAAAAGTACACTTGATAATGGTAATTTTTTTCCAAATCAACAGGTCTTTTATTGCATCATTTAAATATCACAGTTAGTTCTTTGGAATCATGTGGCATCTTGTTTATGTAACCAGACAACTGTTACATCTTACTCAGCTTGCTGAACTGTCCCTTTTCCAGAGACATAGATGCCATCTAAAATTTTTCTGATACTCTTGTTTTTAGCTGTTGTGGCTTGCTGAATCAAAGCAGTTGAATTTGAAACAAGTTCAATGTCATTTCCTTCCAGGATTAAGTCATCTTTCTGGGCTTGAGATACTGAACAAGCAACACCTAGCCTCATCTGAACCCTGTGGAAATATATATATATATTTGAGATGGAGTTTTACTCTTGCTGCCCAGGCTGGAGTGTAATGGCGTGATCTCGGCTCACTGCAACCTCAGCCTCCTGGGTTCAAGTGATTCTCCTGCCTCAGCCATTCGAGTAGCTGGGATTACAGACGCCCATCAGCATGCCTGGCTAATTTTCTTGTAGTTTTAGTAGAGACGGGGTTTCACCATGTTGGCCAGGCTGGTCTTGAATTCCTGACCTCAGGCGATCCTCCCGCCTCGGCCTCCCAAAGTGCTGGGATTACAGGCGTGAGCCACCTCACCCAGCCTTATGCAAGAAATGTCTGATTTCAAATAGAGACCTATTCTCAGGGATAATGACATTGATGGGGATGTGAGCATACACAGACCTCATATTGTAATGGAAGTCCAGTGTAACACCTTTGATCATGTTCTGTATGTTACTACGAATAGCGCAAACGGTAGCCACTTTCTTTCTATTTCCCCCCTTTTGTCAACTTTGAGCCTCTTCTTTTCCTTTCCAAGGAGACTAAGTTCTACACTGATGTGACTGAAGTCTCTCTGCAGGTTTCCTCTGGGGCCCTTCACAAAAACTATGCATCCTTTCAGAGTGATGTCTACATTTTCTGAAATATCAACAGTCTGCCGAGAATGGTCTTCATTCTCACAGTAGATGCAAACACTGGTAAAAATTTTTATATAATAAATACATATATACATATATTTAAATTAGAACCCAGAATCCTATCACTTCATAATATGATATTGCTGACTCTCTCCAGACAGCTCTTCAGGCATGCACATATGCATAAATTGTGTAAACTGTATATACTTAACTGTAACCTTTTTTCCTATGCAATCTGCTGTAGAAATCTTTTCATTTAGATTTATATGACCATTTTTACCAACTAAAATACCCCATTGTAAGCAAATGCTTTAGTTTAGAACTTTCCAGTGAGCATGCCATGAATGGACTTCAGGTACATCTCAAGCTGTTAATCCACTCGGTCTTCAGTGTAGCCAGGTGAAGCCAGGGGCTTCCCAGCATATAGCTTTATTAGAGCAAGATTCTGATGGCCTTGCTCAATGATAAAATTTGTAAAGCATAGCCACTAATTTCCACCAGTTTTTGATGTTTCTGTTATTTTGAATTTTTCATTGTTAGAAGCAAATTACTATAAATATTATTAATCATATATTTTTTCCCAGTTGTTGGTTCTGGCAATAAAATTTTAGACACTTGTGTTTTCAGCAGGTTTTTTAAGGCTGCAAGAAATAGACATGCATAACACTCTTTAAGTATTATAACTTTATTGTTGAGACATATGAAGATGTAGAAAGATAGTGGTTACATTCCCATCAGCTGTTTATCAAGACCCTCATCAAGTTCATTTGATATCACTTGGAATAACAATTAGAAATAAGGTGATCTGCTCACTAGACTTGCTAATATTTGGACATCCTAAAGTGGAGTAATGTCAAACCAGTGCAGAGGAGGTTGGCTTCCCTAATATTCAGCTAACCTATGGATGGTTTGAGCCAGTACTTTTTCCATGGGTACCAGAGGTGTTTCCATTCAAATTTCCCAGGGGCGTGTGTGTGTGTGTGTGTGTGTTTACTTCCAAGGACATAAAAGAGAGGCAGAGAAGTGGGCAGGCAGTAGGCAGACAAAAAACACAGGCAGAAAAACAACATTTTCTGATGAAATTGGCTGAGCTTAAAATATTTTTAAAAGGTTAGAAACCTAAAACAACACTTTTCCAAAAATTCATATTATTAGTTCCATTTTACAAAGAAGGTGGAGGAGGCTCAAAGACTAACAAAAGCAGAAAGTGTTCAGAGTGATCTTTGACTCAAAATTCTACACTCTCTATTTGAAGCCAGCTTTATTATCCAGAAAGGAACTGGTAGTGATGCAGGACAAGCAAGACCCAAAATTGAGGCTTAGCCAGGGAGGGTTTTTGGCTCTGCCCAGGGGTTCTTGGCTTTGCCCAGTGAAGAATTCAAGGGTGAACTTTTATTGAAGCAGCAGTGTACAGCAGCCAGCAGAGGTACTGCTCCTTGCAGAGCAGGACTACCCCATAGGCAATGTGCCCTGAGTGGCAGCTCAAAGGCATGTCTGCATGCATATTTATATCTACTTTAAATTATATGCAGAAATTCCTAGGAAAAAAGTATCAACTTCAAGTTGTTTGGTCGTTATTATGGAAAAAGGCAGCAACTTCCAGATGTTGCCATGGCAATGGTAAATTAACGTGGCACACTGGTGGGGTTTGTCTTATGGAAAGCTGTTTCCCCCGCTGGACCTGTTTTAGCTCATTCTCTGTTTGGCCTGGTGTCTGAGCCCCGCCTCCAGAGTCAAGTAGCATGGGCTGCCCAGTTGCCATTTTCTAAATTCATGGAAAAAGTTCGTGTTGATTTGGGTGAAACTTGACCTTGATAGAAAAGAACAATTTGGCAAGTTCGTATTCAGTGAACTGCATGATGAAGGTGCCAGATCCACATTAGCATAGCACAATCACAAATGACCGTACAGTAGTCCTCCGTGAAAAATGGCTACATTAATGGTTGCTTACTGATCAGTCTAAGTTCTAGGATAAGATTTGCTAGGGACATCCCTGAGAGGCCTTGAGTTGCTCAGCACTAGTGCTATACAGTATGGATTTTATGTGGTGTTCATCATCGTCTTATACATTCAAATTATATAAAGGTTGCCAATAAGCAAACATAGAATCAGCTGGGTAAACTATATCTTGATATTAAATTCTGTAGAAATTGATAAGTAAGCTCTAAAGTTACAATGATTTATCAGAATGATTAAGGCCATAATTTTTATACCATTGATTTGAACCACACAGACACTGCTGCTGAAAGGAGCCAATCATGTATACCTTACCTGAAAAACAAAATTTTAAAACTTTGTAATAATGTTAAATATATTCATGTAAAAAATGGATCTGACATGGGCAAAACATGCAGAATACATATATGCACCAATAGTCATTTTATTACGAATACTTTGTTGGCTCCTTGTTTTCTGAATAAACAAAGTGGGCAAGGAGACTCTTTCTCCATAATTACACTTTTGAGATCACTTTATTCACCATATATTGCTTCAGATGCTATTATGTGCCAGGAAGACAAAAGAATGCAACACCGAGCAAGATGGATATCCCCCTACCTTCGAAGAGCCTGAAGTCTAGAAAGAGACAAACAATTACAATTGTTTATCTGACAATTACTAGACAGTGTAATAGGAACTCTGCTTGGAGAAGAGCAAGGCATGGTTGCTCCTAACCTACATTTTGGAGGAGCGACTTCTTATCTGATCTGACAAAACAGTTAGGTAAAGAATGGTAAGAATAAGAGAATATCCTGTGAAAAGGCCAGAAGTTCAGAGAAAAATATTCATTCAGGGAACTGCAAATATTCAGGCATGTCTAGAACATAAAGTCTAAGTGGGGAATGGTGTAAAAACCTCAAGAGGTTGAAGAAATAAGCTACAAGCACATCACAAACTCCAAAGCAATTAAATGATTTGGACATTATTCTGAGGGCAATTGAGAGCTAGTTTGCCAGATAAAATGTAGAAGGCCCAGCTAAATGTGAATTTCAAATAAACAACAAATAACTTTTTTTAGTATAAATATGTCTTAATTATTACTAAAAACATACTATTAAAAAATCATTGTTTATTTGAAATCCAAATAACTGGGTATTCTGTGTTTGTATTTACTTAATCTGACAACCTTCATAGGAAGCCACTAAAGGAGTTTAAGCAGAAGAGTTAAATGATATAATTTGAGCTTTAGAGAGATACCACTGGTTGTGATATAGAAAACAAATTCATTCATTTGTTCACCTATGATATCAATTTTTGAGCAGCCACCTTTTATTCTAGGCAAAGATTTAAGTAAGATACAAATCTGTAATTCCAAAAAAAACTTAGGGCAGTGTCTTTTGAGTAGCATCCTTCCTATTTTTGCCATATTTTCCCTTCCTGTATTGATACTTATGCTGTGGTGTGTAGACTGGTTAACTGTATAGCACATTGACTATGGAGCCAGAGAATCCAGATTCCGTCTCTGACTTCCTCTACTCATGAACTGTGCAAGATACTTAACCTCTTATGTCTCAGTCTCTTTATCTGGGAAGAAAGTAAATAATGTTTTCTGCAAATTGTAGGGATCAAATGAGTTAATGTATGTAAAGCCCTAGAACAGTGTCTGTCACAGAATAAACCTTATTAAAGCATCCATTCTTACTCTAAGTATTAACTTACATTTTCTTCAAGTAAAATTTTTTTAACCTAAATAAATTTACCTAAAAGCAAAATGTTGTATCATGATTACAAGTGGAAAATTAATTATTTCATTTGCCATGAACAGAAGTTCATAACATAAGTTCAACTTAAAAAAATACAATAATAACAACAAACAATCATGCTGGATTTATTATTTTACAAAATAACAATGAAACATATTTTTTAAATCTCACTGTTGCATTTTACAGAAGAGGAAATTGAGGCTCAGAAGAGAAGAGATTTTCCTCGGTCATAGTGACTTAAGCACGCAGCAGGGGAATGTATCTGTGGTCATTAATTCCTAATTCAGGGCTTTCTCCAATGTATCTATGGCTGTTCTATCAGAAAGCTTTAGCGTACGTACTTGCAGAGCTGTATAGCTTTGGACCTTTAATTTTTCTAAAAGTCCTGTAGTCGAGTATTACTGCCTGCACTACCATTTCTGAACCTTTCTTTATTGTTGCCTGTCATTCTTTTCACTGAGCTTTCTAAAGTTCCATCTCACTCAGCCCTTAAGAGGGGAGTAAAATTCTCACCTCACTGGAGTGGGAGCAGAGCTCTCTAGCTGCTGTTCCTGTGGGCGAGATGGACCTTCCCATTGAAGAAAGTTCAGAAGAAGCTTCTAGATACACACATACACACACGCATGCACACACACTTTTCTGCACCTATCAATACCTCTCTTTTAACATTAGATCCCTCCTCTTTTCGCTTCCATTGGCTCCTTTCTTTTTCACTCCCTCTTCTATTCTATTTTAGTTTTTCCTTGTTCTGAGCTCCCGGAGGCAGGCAAAGTAGGAAGTAAAATACATCAGCAGGCTTAATGCAAAGATAGACAAGTGTTGCAATTGCCAAAATCAAAATATTCACTCATGTACCACCTAAAATTACTCTGGTTGACATACATCGGAAAACTCTGCTGAAAAGAATCCTGTCCCCAGAATTCTAGGCAAACAAGGAGTGAAGAGCTGAAACCCCAGTCAGTCGTCTGACACCGAGAAAGCAGCACCTCTCCAAGTAGACATGGTGATAACCAAGGACAAACTTTTTATTTTTCTATGGCAGGCCTTTTTACATGTAGTGATGATTTATAAGCTTTCAAAATAAACGATGCCCTAATAATGCAAGTACACACAACTAGCACCATTCAGTGTCCTGTATTTATGTGCTAGATTTTACAAGTCAAGGCAGTCCTCATAAGGATTTTGATAAAGAAATGTAATTCATACCTGGATGGCTGCAACAAGCATTTAAAATACAAAATCCATTTAGAACCGATTAGCTTTAGAATATTAGTTATGTAATGTGCCACAATGGCAGATATTAGACAGAACGTTTTTCTCTTCCCTTTGAAACAGTTTATCAATCACACTTGCTCCTGACAAGCCCTTAGGAGGAAAGCATTTATCAGAATGTAGTATAAAACTCAAAAAATAAAAGCTGAAACTAGTGTTTATAAGGAGAATACAGGACGATTGCAAAGACTTGAGAAAAGACTGTTTAGTCCCAAAGTCACTTCAGGCAAGAGGCGAAGTCAAGCTTGCAGAGATGTATTGGTAGTGCTCTGGAGTAGAGGAAGAAATCTGTTAGGGGATTCTTAAAATGTAATGTGCAGAGTTGAGAGAGTTGTACAATACAGTGAGTAATATTAGCTTTCAACAAGCAATGTGAAATGTATAGATAATATGGTGCTATTCGAATTTGCAAATGTCACAGAATTCATAATACTCAGTGGAGTTGAACAAGCAATAAAAGCCTTGTATGAGGAATGATAATACTTATAACTTGCACAATGTTGTGCTATTCTTCTTGAAGATGGGAACTGAAGAGTATCTTGTAATTAGAGCAGCGATCTAGAAGTTCTCAACTCCAGTTTTCTTTTGAGAAGTCCCTTAATTTCTTTCAGGCCTCTATTCCACTTTTGGAAAAATAGCTTCCAGGTGTATCCTCCAGAGGCCTAAAAGTAAAGGTTCTCAATGCTTGCAGCAAATTAGAATTACATGGGAAATTATAAAAAAGAATTAGTAAATAGCACCCAAAATTAACTAAGACTTGTGGATACTAGGACCCAAACATTTTTTGTTGTTGTTGAATTTAAATATCTCAAATGATTCTAATGTCCAATTAGGGTTAAGAGCCATTGGCTGAGAATAGTAGTTCTCAAAATATGCTGAATATTGGGAAGTTTTAAAAATCCAAATGCTCATGTCACACAATATCCATTAAATCAGAATTTCTGGGGATAGACCCCAATGCCAGTAATTTATAAATCTTCCCAAATGATTCCCAAGTGTAGCCAACTTAGTGGGCCATTGGTCTATATTATTTTATCTCAAACTTTAATGTGTATATGGATGGTTTGGGGGATCTTATTAAAATGTAGATTCTTATTCAGTACATGGGGCCTGATAACTCTTAATTTCACAGCAAACTCTTAGTTGATGCAGCTGTTGCTGGTCCATGCACTGCATTTGATGTAACAAAGAAGTCTCGAAGAATTAAATGCAAACTCCTGACATAAGAATTCAAAGCCCTCCATATTCATCAGGAACTTTATGTACAGTGCTTTGGGCTAAGACCCAAAAGTCCTTAAATGGCACATTCTCCTCCTCACAAGATCCATAAATGTTTTATTTCAGTACTATTTCCCAACCCTCCTGTTAGAAAATACAAAAAAAAAAAAAAAAGGGGGAAATGGAAAATGAATGCCGCAACAGCTATTTGAAAAGAGCATTTGGTGTCATGTCATGCTGGATCCTTTTTACCTTCAGTAGGGATGGATGGCACCAGGTTCAAGAGGCCAAAGAGGAGATCTGGAGCCAGTGAATGAAACAGAGTTTTATTTGTGGGTACTTACTTGCCAGGGTAGTCCAGTGGCAGTGGGCTGGACAGGAGAACCGCAACAGCTTGTAAAAAGCATGCTGTTTATATAGCACTTTTACTTACCGCCCTCCCATAGCACCATAACAACCTCGATGTGGCAACACTCATTTCTTTTCTTTTTTTTTTTTTTTTTTTTTTTTTTTTTGAGAGGGAGTCTCGCACTATCGCCCAGGCTGGAGTGCAGTGGCACGATCTCGGCTCACCACAAGCTCTGCCTCCTGGGTTCACGCCATTCTCCTGCCTCAGCCTCCCAGCTAGCTGGGACTACAGGCGCCCGCCACCACGCCCGGCTAATTTTTTGTATTTTTAGTAGAGACGGGGTTTCACCGTGTTAGCCAGGATGATCTTGATCTTCTGACCTTGTGATCTGCCCGCCTCGGCCTCCCAAAGTGCTGGGATTACAGGCGTGAGCCACCGCGCCCTGCCGGCAACCCTCATTTCTCAAGTTAAGTTATTACTGTCAGGTGTATCTGGTACACAGGGTATGCTTAAGTTACGTTATTGCTCTCAGATGCATCTGCCATACAAGATCATTCTCAGGATATGCTTAGGTTAAGTTATTGCTGTCAGGTGCATCTACCATACATCTAGTCATACCTCCTGCCTGGATTCATACACTTCCTGGAGATAAATAGCAAAATATTTGTGTTAATACAATAGAGAAGCTGTGTATAACCCAGTCTTAAGACTTGAGGCCCAAGAGCTGCAGACTGCAGGAACCACTCTATGACTCCCCCATTATAAATGGCCTGAGTGTCAGATGGAGATTAGAAGCTGTCCCAACTTATATGTTGCAGTAATAACAGAATTGGGTGTCAGAAAAATCCTTAAAATGTATAACCATGGCAGGAAGTGTCCGAAAACACCCAGACCATCAAGATTTTTAATAGATGTTTGTTATATCTGCCTCCCTCCTTTTAACTTTTACAGTGATCACCTTTGCGTAGAATTTTTAAGATAACCCAAGTCTAGCACATTAATTTCCTAACTGGCCTTTTCATCTTGTGTCTCTTTTCTCATTCATTTCATTCTCCAAGTTGCTATGCAAATAATTTTTAGTAAAACACAGCTTTAATTATTATGCCACATTTTAAAAAATTATCAATAGTCCCTATTGCCAATAAGGTAAAAGTAGTTGGATTACTCCAGTGGAGGAAACTCTGATGAACTCAAAAGCATGTTCCAAGAGAAGAGAGTCAGCTATTGAGCTTCCATTGTGCAGAGGACTCAATGTTGAACTGAAACTATATCAGCCTCTGAGAGTCCTAGAATCTATGACACCTCAGTTGTGACAACCATGATGAGTGCCCAGATTCTGGTTTCTAATATTATTATTCAGTAAAAGGAAGCAGAACTCCTCGAAGAAATGGCTGATTATTAGGGCTGGCCAGGAAAAAATACAAGATGAGCCTGTAGTATCTAGTAATTTCTAAAAGTAAGGAAGTACTCAAAAATCAAAAGGTTAGGGGATTGTCAAGGGATGCAAGTTCTGACCTGAAAAAGCTCCCAATGGCCAAAGGTAGAACAATTGAGCGACAAAATAAATAACAAATGTAGTAGTGAATTATAACACAAAGTATGAAATAAATATACATGAGTCTATGCTTATATAAATAAATTAACAGATAGATAATAGATAGAGGTGGGAAGAGACAAATCTCCCTACAGAAGAATTCCAAATAATTTATGTATTTACACCAGAAGGTGAAGTTTAGTTCTCCACTCTCCTCTTTGAGTGTAGGTTGGGCAGAGTGACTTGCTTCCAAAGAATAGCATATGAAAGAGGGAAAAAGCAACTTTGTAGTGCAGAATATGGTAAACATTACCCTCATCATCTAATCAAGGTTAACGTCACCAAACATAGGTCATGTTCACATGTTCATGGCGTGTACTCTGATATGATATAATGAGGACACTTTTGTGGTCTTCTCAGAAATCCATAACCCTAGACTAATGATGAGAAACATATTAGATGAACACAAGTTGAGAGAAATTGTACAAAATATCTGACAGTACTCCCTAAATGATGAAAGTTCTGAATAATGAGGAAAGACTAAAAAAATTTCACAGACCAGAGGAGATTAAGAAGGCATGACCACCAAATATACATGGTATCTTGGTTATGAACCTAGAACAACAACAAAAACAAAAACAAAAACAACTATAAATATTAGTGGGAAAACTTTGAAATCTGAATAGTGTGTAAAATTTCATTAATAGCAATGTAACATTGTTGGTTATTAATTGTAACAAATGTATAGTTAATGTAAGATATTAATATTGGAGAGAGCAAGTTGAGGGGTAAATGAGAACTCTCTGTACTGTCTTTGAAACTTTTCTTTAAGTCTAAACCTACTTTAAATAAAAATTTTATTTTAAAAAATACCAGCCGTCTAAGACTCTTCTCTCATCCCATTAATTACCTACTTTCCTACCCTGGGTATGACTCTAAGGCAGCTAATAAATATGGAAGCAAATGGAACAAAACATAGAACAAGATTTGCAGCTACACAGAGCCTGGTGCATAGAAACCACTCAAATTTCTATTGAAGAAAGAAATAAAATTGAAGACCATACAAAGGATTGTGAAAAAAGGTGTAAAAATCGAATGAACACCTAACCTTAAACTGATGTCTTTTGTGTCCTGACAGAGAAGATAAGATATATTTAAAAAAATAAAATAAAAAGCTACAATACAAAGAGAAAGTGAGTTGTGCCATCAGTTCTCTGTGAAAGTTTGGAAACATTTATTCAAACTGGATGTTGACATTCATTATTTTAATACAGCTTCACAAGAGTACCTGGACAGCTATGAGTATTTCCATTTCATAGCTGAAGAGACTCAGACACAGGAAGGCTAAGTGCTTTGCTTGACGTGTCCTTGTGTCCTTGAACAAGGATTTCAACAAACTACAGTGAAAGTGAATTTGTCCTAGGCCCATATCTCACTTATGTAACTAAATGACATAAAATCTCCCATTTCTAACACCTAAGAATTGATTAATTAACAAGTGTAGAAGCCACCAGATTGTGTTGATCTAAATGACAATGAGCAGGATATATGAGGTAAACCAGTCAGCAGAGTGTTAAACCAATCCAGCTTTTGAAGTTTAGGAATTCATAAACAATGTGCATACATGTGAACATGATTCCCCAACACGGCAATCTAAATACTCATGACCAACTGTTGAGCCAAAATTCTAATCCTTCTTTAGACCACAACTCAAATTCAAACATTAATTATGTATCTTCTTTTCCATCTAGCATCTCTCTGACAGGCTGCCCTGTACTCTCATAGGTATGATTTGCCTTCTTTGTGGAGAAGAAGAAGGGCTGTGAATGGATGAAAGAAAAGCCACCTTTTCTATGGTAAATGTTAATTCTCTAGCCCTGCTGGTCTGCAAACTAGCACCTCATCTCCACATTATACGTGTGCATCTCCAGAAGCGACAAACCTGGTCAAGGACTTGCAGAAATGATGTCAAGAAAAGGGGGCCATATGCAATTATGGTCACCAACCTTGAAAACTCTTCAGGTTAACTGGAAGTCTAGCTTAACTCGTTTAAAACAAAACAAAACAAAATAAATAAAACTATTTTGAGAATAGGTGCACTTCCTCTATAAAAGGGTCCTGGTCTTTAAATTTAACAATTGTCTGTTTTTTCTTAGGTCTTTTTCTTCTCTCTGAGTTAAACTGTTTTGCTTTTGTTATAATAATTGTCTAGATTCCCATATTATCATCATCATCATTATCACATTCAATAATTGCAAACTTTTATCAAGTTTTTGCTAAATGATGTGCAAGATGCTGTACTGAGCAGTGAATTTTCTCCTTCAGTCTTAAAAAAAAAAAATGGTCCTATAGGACAGGTACTATTGTATTAACTTTGTTTTACGGATGGATAAATCGAGACTGCTACTAGGGAATGGCAGGACTCTGATATAAAGCCTGATTCAGAGCCCATGCTCTAACCACTTGTATAATGTGCTTTCAGAGTTTAGGAGAAAAATTGTATGTTCAGTTCCCCACCTTGGCTAGGTTAGATTAGATTTCCTCTTAGGGCCTTTCTAACTTTGATAATAAAATATAAGCTCCATGAGGACATAGTTTTGTCCTTTTAAAATTTCTTTTCAGTGCTGTGTCCACAGTGCTGGAAAAATATTTGGCACAGAATAGGCATGCAATATCATTTTATTGAATGAATGCTTGATAACATACTGTGTACACAGTAGAATATATTGGAAAAGACTGAAGCTTGGAGTCAGGAAAACTTACAGTTAAGGAGTGAATTGCTTGTATGTGAAATAGATAACATCCCTGAACCAGGAAAATGAGCATAGCAATTCCTTTCTTATGGGCAGTTCTTCAAGACAAATGAAAAAACGTAAGCAAAACATCACAGAGCTGGAACATTGTATGGGTTCTTACTATTGTTGCATGTCATCAGAAGTTTTCTTGCATTACCTGTTTCTCTCCTTTCTCACTAGGTTTCTTATTAGAAACCATGTATGTATATTTGAATTTATTCCTTGATCAAGCCTGGCTTACTCAATTATTGGTCAAACTTCATCTATGAATATTTTAGAGACACTTTTGGATTCTAGTTTCATAAACAAAAATACTATCACCAGAATCACCAATGGAATCTGTCTGAATACAGATCATAAGTCAGTGCAATGACTTTGACAGGTGGAGAGAAAAGATGGGTCAACTTTCATTTTAGATAACAGGGACACATGCATTCATGGGAAACAGAAGTCATTGGATTGGAGGAAATAGATATTGCAACAAAATAGGCTATTATGGTGGACAACATCTACCTACTGTAAAGTACCTGAGAGAATGGGCTCCTTATTTTTATTCCTCAAAAATGAAGCAACATGTGCCAGTTGGAGTTCTCAGTAGAAATGTGACTGTGTGTATGTGTATCTGTTCCAATTCAAGTTTTTGATAAATGAAGAAAAACAGTTTCAGTACAGATCACAAAACGAGCATCCTCAGAGGAGGGAAAAGAAAGCTGAGGTTTTCCCAAGCATCTTATTTATTGCCAAGCACATCCAAAACTGTTTGCTTTCTCCTGCTTCATGAATTTTCTGTGTTCTTCTCAGCACCGGCCCAGTAGATCTGGAAACCAATTTCCCCTTGGTCAGGAGCTGGCACTTCAGTTGATCAGTGCAATCCAGGCTGCCCATGACCAGTCTACTCTCAACAGATGTTGCAAAAGATTGTCCGGATTTGCCATTCTTTTCCTGGCAGCTTTCCTGGTTTTTTTGTTTTGTTTTGTTTTATTTTTTTTTTCTTTTGAAGTCTGATGTTTCCTTGCAGTACACAGTGTCCGTCTAAGGAGGAGATATGTTACAGAGAGCTATTTTTCTAAGCTGATTCTCCAATACCATTTGCTGATTAAATCCCAGGATGTTCACTGTACAGGCTTTGCACAAAAAGGAGGAACCAGGATGTATTCAAAATAAACTATCATCTAAGAATTGGAAATTATGTGTTTACTTTCTATAAAAAAAATTGTGAAAGCATTTTATTTTACAGCCAAAGCTGATCTGCGATGATATGCAAAAGAGAACACAAAACATTTTTTTTTTTTTTTGAGATGGAGTTTCACTCTTGTTGCCCAGGCTGTGTGCAATTGCGTGATCTTGGCTCACTGCAACCTCCACCTCCCGAGTTCAAGCGATTCTCCTGCCTCAGCCTCCCGAGTAGCTAGGATTACAGGCATGTGCCATCATTTCTGGCTAATTTTGTATTTTTAGTAGAGACAAGCTTTCTCCATGTTGGTCAGGCTGGACTCGAACTCCTGACCTCAGGTGTTCCGCCTGCCTTGGCCTCCCAAAGTGCTGCGATTACAGGCGTGAGTCACCGTGTCTGGCCAACATAATTTTTATATGGCTAAAAATACTGAAATTGTTCTAAACTACCTTTAAAGGTAATTTTGGAAGCCCAGAAAACATACTGGATATGCTGTGTATTATTAAAAAAAAAAACATGGCAGATGACACCACTTTGTCTAAACACTAATTATTTGTCCTATTTCTATATCACCTTTCTTTTCCATTAGCTTAAATAATAGGTTTCTTTTCCAATTGCTTAAATGACAGGTTTAGAAATGACAATATATACTTTCTCTGGAAAACATAGAATGGAGAACATTTTCTACAGATGTTCTATTTCCACCTGTAAGCATTTTCATAGATACAAGCCAATTTTTGGAAAACATCGAGAAACAATGTCTTTACCATTTCACAGACTAGTCAATAATTTCAGTTTCAATGAACAGGAGGTTGATTTGTGTTATCTTAAGGGAGAAGAGTTTATTGTAAGGATAGCCAGGGACTGGAGCAGAAGAGTGAGGGGGTCCAGATCTGAGCCAGCTTGAGGGACTGCCTGCTCTCCTGTATACCCCTCAGGTGCTCCGCAGCCTCTGTGATAGCTCTGCTTCTCTCTGCATGACTCCTCCATTTTCTCCCTTTACTGGCTTCCTCCTCTCTTCCCTATCCTGGATCCAAATTATATATGGATTAATCTTACGCATATTCATCTCTAAATGCTTCTCACACACAGAAAGAAGTGAGCATAAGATGGGTATCTTGAAACTGTTGTTCTCTCAATCAGTTTCAGTTTCCAGGTGCCTCACATACTGTGATTATCTCACTGCATTGAGTGTAATTCTAGTATTTAAAGACACACATTTTCAATAAAACACGGCAAGCCAACTAACTACTTCCTCTGGTACTTTGCTGAGGAAACAATAATCTTTCCCAAAGCTATTGAAAAATCACACTATGTTTGAATTTTTCAGGGCACAGTATGCTGGTCCCCAAAGTGGCACCTCTGTAAGGGATTATTAAGGGCAAATTTGATTTCCTGTAACACCAACTGCCTTTGGGGACCATCCTTCAAATACACAGCTCCACTGTGCATTTTTTAGGTCTTCTTAAAATTTTTGGCTCTGGCACACCCATAGCATCTTTTTGCTTCCATATCACATCTCATCTTCACAGTTTCTCAATTCTAAATTCTGGAGGAGAATCTAATTGGCTTGCCTCCATTTTTATTCCAGAAAATAGATAATAGTTTACTGACTAGATATAGATTGCTTGGCCATAGATCAACTGTTTATTCCAATTTAGTTTTCTGGGGGTGTAGAAGAGAGGAGTGGTTATGACCACCTAAGATCAGGAATTGTAGACTACGGCATTTTCTTTCTTTTTTCTTTTTTTCAGTGAATTGGACTTTATCTAGCTTCTTATTGCTGCTGTAAAAATTATCACAAATTGATTGGCTTAAAGCAGGAAAAATTTACTACTATACAATGTTGGAGAACAGAAGTCCAAAATTAATCTCTCTAGGCTAAAGTCATTAAGACTTCAGGGCTAGTCTCTTCTGGAGTCTCCAGGGGACAATCCATCTCTTTTCTTTTCTAGCTTCTAGAGGCCACTTTGATTTCTTAGGTCATCTCATCTTTCTCCATCTTCAAAGCCAGTAGCTTTGCATCTTCAAATCTCTCCCTGCTTTCGTAACAACAATGGCTTTTCTACCTCCCTTTTACCTCTGACCATTCTACCTCCCTTTTATAAAAGCCCTTGTGATTACATTGCACCATTCAAAAATCCAAAATACTTTCCCCATCTCGAGATCCTTATTCTCATATGCAAAGTTGCTTTTGTCATTTAAAGTTACGTATTCACATGTTCTCCGAATTAGGAGGTAGATATCTTTATGGAGTTATTATTTTGCCCATCAAACTGACCAATAACATATGTGCTTAAGTTATGGCAATGGTATTAATCCATACACCAAGGCTCCTAAAAAGACCAACTTTCCCTTTTTACTCAAGACTGTACCAGTTTTATCACCAAAGTCCAGTGTGTTTCTGTACCTCCTGTTCTAGTCAAATTGGGATGGTTAGACTAAGGCATGTTCCATAAAAGCCTGTATGGAAGGCACATGTGATATCAACCACAATATTTCAGTTTTTAAAAGTTTTTAGTATACCACCAATATACTTAGGATCACCTTGAAAGGCAGGTATTTATTTTTTAGAAAGGTAAGCAGCTCAAATTGTCATGTTCAATGGTTTCATGCCTTTGGCTTCAAAGTGGAAAAAGAAGCTCAGGAAAAGAGTAAAGCGGACTTCATGTTTAAGTGCAAGTTTATTCATAAAATAATTACTTTCAAACAGATATGAATTAGATGCTTTGGGAAATTGGGACTATGAATATATGACTCTTAGCTGGGAAGAATTTACATGGGAAGTAATGATTGTGCTAGATTTTGAAAATAAGTGGAAATCATTCTGAAGAAGTTACAGGAAAAGGAGATTTCAGGCTAAGGCAGTATTGAGAATAGTTAATACTGAAGCAGTGAGTGGGTAAAAGAGGGTTAAGTGAAATGAGTTTGGGTTAAAGGACATAAAATTTTGAAAGCCAGAAAAGACAAGGTGTGTATGTCTTATTAAACAAGTCATGGGAAGTCAAGAGCAGAGAACTGGTGAGATCAGAGCATGCTCCATGGTGATAAACCTGGAAGGAATAAGAAAGACAAGCTTGCAAGTGCAGAAACCAGAGGTGGACAAACAAGTTAAGGCCCTGTTACAATTTTACTTCTGGATTAGTCCGTTCTCATGCTGCTATAATGACACACCCAAGACTGGGTAATTTATAAATAAAAGAGGTTTAATCAGCTCACAGTTCTACAGGCTATACAGGCTTCTGCTTCTAGGGAGGCCTCAGGAAACATACAATCATGGTGGAAGGCAAGGGGTAGCAGGCACGTTTTCATGTGGCGGAGGAAGAGAGAGAGTGAACGGAGAAGTGTTACACACTTTCAAATAACCAGATCTCATGAGAACTGTATCATGAGACGGCCTAGGCAGATGATGCTGAATCATTAGAAACCATCCCCATGATCCAGTCACCTCCCACCAGGGCCCACCTCCAACACTGGGAATTACAATTCAACATGAGATTTGGGTGGGGACATAGAGCCAAACCATACCACTTTCTAAGCAATCTATCCAAAAGAAACACAAGCACAACTATACAAAAATATTTACCACAAAATGGTAAAATCTCTTAAATGTCTATTAACAGGGGAATTTTTAGCTATATAATTTTTCATCTGTGCAACAGAATGCCATATGGCTATTTAAAAGAATGAGGTATTTTTATATAAGAACAGACATATCTAATATCTTCCTAAGTAATAAGAAGAAAGTTGCAAACAAAGTTTATAGTGTCATCACAGTTATATTAAAAAACAATAAAGGATACTATTGTGTAGAGTGAGGATAGAGTTTGAAGCTCTGGAGTTAAACAGGCAAGGTCAGCATTCTGGTTTAGCTACTTATTAGATAGTATAACAAGGGTGATAAGAGTACTGTATACACTTTACAGAGATTTCACAAAAAACTTATTTGAAATTCTTAACAAATTGCTGCTTATATTAATTTTTACATAAATATTAGTTAATATTTTGATATGATAGAGATATTGCTATTTACATGTTATATTGACAGATAATGGTACATATATTTTATGGGCATAGCAAAATCAGAAAATAAACATTGCTAATAATTACAACAGTTGAGCAGGGAGATTGATGGAAAGGAAATGTTCCATTTTTACTTTGTGAATTTTTGTTTGATTTGAATTTGTTTTCAATGAAAAGCATCCATTACGCTTTAATTAAAAAGGAGTTGAATACTGTTTTGGAGAAAATAGGTTATATGATCTAAACTTGAACTTTACTGGAAGAGAAAAGTGATAGATAAGAGAAATATCGGTAAAGCTGACTCATGAGAAAACACTTGTCCACTGGCTGGACACAAGGACAAAGAAGAGGAAGAAATGAAAGTTGGCATGGATAGTTGGAATCTTGATGACTAAACAGTTCATACTTCTAACAGCAAAAAAGGAGGAAGAGTTTGGAAGCAAAGGCACATCAGTTTTGTACTTTAGTGATTGATGATAATGTATTAATTACGTAGCCATTTCATTCTCTTTGACTGAATTTGACACAATTTTCACTCCTTAACTGATGAGAAATCTGGAGTAGAAGAGGGAATAGTTACTAAGGTTAGTCTTTCATACTATGAATCTTTTGTTTTCCTGTAAGTATTTTAAAGAGCCTAAAATCTGATCTTGACTAAGTACAAATTATTCTTTAATTTCAAAGCTTTTAAGTTGTCATATAGGTCATCTTGATTCATATCCTTGGTTCTATTAACTGAAGATGATTTTTCAAGCCCCAAATATTGAGAGTGGTTTCTGCGTTCATCAAGTCAACATGTCATCAAATGTCTAGATGTTTAAAAGAAGATCCTGTCAATTAGCCAGATGTTTCTAACCACTCAGTATTTGGCATTGTGTGTACAGCTGGTTCCAGAAACATCTAATTGATTGATAGAGCTTTTCTACTTTACATCCACATGCTGAGGATCAGATAAAGACATCTACCTTCACTTTAACATCTTTACTAGTTCAATACATATAATCAAACAAATAAGAGCTAAAGTTTCCAATTAAACAATGTAAGGCTGATTGTAAGTAATCACAAATGCTACCTGAAGCCTGTTAACTAAAATCAGATCTAGTGAATAGATTCTTCTAGACATATACAAATAAGGAATCTAATTATCATGGTTTTTTATATTGCTGTCATTATAGTTTTACCTTCTGCAAGTCCACATTCAGAATCTGAATCTCTTACTTATGAAGTCATCTCTTGGCATTTCAAGTGGTAGTAACAATTTCGGCAACCATTTTAGGCTCCAGAATCTGGAGCCTAAATGTGTTCATGCAATATCAGAGCTCCATAGATAATCTAATAATGCCATGAGGCTTTGCATAGGCAAGCTGATTTGTTGAGAAAGATATTAATGTTCAAGAATTATTAGATCATCCATAAATTATTTCAAAATGTGTCCAGCATATACTTTGTACATAGCTATAATGTAATGTGCTATAGGTATGGTGCTATTGTTGGTGCACTAGAGAAAACTACAAGTTGAGCTATGAGGCTCTATCCCTTCCACTGCTGTGGATTATAATGCAGTTGACCTACGGAGCTGTAGTTCTATATACTGAAGCCAATTACATGTTTGAGCTGTGAAACCTAGACCTTACAATGAAGTAGATTAGCATACAGTTGACATATAGAGCGGCAATCCTTACACTAGAGTAGATTACAATTCAGCTGACCTATTGAGCTAGTTCTTACAGTGTAGTACATTACAATGAAGGTAAAAGAATTAGACATTATATGAGAAAATGTAAGCAAGGCTTGTAAATGTATAGTATGATTCATGTTTAAGAACTGAACAACCTGTAATTCCAGCACTTTGGGAGGCCGAAGTGGGCAGATCACGAGGTCAAGAGATCGAGACCATCCTGGCCAACATGGTGAAACCCCATCTCTACCAAAAATACAAAAATTAGCTGGATATGGTGGCGCGTGCCTGTAGTCCCAGCTACTCAGGAGACTGAGGCAGGACAATCGCTGGAACCCAGGAGGCGGAGGTTGCAGTGAGCCGAGATCATGCCACTGCACTCGAGCCTGGCGACAGAATGAAACTCAGTCAAAAAAAAAAAAAAAAAAAAAGAGAAAGAAAAAAGAACTAAAGAACTGAACAAATACCAAGTCAGTTGGAATTCTATCAACTCAGATTGGAAAGGTGGAAAGGTGGGAGGAGAGATTAAGATTGAATGAGTGGCAAGGCAAGGACAAAAAACCAAACACCACATGTTCTCACTCGTAGGTGGGAATTTAACAATGAAAACACTTGGACACAGGAAGAGGAACATCACACACCGGGGCCTGTTGTGTGGTGGGGGGAGGGGGATGGGATAGCATTAGGAGATATACCTAATGTAAATGACGAGTTAATGGGTGCAGCACACCAACATGGCACATGTACACATATGTAACAAACCTGCACGTTCTGCACATGTACCCTGGAGCTTAAAGTATAATAAAAAATATAAAAAATAAAAAACTAAAAATAAATAAATAAAAGAAGAAAAGGCTTTTAGAAGATGAACTACTACCTAAATCTCAAGGGAGGTTTTCACTTCTCTCTTCTGGCTGTGGTATATATGGAACACTAGGAATGGAATTATTGTATAGAAGAAGAAATTCTAGGTGCCCTGCTCATGGTTCACCCACACACTGCACACTTATTGATAAATCAAAAAACACAGAGTATGCACAGTAACCCCTGTTCTCTACGTACTTTCACTCCACTGCTATTCTTGGGTTCCTAGATTTCAGTTTCTCAGTGTTTAAAGTTTGAAACTAATTTTTGCCAATATAACGTTGGTCTCTCTTTAGATGTTTATTGCTATAACTGTCTTAGATAGTTCAGCCTTAATAGGACAACCACAAGAACCATTGCACTAGTAAGTTCAAATAATGGAGGGTCACCGCTGCTTCAGTGTTCTGACCTGTGGGAGGGCTAGTGTTAGCATTAAATTTAAATTCTTGTGGGCACTACCTGCAGTTACAATAAAGTCAGCCTCTAGAAAGCAGGAGCATCTGAATAAACTTAAGTTTAATTCATCCCTGGAGATCTGGGCTGCCTGGTCTAGTCACACCAGCAAAATTGGGAGCAGCTAAAAGAGCACTGAGCCAACACCCTCCTCATACTGGGCACAGTAGGGAAGACAGATTATTAGCAGCATGAATATACCCCAGAAGAGCATAAAGCAGTCATCTTGCATGGAGTGACTATGACAACACATTAAGCAGAACTTCTATCCAAATATTCACTCTTTTGTGTGAGGCACAGACACACTTCAGAGATTAGAATATCTTCCAGTGTCTACAGCTATAGGTTAGTGAACATGTTTCATCCTCTACGAACTGCTAAACTGGAGAATAAAGAATTATTTTTTCAATGTGAATACTACCCTTCTGAACTTGTGGGACAACCTTCTCTAAAGCTACCTTAGACAGTAGAATATCTTATCCCTGAATGTTTGCTTAATTAAGTTTGACACAACCTCAAAAATCCCAAGGGTAAAGATAAACATAATGAATGGAGTAATACTGCAGTGGGTATATTCAGCTACTGACAAGAGAATAGAGGTGTGAAAATAAAAATCACTAAGAGAGTTGAGCTTTCAGCATGTGCTAGGCACTGTAAAAAATTCTTTACATAAAGCACATCATTCAGCCCTTAAAATAATGCCGCAGTGTAAGTCCTATTTTCAACTCCCCTGTTACAGATGAAAAGAAAAAAAAAAACCGTGTTCAGAGAGTATAACTAATTTACCTAAGGTCACACAAAATGTTGGCTTTGTACCATGTCAATTTAGCTATCTTGGAACTATATTTCTCAGAATTCCTTTCCATGTATGGCTCCTGGTTAAGGTTGTTCATAAGACATACTCCTATTATTTTGAAGACAAAGTGAAACAGCTGCTATTTCACTTTGGAGGTCCCTATTGATTGGAAGAAATGCAAAGCATTTATTCTAGCTTTTTCCAATCTTAGTCCAGGTCTTGCTCCTGACTGGGAACCAGCAGTAACTCCAGGCCTACAATTAGATGCTTCACTGAAATCTCACTGAAGCAATCCTGCAAAGAGTCAGTAACCATTTATAGACTTCCACCTTCTTCACAGTTCCACTCCAAAAGCTGGATATGCTTAGCTTCTTGCAGTCTCCAACTCATCTACCTGCCCCACACTGGTTCATCTATGCACATGACTTTTCTCTGATCTATGTTGGACCTTTTCTTCCGCATATTCACCTACAATTAGATAAAGTATACTTCCTATTCCCTAGTATTCACAGTGGTTCTGTATTCCTAATTAGCCATACCTGATAGAGAGAGAGAGTTAGCAAGTGATGGAGCCAGGATTCTAATACAGAGACATAGGGTTGGGCTCCAGAATAATCCACTATTAGGTATCATGCAGCAATCTAAAGCAGTATTAGGAATTATTTTTTAGAATTGTCCTGTATTTTACTGATAAAATAAGAAAAATATTTGTAGCAGGTTTTTCCCATGTGTATCTAACTATATAGCAAGATAGAATACATTATTTGCAAACCCAAATTTACAAGCTGTTATTAGCTTCAATTAATATCCTATGCCTTGCTGATAATTCTAACATTCAAATTTTAAAGAGAAAAAAATGCACATTCTTTAGCTTGACATATTCCTAAAAGAGGATATTCAGACACAAGTTGAATACATGAACTCTACAATAATAAACATAGTGAAGGATTATCAGGGCAAACAATATCACGTTGTCTTGCTTTTCAAAATTCCCTTCAATTGTCTGATGCAGTCCACGTTGGTTAAACATTCTGTTTAGATTAGCTACACCAGTGAAAATCATGAAAACTATTACACTAGATTGTATGCTAATAATTATGCAAATATTACCTCAACCAAATAATGAACTTCTTGTAAAGATTTAGGATAGAACTATTATAAAATGCAGAGAAAATGAAGATCATTTAACTTCAAGGTAGTATAGCAATATTTTCTATCATTTAAATATCCGACCTGGAATTTTGTGGTACAAAATAGAAGAGGCTATTAGTCAAATATTAACAATGAAATAAAAAACACAGAATATGCATTGTGGCAATCCATAAAATATATATATTTATATAATAATGAAAGGCTTTGACATTTGAAATGTGTTACAGGACATGGACAACTGAACTATGAGATTCTTGAGTGCAGGTACCCATTGTTATGTCTGTATCCACAGATATATGGTAAATATTTTATGAACGTTTGATAAACAAATGAATGGGATTTTAAATAAAGAGTTTTTAATATCCAGAAGACAGGGAGACAAGATGCAAAACTACACTTCATTATATAAATTAGGTAGAGCCTTAGGGATATTTGAGTAATAGGAAGAAAGAATACGATCATGAGTAAAAAAGGATTTAAACTTTAGTTTACAAGGCCTGGATTCAAATCCCAGCACCACAACTTAGTATATGTAGGATTTCAGACAAATTAAAATGTCTTTACTTCATCGTTTGTAAAATGAGAAAATAGTACCTATGTTGATTATCTGCTGCTATATAACAGATAATTGCAAAACCTAGTTACTTGAAATGATAGTAATTTTTTTATTTCTAACAGTTTTTATGGGTTATGGGAACAGCTTGACTATGTGGTTTGGTCCAGGGAGTGCTCATAAAATTGTAGTGAGATGCAAGCTTAGGCTACAGCTGGATTGGGGCTGGAAAACCTGCTTCCAAGATGAGTTATTCACATGCCCCAGAAGTTGGTGCTGGCTATTGGCTGGAAGCTTTAGCTCCTCCCAACATGATCTCTTGTAAGGCTGCTTATGACATTATTGGTAGCTTCCCTGAGCTGAATAATTCAAAAACCAAGACAGAAGCTGTAATGCTTTTTTTTACCCGCCTTATAAATCACATTCCATCAGTTCTACCATATTCCATTGCACACACACACCAGCACTGATTCAATGTGCCAAGGCATTACAGAGCGTATGAACGTCAGAAGGTGAGGTCCAGTGGGAGCCATCAAAGAGGCCAGCTACCACAGTACTTAATAGAGTTATTGTCAAGATGAATGAGCTTCCATATGTAAAGTTCCTGGTTCAAGTAAATGCTCGGTAAATGGAATTATCATTATTAAGTAAAAAATCTGTAAGCAAGTCTTAACTTGATTTGGCGTGGGTAATGACTAAAAATAATGAAGGGAACTCAAATGAGTTTGCTCAATAATATCATCAATTTTAGAACTAGGATGGAATGTATATACCATAACCTTTAGATAATGCAAAATTATACCCTCTTTGATGAAGACAGCTTCAATTACTGGTTGTTTTATGTCCATCAATAAAAGAGTGGGGAAATGTAATCTGGCTTGAAAGAGTAAGACACTTCCCGGAAGATGGAAAGATTGGCATTTGAAAACACAAGTAATTCTGTGTAATTCCCTGAGTCTGGAGCACAGCTTTGCAAAATTACCATTTGTGTGTTCAGCCATGGAAAAAAATTATTAAGCTGGCCAAGTTTGTCATTAGCAGTTCCCTCTTTATTTGTTTCCTTAGGATTAGCACTCTAGCCAAACTTAGAATATGCTATCAGTGAGTCTTCATCAGACCTTGGTGTTTTATCTATAAAACCAGAATATGGGAAACTAGAGTAGCACTTCCCAAAGAGCATCCCATAGTCCTGAGAGAGGCTCAGAAAAGAAAAGTGATCTGTGGTAAAAGAAGTTTATCAAACATTTCATTCTATATGCTTGATTTGAATATTCAAAAATCATACTCATATATTCAAATTCAAATAATGAACAGTGGAGATAATTTGTTAACTTTATTTATCCCAGTCTTTCCCAAAAGTACTTCATAAGAGAAGACTTTTTAATCAATCAACACTGTTTAACAACCTGTGAAAGTAACATTCTGCGTCACATAGCTTATGAATATATCAAAGAAGATATTCTTCATATTTCTTCCCAGACTTAATACAAGACTCCTATTTTCTAGAAGGCAAGGAATTTTAACTTGTACTTAGCCATTTCCATGGCTGTTAAGTACCTATTAGGTGCCATAAATTCTATAGAAAAACGTTAAAGAGAATAAACAATGAATCAGACCAGTTCTCTCCCCTGTGAGGATCAAAGTCAAACACAGAGATCAGACATGGACAAGAATGTTAACAATCAAAACAGGAAGTATGTAACACTGAGACAGATTCTTAAAGAAATGTAAGTGATCCTAGAAGAAGCATATTGTGAACAATGTGAGAGAAAGATAATTATTTTTTTGAAAAAATTAATGCTTAAGTGATCATAATTTTTTGAAATTTAGCTAGAAGAAGCATATTGTGAACAATGTGAGAGAAAGATAATTATTTTTTTGAAAAAATTAATGCTTAAGTGATCATAATTTTTTGAAATTTAGCTAATAAACATTAAAAAATGTTTTTCACTCACATTCCCAACTCAAGAAATATTGCTACCCATTGCCCATTCAGACATATATATATATGTGTGTCATATACACATATATGTGTCATATACACACATATATGTGTCATATACACATATATATATGTGTCATATACACATATATATATGTGTCATATACACATATATATATGTGTCATATACGCATATATATATATCTTTTTTTCGAGACGGAGTCTCGCTCTGTCACCCAGACTGGAGCGCAGTGGCAGAATCTCTGCTCACAGCAAGCTCTGCTTCCCAGGTTCTTGCCATTCTCCTGCCTCAGCCTCCCGGGTAGCTGGGAATACAGGCGTCCGCCACCATGCCCGGCTAATTTTTGTATTTTTAGTAGAGACGGGGTTTCATCGTGTTAGCCAGGATGGTCTCGATCTCCTGACCTTGTGATCCGCCCACCTCGGCCTCCCAAAGTGCTGGGATTACAGGCATGAGCCAGCGCACCCGGCCTTCAGACATATATTTTGTTTAGGGTAGTTTACTCATTTTAAAGAGGGTGAATACCAGACACTTACTGTGCAAGTTTCTTTCTCATATTCCAATTCTTACAAGATGTCTCTGTAGGTCATTTGATAGAGATCTAACTCACTCTCTTTAAAGTCATATTATACTATTTCATACAATGGATATATTGCAATTTATTCTACTTCCCCAGTTTATTGAAATTTGGGTTGTTTCCTATTATTTTCATCTGATAACAAACTATAGATAGAGATATATTATCGCTAAGTACTTTTATTACTATAGATGAACTTCTGCAATTAGAGTATCTATGTCAACAACATATATTTTTACCTTCACGGATACTTTCAGATTACTCTTTCAACCCCCCAAATTATAGCAATTCACAATTTGATTAGAAGCTAATGAGAAAGCCCATTTCTCCAATCTTGTTACCATGTGATATTATCCTCTTTAGTCCCATTATAATTAATAAAAAGGTATTTCATTGTTATGGACTGAATTGTGTCCCAACCCCCTAAACTTATAGGTCGAAGTCATAATTTCAGAATGTGACTGTATTTGGGGATAGAATCGTTAAAGAGGTAATTGAGGTTTAATGAAGTAAAAAAGGTGGGTTCCTAAGCCAATATGCCTGATGTCCTTATAAGAAGAGGAAGAGACATCGGGGATGTGTGTGCATAGAGAAAATGCCATGTAAGAACACAGCAGACCTTACATGGCATGGGTGGCTTTTACAAGCCAAGGAAGAGAGACCCCAAGAGAGACCCACTCTGCTGGTACCGTTGTCTTGGACTTCCAGCCTTTAGAACTGTAAGGAAATAAATTTTGGTTATTTAAGCCACCCAATCTGTGGTATTTTGCTATGCCAACTCTACAATACTACTATATTCTAATTATTGATATAATTTGTATTATCTTAGCTACTGGTGAAGTTGCTCTGTTGGCTCCCAGGAAAAGGGAAAAAACTAGATTGTTTTTGTCTATACATATCCAGAATTATTTTAATTCTGGATTACATTACTCAGGGCCTCTTCTTTAAAGATACATTAATATCTCTTGTAGCTCTCCCATCCATTCATTCATCCATCATTCTATCTGTGTCGAGAGTCCTTTGTTGAGTTTACCTATGCACAGGCCCTGGGCTAAACAACAGTCACACCTGGGAGATCATCAAGCACTGGCCCCACACATATAAGAATTGTGTGGATGAGGTCGCCCTGAGAAACCAATTGACTTAATTCCAATTTGGAAAAGAAACTGCACAGGACTACTTTATTATTCCTGGAAATCAAGATTAGATT
The DNA here is from genome assembly GCF_028878055.3 of Symphalangus syndactylus. Classification (NCBI taxonomy): domain Eukaryota; kingdom Metazoa; phylum Chordata; class Mammalia; order Primates; family Hylobatidae; genus Symphalangus; species Symphalangus syndactylus. Next base: position 42,380,375 of record NC_072429.2, read on the forward strand.
AAAAGTAATCAAAGCATTTTGTATCACTTTGTGACTGTCATACCAACAACCAAGCAGAAGCCAATTGGCTTTGAAGGTATAAATGATAAAACTGGAAGTAAATATTTTTCCTAGTGGCATTGAGTAATACCTTATTGGGTACTTCAGTTAATTTGTTTTCCAACACATCCATCCCCAATACAGCAATGTCTCATTAAAACAGAATCCACTTTAACCTAGAATTTGGCATAACTTAGGTCTTTTATCTTATCAATGCAATTTTATTGTTAAAATTTCAGAAAGACATTACTATAAAGTTACTTTTTTTCACCTATAAAATGGCCCCACTGCAGAGACAGCATGCACAAGTTATATAGGCTTATGACTAAAAAAGGAATTGATTTCCAAGACACATAGCCAAACCACAAATATCATACTCAAAATAATCTCAAAAACAATAGGAAACTGAGCTAAGGACATTTACACAAGCTAAAGAAAAGGATTTCTATAAATTCAGCAGAGTATCTTCCTGTTTCCATTAGATCTATTGGAGAGAGAGAGAGAGAGAGAGCATTCCCTGCAGTAACCCAGAAAATAATGGCTATAAACAAAGAGATAGGGCAGATTGAAATTGTGCTCTGTGGAAATTCATTTAATGACACTTCAAGTTATTTTCAGTAAGTTGGCAAATGTGTGTGTTCAATCATTCCTTAACAGCGGGCCTGATCAAATAAGGAAATACCAGTTTCTTGACTTTCATTAGTAACTCATGAGAAAGCATTTTAATAGAACATATTACGTTCAAGCCTTTGCCTTCCTGACAGAGCTTCCTACTGCTTTTTCCTTATGGTAACACTATCAATTAGCACTTGTTGAGCCAGATTATCCCTGCATCTATCCCTGAACAAAAAATTGGGAGGGGGGGGATCTGGAATGCTGCCAAGAAGGCAATGGGGTGACCAAGCTGATTCCAGAGGAGGGAAGACCTCAGTTACCAGATTGTCAATGGTTCCTGTCCCGCTTTACTAACTCAACCATGGAATGTTTCAGAAAAGCTCACTTAAATTATACATTGGAGACATAGCTGATGAAATAAATTTCTGGAGCTCGGCTGCCTAGGTTCAAATTCCAGTTCTACTCCTTACTAGGTGAGTGAAGTTGAATTAATTTCTTGTTTTTATCAGATATTTTAATTTTATTTAAATTTTTTTTAATACTTTAAGTTGTAGGGTACACGTGCACAACGTGCAGGTTTGTTATATATGTATACATGTGCCATGTTGGTGTGCTGCACCCATTTACTCATCATTTACGTTAGGTATATCTCCTAATGATATCCCTCCCCCCTCCCCCCACTGCACCACAGGCCCTGGTGTGTGATGTACCCCACCCTGTGTCCAAGTGTTCTCATTGTTCAATTCCCACCTATGAGTGAGAACATGCGGTGTTTGATTTTCTGTCCTTGCGATAGTTTGATCAGAATGATGGTTTCCAGCTTCATCTATGTCCCTACAAAAGACATGAACTCATCCTTTTTTATGGCTGCATAGTATTCCATGGTGTATATGTGCCACATTTTTTAATTCAGTCTGTGATTGATTGACATTTGGGTTGGTTCCAAGTCTTTGCTATTGTGAATAGTGCCTCAATAAACACAGCTGTGCATGTGTCTTTATAGCAGCATGATTTATAATCTGTAATGATTTATAATCTTTTGGATATACACCCAGTAATGAGATTGCTGGGTCAAATGGTATTTCTAGTTCTAGATCCTTAAGGAATTGCCACACTGTCTTCCACAATGGTTCAACTAGTTTATAGTCCCACCAACAGTGTAAAAGTGTTCCTATTTCTCCACATCCTCTCCAGCACCTGTTGTTTCTTGACTTCTTAATGATCGCCATTCTAACTGGTGTGAGGTGGTATCTCATTCTGGTTTTGATTTGCATTTCTCTGATGGCCAGTGATGATGAGCATTTTTTCATGTGTCTGTTGGCTGCATAAATGTCTTCTTTTGATAAGTATCTGTTCCTGTCCTTTGCCCACTTTTTGATGGAGTTGTTTGATTTTTTTCTTGTAAATTTGTTTAAGTTCCACCTCACTGTCAACATTAGACAGATCAACGAGACAGAAAGTTAACAAGGATATCGAGGAATTGAACTCAGCTCTGCACCAAGTGGACCTAATTGACATCTACAGAACACGCCACCCCAAATCAACAGAATATACTTTCTTCTCAGCACCACATCGCACTTATGCCAAAATTGACCACATAGCTGGAAGTAAAGCACTCCTCAGCAAATGTAAAAGAACAGAAATTATAACAAACTGTCTCTCAGACCACAGTGCAATCAAACTAAAACTCAGGATTAAGAAACTCACTCAAAACCACTCAACTACATGGAAACTGAACAACCTGCTCCTGAATGACTACTGGGTACATAACGAAATGAAGGCAGAAATAAAGATGTTCTTTGAAATAAATGAGAACAAAGACACAACATACCAGAATCTCTGGGACACATTCAAAGCAGTGTGTAGCGGGAAATTTATAGCACTAAATGCCCCCAAGAGAAAGAAGGAAAGATCTAAAATTGACACCCTAACATCACAATTAAAAGAACTAGAGAAGCAAGAGCAAACACATTTAAAAGCTAACAGAAGGCAAGAAATAACTAAGATCAGAGCAGAACTGAAGGAGATAGAGACACAAAAAGCCCCTCAAAAAATGAATGAATCCAGGAGCTGGTTTTTTGAAAAGATCAACAAAATTGACAGATCGCTAGCCAAACTAATAAAGAAGAAAAGAGAGAAGAATCAAATAGATGCAATAAAAAATGATAAAGGGGATATCACCAGATCCCACAGAAATACAAACTAACAGAGAATACTATAAACACCTCTATGCAAATAAACTAGAAAATCTAGAAGAAATTGATAAATTCCTGGACACATACACCCTCCCAAGACTAAACCAGGAAGAACTTGAATCCCTGAATAGACCAATAACAGGCTCTGAAATTGAGGCAATAATTAAGAGCCTACCAAGCAAAAAAAGTCCAGGACCTGTCGGACTCACAGCCGAATTCTACCAGAGGTACAAAGAGGAGCTGGTACCATTCTTTCTGAAACTATTCCAATAAAGAGAAAAAGAGGGAATCCTCCCTAACTCATTTTATGAGGCCAGCATCATCCTGATACCAAAGTCTGGCAGAGACACAACAACAAAAAAAGAGAATTTTAGACCAATATCCCTGATGAACTTCGATGCAAAAATCCTCAATAAAATACTGGCAAACCAAATCCAGCAGCACATCAAAAACCTTATCCACCATGATCAAGTTGGCTTCATCCCTGTGATGCAAGGCTGGTTCAACATATGTAAATCAATAAACGTAATCCAGCATATAAACAGAACCCAAGACAAAAACCACATGATTATCTCAATAGATGCAGAAAAGGCCTTTGACAAAATTCAACAGCCCTTCATGCTAAAAACTCTCAATAAGTTAGGTATTGATGGGACATATCTCAAAATAATAAGAGCTATTTATGACAAACCCACAGCCAATATCATACTGAATGGGCAAAAACTGGAAGCACTCCCTTTGAAAACTGGCACAAGACAGGGATGCCCTATCTCACCACTCCTATTCAACATAGTGTTGGAAGTTCTGGCCAGGGCAATCAGGCAGGAGAAGGAAATAAACGGCATTCAATTATGAAAAGAGGAAGTCAAGTTGTCCCTATTTGCAGATGACATGATTGTATATCTAGAAAACCCCATCGTCTCAGCCCAAAATCTCCTTAAGCTGATTAGCAACTTCAGCAAAGTCTCCGGACAGAAAATCAATGTGCAAAAATCACAAGCATTCTTGTACACCAATAACAGACAAACAAAGAACCAAATCATGAGTGAATTCCCATCCACTATTGCTTCAAAGAGAATAAAATACCTAGGAATCCAACTTACAAGGGATGTGAAGGACCTCTTCAAGGAGAACTACAAACCACTGCTCAACAAAATAAAAAAGGACACAAACAAATGGAAGAACATTTCATACTCATGGATAGGAAGAATCAATATAGTGAAAATGGCCGTACTGCCCAAGGTAATTTATAGATTCAATGACATCCCCATCAAGCTACCAATGACTTTCTTCACAGAATTGGAAAAAAACTACTTTAAAGTTCATATGGAACCAAAAAAGAGTCTGCATTGCCAAGACAATCCTAAGCCAAAAGAACAAAGCTGGAGGCATCACACTACCTGACTTCAAACTATACTACAAGGCTATAGTAACCAAAACAGCATGGTACTGGTACCTAAACAGAGATATAAACCAATGGAACAGAAGAAAGCCCTCAGAAATAATACCACACATGTACAGCCATCTGATCTTTGACGAACCTGACAAAAACAAGTAATGTGGAAAGGATTCCCTATTTAATAAATGGTACTGGGAAAACTGGCCAGCCATATGTAGAAAGCTGAAACTGGATCCCTTCCTTATACCTTATACAAAAATTAATTCAAGATGGACTAAAGACTTAAATGTTAGACCTAAAACCATAAAAACCCTGGAAGAAAACCTAGGCAATACCATTCAGGACATAGGCATGGTAAAGGACTTCATGACTAAAACACCAAAAGCAATGGCCACAAAAGCCGAAATTGACTAATGGGATCTAATTAAACTGAAGAACTTCTGCACAGCAAAAGAAACTACCATCAGAGTGAACAGGCAACCTACAGAGTGGGAGAAAATTTTTACAATCTACCCATCTGACAAAGGGCTAATATCCAGAATTATTTATTAATACAGAGAGCACTTCCATTTTTCCATCTATAACATGAGAGGTTTTTACATTATCACATAGGATTGTTGTGAGAATTATATGAGATGATATGTTTCACAACTTAGCATATTGTCTGGCATATCAGAGGGGCTCAACAAAGGGAAGATGCTTATAGAAATAGGCCTATTGTAGGTGTGGAGGTGGTGACAGTGGCGGTCATGGTGGAGGCCATGGTGACAGTGGCGGTGATAGTGGAGGCCATGGTGACAGTGGTGCTAAGAATAATTAGGAGCAAATATTATTGAATTACTGTGACATAGTATTAAATACAATGAAAAGAGTAAAAATTAAATCAGTTAGATGAGGATCCAGTGCCACATTTATTTGACATTTTAAAAGCACCAAGCATTTTAAATAAGTTGCATAGTCTTTGAGATCCTCAAACATAGCATAGTGGTACTTAGTACCACCCATCTCAGAAGATTATAAACATTCAATAAATTAATTAATCACCTATTATGTACCACATATTGCATACATAATATCTCATTTAATCCTTACTTCAACCCAGCAAAATGTGATCTCCATTTTATAAATGAGGAAACTGAAGCTCAGCGAGTTTAAGTGACTTTCCCAGGGTCACAGTAGTAGAATATAGTAGAGGCAGGTTTTAAACTAAAGATATTCTGACTTCATTTACATCCTGAGCTCCTCCTACCAAGCTGCTACTCACAATCCTTAATCTTTCTAACAGCACCTACTACAGTGTATGGCACACAGTAGATACAAGTTGTCTTCCCTAACCGCATATCACTATGGGTACATGAGTCCATGGACGATTTAATGAACATTCAGATACGGCCAACATGGCTAAGCTTACCAGGGAAGACCTTTTTGCTGCATGTGGCAGATCTGATTCAAACTATCTTTGTTTCCTACATGTCACTTATTGCAACTTGAAGTTATTTAATTATTTGTTTAATATTTTTGTCTCCCTTCAAAACTAGAAAATAAACCCATGAAGTGAGGAATTTGTTTCCTATTCTCAGCTATATCCCTTCCACCCAGCAGAGTGCATGACAAACAGTAGATGCTCAATAAATCTTGACTGAATGAGTGAATAGATTATTTGAAACAGCATTTTTAGACCAATGGCAGTCTTTTATTCAGTCAAATGCAACACTGTAGCTTGACATAATGTGCACGGCACCACAATTTAAAAATTTTTGTTGATCAAAGGCTATGAAACTTACTTAAAATGCTTAGTGCTTTTAAAAGGTTGAGTGAATGGGGCATTGAATCTTCACTCACCTGACCAACTAAATCTTTACTCTTTTCATTATATTTAGTGCTATGTCGCAGCATTTCAATAGCCACCCCAATAGGAAACAGTGAGCAAAGTCCTGTAATGTGTTTGTAAAATATTATCTTAAGTAAAAACCTTCAACCCTGATCATGGATCTTTCAGACAAAAGCATACTTTTATCTCCCTAATCCGTTGGAGACTTTTGCCCGCCTAGCACTGCACACCAGGCAGTTTCTCATACTCATTTTTTAAGGTCAATGAGAAAGACAGAATTTTGTAAATAAACCCCACTCTGAATTCACTCATTGTTCTTTCCTATTATTTACATAACTGGTATTCAGTCTTTGGCCTTACAGTGAGAAAACTATTTCTTTATCATCAATAAACCAGAGCTGTGTATTTATGGAGAATATCTAATATATGACGGGTACTCTCTTTCTGTGGATCTATCTTGACTCCCAGCAATCAGTTTACTGTGTATTTCACTCAACTTGATAGAGTGCAAGTAGGTGAGTATTTTCAGATGATTTGTCAATATCAACTGATGTTTTCTTGTCACAGATAAACAGCCTGTGCCATGAATCAATAGCGTGTCAGCAATGCTGTCACGATCCCCCCCTAATGTGTGTGCGGCGTATTGACAGCTGATACATTACCGTGAATGTCTGCAAATGTTAAACAGCTTAGCTATTTGTGTGCCGCCACTCGGCGCCTCTTTACAAAGTAGGACATTTGTTTCAGTGGCGGCCAGGGAACGTGACCGAGGTTGGTTTGCCTGAATAACAACAGACAGCTTCATTCCATCACATTCCAGCTGTAAGTTTCCATTGAACCAATTAGCTGAAATCCATCTAGGCTGTGTGGCTTTGATTACACAGCTGTGCTTGAAACAACACGCTGATCTTTTTGTTCACATCAAAGTTATACAGTATCCTGAACCAGAGCCTTCAAAGTCAGCATTTTGTACAACCCTACACAACTGAGGTCATGCAAATCAGGCCAGGATGCCTCCAACTCAGAATTCTGGGTCAGACAGATTTTTCTCTAAAGTCAAGCTGAGTGAAAGATCCCAGGGTTACCAGCATCACTCGTACAAACAGAGAAGTCAATGACAGGTGAGTCTATCCTGGAACCTGGACTGGCATTTTCAACAATCTCTACAGCAGATAGTACAGTGTAATAATTTAGAGCATGGGCTTTGAAACTAGACTAATCTTGTTTTAGTCCTTTCAATCACTACCTATATAATCCTGAGCAAATTGTTTTGCCTCTGCTTCTTTATTTTATAATAGGATTCATAATAATAAAAGCTGGTTATTATGAGGACTAAATGAGACACTACATGTAAAATTTAGCTTAGACTCTGACACTAAATATGTTCTTAAAACCTGGAAAGTTTTATTAGAAAAAAAAATGAGCAAGATAAAGACATAAGAAGGCAAGATTTCAGTGAATTTGTCTTGTTAGGAAGATGGAACTGGTAATGTCACCCTCATATGCAAATGAATAGCCAACCATTTATATGGCTTGACTTTATTAGATAAATGCCATATCCATTTCACTTTGTACACATAGAGTTTTTAATGTGCTTTAGGATATCAGTAAGGTAAATAATATAAACCTATTCAGAATCCTATGCATGAAGGACTGTCTGAATAGAAATTCCTAGCTGATTGACACTTGATATATGGTAAGAACAATATATCCTCTTAATTCACTCTCTAATTATTTTGTTAATACATACACACACAAAAGAAATCCAGACAAACAATAAACTTTATGTTTGCAAAGCTTTCTGCTCCTTCAATACCAATCTTTTACCAAAATTATAAATATATTTTTAAAGGACATGCAAACACATTGTCTTACTTCTCTTAAAAGAAATATGAAATAAGTAGATTAGGATGTATTATTCCATTCCTGAAGTCAGAAAAATGATTTGCCCAAAATTATGTACACAATATTGCCCTTACTCCCAGGCAAGACCAAGATGGTACCCTGCTCCAGTTTCTACACTTTGAGAGAATTTGTATCATAAACATCCCCAAAATAACACTCAGATCTGACACAGTGTGACCCCAAATCCTAAATATCTACTCTCCTAACTAATACTATTCAGGCCAAAGACACATTTCTCCACCTCTGTTGCCCCGAATCCTCTAAAAAGTCATTTATTTTCAAAAACTGGGAACGTTTGTGGTTATCTGTTGCTGGTATTAGAGACACATACTGCTTCAGAGCAAGGGTAGGATGTGAACAGCAGAAGTTCTCCCGTAAAAGAAAAGACAGTAACCGTCTTGTCAAATCCTTTACCTCAGATAGTATGAAAGTAATAGATTTAAAGTGTTGAGGCTCGAAAAATGATACCCCAAAGTATGGCACTTTGGCATGCTGAGTGCTTTGAACCAAGAGATGCTGGCAAAGCCTCAGAAGCAAAGTCTGCCTCTGACCTTCTCCTCCCCCTCTTTCTCCTGCTCCCTCTTTTCCCCCAAGGCAGGCCATGGGAACTATGAGTGCTCTTCCCCAAGGTGGGTCATAGAAACTAAAAATATTACTCTAACCTCTCCCCACCTTTCTATGTGGGAACTGGCCATAAAGAAATTCTCTGTGCTACCCTTGCCTGGTATTAGGTCATAAGACCCTCATACCAGAAGGGGTCTTGCCCTATACCTGGAAGAAGGGAATGCTACGCAGAGGCCAAGAAGAATCCAAAGAGCAGGCCTTGCTGGGTTTCCCACTCAGGCTATTACCGTTAGATCGTTCCCCTTTGTTCAATCATATTTCTCCATAGCTCTCCATTCTTTTATAGAACCTGAGCATAAAAATAAAGTTTTCCCTGATTCTTTGGGTCTTCATTTCTGAGGACTTACGTGGCAGTAAAACTTTGATTAAATAAATCATGATGTGTTTTCGTGTCATCTATAACCTGTTTTATGTTACAGGAGTGTCCCCATGACCCTTATGATGACTGAGGAAAGGTATCACACCTTTATTTTCCCTCCCAACATAGCATAACAAAATGTCCTTTCCCCAGAGGGCAGCTATGTTTTTGCTTCCATTTGTTTTCCAATTCATGACTCCAGAGGTACATATGAGTTTGCAACATGGTGGCTGAGGAACATCCTGCAAAATATTAAACAATCCATATCACCTTTCAGTTCCCATAGCATGCTACATAATGATTTCTCCCATGTCAGCTACAAGATGGAATGCTAGAATTGTAAATAGTTTTATTTATATAAAACTATTTAATAAGAGGTAATTAAATTTTCAAAATGTATCACTTTTTAAAAAAACTTTTATTTTTAAATGTACTTAAATAACTTTAAATAGACTTTTTATTTATATGAAACTAATAAGAGGTAATTAAATTTTCAAAATGTAATTCAAATCAAAAGGTTGTTCACTTAAATAACTTATTAAATGTTGAGGTTCATTACTATTAATTTGAGTTTTCCTTTTTAATCCTTACAATTTTGAATAATTTAGAAAAACCTAACTGTGTGATTACACATGAAAAATACTTTCTGACTTATTACCTTTATTGTAATTTATACTTTTTGAGGAAAATATCAAATTGCAGGTATTTTGGATATGATTTATAATTTTAATCTTTAGATAGTTACTGTTAATAATTCCAAATTATTTGGAAAAATCTTGATTATAACAGCAATGTTAGTGTTTTGGCTGAAATAAATTAAGAAAAAATTGGGGGTGGGGATAAGTGTAATAATTCATTAGTTATACCTGTCTTTATTTTATTACTCATTTAAACTTTGCTAGCCTATTAACAAAACACCCAGATGTATGCAACAATAATTAAATACAGTTGTCTCTCATATTCCGCAGACTTTCAGTCATGTAAAAACCAGAGTTTTATGTAACTGCCCAGTGATTTCTCCTTGCCTGCTGCCCAGATACATTCAATATCAAGACAGGGGAATTGCAACAGAGTAAATGTTTAACAGGAGACCAGAGTTTTGCTATTCAAATCAGTTTCCTCAAAAATTCAGAGACTGGGGTGTTTTAAGGATAATTTGGTAGGCAGGAGGTTAGGGAGTGGGGAGTGCTATCAGCTGGGTTGGAGATGAAATCACAGGGAGTTGAAGGGGGTTCTTCTTGTTGTCTTCTGTTCCTGGGTGGGACTGAAGAACTGGTTGAGCCAGATTACTCAACTGGTCTGGGGGGGCCAGCTGGTGCATCAGAATGTGAGGTCTGAAAAATATCTGAAACACCAATCTTAGGTTTTATAATAGTGATCTTATCCCTAGGAGCAATTGAGAAGTTCAGGAATCTTGTGGCCTCTGGCTGCATGACTCCTAAACCATAATGTCTAATCTTGTGGCTAATTTGTTAGTCTTTATAAGGTGATCTGGTTCCCAGACAAAAAGGGGTTTGTTTCAGGAGAGGACTGTTATTAACTTTGTTTTTAAGTTAAAGTATAAACTAAATTCCCTCTATTGTTAGCCAGTCTATGCCCAGTAATGAACAATGGCAGTTTGGAAGTTAAAAGGAAAGAGAGAGTTGGTAAGATCTCTTTCACTCTCATGATTTTTCTCCCTGTTATAACTTTGCAAAGGCAGTTTCATTTATGCAGTTTGATTTTGTTATTATGAACGTGAAGATAGGATAATTTAACCATTTTAAGTTTGACTTATATATAACCTTTAAACATTTAGACATATGGTATGCTGACTTTGTGTGTGCTCTTTTCCTGAGCTTTACAAATGTTAGGGCTGGGTCAGAACGCAGTTAGTAATTGCCTGAAAGAGGTCTCAAACCCCTCCTTATGTGAAATCAATCCCCGTATGTACCTTCTATGTGTCAGGCCTCTTTGTGTTAGGTGCTTTTTAGATGGTTACACATGCAAAAGGCGCATAGGGGTCAGGCAGGGGTGCAAAGAGTAGCAAATTTGCCCTTAGGCTAGTCCCTCCTCTCCCTCTGCCTGTGAGACAAAGGACAGGGGCAAAGGACCAAAAGCGAGATCCAAGACATATTGCTTCAATTCCCTTGGCAGTAAATGAAGTCACAGCACATTCTGGCAAAAGGACCACCTTCGGGCGGGCCGTGGTGGCTCACGCCTGTAATCCCAGCACTTTGGGAGGCCGAGGCAGGTGGATCACCTAAGGTCAGGAGTTTGAGACCAGCCTGACCAACATGGTGAAACCCCGTCTCTACTAAAAATACACAAATTAACCAGGCATGGTGGCACGTGCCTGTAATCCTGTAATCCCAGCTACTTGGGAGGCTCAGGCAGGAGAATCACTTGAACCCGGGAGATGGAGGTTGCCGTGAGCCCAGATCAGGCCATTGCACTCCGGCCTGGGTGACAGAGCAAGACTCTGTCTCAAAAAAAAAAAAACGACCACCTTCCCCTTCCCCCCACCACACACATGCATGCATTTGTACTTGCACATCTCACCTTCTGAACTATACATTCACACCTTATTTCTTTCTTCCTTTAAACCAAGACAAAAGTAACTTGCCCCATTAAATCCAAATCTTCAACCTCAAGCACAGAAGCCTGTGCTTTTCTTTACCATGGTTATTGTATCCTCTGCCTTATTGGCAATACACTGTCAACCTCCTGACATGGAACTGAGAATTAAAACTCCTAGCTTTTAATCAAGTCCCTGCCCTTCCTGGTTGTATGACCTCGGACTAGTTACTAACCTCTATGCACCTGGCTTCTTGCCAAACCTAGAATGAGTATGTACATATCAAAGAACATGATAGCAGGGGAAGGTGAAAGTATTTTGAAAACTATTAAGGTTTCTCTAAATAGAGACCACGCCCACTGGGTCCTCTTCTCTACCCTCAATACAAATGCAAAATAGCTCCCGTTTCCCCAGGGCTCCGCTCTAGAAAGGGACAGCTAATCTGATAAACACTGGGTTAATGGATGCTAAGGTATTCATGCATTTGTTGCTCCAAGTAACATTTGCAATTTAACAAGAACCTTCTATGTCTTAACAGGAGGTGCTATTCTAAGGATAGGGCTTGCTGGCAGCCCAACAGGTGTTGGTGGGAGCGGGTACTGGTGGGAGGAGGAGCTGGTGGGTTGGTTATAGAAAAATCTAAAACCACGTGTTGCAAGGGGCTGTCTCTAAGAACAACTAGCCCCTCAGAGTGTCTCCCACACTTCTGTTTCCCAAAAATTTATGGCTAACACTGAATTATTCATCCTCTCAGACTGGGACCATTTACTCTAATAGTTGAGAATCCCAGGAGAGTATTTTGAGAGCCTGATAACCAAGAGAGACTGCAACTTCTGAGCTCTAGCCACTGGTATTGTTAGCAGTTTCATTTACCCACCACCTGACTGTCAGAGGGTAGGCAAGACCCCTGCTTGGTAAATGGGGCCCTCAAGGCTGCACAGCCTTGATTGCTGTCTCCAGGTCAGAATTTCAGGTCCCAAAGCCTTCCTTGATTCAGCCAGAAAACATAAATCAGGGCAGGTTTTTTTCCAAAGAAACTTTGTACATTTGCTTTATAATTGATGTCTAATAATGATGGAATTTAATTTCTAAGCAGATATTTTTGCAAATAAAAGGGAATTTGTTTTCAATATGCATGTCAGAATAATATGATAAATAATATTCAGCATTTATTAAATGTCTACTGCTATTCTTTGCCTGTGTACAGTATATATATATATATATATATCTTTACAGAAAACCCATGTGTCATCTCTATTTTACAGATTGAGGAAATGGGATCTATGGAAAGATGTAAAATGAAGGATACCAGGACACTTAGGTGAAATCTGGCCCTATGAATTTTTTGCTGTGAGACATTGGGCAGGCGACTTAACTCTATGAGGTTCATATGTAATATGGAAATATCAATATTTATTTTATTGAAATATGATAAGAACCAAATGAAAGGAAGTTAGGGGAAAGTTCTAGAAAACAGTAGATTTATAATAAATGTTTATTTTCTTCCCCTCTTCTTTGTTTTACAAATAAGGAGAAAAGAGTTCTGGAGTTGTTAAATGACTTGCTCTGAGTGCTCCAGTGAGTCCTGTGTGTCAGCACAAGAACCCAGATTACCTGATCCTAAGCATCATTCTTTACACCTCTTCTCACTATCTGTTCCTGCTCAGCATTGATTCAACTGAGTGACTCTTTCTCCCAGGTCCTTCCAATTGGCCTCACAAAGAGCTTGGGTGATGTCTGCCAAAGTACATCTTCGGGATAATTAACCTACCGATTTCCTACAAGACTGCCTTGGGTTTTGTTTGTTTCTAATCTTGGCATATCCTAAATGTGTGTGTGTACTCTGACACTGCAACACAATGCCAATCTATGTGAATAATGTAGAATTTTGTGCCATAAATCATGGTGAAATGAACTTAACCACTATCTGCCCGCCATCAAGGAAGCTTCCCCAGAGATGAAGAAAATTTGTCAATGGTTGTTTATCTGCATACCTATTTGGAGGCCTCAGCGAAAACGGATCCCCCTAACATAGACTCACACACACATACAGCCACACACACACACAGCCACACACATATACACACAGCTGCACATACACGATTATCCACTCACATTCTTAATGCCAGCCTCAACACTACTGACATTTTGGAGTGGATAATTCTTTGTTGTGGGAATCTGTCTCATGCATTGTTAACTATTTAGCAGCATTCTGGCCTCTAACCATTGGATGCCAGTAGCAACCTTCTTCCCTGAGCCATAACAACTACAGTTGTCTCCACACATGACAAATGTCCCATGGGGAGTAAAGCTGGCTTCACTTTAAGGCCACTGGCTTACATGATTTCAAAGGGCCTCTGAACACTATTTTCTTCAGAGCCCACATCCCTACCCTAAGTCAGTGCATAGTGGGAAATGAATGAGACATGTGTCACCAGTTACGTCCTGCTCTTCAGATTTTTTCTTTGGGCTAGCCTGAGACTTGGGGTGGCCCCTAGGACTGAAAGGATGACTCTTGGCTTTTGTATGAGTTAAGCAAGTCCTTGTGGGCCAGGACTGTGATACTTTCAAAGAGTGCCTTCTTATGGAATGACCTTTGTGGTCCTAGTCAATGCCAATTTCCCTCTTTCTTTTTCTCTTTGCTAATTCCCAAACATATAACACAATAGTAAAATGTGGGAGGCAGTCTGGTGTACACAGTGAGCCTAAACGATAGTGACTTACTTTCACTTCTGGAATAGAGTTTAGCATATTCCCATATATGCTATCTCCCCCTTATTTATATATTTATTCCAATGTACTTCCAATATACTTCCCAGGAACGAGAAGGAACATTTGTAAAACAATCCAACCAACCAAACAAAAAAAGATGGGATTATCAAAACCTCAATTGTGAAATACAACTAAAATAAAAACAAACCCTTCCTGAATAAACACTAAACTTTAACAGAACTTTGTGGCATGAAATTGTAGTGGTCATTTCTTTTCTAATATACACATATTGATCTGGGATTTTTATTTTAATGTGTATACTTTACATGGGATTACAAGAAAAAATAAAGACATTTTTAAAAGAAACAAAGATTAGGGAGGCATATATTAAAATGAAAACAGTGACTGACACTTTCTGCATGTTCCACAATTTCTGCAATGTAAGGCATTATTTTACAATGATTAGTAAACTACCTTGTTGAAGTATATTTCTGGAGCACCTGTGTCAAGAAATAGAGTATTAGTGGCCTTCCAGAAGTCCTCACCCTGCATCCTCCATGACCTTCCAGAGATCCTCACCTTGCATCCTCCATGACTGCCCATCTGCTACTCTTAAATGATAAGCACTATTCTGATTTCTAACAGCATAGCTTAGTTTTATTTGTTTGAAGACTGCATAAATAGAGCCATCCAAAATGTATTTATCTTTGTATTCAATCTACTACTAAAGGGCATTTATAAGTCAAACTATGTGGTACTCAGGAAATGTCAGTTATAACACAACATTTACATTCCTGCTTATATAAAATTAATGGATCACACATAGATAATTATATATGTCTGTATTAATATATTCTATCATGTTTGGCATTTATGCATGCATTTTGTTGCTAATTTATGTGCTTACAAGGAAATATTTTACCTATATGAATAGTATATATACAAAAAAGTGGAAAATATAGGATGAAATTTTAACTATGATAATATCTGAATGTTGCAAATATGGTTTACTTTTATTGTCTAATTTCTGTTTATATCTAGCTGGCCAACTCTACTGTTGAAACTCAGAGTATAGCTCCTTCCACCAGTGGGGTGTTTTTTTTTCTTTTAATTGAAATTTTGTTCATTGGGAAACCGTTACCCAACAGATCATGAATTGCCCAAGTTTACACTTTAATGGCAGACAAAGGTAAAAAATTCTAATAATTTTTTCCACCATATGGTGCTTTACTTTTTTTCTTACTGGGGAAGAAAGCTTATTCTCAATAAATACATTTGAATAATAAGGTGAGAAAAATGATTTCAGAATATGATGAATATCTGCATTTGGCAAGGCATTGTCTTCTCAGAGGCCTAATTAGGTTATAACTTCCAAAAGTTCTTCAAGTGACTCTCTGATGATGCCCCTACTATATTTTCATGCTTTATTTCTTATGCTGCCACCTAAAATGATGTTGCACATGGTCTAGAAGCTTTTCTATCCAGGCATCCACTTTTAATTTTATTTATGACTTCATTGAAATTCTGATTTAGTCAATCTTATCTTTAAATGCAAAGTCAAAGTAAAAGTACTACTTCCCCATTTTCCACAATTAATATTTTTAGATTCAAGCTTTGTGTCTTATGGGTTGAATTTTGAGATCTCATCCAACAAAATTAAGCATTACTTAGTAGACTGGTGGCTCTCTGGTATAGAAGTTGCTCTTGGAGCTTACGAGGATGATGTTGAAATGATTCAGGCCCTCAACCTGGATAAAACAAACTGAACTCTGATTTGATGTAATACAGTATCTCAAGCCTCATGCTCACCCTTCAGCATCAGAGCACAACTTGTGAGCCTGGTCTTAAAGGACTCATTTATCTTTTACAATGCATATTTTCATTAGCTTTTCTTCCATACATACTCTTAACCTGGAATCACAGAATCCTTCCTTTTTCTGGGGTATGCTTTTGTGTTATTTTTGCATTTTTTTAATATAATCATTTTTATTTTATTTTATTTTATTTTTTAAATTTAATTTTATTTTATTTTTTGCTTAAATTCTTTTTATTATACTTTAAGTTCTAGGGTACATGTGCACAATGCGCAGGTTTGCTACATATGTATACATGTGCCATGTTGGTGTGCTGGACCCACTAATTCATCATTTACGTTAGGTGTATCTCCCAGTGCTCTCCCTCCCCCTTCCCCCACCCCATGACGGGCCCTGGAGTGTGATGTTCCCCTTCCTGTGTCCAAGTGTTCTCATTATTCAATTCCCACCTATGAGTGAGAACATGCGGTGCTTGGTTTTTTGTCCTTGCAATAGTTTGCTGAGAATGATGGTTTCCAGCTTCATCCATGTCCCTACAAAGGACATGAACTCATCCCTTTTTATGGCTGCATAGTATTCCATGGTGTACATGTGCCACATTTTCTTATTCCAGTCTACTATTGATGGACGTTTGTGTTGGTTCCAAGTCTTTGCTATTGTGAATAGTGCCACAATAAACATACATGTGCGTGTGTCTTTATAGCAACATGATTTATAATCCTTTGGGTATATACCCAGTAATGGGATGGCTGGGTCAAATGGTATTTCTAGTTCTAGATCCCTGAGGAATCACCACACTGTCTTCAACAGTGGTTGAACCAGTTTACAGTCCTGCCAACAGGGCAAAAGTGTTCCTATTTCTCCACATCCTCTCCAGCACCTGTTGTTTCCTGACTTTTTAATGATCACCATTCTAACTGGTGTGAGTGGGTATCTCGTTGTGGATTTGATTTGCATTTCTCTGATGGCCAGTGATGATGAGCATTATTTCATGTGTCTGTTGGCTGCATAAATGTCTTCTTTTGATAAGTGTTTGTTCATGTCCTTCGCCCACTTTGTAATGGGGTTGTTTCTTTCTTGTAAGTTTGAGTTCTTTGTAGATTCTGAATACTAGCCCTTTGTCAGATGAGGAGATTGCAAAAATTTTCTCCCATTCTGTAGGTTGCCTGTTCACTCTGATGGTGGTTTCTTTTGCTGTGCTTTGATCCCATTTGTCAATTTTGCTTTTGTTGCCATTGCTTTTGGTGTTTTAGACACGAAGTCCTTGCCTATGCCTATGCCTATGTCCTGAATGGTATTGCCTAGGTTTTCTTCTAGGGATTTTATGGTTTTAGGTCTAACACTTAAGTCTTTAATCCATCTTGAATGAATTTTTGTATAAGGTGTAAGGAAGAGATCCAGTTTCAACTTTCTACATATGGCTAGCCAGTTTTCCCAGCACCATTTATTAAGTAGGGAATCCTTTCCCCATTTCTTGTTTTTGTCAGCTTTGTCAAAGATCAGATAGTTGTAGATGTGTGGCATTATTTCTGAGGACTCTGTTCTGTTTCATTGGTCTCTATCTCTGTTTAGGTACAAGTACTATGCTGTTTTGGTTACTGTAGCCTTGTAGTATAGTTTGAAGTCAGGTAGTGTGATGCCTCCAGCTTTGTTCTTTTGGCTTAGGATTGTCTTGGCAATGCAGGCCCTTTTTTGGTTCCATATGAACTTTAGTTTTTCCCAACTCTGTGAAGAAAGTCATTGGTAGCTTGATGGGGATG
The DNA here is from genome assembly GCF_028878055.3 of Symphalangus syndactylus. NCBI lineage: Eukaryota > Metazoa > Chordata > Mammalia > Primates > Hylobatidae > Symphalangus > Symphalangus syndactylus. Next base: position 42,398,184 of record NC_072429.2, read on the forward strand.
GCATTGAATCTACAAATTACCTTGGGCAGTACGGCCATTTTCACAATATTGATTCTTCCTATCCATGAGCATGGAATGTTCTTCCATTTGTTTGTGTCCTCTTTTATTTTGTTGAGTAGTGCTTTGTAGTTCTCCTTGAAGAGATCCTTCACATCTCTTGTAAGTTGGATTCCTGGGTATTTTATTCTCTTGGAAGCAATTGTGAATGGGAGTGAAATCATGATTTGGCTCTCTGTTGGTCTGTTATTGGTGTATAAGAACACTTGTGATTTTTGCACATTGATTTTGTATCCTGAGACTTTGCTGAAGTTGCTTATCAGCTTAAAGAGATTATGAGTTGCAATCCTTGTCTCTGATAAAACAGACTTTAAACCAACAAAGATCAAAAGAGACAAAGAAGGCTATTACATAATGGTAAAAGGGTCAATTCAAGAAGAAGAGCTAACTATCCAAAATGTATATGAACCCAATACAAGGGCACCCAGATTCACAAAGCAAGTCCTTAGAGATCTACAAAAAAACTTAAACTCCCACACAATAATAATGGGACACTTCAACACTCCACTGTCAACATTAGACAGATCAACGAGACAGAAAGGTAAAAAGGCTATACAGGAACTCAGCTCTGCACCAAGTGGTGCTAATAGACGTCTACAGAACTCTCCACCCCAAATCAACACAATATACATTCTTCTCAGCACCACATCACACTTATTCCAAAATTGACCACATAGTTGGAAGTAAAACGTTCCTCAGCAAATATAAAAGAACAGAAATTATAACAAACTGTCTCTCAGACCACAGTGCAATCAAACTAGAACTCAGGATTAAGAAACTCACTCAAAATCGCTCGACTACATGGAAACTGAACAATCTGCTTCTGAATGACTCCTGGGTACATAACGAAATGAACACAGAAATAAAGATGTTCTTTGAAACCAATGAGAAAAAAGACACAACATACCAGAATCTCTGGGACACATTTAAAGCAGTGTGTAGAGGGAAATTTATAGCACTGAATGCCCACAAGAGAAAGAAGGAAAGATCTAAAATTGACACCCTAACATCACAATTAAAAGAACTAGAGAAGCAAGAGCAAACACATTCAAAGGCTAACAGAAGGCAAGAAATAACTAAGAGCAGAGCAGAACTGAAGGAGATAGGGACACAAAAAACCCTTCAAAAAATCAGTGAATCCAGGAGCTGGTTTTTTTAAAAGATCAACAAAAGTGATAGACAAATAGCAAGACTAATAAAGAAGAAAAGAGAAGAATCAAATAGATGCAATAAAAAATGATAAAGGGGATATCACCACTGATCCCACAGAAATACAAGCTATCATCGGAGAACACTATAAACACCTCTACACAAATAAACTAGAAAATCTAGAAGAAATGGATAAAATCCTGGACACATACACCCTCCCAAGACTAAACCAGGAAGAACTTGAATCCCTGAATAGACCAATAACAGGCTCTGAAATTGAGGCAATAATTAACAGCTTACCAACCAAAGAAACTCCAGGACCAGACGGATTCACAGCTGAGTTCTACCAGAGGTACAAAGACGAGCTGGTACCATTCCTTCTGAAACTATTCCAATCAATAGAAAAAGAGGGAATCCTCCCTAACTCATTTTATGAGGCCAGCATCATCCTGATACCAAAGCCTGGCAGAGACACAACAAAAAAAGGGAATTTTAGACCAATATCCCTGATGAACATCGATGCAAAAATACTCAGTAAAATACTGGCAAACGGAATCCAGCAGCACATCAAAAAGCTTATCCACCATGATCAAGTGTGCTTCATCCCTGGGATGCAAGGCTGGTTCAACATACGTGAATCAATAAACATAATCCAGCATATAAACAGAACCAAAGACAAAAACCAGATGATTATCTCAATAGATGCAGAAAAGGCCTTTGAGAAAACTCAACAGCCCTTCATGCTAAAAACTCTCAATACATTAGGTATTGATGGGATGTATCTCAAAATAATAAGAGCTATTTATGACAAGCCCATGAATGGGCAAAAACTGGAAACATTCCCTTTGAAAACTGGCACAAGACAGGGATGCCCTCTCTTACCACTCGTATTCAACATAGTGTTGGAAGTTCTGGCCAGGGCAATCAGGCAGGAGAAAGAAATAAAGTGTACTCAATTCAGAAAAGAGGAAGTCAAATTGTCCCTGTTTGCAGATGACATGATTGTTTATCTAGAAAACCCCATCATCTCATCCCAGAATCTCCTTAAGCTGATAAGCAACTTCAGCAAAGTCTCAGGATACAAAATCAATGTGCAAAAATCACAAGCATTGTTATACACCAATAACAGACAAACAGAGAGCCAAATCGTGAGTGAACTCCCATTCACAATTGCTTCAAAGAGAATAAAATACATAGGAATCCAACTTACAAGGGATGTGAAGGACCTCTTCAAGGAGAACTACAAGCCACTGCTCAATGAAATAAAAGAGGACACAAACAAATGGAAGAACATTCCATGCTCATGGATAGGAAGAATCAATATTGTGAAAATGGCCGTACTGCCCAAGGTAATTTATAGATTCAATGACATCCCCATCAAGCTACCAATGACTTTCTTCACAGAATTGGAAAAAAACTACTTTAAAGTTCATATGGAACCAAAAAAGAGCCTGCATTGCCAAGACAATCCTAAGCCAAAAGAACAAAGCTGGAGGCATCACGCTACCTGACTTCAAACTACACTACAAGGCTACAGTAACCAAAACAGCACAGTACTGGTACCTAAACAGAGGTAGAGACCAATGAGACAGAACAGAGTCCTCAGAAATAATGCCACACATCTACAACTGTCTGATCTTTGACAAATCTGACAAAAACAAGAAATGGGGAAAGGATTCCCTACTTAATAAATGGTGCTGGGAAAACTGGCTAGCCATATATAGAAAGCTGAAACTGGATCTCTTCCTTACACCTTATACAAAAATTCATTCAAGATGGATTAAAGACTTAAGTGTTAGACCTAAAACCATAAAATCCCTAGAAGAAAACCTAGGCAATACCATTCAGGACATAGGCATGGGCAAGGACTTCATGTCTAAAACACCAAAAGCAATGGCAACAAAAGCCAAAACTGACAAATGTGATCTAATTAAACTAAAGAGCTTCTGTACAGCAAAAGAAACTACCATCAGAGTGAACAGGCAACCTACAGAATGGGAGAAAATGTTTGCAATCTTCTCATCTGACAAAGGGCTAATATCCAGAATCTACAAAGAACTCAAACAAACTTACAAGAAAAAAAACAAACAACCCCATCAAAAAGTGGGCAAAGGACATGAACAGACACTTATCAAAAGAAGACATTTATGCAGCCAAAAGACACATGAAAAAATGCTGATCATCACTGGCCATCAGAGAAATGCAAATCAAAACCACAATGAGATACCCACTCACACCAGTTAGAATGGTGATCATTAAAAAGTCAGGAAACAACAGGTGCTGGAGAGGATGTGGAGAAATAGGAACACTTTTACACTGTTGTTGGGACTGTAAACTAGTTCAACCATTGTGGAAGACAGGGTGGTGATTCCTCAAGGATCTAGAACTAGAAATACCATTTGACCCAGCCATCCCATTACTGGGTATATACCCAAAGGATTATAAATCATGTTGCTATAATGACACACGCACATGTATGTTTATTGTGGCACTATTCACAATAGCTAAGACTTGGAACCAACCCAAATGTCCATCAGTGATAGACTGGATTAAGAAAATGTGGCACATATACACCATAGAATACTATGCAGCCATAAAAAATGATGAGTTCATGTCCTTTGTAGGGACATGGATGAAGCTGGAAACCATCATTCTCTGCAAACTATTGCAAGGACAAAAAAAAACAAACACTGCATGTTCTCACTCATAGGTGGGAATTGAATAATGAGAACACTTGGACACAGGATGGGGAACATCACACACACACTGTCATGGGGTGGGGGGAGGGGGGAGGGATATCGTTGGGAGATATACCTAATGTAAATGACGAGTTAATGGGTGCAGCCCAGAAACATGATGCATGTATACCTATGTAACAAACCTGTACTTTGCGCACATGTACCCTAGAACTTAAAGTATAATAATAAAAAAAAATTTTTAAAAAGGAGAAGAGGAAGTCAAATTGTCCCTGTTTGCAGATGAGATGATTGTAGATTTACTTTTGCATTCTTTCTATTGTCATTTAAATTTTTCATTTCAATAACTTTTAGGGTACAAGTGGGTTTTGCTTACTTGGATGAACTGTATAGTGGTGAAGTCTGACATTTTAGTGCACCTGTCACTAAAGTAGTGTACATTATGACCAGTATGTATCATCTCTCCCTTCTGAGTCTCTAAAGTCTATTATATCACTCTATCTGCCTTTGCATACCCATAGCTTAGCTCCCACTTACTAGTGAGAACATATGGTATTTGATTTTCTTCACTTGGAATAATGACTTTGAATTCCATCCAAGTTGTTGCAAAAGACATTATTTCATTCATTTTATGGCTGAGTAGTATCTCATGGTGGATATATACCACATTTCCTTTATTCACTCATTGGTCAATGGGCACTTATTTTGGTTCCATATTTTGCAATTGTGAATTGTGCTGTAATAAATATACACATGAGGGCATTTCTTTTCCTTTGATAGATATCCAGTAGTGGGATTGCTGGATTGAATGGTAGATCTACTTTTAGTTTCTTGAGAAATATCCATACTGTTTTCCATAGAGGTTGCACTAATTAAGACTCCCACCAGCAGTGCATAAGCATTCCCTTTCACCACATCCATGCCAACACCTATTGTTTTTTGACTTTTTAATAATAGACATCTGGCTGGAGTAAGGTCATATCCTGTGGTTTTGATTAGTGATGTTTAGTGATGTTGAGCATTTTTATATGTTTGTTCATCATTTGTATATCTTCTTTTGAGAAATGTCTATTTCTGTTATTCGCCCACTTTTTGATGGGATATTTTTTCTTGTGTTGATTTGTTTGAGTTGTTTGTAGATTCCCTTGGAGATTCTAGATACTATTTATTTGTCAGATGCATGGTTTGCAAACATTTTCTCCCATTCTGTGTGTTGTCTGTTTATTCTGATGATTATTTCTTTTGCTGCATGGAAGCTTTTTCGTTTAATTAGGTCCCATTTGTGTATTTTTGGTTTTGTTGCATTTGCTTTTGGTGTCTTAGTTATAAATTATTTGCCTAGGCCAATGAGCAGAAGAGGTTTTCCTAGGTTATCTTCTAGAATTTTTATGGCTTCAAATATTAGATTTAAGCCTTTGATCTATTTCGAGTTAATTTTTTTATAAGGTGAGTTATAGTAATCCGTTTTCATTCTTCTACAAGTGGCTATCTAGTTTTCCCAGCATCATTTATTAAACAGGGTGTCTTTTCACTTATTTGTGTTTTTTTAATGCTTTGTCAAAGGCCAGTTCATTTTAATTATTTAGCTTTATTTCTGGGCTCTCCATTCTATTCAACCCGTCTATGTTTCTACTTTTATACCAAGACCATGCTGTTTTACTAACTGTAGCTTTGTAGTATAACTTAAAGTCAGGTGGTGTGATGCCTCCAGATTTCTTCTTTTTGCTTAGAATTGCTTTAGCTATTCAGTCTCCTTTTTGGTTCCATATGAATTTTAGGATTTTTTTTCTAATTCTATGAAAAAATGTAATTGCATTTTGATAGGAATTGCCTTGAATCTGTAGATTTCTTTGGGCAGTATGGTCATTTTCCTGATATTGATTCTTCCTACCTGTGAGTATAAGATTTCTTTTCATTTGTTTGTGTCATCTGGCTTCTTTTAGCAGTGTTTCTTATTTCTCCTTGTAGAGATCTTTCACCTCCTTGGTTAGGAATATTCCTGGGTATTTTTTTTTTTTGTAGCTATTGTAAAGAGGATTGAGTTCTTGATTTGAGTCTCAGGTTGGATGTTGTTGGTGTATAGCAATGTTACTGATTTGTGTACATTGATTTTGTAACTTGAGCCTTTATTGAATTCATTTATCAAATCCAGGAGTCTTTTGGAGGAGGCATGAGAGTTTTTTAGGTATACAATCATATCATTGATAAACAGAGATAGTTTGACTTCCTCTTTTCCAATTTGGATGACCTTTATTTCTTTCTCTTGCATTTCCAGTACCATGTTGAATAGAACTTGTGAAAGTGTGCATGTTTGTCTTGTTCCAGTTCTCAGGGGGAATACTTTAAACTTTTCCCCATTCATTATGAAGCTGTGGGTTTGTCACATATGGTTTTTACTATTTTTAGTTATGTTTCTTCTATTCCCAGTTTCTTGAGCTGTTTTATCATAAAGAGATATTAGATTTTATCAAATGCTTTTTCTGCATCTATTGGGATGATTGTGTGTGTGTGAGTGTGTGTGTTGTGTTTGAGACAGGATCTCACTCTGAAGTGGAGTGGCAAAATCATGGCTCACTGCAGCTTTGGCTTCCGAGCCTCCATTGATCCTCCCACCTCAGCCTCATGTGTAGCTGGGACCACAGTTGTGAACCACCATGCCCGGCTAATTTTGCTTTTTAGTTTTTGTTTTTGTTTTGTCGAGATGAGGTCTCACCATGTTGCCCAGGCTAGTCTCAAAAACCTGGCTTCAAACAATCCTCCTACTTCAGCCTCCCAAAATGCTGGGATTATCTGTGTGAGCCAACACACTTGGCCTTAGTTTTTGTTTTTAATTCTGTTTATGTGAAGTATCACATTTATTGACTTGTGTAAGTTAAATTATCCCTGCATCCCTAAGATAAAACTCACTTGATCATCATGTATTATCTTTTTGATATGTTGTTGGATTTGGCTAGCTAGTATATATATATATAGAGAGAGAGGATTTTCGTATCTATGTGCATCAGGGATATTGGTTCACGGCTTTATCTTTTTTTAATGTCTGCTCCTGATTTTGATATGAGGGTGATACTGGCCTCATAAAATGAGTTAGGAAGGATTCTGTCTTTCTCAATCTTTTGGAATAATTTCAATAGAATTGGTACCAATTCTGCTTTAAACATCTGGTAGAATTCAGCTGTCAATCCATCTGGCCCTAGGCTTTTTTGTTGTTGTCGGCAATTTTTTATTACTGATTCAACATCACTGCTTATTATTGGTCTGTTCAGCGTGCCTGTTTCTTCCTGATTTAACCTCGGAGGGTTGTATGTTTCCAGGAATTTATTCATTCCCTCTAGATTTTCTCGTTTGTTTGCATAGAGGTGTTCATAGTAGTCTCAAATGATCTTTTGCATTTTTGTGGTGTCAGTTGTAATGTCTCCATTTTTATCTCTAATTGAGCATATTTGAATCTTTTCTCACCTTTGTTAATCTTGCTAATGGTCTATCAATTTTGTTTATATTTTCAAAAAATCAACCTTTTGTTTTATTGATCTTTTATAATGGTTTTTCTTTCAAATTCATTTAGTTCTGCCTTGATCTTTGTTATTTCTTTTCTTCGGCTAGCTTTGGATTTGGTTTCTGTTTCTCTAGTTCCTTGAAGTGTAAAATTAGTTTGTCAATCTGTGATCGTTCAGACTTTTTGATGTAGGCATTTGCTATAAACTCTCCACTTGGCACTGTTTTTGCTGTATCCCAGAGATTTTGATAACTTGTGTCACTATTACAGTTTATTTCAAAGCATTTTAAAATTTCTATCTTGATCTCATCGTTAACTCCCCAAATCAGTCAGAATCAGATTGTTTAGTTTCCTTTTGTTTGTATAATTTTGAGCATTCCTTTTGGAGTTGATTTCTAATTTTATGCTACTGTGGTCTGAGAAGAACCTTGATATGATTTTGATTTTTTTTAATTTATTGAATCTTGTTTTGTTGCCTATAGCCTATCTTAGAGAAGGTTCCGTGTGCTGATGAGATGTATATTCTGCAGTTCTTGGGTAGAATGTTCTGTAAATATCTGTTAGGTCCATTTGTTCTAAAGTGTAGTTTAAGTCCATTGTTTTTTTGTCGACTTTCTACCATGATGATATTTCTAGTGCTCTCAGTGGAGTGTTGAAGTCCCCCACACCCCATTATTGTGTTGCTGTCTATTTCATTTCTTAGGTCTAGTAGTAATTATTTTATAAATCCGGAAACTCCAGAGTTAGGTCCATATATATTTAGGATTTTAGTATCTTTTTGTTGGAGTGATCCGTTTATCATTATATAAAGACCTTCTTGTTGGTTTGTTTATTTTACTTTTGTTGCTTTAAAGTCCGTTTTATCTAATATAAGAATATCTACTATTGCTTGATTTTGGCTTCCATTTGTGTGCAATATCTTTTTCCACCTCTTTACCTTGAGTTTGAGTTTATATGAATTTTTACATATTATGTAAGTTGCCTGAAGATAGCAGATATTTGACTTGTGATTTTTAAATCTATGCCGTCAACCTGTATCTTTAAAGTGGATCAACAGACTATTTATGTTCTATGTTAATATTGAGATACGAGGTGCTGTTCCAGTCATCATGTTTGTTAGATTGTTACCTAGATACTTTGTTTTCTTCATTGTGTTATTATTTTATAAGCCCTTTGTTGTTTTAGAGTTTTATGCTTTGAAGAGGCTTTATTCTGGTGCATCTTTTGTTTCAAGATTTAGAACTTCTTTTAGCATTTTTAGTAGGGCTAGACTGGTGGTGACAAATTTCCTCAGCATTTGTTTGTCTGAAAATGACTTTATTTCTCTTTAATTTATGAAACTTAGTTTTGCTGGATACAAAATTCTTGGCTGACAATTATTCTCTTTAAGGAAGCTAAAGTAGGACCCCAATCTCTACTACAGTGTTAGGTTTTTGCTGAGGCCAGTGGTGTTTTCATTGTTCACATGACAACCTCCACATTACCTAATGCCATGGCCCCACTTGGAAGAATCTACCTTCCATATACCCCTTGTCTCAATCTCTCCTTTTTGACTCTGAGGATAGCCCTGTTAATTCTGCCTTATCTTATAGGCCAATATTTCTCAAACTTTAATGTGTATGTGACATGTGTCCCTGGGTTTTGTTAAAATCCAGATTCTGATCCAGTAGGACTGGAAGTGGGAGTAGTTCTGAGACTCTGTAGTTCTATGCTGCCTGTTTATAGAAGGGACTTTGAGAAACAAGGCTCAAGACCATTTTTCTTCCCACTCCCAGACCTATTTCACTTCAACTCCTTGCCACCTACTTTATGCCTCTTTTATAGGTACTCTGAGAAATTCCAATAAGATAATCAGAGCAGAAACAGAAGTAGTGTCAGAGGGAGGGAAATGTCTGGAAGAAAGATAAAATCAAGAGATTGTATCAATGAAGTTGGATCTGTAAAAAACGTACTAAAATTTTGTACCTGTAGGATATATAATTATTTTACCTCTTGTCATTTTACTCTGTTTCCCAGGCTTTAAAAACATATATCATCAGAGCTCTGTATTTATGTTGAGACTTTCTCCAGCTCTTCCCTTAAGGTTGTTGGCATACATATAGGTATGCTTGAATCTGGGTCTTGTGTACTTTGGAGACCTTTTTCTGTTTTATTGTTTTCACTATCTTGAGACTAAAAGGATGGGATTTATATAGCCTGTGTGTCATAAAACAGTAAATAATCAATTTTTCCTATTCAAACAAGGAGACACCCTTTCTCCTTGTATGTTTTTGTCTTTGGTTGATATTTACTTATTAAAAAAAGAGTACCACAAAATATGGGAATCAGCTGGTATTGACATGTTTGTATATTATTTTGGCTGATTTTTAATCTTCTACATTTCCAGCACTTCCTCAAACATCATAAATAGCAATGTAAGATACTCTATAGTTGTACAGACCCACAAGAAGTTATATTATAGAAAATAACTAAGAGGAAAATGATGCAGTCCTTTCTAAGTCCCCACCTGTTGCTTCAGCTGTCAGAAACTATAGATGAATGAGAATACACATTGCAAACCTCAAGGTGCCAGAGGACATTGTGAACATCATTGCACTATGAGCATAAAGCCTGGGCTTTGTGAAGAGACCTGCAGGTCGCAGCTCCCTAAAGAGTAGATCAAGTTAATTACCATGTTATTCATTTACTCTAGCAGGAAAAAACTCTCTTATGCCTCAGGTACACAAACCTGATTGTTATTAACATCTTTTTCCCTCCTCATACTCTCTCACATTTGTTAATGTCAGGTGACAGAGATAACAGGACATCCATCTCCTTATTGAAAAAAAAAAACTGACAGTCTATTATTTCTAGGTACTATGGCCCACTCTTTCCCAGGGGCAAAGGGAGAAAGAATGATTTGCTGCTAACTGTGTGGCTTCTCTGTCTAACTCCAATAAGTTTACTACTTTCTCACCATTTCCAATCCCTTCCCGTCTATCCACGTTAAAGACAAAACAGAAATTCATGCTGGACTTTCTGGAGCAAAGGGTGCAAGCTCTGGTTAATGCAGAAAATGAGTCATTAAACTGGGGCATGTGTGGAAATTAGCAGGGAAAGGTCTTGGGTGTCCACTTCATCCCCATGGAAGAAACAGTAAAGGTAGCTCACCAATTTGCAATAGCTTTAGGACCACAGATCACAGTCCACCAGCATTCAACTCACCTTCTCCTTGTCTTTCATTTCCTCCTAGATAGACTTGCTGTTTTTTCTCAAAGACAATCTAAAATGGTCAACATTTGGGACCCACCAAATCCTCCCCACCTCCACCTCTTCCTTCAAATAGGAGATCAGCCAGAGCTGAGGTAAAAATCAGTTGAGAAAGGGATGGCAAAATGGTGCAAAAAATATATCTCCTTCAAGGTCCTCAATCGCAGACTAGATGAAGAAATTGAGGCTTCAAGAAAAGTGTATGGTGGGGGAAAGGAGCACTGTTAGATAAAGGATGCTGTGATTTACTAAACATGTTTACCCTATACTCCAGACGCATGAAGAACAAACAGAATAAAAAGAGAGGAAAAGAAATGTATAGAAAAACAGTAGAACATCCAGGGAGGATGGAGAGGAGAAAAGCTGTATTTGTGTCAAAGGTACCTATGTGTCTGTAATTTTGTCTCTTGGAGACATTCTATTTAATCGCTGCATATCCATCAGGAAGCAGACAGGCTTGAAGAGCATGTTTGAACTCAGACCTATCCACAGAGGAAGAGCAATACCATTTCAATATACTAGCTATCTTCCAGTTACCCAGGGTGTTTTTGTTTCTTGCCACCCTAAAGATAGGACACGTGGTGAGTCAGAAGAAAGAGAAAAACAAGTCAAAGACTGAGTTTAGTCCTCAGAATTTCTTTTTGGTGCTTTCATAACATGTTAATAAGAATAAGCAAGGGGTTTATGGGGTGTACCTGGAGCTCTCTGGCAATCTTAGCATTTGAAAACCCTGCCCTCCTCCGGGGCCTTTGTTGCTGACCTATTGATTTTTTTAAGCTCTGCAACATGAGGCTGGCTTATTGAAGGCTGAAGCTGCTCTGCCTGGCTAAGGGTTTTTATTATCCCCTTATTGAAATGAAGACCTATCATGACCTGTTTCAGTGGCAGCTGCCATTTGGGACAAGATTAATGTGGGCTCTGACTATTTTTTAGTAATGGGAAGGAATGCTGCCTTTGGGTTGAATTTGGAGGGAAGAAGTATTGTCTAAGCAGTTGGTATTTTTTCTATTTCACTGTCCTCATTGCAAAAATTATGATCCTTCTGATCAAGTCCTGTTCAATTCAATTTGTCAGAAGGATGAGTTTTTGATCGGTGGCTGTGTACAAATCTCCCCGAATCTCTCCACAGATCTCAAGAGGAGTCTTTCTCCTGATCCACTACCAGTGTATTCCTGGGCTCCCCATATACCCTTTTTTCCACCCATGCTCCCCAGCAAGTAGAGAGAGCCCCCTTGTGTCCTCACCATCCACATCGCAGAAGCTTTAGGGATGTTCTCAGGACCTTGATTTTTGGGGGAAACTACCTGCTGTTCTGGGCAGAACAATGGTGACAAATAAATTCCTTCCTGCTGTTCATCCTGTAAATCTGCAGCCAACTTTTTCTCTTAATGTTGGTTCTTTACTTGTCTATATCATTCCGGAACAGTGGAGGCACAGCCTTTCCCTGTGCCTAAATTTAATGAAGTTTTGGCTCTATTTAGGCAATTTCTAAGGCTTTGGATGTCATTAACTTCACGATTCTCCATCACAGTTGCTTTCTCTCTCTCAAGTTTTCAGAGGAAAGCCCATAGCTTTCCACAAAAGAATTCATGGGAAAAATTTTCTCCAAACCCCTCCATCACTTTGGTCTATCTAAGCTTTCATCCCTCTTGTGGATTGAAATTCAGCATGGTACATCATCCTTGTAGCCACTATTGCTAAGGATCAGCTCATTGAGGCAAAATAGACAATCTCATTCCTAAGTGATCTCAATGGTAACAGAGTTTTAAGGAGGATTACTGTAGACTAGATCCTCACCTTCTCCTGCTTGGCCTTCTGTACCTTGTGGGACTTTTTACTTTGGGTCCATGCAGTTTGGATGTTGTGACTTTAGAATAGTTTCTCAAAACAAAGCTGTAACTTTTATCTCACTTACATGAGATAGCTTATGAGAAAGTGTCCTAGCCTGATTCCACAGATGCAGTTCTAGACCCAGAACCATCTCTTCCTCTCTGGGTCTTAACTTTCCCCTTCTGTACAAGAAACACAAGGAAGGGAATGGGTTAAATAAACATTTCCCAAAGTGTGTTTCTCAAAACCGGAAGAAACTTTGGTGAGACCAGTCTGGGAGATTTTGGGTTAAAGTTTGAAAGTTTTTGTTCTGTTTTGTTTTGTTTTGTTTTGTTTTTACTGCAAAACTCCCAAGGCTTTAAATATAATAAAGAGCATTTTAAAAGTGCAAGGTGGAATGTGTAAAAGAGATTACATCTCTCAAACTGTACATTTGCCAATTCCTTCCACTTTTTCAGTGCATATCATGGGGCAAGTATGCCACCAAAACACTTCACAACAGCAAAAGGCTGAATTATTTCTAAAGCTCCCCCAAGCTGTAAAATTATTTTTTGTACAATTTTCCCTTCTGATTAAAAAACGTAATGCTTAACACTATTAGCAATGTCATAAAATAGTAAAGTGTAAAAAATATGTATTCAGATATTCAGTGTTGAAGCTGAATTCCTTTTTAAAATTCGCATTTTGGAATAATAGTAATAAGAATGGATAAGGGTTATTAAGCAGCTATTTAATGTACAAGATACTGTGATAAGTGCTTTATATGGATTATCTAATTTAACTCTCACAAGAACCTTGTGATGTATCTATTATTTCTATTTCCTATTTACAGATAAGGAAACTGGTGTTCAAAGAGGTTTGAAAAATAGTACAAAGCCATCCAATTAGCAAGAGACAGAGGCAAGGCCTCCGCCTATTACAGTTTAATTCTAAGTATAATAAATAACCAACTCATTAAGGCTTCTCCTTTTCTGTACCCCAACTCAGCAAGCTGCCACAACAAACCAGAAATAAACTAATTGCAATGGTAATTATATTTCATCTAAATTTCTTGAGTTAGCATGAAATAATGTTGACTCATCAGTCTCTTATGTATACTAGACATAGATATATATAACAACTAAATGTTACCAAATGATTTATTATGATTGGTGCTAAATTACAATGCATATGAAATGGAGTCATTTATGGAAACACATAAAAATAGTTACCTATTCTGTAATTATATTCACACAAGAATCTGAAATATAGTTTCTGTTCTTCCTTTTAAAATATATCCACAGAATGACTTTTGTAGTTTTCACCATACAATTTTACAATACTGATACTGCACCTGTATCATATACCATACTATAAGAACTAAACAGAATATGAAAGCAGTTAATAGCAAATTAATTTTTTATATGCATCAATGAATCCAAAGAAAAGAGTAGTTTGTTTCCATTGGCAGTGAGAATAGATGGTAGTAATTTGCAGTGTAGATATTGCATACATAGATATGTATGTATATATTTATATGTTGCTCAGGGCTGTTCCATCTATAGGCAGTTGCCTTCTGAGTGAACCAATGATTGCCAAAATGATGTGCAATTCCATTGGGACAATTAGTAGTAGTATTTTCTATCATGTTTTTCTCGCAAAAACAAATAGGTAAGAAAGAAATACAGCAGGCTAAGTTCTACAATGTTACATCCCAAGGTAAAAACAGTTACTGAGTTATTAGAGTCACAGTAGTTTATGTATATTTGCTATTCACAGACTGCAGACTTTTTGCTGAATAACCGAGCTGCTGAGAACTGACGACATGTAGACATGCATTCATGTGAGTCCATAATTAATGATGTTTATACTGTAGTAAGCACATTCATTTTAACACCAGTCAGTAAACAAATTCCTTTAAAGTTTGAGCTAAATCTGCTATCACAATTACACACAAAAATAACCTGTAAACAATTTGACGTTACATTTATGTACAAGCGAACTGCATTGGAAAGGAGAAGAGGTAATTTCATTGGGTGTCACTTGTTATTCATCAATGTGCAACAAACTGACCCAAGTCATCAAGCGCTTGAATGAGGTCAGGAAAAAGTAACATGAACAAGGCCCCAATAAGTCACCACTCAGCATTTGTACCAGCAAAATTCAGAATCCTCTATTTGTGGTGACATCACATTCACAGCATCAGAAACAGATGTCACGAGGAGCTTGATAATCCCTGGTCAGATGCACTTGAAATTTCCAGGTAAACTGATCAAGAGGGTCTTTAACTTTGAAAGTGTAAAGGATGGTGCTGATATTATGTAAAAACGTCAATTTAATTTGGACAAATTATTTTGTTGGTTAGGTTTGACCCAGTGCTCTGGTTTTGAAAGACATGGGGAAGAGGAATTCAACTAAGATTACTAAGTAAGTTCCTTCAACCAACACAAAGATTCCTGATTTTACAGACTAAGCTGGGTGTCATTGCCAATCTAAGGAGTGACTCATGTAAAGCAGATTCTATTAACAGATTACAGTGGGACTCTCTGAAGTGCAGCTCCCCTAAGTTTGTGTTTCTGTGTGTCTTAACTAGAATACTTTTCCAATTATTCATGAATCAATTTCCTTAGAGAAAAAAACAGGGTAATTAATGAGAGATTTTGACATCCGCCACCCATGATTTACAAAAATACATTAGTTTGTCCATCTCTAAACTAAGCAGTATATTTTAAGACAAATTTTCCTGATTCAACTTTCTCCTTTGGAATTAAAAATAAATAAATAAAATAAAATGACTGAGGAACATGAAGTTAGGATGATGTAAAACGTCCCCTCTGCTCCAAAATTTTGGGGAAAAAACAATCGCTCCTTCAAATGTTCTCAAACCTAATCAGAATATTTCATTGCTTTAAAAAAATGGATTTTCTTTCTTATGTTTTTAAGACAACATCTGCAGAAGGCTGGTGAAAAAAGGATTCAGTGACGGTGCTTGGTTAGTTTACAAGTGCTTCTGTTGTGTGGGCACACCTGACAGATCTCTGGGAGGAGGGATCTGTGCTAGGACTATCCATTGAAGGCATGGGCTTGTGTGCATACAAACTGACCCCAAGGAGCAGCAGGGAATCTCTGTTTGCATAGGTTGACTTTAAATATTTTTCACATTCCCCAGTAATATGCAAAGCACGTGGCTATGAATGAGTACACAACTTACTGTATTCTTAAGATGCCCAAAATTCGTTAATTTGGTTGTTATGTCTGTAAAATGCCAAAATAGGTAAGTAAGATTTTCTTGTATTTGACTGACATTGTTCTTTCTTTGAGCAACTATTTGGGTATTGTATAAACAGGCTCCAAGTGTTATTTGCAGGAGACTAAAACTTTGTGATTATTACAATGTGCCCTTGACCTTTAGTATCTATTTACAATATGCATATTATAAATTATTTACTATAGCTTTAAATAATTAAACAGAAAATTAGCTCCACTGACAAATCATGTAGGGACACAGGAACCCTCATCAGTGATAAAGTGAAATTAACCAGGGTATAATAAATTAACCAATAGGTAAGTAAAGCACCACTAGGGCAATAACCATTGAATTTGCGCTATCATACACCTACATTTTTCTTTTTCTTCTTAAACATTATCACTGTTCATTTGGTAGTGTTTTGGGTTTTTTTCTGGTTTTTTTTTTTTTTTTTTTGGAATGAAGAAGTTTGAAAACATGTAGTTTGAAATACCAAGAAATGGTTTGGATAAGAGAGCCAGTTTTTACAAGTTTGCTCTTTCCTTAAATGCACTTTTTTTGGTTTATTATTAATAGATATTAAATCTAAATATTTCGTTAATGTTCTCGGCACCATAAATAAATATATCCACTTTCAGTGGAAGAGAATTTTGGAAATTAGAACTATATTAGACCATCTAGGAAACCAAATATAAATTGTAATAATAATTAGTTCTCCAAACTGAAAATTCCAAAGTTTTAAACTATGAGCTTTGTTTATGGGTGTATACATATGTATAGCTATATATATATTTATATATATACACATTAAGATAGATGTACACACATATGTACATATATATATACATAATTTTACACATAAACACAAAACACACATAAATACACACACTCCTCACACACACACACTCACACATGCATGCACGTATTTCGGTGAAGTTTCTTTTCTAAAGCTGCCTCTCTTTTTCCCAACTTACAACAGTAACAATGAGACGCTGAGGGCAGTTAATCGCATTTGGGCTTTTGACTTGTCTTGAATAAAAAACTGAGACTGTTTAACAAGACAAAAGATGAAAATAGCAGATACCTGGATACACTCATGTATAAACACATATAAACATGCTCATACACCTATTTTACTTCTCCTGAAGCTTGCCCTAGTTACCTGTATGCAGCACAGCAAGCAATTGCAGGTGTCATTTTCTCCCGACCTGGAAGCTAGCTTATCACAGTGAGTTTCTTAGGGTATCAGTACTCACCAGATACTTGTGCTACAACATTATTGCCCCCTTGAAAATTTTTGTGGCATAAAGTACAAGCTGTAGCAAATCTGCCCTTTCTTTACCTCCTAGGCAGATGCAAGTCACAAACAAACAAACAAAACTGATGACTTTTAGGAAGGATGTCAGGCTGGGATCTCACCTTGTTTAGCATAGGAGAGAGGAGAAACAGGCAAAGTTCAGAGAACAGAGAGAACAGATTATACAAAGAGATGGTTAAGCCAGCAGCCTTTAGAGTCTCATAAACTCAGAGGAAAATCTGGCTCTGCCACTTTTTAGCTATGAGCCTTTATGTGCTTATCTTTCTGAGCCTCACTGACCTCATCTGTAAAGAGAGGATAGTGGTAGGGCTTACTTCATTGGATGATGATAGGATTAAATGAGATAAGGCATGAAAAGTACTTAGCAGAGTTTCAGGTACATAATAATAAATCTGTAATATATATTATTTATAACTTGATATTTAAACCATAATTCTAGAATATTGATCAGAACTACATATAGAAATAATGTTAGTCTAGGATTTGAATGAACTTAATTCAAGTTCTTTATTCCAAATTTGGTTGCTTAGACATTACAATGCTCATGACAGTGACCTATATATGGTATGTACCCAACAAATATTTGCTGGATATATGCATAAACAAACAAATAAATGACTGATTTAAACTTTCTGGGTCCTTATTTTCCCTTGTATAAAATGGAATTAGAATGACCCTATCATAATTCCATCCCCGGGATGTTGGTATGATACATTAGAAGAAAAATGTCAAATCATTTCAGATACAAACTGTTCTAATAAAGTCAGTACATATAAACTAAACAATAAGACTCAGTAGCAAGGACTTGTGCTTAGACTTGTCACACGTTTGGAAACAAGGACATGGGAACCGCCCCTGGGTGAGTCTAGGAAACATATCTTTCAATAAGATTTTACCATCCTCAGTGAGGGAATATTCAACTCAAAGTAATAAAGTGTATGATGAGCAGTTACAGACAATGAAATCATTGGCCTGCTCAAAACACTTTCTCCCCCTTACTAGTTTCATTTCTGAGAGCACTTTGTGGTCTACTGTTGATCAGCTTGGGAAACATCTTTAACAGGATCATGTAAACTGAAAATGATCCCAGAGTGCTTCACAACAAACACATGTAGCTTTTGAAAGATTGACAACATCACTGAAGTATAATTTTTCTGAGGCAGAAAGACTGAAGTAGAAGAAGACAAGACACCTAAACTATGGGCCTTCCTCATCACTACCAGATCCCTGGAAAAAGTTTCCTATTTCTGTAAATCTCAGCTTTCACATCTGTATAAAAAGATAATTATGTCTAACTTCAAATAATTTCCATACATATAATTTCTATACACATTTAAACTGGTTCCAATTTTTATTTTTCTATTTTATCCTATTTATTGACCTGGAAGACTTTCCGTATATGGTACAGAAAAAAAAAAAAATGCCTTGACAAATTTAAACTCATGCTTAATTTAGAGTTTCTCAAGCTAAGCACTATTGACATTGTGGGCTGGATAACTTTTTGTTATAGAGGGCTTTCCAGTGCACTGTAGGATCTTTAGCAGCATCTCTGGCCTATACTCATTAATTGTCAGTAGCACCCCTCAAATCATGAAAAAAAAAATATCTCCAGGCATTGCCAAAAGATCTCTGGTATGTAAAACTACTCCTGGTTGAGAGCCACGGCCTTAAATGCACATAACCCACATGAATCAAGGAGAGTTTCCTGAAATTGTTTCTCTCTGTCTCTCACCTAAAGGTATAGATAAACCACTGACCACTGGCTGCAATTAAAAAAGACTACTGATAATTAATGTGTATCCTATGTCTTTTTTAGCTTTCAAAAATACATTCTTTTTTTTTGAATAAGATGCCACTCTTCACTATATACATGGATATGAGTTTCATTTTTCCCCAGAAATTAGTATTGTTTGAATTTCACATGAGGAGATAAGCTTTACCTAACATTCTCAAGAACTGACATCCACAGTAAAGACAAACTACTGTGCTGAACTAAAAAGCTGTTAAACTATGTAACCAAAGGCTTTTTCCATGCACTTGGATAGCACTCCCACGCACATTATCCACTGAGCTGACATAAACGTAAAAATTGCACATGGCCATGTGCACACTCACACATGCACACTAATGTAATTTGAAAGCAACTCTCATTACTTTATTAAGCATCAGTTCTGCTTTCATTTGTGATGGATGGAGACCACATCAGCAGGAAGACAATATAAAGTTATGTTGATTTTTCACTGTACAAATGCAGGTAAATTATCTAAAGGTCAATTCTAAAAATAAACTGATAAGATGAGGAGGTTGCTGGAGACAAGAGACTTAATAAACCCTCTGGTTGGCATATAAGTGCTTTTACAAAGCTGATTAACAGGAAGATTACCCCCACCCTCCTCCAGCACAAGCCCTTGATAGTTGCTAGGCCAGGCACATTTTTCTTTATCCTTTTAAAAGTAAATTGCCTAAATAAT
This sequence comes from Symphalangus syndactylus, assembly GCF_028878055.3. Classification (NCBI taxonomy): domain Eukaryota; kingdom Metazoa; phylum Chordata; class Mammalia; order Primates; family Hylobatidae; genus Symphalangus; species Symphalangus syndactylus. Next base: position 42,417,676 of record NC_072429.2, read on the forward strand.
GCAAGGATGACAGTCTGGGAACTTAACATTTTTTATCTAATTGGCAACAAAATTTGTTCACAAGCAAGAGAAACATTTTTTGAACATTAGGAAGCCGGGACAGAAAAGGGATCCCGCTTAGGAAGTAGAGGAGAGAGGGCAACAAACTGAATCAAATTTAACCATTTTTGTTTTAATCTTGGCCAGTTTAACATAATTAGTTGCTCATGTTCATCAGTTTCATTAAACATCCTTCACTTTCCTTTGGCAATAATATTTACTCAAATATTCACTCATGATCATGACAAGCATGACCTCTATTTTTATCTTTCTTATAACGTGGGAATTTGGTATGTATCCAGTTACTCCGTTACATGAATAGGGCCAATTGGATCATTGAAACCCTTTTGAATTCACTCTTTCTTGCTTTCTTTCTTTTTTTTTCTTTTCTTTTTTTTTTTTTTTTTGCATTTATTCTCACACATGAATTTGGCTTCAAGTTTTTAGTTAATGTCAGGGTTCAGGATCTTCAATTACCTGAGAGCTTCATAGTCCTGATTGAGTCAAATTGGACAAATTTAGCAGTTCAATGGCACAGGATTTGATTGGTAAAATATAGCTGAATTCACTAATCATTCCATATTCATTTTGGTTATATTTTATGTGCAGTTAATGGAATCACCTTTGGGGCCATATACATCATTAAATTATGGATCATTTTAAATTTACTCCCACTCATACTAAGTAAGGGCCTAGAAATAAACGACTCTCCTTGGGAAAGATCATTATTTTTATTTCTTGTTGGGTATCATTAGAATACATCTCACTCAGAGATATGCTCCCATCTACCCAGAGCTAAGACTATAATAATGCAGGCTTTTATTTTGGGAAGAAACGCATACACATACACATACACACACAATATGGAGAAACGGTTATGGTTGACAGACAGCAGATGAAATGGCAAAGAATTCATGAAAATCTATTCTGCCCTAGTCTTAGGTGTTTTCCTTTGGGTGTTTTCTCTTAAGATAATGAATAATGCATGCTTTGACTTATTTGTAGTGGGAAGAAAGTAAGAGAAAATGAAGAAAGTAAGAGAAAAGAAGTAAAGAACTCTTGGCCTCTGCATATTCCCTAAACAGCAGAATTTTTCAAAGTAAGGTCTATAGACCATCCTCATCAAAATTATTAAGGAGACTAGCTCAAAATACAAATTTCTTAGCCTCGCTTCAAGTTTCTGAATCAGACTCTTTTAAGTTAGGTTGAAGGAATCTGCATTTTTACAAGTGCTACACATGATTTTTGTGCATACTAAGTATTAAAAACACTATTAAAAAGTTTGCAATGGAGATCACTGGAAAAAGAATCTACATTCCAACATATACAGCAAGATGAGAGTAATAGGCATTTCAAACAAATAAGCTCTGTGTTTGCATCACAAGGCTGTGATTATTAAAGTTTAAGACACTATTCTTTCAGCAGGGGTAGAGAGCAATAACCATTTCGTCTGAAACCAGAATGATGAAGGCAATATAAATCAAACCTATTCCAGCAGGTTTCATTTGGTCTAATTTCTCTGCAGATATTAATCATTATACAGTTCTATACAAATGACATGTAACTCCATTGTAACTCAGGATACAGAATGTTCACTCTGGTTCTTTCTCTAGTGTGCTATTTTGAAAATATAAAAGAAAATAAATAAACTGAAACTGTGGGGCATCAAGATCGCAAGACACCAACAATACCAAGACATTAAAGAGAGAAATGGCCCATGCTAAACCTATAAACCAGCATGCAAATTGGCAAAAACATTTATCTGCCACAGAGTCATTATAAGGAAAAATAAACTCCCTTCATTTTTCTTTTGAAAATTGGCATGTCAGGTGGAGGTGACAAAGAACTCTTCCTAAAAGTTCACAGAAAGAGTCTTATTAATTCTAGTAAAGATCATGTAGAAGACCAAGGCTAGTCAAATTCCATGGCATGGTATATAGTGTCAGAAAACACCAGCACTCAAATTCGCAGATCTACACTATAGTAGATACAAAGTTGGAAGGTTGGAATTGTAGCAAAGGAAAACGTATAAGAATCAAAATTTGGTTCCCATCGTGGGAGCTGGTGTCAAGTAATTTTACAAAACACCATACATAACTTCCTTTTGTCTCAGTGTAGCATGTTTTGTTTGACACCAACAAAGGATCCTCAGAGAAGAATCTAAAGCCTGGGAAAGCAAAAGTAATCCAGAAGCGCAGGCAGTAATGGGGCCCAGAACAAGCAACACACCTGTGCCTATGGATAAAGGTTCCTCTGAATCTAACAAGGCTAATTTAAAAGAAAAAAATTCCATGTCAGCACCCTTTAATAAATGTGTTCCCCCAAAATGAATTGGTTGGAATGGATACAACTATGAAGGAATAAAGAGCAAAGGGAACACTTATTATTTGTGCATTGTTCCCCCTTTTATTTTAATTCACCATGCATGCATTTTCAGTAAGATAACTGTGCCTATAAATACAAAGGATAACATCAGTGCATATTTTGGAAGCCACTTCACTTCATTATTTTTTGACGCATTTCAGTGCACTTTTTCCCAGCAGGGGAAAGAAAATCACAATACCATATGATCTAGTAGTTTTATATTCCTGTCTTCCCCTTTTCCTGCTGAATGCAGATCAGTTCATTTTTGATAGTGGGTATAAGGACTTTGTAAATATGTTTCTGACTTCAGACAACCCACATACCTTTAGGGAATGATCTCCCAAAGCTCACTGGATTTTAGTATCACGGGATTTCCCAGAAGGCAATCTAAGTTGGGGCTCTACACATGTGATTCCCCATTCACTGTATCCACTTGATACTACTAACTTCTTTATATTAGCAATTTATGGCCCTTGTCATAACCAATGTTCGAGAAGTAAACCATATATATTGTTTTGTTCAGAATTAAACAAAAAGTTCTAAAAACTATTTTCACTTCAGGGAAACATGCCCGAGTCACAGTGACTACCAGAGTTACTAGAGCATGTACTCTTATAACTCCCTTACCCAGAACACATTTCCAGTGTTGCAGGTTACCTGGACCTCACTTGATAACTCCACTCAAACTAGGTACTTTAAGCCTCCTCAGAGCCTTTTACTGGCCAGGTCTATGTTCATTTCTATATAAACACTCACACAAATAAATGCCATGCTGTTGTCTTAGTTACTTGAATATTTTACCATGGGATGAGTGCCAGTTGAGAGGTGGCCCAGAATAAAAATATTGCTGTTGTGATTGTTTTAAACAGGTTTTCTATTCCAGCTTTGTTCACTGGATGTATAAGGAATGTCAGAGCAGAGAAAACTCATGACAGGTCAGGGGTCAGAAGAACACCGCCATGAACATTCCTTTTGCAGTGTTTAATTTACTGTTTAAAGAGTGTAGTAGAAATATTGGGTTGACTATCATCTTAATTCTTTAACTCTTATGAGGGTATCTCTCTATCTTGAGACCATTACAGTCAGGTCTGAAATTTAAGGAAGTTGGAACTTTGGCCATTTTAGTTAGACCCCAAAGTCTTTGACAGTACTTCCAGTGACAACACGATAATCATTTGACCAAAGTGAGTTTCAGGATATTTTCCCCAAATTCAACTTCTTGACCCATTAAGCTCTGGGATTCTTTGCAAGATCTTCTGTCATTAGGATGATGGTATTGTCATGTGCTATCAAGAAACGTTGAAAAGAATGAAGACATACTGGTAAGCTTTACAAACAAAGCTGTGTCGTAAAGATCAAACATCTGCTAATATATTAATACAGAAAAGAATACCACTTAAATTCATAAATTATGATTCTCTTGACAACTCAACTCCCAAGATAAACTTTCTTTTTCACTTATGTAAAACTAAACTCCATTCAAACCTTCAGGACAAGGAAACATTAGCTGAGTCTGTCATCCAAGTGTGAAGGCAAGAATTACAAAAATTCAGAAAGATATTCGTATACTAATCATCACTAAGAACAGAAATCAAGACAGAATGTCTTACATAATAAATGTGCATCAATGAAAGATTTCAAAAGGAAGAAATTAGTCATTGTTTTCCTCCTACAGATATCATCCAATTGCCTTTATTACCTGTGATACACATACACACATGCACACACACGCAATAAAACAAATTAGTAGTGCTTGGCACAAAATTATTAATTGATATATTATTTTTTGGTTACCACTGAAATGCATGAGGAATGCGAAAATAAAAACTGGTCTTTTAACCTTCATGTAGCACAAGTCTATGAAAGAGCTATTGGTACCTTAGTAAAATACAGAGTTACATGGATGGATGGCTATTAACAGTTTCTTTTTGGCTGTGTCTATACAGGTCAGGATGTAATTGAAAAAGATAGTTTCATTTAGAAATCTGAAACCTTAACTTTGGAGCTTCAGTTACCTTGCTGGGTTGTTACAGACATCTTAAAAATGACACAGCTAAATCCTAGCATGGGCACAGCCAAAGCCCGAATCCCAAAGGCAAACAAAAACAGCTACAAGCAAGTAACAATGTAGCTTCGTAGTTTAAAATTTTTACAAGAAATTATTAGGTTGTGTGTGGAATACAACTTTCTCTAAAACAAACAAAAGGCCGGACCCTTATTCAAGTACTATGTGTTGTCCTTAGTTCCACAACAACACAGGAACACAGAACTTAATGTGAATTATGTGGAAAGGCCACACCATTAAACTGTGGGTAGTAAGAACGCTGAAAACATGGAGAAAAGGGTGATAATTCAGTTCAGGGTAGAGAAGGCTGAGTGTGGAGTCATTTAGCAGAAAATTTTGTGGATATGAATGTTTGATTTTTTAACACAAAAAATGTTTGACCAGATCTCCTCATCCTCTCTTAATGCAAACAAAGAGCAAAGCAGTAAAATGGAGCCTGAGGGTATTAATTTCAAAATAAGGAATACAATTTGTTGATGATGAGAGTCATTTGATGTTAGAAAGTGTTGTGAAGAAAGGCTGGGAAATCTCCCCAAAAGAATTTTAAGAAAGAGTTAGAAGCTCATCCATCTGAACTATTCTAAGAGAGGGCTGCTGGGAGCAGGCGCACAGCCCTTGGGAGGTCTAGGCCCCGGCATCTTGTGCGTCATGTGTATATACATACTTAGTTGTGCTTGTGTTGCACAAATACTCATGCATACGGAGTCAGTATAAACTGGCACATATAGATTTGAGTGAAAAGTCATATAAATTTGCCATTCCCCCCTAACCCCATAAACAAAAGGAAAAACCAAAATTAAAAATTCCAAACTTATGCCATTGGGCCAGATCTTTTTCTACCATACCCTCATTCAAAGGAGGGAGGTAGAAGATGAGAGAAAAAACCCAGTTTGGGATAAATGACTCCCAAGGCCTCTCAGCTGCTTTTATGTAGCTGGCTCTCATTATATATAAGATAGTTAGCACATGGGACCAAGTAAACAAACAAATAACTAAAAAAGATTTTCTTGTACTTCCACATCTAGAAAGAAATCTACCCTGTGGATTTACATGTTAAGGTGAACTAGGTAAAGTAGGCAGTAGTACATCAATGGACTATTGTGTTCTAAGAAATGTGCATCATTAGTTGTATTTTTTCCTTTAAAATATGAATTCCTTTTAGGAGGCTAATTTCAAAATGATGACTTTTTTTTCTTTTCCCGCCCCCAGCCCTCCCTTATAGATGATACTTCCGTAAAAGTTCAGATTGCCAAGGATGTTTTCTCTCAGGAAACCGATCTGGAATTTTGATTTTTAGGAAATCCTGGATACATTTCTCTAGCTCCTCCTCAATTGAGAGCTTTTCTTTAACAGCTTTTTTTTTGCTGCTCATGTTCGATTCCCTGGAGCCTGAAGTCAGAGTCCGGAGTAAGTCGCTTTTCCGCCGCATCTCTGACTGTTGGATCAGCTGGACAGGGCCCTTCTTGATGGGACGGTCCAGAGTCTGGATGTTGGTCTGGCGTGTCACGGGACCACAGATGACCGTCTCCTGGGGAGAGCTGGCTTCAGACTGGCTGTCGCAGCTAGATGTGGAGAGGTCATTGCAAGACGTGCCACTCTCCCCTTCTTTGTCACCTTTGCCATTCTTGCAGCAGCAATCGCAGTGTGAGGGTGACCATCTGGAAGGCTCACCTGAAAAGAAAGCAAAGGACCCAAAGGATTAATGCCAGCCAGGTCAGTTGGAGTAGCAGTATAGCACTTGGATATACACACAAACACACATAAGAGAAGCATCACGGAACCATGCTTTTAGAAAAAGTGGGGTGGCACCCAGGGTGGGCTGCAACAGGAGCACCCAAAAGCCAAGTCCATGAGGGGAAGAAATTAATGATGGCATGCTATATAAGAGGAAATATAGTATAAAGCTTAAGCCCATGAGCATGGGAGTCAGGAATACCCAGCTAACATCATTTATTAAGCTTGTCACCTTGGCACATCCCTTAGATTTTCAGTCAGTTTCCTCATCTGTGGTATAAGGGTAATAATTTTCCTACTATCTGGAGTTATAGGAAGGAGTTAGATAAATCAAAATTCTTAATGCAGTATCTCTCTCACAGTAAGCTCTCAGTAAAAGCTGGCCAATTTTCCATAACTGATGGAAAGCTCCAAGTGACAGCAGTCAGGTACAACAGGAGGAGACTATGAAAGCAGAATGACAGTAACCAGGGAAAGGGGACTGACTCTGTGCCTGTCCCTATCTGGGTATCCCTCAGCTCCTTGGTCCTTAACAAAAACTCTGTTAACTCAGTAGTTCCAATTTCAGTCTCCATACAAGGAAACTAAGACCCCAAGAGTTTGAGAAACTTGCCAGAGTTTGTACAATTTGAAAGTGGCAGAGCTGATATTTGAATACAGATCTTCCAAGGGCCATAACCATGCCAATTAACCATTTTATTCAGTATCCTTGTTAGTAAAATCCTTGCTTCTACTTCAAAAGAATTTTCAAGTTATAACTTCCCTGAATTTCTTGTTAATCTCTCCTCAGAAGTGTTTGCTTTTTTCTCCTCTCTGAATTATAGTTCTACTTTGTAAATACCTCTATTATTGCACGTATTACGTTTTGTTATATATCATATTAGCTACTAAGCCATGAGCTCCTTAATATGAGCATAGTGAAGTATCCGTTGTTGTAATACCAGCAAATATGCCAAGGAACAATGTAGAAAATCGATAAAATACCGTATTATAACTTTTAAGTCCCTGGATCTAGCCACACCTGAAGCTAGTCTTGCCAGTGAGCTTTTCATTTATATGATAAACTATATTCTGTGCCATTTTTTAAGCCAATATGAGTCCCTCTTCTCCCATTCCTCTGAGTCTTGACTCATAATGCTGCATTTAGCAATTTGAAGGCAGAGCAATGTTGCAGATGCACAGTGGCTCCATGAACCAGGAAGAACAAGTCCACAATCATGGCACAAAGCAACTTCCTAAAAATAAATCACTGCCCTCTGAACAGCCACAGTCTTCCTGGAGTCATAAACTTAATACTATTTACCGATCATGTATTACATGTTGGGCACTTCTACAATTCTTTGTTCTTAATCCATAAAAGTAAAGAGAACAAATTCCTTTATGATATTGAGGACAAGGATAATGTAGTGTCTTTATATAGTTTTAAAGGAGATCCCATTTTGATTTACACTATATCTTATTCTCATGAATAATAGGTCACTTTATACAGGATGGTACCTTATTGCCATTTCTAATATAGTCAAAGTAGAGAAAACTTAGAATGAAAACTATTAGGAAAGTTACGTCCTATCTTCTTGTATAATGCCTGTTCTTTACATATTAAATGATTTAAATATATATACCAACTTGTCTCCATATAACTTTTTAAGAGAAAGTAAAACAAAAGTTTCTATAAATCACAACTCCAGAAGTATCCCTAAATTATACCCACTCTTTCAAGTCACTTTCTAAAATGTGACTGAGTAATCATTGTATTTATAAAGCCATTAAATTAAATGCAACAATCCAATTAGCCAAAAATGAATCACAATAGCTGTACTGTTCTAGTTATCTCATGCTATTATATCAGTAATAGAAAATAGTTTCTGTCTGCCAGCATACATTTTGAGGGGATCATTTTTTACCTTTACTAGACAGAATCTGCTTCTGCTTCCCCAAACTCGGCAACCCCTATACCAAAATGACTTAACTGAGAAATGGTTCCAATGAATTGCGCTGAGGAAAAGTAATCACATCATACCAGAGACAATCTGGTTTTAAACCTTTTTGGAAAAGTGCAGAAATTGAATTTAGCTTTTACAAAAAGAAGAGGAAGAGGGGAAATACAAAAAGGAAGAAGAGAAGAAATATATGCTGGGATACACCTATTACCTTAAAAGCAAGATTACAAAATATTTTGGCCATAAACCCTGCTGAACAAGTAGAGAAGCAATTGCTGTCTTTTTGTCCAAGAGTCAGTCATCTTCCCCATGGTAAACTCATTCCATTCAATGGACCCAGAAGGAAACTTGAGTCTTCTACAAAAGTGTTTGTTTGGGGTATTTTGTTGTTGTTTATTTGTTTGTTTTTTGAGACAGAGTCTTGCTCTATCGACCAGGCTGGAGTGCAGTGGTGCTACGATCTCAGTTCACTGCAACCTCCACCTCCTAGGTTCAAGTGATTCTCCTGCCTCAGCCTCTTGAGTAGCAGGGACTACAGGCACCTGCCACCACGCCCAGCTAATCTTTTGGTCTGTTCAGTAGAGAGGGGGTTTCACCATAGCCAGGCTTTTCTTCAACTCCTGACCTCAAGTGATCTGCCCACCTTAGCCTCCCAAAGTGCTGGGATTATAGGTATGAGCCACCGCACTCAGTCTTCCAAAAGTTATTTTAACAACACAAACACCATCATGTGAAAAATTTCTGTATATGCATGTGGAAAGTTGCATGAAGCCCTCACTATGTGCCAAGCCAGGAACCTGGCAATGATGCAGTTATTTCCTCCCTGAACTGCTGGGATGATCATGTATTTAAATATCATCTGGGATCCTCCTGCTACAAACAGAAGTATTGCTTTCCACTTACTCTGGGCACTATCACTATCAAAGGGAAATTGAGCAACTTAATTCTAGTGGAGGTTGTCATACTACCATGTCTCAAGATTTTATGAGAACATTTGACTGTTTTACTTGCCATTTATTTTGGCAAGATAATTTATGAGATGGCTTCCGAGGTCTATATATTATATTAAACCAAAAAAGAAAGATAGGATCAGAAGGGCCCATCCAGCTGATTCAATATTATAGGATTAATAGTACTACAGCCCAACTGTAGTCCTACATGAAGAGTTGTTGTGAAGTTTGAAAAATAATCAAATGTGAGAAGATAACCACCCCATATCTTTTCTAGGAGCACTGTCTGCCTGACTACCCTCTTCCCAAGAACCTACTTACAAGCAAAGAGGTTTTAAATCAGAACACAGAAATGACACATGTAAGCTCCAGACCCCTTTGACCTTGCAGTCCCACTGTGATATGCTTACAAGTCTTGGGAAGTGTGGAAAAATCTATGAAAGGTCAGTTCTGTAACACAAAGTATTCTAGAATCCCCCCAATTATAGCAAATAATGATCTCATAAATACCTTGGTACTTCAAATTGCAATGTATTTGGCTTTCAATTTGCTGAAGTTTCAATACTGGCTGGAATAATTCTCTCCATTTGGGGACAAAATAGGTTAGAATTGATTAGACAGATGTGGGAAGAAAACCATTTCATTCTAAGAAAAGTCTGATTTATTGATATTTAAAAAGCAGGAAATCTACTGCCTGTTTGGGGAGTTATTATCTAGTTGCTGGTCAGAGAGCCTAATAGCTCTACCTTGTTTTTTAATAAGTCATTGCTGAATTTGTTGAATATTATATGATTTTGGTGCCTGCTACATAAGAGTGGCTTGATAAATGTCTGATGAATAATCAATGAATGAGCTGAACACATATGTTGAATTGTATCAAGTTGATAACATGGCAGTGCAGGTCTCAGGCGCCAGAGTCAGGCTTCACAATTTGTCACCTATGAGACCTTACATAAATTACTTCAACTCTCTAAGTCTCAGTTTACTCATCTGAAGAATAAGGCTGTTAACAGTATTCTCTTCACAGGGCTTTGAAGAAAATTAAATGAGATAGCTAATGTAAAGGATGTTTCATAATTTGTGGCACACTAAGTATTCCATTCAAATATACATCTTTGTTCTACTACAATGCTGACACTATTCCATATAAGGGAAACAAATCGGGAGCTTGCTATATAATTATAATGTTTCCATCAATACACTACACAACTAATTCTTAGGTCTAGCTGGAATATCACATTAGTAATGACACTGATGTTACAGCTGGATGCATCAGGAAAATGTGTATTCAGTAGTTAGTAATGTCTGCCTCAGCATAGGAATGGTGAGTGAGTGACCACAAGCACATACTGTGTCTGGGACATGGTGTGTGAACAGGGTATGTTTTTGGAAAAAAAGGAGTCTTTATAGTGCAGTGCTTAAAATTTCACAAATGGATGAGCCCTTCAGGATAAAGATTTACTTGAAAACACATCAAATAACCTTAAATCCAGAACGGGAAAGAATTTGCATTTTGGATTAAACAGGGAGAAGCAGGAAACTCAGTTATATTAAGTCCTTAAAGCCCTAAATCTTCAAGCATTTTACAACTTAGAAAAACTGAGGACGAATCAAGCAAATTGTACGATTAGACTTGGCCCCCTTCCACTATAGACCTCACTGTGGCAGTTCTTACTGATAAAGAAGAACTTAAACAGAAAAGACTGCAGAATATTTCTCCTCTATGAAAAATTCAAACCGAGCTGAGTGAAACATGACTTAGCAAACTCACAAAGTGCTTATGCATTTTTAAAAGAGGCAGCTCTGCAATGTACCCACACTTCAAATTTTCCGCCTGCTAATGGTTGTGAGCACAATGCACATCATTTACTGCAACAGCTGGGAAAACTGCTTTCCCCTGTCTTCTCTGTCAATGATGTAGGAGCCTGCCAGTCTGGGAGCTAGGTGGCCAGATTTAATTTATCGAGGCTGCTGAAAGGCTTTCTTGGTATCCCAGTTGAAAAGTCAATAATGGCCAAATTGATGTTTTTATAATTCTGCTAACCTTGAAAAAGATATTGCATAGTGGAGATTGGGAATAGGCAGGCTATGAGAGCTTCTGAAAAAAGTTTGTCTTCAAGCTTGACAATCATCATTTCTTGCTTGCAGTTGACCTTTTTTACTCATGAGCAGTTGGTCTTGGAGGGGCCCAGTGGGGGCTTCTATTGAGAGATGGTTAGTATGGGCAAGGACAGACAGTTAAACTAGCCATGCATCCACCAGAGTCAGTCAGGAACACAGGCACCTCACCAGTTACCTGAACAGGGAGAATTTAACATAAGTATTGGTTAGACAGATATGGGAGAAGTGAAAATGCAAACAGGTGACAGTGAAGAGACAAAGATAGTGGCTGCAGGAGGTGGCTACCATCCTTAAGTCTGAGGAGACAAGTAAAAGAAGATGCAGTTATTAGAACCTAAAAGCTTAGAGGAGGTGTTGTGTGGAGGTTGGACTCAGACATCTGAGGAGGGCCATGTGGCCTGCTGGTGCTGATGTCTCTGGAGCAGCCTGGCTCAGGGGATTATAGAGGGGAAAAAAGGGAAGCTAGAACCAACTGCTTCTGGAGTAAACAAAAGCTGGGCTGACGCTGATAGGAGCAAGGGGCAAGCAAGGAATTCTTCCCATGTTTTAGCGTCTCCCTCTAGCACCCCCTATTGACAGAGCCTAACAGAAAGCCAGCTGGGCAAAGGAAAAGTGTAGTTAGCCTGTGTGGTTAACCCCAATCCCAGTCCTGGCATCACAAATAGAGTATAAAGGGGTGTGTTTGGAGTTGAGAGACAACACCTTAACAACCAGGACACTCCCTGTGAGGGATGCAAAAGAAATGAAAGACACTCTTGACCTGTAGGAATGTGTGCTCTACTGCACAAGCTAGGAAATGAAAATTCGAACAAACAAACAAAAAATCACCTCACTTCAGCTGCTGCCCTGCCAGCCCTTTTCTATACCTCAAGGTTTTGCGTGTGATCTTCCCTTTGCCAGCTATGCATCCTTCTACTTTCAAGCTAGTCCCAACCTCCCGCCCGTTGCTTTCACAGCACCATAATGTGAAAACATGGGTAGGTTTCTAGGTTTATTGGCTTAATGTCTGTTTTCCGCACTAGACTGTAGGGGATGTGCTTGTTTCCTTCTGAATTCTAGAGTGTGCTCCAGGGCACACACAGATCAGCATGCCAGGGCATATAGTAGCAGATGCTCATTGAATATCTGTATGATAAATGAATGGGGGAGGAAGCCTGCTGTGTATAGAAAGCAAAGTTTAGTTTAGAGTGTGTGAATATGTGTGTGACAGAGTAAATCTTCCACCCAAAAAGAAAAATGGATTGAAAATTCTGACATGCAAAAGACATTAGAATGGAAAATATTTAGGCATATTGCTAGACAGTTAATGTACATATGACAAAAACATGCTGACCCAGAGAGAAAAATGGCAAAATCTACAGGCCTGTCAAGAACTTTTAAAGTGTTTTACATATATATAATATATATAGTGTTATATATTTTATATATAAAGTATACTTTATATATAAAATGTGTGTGTATGTGTGTGTGTGTATATATATATATATATATACATATAAATTGACCATCACTCAATAATTTATTAGTATAAACATCCCTAAAGCATTGAACAATTAGGTAAAAATTAACTTTCTGAACCATTCAGCCCATGGTTCCTATTTATATACTTTCCCTATTGATAATGATCAGGCATACCCTCTCAGCTCCGAATTTTCACCTGTTAGTTTTAAAGCAATGCAGTGATTTGTTTAACTGTCTTGCTCTTTTAAGATGTAAAAGATGTGACATGTATTCCTTGATGACACATGTATTCCATTTCCCAAGTCATTTTTGCTTTTTTCTTGCTTTCTTCCTCATTTTATTTCATCATCTTAGTCTCAGCTGTTTTTGGATAAGATCACACTTGATTACTTCAGCCCAAAACATATTTATTTTCCTACTTCAAGTTCTGCAGCTCATCCTGACCCCTTTTCCTACCTGGTCCTCTTCATCCTAGAGACTTCCTTTTTCATTTTTTTTCATTGTTTTTTTGTAAATTGGAACAAGTCTCTCAAAGCCTACAGCTCCTCTCAATCAGTATCTCGGCATCTTTTGTCTCTTGAAGTGAAATGTGTACGTATTAACTACAGAGTTTGTATGTTCCATTCTTCCAGTAAAAGCCTCCTTCTTTCCCTTTCCCTATTTCACATTGCCCTTAAATGACTGTCAACCATGGTGCTGTGCCTTCCCAGAGGGGAACACATGGCCCATATTTGAACAGAGTACTCCCCACCCCCTGACCATAGTGGGTGATTCAGGTAAGTGCATGAGACTCAGGATGGGTGAATCCAAGTCCTCATTGGGACTCTTCTGGTGAAATATGGTGGGTCATATGTGCTCTATGATTTGGGAGGTTGCCAAGCTAGGGGTATGTGAGCTCAATGGCCATCTTCCATACCTAATGGGAGGACGTTCAGTCAGAAAGAAGCTAAGTGAGACAGGCAAAGCTGGGAAATAGTGAAGAGAGACTTACATCTAGCAGTATTTAAATGGTCCCAGTCCCTAGGTTTATAATTTTATCTTTTGGCTTAATCTAGTGAGAGTAAATTTTATGTTATAACCAGAGTCCTGAACACTACATTAAATTCATGTAAATACACTTACTATCTGTTTAACCTACCTTTTTATCCTCTAAGCCCCTATGCAAGTCTAGCACTAATATTGGTCAGTGCCTTAGGGGACAGGCACTATGACTATTGCTGAGCTACTTTGTAGATAACCTGTTTCTTCTCTGGAATGGTAGCCGCTTTGCTATACCAGTCCCTACATATTTGACTAACACCTCAAAAGATGTACTATAGCTCCCTTGCTACCTATTGTGCATTGTGATTCCAAAAGTAAATAAGGTAACGGTTAACTCTTCTAAACCAGAAACTTGCTGAAATTCTAATAGATACTATTTATTGAGAACTCCCTATGTCTTGTTATTGTGCTCAGCACTTTACATAATTTTATCTTCACAATAACCCTATTAGTGAATGGTGAATTAGTAATAATCTCATTAGTCATTTAGGATGCTATTATTTTATTTTCATGGAAGAAGAAACTGTAGCTAAAAGTGCTTAATTATTTGATCCAAAGTTATAAAGTTGACAAGTGGTGAGAATTAAAACTCAGATCTTTTTAAATACAAAGCCTCTGCTTTTTATTTAGTGGACACAATATTCAAACATGAAAATTTTCTATGAGAGATATTTAAAAGTATTAACAGAGTGGAAGAGTTTAAATACTGACATTAAACATGACTGCCCCAGTGATTCCAGCCCTTCAATAACTTCTAAAAGTAACCAGCTATTTGAACACCTTAAAAATCCAGGCTTTCTGAGGTCTTTTATCATTATATTTATATATAAAATTTAATTTCCTTTCCCTCTGCCCATTGGAAATAATTGAAAATGACTACATGAAGGACACGGTGTCAGTGGTGCTCTTCCTGATGTGTGGGACATTTTGTATCCTTCCACCATTATTCAGTTCTACCAGGGCTGCCTTGGTAGCAATCACCAGTGTGTGAAGTGTGCAATTAATTAGCTCATGAAAAAAAAAAAAACCCTAGCTAGTGAACTAAGATATAATATTTGCTAATATTGCCTAATGAATACTCAACAACCAACCAGTATGTGATATCTCCTCCAACAGGGAAAAAATATATGGCCAGGCGGGCTGGCTCACACCTGAATCCCAGCACTTTGGGAGGCCAAGGCAGGAGGATCACCTGCAGTCGGGAGTTCAAGACCAGCCTGACCAACATGGTGAAATCCCGTCTCTACTAAAAATACAAAAATTAGCCAGGCGTGGTGGCAGACACCTGTAATCCCAGCTACTTGGGAGGCTGAGACTGAAGAATCACTTGAACCCGGGAGGTGGAGGTTGAAGTGAACAGAGATTGCGCCACCGCACTCCAGCCTGGGTGACAAGAGTAACCGGTCTACAGCAATCTATAGTTTATTGGCAAATGCAAACTTAAACTTCTATTAATCCTCCTGGCAAAAAAAAAAAAAAAAAAAGTTAAATTCAGAGCAATTGTTCAAGAGCTACAGAACCCTGTGAATTTTAAGAGAAACGCAGGTGGAAAAGAACTATCTTA
Organism: Symphalangus syndactylus; assembly: GCF_028878055.3. NCBI lineage: Eukaryota > Metazoa > Chordata > Mammalia > Primates > Hylobatidae > Symphalangus > Symphalangus syndactylus. Next base: position 42,432,955 of record NC_072429.2, read on the forward strand.
AAAACATTTACGAGTCATAAACTACTTGGAAGGGAGTGAGGGTTGACCAGAAAATGTAGAATGCATGAGAAGCATGTCCATGATAAGGCCAATCAGGATGCTCATGCAGAAGCTCAGTGCTGGCAGACCCACATGACCACAGCAGTGGTTTGAAAAGAGAATCATGTGAGACCCAGAAGAGACCTGAGAGGCCATGAGTGTCCTCATTTTTACAATGAGGAAACACAGCCTGGAGAAAGAAAGGGTGTCAGGTATACAGCTGGGAAGGTGCAAAGCCACATGGGCATAAGGTAAATATAGCAAAACCAGCTGGATAGTGTTTCACATCTGGACAGTCTATCATCTGGGAAAAGGAATTAAAAAGCTCTGAAGAAGAGTCCATTGTTGATTACAGTGAAGATAAACACAGGACAGGGTACTTCGCAGAAAGAAGATTCCTGAAATATGATCACATGCCTAATGTCCAGAAAGGCGAGAGAGAGAGAGAGAGAGAGCGAGAGAGAGAGGGAGAGAGAGAGAGACTATGTATGTGATAAGACTGATCTACATTTATCAAACACCTATCCTATGCCAGACATTTTACTTGTATTATTTCATTGAATCTTTGCAATCAGCAAAGGGAGGTAAAAATTACAATGCTTAATCTCTACCTCCTAGGGCAAATAGGTAGCTAAAGAAGAACAAATGTTCTCAGATGCCAGAAAGGGTAACCTTCCATCACATGGATTTACTCATACTCAAGATCTAAAAGACTTTCTTTTTAAACTACATATATTTTTGGGAGAAGAATAAATCTCAGACATCTCAGTGTGAATTATTTTATCACAGTACTTGGGCCCAACAGAGAGGGAAACCCGGAAACTCACATTAGTGATCAATCCCTAACAAGTGGCGGCTATTGAAAGAGGAATAAGGAGAAGGAGAAGGAGAAGGAGAAAGAGAAGGAGAAGGAGAAGGAGAAGAAGAGGAGGAGGAGGAAGAGGAGAAGGAGGAAGAGGAACTTGCTGGATTAATGAACCATGAGCACCTATCACGTGTCATGTGTGATAGTAAGCGTTTACAAACATTTTATCTTATTCTAACGACACTCTAAGTCAGGGCACTATTGATATTTGGGCAGAATCGTTCCTTGTGGGGGCCATCCTGTGCACTATAGGATGTGTGGCAGCATCTGTGGCCTCTATCCATTTATTGCCATTAGCACCTCCCCTCCTCAGTTGCGGCTACTAAAAATGTCTCCAGATATTGCCAGCTGTCCCTAGGGGTAAAATTGCCTCCAGCTAAGAACTGTTGCTTTCAAATAAATATTCCTATTTTATTGATGAGGAAACTGAATTTCATAAAATGTTTACTAATTTGCTCATGGCTCAGAAAACTAGTAAAAGGCAAAAGTAGGATTTAATTTTGGTAGATCCAACTTCAAGATTAGTGCCTGTTCCACCTCTTATAATGTAACGCTCCAGAAAAATGGTGCCTTTCTGACAGGAATGTACTGGGCAAAGACCCAGCCATTATATTCACAATAACTTCCAAAAGAAGCCCAGTGAAAGTAGATGAAGGAAATTGAGCTGTCATTTCACTTTTCACGAAATGAAAGAACACCTCGTTTTCACCACACTATCTTCACATGATAACAGAATAGGAAGACTGACAAAATTTAGCAGCTGTGCCTGAACGTGTATCTCTGCTGACTAGCTACTAATAAATCATTATTCCTTTAATTAGGATTTTTAAATGAAGCAAAGATTGAGCTAACCAAATATTTTTTTCCCATATAGGCAGAGCCTATGTTGATATTATGTAATAATAATAGACATCTTTAAATTGAATGTTTACTACATGTCAATTGTGTTCTAAGCACTCTCCTTACAGAAGCTTATTTGAGATTTATAATGTCCCTATGAATCAGACTCTCTTGTCATGCACAGTTTTCAGAAAAGCTAATAGGCACAGGGAGGTCAGCAACTAACCCAAATCTTTAAGAAGTGGAGCTGTGATGAACACTCTGGCAGTGTGACCCCAGAACTTCCACAGAGAAGCAGGCATTAAAGCCCAGTAAGTGGTTCAGAGCTTGGGCTTTGAATCAAAGAAATAGGAATCAGCTCTGCTGGTAACTTGCAGCTTCTTCATCAAAAAATGTTGGAAATAACAATGCTTCTCTGATAGGAGAGTGAGAATTGAATGATATGATTTGTCCACAGCATGATCACAGTGCCTAGAAAATATTCAATGTCCACTGAATAATAAGTTTTTAGAAGATAATTGATTGCTTTTGATACCTACATTGGCATGTTTAATATTAACCACAGTATGTAAACACTTACAATAAAAGGCAAATTCAATAGAGATAACTACATAAATAATACCTTGTTTCTTCTGCTTTTCTCTCAACAGGCAGTCTACTCAAAACCCACCTTCATATCACTTAACTAATATCCCTATTTTGTACCCTCATCATTGGCTATCTACCAAAGAATTAATCCCATTTGCATAGATTGATAATATTTAGGAAAACACCACTGATGCACAAGTCCGTAATATAAAAGTCTCCTCCTCTTGGCTCAGGGACAAAGATTGCCGTATTTGACCTGCAGTGACTCTAAGGGCAGTAGAATTTTTAAGAGAGGGGATAAATTGAGCATTGTGACAACAGCTGACTGCTATTCCTTTGTATATGATTTGTCTTTGATTGTTAAATCAAATTAATTTCACACAAATGCATAACCTCACAAGATTGCTTGATTCCCTCTGATTGGGAAAAACACCCTTCAAGTTGGAATCCACTGTTATCTCCATGGTTTATTCATTTAACACAGGCTTTCAAGTGTTGACAGATATATTCAATGGCCATTGAATGCAAGGGTGTGCCACTTACGTAAATTCGTACTAAGAACTTCAAGACCAGAGGGCATGGAACATAAATAGCATGGTCATTGTGGTAACCATTGGAAGCCAGACAGAGATGTCTCTGTTTTTTGTTTTTTTAACATATTCTTCTATCTGCATTGATGTAATTGTCACTGGGTAATATACTCTAATTTGCTAATATTTGGAAAAATCAATGAAAAAGAGTTTTTGTTTTGTTTTGTTTTGTTTTTTAAGAAACCAAAAGATAATGATTCTAAAAAAATAATAGCTCTGGTGGCTGGACTTTTCTCCCTTCTTCTCTCCCATCTTAACCAGGGAGAGAATTTTCTCTTTCTCATCAAATCATGATGACTGTAATGACAATGAGAATTCCTAAGAGATGGTAAAATTTTTAGTTGAAAACTCAAAAGTGGTGCAAGATCTTCTGCAGATTGATTAGCTGGCAAATATTAAATCATTCCATTTAAAAACTGTAATATTGATGGATGTGGCCCAAAGTGATGGGAGTCATGGACTGATGTAGAGACAAAGGAAGTGAGGAGAGTGACAGCGGGGAGGGCAATGAAAACCTGAAGACAAAGAAATGCAATTACAAATACTAGTGCCATAATAATGATTAGGAGGGCAAATGTGAGATAGTAAAGGAAGCAAAAAATGGAGTTAGCAATGGAAGAGAAAAGACAGAGGAAAAAAAGGTAAAATAAAAATGCCAGGGTAGGCCATGACAACGGAATCAATTCCTAAGCCGAACCTGGAAAACAAATGATGAAACACCAGAATAGTATTATAAGAAAACAAAGTATAATTCTTAAGACTGCAAAACTAGGGCACTCAGTGTGACTTTGAAGAGCAGGGGAAGTTCTGGCAGTCTTTCTGGAGGAAGCGGCATCTGGCTTTAGACAAAAGTGATAATTAAATAAAGGTGAGTCAAGGGGAAAAAGACCCATAAATATTATATGAGACATTCAAAATAGTGTGTTCCATGGCCAGGGGTGAGAGAAAACATACTGCCTTTGGGGAGCTAAGCATAGTTCACTGATGGCTAAAGAGTGACTGTGAGGGTGGCAAAGGTGAGACATAAGTAGAGCCAGATCACATGGAGTCTTGTCTCTCTGTTAAAGGGGACATGAGGAGCCACAGCAGAGCGGCCAGATCATTAGTGTGTCTAGAAAGAGTGGAGAATGAATTGCTATAAGAAAGGACTGAGCAGTCAGGGACCAGTTAGGAGACTGTTAAAATAGTCCAGGTGAGAGGAAACAACAGCCAAGGGTACTGGTACTGAAAATGGAAAGAAGAAGCCAGATTCCACAGCATTCAGGAGGTAGAAGTTACAGATATCAGTGAGAAGAGGAGAGGTGTTCGGAGTGGTCCCAGGGATGTCTAGCTTGGGCAGCTAGTGGGTGCATGGTGCTTTCATTCTCTGAGGTAGGTGATCTGGGAAGGGAAAGAGGTTGGGGAGTGGGGGTATGGGAGGAAGATAAAAGTGATGAGTCCAATTTTGGAATTGTTGTGGGCCTGTAGAACATCCAAGTCCATCAGTCTTGGCCTCTCTTCTTGTAAACACTATTTGAAATTCCCTTTTTCCATGCTTTTCCTGTAATTTCATAAAGATCCCTTTGTTCAATAATTCTTTGTGACATGCATGCATCCATGCAGTTACATAGAGCAGCCTGGTGCAAAACAGAAAATTGACCCTAGCAAAATAAATGCACAATATCTTACATGTTTTGTAAGAAATTTAATTCTACTCTTGTGCTAATCTTGACTTTCATTACACTATAAGTTATTTAAGTTCCTGGAAAGTAAGATCCCACTTGAAAGAGAGTCCCTGGATGAAGGTTATGTTCCTTTCATTCTGACAAAGATTTGAGAAGAGCCGTGGCTTAACAGAAGAAGAGAAATCATGGTATCTGGTATTTGTATAATAATGCTTACTAGATTATAAACCAGTTTTATTAATTGCACCCCATTTGATCTTCACATTCATTCACTAGGCACTAAACTAACATTTGATTGATCTCTGCCAGACACTCTCTAGGCAATGGTTACACAGCTGGCCACAGGGATTTTACATTCTAGTAAGAAAGATGGGCCTGGTGCAATGACTCATGCCTGTAATCCCAAGATTTGGGGAGGCCAAGGAGGGTGGACCACCTCAGGTCAGGAGTTTTAGACCAGCCTGGCCAACATGGTGAAACCCCATCTCTACTAAATATACAAAAATTAGCTGGGTGTGGTGGCGTATGCCTGTAATTCCAGCTACTCAGAAGGCTGAGGCACAAGAATCACCTGAACTCGGGAGGCAGAGGCTGCAGTGAGTTGAGATTCTGCCACTGCACTCCAGCTTGGGTGACAGAGTGAGACTCTGCCTCAAAAAAATAAAATAAAATGTCAAGTAGTGATTAGGGCTATGAAGAAAATAAAACAGAATATATGGTGGAGTGAGTTGGTCTGAGAAGATTGCAGTTAATAGATAATGTTCAGATGCCATGGCCAGGGAAATTGACATTTTGATTGGGACTAGTATCCAAAAGAAGTCAACCTGTGAAGATCATGTATTTAATAGAAGTCTTTACAGGGAAAAGGAACACTAGATGCAAAGATCCTGTGGTAGAAGCACAAGATGGCATATGCAAGGAAAAGAAAGAAGACTTGCATGGCTTGAATGATCAAAAAGAAGTGATAGAAGATGAGATTGGAGGCCAGGCGTGGTGGTTCACAACTGTAATCCCAGCACTTTGGGAGGCTGAGGCACGCAGATCACCTGAGGTCAGGAGTTTGAGACCAGCCTGGCCAACATAGTGAAACCTTGTCTCTACTAAAAATACAAAAATCCGTGGGACATGTTGGTACACCTGTAATCCCAACTACTTGGGAGGTTGAGGCAGGAGAAGCGCTTGAATCCGGGAGGCAGAAGTAGCAGTGAGCCAAGATCACACCACTCCACTCCAGCCTGGGTGACAGAGCAAGAATCCACTAAAAAAAATCAAAACAAACCAAAAAAAACCCTCCAGTCTGGATTATAGATGAGCAAGAAGTGAGGCAGGGAGGCCAGTTAGGAGGCCATTACAGGTGTTCAGGCAAGAGATGATAGTGACTTCTAAGAGTGAGGATGGAGAATGGGGACTTTCTGACATAGATTTCCAGATTCCCATTTTACAGATGACAAAAGTGAGGCTCATAAATTAGCCATCCCAATAAAATGATTGTTCAAAAGTCTTCAACAAAGATTACTTTTTGACAGAAGACGCTCCGGCTGTCTCCAGCTCCTGTACATCCTCTATACAGAACACTTACTTGGTTAGTCCTTCTACTGATCTGCACCTGCTGGAGTTGTTTGATTGACATTGCAAACTAGAGCCTGGAGTTTAATTCTACAATCAGGAATCATTATATTGTTTGTAAACAATGACAGACTATGATAAATATGCATTCTGGTTAATTACTGCCTTCCCATGTGCCGTCTTCACTTTCTCATTTCTATCATCCTGTCACATCTTAATACCTGATTATGGGTTCTCTACAACAGGGAGAGAAAATATAGCTGCAAATACATTGAAATGCAAGAAGAGAGCCCTGTACTCTGATGGGCTCTTAGGAACAGGAGGAAAGCCTGAAGCTGAAACATTATTAAAAACTAACAGGTTTTCAGTATGTTCAGGTTTATATCATTCCTTTGGTTTGTACATTAGGTTTTTATTCGAGAGTCTCTAATAGATTTCTATTGGACCCCAGCACCTGAAGCTGAATAAGTAAGCAAATAGTAAACTGAGTTCCACTAGAGTCTAAGACATTTGGCTTTTCTCTTCTTTTTTCTAAACAACAGGACATAAGAGTAGTTAGTAAACATTCTAGGATGGGATTCCTTTATCTATAGAACAACAGCCTCTGCGACAGAAATCTTGGAACAGAGGAAGTCTCCATATGGCTTATTAAGTACCAACAATTCACATATGGTGCAGTACAGGTGTTGTGTAAATCAAGTGGCAGTACCTAAGAAAGGTGGTTTCGCCTGGTAGAATTGAGTATCCAGCTGCGAGGTCAGATGAATCTCACTATAAATCACACTACACTCTGTGTCTTCTCAGTGGGTGACCTGAAAGAGTTATTGAACCTCAGTTTGCTCACCTGTAACATGGGGGCAATAGCAGTACCTGCCTATGAAGTTGTTCAAGAAATAAATGGAAAGTGCTATGCTTGGTGCTTGGCCTCCCATAAACACTTAAATAAATAAATTTGTCATTGTTATCAGTTCTTCTTATGATTGTTACTAGACTGCCAGTTTCTTAAGGATTTTTCTTTATTGTTTCTCTCATGTGAAGAGAATGAATCTGCACATAAAATGTGAAATGGAAATTCTTCTGGCTACCCCATGGGTCAGAAAATGGCTGGCCTGGATCTCTGGAAACAGGCAAGGCCTTGAGCAAATGTGGCCTTGTTACACCAATGGGCAGTTGTATGCACCAGTTATGGTATAAGACCAGCATCCCAGGCCTAATCCGGTACTGTCAAGTTATATGACCATGGCCAAATTCTTTAAATCTCTGTTTTTCTCACCCCTAATTTTGACAGGATTATTGGCCTACACCTTGCCAGTTTCTTTACATCAAATGAGAATGTCCATGAAAACATTTTGCAAAATAATAATATCACAACATATATATTGGGATAAAATTGGTATCCCTGTTATTGTCAGTCTTCACTTTAATCTCATTGGCACTAAATTATTCTCCTTAACAGGAGAGAAGAGGCTCTTGATCAGATATTTGATTCTCTCCTTAATCTGGTTTCCCTCACCCCCTGTGTTACTTCTTAGTGTTTGTACATTAGGTTTCTCACCTCATTTAGTGTCCTTTCTGCCTAAAATGCCCTTCCCATACCCCTCCTCCCTTAACCTGGGCAACTTGTCAATGAAGAGTCAGCTTAGTTGTTCCTTCTCCAGGGCTTCTCTTCATTTCTACCACTCCTAACTCCAGTGCCCCTAGAGGCCACCACCCTTCTGACCTCCCACTCACATGGGGCACATCTCTCTTGCGATACAGCATTGCTTTGTAAATGGCTCCTACGTTAGACTGTGAGCCCCTGACCATCTTATCAGAGACCATGCTTATTCATCTTCTCTCTTGACAGCAGAGCAAAGTATTTGGCATGTAAGTGCCACCTGGCCCAAGTCACTGGAGGGAGCAAATAAATGAAACAACTTTTAGTTGATTAAGTACCTGATCACAGATTTGATAAGTGTTCTTTACATTTAAATACATATACTTAAGGGATTATCACTTCTCCATTACAAATTTGTATTTTATTCAAATATAGCTTGTTTCCTCAGCTACTTCACTTGAAGCTTAAACTTCATTTTCCATCTATGGCAATGTGGATATTTTACTTAAAACACTTCTGCGTTCCCCCACCTTTCAGATATTTAAATACTACTTCTGAATAAAAACAGTCTGTACAGTGCTAGGTGTGACAGAATATTGAGGGAAAAACAATTTCAAAGTGTCTATCTTTTCAAATACTCATCTTTATACTCATTACGGAAGGATTTTTATTGTTTTGTTTGCTTGTTTTTACACCCACCAGGAAAAAAAAAAAAAGAGTTCTGTGGTATAGTCTCAAAGATAGTGTGTCAAAAAGAATTCAAAAGCCCAGATCGACGCAACTATAAATTTTATCAGTCAAAAATACATTCACCAGTTAAATGAAGTCATTGAATCATGCATTAACAAAATGAATAATAAACCTGAGACCATAGCAGTTTACCTCCCTCAACTGAATGCAAAGTAAGCAGGAGAAGTCTGATACTCAAATTGCATTGTCAGATGGCCCTAATGAGTTTAGTTTAGGCTAAGTCCTCCCTACCCCCGACTCCCGCTGTGTGTGTTGGGGCAGGGAGATGAAAAGGAACAAAGTGATAGAGCAAGTCAGAGAAGTAAGAAAGAGTACATAGCTTAGTGAGCTGAGAGAGGGGTTGTGTTTTCATTCAGTTGATTTAGTTTAAAAAGCATGTATGTATTTATGTATTAATATTTTCTTTTAAATTAAAATTTTAGTGTTAAAGGTAAAAACAATAGTACACTATTCTCATTCTATCCCTATTGTACAAAATTCCAGCAAAATTATATTTTATTTGGAGGGGTTTGTGAGGGGAGACAGAAAATATATAAAGAATTAAAGAACAGTAAATTACAAGAGCCTTTTTAGATATACCTACAGAAAAGGGTTAAGCTCCAAAATCATACCCCATTCCTATCATTTGAGGGAGGTGTGTGAATCAGATATTTATATCTACAAGTAGAAGATCATGCAAGTGTGGTACAATTTTATTTACTTTTATTTATTGAGGTGCAATTTTTAAGTGGCATAGTGTGAGACACAGTAATGGCTCACTGTCTATCTGTGAATGGTATTTGCATTTTTCACATTTCAAATACTGGGCACAGTGTTCACTTCTGTGATGCCATTGTAGAAAAATCAAGAATGATCCTAGGGCACTAGGATAAATATGCCTGCTACACTCAGACATTTGCAGACAGTCCACTCCCAATTTATGGAAGTCCTTTCTTAAAAATCAGAGGCGGTCAAGCCTTCACCTCGGCGCTTAAATGCCCTCTCTAAACTTGGCAGTCTTGCCTGGAAACATTCCTCCATCCTCCTGCTAACCTTCTGGACTGCTGCAATTACTTGCTTTCCTGCTCACTCGTCACAGTCAACCCATCCTTCAGTCCCAACTCTCTCCATCCCACTACTTGTTCAACTAATCCTGCCTTCATCCCATTGCTTAATGAGACTGAGCACAGTAGTTGTGTCTTGCCCCACATGAAACTCTGTCACTCAAGTCTTCATTGAACTTTCTTCTTTGACTTTTCCACTCCACTTTCTCTTGGTTCCCAAATTATCTGCCAATATGATATTCACCACAAGAAAATGCTTTGTTATCTAGTAAAAATAAGTACTGTTGCAAAAATTGAATGTGCCCCCCCCGCCCCCCGTCATATGATGCTGGATACCACACCAAGTGACGCGTTAAGTAAGGAACAGATTCTGGCTAAGCACAGAGGAGTCTCTGTCACTTTTACAGAGAAGGGGCCATGTGGAAGCAGAAGGAAGTTGGCTGAGACTCCCCACTTGCCTCTCTTCCATTTGCTCTAAAGTTAGGGGTGTGCACACTCCTCAGTGCGCCTCTTTTGGGGGAAAGGAGAAAAGGCCTGTCCTGACTCACAGACAGAAGCTGGAGATAAGGAAACCACCGACAACAGGGAGCCTGTGACCTCCTGGGGCTTTCTCAAGCACCAAAGCTTGTACCAATTATTTCAAAGCTTAAGATCCCTGATATGCTCTAGAACGTAAGCTTTAAGAAACCAATAATTTTTTGTCTTTTTTGTCTGTTACTGGAGCCTTAGTGCCCAGAAGAATGTCTGCACATGTAGACACCAACCTCAAAATATATTTTGAGTAAATCAATGTATTGCACTGGATTTGGCCATTATATCTCTATCACCCTATTCCGTTTCAGGAAAACTTAAGTTCAATCGCTTTTTACAGGTCTAAATTTCTCCAAAATAGTCACCATACCTGTAATGATACTTTCTTCTTTCTTGGAAAAAAAACCCTCCTGGTAAAAAGTACTCTATACCCATAGGGTAAAGAAGAGAGGATAATAGGATGAAGCGTTTCCTTCTCAAAGTTGAGCTATCTATAATGGAGCTTTATGCATCCTGTCTTCCCAGAGAAACTGTAATGATATAAAAAAGTTTCCGATTCCAATTAGAAGCCTAACCACAAATTTTAGCCTTTTTATCTATGAGGAAATATCTTTCAGATTTCATGTTGATATAATTCCAGAAATGTGGCCAATTTATAATTTGGAAATCTTAAGAAATTGGCTTCAAGAAGAATCAATATTCTGTACATATTATCAGGGGTGGAAAATGGTGTAGTGTTAGTAATAACAAACAGATACTTTCTGAGAAAACAGAGTTGATTTGTACCATTCCCATGTGAAAAAAGCAAAAACAATATAAAGTTGATATGGGTGTTTCCAGTTCTATGAATGCTCTGGTTTTATGAGAGATATGGAAGGTTCTGCATAAACTCGTTACTGAAATAAAACCGCTAAAGACTGATTGGATGGGTAGCTTCCTGAATTCTGAGTTATGCAGCAAAATAATACATAGCACAAGGATTTGAGTTAACTACAGAGTTATCATACCTGTGTATATGTGCTTAAAGACTGTTGATTCGTTGTTGATTTATCTAGCCAGTCTAAAACACTAATTAGAAAAATGTGGTGTCAACTTTCTCATCAAAAGAAATCTGAGAGGTCAATCACCCTTTATTCCATCCCATATCTTTTCCCCATCTGCTAAGTTTACTGACTGGGCTCAGTGTTACACAGATAGTCTGAACATGAGGTCACCCTAGAGTAAATGGGGCCTCACTTCTGAAGCTGTAGAGAAATTAACTATTACAAAGGGTTGGTACATCTTTTAATCTCAGTCTCAGATTAAGGCCAGTCTAAAACCAGTAGAATAGGTAGCTACTATAAGATAGGATATTAGAACTTTGATGGAGGCAGCCCTCTTCTATGTCAAAAAAATACTTCTTTCACTAGCTGGTCAAGAATTCTACCATGATGAAAATAATAACTCTGACAACAATTACTCAATGCTGAATAGTTTATTAGTGGATTTTATGTAACTATAATGACATTTTATTTTTTATTGTGTGAAATAAATAATTATTTCTTCTATTTGCCAAATTAATAAATTGAGGTTCCTAGTAATTAAGATTTCTCAAGATTCTGCAGTTAATGTGGACTCAAACTAAGGGCTTCTAACACTAAAACCCCTCATCCTTTCTGTTAAGGCATTTTGACTTTCAGACTCTTATAAAAATTCATACAGATCATAAAGACATCAAAGTGTTAAGGAGACACTGAAAACTCAGGCTGAAATCGCTTCTCTTCAGCATCAAGATGAGAGGAAGACTAGACGGATGGGATCAACTCATACTTAGGATCCCTTTTGATCAGGGGAAAAGTGATGAGACTAGGACAGCTATACAGGCTGGTTGGGGATGTCACGAGGGACTCTGACGTGTCAGAGGTGACCAAGGGGAGGGAACCTGGGCATCACCAGAGGGAAAAGGGAGATGGGCACCAAAATGGAGGGACAAGGATGTAGAGAAAATGGCTGCCCTTCACCCTCTGCCCAGGACCAGTTCTAGTTACAGATCATGGCCCTAACCATGCCCCAAGATGTTGCCAACAGCTCTGTCTTCAGGGAGAAAGGGCTTCTCAGGACCAAACTCCTGCTTTGTATGTTTCAGATACATTCCTCATTTTCTGTGCACCAGGCTAAATGATTTTTATCAGCCACCTCCTCCAGCTCATGTATGATTAGTGAGATATGCTGAGGGTACCCTGTATTGTTTCTCAAATAATAGTATGCAAAGCACCTGGAACTTCAGAGAAAAGCAGCCTAATTCTCCGCTGATATGAGCACATAGGGAGGGTTCAGGTAGTCCTTCCCTATACTCTTGGTGTGAGGCTTCTTTTTTCCTTTCTTTTTTTTTCTTCTTGCTTAGCCTTTATGTTCTATCTTCACAGTGATGACAGACTCTATTTTATTTTGGTCCAGATTTGGCAGCTGATTTGTCAAATGACCAAGGTCATCTGGTCATTTTCAAATGCTCAAAATGGATATCCCAAAATAATCCCCATATTTTTAAATAGAAATACTCTACTTTTATCTAGCAATGCTCTTTCTCGTCCCTATTTCTCTCTTTCCCCTCTCACCTGTCTCTTGCTCCCCCCAATCCACTTCTCACTCTCTCTCATATTAAAAATAATTAGGTATATGTTCGATGTGATTCACAATCCCTCTCTCCCTCCTTCTACCAGTAAAAAAGATTGTTGTGTTATAACTGCCACCTTTGAGTCAGTATTTCATTTAGGTTTCATTTTCTTCCTTAATTCACCAATCCTATTTCTTAAAACTGGTTAAATTTTACATAGTATGTTGAAACATAGATTATCCTGGGAATCTGCCCCATGTTCAATCTCAGGATCTCAGGGTTATGCGACATTCAATGCTCCCCAGTGCCAAACTACTTCTTAGAGAGTGACAGGAATATATATATATAGCTAATATTAGCTATATATATATTTAATGTGTTTTGGGAGCAGCGGGGTGAAATGTAATTTTCCACTCATTCTGATCAATGAGAAAATATTTAGAACCAGCTAAAGGCTTAGATGGGAGATAAGAAATGTCTGTTTGTAAAGAGAACAGAACTAGATAAATTAATATGCTGTGACAAATACAGTTTCACTCCTAAATGTAGTATCTTTCCCTCTCTCCCTCCCTTCTGAATACTCACCCTGATAAGGAAAATGTCTGAGGTCCTTCTTACAGTTAATGAATTAGGATACTCAAGAGAAGTTTCTCAGAATACCTGCTTCTGAGCCAGGGCATTGAAATGATGAAACCCCAGTTCCAAATTGCCTCAGGAAATGTAATGCATTCATGTTCCAAGTACAAAGTCCCTCAAACTCACTTTGAAAGTTTGCTTAGAGTCTAAATAAATCAAACTGAAAGGCTTAATTATGAAATCTCAGAGTTGGTCATGAAAATAATAAAATGCCTGAGTTTCTGTTTCAATAGAAGTGTTAATATTTTAGCAGCTCCTAACTGCCTGTGTTCTATTTCACAATTCATGATTAAACTTTGATTTTAATAGAGCTTCAAAAAAAACGTGAGACTTTTGCTTCAGTTATTTGTTATAACACTGGCTTGTCATTTTTAACCTGTAACTAATGTCGTCCTCTTAGCCATTCTCTCTTGGAGAGGCAGAAACAGCACAGTTAAGGCTGATGAATCCTGTGAGGTGACCTGGTCCATACCACACCCAAACAGACAAAGAATCACCATGTGGTCTCTTCTGTGGTATCTCTTCTGTGGTGTCTCTTATATCTCAGGTATAAGATTGAGAATAAAAATAACTTGGAGAAATTGACTACTCCACTTTTTTAAAAATCTGCTCTCTAATTTACTAGAGATGTCTTTTGGATTCAGGAGTAAAAAGAAGCAGGGTAAGTTGTGCTGAGAGACTCCAGCTTCTCCAATTCAGATGAAAAAATATATAAAGGGTAATAGATTCTAAAAATTCCTCAATGGAATATTTTTAATATTGAAGTATAACTGGTATATAAAAGTAGCTGTGCATATTTAATGTATGGTACCACCAACCACAAGCAAGATAGTGAACATATTCATCACCTCCAAAATTTCCTTGTGTTCTTTTGTCATTTTATTGTTTTTATTTCTTTTTGTAATAAAAATACTTAACATGAGATCTACCCCCTTAACAAATGTTTAAGTGTACAATACCATATTGGTAATTATAGGCATTATGTTGTACATTAGATCTCTATAAATTTTTCATTTGCATAACTGAAATTTTTTACCCATTGAGCAACAACTCCCTACTTGCTCCTCCCCTCAATACCTAGTAACTACCATTGTATTCTCTGCTTCTATGAATTTGACTACTTTAGATACCTCATTTAAGTGGAATTATGCAATATTTGTTCTTCTGTGAGTGGCTTATTTCACTTAGCACAATGTATTCCGGGTTCATCTATCACCCAAATGAGAAGATTTTCTACCTTTTTAAAAGGGTGAATATTGTTTCATTGTATGCATATGCCACATTTTCTTTATCCATTAATCTGTTGATGGGCATTTGGGTTTTTTCCATATCTTGAATATTGTGAAAAATGCCGCAATGAATATGAGAGTGCAGATATCTCTTTGAGATCCTGATTTCAATTATTTTGAATATATGCCCAGAAATGAGATTGCTGGATCATATGATAGTTCTATTTTAAGTTTTTAGGGAAACTTCACATTGTTTTCTATAGCTGTTGCAACATTTTACACTTTCACCAACAGTGTGAAAGGGTTCCAATTTCTCCACATCCTTGCCAATACTTATTATCTTTTGTACTTTTGATAGTAGTCATTTAACAGGTGTGAGGTGATCTCTCATTGTGGCTTTGACTTGCATTTCCCTGACATTAGTGATGTTGAGTGCCTTTTTATATACCCGGTGGCCATTTGTATGGTCACGTTTAGAGAAATAGCTATTCAGTTCTTTTTCCAGTTTTAAAATCTGATTATTAATTTTCTTGCTGCTTGGTTACAGAAATTTCTGATACATTTTGGATATTCATTCTTATCAGATAAATGAGTTTTTCAAATATTTTCTCTCATTTTTAGGTTGCCTTTTCACTCTGCTAATCGTTTCCTTTGCCGTGCAGAAGTTTTTTAGTTTAATGTCATCCCAATTGTCTACTTTTGCTTTTGTTGCCTGTGCTTTCAGTTCATATCCAAGAAAACATTGCCAAGACCAACATCAAGAAACTTTTCCCCTGTATCTCCTTAGAAGTTTTATAATTTCAGATCTTATGTTTAAGTCTAGTCCACTTAAAGTTGATTTTTGTCTATGGTGTAAGATAGGGGTCCAATTTATTTGTTGAAAAGACTATACTTTTCCCTATTACATATTCTTAGCAAACTTGTCAAAGATTAGTTTACTGTGCATGGATTTATATCTAGGTTCTCTATTATTTTTATTGGTCTACAGATCCATCTTTATGCAAGTATCATACTATGTTAATTACAGATCTATCTAGATCCAAAACATATTTTGTTTTCCATATAATTTTTTTATTTATTTATAATTTCAACTTTTATTTTAGATTCAGGGGGTATGTATGCAGGTTTGTTACATGGGTATATTTTGAAACTAGGAAGTCTGATGCCATCAACTTTGTTCTTTTACGAGATCACTTTGGTTATTTTGGGTCTTTTGTGGGTTCAGATGGATTTTAGTTTTTTTTCTGTTTTTATAAAAAACCCATTGAGATTTTGATGGGTATAGCATTGAATCTGTAGACAGCTTTGCATAGTATGCACATTCTAACAATATCAAGTCTTCCAATCCATGAACACTAAATGTCTTTGAGTCTATTTGTGTATAATTTATTTCATTACATTTTCTGGTTTTTAGTGTACAAATCTTTCACTTCTTTGGTTAAGTTTATACCTAAAGTCTTGAAAAAGAGAACATCTGCTCTCTTAGAGGAGTACTCTCTAACTATACTTAACTTCTTTAAATTTATATGTACATATAGATATTGACTGCAGAAAATCAGAAAAGTCAGAGAAGAACACTGAGAATCTTAAAACCACCTATAATTCCATCACAAAAAGGTAACAATTTTTCCTATTTTTGTGTAAATGCTTCCAGACTTTATATGATCCTCTTTCCACGACTGTGAAGATTAATCTATGATGTTATTTTTAATAATTTCAAGGTGGTTCCTTGATTGTACCAAAAGTTTATCATATATTAAACCAAGATGAATTACTTGCTATCTATTGAGACCTAATGTGATATAATAAAAGCCATTAGGAGGAAGTGGTTTCTCATTTTTCCTAAGGATGGAAGCATTAGGAAAAAGAGATTTGATTAAGAGAATATGGAGACAAATCAAAATCTTTAATCCAGGGCTTAGCCTTTGGAATCATGATTTAATCTAAAACAGGAAGGTTCCTTAGAGCTGTCATTTTAAAAATATGCTTGCTCTTGTCTCTGATGCTGTTTTAATGCAACCGCTGATAAGAATCCACTCCTCACAATACCAGAACCAAGCCAAGCATATTTTAAAGTGGCAGGCCTAATTTCCAAATTCAGCCTCAGTGTTACGAATATAAATCATCAACCAGAGAAGTAAACAGGCTGTAGAGGTCCTGATCAGTAACTCATCCTGCTCAACAAACTTTCCAAAGACCAAAACTTCATCTCCAAGAACTCACAGAGGTAACCAGAGACAGCTGAAGGCTCACCTCCAAGTAGAAACTGGCTTAGACAGTTAGGGTTCAACACTGGGCCCAGTACAGAGAAAGAAACAAAATCTAGATTTACAATGAATTGACCATTCTCCTTGCTCTATGTTAAAACCAGGTACTTGTAATAATCTTTAGATCTTCTACCTACACATAATAGGGTGATTATCAGCTGAACAGTCATTTGGAGGCAAGGCGAAATTCTAGGCAAAGAGATCAGTATAGGAAAAGAGACTACAGCATCAACGGGATAGTGAATTTTGGTAACTACAAGTAACTGGATATGACTGAAGCATGGACTGTGAGCTTGTTAAAGGGCATCACAATAGAGAGATGGGGTAGAAAAGAGCCAGATCAGATTGTAAAGGTCCTTCTAGTTAGTGGTCCTTAAACACTGAAATTACCTGGAGAGTGTCAAAAATACTGATGCTTGGTCTCACCCTTAGAGCTTCTAATTTAAGTGGTCTAGGGTATAATCTGAGCAACTGCAATGAAAAGCACACTAGCTAATTCCAATAGACAGCAAAGTTGGGGAACCATTCTTCTAGGTCATTATCAGAAGCATGTACTTCATCTAAGGATAATAGAAAGTAAAATAATTATTTGTAAAGCATGGAAGTGTCATATTTAGACTTTATACTGTGTTTCATTGTTTTGTTTTTAGTTTATGTTGTATATGTATTTATTCATTCTTTCTTTTAACAAATAGTGAATATCTACCCTGTCTCAGACTCTGACATACATTTTTTTACTTTTCCTGAAAACAATCCTTCTGTAACTTCCATGCATTTTCTTTTTTTCTTTTTCTTTTTTTAATTATACTTCAAGTTCTGGGATACATGTGTGGAATGTGCAGGTTTGTTACATAGGTATACATGTGCGATGGTGGTTTCCTGCACCCAGCAACCCATCATCTACGTTAGGTATTTCTCCTAATGCTATGCCTCCCCTTGTCCCCCAGGCCCTGACAGGTCCTGGTGTGTGACGTTCCGCTCCCTGTGCCCATATATTCTTGTTGTTCACCTCCCACTTATGAGTGAGAACACGCAGTGTTTGGCTTTCTGTTCCTGTGTTAGTTTGCTGAGAATAATGGTTTCCAGCTTCATCCACGTCCCTGCAAAGGACATGAACTCATTCTTTGTTATGGCTGAATTGTATTCTATGGTGTATATGTGCCACGTTTTCTTTATCCAGTCTAACATTGATGGGCATTTGGGTTGGTTCCAAGGCTTTGCTATTGTGAACAGTGCTGCAATAAACATATGTGTTTATGCGTCTTTATAGTAGAATGATTTATAATCCTTTGGGTACGTACTCAGTAATGGGACTGCTGGGTCAGATGGTATTTCTAATTCTAGATCCTTGAGGAATTGCCACACTGTCTTCCACAATGGTTGAACTAATTTACACTCCCACCAACAGTGTAAAAGCGTTCCTATTTCTCCACATCCTCTCCAGCATCTGTTGTTTCCTGACTTCTTAATGATCGCCATTCTAACTGGCACGAGATAGTATCTCATTGTGGTTTTGATTTGCATTTCTCTAATGACCAGTGATGATGAGCTTTTTTTCATATGTTTGTTGGCTGCATAAATCTCTTCTTTTGAAAGGTGTCTATTCATATTCTTTGCCCATTTTTTGATGGGGTTGTTTGTTTTTTTCTTTAAATATCTTTAACTTCCTTGTAGATTCTGAATATTAGCCCTTTGTCAGATGGATAGATGGCAAAAATTTTCTCCCATTCTGTAGGTTGCCTGTTCACTCTTATGATAGTTTCTTTTGCTGTGCAGGAGCTCTTTAGTTTAATTAGATCTCATTTGTCAATTTTGGCTTTTGTTGCAATTGCTTTTGGTGTTTTAGTCATGAAGTCTTTGTTCATGCCTATGTCCTGAAAGGTATTGCCTAGGTTTTCTTCCAGGGTTTTTTATGGTTTGGGGCCTTACATTTAAATCTTTATTCCATCTTGAGTTAATTTTTGTATAAGGTGTAAAGAAGGGGTCCAGTTTCAGTTTTCTGCATACAGCTAGCCAGTTTTCCCAACACCATTTATTGAATAGGGAATCCTTTCCCCATTGCTTGTTTTTGTCATAGACTTGTGTTTTAAAAAGATCACCATGCAGGATTTTGGGGGAAATGGCAGAATTGGCAGCATTGTTTTTCACCACTTCAAATATCCACATTTAAAAAATCAACCAACTAACAGAAGCAGAAACTCATGGACATATATGACACAATTAGCTGACAAAGTATCCCCACAAATATTAAAATACAAGCAGAAGGGAACAAATCCTCTACAATCACAAGACCTACATGATAATGGCATCTGTATAGAAAGAAGAAAAAACATGAAAGTAGGGTTTAAAGCACTTGAGAATAGGACAACCCCCAAAGAGTCAGCAGATATGTACTGGAAAGCATAGTAAGCCAATTTAAGACCGAAAACAGAAACTGGGAGAGTCTCTCCCTAAACTAGACTGAAAGGATTGAAGCAGTTTAGCCCCCATAAGTCCTCAATACTGACTTATCAGGATTCCTTTCTAAGATGGGGCCAAATATTGAGAAAAAAAGTCTACTATGAGTAGAATAAAAATTAAACAAGATAGAGAGACCATAACGAAACAAAAAGAATGTCTAGGCCAAAATGAGGAAGAGGAACAAAGCCAGGAAATCTCAGGAAGCAAGCAACCATGTTTTTGAAAATTATACCAAAATAACAGAAGGGGAAGTTCTGTGGAATTAAAAAATTTCCTGAACCCCAGCTTATTCTAAATGTTCTGGAAAGATAATCACATATAAATAAACAACATAAACTGTTAAGTTCAAATTCTATACAAAGATGTAATAAGAAAAGAGAAATTAAGTGACAGAATAACAATTTCCATACAAAGATGTTATAAGGAAAAGAGAAAAGTGAGCAGAATAACACTCTTCCAGACAATAAATTCATGCCAGAATGACATGCACATAAAGGAGATTCAAATTGCAGTCCACTGTTCCAAAATTCTCAAACGCATCCAGAATTCATACAAAACATGGAAGAGCAACACAAACTGGAATTAGAGAAGACTCAGACTTAGATGACAGTTGTTTATGAAAGAATTATAAGTAAAAGGATAAATAATTTAAGAAATGAAGACTAAATTAGAACACAAGAGCACATAAACACAAAAGAGAATGTCTTAGAATTTAAAATTAAGAAGTTGAGATCAAAAGTGTCCTAGAGAAATGTCAAATATAAAAAGTAGGTCAAAAAATTTCATATATTTTCACATACATATAATAGGAGTCCCTAAAGAAAAAACGAGGCAAGGGAACAGAACAAATGCTAAAAAGAAAAATTTAATTGTCAAATATATATGTGTACATATATATGCATATCATATCTAATATATGTAATATAACACTACTATAAATACTATATAGCATTATGTAATATATATTAGAATTGTATATTGTATATTATATACATTTGAAAGTATTTATATATACATACACACACACATATATATGTATAAATTACATTTTGAAAGAGCACACTATGGAGATCAGAATATCAATCTGGAATAGACAACACCAATATATTTCTAGTAAAATTATTAGACTTTTTGGAGAAGAAAGCATGTGTCTTATTAATGAAATAGTATTAAATTATCATTAGACTTTTTTATAGTAAGACTTTATGCCAGAAGAAAATGTAGTAACACATGTAAAATATTCAAGGAAAGAAAGTAGAAGCTAAAGGTTTTGTATCTGGCAAAACTCACACGTATAAAGGGCACAAACTATTAACTGTAAAATGTGAGGGCATCTTTTTAAAAAAATTTTTATTGAGGCATGACTGACATACAAAAACTATGCATCTTTAACGTATACAATTTGATGAATTTAGCTCAAAAGCTTTCTGGGAAATCTGTAATAGAACAAGCCTTACTTAAATGACTAAAGAGGTGTTAAGATAGGGACTTGTGGTGAGCATTAAACACATATTTACTTGAAATGATGTTTTATTATTGAGAACCATGATTTTTGATGTGGAAAAAAGGAACCCAAATGTAATATAGAAGAGCTTAAGTAAACACTCCATAGTCTTTCATTTGAATTGGAAGTATCACTATGAACTGGTGAAGTGTTTTATCTTTGTGTGGGGGGGGGGCTGGGGGTTGGGGGGAGGTTGTTTGTGTATTTTGACTCTCTCCACTAAAAAAATCATGAAACGATGGCAATCCCAGTAGCAGTGAGTATGCCTAGCACCAATATTGTAGTTTTGAAATGTCACTTCTCAGCAAAATAAACCAGGCCTCCTTGGAGACAGTCGAATCCAGATCTGGTTGAGGAAACATAAGATAATCCTGGAATACCCTATTATACCTGATAGCAAGAAAGTTATCAAAAATTACCAAAGTCATGTCAGAAAGACTAAGGATAAGTGCTTGAGGGGCTGGATATCCATTTTCTATGACTTGACTATTGCTTATTGCATGCCTGTATCAAAGTATCTAATGTACCCCATAAATATATTCACTTACTGTGTAAAAATAAAATAAGACAGCTATAGATCCTCAAAAAATAAAAAAGACTCAGAAGCCAAGTTGAAGAGGCTCCCACTGGCCAAGGATAGAACAACTTGAGCTTCATAATGATAATAATTATAATAGATTTAAGCCATGAAATATGTTTAAATCAATGAATTCATGTGGATAATTTTTAATGTAACTTGTCACATATGGAGGATGACAGAAAAACACTTCATCATCTTGAAAATCAGTAAGTTAAGAAAAATATCAAGCTTTCACTTACCTTTCTTATATATACTGTACCATTAAGATAAACAATAGTAAAGGAAGAGAAGCATCTCTTTATGAAAGCAGAAAATGAAAAATATAGTAGACAGAATTTCTGGAACGACGAAGTAAGAATACCACCAGACTCTCTCTCCAGAAAAAAAAATAATTTATTTGGTGAAATTATTAAAAACAACTGTTAAGGTATTTAGAAATTATCATAATTGCATATACCAAATGGAGAAACATTTATTCAAGAAAAATTTACAAACTTTTGGTAAGAACAATGGACCTATGGCGTTTAAGCCATGACCTACTCCATTACGTGCCCTTCAACTTATAAGCTCCAAGTAATGGAAACTCTACCCCATTAGAGAAGTTTATAGTAACCTCACTTTCCAGATCCTAGTGTCAGGCTCCAGTTTCACCCAAATAAGGGCAGTCTGCCTGCGTTTCTCATTCTCACTACTCCCCAGACCCCTGTTGCAGAAGCTTGATTCTAGGCAAACATGGCCAAGAGAACTTGAGCTCTCTTATTTTGACAAGTTCTATCTTGTATAAAGGAAGTTCTACTCAAACCATAACAGGCTGAAAATATTGAGGCCACAATTGTTTCATATCCAGCTTTCCCAGATGGTAGAGGTTCCTTGGCAAAAAGGAAAAAACAACAACAACAAAAACAAAAACCAGGGACTTCCACTTTTATCCCTAGTATCCCTAGTACCTAGTATAGAGCAAAGGTGTCACTCAAAGAGCAGGCCTCCATGCTTGACCACCTTAGCTGTGGTTCTATAAAGTCAAAGAGATCCACAGCTCTACCTGAGGGAGCTGAATTTAAGTGAAACAGAGAGTGGAGTGTTTGATACCTAAGAGTGTTGTCAACAACAATGGAGATCTTGGTGAAGAATGATTAAGAAAAGGCTGGTAACTCCAAAACAAGCAGAATTACAGAGCAACCAGAAAATAAGTCAAAATAATCAAAGGAAGGAAGGAAAGAAGGGAGGGAGGCAGAAAGGGAGGGAAGGAGAAAAGAAGGGAGGAAAAGTTGGAAGGAGGGAGGGAAAGAAAGATAAATAGAAAGGCAGAAAGAATGACAGAAAGAGAAAGAAAGAAAGAAAGAGAAAGAAAGAAAAAGACAGAAAAGAGAAAAGAAAAAGAATGAGAGCCAAGAAGAGCCTTCATAATAATATCACAGTCAACTCTGCTAGTCACAAGGCTGTGGTGTCTGGTAGTCACAAGGCTGTGGCATGTGCTAGGAAGCATCCACTCAGAAGCAATCAGAGAAAAGATTTAGGACAGAATCAAAGCATGTCCAAAGCTTCACTCAGACACATCAACAGAAGCTGAAACCTTGCTAGCACAAAGGGCTTAAACACATCTTCTGACAAAATACTGGAAGACTAATAAGCTACTTTGATCCAAGGGCAGTAACAAAAACCAATACTATTAGCAATGAAGAGGGGTATTTTTTAATGATAAAAGGATCAATCCATCAGGAAAATTTAACAAATTTGGACATATACATTTAAATTTAACAAAAGATGTGCAAGTCTTGTACACTAAAAACTATAAAGTATTGTTGACAGAAATTAAAAATATTAAACTTTTTTTAAATGTTGAAATGTTCATGAATGGAAGACAATACTTTTAAAATGACAGTATTCTGCAAGTCAATCTACAGATTCAATGCAATCTCCAACAAAAATCCCAGATTTTTTTTTAGAAATTGACAAGAGGATCTTAACATTTATATAGAAATGGAAGAGATACAAAATTGCTGAAAGAAATCTTTAAAAAAAAACAAATTTAGAGAACTCATACATCCTGATTTCAAAATTTACTACAAAGCTACTACTATAATCAAGACACTGTGGTACTACATAAGGATAGACATATAAATAAATAAAATACGACTGAGAATTCAGAAGTAAAACCTTGTATCTATAGTCACTGATTCTCAGTACGAGTACCAACGTAACTCAATAAGAATAGTATTTTCAACAGATTGTGCTGGGACAACTGGATATCCACATGCATAAGAATGAAGTTGGATTCTGACCTCATATCATAAACAAAAAGTAACTTAAGATAAATTACAGACCTAAATGTAAGAGCTAAAAATAACAACTCTTAGAAGAAAACAAAAGTAAATCTTTTTGTCTTTGGGTTAGCCACCAATGGGTTCTTAGATATGGCACTAAAAGCACAAGCAACAGAATGAGAAAATAGACTGCATCAAAATTAGCAACTTTGTGCTGCAAATGGTATCACTGAAAAAATGAAAAAGAAAACCTATGGAATTGGAGAAAATATTCCCACATCATACATCTGATAAGGGATTTATATCCAGAATATATAAAGAACTCACAACTCAATAAAAAACATAAATAACCCAATTAAAAATGAACAAAGGATCCGAATAGATCCAAAGATCTACAGATAGTCAATAAACACATCAAAAATACTCAACATTATTCATCATTAGATAAATGCAAAGCAAAACCACAGTGAGTTGTTTTTTTTTTTT
This sequence comes from Symphalangus syndactylus, assembly GCF_028878055.3. Classification (NCBI taxonomy): domain Eukaryota; kingdom Metazoa; phylum Chordata; class Mammalia; order Primates; family Hylobatidae; genus Symphalangus; species Symphalangus syndactylus. The sequence goes on from NC_072429.2 coordinate 42,457,047, forward strand.
CCGTAGAGATAGGGCCTCATTATATTGCCCAGGCTGGTCTTGAACTCCTGGCCTCAAGGAATCCTCCTGCCTTGGCCTCCCAAAGTGCTGGGATTACCGGTGTGAGCTGCTGAACCATGCCACAGTGAAATATTACTTCACACCTACTAGAATGGCTAGGCTATCAAAAAGTCATACAATAATAAGTACCGATGAGGATGTAAAGAAATTGGAACTCTTAGGCATTGGAGGTGAAATGTGAAGTGGTGCTGGCAATTTGGAAAACGGTTTTTCAGTTCATCAAAAAGTAAAACATAGAGTTACCATATGACACAGCAATTCCACTTCTATTTTCTGCAGAAAATACAAAGGACGATATAGTGAATTGTACCATGCATTTGCAATCAGCCACATGCAAACCGTGAGAAACTCCGTAGTTCAAACAGCCTGTGTTTTCAACAGATACATTTTAAGATAAAATGATGAGGGATAAGTATAAAACTGTCAAGGAAATGTTTAGTATAAAAGTTGGTGTGGTGGACAAAGGGGTGGTGTTTGAAATGTGGTGCAGAGAAGGGGCTTCCAGAATGTCTAACCGAGTTCTATTTTCTGACCTGGTCATGGTTAGGTTACAGGATGTTTGCCTTAGAATAATTCATTAAGTAATGCATTTTGCTCTGTGACATTTTCTTCATCTGTTGTTGGTGGGCTTTTTTAAACACTTTTTTTTTTTAGTTTATGAAAACTTTCTCTTTAATCAAGGCTTTTAACATGAACAGACTTCTTGAATAATATGGAAAGTTTCCACTATATTGAAACATAAATCCACAAGTCACCATACATACAACACCTGGCAGGAAAAAACAAAAACAGCAAGTTTACAGGATCCCTGTAACAGCCATGATCTTAATCTCAGATGCTTCCTCCATCTACCAACTGTGTTCTGGATACAGAGCACACCGTGGCTTCTGGGGTCACACTCAGCTGAGGCTGTGGCCCACAGAGCACTCATCTCTCTGGGCTGTGGTGGTGGTGGCTCTACTCAAGAAGCAAAACAGTTACCAGCACATTCACAAAGCGTGTTGAACATCTTTTAAATATCAAAGTGAGAAACAAGGAGGCAACATAATAGTGTTATCAGAAAGATGTTAGGAAGCAAGGACAGCCGTGTAAAGCTCAAGGCTGGAAGGTGGCTTGCCAGCTTCATTTATCTGGCTTCTTGGGTAGCAGGCACTGGAATAGTAAGATGTGAGGCTCTGGTTCACGGATCATGTAATGGACTCATCCTTGACTCTGCTGAACACCAAGATTCCTCCATTCAGATTCAGACTCTGCTGAACTCCAAGATTCCTCCATTCAGATTCAAGTGGGTTTTAGGGACCAGCTTGGCTATGTCCTTGGGCAACATGACATGCCAATACTCAAACCCCTCATCATTGTATTTCTCCAAATAGTAAATTTATTTGTGCAATATGATCGCTGCGTCTGCAAGCTTTCAGTCCCACACCACCAACATCCTAGCAACTCCCAGCAGCACCAAATATTTTTTAATGAACTAAATAAATAATTACTCTGGAAGTAATGTGGGGAAGAGATTTTGAATTTCAGCAAGATAAGATTAGAACCAGAAAAAAAAAAAAAAAACAGATGAAATTAGAACCAGAAAGGAACATGTGAAAGACACAGAGGAAGTTAGGAATATATATGAAGCTTTCTAAGAGGCAAATTAATAGAATTTGGTGACTAACCGAATAAAGGGAGTGAGGAAGAGGTAGAAGATGGTGACTTACAGGCTTTTTGGCTCAGATCAACGAGTCGAAAAACAGAGGATAAGTACATCTTTTCTCTCACCCCTGATAACCTTTGACTATTGATTTTCCCTGTCCAGTGGCCATTCTTCCTTGGTCTGGTAACAGAAAACATACTTTCCTAGCAACCCATTCTCAGTCCATAGGCTTCAAGTGGCTGTCACCACCTGTGCTCTAAGGAGAGCTGGAGAGGCCAGTGACCCAGCCTATGTTTTCTATTTTTTTTTTTTTTTTTTTTTTTGAGTCGGGGTCTCGCTCTTTCACCCAGGCTGGAGTGCAGTGGCGCAATCTCGGCTCACTGCAGGCTCCGCCCCCCGGGGTTCACACCATTCTCCTGCCTCAGCCTCCCGCGCAGCTGGGACTACAGGCGCCCGCCGCCTCGCCCGGCTAGTTTTTTGTATTTTTAGTAGAGACAGGGTTTCACTATGTTAGCCAGGATGGTCTCGATCTCCTGACCTCATGATCCGCCCGCCTTGGCCTCCCAAAGTGCTGGGATTACAGGCGTGAGCCACCGCGCCCAGTCCTATGTTTTCAACAGATACAGAGCATCCTGCATCAACCACAGTGATTGATGCAGGTATGAGAACATGACCCAAGCTAGGTTTATTGGAATTGAGTGGATGAGCCCATCTCCTCTCAAAGCTCTAGGTTTATTACTGTGGCTACTATGAAATAGGAACTTGTCTAGGAGTGATACCCACATAGCAGAAAACAGAGCGGAAACAGATGCACAGAGTCCACACGTATGCTCATAGAGTGTTAATGACATTGATTTAGTTTCTGGATCCAGGCAGGCCTGAAGACAGTCTATTCCTGTGCTTTTCAGCTATGTGTGAGTCATTATATTCTAATTTTTCCTTTAAAAGCAGATTGAATAAGATTTCTGTCACTTAAAAATGAAAATATCTTCACTAATGCAGAATCAAGGAACATTGTACTGTTTCCAGACTTACTCATATACATAGTCTAGTGCTGGCTAATAGAAATACAATGTGAACCACACATCTAATTTTAAGTTTTCTAGTAGCCGCATTAAAAAAAGTAAAAATAAGTGCATAAAATTAATTTAACAAATATATTGTATTTAACCTAATATACATAAAATCATTTCACACGTAATCAATATTTTAAAAATTATTACTTTACATCTCTTTTGTAATGTAAAGTACATTTCTAAGTCTTTGAAATCTACTGGACAGTTTAAACTTAAAACATCTCAATTTAGAATAGCCTCATTTCAAATGTCCAATAGCCACATGCGGCTATTGTAATGAGCAGCAAAGATCTAAGCCATTCCCTACCTTTTCCCAGCAAAGTCTGCCTTCTCTTGAGTCCTATTGCTAGTATCCCAGAATTGACAGGTACGTTAAAAGTCGTGTGGTCAACCCTCTCATTTTATAGGCAAAGAAAATAATAATGATCTATACTAATGAAAGTGTTAGTTTCAGAGCTGGAATTCATAAAAAAAATAGGAAAAACAACGGCTAGATATTGAATAGTTACTACTGTAAATGTTGATATTTGTTTGTTTGTTAGGTTTTGTGTTTGTGTTTGGCTATCCAGTATTAACTCTTTCCTATTTGGGGAAATTAATAATATTAATAGATAATATCTAGTGAGTATATTATATGTCAGATACTATCTTGAGAACTTGACAAATATTGACTCATTCAATCCTCACAGTGACCCTAATGAGGTAAGTATCTTAATCCTCATTTATCTATGAAGAACAAATAAATTAAGACATGAGACTGGGATTTGAACCTAGGGCTTTTGGATCCTGAATCCACACTATTAACCCATCCGTTACTCCTGCCCCGTGGTCTTGCTGAAGGCAGCAACATGTTTCCCATTGTAGAGGCCCAATGAGACATTTACTCTTTCTCCCTGTTCTCTGGCAGCTCGGGTACTTAACTCAGGCTTGGTGAGTTGATTACTCCCAGAAATTCACACCTGAGGGAGATGATGCAAATGCAAAAGATGTATGAGAATTTATTCATCATGGAGGACAGCAGCTGGGACACCTGAGTCAGATCATACCTGTGGCCTAGCCTCTTGAGGACCTGAATTCCTGCCTGTCTTCCAAAACCGAATCTACGGTTTCCTGGTTTTCTGTGAAGTCCTGATGTCCTTTTGATAACATTCTTTTTGCTTAAAACTTCCAGAGTCCATTTTTATTATCAACATCCAAGAATGTTGATTAATACCAGTAGTACATATTATTATAGTCATTTTACACAAAAATAAACTTAATCCTTAAAAAGTAAAACACTTTTGCTTTGGCCGGGTCTGGTAGCTCACACCTATAATCCCAGCACTTTGGGAGGCCGAGGCAGGAGGATCACGAGGTCATGAGCTCGAGACCAGCCTGACCGACATGGTGAAACCCCGTCTCTACTAAAAATACAAAAATTAGCTGACGTGATGGCATGCTCCTGTAATCCCAGCTACTCAGGGGGCTGAGGCAGAAGAATCACTTGAACCCGGGAGGCAGGGGCTGCAGTGAGCCAACATTGCGCCACTGTACTCCAGCCTGGGCGACAAGAGCGATACTCCATCTCAGAAAAAAAAAAACAAAACCTTAAACACTTTTCCCAATATTTTCTAGGAAGTAGTTGGCAAAACTGGAACGTGGACACAGGCCTCATAGGTAGTCTCCAACTACCTGCTATTCTGGACTAGAATCTAGGTCTCCTGAACCCAGAATCCTTTTTCTTTCCGTGAGGCCAATCCTCCAAGCCATGAAAAATAGCCTTACAAAATGAGGTCAAAGGGTTAAAATAAAGTGAACAGTGCTTTACATGGTCTTTAAAAATTAAATCCTAAGGAGAGCATGCTTAACACTGTTACAGAGCCATGAAAGAGGTATTTAGGGCACCAGATCATATTAATCATAATAAGTAGTTAGAAGTCAATCCCATCTGCCACTATGCCAGGTCTGCCTGCCCCAAAGTGTAAACATTTATTAAGTCCCACAGGATTTAGCTTTAGCCCAACAGAGAGGAAGAAAAGAATTGAGACTTGGACAGCTTCCACCTTATAGTCACATCTGCACAACAGGTCACCTAGTTAAAACTAAAGTGGTTCCCACAGGGAGCTAGAAAGAGCAGCTCTATAAATATGCTCCTACAACACAACTGTTCTTTGCCCCTTTGGTGTGTGGATGGCTGAAAGCAATGTACCAGAAAATGCTGGAGAACGGACTCTAGGCCAGTAAAATAGCAGAGAAATGCTGAAGTACTGAATGTAGGACAGAGGAGACAACAAAACAGTTACAGAATTCTTGGAGAATGGCATCAGAATAAAACTACACACACACACACACACACACACACGAAAGCGCACACACACAGAGCACACAAAAACAACCACCACCACAAAACAAAATCACTTCTACCAAGGATGGCAAAAGCACAAAGAGAAGGAAATTATCTGATACTATTACAAGCAGTATAAATAACCCCAACTTCTTTGAAAGACAATTGGCAATATTTATCAACATTTTAAATATATGGGTCCTTTGTCCTAGCAATCCCATTTCCGGTAATATACAATAATATATGTACAGGCCGGGCGCGGTGGCTCACGCTTGTAATCCCAGCACTTTGGGAGGCCGAGGCGGGCGGATCATGAGGTCAGGAGATCAAGACCACGGTGAAACCCCGTCTCTACTAAAAATACAAAAAATTAGCTGGGTGTGGTGGCGGGCGCCTGTAGTACCAGCTACTCAGAGAGGCTGAGGCAGGAGAATGGCGTGAACCTGGGAGGCAGAGCTTGCAGTGAGCCGAGACTGCACCACTGCACTCCAGCCTGGGCGACAGAGCAAGACTCCGTCTCAAAAAAAAAAAAAAGAATAGTATATGTACAAGATGTACAAGAATATTTATTGCAGAATTTTGTTTGTAATATCTAATAATGGCAATAAGGACAATATTCCTTAAAAGGAGATGGATGCTTATAGTATGTTCACATTTTGAAATATAAAACATACTTTGAAAAAGAATGAGGTAGTTCTATATTTAAAAACATGAAGTGATATTCATGATAAACTGGTGTAGGGAAAACCAAGTGACTGAATAATATAGTAGATAGATTAAACCAACAGATACACACAGTGATCTGGAAAGACATTGCTATCAGCAACTTATTCAGATCTCACAACAAATCTATGGGTGATACTACTGTTATCTTTGATTTATAGATAAACAAATGAAGCAATTTACAGACAGGTAAAACGCCTTAGCTAAGGTCATAGCTATTCAGTAAAATGGAGTGGGTAAGGGGGCTATCAGGGCTTTTAAAATATAATCCACTTTGTTTTATATTTTTCTTGAATGAACTGTAATTTTTTATGAAGCTACAAAGGATCACAAAAACTTTTTTAAGAAACCAATAAAAACCATGGACCCATGGGTTCTTGACATTTGCCTCTGGCCACTTCCCCTTCTAAACTTCACAGCACATCTCCTAGCTCCCTTCCTCATGTGCCTTCCTCTTCCACTTTAAAGTGACAGAAAGAATTCAGCTCCTCTGGCTTCCGCAGAGAGATATTTCCACCATCTAACAGCCTTCATCATTAGGAAATAAGCATTCATATTAAGACCAGTGGTTCCTTGGCTCCCACAATGTTGTCTCCCACAATGTCACAATTGTATTTGCGCTACAGGAAAGAAAAGAGTTTCACATGATCTATTCAGTGATAATAACCACCTCTATGATTCAGCTGTATTATGACATATTTTAGATACTGATTAGGCCAATATTCTAATCACTTCAACAAGAATGAAGGAGTAGGCTTTGGATGATTGTTTTAAAACTTCATTAAGTTTGTCCAGTTACAATCAATTCCTTCGTATCATATCAAAAGTGTATAATGCATAACATTACATGAAAACTGATGGAAAAACATGGTAAGTATTAATAAATGAGATGAAGTACAGAACCAATGGAGCCTAATTTTCCCTCCCTCTGGCCTTTTATAAGGATTGCTGTAATCTATATGAGCAGTAGTATCCCATGAGTTACACATCCCTCCCTCATTCAGGATCCTCATACTGAATATTATGATGTCTATGAATATTATTATGTCCCTCTGTGAAATACAATTAATTTAGCTATTAATTCACCAACAAAAAGCAGGTGACTACCTCTAATATCTAGTAAAGGTAAATCATTTCCTAGCTTGGGAGTAGACTTCCAATTCTAAAATGAGAGACAAAAACCACCCAGAAAGGTAAAGCTTCCCACACGGTCAGCTCAGTCTTCAAGGTTAATTATGTCCGAACAATAAAGATTTAACAACCTTAGAGATAAGCTGACTGTAACAGGTGAGTCATCTCCCAGTTCAGACTGGCTCAGTGGATCGTTTAGTTTCATTGAAGAAAGCAATTAGCTTTCAGTGTGCTGGGAAGTGGGAAACAATTTCACAGATTAGTAGAGCTGAGGGCTCTGTCTGCTGGTGAAGTTGGTGTGTGGCAAGAACCACCTCTCGAGTTCTTTCTGGGCCAGCATAATCAGTGGCTGATAATATAATACACAGGGGCAGCTGCCTCACAGAATGCATTATTGGAAAACCCTGATGGCAGTGACTATAACAACAACAAAAGATATATACCACCACGTCGTTCCTCACAAGCAAGAGTATGATGTAGTACTTAGAGCAGAAAAACAAGGCTTTAAGGACTTCAAACATCATCATTATTGTAGACACATTAACTCTACCAGGCATGTAAGAAGGAACAAAGGGATATAATAAAGCTGAAGTAGGAGGACCTTATCACAGTCTACTTGGGAAGCCTGTGGAGGTGAATGTGACATCACATGCTGGTTTTCTACTTATGTTTAAACTTCAAATAGGTGATAATGCCAGAGGTCGAAAACAAATGGTTGAGAAACTTCATTTGGCCTGCGTACATGTTTCGTTTGGTAAGCATTTTGCCTAAATCTCAAAAAATTGGTCATTTTTAAAAAATCAGATGTTATATGAAAATCTAGAATTACAGTTTTTCTTGAAAACATCAGAAAATCCGGTGCCTCTGGACTACCATGGATTCACGTAGCAATTGTCTTAAGGGGAGTAACGGCTGGGCCTCTAAGTCCCATTCATTACAGTCTGTGCCACTCCGTATTGCCTCATGACACCAGGGATGACCATCGGTTGCAGTTTATCACTGCACTTGACCTGTTATTTTCTAATAACAGAGAAAGAGTTCTCTATTCTCAGGTCCCTATCCAAAGCTAGAAAACAGAAGGTGGACAAAAAAGCCAAGTAATTTATTTATATTTTTTTTACTTCTGACTTCCTACACTTACTAGTCTGGCTTCTGTAGGTATTTCCGTTTATGATGCCTACTGTGACAGGTAAGAAAATAGAAGAGCAGGCTTTCAAAGTCCCACAGACTTAGGTACAAACCTGGTTCTGCCACTTAATATTGTTTGGTCTTGAACAAATCATTTAATCTCTCCACTAATCTATTATCCCATGAGTAAAATGGAAATAATTTTGGCAATGATGTCTACCTCCTATGTCAACTGTGAAGATTAAATATATGTGTATTAAAATTAAAAATATGTTTATTAAAAGATTTAAAATGTGTGTGTATGCATACATATACACATATATAAGTAGCTGGTACATAAAACAAACATAAAAAGCTGTAAATAAAAAAGAAAGTCTAGAGCAATTCAAGAAAATTTGGCATTCACAGAAGAAATAATAAAATTACATTAGCAGAGGAAAGCAATTTGTTTGGGTAAACTGAATAGTTTTATCAGTACTCTGTTTTTCCCTGATACACACACACACACACACACACACATTTAGTGTTATGTTTTTGTCTTTGCCACTGGAATATGAATCTGATCCAATATAAGTCATTCTGTCTTGCCCAGGTGTACCACTGCCATGTTATGGTCATTGATATATAAAGTGTTTTTCAAAGATATCATTTCGACAAGTCCTGATAACATAAGTGTGCTCGAAAAAGTTTACTAAAAATGTTACAAAAGACAATTTCCAGTTCTACTGGCTACTAGCTAGGTGACTTTGAGAAATTTACTTCTCTGAATCTGTTTCTCCATATATAAAATGGGTATAATAATTGTTTCTTAAAGGGTTGTAGTGAGGCTTACTTGGCACAATGTTTGTGAGCACTTATTAATGTTCCCAGCACATAAAAGGAGCTAAACACTAGTAATCCCATTTACCTTCCTTCTAGTGATTAATTTGAAAAGTATCCTACTCAGATTAAAAAGGAAAAAAGATAATATTGGTTTCATTTTAAAATGAAAATCCAAGTAAGCCAAAACCCAGTGAAATGGCATGAAGACCTAAATGTATATATTGCCAAACAGCATCCGTTTGCAAGGTGCATTAGAACAGTGGAAAAAGAAGAAAGTACCACATCATCTATTTCATTTTTATTGAATTATAGAGTACACATTGCTCTTTTCATTGTGTTAGAAAATGTGTGCTTAAAATGATTTACATATTGAAAAAACGTCATAGAGGAAATTTAGTTGTGATTCCTAAGACACATGGTTTGGTGTTAATATTTTCCATTATTTTTTATATTATGGTATGCAATACTCTTCAAAATGTTTATAAGCCCAGGCAATTTTTCCATGAATCATTAACATACAAATAATTCAAGTTATTGAGTGCATGTATTATCTATTTTGTGCACAGTATTGTGTCGGAATAAAAACAGTAAAATACGATCTTTGTCTCCCACTGCCAACCCTCTAGTGCAATGTTTCTTAAACTATGCTGCTGGAACCACCTGCATCAGAATCACTAGAAGAGGGCTTTAATAATGCAGATTTCTTGGCTCCTCTCACAGACTCAGGGACCAAAAATTTTGTGATGTGGGCCTGGCAATCTGCATTTAAACACATTCCAGACAATTTGTGTGCACTCTAAGACTTAAGGGCCACTCATCTATTAAAATCAACTGAGTTAAACAGCCAAACTTGATTCCATTAGTAAGCTGTGCACTGGTGAATTATTTAACTACATACTAGAATATGAAAAGCACTACAGCTGACATAGACTTTAAGTCGGTCATTCAAGTATCTCATTGTATTTGTGAAGAAGCTAAAGCAAGTCTCTTCATCTTGCTCAAGTTACTATGTAACACAATTATTATACTGAAGTAAAACATATGATCAGTTATTTAAAAAAGAAGAACAATTCCTGATTTTCTTTTACTGAATGGACTAAACACGTTAAATGGATATGCAGGTAGGCTATTACCTGCTAGTTAGTTTTGACAGACGCAACTTCATTTAAATATGCAATGAGGTTTTTTCTAATTTCTCAATTCATAATTAGTAGTATTTTAGCATCCTGATAAAGTACCATTGCATTTAATCTCAAGGGTCCTTAATCTGGAATTCATGATCATGGAGAGCTTTCTTGGGGCTATACATTTGGTCTTCAGGAGGACTATGGAACCCCTGAAACTGTATGCAAAATATGGAATATTTATGTTATTTAGGATAAGGGTCTGTGGCTATTATTAGATTCTCAAGGAGGCTTATGCATTAAAAAATAGCTGCACAGCACTATAAAATGAAAGGCTAGGACAGTAATGTGCAGAAAACTCATTCCAGGGATGTTGCCAGTGAAAATTGAGAGACCTTCTGTTTGGTTGGAGAGATGGGAGGCTGGATCAGTATCCTCACACTCTTTCCCAGGGGGATAAAAAATGCATCATCTGTCACATGGAAAAATCCTGGCAAACTAATTCCCACTAAAGCACTAATGACAGATGATGGCTTAACATGTTACCTGTCTCATTGCTTGAAGTCTTTCCCACTGAATCCAGACACAACCCTTCTCACTGCTAATTGATCAGAATTGGCACATGTGGCAAAACAATTTGCCATCCCTAATTTAATTCAATCTCTCTCATTTTAGCAATGAGGAATGTGAGGTCCAGAGAGGTGAATTGACTTGCCTGAGGCCACATAGCAAGTTGTTGTCAGAGCCTGGCCCAGAAGCCAACCCTTTTGGCTCCTACTAAAATGCATCTGCCACAGGCAAACTCAGAAGCACAGAGAACTCATCTTCCCTCACACCACCTGAACCTTACCCCACTCCTTTCCTTATCATTCTATCCTCCTGTTCTCTGCCATCTTGATTTGACAGCAATTCCCATTTCAAATTTCTCATATTTTTTATTTTTTTTAAATAATGGATTTTGTCTGCGTAATATAACATGAAACTCATTAGTTAGTGCAAGATATGTATGCTTGCCAAGTTGGAAGGGAAAATGAGGTCTCTGTTGTTGATTTGCTTTGTTAAGAAAAAACAATGACCACACAAGGGCTTACACAGGTACAATGCCCCTGAAGATATCATATAGATTCAGCTAGCTTGCACATTCATATTGTACTACCTGTTCTTTTCCCATGACTATAATTCCAGTCATCTTGTAGCCTCATACATTTGTTATCCTATAAAAAGCTAGGCCTATCTGCTCTCTGCTCAGCCCATTTTCTTCTTTTTCCTATTTCTCCTCCTTTCCTTCTTTTCAATTTTTTTTCACCTTTTGCTTTGGTCCTTAGATTTAAAGGTATTTATGAACATGTCTGAGTCCCCTGACAGGATGTAAGTTCCTTGGCGGCACTGTATATTCCTGTCTGCCTTGTTCACCTTTGTATTCCTTATTTTAGTTCAGTTGTTGCTCAGGGGGTGTTTGCCCAATATCACTCCTCACTCACAATACCAACTTTTCTAGTAATAGTTTCTTTTCTTAAGGAATAGCTTCTTTCCGACTCTAAACATTTGGCCCTCATGGTAATATCAATCATGGTACTGCATCCCCAGCCAAGGATAGGTGTATGACTCAGACTTTGCCAATCATAGCCTACCATTTCCCTATGCTGCATGATTGCTTAAAGAGAGGTATGTGATCTAACCTGGTCCAGAGTTCTTCCCAAGATACCTTAAATTGGGCTCTCAGAGAAAATTCTATATCTTGGGTCGCTCAAATAAAATGGTGTTATTTCACTACCTTAACTACCTGAGGTCATGTTCTCTGCTGCTCAGGGAAGTACTTCCTGTAACTAGAGAAAATTAATGCAACTTACAGAGGGAAAAGCAGCCATAGGGAACTCAGATGCTTTGTTTATTCTGCAAGCCATGCCAGTATCCTCCCAATCTTTTGCTTAAGCTTGTCTAAGGTGGATTTTTGACACTTCCAACTGAAAAATACTGACAAATACATTCATAATGCTTTGTCCCAAATCAGTGCTTGATAAAGATTTACTGAGAGATTTTTCTTCAAAATCAATCTATTCCACTTTTCTCATCACCGTTTCCTTAGATTTCACCTTCCTGCCTGCCCAACCCCTGTCTTCTTTATTGTTTTCTCCTTTGGGAGTAGCTCTTTTACTGCCACCTGCTACAGATATGTTCATGCAAGGTATCAGCAGGTAGGAAGCAGCAGAACACACAATCGAAAAGACATTTTAGGAAAGTAAGAAATATTATTCTTGTCAACTGATGTTAAAAAACAAAAGTTGGAGAAAAGATGAGAAGTACATTGTGTTCAGCTTAAGAACACCCAAAATAATTATTAAGGAACTGCATCTGCTCTTCTCAAATATTTTCTTCCCAACCTTGACTGTTGACAACTCAATTTTCCACTGCACTCTGTCACTGGTGTGTTTCTTCATCTTCACAGGCACCCTGGGAGTGTACCTCCCTCTGGAGGACACCACCTTTTGGCTTTAGCTTCCTGGACTTACTTCCCCTGCTATATCCCAACGATGTAGTAGTAGGGCTTGAAAACAATATTGCTTATTATTCACAGAGTACATAAAGAATGACTTGCCTTGAAGTTTAAAGATAAGGTAATCCTTGTAAAATGACAATTTGATTTAAGTCATTCACTCAGGCAAACATGGTTCCTGCAACACCCTGACAAAACCACATAAGAATTAAAGGTCTTGTGATGGATGAGGGAGCAAGGTCTAATTGGTGTTTTAATAAATGTATTCTGACTTGGTAATCTACCTAGATTTATCAACAGAAAATTCCTCTGTTTAAATCAAATTACCTAGTTATGGTATAAAAAAATGACAAATGTCTTGTAATTGGCTGTTATACAAGTGCTGGCATCAGAGAGACAAACAAGATATTGGTGTCTAGAGTTGTTTTCAAGACGCTGATTAACAGACAAGCAACAGCAAAGAATGGCTTATCAACATTTTATCTATTTCCAATGTCCTTGAGTTAGAATATGTAACAATGCATATTCAAACTAAGGAAGGTGTACCTGGTGTACAGAGTTTTGAGGCATATTGCCAGCTAAGTCTTTGTCCTTCTACGGGGTATAACAAAGGGAGAAGGACTCTATAAATGGAGCATGCACAGCCTTTCTGTGGCCACAAGTCAAGGGCTATGAAGGGAAAGAGGTCAAATTCTTTGAGTTCTTACTCTGAGACAGATACTGTGCTAAGCTATTTCAATAATCACAACCCTTTGCTGGGGTAGTTATTATTACCTTAATTTTACTGATAAATGAACTATACAAGATTGAGACTGGGTAACCTAATCCAATTCACAAACTAGGAAATGGAGCAACCTTTCCATTTTTTTTAATATTCCTAATCTGAAGCCAGATTTATTTAATTTCAAAGTCTATGTTATTTCCACTGGAGCTATATCTTAGCTGCAGGAGTATAATCTAAGACAGTTATTCTCAATCTTGGCTGTGTCTTAGAATCACCTGGAAGGTACCCAGGCTGTACTCCATACCACTTAAATCATCATCTCTGGGGATGATAGCAGGAATCTGTGTTTCTTAAAATGCCATAGATGACTTGAAGATATAGACAAATTTGTGAACCAGTGATCCAAGATGTATCTTCTCTTCTTCATTTTTTTTTAAAAAAGAAATAGCTTATAAATTTTGTGAACCAGTGATCCAAGATGTATCTTCTCTTCTTCAATTTTTTTTAAAAAGAAATAGCTTATATCAGATTCAAGAGGGCACAAGATTTTGGATGTATCAGGAAATATAAGGAGAAACCATTTGAGGAGAGTTTGGGTCCCTCCTCAGAGAATGTAACACAATAGGGGTTCTGGAGAGTAATTAAAGAGTATATGACTCTGAGTCTCCAAAAAGTGAGGTCACTGGAAGGTAGAAAAGGAGCCCAGAAAATAAAGTAGGAATGTCTATTGAATTTGACTGAGGCTAGCCCTCGATGCTAACAACTGAATCCTGAGTAGAAGATCAAGATACTCAGCCCCCCTTAATTCAAACCAGCAACCTCATTTAAGCTGGAAGTTTATTCCAACTTCTTTATCCTGAAACATTTTCTCACAAAGTGTCTGGGTAATATTATTTGCAATCCCATTTCCTAGAACCTAGAGCTCCTCTGCTACCAAGCATACTCAGCTACATTCTCCCATTGTGCAACAGCTAACCTTATTATAAATTAGGCCAAAGTGTTCCAGGAAGAGGGAACAGAGAAAACGAAAGACCTAAAGTGGGAATAAGTGTAGCATACATAGGGGATAGAAAAATGGCCAATGGAAAAAGTAATATGGTTTGAATGCCTTCTCCAAAACTCATGCTGAAATTTAATTGTCATTATGACAGTATTAAGAGGTTGGAAATGTAAGAGGCGATTAAGTATGAGGAATCCACCCTTATCAATGGATTAATGGCATTATCAAGGGGGTGGGTTAGTTACCATAGGAGTGGGCTCTTGATAAAAAGATAAGTCCAGTTCCCATCTTGTCTCTTTTTCTCATGCACTTGCTTGCCCTATGATACCTCCCTTGATGGTATGACCCTCCCCAGATGCTGGTGCCATGCTCCTGGACTTTCCAACTTTCAGAATCATGAGCCAAATAAACTTATATTTTTTTTTATAAATGACTCAGTCTGTAGTACTGTTACAGCAGCAGAAAATAAGCTAAGCCAGAAAATTGGTACTGAGAAATGGAGCTAATACTATTTTTAAAAAAACACCATTTCAGTTGCAAAGAAATGGCTTTGGAACTGGGTAATGGGCAGAATCTGGAAGAATTTTAGAGGATCAGGCTAGAAAAAGCCTGTATTTTTGCAAATGAAGTATTAAGGGTGATTCTGGTGAGAGCTCAATAGAAGAGACAAGCTGTAGGGAAAGTCTTTTTAGAGATTACTTAAGTGGTCGTGATCAGAATGCTAGTAGAAATATCCACAGTAAAGGCTGTTCTGATGATGTCTCAAATGGAAGTGAGGAACAAGGTATTGGAAACTGGAATAAAAGCCATCCTGGTTATATAGTTGGAAAGACTTTGGATGAACTGTGCCGATGCCCTAGGGCTTGATAGAATGCAGAACTTGGGAATGATAAACTAGGACATCTGACAGAAGAACTATCTAAGCAGCAATTCATTCATTCTGCTGTGTGGCTGGTTTTAGCTGCATACAGTGAGATGCAAGAAAAAAGAAATGACTTAATTAAATTTATCAATAAAAGAGAAGCAGAATATTTGGAAATTTTTAATCTGGCCATGATGTAAAGAGTGAAAGGTGTATTTAGGAGAGGAAACTAAGAATGTGGCAAAGGACAAAGAGATTAGTATGAATAGAAAGAATCAGTTACTATTCAAGACAATGGGAGAAAGACCTTAAAAAAGTCATTTCAAAGATCTCTGAGGCTGCCCCTCACATAACAGGTCCAGAGCTCTAGGAGGGCAGAACAGTTTCAGGTGATGGGCCCAAGGTGCTCTTCATAAGCTCACTGCCCAGGGCTTCCTTGGGACTCTGTTCCTTGCATTCCAGCACAGTGCTTCTTTTGCCTCAGTCATGGCTCAAGTGAGTCCAGGTGTGGTAAATGCTGCTACTCCAGAAGGTAGAAGCCATAAGTCTTGGCAACATCCATGTGGTGCTAATTCTTCAGTCTCACAGAATGCAAGACTAGTGGAGGTATGTCTACCTCCACCTAGATTTCACAGGATATCGTGGATTCCTTAGAGGTCCAGGCAGAAACTTGCGGGAGTAGAGTCACCATAGAGAGTCCCTATGAAGACGATGTCTAGTGGAACCATGGGACTGAGGCCCTTCAGAGACCCCAGTACTCTAGGTCCACCAGTGTGCTGCTCCAGCCTAGGAAATCTGCGAGCAGAAGTCTCCAACCTGAGAGAGCTGCTGGGTGGGATGAGCCCAACAAGGCTATAGGCCTGTGGCCTTGGGGAACCAATCTCTACCCCAGGAAACAGGACATGGAGTCAAAGGACATTATTCTCTAGCTTTAGATTTATTGAGTTTTTCCCCCTTTTGGGTTTTAAACTTACTTGGGATCAGTTACCTTTTTCTTCTTGCCTATTTCTCCCTTTTGGAGAGTGTGAATGCCCATCCTATGCCTGATCTACTATTGTATTTCTGGAGTAGATTACTTGTTTCATAGGTTCACAGCAGGAAGAAATTTGCCTCAGGATGAATCATGCCTTGAGTCTCACCTATATCTGTTTCAGATGAGACTCTGGACTTTGGACTTGTGAGTTGATGCTTGAATGAGTTAAGATTTGGGGGCTATTGGAATACCATAGATGTATTTGTATGTGAGGACATAAGTTTTTGGGAGCCAGGGATGGAATGCTATGGTTTAAATGTCCCCTTCAAAACTTATGGGGAAATTTAATTGCCATTGTGACTATATTAAGAGGTAGGATCTATAGGCAATGAGGGATTTCATCTCACTTTCATGATGGATTAATGACTTTATCTTGGGAGTGGGTTAGTTAGCACAGAAGTGGGCTTTTGATAAAAGGATAACCTTGGCTCCCATCTTATCTCTTGTCTGGTAGGCTCACTCACCTTGTGATGCTCTTCTGCCATGGAATCATCCTCACCAGATGCCAAAGCCACGCTCTTGAATTTCTCAGCCTCTAGAATGATGAGCCAAATAAACTTCTACTATTTTAAAGTTACTCAGTCTGTTATATTCTAGTGTAACAGCAGAAAATGATCTAAGACAGAGTGGCCATAGCTGAGGTTGGAGAGGTGAGCAATAGCCAGTGCAAACTGCTTAAGGATCAAGGCCTTTAGATTTTGTTCTAATTCAGCTGGGAAGCCATCGGAGGATTGTGTACTTACTGATTTTCTATGATGCATAAGAAAGTGAATCAGCTTGCCCACCCCACACGCCTGTGCAGAGATATCCTAGTCAATGCTGTTTAAATTTCCTGGGATAATTGACAATTGTAAAAACTAATCCTGGGTGACGATATACACTGGAAATTAACCCAATTATGTTTCACCAGCCACTTAGAAGCTTCTTAGACCAATATAGTGAAGTACAAGAGCAGGTTTTAGGGCAGTAAATATTTAAAATGATAGGTCTGAGTTTAACATGTGTTTTCCTACCACTTACAGAGAAGCTTGATGTGGTAGAGAGTCCTGGACTTCAGTCAGAGTATCTGAGTTGCTGGTCCCAGCTCTGCCATGTACTATTTAAACTTTGTCTAGCCTTTCATACTTCAGTATAAAGCATGGATGTCCAGCCCTTTTAATGTGAGGACTTTCTTTGCTTATCTGTGGTGGTGGATATCATGAAAATTATGCACGGACCTTTTTTTTTTTTCAGCTCATCAGCTGTCATTAGTGTTCATGTATTTAATGTGTGGTCCAAGACAATTCTTTTTCCAATGTGGCCTAGGGAAGACAAAAGGTTGGACACTGGTGAATAAAGCATAATTCCCAGGGAATGGTTATTTATTACGTTTTTTCTCTTACCTCGTCATCCAATCTCTCAGTGAATCCTGTTCATTTAATCTGTAGAATTAACTAAGAATCTACCTACTTCTCTCATCTCCACTGGGTTAGTTCAAGGTTTTTCCATCTTAGTTCAGGGTTGTCCCATCTTTGTTTTATTTACATTTTGTGCTAAATATTTTTGTTGTTGTGAGAGGTTGTCCTGTGCATTGTAAGATACTTAGTATTATCCCTGGTCTCTCCCTTCTAGATAGCAGTAGCAACCCCTTCTCAGTTATGACAACCAAAAATATCTAGAGACATTGTCTAATGTATTTTCTGAAAGGGCTGGGGGATAGGAGGAATGACCTGACTGGGACCTGTAACCTAGACTAAGAAACCATTATCTCTCTCCTCTGTGCCTGTAATTTTCTCTGACAGGTCTGATTGTCCTCTACAGTTCATTCTACACATAGTAGCCAGAGGAATATTTCAAAAGCATAAAACCAATTATATCACTCCCTTGCTTAAAAGCTGGCTTCCCATGTTCCCTTAATAGAATCACGACTCTACTCAAGCCCATGTAATCTTACATGACCGGTGTCTTCGTTCCATTCAAAGCTTATCATCTACCACTCTCTTCCTCAATCACTTCACTTAGCAAAATTGGCCTTCCTTCTGTTCCTCGAACATTCCATGCTCATTCTCACACCAGGTCATTTGAACTTACAGTTCTCTGATGAGAATGCCATTCTCTTTCATTTTTCATATATGGCTCCATTTTGTCATTCAACTGACTCAAATGTCACAATCTTAGGAGAATGATTAGTTGCTGCTTCATTATCTATCTTTGCTACTATGATGTAAGCTTATAAGAAAAAGGTCCTTGTTGGTCCTCCCCCTGTAGATGCTCACTAAACACTTGCATAAACTCTCGCATAAGGTTACTTTCATCTCCTCACGTCCATATGGGGTATATATTCATTTTTGTGATCTACTGTTTTCGCTTAGCAGTAGACAAGGAGTATTTTGACACATCATTAGATGTGCTTCTTAAACATGTTTTCATTTTAAATGGTAACATATTCTTCTACAGAATCCCATAGTCCCCTCAATAAATATCCAATTTTTGAGGATTAGGTCATTTCTTTACTCTTTCATTATATAAACTCATTTACTGTTTATTCAGTAGACAAAGATGATGAGAAAATTTGACTTTTGCTGTTGTTCAATACTCTCCCACATTTCCCCAACAGACAACCAGAAATTAAACACATAGGGCTGTACTATTTGGAGACAGAGTTGAGATGGCTCTGTGCCAAGTAATAAGAATAAATAGCACTTGCTGAAAGTTTTCAGTACAGCCTGTTGTATTTTTCACACAAACAGGGGAGGACAAATACTTCTACTTGTGTAACTGTTTGAAATTTTTAAAATGTGGATGTTCTAAATTTCAAGATGCTTAAGAAAGTGAGAAGATGAATACATGGCACACCATTCCAGTTCCCAAATCAACACACAATCAAACAGAAACATTTAGATGTAAATCAACAGCTTAGAAAACCTGGTCCCTGATTCTCTTTGACAAATACTGGACCACAGCCTTGATGATTATCAGCTCAGCAAAGTTAATGGTATTCACTGGTTTTACATACTAAGCAGCTCAGAGTTTAGCCAGACAATTTGTTTCCAGTTTTGCATTCTCTGCTTTGTCACTCAGAAAGCAGAGACTGTAGATGACATTTAAGAGTCAGAGTATGTGATAAGTAGATGAGGGACATTGGTTGAAATTCTGTCAGGGAATTCATACCAAGTTTTTTATTAAAGTTCTACTGCACATGTAGACAAATATTATCCTATCTAGGGCCTTTATGGCTAATTCAACATCCCATGCCTTTTAGTACAAATAAGGTAAGATGACCCAAATTCTATGTGAGTTCTGTCCACTTGTTTTGGATGGCATTAGACTCTCCCCATCAGAGTGTCTCTTATTTACTTCCTCCCTAGATTCTAAGGGTTGACTTTGGTGTTTTCGAGAACAAGTCTATTCACATTCCTTATCTTTATCATTGCTCCTACAACCAATGTCCATGCTAGGTAAGCAAGTCCAGAATGTGCCCAAAGCTGCCAATCCTAGTATTGCTGGAGTAATTGTAACTTCTGGGCAGCAGTGGAGACAGTAGTCCCGTCTTTGTCTCTCTGCTACACTCTGTCACCTAAGGCTTTGAAAAAACAAATTCCTTCAGCACTGAGTCATTCTCTTACCCCGCTGGCATCAAACTGAGTCCAAGGAACCAGATGGAGTACTGATGGCATGATATTCTGTCTCGTTTCAAGTCCCAGGTACGCACAAAAATATTCTTCCTACTCCTTTATCCAATGCACCGCAGTCTCCCTTATAAATCAACCCATGCAAGTAGATAACTGACTCCCCAGGACAACAGATTTACACATGGCCCAACTACAAAAACAAGTCTGGACTCAGGGGAACCTTAATATAGGTCATAAATCACCTTTTTGCAGAGAGAAGTGGGGCCTGAGAGACTCACTTGATTTCGCTTTGAGATTTTTTTTGTTTTTTGTTTTGTTTTGTTTTGTCTGGTGTGATTTTGAGAACCTAAGTCAGGAAATACCCACATTAAACCATTCAAAGTTAAGGACAAAAAACAAAATTTTTCAATTAAAAATAAGCAACCAAGACATGTCTATACTTGCCCTGTGGCCTGTCACATAACAGCTGGGAAAAGGTCTGAGAAAACAGAATAACAAAGTGAAGCTTAAAACCACTGAGGTAGAGAAGGAGCAGAAAGATGCTTGAGATGCTAGAATAGAAAAGAGGCTAAAGCAGATTACATAAATCTGATTTCCTCTGCTCAAATTCCTTCTATTGGCTTTGAGATGACTTTCATCAAGCGTGAAATTCACATTCGGAGGGCAATCCAAACCAATGCCATCAGAGAAGTTATTCTGAGGGTTATCTGTGAGCACAAGACAGCGATTTTTGCCCCAGTCTCTCTCCTTTGATAAGTTTCCCAAGAATATTGACCTCCAGGATATGTTGAGGCCTACAGACAGGTATTTTCTCTTTGGTTTTATCAGAGATAAAGCAAAGGGTTGAGCCACATATATGCACTATACCTGATGCATTAGACCCTACCCAAAATGAAAATTAAAAGCAGTTCCCCTGACAAAGAACACCCAAACATGGATTCAATCCTCAGCCTCTATAAAAAAAAGTACAATTTTTCTATTGTAACCATGGCCTCTGAAGAGCAAAATCCATGAGCGTGCACACACACACACACACACACACATTTAAATAAGTCACTTTGGACCCATCTTTGATTCCTGTTTCTTTCTTATCTCCCAGACCCAATCAGCCACCAAGTCTTGTCAATGTCACTTCCTTTATTATTATTATTATTATTATACTTTAAGTTCTAGGGTACATGTGCACAACGTGCAGGTTTGTTACATATGTATACGTGTGCCATCACTTCCTAAGTATCACCATAATGTGCCTCTTTCCTCTTTATCTCCGTTACTCTTGCCTTACTTCAAACTGCATTCCCCAACCAGTAAACTGCTGAGGTAGAGGGCAGGGATGCTTCAAGTTATCCTATAATGCACAGAACAGACTTTCACAACAAAAAATTATCTGGCCAAAAATAACGCTGCGATTGATGAACTCCACACTCGAATATAAACACCATGAGGAAGGGAATTTATCTTGCTTTCTGCTGTATCACCAGCATTGAGAACAGTACTTAGTATCTGATAGGTGCTCAAAATATTATTAAACACATAAATAAATGAATATAAGCCCATGGAAGAATTGTACAAAAAGTCATTTGCCTTCTGCTTCAGGAGTTCTTCCTAGGTTAATTCTTACCGAGTGCTTCTGACTCATCAGTTATCCTGATTACTTTGATCTATGTTTGCTAGTTCTGTGGTCATAATTGCAATAGGCTATAAGCTCTCCTATGCAACAGGGTAGTCATTAGCCACAGGTGGCTATCTAATTTAAATTAAATTACTTAAAATTAGATAAAATAAAAACTTTGTTCTATTCTTCATGAGCATTCCAAGTGTTCTATAGCCATATGTAGTCAGTGTCTACCGCATTAAATAGGATAGGTATATTTCCACTTCTGCAGAAAAGTACTAGTGGAAACGGCTGGTCTATAGGTATCAAGTTGATTATTCCCTCTTCATCTCCGTGAGTAACAGCTGGAAATAAAAGGCATTTTTACCCCAGCCTTCAAGATTGCCCTGCCTCCAGCAGCAGAAGAGGAAGAAACGCATGTGTTTAATAACTAGAGGAGAAACCATCCCATTCACATTAAACATACACAGAGAGAAATATGATAGAGTTGACAAGAGTATACCTTGTTTGTAAAAGGAATACTCTACTGGTTCGGGGGGGGAGGCCAATAAATCACTTTGTGCACAATTTCTTATGCATTTTTGTTTTGGTCATAAAAGAAAAGCAAGTAAAGCAGGCTAAAAGGTGATTTTAAAATACAGCAACAGAATTGAGAAAAAACTGCATGTAACAAAGCCCACTGTAAACCTTTCAGGACTGAAAAGGCAGTCAGACATAAGAATATCAGGGATGCAAATTACAATAGTACGGGAGAATTTTCTCCAAAATACGTCAGAAACGGAGCAAGAAACATGTGTCAAATGGGCACAATGGAAATAACTTCTTACCAAGATCGTAAGAGTAGTATTTTGAGCAGTAAAGTGTTTTGATCTGACTGTATTTTAGGAAGACTCCTTCAGCTACAATGAGGATAATAGCAATGAGAAACAAGACACAGAGAGATGATGAGTTGTGTAACTAAAGACAGTATGGCTTGGTGGAATAAGCATGAGCTTTGGGGTCAAAGGTTCCGTGTTCCAAACATAACCATGATGTTAATGGGTTGTAAAAGTTAGGGTGTATAACTTGATCTCATAATACTACTCATGGTACACTGGAGTAATGATTCTATGGGACTGTGATACAACTCAGAAATAACAGATATACATCTCTTCCAGCATGGTCTGGCACATAGACAGTCTATTAGAAAATGGTGGCTCACGCTTGTAATCCCAGCACTTTGGGAGGCCGAGGCGGGCGGATCATGAGGTCAGGAGATCGAGACCATGGTGAAACCCCGTCTCTACTAAAAATATAAAAAATTAGCCGGGCGTGGTGGCGGGCGCCTGTAGTCCCAGCTACTCGGAGAGGCTGAGGCAGGAGAATGGCGTGAACCTGGGAGGTGGAGCTTGCAGTGAGCCGAGATTGCGCCACTGCACTCCAGCCTGGGCGACAGAGCGAGACTCCATCTCAAAAAAAAAAAAAAAAAAAAATGAAAATATTTTCAATATTAAAACATTTAACATCTCAGGCATAATTTCCACACTTGTTAAAGTGAGAAAAGAATTGGGTCCCTGTGTTTCTGCCAGGATTGGAAAAAGCAAGTAATGTCAAAAATAAAATTACTGTAACCCATATATCTAAGGCTAACTGATGTTTGACAAGAGCACCAACACCAGTAAAGAAGTAAACAACAGTCTCTCAGAGGTGAAGCCAGCTGGGCTTCTGGGTCGGTTCATGACTTGGAGAACTTTTCTGTCTAGCTAAAGGATTGTAAATGCACCAATCAGCTCTCTGTGTCTTGCTAAAGGTTTGTAAACACACCAATCAGCACTCTGTAAAAACGGACCAATCAGCACTCTGTAAAACGGACCAATCAGCACTCTGTAAAATGGACCAATCAGCTCTCTGTAAAATGGACCAATCAGCAGGGTGTGGGTGGGGCCAAATAAGGGAATAAAAGCAGGCCACCAGAGCCAGCAGTGGCAATCCACTCCGTCACCTTATGCAGTGTGGGAGCTTTGTTCTTTTGCTGTTCATAACAAATCTTGCTGCTGCTCGCACTTTGGGTCTGCACTATGTTTATGAGCTGTAACATTTGCTGCAAAGATCTGCAGTTTCACTCCTGAAACCAGCGAGACCACGAGAACCTACCAACGCACCAGAAAGAACGAACAACTCCAGACGCCACCTTTAAGAGCTGTAACACTCTCTGCGAAGGTCTGTGGCTTCACACCTGAAGTCAACAAGACTACGAACCCACCAGAAGGAAAAAACTCCAGACACATCTGAACATCAGAAGGAACAAACTCCGGACCTACCATCTTTAAGAACTGCAACACTCACTGCGAGGGTCCATGGCTTCATTCTTGAAGTCAGCGAGATCAAGAACCCACAGGAAGGAACCAATTCCAGACACATGTTCAACAAATAATACTGAAACAACTGGATATCCTTATGCAAAAGAATGAAGTTGTCTCCCTACTTTATACCATAGACCAAAAAAAAACTCAAAAGGATCAATGAACATATGAGATTTAAAACCATAAAACACTTGCAAAAAAACATAGAACTAAATCTCCATGACCTTGGATTTGGGAACGGATATGACATCAAAAGCAACAACAGAAACAAAATAAAAATAAACTGTATCTCATCAAAAATTTAAAAACATTTTGTTCTAAGAACATTGTCAAAAAATGAAATGACAATGTACAGAATGGGAGAAAATAACTGTACATCATCTATCTGATAATTTTTTGGAATGTATAAAGTACTCTCAAAATTCAATAACAAAAAAGGCAAACTCAGTTTAAAAGTGAGCGAAGAACTTCACTAGACATTTCTCCAAAGAAATTATGCAAATGGACAACAAACACATAAAAAGATGCCTGATTTCATTAGTCATTAGGGAAATGCCAGTGAAAATCACAATGAGACACCATTTGATATCCACTAATATAAGTATAATATTATATTTTTAAAATAAAAATAACAAGTGTTGATGAAGAGGTAAAGAAATTAGAACTCTCCACATTGGTGATAAGAAATAGAAATATTTATCCCCTGAATGTTCAGCCACTCCAGAAAACAATTTGGTGGTTCCTCAGAAAGTTAAATGTAGAATTGCCATGTGACACTACAATTTCATTTTTAGGTATATATTCAAAGAATTGAAAACAGGTATTCAAACAAGTACATGTTCAAGCATGATGATAGCAGCGCTAGTCACAAAAACCAAAAAGTAGAAGTAGCCTAAATCTCATCAAGAAATAAATGGACAAACAAGTTATGGTATATAAATGTGATGAATATTATTCAGCCATTAAAAAGGAATGAAGTATTGATACATGCTACATGGTAGATGAGCCTTCCAAACATTATGTTAGGGGAAAAAAGCCACATACACAATATCACATATAGTTTTGACCTCATTTATATGAAATATCCAAAATAAATAAATCCATAAAGACACAAAAACAGATTGGTAGCTTACAGGGGATTGTAGGAGGAGGAAATGGGGAAAAACTGGTTAATGGTTAAGGAGTTTTACTTTGGAGTGATGGAAATGTTTTGGAGCTTGATACAGGTGACAGTTGTGCAAAATTATGACAATATTAAATGCCACTGAATTGTTTGCTATAAAATGATTAATTTTATGTTATGCAAATTTTACCTCAATTTTTTTAAGTAAAAGAATTTTGTCATCTATAAAATTCAAAGCCAACTTAATTCCTCGGTGGGGGGACAATGACTTGGACCAAGAATATCTTTAGTAAACATATTTCCTGTCTGTCTAACACATTTTAGTTCTTCAAAGAACTATCCTAGGTGTGTCTCATTCAATCTTCATAACATTCCCCTTGAGAAACTCTCAGAATGATGATGTAACTTGTCCAAGTTTGGGCAGAGTCCAGACTGAGTGTTGGGCCACTAGTATACCTTTTCTATCTTCCAACTCAACCATAACAACTCACTTTAACAAAACAACTCAATAATGAAGGCAGCACACATATACCAATTTTTCTGTTGTAAACATTTGAATTAAGAAACAAAACTAAATATTTTGGAGATGGATGGACTGAGCTTGTGTTCTGCCTATTACTCGTACAACACTGAGAGAATTATTCAGTGTCCATAACTCTTAGCTCCTTCATCTGTATAACAGGATTAAAAAACAGTACCTTCCTTGTAAAGTTATTGTGAGAATTAGAAGGATATATAAAGCATAACATATAGTATATGGTCAATGAATGATGAGTGACAGTAACATTTTTAATAGAATCCTTTCACCCATTCTACATTGTAAGATTATCCATGTAATCAGAAACTTTCTAAAAGCAGATTCAATTTCTTTTCTGTCAGCACCCAATCATTTTGCATCACATGGTTTCCTTCAGGTCAGAGGCATATAATAACTAAGATGCTTATTTAAATATCATGGAATTAGCAGCTTCCAGATTAAGTCCTATTCCTTGGCATTATTTTCAGTACCTCTGTCAAAATTTTAATAGCTAGCAGTAGTACAAAAGTTTTATATTTTACAAAGCACTTCAAACATATGTTTTCAAGTTTGATCCTCTTAATAATCATGGAAAATAGAAAGGCCTCGGATAATTGACCCCATTTCTCAGAGAGAAATTTGCCCAAAATCAGTCAAGTGTTTGTCCATGGATCAGGATTTTTTCTACAATTCCTCAAAGCTTGTTTTGAGTCTTTTTCTATGGATATAATTTATGTTGCAAGTGATAGAGATTGAGTCCCAACTGTTTAAAACAATAAGAAAATTTTATTGGCTCATAAAATGGATAAGTCTGAAAGATGATCTAGCTTTAGGAGTGGCTCAAACAATATCACCAGGTCCCAGTCCCTCCTCATCCCTTTCCTCTGCTCTGTTCCACAATGACCTCATCCTCATGTTCCATTAATGGTAATATGGTTGTTGCTATGGTTCAAATGTGTCCCCAGAAGAGCATGTGTTGGCAACTTGATCTTCAGTGTTATATGTTGGGAGATGGTGCCTAATGGGAGGTGCTTGGTTCATGGGGGCACTATCCTCATGTGTGGATTAATGCCTTTATTACAGAAGTGAGTTCATTATCATGGGAGTTGTTTTCTTACAAAAGGACGAGATTGGCTCCCTCTTGTTTCCTCTCTCTCACCCTCTCACCTTGCTGCGTAAGAGGGCACAGCAAGAAGGCCCTCATCAGATGGAAACTTTGCTCTTGGACTTCCCAGGCTCAAGAACTCTGAGGAAATCCATTTCTATTCTTTATGAATTACTCAATCTCAGGTGTTCTGTTATAGTAGCACAAAACAGACTAAGACCATTGCCAATAGCTTCAGACCAATCAAAATTCATATGAGGATCAGCTAAAAAGGAGTGTGTGCGTCTGAGTTCCATCAGCAGTGTGTCTCAGTATAATTATCTCTGAACCAATTGCTGCGGACACAGGAATACAAGGCTCTCACTGGTAGTCTTAAGTCAAATGTCCATTATTGTGCCTTGGGGAAGAGTAACTTCAACTAAAACACACTTAACAAGATTTGGAGAGAGGGTGATATAGCAGAAAAAAAAATTGAGGCATAAGTAGATGCTGATCAGCAAAAATGACAAATATCTACTGCATCGTGATAAATAAAACTTTGCTAAATTTAAATTGGCTAAGTCATTTATGCTGGAGGTCACGTACCAGCAAGATATTCTGAAATGTATTTATTCCTTTATGCAAAAATCATGCAGTAAGTGCCTATGTTAATGCAAGCCCTAGGGATTCAGTGACTAAGAAGACATTGTCCCTGCCTGAACTAAGCCCAAAAAGTAAGGATTTGAGTTGGATGACTTCCTATTTTCACACCAGTAGTGGTTCCATCTTTCCCACTGCAAAAATAACATGAAACACTTTGCAGGGACACACAGGCCATGTACTCTTAGTGCACTCTGAAGGATAAAAATGTCATCAGTTGTCATGACAACCTGTTTGGGTTCTGAGGGTATGTAGCACTTTTTATACTATTAATGAGAGGCTAGACTTATTTTATAATACTATACAATGTCGACACCATGGAGAGGAAAACATGAATGAAATAACAAGGGAAATGTTGAAGAAATGACAAGATATCATGCCTCCATTGACACCTTGAAAATTGGGAAGCAGAACTAAGTTTTTCTGAACATTTACTTCTCTAACTTGTGGCTAGATAGTTTTAAACCCACCCAGAAGTCTTACAGGTGTGAAATGTTTCCCAGGCAAATTTATCCACTGGGGATACTTACATTGACTTTTAAGGATAGAATGGATCTACAAGGTCACTTAATCCAATCCAGTTCCTTTAGCTCACAGATGAGGACTTTGCAATCCACAGAGAAAAAGTGGAGTGGCCAAGGTTTCACAGGCCTAGTGACAGACTTCAAACCAGAACCTGGTTCTCCAGATTCTTAAATCGATGCTCATTCTGTAGTAACAAACTATTAAAGACCACTATTCAAAAGAAAGTACTCACAGATTTTTGTAAGTTATACCCTTTGTATTCATTCCACAGTATGAACTCACAGCAGTCTCCATCTTGACCATGGGGTTATGATGAATGACTAGTGTTAGTATAATAAATACCACAATTCCAGATAACTAATGAATCGTTTTTGTTTTAATCCTTCTTATGGTCCCTGATTTCCTTCCCCTTCAAGGGGGTCTTGTAGCATTGTTGGGGGTGGAGGGCTGATATTCTTGAAAGCAAACTGATAACACATTCCTGAAAAATACACATGAACATTTTCCCCTAAGTCAACAAATGATATGTTAGACTAGTTCATAAAGGAATGAATTATGTGTAATCTTCAATTTATGGATTAAAAAATCTTGCATAAACCTGTATTCATTTGCTAGGGCAGCCATAAAAAAGTACCACACAATAGATGGCTTAACCAACAGAAATTTGTTTTCTCATAATCTTAGAGGCTAAAGTCTGAGATCAAGGTGTCAACAAGGTTGCTTCTTCTGAGGACCTCTCTGTCTTCACATGATGTTTCCTCTGTGCATGCCTGAGTCCTAATCTCCTTTTAGTAGGGGCACCAGTCATATTGGATTAGGGCCCACTCTAATGACCTTATTTTAACCTAATTACCTTTTTAAAAAAGTATAGTAATTATATTTTTGTATTGATACCTAATACATTTTCAGGGTACATGTAAAAATTTAATATATTCATATCATTTGTAAAGATCAAATCAGTATAACTGGAATATATAGCACCTTAAATATTTGTCATTTCTTTATGCTAGAAACATTCAAATTATTCTGTTCTAGCCATCTTAAAATATACAATGAAGTATTGTAAACTATAGTCACCCTACTGATAGATCAAACATTAGGTCTTATTTATTTATTTATTTATTTATTTATTTATTTATTTATTTATTTGAGACAGGGTCTCTCTCGCTCTGTGGCCCAGGCTGGAGTGCAGTGGCATGATCTCGGCTCACTGCAGCCTTTGCCTCCCAGGTTCAAGCGATTCTCGTGCCTCAGCTACCCAAGTAGCTGGGATTACAGGTGCACACCACCATGCCCAGCTAATTTTTATATTTTTAGTAGAGACGGGGGTTCATCATGTTGGCCAGGCTGGTCTTGAACTCCAGACCTCAAGTGATCCGCCCGCTTCAGCCTCCCAAAGTGCTGGGATTACAGGCATAAGCCACCGCATCTGGCTGAAACATTAGATCTTACTTCTTCTATTAAACTGTATATTTGAATCCATTAGTCAAACTCTCTTTATATCCCCTCCCCCTTACCCTTCCTGGCCTCTGATAAGCACCAATCTACTCCTTATCTTCACAGGATTCTTTTCTATCTCCTACATCTCAGTGAGAACATGATATTTGCCATTCTCGGCCTAGCTTATTTCACTTAACATAATGACTTCCAGTTTCATTTATGTAGCTGCAAATGACAGGATTTCATTTCTTTTTTATGGCTTAATGATTTTCCATTGGGTACATTTACCACATTTCTTCATCCATTTACCCACTGATGAGCACATAGGTTGATTCCATATTTTGGCTATTGTGAGTAGTGCTGCAATAAACATGGGAGTGCCGATATCCTTTCAATATATTAATTTTCTTTCTTTTGGATATGCACACAGTAGTGAAATTGTTGGATCAAACAGTAGTCCTATTTTTAGTTTTTTGAGGAAATGTTATAGTTTTCCATAGTGGCTGTACTAATTTACATCCCACCGACAATATACAAGCATTCACCTTTCCCCACATCCTTGTTAGCATCCATTACTTCCTGTCTTTTTGATAAAAACGATTTGAACTGCATTGAGATGATACTCATTGTAGTTTTGATTTTCATTTATCTGATGATTCATGATTTGGCAATTTTTTTATATATACCTGCTGGCCATTTGTATATCTTCTTTTGAGGAACATCTATTCAGATCCTTTGCCAATTTTTTAATCAGGTTATTTTTGCTATTGAGTTGCTTGAGCTCCTTGTATGTTCTGGTTATTAATCTCTTGTCAGATGGATAGTTGCAAATGTTTTCTCCCATTATGTGGACTGTCTCTTCACTTTTTTGATTGTTTCCTTTGCTGTGCAGAAACCTTTTAGCTTGATGTAATTCTATTTGCCGGTTTTTGCTTTTGTTCTCTATGCTTTTGAGGTCCTATCCAAAAGATTATTGCTCAGGACAATGTCAAGAAGCATTTCTTCTAGGTTTTTCTCTAACACTTCAATAATTGCAGGTCTTGCATTTAAGTCTTTAATTCGAGTTAATTTTTTTAATCTGGTAAGAGAGAGGAGACTGGTTTCATTCTTCTGCATAGGGTTATCCAGTTTTCTCAGCACCGTTTATCTGAGAGACTGTCTTTTCTCTATCATATGTTCTTGACATCTTTGTCAAAAAGGAGTTGGCTGTAAATGCATGGATTTATATCTGAGTTCTCTGTTCTTTCCATTGGTCTCTTCATGCATTTTTATGCCACTATTATGATGATTTGGTTACTACAGCTTTGTAATATATTTTGAAGTCACATAGTGTGATGCCTCCAGCTTTGTTCTTTTTACTCAGGTTTGCTTGTGCTATTCAAGGTCTTTTGTGGTTCCATATAAATTTTAAGACTTTTTTTCTAATTCTGTGAAGAATGTCATCGGCATTTTGATAGGGATTGCATTAAGTCTGTAAATTGCTTTTGTTAGTAGTGTCATTTTAACAATATTAATTTTTTTAATCCGTGAGCATAGAATGTCTTTCTATTTTTGCATCCTCTTCTATGTTTTCATCAGTGTTTTATAGATTTTGGGTATAGATCTTACCTTTCTAAAAACACTGTATCTAAATATAATCACATTCTAAGGTACTTGGGGTTAGGACTTTAACATATGAATTTGAGAGGGTAGGGAACGATAGCCCCCAAATACTCAGCCTGTAACAGCTGTATTTAGATGCCTTAAGAACAACGTATCAAGTTAGCAGAATATTTACAAATTAGCACAAGATAACTTATTTTTTGCATTTATAGACATAATCAAACCTTCAGGCAAAAAAAATATATATCTGAAATGCTATTTTCCCAACAGTATATTGCCTATCATTCAACTCCTAGTACCATGACAACATGAGCTGAGAACTTGAGGAACTTAACACATCAGATCAAGGAGGATAAAGACCAAATGTCACAGAAGTAATGAACAAGCCCAGAATAAATAGCAAAATGGGTCCAACTTTGGAATACACATAAAGTTGTTACTGGGCATTGGCACATTTGAAAATCCACTGTATTATCTAGTATTAGTTTCTATTGTCCATGAGAAAAAATAAAACCAGAACTTCCCTGCAAGTAGTCTTTGGAAATTATCCTAGTTACATATGAGGTTACAGGTAGGACATTATCATGAAAGTCAAATGAAATAGCAAAGCAGTACTAATGTTTTCTCTATCTTCTACAGAAATAGATTTAATATATTAGTGTCATGAAGAACAAATAATTTAACAGCTGCATAAACCAAACAGTGTATCCTATTCTGGACCTTTTGTTTGAGAAGGCACTAATCAAGGCCTCCTGCTTCAGGACCAGAGAACCAGACAAGCTAGGACAGCCTCCCCTTTTCTTTGCCAGAGCCCAGGCATAGCAAAGCTTAGCCACATTTCCCAGTCATCTCCTCCTTGCAACCTCTGATCCAGCCATTCAAACTGCAAAGTTACTGAAGCAAGTCATGCTTTCTGTCCCATTGAGGCTTTAGTACATGCTAGTGCCTCTTCCTGGAGCACCCTTCCCCTCCTCACCCTCACCTGAGTAACAATGCCCTTCTGGTCCTATCTGAACTGTCACAGTACCAAGGAAGTCTCTATGGCATCTCATATTTGCATTAGATGCCCTGCCTGTGGCAGTCTCACAAAACTCCCCCACCATAGTACTTATCACTATATTGCAATTGCCTGTTTTCATTCCTTTTGTTGTTGTTGTTGTTTTGAGACAGTTTCGCTCTCATTGCCCAGGCTGGAGTGCAGTGGCATGATCTTGGCTCACTGCAACCTCTGCCTCCTGCTTTCAAGCAATTCCCACCATACCCAGCTAATTTTTTGTATTTTTAGTAGAGATGGCATTTCACCATGTTGGCCAGGCTGGTCTCAAACCCCTAACCTCGGCTAATCTGCCCACCTCGGCCTCCCAAAGTGCTGGGATTACAGGCATAAGCCACAGTGTCTGGCCCGCAATTGCCTGTTTTCATTGCTGTCTTCTCCTTGAGAATATAAGAGCCTTGAGGGCAGAGATGGTCTTGCTCATTGCTGTTTCCCCAAAGCCAAATATTGTGCCTATTTCTCATAGGATATTTGTTGAATGAGTGATAGATAACACAGTTGTCCCAAGAATTATGTCAAAGCTTCAGTCAGTAGAAGCTACTTGTACAGATGTGAAGATCTCAAATAGAGTTTCCAACCTATAATATGCTTTTGTGGCAAGTTTTTTATGCCTGTAAAGCAAAACAAAATTTAATAGAGCATAATCAATGTAGAAACTTAAAGACATATGTAAAAACACAGAAATCTGGTTCAAATTTTTTCATTTTATGGAAAATAAAGCTAAGGCCTATAGAGTTCTAGGAACTAACTCTGTTCAGTGATGGAAGGGATGAAACAGAACATAGATCTCTTGACTTCCAGTTCATTCAACCATTTGGTAGTATTAATTAAACATTTATATGTGCTAGATACTGGGGATATATGGGTGAATAAGAGAAGTAAGAACTCAGTCCTCATGAAGCATATATTCTCATGAGGGAAGATAGACAATAGACTGGTAATAATTGAGTCACAAAAATGTGACACAATAGAGAGCATGATACTACGTAAAGTGGCCTGGGATGGCATCCCTGAAAAGGTGGCATTTGACCTGAAGTTAAGAAAGTGGGAGACATTTGAAGGTCTGGGGGAGGAATAAGGAATATGAAATGTAAAGACGGTTGGAAGGGACACTAGAATAAAAGAAAGGAGGTGATAATAACAGGAGCATAGGGAGCAAAGAGGATAATCATATAAAGTTGGAGTCACAGGCAGGAGCCATATCTCAAAGAGCCCAGTAGGCCAAGGTAACATATGTGGATTTATTCTAAATGCCTTGGGAAGCTCTGAAAGTGAGTGATATAACTGATATACCTCCACCTTCAAGACATTTTTTACCAAAGTACTGTGTCTGTTTTTAACCCAGTCATCATGGTAGACTTATACAAATCGGGGTGAAAATTTTGGGAATTAATGTAACAAATGGGCCAAAGACTAATTTCTAATGTATTTTCTGGAAACAAGAAGGTTTTATAGTTATACATAAATATACTTGTGTAAAAATTTATTCTCAATGCAATCTGACTGTACACTCAGTGCAATCTGACTGTGCATAAGTGCTTAAACCATAACTGTGGAGCTAGGCTTTGCAAATTCCACCAAGTTATAGTATTCAAAATGGAGTCCCAGTGAGAATTCTCTTTGCCAGGGGTTTGCAGAGCCAGTGATTATTTACAAGGATTATTCAAATACCAGTCCTTCTGCTCCTGGCTTTGTGCTTTTTTCCCAGTTAAACAATGTGCAGAAGAGCAATGGTGAGAAAGTAATTGAGATCTTAATAACTTCCCTTAAAAATATGCAGTCAATTTAGATCAACCATTGTGGAAGACAATGTGGCCATTACTCAAGGATCTAGAACCAGAAATACCATTTGGCCCAACAATCCCATTACTGGGTATATATCCAAAGGATTATAAATCATTCTACTATAAAGACACATGCACACGTATGTTTATTGCAGCACTATTCACAATAGCAAAGACTTGGAACCAATCCAAATGCCTATCAATGATAGACTAGATAAAGAAAATGTGGCACATACACACCATGGAATACTATGCAGCCATAAACAAGAATGAGATCATGTCCTTTGCAGGGACATGGTTGAAGCTGGAAGCCATCATTCTCAGCAAACTATCACAGGAACAGAAAACCAAACACTGCATGTTCTCACTCATAAGTGGGAGTTGAACAATGAGAACACATGCACACAGGGAGGGAAACAACACACAGCAGGGCCTGTGAGGGGGTGGGAGGCAAGGAGAGGGAAAGCATTAGGAATACCTAATGCATGTGGGGCTTAAAACCTAGATGAAAGGTTGATGGGTGCAGCAAACTACCATGGCACATGTATACCTATGTAACAAACCTGCACATTCTACACATGTATCCCAGAACTTAAAAGTAAAATAAAACAAAATTAAAAAAAGAAAACAAGAAAAACTATCTATCAGGTACTATGCTTATTACACAGGGACAAAATAAT
The DNA here is from genome assembly GCF_028878055.3 of Symphalangus syndactylus. Taxonomy (NCBI): domain Eukaryota; kingdom Metazoa; phylum Chordata; class Mammalia; order Primates; family Hylobatidae; genus Symphalangus; species Symphalangus syndactylus. The sequence goes on from NC_072429.2 coordinate 42,491,229, forward strand.
ATGTACACTAAACCCCCATTATATTGCAATTTACCTATATAACCAACCAGAACATTTACTCCTGAACCCAAGTTTTTTTAAATAAAAAAAAAAAACACAGTCACTCAAACCCCCAAACTTTTACTTTATGTTAAACATGAATTTAATGAGTTTAAGTGATAAGTTTCTGAAGAAACCCTAAGTGAAGCTATTTTCTGCCTTATCTTTTCTAACATTTTCAACCTAAAATTTAGTTGATGACATAGTTTTCAAAAAAAAAAAAAAAAAAAAAACCAGGAATTTTTTTTTTAAAGATGAAAAGTTCTGAGACTCTGATAAGGCTACACACACAATTTTTCCTACTCCCCTCGCCTGCATCCCTCCTATCAAAGGCATGAACTTTACCATGTAATGCCTACTGAAGAGCCCTCCACCAGCTTCATTAAAAGCCTTCTTCTTGTTTGTTCCTCTTATCCCAGGGCCAAGGGAACCAAGTTCCACCTTTAAAGATCAGCTAAAAATCCTGTCCTGGTGCCCTGTATGGAAGTGGATCAGATAATTTTGATCTCCAAACCCTGGAAAGATAAACTGAGAATGACCAATGAGTTTCTCTGCCTTATAGTTTCATACAGAGGCTGGCAGCAGCTGAAGAAAACACCCCAGCAGAAGCTTGCATAGATTGGCATACCACTGACTTAGTTGGAATCTCCACTGTCTGAATCTTCAGCCTTTTCCATTTTTAATAGCTTTAACTCTCTATCTTCCATCACACCGTACTTGCTTCTCCATTCGTTGCTGTGAATGAGTGCCGTTGGCCAAGGTTTGTGAAGCAGGTGCCAACTTCGTTATTTGCACTAATGTGATGTAAATGTTATTACGAAATGAGATAAACCATAACCGGTGCACCTGGACCACAGAATAACAAGGAAGGGGAAAATCTTGCCTTTTGACAACTAGGAGAGAAAACCTGTCACTTATATACGGACATTTCTAGAACAGATCATTGGTAAAGCATTCAAAAGACACCCTGCCATTGAGTTATTTTTAAATATTTTTAAGTTATTTCCTCAGTTCAAATTATAAATAACCAGCAACCGGGATCCCCCTATTTTCTCAGCAGGAGTCAAAGAGGGTGGTAAGAGGAAAAAAAAGAAGCGTAAAGAGGTGCAAAAGAAGTCTACCAAAAGGAATTGTTAAATTGACTCTTCAAACATGTAACATTTGAACACACAAAAAAAAAAAAAAAAATTATAAATAACTCTCTGACCTTTAAGGACATTTCTTTTCCTTTGTGTTAAATTGTAACAAACTAACATCCTTCAGCGACAATAAATTTGAGACAAAGTAAGGAACTAAGTAACTGTGCCTCATGATGGGAAAACATAAATCATTGCCGCTCAGCCACTGCTTAGAGCTAGAACAGCCTTTGTCCAAACTAAAACACGGTGTGCTTGCTGTGGGCTGCCTTTTATTAGGCTGAAATCACTTTGGGAATTCTCAGGGTGCTTCCTGGTTATCTAAATAAGTCCCTCGGTAATCAGGCGCAGGGGTTAGGATAGTCACATCATTTGCTAATACAAATAGCCTTCTTTACAGGGTACTTAACAACAAGCCTGAGAATTTCACCAGAATTAAAAAGCATATCAATAGTGCTTCTACTTTTCAGCAAATCTGTCCTATAAATAGTTGATGGCTTTGTTTTTCATCCACTCCATTGGAAACTCAAAATTAACTAGGATTTCCAACGGAGCTTAGTATCACCAATGGTTTTAAAATAGCTACTGGGGAGGGGGGGAGGGACAGCATTAGGAGATACACCTAATGCTAAATGACGAGTTAATGGGTACAGGAAATCAACATGGCACATGGATACATATGTAACAAACCTGCACATTGTGCACATGTACCCTAAAACCCTAAAGTATAAAAAAAATAAAATAAAATAAAATAGCTACTTGGGAAAGATAAAACTCACAGTCTGACCAGAGAGCCCTACTGTCTTGGGTCTTTCTGGTCATTCTACTGGAGATTCCCACTAATCCCTTCTGCCATTCCAATCAATTTTCTGAAAACCATAGCTGTTTGCCAACAAAAGCCCAACCAAACCAGCATCATCAGGGAAGCAGCTTCCCACAGTTGTAAGGCTTGCTAGAATGTTTGGCCCTGGAGCTACAAGTTCAGAGCTATCTGGTGAGCTGTGCAAAGCAGAGAATCTAAGTCCTCACCTTGGCAGGATGAGGCTTTTCATGTGTTACAGAGAAATAAAACTAAGACAGGGGTGTAAAGAGGAGTCTTCAAGCACAATGAAGGTTTATTTTACAGAAATAGTTACTGGCAGGTCTCCATCTCTACTGAAGAGAGAACAAGAGGAATGAGATGCACGCTGTGACAGCAGGGATCAAGGCATCCAGGAAACTAATTTGCCAAACATCGCGGGGTCCTAGAAAAGTCTTTAAAGCTCACAACATTCTCATTGGCCTGAATTCACTCCAATCTCCAGCAAAATACGGTTTGTAGGAAACCATGCTTAAACATTCCTTTGACTTTACCGTAATGTGCATACTAGAATTTACCTAGGTAGTAACAAAGCAAAATGGGTTTGATTTAACATGGATTATTAATTTACACAAGTAATTATAATAAAATGATTTAAAGCTTAGCCTTTGGAGTTAGAAAGTTGTGGTTCAAATTCTGGCTTTCATAGCTGTGATCTTGGGCAAATTACTTAAGTTCAGTCTCCCTATGAGGAAAATAATAGTGTATAAAGTGCTTAAGAGAGTACCTGTTATCCTAATGCACTCAATAAGTGTTAACTAAATGTTAGTATTACTATTAGTATTCACTTCTGAACTCTACATATGACATGGGAAAGATCTGTCTTAATTCCTTTCAAGATAGAATGGAAGCCAAAGTCTGACATCACAGATAGCACTCTGTAGTCTTGCCAGCTCTGCACCTCCTAAAGTGGGGAGTAGTTTGAAAGTGAAATAATGTGTGTTCACCTGTGTAGATGAAATCCAGGGACCAGGAAGTCACCTTAACATTTATTTCTAGGTAAATTTCCCCACCAAGCAAACCTGCCATCTCTCTACCACAGTCAGATCCATAATAGAACACTCCCAACATGCCATGAGCCAAATTCTCTGTTCTGACTTCTCAGTGAAGAGGGAGAAATGAACAGGCCTACTGGTTTTGCCTGTTCAATTTTCCTTTATAATTATGTATTTCTGCTTTTTACTTTCCAAAGTATATCGACGTATGCCAACTCAGATGTATCATAGTTTTAGTATTCCTGTGACACAGGAAAAGAGATATCTGCACAAATTATGATTGAGAGATATTTTCCATCACCAGGATACTTATCAACCAGGTCATATACATCTTTCTCAAATTAACAGGTGGAAAATATTCATTGAATACAAAGGCTAGTCAAGCATTCAGCATATAGGGAAAAACAGAATACAGCTGTTAATGATAATAATATCAGTATTAATTGATATTTATTGTTTGTTTAATACTATTAAGGGATGGTATTAAACTATTCTCTTTGCTATATGATTCCAAGTCAGTTCATAGGGAATAGCATGTCATTTTCCCTTCTGCCAATAGGCGAGGGGCTTGCTACACAGAAAGTTTGTAAACTCTTTTCTTCCATCCTCTTACTCTTTTTCCAGAAAGAGGTGCTGTTATTAAATGAATTGAGTAGAGCCTGAGACATTCTCAGGCCATCTTTTTAAGTTGGGTGTGAGAGTGCTGTGTGTTAGAGTTCTACGCTCTGCCCTTCCAGAGGCACATCCCATGAAATAAGTGCCTGGGGGGATGCGCACAGCCTGCTTCCCAGGCCTAGCTCTCTACCACTCATACTATTTCCGGCCCCTCCTACATGGATTTGGTGGAGTAATTAGACCCCAAGTTTGTTCTACCAAATAGAATGGGGGTGGAGTCTTCAAAAGCCTCATTCTTACTTCCAGAATGATAGCTTATGCTTTGTTACTACTTACCAGAGAACCCTGAACTGGGGAAGAGTTGGGGAGGGAGGAAAGAGCACTGCCTATGTGTGGCAGGTAGGCTGACAGTGGCTCCCCAAAGATGTCCATGTTCTAATCCCCAGAATCTGTGAATATATTGTCTTACATGCTATATTAGTTTCCAAGGGCTACTATAATAATTTTTACAAACTGGTGGCTTAAGACAATAGAAATTTATTCCAGAGGCCAGATATTGACAACATCACCAGGGTGGTTCCTTCTTGGCGGCCTCAGAGGGAGAATCTGTTCCACACCCCTCTCTTAGCTTCTGGTGGTTACTGGCAATCCCTGGTTTTCCTTGGCTTATAGACATATCACTCAGATCTCTTGCTCTGTTATCACATGCTGCTCTCTGTGTGTCACTTCTGTCTATGTGTCTTCACAGGGCATTATTCTCTCTGTGTGTCTGTGTCCAAATTTTCCTTGTCTTATTAGAACACTATGCATTGGATTAGGCCCATTCAGTATAATCTCATTTTAACTTTATTACATCTACAAAGATGCTATTTCCAAATAAGGTCACATTCATAGGTACCAGAGGTCAGGACTTCCGCTTATCTTTTTGGCAGACACAATTTAATGAACAACATGTGGTTAAAAGGGACTTTCCAGATGTGATTAAATTAAAGATCTTGAGATGGGAGATAACCCTGGATTATCCAGGTGTGCCGGATGTAATCACAAGAATCCAAGAGGGAGGCAGGAGGACTAGAAGTCAGACAGAAAAAGGCTTTTCGGCCACAAAGGCAGAAATTAGAGTGATATAGCCACAAACCAACAAATGCCGGCAACCCAAAAGTGGGAAGAGGTAAGGACAGATTCTTCTCTGGAGTCTCCAGAGAAACTCAGTCCCGTTGACACTTTAATTTTACCCCTTAAAAGTCTTTTTGAACTTCTAACCTCCAAACTGTAACAGAATAAATTTGTGGACTGTAGGCCACTACATTTGTGGCAATTTGCTACAGTAGCACTAGAAAATGAATGCACTAGGTAATTTTAAAAACCAGATATTTATATTTTGTTTTCCATTGATATTTGTGAACATAGTTCCCTTAACAAAGGGAAAAATAGGTGATTGGTAAAATTTTAACATTGAAATCATGCCAGAAATCTGTAGCAATTAGGTTACACAACTGAGCTAAACCCTCTTGAGAGATTATCTTATGAACTCTTCAAAACAACCTTTTGAAGTAGGTACTCTTATTATTCCTAATAAAAGGCTGAAGAAAATTGAGGTCAAGAAACAATAACTTGTAGCTAGTAAGTAGTGGAGTCAGAACCTGAACTCACATCAGTCTAACTCCAAGAGCTGTATTCTTCCTTATCCCTAAGATGTACTCTTCTTGCACCCATCTGCAGTGAGGTAGACGACCTCACTAGACACAGGACAGAAAGCCTGGCCTACGAAGGGTGAAAAAGTGGCACACTTGCAATTTGCCTTCACACAAAAGAAGCGATCATTGCTTCCCTGGCCACCTAAGGAGAGGTGGGGAACGAGAGGCCAAGAAAACATCTTCCTGACACAGATGCTATTGTGAGCTAATAAATTAGCCCAGAAAAGCCCCTTCTAAAGCCAACGAACAGTTAATGGTGCCAGTATCCAGTTGGCAGAAGAAGAATAACAGCCTTGGGCACTGCATATGCCAGGGGATTCTGGCTTGTACACTAAGTCGACCTGTTCTTCTAAAAACAGAATATGAGAAAATCAGTCCCTCTTCCCTCTTTCTTTGGTTATTTCTGAGCTCCTGGAAGATGTCCAGCACAGACTGTGAGCTTCATGATAGCACCTTGTCTGTTGTCTCACTTCTGCTCTCAGGCCTAACACAGACCCGTGTATGTAAGTGCTCCACAAATATTTGATAAATGAAGAGACAGGAGCCCAACATGCCTAGATTCATACATCCTCTTCTATCACATATGAGCCTGTGTTAATTTGAGTAATTCACTTCATCTCACTGAGCTTCTTTCCATTATCTATGAAATACAGATTTAAAATCTGAGAAGCAAAAACTTTACTTTATAAAGCACTGTAGACTTACAATGCTTAGCAAGATAGTCTGCCTAGAAATTATTTCTAAATAAATATTCACAAGTGAGTAATTGGATGAATACATGGATAGACAGTAATGGCAAGTTGGACATACTTTTGTTGCCCCAAAGCAATGCTAATATTGCAAACATCCATTCTTCTGCAAAATGCCCAGGAAACCCTGCCCACTCTCACTTCTCAATGCTGTTGGTGGACTCAAGATGGCCACAGGTTACCCAAGAGCCATCAGCTAAATCAGAGGTACATGGAAACAAATCAAAAGCATGATTGGTATGTCTAACTTTTTTGATACACATTGGTTTGTGCATTTATGTGTGCACATGTATGCTCTATGTGTTTCAGTCTAACATACAAAGACATACACTCCTACACCAGTTGGAATTAAGGAGATGATACACCTTTCCAGTATCACCTGTACTCCTAAGAGTGGTTTCACTTCTTTTAGTGATCAATAGTTATCCATCATTGTCAATTCTTTGTTAAAAATTTCATATGATTGGTGCTGTAATTAATTAATTAATTGTAATTAAATTAAAATCAACATATCCCATCCTTGGCAGGAATGTGAATGTGATGTATAGGTCAGCACAGAAATCAGAGCTGGCACTAACCACTCTGTTCAAGGCAGTTTGCCTCTTTGAGCTTCGGCTTCTTTATAAGAAGAGATTCACACTTGATCCTTACCTTGTCTTCAAGGTCTCATGATATGTCCCTGCCTACCTTTCCAAACTCTGGCCAGCTACTGATTTTGCCCCAACTGCCCTGGCCTTTTCTCTGTTCCCCAATATGTAAAGCTTTTGCATAGCTCCTGGCCTTTGCACTTATTGTTCCCTCTGCCTGGAAGTGCTCTTCCTTCAGCTTTTCACATCACTGACTTCTTCCCCACCAAGTCTCAGCTCAAATACCTCCTCCTTAAAGAGGTCTTTTCTGATTGCCCAATCTGAATTTGCCAACCAGTTCTCATCATCTATTCTCATTTTGTTTGCTTCATTGCATTTATAAATATCTAATATTTTCTTGATATTTATTTATGTATTGCTTGCCTCCTATCAGAATGTAAGATCCATGTAGGTAGAGACCTTATCTGCTTCATTCATCATTGAATTCTCAGCATGTAAAACAGTGCCTGGCACACAGATGGTGTTGAAGGAGTAATTTCTAAGGTCCCTTCCACATGAAATGTTCTATATCATGTTATAATCTACTGCTACTCATATTCTACCCCCCTATTTCCCTGAAACACTATGACCAATAATAACACTAAATAAATGTTGATGTGTTGCATGAGGGTTCATCTGGTGTGAGGGCCCCTGCAGCTGTGCTCTGGGCAAGAGATTCTGATGTAAGTTTTATGCTTTGGAAATCTGCCTGATTGGCTGCCCGAGAGATAGCTAACCACCTCCTTCCTCCCTCTCAGGCTCTGGATTCCTCCCTTGTTCAAACTGGTAGAGATATCATACCTACGAGGGTCAAGAGTCAAATGTATGCGGGAATTTCTTAGGGAAGCCTCCTCATTGCTCTCCCTTCTTCCCTGCAAGGTACTTCCTCTGTCCAGCAGGCACCTATCCCCACAAGAAATGTATCCTGGTTAAGCCAAACTACCTTCCCCTGTCTGAAACAGAGATGAAAGAAATTTCTTTTATTATAAACCAAGGATTAATTTGTATCATGCAAAAATAATCAATATATCTAGGAAGTAAAACTATTGAAAGTAAAGAAATGCTGAGACCACCATCATGTCTACTTTGTGGCTGTAGCCTTTGAAATGGGAAAGTGGGAGCATAACTTAAAGAAAATTCTGAAACAATTGAGGATTTAAATTCAAATTTGTATATTCTCAAAAAAAAGAAGTTCTAGCACCGCAAATTCCTTAATTCCCTTCTCTGCTATCAGAGATAGAATCAATCTTAGATCTTTGCTCACATCAAGCTCTAGAAAATTCAAACAGGCAGAACTGCTTTGGTTCCAGAAGGGCAGAGGATGAGAAAATGAGATGAGTGTAAGAATATCATAATAATTTTTGCTATATTCATGAGCAACTTATTTTTATGTGTAAAATTGTTTGTTCATCTGATGTATCAATGAGACTAGTGAAGATCACAATGAATGTATTTCATGGACTAGACTAGCTATCAATGAAATATATCTTAACATTTTAATCCAGTTTTTAGAATGAGGAAAGGGTATATTTTCATTACTAATCAAATGGTTGCAATTCAAAAATGTAATTCTTATGGCGGCCAAAAAAAATAAAACACAACCACTTTGCTAATGGGAAACTGATTCTGTTTCTAAATAAGCAGTAACAACAAATTACAAAGCTGAAAGAAGCCTAATCACTGTCTATTTTTTTTTAATTAATGTTCTGGTTTTGCACTAACCCTAGATTCTACACACAAAAAATATTGAAAGAAAAAAAAACATTAGTTAATTGTAGGCTGCTTATACTCAGGGAATAGAGGAGATAGCAGTGACCTAGAAAACTTGGGAGAAAAACAAAATTTTATGTGAATTATCTTATGCTAGGTTACCTGGATAAGATAATACATCTGTGCCACGTATGTTCCTAAAGTTCAATATGCACAACTACATGTTTGCTTTAATCTTCAGATTCCTTCTAGTACCAAGAGTCATACTTCACAGATAGTAGGAGTTCAGTCAACACTTGCTTCAAGAGAATACAAATGAGTGTATTGCTCCTCTGTATTAGCAAACGTGCTGCCGTTTCACTCTGGTACTTAGAGATTTGCCTTGGAGATTTTAATTCACAGGAACCAACTGAGAATCCCATATTTAACCTTGCAGCAAAGGTGTTAAAAGTCATGGTATATAAGATGTAAATGCAAGGAAGTACCAAAATATAACAACAAAAAGCACAGTGGGGTTTACGTTGCAGAACTTTTCTAAATCCTGAAGAAATAAAAATATTCAGAGAAAATATTATAAATACACAGTAAAAACAGGAAAGTCTGTACCAGGGTCTTCCTTTGGGGTAAATTTATATAAGAGAGAGGGTGTGTGTGTGTGTGTGTGTGTGTGTGTGTAATATATTCACAGGTATTTATATTAGGTTATTTGTATAACTACTCTTTTTTATAGAAGGAAGCATTTTTATATGTAGCCAAGCTTCAAAACCTGTGAATAAATTTTAAAAACAACTTGAAGATATAAGATAACTAATATTTCTAGACCTCATGCTGGAGGGACTTAATGGGGAATTAGCAATGAAGTAAAGAAAATTCTCACTTTCTCTTAACAATCTGCCTGTACTCTCACTATGTAAATTAGCATAAGCTCATAATCATGTTGGCTTAAAATAAATCATACTGGACATAAACATAATAAGATTGAGGAAAACTAGGATTTAATTAAAATGTTAGTATGTGTGTATAATAATAACAGATGCAAGCAGCTCTTCTCTTTACTACCTGATATGTTACCACCATTTTAATGGTAAATATGAAAAATAGTAGTGAACACGTTACTGAATATTTTTTAAAACTATAAGTTAGAAAAGTACGTAGTCACTACTAGAAAATCAAAAGTCAAGCAAGGCATCATTAATAGGTTTTGCTGTGGGATTTCCACTTCTGGCAAGGCAGGAACTTCACCATACAGTCCATTAAGTTGTGGTATTAAAAACACAAAATAATCAAATCCATGCTCTCATTGTTCAGCTATTTTGACTACTTGTTCATCAAACCAGCTTACCTACATGGGGACGCAAACAGCTGCTAGAGCAAGGTCTAGGATTGAAGACTTCACCTGACATGCTCTATCCAATGTAGTCATTTTATTTTATTTTTTGGGATCATCTCAAGGGGAATCTGAGACATGTTCTTCTCACTAACATCGGAGATAAATTCTTTTCATGGACCATTAGCCTGTGTCTCCATCATTTCCAAGATAATACAATACAATTGCTTCCTTAAAGTGAATTCAGCCTTGTAGTATAGTTTGAAGTCAGGTAGCATGATGCCTCCAGCTTTGTTCTTTTGGCTTAGGATTGACTTGGTAATGCGGGCTCTTTTTTGTTTCCATACGAACTTTAAATCATCATCACTGGCCATCAGAGAAATGCAAATCAAAACCACAATGAGATATCATCTCACACCAGTTAGAATGGCCATCATTAAAAAGTCAGGAAACAACAGGTGCTGGAGAGGATATGGAGAAATAAGAACACTTTTACACTGTTGGTGGGATTGTAAACTAGTTCAACCATTGTGGAAGTCAGTGTGGCGATTCCTCAGGGATCTAGAACTAGAATTACCATTTGACCCAGCCATCCCATTACTGGGTATATACCCAAAGGACTATAAATCATGCTGCTATAAAGACACATGCACACGTATGTTTATTGCGGCACTACTCACAATAGCAAAGACTTGGAACCAACCCAAATGTCCAACAATGAAAGACTGGATTAAGAAAATGTGGCACATATACACCATGGAATACTATGCAGCCATAAAAAAGGATGAGTTCATGTCCTTTGTAGGGACATGGATGAAGCTGCAAACCATCATTCTCAGCAAACTATTGCAAGGACAAAAAACCAAACACCACATGTTCTCACTCGTAGGTGGGAATTGAACAGTGAGAACACTTGGACACAGGAAGGGGAACATCACACATCGGGGCCTGTTGTGGGGTGGGGTGAGGGAGGAGTGATAGCATTAGGAGATATACCTAATGTAAATGATGAGTTAATGGGTGCAGCACACCAACATGTCACATGTATACATATGTAACAAACCTGCATGTTGTGCACATGTATATATATATATATATATAGTGAATTCAGCAATGCTAAAGCAATACATAAATAATAAACAAGGAACTTGACTGGAAGATGCCACAAGTCAGTTTATATCTTGGGGATTGGAAAGCAGACTGATTTTTCTATGAGACATGAGAGCATTGATAAGCATGAGACTTATTTTGAGCCTGTTTTAGGAAACAGAGCAATGCTTGGGTGTTTTGATTTGCAATGTTACATTTTAGGTTTGATCAGATGCCTGATGTGGACTTGAGAGGTGATTAAAATGTATTATGTGCATGTCACCTGTAAATCTTACAAAGCTTCTGTGCTTATCTCTTTAAATGGAGGCTCTGACCCACAATTATCATCTAAGTAGGAAAAATATCAGCTAAGTTTTAATTTAATCCACCAATACTTAAAAATATCAGCTAAGTTTTAATTTAGTCCACCAATATTTAAAAATATCAGCTAAGTTTTAATTTAGTCCACCAATAGTTTTCCCACATGTCCCCCAAATCAAGGGCCAGGAATATCTTCTGAGTTTTATTGAACTATATAAACGCAAATGTCCTTGAATGTAAATCCTGAGCTTTGACCTAAGGCAAAATGAGGTTAATGGAACAAAATTTTGTGTTTTCAAAATGGGTGGCTAAGATCAGCTATGCCTCTTGGACATGGACACCTCACTTACATCAAAAGGATAAAGATGTCAAGGGCTGGAAAGTAATGAGAGAATTTGTACAGGAAATATCTGGATAGAGCTGCTGCCATTTGGTCGCCTCTTCTCCTTAAATGTAAGGGAGGGACAGAAGTGCTCTTCAAGGAGAACACCTAGAGAGCCTAATAAATTCCTGCAGTTGGGATTTGACAGGCAAAATGGGAGAAAATGGGTCTAATTTCCCATTTTCTCCCTCCCCATTATGTCATCCACCCCCAAAATCTAGAGCAGGGTTTGCAATATTTTTCTTCAAAGAGACAGACAATAAATATTTTAGGTTTTGCAATTCATATAGTCTCTTGCACATTGTAGTGCAATTTGTAACTATAGACTATACATAAACTAACAGATATGACTGTGTTCCAATGAAACTACTTACAAAAACAGGAAGCAGACCAGAGTCGGCTCATGGGCCAGAGCTTGCCAACACCTGATGTAGAGGCTGACAGACATCCTGAGCAGCAAAGCAGAGTGGCTGCTACATTGCCATCAGTTTACTGGACCACAGCTGTCAGGCAAAGATGCTTGATGGCCTCCCAGGGTCCAGATCAGGACCATGGTGGGAAGAGACAGCCTGCCTGGAACTGCTTGAATTCTCCCCAAACGTACTACCTGGGAGGACAATAGAACTCTAATAGGGGGATTATTGTGGAGAGAATTGCTGAAATATATGGCTGTAAGCAGGAAGTGCTAGTGCTGAATAGGTAGGCTGTGAGTAAGGAAGAATAGAGAAGACTACTACAGGTTCCTGCAGGCAGCTGGCCCAGCTGCGATTGGAGAGAAGACCAAACAACTGTGCTGAGACCTATTTGCCCTTAATGTATCCAATAAGAACTTTACTGCAGCAGAATGCCAAGAGAAGGCCTCCAGGAGTTCTCCATGAAAGGCAGCAAGACCTCTTTTCAGTGGATACATTTTATAAGAAGCTTGAAAAACAAAAATAAACTTGCATTTTGATTGCATTACATAAGTTGTTTAGTTCAGTATATCAGACACGGACATATTGCCTCCCCATGCTTATCTGTGAAAAAAGAAATCGATAACTGAAACAACTATCTGGGTTATTAACCCAATTAAAAAACACTCCATGATTGCACCTATTCTCGAATTTCTGCCTTAGTCCTTAAGTGGGTCTCAAACTCTAGCAAGCATCAGAATCACATGGAGGGCTTCTAAAATAGTATAAATTGCTGGGCCCCACTCTCAGAGTTTCTGATTCAGTTGGACTGAGGTGTACCTAACAATTTGCATTTCTAACAGGTTGCCAGGTGACATCGATGCTTCTGATCCAGGACCAGGCTTTGAGAACCACTGGGTTAAGCAAGACTGGTTTCCGGATATAACTTGTCATCTCATCAAGAATAGGACCTTCTAGTGTTAGTTGGTGTACTAATTCATTCTCACATTACTATAAAGAATGGCCAAAGACTGGGTAATTTATAAAGGAAAGAGGTTTAACCGATTCACAGTTCTGCATGGCTAGAGAGGACTCAGGAAACTTACAATCACAGCAGAAGGTGAAGGGAAAGCAAGGACCTTCTTCACATGGTGGCAGGAGAGAGAAGAGCAAGCAGGCAAAATGCCAGATGCTTACAAAACCTTCAGATCTCATGAGGACTCACTCACTATCACAAGAACAGCATGAGGGAACCCATCCCCATGACCCATTCACATCCCACTGGGTCTGTCCCTCCACATGTGGGGATTATGGGGATTACAATTCAAGATGAGAGTTGGGTGGGGACATAGACAAACCATATTACTTGGGCATATATCAATACTTAATTTGTATGTTCATATGGGTCATTAGTCATGTCCAGTTCAGTTTTCAGAGAACAACTATGGCAACACAATGATTCATTTGTGTTGCCAATACCACTTATCTCTTCTTATATCATAGGCAACTTTTCTCAAGAAACCTGGACTTTCTGGCCTTTTCTTTACTTTGCTAATGTATGACATGAGGGTACTTTCCATCAACATCAAGCATTTCATATAATGTCACCAATCTATCCAATGCAAAAAAAAAGTATATTGAAAAGAGTTTACTGACATATTGTCTGACATTGTCATGATCCATGAGTGGCAGAAAATAGACACCCAGTGAGTAGGCAGATTTCCATCTGGCAAGAAGATGGCTGTAATGAGTACCAATGTGAAATGACAGATAGTAATAGAAACTAGAAAGTCAATGGGAAAATTAGCTTCCCTTGTTTCACATCTGCATGACAGGGGGAGCTGCCAATCATCAACTCCAGAGAGAGAAGTTTATTTGGGTTCCCGACCATGTGCAAAGCCATGTTCTCCTAAGTTAAAAAAAAAAAGAAAAGAAAAGAAAAAGAAAAAACAGCATGAAAAAATAATAAAATTCAGCCTGTCAGACAGCTTTAAACAAATGTGGAGCTGCGAAACAAGCTGTCACAAATTGGCACACAGAATGCAGAAAATCAATGTGAAATGAAAGCTGCCTCTCCTAACAAAATAAAGCTGGCAATTAAATCTTCCCATTCTTCCTGCAACCTACAAGTCATTGAAACTACAGAATGCAGGTTGTCAGGGAATAGGCCAGTGCTCTAAATATATAGCCTACTCTCTCCTACAGCATGGGTAAGTGGGTAAGAAATAGGCATGCAGGTGGCAGAGAAGAGCCAATTGGCTTTCTTAAGTACATATATGTGTATGTATACATACACACACACATACTCACACTCTCTCTCTATATATATATACACACTGTATTACCACATAAAACTAAGAACAGATATTTGAGTGCCCCAAATTATACTTGTTGCCTAGGGGTTGAGCAGTATGACACAGGGCTAGAAAGTCACCTGACCAGAGTCCTAATAATATTCACATAGAAAAACACACAGATTTACCCCCACCTTAAAAAACAAGTTGGAAACTAAAACATTTCAAACTTCTCATATGTTTAGCTTTTTAGCTCTCTCTCTTCGTTGAATGACATACAAACAATTATGAGTAAAGGAAGTAACTAAAGCAATTACAAAAGTTCCAAAAAAGTCGTTCTAGAAAGACCAGGATATTGATATCTTTCACTAACTAATATCACAAGATTATTGCTCTGAATCAAGATGTAGGGGCAACAGTGATGAGCTATAATTCTACCAACAGAATTCAGAAGTGCTAAGTGCTATAAAAACGGCTATAAATGGTTAAAAATTATACCATCATTCATTGTAGTATTGTTATAGTATCCTCATATGTGTAAAAATGGAGTTTATTTTTAAATTAATTATGATGCCTATATATGAGCACAGTATCAATTAATATAATTTTATGCTCTGCAGTAACAAACAACCTCAAAATTTCAGTGGTCAGCACACAACAAAGGTGTACTCCCTTCTTATGCCATATCTAATGCTGGCCAGCAGGGGAACTGTTCATCATAGCCACTCAGGGGCTTGCGCTGATGGAGGCTTCACATGCACATGTGCTTCCATGCACATGAAGAGAGAAGCTAGGGAACACAGCAAATCACTCATTTGTTCTTAAATGTTCTGTCCAGAAGTAATACAAGTTGTTTCTCTCAGTTTCATTGACCAAAGTCAGTTTTGAAAGGTTCATGCCTACCCTTAAAAGGAGCTGAGGATGAAATCCTACAGTGTCCCCAGAAAAAGGAGCGCTAGAGATACGTGGTAAACAGTAGCAAGGCCAACCGCAGCCATCCACATTTCTTGCCTGGATGACTGCAATAACCTCTTAGCTGGTCTACATGTTTCCACATAGGTCCACCTCTAATCTGGTCACACAGCATCCAGAGAGCATAATATTTTGTCCTTTTTAACACAAATCTAGTGATCATAGTGGTCTCATGCTTCCATACACTTCAAAGACTTTGCATTTAGCTTATGAGATAGAGCATCTTAAATGAGGCTCATAATGTTAACTGCTGCCTACCACTGTGCCCTCAGATCCTTCTACTTACTATTTGAGCCACTCAAAGCACTTGCACTACACACCTCACTCATAGCCACATTGGCCCCCTTTATGTTTCCTGAATTCATGGGGCTTTTTCCATGTGCTCCTCCCCCTGCATTGCTCCCGATTCCTGACCTGGCTTGCCGGCTTACCACTGCTCATTTCACGACTTTCTGTTTTCACTAACTCTGTATCTCTCTCCCACAACTTTTGTTTCCTTCATGGCAACTATTATAACATACATTTAATATAATATAACTATTAAAACATACATTTAATTTTACAGTTATAATTATATAGTCATTAGGCTTACCTAATACCTTTCTCCCTCTGTAAATTCACCAAGAGAAGAAATAATGGTTTTTTTCCCCACCATCTATACATTTATACATAGCACTTAGCACACAACTTGTCATTGGGTAGGCACTCAACAACCACACAGATAAGTAAATTCAACACAATTCTACTATTAATGTCTAATGAAGATCATCAGATCAGTTAACATTTGTGTAGCAGAAAGCAGCTGATCTGGTATTTAAACAGAAAATCCAAATGTTAGCATTAAACACGTCTTTATGCCTTTGTTTACACTTCAGAGTTTATAAAGAATATCTTCATCCATTATTGCAAATTGTCCTTCAAATTCACTGTAGGTAGGTCAGGATATAGAGTTACCATTTTATAAGGAGAAAACGGAAGTTGAGAGAAATGAAGAGACTTGCCCAATATTGTAGTGCTGGTAAGGGGCAAAGCTGGAAGGTGAGTTAGAGACTCCAGACTGTACATCTGTTTCTCATTCCACAAACCATCCTGTCTCTTGATTCAAGAAGGTCAGCCCTGGAAGTATTCATGTGGGGACAGTGTTAATGAAAGGAAAATTATTAATACAACACCTGGGCCAGATTCTGAATAGATTTGCAGAGGATGACCTTCAGTCTCACTATTCATTTCAGAATCTCTGCCCAAAGGAATTGATCGGGCAAAAGAACTTCATCAAGGTTCAGCTTTATAAATATATCGCTTCCCCATATCTCTAAGGACCTTGAAATCTCTACCATTAGTTCATGCCAAAGCACATTTCTAAGAAGCCTTTTTGCAATACCTGTGGTTCTTGGTAGGAGTTACATATTAAGCTACGAAAACATTTATTCAAGAAATATATTTTGCACACCTACTGTACGCAGAACACTGTGCATGATGCAATATGCCAAGTTAGCTGGGAATGGAGTCAGGAAGCACCTGATTATAGTGGGGGCACAAGGTAGGTCTGAGTAGAATGCCATGGGAAAGGATGGAGGGGGAAATGAGCAGTAATTGGTTGGGGGAGGGCTGTAGGTACTCATAAAGGCACCAACCACCTTGGAACAAAAAGAGTTAAGAACACAGAAGACAAATATCACAATCATGCCCTAGATGTGACTAATCGACTCAATCTTGCTTTGAAAAAAACACTTCTCGGCAGCCATAAAAAAAAAGAATGAGTTCATGTCCTTTGCAGGAACATGGATGAAGCTACAAACCATAATTCTCAGCAAACTAACACAGAAACAGAAAACCGAACACCCCATGTTCTCACTCATAAGTGGGAGTTGAACAATGAGAATACATGGGCACAGGGAGGGGAACATCACACACTGGGGCCTGTCGGGGATGGGGGGCAAGGGGAGGGATAGCATTAGGACAAATACCTAATGTAGATGACAGGTTGATGGGTGCAGCAAACCACCATGGCACATGTATACCTACACAACAAACCTGCATGTTCTGCACATGTATCCCAGAACTTAAAGGATAATAATAATAATAATAAAATTAAACACTTCTTACAGCCAGTTTGAGTTCCTCTCCTGAACAGCTCAGTTTAATGACTGAATTTCAGCAACTGTAAAAAGAGCCTGACCCCCGCAGCTCCCCAACCTCACAACCTTCCAACAGTTGTGAGCTAGACTCTCATCTTTCCCTCTCTTCTGAGATCCAATTCCAGCCTTCCCCTTTCCTTCAAACACATCACTATTTCCAGTTCCTGCCACAAGGTGCCCCCTGTGCACACTTCTCCTTGTTTTCAAAAAGATTTAAAATCAGTGTTAGGTAGGAGTGAACTAGAAACAAGGAAATCTACCTGGCTGGGCAGATAGCCATGATAAATTATCACGTATAGAAAAGGGTACTAAACGGTTATATTGGCTCTAATTCTGTTCACATCCACATAAAAGAGCTGCATAAAATATTAAATGTGTGTAGCCACTCACTTTAGAGATGAATGATAAAGACTCATTAGTCTTGATAAAAGAAGTTTTTGAAATATGAGATTGAGTAATGAATATCCTCAAGAGCTGCCACAGAGACAGCGAACATTCAGAGACAGTCTACATGCCGGAATCCTATTTTAATTAGGTCATTGCTCTCGTGATAACCAAGACCTTCAGAAGAAAGAGAAACTAACTTTTCTTTTTCCCAAACAGGGAAAGGGTCAAATTAGTTCTGAACCTAAACCATTTATGATCAACAAAAAGGGCAGCTTGACACAACCAAGAGAATGTTTATCAGCATGCTTGTGCATCACATTCTATCCATACTTGTATGACTCTTCTTGCCGTTCCTAACATCAGCTGTCCCCCAACTGTTTTGGCACAGGGACTTGTTTCATGCAAGACAATTTTTCCACAGATTGGGCCAAGTGAGGATAGTTTCAGGATGATTCAAGTGCGTTGCATTTATTGTGCACTTTATTTCTATTATTACTACATTGCACTATATAATGAAATAATTATACATCTCACCATAATGTAGAATCAATGGGAGACCTAAACTTGCTTTTTTGCAACTAGATAGTCCCATCTGAAGTTGACAGGAGATAGTGACAGATCATCAGGCATTAGATTCTCATGAGCATGGAACCTAGACCCCTTGCATGCTCAGTTCACAATAGGGTTCCAGCTTCCATGAGAACCTTAATGTTGCTGCTGATCTGACAGGAGGCGGGGCTCAGGCAGGGGTGCAAGTGATGGGGAGCAGCTGTAAATACAGATGAAACTTCATTTGCTTCTCTGCCATTCACCTCCTGCTGTGTGGCCCAGTTCCTAATAGGCCACAAACTGCTACTGGTCTGTGGCCTGGGGGTTAGGGACCCCTTCCCTACATGATGATTTCTACCTTCAGCAACGATTTATTTCTAATGACTTGCTCACATAGCAGAGATGTCCATCTACCCTGGGACCCACTTCATCTGCTGCAGTAGGCAACCATACAGGGAGCTTGTCTGATGGGAAGGAGGGAAGGATGCTACCCTCAGATGAAGCCAAATTTCTGTGGCTCTCAAAGAGGTCCTTTATGACCATCCTTTATAAAACACCCACATAATCCTTTCTTCCCTATCACCCTTACTTACTTTTATGGCATTTACTACCTCTCATATATTCATATACACACATATAAAGACACATATATGTACATATATTTTAACTATTTTATCTATCAGAATGAGTTTCATGAGAACAAAGTCTTTGTTTTGTTCACTGATGTGTTCTCTGTGTCTTGAGTAGTGTGTCTCAATATTGCAGGTGTTTGATTCATTGAATGGATATAGAATATATATTTTTCTCCGTGTTGCTACCTGTCAGCACGTCTGAGACAGAGTAACAGGGCTTAATCATATTGCCTAAAAACAACTTCTTTCTACCCCAAATCATAAAGCTGAAAATGTGAATTGAGACCTTCCTATGGTTTGCATAGGCAGCCAAGACTGCATAAATTACATTTCTAGGGTTAAAATGCAGCTTTGCTTCTGTATTGATTGATTCATATCCCATGGTATCCAACTCTCAAATAAGTTTAAATTGAAGATAAAAGTTCATGAACAGTGTTACATCCAAGACAATATTCAGAGTTAATTAATAAAGGAAAACGGAAAGATTGGTAATAAAAGAAAAGCAATATAAAGTTCATTTATTTAAAAACTTGCTCTAAAATTGAACTCTGGTTTATTTTTTTCTTATTAATAATAAATAATTGGGCCGGGCGCGGTGGCTCACGCTTGTAATCCCAGCACTGTGGGAGGCCGAGGAGGGCGGATCACAAGGTCAGGAGATCGAGACCACAGTGAAACCCCGTCTCTACTAAAAAAAATACAAAAAAATTAGCCGGGCGTGGTGGCGGGCGCCTGTAGTCCCAGCTACTCGGAGAGGCTAAGGCAGGAGAATGGCGTGAACCCAGGAGGCGGAGCTTGCAGTGAGCCGAGATTGCGTCACTGCACTCCAGCCTGGGCGACAGAGCAAGACTCCGTCTCAAAAAAAAAATAAAAAATAAAATAAATAAATAAATAGATAATTGGTTCTATATAACGTTTGACCCTTAAAAAGTGAAAATATTAATGAAACGAGTAGAAATGCTAACTCTGCTTCTTACTAGAGTTGTGTCCTTAGGCAAATTACTAAACAGCTCTGACACTAGACCTTTTGATTAGTTAAAAAGGGGGAAGGGGCTCTAACAAACTCTTCAATGATAGGGTTGTTGCTAAAGTGCCTATCCCTTATAGGCTGGACAGTAGAGCTGTGTCCACCTGGCAGCAAAGCTCCTACTGGGTCATTTTCTAAGTGGCAAAGAAACCCATTTTGAAAGCTACACCTAGAGTCATTCATGTAAGTGACAGAAATTCTCACACTCTTGAGTTCTCTAATCCCTCAGATCTCAATAGAGACCTCCCTGCCTAGCCTGGGGCTTATGCACAACTCCAACACTAAGAGGGTGGTTGATTTCTTTTCCAGGAAAGCAAAAGAGTACCTGCTGGTCTTTCTTTATGCTTTAAGTAAGTTGAGAAGCATCATTACTCCTTACAATGAAAAATTATTACCCTTGGGTATTAGTTCTAGTGTGGAGGAAGGAACTCAGGCTTAGGTTCAGAAAACCAGAGCTTGAACTTTGACTTCACTATTAAATATGTGATCTTGAATGACTTACTTTTTCTCAATAAAAGAGCTCCTTCATCTATAAAATGGAGATAACAAAAATACCACCATCATGAGGTTGTGAGAAAATGATAAAGACACTATACATGAAAGTGCTTTGGGTTGGGGCACAGTGGCTCATGCCTGTAATCCCAACACTTTGGGAATCAGAGGCAGAAGATCACTTGAGCCCAGGAGTTCAAGAGCAGCCTGGGCAACAAAGTGAGACTCTATCTCTCAAAAGATAAATAAATAAATAAATAAATAAACAAATAAATAAGCCTGGTGAGGTGGCGCATGCCTGTAGTCCCAGCTACTTGGGAAGCTGGGGTGTGAGGATCTCTTGAGCCTGGGAGACTGAGGCTGCAGTGAAGCATGAACCAGCCACTGCACTGTACCTCAACAGAGGGGGATTGCGTCTCAAAAAAAAAAGTACTTTGTAATTGGTAAAGGGCTCTACAGATGCAAGCTATTTGCTATTTAGTTGGGTGAGCCTGGAGTTGTCTTTTGCAAAAACAATACCACTTTAAAATACCAAGTACTCTCATGTGCATTAACTCATTCAGACTGATGGAGCCTGAGTTGTTAGTTCTGAGTCTTTGAGGAATGGCTATTTTTTTTTGTTTTGTTCGTTCTTGTTTTTGTTTTACCAAATAAACCATCAAAGCACTTTGGAATGGGTCAATTTTCATTCTTGTTTTTCTTCATCTACATGCATTAACTAAGCATCTCTTATAAGCAGTGCATTAAGCTAAGAAATTCAGGGAATATAAAAAGATGGAAATGTGTTCCCTGTCATTGCAGACACACATATTTGTTCACTTAGTAAATATGTATTGAGTATTTACAATGGACTGCACAGTCATGAGCATGTACAGAGTCTAAAGTAGGAAGTGTACAAATGAGAGAAAGAGAAAGAGAGAACAAATGTGACCATAGTACCACAGTAGTATCCACAGTACTACCCATAGAGTGGTCAATAACTACCTAAAAAATATACCAGTCTTAAATGACCAATCATCAGTATTTTGACAATGCCTAGAAATCTCAAGAAACTCCTCTTGCTACTAACTTTATGAAAGTATTTGGGGTTCCCTGGAATTGGTTACTGTGCAACTGGGATGCTTTACTGATGGAGCTGCCATTCAGAAGGCATGAAGTACACACCCTAGCTACACTCAGTTCACCACAGAGGGCCCTTTCCAATCAACTGAGAGGGCAAGTCAATAGTTATTGAGCTCTGTAGAAAAGAAGAGATTAAAGATGATTTGCCTTGCTCTTAACTGAGTTTTTCTGCCAATCTAGTACACGTATCTGTTTTATCATATCCTGTCTTTCTGGAAATACTATCTCTGAATGGCAACAAGCTTACATGAAAAACATAAGAACAATATTTTAAATCCCAAGCAATGATTACTAGATAGCTCAGCCTCATTCTCTACCATGAATATTTTTAATGAAGAGTAGATGGCATGTGAAACTTTTAAAAGACAATCTTGATGCCTTTTAAAAATAGATGTTAATATTAGGTCCTGTTAGGCCAAAAAGGAAGTGGTAAGGAACCACTTCTTTTTTTAAGGGACCACCCCTCCTCCCCACAAGACACACATACTCTTAAATGATTTGAGTGGGACCAACATATCTGTACAGCATGAGCCCTACTTACAAAGCAGTTTATTGGTCCAGAGGCAGACATATATATTTTTGCAAATTTGGGATTGGAACCAAGAGTTGACTCAGTCTTTCCGGATGGCTGGACAAGTAATACATGAACTTGAAAGCTTATAGTGGCCATATTTTCTATTGTGAGAAGGGGAAGCAAAGAAAATTGTCCTATAGTAATGGAGTGGCAAGCGATGTCTGGGGGAAAATATTTAATGTGAAAAAGAAATATGGTCCATATTTGGTCCCTTCCACCCACTGTCAATGAAGAAACCACTCAGAAGAAGTAGAAGTGGATGTGAAGGACATGAAAAATAAATCCCCATGGCTTGGCCCCAAACATGTTACTGAAGACTATTTAAAATTAAATATAAAAATACAAGTAACAAATACATATGTCATGTTCTTGGTTATATTTTTATTATCAATGATTTGTGGACATTATGCAACAATGCTATCTTCACTGAAGTCATCAGCATCTACGAGTAAACAAAAATATTTTTTTCTGAATTTTTGTGCCTTGTATTTTATTGAGAGGTTATAGCCTGAATGGAAATTTTCCTTTAGTGACAGCTATAATAGAGGAAAATAGTTTTCGCTCATATATTACTATCTTACAATGAACTGTGAAGGAAATTATGATTTATGACTTTGCTGATTGTCTATTCCAGCTGCAGACATTATCCCCTTTAGCCAAAACACAGGCCATAATGTCCCACTTATCTGAATGTCAGACTTCCAACAGTGAGTCCGAAAGGGAACGAGCTTCTAAACATCCAAAATAAATATCACAAAACATATGCACTTCATTACATGAAAGAGGTCACCCTACAGATTATATTGACTCTTCCTTACATGCCATTTTATACTCTCAATTACCTACTTATCCATCCTAAAACTTTAAGGAATAGCCAAGTGACCATCATTAGGAAACAAAAGCTAGAAGCCCGAAATAAGACCCTAAAAATTGTCCAATATTACCACAAAAGTTAATTTGTTTTGTAGCATTTGGTCTCTACATTAAAGAAATAATAGTGCAAACATTAATGATGAATATAGAACTACAGAATATTTGTAAAATTTATCCTGAGTCATCAGAAAGAGGTTAAATTATGTTTACCATATTTTGTTTTAAAATGGTAGCAAAATAGGTAATGTACTTTGGAAGATGTAATAAAACTTAATGTTATAATAAATAAAATTTTATTTCTCTATAATAAAAAATAAAAAAATAAAATTTTATGTTAAAGTTACTTAGAAAAAGTGTATTTATTTTGAAAACTTCATTGTAAGATATTAGTATATTTCAGCAGCAATGCCAATAGTGCTGCCGTTTTGGTCAGATGTCTGATTAAGACGACAGAGAAAGGATTTAAAACATGGAATGACCAAGCTCCTTTCCCACTTCTTCCTTAGCCTCCAGTTCTATCCCCTTACAAGCTTTTCAAAGCTATAAGGGTGCCAAAGGAGTGCCTGGACTTTGTCTATCCATTACAAGGAAATGATGGCAACTCATTTTGCAAAGGTTTGGATACACGTAGAAATGCTCCATCGCTTGCTACCTGATCTGCATGACAGAAGAGCATAAAATATATCAACTCACCATCTTAAATCCTCTCCCATTTCAATGACTCCCACTCATCTTGAAAATTAAATTCAGCTTTTCCTCGGGAAAAAAACTGCTATTTATTCTATTGCACAAAGACTAATATTTCACTGCGGGAAATCATCTATTTGTAAGTGTTAATTCATAGCTGCCACATTTACTGTTGTGGTTTTTCTGATCAAAAAGATGTCTACAACTCACCATTTTTAATGAATAGATTCTTACGTATTTTTTATAATATTGGTTTTTAACCAAGTGTTTCAAACCCATCAGAAATGCCTGCTAAGCCTCAGGCTCAGATGGTCATGAAGGCAAAGGACATAACTGAAACCAAATAAAGGATGAGCAAGATAAGCCTATGGCTGGTCACGATAATGCATTTTGAAATTTCCAATGTATGACTCTCATTCAGCTCTATAATGAAAAACTACCAGCCACCATTTGCTTTGCAAACACTAATCCTAGTGCCTCATGGGCTATTGTAAAAGAAAGAAAAAATCTCCTGAGAAAATATTGCAGTTTTGGGAAAGCAATGTTTTCAGCTGCTGTAATCATTCTAATTACTTTAGAATGTTTCTTTTTTTTTTCCCCTTTCACCCTCTAGGGCCTTTTTGCCTTCAAATCAGCTACAGAAACAAAGCAATTTAGCACAGTAAAAAGCTTATTAACATATGATGCAGTTCAGTGGCATGAGAAAATACTAGGGAGAAAACAAGAGATCCATCCCGTGAAAAAGGTAGATCTGAATATTTCAAACCAAAAAAGCTGAGCCGGGGAGTGAATACTCAACAAAATTTGAAAAGAAAGGTCAAAATGGCAGCTCTGACGCAGAGAAATCTCAGCTCTACAGGATGAAAGATGACAGTCTAATTCCTCAACTTGCCCAGTAAGTACAGTTCACAGCTAAGGTGGGCAATTTTCTAAATCCTCATTTATCATTTAAGAGAGTCCCTAGGTCCCCTTCAAATATGCGTCTTCTGCTCTTTTCAAACTTACCTGTGAGGCACCAGGGAAGGTGAAATGGCCCCATTTATCTGCGGAGAGTGAATTTGCAGGTTTCTGCTTCTCTGCAGAGGTAACAGTAAGGAAAGATATGAGTAGAAGTTAAGTGCCAAAACTATTTTGTCAGAGCACACTAGGAAAACCAACCTGAAGCTCCCTACCAGAGGATTGTGGGTGCTTTGAATAGAAAGGAAACAATGTTTGGAATAGCATGTGAAAAATGCACAAGTTGGGCAAAACAATATGAGAATTTAGTGGTGACTTTACTGCCATAGTCTTGTTTTCTTGATCCAGGAAGAATGAATAACTCAATGCACCTCCAAATAAGAGCTTAAGTAAATTCTGAAGTAAAAGAGATGAACATCCAGGGCCTCGCAGCAGATCCAGAGATGCTTTAAATAAAAACTTCACCTCCTCAAGGACAAATGATCATTCATTCACTACTTGGCTACTGAGCATCTACTACATGTCAGGCATGGTGCTAGCGACTAGGTATGTGGATATGAATAAAACAAATTTCCAGTTTTCTTGTAGTTTATCATATAATATGGGAGAAAGGTGATGTTTCTATTCCATATTCATTCATTCAATACTGAGTATAGAACAACTAATTATAGTGTGCTCAATAAGAGGATCCTAAGTATGGTGACAGAGGAGAGGGGCATAGAATCCAGGGAGCCTTCCTGGAGGTGCTGATGTCTGAGCTTATTTCTTTTTATTCTTATATTTTAAAATCTTTTTTCAAGTTTTATTTTAGGTTCAGGGGTGCATGTGCAGGTTTATTACCTGAGTAAATTGTGTATTGCTGGGGTTTTGTGTACAAAGGATTTAGTCACCCAGAAAGTGACTAAAGAGTACCTTCACCCTCTTCCCACATGCTCATCCGTCAAGTAAGAACCTACGTCTATTATTCCGATCTTTGGTTCCATGTGTACTCAGTGTTTAACTCCCACGTATAAGTGAGAATATGTAGTATTTCGTTTTCTGTTCCTGTATTAATTTACTTAGGATAATGGCCTCAGCTACATCCATGTTGCTGCAAAAGGCATGATTTCAATTTTTAGGGCTGCATAGTATTCCATTATATGTATGTATGTATATAAACATTTTCTTTCATCCAGTCCACTGTTGATGGGCACCTAGGTTGATTCCCTATCTTTGCTATTGTAAATAGTGCTGCAATGAACATATGGGTGCATGTGGCTTCTTAGAAGAATTATTTATATTCCTTTAGGTATGTACCCAATAATGGGATTGCTGGGTCAAATGGTAGTTATCTTTTAGATTCTTTGATAAATCTCCAAACTTCTTGATACAGTTTGAACATATGTCCTTACCCAGATCTCATGTTGAATTGTCATTTCCAATGCTGGAGGTGGGGCCTGGTGGGAGGTGTTTGAATCATGGGGATGGATCTCTTATGAATGGCTTGGGCCATCCCATTGGTGATAAGTGAGCTCCTGCTCCGAGTTCACACGAGATCTGGTGGTTCAAAAGTGTGTGGCACCTCCCCCCTCCACTCTTTCTCATTTGCTTCTGCTTTTGCCATGTGACATGCCTACTCCCCCTTTGCCTTCCATCATGATTGTAAACTTCCTGAGGCCTCCCTAGAAGCCAAGCAGATGCCAGCCCTATGCTTCCAAGCCTGCAGAGCCTTGAGCCAAAAACCTCTTTTCTTTAAATATTGCCCTGTCTCAGGTATTTCCTCATAGCAATGCAAGAACAGCCTAATACACTGCTTTCCGCAGTGGCTGAACAAATTTACATTCCCACCAGCAGTGTATAAATGTTCTCTTTTCTCCACAACCTTGCCAATATCTGTTATTTTTGACTTTTTAATAATAGCCATTCTGAGTGGTGTGAGATGGTATCTCATTGTGGTTTTGATTTGCATTTCTCTGATGATTAGTGATATTGCACTTTTTTTTCATATGCTTGTATGTCTTCTTTTGAAAAGTGTCTGTTCATGTCCTTTGCTCATTTTTTAATGGGGTTGCTTGTTTTTTCCTTGTTAATTTGTTTAAGTTTCTTATAGATTTGGGATATTAGACCTTTGTCAGATGCATAGTTTGTAAATGTCTTATCCCATTCTATAGGTTGTCTATTTACTCTGTTGATAGTTTTTTTTTGCTGTGCAGAAACTCTGGGGTCTGACTTGTCTATTTTTGTTTCTGTTGCAATTGTTTGTGGAGACTTTGTCATGAAATCTTTGCCAAGGCCTACGTCTAGAATGGTATTTCCTAAGTTTTCTTCTAGGGTTTTTGTAGTTTTAGGTTTTCATTTAAGTCTTTAATCCATTTTGAGTTGATTTTTATATGGTGCAAGGAAGTAGTCCAGTTTCAATCTTCTGCATATGGCTAGTCAGTTATCCCAGCATCATTTATTGAATAGGGAGTCTTTTCCCCATTGCTTGTTGTTGTTGACTTTGTTGAAGATCATATAGTTGTTCTGTAACCTGTTCCATTGGTCTATGTGTCTGGTTTTGTACCAGTACCATGCTGTTTTGGTAACTGGAGCCTCAATGTAGTTTGAATTGAGTAGTGTGATGTGTCTGGCTTTGTTCTTTTTACTTAGAATTGCTATGGCTAGTTAGGCTCCTTTTCAGTTCCATGTGAATTTTAAAATAGTCTTCTCTAATTATGTAAAAAAATGACATTCATAGTTTGATACAAATAGCATTGAATCTGTAAATTACTTTGAGCAGTGTAGCCATTTTAACAATATTGATTCTTCTTATCCATGAGCATGGAATGTTTTTCCATTTGTTTGTGCTGTCTCTGGTTTTTTTCAGTGGTGTTTTGTAACTCTCATTGTAAATATCATTTACCTCCTTGGTAAGCTGTATTCCTAGGTATTTTATTCTTTTTGTGGCTGTTGTGAATGGGACTGCATTCTTGATTTTACTCTCAGCTTGGACATCATTGGTGTAAAGAAATGTAACTGATTTTTGTATATTTATTTTGTAGCCTGAAACTTTACCAAAGTTATTTATCATTTATAGGACCCTTTGGTCAGAGACTATGGGGCTTTCTAGGTATAGAATCATAAGTGTAGAATCTTTTTTACGTGTAGAATCTCGGCAGAGGAAACCACACTTGCAACTGCATATATGTATAAAACCAGCATATTGCCGTCATACCAAAGTATGTATGTAAGGAGAATGAAAAAAAATTAAAAATATAGACTACATTTACAATACAATACATATAAGTGTTGGAAATACATGGATGTTTGGTTTATTCTTTTATTTACATTTTGCTTTATTTGAATATAACTTTTATAAATATGTTTCTCAAGTCAGTGATAAATATTTGAAACAATAACTACTGACTCAGCCTAGCTAAAATTCTCAACATCAAATACCAACTAAAAAAAAGGCATGGATGATCTTATTTGGTGCGTTTGCAAAGGCCATCTTTGTGAAACTTTAATTTAAAAGAAAGAGTGAATAATTATATGTTATATTTTCTGTCACACCCATACAAAGAAACCTATCTGAAAACTTGTTGAAGATGTTACCTTTGAAAATAAAATAACAACCATATTTAGGACTGGAACATGCCCCCACACTCCCAAATGAACTCCTTGTCTTTAATCTATTATAATGATATTCTTAAAGCTATCCTCCAAAAGTAACTCCCAAACCCTCCATCAGTAATGCACTCTGTTCTCTCACAGTCCCTATAGTCACAAAGCTTATTTATAGAACACCTAAATTCATCTTATTACAATTCTAAACCCATTTCAAGTAAGCCCCTCTTCTTCTAATACATGAAATATCTATTTACTAATCCTCCAATCTTTATCCAAAGTCTTACCCAATGTATAAACACAGCCTAAATAGGAAAAGAGGCTCCCTCTCATATCTTTCTTGTCATCCGTGGGAACATGTGGGGAGTTAGGCCAAAGAGCAGGCATAAAAACGGGAAAACCTAATGGGCAGGAGAGAAGGAAGACATGGGTAGTCGTAAAAGGCATATACCTGCCTCAAACATTTCATAATAAAAAGAATCTACTTTTGAGCACAAAATATGCTGAAAGCAGAAAGTTCATCTGACAATAGCCAAAGGTCAGTATTCCAGTGTGCATCCCTTTCTCCATGAGTTGTAAATGAATATTCATTCTGAAGCCAAGGCATCTAAGAGAAAGGCCACAATTAATATAGCCAAATCCCATTTCACGGATGCTTGCATTTTCTCCTATGACGAATGTTAGTATAAGATCAATGCATTGTAAAAAGTCATTTAAGACAAAGCAACCATCTGTCTATATGCAGTGAAGCAGAGAGAAGAGGCCAAATAATACCTTGGTCCAGCTCAATCCATGCCTGGTACATTAGCTGTTTACTTGAATAATTTAAAAACACAAGTCTATTCTGTTGCCTTGACCAGGGCTAATCTAATGAAGTTAATCTGCCATTGATGACACATGTGAGATGATTTTAATGCACTTTAAACATCTTATTTAAATTACACAAGAATGTAACAAAGGCATAGAAATGACATACTTAAAAAGTTGGATTCCAAAACTGTTCAAAAAACAAGTAGCCCTGCATATTGGCCTTAACATATTGCACACATCTGAAACTAAGTAACTATTTCCACAACTTTATCATAGAAATGAAAAACACTCTTCAACTAGCTAGATAAGAGATTTCAGTAGAGTAAGAGAATATGATCTAGCATCTTTAGAAGAAATAAAAAATAGTATTGATTCAAATCCTGTAAACTACTTAAATGATCTGACAAAGCAAGAAACTACATTTGGTATATTATCTGGCAATATACACCACCTTATTCATATACATATTAGTCTAATTTCATCTCTGTGTCTGGAATTTCATAGCTGTAAGTTCTTCTATTACTTTTCACTACAGATTTTTCCTGCAATTCTAAATATACCTTCCCACCCCAACCTCCAGTCTAGTAGTGTTCCTTTCCCTGGGGAAAAAGAAGGAGAGCACAGAAGGAAGGAAGGCTGTGTTCTTTGAAATTCAGGAAAACCTCCTTAAAACCCCAAACCATGCATGGAAATCTGAATATCTGCTAAGTGTTTAAGTTCCTTTGTTTTCTTATAATTAATGTCCCCTTCTGACCAATTTCAAGTTATGATATGTATGTATATGAAAGGACAAGGACACACACAACACATACATTCATGCTTTCCCTTACTTGGAATGGAAGAAAGTTACAGGAAAACAAAGTATATAAGATTGAAAAAGAGATGCAACAGATAATTACCCACCTAATTGCACGAAATCATGGCATTGTGGAAAGGGAGATTTACCAGATGTGGAGGGATGGAGAGTTTGATTATCACTGTTCTCTTTTCCATGTCCCTAGTCATTCCTGGGTCTGAGAACTTAGTGAACCTGAAATGACACATTTAGCACAACAGCCTGCAGAAGACTTGTCAGCAGGATATCTTTCTTGGCACTATGAAAGCGCTGATGGATTTTAAATAATCTTCTCAGAAGCTTAAATTTAGGGAGGGCTTCTTTTCTCCCCTCTTCAATCCAGAGTCTTAAATGTATGTAGCAGATTGGGTAAGTTTGGAGAAGAGAGGATTAAACAAAGGGTCATAAACTGCTGGCCTGTGGACTGACTCTGGCTCCAGAGAGGCATTTTTGTTTAATTGTATAATGTAATAAAATTAATAAGTATCACATACAGTTCCTAATTTGTGTGTTCTGTCGAATATCAGATCTGGCTACTCTAGCCAACTTTCATGCCTGGCAGCAATTAGCTAGAGCTGAGTCTCAGCTGCCCTTGAGCCAGGATATAAATTTACCAGTTTGCCACTGTCCACTCCATTCCGTATAGCCTGATATCCAGCCACTTGACTCATGTATGCTGTATCCAGGACCTCTATTAATATGTATTTGAAAATGTTATAGTTAAGATGATCAAGGAACCCCAAGAGAAAGTAAAAAGAGAGACAGTCCAATCGGGGATGTTTCTCCTTGAACAGAGAAGGGCTATATGAGGGATGGCCAGCATTGGAGAGCTATAATTGCAGACTGTTGGAGGAAATGGGGTAGGAAATGAGTTTGATAAAATAGAGAAACAATCCCTAAAACGCCACCTCCTCATCCAATGTTATACCAAATCTGAATGGGTAGATATATACACCCAGGCCTGCAATAAGGAATATTCCGCTGGGTTTCTTCTGTAATCTTGAATGGCCAACAGAAAGACTGCTCAATTATGAATGGCACAAGGGGTTAGCACTGCAGTCATGCCAGAGCATTCACCAGTTCTTGTCTTTACTGTGTTAGTGATCACAGCCAATGAGATTGATTCCCAGTTTATAACTTTCAATATCCTACCATCCCTAAAACACGACAAAGCCCTTTAATCAGTTTCCATTAGAAAGCCAAACAGTCCAAGAATATTGTTGGATCCTTTTTTCTAACTGGAAATCTAGGACTCACAGGAAGGATTCATATCCTACTATATACTGCATTTCACTTGGAAAAATATGACATATGATGCTTCTCTCAATAATCTCTGGCTGCTCTGTAAATCAGAGTCTTTAATTTTTCTCACCCTATCTTTTCCCTTATTTAAACCAAAATTCTCTCCCCCATCATCAAATTACTTTATGACACAGAGTAGCCTCCAATTTCTGCGTGAAACCTGGGTCCAGACTCACACCTGGAATCCAGAAATTCATTTCTCTCCAGTGGAGGTCTTATCAAATCATTTTCTCAGCAAAGTCTATCTCTCTCTACAAAGGAATTATTAGACCAACTACCAAGATTGTAACATTTTGTCCATACTATTACACATTATTCAGTATATTTCTTTTTGATAAAGACTATACCTTTTATAAATAAAGTATACAATGAATACCCTTGGACATGTATCTATAACGAGTTAACTATCAACCAGCAGGAAACTAAATCATAAACGAAAAGAAAAGTATTGAGACCCAGATATCACAACACAAGGAAAAAGGATGTAAAATAAGAAAAAGAAAAAAAGGTAGACATGAGTCTGAATGAGGAAGATTTAATTAAGAAAAAAAAGTTTGCACTTTGGGAGGCCGAGGCAGACGGATCACTTGAGCTCAGGAGTTCAAGACCAACCCAGCCAACATGGTGAAACCCCGTCTCTACTAAAAGTACAAAAAATCAGCCAGATTTGGTGGCTTGTGCCTGTAATTCAAGCTAGGAATTCTCCTTCCTCAGGAGGCTGAGGCAGGAGAATCGCTTGAACTCAGGAGGCGGAGGTTGCAGTGAGCTGAGATCACCCCACTGCACTCCAGCCTGGGCAACAGAGCGAGACAAAAAAGAAAGGAAGGAAGGAAGGAAGGGAAGGAAGGGAAGGAGTTTGATGTGACGGTTCTAGAATACTGGCCCTAGGAAGCACATCTTGGTTTCTCACCTCTCCATTTTCAAATGGGAACACCAAGGCGAAGGCCTCTGGAACAAAAAGACACATAAATATAGTTGCTGAAATGAGAAAGAATTTTCTCTCATACGACAGCGGGGGCTGTTCTACTCCATGAACCTTTCAAGTACTCGGGTTCCACCTATCTGGTATTTCCAGCATCACCTGGAAGACTGTCCTCTTCTGCAGGGTCAATATGGCATTATCATATCCATGTCCCAGATCACGGGAGGGGAGAAACACAGGAATTCCAGGTCAAGCATTTTCCTTTCAGGGACATAATTTTTTCTCATGTTTTTGTATTTCATAGATGAGAACCAGATCACATTTTCACACTTATCTGCAGAGATATGTATGATTATAGGCTCCAGTTGTTCAACTGAAATTCTATTATAATAGAAAAAAGGAAATGTATTTTGGGAGAGACTACTAGTAGATCGGTGTAGACATCAAGAAGGTAAGACACTTGCCAGAGAGCATGAGCTATTCCAACCAGTTTGCTAGTAAAAGGTTATGGTATTATCTCTTCATAATATGTCTCTTCTCAAAGAGCTGGGCACAGAAGACCATGACCTGGAAAGCAATAAGCCTTTAGATTCAGAATGAAGGCCTTCCCTATGCAGACCATGGCTGGTTCACCTGTGTGTGGTCAATCCCTTTGCCAAGAATTAACTAGCATTAGAGTTAGCCACACAACTGACCTAAGAGATGTTGCAATAAATGCATAATTGCTGGGGAACAATGTAAAAGGCAGTGTGGACCGGGAGACAACAGCAGTCCCAAAGTGAAAATCCCTGGGAAGGAGAAGTCATATGCTACTTTTTGCTGAGTAGAAGCTAAGAAAATGGAACTGAAACAAACCTGTAGTTCTAAACTTCAGTGAAAAGCACAGCAGAGAAAAGATGTTGTGGTAATGAGAGCTATAGGCATATCATGCATGTTAGCTTAGTAGTACTTTATCAGAAAAAAAAAAGTAGCCATTTTCATTTCCTAGGAGTATACAAAAGGCCACAAGATTGGCCACAGAGTATTGAAAGAAATAAAAGTCAAAGAGGTTATTGTCCAGTACTGCTCTGCTTTCCTTTCTACTAGGGACAGGCAAACACTACCTCTATTAGTAATCATGACAAACTAAAAGTTTGAGTGAGATCTCACTCTGTCAAAAAAAGTTAGCTTTCTAAAGAAATCTGAATTCTTTCACCTGCTACCTCCCATTTAGCCTGCATCACAACATTTAGCAGATGATACTATGTCACCTCGTGAATCTTTCTGTCATTTCAATTATAAACCTTGCTATCCAACCTCACTCTCTCCTTCCCCTAGTAATGCTAGATCTAAATGTCTTCAGAGACTGAGGTTATCTCATCATCTCTACTTCGTCCCAGAGTACCTAGAAGAATGCATCAAACATCATTCATTGTCATCTCTTTCAAAGCAATAGGATGGTACAGGTCCCAGTTTAGATGGTGCTTCTAATATTAATCTTTTTTATGAAAATTTGGCATTTCATTTTTGAAATATTTGTCAGGTGACAGGCTGAATAATGGCCCCCACAAAGATGTCCAAATTCTAACACAGAAAACCTGTGAATATGTTGCCTTACATAGCAAAAGAGGCACTGCAAACAAAGTAAGGACTTGAAATGGGACATTCTCCTGGATTATCCAGATGGGCCCTCAATATAATCATAATGGTCTATACATAGAGGCAAGAGGTTCATATAAGGGAGAACTTGATGTGGTGATTGAAACAGAAACTGCAGTGATGCAGCTAGGAGCCAAAGATCTTCAGAACTGTAAGACAATACATTTGTGCTGTTTTAAGCCATTACACCTGTGGTTCATTTGCTACAGAAGCCACAGGAAATGAAAACATATATTCTTCCAATTAGCAATGTAATCACATGGGCTAACTAACCTCATCTTACCAATTATTAAATATCAATCAAGCAGGAAGATTTGATTTGCCATTTGTAAATGCCTATGCCAGAAACTTCACATCTAGAATATTTTTCCTCAGGATATTTATACAAGATTTCTCTCATCTATTAAAAAGAATGACAAAGATCTATAAACATTTACCTATATGCTGAGCTGTAAATGATATATCATGTAAAAAATAATGAGCAGCAGAAGACATGCAGGAACTAGGTGTGCATCACAAGTGGCTTGGAAGGATATAGACCAAAAAGACAAATGTAGTTATCTCTAGATAGTGGGATTACAGGATGGCCTTCATTTTCTCCAATACTGGATTAGTCTTTTTTTTTTCTTTTTATAATGAACATTTGTTATTTTTACAAGCTGAAAATTGATGGAAAATTTTTTGGACAAAATAAAGGTTTTATTTCTGCACAGAGTTAATTTAATTAACTTAGGATCACTGTACTTGACACCCACACCTTTCTTACCACCCCTCATAGCAGGGTCCTTCATTTGCATCATATCACTATCAAAATCACAACCAGTCTATTTCACGGGAGAAAGTAGGGCAAAATCAAGAGTCAGGAGACCATGAAATTTAACATACAAGCCTTCATCCTCTCTTCAAGCCAGTCCTGCCTCCTGTCTGTCAAATATTTCGGTTGGTGGCACCACCATCTACCCAGCTGCCTAAGCCAAGATTTCAGAGTTGTTTTTAACTCTTGACATCCCACATTCCATCATTCACACCAAATTCTCCCATTCTATGCCTTCAATTTTTCTTAAATCTGTCCCGTGTCCTCTGTTCCCATTATTAGTAAATTTAGACTACCCCAGATTATTATAACCCTGCTAACTGGGTTCATTGGCTCTATACTATATTTGCCCAACTCCTCTCTTCAGTGGCAAAAAAATGAAATAAAGCTGTCACCCTTCTACTTACAGTTCTTCACAGGCTACTGATTCTGGGCTAACAGCCCTCCAAAGGGCCTGCCACTGTTTTTCATTATCTGGCATTTCCATCTTTCTGTCTTGTTTTTCTTACTACTCCCTGGCCAGGCCTCATACATTCAACTGTTATAATCACACAGACCTTGTCTCCCATCGCCAAGCCTTTAGACATACAGTTTCTCTGCCTGGCATGTCCACCTTGTCCAGACAGTACCTCTTGACCCTTCAGGATTTGGCACAGGTGAGGAGTTGCTGCCTCTCTAAAGATTTGGCTGAGTTAGGTTTCTTCCCTAAACTCTCATGGAACCTTGTAACATATCATGGTAGAGTTGTGAACAAAAACATCCACCATTATATTAAGATCACCAGCTTATGGAATTAGCAGTCTCACCCTTATCCAAATGATGAGCCTCTAAAGAAAACACTATCTGCCGTTTATGTTTGCATCCTCCTGCGTACAGTGACTGGCATAAATAGGCAATTAATAAGTTGTTGCTAAATGAATTAATAAATAAATGAATGAATAGCTAACTTTTATTGGAAGCTTACTCTGAAACCACTATAGGGTATATATTTTCTAACTGAATCCTTACAAAACTTTTATGAGATGGGTACCACTATTATTCACATTTGTAGACAAAAAAAAAATGAAGCACAGAGGGGTTACACAAATTTTCCAAATTCGCTCATTTAGAAATTGCATATAAACTGAAACAGTCTAACTCCAGGATTTTAATCTCAACACTGCAGCAACTGAATGAATGAGCAACCTATTGACCCTTCCTGTTAGTGTCCAACATGTAAGACTGGCCTAATCCTTAACCTGTCAAGGAGATAGACATGTCCAATCCCCTATTCTTTATTCCTTCTTGCTTTGATAACAGAGTAAAAAATTGAGAAGTGGTGTGGTTAAACAGAGCATAAGGTTGAGAACCCATTGATAGCTAGAGGAAGAAGAGACAGGATAAGCCTTCAGGTTATTAAGTAGAATGTTAATTATTCATTAATAGTAAGTTGCAGCTCTTACCCAGCAGCTATCCCATAAATGGCATAACAGGATAAAGGAAAAGAAGTGTTTTTGATCAAGTATTTCTTAGATCTAAATTAAAAAGACAGCATCCAAGATGAATTTCAAGCCCTCACCACAGTGTTAATTTTCTTAGAGTTTTTCCATGAACATCAGTGCCACAGAACCTGAGCTAAAGAGAATGTCTTTAATTCCAGTGGCATTCATTAACCATTTCTACTTAGTGATATACAGAATCAGCTGCTTCTTGTCACTGTACATGGTGTCCAGGAACATGGAACATTCTGAAGTCTTCCCTGGTGGGAGTGTGTGAGAAACAGATAATATATACTCATCTTACAAGAGAGACACAGAAGCTCTGAGAGGTTGTCCTTTGGGCAAAGTTTCATGGTAATTTAACGTTTGGCTCTCAAATCCCAAAACAGTCTTGAATGACCTGCCTCTCCATCATGGTAGAAATGACCAAACAGGGACAATTTCCTTTACGATAGACCGTTGAAATAATTATTTCCTGAATTATACTTGAAAAAAGTGCATTTCCAGAAAGATCTCAAAAATCTAAAATCAAAGTACAATATATAAAGAATTTAGATAACTCCGTCTCAAAAAAAAAAAAAAAAAGAATTTAGATAAAGGGAAGAATAGATATAAGGTTAGTACGCCCATCTTTGTTGAAGCAGAGTGAGGCAGGAATTCTGGATTTCAGGTGGCAAAAACCACCCAAACTTAGATCTTAGACTTTAAAGGGAGAACTTAGAAGTTCATGTCACCAAATGAAAGGGAGAGAAGGGTGGGAGTAGCCAGAACCAGAGACTTAACTCCAACAGAATTATCTCCATCTTTGTTTCTGAAATGATGGCATCCATGAGGAAATGGACTAGTCTCATTTTTATTATAGGTTGGTGCAAAAGTTATTGAGGTTTTTACCATTAACGTAATGGCAAAAACCACAATTACTTTTGCACCAACCTAATATTAGGACTGTGATTGATGGTTAATGGAGTAATGGAATCCTCTATAGCTTTTAAGCAACTCTGTATTTTCTTGAAAAGATATTTGTTTCTGAAATACAAATGGAAGTGACTCCAGCAAGCAAGGGAGTGGTTACAGGTCATTAGCCAGCTCACCCAGATCCTTATTGCTGCATAAAAGCAATTTATATTCCCACAAATAAAAATCTTTGCAATACCTTTTCTCTAAATATATGCCTAAAGATTAGTAGCAGATTCTTTCCTTTAGAAACAACTGCTATGTGCCTTGGCATTAGTTATGTGTGAGACTTTGGAAAAATCATTTAACTTTTCCATGCTCCAAGATTCTCATCTGTAAAATGATGCAGTTGATCCGGTCCCTTCTGGCACCAACATTGTGTAAAGAGTATTGTTCTTTCAGGTGGAGCCAAAGTAAATTCTGCCATCAAAAAATAAATAAAGGAATCTCTCAGTGCACAGTCTGTTGCAGGCAAAGCTGTTTTGGAAACCATAGTCACTCTTCTCAGCCAACAGAAATCACATTCGTTTATCCTTCAGTCTAGGTAGAACTAGGAAAAACTTTGAAGGCAGCCACGCTTGATCCAAATGATCACAAGCTTCTCTGTCAGGAGCTTTTTATACTTTCTACCCCCTCCTTAGCTGCCATGACATTCACAGCTACTGGTCCTCATTTTATTCCTCAGGGGATCAGGATCCTCTCTCTACTCTTATTCTAATGTCCTCTTTGGAAATAATCTGATGAACTGAGAAGTCACATTAAAGCAGAGATTCCCAGATTCCCAGCACCCACAAACTGCCTCCATATTCTCTCCCTATCTTTGTACCCCCATATGTTGCTATTATATACTTAGCGTTAAGTATCTTAATATTAACATTAAGTAGATCATTATCTACTTACTGTTTTCTTTTTCGTTGACACACTATTTTTTACTTCCTACCTACATTATCCTTATTAGAAATCATGCACTTAATATACTACATATGTTTTCTTATGTTATATTAAAAATACATAACTATTAAAATTATATGTTCACCCGTGAATCACTTAAAATCATCTCACACACACTTCCCTCAATGGTACTCATTTTACACCTGGGAAATGCTGTATTGAAGTATGAATCACAAATTCTTCTTACTAAGGAGATTAGATTTAGATTGAATGAAAATCCCTAACATCTTTTAAACTACTTGCTATTTCCTTATAACAATGTGTATTTCAGAGGTGTCAAGAGATCAATGATGAAGGTAAAAAAACAAATTTTTATAGGACATTAGTCTTGAAGAATGGAAAGATTCCTTAATTGTGACTCAATTCTGGAGTCAGGGAGCTTTCTCCATGCCCCTTAAGTAATCATATAGTAAATAGGGATGTAATAATAACAAGAATAACCACTGCATATTACGTGTTGACTACATGTTGGCGTTCAGAGAGCCACCCTACTTCATCTTATTTGTATTTCTGCCTCCACCGCTGGCTGCCATCTCACATGGAGGACCTGGGAGACCTTTTCCATGCCTTGTTATTTCATCTCTAAAAACAAACAGTAGAGGGGGAATAGCCAAACCAGGCTACATGCACCATGTCTCTCAGGCTTCAGTGCAAAACCGCATTTCATGCTTCAGAGACTTGACTGTGACACGGAGCTCAGGTTGCCAAGGGAATGGGAGCCAGGCCATGACGGACTGACTGAGGCTAAACTGGTCCTATGGGGCAGTGCAGCCACTTTCTGCAGGTGCAGAGCTGCTGTCTGGCTCCTTTTCTCTCTCACACAAAGCAAGCAGAAAGGAGATAAGATGAATTATATACCTGGCATAATGGTTCATGAGACTCACCAGGATGATGAGGCAGTCCTCATTTCCACCTGGCCAAAATTTGACACCTTATTTGGTAAACAACATTGGTTTGAGCCTCTTACAGATAAATCTGGGTTCGACTTCTGGCTTTGCCAATTACTAAACTCTATTATTTTGAACGAATTAACATATCTGAGCCTTGATTTCCTCCTTTCTAACTGATATAGACCTCCCTACTTCTTAAGGCCTCTTGATGATTACGGTGGAATGACTGTAAAGGACTTGGCACTATGCCTAGGACAGTGTATTAGTTTCCTATCCCTGCAGTAATTAATTACCAGAAACTCAGTGACTTAAAACAACACCCAGTTATTAGCTCCCAGTTTGCATGGGTCAGAAGTCCAGGTCCAGTGTGGCTTAGCTGGGTTATCTACTCTGAGTCTCAGAAGGTCAAAATGAAGGTATTGACTGGGCTAGGCTTTTTTATCGAAAGGTTTTGGGAGACAACCTGTTTCCAAGTTCATTTAGATAATTAGCAGAATTCTACTTGTGGGGCTATAGGTCTGAGTTTCCTGTTTCCTTGCTGGCTGTCAATCAAGGGCCGCAATCTGCTCCTAAATACCCCCCACATTCCTTCTCCCATGTCTCTCTCCATCTTGAAACCAGCAATGTTGCACTGAGTCCTTCTCACCCTTCAGATTTTTCTGACTCCCACCTCTCTGACTTTCTCTTCTGCTTTTAAGGGCTTATGTAATTATGCTGGGCCTATCTGGATAATCCAGAATTATCTTCCCGTTTTAAGGTCAACTGACTAATAATTTTAATCTCACCTGCAAATTCCCTTCTGTCATGTAATGTAACATATTTATGAGTGTAACACCAGGTACAAAGGTCAAAGGGACCAAAATTCTGCTTATCATATGCAGGAGTTACTCTCGCTTAATTATTGTTCATGGGCCCCTCTACAAGGGAGTGCAACTTACTTACTCTGACTGCTGAAAACACACAGGAGTTCAAAAACAGAATAATGATCCCTTTTTTTAATCTTTATAATAGCTCCTGAGTGGGGGAGTTAGCATTATTATTCCCATTCGGCAGATGTTAGAATGTATCAGAAGAGTTTAATATTTCAGAATTTAAGGCAAGAACAGAAAACCAAATACTGCATGTTCTCAATTATAATTGGGAACTAAACATCAGGTACTCATGGACAAAAAGTTGGAAACAATAAACACTGGGGCTACTAGATGAGGGAGAGAAGGAGGGAAGCAAGGGCTGGAAAACCCCAAACCTCAGCATCACACAATGTATCTTTGTAACAAACCTGCACATGAATCCCCTGATTCTAAAATAAAAGTTGAAAAAGAAAAAAATAATAAATGGAAGAATTAAAAATAAAACAATTCCAGAGTATGGGTGGGGAAGATACAGATTACTCTCCTCAGTGGGATATTTGGCAAGAAATAGTGGAGCTATAAGTTGTGACCTCCTTGGGAACACACAATCTTACTCCAGTTCTCAGTATTTCTGAAACTGAGAGGCATAGATAAATCTCTTATTCATGGTTCTCTTGGTTGTAAATAATGGAAATTTCCTTAATAAAATATAAGTAAAAAAAAAAAAAAGAAAAAGTATTCTAATGTACAATGTTAAGGGTGCAAAGGAATCTCACATAACCCATATCTGGAAACTGGAACCAAGAATGAGAAAGCCTCTGAAATCCATGCCACCACTCCTGCTTCACTCTTTCCAATCTGCTTCATTCTTTGCTCTTGGCCAGCCTGCTTGTTTGCACAGCTCTACACCCACCCTTCCCCCAAACCCATAATTTACCTGTCTGAAGTTCAAGTGGCTAATTCTAAATTCAAGGTAGGCAATTTAAGTCAGCTATCTATTACTGGTCTCATCAGCTACGACCAGTGAGGCAAGGCCACACAGGATAGACAGGATTGCTGGGTCCAAGAGTGTGTGTGAATGTGGGTAAGGAACTGTGATTGGGCTCCTGATTCTGGGCTAATAGCCCTCCTCTTAGGGAGGCAGAGGCCATGAGCTAGCTAGACATTGCCAAAGTGGTTTTCTCAGATTTCTGCTCAATATGGCCAGAGCTAAAAGGATCCACTCTCCACTATCTCTGCACATTTTGTGAACAATTCCACTTCCTACAATTGAGAGTCTGATTGGATCTGATCAGCCCCATCCATCTGAGTGGCCCGATTATGCCAC
Source organism: Symphalangus syndactylus (assembly GCF_028878055.3). Lineage (NCBI taxonomy): Eukaryota > Metazoa > Chordata > Mammalia > Primates > Hylobatidae > Symphalangus > Symphalangus syndactylus. Next base: position 42,532,227 of record NC_072429.2, read on the forward strand.
CGACTTTTGCTGAGTAGCCTTTGAGGTGACTGGTGGCCTTCGCTGCCAGCTCATATATGGCTGATCTTGGTTTGAACACCTACTCGGTCACTTGTGACTAGGATAGCAGTATTGTTTTTTTCTGGAACATAGTGCCGACCCCAGGGATTATGCTTAAAAGACCACCTAAGGGCTCCGTAGAAGAGGGTCACAGGCATAGCAGCATCTTGAAGCTTCATAGATTGCCTGCAAACATAGAATTAGCAAATGGCTGAGCTGGGTCATTACTCCAGGTTTTGGAATTCCAAACTCCTTACTCTTCCAATTCACTATCTTAGAAAAGTTATTGGAATTTATGAGAACTGATCACAACTTTATGCTGTCTTTACAGCAAAAAATGATAGCAAAGGATGTCAGGGGAGAAAAGGCTTGCTTATGTAATGTGTGGTGCAAAAATCAGTGGCTGGCCATTTAATATCCTTACATCCCTCTTTGGGATCCATAGCTCAACAAGACTCTGAAGAGGAGTTTGAGCATCAGTAATTTCTAGCAGGCATATCTTTGACAGTGTACTTGAGATTGCAGGTGTTATCATAGTTTTTGTCATAGGCCAGCTTTTTGATGACTAACAACAACCATAATAACTCATTTTTGCAGAGCATTTCTTGGTATCAGGTAATCTTCTAATCTAGGTAAATACATACATATGTATAAGTGTACATTCCAAGAAGGCAAAATATGCAAATGTAAAAAGTAAATAAATAAAACATTAAAAAGTATAACTCCTCCCATCTCAACCCCATGATCTCCTCCCAAGGGCAAACTTTGCTGCCAGTTTCTTGAGTGTCTTTCTAGCACTAATGTTTATATAAACAAGCATAAATAAATAGCTCACAATTTTTAAACCAATGGCAGAATAATAGTCACACATTTCTTTACCAGTCTTTTCTACTTAATAGTAAATCTGAAAATTGTTCAACTTGGTACACACAGATAGGCTAAGGTCTTTATAATAAATAAATAAATAAATAAATAAATAAATAAATAAATAAATTCTCTAATATACCTTCACCTGCTCCACAAACTCTAATCCTTTACTGAGTTGTCCATTGATTGCAGCTTGGTGCAGATAAACACATTCATTTGAATCATGAGAAAATTCAGCATTCTGTCTAATTGCTATTCACATCCCACTGCCTTTTCCATTACTTGAAACACAAGGATTTTTCAAGAAAACAACAGGCTAAAGTAACCTCAAGCAACTAATAAAGAGTATTGATCCCTATTGGTTTTGTTCCTGAAGATGCATGTAATTAGGTTACCTGAATTTCAAATGGGAATAGGAAGCAAGTAAGAAAAATGTTCAAGCAACGTGTGCTTAATTAGTTTACAACTGTCTTTCTCTCTTTCTCTCTCTCTTTTACTAACTTGAGAACAAAAAAGTTCCCTATTGATCTAATTAGAGGAGTGATTGAGTAAATAAATAAATATTATTTAAATAAGCTTCACAATTGCATAACGTAATACTGTTTAGAGGACTTGACTGTATAAATGAATTATCTTTTTCTACCAAACCCACTCCAGTACAAAATAAAATATTAGCTACGGCAAATCAGAATATCTCCAAGGGAAATCTTTTAAGCCCTCTTCTAGAAAGAATATCTCACAACAAGAAAGTTTGAGTATAAAAAGAGTTGTCCTGGAAATTATTAAAAATAACAAATGGAAAGGCTTCTGGGATAGATAAGCTCACTTCTATGCTTGTGGCAATGACAACTTGTCATCAAAGAAACAAGAGAGATATAAAAGCAAAAAAAAAAAAAAATGAGGATTTGCTCTGCTGTGTATTAACCTGCATCGCATTTTGAAAGCAATCTCCAATTATAATTACTAAAACAGCCATAAGTAGGATTCATTTAGGTTCTATGAAATCAACCTACTACCCAGATTGCTTAAAGTAAAAAAAGAACAAAAAAAAATAGCATGGAACCTGTCTTAATATGACTGCATAGCTTCTGATAACTAGCTAGCATCACCTATCAAATGAAAGATTCATCTGTTTATCTTCAGTTGTTTTACTTGGAACAATTCCTTTCCCAAAATAATTATAAGGCAATTACTTGCCAGTTTTCACTTTATTGGTTACTACTTTTACTCAAAGAATAGCAATTACTACACAATTGCAGTACATGGTTATCTGAACAGCCTTAACTGTGCCTACCAACCATAAATTATACAGTCAGTATAACTCTAATTATGTATGCTACAGAGCATAAATATGTAATGACTATGTAGTTACACATTAATAAGTCCCACTTTATTTTTCAGAATCTAGTAAGACAAAATGCCATTGGATCTACTTCAATGTGATAACCTGTGGAGTCACGCTCGCTTGTTCTGTTCAGCTTTCTGGAAGCCAGTGGACTACAATATATGTTCAGCATTGCCCACCCATTTTCAATTCATTTAAGTACACTCACTGAGGCAGAGAGAAAACAAAAAATGAAAAGTAACTTTCTTTTTTCTAACCCTCCTTTCTAGCGTGTGTCCTTTCCAGTGGAACATCAGCAATTGTGGCTTAGATTCAAGAATTGCAGGTGCAGAAGCTTGACCATGCCACCGGAGCCGTACCTTCACCTAGTCATTGCATGCAAAATGCCTGGATTCAAAAGCATAGAAGGGGCTTGCATTTGGTTTGGACCATGATTTTGTTGTTTATGTTTTTAGGATATTATTTTCATTCCAAAAGTGACCATAGGAAATCAAATGTCTGAGAACAAAGGGCTTGAGAAAGAATTCAATCATCTAACAAACATTAAAAAGTCCCTTTAATTATAGAACTAAATTTCACACACACACAAAATCTGAATTGAATAAAATAAATATGTCACCACCAAACTAAATAAAGCCCATCAACCTACATTACACCTTGACTACTACCCAAAATTTGAGAACAATAGATAGCACAGTTATCATAATAGCAGTACAAATAGTTGCAGGGAATGTATGCCAGGAAAGAGGTTCAAAGAGGTGGAAGACAAGGGAAAAGACAGTGGCTCTCCCAGCAGTAACTGATGATCTCTGGGAGGTGTCACACTGGGGACACAGATCCTGACATACACATGTGAGATGAGAATGAAATGAGAGTAGGCGATTTAGCACCAATTTCCTATACTCTGGCACCCACCCTCTCCAGAGGCAATTGTTCTCCCGGAAAACTCCCTCCTTTCCAGTTTGACTCTGATGTTCCTGGAGCAGAGATCATTTGAACTTATCACGTGTTCATATCCTAGGGGAGAATCTGTCACAAAGAAACAGGAAGAGGCAGGTGCAGAGAGCACCTGTGCCTGGTTAGAGAGCTCCAGTCGCTAAAATGGGGCCACCATAAGCAGAAGGATGGTGATGAGATAAATCAGATACGGTATTGGTCCTTGACTCCCTGAAGGCTGGCTTTGAGATCTGGATTCACTTTAGCACACACACACACACACACACACACACACACACACACACACAAACACTTTAAAAAAAATTTGAGACAGAGTCCCCCTCTGTCACCCAGTCTGTCGTACAGTGGCGTGATCCTGGCTCACTGCATCCTCTGCCTCCAAGGTTCAAATTATTCTCATGCCTCAGCCTCCAGAGTAACTGGGATTACAGGTGCCTGCCACCATGTCTGGCTAATTTTTGTATTTTTAGTAGAAATTGGGTTTCACTGCGTTGGCCAGGTTGGTCTCGAACTCCTGACCTCAAGTGATCTGCCTCCTGAAGTGCTGGGATTACAGGCATGAGCCACTGTGCCTCACATATAAAACTGTTTTTTTTTAATGAACAAATGAGTGGCCAAATGAGAGGCTGTATAGAAGTTTTCAGTGGCGAAACAATGTAAAACAAATGGAAAGAACTTAAGGAAAGAGCAATGACTTCCAAAGTAGCTGTTATTATGTGCCAATCACTTTACATACACCGTCTTCTTAAATCATTGCAAGAACTCTGTGTGGTGTGTATTATTATTCTCATTACACTGATAAGGAAGCTGAGGCTGGGCTGATGAAGTCATTTGCCTGCTATCATACTCCTAGCCAGTGGCAAGGCTTGGGTTTGAGCTCAAGTGTGTCGGACTGTACTGCCTATGCTCTTTCAATTATGACAACCACATCCAACAACACCCTAAACTAATTTTTGAGGATTACTTATTAGGTGCCAGGTGCTTTTCACACATCATTTTCTTCAATCAACTTAAATAACACTTTAAAATAATTACCAATAATTATATTATTATTCCCAGTCTACAGATGAGGAAACTTAGAACCTCAACGTAGTGATCGTTCTTGCCTGAGATGGTATAGTAAGCCCTAAAGCTGAGATTCAAACCTAAAGCTAATAGCAAAGCCTCTGTCATTAGTCACCCCACTCTACCACTGTTAATACCAGAGATCCAAAGGGAAGAGGTGATTTCCTGTCAGAACAGAGTTTATATCTAGAGGAGGATCTATTGCCTTCCCAGAGGAATTCATTACTGAATTATATTCAAATAGTAAATGAACGTATCTTCCTCTCCATATCTGCATCACCTATCTTCTCTTTTTCCTCCAGCTGTGCTAGGGATTCAGCTCCATACACCCATGGCAACCTGGATATCAACTTTGCCTACTGGGCCCTGAAATTCTTGTGGTCTAAAAAGGTAATTCTCATTTCTGTACCTACAGGGCCATGCACAGAACCTAGGTGAGAGCAGTTGCTCTATTAGTTTGAAGAGATCAATGAGTGAATGAGTGAATGGATGAATGAATGAACAAGCATGGAATTCTAGATTGGAAGGCACTTTAGAGAAAATTGATTACAATTACCACATTTTGCAGGATTATTTTCCTGGATTTGGAGAAATGTTACATGACTTTCCCAGAAACAAGTGCTAGATAAATATATTACACACACACACACACACACACACACACACACACACACACAAAACACCAGCCTCATAACAGCAAAGTAAAATATATAAAATGTGACTCTCTTGGGACCAGACTTTACATACATTTTGAATATTTTATGGGACTTTTTTTAGCTATATAGGCCACAGATTGTGATGAGAACACACCCTAATTTGGCAAGTGTTTTGTATCCATAACCAGATTTCTAAATGTTATCTGCTTTTAGTACATAAAGATATCCTGGGTAAAATATTTAACATAATTGTGGCACTTGTCATACAGTCTTTTCTCCTTCTATACCCCAAAAGGATTGCATAGCCTGAGGTGGTAGTTAGCAACGAAGGGGTTCTGTATATTTGTATATTTTCAAGGATGGATTTATTTTTGAAACACATAGTTTATGCCTCAGCAGTGAGGAATTCCTGAAATCATGGAGAGACTTGAAGTGGACATAATACATCTGATTCGTTACTTTGCAACTTATCATTCAAACCAGGACCAGGACACAGTTGAGAGTGAAAGGGATTGTTATAAGATAGACAGTCTTCTTGTGGAAGACCACAAGAGGTTAAATATTTCCACAAGAAGACCATCTATCTTATAACATCCCCAACAATCTAGAACCAGAAATACCATTTGACCCAGCAATCCCATTACTAGGTACATACCCAAATGATTATAAATCTTTCTACCATAAAGACAGAGGTACACATATGTTTATTGCAGCCATGTTCACAATAGCAAAGAGTTGGAACCAACCCAAATGCCCATCAATGATGCTGGATAAAAAAATGTGGCACATATACACCATGGAATACTATGCAGCCATAAAAAAGGATGAGTTTGGCTGGGCACCGTGGCTCACGCCTGTAATCCCAGCACTTTTGGAAGCAAAGGTGGGTGGACCATGAGCTCAGGAGTTTGAGACCAGCCTGGCCAATATGGTGAAACCCCATCTCTACTAAAAATACAAAAATTAGCTGGGAGTGGTGGTGTGCGCCTATAGTCGTAGCTACTTGGGAGGATGAGGCAGAAGAATTGCTTGAACCCAGGAGGCGAAGGTTGCAGTGAGCTGAGATCATGCCACTGCACTCCAGCCTGGGCAACAGAGTGAGATTCCATCTCAAAAAAAAAAAACAAAAAAACAAAGGATGAATTCATGTCCTTTGCAGGGACATGGATGAGGCTGGAAGCCATCATTCTCAGCAAACTAACACAGGAACAGAAAATCAAACACCGCATGTTCTCACTCATAAGTGGAAGTTGAAAAATGAGAACACATGGACACAGGGCAGGGAACATCACACACTGGGGCCTGTTGGGGTGTGGGAGGCTAGGGGAGGGATAGCATTAGGAGAAATACCTAATGTAGATGACAGGTTGATGGGTGCAGCAAACCACCATGGCATGTGTATACCTATGTAACCTGCACGTTCTGTACATGTATCCCAGAACTTAAAGTACACTTAAAAAAAAAAAAAAAACAGAATGACGGTCACGCTTTTTATCTGTTCACATTTACACAGTAATGCTAACTAGGTTTTCATTGAAGGTAAGGGATATGGTTCCAAAAATCAATGGAGGAGACATTCTGGATATGGACCAGGACAAGGACAGAAGTTTTGTGATTTGTCACCTTTGAGGAATTTGAGAATCAGATTAAAATCACAGATCTTCTCTACTAGACAATGCACATATACACAAGGCTTTGCACAGATTTTCAGAGGGGCACATCCATTGACCTCTAGACTCTAGAATAAGACCCCTAGATAAAGAATTCTGATTCTATAGCAGGGTTTTTTAGCTTTGGCCCTATTGACATTTGGGGCCAAACAATTCTTTGTCCTTGGAGGTCGTAAGGTGCAAGGTAGCATGTTTAGCCGCATCCCTGGCTTCTGCCTACTAGATGCTAATGCCCATCCCCAGTTATGACAACCAAAAATGTCTCCAGATATTGCCAAGTGTTGGAGGGGCCATATTGCTGCCACTTGAAATTATTGTTCTAGAGATAGAAGCATGAAAATCACATGTAAAGGATTAAAAAGCAGTTATAACTTACTGTGATACCACACACAGCAAACTTCTTATTAGTATAATAAGAAGCAATGGCAGTACAATGTAAAAATCCCCAAAACTCTCCTTTCAATCTGTGACTTTAATTCATGACTGATATGGCCATTCTCTTCACAAAAGAGGGTTAATGATGACCTGCTTAGGACAATTTGGCTCCACTGAAGAGTTCCTACCACTTCATGCCACTATCTGACAGGTGTTGAGTGGAAATGATTCTACGGGAAACATTCTGAAGTGTTTATAATGAGAGAACTTGTAACCTAAACTGTAAGAAACATTCTGGGAGTCTGTTCCATTTATAATCAGTCCTATAGAGACAGGGCACAGTAGGCACCTGGAGAAACGTAATTGCTGATGCAGTAAGTATTTATTGGGTATGACTGCATTGTCAGTCTTTTCTCATTTGAAAAATAAGGGAGTGGCCACTTTCTGAACCTTCTGAGCCTCAGTGTCCTCTGTGTACTCAGAGTAGGCAGCTAGACAGCAAGTCCCAAGTGTGGGTCTGCAGATTAGTACTTGATAAGCTGCATAGGACACCTGCTATGGTCAGGTAGTTTATATCTACTCCCTACACTCATATGGGGAAATCCTGGCCCTCAAGGTGATGGAACTGGGAGGTAGAGCCTATGGGAGGCAGAGCTCTCATGAAAGGGATTAGTGACTTTATGAAAGAGGCCCAAAGGAGCTCATTAGTTTCTTCTACCATCTGAGGGTGCAGTGAGAAGACAGACCTCTATGAACCGGTAAGTAGGTCTTCACCGAACACCAAATCTGCTAGCACCTTGATCTTGGACTTCCCATCCTCCCAAACTGTGAGAAATAAATTTCTGTGGTTTATAAGCCCCCAGTTTGTGGCATTGTGGTTTGGTAGCCCGAAAGGACTGAGACAGTAGTTTTGTGGAATTTACTAACAGGGCCAATGGGGAAGAGGAGCAGACATTTAGTGTACCATCTGCCCCAGGATCTTACCTTTACAAAAAGCCTTGAATGTTAACTTTGCTCTATCACCAACTGAAATTCCATATACTATCATTCAATAAATATATGAGTTCAATAAATATAAGCATATTAAAAGTCAGTTTTGTTTCCTCAGTTGGTGGCATTGCCTCAATTTCAATATGACGATAGCTTTAAAAAATGGAAACAGCTTAAACCTCTCACCACCTTTGTGTTTCTGCAAATGCCTATGCCCAACCCCTGTAAATTCCATTTCAGTTGGTCTTCAATAGGGCCTAAGCCTCTGCATTTTAAAACACGGCGGTCAGGTGCAGTGGCTCATGCCTGTAATCCTAGCACTTTGGGAGGCCAAGGCTGCAGGATTATTTACTGTCAGGAATTTGAGGCCAGCCTGAACAACACAGTGAGATCTCGTCTCTACACACACACACAAAAAAAAAATTAGCTGGGTATGGTGCCATGTGCCTGTAGTCCCAGCTACTCTGGAGGCTGAGGCAAAAGGAACACTTGAACCCAAGACTTCGAGGCTGCAGTGAACTATGATTGCACCATTGTGCTCCAGCCTGTGTGGCAGAGTGAGACCCTATCTCTAAAAAAAAAAAATTAAATAAATAAATACAAATTAATAAATTAATTAAAAGCATTCTATGTGATTCTGAGCAGGTGAGCAGGTGTCCTCAGAGCACACATTAACAAGGAGGGCTTTGGTTCAAAGGGAAGAAAGAAAAAACTACCTTTCCTAGGATGTTAGGCAAAGGGAAATACAGAAAATTGTGTATACTTGAAAAGTTAAAGCTGTAATATTTTCCTTCACCTCTTTCTCCACCTAGCAAACTCCTGCCTATTCTTTGAGGCCCAGTTCAAATATTATGTCCTCTGTGAAGTTCTTTAGACAGTCTTCATCAGTTATTGCACCATCCACTGAGCTGCAAGTTTCTGGAGACAGCATACCTTGGTTATATTTAATTTATCTCTGTCTGCCCAGTCTCTACTACAGCGCCTGGCACCAGGCATATTCAATATCTTTGATGGTGAGAGTGTTTTATTTTATACCTTTTTTCCCTGTTACAATTCATTCCAGAAGACTCCAGATTTCAAGAAAGGGTCATAGATTCTGATTCTACATTGCCTAAGATTATATTCTGGAGCAACACCTGAGATGAGCAGGAATTGCTCTTGAGCTATGGAAAGGTAACATTCTCACCCCTACCTGCCTTGGTTTCCATCCCCTCATACTAGGAAGCAGTGGCTGCACATGGAGCACTGGGCTGGATTTCCTCCCTTTTTAACCTTTAGCTGAATGCCATTAAGCAGGGAACATCCTGAAAAATCATAAGTGACTGGCAGCCTTGCAATGTACCTCTTTTTCCCTTACATGGGCAAAGCTGAAGTTGGCAATCTGTAAGAGTATAAGAAGCTGTAACCTATAAGAGTAACTCATCTCCTAATCCAAGGGTCCTTTTCCTTAGGTTCAAGGGCCAAGGGATACTCAAAGTGCAGGAAACTTCTAGGTACTACTGTTTCCATGAAATGGAAAAGCCACTGAGAGCTTAAATCAAATGCCAAAGGCTGTTACCTAATCTCTTTGATCTGAGTTATTTAATATGCAAGAAATGTGACTGTGTGCCTTATTAATAAAATAAAGAAAAGAAAATGAAGACAAGAGAAGGGAAAAGAAGGGAAGGGAATGGAGAGAAAGGCATGAAAAGGAAGGCAAGGAAGGGTAAAGGGAGAGAGGAGCTTATTGTCTTGTTTGTCTTCAGCATTAAGTGTTGGGGAGAAAGTATGTTGTCCTTTCCCAGCCTTTCTCCCCACAGGTAAAAGAGGAATAAAGGAAGAAAATTTACATTTCAATTCTATCTCCAGTGATTTGACAAGGATTAAGCTAGATGAATCACCATTTGCAAAGAAAGCAGCCTAAATAAATAAAAACTCCTGGGATGCAGACAAATACACATTAGGAACTGGACCCCTTCTTCCAATGGGCAGTAAACCCAGCACTGAAATTCAAGTGAAAATTCTGAAACTGACCTTTCAGAATCCTTCTGAATGGTTGTCCCCCTTGCCTTCTTTTTCTCCTTACAAAATGAAATTTAGAAGGGTTTCATGAAAAAAAACTGAAGACAATTTGTTATATTGCAAATATACAAAGGAGATTAAAGGTTTGTTTGAATGAGTGGCTTTTCAACCTGTGCATACTTATAGATGTACACGGACACATACTTACTCAGAGAAAAAGCATACTCCTTAAAATTTCCTGAGTTGTATATTCAGAGAGTTTTTTTCAAACTTCTCATGCAAGACATAAATGTATAAAAGCTAAAATATGGACAGTGTAAAATAAACATAGCCAAGCATGTATATTTCATTGAGTTAGACTGTTGTAGCTTCAAACCAAGGCTTAAAAATTTTGTGATCTTCTTAGGAATAAGACAATCACACATGAAACAAGAGTGCAATAAACTCAGTAGAATTCAGAACTTAATTGTGTTCTACAAGCTCCAGAGAAGGGAGGTCAATAAGGGCTAAAATTTCTCCTTTCAATATCTCAGAAGCTACACAGATATTTCTCCCAAATGGGTTGACCTTACTAGACTTAAGCTGATTTACAAGAATAGATAGGATTTTTATAGCAAGAATGGAGCAAAAAGGACATTCTGGGCAAGGGGAGTAGCTAGAGCAAAAGAAAAAGGGAGCCAGAAATCAGCCTGCTGTCTACCTAATACATCCCTGAGAATGTCCTGAACAAATGTGGAAGAAAAGAAAGGGAGAAGCAGAGTGGAGATTGGCAATGAAGGACCAACTGTCAGAAACTATCTGTAAAATGGTAGGCTAAAAAAATAAAAGAAAAAGAAATGATAGGTAGGAGGAGATATGAGTTTGAGAACTATGAGTGGATATTGTATTTTCTCCCTGCCTGCCATTTTACAGAAGTAAACTAAGGCCCACAGAGATGAGAGACTCTCTATGCAAGACATGGTCTTCAGGCTAGCCCACCATGTTCCCACTATCTGTCTCTGTCTCTTCCCAATGGGTGGTACTCCTCCCGAAGTTTCACCTTTCCTAACATCAAAATTTAGTTTGAGATTTCAGAGATTTGACATCCCTCAAATGTAAATTGCTATCTTCTGAATATTCCTTCTGAAGGTCTCTGAACTTAAAAGCAAGAAGATAAATTTCGGAATTTATTTTTCTTTTTTGATGCTGTTCATATTTTTGTGTTAATCTGCAAAGTTAAGGCCACATGGAGAGCAGCTAACTTGATAACTAAATCTCAAAAAAAAAGTTTGATATTGTTGTCATCTGAAAATTCCTATCTGTATAATGACTGGAGGGCAAGCCCTAAACATGGCAGTAGTAGGTCTGTTTCCCAGCTCCAGAATGTTCTAAATGTCTGACTTTGGGTAACTTGTTTCATCTCTATAAAATTCAGTTCCTCCATTTGTAAAATTAGTTTGATAAAATCACCCACCTCCTGGGGATGTTGTGAAGACCAAAGAAGACAAGGCATTTAAAGTACTTAGTAAAAGGTCTAATACATATCAAGTTTTCCATAAATGTTAGCTATTATTAGCTATAATACCATCAAATAAATGTTACCTATTATTAACGATATCTTCAAATACATGACACTCTAAATGAAAATTTGAAAGTTAAACCCTAGAATAGCACAGTCTGTACTGATTTGTATGTCTCATATGAAATTCACTTAGCAACTGACTTTGCTTTCTAGTTAACACATAAAGTTTATTTTTATATTAACGAATAGACAGACTGAACACATGCTCAGGCTCAGCAAAGCAGGAATCCTCATAAATGACATGTCATTTATTCAAAGAATGTATTCAGAATTTTGCAATCAAAATGTTTAGAACTAAGATATCTTAATTTCAACATACAATAAAGCTCTGTTTTACAGTTTATTATTGTTTTCATGTGTGTTTCTTTATGGCAGATAATAATTGCGGAGTTTAGAGGCTCTAAGGATCTTGGGCTGGCCATAGGTGGAGGTTCTAAGGATCTTAGGTTGGCCAGAGGGTGGAATGGCCTAGGGGTGAACCCCAGGGGTAATATGAAGTCATTGAAAATGTATACAAATCTTGGATTTTTGAAAATAGTTTTGGGAAAAGGTCTACAGATTCTCAAAGGAGTCCATGGCAATAAAAGCTTAAAATATCTATTGAACAATATTAATAAGAGAATGATCTGATTAACATGGTACACATATATAATAAACTTATCATTAGTAGTTCTTATAGTTGGGTAGATCTATATAGATATATTGAGCAAAAGTCTATGATATATTAAGTGATAAAAGCAAGTTACAAAATTTATTTTTTAGAGTTGTAGAATCATGTTTATGGTACATATTTTTATACCTACGAAATACCAGTATTTCTAAGCAGACAGATCATTTCTCAATTATAAGCTGGTTTCCCCCAACATTTTAATGTTTATGAAATCAGAATTTACCTTATAATCAAAATATGCATCCAGTAAAATGTTTCTTTGTTCTCTCTTCAAAAAACTCTTAGTGATATATAAGTCTTGTAATTGAGGGTGAGTTCAAATAAAAAAGATATGTACACATGTCAGCAAACGTCAATTTTGTGACTTAAAAAAAAATAAAACACCAGAGTTGGTAAGTTTTAAGCCCCCTTTTTCAATTCCATGTTATATTCAAATAAATTCAGTCTCAGGAATGTGTATCTACCTATAGAAATTCATTATTTGCATATATTTACATGTCACTCGGTATAATTAAATGCTAGTTCCTTAAACCTAGGAAAGCTCTTTATTGTTAAAATAGCACTAACAAGATATGTGGGAAGTAGAGAGCCTTCTGTCACCTCTAAAATATCTTCACATGGACAGGAATACATGATAATATGTACATTATTATAGAGTTCTTATAATATGTGAGGAACTGGCCTAAGCACTTTATATACATTATCTTAACTTTTACAATAATGACATAAAATAAATTCAGTATATTAAGCTCAATTTATAAGTAAAAATAATGAGGCTTGAAGATTAAAAATTAGTCTGAGTCTATAGCTGGTTTAAAGCAGTGGTAGGAATCTGACCCATCTCTGCCACCTCAGAGTTCATCTTTAACCACTGTACTGCTTCTCTTTCACTTCTTCGAGCTCCACTCCCTTGATCAGAGAAATAGTATAAATGTACCTGGAACTTCGTGTCTATGTTCACCTGTGATTAGCCAGAGTATTCCCCAGACAGAAGAATGAGCAGTAACACAAAGGAGACCCGTATAAGGCATTTATTGTAAGGTCTCTCAAAAGGAAATGTGCTCATGAGGCCCCACTTCCCCCAGAATGCACCAGTGTCTGGGTAGGGCCCCTTGGGAGCAACACTATTTCCAAGGGTTCCTACAAGTTTGGCAGCAGCAGGTGGCAAACGTTAGCCCTGGTCTGCAACTAATTAAGATTTTGTCAGGTCTGTTCCTATTTAGATTACCAAGGTCTGTGCAGCCTAAAAGTCATGTTACCTTCTTAGAAGCTGAGTGGAATGAACAAAATCAAATTAAATTTGATTTACCAGTTGATTCAGTATTTATAAGCAGACGGCTTGTTGCCTTCAGAAGTGAGTGTTGGTATCAGCAGAGCTGAAGATATTCAGAGATTAAAAATAAATGGCTGAAAAATGAGTCTCAAAACCCGTTAGTGCCAACTCAGATCATTTGTTTTCATAACTCATCTCAATGTTCTGACTTCACATGTTAAAATAATTCAAAACTAACTTTGCACCACCTTTTGATCTGAAGTCATAACAAGTGGCTGCCACTGAAGCACGTGAAAAATAAAATGTCTCCATTTCTTCAGGAACAGGGCACAACCAAATTGCTCCATCGTAAATTTTAACATCCACAATTCGGTGCTCTGTAGGGACTGTGTTCAATTTGCTAGATTCTGCAACCAGAGAAGAAACAGTTCCAGGGCAGAAAAGCTGGAATGAAAGCCTTTTCGAAGTAGCACCAGTTTCAGGGGAGAGAACAAGAGAGAGAGTAGTGTGTCACCAGTGTTTGGGGTGGGAGGAGTATTAGCTGAGACCATTTATTCCCTAGTATTCATTCAGTTATCATTCTCCACCAGTACATCCCCACTTCGTATTCAATATGAACCTCACAGTGTCCTATCACCTGCGGTTTCTTCATGTCCGCCCTTATTCCCTTCTATTATCCTTGGTACCGGTCCCCAAGCCTAGAGAATCAACAGTCCTAGTTTGTTTGCCATTGATATTATTGCAATCCTAAGAAGAGGACATTATCATATTATGCCTCTGCTTCATTTTCTTTATTTTTAATTGACAAATAAAAATAGCATATAGTGATGTATACAACATGATGTTATGATAGATGTATACATTGTGAGATAGCTAAATCAAGCTATTTAACACATGCATGAACACATATACATATTTTTTGATAAGAATAGTTAATATCTACTCTCTTAGCAATTTCTATATACAATATGTTGTGATTAACAGAAGTAACCCTGATGTACAGTACATCTCTTGAACTTATTTCTACTATCTCACTGAAATTTTGTAACTTTTGACCAACATCTTTCCAGATCCCCACCCCACAGCCTCTGATAACCACCATTGTACTCTCTGTTTCTGAGTTTGACTTTTTCATACTCCACATATGAGTGAGATCCTGCAGTTTTTGTCTTTATGAGTCTGGTTTACTTAACACAATGCCCTCCAGCTTCATACATGTTGCAAATGACAGGATTTCTTTCTTATTAAGGCTAATAGTATTCCATTGTGTATATACAGTATAATACATTTTCTTTCTTTATTCATTGATGGATACCTAAGTTGGTTTTATATGTTGGCTATTGTGAGTAGTGCTACAATAAACATGGGAATGCAGATATCTCTTCCACTTACTGATTTCATGTCCTTTGGATATATATTAAGCAGAAGTGAGATTGCTGGGTCACATGGTAGTTCTATTTTTAATACTTTAAGGAACCTCCATACTCTTTTCCATAATAGCTGTACTAACTTACATTTTCATGAACAGTGTGCAAGAGTTTCCTTTTCCCCACATCCTCACCAACACTTATCTTGTCTTTTTGATAATAGCCATTCTCACAGATACGATGTGACATTGCATTGTGGTTTTAATTGGCATTTTCCTGATGGCTAGTGATGTCATATGTTCTTGCTTTAAAACAGTGGCTGGCTCCTTATTACCTACAGAATCAAGTTCAAATCTGTTAGCACCTTCACAAGATGATCAAGACACATTCGTAGAATGAATAAAAAAGGGAAAGATGAAGCAGAGACAGGGAACAAAAGACAAAGATCAGAGTTCTTCTCCATAAAACATTTCAAAGGGAAGTAATATGTATTTCTGATTATAAGCATTCTCATCTGTTATTTACCAGATACATACATCCACCTGAACAGCTCATTTTTAAAGCACATTTTATTTCAGTGGTGTTCAGACCTAGATTTTGAGTTAAAATGCAATTTTCTTGCTTCTTACAAATTAATGTGTTTTTACATACCTGGATTTGGGGTTAATGGAATTCAGCATGGAAAATTTATACAAGCTGCATGACAATTCTCTAGTTAAAAAAAAAAAATCTGAGAGTCTCACCACAAAATATCCACATGTGATAGAGAAGATCAATAATAATCACTGTCTGTGGAAATACCAGAAGAGTAAAGACAGAGAGAGAGAGAGAGAAAAGAAACCACCAATGCAGGGTTACCTTAAAAGAGAACTATTATAATCTCATTAAAATATCAATTGCCTGACGCTGCAAAAAAATGTTTTCTTTTCTGGACATACACAGAATGGTGCAGAACTCAGTAACAAGATGCTAACAGCCCAAACTAAAATGTCTATCATTAATTCTATAAGTAATGAAGTATCTATCATTAAGGGTCTTCATTTGCTATAGATTCATTGCAGCAAAGAGGGGAAATATGGGATTAAAAACTCTGCTATTTACCAAGGAATTTGAGGAAAGTCACTAATGTATAATTCAGACTTCTTTTCTGTAAAAAAATTAACGTATCAGGATGCTTTATAATTTAATATTGAAATTATTTTATAATATATGTCTCTGTCCTATGCCTTCACTGTTCCATTCACAAGAATGAGATAATATTTATTTTTCTTCTTATAAGAAAAATAACCAGGCACTGTGTTTGCAGTTCTGGACTCTCTGCCCTGCAAAGTAATTAATTTTTTTTAGGTGGCTTGAAACCTAAAACAGGCATTATACGAGAATGTAGGGTAACTAGAGCACTGAAGCTTAAAGAAAACCTCCACTCAGGGCTTTGTTAATGCTAGTATTTAAAAACTAAAATACCTACAGGGGCCATAACATAGATGTGTGAATTATTCTGGATAATTCTGTAGCGAGCCTGTGGCCCAAACTGGGGAGTCCAATCTCTGTCTTAAAGGATTCAAGTTCAAATATTTACCATAACCTACTTAATAAAATGTGCAGAATTTGGCATTTTGCTGCCTGTTTGGAGTGCGTTCAGTCTCATCAAGAGGATAAAGCTGCCTGCGCTACAGGAAGGGATTGGCAGCTGTGTGGTTTTGAGGTTAGAGAAGGTCAAGGTGCTAATCATGTAGGAGATAGTCTGGGGGTCCAAGATTGGGGTTTTAGGATTCCATGGTCACAGAGAGCAGGACTTCAGTTGAGTCTGATACAGTGTGATGGGGAAAGGTAGTGGCTCCAGTGGGGTTGGCAGCATGGGATCCTTGGGCCAGGTGATAGGATCCCAGGGCAGTGCCTGACAGATGGGAAAGGCCCAGCTCTCCGCATGGCAGACAAACAGTGGGACCAGCAGAGACTGAAGACCAGGCCGCTCTCCATCTTCTGGGCTAAGTCTGGAGGTAAGTATAGGATACAAAGAGGTGAGAAGATTCATAAAATTGCCTGATATTGGACATCTTTGCCAATCTTAGTGAATGAGAGCTTACGCTGGATTTAGTTCAATTCAGAAAAAAAGAAATGATTGTGACATTCCTACACTGTATAGTATCTATAACTTTTTCAGGAACGATAAAAATCATAGCTGCCATTTGTCAACTACTTGTGTATTTCACAAATATTACTACATTTAAAATTGAAAAATTCTACCTGCTAAATGCCATTACTGGGGCACAGAGAGATGAGCTTGCCCAAGGTCATGTAGCTGGCAAAGGGGTAGAGTCAGACTTCAAATCCAGGGGGTCAGAATTACAGAGGTCACACATGTAAAGCATGCAAAGCACCATCTCTTGGGCTTAAAGGACAGTGCTTTCCTCCCAAGATGGTTTTGAGTTTCAATGTTTATGAAAGAATTAGGAGAGATGTATAAAAATGTTCATTTATTTTATTCTTAAGGTCTGCAATCTGAGGCCCAACAGCCCAGACTAATGTGATCCTAAACCCTCTTCCTGTGAACCAGAGGTTCCTGATGTGGAGAAGAAAGAGCAGTCACAGCCCAGCTTTGAAAGCAAAAAACTGAGAAGCCCTCACCTCCACAGACCTATTTTTGCCTTTCCCACAGGATTTCTTTAGCCCCCTGAACCTACTCTCTTCCAAATTCTGGAAACTGCATTTACAATAGGAGATAGTGGGGATGGTAGGTATTAGTCAAGATCACTGCAGCAAGGGTCAGCCTTCTCTAAACAGGATGGTGAACTAGAATAAACAAACACAAGTCAATATTTCTTAAGCTCAAGGAGTCTATAAAAAATATATTTTGATACCCTAGAATCCTCTAGGAGAATTTTTTTGGCGTCTTAATTTCAGTTAAAATTTTTGAAAATAACAAATCATGTTCTTAATTATTCAGAATACAACATCTTTGTAACTGACTCTGGCCATAGGAGTGAGCACAGAAAAATGAGAAGCTACAGGGCTTCTCAAACAGGGAAAAGAAACAATTTATTTGAGTTCCTCAAGTTCTCAAACTTGAAAGGCAGTTCAATTACTGACCCGCTCAATAGGCTGAAGTAACACAATGAGAATGATAGGTAGAGTATTTTGGAAAAGCATTGAATTCAAAGTCAGACATCGTGGCTGGGCTATTTACCAGCTGGTGACTTAAAGCAAAGCACTGCATCTCCCTAGGCGTCATTTTTATTTCCTATCTATAAAAATTGGGACGATGATGGTGATGATAATTATGATAGAGATAATAATAATAAGGCCAGTCATATCTCAAATATCAAATGTTGTCTTGTATTTCAAGTGCTTTGTGGTGCTGTAGACAGATAACACTAGAAACAGAAACACATATATGCCTTGTGGGAGATGCTGAAGGGAGAAAAGTCTGCAAACTGGTGAGCAGAACAAATGAGAGGACACAAATTGGGTGAAGGAGGTAAAAAGATAGGAAAGCTACAGGCACTGGAATGTGGATAAAGAAAAGAGTCAAAGAGTGGAAGTAAGTTATATCCCCAGAGAAATGAGAAAAGGTTTACATGCAGAAACTAGGTTAGGCAGCAAACAGCTACTGTGCTGCCTGTGTATACCTAGGGTATGAGAAACTAAAAGAATGCGGCTGGAGGAACCAGGACATGAGGTCAGCTACTGCACCAGCTGCTGTGCAGAGAAGAGATGGCAGCTCACCTGGGGCAGATCTCAGCAGGGTCGTTTTGGTCACTCTTGAGCCTAATGCATGCTCCCAGGCAGAAGAGTTCCCCCTAGATGAGAAAGTTTGCCATCCCAAAGTAGAAGCCTCCAGCCTTGATGTGGGCCTAGAAAGGAACAGCTGTCAGCGCATTCAGTGCACTTCCGAGAAACCCCAGGCTCAGCCTTTTCACTTGCTGTTTCCTCTGCCTACAATCCTCTTCCTTCAGCTTCTCATGAGTCTGGCTTCTTCTCATGTAGAAGCTGTCCTGACACTCCTCCCTGAAACCAACCTCCTCTACCTCTTGTCCCCCAGGCTACAGTGTGATGGTGCGATCTCGGCTCACTGCAACCTCCCCAGTTCAAGTGATTCTCCTGCTTCAGCCTCCCAAGTAGCTGGGATTGCAGGTGCTTGCCACCACATCTGGCTAATTTTTGTATTTTTAGTAGAGACGAAGTTTCACCATGTTGGCCAGGCTGGTCTCGAAATCCTGACCTCAGGTGATCCTCCTGACTCAGCTTCCCAAAGTGCTGGGATTACAGGCATGAGCCACTGTGCCTGGCCGGTTTTGCATTTACTTCTTTAAAGTCAGCCTCTCCTACCAAACTGTGTTGTCCAATAGAGTAGCCATTAGTCCCATGTGGCTATTTAAATTTAAATATATTGAAGTCTAATAATTCTATCCACTCTCCACAGCTTACGTGTTCAATGGCCACATGGGGCTAAAGGATACTACATTGAACAGTAAATCATTTCCTAATGTAATCTAATCACATCAGAACATTTCCATCATCAAAGAAACTTCTGCTGGAAGAATAAAACTAGACCCCTATGTATCACCATATACAAAAATAAAAGTCAAAATGATTAAAAACTTAAATCTAAGACCTCAAACTACGAAACTACTACAAAAAAAATTGTGGAAAATCTCCAGGACTTGGGTCTGGGCAAAGATTTCTTGAGTATAGAAACAAACATAGGAAACCAAAGCCAATATGGACAAATGGGATCACATCAAGTTAAAATGCTTCTGCCCAGCAAAGGATACAATCAACAAAGTGAAGAGACAACCCAAATAATGGGAGAAAATATCTGCAAACTACCTACCTGACAAGAGATTAAGAGCCAGAATGTGTAAGGAGCTCAAATAACTCTATAGGGAAAAGTCTAATAATCCAACAAAAAATGGTCAAAAGATATGAATAGACATTTCTCAAAAGAAGATATACAAATGGCAGACATATGAAAAGGTGCTCAACATCACTGATCATCAGAGAAATGCAAATCAAAACTGCAATGAGATATTATCTCATTCAAGTTAAAATGGCTTATATTCAAAAGATAGGCAATAACAAATGCTGGCGAGGATGTGGAGAAAACAGAATCTTCGGTATACACTGTTGGCGGGAATGTAAATGAGCACAACCACTTTGGAGAATAGTTTGGAGGCTCCTGAAAAAACTAAAAACTGAGATATCATATGATTCAGCAATCTTACTGCTGGGTATACACACAAAAGAAAGGAAATCAGTATATCAAAGAGATATCTGCACTCCTATGTTTGTTGCAGCACTGCTTTCAATACCTAAGGTTTGAAAGCAATCTAAGTGTCCATCAACAGGGGAATGGATAAAGGAAATGTAGTACATATACACAATGGAATACTATCCAACCGTAAAAAGAATGAGATCTAGTCTTTTGCAGCAACATGGATGGAACTGGAGAGCATTATGTTAAGTGAAATAAGCCAGGCACAGAAAGGCAAATGCTGAATGTTCCCACTTATTTGTGGGATCTAAAAATCAAAACAATTGAACTCATGGACACAGAGAGTAGAAGAATAGTTTCCAGAGACTAGGAAGGGTAATGAGGGACTTGGGGGGAGGTGGAGGTAGTTAATAGCTACAAAAAAAAATAGAAAGAATGAATAAGACCTACTATTTGATAGCATAATAGGGTTACTATAGTCAATAATAACTTAATTATTCATTTTTAAATAACTTAAAGAGTATAATCAGATTGTAACTCACAAGAGAAATGCTTGAGGGGATGGTTACCCCATTCCCCATGATGTACTTATTTCACATTGCATGCCTGTATCAAAGCATCTCATGTACCCCATAAATAGATACACCTACTATATACCCACAAAAATAAAATCTGAATTTTTTTTAACGTCTGTGGGACAGCACTAATCTAGAATTTAAGTTCCCTAACAGCAGGACTCTTACCTATCTTGTTCACTGCTGTATTCCCATTCTCTAAGAGAGCGCATGGCATACATAAGTACTCGGTAAATATCTTCTGAAGGAATGGATAAGAGGAAGAAAAACCCAAAAGGTTTACACTCATCCTGGATAAGAATAAAAGATAAATAATGTGGTTGAGAAAAACAAACTTACAGGCTGAAATTACCCAGGAATTCTCAATATCTAATATGTAGGCAGCCTATAAACTTGTGTGACACGCATGTTATATTGCATTTTCTGCTAACTAAACTTTTTAACATAATTAAACAGTCCTATATTTCAGATATTCACAGGAAATCTCTGAAAATAAGGTGAAAGTAATAATGTACTACTGAAAAACTTCCATGAAATGGCTTACATACAAGACTGAAACTAACTCACTGATCCTACTGTTACACAAATGTGCACTATTTATTAATGGGTGACAAAGAACGAGAAAGTAACATTTCTATTTCCTATGGGGCTAAGCATATTCAATTTGTTCATTTAATAAATAAATGAGCATCTGATACTGGAAATTGAAAGTGCCTTGATCCCCCAAATCCAAACTCTATGTTCTGCTATGGCTGATAAAACATGAGCCAGGGTTGCTGAGTTCCTCTCTTGTAATGCATTGAATCAACCAGTTGGGAATTGGTGAACTCGTGCAAATGGTTCTACTTTTTAAAATCAAAAACCAACAATGAACACTCTATTGAAGGTTGTTTTTGTTTACAATAAAATTAATCCACTTTGTCTAACATAGAAACTTGTTCATTGCAGATGTTCAGATCTTTACTGAGAAAATATTGTGAATCTGAGGGTTTTTACTAAGCCTTCAGATTCACAACAGAGAGGGCTCCATGGGATGAGCTAAGGTCAGGCATGAGGAGAGCACCTTTTTAGATTCATTGCCTAATATCCATGAGAAATTCCCCGCATGTATATGTCTGATGTGGAAAACACTGTTTCTCCCCAAGTGAGCAAGGTGGGATGACATCCTGTGATCCTTCTACCACCCCATGCAGAAGGAAAAAAGGGTGCTGCCTGCTCCTGTCAGTCATTCACAGAAGCCGTTTAGTCATGTTGTTAGAGAAATTTGGTGTCTTAGGCAGCTCAGGCTGCTGTAACAAAATACCATACATTGTGTAGCTAAACAACAAAAATTATAACTCAGTTTTGGAAGGCTGGGAAGTCCAAGATCAAAGTGCCAAAGTGCCACCAGTTTCAGTTTTTTTTGTTTTTTGTTTTTTGTTTGCTTTTTTTGAGATAGAGTTTTGCTCTTGTTGCCCAGGCTGGAGTGCAATGCCACAATCTCGGCTCACGGCAACCTCTACCTCCTGGGTTCAAGCGATTCTCCTGCTTCACCTAGTAGCTGGAATTACAGGCGCCCACCACCATGCCTGGCTAATTTTTGTATTTTTAGTAGAGACGGGGTTTCACCATGTTGGTCAGGCTGGTCTCGAACTCTTGACCTCAGGTGATCCATCTGCCTCGGCCTCCCAAAGTGCTGGGATTACAGGCATGAGCCACTGCGCCTGGCACAGATTCAATTCTTTAATGGGGGCTCTCTTCCTGGTTTGCAGAGAGCCACCTTTTCACTGTGTCCTCACAGGGTGGAGAGAGAAGTTCTGGTGTCTTTTCTAATAAGGGCACTAATCCCACCCTTATGACACTGTCTAAACCTAATTATCCCCCAGACGCCCTACCTCCTAATACTATCATATTAGGAGTTAAGACTTCAACATATGAAATTCAGGGAGACACAAATGCCTCTCCCATAACACTTGGACACACTCAGACACTGCTTTATCACCAGAACTGTCTCATCCAGCTCCCATGGCTTTCCAAAAGCTCACCCTCTCCAACTCTGCCTCTCAGATCATGATTATTATTATTATTATTATTATTATTATTATTATTATTTTTTTGAGATGGAGTCTCGCTTTGTCGCTCAGGCTGGAGTGCAGTGATGCAATCTAAGCTCACTGCAAGCTACGCCTCCCGGGTTCACGTCATTCTGCTGCCTCAGCCTCCCAAATAGCTGGGACTACAGGCACTTGCCACCGCGCCCGGCTAATTTTTTGTATTTTTAGTAGAGACGGGGTTTCACTGTGGTCTCGATCTCCTGACCTCATGATCCACCCGTCTTGGCCTCCCACAGTGCTGGGATTACAGGCGTGAGCCACCGCGCTCAGCCTCAGATCATGATTTTTAAGCATGACCACAGGATCTTACCTGCCCCCTGCTTCAAAATATCTGATCACTGGATAGAATGGAATGGATGAGATTTACCCACAGGCCCCGTCCCTTTCCCCCTCATTTAATCTTTGGTGTTGCCCTTCTTGTCCATAGTTGATTCTGTTTGGAGTTTTAAAGGGCAGCAGTGACAAGCACTATATTACTCACTATTGAGAGAGGGGCAAGTATCGAGCAGCAGCCTCCAGGAGATGTCCATCGCAGCCTGGTCCTGGATCATAAATGTATTTTAATTAAATGTATTTGCCTTTCTGTGTATTTTATTGTAGCCCTAGCACTTAGCAAAGTATTTGATATAGACATTCATACGACAAATATTTGTGGAAGGAAAGAAAAGAGGAAGGAGGGAAAGAAGGAGAGGAAGGAAAGCAGGCATGAGTGCATCCCAACTCTGGGAATTTTAGCTAAAATATCCTGTATTTATTCAATTCCTTGAGGCACTAGACCACACCTAACAAGATCATGTATTTATTGAGTACATTTCTAGTACCATGTCAGGCATTATGGAGAAAGAATAACATAGAGAAGTAAAATCACTTAGCAGAGCACTTGGTACACTGTGTGTTCCATAAACATTGAGACATTGAGTTCATAAATGAAAGCTTGGGCAAGGGCAAGAGTAGAAGGGGAGAGAGAGAAAGAAAGAAAACTCAATGCATTTGAGGACGTGGGGAAAAAAGGAGAGAGGGCAGTGATTGAATAATACTTGTACAAAGAGATAGTAAAGCTAGTGTCAGAAACTGCTGAGAGTAGTGATTTTGGAGACAGGCAATCCTGTGTTCAAATGTAGCTTCGGCACTTTCTAGCTATGGAATGTCTCTAAGCTTCAGTTTGCTTATTTGTAAAATGAGAATAAAATTGGCACTTGCTTTTAGCCTTATTGAGAAGATTGAATGAGGTAATGCACAGAATACACTAGGCAGGGTACCTGGTACAGAATAAGGGCTTGATAAATAATAGGTGATGATGCTGCTGATCAAACGTGATGCTAATCTAGGTAATTCAAACAGTTGTCCCGTGGATGTGTCAAAGCATTTCTCTGGAACAATTCTTGCCTCAAGTTTCAGGGGATGGATAAATTAAGATGGTTTCTCTTCAGTGCATTATAAAGCACAATGCTAACATCTTTTTTGTTAACTACTAGCAAATTTTTCTGTGCTTTCCAAATGCCCCTTTTCTCTGGTTCCAAAGGATCTAATAAAGGTGAGGAGAATCTGAATAACTGCAATGAATCTCTGAGAGTAACCCTTTGGCCTTTCACCATTATAGCTCAGCTTTGCCTTTTCAGCTCATTTTCCATCACTCCTATCCCTTAGCCATCCACTTCACTCCAAGTACATATCTTCATCCCATGTTCTCCATATGCCTGCATGTGCCCATAAAATAAGTTCATGTCATGCTATACCAACTGAGGTCTCTCATTAACCCTTAAATTTGTCACTTAAGGATCTGTTCAAACTCATCTGTTGTCTGAACCCACAGGAATTTTTTTTCTTTCATCAGGCAGTAACAGAAATTCCACTTCTCAAAGAATAATCACCCCTGACCTCCTTTTGATACAATTATTATAGAGTATTGAATGTCTACTATGATTCATATGCACTACATACATATGTCAACTTATTTAACTCTCCTATCAAGCCAGTAGGGCCTGGATGAGGCTCAGAAAGATCAAACGACTTCATCAAAGCTGCACAACCAGCCCACGGTGGAGACAGGATCTGATCCCAGGTCAACCAGTCTCCAAAATCCATGTTCTTTCCACTGTAGCATGCTATTATTTAATATGCATATTTATATTTTATCCCCCAAATCAATGCCTCTGGAGGACTCATTTTTTAAGAATATTTTTTCCCAGGACACAATAATTTATCATAGTCACTTGATGAAGAAGATCTTGATCAATGTTTATTGAGGCATCAAAAAGAACTATAGCAGCAGGGCTAGGTCTGGGAAACGATGGGGAAGAAAGTCCGAGTTTACTTTCTCATCTCTTCTCCACAGATTAAAAACTCAGTTCCATTGCCCTCTGACATTATACTCCTAAATAAAAATAGCTATGCTTTATTGTTTTTCCTTTTGGCCGGCATGGTTTTAAGCACTTTGCTTATATCAATTTTTTAAATATTCACAACAATCCTAAAGGGTGGATATTATCATTTTCCCCATTTCATATGTCACCCAAAGCTACACAGTAAGTGGCAAGCCAAGATCTGGACCTAGACACTCTGGCTCTAAAGGTCTTGCTCTCACCCACTCTTCTCCCTTGACTATGTATAGATAGATCAGGGCTACTCTCTCTAAAAAAATGGTAATTGAACAGAGAGCTGAATGATGATGAGAAGTAGGTCTTGTCGAGAGGCAAAGAACATTTCACAAAAGCAAATTATTACAGTCTGAAAATGTCTAATATTGCATATAAGTGGTTAATATCTACACCATTTAAAGAATTCATCAAATTTATGAGAAAAACCCACAGACACCAAATATATAAGACTATAAACAATGTATATCACATAAAAAGTAAATGTAACACTTACATCACATTAAGTATATTCTTGGAAAAATGTTTATGCTTCCTGCTAATCATAAAATTTCAAATTAAGAAAATTTTCTATAATACTTTACACCCAACAGATTAGTAGAACAAACAACGTGCACTAAAATCATAGCATACTACCGAGAAAATTCTTGTGAAATTGGCATGTTCACACCCCTAATGATATAAAAAGTTTGTACCACCTATTTTAGAAAACAACATGAAAATTATTATTAGGAACTATAAAATTTTTCATATCCTTTTCCCCCAATAATTCCACTCCACGCTATGTATCCTGGAGAAATCATTCTACAGCAAGCAATGCAAAAATGTTCATTATAACCTTAGTTATAATCATAAATATTTAAAATTAAAATGGCTTAAGTTAGACCATAAATAAGATGAATATGATACACCAACCCATTGCAATATTATGTAGTAGTTACTAGGACAGTAATTATAAAGACAAGTAAGAAACTTGGGAAAATATTTATGAACAGTATGTTAATATAGCAAAATATAACATTATATATATTTAAAAATATATATATATATATATGACTACAATTATGTATTAATATGAACACTGATACCCATCCACACAGACTTCTCTCTTGGATTTTATATAATTTTGAAGTACCGGGATCTCAGCAACCTTCCATGTAGTTTCATGCATATGAGAGGCATGTATGAGTATGTGTGGGTTTGTGTGTAGGTATAATGTGTGTATCAGAGTAAGCAGGTCAGTTTTCAAAGGGAAGGAGGAAGCGTATGGACGGAAGTGGATTCATAGGATGTGAATAAGCACTTTCTTTCTTGGAACTCTGGTAGAACAATTTGTCTTTTTCATCCAGAAATCATAGTAACAGGCTTACCAAGTGCCTACTGTTGAAACCTGGCAACTTCTTTCATTAAAAAAGGTGGGAAACACAGGGGATTTTAAAATAATATCCTGGATGTAAGCAAAGCATAGCGTTGATGACCACAGGCCATCCATCAGGCATGGGACCAGGGGCAAAGAGGTTTCTGAAGTATTTTCAAGCTGATAGGAGTAAAAGATGACATTAGAGGGAACCCACAGTGGCAGCTTGCTTACTAATTCACAGCATGCACATGCAGATGCTCTTCCTGGCTTCCGAATTGCCTCATTTGTGCACAGCCCGTTCCAGTCTTGGATTAGCAGACTTTGTGCACAATTGTGGACTGGAATTCAGGCTTGAACACATCTTCATGCTTTGTTCATTGCTTGTGCTGCTGTTACAGGCACCAGAGAGTAAGGTCAGAAGCTGTGTCTGGAACTTGCCCTATTGGCATCCCAGCTCCTTCAGCACTGGCAAAGGGGAAAATGAATTAGAACTTCTCAGAAACAGATTTTGTAGCAGCTCTGCTTTTCCAAGGGCCAGTGAACAAGACAGCCTGTCTGCCTGGCTTCTGTCAGTGGGAAAGTCATGTGGTCTCACAGGAAGGCCTTTTCAGCAAGATGGATGGCACTGGACATGGGGCATCTCCATTATGTGCCTCTGCTAGTCCTATCAAAAAGCACGAACAAACCCTGCCCAACAGAGGTACTGAAGCATTTTACCATTTTAACTTTTGCTTAATGAGGGATTTTCAGGTTCTTAAAATCAGCAGCTCCCATTTTCTAAGCTACATCTCCATTTTCTCAGCATGACTCTTCATGATCTGGCCCCTAATTGCCTCCTGATGCTCTTTTCCCACCTGCCTTCACCTTCCAACTCTATCTCGCACCTGCCATGGACTGTTCCTCTCCCAGTGCTTTGCTCACACTACATAGCCTTTTCTGTTTCTGTTTCATTATTGTTTTTTCTTTCTGAGAGTTTCTGCTTCATTTTTTATGATTCAGCTCAATTGTCACCTCCTGTGGAGCCTTCCCTGGACTCAGCACCTGTCCCCGACCCCACACCCAAACCGAAGTTCTAATAGAGCCCTTTACATGCTGTGTCATTGTAGTGTGTCTGTGTGTGTGTGTGTGTGTGTGTGTGTGTGTGTTTCACTAGAACCTGAGCTCCTTTAGGAAAAGGACAGCTTTACTCATTTTTCTACCCCTTGCATCTTTCTCATAGTAGACTTCCAATATATGGTCACTGAACAAACAATTAGAAGCCATTATCACATGTATAGTTCTCCAGTCCCCACTCAGTCCCACCTGTCAGCTGTCCTCCACCCATCCTGGCTATAAGCTATTTATTTTCTTTGGGTGTGGGTCACATTTTTCTAAAGAGTCTTTCTCTGTCTTCTTCTTATGCCCTCACTTTTAGCAGTATGCTGTACACAGTAGGTGCTTAATAAAGATCATTAATAGTAACATGTCTTCTAGTTAAGGTATGATGCTACATCATGGGAGTTAATTCTGGGTGAATACTTCGGAGAGTGTTGAAGACTCACTCACAATTGTTAAAGATTGACACCATGTACAATGCAGAAAAAGTAATTAAGAAAACAGATCTGGGTGGAGCATGGTGGCTCATTTCTGTAATCCCAGCACTTTGGAAGGTCAAGGCAGGGGGATCATTTGAGCTTGGGAGTTAGAGACTGGCCTGGGCAACACAGTGAGACCAGATCCCTACAAAAACTAAAAAAAATTAGCCAGGTGTGGTAGTACATGCTGGTAGTCCCAGTGACTAGGGAGGCTGAGGTGGGAGGATCGCTTAAGCCTAGGAGTTTGAAGGTGCAGTGAGCCAAGACTGCACCATTGCACTCCAACCTGGGTGACAGAGTGAGACCCTGTCTAAAAACAAAACAAAACAAACAAAAAAGAAAAAGGCAAGGCAAGGCTATGGAATGTAGCTGCCAGGTTCCTTTCATTACACTCATTTCATTACCATGTGAAATTTGGTAAGTTAGCTGGCCTTTCTAAAACTCAGTTTTCTGTCAAACAAGAATAATATTAATTTACATAGCATTTCCATGAAGATTAATTTAAATCGTGGAGACAAAGTGCATAACGTCATGCCTGGCACATAGCACACACTCAGCAATTGAAAGCTATTATTACTGTGAATGCCACCAGAAGGGCAACTTTTTGTAATAAGAATACTATAAAAATTGTTCACTGGCTTAGAATTGTATACATTTAGATTAGTATCATCATCCATTTGTGTCATTTAATCCTTAAGTCTACAAGATAGGTATTCTTCATAAAGAATAATTACCAGTCTTTCTCAGAAAAGGAAGCGGAAGTCAAGTGATTGGTCAAGATCACCCACCTTGAGTCCCAAAACCAAGGACTAATATATCTACCCCACCAGGACACCATCCTTTATGTGTCCAAGAATTTGAACTTCCAAGACACATCAGAGGAAGCTCCAAAGTGATTCTACCATGTCAACTCTGAGTGGAGATTTATAAATTCACTCCCATGTTGGCAAAACCCTTCATAACCACACTTCAAAGAACACGGAGTCTGTTGTATAAGCTGGTTCCCTTCAACCTCTGAGGGATTTCTTTTTATGTCAGTAGCTTTCTAAGGCAAATATACTCTGGTTTCAAGCTGAGTTGTATATTTAATAGTGATAAAAAGTATACAGCTTGGGAACCTTTAAGTCAAGAGTAAATTGTTGTTGGTTAACGGTAGGCCAAAATGTGATACTCCCTGAATTTTAGAGTAAGTTCCAGACACAAAGAAAAGATGGAGGGAAAAGAGGGAGCCAGATGTGGTAAACTGATGGCATTGATGGATCTAGTTCTTCATCTGTCTTGATTCTGGAATCAGCCATGTGACATGCTTTGGGCACTGAGACATTAGCAAGCATGATGTAAGCAGCAGCATGAAAATCACTTACATCTTAAGGCTTGCTTTCACTCTTGCTCCTCTGCCTTTGCCATGGACATGCCCAGACAAGAATGCTGGGGAATGAGACACATGAAACAGGGCTGAGTTGTCCCTCATTATCCCAGCCTGAACAATATTAGCCCAGCCAACATCTGGCTGACCCCCAAATACACAGAAAGACACACACAGAGAGCTACAGGACCACCTGCAGCTGACCACAAACAAACGAACTGAGTGAGCCCAGTCAACACCAGAATAACTACCTAGCCAAGCTACACACTCTCAGGCTACATAAAGGCTTATTATTTTTAGTCACTGAGATTCTGGGTGGATTCTTTTCAGCATTATTGTGGAAATACATAACTGATATACAAGGGGCCAAATGAGAATAACAGAAGAACAGCCACATTGTCAAAAACATATATTATTTTTCAAGAGCTTTCCACTGAGTGGAAGCTCCTTCTGCTCAATTGTTCAGTGATTACAATGCTATAGAATAGATTACTAAAATGTTCTTATACTAATAATCTCACCCTGGAAGTCCTAAAGCTCATAACGCAATTACTTTTTTAAATGTCATTGCTTAGCAAAAAAGTACAAGTAGCATTATAACATATTTACTGATGAGTTTTACAATAGTAAGATGATATGGTTTGGCTGTGTCCCCACTCAAATCTCATCTTGAACTGTAGCTCCCATAATTCCCACGAGTTGCGGGAGGGCCACGGTGAAAGGTAATTGAATCATGGTGGTGCGTCTTTCCCATGCTGTTTTCATGATAGTGAATAAATCTCATGAAATCTGATGGTTCCCCTGCACACATATTCTTGCCTGCTACCATGCAAAACATGTCTTTCTCCTCCTTTGCCTTCCGCCATGATTGTGAGGCTTTCCCAGCTATGTGGAACTGTGGGGCCATTAAACCTTTTGTTCTTTATAAATTACCCAGTCTCGGGTATGTCTTTATTAGCAGCGTGAGAACTAATACGTAAGATCAAATAGATATCTGGCTGTTTCTTTGAAGGATGCCAAGTGTTAGTATTTTTAGTGCCCCTCCCCAACCCCCAACTCCTTATGGGCATATTGGTTCTCTAGATAAAACTTCTTCAATTTCTTACTGAACTACTTGAAGTTCTAGGAGATATGCAGAGAACAGAAGTTCAGGGTCTTGTCAGCCAGTGTGTAGACTTTAAATTAATCCTTCTATTTCCAGTAAAGTATCTCAGCATTGCCCTCTGTTGGGCATGTTGTCCCTGGTTCAGTTATCTGAAGACAACCCTCTCTGCTACTGCCAGGTAGACAGAGTGGGTTGTTTGGCTGCACAAGGTGGGTGATTTATCAGGTAGCTAACTGCTCCCTATGCAGGCTTTCAGAGAATGCCTGTGTTTACATTCCTGTTCTCTTCCAATATATCCAGCAACCCGGAAACTCCAGGCCCCCTGCGCCTTGCCTGAGTCATAGACTCAGCCTCATTTTGCTGTCTTTCCCTTCTATTTAGGTTCAGCTTTCTCTTTTTTATCAAGTCAATCATTACTTGTGCATCTACTTTCTAACTTCCAAAATCATGTTGTTGTTTCTTATCCAATGTCATCTTGCAGACCATTCTCTTTGTTTTTATATTTTTATGACATTTTACTCCTCTTTTGTCATTTTAGAGGTGTTTGATAGGAATCAGAGGGGGAAAATAAAACCTGTTGCTTTAATCTGTTGTCTTTTGCCAACAGTCCCTATCCTTTACTTTTTAACATTCATGGGCTTTTTCTAAGAATTTCTGGCATCATTCTATAATATCAATGGTCAAGAGGGTCACAATTATGAATGCTCTAAGAATTATTATTTAACCCTAAATAGCATAAAGGAGCTTTCTTACTTCCTGGGTAGAAATCAGGGGTCAGTTCCAGTTTAGAAATAAGAGTTGAATTCAAGTGCACCAAAGCATTTTTATAGATAATCACATTCAGTGCATCCCTCTTCATTTTCCAGTAAGCTCTGAGACCTTCCCACTGCTCCTTAAAGATAGAGAGTCTTCCTAGGATATTGTTAGAATTCTCTCAGACTCTTAATAACATGATACTACCATTGGTGAGTGACAGTAACATTGTACCTTCAATTAAGAGATCTCAGAGTCTTCAAGTCTATAGGGAAATGGACAGACTCCCATTCCCCATCCATAACTATGCTTCACATCTAGGGTAACATATTGACAGCTGTCAACTCTCACTTACCTGCTCCTGGGTAATTACATACTCCCTGCTTTTCAACCTATGCTACTGTCTCTTGTGTGAATTAGATGATGACTTGAAGTCTTTTTGCATATTTAAGTAGCAATCCTCACATTGTTGAGAGCTAATAAAACCTAAGACCAATGCAATGAAATTCAGAGCTCAGGATACTTCTATGTGTTAGTGAAAGGGCCAGTCCTATAATGGTGCTGTGCCTTGAGGTCTGATTATCATACAAATTTGAGGAGTTCTTTCTAGCTTAAAGCAAAACACCATGCCCACAAGACCAGGCCCACTTCATATTCAGTGCCTCAAGTAACTGATGCAGTACCAGGAACTCTACAAGGACTCAGTAAACTTTTGGCAACCAAGGAATACTTTCTATGCTGCCTAAAGCAGAAACTCTTAGATGTAACTTCATGCTTTTGCTCTATTTTCCTTTCTTTCTGGAATGGCTTTTCTCTTTCTTTGCTTAGAAAAAGTTTATGGCTTTTTTTTTTTTTTTTTTTTTTTTTTTGAGACGGAGTCTCACTCTGTCACCCAGGCTGGAGTGCAGTGGCGCAGTCTTGGCTCACTGCAAGCTCCGCCTCCCAGGTTCACGGTTTATGGCTATTTTAAGACCCAAGTTCAGTTCCATCTACTAAGTCCAGTCCTCTCTAATTTTCCTCACTTTACATTCCTACATCACTTCATTTATTCCTTTGTTATTAAAGTCCCTCCAGTTTATTACTAAGTCATCTGTTTCTTTGCCTGTCTATCCCAGACCATGAGCCAGGGAGCAGAGCATAGGAAGAAAAAGATACAGAAAGATTAAAAACTGTGTGCTTCGGGATCACACCGGATCTTGAATGCAGTTCAAGTCTGCCATTTACCAGCCTACCTTGGATGTGAGCTTCAATTACCTTATCTGGAAAATAGGGATAATGAGATAACCATACCATAAGGAACTATTGGTAATCAATGTTCTAATATGTCTTAAGTTATTAACACATTGCTTGACATATCAGAAGCTAGCATCAGTAAATATTATCTAGTATTATTATTATTATTGTATTTAAGAAGTAGGAATTAAATGTTACTCATTTGTATATCTATTATAGCACAATGCCTGGTACAAAGAGAATGCTCGATAAATTTTAAACAAATAAATGAATGAATGAATGGGTAATACTGTAAGAGTCAGATTATTTTTATAATCCCAGTAAATAAAGCCTTAGATATCTTTTTTTTTTTTTGACAGAGTTTCACTCTTGTTGCCAGGCTGGAGTGCAGTGGTACGTTCTCAGCTCACTGCAACCTCTGCCTCCCAGGTTGAAGCAATTCTCCTGTCTCACTCTCCCCAGTAGCTGGGACTACAAGAGCACACCATCTTGCCTGGCTAATTTTTGTATTTTTAGTAGAGACAGGGTTTCACCATATTGGTCGGGCTGGTCTTGAACTCCTAACCTCAGGTGATCCACCCACCTCGGCCTCCCAAAGTGCTGGGATTACAGGCGTGAGCCACCACGCCTGGCCTAGATGTCTTTTTTTAAGTGATTGAACTATCCACATGGAATGTACATGTTATTTCAATAAGCTGAGTATCTTACAAATTGTGACTTTATTTTGCACTCTAGATACTCAGCCTACTTTAATGGACTTGGTGAATTTAGAATTGGAGCAACTATAGCTTTCCTGGTAATTTTTGAAGTCATGGAATGCAACACAAACGAGACATCAAAACCACCTATGAGAATTTCAACCTCTCATGACTCAATGTCTCTGCACTTCAAATACCTTCATGCCTAAAACAGAATGACTACAAATCACGCCTTCCTGATGTTCTTCCTAAGGTTAGTGGACTGAACATATGATATATGTGAAAGTATTTTGCAAACTTGTGGGAACTAGGCAACTACTTGTGTTTCTGTTTGTTTGATTGTTTATTTGTAGAAGCTTATTTCTTGGCACCACCTGAAAATTCCTATCCAACTTTACTAATATCCATATTCCTTCAAATATATTTAACAGATTGATTCAAGGCCACCAACAAAATCTGTTGCTGTTTTGGTACATAATAGAGCTTTGTGATTTCCTGTAGTAAAATCCAAGAGTCCAATAAAATGCTTTCATTGATTGCAGTGTCACTTTTAGATGCTGCAATGGCTCGGAACAAGAGTCATCTTTTAGCACTCTGCTGTGGGTTTACTTTTTATGGTCTTGGGATCCAGTGGGTAAATACAGCTTCTGCATTAACACTAACCTGAAGAGACAAACCTGTCAAGAGGACCATCTCCTCTTTATGCTTTTCCAACCCTGGGGCCATAAATCCTATCAGCCTGCAGAGATGAAGCATCCTAATGATTACAGTGGCACAGAGGTGTTCTTTGAGTGAACCAAGCGAATAAAAATTAAAGTTCAAAGTCACTGGATAATCTAAGACATTCATTACACCTGTGCTGAGCCAGTCAGGCCTGATCAGCCAAATAGGCGTCAGGCCAGTAAGTGTGCAGGAGAAAGTAAATACCTCTAAGATTCACCTTGTTTCCTCCCAAGGGTGTCAACACTGTGGGATGCAAACAATATTTCAAATAAGTTTGCCTTGAAAAGCACTAGAGGGCTTTAAAAAACTGCTCTGAGTCTCAAGCCTGGGATATACATGGGTGATCATATTTACAGTTCATTCAATAAAAAATTAAATACATATTTAAAATCACTATAGCAGCCAATCTGAACTAAGAACGATTGGCATCAATGAATCAGGCAACAAGAAATCAGATGCTGATTAAAAAAGAAAAAAAAAGAAAAAAGCTACAGCAAAGGTTTTCCCAGCCATAAGATGCAGGAAAATGAGAGCACTTTTTACAGTGGAGCAGGACAGAATGATTCCATAAAGCAGGTGGGCAAAACTCACAGTAGAACTCCAGCTATGAGTAGCACGGTGTAGCTGACAGCAGCTGGACACACCCTGGAGGCCCGTGATAGAGGGCCTTGATGCTCAGGCTAGAGAGTCTAGAGGCTAGGGAGTTTAGCGGCTTGATGTTCAGGCTAGAGAGTTTAGAGGTCCTTAGCAGCCACTGTTAGTTTACACATAGATGATGTAATGCACATGAAAAACAACAGGATCAAATTGGTTCAGCACTTAATTTGGCAGGAATACACACTCGCTGCTTGCAAAAAAAAAAAAGAGAGAGAATATTCACTTCCTGGTCCTATCCCACACACTCAAATCAACAGGCAGAACAATTGCTAGTCTCAGGGGAAGGCCTACTCTGAAAGAGAGGAGATACAGATTGATTCTGGAAAGATTTCTTCTTCCTCTTCCTGGGCCTCTAAATAAGATTAATGAGGAGATTTATGTAATTGCCTAGTGAATTCACAACCACATATGCACCTTTCCATGAAATGTCAAACTTGTCTGAGTATCATATTAATGTGTGACTTTAATATTGTCTCCAACATAACTCTGATGGTGTTAACACAGGCTAAAATATGAGCAGAACTTTTCATTCTTTATTTCTCCTTTCTAAAAATATTTATTGAGTACCGTGTTAGGTGCAGGGGGGATCCCGAGATAAAATCACTGCTCTACACTCAATTTTCTCACTTTCTAAGTGAGGAGAGAAAGTAAACCAACTTTTACACATAGTGTGATGTTGTTGGTGGGAGGCTAATTGATGAAACATTTTGTAGAGTTAATCTACCAATATTAAATAAACACAAGCCCTCAGACCCTGAAATCCCACTGTTTTGGATGTATCCTGAAGATACACTTGCAGACGTTCACCAGGGATTCTTCACTGCAGTGTTTATAAAATCAGAACGCTGCAAACAAGCAAAGTGTTCATAATTAGGAACTCAAATAATTATAAATTATAAAACATCCATAAAATGGAATTCTTAGATAGCTGTTTTTAAAAATGATGCAAGCCTGCAAGTGTTCATAGAAGTACATCCTACATACATTAAATAAAAAGCAGGATGAAAAATATTTCCAAAAATAAGATTTTTGTGGGTGATTTTTTAAATTCATGTATATATTTAGTCACATGTGCATCAGAAAATGCAAAATTTCTGTTTTATGGAAAGAAACACAAGAAACTGTTAACAGTGATTATCTGTAGAAAGGGAGACTGAGGTACATACATAAAAACATCAAATAAAATTAATTATTTCAAAATACTGTGTGGTAAGCATACACAGCTCTATATTGGATACCATGGAAACAGGAAGAAGGGTTCATGAATTCTAATGGGAAGAGATAGGCAAGATCAGGAAAACTATCCAAAAAAGGTAATAGTTGAAGAGAGAGCCAACATTAGACTTGGAGGAGCAATCAGGAAGGCACAAAGCTATTCCAGAAGATGCATTTTTGGAAATCAACTGAATCTTCAAATCTAGTAGGTATGTGTCACTCATAGCAAGGAGAAGGGCTTAATTAGAAATAATATCCAAATTCCATAGATCACTAGAACATAGGTTCTTAGCTGCAGGCCACTAATATTATGTAGCCTTAAAAAATACTATGTATTTCTGTCTGAGGAAATACTGTCATATATGCACCTAGAGGCAAAATCTTCACCATTGCCAACATTGCCACCAGAGCTTCCAGCAGTAAATAGTTTTGCTTCCACACAGATAAGTTCCAAATGGATCGTTTAATTCCCACACTCTATCCAATGCTAAATTTTCCTAAAAACTCTGCAATTTCCTCAGAATTTTTTCAGAATGCTCAATTACTGAATTTATACTCTAATTACTTCAAATATGTTGAAGGCTGGCCATAATGTTATAATATAGGGACAGGAAAGCTTTTAATTACAAATACAACATATCTGTTTTGAAGAGTCTTTCATTACTGAGGTTAAGAATTTTAAGAAGCACCTTGTTAAGGATAATTTATTTCCCAAAAGACAAAGAATTAGGTCCTAGAGGCAAATAAAAGGAACTGGACTTTTCTTTCTTTCTTTTTTTTCTTTTCTTTCTGTCTTTTTTTTTTTGTGAATTACAAACTGATCTTTGAACTAGGTGAAAATCCAACTCCCCATAAAAGCCTCGTTGCAGTCATTTTCAGTTAAGAAGAGAATAGTGGGAGGTATTGAAATGAGAAGAAATGATTAGTTATAAGGTCCAATCTGTTTTACATGTGACACAGTATTTATTTTGTTTCCATTTTAATACTTTAAATTGCACAGATTGAGTGGAATTTCATAAGGTAGATGGCAAAATATTTCAACTCATCATAAACTAGTATACTTAACGGAAAAGGTTACAAACATTTTTTTTTAAATTTATACTATCAATAGATCTATTTGTTCCTCGATGAGATAATTATTTTCTATTTTTCTCCTGCTAGTTTCAGGCATCCACTGATATTCCATATTTACTACTACCCTCTCAGTCAGTTTACTTCACGGACTTCATTGTCACAGACTTAGGCATCCACGTTAGAGATGGTGTTCTTGAAGGGATGCCTCCCGTGGTAACTCCTGGGGAAAAATAGTCACAGATTTGTTTCATTTTGATGTCTTCCCTTTAACAACTGCCAAATATTTTATAAAATATACTTGTTTTCATGGATGACCTGAGTTCTCTGAGAAAACAAGACATTTTACTACATAATTAAAATAATCACGTTAAAAATACCTTTTACTGAGTCCACTATTATTATCATTAATTATTACACTGTTTTATAAAAATGAAATGGAATACATATTAGCATATTTATATATTGCAGAGCCCCTACATGGAATCTTTTACCAATTGAACAGGGTTTATTGAATGCCTACTCTGTACCAAGCACTGTTCTAGACACTGAAGATTTGACAGTGCACAGGGGCAGTTCCCAAGTTCACAGTCAAGGCGTGAGGGGAAACAGGCAAGTCAAGAGGCAGTTAGGACACAGCATGATGAGGGCTTTGCTGGGGAAGGCACTGGTGCTCTAGAAGCTCGTGGTCAAGCTGCCTCTTCAGGATGTACTGCCAATGAATGCTTCCAGAGCACGTCATACCCAGGCTGAAACTTGAAAGAGAAGTATAAATAGCTAGGCTGAAAGGAGAAGAGAGAATAAGAAAAGAGGGAAGAAGTTTCCAGTCAAAGAAAATAATCTGTTCAAGGCCCAGAACTGGGAGAGCACACGACAGTAGGTTGAGTGTAAAATCTAAGGGGAGGGGGAGAGGGCAAGTGAGGAAGGAACAGAGGGTTCGTCAGGAGGTGGCAGCAGAGAGCATGAAAGGCCTTTGATTCCTGTTGAAGAATTAGACCATATCCTAGGGCAATGGGAAATCACTGCAAGACTCTAAGCAGCCTTGTGACATGATCAGATCTCCTATCAGACACAGGGAGGTTCTTCTAGAGCCAAACAGGCTAGAAAGGAGTCCATCAGAAATCTTGATAAGAGATAAGGGTAGCTTGAACTATTGTAGTGGCAGGTGGTGAAATGATTTGTGCATATGTGTGTCTGTGCATGTCTATTATAATAGCCATCATTTTTTGGTCCAAATAATCAGAGGGAAGAGATCTAACCTATAAAACTCTTTCATTGCCATCATGGATAGCACACAAAGACAGTGTCTTTTTTATCTTATTATAAGCTCCAGGATACATGTGTAGGACATGCAGATTTGTTGCATAAGTAAACATGTACCATGGTGGTTTGCAGAACCTATCAACCCATCACTTAGGTATTAAGCCCAGCATGCATTAGCTATTTTTTCTGATGCTCTCCCTCCCTTCACCCCCGCCACAGGACCCAGTGTGTGGTGTTCCCCTCCCTGTGTCCATGTGTTATCATTATTCAGCTCCCACTTAATAAATGAGAACATGCAGTGTTTGGTTTTCTGTTCCTGCATTAGTTTGCTGAGGATAATGGCTTCCAGCCCCATCCATGTCCCTGCAAAGGATATGATCTTGTTCCTTTTTATGGCTGCATAGTATTCCATGATGTATATGTACCACATTTTCTTTATCCAGTCTATCATTGATGGGTATTTGGGTTGATTTCATGCCTTTGCTATTGTG
Source organism: Symphalangus syndactylus (assembly GCF_028878055.3). Classification (NCBI taxonomy): domain Eukaryota; kingdom Metazoa; phylum Chordata; class Mammalia; order Primates; family Hylobatidae; genus Symphalangus; species Symphalangus syndactylus. The sequence goes on from NC_072429.2 coordinate 42,570,830, forward strand.
AATAGTGCTGCAGTGAACATACAAGTGCATGTATCTTTATAATAGAATGATGTATATTCCTTTGGGTATATACCCAGCAATGGGATTGCTGGGTCAAATGGTATTTCTGGTTCTAGGTCTTTGAGGTATGCCACACTGTCTTCCACAATGGTTGAACTAATTTATATTCCAATCAACAGTGTAAAAGCATTCTTATTTCTCCACAGCCTCACCAGCATCTGTTGGTTCTTGACTTTTTAATAATCTCCATTCCAACAGGTGTGAGATGGTATCTCATAGACAAAGACAGTTTCTGAAAAACTAAACCCTTTTTGGTGAATTCTCTAAAAGTCCATTTGACTGGTTACTGCTGGTAAATAGAATTATCAGATTGCTTCAAAGGTAGAAATTAAACATGCACATTGACACTCAGGCTGCTCAGAAAATACTGGCTGGAGTCTGGGGTACTATTCAGTTATATCATGGTAAATGTAGGAGATGGAAGGAGGCAGTTGAGAGAGAAGATAGTGTGTTTCCTGTGACCTTTTTTCCATAAACTTCCCACATTTCAAGCAATGGGAAGAGATTGAATTTGGAAGCAGGTGAAAAACAAAAGGCACACAGAATTTGCTTGTCACTAATGCCAGGAAGCAACTTAGGGCCATAACCAAGTATCTTAAATCTCCAAATGCTACTGCTTTCATTTCAATAGTAGTGAGTCCTTACAGTCACAGTACATGAAGATGCAATTGTAAAACATAGTGAAGCAGCCCCTACATCTTGAATTCAAGTGATCTGTTTGTAGTCACACAGCTAAGCAGTAGAGCTAAGGTTTTAATAGGGCTGATCTAATTCCCAAGTCCATGCTTTTTACTACACTGATACACTAAATTGATAGCATTTAGAAGAAAATCTTTCTATATGAGGTGGCTGTGAAAATGTGCCTTACAGACCTCCAACTATGGGGAGTAGAATTACCCAAGGGCCCAGCTGCTACCCTCTGAAATCCACCACTCTTTTTGTGCAATGAGGTCATACTTTCCACAGACTTCCCCCAGTCAAGGACTGAGGTCAGCGGCCATACTAGAGCAGGCTGATTCCTAAGAGACATAGGACTCCTTTCACGCCTGACTTTGGCTTAACAATTTCCTGGTAGCCTTGCAAAACCAAGTGCACATCTACCCATTCTTTCTTTCTCTCCCCTTTACTTGGATTCAGATTTGCATCATGATCTATTGTTCTCCCAGCCTTTCCTGGCTTCCTACCAATTGTCTCTCATGGCCATGTGTCCCTAATGAAACTTGCACATTTTATTCTGTTTTGGCATCTGTTTCTTGGAGAACCCATACTTACATGGTATTCAATAAACATGTCTATAGCCAAAAAGGCTGATAGAAAAGAAAAATATCTCAAGGCTTTTTAGCACCCCAGTTGAACCACTGTCTCAGTTGGTAAAAGTATAGTGTTGAGGTTATGGACGCTAATCCATTGATTTTTCAATCTATTTCACACTATCAGTCTCAGTGTCTCTGGAACAGTCTTAGTTTGCACTTGCTGTTCTATCATAATAGCATTTCCCTTTTCCTGTTAGTTTTATTCAATGAAATGATGTCTGGAAAAGACTTCAAAATAATACTGGGAGGAGTTGATGAGATGTGAATGAAGAAGAATTGACCAATGGATCAATGAGCTCTTAGGAGTTCATTATATCATTCCATTTCCTTTGTGTCAGTTTAAAATTCTCCACAATAAAAGGATAAGAAGGAAAAGTCTTCTAATTTGGAACATGCATTCTATGGTTACCTTACCCCTAGCCCAAACCAGCTGCAAATCTGTTTTACTGGTCACAATGGAGACTTGAGAGAATGCATGCACAGCAATGCAAACTTATTCTTATTCTCGGAAGCTCATGAGTTCAGAAGTTTTTTTTTTTTTTTAATAAAGTTTATGTCCTTTTGTTGTTATTGTGAGAAGCACCACCCACAATGGCTTAAGCAAAATATAGAATATCTTGATTGCATAGTGGTTTAAAAAAAATAAAACAGTATTAGGTGATGTCAGGCATGGCTAGATTCAGAGATTTAAATTATTTCATCAGGAGTCAGTCACACAGACCCTCTCTTGGTTGTGTTTTGTTTTGTTTTGTTTTTTGTTTTTGTTTTTTGTTTGTTTGTTTGTTGTGTTTTCTGTGATGGTAGATTTTTCTTTCATGGTGGCAAGCTGGATGTCAGTCACTCCAAGTTCATGACTCCCATTCTCAGTACATATGTTTCCCAACTGCTCTAGAAAGTCCAAGGATTAGCTCTGACTAGATCAACTTATATCACATGTCATCTTTATACCAAACAGGAGGATGGAAGATGATTGGTCAATCCTGAACTGACTGCACAACTATGGACATTGAAGGTGGTTCCCTCATAGACTTGTGGATGCTAGGCAGGTAGACAGAATGGGTGTCCACTACATTCTCTTTTGTCTAGCTATCAACTGCTTAATCATAATCTAAATAAGGAGCAGGTGAGGAACTATGATTTTAAGGCTACTCATAAACTCAGGACAATAAAAAAAAATCTGCTTCTAGAATTATTCTTATCCCTTGAGATCAATCATGTGATATAATTTCACAAAATTTATATTGCTTCTACACTTTCTCCATCTGTATTAGCAAATACTTTTTGATTTATCTGTATTTTTTCTTTACTCCTTTCACCCTCGATTTACCTGTATTTAAAAAAATAAATAAATGTAATTTTTACCTCACTAGTTAGGTAAAATATATAGCTAATTTTGATGGCAAGGACAAAGTTAAGAACAGAATAAAGGACAGGTTTCTCAATACATGTATTATTCTTTTTGCCTCTGAGAAGACATGCTTGAAACTGAATTTTAAACACTTCACCACTGGTGAAACAAATTAATAATGGCTCAGACACAGAGGTGTTTCATATTATTCATGATCTTGAAATTATTAATGTAACACTGAGCCATTATTATCACATATTGCCATCAGGGTAATTAACACATCTTATCTAATAGAATAAGGCCGTCAAATCAAACTAAGAAGTAATTAAGTTACATAACTACACAGCTGAGACAGAAAGATGCATGTCAAGTGAATTAAAAAATTGCAGCTAACCTAGACGGTTTTAAACAGCCAAGCAGAAAAGTTTGTTATTAACTGCCTAGTTTGCCATTGATAAGGCACTTCACTGTATCATGCCTCAATTTCTATGTACTACGAGGGGATTGAAGTAATTACCAAACTCTAGGGTTCATAAGAATTGCCTGGGGGAGCTTCTAAAAAATTTATATTCTCTGGTCTCCCTTGGAGATATCATGCTGCAGAATGGAGACTAGGAATATACATTTTTAACACCCTAGGTGATTTTGAAGCAGGTGATTCATGACCTACATTTTGAGAAATTCTAGAAAACAAGGTTTCCAAAGAACCCTTCCAGTTTTAATAATTAATGATGAGATCATTGGGTTTCCCAATAGGGTAGCAAAGTTTTCATCAAGAAGTGGTATTTACAGCTGGGCGCGGTGGCTCATGCCTGTAATCCCAACACCTTGGGAGGCCGAGATGGGTGGATCACTTGAAGTCAGGAGTTCAAGACCAGCCTGACCAACGTAGTGAAAACCCATCTCTACCAAAAATACAAAATTACCCAAGTGTGGTGGTGCATGCCTGTAATCCCAGCTACTTGGGAGGCTGAGGCAGGAGAATCGCTTGAACCCAGAAGGCAGAGGTTGCAGTAAGCCAAGACCACACCATTGCACTCCAGCCGGGACAACAAGAGTGAAACTCCTTCTCAAAAAGAATTGGCATTTACATTATATATAAAATGCCCCCCCCCCATTATGTACTTATGGTCTGGCCCATCCATTCCCTAAAACTAGTGTGGAAAAAGTGAAAAAAAGAAAACAAACAAAAAGAAAAATAACCATTTTCAGCTTTTAAGAATATCACTAAGCTCTGAAATTATTCTAAACCATAACACTCATGTCCTATCACAGGTAGCAAATGAGTTGCACCAAAGAAATCACAAATGTGAAGAACAATTTATAATTTTAATGAAACTAAGAAAACTCTATAATACATTCTTCTTCCAAATACCTTTTTTCCCTTTTAGCCCTCAGATTTCACAGAGGGGGACTATGCATAGAGAATGTACATAGTGTTAAATTTTAAAAGATTATAATTGCAGGAAACTAGAAGCTACTGGTATCCTGAGATTCCCCAAAGATCTGAGAAAGCCTTTTGAGACTGTTACCAGGTTTTATTTATCAGGTTGTGAGACTTAATCAATATTTAGCCCATTTCTACTGTCCTGGCTAATAGGTCATTGTATCTGGCACTGAACAGACATACTCTAAATATAAAGCAATGGTAAAAGAGGAGCTTTCAGTCAAGTTGAATGTATAACTCTTTGCTAATATAAGTGAAATAGATAAATATCAATTTATAATATTTATATTTATACCTTTATATATAAAATTATCAACATAAAATAGCATAGCAATTTTGAAAAACTCATTTCACTCACAGTCAAAGTTTTCACAAGCACCTTTGGCATTCATGTCTTGATGATTATCAGAGCCATTTTTACGCAAGCAACACGGTTTCCCAAAATAGAGCATGGTCACTGCCATTAGACTTATTCTAGAAAGACTATGGTTTGGGTCGGTATGTGATAAAATCAACGGAAATCTTAAGCCATGACATAACATTCTTACAATATTGACAGTGAAACTGAAGAAAAGTTCTTGATGAGAAGACAAAAGAAGGAACCAAAAATTAGGCTTGTGCAAATACTTAAGACTTCACAAAACGCATGTTGTTTAACCAGGCAAGCTCCAACGTAATTTATCAAATGCAAAATATTGGCAGCACACTCATCACAGCAGAGTTAACTGAGCTAACCTTTAACATGTTGGAATATTTTTAACACCTTAGGGAAGCCAGGTGGAACTGGAAATAAAAAACTCATTTTAACTTTTAATATTTGAGATGCATAGAAATACACTTGTGTGCATGGGTTTGGTAGCACAGAGTAGATCTCACACAACTAGCTGTGTGAGCCTGCGTAAGTTATTTTCTATTCTTTAGTTTCTTCATCTACAAAATGTAAATAAAATGGAACTTTTCCCAATGGATTCTGACTACTAAAAGTGAGAATCAAATATAATATTGCATGTAAAACTTCTGGAAAAATACCTGGACACAAAACAACCATATAATAAAATTTAGTTATTATTAATATTTTTATTATTTATTTATTCATTCCAATAAATTTCTATTAAGCACTTACTATGTATCAGGAACTATACTATATCATAGTACTTCTCATGCATTAGTTATTTGAATATTGCCTTAATTATTTTAGTCATTTCCTCATCTTATTTTTAATACTAATTTTTAAAACTTTCCTTTAAACAGTGTCACTTTCAAACTTGTATTCCTACTTTAACCTCCCTCTAAACATTAAATCACAAGTTTTATATGCCAGTTTAATTATTTTTAATAAAATAAATATGTAGCAATTAAAATGTGAACCATGCAAACCCATCTCAGTGGTAGGCACCTCATTTCGGGGAACATTCCAGTGAGGAATATACAGACAAGCTATCTGTCCCCAAAGAGCTTTTCTTTCTTTTCCAAGTAATTCTGCAGTCACAGAGGGCAGGCTTAGGCACTTACTAAGAAGCATTTAAGATCTAGCGGTCAGGCAGGGCTGATGAGATACATGGCCTGACGAAAGGTGACCTCAGGGAAATAGTCCTGAATGAGAAAAGGACTAACAAAACTGATGGGAGATCTCAGGCTTTTCATTAATGAATCTGCAAGTAGCAAAGTAATGCAATTATTTTACCCTAACAAAGAGTATCTGCTGTGGCACCCTAAGAATCACATTATGCACGCAAACCGGTATCTGCTGAGAAAACATTACTCCCAATGAAATAAACCCATACATTTATTCAACATCACCTGGCTGTCACACAGACATTCCCTTATTGCATTATATGATAGTCTCACTGGTAACAACTGTGAGCAAGGTACCTTGCACATCAACCAAGGTAGATCAAAGTGTGTACTAATATATACATAAATTCCTCCTCTTAGTCCCTAGCTGCAAAAGGAAAGTAATAACAAAGGCTTGAACAGGCCACTCGGGGCTGTGCCTTTGATCTCTCTTTCAATAACAAAAAGAGATTTGCAAGAATGGTCAATGCAAGAGGCCCCCTTCTCCTTCAGTCTCCTCAACTTGGAATTGAAAGGAAACATTGCATAGCCAGGAGAATGTATCACAGCAAGAGAACATTCATGCTTCCAGGCTAGTATGGTGGGAGACTGAGTGGAAAGCATGCTTCCCCCAAATCATTTGTTCATTCTTTCAGCAAATATTTGTTACCATTATTATTTGCCAAGTGCGGGCATAGACTCCGGGGAAATACAGATGAATAAATCTCCATCTCTGCACTCCTGGATTTCACAGTGTAATAGGAGCAACATGCAAGTAAAAATGTAATTGCAAATCCAGGTGATGCATACTATGATAGAAATACAACGTACATGTCAGTGGGAGAGTGAGGGACAACGAAGTCAGAATGGAGGAACTCCCCAGGTCTGCTTTAGGAGATAAGCCATCCAGGAGGGAATCAGAAGAAGGAGACCCAAGCAAGGATTTGAAGGGATTTTCTTAGTCGGATAGGAAAGGAAAACGTAAGGGTATGCATTCTTAAAAGAAGAAATAAGGGCAGAGGAACTGACACTAGAAACAAAATGGCACACTCGTTTGGCTAAATGGTGAGGCAGGGCCAGCTTATATGACACTCATAGACCACATTAAGAAGTTTGGGCTTTCTCCGGTTGACCAATGGTTCACAAATTTTACTGTGCCTACACTAGTATGCTGATTCCAGGAACCATTCCCAGAGAGTCTGGGGCCCAGAAATCTGCCTTTGTATAAGTAGCTAGGTGATTTCTGATAGCAGGTGGTATATAGACCACACTTTGAGAAATACTGCTATTGATAAAACCAGTGACAATAACAGCACCTTCCCTCCAAAAAAGTTCATATTCAGTTCTATTTCATTTTTTTAGTGCCGGCCCAGTCTCAAGGGAGTGGCTTTCCTACCTGGGGAAGTCACTGCACTCCTTAATGTTTATGTTTTGAAGACTTGGTTGCCAAAACAAACTGAAATTAATCAGGTATGTGAATTTACATTAAAAAGATGCTGGTCAGGCCGGGCTTGGTGGCTCACACCTGTAATCCCAGCATTTTGGGAGGCTGAGGCGGGCAGATCACAAGTTCAAGAGATTGAGACCATCCTGGCAAACATGGTGAAACCCCATCTCTACTAAAATTACAAAAATTAGCTGGGAGTTGTGGCGTGCACGTGTAGTCCCAGCTACTTGGGAGGCTGAGACAGGAGGATCGCTTGAACTCATGAGGTGCAGGTTGCAGTGAGCCGAGATCACACCATTGCACTCCATTGCACTCCAGCCCGGTGACAGAGCGAGACGCCGTATCAAAAAAAAAAAAAAAAAGATGCTGGCCAGGGCCAGGTGCAGTCGATCACAACTGTAATCCCAGCATTTTGGGAGGCCTACGTGGACAGATCACCTGAGGTCAGGAGTTTGAGACCAGCCTGACTGACTAACATGGCGAAACCCCGTCTCTACTAAAAGTACAAAAATTAGGTGGACATGGTGGCAGGCACCTGTAATCCCAGCTACTCAGGATGCTGAGGCAGGAGAATCACTTGAACCCGGAAGGTGGAGGTTGCAGTGAGCAGAGAGATCGCGCCACTGCACTCCACCCTGGGCAACAAAAGTGAAACCGTCTCAAAAAAAAAAAAGATTAAAAAAAATGGGAAGATGGGGGAAAAATTATGCAGGGCAGTAGTCTTTGATAATACATGCTCTTAGATATCTCTGAGGCATAGAAAGAAAGAAACAAGTTCCCTTTGGCAAACAACTTCTGCATGGATGCCTCTCCGCATGCTTGATAATTCCACGTTACCTAGTAGGTAGAGTTCTCTTCACTGATTTTGACTTTACCAATTCACCTACAGGCTCGGTTTCCCTCTGTAAGAAGTCCAGGCAGATGTCCAGGGCAGTGCTGAATGCTTAGAGCCTAGTAAGTCCCAGGCACTTCCAACCTCACCTGCTGCATTCTTTGCTTACCAAGAGTCTGTGGATTTTGACCCCAAACTGGTTAAAGCTAGTTTGGTACCTGTTGTTGTAACGACCCAGTTTATTTTAAAATTACACAACTAGTAAAACATAAGAACAAAAGGAGTTGGTCCTATGAAAACGAAATTAATTGTTTTAGAAAAACTCCATAAAGCTGACTTAAAAAAAAAAAAAAGGCTTTGAAGAATTTATTTACCCCACTATAAAGTTACAGCAATTGAAATTTATATTACAGGTGTGCCTTGGTGTTACATCAATGGTTAAGGAATGAATTTATGAACGTACATTTTAAGTTAAAATAAAATCTTAAGTCATGTGTAATTCATCTTTCATAATTTCTTTAACTTTTTAAAAAGTGCTTCCAGTGATCAGCCCTCATTTAGTTAAATATAGTAATTAAGACTTTGCTATTTGAATATAGTTGTTAGGATCCAGCTTCTCTACTTACTACCTGTATGGCATTATATAAATAACTTAATCTTCTATCCCTCAGTTCTCTCATGTACTAAACTGGGAAATAATAGTACCCATCTGATAGAAGTATTATGAGAAATCTATATGCTAATGCATATGAAAAGCTTAGTTTGGCACATAACACTTAAAGATGTTATTCTGATTTTTGTTATAATCATCATTATATTTGGGATGAGATTCCAGGGAACTTCCATTTTCTACTTTATGTATTTCTCCATTGTTTTAACTTTTAAAACAAGAAATATATCATTTATGCTTGGCAAAAATAAAAATATTTGTATTTTAGAAATAAGTGTAAAAAAAGAAATGTTTCTTTAGCATAGATAAATAAAAAAGTTAGGGCACTTTAGGAAATTGTTTCAAAAGAAGAAATGATAGAAAAGTGAAACAAATTTGCTGTTTATACACCGTTGGATTGCTCAGGGATAATCAATCACAGTGGGACTTACTGGAAGAAAGGTTTGAGAGAGGGTGCTTAGGTGCACTTCTAATGCTCCAAAGTCAATGGCATGATGTGAGAGGCAGTTCTCTGGTCTTCACAAAACATGGATATTGCCATCAAAGCATCTCATACTGTGGGTATGCTGTGTCTTTAAAATACCTTTGAATATCAGAAACCCCGAAAGACAGCCCAAAGTGCAGAACAATTAGTCTAATAAAGGACAACAGTTGGATCCTGTCCCTTAGCCACAAAGACCAACATGATCTTTAGAACATCCATCCTGAAACACTACTGCAGTTTATCACAGGTCTCTGTTGAAGCTTTAGCAAGAACATCCATCCTGAAACACTACTGCAGTTTATCACAGGTCTCTATTGAAGCTTTAGCAAGAACATCCATCCTGAAACACTACTGCAGTTTATCACAGGTCTCTATTGAAGCTTTAGCAGGACAGAAGTCTCACCAGTAAAGTGAGACTGAGGAGTAAATACAGGCAAAGAAGTGTGATTTAATTCTTTTTATTAGCCTATTGGACTTTGGGGGCATGAAGTTTTCAAGGTTTAAATGTACTGTCTGTTTTCCATTTCGTGTATGTGTGTGCACTTCTTTACATGCATTAAGAGCAGTTCGGTGGATAAGTATAATAATAAAGCTTTGTGTATTCAAATAATGTGATGAAGTCCCTACTTTTAAGGAAGTATAACTAAGAGAAGAACATAGCCAGATTCCTTTTATACATAATCCTGACATCCCACCATCCTCCAGTCCTCCCTGCCTACACCCAAAAAATCCTGAAGGGCTTAACATGATGTGTGCTGGATGATAAACAGAGGTCTGGACACAGGACACTCTCTGCTTTGTGAGACAGCCTTTAGCCACAGTTTTATTACTGGGCTACCTGACCAACCTCTCCTAAACTAGAGAAGAACATACACTTTTGTAGTTTTTTGCCAAGCATGTAGACTCCACGAACAGCAAATGATACAGCCTAGGAACTCATTTTGTGAGAAATTTCCCCTGCCTGAGCTTTCATTACTCCCAAGACAGTTATGCTTTATCTCAATTTGCTGTGACAGAGCATTCCCCAATGTTCCCAGGAATTCATATATCCCAGTCACAAAATAAAAGTTAAAAAAAGAACAATGTACTTCCACTAGCACCCAAATACTTTGGGGTATGGTTATAATATTTGTAATATTTGTATTGATCTCGTGCATTGGTTAATAAACCTGCTAATTGTCAAGCCTCTTTTGTTCTAAGTGAAATGAAAGTGAGGAGGAAATTATTCAGACAATTCCATTCTGTTGTGTGATTCTTGTAAATGGAGTTTAGCTATATAGTGCCTCATATTAGACTTTTTAAGTCAAATCCACTATTTACCACTGTATGGTCTTGAATTAAATGACCTCTTTAAACCTCAGTTTCTGATCTCCAAAATGCAGAAATAATAACGGTATATTCATCAATGATAATATATACTAAATCCAGAGTCTTTTCAACATGAAAATAATTGACAGTGCCTGGCGTACTGAAGGCTTAATAAGTACGATTGCTACTACTAATACTAGTATTGTTAATACTGATAATACCACTGCAACAACTACTAAGAGCAAAAGTATTTATGGGGCTCTGGATATTCCAGATTGACTACCCATGTATATAAATTTTATCCCATAAATTGTCAGCTCATCATTGTAATGAAGGCATAATTGTAAAGAAGGCAAACATCACCCCATGGTTTATAAACAGAAGAGAGTAGTACTGTTTATAAAATTTAACTACATCTTAAGTGCCATTAAATTAAAGAAACAGCATCATAAATCTGAATAAGTTGCTCTGTTCTCATAGTTTTAAAAAAATTGTAGCTGCACTTTCTAAACTCTAATCTACTCTCTGATAACAAAACCTTACGATATTTTAGTATTTTCATGTCAAATCACAGGTGACAGTCTAAGGGTTATTCATGAAACAGGGGCTTCAAGATGTCTGGTCACAGTAAAAGTGCTCATCTACAAAGTGCTGCAAACAGGGTGTGTTTGGCAGAAAATTGAAGCTGGCAAAAGTTGAGATCTTTGTGAATGGCTGGTTACGTCTAGCAGGAGATGGATGCTATATGAATCTGACCCATTAATGCTAGTGTGCTTTTTTATCTTACTATATTTGACATTTCTGCTTTTTGTTTTATACTGATCTCTCATATCACAGTCATATAAAACAAAACCCCAGAACATTCCTACTCACTTTTACTGCCAATTTAAAATAATGTTCGTCAACCTTTCTCCATATCCTAAAAACGCCCTGAATATAGGCTGCAATTATACTGCTTTGCTTTTAATAACTTTTTTCTTCACTCTTCGTTTGTTTTTTTTCCATCTTTTACTACCACTACCACTCTTCCTTTCCTACCTACACTTTTCAACTTAAGGCGATTAGTGGAGATATTTATTAAAAACTTTCTTTAGAGGCTATTTAGGAGACACATGTATGACAGCTTTTCTTAAGAATCAAACAAGTTTTCTTCACCTTGTCACTCCCCTTACAGAATGTTGCCATTGTATTTTTACAGGGAGTTTCAACACCATTCCAAATACCATGAGAAGTGCTAGGGAAAGGGATAAAAAGGAACCCTTCACACCCTTTTCCAGTGGAGGTTCCTCTAGCACTTTGCCAACAATACATTATTTTACATTTTGCTTTGTGGCAGACACCTTCTCATTTGAAGAAGAGCAAAATCAAGAAAGAATTTCCTCTTCTCCTTTTTTATGCGCTCATTCTAAAAAATTAGACTGCAAGTGGCATTCAGTTTTGAGACCACATCCTTATAGTGAACAAACTGAATTTATATACTTAACTACTTTACTTCAGTTAAATTCTTCATTTATTTTAAGTTAATTTAAAATAGACTTGGCTTCCTTCCACAAGTACAGGCAGCTCCAGAATTTCTATATAGGAGGGGCTTAGGGACAGCCATCAGATTGGAAGGGAGGTAGGGAGCTTATCTTGAAGCTGCATTGGAAGTCACTTCTATTTTTCCTCCAACTGTATATGTTTAATCAGAGTGATGAATGCCAAGGATAAAGGCTCATGGACATTACTGATGTGGCCGAGCACTTGTCCTGCACGGTCTGTGCGCCATGGTCTGTATGGCAGAGTAACACATATAAACAGAATCTCCAGTTTCTACCCATGTCAAGAGGGACACCCAAGTCAAATGTATTTCCTATTTCTTTGATTTGGGATAATTCGGAGCAGTCTTTATTCTAAGAGATCAGCCTGCATATGTTTTTGTGAGCCATCTAGCAAAGTGCCTGGCACCTACAGGGCCTTTCATAAATGTTTGCTGAATGGAGCTAAAACAGAGTCTCAGAGGAAATCTGGAGCAAATGGCTTTAACAATGCTCAAAGGGAAGAAGTTTTAAAATGCTTAGTAATAGAAAAAAAAAAAACAGAAATCACCTTTTAAGATTTGAAAGTTATTTCTCCAGAATATTCATGAACTTTTTGTTAGAAACATTAGAGATGATTTTATTTCCTTCTCTAATATCTGTATTTTTCCTGGATTAAAAAGTACAGTTAACTGTGTATGGTAGAGTGTTTAAAAGTCTATAATATTATAAAGCATATTTTTGCTACTTTTGGTAGCTATCTTGCCTGACTTCATATACCTGTATTTATATTTTTATTCGTAGTTATATTTATGGAAAACAATCTGCTGTTTATGACAGAATATATCATAAACTGCTTTTCATTTCACTAAACAAAATTCTACCACATAATTTGTAATGGCTTCAGAGTATTTTTTGAGGTAAAGACTTCATTGTTAACCATTCCCATATTCTTGGATAATTAGGGTTCTGATGATAAGTAATAGTGTAACAAACACCTCTTGATATCTATATCTATATATCTTTGCATCTATTTCTAATTACGTTTTCAGCATACTTCCTAGAAGTAGAGTGCCTGGATCAAAAGTTGGGCAAATTTTAAAGAATAATAATCATCCTTTCACTGAGTGCTGCTGTATGCCAGGTATTTACTAAGTAATGACTCACATAATTTTTACAACAATCAGTAAGTTAGATACTACTACTATTGTCTCCACTTTGTTTTTATTATACTTTAAGTTCTAAGGTACATGTGCACAACGTGCAGGTTTGTTACATATATATACATCTGCCCTGTTGGTTTGCTGCACCCATTGACTCGTCTCCACTTTATAAGTGGGACAATTGAGTCTCAGAGGGACTGGTATCTCAAGAGCTTCAGGCAAATCTTAGAGACCAAATTGGTCTAGCTTGTCCACACCTAAAGCAATGAGATGGTAAAAGAGATGGAATTACCATGATTGGTTTGAGTGGTAAAGGTCAGACTTCAATGGGCATTAGGAAATCTAGCACAATCCAACCTACGCTACTCTTTAAAAAATTACTACTGCAGACCCACGAGGAAGAGTGAACCTTAGCACTGCGGATAATGTATTTTCCCGCTCCTCAGAGCTGCCTGATGGGAATGAGCATTGAGTGGCAACAGAAACCAAGGTGGAAAGAAGTAAATAGAACCCTGAGGTCTGTCAGTGAATTTCAGTTTGGGTAATTTTCCTTTCTCACCAGCCAATTAAGAATTAACCCCTCACAGCTACATAAAGTGGGAAGCAGAAAAAAAACAGTGCCAACTCAATGAGCTCTAAGCTTATAGAACAGCTCTGTATGTTTGAGAAATAAATCATGAATCAGACTTTATTATCTAGGTTGTTTGGGTTTTATTTTCGATTAACATTGATATATATTAATATATAATGTTGATATATAATATTTTACATATGTTATATTTTGTCGCATACATAGGTTGTATAATAAACTCATACCCTGTTGGTAGGGATGTAAATTAGCATAGCTACTACAGAAAACAGTGTGGAGAGTTTTCAAAATAACTAAAAATAGAGCTACCATACAATCTGGCAATCCTACTACTGGGTATTTGTCCAAAGGGAAAGAAATCAGTATATCAAAGGGACACCTGCACTCACATGTTAATTGCAGCACTATTCACAATAGCACAAATATGAAATAAACATAAGTGCCATCAACACTTGAATGTGTAAAGAAAATGTGGTACATATACACAGTGGAATACTATTCAGCCATATAAAGAATGAAATCCTGTCATTTGTAGCAACATGGATGGAATTGGAGGTCATTATGTTAAGTGAAATAAGCCAGACACAGAAGGACAAATTTTGCATGTTCTCATTCATATGTGGGAGCTAAAAAAGTGGATCTCATGGAGATACAGAGGAGAATAGTATCTAGTTTTAATCATTAAGACAACACAGTATTTAAAAAAAAACAATTGCAGCACTATTCACAATACCAAAATATGAAATAAACGTAAGTGCCATCAACACAATGACTGTATAAAGAAAATGTGGTACACATACACAGTGGAATACTATTCAACCATATAAAAAATGAAATCCTGTCATTTGTAGCAACATGGATGGAAGTGGAGGTCATTATGTTAAGTGAAATAAGCCAGACACAGAAAGGCAAACTTTGCATATTCTCATTCGTATGTGGGAGCTAAAAAAGTGGATCTTATGAAGGTAGAGAGGAGAATAATATCTAGCTTTAATCATTAAGGCAACACAGTATTAAAAAAAAAAAACTTGTGTTTCTGCTGGCTTAAAACAAAACATACTTGGAAAGAAAGAAAAAAAATTTATAAAAGACCAAAAAAGATTTCACAAATTATGTTTTAAATATACACAATGACACCATGTAAAACTAAAAATAAACTGTACTGTATACAAATTTTGCTGCCCCCCACCCCCCACCCTTCTGCTTCCCTGTTCCTCAGTAAGTCTCAAGGAAATAAATTCATTCAAGTAACTGTGTCTCTGCATCTCCCACTAATAATGTCCCAAAATGGTCCATCTCTCATAGGATTGTCTTGGGAGTCTCTCGAACTTAGAGCCAGTGTGTGAGTTATTCAAGAAGCTACTGTTTTAGGACTGGTTAAGCAGATATGTAGCCTCTAAGTTATGCCTTTGAGGTCTATTCTGCCATCTGTATCCAGAACTCCAAGGGACTGAATACTAATATTTGGCCCAAAAGAGTAACAGAAGTTTGTCTGGTCTCTCTCATTAGGATTACAAATTGCCCTGGCCCATTTCCCAATCTCACAAGGCTTGGAAGACTCAAATATTAACAACCAATGAAGACTTCATTCAAATATGCCAAGAATGTGTCAACTCAGTTTGCACCTCCTGAGTTTTACAAGCAATTGGCTTGACCTTGAACTGCTATTATCTTTTCTGCCTGAAAAAAAAAAAAAATATGGAGCAGATATGAATGCCTTGGGTCTCCAGTCAAGAAAATGTTACTCTGAGTAGTTATCTTCCTCCTGTGGAGTCGTAGGACATACTGATCAAGAGTTTCAAACTTGGGTATTCCAAGAGTGCATAAAGTACTTTGGGCAGTTTGGCACACAGCTGTCCATTAAACACAGTAACAAAGGAGAAAGTATTGATTCTGTCTAACGTTTCACCTCTTCTCACTGCTAATTGGTTTGTTTCAGACAAAAGACAACGTGAAATGTGATGAGAAATGTGATAGTTCATCACAGCAGATGTAGGTGAGCATTAGGATCCAATTAGATTGTGTTAGACCCCAACCACACCACTTAACAATCTGTGTGGCTTTGGCTCTGTTGCCTGCTCAGCTCTCAGTCTTCTCTTCTGTAAAAAGGGGCTATGAAACCTATCTCAAAGCCCACATGTGAGGAATGAGACCCCATGCTCAACACCGAGTAGGTGCTCAATATAATACTCTTCCCTATTAAAAAAAAAGTAGGAGGGAGGGAGAAGCCATCACACTTTCGCTTTCACTATTATTTTATTAAAAGGTTTTTGCACCCACCCTACCCCACCCCACAATCTGAGGATGGAGGCAGGTTTATCTATCTTTGAGTCTAACTAGGTTTGCCCATTAAGTTTAGTGGGCCTCAGCAATGCAGACAGACAAACAGATATATAGATATCAATACCAAATAGACATATGTCTCCACAAATGATAGGTCAAAGCATTGTCAGTCAAACCAGCGTAGGATGGGATTCATCAAGACTCCAGATCCCCACAAAATGGAACTTGAGTTTCCTGTTGAGGTAATGTCAGCCTGGTATATCTGGATGTCCTAGCAATTCAAGCAGCCCAGTCACAAAAAAATCAACACCTGCCCACCCGCCTCAGGCGGGCTAAATTTTGCCCAGTTCAAATTAGAATCTGCCCACTGAGCCAACGAAAATAAAGCCCAAGGGACAGCAAACTACCTCAGAATAAGCGCTTACCTGACTGGTTGGCGGTAGCCATTTTCAGTGCTATGTGTGAAGCTGTAACCATTCTGGGTGTGGAACCAGAATGTGAGCATATATTTTAACTGTACTAACAGGAGTGGGCTGCTGTGACAGAAAGAAAGGGTCAAGGTCCTGGGCAAGCCATGATAAAGGCAATTAAAATTTCAGAGAGCCTCCTCTTTTCTTCTAGCTATTAATAAGGTTGCCCTGGTACCCCAACCAAGACCATATCTTATATTATTTCCTTCAAACTAATAGGTACACAGCAGTAAGCTTGTGAGATAGAAAGAGCCTGTTTAAGAGCCCAAGCCAGGCAGACCATCTGTCAGCATGATTAATGTGCTGGTTAACATTCGGCTGTTCTTTCCTTAGCATGGCAAATGCATCCAACACATCACCTTTGTTCAGCTACCGCATGGCTGGGCCAAGATCAGCGAGGTACTTTGATCCCTAATGACACTCTGGGGCTCTTAATCTCCCTGAGCATCTATTAGGCAATCTTCTTGGCTAAGAATTTCAGAAAGAAGTTAGTAGTAGCAGCGGCGGCAGCAGCAACAACAGTCCATGAGCTCACCTTAATGTAAATAAATTCTTAAAATTGAACGGCTATGTAATCTGAATCAATTCAGCATACATATACTGAGTGCCTAGAGGCAGCATTCTAGACTAGTGATGAGAAGCATGGACTTTAAAGTTAGAGATAAATGGGTTCAAACTCTGTCTCCATCATTTGCAAACTGTGTAATCTTGGGGAAGTTATTTAACCTCTAAGCCTTAGTACTTCATTTGATAAACACTGACTACTAAATGAAATAATGTATGTTGAGCATTTGGCATACAGCTTGGCACATAGTGAATACCCAATAAATGATCATTATTATTCTAAAAGCACTAGATGGGTGCTGAGGGTGGGGGTATGGAGGAAAGCAAGATGCTGTCTCAGTCCTCAAGAAGTTTAGTGGAGGACTCCAACTGAAACACTTTTAATGATGATAATGCTGCTGTGAGCGAGGCCACTGCTCTAATGGAGTTACAAAGACTATACGATGGTAACTCAAGGAGAAGAGGTTACTCCAATTTGCAAGTTTGAGCAGGTTTCTATGGAGGAGATCACACTTGAGCTAGGCCTTCAAAGATGAATAGAATTTAGAGAGATGGGGATGAGAAGAAAGGGCACCTTGGAAAAGCAAAGGCATAGGAAGGAATGATTGAACAGCAGCAAGAAGATCTGTGAAGCTGGCATGCAGATATGGAGAAGGCCAGAAGGGTGGGCTAGTGCCAGATCAGAAACCTTTGGGTAACCAACAAAAAAACTAAGGCCTCATTCTGCAAGTGGTAGAAAGCCATAAACTATTTCAGGATAGATAAATTACCTGTCCAGATGAGATCAGAGGAGAGAGAATTTTTCTTTGGTTCTGGTATATGTTAACGATAACTATGGAATTGAATGTGTTGTCCCACAGTACAGCAAGGAAGTTCCCAGGAGGAAGAAACTCTGACCTCCATAAATAATAGCTGGAGTATCTAATCCTGTTTTCAGGAATTTAGAAAGTTTTGTTAGCAATGAAAGAGATCCTGAGGGGTGGTAGAGTTAGCAGATAAGATTTTCTAACACTCACAGTCCTCTCTACACCACCAGGTGATCCCAAGGTAGGTCTTAGGTCTTCAGAGCCCAAGTCAAACAGAGCATTGAAGAGGTAATGTGAGCCAATGAGGCCCCCGGGAAAGTCACTTAGTCCTTATAGGTTGACACCTGCCAAGGAGTTTGTAAAGCCCGCTGCATGATAAGACAGTCTCAGAAGCCATCACTGGCATAAAGTGGGATGTGTACTTCCTGGCCCTTGAGCTTAGCTCCACCAGTGGTAGTCAAAGGCAGGGAAGCAGAAAGAGAAGAACAACTCTTGCAGTGGCTGGGCTGCTGCCAGGGCAGGTAGTGGGGGTCGTGGGGAAGGGAAGTTTCACAGTAGAGACTGTTCTGGTAAGTTTTCCTAGCACAGCAGCCAGGGTTGCAAAAGCACAAACTGCTTTGACTTTTCCCTTCCCTGAAGGGAAGTACACAAGAGAAAATATACAGAATGATTTAGGAGTGAGGTTGAGCTGTTACATTCTCTGCTCAAGCCCTAGAACGGTACAATACTTGGATCCACTTATAAACTCTGAGCATGGGAGGACTGTATCTGCATAAATCTCTGTGTAGTCATCAGCTATTGTTGATGTAGGTCATGATAATGATAATAGCAGATTTTGTAGGGTATCTGGTTGGCTAACAACAAACCTCATTGCTCCAAGAGCTACACTGACCATCTGTTTTAATTTTCTAGGGCTACCATAACAAAACACCATTGAATGGATGGCTTAAACAACAGAAGTTATTTTCTCACACTCTGGAGGCTAGAAGTCCAGGATCAACATGTCCACAGGATTGCTTTCTTCTGAGGGCTCTCTCCTTGGCTTACAGGTGGACTCCTTCTTATTTTTTATTTGTCTTTTATTTTTATGTTTTTGAGACAGAGTCTCACTCTGTCTCCAGGCTGGGGTGCAGTGGCACGATCTCAGCTCACTGCAATCTGCGCCTCCTGAGTTCAAGTGATTCTCATGCTTCAGCCTCCTGAGTAGCTGGGACTACAGGCGTGCACCACCATGCCCAGCTAATTTTTTTTTTTTTTTTTTTTTTTTGAGACAGAGTCTCGCTCTGTCACCCAGGCTGGAGTGCAGTGGCGCAATCTCGGCTCACTGCAAGCTCCGCCTCCTGGGTTCATGCCATTCTCCTGCCTCAGCCTCTCCGAGTAGCTGGGACTACAGGCGCCCGCCACCACGCCCGGCTAATTTTTTGTATTTTTAGTAGAGACGGGGTTTCACCGTGGTCTCGATCTCCTGACCTCGGGATCTGCCCACCTCGGCCTCCCAAAGTGCTGGGATTACAAGCGTGAGCCACCGCGCCCGGCGCCCAGCTAATTTTTGTATTTTTAGTAGAGATGGGGTTTCACCATGTTGGCCAGGATGGTCTCGATCTCCTGACCTCGTGATCCGCCCGCCTCGGCCTCCCAAGGTGCTGGGATTGCAGGCGTGAGCCACCGTACCCAGCCTACTCATTTTATCCTCATGTGGTCTTTTCCTAGTGCATATGCCTCTCTGGTTTCTCTGCTCAAACTTCCTCTTCTTATAAAGACACCAGTCGGATTGAATTAGGGCCCATTCTTATGGCATCATTTTAACTTAGTCACTTCTTTGATGATCCTATCTCCAAATACAGTCACATTCCAAGGCATTGAGGGTTAGGGCTTCACCATATGGGTTTTAGATGGACACTCTGCAGTTTATAACATCACCTTTGCTGGTAGACCTTCCTATCAACATTGAACCAAGTAACTCCCACCCTACTCCAAGAAACAGTTCATTGGATTGAGGTGAACACTCACTCTAAAAAAGATACAACAGAATCTCACCTGGGAATTTGAGATTGAGGTTAAGAGAGGGTCTTAACCTTAATCAGTTTTCTCTCTTGCTCTAAAAAGCTCTAAATGTGGAGTGTCCCACATGTTAGGTGAATCAGACAGAGTAGGCAGCCAAGAGACTGAAAATGAGGCAAAGGCCCAGGAAAGCCAACTCAGAAAAAAAAAAAAAAAAAAAAAAAGATTTTGATATTCCCAGTGGCTTCGAGGTTTCTGTTTCCAGTACCACAAAAGGGCCTTTGGCCCTAGTGTTCTGTGATATCTACCTGTTATGGTTAAGGGAGGCAACCAAAAGGTGGTGCTAATGAGAAGGATGATGATAATGACATTAGTCAGGACACTGACAGACCTGCACCGCACAGTAGTCCCTCCTTACCTTCAGGACAAACAGATCAATCACTTGCTTTTTCTCTACTTGATGATCTCCTGGGACCAAAACGTTCCAACATCTCTCAGTAGATTGTCCTAGCATTTTGCCACTGGACGGTGCAAGTCATTATTTTGCCTCATCCCCAATCATGTCTCCATTACTTTCCTTTGAACTCACTTCTTCCATATAATGTTTTTACTTACAGACAGAAAGGAAACTGCTTTATACCCTCAATGAAAAAATGCAACCTATCTGTGAAGCATAATTAAGCCAAATACTTTCCTTCTTTTCTCCAGGCTGATCAATTCAAATTCTTTTAGGCTTTCCTCCAAAGAAACAATTTCCCATTCCCTTAAGCTCTAGGTGCTTCCCAGATTCTTCATATCCCTTTTAAGGGCCACTGACCACATCTGGACTCCCCTGGAATGCGAGTCAGACCAAAGCTAAGTGCAGCAGAAAGATGACTTATTGCTGCCATGTCACATGTGCTTCATGCTGCACTTCAGGATCACACTGCCCTTTCCTTTCCCCACAGCAATACTACCCACACTGGCTCATCAGTCAACTTAGATTTAACTATGACACCTTGGTCTTTTTTTATTCTATCTAAAATAAGTGAATTTTTATCCTCACATGATTTACTTGTTCCTTTTTTCTTTACTATAAGACATTTCATTTAGGTCTTTCATTTCCTCTTTTTATTTGAATATTTTTGTAGAACCAGAAAATGTATACCTAAAGAAGGGGAGGAGTTTAGATTATATAGACGGGAGTGGTAAAATGGCAATTATGGGCCAAAAAGCGTCATAGATGTATATTCTGTGCCAGGATATCTTTAAGTGTGTTTTTAAGGCTGTGACATCTATAGGCCAGGTTGATATGCACTCTCCAATGACCATAGAACTAATTCCTGTCTTTTGTCTTAAACTCTTTTCCAGGCCTCTAATGGCATTTAAGTTTAAACTCCCAAATCCAACCAACTTATGCAACAGAAGGTGAAGGCAGGAGAGGAGAAATGACCTCCCCAGCCTCACAGAGCCACTTACTGGAGATCCTGAGCCCCAGCCTGGATCTCCTCATTTCCCACCCCCACCTAGTCCTTGCATTATCATATTTGTTGTTTCCTTATAGTGGCCTGAAAAATAAAGAGTTGATAATGAAGAGTTTTAGATGTTTTAAATGATATTTCTCATAACAACGAAACAGGTGCAGGTCACTCTGAGATAATGAGCACAAAAAGCTTAATCATGTTTGAAACTTTTGACAAGAGACTGAACCTTTGGTCATTTCCTTTGCTCTTGCCACACAAAAGCCAAGGGTTCTATTTCCATCTCTGAACAATCCAGCCCAACCTCAAGGTCCTAAAGAATCTTAAAAGTGCTATACTTGGTCTTTAACAAATCATAATAGATTTTACAGAGATCTCAGAAGCCTATAAAGCTATTCATCTTTGTTCCTAAGTCTAGAAAAAGAATCACTTCCCCAGCTTAGGTAATTAAGAGTCAGCTGAAACATAGAGGGCTTGCATTTGAAGTGATATAATTCTAATAACATTTGCAGAAAACATGAGTTAACTAGAGACAGCCAGCCACTCTATTGTGTAAAGAAAATTTGACTGCATTTGGAGGTCTTCTGTCCTTGACACATCTATCAAGATTGCTAATGGCCAGCAAACCACAGGCCTTTTGAAAGGAGGCACTAACGCTCTAATAATGTCAATTATACAACCAAATACTCAATAAAACAGAAGAGAGGAAAGAATGGATGAATGATCAATAGAGGTAATTAGATTTCCCCTGTACAATATAGAAATGATTTCCATATTCCACAATATCCTGCTGCTCATTCTATAGGCTGCATTTCTTTTCCACTGCTTACAGCCAACCCAAAGGGATCCAAATTAAAAGAGACAGAACAATGAAACAATGAGGAAAGAAGAGGCCGAGTGGGCTTTTTAATCATTCTGTCTGTATCAAATTATTAAAAAATGTTTTCATCACATATAACTGTGGCATAATCTCTCATGTAATTTGAAAACATTCTATACACTAGAGCAATTGATTTTTCCAAGGATGTGAATGTCAGAGCTAGAATCAGAAAAACAGGGTGTTTTACACTAAAGTTATTCTTTTTTGATGCTGTATTTGAAGTACGATAATAAGTATTTAGGAAGCTAAAAGTCATTTGGGCCGATTCTAACCAGAAAGAAAAATCAGTGGGTGAAGATTTATAAATTTGTTAACAAGTCTAGATATAGCCAGGGATGAGTGAAGCTGCAACCTAGAAAAGCAATCATACTTGAAGTCTGTAGTTCTTCTGTACCAAAGATAAAACACAAAGTCACGGTTGAACACCATCTTCTACCACCTGCTATAAAATCCTCCTTTGTTTTTGTCTTTCATATTCCACTTCATTCAAAAATATTTATTACACACTTACTGTGACAGCATATATTCTTGTTTTAAACTAATTTCTCTTTCTCCTTTTGTTTCTTTTCCTTCTCCCGATGCCTGCCCAGAGTACTTTGAAATTCATAAAGTGATACTATTAAGCTTCAAGACACTTGACCACTGTGCAGTGCGAAACCTGCCTGTCTCTTCACTTTTTATAATGATCACCTATGAATGTGCTTTGGGGTCAGAAAAGCTGGATTTGAAGCTCTACTGCCTCTAGCTATTTGCTCTTGGGCAAGTCAGTTAAACTGTCTTTGCCACAATCTTCTCATTTTTAAAAGGGGATAGTAATAAAACCCAATTTTTACACAAAACTTACTTAATTTTCTGTAAAATTTAAAAAAGAAAATATCCCAAAACTATTTAGAAGAGTGACTGCCACAGAATAAGTATTCAATAACTGAAATCTGTCATTATCATTAGAAACAATAAAATAAAATAAACATGAAATGAAATTCTTCTTCTGAATTTTCTTGTTTCCACTTTCACGAATCCTAAAAGTATCTAAAACATCAAAAGCTACTATGTTGAAGAACCAAAAATATAAAATTTTGGATGGGCAAACTGCTGAGCACTTGGTTGCTAAGGGAAGCATCAAGACACTTTTTTGTTCATGGGTTGATTAACAAAGTGGTAATTTCCATGTTGTTAAAAATGACAGAGCGTTACCAAAGATATCCTGTTCGCTATGTCGAGATGACATTGTGCAAGTGAATTTTTAAAGTAGAGATGGATTCTTAATCCACTCTTAAGGCAAGAATTTTCCAAGCACCTACTATATACATAGAATTTTGCTAGAAACAAAGAAAGATATAAGCACAACAAAAATTATGTTTAATACCCCACAAGGAGCTTAGAGTTTTGCTGAGGAGTCAGGGCATACATACTTGTCTTATTTAAGAATTCACCATCTCTCTTCTTATCTACTTATATAGCCTACAGTTTTTCTTCTTACCTCTGGTCTTACTCAATTCGATCTCTGTGCAGCTTCTAATCCATTTCTCTGCCTAAAATCCTTCCCACTACCTTCCAAAAAATCCCATTCCCTACAGCATTGCATTCAATGTCCTTCACAATTTTTTTTTCTTTTTTTAAGATGGAATCTCGCTCTGTCACCCAGGCTGGAGTGCAATGGTGTGATCTCGGCTCACTGCAACCTCTGCCTCCCAGGTTCAAGGGATTCTCCTGCCTCAGCTTCCCAAGTAGCTGGGACTACAGGCGCTCACCACCACGCCCAGCTAATTTTTGTATTTTTAGTAGAGGCGGGGTTTCACTGTGTTGGCCAGGATGGTCTCGATCTCTTGATCTCATGATCCTCCTGTCTCAGCCTCCCAAAGTGCTGGAATTACAGGAGTAAGCCACTGTGCCGTGCCCTTAATAATCTTTATGACTCTACCTTACTTGCTTGTCTTCTCCCATCCTTTTCAGCCTGTAGTCCAATCAAACTCCCTGCCATTTCTTGAGCATGGTTTGTCCTTACTCTGTACCTGTAGGTACATCACTTGTGTATGTCTTTCTCCTCTTATCCTAGCAAACTCTCATTTAGCGCTTAAGACAAGGTATTTAATAATGTGAAATCCTTTGGGTGGACTCTCCTGTTTCGCCCAACCACATTGTATATTAATTATGAGTTTACATGGCTATACTCTTCAATAGAGTGTTATGTCTTCACTAGTGGGGCATATCTTCTTTATCTCATGTCCACTATAATTACCATTATCTCTGTGATGAGTTGGATAATCAACAAGTATTCATTGCATCGAGTGTATAAAGTCAGTTATAACTTGTGTATTGCATATATATATAATAAATTATATTGCAAAATACCCTGTGAGCTACAAGATACTTTCTACTACACTGTCTCAGTGAAATAGTATGAGACAATTTGCATCCTATTAAATGGTACAGCTGGTAAGTTCTGAAAAGTGGGTTTTCAAAATTAGCAGCAGCGTTCAGGACAGATTGCAAGAATTCGGGAGAAGAGATATAGAGTGAGAACTTGAAGGGTGACAGTGAAGCAAAAATGCTTTGTGATGCCAGATACAAAATATCCTGATCTATTTTTGCAAAAGAGTAACTGGCTAGACCAGGGACTCAAGAGATTTACTTCCCACACTTCACTGAATATGTCTATATCTCTTTTGATTCAATGCTCTTCCACCCGAGAAGTGAAAAACTATTCTGGTAATATTAATAATACAAACATGTGCTAAGGTCATATCTGAATGAAGAAGAATAATTCCCTTAGAGTCAACCGCAGCTACTAGGCTTAACTGGTTTAGAAGCAATGCAGTTACACTGATCATAGGATAATCTGTATCGATTTCTAAGATAGACAACTATAAATGATTACTGCCAAGTTTTTCTGGGTTGCAATCCAGAAGAAGAAAATGGGCCTTTTTGTTTTGTTTTGTTTTAAAGGATTCTGGTGAATCAGATAATCTATTGATATGTGAATGATTTGGTCCTAGACAATGAATTTGTTAAAAGTAAGGTTATTCATACTTAATTACAGGTTTTCCAATTTTACCCTCCATAAAGATGTTAAAAATCCTAAAACATATTAAGGAGGCCAAATAATGTAGTAGTTAGTACCAACTGTGTTGCTTTCATTAAGTTACATAATGCCCTACCTTACCAAATCAATAAAATGAAAGTAATAATAAGGCCAGTGTCCAAGGCTTTCATTAAGGTTACGTGATATAATTTATGTGAAATGCTTAGTACACCAAATTTTTGTGTGTTGTATCGCCTTTGCCTATACTCAAAACAAAACAAAACCTATTTTTTTCATTCCAATATTGGAGGGAACTTCCCAATTCTTCCCATGGAAAAATACTTTCAAGCACACACAGTCTTAGATGAATGAAAGATAGAAAATAGAGAGCATGTTTAAGATCAGGGGACCTCTTCCTTCTCTGCAGTTTTGTCAAACTATTTTTATGTATGTCATAAGTTGTTATTCTGACAGAGAAATGCTTTCAGCAAAGCAGGATGGATCCTTATTATGTACAGCCAAGTGGACTTGTTTCCCTTCTTGGTTCTTTTTGAGGAAAAGGTTGAAAATGAAAGAGGTTGAAGATTTTGCCAAAGTGCTGGTGATATATTGCATAGGAACTCTGGGCAATATTAAACAGCTCAGTGAGAGTTTAAAAATATATATATATATATATACTGATCTATTTTACTTATTCATAGCGTTTTGTTTTATTCTTGGCCTCTTTAGAGAATTCTTTCTTAGCCTGTCCCATTCCGGAAACTTTATTGTGCTGATCAGGATACTGGGTGAAAGAAGCCTGGAGAGGCTAAATTCATCTACATAATAATAAAGAGCTGCATCTGAAAGGAGGACAAGAGAAAGGACTTAGAATAAGCTGGAATTGGGGAGAGACCAAAGTGGAATGGGAAGAGGTTGTGACGATGATAGGACTTCAGAGAGATGAAGGTGAATGAGTAAAGAGGTTTCAGGTATTTCTCAGTCGCATCTGAAACAATTACCTTGTGCCATTTTTGAGAGACTTGTTAAATGTTCTCATGTTTGTCTAGATGTTAGACTGGCTTTGCTGTGGGGCCTTAAACATGCTAACACAGTAGGAAACCACCTCCCAAGGAATTATGTCTCCGAAGGCATCCTGAGACCAGTTAACTTATAGGCACAGTACTAAGCGCTTCACTCACCACTATTATTTCATTTCACTATCACAATTGAGTACCTACACCTAGGCCTGTGTGTCCAATAGCCACCAGCATCCTTTAACCTTCCATCTGGCTGGCAGAACCAGCTTCTCTCTATAAAGGCTGAAAATAGCTGCTATGAACATTTCTCAGGCTTGCCTTACTTCTTGAGCATGGCAGGTGATGTAATCCTGGCCAATGTGATCCAAAGAGAAGTATGCTGGTGTTACCAGGGGGTCCTTGCTCCCGGAGCTCCCAAGATGGTGGCAGGCCACTTCCAAGACGGTGGCAAGCCTTGTGTTCTCTGACCTGGGGTTCCTGGCCTCACGGATTCCAAGGAATGGAATCTTGGGCCATGCAGTGAATGTTATAGCTCTATTACAAGCTGTGGGTCATGGAAGAGAACCATGGAACCCAGTGACTAGTGTTCAGCTCGAGTAGGATGAACCCGGGCACTTAGCCATGCAGGAACAATGGCAAGCCTTTAGCCAGATTTGGAGCGGCAATGGGCGCCTCGCTGGATCAGGAGCACAGCAGACACCCTGCCGAATTCGGCTGGATGAAAGTCAGTGGCGGGTCTGTGACGGCAGCAAAGAGCAGTGAGCGAAAGCTCAGCTCTAGCCGAGTTGGACCAGAAGAGTGCAATTTCAAGATTTAATAGAGTGAAAACAGAGCTCCATACAAAGGGAGGGGACCCAAAGAGGGTAGCCACTGCCGGCTCGAATGCCTGCCTTTATATCCCGATCTTTGTCCCTCCTGCTGTGCTCTCAGGCGATAGTTGATTGGCTATTTCTTTACCTCCTGTTTTTGCCTAATTAGCCTTTTAGTGAGCTCTCTTTACTACCTGATTGGTCGGATGTGAGCTAAGTTGCAAGCCCCGTGTTTAAAGGTGGATGCAGTCACCTTCCCAGCTAGGCTTAGGGATTCTTAGTCAGCCGAGGAAATCCAGCTAGTCCTGTCTCTCGCTGGGATATGGTAGGAATATCTTGAAAGTGTTTTACTCCATATTAAAAGGAGACCTACTGAAGTACAATTCTTCTGCAACATATGTAGTATATATCTGATGAAATGTCTGAACCTCTGTAGCCAACTTGGGACTATAAGGAGAGATATCTGGCCTTGTAGAGTTGTCCTTGATTGCATTGCTTAACCAATCCTGGACCTATCCTGACTCCAGACCTTCTTCTTAGAGTCAATAAATCTTTCATTGCTTAAAGCTGTTTTGGTTGTATTTTTTCTTACTTGCAGCCAAACACATTCTTGCTGATGTAGCATTTAAATCGAAGAGGGGCACACCCATAGTGGTATAGTTTTACTTTTCCTACAGCAAGAAAAGTATTACTAAACATTTTATGAAGGAAAAACGAAGAAGAAACTCAAATGTGTAAAAGAAGGAGAGCTAGAATCAAAGGAAATATTGATCTGATACATCTAATAGCATCTTCTAGATTGAGTCTTATAATCTCATTTCCATTCCTATTACTTTTAAAGCACATCTTGCATTTAGGTGATCTGAAACCATATAAGTTATAGAAATCAGGTTTCAAAGTTCAGGACATGAGCAAATTCAATTCAGTTATTTTTATATTCTAATCAGCTGTTTTTCCTTGGATATTAAATAGACAGATGTGAAATCCATTATTCACATATGTAGATTTTCTTCTAAGTTAACCATAAGAACAATTCATCTAGAATTCTTGCCCAGGTACAAAAGGTGGGGAAGAGAAAGTGAGAAGGAAAGTTAGTAATTGAAAAATGAGAACTATTTTTTAGCCTATTTTTTTTTTACCTTGACTTCTCAAAACATTTGCTTCTAAAGGCTGCTCTTTTTCCATATCTAGTAGTTTTGTTTTGTTTTTCTGCTAAGCACCCAAATGCTCCGGAGGATGATGAATTCTCCAGCTAGTTAGTTACAGTAGTTTACAACTCAGGCACTTAGAATACAGTGAAGTTCTCCAAAGAATTGTTGAATTTTTTAAAAGTATTCCTATAGCATAGACACAGCTTTAAGATTTGATTATTTTATTATATCTATACAACATTCTTACTTTTCTAATCCACTGGCCCCCAGAGAACCTGAAAATAAGAAAGAGGCAATTGAACGTGGGAGAAAGTCTTGATTGCCAAACGCTCTGTTTGAATGAGAGTTGCCAACATGCCTACCTCTAATTAGAAGCCATTTCTTACATAATCTTTCAATTCCAGTAGTTTACATAAATGTATTCATTCATTCATAAATGCATTCATTCAGTTAATAAATTGTTACTGAGCACTGCAGCAGATGCTATTGCTGGCTCCCCAGACCTCCTGGGGTCCTTTTATTTTTTTTTTTACCATTTCTGGGCTCTTTCTACTCGAGTGCACTTTTGCCTCCAATTCCTGTACCTGTAACTGTTCTGTAGAGAAGTTTCCATGAGCTACTGAAGTTGCTCTGCATGCAATAGCAGAAAGCAGAGACTCTGAAGTACCAGGAGTTTGTCCCTATGTTAGTTTTCTATTGCTACATTAACAAATTATCACAAACTTAGTGGCTTAAAATAATGCAAATTTATTACCTTACAGGTCTCTATAGGTCAGAAGTCAGACATGGTTCTCACTGGATATTGCCAGATTATGTTCCTTTCTGGAGGTTATAGGGGAGCGAGTTCATTTCCTTGCCTTTTCCAGCTTCTAAAGACTTCCCACATTTCTTGATTTATGGCTCTCATCCTCCAGTTTCAAAGTCAGCAGTGTCACTTATCTCTCTGAGGCCAGCTAGGAAAGATTCTCCACTTTTGAGAACTCTTGTAACTAGATTGAGCCCATTTGGATAATCCAGAATAATTCCCCTATCTAGAAGTCTAGACCCTTAATTACATCTGCAAAGTTTCCTTTGCCATGTAGGTAATATATTTACAGATTCCAGGGATAATGGCATGGATAACTTTGGGGGCCACTATTCTGCCTACCACAATCCCCAATGGTGGCCCATAGTCAATGACTAACAGGTAAAGAGGTGTGAAAAACCTACCTCTCCTGTCAGACTGCTCTGAGAGGTAATTTACCCTCCAGAAACCCCTGAAGGGTCACACTGCCTCCCCTGGAGTTTGAATCTCACCCTTGCTTGATTTCTTCTGCTTTCTTATTCTGCTTTCCCTGATTCTTTACAAGTTTCTCCTGGGAAAACTCTTAATTCATTATTTGCACACACATTCTTTTCTCAGAATTTGTTTCTAGAGAACCCTACCTAAGACAAGAGCTTTACATATGCCAGGCAGTATGCTAGGCACTGGAGCAAACAAATGGTGGCTCCAGGACACTTATGTACCATTAAACAGGACACTTATGTGTACTACTACTGCTAAAATTCTAACCACTTATTGAGCCCTTTCTATGTATCTGACACTTTGCTTGGCACTTTATTTGATTAAAAGCAGTTAACTTGCATAAATTTATGTGACAAATACTGTTATTATCCTCCCTTTATATGTTAGCACCATCAAGTCAAAGACCATGCCTATCTCCAGCAGTTTACATACTGCCTTTTGTATAGAAAATGCTCAACAATTGATGGTCGAATGAGGGGATGAACAGTACGATAAAGGTCTAGATAAGCTAAGTTGGCAGATGCACATTATAAATATTGAAGCAGTGATAGGAACCCCGTTCTGTCCACTCAAATGCTCATGCTCTAACTGAGCTATTTTGTCACCTAAATTCACTTCCATACAGTAAATGTTCAACAACTGGTAGTTTAATGAAGGGATAAACACTACTGATAAAGGTCTGGAGGGGTTAAGTTGGCATATGCACATTGTAAATATTGAAACAATGATTAGAACCCAGTTCTGCCCACTCAATTCTGTCCCATGCTCTAACTGAGCTACTTTGCCGCCTAAATTCACTGTTTCAATCCAAAAAGAACATTGTGATGAAGACACTACATGGAAGGAATGAGGAACAAGCATATTTAACACAATTTTATAAATTGTTGATGGATACACAAACTATGAGTCAAATAACATGCTAATATAACAAGTACGGAAAAAATCTCTCCTATAAGGAAAAAAAAAATAAGTTTATGTAGAAAATGCTCACATACATCCAGAGAGTATCTGGGAACATGAGCACCATTAAACATCTCTATGCATCTTAGAAAAGATACACCTTAGACATCCAGTTAAAAAGCAAACTGTACTGAATTATAGAGTTATCACCATATCTTTGATGAGTATCAACTGAAAGTAAGTCAATAGCTGTTTAAAAATTCATTAAAATGTGTTTTGAATTATTCTACCATTATTTTCATTTTAGTGTCAGCAAAAGCAAAATAAGATATGATTTATTGGCATTTATTCAAAAAACACTGTGGTTTTTTGTTGCTGTGTTTTTTGTTTGTTTGTTTGTTTGACAGAGTCTCTGTCATTCAGGCTGGAGTGCAGTGGGGCAACCTCGGCTCACCGCAACCTCTGCCTCCCAGGGTCAAGTGATTCTCCTGCCTCAGCCTCCTGAGTAGCTAGGATTACAGGTGTGCACCACCGCACCTGGCTAGTTTTTGTATTTTTAGTAGACATGGGGTTTCACCATGCTGTCCAGGAATGGTCTCTATCTCCTGACCTCGTGATCCACCTGCCTTGGCCTCCCAAAGTGCTGGGATTACAGGCGTGAGCCACTGCACCCAGCCCCTGCGGTTTTAATTTAAGGGGATGCAAGGTTTATACTCCAGTTAAAATACTAGATAATTTTCTAAAAAGCATTCAACATTATATGCAAAATGTAATTGGCTTCTCATTTAATTACATCAAAAACTGACTAATAAAATGAAATGGATATTTTGTCTTCTTAAACTATGCTTTTGTGGTTAGTTCATCATTGAAATTGTCATGGACCTAGGGGAACTGGAATTCCAGATGCAGTCTACTAAGTAGGTTACCATCTTTCCTGCTTGATATGAATGCTTTTGAAAGTCTCTATAGATGGATTAACTTTCAGTGAAAATTATATTTCAAAATAGAATTTCAGCAATGGATATGGTCAGAGAGAGTAATGCCATAAGAATAAAACCCCAGTGCATTTTTATAAGAACAAACCCTTTATAAACAATAATTTAAATTTCTAGAAAAGCCATAATTTTAAAAAAGAACTACAGAGACAATGAACATGGACCGTTAAATGATTGGGGAAGTGTTAAATAGTAGACATCTGTAAGGTTCCTTAAACATTCACAATAGGAACAAATTAGGGAAGCAGCTAATTTCAGAGGTTTGAGGATTTCCATATCATAACACAAGTTTTTAAAAATTTCAAAGAATTAGGATAGACTGTAAAAGTAGACAAGCTGGAAAGAGCCACAAACCATTAAATGGAGAAAGGAAAACTTCCGAGAGGAGAGTGCAAGGGAAGAGAAAAAGGAAGATAAGCTATCAGTCAGAGAGTAGCCTTAGAGGAAAGAAGAGTAGAATTTGGATGCTGTGAGAGCTGGGGGAAGCAAAGTTCAGTAAAGATAAATTACCAAGTTTCTCATGAATTAAGTAACAATTTGCACTAGACTTGGCCTTCAGTGTCACCAAGTCTCTGTACAAAAAGGCAAATAAATTTACGCCTTGTGCTTCACAGCTTGAGGTCAACCTGGGTCCTTGGTCACTGCTGAACTTTGGCCCTTCCTGGGCAGCCCAACTCTCTTCTAAAACATGTGCAACCCAGGATCCTAGCTCTCTCTCTGTGGATTTTGGCTTCTCAGAGGGTAAATACCAGGCAAAGATCACTGGTTGCTCTTGAGGGGTGGGAAGTTGAGAATTCTCTACTGATCCTGAGTTTTTTCTCCCTAACTCTCAGCTGCTTCTCCCATTCAGCTCTTTCCATTGATAAATCACTTTGTTCTTTTGATTTTTGCCTCATCTCTCCGTAGTGATGGCTTTCAAATTCCTAGCTTCATGCTAAATCTCCAAATATGCACCTAAAGTTACAGAATTTTGATGTTAGTTCAAACATGGTGTAATCCGTATGGAACAGTTTCTCTTTCCCACACAAAGCAGCACGTCTAGGGCTCACCTCTAACAATTTCTTTCATTTCACCTACGTGCAATGAAAAAACAATTTCATCTTAAATCCTAATGGCCACTACCTTTGACCTGGCCTCCTCATCTCTTACACGGGCTACAATAAATTCCGACGTAGCTCTACCCTCACCCCACCCTATACAGAATAGCCAGACCTGTTTCACTACAAAAATGACTTCACCAAACCATGCTCTGCTCAATAGTATCCTGGGTCACTCAGTCCTCCACTCATTTTCATAGCAAGGACATTCTCACCATGTCCCAAAATACCACTCCCCTGAACTGGGTTTGCAGGAACACTGCCAATGCTCTCACAGGCCCTGCCCCTGCTGGGCTTAAAACAAAAGTGCTCTTAAGTATTTTTGTGCCAAATATCCCTTCAGCAATCTGATGAAGAGCCCTCCAACTTTTTCTAATAATAAGGTTTTTAAGTGCATAAAATAAAATACAAAAGAAACTAATTATATTGAAAAATAGTTAAAATAGTTTAAAAATCTGTATAGAAAAATGAGTTCCTTCATTAATGCAGTCTAGTTAAGATTTAGCAACAGTCTAATGATTACCCTAATTTTGAAAAGGTAATTTTAAACAACATTTTCAGAATCTGAAATAACTGACATGATACACAAATATTTGTCATTTATGTTGATGCCAAAAACAAAGATACTGCTAATATTACACTGTATGTGGTAGCTGTCATTCATAATTAAAATAAATGTGTAATTTAAGATAGTAGTTAATAACAAGAAAGATGCAATTTTTTCTCATTCAAGTTCCCAGACGCGCTGAATTTTATCTCATGTTCCTAGTCCCTGGTTTAATGATTTTTAGGCATACCTCACTGGAAGCTATTCAAGTAGACAAAACTTTCCTCTTTAAAATAGTTTCCTTTATTTTCAAACATGTCCTCAATGCAATTCAATAAAAATGTTCAGTGAACAACTACTTACCATATATAAAGGACAATATTAAAGATATACAGCCTGTCTTTAAAGGGTAATCGCCTAATGAGGGTACAAGATCTTTCAATAAGTCATAAAATAATATGAATAATATGTTGTGTGTCATATTAGTAGTATATGCTGAGTTCTAAAGAGGAACAGAGAACAGAACTATAAAATTGATCTGGGAGAGTTGAGGAAGAAATCACAGAGAACAAATAAGCTGAACAAAAAGTCAAAGTGTATACCAGTATGGAGGTAGCTGATACTGGCATGGTAAGAATTTAGAGTGCTTTAAGAAAGCAGCAGGAGACGAATGCAATGTCTTGGTGTCAGCCAGATACTGTGGACATAAGAATGCTAACCCATGAGGCAGGGTTTTAGGCAGGGCATGCTTAAACCCATGTCTTTGCTCTTTCTGCTCCATCAGCTCAGAGCACCATTCCCCTTCCCGTGTGTTAACTCATATATTGGTGCTTTCTGGCTTTAGACCCAACACTTTTATACAAAGTCTTTGTTCACCACCCAAGTTCATATGGTCACCATTATCTTTCTCTTTCTCTTTTTCTGGATGATTTTAACGTCTTGCACTGTTACATCTTTGTAATCCATATTAAAATACTTTTTTTTTTTTTGAACCAAGATGGTTATAAATAAGTTAATAAATTATCTTTAAAATCCTTATAGTTCTGTATAACTACATTCGTAGCTCTGTATAACTACATATAGAAAGATAATTGCTTCTCATGAAGTCAGAGTTCAAGGGATGCTTCATGGAATGATCCAAATGTAATTTCTACGAACATCAGCTAAAATTATGAAAGGTAAAAACTACCCTTCTTGACAGGCATTAAGAGAAAATAAAAATGGGACTTTTGGGGAAGCAAATGTCTTGGCTATGTTACATTGCCAAAGAGAAATTTTGATATCTGTCAATAAGGGACATCATTTATGGATGCTCTGAAGGAAAGATCTTATTGATACAGAAAAGCAAGGGATCTTTAAAAATTAAGTCATTATGGAAACTGCCTTTCCAGGGACTTTTACTATTCTTGTAATTGAGAAGAATTTAAGCACAACAACTCAATCATAAACATGCTTAAGATTAATAAATTGAAGAATACCTATCATTGCAAAGGAAGATTCCAATACAAAAAGAGTAATTTTAATGAATATATCTTAGTATATCTCAGCCACTTCAGTCCATTTGGAGAATTTTCCCCAAAGAAATATGATAGAGTTTTTTATTGACTGTTTTTTTGTTGTTTGTTTTTGTTTTGTTTTTGAGATAGGGTGTTGCTCTCTTGCCCAGGCTAGAGTGCAGTGGTGGTGCCATCTCAGCTCACTGCAACCTCCGCCTTAGGGACTCAAGCAATTCTCCCACTTCAGCCTCTCAAGTAGCTGAAACTACGGACATGTGCCACCTTGCCTGGATAATTTTTGTATTTGTGTGTATATATATATATATTTTTTTTTAGAGACAAGGTTTCACCATGTTACCCAGGCTGGTCTCGAACTCCTGAACTCAAATGATTCACTCGCCTCGGCCTCCCAAAGTGCTAGGATTACAGGCATGAGTTACCACACCTGGCCTATTGTTTGGTCTTATACACTGAATAAATGTTTATTAAAAATGTTTATTAATAAATGTTTATTAACAAATCCACTTGGATTTGTTTAAATTGTATTTCTTTTTGATAGCTCTCTTAATTTTATGGTATAAGATGCATTTCCAGAAATAACAGTTTAATTTATAATATTTTGCTTATTGGAAACTGAGATCAGTATTAAAGATACCTTAACGTGTAATCATAATCTAGTAGCCAATTAGATTCTTAAGGAAGGAGTTGCCTCTATCTTATCTGATTTTCATTGAAATAGATAGGTTATTCAGCTTTCGTTTGGTTGTGTAAAAGAAAAAGGAAAGAAATAGAGCATGTGTTATTACCTTCAAATTACAGATAAAAAGACAGAAGCTCAGGAAGGCTAAGTGGCTTTATACTTTGCTAAGATTCTTGGCTCAAGAACATAAGGTAGTGGAGGAAAGTACGAGCATAGAATCAGTAGAAGGAATGTGTGTGGCAGTGCCCTCTCAACAGGCAGCCCTCTCCTACCAGATGGTGTTTCCCAGGCAGACAAAAGAAAGGTAATGCGAGAGGAGTGATAAACAATCTCTACAGACAGGTAAAACTTATTAATGACAGACACATCACTGTTTTAAACCTCAGTCCTCTTAAATCATTAGAAGGCAGGTATTTGAGCTGATCCCTGCAATTTGCTCTCATGGGGTGTCAGAACATTAAATACCCCAGGGTGAAATGCAGTAGGCTTCAGATTCTGGGCACATTCTGGTTCCCATAGGAAGCTTGAGAAAGAAACAAATCATAAACGAAAATTTTTCTTCATCTTCCAACACATTCTGATTTACTATCATCGTTAATTTTTTAAAGGTACCAGTAGTTATGCCATGAAGAAAACACCAATGAAATGCCTTTTTAAGGATCCCATTCCTGAGCTTCCCACATAACTAGGATGCTTGTTTACTTGTTTTTTTGTTTGTTTGTTTGTTTTTGCTTTGAGACAGAGTTTCGCTATTGTTGCCCAGGCTGGAATGCAATGGCACGATCGGCTCACTGCAACCTCCGCCTCCTGGGTTCAAGCGATTCTCCTGCCTCAGCCTCCCAAGTGGCTGGGATTACAAGCATGTGCCACAATGGGATTACAGGCAGCCTCCGGAGTAGGTGGGATTACAGGCATGCACCACAGCTAACTTTTTGTATTTTTAGTAAAGACGGGGTTTCACCATGTTGGCCAGGCCGGTCTCGAACTCCTGACCTCAAGTGATCCGCTTGCCTCAGCCTTCCTAAGTGCTGGGATTACAGGCATGAGCCACCATGCTTAGCCAACCAGGATGCTTTCTAGAGACCTAATGTAAGTTACTGCAGAAATAAAAGAGGAATGTATTCTCTGATTTATTGAATTCAAGGACAAGTACTAAACATGCCTAAATCTGAAGTATGTGACATACCCACAAATAGCCAGGGTCCACCAACCATCTGTTGGAGCAATCTGGTGATGCCACTGGTGATAGCACTCCTGCAAGCAGGAGCCATCCTAACCTACATTTGTCCAATGCTCCCCAGGGTGCCAAGCAATGCTCTCACATCTCATCTAACAGGGAGAACCCACAACACATTGATGAGCCCTATGGAGTTAATTATTGCTGTTAGCATCATCCCTATTCACAGTTTTGCAAATTTGAGTTTCACAAATTTAAGCAATTTGTTCAAGGTCTTACAACTAGAAATTGGCACAATCAGAATTTAAGCCACTCTTTTCTGTCCCCAAGCCCAGATTCTTTCTCTAGGGCAGCATTTGTAAAGGTCTGATCCAAGGATCATTTGAAAAGGATCACTAGGGATGGCTTTTGAAACTGTAAATTTTGAAGCCCTACTCCAGACCTGTGAAGCCAGAATCTGTAGAGTGAGGGGATGTTCTGCACCTTCAATAAATACCTGAGTGATTGTATGCACACTAAAGTTTAAAAATCAATGCTCTAGATCCTCATATGGTACTTTACAGTTTGTAAATCACTGTAAAGGTTTTTGTTTTAATAATATTAAAGGGCCAGGCATTGTCTCATGCCTGTAATTCCAACACTTTGAGAGGCCGAGGCAGGGGGATCACGAGGTCAGGAGTTCGAGACAAGCTTGGCCAACATGGTGAAACCTCAACTCTACTAAAAATACAAAAATTAGCCAGATGAGGTCGCGCGACCCTGTAATCCCAGCTACTCGAGAGGCTGAGGCAGGAGAATCACTTGAACCCGGGAGACGGAGGTTGCTGTCAGCTGAGATTACACCACTGTACTCCAGCCTGGGTGAAAAGAGTGAAACTCAGTCTTAAAAATAATAACAATATTATTATTATTAAAGACTACAACCTTGTATCAAGTATTACCTTGGGAGTTGATCTTGAGATTAAAGCATAGAACCTGACAACCAACTGCATGGATTGGAATCTTGACTCTGTCACTTATCAGCCATTAACCTTGGATGGATTACTTATTGAAATTTTTTCTGTTGTTAGTTTGCCTGTCTATAGAATGGAGTTGCTGTAAGGTGTGGTGGCTGTAAGAATGCATGAACAGTCTTCCAACCACAAAGAGCATAACTGATCAATTGGCCAAGGGGCCTGGCAGCTGTGCTCTGAAATCCACAGCAGCATTTGCACTGGTGTCCTGCCTCACACCGGCTTCTCCCCACTGATGACAAAACAAAGGAAGATCATGAAGGCAGGCCTGTTTGTGGAAGACACGAGCCTTCTTTAATGGCCAATTTTGACTCAGAGACTTTCTGACCATCTTGCCTAATCTTCCACAGACCGATGGCAATCTAGGATGTTTCCATCTAACCTCCTTCCCTCTCTCTTTCACTTGAGGTGAAACTTGTGTCATGGCCAGACAGACCTTCCAGCCACTCCCAGCTCCTCCCCATTTTCTCTCACAGGCATTTCCCCTAACAAAATGCTTACATGTTTAATTCTGTCTTGGATAATATTTGCTTCTGGGAGAACTCAAACTAATACATAAGGATTGTGTGAGGTAAATCATAAAATGTATTTAGAATCATACCTGGTACATAGTAAGTGCTCAATAAGTGTCAGGCCTATTATTATGATTATTCTTACTATTGCTACTACCACTGGCATTACTACAATTATCATAGAAGATAGATTTTTTTCCGCACCAACCATGCTATGTAACTTACCATGATATCATTAATGCAATTCTAGGTAACTCAATATGTATGAAAGGACTTTGCAATATTCTTAAAATTAATCATAGAGACACGGGCATAATTTCTCCTTGTAGAAAGTATTTTAGAGTAAAAATAAATGACATACTCAAAAGTACAATGCAGAATGTCAATAAGTGATAAGGTCTGTTTCTCCAGCACCAGCCCCCATGCCTAAACAATGTTTAATTCAACTTCACAGTAGTAACATCTCTCACAGCAGGTGGGTCATGGTGAATGTTCTTAACTATTTGTTGAATTGAATTGTTAAGTAGTGCAGCTCAGTTTAAGGCTTGCAGTATAAGCTGTAGAAGTATATATTATTTGTTAAGTGACTTTTTTTCCATCACAAATCTTAGAGGCTTTTGAGAAAGGACATACACTTTTATAGATGAAGTACAGCCTGATAATTCTCAAAAATGACAGTGGAAATTACAATGATGCCTCTGTCAGAGAATCCATAGGTTCACCCACACGTATAACTCACTAAGTTGGAGAAAAAATATAAAGTGAAGGTATTTTTTAGAAGGTGGCAAGATATCTTCACTCACACACTTGTAATGTCTATGAGATTTGCTGTTATCTCAAATAAAGTAGCAAGGGACATAAAGAAATAAATAGAGCTATCTAAAAACAAAGCAAAACAAACAAACAAATAAATCCCAAAACCTCCAGGTTTCAGATCAAATAAATTCTGCTGGGCAATTGGTGATGATTGAAAACAAAATAAAAAACTTTCCTGCCAAAAATATCATGATGACATCCATGACTTAAATCTTTTATCTGAAAAAAAAAAAAAAGATTAGGATGGCAGCCATAAAAATCACACATTTTTCAAAGACTCAGGCCTGTGGTTGAAACGAAAAATTCTGTGCATCTAAGAATTGTTCTGTCTGGTATTTTGAGTTTTGGAAAAATGGGTGAAAACTGACAAAGATCTTTTCCTGCAAGTGTGTTGTAGTGTCAGCTCACCAGAATACCAATCACAAAATACCATCATTCGAGATTATAGCTCTACGGTTGCAAAATAGATAGCAATGTAGAATGTAATTTTTAATTAAAATAGAAATGATTCTTTCATGACTCATTAGTTCCATATTTGTAGGGTGAAATGGCATATGTGCATCATCAAAGTGTTTTACATAGACCCCAGTGAAAGACCCACAGTATATTTGTGCTGTGCATAGAAAAACAAAAAACGCCAAGTCAGTGTGTTCCCATATTAATATCTGGCGCATACAAATCACACTAAGGCCCTTTGATGCTACATGAGCGATGGATGGATAAAGAGGGGCTGTATGACAGAAGGAATTGGCAGAGAAAATGGGAAGGGCTGGAGAAGAAATGAAAAGAGAGAACATTAAGAGGCTGGTAAGTAAGTTTCATTCTGAGATGCTTTCAGACAGTTAAAGATAGCTATGCCAACTACTCTATATGGCATACTTTGAATAAAATG
Organism: Symphalangus syndactylus; assembly: GCF_028878055.3. Taxonomy (NCBI): domain Eukaryota; kingdom Metazoa; phylum Chordata; class Mammalia; order Primates; family Hylobatidae; genus Symphalangus; species Symphalangus syndactylus. The sequence goes on from NC_072429.2 coordinate 42,610,457, forward strand.
TTCAAGCATTTGTGTCATTGTTATTTTTCTTTTTCTTCTTATGGCAAAGATGTTGAAAACTAATTTTAGGTTCCCAGATTTTCTCAAGTGCTAAACAGTCACCCTGGCATTTGCAGCAGGAAACTTACTTCAGTCTCTGGTCTCTTTCTTGGTTCTCAGGAAATTGTTTTGTGATGCAGCAGCTGCAGCAACAATCTTATACGACTTCTTGCCAAGACCTTCTCACACCATCCGACAAAATTCTCTGATGTGTAGGGACTAGATCTTTTGTGAAGCAGTTTCTGTCTCCAAGCTCTACCTCCATGCCTCTACTGGCAGCTGAATGATGGTGGTTTACCCAAGGTGCTTCTATGATGGCATATTTCAGGTGGTCACTTAGGGATTCTGGCTGTGACCCTTGACTCTGAATCCTGAGGAAATCAGTTTATGGTGAGAGTTTTAGAAGAGGAAAAAGAGGCTTCCATAACTTTAGAAATGCCCAATCTCTTTTTCTTCCAAATTCTTGTCTTTAACCAATGTTCTCCTTCTAATTCCTAGTGATTTTTTCCTTAGCTATAAAGATTTTGACATAAAAAGTGGATCTGATATACTTTTCACCTTGAAAAGCAGTCTATTTAACTTGAAATAATATGTTCCTTACAGTTTTTATAAGTAACAAAATATAGCAGGTAGCAATTAGTTTAAAAAAAGAGGCACGGACTGTCTTTTGTATATGCCATTCAATATTACTGGAGAATGACATTTACTATACATGTCAGTGCTAAAATCAGTGACTACAAAAACTCAGCATATTCACTTCCTCCTCTGGATTCAAGAGAATTGTTACTGTTAGGGTTTTAGAAAACCAGCCTTTGAGCTTTTCTTCTAACATAAAATAGGCTTCTAAGCCACGCTGCGAAGTAGGAAGGATTTCTTTTCATAGTTTTCTATCCTTCTTTCAACATTACCTACATAGTGGATAGTTCTTGTTTTGTCTTTCCAGAATCAATGCTCTCTTCTTATGCCTGTAGGACCTCAAATTTCCTGGAGCGTTTGCCCTTTTCTCACTAGTAGTCCAAGCTGTTTGCAACGGCAGAATCCACTTCCTGTTTCCAGACCTAGGCCTGGCCAGTGGGAAAATAGCCCAATCCAGACCAATCAAGGCAAGTTTTTGAAATTCAATTACAATTTTCAGAAAGATATTCTATTTGCTAAAGTTGTTCTGAGTGGAGATTAGGAATCTGGAGTTAACTAGTGACTTTATCATATAATGAGAATAATCCACCTAAAAGAACAGAAAGCTACACAGGCCATGAAAAGGAAGAAGACAAGTTCTAGGCTGAATAATTTGAGTAATTGGATCCAGCCATTTTTGAGGCCATATTATTCTTGGGTTTGTAAATATAGTTCCTTTTTAGCTTACACCAAATATATTGTTAGATTTCTGTGATCACAACCAAATGGATACTTACTGATACAACCTAGTACCTATTGAGTTATACCCTCCAGGTAATGAAAGTCCTTATTTGCCCTTCATTTGCTCAGGAATATATTTGTTCATGCCTTACCAAACAGTAGTATTCGGCAAACCAGCCTCCAGGATTTCTTTCTCATTTCCATCAAGGAATTTCTGTCCCTTGTTTTTGTTCTTGTTATCACTAGGTTATGATCTGTGCTAGTAATTATCTATTAAGCTAATTTAAAAAGGTACAGTTGGCTGAAAATATTTGGGTGTTGCATTTTTATCAGTTATATTAGTTTATTTATTTATTTATTTATTTTGAGACGGAGTCTCACTCTGTCATCCAGGCTGGAGTGCAGTGGCGCGATCTCGGCTCACTGCAAGCTCCACCTCCCGGGTTCACGCCATTCTCCTGCCTCAGCCTCTCCGAGTAGCTGGGACTACAGGCGCCCGCCACCACACCCGGCTAATTTGTTTGTATTTTTAGTAGAGATGGGGTTTCACCGTGGTCTCGATCTCCTGCCCTCGTGATCCGCCCGCCTCGGCCTCCCAAAGTGCTGGGATTACAAGCGTGAGCCACCGCGCCCGGCTATTAGTTTAAAGTAGTAGATAATATGGGGACTTCAGACATAATAACAGAAACAGTTAAGAAGATATTTTTGAACAAAGGGACATACAGTAGTGGGAAAGTCTTCTGAGTTGTCCACAGTATGGGATAAAAATGAAAATACAACCTAGTTTATGAAATGATTATTCCAACTAAGATGGAGTAAATTCACTCCATACTTTCTCTCCCACTGATTATGGCTAAAACTGTTAGACAGCATGCATAAGGCAACTATCTGATTACACTAAAAATAAATAATAGAGCTGGTGGTCTAACCAACAGGGTGGAGACATTCCTACTTATTTTAGCTCGTATCTCCTGACTTAAACTCCACAAAAGCCTGAACCCTAAGACCATGCAGCAGATGTAATTAGTAGCATTAGGAGATATACCTAATGTAAATAACGAGTTAATGGATGCAGCTCACCAACATGGGACATGTATACATATGTAACAAATCTGCACATTGTGCACATGTACCCTAGAACTTAAAGTATAATTAAAAAAAAGAAAAAAAGAGAAATCCAATTCCCACTCTTTTGGTGGCCAGGGTACCAGGAAAGGGTACCACTGCAGGATGGATACGGTGAGGGGAATAATGATTTAGTTTAATTTTTCTTTTTATTCTCCTTGGCTGGGCCCAGGCAAGCCTCAGGCATGAGCCTACACTCCTGTACAGATTTTTAGATAATCTGAGAGGATATAGTTCTCTATTACCAGAGAACTGGAAAAAGGAGCCCCTGTGATTTGAAGAGTCTTTCTTACTTCTCTCTTGCTCCTCTGTCATAAAGTCAGACCCAGTCATAAGAGTGGGCTACGTAAATATTAGACATAGTAGACTCAGGATGAGGAAAATGACCAGATAAGAGATAGGAAAAACCAAAGTGCTTTCCCTGCTTTCTACTCTCCACTCAACACAACACTAAACACTTCTGAAACCAGATGTGTGGAGGTTATTTCTTCCTCTCAGTCCTACAAGGTTGCTCCCAACTTCAGATGTCAAATGCAAATAGTAGGTTGTCACCTGTACTTCTGACCAATTGGCTATTAATCAACATTGTCACAGCCCCCTCCTTGGATATAATTAATATGCTAGAGTGGCTCACAAAATTCAGGGAAGTGCTTTACTTACACTAACTGATTTATTAATAAAGGATATAATAAATAATGTAGATAAACAGCCAGATGAAAAAAAAAATGGATAAGGCATGGTATGTGGGAAGGGGCATGAAGTTTTATGTCCTCTCTGGGGAAGCACCCTCCAAGAATCTCCCATGTTTAGCTACATGGAAGCCCTCCAAACAGTTCTTTTGGGTTTTATAGAGGCTCCATTACATAGACATAATTAATTAAATCATTGGCCATTGGTGATCAACTCAACCTTCAGATCCTTTCTACTTCCTAGAGGCTGGGAGGTGGGGGTGAAAGTCTCAACCCTCTAATCTTGCCTTGGTCTTTCTGGTGACCAGCCACTATCCACCAGTTATCTCACTAGCTTACAAAATTCTTATCATTCTTATCATTTCAGAGATGTTAAGGATTTTAGGAGCTATATGCCAGAAAACTAAGAGAAAGAACAAATGTGTATTTCACAATATCACACCAGAGATAAAGAGGGACATTACAAAGTGATAAAAGAAGACATAAAATTCACCAAAGAGGCACAAAAATCCTAAGTATATTTGTACCTAATAATAGATATTCAAAATACATGAAGCACAAATGGACGTTAACAGAAAGAAGAAATAGACAAATCCACAATTACAGGTGGAAACTTTAACACTTATCTCTCAGTAATCAAAAGATCAAGTAGAAAGAAAATCAACAAGAATATAGAAGTCCTGAACAACACTATCAATCAATTTGACCTAATTAACCTTAGGCACTCCCCTCAACAATAGCAAAATAAATGTTTTTTTCAAGTACACATGGAAAATTCAATGAGACAGGTCATATGCTGTCAGAAAAACAAACTTCAAAACATTTTAATTGAAATAATACAAGGTATTTTTCTCTGATCATAAAAAAAATGAACAGGAATATAGCAGAAAAATATCTGAAAAATCCCCAAATATTGGAAAAGTTAAACAACACACTTCTAAATAGTTCATGAGCCAAAGAATAATCTGGAAGAAAGGTAGAAAATATTCTGAATTGAATGAAAATGAACAGATAACATATCAAAATGTACAGAGTGCATCTAAAGCAGTGCTTCAAAGAAGATGAATACATTTAACGCTTACATTAGAACTAAAACACATTTTCAAATCTATAACTGAAGTTTCTACCCTAAGAAACAAGAAAAAGAATAGCATATGGAACTTAAACTAATTAGTAGGAAGTAAATAATAAAAATAAAATGGAAAACTTTTTTTTTTTTTTTTTTGAAATGGAGTCTCGGTCTGTTGCCCAGGCTGGAGTGCAGTGGTGCGATCTGGGCTCACTGCAACCTCTGCCTCCCGGGTTCATGCCATTCTCCTGCCTCAGCCTCCCGAGTAGCTGGGACTACAGGCTCTCACCACCACGCCCAGCTAGTTTTTTGTATTTTGTTTAGTAGAAACGGGGTTTCACCATGTTAGCCAGGATGGTCTCAATCTCCTGACCTCATGATCCACCTGCCTTGGCCTCCCGAAGTGCTGGGATTACAGGCGTGAGCCCCCGCGCCCGGCCAGAAAACATTTTTTAAAATCAACCAAACTAAAAGTAGATTCTTTGAAAAGATCAACCAAATTAATAAATCTCTAGCCAGACTGAAAAAGAAAGAGAGAGAAAACACAAATTAGCAATATCAGAATTTATCAGTACAGACTCCACAGACATTAAAAGAAGTATGGGAGAAAACTAAGAATAACTTTATGGTCATAAATTCAACAATTTAGATAAAATGTGCCAGTTAAAAGATACACTGCCAAAACTTACTCTAGAAACAGTAGATAACTATAATAGTTATATAGCTATTTTTTAAAAACTTTAATTTATAAATTATAAACTTCCAACAAATAAAACTCCAGGCCCAGATGGTTATACTGGTAAATTCTACTAATCAGTTAGGAAAAATAATAATAATGTAAATTCCTTACAATCTCTTCTAGAAAATAGGAAAGGAGGGAATACTACTCAGCTCATTTTATGATGCCAGCATTACTCTGATATATCAAAGCCAGACAAGGGAACTATAAGAAATAAAAACTACAGACCAATAACCTTAATAAACATAAACAAAAAAATCTTCAACAAAATATTAAAAAGTCAAATCCAGTAATATAGTAAAAGAAATATAGGCTGAGAAAAGTGAAGTTTATTTCAGGAATGCAGGGCAGATCTATTATTTGAAAATAAATCGATTTATCCACCATATTAATACACCAAAGAAGAAAGTCATATAAATCATATCAATAGATGGGGGAAAAATGTAAGGTTCATTTATGATTAAAATACTCTTAGCAAATGAGAAATAGAAGAGATCTTGCTATGGCTTGAATGTGTCTCCCAAAATTCATATGCTTATAACTTATCCCAAATGCAATAATGTTAAGAAGTAGGACTTTTAAAAGGTGATTAGGTTCCAAGGACTATGCCCTCATGAATGCATTAATATAAGTACCACTAGAGTGGATTTGTTATCAAAGTGAGTTTGGCTCCTTCTTTTTCGCTTTCACATTCTCTTGCCCTTCCACCGTCTTCTACAAGATAAAACAGCAAGAAGGTCCTTGCAAGATGCCAATGCCTTGATCTTGGACTTCTCAGCCTCCAGAATTATGAGGAAAGAAATTTGTTTCTTATAAATTACCCAATCTGTGGTATTTTGTCTTAGCAGCTCAAAATGGAGTAAAACATCTTTCTTATACTGGTTAAGGATCTCTATAAAAACATGCAGCTACTATTATAATTAACAGCCAAAGAATGAATACTTTCTCCCTAAAATGGAGATCAAGGTAAGGATATCCACTTTTACCACTTCTCTTCAACATCATAATTGAATTCCTAGTCATTGCAATGGGTACAAAAAATTTAAAAAAATGCATACGGATTAGGAAAGAATAAATAAAACTGTCTCTACTCATAGGCAACATATTTGTCTACATGAAAAATATCAATGTGTCTGCAAGAAAAGCTCTTAAACTACAAGAAAAGCTCTTAGAATTCAACATGGTCATGGATTCAAGGTCCAAACACAAAAATCAATCTCATTTTTTTCAATAATCAATAACCAATTGGAAAACAAGTTTTTAAAAATCTCAAAGAAATGAAATGCTTAGGGATAAATCTTACAAAATATGTACAAAATCTTTTCCTGAAAACTACAAAACACTGATGAAAGAAACTAGAGAAGAACTTAAGTAGAGGGATATCTCATTAATTGGAAACCAATATTTTAAAATTTTAATTTTCCTCAAATCTCCCCAAAATTGATCTATACATATAATACAATCCAAATCCAAATTTCAGCAGGATTATTATTGGAGGTAGTGGCAAGCTGTTTCTAATTTTTTAATAAGAAGGCTAACAAACAAAAATAGTCAAAACAATTTTGAAAAATAAGAACAAAGTTGGAATAGTCACACTTTTTTAACACTTTAACACAACAGTAAACAGGACAAGGTGGTATTGATAAAAGGAGAATTATATATATGAATAGGACAAACTAAAGATTCTAGAAATGGACACACTCAAATTTTTTTGATGAGTCCAAAAGAAAGTCTCTAGAGAAGAAATAGCCTTTTCAACAAATGGTGTTTGACGATTAAACACCCATATACAAAAAAAAGTTTCTACCTCACACATTAAAAAAAGTGAACTTAAAATGAATTCTATATTTAAATGAAAATGTTAAATTATTACACTTTTAGAAGACAACATAAGTGAAAATTTTTGAGACCTTGTGTTAATCAAAAAGTTCTTAGATACACTACCAAAAGCACAGCCCATAAAAGAAAACATTGATAAATGTGACTCTTTCAAAATTTAAAACTTTTGCTCTTAGAAATTTAGCAAATGAAAAGACTAGCTACATGTTGGGAAAAAATGGCCACAAATAATGTACCCAACAAAGTATTTATATTCTGAATATATATTTTTTAAATCTCAAAACTTAACAGAAATGCAACAATAACTCAATTTAAAACTAGACAAAAGTTTTTAACATATATTTCCCCAAAGAGGATATACATATGGCAAATAAGCACATGAAAGATGCTTAACATCACTAGTCTCTAGGTAAATGAAAACTAATACCACCATGAGCTATAACTACACACCTATTAAAATAGTTAGAATCTAAACATTAACAACAGCAAGTACTAACAAGGTTGGAGATAACTAGATCTCTTATTCTGATAGGATTGCAAAATGCAATGTAAATGTTTTCAAAAATCAATTTAAAAAAATCACATTGATAATGCTGGCCCTGCCACTGTCTTGCTAAGTGATTTGGGCAGGATATACCATCTCTTTGATACTCAATTTTATTGGATATAATATGAGGTTGTTAGATGGTCTGAGTTCTTTTCCAAGTTTAGTAGTCAATAATTGAAATTATATCATGAACATGCTTGTCTTTTCTCTAACTAAGCTTAGTGTGCAGTCTACAAAAGTAAGTTATTTAGCAATTTGTGATGTTTTTCTTCAGCGAAGATTGTGATCAGCCCAATGGAGCAGTCTCATCACCATCATCATCATCATCGTCATCATCAGCAGCAGCAGCATTGAGCTATTTACATTTCCTGAATTCACAAGATAATTCAACACTTCCAGACTAGGAGGGTCACCAAAAAGCACAAAGAACTATGCAATTGTAAATTGTTATTTCTGCCCTACAGCAAACTTTTCAAAGAGAAATAAACACTTAAGGGAAAATAGATAGTGAGTTTTTCACCCACAGGGAAGAATAGAAAATCTATGGATATGCAGCAATGCTGAAAAAAATGATATTAACTGTACACTCAGAGCTCTGTTTCACACCCTGTCATTTACACTGTGTATAAAACACAGGATATGACTGTCATTATGTTAATAATTTATTGCAATACTGTTATTTTTAATTTACAAAGATTATGGGATGGAGTTTCTTTCTTTTTTTTTTTTGGACAGGGTCTCACTCTGTTGCCCAGGCTGGAGTGCAGTGGCTTGATCTTGGCTCACTGCAATCTCTGCCTCCCAGGTCCAAGAGATTCTCATGCCTCAGCCTCCCGAGTAGCTGGGATTACAGGTGTAAGCCACTATGTGTTGCTAATTTTTGTATTTTAGTAGAGACAGGGTTTCACCATGTTGGCCAGGCAGGTCTTGAACTCCTGACCTCAAGAGATCCACCCACCTTGGCCTACCAAAGTGCTGAGATTACAGACGTGAGCCACCGTGCCCCGCGAGATAGAGTTTCAATAGGGAATGAAACCTTTCTTTTCGGTAAATCAGAAGTTAGTGGCCAAAAAGGAATGCTTCTAGGTCTCTGCCAGAACTAGAGGACTAGGAGAAAGAAACAAATTCCTTTAAAAATTAGCATCATAATAATTCCATGTCTAAGATTTTACCCTAATATGAACCACATGCAAAAATATTCCTTGTGGTATTATTTGTAACAGTGAAAGATTATAAGTAATCTGAATGTCTACCCTTCAGGGACTGACTGAATAAACTGTGAATATAATACTAAAGGCAAATAAGTGAACTAAAGCTATAAACATTAATATTGTTAACCTCCTAAGAGATATTGTTGAGAGACAAAATTATATAACAGAATGATGTCATTCTTTTTACAAAAAAACACAATTCTTATAATATTGTCTATTGATGTGTCTCAGAATTATCTGCAATGATACATACCAAATTCGTAATAGGGATTTACTTTGGGGAGAAGAGAAGGGTTTAAGGCAAAGGAGCCTTTAAGGGAAAATGTATTCATCTATTATTTATATAACTAAAAATTACTTTTTAAACAAAAGTTCCAATGAAGAGCACCAAAGAAACCTGTCTATTTCATCAGAAAATTTTCCTGGGGCCACTTTGAAAAGTCCTAAAGGCACATAACCTGGAATAACAATGTCAGGATAGAATACCCAACCTTGTCAAGAAAGGCTTTCATCATGGTACAGCTTGTTGTAAGAATATTAATCTGGGAGCCACGTTTTAGGGATTAGAAATACACTTCACATTGTTCTTAAGAAAGCACACAGTCCCGAAATGATCTCTAACATTAAATTTTCAAGTTTTTTGAGCAGAACCTCATTTCATTATTTAACTTCACTCCCACCACCACCCTCTCACAGCCCACATCCTTCGCCGTTCAGTGTTCCCAAACCAGAATGGCACATATTTATTTTTAAATTTAGAGTAAATTAAAACTAATTTTGTTTTGAGAATCCCATGACACTCTTTGGAATAATTAGAAGGACCCTGTGGTGTCACAAAGCAGAACTGGGAAAGCACTCACTTGTGTTGTTGCCATGGGGATCTGCCTCTTGTAACAATACAGTTTTAGAGAGTGGGAGAAAGGGGAGAAATCTCCAAAGGGCTGTAAATAGGGCAAGGCAGCACTGCAGAAGTAAATAGTACCAGTGGGTCTGTAGCTTTGCTTTCCCCTATCTGTTCAGACAACATGACATGGGAGGAAGAAAGAGAATGTGCTCTGGTTATTAGGTGCAATGAGTCTAATTATACTCATATCCATTTTGCATAATTAAGTGCAAAAAAAAAGGAGGAGCAGATGGGAGGTGGGATCGTTTTTGTAGGTGTGTGGTTGTCCAGACCTGGTCACTGCCTCTGACAGTGATGAGAATGCAAGAGACCAGCGGGCACTTTCTTCTCTGCCTATAAAAGCTTCAGCCCCTTCATGGAGGTGTATTATGTTTCTCCATTTTAATTTTAGCATCTACACTTTAGCAATTTGCATTTAAATGTGTTGTCAGAGAACTTCCAGAAATCTTTAATAGGAAGACCGATTTGCATTTTAATATGCTGTTAAAGAATTTCAAAATATCTTTTTTAGTGTGAATACATATTACCAGAGGAACGGCCACCTTTAAAGAAATTATAATTACCTGGGTACAATTTAAACAGAGCTGGCTTTAAAAAGCACTGTGGCTTTGTTGGACTTTGCTAAAACTTCTTTGTAAGGCAGAAAGTCCAAAAGAGAAAGGAAACCTGATCTGGGAGCCTTAAAGATAGAACTGATACCTTCAGTACAGAAATCCAAGTAGAGAAGTATGTGAGTAAGCAAGGGTTGGGTTGGATTCATTACAAGAAAAGAACATACTCTCAAGGAGGAAATAGAAAGGTACAATTCTCGGCCGGGCGCGGTGGCTCACGCCTGTAATCCCAGCACTTTGGGAGGCCGAGGCGGGCGGATCATGAGGTCAGGAGATCGAGACCATCCTGGCCAATACGGTGAAACCCCGTCTCTACTAAAAATACAAAAAATTAGCCGGGCGAGGTGGCGGGCGCCTGTAGTCCCAGCTACGCGGGAGGCTGAGGCAGGAGAATGGCGTGAACCCTGGGGGGCGGAGCCTGCAGTGAGACGAGATCGCGCCACTGCACTCCAGCCTGGGTGAAAGAGCGAGACTCCTTCTCAAAAAAAAAAAAAAGAAAGAAAGGTACAATTCTCTTTATCCTCCCTTGCCAGCACCGCACCTCACCTTTTCTTATCTACTGGTATTTGAAGGCTGAATTCAGACACAGGTAGAGTCCTTACAACATGAATGCTACTGCTCACCATTATCACTTCATATTTTCACCAGAGTAGTCATGACCCCGAATAAACATTTCTGTTTTTCAGGATTCTGGAGAAATACTGATTAGGTCTAAATTCACATTCAGAATAATGAAAAAATGTTATATATCTTATTTCCTCTGCCTTCTCATTCTTAACGACTGAATCACCATGCCTTGGCAAGGCATTTCCAACCCTCTTTAATCTATCCCCTACCTACTTGTCCACTATTGATTGCTCTACTCTATAGTAACCCTTAACCTAGCCAAGCTACCTTTATTCCTACACACTAAAGTTTATAAAGACCTCCTACCATGAATACCACAAACTCCAGGTTATGTTGCAGAAAGACAAGAAGAAGGAAAAGGATACAGAGAAAAAGAGGGGAAAACAGTAAAAATGAAAAAGAGAAGGATGAAAAGAAAAGAGAAAACAACAATAAATAGAAAAAGAAAAAGAGAAGGAAGAAAAATTTCAGAAATTCCTTCTCCTGAAATTATTTTAACCTTTTTCTTAAAATGCTCGTGGATTTTTTTTCTATTTTTTATTATATTAAAGTACACATAACATAAAGTTTACCATTTTAACCATTTTTGAGTATACAAGTTTGTGTTAACAAATACATTCATAATGTGCAATCATCACCACCATCCATCTCTATAACTCTTTTAATCTTGTAAAACTGAATCTATTTTGTATTTACATAAAAAGTAACTCCCTATTTCCCCCTCCCCCCAGCCCCGACAACCACCATTCTACTTTCTGTCTCTATAATTAAGACAACTCTAAGTACCTCATATAAGTGAAATCATCATAAAGTATTTGTCTTTTTGTAACTAGCTTATTTTACTTAGTAGAATGTTCTTAAGTTTCATCTATGTTGTAGCATGTGTCAGAATTACATTGTGTTTATCTATTCATCTGTCAAAGGACACTTAGGTTGCTTCCATGCTTTACCTATTATGAATAACTTCTATGAACATGGTTGTACAAATGTCTCCTTGAGGCCCTGGTTTCAATTCTTTTGGGCAAATACCCAAAGGTGGGATTGCTGAACCATATGGTAATTCTATTTTTAATTTTTGATGAACTGTCATACTGTTTTTTACAGAAGCTGTACTCTTTTGCATTCCTACAAGCAGTGCACAGGGTTTCAATTTTTCCACATCCTCACCAACACTTGTTGTTTTCTGTTTTGTTTTGTTTTTGATAGTATCCATTGTGTTGGGGATTATATAATAACTCATTGTAGTTTTGATTTGTATTTCCCTAATGATTAGGAATGTTGAGCATATTTTCATGTGTTTACTAGCCATTTTTATATCCTCTTTGGAGAATTGCTTAGTCAACTGCTTTGCCCATTTTTAAATTGGGTTGTTTGTTTTGTTGTTGAGTTTTAGGAGTTCACTATATATCTGGAATATTAATCTCATATCAGATACATGATTGATAAATAGTTCCTCCCATCTTATGGGCTACCTTTTTACTTTGTTGATATTGTCTTCTTATGCACAATTTTTTTAATTTTCATAAAGTCTATTTTTTTTATTTTGTTGCCTATGCCTTTGATGTTATGCCCAAGAAATATTTGCCCAGCCCAGTGTTGTAAAACTTTTGCCCTATGCATTCTTGTAATAGTTTTATACTTTTGGGTCTTACATTTAGATCTTTTTTCCATTTTGAGTTAATTTTTGTATATGGTGTTGGGGAAGAGATGGAAATTATGATTTTGCATACAGATATCCAATTTTCTCAGAACCATTTGTTGAAAAGACTATCCTTTCCCCCACTGAATAGTCTCGGCATTCTTATCAAAAATCATTTGACCATATATGTAGGGGTTTATTTCTGATATCCTCATTCTATTCTATGGGTCTATATATTTGTCTTTATGTCAGTGCCACACTGTTTTGATTACTGTAGCTTTGTAGTAAATTTTGAAATCACGAAGTATTAGTTTTCCAGCTTCATTCTTTTTCAAGGCTTTTTGGCTTTGGGGGGTCTCTTGAGATCTTGAAATTCCATATGAATTTTAGAAAGGACTTTTTCTTTCTTTTGAGATGGAGTTTCACTCTTGTTGCCCAGGCTGGAGTCCAATGGTGCAACCTCAGCTCACTGTAATCTCCACCTCCTGGGTTCAAGCGATTGTCCTGCTTCAGCCTCCTGAGTAGCTGAAACTACAGGTATGGATCACCACATCTGGCTAAGTTTTTTGTATTTTTTTTTAGTAGAGATGGGGGTTTCATCATGTTGGCCAGGCTGGTCTTGAACTCATGACCTCAGGTGTTCCACCCGCCTCAGCCTCCCAAAATGCTGGGATTACAGGCATAAGGAAAGACTTTTTTCTACAAAAATCGTCATTAGAATTTTGATAGTCATTGCATTGAATCTATAGATTGCTTTGAGTAATACTGGCATCTTAATACAGTTATGTCTTCCGTTTGATCAACATGAAATGTGCTTCCATTTATTTTATTCTTCTTTATTTCAGCAGGGTTTTGTAATTTTCATTATACAGTTCTTTCACTTCATTGGTTACGTTGATTCCTATGTATTTTATTCTTTCTGATGCTATTATAAATGAAACTGCTTTTGTAATTTCCTTTTCAGGCTGTTGATTGCTAGTATATAGAAATACAACTGATTTTTATGTGTTGACTTTGTGTCCTGCTCTTACAAAGTTCATTTATTAATTCTAACTCTGTGTGTGTGTGTGTGTGTGTGTGTAGTTTTTAGTCTTTTAGACATACCAGGTCATATCGTGTGTAAACAAGAGATAAGTTTACTTCTTCCTTTCCAATTTAGATGCTTTTGATTTATTTTTCTCACCTAACTGCTCTGGCTAGAACTTCCAAGTATTATGTTAATAGAAGTGAAGAAAGCAAGTATTCTTGCCTTGTTCCTACTTTAAGAGAAAAAGCTTTCCGTCTTTCAGCATTCAGTGTAATATTCACTGTGGGTTTTTCATATATGGCTTATATTACGTTAAGGTAATTTCCTTCTAAGTTTTTTTGAATATTTTGATCACAAAAAGGTATTAAGTTTTATCAAATAATTTTTCTGCATTAATTGAGATGATCATATGCTTTTTTCCTTCATTCTATTAATGTGATGTATGACATTGACTTTCATATGTTGAATCATCCTTGCATTCCAAAAATAAATCATACTTGGTCAAAGTCTTTTAAAATAACCCTAAATTTTGTTTGCTAGTATTTTGGTGAGGATTTTTGCATGAATTTCCATAAAGGATATTGGTTTATACTTCTTTGAAGTATTTATATCTAACTTAGGTATTAAGGTAATACTGGCCTCATATAATTAGTTAGGAATTTTCCCCTCCTCTTCACTTTTTTTTTGGAAAAGTTTGAGAAGAATTGGCATTTGCTCTTCTTTAAATATCTGGTAGAATGTGTCTTCAAAGCCATCAGGTCCAGGGCTTTTCTTTGTTGAAAACTTTTGATTACCATTTAACCTCCTTACTAGTTATATGTATAATCAAATTTTCTATTTTTTCATGATTTAGTCATGGTAAGTTTTGTGTTTCTACAAATTTGTTCATTATATCTAGGTTATCCAATTGTTTGGTGTAAAATTATTTATAGTACTCTCTTATAATCTTTTTTCTTTCTGTAGTAGCAGTAGTAATGTCATCACTTTCATTTCTGATTTTAGTAATTTGAGTATTCTTTTTTTCTTAATACACTTAGCTAAAGGCTTGTCAATTTTATTGATCTTTTCAAATAATCAACTTTTGATTTCATTGATTTTTCTCTATTTTCTATTTTATCTCTTCTCTAACCTTTGTTATTTCCTTTAGTTTACTAGCTTTGAGTTTAGCTTGCCCTTTTTTTTAGTTCTTTTACTTGTAAAATTAGGTCGTTGATTTGAGATATTTCTTATTTTTTACTGTGTTTATAGCTATAAAATTTCTTCCTACAATGCTTTAACTATATCTCATAAGTTTTTATATGTTGTGGTTTTGTTCTCATTTGTCTATAAGTATTTTCTAATTTTGTTTGTAATTTCCTCTTTGATCCATTGCTTGTATGTTTCCACAAATTTTTGAGTTTTCCAGTTTTACTTCTGTCATTGATTTTTAATTTAATCCCATTGTTGTCAGAGAAGATACTTTGTATAATATCCATTTTTAAATATGTATTGAAACTGAGTCTGTGTCCTAACATATGGTCAATCATGGAAAAATGTCCCACGTCCCATTCTTGAGAAGAATACATATGCTGTTATATTTGGATCTCGTGTCTTTAGTCATTCTGCTAACCTGTCTTTTGAATATAAAGTTTAATTCACTTACATTTAAAGTATTACTGATAAGGAAAGATTTCCTTCTGTCATTTTGCTATTTATTTTCTATATACTTTATGGCTTTTTTCACCCTCATTTTCTGCATTACTGTTTTCTTTTATAATTAGTTGATCCTTAATACTGAAATGTTTAAATATATTGCTCATTTCTTTTTTGTGTGTATTCTATACCTGTTTTCTTTGTAGCTACCACAGGAATTACATTTAACATCCTAAAGTTGTAACACTTTATATTGAATTTATACCAGTTTAATACAATATCATACACAAACTATGCTCTTTTACAACTGTTTCCATCTCTTTGAATTGCTGAGGTCACAAAATTTCATCCTTATACCTTCTCTGCCCAAAACCATAAACTAATAATTCTTTTAAATGCAATAACTCTTAAATTATATAGAAGACAAAAACTAGAATTAGAATCCATTTTTATGATAATACTTGCTTTCATAATGGCCCCTGTATTTACTTTTATTGAGGTATTTGTTTCTTCATACCTCTTTGAGTTACTGTCTGCTGTCCTTTTTCACT
This sequence comes from Symphalangus syndactylus, assembly GCF_028878055.3. NCBI lineage: Eukaryota > Metazoa > Chordata > Mammalia > Primates > Hylobatidae > Symphalangus > Symphalangus syndactylus. The sequence continues at coordinate 42,626,062 of NC_072429.2, forward strand.
TTGCAGGGCTCCCTTATACATTTCTTGCAGGGCAGGTCTAGTAGTAAAAATTTCCTCACCTTTTGTTTAACTGGGAATTTATTATTAATGGTCTTTCCCTCACTTTTGAAGGACAGTTTTGCCAGATATAGGATTATTTGTTGATTTTTTTTCTTTTAATGCTTTGAATATATCACCCCATTGTTTTCTAGCCTCCAAAGTTTCAGATTTTAAAAACCTGCTGATAATCATATGGAGGATCCCTTGTATGCAATGAGTTGCTTCTTTCTTGCTTTCAAAATTCTGTCTTTGTCTTCAGATTGAAAGTCTGATTATAATGTGTCTCAGTGTGAGTCTCTTTGCATTCATCTTACTTAGTTTCTTGAGCTCCTTGGATGCTTACATTCATGTCTTTTATCAAATTTGGGAAGTTTTCAGACATTATTTCTTCAAATATTCTCTCTGCCTCTTTTTCCATCTCTTCTTCTATGAGCTCCACAATATGTAAATCAGCCAGCTTGATGATATTCCTCATATCCCTTAGTGTCTGTTCACTTTTCTATAATCTTTTCTTACTCTGGTCCTAAGACTTGATAATTTCCATTGTCCTATCTTCAAGGTTGCAGATTGTTTCTTCTCCTTGTTCAAATCTGCCTTTGAAACCCTCCAGTGAATTTTTAATTTCAGATATGGTAATTTTTAGCTCTAGAATTTTTTTCTGATTTCTTTTTAAGTCTTATCTTTATTGATATTTTCATTTTTTCATACATTGTTTTCTTGAGTTTCCCAACATCTTTCTTTAGTTCTGTGTACATCTTTAAGAAAGTAGTTTTAATGTCTTTATCTAATAGAACTGCCATTAGGTCTTTTTCAGGAACAGTTTCTGTTGTTTAATTTTTTTCCTTTGAAAGTTTCATGCTTTTCTGTTTCTTTGGATGACTTGTCATTATTTTTTTTCGAAAAGTGGACATTTGAATCTAATAAACTGATAACTCTAACTCTATAAACCAGGGCCCACTTTTTAAAATTATTGTTTGGGGGTTTTATTTTTAATACTGTAGACAGTCTCTGTACCAAAAAATGGAAAACTAAGGTCTTTTTAAAACTTTTCTGGGCTGTGCCTCTCTCTGTGCATGTGCAGTTACTTTCTAACTTTCCCTGTATATAAAGTTGTTTGTGACTGTCCTGTGTTTGATATCCGTCTGCCAACTGGGAAGAGACAAAAAGAGGGGAGAAAAAAAAGTGTGCTGTAGCCCTTTAAATCCCTTAGAGGTCACCTCAGGTGGAGGGGGAAAGGCTGTCAACAATAGCGCGATGTGTAGCAAATATTGCTGCCTATACCTCTGTGGTCAGAAGCAGGAATCAGCAATCATAGCACTGATCTACATTTGGAGGATAGAGTATTTTTTTTTCCCACTTTGGCTCCTTCAGGCAGTGTGCAAGCTGCTCCAGTAACACCTGCACAGCTGCCTGCCACAGAGCTGGGAGTGGGAGATGAATAGCTACTGCTGTGCTAAGAGCTGAAATTAACTAAAATTAACCAGAATTTACTATCCAAGCTTTCCCTTAGAAGTCTGAAGCATGCAATACACTCCAGAGTTTCAAAATTATTACATCAAACACATTCTACCAGTGCAATTACTGTTTAGGTGGGGCGATGGAGTCCTGGTTCTTACTACTCCATTGAATTCCCAGAATGCTCTCCACTGTTGTAGTTTTAAATAACTAATATCTCCTTTTGTTGGGGGAAATTCCCTGTGGAAGCCTTCAGATGAGTTTATTTTGCAAATGGTGCTTTTGTATAAAGCGATATCTATAAACAAGCAGAAAAGTGAAAATTCAAAATCTAGTCAGCTCAAACATATCACCATAGATTTGTCACTTGCGGGGAAAGAATGGTACCTCTTTTGACAAATTGCTTCTTTTTTTGCCTCCTCCATTGATCAAGGAGACCTTCTGTGGAAACTTTGTAAGAAGAATGGGAAAGAAAATGTTGACCCCTAAATATAACCTACAGAGATGCAAAGCAGAATGAAAATCAGAAAAAATGGATATAGCCACAGTTTGGGGGTGTAAACTCCAGGAAGCACCCATTCATTTATTAAATTAATATTTGCTGCTTGCTTTCTGCATGCTAAGAAGAGCCTAACATAGCAAGTGAGGCTTGTCTCACATAATGCTTAGGATGATTAAGAACAACGAGCATTTTAAAGTGCTTCCCATGCCCCAGTCTTTCCTTATGTGCCTTCCATTTTTTTGACTGAATTAATCCTCAAAGTAACCTTCATAGGTTTGAACAGTCATTATCCACAGTTAATAAGCAAAGAAACTGAGGTACAGAAAGTTAAGGAAGGTGCTCAATGTCACACAGTTCATATACGGTGGGGCATAGGTTCAAACCAGGCCATCTGACACAGATCTCACTCTTGTACCACTTAGCCAATCTTATTTATCTTCTGTAAGGAACCATCATCTTTGGCAGATACTTAGGATCTATCCTTGAGAATGGTGATAGAGTTTTATCAATCATCCACGTTTTTCTGCTGATTTCACCTCGTGACCAGAAGATTTAATTTTATAATTACTGCATGCAAAGCATGTGTGTCAAGGAAAAAAAATTTATAAACCAGTGAATTATTTGGCAAAAACCGCAATTACTTTTGCACCAAGCGAATAAAATGCTTTGGCCAAAATTCATGCTTCAGGACCAGATGAACTAAAATATCTGTATCATAGGACAGAAAAAAATAAGTCAGCAAAGAGGTAAAATAAAAGTCTGCCTCAATGAATTTTTTCCCAGAGATAAGCACAGTATCCAACTGCTGGCTATAAAAAAAAAAAAATAGAAATCTTGTGTGCTTAGCTGGATTCATATACTTTGTGCACATTGCCTATTAAGCATGACACTGAAGCTGTAATTTTACACACTAGGTGGGCAATTACAACAAACTCATTTGTGTTTTACAGATTTATCTCCAAGAAGGAAGAAAACATAACAAGGTTAGGGAAGGGTGTTTGGCCAAAGCCTTGATGTGCTTCTATTTAGACATTTTTTAAATAAGCCCATTAGATTCTCAGGCTTTCAGGTCAACTGTGCAGTTCTTGATGAAACATTACCCTAGTGAATTATTTATAAAGTTGCAGGAAACTGCAAATTCTGGTGAACAAATATTTTTGATCCTCTCATCTCCTGGAGCATTGTTTTGGTGCTACCCTCTGCTGCCTTCTTCAGATATTCTAGACTGTCTTTGGCTACAGCTGCCCATTCACCTCAAAAGGCAGCCCAACTTTCGAAGACAGACAGGGTATGGAAAGGAGCTATCCAGTCAAGGTGTCTCTCTCAGTTTTTTTTTTGTTTTTTTTTTTTTTTTTTTTTTTTTGAGACGGAGTCTCGCTCTGTCGCCCAGGCTGGAGTGCAGTGGCGCAATCTCGGCTCACTGCAAGCTCCCCCTCCCGGGTTCACGCCATTCTCCTGCCTCAGCCTCTCCGAGTAGCTGGGACTACAGGCGCCTGCCACCACGCCCGGCTAATTTTTTGTATTTTTTAGTAGAGACGGGGTTTCACCATGGTCTCGATCTCCTGACCTCATGATCCGCCCGCCTCGGCCTCCCAAAGTGCTGGGATTACAAGCGTGAGCCACCGCGCCCGGCCTCTCTCTCAGTTTTTTATTTCCCCCAGGTGCCAGATTGGTGAGAAAAGTTAGACGGTGAGAAAAGTTAGGCAGTGACAAAGGAAAATTGAAGACAATGTACCCATATACATATATGCATGCACGCATACATACTTACATGTATTTGTTGTTTTATAACCATAGCCTAAAAGTATTAATAATGTTGTCATTCATCAAAGGCTGTCCCCAACCTCTTAGAGGCAACACACTGGGAAAATCTGTTTCACAATTCCAGAAACACATCTGGATTCAATGTTTTTAAAAGTAATGTTAATATCCTCTGACCACATGAAAGAACCTGATCCTCAATGTAAACTCTTGAGTTTTCCATTTTCATATATAATGCCCTTTTTGAGGCCATATACAGGAGAAAAAAAAACAGAAACATTGAGATTAGATATATCTAGCTTTGAATTCCTAATACTATCCCTGTATGAACTTGGCACATTACTTAATATTTCTGAGCCTGTTTTCTCAATGAGACAATACAAATAGTAATAACCATAGACTAGAGTTGCTGTGAGAACTAGAATTGGCACATTAAATGATAGTTTCAAATACATCTTGATTATCACACATGACATACATTTATGTTCCTAAATAGTAGCTTTTATGATGATGGTTCATTCATTCAACAATATTTAAGAGACTTCTAAGAACCAAGCACAGTTTTGGGCACAGAAGATACAGCCAGCTTCGTGAATTCCTAGTCTTCTTGGAGACCACAGTCTTTAAAATTATTAGCATTTAGGTTAAATAAAGCCAGAGGCAAGGACAGGAGTTTGTTTCAAGATCCTGGGTTGTTTCCTTAACTTCAGTGTGTTTTCTGAAACGTATTACAAGGAGATCATAATATTCCAACAACTCTCATAATATAAAATCAAATGATGGTATAGTCACTCTCCTTATGAATAAAGAAATCCTTAGAGAGAGAAATGAAAGTAAAACTGTCAGTGGAAAAGCAGGATATTATATTGGCATGCAGCGGTTCTTATTTTTGCTGTTTGTTTTCATTGTTTTTAACTATCTTACCTGCTTGTGATTAAGGTAATAATATTAAACCATGCTAATGTCCTTCTGTTTTGGAAAAAAATGTAAATACACGTTTCTGACACCTGTGAAGTTCTCATAAGTAGATAATTTTGTCCTTACAACTGTTGGATTGATAAGGTAATGGAACCATTTCCTTTTATTGAAAATTAGAACACAACTCAATCTGCTATAGTTTTATTCTTCTATAGTAGAGAGTTAAGATTGCTAACAGCCAGGAAGTATATGTCTCTGGCAAGAGTTTAAATGCAAAATTTCCCAAGGAAGCTTTACTCATTTCTGTTGCACTTATCTCATTATAATGGATTGAAATTGTATGGAGTTTTATTTAGTAAAGATGTGTCTTAAATTATGTGATTAGTGCTAAATATTACATGTATATAAATTTTGAGTAAATTAAACTTTTAAGTACACAAGGAAAGGTTTGAGACTTAAAGTCATCCTATTTTTAATCATTTCTGTTTGTTTGTTTGTTTGAGACAGGGTCTCACTCTATCACCCAGGCTGGAGTGCAGTGGCACCATCATGGCTCACTGCTTCTTGACCTCCTAGGCTCAAGCAATCCTCCCATCTCAGCCTCCTGAATGGTTGGAATCAAAGGCAGGCACCACCATGCCCAGCTAACTTTTTACATTTTTTATGTTTTTTTTTAGAAATGGGTTCTCCCTATGTTGCTCAGACTGGTCTCAAACTCCTGGGCTCAAGAGATCCTCCTACCTCGGCCCTCCAAAGTGTTGGGATTATAGTCACCACTCCAGGCCTATCACGGCTCATGACCTGTTCATTGTTTCTAATTTAAAGAAAACCCACAACTCCTTTATGTATTTTATCTAAATCCAAATTTACACATGTATTAACATTTGGAGATCCAAAATCCTTACATTTCTAAAAGTACAAAATGAAAAATGTGAAATTCATATATCAAATGTGTTTGTCCCTGAATTATAATATTGTGTGATTTAAATTTTCATATTTATTTTGTTATGTATTTTCCAGGATCATATTCCAACAGTAAGCATGCATAATCTTTATACGGAGAAAGATTATAAAAGTAAATAGAAGTATATAAAGTATTTTAATTTAAATTAATTTCATATGAATATGTTAAAAAAAAAATGGGGACCCCAAAGCTAAAATTCAGAAATAAGGCTTGTGTTACAGTCTAAATGTTTTTTGAAATTCATATGCTGAAGCTTTAACCCCCAATGTGATGGTATTAGGAGGTGGAGCTCTTGGGAGGAGGTAACTAGGTTTAGATGAGGTTTATGAGGGTGGAGCCCCATGCTGAAATTAATGCCCTTATAAGTACAGGAAAAGACACCAGAGCTTTCTCTCTTCATCATGTGAGGATACAGTGAGAAGGCAGCTGCCTGCAAGAAAGGATGAGAACCTTCGTCAATAACCCAGTCATGCTGGCACTCTGATTTTGGACTTCCCAGCTTCCAGAACTGTGGGAAATAAATGTCTGTTGTTTAAGCCACCCAGTCTATGGTCTTCTTTAAAGCAGCATAGGCTGACTAAAACAGACAGAATAATTGGTCTGAACTACTTTCCCAAACTGCAGTCATTTGTACATGAACTTCATGTGTTTTGCCAAAATCTGTATACAACATTTATCATATTTTTTTAATCTTCTAATACTTATTTTTAAAGACTCATTAAATGTTGAATTTTATATCCCAATCCTACCTGGAAAATCACTATAATTAGCCATGAAAAGAAGGAAAGACTAAAAATAATTATAATTAGCCTAATAATATTGACTTCTAACCAGATACCATTTTCTATTCAAAGGCTCCAATTCTAACATTTGCTCATAGAAAAGGAAGATTAGCAGAGGTTTGAGGAGTTAAAGGTAATCTAGCGCCACACTGAGACTTTCTTTTTATAATAATTAGAATAAAGAAGACTCGAACAGAGAATTTAGTTATGAAAATGTGAATCTGTTTTATTTAATCTTGATGCTCTTGCCACCAACAAACATCTATACCATTACGTCTCCCATGCTGTGGGAACTATTGCTCTAAACCAGTTTGGACAAATAGAATAATACTGCCTTATAAAAGCCTCCAGAATTAAAATGTTTACAATTCTGATAATTCATTATAATGATTACTAAGGTGACCATATATCCCAGTTCACCAGGGCCAGCCCAACTTTATACCCATTGCACTAGCATAATCATTAATAGCACCCATTTTCACATTCAAATGTGTCCTGACTTGGGAAAATCCATTATATATAGTCACTAGGTCGTCATTTATCTGTCTATCAGTTAGAAGGTGTCTACCAGCACCTACTCTGGACCTGGTTCTGAATTATGTCTGGAAATACTAAGGTGAGTATGACAGTTCGCAGCCCTCAGAGAGCTCATGAACAGATAGGCAGGGCAAGGGAACCACTTAAAGACAAAACAAAGTGATAAGAGTCAAACAGAGGTCTGTGCTATGGGATCACAGAGAAGGACAGATGAATCAAATAAATTGAAGATTTCTAAATGAGTAGGGCATGAATATTAACTGATCAGTAATGTAAAAACTAACAAATCAGCTCCAAATAAGTAGGAAGGTCTTTCTCTTTTAAAATAATGTTTTACTTTGTGTTCATGAGTTCAAAGAACTGGTATGGTAAGGATTAAAATGAGAAGAGCACATAGTTTTCCTACGTATGTTTCTTCAAGTGTTTATAAGGTATAGGAAAACCTGTCCAACCTGATAAATCATTTGATATTAGATAAAGATAAAAAATGTTTGCAGAGCAAGAATATTCTTCACCATTTGCTAGTTTTAAAACATGAATCAGGTCAGTCATGTTATTTCCTTGCTTGAAACCCTTCACAGGTTGATTATTGTTTTATCAATGAATTATACAACTTGTCCCATGGCCTACAAGTTTTGTCCTTCCTCTGCAGCCTCATCTCCTTCTGTCCTTGCCCTGATGCACAAGGCTTTGGCCAAGTTCTTTCCCAGCCGAGCTCTTGTCTTTACTTTTGCTGTTCCCTCTGCCTGGAGCATTCTTCTTTCAGTACTTTAAAAGTCTGATGTATTTTCAGGTTACAGGTCTTGGTTCATATGTTCCCTGCTTAGAGAGGCCTTCCCCGATCCATTAATTCTTACCCACCTCATCCAGCTTGCCACGTTTGTCATCTTCATAGCACTGACCACTAGGTATCTATTTCTTTTTATTGTCTTTCTTTCTCAGAAAGGGAGGAACATGATTGTAGCACTCCCTGTGTCTAGCACAGTGCGTAGCAACAAATGAAGTATTCAATAAATATTTATGAAATGGATAAATAGAAGAGTTTGAGAGAAAATAAGTATGTGAAGTACTTATTTAATCAAAGTGATTCTTTAAAAATAAAAACAGTCATAGTCTGTCCTCATTCAGCTTTTGGGACAGGTAAGTGAGAAGAGGAAAGGACTGAAGCTTCAGGTACATGGGGTTGTGGGTACTTGATGAGGTTGAGAGAAAGCCAACTAGTGAAAGACTCACTGTAAAGATTAAAGAAGAAAAATAATTGTCCCTCCAGTGGCACTTGCCAAAGGTTGCAATAAGCCTGGATGTGCAGTGAGACTGCAAGGAATTTTTACACTTTGAATATCCATTTCCAGATTTCACAGAGGACTTCTCAGGTGACCTTGAATAAGCCATTTAGGTACGTTTCTGAGTTACTTAATTGAACCATCTCTATGGAGAGAGGTGATGAGGCTTGTTAATTTACATTTGTAAAAACACTTTGAAATCTCTGGATAAAAGAATTGCTGCAGAGAGGAACAAAGGGTGAGGTAATATGCTGGGTCAAATTCTACCCTTTTAAAGAAGCAGAGAGGGTGCAGGCACATTTGAGGTGACTTAAGGGGTGCGTCTGCCACATTATTTTTCAAATTAATCTTCTAAGAAAACCCCCTACTTTCAGTACATCCAGTGTTTTAAATAAATGTATAAGATACTAATCTGGTAATTATTTTCCTTCAGCCTTTTTCTCCTAAAGTCGCCGCTTTGTGTAAAGGAAATCTTTAGGATATTTTACTGGGAGGTGTTCCCTCTACAACTGTTTATTTTTGTTGTTGTTGTTGTTGTTTCCAAAGAGCTGAAATACAACTCCTTCTTTCATTTGTTCATTTTTAGCCTGTATCAGTGATACTCAATTCTTAAGCATGACAGCCTCTGTTGCTAAGCTAATTGGGACCCAATTGGGGTCATTTCATCAATTCTAGACAGATATTTACAAGTTACAGTCAGATATTAGAGTAAGCTCAGGAAGGAGAAAAGTGAGAAAATTTCAGAGAAAGCTGCCAGGCTATAGAGTTAATTATATCCATTTATATAAAAAATGATATTAATAGCTACTTAAGAAATAATACCAATATAATACAAAAAAAATTTAGAATAATAGTCTCTTTCAGCAAGATAAATAGAGACTCAAAGATAAGACATTAATTGCTAAAACTGTCAAGGCAAATCCAAGCTTTAAAAAAAAAAAAAAAAAAAACAGAAACAGGCAACCATCTTTTTGGACACGCTACACCAATTATACACTTGCGATTCTGCCCAAATGACCGTAAATCTCACATTATAGTATCCTTTATGTCTTTTTTGACCTTATAATTCTTATTTCTTTGGGAGGAAGCAATAAACAACTTTATTACTTGCTCTCAGAAATAATAGGGAGGATTTATCTGCCTTACCATGCCTTGCTCTTCCTTGAAGAGGACTGAAGCTCCTTGTCCCTTTCAATGGATCTAGACAAGACACTTGTCCTAGGAAACTGCTTCTTCAGAAGGCTGCAGAGCTTGGTGTTCTTTCTCCGTCATATATTTCAGAATTTTCTTTAACTACTTTACCCTTGAAATCTCTTCTTCCTCAGCAGACAGCTGGGCCCCTTCTAGCTGCTCAGAGGCCATGCGGAGTTTAATTATTTCCAGGTCAAGTCCTGCATGCTGTCAATGAGCACACACCAGCTCCTTCTTGGGTGCATCCTAGACCATATCCACAATCCCAGTTACATGAATACTGCATGTGGAGCCACAGGAGAGGTTGTCCACAAACAGTCTTAGTTCTCAGGACTTTTTCTTGTCTGCTTATACACGAACTGCATGAATGGAGTGAGAACAATCGCTCTATCTCATATTTCCACCTTTTATGCCAAAGTTTGCTTAGCTTTTGAGCTAATTATCCTAAAAGATGCCTATCACTTCATGCAGACTGGAAAGATGAAATGCAACCTACCTAGGGGCTGATTTGCAAACTCTTGTCCCATTCTTTGATTCATCACCTTGACAATAGAGTATAGAACATTATGACATGACAGAAAGGGGCAGAACCATTAAATTCCTGTGGGCAAGGCATCCTAAACAGAGACTAAGGTACTATAAAGAAAATGTTTGCTATTTTAAAATAAGTGGCTTCTTGGTGGCCACAGGGTTTTTGCTAGCTTTTGACAGGTCACCTACCTGCATCTGTTTGTCAAATAAAGAGCCTGACGGTCTTTACTTGAAAGAAAGAAATTCAGGGTATCATCATCATCACCTAGTCAGCCAACATCAAACATTTACTGAGCATCCACTGAGTGCAAAGCATGTTACAATATACTCTAAGAAAACATATCTTTCTCTGCAAAGAAAGGATGAATCCAAACAAATGGAAACACACATTTCTTTAGCCACTTGTCTGAGTACAATAAAAGAAGACAGGTTTGGACTGTATAAAGGGAGCCAGCTACATGGTCTGCAAATGGGCACATCTTTGAGTCCAGGTACTGGTTCTGTAATTGTTTTCGAATGCCATACATTTAGAAATGGAATCAAAATCCTGCAAGGCCTATTGAAAAGGAAATAAAATGTACTGTTTGTTTAGAAGAACATTTCAATTTGATACTAATCAGGTAGCATTTATGTTCGTGTCTGATCTGCTCACTCATTGACTGTTTTCCCAAGGACATGCTTCATCCCTTTTTTTTTTTTTTTTTTTTTTGAGATGGAGTCTCGCTCTGTCACCCAGGCTGGAGTGCAGTGGTGCGATCTCGGCTCACTGCAAGCTCCGCCTCCAGGGTTCACGCCATTCTCCTGCCTCAGTCTCCCGAGTAGCTGGGACTACAGGCACCCACCACCATGCCCGGCTAATTTTTTGTATTTTTAGTAGAGACGGGGTTTCACCGTGTTAGCCAGGATGTTCTCGATCTCCTGACCTCGTGATCTGCCCGCCTCAGCCTCCCAAAGTGCTGGGATTACAGGCGCCCGGCCTCATCCCCTTTTTTATGGCTCATCAAAAATTTTCAGGTAGGAATGTGGTGTGGCAAGAAAGTAGGATTTTGAGACAGACACACACTTGAGTCCACTTCCACCGCTTACTGAGAGTCATTTCTCTGCAGGAAAGCAAATGAAGCTTGTTTCCATTTCCTCATCTAGTAATGACATAATAGGACTGAATTCATATAGCTGGGCAAAAGAAATTAGATCAACTATAAAAATAACATACTGGCAGGTAGCCTGAAAAAACAGTAAGTTTTCAAGAGAAATGAGCAATTTTTGTATTTTCCTCTGTTTGAATTAAAGTATATATGTCAGTGAATGAAGAACCCAATGACTTCTATTAATTGTTATCTCTTCCTGTTCTGAATGTGCATATTGTGCTTAAGGTCTGTTTAAATTCCATTGCAACTGTACACAATCATGTATCATCTCTTGTGTTATGTCATGTTTTAATCACACTACACTTTGGTTATATATTTAACCACACTAAACATTGTCTCTTCAGCTGAACAAAAGATCCTTAAGCACAAAGCCTGTTAGCAACTTTTATACATTAACTTTTTAAGGTACATTTAGAGTGTTCAATTTCCATTTTTTCAATGACTACCTTGAATACCATGATAAATAATTACTAGATAACTGTATTCTATATTATACTATATATGATTATTATTACTATACTATTCTAAATATTATCTAGTAATAATAATATGTAGTGCAATAATATATAGTATAATAATCTTTTGACAGCAGGAACTACAATGCATTGGTACTCACTAAAGACTTAGAATATGTAGGACACTGTCTTCATATAGATGTTCTTTTCATCTAATTTGCTATGATAGTCTTGATATTACTCATTTCAGCATTCCTAGGACTTAGCATTGCACTCAGAAAATGGTTCACATGTTTGAGCAGACAACAATAGTCTTAAATAGTACAAATGTTGGTGAAATTGAAAGATTGGAGTATAGCTCTATAGCTCTATAAATTAAAATGGATATACATATTGTCCAGGGAGAAATATTCTTATAACTTATCTAAATAGCTTCAGGCAATTTAGGTCTTACTGAACTCTTTGAGCTTGGTGGTACTGGTAGTTAATGCTGTGTTGTCCCAGAAATCAATCCCAAACACTGCACCACTCATTATGATAAGCTGATTCCCCAAGAATCTAATAAGAAACTATGACTGGCCAGGCGCGGTGGCTCACACCTGTAATCCCAGCACTTTGGGAGGCCGAGGCAGGCGGATCACAAGGTCAGGAGATCAAGACCATCCTGGCTTACACGGTGAAACCCTGTCTCTACTAAAAATACAAAAATTAGCCAGGCGTGGTGGTGGGCGCCTGTAGTCCCAGCTACTCGGGAGACTGAGGCAGGAGAATGGCATGAACCCAGGAGGCGGAGCTTGCAGTGAGCCGAGATGGCGCCAGCCTGGGCGACAGAGCAAGACTCTGTCTCAAAAAAAAAAAAAAAGAAACTATGACTAAACATCTGATGATTACTCCATGGGATGAGAAGAAGAGATACCATTGTTTGGAATTATTTTAGAATTTGCAAACCTGAAACAAATGTGTCTTTCTTAGTGGTTCACTAGCTATAAGAGTTCTCAGTTAGATTGGTCCCACCTTGTAGATCAAAAGCGATTATCTTGCCATCTTGAGCATTTACAAAAAAACTTTCTCTCACAGTTATGTGAAATTGAGACTCTTCTACTATAGTGGTGACAAGAGCGTTCTAGAATAAAAATTAGTCCTAGATTTCAATTGTTCAATATGTGCAAAGTATTGTGCTTTGGGAGAAATCAAGGTAAACAATGCACAAATCACTGCCCTCTAGAAACTCACCAGTTTGTAGGGATACAGATGCATACATAAGTAATTCAAATATAAAGTAGAAAAAGTGAGATACAAAAAAAGTATCTTGGTGATTATGATATACATATCACTTCGCAAAAGAAAAAATATATTGCCACATTATTTACCTTCCACATTCTGATTTTACTACTCCCCTCTCAGAAAGACAGTTAAGGGGTAGAGATTTTTAAGATATCACTAAACCACTTTTTAAATTCTGGATTGAAGACGTTGATCATACCTATCTGATCCTCTGCTTTACCTAATATATAATCACACTGATTACTCATATTTGAAATCTGCAAAAAAATTAAAGTCCTAAAGTTTTTGATATACAATAATTTTCCTTTAGCAACATGATGAATGGCTCCCAAACTTCCCATTTTGGTCACTAGATCTTCCAGAATGTCTTGTTGCTTTTGTAGTGCTATTAAGATGGCACCCCTCTCGGGCTAGCCCCAGGGGAAGTCAGGCAGACTGTAACATTAAAAAAAAAAAAGACTCCTTGGGGACTTTCTGGAGGTATCAGCTACTAGTCTTTCTTGATATTGTCCTTCTTAATTCAGCAAAATTAGTAATGAACCTTATGGGTATGTTTACTTTTTGTTCCAAAAAGCTAACCTATGGGTGATTCTGTTTGACAAACTCCAAACAGAGTCAAAAACAGGTGTTTTTACCATCTTTCTCTTAGCAACAGACTTTCCAAATTTCTTCTTTAATGGGAAAAAAAGAAGCAAACAGCAATCAATTATTTTGGCTGAAGTCACAGTGTTTATAGTAGTGGAAGAATTTCTTTGGTTTTAGACTCCAAATAATAGAAAAAGAATGTAGAATGTGATGTTTATATCTGTACGAAGAATCATCATTGCACCTTTTTTGGTTTGTCCAAATGATGCTGCATCTATTCCCACAGGCAATGCCCAGTTCATGAGGAAGGGAGTTTAGTTTAAGAAAGAAGGTATGTAGATCCAAAGTGCCTGGATTCAAACCCAGAAAGCAGCAACATAACAGTCATAATCTCATTTTATCCAATGAAGACTTGAAAGCATCCTGGTACAATTTTTGAGAACAAGCACAGGTACGGTACTGACCTGGTATTTATAGTGTTAATACTATCTTCCTAAGTGACTCAATATGCTCCAGGACACTGCTTCTAGAATTGCATTTGCCCATAAGTAGTTGGGTAACCTCAACTAGTCACTTAATTTCTCCAAACTTCCATTTTATCATCTGTAAAAGAATCAGACATTCTCTAAGGTTTTATTTTCTCTAAAATCTGATGATTATGTTAGGATTTCTTCTTTTTAAATGCTGATAGTTTTACATGACCTTGGATTGTCTGAAGTAAAGTGAAGTAATTTCAGAATTACACTCACTTTGAGCTCCCAGTTACTAAAATTTTTTCAAAGTCAAAGGCACTTTGGCCTTTTAGTCAATATCAAAAATTAGACAGGGAAAATGGGCTAAGCACTTGAATAGACATTTCTCCAAAGAAGATATGCAAATGGCCAATAAGTATATAAAAAATGTCACCAGAAAAATGCAAATAAAAACCACAATGAGACATAATTTCACATCTACCAGGATGCATACTGTTAAAAGGCAAATGATAATAAGTGTTGGCAAGGATGTGGAAGAATTGGAACCTGCACACTGTTGGTAGGAATGCAAAATGGTGCAGCTGATGGAAAATGGAATGGAAGTTCCCCTAAAACTTAAATAAAGAACCACCATATGATTAAAAAGAATCCCACTTCTAGATATTTGTCCAAAATAATTGAAATCAATGCAATTTGAGGCTCTCAAAGAGATACCTGCACTCCTATGTTTATTGTAGCACTATTCACAAAAGCCAAGATGTGAAAACAATCTAAATGTCCACTGACAGATAAATGCATAAAGAAAATGTAGTATACACATACATGTAATGAAACGCTATTCAGCTTTTAAAAATAAGGAAATTCTACACCATTAAACTACATAGATAAACACTGAGGACATTATGCCACATGAAATAAGATCATCACAGAAAGATAAATACTGAGCTGGGCATGGCGGCTCATGCCTGTAATCCCAGCACCTTAAGGGACCAAGGTGGGAGGAGCATTTGAACCTAGGAGTTCAAGACCAGCCTGGACAATATAGTGAGAGCCCCATCCCTACAAAAATTTTAAAAAATAGCCAGGCATGGTAGTGCACACCTGTGGTCCCAGCTACTTAAGAGGTTGAAGTGGGAGGATCGCATGAATCCAGGTGTAGAGGCTGCAGTGAACTGTGATTACACTGCACTCCAGCCTGGGTGACAGAGTGATAAAAAAAAGAAAGACAAATACTGCACGCTTCCACTTATATTAGGTATGTAAAACACTCAAGGTCATAGAATCAAGGAGTGGAATGGCAATTGCCAGAGGCTGTGGGAAGGGGAAATTAAAAGTTATTAACCAATGAGCATAAAGTTTCACTCAAATAAGATGAATAAGCCCTAGAGATTGTCTGCACAACATTGTACTTATAGTCAACAACAATGTAAACTTAAAATTTGTTAAGAGGGTATATCTCACGTTAAGTGTTTTAGCATTTTTTTAAGGGCATGGAAGTCAATAAAATACAGCATATTTCAAAAAGAGAAGAAGAAGATCTTCTGGTTGGGTGATCAGCTTATTCTCAAATGCAAGGAAAGTGTTTCCCAGATAATGCAATGAGTGTTAGAATATGCATTTGCCAGGAGATCGAGACCATCCTGGCGAACACTGTGAAACCCCGTCTCTACTAAAAATATAAAAAAAATTAGCCGGGTGTGGTGGCGGGCTCCTGTAGTCCCCGCTACTCGGGAGGCTGAGGCAGGAGAATGGCATGAACCCAGGGGGCGGAGCTTGCAGTGAGCAGAGGTCGCGCCACGGCACTTCAGCCTCCAGCCTGGGTGACAGAGTGAGACTCCGTCTCAAAAAAAAAAAAAAAAAAAAACATGCATTTGCCAACCAGATTGGTTTTCTCCAAAGACCTATCCGGGCCTTAGATACACGGGTCAGGAGACAACAAATTGTTACCCTAGAGACACTCATAATCAACTGCCTACTTCTTTCCCAAGTCCCATGCGGGAGTCAACATGATAGTGATTTAGTAAAAATATAGCTGACAACAACCTTTTACTTTTTACCCCTGGAAAAATAGCTAAAAACTTTTATGTGAAAAACATATTTTTTAAAGTTTAAGTATAAAACATGGTTTCAGATTTTATTAGCACTTAATTTGGTCTAGGTATATGTATTTTTTTCTCTCTTTTGTAGGCATTTATTCCTTCAGGGTTAAGTACCTTCAATCACAACTTCAATTTGTAATAAAAGACACACTTCAGTAGAGGAAAAATGCCTGTTTTAAGTCTCTCTCCACTAAACAGGTATAACATCTTTAAAAAAATACAGAAAGGTGCCCAAAATGGTTTTCTTTTTCTTTAAATGATTTCATTATTTTCTATAGCCACAGGTCTGTAACAAGTTTATTTCTGAACCCCCCAAAAAGGGGGATCCAAGTAGTAAAGTTATACAAAGCTACTCCTTATATTTGAAGAAGGAATATGTTTGATAAATAAGCAATCAGCTTAGTGAGAAAACATGAATAAAGCATCTGCTCTGTGCTAGTAACAATTCTTGGCATCATGAAGATACAAGAACACAGGAAACATCATAGCCTGTGATAAGTCTATGAGGTTCATTATGCTACACTCTCAATTTTTATATACACTTGAGAATTTTCATAATAGAAGATACTTTATGGAAGCCCAGATTCCAATATTACATGACTAGAAGAAAAGTGATACATGGGATATCTATCTGTAATATATAATTATGCATTATATAAAGATGTAATTCAGGTAGATGTGTATCTACCTGCAAGTGGTGGGCTAGGGAAAAAACAACGTGGTGGCCTGGGGATAAATATGGCAGTGAAAGGGGGCTTCATTTGGGAGAAGCTTAAAATATTCTAAATGTAGCTGGTGATCCCTTTCCATATGGATATATCTAAATTATAATATTTTTAACACTGCTCATTTTATTAAGAGAATTAGAAATGGCTCCAAGCAGGTCTGGCTTCAAACAGTATGTCATGGAAATCCAAAAGAGCTACTGATTTTAAAGCAATCAATTCACAGCGAAAAGGGAAAAGAGACAAAGGGGAGAAGGAGGAAAAAAAAATAAGACAAGATGAGAGAGAAAAGAAAAACAACAACCCTGCTCTAGGCTGTGATGTGATAGAGCCAGGCTCTAATTACTGAGTTAAAGATACTTAGAGAGAGATGAAACTTTCCTGACACCAGCGTCTATCCCAAGGCTTCTCTGATGTACGTAATCTAGTTGCACAGTTTTTTCCAGCAAAATGTTCCATTGAGGTTTTCTAACATGAGCCTCATTATCTTCCTGAAATCCAACTAACTCAATGGAATGATTCTTAGTGATCTGGTTGAACCTCTACTGAAAAAAAAAAAAATTCACCTGTGAGACTGCAGATGCCAATTGTCACCCTAGCCTGTACTATTCAAAGGTGAACACTTTTGGCTCTTTGAGTTTTTCTAGGGAAGTGACATTTCTATTTATTATTCATCTACTTTGAGTTCTCATGAAAAGTGCTAAGGCCACCTGTCAAATGTTTGCACCGACAGAAAAGTGACACACTGAAAATTAATAACGGCAGATTGAAATATTTGTGGATTTCCTGAAAAGGAAAAGAAATCAAGATTAACTCTGCTTTGGTTTTAGATAGCCCCAGACATGGGCTATTTAGTAAGTACTATTTACTCAGATTTATACTCATCCAAATAAATGAACACTTGGATTTTATTGTTGGTCAAAGGGTAAACAGTTTCAGTTATATGCTGGGTGAATCAGTTCTGGAGAGCTAATATACAGCACGCTGACTATAGTTAATAATACCATATTGTATACTTGAAATTTGCTAAGAGATCTGTAATATTCTCACCATATACAAACACATAAAATATTTTATAATAACTATGCGAAGTGATGAATATGTTAATTAGCTTGATTGTAGTAATCATTTCACAACATAAATATATCAAAACATCACATTGCACACCTTAAATATACACAGTTTTTATTTGTTAATTATACTTTAATAAAGATGTGAGAAAAAGAAGGAAAGATAATAAATGGGATGGTTGTCTCCTTTACATTTTAAGCATTAATTAATGATAGTATTTTTCAAAAGAAAGACTTCTTCATATGCTGAAGATATTCAACTTATGAAAAACTAATGGACACCTAACTTTTCAAGAATAGATTTACTATATATACTATATTGATGTATCATGAACTATAAGCTGCCATTGGCATGCTTGTATATATAAATTGCATCTGAACCACTTTGCATAGATATTCTTAGTTACCTCCAGTCAGAAGGTGACTGCATAAATGGTCAGGAAACTACTGAAGAAAAGCCAAATCTTTAGAGACTGGAGGGTAGGTTTAAAATGTCACTTTTTATTGCTGCCTTGCTCAAAATTCATCAGCATGTCCATTTTAGTTAAATAGGATTGAAAGGGTTGTCTATTGTTTATGCTACTTTTAAATCAACTATTTAGTTATGTTCAGATAATAATAATAGTTACCACTGATTTAATGTTTTGCCAAGCTTTCAGCTACTAATGAATATGTAATATCTCATAATACTCAAAATAAGCCTACGATGTTTATAATCTTACTATAAATGAAGAAACCGAGGCAGAGATTACATAATTTCCC
Source organism: Symphalangus syndactylus (assembly GCF_028878055.3). NCBI lineage: Eukaryota > Metazoa > Chordata > Mammalia > Primates > Hylobatidae > Symphalangus > Symphalangus syndactylus. The sequence goes on from NC_072429.2 coordinate 42,644,626, forward strand.
AAGGTTATGTAGCAGTAAACAGCGGAGCTGAGTGAGAACTCAAGTACTTTGCCTCCAGAACTCCCTTTTAAACAACACACCACCCTCTACTACCTTTCCATATCTGTTAAATGCAGACTTTTTAGCTTGCTAAGCTAAAATTCTTCAAAAAAGCTTCATTCTTCAAGCTTCACCTTAATTGACCCTACCAGGTTTATCGCTTATATTTCAAAGCTTCTCTACACAGATCCCAAACTCTGGCCAAACTGAGACTGGCCACTTCCCCATACATCCGGAACTTTCTCTCTTTTGAAATTTTAGCAATAGTATTGTAGCTCTCAATGTAGCTACTTATTGAGAGCAGGAGACTAGATAACAAGAACCATTTTAAAATATATATACATATATATAATAATTGTAAAGGTTGGCATTTATTGTTCAATTACCATATGCTAAAAACTGTGTTAATCCACTTACATAAATATATCACGAATGCAATTATGCATAATAATACATATAAATAGTTAGCCCCATGTTACAAAATGAAACAAAGCCTTAGCGAGGTTAAATATCTTATCCAAAAAACTCTGACTAATAAGTGGTAGAGTCACAATTTGGACCCAAGTATGTCTGACTCCAAAAAGTAAGCCTTTAACCATACACTCTAGGCTGCATTCATTCTAAATTCTAATTTGCACTATAGTTATTTGAGAACAAATGTAAATTGCCTACTAAACTGTATACTTCTTGGAACAAAGGCTAGATTCTGCATTTCTGTATCCCTCACAGTTCTGAGAAAAACATTTCTGGAAGTGTAGCAAGTAGAGCAAGGAATTCCAATGTAAATTGTCAATTTTGTGACTTCTGGACTACAGATACTCTGGGAGGACCCCACTTCCCTCCCCATACTCACCTCCAAGCACCACTTCTGTTAAAGTGTGCATTATTTTGGACCATGGTTAGGTTAACACAGAAGCAGATGATTGCAGAAAGAGCTAGAATGTGGTGGGTCCCCTTCTGTGCAGCTCTGCTAGAAATAACCCAAGGTGAAAATGGCTCACAATTCCTCACCTTGCAGTGAGTACTGTATAAAGTGCTGTAGTTTGTGTAACATATTAGAACCAACCATTAGTTCAGGCTTCTCAGATATTATAAAGCCCCCAGAGTTTCTAAAAATTGGTAAAAAAGGGGAAAAGAAGCATGTTTCCTGTTACACTGCCAGCAGCGTGTCTGAGAAATATGCATGTAAATTAAAGAAAGTTATTTAAATATACCAGTCAGAAGATATTAATAAATCTGATTTGGCTCTGAAAGTGGGCAAAGACTTGAGTCAGCAAAATTTGAGACCATTTCTAATTTTATCTGACCCATTTAGTTAAACGCTGCTCCTTCTGACAGTATCAGTGCCTGTGATATCATAGAGACCTAGCATGTTATTTGGAAAGAACATCAGACTCAAAGTCATGAGACATAGGTTTAAAGTCAGGCTCTGTCATTTAAAAGCAGAGTAACCTTGAGAAAGTTATCTGGTTCTAGTAAGCCTCATTTTCATATATATAATATGGATAGCCTGACCTGTTGATCTTGTATTGTTAATACAAAAACCCACATGAAATACTTTGCAATTTGTAAGTTCTACAACATAAAATGCATTAATTAAGCAACGGAGGCAAAATTATACCCAACATAAAGACAATATTAAATTTTTAAAGATTTTATTATAACAGAGAATAGGCTTTCTCTCCACCAACTCCTTTCCTTCCTACACCCATTAACTTATTAAATAAATATTTACTGAATGCTTAAGATGTGTCAGACACTGTAGTAGGTAAACAGTGGCATACAAGTCAGATAAGATACTTTGTGGGAGAGGGGAGGAGAAGGAGACAATCAATGAATGTATAAATAAATAAATGAATCATTTCAGAGGATGAGAAGTAATATGGAGATAATTATAATGATTACAAAAGAGCATTCTAAGGAGTGAACACATGAGCTGCAATCTGAATAATCACAAGGAGCTCTGATGCAGAAAAAAAAAATGGGAAGAGTATAAGAATATTACAGAAACAGAGAACAGGAACTGCAAGTCCCTAAGACCAAATGATCTTAGCATGTTCAAGAAAAGAAATAAGGTCCTTATAGAAGTAGCATAAGAAATGAAGATGAGGGTGTTGCAAGGTAGGCTGGACAAGTAATACATATAGGAAGGGTCCTGGGGTATGTAGTAAAGAATTTGTATTTTATCCTAAATGAAGTGGGGAGCCATTGGATAGCTTTAAGGAGAGAGTGACTTGATCTGATTTGCAAGATCAGGATCTTTGCTGAGACCAAGTAAAGAGGCAGAGTCTTTGTTATATTAGCACCTTGAGTTTTTATTTTAAGAGAAGCAGGAAATATTTACCTCTGAAAGATTCTTCCATGGTGGAAACGAATAGGCATGTCAAACTCAACATGTCCCAAACTAAGATTTCTCTCCAACCCTACTGCCCCACAGCCTTCCCTCTTTCAGAAATAGTCATTATAAGCTTCTAGTTTTCAGAACAAAAACCACAATGTCATCCATGACACACACGATACATCAGCAAAGCCAGAGGCTGTTTCTCACCTTCTTCATTCCTATTATCATGGCTTCAAGTAGTATTCATTCCCTGCCTGAATGGTTGGAATGATCTCCTAAAGGGTCTCCCTGTTCCCAACCACATCTCTCTACAGTCTATTTTCAACAGAGCAGCCAGAGGGAGCCTGTTAAAATGAAAGTCAGATAATATTCTTTCTTGCCGAAATCTTCTATCTCCCATCTTAGAGACAAAATCAAATTCCTCACAATGTCCTATGAGACTGGACAGTATTTAGTTCACTTGCTTCACTGCCCACAGTTCCTGCCAGTTTCTTTCATCTACACCAGCCTTCTTGGTGTTCTTGAACACTCGTGCCCATGCACAAGCTCAGATCTTTGATTTTCCTGGTTCTTCTGCACAAAACACATTCTCCAGATATCCATAAAGCTTTCTTTCTTGCCTTTTTCAAGATTTTACTGATATTGCCTCTTCTCAATGACATCATCCTTGTAACTCTCTCTTAAATGGCACTGCTGCCCCCTACTCTCCCTTTCTCAAGTCTCTGCCTCCAAGGGGCTTACTTCCTTCTCCTGTACTGTATATTTTGATTATTTATCTGACACATTGTTTAATTCCCCAAAATGGAAAAAAAGCTCCATAAGGGCAGGGTTATCTGTCTCAGTCATTGCCACATTCCCAGTGCTACATAAAAGAAGCTCAATAAATATTTATGACATAAATGAAGAATCTGAAATCACATGCCTCCTCCTAACGTCAGAGTCACTGAGCATGGAAAATAGCCCAGGACCTGCTCACCAGGTGTTGCTTGCAGGGAAGAACAGTGGACAGACAAGATGGTGGGAAAATTAGAGAAGTAGGAGGAAGTTCTGAGAGAGAAGACACTCTTGGATGCCCATTGAAAACAATGACTTAGCGGGAAAATTAAGAAATAGTCTACAACATCTTCTAGGCTTTATGTGTGTTCATAATCAGCAGCATTGGTTGGTTTACTTTTCTGGTAATGTATTACATAAAAATTACCCTGTAAAGTAGGCAATAATAATAATCATGATCATGGTATTAATTACTATAATTTATTGAAAACTGTTCCAGTTGCTACCAACACTCACCTACCCCACAACCAGCTTCAAACAACTATTTTATCATATCCACAGATTTTATGGGCCAGAAATTCAGACAGCACAGTGGGAATAGTTTATCTGTGCTCCCATGTTTGGAGCCACAGCTGAAAAGATTTGATTGCTGGGAACTAAAATCATCTATAGGTCTCCACCCTCACACAACTGGCAGCTAATGCTGGCTGGTGGCTGGGACCTCAACAGAAGCTGTTGACAGAGCCTCCCAGTAGCCTCTCTGTGTGCCTGAGTTGCCTCAGGGTGATCAGACTTCTTACATGACAGCTCAGGGCCCCCAGAGGAAGTGTTTCAGTAAACAAAGCAGAAGCTTCAATGTCTTTCATTACCCAGTCTTGGAAGTCATAGTCATCGTTTCCATCATACTCTGTGGTCAAAGCAGTCACAAGTCACAGAGAAGAAATAAGCCCTATCTTTGAATATTAGGGTAGCTGGTCATGTTGTAAAAGAATGTATGGGATGGGAGCTACTGCAATCACCATGATTGAAAAACATAATCCCACAGAAACTAGAATAAGTGCTTTACCTAATAAACTAAGTTAATTCTCACAATACCCCTGAGAAATACCATTATCTTGAATTTACAGTAAAAGGAAAATGAACTGCAAAAGGCTAAATGATTTGCTCAAGATCACACTGTTGACAGGTGTTGCTGAGAGCCAAACCAATGTATAACTGACTCCAAAGTTCATGTTCTCCCTAATACATCTTCTCCATGGCTAGAGGAGGCAAGAAAGAACATGATGTGGGAGTTGGAGGAATGACACAGAAATCAGAGGGCCTGAAAAGGGGAAACGATGATGACAAGGACGATGACAATGATGAAGAAGAAGGAGGAAGAGAAGGAGGAGGACAAGGAGGAGAAGGAGATCAATAAAGCCTTGATTTTAATGATTATGGTACCTTGTCAATGTTGGTACCTTGTCAATGATGGTGCCTTGTCAATGTTAAATTATCATTTGGTGATTTGTTGTGTTTTACTTGAGGCGATATGGAGATAGTGTACACAATACCCTATATCCAGTTTCTCCTAAGTTAACACACAACAAATATTTAAAACTTTAATTTAAAAATTATGTGCCATAAAAGTTCTATATTAATTATTTTATTCTATTAGATTTTAAACAGAATGAAACAAGATATTCTATTGTTTGGATATTCCCAATATTTTGTCCCCTAAATAAATGTTTATCAGATGTAACTCAAAGCCAGATTTCCCTTATTTGTATCCTAATGGCTTCTGCAAGATAGCCACCATTTATTGAGCAAATGGACATAGCCTGATAATTTTTTAATGTTACCTGGAATTATATTCAATGCTTTTTCGGTAATGCACTCCCAAACAAAAACTTACAAGCCCCACTCTGGATTGAAGAGTTCACATTAAATTACTCTTCCCTATAAACATAATGATAGAAAAGTGGAGACTCAGCTGACTAATATGAAGCTTGATGAAGACCAACTCTCTGCCCAAACATCAGCTGATCTCTGTGATGTAGCATCCTTACTCATAACATCATTGCCCTGTACACCTCAAGAGTGCTCACTGACTGTCCTTAGGATAAAGACCAGAATTCTTACCATAGCCCAAAAAGCCCTGTAGTGTCTGAATCTCAATGCCATCTTGTGTCCCCATGTTAGTCCATTTTACATTGCTATAAAGAAATGCCTGAGACTGGGTAATTTATAAAGAAAAAAGGTTTAATTGGCCCATGGTTCTGCAGGCTTCATAGGAAGCATGGCAGCATTTGCTTCTGGGGAGGCCTCAGGGAATTTACAGTCACGGTAGAAGGTGAAGGGGGAACCAGCACTTCACGTGGCCAAAGCAGGATGAAGAGAGAGGAGGGGGAAGTACCACACACTTTTAAACAACCAGATGTCATGAGAACTCATATTGCAACAACAGCTCCAAGGGGGATGATGTTAAACCATGAGAAACAGCCTCCATGATCCAATCACCTCCCACCAGACCTGACCTCCAAGATTGGGGATTACAGTTGAACATGAGATTTGGATGGGGACACAGATCCAAACCACATCAGCCCCACTTCCTCTTTGTCCTCTGCTTTCCTCCCATTGTGGACCCTTTTGAAGTCTTCAGACATGTCATTCTTCTTCCTACCTCAAGACTTTTGCAGATTTTAGTCCTTTTGCCTGGAATACCCTTATTTCCTCCATGTGTCTTGTTAACTCCTATACTAAAAGTCGCACCGCAACCATAACTTCCTTGGGGATGTTTTCCTTGACTTCTCTGATGAGGTCAAACCCTCTATTCCCTCATTATACACTCTTATATTAAAATAGTCTTCTCTTTCAAAGTATCTACCACAGTTGTATCTTTCCATTTATTAGTTTGATTCTTTGATTAATTTTTGTCTCCCTTCTAGACTGTATGCTTCTTAAAGACAAAGATTGTGTGATATTTTCTCCCTAATCCTCATCACCCAGCACAATAGCAGGTCCATTGAAGATATTTAGTAATTATTTGTTAAATAAATAAATAAATGTGCAATGGAATAAACAAAAAATACAGTTTAAATTTCTGAGGGTCATGATCAGCTTGTAATAGAATATTGATCATTGTCTTCTCATATCTGGAGCTTTCTAATCTTATAATAATCTCCAAGGTTTACATCTGATGACAAGCCAAAATAATGCCTAATGATGTTACAGTTCACACATGATTTTCAGCTTTCAAGGAGCTTTCATAGTCACTACTACATTTCATTTGATTCTCAAAACCATCCTAGGAGGGGATTTGTTACTGGCTTCATTTTTACCAATCAAGAATCTGAAGCTCAAAATGATACAAAGTTAAGGTTAGAATTCTGACCACAAAAGGCTCCTGGCAGATCAGTCTAGGGAAAGTGAGAAACTAGGAATTGGGTCTATTTTGAAGGTACATTGGGAAAGATATCTAAAAATAGAGATCTCTCCAATCCCAAGCAAAAACACAGGTTTAATGTATTAAGGAGGTTATTTTGTTAATATGGAGATATAACGGGTCACACATCGACCTGACCATAAAGTATATCTGATACGGAAGTATAAAAATGAAAAGAAAAACAGTTAGTCCAATTTCGTGGAATTGACTTAGCAACCCTCACCAATTTGTCCTTTATATATATCTGTTTAGTGATTATTCTTTCTACTGCATGACAGCCAACTGCAAATAGACTTTCCTATCTCTATTTATCTATACAATGCAATTCAGCACTTTGTTGTCAAATTTGCTCTTAATGCTTCCTGTGTATACCTTTAGAATCACAACTAAAATAGAAGTAGGCAGGAACCATGTCTTAGCATAACTCAGTATGTCATAATCAAGCATCTTATAGATCATTTGACCAAACCATCTCTTTTTATAGAAGCATGACAATCCCAAAATAAATTGCCAGGACGTTGAGAAGAGATTTTGAGGGTCTTGAGCTACACAAAGATATAAATTACAGCCCTGAATCCCCCAAAGAGTGGGGAGTCTTAGAAACTCTCCGTGCTTTGGTTAGAATACTCCCAAAGAGTTACATGCCATAAATAGAAAAGTATTCATGGGGGGGCCGCACGCGGTGGCTCACGCCTGTAATCCCAGCACTTTGGGAGGCCGAGGCCGGTAGATCATGAAGTCAGGAGCTCGAGACCATCCTGGCCAATATGGTGAAACCCCGTCTCTACTAAAATACAAAAAAATTAGCTGGGCGTGATGGCGTGCACCTGTAGTCCCAGCTACTCAGGAGGCTGAGGCAGGAGAATCACTTGAACCCAGGAGGCGGAGGTTGCAGTGAGCCAACATCATGCCACTGCACTCCATCCTGGTACAGAACAAGACTCTCTCTCTAAAAAAAAAAAAAAAAAAAAACTATTCATGGGGACAGAAGTTCTTCAAGTCATCTGGATCTTTGAATTTGGGTTAAGGTAACCCAGGATAGCTAGTACCGTAGTCTCCCGCTTTAAGTAAAAATAAATCCTCTCTGGAAGAAAATCGTCTTAGACTTCACTTTACTCTGATGTTTTTTCAAATAAATGTCTGGGATTTAGTAGAAATAAGCTACACAGAAGAAGAGAAAAGAAAAAAGGATAACAAAACGATAGAAAAGATATACAACATAAACAAATACACATGGGATCCAAATAATAAGGTCATCAGGCATAGAGTATTTTACCACATGCAAAGAGATAATAGAATTCCAAATAATTTATGCTGATATTCTGCCCTTGAGGAGGAGCACAACTTCCCTCTCCTTAGGTGTGGACTATGCATAGTGAATTCTTCTGAAAGAGTACAGTATGAAAAAGAGAAAGAAAAAGAGTAACTTTATACTGGAGAAACGTGACAGCCACTATCTCAATCAAATAATCAAGATCCACATCAAAAGTAATAATCAAGATCCACATCAATAGTAATAAGTCACATTAATAATGTGTACCCTTGATATGATGTGATGAAAATGACACTTTATATCTATGGTCTTCCTCCCAAATACCCATAACCCTAGTCTAATTATGAGAAAACATCAGCCAAAGGAGCCTAAGGAAATAAAATATTAAATGTAATATGTTATCCCAGATGGAATCTTGAAACAGTAAAAGGACACTAGGTAAAAACTAAACCTGAATACATTATGGACTTCAGTTAATAATAATTGCTATGATTTAGATATTTATCCCTTCCAAACCTCATGTTTGATCCCCACTATTAGAGATGGGCCTAATGAGAGGTCTTAGGTCATGGGGTTAGATCCCTCATGAATAGATTAATGCCTTCCCTTGGACTTAAATGAGTTCTGGCTCTATTTGTTCCTAGTTGTAAAAAGAGCCTGGAGCCTCCTCCTCCCCTTGCTTCCTCTTTGACCAAGCAATCTCTACACACATCAGCTCTCCTTTACCTTCACCCATGAGTGGAGGCAGCCTGAAACCCTCACCCGATGCATATACCCAATCATAAACTTTCCAACCAGCCAAATCATGAGCAAAATACACCTTTTTGTCTGTATAAATTACCCAGGCTTAAGTATTTCTTTATAGCAACACAAAATGGACTAAGACAATAATGTACCAATATTAATACATTAATTAGTATTGACTGTATAAATTATATTGTCTGGTGAGATATAAAATGCACATAGAATAAAATATGCAACAATAACATATTAGTTGGAACTTGGTAAAGGTGTTATACAGAGGGAAAAAGTATATAATTTTCTATGGTTTGTGTTATTTATCCAATAATAGTAATAATAATATTTTATTACTATGTGATGAAATGCTTATCATTTTCTACAAAAAGACACTTGCTAAGAAGTACATCTTTTTATGGACAAGACTAACATGACCTCTGTCTGTACACTAGAATGTCAGTACATGGCCCCTAGATAATTAAGGAGTTCTTGGACTTAAAAATCCAAACAATGTGTCTTGTTTAGTATCTTTTCATACTTAAAAATAATAAGCTTAAAAACAAAACAATTTAAAAAGAGCTTTCCCCTTCAAAAAAAATAAAATAAAATTAAGCCTCTTTCAGTTGTCAGCTTAGCTTCTGAATTTATAAATTTCCACTTACAAACAACTTTCAGAGAAAGTGAGTAAAGTAGGGTACACTTGTGCACTATTCTCTACACCATGGTTGCCATTTTGTATCATAGATGTGGCACCAGTTAAATGAAGCAAGATATTGAAATAAGATTATTTTCACATTTCATGAAACACAGGGATTTGTATTGTTTTTTCCTGGGGGGTAAAGATTGAATGTAATATTTCACTCATACTTGAAAGAACATGAGTTAATTTTTCATAGCTACTAATCCACTCATTCAGAAATGATAATGCAAATGTTCAAATATTTATGCTTCATAGGCAAAATATGGTGCCCTGAATTATTGCATTGTGCTCTCTCCTAATGCTTACTTACAATTCATTTCAGATCAGGTAACCAGAAAATCACTGTATTCAACAGGGGAGTGATAGCAATAAAGTCTTTATACTTATAATCCTTTCATATTTATTCACATGCAAGACCTATTTGCCTCCTTGAATACAATTAAAATATCCATCGAAGTCAGTGACTAAGGCAATAATATAAAATATTCTGCCTTTAATTGATCTGATTGCAATTTCCAGTCTACATTCTATGTAAAATCCAAAGGCTCTTGTGAGAAGAGTGACTCTACTACAATGTTTTATTATTCCCAAACATGATGAGTGCTTTCAATGTAAACTTTCAACCTCACCCATCATGAAAACTGTGTTTTCAACATTATTTTTTAATGCCTCTGAAAAATGTTTTGGGAACATGAGTAAAGTCAGGAATTGCATTACTTGGAGTGCTTTTTACTCACTTAGTGCCCTTCGTCCCAGTGTCATTATTCCCAGGGTATAGAAGCAGAAAATCAGATTCAGACTAAAGCTCAAGACCCTTCGAGTGAGTTTAAGAGTTAAGAGGAGGACCTCAAGCACCATGCATGATTTCATAGAAGAATTCTGCCCTGTTCTACATTGTAGTAGCTTCCAAGCATGAAATATAAAATACAAGGAGGGAAGCTTCCCACCTCCCTCTTCAGTCCTGGTGTCTCGATCCCATCCTTGCTCACTTCAGAGATATACTTCTTGTATTTCCTCACCAGCCTAAACAATCTAAGAGCATTGAAGGATGTTTCAAAACCATACATTGTCATCAAGTACCCCTGGTATGAAGCACTGAGAAGAGCAAACCGCCTCCCTGGTATCTTGTTCAATAATTCATAATCTCAATATAATCTTAGGAAAACATCAGAAAAACCCAGATGGAAAGACATAGGAAAAAATAACTGACCAATAGTCTTCAGAAGTGTCAAGGTTCTGAGAGATAAGAAAATACTGGAGGACTTTCACAGATGGGAGGAGAGACTAAGGAGACGTGATGATTCAATGCAATGTGGGAAAAATTGACAGGACTTTCTAACAGAAAGAGAATATTAGCGGAAACATTTGTGAAATTCAAGTTAAGTTGTATACTTTAGCTAATGTATTATACTGAGATTAACTTCTTAGTTTTGCTAAGTCCTCTGGTTGTATAAAATATTAACAAAAGAAGAGGCTGGATGAAGGGTAATACAGGGACTCTACTATTTTTTCAACTCTTCTGTTAGACTTATCTCAAAATTTTAAAAAGTAAAAAAACAAAGAAAAAATACATATTGAAATGAAGAAAGAAAGGAATGAAGAAGAGAAAGAAGAAGGAATGAAAGAAGGAAGCACAATTCTAATTTAAAGAGATATTGAGAGGTTTCATAATTGCTGACTGATTCCTCAGGAGATTCCAGATACTCGTTTGAAAGCATTCTGATGCAGAGTCAGAAAGTGACATAATATGGTGGCAAATGTCATGGACTGAAGACCCAGACATATCTGGGTTTGAAGTCTGATTTTACCACTTATTAGCTATGTGTCTGATGTTACATTACTTAATTTTCTGAAGTTCAATTTTCTTACATGTAAATATAGGTGTTAATAGTACCCACTTCATAGGGCTGTTATGAGGACTAAAGGGGGTAATGCAGGTAAAGATCTTAGCCTATGTCTGGCATATACAAAGCACTTAAAAAAATGGAAGCAATTAATATTATCCCAGAAGCTGACACTATGCATTTTACATTTCCAAAATTCATTCATGTCCTCTCACTTGTAGAGATTAATAATTTTCCAAATCTTATTCATCCTTCAAGTACCAGTGGAATCTCACTGGCTCCATAAACCCAAATAGATTTTCCAGCCTTAAATTCTGCATATAGTTTATGTGTTGTATAGTTATCATTCACTATTATTTTACGTGTAGTAATTGTTTTTTCATCAGACTATAAGATCCTTGATGATAGGGATAACCTGTTTCTTTTTATATTTTCCTTAACGCTGAGCACAAAGTAGGCATTTGAAAAGTCACGATAGTTTATAACTATGACACTTTATGTGTTTCTAGGAGAATCTGGTGACACCATGGATGTAGTCATTAGGAATTTAGAGGCCTGTCAAAACAGATTTTAAAGAGGTAAACATAATTAAAAGCCCTCTGAAGAAGAAATAAAAGTCTCAGAATCTTCTTCACTCCAAATGCAAACTAAATTAGATTCTTTGCAACTGTCTCTGGGGCCTATGTAATGTGGTTTTTGTCTTGTAAAGAAGACAATTTAAAATAAAGCCTTTCAGGGATTTCAATAGACACATTTCTTTAGCTGAAATCTATTCTCTCAGAAACTTACCCAAACTTCTTGATAACGTTCAAAGTCTAAGAAAGATATCATGGCTACACAGCACCGGGAAGAGCACATTATTTCTCTTCACAATTCCCTTGCATAGCATCATGGCTTCCTAAGGGCTTTTAAGTGTATTGCTTCAATTGATTCTCATAAAATCTCTGAGATGCTATCTGGAAAGTATTATTATCCCCAGTTTTCAGATAAGACAACTGAGGTCCAGACTTGCTAAAAATCAAACAACCACTAAGTGGCAGTTGAGGACTCTTCTCTCATTCAACAACCATTTACTGAGTTTTCTCGTGGGCTTCCCCTGTGTACTCTCAAGCCCACATGCTGGCTCCTATCAGAGCACTGTGCTTATCACAAAGGATTATAATCATCCACCAACTTGTTTGTCTTCTCCCCTGGACTTTAAGCTCCTTGCAGGCATGCATCTGTCTTTTCCTAGTTGTATCCCTAGTGTCTAGCAATAAGGATGCACTCAATAAGCATTTGTGAATAGATGAATGGGTATAGCTCAAAAAATGATGCTGAAGGATGTGCCAAAAAAGCTCAAATGAGTTGTTTTGGATAAATGCAAATTACAGCATCCCTTTTCCATATCTTAGCATTTTATAACCCAGATCCCAATAGAGAACACAGCTGTGAAAGAGATTAATACACACTGCACTCTTAAGGAGCAAAGCCTACACTGAAATGAGTCAAGACCAGGTGATCATGGAGGCGTATGATAAGATAAAGCCCGGTTACCATCACAGTCTCCAGAGAAGGCAGTTTATCTGTAGAAGTTTCAATCCTGACTCTGCTACACTTCTTAGGCAACTCTCACTTCCACCAGGGAAAAGCATAGAAGTGACAGGCTTTGACGTAAAGTTACCAAACTAAAGGGATCTAATACTCCTAAATGAAAGGAAAATGAGCTCATTGATTCTCCAGGTTTCCAGGTAATAAAATACAGACTGGAATTTTAAGGGACATTGAGAAAGAAGTCCCTGAAATCTTCAAGAGGACAACAGAAACCTATCTGAAATATTTTCTTTCTTGAATCTTTTTTAGCTATAAGATTCTATGACCTACTTCTCCTGTTCTCCTACATCCAAAGTCAACATGTTGATATTTGCTCTTACCTCCTTCACTGCAACAATATCTCCTTCTCTCGAGCCATAGCCATCTGGCTGCACAAGCCCCACCATCAGAATCAGAATGAGAAACATTTGCAGAACTTGTGGTTTTTCATAAAGTTGGCAGAGGGTTTGTTCTCCACAGTGATGGCTTCAATATCCCCATGTGGGAAAAATGCCAGTCACTAGTAATACTGTCTGATACTAAGCAATCAGAGTGGTTCCAGGAGGTTGTGTAGTATCTGAGAAGAGGACCAAACTGCAATTCGAAGATGCAGTTCTAGCTTTGACTCTTCCACACACTTCAATATGACCTCAGATAAATCACTCAGCTTCTCTGGTACTCTGTTTTGTTTTCTCATCTCTGAACTCAGTGTAGGCCTTCCAGATCCCTTGTGCTAAGTTCTGCTGTGGGACTGACAACTTACATGGATGTGGAGGGTAGGAGGAGAACATGATCAGGAACTCTGGGCAAGCATAAGCCATTTTCTTCAAGACTAATCAACGATGTGGACTGTTGTTGATGGTTGGTGTTTTTTTTTTGTATTTTGTTTTTCCCTGTTCCAGAAAAACTGGAAAGCAAATGTAATAGATTTAGGGAAAATAATCTGTGTCAATAAAGAAGGAAACGCTGTACTAATTAAAATACAAAATTTTGTCCAAAAAACGATAAGAAATAAGACAGACTATTTGAAATGACTAGGAAAAAGTGACCAAAAAGTAATGCAAAGTCATTTATGTTTAACCTGATCTAAATAAAAATTACCAACAGATAAGCCACTGTTTGGGCCATTTGCATCTGATAAACATAGGTTTAAATCCTGGCACCATCTGCTCAACTTTAATATGTACCAATATGCCAAATTATAATTATGATAGCAAGGACAGCAGCCTCATGGCTCATGATCTAAATAGTGACTGTTCTTTAATGGGATGAGAAACTAGAGCCAAACCAACTTAGTTGGAAATTATTTTAGTGCTTCATATTCACCATAGGTTAAGAGCAAATAGAGGCATGTAATTGGCAAAGCCACAAGCAACCAGAATTTCAGAGTAGGAGAAACATTCTGGGTAGGGACCCAGAATGCCCAAGAACCTAGAACTTACAAGAACAATGGAGGTAGAGAATCAAAGCAGAGATTTTATAATATTTCCAACCATCTAGAACTAATCACTGGTACCTGTTCAACCACTTGACCTACCAGTGTACATTAGTCATGGGGCATTTTTCAATTGGGAAGCAGGCAGGCCATTCAAATATAGTCCAGTGCTAAGATAGCCATTGCCAATATGATAAGTCCTTAAATTCTGATACTCAAGATCACCCAGCCCAAAGCCTGCACTTTACAAATAATGAAACTAAGGCCCACAAGGTTAAGTTTCCCAAACCACCATCCAGCGAGTACCAGAAAAATCTCCTTTCTCTCAGACCAATGTTTATCCCATGATGCCTCCCCAGAGCCCCAGGGCTAAATACATTTGCATAGATCTTCCTTTCCTTGCCAAATAAGGTCATGTGCTGTTCAAGCCACTCATTCTGATGCTTTTCCTAAATTACCCTGCCTACCTTCCTATCCTAACAGCAAGTTTATCTAAGATGGCACCTTTCATAATCTTTAGTCTGTGTCACAAAACATGAGTTGTGTATATCTTATATTATCTCCATATTACTATAAGAGAGCTATAACCATATTTTTTAGTAGGTATAATTAGTAACAGAGTCCCTACTAAACTTTGTTCTAGACATAACAGATTACCAACCAGTTCCATAAATTTCTATGGAATCATCCCTTCAATGTTCCATGCCCCTGAATATGCTGCTCCTTCTGCCTGGGCAGCCCTCCCTTTGTTCCAGATCCCAATTTATCAGGCCAACTGCTGCTCATCCTTAAAGGCCCAGCTCGAATGTTGCTTCTTCTTCAGAGCTTTTCCTAACGTTATCCAGTAGTTAGAATTTATTTCTCCCTCTGCATTTTAATTTTGCTCTCAGATATAGCACTTATTATCTGATAATTACTTGTATATGTTTGTGTCTCCACTAGACTATCACCACCTCATGAACAGAGACAATTTTATTATCTATCTTCAGCATCTAACAGTTCCTAGCATGCAGGAAAACCTTGGTAGATGCTTTGT
The DNA here is from genome assembly GCF_028878055.3 of Symphalangus syndactylus. NCBI lineage: Eukaryota > Metazoa > Chordata > Mammalia > Primates > Hylobatidae > Symphalangus > Symphalangus syndactylus. The sequence continues at coordinate 42,659,802 of NC_072429.2, forward strand.
TGTCTAATGATGTCAGTGCTATAGCAGAATCATTGCCAAGATCTATGTCATTTCTCTAGTTCTAGACTTCATACACTGACAATGACCCTTACGTATAAACACTATCATAGTCAGTAGGTATTGGACCAATACCCCTAAAGCATGCATTGGGATAAGATTTGAGAGAACAGAGAAGAAATGAGAACATTCATATTCTCAGGTTATGTAAATTATTTTGGTGGGTTTTGTGCCCTTTAAAGTAAGAATCAGTTATTAAAATGCTTTCAAAGGGCATAAGCCTTATTTCCATGGGCATGAATTTTCAATAGTGTCTGAAGTTTGATAGGACATAGAGAATATTATAATATAATTTTCTATCTAAAAAGCTTTTTCAAGTCTCTCATCTCTCATTTCTATACTAGTAATAATAATAAAAGGTAATATTTACTGAGGGCTTACTACGAGCCAGGAACTTTGCTGAACACTTTACATTCATTATTTCATTTAACCTTCTCAGCAACTCCATAAGGTAGCTGCTGTCAAATCCTCATTTTGTAGATAAGGAAACTGAGGCACCAAGAGTTTAAGTAACTTGTGTGCACAAGGTCAAGCAAGAAATGCATGGTAGAATGAGGATCTGAACTCAGTCAAACTGACTAAATGCAAACCGTGGAGATAAGAGCTCAGCAAACTCATTCAAACTCCCTGGTTAAGCTGGAGATAGAGTGCTTTCGCCTCTCTTAGCTATGGATAAGGAAGCCACACTCTTGGGAGAGGTACATAGAACCTCCAAGAAAAGGAAAGGCATTAGATTTTAATGTGTATCAATCTAAAGGATTGGATTGTTAAAGGCTGAAATCACTGAATCAGTACACCACACCTTGTGCATAAAAACAAGATTATCACCCATGCAAAATGATTCTCCCTAAAAGCATAAGCTGAGAACATTTTATTCCATCAACTGTGTGTGCTTGTGTATTTTCATTGGGTAGAAACTGAGCTCAGCTTACTGAAGCTAGTGTGTGTATTTCCTGGGAAATTATTTATTTATTGCTTATTGGATGGCTTTTAGCTTTCATCTAGAAGAGACAGAGTTAATGATGCATTTCTGTTTTCATCAAGAGATTGTGGGAAAGGCTGAGGTCTCTTTAGGGAGAGATTGGTTTTTGGCCCATCTCAGCAACTCATTTTTGATCACAGTAACCTTTGTCTGTGGAAGGGGGCGGGACAGTGATACACACACACATATATACATATATGCATATGTATGTATAACCTATAACATAATACATGTACACACAACATATACCACTCTTTCATACAATGCTTTATAGTTTACCAAGTGTTTTCCCATAGACACCATTTTATTTAAGGCTTACAACCACCAGATGGGGTGGGAAAATTTATTCCCATTTTTTGCAAGAAAATCTGAGACTCAAGTTTGTCCAGTGATTTATCCGGCCTCATAAAGCTGACAAGTAGCAGAACTGGGGTATGAAACTCAAGCCTTCAAATTTCAAGTCCAAGGCTTGTCACCAAACAGCCACTTGTTCAGGATTTGAGTGAACTTGCTTACAAATTACTGATTCAACGCCTCTGATATCACCTAAATAACTTGTAATCCCTGGAATAGGAAGGGTATAGGTGACAGACATGATGTGATTTGACCAAGCCATAATGAATTTTTTAAAATGTGTGAAGCTATTACATATTTCAATTCTTACAAGAGCATTAAAATCTGAACTTTCTCTTACGAAGTGAGGCTGGGTAGCAACACGTTTAGAGAGAGATGGCCTCTGTCTCTTCCAAATAGGGAGGTTTGAACAATTTGTCTTGACTTTTGAATTTGGAACATCCAAAGGCAACATCAAAAACAAAAATAACTCATTTCCTCCCCATTACTAAAACTTGGCTGCTAATACAGCACCTGTTTGGCATCAGATGATTAGGAATGCAAACGCTTCAGAACAAAACCGAACTACAATAATTGAATATTATATTCTTCACAATGGATCATCTCCTCCTGCTGTTCATTGTTTTTTCTAAGCAGAAAATATTACAATTGTGTGTTAATCCTGGGAGACTTTTGTCTAGTAAATAGTATGGTTTCCTAGGTGCAAAGCAGATACTGCAGAAATTAAATAGCCCAGTACTAATTAGCATTTTTTGATCCCTCCCTCTTCTCCCTCTCCTTCCTTAGGATCGACTGCCAGGGCAGAAGCGGATTTATTGCAACCAGATAAAACCAGTCGGCACAATTCAAACACCTGGGCAATTCTGCCTTATCCTGCTAGGTGAGCTGCATTGTTTTATATTCAATATCTGTCCTGTTTATGGAAGATCTAAAGGGTGTAAAACAAGAAAAACCAAACTCTAACAATGGATTCCATTTAAAGTGCAAATAATGTAATAGCACAGTCTTTTGGGGACAGGGCTATGATGGACAGAACTTAAAGTCATTATCACTAAACTCTTTGCCTTTTATGAGAAAATACAAGCAAAAAGGGTTTGGATGTGGGGGGAATAAAAGAACTGTGAGAAGGGCTGTCATGCAACTCTCAGACATTTCTTTCCTCTTTTTCTTTTTTCCAGGCATAGGAAGAAAGCTCTGGCAGTTAAGATTCCTTACTGGTTACAAAAATCAGATGGAAACAGGGTTGACCTTGATGGTATCAAGCCCTCACAATACAGATTTCAGAATAGTAAGCCAATGAATTAAAAATTATAGAATCAGAATTTCTCCTGGTGTTAAATGAAATGAGAGGGATCACAGCCTTCATCTCAGCTGGTGCCTACCGTAACAACAACCAGAAAAAGTTAACTTATGATGGAAGACCCTTTTTTTATTTAACAGTTGATGTGGCTTTCTTTATGAGCTTGCAGGCCCACTCAAGCTGAAAATATGTCAGGTAACTGTAAAGCAATTATCAAAATCTAAAAGACACAGTTCTACCATGATTGAGGGACAACTGATCTGCCTGAAAAAAAAATTCCATGTTTTCCAATATTGCTTTAAGGAATAACCTCAATTCCCAGGTCTACCGATGAATCAATAGAGGATGTCCATGAGCAACATGAGACTCCTTAAAATGCAACCCTAGGAAACCACAGTTTTCAGAGTAGTAGCCATTAGCCACATGTGCTGTTGAGCACTTGAAATATGGTAGGTGTGACTCAAGAACTCCATTTTTTCATTTTATTTAGTTTTAATGACTTTAATTTAAAAATTGAAGCAATGAAAATATTTAGAAATATGTTGAATGTTTTTGATACAGTGGGTTAAAATATTTTATTCAAGTTAATTTTACTGTTTCCTTTTACTTTTTTCATGTGGTTATTATAAAACAAAATTAAACACATGGTTCATTTTATGTTTCTACTGAACAGTACTGCTCTAAAAACTGCAGAATCTACCTTAGGGAAAGAATCTACCTTAGAAAGTAATAAACTTCACAGTTCATTAAAAAATGTTTATTTGCCGGAAAGAAAAAGACGATTTGATAGCTTGGCCTTCTGGCAGCATGGTCACGTATCACATAGAGGCTGAGAGCCGAGGCTCTGGAAACACACAGCTCAGGTTTAAATTCCCAGATCTGCTTTTCACCAGCTGTGTGACCTTGAGCGAGTTGCCTAGCCACTCTGAGTCCATTTCTTCACATGTTCAGATAATGTGTCTAATATACTTAGCAAGTAAGTGCTCAAAAAATATTAACTATTACTGTTGTCGTAATTAGCAGCTTTGTTATTTGAGCATCATTAAGAGAATATCTGGAATTTCAAAAACAAATAAAATATTGTGATCTTATGGACCATATTTATGATTTACAAGGGAAAAATCGTCTATTCTTTGGCAAACCATCAAGTAGCAGGAACACTCACAACTTGAGAATAGTTCTTTGTTCTTAATGAAGGATTAATAGTATGATTGGAAACTCTTGTCCTTTCTTTGTATGGTGCTTCCATTGCTGGAACACTCTTAACATCAAAAGGGAGCAAAGATATGTTATAGAATGGGAAGGGGCCTTATCGATTCACAGTTCAGCCTAAGGCAAATCTTATAGGCAGTAATCCTGGACAGTACTTTAAATAAATACTGTTTTGGCTCTTCCAATGACATAGTATAGATATATGAAATATGATACTGTATTAATCTGTTCTCATGCTGCTAATAAAGACGTATCTGAGACTGGGTAATTTATAAAGGAAAAAGTTTAACTGACTCACAGTTCAGCATGGCTGGGGGCTTCAGAAAACTTACAATCATGGAGGAAGGGGAAACCAAACACACCCTTCTTCACATGGTGGCAGCAAGGAGCAGTGCCGAGCAAAAGGGGGAAAAGCCCCTTATAAAACCATCAGATCTCGTGAAAACTCACTATCATGAGAACAGTATGGGGGAAACCACCCCCATAATTCAATTATCTCCACCTGGTCCCGCCCCTGATACATGGGGATTATTACAATTCAAGGTGAGGTTTGAGTGGGCACACAGCCAAACCGTATCAGATACATTCTACATATGGTATGTAGTATCACAGACTATCACTAGATTAAAGCTTAGTTGGAAAGTTGAGACATAGACAGGGAATAACAATATTACTATAAAATAGCCACTTAACATAATATTTTTTCTATTAATGTACCTATCAATCTATATGCTCCACTAGAATGTGAGCTTCATGAGAACATAAATTTTTTTCACCCTGAATCCCAAGTGCTTAGAGCATACTTGATAGAGAGTATGGGCTCACTATATTTTTAATCAAATACATGGATGAAGAGAAAGACTCTGTAAGGCATACAGCTGAAAGGAAGAAATTGACGAAAATGGGCCCAGAAAAGAATACCCCAAATCTTACAATTAGATGTCACAAAATTTTAACATCAAACAACAGTGACATGAATTTAACTAACATTGAATTAGCAATGAAAATAGAAGGAAGACACTGAGGAGAATGTTCTGTGGTTACTAGGTGTCTACAAGTCTCTCCACCATCCAGGATACAGTCCAGTAGTTCAGCATGTCACATAAGGCCCTTCACCATCTGCTCTCTGCTTGGCTCTCCATGCCAAGTCATTGTCTGCTCTCTGCCCTTGTGCTCTCACTATGAGGCTCAGAGAACAGGCCATGCTCTGCCTGACTTCCAGACCTCAGCATCTGCTCATCCTGCTGCCTAGAATGCTGTTCCTTGTGTTGTCTGCCTGACAAACTTCTTGTTCAATACGGCATTGCTTAAGAATTGCCATCTCTGGGAGAATATCCCTGATAATTCTATTCTACTTTTTCCTAATACTGGTATCACTTCTATATTATAAAAGTGTTCCATATATTCATACATTATACATCCCTGAAGTCATGTATAAATATGGTCTCGCTGCATAAGGAAAACCATAGATTTACAACTTATATAATTGGCATTCCCAATTAAGAAAAGAAAAAAGAACTTTTCCTATTTACACCTGCCATTTTAGACAGTATCTTTGAAATATAGTTCCCACATTTTATACATTTTTAACCATACATTTGTTCTTTCCTAATTGAAAACTCACTCAACTGGCATAAATCTAACGATATCCACTTAAGGCTAAGGATTCACACCTTTCAGCATGCCTAAAGATTTCCATCTTTGTCTGAATTACATTGAGTTTATGAGATGTATGGTTCTTATCACCAATATCAGCACTTTCATTTTCTATTGTCTACCCATTTTTATAAGATAATAAGGGCAAGATACAATAAAACATTCAAATAATTACTCAAACACTTTTATATTGGCAAAGATGAAAATGCAGCTGAGATTGAATTCTCAACTGCAATTCCATATAATACATTTCATCCTTGGAGCCCTGGAACATGAAACAGTGCAATGCGCTGCTGATTTCGTTTTGTTTTGTTTTGTTTTGTTTTTTGAAGCAGAGTCTTGCTCTGTCACCCAGGCTGAAGTACAGTGGCATGATCTTGGCTCACTGCAATCTCCACCTCCAGGGTTCAAGTGATTCTTGTCCCTCAGTCTCCCATGTAGCTGGGACCACAGGCACAAGCTACCACGCCCAGATGATTTTTGCATTTTTAGTAGCGATATGGTTTCACCATGTTGGCCACGCTGGTTTCAAACTCCTGGCCTCAAGTGATTAGCCCGCCTCGGCCTCCCAAAGTGCTGGGATTACAGATGTGAGCCACTGCACCCAGCCTTGCACTGCTGTTTAGTAGGTGCTTAATAAATCTTTGTTGATGAATGACAGATTTGGTTAGCGAATCACACAAAACATTTGAAAATATCCCAACTCCTTTTCACTGGCCATGGCACAGAGGCAGCAGAACATACCATACATGAGCCATTATGCAAAGTGGGTAAGAGAGATGATGAATCTTACAAACCAGATTCAAATCCTAGTCTACCCTCCCCTAGCTTGGGGACCTTGGACTTATTTCCCAACTCTTAGCCTCAGCTTTTCTCTCTAAAATGTGGACAAAAGAGTCATTATTAAGATGAAATAATATAATTTGTGGCCCTTTCAATACCCACATAGGTGATCTTTGAGTACTCCTAACTCCTAACATTCAAAAATCTCATCCTCCTTTAGTCATCCCCTTTATGGCCATTCCTTGAAGTGTGTCATTATTCATTCATTGACCCTCCATAAGCTCAACTTCAAACAACACTATCTTCTCCTACATTTCCATCTCATTTCCTCCAGTACTAGATTCCAAAAACCCTCTAACCCCAGAGAGATCTTCAATCCATCGGTCCTATATCTTTTCATTGTCCCCCCTCTCCTTCATGTCTTCACTGAATTTCTTAACCCACTTAAATGCAATGGCCAATCATTTAAACAATTCTCTTGCATACACCTTGAGCTCTTCTGCCTTGACTTTAGAAAACCCCATGCCTGCTGGTGAGGATAAAATCTCGGATTACTTCGGCCGGGCGCAGTGGCTCACGCTTGTAATCCCAGCACTTTGGGAGGCCGAGGCGGGCGGATCACGAGGTCAGGAGATCGAGACCACGGTGAAACCCCGTCTCTACTAAAAATACAAACAATTAGCCGGGCGTGGTGGCGGGCGCCTGTAGTCCCAGCTACTCAGAGAGGCTGAGGCAGGAGAATAGCGTGAACCCGGGAGGCGGAGCTTGCAGTGAGCAGAGATTGCGCCACTGCACTCCAGCCTGGGCGACAGAGCGAGACTCCGTCTCAAAAAAAAAAAAAAAAAAATCTGGGATTACTTCTATCTGCCCCCATGCAACTGGACATAGCTGGAGAAAAATAAACAACCATGTGGAATGATCTCACTTTACATTCATGGCCATTTGTTTCAAGTGAGTCCTTCAATGCCTCTGGTCAATAATAAATTTCCCTAGTTTATTCACTCTCCCACAGTCCTGGACTACTATTTTATGCAGTCTTCTCTCATCAAACTTCAAATACTTCCTTTCTCATATATGTAGGTATACATGTATACATATTACTACATGTACTATATTACTATATGTAGCTACTATATGTACATATTACTATGTGTACTGTATCTGCTACATATCTATTCAATATTCATAGATCCTGTCATGATAGGTGAGCTGACAAGGCTCACAACAAATTCTTTATGCACTCAATTCCATTCCTTCTTACTTATCCAAGGATATCACTTCAGCTACCTCCCACTTATCTCCTGAATTGTTGACTTTTTTCTCTAACCACTGAATTCTTCTTATAAAAATACAAGCATGCTGTTTTTTTCTAATGTCTAAAAAAATTCTCTTTTTCTCTCACTTTCTGTTCTACCACCTAATTTCTATATTTCACTTTTTAGCAAAACTTCTTGAAAGTTCTGTCTGTACTCACTTTTCCTAGTTTCTCTGCTACGATTCCTCTGAAATACATTCCAATGAGGCTTTTGCCCTCAGCAGTTCATCGAAACTGCTGCTGTCAAAGTTACCAATGACCTCCACATTGGTATATCCAATAGACATTACTCTCAATTTGCAAAGAGTTTACTCTTTCAGCAGTATGTGACTCAGTTAATTATTCCCTCCCACTTCAAGCATTTTTATTTTCACCTGGCTTTCAGGACACCCCACTTTCCTGGTTCTCTTCCTACTTCATTGGCCACTCCTTCTGAGTCTCCTTTGTAGGTTCCTCTTCAACTCCCAGGTCTTAACACTTGAGTGCTTAGGCCTCCATTCTCGGACCTACTCTCTTGTCTTGCTGCATTACTTCCTTAGTATTGTCATTCAGTCTCAGATTTAAATACATTCTACATGGTGATGACGCCCAGCTTTATATCTTAAGCCTGAACTCTGCCCTACAATCACAGACCCATATATCTAACTCCTATTATTCACATGAATGTCTAACAAGCATCTCCAACCTAGTATGTCCAGATTTTGAATTCCTAATATTACCTCTAAAAAAGGCAATCTTTCCTCAGGTTTCTTTATCTTGGTTAGTAGTAACTCCATTCTTCCAAATTGCTTAAGCTAAAATTCTTGAAGTCATCCTCGACACTGTTCTTTTGCTCATACAACACACCCATGCCATCAGCATATTCTGATGCCTCTACCTTCAAAATATATTCAGAATCTGACCATTCTCACCATTTCCACTCCTATCGACCTTCTCTGAGCCATCTACTCCTCACAAGTGGATTATTCCAACAGTTGTCTAATTGATTGCCACACTTCTTCCCTTGGTTTCATCAGTCTGTTCTCAAAATAGCAGACAAGGTTGAATACAACAGCTAGCTTGTTAAAATATATGTCAAATTTCTGACATCATTTGGCAGGCAGCTTTTATAAATAGGCCAAATCTTGTCACTTACCTGCTGAAAACCCAACAATGGCTGCCCATGTCAGCAAAGTCAAAGTCAAAGTCCTTACAAAGACCTATAAATCCCTACAGAATCTGGCTCCCTTTTATCTCTGTAATCTCATTTTCTCCCAGCCTCTTCCTCCTTTACCAGTTCTAGCTACACTGCCCCTCTAAGCTTCTTCTGCAATAGACCCAGCACTTTCCAACCTCAGGACCTTGATATGTGCTTTTCCCTCTGCCTGTCAGATTCCCCATAGTTTGAAAGTTCATCTTCTATAAGCCTTTATTTAAATATCACTACCTCAGTGAAGACATCCCTATCTTCTACCTAAAATTCCAACACACATCCCTAAACCCAGCCTGCTTCATTCTCCGTAGTGTTTATCTACATATCCTTGTGACATAATTTATATTTTGTTTATTTATGCTGTTTATTATCCATCTCTCCAGACACACGTATACATACACATCCTAGGATATAAGCTCCTTGAAGGCAGACAACTATGTGTGTTTTATTCAGTGCTGATTCCTCAATGCCTAGAACACTGTTTGGCATATATTAGCTGTTTAATAAAAATAGTTAAATAAATTAATAAGGCATAAATCCCTTAGCATAAAGCCTGGCAGAAATAAACCACCCTCAAATGTTGGCTATTATGTATTCATAAAGAAATAGATTTGGCCAGGCGCAGTGTCTCACACCTGTAATCCCAGCATTTCGGGAGGCCAAGGCGGGCAGATCACCTGAGGTCAGGAGTTTGAGACCAGCCTGACCAACATGGCGAAATCCCATCTCGACTAAAAATACGAAAATTAGTTTGGTGTGGTGGCACATGCCTGTAATCCCAGCTACTTGAGTGGCTGAGGTGGGAAGATTGCTTGAAGCTGGGAGGCAGAGGTCGCAGTGAGCCAAGATGATGCCACTGCACTTCAGCCTGGGTAATAGACTGAGACCCTGTCAAAAAAAAAAAAAAAAAAAAAAGACATACTTTTTTTTTCTCAAAGTCAAATATAGAATCACTTCAGGTTCAATTTTACGGTGAACAACTGAAGAAACAAGAAGATCAATTCTATTTAATGAACTCATACTTACTATATTCCACAGATTGTTCTAAATCTTTTAAAAATATTATCTCATGGATAGGAAAACTCTGTACTCCATGGATAACCCAGTGTAACTTAGCAATTAAAAAGCATGTATACTCTTTGGTATCAGACAGACTTGACTGGAGTCTGAATCCTGATTTTATTATTTACTAGCTATGATCTTTGGTAAGAATCTTCCTAGGTCTCAGTCTTCTTATCTGTAAAATAGGGGAAATAATCCCTACCTCCTAATCATTTTAATGAGAAATCTTAGTGCTCTAAAGAGAAAACATCACAACATCTGCAAAGCACTTATCACAGTATCTGCTGGATGACTTGCACTCAATCAGTGGCATCTATAATTCATTGCAGAGAAAGGTAAACAGTTAAGTGGAGAAAAACAAAAACCGTATGAGATGAGGAAAAGCAAAAGTGTATACTTCCCTGTCTCTAGGGTTTAGGATTTTCATCAAGATCCAGAAGAAAAAGGAGTTGAGAGAGGCAATTGGTTTTTAAATAAAGAATAAGTTTTTCTTTCTAGTTTTTTGGTTGCAAGCTTGCCGTTATAATAGCTAGGCTTCTAAAGTAATGGAAAGCTCTTATTAACATGAAATACTTACAACAAAATTATGTTCCCAAATAACTCTCCCCAAATGCAAAACTAGGCAATCTACTAAAAAAGAAACTCATTGTCTGAATATTTTATGATTTAAACAGAGTTTCAGGTTAGTCATAGGTTTCATGCTTAAATGTACCCTTTCTCTAGGGAAATGCCTGCTAGGGCACCAAGATTAATCTTGTTTAAGACTACTTCACTCATATTAGTCTTGCTACTGATTCTAGAGCCAGAAACTCTAATATGACTTCTTAGTTTTAAAGACACACACACACACACACACACACAATTTATTTTTGCTTAGGTATCTGGTGGAGTAGAGGAAGAAAATGATAAATTCTTCCTATTCTGTTTCAATTTTTTTGACATCTTTTTTGTACTATGAAATTCTGTGCCTTTTCATATCCGTGGTACCTAGGAAATCAAATTCTTAAAAATAATGCTGTGTAGGAGTCACTGGGAGAAGAGATTGTATCCCAGAAGTTCTGTGTGGGTAACTGAGGACAGATTGTCAGATTTCAGCCCAATCTGGTTCAATTTTTTAAAAGCTGTATCATGAGAAAATTGTGTTCATAAAACTTGAAATTTGAAGAGGAAAAGAAGAAAAAAAATCAGCCATGTTAAGCACCTTCTCCCAACCACACACCCCACTAGAGGCTTTATGTGGGCTTCTCATTTTATCTTGTGAGGCGGCTCCCTTGAATAGCTCTGTTTTGGCAGTTCGAAAAAGATAGCATTGCCATCTGGTATTTCTGTGGTGTGGCATGACGGTGAAGAATGCCAGAATTCGGGTCAGGGCAATTGGGGCTTGAATTCTGCTTGTACCAAGTATTAGATTACATGGCATTGATGTCAGTCCTTGGGGTAGAGATAATTACTTTAAAGTTCAGACCCATCTCCAACCCCTGATCTTCATCAGTCTACCCTTACCCCCATTCTTAATATGAACCTATGAACTTTTCTTAAACTTAAAGCCAGATGGATACTACTAGGTTCTACTATACGGAAATTCTGAAGCAGCCCCTAAGAGTATGATCTTGGTTAAGTTAAACTTCTCTGAGCCCCAGTTTATCATTGTGGGGTTTTGTGGGAATTAAATGAGGAACACTTGATACAGGACATAGTTCAGTAAGGATAGCTATGATTATTGCTAACATCACAGAATGTAAATATATAACATAGCATACCTATACATTATTTCTATCTGGAGTCAGGAGGATTTCAGTAGCAAGTTAAGACAGCAATTATTTGACTACATTGTATCTGGTTGTTTGGAAGAAAACTTGTTTTCCCATAAAAAGAAGCGAATTACCAAGGCAAATTACAGGCAGTAAAAAATATAAAAATATAGCTATGATAAAAAGAAAGTGTTCCTGCTGTGTTTATACAGAAGAACAGGGCTGGTATGAGGGATTATTTGTGAACACACCCAAAATAGATTTTTTTGTTTACCATTAATTCTTCATGTCAGAATAGAAAGCACCATTTTAACCAGAGATTTTACCACAGTTTCCTGAGCCTTTTGGAGGAAAAAAAAAAAAAAACATTATATTGATCCAATAAAAATAATATACCAACCTTGGGTTTTATTTACAATATAGAAAATAATTCCAAACTACCAGGTATAAAGCATTTAAAGTCAGCTGTAGAAACCATCTTCCACACCCTGTTTTCAATAGAAATAACTCCTATTGTTTGTGTTGTTATCAAAAAAAAAATGTAAAGTGGATAATTAAGGTGACGTTCTCAAAAAGATCCAAAAGATAGAATCAAAATTAATTTGTTTTTGCCGTTTAATTTTTCTAATAATTGCCTTCATGTAGACTTGTTCTGAGAACTAAATATAAGTCAAGGGAAAACAAAACAAATAAAAATGAACACACTACTACGAACCTGAACAAAAATGCAAAAAGCCAAGTTTTCAACAGAGGGAAATTCACCTTTTATTTAGAACATCTGGGTGGGTTTTTTTGTTTTTTTTTTTTTAAACACCTACACTGAGCCCTAGGTTTCCTGGAATTGCCCCAAGGACCACCAGGATAAAAGGAAGAAATGGGGAACAGGGAGGAACACCTTACCTAATTCTCACTTCAATCGAAACAGTACCACTTTAAAAGCTTCTATATGTTGTCTTCTACCTAGGACTTCATTTACAGCCTAGCAACTCAAAGTCAGGAAACTGAATCATGAAATCATGGAATTCCTCCCCTCTCCACCTCGGGATGCTCTAATTTTATAAAGTAAGTTGATGTTATAAAGTATGCAGTCTAGGATTAAAAAAAAAAAATGTACTTCACACTTTCATCCAGCATTGCAGTTTACAGGACTTGGATAAGGGATTTGTTTTAATCTGTTTGCCTAGGACCTAGGACCTACACACCATAATGGTACAATTATTACACAAGTCAAGAAGATCCAAATGTACCCATATCTTGGATGTATGATACTCAACTGTACAAAAATATAGGGCTGGTGCTACCATTCTATTAAAACCTATTTTTCATTTTATCTTCTTTATTTCTTTACTAGCTTATTAGCTACATATCTGTGTTTTGTTACTTTAATGATTTCTTTAGAATTTATAATATATATTTTTAACTTTCTACTACTACTTCTTTTTTTATACATATATATATTTTATTATACTTTAAGTTCTAGGGTACATGTGCACAATGTGCAGGTTTGTTACATATGTATACATGTGCCATGTTGGTGTGCTGCACCCATTAACTCATCATTTACATTAGGTATATCTCCTAATGCTATCCCTCCCCACTCCCCCCACTGCACAACAAGCCCCAGTGTGTGACGTTCCCCTTCCTGTGTCCAAGTGTTCTCATTGTTCAATTCCCACATGTGAGTGAGAACATGCGGTGTTGGTTTTTTTGTCCTTGCGATAGTTTGCTGAGGATGATGGTTTCCAGCTTCATCCATGTCCCTATAAAGGACATGAACTCATCCTTTTTTACGGCTGCATAGTATTCCATGATGTATATGTGCCACATTTTCTTAATCCAGTCTATCATTGTTGGACATTTGGGTTGGTTCCAAGTCTTTGCTATTGTGAATCGTGCCGCAATAAACATACGTGTGCATGTGTCTTTATAGCAGTATGATTTATAATCCTTTGGGTATATACCCAGTAATGGGATGGCTGGGTCAAATGATATTTCTAGTTCTGGATCCTTGAGGAATTGCCACACTGTCTTCCACAATGTTTAAACTAGTTTACAGTCCCACCAACAGTGTGAAAGTGTTCCTATTTCTCCACATCCTCTCCAGCACCTGTTGTTTCCTGACTTTTTAATGATCACCATTCTAACTGGTGTGAGATGGTGTCTCATTGTGGTTTTGATTTGCATTTCTCTGATGGCCAGTGATGATGAGCATTTTTTCATGTGTCTGTTGGCGGCATAAATGTCTTCTTTTGAGAAATGTCTGTCTACTTCTAAGTGATATTATGCCACTTTGTGCACATAAGAATCTTACAATGGCATATCCTCATTTTTCCCCTCCAGGCCCTTAGATTATAGTTGTTATGCATCTTATTTTAATGTTTAATATCCCACACCACATTATTACTTTTTCTTTAATCGATAATCTTATAATAATTTAAATAATAGAAATGTATTTGCCCATTAAAATACTTATTTTTTATTTTGACCATTGATACATAAATGCTTTTGCAACTCTCTAAAAAAAGCAGTTAGAACTGGCAGCCTACAGAATGGGAGAACATTTTTGCAATCTATCCATCAACAAAAGGCTAATACCCAGAATGTACAAAGAACTTAAAAAAATTCACAAGAAAAAAACAAACAACCCCATCAAAAAGCGGGCAAAGGTTATGAACAGACACTTCTCAAAAGAAGACATATTTATGCGGTCAACGAACATATGAAAAAAAGCTCATAATCACTGGTCATTAGAGAAATGCAAATCAAAACCACAATGAGATACTATCTCATGTCAGTTAGAATGGCAATCATTAAAAAGTCAGGAAACAACAGGTGCTGGGGAGGATGTGGAGAAATAGGAACACTTTTACACTGTTGATGGGAGTGTAAATTAGTTCAACCATTGTGGAAGACAGTGTGGTGATTCCTCAAGGATCAAGAACCGGAAATACCATTTGATGCAGCAATCCCATTACTGGGTATATACCCAAAGATTATAAATCATCCTACTCTAAAGACACATGCACACGTATGTTTATTACAGTACCGTTCACAATAGCAAAGACTTTGAACCAACCCAAATGCCCATCAATAATAGACTGGATAAAGAAATGTGGCACATATACACCATGGAATAATATGCAGCCATAAAAAGGGATGAGTTCATGTCCTTTGCAGGGACATGGATGAAGCTGGAAACCATCATTCTCAGCAAACTAACACAAGAACAGAAAACCAAACACTGCATGTTCTCACTCATAAGTGGGAGGTGAACAATGAGAACACGTGGACACAGAGAAAGGATCATCACACACTGGGGCCTGTCAGGGGGTGGGGGGTAAGGGGAGTCATAACATTAGGAGAAATACCTAATGTAGGTGACGGGATGATGGGTGCAGCAAACCACCATGGCACATGTATACCTATGTAACAAACTGCATGTCCTGTACATGTATCCCAGAACTTAAAAGTATAATAATAATAATAATAATAATAAAGCAGATTTAATGTCTCTCTTCTTCATTACGCATCCTTAAGACATTCTCTAGATGTTCACTCAAGCTAACATAAAATCTCCCTTAATAGCAGACATCTAATAAGCAACATGGTCATTTTACATATGTGGTATTATTTGCTACTCAGTGTCTTACAATGCAGTTACATAGATCAACCATTCCTGTCATACAACGGAGGTACCTAAGGCACCTGAATTAGCAAAGTGACTTTCCCCACTCCTGTCCACATCTCTTATCCTCTCTCTCAAGGTTCAAGTTGCCTATTTCTTTTTTATCTTTCCCTCATTTCTTCTTCTTTTTTTTTTTTGAGACAGAGTCTCACTCTGTCGCCCAGGCTGGAGTGCAGTGGCGCGATCTTGGCTCACTGCAACCTCCATCTCCCGGGTTCATGCCATTCTCCTGCCTCAGCCTCCCAAGTAGCTGGGACTACAGGCACCCGCCACCACGCACAGTTGATTTTTTATATTTTTAGTAGAGACGGGGTTTCACCGTGTTAGCCAGGATGGTCTCGATCTCCTGACCTCGTGATCCACCTGCCTCGGCCTCCCAAAGTGCTAGGATTACAGGCGTGAGCCACTGCGCCCGGCCTTTTCATTCATTTCTATAACAAGTCAGCTATTATATACACTTACATATATGTATATAGTAAGTGTGTATGTATAAACACACACACATACATAAATATACATATAACCTGCTGCCTTCATGACGAGAGGAAATTCTATTATTATAATTTATCATCATGAGGTGGGGAGAATAGAGAAAAATAACTTATTGAGTCCCTACTATGTATAAGGCACTATACTAGGTGCTGAGGATGCAAAAGAGTAGGACAAATATAGCTCCTGCCACCAGGAAGCTTACAGTTTATATATAGAGGGAGAATAAACAAGTAAATCAAGCAAATAATGAACAGTAAAAGGATGGAAACAAACAAGATACTGAATAGACATCACTAGGAAAAGACTGGCTACTTCAGCTGGGACGACAGCAGAAGGCCTTTTCAAGGAAAACCCATTGAAGCCTGACCCTGAAGAATGAGTAGGTCTCAGAAAAATGAGAAGTGGAAGGATGAGTGTTTAGGGGAGAGGTAAGACAAATCCCTTGAGGTGGGAAAGAGGATGGCCTGTTGTAAGAACCATCAAAAGGGCAGTGTAATGGATGAGTGCCTAAAGAAGGGGCAGGACAGGTGAGCAGACCAGAGGAACTAAAGGAATGTGAGTTGTGATATGTTTTTTCTGTCTCCAGGGCCACGAAGTATGTGTAGTAACAGTGCAGAGTTAGACCAGTGGGTAGCTGCAGCACTTTTGTTTCGGCAGCAGGCAGCATCACTCTAACAGGTCCATCTGCTCTCAGTTTCTCCTGCTGGGTCCAAACATTTGTAAGATGAATTAAAAGAGCTGGGAGAGGCCAGGCACAATGTTTCACACCTGTAATCCCAACACTTTGTGAGGCCGAGACGGGTGGATCATCTGAGGTCAGGAGTTCAAGACCAGCCTGACCAACATGGTGAAACCCCATCTCTACTAAAAATACAAAATTAGCCAGGTGTGGTGTTGGATGCCTGGAGTCCCAGCTACTCAGGAGGCTGAGGCAGAAGAATCACTTGATCCTGAGAGGCGGAGGTTGCAGTGTGCCGAGATCACGCCATTGCACTCCAGCCTGGGAGACAGAGCGAGACTCCATCTCAAAAAAAAAAAAAAAAAGGCCCAGCACAGTGGCTCATGCCTGTCATCCTAGCACTTTGGGAGGCTGAGGCGGGCAGATCACCTGAGGTCAGGAGTTTGAGACCAGCCTGGCCAACATGGCAAAACCCTGTCTCTGCTAAAAATAGAAAAATTAGCCAGACGCGGTGGCGGGGGCCTGTAATCCCAGCTACACGGGAGGCTGAGGCAGGAGAATCACTTGAACCCAGGAAACGGAGGTTGCTATGAGCCAAGGTCATGCCACTGTACTCTAGCCTGGGCAACAGAGCCAGACTCCATCTTGAAAAATAAAAAAAGAAATAAAAGAGCTGGGAGATAAAATGCCTGGCTACTGATGAGAACAAAGCTAACAAGATGGCATGACCTTGGCTTAGTTCTCACAACGCTGCCATGAGAGAAGCTTCCTCATCCCCCTTTTATGTGGAGGGAGGTGATCTGATGTGTTAGTAAGAAAAGACACTTGCCCAAGTATGCCCTGATAGGAAGTAACCGAACTAAGGCTTTTATCCAGATGGGTTTGATGCTGTTAGGGTATTCAACCATATTTTACTGTCACTCATGGGGTATATTCATGATTAAAAGTGAGTAGCAAGTAAAATGAGGGCAAATCTCATTTATTTTACACTTCACATGTCCTTGCTTTAAAATGTGGTATCATTAATTTATCCATACATTCCACAAACTTTTATTGAGCACCTCCTGAGTGTTCAGCACTGTAGTAGTTGCTGCAAATGATTTGTGCATGAGATTAGCAAGGTAAATCAGTAATGTTTAGTTAAAGTTAAAATAATAATAATGGTATATGCCATTTTGACAATCATTATAAAAGGAGACTACAAATATAAAGTACTCTTAAAATCAATTACTGGTTATCTTGGTTATCATTTGGACTCTGATTTAGCATAAGCACTTTTAAAAGACAAAGGTTTGAATGGAAGAGAAACCTGAAGAGTTAAAAAAATACGATATTGGTTCTTGGCATAACTATTAATAATATCATTTGCACAGCTAACATTGGAAAAAATCTAATTAAATCAGAAATAAAAGGATTGTTAATAATCTTAAAGTTTTCCTAAGCCTTCTAGGATATAACTTTTATTACTCCATCCACCAGCTAGTGTCTGAAAGTCAAAAAATGCAGAAAAGATTTAAGTATTTTTCCCTCTCTAAGTATTAATATTAAACCAGTTTTAATTACCTGATACCCCAAGTACAGACTAGGAGCTATCTCACTATCTTCATATCAGTTTACACTTCCTCATCACACTAGATTGAAATTTCCCATTTACTATTCTAATCTCTTTCTACGCCATATGCTTCATGACAACAATGAACATACGCTTCTGTTCACAGGTGAATTATTGGAGGTTTGTGCAATCGTGGGCACACTTTAGGTGTTCAATAGGTATTTCTAGAAGACATATAAAAGCCCACCACTGCATGTGGTGGATGATGTTGAGGAACTTAACACGCACAAGAGCAAAGGGCACAACAAGGTCACGGTGCCTGTTATTTACTCATGTGCCCAGAAAGTAGTAAACAGAACTCTCAGCAAGTAACTGAGGCTAGACCTAAATCTGCCTATTAAAGAAGGTCACTCTGTCGAAAGGATGTCAAGGTGTGTAAGAAAACAAAATTACACTTCATTACTTTTTTTTTTTTTGGTCTGTGTGTAAGGGTGCAGATGAAGGAAGGTTTGAAGTGCCTGCAGTTTCCAATCAATGAAGTATATGCAGATTGTTAATCACTTCCCTGGCAGATTGTGGAGAAGTACTAGAAAATCATTAACATGAAGAGCTGGTGAATCAGAATGCTGATTCTTTGCATACAGATATGACATTTTCTACCCATTTTAACTGAACAGGCCTACAGAAAAGTACTTCATATAAGACAAGTCCTCAATAAGTGTGAAGCAATAACATCTTTCCAAATAAATATTTTATATATTTGAGCATCCAAAGTTGACCTAGAATTGTTGAAAATATCACACACTATATTATCAGTTATTACCTCTCTGTCCCAGAGGAACATCTATTCAGAAAAGCCAAGTGAAACTGCTCATTTTCTAAGATATACTTTTATTGGGCAAATAAGAATTAATAAATTTTATTTTGTTGCAGCTTGACAAAATTGAACAACTCCACACAGATATCCCTCTGTTTAAGGAAAAAAAAATCTCACCTAGTTGACTAGAAAGAAAATTAGTAAAAACTGGATTCTATCTTCCATTTGAATTACAGTGTAATTTGGCAGGCATATGCCCATAGGAAAATGTCTTTAACTGATGTAAATGAGTGCTTAAGCCATAAGAAAATTAGCAGTGATGCCTGACCAGTGCTTGCTGTGCTTTTCAATGTGATCCAGCTCATTCTCTGTTTGGGGTATCTTCAGAACTCTGAAACTCTTCTCCAAGTCAAGAGAATTCCCTTGGTTTTAATTCCATGCCTCTGCCACACTTTAATATCCATATGCCTAATTTCCTTTAGCCTAATTACTAGAATTTCTGTGCTGCTCCAGAGTCCCCTTTACAAAAAAGTTACCACTACCAGAGCTTAGCTGTCCTTTTCTCTATTTTCTCATTGTTGACCTGGACAGTCCACAATGTTGCCTAAAACAGCCAAACAGCCTGAGAGTCTCTCTCTCTCTCTTTCTTTTTTTTTTTTTTTTTTTTTAGACGGAGTCTCACTCTGTGGCCTAGGCTGGGGTGCAGTGGCGTGATGATGGCTCACTGCAACCTCCACCTCCCAGGTTCAAGCAATTCTCCTGCCTCAGCCTCCCGAGTAACTGGGACTACAGGCGCCTATCATCACACCCGGCTAATTTTTGTAATTTTAGGAGAGATGGAATTTCCCTATGTTGGCCAGGCTGGTGTCAAACTCCTGACCTCAGGTGATCCACCCACCTCAGTCCCCCAAAGTGCTGGGATTACAGATATGAGCCACCACGCCAGGCTGACAGTCTCTTAACTTTGCCACCAAATTATGTTCAATGAGTTGCTTTCTATTTTCATCAATACAACTAACTCCTAATCAGATTATATCAGATTTACTCAGAATAAAAAGTTGCTGTAAATTTGACTGAGGAAATTATTATAACTTTCTTCTCTGGAATGGAACTGACGAATAAAAGGAGAGAAGTATGAATTTCTTCACATGGGGCAGTTTTTGAATGGGTCACACAGTAACAGACTCCCATCCCATTAGCAATCTTATTTCCTTTGAATACCACATAACACAGCTACTCACAGTGTGAAGCAAAATGTCTTGTTTTCATTTCTGTAGCAATTTCAATGATCCTACTGTCAGTGGCATACTCAATAACCATTTTCTGTCACCATGAAAGGGAATACTCTCTAGGCTGATATTCACAAAAAGTTATTCTAATTCTGCAGTGATTAGATATATAATTTAAGTTGTATTCTTAATTTTTAATTCCATCATATATTACTCTAGGTTCCGAAAAGCCACAGGTTGAAATCAAGGTGAAGGATAGGGGGAGGAAACCATCTATTAATCACTTCCATTGTGCAATAGCCAGAATGAAGCAAAGAGTTACTAGAATTCAAAGCCTTTTAAGGGGTTTACCTCAGATTCAGTTATAACAAATAGCTAAAACTTCTTCTTATAAAGTGACTTCTGTATATTTTTTGTTTGTTTTAACCTGTTTTAACATCAATAAACTGGGCAAAGTTTTCAAAAGGACTATTAGAAAGAATCGTATATGTTATTTAAAGGAAGCATTTATGTCTCATCCATGCCAGTATTCCCAAAGGTCCTCATATTTATTAAGGCTTCTATTGCACTGACTGGGTGTCTGGCACTGTTTTAAGCACTTTCTATATATCAACCCATTTAATTATCATAACAACTCTATGTGGCAATTACTATTGTTATCCTTCCCATTTTACAGTTGAGGAAACTGAGGCATGGAAGCAATTTGCTAATGATCATGTATCTGGTGGTAGCAAAGCTGAGATTCAACCTCAAGCTGCTTGGGCACCAAAATCCAGGCTCTTAACCACTATGTTATGCTGCTGCCTCTGGCATTAAGAAATGATAATTAACATTTATGGGAAGAGAAGAGGAAATGGAATACTTTGGCAGCAAGAAAATTAAGAAAGCAACCTTGTCGGTCTCACAGTACAGTTTGCCTTCTAGTAGAGCTCTTTTTCTATTGGGAATATTTATCAATTTTGCAGCACTTTTCTGAATCCTGGGTCCCTCCTGGTTGCTCCTTAAACCCTGGTCACATCCAGCTTCAATTTACTCCTGCTTGGATGAACCAACTAAAAGGAGACCACAGGAGACTTTGCTGCTGGTAAGTGTTTTTCTCAGTTCCCTAGAGCTAGAATCTTTGCGCAGATGCTAAGAGTAGAGCACCTTTCAGTGAGAATTCCAACTAGTATGTAAAATGCTTAGCACTCAGTGAAAGTTAGAAAATAACATTATTATTATTATTTAAAGCACCAAACACACCATCACTGCCCTCCAGTCCTTCTATTAAGAGATAATACAATAGTATATTCAAGACAGTAGCATCTATGACCAAAACAGAATATTGCGGTAGGAACTTTTAAAAATGCATTCTAAAGAAATATTTATAAAGTACTATACCTACATTTGTTACAGGCACTGAATCAGATATAATAATGAAGAACACAGATACAGTTTCTGTCTTCACAAAGCTTACAGTTGGAAAGACAGGTAAATAAACAAGTAGAATACATTATTATATGTGCTGTGATATAGAAAAATAGGATCTTAAGAGGCAAAGATAAGGGATACCTAATCCAGGTATAGTGGACTAGGAAAGGCTTCCCAAAAGAAGTAACTTCTGGATTGAGAAATTGAACATCTAGCTAATCAAAGCAGATGGAGGCAGAGTTCCAGGCAGAAGGAACATCACGCACAAAAAATGAACATGCAAGTATACAACAGTATCCAAGAACCAAAAAAGATCTGTTATGGCTAAGGTTATGAATGCAAAGAGGGCAGAATGGCAACAGTAGAGGCTGAGGAGGGAAGCAGAAGTGATTTCACAAAAGGATGTGGTTCATGTTAAAGAGTTTGTATTTGAATACAAGAGCAGTTGTAAGACAATTATCAACTTTAAGCAAAGGAGTGACATGGTCATTCACTCCTTAGAAATCTCATCATATTTGCAGCAAGGAGGATAAATCCAAAGGGGAAAATACTGGATGCGGGAGGGTGAGAACAACTGAAGTTCATTTGCAATAGTATAGAAAAGCAATAAAGGAATGCTCATAGCCTTTCCATCAGCGAAGATGGAAAGAAGAGGATGGACCTGAGGGAGATGAAGGAGAAGAACCAACAGGACTTGCTGGAGATTGGAGAAAGTGGGGAGAAGAATGAATCAGGAATGTCGCCTATGTTTTATTCCTCCTTGGGCAACTGAGTGACTAACAATGCCATTTAGAGAAGAGGCTTGGGAAACACAAATGGTAAGTTCAGTGGAGTTTCAGCACAATTGAAAGAATACAAAGGTACTCAAATGTAAAATCAGAATAGCCAGAAGGCAAACTTTTCTACCCAAAATGATTCTCATAGTCAACAGGGCCCACTGCACATCTTGGTAAGCTCACTGCAGCACCTGAATGGTAGCCTAATCTAATGACAAGAATGGAAGTGCAATACTAGACCTTGAATGACTGGAGAGAAAATAAGGGACCTCTTTGAATGCCTGCTTTGTCATCAGAATCAACTTGAGCAATGGAGAGAATACACCCAATCGCTATTGATTCAGATGATAAATATGTAAAAGCTAACAATAAAAACATGCCCTTACCTCGCCTCCATAACATACAGCATTTCAATCCTCCAATACAAATTGTAAAATGGACTTGCTATCACCTGTGAAAACTTGTCAGAAATACTGAGTGAATCTGATTAGGCCTCTAAAATCTGGAGTCTAGATCTAACGAGCTTACCAAAAACATAAGGATTGGGGAAGGTGTGTTCATAATATCACGGAGATCACAGAGATGGATGGGCAAAACCCAGAATGCAAGATATTCAACAAGACAACTTGATTTCATGAAACAAATAAGTTGTAAAAAAGAGAAAGAAAAAGAAAGAAAGAGAGAAAGAAAGAAATGAAGGAAGGAAGGAAGGAAGGAAGGAAGGAAGGAAGGAAGGAAGGAAGGAAGGAAAGAGAGAGAGAAAGAAAGAAAGAAAGAGAAAGAAAGAAAGAAAGAAAAAGAAGGGAAGGGAAGGGAAGAGAAAACAGAAACAGAGAGAAGACAAAATAGAGCAAGAGAAAGAAAGGGAGGAATTAAAAGAGATGTAAGATGGACATTTTACCACTTTGTTGCATATAAGTTATATGCAATATTTTTTAAATTATGAGAGAAAAGAAAATTAGCAAACAAGTATAACATAATATGCAGATTTCATTTGCATCTTGGTTCAAACCGACTTTTAAAAACATTGTGAAGAAATCAGGAAACTTTAAACACTTACTAGTTATTTGATAATATTAAAGAATTATTAATTTTGTATGTTATGATGGTATATGGTATAATACCATATAACGATGTTATGTTGCTTTTAAAAATAATTTATATTTTAGAAATATATACCATAGCATTTGTGGATAAAGAAATGAATTGATGTCTGGGATTTGCTTCAAAATAATCCAGCATTGGCAGAACGGAAAGTAAGTAGGAATATGGATGAAACAAGATTGATCTTGCTGTGCTAAGTGTAATTATTAGAGATGGGTGATGGTTACATGAAAGTTCATTATGCCATTATCTCTACATTTGGATACATTTCAAAATTTCTGTAAAAAAAAATTAACTGATTTGCCAAGAAATACAATACTTGAGAAAAGCCATCGCAGAGACAAAAGAAAAAGAGCAACAGTGCGTTAGGATGCAGAAACTGAGCATTCATCTATCCATTTCTGGAAGACTTCTTTCTATGCATGGGACTGGCACTCGTCCTATGCGTAGTCGCTCCCTTCCGTGTTTTGTTTTTGGAAGTGTTCCAGATGGAGCTTTGTGGCACATTCTCAGCTACTTCCATTTCTAATTTCTTTGATTAGATACAACCTCATTAGGCTGTTAGAAACATTTGGTCTTCTCTTTCCAATCATATATATTTTAACGTATCAGAACACTTGGGGGCAACTTCAGAGACCTCCCCTTTTCGCCCATACATTGACACAATTCTTGCTGCCAAATACCTTCCCTGATGCCACAGACCGAGGAAGAGACTATTTTAATCTTCTCCTACAAGGGACTGGGCTCAGGTAACAGCTCTTGCTTGGCATAGAAGTGAAAACAGTATAATAAAATACTTCACTAACATGCTTATATCACTGTTCTATTAAGCCCAATTCTCAGCGCACAGCATCTTAAAGAAACAAGAAAAATTATGCCTGCTGCTTCTGCCCTTTATTATCCAATATCTGACTGAGCATGGGTCTAAACTGACTTCATAATGAAACCTTATACTTAAACTGTGGTTTGTTTTTCATCCGAAATTAAGATGCTTCAAATCTTAAGCACTTTCTTCAGGGTAAAAGGATGCCTGATACACAAATATTAAAAGTGCTCTAATGTACAAATACCCCTGGGGAAGGTGACATCATGCCTTGAAAGTATTCTAAGTATAATGACAGAGCAGAAATTTTCCTAACGAGTTTTGATTATGGCATGGGAGAAAGAACTGGAAAGGAGGCGTGACTCAAACAGAAAGAAAGAGGAGCAGCTAAGGTGAGACAACAGAAGGAAGTCACACAGAGAGATGTTGGTAGTGTAGGGACCAAACCTCACATACCTTATGATTTTGGCCACTCTGCTATCCCTGATGTTTCACTTTGCATGTGCCAATACCATATCTCTATAGATAATAAAAATTGAAATTATTACAGGTTGAGTATCCCTTACTCAAAATGCCTGAACCAGACATGTTTCAGATTTTGGATTTTTTCAGATTCTATGATATTTGCATATATATAATGACATATCTTGGGGCTAAGACTCAAGTCTGAACATGCAATTCATTTATGTTTTATATGCATATTATACACATAGCCTGAAAGTAATTGTATACAATAGTTTTAATAATTTGGGACATGAAACAAAGTTTGCGTTGAGCATATATGTGTGGAATTTTCCACTTGTGGCATCATGCTGGCGCTCAAGAAGTTTTGGATTTTGAATCATTTTGGACATGGGATTTTTGAAGTAGGGATGCTCAACCTGTACTCGTATCTTTCAAGTAGCCAGGAGAAAAAAAAAGCTAGCATCATTTTAGGGTAGATGCATTTCCACCTGTTTTCTTATGAAAGCACATGCTCTTATTGAAGCTTGTTAAATTCAATCTTAGCTAAATTATTCACAGTGGCCAAAGCATATATTTCTCCCCAATACAAGGTCACACAGCTGAATTATAAATGGAAGATAATTTCTTGATCTACTTTTTTCCAACAGCCGATCTTAATCAATAATCCTGAAGATAATATGCTGCATCTAAAAGGTTATTTAGAGACTTCTGTGGAAGCAACTCTAAATTTTAGGAAAATAAGTAAAGAAAAGAAAGGTTAAAATGCACTTACAAGCTGCAATTTGTTGAAAAGATGATGGATCAGTGTGTCTGTTTCTATAATTCAGAGTGTATGTTTTCAGAATAAGTGTCCTATGAATTAACCTCCCTATGTGTGGTCACGTTATCACAGTTTTATTAAAGGCAAATGCCTTTAAATCTTAGTGCTTTCAGGCATTTGGCTGAAGTAACTCACTCATGAGTAGGCTTATGGAAATGTGCATAATTCTCTCCAACCAAGAACAATCTTCCCACTCTCTCAGGCATCAGAAGAAGGCTGTGGAAATAAAGGTTCATTTATTTCCATGCACCTGTCATTTGGTTCCTAAGTGATGTGAATTGTTATTGAGTATCTAGTTCAAAATCAGGACTTGTCTTTTCCAGATTACATAGTTCTCATTTTATTTAGAGGTGAATCAAGAAGGCATTTTCTGATATTTATGACCTCACCTTCCACATAATGCTTGAAAAGTAATTATTCAGTCAGTTGGGTGGGAAAGGAGTAAAGAAACCTTCTTATTGTTTTAAATTAAAGCAAAGGACATGTCTAAAATACTTGGTAAGGCAATCCCTAGGGCAGACGTTTCTTTTCTATGTTCCTCTATCACTCATATTAACTTTCAGTTGCATATAAGTGAATCATAATCCATAGCATTTCTCCTGTATTTTGGTGTGTGAGTAATGTAGACAAACACATTTCTTACCTGCCTCTTAAGCACATACAAACACTTGTTGACTTTTTCATTGTTCATAGTTCTACACTAACAAAACACACACTCAAAACCACCTGATATTGACCATCAACTCTAGGTCCACATGAAAATTTAAATGAGGTAAGAATCTAACTTATTCATGGTTAATAGGTAGATTTTGGTCTCCCAAATTTTTCTTTGAAGACTCAGAAGAAAACACAGGCAAACAAGAAACAAGAAATCTCTCCCCATGATTATGAACCATCATGCTACGCACTAATTTCTTGCTGTTTATTTTTTACTGAGATATTGATCCATGCAAAGTGACTCTGCATTATTCCTGTGTTATTAAAAAAGACTGATGGCTTAAGCTGTTAATTCCTTAGATCTAAGGAGCTTGTATATATATATATATATATATATATATATACACACATATATATGTATATATATACACACATACACATATATACATATATATACATATATATGTATGTATATATATATATGTATATATATTTCCCCCTAAGCCCAGGAGGAAGTTGAGTTCCTTTGTGAAAAGCATCTTTGCATGCAGCCAACTCCCTTCTTTAGAGCATCTCCCATGGTTTCAGCCCATTAACCCGAGCACAACAGCTTGATGAATTAATGCTTATATAGGCACAGTTGGCAGCTTCTAATTAAATAATTATGGCTAAGCAGCTGCACGGAAGCTGTTATGCACCCTAGAAAGCCAGCTGTCAGTTTTATTGGTCCTAAGACAGAGGAAGAGTTAACACTTAGCTCTGGATGTTGGGTACAAAGGGGAAGTATATCATTTGCAAGATATATGCTGCTGGTATGAAGTTCCTGTGCATTTGTGCTAGCCTGTCCATGGAGAGATGGAGAACAAACTGTTTCTCAGCAATCTCTCAGCAATTCAACAAAGAAAGAAGAAATGACATAGTCAGGAGAATGGAGCCTGTCCAGAGCAATCTAAAGGGAAATCGTGTTGGACAGATGAGCCTTTGATGAACACAGAAATGCCACCGGTAGACAAATAAATTTCAGTGTGTGGGTCTCATTTATGTAAGCAAGTGACTATAAATCCAATGTGGTCTTTTTGGAGGGTATAACTGGTATGTTTCCATTTATTTGGTTGAAGCTTCTTATGATGCTATGTTTTCAAATATTCAAAATTGGAGAACATGGTAAACATTACAAAGCTGCATTGGAACTATCTCTAAGACGTACTTCTCCAAAAAGTTTGGAGAAGATATTTCTTCTTCAGAATTATAGATAATGTCATATTCCTTTATAGAAAGCTAAAAAGCCAGAATCCTATCTCTACATTAGTGGGAAATTTACCAAAAGGAAGAAAACAATACGTGTCCACTAAGCTCTAGCATAAAGGAAGATATAGATTGTAGATAAAGGCCACAGATAGGATTAATGAACCAAATGATGTTTGTTATTGCACATCAGTATACTCCCGAACTGATTACTGATTTCATTTTTTTCCACAGGTTGTTCTGGCTATGCAATACATGTGTCTTAACCAAATGTGTGATAGCTTAGTAGAGAACAACTTGGCTTCCCACTAGCCTCTTCACCACGGTTCCCAGCACCATTGCCAAATGAATAAACATAACTAAGGAAAAAAACCAGTCCAAGAAATTCAGTCCTACTTTTACGTTTAAAAAATTTCGATATTTTAATCCTGAATTCTGGATTTGTTTTAGAATAAGAATAGAGGAAATCAAATGTTAATACTGGAAACATATTTCTTGTGGAATTTACTTCACCCAACTCCTGGGCCTGTTGAAAATCGGCAGTTAAAATCAAGTACCAAAGAGTGCAGGCTGATTTACTCTTTTCCTTTCAGAGATCAATGGCTCATAGTTTATAGTTTAGAATAATGCCATATCATAAAATGAGGAATCCACAGGGTATCTTCATTTAAGCAAATGAACTGACCTCTAAGAACCCCTTACTTAAAAGTCTTCAGTAACACTGTTTCATTTCCTCCCTCTCTGGCTTCCTTTTATGTCAGTAATTCTATCACCTCAGCTGTCTGAAGGTGTTTGCATGTGATTGACAATTCTCAAGGATCTAGTTCCTTTTAGATAGATCTTAAATGAAGTTCAGCTTAATTAAGTCTGCAGTGCAACTCAGGTCTCAGTACAAAAGACTTCAGAATCAAACAGCAGATTTGTAAAACCCTTAAAAGCAAAATTTAGACTTGGGGGGAGCAGGGGGCCTTACAGCAGTCTGTACTGCCATCTAGCCAAGACCACATTATTCATTGCAACATCCATTTATGTTTTCAAAGCCCCTGATGAAAGCAAGTCTTCAGCAACCAGCTTAATAGACCTCAAAGTCCAGCTAAATGAATAGACAGCAGTAATTCATCCACTGAGTATACCAAGCTCCTGTGGACAAACAGCCAAGATGTAATAATCAACTTTATTTTCCCAATTCAATATCTGGCAAAAACAAAGATATACATGCTTGTTCCATTTTACGTATTGCATAAACCAACATCATTTGCATTTTATGATTTTGGAGGCCTTTGAATATTCTGTGACCTCATCGGATAAAAGTTGCCTTAGGTTAGACATAAGAGCTGAATTATAATCTCTAATCCTCTAACTACAACTCAAGAGTTAACAAGAATTCCAAACCATGTTCCTTAGGTATGGACAGAACACACAGACCATATACATTTGTGAAGAGAATTGACACACATAAAAAATTAAAAGAACCCTTTGTACTTACGGTAGAAGACATATTCAGTGTAGCTTGACCAGATCTTGTCATCTGTATATTGGTTGATGAAAGATGCTGTCACCGATGAGTTACAGGCCACCATGTGGAATCCACACTCTGACAACATATCAAAAGCCCTTTCCAGGTGCTTGAATTTGAGATAAAATCTGGAGGTGTATCTTTCTGGGGCTCGATCAGGGTCTCTGCTTTCATTCAAAGTTTCTCCAAAGACTTCTTTTGCCAAGGAAATCCTTCCACAAACCAAAATCCGGGGAACTCTCCGAAACTTGGCATCTGCCTGTCCCTCTCTGCCCAAGGTGCAGGATCCTCTGTAACCCACAGTAATGAAACCCCACTTGCGGTCGGCGGGGAGCAGGGAGGAAGGGGGGCAGATTCTTGTGTCGCTTCCTTGGGAGGCATCTTCAAAGTCACTGTGGCAGAATTCATCTGGGCTTTGCTTGATTTCATCGGGGGTCAGGAGTTTGACCAAGTCTGGGAGCTGGAAGTATTCAGCTTCCCTTTTCAGTCTTCCTTTTTCTGGAAAGTGATCAGGCAGGACCACCTGCCTGTCCCTGAGATAGTCCAGAATATAACGGAACAAGAATCCATCTCTGTCAATGAAAAACCTTCCCTTGGAGTCCTTGGCTAGATCATTAGCCGTGTCTCTCTTTGGGGAAAACATTTTCCACAGGAGGGAATGAGGGATGCTTATCAATGTGGAATGGCGTGTAAAATAAACTTGACCCCCGACATTCAGCTCTACCACCTCAGGGAAGGAGTTGGGAACTGCGGACCCTTGTTCTCGAGGATAATAACGACTACAGTTTCCACTTAGAGCCATTGTCCCTTTCTTCTGCTGCTGCTATTTTGATTTAAAGGTGCAATCCAATGGAGTCACAGCCTTATCCTTTCGATCAACTTGTAAGAAAGGGAAAAGGATGCTAACTTATTAAAAAATGACTTCCTCTTATTCCAGTATTTTTCCCCCAAGAAAGCAAACTGTATAAGAGTCCACAGGTGAAGTGATGCTGAAAAAGTAGTTTAAATCCTGGATGGTGGATGGTAGTGAGCTGCTACTTCACAGAATATAATCAATCAACTCGTCTATATCCAATCTTCCATCAAGCTCACAGGCAAGGCAGGCCAATTCCCCAGTTACTCAGATGTCCGTCTGAAGGAAAAGAGAAAAAATTATTTCCTCAAACCCGGAATGAGTCAGAAAAAGAGTCCTCTGGAGAGAGAGAGAGGGAGGGAGGGAAAAACAGAGGGAGGGAGAGAGAGATTATTTTACATAAGCAGCTCTGGAACTACTGATCTCAGCCATTCTTCAATTAAATCATAGCTTCTCTCATGCTATTTTGTGTCTACATGTTTATCTATAAACCTCTGTCTCCGGCAATTAGTATGAAAAACAATTTACTTTAAGTCTACATAAAAGAAACATGCAATTTTCAACTTCTAAATGGGAATTTTTTTTTCAGCTGGACAAGAAAAGCAATAAGTCTTAGAGCTTACCTTAGTGAGTGCTGGAGACCCAGTTCTTGTGAAAAAAAAAAAAAAACAATAACCATTTGTAAAGCAATCAAAATCCACAGCCAAACTGAGTCTGGATCTTGTCAAATCCCAAACAGGTAAACGACCGAGGTATCAATGAAAAGTGCCAGAGAGGTGTGCTCTTGGAAAATAACTATTATATATATGTATTTATATAAATGCCTATTTGTATTTATGTATGTATGTAGGTACATATGTATTCATTCCGTATCTTAAGTTAAAACAAGTCACAAAAAAAGTTAAACCGTGATGAGAGGAGGTTGGGTTGAAGAAGTAAAGCAGAGAAAATATTCAACCAAAGCTTCCCCAAGGGAAAAAAAATGGAAAAAGAAATCTTTGGAAAGGATCCTTAGAAGAGAGTTGCAAGAGGTACCAGGACTTAGAAGCTTTTCAGAAAGCCCAGAAGCAGAAAGATGGAGAGATGTGCCCTGCTAGGGTCCCAGGTAGCCACCCCACCTGCCGGCAAGGGCAAACGGACTCCCATGTTCCCAGCCAGGTGGGAGCCGGTGGGAGCCAGAGGCCAACGCAGCGCAGAGATGCCGGCGGGGGGCCCGGGGCTCTGGCTTCTCTGGTGGCGGAGCTGGGTGGTTCCACAGTTCCCAGTGCAGTTCGGATGCTGTTGTTTCAGCAGTGCAGGCAAGAAACCATCCAGGGAAATGACTATTACATCATCTTAAAGGAATATGGCTTGGAGAAAGCGGAGGCAGCTCCGAGTCACGTCCTCCTCAGTGACAGGTTGCCAGGACTGCACGGGGACGCCGCGCTCCGGCGGTGGGCACGCGATTGCCAGGCGCGCGGGGCTTGGGGCGGGGACGCAGTGCTGCGCAGCCACTTCCCTCCCTGTCCTGTCCTGGAGTCTGGAGTTTCCAAGGGCCTTTTCCTTCTTTCTTGTCTTTACCACCACCACCATCACCATCCCACAGCAAATCCCTGCCCCCTACCCAAGAGGTAAGTTGTGAGATAAACACAACTGACTTTTTATTTGAAAAATCTACAAATCTTCCCCCCTCCCCGTTCACGGAATTCCTGCTGAAGGGCAAATATCCTTCTAATGCTTGTTTTAAAACACAGACACGCACACCAAATGACCCCAATGTTCAAAATACAAAGTGCTTTTTTTAAATCCTTTGATTTAAACCATATTCAATCAAATTCTCCCTTTTTTCTTCTCTATTTCATCCGCCTGCCACCACAACCCCTAGCAAATAAATAAATAACTATTTATATATGTAGATAGGTAGATACATAAACACCCTCTCTGAAATTAATGATGCTGTTTCAAAATGAAGATATGAAGCACTGGCACCCACTGAAAGCCCACAGTTTACATCCATAAGTCATTATCTTAGCTTACCTGTAAGAAATTGATACCTGCAACATTTTTCTGGGGTTGTTTCCTTACTGGGCATCTCTTTGGACGTGCCCCCAGCCCCTCCCAAGTCATCCCAAGAGGACTCTGGTGGAAGGCACTCCTGCTAAAAGACATTTTACTCCTGTTCCAGAGGGCTCCCTTAAGTGCATCATTAGAGTTTCAGGAAGGCATTTCCAGGGCAACCTAATCCACTAACAAAGTGCTTCCAGTTGAGCCTGCCAGTCAATAATGGCCCAGCCAACAGCTTACAGTAAGTCGGCCATTTCCCCTTTAAAACACCAGTGTCTTAGGGCTCACATCCCTGATAAGAATATAGTGCTTGGTCAATGAATAATATATGTGAGGCACACGCCATCCCAAACAATTGCTATTTTTAAAAAGTGAAAACCAAAAATGGAGGTGAACTTAGGAATTATACACATTTTATGAGAAACGTGTTTATTGCCAACTCTTGCCCAAAAAATTAGCTTGAAGATACGCTCAACAGTAGGATAAATTAGTTTCTACTTTAACAATCTTTTCTTTCAATAAGCATTGGGTTACTGAACATATTCGGGGCATTAGCTAACATTCCTACACCTGATTATATTTGACTTTGTTTCTTTAACTAATGCATTAACCTGTTCTGGCCTCAATCACTAGGATTTTAATGCTGGACCAAGCAAGATATTTGTTATGTGATGCACTTATATCGCCATCTAGTGCCCTAAACTATCAGTGCAGCTCTGTATCTGGCAACTTAACAGGGCCAAAACATTTAGATTTTCTTTTATTTTTAAGTTTTTATAATGATCTAAGTTTACTTGGCATGCACTGTTCACCATGACAACAAAATAAATATTTCGTTGACATCAGGTCAAAGACAAAATAAATCTGAATTCAGACCTATTAAGTACTGGTTTTGGTTGTAAAGTAAGCAAATGTTTTATTTCTAAGAGAGCAGGTCAAAACGTCATGTCAATAGCTTTGGAGCTCAGGTATTAAAACATTGCAAGGACAGTATGGCAGTAGGTGGAGAAACACAGTAAGAAAAATCATAATCTTTTAGAGCTAAAATGGACTTGAGGAATGAAAATTAACTATCTCATCTTAGAGATGCAGAACTGAGGAACAGAGAGGGTCAGCACTTCTTCAGGGTCACACGATTCCAAGTAGCAGGATGGGCTTTAGACCACTGACTCTTCAGGATAACCATCCTCATTTTAACCTTAGATATTCTTGAATAGGTATAGAGAGGCGGCAAATTTAAGAAACAAGATATTTTCTGAAACAACAAATTTCAAGACATTTTCTTGAAATTTGAAACACCAAATTTCAAGATTACTAAACACGTTTTTAAAAAGCATGCCAATAATTAATATTAATATTAATACTCTTAAAAAGAGTATTAATATTAATTTAAATTGCAGAGTTAAAAGATTTTATAATATAAAAGAATAATATTCTGATTTTTTAAAATGAGGAGTTCTGTTCATTGGTCTGGGTTTTATAGGTTAGGTTACTTTTGAGACAAGTAGGTTCTTAACCTTTTTTGGAAAATGGACTGCTTAGAGAATCTAATAAAACCTAGGAAATGAACCCACAAGCATAAAAGTGTGCATTCACTGTCAAGGCAGAACCTCTCAGGAAAGGCTGAGTAAAAAGAGGAACCGGTGGGGGGGGCCATGTAGTTGATGATTCACATAAGCAGAATTCCTCAAATTTTGACTATGAAACTTCTTTTTGAAGTGAGATTACACATACTTTCACAGAGACACACTCTGAGAATTGAAAAATGGAAAGCATTCACCAGACAACCTTAATCTTGCAACCTATGATTTGATCATACCACCTGAAATATTTTGAATTGGTATTTTTCATAAACACTGTAAATATCCTGTTTTGCACAATTATATTGCATCATATTGTTAATTGTTGTGTGCTAAAAGAGTTTGTTTATTATAGTAAGCAGTTAAAAATAAACACTTGCTTTGCTAACTCTATTTGGGCATATCTACTTTTTAATCTAAATGGAACCTCAGAAAAGCAAGATGGTCTAGGCCTCCCTCACCTTCTGAGAGATCAGGGGTTTGGTTCAAGATTGGCCTGAAGCCCATTCATGTTGGGGTTCATAGACCTCAGGTTAACATCCCCAGATCTGTACTCCTTCTTGTTTCTTTAGTCTCAGGGATGAAAACGAATGAGAGATGAGATTAAAAAGATAATAGACTTGAAGGAAATAAAGCAATACACCCCACAAAGAGATTTAAATAGTGCTAGAGTAAGCGAATGTGTCTCAGGGAAGTTGTCGGTAAGCCCGGCTGTTTGGTGCCTTAACAAGAGGCATGAAGCCAAGTCTAGGCTGTAAGTGTATTCCTAGCCTTCGTGTCAGCAAATAACACCGCTAGTGTTATTATTCTCTCCTGGCAGCTCTCCGCTGAAACACTGTAGGATGGCACTCCCGGACTGAAGGCTGAACAGCATACGGCAACAGATTTCTCTTAGAAGAAGAGCAAGGAAGAATGTTCCATCCTGTTCTTTGTAATATTCAAGCATATAGCAAATCAAGATGTATGTTAGGTAAATTGTGAAACTGATAAAATATGTTTTTGCCTGTTTCTTACTTTCATATGCACAGCCAAATATCGAAGGGTATATTCTCAAAAGGACTATTTTAATTTTGAAATAATGTGATCACTCTCTACATTCTCACCCCTAACACATCCTTAAGTTTTCTCTGCCCTCAAGCAGAGATAGCTTTCATGCTGACAGCCTTCGCTATCAGGGAGGAAACAGATCTCATAAACTTACTTATGCTAAGATGCTGCACACTCATCGTGTTATGTGCTCCCAAGGACTCCTGCATTATCACTATTATCTTAATAGCTGCTGTTTATGGAGGGATGACCATCAAGTCCTCAACACAGTCAGTCGTTACCCCTCTTCCAGCTCTGCCTGGCTGGCTGTGTGACTTTGAACAGGAGACTCATGTCTCTGAGCCAGGGTATGGTGGCAATAAAAAGACCTGCCTCGCAGGTGTGTTGCGTGGACTAAATATGAAGATGCATGTAAGCTCTCTGGCACATTCCATGGCTTTTAGCAAGTGCTTAATAAATGTCATTAGTGTTCATGCTAGTGGTTTAAAATATATGTATTCATTGTTGTTAAACTCCAATTGAGGCATAAAGAAATTACAAAAGATTCCCAAACATAGAAATTGAGTTCTACATCCAAAATTGTTACTCTTTCCAGTATGAAAATTCAGGTTAAGACCACTGCTTGTTATAAATGTATTTATTATTCATGGGGAAATTTCAGGATTTGGTGAGGGAGATGGGGTGGCAGAGTGGGGAACTGAAAATAATCAGTATCCTGGTGGTTAAAAATGAAAATGCCACTGTCTTTTGCCAGACAAGATTATTTCCCTGGTACCCTTTCATTTATACTACATGGATTTATTAAGTGCCTATGTTGTGTCCAGCACAGTGCTAGGTAGTTGAGATGCAAAGCCCAATTTCATATAGTCTCTGACTCAAACACTCACATGCAAATGCACACACAAACTCAAAATCCTACCAATGGGGGAAAAAATTTAAAGTTACATTGGCTGGGTATGGTGGCTCACACCTGTAATTCCAGGGCTTTGGGAGGATGATGTGGGAAGACTGCTTAAGGCCAAGAGTTTGATACCAGGCTGGGCAACAGCAAGACCCTGTCTCTACAAAAATAAATTAATAAATAGAAAAATTAGCCTGGTGTGGCAGTGCATTCCTGTAGTCCCAGCTACTTGGGAGGCTGAGGGGGGAGGATAGCTTGAGCCTCGAGTTTAAGGGTGCAATGAGCTATGATGGTGCCTCTGCACACCAGCCTGGGCAACTGAGTGAGACCCTATCTCAAAAAGAAAACAAAGTTATAGATTCTTGGGCACTGCCTTTTATTTTCAGAAATATCCCTAGTGCTATATTTAGTCTTTGGTGTTACATAGTTCACATATGATTTTGACAAACCATTTAACCTCAGATGGCCTCTGCTTCCATATCTATAAAATGAAACTATCTCCCCTTAAAGAGATATCATGGCCAATGACAAAATGAAGATCAAACACAGCTGTCAAATCTTCAGACATTCTAGGAAGTAATTTGCTATGTAAGAAACAGATGAAGAAGGCAGCAAACAGTGATCTTTCTTGTTAACGTAAAGCCTGACAAGAAAGAATTTGGATTAGACTTGTATAATCTAAAAGTTGGGAGTGGAGATCCTTTGAGGTCATCCACTGCAGCCTCAGATTCAGATAAAAGCTTCATAGCAGATGTTCAGCCAAGTCATTTCTCTCAGTTTCTCCCTGAAAATACTCCTGATTTCCACTGTCATAAAATACAAATGAAAGCAAAATCTGTCTGTATCACCATCGTGCCTCCAAACAGAAGTCTACAGGATAAAGTTCTTCTATGTGAACTATAATCTTGAGATTTGATATTTAAAAAAAAATTATGCTACTCTGAAAAAAAAGTACCGTTCTTCAGGCATAAAGGTAACATTATTGACTATATTCACAGGGTCTAAAATTTTTGTGGTGTGCATGTATGTGAGTGTGTACGGAAGTATACATTTCTGTAGTAGGTACAGATGTGAAGTCACATTTTAAATTTGTCTTCAAAACGAGGAAGCACTTTGGGAGGCAGAAGCGGGCGGATCATGAGATCAGGAGATCGAGACCATCCTGGCCAACATGGTGAAACTCTGTCTCTACTAAAATACAAAAAATTAGTCAGGTGTGATGGTACGCACTTGTAATCCCAGCTACGGGAGGCTGAGTCAGGGAAATTGCTTGAACCCGGAAGGCGGAGATTGCAATGAGCCGAGATTGTGCCACTGCACTCCAGCATGGTGACAAAGCGAGACTCTGTCTCAAAAAAAGGAAGCTGTTCTGGAACAAATGGTCAAAGTTAGGAGTGTACAATTTGGCCATGAAGCCAAGTAAAGCCAACTCCCATGTATGTGTTTTAAAACTGTAATCTCATCAGCATGAAGCCTAACCAACAGAAATATACTTATTTCTGAAAATCAGTTGGCAAATGAAAAACATAGCTGCACTATTAGCTGCACGATTCTCAAACAATTGGTTTTACTAAATACACATGCACTATTTTAGGAAAAGCCCTAAAAACAAGACGCCTACCTTTGCCTCCCCTGAAGTCCTTCGCCTACAGCCTGTTGATCCATGTCGTGTTATTCCCTGTGTGATGTTTGTTAGCTAAATTGTATTACACATGTTGGTGGAGTCTTCTTTATGTCTGCTCTATGTACTATGTAATATATCTCTCGGTAAAGCAGTAGTGTAAATTGCAAGCCAGTAATTATCAACCTTTTATCGCCTACCTAGGGAACCCATCTTTCAAAAGGCGTCTTTGTTGTCATTCCATAATATGCAACAGATACAAGCGGAATGAAATCAGAATCAGCTTAGGTGTTAAGTTCAAAAATATTTATTTTTTAAAAAATCTTCCAGAACTTGCAATAATAAATATCTCAAATGTCTTTAGAGTGCATTTTAATTTTTTTCTAAATAGTTTTATATATGTGTAAATGGAATTTTTGGAATCCCCTGAAGCAACTTAAGGAAATAGAGTTTTAAAATCCTGTTTGTAAAGAAAAGAAACAAGTTTTAGAATCAGGCAGAACAGAGTTTGAAAGAGGTACCTACCAGCTATATAATCATGAGCAAACACTTTACTCGTTTATGCTGTTGATGTTACTGATCCCTTTCTGAAAGCCTAGCTCTCCCTTCTAGGAGAGGAATAGGAGAAAGTAAAATGATACTCAGAATTCTAAGCACATTTGCCCTTGGAGATTGATAATTAGTTCATTTAAAAACAGGGCTTCCAACTTGGAAAGTATCTACACCTTTCAAAGGATGATGAATAGAAGAAAGTGAATGAACAGGCTGGCTCATTCAAAACAGATAACATCATTTTACAGTGATTCAGCACAGTCACTTTGGTATAGCGATTGTTTGTAGAAGGCGTTTTTCACAAATAAATCCAAACATGTCATACTCTTAGGCTGAAATGAATCTTACCAGTGGCATCTGCAGATGGGGAACAGCAGGAAGAAAGAAGGGCAAACACCAAATAACAAATGGAAAGATTTAGCTCAAGATTGAATTGTTTTATTAGAGGACTTGAGAACTCAAAGCTGAGAATTGCAGATATGCTCCGAATACCACTTTTTTCCCTTCCCTTTTGAATTATTTGCAAGAAATCCGTGGGGCAGAGGTCATTTTTCATTCTTGGTACCCTCAAGCAGGTAGCACAAGGTCTGGCATCTGAGAGATGCTCAATTAATGTTTGTTTAATTTAACTGCAGAACCAAGAGCGATATCCTCAGAATGGCCCAGTGAAACAATTAAAAAGTTGATAGGGTCATATCATATGGAGCTGTTGGTTAGGAATATAAGGTAGTTGATTCCAGTTTGTTTCTCAGACATTGAGTTCTACATGCTGGCAGGGATCTTTTCATTTGGTCAGGTCCCAGAGAAATAAGCTGACTGCGAAAACCACCCTCTCTTAACCCACTACTACAAAGAGGTATTCGTGTCTTCAATGTGGGGTCAAATTGGAATAGAAAAAAAGAGAAATCTTTAAAAGAAACACTCCTGAAAGAGGAAGAGATCAGAGTTTCTAGTTTCAAAATTTCACTGACACCAGTTTCTTAAAAGATTCATGTCTGTGCCTGTGGCCAAACAAATTAATAAAATTAACTGACCCAATTGCCAGGCAATTCCACATACATTTTCTATCTTAATTCCTAAAACAATCCTGAAATGTGAGCATTGTGGGGAGAATAAAAGAGCCTCCAAGAGGTTAAGTAACCAGCAGCAGATCACACCAAACCTGTCTGATTCCAAGGTCCTTTTTCACTACACCCAAATTATTTGGGCATATAGTTTCTTTTATTAAATATCCTCACTGTGTGCCCAATATATTTTGGTTTGGCATCACACAGAACACCAACACAATCCAGCATAGATCACCACTATATCCCCAATCGCAGTTCAGTGCCAGGCTCGGAGTAAGCACTCTATACGTATTTGTCAAAGGGTTGTGAGAATGAAGAAGCAAATGAATGAATGAAAGAATAAACCACCAATTAGGGCAGTGGTATCCAGAAGTTTCAGCTGGATATAACAAGCATGTGATCTAAGAGTGTAGCATATCTAATTTTCTTTACTCCTGAAATGTTGGTTCCAAATGTGAAAAATGAAATGTTTATGAATAGAGCATCAGAGAACTGACCCTTCATGAATCCAAAAGGATAAGTAATATATATGTTTATGTTCCAGAATTTAAAAGCTTATAGAAATAAGACATTGCTTTTAGGATAAGAATTTACATCAGAACAATAAAATTCTAGTTTTTATTTTTTAAAAAGTGCTTATATGCTTGAAAAATATGATTTACTGAAAAAGTATTTTGACAAGGTACCAGACAATTATAATCCAACTATTTTATGCATCAGTTACTCTGCATTCTTTCCAAACATGTGTGTAGGGTGGGTTATGGAGTTAGAATGCCTGATAATGATTGACCTACATAGACACACATACTGGGCACAAGATTTAAGGGGCCAAAGCACATAATTCAAATATGAGGTAGGAAACATCACCTTTTTTGCTGTACAATGCAGATTTACACAGCTTCTGCCAAGGAAATTGCATGTTACCTTTACAGACAATGATGTGAGCCTCAAGCACATCTCACAATTACCCTAGGGGTCTCTCAAAATGACAGGCTGGTACCACTGCAATGTGCAGTTCCAATAGCTGCCAGAGGATATCGGACAATTGTTTGAAATGGAGCCAGTGTTGTATATCTTCCTGATAAATCTGGTTGCCATTCATCAGGAAAAAGAATGCCTATGAACAAACGGAGTGACACAAAAAAAGATTTATGAATCTGATAGAACCTGGATTCAACCTGGTGTCCCTTGAACAATCTCTTGAATTTTTCATATATTTAAATGAGGTCTTGAGAGTAGTTACATACATCTGTGTTGTTGATGTGCCATAATACAGGATATAGAAGCTACAATTACTCCTGGATAGGACATATAATACAATTATAAATTAAGATTAAAAATTAGATGAAAGGACTAGTGATGAAGAAATAATAAATGCTTTATTTGCCCCAAAGACAGTAATAAAATACCTTCCTTTTATTGCCATTTTGTCCAAAGTCATTTATACCTATAAGGGTAAAGAAAGAAAAAGTAACTGCCCAATGGAAGTGATTGATGGAGTTTTATTATTGTGAGGCACCGACAATAATAAAAGTGCTTCACAATAGTAAAAACTCACTTCCCTCCAAAAAAATAAGATCACCTGCAGAGCCACTGGCCAATCAGAGCCAACACAGAGTCCTTCCCTAGAGCCCCACATAGTAATGATAGCTTAGATTGCTGGAGTCCAACAAAATACGTTTTGAGCTCCTTTAAGATGTTTTGGCCATGTCTCTTATTATCATTCATTTACTCAAATATTTATGTATCTATTTGTACAAGGAACTATGTTAGGCTTTGTAGAGGATGTAACAGCGAACCAAACATGAGTGTTACCTTCACTAAGCTTATAATCCAACAGGGGAAAACACTCTGTGTCTGACTTGGAGACAACTGGCACACAGGAGAAAGTGATGACTGCTGTTAAGAGAACTGGAAAAAGTCTACGAGAGAAACAGAGCAACCAAAGACAAAGTCATTTTTTGAAACTCTAAGAAACATCATGCCTAGAACAAAGTGCCCATTAATAAATTACTGATGAACTAAAGAAAGTGCCACTTTGCATTACTATACATTTACTGGGTATGAAGTCAGAGAGGCACTCATTTAGAATTCATTTAGAGCTGTTACAGACAGGGCTGATTCATTAGAGTGCTGATGATCTCAGAAATATTTTATATGTGTATATAAATGTAAGTCCGTTGCAGCACTCTACTGTACAGCTAATTTGTATTTGGTTCTCAGCCAGTGAAGACTAAGAGCCATTTGAGTGGCCCTTCCCTCTCCATTTGTTGACTCCACCAGCTCCCTCTTTCTGTGGTTCCTTGTGTGCCAGTGAACACTGAAGTTCAAGATGGCTGACAAAAGGTGACCAAGCAACGGTGCTGGAGATTCTGCAAAAATCATGAAAGGTGCTGGATTGGTAGCAAGCATGCTGCACTGCAACAACCTCAGATGACCCCAAGGAGGTGGTCTAAGAAACACAGATCAGCAGAGATTTGTTGTCTGGTAGAAATCCTTTGAGATTTTGAAAGGCAACATAAGCCTTGCAGCAACCCAGAAAGACAAGAAAGGTAAATAGAAGAAATCTTTGGCCAAAGGCACATATAGCATCAATTTAGTTAATGTGATAATTTCCAGGAAGAGATTCCCCCATGCTAACAGGGTATGCCTATAGTTTAACATTGGGGGATGGTGGTAGAGGAGGATTTCAAGCACTATTTCTATTTCAGATACACAGGGGGTCCTGTAATTAAGGATATCCCGAGGGTCTGGGGAAGTTGATGGTGTAAGCAACAGTTCTTTAAGGCAATTATGTGACACAAAGGAGATCTAATAAAAGAACAAGTTACTTTTGATCAGCACAAAATGACAACATTGAAGGATTTGTGGTCACCTTTCATTACTGCAAATAAAATTTTCCTTAAGTTGACCTAATATTCACAAATTCATAGTATTCACAAAAAATACCAAAACACAATTTAAGTACTAAAAATGATTATTTCTTGCACAGAGAAGCAATAGAGCATCACGGTTAAAAGGCTGGGCTTTGGGATCAGAGAGTCCTGGGGCCGAATCCCACCTCCATTATTTACCAGCTGGGAAAGTTACATACATCTGAGCCACAGTTTTCTCATCTATACAACAGGGGTAATAATTGTACTTCCCATACAGAGTTTTGTGAGAACTAAATAAATAATGCATGTTGAATGCTTAGTTCACTAACTGGCCCATAGTAAATGCTCAACAAATGTAGCATTTGCTATTACAAACACATTGCTTCGTGTCTTTTTAAAAATGAATTCTCCCCTTCCTCAAACTGTTCTAATTATTAGCTCCACAAGAGCTCAGGGTAGGCCACATCACTAACATTGA
Source organism: Symphalangus syndactylus (assembly GCF_028878055.3). Lineage (NCBI taxonomy): Eukaryota > Metazoa > Chordata > Mammalia > Primates > Hylobatidae > Symphalangus > Symphalangus syndactylus. The sequence continues at coordinate 42,701,754 of NC_072429.2, forward strand.
CCAATCCTTACTCTGGACTCCTTACAGATGTGAAGGGAAGGAAACAGAGCAATCATATAAATCTCCCTTGTGGATGCAGAGCCTCCTACTGAGAGGTGGTTTGGATAAGTCAAAGAGCACCATACGGCAGTGTTGTAATGTTTCCTATATGGATAACACATTTTCTACTTGACAAGTTATCAGTGTCACCATCTCTGTCCCCATAAGCTCCAGAGCTTGCTCCGCATTTGTTAGATGTCACTTGTCCCAGCATGGTGCTTTATATACGAGGATATCTGAGTGAAAGTCTGCACATTTTTAATGTTCTCTTCTTTCTTCCCAAATATTCCCCCTTGTTGACCTAATTCAGTCTCAGTGAACCATCATCACTGCATGCAAATGACTGCAACATCTAAATGCTTGGCCTTGCTTTCTTCTCAACTTCCATACACCTGCTGGGCAACTTTACGGAGATCTACCAGCACCTTACACTCGAGTCCAAAGCTAAATATCTGTTTTCCACTCTCATCTTTTTCATTTCTCCAAGTTCTCCTTCTGTGTTAAGAGCATCACAGGTTTCTCAATCCAAGTGAAAATCCATCATCTGATCCCTCCCTTTCCATTGGCACCCAACATTCAGTAATTAAATCTACCCACTTTCTCTACTATACTTCTTTCAGATATCTCTTCTCTTCACTTCCATTTGTCGTACCTTTGTTCTTTGCCTTTTACCCAAATTTGACTAAGAAATAATTATGGAGCCATGAGCCAGGCACAACACTAAGCTATAAGCTCTATGTGTTGGGGATCCAGAAATGAATAAAGTAGACCAGCTCTTTGCCATCATGGAACTTCCATTATAGGCCAGAAACACAGATCATAAACAAATAAACAAATAAATAAGCAAGATCATTTCATATAGTGAAATGAGCTATGAATAAAATAGAATAGGTAATATTAAAAAAATCTTGTTTGGGGCAAGGAGAAGAGGATTGGTACCGCAGGCTGAGACTCTGGGGAGGGGAGCCAGCTATGTGAAATGCTGGGAACAGTGTGCTCTAGGCAGGTGGAATGGCAATAGCAAAGTCTCAGCTGTCTTAGGTGAAACTAAGCTTGGCTTGTTCAAGGAACCAAGAAAGCCAGCAAGTTGGATCCCAATGAGCAAGGGTGAGAGTGCAGGTCTGAGAAGCAGGCAGGGACCAAACCATAGATTTCATTCTATGTGTTATGGGAAGTCATTGGGAATTTAAAGTTAGAAGTGACATGTTCTGTTTTGCTTACTTTTTAAAAGGTGACTTTGGCTGATATGGGGATAACAAATTGTAAGGGAAACAAAATTAGTTGTAGGGAGATCAGCGGGGAGAATTTACAGGGATTTAGTGATATATGATGATGTCTCAGACTAGAGTGAAGTAGAATAAATGAGGAAAAGCTAGTGAGGATTTTCGGGGTACAGGTGGTGGTATTTCTATATGGACCTGTTAATGTTCTTCCTCCTTTCAAGTTTTTTCATCTCAGTTCATTTGACACAAAGGTAACAGTGTCCTCTTTCTAAAGATGCCATTTTTTGCACAGATATCTTAATTGGCTCCCCACTGCTCATAGAATAAACTCCAAAGTCCTTGGTGTATATTCAAAGCTCTCTGCTATCTGGCCTCACCTTCTTTAGAGTTCCATACAAACGGGCTGATAAGGAAAGGGAAAAAAATGGTTACAGAGACATTCAAACGTTCTGAGATAAATCATTTCACAAATAGTGATATTCATAGAAAGTGGTGCTAGTTTTTGATATGTGAAGGACCAGCATTCACAGCTCTTCAACTGCTCTTAAAATCTGAAAGGTTCTGTTATAAATGAAAGAGCCACAGTGCCTCAACCAGTGGCTTGCTTTAACTTCCAAGGGAAGAAATAGGAAAGCTCTAGGAACTAGAAGAAATCATGTAACCCCTTAGAACACAAATACATAGATGAATTAATTGATTTTGTTACAATCCTTCACTTCATTCGTTCCCTGGTCTAAAATCTCCCATTATAATGCAATTGAAGTGAAACCTCACGACAAAATGTCATGATCAAGAGAACTATAAAAAGGCAGAACTTGATAGAATGAAATCGTGTACCACATTGAACATATGATCTCCTTTCTCTTCCGCCTTAAGTAAATATTTCTTGGAAATCAAAAATTCGTGTCAAGATCATCAAAGCCAACTTGAGACGTCATCAGGATTAACAACCTAGAGTAACAGAAGGGGGCAGTGTTATCACAGTCTCTTGCATCAACCTGAAACCTTGAAGAAGAGAAACTGAAAGTTACCCTGAGTAACACTGTTCACTCACCCAGCATCCTGAATTGAGTCCCAATTTCAGTTACTAATTTCTTTCTACTTGTGAAGTCTTAAGCTCCCAAAGTCAGCAATCAGATGCCCCCTTTGGTCCACCAACTTGACATACCCTGCCAAGCCCTATGAGAAACTGATCCTTTCTCACTGTAGCCTCAAGAAATGCAAGCCTGTCTCTACATTTACCTTCATTATTAATTATTCTACCTTTTACAGAATGAATGGTGAAAGAAATTCACTTGTATTGACCATATAAGAAAAATACTATATATTTAACATGTTCTCATCAGAAAAGGCCTAAAGTTTATTTGTACTGCTGAAAAAAAAATGGAAATACGCAGCTCCACACAGAAGCTGCCGCAAACACTCACTGTTAGCCTGAGATGCATAGAAAAACAGGGAATTGTCTCGGCCGTCGAGATAATTTAGCAGACAAGTCTAGACAGAGATAAGTGGAGGCAAAAGCTGGTAAACACCCCCAAAGAGGAGGTGAGATTTCTTAAAGAAATCTGAGGAAGGATAACTCAGCCAGCTGTCTTCAGGGCTTAGGGAGGGAGGATGAAAGGAATGAGAGGAAATATCATGACTAGACAGAGTTGCTATTGCACTTTGAAGGACAGGTGGAACCTAGAAAACAGAAGCTAAAGGTTCTACATAGAAGGGAAAAGTGGTTGAAAAAATATGTGTGTAAGTGTGTCGGGGGTATATGGAGGGGAGAAGCAGTTGGGAAAAGAACAGTGAATTATCCAGTTTGGCACCAGTGAAAGAACAGTGGAGGAGTTTGAACTTAATTCTGTAAACACTAAGTAGTCATTGTGAATTTTTGAGCAGAAATGACAGAAACAAGTTTCTCAACAACCACCACTTCTGCAGAGTGACTCAGAACTCATCTACCCTCTCCCCAGCATGTCTTTGCTCACTTATCAGGGAGGACTTCCACCAATGATTCCCATTCGATGTCCCCACTGACAGGTGTGGCTTTGACATTAAAGTAATAAGAATTTCAGTTTTTACAACAGTATTAAAAAACATTTTCCCTCCATGCCCCAGCCATGAAAGAAAGGGAAATAAAGAGAAAAGCTGCTCTATAACCCATTTGGCAAAGTGAAGAATGGTGTACATTGAATGTCGCACATTAATGACAATCAGTGAGGCTCACCTTCAGCAGAGAATGAGGATGTTTTATGTGTGTTGTGGTGTGTGTGTGTCTGTGAGTGCCCATTTACTCATTCATTCAGTAAATGTTTGTTTAGTATGTTCCACATGCTGAGCATTGCTATAGGCAATGGGGATTCCACAATGAACACAAGAGCTGACGCTCCTGCCTTCATAGAGCTCACATTCTAGACAATAAATGAATAAGCATATAGAATGTCAGATGATAATAAATATAGTGGAGAAAAATAAAATAGAATATTAATTACTATGTTACTGGGGAGGGGTATTAATAGCAAAGGGACAGAGGGGACAAGGAAAGAGGTAGGGAAAAAAGTGTGTTCTTTAGTAGTTTAAGCTAAAAAAGGCTTTTTCCAGTCAGGTGAACTATAGTAAGGAAAGGAATTTTCATTCAACAATCAATCGTAATATTAATAGATATAATAATAGATACCAATTACTGAATCACTACTACATGACTGTCGCTATGCTGAGCATTATTTCATTTATTCTTCACAATAACTTTGTTAGTGTGACACTTATGGGCGCAAAGGAAAGTGAGGCATCGTAAGAAAGAGAGAGAAAGGAAGGAGAGAGAAGCCAAGGTTCAGATAAGTCAAGTAGCTAGCCTAAGTGATCTTACGCAAATGTACAGAACGTGGATTTGAGTGCAGACACTCTGACTCCAAAGTCTGCACTCTTAACCCAGACACTGGGTTGAGGTACAGAGATAAATAAGTCATGGACTCTGCCTTGGAATTGCTCATAGTCTAGTAAAAGAGACAGACTCGTAAACAAATAAATCCAGTGCAGTGATAGGAGCTATAATAGAGGTATAATAGCGTTAAGGAGACACAGAGGAAAGAGTGACTAAGTGCCTGGCTGCGGGTGGGGTGAAGGGTCATCAAAATGCAGACATATTCATTTGTGCTTATGTAATTCATTGCTCTCTCTGGGCCTGGTTACTCACAACGAATCTGCAGTTCCCTCCAAAACCTTTTCCGGTGGATTTCCCCAGTCTGTCTTCACAGGTTGTGGTTTGACAGCCTCATCCTGAATGCAATAAGTAGTTCTGACACAGAGGCCACATAAACTCTTTAAAGCCACTGTGGAGAAGGAAGGGAAATAACAATATAGCAGTCTACCTTAACTATCTTCACAAAAGGCTAAGGAATATGGCAACCATGTGAATTAAAATGAGATGACCAATATAAGGGAAAAGAGGAAAAAATGCTGGCAAACCACCTGAAAAAACTAAAGGGCATGTGTATTGTGATACAAGGTGGCTGACAACAGTTACTCAGAAAGGAAAATTATATTCCGTGAAGGTCCTTATTACCTAGCACGATTTGCTTTAAGCCTCCATTCTTAACCTAGGTCTGCAAACGGGATTCACAAAATTCATGAATTCCCTGAAATTGTATGCAAAATTCTATGTACCTGCTCTGCATTTTCTTTTTCTTTTTTTTTTTTTTTTTTGAGACGGAGTCTCACTCTGTCACCCGGGCTGAAGTGCAGTGGCGCAATCTCGGCTCACTGCAAGCTCCGCCTCCTGGGTTCACGCCATTCTCCTGCCTCAGCCTCCCGAGCAGCTAGGACTACAGGCGCCCGCCACCACACCCAGCTAATTTTGTTACGGTATTTTTAGTAGAGTTGGGGTTTCACCGTGTTAGCCAGGATGGTCTCAATCTCCTGACCTCGTGATCCGCCTGCCTCGGCCTCCCAAAGTCCTGGGATTACAGGCGTGACCTGCTCTGCATTTTCTAGAGATTCCAAGAGATCATCCAAATTTCAAAGCAGTACGTGTTCTCCAAGTAGGTTAAGAGCTATGCGTTAAATACTTTCAGAACTGCTACTCCAGTAGATTTAAGTATTTTAAAGAGCCTGGCATATCTTAGAGGGTCTAAAATGTCTAAGTGCATCCTTTGATATCATTGTTATTTATTGCCTTTATCAATATGTTTGCAAATTACTGGTGCTACTTAGACACCCTACACATGAATATAAGGCCTTACCATGACAACAGGGCTTGCTTTTGATTATGTTGTGTATAGTTGACCTTTTATCTCTCTTTTGGAACTTCTTTGTAGAAAGATTCACTTTTCAAAGAAGCTGTTCACTCAGTATTGATTCTCAACTTTTTGTGGCGGGGGACGGGAGGTGAGTATTTGATTAGGAATATTACAATGCCCCATTTGGTGTTTTCAAGCTGACCTCTCACCTGACTCTTTTCCGCTCCAAACCCCTATTTCATAACTCAAGTGATTTATCTGTTGATACATTTCTCTCCATGTATATTTGGATCACTTTAGGCACAACAGCTTAAATTTTACTTTGGTTAGATGCCTCTTTATTACATTTGATTTATAGTCATTGAAAAAGTTTTGAGGATAGTGGAGAATCTTCCACCTTTTTAATGATGCTGCTCAATGACAAATTTGCCAGAGGTTGAAATGTCCTACCTACTAACCATCAGCCTAGCCACTTTTGGTTAAACACCCTGTGTGGGTTGAAGAAAAGAGTTAGGATGAGAAAGCTTACCACCAGATGTATCATTCTAAACTCCATCAGGAAATACATTCTTAAAACTCACTTTGACTATTTTCTCATGTATTTTCTCTTGACAGACATAAGAAAACAGATCTAGGATGAGAATGAGGCCTTAATGATTCCCTACTGCTAAATAACAGTAAATCTGGAAGAGGTACAAAGCTAATATCTATTAGCTTTTTGTAAGTACCAAAGGACAACATGCAGAGAAGGATCACATTAACAGAAAAATCCAGATGAAATCTAAGATTTGGACAATTCATTATCAACCAAAACATTTGCCTCGACTCGTCCCCATCAAAGAAGCCTTGCTGTTTTGATAAGAAGAAAGAAACCTATAATGATGGCAGATTATCAGAGCCTCTTGCCAACCCTGGTGAAAAACAACTCCAGATACATAATTTTTCAGTCTACTATGTCTAAGCTAGGATCAGACAGAAGAGTGCTGTCTACTAGATTAACCACATACACTTCCGGTGGGGCTGGAGACGTGATTACTGAAGCAATGGCTTGTGCAAATATTTTTTGATGAAATCACAGCCTGAAGTAGAAGAGCTGCTGGCAAAAATAATCTAAACAAAGATCCTGGCTGGTTTCCAATAAATAGCCTTCTTTCCTCAAACATTTAACACAACCTAAGACATCTGGAACTTGTAGAATCATTTTTCCAGGTAAAAGCAAAAATTTTACAGAATATTTGATTAACAACAAGACTCTGGGGTACACAAAGAAATCCAGAGATCAACTGCTAAAGAATAAATTTAATAAACAATTAAGCAATTAAGAAGTCTACCTCCTGCCAGCCTCAAGTCATTAATGATTCAGTGAAAACAACTCATTTTCATATTTTCCTCTGTATATCCTTCATCAATAGAATTAAAATCTGAGGAAAAGGGGGAACCCAAGTGATATTTTGTTATAGCTAGAAGAATAAACAACATTTTTTCTCTCTCGCCCCGTGTGTGTGTGTGTGTGTGTGTGTGTGTGTGTGTGTGTGTGTGTGTGTGAAATGAGCTCTTACCTTTGAAACTCTAAAATTTATTGACCCTGTTATTTTTTAAACCCTCCCTGTTAGAAATAGAAAGGCAGTCCTAGGAATAAATAGAAAATGAAAACTAAAATATTACCTGAAATTTGCATTCAATATGCATAGTAACAACTATTACAGTAATGAGCCAGGACAATGCATTATGTCATTGGCAGGCAGCAAATTGTTATAAGTGGTTTGCAATATCTGTGGCTAATAATCTGGGGAAAAAATGAGTCTAAGAAATAAATGAGATTTGTCAGATCTTTCAAATAAACATGTAAGAAGATTTGTGTTCTATGCACTATATTTTATGTTTATGTATATATGGAATTTAGGAACTGAAAAGCCCTAAGGAGTTCTTTGACTATTTGAGGAGTGATTATTTGAATCATGTTTCACTCCCCCAGTGACACTGTAAGTGCTGAGAGGCAAGGGATCATTATTATTTTTGTTCATTATTATATTCCATCCCCAGCACCTGGCACAGAGTCTGACACATAATAGGTGTTGAATAAAGAGTTACTGAATGAATGGATGGATCAATACATCCCTATTCCAGTTTCTTTTTGTCTTCATTATTCAGTGGAGAAAGTTGAGGCCAAGAAAAGCTACACAGCTAATGTTACACTTCTAGTGGTTAAAAAAGTTAATAATCCTTTACCTTGATCAGTTTGGTAAATATTAAAACTTTAACTTACATATAGAATATTGCCTTTGATGCTCTGTCCTTGGATTGGGCATGTGTTGAGGAGAAAATGTGGATACCTGGAAAACAGTTTGGCCTTGTTTAAACAAACTGGTTTTTCAAAGTCCTTCTGCTTTCTTTTAAGAGGTGAGAGAGCTTTAAGACAGACTTTTCAGCTATTTTTTAAAACTACAAAACTAGAATATTGTTAAAGTACATATAAATAAAATAAATGCAATGCTTATGATGAAGAATAGTTCTGACTGGGAGCATGTACAATTTTTTATTTAAACTTTAAACCAATTCCCTTAGGCTCTGAACAGGGACCATAAGCCATTAGTTTTTTTTTGTTTTGTTTTGTTTTGTTTTGTTTTAAATGAGATCTAGCACAAACTTCGTAGAATAGACTTCATATTTACATACTTCTTTCTTACATAACTATAGACGTTACATGTTAGTGTAAACTCTAATTGTTTTCTGGGTTGGCCATATGAGAGTCTCTGCTGTCTTTCCTGGTAGCAAACATCAGGCATAACTGATGAATTATTCTGTTTCTTTTGTGGGCCACAGTTTCTCTATGTGACAAGTAAGCTATCTTGTGATATGAATGATAGATTATAGAAGAGGCTCTGAAGACAGCCTGGTGTTTCAATGTTAGAATACAGAAGAGATTCCGAAGCTCACTTGGAGTTCCAATCTTGACTTCAACAACTGGGTCACCTAGAGCAAGTTACCATATTCCCTTCCAGGTACACCCAGAAACTTTTGCACCTCAGGTATCTTACCAGTAAAATAGGATGATAATAGTACTTGACTTAGAGAGTTCTTGTGAGGATTAATTGAGCCAATACATGTAAAATACTTAGGACAGCATTTATTATATAGTAAGTACTAAATTGATGTTACCTATTGTTATTATCTTTTTATTACTCAAATCATTCATGACAAGAAAGGGTTTTTTAAAATCTTAGTAATTTCACTCATGTATTTATTCCTAATGCAAAAAAGCTCCCTATCTCCCGAAAAAACAATAAAATGTAAATGGGTGTCTAGTAATACTGCACGAGAATTATCCCTCCCCTACTCCAGGTTTCTGTGCTTCAGGCAGTATTGTTGTCACCCTTGCTCCAGGTACAGGTGCATGACTTACTTGGGCAGACTGGTCACAGCATTTTATACTCCCTGCCACCATTTTTACTACAGCAATGGACATGAAGCTCAACCAGAGCCAAAAAAGATGTGACTTGGGAACACTTTCTGGGACCATTACAATATATGATATTGTTTGAGCCACTGAATTCAAACAAATCTGAAGCTAGCTGTACCCTAGACTTGGCATCCACTGAGGCAATGAATATCTTCCTACAATGCTATCAATTTGCATTTAATTTTCTGTTGTCTGAAATACAAACTTATACAGAAGAGGTGTCCAATAACAAAGATGTAGGCGATATTTTAAAAGATTGAGTAGGTGTCAGAGAGGCAAAATAATGTTGTGGTTAAGTGCATAGACTCTAAATCAACTTCCTAGGTACCCATCCTCACTCTACTGCTCAGCAGCCATTTGACTTTGGACAAGTCACTTACCTCTCTCTGCCTCTGTCTTCCTCTGCAAAATTAAGATAGTTAACAGTATCCATTTATAGCGAAGTTTTGAGGATTAAATTAGTTAATATATGTAAGATATTTAGAACAGTGCCAGACACATAATAAGAGCAAGTTTTGGTTATTATTTTATATTTATTATTGAGATCTGAAATAATGGCGATATAGTGTATCAAAAAGAACAAGGGAAATGGCTTTTACCATGTTGCTAACTAAAATTTTTCTGTAGACAGAGGAAGTAACTGATTAAATGCACCTCTTTGTAGCAAAGGGCTTGAATAGACATTACTCCAAAGAAGCTATACAAATGTCCAACAAATGTATGAAAAGATGTTCAACATCACTAATCATCAGGGAAATGCAAATAAAAACCATAATAAGATATCACCTCACACTCACCAACACGGCACTACAAAAAGGAAGGAAGAAAATAACAAGTGTTGGCTATCATATGGAGCAATTAGAACCTTTGTGCACTGTTGGTGGGAATGTAAAATGGTGCTGCCACTATGGAAAACAGTATGGCAGTTTCTCAAAAATTAGAAATAGAATTACCATATGATCAGGTAATTCTACTTCTAAGTATATATCCAAAAGAATTGAAATCAGGGTCTCGAACGGATATTTGTACACTACGTTCATAGGAGCATTATTCCTAAGAGCTAAAAGATGGAAGCAACCCAAGTGTCCATCAATGATAAACAGATAAACAAAATGTGCCATATACTTTAACATGGACGAACCTTGAGGACATCACGCTAAGTGAAATAAGCCAGTCATAAAAAGAATAATACTATATACAGTAGTCAAATGCATAGAAATAGAAGTAGAATGGTGGTTGCCAGAGCTGGGGTGGGAAGTTTAATGGATACAGAATTTCATTTTGCAAGTTTAAGAAGTTCTAGAGATTAGTTTCACAACAATGTAAATATACTTAAAAACACTGAACTGTATACTTAAAAATTGTTAAGATAGCAAATTTTATGTTACATATTTTACCAAGTTAATAACAAATAAAAATTGAATTTTAAAAAGTACCTCTTTATAGTTCTGTAGGCATCACAGTGCCTGATTAAGCTGTTACTAATATTGAATGAATAAATGAATGATAATGTAACAAACCTAATGACAAAACAAGTAAAGGATGAGGTAGTTCAAGGAGTTGAAATTGTCATGGAGTAAAGTAGAATCAAGTATCAAGCACTATGTACAAGATTTATGGTAAAGATAAAACATACTACATAGTGTTATGTAAAGCATGAAACCTATAAATACAGGTTCCAGTCTTGATTCATTTATACTTTTATTTATAACATATAGCAAATATTTACTAAGTACCTACCATTTGCTAGGCACTGTTCTTGTTCATCAATGAACAAAACTGCCCTGTCTTCCCGAGGCTTATTTCTAGTAGGGTAGGAGAAGGCAGCAATATACAATTTGTAGTTCTAGCTAGATATGTGACAACAGACTAGTCCCGCAAGTTTTCTGGGGTTTAGTTTCCGCATCTATAAAGCGATGTGCATGTGGCAGAGGAAGAAAATGGTACTTTTCCTAATTATATTCCACAAGATTTGAAAATTATTTTTAAATATGGGACAAGGCCATAAAAAGCCACTAGGGGGCAAAATGAGCATGGAATAAACATTTTACTGATGTGAAATTGTAGAGACGAAAAGGAGAGTCATCCTTTATGCATCATTAAAAAAATAAGCAAACAGCAAATGTTGTGCATCATTATAGGTAGAGAAAGAGCACTACAGAATAGTTATCCAACTGTGTTTTATTCTATGAGTAAATTATTTTATTTTGAGACCATGTTTTTATAGGGAAGAACAGTGTGCAAGAAGCAGAATACTCCACTAGTAATTGAATAACATTTCTAAATTACAGTAAAACCATATCTACAGAAACACAAAACACCAATAAGTAGATTCAACACTGAAGTAGCCCTTTACTCACATGTTAGGATCTAATATATATTTAGAATTCTTTCTTTCACGTTTATTTTGCTTTGGTCTTATTCTCACTCTTTTTTTTTTTATGTTTCATTACATAAAGTTAAGGTGTACAACATGATTTTTTATATACATGCACACAGAGAAATGATTACAAGTAAGCAACTTAACATATCCATCATCTCACAAAGATACTCTGTGTATGTATATGTGTTAAGTAACAACAAACAATAATAATAACAATAATAACAAAGAAATACTAATAAGAGATAACTGGGAGTGAAGAAAGGTAAAAGGTAATTAAGATCACAATTGTACTTAATCTTAAGAAACTTTTTCTTTAACCTGTCTCTGTCTCTCTCTCTCTCTCTCTCTCTTTCTCTCTCTCTCTCTCAGACAGGATCTCCCTGTGTCAGCCTAGGCTGGAGGGCAATGGCACCATTATGGCTCACTGCAGCCTCAATCTCCCGGGCTCAAGCAATCCCTGGTGTGTGTGTGGTAAAAGCACCTAAAATCTACTGTTTGAAAATGTCCACTATGCAATAGTATATTATTAACTATCACCTTCATAGCCCTCCTGCTGTACTTTGGATTTCAAGATGTGCTAATCCTCATAACTGCTACTTTGTACCCTTTGACCTACAAATCTCAATCCCCTCTTCCCCTGGCCTATGGTAACCATCATTCTATTCTGCTTTTGTATATTTAAAGGGCTGTTTCTCTGTTTGCTTTTAGATTCCACATATGTTTTAGTCTGTTTTCTACTGCCATAACAGAATGCCACAGACTGGGTACTTTATAAGCAATAGAAGTTTATTTGGCTTATCATTCTGGAGGCTGTGAAGTCCAAGAGCATGGTGCTGGCACCTGGCAAGAGTCATCCATGCCAGAAGGTGAAGGGGGGAAGTGATCACACAAGACAGAGAAATGAATGGGGATAACCTTATTAGGAGCCCACTCCTGCCATAACTAACATAATCCTACGATAACAGCATCAATCCCTTCATGAGAGCTTAACTCTAGTGGCCTGATAACTTTTTTTTTTTTTTTGAGATGGAGTTTCACTTTTGTTGCCCAGGCCGGAGTGCAGTGGTGCGATCTCAGCTCACTGCAACTTCCACCTCCCAGGTTCAAGCTACTCAGCCTCCCAAGTAGCTGGAATTACAGGCACGTGCCACCACAGCTGGCTAATTTTTGTATTTTTAGTAGAGATGGGGTTTTGTCATCTTGGCTAGCCTGGTCTCAAACTCTTGACCTCAGGTGATCCACCTGCCTCGGCCTCCCAAAGTGCTGGGATTACAGGCATGAGCCACCGTGCCCTGCCCTGATTACCTCTTAAAGTCCTCACTTTTAATACTGTTACAATGACCATTCAGTTTCCAACACAACAACTTTTTGATGGACACATCCAAACCATAGCAACATATAAAGGAAATCATGCAGTATTTTCCTTTCTATGTCTGGTTTATGTCACTTAACATAGTGTCCTACAGTTTCATCCATGTTGTACAAATGGCAGAATCTCCTTTACAAAAGCTGAATAATATTCAATTATACACACAAACACCACCACCAACAACAAATTTTTTATTCAATCATCCACTGATGGACATTTAGGTTGTTTCCATATCTTAGCTATTTTGAAAAATGCTGCAATGAACATGGGAGTGCAGGTATCTCTATAAGGTGCTGATTCGATATCCTTCGGCTATATGGACCCAAAAGGGAATTGCTGTGTAGATACTGCTACTAACCAATATAGGCCTCTCAGATTACACAAGAACATTCACTATTCTTTGTTTTGTTTTTCAATTATATCCCCTTGAGAAGTGGTGGTTTTAAAAACATGTTTAAAAAATATTTGAAAATCTTTGCACAAAAAGTTGCAGTATAATTGTCTTTTCCTTGAATATGGACCAGCTTTAGAGACATGTTTCTAGCCAATAGAATGCTTCAGAATATCGTCTGACTTCCAAAGATGATGTAGAAATGGTAATACAGCTTTTTTCTCTCTCTCAGGATACTCTTCCCCAGACTACAGCCGCCATGTTTTGAGGAAGCCCGTACCACATGAAGAAACCACGTGTATATGTTCTGTTTGAGAGCTCTAGCTGAGATCCCAACCTGCAGCCAGCATCAACAGTCACATATGTGAATGAGCTTTCAGATGAATTCAACATCCAGCTTTTGAGCTCCCCAGCTGAAGTTGTGTGGAACAGAGATGAGCTATCCCCAACAAGCCTGCCCAAATGTTGGATTTTCAGGAAATAAAATGTTATTGTTATGGTTTTAATCCACCAAGTTTTGAGATTTTTTTTTTTATTTTTGTTCTTTTGTCTTTTTGGAGTTTTTTGTTTGTTTGTTTTTCTTTACAAGGCAACAGATAATTGAAATGAGGGATAGTTACATTGAGAAATATGGCAGAAGAATTTAAGGAAATGAACTACCAGGGGATTAAATGAGTGCTTCTGTGGAGTCCTATTGGCATGGATCCACTCCCCCTTGCCCTGAACAAAATAAAAAGTTCTCAAAGTATGCTATCCCTCAGTGTCTAATCCCATGTGCACTAATGCTCAGGACTGTGGGTCTTAGAAACAGATGAATGTTTCTCATGTAGGAGCATCATTATCACTGAAAGCAAGGATAGTCATTGGCAGATCACTATACACATTTTCCCAAGCAGCAGATCTCCAAATTAGAATCTTTTCTTGGTTCAGGCCTTCCAGTTCACAAAGAATGGTGATCCTGGCTTGTATGGAAGCACAGTAATGACCTCATCAAGCTAGAAGCATTGAGGAACAGGAACATTTCTCCAGGCAGAGGACTGATGCCAGTGAACTTGCAAGCACCCGCAGGGAAAATGGGCGAGTAGAACCATGTCAAGCTTAAAAAAACACAGACAGACACAGAATCTGTTTGTTGTATATTGTGACTGGAACATGGTAGGTTCTCAATAAATCTTTGTTAAACGAATGAATAAATACCACAAACAACATTATTTTATGTCCTAGAGTTGGGATACAAAAGTAAATATAACATAACCTCTCTTCTAATAGAGTTTCTGACATAATTAGATGGTTACAATCACTTATTTATCACCTAATCTTTGTCACGTACTAGCTGAAAGGCAAAGACAAGATACAATGGTGAATCTGATACTAGCCATATTAGTAAAATTGATCAAATCCCTTGTTCTGATAGTCTTCTATCTACCATGGTGGTGAAGGAAGAATCCCTGTTCCCAAATAGTACAAGATGGATGAGCTCATGATATACTCAACACTGGACAGATGAGACTGGCAGCAGTTTATTAATCACATACACTCACAGCCTGGGAGAGAGGAGTCTGCACACATGCAGGGATACATAGTGGTTACACTCAGGAGTAGAGTGAATTAGCAGGGCCTGTGGTGTACAGTATCTGGAGGATGAGTTACCTCCTGGTTCCCATGGGGGGAGGGGGATGTAATTTGCTTCTTTGAGTAATTTTACCAGCTCGTAAGAAGGCAAAACCACTTGGGTTGAGGCCTGAGTCGGGTAGCTGATAGGGGAACCTGCCTGGTAGGGAGCCTTTTCTGCTGGGTAGGGGACATATCTGGCAAGAGCAAGGGAACTCATGGCTAAACCTTTAGGACCCTGTGAGGGTCAGAAATGTCAAGTCAACACATGCAATTGTAGGTCTTACAATACATCCCTTCACTTCTCCTGGCCTCAGATCCTCATTTGTAAAGTCAAAGAGTGGGGAATGAATTCTCTCAAGGTTCCTGCCAGTTTTAATTCTCTTTAATTCTCAATATGTGTAGCCAGTTAAACGAGGGGTGTTTTGGTCATTTTCTGATGCACTTGCTGTCCTGATTGTTGTATGAAGATCGGTCTATTCTTGTTAACTTTAGAGCTATCTCAGTGAATTCAGGCCAATTTCCTAGGGGCCTCTCAAAATTTTAATATGAAGTTGAGACATTTAATTTCCAAGGAGTGGGAAGGGGAGTGTAGTGTGTTATAATATTTAGTACAGAAGTCAATTTTTAAATTAAAAGGAATAACTTTTAATTTGAGTCAAGAAAAGAAATGCTATTTATAAATCTAGAATCAATAATATTTTAAGTGATGTTAATCTTTCCAAAATAACATCTTAGCAAGAGTTAAGAAATGTTTATATTCTCTTCCAGAGAGGAAAATTCATTATCACAGACAGTAGGGGATTTATGATTTTCATTAAATTGTATAAAATCAGGACTGCAGAAGAATAATAAAAAACATCTTGACTGAAAATCAAAAGGAAAAAATGTGTTTGTCTTTGACTTCTAGATCTAAGTGTGCAGAATTTAATTAAAATCAGACATTTGATTTCACAAGTCTCTGTTTTAAAATAAAATAATCCTCATTTAAGGAAAAGAATTAAGTATTATAATCAGTCTCAATAACAAAAAATCATATCTAAGTACATTAAAAGCATTATGATTATAACAAGTTTTTCTTCTATGGAAGAAAACTGAAAAATCAAAATGCCTACTTTTATAGTTCTACTTTATATTTTTAAAAATCATCATAAGTGAAAAAAATCAATAAAATAGGCCGGGCGCGGTGGCTCACGCCTGTAATCCCAACACTTAGGGAGGCCGAGGCGGGCGGATCACGAGGTCAGGAGATCGAGACCATCCTGGCTAACACAGTGAAACCCCGTCTCTACTAAAAATACAAAAAATTAGCCGGGCGAGGTGGTGGGCCCCTGTAGTCCCAGCTACTCGGGAGGCTGAGGCAGGAGAACGGCGTGAACCCGGGAGGCGGAGCCTGCAGTGAGCCGAGATCGCGCCATTGCACTCCAGCCTGGGTGACAGCGAGACTCTGTCTCAAAAAAAAAAAAAAAAAAAATCAATAAAATAACATTGTTTAAGAACTGGTACTGTAGACACTAAGAGTTTCCTTTAGTAGGCTTTTACTCATTTATAAACATAATGGCCTCTTACTTTATTTCAGGAAGTCTGATGAAAAATATTCCAGCATGTGTCTTTCTACAAGCATGGGACTGACTTTAAACCCAATGTAAAAAGTTTACTTTGGGACAAGTGTTACACTAGACATCCAAAATGATGCAGTTGAAGACTCCATTGCTACAGATTTGATTCAAAAGGTTTGCCACTCTGCAATAGTGACAATAATTGACATTGACATGAATAGCTGATCAAAGTGAAAAAAAATCATATTATTGTTCTTTTGAGCATGTGTGCAGCAAAAGACTTAGTCTATATTTGGGCAAAAGAACGCAGTAACATCATAAGGCTGGTATGCATTCAACTGTACATCCCCCAAAAGACATATTGAAGTCCTTACTCCCACGACATCAGAATGTGACCTTATTTGAAAATAAGATCGTTACAGAGATAATCAAGTTAAAATGAGGTCATTTGGGTAGGTGCTAAACCAACATGACTCGTGCTCTTAAAAAAGGGAAATTTGGACACAGAGACAGGCACACACAGAGAGAAGACTACGTGAAGACCATGTCAAGGTGAAGGCAGAGATTGGACTGATGCATCTACAAGCTAAGGAATGTCAAAGATTGCTTTCAAAGCACCAGAAGCTGCAAAAGAGGCATGGAGCAGATTCACCCTCACAGCCCTCAGAAGGAAAAAGCCTTGCCAAAACCTTGATTTCAGGTTTCTAACTTCCAGAACTCTAAGACAATAAATTTCATTTATGTAGGCCACCCAGTTTGTGGTACTTTGTTACAGCAGCCCTAGGAAACTAATCCAGTCTGAATTCTATTTTTTTCAAACCATCACTTTAGTCTTATCCCTTCCATTCCTCAACAGCAGTAAAATGTTCCTTCTAACCAATCATTTCTGCACAAATTACAATGATATATAGATACGACAGCATGACAGTTACTGTGGTTCAAGCATTAACCTTCTTTAAAATAACTCTAATTGAGAGGGTTGTGAGGAATTCTTCTTCTTTTTTTAATCCTGGAAGAAAACCCAGAAAATACGCTTCTCAACTTTGGTCCTGGCAAAGAGTTTTTGATTTAGGTCCCCAAAAGCAATTGCAACAACAACAACAACAACAAATTGACAAGTGGGATCTAATCAAGCTAAAGCGCTTCTGCACAGCAAAAGTAAAAAACCTACAAAATAAGAGAAACATTTACAAAGTATGCATCCAAAGTATGCATCTGGTTACAAAGATTTAGTAACCAGAATCTATAAGGAACTTAAATCGACAAGAAAAACAAATAACCACATTAAAAATGGGCAACAGATATGGTCATGAAGAATTCTAACAGAAAAATAGAAAAAGTATACTGCCTAGAGGAACCTCAACCATAATATATCACACTTGCAGTAATTTTCAAGCTGCTCTCTTGTTGAGTATAATAAAACCTGACCCATCTATGATTTTAAGAAACACTATATCTTTAAAAATTGTTATGGCTATTATTTCACTTGCCTGGGACACTGCCCTTTTCTTTCTTTGCAAATAAATATATTTTCCACAATATAAATCATCTTATGCTCTGTCTCCTGATAAATTCTGTGTTTTAGGGGAAGACAGGAGAGAAAGGGAAGGCAGAAAAATGGACACTTTTCATAGTATTTGAAATAAGACGAAACATGTCAAGAAAATCGAATATAAGAAGCACTGTTCACAATTTTCAAGTATAATGGCCCTAAATATAGGCGGTTCTTAAGACAATACTATGAGACTAAAATTTACAATGCAGACAAGCCAAATTTGAAAGATCTTGGACGGAGATAAAAAAGCATATTTTAATACACTCCACCATATCAAAAAGCAAATTATAATATAATACAGAATCTGCAGGGGAAACAACAGAGTGAATGTTTATAATTGATCTTAGAAGTAGTTAGCTTGTTCAAACCCAATCCTTATAGCTTTTAAAAAGTCAATTTTTCCTGAAGAAATCATATTGCTTCTGTAGCTACATAGATTCATCAATAATTATTGCAAATATTTATTGAATACTTAGTACTTAGACACTTATACTTGAATACATTATGTCATACAACCCTTCTAGCAATGAATACCCCTGTCTTGCTTTTACAGATGAGAAAAGTGAGGCACAAAGAGTTTAAATAAATTACTGAAGCTCCATGGCAAGTAAGTAGTACAGAATGTAAATCCATGCAGTCTGGCTCCAGGGCCTCTACCCTTAACTACTATGCAATATCAATTAACGAACATGACTAATGTAACATAAACTTAAACATAAGGTTGAAATATTATTTGCCCAATGAGAAGATTGCAGAAAATATTTTTATCAACTTGAATATATATACATGTGGAGACACAGATGCAATTATCAAATGTCTAGTTGCTGCAATTTTAATTTATATGGATTTCAGTAATCGCATTTTAGATAAATTAGTATATTAATCAGAATTATTGACTTTTCTACCTTCACATTTCATAACACAATAACAATACAGCCTACTGGTTTAGCATAAGGACTCAGGAACAAGTTCAAAATGTCTAGTCTACTATTTTCTACCATAATAATGTTTAACAAATTACTTAACTCTGTTCTCAATTTCCTCATGTGTCAAATGGGAGTTATATGGCACCTACCTCATTGGGTTGTTAGGAGGAGTAATTGAGTTAAAAAGTGCAAAGTGCTTAAAGAAATGCTTGGCACACAAATTCTTGAAGTATAAATAGATGTTAGCTGTCATATTTTTCAAATGCTTCATTTTTACCTTTGGCATGAGTGGCTTTGCCATCATTAGAGCCCACTTCGAGTTCTCCCATGCTGTTTCTCATATTATCTCCCCTACTACCCAAGTTATTTGAAATATAGACTTCCAGTGCTTCAGTGCTTTCACTGAAATTCATATTTCAAGCCACAATAGCCATTCACCTGACATTAGAAAGGTTTATTTGTTACTTAAGAGGGTATTTTTGATCTCTACAATGAAAATACTTACAGTATTTACAATATTGCTTATATGTTATCTTTAAAAGACTTTTTTTTTAACAACATGCAGCACTTGCAATACTAAAGTCAAGCTCCCAGAAATAGTTATAAAATTGGGGTTAAATTTCTTTGCCTTTTAAAAACCAGTTCTGTACAAAAGCATCCAATGCCATTACAGGCAAATCTGTCTTCCCAAAACTATTCATTGTTCAAAGTAAAATAACTGAAATAACAGAAGCAGAATTTGAATAACCTAGTACAGGAGACTTGATGAGGAAACTCTTTGGTAAGGGAAAAAAAAAGATAATTTGGAGGAAATATAATTGTCATATTTGGGAAAAGAGGTTACAAAGTTAATATATAGGGAGAGTGAAAACAAACACTGGCACTTACACTGGTTTTTACCATTATTGTCAGGTTTCATTGTGGAACTTGACTGAAATACACAGAGCTGACAGATCTCCATTTCATGTGGTACTTGTGGATATAGCTGAAGGTAGGAGAAAACTGCCCATGTTCAAACCATAATTTTCTGGCACAATTTTCCATGACATATTAACTGAAAAACAGAAGGGAAAGAAAGCAACTCTAAAATATCATAGTTTCAGAGCCATACTAAGAAAATGGAGTTGTTTTGTGTGTGTTTGTGAAGTATGTAAAAGTTTTAGTGTGCATACTAGCATGACTGTCTAACTAAATGATATTACTCATCATTAGGATGTCCTTTCCCTTTTTGTTTTGGCGATGGATACATCAGGTCCCAGGGAAGGACTGTGCAGCTATTACAGGTCTAGCTCTTGTTGCCTCATCTCTTGACCTAGGTGAGGCTTTCTACCCCGATAAAGCCAGCTGGGTGACTTTAACAGAGGATAGCACATTTACCAAGTACTGCAGTTTCCTTTAATATAACTTTCTGGAGCCTATTCCAGAGTGAGGGAGCAATGCCAAAAAAAAAAAAAATCCAAAAAGAAATTCCTACATGACTAGCCATGAAATTAGTGGATGTTCTCAAAATCCCTAAGGTACATCGGCAGGACACCTTGGCTTATGTTTCAAAGTCAAATAAACAATATGCAAAACTTAATCAGGTAACTCAATTTTTTGCTTGGCTTCTCAATTGGAGCAGAAATTCAAGGGGGAAAATTTAAATAAATATGTCAATTGCTTTCAGAGACAGAAGTAGAATTTGAATAACATCTATATCTAATAATTCATTCCTAAACGGGCAAATTTTTTAACTTTTAAGTTCAGGGGTACAGGTGCAGGTTTGTTACATAGATAAACTTGTATCATGGGGGTTTGTTGTACAGATTATTTCATCACCCAGGTATTAAGCCTAGCACCTATTAGTTATTTTTCCCGATTCTCTCCCTCCTCCCTCCAACATGCCCCACTGTGGGTTGCTCCCCTCTATGTGTCCATGTGTTCTCATTATTTAGCTCCTACTTACAAGGAGAACATGTGGTATCTGGTTTTCTGTTCCTGCATTAGTTTGCTAAGGATAATGTCCTGCAGCTCTATCTATGTCCCTGCAAAGGATATTGTCTCATTCTTTTTTTATGGCTGTATAATATTTCATGGTGTATATGTGCCACATTTTCTTTATCCAGTCTATGATGGATGGACATTTAAGTTGCTTCCAGGTCTTTGCTACTGTGAATAGTGCTGCATTGAACATACACGTGCATGTGTCTTTATGATAGATTGATTTATATCCTTTTGGGTGTATTCCCAGTAATGGGATTGCTGGGCTGAATGGTATTTCTGTCTTTAGGTCTTTGAGGAATTGCCACACTGCCGTCCATAATGGCTGAACTAATTTACACTCCCACCAACAGTGTATAAGCATTCCTTTTTTTCTACAACCTTGCCAGCATCTAAATCAGCAATTTTTAATGCTCATATTCTTGTAGTTCATTCAAATTTGAAAGGGATATCTTTTTTGATTCAGAAGAAATAGAAACATCAGAAAAAAACAAGAGACCAGAATTTTTTTAACTATAACATTAATTAAGTAGATAATGATGGATTATTGCATCTTGTTGATGACTTGAAACACAGCTTCATGGATAATGTAGCTTAAAGAAAGTACAATCACAAAGTTTATCAACTGAACTGGGATATTTTTGAGAGTAAAAGGGAACAATATTAATAATTATGCTGGGGGTAAGTAAAAATAGGCAGAAAATGGGACAATGGAATTGTCTCCAGCAAATCATAATATGTGGTCATTCTACCTAAAGTTGTGCAGATACCTAAACCAATAAATGCTAAAATGATTGATGAAAGGCGGTGAACACTTGAATGAGCAATTTCAGAAATTCAAAAATATAGTTAGATAGAAAGCACAAAAATCTAGTGTTCAGTGGCAAAATAGGGTAGCTATAGTTAACAATAATTTATTGTATAGTTCAAAATAACTAGGAGTAGATTTAGAATTTTCTCTACACTAAGTAATGACAAATGTTTGAGGTGACAGACATATCTGTTACCCAGATTTCATTATTACACATTGTATGCTTGTATCAAAATATCACATTTATCTCATAAATACGTACAACTATGATGTATCCACAAAAACAGAAAATAAATTCACCAATGGAGTAAAAACCTCAAAGGGCAGCTGCCTGTTGGTCTCTAAGGTACAATCCTAGGTTTTTTGGTTTGGTTGTTATATCCTTTTGTTGTTGCTATTTTTGTTTGGAGGGGAGTGCGTTTTTTGTTTGTTTTATTTTTACTTGTTTGTTTTATTGGGGTGGGGGTGTTGAGAGAAGAGTTTTAAGTGAAATTTTATCGTTCCTTTGGAAACTAGTCCCCAACAATGGTCTGGCTTCTTTTGTGAGGGCCTCAGGATTTTGATCCCGGAATATAATGCAATGGCTCATGATACATTTTATTACTATAAACCCTGAAGAAAGTTCTGCTCATTAGTTAATAGCACGTTGTTTGGAGTCACAATATTCGGGATTCCACCACCTTGGGAAAGTGATTTAACACAGCAGCCAAAGCAATCTTTTTCAAAAGAAAAAAATCTAAACATCACTCATCAGTTCACAATCTTCATTTCTTTTAGAACCAACACACAAATCCCACAGGATATTTCCTGGCCCCTTCCTGTTATTCCAGCCTCAACTCCTGTGTGGCTCCCCTCACTTGCTGTTCCAGTCACTCAGGTTCCACTTAGAAGAGTGGTTCACAAATTCAGCTGATGTGGCCCCCACCCCTGCCCCAGAGACATTTAGATTTGGCAATGTCTGGAGAGATTTTTAGCTGTCACAACTTGGTGGTGGTGGTTGGCTGGGGAGAGTACTGGCATCTAATGACTAGGGATTAGGGATGCTACTGCTAAGCATCGTGCACAGGGCAGCCCCCAGTAAAGAATCATGCTGACCCAAAATGTTAATAATGATTAAGTTCAGAGCTCGATTTTCATCTTTCCTCAGACCATGCTTCCCAGATCTTGCACACATTGTTCTCTTTGCCTAAAATATTCAGGCTATTTTCCCTTATCCTCCTTTACCCTTGCCCTTTCCTCTTTTTTCTCGTCTTCTCTAACTCCTACTCGCCCTTCGATAACCCTCTTATAATGGCTTTACAGACACTTCTTCCCAGATGAATGTTACTCTTTCAAAGAATTATGGAGCACTAAAGAATATTAGTAGCGGGGGCCGGGCGCAGTGGCTCATGCTTGTAATCCCAGCACTTTGGGAGGCCGAGGCGGGCGGATCACTAGGTCAGGAGATGGAGACCACGGTGAAACCCCGTCTCTACTAAAAATACAAAAAAATTAGCCGGGCGTGGTGGCGGGCGCCTGTAGTCCCAGCTACTCGGAGAGGCTGAGGCAGAATGGCGTGAACCCAGGAGGCGGAGCTTGCAGTGAGCAGAGATGGCGCCACTGCACTCCAGCCTGGGCCACAGAGCGAGACTCCGTCTCAAAAAAAAAAAAAAAAAGAATATTAGTAGCAATTTCACATGCATTTGTATGTGTTCGACTACCTCTCTCCACCACCAACTCCAGGTGGGTAGATGTCATCTAGCTTATATTTACCACAGTACCCCCAGCAGCTAGCACAAAATGAATAAACACTTAACAGCTTCACTTACAAAAGGGAAATAGGGTAACCATCTCATTAGGTTGTAAAGATTAAATAATACATACAAACTCTTTAGCACAGTGCTTGAATCACAGTAAATGCAGACACCGAGGCATTGTAGGCATTGTAGTTTGTGGAAAGGAGAGGGGGTTCCGCCTGTCTCATTTTAGCGCCACCCAGCCTTCCTCCATCACCTCCGTCAGAGAAACTCCTCCTCCCCACAAGTAAGCCGCAATTGCTGCGCCTGCGCTTTCCTGGTTCCACCGCTAACCAGGCTGCCGGAAGCACTTTCCTCTTTCCCACTGGCCCGCCGCAGGTGGGGTAGATACTGCGCATGCTCCATACTCGTGTCTCCGCCTCCCGCCCACCGGTGCCCAACCGAAGAGGAGAGCGCAAAATCTGCTAAGACGCCTGCGCGAGCGGGCATGCCCCGGAAGCAGTTGTTTGGCCCTGTGACACGTAGCAACGGGGCTGGTTCAGGGTCTGAAACACAGTTTGGGGGTTGTTTGGGACTACTGAAGCTACTGCCTTTGCCGCCAGCGCAGCCTCAGAGTTTGGTGAGTGACCCAGGCCCGTAGCACACTGTTCAACTTCTCTCCACACCTGTGGAAATGGGCTTGTTGCCGTCTTTCGGCGCCGCGCCCTGGTCCTTTTCGCTCAGACCGTCGCTCCCATTCAAGCCCTTGCCCTGACGCGGGCCCCTGCACCTCAGGCGCGACCTTCCAAGATTCTGCACTTTCCTGGCAGGCCGCAGGCCTTATTTTGCCAGGAAGCAGTCGCGTTGTCAGCTGTAAAGCCCTGTCTTAAGGTGAAAAATCATCTTTGTTGTTATTGATATTTTAGACCCCTATGGAACCACAACTCCCACGACCTCGCCTCTAATGGAAGGCATATCAGCTCCTTAAGGTGGAATTGTCTTACTGGGCCGCAACTTAAAGAATAGACATTTTCTTTCTCTCTCTCCGCTACCGCCCTTCAAATGCTGCGTTCTTTCCGCCCCCCCGCCCCTCCCCCACCCTCCGAATTACTGAAAAAATATTTGTTGTGTTCTGTATTTGCTTAAGCAGACTGCCAGGAACGAATTCAGTAGAACCTTGGGCATAAGCAGTGTTTGCCATTTCTCTTTTATTACAGATTATTTGCAATGTCAGGCTTTGAAAACTTAAACACGGATTTCTACCAGACAAGTTACAGCATCGATGATCAGTCACAGCAGTCCTATGATTATGGAGGAAGTGGAGGACCCTATAGCAAGTAACTTTTCATCTTTGGCAATTAATTTAGTCTACATTGCAGTGAAAACACATATTTAGAATATTTGGTTCTGCCTAAAACAATGTGTGAACATGTCCTTTATCAGGAGTATGATCTTTCATGCATAATCTTCCTCTAGAGAGATATGTGACACTGGCTTGGGTTTGAAGGTATTGCTCTATTTAGAGTTGAGTATCTTCTGCAAAATCTTCAAGTGTATCATGAATGGAAAAGTAGCTTGTTTGAAGAACTGTTTTCTGGTAACAGTATTTCTGTATTTAAATGATGATGGGAGCTTCAGGTACCTAGGAGATATTCTGTTAGTTCATGGGACCAGTGAAAAATTAAAATATTTTGTTAGTAGTTAAATCAGTCCAACTCTGAGACTTTTATCAGTGCTAATTGAAAGTGTTTAGTGACATTATTTAATGATGTAAGCTCCCTCTTACGAATCATCAGGTGATTTTCATACAGCAGTTGATAATCATTTTTATTACTCCTCGTTACTCCTCTTTCTGAAACCCTTATGGTCAGTACCACACGTTATAAGTTTCATACTGAGGAGGTTGACTCAAAGCCGTTAGCCTCTGAACATTTTTTTTTAGATGATCTTTTTATAGTACCTGGTGTTTGTGACAAAAATACATGAACTGAAGGCTTTCTAGCAATCTCACCTAGGACATCATCTCCCTAGTTTCTTAGGACCCTAGAGATAATCTTATCAGCTTCCTGTCAAATAAAGGAGCTTCCTAAACTAAGATTGCTTAAGCTTTTTTAGATGGTTCTGGATCTCTTTGAGAATCTTATTACAACTGGGCCTCTTTCCCATAAATACGTGGATTCACTCAAACGCCCAAATAAATGTGCCTATATATCTTCAGACAATTCGTGTGTTAGGTGATGTTCATCCATGGATCCCGAATTTAAAACCTCATAAAGACTGTTCCACGATGAGGGCAGGGGAAGGTTATGTATCTGTGAGTTTGTGAGAAACATGCAATACAAGAATGTGTTTGGATTAGAGTGCCCAAGAATTTAAGAAACAAAATTCAAATTCAGTGTGGCTCTATAATAGAGTCTGTCTTGGTTAGGCTATCCTTTCTAAAACCTATAGTCTCTTTGAGTCTGCTTAATTTGGTATATTCTAAGGCTTTGTTTTCCCCTCTAAAACTTAACACATTTGAACAATGGGAGTGAGCATGTCAAAATACCCCCTGTGATTCATTTCTCTTTTCTGTTACTTAATTACATACCAATTAGGATTTATCTCTTTTGAGAAATTAATGGGCAGAGTTGGAAAATTTGTATTGAGATATTTCCATTCATGTATTTACCTAAATATGTATTTTTGGTGATTGCTCTGTGTATAGGAGAGCCAGAGTCCATCTAATAAATCCTTGCCTAAAGCAGCAACAGGGCTTCGGAGAACCTGTCTCTGTATGCAGGCCTGTTTTTATCCGAATGGTTTTTATGATTAGAACTCAACAGAGCTATTCCACTTAGATTGCAGCCTACGAGATTTATCTGCCTCTGCATTTCTTTTCTGTCCTGTCCACGTTTGCATCACTTAAAAGGTGTGACTTATAGTCTCATTCCATTTAACAGTCATTTCAGTTCTCCACACAGCAATTTAGATATTCTAAACAACTTGTTGCTGATTAGCACTTGTTGCTTACTATTCTCACAGTTTCATTCCAACCAAATCATGTACCAGTAAGCATTGCTTCAGTACTAGTGATGAAGTTTTATTCTGGGTGATTATATAACCATTTTTGCTATAAACTTAGGTTTATAGATGATGCCTGGGAAAACAAGCCTAATGTATTAACAGTAATAAATTTGAGTTTCTGAGATTTATTTTTTAAAAACTGGACTCTGCTATGTGTACCTTCAAGTAGATCTGCAATCTAATGACATTTTAAATGTCCATCTCAGTTAACCAAATAATATTTTGTTTGATTTGCTAATTTGGTAACAGAGATCCACTAATAACTTTTAGCTCTCCATTGGTGAAAATCTAGGTGCAAATAGCATATTACTTGCATTGTCTTTACGTTTTTAACTTGACTTGTTATTAGTACACAGTTCTGCATTTGCCATAATGAAGTCAGCTTTAACATTTTTGGTTTTCTCTATAGGTGTTTCACAAGTATCATTCATACATCCATTCACCAAAAAAAAAAAAACAAAAAAGTGTAAAAGCCCCTTTGATCATAATCTGTTGAGTTATATGAACGGAAAATTGGACAGGTTCCACATTGTATTCTAGATATGCTTATGAAATATATCATAATACCAAGTCACATTTTTTAAATTATGAAAGCTGTTATTTTTTTTCTTCAACTTAACCTGGTAGTATCTTTATGGAATATCTGAAGATTTCCATGAACTTAGGTAACCAACCCAATATGTTAAGATGCTTTGTCTTTGTTATTGGTACAGAGTACTTATGAGAGTATTGATTTAGTATCTGCTGCTTTTCCTGCCATGAAAGTATGTTGTTTTAGCCTGTAAAGATCATGTCTGCCATACCATGTTTTAGTTTAAAACCAGCAGGAACAAGTCAGAAATTTTCCTGAATAGGTCCTGCCAGAAAAGGAAAATAGTAAAATTCTATGATAATGTCATGTTCACCTTTCCTCTTGAAGATGGAATGATGGTGCCACCTTTGAAATAATCAACTGCTTGCAGTACTTTTCTTCCTTACATGAAATTTATGGGTTTATATCAGCAGCTCTCAAAATTTAGGATGTAGGCTACAGAGGGTCCTTGAGACTCTTCTGAAATTCTTTAAGGTCAAAGTTATTTTCATAACAATAGTAAGATATCATATACCTTTTTAGGTATGTTAACATTTGCAGTGCTGTTGCAAAAGTATTGATTGGTAAAACTGTTGGTAGCTGAGTATGAATCAAGGTAGTGGCATCAAGTTGTTTTAGTAGTCATCGTATTCTTCACTCTGTAGACTTGTTAGAGAGTTGGCAGGCAGTCAATTTCATTTAAGGATTCTCTTGAGGAAGCAGTAAGAATTATCTTTTATTAAATCCTGACCCTTTAGTACACATATTTCTTTAATATTCTTTGTGACGAAATTTAGTGTTTACTACATACTGAAGTACAATTACTGTCTCTATGAAAAGCACCTGTGCAAGCTGAACTGGCTGTTATTTCATGAAGACCATTTTTATTTGAAAGAACAACTGATAAACTGTGGTTATTCAGACTTGAGCGTTTGGCAGATATTTTCTCAAAAATGAATAAAGAGAGCCTCACCCCAAGGAAAACAACTGACATTATGACTATAAGAATTTAAAGGGGAATTAGACTAAAGGTTTTCTAAGGCTTCTCAACTCTCATTTTTTAGAATATCTTTTAAAATAATTATTTTACATCTGTGTTTCTTAGTATATCATTAGATTAGTCCCATCAATAAGTTGGATTTTTTCAAAGCATGATGGAACAGATGTTTAAAGATGTGGCTTCAGTATCCTCCTCTTCCCTCTTGCCATTGTCACTAAAATAGCTGTGATAAGCCTTTCCCTCTAGATGCAGGGTTTGCTATAGCACATATCAAATGAGACAATAAATGTATAACTACTTTGAAAAATAGTACTTTGAAAAAGTACTATTCAAATGCAAAGTGTACTAAAAATCTTTTGTTATATTCAGCAAGTGCTCACAAAGCAAAAGCTTGATTTGTTCACTCTGTTTTTAAATTGATGGTTTTTCTTAAAGAGATTTGTCCACTTGCCAAAAGTAACATACTATGAAGAGTAAAGAAGAGTGATAATTCAATGGCTATCCAAATTACAGTGAAAAATTATATAACACGTATTACAAAGTCTGACATCCTAAGGTTTCATTCAGTCTTAGCCATAGATTTTATTTCATAGTGTATCTTCATATCGTATATATCCACTAAGGGAGAAAAATAGACACAATTTTTACATTTTTATTTGTTGACCTCCTAACCTTTAACAGTTTGTAAAGTGCTTAGTGCTATGTAAGTGAATATTGGTATCATTAAGAAGATTTTCTATAAAAATTATGATTTTTTTATTGTAGATAATCAGCTTGATCTTAGTAATCATTTCAACCACGACTTATAAAAATTGGCAAAGTTTGTAGCTTAGGAATTTCACAACTAAGGTTCTTTAGCTGTCACATGAAAATTAGGAATTGAAGGGATATTAACTGTACAGAGTTGAAATACCTCTGAAAAATTTAACTTTCATTTATAGACAGTATGCTGGCTATGACTATTCGCAGCAAGGCCGATTTGTCCCTCCAGACATGATGCAGCCACAACAGCCATACACCGGGCAGATTTACCAGCCAACTCAGACATATACTCCAGCTTCACCTCAGCCTTTCTATGGAAACAACTTTGAGGATGAGCCACCTTTATTAGAAGGTAAGATTTGTTGCAACACTTGATAGTACTCAGTAGTATTCAGCTGGTTAGTGAAAATTCATCTTAATTTGGAGAAATTGTCTTTTCCTTTAAAAAAATAATCTTGTAGAAAAAAGTTTTCTGCTAAACAACTCATTTTAAACAGAGTATATGTGAAACCACATTGGGCCAGAGGGGACCAGATTTTTAATAGATCTTTTAGTAGTGATAATAAAGTATGTTACTATGTCAGCATCGACTTTTACTTTAGTTTATTGACTAAATTCTACTAGTGGAAAAAGTGAGAAGAAAAAGCATGGTATCCATTATTTTGTGTGGAAATAAACTGGCAGAACTAGTGACATCACTAAAAAAATGGTGATTTTGAAATTGTATTCCAAAACCTAGGAAGTGGTAGTTCTGAACATTTTTTTTTTTTGAACTAGATACTCTTTGAAAATCTAATGAAAGGTATGAACACTCTCCTCAGAAGAAATGCACACATATGCATAGAAACGTAGTTTTGT
This sequence comes from Symphalangus syndactylus, assembly GCF_028878055.3. Lineage (NCBI taxonomy): Eukaryota > Metazoa > Chordata > Mammalia > Primates > Hylobatidae > Symphalangus > Symphalangus syndactylus. The sequence continues at coordinate 42,731,256 of NC_072429.2, forward strand.
ATACAGTTAAATGGGCCCCCAGGTATTCCTGAAGCCCCAGGTAAAGAACCCCTTACTGTTAACCCTTTTTGTATATTATTTGCTATGCAGTCATACCTAAGGGATGTAATAAGTGTCTGTTTCGTCAGATCCATACCCTTTTCCAACACCAATCCAGAAATGACATTTGTGGGATGAGCACCACATTGAAGACTGGCATAGAGAACTCACTAAAATAATATCATCCAGGCCAGGCACAGTGTCTCAATGCCTATAATCCCAGTGCTTTGTGGCGCTGAGGCTGGAGGATCTCTTGAGACCAGGAGTCCAGCCTGAGCAACACAGCAAGACCCTGGCTCTACAAAAAAAAAAAAAAAAAGAAAGAAAAGAAAAAAATTAGCTCTGTGTTGTGGCGCACACCTGTGGTCCCAGCTACTCAAGAGGCTGAGGCAGGAACATCACTTGAGTTCAGGAGTTTGAGGCTATAGTGAGCTATGATCATGCCACTGCACTGCAGCCTGGGTGACAGAGACAGACCCTATCACAATAACGATAATAATAATAATATCATCCAATATTGCTAGATCCTTTTTTGATGCTATCTATGTCATTTTGTCTCGTTTCAACATAGATTTTGATCAATTAAAAATACACCACAAATCCTAATTAACTTTTAAATTTTCTTTCTCTTTAGAGTTAGGTATCAATTTTGACCACATCTGGCAAAAAACACTAACAGTATTACATCCGTTAAAAGTAGCAGATGGCAGCATCATGAATGAAACTGATTTGGCAGGTCCAATGGTTTTTTGCCTTGCTTTTGGAGCCACATTGCTACTGGTAAGATTTTCATTTCAACCTTCAGGGTGCAGTTAAAGAACAGCCTTTAAATTTTAAATGTTCTACCAAAAGCCATTTTGAAACTCCGCTTTATACCTCAAGTCTTGGATGTGTTTGGAATAGTACTGAGTTGCTTGTATTTATACCTATTCATTAGTTCTCCATCTATAGTAAGTGTAGCATGTTTTAAAAATCATTTCTTGTTCTAAGAAATGATTCAATTATTAGGGGGAAAAAAACAACAACAAAAAAATAGTAAACAACAGGTATAGCTTCAGTCCCTCATTAGAATTCTGTCTTTTCAGAGGTTACTTACAGTTTTTACACTATTGCTTTTTTTATTTAATGGCAGCATTTTTTTAAAAATCTCTAAACCTTGGTTAAGGTTTTGTTCTAGTCATACTGATGATTACTTTTCTATATAATTATTTTCCCAATTTATCACCTTCCCAAGAATGTTAAGGCATATTGAAAACAGAAAAGTTTTAAAGTAATTGTTAATATTTATTTTGTCTTATGTCTCTGAATTATAAGAGATAACTAATGTATAGAAGATGGGATTTTTAGTCATAAGAGCTGGGCTTGAACTGAGTGCTCCTGATCTGCCCTTGGCCACATCATTTAATCTTTCAGTTTCCTCTCATAGAAAATAATCCTATCCTGCTTACCTAGCAAGATTATTTTGAAGATGAAACAAGACAGGTTATGTGAGAACACATTGAAAAGTTAAAAACACTGTACAAGTGTGAGTTTTTATTACTACATGAATTAATTCATCAATGAACTCAGCAGAGCTTTTTCAAACTTCTGCATTTTTAATCAAGTATTTACAAATAATCTAATAAAAGTCCCAATAATTTTTTTTCTTAACATAATCTGTAGAGGCATTCTCCTAATTTAGTTTTTATGTGACAAAAATTGGATAAATCAATAACTTTTTAAAGGCTTTTCTGTAAACTGGTTTTAGTGATAGTGTGACCTGAATACAAAGTTTGTTCACAAAGTTGACTAACAGGGTAATTCCAATTTAGCTAATCTTTGCAGTGCTTAAACTGTTTATTGTTGTGTTTTCTTAATCAAAGGCATGTATAAATCAGCCAATAATTTGGAAAAATAAAGAAAAAAATATCTTCCATTATATTCCTTTTGCCATTTCTTCTGTTCCCCACAGAACCCTGGCTTCCTGTTTATCTTGGCTTCCTTTCCCCTTCCTCCTCTAACACCCATATAAAGTGAATCATAAGATTTCTTCTTAGAGCCGGGCGCGGTGGCTCACGCCTGTAATCCCAGCACTTTGGGAGGCTGAGGCGGGCGGATCACGAGGTCAGGAGATCGAGACCATCCTGGCTAACACGGTGAAACCCCGTCTCTACTAAAAATACAAAAAATTGGCCGGGCGAGGTGGCAGGCGCCTGTAGTCCCAGCTACAAGGGAGGCTGAGGCAGGAGAATGGCGTGAACCCCGGGGGGCGGAGCCTGCAGTGAGCTGAGATCGCGCCACTGCACTCCAGCCTGGATGAAAGAGCGAGACTCCGTCTCAAAAAAAAAAAAAAAAAAAAAAAAAAAGATTTCTTCTTAGAAAGATTATGACTATCTCCACCAATGAGAATTAATGCTTTGGGGCATTTTTGGTGGAATTAGGTACTTTCAACTGATATAACTATTATCTAGACATTTTGAATGGCTTTACATCTTGTCTCTATTTGCCTAAAATCATCCAGAGTTCTTTTTAGAAATCTTACTATTTTGGGTGATTCTGCTATGCTTTTGTCTCTTTATTTGTTCACTTCTATGCCAAGCCTACACACTAACTGGAAAATGGAGAACCAAGTATCTGTGTACTTTAAAGTTACAAAGATTGTAACAAGCCAGTGTGCTCAGTCTTTTACTTCTCTACATAAAGAATAGATAGATTAGTAGATTTTGATGCTCATGAATTACTTGCTACATATACTGATTCAGGTGAAATAAGGCCAGAAATAACTTACTTTTTGCCCTTTAACCTGTAATAATCTTCTTTACCCTTAGGCTGGCAAAATCCAGTTTGGCTATGTATACGGGATCAGTGCAATTGGATGTCTAGGAATGTTTTGTTTATTAAACTTAATGAGTATGACAGGTGTTTCATTTGGTTGTGTGGCAAGTGTCCTTGGATATTGTCTTCTGCCCATGATCCTACTTTCCAGCTTTGCAGTGATATTTTCTTTGCAGTAAGTACTGTTCTTTTTTTGGGGGGGTTGATTGACCAATTCTATGTAGTAGGATTCACTTCATCTTCAGTTTGAGATAAATCACTGATTCAGCAAACATATCAGATAGTGCCTCTTGTAGTAGGGACAGTGCCAAATGGTTTTGGATTAAAAACAATGGTAATGAGAATAAATTTAAAAACCTTTATACCATCTCTTATTTTACCCATGATCAAGAATTTCACTAGTTTTGTGTTTACTGACCATTGTCATAGTGGTAACAAATTGAACAGGGTGATTGTTAAATATTACCTGAAAAAGGTCAAGTCATTAGTGTTCAAATTATGCTTACCCTCTTTGATATTTTCTAGATCCCACCTAATTTCTTGAAACCATTGGACATATGCCAAATGTACGAATAATAAATACATACTCTCCATTGGGCAGCTTTTTAACTGGAAATGAAATGTATTCTTTATATGATAAGAGGCTGTTATCAGCCTTGGTGTTTCTCAGATAGATGTTCTTGTAAGCAGCTTTAAATATGTGTAATTTTTAAATGATATTTTAGGTTAGGTTAAAAGGATAGGTATGGCCAGGCACGGTTGCTCACGCCTGTAATCCCAGCACTATGGGAGGCCGAGGCGGGCAGATCACCTGACGTCGGGAGCCTGACCAACATGAAGAAACCCCGTGTCTACTAAAAATACAAAATTAGCTGAGCATGGTAGCCCATGCCTGTGTAATCCCAGCTACTCGGGAGGCTGAGGCAGGAGAATCACTTGAACCCGGGAGGCAGAAGTTGCAGTGAGCCAAGATTGCCCTGTTGCGTACTTCAGCCTGGGCAACAAAAGCGAAACTCTGTCTCAAAAAAAAAAAAAAAGAAAAAAAGGGAAAAGTATACATTACCTATACATTACCGCCAATAAGGTTCCTCCTTGTGGCCAGTGTGCAGATTGTCTCAATATAAAATCTTCATGTGACTAGTGTTAGACGTTACCAGTGGTCAGGCTTTGTTACACTTTGAAAGCTAAAGTGGAGGTTTGAGAGGAGAAGAGACAAATATGTCAGTTATTTGTCTGGTACAAGAAATTTGGCAAGATGATGCTTTACACTATTTCTGCTTTGAATAGAAATATTTCATATTTTCAGTGTAGAAATCACTCTTATTAAGAATTTATATATTCATATTTGAATTTTACCGAAGTTATTTTCTACTAAAACCCTTTTTTCAACTAGAAACAATTTTGCCTCCAAGGGGACATTTGACAGTGTCTGATGGGGGGCAAGGGTGCTACTTACATCTTATGTATAGAGGCCAGGGATGCTGCTGAACATTCTGACGGTGCACAGGACAGCCCCCACAACAAAGATACATCCAGCCCAAATGTCAGTAGTGCCAAGAATGAGAGACCTTATATTTTTAAAAAGTAAAACATAGTTCTAAAAAAGCTGCTTATTACATTTGAAATGATTCACGATCATTGAATTTACTGTAAGGTTCAGGTACATTTTAGCATTTGAAAAAAAATCCTGATTATTTTTGCATATGTCTACTTGCAGATTTAAAATGTAAATTTAAAATGCTTTAGAATAGGTTACTGTAGTATTCTTACATAACTAATCTCATCTGCTTTTTTTTCTCCTCCCCCCTTTTTCCTTGTTGGTTACAGAGGAATGGTAGGAATCATTCTTACTGCTGGGATTATTGGATGGTGTAGTTTTTCTGCTTCCAAAATATTTATTTCTGCGTTAGCCATGGAAGGACAGCAACTTTTAGTAGCATATCCTTGCGCTTTGTTATATGGAGTCTTTGCCCTGATTTCTGTCTTTTGAAAATTTATCTGGGATGTGGACATCAGTGGGCCAGAGGTACAAAAAGGACCTTGAACTCTTAAATTGGACCAGCGAACTGCTGCAGCGCAACTCTCATGCAGATTTACATTTGACTGTTGGAGCAATGAAAGTAAACGTGTATCTCTTGTTCATTTTTATAGAACTTTTGAATACTATATTGGATTTACCTGCAGTGTGACTAGCTTTAAATGTTTGTGTTTATACAAATAAGAAATGCTATTTCTTTCCGGTTCCTGCAGCCATTGAAAAACGTTTTTCCTGCAAATTATAATGTTTTTGATAGATTTTTATCAACTGTGGGAAGCCAAACACAAAGCTGATAACCTTTCTTAAAAACAACCCAGTCACAGTAAAGAAGAGACAAGACGGCCGGGCGCGGTGGCTCACGCCTGTAATCCCAGCACTTTGGGAGGCCGAGGTGGGTGGATCATGAGGTCAGGAGATCGAGACCATCCTGGTTAACACAGTGAAACCCCGTCTCTACTAAAAGTACAAAAAATTGGCTGGGCGTGGTGGTGGGCACCTGTAGTCCCAGCTACTCAGGAGGCTGAGGCAGGAGAATGGTGTGAACCCGGGAGGCGGAGCTTGCAGTGAGCCGAGATCACGCCATTCCACTCCATCCAGCCTGGGTGACAGAGCGAGACTCCATCTCAAAAAAAAAAAAAAAAAAAAAAAAAAAAAAAAAAAAAAAAAAAAAGGAGACACAAGACTTACTGCAAAAATATTTTTCCAAGGATTTAGGAAAGAAAAATTGCCTTATATTCTCAAGTCAGGTACACTCAAAGCAAAAAAGTGATCCAAATGTAGAGTATGAGTTTGCACTCCAAAAATTTGACATCACTGTAAATTATCTCATGGAATTTTTGCTAAAATTCAGAGATACAGGAAGTTCACAATCTACCTTACTGTAGACATGAAATGCGAACACTTAACTTAGATATTAATGTAAACTCAACCTTAGGGACCTGGAATGGTCGCATTAATGCTATAATTGTTGGATCTCCACATTTCCCAAAAATAAAAAAAAAAAATCACTAACCTTTTTTAAGGAAAATATTTAAAGTTTTACAAAATTCAGTATTGCAGGCCGGGCGCGGTGGCTCACGCTTGTAATCCCAGCACTTTGGGAGGCCGAGGCGGGCGGATCACAAGGTCAGGAGATCGAGACCACGGTGAAACCCCGTCTCTACTAAAAATACAAAAAAATTAGCCGGGCGTGGTGGCGGGCGCCTGTAGTCCCAGCTACTCGGAGAGGCTGAGACAGGAGAATGGCGTGAACCCGGGAGGCGGAGCTTGCAGTGAGCCGAGACTGCGCCACTGCACTCCAGCCTGGGTGACAGAGCGAGATTCCGTCTCCAAAAAAAAAAAAAAAAAAAATTCAGTATTGCAGTTATCAACGTAAAGTACATTTGAATGCTTGTTAATTAAAACCTTCCCAATTAATTTTAACTGTGTTATTGAGTTTACTTTTACTAAACTACTATTCCCTTTCTCTCTTTTTTAACTAGGCTCTGATTTTGACCCCTAATTTAAGCTTTAAGAATAGAAATCAGCTAATACAGAATCAGACAAAAAGGAGATTAAATGAGAAGCAGTTTGAGTTACATTATTTTATTGTATTAAATGTATTTGATTTATATTGTCATGTTCTCTTGCCAGAGAGAATCTGTAGGAAAATACTGTATCTTTTATACTGATCATTGGCTTTTTCTAGAAGAACTGCCTCTGATTCTGGACAAAGCTCAGTTATAGTTATGAGAAAGATATGGTACAGGGAGGAAAATACTGCTTTTTTTTTTTTTTTTAAAGAAATTTTCAGACTAAATAAAAAGAAATGCCAAACTGATGTATCAATGGTTCTTTTTTGGAAAAAGTTTTAAGCATAAAAAGAGGTTGAGAGAAATAACATATTTATTGATTCACATAAATATGTTTTTCTTCATTAATCATCTGGAGAAACCAACTTGTCATTAATTTGTTTTGGGCTAGGTTTTCAAACTTACCAAATTGCTTTAGAAAAGCAATTTGGAAAGCAATTTGATAGGCTTTCCAACTTAACCAAATTTTTTATTGTAATTCTTGGATAGTATTTTTGTCTTTTTCAATTCATTTGTCTTTTTCAATATAGTTTTTGTTAAGGCAAATGTCTTCCCTTAATATCCAAATATTGCTAATAAACGGTAGAAGATGCTTTGGAAATTAAAATTATCTCGCTGTTGGTTAGACTTAACACTGTTAATCTTCAGCCAAATACTACATATGGATGAAATTATTTTCTTTTTTGTTGTTTACCCTATCCCCAACATTTTTAGTTTAAATTATTGTAGAGATTTTTTTTTTGTGGTGGTTTTTTATTTTGCTCCAAAATAATAAGATGCAAAACTGTTTTATGCTTAACTGTTGCTCTGTCAAAACAGCTATGCAGTAGAGTTGCATTTGGTGTTCTAGAGTTTGATTACATGCAGAGTCGTATATAGCCAAAACTTCTCTTATCAAACTCTGTTATGTTGGCGTATTTATATATACATTAAAGACTGTTGTACTGTGTCTCAAAAAGTACTATGTGGCTTTTTTTTTTGTCTATCATTGGAATAGATTTCTGTTTCTTCAGTTAAGTACCAGGTAGATTACCTGCCTTGCTTTAGGCCCATTTTATACTAAAAGCATACAGGTATCTTTAAACACTAGAGACACCATAGCTAAAAGCTCATCCAGTGATTGTCATTGAATAACTGAAACTCATTGTGGGGGTGACAGACTGAAACATGCCTGATCTCCAAATACTGTACTTGCGAGTGGAGTGGCAAGTTGACTTACACTAGTGTGTTACTCATGCATGTATACATGCCAAGATCATGTAGTTGACTTTACATATGGAGTAAATGTATATTTTGTGGCATTGCTATAATACTGTGTTTACCAATGGGTATTTTCAAGAGCTGTATAACTAGGCTTATGGAAATAGACATTCTTTTTCCAGATATAGTTATGCAGATAATGCAAAGTTCTAGAAATCTTAAGATACTATCCTTGGATAGTGGCCACCTAATCAAAGAGTTTTTTAAAATATATCTAATGACATGATTTGGGATAGAATTTAGCATTGTACATTTGGTATTTTGCAAATTTGTATTTTTAACCTTAATAGGCATTACTAAACTCAAATATGCTCCAAAGCTAAGTCAGTTGTCTCTAAAGTTAAAATGCAATTATGCTTGCAGTAGTTACTACCTACAGAAAAAGGGAGCCTTTCTGATGTGAACTATACACTAGTTTTCTTTCACATAAATGGAAGAATTTTAAACTTTGGGTGAAGGGAAATTGTACAAGTTAAAATACTATTCTATAGAGATATTCTATAGAGATGCTCTATATCATGAAGAGTTATGGGAAATCAAGGCTACATTTTCCATGCTGTTATGTAAAGCAGATCTGATGTGGTTGCTCAGACAAGTTGTTTCCCTTCCTTTGTGGGAAGAAAACAAAAGAAAAAGAAAAAATATGTATACAGCAAGTATTTAGCCTTTCATAAAGTAGTATGGAAAGTTTTCAAAACAATATAGCAACTCTCATGGTACAGATTGTACAATGAAGCATACTTACCAAAGACTAGCACTGGGCCTTCCTTCAAAATACTACCTAGAGCAAGCCTCCTACCCAAACAATTCCTCATGTTAAAGCTGCCCTCACATGCTATCCACTGACTCATTTTGTGACATGTCAAATTTCAGCTGTTATTTAGTAGCAAAAACATACTGCAGATGAGTTAATGAGAGTGTCTCTTTTTTTCTTTTTAGAGTGTATTTAGGATTTAGTGGAAGCAGTGTGCCAGTAACAAGGTATCAAGGTTTGTTGGAAACGCCTTAAGGAAGAATTGGTTCATGTGCTTTAATGAATACATAAGAATCCTCTGTCATTAGCCTGCCAAGCATACAGGAAGTTTGAATTGTAGTACATTACTAACACTTGAATTTCAGTAAGTTAATTTGTTCATTAATAATTAAATATCCGTTTTGTAACTAGGCAATAGGTAAAATGAAAAATTAAATATTTAAATTGTCAATTTCTGTGGATTGGTAGAGTACTTAGTCAAACTTGTGTTATTTTTAACAAATATGTATCTTAGGATGGTGACCATCAAAACCAAAGAATGCAGTTTGATAGTATGCAGTTCTGATTTTGCATCACAGGTGGAAATATTTCTGCTGCCCTTGAGCACAAAGTTCCTACTCTGGTTAATGAAGAACATTATCTGCTGATGGAGCACAATGTCCTGTGTTTGTGTAAATAAATTAAAATGATTACATACTCAAATGAGGACTAATTAAATAGAGAGCTGTTCTAATTTAAAAGCACAAATACTTTCTTGAGCACATTAGGTTCTAAAAATTGGATATTACGTTTTTTGTGAGCTTAACTAATTAGGCTTACCTTGCATGTATGAATTTGGTTTATTTCTGCAACTAGCACTAAATCTGCTGATTGCTTGCAGAGTGATTAATTATACATTAAGGTGTTTTCAATAGCTTATCAGCACTTGTGGCACACACAAATGAATAAAGAAAAAAATGAGAAAACGAAGTACTCAGCAGAAACATTTAACATGCTTGTAAATTACACTTTTAATCTAGTTGGATGACTTTTGTTTTCCTTCAAACAGAAAAAATATAGTTATTTTATATTTTCCTAGTTAGAATATAATGCAAAGGAGTGTGTAAAATTTAATGACATGTTTGCTTTCAGTTATCAGTTTCATGGTCTGATAATATTGGAGAACTTGGTAGAGTCTTTAGGCAATGAATGGCACTAAAAGCCCTTTTGTTTTCTGTGTTTTAATTTTTAATTTTCTAAATGTATAATCTTTATTTCCTTTTCTAGGTACACTGTCATCATGATAATACCTTCATATAGCAATAAAAAGCAGATTATTGATAAGCTATTTCAAAATGGATGACCCTCAAAAATATGCCAAGTAAAAAAAAAAAGCCGAATACAAAAGGCCTCATATCATATTATTCCATTTATATGAATATCTAGAAAAGGCCAATCTATAAAGACAAAGCAGATAAGTAGTTGCCAGGAGGTGGTAGTGGAGACTGATGGCAAATGAGGCAGGAGGGAACTTTTTGAGTGGTGATGGCTGCACAACTGTATGTTTACTAACTAAATTTAAGTTTATACTAAAATAGGTGTATTTTGTGGTATGCAAATTATATGTTAATAAACTTTTTAAAAAACATGGAAAGGGGAATGGGAGGCAGAGCAACCACCACAACATCTATGTTTCTTGAGTTCAAGAGAAGGGTTTTAGCATAGATTTTAATAAAGACAAAAATATATATATAGTACCTTTTCCCAGAAGACTATTAATACTAAACAAGTGAAATTGCCCCTCTATCCCCAAATTTCATTCCTCACATAACTGCCTTTAAATAGATTAGCATACATTTTATCAGACTATACACACAGGTACCCAATTCTTCCTAGTGACTTGTGTACACATTAATACATACATGCACATACCTTTTAAGTTTGTTTTTATTGAATCGAAATTCAATATATATAACATATAACAAAATTTACCATTTTAACCATTTTAAAGTGTACAATTCAATGTTTTTTAATATATTCACAATGTTGTACAATCAGCACCCACCACTATTTTCAGAATATTTCTGTCATCCCCCCACCCCCTGCAAAAATTCGCTTTATCTCTCAATTTTCCCCTCCCTCCATACCCTGGTGACTACTAATCTTTTTTCTATCTCTGGATCTGCTTATTCTGGACATCTCATAGAAATGGAAGCATGCACTATGTGGCCTTTTGTTTCTGGCATCTTTTGAGTTTACATAATGTTTTCAAAGTCTCTTGTTTTTAAACTTAGCATTCTGTTATGGGCATTATTATATATGCTGAACATCGAGATTTACTTCATTGTTTTTAATGGCTGGATATCATTTTATTAAATGAGCAGAGTTTAATTTACTTAGTCCAGTCCCCTATTGTTGGACAATTGATGTCTTTGTACTTTTTTTAAAAACTATAAGTTGTGCAGCTTTGCTGTTGGCATTTTTATAACTAGAGTGTCACATTTGCTGTTTATTGTGCTCAGGTTGATCATTATTGTAAACTCAATTTAAAAATTTTTTTTTTTTTTTTTTTTTTTTTTTTGAGACAGAGTCTTACGCCCAGGCTGGAGTGCAATGGCACCATCTCAGCTCGCTGCAACCTCTGCCTCCCAGGTTCAAGTGATTCTCCTGCCACGGCCTCCCAAGTAGCTAGGATAACAGGCTCCTGCCACCACGCCTGGCTAATTTTTCTATTTTTAGTAGAGACATGGTTTCACCATGTTGGCCAGGCTGATCTCAAATTCCTGACCTTGTGATTCACCCACTTCGGCCTCCCGGAGTTCTGGGATTACAGGCATGAGCCAGTGTGCCTGACCAATTTAAATTCTTAAAATGGCAATATTTTTATTTCCTAAGTTTCTTTTAGTGTGAGTATAGTTTTCTTTTAGTTGTTGAAGCATGCAAATCACATCCATGTTTGTACAAGGCATTGCTCTTTGGTTTTCAACTATCTCAATGTTTTTCTACTACTCTGTAACAGTGGAATACGAATATTGTCAAACAGATGATAAGCATCCCCTACCTCAAATTATTCCCAAATTAGAAGAGAAGACTTTATTCAAAGGGAATCGCCTTTTTTTTTTCCTTTCTATTTAGAAGAGTCATTCTGACAGTGTAATTTTTAGGTCACTGTCTTTACATAGCTTTCCAAGAAATTCTGAAATAATCCCATTTTAAATTTCCTGAGTGTGTCTGTATGCCCATTGAATTTAGTCATTTCATGCTGCCCCTAATATTTGACTAATTGTGCTTGAATTGTATCAATACTCAATGCTAACGATAAAGTCATATGTATAGCATGATCTCACAGTGGCTTTGCTCAGGTTAGGCCTTATCGCCCAATTTGTTCCTATTTAAATTCCTAAGCGTTAAGTTTTACCACAGTAAGAAAACTGAAAGTAACACCTCAAATTCACACATCTGCATAAATCAGTTTGTTGTATAAATTTGTATTGAGCTTTAAGAGTTGAATTTCTTAGTCAAATGATTTAAAATGCTGCATTTTTTGTTGTTTTTTGTTTGGATGTGATTGTTTTGAGGGCATTTGATTGGGAATTCTATTCGTAATGTTCTATGGCCTATAGATAGGCTTGATTTCTAATACGTTTTTTAAAACTATTTTTGTGTATTTTAAATGTGGTACATTTTACTCACTACATGAGCAGTTGTAATGAACAACATCCCTTGGCCAAAATGCTTATTTAGGTACTCCTCACATGTCTGGGTCTGTCACAAAGTTGTACTTAACCCAGGCTCGATTTGTATCTTCTCTTTAGATCATGTTCTGTTCTGACCCTTGTTTAGATCACAGTCTTCTGATGAGATAACTTGGTTTGACATTTTCTATAATAGAGCCAATCATTTCTGTGCTTTGAATAAAAGACTAAACTGCATCTCCAATGAGGTGAAGGGTGTTTAGACATGGTTACATTGATCATCTACTTAGAGCCAAAGTTAGAATTTAATATTTGACATGAGTCACACTGACTTTCTGTTTTTATTCATATCATAAAATAAGAATCATTTATGAACAAACCATGGAGGCTCTGTCTTAACCAGGAGTCAGCTACAGGCAAAATGGAAGCTGAGGTGACAGTGTGAAAGTCAAGACTGGATTGAAGGCGCTAGGGAGGAATCTGGGGCCTTACAAGAACCAGCAGAAGAAACGTTGGGAGAGATTGTGCTGAGATTGTGCTAAGATGTGCTGGAGAATTTGTTTTAATATTTATACTATATTACGTAAACATTGATTTCAAAAGTTTAGTGTATCAAAATAAAGCCTATGTACATGGTGTAAAAACAGTAACTACTAAAAATAAGCAGCAGAAAGATGTGAATGCTTTAAATCAATTCTCAAACTCAATTCTAAAGCAGTTTTTAAATATTCACATAACATAAGCCAATTCTTGCTGATATTAATTTAACATGTCTGGAAAACCTCTCAAAAATCCATTATAGTCCTAGTGTTGGGAAATTTTTCTTAATCACAAATTTAAATTTCTCACGTTGCAATTGGAGCTTGGTTCTTTTCTTTTTATTGGAGATGGGGTCATGTCACCATCCTCTGAGACAAAAGCAGGGAACCTGTGGTCCCTAGTCAAGATCTGGAAGAGAGTATTCATTCACTAACATCCTAACAGGCTTCATTTCATCTGCCTCCCCTCCCATGCACACCCCCCGATTTCCCCAGGCCCTTTCCCAGGCTGATAGTGCTCTAGTTGCTGACACTGCTCCAAAAATCATTTTATACACATTAACAATTAAGCTATTCTGATCAGAATAGAGCCTATGAATTTGAACAGTTAGAGAGCTGTAAAAAGCAGGCAGTTTATCCGGATTTTAAAGAAGAACACTGTAGCTAATGCCTAGGGTATGGCTTCTATCCCTACCTCTGTCTCTATCCTTTTGATGTCTCACCCTTCTGTTTATATCTCTTCCTTCCCTTTGATCTTTAGTTGACTCTAATCTAAAAATAAGATGTATTTGTAGCATTTGTTGTGCATCTCAAAGTTTTGTCTATTCTGTTTTTTGTCAAAGTAAAAGTATTTCATCTTCAAGTGATGGGAAAAATAATATCAAATATATATTTGCAAGTATAGGGGGAGAAATAAGTCCCCTGCTTGAGATTTTCCTAGTATAGGAACTTGGAAAATGTTTTCCACCGTTGCTCTATGAGCTTTCCCAATGCAGTTCCAAGCCATTAAGTGCCCACCATGAACAAAGTCCTGCTTTTGACTTCCTCCTTAGCAAGCTTAATATTCTCTACTTCAATGTTTTGTTTTTATTTCCCCCCCCAACCTATTTTCTTTTTCTGATTGCCTTTAGATTAATCTCTAAATCCCTTCCAAATTCTTCACGTCTTTCTTTAATTGTATAGTCCAGATCAGGAAAATGCATGTTTCATGTTTCTAATCATAAGTGTGTAAAGGTGACCTCACATCTTTTTTTTTTTTTTTTTTTTTTTTTTTTGACAGGGTCTTGCTCTGTTGCCTCGGCGGGAGTGCAGTGGTGCAGTCATGGCTTACTGCAGCCTTGACCTCTCAGGCTGAAGTCCTCCCTCCTCAGCCTGCCGAATAGCTAGGACCACAGGCACATGCTACCACCACACTTGGAAATTTTTTTACATATTTTTGTAGAGACAGAGTATCACTATGTTGCTGAGGCTAGTCTTGAACTCCTGGGCTCAAGCAGTCCTCCCACCTTAGCCTCCCAATATGCTGGAATTACAGGCATGAGCCACTGTGCCCAACCATCTATTTCTTTTGATGTAACTAAGTGACACATTTCTTGCGTACTTTTGAACCAACAGTGGTAAATACATATCTTAGTGCTCACCCTGTTATGGGTAAAAAACTTGGTAAGATTTTGAATAACTAATTTTTGTGCCTTAATTTTCTCTATATAAAATGAAGAAATTGTATTAGATTCCTTAAAGCATTTCAATTCTGAAATTCTACAATTTCTGAGATGGCGATAAGATTTTAGCTATATTAAAAGAACAAATACTGACATGGTGAAGTTTTCCCTGAATATATTTTAATTTTATCAGGAAGTATATATAGTATATCATCTTTGTAAAACAAAAAAATCTTTACATATTTATGTGTGTGTGTGTGCATGTGTGTACACACACACTTGCCACCTGGGACAAATGTTTTACTAAATGAGAGAATTAATGAATTTATAGATGCTGTTTTCAAACTTCCTGAGTTGATTGGAAGAAGTGTTAACTATACCTTAGAAAGAAAATGTAATTTTGCTACAATAACGCTTAATGTAATTTGGACTTTTAAATACTTTGTTCTTGGCTCGGTGTAATGATTCACACCTGTTATCCCAGCACTTTGAGAGGCCATGTGCTTCAGCCCAGGAGTTCGAGACCAGCCTGTAACATAGTAAGACCCTGTCTCTACAAAAATAAAAATAAAAAATTAGTCAGGCATGGTGGTGTACACCTATAGACCCAGCTACTTGGGAAGCTGAGGTGGGAGGATCACTTGAGCCTAAGAGGTTGAGACTGCAGTGAGCCATAATCACACTGCACTCCAGCCTGGACGACAGAGGGAGACCCTGGCTCAATCAGTAAACAAATAAAATGTTGTCCTTCCAGTCTAATTGCATTGAAAACTATAACTATTACACAGGCATATCACCCACAGTTCAGAGTATGATATTCTACCATTAGATTAATTTTTTTTCTTTTTGGTTCATCAGTGCCTCTCTCAATCTTGTAGTTACCTGATTCACTCTAAAGTACCAAGGACATTCATCTCTATTAGCACTAGCCTCCTGGGGTGTAACACGACTCTTCACAAAAAGTCCAGTAACCATTTCCTTAGTTCAATAACTAATATATCTGTGAGAAATTGAAAGCTGCGCTCCTCTTGAAGAAAGCAACTGTGTTTATTTCAGCAACATGGAAAGTCCAGGAAAAACCAGTATGACTCTCCAAAGGCAATGCTTATAAAGGAGAGGGAGTCTTTTATGTTGTTTACTAATAGATTTTATTGCAAGATGTAATATATGCAATAAGATAAAAAGTATAATACCATGTACCTTGCATTTAGAGTGAAATGTGAAAACAATATTAAATCTATGTAAAACACCCTTCATATTCTTTAATTACATCCCATATCTTCCCCCCAGAGATTACTAGTTTATCATTTTGAGCATTTCTTTATATTTTTACTAGATATGTATCTATTCTTAAAAATTGTACTAATACTTGGCATGTTTTTGACTTTTATATAAATGACACAATGTTGTGCTTTTCTTCTGTAACTTGCTTTTTTTACTCCTAAGTTTGTGGAGTTCAGTTATGTAAGTACTTGGTGAGGCTCTGTTTACTGGTCTGTATTGTACCGTAAGTATATCATCATGCATTGATCCGTTTTTCTGCTAATAGACATTATGTTTGTCTCCAGTCTTGCTTTTACAAACAATGGTCTGTAAGCAGTGTATCTACTGTGTGTGCAAGGGTTTCCTTGGGTATCTACATAGGGGTGAAGTGTTACATTTGTATGAGTTTGTTTCTTTTTGCCTTATCCCATAGTCATAAAAGCAGTCTCAAGTTCTTCTAAAGATTTTAAAGTTTTGCTTTTCACATTTAAAATTTTTTAGCCACTTGTTATATGGGGAAGAAATCAATTTCTGGTGTTTTCCCCCATAATGCATAACCAATTGTTCCAGCAGCATTTATTTTATAGTCTCTCCAGGATAGGTACTGTTAAGCTAACCATAAATCATTTTTCTAGGTTAGTCCTGAAAAAAATGAAACCTTTTCTCTCCTTTAAGGAAAAGAATTATCTCTTTAAAAAATTGTCTATATTTTTCTTCCTCCTCTAGCCTCAGTCTCTCTGCTTTTACCTTAATGGAATCTGCTTTATTAACGGAAAAGATATATGACTTAGAAGAAGTAGTATCTCAGGACAGTGTGACTCCCTATATCCTAAACCAGGGGTCAGCAAACTTTTTCTGTATCAGGCTAGATAATAAATATTTCAGGCTTTGCTGGCCAAGAGGCAAAATCAAGGATATTATGTATAATATCTATACATGTAAAATAGGTGTTATAGATGTAAAATGCATATTATATATAAGAAAGAACAAATATCCACAAAATTTTTTTTGAAAAAATTAAAAATATAGTAATTGAGTAAAATTTTTGATAATGCAGGTCTACTAACGTGTAGAATGGAGCTATTTCTGGTTCTCTAATTTGTCTCCTCCCTACCTGATGAGGTAAATATCGTTAATATTTATTTTCATTCATAAGGAAAATGAAGTTCACACAGTTACCCTGCAGGTAAACGTTGGAGCCATCGTTTGAGCCTCGCTCCGGAGCTTGTGCTCTGGATCTTGATACAATTTTCAGAAGATAATTAATATTGTCTTATTTTAATGATGAATAAATTGAAGCTCTAAGAGGTTAATTCAATTGGACAAGGTAATACAGATTGCTGTAGGACCGAGGTGGGAGAATTGCTTGAGCTCAGAGTTCAAAAGCAGCCCTGGCAACATAGTGAGACCCTGTCTCTACAAAAAATAAAATTAAAAGGAGCAGGTTATTTCATCTGCATTCAAAAGTCCTCACTCAAACTCTTCATTTGAAATTGTCAGGAGACAATATAGTGTTTAAGAGCCCAGGCTTTGTAATCTGATCAACCAGAGCTCAAAAGCTAGCTTCTCTACTAGAATCATAAAGAAATTGTCCTCACTTAGTCCCAGTTTTCTCGTCTCAGCACAGGGATAACTACTGCACCTCCTTCATGAGCCTTTTTGGGATTAACTGAGGGAAAGAATGCCAAGTACTTAATATGGTGCCTTGTAAACTAAAAGCGTGCAATAGATAGTAGGTGCTATTTATTATTATGGACAGTAGTGGCTCAGCAACACTTGTAGCAGCAATATCATGAGAGACCATTTTTTTTCTTACAACTGTGAATATAATTACTTTGGACCTAATTTGCATGTATTATACCTAAATAGTTGACCAGCAGTCTTGTCAGCAATTTTCATTTGTTTTTACTAAGTGAGGGATATTACCTTTTAAAAAATGGTCCTCTCAATATAGATTTTTTTATCTTTTGTGCCAGATATGTATTTCCTTTCATTTATATATAATTCATTATTATCTGGGTCTAAAGGCATCTATGGCAGTAAAATGATATGAATCTTGACCATAACTTTTATTCTGTGAGACTGACTCATAAAATCATGTACTCTTTGCACCTCATTGCAGAGATTTCTTTTAAAACTGCACTTGGTGTTCGTATGTTAGCATATCTTTAATGAGATTTACCTAATTTGGCTCAAATAAAACAAGGACCTGGTTACTCAATTTGTTGTGTACATCTGATAAGTTCGACGAGAGCCACTGTTGGAATTTTCTTTGTTTTCTGAAGGCTGATACAGTTGAAGAACAACATGGGGGTTTAAAAGTCCTAACAGCATAATTTGAAGGAGTGTCAACAAGCCCTATATTTATTGTAATTGTACTTGGGCAATATCTCATTTCCACTTGAGCTTCAGAGCTATCAATAGTTCTAATCTGTTTACTTTGTACACTTACTAGATTAATTTCAGTAGAACAAGCCAAATGGTATTATTGTAGGGGTTGGCTAAACGTAACACAAACATGATAATTAAAATGATTACTTTTTAATTTCTCCCCTTTTCAGTTTTATGAGCTGAATTTACTGTTATAAGCCTTTAAGAAGCTGATTTAAGAATCACTGGACGTTTCTGTCAATGCATTTCATTGTTGACATTGGATTTAGTGTTGTTCAGTGTTGTTGGGAGTTTCCTTCAGAAAGGAAACACCTGGGTCCTGCTTCCATGTGATATCTACTTGGTGAAAAGTGTATTGTTTCCATCATACTTGCATCATTGTGGAGTAATCACGTGTTTCCATTTACCTATCCAAATTGATGCTGGTAACGCACATTCTCACATACACATACACATATACACATCCCTGGTAGAGAAATTATTTCCTCTTGCATCAGTAAAAGTGATGTGTGTTTATTTCAATATGCCCTCCAGCAACCTTTTAGTGCCTCAGCACTACCCAAGACAGTAATTGTGCTCAGCAGCTCCCTCATCCAGGCAGTTTCTTATTTCTAGATGTCTGACTACACCTGGGAAAGTACTGTTTTTGTTAACATACCAGAAGAGGGCCACTGGGAAGAAAGGAAGTGAAAAATGGTTACTGCCAAAGGTATTATCCTTTCATCCTAAAAAGGTTGCTTAAGCCCCTCTTGGTTCTCCCATTATGTTCCTTCATGGTTTGCCAATTAACTTATCCCGGTTCTCTGGGGTCATTGATCTAGACAGCACTCCTTTTGGTTTCCCCTCCCACTGATTCCCAGCAAGGTTGTTATAAATGCACTGTGCTTTCTTTTTGATTGTCCCTTAGTGGCTGGGTTGCTTTGTAAAGAATTCGATGCACAGATTGCAGCAACCTTTTTACAAAGTGGGGACAAAAGCAAAAATAGAAGGGAAAAAGGATACTCCAATGGACTAAAATGACAGCAAACTTTCGCTGTAAACTTTTTAATTAAAGAACCTGGAGTTGCTTTTGAGAAATTTAAAACAGAGCACAAATAAGAGATGGGAATATTTTATTTCTTCTGTGTACCTCAGGATTTTCCACTTTATACTTGGCTTTGAATAACTCTCTATATAGTTTACATTCAAAATATCAAGTAATTTTACCTAGCCTTTAGTAAAGAAAAGTCCAACTGGCAATTGCAGAAACTTGTCACCTTCAAGTTTATCCAGTGTTCCCAATACATTTTGAAATAGTGAGTGTTTCTAAGAACTCAATTCTGAGCCCTGGTTTTTTCTTTACATCTTGCACTCCAAGACAGTTAGTTCATTTGCTCTTACAGATTCAACTTTTGCCTCCATGTTAGATCAATCTAGTTTATATCCCAAACGCCAACACTACACTCATGCTCAAATCCCTATTATTAATTGCCTGCTAGACATTTCTTTAAGATACCCCGCTGTCAACTCAAAGTCAAGTTATGCACAGTGGAACTCCTCTCTTCCTCCCTCTTCTACTCTGAAAGTCTGTCCCTCCACATTGCGTGCTCTATCTCACTCTCTCAGTGGGTTGCTCTCTCTCTCTGTCTCCTTCCTACTTCCTGTTGCCCTCTTGACTTCTCTCTTCTTCTCCCTTTCCCTCTCTCCCTCTCCATCTCTTTCTCACACCCATTCCACTAACCAACAAGAATGCAGAGTCATCATTTGATTTTCTCTCTCCATGGCTTCTTACATCTCTGAACTAGGCAAGTCTTCTGTATTCTTTCAAGTCTCACTCATGCCTTCATCCTCTACAGTACTATGGTTAATCATCCAGGTTATGTAAATGTTTATTGAATCAATGCTTATCAGTTGTCTACACTATGCTGGGCACTGTAATGGGCACAATGAGGATTCAATGCTGGCAAATAAACACTCTTTTCCCTGCCATGGCAATCGTCATTGTTATTGCCCCTGAATTATTACAACACTCTCTAATTGGTATTTTGGAAGCTGGTGTCTCTCCCTCTCCAAACCATCAGGCCACAAATCAGCCTCCCCAAAATACAGCTTTGGGGTATGATACATTTCTAAATATCGTGTACTTAATTATCAGTAATTCTGCTGTATGTATTATGATCTAAAGCCTTTAGGACTCTTTATGTAGAACATCATAAAGAGCTGCACTTCTAGGCCACTGACTGCATTTTGAATTATGACTACTGTCTTATGAATGAAGTACCATGTCATCTTCATCTGCCAGCCTCATTTCCTTCAAATACTGCAGGAAGCCACCTCCCTTGAGGATGAGGGGCAAGGGCCTGTAGTATTGTACTGCCCAAAGCAAGACTCTCTGGGGGAAGATCAGAGTTCCCAGGCTAACAAGGTCCACGCCATCTGAACAAGTTAGCACCATTTAGTGCCAAAGCCACTGTCTATGCTTGTAATGCCAGCTGTGCACCTCAAAAATGCATGTGGAGATTTGTAGATAGATCAATGCAGGTTGACTGCACTCTGCTCTTCAAATATCAGGGAAAGCTCCTGAGGAAGTGACATCCATTTCTTTGTTTCAAATGGTTCCTCTTTTTTGTTATCACAGAAGCAATGCACGCATATTGTAAATTGAATTCCAACGGGACAAAAGTATATAAAGTAGAAATTGGAAGTCCCTCATGTGCTTCCCACCCTCACAGATTCTAAGGACAGTAGGAGTTGATAGATGGGAGAAGAACATGCTGGACTGAGATTTTCACTAACGTTTTCAGCCTCCTTTGTCATGTCAACATCTCTTTTCCCCAACACCTCCTGTAACAAAGTAGAAATGAAAAGTCAATGTAGGTGACACATTTTATCCCAAATCCCTGCTCTCAGTAGCATTCCCAGAAGTAGGAGAAGAGGAAGAAGTCAAGGAGGGCACCTAGAACCTTCAGTGACTGAGGCACAACACTCCCCCACACCCAGGATGACAGATTAAGCTCATTATACATACAGACCTCGCAAGTCTATACTATAATACCAGCACAGATGCTCTTCGACCACTAGGTGGTTCTGTAACCTATCTGATGTCATTCCCACTTGCCGACCGAAGTAAAGAACAGAAAATTTTAGGACAGAGTTCCTGTTGTCACAACTTCCTCATTTGTTTATATCTTCATTTTCACCTGCTTTTCCATGTCCAGATAGAATTTGATCACAAAGTTGATATGCACAGTCTCACCAAAACTGTCCGTGTGTTACTTACCGGGGCAGAGGGCCATTTTCCTCTATAGGCCAGGCTCAGGCTGTGGGGCTTGCAGGCTATTTTCTAACTCTGGAGACAAGTGAAATTCATCCACTCTGTCCTGGTTGCAACAGGAACAGAAATCTCTTTCTCATGATTCATTGATGATGCCGCATCTACTGCATTTATTCATTCAATACACACTCATTGGTGCCTATTATTTTATATTTAGTGAACTTGTTAGGTCCAGAGGATAAAGAGAGTGGATTGTTTAGTCCTTGGGAGCTTAACAGTCATATGAGAGCACAAACAAGCATCAAGAACACTTGATATTTTCCACGCAACATCCATTTCTCTTCTCCTGGATCTCAATTTTCTTCTGGAAAGCACCCCTATCCCTCTCTCCCTCCCTCAGTACTTGGGTTTCAGGTGTCTGACTCTGCCTCTGACTTCCTGGCAAGGCACGGATTCCACCTAGGCCTAAGCGTTGCATCCTTTGCTTCCACTAATTGCTTCAGGGATAAGAATGTGGTCCGACCCAGTGAAATGCGACCTGGGGAATTTTGCTGAAACTTGAGTATCAAGTGACCTGGGAGTATGTAGGCTTGAATCTGTTGGTAGCTGCCTTGCCATGACATGAAGTCTAAGAATGACACTAGTGTGAAGAAAGGCAGTTAAGAGAAGAAAAGAGACTGGCCTTAGTGATGCAATATGAGTCTTTAAATCAAAATATGCCCAAAGCTAGATCTCCTTCTGAAGTGTCAGTAGATTTCCATTTTGCTTGATCTTATTTGAACCAGATTTTCTGTCACTTTCACCAGATATAATGTTATTATACAATAACATATATAACATATGTAATATATATATTATACCATATATTAATATATAATATATACTAATAAATACAGGGATTATTACAATGAAATGTGATAAGTGGGTGATATGCTAGAAGTTAGTGCCAGCTGTTACTGCAATAAGTAGGAGAAATATCTAACCCACAGGGAGGGATGGCTTCCATAGAAAGTTCATTTATTTAAGAGCTAAATCTTGAACACTGTATTAGTTTATTTGGATCACAATAACGATGTCATACAGACTTTGACTTAAACAATGGAAATTCATTTCTTGTTGTTATTTTCTCAGAGTTCTGGAGGCTCAAAGTCTGAGCTCAGGTGTCAGCAGGGTTGATTTCTTCTGATCAGCGTGGGAGTTTTGACCTGCTTCCCTTCCGACCCGGGCCAGTTCACCCCTCCTTAGGCGATCTGATGGCCCCCCCACTCCTGGGAGGTCACCAAATTGATGCCGAACTTAGTGCAGACACCCAGTCAACATAGCGTGCTACAGCCCAGAACTCCTAGACTCAAGCGATCCTCCTGCCTCAGCCTCCCTAGTGCTTGGGACTACAGGCAATCACCACTGCCCCCAAAAAGTTGGCTTCTTTTGAGGCCTCTCTGCTTGGCTTTCGGGTGGCCATCTTCTCCCTGTGTCTTAACATGGTCTCCCCTCTGTATCTGGGTCCAAATTCCTTATTCTTGTAAGGATACCAGTTACACTGGATTAGAGCCCATCCTAATGACCTTATTTTAACTGAATTCCTTGTATGTTGACCTTACCTCCCAAATACAGTATATTCTGAGGTCCTGGGGATTAGGACTACAACATATGAATTTGGGGGGAGGTAGGACAATTCAGCCTATAACAAATACCTAATTTGGGTACAAAGATAAATAAAAGTGGATCGTTAATCTCAATGAGCTTACAATCTACATAAGACTGGCACAATAACCATAATACATAGCTAAAGAAATGAAAACATACACATTTATTAACAATATACACATTCTAGAATCTTTTGGATTTATCATTTAGGATAAGCCAACATGTCCATGAGACCACTACTATTGAAATGGTATGTTAATGGAAGCAGTATAAATTATTGAGCTTTAAAGAAAAGGTCCCTTCCAGGAAAAGTGGTATTTGAGAAGCCCTTTGAACAATGTGTACAATTTTAGTAGACAAACGGCCAAATTAGATGTGGGGGAGACCTTGGCGATGTGATACTTTCACCCAAATCACCAACACAGGCTAAATAGGTCATTGTTTATCATGTTGTTCCACCTCTTTTCCTGTTTCAGTGTATCATACCATTTAAAGATGTTCCTAAATGTGTTTTTAAAGCTAAATTTTTAAATAGCATTCTAGCTGTCTTGCTTTAACTAGTTCCTCATTGTTATTTCTATCACTATCAAACCATGTGAGATAGTTGAGATATTTTCCTACTTACAAGCTAAGAAGTAAATCTGCCAGTTTCATGGATGTTGACAGATGACATGAGGCTCTTGGGTAAGAGATAAAAGACAGCTACCCTAGCATTTTTTCCATCATTAAGAAGGCCAGATGATCACATTCAGTGGGTGTGTTACAGAAAAACAGCCTTATTTTAGGGAACCCAGATCTTAGGATAGTCAGTAAGCATGCCTGGTCTGTGCTCCAGAGGGAGACGCCATCTCTATCTTACAAGGCTGTTCACTACACAGATGTTCGTCAAAAGACAACCTGGAACAAAGGAGCAGTGAGTGCCTCGCTCACGTGATGTGCAGAAACCTAAGTGGCCCATGGAGAATTATCTTCTAGTAGTTATAAACAGCTTTGGCCAAATGAATTTCCTGCTGGTTTTGTCGCAAATAAATCTCGAGCTATCTATATATGAAAGGAATGTTTTTCCACGCCTTGGATTTAGACTCTGGGTTTTTCTTGCTTCCATTCTGTGGTTTTGACAAGGAGTTTAATTGCCCATTCTGCAGTTCTCTTCCTCTCCCTTATCAGCAAATATATAATGCTCTAACCCTTAAGCTCACCTCCTCATTACATCTTTCTTCAAATTTCTCTCAAATATAGTAATTGACTTTACCAGGGATCAGCAGACCTTGGTCAGTGGACCAAAGAATGGTATTTACGCTTTAAAAATGTTCTGAGAAAACAACAAAATAGGACATAGAGACTATATGTGGTCCCTGAAGCCTAAAATATCTACTATCTGACCTCACCTAGAAAGGATTTGCTGACCAAGTTTCAAACCTCTGGAAATGCTACAATAATTGAGAGCAATGTCCCCTTCCCCTCCCCCTATCCCTTACTGTTAAGTTTAAATCATGAAAGGTTTAGAGTCAGCTCTAAAGTAGCTATTGAGCCAGACAAAATTATTCTCTTCTTATAATACATCATTCACTGTTTTTTATTTTCTTCATAATAAATCTGGTTTTATTTTCCTCTTCTCCCTTGCATACTGTCTTACTGTCACCCGCCATCTGCATAAAATATAACTATCCACTATAACAACAAGCAGTATGTATTAGGAATTACTTGTTTCAGGCAAAGTCCTAAGCATTTTATGCATCCTCACAACATCTCTTTGAGGTAATTACTGGTATCTCCATTATACAGATAAAAAAAATGGGTTAGTTAATAACCTATCCAAGATCATGCCAATTCTGAGTGGCAAATCCACAGACACGTTTTCCCGGTTCTGTCCGTCGATAGTGTTTGCCTCCTTGGGAGCAGTGGTCTATTATAATGGAATCCTCCCGTCTTCACCACGAGAGAGGATGAGAAGCTGAAAAGAAACAGAAGGAAAGATAAGAAAGATTCTTTATTGACCATCCTCTATGTGCTAGGATTCCTGCTGAACACTTTGAAAAAAAATAAAAAGAAAAATGCTTTGTTTCATCTCTGACAACAAAGGTAAAAAGGCTTTCCATTTTTATACACAAAGAAAATGGAATTCAGGAAGTTCAAGAAACTTGCCCTAGTAGTGCTAGAATTTGAATGATTATTTGTTTGACTCAACATTAGCCTGTGACATTTCTGCCAAACCACTTGGAGGAGTGGCTGCCTAGGGACCAGTATGCACCTCCTTGTGCAGTATGTTGAGTAGCATAGATTGGGGTAAGCAAATGCTCATGTAAAGCACCCATGAGGGGCACATAACATGTTGGATGCTGGCAATACAGAGCATAGCAGGACCCACCTGCTTCCCTTCTACAAATTCCAACTCTTACTTAAGTGTATAACATTGTATGATTTGGCAGAGCAACTAGTGAGTATTTGTTGAATCTCATACACTGTACTTAAATCTAGCTTTCTTATATTTTCGTGTCTTTTGTTTGTTTTCTGACAATCAATAACTTACAGTTAATTAAAAACAGGATTTTCACTTGACTTAGGATGTAAGTACATGTCTTAGTGAAGTCAGTTTTCTTTAGAAAGCTTTTACAAGTTTTTTTTTTAGAAAAACTTTTAATAGCTATAAATCTGTATATACACATCATTCAGCCACATCATCAGGTAGATGCATATAAGTTCTGTCTCAAATAATTGACAAATATTATAATGTTCCTATATGCCAAGCACAATTCTAGATGCTGAGGAAACATCACTGAATGAGATTTTTTAAATGTACTTTAATCACTTCTGATATTCTTCCCCAAAATTTATAACCTTAGTCTAATCACGAGAAAATACCAGACAAACCAAAACTGAAGGTCATTTGATTAAATATCTGACTAGTATTCTTCAAAAGTGTCAAGGTCATGAAAAGCAGAAAGAGACAGAGGAAACTGTCACAAATTGGAGGAGATTAAAGAGCCATAATGACTAAATGCAATGTGAATCCTGAATTGGATCCTGAAACAGAAAAATTATGTTAATAGAAAAACTGGAGAAATCTAAATGAAATATATAGTTCATTTGATACTGTTGTGCCAATACTATGAAGATTAATTTCTTGGTTTTGATCAATGTACCATGATTTTATAAGATGTTAACATTAGGGAGGCTAGATGAAGAATATATGAGAATTATCTCTATTACCTTTGCAGCTTTTTTGTAAATCTGAAACTATTTCAGCTTAAACATGTTTCAGAAAATCCATGCCTTCATAGAGATTAAATTCTAGTGGGGGAAGTAAAACAAACAAAATAAAATGAGTCAATAATATGGCATAAGCAAGACTGGATAATTTTGAACATTCTCAGACTCTTTAAATCAAAAGATACTGAAAGTTCAAAATGGCTACCCAACAGTGGCAGTGAGAAAAGGCTGTGTATGTGACTGCACAACCTTCTGTTAAAATTCCAAAAGATTTAAAGGTCAGTATTTTCAGTCATTCACACACAAAACCTCTTTTATATTTTGTTCATCATGTTTTTTTTTTTTGCATTAAATTTGAGGGTTTTTTTAAATTATGTTAAAATATGATTTTGTGGCATCCACTTAAAATTTGGCTCACTGAAGACTTACCCTACTCACCACAGCCTTAGGTGTTATTATGTCTATTTTATAATTCAGGAAACTCAAGCGTAGACAGGTAAATAATATTGTCCAAGGTCACATAGTTATGAAGTGGTCAAACTGGAATCCAAAATCTATGTTCTTAAACATGATACTGTACCTTTTTTTAAAAAATACCGATAACTTTTAAAGACTATTGCAGTTTGGCAATAGATAGCAGAATGTGGTTACTTGGGTACATCTGCTGTCACTGCATTATCTGAATATGCAGCTTCTTACTACCACAACCTCCAGCAGACCTTCCTGACTCATTGCTAACTAACTAACTAACCTTCATGGTAAAGCAGGTCATCAGACACATGGGTTTTTTGCTGGAGCCTCAGTTAGTAAACCAGTTCCATTACTCCAAAGCTCTTCCGTGAAATAAAGGGCCTGGACTTTGTATGACCTATTTTTCTCCTTCTTTCTTTTTTGTTGGCAGCTCGATTGTCTACCAATCAGATAGGCAAAGTAACCAAGTGTAAGTGGCAAATATGGTGCATTACTATATTTATTGTGAACTCCAAACTGGTCCTAGAGAAAGGTTTTGGTCCAATAATTGGATTGACTTGTATATGGTCAGGCATCAAGAATAGCAACAATGCATATCACTGAAAGGGTTGTAGTTTTAAAAACAGGAGGAAAAGCCAATACTTTTGTTTAGGTAGAATAAAAAATAGATAAACCTCCCAGGATATTTATTAGGGAATTTTTGCTATAACCAATTTCCAAGTGGCTCCTACATAGTTCATGGTTAGCGTGACACATGTGGTCAAAATATACACAGGCACACTTGTGAAGATCCTCAACTCAACCCTTTCACTGCCCAAACTTCCACAATTTCTTTCCCACCAGCTGGCTGATTTCTAAGAGCCTTAAAATAGAGTACAAAGCCTTTCCATCTGCAATAGGAGTTAAATCTAGAATGTTAGTGTCCTTGAAAAAAGAGAGCACATGATTCTAATTCACCTCAACTTCTAAATGGAAGCTATTAGATCTTTTACAAAGAGAAGAAGAGAAATGGGGAAAGTGAGCTTTATAGAGTTCAAAAGGCAAAAAAGATGCTGACTTCCTTCAAAACATTGTCCATGATGGTTCTTACAAAGGTGCTATTTCCTGCCTAGAGCATTTGTGTGGGAACCCATCAGTGAAGGTTTGCTTAAGGTTCTAGCAGCATATTCTTTCCTGGAATATTGCAATAATGTGCAAAATAAGCACATGATTATTTGCAAGGGTTAGAGGTCCGGAAGCCATGTAGAATTACTCAAGAACCGTAAAGAAACCTCAGATTACAATATTTCTTTTGCAATAGTGAATCCAGAAGAATCCAATTTAAGATCTTGCCAACCAGAGCCTATTACAGTTTGGGGATAAGGACAGAGAAAAGTAAGTTTCCTTAGTCAGAGTTACTGTGAATCTTTTCACTTCTAATTATATCACCTTTAATGATAGCTTCTTTTTACCACTGAAGGAGATTAAATTTTCCATGACTTATAAAGTCCTGCATGGACTGGCTGCAGCCGGCCTCTCCAGCTTCAGCTCCTGTGACTTCCCAGCCCCTCACTGGTTACTCTTAGTTCCTCAAACACCCAGTTTCTTTCCTCTACTTGGATCAATCTCCCTGTTTTTGCCCTGGGCCACCCCTACCCATCTTTCAGATAGTAGCTGTCAAATCTCACTTCCTCAGGGAAGCATTCTCTGACCTCTGGGGCTACTCTAGGTCTCCTGACCATGTATGGTCATGCTACCCCGCCCTTTTCAACATGCTTAGTGCAACCACACTGAAATAATTATTTGTCCAATCATGCATAATCACTTGCTTAAGGCTTAACTTCATCACCCAGTCTCAGTAGAACAGAGACCTCATCTATCTTGCTGCTGACTACCCACAAAGACCCAGAACCATGCCTAGCACAGAGTGGATGCTCAATAAATATTTATTATATGTATAAATCAATTAAAGATAGTTTTTTAGACCTAGAAAAGCCCTAGGATAACCTAGTTCAATCCCCTAATTTATAGGAGAAACTAATGTCTAAGTAGGTTCACTGCCTTGCCCAAAGCCCTACCCAAGAGCAAAATTAGAGATAGAATCTAAATCTCTTCTCTTCCAGTACACTTTTCTTTCCTGTCCTGATGGAAACCGCCTAGTCTAGTGATTCATCACACTAGAAGAGAAAGCAATTTCTGGCAAGTTATTCAGGACTTTAATGAAGTTGCAGGCTTGTTTTATTTAATACTCAGTTTGTTTAAAATGAGTCCCATAGTCTATGTTTGTTCCACCATTCCCCATTGCTGGATCAAATGTTAATTATCAAGAAGAAGAGATAATGTGGCAGTTTGGCAAGTCTTTGCTGAACTAGCAAATGTTTAATAGGATCACAGATGGAAGCATTTGCATGCGGGAGGGATTTTTTTTCCCCAAGGTTTTGTTCTAATTAAAAGTTATCAGTTCAAACCAGGTTACCAGTTACAGCAAATAGAAGTTTGTGCATTCTAGAGCCTGAGCGATGCTACCATTTCTTCACCATATTCATCTCTTGCCTTTCCCACACTTGACAAGCTGAGAAATATTTAATAGCCACTAGGTTCATGAATAAAACAGAATAGTTACAAAGCTCTTTCATGATTGCCCCTGTGCATTGGACAAGCAGTGAGTTTTAAGGGACCAGCAAGAAGGAACATTGCTTGTATTTCTTTTTCAGTCTGTGGTAATAGCTCATTTCAGGTAACCATTAACTGAATGTCTTCCCTATGCCAGCATGGTGTTCGGTGCTGGGGATGTGAAGACAAATAGGGCTCCAGAAAAGTAGGAGAGAGAGGCATAAAATTATTTAATTTCTGTAGAAAGTGCTAAATGCAGGGATAGAGGTATAAAGATGATGCTTGGGAGGCTGGATTGAAAGGGCAATGGAGATTCCTTCTTCTCAAATGAGACCATGAGTGGAAAATAATTTCTAAGGCAAGTTTGGAATAAGAAGAGAGGCATGGAGTGGTATGTGTAAAAAGAACACAGGCTGAGCTGCCTCAGAAGAGAGTACACTGGCAAAATAAAAAGAATAACAACAACAAACAAAGCTATTATGAACTGTCAAATCTCTGTCATTATTTTCAACATATGTTAAATCAGCGCTTCCAAAACTTAATTTACATTTCATCTTTACAATTCTTATTGTAATTGCATGCCACCATTTCTTTTATTTATTTACTTAATATTCTTCTATAAATCCATCCATTTTAGCCTCCCCTAAGGGAAGATTATCAATTAAATCAGTGGTTTTATCTACTAGTTATATTTTTCTAATACTTATTAAGATAAATAAATAACTATTAAAATGTGCCAACTGGAACCATCTTAAATCCAGCTTTTAGCCAAAATGAGGGTCGCGTGCCCCTGGCTGGATTTAAGTGAGAGTTGTGTGCCCCTGGTACTAGAGTAAAGAAGAGACTGGCTACTTCATAATATGTTATGCCAGCTCAGCAGATTGATTTAATTAGGAAGGGTGATGTGGAGTCCAGCACAGCGCTGACTTTAATGCATGATCCCCACCATCAAGGTGCTGAATGATGGCTTAGATTAGTTTCCCTGTTCATAAATCAGTAATAATACTGACAATGACAGGAATAAGAGCTATCATATGATGAGTGCTTGATGTGTGGCAGGCACTGCACTTGGCACTTTACATTCATTTGCTCATGTATTCCTCACAGCACTTTATAAATTCTATTGTGATATCCATTTTAACAGACTCACAGAGATTAGATGTCTTATCAGAGTTCTAGCTTTTTGGTTAGGAGAAAATATCACAAGAAAGCTGCTTCACGTAATTGAAAGAGAACTTTTCCCAGACTTAGAAGGCCAGGGCTTTGATGCCAATTCAGTAATTCACTATGGACTGCAGAAGAGTCTCTTAAACTCTCCAAGCTACAGGTTCCCTTCTGTGAGGCGTTTACACTCAATGGTCTTTTAGATTATTTGTAAACTGGAGACTCTTCGTCTATTTCCTTATCTGTAAAGAGGAGCTGGTAATAACAACCTCACAGGATTATTGTGAAGATTAAATGTGGGTAAAGTGCCTAGCCCTATAATTGACATCTAGTAGAATGCAATAAGTGGGATTATAAATAAAAATAAGATTAATCATAATCATCTTGATAATGACTTTGACAATTTCACAATGGATAATTTATCCCCAAATAAATATGAGTGAATTAATTATATTACCATATAGAAAGGAGTGTGCTAGCTGACTATCTTTTTAAGTAGGTCAGTTCAGTTTGATTTCTATATGCTTCCATATCTTTAAATCAGAGGCTGAGTACATACCCTTCACTGGTGTGGTAGTTAGCCTCCAAGATTATCCCCATGATTCTAAATGCCCTTGGAAGTCTCCTTCTACATTAAAAAGGGCTGACCTGTATAACCACTAAGATATTATGAAAATTGTGTGACTTCTGAGGCTAGATCCTAAAAGACATTATGGCTTCTGCCTTACTCTCTCAGGGATTGCTCATGAGGATACTCAGGAAGCCCTGTAGAGAGGCCCACATGATGAGGGGCCATATGAGTGAGCCACCTTAGGTGTCGACCCTCCAGCTACAGTCAAGCTTTCAGATGACTGCAGCCCCAGCCAACATCTTGAATGCAATCTGCTGAAAGACCCTGCACCGGTACCACTCAGCTGAGCCACTCCCAAATTCCTGACCTACAAAAACTCTGAGATAGATGGTTGGGTTTTGTTAAGCCACTGAGTTTGGAGTAATTTGTTTTATAGCAAAATGAATTACTGCAAAGATTAAAGAAAATATTTTTTAATTGAAAGCATATAGTCTCAGTGGTACAATCTAATCCAGGCCACCAAGAAACTGTGAATGTTCAAAGGGAGGGCAGAAGGAAAGGCAGAAGAGACATGAAGGTCTCTGCAGCACATGAGGGTAAGCCCTTTGGCTAAGAAAATCTTCCTAGTGGCAGGAATCAACAGAAAATTTCAACAGGTTTTGCTCACCAAGTGTAGGGGCTCTTCAGAAGCAGCAGGGATGGCACCAAGGGAGATGCATCTGCAAACATATCAAATCTACCAAAAGTCTTTTCAGCAGTACCAAAGTTTAAGGCAATAGTTTGGAATGAGTCTTATTTGGAGAGCCAAAGCTTCATCTTACCAGCTATTTAGTCCTGATGATTTTTGAATAATAAAATTCGTTGGAATAATTTTCCACTTAGCAATGGTCATTCATGAATGGGCAGTGTTACCATTCATGTCCCTCTGTTAAAAACAGGCTCATTTTCTTGCTTTTATTTTTTTTATTTTCTTATTATACTTTAAGTTTTAGGGTACATGTGCACAATGTGCAGGTTTGTTACATATGTATACCTGTGCCATGTTGGTGTGCTGCACTCATTAACTCGTCATTTAGCATTAGGTATATCTCCTCATGCTATCCCTCCCCTCTTGCTTTTAAGAAAGCTCGTTGTATATTGTCAGCATAGATTTGGAACACTGTGAAACCTGGTTAATTTGGTAGCACTTTATATCGTGCCAACTTGTAATAATGCCTCTTAGGAAACTGGTTTGAGGATATTATGCAAAAGGTACTTTGAAGAAGGTGGGGAGGAAGAGATTACAACTTCCCTTTTGCAGTCAGCTCCTGTCTCTGATGTGTAACCCTAGTGTCTACTGTCTGGTTTGTCTTTTTCTACATTGTCCGTGTAAATACCATCCTGGGTCTTCTGATTTGAGAATCATTTTCTCCTACTGTGTTTTGGAGAAAATTGAGCATGTGTTATATCTAGTCCTGGTCAGTGTCATCTCCACCCACCACCTTAACTCCTTTGGTCACCCTTTTTGAGAACCATTTTGCCACCACCTTCTTCCTTCATTTTCCAAAGCCCCATGAACCCCAAGGCTAGTCAACTTTCTGTGTATGGGGATAATAGAAAAGTATTCACCTCAGCTTAGACATGTCTCATTTTCATCATTTAGGTTTCCCTTTAGGGAAAAGTGGCATTTAGGTTTGCCACTTTAAAGGGCTTCTAGGACCAGTCTTTCAAAAGTGGATCCTGTCTAGTTATTTGCCAGCAAAATACTCGGCAAATACCTTTCCTGCCATTCACTATAGCCTATAAATACATTTATTTACTAATCCTAGAGGCAGACTACATGAGTTCTAATCTCAACCTCACCATTTACTAGCTAAAGTGTCTTAGGCTAGTTAATTTTTTTTGCACTTTAGTTTTGCATCTGTGAAATGAGGAGCTCATTGTTGTGAGGTTGTTGTGAGGATTAAAGGAATTAATACATATAAAGCACTGAGAACAGTGCTTGGTGTATATTTAGTGCTATATAAATATTATAAATATTACTATTATTATTCTCCCTCTCCCGAGAACATAAAATCCTGGAAAACAGAGGTCTTGTCTCTCTTTTTAACGTTGTAACCCCAGCTCCAAGCATATGGCCTGGCCCATAAGAAGATGTTTCCTTGCCAGAAATTAACACGGAAAGCCAGACATTGCTATTCTCAATAATTTACAGCAACCCCATCATGGGAAATTTCTCCATGGCCATGTTTTCTTGGATTCTGCCTGTCATTACTTTGTTCAGGCCCATCTGTCTCCCAGGCTCTCCCTCTCTCCAGTTGCAGGTGCAGACCCACATTTCTTGTTGTTTACTCAGGCACAAAAATTATAGCTTTCAGCTCCCCCTTAGACTATGCTTCAGGTCTATCCTTGCATATCCAAATAAAGGATTTTTCTTTCTTTCTTTCTTTCTTTCTTTCTTTCTTTCTTTCTTTCTTTCTTTCTTTCTTTCTTTCCTTCTCTCTTTCTTTCTTTCTTTCCTTCTTTCTTTCTTTCTCTCTTTCTTTTTCTTTCTTTCCTCCTTTCTTTCTTTCCTTTCTTTCTTTCCTTTTTATTATCTAACTATCTATCTATCTAATCTTACATATATATGTATAACCATTAGCCATCAAAAATATATGAATATGGTTCATCCCCTAAGAGGAGGAGACAGGGTATTTTTAACAACATTTTTTCTTCTGATACTAAATTATTTATTTCTATTAAAAAAATATGTTACAGAAAATTACATCAAAAAACAGAAAATTAAAAATTACAGAAATATATATTAGATTATATACATAATCTACTAGAAAATGTGGAATATTAGAAATTTAAAAATATAAATTAAGTTTTCCCATAGATCCTCCATATAATATATATATATAAAATCACTGTCAACATTTCTGTATGTTTCCTCCATTTACTTCTAGTCTTTTCTTTATGGCTTTGGCGTGTGTGTGTGTGTGTGTGTGTGTGTGTGTGTGTGTGAGAGATAGCAGGGGTGTAACCAGTCATACTGTATCATGACCTTTTCATTCAAACTTGTGTTTTTAAAGTAAGTAAAATATTTATTTATATCCATCCCATAGATATAATTGTGCACCTACTGAATAGAATATCAGGCACCAGACAGAGGTTGACACCGTGAATAAGGACAAGGCCTTCAGATCCCAAAGTTCCTACCCATATACCACACAGCCTCCATGACTTCAGACTAAGGACTAGTGAAGAGTTCAAATCAGTACCTCCCAGGCAGGTTCATGTGTTAATTCCACATGGAGGCCTCCCATTACAATCACAGACCTATTTCTTCCAAATGCACTCTGGTTGCTGCAATACTGAAAGGAGATTTACCTGAAAAGTGTCTTCCTTCCTCCGTGTAATGACTGTGCAGACTAAAGAGAATGGATTTTACAGCTCAGGCTAATTATGTGGTATTAACACAGTGCTATCAGGGGAAAGTCTGCTGCCTGCTTGTGCTCAAAAATCCTCCCACAGCTCCAAACCTGTACACTGTGATGATTCTGACGTCCCAGCTTCACCCACACCATCCCCCAACTCAGAAACTCTCAAGAAGAGAGACTTTGCCTCCTTGGGTCACCATCCTCCGACTTCTTTTAGTTCCCTAATTATCCAACTCTTTCCCTCCTCCAAGCTTTTCTCTTGGCTTTTCTTCTATGCAGCTGCTTTCCCAGAACTATTCACTGAGATGCTATTCCACGGTCATGTTGAAGCTGAAATACCAGAGATCTCAGAGAAGCCTCCCCTGATCAACCTGTGCAAAGTAAATTTCTCTTATTATTCTTTCTCTTAGCACCTGGGTTTTTTATTTTGTCTTCCCATTATTGCACTTGTCCGATATTTGTTTGATTTCTTTTTTTTTTTTTTAACACCCATAGAACTAAGGATCCTTTGGGGGCATCCATTTTAATATTTTTAATATGTATAGACTTTTATTAGATATGTCTTTTCAAAATATAAATTGTTTTGTGTGCATGTATTTTTAATTTGTGCAAGTGGTACTTGGCTATAGACCTTATTCTGTTTTCTCCTTTTGTCACTTTGTTTGTAATAGATATATTTTTTCTTTATTTTGACTGCTACATAATAATCAATGGTGTGGATCTACCACATTTTCCTCACTCCTTCTCCCAGTGATGGGTACCTCTAGCTCCCTGCTACCACAGACAATATTTCTACAAACCTTACACATGCCCTTTTGTGAACCTGAGAGAAATCCACTGGTATGTAGACCCTGCAACAGCACTGGTAGGTTACCGGGTTTGTGGCTTATGTAGAGCTAATCTGACCAATTTGGGCCTAGTTCCTTGCAAAAAAGCTACAGTGGTGCACAGTCCCACCAGCAATACATGGAGAGTCCTGTATTTCCACGTTCCCTCCAACCTCTGGTGATATCCAGCTTCCTAATTTCTGCCAGTTTAATGGTTATAAAGTAATATTTAATTGTTTTAATTTGAACTTTTCTTGATCATCATGTTTTTGGGCAGCTCATTTCTGGGTTTGTTAACTTTTGGAGTTTCGTTTTCTGTAAATTTTCTATTCAGATCATGCACTCATTTGCAATCTTTTTCTTCTTGATTTACAGGAGTTTCTTGCATATTCTAAAAGATACTAGTCCTCTTTTTCTTCTTTGACATTACAAATACCTTGTCACATTCTGGCAGCCTTCTGTTAAATATGTTCATGGTATCAGTCACTGACAAAATTCAATCTAGGTGTAATAAAATGCATCACTATTTAAAACCTTACCAATTGTGCTTTTAGAGGTTGATTTACACTGTCTGTGTTCTATGTGTTGGCCTCATTTTTCCCTATTGTACATAGGCTTCTTCCCTGCAATGATGGAAGAGGGCTGCCAGCAGCTCCAAGATTAAAATGTCCTAGCTTTACAACCAAACCATCAAAAACTCTGGGTTTGAGTCCTATTGGCCTAGCTTGGGTCCCACGCCTACACTGGGCAGCCAAGCAGAGATAGCCCTTGAGGTCACCAGCACAGTGGCTTCAAACCCACGCAAAACACAGGGATGAAGAGATGGGAAAGGTGATATCTCAGAGGAGTATCAAGGCACTTTTTTGTTCAACAGTAGGAAAATGAATGCTGGGCCTGCAAAATCAAAAGATGTTCATTATAAAAAGGCACTGTCTTTCTTATTGCTCATCAGGTAAATTAGTATTGTCACATTCCCCAGATACTTTTTCTGGTCCCCATCCCCAGACTCAATTTAACATTTCTTAAACATTCTATAGTACCCCTGTACTCATCTGATAGTACTTGGGGATGTAATCCCCAAAATGGGTAATCCAGTCAGGAAGCAACCAAGGAGATCACCCAGACCAGTGGTTCCCAAACTAGGCTGAGCATTAGAATCACTCAATGAGCTTTAAAAATACAAACTCCTAGGCTTTGATGAAAACCTGCTGAAATAAAAATGCTACAGAGCGGAAACCTGGAAATTGTGTTTTAAAATATTATTTGTTGTCAGTCCACAGATGGAGAATAACAGTGAGAATCACAATCTCTTCATTTTACAGAAGAGAAAGCTTGAGCCTGAGGGATGATCCCCCCAAAATGTAGTGAACTCGGGGCACCTGGTCTATTCAGCTGTTGTTGCTTTATGTGTGTGTTTTCTTGCTGCTGGACATCAAGCTCTCTTTGAACCTTTTGGAAAAGAGGCCAGTGAATACAAATATAACTATCTCAGGATTTATCATTTGACAAAAAAGCTCAGGCTCTCATCTCTGTGCTTTATCTTACTCAGAAATCTTGGCAGATCTGCAACCATGGAAACACGGGTCCTACAGTCCACATCAACTCCAGCTCTAGCTGCCCTGGACTTCTAAAGAGCAGTCTCCTGATGCTCGAGGAAGTTGTAGAATGCTTCTCGGTGCTTTCTGTTTGGCATTGCAGGTGTTTAGGAGCTGAGCCTCAGGAGTCAGCCACTCCTGATTGAAATATTGGCTCTGTCACTTACCAGGTGTGTGACCCTAGGCGATGTGCATGTCCTCTATGTGGTGCTGCATGCACCTCAGGGGCTCTTTGTGAGGATAACATGGGATAGTGCATTTCAAGTGTAAGCCCAGAATCTCACACCAAGAAAGTGCTCACTAAACACTGGGAGGTTGGGTCTTATTTTTTTTTTTCTTTTTGAGACAGAGTCTCATTCTGTTGCCAGGCTGGAGTGCAGTGGTGTGATCTCAGCTCACTACAACCTCCGCCTCCTGGGTTCAAGCAATTCTCCTGCCTCAACCTCTCAAGTAGCTGGGACTACAGGTGCCCACCACCTCATCTGGCTAATTTTTATATTTTTAGTAGAGACAGGGTTTCACCATGTTGGCCAGGCTGGTCTTGAACTCCTGACTTCAAGTGATCCACCCGCTTCGGCCTCCCAAAGTGCTGGGATTATAGGCGTGAGCTTCCTTGCCCTGCCTGTTGAGTCTTGATGAGCGTTTTCTGTGTGCTAGTTCCTGTGCAGGGTGATGGGTTACGAAGGTGAGTAAAGTATGGTTTCTGCCCTCCATGAGCTCAGTCACAAGAGGTTGAAAGATGAACTGGTAATGACTGGAAAGTGGTGGCTTCCCCTGACCTGGCTCCCTAGCATGCAGAAGGTACAGGCATGACTGGAAGCCATAATCTCAACATGACCCCTCATGTATGCAACAGGGGCAGCTAGATGCTCTGGTCATGAGATAGATGCTGTGCCTCTGCAGCCAGCTCCGTGCCAACCCAGCCCACAAGCCCAGGTAGAAGAAGCCAGGCAGCAACAGAGAGGCTTTGCTTTTTTTCCTCTCCATAGATGCAGTTTGTCATCTTTTGTTGTAAAATACCCACTTCACTTTTCCCCCTTCAGAATTCCTCTCCCATGTTGCGTATTATTTTATGTGATAATCAGTCAGATGTGGCCACAAGAGGAGACACAGAAGAGGCTCAAAGAAAAAAATATATATTGTAAGTACAGGTCTTAGAGACAAGAGGCATGCCCTGCAGGGGCCACATGGGAAACACACTGTGGTCAGGAGGAATGGTCAGGAGGCAGAAGGCAGGAGCCAGGGAAAGGTTTAGGCCACTGCCTTTATTGGTGTTTCCATGGGAAAGGCAAGGCAGAGCAGAGTGAACAGTTTAGGTTTAGCCAGTTTGAATAACTTTGGTGAGCTTTGGGCTTTAGGGATGGTTCTGAGTTTCCTGACACTTGGCTCTGGAATGATTAAGGCAGAGAAATATTACCTCCTGTGGTATACAGGCCAGACAAAGGAGGCTTGGCTCTAGATTGGTTACTTTGCATATCAAAGACATGCATTCTTTCCCCAGCCAGAAAGGCTTAAGATGTCAAAACATCATAATATACAGACATTTAAAAACTATTTGCCATACACTCCAGAGCTTAGACTCTGCTTGGCAGCAAAATCTGATAGTCATTGCTCAATCCTTGCTGTCTTACTCTGTGCACCTTTTTGAGTTGAGATTGATGTTTACCCAGGGTATTAGGGAAGCATAGGACAAGAAGCCCTCCTACAACCTGGGGGCTTAGATAGGAACTGTTGAAAGTATTACAAGATGACAGGGAACAATTTGTACTTTATGGAGTCTCTCTTTTGACTCCCATAAAGTAAGAGTGTGGTGCATGGAAGTAAGTAATTTTGTTAATCAGTGCACCTCTCCAAGACAACATCCACATCTCATTACACCTTTTTTAGTTTCTATGTTCTTGTGGAATTTCTCACTGAGAGTGAAAATGGATAGATTAATTCCATTAACTACATTCTATGTATTTGGTGTGTGAATCTGTATGTTTTTGTGGTGAAAAAATACTTTGCACAAATTGGTGTGTCTTCCTTGGTATTTTCTTTTAACCCCTTCACCCTTCTCTAAATTTGCCTAAGGGGAGAGAGATTGAATGCTCCAGGGAGGACAAGACACAGAGTAAAAGATTTTGAACTGTAAAAACCATTGCCTTTGCATTTCAAGTCATAGGATTTGAGGGGGAGCCAGGCCTAGAGAAGGTAGAAGCAAATCTTCCTAGCCTCCTAGACTGGAAAGTTTGCTCAAATTAAGAGGAGGTAAGGAGGTGCAGGGAAGCGAGGAAGCTCTGACCCCAGTTTATATCTGAAAAAGTGGCTCTTTAAACCCTCTCTCCTCTGCCAATCCATGCCCAGGTGGATGAATTTCTCAGAGTGGGGGTGACAAAATTTCAGATAGGTTTGAGGGATCTGAGTGAAAAAAAGAGCTGTGCCCAGCTTCTGGTTATGCCCTGGAAGAAGGTGAGGCCCCAGAGTAGAAATAGCTAGGTGGTAGTTCCAGGAAGATGGACCTAGGACAGGCATGCATAAGCAGAGAAGAGCAGGGCACCCCCAACACACCTGGCTGGGTCCAACGATCAGATAGACACAGCTCCAAAGGAGCCCTGGGCCAGGACCAAGAACCACCCAGCAGCCACCTGTGGTACCAGGGACTGAGATCAGGTAGGGCCGAGGCTATCAAAGCAGAGGAGAATAGGGGTTGATAAAGCCGGTCCTACAATGCCTGGGTACTACACTACCCTCTCTAGAAATTAGATGCCACTCTCTAAAGGAGGAATGCACCCTGAATTGAATGATACTAGGTTTTTGCCTCTTGATGTAAAGAAGCTCATAATAAGAATTAAGTTACAGAAAATTAAACTTCTTACACACCTAAGTTGTATACTGAGATTCATACCTGCTGCACAGTGGTGGCATTTGTGAATTTAGATAATCATGGCAGTAATGGGACATCTCTTTTGTGAATGTCAAGTGTCTCTATTTCTCTATGTTGCATAGCATGTATAATGGGGTGAGCATCAACAAAGCGATATTAGGGATTCTTAATGTGTGTGTGTGGTGGAGCCTATCAATTCCCTTCTTAGAATGTTTTAAAATACCTATAAATATACAGGATTACAAAGGAAGCCAATTGTATGAAAATAGAGTTATCAAAAAACATTTTTTTTTTTTTTTGAGACAGAGTCTCACTCAGTCACCCAGGCTGGAGTGCAGTAGCGCGATCTTGGCTCACTGCAGCCTCCGCCTCCTGGGCTCAAGCGATTCTCGTGCCTCAGCCTCCCAAATAGCTTGGA
Source organism: Symphalangus syndactylus (assembly GCF_028878055.3). Taxonomy (NCBI): domain Eukaryota; kingdom Metazoa; phylum Chordata; class Mammalia; order Primates; family Hylobatidae; genus Symphalangus; species Symphalangus syndactylus. The sequence continues at coordinate 42,771,278 of NC_072429.2, forward strand.
TTACAGACACAGACCACCATGCCCAGCTAATTCTTGGTTTTTTGCTTTTTTCAGTAGAGATGGGGTTTCACCGTGTTGACCAGGCTGGTCTCCAACTTTTGGCTTCAAGTGATCTGCCTGCCTCAGTCTCCCAAAGTCCTGGGATTACAGGCATGAGCCACCACATCCAGCCTCAAAATATTTTTAAAAAAGATTTGTGACATAATAATATATATGCTTCTTTACTCATGCATTAAATAATAAGATCTAGAGGCAAGTCAAGTAAACATTATGATATCAAAGTGGTGATAAATACGATTTTTAGAGATAGCTATAATAACATAACAACACTTGTGATTTGTATTGATAACATAGTCATGAATTTGGTTAATATTGTTTTATTACCTACATGCATAATTGAAGGCATGATTCATTTGAGTTAGAGGTTAATGAAAATAAAAATATAATTTTTCCTACCCAGTTCAAAGATCTTCAGATTCTACCCACGAACCCTTGGAATCTACAGGCTCTGTACTGTATAACTATTTCTTAGCCAACCAAAAGTTTTAATCTGAACATTTTCAATACCTGCCAAAGTCTGCTTGAGAGTTTGTGGAGATAGGTAGTACCCAAAATAATTCCCTTTTAACAAAGGGCCCAAAAGATCTAGTGATAGAGACAGAAGGCAGCCAAGGGTGCCCCGGTGAAACCCCACCTTCAAGACTAAAATAGGCTGAAGGCTGAAAAGCTGGACTGTGGTCCTAGATGAAGCCTGCCATTTCCCAGCGGATTCTTTCTGAATAATCCCCACCTGCACACCGGGAGGATGGGGTAGAGCCTCGGGAAGTGCACACTGTTTCAGCGAGGAGGAGCCTGGCCCTCCTGTCCCTGTGTGGTGACCTGGGATTCAATCCGTGAGGTGGGAAACCTGCTAGCAGGACTCTCTCTCACTTTGCTAAGAGTTATTTTTCCGTTTTCCTTTTCACCCACTAAATTCCATTTTTCTCACACTTCTATGTGTCCATGAGCCTTATCTTTCCTGGTTGTGTGACAAGAGCCCGGTTTTAGCTGAACTAAGCAGAAAGTTCTGCAACATTAGAGGTAGTCAGGTCTGGAGAGATCTCTCTGCAATGATTCTCATCCTAGGCCATGAATTTGGGAGATCATAATCCTGAGCAAGTGTTGGAATACAGGTAAAAAATTACGCAAATTGGCCAGGGCCTGATTTTTTTTTTATGAAAAGTGATTCCCTGGCTTTGTAAGCTGATAAGCTTCTTAAAGATAAGGTGCTGTGTTGCCTGGTATCCTTAGGACAGTAGCTAGAAAATGGTAGAAGGCTGACAAATGCTACTAGGATGATTTAATGAATGAATGTAATCGTGCAAAAATAATTGAAGTTGAGTCTGGGGCAAAGGGAGAGGTACCCAAGTGTAAATTCCTTAGCAGTGAACTCGGCAAAAAGAAACAGCTTGATTAATGTCAGCTATTCTTATTTTTGCTGTATAAAGCACTCTTTTTGTATTCTATTTTGTCTGGTACCCTTAAAAAATGGATGGAGCTTTCCAAGCCGCCTCTTTTTGTCTAGGGTTTGGATAGAGATTAGATAAGAATAAAAGGCACAATGTATATAAAGCACATAGCACAGGGGCTGGTAATAAGGAAATGATCAATAGTTGCTATTATTAATTTTATCTAAGATAATGTAATATTTGTTAGTATTAATATGATTATTAATATTAATCAAGGCAGTGAGTCAAACTTAGTAATGCATTAGAATCACAGGAAGAACATTCAAAACTACTTATTCTCCAAGAGCTCACTGAATCAGAATTTCTGGGGAAGGAGCCCAGAATCTGCCTTATGAAAAAGCTAGCAAAGTATTTGAAAAGGAAGCCAACAGTGAGAAATTAGAGCCCAGCAGGAAACTGAGTCATTATTGCCCACCCATTAAAATATGATTTTAATGCAAACAGTGAGCAGTTGTTAAGATTTGATTTTACGTATTCACGGGAGAAGCAGATGGATATCAAATCTAGTTCCAAAGATGATATGAAAAATTGCGATTCGATAAGGAGTAGCAAAGAAAGTAAGTAATGCTGAGACAGTAATGCTCAATTTGTTACAAAACCAGGTAAGATCCTTTAGGATAATAAAAGCATAAGTAGATCAATGAATCCAGGACTTGGTTTTTTGAAAAAATTAATAAAATAGACAGACCACTATGCTAGCTAGATTAATAAAGAAGAAAAGAAAGATCCAAATAAAATCAATTAGAAATTATGAAGTGGATATTACCACTGACCCCACAGAAATACAAATAACCATCAGACCCATAGCCTCAATGCACACAAAATAGAAAATCCAGAAAAAACGGATAAATTCCTCAAAACATACATCCCCCCAAGACTGAACCAGGAAGAAACTGAATCCCTGAACAGACCAAAAACAAGCTTCCAAATTGAATGAGCAATAAATAGCCTACCAACAAAGGCCCAGCACCAGACCAATTCACAGCTGAATTCTACCAGATGCACAAAGAAGAGCTGGTACCATTCCTGCTGAAACTATTTGAAAAATATTGACGAGATGGGACTCCTTCCCAGCTCATTGTATCAGGCCAGCATCAGCCTGATACCAAAACCTGGCAGAAACATAACAGAAAAAAGTATACTTCAGGCCAGTATCCTTGAAGAACATCAATGCAAAAATTCTCGATAAAATACTTGCAAACTGAATCCAACAGCACATCAAAAAGTTTATCCACCATGATCAAGTAGGCTTTACCCATGGGATGTAAGGTTGGTTCAACATATGCAAATCAATAAATGTGATTCATCACATAAGCAGAGCTAAGGACAAAAACCACATGATTATCTCAGTAGAAGAAAAGGCTTTTGATAAAATTCAATATGTCTTCATGTTAAAAACCCTCAATAACTAGGAATTGAAGGAACCGACTGCAAAATACTAAGAGCCATCTATGACAAACCCACAGCCAGCATCATACTGAATTGAAAAAGGCTGGAAGCATTCTCCTTGAAAACCAGCACAAGACAAGGATGCCTTCTCTCACCACTCCTCTTCAACATACTATTGGAAGTCCTGGCCAGAGTAATCAGGCAAGAGAGAAAAACAACGGCATCTAAATAGGAAGAGAGGAAGTCAAACTATCGCTATTTGCAGATGACATGATTCTATATCTGGAAAACCACATAATATTGTTCTAAAGGCTCCTTAATCTGATGACTTCAGCTAAGTCTCAGGATCCAAAATCCAAGTACAAAAATCATTAGCATTCCTATACAACAACAGTCAAGCCAATAGCCAAATCAGGAACACAATCCCATTCACAACTGCCACAAAAAGAATAAAATACCTAGGAATACAACTAACTAGGGAGGTGAAAGATCTCTACACTGATAACTACAAAACACTGCTCAAAGAAATCAGAGATGACACAAACAAATAGATAAAGAAATTCACGCTCATAGATAAGAAGAATCCATATCATTAAAATGGCCATACTGTCCAAAGCAATTTAAATATTCAGTGCTATTCCTATTAAACTACCAGAGATTCTTCACAGAACTAGAAAAAACTACTTTAAAATTTTTATGAAACCAAAAAAAAGCCCAAATAGCCAAGACAATCCTAAGCAAAAGAGCAAAGCTGGAGGCATCATGCTACCTGATTTCAAACTATACTACAAGGCTATAATAACCCAAACAGCATGGTACTGGTACAAAAACAGACACATAGACCAATGAAACAGAATACAGAACCCAGAGATAAGGCTATAAACCTAAAACTATCTGATCTTTGACAAAGCTAACTTGAATTCTAGATAGTAAAGTCATTCTCTCCTGGAGGGGGGTAAAGCTGCAAGCCATAAAGCTTGGGTAATGTCAACAATCATATTTCTGTTATGTGTCCTAGTAGAACAGAAGCCTCCTTAGAATCAGCTTGTGTCCCCTGCAGTTGTTCATAATGAGACAACTCTAAGATATAAATACCCCACCCAAACCCCAATGCTGACTGCACCAAATTGCTTAACTTTAGCACATGCTAGGCTAGATCAAAATAAAACAAGAACTCCTTCCTGTAAGGCTGAAAAGTGGAAAGGCCAGAGAGGGTGAAGGGGATAGGAAACCTCTCCTGCCACAATAAGAGCAGAGATTGAAGAGTCCCCTTATTTGAAGAGTAGTACAATGGTCTCAACTTCTCTCCTGCCATGTTTCTGACAGCAATGAACTCAAGGCCCAATCATAACCCTCCAGGGATTCTCTATTTATCTAAAAGGAGAAATAGCTGTAGTACACACCTTTTGAAGTACACACTTGGTTCACAATTATTCCCTTAATTGTCCTGCTGTCCAAAAGAACCATGACTGTCCCCATGACTCTATCCCATGCCCACAGACACAGTTGAGTAGATGAGGAGTAAGCACTGTAAGAGGGGAGAACACTTCCTCTCAGGCCTGAAACTCATCCAGGCGTAGGAAGCCCTGCCTCTACAATACCACCAGCCTCCTTCACTCCCTCCTCCCACAGAGGAGGAGTAAATCATCTAATTGATGAGTTCCAGATGAATACCTGGGTTTGCTTGGTTCAGGCCATTCCCCTTACCTCTTCTGGGTGCTCTCTGCTTCCAGGGAGCATTTGCTGTTCCAGTTTCCTGCCACTGGGTAAAGGCTCCTGCCCCCAATTGGAATCCCACTGTTTCAGCACATTTAAACTACCTTTATTTGTAATACAGTTGATAGGGTACTTCTCCATCTCTCTATTATTTTCTCAGGTGCTTTAAAATCTGGGTTGGAAAGAGGATATTTGGGTGTTATTGGGTCCTCCTAAAACTCAACAGGCCCTTGATACAACTTAGGACAATCTAAGTCCCATCTCTGGGGGTGTGGAATTGGGACAAAGAGCTAGATTCCATTTATCTCAGGCACTGGGCACAAACATGTCAAGTTGGGTACCGTCACATACAATTATATTTTGCCTGCTATGTTCAGGGGAAGAGAAAGCTGATCTGATGAGAAAGAGTCAGGAGCAATGTGAGCACACCACACAGAGAAGCAGGGGTGGAGCAGGAGTTCTGAGGGCTCTGACTGCCTTTGCATCAGCCTTTCCTGATGGCCAGGCAACTCAGCCTAGCTCATGATGTGTCCGGAATTGGTGGGTTCTTGGTCTCACTGACTTCAAGAATGAAGCCGCAGACCCTCGCGGTGAGTGTTACAGTTCTAAAGGCGGCGTGTCCGGAGTTTGTTCCTTCTGATGTTCGGATGTGTTCGGAGTTTCTTCCTTCTGGTGGGTTCGCGGTCTCGCTGGCTCAGGAGTGAAGCTGCAGACCTTTGCAGTAAGTGTTACAGCTCTTAAGGCGGCACGTCCGGAGTTGTTCGTTCCTCCCAGTGGGCTCGTGGTCTCGCTGGCTTCAGGAGTGAAGCTGCAGACCTTCATGGTGAGTGTTACAGCTCATAAAAGCCGTGTGGACCCAAAGAGTGAGCAGTAGCAAGATTCATTGCAAAGAGCGAAAGAACAAAGCTTTCACAGCGTGGGCCAGGCGCGGTGGCTCACGCTTGTAATCCCAGCACTTTGGGAGGCCGAGGCGGGTGGATCACGAGGTCAGGAGATCGAGACCACGGCGAAACCCCGTCTCTACTAAAAATACAAAAAAATTAGCCGGGCGTGGTGGCGGGCGCCTGTAGTCCCAGCTACTCGGAGAGGCTGAGGCAGGAGAATGGCGTGAACCCGGGAGGCGGAGCTTGCAGTGAGCCTAGATCGCGCCACTGCACTCCAGCCTGGGCGACAGAGCGAGACTCCGTCTCAAAAAAAAAAAAAAAAAAAAAAAAAAAAAAAAAAAAAAAAGCTTTCACAGCGTGGAAGGGGACCCGAGCGGGTTGCCACTACTGGCTCAGGCAGCCTGCTTTTATTCTCTTATCTGGCCCCACCCACGTCCTGCTGATTGGTAGAGCCCAGTGGTCTGTTTTGACAGGGCGCTGATTGGTGGGTTTACCATCCCTGAGCTAGACATAAAGGTTCTCCACCTCCCCATCAGATCAGTTAGATACAGAGTATGGACACAATGGTTCTCCAAGGCCCGAGCAGCCAGCTACAGTGTCGACTGGTGCACTCACAAACCTCGAGCTAGACACAGGGTGCTGATTGGTGTGTTCACAAACCTTGAGCTAGATACAGAGTGCCGATTGGTGTATTTACAATCCTTGAGCTAGACATAAAGGTTCTCCACATCTCCACCAGACTCAGGAGCCCAGCTGGCTTCACCCAGTGGATCCTGCACCAGGGCTGCAGGTGGAGCTGCCTGCCAGTACCGCTGTGCGCTCGCACTCCTCAGCCCCTGGGTGGTTGATGGGACTGGGCACCGTGGAGCAGGGGTGGCGCTCGTCGCGGAGGCTCCGGCAGCACAGGAGCCCATGGAGGGGGTGGGAGGCTCAGGCATGGCGGGCTGCAGGTCCGAGGCCTGCCCCGTGGGAAGGCAGCTAAGGCCTGGTGAGAAATCGAGCGCAGCGCCGGTGGGCTGGCACTGCTGGGGGACCCAGTTCACCCTCCGCAGCCGCTGGCCCCGGGTGCTAAGTCCCTCATTGCCCGGGGCCGGCTGCCGGCCGGCTGCTCCGAGTGCGGCCCGCCAAGCGTGCGGCCCGCCAAGCCCGCGCCCACCCGGAACTCCAGCTAGCCCGCAAGCGCCGCGCGCAGCCCTGGTTCCCGCCGGCGCCTCTCCCTCCCCGCCTCCCTGCAAGCTGAGGGAGCCGGCTCCCGCCTTGTCCAGCCCAGAAAGGGGCCCCACAGTGCAGTGGTGGGCTGAAGGGCTCCTCAAGTGCCGCCAAAGTGGGAGCCCAGGCAGAAGAGGCACCGAGAGCGACAGAGGGCTGTGAGGACTGCCAGCATGCTGTCACCTCTCAATGAGATCCGTAAGTCTCTGCTTATCTTGAAAATAAATGCCTCACATGGAAGTTTAGGCAAGTAGAGCTGGTTTCTGTTATTTCCCACCAAAATAATTCCTAATATCATTTGCAAAGGCCTTTTCAAGATATGCCCAGGACAAGCAATTAAAATATATTTTCATTCCTGAAAATGCTTAGAAGTGACCTAGGTTTATGTAAAGTGAACGTGTGTGCATGTAATTCATTATAATTTGGTGCACACAGCTGCAAATAAGAGGCTGGGAATTGCCTCGTGAGAGGTCTCACAGTTTTGAAACTATGCTGCTTGCTTTCTAACAACAACCTTTAGTTGAATTCAAACTGGAGGAGAAACCTGAAGTGGGTTCTCTCGCCTCTCTGTTACCCTATAGAGCCAAAAGTGATCTTTTGGTCTGATTCTCAGTAATAACAATGGCATAATGACAGCAATAGTATACTAATGATTATTTGTTTTATGCTTTGCAAAATGCTTCAACATCCATTTTCTTATTTTGTTGCTTTTTAAACTCATACTCCCAGAGGTAATTTAGGGTAGTCATTATTATTAGCTCCATTTTCCAGAGGAAGAAATTAAGGATTTAAGAAGTTTAGATGACTTGTCTAGGTCTATGGGAATAGGAACTGGTAATGCTGGGGCTGAATTGAAACCTTCTGACCTGGAATGCTGTGTTTTCTACAAAATCCTGTGTTGCTAGGAAAAAGGCTTTCACAGAGCTACATAGGACTATATGTCTAGAAGGAAACCATAATAGCCAGGTGCATCAAACAAAGGAATCACTTTTCTGTAAAACAAGTAGAGTTGCATTGTGTCAGAGCACAGAGAGCAATACTCAACCTTCCAGAGCCTGCTAGTCCTCACGAAGTCTCTTGAGTGACACAGAAGTTCATGTGACTACAAGTACTTAGGAGAGTGCGTGCCATATCATGAGCTTCAGTAAATGTTTGGCTGAACAAATGAATGAGTAAATGAACATGAATGAAATGGAAAGATAGAATCCATTAGAATGTAATCCAAGAATTTTAACCTTACAGGGATATAGATGAGCTTTTGAGGGAACCGTGAAACCCCTGAAATTTGAATAAAATTGTGTGTATTATGTACATTTTCTTTATAAATAGGGCCTTGGGTTTTAGCAGAGTCCCAAAGAGATGGATGAGCCAAAAGATTAAATATGATTGATCTTAATGACAGGCAGTGAAGCAAACATGGTAGAAGAAAAGTCTCCCTTTTGTGGCTAAAAAGGAACATTGCTGGTATGTTTTTGGAGCTCAGCCATGTTTGATAAGAGCTGGGGTTAAGAAAGGCTGTTAGGGTCAGGTTTTTGTTTATGTTTTTGTTTTTATTTTTGTTTTTGCATACCCAGGAAAAAGTAAATGGGAGAATTATTTAAGATTTATTCCACAGAGAATACCTACACCTTGGTTTTAGAATCCTGAATCAAATTTTGAAATGAGATAGTAGGATTTTGATTCCACAAGTCTTGTTTTATATTTCTTTTAAAAAATCAGTTTACAGCCTATCTATCTATATAGTTTTAGGGCAACCTATCCTAGATGCAGAAGACTGGACTTAATAATATATAGAACTGTCTTTCATCTTTATGTTTAAACATAATCTAAAAATTCTTACTAGACAATGCTCCTCAAGTTGAGTTTCTATATGATGAATTATATCTTGTCGTTATGGTAACTAATGTTCTAAATATAGCATAAACGAAAAAGGAGTACCACTTACAAGGCAACATAAAATTGTTCGGACAGCAGCAGTTTTTAAAATAAATAGATTAATGCTTGTGTTTTTCTCTTTTTTTCTCTAATAAGTTTTATAAAGTCTTAGAAACGAATCAGACTTTCATTTTAACTCACAAATACAAAATCAAACAGAAACTGAGTGAGCACACTTTGAAAAGGTCTCTCCTTTAAGGGAAGAATGGTTAAATCAATTATGTGTGTGTGTGTGTATATATACACATATTCATTATGTATATGTACATATGTATACACAAATGTATATATATATATGTGTATATATAATAATAAACACATATATGTATGCATAAATACATATATACATACATGAGTACATACATATACAGATATGCATGCACCTGTATATATACACATATACATGCATATATGTGTATGTTTACATGTACATACATACACTTATAAATATGCACATATATATGATCAATATATTAACATTAGAATGCATGTTTTGTATGCATACTTACAGAAAAGTCTGTATTATACACAAAAATATTAACATGATTATCTCTAGGTGGTGGTAGTAGTCACACACACACACACACACACACAAAGCTAATCTAGTTTTTAAAGTTTTGTTAAGTTCTAGTTCACATACCATAAAATTTACCTATTTAAATTGTTCATTTCAGTGAATTTTAGTATGTTCACATAGTTGTGAAACCATCACCACAGTCTAATTGTGGAAACTTTTATCACTTCCAACTGAAACCAAATACTCATTCATGGTTATTCTTCTTTTCTGACTCCCCACACCCAGCCTAGTCCCTGGGAGTTAGAAAAAAAGAAAATTTTCTTTTTGTCTCTGTGAATTTACCTGTTATTTTCTTTTCTTTTTCTTTTTTTTTTTTTTTTTTTTTTAACCTATTATGAACATTTCCCATAAGTGAATTTATGTAACATGTGGTGTTTTGTGTTTGGCTTCTCAGCATGTTTTCAAGGTGCCTCGTATTGTAACATGTATTAGTACTTCATTTCTTTTTATTGCCAAATAATATTCCATTGTTATGAACATAACACATTTTGTTTATCCATGCATCAGTTGATGGACATTTAGGTTGTTTCCACTTTTTGGCTATTATGAATAATGTTGCTATAAATGTTCATTTACAAGTTTTTGTACGGACATACATTTTCATTAATCTTGGGTGTATACTGTATTTAGCATTTTGAGGAACTCCTAGAATGTTTCCCACAGTGGCTTCACCATTTACATTCCCACCATTAATGTATGTGTTCCAGTTTACCTACATCCTCTTCAGGACTTGCTATTACCTGTCTTTTTAATTTCAACCATCTTAGCAGGTGAAAAGTAGTATCCCATTATGGTTTTGATTAGCAATTTTCTAATGGCTAATTATATTTAGCATATTTGTTTGTGATAATTGACCATTATTTCTTTATCATCTTATGAAAAATGTCAATTCAAATCCTTTGCCCATTTTAATTGGGTTATTTGTGCTTTTACTGCTGCATTGTAAGACTTCTTTATGTAATCTGGATAAAACTGCCTTGTCAGATACATTTGAAAATATTTTCTACAATCCTGTAGGGTGTCTTTTCAGTTTTTTGATGTTGGCCTTTGAGGCACAAAATTTTTAATTTCATTGAAGTCCAATTTGTTTATGTTTTTTCTTTTGCCATTTGTACTTTTAGTGTCATATCAGAAAAACTGTGCCTAATTCAAAGTCACAAAAGTTTGGTCCGATATTTTATTATAAGATCTTTATAGTTTTAGCTCCTATATTTAGCTATATCTTTATTTTGAGTTAATTTTTTATATGGTATGAGATAAGGATCAAAATTCTTTTCTCTCTCTTTTTTGTTTGCATATAGATATCAGTTGTCCTAGCTTTATGTGTTAAAAAGACTATTTTTCCCCATTAAATTGTCTGTCAACCTTATAAAAAGTCAAATGACCATAAATGTGAGGGTTTACATCTAGATTTGGGATTATGGTCCATCTGTGTATAGATTTATCCTTATGCCAGTACCATGGTCTTGATTACTGTAGCTTTGTAGGATATTTTGTAATTAAGAAGCATGAATCCTCCAGTATTTGTTCTTCTTTTTCAAGATTAGTTAGACTCTTCTGGCCCCCCAGTATTTTCATATAAATGTTAGAGCCAACTGGTCAACATCTAAAAAAAAGTTGGGATTTTGAAAGGAATTATACTGACTCTCGATCAATTTAGGAATTATTCCCATCTTAACAATTGTTATCTTAATTTACAGATGTGGAATATTTTATATATTTTAATTTATTTAGATCTTTTTTAATTTCTTTCAATGTTTTATAGGTTGTGAGTGTTCAAGTCTTGCATTTCTTTTGTTAAATTCATTCCTAGTTATTTTATTCCTTTTGTGCTATTATAAGCAGGGTTGTTTCTTAATTTCATTTTAGGATTATTCATTGCTAGTGTATAGAAATACAACTGAGTTTCATATATTGATCTTATATCCTGCCACATGGCTGAACTTATTTATTAGTTCTAATCGTTTTTAGTGGATTACTTAGAATTTTCAATATACAATATCATTTGTCTGCAAATACAGATAGTTTTACTTCTTCCTTTCCAATCTGAATGCCTTTTATTCTTTTATTTGCCTGATTTCCCTGGCCGAAATCTCTGCTATAATGTTGCATATGAAGTGATGAGAGCAGATATATTTGTCTTGTTTTTAATCTCAGAAGGGAAAAGTTCAATCTTTTTGCAATTAAATAGGAGGCTAGCTGTGAGTTTTTTGTATATGCCCTTATTAGCTTGAGGAAATTTCCTTCTATTCCTAGTTGGTTGAGTGAAAAACTAATTATTATGTGTTCTATTTTTTTCTAAAATAAAAAGGAATTCTGTAATATGGAATAATTTTTAGTTTTTAAAATAATTTTATAACAATATAATATTTAAAAACATAATGCAAAACTATGTTTATACTATATATAGGATTACAATTTTATAATGTTAATTATAATATTACATTTTTAATAATACTATTGGAAAAGGACACATAACTCTAATATTGCAGGAAAAACACAGTGATTATTTTTTCATAGTGCCATTAACTGTAGTTTTATTATTTTTTCTTTCCTTATTTTTCAATTTTCTCTAACAATTATTATCATGGACAAAGGTGTTACCCACCATGACAGCCACAGAAATGAACAGAAGGCCCAGATGAGCATTACCACCCTCCAGGCAACTATGGTTGGTTGAGGGGTGAGCAACTGACCCAGCATGACCAGTCAGTGTCGTTTTCTAGTATTGATATGCACACAAAGGAAGAAAACTACTCACTTTTCTCTGAGGTTGTTAAATCTGCAAGTTCGGGATTTGGAGTTGTTGAAAGCCATTGTCCCTGCTATTAGAGGAATCCTGTCAGCATAGGGAACAATACAGTCATCGCTGAGGGGCACAGAATAGTTTCGGCATCTAGATCTGAACTTCTGAATATAATAAACAATAAGTCCTCTTTTTACTTAAGCTAATTTTAAGTTTTTAAAAATTGTTTACTACATATTTTTAGTTAACACATAATAATTGTACATATTTATGGAATGCAGTGTGATACTTTGATACATGTATACTACTTTGATACATGCATACAATGTGTAATGATCAAATCAGGGTAATTAGCATATTTATCACCTCACAACTGTATTTTGTCTTTGTGTTGGTAACATTCAAAATATTATCTTCTAGCTATTTGAAAAAATACAATGAATTGTTGTTTACCCATAGAGCTACCTAAGGCTAGAATTTATGAGATCAACTTTTTGAGCTCCCACGTATGAATGAGAATGTGTTATTTTTCTTTCTGTGCCTGGCTTATTTCATGTAACATGATGTCCCCCAGGCTTATCCACGTTGACACAAATGACAGGATTTCATTCTTTTTTATGTCTTAATAATATTCCATTGTGTATATATCCCATTCATCTGTCCATAGACATGAAGGTTAATTTCATATCTTGGCTATTGTGAGTAGTGCCGCAATAAACATGGGAGTGCAGATATCTCTTTGACATACTGATTTTCTTTCCTTTAGATAAATACCTGGTAGCTGGATTGCAGGATCATATGGTAGTTGTATGATTAGCTTTTTGAGGAAACTTGATACTGTTTTACATAATTTGATTTTATATAACTTTTAAAATTTTAAAAACATAATTTTACATAACTTGATACTGTTGTACTAATTTACAGTCCCATCAACACTGTATAAGAAAGAGTCCCATTTTCTCCACATCTTCTCTAACATTTGTTATTTTGTGTCTTTCTGGTAACAGGTATTCTAACTGGGGCAAGATGATATCTCATCATGGTTTTAATTTGCATTTGCCTGATGACTAGTGTTGTTGAGCATTTTTTCACATACTTGTTGGCCATTTGTCTTCTTTTAAGAAATGTCTGTTCAGATCCTTTGCCCATTTTTTAATTGGATTATTTGCCATTTTGCTCTTAAATTGTTTGAGTTCCTTGTTTATTCTGGGTATTAATATTTTATCAGATGAATGGTTTCCAAATATTTTCTCACGTTTTTCAAATTGTCTCTTCCCTCTATTGATTGTGTCCTTTGCTGTACAGAGGCTTTTTAGTTTGATATGATTCCTATTTATCTATTTTTGCTTTTGTTGCCTATGCTTTTGAGATCTTAACCATAAAATATTTTCCCAGACCAATGTTCTGAGGTGTTCCCTTGTATTTTTTTCCAGTAGTTTTGTAGTTTTGAGCCCTATGTTTAAATCTTTAATCCATTTTGAGTTGATTTTTGTACATGGTGAGGGATGGGGGTCTAGTTTCATTATTCTGTATATGGCTATCTGGTTTTCCCAGCAACATTTACTGAAGAGATTATTTTTCCCCTAATGTATGATCTGGGTATCTTTGTTGAAAATCACTTGGCTGTAAATATGTGAATTTATATTTGAGTTCTCTGTTCTTTTCCACTGGTCTATGTGTCTGTACTTATGCCAGTACCATGCTGTTTGGTGATTATAGCTTTATAATGTATTTTGAAGTCAGGTAGTGTAACACCTCCAACTTTGTTCTTTTTGCTCAAGAGTACTTTGGTTATTTGGGGTCTTTGTGGTTCTGCACAAATTTTAGGATTGTTTTCTTTATTTCTGTGAAGAATATCATTGTCATTTTGATAGGAATTGCACTGAATCTGTAGATCTCTTGGGGAGTATGGATATTTTAACAATATTTATTGCCCCAATCAATGACAATGGTATGAATTTCCATTTTGTGTGTATTTCTCTTCTATTTCTTTCACCTGTGTTTTATAGTTTTTATCACAGAGATCTTTCACCTCTTTGGTTAAATTTACTCCTAGGTATTTTATCTTTCTGTAGCTATTATAAATGAGATTAATTTTTTATTTGTTTTCAACTAGTTTGTTATCGGTATATAGAAACACTACGGATTTTTGCATGTTGATTTTGTGTCCTGAAACTTTACTGAATTATTCTATCAGTTCTAAGAGTTTTTTTCCTGGAGTCTTTAGGTTTTACTATATATAAGATTATGTTGTTTGTAAGCAGGTACATTTGACATTCTTCTTTTCAACTTGGGTGCCTTTTATTTCTTTTTCTTTTCTAATTCCTCTTTCTAGAACTTCTAGTTATATGTTGAATAAGAGTGGTGAAAGTAAGCATCCTTGTCTTATTACAGTTTTTTGAGAGAAAGCTTTTAACTTTCCCCATTTAGTATGATGTCAGCTGCAGGTTTGTCATATATGGCCTTTATTGTGTTTAAGTAAATTCCATCTATACCTAATATGTTGAGAGATTTTATCATGAAGAGATGTTGAATTTTATCAAATGCTTTTTTCTGAATTTATTAAGATGATCATACGGCTTTTGTTCTTCATTCTTTTGATGTGTTGTGTCACATTTATTGATTTGCATATGTTAAACCATCCTTGCATCCCTAGGATAAAGCCCACTTGACGGCATAATCTTTTTGATGTGCATTTGAATTCAATTTGTGGTATTTTGTTGAAGATTTTTGCATCTATATTCATCAGGGATATTGGCTTGTGGTTTTCATTTTTTATTGTATCCTTGTCTGGATTGTGCTTTGTTTTTAAAAAATAATGCTTACATATGTGTATGTATTTCAATAAAAGAATGTATTTTTTTAATGGGAAGAAAATTATCTTTTACTTTTTTCCTATGATGTCTTTCTTGGATAACTTTGTGAGTTTATAGAACATTTATCTCATTATAAGAAAAAATTAATATAACCTTTAAATTAATGATTTTACATAATATTTTTGTTTTGAAATATGTTTCCATCATTTATTCACTTGAGAAATACTTATGTATCAAGTACCAATTCCAAAATCAGGATTACCATGAGGTCAAATCAATGGCCTTTTTGTTTGTTTTTCTGCTCTTGTAGCACTTTGATTACACTCATTGATTATATATTAGGTACTGGTTAATATAACCCACAAGGGACTTTATCCTTCTTTCACTTAACCAAATCCCACCTTTGTTAGTTTCAGGTGTCTCTATAAGTAAGGGGAGTCTGATACCCTCCCTATGCCCATGTAGGAAATTTTGACTGGTTACAACCAAACCTGGCAATTCTAAAGATCAACTTAGAAATAAGTAAGTGGTCCAGTTATGGCCAATGAGAAGTAAGGGGGAGTGTTCTGGAAGGTCTTTGGAAAATAATTTTCCACCTTGATCAAAACAGATGCCCTCTTGTCTTTGGGTTCTATGAATAAGTATTGCTTAGAGCTGCAGCAACTCTTTTGTAACCATGAGGGGATGAGCCTGAAGGTAAGAGCCAAATGCTAATAATGCCAGAGTAGAAATATGGAAAACATCTAGTTCTCAATACAGCTCTCGCATCATAGAACTGATCAACCCTGGAATTGCCTATCTCTACACTTCTCATTCTAGAAAATGTTAAGTATATCACATATGTTCATGTATATGTGTGCAAGGGTATACTGCTGCCCACCACCATATCTATTATGATGTAGGACTGTGTTTGCCTAGAGAACGAGGCATATTTTAAAAATTTTGCATAAAAGCACAAAGCTAGTGGAAACGCTTTTAGTTGAATGTTCTCTTCTTTGCAATGAAACCATCCTAATTTGGTACAGCACTCATCACATTTTCTTGTAGTTCTGTGTTACTTGTATGCCAATTGCTAGTGAATTCCATAATGAGCAGGAGCAATGGCTTATGAATCAATCCAACCTATACGACTGACACATAAGCAGATTATAATAAATGCTTAATGACCAAGGAGTATGAAAATTCTTACAGTATCCAATTAGTGCCATCACATGCTATGCTTACAAGATGTCAAACATCTGGATACTTTGGAAAATGTGGGTGGATGGCTGAATATTTTTAATGTTAATCTGGATGTTTTGGCATCAAATAATGTACCCCAACTTAGCCTGCAAAAATCAGAGACCATCATTCTTTTATTCTCCGATATGATTAGATGCTGAACTGTCACACAGATGAATGATAGCTATTTAACACACTGTCATCCTAACTCCGGGGGAAATTCTTTCAGGGGAGCATGAGACAGCCAAGATTCCTTTGAGAAATTTCCCCTCCTTCCAGATGTTAAGTATATGACAGGATATGTTCTAGTGTGTTTTTGAGAGAGTAGAGTGTACAGAGAATTTTTAAAAAGGAAATTGGCAACTAACATCAAAGTTCCTTCATAGGAGGCTAGAAATAACTAAAATCAGAGAAGAACTGAAGGAAATAGAGACACAAAAAACCCTTCAAAAAATTAATGAATCTAGGAGCTGGTTTTTTGAAAAGATCAACAAAATTGATGGACCGCTAGCAAGACTAATAAAGAAGAAAAGAGAGAAGAATCAAATAGATGCAATAAAAAACGAAAAAAGGGATATCACCACCGATCCCACAGAAATACAATCTACCATCAGAGAATACTACAAACACCTCTATGCAAATAAACTAGAAAATCTGGAAGAAATGGATAAATTCCTCGACAAATACACCCTCCCAAGACTAAACCAGGAAGAAGTTGAATCTCTGAATAGACCAATAACAGGTTCTGAAATTGTGGCAATAATCAATAGCTTACCAACCAAAAAGAGTCCAGGACCTGATGGATTCACAGCTGAATTCTACCAGAGGTACAAGGAGGAACTGGTACCATTCCTTCTGAAACTATTCCAATCGATAGAAAAAGAGGGAATCCTCCCTAACACATTTTACGAAGCCAGCATCGTCCTGATACCAAAACCTGGCAGAGACATAACCAAAAAAGAGAATTTCAGACCAATATCCTTGATGAACATTGATGCAAAAATCCTCAATAAAATACTGGCAAACCGAATCCAGCAGCACATCAAAAAGCTTATCCACCATGATCAAGTGGGCTTCATCCCTGGGATGCAAGGCTGGTTCAACATACGCAAATCAATAAATGTAATCCACCATATAAACAGAACCAAAGACAAAAACCACATGATTATCTCAATAGATGCAGAAAAGGCCTTTGACAAAATTCAACAACCCTTCATGCTAAAAACTCTCAATAAATTAGGTATTGATGGGACGTATCTCAAAATAATAAGAGCTATCTACAACAAACCCACAGCCAATATCATACTGAATGGGCAAAAACTGGAAGCATTCCCTCTGAAAACTGGCACAAGACAGGGATGCCCTCTCTCACCGCTACTATTCAACATAGTGCTGGAAGTTCTGGCCAGAGCAATCAGGCAGGAGAAGGAAATAAAGGGTATTCAATTAGGAAAAGAGGAAGTCAAATTGTCCCTGTTTGCAGATGACATGATTGTATATCTAGAAAACCCCATTGTCTCAGCCCAAAATCTCCTTAAGCTGATTAGCAACTTCAGCAAAGTCTCAGGATACAAAATTAATGTACAAAAATCACAAGCATTCTTGTACACCAATAACAGACAAACAGAGAGCCAAATCATGAGTGAACTCCCATTCACAATTGCTTCAAAGAGAATAAAATACCTAGGAATCCAACTTACCAGGGATGTGAAGGACCTCTTCAAGGAGAACTACAAACCACTGCTCAATGAAATAAAAGAGGATACAAACAAATGGAAGAACATTCCATGCTCATGGGTTGGAAGAATCAATATCGTGAAAATGGCCATACTGCCCAAGGTAATTTATAGATTCAATGCCATCCCCATCAAGCTACCAATGACTTTCTTCACAGAATTGGAAAAAACTACTTTAAAGTTCATATGGAACCAAAAAAGAGCCCGCATCGCCAAGTCAATCCTAAGCCAAAAGAACAAAGCTGGAGGCATCACGCTACCTGACTTTAAACTATACTACAAGGCTACAGTAACCAAAACAGCATGGTACTGGTACCACAACAGAGACATAGATCAATGGAACAGAACAGAGCCCTCAGAAATGATGCCGCATAGCTACAACTATCTGATCTTTGACAAACCTGACAAAAACAAGAAATGGGGAAAGGATTCCCTATTTAATAAATGGTGCTGGGAAAACTGGCTAGCCATATGTAGAAAGCTGCAACTGGATCCCTTCCTTACACCTTATACCAAAATTAATTCAAGATGGATTAAAGACTTATATGTTAGACCTAAAACCATTAAAATCCTACAAGAAAACCTAGGCAATACCATTCAGGACATAGGCGTGGGCAAGGACTTCATGTCTAAAACACCAAAAGCAATGGCAACAAAAGCCAAAATCGACAAATGGGATCTCATTAAACTAAAGAGCTTCTGCACAGCAAAAGAAACTATCATCAGAGTGAACAGGCAACCTACACAATGGGAGAAAATTTTTGCAACCTACTCATCTGACAAAGGGCTAATATCCAGAATCTACAATGAACTCAAACAAATTTACAAGAAAAAAACAAACAACCCCATCAAAAAGTGGGCAGAGGACATGAACAGACACTTCTCAAAAGAAGACATTTATGCAGCCAAAAAACACATGAAGAAATGCTCCTCATCACTGGCCATCAGAGAAATGCAAATCAAAACCACAGTGAGATACCATCTCACACCAGTTAGAATGGCCATCATTAAAAAATCAGGAAACAACAGGTGCTGGAGAGGATGTGGAGAAATAGGAACACTTTTACACTGTTGGTGGGACTGTAAACTAGTTCAACCATTGTGGAAGTCAGTGTGGCGATTCCTCAGGGATCTCGAACTAGAAATACCATTTGACCCAGCCATCCCATTACTGGGTATATACCCAAAGGACTATAAATCATACTGCTATAAAGACACATGCACACGTATGTTTATTGCGGCACTATTCACAATAGCAAAGAGTTGGAACCAACCCAAATGTCCAACAACGATAGACTGGATTAAGAAAATGTGGCACATATACACCATGGAATACTATGCAGCCATAAAAAATGATGAGTTCGTGTCCTTTGTAGGGACATGGATGAAACTGGAAAACATCATTCTCAGTAAACTATCGCAAGGACAAAAAACCAAACACCGCATGTTCTCACTCATAGGTGGGAATTGAACAATGAGAACTCATGGACACAGGAAGGGGAACATCACGCTCCGGGGCCTGTTGTGGGGTGGGGGGAGGGGGGAGGGACAGCATTAGGAGATACACCTAATGCTAAATGACGAATTAATGGGTGCAGGAAATCAACATGGCACATGGATACATATGTAACAAACCTGCACATTGTGCACATGTACCCTAAAACCCTAAAGTATAATAAAAAAAAAACAACAACAAAAAAAAAACAAATCCATTTGACTATGTTAAAAAGATCAAAATATGTTGACACTCCCTGATATGACAGAGTAATCATGCATGGTTTAACTGGCTAATATCTCTCCCTTACCTCTTCCTGAAGTGCTCATGCTAACACTAGAGATAATTGACCAGAAAAATCCAAGGCACTGGGAAAATGAAATAAAGGAAACAAATACGGAATAAAAATGTTAGTTTCACTACGAAAAAAAAAAAAAAACAAACAAAAAAAAAAAAGTTCCTTCATAGGATCAGAGGCATCTGACAGAAGTTTAGATGCCAGAATAATTGCTGACTTTTTTTTTTCTTCTGTTACCTTTCAAGCATTTCTTCTCCATGTCTCTATTCTCAGATTGACCCATAACATGAAAGCAACAAGAGAGCTAATCAAAGAATCTTAAAAGAGAATGGAAACATTCTCTTCATTCTTATCACACTTTCCCCGTCCTAAGGGTGTTTTGATTTAAAATTTAGTTTAGGCATATTTCACTTTTATCATATTATGTATGTATAGTTTTAAATTTATGAGATTGTCATATCACTTTTCCTCTTTGAGTTTCAAATTCTATTTTGAGAACTTAAATTCAAGCTTTTAACAACATTTTAGAGGTGAAAACATGAAGTAGTAAAGGATGTTGTCAGTAAGAGAGCATTTTATGTTGCAAGTGATAACCCACAATTTAAAGATTGACTTAAGGAAAGAGGACTCATAGATGTGAGTAATACCAGAATAGGGCTGGCTTCAGTTACGGCTCCATCCTAGGCTCAAGCAATGTCACCAGGCTTTCTCCATTGCAGTAACTCAATTCCCAAGTTGCTGACAGTAACAAAATGACTGCAGCTGTTCCAGCTCTTGCTTGTCCTCAAGTTCACATTCAGCAAGAAAGAGAAACTGCCTCTATTCAAAGATTTCCAGCCAACATTTCATTGCATCTCATTGGTCTGTGAGATTCATGTGTTCATTCCTAAATTAAGCACTATGATTGTGGGAATAAACGGCACTAATTGGCTTGAGCCATATACTCCACACTTGACCTAAGTGTGCCCTGAGGTAGGGGAAGGGTGTATTTCCAAACCCAAATTGTAGGCTTTATGCAGAATAAGCAAGAATGGATATGGGGAGGCATAATTTGTAATAGGACCAAATTTCATATATAGCTTTGTATTCTTTCTTTTTCACTTAATACTGCACTGTATTTACAGAATAAATGTCCACTCTAGAGATTTTAATGCATTAGATTACTTTGTTTTTAATGCATTAGATTACTTTAAAACTTAACAAAAATGACCTAGAATCCAGCACCCGGCACAATACATAGTACATGTAATTTGGCTCAGTAAATATTGCATGATTGACTAAATGAATGAATGGAGTTACTAAAAATTGTGACACAACCCAGCCCCTGTGTCCTCCACATTTGAGAGGATATAGCAAGTTCTCTGTATAGCTGCTTCAAATCCCTCTTTTCGTTTGTTGTAAGATGAAAGTCAAGCATCTCTCTCCCCTTCCATAAACAGTCAAGAAAAGAGGCTGAAGCACCCCCCACTCTTTGCATCCTTCTTTTGTACCCTGGAGAGGGTGACGGGCTAATTTCAGTGACCCGCTTTGCCAATCCTGTCTACCACCTGGCCTTGGAATGGGGGCACCTGCATCTAATTTTATTTTTGGCTTCTGGGGCCTTGGCCAGAACCAAGATAAGCATCCTGTTAGCATATACTTACGTATGTATATACACATAGAGAAAAAAGCACACAAATGTGACAGGGCCAAATTTTATATATCGCGTTGTGTTCTTTTTATTTCACTTAATATTATACTGTATGCATTTTCATATTACTGAATATTCACATAAAAATCAATCTTTGTAACTGCATAGTATTTTATCATATGACTTTACCGTAATTTATTCAAATAAGTCTCTAACACTAGACAATTAGATTATTTTCAATATTTAGTTACTGGGGTAAACATTTTGCATTCAATCTTTGATGGATTTCTAAAGTCCCAGAACAGGAATTATTGGATCAAATGATTTGGAGATTTGTTGAGGGAATTTGTGCTAGTTTTCTATGGCTGCCATAACAAATTATGAATGATTTAGTGACACAAAGCCACACTCTTTTCTTATTTAGCAGTTCTGTAAGTTAGGCATCCAGTGGGTTTGGCTGGTTTCTCTGCCTGAAGCCTCACAAGACCAAAATTAAGGTGTCAGCAGGGCTGCATCCCCTTCTGGAGACTCTAGAGGAGAACCTGTTTCCAGATCCTTCATGTTGTCGACAAAATTTAGTTCCCTGCACCTGTAGGTAAAGGTCCCCATTTCCTTGCTGACTGTCAGCTGGGGCCTCCCTTAGCTACTAGAGTCCACTTTCTGCACTTGCAGGAAGCCCACCATAGCTCAGGACTAGAAACAGGGTTGAATAATTCCAAAGCAGACACATGTCTCTGCCTCCCTCTTCTGCTCTTAAGGGTTCAAATGATTACACTGGGCTCATCTGATAGCATAGGATAATATTCCTATTGTAAGGCCAGCTGATTAACAGCCTTAATTGCATCTGCAAAGTCCCTTTTGTCTTGGTAAGGATCAAAAGCCATGGTGGCCAAAATCCCACCTACCACATACGGTAGGTATTACTTTCAGAATGTCCTGTATCAGTGTATACTGCCTCCAGCATTGTATGAAAATTTCCATTTTCTCACATTCTCCTCAAGCACAGGCCCTATTATTTAAGCAATGAAAATTACAATAACAAACTTCACATTTGATAGGTAAAAAGGCATTTCAGAGTTGCTTGAATTTGTTCCCTCGGTTGCATGCTTCTTTGGAAAAATTAGAATACCTTGTAGCACTGGGCTTACATAGCCACACGGCGACAATCTTGTAGAACAGATTAAAGGCTGCCTTCTGTACACAAGGCATAAGTTTTCTACTTTGCCACAATCTCCAGCATTCCCTGTTGTCTCTGACAAAATGTGTGAATTCTATTGCCTATCGGTCAATCTGGTTGAATGTGCAATTATCGATACAGAAAATTACAGTGGGTCACATTGACCTGGATACTGGGTGGCTTTTTATCCAGGATACTTGGTGGCTTTTAAATCCATTTGGATTTAAAATCCAAATGAAGATGCGTTTTAAACAACATTTTATCAAATGGTCATTGAATGCATAGTCATGCAGAGATCCATAGACAGCAGGCCATGTGACAGGAGTCCAATGTGCTTGTTTCTCTGCTGCCCAGCATGGCATGGAGCAGGAGCAGCTCTGAACTAGAGTAGCCAGAGCAGATGTCCAGCAGCTGAATCAATCAGCAAGTGATGACGATTGACAGTAAGAAGTAGGGCAACTATTTTCACCAATATGCTGGCATGTGTTTTGACACAAACCCCACAAAACCCCATCTTTTTTTTTTTTGGCATCCTGTACCAAATATGCCATAATGTACTTCACAGATGATTTCTCACTTAAAAAAAATGATGCCAGATTCAGGTTCCTTTCAAAACAAAGGATGTGAGAACCAAAAAATTTAAACTGCAGGATGACTGCTGAAGGGAGAAAAGAGAAACATATTGAGAAGCCAAAGCACAGCAGGGCTTGTTGATGGACTGTCATAAACTTGGTAAAATAAATACGAGCATCGAAGCAAAGTCCCATATTTTATACATACGGTTCATTTCATGAAGAAATTTGCAATAGTATCTTGACACTCAGACCAGGAAACTTTGAATTTTATCTACACACGTAGTTAGGGAAGCATTTAGCTCCAATCTCTTGGATTAGGTAACATAAAAGCTGTGAATGCAAAGCCTTTATTTTGCTTTGTTTGTATGGACAAAGTGAATGGAAACTTTGGCCAAAGGTTATGACATAAAGATGTTATGTCAAAGTCTGCTGATAAATTGTTTGAAATATCAGCCCAAGGTTTTCAGCATGACAATTCTATATGCATACATTGTTGGTTTCTTTTCAGCAAACCACAGTTTGTATTATTGTAATGAATTCATGCATAGATAGCATTTGTTTGACTCATTAATTTGACGGTACTTACAGAAAAAAAGTAATAGAAAAGCACATGCAACAGCAGCTACTCTTCTGGGGATGAGTAGTGACTGGAGGGGGCCAGGGCGGGCTTTTGGAATAATGGTTTATTTCCACAACTGAGTGCTAGTTACACATATAAGTTCTGTTTGTGAAACAGTGCACTTATGACATATATATTTTCCTTAATTTATATGGTAATAAAATAAATGTTAAAAAAAGAGAAGTATGCATGGCAGTAGTGAGGAAAATTTTGTTTGTTTGTTTTTGAGACGGAGTCTTGCTCTGTCGCCCAGGCTGGAGTGCAGTGGTGCGATCTTGGCTCACTGCAAGCTCCACTTCCCAGGTTCATGCCATTCTCCTGCCTCGGCCTCCTGAGTGGCTGGGACTACAGGCGCCCGCCACCATGCCTGGCTAATTTTTTCTGTTTTTAGTAGAGACAGGGTTTCACCGTGTTAGGTAGGATGGTCTCGTTCTCCTGACCTCGTGATCTGCCAGCCTCGGCCTCCCAAAATGCTGGGATTACAGGCGTGAGCCACCGCGCCCGGCCGGTGGGGAAAATTTTTAAGGTGCTGCAAAATCTTCAAAATTGCAGGTTGTTATAGGTTGTTAGTGCCAGAGATTACAAAATCGTGGTCTGTGTGCACCAGGTTTAAACCCACAGATGTGTTTAGATGACAAGTTTAAACAAAAATTAAATTAGTTTTGAACCTCTAAATTAGTTGTGAATCTCTAAATTGGGGGAATTTGTATTAAAATACAGAATGCATGCTTCTTTTGAAAACTTGGAATTATCTTGTAGCACTGGGCTTACATTGCCATATGACAACAGTCTCATGGAACAAAGTAAAGGCTGCCTTCTTTACACAAGGCATGAGTTTTCCATGTTGCCTCAATCTCCAGTATTCTCTGTTGTCTCTCTTGACAAAATTTTGACTTCTATTTCCTATCAGTAAATCTGGTTGAATGTGTAATTACTGATATTCTGACAGACAGAAAATTACAGTGGGTCACATTGACCTGGATACTAGCTTTGTAGACATGCAATGAGGTTTTGGTTTACAAAGAACCCAGTGAAGTATAGATTTGGTCATTAGTTAACCACATCAAGTTACACAGCATGAATGGAGAATTTTGAGTCTCGAGATCTGTCAAATTTGCACTTTGTAGAAACAGACAAGGCTGTCATCACAATGCACCATCTGAAGACTTCTAGGTGCTGCTTTTGAATTAAAGTCAGAGGAATGAATTACAAATGAAGCTAACACATATGCTTCTAACAACCATAAGAAAAGAGTTAATATGTCCGCTTTCAGGTTGCAGCCGTAGTTGTTTTATTAATCACATCTCCAGTCTCTGGGATGTACCCTCATTTACAAATGAAGTGAGGCAAGACTTGGAATTGCTGAGCTTTGTGCCGGAACAGCCATGAGCTGCCTACCCACACAGATCCCTTCAGAGGTGGCAAATTGAATTGGGATGACTGCAGAAAGAAAGGCTTGGAAACAGCTGCAGACCTTTCTTTGCCTTCACAATCAGAGAATCCAGTTATACAACCAGAAACTGCACATAGGCCCTGGTTTTTGGCAATACCAGAGAGGCAATGATAACTCTGAGGGGTGCAAGGATGACAGCACACGTGTTGGTCATCATGGTTCTGGCAACAGTTGTTTCCCGAACAATGTTTCTAGCTGGTGTGTGAACAGAACCCAGCCGCTGTCTCATTTACAAAGAGGGTGGGTGTTAAGAATTGAGCAGATGCCTCTGGATATGACTGGAAAAGTGCTCAAGTCCCAGGAGTCCCAAAATTTGCCTTAATTTGGTAGATATTTCAGAGCTGGTGACATTTTCAAAAGGCCATCCACATGGCATCGATTTTCCTGTCCCATCTTGGTTTTAAAATAGTGTGGATTTTATACATGTTTTATACTCATTTGGGCCCAGTTGAATTTTAAATTCTAAATGGGGCCTTCTCTAAACAGTTCTAGGTGTGAAAAATGAGAGTGCCCTGCAATAAGCCAGGCAGAATTCCAGCTCATCTTCTGTGCATGTTGTCTGAACGCCATTACTGAAAGGGACAGAAGAGAGAGGCTTTATATCCATAAAACTCTAATATCTGAAGAGGCTGATTAGTAAAGTGCGGACACTTGACATGCCTTAAGTTATCTAGACACCAGTACACTGAGAATCAAGTCACTTACTCATGGTCACAACAATTGACTGCAGGAGTGAGACTCCAGAACCTCAAACCTCTCATTAAATTGGGCTCTCTTTTGCAAAGTAGAGAATTCAAACAATAATTCTAAATGGGAACCTCAAACCTCATTAAGTTGGGCTCCCTTTTGCAAAGTAAAGAATTCAAGCAATAATCTAAATAATTTGGGCAAAGGACCATTTGGAGTGTGTCAACAAGATGACAATATTTCTATTAAAAGTAAAGATTTTTATCTATCAAAATACAAATGTTTCCAAATATTTACGTCTTCGTTGTCAAGTATATATGACAGGGATTGGTTTCTTTCTTTCTGTTTTCATGTCTGAGTTAAGTGCCCTTTCTTTGCATTAACCCAGCACCAAAACCATCCTACCGAGGCCTCTTATAATAGCACTTCATGCCCCATATTAAAATGTTCTGTTTATTTTCATATACCCATCAAATTGCAAGCGCTGTGCACCAGTGCCATAGCAGTGGCTGGAGCTAGGTTGCAGCTGCTCAGAAGAATCAACTGTTAGATTTTCGGAAATTTAGCAACCCAGTTCATGACAAGCTGGCAGCATGAAATCAGCCATGGTGGAAGTATTTACACTACAGAAATAAGCAAATTGTATGAATCAGGCCTGCTTTCACTCCTGCAGAGCCAGTTTTCAACATTTACTGGCATATGGTCAGGGAACTTACTTGTCTGGCTCACTATATCTTCAGTTGTCCTGGTACGTAGCAGATGCTCAGTAAATACTTGTTTGGGGAATGAATAATGCTTTCATGACTGGGTGAATGAATGAAGGTGTCTCTCAGTTTTCCAGTCCTGACTTCCTAGAATTCATTAGTAGCTAGAAGGGACACTACATGGGACTCTCTGAGCAAAGACGATAGCTCCTAGGAGAAAGTGAAAGTCTTTGGCCCTTAGAGACAAATGGATTTGAATCCCAGCTGAGACCTGGATTACAGCTCTGTCATTAGTAGCTATGAACTGTAGGCAAGTTATCTTCCTTCTCTGAGTTTCTGAGCTTTGGTTTCCTCTTCTATATTAAAAGGTATAATGATACAACTGGTGGTGTTATAATGGCAGTTAAAGACACTGTTTTATAAGGCACAGCCCACAGACACATAGCCTCTGTGCTAAGTCACCTTCTTGGACTCACATCTGAAGTACTATATACACTTTCCTTCAGGGCCCAGACATTCCCTATTACACATTCAGCTTTCATATATTCAAAGCACCTATTATTATCCAAAATTCTTTTTTAGCTATTCATTGTCTTTTTGTTAAGAAAGCAAGTTTCAGAGACCAGGCAGGTCTTACCTGTCTGGTTTGCTGCTTTATCTCCAGTGACCTGAACAGTGCCTAACACTCAAGTTACCCCTCCACAAATATTTCTCATATGAGTAAATGAATAAACAAATACTCAAATAAAGGATATTTTCATTTATTAGGCGACTCTCTACAGCAGGAGTCAGAAACTATGGCCATGGGCCAAATCTAGCTCACCACCTACTTTTGAAAATAAAATTTTATAGGAACACAGCCATGCTTATTCATTAATGAATTGCTAGGGTAGTTTTTATACTAAAACAACAAAGTTGAATAACTGCAACAGAAGCCCATGGCCTGCAAAACTGGAAATACTTACCATCTGGCCCCTTACAGAAAAGGTTTGCTGACCCCTGATCTATTAGATCATCTCTGAAAGGCATTAATTTATAGCTCAGAAAATTGAAGAATTTTATCAGCTTCACTAAATCAATTGGTAGTGACAGGGAAGGGGAAATGGGTCTCATGCAACTGTAGTGTAACATCCTAAGACTGAAGAAGAAGACAAAGGAGGCATCAACCATCCCTCTCCACCAGTCAAAACATCTTCTCAACTCTCCCTGTTTCAACATACCCCAATGCAGATCTCTTCTCTGAGTCTGTACAATGATTATATTTTTCCATAGGATTTTTGACACTGGCACCAAAGTATGTGGAACTTCCAAAAGAGAGGAAGTTTGAGATGGCAGCAGCATTATAGAAGCTTGCCCAGCAGAGCTCCAAACCCTCATCATGGTAGCAGCATCTAATTATTGCATTAAACTTTGAGAAACCTGATATTATGCAAATACACTCCATCTGCATTTTATGACAGCACATACAATTTTTATTAAAAATTTAAAATCCTTTTTTATATGGAAAAAATCTTTCTCTTACACTAATTAAAATTAACCAAAGATGCAGTATAACTGAGTCTTATAGTTTAATTCAAAACAAATGTTGGAGCAGACTGAAGTGCTCTTTTAGATAAAGAAAGAATTCTGTCCTCTGTGTGTGTATGCAACAGAAGGCAGTATTTTCTGCTGCGTGTTCTTTGGGATCAGTAGGGGGCTATAGCATTTGTGGTGGTACTGGATTGGTGATCGTGGTAATTCCACTTTCCAAGGCAGCAAACTATGGTGGTTAACACAGCGGGAGAGTAAGCCTTTGAGTCAAACCGGCATGGGTTGGAGTCCAAGATCTACAGGTCACTAGACGTGTGCATGTAGGCAGATCATATACATTCATTTTCATCTGTAAAATGACATAGCAATAGTGTCAGTCAGGATAACCATAACCCCCAAATTCAAGGATGCTGCCTGCTGTGGGAAAAATTATCCCCACAGCAGTGCATATCACTTCTGCCTACATCCTATAGAGCAGAGGTCAGTTATACGGCCTGATCTAACTTCAAAAAGGCCGGTGGCCTCAAAGGAAAAAGAGATGCCCAGGAGGTGCCCAGGAGGAGAAGGTGGTTGGGTGACCCAGAGCATCTCTGACACAAGATATACTTAATGTCATAGGGTTTCCAGAGGATTCATCCAGTTAGTGTCTGTGAAGTGCTTGGCACAGTGGCTAGTCTATGGCCTATGGTAAAGCCTTTATGAGTGGTAGTCAGCTGATGCTCCATTTACAAAAATGAGGAAGGCTAGTTTACAGGCGTTTACTAACAGAGGTGGCAGGTGCCTGGCTCATGACTCCTTACCTGGGAAAAAAGTGGGAGCTTCCAGGAACCTAGCAGGTTATCCACCTGCAGAAACAGATGTTTCCATTTCATTTCTCTCTTTCTCTGTCTCTTTCTCTGAGCAACAAACACTACTATTGGAAAATTCTTGCTTGATACAATCCTTTGTGCCATCTTTCAAATTTGTTTATAGCCATAGGAAGGATACAGACAGCAATTGTTATTATTATTATTATTATTATTATTTTTGGAGATAGAGTCTGGGTCTGTTGCCCAGGCCAGAGTTGCAGTGGTGCAACCTCAGCTCACTGCAACCTCTGCCTCCCAGACTCAAGCCATCCTCCCACCTCAGCCTCCCGAGTAGCTGAGACCACAGGCACACGCCACCACACCAGGCTAATTTTTGTCTTTTTTGTGGAGACGGGGTTTCACCATGTTATCCAGGCTGGTCTCAAATTCCTGAGCTCAAGCGATCCTCCTGTCTCGGCCTCCCAAAGAGCTGGGTGTATTACAGGTGGGAGCCATCAGAACTGGCCAATTGCTATTTTTTTAAAGTCACTCAGTTGATCAAATAACAAGAGACTTGATCATTGTGACAACTGCAGCTCTTGTCTACACACCTGTTGAATGATCGTAAGGCATTCGGGAAACTTTGGTTGGGTTGGTACCTCTGCCTTTGTGAAAAGGCAGGTCTGTGACTTCAGATTGAAATCTCAGTGCCCCCATTTGCAACTGGGCCACCTGAGGAAAATTAAGCCTAACATTTTCTTGCTTTGTTTTCTCTGTATTCAAAATAAAGATAATTTTATTCATCTCATAAGGTTATCGTGACAAGAAAATGAGCTAATGGAATAGAGTAAGGTCTCAATGCAGGGGAACTGTTATTATTGTTGATCATTGAAAATCATAGTGATGATGGTTTGCCTTTAAACACCAGCTAATCAAAATTGATGAAATTTTTTTTATTACTTAGTAGATTTAGTGTCAACTGGCCTTTGTGTTGGCCTTACATACCAGCAAGGAGGGATGGACTGCTTAATAACACTCGTAATTCATCTAAAAAGTAAAATATCTGTCTCCTATTTCAGCACAAGCAGAATGAATTCCATCAACTGTGGCTCTATGATTATTTACTTTGATTCATTCAGAAATTAGAATGACACACTAATTTTTCTGGGCCAGCTAACTCATCTAAAGAAATCATTTCTTGTGATTCAAGAAGTTTGCTGCCCACATTTTTCGGTACTGGGAAGGTCAACGGCAGTATCAGCTGCAGATATGAGCCTTTACAAAAGAACAAGCCAGGTCCTGAAGCATCTTCTCCATTCTGGTCTACTCTCAAGAAGCAGAGAAACATGGAAGAAATGCTTGGAGAAAGGTAATTGACTCTTGGATCCCCTGGATAGAGTAACTGCCCTTTGATACTAGGAGAAGTACTGCCTACCCCACCTTGGTTTTACCTACAAGAATTTCAGAAAGTAAAATATCACATGTTTTTACTTATAAGTGGGAGGTAAATAATGTTTACCCATGGATATAGAGTGTGGAACATTAGACATCGAAAGGATAGGAGAGTGGGAGTGGGAAGAGAGATCAGAAATTGCTTAATGGCTACAATGTCCATTATTCAAGTGATGATTCCACTAATGCCCAGACTTCACCACTGTGCAATATATCCATGTAACAAACTGTACTTGTATGCCTTAAATTATACAAATACAAATAAATACATAGATAGTTAAATTCATTTATGCACTCATTTACTCAAAAATATTTATTGCCCACCTACTATGTGTACACAGTGAAAAACAAAGATACTGTCCCCTTCCCACTTGGGGCTTAGAGTGCCGTGTGGAATTGTAACTGAGCAGTTGCACTGTAACAAGTATTACAGAGAAGTAGTATAGGGTCCTGTGTGAGTGCAGATCTGGGAAACCTGACCTACGCTAGGGATAGGTAAGGGAAGGCCAGGTCACCATATACAACATACTGCATAACTCTAAGGGGCACCATTCATGAAGAAGACACTGAATATGTGTGTTAATCACAATAATTTTCCACAGGTGAAATTAAAATGCCTCAAGGAAAAGGTAGATCTTTTTTTTTTTTTTTTTAACTTTTAAGTTCAGGGGTACATGGTGCAGGTTTGTTACATAGGTAAACTCGTGTCATGGGGGTTTGTTGTACAGATTATTTTGTCACTCAGGTACTAAACCTAGTACCCATTTGGTTATTTTTCCTGATCCTCTCCCTCTTCCCACCTTCCACCCTCCAATAGGCTCCAGTGTGTGTTGTTCTCCTCTATGTATCCATGAGTTCTCATCATTTAGCTCCCACTTATAGGTGAGAACATGAAGTATTTGGTTTTCTCTTCCTGCGTTAGTTTGCTAAGGATAATGGCCTCCAGCTTCATCCATGTTCCTGCAAAAGACATGATCTCGTGATCTAGTTCTTTTTTATGGCTACATAGTATTCCGTGGGGTATACGTACCACATTTTCATTATCCAGTCTATTGTTGATGGGCATTTAGGTTGATTCCATGTCTTTGCTATTGTGAATAGTGCTTCAGTGAACATATGCATGTATATGTCTTTATAATAGAATTATTTACATTCCTTTGGGTATATACCCAGTAATAGGATTGCTGTGTCAAACGGTAGTTCTGTCTTTAGGTATGTGAGGAATCGCCACATTGTCTTCCACAATGGTTGAACTAATTTACACTCCCACCAACAGTGCATAAGCATTCTTGTTTTTCTACAACCTCGCCAGCATCTTTTATTTTTTGACTTTTTAATAGTAGCCATTCTGACTGCTGTGAGATGGTATCTCATTGTGGTTTTGATTTGCATTTCTCCAATAATCAGTGATGTTGAGACATATATATATATATATATATATATATATATATATATATATATAATGTTCCAGTGAAATTGAGAAAGCAAAAACAAAAAAAAAACCTTCCATCAATCTGCGTATTCGTTGCATTGCCAGAAAGTTGCCCTAAATCAAAACTGTGAAAAAAAAATCTTTAAATTTATGTGAAATGAAAGATTTCATGCAAAGATAATTATAAATAGGTTTCTTGCTACAGGACTGTCCTTTGGGACAATAGAAACTCATGAAAATCTTGAGACATTTTTTCCTCAAGCTAAATTGTTAAAATTGTCAAGATCTGGCATTCCCAGCCTCCTTAAAGGAAAGCAGTACCCTCAATCACTGTGTAACCAAAACAACTCCTCTCCAAATTTTCTGAATACTCCTTAAAAGGTTTCATTGTCTCTTCAGAATTACTAGCCGAAACCTTTGATGTTATGACAGTGTTAGAGGAATTCTGTAGCAACAGAATTGGATTCCTAAGTTTCTCTATATGGCTTTGATTAATTTCATTTCTTAAAAATTTCATTAGACAAAAGCAAAATACACTCAGATGTACTATGAAGGAAGTGACCATCTGAAGCTTAGTGGCCTTAGAATTAACTTAGAAAACTCAAACAATTCTCACTATACATTTCAACTTTTTTAATGTAAAAGAGACAGGGGAATGGCAGGTGTGAATAATGCTGAATGGTAGGCAAAGACAAAGCGGTTTGTTTAGGCACTGTCTTAGTCCATTTGTGTTGCTATAAAGCAATACCTAAGGCTGGATAATTATAAAGAAAGTAGATTTATTTGGCTCGCATTTCTGCAGGCTGTACAAGGAGCATAGTGGCCACATTTCCTTCTGATGAAGGCCTCAAAGTTTTCACTCATGGCAGAAAGCAAAGTGGTGCTCACATATGTAGATCACATGACCAGAGAAGAGGGAAGATACAGAGGAGGAGATGCCAGGCTCTTTTCGATGAGCAGTTCTTGTGGAAACTAAGAGTGAGAACTCACTCCCACGAGAATGACACCAATCCATTCATGAAGGATCCACCCCGACGACCCAAACACCTCCCTCCAGGCCCCGCCTCCAACAT
The DNA here is from genome assembly GCF_028878055.3 of Symphalangus syndactylus. Taxonomy (NCBI): domain Eukaryota; kingdom Metazoa; phylum Chordata; class Mammalia; order Primates; family Hylobatidae; genus Symphalangus; species Symphalangus syndactylus. The sequence continues at coordinate 42,803,928 of NC_072429.2, forward strand.
TGGAGTTCAAATTTCAACAAGAAAATTGGAAGGGACAAATATCTAAACTATATCAGTTATTCAAAGAAATGACACAGCCCACCCACAGCAAATGCCTGGTCAGACATCTGCATTTCTGAGACAGACCTGGCTTTGTAGAGTCCCAGTTGGTCACTACATTTTTCTGGAAGCAGCAGTTTTTTGGATCAACCAGCATCCAACTGCTAGTGTACAGAAGGTCCCACCTCCACAGGACTCCTGAAGATTTATAATGGGAGGAGACAGGTGAAGCAGTTGCTTTTGGTCTGGCCAGCAGCCTCCCAAGTCTACTTTTCACCATTGATCATGAGAAATGGTATCAGTACTTATCAGTGTTGAATTACTGGAAATTTTGTTATTTATTTCTCAGATACTTTGAGTTGGAATTTTCCCTCTGATTATGATAAGCAATAGTTAGAAACATGCTTGATTTGAGGGAGAGTGGGCCCTGTGAGGTTTTTGTATTTGGTGCAGGAGTCAGGGGACATGAGGGATGGAGATGGGAAGGCAAATTGAGCTATTTTTATTGAACTATTTTTTAGCAAGCTTTGTGTCTGTTTATACGACCTTTGTGCCTGTTTTTGAGATCCAAGCTTTCGCTCTTAGATTGTAAGTACTGGGAAGAAATTTTGCATTTTCTTCCTTTAGACAGAATGAAGGCCTGTCCTGAGAGGTTCTGTTACATATATGTAATTTTAAAAAATGTGACCTTTACCAAATGTTTCCTGAAATCTCTCAAATCTTATACACATCGCAACTCTATCTTACATCATCAGTTGCCTGAGCGCAGTGTCCATTTCATCTTCATAGCCCACTTGCCAGCTGGATATAATCTGCTGAATACATAAAGGAATGAACAAATTTACTTTCAGACATTGAAAAGACATTACATTTGGCAATTTAAAAACAAAAGACACTTTCCGAGATTGCCACCTAAGAAATAACAGAAAACAGAAATTTACATTTAATTTTTTTATTCCTTTACAGTCATTAGATTGAAGAATAATATCATTCTTCCATTCCATAAATTTTTAGTGAGCATCTATTTGGTGCCATGTACTGTACTAGGCCTTGAGAATATGAGATGAAAAAGATGTAGCTCCTGTTCTTCTCATGGAACCTATAGTCTAGTGAATATTTGTTGTAGGATTTAATAACCTTTCCTTATATTTCCTTTATAAGAACAATTCAGGAAATGAATAACCAAGTGGACTTACACCTATTTTTTTTATCTACATGCTGAGTCTTTTGAGATAACCTTCTTTAAGAACTTGGAGGAAGTAGGTTTACAACTGTTTCCTGTGTGTGGCTTTTAATCTGTCTCATCCCAGGTTCAGGTCTCCCACAGGTCTCACCCCCACTTTAGTTTTACACTTGCTGACTTGAAAAGTTATATGTTTTACATGACTGGCTGCTCTATCCAAATCTCTCTCTGCCCATCACTGCATGCCTTTTACTGGCAACCATAAACCCACCTAGAAAAGGATTTGAAAGGTGATGGCTTTAAAACATACATAACCCTCAAGGGAGGTTACAACATCATGATTAATGGACATTGATGGCCTTGTGACCAAATGAGCACCTAAAGCTTGAAATAGTGTTTTACTACTCTGCTGACATGCAGAATCACTGAGTCATGGAACTTTAGTTCATAACAGAGATCAAAGAATGATCTGAGGATTACCTTCATCACAGTCACCTGGGAGGTATGTTAAAGATGCAGGTATAGGCATCCCATCCCAGGAATATGCATTTTAAACATGCTGCCAGGGTGTTCTTTTGCACTTGAAAAGTTACAGAACCTTCACTTTATGGATTGGAGCTCTGAAGCACAATGAGCTCTAAGAACACAGCAAGGTGGTATAGAGGCCGAACTGAAACCAGTTTCTGATCCCCACCTAGTGCTCTTCCTTAAATCTGCGTTATTTGGCCATGAAATGCCAAAGTAAAAACAATCATGTTTCTTCCTCTTTCCCCAAATCCTACTGGAACTTAATCCTACTTTCCCAGCATGTGCCAAATATCTTTTCCCTGATGAAACACGCATGAAATTTAAATTCCATGTTTGCTTTCCAGACAAGAGAACAGTCTATGTTCCTGATCTCCACCTCCCTCATGCTGGAAAATGGAAAGAGCTTCTGAACAATCCTGTTTTCAGAATAGGCAACTGCTGGCTTTGGGTGGTTTGTGGACCTTGGCATGGCTATATCTTTGTAGAATCTATACATATTCTGGGATTTCAAGGCCTTCCCAGGCAGATTGTAGCTTCACCCATCTTCTCTTGCCTCTTTCCAATCCAACAACCCCAGCCCATATCATATCCTCAGAAGCCCACAAAAACGCCTTGGAGTAGAGACAGTTGGCAGCCAAGGCCTATGTGTTTCTTCCCACGGGCCCATTTCCACGCCTCATAGAGACAGACACTTGCCAGGAACCAAGCCTTTAAAGAATATAACTTTGTGCCTGAAGGGTCCAAAAGCTACCAAACCTTGGGGACATTGTAAGAATCAATAGGACTAAGGCATTTCAGCCATGAGAAAAGGACTGCTATAAAAAAATAAAATCTCTTTCCCCACTGGAAAGAGATGAGGGGAGAAGCATTCAACTGCCATGGAAGGTCACTGATTCCACATCTTGTTATTGAAATAGTCAGAGCCTTTGCAACTCCACCCCTATATGAGTCAAGGTGCTGACTCTAAGGACCCCTCTGGACAGACATGAAGTCACCGTCACAGGGCTGGTGCTGCTCAGGGCATAGAGAAGGTCCACCTGTGGATAGTCAGTGCATATCCATTAGGACAGGATGTGATGGAGTCAGTGGAAAAATATATTTTCAATTTGCTTACGGTTTGGGGGTTGTTATACCCTTTGTGTAAAGGCATTTTTTCTTGTTACAGAACAGGATTTGACTCATATCTTAATACATTTAATAATGAGCATATATATACGCCTATTGCATATACTGTAGAAATGCTGGAAATAAGTTCATGTTCATGTTGCTACAGATACACTAATTATTGTCTTTTTAACAGGGATAGTAGCCTTCCTTGACTTAGTTGGACTAACTACAGTAATAACAATCACAATAATAATAGTTAACATTTATTTAGTATGTACTTATTATGAGAAGTGCTTTACTTTGATTATCTAATACAATCTTCATAAACATCCTAGAAGGAGAATGGAGTAATTATTCCTATTTTATAGGAGATAAAGGCGAGGCACAAATGGTTAACTTGCCCGAAGTTACACACCTAGTTAGTGGAAAAGTTGGAATTCAAACTCAAGCAATCAGAGTCCAGAGCCTATGTTCTTAATCTACTACACAATAGATTTCCGAACTGTACTGTTAATATATAGGAAATAGTGGTGGATCAAACTTTGTTCATTTGGTCTTTTCATCAGTTCTTCGTTCATTTATTCACTCATACATTCAATAAGCATTATTTAAGTACCAACTCCACATGAGATATTGGGCTTAGTTACAAAGATGAATAGGACAGTTTCTGCCATCAAGGATCTCACTTTGTGGGAAGGAGACATGCATCTAAATAAACAATTATAAATAGAACGTGATAATATAATAAGAGTGCCTATGATGTGTCTGGTGACAACAGAGAGTCAGGGAGGACATCCTGGAGAGAGCTATTTTTGATTTAGTTCTTGCGGGTGGGAAGTTCAGCAAGGAGAGATGGAGAAAAGTAGCAGGCTAGGTGAAATGAGCTTTTGTCCAGCACTGCTGCATGCAGTGTCCCATGCTGGATTTGTGAGAGACACAGAGACCAGTTTCCTACTCTCTAAAAGCTTAAAATCAAGTCTGAGAGGCAGCTGCATCAACAATGAATGAGGAGTGTGTTCGTAGCATGGATATGAACAAAACTCTCTGGCTGTGTGCAGGAAGAAAAGCTTATTTCCAACTCTCGGAGGAGGGGGAGCTGGGGACCTCTCCATGGAGGACCAATTTGAATCAGGTTTGGAAATATAAGAAGAGTTTTGCAAAATAGAGAAGCAGAAGAGTAAAGGAGTGTGGGCTGTTTAGGGAACAAACATTCCCAGTGCATTGTGAATGGAACCAAAGTACATACAGGTTGGTAATGGGAAACAAGGGACATGATATTAATGCGTAGACAGCCACAAATGCCATGTGAAGGGTTTTGAGAAAGCATTGTCAAAATGTGGACACTGTCAATAGAGAAGTTAGAGCTCGTCCTAGTTCAGTTGTTTTCAAACTTGCTTGCAGCCAAAGAACCCTCCTTTCAAACAACATTAGATAAAACCCTAAGTATATAACAGTTATGAATGGAGCCACTCTGATTGGCATGGAGCTGAAAGGGTCCAGGAGCCAGGCTGCTCAGCCACACCCTGGGTTCTATGCAACACCACTTAAAATCACCCTACAAGTGATAGGTCTGTGCCTGGAAAACAATGTGTTTTCAGCTCCGTTCCCTGGTTGACTTGTTAGGCCACCACGAGCAGGCATACTGGTATTGTTGCTGGCATTAAGAAAACACTAATGATGGGTTTGGCCATCAGCACTGATCTGATTCATACATAAAATGAAAGTACCCTCCACACCTGATCTGTGATGAACTAAGCTGGGATTCTAAGAAGACACTGCTCAGATGAGACATTTGGGTGAAGCTGTTAGCCTCTTGGAGCATTCCTGTCCTGAGAGTGTCTCTTACAAAATGGAATCCTTGGGGTTTGAAAGAGTTAAAATAACTTTGAATCTGCCTCACTCTTTCCCACAAAGGAACTTGTCCACTGGGATAATCTGGCTCCATGCTAAGGATTCACTGCCAGAAAGTGAAATCAAAGACTTCACTGGATGTATACACCTGGATACCCTCAGGAGAAAAGAGTGAGGGAAGGGATATTTCACTTTCAGATTTTCCAAATGCAAAGCCCAACAGGTCCAGCTGCAAGGAGAAAAAATGATCCCTGAAAGAAATAATCCTGAAAAAACCCATGGTTTGTCAAAGAGAGGAAACCTAAGAGAATATGTTGGATGAAATACATGACACCCAGTTAGTCTTAAATTCATGATAAACAAGTATAAGTATGTCTCATATGTGATGTGGAACATACTTATACTAAAAAAAAAAAAAAAATGTGTATTTGAGATTCAAATTTAACTGGCTGTTCTGTATTTTCACTTACCAAATCTAGCAGTCCTACCCCCAAGCAGACTGCCGCATGGAGATGGGGCTTGCTTCAAACTCTGTAAGCATGAGTTAAGCCCCTCCAGCCCCAGGAAAGGGGCTGCACCCCACCGGAGCCACACGCTTCCCAGGCATGCTCCCTTTGAAGTCCTGGCAGTTTGGTCAGGGGCCTGTCTCAGGGGTTCACTGAAGTTCGGCAGAGTAGGGGATTAAAGAGACCCACTACCTGATGGATGTTTACAATAACCACATTCCCTCCTTGACTCACTGGAGAGTTTTCATCAGAGCTGCATTGCTATTAGCCAAGCTGTTTGCTTTTTTTCTGAGCAGTAAGTTGTTTGTGCCTTGCTGCTACAAACAAAAACATCTGTAGAAAGTCCACCAACAGGAAACTTTGGAGGGAAAAGGGGGAAAACTCATATTTCCTGCTGATAGTGCTTAACGCATGTTTGAAAAGGAAGAATGTAAGTTAAATCAACAACCCTCTAGTTCAAGTGTAAGCTAGGTCTAGAGTGTGACAAAGACTGAGTGGCATTGAGCAGGCTTTTGTCTGCTTCCTATTTTATCTGAGCAGGGTGCATTGAAGAGAGATTTAGTTTCTTCTGCTTGCTCTAATTCTCCAAGGAACGTGGTAACTGCCAAAACAAAAACAGAAACAAAAACTCCCACTGCTGTACCTTACATGCGAGTGTAGCTACAGGAAAGGGATGCTGTAGTGAATTACAGATGACCTGTTTCAGTGGAGTTTCCAAACACACATATCCTGAATTGCTACAACCAGAATAAAGCAAGCAAAAGAATTTACATGGCAAGCTAACCACAGGGGAAGCATTTGACCTTCATGTGTACAGGCTGTGATGGTCCTTCAATGTTCTGCTTTCTTCTGTACTAGGCAGTTGAGGAAGTTTTAATAATAAATGTTAGTGTCCTAAAGACAGTGAAGCGCCAGTTATAGAAAGGACATGGCTGGAGACAGGGAAGCAAGTAAGAAATGCACTCTCATTTTTGCCCTGATTGATCTCAGTACCATAGAACAGCTAGGACCTGATGCCTTCTTGCTTCCTAAGTGTGTGTGTGTGTGTGTGTGTGTGGTCTGTTTGAGACAAAGAGACAGATACATAGAGACAGGGAAAGAAGAGAATGAGCAGGAAGAAGGGAGTGGGAGAGAGAGCCTGAGAAGCAGAGATAGAAATATGTAGCCCAACTTCTTGGTCCAGAGCCAGCTTACATACACTTCAGAATTTATGTGCCTAGGGGGACTACATAACATCCAGAAGACCCAGTCCTTTATGACTTCTTTAATGACTTAGACCGAGGAAAATCCAAATTCAGCCTTGCCTAAACTCCCAGCATAATATAAAGGTCAGGGACGAGAGTAATCCAAAGTCATCACTGGAATGTGTCCTTGGCTACAGGTGGCAAGTATAGTATGATGTTATAGCTTATGCTTGGGAGTGGAAGGGATAAAAAAAAATCAACCTGGAAATGGAGAGTTAGTCATTCTGATAGAAAAAACAAGCATGTGAGGGTGGGATGTAGCCAAGGCATATTTTATCTGTCTGTATTCCTGCCACATAATTGGAACGGTTAGCTTGTGTTTCTCCAAAGTCAGAGTATATTAGATTCAGCTGGGTAGCATTTTTTTTTTAATTAGAACAACAAACAATAACAAAAACAAATAAATAAAATGAATATTGAGGTCTCCACCCTCAGGTTTTGGTTCTGAAAGTTACTCTGGTGTATGCAGTCTACCAAGCATACTTCAAGCAACAATGTTGAGAATGTATTGGGTAATCTGCCTCCCTGGGTAAACAAATAAAGCAGACTTCCTGGCTTCTGGCTCAAAGGAACAAGTAACATGGTGATTTAGAGAGGGCTTGGGAGTCAGTAAAATTTCAGCTCCATTCCCAGACTTTATTACTTGCTAGGTCATGATAGCCAGTAGATACTTAAGCTCATTAGAACTCAGTGTCTTCATCTATAAATTCAGAATGTTATATACAATATAGTACACACCTCCTCAGGTGATTGCAATAATAAAATGAGATGATGCCTAGAAGGGACTTACTAGAGTCCTTGGCCAAACAAATGTGAGTTGTTGCTACTATTGTTACCCACCATCATCACAATCACTGTCACCATGAGAAATAATGTGTCCCTTATGGAGGATATAACATGTACCAAGCAGTGGCTTACAGCTCTACTTATTCTATTTGGTTTAATTCTCATAATAAATGTGAGAGGCAGATTATTTTTTCCATACTACATATGAAGAAGCAGAGGTTAAATACGCTACCCCACATACCCAGATGGAAATTGGAAGAGCTGTAACTTGTGTTACTTCAGCTGCACCTGAGCCACATTACCCACAGTGGACAGAAACTGCATCATTTTCTAAGAGGGCCTGTGCCTGTGCTAAATTGTACTGTATATATTGTTCCCTGCAACTTAGTAGTTTTTTTTTTTTTTTAACATAGTGATTTTTCCAGATCTATGGGTCTACTTAATTGTTCTTAAATGCTGCATACATTCTGTGGTATAGATGTACCATAAGTTATTTTAGCCATTTCCCAACTGATCAATATTTCAGTGTTTTTTTTCTTCTTTTGGCTATTACTAATAATGACAGAAAGAATATACATTTTATGTGCTTACACTAGTATTTCTTTAGATAGATCCCCTGGAATGACAATTACTGGCTTAAAGGAAGATATATTTAACACTTTGACAGTATTGACAAGTTTCTTTCCAATAAGGGTGTATCATATAGTCTATGAGAATGTCAATTTTCTCAATATCTTGCCAGCACAATGATGGGTCAAAACAATATTATTGTTTTAAAAACTGTATTTCCACAATTTTTTATGAGACTCAGCATTTATTCATGTTTTTAAGTGGACAGCTGTATTTCTTCTGTAAGTTATCTGTTCCTGATCTCTGTGCATTTTTCTGCTATGATGTCTGTCTTATATATACATTGATTTATAGTTATTTTTTGTATATTCTGGATATTGAGACTTTTGTGTGTTGTATGTTGCAAATAATGTTTTTAGTACTTCTTTTTGAATTTTGTTTATGATTTATTTTTTATTAAAAGAATTTAAATTTTCGGCTGCTTTAATAGTTTCTGGGGTTTTATATCTCCAATACTTACATTGTAAGAATATTGGAAAAATTTCATCTTATTATTTTCTAGTTCTATTTTTTGTTTAATACCTGAATCCATAAGGAATTTGCATTTGTGTACAGTGCTTGGTAGAGATTTTGTTTTATTTAAAAAAATTGACAACTTTTTCAACGCTATTTATTAAATGTTATGTCCATACCCCTAATTTGAAACATTACAGTTAACATACATCATAGATTTCTAGTCTGTTACATTGATGTAGTTCACTCCTATGCCATTTCTACACTATCTTAATATTTGTCATTTTAATTTTTAAATTTATTTTAATTTTTTAAAACATCAGGAAAGGTAAGTCTTTACCCTCCTCCATTATTCTTTCCCTTAAAAAGTTTAAGAAAGTTTTCTTAGATATTCTTATTTTCTTCTTCAGAAAAGTTTTAGAATTGACTCTCATTACATTTTTTAAAATCATGTTAAGATTACTATTCAAGGTTTGGGCATGTCTGTAATACTAGCACTTTGGGAGGCAGAAGCAGGAGGATCACTTGAGCCCAGGAATTCAAGGCCAGCCTGGCTACATAGTGAGACCTCATTTCTGTTAATAAAAAAAAAAAAAAAAAAAGATTTTTATTAAGACTGACTTGACTCTGTCAATTTATTTTGTAGAAATTAGTTTATTTAATCCTATCCAGGAATATGATATATTAGTCTATTTATTCAGATTTTCTCTTACATATTTCAATTAGGTTTTATAGTTTTCTTCAAATAGATTCTAGTATATTCCCTGTCAGGTTTACTGATAGCTGTTTCATAAGGTTTTGTTGCCCTTATCTATCTATCTATAGTTTTTATTTTGTTTTGTTTTGTTTTTGAGACGGAGTCTCACTCTGTCTCCCAGGCTGGAGTGCAGTGGCACAATCTTGGCTCGCTGCAACCTCTACCCTCCAAGTTCAAGCAATTCTCTTGCCTCAGCCTCCTGAACAGCTGGGATTACAGGCGCCTGCCACAATGCCTGGCTAATTTTTGTATTTTTAATAGAGGCGGGATCACCATCTTGGCCAGGCTGGTCTTGAACTCCTGTCATCGTGATCCGCCCACCTCGGCCTCCCAGAGTGCTGGGATTACAGGTGTGAGCCATTGTACCCGGCAAGATTTTTTAAATCTACTAAATTTTCAAATTCGTTATTACTTACGAAAAGAAATACTCCTAAAATTTACCTATTGCTACAGTGTAGTCACCTTTTTTAACTCATTTATTAATTTGAATGATCAAATAGTTGCTATCTAGATTTTTATCAAATAATTATTGAGCACCCATTACGTGTCAAACATTGGAGATATTGCCAGGTCTGTGCCCACAGAGACTTTGCATTCCAGTGTAGGAAAATGAGTCATAAACAAAGAAACAAATACATATTTTAGTGCTATGAAGGAAATAAAATAGAATGATGTAACAAAGAGTGAAGAGGTCATACACAGGTGTATGACCAAGGAAGGCCTTTTTGAGGACATGCTTGAGACTGAGGAGAAAGTGGACCCAGTCATGTCAAGAACTTTCTAGAAGAGTAGACAACTAACCCAAAGGCCCTGATGCTAGAAAGCATGTGGCAGTGCAAGGAACAGAAATTGGATCTAAGTGTGCAAGGGTGAGAGTTCAGATAGATAAATAGAAACCCAAGATAATAGAAGTCGGATGAGGCCAGGGCAAGAATCTCAAATATTCCAAGTGCAGTTGGGAACTACTGAAAGTGCACAGTAGTGAAACAATCTGATTTATGCTTTAAAACTATTTCTCAGGCTGTGTGGAGAAACATCTTCAAGTAAACAAGAGTAGAAATAGGAGAGGTTGCATTGCAGGAGTTGAGAGTGATGGTGGCTTGACTAGATTGGCAGTACCTCAAACTATGAGGTAGACTGAATCAGACTCACTAATGCATTTAATGGAGAGGACTATTAGGCCTTTGGCTTGAATACCTGGGTGATTTTTGGTAATATTTGTTGAGATAACAAACACTGGAGAATGGTAGATCATCAAGGGAGAGGGAGGATCAAGGATTCTGTTTGGGAAATGTTTATTTTGAAATGCCTAGTTGACATCCATGTGAATATGTCAAATACATGCTTACATAGATGAATTTGTTGCTCAGGGGAACAATCAATCCTCAAGATGTAAACCTGAAATTTATAAGCATGTAGTTAGAATTTAAAGCTGTAGGACTAGATGGGATAATGTAGGAAGATAGTAAAGTTAAAGGAGAAAGAGCGGCTGGGTGTGGTGGCTCATGTCTGTAATCCCAGAACTTTGGGAGGCCGGGGCGGGCGGATCACGAGGTCAAGAGATCAAGACCATCTTGGCCAAAATGGTGAAACCCTGTCTCTACCAAAAATACAAAAATTAGCTGGGCATGATGGCATGTGCCTGTAGTCCCAGCTACTCAGGAGGCTGAGACAGGAAAATTGCTTGAACCCGGGAGGCGGAGGTTACAGTGAACCGAGATCAAGCCACTGCACTCCAGCATGGTGACAGAGTGAGACTCCACCTCAGAAAAAAAAAAGAAGAAGAGGAAGAGGAAGGAAGAAGGAGAAGGAGAAGAAGAGGAAGAAGAAGGAGAAGAAGAAGAAGAAGAAGGAGAAGAAGAAGAAGAAGAAGAAGAAGAAGAAGAAGAAGAAGAAGAAGAAGAAGAAGAAGAAGAAGAAGAAGAAGAAGAAGAAGGGGAGGAGGAGGAAGGAGAAGAAGAGGAGGAAGGAGAAGAAGAGGAGGAAGGAGAAGAAGAGGAAGGAGAAGAAGAGGAGGAAGGAGAAGAAGAGGGAGAAGAAAGAGCTCATGACCAAACTCTGTGTCAATGTAGTGGTTAGATGTCAGGTAGAGAAGGAGGAGATAGCAAAAGAGCTGGAGAAAATGCAGAAGGAACAGCGGGAAAGAGTGATGTCACAGAAGCCAAGTGAGAATGGAGATTTAAGGAGAGAGCTCCATCAAGAACTCCATTAAGAGCTGCTGAGAAGTTGGGAAAAAAGAAGGTGTAGTTGATGACCTTCACAAAACCAGCTTCAGTGAAATATTGGGGTGAAAGCCATGTTGAAATGGGTCGAGTAATATGGAAGATGAGGAAATGGAGACGACTAGAGTAGACAATTAACCCCTTAAAGAAGGTTTGTTGTAATGGGAACAAAGAAATAGAGTAGTAACAAAAGGGGATGAGGTGGGATCAGGGAATGATTTGCTCTTATTCAAAATATTTTAGATATCAGAGCTTGTATCTCTTCTGAGACGAGTCAATAACCCAGCAGAAAGGAAGAAATCAAAGATGTAGGAGAGAGAAGAAAGCATGCATAAGCAAAATTGTTGAGGGAAGAGAAACGATTAAACCCCAGGGCTTGAGCAGGGAGACTGGTCTTTGATAGGATCAGAGACATATCTTCTATTCAAAAGGGAGAGTAAATAGAAAATATAGGAACCTATATAGATGGATTTATAGATTTTGTTGTAGAAAATGGAGAAATCTTTTTAAACTGTGAAGGGTATTCATATCAATTTACCATTTCTAGGTAAATGATAAAAAATCTCTGAAAATAATTACAAGATCGCCTCTTCATTTACAAATAAATGTCTTATTACATTGGTTACTACCTCCAGTCCATATTGAGTGATAGTAATGACAATAAGAATCCTATGTTTGTTTTAAAGGAAATTTTTCCACTACCAAACCATTACATAAGACACACTTACTGGTTTCTGGTTGATAGAATTCAACAAGTAAAGGATATTTACATTTCTTAATATTGAGCCATGCTTGGAATGGTTCATCTTGGGATGAACTCTACATGATGGTGATACATTTTTTTCTTTTAATGCACTTCTCAATTTGAGTTGCCTATGTTTTATTTAGATTTTTTAAATTTATATTTATAAATTAAACTGTCATAGAGTGTTTTTGTGTATGTGCTACCATAGATTTTGGTCTCATGGCTATGCTAGTTCCCTAAAATGATTTAGAAAGTTTTCTATATTTTTCTAAACTTTAGAACAGTTTTTAAAAACTGGGAGAGAAAGTATTCATTATAAAAGAAATCTCTTGTGAAATCATTTTTAAGAGTTTGGTGATTTTTTTTAAGAAAAGAAAGTTATCAGAATATATCTTCAAATTTTTCTGTGATTATTAATCTATTCAGGTCTCTTATTTTTTTTCTGTGGCCAGTTGTGGTCATTTTCTTTTCTAGAAAATATTCATTCATTCCAATTTTAAAATGTGTTTGTATAGTTATGTATATTATGATCTTATAGTTTTAAAAATCTCCATTTTCTTCCAATTTTTATTTTAGGTTCAGTAGGTACATGCGCAGGTTTGTTACATGGGTAAATTGCGTGGTGCTAGAATTAGGTGTACAAATGATTTCATCACCCGGATAGTGAGCATAGTACCCAATAGGTAGTTTTTCAATCCTCACCCTCCTCCCACCCTCCAACTTCAAGCAAGCCCCAGTGTCTATTGTTTCCCTTTGTGTCCTTGTGTACTCAGTGATAAGAACCCACTTATCCATGAGGATATGCAGTATTTGGTTTTCTATTCCTGTGTTAATTTGCTTAAGATAACGGCCTCCAGGTGCATCCATGTTGCTGCAAAGGTCATGATTTCATTCTTTTCTATGGCTGCATAGTATTCCATGATGTATATGTACCACATTTTCTTTATCTGATCCACCAGTGTTGGTCATCTAGTTTGATTCCATGTCTTTGCTATTGTAAAACGTGCTGTGATGAATATACTACATTGTCTTTATGGTAGAATGATTTATATTCCCTTGGTATATACACAGTAATGGGATTATAGGGTTGAATGATACTTCTGTTTTAAGTGGTTTGAGGAATTTCCAAAATGCTTTCCACAGTGGCTGGACTAACTTACACGCCCACCAGCAGTGTATAAGCATTCCCTTTTCTCTGCAATCTTGCCAATAGCTATTGTTTTTTGACACTGTTTAAATAATATCCATTTTGACTGGTGTGAGATAGTATCTCATTGTGATTTTGATTTGCATTTCTCTAGTGATTAGTGATGCTGAGCATTTTTTTCATATGCTGTTGGCTGCATGTATGTCTGCTTTGAGAAGGGACTATATTGGGGAAACCAGCCCCCAATATTTCAACATACGTTCTTTCTATTTTCCCTAAGTGTTGGCTGGTCTCAGAAATAAAAAGAAAGAATACAAAGAGAGAAATTTTATAGCTGGGACTCCGGGGGTGTCATCATATATTGGTAGGACTGTGATGGTGATCCCGAGCTGCAAAACCAGCAAGTTTTTATTAGGGATTTTAAAAGGGGAGGGGGTGTATGAACAGGGAGTAAGTCACAAGGATCACATGCTTCAAAGGACCATAAAGATCACAAGGCAAGGCAAAATTAGAATTATTGATGAGGTTCTATGTCACACTGTGCACACATTGTCTTGATACACATCTTAACAGGAAGCAGGGTTCAAGAGCAGACAACCGATCTGACTAGAATTTACCAGGCTGGAATTTCCCAATCCTAGTAAGCCTGAGGGTACTGCAGGAGACCAGGGCGTATTTCAGTCCTTATCTCAACTGCATAAGACAGACACTGAGAGTGGCCGTCTATAGACCTACCTCCAGGGTTACATTCCTTCCCCAGGGTCTCAATTATTAATATTCTTTGCTGGGAAAAGAATTCAGTGATACTTCTCCTACTTGCACGTCCATTTATAGGCTCCCTGCAAGAAGAAAAATATGGCTCTATTCTGCCTGACCCTGCAGGCAGTCAGACCTTATGGTTATCTTCCCTCATTCCCTGAAAATCGCTGCTATTCTGTTCTTTTTCAGGGTGCACTGATTTCATATTGTTCAAACACATATATTTTACATTCAGTTTGTACAATAGTGGTCCTAAGGTGATGTATATTCCCAGCTTATGAAGATAACAGGATTAAGAGATAAAAGTAAAGACAGGCATAAGAAATTATAAGAGTATTGACTGGGGAAGTGATAAATGTCCATGAAATCTTCACAATTTATGTTCAGAGATTGCAGTAAAGACAGGTGTAAGAAATTATAAAAGTATTAATTTGGGGAACTGATAAATGTCTGTGAAATCTTCACAATGTATGTTCTTCTGCCTCAGCTCCAGCCAGTCTCTCTGTTTGGGGTCCCTGACTTTCCACAACAGGACTATTCATGTCCTTTGCCCACTTTTAATGGAGTTGTTTGTTCTTTGCTTGTTGATTTGTTTGTTTCTTATAGATTCTGGATATTAAACCTTTGTCAGATGCATAGTTTGCAAACATTTTCTCCTATTCTGTAGATTATCTGCTTACTCTGTTGATAGCTTATTTTTCTGTGCAGAAGCTGTTTAGTTTAATTAGATCCCACTTGTCAATTTTTATTTTTGTTGCAATTGCTTTCAGCATCTTCATCATGAAATCTTTGCCAAGGCCTATGTCCAGAATAGTTTTTTCTAGGTTTTCTGCTAGGGTTTTTACAGTCTTAGGTTTTACATTTGAGTCTTTAATCCATCTTGAATTGATTTTTGCATACTGTGAAAGGAAGGGGTTCAGTTTCAATCTTCTGTATATGTCTGGCCAGATGTCTCAGCACCATTTATTGAACAGGGAGTCTTTTCCCTATTGCTTTTTATTGTCAACTTTCCTGAAGATGTAATGATTGCACATGTGTGGCTTTATTAGTTTATTCAGTTTTCTAGCCTGTTCCATTGGCATACGTGTCTCTTTTTGTACGAATACCAGGCTGTATTCCTTAGTGTAGCCTTGTAGTATAGTTTGAAGTCAAGTAGCGTGAAGCCTCCAGCTTTGTTCTTTTTGCTTAGAATTGTTTTGGCTATCTGGGCTGATTTTTAGTTCCATGTAAATCTTAGAATTTTTTTTTCTAACTCTGAAAAATTATGTTGGTAGTTTGATCAGAATAGCATTGAATCTGTAAATTGCTTTGGTCAGAATGGCCATTTTAACAATTTTGATTCTTCCTATCCACGAGTATGCAATGTTTTTCCATTTGTTTGTGTCATCTCTGATTTCTTTCAGCAGTGTTTTTTCATTCTCATTGTAGAGGTTTTTTATTCTCCTTGGTTGGCTGTATTCATAGGTATTTTAATTTTTGTGGCTATTTTGAAGGGTATTACACTCTTGATTTGGCTCTCAGCTTGGACATTATTGGTGTACAGAAATGCTGCTGTTTTTGTACATTGATTTTATAATTCGAAACTTTACTGAAGTTGTTTATCAGTTCTAGGAGCCTTTAGACAGAGACTATGAAGTTTTCTAGGTATAGGATCATATCGTCTGTGAAGAGAGATAGTTTGACTTTCTCTTCTCTATTTAAATGCCTTTTATTTCTTTCTCTTGCCTAATTGCTCTGCCTAGGATTTCCAGCACTATGTTGAATAGGAGTAGTGAGAGTGGACATCCTTGTCTTGTTCTGGTTCTCAAGCAGGATGCTTCCAACTTTTGCCTGGTTCAGTATGAGGTTTGCTGTGGGTTTGTCATAGATATCTCATATTATTTTGAAGTATGTTCTTTTGAAAAGATTTTAACATGAAGGAAAGTTTAATTTTATCAAAAGCCTTTTTTGTGTCTATTGAGGTGGTCATGTGGTTTTTATTTAGGTCTGTTTATGTGATAAGTCACATTTATTGATTTGTGTAAGTTGAACCAAACTTTTATCTCCAGAATAAAGCATACTTAATCATGGTGGATTTGCTTTTTAATATACTACTGGATTCAAGTTGCTAGTATTTTGTTGAAGATTTTTGCATTTTTCTTCATTAGTGATACAGGCTTGAACTTTTTTCATTATATCTCTGCCAGGTTTGGTATCAAAATGATGCTGGCCTCATACAATGAGTTAGGGAGGAGTCTTTCCTCCTCAATTTTTTTTTTTTAACAACTTCAGTACAATTGGTATCAGCTCTTACTTATATGTCTGGTAGAACTGGGCTGTGCATCCGTCTGGTCCAGGGCTTTTTCTGGTTGGCAGGTTTTTTATTACTGATTTAATTTCATATCTCAACATTGGTCTAGTCAGATATTTATTTGCTTCCTGGTTCAATCTTGGCAGGTTGTTTGTTTCCAGGAATTTATCTATTTCTTCTAGGTTTTCTAGATTGTGTGTATAACAGTGTTCATAATAGTCTTTGAGGGTGTTTTGTATTTCTGTGGGGTTAATGGTAATGTTCCCTTTGTCATTTTTGATTGGGTTTATTTGGATCTTCTCTATTTCTTTATTTATTAATCTAGCTAATGGTCTATCAATCTTATTTATTCTTTCAAAGAACAAACTTTTGGTTTTGTTGGTCTTTTGTATGGATTTTCAAATCTCAATTTCATTTAGCTCAGTTCTGATTTTGGTTATTTCTTTTCTTCTGCTAGATTTGGGGCTGGTTTGTTCTTGTTTTTCTAGTTCCTCTGGCTGTAATGTTAGGTTGTTAAGTTGAGGTCTTTCTAACTTTTTGATGTAGCAATTTACTGCTGTAAACTTTCCTCTTAACCTTTCCATTAGCTCTTTCCCAGAGATTCTGGCATACTGTATATTTGGTTCCATTAGTCTGAAATAATTTCTTGATTTTTGCTTTGATTTCATTCTTTACTCAGAAATTATTCAGGAGCAGATTGTTTAATTTCCATGTAAGTATATGGTTTTGAGAGACCTTCTCGGTATTAACTTCTATTTTTATTGCACTCTGGTCTGAGAGTGTGCTTAGTATGACTTTGTTTCTTTTGGAATTTGTTGAGAGTTGCTATATGGCTGAGCATGTTGTTGATCTTAGAATATGTCCCATATGCAGAAGAGAAGAACGTGTATTCTGTTGTTGTTCAGTGGAGTATTCTGTAGGTGTCTGTTATGTCTGTTTGGCCAAATGTCTAGTTGAGTTATCAAATATCTTTGTGAGTTTTCTGCCTCAGTGATCTGTCCAACACTCTCAGTGGGGTGCTGGACTCCCACTATTATCGAGTGGTTATCTAAAGTCTCTTCATAGGTCTCTAAGAATTTGTTTTATAAATCTGAGTGCTCTATTATTAGGTGCATATATTTAGGACAGTTAAGTCTTCTTGTTGAGTTGGGTGCATATATTATATTTAGGACAGCTAAACCTTTATCATTATGTAATTCCCTTCTTTGTCCTTTTTGATCATTGTTCATTTAAAGTCTGCTTTGTCTGAAATAAGAACAGCAGCCTCTGCTCTCTTTTGTTTTTTATTTGCTTGATAGATCTTTCTCCATCCCTTTGCTTTGAGCCTATGTGTCATTACATGAGAGATGAGTCTCTTGAAGACAGCATACAGTTGGGTCTTGCTTCTTTATACAACTTGCCCCTCAGTGTCTACTAAGTGGGGCATTTAGCCCATTTATACTCAAGGTTAACATTGATGTGAGGATTTGATATTGTCATCATATTGTTAGCTCGCTGTTATGTAGACTTGATAGTATAATTGCTTTATACTTTTGATGGTCTATCTACTTCAGTGTGTTTTGGTCTTTCTTTTTCACATTTAACACCCCCTCAAGGACCTCTCATATGGCAGGTTCTGGTGGGAATAAATTACTTTAGCATTTGTTTATCTGAATAGGATTTTATTTCTCCTTTGCTTTTGAAGCTTAATTCATCTGGATATAAAACTCTTGATTGGAATTTCTTTTCTTTAAGGATGCTATATATAGACTCCCAGTCTCTTCTGTCTTACAAGGGTTCTACTGAAAGGTCCACTGTTAGCCTGAAAGAATTCCTTTTGTATTTGACCTTCCTCTTCTCTCTAGCTGTCTTTAATATTTTTTTCTTTCACATTGATTTGGAGAATCTGATGACTGTGTCTTGGGAATCGTTATCTTGTATAGTATCTCACTGGGGTTCTCTGAATTTCCTGAATTTGCGTGTAAAACTCTCTAGGGAGATTGTGGAAACTTTTGTGGGCAATATCCTCAAATATGTTTCCCAAGTTGCTTGCTCTCTCTCTGTCTTTCTGGGATGTCAGTGAGTCATAGGTTTGGTCTCTTTACATAATCCCATATTTCTCAGAAGTTTTATTCATTTTTAAAAATTCTTTAAAAAAATTTTTTGTCTAACTGAATTCATTTAAAGAACTGGCATTTGAGCTTTGAAATTCTTTCCTCAGCTTGGTCTATTTTTCTCCAATATTTCCGATTTTATTATGAAATTCTTTTAGTGAGTTTTTCAGCTGTATAAGATCAGTTTCATTCTTTCTTAAAATGGGTATTTTGCCTTGAAGCTCTTGAATTGTTTTACTGGATTCCTTAGATTCCTTGGACTGGGTTTTAATCTTGATGATCTTCATTGTCATTTAGATTCTAAATTCTATGTCTGTCACTCCAGCCATTTCCATCTGGTTAAGAGCCATTACCTGGGAGCTAGTGAGGTTATTTGAAGCTAAGAAGAGACTCTGGCTTTTAGGGTTGCCAGAGATCTTCTGCCAGTTCTTTCTCATCTGTGTGGGCTGATGTTCCTTTAATCTTTAAAGCTGCCTCCTTTGGATAGAGCCCTTTGCTCTTATATTCTTTGATGCCCTTGTGGGTTTGACTGTGGTATAAGTTGGGTTTTGTCTATTGGCTTTGCTTCTTTATTAGTTCAGGGGGCCAAGGCTAAGCTCAGCACTCTTGAAATTTGTACTCTAACCCTGGGGATGCTGGGACTGGGCCATGGCTTTTTTCTTTGGGCCCTCAAGTTTCAGTACCTGCTGCATTGAAGGGACTGAGGTGTTCCTGGTCTGCTGGCAACAACCCTCCAATGAGGAATGTTGGCAAAAGTATTTCAGCCGGGAGATGGTGGGCAGCAGCAGCCATGTCCATGCATGAGCACACAGGAGGTAGTAGAAAATGCCAGATCCTGCATTTGCATTAATGAAGCAGGGGGATGCTGCAGGAGAATGTGTGATTGAGAAGCAGTTGGGGAAAGCTGCAGGTGAGTATGTGCTGGCCAGGCAGGACTGTGGGCAGGTGCTCATCAGTGGGGGCCCACGAGCAGAAGCTCTCTGACTATTAAGTGGCATCTGCTGGTGAAAGAGCTATGATGTGGCTGCTGGCAAGCACCTTGGATGGATAGCTGAGGCCACGCTGCAAGAGGCTGTAGCCAGTAGGGACCCTGGGATAGGCCAACAGACAGAGTGTTGCTTAGATCAGACTGGCTCCATCCTACAAGCAAGATAATCCTGCTCTGTCCTTGTCCAGCAGTCAACAAAGGCTAAAGCCACCTACCGGAGTGTGGTGAGCCTTGGTTTATGGGTACCCGTGGCTGTACTCTACTGTAGCTGTTCCTGCACAAAACCCTCTGGCCTCCATGCAAGCTAGAGTTCCATCCGTGCCAACTATCCAGTTTCCTGTGCCAGCTCAAATGTCCTTGGGGATTGTGGGGTCTCCTACAGCTAGGATCCCAGAGGTCCATGGCAAGAGTCAGCCATTCCATGCTTATTCCATTCACTCCTTTCCCAGGAGCCACTTAGGGCCAGTAACAAGTCCTGGTGCTCAAGCAACCCTGTGCAAGATTCCCAGCTTCCTCCCCTTTCAGCCTGGGATCTGCGTTCTCCCTCTGTACACTTTTAATGCTTTCTTTTCAAAGATCTATTCAGAGTGTGCTAGTCTACTTGGTTGTCTGTTCTCTCTTGTTGAGAGAGGCTCCTCCTGACTGTGTCTATTCAGCCATCTTGGCTTCTTCATGTATTTTCTATTACAAATAATTCTGTAGAAAATTATCTTTGTATATAAATCTTTTCCACATTTAACATTATTTTTATATGATGAGTTAGTAAAGGAGAAATTGCTAAATCAAAAAGTGTAAGATTTTAAAGCTCTTGAACTTATAAGTCACATATATACATATAATAAAAACATCTGTGTTTTTCATAGAAAGTATAAAGTCATAGCATAGATATCATATCCTCTGGTGCCCTCCTATTTCTGTGTCCCTCAATTTATCCCCACTACTTTAACATCCAGAGAAGAATTCATAGTTTTAGGTAAATCCTTCCAGACCTTTTCTCATGTGTTTACATATGTGTTTGCATGTGTCTGTTTAATGTACATATGTACGTGTGTGTGTGAGAGAATACACTCATCCACAAGTGTATGCAAACTAAGCATACACATTTTCTACATAATTTGGAAATATGTGTGTATAACATGTATATGTTTCCATTCCTAAACAAAGATATTTATATGCTTCTTTTTAAAATTTAAGATACTATGTGCTAGTTCAAGTAAGAAACGTTCACATTTTCAGCTGGTTAATGATTAAAAAGATACATTCACAATATGGGTTCTGTATTAGTCCATTTTCACACTATTATAAAGAAATACCTGAGACTGGGTACTTTATAAAGAAAGGTTTAATTGACTCACAATTATGCATGGCAGAGGAGGCCTCAGGAAGCTTACAATCATGGCAGAAGGTGAAGGAGAAGCAAGGCACATCTTACATGGTGGCAGGTGAGCAAGAGTGAGCACAGGGGAAGTGCCAGACACCTATCAAACAATCAGATCTCATGAGAACTCCCTCACTATCACAAGAACAGCATGGGGGAAACCACCCCCATCATCTATTCACCTCCCACCAGGTCCCTCCCTTGACATGTGGAGATTACAATTCGAGATCAGACTTGGGTGGGGACAGAGAGCCAAACCATATCAGCCTCTAACTCTCATTTAATCACTGATGCTTTGTAATTGTCAACACTCTAGTTCTTTCTTTACCATGTGTGAGTTCTTATGAAAAAATTTGCTACTCTTGTTTCAGAGTATTAATTGTACCTTAATTAGGAAATAGGAGAACTTGTCACAGTAGAGAAATATCTTCTCCTTGGACAATCAGCTTGGTTAAGTGCAGGACACTCAGAACAGAGTAGTTATTCCTTAGATTTAAATAAAATTAAAATCAATAGATGCCCACTAGATGGTTGAAGATGGCATACTAAAGTGACAGTGTGTCTACTTTCTTCCTTTGGGTTGATGTTACTATTTTGAGAGGAACCCCCAAAATAGCTAAGTAGTAGCTTGACTTTCAGGGCTGTATCAGTCAGGCTGGTTTAGGCTGCAAGTTACCAAAAACATCAATATAAGTTAGCTTAGATACTAAAGAAAATAAACCATTTCCTCTAACAAGAATTGTCAGAACAGCTTAACTCCAAGGTTGATTAATCCTTGGCTCATGATGCCATCATGATTCCTTCCTTGTCTTGTGCCATCTTCAGCCTGTTAGCCTTGTCCTCCCCTAGTTCCTTGCCTGAGGTCTCAATATGACTGCCACAGTTTTAGCTATCCCATTGAAAATGTCCATTAATGAACTCTTTCTTATAAACTTTTCAAATGAGAAAGAACCATCTCACAAAAAGCCCTTAGCTGACTTCTGCTGATGGCCACTGGCCTGCCTCACATGCCAAGCTAAATCAATCACATGATTAACTTAAACCAATCAGGGCTCATTCTTCCTTGAAGTAAATGACCCTATTGAAGAGGGTGTATAGCCACACAAAATTAGAATTTTAGTAGAGAGAAAGAAGTTTAAGGAGGAGAATAATTGTTATGTAGGCAACCAGCTGTACCTACAAAAATGTGGATTAAATTGCTTTGTTAATATTTAAAAATTAATTAAACCATAGTGCTATCCTGATAACTAGATATATATCTTATGTATAAAAAGAAGACATATTTATATATAAAATAAAAATTTAGAAATTATACAGTTTATTAAAATCTAACATAAAGCTGCTTTTAATTTTAAGTCTAGATGATAAGCAAAGCTATGCTACCTTTTGGGAAGTTCATTCTTACCGAGTATTTTAATAACTCCATTTAACCAAGAAGGCATGTTCCTTTTTGGATTTTAAAAATCAAAACACACTTGCAGATGTCATAATAGTCCTTCTTTAACAGAATTAATCCCAGTAATATGAAAATGTAGCCAGGCTGGGAAACACAATCAGTCATGTCCATTTATTTGTAACATGTTCTGCATCTTTAAACATGGCCGTGTATTCATATTAATAGAGGTACTTTTTCAAAAGAGGTGCCTCTTTTGATAGAGTTTTTCTTTCTCTAGTTTTATGTGGCAGCAACATAAATTTTTGATGATGATATCATTGTAAACTACATCATATATAAGGCCATAAAATAATCTAAAACGTTAATGAGTAGGACTTAAAAGCTTACTTGTGGAAAGGAAACAATCTTTACTTTTAACACCAGGAAATAGGATGCTACCCTGCGTGTGAAAGATTGAAATATATAATCCATCAAAGCGTTGCCCTCTCCCCGAGGGCCCTTTAAGGGGAGAAATGATAAATGAAGACCTGAAATATCCAAAACATGATGGAACCTGAATATTTGATTTAGTTCAGATGATAGAAGGGTATGATGAGTGAGTCATAAATTTGAGAAATTTGACTACTGAGTAAAGGAATTTTTGTTTAAATTTTTTACACACCCATGAATCATGCTCATGATAATGGCTTTTAGTGAATCCACATTGTTTATGCCATGTCTTTACCCACTTGGTCCACAGCAAAATAGCTATTCTACTTTGTTTCATGCTTCAGGAAACTTTTTCTCATTTCCAGCTTTTGACTCATTCTGCCTTCCCCCTCCCACTCCAAATGTGGAAGGAAAACAATGATTCTGATCTCTGGATTCAATAAAATTATGTGTAGGCTATGCATGCTCTGTGGTGCTATATAAATGTCATGAATTACAAGTGCTAACACTAGCTGGATTCTTTTCTCAGAGAAAATAATATGGGCAGGGAGAGATATGAAAAGCATTCTTCTCTTTGAAAAGGGATCCACCAATGAATATCATTTTGAGGACAGACAGCACATCCTATACATCTGTATTTTTCCCTGGTAATTCAGCTTTACCTACACTAGGCACCCAGTATTGAATTTGAGACAACAAAGAAGATACTCATTTTCCTCCCACTTCAATGAGAAATCCTGAAAGTGAACACAGATGCACTAGGCCAGGGGTCTGTAAAGGGTCCGATAGTAAATATGTTAGTCTTTGTGGGGCATATTGTTTCAGCCACAACTACTCCACACAGCCGAATATACTATGTAAACAAATGGATATGACTATGTCACAATAAAACTTTATTTATGAAAATGGGTGGCAAGCAAGGCTTGGCCTGAAAACTGTAGTTTTCTACCTGACCTCTGCACTAAGCTATAATATACCAGACCTTCCCTTGGAGATCCTGTCAGATGCCCCATCACAGTGACAGCCTACACAAAAAAGTGTTATTGCAGAGCTCAGAATGGAAATTAGGCAATTTCAAAATCATGTAGGGAAATACTGGAGTGGGTAGTTGTCTGATACATTAAAATAAACTGTTTTTTCTGCTCTCACACACCACTCAACACAGAATATTTCATCTCTGGTCACCAAAATGTGTGTGGGTTTTTCCCCACGCACCAAGCAATTCTCCAGCAGACACAAATTTTATTATTATTGTTATTATTATTTTTCCTGCTTATGTAAAGATGTATATATGCACACAAATATATATGTACACATGTGGTGAAAAAAAAAATAACTACAGGCATGATAGGCATCGACTTCTAGATAAAGGTTATCCCTGGGAAGGAGCGGGGATGGAAATGGCTGAGTGGAACATAGTTATACTCTTAATGTTCTAGTTCTTAAAAAAACAAAAGCAAAATATTAACACTGAATAAAACTGGGAGATGAACATGTTTCTTCATTTTGTATATTTTCTATATTTTTTTAAAAAATCACAATTAAAATGATACAATGTTTAAAATATTTTAAAAAAAGATATAAGTATCCTTAAAACAAGATGTTGTGTTAAGCATCGTTTATCCTTAGTTTCCATGTAATACTTTTAAACTTCTCCTTTTGTAACATTTCCCAGAATTAGGGTTCCCATCCATTTTGCTCTTAATTTTCTTTTTTCCTTTTTTTTTTTTCAGAGCGAGTCTCACTCTGTTGCCCAGGCTGAAGTGCAGTGGCGTGCTCTTGGCTCACTGCAACCTCCGCCTCCCAGGTTCAAGCGATTCTCATGCCTCAGACTCCCAAGTAGCTGGGAATACCAGCATGAGCCACAATGACAGCTATTTTTTTTTTTTTTTTTTTTTTTGTATTTTTAGTAGAGACAGGGTTTCACCATGTTGGCCAGGCTGGTCTGGAACTCTTGACCTCAGATGATCTGCTGGGGTGGACTATATAATTAA
This sequence comes from Symphalangus syndactylus, assembly GCF_028878055.3. NCBI lineage: Eukaryota > Metazoa > Chordata > Mammalia > Primates > Hylobatidae > Symphalangus > Symphalangus syndactylus. The sequence goes on from NC_072429.2 coordinate 42,828,453, forward strand.
ATCCAATTCTAACACTATCTACTTGGAGTTAGAGTTAGATCTCACAGGTTAAGGGCTCAATCCCACAAAACTTCCCTCCTTTCAGATGTCAATTGCAAAGCAGTAGGCTGTGACCTGTGCTGCCTGATCAGCTGAATAAGGAGGGTAGGGCTGAAGGCTCCAAGCTTATGATCCTGGCTTGGTCTTTCTGGTGACATGCCCCCCTCCAGGAGCCCAACAAGAGCTGCTTCATTAGAACAAAAGATGTTCCTGCCACCCACGTAATTCCAATGGATTAGGAGCTCTGTGTCAGACGCTCCTACCTCTCAGGAAATTGCAAAGGTCTTAGGAGCTCTGTGGCAGAACTGAGATCAAAGGCAAAATATTAGAACAAAGGATTCTAGCACCCCATCACTCAGGAAATTACATGGGTTTTAGGAGTTCTGTGCCAGGGCCTGGGAGCAGAGACCAAAACATATATAAACATATATAAACATATATATATACACACACACACACATATGCACACACACATTTCTTATTTCTAGCCAATCCCTTGGTCACTAGCCACTGACTCCTTACAGCAAAATGATCTTATCTCTCTGAGTATTTACATTAAATGTGGCATTTATAGAATACATATAACAAGAATACCAACACAAGTATGGCTAATATTTGGAAAAGCCAGGGTGGAGCAAGGATAGATTTAAAGAAACAAAAAACTTTCCCTATAATGCCACTACATACATTTTTATATTCTTGTACTGATTCACTTATTATTTTCCTTCCTCATCTACTGCTGTTTGTACCTTGTCATGAGCTTGTGCAAAACTGTTTAACACAGAAATCAGCTGATGTTTAACTAGATCTAATTCCTCCTCAGGCCAGTCATTTCCCATAGGTATTACATCCTAAGGACAATTTAACTCAGTCTCCCAATAAGCTTGATTATCAGTATCAGTGTTATCATAAGGCTTATTTACATGAAGTAGTTAAGTTTTACCAACAACACCAGTATTACATCATATCACAATATGATCATGTACATTTGTTCAGTTTCATTACAGAGCAACTCAGTAAAAATTACAGAGGTATTTGCTTCTTCAGAATCTACCCTTGCCCATATCGCAGATGTTATTAAGGACAGGCATTGTTACAATTGCCCATGACTTGTTTACTTCTGAGTTCTGTGTCAATTGGGGACAAAGCCAGTCACTCTGTCTCATCTCACAGGATTGCACTGAGACTGGTTTCCATTGGGAACTATTATACAGCAGGGCCCACCTGCCTCCTACATGGAGAATATAGATTGTATTTATAATAGCTGTTATCCCTGCTAACTGTACTGCAGGATATATTTTGTTTTCACCTATTTTGGGAGCAAGAGCAGTCATAGTATATCAATATAAATTACAAGTGCCCTCAGAGAACTTCTATAAGTTTTGAGAGCCGTGAGATTCCCACAGGTGTGCCCCTTGAGCTTCAGCAGCTAAAAGACAAGGCCATTGCCCCATAACCACTTAAACTTCAATTTGTATTAAAAACAGTCAAGAGGCCCTGTTGGGTCAGGGCACAGGCCCCTTTCCCATAGCTGGGTTTGACCATTTTCCTGAATTATTTGTTGCATCTGCCTTGCCCACTTTGCTAAAGCCTCATTATCTTTCCAGACTGGCTCCCATACTTTGCCTTCCTCCTGGAAGAGAATCCCTCTTATCTGCCTATTCTAAATAATAAATATTTGTCCTCTGGATGCTGCTCCTCATAGTAATAAGCATCATCGGCTCACAAGGCAGAGGAGAGCCTTTGGAGAGATAGGTGTCTCTCTGGGAAATCAAGGGTATCCATGCACATTGTTGCCATTGTCTACTAACAGCCCTAGTGCAGTTAGGATACATGTTTTGCACCAAGAGTGTTGGGTGCCCCATACTAGGTTAGATGAGTGGTGGTCACACCTACGTGTAATTTAGACTAAGTGTGCCACAACATTTCCCACAGCCTTCCTTATCTGAGGGTGAGGCCGTTCTCCAGGGCAACTCAAATCCACCAAGTGATGCCAACTGCTTTGATACCATCAGGGACCCATTATTTTTCCCTATTTTGCTTAATAGTTTTTCATCCATTAAAACAAGGGTGATTTGTATTTATGTACAGCACCCTGCGGCATGTTGGGCATTGACAAAGATTTTTTTACCTGGCCAAACTTTAGAAACTTCTCCCAGGCTCACCTGTGCACTTCTGTATAAAATCCAGTTTTAGCAAAGAACACTGCTAAGTCAATTTAGCAAGAATTCCTTATCCTCAATATCTGATCACCCTCAATATCTCATCAGGTTCTTCATTCTCCACCATCCTCCAGGTGACATATGATCACTCTGGCATATATTTAGCAAGAATCCTGTTAGGTTGCTTTAGCCAGAATGCTCCATACTCTTGATGTTTTTCTTAGCATTTTTTTCATCTACTTGCCCTTACCAGTTATAAATTCTTACTTTCCCATGCTGTATTCAGAGTTGAGCCCGGTTCCACTCCCTCACTACAAAATCTCATTGCAAGTGGTCTCTATACCTATGAGTGATGGTCTTGGATAAAGTCTTCTTAACCATGCTTTAACAAGTATCATTGAATATTTTTTTTTTCTTTAGCAGCATGTTGTCATTATAGTTTGCCTGTTATATAACTGGGGACCTTTCTAAGCTTTCAGTCATCAAGGTTATAGTTGCACAGTGATCATTCTGTTGGGAGCTGTACACCACTTCGTTTCAAGTCCCAGTAGGAAGCAGTTCTTCGAACTTCCTCCCCAAATGATATCCTTTGTACTAAATATAGCCTGAAAATCCCACTTCAGCTGTCAATGGAAAGTGGTATTATCATCTACACTTCTGATCAAGGGGCTATAAATTAAGGATTCCCATGACTGTCCTCTCAGGTTCAATTAATCTGCTAGAACTGCTCCCAGAACTCAGGGAAACACTTTACTTACATTTCCTGGCTTATTAATAAGGGATATAGATGAACAGCCAGTGAAAAGATGCATAAGAGAAGATTTGGAAGTGTCCTGAGCACAGCCTCTTCTGACTTTGTGGAGTTGGGGTATCCCACCCTATCAGCTGTGGATTTTTGCTCTTTGAACCCTGTCCTTTGGGGTTTTAATGGAGGCTTCATTACCTAGGCATGATTGGTTACATATTCGGCCATTGGTGATCAACCCAACCACCAGCCCCTTTCCCCACCCCAGGGATCTGTCAATGGGGCTGAAAGTCCCAACCCTCCAACCATGCCTTGGCCTTCTTTCTAGTGGCCCCAAGCCACCAGTCATATCACTAGCATACAAAGATACTTATCACACTGGAGATTCCAAGGGTTTTAGGAGTTGTGTGCCAGGAAAAAGTCAAAGGCCTTTGGAAATGAGTAATTCAAAATCTAAGCAGTTGGAACTTTAAAATATTTTGAAATTTAAGGGAACATTTAAGGGATTTACAGGATTCTGATCCTTTTCAATTATTTCAAGTTGACATACCAAACATATATTTCTTATTCTAAATCACAATCTAATATCACAGCAGCAGTTTGCCCATTACAAAGGAAATTTTACCTCTGTCCTAGAGAGTGAGGGCTTCCAGTCCTGCAATGAAAATTACTGAACATTCTGTGGAGAAATAAATGGGCCTAAATCAATTGCTTATGGCATGGTTTTTCCCAAACTAATGAAATTAACTAGGAAGAGGCAGAAGAGGGGAAAATATCATGGGAGTTTAACCACTGGCTAAGAGGGGCTATTCTTTAGCTATTGGTAAAAGGGAAAAACAATTCCATCATCACTGAATAGATAGATAGATAGATAGATAGATAGATAGATAGATAGATAGATGATAGAGGATTGATAGATATTCAATATTTGTTAAAGGGCACATATTAGCTGAGGGATATGTTATTTGAACAAATGTTAATACCTTAATTTTTGAATTGCTTATTTTCTGTAGGAAAATTTAGTTAGCTAATGAAATAGAAACATCATAAAGTAGCTGTCAGTATCAGTACAGCAAATGTGAGTATCTCCATCCTTGTGTGAGGTCAACTATCATGAGGAAACAGGCATTATAGACAAAACCAATGGAGAACTGATGCAATTATTATGCTGTGAATTGAAAGAGCAGGAGAAAGCCGTGGGCTCTGGAATCAGATAAACCTAGATTTGAGTCCTGCGCTTTACTTAATAGATAAGTGACTTTGGGTCACTTTGGAGGGAGGGAGGGTCACATGGAGGGTCACCATGAGGGAGCCTCAGAAATAACTGAGGAGAGGACACCACGCAAAATAAGATCTTTCCTTGGTCCATAGTCTCTCATAGTCTCAATTTCCTCACCTATAAAGTAGGGATAATAATAGGATCAACCTCACAAAGTTGTTGTCAAAATTACTTATAAAACTATTATTAGGTTGGTGCAAGAGTAATTGTGGCTTAATAGCACAGGGCCTAGCATATAGTAAAATACTCAACAAATTGTAGTGATTATCATCATTATTATGATTACTGACACAAAATTAGAGTACTGCTGCTAGATCTACCAGTGATTCCCTATATGACTCACCAGGGGAAATCACTTTCTCTCACTGAGACTCTTCTTCTGTATAGTGAGGAACTAGGCCATCCCTAAAGTGTTTTTGGAGGTCTAAAGCTTTTAAGATAATTGGAGCGAAAGCCCTTGCTGCTCCTCAGATGAACTGGATCTAGACCATGAATAAATAGGAGCACTTTTTTATTCCATGGTGGTGTCTGCAAAGCACCAAGGCTCCCTGCATTGCTCATGTTGGCCTGTGAGGACTTAAAATATTTGGTAAGAATCTTCTGGTTGGCCAGGTGTGGTGGCTTATGCCTGTAATCCCAGCACTTTGGGAGGCTGAGACAGGCGGATCACTTGAGGTCAGGAGTTCAAGAGCAGTCTGACCAACGTGGTGAAACCCTGTCTCTACTAAAAATACAAAACTTAGCAGGGCGTGGTGGCACACACCCATAGTCGCAGCTACTCGGGAGGCTGAGGTGGGAGAATTGCTACAACCCAGGAGGCAGAGGTCGCAGTGAGCCAAGATCATGCCATTGTACTCCAGCCTGGGCGACAGGGAGACTCCGTCTCAAAAAAAAAGAAAAAAAAAAAAAGAGAGAATCTTCCGGTCTTTCCCCCACTCCACTATCTGTTGGCGTTTACTCATATATAGTTGTCTTCTCTTATTTTCATCTTGCTCCACGTAAGACAGACTTGGAAAGATTGGAACCGAACCATGAGGGAGCCTCAGAAATAACTGAGGAGAGGACACCACGCAAAATAAGATCTTTCCTTGGTCCAGAAACCAGAAATGACATGACCACTAAATAACGAATGATCCCAGCTTCTGCAATGCAGGGACTTTGAAGCCAGGAGGATTTAGGCTTCAATCTATGCCCAGTAATTACTAACAATATAATCTTGGTCAAGTTAATTATCTTTGCAGGACAATTATAAATAGGAAAGATAATCCCTATTTCATAAGATTGTTGTGAGGATTCATTGCGATTATGTAAACCAAAAATAAAATTCTATGGCCTCCCAACCATCTGAACGGACTTCCTCCTCAGCCAGGGCTCCTTTAAAATTTAACCTGAGAGACTGTTTCAGGCCCTGATGGGAAGTAGGGGTTGGATAGGCCTCATTATACCGCTCCAGCATTAGCATTAACATCAACACAGACTTTAAGTTAGATAAGAAACATTTTACAACCTAGTCTCTCTGAAGCCTACTCCCAGAAGGCTTCCTCTGCAATTAAGAACTTGGGTCTCCACAATCCTTTTTCTTAACCCAGACATTCCTTTCTGTTGATCCCAGGTCTTTAGACAAACTCAACCAATTATCAACCAGAAAAAGCTGAAATTGACCTATAGCCTGGAAGCCCCCCACTTTCAGTTGTCCCATCTTTCTGGACCAAACCAATGTATTTCTTAAATGTATTTGGTTGATGTCTCATCCCTCCCAAAATGTATAAAACCAAGCTGCACCCTGACCACCTTGGAGACTGTTCCCAGGATCTCCCAAGGGCTCTGTCATGGAATATGGTCACTCATATTTGGCTCAGAATAAATCTCTTCAAATATTTTACAGAATTTGACTGTTTTCATCAACATTACTTTAATGCAAATTATTTAGCACAGTATCAGACCATAATTCCCGCATTCTAAGACATATTTTTATGTTCTGAAATTGGAATGTGTCTTACATTTGAGATTCCTAGTAGGCTTTCTTTTCTTTTTCATTTTTTTTCCTAGAAGATGTTAATAAATCAATGGAATCTTAGAATCAAGAAAATTTCGTAGTCAGTGATTAATTAAATTAGCTTCTATCATTATAATAATCTTTAAAATAATTTTTTTGTTTTAATTCTGTCCATACAAAGTATTGTACTGATTTTTAAATGTCAAAATGCTAGCAAAATATAGCCAATCACGTACACAAATTTAATACATTATCTCATACAGGTATAAATAATTTCCTCACACTAATCATCACTGGATTGCTCCTAGTTAAAGACTAAATTATCTGTTCCACTGGTTGCACCTAAGCAAAGGCCCATTTTCAACAGACTCCATTCTCTCTTCTTAGTACAATGCATTTCCACTTAAGAAACATTCATCACTCTTTTGATTGCTGTTAAATATAAAACCCTCATTTTGCATTCAGTATAATTTATTTTCTTTTTCAGTTGGTTATATGGCATGAAATAGAGTTGGTCTCTATTTACAGCTCAAATCTTGTGTCTCAAAAGTAAATTAATGATACTGCTCTCCTTAGTTCTTTTTCCTTAACCTTAGGTCATAGATATACTACTTTCCAAGTCATCTCATGATGTAATTATCTTTTTCCAGTAATTCCTCAAAAGCTTGCTACTTATAAAATTCACTTAAGTATTCATTTACTTTTTTTTTTTTTTTTTTTTGAGATGGATTCTCACTCTGTCACCCAGGCTAGAGTGCAGTGGTGTGATCTTGGCTCACTGCAACCTTCAACTCCTGGGTTCAAGCAATTCTCCTGCCTCAGCCTCCTGAGGAGGTGGGATTACAGGCGCCCACCACCACGCCTGGCTAATTTTTGTATTTTTAGTAGAGACAGAGTTTTACTATGTTGGTCAGGCGCATCTCGAACTCCTGACCTTGTGATCCACCCGCCCCAGCCTCCCAAAGTGCTGGGATTACAGTCGTGAGCCATCGCGCCTGGGCCATTTACTTCTAATTTATTTTTATTATCATAATGATGATAATAAAATATGCCTGTAGTCCTGTGCATTCCTGTTAACATCAGCCTATCATGCTATTTGTTAAACTATGAAATTTAAATCGGCAGCATTAAATCAGGGCAGGAAATGAAATTGAAAACCACATAAGTTATCTGTTGATGTCCTACAGGCACGGGATGAGCCTCTCTATATCTGTTCCCAGTCTATAATTCCCAGGGCCCTGGAGACAATCACTGAGATATACTATACAACAAAGTGTGAATAGCTAACAATACTGCACTCAAAATTTGCAAAAAGAGTAGAAACTTAAGTGTTCTTACCCACCCTCTCCCCATACACATACAGATAATAATAATAAAAGGGGTGGTGGGAAACTCTGGGAGGCGATGGCTATGTCTATGGCTTTGACGCTCACGATGGTTTCATAGGTATATACTTATCCCCCTAACTCACCCAGATGAATATACTAAATACGTATAGCTTTCTATATTAAAAAAAGTGTTTCCATAAAGTGTTTCATAAAGAAATGAATGCAACAGGACACACTAAAGAGTGATTGTCACACTCATATCTCCATTTCCATGGCATCCCTCACAACACCATCACCATAACTACCCCCAAGTATAATCTGGCCACTGAATACTTGAAAGAATAAGTCCTTCCATTTTTATTTATTGAGGTATAATTTCAACACAGTGAAATATTTGTCTCTTAAGTGTTCTATCCAATCAGTTTCAATAAATGTGTACACTTGTGCAGACCATACCCCTATCAAAACAGAAAATTTCCATCAGCCCAAAAAAGATTCTGTCATTGCACAGGCAATTCCCCTCTGAAAAACAACCACTAACCCTATTGTTTATCACTATATGATAGTTTTGCATATTCTAAAGATTCATTTAAATTAAATTATATAATATGTCATCTTTTGCATCTTCTTTCATTCAGCATAACATTTTTGAGAATGATTTATGTTGCTGCAGGTATCAGTAGTTTATCCATTTTATTTATGAGTAGTATTCTATTACAAGAATATTTGTTTGCTTATCCATTCTCCTATTGATGTACATCTAAGATTTTTTTCAGTTTGGGCCTATTATGAAAAAAGTTGCTATGAACATTTTTATATGGCTTTTTGTACATATAAGTCTTCTTTTCTCTTGGATAAATTCTAGGAGTGGAATTGTTAGGTCATAGGGGAAATGTGTGTTAAACTTTTAAAGAAACTGCCAGTTTCCTAAAATGATTGTTACATTTCATATTCCCAGTAGCAATGTATGAGAGTTTCAGTTGCTCCAAAATTTGATGATGTCAATATTTTACATTTTACCCATTCTGGTAGGTGTGTAGTGTAGTTCATTGTGGTTTGCACTTGCTTTTCCTGGATGACTAATGATATGAACACTCTTTTATATGCCTGTTGGTCATAGGCATATGTTCTTTTGTGAATCATCTGTTGAAATCTTTTGTCCATTTTCTTTTTAAAAAACTTTTAAGTTCCAGGATACACGTGTGGTACATGAAGGTTTGTTACATAGCTATACAAGTGCCATAGTGATTTGCTGCACCTATCAACCCATCACCTAGGCTTTAAGCCCTGCATGAGTTAGGTATTTGTCCTAATGCTCTCCTTCCCCTTGACCCCAACCCCCGACAGCCCCTGGTGTGTGTTATTCCCCTCCCTATATCCATTGTTCAACTCCCACTTATGAGGAAGAACATGTGGTGTTTAGTTTTCTGTTCCTGTGTTAGTTTGCTGAGGGTGATGGCTTCCAGTTTCATTCATGTCCCTGCAAAGGATATGATCTCATTCCTTTTTATGTCTGCATAGTGTTCCATGGTGTATATGTACCACATTTTCTTTATCTAGTCTATTTTATTTATTTATTTATTTATTTATTTATTTATTTATTTATTTTGAGATGGTGTTTCACTCTTGTTGCCCAGGTTGGAGTGCAATGTTGCGATCTCGGTTCACAGCAACCTCTACCTCCCGGGTTCAAGTGACCCTCCTGCCTCAGCCTCTCGAGTAGCTGGGATTACAGGTATGTGTTACCATGCCAAGCTAATTTTGTATTTTTAGTAGAGGCGGGGTTTCTCCATGTTGGTCAGACTGGTCTTGAACTCCTGATCTCAGGTGATCCACCCACCTCAGCCTCCCAAAGTGCTGGGATTATAGGCATGAGCCAACACTCTCGGCCTATCCATCTATTATTGATGGGCATTTAGGTTATTTCCATGTCTTTGCTATTGTAAATAGTGCTGCAATAAACGTATGTGTGCATGTGTCTTTATAGCAGAATGATTTATAATCCCTTGGGTATATATCCAATAATGCGATTGCTGGGTCAAATGGTATTTCTTGTTCTAGATCCTTGAGGAATTGTCACACTGTCTTCCACAATGGTTGAACTAATTTACATTCCCACCAACAGTATAAAAGTGTTCCTATTTCTCCACAGCCTCACCAGCATCTATTGTTTCTTGACTTTTTAAAAATCATCATTCTGACTGCCATGAGATGGTGTCTCATTATGGTTTTGATTTGCATTTCTCTAATGATCAGTGATGTTGAGCTTTTCTTCATATGTTTTTTGACCACATAAACTTCTTCTTTCAAGAAGTGTCTGTTCATATCCTTTGCTCACTATTTAATGCTTTTTGTTTGTTTTTAATCTTGTAAATTTGTTTGGGTTCCTTGTAGATTCTGGACATTAGACCTTCATCAGATGGGTAGATTGCAAAAATTTTCTCCCATTTTGAAGGTTGTGTACTCACTTTGATAATACTTTCTTTTGCTGTGCAAAAACTTTTTAGTTTAATTAGATCCCTTTTGTCTGTCAATTTTGGCTTTTGTTGCAATTGCTTTTGGCATTTTCACCATGAAGTCTTTGCCCATGCCTATGTCCTGAATGGTATTGCCTAGGTTTTCTTCTAGAGTTTTTATGGTTTGGAGTTTTACATTTAAGTCTTTAATCCATCTTGAGTTAATTTTTGTATAAGGTGTAAGGAAAGGGTCCAGTTTCGGTTTTCTTCATATGGCTAGCCAGTTTTCCAGTATCATTTATTAAATAGGGAATCCTTTCCCCATTGCTTGTTTCTGTCAGGTGTGTCAAAGATCACATGGTTGTAGATGTGTAATGTTACTTCTGAGGTCTCTGTTTTGTTCCATTGGTCTATATGTCTGTTTTGGTAACAGTACCATGCTGTGTTTGTTACTGTAGCCAGCCTTGTAGTATAGTTTGAAGTCAGGTGGCATGATGCCTTCAGCTTTGTTCTTTTTGCTTAAGCTTGTCTTGGATATATAGGCTCTTTTTTGGTTCCATATGAAATTTAAAGGAGTTTTTTTTTTTTCTAATTCTGTGAAGAATGCCAGTGGTAGTTTGATGGGAATAGCATGGAATCTGTAAGTTACTTTGGGCAGTATGGCCATTTTTACAATATTGAATCTTCCTATCCATGAGAACGGAAGGTTTTTCCATTTGTTTTTGTCCTCTCTTATTTCCTTGAGCAGTAGTTTTTAGTTCTCCTTGAAGAGGTCCTTCACATCCTTTGTTAGCTGTATTCCTAGGTATTTTATTATCTTTGTAGCAATTGTCAATGGGAGTTCATTCATTATTTGGCTCTCTGCTTGTCTATTATTGATGTATAGGAATGCTTGTGATTTTTGCATGTTGATTTTTTATCCTGAGACTCTGCTGAAGTTGCTTATCAGCTTAAGATTTTGAGCTGAGACGATGGGGTTTTCTAAATATAGAATCAAGTCATCTGCAAACAGAGACAATTTAACTTCCTTTCTTCTTATTTGAATACTCTTTACTTCTTTCTCTTGCCTGATTGCCCTGGACAAACGTCCAACACTATTTTGAATAGGAGTGGTGAGAGAGGGCATCCTTGTCTTGTGCCTGTTTTCAAAGGGAATGCTTCCAGCTTTTGTCCATTCAGTATGACATTGGTTACGGGTTTGTCATAAATAGTTCTTATTATTTTGAGATATGTTTCATCAATACCTAGTTTATTGAGAGTTTTTAGCATGAAGGGATGTTGAATTTTATCAAAGGCCTTTTCTGCATCTATTGAGATAATCTTGTGGTTTTTGTCATTGGTTCTGTTTATGTGATGAATTATGTTTATTGATTGCATATGTTGAACCAGTCTTGCATCCCAGGGATGAAGTCAGCTTGATCGTAGTGGATAAGCTTTTTGATGTGCTGCTAGATTTGGTTTGCCAATATTTTATTGAGGATTTTTGCACTGATGTTGATCAGGGATACTGGCCTGAAGTTTTCTTTTTTTCTATGTCTCTGCCAGGTTTTCATATCAGGATGATGCTGGCCTCATAAAATGAGTTAGGGAGTAGTCCCTCCTTTTCAATTGTTTGGAATAATTTCAGAAGAAATGGTACCAGCTCCTCTTTGTACCTCTGTTAGAATTTGGCTATGAATCCATCTGGTCATGAGCTTTTTTTTGGCTGGTAGGCTATTAATTACTGCCTCAATTTCAGAATTTGTTATTGATCTATTCGGGGATTCGACTTCTTCCTGGTTTAGTCTTGAGAGGATGTATGCGTCCAGGAATTTATCCATTTCTTCTAGATTTTCTAATGTCTTTGCATAGAGGTGTTTATAGTATTCTCTGATGGTAGGTTGTATTTCTGTGGGGTCAGTGGTAATATCCCCTTTATAATTTTTATTGTGTCTATTTGATTCATCTCTCTTTTCCTCTTTATTAGTCTAGTTAGTGGTATATCCTAATTTTTAAAAAAAAACAGATTCTGGATTCATTGATTTTTTTCTGAAGGGTTATTTTGTGTCTCTATCTCCTTCAGTTCTGCTCTGATCTTAGTTATTTCTTGTCTTCTGTTACCTTTCGGATTTGTTTGCTCTTGCTTCTCTAGTTCTTTCAATTGTAATCTTAGGGTGTTAGTTTGAGATCTTTGTAGATTTCTGATGTGAGCATTTAGTGCTATAAATTTCCCTCTTAATACTGCTTTAGCTGTGTCCCAGAGATGCTGGTATGTTGTCTCTTTGTTCTCATTAGTTTCAAAGAACTTCTTGATTTCTGCCCTAATTTCATTATCTACCCAGGAGTCATTCTGGAGCAGGTTGTTCAATTTCTATGCAGATGTGTGGCTTTGAGTGAGTTTTTAATCCTAAGTCCTAATTTGATTGCACTGTGGTCTGAGAGACTGTTTGTTATGATTTCAGTTCTTTTGAATTTGCTGAAGAGTGTTTTACTTTCAATTATGTGGTTGATCGTAGAATAAGTGCCATGTGGCACTGAGAAGAATGTGTATTCTGTTGATTTGGGGTGGAGAGTTCTGTAGATGTCTATTAGGTCCACTTGGTCCAGAGCTGATTTCAAGTCCTGAATATCCTTGTTAATTTTCTGTCTTGTTGATCTATCTAATATCAACTGTGGGGTGTTAAACTCTCCCACTATTGTTGTGTGGGGGTTTATGTCTCTTTGTAGGTCTCTAAGAACTTGTTTTATAAATCTGGGTGCTCCTGTATTGGGGGATAGTTAGCTCTTCTTGTTGCATTGATCCCTTTACTATTATGTAATGCCCTTCTTTGTCTTTTTTGATCTTTGTCGGTTTAAAGTCTGTTTGTCAGAGACTAGGATTGCAATCCCTGCTTTTTTTTTTTTTTTTTTTTTTTTTTGCTTTCCATTTGCTTGGTAAATTTTCCTCTGTCCCTTTATTTTGAACCTATTTGTGTCTTTGCACGTGAGATGGGTCTCCTGAATACAGCACACCGATGGCTCTTGATTCTTTATCCAATTTGCCAGTCTGTGTCTTTTAATTGGGGCATTTAGCCCATTTCCATTTAAGGTTAATATTGTTATGTGTGAATTTGATCTTGACATCATGATGCTTGCTGGTTATTTTGCACACTAGTTGATGCAATTTCTTTATAGTGTCATTGGTCTTTATATTTTGATGTGTTTTTGTAGTGGCTGGTACCAGTTTTTCCTTTCCATATTTAGTGCTTCCTTCAGAGCTCTTGCAAGGCAGGCCTGGTGGCTATGAAATCCCTCAGCATTTGCTTGTCTGGAAAGGATTTTATTTCTCCTTCACTTATGAAGCTTAGTTTGTCTGGATATGAAATTCTGGGTTGAAAATTCTTTTATTTAAGAATGTTGAATATTGGGGGTGGTTCCAAGATGGCCGAATAGAAACAGCTCCAGTCTACAGCTCCCAGTGTGAGCGACGCAGAAGATGGAGATTTCTGCATTTCCAACTGAGGTATCGGATTCATCTCACTGGGGCTTGTCGGACAGTGGGTGCAGGACAGTGGGTGCAGCCCACTGAACGTGAGCCAAAGCAGGGCAAGGCATCACCTCACCGCAGAAGTGCAAGGGGTCAGGGAATTCCCTTTCCTAGCCAAGGGAAGGGGTGACAGACGGCATCTGGAAAATTGGGTCACTCCCACCCTAATACCACACTTTTCCAATGGTCTTAGCAAACGGCACACCAGGAGATTATATCCTGCACCTGGCTCAGGGGGTCCCACACCCACAGAGCCTTGCTTATTGCTAGCACAGCAGTCTGAGACCTAACCGCAAGGTGGCAGCGAGGCTGGGGGAGGGGTGCATGCCATCACTGAGGCTTGAGTAGGTAAACAAAGCAGCCCGGAAGCTCGAACTGCGTGGAGCCCACCGCAGCTCAAGGAGGCCTTCCTGCCTCCGTAGACTCCACCTCTGGGGGCAGGGCATAGCTGAACAAAAGGCAGCAGAAACCTCTGCAGACTTAAATGTCCCTGTCTGACAGCTTTGAAGAAAGTAGTGGTTCTCCCAGCATGGAGTTTGAGATCTGAGAACGGACAGACTGCCTCCTCCTGTCCCTGATCCCTGAGTAGCCTAACTGGGAGGCACCCCTCAGTAGCGGCAGACTGACACCTCACACTGCCGGGTACCCCTATGAGATGAAGCTTCCAGAGGAATAATCAGGCAGCAACATTTGCTGTTCACCAATATCCACTATTCTACAGACTCCGCTGCTGTTGCCCAGGCAAGCAGGGTCTGGAGTGGACCTCCAGCAAACTCCAACAGACCTGCAGCTGAGGGTTCTGACTGTTAGAAGGAAAACTAACAAATGGAAAGGACATCCACACCAAATCCCCATCTGTACGTCACCATCATCAAAGACCAAAGGTAGATAAAACCACAAAGATGGGAGAAAACAGAGCAGAAAAGCTGAAAATTCTAAAAATCAGAGGGCCTCTCCCCCTCCAAAGGAATGCAGCTCTTCGCCAGCAATGGAACAAAGCTGGACGGAGAATGACTTTGACGAGTTGAGAGAAGAAGGCTTCAGATGGTCAAACTTTTCCGAGCAAAAGGAGGAAGTTCGAACCCATCACAAAGAAGCTAAAAACCTTGAAAAAAGATTAGATGAATGGCTAACTAGAATAACCAGTGTAGAGAAGTCCTTAAATGACCTGATGGAGCTGAAAACCATGGCACGAGAACTCTGTGACAAATGCACAAGCTTTGGTAGCCAATTCAATCAACTGGAAGAAAGAGTATCAGTGACTGAAGATCAAATGAATGAAATGAAGTGAGAAGAGAAGTTTAGAGAAAAAAGGGTAAAAAGAAATGGACAAAGCCTCCAAGAAATATGGGATATGTGAAAACACCTAATCTATGTCTAATTGGTGTACCTGAAAGTGACGGGGAGAATGGAACAAAGCTGGAAAACACTCTGCAGGATATTATCCAGGAGAACTTCCCCAACCTAGCAAGGCAGGCCAACATTCAAATTCAGGAAATACAGAGAACGCCACAAAGACACTCCTCAAGAAGAGCAACTCCAAGACACAAAATTGTCAGATTCACCAAAGTTGAAATGAAGGAAAAAACGTTAAGGGCGGCCAGAGAGTAAGGTCAAGTTAACCACAAAGGGAAGCCCATCAGACTAACAGCTGATCTCTCAGCAGAAACTATACAAGCCAGAAGAGAGTGGGGGCCAATATTCAACATTCTTAAAGAAAAGAATTTTCAACCCAGAATTTCATATCCAGCCAAACTAAGCTTCATAAGTGAAGGTGAAATAAAATCCTTTACAGACAAGCAAATGCTAAGAGATTTTGTCACCACCAGGCTTGCTCTACAAGAGCTCCTGAAGGAAGCACTAAACATGGAAAGGAACAACCAGTACCAGCCACTGCAAAAACATGCCAAATTGTAAAGACCATCGAGGCTAGGAAGAAACTGCATCAACTAGCAAACAAAATAACCAGCTGACATCATAATGACAGGATCAAATTCACATATAACAATATTAACCTTAAATGTAAATGGGCTAAATGCTCCAATTGAAAGACACAGACTGGTAAATTTGATGAATAGTCAAGACCCCTCAATGTGCTGTATTCAGGAGACTCATCTCACATGCAGAGAAACACATAGGCTCAAAATAAAGGGATGGAGGAAGATCTACTAAACAAATGGAAAACAAAAAAAGGCAGGGGTTGCAATCCTAGTCTCTGATAAAACAGACTTTAAACCAACAAAGATCAAAAGAGACAAAGAAGGCCATTACATAATGGTAAAGGGATCAATTCAACAGGAAGAGCTAACTATCCTAAATATATATGCACCCAATACAGGAGCACCCAGATTCATAAAGCAAGTCCTTAGAGACCTACAAAGAGACTTACGCTCCCACACAATAATGAGAGACTTTAACACCCCACTGTCAACATTAGACAGATCAACGAGACAGAAAGTTAACAAGGATATCCAGGAATTAAATTCAGCTCTGCATCAAGTGGACCTAATAGACATCTACAGAACTCTCCACCCCAAATTAACAGAATATACTTTCTTCTCAGCAACACATTGCACTTATTACAAAATTGACTACATAGTTGGAAGTAAAGCATGCCTCAACAAATGTAAAAGAACAGAAATTATAACAAACTGTCTCTCAGACCACAGTGCAATCAAACTAGAACTCAGGATTAAGAAACTCACTCAAAACTGCTCAACTACATGGAAACTGAACAACCTGCTCCTGAATGACTACTGGGTACATAACGAAATGAAGGCAGAAATAAAGATGTTCTTTGAAACCAATGAGAACAAAGACACAACATACCACAATCTCTGGGACACATTCAAAGCAGTGTGTAGAGGGAAATTTATAGCACTAAATGCCCACAAGAGAAAGCAGGAAATATATAAAATTGACACCCTAACATCACAATTAAAAGAACTAGAGAAGCAAGAGCAAACACATTCAAAAGCTAGCAGAAGGCAAGAAATAACTAAGATCAGAGCAGAACTGAAGAAGATGGAGACACAAAAAACCCTTCAAAAAATCAATGAATCCAGGAGATAGTTTTTTGATAAGATCAGCAAAATTGATAGACCACTAGCAAGACTAATAAAGAAGAAAAGAGAGAGGAATTAAATATATGCAATAAAAAATGATAAAGGGGATATCACCACCAATCCCACAGAAATACAAACTACCATCAGAGACTACTATAAACACCTCTATGCAAATAAACTAGAAAATCTAAAAGAAATGGATAAATTCCTGGACACATACACCCTCCCAAGGCTAAACCAAGAAGAAGTTGAATCCCTGAATAGACCAATACCAGGCTCTGAAATTGAGGCAAAAATTAATAGCCTACCAACCAAAAAAAGTCCAGGACCAGATGGATTCACAGCCGAATTCTACCAGAGGTACAAGGAGGAGCTAGTACCATTCCTTCTGAAACTATTCCAATCAATAGAAAAAGAGGGAATCCTCCCCAGCTCATTTTATGAGGCCAGCATCATCCTGATACCAAAGCCTGGCAGAGACACAACAACAAAAAAGAGAATTTTAGACCAATATCCCTGATGAACATCAATGCAAAAATCCTCAATAAAATACTGGCAAACAGAATCCAGCAGCACATCAAAAAGCTTATCCACCATGATCAAGTGGGCTTCATCCCTGGGATGCAAGACTGGTTCAACATATGCAAATCAATATACATAATCTAGCATATAAACAGAACCAAAGACAAAAACCACATGATTATCTCAATAGATGCAGAAAAGGCCTTTGACAAAATTCAACAGCCCTTCATGCTAAAAACTCTCAATAAACTAGGTATTGATGGGACATATCTCAAAATAATAAGAGCTATTTACGACAAAATATCATACTGAATGGGCAAAAACTGGAAGTATTCCCTTTGAAAACTGGCACAAGACAGGGATGCCCTCTCTCACCACTCCTATTCAACATAGTGTTGGAAGTTCTGGCCAGGGCAATCAGGCAGGAGAAGGAAATAAAGGGTATTCAATTAGGAAAAAAGGAAGTCAAATTGTCCCTGTTTGCAGATGACATGATTGTATATCTAGAAAACCCCATTGTCTCAGCCCAAAATCTCCTTAAGCTGATAAGCAACTTCAGCAAAGTCTCAGGATACAAAATCAATGTACAAAAATCACAAGCATTCTTGTACACCAATAACAGACAAACAGAGAGCCAAATCATGAGTGAACTCCCATTCACTATTGCTTCAAAGAGAATAAAATACCTAGGAATCCAACTTACAAGGGATGTGGACCTCTTCAAGGAGAACTACAAACCACTGCTCAATGAAATAAAAGAGGACACAAACAAATGGAAGAACATTCCATGCTCATGGATAGGAGGAATCAATATCGTGAAAATGACCATACTGCCCAAGGTAATTTATAGATTCAATGCCATCCCCATCAAGCTACCAATGACTTTCTTCACAGAATTGGAAAAAAAACTACTTTAAAGTTCATATAGAACCAAAAAAGAGCCCACATTGCCAAGACAATCTTAAACCAAAAGAAGAAAGCTGGAGGCATCACGCTACCTGACTTGAAACTGTACTATAAAACTACAGTAACCAAAACAGCATGGTACTGGTACCTGAACAGAGATATAAACCAATGGAACAGAACAGAGCCCTCAGAAATAATACCACACATCTACAACCATCTGATATTTGTCAAACCTGACAAAAACAAGCAATGGGGAAAGGATTCCCTATTTAATAAATGGTGCTGGAAAAACTGGCTAGCCATATGTAGAAAGCTGAAACTGGATCCCTTCCTTACACCTTATACAAAAATTAATTCAAGATGGATTAAAGACTTAAATGTTAGACCTAAAACCATAAAAACCCTAGAAGAAAACCTAGGCAATACCATTTAGGACATAGGCATGGGCAAGGACTTCATGTCTAAAACACCAAAAGCAATGGCAACAAAAGCCAAAACTGACAAATGGGATCTAATTGAAGTAAAGAACTTCTGCACAGCAAAAGAAACTACCATCAGAGTGAACAGGCAACCTACAGAATGGGAGAAAATTTTTGCAATCTACTCATCTGACAAAGGGCTAATATCCAGAATCTACAAAGAACTCAAACAAATTTTCAAGAAAAAAGCAAACAACCCCATCAAAAAGTGGGCAAAGGATATGAACAGACACTTCTCAAGAGAAGACATTTATGCAGCCAACAGACACATGAAAAAAGTGCTCATCATCACTGGCCATCAGAGAAATGCAAATCAAAACCACAATGAGATACCATCTCACACCAGTTAGAATGGCCATCATTAAAAAGTCAGGAAACAACAGGTGCTGGAGAGGATGTGGAGAAATAGGAACACTTTTACACTGTTGGTGGGACTGTAAACTAGTTCAACCATTGTGGAAGACAGTGTGGCTATTCCTCAAGGATCTAGAACTAGAAATACCATTTGACCCAGCCATCCCATTACTCAGTATGTACCCAAAGGACTATAAATCATGCTGCTATAAAGACACATGCACATGTATGTTTATTGTGGCACTATTCATAATAGCAAAGACTTGGAACCAACCCAAATGTCCATCCATGATAGACTGGATTAAGAAAATGTGGCACAGATATACCACAGAATACTATGCAGACATAAAAAAGGATGAGTTCATGTCCTTTGTAGGGACATGGATGAAGCTGGAAACCATCATTCTCAGCAAACTATCACAAGGACAAAAAACCAAACACTGCATGTTCTCACTCATAGGTGGGAATTGAACAATGAGAACACTTGGACATAAGAAGGGGAACATCACACAATGGGGCCTGTCGTGGGATGGGGGGAAGGGGGAGGGATAGCATTAGGAGATATACCTAATGTCAATGACGAGTTAGTGGGTGCAGCACACCAACACAGCACATGTATACATATGTGACAAACCTGCACATTGTGCACATGTTCCCTAGAACTTAAAGTATTAAAAATAAAAAAAGAGAGAGAATGTTGAATATTGGCCCACACTCTCTTCTGGCTTGTAGGGTTTCTGCTGAGAGGTCTGCCATTAGTCTGATGGGCTTCACTTTCTCTCTGGCTGCCCTTAACATTTTTTCTTCCATTTCGACCTTGGAGAATCTAATGATTATGTGTCTTGGGGTGGATCTCTTTATGGAGTAGCTTAGTGGTGCTCTCTGTGTTTCCTGAATTTGAATGTTTCACTGTCTCATTAGGTTGGGGAAGTTTTCTTGGATAATACCCTGAAGTGTATTTTCCAACTTGGTTTTATTCTGCTCATCACTTTAAGGTACTTCAATCGATTGTAGGTTCAGTCTTTTTACATAGTTCCATATTTCTCAGAGGTTTTGTTCTTTCCTTTTCATTATATTTTTATCTAATCTTGTCTGCATGCCTTATTTCAGCAAGATGGTTTACAAACTCTAATATCCTTTTTTTTAACTTGGTCAATTTGGCTATTGATACTTGTGTATGTTTCACGAAGTTCTCATACTGTGTTCTTCAGCTCCATCAGGTCATTTATGTTCGTCTCTAAACTGGTTATTCTAGTTAGCAGCTCCTGTAACCTTTTATCAAGGTTCTTAGCTTCCTTGCATTGGGTTAGAAGATGCTCCTTTAGTTCAGAGTAGTTTGTTATTACCTACCTTCTGAAGCCTACTTCTGTCGATTCATCCATCTCATCCTCCATCCAGTTCTGAGCCCTTGCTGGAGATTTGTTGTGATCATTTAGAAAAGAAGAGGCATTCTGGCTTTTGGGATTTTCAGTGTTTTTGCATTGGTTTTTCCTCATCTTCATGGATTTATCTACCTTTCATCTTTGAGGCTGATGGCCTTTGGATGGGGTTTTTGTGGTGGCGGGGGTCTTTTTTGTTGATGTTGTTGTTGTTGTTTTCTGTTTGTTAGTTTTTCTTCTAATAGTCAGGCCCCTCTTCTGCAGGTCGGCTACAGTTTTCTGGGGGTCCACTCTGGACCCTGTTTGCCTTGGTATCACCAGTTGAGGCTGCAGAACAGCAAAGATTGCTGCCTGCTCCTTCCTCCAGAAGCTTCATCTTAGAGGGACACTGGCCTGATGCCAGCCGGAGCTCTCCTGTATGAGGTGTCTGTCGGCCCCCGCTGGGAGGTCTCTCCCAGTTGGGAGGCACAGTGTCAGGAACCCGCTTGAGGAGGCAATCTGTCCCTTAGCAGAGCTGGTGTGCTGTGATGGGAGAATCTCCCTTGTCAGGATCAGCCAGTGTCTTCAGAGCCAGCAGGCAAGAAAGATTAAATCTGCTCAAACTGCAACCGCAGCCACCCCTCCCCTCAAGTGCTGTGTCCCAGGGAGATGAGAGTCCTGTCTGTTAAGCCCCTGACTGGAGGTGCTGGATTTCCTGCAGAGTCCTTGCCCAGTGAGGAGGAATCTAGAGAAGCAATCTGGCCACAGCCGCTTTGCTGTGCTGTGTCGACTTCCACCCAGTCCAAACCTCTCAGTCTCCTTAGCACTATTGGGGAAAACTGCCAACTAAAGCCACAGCAATGGCTGCTGCCTCTCCGTGCACCAAACTCGATCATCCCAGGTCTGCTCCAGACTGCTGTGCTGGCAGTGAGAATTTCAAGCAGTGGTTCTTAGCTTGCTGGCCTCCGTCGGAGTGGGATCTACTGAGCGAGACTGCTTGGCTCCCTGGTTTCAGCACCCTTTCCAGGGTAGTGGACAGTTCACCTGTCTCACTGGAGTTCCAGGCACCTCTGGAGTATGAAAAAACTCCTGCAGCTTAGTACCTGCCAGAACAGCCACCGAGATTTGTGCTTGAAACTCAGGGCCATGGTGGTATTGGTTCACGAGGGAATTTCCTGATGCTTGGGTTGCAAAATCTGTGGGAAAAGCGTAGTACCCCTGGCGGGTAGCACAACCCTTTACCGCTTCCCTTGGCTGGGAGAAGAAGGTCCCTGGGCTCCATGCACTTCCCACGTGAAGCAACTCCCTACCCTGTTTCTGCTTACTCTTCGTGGGTTGCCCCCACTGCCTAACCAGTACCAATCAGATGAACTGAGTACCTCAGTTGGAAATGCAGAAATCACTTGCCCTCTGCATTGGTCTTGCTGGGAGCTGCAGACTGTAGATGTTTCTATTTGGCCATCTTGGCCTTTCCCCTTTCTATTGTATTTTTGTCTTATGATTGAGTTATAGGAGTTCTTCATATAGTCGGAGTAGGAGTCCTTTGTCAAATATATTTGTTTTGAATATTTTCTTATAGTATATGACTTGTTTACTTATTTTCTCAAGTACTTTTGGAGCACAACTTTCTTTCTTTCTGGTTTTTTTTTTTTTTTTTTTTTGCAATCAAACAAAGTCCATAGTTTACATGTGTTCACTCTTTGTGTCATATATTCCATGGGTTTTGACAAATGTATAATGACAGATATTCACCATGTGGTATTATACAGAAGAGTTTCACTGTCTTAAAAATCCATGTATTCATCCCTCACTCCTCCCAAAACCCTGACAACCACTGATCTTTTTACTGTCTACATAATTTTGTCTTTCCTAGAAGGTCATGTAATTGGAATCATACAGTATGTAGCTTTTTCAGATTCATGGCTTCCTTTTGCAACATTATTATCGTCTATGTTCTAAGTAGAAATTGATTTTTAATTGTCCTGTTTTATAGAAAGTTTGTTGATAATAACGTCAAAATTATATATAGATTTTCTAAATCATTTTGAAGGTAGAAAGAATTCAGAAAACAAAATGTAGCTGGTCTTAAACTAACACTCATCATGTAAATCATTAGTCAAGCAGAAAAGCATATTCTAGAAAAGTCAGAAGAGCATTGTTACTGAGAATCCAGCTCTCAAGTCAAGCCTGGATTCAAATCCTGGATATTCCACTTACTAATTGTGTAACTTTAGCAATTTCTTAACCTCTCTAGGCCTCAATCTCCTCATTTGAAGATGAGGATGATAATAGTATGATAATAAAGTTAAATGAAAAAATACACAAAAAGTGCTCAGCAGCCATATGGGGAATTTGTAAAAAAGGCTTATGACAGTTATTGTTATAATCACAAACCATCAAAGACTATTCAGAAATGCACTCAGGTTAAACACTCAAAATGATATTAGCGACTCCCCTCTTTGGAGATCTAGGCAACATCTGAGCTCAAAGGTGAGATGTATCTTTTCTTGAGCTAGGTTTTCCTCAAGTAAAAAATTACTTCTGGCTTCAAAAAAAGTGTAGGGGAAAAAAATGGCAACAATGCAAAGTTGGTGGCATTCAAGGTGGTAGAGGCAGATCTGGAAGCGGCTCTTAGGAGTCCACCCCGCCCAGGTTTATATGATGGTCTTGTTGCACTCAGTGGGCTACATTGAGTGTCAGCAACTTTTCAAGTAAATCATTTTGGTGGAAGAGAGGTGGAAGCACTGCAGAAGGCTACAAAAGACAGGAATCTTCTCTGCTAGTAGTTAATTAATTTTAGAATCTGCCTTATTTTATAGACGCTCTCTTTAGTATTTCCTCTGGGAGCCTAGATTGGGATTTGCTCACCCACAACTGCTCAAGCTTAATGCATGAGCAAGAAGTATTTTGGAAATTTGTTGTGAGTACCTCTGAGGAACTGGCTTTATTAACCAGTATTGCCTGGACTTCTACTAATGTCTAAGGAGACTTCAAACATCATAAAAATCCTGCATTTTTCAAATGGTCTTAACGTAGATAAACTTACTCATCACAGAAGGTACCAGTGGTACAATTTTAGGACTTGGACTATAATATAAGGCAGTCTCCAGTTTCAAATTACTGGAAAAAAGGTGACAACAGGTATGCCACTCTTGTTATCAAGAAGTGCAGTCTCTATAAATTGTTTTGATAATACATCTATCAGTTTAAAAAATAGGCCACAATCATTATAACTACATTTACTGATAAATTATAAATTATTTAATATACTACAATATAATAGTACAGTATATATTTCTCTATATTATGTAATTTAAACACAAAGTACAAACATGGTGGTTCATGTCTGTATTCCTAGTGTTACGGGGAGTCCTTGCTCCCAGAGCTCCCAAGATGGTGGCAGGCCGCTTCCAAAATGGTGGCAGGCCACTTCCAAGATGGTGGCAAGCCTCATGTTCTCTGACCTGGGGTTCTTGGCCTCAGGGATTCCAAGGAATGGAATCTTGGGCCATGCCGTGAGTGTTATAGCTCTATTAGAAGCCGTGGGTCATGGAGGTGAATCGTGGAACCCAGTGACTAGTGTTCAGCTCGATTAGGATGAACCAAGGCCCTTAGCCATGCAGGAACAATGGTAAGCCTTTAGCCCAATGGTGAGTGGCAATGGGCACCTTGCTGGATCAGGAGCACAGTGGACAGCCTGCTTGATCCTGAGGGATGGAAGTCAGTGGTGGGTCTGCGACAGCAAACAGCAGTGGTGGACGGCGAGCGAAAGCTCAGCTCGAGCCATAACAAACATAGTCCAGAAGAGTGCAGTTGCAAGATTTAATAGAGTGAAATAGAGTGAAAACAGAGCTCCCATACAATGGGAGGGGACCCAAAGGGGGTTGCCGTTGCCTGCTCGAATGCCTGGGTTTATATCCCAATCCTTGTCTGTCCCGCCATGCTCTCAGGTAACAGATGATTGGCTATTTTTTTTACCTCTTGTTTTTGCCTAATGAGCATTTTAGTGAGCTCTCTTTACTATCTGACTGGTCGGGTGTGAGCTAAGTTGCAATCCCCATGTTTAAAGGTGGAAGCGGTCACCTTCCCAGCTAGGCTTAGGGATTCTTAGTTGGCCTAGGAAATCCAGCTAGTCCTGTCTCTCACTAGCGTTTTATGTGGCCAAGGCAGGAGAATTGCTTGAGCCCAGGAGTTCAAGATCAGGCTGGGCAACATAGGGAGACCCTACCTCTAGATATAAAAAAAAAAATTTTAAATAGCCAGGCATGGTGGTGTGTGCTTGTGGTCCCAGCTACCTGGGAGGCTGAGGTGGGAGGATAGTTTGAGCCTGGGAGATCAAGGCTTCAGTGAGCTATGATGGCGCCACTGCATTCCAGCCTGGGCAACAGAGGAGACCCTGTCTCAAAATAAACAATAACCCGGCTGGGCACAGTGGCTCATGCTTGCAATCCCAGCACTTTGGGAGGCCGAGGTGGGCAGATCACAAGGTCAGGAGATGGAGACCATCGTGGCTAACATGGTGAAACCCCGTCTCTACTAAAAATACAAAAAATTAGCTGGGCGTGGGGGTGGGCGTCTGTAGTCCCAGGTACTCTGGAGGCTGAGGCAGGAGAATGGCGTGAACCTGGGAGGCAGAGCTTGCAGTGAGCTGAGATCACGCCACTGCACTCCAGCCTGGGCGACAGAGCGAGACTCTGTCTAAAAAGAAAAAAAAAATTGACAATAACCCAAAAAAAAAGCACACATTTAAAAGAATGAGTTAAAAAATGAAATGAATCATATTTAATATTAACTAATTTGTTAATTTAAATACAGCCACCCTACTCTCTCTAAACATATTATTAATAATAACTTTAAAGAGAACAATGTTATTAACTATGCTTTTTTTTTTTTAAATCTTGTTTTAATTCTTCGAGATAAAGTAAATCAATGGAGTGGTTAAGCCTTTTTTCTATAGTTTCTGTCATAGTGGAAAATGGTAGCTTCAAAAGATTTGTGGAACCAAATGGAGCAAAGATACTATTAACTGATATTAATGATTGATAATACGCAGTTTTCTCATACCCATCTACTAATTATGTAAACATTTTTATTGAAATTTGACTGACCAATTTTTGTCATCTCTTATGTCTATCATTTTAGTCTACTAAATAATAAGAAGAATTAGTTGAAATAAATTCTTCAGTTGGGAGATTTTTATTACAGGTTAGAAAACATGGCAAGAATCAGACTGATTAGACCAGGAATACAAAATGTGGGAAAGTGTTGCATGGATTTAAAAAATGGCAGATAAATTCTGTGTAGAGAAAAAACAGAAATAGCCATATTTTTGCTGTGCAGAAGTTAAGAGTAAACAGTGTTAAGTGTACAGATATAAGAATTTTAAAAGAAGACATGGCAACATATATTTTCGGTGAGAAACCACATAATGACTAAAACATTTCTAAACTTTCATTTTCAAAATGCTCTTTCCATAGCATGAGTTTCTTTTGGGAAGCAGTGATTTTTCTCAGTTATTATTAAAATGTCAAATTGTTCATTGAAGGGACAAACTAAATATGTTGCTTCTTAAGAACTCATGCTAGGAGTAGGAGAAATGTCACCTCTGCCATTTGTGATACTTGGATTATGGATGCTTTCTTTAAAAATCTGTCTTTTTACAACATGGTCATTTGTCCATTTTGTGAGGGTCAGTTTGGTTCAAATACTTAATATGGTCCAGAAATCCACTTAAGCAGACCAATATAAACATTACGTCTGACATCGGACTGACCAAATGAAGGTCTTGGTGTAAATCCATGTGATAAGTATTAGTGAAGTTCCATTACTCTTTATTTTTATGTAAAAATAAATATAAGTGGAAGTTCTAGTGCTTTCTAGACTTTTCTCCTCATACCTCTTGGATCATACTGCATACCCCAAGGAGTTGCTCACCCCCACGTTTGGAAAGGACTATAGTAGATGACTTTGCTACTAAAGAGTACATCTTGTTTTTCACACACAGCTCTCCCTGTCCAGCTTGGTCACACATCCCTGCCACTTGGTCCCTTCGATTGAGAATATTACTATTCACTCTTCATAAACATTTGGTTCCACATCAAGATTCTGGTTTCATAAAATCATATTTCTGATGTTCATTTAACTTCTTTGTTGTCCATATCACATGAACATTTTTAAAGAGCGGAGAGTTGAACTTCAACACTTCCTGGGAGGGATCAGAAGGATGAATAAGATTGACGGAGTTTGGCAGGGATGAAGGCGGGGAAGTGTTCTTTGATGCACATCTCTAATATTTTTTTCCAGTGAGATTCTATCTTTTTGCTTCCTGAGTTTAAACATTAAAGATTTATAAAACAAATACAAAAACAAAAAACACTGTTCCTGATTAAAGTGTTTAGAAACAGTCAATTTCATTACATATTTGTGCAGCTACTTTTCTTAAATCAAGAGAAGAATGAAAAACAAATCCCATATACCAAAGAAACTGTCCTTTGTGGTTTAAGATGATGGTTAGAGTAACTGCAGTTTTATGTTTTCATTGTGATGGACTTGGTCTTTAGTGATTCAGGAATTCTGGGTACTAGTCCAATTGTTTACAAAAACAACAACAACAACAACAAACGACTTCATATAGGAACAACCTGTGCCAATGATCTAAGAAACAACATTCTTTATCAGTATAATACCATACTGATACACTGTACTTGTTATGACAGGGGCAAGAGGAAGGGAAATTCTGGGCAGAAGAGGACGGGTTCCTATCGAGGTCTGCACCCTCAGGCCAAAAAGCCTGAAACTATGGCCCAAACTGAGAACTTACATCACTGTTTGCCTGCTCAAATGTTGCCTTTTCCAAAACCACCCGCGGCCCGTCCCACTCCCAGTCCTATACGCAGGAAAACCCCAGGCTCAGCAGCAGGGAGAGAGGAGAAGCAGCTGGACGTTGGAGACTATGGCTGGATAGCAGAGAGAAGCAGCTTAACTTTAGAGGGACAGTTTGAGGGTGTAACTTTGGAGAAGGATCTAGCCATCTCTGGCCAAACTTCAGGAGAAAATGACCTTCCCACCCTGTCCCTTTTTCAGTCCCCTTCCTGCTAAGAGCCACCTTCATCACCAATAAAATCTCCCACATTTACCATCTTTCAATTCATTCATGAGACCTAGATTCACTCATTTCTCTTGGATGCTGGACAAGAACTCGGTAACCATGAGTACAGATGCAAAAAGCTGTTGCACTGACCCTTTGCCCTTGCAGGCGGAAGGAAGCGCCTCATTTGAAAAGGTAGAGGGTCCACTGAGCTGTTAACACTTAAGCCATTTGCAGATGGCAAAGTTAACGGAGCACTGTAACACTCCCTCTGGGGCTTCAGGGGTCGCAGGCACCCCCCCACCCCCGCCAGCCCCCCCGCCGCCCCACTAACCAAAATGCTGCTGCGGGGCTGGCACGGAGTTGGTTCCTGCTGGCACCCAAAAGCACTCACCCCAGATCCTGCACCCACTCACCTGCATGTCCCCTCCTGTGAGAGGTGGAACGCAGCAGGTCCCAGTGAGTAGAGTTCACACCTGCCGGCACCCGAGTGGCCAGCTGACTCCCGTGATGGTGAACTCCAGTTCCTGCCTCTTTCGCTCCCACACTCCCTCCCGCAAGGAGTTGAGAGCTGTGGGCGGCGTAAATGGGGCACCCCCTTCACAAGTCCCACAAAGGGGTAAGGGAAATATCCTGCTTCGGTTATAAAACCATAACTAAGACTATTCCTTATCATCATAAAAACACGTAATTCATACATTTTTCTAGTTGAAAGAACATTATTTTGTAGATGAAGAAAATGGGACCCATAAAATTTAGGTAATTTCCTCAGGATCACAGAGCTGGTTAATAGCAGATGAGACTGGACAAAGTCTCTTGATTCCCAGGTCAGTGTGCTTTCTGCAAGGACACTCTAGTAATATTTATTTAGGCAGGCAAGTATAGACATCAGCTACATTTAGGGGTAATATGGCAGCAAGAACAGGAATGTAACTAGGGAGAAGTGAAGAGAAGTATCTCTGGCAGGGCCAAGCCCAGTGCAGCTGTCTGCTGCCATCCATTGTGCTAGGAAGGGTTTCCATGGCAGTGATAACAAGAGGAGGGAGACTAGTTCATGGACATGGCTCAAGATAACATTCCAGAAATACGGACAAGGAACTGCAGCAGTTAGGTTCCCTGAGATTTCCAGGGTCTGATCTGTTTTGGATTAGCAATATTGCTGGAGTTTTCTCCAAAGGCACAAGGTGATGGAAAACATATGGTCTAGCCCCAGCTTTGTTCTATGCACATTTCCTTAAGATTTCCTTCTATTGCAAGGATTAAGGAGTAGGATATAGAATGTCTATATATATAATTGTAAATTGGTGCCTTTAAACTCTTCTTGCCTGTTGAAATATAAAACAAAAGAACATTATCAGAGTCACCACATTACCAGCAGTCTTCTTTAACAATCCACCCTACTCCACCCACCCTACTCCAGTCACCCAGTCTGTACCATACCTCCTGCTGTGTGGCAACACTAGCTGCTCACGTGCAGCTCAATCAGCAACCCTTCCAGGGTCCTACCCAGAGAGGATTGTGTTCCATTTGTTATTATAATAATGACTTTTAAAAGTAGATATCCATGTAAAAGACTTTTTAAAAACAATTCCATTATTTGATTTTTTTTTTTTGTATTTAGACTCTCAAGTAAATAATCTTTCCCTCTGCTTTCAGAAACGCTCTGGATTCAGGTTCAGGATGACCAATGCACTTTTAGAAGTGTGTAGAGATTGCTTAGTGTTGCAGAATGCGTTTTGTTCATTCAAGAAATAATTACTAAGTATGGCCAGGCAATTACTTCAAATAAGGGAACATTAACTCAAATAAGGAATGGTTGGTTCCTGCTTTCTTTGTGCTTACAATCTAATAAAGGAGGTAGACCTACTATAGCCTAGAGAGGGCTGTTTTGGGGAGCAGTTTGAGCAGATTCTTGAAGAGAACAGTGAAGCAAAGTCATTGGGACTGTCTGGGGAAGCCCTAAACCAATGCTTAAGAAATGCTTTGTTAACCTTTGAAGATCAGTTAGTGAGCTGCTGTGGTGTATGGTGCTCACGATGGAGAGACCAGGGTTGGTGCGCAAAGACAAAGCTATCAACATGGAAACACGACAAGTGACTGGATTAAGGAGTCAGGGAAAAATCAGCCATGGTCACAGAATTTGTATAGGTAGTTTCTGACTGGTGTCCCGAAGATCCTGCATTTTAATTTTAAGTTCATTGTAAGCTTTTTCTAATTGAGTGATGTCACATAAAAAAAACAGATTCCTGATTTGGAAGAATTGGAAGATCAGTTAACACTCCTTTTACTTTCCCGTGCAGCAGCAACCTGCCACACAGTGGCAGCCTCTACAGTTGGAGCACCATGGGAGCTGGTTCTCTCTAGTCCTCACTGTTCTGTGGTCTCTCACCTCATTCACTTTCTTACCCTAAACCTGTGTTACCCCCAACCCCTTAAAAT
The DNA here is from genome assembly GCF_028878055.3 of Symphalangus syndactylus. Lineage (NCBI taxonomy): Eukaryota > Metazoa > Chordata > Mammalia > Primates > Hylobatidae > Symphalangus > Symphalangus syndactylus. Next base: position 42,858,173 of record NC_072429.2, read on the forward strand.
TCCTGTCCCTGGTCATTTTCAATAAAACATTAATCCAGGTACAGCTGTGAAGGGATTTTATAGATGCAAATAAAGTTCCACATCAGTTGACCTTAAGACACAGAGGTTACCCAAGTGGGCCTGATCTAATTGCATGAGAAGGAAGGATTCAGTGCACACTTGCTGCCTTTGTAACTGAACTCAGGTCTAAGCCACTTGTCACCTGAAGCTCAAGAGATGAGCTTTGATGAAAGGCAGTTTAGCTTGATTCAAGAAGCCAGCAACGCAGGGGAGGCAGCGAACTAGTGTTCAAAGACCAAGTCTCTGAGTTGTGCCTCTGAATCAGGAATTTTTAAGGGAAATTAGAGGAAATGATGATCAAAACTTTCTTGTAAAATGTGCACAGTCTCAGGTGGATAATTAATCATTGCTTTCCCAGTTGCTGTTCTGTGGCCTTCTGCAGGCATTGTCAGTCTATTCTTATTAGGCCAGTCAGCTCATTTCCATTTCCAGGGTTGTTGGTCAGGGCACTTTCTTTTTTTTTTTTTGAAGTGGAGTCTCGCTCCATTGCCCAGGCTGGAGTGCAATAGCGTGATCTCGGCTCACCGCAACCTCTGCCTCCCAGGTTCAAGTGATCCTCCTGCCTCAGCCTGCGGACTAGCTGGGAATACAGGCACCTGCCACAATGCCCGGCTAATTTTTTTGTGTGTGTATTTTTATTAGAGACGGGGTTTCACCATGCTGGCCAGGCAGGTCTCAAACTCCTGACCTCAGGCAATCCGCCCACCTCGGCCTCCCAAAGTGTTGGAATTACAGGCATGAGACACTGCACCCAGCCTAGGATACTTTCTTTTACCTCTTTTGAAGGTACTTTTTTCTGAGGCTGTTTTTAGGGAATAATCTACAAACTTGAGTAATCATTGTATTCGAGCAAGCAAGCTTTTCTCTAACATGGAGTCAATACTGTTGCACTTTGAGGATGCAGGGGCACACGTGAGAAGGGATGCAGGTGGCCTCTAGAAGCAGAGGTCAGACTTAAGCCAGTAATAAAACAGTAACCTACAACTTCAAGGAACTGGTTTCTGCCAACAACCTGAGTGATCTTGGAAGCAGATGTCTTCCCAGAGCCTTAGATAAGAGCCCAGCCAGCTTACACCTTGATCTTGGTCTTGTGATTGATGGCCTCGGACAGAGGCCAGTCAGCTTCAACAGGACTCCAGGCCTACAGAACTGTAAGGTAATAAATGGGTGTGGTTTTAAGCTACGAAATTTGTTATAGTATGTTATATAACAATAAGAAAATGGATACATGGGCTTTATGGAATTAGACAAATTTGGGTTTGCATCCAGGACCTGCCACTTGCTCTCTCTACCATCTAGGGAAAATTCCTTACACTTCTTTCCTCATCAGTAAAATGAGTATATAAATATAACCCACCCCATAGAGGTATTGTGAGGATTAACTGGTATAACACATTGTAGAACACTTAGCCTAGCGTGCAGTTAAGTATTCATTAAATAAATTAGCTCCTGTAGCTGGTAAGACTGGATCAGGTCCTTGTCTTCACAGTACGAGAGAATTTGAAAGCAAGACCACAGTGATGGTATAGAAGCTTTATTGCAGAGCGAAAACAAGCACACACTCAAGAGAGGAATGCAGCTGTGCTCAAAAGAATGAGCTATGATCAAGGTGGCCAGGGCTTACATACTATATGCATAAGCAGAATGAAGGCATGAAATAATCTATAGTAAGGAGAGGGGTTTTCTGGGAAATGGGCAGGCAATTCCTGGAATTGGGGTGCTACCCTTTTCTCAACTGGCTAAATATGGTTAATCTAGAACCGTCATAGCATCAAGTGCATGATGGGAGTAAGGGGTTCCGCCATGGAAATTTTATGGTAATAGGGGTATAATGAAGCCAAGGGTCAGCAGTTGGTCAAGTTTTTCAGCCATCTTGGATTTAACCAGTTGTGCCAGTTGCTTCTTTTTTACATTCTTATCTATGCCTAAAGCAGGATGTCTGCAATCTGTCTTCATTGTTGCAGCCTGTTGTAACAGTTCCTTTTTACTAGGGGATGGGTCCTTGTGCTAACCTGTTTGGCCCCATTTGTATTGCTTTTAGCCGCCTGCAAGAAATCATGCCCTGTTCCCTTGCTGATTGCCTGCCTCAAAAGAAACATTTCAATTGTTTTCAGTTTCTTAAGTAAAAGCAGGATGTTTGAAAAATACTTGAATAGCAAGTCATTCAAATAGAGCAAATATCAAACTACTTTTATGTTGTCATAGAGACCAAATCTGTTGATTGAAATCCCTGCTTGCCTGTACTGGAATTTTCATCTACCACAGAGACTCTGAGATCCTACACTGCCAGCCTGTTATAGGAGGAAAGATCCATGCTTCAAGAAAGGAAACAAACTTGGCCTCTCATTCCCAGTCCTGTAATTAGCCAAGGCATCTTGGGAATATCCTTCCATTTTTCTGGGTCTTGTTTTTCTCATCTGCACAATGAATGCAAACTCTCGAGGTTCTCATGAGCCTTCTCACTCTCCTCTTTTGGAAAGTTCTAAGTTAAAGATAGGAAAAGGAGCTGTTGGCATCAGAAGAGCAACTTTGTGTCTTTGCATTCAACAGCTAGATCCAAGGCACAGCAGTGGGAACAGTTTCCTCCAGTTTCACTACTTGTCGTTCTCTTCATATTTGCTTCTACTTCTTAAAGGTTATGAGAGCTAAAGAGAGCCTAAGTGAATGGTGGAGTAATCCATCTAGCAAAAAAGACTATTCTCCCAGGATCTGCCAAGCATTCATTAAGTTAACTTCTCATTAATCTGCACAAGGTGAAAATTACTTCCAGAATTAGAAGAGAATGAAGGCAACATTATTATTAATATCCATGTCTTATTACTTGTTCTATTCCTCCATATGATATGAAACCCGTCTTTGTAATCATCAGTCCTCAGCAAGTCTCCTCGGATGTTATTTCAGCTGAAGCATGGTGATGACAAATGCCAACTCCAGCACTGGGGAAAAGCTTTGTGGATGAGAACATTGGCATTTGGGACCATTATGCTGCTTTCCAATTCTGAGTGATTGCTGGTGTTCATGTTTATTCAGCAAAGTCCTTGGAGACTTGTTTGAAAGGGCACATGTTCTCTGGATATGGAAGAAAAGTAGCTCTGTGGGTAAGGAAGAAGTCATCAGCGATCTCAGCTTTCTGCTGCCTGAGACCTGCCTGCTGGGAGACTATTAATGAAGAACCCACAGAGAAGATAGGAAACAAGATTTGTTTTCAAAACAATGAATGGTTATGTGCCCTTGGGCAAGTTACCTGACCTCACTGAGCCTCCTGGGTAAAGTGGACATGAAGTAAAAAGAAGCATTCCTTTTTAAAATTTGTTCCACATGATTAGAGTGTAAGGAAACTTACCGATATTATTTTTCTAAATCTAAACAAATCTCATTGTCAGAGTTGATGAGAAATCCAATGTCAGTTGTTACTGGAGTGGAAGAGAGGCATGGGCTACAGACAGCAGTTTTACTGGGCTAACATAGTCTGAAAAATGTGGGGAAGACCCTCTGTTCTGCAGTCCGTTATGGTGGCCACTGAGGTGTCCACTGTCCACCTGGACTGTCCCAAGGTGGGCAGCTTCTCTGCTCATGGTGGCATCCACCTCTCTGTTCCCTGCCTTGCTCTCAGTACCTTTAACACGGCTCCCAATACCACAGAACATGGGGCAGAAACCCTGCAGCCATGCTTTATCCTGTCCCTGTCTCTGTTAATGAGGTGTGATTTCAGATTCCTATCACTCCCGCATCGCCCTATCCCTGTTAGATCTCAAGGAATCTCACCTCTCTCCTCTAGTTATTCTACTTCTCACTCCTCCAACCCTTGGCGACTTTCCACTTTGGGTCAATCCAGCTCCATATATTGATGGACCTAGACTAGAGATCAGAGTGGACTTTAGCATGATGGCAAATGTCAACAATCATTCCAGTTTTCTGGAATGCAAGATGAACTGGTAAGACTATGGTGAACTAGCAAACACATGTCCACCTAAAAGAGGAAGTTGCTACTCAGCTCCAAGTGGTCATGTCACATGGAAATAAAAGTTCAGAACTGTATGTCTCTCAATGTTTCAAGAAAAGCATATTATTTTAGGTGAGAATTCCTGACTTTAAAATGTTGGTGTAGTTAAAAAATAAAAATATCACGCAGGCTAAACACACCACATCTGAAGCTAGCCAGTTTGCTAAAGCTGTCATAACAAAGTACCACAGACTAGGTGGCTGAAACAACAAAAATGTATTGTCTCACACTTCTGGGGGCTAGCAGTCTGAAATCAAGGTGTTGCATAGGGTTTGTTACTTCTAAAAACTGTGAGGAAAGGATCTGCTCCAGGCCTTTCTCTTTGGCTGGTAGATGGCCATCTTAATGTTTATATGGCATTCTCCCTGCATCTCCTCATCATCTACCCTCTGTGCATGTCTATGTCCAAACAATCCAAACTTCGCCTTTTTGTAAGGACACCAGTCATCACCAGTCATATTGAATTAGGCTCCACCCTAATGACCCATGTTAACTTTACTCATTACATCAGCAATGACTCTGTTTCCAAATAAGGCCACATTCTGAGGTACTGAGCCTTAGGACATCAACATATGAATTTTAAGGAACATAATTCAACCCCTAACAGTGGTCTCAACACAGACTTTTTAAAACAACTTACTTCTCTCTGCATCAACAGAAGGCCCAATCTTCATATTACACAAAGAATTGGTTATTAGGGGTGGGAGGGTGGAGAGTAGATTAATAAAAAAGGTAAACATTTTAGGAGGCCAAAGTGAGAGGCTTGCTTAAGCCCAGGAGATCAAGACCAGCTTGGGCAACATAGTGAGACTCCGTCTCTACAAAAAATAGTAGTACTCCCATCTACTTGGAGGGTTAAGGTGGGAGAATCACTTGAACCTGGGAGGTGAGGCTGCAGTGAGCTGTGATCGTGCCACCGAAATTCAGCCTGGGCAACAGAACTACACCTTGTCTTTAAAAGAAAAGTAAACACAACTCATTCTTTTGAGACGAGAAGCTACAATTCATTTATCAAACAGGTTATCTGCTCACTAGGGTATCTGGCATTTAGTAGATTCCCAGTAAATATTTGTTGAATTAGGATGAGTTGAAGTAAATCAGAATTAGATAGAATAAAAGGAGAGGAGGGAGCAGATTGGAGGTGGTTAGAGGCTCTTCAAGATGCCCCTCTCAAGAGCTGAAGGAATTCCATCTTTAGAGTAGAACAAGAACTTAGCAACTTTGCAATGGGCATCAAATATGCCTGTTATTAATCAGGCATTTCCCTGGCTTAGAGGTAAAAATATATCAGGTTCTAACCTGGATAGAATTTGGGGCTAGGGATGTTGAGAGAATTAATTTATCAACATTAACCAAAAAAAGTGAACCATATAATTCATGATGAAGTATTAGTGCTATGAAGCTGCATGCTCATTTTAGTCTCATCTTATTAAAATATGTTGCCACAGTAGTTGACATTTCCTTATTCGAAGAAGAACACATGGACTTTGAAGAAAAACCTAGATTCACATCCTGCCCTCGCCCATTATTTGCTGTGTTTTTTTGGCCAAGATAGCAAGCTATTCTGAGTCTCAGCTTTGTCATTTGTATAGGATTAAGTAATGAAAATATTGTGTTCCCAATGTCTGGGTTCTGGCATCCAACACAGTACAGAATGAAAATACTTCCTACTTGTTTAGATGTAAGTCTTTCTTCAGAACTTTTTAATCAATTTATTAATTTTGTGATTTTTTTCCCTGAGCTTATTTTATGTTATGAAATATGATAGTCAGGTACCAACCTAAACTGGCTTAAGTACAAAAGAAGGGAAAAAGCAATTAATTTGCTGGTACAAGTGGGAAGCCAGGCTTAGTTACTCCCAGAAGCTCCAATAATATCATCAGAGTCCTGTCTCTCTGCATCTCTCAACTCAGCCTCTGCATGGTCTTAATCTCAGAAGCCTCTGTCTTTGTGATGGCGAAAGGAGGATTATCACTATCTCCATGCTCACAACAGTCTTACAGCTTTGACTTCAGAACAAGAGATATAGTCTTTCTTTATGACTCTAGTATTAAAACATGTTTTTAAAGCCTAGGATCACATGTCCTTTCCTGAGCGGTAGCCAGGAGGTTGCAGTAACCTGATTGGCTAAGCCTGAGACACAGACCAGAAACAATATTGGGCTAACTTCTGATTCCTAAAATGCATGGAATAGGAAAGAGTTGATTCCCCCCTGCAGCCCAAGATGGAATGCTGGGCAGGTGAGAATATAGCCACGTAGTATAGTAGTATGCAAAGGGCTTTGGCTTTCTTCTAGATGATTTATTAAATCTTCTAAAAGTTGTCCAGCCAGTGCTTATTTCAGCCTTACAAATGAATCTGACCATGAACATTGATGTATTGGCTGGGCATACAAAGCAGACTGAAAAAAAGTACAAGCTCCTAAAGATGAGTGACTATGTTTTGCTTAAAACATAAGTCCACTTGTACACACACACACACACACACACACACACATGCAGGTGCACGCTTCTACCTAAGGCTTTTACTGTCTATGTAATTATGTCCAGACACTGCAATATGACATTCATGGCTTTTCCTAAGCTGCTAGAAACTATCACTCCATATAGTTTGGGTTCAGATATTGAATCTTGCTTTGTAGTTTATAATACTGGGATTTGGGACTTTTCTGAGCCCTGGTCAGAAATGAATAAATCAAAGAATAGGTTAGGAGAATTCTGACATGTCTGAGTGTTTTTGGCACAAAGATGTGAGTGTAGAGCGACTATTAGAAGCCTATTTGTCTGAAAGCTAAGGTCCCTCCTGGAGTGAGAAAAAAAAATCCCGAAAACTAAAATCGCATGTACTTCTGGGCAAATACATACCAAGATGTATTTGGGAGAAGTCTTCAGCAGGGCTGATGATTTTCTCTGAAGAGTTCCTGCCAATAAGGAAAGGACCTTTGCAGCACCAGCAACAAAGCCTTAGTGGAGAGATGAGACTTTCTGCACAATGGGGTTTGTCCCTCAGATTCATCCTCCTGTTCCACTTTCCCTGGGTGAAGATATGAATCTTTTAAAGAGCAAAACAGCTGTAAGTAAGATGTATAAAACAGCAGGTGCTCCAGTGACATTGCTGGCACCTATCTGACAGACAGTAAATCACAGCAGAGAGCCGTGCTCTCAACTACATGAGACAGTTCCAACGCTGCACAGAGCGTTCCAAGGCCTTTGTCATGGAGCCCCATGCAGCAGAGTCAGTCCCCAGGAGGCCCGGTTTTACCCAGAGGAGCAGCAGCAGTGGTCATGTGCAGGACAGGAACCTGCAGCACCCGTGGAGCCCCAGGAGCTGCAAGGGAGTTCTGGGGAATAGCTGTGGTGCCCTCCATAGAGCAGTGGTAGCAACTAGAGGGGGACAATCTCCCCGAACTGCTTAGTTCTCTTGTACAAAGCAATTTAAGTTGGCTCTGCCTTGACCCTTCAATCTGATATTTCCTCCTCCAACTCTTAAAATTATCTTCAATTATCTGGACATTATATCTTCAGTTATTTGACCATTATCTTCATTATTTTACCATCACATGATGATGCTGGCAATCAAAAAGGCTCTTAAATTAGAAGGATTTCACCCTCAATCCTGGGGTGGAGTGAATTTGGGGGGTGTTTATGTGTATAGATAATTGCTTTCTTAACACATACGCAGCTAAATTAATACTCATCAAAGCTTAGTTAACGTTGTCTTTGGTTAGTGTAATCATGAGCAATTTCTTTTTTGTTTTTATTCTTTTTCGTTTTGTTTTCTTTTTGGGAAGGCTTATCTGCATTTTCTAAATTTGCTGCAGTTATATTTTTGCCTTTATATTTTTTAAAAGGCCAATTTAAAAGAAAAGAAACAAAAATCCTCTATCAGTTCTTATACTCCATCTTAGAATCTAGTTCCTCAGTGGAGCCATTTCTAACTTTTCCTCCTCCTACACTTCCCTGTCAAATAATGAGAAATTTTGAATCCCTGAACTAGGGCAGTGCCACTACCTATGCAGGCATCAATTTAGCCCTTGCCAAATGTTGGCGGTCTGTTGAATGTACCCAGCCTGGGGCCTTAAATTAGTCACGTAATAGTTCCAACTCTTTAATTCAATTAAATTTAATAACTTATGATTGAATATCCAAGTGCTATGCTGGGCTGTGGCCCTTTGTATTTACAAAGGTACAGTTAATGACACCGGCAGGAGAGCCTGAAACAAATTAAACTGTAAGCCCACCTTGCTCTTGAATCCACGTTGGTGCCTGCAGCTCCTCTCTCACTCCACCCCCACCTATATGGTTCCTAAATCCTCTCCACATCTGGTCCCTATGCTCTGTGTTGTACCTGCCCATATGAGTAGGATAGACACGTGACTCATTCTGTCTCTCCTGCAATGATAGGGAACTTGCACTCCATGGAATATGCAAAATAATAAAAGAACAGAAGGAAATATTAGAAATTTAACTTACATTTACTTCTGACCTAAAACAAAAAGGAAGCAAAGCTTTACCAGTATTTCCTATTCATTGACACATCAACCTAACCGGCTACATGTCACTTGTAGTGCTCTAGGGATCCTCCGGGAAGAGGGAGACTTCGAACGACAAGGAAGTTGACCGATGCCCTCAATGCATTGGCTTTCAGTTTTTACAACTTAGTTTGGTGAGTTTGAGATTCTGTTATCGGGCTGTAACTAAATCATCTCTCAAAATAGAACACTGGCTTAGAAAGATTCCTGCTCTAAAAAATCTCTGGATTAAGGATATGAAAAATCTAAGCATAAACAAGAAACCTGCATCTTTGAATTTCTATCCTTGATCTGAATCCTTTTACACCCACAGTCAGTCATGACCAAATCCTATTGTTAAAGTCACTATATATAGACATATATTTCACTGATATTAATGGTGAATTTTTCCCTAAGCATGTTGCCACACAAGTTTTCTTGCTCAAATATTCTGGTTATACAGTGTTTTTCTCAAGTACTGAAACACCAGAATTTGGGGGGATGAGGTGTTGATATAACTCTTTTTGTATTGAAAAACAATATCTGAATTATTTCTGATTTTAGCTATTCCTGAGAGTTACAAACTGTATTAAAATTTCAGAGCAAAAAAAAAGATATGGTTGTTTTAAAAGAGTTCTTCAGTATATTCAAAACTCTTTTTTTTTTGTTTTTTGTTTTTTTTGAGACGGAGTCTCGCTCTGTTGCCCAGGCTGGAGTGCAGTGGGCAATCTCGGCTCACTGCAAGCTCCGCCTCCCGGGTTCACGCCATTCTCCTGCCTCAGCCTCTCCGAGTAGCTGGGACTACAGGCGCCCACCACCACGCCCGGCTAATTTTTTTTGTATTTTTAGTAGAGACGGGGTTTCACCGTGGTCTCGATCTCCTGACCTTGTGATCCACCCGCCTCGGCCTCCCAAAGTGCTGGGATTACAAGCGTGAGCCACCGCGCCCGGCCTCAGTATATTCAAAACTCTTAAGAGAAAGAATAAAATAGTAACTGACCAAAGTCTATATTGAAACAATTTTTTTCTAGTTCAAAGACTTTCCAAACAAGTGGAAAATGAATTGACAGTACTGAGTCTGATATGAGTAACCCAACATCCATTGGAAAGTCAATCTGTATGATGAAACTAAGATAAACCGGAAATTATTTCTTTAAAACAAAAGTATAGTTTACCATCATTTGAAAAATTATGGTTCTTGGAGAAAAATAGTTTACTATGTCCTCAGAATAATAAAACAACAAAGGCATTATTTGAGAAGGAAAGAGTTGAAGGAAAATACTTCAAGTCAATTTATAACTCTCTCCTTATAATTTCCCAACTAGAGTCTTAAGGCTTTTCCAGAAACTGAAATAAATCTGTTCTAACAATTAAAACTTTACAAGATTACATTCTAAAAATTCAAATATATTTCATTTTCAGTGTCCATAATGTGTTGTATCAGTTTGCATTTAATATGTGCTTTATTCTTTTTAAATAATGCTTTATTTTATCTGTAAATTTATGTTTGAATAATGTATGTTTTTTATTTCACTTTTAAGAAATTTGCTTTAACTTGTTGCTTTTGTACTACATTTATATATTTGTATGTTTGCAATATGGTGAATATTATCTTTACTGACTTTTTATACTATGAAATCTGAACATATGAATTATGAAAATATCTAAATTAACATGCATATTTTTATAATATACAAAATGAGTACCAACATACTTTATTGCCATTTTGATGTTTTAATACTTTGAGGAGTAGTTTTTAATAAAAACCATTGCAATTAGGAAGAATTTTAAATATTGGTTATTTTAACTTTATTTCATCATTTAAATGTTTTATGGTGAAAATATATATTAAATGTGCTTATACTGCAGGCAGGTGCTCAGCAACTTATTGCTAATGGGAAGTACAACAAAAAAATGAGACTGTTCACTGTGAAAAACTATAATATGTATTATCAGATGACTTTTTTTTTTTTTTAAGAAAAGCTAGCATTTAACAAATGAGTGCCATCAAAACTATCCAAAAAACATTTTTGGAAGTCCATGGTTCCTAGATTGATCATAGTTCAAGCCATGCTTTCTCCTGCTTAAAGTTGACACCCCTAGCTGGGTGTGGTGGCTCACACCTGTAATCCCAACACTTTGGGAGGCTGAGGTGGGTGGATCACTTGAGCTCAGGAGTTCAAGACCAGCCTGAGCAGCATGATGAAACCCCACCTCTACAAAAAATGCCAAAAAACTAGCAGGGCATGACAGCACACACCTGTAGTCCCAGCTACCTGGAAGGCTGGGGTGGGAGGATCAGTTGAGCCTGGGAAGTCTAGGCTGCCGTGAGCAGAGATGGCACCACTGCACTCCGACCTGGGCAACAGAGTGAGACTCTATCTCAATAATAATAATAATAATAATAATAATAGTTTGACCTCTTCATTCTCACCCATGCATTTCTTCACATAATACAGGCTAGACCAAAGCAAAGTCATGCAACTGCTTCCATTTTTTATGGCAGCTTGTAGCACATTCAGGTCAGTACTGGAGGGGAAAATAAGAAAATATTCCTTGGCTTTTGTTCAGGAAATGTTTTAACTACATGTGTCTGAATAGCCTTCCCTGAATATCTGTTCTGTGAAGTCATTTGGCTGAAAGCTTCCCTCTGTCACAGGGTGCCTGTAATAAAACTATCAGAGAGTAGATAAATAGAGCCAGTTCAAACACTCATTGCTCTGTGTTGCCTTAAACAAACGAGAGGGAGAGCCTATATCCCTAAAGAGTAGAGCCTTATTAAGATGTTTCTCTGCTTTGGGAAATATTCACTTGCAGATGGAAAGGGGCTGTTTGTTGGCATCAGGTACAAATAAAGCACCAAGAGGCTTTACCACACACATGAAGTCCCGCTCACCCTTTTCCACATTAAAGTTTGTAACTTCAAAAGCACAATGGGTGAAGAAAGAGAAGGAGGGTACTTCGGTGATATTAGCAGTCCTGGCTTTTGTGTTAAACTGCATTTGACTGGGCACAAGCACTTGGGCAAGCATGGGAATTGTGGACTTGATTTTTGGATTCTAAATTTATGCCTCTATGGATTCAGAAATATCATCTCCATCATTTTTGTGGAGACTGTCCTCAAATAGGACTCACATTTAAACTGCATGTAAATTTGCATAATGATTGCTTGAGTGATGACAGAGAACTTGGCACAGTGCCCTGAAGAACCAGTAGAACCGTAGAGAAGCTGTTTTTATCCTTAGGATGGATTAAATCTAGACATGAGAAAGAACATGCCTTCCAAGAATGCTTTTCTAAAACATTGCTCAGGAGAAATGCAGTGGAAGGGAAATCTGACATGCGACTGGAATAGAGTAACTTACTCAACTTCATAATCAAACTTAGTTGTCATTTGATTGAAGTAGAAGACCAAGAAGAAAGTTGCTTTGTTCCACTACATGAATTCTTTAAAGTTATAATCACCTATACCTGCAGATAAATTCTCAATAGAGACCATATGTTATTACACATCTTAATTGTATTTTAAGTTTTTTGTTTTAAATTTAAGAAAGTTTTGTTGTTGTTGTTGTTGTTTTGATTTTTTTTTAGATGGAGTTTCACTCTTGTCACCCAGGCTGGAGTGCAATGGAGCGATCTCGGCTCACTGCAACCTCTGCCTCCCAGGTTCAAGTGATTCTCCTGCCTCAGCCTCCCAAGTTGCTGGGATTACAGGCAGCCGCCCCACACCCAGCTAATTTTTGTATTTTTAGTAGAGACGGGGTTTCACCATGTTGTCTAGGCTGGTCTCGAACTCCTGACCTCAGGTGATCTGCCCCCCTCGGCCTCTCAAAGTGCTGGGATTACAGGCATGAGCCACTATGCCTAGCCAAGAGAGTTTTTTAGTAATGGTGACTGGAAACAGAAGAGATTAATGGAAAAATGAACATATAAGAAAGTTAGTTAACTCAGGTATTTGAAAGTATGCAGTAAATTTTATTCATAAGTATTTTGTGGTCTTAGTGCTAACGGTTTCTTAAAATTGTGGCTCATGATTTCAATAGAGGTAGAATCGACACTAAATAAAGTTGGAAAAATTGGTTATAGATGAGTTTCATCTCAATTTCTTAGAGGCTATGATATGCATAATTCTTGTCCTCATTTAACTATCTAGAAGGTAAAATAGAAATAAACATAGGTAACTATTATTTGAAAATCACATGACACCTTATATACTAACACATCTATATTAATCTGTATTCATCATTTTTTTATTATTATGTATTTTTGGTGCTTTGACATCTTACAGCCTTGTTAACCCTGGAGGGACTGTCCCTCCTAGGGCTAGCTAATTTCTAGAGATAGCAAAAAACTAACCTGCCATTATACTTGTCATATGCAAACTGACAACTCTAGAACCAATGTCTTCAAACATTTTCTCTAGTGAGCTCTTACAGGCCACTATTTTCCTGCCCTAATCGTCTCAGGGCCAGGTACTAGACTCTTAGGAGCAGCTCTGACATTCCAAAGCCCACTGAAATTATTCAAACTAGCCAATCCTAATGAAACCTGCTTAACCTGCCTGTCCCATTCCCATTCCTTACTATGGAAACCACAATAAAGGCTCTTACCATATTTCCCTCTCTTCCTCTGCCTCCTGACCAACCCCAGTGCTTCTCCATGTGCTCCCCCACATCTCTGTGGCATGGAGTGCTCCCTCCTCTTAGGAACTGTGAGTATAACACACTATCTTATTAATGGTGGTCATTAATAATATCTTATTAATGGTCAATTAGTGGTCTCTTGATCTGTTAGCCTTGCCATACCTAAATAATAATAAAATCAATGTTTTGAAACACAGCCTGGTAATATTAATGTTTCCTCTGCTATGGCAGACTGCTTATTAAAAAAAAACCCTCCAGGCACAAATTTTTAAAGTGCTGACTGAAATATAAAAGCATATTATAAATGCACTAGAAAGTTAAGGAAAAGCCAAACTGATGCAAAGTACAACTCTAGACAAGTGACCAAGATTATGCCAGAGACACTCCCTGAGAGAATCCATTAATGTCTAGGGGCCTAGATCTACAGTTTTAGTTGACTTTGCACAGGAGACAGAAAGCAAAGCCTAGAGCCTGCACAAAGTGAGAAGTCACTCCCATAAAATAGGTGTCCCTCAAAAATGTTAACGTTGGTGAATGGACTAGAAAAGATAAAAATTCACAAAACAAGATAGTCTTAGCTTGGGGATAGAGGCAGTTAATAATACCTCTTGAAGATTTATAATCATAACTCTACCCTCAAATAAATTTTGGGCTGTAATTCATAATGTCTTTGTATCTCCCCAAAACCCCAAGCCAATAATTTTGTTTAAAGTAGTCCCAGGAAGAATTCCCAGATGCCTGTCAGAGGTAAATAGAAATGATTTCTAAAGAAACTCACCTTCAACTTTGATCTCAAAAATTTCCCCGAGAGAAAGCTCCAAGTAACTTAAGCTCATATAAGCACACATAAAAAATAACAAAACACATAAAGAAACAAGCCACTATAAGTCAGAATCAGCAGAAACAATAGACAGGAGAACCAGACCCAGAGAATCTAACAATATCAGAATTATTAGGCAAAGAATGTAAAATAAGAATTTTAAATATGTCTGAAAAAATAAGAGAATGCATGGAACTTATATGGCCTGCGAAAAAAATACTATAAAAAGTAAAATACAAATGAAAAAGAATCAAATATACTTAAAGCCCTTTTAAAAGGTAATAACAAATTAATTATAAATTCAAGTAATGGGTTAAACATCAAATTAGGCATAGTTGAAGAGAGATTTGTGAACTGACAAATCTAACTGTCTTAGTCCATTGTGGCTGCTATAACAGAATACCATAGGCTGAGTGACTTGTAAACAACAGAAATTTGTTTCTCCCTTTCGTTGTGTTTTATATTTTCTTCTCTCTCTTTGATCTGGAAATTTTCTACCTATCTTTCTCATTTACTTAAATGTGAAAAACTCAAGTTGTGGCCAGGACGACTTTGTCTGTTGGGCCTTCAGGCTACCTGCTGAGAGACTGAATACAAATAGATTTCTCTGTCTAAACTGCTTAAACACATCTATTGAATTCATTGTATACATTATATTTTTTAATTCTGGAATTTCCATTTGATTATTTTGTATAGACTCCAGGGACCTGATAAAATTCTCCATATTTTCATTTATATTGGCACATTCTTATACTAAAAAGTTATTTCCGGTGTACCTGAAGTTCTAATCTAACTGGGTGTTCTGTATTTTGTCTAGAACCTCTCATCCCTATGCATGTGCAATTTAGAAACAGGTGAATACTTCAAGAGGATATTGGGAATGCAATATCTTCTCTGCAGTTCTTTCTCAGGGATCTTGGCCCTTCAAATCCTTGCAGCCTTATAACTCTAAACCCTAATTTCATCTCACCATTCTAGAGCACCTGCCACAAGCTCTAGGTAACACCTGTTGGACTCCATGCCCCATGCCAACCATCAGCAGATACCTCAGAAAGGAAAAGCAAGGCAAAGGGAGGGGGTCACTCCTATGCATTTCCCTTTTCTCCAGGATCTTGGCCCTCAAGTGCTGGCTGACTTGTTGACTTTCCTTTGCCTTCAAAAAGCTGTTTGTTTACTTGTTTGTTTGGCATTTCAATTATTCATCCACAAGAAGTTTATTCTGATAAACTCTACACTGTCATGGCCAGAAGTGAAGTACAGCCTTGAGTACTCACGTGTTGAATAGTGTTAATCATACTGTTTTCTGGATGAGGATGAATATCCTTTCAAATTCCCTTTGAAGCATCAAAGCCTATCCCTTTACTGTCTGAAGCAGTTTTATGATTACACAGCACAACCAAAAGATTCTTGCATGACAGATTCTATCTTAATATCTCTGTGTAATGTTCCCTTGCAGCTGGAGAGAGTTGCTAAGATACAGAAAAAGACCACAGGCCCTGACTCTTCCTCCCCATCTTGGCCATCTCATCATGGTGGTTCTGCTGATTGTCAACTATTGAAATTGGTTACGCACCACCCTCACCCTTAATATCTCTGAAACTGCAGATGTTATTTCACCTTTCCGAGCCTTGGCTTACTCATCAACAAAGTAGCAATAGTAGTAGTACTGACCTTCTAAAATTGCTATAAAAATTAAACAAGATCATCTCCATAGAGCACTTAGCACAGTGCTTAGCATGTAATGTGTTTTATAATTGACAGTTATTGTCATTACCTTTCCAACTGGGGAAGATAAAAATAAGTGTTTTAAAACATATCATCCCCTAGGCATGATGAGAATGATTTGATTATTCATAAGCATGCTGATATAACTGAGATATCTGTTAACTTCTGCACATGCAGAAGTTAGCATACACAAAGATTTCAAGCCATGCCTGAGAAAGGGAATTTTGAACTGAATCAAATTACTTATTTATTAGTTTACTTGTTTATGCCATAGCAACTCTTTATTCTAAAAAGTATTTGAAACAATAAGGACAGAAATATGTATATTGCAGCAGGATATACAATTAAATGTGGCAAATAAACATAAAGGGGAAAATAAAGGTAAGATAATTGAAATATATAGTATATGACAGAGAGCAAATTTGGAATAGAGTCTTAAAGTTCTTATAGCTGATGCATTTAATCTGTGCTTGAACCCAGAGAATGGCTGGCCAGACAGCACATCTCAATTTATTCCCTAACTCATATGAGATTATTGTTTAAGACAAAGCCTTCTACAGAGGAACAATTATATGTTTCTTTAAAAGATGGCCAAATGACACCTTCAAACATCTAAGACCCTGAAAAAGACCTTCACAATTCTATTGCCTGTCTCTAAGCCACCCATTATCTAGTGCATTAGAGGATCAGAGTGTTGGGTTCTGCTCAGAAGTGAGCATTTACTACATTTTTGTCTCTTCTCTTCTTTTTTTTAAATTAAAAAAATAGTGCTTTTGAAATTACTGCCTTATGAATCTTGCCTTTCTAAAGTATATAACTCATCTTCCCTGCTTACCTTATGGCTCATCTGACCAGGCTTGCTCTACCCACCAGATAGATGAAAACTTTGAATCTGAAGCAGCAATGGTGAGGAAGCAGATGCCATGGAGAATCCATCTTATTTCTGACCAGGTTTGTGGCTGAGGCTACAAAGTCCAGCGCCTGGTGCAGAGGTGGCATTGGTGATGCTAGGAGAAGCAAGTGCACTAAGTCCTGTCAGGTACAGAAGTGGAAGTAACAGAGATTCCAGCATCTAGGGCTTAAGAACTGTGGTAGTAGTTTCCTTGTTAGACCAGCTCTGCTGCACAGCTTAGTGTCTTAGTCCATTTGTGCTGCCATAATAAAATACATGAGACTGGGTAATTTATAATAAGCAGAAATTTATTTCTCACAGTTCTGGAGGCTAGGAAGTCCAAGTAAATGTACGGCCAGGTTTGTTGTCTGGTGAAAGCCAGTTCCTCATAGATGGTGCCATCTTAGTGCCCTTACATGGTTGAAGGGATAGAAGGGCAAAAGGGGACAAACACTGTGTCCTCACATGGTGAAAGAGCAGAAGAGTGTGAACCCACCCCCTCAAGCCATTTTAGAAGAGCCCTGATTCCATCCTGATTGCCCTCATGACAATCACCTCCTCAAGGCCCACCTCTTAATACTATCATATTTGCATTAGGTTTCAACAGATGTATTGTGGGGGGCACATTCAGACCACAGCACTAAAGGAGTTGTTTTTAAAAGTTTATCTCAAGTCTAGCAGCCGAGCCCTTCAATGATTCTATGAGTTGCCAAATAAATATTTGTGTTAGTTCATTCTCACATTGCTGTAGAGACAATTAATTCATCTCTACTCGTTAATTTATAAAGAAAAGAGGTTCAATTGGCTCACAGTTCTGCAGTCTGTACAGGAGGTGTAGCGGGATCTGCTTCTAGGGAGGCCTCAGGAAGCTTCCAATCATGGTGGAAGGCAAAGCGGGAGGAAAGCATCTTACCTGGCAGGGGCAGGAGCAAGAGAGAGTGAGGGGGAGGCGCTGCACACTTTTTAACAACCAGATCCCATGAGAGCTCACTCACTATCACAAGAACAGCACCAAGCGGATGGCGCTAGGCCATTCATGAGAAATCCACCTCCATGATCCAATCACCTCCCACCAGGCCCTGCCTCCAACATTGGGGATTATAACTGAAAACGAGATTTGGGCTGGGAGACAGATCTAAACCATATCAACACTTTAAAAAAGCACTCTTTTTTAAAGAACCTGGGTCAGATTCTGTTGCTTGAAAACCAAGAACTCTGGCTAATACTCAGGCCTTTTTCTCCACCTGCCTCATGCTATGTTCACACAAGTAGATGTTTTATTTCTAAAATTCATGATTCGATCCACCTGCTTTGTCAGAAGAACTGACTTCTAGGGAATCCTGTTAAGGAAAAGAATTCTTCCACTTTTTTGTTTATTATTTTTACCTGTGTGTAATTTGAATTTGTTTTAAAGAGAAATGAACTGCTTTGTTAATTTTTAAAAGCTTAAAATGTGAAAAACTCAAGTTGTGGCCAGGATGACTTTGTCTTTTGGGCCTTCAGGCTACCTGCTGAGAGACTGAATACAAATAGATCCTGGCCAAACCATATATAAAAATAGAGGCCAGGCGCCATGGTTTATGCCTGTGATCCAAGCACTTTGGGAGGCCAAGGCAGGTGGATCACGAGGTCAGGAGTTCGAGACCAGACTGGCCAAGATGGTGAACCCCCATCTCTACTAAAACTACAAAAATTAGCCAGGTGCAGTGGCAGGTGCCTATAATCCCAGCTACTTGAGAGGCTGAGGCAGGAAAATTGCTAGAACCTGGGAGGTGGTGGTTGCAGTGAGCCGAGATCGTGCCACTGCACTCTAGCCTGGGCAACAGAGTGAGACTCCATCTCAGAAAAAAAATAGAACTCTGACCTGCAATCTGCAGCCACCAGTCCAGAAGCCAAACAGCAACCACTGTAGCCATCCATCCAAAATGACCAGGACTTGATCATTAATTGACAGCTTCCCTAATTTTTGCTCCCCCGAATTACGGAAGCTGTCAGTTTCCAATTTATGACCAACAGGAAGAAGCCAAATATACTCTCCTAATCAATCACGTAGGATGCTCTTCTTCCAGTTCGCCCACCTACAAGCTTCCCCATGCCAACAGCCTCCAATCATGACATTCCTGAAACCTTCTCTTTTTTTCTCATTATAAAACTTTCCCACTCCCCTGTCTTTCTTTGAGTCTCTGCCAAACACAAGTAGTGATGGCTCACTCCATTGATATAGCAGGCCCTGACCAAATAGGCTTTGCTTGTTTTAATTCGGGTGGTTTTCATGTATTTCTACATTGCCAAGGCCTTGCTTCAACCACGGTATGTTACTGTAGGTAGTAGATTGACTTGAACTGCAAGTTGGTTGAATTCTGCAACGTTTCCACATCTGTTCCCTCCACTCCTTCAAATGAGCCCCAGACCTCAACACCACACCCTCCACTCTGAACCTGGCAGTGGGAAATGATGGATGGGATGGACATTTAGGGAGAAGCAGTTGGCCTTTACACTTTCCTCTCCTTGTGCTATTTTCACAGTTCCTAAATCTGGATTTTGAAGAGAAAAAAATATTACATTTTAAGTTCATAAATATAAAGCATAATATAAAGATGTAGTCAGAGCAGATCCTATTAATTTAAGCTTGTGTTAGTGAAGATTTGTAATGCATGCAGCAGTGTTTCAGTTTTCAAAATTAATTCTTAAAAAAGGAGGCTTTATAATATCTATTCCCAAAGTAACTTAGATCATCTTGTTCTTCAAATGTACAAAGGTTCCCATAGATATTAAATGAACAATTTATAATTAATTTTCTTGAGTCGCATTTGAATGGTTCTCTAGTTATTTGTATAATATTGGATACAGTATGAAGAACTTAGTAACTGAAAATAATTCCATTGTTCTTGCCCTGAATTGTTAGAGATGGCATTTTTAAATGGACTGTCTGCCTAAACTAAATGAATTTTTCAAGCTTTCTGCAGTCTCCCATACTCTTTTCATTTTTTTCTTCAATAGTTACAAAAAGGTGTTGTCAAATCTTGGAGAGGATTGCCAATTGAAACAGAAAAATCCAAACAATGTTCCTTAAGTACTTTGCTTTCTTTGGATCACATTTTTCATCACTGCTTATAAAGTCATCTTATTACTGAACTTTATCTACTCTAAATCACATTTTTTCACACATCTCAAATATGCACATGGTTTACAATCAGTGTCATGTCATAATTTGGCCACATTTTTTAATCTCCTGGTGATACACAATATAATGGTATACGTTACAATAGATCTTAAAACCAGTGGAATATGGTGACAGCCTTTTATTCAGCATGATTTTCTGGGGGCACTGTGTTATAATTGGTACTGTAGAGATGCAGTTGCTGAACTAAAACAAGCTGTCCCTAACTTAGGACATCGACTTTCAAAGTGCCACACCGATTTTGTGCTCTAGTTTCTTGTGGTAAGGAAACAGGTAGGTCACCAGGACAGCAGCTCTGTCCTTTTGTTCTTTCTTTTTAAACAAATGGGACTTCTCTATAAGATTTCCTTAAGAGAGAAGCTGTGTTGCCAAACCAAACAGAATTTTGAAAATCAGTGACAAGGGACATTGACTCTCTCCATAGCTGAGTGAAATCCGGGGCTCTTCTTGGGCTCCTGCTGTTGTGATAGTTCCTGAACTACACAGTTTACATATATGTGGGGCAGAGCATTTCGCTGAAGCACTAATTTATGTTTTGCTGTCTATAATTTTACCTGCCCTGCCTCTTTTCTAGCAGGTAGCAGGGTTTTTGTTCTCTTTGCCCACGGGAGCTTTGTGGCAGGCAGAAGCAGGAACTGCTCTTCCTCGTTTTTATAAAAGCCTAAAATCCTTGAAGAGATGAGGCTCACTGTCCTCCACCACCTCCCTCCAGGCTAGGGAGTTCTCTAGGTCAGTGCCCAGCAATTGTGGTTCCCTCTGCATAGACGGCCTCAGGAATTGGTTTTGACTCCAAGGAGATATACAAGGATGGACCTCAGACATAGGACTCCTGACTCTCTGTAGAGACCTCTCATGTAAACATGATTAGCAAGACCAGCAAGAAAGAGCAGAGCCACAGAACCTTCAGCAGCAGTGAATGTCTCCTTGGAACCCAGAGTGGGCAGATGCCTGGAGTTATCTCTGATATTTTGACACATGCAGGGCTCTGAGAGTTCTGTAGGATTTTGTAGATGACAGGAGAGAAGAGGGGAGAAATCTCCAAGAGTGACCGAACTTAAATTTCACACCCCTCTGTAGGTGAAGACTTGGAGTCAGTTTTAAGTCAATCAATTTCTTCCATAGAATTTGAGGCTGCAAATTTATATCAAGATACATGTTTTATTTCATCAAACTTGGTAACATCTGAAAAGTTAGTGTTATATTTGTTTTACCGTTGAAGACTTGGAGGCTCAGGAAAGGAAGATTTGCCTCCCTCTTCAGAGCAAGCCTATCAATGCAGAATATATGGGTGTTCAAAGGAATAACAATGATACCACATTCTCTGGCAAAGTTATTTAATTCCTCGCTTCACAGTGACTTTCTTGTCTAGTCATTCCTCACAGATATGCCTTAGCATTACTTTCTTTTGAAGAGTATTGAGTCATTTAGGAAAGAAAGGCTGCATTTGAGGAAATATTCTCAATCATGCCCAAAATATCTGGATTATAAGTAAACCAAAAAAATTAAGAGAAAGCGTTCAACTACATCTAGAGGAGTAAGAGCCATGTAGACACAGCCAATATGACAGAATGATGCAGGGCATTAATTCAAATTGCAGAATAGTGTTCTGCTTTGTGTTTGTTCTTTTCCCTTTCAAATAAAATCTGACATGGAATCTCAATATTTAAAATGGAAACAAGTGAATGGAATCCTTAGGCAATTTACATTTTCACAGTTAGGCTGAAAATACACCATTGTTTGTGGAATCCATGAAGCATCTTCTCTGGGGCTCTAAGGGCCTCCTAAGCAAATCTGCAAACGATTTTTGGAGGAGGACCCTTACAGGAGGACAGTAGGATAGTGATAAGGAGCATTAACTCAGTGCTGAGATGGCCGTTCGGTTTCATGTTTTTAGGAATAAATTAGATAACCCAGTAAACATGATTAGCACAGTGTGAACAGATGGCAACCCACAGTTTTTTTAACTCTCAGGGAAGGCTGAGCATAGGTTCAGGAGTCAGACTGCAAGGACTCCAGATTGGGCTCTTCCACTTGGCAGCTGGATAACTTAAAGCAAGTCATTTAACCCTGAGCATCAGCTCTATCTTCTGCAAAGCAGATATCATAACAGAATCTACCCCATGGATTGTTTGAGGATTAAACGAGATGATGAATATAAAGCTCTTAGCTCAACGTATCCATGTAATAAGAAATCATGACATGGTTGCCCTTATCATAAGTCTTAATACTATGGCTGCTGCTGGTTACTTGTACCCAGAAGTCTACAATTACTTTAAATTAAACTAAGACAGAAATCATTTTCTCTTCCTTCTCCTCCTCTCCTTTCTTCTTTTTTCCTCCTCCCTCTGCTCCTCTTTCTCCTGCTCCTGCTGCTCCTTTTTCATCTTCCCCCAACATGAATTGAGCTAATGCCGAAGTTCTAAGAGCCCACATCTTTTCAGCATGAGCATGAAAAACGAGGGCTTCCAGATCTTTGCCTAAATTTACTTGAAGAAAAAGCTCAGAACTGGAGGAGAATGATGAATTATTATTCACAGCTCTTTAAAAATTGGAAGGTAAATATTGGCTTTCTCAATGTAGAGAATTACATTTCCTCCAAAATCTGTATAAAATGGTTTTCCACAAAGAATATAAAATAGATGATTTTGTTTTGAGAGCATTTATTATTATGCAGATTAGAGATTAAGCACCCAAATATTTTATTTGCTAATTTGCCATTCATGAGAAAATTAGACATGCTAAAAAGTTCTCATTTTTAGAGCAAAGACTCCTATATTGTTGACTCAAAAGGAGGTCTACCATTGTAAAAAAGATATTTAAATATACACAGATATTTCTCAGAATCTTCAATCTAGATGAAGATTGTAATTCAGCCTACAGTGCTGCTGCTTTATGACATAGAACTATGATTTCTTTCTTGTTTCTTTTATATATGTATGTAGACATACACACACAATTTCACTGAAAGCAATGATTAATTTATAAAACAGACTAATTGAAAGTTCAGTGGTCTAAAGAGGTATTTCAGTGCCTCAGAGCAATAAAAGCTTTGTGTTTTCTTCTTCATCTTAATGAGCCTCAACTTCCTGTGGCCTTTGTTGCTAGGAAACAAGAGTGTACTCAATTGAAAGCCACCTTTCTGTTGTTGTTGTTGACTCTTTGGAGTCTGAAATGAACCAGGCATATCTTGAATCCTCCAGGATTAACTATCAGTTATGTGTCCTAGGACGAACTATGGATGATGTGAGAAACATTAAGCTCAACATTTTCTGTGGAGCCACGGTTTATAACCCCAGGAGCAACTCACTTCCCTTACAACTTCTCTTGGGAAAAATTCATTAGCTTGTCCTGTGTGAAATTAAGTCCCACAGAATTAGAAAAATAAATGGAGCCAAACTGTTGTCATTTGTCCTCATTTCCATATTACATTAAAGTACAGGTCACCTTAGGAACTCTGACACGTGTTCAGAGAGTTAAACCTTCAAAGTAACAGTGCATTCCTCGGCAAATTAATTCTTTCAATATAGTCGTTTTTGTATTTACACTTCAAACTCAGAGTTTAGATATATGCTAGAGGCTTTTAATCTTCTTCAGTGATATTGAAAATGGTGAAAGCTACCAAAATGCATTTATAAGATAAGTATGTTTAAGGAAGATGTCTTGGTCAGTGGAACAAGATAGGAAAGCATGCAGTTTCCAGCCTTGTTTTTTCCTCCATAACCCAACTCAGAAATATAGATTCTTTTTAACAGCATTTGATTCTGATGCAGTTCTGAGTGTACATTCAGAGGCAAAGACCATGTCTACAAGATGCAAGTCATCCAACTGCAGAAGTAATGGCTCAAGGCAGGTTATTAAAGCAGCTTTGAAATCCAATCTGACCAAAATTGGACCATTAGTCAATGGTGAAATGTGATTTAAGAAGTCTCTTGAAGAGCCTAAAGATTGGATGGCTTGACCATTTGCAGCTTTTCTGCTTGTCCTTTACCATTGTAATATGCTGCTTTGTGTATGTGTGAGCCCACGTGTATTGTGACTCTCCTATATTTTGAACCCTTTCCCCCCAGCCTTGAATCTCCTGTTTCCTTAAGCAGAGTGTCTTACATTTATGTGGAATCCACCAACAGTTACTAAAATTACTTCAGTGGTTGTGCATAGGTGACTCTCGTTGTGCCTAAATTATGCCCTAGATTATGCATCTCTGTTTCTGTTAAACAAAATCAGTCAGATCAGTTAAAAGAAAAATCAAACATCACATAGACACAGCCAAAACACTGATTATGAAGCAAGCCATTTTAATATGATTACATCAGATATTTTTTTTTCTTTTTTTCCTTTCTTTTTTTTTTTTTTTTTTTTGAGGCAGAGTCTTGCTCTGTCACCCAGGCTGGAGGTGCAGTGGCACAGCCTCAGCTCACTACAGCTATTTTAAACCACTGCTAAAATTGGAGAGTCCCCTTAGTTTAGGTAGCTGGCAAAAGAATAAGGCTATGTCCTCTTCAGCTGTCACCATGAGGAGAAGTATTGGCTGCTGAATGGCAGCTGCTCTAGAAGGATGTGGTAGTGGAGTTGAGGGATCACCCAGCTGGTCTAGAGGCACAGGGTGGCAGTATGTATCCTCTATTCTGGCTTCTACCACAGGCACCAGTGCAGGCTCACGTTTAGCATTAGAAGAGCTTGTGTTCACCAAGCTACCCACCAGCTCCTAGACATTGGTTTCAGACAGACTAGCTTGAGATTTCTACATTTTATGGGCCAATAGCATTGATGATTTTTTCCTTTCCCCCAGTCCCTTCCCAAGGAACTGGCCAGAGTATCTTTTTATGCCCCGAAACACCAAAGACCTGATGCAACATCCTTTCCTTGGCCTGGGAGCCACTTGCTCATCTTCCTGACACACCTACCCTTTTAAGGAGTTCTGCCTTCAAGATCTTGTTAAATTAACTTTTGCCTAAAACTGCCGGCCTACATATATTAAGTTTGGCCTAAAGGTTTCTTCATACATAGTGAACCGTAACCTGACTTAATATATAAACACATTGTAACATACTCATAACAAGTAGCTCAGTCTCAGGCAATTGCAGACAGCCAACTGTTCAAACCTGGTTTAAATAAGGCAAACATCCAGCTATAGCCAGTCCAACTGTTTATATACCTCACTTCTGTTTTCTATCCATCATTTTTCTTTTTCTGTCCATTAAGTTTATCTGACTATGTAGCAGCCCAAAAATCACTCTGAACCTATTCTGGTTCTGGGGGCTGCCCAATTCATAAATAATTCTTTGCTCAATCAAACTCAGTTGTGAAATATGATCTACAAAATAAAGTTGCTCTGGTTCAGAGGTCTAAAGTGGAATCAGGAAGCCATTCTAAGAAGGGCTATTTGCGCAATCTGAACCTTGCAAAAACAGAAATTCACCGCGAAACTTTGAATTGGGCCAAACCCCCACACCCAGAATATCATGAAAAATAGCCGACTTTTGTTACTGCAGCAACTCCTAAATAGCAACAAGCAATGAACTATGGACTCATATACTAAGCCAGCCACGTCTACCAATGATAATTATTTCAAAACAACTTTTAAAATAACAACTATGTAATCACCATCAGCATCCCTTTGAAAATCCCTACTCCCCTTCATCTCCTCAGAGTACAATTTGGCTTTAAGCGAAATCTACGTCTCTTGAATTGCAATTGCTAAGACCCCAATAAATGCCTTGTGTAACTGCATTGCATTCTGGTCTTTTGTCTCTTCTTAGTTGACACTGTTAAATTTAATTCGCATAAACTTTTTGTTTTAACAGGTGGTGTCAGAAGTGGGATTCAAAGTAGAACTTCCAACAACTTCCAGGCACATGGGTTTATCAAAAGAGGTACACACCAAGCCCATTATGTCCATTGCTCTCTTATAGCAACTAGAGATTGTAGGTAAGTTCTCTCACAGATTCCAAAGCTCTGTGAATTTGTATTTTGAGCTATCTGACTTTGTTTGAGCAAATATTGGATCTAAACTGGGTTTGGAAGTCACAACAGAAACTGGACTGGGTCCAGAATCAAATTGAGTCCAGGATCAGATTGGTTCCAATAGTTAACGGACTGGATCCAGTTAGAGGCCTCAGATGTCTGATTGAGTCAGACAGAAGCTGGCAGTGATAGATGAAGGAGGCAGAGAATCTCTGACCCACCTGTGTACTGGGAGAACAGGGTGTAGCCATGGGAAGTTCACGCTTTGTGCAGCAGGGAAGAGGCTGGTCTCTTCAGCAATGTGTGTGGTAGTCTGGTATTCAATCTGTGAGGTGGAGGGCCTGTTAGCAGGACTCTCTTTTACTTTGCTGAGATTTTTTTTTTCTTTTCACCCAATAAATTCTCTTCTCACACTTCAATGTGTGTGTCTACCTAATCTTTCCTAGTCATGTGACAAGAACCTGGTTTTAGCAGAACTAAGGAGCAAAATTCTGCAACAGCAATAAATGGCAATGACTGCAGGGAAGTACAAATTCTGGCATTCAGAAATTTGCAGGGATTTTTGTATTCCATTTCCTTTGTTTCTTTTTCTTGTACGTTTAGGTCAGGAAAAATTCTTGACTAAATTGAGCAAGAAGATCTGACAGCTAAAGCCTAGATTCAACAAAACAATGAGATCCTTAATTTCTGAAGAATTGAGAACCCCACCTTCTGGCTATTACCTTTAAATGTAGAAATATTAGGCCCCAGAAGCTGCAAACACTTACATAAATGGCAAAAGCTTATGAAAGATAATTTAAAATTACAATAGAATGTTCCAAATTAACACTGCAATTTAAGAAGTCCATTTAAAATGAGGGCTCCCAAATTAGTCTCACCCAAGGATGCCTAGCAATATGAAGAAACTTCTGAAAAAGTTCAGTATTTGAATTGCCTGCTTTTTTTTCTTTCTTTTCTTTTCTTTTTTTTTTTTTGTGGGACAGAGTCTCACCCTCTCGCCCAGGTTGGAGTGCAGTAGCACAATCTCAGCTCACTGCAACCTTCGCCTACTGGGTTCAAGCGATTATCCTGCCTCAGCCTCCTGAGTAGCTGGGATTACAGGTGCCTGTCACCATATCCAGCTAATTTTTGTGTTTTTTGTAGAGACGGGTTTTCATCATGTTGTCCAGGCTAGTCTCAAACTGCTAACCTCAGATGATCCACCCACCTCAGCCTCCTAAAGTGCTGAAATTACAGGCATGAGCCACTGCACCCAGCTGTATTGCCTCTTTTAAAAGACTCCTTGAAAAGGGCAAGTAAAAAGCTTAAGCTAGTAATTAATAGGAAAAATTGAATCTGCTAAACTTTTGACTTAGTTACTATTCCACCTCAAAGGTGGAAAAAAAGCTAGGTAAAATGTTTATAAAAGGTATGCCTCCAGGTAAATTAGGCTTGTTTCTTTTTGAGAGCTATCCACTCTGAGTCCACCCAGAGAGAATGCTTTCTTTGCTCTATTCTTTAATGGTCTGAAAAGAAATAAAAACTAAGTTAAAAAAACCTCCTATTGAGCTAAATCAGTCTCCAAAATACAACTTTCACTATTTAGCTATTTTGAAAGCCTTTTGCAAAAGAAATTTACATTTACAAAGTAAATCTCCATTTGTAAGATGTCTGCCTCTGTGCAACAGGAAGAGAAAAAGGAATGTCACCAGAAACAATAACAATGAAAAAGGCATTGGCTTAAATTTACATAACAAATCTTACCTTTGTCTAAGGTGGCTTTCTTGGCTGTCTTGTCTTAACCGGTCTTTTACCTACACTCTCCTTCCTAGGTTTGGGAAAATGATGATATTACATTGATGTCTCAGCTCTGTGCCATTGAGATATAAATTTTCTACTTTGTTTTACCTAAGCCATCTGTTTTGAAATACAAATGTAGGGTGAAAATTTTTAGATGGTTATTAAAAATGGGATAAATAAAGCAGACAGCAATAGGGTTAAAACAAAGACTGAATCTACTGAAGGCTGGTTTGGTCAAAGAGATACCTGCTAATCCCCCAGCATTATAGAACTCCAAACAGTCTGTCCTATTTACTTCAGTTGAGAGAAATTTTATTTTATTTTATTTTATTATTATTTTTTTTTTTGAGACGGAGTCTTGCGCTCTCACCCAGGCTGCAGTGCAGTGGCGTGATCTCAGCTCACTGCAAGCTCCGCCTCCCAGGTTCACGCCATTCTCCTGCCTCAGCCTCTCCGAGTAGCTGGGACTACAAGTGCCCGCCACCACGCCCGGCTAATTTTTTGTATTTTTAGTAGAGATGGGGTTTCACCGTGGTCTTGATCTCCTGACCTCGTGATCTGCCCACCTCGGCCTCCCGAAGTGCTGGGATTACAAGCATGAGCCGCTGCGCCCGGCCAAGAGAAATTTTAAAAAGCTAAAGGCAGAGACTACAATGAGCAACCTAGCTAACAATCACTTAGGCCAATAATCATGCAGGTCACTCAAGAAAAAGGCCAGAGTTGTTTCACTTCACCCCTTTCTAAAATGGGTACAATGGTCAGTGGGTGGAAAAAAATCTTTAGAGTAAACTGTTTTGGGAAAAATTGAATGACACTTTAGAAGAATGAGTAATGGTTTGGGACAATGTCTACTTGATGTGATGAAGTGTCTTCTACTGTGATGAAAGTTAATTTTTCCTGGTACTGAAACTCCCTGGGAAGAGGATTGAGGACATTTGTGTTCCTTTGAAAAATCCATCTTTAAGAAAAATAAGGAGAATTTGTAAAGCCTTTTCCTTCTTCCCTATTGATAGCAATAATATACTAAGTCACTATATACGGGGATGATATTTCCTAAATTCCACTGGCTAGTTTTAAGGGAGGAGACCACCTCTCATATTGTCTTCTGCCTAATTTCTGCCTCTAAGGAAAGAGAAAGTAGGAGTTAAAGAAAAGGCAGAAGTGAAATTCAATAGTCAGACAGCCTGGCGCCACACCCCAGGCCTGGTAGTTAAAGATCGACCCCTGACCTAATCGCTTATCTTATCTATAGATTCCAGACATTGTTGAGGAAGTGTTGTGTAACTCCCTGTTCGGTTCTGTTCTGTTTTGATCACCGGTGCGTGCAGCCCCAGTCACGTACCCCCTACTTGCTCAATCAATCACGACCCTTGCACACGGACCACCTAGAGTCATAAGCCCTTAAAAGGAGCAGAAATTTCTCCCTTGGGGAGCTCGGTTTTTTAGACATGAGTCTGCCGATGCTCTGGGCCGAATAAAGCCTTTTCCTTCTTTAACTCGGTATCTGAGGGGTTTTGTCTGCAGCTCATCCTGCTACAGTTTTGTTTAATAAGAAATTTAAGGGGCAGGCTCACACCTGTAATCCCAGCACTTTGGGAGGCCGAGGGGGGTGGATCATGAGGTCAGGAGTTCGAGACCAGCCTGGCCAATATGGTGAAACACCGTCTCTAATAAAAATACAAAAATTAGCCAGGCATGGTGGCATACGCCTGTAGTCCCAGCTATTAGGGAGGCTGAGGCAGGAGAATAGCTTGAACCCAGGAGGTGGAGGTTACAGTGAGCCGAGATTATGCCACTGTACTCCAGCCTGGGTGACAAAGTGAGACTCTGTCTCAAAAAAAAAAAAATAAAATTAGGCATAATTGTTAAAAATGAGTAAATTATACAAATGTAAAGGACATGAAATTTTATAAATGAACTTGTTATTGTTTTAAAAATCTTTTTTATAAATTAAAAATCTTAAAGTTATGTTAAGCTAAATAATAGATACTCATTAAAAGTCTGACTCATTTATAAGTGAGTTAAAATACTGAAACAATTATTGAGCATAACGTTAAGTTTATATATTTCAAGATTTTGTTTTTATATGATACAGAGAAACTAAATATATTTAGGTTTGTTAATAAAACCAAAAATAATTTTATGAGGAAATATGTTTCTAAAAATTATGAAATCATTCTCATCAACAAAATATTGATATAAAACAGTTCAAAAATTCTAACTTCCTAGGATTTCACTAAAAACTAAGGTTACTAGAGTTTTTAAAAATTTAATTAATATAAGGTAACTAAAACAACTTCTTGTATCAGGAAAGTAAGACATGTTTTTGGTAAGTGAAGCTTACATAAAAGATATGTTTTAGATAAGAGAAAAAAAAGTAATTTTGTCCGAAAGTAAAATGACTGGCTTTTCCAAAATGAAAAAGAGTAAAGGTTGTAGAAGGTTTATGAAACATGAATCTTGTGAAAGAAATTGTATGTATGATCAAGCTGGCTAAAATTAAATGGGAACTATTTATAAGGTTTTCTAAAAATTGAGGATTAATAACAAAAGTACACTAATACAAAATTAGAATTTGGCTTTCTCTTTTAAACAAGATTTTTGTGTAACACTGAGAAGAGATAGTAAAAGATTTTTGTTCACCTTTTGAGTAAACTGAAATAAAAGTGGGGCGAGGAGAAAGAAAAAGATTTTTTATGCTTCATGCTGTCTTTGTTAGATCTTTTGATTGTTAGAAAAACTGAGTATTCTTTCTATCAAAGAGTAAAGGTTTTTACTTTTTTAATTATCAGTTTGGTGAAATGAATGACTATTATTTTACAATGACCTGTGAACCGATTTTAAGTGTTATAAACCTTTGACAAATTTGACATGCTTTCCAAAATCAAATTTCAAATTCTAAAAATAAGTCTTTCTGACTTCAATCTAATATGGGGATATCCCAAAGGGCCCCTGAAGCATCCAAACAAGAGATAATTTGATATGTTAAGTCATATGGGAAGCATTATTAAATAAGAAATGACATTTAACCTTCTTTGAGTTATATTTTTATGGATATGTTATAAATATGTGTACAAAAATTGTATGCAGTTTCTAAAATTTTGAGATGTCTTGACGTATGTTATCAGTCATAATTATGGTTATTATGTTAAATTATTATGGGCTACAGGAATAACCAAATTTACTCGCCAATTGTGTCTTTAACCATGACTATTTTAAGACTTGTTGTCCACAGTTAATTGCTTAATTCTGATGCTTTTTACTGAAAGTTCTTTACTAGCAATTATAATCTTGAAGAGTTGGGTCTTCCAAAAGGTTCATGGAAAGTTTGGGAAGGACCATGACAAGTACTATTGAATACAGATTTCTGATAACTTTAGGTTCATCTCATTTGGACTTGGTAAGAATTTCCAGAACTCTAATGAAGAGACTGACTCATTTACAAAACTACTACCCCAAGCAGAAAAAGAATTAATTAAATACAAGGGAATTCTTTGGCAGATTTTCATGCTAATTCAACCAGTACTGAAATTGTTAAGATATGCAATTTGAATGAACTCCATGATCCAAGTCACAGAACCTATGATAACCCATTTAATAAACAATGTTGTACACCTGAATTGGAGAAACAAAAATTGTATTTAGGAGGATTTAAATTCAATGTCAAGCATGCACTCATGGAGAGCCTGGATGGCCATCTAGTCATCCTTTCTGCATCCTTAAAATTTCCACTATTAAAAGCTTTGCATTCCATGACGCATCATAGAAGGGAGACAATAATCCAAATTTTGAAAAAGAAATGTTGGTGTGGTGACTATTTTAAGTTGCCAAAATGGTTTATGACCATGTTTGTTTTCTCAAACGCATAATCCAGGGAAGACAATCAAAATTTCAGGTACATTTCCACTGCTGAATGGGCAGTTTGACCATTTATGGAGGGTATCATTCAATTGCCATTTTTAATGCATGTTTTCTGGCTTCACAAAAGCTTTCCCATGTAGGAAAGCTAATGCTACAACAGTAGCTAAAAATTTATAGGAAAATGTATTTCCCTAATGGGACATTCTTCAGTGATCACAGTACTTGTTTCACTGGAAAAAATGTAAAAGAGTTAAATGAGTTATTACAGGTACTGTAGCATTAAGCAAATCTAACTGAATTGACTGTATTGCCTTGGTCAAAGATGTTGCAGATGGAAGACAATCTGATTCACTTCCAGTGGAAAGCATAAATTAACCCCTTATTAAATAGTCACTAGAAGGCCTATACTCCTAATAGTAGAACCTCATGTATCTCCCACTCTCCTATACACTGATATGACTAAATGTTGCAAGATTTTAATGCATTATGCCAAAGTATATTTTAAGCAGGGGAAGGAATCTTTTCTTTTCTTTTTTTTTTTTTTTTTTTTTTTGAGACGGAGTCTCGCTCTGTCGCCCAGGCTGGAGTGCAGTGGCGCAATCTCGGCTCACTGCAAGCTCCGCCTCCTGGGTTCACGCCATTCTCCTGCCTCAGCCTCTCCGAGTAGCTGGGACTACAGGTGCCCGCCACCACGCCAGGCTAATTTTTTTTTGTATTTTTAGTAGAGACGGGGTTTCACCATGGTCTCGATCTCCTGACCTCGTGATCCGCCCGCCTCGGCCTCCCAAAGTGCTGGGATTACAAGCGTGAGCCACCGCGCCCGGCCTGGGAATCTTTTCATGCTCCATCTACTAAGGACAATTGAACCCTTCATAATCTAGAACCCGGATACTGGATCTTCTGGAAATGGCATCAGAGAAAGATTGCCCTTGCCACCCATATGGCAACAAGACTTTGGAACTTCAAAACTTGGGTTTATAATCTTGCAAAACAGAAGGACCCTTTAGACTCTTGGAACTGTACACTCCTTCAAGACCTTAAGGTAAAGCTAAATAGGGAAGTTTCTCTTCAAAAGCAGATGGCATCCTAGACATACACAGCTTTCCCAAGATCACAGATCAAGACTCTTCTGCCATCATGAAACTCTTAGCTCTCTTAATCTTTTACTTGCTTATGCCTCTATGAACAATAGAACTTGAAAAGGGGCCTTGTGTCCACCCACAGGGTGTACTTTCTTATAGAGGATTTTGCAGCCAATCTTATACATGGGTAATCTTAAGCCTCGATGAATGGAAGATGAAGGGTAAATGTAGGTGGGAAATTTTAATAGTAACTTTATTACCCCATAATCAGTCAGACACCATAATCAATCAGAAACAGAAAGTTGGCCCACACCTCTTAAACTACATCATAGGTTAAAAAGAACATTTCCAGAAGGCTTCACTCTTCTGGATGTGTATCATTTGTTAGGTCCCTTTTTCCATTGCTTGGAGTAACTACAAATAAGGCAATAATTAGAAATTTATCCCTCCTAAGAGGCTCCATAGCAGGTTCTACTACAAAGATTATGGTTGTACAACAGACTTGTTAAAATTCTTTTGCTGAGGTTGAATTATAAGAATTGCTCTAGATTACCTACTGGCTGAACAGGGAGGAATATGTGCAGTTGCTGACACTTACTGCATATGGTTGAATATATCAGATATTATAGAGACTCAGTTGCAGAGGATTAACCAATAGGCTCTCTGGTTAAAATGGGTAGACTCTTCATTCAGCTCATTCTTTGATTCATTTTATTTCAGTTGGTTTGATTTATAGAGACCCTGGGTAGGGAATATACTTCAAACTCTTGTTGTTATTCTCCTAATAATCACAGTAATAGTCTCCCTGGTGTGCTGTATTCTCTCAAAAGTTTTAAATGTTTGTATGCAGCCATCTGTAGAATACCAGATGATCTCTTTGACTGGAATAACCCAAACTTAAATGCATGATTATGTGGACACCATAACCTACGAATGACATGTTGAGACTGGAATCCCAAAATTATGGTAACTGAGAGTAGTACTGAAGCTCTAGATTTTTGTCATACTCTCACATAGGTAAAAACTTGACCTAAAGAGGGGATTATTAAACAAAATTATGAGAGGCCATTGTTTGTGATTGAGCTCCTTCACTAGACCCTAAAAAATAAAACAAACTGACATGGAATCTGTATTAGTTCATTTTCATGCTGCTGATAAAGACATACCCGAGACTGGGAAATTTACAAAAGAAAGAGGTTTAATGGACTTGTAGTTCCACATGGCTGAGGAGGCCTCACAATCATGACAGAAGGCAGGGAGGAGCAAGTCACATCTTATGTGGATGGCAACAGGCAAAAAGAGAGCTTGCACAGGGAAACTCCCATTTTTAAAACCATCAGATCTCATGAGACTCATTCACTATCATGAGAACAGCTCAGGAAAGACCTACTCCCATAATTCAATGATCTCCTACCAAGTTCCTCCCATAACAGGTGGGAATTGTAAGAGTTACAATTCAAGATGAGATTTGGGTGGGGACACAGCCAAACCACATCAGAATCACTCATGTTAAGTGCCACATATTCAAACTGAAGCTTTAAAAAAGTAGATAGATTCCAAAACTGACGGAAACTAACACCAAATACTTGTGTACTCCAAACTGAGATGAAATAAACCCATTTATGATAATAATAGTGATGTTGATGACTAAAGTTTTTGTCAGTCTTTCAAAATTGAGAATTTGACCAAAAGGAGAAAATTGTTAAGCTTGACCTAACAGTGCCTAAATATTTTAAGTTTGGCCTAGAGATTTCTTCATACTTAGTGAATGTAACCTAACTTCATGTGGAAATACACTGTAACCTACTCTTGTAATGAGTAGCTAAATCTTAGCCAATCTCAGCCAGCCAACTCTTCTAACCTGGTTTAAATAAATCAAATACCCACCTGTAACCAATCCAGCTGTTTCTATACCTCACCTCCATTTTCTGTAAGAAATTGGTATTGAGATCTTGGACAACTTATTTAGCTTCTCTGTGCCTCAGTTCACTCATCCTTAAAATGGGACTGGCAAAAGATGATATTTTATAGGTTTCAATGCCAGTACGGTGCTTACCACAGAGCCTGGAGCAAACCAAGTGTTGGGTCAATTTAGCACCAACTGTTAGCTATGAGCAAAAGGATCTGAGAAATAGTAAATCAAGCTTGATGGCAGGAATTAAATCTTGTTTCTCAGGCTATTCTCAAGCTATAACATGTGCCCAGCACATGGTAAGTTTTCAGCATATCAGTCGAGTTGATGAATGGTGCAATTAATGAATGAATGAGTCATTAATCCTGCAGGGAATCATGAAAGGTATACCAAGGCAGCATTTGAACCTGGTTTTGCAGGAATGAAGAGGGCTTCACCAAGAGGATAAAGGAGAAAAAACAATTTCAGGGGAAAACATTTGGCATGACAGAGACATTAGGAAGTATCCAGTGTGGCTAGACCTTAGGGTATAGAGGGCAATGTTGCCCATTTAGGAAACATGGAAGTCCCAGAAAAACATTTCTTAGGAATTTTACTTAAAGCCAAAGTCATAGTATTCTTTTCTTAAAATTGCCTTTCACTACACCCCACAAAAGAACACAAAAAACTAACCCAAAGTAATCAGACAACTGGAGATTAAGTATTGTATTTTGCTTTTTACAAACTTGAGGACATGGAGAACATTCTGTATTTATGTGGTCAGTTGCTCTACTTGTGTGATTTTTGCTCTCTCAGATATACCTAGAGAACTTGCTGGGATTCAGATTCCCAGGCTACCCATCATACCAATGAGTCATGATCTCTGGGTACAAGAACTAGGAACATACATTTTAAAGATGTATTTCAGATGATTATTTTGCATACTGTAGTTTGAGTATTGTCTCAGTCCAATTTTGGTGATAGAACACCACAGACTAGGTAATTTATAAAGAACAGAAATGTATTTCCCACAGTTCTGGAGGCTTGGAAGTCCAAGATTAAGATGCCAGCATCTGGTGAGGGCCTTCTTGTAACATCATGACATAGCAGAAGGCATCACATGAATGAGAGAGAGTGAGAAGGAAGCCAAACTCACCCTTAAGGAACCCACTCCTGTAAAACAGACCCAGCCCCACAATAAGAGCATTAATTCATTCATGAGGGTAGAGTCTTCATGATCTAGTCACCTCTTAAAGATCCTACCTCTCAGTACCATTGCACTGAGGATTAACTTTCAAATACATGGACTTTGGGGGATATATTCCAACCACAGCAAGTATTTATAGGTTTAAGTGCAACAATCTCAAAGTGATGCCTGAGAGTTGAATACATATTTGATTACTTCTGGTATCATGGCCTTTGCCCCTGTGTTTCCTGTGACTAGAGCACTTCTCCCAAATTCCTCTGCCTTCCCTATTATTCTATTTCTATAAACCTCACTACTTATTCTTCCAGTGTTAGGAAGTCATTATTTTTATTCAAAATTTATTTCATAAATAGGGCCTACTCTGAGCTAGACAAGAGGATATCACTTTTCTTTCTTGAAGCTAGACACCTTTCCTTTGTTTT
Organism: Symphalangus syndactylus; assembly: GCF_028878055.3. Lineage (NCBI taxonomy): Eukaryota > Metazoa > Chordata > Mammalia > Primates > Hylobatidae > Symphalangus > Symphalangus syndactylus. Next base: position 42,894,213 of record NC_072429.2, read on the forward strand.
CCCATGATACCCTGTACTTTCCACTCTCATAACACCGAGGATAACCTATTTACTTATCCCCTGGCTACAGACTGAATGTGCGCCTGCAAAATTTGTATGTTGAAGACTAATCCCCAATGTGATGATATGTGAAGGTGGGGCCTTTGGAAGGTAATTAGGGTTATGCGAGTGGGGTTTCATTAATGTGATTAGTACTTTTATAAGAAGAGACATGAGAGAGCTTACTCCTCTCTCTGCCCTCTAGCAAGTGTGACTACAAGAAGAACATAGCCAGATGCAAACCAGGAAGTAGGCCCTCACCAGACACCAGATCTGTTGCTGACTTGATCTTGGGCTTCTTATTCTCCAGAATGTTTGTTGTTTAAGCTACCCAGTACCAGTCTATGGTATATTTTTTTATAACATCCCAAACTGACTAAGACACTTCCTTGCTATAAAATATGCTCTATAAGGGCAAGGACTATATTTCATTTTGTTGTTTTCCTACTACCTACCTTGCACATTGCCTCACAGATCATAAATACTCTATAAGTGGTTGTTGAAAGACGAATGAATGCATACATAAATGTGTCAGTCAGTGATTTTTGTGTAAGAAACAGTCATAAAATTCTAGTGATGTATAACAATAAGCACTTATTTCACAATGCATCTGAAAGCCTTCTGGATATAATTAGCTGAGCTTGGCTTCAAATTGCAGGTGTACTTTGCTGCATATCTCTCATCCTTCTTAGATTAGCAGGCAAGCATGTTCCTTTCATGGTAAAAGATAAGTGCATAAGAGGGCAAGCAGAAATACATGATGCCTTTTAAAGCCTACGCTCAAAGCTGGTACAACACCATCACTTCTATCCACGCCCCATTGGTCAAAACGAGTAAATGACAACGGATGCTGGATTTAATGGGTATGGATTAAGGAAGTGAATGTTTAGGGCCAATAACTCAACCTACCACATAAGAACTAATAAATAAAATATTAAACAAATGGACTCTTGTAATCCCAGCACTTTGGGAGGCCGAGGCGGGCGGATCACGAGGTCAGGAGATCGAGACCACAGTGAAACCCCGTCTCTACTAAAAATACAAAAAATTAGCTGGGCGTGGTGGCAGGCGCCTATAGTCTCAGCTACTGGGAGGCTGAGGCAGGAGAATGGCGTGAACCCGGGAGGCGGAGCTTGCAGTGAGCCGAGATCGCGCCACTGCACTCCAGCCTGGGTGACAGAGCAAGACTCCGTCTCAAAAAAAAAAAAAAAAAAAAAAAAAAAAAAAAAAACAAAAAAACCAAATGGACTATTGAGAGGAAAGATTTGGAGGGAAGGGATTTTACCTTTCATTTAATTCATTTGCTTCCATGTTCCAGGATCCACAAGACTCTGGAGAAATGTAATGATACTTGGGAAGATCCAATCCAACTTCCATTTGGAGATTCACTAAAAGCAATTAAGTTCACATATTGAAAGAAAACAAAAAAAGAAAGAAAGCTGGGTTCTTGAAATCTGTAATAATTGCACTTAAGTTGTGTTTTTGCTACTTCAAACTTCAGAACCTCCACAGATATGCCGGAAAGTGAATGTGTCCTGCATACATTCTGCTCTGTTCCCCCTCCTACCTTGTTGTGATCAGCTATTCCAGGACGCACTGGGCAAAAGAGAGAGGCTTGGAGGTAAGCCTAGAGGGACAGCTCTGAGCTAGAGTTACAGCAAAGGAACCAGGCAGGAGGAGGAATGGAAGGGCTTTGTGAAATCTCTATTTCTAGGACTTGTAGGTTTTAGCAATCATTACTATGTTGTAAAGCAGCCACATCAATGTTTCATTTTGATTTCTTTAGATTTTTTATATGTCTACAGATAAAAGAATCCAGCTTAATTTATTCATGGTATGAATTCAAGTTCCCTTCCATGAATCTTCTTCTTCTAGCTCCACATTTAGCATCAACTAGAGAAAGAAAGACTTCATTTTCCCAAACTTCTGGAATGTGAAAAGTTGTTCTTCTTTATTAGACCTTCTAAATCTCTTGCACCTTCAATTTGCCTTAGAATTCCAATAGAGGAAAGCAGACAGAGATCCCAATTGTCACAATTTTCCCTTTGAAAAGACAAACTACAAAGTTTGCAACTTTTTTAAAAATTCAAGATAAAAGAAGATAGCCACTAATTTCATCATCTCAGGAGAAATAAGTTGATAACAGAGTCAATTAAATTACTCATGTTTGAAATCTTCTAGGAAACTCTCTGATCCAAATTTATTATCACTTAGACAATAGCCTTCTAACAAATCCTCAATTTTTTCTCCTTGAATAAGAAAGTGGAAGTCCTTGGCTTAGGCCATTGGAAATCTCAAAGTTCCACCCAATTTCTAATCATGAATAAATTCCCATGCTTAAATACATTAAGGCCCACCAATAGGATAAAATCTTAGGCAGTCTTGAACATTCAAGAGTACTTAAAATAATCAAGGATACTAGGAAATATTTCTAATTTTATAAATTGGGATGCAACACAATATATGGTGATACCAATTGTGTTCAATATTAATAATCACATGGGTACACATGTGCACACACACAGAAAGAAAAAAGACAGCAAGGAAATAGGAGACTTCAAAAAGTTTACATAAAATGTGCATTATGTAGAAAAATTATGCATGGATTTCAAAAAGTTTTTGCACCAAAATTAACTCATGCTAACTTCTCATAACATATCTGAACAGGACCTAGTTTGAGGCACTAAGAAAGATAAGACATCGGTTTTAAATTAGCTTTTATCGGAGCAACATGAATTCTGCTAAAACTGAAGCAAGAACAAACATCAAGTTTATGGTGAAGCTTTGGCAGAAGAATGGTGAAGTCAACAATGCTTTATGAAAAATTTATGGGGATAGTGCCCCCAAAGGAAACGGCATCTTGCTAATGGATAACTTGTCCTAAGAAAGAATGAGATGATGTTGAAGATGAAGCTCACAGAGGCAGACCATCCACATCAATTTGTGAGGAAAAATTAATCTTGTTCATGCCCTAATTTAAGACAACTGGTGATTAACAGCAGAAACAATAGACAACACCATGCACATTTTATTTGGTTCAGCTTACACAATTCTGACTGAAACATTAAAGTCAAGCAAACTTTCCACTTGATGGGTGCCAAAAATCTCTGTGCCCATATCAGCTGCAGATGAAAGCAGAGCTCTCAATAAAAATTTTAAGCAAGTGGGATGAAGATCCAGAAGGATTTTTTTCTAAGAATTGTAGCAGGAAATGAAACATAGCTTTACCAGTATGATCCTGAAGACAAAGCAATGGCTACTGAGGGGTAAAAGTGGTTCAGTCAAAGCAAAAATTGATAGATCTAGAGCAAATGTCATGGCAATAGTTTTTTGGGAGCTCAAGGCATTTTGCTTATTCATTTTTTGAAGGGCCAAAGATTGATAATGTCTACTTGTTATTAGAGTATTTTGAGAATGTTAGCCAAAGCTTTCGCAGAAAAACACCCAGGGAAGCTTCACCAGAGAGACCTTCTCCATCACAACAATCCTCCTGCTCATTTTTCTCATCAAACAAAGGCAATTTTGTGAAAGTTTTGATGGGAAATCATTAGACACACAACCTATATTTCTGATTTGGCTTCTTCTGACTTGTTTTTAATCTTAAAAACTCTATAAAGGGTCCAGGCATGGTGACTTATGTCTATAATCCCAGCACTTTGGGAGGCCAAGGAAGGTGGATCACTTGAGGTCAAGAGTTGGAGACCTGGCCAATATGGTGAAACCCTGTCTCTACTAAAAATACAAAAATTAGCTGGGCATGGTGGTGTATGCCTGTAATCCCAGCTACTCAGGAGTCTGAGGCAGGGTAATCACCAGAACCTGAGAGGCAGAGGCTGCAGTGAGCAGAGATAGCGCCTCTGCATTCCAGCCTGGGCAACAGAACAAGACTCTGTCAAAAAAAAAAAAAAAAAAAAAAAAAAGTATAAAGGGCACTTATTTATTTCAGCTAATAATGTAGCAAAAACTGTAATGACATAATTAAGTTTCTGGGACCCTCAGTTCCTTAGGGATGAGCTAAATGGCTGGCAATATTGCTTACAGAAGTGTCTTAAACTTGATGAAGTTTATGTTGAGAAATCAAGTTTGTATTTTTTATTTTCATATTTTAATCCTATTTTTCCATGACCTTTTTGAAGTTCCTCCATAGATCTAACTGTTATTAGTGTTTTTCTCTTGGTGAAGTACTTATGTATGATTATATTATGTACGCCTTCTATATTTTTCCTAATTCTTTATGATGATTGTATATGACTTCTTTAATCAGAAAAAAAAGATTGTAATAGATTACATTTATATGACTAGATTTTTAAAGATTATTGAATTAACTTTATCAAGTTGTTGAACAAATATTTGATTATCTTACTGGAGAGCCTTCTGAAAAGTCATAGAAATACATCAGTATTCTAGATCACTACCAGAGGAAATAAAATCCAAAAAACACAAAAAACTCAGGAGCATTGTTATCATATTATAGAGGTATATATGACCCTAAGTACACCTTTATATGTGAATATCAAAAAAATTCATACAAATAATAAGTTAGAGGTGATATTTTATTTTCAAAAAAATTCAAGATAGGTTTCCTTTTATTTAAGACTCAACAGTTAATTTTCCTTGAGTGCTAAGTAGTATGTTAGTCATTGTGTTAATTATCACATTTAATCCTCAGAAAAATCCTGTATGATATGTCTTCTACCAATTCCACTTTACAGATGGAAACTTTAGGCTTAAAAACATCCAACAGTTAGGAAGTAGCAGAACGAGGATTCGAACTCATGTCTTATAAATCTAAAGCCAATACAATACAGAGTGACATCCCCAAATATTTTGATGAGGATGTCATCCTTTAAGTTACGACAGAGTCTGGTATTTAACAGACTGAGGAGTGACCTGATTAACTGGAAAAAGAAGTCTTAAAACAGAGGAAATGCGTTCCTTTTGTTAGTTATTCTGATTTGCTTTCCCCACTCACTTCAAAAAATAGAACTGCACTGCCTTGTAGATGTACTCAGTGCATAGGCAGAGGCAGTTTCAACTGTGAGACTCTGAGGCTCCTGAATTTTCTATCGTCTTTGTAGCTTTTCTCCAAGTTGGCTTTCAGTGTCTCTAAGAAGGTTATTGATCAGGCCTTAGCGATCACCCTTAAAATTCTAGTTCTAATCCTATTTTGAAGCTGGAGGAGACCAGGCAGGGAAGCACTTGTTCCTGGCATCTAAGAGGAAGCAACACGCAAAGCCAACTCTGCCAGGAACTGTGAAAGCCCCTCACCTCAGCAAAGGCAGGTGTTCCTGTCTTAGATGCCTCAGTACAAAGAAGGATAATTTCAGAAGTCACCAAAATTTACATGGTGAGATAATGGGTTGCTGACCATGTTTAAGGAGACAGAAATTTAGATTGATGTAAAAAGGCATTGGTATTTTAGCATAACACTCTAAGGTCAAGTCTTTTGCATAAAAAAAGAAAAACTAGATTCTTGGTAATGGAAGTGTTGGCATTGAAATCTATCCAAATTACCTGAACATAGATTTCTCTGGGCTCCTACCAGAGCAGGTGGATAATTGTAACCCCTCCCAGTCCCTGTGGCTGGACTTGCAACACTGCAGACTTATATACAAAAAGCAGGTCAGGTCAGTATTCCAGATGTTTCTAACAATCCAGACGTCTGGTGTGTTGGCAAGGCCTATCCAGATGGTTACTGAATATTTAATCTTTTGCCTGGATGTTGGCTCCCATCTGTACACCCAGGCTTAGAACCTAACAGGGCATCAGTCAATACCACGTTGTCTGTTAATTAGAGATTTACTTGAGTACATTTTGTCCACTGGGTGCCTGCTGTTTCAGTAATCTTCCAGCCAGACACATTTACCTGAATATTCATGGTCACTTAGAAGGCACTGGGCATTCAAGCTCTGACTAATCGTTTAATTCTTCCTACCCACCCCTCAGCATCTGATCTTGCTGTCTATTTACTAGGCTTTTATTATTTCCCTTTTCAAATTCTAAAGATTTCTGGAGATAATGCTACAAAAATGACTTGATAGCTGCCTGAATTTATATGTTGTTCATGTGAGCAATTCTATTTGCTGGTGAATAAAGTCACTTGTCGCACTTTTGCTTCTATGTGGTACAGCAGCCTCCTGCTATCCACCCTTGGTCATCTGCCCTCCACCGGGGCAACCAGAAGGTCTTTGTATTGGTCTGTTTTCATGCTGTTGATAAAGACATATCAGAGACTGGAAAGAAAAAAAGAGGTTTAATTAGACTTACGGTTCCACATAGCTCAAAATCATGGCAGGAGGCAAAAGGCACTTCTTACATGGGAGTGGCAAGAGAAAAATGAGGAAGGCGCAAAAGCGGAAACCCCTGATAAAACCATCAGATCTCATGAGACTCATTCACTACCACGAGAACAGTATGGGGGAAACTTCCCCCATGATTCAAATTATCTCCTACCAGGTCCCTCCCACAACTGGGAATTATGGGAGTTCAATTCAAGATGAGATTTGGGTGGGGACACAGAGCCAAATCATATCAGTCTTTTAAAAATCCCCTTATGAAAAAGGCTAATGTCTTAATCATGGCCTAGAAGTCATCCAAGGTCATATCCCTGATCTCTTTTTTACTTCTATCATACTTGCTTTCTTTTGTTCTTTCTTTTCTTGTAAAGCGGCATTCCTTCTCTGGCATTTAACTTTGCATATTCCTGGATGCTACTTTCCCTTCCTTTCTGACTCGTTAAACCCCACTCATCTTGGAGATTAAGCCTCCTTTGCTCACGGAAGATGGATGTCATGAATGCCCCAAACAAGCTGAATCTGCCCAACCTACCCTCCCATAACATCATGGCTTCACCTTTATATAATTCACCTCATTCATAACTGTTTTTTGGCAATCTTCTCCTTAGATTGTATTATCTCAAATGTCACAGCAACGGTATGTGCTCTTAAATGCATATCCTAGCACCTGGCACACAGTAGGCACTTGGCAAATATTTGCAAATTAGCAAAATGAAAATGAAAATAGAAGTTTAACTTGGCTAGTTTAGAATCTGTATAATAAGATAACCATATTGAATCACTGATTCAATAGCAACAAATATTTCCTGAATATTTCTTCTATTTGTCAGGCACTGTGTAAGATCTCCCCTCAAAAAAAAAAAAAAAAAAAAATTATAGTAGCTTTTCCCAAAAAACTTACCTAGGTAAAATGCTTGCTAGATGATGACCAAGGTAACAGTACATAACTTTTGTAAATTCAATGTGTAGGTACACAGTAATATTAGTGATGAGATGAATGATTATTTTTTATACTTTTCTTCCTCTTAGTTGGTTTCACTCTGACTGTGGTTTATATGGAGATTTAGGATGTTGGGTTCTCACACTTCTCTACTTGAGGTCAGATAGTCTCTCCATTATAAGGAGTAATTGGCCTTTAAGTGGCTTTATTGTCCTCCAGCCTAAGATGCTGTTTCCAGCCAGCTCAGCAGTTCTGCTTTCCCCTAGGAAGTATAGCTGTGAAACACGGAAGAGAATGAAAAAACTCCTCTTCTCTCACATGGTGCATGAGCCCCTGGCCTGTCTGCCACTTCCCTCTCAGAATAAAGGAGAATGGGTGATTTAAGGCGGGGTAGACTGAGATCAGGCTTTGAGTTGCTTCCTGAAGCCAAGCACCTTCCCAGGGAAGGGAGAGAACAGTTTTCCTTCATGGTCAACCAAGTATATGGTACCATTGACAGAGGCATTGGAAAAACTTTGGGACATCTGTTCTGCTGGACTAGCACTTGCTTGAGGTCCTACTTCTAAAGAGTTATTTCTTAAGCTTATACCCCATGTTAAATTTTGTTTTTCACTTTGGGAGGCTGAGGCAGGCAGATCACAAGGTCAGGAGATAGAGACCATCCTGGCCGACATGGTGAAACCCCATCTCTACTAAAAATACAAAAAATTAGCTGGGCATGGTGGCACACACCAGTAGTCCCAGCTACTTGGGAGGCTGAGGCAGGAGAATCGCTTGCACCCAGGAGGCGGAGGTTGCAGTGAGCCAAGACTGCACCATTGCACTCCAGCCTGGCAACACAGTGAGACACTGTCTCAAAAAAAAAAAAAAAAAAAAAAAAAAAAAATCTATTTTTTTCTGAGCAGGTTAACACTTAACGTCTACACATGAATTGGTTTTTCAGGTTGATTTCTAACTACAAACTAGGTGGATGTGAGGCCAGAATAAGACCATAGTTGAGATGTTTTGAATAGAAGGACAGTATGGAGGGAAATATGTCACAGTAAGCATATATGAGATGTCTACAGTGGAGAGGGCAGGGCAGGAAGGATGGGATGGGGCCTGGGCAGTTCCTGGCAGCATGGTATGATAAAAGGAGTGCTGGGCTTGAAGTCAGACAGACCTGGCATAGTCCTGGCTTTGCCACTGGCCAGCTGGGTGACCTTTGGCACTTTGTAGCCCTGAACTTAATTTTCTCCTCCATTAAATGAGAATAATATTTCTTACTTGAAAGGATAATAGTGAGACTCAAATCAGAGAATATGAATAGTGTTTGTAAAGGGTAGCACAGTAGGCCCTGGAGCCAGACTGCCTGGATCTAAACTGTAGCTCTGCCACTCACCAGCAGCATGTCCTTGAGTAAGGCAAGACATTTCTTCATCACTGAAATGGGGATAGTAAGTATATGCACCTTGAAAGACTGTGAGATTTAAACAAATTAATATGTATAAAGCTCTTAAAATAATCCTGAAAGGCTGTGAATGTCCAGCTCAATAAAATTGAGGAGGGATGATGAAGATAACGATGATGTCAGTGGTGGTGATGATCAGCATCTGCAGCAGCAGCAGGAGGCTTCCTACAGATGGGAGGGGTAGGGGAAGAGAGCTGGCCTGGGAGTCAGCAGCCTGGGCTAACCCTAGCTTGGCCATCCCAGCTTCGTGTCCCTGTGCTCTGGTTTCTCTAGCTGTAAGATACCAGTTTGGGACTAGATGACTTCTAAATACCTTCTAGCTCAGACAGTAGGTGATTCTGGGACCAGACGTGTAAGGGATTTCGGAGAAACAAACATTGAGAAAATAAAAACAAAACCACCCCCTATCCACTGCAAGAATTAACTCTCAGCTCCACTGAGGTGAACAAACATTTACTGAGTATGTACTATGCACCAGGCACCATGTAACATAAAGGAGGCATTCTCTGCAGAGCAGACTGCAAGCTGCCCTTTCACATAGAGTAGAATCCTCACAGAGCCATCTCTGTCCTTGTGATGACCATGTGGTCACATCTGAAGTTGTGGTGGTATGACAAAATCATCAAGTACATGGCAAAATAAATTAGTTCCATGGCCTTAAACATGTTAAAAACCTCAGCTAACTCATCTGTGAATACCACCTCTTTCTTGGAGCTTCTTTGGAAATTTTAGGAGATAAGGTATGTTTCACAGGAGCTACAATTTTTAAATTATTAAGTTTTCCCTTTCATCCATTCAGGGTCCAAGATTCTCTCCTTGGTTAGACTGAGATAGCCTTCTAGGGGTAATAATGGTAAGGGGGTATGGGCTGGGGAAGGCAAATGTTAGTATTTGTTTCAGAAAAAAATACAAAAAAAGAAAATGGGTAGTGATATTCAACCTCTGACCTTCAAAATGAAACTATTTAGAAAAATTTGACCTGTTTCCTAAATGTTGCTTGAACAACTACCTAAGGGACTGTTTAAATTATTAGATGGATTGAACTAAGTTCTAAATGGAATTAGAACAAAATTGATTATTTTTTGTTTTTAACCAAAGTACTTGACCTTGGAGGGAAGATCAGATAACTTATGAACAAACTGAATAATCCGTATTTGCTCTGCACATCTGAGTTGAAAGCTGAATGAAAATTTTGCCTAGCATAGTTATTGGAACATAGTAAATAGTTACAATTAAGATTTTTTTTGCAGTCTAAATTTATAATAATTAGGAGTATACAAAGGAGAAATGATACATGTCAAAAAGCTGTTTATATTTAACTTTTTCTGGTAAGAAATGAAGAAAGGAAATCACATTAGGCTGAGAGCTTATTGGGGGCAGGTGGTATGCCTTACTTATCTCTCTATCTCCATCACCCAACAGAGTCCTTAGAACAGCTGCATTCAATAAATGAATACATCAATGAATTACTCCATATCAAGGTCAACTTGTGGAGAAGCAGAGTTATCAAATTACGCAGCTTACCAGGGATGATATTTTGTGGTTATAATAAAAACTCTCAATTCCTAGAGGGTGGTCTTAAATTCATAAACTAGTTATGTCATCTTGGCCAAATTATTTATGTACTCTACATCAGTTTATTCAATTTACAAAGTAGAATACATTATCTGCCAACCTTACAGATTTGTTGTGAGAAATAAATAAGAACAGGGTATGTTAAAGCAAGAAGAATGCTAGAAATACAAAATGTTATTTATTCCCAAGAAGTCTGAAAATGAATAAGTCATGTGGAACACTGAGGCTTGGCTGCTGTTTCATTCCTGGGAGGACAAAAGCATTTTAAGATTATTTTATTATTCTTTCCTGCCTATGATTTAGATAAAGTACAGTCTTTTTTTTTTTTTTTTTTTTTTTTTTTGAGACAGAGTCTCACTCTGTTGCCCGGGCTGGAGTGCAGTGGCACGATCTTGGCTCACTGCAAACTCTGCCTCCCAGGTTCACACCATTCTCCTGCCTCAGCCTCCCAAGTAGCTGGGACTACAGGCATCCGCCACCACGTCCCGCTAATTTTTTTTTTTTTTAAGTAGAGACGGGATTTCACCATGTTAGCCAGGATGGCCTCGATCTCCTCACCTCGTGATCTGCCCGCCTCAGCCTCCCAAAGTGCTAGGATTACAGGCGTGAGCCACTGCGCCTGGCCACAAGTACAGTCTTGTAGACACACCTGTTTTCATTTTTATTTTTAATGAAATTGAGTGATTAATCCCCCAGAGAGTCCATGAAGGTAGCTAAAGTATGATTTAAAATCATTTCTCTCATTTTTAATCAAGAATTTATTCTTATTAAAAATTTCTGGCCTCCATTGGCTTCAAGACCAGAATGAAATGAATGTTATTACTTTACGACAGAGCCAAGTTTCTATTCTTGAAACTCCAGTGAAAAGTAGATGAGGCAATTTGAACACCGTCCAACGCATATATGGGCTAACCTGGAACTAACCAATTCAAGCTTCCTCTGACAGCCATGTAGCCTCTGCCTTCTCTATGTCTGTGGCTTCAAAACACACAATTCCTTTGCCTAGGAACAAGAACAGGCAACAACAGAATTCAAAAGTCAGAAAAATTTACTATGAAGCACAGTAAATCTATAGAAGATCTTTAAAAAGTCACCCTAAAATTAACAGCATCAGTGTTTATGAATTGTTGATATGAACCCACTCTTACTGTGCAGCCATGTCAACTTCTTCCTTAAGTCAATGCTTCTCCTAATCAACATTCTCTACAGGCCTCTCTTAAGCCAATAGCTCTCAACTGATCTACTTCACATACTGGGGATGTGAAATATCTCACAGGGATGCCAACAAATTTTGCTGGGTGGATTCTGAGATGAAGGGATGTGCTTCCTAGAACTCATTTTTTTTTTTTTTTCTCTTTTGGGCTTCGTTTGGAGAACCTCTTGTGTCTTCCATCTCAGTTCCCGTGGTTTGAGTGGGTCCAATTTCAATCTAGATACACAAGTCGGCATGACACCTAGGCCTAAACTAAGCAGCCTTTCTTTTTCTTTGGCTTAGGGAATGGGCACATGAGCCTTGTGGATTGGGTCAGGACTGGGCATATGACCCAACTTGGGCCAATAAAATCTAGATGCTTCTTCAAACTGTTGGGAGTACAAGAGAGAAGATGTCTCCTTTTTTCTACATTTGAATCTAGGAGGATTTAAGCCTGCAGCTGATGTGTCACTATGTAGGGTTTGGAATTAAAGCTAGCACAGGATGTGAGGAGGGAGGGAACAGAACCAAGAGTACAAAGAGACTGTGATGATGCCCTTCCAGCCTCTGGATCTAGTCATGCCTAAAGCTACCAGATTTCCCTGATACATCAGCTAAGGATATGTTTTCTTCATTGAATCAATTTGAGGATTGGGTTTCCTATCTATTGTGAGGGACTTTTCTATTTTAGCATTGTAAGTCTTACATCCCAAGAAACTCCTCTTTTCTGGGAAAACTGGGACAGCTGGCCATTCTATCCATTGTCAATAAAAAGGCACCACCCAATGCAAAATGTATATATTTCCTTACCGTTGAGGATAAATGACATTACAGTATTGATAAAATGTTGAACTAAGTGCCTCATTTGACATGAGACAGGATTTGACACAACTGATGTGAAAAATAAGAGGGTGGAACACAGTCAGGGCATGAAAGAAAGATGTCCTCTGCACAGGAACCTTACCCCTGAGTATGGAAAATGATGGGATCAAGGAAGACAAGAGTTCTAATCAATAAATAAGAGCTTAAGTATTGACCAAAGAATAATGTTAGTCCTGTAAATGTTCTCATACACTAGTAGACTTTTTTTCTGTACAATTTCATTCTAATTACTGATAACTTATTTTAGTGTTGTTTTGAATATTTTCTTTTCTTTTTCTTTCTTTTTTTTTTTTTTTTATGAGACAGTCTTCCTCTGTCACCCAGGCTGGAGTGCAGTGGTGTGATCTCAGCTCACTGCCACCTCTGCCTCCCGGGATCAAGTTATTCTCCTGCTTCAAACTCCTCAGTAGCTGGGATTACAGGGGTGTACAACCATGCCTGGCTAATTGTTGTGTTTTCAGTGGAAATGAGTTTTCAGCATGTTGGCCAGGCTGGTCTCGAACTCCTGACCTCAAGTGATCCACCTGCCTCGGCCTCCCAAAGTGCTGGGATTATAGGATTGAGCCACCGCAGCCTACTGTTTTGAATATTTTCATTAAGCCATTAAAAATTCTAGAGTGTTGTGATATGCCCATAGTCTTAGCTATTCTGGAGGCTGAGGCAGGAGCATCACTTGAGCCCAGGAGTTGGAGGCTGCAGTGAGTGATCACATCACTGCACTCCAGCCTGGGCAACAGAGCAAGATCCTGTCAAAAAAAAAAAAAAAGATTCTGGTTTTCAAATGTATGCTGTGACAATTAAAGGATAAGAATAATTAGTTTGACCCTTAATGTTTTCTCCCTTGAAGTTTCTGTACAGACCTTACTTTCCCCTCCGAATTTTAAGATCCTCAAGGGCACATTGAAGGTTTGCTTATCTTATATCCTCCTTCCACATCAAATGTACCCATTGACATGGGTGGCAGTAAAATATTTTTGAAACAAATTAATCTGAACCATCTTAGGGCATAGAAATCTTACTTACAGAATTGAAGGATTTAAAAGCACTTCACTGAAAATGAATTCTTTTCAGTCATTAAATCCTTGGGATGTTTTAGGTGGCTGGACTGTATTTGCAAAGCTTTGAGTTATCCACTATGAACTGGAAAAGCTGCCGATGATTTTTTAGTATTTGGTTCTTAGTACACTGGGAGATTTGTGTCTGCAACAAAGAAGCATTTTAGAAGTGGTAGATTTGTTTGATGCTAGTGGGGGTGAGAAGTGTTAGGAAAAGAAATTATAATGAGATTTCTTTTTTTGGAGAGAGGAAAAATAAAGAAGGCTAGAAAGCCAGAGAGGAAGAGAGAAATATGTCACTCTATAAAAAGTCAAAGATCTCTCTTTCTATTTTTATCAGGGCCAGTGGATGATTCCAAAGCTGAAATTCAGACCATAACTCTATGACTAGAAGGTCATTTTATTTTTCACCTTTACTGGAATTTGAGTCAAAAACAAAGAAATATTAAGTTTGACTTAAGCGATATTTGGACTTAAGAGTTCTCAGAGTAGTATGCCTACCCACAGAACTCATGATTTAAAGTATTTATATTGAAAAATTATATATGCGTAAGATAATATATATCCATTCATATAAATTTATTCCTATAAATGCATGCATATGTACTTAGGAAATTTTTTTAATGCCTACAGATGGCCAGGTGCAGTGTCTCACACCTGTAATCTCAGCACTTTGGTAGGCTGAGGGTGGAGGATCACCTGAGGTCAGGAGTTTGAGACCAACCTGGCCAACATGGCAAAACCCTGTCTCTACTAAAGACACAAAAATTAGCTGGGTGTGGTGGCACATGCCTGTAGTCCCAGCTACTCAGGAGGATGGGGCAGGAGAATCACTTGAACCCAGGAGGAAGAAGTTGCAGTGAACTCAGATCACACCACTGCACTCCAGCCTGGGTGACAGAGTGAGACTCCATCTTCAAAAAAAAAAAAAAAACAAAAATAAATGCCTATAGATAATTGTATTTCAGAGGTTAACAAAATGCAAATTCCATGAACATGATTCAGTAATACTGTGTTTCTGTATGATTCCAGCAACTCATTCAAAGACCCTTAAGACTTACAGTCAAATAATTATGTATCTTGGGATTTTAGGTCATATTAGAGTTTAGCATCAGTTCACACAGAGGGCTCTGCCTTCTTAAAAATGGATGACCTCAAGTTTGTCTTGTGCAAGCAAGGCTAATTGTTTCTCCCTGTCTACAATCCATTTTTGTGGAACAGGTCTTTGCCTCCTTTCTGAGAGCTGGCTTCATACCTAAGAATGACACTATGATAGACTAATAAGTTCATGAGTCCTGGGCTCAAATCCTGGTTCTGCTGTCATCAACTCCATTACTTTAATTTCTTTATCTTATGGTTGCTCATTTTACAAATGAGATTAAAGCTAGTAACTATTTAGGGGTTGTTATGAATTAATAAGTATTTGTGCTTAGAACAGTACTGCCATGCAACAAGTATTAGCTCCTACTAATATGGCCCCAACACTGTCCCTTTTAACCACAGATGACTAGACCAGGAGTGGCTACCTACCAAGAATATGGAACTAGGGTATATCAGTGTATCAGAGTCAATTATTGGAGAGCTCTAGAACTGAAATCACTTATAAAAGTCAGAACAGAGGTCACCATGTTTGAGTCATGGGCATGGATAAGCAATCAGAGAAAGCTTAGTTTTGAGGGAACTAAATAGGTGTAAGATGTTGTGCAAAACACTTTACATGTATTTTACATGTATTACCTCATTTAATCTTCACAGCAACACCATGAAGTAGATATTATTATTAGGCACCATCTTACAGAAGAGAAAATTGAGGCACAGAATGGTTAGGATTCAAACCTAAGAAGTGTAATTCCAGAGACCATACTCATTCATACCCACTCTATATACTGCTATTGAGTAAGTAAGTATACGAGTGAGAAAGAGGAATGGAAAGAGGAATGTAGACAAAGGAGATCTTGTGTTTGCCTGAATACGTGTCTCGTAAGGCTCACTTCCTACTCATGGGTTCAATGATATACTTCTTTAACTTTTCCAGAAATTTTCTCCTTCTGCTCTATTTAGTTTGAATGGTTTACTGCTATTTTTTGATTCATGACTAAGACTTCCTTCTGTTTAGTGGCAAACTGTCTAAAATGACCAAGAAAACACCATACTTATTCTCACAATGAACTGCAACTTATAGTTTTTGAGGCACATATAGACCTGACTGACATGAAAGGCTAGAGAAAGCGTTCACACACCCAACAACGATTTGAAAGTCTGGTTCAGGATCTATCCAGCCACAGGAAGAACAAGAGCCACAGGTAATTGTTGTACATGAGATGAAATAGTTTCCTCCACTTTAGGACTAAGGTTTATTGAAGAACAGATGGCACCAGGATGCGGTTGCTGCATCTCAATGTCATCTCAGGTAATTTGCATTCTAGATTTTTGGCTTCTCAAAAAAATATTTCTCAGTGTCAGCTTTCACAGTTAGAGTGAATAGGTAGTTTGAGTTGGGCAGAAGATATTTTAAATTAAGAAATCAGACATCTCCATGGTAATCCAAGTCACCAAAATAGGTCAGAGCTAGACTACGTTTCAAAAGACAAAATCACTGGAAGTTAGAGGAAGAGGAGAGAGGTGGCCTAGATGTTCTGAAAATAAAGTAAGTAAGAAGGAAAGGCAGGAAGGATGGAAGGAGGGAAGGAGGGAGGGAGGGAAGGAAGGAAGGAAGGAAAGAAGGAAGGAAGGAAGGAAGGAAGGGAGAGAGGGAGGGAGGGAAGGAGGGAAGGGAAGGAAAGGAGGGAGGGAATGGAGGGAATGAAGGAAAGGAAGGGAAGGAAGGAAAGGCGGGAAGGTGGGAAGGTGGGAGGGAGTGAGGCAGAAGGAAGGCAGGCAGAAAGGCAGGAATGCAGGCAGGCAGGAAGGAAGGAATGAAGGAGCCTATGTTTTCTCATATGAAAATGAAAATGTGATATACTGAAAGCTTGAAAATCTTGAAAATATTATATCCAGTACCCTGACTACTTCTCAGTGGTGACATGTGTCATTTGAAGAAATGTCAGAAGGGAAGAGGAGAAAATTACATTTGGCCAATTATATGTGGTAACCATCGGAAGGAAAACACTGACATAAAAGTTTGCTAAGTCCACAGTTTCCTCTGGTTGTCCCATTTCTTCGCTTCATTTCTTTAGCTATATCTAAGCTTTGCTCAAGTCCTGAATGCACTGAAAAGAGCCAAATTCCAGACTTGCTGGCAATGAACTGTGCTTCATTCCTCATGTATGAACTCAGCGTTGGGATGAATCTCTCCCAGTGGAAAGAAACAGGCAAAGAAACGTGGAAATTTGTACAGTTCGGTTATTGTACAGATTGAGGAAGGTGGACTCATTGCATTTGGAAGAAAAGATGGATTTTCCTCCTTTGGCAGTATTTTAAAAAAGATAAAATTTATGACCACAATAAATGTCAAGCTAATTAACTACTACAAAGCACCACCTTTCTTTATGTATCTAATCCCTTTTATGAACAAAACTAATTGGAAGAACGGTAAAGACGCTATAAAAATTCAGGAGTGATTGTTATCTGCCAGGCTGTGAGCCAGCATTTTTGGTTTCCTGCCTGCCAGATTTCTTTGTGGTCCACCTTCATTCCCCAATTTTTCAACCTCGCAGCTCACTCTGCCCATTATTCTCTCCACTAAATGTTTTGCCTTTCACATACTGGATTAATGCTGCATTTGGGTTAGGAATCAGGAGAGAGAAGACAGGATTGAGGGGAGGATGGGGTGTGTGGGAGGTGCATGGAAGAGAAAATGGGGTTATAGGCTGGGAAAAGGGCCTAACAGACTGACTTCATGAGCCTGTGACCTAAGCAGTCATCTAGGGCCCTGAGCTTAGAAGGGACCCACCCTTGGCTTTATGCTTTGCTGCCATCATCTTGAAATTCTCAAACATTTTGAACAATACTCCTCACATTTGCATTTTGTATTGGCCTCCACAAATTATATAGCTGATCCTGAGAGCCACGGGAAAGGAAGCCCAAAGGGAGACAGAGTCCAAAGGTCTCCTAGGAGATTATGAAGTACATGCAAGCTCCAGGTCATCAACTCACCAGGGCTGAATTCCTACCAGCAGAAAAGGGAGGACAAGGAGCAAGAAAGGAATGTGCTCAGGTTCTGATTGCCCCAGCCTGGAAAGCTTCTACCCTTCCTTTCCTCCTCCATTCAATACACCAACACCTTACAGTCATACCCAAAATTAAATTCCTTTGGCTTCACATTTTGCCTGCTCTTAGGAAATATATGCATGACATGATTAGTCATAGTAGTCATTTATGTTTAGTCAATCAAGGAAGAAATATTTATCCTGTATATCCTACATTAAGTCATTCTTCCAGGCACTGTGGATATGATGATGAATAAGGCATGCAGAAGCCTTGTGTTCAAGGGCATTACATTCTAGTGGGGAGACAGGAAATATAACTCATAAATAAGTAAATAAAAACTATAATATGTGGTAATGATATATGCTATATAAAAATGAAGAGGTAGGTAGAAACTGAGCAGGCTGCTTTAGCTAGGGTGGCCTGGAGCTGCCCCTCTGGGGAGATGGCTCATGACTTGACAGCTGAGTGAATAGATGGCAAGTCTGCAAAGATCTGGAGAATGAATGCTCCAAGAAGAGATCTACTAATAGTTATTTTTGTATTTGAGAGACAAAGAGATGGCCAATTTGACTGAAAGCTAGTGGATATTGAGGAGAATAAAGAAACATGAGACCAAAAAGTCAGCAGGGGTCAGATCTTCTTGCAGTCCAGAGGAAGAATTTAGATTTTATTGAAAAATAAGAGGAAACATTCGAAAATTTTATCTCTGGGGAGTGACATGATCTAATTTACATTTTTGAAAGAAAACTCTGTCTCCTGTGTAGAGGATGGACTGCAGGGAGTGTACAGCAAGGATGGAGGCAGGGGAATGATTCAGAGCCCATGGAAGTGACCCAAGGGAGGGAGCTTGTCACTTCAACAAGAGAGGTAGCAATACAGATAGGAAAAAGTGGTGGGATCCAGGATAAATTCTGCAGAAGGGTTCAGAATAGATTCTGATGGACTTATGTGAGATCCATTAGAATCTATCCTGAACCCTCTTTTGCTACAGCAAAAGAGGAAACGTGAGTGGCTTTTACATGATTAGCCTGAGTAGCTGGTAGACTGCAACCCCATCACTGATGATAGAAAGGTTGCATAGAAGATTTTTTTCTGTGTTGGAGATGAGAGTGGAAAGCAAGAGGTCTTTTTCAGTCCCTTTACCTTTGAGGGTACTATTAGCCACCTCGGTGGAGATGTTGGGTAGGCAGCTAGATGTGTGAGTCTGGTCAAAAAAAAAAGAGGTCTATCCAGGAGATATGGGAGAATTACTAATGTACAGGTGTGTTCTGAAGCCATGAGATGGTATGAGAATCCTCTTAAGGAGAGAATGTAAGCAAAGATGAAAAGAGGGCTAAAGAGAGAGCCATGCACACTCCAAGATTTCAGGTCTAGTTTGTCAGTAGGGGAAAAACCAGGGAGGATGTCACAGAACCAGAGATGAAATGTTTTTAAAATGGACAATAATTGGGTGTAGATATCTAATGAGACTTCAAGATAGAACAGGAAAACCAGCCATTGGATTTGGCAAGATGGAAGTAATTAATAACCTTGGGAGGGACCATTTATGTACAATGGGGTTGGAAGTGAGAAGAAAAAAATGCTCAGTCTGAGTGGATGGCAAAGAATGAGAAGTACAGATGGGAGTGCACACAGTAAGTATGGATGCATTTTTGTATTTTTTTTTAGGAGGAGGGGAGGAGAGAAAAGAAAAATATAGTAGTAGGTAGAAAACACCAGGACCAAAAAGGCTTCATTTTAAAAAATCTTTTAAAAAATATTATTTTAAGGCATATTTGTACAGAGATGCAACTCATTTCATAAAGGGAGAAGTTGATAGCGCAGTTGAACTAGGTATAATTGAAATTCTCTTAATCAATTTCCACTTAACTTGAGACTAGATTAACTGCTCTTCTCCATTTCTTTTGTAGAGCATATTGATGATTCCCATGGCTGGTATTCCACACTCTGAAATGCTATGCACTCTGTGTTTACCAGCTTGATCTGTGAAAGGGACAAAGATGCAATTGTGTCCCTCCCCAAACCTGCTAGTGCCTGTGTTATAGGCTGAATTATATTCTCCCCCAAATTCATATATTGAAGCCCTAAGCCCCAAGCCCCAATGTGACTGTCTTTGGAGACAGGACTTTTAAGGAGACAATTAAGGTAAAATTAGATCACAAGGGTGGGGCTTAAGCCAATAGGATAGTGTTCTTATAAGAAGAGGAAGAGACACGGAGGGTGCACACAGAGAGAAATGACCACATGACACCACAGTGAGAAGATGGCCATCTGCCACCACAGAGAGGCCCTAGGAGAAATCGAACCTACCAACCCGTTGATCTTGGACTTTCCACCGCCAGAACTGTGAGAAATAAATTTCTGTTGTTTAAGCCACCCATTTGGGGTATTGTATTACAGCAGCCCTAGCAGATTAATACAGTCTGTTCTAATACAGTCTATTGTAATTGTGTCATTTAATAAAATATTACATACAGTGAAGAAATCATGTTCAAAAGAGTTGTTCTTAATGAAAACTTAGCTCAATGCTTTGGGAAGACTTGTTCTTTTAAGAAATTGCTTTTAAAAATTGCCATTCCAGATGATCATTAAAAAGTCAGAGTTCGTGTCCTTTGTAGGGACATGGATGAAACTGGAAAACATCATTCTCAGTAAACTATCGCAAGGACAAAAAACCAAACACCGCATGTTCTCACTCATAGGTGGGAATTGAACAATGAGAACTCATGGACACAGGAAGGGGAACATCACCCTCCGGGGACTGTTGTGGGGTGGGGGGAGGGGGGAGGGACAGCATTAGGAGATACACCTAATGCTAAATGACGAGTTAATGGGTACAGGAAATCAACATGGCACATGGATACATATGTAACAAACCTGCACATTGTGCACATGTACCCTAAAACCCTAAAGTATAATAAAAAAGAAAAAAAAAAAAAAAGTCAGGAAACAACAGATGCTGGCAAGGATGTGGAGAAACAGGAATGCCTTTACACTGTTGGTGGAAGTATAAATTAGTTCAACCATTGCGGAAGACAGTATGGCAATTCCTCAAGGATCTAGAACCAGAAATACCATCTGACCCAGCAATCCTGTTCCTGGGTATATACCCAAAGGATTATAAATCATTCTACTATAAAGATACATGCACACGTATGTTTATTGCAGCACTACTTACAATAGCAAAGACTTGGAACCAACCCAAATGCCCATCAGTGATAGACTGGATAAAGAAAATGTGGCACATATGCACCGTGGAATACTATGCAGCCATAAAAAAGAATGAGTTCATGTCCTTTGCAGGGACACGGATGAAGCTGGAAACTATCATCCTCAGCAAACTAACACAGGAACAGAAAACTAAACACCACATGTTCTTGCTCATAAGTGGGAGTTGAACAATGAGAACTCACGGACACCGGCAGGGGAACATCACACACCGGGGCCTGTCGGGGGGTGGGGGGAAAAGGAGGGGAGAGCATTAGGACAAATACCTAATGTATGCGGGGCTTAAAACCTAGATGACGGGTTGATAGGTGCAGCAAACCACCATGGCACGTGTATACATATGTAACAAACCTGCACGTTATGCACTTGTATCCTAGAACTTAAAGTAAAAAAAAAAAAAAAAATTAAATTGAATTAAAAATAAAATAAAAAATAAATTGCCATTCCATTGTTATGGGCAAGACAACTATAAAAGATTTTTTTAATTTATAAAAATCTAGGACTCTACCCTCAGATTATCTTTAAGCTTCCTCTGCTTTAAAGAAATTAAACTAAAATTCAGAGATGAAACAATATATCAAAAGACAAACCAAAACTCTAATCTTTGTCCTGTAAAAGATTGGCAAATGAATGAATATGTATAATATATGCTAATTAAACTATTTTAATGACACCAGGTGGGGTGGAGCAGCTCATACCTGTAATCCCAGCAGTTTCGGAGGCTGATGCAGGTAGATCACTTGAGCCCAGGAGTTCGAGACCAGCTTGGGCAACATGGCAAAACTCAGTCTTTACAAAAAATAGAAAAAATTAGCTAGACATGGTGGCACGTGCCTGTAGTCCCAGTAACTGGGGAGGCTGAGTGGGGAGGATCACTTGAGCCCAGCAGGTTGAGGCTGCAGTGAGCCATGATCATGCCACTGCACTCAAGCCTGAGTGTCAGAGTAAGACCCTGTCTCAAAAAAATAAAAAAAGAAAATAGTTTAATGATACTCAATTTTAATTTATGAATCAACTGTAGTTTCCAGCTGTGTCAGATAAGAAGACATTTGCTGCAAAGTACATGAGAAGGTGAGATGGGATGGGATTTAATGCCCAAGGGGAAGTGTTATCTTCGATAGAGGCGTGAACATTGCTTCCATTTTCACAGGTTGGAATGCAGAGTGTAAGTTGGCAGAATTGGTAGTGGGAAGATGAGACTGTTCTGATCCTATTGCTTCTTTTTCCCCTAGGAAGTCTGAGAAGGAGGAAGGTGTGGTAAAGAGTTGAGAAAAAGGGAATGTGTAAAACAGCTGTCTTGGAGAGTGGGAAAGTTAACTTACTAGGGAAATGTATACCATGGTCTTGCCATATTGAGTGCCTATCTGAGATTTGTGATCATAAATGTGAAGTGAGTCCAGTTAACATGGTTACCTAATTTTCTACTGTAAAATTTATCCTCACAGGAGCCAATATACATTTATAGGTTATTTGGGTGCGATTGTGGTCGGGATTTTCTAGGCAAGTAGGTTATGAGGAGAGTGGGGCACAGAAGTGAAGATATTTTAAAGGAGATTATTCTGATGATGCATCATGGGACTTGGGCTGGGTAAAGCTGAATAGTAGGACATACTATAAAAATAACAATAGTTGTACGGGGAGAGAGAACTCAATGGGACAAAGTACTGTTGGAGGAGTATGAGCATGGAGGGACTGGATGGCCGGCCGGCAAGTTCAAAGTTTTAAATAAAGATTTTAGAAGTGGTACTGTTTCTGGTAATAGAAACATCTGGAAGTGGCTGTGTGGATGGGTAGCTGAGGTGAAGTGGAGAAGTGATCATTTAACCTAATGAACTGAGAAGCCAAAATGTCAGATGGGTCATCATATGGATGCTGAAGTCATCAGTCATGATAACAGAGAAGTTATGGAGAAGGAGAGACACATCAGGTGTGCAGGACACTGGTGACTGGTGGGGAGAGTGACAAGAAGTTAAGGAGCTCACAGGAGGAGTCTGAATGTTTTGGTGCCATGACTTTTCAATACTGAGACAAGGTCTTGATTTGGCAAGTGAGAGGGGCACATGAGAGCCCTAAAGACCTTGGCAGAGTGAGAGTGCCACTTAGGATTGTGGGTCAAGTCAGAATGCAGGAAGGAGAGGGGAGAGGTCACAGAAAACAAACTTGTCTACATTTCAATGGATTTCTGTGGACCAGCAGACGTACAGTTTAATCAGTGTGTGTGTGTGTGTGTGTGTGTGTGTGCATGCAAGCACACAAAGGTACTTCTACAGATAGCAGAACACATAAGATGAAACTCAATAGTTCACTAGATAGCAAGAGCTCATTCAAAAATCCCATCCCCAGAACTTCTGCCTCAAAGCAATGGTATAGTTCCCCGAAGATGGTAAAAATGGACGATAACAGCCATCCTCAGATGCTGGAATCTGAACATTGGAGGGTTTCTGAGTCTGAGCCCAGCTTGTGGCCTTCATCTGCAAAGAATTTTCTTTGCCGTCAGCATCTTTGCATGGTGCCAAGAGGCATCCGTGTCAACCCACATTCATGAAATAAGAAAAAAACGTGGTGATCTGAAAGCAAGATGTGGTCACTTCTTGGGAGACTTCAACCAGAAAATAAGAGCCCAGTAAAAATTCTTAAGTAAGCAGAGGGACAGGGCCTCTGTGTTACACTTAGTGTGAAATGCTTCCAGCACAAAGGACAATTCCGAGAAGCATATACTTCCAAATACACAAAGAAAAGTTGGGGTAGAGGCTTTCTAGACTCTGTGAAAGTTAGCCAAAATTCACTTTGGAGACACTGCTTAAAGGTTCAATTAGGAACAATTTGGATAATATCGTTTCTATTATCACCAAGCTTGGCTCTTATCAATTCTGTTCAAACTGTTAGGTATCACCTTGTCAGTCAAGGGCAGAAGTAAAGTACCAGCCCAACTTTTCTTAGGAAAATAACCCACAAGATTGTTATGTCTACTATATTTGGGAATGGGTGTTTGGGGTGTGCTTCTCTACTGCTAATCACTTCAGTTCATTTATCAAAGGAGCACTCAAACTAGGTGACATGTAGACAAAACAACTGGTTAATTTCACTTTTTGCTCCACATTTGTGGCAGGCCAAGGAGAAGTTCAGTTGTTTGGGTTGCTTGAAAATATATCGTCAACATATAAGTTCCCAATATTCATTCCCATATATTAGATGAATGGTTGAGCTAGAAGATCTTTTACATCCTACTTAGCTCCGAAATTCTAGGATTCTGATTTATTGCAACCCTATGGTGTAAACTTGCACATTTTTGCAAATGGAGGGGGAGGCAAAGTTAGGCTAGTAAATATGACTTTAAATTGAGAATAAGTAAAGCATTTGGATTGTCTCAGTTGAGTGGAGAAGACAGATCCAAGATCATAGGGTTATTGTGGTCATTAAATGAGATGCTGTATGCGGAAACTGAGGCCTAGAAAGAATTTGTGACTCTGGGAGCTGAAGCAGAACTCAAATCCAGATTTGCTGGGACCAAGGCCTATGTCTGAGTCAGGTTTTCAGCTCTAATCAACAGAATCCACTCTAACTAACTTATTAAATAGAAAAAAATATGTATTTATTTAAGATTGTTGGGTAATTTATGGGCATAGAGACTACACAAACAGGAGAAAAAGTCCCCATTAAGCTTTTGACCACTGTAGTGGACACTTCACTGTTCTAATTGTCAGGCACATTCTTAGTCACCTGTTTTGCTGACAGGCCTTACCTAGACCCTCCCACTCTGCTGTGCCTGGAAGCTGGCCTCCTCTGTTATAGCTGCCTCACTGGAAGGAATTTCTCTCTGTGGCTGCTTCTTTGTGTCACTAGCTTCCAATCCAAGGCTCACATAGGAGCATCTGATTGACCAAGCCTAGGTCACTTGCCTGTGGTCCTACTGTAAGAGATGTTTAGAAAGTGAATTTCCAGTGTCTATCTTTGAGAAATGCAGATTCAGAAGGTGAGAAACTCTTAAAACACAGGCAGAGTGTTCAGAGGGTGCTGGAATTCCCCAAATAATGACAAATATCTTCTAAATATAGTGCTTCACGTGCATAGAACTGACAAATTACAAATAACTTTCATGTTATTTTCACTGGATTATTTGAAGGGGAAAAATCTACAGTGAAAAAGATGGTAGTCCTCATTTTCCCAGAAGAAGAAACCATTTTTCAGAAGTGGAAGCTCCATGTAGATTAAGGACCAGACATAAGCTTTTCCACCTAATGAGGGCAGAGCTGTGTTTAAGCCCCCTGGGTCAAAGGTTCTTGATTGATCATCATGGGCCTTCTCCTCACTTAGTAAGGATGGCATTAGCTATTGATCGTTTACGAGTGTTTTTTTTTTCTATTTTAATACTATTCACCATTATTAAATAAAATTTATAAAATTCAGAAAAATTTGGGAGTAAAACAAAAATTCACCTGAAATTACCACTGAGAAATAACTACTGCTAATACATATTTTTATCATATAAATTGGGATCAAATTATATGAAATGTCTACCTTAACATGTTACCAGGGATCTTTCCACATGTCATTGAAAGTATTCCAAAACATAATTTAAATGACTATATAATAATTTCACTATATATAACAATAATTTATTAACTATATATTTTATATCTAAATCTATATGGTATTTCTCACTGGAGTTTTGCTATTACAAATCACAGTGATAAATACCATTTTTACATAAGTTGTATCTATGTATATGTAACTGACATCGTATATATGTGTAAATACATATATACATACATACATATATGTGTATATACGTATATGTGTATATATGAGATACATATACATATATACACACACACATATATATATGTATATATAAAATTGACTATTTTCTTAATCTGGAATCTTAGAAATGCAATTCCTAGGTGTCAAATACTACAAACCGATTTGCTGTGTGTAGTTGTTTTCCCTGAAACTTCAGCAACACTAGGTCAGCTTAATTTTAGTTTTTTTTTGTAAATGACTTGCTTTTGTTTTTTTTTGTTTATTTTTGCCTAAGTGTTTTTGTTGGATTTTTTCTTTACCTGAGTAACTAAAATGGTGACTGATATTATCTACATGTGTCCTTCTTTTCATGATTCTAAGGTGGTGGTTAGAAGCATTGGTCTGAAGCCAGACTACTTAGCAATGAGTTCTAGCTCTGCTATTTGCTTCTTTGACCTTAGGCAAATTACCTAAACTTTCCATGAGTCAATTTCCTTATCTGTAAAGTGAAGATCGTAATTTTCTAAGGTTATGAGTGTTAATCAATGAAATATTTAGATAAATGCCCACATAGTAAATGCCCAATAACTCTTTCTTATTACTATTACCCATTATTTTCTAATATGTTGATCCATTCTTCTCTCACCTATGACGTTTTTCCTTTACCCAAAATTATTTTTTACCCTCATGCACAGCTCCAATTGTTCTAGCTTGCTCCTTGAGAATTTCTGTAACCCTCCTTCTCCCTATATACCACCTTCTCTTTCATCCTTTTATCTCTTTATATTTTTCTCTTGTATCCTCAGAGAGTATTTCCAAGAGAGTTCTTCACCCTAGTGATTCAACTCCTATACTGAACAGACAAGCCTTTTCTTCTGTCTCCAGTAAAAATTTTGATTACCTTATTATAATTTTAGTCTCCTTGCAACTCTTAATTATATTATCCAGCTTCCTTTTCGTCTCGGCTCACTATCTTTTTACTTCATCCTGTTTTCATCTTGGTTTATTCTCTTGATAACTTTCTGCTCCTGTTTCATTAACACCATACCCTCTAGCATCCTATTAATGATGTCACATAATATTCTAAAATTTTTTTCTAAGTTCTACATAAAATCTTTTTCAGAAATCTGTTCTTCCAAAACTTTAGGATGATTTTTGCTTTCTATTGTTCTGTAGTATTTTTTCATGGTCCCTTTGGTGGGTTTTAGGTCCTCTATACTCATCCTCTAAGCAAAAATATATCTTTGGGAACCTGGTATATGTCCATAAACAGGTTGTATAGATCTCCCTTGTCTATCATCATCCTTTTGAATGATGATCAAATTCCCTTCTAAATTCTTCTGGTGGTTGTTTCTGATTTGCAGCTCAGTTCGCAGTGTCAAACAGCCATGTGTATAGTGTGGCTCTGTTATATGGGATTAACATCCTCTCCCACATGCACTGCCCAATTTTTGATATTCTAAACTAATGCATTATTTGGAAAACCATAGTTCCTAGCATGCATTGTTCCCAGGGTTTTCCTACCTTTGTGGGAGCCATATTTCCCACGATGCAATGTGACGGTCAGTCCCAACCATCCCTTTCCAGTCAGATATTTTATTCAAATGAATATAGAGATGTGGGGGCAAAGAGGATCTTCAAAAGTAGTCATGCATTAAAAGCTCACCAGTTTTCTATTTAGTGAAGATTCTGGGTCTTTGAACCATACGATAGGCAGTGATGGAATGACATCTTTTTTCCCACCATCTATCCATAGTTGAGAAACCTGCTTTAAGAGGTAAAGTGTGGATATGGATTTTCATAATTGAGTTTCCTAAAGCAGCTCTATTGATCTTGGATACAGTGGTAAATGATCCTAGATTCCTGCTTGGGGTTTAGTTCAATATTAGTTTTCACTGTGGCTAGTTTTCATCTTTTTCTGTCTTCTTCGGTACCATTGAAGTAGGGAGTCAGGAAAGTTGCATGAGGAACTAAAGGTCATATACTTTTTATAAGTGAAAATCTCATCTGTTTATCTTTTAATAGGTCAATACAAAATATAATACTTTTTAAAAAATGATAACTTGCTTTAGTCTCCTCTAGCTCTTGGAGTTACCTTTTTGCTGCCACATTATCACATTTTGCTCCATCTCCTGTTTTTCTCTGTGAGTATCAACTCTTTGACATGAGACAATGAGTTCCTTGAGAGTAGCAAACATTCCTGGGTCATCCACACATCCACTGGCCTGCCTTGCAGAGAACAAAGTTCTGAAAATCTCTGAATGAGCAATGACAAGGGAGCACAGAGAGGCTCTTTATGGATCAGCTTGTGATAGCAGAAGGAAAGGTTAGGTTTCCGCTCCCCCTAGAGTCATTCTGAAGGGGTTTAAAAGCCATTTGATCTCATGCAATTGCGGAAATATGTATTGGGTTCCCGCTGTCTGCAAGGTACTTGGGATTTCAAGATAACTAAGCCTTGTCTGCTGCATTCTCCAATACGGATATAAAACAGCCCATGCATAAGCAGCTCTGATAGAGGGCAGACAATGGTGATGCTTTATTGGCAATTCAAATAAAGCACAGAATGCGAATGAACTGGATTCCTTTTATTAGCTAACCCAACAAACATTGATTGAGAACCAACTCCAAAGCAATGTAAACATAAAACATTCACCTAATTATGAGGTGTAGACCATCTCAAAAGGAACCAAAAACCCATATAGGCTGAGTACCCCTTCTCCAAAATGCTTGGGACCAGAAGTGTTTCAGATTTTCGATTTTTTTGAATTTTGGAATGTTTGGATATATATATATATATATATATAAAATGAGCCATCTTGGGGATGGGACCAAAGTCTAAATACTACATTTATTTATATTTCATATACATTTTATACACATAGCTGAAGGTAATTTTGTACAATATTTTTCATAGTTTTGTGGATAAAACAAAGTTTGTATTGTGTGGAACTTTTCACTTATGGCATCATGTCGGTGCTCAAAATGTTTGAGATTTTGGCGCATTTTGGATTTTGAAATTTCAAATTAAGGATGTTTAACTTGTCATTTATTTGTCTAAATAATGGAGAGCAGCACACACATTCCTTTGTAGATACCAACTGCTGGGAAACCTCTAACCCTGGATCCTCAACACATCAGTA
Organism: Symphalangus syndactylus; assembly: GCF_028878055.3. Taxonomy (NCBI): domain Eukaryota; kingdom Metazoa; phylum Chordata; class Mammalia; order Primates; family Hylobatidae; genus Symphalangus; species Symphalangus syndactylus. Next base: position 42,922,899 of record NC_072429.2, read on the forward strand.
GGCAGTTCAGGAATTAGGTGTCAGCCTAACTATATCTCACGTGTTTGATGTTCTTTTCCTGATTTCCACTCAGTTAAGAAAATTTCCTTTCTTTTCTTAGCAATAGTGTTATTCATTACAGGAGAAATTAAAGTGTCACCTAGGACGTCTGTATTTGTATGCTACTGGAAATAGCCTGTGTTTTCTGAAGCCGATGTTAGTTACAACTAAAGTTTCGTTGCTGGAAATAGCTTTGCTTATTTTCTGATGCTACATTTGACTTAACATTTAATTTTTGATATTTATTTCCTTCCGATGAAAAGATGAAAGAGTTTTCAATATTGGGGAAACAAGACTTGCAAATAATATTAAAAGTTTTTAATCATACTGCATGTTTGTAAGTGAAGCAGAAAGTGGATGCCTATTTTAAATATCAGTAAACAAAGACAAAGGCGGAAAAGTACAGATCACAAGTGAGTCAGTAAATTAGGGAAAGTAAGCATCATGTCTTTGATTTCATACTTTCAGCTGCATTACCTGATTTTCCACCTGTGTTATAGGTACCATGCACTTTTTAAAAAGCAAGGATGCAAAATATTCTATTGGTGACACTAATAGTTAACTAGATTGACCTCTTACAATTTGCCAAGGACTGTGCTAAGTGCTTTTATGTACATTATCTCATTTAATCCATACAAAAATGCTGTAAAATAGATGTCATTTCCATTTTACTGGTGAATAAATGAAAGTTGAAGATAGATGGTTATTGTCCAAGGTAACGTAACTACTATGTGGTAGAGTGAGTGGGATTAGAATCCAATTATGTCTGACTTTGGAGCCCATGCTCAGTCTAAACCACCATGTGTGCTGCCGTGAGACCATCAAGGCTAAACCTCTCAGTTTATTTTTGCCAAATCTGTGACCCAGAGCAATTGTGGTTCACTCTATGTCTCACAAATAGTTGGCAAGACAGCAGAAGCTAAAAATGCAAATTTCTCGATTTCCAGGCCATGATTCTATTTGCTAAGAAGAAACAGGAGCATTTTTTTTTTTTGTCATAGACAAGTGCTCCAATCAGCACTGTTTTACTGACTGTCAGAGTAGAAGCACAGCATGTCTAGCATTTTTACAAAAGATATGTAATGTCTATGTAATTAAGAAAGTTGCTTCCAAACTTTGTCACCTATCAAGTTGAAAAAGACTGGCAGTTGGCTGGGCGTGGTGGCTCATGCCTGTAATCCCTGCACTTTGGGAGGCTGAGGCAGGTGGATCAGGAGGTCAGGAAATCAAGACCATCCTGGCTAACATGGTGAAACCCCCGTCTCTACTAAAAATACAAAAAATTAGCCAGGCGTAGTGCAGGTGCCTGTAGTCCCAGCTACTTGGGAGGCTGAGACAGGAGAATGGCATGAACCTAGGAGGCAGAGTTTGTAGTGAGCCAAGATCACACCACTGCACTCCAGCCTGGGCGACAGAGCCAGAGAAAGAAAGAAGGAAAGAAGGAAAGGAAGGAAGGAAGGAAGGGAGGGAGGGAGGGAGGGAGGGAGGGAGGGAGGGAGGGAGGAAGGAAGGAAGGAAGGAAACTGGCAGTTAAAAAAAGTGTAACCTGAAGTCTACTTGCCACAACCTAAGTAAATTTTCTTATGCTTAGTCTGACGTAAGAAATTTCTGAATATCAGTGGGAGTGGGTCTACCAATCTCCCAATCAGAATATACATCCCTGAAAACTCTGTGTGGTAAAAAGTGCTTGGGGTTGAAGTTCTATTCTTCCTTTTTCTCTCTGGGTGAGCTTGCTTAAGTAATTTCACTTCTCTAATTCTCAGTTTTCTCACTGTAGAATAGATACAGTTATAACATTTATAGATCATTTATTTAAAGAATATAGTTAAAATAAGGCATGTGAAAGGCAATTTGCAAATTGTAAAGGGTATACAAATGTTAGTTTCTATATTTAATAGGTACCATTTTCATCCTAAAAAAAATACATCTTTCAACTGTGTTTTTCTCTACTTGTAGTCATTCATCCATCCATTCATTCGTTTGTTCATCTGTCCACCACTTATCAAGATATCTGTCATGCCCCATCTTAGACAGGTTATAAGAGATATATAAAAATTAGAAAGCACAATCTAGCTGCTTGTTCATCCTCTACTTTGGTATCTAATGGACATCACAACTTAATTTATTCAGGACCGAGCCCCTGATCTCTGCCATAAACCTGCTCACCACCACCACCACCCCACAACCCCCACAACTCTTCCCCATTTTAGTTGATAGCTATTTCATCCTTCCAGGCACACAGAACAAAAACCTGAAAGCCAACCTTAACTTCTATTTTTCTCCATAACCCACATCCAACCTTTCAGAGAATCTTATTAGCTCTATCTTCGAAATGAGTTGAGAAATAGAACACATCTTTCCATATCCACTGCTGCTACCCTTGTCTAAGTCACTAGAATGGGTCGAATTGTGTCCCCACAAAAGACACACTCAGGTTCTAATCACTGGTACCTGCAAGTGTGACTTACTTGGAGGTAAAGTTTTTGCATAGGTCATCAAGTTAAGATGAGGTCATACTGGATTAGGGTGGGCCCTAAATCCATGACTGGCATCTTTATAAGAGAAAGGAGAGGGAGATTTCGATATAGAGACACAGACACAAGGAGGACAGCCATGTGAAGGCAAAAGCAGAAATGGCAGTGATACTGCCACGAGGTAAGCTGGGAAAGGCAAGGAAGCGTTCTTTTCTAGAGCCATCAGAGACAGCACAGTGCTGCTGACACCTTGATTTTGAATCTGTCCTCCAAACTGTGAAAGCATAAATGTTTGTTGTTTAAGCTACCAAGTTTGTGGTAATTTGTTACAGCGGCCCTTGGAAACTAATTCGGCCACCATCACATTGTACCTGGATAATGGCCATAGCCTCTTTAACTAAACCAACCCTCTTTTTCCACCTGCATTTCCTAAGTGTGTTCTCAACATAGCAGCCAGGGATCTTTTAAAAGTGTAAATGTAAATAAGATCATGTCCCTCCTCAGTTCGGAGTCCTCCAATGTCTTCTTATCCATTGTGGTTCCAACAGCCTATGAGGTTCTGTAGAATCTGCCACTCCCAAACTCTCATCTGTCTCCCCACCTGCTACCCCCATCATTCACTTGCTCCAGCTGCCCATCTTTCTGCCACCAGGTCTCAAACACCCAGGTGCTCTGCCTCAGGTTCTTTGTACTTGCTGTTCTTTTGTCCAAAGGGTACTATTTAACCACCAGTTACCACTCAGGCACAGGTCAATCAGAATGAGTTCTGGGGGCCTTTTGCTGTTTAAGGAGTCCATCCTTTAGTTGTCTGCTGCCTGGGGAATGGGCTGTACCAAATAATGCTGACATACCTCAATATTTTAGCAATTCACTTGGCCTTATGAACCTTCCTGGATGAATGTCAGCTTCGGCTCTGCTAAATTTTCTCCTTTCCCAGGGACTTACAGGGTTTCCCTTATCTCCATCAGGTTTTTGCCCAACACCACCCTCTTGGTGAGTTCCATTCTAACCAACCTATTTAGTATCCCCACGCTCCTTATTCAACATTTCCACTTCTGTTTCTCTATGAACCTTGTTGTCATCTGACCTGTATGTCTTCCTTATTTATCAATTGCCTATTTTGTTAATAGAATGTAAGCTCCATAACAGCAGGGTTTTTGTTGTTTTTGTTTTGTTTTGCTCTGTTTTAGTTTTTTCTGTTTTGTCACTTGCTGTGATCCCAGCACTGAGAACAGTGCCTGATATGTAATAAACATTCAGTGAACATTTGTTAAACAAATGAATGAATGAATGTTTTCAAATAGCTTACACGAAGGCTATATGTACATCTACAGAAACAGCCAGAGAAGAGTCCTGAGCGGACCACATACCATAGGAACTGTCATTTTCAGTGCTCTCATCTGGAACATTGAAGCCCAGATGTTCGCTTTCTCCCATTCTCCCCTCTCCCCTTAACCCAGAGAGCCAGCTGGGCATGAGGCACCTAGGATGGGTCCTCTCCAGCAGTTCTCCTCATTTTTATAATTGTGATTAAAATAGCTCTTGTGACATAATCCCAGCATCCTCCTTTATGGCAAAATGGCTTTATTTCTATTTTGTCAGATAACGTATCATTAACAATTTGTCTTGTTTTGACAGCATGGGGCTATAATTAGTTTCTACAGGAAAATGCACCAATTAACACAGTGTTTGTTTCTTGGCTTGAATCTAAACGGAAATTGGAGGAAGCTAACTGAGAAAATATAAAATGATGCTGCACTGACGCTAGCAAGAAACTCACCTGCCTGCAGATTAAGGAAGCTGTGTGACAATTTAGCTACCTCTTTCTTCGAGGAATGATTTCCCTTGCCTTATCAATCCCCAAGAGGTTTTATCGATGCCTATCACATCCAATCTCTCTTCACTCTCTGAAATTTTCTCATGTTTATATAATCACTCATAACACTCAGAAATATATACTAGTATGCTGTTATTTTTAGCATGCTGCCCAGATAAAATTATAATAAAAGGAATTTGGAATACTATGCAGTAGATCAATGATTAGCTAGATAGGGAGAGATCTCTAGGCTAAGTTTACATATAAAAAGTTAATATGAGGAACATTATCATTGTATATGCTACCTTTTGTGCTAGACAAGTGGGAAAATAAGAATGTATATTTGTATTTGCTTATACTTGCATTAAGAAGCATTAGAAAAATAAACAAGAAGTTATTAATGAAATGTCTATCTGGAGAGCTGAAGGGGAATAGGGAGAATTGAGATGATACAGGAGTGAGGTTCTCAGTGTATACCTTTTCATATTATTTTAAAATTATATTTGAAGCAGGCAAATGTATAACCTACTCAACTTTTTGTTGATGTTTTACAAAAGAACTGTGATGTCATATACATGCAGGACCTCATAAAATGCCGGTGACTCCAAATACCCAGTAAGTTGGGTTGATTCATTACAGGTGGAGCAATAGAGTCACTGTGTTTCATTGAGCTAAACCCAACCTGGCTACTTTGTGTTCATGTGAACATGCTTCCACAAAAGGAAGTCGTTATGTTTGTTGATATAACATTTTCTCATCTCCCTGTCATGCCAAACCTCTCTCTCTCATTCATTTGTCTTATAGAATTATAAAGAGAAGCTCAAACTTGATGCCACATTCTTCCTCTAATAATAACTGGCATGTATACAGTGCTTCGCAGCTTACCTAGCTGTTTTGTAAAATGTTTCCTTTGGACTGTTACTTGTGGAGACCATACCTTTGTTCCCTTACTCTAAACAGTTAGATGTCATTGATGATCCAGGCCAGACTTTGAAAAAAAAGTGTAGTAGAGCATAATTAAGTATATAGATTCTAAGTCAGAAAGACCCTGGTTGACATCCCAGACTCATCAATATTTGCTGTATGACCTTGGACAAGTTACTTATATTTTCTGAACATTTGTACTGTCATCTATAAACTAGGCATAATAATTTCTACCTATTAGAATTGTTGTGATGCTTCTACACAGCAAGAGGAATCAAATGAATAGCACTATGTCTCCTACATGTGAGTGCCCAGTAAGTATTAAGAATGAATTGTGATTATTGTTCTTATTTATATGTACTTATTTTCAGTGCATCCAGGAGGTCTACTCCCTGCTCCTGCTCCAAATGTCTCCTTCTTGTTCCTTGGCACAATGAACATTAGATGTGCATTGCTTTGGGTTAAGTACATACTTTGCTAAGGTGCTCCCATTTAAAATGCAAATTTACATGTGAATTATTGGCTTCTTAGCTTAACTTTGATGTCATTTTTCTTCCAAGACGACTAAAAAGAAATGGAAAATAGGGGGAATTGGGAAGAGTACTTTCAGAGCATGCACTTCTTCTCCTCAGGAAAAAGAGATCAAGGAGGCAAAGTTGGAGGAATCAAGGGCATCTTTGCAGCCTGAAAGGCACTCAAAGTAGCAACAAAGACTGAGGGGGATAGGAACATGGGGATAGGGTTTTGAGAGGGAGCTCTGCTCCGCAGATCTGCCAGGCCACCTCAGAGGCACTATACTGTGCAGCATGTCAGTTCAGATCCTCAGCACCTGCATCTCTACCTGTCAGAGCATATCTGGTGATGAGCCATTTGATTTGGCTTCTTGGCTCCCACCACTGGATTTGAGTGGGTGTCACAGTGTGACTGTGCACCAATTATCTCCCTTTCCTCTTATAAATTTCATTCAGGTTTGGAGCATGAATGTGACTATGAAATTACTCTAGGTCTTTTGTAAGATGTGTTGAAGCGAAATCAGACTAAAGGTAGGAACAGAGATTGGAAAGTGCTGTCCCTAATGCAGAAGTGAGGCTAGGAGAGGCAGCTAGAATAGGATAACTTTGCCTCTCCTCCAAGGATTAGTCAAGTCTTAGATCATATTTCCACACCACCATCAAGTCTACATCCCAATAATGACTCATTTTTGTGATCGTCTTGAGAATTTCCACACAATAATCGCTTGGTCTTAAGGTTGTTCCATTTTGGTGTTTAGGATTGATGAGCTAACTATATCCACTATTTCCCACAGTTAATTCAGTCCTACAGTCACATTAGACAAGTGTCTCTTCCTGAGCCAGCAGGTGTCACTATTGATCAATTGGAAATAAACATGGTAGACTCACCAAGATAAGGATAGATCTACCTCTGATTAGAAAAAAAAAAATTAACTTGACATTTCAAGTTAAACTACTACTATTGCTCAGATGCACTGGATTCCTTGTAAACAGCTGAGCTCTCAAAAGAATGTATATTTCTTCATCACCACCTACCTGCAGGTATAAGGCAGGTAGAGGTCTTGTGAAAATGGAGATGAAGAGATGGTCCTCATGGTTTCACTCCAGGACCAATGCTCTGAGACTTACTTATAGCCTTATTTTCTGTATTCTTTTTCTTTTCTCTTTATAGCTAGGAATAGTCAATCCTAATTGACCACTAAGGGAATCTTCCATGGTATATTTTAGCCCCAGAATGACTTTCCTCATTTGATCTATTCCTCAGACATTAGAGTTGATTTCAGAGAACTACGTACCAGAAATAATCAGTAAATAAATCATGTAGTGTACTTCAAAATCAAAATGTAACCTTGGGGAGAGATGATCTCTGACTCTGCACCATCTGAGGCACTGTTCTCTCTTTCAACACAAAACTAAACAAAAGGCAATTTGTTAAATACATTTATGTATATCCCTTTCCTTTACAAATATACACTAAATATTATTATATGCAAACTGCCATGCTTTCTCCATGAGGCTTACCTCAACCCCCTTCTCCTCTAGATATTTTCTTATATAAAATTCCTCTGTCTTTAATATTTATTTTCTCTCAATATTTCTCTTGTTTAGTTCGGTGTACATGTATTTTTCTCTGCTAGATTGTCAGTTCTAAATTTTTTTTAAAGGTAGAAATATTGGATATGTTCTACCCCAGAACCTCTCCATTTCACACGTGGCTTATGACAGTAGCCAGCATTGCTTGATTTCCTTTTGTAATTGAAACACCAAGAATAATGCCTGGCATAGAAGAGGTAGCCAAAAAAAATTTAATGTTAGGCATTTCAGTGATGGAAAAACAAACACCCCTTCTCTGCACCCATAGTGAAATGCTTATAGTCTAGCAGGGGACGTAAAATATGCATGCAAATAGGACTTCCAATCTTGTATTAAGTCCTGTAGGAATAAAGTGCACAGGGAACTCAGAAAATGTCTCTGAGTGGCTGGCTGTGAAAGGTTTGCAGAAAAAAAAATGGGCTTTAATTTAGAAATACATATATATAGAAAAGAGAGGGAAAGAAGGAGATAAAAATATTTGGCATGAAACAAATAGCAGAGCTGAGGCATAGGGACAGGGAAGCCTAGAAGATTCATAGAGTATTTATTTGAATAACACCTTAATTAGGTAAAAAAATAAATAAATATAATAAAACCTAGGTCCTGCATGCATGATTTATGTAGATAGTAGGGAATATGGAGCTTGAATCAGGAAAAATAACATCTAAAGAACTGGATATATAATATTCCATGTTTTACAGTGTTATAATTTAATATTTTAGATGGCACTATGTTACTAGCTTTGAAATTTCTCTCATACTTCCAATAATTTAACTTCTTAGAATAATCCTAAACAATTGCCTGGGAAAGCAAGAAACCTTTTTAGTTGACTTTATGCATTGCCAAAGATTTGAGGGGGAGGGTATCAGCTAGAAGGAAGAGTAAGTGCAAAGGCCTTAAGTATGCTTAAGGAATCAAAACCAAAAACAAACAAATAAAGCTACTGATGGGAAATTGAAAACTTATACTTGGAAATGGGAAGGAAGTAGGGAATACAGTCATGGTCTTCTAACAGGAGGCCACTTCCTGCAGTCAATGATCTCTAGCCTTTTTTTTTTTTTCTGTCTTTACAGTAAGATCTCAAGAGTTGATTTTAGAAGGAAGCGACTGATTGGCTGAACTCTAGTCACCTGTCTGTCTTCTAGTCAAACCAGGGTAGTAAAAGAAAGAATTCCTCAGAGAGAACTTCCAGGAACCTCTTTTGCTTCCTTAGTTTGTAGTAGGCCCATAGATTTACCATTTCATCACAATACCCAATGGAAAAGAGTTAAATCCCTAATGAAAATGGAAGTATTGTAAGGAAGAGGAAAAGGGTTGTTGAGTGTCCTGAAAGCAACAAATACCCACTTCAAGGTGGGGAACCATTGAAGCTTTAGACAGAGCAAAAATGGCTAATGGAAAATGGCTAGCGGAGAGGAGTGGAGCAGAATTTTTTTTTCAAAGCACCACATTGATGGAGAACCATATAGGAAGATTGTTGGCTTTTACTTGCTCTTGTCAGAACCCTCTCAGTCCCAGCATATTCAAATTTCCATTGATTGGGTCATAAACTAGGTGTTCTGAACTCACATATATTTACAGAGTAAGGATAAAGAGGAATTTTTTAAGATCAGAGAGGTATTGAATAACTAGAGTTTGGAGGAAATTCATCAACAGTGACAATAGTGCAGTAATATTATAAAATCATAAACCTTGAACAAATTGTGTGGAATGCTGATCCAGAAAAGGGCCAGATGCTAAATAAAAGCCAGAGGACCCAGCCACTTTGGCTGTTTTCTCTTCCACCGCTGACTTACAGAATGGGCTAGATTTATAGGCATGGGAAATAATACTGACCAAACACACCCTGGCAGAACCTCTCTTTTTCATGTCCTTTTCAGGTTCTGAATATCCAAGCTGAACTACAACTCTGATGACATTACCTAAACATTCGTGCTTCCATATTTCCATGCCTTACTCATGTAATTTTCTCTACCTAGTATCCATCAGATAGATACAGATTAAAAAACCTCAGGTTGCCCATATGTCAACTTCCCTATAAATTATTCTGAGTGATTCCATCAGTTAGAAGCGATTTATCCCTCTAAATTCCCATGAAATTATAAAAGTCTCTCATGAAGTGCTCACTATATTTTTTGTTGTTTTCTAGTTATCTTTTTAACCCTCTCATTTCCCAAGAATAAATACAAATGATCATGGACAAACTAACTGAAATCCATACCTGTAAGAAACTTACACAGTCCTTTAACTCTGTGAGTGTACATTTCTTATAAACAGGTCCAATTTAGCTCAGTAAACAGATGAGTCACTATCTCAGTCTGCAGAATGCAGAAGGATCTGCATTCAGGTCAGTGATGATCTTGCAGGTTTTTGCAAGAACCATGAAATTGTCTTGGGTTAATATAAGTACCCATTATGTTATGGGGGATTCCTCAACACAAAGCGAGCTTCATAGATGTTTCCATGTCTAATGAATGAGAACTTCTGACAACTTTTAAATGACACTTTCCCCACCTTTGGAAAGACACAAGCGTATTCTAGACTTCCAGCTCCTTGGGGTACAGACAGTGTCTGCATTAGCTCTACACAGCACTTGCACAGTACCTGCATGTGATAGTGGGCAGCAACTGAGAACTGATGAATGAAGTCCCTGGAGACTGTGAGAAGAACTGTCCTCATTGCGGAGTAGCCAGAACATTAAGCTCTGTCTCGGAATGGGGTTAGGTTCTAGTAGAAGTGACGGGTCCATTTAAAACCTGAGAATATTGGAGAAGTCCGTGTATAGAGATGATGTTATCTTCTCTAAGGAGGCTGAATTCTTTCTGGTGTATTTTGCTGGAAGTCTTTCAGAGCTGTTGGGCTCATTCTCACGGAAAGTTTTAACAGTGAGTTGTGGTTGGCTAGTCCAGCATGCTGTTCATTTTGTTCCATCTTACAATTCCCTGCACCCATACTATTAGTTACCTGGATGGTAGATAAGCATATATATATATATGTTTCATGGGGTTATTTGCTTAGCTGACCCTAGTGTACTGTAATATTGAACAGGGAATTTCATGTTGAGAGCCAGAAGAAATTGCTGCCATGTAAAACCACATCATAGTACCTAGTCTTTCAGAAATCCCAGTTCTCTCTAATGGCGATTTTGATAGAGACAGTCAAGATTACAGAGAGACCACCAGCTAAGGGGTTCAGGCTCAGATACCCACCCCGCCACTCCCACCGGCCACTGTTTGGTATGAACAACATGTGTCTCAAACAAATAGAGGATAACATACTTACAGATCACTGAAAGAGCATCTTGGTTAAGAGTTCCAGAGTCAGACGTGAGTTTGAATCCTGGCTCTGCAACTCACTTACTTTGAAGTGAATCATTAAGCCTTAGGGCTTTTTCTGTCATCCGAGGATGATTTTAAAAAATAGAATATTCTTCATTGTGTTATAAAACCTAAATGAAAAAAATCATATATGTAAAACATTTAGCATTGTGCTTACAAAATGCTCAGTAAGCACAATGTCAATGCTGATACTGCTGCTACCACTCTGTTGTTATTCCATCATCACAGACAACAGCCCGTAAAGGGCATTCAGGTCCTGACGACTTTTTTCACTTGATGGCAGGCTTCATACATGAATCCTCTTCTTCCTTCCTCCCTTCATTTTTTACCTTCATTCAAAAATTGTATGTCGATAATCTGGCCACGATGTACATTAGGTGCTAAGGATGCAATCATTAACTACACATCTCTTCTCCAAGAGGTCACAGACAAATAGAGAGGCACATAAATTCGTAATGCATTGCGATGATTACAATACTAGATGCACAGTGTAAAATGGTAGCATGAAAGAAGCAAGGAGTAAATCTAATAGGGAAAGAATGATCAGAGGTCAAGAAAAATGAGTGCCTAATAGGCATGATGGGAAGACCATTTCAGCGGAGAAGAAAACAGGCATAAAGGTGCTATGGGGGCTGGGCGCGGTGGCTCACGCCTGTAATCCCAGCACTTTGGGAGGCCGAGGTGGGTGGATCATGAGGTCAAGAGTTTGAGACCAGCCTGACCAACATGGTGAAACCCCGTCTCTACTAAAAATACAAAAATTAGCTGGGCGTGGTGGCAGGTGCCTGTAATCCCAGCTACTCAGGAGGCTGTGACAGGAGAACTGCTTGAACCTGGGAAGTGGAGGTTGCAGTGAGTCAAGATTGCGCCACTGCACTCCAGCCTGGGCGACAGAGCGAGACTCCATCTCGATTGAAAAAAAAAAAAAAAAAAGGTGCATGGGTCTGCTACATGGTACATTTGAGAAACCATGAGTAGTTTTGTTAAATGTTAACACCGCACATGCAGGAGAATATAGGACTTGAGGCTGGGACCCTGGCACAGAGAACTGTATGTAAAGTTTGGAATTTAGGGAAAAGACATAGATTGCTATATGTTAGAATAATGATTCTGGTGGGAGTGGGGAGAAGGAGTTGGAAGAAGATTTGGAGGCAGGAAGGTCAGGAGGACATTGCACACATCCAAAAGAGGAAAGGTGAGCTCAAGCAGTATGAAGGAAAAGAAAGAGAAGACTCAGGGGAGATAGTTAAGAAACTCTTAAGACACTTTCCACTGCAAGTTAGAGAAGATCCAATTAAAACGGCTTAAACAATAAGAAAACGTTATGAGGTATAGAAATTCTTAAGTTGGTTAAATTAGTGGCTCAGTTATCTTACTGATTTTTCTCTCTGTGGTCTAACTTGTTCCCTTGGACCTACTTCCCTCTGGGTCCCAATGTGGCTGCTGTTAATACAGTTATCACATGCAGATTCATCAACATTGATCCAAAGATAAGAAACTATTTAGTTCCACATGCTTTTATTAACAAATGTCCCCTCATTCGATAAGCCAGAATTTTATCACATGCCCATTTCTGGACCAATCCCTTGCAAGGGGAGTGGAAAGAATATGATTGGCTTAGACTAATCAAGATTCACCCAGTCTCTCCTGAAGTGCATGGTCACTAAGTACTTGAAGAAAAATAGAATTTTCTTAGAAGAAAGAAGGAAAGCCAAAAACAGCTATTGGGTAGAAAATCACTACTGTTTGTCTGCTACAGAAATCAAAATAGACAGGCCTCAGTGACCAAGTGTATGTTAAGGCCAAGGAGTTAGAGATGACTTTAAGACTTCTGGCTTAGACTTCTCGGGTAATTTTATAACTATCTATATAGATATGTTTCAAGAGGTTTAGTTTTGGAAGAATGAGCTGTATTTTTTTTTTTTTTTTTTTTTTGAGACGGAGTCTCGCTCTGTTGCCCAGGCTGGAGTGCAGTGGCGCGATCTCGGCTCACTGCAAGCTCCGGCTCCCGGGTTCACGCCATTCCCCTGCCTCAGCCTCCCGAGTAGCTGGGACTACAGGCGCCCGCCAACACACCCGGCTAATTTTTTGTATTTTTAGTAGAGACGGGGTTTCACCGTGTTAGCCAGGATGGTCTCGATCTCCTGACCTCGTGATCCGCCCGCCTCGGCCTCCCAAAGTGCTGGGATTACAGGCTTGAGCCACCGCGCCCGGTGAATGAGCTGTATTATTAGAGTGTATTAGAGTGTATTCATATGTGCCTTAGGGGTAAAGAACAGCCTTGAAATGAGAGTTTATCTTAACTGCTCTATGGAATTCAGTCTCATTTGAATGAAAGATGAATATTCATTAAATGATTACCCTAAATTAGGCACATTTGGGAACAATATGTGCATATCCAATGGTTTGATCTCATTTGTCAATAAAGTAAACATAACTGTGGTTGCCAGCATTAATGCAAAATAAAATATTCTGCTTGGGAAAAGATTCCTTTTAAGACAGAACAAATTTGAGTTTTCTTCTATATATGGTCCCTCAATAAATGTTGGGCATTATTTTTTTTTATATACTCACTACAAATCCTTAAGCTTGAAAACGTTTATTTACCATGACCTAAACTTCTGGACTTCTATTTCCAAAGTAATCAATCTTTTCAGTCATTCTCATCAGAGCTGTTGAAAAAATGCTCTTCAATAAGGGCACATTTGGTCTCTGCCTATAGCAGGAGGCCTGTCTATTTCTAAAGACACGTTGCTATGTTACAAATGCACCATGCCGGTACTATAGACAGGAAGATAGCTCTTTGAAATTAGCCTGTATAAGCTGATAATGGGAAATATTAAATCTGAAAGAGAATTCTAAAGCAATGGTCCGTGTTCACATTTTTCTTCTCCTCCTTTTCAAATAAATATAATTTTTCTTTTATTCCTTCTTTCCTTTTTTTCAGAGAAAACACATTCAATGTTCTTAAGCAATTTGTCATTAAACAGAACTAGATGATAGATTGTTTCATTTCATAAGCCTCACTGTCCTGTGACTTTTTTACCACTTTTTTGATAAATAAAACTTAACTTTAGCACTTTGTAAATAAAAATTTTCCCTGGGAACATGTTACTTTCCATTTGTTGTGCAAACAATAAAAAGGACATTCTAAACATTGATTCATGTTGGAGGAAATTTCCAATTAGTGTAAACACCGTGAAGACATTGATACTAATTTATAATGAGAGTTAAATCTTAAAGGGACACCGAACTGTTGAGCTTTGAGGACCAGTGATGTGTTCAACATGATTTTGAAGTAGAGGAAAAGGCACTAGATTCCACTTCATGTCTGGCATAGAGGAAAGAAGTTAAAATTTTATAACTTTCAAATTAAATAACGTTATATTCTACATTATAGAATATTACGTAATTTTCCTAGAATGTGTTCAATTTGGGACATTTATATTTATGGGCGTAAAGCTGCTTCCTTCCCTTGGTAGTCATTTTCCAGTTACCTACTATGCAAAATTTTATCCCAACACTGTATAACTCCATATGAACTATTGTAACAGCCTTCCCATTGGTCTTCCTGGTCACCTCCTCTATCCCGATCTGGATCCATTCTATATGTTATGATTATAAAACAATACTGATCATATCATTCAGGTACTTAGTCCCTTAATGATGTCCCATCACCCGCCTGGGAACACTACAGCCCTCAGCCTAACATTCAAGTTCCTGTGGGATATGACCACAGTCCAACTCTCAGTCCTGTTTGCCATTGCTCTTCTACTTTTTTCATTTGCATCAATGCCCTCACTTGATGAAGGGGTTAATCATGCTACCCAGTTGTCTGCTTCTTTGAGGATAACCTATAAGTAGGGGATCATTCACTTTTTTTGACTACACTACATATTCTTCCTGCCTCCACATATGTTCTTTCTCCTGTAAGTAGGAAACCCCCATTTCTCTCTACCTACATCTTTTCTAAATTTAAATACTTATAAAAGCTCTCAGACATAGCAACTCCTATGTCTTGCTTCCCCAACAATAACTGTAGAGGTTCTTTACCTGTGATCCCACGTGATGTTCATCTTTATGGAACAGGTAGGACTAGTACATTGAGCAGACAAGAACATTGTGAATTCACTCTGTCTGGAAGGTGAAAATGGCTCCATGTTGTTTTTCTGTTCATTTGGTAACTGACTAACAGAAACTGAAGAATTCTACAGGATCTGCAAGCATATACCAAGTTCACAGTCCATTTTTAGAGGGGAAATATAAGCAGAGGTTCAGAGCTTGGACTCTGGAATCACGCAGACCTGAGTCAAACCTGGCTCCCCTACTTAGTACCTGTGTGATCTTCAGCAAAGTGTTTATGCATTTTGAGCCTCAATTCCGTCATAGAAGAATGGGGATTGAAATTGCTTGGTTGTCACAAGATGACGGTATGGTTGATGAAAAAATGCCAACAAGAACACTGAAAGGACATAAACTTTCTTTATGGAAATGGAGACATAAATTATGGACACATTATACAAAATAGAAGACAAGGCAGGAGGCTCCCAGTTGAGAATATTGGCTTCTCAGGTCTTCATGTCCCCATGAGGTCATAAAAATTGCCAAAGAATTGCCCAACTCCCTCTGCCACCATGAGAAAATTCTGCAAAGCGTGAAGCTTGCTTCTGCTGTTCTCTTGAGTGTTTTTATACCTTCCCACTTGAGTTTTCTGCCCTGGTTGTGTATGCCTGCCCACCAGACACAAATCATGGGTGTATAACAATCCTAGTACATTCATAAATGTTTATTATATTAGGCCATTTTCCCTTGTATGTTCCTGAAGTCCATTACTGTTCTAATATTGCCTACCTCACTTGGTAGAGGAAAGAATTAAGCAAGAAAGCACTTAGCCCAGTGCTGGGCACATGGTAAGTACTCATTAAATCATAGTTGCAAGTATCATTTTGGTGTTTGTGCATTACTTTTTTCCCCTCCAATGGAGGACGCAGTTGAAATGATTTAGAGTAGGTTATACAAATCTTTTGTCAGGTGGAACTACTTTGAATTTCCCCCAAGTTTTACCAGGACTAATGGGGACAATAGGAAGTAGAATGGAAACAATTATATATATATTACATATATATATTACATCTATATTACATCTATATTACATATATAACATATATAACATGTATTACATCTATATTACATATATAACATATATATTACATATATATTACATATATAACATATATTACATATATAACATATATATTACATATATATATAACATATATATATTACATATATATATAACATATATATATTACATATATATATTTATTTTATTTTATTTTTTTTTTCTTGAGACAGAGTCTTGCTCTGTCACCCAGGCTGGAGTGCAGTGGCACGATCTCTGTTCACTGCAACCTCCGCCTTCCAGGTACAAGCAATTCTTGTGCCTCACCCTCCCAAGTAGCTGAGACTATAGGCATGTGCCACCACACCAGGCTAATTTTTGTATTTTTAGTAGAGATGGGGTTTCACCATATTGGCCAGGTTGATCTCAAATTCTTGACCTCGTGATCTGCCCACCTCTGCATCCCAAAGTGCAGGGATTACAGGCGTGAGCCATGGCGCCCACCCAACAATTATATTTTTAATGTAGAAAGTATTACTCAAGAGGAATATGGAACCAGTGCTGACCTCACTTTCATTTGTAATAAACATTTTCTTTGTTAAAGTAGAACCAAAAAGGGTGGAGAAAGGCAATAAAATGCAGAGAGAGCTGGGCACAGTGGCTCCTGCCTATAATCCCAGCACTTTGGGAGGCTGGGGTGGGAGGATCACCTGAGGCCAGGAGTTTGAGACTAGTCTAGGCAACATGAGACTCTGGCTCTACCAAAAATTTTAAAGATTAGCTGGGTGTGGTGCATGCTTTTAGTCCTACCTACTCAAGAGGCTGAGGTGGGAAGATCACTTGAGCCCAGGAGTTTGAGGCTGCAGTGAGCTATGATCACACACTGCACTCTAGCCTGGGCAACAGAGTGAGACCCTGTCTCAAAAAAAAGAAGGAAAAAGAAAAAAGCAGATAGGATAAAAGCAGTCATTTGAAATCTCTGGCTATTCTATCTGACTGTTGGAGAACTCATTTTTATTGTACCAAATTCTAAACAAGCAGCATATAGTATTGAGTACCAACCATGTATTCGGTGTCCCACCAGATTATCTGAAGGAATGCAAATATATGGCATGTTGCTTCCTCCACATTGACCTGACCTCTTATCATTGGAATGCTTCAGAGTTCAGCTTTAGTTCTGTTTTCTTTCTTCTTTATCCATACACACACATTTGATAATCCCATCGAGTCTCATGGCTTTAAATATCAATTACTTAAAATTACGTCAATGACTCCAAAATTACTTACATCTCCATCTATACCTCTCTCCTAAACCCCAGATTCATATCTCCACTTGCCTACTACACATGCTTACTAAGGGATCTCAAATCTAAGATGGATTTTGACCCTAAAAGACTGCAAATGTTCCCCCTTCTCTCCAACCCCATCATCTGTAGCAAAAATCCATTCCACTAGCAGCCTCCCACTTTTAGTTAATGGTATCTACATCATTCCAATTACTAGGACCGAAAACCTTGGAATTGTCCTCAATTCTCCTCTTTTTTCCAGACGACCAAACTAGTTTGTCATCGAACCTGCCGGATTTACTTTCAAAATTTGTCCAGAAGCCAACCACTTTTCATTAAGTCCACCGTTAACACTAAGGTCTAAGCAATCATCAATTGGATGACTGGGTATCTACAACAGTCTCTTAACTGTTCTTTCAGGTTTTAGCCTTATTCTCACTTCATAGTCTATTCTCAATTCATCTGATGATGCACTGAGAACATGAATCAGACTATGTCACCCCTCTACTCAAAACCTTGATGACTTCCCATTCAAATTAAAAGCCAAAATCTTTACAATGACCTACAGGGACCTATATGATCTGGCCCCATTACATCTCTAACTCATCTATAACTTCTCCAATTCTTGCTCATGCTGAGGCACTACCCCACTCCTATTCCTCTTTAATATTTTTCAAAAACATTGGCATACTCCCAACTTAGGGTCTTTATACAGCCCTCTACCTCCACCCAGAATGCTGTATCCCAAGATGTCCACTGGGTGGCTACTTTCTCACCACTTTTAAATTTAAATTTTTTCTGCAATGACTTTTTACTGAGACCCTGATGACCTGGTAATATTAAAATTAGGACTCCATATACTTAGTCTACTTACAGAGTTTTATTTAAAGAGACAGATATCCTGCAAATAAATGAAAGTAATTCAATCTTCACTCAGTATCTTCAGCTGAAAAAAAAAAAAAGAACCATGGAAACACATTCTTAAACATCAGCAATACTTTTTAAGAATTCCCTTTTCCTATCCTCTCAGTTTCTATTACTCTCACAAGCATGATGGCTATTCCAGTCTCTCTCTCTCTCTCTCTTCACCCCATTCTATCCTCTCTCCTCCTCCCAAAAAATTAATTCCACTCTCATGTACACTCTCTCAATCATTTCCACTCCCACTTCAATCTATCTCTGCTCTTTATTATATAAATAAGTTTAGCCTTTCTGGATTCCATACTTTTCTTTTTTGTTCTGCCAATTACTTGGTGTCTGACCCTCCAAAAAAATTCTTGGTCCTAGCTCAGCAAACAAGAATCTTCACCTTTGGATAAGAAATATTGCAAACATGTATAATTTATACATCTTTCTTGTAGCCTTGTTGGCTGAACAGCAGTGATATAATTAGAAAAAATTCCATGGATTAAATAGTATCTGAGTTAGACTTTGAAAGCTGAGAAGAATCTCTATAGGTCAAAAGTAAGGCATCCACGTAAGAAAAAAAAAATGTACACTTAAAATGTGAAGGGATAGAATAGGTTTCCCAACTAGGGCAGCATGATAAATTTGAAGAACTGGACAAATGAGATAGAACTAAATCATCTGATTGTTAAAAGCTGGAAAATATCTTCCAATAAGGAAGTATGAAGGTATTTGAGTCATGCTACATCTGTTTATTATCATGAAATGATGATGGTGGAGCAGTGATCATTTATTGAGTGTTTTATGTACCTCACACTTGTTCCTTCTTTAGCCTTCCTGATTTTGGTAATTGGCAGCCCCATCTTTCTAACTGCTTATGCCAAAAGCCTCAAAGTCATTCCTAACTCTTCTGTTTCTTTCATAATCTTTATCAAATTCATCAGAAAGTTTTGTCTTCTTTGTTTTCAAAATATATCTAGAACCCAGTCATTTTTCACACCTCCTCATCTGTCACCTGATTCAAGCTGCCATCATCTCTCCTCTGGATTATTTCCATGGCTTTCCAAATGGACTTCCTTTGCCCTCCCTTGCTCCTCTCCAATTTATTCTCAGCTTAGACAAATATGCTTTGGATTTAAAGTATATGCTGAATCTTTCATTTCCCTGCTCAAAACCTTCCAATGGTTTACCATCAAAATAACATAAAAGCCTAAACACTATGTATGAGCTATCTCTCTCCTGCATCTCTCTCACTCTCCCCTTGCTCTACTCCAGCACACTTGCCTCCTTATAATTCCTTGAGTATGTCTTGCATGCTTCTATCTCAGGGCCGTTGTACAAACTATTTTCTCAGCCTGAAAAGTTCTTTGTTCAACACACAGCTCAATCTCTGAATTCCTATAGGCCTCTGATCAAATGCACCTCCTCATGGAGGTCTTCTTTGACTATGCTATGTAAAGTAGCAATGCTTTGTCTGCTCCATGTCCCCCAACCCCTTACCCCGCTTTATTTTTCTCCGTGGAACTTCTAACCATTCATTACATTACATATTTACTTGCCATGCTAGATTTTTCACTCCTCCAGATCTACTCTCCACTCTTCTTCACTCCCTCTGTGTCCTGAGAAGCTCACTGGTATAGACTACATCCATGGGCATTCTAGCCCTCTGGATTCCAGTTGGGTTCAGCTAATGGTGGGCACTGGCAGGAGACCAGGACATGGGAAATTGATGAGGTTAGAGTACGCTTCATCTGCCTTCCTGCTGTGCTGCTCTTGGATAGTGGTCATTTCTTCTCTCATGGCTACAACTCTTACAGGACAGTGCCTTCCCATAGCTATAGATCTCTCTGAGTTCAGGTGACTGTTCTCTTCCTCTAACCCTTGAGGTCTAGAGTGGTAACAGTCCTCTGCTATTGCTAGCCACAAGGTATTTCACCACACCCTTCTGGGTTCCTATAATCCCGTAGCACATTTATAATTAGTTCCTTGATTAGGCTCTCTTCAATCAATTACTTGACTGAGCCATCTATTTCCTGGATAGATCTTTATTTATTTATTTTTTATTTTTTGGCTCTACACACACACACACATTTTGCACGTGTGTGCACGCATGCATGTGTGTGTGTGTGTGTGTGTGTGCAGAGCCAACAAAAATCCCTACCCTACCCATCCCTCAAGGGTAGGGATTTGTGATTACAACAATACCTGTTATGTAGTAGACAATTGGTAAATTTGCTGATGGATGGATAATGAATGAACAAGGCACTCTTTCTTATTCTTACGAGAACTTCATGGGATAGGAATTATTGCCTCCGTTTTGTAGATGAGGATATTGAGATGCAAAGAGTAGTAACTTACTTGCCTAAGATCCTGTTGCTAGTGTAAAATAACACTGATTGGAATCAACATGCTGCATTTTTCCTGGTGCATTATCTTTTCACTATATCATGCGAGACCTTTCATATTGCCATTATGTGAAAGATTAATTTTATTATCCTTGTTCTATGATATTAGATTATGTCACATAGTTTGTGAATATCTTAGCTGCCTTAATTGCCACTGCAATTAAGAAATATCTATACAAATAGGCCTTAGCTTTAGCAAAAAATAGAAGGCTTCATGACTCATCAACCAGTAAAAAAAAAAATTTAAACCCAGCACATACGTTAAACCCAAACTGCAAGTAAGTGTTTTTTGTTGATAAGGTTGTCTATTAAGCATACTGCTAGAACAGCTTCCACAGAGTTCCATTAAGTCTCCCATCAGAGGAGAAATGAGTCTGGGCCAGAGGAATGGCTGATTTGGAGCTGGCTGACAGGAAGTGCTTCAACCCCAGAGGAGTATGCTGATGTAAAACAGAGAAGAATTCAGTTCCCACAACTGAAAGCAAAGGCTCTAGCCTTATTTTATGCCAGACTAGCTGACTCCAGGGACCATGATCTGTGTTTCTCTGAAAATCAAACATTCTACTTTCTAATTTCTCTAAACCTACAAAAACTTTTCTCCTCCTCTTCTCTTTTATCTTCCTCCTCTATAACAGTGGGGCCTTTGAAGGTATCAGGGGTGGGAAAGAAAAGGTGCTAATAGGTTAATATGTATTGGAAGAAGTCGATGAAATAAATTTTCAAAAACATCAAGCAAAATAGGCAATACCTATGCATAAAATTTCCAAGTGAAAATAAGAAAAATGTTTCTTGAGATACGGGGATTTTTTTTTTTTTTTTGATGGAGTCTCACTCTGTTGCCCAGGCTGGAGTGCAGCAATGTGATCTTGGCTCACTGCAACCTCCACCTCCCAGGTTCAAGCGATTCTGTTGCCTCAGCCTCCCAAGTAGCCGGGACTACAGGCACCCGCCACCACGCCTGGCTAATTTTTGTATTTTTAGTAGAGGTGAGGTTTCACCATGTTGGCCAGGCTGTTCTCGAACTCCTGACCGCAAACAATCCACCCACCTCGACCTCCCAAAGTGCTGGGATTACAGGCGTGAGCCACTGTAACCGGCTAGGGATTTTTTTCTTTTTGAGATGGAGTCTCGCTGTGTCGCCCAAGGCTGGAGTGCAGTGGTGCCATCTCGGCTCACTGCAAACTGCACCTCCCGTGTTCACGCCATTCTCCTGCCTCAGCCTCCCGAGTAGCTGGGACTACAGGCGCCCGCCACCACGCCCAGCTAATTTTTTGTATTTTTTTTTAGTAAAGATGGGATTTCACTATCAGGCGCACTCCAGCCTGGGCGACAGTGGGAGACTCTGTTTCAGAAAAAAAAAAAAAAAAAAGACAAAAAGAATGAAAATGGGGAGGAGGCTCAATTCAACTGTCACATAGAGAGAAAAGAGTTATGGAGGATGAGACTAGAAAAGTAAGCTGGTAAGCTGGGACAGGCTGAGCCTAGTGCCTGACTCCACCTGAGCTTTTGGTTACATAAGCCAATTAATTCCCTTTTCCCCCTTACTTATTTGGGCTGGTTTTCTATCTTTGAATCAAGACGCCTGACTAATGGTGAGGAGGCAGCAAATCATACTGCTCAAGAGAGGATGGTCCCTAACCTCATCATTGAATGCAAAGCCATTTGGAAACAACGTGTTCTGTACAAATGCTGAGCATTATGATTATCCTAATATGCGGGCTCCACGCTCACCCTGAGTAGGATAGAACCTGCCCCTGACATCAAAAAGAGAAAGCTCTGTGGGTGGATGTTCCTACTGGCTTCAGAAAGCCCTTTCCATATGCATAATTAACATCGACAGCCAACCATTTCTCAGTACCCCTGCAGTAACTGATCAAGCACTCTAAAGGCTCTTCTCAGATGCCCACAATGTAAATTTGTGTGTGTCGGTGTTCACTAGCCACAGTTTCAGCTTTCTGAATCCTACACCAACAATGCCTTGAAAATTCCTTTGTTCCAAGTTTATTGTGTAGATGCAATAAGATGATTCATGCAAAATGCTTCACACAGAAGCTGATCAGAATCTAATAAAGTCCCAGTAAGCATTAGTTTCTATTTTTGCTATTATTATTGTCTGATCTTATTTCTGGATTCTCAAGTGCTTTGGTGATACGGTAAAAGAAAAAAGAATATAGTCATGCCTTTGGCTCCCTGAAGATCCAAAAAGGTAGGGAAAACTAAATCAACTGGAAAGAGAGCTTCTATCAGGCCCCCAAGCTAAACCCCAGAGGTAGGACATAACCCCATCATCTTAGACATAAAGTCCATGAGGGCCCCAGAACAAAGGTATGTATATGTTATTTCTTCCAGACTCCTGTGTTAAATCTTCAAGTCCTGTGCAGGGCTCTGGGAAAGGTGACCAGAATCTTTAATAAGGGCAGCAAGGACTGCTCAGGTGGCCTGAATCCTTCTCATCTCCTATTTTGTGTTCCATAGATGCACCATGCTGCCTCCTGCTATGGTGGCCTTTGCACCTGCCATCCTGGCCACATGGAGTAACTTCCCTTCTACCATGTTCACAACTCACCTCAAGCTTCACTTCCCTAGCAAAGCCTTTCTTGACCCCAAGTCCAGGGCTGTTTATGTCCCTGCACAATATCATATCACACTAGTCTTTTGCTTTAGAGGTTGGCATCACAATTTGTTAATATGTGTTTGTCAGTGTGATTCTTAAATAATGGACTTCCTCACTTGACTGTAAACCTCATGTGCACACAATCCAAGGAAGTTTAGTCATTTCTTTTCCTTCCTCTTAGGGACCTAATGCAGAGCCTAACACACAGTATGTGCTAAATAAATACTGGATAATTGGATGGATAGAACAATGGATGATATCTATTCAGATTAGAGACTGGATTCATTAGTTTATTTAATCAAAACAGGTTATCTCAGAGGAATTATTGAGTCCTCAGAGAGGTGGGAAATAATCCCTTCCCTGATACCAAGTGGAAATGGTCCTTTGCTCCTTGCCCACATCCTCAATCAATAAATTGCCTTTTGGAGATTGATTTCTTTTAAAATATTACTCTCCTCAAAAGGTGGCTTCCCCCAGAGTAACAGTTCTTATTTGCAGGAGAGATAAATGTAAAGTCTAAGACTTATTCATCTTGCCAAAGGTGTGCAAAACAAAGTCTGCCATACACTCCATACAACCTACATCCCCTTTCTAAATAGGAATTGCATAAAATTAATAGATACTGTTTTAAATATGCTAGCTATCTAGAAGAGACCCTCCTTTGTGGTTATGTTTAGCTGCCCACTTCAAGGTAGAGGCAATAAAGAATAGTGGTTCAAAGAATGCACTTCAGGGCCAGGTGGAAATGGTTGAAAACCAGGGGCTGCTCTGCACTATCTGTGGAATCTTAGACTAATGAACTTACTCTCAGTTTTCTCATCCATAAAATGGGGTATTTACTTCCTGGAGTTGATGGACAGATTGAGTGAGGTACTGGCTATGAAACACTCGATGCCAGACATGCGGAAAGGCTCAAACAGTGAAAGTTATATTGCTATTCTTCCTGGATGGTTTTCTTTTTCATACTATTGCCAAAAAGTGTGATGCGGTTGTGAAGAGGAAAAGGGAATCAATTAATTCCATCCCAAGGCTGAAAGATAATTTTTTCCCCAGACCAAGAAGTCCATCTATGGATAAGCTGGAGTTGTTACTAGCTAAATTAGCCAATATTCTTTGTACAACTGTCATTATACCTCTTCTGTTTTTCGCATCTCATAGGAAACTTTTGTTCTTTTTTGTGACTGGTGATGCAAATCATGCTCTTTCACAGCCAGGACTTTGGTGATTTCTCCATTTAATGGAAGCAGCACATTATTATGAAAGGCTCCCAGGCTGGAGCCAGAAAAACCTGAAGTTGGATTCCAAGTCTACACATTTTGGTAGCTATGTGACCTTGGTAGCTATGTGACCTAGGGTGCATTGCTTTGTCTCTCTTAACATCAGTCTTCTACAGGGGATTGGTAGGGTGAAGTGAGATGATGTTCATGCAGTGCCTAGCACCCAATATGGGGATGGGAGTGGGGGTTGTTACTGAAGCCTATCTAATTCTCCTTTTAAGGGTACATTTTCCTAATAATGCTACGTAAGGAAGAATAACGTGCATAGAGTACTAGGCCAAAACTTTTCTTGTTCTACTTTTGTCAGTGATTCAATATTTGTGTATGACTAGAAAAACTCTTTGACTTCTTGAGCTTCAGTTAATCTATGTTTAAAATGAGTTATTCTTTGAATGAAGATCTCATTAAATGTAATTTTTCTCTCATTTCTCATTTAAGGGTAGACCAGGAAAGGAAGAGTACACTGGTCGTCATAAACTTATACAGGGAACAGAATAGTTCTCTGTTATCTAATATCTATGAATCAAGCTGTATAAACATGTATTTGCTGATGGCCCAAGCTGCAGTGGTGCTCTCCTCCCTTCCATCCATCCATCAAAGAATTCATTGCCAATTGCCTACTTAGAATTATGTGCCATAACCACTCTCGAAACAGGGACAGAGAAAGGAAACAGGATTTGGCACAGAAATGGTTGCAGTGGCCCCATAGAAAATAGTCAAGGAATACATGCAACATAGGATGGTAGAGCTTGAGATGATTACAACATAGGATGGAAAGGAAACTATGGGATTAAGAGGACAAAGTTCACAGAAGTTGGCTCTTAAGCTCAGACTTGAAAGATGAAAAAAAAAGGAGGAAGGGAATATGTAGAATGCTGACACAAGAGAGGCCACGATTAGTATGTGGCACAACAGACATTTTGCAAAGCTCAAATGCCAAGTGGCAAAGGTACAATCGTCCTTTCTGAAGAGGATTCCTGCCAACCAGTAATTGTCACACTGCAAAACATCTTGGAAAGAATCAGAAGTTGTGCCTCTATAGAGCAAAGTTAAATGTAGGTTTTATTTATATGTTGCCAATTTATTTAGAGAAAATCAAGCTGGACTATACAGAAAAGAAAAGCCACCTGGAAAATTGTAATGATTTGGTTATTCAATCAGTTAAAATACAGATGCAATTACATATTTGGAACATCTATGACTGATCTTCAAAGATGCATGAAACTGTTTTCTGAGAAGTTTCTCTCAATAGGACAGTTTTCTTCAGCTTTAGGCATAAGTCTGGAAACATTGTGTGATCAATAAGTACTTTGCTGCTTGATTTCTTTCCATGGGTAGAAGTATAAACAATGTAAGACTCTAGAACATTTCAGTTGTTCAGAAAAGTATTTTACAATAAGGCCCAAAGCATTGCCATATATCCACAACTTAGTTTTGAGGGGTCCAAGTAACACAATGTACTGGTGACAATTCCTGAGAGAGCTCTGTGTGGGCCACACATTAAAATGCTTCATTAAACCATCAAAAGTCAGTTGACCTTTTAGCAGGAAATTTTGTACAAGAAGTAGAGACTTTGTGATCACAAAGTCACAAATTAAAGAGAAGCGATTTGTTCAGAGAACACAATTCTGACATTCAATTATACCAGTTAATGTGAATTTTATTCTAATGCTATTATGATGATGTGATAAATACATCTTGCAGGAGATGCTTAATTCTGTTTCTCAAAGAGTAGTCTGTGGCTTTATTTCAACAAAGTTCACAATTATTTATTTAGTTCATCACAGGCACTGTAATAGGAACATGAGATACATCAATGAACCATACAGACAAGACCCCTGCCCTCATAGAGCTCACATTCTAGTGGAGAGAGAGAAACAAAAAAGGATAGACGTTATAAATAAGAAAACAATTTTTTTTTAGAAATAGAGCAAGAAAAGGAGGATAAGAATGCCAAGGGTGTGGGGGTGAGGGCTGCAGTTTTCAATGTTAATTGGAATAGGCTTTATTGAGAAGGTAGTGTTCAAACATAGGAAGTGACAGAGGTGCAGATATCTCCAGGAGGAGCATTCCAGGGAGAGGGAACAGTCCTAAGGCAGAAACAATGTGGCCAAGGCAGAAGTAATGTGGGAGTAGGAGGAGATGAGGTTGGGAGGTAATGGCAAAGTGGGGGCAGATTATTTAGGGATTGCAGTCTTATAAGAGGATTGAGGAGCTAATGGTGGGTTTTGAGTAAAGATTGAGAGATGTGATGTGTTTTAAAGGATGACTCTGGTTTCTGAGTTGAGAATAGACTATGAAGGGCAAAGTGAAAGCAGATAGACCAGTGAGGAGGCTATTGCAGTAATACAAGAATCTCATTGATGATGACTCAGCTGGAGTAAGATATGGGTCATTAAAAATGGTTGAATTCTCAGGATAGTTTGGAAACACTATCAGTGCAATTTGGTGATGGATTAAATACAGGATGTGAGAGAGGTAAGAAAAAGAAAGAGTGTCAAAGATAACTCCATGGTTTTGTCCTGAAACACTGGAATTGATATGCCTTCAGTTGAGATGGGGAAGTCTGTGAGCAGGGGAAATTTGGGAGGGAGGGATGGGGAGCATTATTAGTAGTTTGGGTTTGGAATAGGTCAAGCTTGCGATGTCTATTAAACCTCCAAATGCAGATGTAAATTAGGCAGCCTGGAATTCAAGAGAAAGGTTCAGTAAGAGTTTAAATTTGGATATGTTTGGCACAAAAATGGCACTTAAAGCCATGATATTGGAAGAAATGAGAAAAATAATGGGTAGAGAGAAAGAAAAGAACCAAGGTTTTGCATCAGAAATTCATGTGGATAATGAGCCAACATTGCCAACTAGGTGCAGCCAGGAAGAGCTTCTTCTTCCACCAAGAGAAAGACCAGACCATCAAGTAAAACAACACACTCTGTAAAGATTTTCAGAAAGAGGGCATCGAGAATGAACAGAGGCAATGGGCCTGGTCCCAACCACACAGGGTTACAGCACATAGCCCAGGAGTGCTGAGCTGAGCCTTAGTCCCCTCAAAGCAACCATAAAGGAAATCAATCAACTAAATCCAACTTATACCACAGTCAAACATTCAAGGACAGCAAAGAATATTAAAGCAAAAAGCCCAATTCAAAAGACAGAAACTTCAAAGATTAAAGGAACATCAGCCCACACAAATGAGAACCAGTGCAAGAACTCTGGCAATTAAAAGCCAGAGTGTCTTCTTATCTACAAGTAAACACACTAGCTCCCTAGCAATGGTTCTTAACTAGAATGAAATGACTGGAATGACAGACATAGAATTTGGAATCTGGATGGCAAGGAAGCTTATTGACCTACAGAAGAAGGTTGAAACCTAACCCAAGAACACGGTAAAATGGTCCAAGAGTATAAATATGACAGAGCCATTTTATGAAAATCAAACTAAACTTTTGGAAATAAAAAATTCACTACAGGAATTTCAGAATGCAATTGGAAGCATTAGTAACAGAATGTACCAAGCTGAGGAAAGAATCTCAGCATTCAAAGATCACTCCTTCCAATCAACACAGGCACACAAAAATAAAGGGAAAATATTTTTTAAAAATGAACAAAAGCTTCAAGCAATATTAGATAATGTAAAGAGACAAAATTTATGACTCATTAGCATTCCTGAAAGACGAAGAGAGCAAGCAACTTGGAAAACACATTTGAGGATATTGTCCATAAAAATTTTCGCGACATAGAGAGGTTGACATGAAAATTCAGGAAATTCAGAGAACCCCAGTGAGATGCTATACAAGATGACCATCCCCAAGACATATAGTCATCAGATTCTCCAAAGTCATTGTGAAAGAAAGAATCTTAAAAGCAGCTTGAGAGAAGGGGTAGGTCAGATACAAAGGGAATTCCATCAGGCTAACAGTGGACCTTTCAACAGAAACCTTCCAAGACATAGGAGACTGAGGGCCTATATTCAGCATCCTTAAAGAAAAAACTTCCAACTGAGAATTTCATATACAGCCAAACTAAGCTTCATAAGAGGAGAAATAAAATCCTTTTCAGACAAACAAATGCAAAGGGAATTTGTTACCACTAGACATGTGCTAGAGGTCCTTAACAGAGTACTAAACATGGACATAAAAGACTAGTATCTGCCACCACAAAAATACCCTTAAGTACATAGTCCACTGACACTATAATGCAACTATACAGTCAAGTCGATGTAACAACCAGCTAACAACACAACAACAGGGTCAAATCCTCAAATATAAATATTAACTTTGAATGTTAATGGGCTAAATGCTCCAGTTAAAGACACAGAGTGGCAAGTTGGATAAAGAAGCAAGACCCAACTGTATGCTGTCTTCAAGAGACCCCTCTCATATGCAGTGACACCCATAGGCTCAAAGTAGAGAGATGGAGAAAGATCTATCAAGCAAACAGAAAACAAAAAAGAGAAGAGATTGCTATTCTTATTTCAGACAAAAAAAAAACAAAACACTTTAAACCAACAATGATCAAAATGGACAAAGAAGGGCATTATAATGATAAGGGGTTCAATTCAACAAGAAGACTTAACTATACTAAATATATATGCACCCAACACTGGAGCACCCAGATTCATAAAGCAAGTTCTTAGAGACTTAGGAAGAGACTTAACCACACAATAATAGTTGGAGACTTCAACACTCCACTGACATTGTTAGATAGATCATTGAGACAGAAAACTAATGAAGATATTCGGGACCTAAACTTGACACTTGATCAAATAGACCTAGAAGACATCTACAGCATACTCCACCCAACAGCAATAGAATATGCATTCTTCTCATCTGCACATGACACACACTCTTAAGATTGACCACATGCTTGGCCATAAAGCAATTCTCAACAAATTCCAAAAAACCAAAATCATACCAAGCATAGTCTCAGACCACAGCACAATAAACATAGATATCAACACCAAGAAGGTCTCTCAAACCCATATAATTACATGGAAATTAAACAACCTTCTCCTGAATGATTTTTGAGTAAAAAAATAAAATTAAGGCAGAAATCAAAAAATTCTTTGAAACTAGTAAAAACAAAAATACAACATACCAGAATCTCTAGGACCCTGTTAAAGCATGGCTAAAAGAATAGTTTAGTTAAAACCATTAAAATCCTACAAGAAAACCTAGGCAATACCATTGAGGACATAGGCGTGGGCAAGGACTTCATGTCTAAAACACCAAAAGCAATGGCAACAAAAGCCAAAATCGACAAATGGGATCTCATTAAACTAAAGAGCTTCTGCACAGCAAAAGAAACTATCATCAGAGTGAACAGGCAACCTACACAATGGGAGAAAATTTTTGCAACCTACTCATCTGACAAAGGGCTAATATCCAGAATCTACAATGAACTCAAACAAATTTACAAGAAAAAAACAAACAACCCCATCAAAAAGTGGGCAGAGGACATGAACAGACACTTCTCAAAAGAAGACATTTATGCAGCCAAAAAACACATGAAGAAATGCTCCTCATCACTGGCCATCAGAGAAATGCAAATCAAAACCACAGTGAGATACCATCTCACACCAGTTAGAATGGCCATCATTAAAAAATCAGGAAACAACAGGTGCTGGAGAGGATGTGGAGAAATAGGAACACTTTTACACTGTTGGTGGGACTGTAAACTAGTTCAACCATTGTGGAAGTCAGTGTGGCGATTCCTCAGGGATCTCGAACTAGAAATACCATTTGACCCAGCCATCCCATTACTGGGTATATACCCAAAGGACTATAAATCATGCTGCTATAAAGACACATGCACACGTATGTTTATTGCGGCACTATTCACAATAGCAAAGAGTTGGAACCAACCCAAATGTCCAACAACGATAGACTGGATTAAGAAAATGTGGCACATATACACCATGGAATATTATGCAGCCATAAAAAATGATGAGTTCGTGTCCTTTGTAGGGACATGGATGAAACTGGAAAACATCATTCTCAGTAAACTATCGCAAGGACAAACAACCAAACACCGCATGTTCTCACTCATAGGTGGGAATTGAACAATGAGAACTCATGGACACAGGAAGGGGAACATCACGCTCCGGGGACTGTTGTGGGGTGGGGGGAGGGGGGAGGGACAGCATTAGGAGATACACCTAATGCTAAATGACGAATTAATGGGTTCAGGAAATCAACATGGCACATGGATACATATGTAACAAACCTGCACATTGTGCACATGTACCCTAAAACCCTAAAGTATAATAAAAAAAAAAAATTTAAAAAAAAAAAAAAAAAAAAAAAAAAAAAAAAAAAAAAAAAAAAAGAATAGTTTATAGCACTAAACGCCTACATCAAGAAGTCAGAAATATCTCAAATTAGCGACCTAATATCACAGCTAGAGGAGCTAGAAAAAGAAGAGCAAACCAACCCTAGAGCTAGCAAAATAAAAGAAATAAGCAAAATCAGAGCTAAACTGAAAGAAATTGAAATTCAAAAATCCACGCAAAAGATTAACAAAACCAAAATTGGTTTCTTGAAAGAATAAAAGAGATCTATAGATCACTAGCTAGATTAATAAAGAAAAAAAAGAAGATCCAAATAAACACAATCAGAAATGACAAAGGTGACATTACCACTGACCCCAGAGAAATACAAAAAACCCTCAGAGACTATTGTGAACATCTATATGCACATAAACTAGAAAACCCAGAAGAAATAAGTAAATTCCTGGGAACATACAACCTCCAAAGATTGAACAAAAAGAAAATGAATACCTGAACGATCAGTAATGAGTTCCACCATTGAATCAGAAAAAGCCATAGACCACACAGATGAACAGCCAAATTCTACCAGACATATAAATAAGAACTGATACCAATCCTACTGTAATTACTTTTAAAAATGAGGAGGAAAAACTCCTCTCTAACTCATTCTTTGAGGCCAGCATCATTTTGATACCAAATCTGGCAGAGACATAATGAAAAAAGAAAACTTTAGGCCAATATCACTGATGAACATAGACAAAAACCGTCAACAAAATACTAGCAACTTGAATCCAATAGCACATCAAAAAATCAATCTGCCATGATCAAGTATTATTAATTCTGGGAATGCAAGATTGATTAAACATACACAAATAAATAAATGTGATTTATCATCACACAAGTAGAATTTAAAACAAAAACTTCATGATCATCTCAATAGACACACAAAAGGCTTTTGATAAAATTAAGTATTCATTCATGTTATAAAACTCTTCAAAGGAACTTATTTAAAATAATAAGAGCCATCTATGACAAACCCACAGCAAACATCATACTGAACAGGCAAAAGTTGGAAGTATGCCCCTTGAGAATCAGAAAAAGACAAGGATGCCCACTGTCACCACTCCTATTCAATTTAGTATTGGAAGTCCTAGCCAGAGTAATCAGGCAAGAGAAAGAAATAAAAGACATCTAAATAGGGAGAGAGGAAATCAAACTATCTTTCTTCACAGACAATATAACTCTATACCTACAAAACCCAAGAGTCTCCATCCAAAGGCTCCTAGAACTGATAAGCGACTTCAGTAAAGTCTCAAAATACAAAATCAATATACAAAAATCAGCATTTCTATATACCAATAATGTCCAAGCTATGAGCCAAATCAAGAACACAATCTCATTCACAATAGCCACAAAAAGAATATAATGCCTAGGAATACAGGTAATCAGGAAGGTGAAAGATCTCAATTAGAATTATGAAACCTTGCTGAAAGCAATCAGAGATAACACAAACAAATGAAAAAAATATTCCATGCTTATGGATAGGAAGAATTAACATTGTTTAAATGTTCATACTGCCCAAAGCAATTTACAGATTCAATGTTATTCCTATCAAACTACAAATACCATTTTTCACAGAATTAGAAAAAACTATGCTAAAATTTATATGGAACCAAAAAAGAGTCTAAATTACCAAAGTAATCCTAAGCAAAAAGAGCAAAGCCAGAAGCATCACACTTCCCAATTTCAAACTATACTCCAAGGGTACAGTAACCAAAACAGCAAGGTACTGGTAGAAAAACAGACAGGTAGACCAATGGAACAGGTAAGAGAACCCAAAAGGAAAGCTGCACACATACAACCATCTAATCTTTGACAAAGTCTACAATACAAGTAATGTAGAAAGGACCTCCTATTGAATAAATGGTGCTGAGATAACTGGCTAGCCTTATGCAGAAAATTGAAACTGGACCCCTTCATTTCACCATATATAAGACCCAATTGAAGATGGATCAAAGACTCAAATGTAAGATCTAAAACTATAAATACCCACAAGAAAACCTAGGACATATCATTCTGGACATAGACCTTGGCAAAGATTTTATGATAACATCTCCAAAAGCATTTGCAACAAAGATAAAAATTGACAACTGGAACCCAGTAAACTAAAGAGTTTCTGCATAGTGAAAGAAACTGTCAACAGAGTAAACAGCCAACCTACAGAATGGGAGAAAATATCTGCCAACTATGTATCCAGCAAAGGTCTAATATCCAGAATCCATAATAAATTAAATCACAAGCAAAAAAGAAACAATGCTGTTTTGCTATCAAAAAGTATGTCTTATTCATTCTTTCAATTTTTTGTACCCATTAACCATTCCCACTTCCCCCTAATAAAAAATGTGTAAATGACATGAACAGACACGTCTGAAAGGAAGACATACACATGGTCAACAAGCATATGAAAAAATGCTCAACATCACTAATCATTAGAGAAATGCAAATCAAAATCACAATGAGATACCATCTTACACCTGTCAAAATGGCTATTACTAAAAAGTCAGAAAATAACGTATGTTGTATCAGAAAGATAATCCACCATGATCAAGTGGGTTTCATAACAAGGATGCAGAGATGGTTTAACATACGCAAGTCAATAAATGTGATATACCATATAAACAGAATTAAAAACAAAAATCACACGATCATCTCAATAGACACAGAAAAAGCATTTGACAGAATCCAACATCCTTTTATGATTAAAACTCTCAGAAAAATTGGCATACAAGGGATATACCTCCATGTAATAAAAGCCATCTATAACAAACCCACAGCCAACCTAATACTGAATAGGGAAATGTTGAAAGCATTTCCACCGAGAACTGGAAAAGACAAGAATGCCCACTCTCACCACTTCTGTTCAACATGGTACTGGAAGTCCTAGCCAGAGTAATCAGACAAGAGAAAGAAATAAAGGGCATCCAAATTGGTAAAGAGGAAGTCAAACTGTCACTGTTTGCAAATGATACGATTGTATACATAGAGAACCCTAAAGGCTCCTCCAAAAAACTCCTAGAACTGTTAAAAGAATTCAGCAAAGTTTCTGGATACAAAATTAATGTACACAAATCAGTGGCTCTCCTATACTCGAACAACTACCAAGCTGAGAATCAAACCAAGAACTCAACCCCTTTTATAATAGCTGCAAGAAACTAAAATACTTAAGAATATACATAAACAAGGAGGTGAAACACTTCTACAAGGAAAACTACAAAACACTACTGAAAGAAATCATAGATGACGTAAACAAATGGAAACACATCCCATGCCCATGGATGGGTAGAATCAATATTGTGAAAATCACCATACCACCAAAAGCAATCTACAAATTCAGTGCAATTCCCATCAAAATACCACCATCATTCTTCACAGAACCAGAAAAAAAAATCTTAAAATTCATATGGAACCAAAAAAGAGCCCACATAGCCAAAGCAAGACTAAGCAAAGGGAATAAATATGGAGGCATCACGTTACCTGATTTCAAACTATACTGTAAGGCCATAGTCACTAAAACAGCATGGTACTGGTATAAAAATAGGCACATAGACCAGTAGAACATAAAAGAGAACCAGAAATAAACCCAAATACTTACAGCCAAATGATCTTTGACAAAGCAAACAAGAACATAATGTGGGGAAACGACACCCTATTCAACAAATGGTTCTGGGATAATTGGCAAGCCACATGTAAGAGAATGAAACTGGATCCTCATCTCTCACCTTATACAAAAATCAACTCAAGATGGATAAAGGACTTAAATCTAAGACCTGAAACTATAAAAATTCTTAAAGATAACATAAGAAAAACCCTTCTAGACATTGGCTTAGGCAAGGATTTCATGACCAAGAACCCAAAAGCAAATGCAATAAAAGCAATCAACAAGAAAAAAAATCCCATCCAAAAGTGGGCTAAGGCATGAATTGACAATTCTCAAAAGAAGATATACAAATGGCCAACAAACATATGAAAAAACCTCAACATCACTAATGGTCAGGGACATGCAAATCAAAACCACAATGCAATACCATCTTACTCCTGCAAGAATGGCCATAATCAAAGAATCAAAAAATAATAGATGTTGGTATGGATGCAGTGAACAGGAAACAATTCTACACTGCTGATGGGAATATAAACTGGTACAACCACTATGGAAAACAGTATGGAGATTCCTTAAAGAACTAAAGGTTGAACTATCATTTGATCCAGCAATCCTGCTACTGGGTATCTACCCAGAGGAAAAGATGTCATTATATGAAAAAGATTATATGTGCATAAATATGCACACCCATGTTTATAGCAGCACAATTTGCAACTGCAAAAATGTGGAACCAACACAAATGCCCATCAATCAACGAGTGGATAAAAAAGGTGAGATATATATATATATATATATATATATATATATATATATATATATACAATGGAATACTACTCAGCCATAAAAGGAATGAATTAATAGCATTTGCAGCCACCTAGATGAGAGTGGAGACTATTATTCTAAGTGAAGTAACTCAGGAATGGAAAATCAAACATCATATGTTCTCACTCATAAGTGGGAGCTAAGCTATGATGATGCAAAGGCATAAGAATGACACAATGGACTTTGGGGACTCAAGGGGAAAAGGGTGGGAAGGGAGTCAGGGATAAAAAGACTACAAATTTGGTGTAGTGTTTACTGCTCAGGTGATGGGTGCACCAAAATGTCACGAATCACCACTAAAGAACTTACTCATGTAACCAAATACCACTTGTTCCCCAATAACCCATGGAAGTAAAAATTTAAAAAAAAATTTTTTTAAGTAACATCTTTCACAACTTACTCCACCTGGAGAATCAGGTGCTCACCCTCACTCAGGATAGAGGTAGATCTCATATAGTAATAGCAATAAAAATTTGCTCAAAATGTAAAAAAAAAAAAAAGAAAATAACATATGTTGGTGAGGTTGCAGAGAAAAGGGAATGTTTATTATACTAGTTGTGGCAAGGTAAATTAATTCAGCCACTGCAGAAAGCACTTTGGAAATTTCTCAAAAAACTTAAAACAGGATTCCCATTCAACCCAACATTCCATTACTGGGTATATATTAAAAGGAATATAAATTGTTCTACCAAGAAGTCACATGCACACATATATTTATCACAGCACTATTTACAGTAATAAAGACATGGAATCAGTCTAGATGCTCATTAGTGGTGGATTGGATAAAGAAAATGTGGTACATACACACGAAGGAATACTACACAGCCATAAGATGAATGAAAATAACGTCCTTTGCAGCCACAAGGATGCAGCTGGAGGGTATTAGACTAAGCAAATTAATGCAGGAAGAGAAAACCAAATTGCATATGTTCTTGCTTATAAGTAGGAGTTAAACATTGAGTACATATGAACACAAAGATCGGAATAATAGACACTGGGGCCTACTTGAGGGTGTATGGTGAGAGAAGAGTGAGGGCTGAAAAAAACACCTTTGGGTACTAGGCTCACTACCTGGGTGATGAAATCGTTTGTTCACCAAACCCCAGTGATATGCAATTTACCCATGTCACAAATGTGCACACTTACTTCCAAACCTAAAACAGAAGTTAGAAAATAAAATAATAATTTGAAATTCATGCATATTAGTTTCCTGTTGTTGTTGTAACGAATTACTATACATTTAGCATCTTAAAACAGCACAAAATTATAATTGTACAGTTCTAGAGCTCAGAAATCCTAAATGGATCTCATTGGGCAAAAGTCAAAATATGGGCAAGCCCGTGTTCCTTTCTGGAGGCTCTAAGAGAGACTCATTTTCTTGTCTTTTCTAGCACCTAGTGGCTGCTCACATACCTCACATACCTTGGCTTGTGGCCCCTTCCATCTTCAAAGAAGGCAATGACCAGCCAAGTCTTCTCATGTCACATCACTCAGACACTGACTCATTAGCTTCTCTCTTCCACATTAACGACCATGTGATTACATCAGGCCTATCCAGATAAGCCAGTAAAATCTCTGCATTTGACAAGCCTTAATTTAATCACATATATGAAGTTCCTTTTGCTGTGTAAAGCAACATATTCACAAATTCCAAGGATTAGGATGTGGATGTGGCAATCTTTTTTTTTTTTTTTTTTTGGAGGGGAGGATGGAAGAAGACATTATTCCACCTACAACAGTATAGAAGCCTATTAATAATGCAGAATCCTGGGCTCCACCCTCGACCCTTGACCTACTGAATCAGTCTCTGGTGAATGGTTCCCAGGAAGCTCCCTAGGTAATTCCTATGTACTCCATTCGCTTGGTGATGAACACAGGCGGTGATAAAAGGAGATTAGTGAGAATTTGGTCCTACTTCACCAAGACTCTGGCCCCTGTGGACAGGGTGACACTATGTGTGTCAGCAACCCTCTCAAGGTCACCATTCCTGGTCATGTTACACAGCACTATGACTCCTTTTTTTCATGCAACTCAAAAGCACAAGTGTTGGAGAACTCTTTTATCAAGGTTAACTCACAAAGGAACCAGTTGAGGTAGTTGTGAACAGAAGTGACATTCTACTGCAGGTACTTCCTTTAGGGGCAAAGATATTAGGACCTAGGTATTTCTCTTCATAAACATTAGAGAAGTTCCCAAGCCATGTGACATGATTTTAAAACTACACTAAAATAAAATGAAAACGAAACTTTTCACACCCAGCATAGGTGTGAATGATGAGTAACTTTAACACAGGAATGCTTAAATCTCCAAACTTCTGGATTTTTTTCCTCAAGTTGACTTCAAGGACATTTTTAAGTTTGGAAGCATCAAACTAAGAATTTTTTTTTACGGGAATTCAAACTTCAATATTTGTTTCCTAAATATTTGTTATACATGAAATAGGAAAATGCATTTCCTCATAACAAGTTTGATTCAGAAACAGAGAACAAAACATTAATATTTACCTTCTGATACGGTTTGGCTCTGTGTCCCCACCCAAATTTCACCTTGAATTGTAATAATCCCCATATGTCAAAAGCGGGGCCGGATGGAGATAATGGAATCATGGGGACAGTTTCCCCCATACTGTTCTCATGAGAGTAAGTGAGTTCTCATGAGATCTGATGGTTTTATAAGGGGTTTCTCATTTTGTTTGGCATTCATTCTCTCTTGCCTGCCACCATGTAAGAAGTATCTTTCCTCCTCCTTTGCCTTCTGCCATGATTATGAGGCCTCCCCAGCCATGTGGAACTGTGAGTCCATTAAACTTCTTTTTTCTTTATGATTACCCAGTCTTGGGTATGTCTTTATTAGCAGCATGAGAACAGACTAATACACCTTCATATCCATCACAAAGGTAACAGATGTTAGAGGTTTGGAGAACATCCTTCCTTCTTCCTTTATATTCGTGCTCATATATATATGCATACACACAAATTTATTTTTTATATAGCTCAGGTCATACTTTCTTTTTCATGAAATAATGTCTTGGATATCTATTCATGTCAGCATAAATAATTTTACTTTATTCTTCTAAACTATGGTGTGCTTCTCCAGTTTGGATAAAACACTAGGTATTGAACATTTTCATATTGATGGACAATTAGGATCATCTTCCTTTTTACTAGATGTGTGACCATAGGTTAGTTACTTAACTCCCCTGGACCTTTGTTTTCCTACAGTAAAACAGTAATGGTAAATTTTACTTACCTCACCAGTTTGAGTGTGTTGTAAGTAGATAGAACGTGTAAAACACTTAGAGTATATAGTAAGAAATTAATGTTGATTATTTTTAGTGTTACAAACAATGCCTAAGCAAACATCTTTACATATTTTTCCATAGATATATAATTATTTTTCCAGGGTAGATTTGTAGAAGTGAAAAATTATCACTGGCACCACCAAATTGCCTTTCAAAAATTATTCTCCAGTTGATACTTCTATCAGTATTCTATGAGAGAACTCCTGTCCCAATATCTTTACTGAGAAGGACATTTGTTGTGTGAGGCTCCTCAAACATTTTGAACACCTTTTCTGTGTTTTAATAATTTTACACGTTAGAATCCCTCTTTTTCAAAGTGGAATTCAAAAAAACTACATTTCCCACATACCTCTTCAGTTAGGAAAGCACCAGTTAGAATCATTCACTGAAAATAATCAAAAAAGAATTCCATGAGGGAGTGGCTAGGCACAAGTCATGGTTTCTGCTGGCACTGGGGGTGGCAGAGGCAGTATGTTCCCAGATGGCAGCAGTCCCTCACCAGGGCAGGTCTGAAGCATTGCTCTGAGAGGTATTCTGGAATACTTAGCTTACAGCCTGTTTCTCCAACTATCCTAATTTTCTGATCATCAAATAATTTTTAACAAGCCTCATTTCTGCTTAAATTAACTAAAGTAGATGCTTTTGTCTGCAGCTAACAACTCTGATAGATTCACAAAAACCTTAGCAAACAATATCTTTCAAATTTTTGGCAATCTTATAGGCAGTTAATTTTATCACTCAGATATAAACAATGACTTTTCACATCCTTTAGAGGAAGCTGTATCTAGATGTAGGATTATCAGGAGCATTGTTTTGCATAGGGACGAAATGGTAAATCTACAATTTCTCCACTCCTTTTTATGTCATTCCTTTACTAGTATTGTTATCATCAAAACATTCTGAATAATTCATTTAGAGCTAAGGTGATTACTTGAAATCCCTTAGGTATCATAATTTTCATTTTTATTATATCAAAAAGTGTATATGCAAACCTTCCTTTTATCTGTGATACAAGGGATTTGCCCCCATCCTTAGAGTTCTCAGGGAAATATTTTTTTCAAAAATCATTTATAAGGAATTCTAACTCTTCTCTGTTTTTTGTATCAAATACAAATTTATAATAAATACATTGGCATGGAATTGTATGATTAAATGTTGAAGAACATGGTTTGAGATTCTTTCTACCTTTGATACCTTCCTACCAATACAATGGATATTTACAAAGTGTGCAATGAGTTGAAATATGTTGGTATGCAAATTAAGAAGCACTGTTCATTATTCTGTGGGGGCAGAAACCTGCCACTTTCTTTTTTTAAAAAATTTGTGGATACATAGTAGGTGTATACATTTATGGGGTACATGAGATATTCTGGTACAGGCCTGCAATGCATAATAATCACATCATGGAAAATTAGCTATTTACCCCTCAAGCATTTATCCTTTGGGTTACAAACAATCCAATTATATTCTTTTAGTTACTTTAAAATGTACAATTTTTATTGAACATTTTATTCCCCCCGTTGTTCTATCAAATACTAGGTCTTATTCATTCTTTCTATTTTTTTTTGTTTTACTCATTAACCATCCCCATTTCACCTCACTCCCCCACAGCCACCCCTTCTCACCTTCACACTACCCATCGCACAGCCTCTGGTAACCATCCTTCTACTCTCTATGTCCATGACTTCAATTGTCTTAATTTTTAGATCCCACAAATGAGTGAGAACACGTGATGTTTGGCTTCCTGTATCTGGCTAATTTAGCTTAACATAATGAACTCCAGTTCCATCCACGCTGTGCAAATGACAGAATCTCATTCTTTTTATGACTGAATAGTACTCTATTGTGTATATGTACCACATGTTCTTTATCCGTCCATCTGTTGATGGACACTTAGGTTACTTTCAAATCTTGGCTACTGTGAAGAGGGCTGCAGCAAACATGGAAGTGCATGATATGCTGATTTCCTTTCTTTGGGGTATATACCCAACAGTAGCATTGCTGGATTGTATGATAGCTCTATTTTAGTGTTTTGAGGAATCTCCAGACTGTTCTCCATAGTGGTTGTACCATTAATAATATACATTCCCACCAACAGTGCATGAGGGTTCCCTTTTCTCCACATCCTCGCCGGCATTTATTATTGCCTATCTTTTGAATAAAATCCATTTTAACTGGTGTGAGATGATATCTCATTGCAGTTTTGATTTGCAATAATTCTCTGATGATTAATGATGTTGAGCATATTTTCATATGCCCTCATTCGCATGACTTGTTTTGAGAAATATCCATTCAGATCTTCTGCCCATGTTTTAATCAGATTATTACATTTTTCCCATATATATATGTACATATATGTACTACCCATCTGACAAGGGATTAAGAACCAGAATATAAAAGAAGCTTATGTAACATGTGGTACATATATATATGTATATATATATATATGTACCACATGTTACATAAGCTTCTTTTATATTCTGGTTCTTAATCCCTTGTCAGATGGGTAGTTTGCAAATATTTTGTCCCATTCTGTGGGTTGTCTCTGCACTTTGTTGGTTGTTTTCTTTGCTTTGTTAGTCTGGCTAAAGATTTGTCAATTTTGTTTATCTTTTCAAAAAAAACAGCTTTGTTTTATTGATCTTTTGTATTGTTTTTTTTTACTTCAAATTCATTGATTTATGCACTGATATTTATTATTTCTTTTCTTCCACTAAATTTGGGTTTGGCTTGCTCTTGCTTTTCTAATCCTTTAAGATGCGTTAGATTATTTATTTGAGGTTTTTCCTTTTTTTTTTTGTTTTAGGCACTTAATCGCTATACATTTCCCTCTTAGTACTGCTTTCTGTGCATCTCATAGGTTTTGATATGTTGTGTTTCCATTATCATTCATTCCAATAAATTTTTTAGTTTTCTTCTTAATTTCTTCATTGACCCACTGGTCATTCAGAAGCATATTGTTTAATTTCCATGTGTTTATATAGTTTCCAAAATTCCTCTTGTTATTGATTTCTAGTTTTCTTCCACTGTGTTCAGAAAAAATGCTTGAAATCATTTCAGTGTTTTAAGACTTGTCTTGTTTTATGACCTAAAATATGGTCTATCCTTGAGAATGACCCATATGCTGAAGAGAAGAATGTATGTTCTGTAGCCTTTGAAGAAATGTTCTGTAAATATCTATTAGGTCCACTTAGTCTATAGCACAGATTAAGTCCAATGTTTCTTTGTTGATTTTTTGTCTGGGTGATCTGTCCGTTGCTGAAAGTGGGATGTTGAAGTTTCCAGCTATTACTATATTGAGATCTATCTCTTTCTTTAGCTGTAATAACATTTGCTTTAAACATCTGGGTGCTCCAATGTTGGGTGCATATATATTTACAATGATTATATCCTCTTGATGAATTGACCTCTTTATCATTACATAATAAGTAACCTTCTTTGCCTCTTCTTACAGCTTTTGTTTTAAAATGTATTTTTTGTTTTCCATTGACATAGAAGTTTTTTCCATACCTTTCTTTTATTTTCTTTACTTTTTTTTTTCTTCTTTTGAGACAGAGTCTCACTCTATTGCTCAGGCTGAAGTGCATTGGTGCGATCTCAGCTCACAGCAACCTCTGCCTCCCAGGTTTGAGCAATTCTCCTGCCTCAGCCTCCCGAGTAGCTGGGATTACAGAAGTGTGCCACCATGCCCAGCTAATTTTGTAATTTTAGTAGAGATGGGGTTTCACCATGTTGGTCAGGCTAGTCTCAAACTCCTGACCTCAGGTGATCCACCCACTTTGGCCTCCCAAAGTGTTGGGATAATGGGCGTGCGCCACCATTCCCGACACCTTTATTTTCAGTCTATGTTTCTTTATAGGTGAAGTGTGTTTCTTGTAGGCAACAGATCAACAAGTCTTGTTTTTTAATCCATTCAGCCATTCTGTTTTTTTTAAAATTAGAGTTTAGTCCATTTACATTCAATGTTTCTATTTATAAGTAGGGACTTACTTCTACCATTTTGTTTGTTTTTTGGTGGTTTTTGTGGTCTTTTCCTGCTTTCCTTCCTTCCTGTCATTCATTTAGTGAAGGTGATTTTCTCTGGTGGATATGCTTTAATTTCTTTCTTTTTACTTTTTTGTATCCATTGTATGTTTTTCTATTTGAGTTTACCATGAGGCTTGCAAATACTATCTTATAACCCATCATTTTAAACTGATGATGACTTAACAATGATTTCATAAGCAAGCAAACAAACAAAAAGAAATCTAGTAAAAACTCTACACTGTAACTTTGTATCCCGACTTTTAAACTTTTTGTTGTTGCTATTTATATCTTATTGTACTTTCTATGTCTTGAAACATTGTAGTTATTTTTTATTGGTTCATCATTCATTCTTTCTACCTGAGAAGTTTTCACACCACAACTACATTGTTACACTATTCCGTGTTTTCTGTGTGCTTACTATTGCCAGTGAGTTTTGTATTAATATCTTCAGATAATTTCTTCTTTTTCATTAATATCCTTTTCTTCCAGATTTAAGGACTTCCTTTATCATTTCTTGTAGGACAGGTCTAGTATTGACAAAATTCCTCAGTTTTTTTCTGTGAGTGTCTTTATTTCTCCTTTATGCTTAAAGAATATTTTCACCAGATAGACTATTCTAGAGTAAAAGTTTTCTTTCTTTCAGCACTTTAGATATGTCATATTAATCCCTCTCAACCTGTAAAGTTTCTACTAAAAAGTCTGATGCCTGATGTTTTGGAGCTCCATTGTATATTATTTGTTTCTTTTCTCTTGCTGCTTTTAAGATCCATTCTTTACCCCTGACCTTGGATGTTCAATTATTAAATGCCTTGAGTAGTCTTCTTTGGGTTAAAGCTGCTTGGTGTTCTATAACCTTCTTGTACTTGAATGTTGACATTTTTCTCTAGGTTTGGGAAAAAGTGAGGTGTTGAAGTTTCCAGCTATTACTGTATTGAGATCTTCC
The DNA here is from genome assembly GCF_028878055.3 of Symphalangus syndactylus. NCBI lineage: Eukaryota > Metazoa > Chordata > Mammalia > Primates > Hylobatidae > Symphalangus > Symphalangus syndactylus. Next base: position 42,966,220 of record NC_072429.2, read on the forward strand.
CAATCTATCTGTTGGGAAGTTCTCTGATCCCTTTCAACAAACTTTCTAACCCTATCTCTTTCTCTACTTCCTCTCTAAGGCCAGTAACTCTTAGATTTGCCCCTTTGATGCTATGTTTTAGATCCTATAGGGATGCTTCATTGTTTGTTGTTGTTTTTGTTGTTGTTGTTTGTTGTTTTTATGAGATAGAGCCTTGCTCTGTTGCCCAGGCTGGAATGCAGTGGCATAATCTTGGCTCACTGCAACCTCCACCTCCCAGGTTCAAGCAATTCTCTTGCCTCAGCCTTCTGAGTCACTGAGACTACAGGCACATACCACCATGCCCAGCTAAATTTTGTATTTTCAGGAGAGACAGGGTTTCACCACGTTGCTAATGCTGGTCTCAAACACCTAACCTCAAGTGATCCACTTGCCTCAGCCTCCCAAAGTGCTGGGATTACAGGTGTGAGCCACTGTGCCTGGCTGCTGCTTCATTGTTTTTTATTCTTTTTTTCTTTTATCTCTTCTGGATGTATATTTTCAAATAGCTTATCTCCAAGCTCACTAATTCTTTCTTAGGCTTGATCAATTCTGCTATTAAGAGACTCTGATGTATTCTTCAGCATGTCAACTGCATTTTTCACCCCTAGAATTTCTGCTTGATTCTTTTTAATTATTTCAATCTCTTTGTTAAATTTATCTGATAGAATTCTAAATTCCTTTTCTGTATTATCGTGAATTTCTTTGAATTTCCTCAAAACAACCATTTTGAATTCTCTGTTTGAAAGGTCACGTATCTTTACTTCTCCAGGCCTGGACTCTGGTCCCTTACATAGTTCATTTGGTGAGGTCATGTTTTCCTGGATGATGTTGATGTTTATATATGTTCTTTGATGTCTGGGCATTGAAGAGTTAGGTGTTTATTGTCAACTTCAGTCTGTTCTTCTTGGGAAGGCTTTCTAGGTATTTGAAAGGACTTAAGCCCTACGCCCAATAACACTGTGGGTTTTGCAGACTTCTGGAGGTATTGTTTTGGTGGTCTTGAATAATTTCCAGATGAATTCTCTGTATTACCAGGCACTCTTGCTCTTTTTCCTTACTTTCTCCCAAACACACAGAGTCTGTCTATGCTGAGCCACCTGGAACTTGGGGTATGGTGATGCAAGCATCTCTGTGGCCACCACCAATGGAATGGCATTGAGTCAGACCTGAATCTAGCACAGCACTGGGCTTTTCCCAGTGTCCTTCCCTTCAGTGTAGCAAGTTTCTCCAGGCCCAAAGTGTGTCCAGAGATTCTGTCTGGGAACCAGAAACTAGAGTCAAAAACCTTAGCAATTTACCTGATGTTCTATTCTACTGTAGGTAAGCTAGCACTCAAACCACAATACAAAATCCTTCCCACTTTCCTTTCCCTTTACACAGGCAGAGGAACCTCTCCCTGTTGCGACCATAATCACTGGTCCACAGGTGCTTCTACCTGGCCATCACCAGTGTTCACTTAAAGCCCAAGGGCCCTTCTGTTAGCTTGTGGTAAATGTTGCCAGGCCTAGAACTCACCCTTCAGAGTAGTGGGCTCCCCTCTATCCCAGGGTGGTTCCACAAATGCAATCTAAGAGCCTAAGCTTGGACCTGGGGACCCTAAGAACCTGCTTGTTGCTTTACTGCACTGTGACTGAGCTAGTACCTAGGGTGCAAAAGAAAGTCCCCTTTACTTTTCCCTCTCCTATTCTTGAACAGGAGGAGTATTTCACCATAGCCACCACAGCTGAGAATGTGCTGGCTGTCCCCTGAAGCCAGCACATCTCAGAGCCCAAGGCCCACATGTAGTTCCTGGGTGTTGCTGGTAGTTATTGAGAGACCAAGGACCCCCTCTTAAGTCAGCAGGTAATTAATTCTGCCATGACTGGATCCTTCTCTTCAAGGCAGCAGGTTCCCTTTTCTCAAAGAGTGTGTCTAGAAATCTGGGAGACAGGGCCTGGAATGAGGGCCTCATGACTCTGCTCGATCATTTGTCATACTGTGGCTGAGCTAGTATCCAAGAGGCAAGACAAAGTACTCTTTACTCTTTGCTCTCCTCTCTTGAAGCAAAAGGAAGGAGTTACTTTTTTGTGACTATTAACTGCACTGCCTGGGATTGAAGAAGGGATGGCATAAGCGCTCCTTAGCTGTGCCAGCTGCTGTCTCCTTAGGTCATGTGCTGCCCTAATTCACTGGCTCTAAGCCCAGACTAGCGCTAGGAGTTGCATAGGAACTGCAGTTTTCATGTCCTAGACCACCTTTTGAATTTATTTAGGACCCCAGAACACTTCAGCTTATGATGGTGAGGCTTGCCAAGAAACTCAAATTCTGACTGCTGGAATAGGCGATTCCTCCGGCTAGAGCTGGTCCAAGTGCTCCCTCTGTGCATGAGTGCTGGCTCAGACCAGCACAGCTTTATTCTCTGCTGTGACAAGGCAGCACTGAGATCAATGTAAAGTCCTCCAGTCTCTGTGCTCTCCCTTTCCAAAGTGCACAGATTCTCTCATTGTGCTGCAACACCACTGCTGGGGAATGGGGGAGGGGTGGCATCAATGATTCAAGACTGTTTCCCCTGCCCCCTATCAATGTCTCTTTTCACTACGTGAAGTTAAAAACACATACCGTAATTGCTCACCTGATTTTTTGTTCTTGTGGTGATATTTTTCTATGTGCGGATAGTTGTTAAAATTTGGTCTTCTAGCTGGGAAGGTGGAAGGTGCAGACTTATATTCTGCCATCTTGCTCTGCTCCCTGCTGTCATTTTCAATGGTAAATTGATTCATAACTTTTAATAAAGCATGGAGTAATCCTGTCAAAAACAGTGTCATACTATTTTTCCTAATTGTATATGCACAAATTTTCAGAAAGCTAATTATTCTGTGGACCAATATATTGAACAATTATAGCTATTATTTTCACTTTCTAAAGAAAAAAAAATAAATAGGCACTATCTTAGTCAACTTAGACTGCTCTAACAAAATACTACAGACTGGGTGACTTAAACAGTGGACAATTACTTCTCACAATTCTGGAAGTTGGGAAGTCCAAGATCAATGTGCCAGCAGATTCAGTTCTTGATGAAGGCCCTCTTCCTGGCTTACAGACAGCCACCTTGTTGCTGTGTTCCTACGTGGCAGAACTGGTAGAAATACAGAGAGCTCTGGTCTCTTCCTCCTCTTCTCGTTTTTTATTTATTTATTTATTTATTTATTTATTTATTTATTTATTTTTGTGATGGAGTCTTGCTTTGTCACCCAAGCTGGAGTGCTAGTACCTAGGGTACAAAAGAAAGTCCCCTTTCATGTGGTGCAATCAAGGTAGCCTCAAATTCCTGTGCTCAAGTGATCCTCTTTCCTTAGTCTTCCAAGTAGTTGGGACTACAGATACATACTACAACACTCAGCTAATTTTTAGTTTTTTTTTTTAAGAGATAGGGTCCCACTACATTGACCAGGCTGGTTTTGAACTCCGAACCTCAAGCGATCCTCCCACCTCAGCCTCCCAAAGTGCTGGGATTACAGGCATGAGCCACTGCATCCAGCTCTTCCTCTTCTTATAAGGACACTAATTCTAGTATGGGGGCCCTATGCACTTGACATCATCAAAATCTAATTACATCCCAAAGGCCCTACCTCCAAATGCCATCACAGTGGGGGTTAGAGCCTCAACATGCGAATTTGAGGAGAACACAAACATTCAGTTTGTAATAGTTAGATTGCAGGCTGCAAATCCTGAAGAATCTTTTGAATTTATCCCTAGCTGACCAAAAATAATTCGTCCCCTTAACTTCACCCTGCATTTATTTTAGCAATGTATTAAATTAGAGCACATTGGCAAATGCACTTTAATAACAAACATCTAATTCTTTATTCAACTTTCAGATCTACAAATGAAATAAATTATCTATTTACATGCATCACTAGACCATCTGGTTCCATGTGAGGACCTAACACAGAATCCACTAATTGTCATCTATGTTTATTCATTATTCTTAACTCATTTTCTTAAGATAATGAATATCTAGGACCTTTAGCAATCTTCACCATTAGTCAACAACTTGGTTTCTTTGACTAAATAGAACAGGGCTAAAGATGCCAGCAAAATTTGTAACTAAGAAAATTAATTGTTAGTCAACTCCATTGTGCCATTCCTATTTTGCAGAGAAGGAAAAAGGTGGGCAAAGTATAGATTTTAAAGAGCCTTAAGGAATTAGAACCAGAGGTCACTATTTTGAGAGTTTGTTTTTGCTTAGGCAATTAAGTTCTTTTTTTTCAAAGGCATTCCTGAAATTCTTTCTTCTAGGTTATTTCTCTGCCTTTCTTAGAATACAGTATTACCCTCAACATTTGCAAATACCAGGATTGAGAAGCTCACACATAAGCAACCAATATGCTAATGAGGAGGAAAAAATACCAAAAATATAGAACAACAAATAACTAAAACAATATGTTTTTGATTTGTTTTCAAACTATATGCACAAAAAATAAAAGGAAAAGTCCAATGCATTGCAAAAGCATCATAACTCATCTTTTGGCAAAGACCAAGGTGGAAAATTAGTTTATAGTTCTTTTTTTATTTTTGTTATTTTTTTTGAGACAGAGTCTCACTCTGTCGCCCAGGCTGGAGTGCAGTGGCACAATCTCGGCTCACTGCAAGCTCCACCTCCTGGGCTCGCCGGATTCTCCTGCCTCAGCCTTCCGAGTAACTGGGATTACAGGCGTGTGCTACCACGCCCAGCTAATTTTTTGTATTTTTAGTAGAGATGCGGTTTCACTATGTTTGCCAGACTGGTCTTGAACTCCTGACCTTGTGATCCACTCACCTTGGTCTCCCAAACTGCTGGGATTACAGGCATGAGCCACCACGCCCAGCCAATTCTCTTTCTTTAATAAATATAAGCCAGGCAGTAGTCAAACATACCTCCTACTCAATTTTTTGTTTAAACATCACTTTTCCTAATCCTTTGAGCTGATTTAGTTCTTCCTTCTGGACACACCGTAACACCTTCCACTTCTCTGTATAATTATTTGTAATTATGTGTTTGGTGGTTATACTGTCAATGTCAAGAGGAGCAGTGACCTCTGTTGTGTTCTTAGCAGAAAAAAAAAAGTTCTCATTAAATTATTTGTTAAATATAAGAACAGGATAGACATAATACATCTTCCTGCAGTACCAATTTTACTCACAGATTTGGTGTTTTTAAATTAAAATAAGCACAGTATCATGATTAAAAACACCAAATATCAGAGTAAAATTACAAAATTCATGTGAACTTTCAAGAAAAAATTGAAAACATCTCCCAGGTATCATGCTTAGTTTCCTCTACCATTAATGCTATTTTGGAGAAAAAAGTAATGACACATTGATGTGGTGGGTTTGAGGATGAGGCTCCAAAGATCAGATAATTGAAGCCAACCAAGCTAAGATATTTCATCACGAAAAGAGATGTGATTTCTCCCTTCCGTGGAGAAAACAAGAGCAGCCAAAGTAATGAAGAGGAAAGTGTGCCCTGGACAAGATTTTTGTTTGTTTGTTTTGTTTGTTTTTTAGTTTTTTGAGACAGAGTCTCACACTGTCTCGCCAAGACTGGAGTGCAGTGGCTCTAACTTGGCTCACTGCAGCCTCTGCAGTGGCGCGATCTCTGCTTGCTGCAGCCTCCACCTCCCAGGTTCAAGCAATTCTCCTGCCTCAGCCTCCCAAGTAGCTGGGACTACAGGCACATACCACCACACCTGACTAACTTTTGTATTTTTAGTAGAGACAGGGTTTTGCCATGTTGGCCAGGCTGGTCTCAAACTCCTGACCTCAGTTGATCCACCCACTTCAGCCTCCCAAAATGCTGGGATTATGGGCATGACCCACCATGCCCAGCCTGGACAAGTTATTTTAATGCCTCAATTTTTCTAACTATAAAATGAAGGCCTTCAGTTGGATGTTTTCCAATGGCCCCCGAATCTCTGAAATTCTGTTGTGCATGAATTCTTGGGTTTTTTTGGTCTACCATCATTCTCACATCCACCAAATGCAAAAAGTAAGGAAGCAAACAATCATGGTATTTTTTCTTCCTTTCTTAAGCTTCTAAGTGTAACATTTATCTTTTGAGTAACAACTGCAAATGCTATGCCATTGTTTCTTTCTCTTTTTATGAACTTATAGACCCATTCATAAGTCTGAAGGATAAGGAAAAGTACAATCAATATCAAATCACAGAAGTATATTTTTATGGATTAGCCACTCAGCTGTTATCAGCTGAGATGCTGTCAGGTATTTCATCATCACAACCAGAAGTAATGGAAAGTATTTTATGGAAAATATTTTAAACGCTAAGTTTAAAGAGGGGAAGCCTATTTTATAACATCCTTTTTTGCTATTTCATCCTTTCACCCTCTTTTTCCTTCTCTGGGCTTGACATTTTAGCTTTATATAAAAAAGTTTTGCAAGACTATGTATAGTAACTATTAATTCTATAACGTTAATACAATCCCTCAGGGGTTATTACATGAAACAATTGCTGTGCCTCTGTACCAAGTAAAGATTTTCTAAGTACAAATAAAAGAGAAACAGTCAATGTCAGTGTGGTGCCAAACACTGATAAAAAACAAGTGGGCCAGACGAGGTGGCTCACACATGTAATCCCAGCACTTTGGGAGGCCGAGGTGGGCGAATCACGAGGTCAAGAGATTGAGACCGTCCTGGACAACATGGCGAAACCCCATCTCTACTAAAAATACAAAAATAAGCCAGGCGTGGTGGTGCTCACCTGTAGTCCCAGCTACTTAGGAGGCTGAGGCAGGAGAATCGTTTGAACCCGGGAGGCGGAGTTTGCAGTGAGCTGAAATCACGCCACTACACTCTAGCCTGGCAACAGAGCAAGACTCCACCTCAAAAAAAAAATTAATTAAAATAAAATAAACAAGTGATTGATATGCAAGCAAAGGAAACTAATATAAAACCATTATACTTTTCCCAGTCTGTGTGTATTGCCTAGTGTTTGCTTAATTCAATAAATCTCTACCAAAAAAAAAAAAAAAATCCTGGTTTTTTTCTGTTATATTGTCTTGTAACCAAATACATCCAATGCATATCTGCTTCAAATGTGATTTTAAGGTATCAGTGCTGTTTATGTGTGCTCTTTATTAATGATAATTAAAATGCATGCCAAGCACTTCTGTGGCATACCATGTATGCAACCTAAGAGCTGGCAAAATAAGAAATCAAAATCAGAGCTCCTAAATTCAAAAGTCAGACAATTTGAAGTGTTTTTAAGTCTATTCAAAATGGGAACTCTAGTACACTGCTGGTGGGAGTATAAAATGCTACAATCACTTTGGAGAGCAATTTGGCAATTATCTAGTAAAGTTGAAAATGCAAACGCCTCCAACCCAGCAATTTCACTGCTAGATATATAGCCTAGAAACCACATGTGTACATGTACACAAGAAGTCTTTTGTAATAGGAACAAAAGTCGGGAGTGCTGGACAGCACTAAAAGTCCTTGATAAATGGTTGGATAAATTCTGATGTGGTTATAAACTCGAATACTACATAGCAGTTAACATAAATAGGTATACATATATGTATTAAGTTGGATAAATACCACATTTAGTTAAAAATTGCAAATAGCGGTCCTGGTTCTTGTGTAAGAATTCTGACTGCACAGCCCTGCACTTCGGCTGTGGGTGATGAAAAGGGTTGGGATCAGTCAGGGAGAGCTAGGGTGGGAGCAGTCTTTAAAGCTGTCTTCAGAGGCCTTTCCTACAGGGTCTGAGAAGTCCACCGCAGTCATTTCTTCCCTTCTGTCAGATATAATTCCTCGGTTTAGTCTTCCCACCTCTATACAGTCTGATAACGGACCAGCCTTTATTAGTCAAATCAGCCAAGCAGTTTTTCAGGCTCTTAGTATTCAGTGAAACCTTTATATCCCTTACAGTCCTCAGTCTTCAGGAAAAGTAAAACGGACTAAAAGTCTTTTAAAAACACACCTCACCAAGCTCAGCCACCAACTTAAAAAGGACTGGACAATTCTTTTACCACTTTCTCTTCTCAGAATTCAGGCCTGTCCTTGGAATGCTACAAGGTACAGCCCATTTGACCTCCTGTATGGATGTTCCTTTTTATTAGGCCCCAGTCTCATCCCAGACACCAGACCAACTTAGACTGTGCCCCAAAAAACTTGTCATCCCTACTATTTTCTGTCTAGTCATACTCTTATTCACCATTCTCAACTACTCATAAATGCCCTGCTCTTGTTTACACTGCCAGTTTACACTGTTTCTCCAAGCCATCACAGCTGATATCTCCTGGTGCTATCAATTCATACAAAACCGTATCCAGGCCATCACCAATAATTCTACACGACAAATGTTTCTTCTAACAACCCCACAATATCACCCTTTACCACAAAATCTTCCTTCAGCTTAATCTCTCCCATTCTAGGTTCCCACGCCGCCCCTAATCCCACTTGAAGCAGCCCTGAGAAACATCGCCCATTATCGCTCGGTACCACCCCCCAAAAATTTTCACAGTCCCAACACTTTGCCATTATTTTGTTTTATTTTTCTTATTAATATAAGAAGACAGGAATGTCAGGCCTCTGAGCCCAAGCTAAGCCATCATATCCCCTGTGACCTGCACGTACACATCCAGATGGCCAGTTCCTGCCTTAACTGATGACATTCCACCACAAAAGAAGTGAAAATGGCCTGTTCTTGTCTTAACTGATGACATTGTCTTGTGAAATTCCTTCTCCTGGCTCATCCTGGCTCAAAAGCTCCCCTACTAAGCACCTTGTGACCCCCACACCTGCCCGCCAGAGAACAACCCCCCTTTGAGTGTAATTTTCCTTTACCTACCCAAATCTTATAAAACGGCCCCACCCCTATCTCCCTTCGCTGATTGTCTTTTGGGACTCAGCCCGCCTGCACCCAGGTGAAATAAACAGCCTTGTTGCTCAAAAAAAAACAACAAAAAAAAAAACAAAAAAAACGCAAATAACAGAATGCAAAATATAAAATAGACCATTTTTATAAAATTTCAAGTCACAAATAATGCCATAACATTTTGTGTCTGCCTAACTAGTGAAATATGAAATTGTGAATTGGAGGATATTCAGCAAGTTCCAAAGAGATGCTGACTGGAGAGGGAGAGAAAGAGAAAGGGATGTGCCACCTGGGAAGGATACAAAAATACTGCAGCTTTCTTTGTAATGTTTGATTTTGTCTTTATTGAACACAATTTTAGAGGCATATATGGCAAAATGTTAATTAATTCTAGGATGAGGACACAGGAATGTTTTCATACTATGTACTTTTCTGTGGTAATTGTTTTTCCAAATAAAATAACAAAACTTCAGTCCCTTTTTGTTACTCAGTGCACTGCAATACTGTATCAGTTGAATTTAAGGAATCATGACTCTAAATTGTTAAATACACTGCATTTTATTGATTTACAGTGTTTATACTGGATGACTAAACTAGGGCTTTGGAACACGTTCCATGGAATTTCAGTCTAATTAGGTCTCATTTATATGCTTGGTAAATGTAGACAAAGTAGAATTTTAAACATTTGTTTATTCAAGGTACACAAACCAGAAAATGTTTTCTTTGGTTTCCTAATATTATCCTGTGCCAACATGAGTATTATCATCAGTTTACAGGATTTTTCCCACTGAGAAATTCAGGGTTAATGTAGCTACATAAATGTCACCTGAATCCTATTTTGGGAGAATTTATATATCCATACAAAGTGTGGAAACGAGAGAATTTTAGTGCAGAGCGTCTCATTTAAGAATAAACAATATGAAAATCACTTTTCATTCTATGGAGTTGTAGCTTTTTCTCTCTCATATTTCCTGCACGTGTGAATCATCTTGTCTGAGCCCTAGAGCTGACATGGACAGTTACCTAGGTCTCAGTAAGAAACTGAAAGAGAACACAGGCAAGGGAGAAAGGAGGAAATAAGGTTTGGCCTAAGAAAGACTTGGGTTTAAATTCTGGCTCTGTCATTTGCTCATTGTGTGACTTTAAGCAGACTACTGAAGTCCAGCTGTAAATCAGAGATAATTAGAGTGATGCATCATGGATTGGATGAGGATTAAAGGAGATCCAGCATGTACGTGCATTTCAGAGCAAAACCGAGACATGGTACACTCAGGAGTGGTGGCCATTGTATTTATTGCTGTTGTTGCTGTCACCATTATAATCTAAAGAGCCTAAATCCTTATTTCCTTTTAGGAAGCGCAAAGCTAAGTCCACCTAGAATCGAATTCAGCAGGTTGTTTGTGCTTCTTTGATATGCTGCTGCCCTAGTAAGGGATAAAGAACGAGGACAATTTGGAGTCTTTTTAGAGAATATTAAGGATGAATCTCACCAAGGTTTGATTTATTTTTCTTTTTCTTTTTTGTTTAGTTTTATTAGTTTTTCTTTTACTTTTTTTGAAAGCTTTTTTAAAAGAGGAGATGGGAAGCTATTTCTTAAGAAGACAAAGACATCCTTGTCGCCATCCAATTCCAATTTCAGTTCCCTTTCTACTCACAGTTTCATCCTCCTGGTTCTCATTTTCTCCTTCTAATAAATGCACCCCATATTTCATTGCAAAGATCATTTCTTTCATCCACACTCAAGGTTGAAAATCAATCTGATAGAATACTTCCTTCTTAGCTGTTTGCTGATAATGACTTAAACCCATTCACTTTCCCAGAATAAGAACAATAAAGGTAGTATTTTAATAGTGAAAGTTTTCAAAAACTTTTTTACTAGTGAAAGGTTTCAAAAAGTCTTTAAGAGTTGCTAATCCTAGAATTTCAGTATTGTGACAGGATGGCAAAATAGCCACTTTTGTGCCAAAAGCCTTAATTACACAGCATTCAAGTATGCCATCTAAGTGTCAGACTCTTCTGTTCTACTTTCAGATTGGCCTTGATTCTTGTTTCAACCCAGGATGACATGTGAGCCATCATGTTCCCTTCTCAAGCCCACAGGGGACCTCACTAATTGAGCACGGTACTCCTTCTGGCAGGACCTGGTTGTGACTCACAATTCTTCCTGACATAGCACTCCAAGTAGTAACCATCAATCTTAGCCAATAAGGAAATTGAAACCTATTGGCCCTCAGTAGCTTAAAATGTATTTGTTGATTTTCCAGTTGTAGAAAAGAAAGGTGAAAAGTGACTCATTTAAAGAAGAATTAGAAAACAATAGAAAGGAAATCATGGGCTCTGCTTTAGTTTTATTTACGTATTTATTTATTTACTGAGATAGGGTCTCACTCTGTCACTCAGGCTGGAGTGCAGTGGCATGATCATAGCTCACTGAGGCTCAACCTCCTGGGCTCAAGCGATTCTTCCACCTCAGCCTCCTGAGTAGCTAGATCCACAGGCACACACCACAACATCCAGCTAATTTTTGTAATTTGTGTAGAGACAGGGTTTCGCCGTGTTGCTCAGGCTGGTGTTGAACCTGAGCTAAAGCAATTCGCCTACCTCAGCCTCCCTAAGTGGTAGGATTACAGGCTGCTTTAATTTTAACTAGCAACCCATATATTCAGGACTATAGAAGGAAATAAAATATAGTCATATACAAGTAATATTTTTTAAACGTTGGAATGAGTATTTAATAATTGTGTGAAAGAATAATTTTCTTTATTTTTTAAATGACAGAAAATTACAAAGCCATTGTTCTTCCCGATAAGTTCCTATTATGTTTTAGATTTATTTTAAGCTAGAGATAGAAAACTGTTCCTACCATGATGTCATGTTGTATTTATTTCTGGTCTCATCAATTGAGTCAATCAAGAGACACTCTTATGACACTTTCTTGCACAGAATGAACACAGTGAAGTAGGTTTAGAGCCCAGCCAGGCAGATTTCGAATTGGTTGAATGATGTAAACTTTCATGATGGATTAAATGGAGAAGGTGAGAACCAAAAAAGGAGTCCAAGATGATCTTGAAGTTTTGAGTCTTGATGTCTGGGAAAACAAGGGATCTTCATAGACACAGAAAGTCAGTAGGAGAAAATAGCTGTTCTGGGAGACAGAAAAAAAGTTCAGATTTAGATTTTTTTGAGGTTTAAATTTAGAGTTCGAGGGACTTCATAATGGAGAACATCTCGCATGTATTTGGCATTATAGGCCTGGCCTTTGAAAGCCTGGGGTTAAAGATTTTGAAATCTTGTCCTCGAGGGCTGGTAGAAAGACATGTTGTCCAATTTCAACCCCATTTCTCATCTGAAAGATATTTGAAGGATGCCAGAAATTGAGAAAAGGCAGAGCTGATTCTACAGTGAGTCACTGGGATTCTGAAGAAATATGAGTGGCAGCTCCAGAATTTCTATATGGGGAGGAGGAGGCAGTTTACAAGTGGAAGTCTGGTTGTAAGAGGTAATAAGCTTGTATATATGGCAGCTTACAACAGATTGAAAAAATAGATGTTTATTTTCAGAATACAGAAGGGAAATTGTAGAGATTAGGAGAGAGTGCCTAAGAAGCTACTAATGTCTTATGCATTGATTAGGTAGAAAAGATTAGGTAGAACTTTCAAACAGTTTGAACTCTCCAGGCTCCACTAGAATGATAAGCCATTTCTCTATAAAAACACACAAAATCAGTAAGTTACAGAATAAAAGTGATCATAGCATAATTTGATGTTAGATAATCTGTAAAATACATAATAAAGGCAGTTCAAGCAGTTCAAAATTTATTTGAATTTTTCAGTTATGTTGACACTACTCCTAGTTGAGAAATAAAGTTGTGTTTATTTTAGTGAAAAGGTGACATACCTTGACCAGTGTTCCTTGGAGACTCCACTCTTTACCAAGGACATTTAGCAAACATGGCAATAAAAACACATTTAGATCTGTGAGATTCAGTCAAAGCCCAGAAAAACTGTTCTAACCTGAACCACATGATTGCAGCACAATGCATGTCATTGACTTTCTCAGGCTATCCAGGATTTGAATATTGAGGAGGTAGTGAATATTGAATATTGTCCAGTGGTGACTCATACTGGGTAAGACTATACAGACTTTCTCTTTAACATGTTAGGTACCGGCTACAATAGTGACTTTCCACTGACTCTGACCTATGGTAGAAGTAGATTTCACATTGTGATCCAGAGCACGTCCTGCAACCGAGGTTTTATGAACCAATTCTTAACTTCACCATATATGCTACACTTTCATATTTTCTATTTTTAATTTTGTTATGACGCTCTGATTTCATGACCCACAAGTAAATCATGACTCAAAGTTTGGAAAACATTAAGCGGCATGGTAGCACTTTCCTATTTAAGGTCTTTTTCATTATCCTTTTTTGTTAATGTCTTATATACTCAGCACTAACAGCCAACTCTGGTTCATAGTCTCAGCATGTAAGAAGCTATATTATCTTCACAACTATAATAATTCATCATACAAGTACTAAGTGGATATTAATTTGACAATAGTGGTCTTAGATTTATTTGCATTTAAAAAAATTTAAAGTGATATCCTTACTACAATGGAGTTAGGACCAAAGACTGGAAAACAGAGAAACCTGATGATATAGTGATTGCTAAAATATTCATAAAGAAATGTGAAATAGTCAGCAAAGAATATTGTGTATCTTCAATGCAAAATTGCGCATTGTTTAGCATATACCCTTCCAGGTTATCTGATGCTAGCTTTTTATTAATTTTGAGCTATTTTATAAATCTGTAAGTTGTAAATAACTGGTAGCAATGAAAATAATTCTTGTCTATACACATGAATTCTATCCAGTGGTGGGATAATCCTCCTTTTTCATTCCTGCCTCTCCCCAAAGCCAGTTGTGTGAGTGAAAATTTGTAAATTCATTCTTATACTCCTGATCTCTAGGTATATCTGCCCTTTGGATTCTACTTTGAACTGATTACATCATTTTATTGGTTCCTTCATTAATAAAGCATTAAATAAAATCTTTAGCACCATTTCACATCCTCCGAAATTCATTTTACCCTTTTTTTTTTTTAGAAAATTCACCTTAATATATTCAAAAGAGTTTTACCAGAAATGGAAAATTCTGCCCCATTAATTCAAGAAAACAAGTTTAGCCGGGCGCGGTGGCTCATGCCTGTAATCCCACTTTGAGGGGGCAAGGCAGGTGGATCACAAGGTCAGGAGATCGAGACCATCCTGGCTAACACAGTGACACCCCGTTTCTACTAAAAAAAAAAAAATTAGCTGGATGTGGTGGCACGCGTCTGTAGTCCCAGTTACTCGGGAGGCTGACGCAGAAGAATTGCTTGAACTCAGGAGGCAGAGGTTGCAGTGAGCTGAGATCGTGCCACCCCAGTCCAGCCTGGGCAGCAGAGTGAGATTCCATCTCAAAAACAAGAAAAAAAAGAAAACGAGTTTAATTCTTTCTCTGTTTGGTTCTTGTTTCTTTGTTTTCCAATTTATGTTTCTGCAGTTGTGGCCTTCATTGTCCAAATATATTGATGGTTGTAGTGATGCAACAGAAAATATAAATTTTTATATTTCTGTAAAGTTTTTAATTTCCATAAAGTCCAATTTATCTATTTTTTTCATTTGTTGCTTGCACTTTTGGTATTGTTTTAGGAAAGATTTGCATAATAGAAGGTCATGAAGATTTATTCCTGTAGTTTCTTCTAAAAGTTGTACAGTTTTCATTGTTATATTTAGGTCTATGATCCATTTTGAGTTAATTTTGCACGTGATGTGAAGGAGGGGTCCAGCTTCATCCTTTTACATGTAGACATCCAATTGTCTCAGCACTACTTTTTGAAAAAACTAATTTTCTGCCTCCACCCCTGGCCTGCCCGCAACCCCTCCATCACCTCCATTAAGCTGTCTTGGTCTCCTTTGTTGAAAATCAACTGACCACAAATGTATGAGTTCATTTTTAGACTTTCCATTTTATTCCACTGATTTATATCTCTATTTTTATGCCAGTACCATACAATCTTATTTATTGTAGTTTTGTAATACATTTTGAAATCAGAAAGTACGAGTCCTTCAAACCTTCAAACAGTTATTTTTCAAGACTGTTTTGGCTATTCTAGATCCCTAACATTTCCATATACATCTTTATGGTTTGTCATTACAACCCAGAGGGGTGGAGAAATAAGTTTCAATTTTATCCTTACATTATTCACAAAAATATACATGTGTGTTTGTATATACAAATATACACACACAAAAGATAAGTGGACATCTTGTTTTTCTCTACTTGGCATGCATTCTCCCAGATTCTAATAATAGAATTATATTGGTAAAAGCTCTCTGATGCCACACCCTCATACCCTGCCCTGATTTCATGTATGTGACCCAGTCCTGGAAAATAAGTACAATTTAACTATTTGGTTAGTGATTGGTTTAAAAATGGACTCAGCCAAGCCAAGTTAGTTACTCCGTTTTGGGGACTTTATTAGAGCTGTCGGGAAGACGTTTTCTTTCTATGTAACATTGCCTAGATGTAAAAAAGAAGCCTGCACCTGCTGCAACCATTCTTGCAACCAAGAGGGAAGAACCTGGCTATGGATGAAACCAACACACAAGCAAACAGAGCCCGGAGTTTAAGGGCCTGAAAATGAGCCCTAAGTACATCGTTTGAGTCCTGGGTTTTGTTATACCTGAAGCATGTCCAGTGTGAATGAGTATCTATCCTTTATAATCAAAAGTGTCCTGATTAAGAAAAACAAGAGGATTAAAAAAATCAGTATGTATATTTGAGTCATGGAACTATAGATAATTTTTATATTTTCTTTCTTAAAATAAGGTAGATACATTACCTTTATAATCAGAGGAATAAAATAAAAAATGTAACATTCTTCTGATGCTCTTCAAAAAGTTGGATGTCTCAGTCAATCCTCTTTGGAGATATTAGTCAAGCTACCACCCAAATACTGGATTTATAAAATGTTGAAGAATCTAATTTTATGGTTTGATTATGCATATTTTTTCTCCTTAGTTCTACTTACTAAAATCAGCAAATACTGGGGCTTTTGTGATCCCCTAGCATACATTTTCCAGAGGTCATTTTCCTGTGTTGTGGAAAAATGTGAATAAAAGCACTAAGTGGAATTATTGTCTCCAGGACACAGAAATTTGGGTTAAATATCTTAGTCAGATTTGTTCCTGGGAATATACAGGGACAGCATCATGCAATAACTTCTGGTTTCCCCCACTGGAGGATCCTAGGGTGGAGGAAAGTTGGAAGAGAAAGAAAAGAGCCAGTGTTCACATAGTCCTTCTTGTGTGCTTGAGTCAAATACATCTTTAAATTTTTAACTTTGTATTTTGAGATAATTATAGCTTTACATATAGTTGTAAGAAATAATACATAGAGGTATGTATACCCTTATGTCGTCTCACTCAGTAGTAACATCTTGCATAATTATACAATATCACAACCAAATACTGACATCCATCCACCTTAATTTGGTATCTCCAGTTTTACATGCACTTGTGTGTGTGTATTTAGTTCTGTGCAATTTTATCACATGTGTGGATTCTTGTGACCACCACCACAATCAAAATACAGAACAATTCCATCACCACAAAAATCCCTTTTATAAGCACATGCACCTACCACCATCCTCCAAGCCCTGGCAGCAGCTGATCTGTGGTACCATCTCTATAATTTTGTTATTTGAAGGATATTTTTAGTATACATTTCTCATATTCTAGAAATAACTAGAATAATTCAATGTGAAGTTTAGGAAGACTCTTACAGCTCTGTAGTTCACCCTCCCTTTCTTTACTTGAAGGAATCATTTGACCACCATTTATTCAGCCTTTTTATTAAGCAAGGGAGGTGGCAGAGTTCACAGGAGACTAGAGCATAGTAAGTCATATCGTAGCTCTGCTATGTTCTAACTGTGCAATTGCTAAACCTCAGCTACCTCATATGTAAAATGAGATTAATAATCATAATGATCTCATAAAGTGGTTTAAAGTTTAAATGAAATGATGCATGGCTAACGTGCATCCAGTTACTTGAAACAAAGAACCTACTACCACACCGCCTCATTCAGTTTATCTCACAACTGTACAATCAGAGCTTTTAGAAAGTTTTTCCTCCTTGAGAGTTGGAATTCTCCTCTTCCAGATTCTGCTCATTGGCCCTAATTTTACTTTATAAAGTCTTACAGAATTTATTGGATCCCTGTTCCACATGACAGCATTGTAGCTCATCGAAGCTGAATCTTATGCTTGTCTCTTATCCATGCTCCACTTTCTTTAACTGATCCCCATATAATTCTGTGACTATAGAACTGAGTCTATCTGATTCACCACTGTCTTCCTCTCCTTGGACAGTGCCTTACTTACAGCCCCTGCTCAAAAATATTTTAATGGTTGACATGCTTTAGCATTCTTTTATTATCATGGTTGTCCAGTTCTAAGCATACTCCATTTGTCCAGTTTACCTTTTATTAAATGATAGTATCCCATATGACATTTATTAATCTCCATATACAAAAACAAAGGTCACACCAAAACTGTGTCACCTCTGAGCTCCAACAACAACAAAGATTGCATAGTGTTCTTTCGAATATGAGAATAATAAACAGACTTATATACACACTTCTAGAACCAAAGTTATTCAATAATAGAGGAAATTCTCTATTTCTGGATAGGTTTCTAAGCATGCATATTGAGCCTTGGCTAGCTTGTTTTGGCTGGCTGGTTAGCTCTAAACCACTACACCTTTCCACAGGAGCAGTCACCATAGCATCAATTGTTTCTTCTATATTGGTTAGAATTAAATCCAAAGGAACAGCACCCCTCCTTGCTTTCTCTACTTCTTGAGAAAAGAAATTGTCACAAACCAAGGACAGGGCTGTCAGATGTTCTACTTCCAGATAAGTAAGACTCCCAGCATAAACTTGAAAAATTGATTCTATTCCTTTTTCTGCATCTCCACTACTGTTTCCCTATTGCAGGCCACCATCATCTTACCTCAAATATTGGCAACACATTCTTAGCTGGTCTCTAGGGCTCCATTTTTGCCACACACCTATCCTATTCTCCACATTGCAGCCAGTGTGATCTTGCAGAAGCAAAAATCTTGTGCTGTTTGTTTTTTTCCCCTTGTGGATATAGCCTGATCCCTCAGCATCCCCATTACCCTATATTTACTACGTTCTGTCCATTTCAAACATTTTTAATGCCTTAATGAATTTGTGTTTTTTATTGCTCCCTGACTTTTGAGAATGTGTCCTCTACCAGAAATACTTTTCACCCAAATCTGACTTGTCCCTCAGTTCAGACATTCCTGGCTCCCGAAGGTCTTCCTTTCCTGGATCCAGAAGAATCCCAAATCCAGGCAAGATGTGGCCTCTCAAGGCGTCTGGAACTCCCTGCTTTACAACATTCACCACGCTGCATTGTCATCACTTGTCTCCTCACTGTAGGCTGGGGTAGGGTGGATGGGAAGAAATAACTTTATTTGTCCTGCTTTTCTTTGCAGGCTCAGAGAACAGCACAGAATGGGGTTTATAAGAAGAGCTTCATCTCTGAAAATGAAAGGAATAAGTTGTGAAAAATTATGATTGCCATTTTTATATGCAATGAGGTGTATGTATGGGGAAAAGCAGTTTGATGTAATCCTGTAATAGTTTTAAAGGACATGTTCATGATATAAATATTTTTCATGAGCATGCATTCTGCTTCAAATGTTAGTTTCCAAACTAGTTTTAAGAATCCTTTCTGTCATACAAACATTTTGAATACAGTGCAAACAATTCTATATGCCTTGTGGGCTTTCCTCATACGGGGTAAGAGTTATGCATTATCTGTACTCTTTCCACTCCAATTACAGGCTTTCTGTGGGAGGCAGCTGGATGTTTGAACTCTCTCTTATATCATGAAGATCCAAGGAGTTCTGAGTTTGTGATTACCAAGAGGAATTGTGCCTTGAAACATACATCCTTCCCGAATGGAATTGGAACAGTAAATGTTTCATTTATTTTGTAGTAAAATGATATTTTTCTAACAAGATGCAGTTGCCATCCAACTCATTCTAGGTCTCTATTTATATTTTCCTTGAACAGAAGCTTTCGTTTTTTATTTTGATTACTTTTCGTTGATGTTGTGCCAGTACCACAAGATAAAATTAGAAACTTTTTTAAAAGTCTCATTTCAGCTTACATTGTAGCAAAATTCCATGCCCTCTTAAAAATGAGTTGAAATGCCTCATCCCCTTATTGGTTGCCTTATTTTGTCCTGAATAAAGAAACTCTTGTAGCACCTTCAATAAAAAGAAGTCCCAGCAATCCTTATTTCTGTTTTATTCTGGCAGTTAATGGAGCAAACGATAGAAAATTTACAGACATACACACACAAGGATATTTACTGCAGCATTGCGAGAAATAGCAAACAACTGAAAACCATTAAAAAAGTAATAGATATATTACAGAACATCTATATTATGAAACATATGTAGTCACTAAAAACAAGTTAGATTAACATCTACAAACTATGACTTGTTGTTGAGTGAAAAAATAAAGCTGCAGAATTATGTGTATAATACAATTCTTTCTGAGAGCAGTATGGCAAGTCGGTGAATATCCTATGCATCTATGTAGACACACAGGTGATATAGATAGATGATAGATAGATGATAGATAGATAGATAGATAGATAGATAGATAGATAGATAGATAGATAACTGTTAACATTAGTTGTTGGAGAAGGTAGAGCTGGAAAAGGCATTTCTTTATATATCTGGACTATTTCCTTTCTTATAAACAATATGATTTCTGTTTGAAACGAAAAAATTTAATGAAAAATTTTAATGGAAAATAAATGATCAAAGGCCAGGCGCAGTGGCTCACACCTGTAATCCCAGCACTTTGGGAGGCCGAGGCAGGTGGATCACGAGGTCAGGAGTTGCAAGACCAGCCTGGCCAATATGGTGAAACCCCGTCTCTACTAAAAATACAAAAAAATAGCCAGGCGTGGTGGCAGGTGCCTGTAATCTCAGCTACTTGGGAGGCTGAGGCAGGTCAATCACTTGAACCCAGGAGGCGGAGGTTGCAGTGAGCCAAGATGGCACCACTGCACTCTAGCCTGGGTGAAAGAGTGAGACTCTGTCTCAAAAAATAATAATAATAATTAAAAAAGAAAATACATGATCAAAAAGAAGAGTATTATGAAGGGAAGCCAGGATGAATCAAGACTATCAATCTACTCATTCTGTACTCTCCCAATGTGAGTGGGTGTGCTTGTGATTGATGTCAGCGATATATACCTAAGGCACAGGCATCGAGAGGGTAGGAAAGGCAAAGGGAAAGAAGGCAAGAAGTGAATGAGAATGTTAAAGAACAACCAAAGATTTCTTTAGCCTCGTAGGCTGCTAGTCCCTCAACTAGCTCTTCCAAGTATGCCAGTGATTCATTTAATCAACATGAACTGAGCATGCGTCATGTACAAGGTACTATGGAGTGCTCGGGGATAGGATGGTGAACAAACACACAGTCCTCACTGGGGCTAGAGATGATAGTGCAGAGACAGGGCTCTGAATGGGGTCTGGGCACTGGTACAAATTGTCATGGGAGCAGGGAAGCATACAAGGACAATTTCATTATGGACCAAGGGATAGAAATAGAAAAAGAAATCACTATATTGAGTAAATTACCAAGGCTTTTTCTAATTTAATAGGTTTTCTTCATCTGAAAGATTCATTATCAACCCCCTTTCTAAACAGATAAGACACTTACTATGAATCAGATTGTAGGGAATGAAACTAGAATGACAAGTTTACATAGCCACTGCCCAGTAAGTTCAAGAAACATCCTCGTAAAAAGTATATCTAGAAACCATGATAATACATTGTAAAATATAAAATAAGGACATTAGATGTACTGGTAACATTTTCTTTCACTACTTAGAGAGTAAGTACATGAGTGCCTCTTTTTTTTTTCAACTATGCATATACATTTCAAACACTTTTTGTAACATCATACATTAAAAAAAACAACAGAAAAGTAAATTATCTTTGAGAAAAAGTTAACATTTCCATAATGTGCCAGTTTAATTCGTATATCAATTCTTCTTAATAACACCCGGTAAAGATACACAATTTTTTCATTTTTTCCCACTAAATTATGCTGTTTCTACCTACAGTAATTCATTTAAGTAAGCGAAGCATGACTTTTGATGAAGTCGAGGAGAAAATGTAAACAAAGAGCAAGCGTTAAGCGTGAAAATGAGTTGATACCTCATGAATCCTCTAGTATTTATCTATTGAGAATATTTTGCTTGGACTTAGATAATGACAAGAAAAATGGTGAGCATACTAACAATGTCAAAACGTTTTGAATATTCAGCATTTGAACAAGTCCTAGCTACTTTTCTTTCCTTTTCGGCCGAAGAAGGGTTGCCAAGGAAAGCTTTCTAGAAGAAGTGACCAACTTCCCCTTGAGAGGTGTCAAATGCTGTCCCCCACAAAACACCAAAACTTCCTGTTGACAAAACTGAGTCTACTACCTGGTGCAGTGAGGTATAACATCCCTCAGTAGAACCTCAGTAGCATCTCAGAGAAGAGGAAAGTTGAGATATGTATTAAGATCCTGACATCTGGTTTAAGATAAGACTTTCAATGCAGGGTGTTTAGCTAGCATTGGGGAAGTATCATAATAGAATAGTTAAAGATTGGCGGAAACAGCAAGGTGAGAATTTTCAGGCAAGAATTTTAGAGTCTTGAGATATAAAACCTTATTTTATGCTTATTTTTTTTTTTTTGAGACCTGTCTCACTGTGTTGCCCAGGCTGAGGTGCAGTGGTACCATCATAGCTTACTGTAACTTCTAACCCCTGACCTCAAGTGATCCTCTTGCCTCAGCCTCCTGAGTAGCTACAACTACCACACATGCATGCCTCCACACCCTGCTAATTTTTTTAATTTTTTGTAGCGATGGGGTCTCACTATTTTGGCCAGACTGGCCTCAAATAGTCTTCCTGCCTTGGCCTCCCAAAGTGCTGGGATTACAGGCATAAGCCAACATGCCCAGCCTGATGCTTTCTATTAAAAAATGTATAGGGCTTTTCGGAAGTTCCTGGAATGAATAATTAAGTTTGTTACAACTGTTCTCTTTCTGAGCAAGAATCTTCTCCAATAGTAAAATTATGTTGATGAAGGTAGTGGAATAGTAAAGTTATGTTAATAATTTTAGACAGTGAACTGCATGTATGGTTTCCATTCTCAGAGAGGAGAAAGTCAGAAACAGCAGGAAAGATGCATCATCATTGCATCCACATGTCTAGACACTTAGTGTCATTTAGCCAGTGCCCAAGTAGACGGGCTCACTAATGCCAGAGGGGGGTCAAAACTGCTCTGTCATTGAGAATCATTAGGGGTTTTGAAATCATACTCTCTTTCTGGGGCTCAATCTGGTCCTCTTTTCAATAAAATTAAAGGGCTATGCTAAGTAATCTTTTGGTGCTTCCATTGTCTGACTGTAGACAGACAGGAGATGGTCGTAGAGCAAGGACTCTAGAGTCAGATGATATAGGTTCACATCCCACCTCTACCACTTAGTACCTGTGTGACCTTGTGGGATGCTTAACTTCTCGATGTTGCAGAGGTTTTCTCTTATTTTAATAATAGGAATAAAATCTACCTTGTTGAAGTATCTAAAAGTACACTACCTCAGAATGATTGCTCAAATATTGGTGGCAGTGGTGGTGGTGGTTGTGGTGGTTACCATCATTAATATCATCATTCTGTGGGCTCAGAGCTTTTGCTCAAATGTGGACCACTTAAAATGTTTTAATTGGGCTCAGAGAGTTTTATCCTACATATCAGTTAATCCAGTATGAGATCCTATGTATTAAGTTCAGATAGAAAAATTGTAAAGCATATAACTGAGAACTCCTTGTGATTAATGTGATTTGGATAAGCACAATGGAATAACATATTAAGGTCACTGATTTAAATTATTAAATGATACAAAACTCATAAAACAATTT
Source organism: Symphalangus syndactylus (assembly GCF_028878055.3). Lineage (NCBI taxonomy): Eukaryota > Metazoa > Chordata > Mammalia > Primates > Hylobatidae > Symphalangus > Symphalangus syndactylus. The sequence goes on from NC_072429.2 coordinate 42,989,165, forward strand.
TGAGAAAAATGTTTTAGAGAAAGATTTATGACTTACATACAGGCATGTAATTGCCAGGGTTGAAAATGTGTTGTTGGTTTTATTAATTGGTCTGGTTTTTCTTTTTTTTCTGTCATGAAAATAGGTTGATTCTGTCTGATCTTAACCAGCCAGATTTGACACTGCAGCATTTGGTCAGTTCACCAAGTTCTTTCCTAATTCTGTGCCTGTCACTTTTCCGGGTCCAGCAGGCAGTTGCAGCCGTGTTTGCCGACTTGCAGTATCCCTGAACCTTTCTCACTGCTCTGGAAGTGGCTGAGAGAGCAGCAGGAGATATGCTGCCCATTGGGTTGGCATCACAAGGAAGCATCATGGCCTCAATTGCTTTCTGAAGACCTGTCTACACAAGGTGGCAGTGGAAAATCAGAATGAGGGTTGAAGCAGAAAAGTGAATCACAGTTTAGGGAGAGTGGGTTATACCCCAAAGTAGCTACATGTTAAGGGATATTTCTACCCATGTAGTGTAGACATACTAATCCTGTGATTTTTTTTTTTTTTTTTTTGAGACAGAGTCTCACTCTGTCGCCCATGCTGGAGTGCAGTGGCGTGATCTCTGTTCACTGCAAGCTCTGCCTCCTGGGTTCATGCCAACCTCCTGCCTCAGCCTCCTGAGCAGCTGGGACCACGGGCACCCGCCACCACCATGCCTGGCTAATTTTTTGTATTTTTAGTAGAGACGGGGTTTCACGTGTTAGCCAGGATGGTCTCGATCTCCTGACCTCATGATCCGCCTGCCTCGGCCTCCCAAAGTGCTGGGATTACAGGCGTGAGCCACCGCACCCGGCCACTAATCCTGTGATTTTATGGCTAGGCACAGAGGCCGGATTTCTGTGCTTGAGTCTATCAATGAACTCTTTTCACCAGTAAGATGAAAATCAGCTGAAATACAAATCAAGTGTTCAAGTTATGATTCTTTGTGTGTGGGACCATACTTTCTTCTCCTAGATATAGTGGAAACAAAAATTGAAGTAATTATGTATATTTTTTTATAAACCATTAGGACAATCGATGTAAAACTTGTCAAGGTAACTTAATTATACTATTATAGAATATTGGCAATTATTTGGTTAAATCTTCCACCCAAAGCAGAAATTATCTCTGTAATAACTACCTCACATTTATTTGGTTGAACATTTATTTCTACTTTTAATAAACTCAACACTTTATGAGCAGCCTCTACCCTTATAAGCCAGTGTCAAAAAGTTCTTCCTTATACTAAGGCAGAATCTGTAGCTATACAATTTCTAGTCTTACACCTATTTCTGCACCTCTGAGCTGCACAAAACACATCTCTTCCCTCTCTAACTTGATTTTCCCTGAAAAATTCAATTCATAGATTATTATTGAATATTTACTTTATGCCAGGATGCAAGAAGCTGGAAGAATAAGATAGAACTAGTCTTTGACCTCTTGGGGTTTGGGGGTTTACTATGTTGTTTTCACCAGCCTCTTCTTCTTCAGGTTTGACATCACTAATTATTTTTATTTCCCCCACATAACATATTTCTTACCCCAGGTCAAACATTTAAAACAAGACACATAAAACTATGCATTTCTCCAGATGTGATTTGCCTAGTGCAAAGTACAGTAGCATGATTAACCAACTTATCTTTGCATCTCTATTGACATTGAAAGTAGGCCTTATGCACAGTTAAGTGCTCAACAAATATTTATGAAAGACTCTGGATACCCCTTTCTCTTGTGGAGGCAATGGTTTCAATTCTTCCATTAACTTCTTATGTTTGGACATAACCGTAAACTACGCATGATTAAAACAAATGCTTGGGGAATAGCGAACCACATATGACTTAGAAGCTATTTTCTTAAAGAAGAAATTATGTCTACCTTGCAAAATTCCTAGAAAATACTTACATTCACATGAGTCTTCTGCCACAGTGAAGGGAGATTTTTAACCTAAATGCTTAAGGTTTTGAGGTAAAATGATTGAAAATATTTCCTGCCTCGGGGTGTGACTTATGATAGATTCATGTCTACTGCCTGTTGACTGCACATAGTTGTACTGGACTAAGGTGATCAGGTAAAAATATTTCAAAAAATTATCACCTCACTTCGATTGGAAGTCTTAGAAAGTGCTATGTTAACATATTCTCTCAATCTTTAGAGTCTAGTCTCCTGGACTACACACATACGCGTGTGCGCACACACACACACACGCACACGGTATTGAAACTAGAATTCTTTCAATGTTGTACTCCCAATGTTTATTTATGTCTCAAAGACTGACCTTCAAAGAGGACAGAGACTTCCAGTGTAAGACAGTTGCAAATACTTGACTGTGACCAGCAACTAAAGGCAAACAAGTGTCAAAAAGGTCTTTGCTATTGTAAGGTGATTCTCTTTTACTGACCTAAACAAAAGGCTCTTCTCAATTCTCTATTTCCCATCCTGGTGCATTAACCATTTATATTTAATTAAGTCTTTCTTATATTTCTCAAACAGTAGTATTTATGCTAGTAAGTCTTAGCTTTTATAAGTTTATGAGCTTTTATTTTCTTTCTATGATGAACATTATTTAGTTTCAATAGTACTTGTAACACCTCTAAAACTCCAAATCATTTTTTTATTTTATTTTCTGCCTTCAGTAATATTGATGTCATCTTGCAATACAGTGTCTATACACTTTTTAATCAGCATGTTAATTCTTCTCTATGAATCATTTACAAAATTGACAGAATCAGAAAGAGCTCACCCACCAGGACCCACTAAAATTCCCTCAGTCCGCTGAATTTATATTATGTTCTTATCCATGGAAATTTGAACTAACTTGAACATTGTATAACCATTATGGCATTTCTCAAAGCCTGTGATCACCAGTAGCTATTAAGATGCTGTCAATTAAGCCGGGATCAGTGGCTCACACCTGTAATCCCAGCACTTTTACAAGCTGGGGCGAGTGGAGTTCAGGTCAGGAGTTCAAGACCACCCTGGTCAGCATGGTGAAACCCCATCTCTACTAAAAATACAAAAAATTATCTGGGCGTAGTGGCATGTACCTGTAATCTCAGCTACTCAGGAGGCTGAGGCAGGAGAATTGCTTGAACCTGGGAGGCAGAGGTGGCAGTGAGCAGAGATCATGCCACTGCACTCCAGCCTGGGCGACAGAGTGAGACTCCGTCTCAGGAAAAAAAAAAAAAATGCTCTCATTTAAATGGGCTAGTGAAATCAAAGTCTACTCATGTAGTGCTTGTAGACATGATCTGTGCTGAAATGATACATTTTCAAAATCCAGAAACAAGTGCTAAGGAAAGATGGGGAACAAAATGGGCCTTCGTATTGGGAGTATGTCTTCTTTGAAGATGAGTTTTTGAGACATAATGAAGCATGGTGAATATGGCATAGAAGGAATTCTACATCCAATAGCACGGTAAAGAGCCTGACAGCAGTAAACCCACACCTGTTAGACATTAACAATTAAAATAATCATTTTTGTCTCCTTGAAGAAAAATAAAAAATGAAAAATGATCATTTATGGAAACAATTTGTCAAAAAGATAAAGTGCCTTTAGTTCTTTTGAGTTATGAAAAAGATGTCAGAAAAAAAGAAACTATTTTTAACATTTCTCTTTAAATTATTGAATGGGTTTTGTTTCCCTCACTCGAAACTTGAATACTATGAACAAAAGTATGCCAAAGAACTTCTATTCTGATTGTGATTCTTTATATACTCCCTGTTCTCTCAAAGCATTGTTTTAAGTTAGTGTTATCTCACCTTTAAAATATCAGTCTCATTTGAAATAATACAATATAGTTCCTGTTGTTTTACCTTTCTTATCCTTACCTCAATTCTCTCTTTAAATTCACTTTCTACTTGCAAGTCCTGATTGTCACAATCCAGCAATAACTCTTAAGTAAAAAGAGGATAGACATAATTTCTGATAAACTTGAATTTAGACAAACATACTCTGTTTTTAAAGCAGCCTGTCCACATGACTAAACCAGGCAGATTTAAACAGAGACAAACTGACATCAATATTGGTGCTGACAGTAATTCAGGGTACCCTTGGTGATATGGTTTGGCTCTATGACCCCATCCAAATCTCATCGTGAATTGTAATCCCCAGGTGTTGAGAGGGACCTGGTGGGAGGTGATTGGATCATGGCGGTGGTTCTCACATGCTGTTCTCATGATAGTGAGTTCTCACGAGATCTGATGTTTAAAGTGGCAGTTTCCCCTGCACTCTCTCCCTCCTGCTTCCATGTAACACGTGTCTTGCTTCCCCTTCGCCTTCAGCCGTGTTTCCTGCAGCCTCCCCAACCATGCAGAACTGTGAGAATATTAAACCGTTTTTCTTTATAGATTACCCAGTCTCGGGCAGTTCTTTACAGCACTGTGAAAATAGACGAGTACACTTGGGCAGGAGGGAATCAAAAAGAAAGAGATTCAGGCTATGTGCACATTTTAACTCATAGCAAGGATTCAACTTCACATGAGTGGCAGGAAGAGCCTCTTCATGGAAGAAAGAAGCAAGTTCAAGTTTCTCATTAGTTCTGAAAATAACTTTAGAAGTCATTCAGGTCATCGCTTTGTTTTGACATTAACAAAACTGAGGCCCAAGGAGGTGAAATTGCTTGTCCCAAGTCCCATATCTGGTTAGAGACAGATTAGGACTAAGACCCAAGTCTCTACTCTCCCAGTTCAACACATTTTCTACTTCACAGTTACCAAATGAGGACAATTATCCTTAACAAATGACATAGGGTGGAGTTTTCTTTTCCTAAGTTCCCCAGAAAACTTCATAAAATTAGCTAGCAAAATAGAAGATCATCTTTATGATATAATATATCAAAGGTATCTGCTGTATCAGCCGCACTCTGGCCCCAAGGACATCCATCCTGTCATCCTGTTGAAAACAATATTTTCTAACATAGCCATCCTTTGGAAGGAGGCCCAAGCAGTGGGTAAATATGTCGCATGCGAACTTCTCCAAGGCAAGGATCAACCTTCTATTTTGTTTTTCCCAGAAGGCCTAGAATCATAACATGCATAAATTATTGATACATATTCCATGCTTTGTTGGCAACACTTTTTAGCATTTTATGCTCCTTTATAATCAGATATTCTAATCCTGAAGTTGGACTGCCACTAAAGATTATGGAAGGAAAATGTTTGGGTTTAAGAAGTGAAGAATGGCCATGCTCATGGATAGAAAGAATCAATGTCATGAAAATAGCTGCACGGTCCAAAGCAATTTACAGATTCAATGCTATTCCTATTAAACTACCAATGACATTCTTCAGAGAACTAGACAAAGCTATTTTAAAATTCATATGGAACAAAAAACAGTACAAATAGCCAAGGCAATTCTAAAGCCAAAAACAAAGCTGGAGGCATCACACTACCCAACTTCAAACTATACCACACTACCCAACTTCAAACTTTTACAGTTGTAAAAACAGCATGGTACTGGTACAAAAGCAAACACATAGACCAATGAAACAGAATACAGAACCCAGAAATAAGGCTGCATACCTACAACTATCTGATCTTCAACAAACCTGACAAAAACAAGCAATGGGGAAGAGCACCCTATTCAGTAAATGGTGCTGGGGTAACTGGCTAGATATATGCAGAAGGTTGAAACTGGACCCCTTCCTTACCCCATATAAAATAATTAACTCAAGATGGATGAAAGATTTAAATGTAAAACCCAAAACTATAAAAACTCTGGAAAGCAACCTAGACAATACCATTCTGGACATAGGAATGGGCAAAAATTTCATGATGAAGTTGCCAAAAGCTAGTGCAAGAAAAGCAAAAATTGACAAATGGGATCTAATTAAACTAAAGAGCTTCTGCACAGCAAGAGAAACTACCAACAGAGTGAACAGACAACCTACAGAATGGGAGAAAATTTTTGCAAACTATGCATCTGACAAAGGTCTAATATTCAGCATCTTAAGGAACTTAAACAAATTTACAAGAACAACAACAACAACAACAACAAAACTCCACTATAAAGTGGGCAAAAGGCATGAACAGACACTTCTATAAAGAAGACATACATGTGGCCAACAAACATATTTTAAAAAAGCTCAACATCACTGATCATTAGAGAAATGCAAACCAAAACAACAATGAGATACCATCTCACACCAGTCACCATGGTTATTATTAAAAATCAAAATATAACAGATGCTGGCGAAGTTGTGGAGAAAAGGGAATACTTATACACTGTTGGTGGGAGTGTAAATTAGTTCAACCCTTGTGGAAGACAGTGTGGCAATTCCTCCAAGACCTAAAAACAGAAATACCAGTTGGCCCAGCAATCCTATTACTGAGTATATACACAAAGAAATATAAACTGTTGTATCTTAATGACATATGCATATGTTCATTGCAACACTATTCAGAATAGTAAAGACATGGAATCAACCTAAATGCCCATCAATGGTAGAGTAGATAAAAAAAATTTGGTACATATACACCATGGAGTACTATGCAGTCATAAAAAAGAATGAGATCATGAGCTTTGCAGGGACATGTGTGGAGCTGAAAGCCATTATCCTTAGCAAACTAACATAGGAACAGAAAACCAAATACCGCATGTTCTCACTTATAAGTGGGAGCTAAATGATGAGAACACATGGACACATAGAGTGGAACAACACACACTGGGGCCTATAAGAGGGTGGGGGGTGGGAGGAGGGAGAGGATCAGGAAAAATAACTAATGGGTGCTAGGCTTAATACCTGGGTGAGGAAATAATCTGAACAACAAACCCCCATGACACACATTTACCTATGTAATAAACCTGCACATGTACCCCTAAACTTAAAACAAAAGTTAAATTTAAAAAATAGAAAAAAAAAAAAAAAGAAGAAATGAAGGATGGACCTGGATTCCTCTGTCTGGCCCAGAATAACCAGTGGAGTTTTTCTCACCTTCTTAGTTTTACTGGAACTACTGTCAAGCTATTCTGTGGGGTTAGAGGTTGATGACACAACAAAAACATTTCAATAAAAATCACCAACACCACCTACGATATGGTAAACTCTGGCCCAGCTCTATGACACACATCATGGAAGACAAATGCAATAGCTTTAAAACCAGACTAATCTGGATTCAGATCTCAGCTCCATCACCTACCATGGCAACCTTGGGCAAATGACTTAAGTGTCCCAGCCTCAAAATTGATTTATCTGTGAAGTAGGGATGATAATGTCCCTCTTGTCAAATTGCTAAAGTAAATAATGTACACAAAGCATTCAGCATAGGCCTTGTACAAAACGTTTAGTAAATGACAGCTTTCACTGTGACGCTGAAGCAGTTTATCATCCAGGGTTGAAGAGCCTGGCCTTGGCAATCAGAACAGATACAGGCGAATTGCAGCTCCTTTCCCCAATGACCTTGGACAAATAACACAGCCTCTGTAAGCTTCAGTTCACTTATCTATGAGGATGATAATACTTTTTCTGTCTGTTCTTCTTGTTGTATGATTAATTGAGATAAATAATGCCTGGTACATGATGAAATATCAGCAAATAGCAATAATGTTATTGCTACCTCATTAAATCCTTACATGAGTCCCCTTATGGAGGTACAGCTTTCCCATTTTATACACGAGAAAGTTAAAGCTCAGAGTTTAGGAAACTTCCCTAAGCTCAAGACGCTTAAGTGGCAGACTTGAGATTTGACCCAGGACCTAAATCGCCTCCAAAGTCTAAGCCTTTTGCAATACCAACCTTTCTCTTCTCACACCCCTTCTACTTGTTTCCAGGGAAGCTGTCAATCAACTTTCTCTTTGTTTTACTCCTGTCGGATTTTTTTTATGCATAATAGAATCATCTGGGGTAAAACAATAATATTAAATTTTCCAGTGGAAATTTAAGTCTTTTAGATCTTCAGTTATACTGACATTTTTCTCTAGAATTCTAAATTATCTCCATTTCTTAAATTACTATGACACATGCTAATGATTATCAAAGGCTCTGAGTTTGGTTAAGGCCATCTCCAAGTTTCCTCCATTTCTATCATAATATGGAAAAAAACAGTTATAAGACATTTTAGTTCTGATCTAAGCCAAGTACATTTACATAACTTTCAGATAACCTAAGATGAATATGCAAATTTAAAGAAAATCATTAACTAAGGAATTCACTAGCATAATAAAAATAGTACAAAAAATTAAATAATATTATCTGCTAGCTGAAATTGGCCCCATTTTACTAATAGGAAATTTTGGTGGTAACACTAAGAAATGATTCATGGGATTTTGTTTTGTCTTTCACAGAAGCAGAGGGCAGAGGTAACAGTTTAGATGTAAACTCTAGGCTTAGAGAGACCTGAGGCCAAATCCTGACCCTGAGAATTATTAGCTATGATCTGGAGCAAAATTACCTATTCTTTCTAAGCCTCGTTTCATCTTGGCAAAACTACCATAATTAAAGCATTTATAATATCAGGTGTATAGAAAAAGTTGGTTCTTAGAAAGTACGTGTAACTGTCTATATTCAATACACAGTAGCTATTATTTTTATTATTATACCATATACCCCAACCATTCCAAAATCTCCTTAGTTTCAGAGTGTGGGATGCAATTCCATAATCCAAAGGCACATTTCTAAGTCACAGAGCCAGTCAGTTAATCATTTACCTGAGTTTTTTCCTTCTGCTCTATACCATTTTGAATCATGTCATTGGTAGTTTAAACCAAGAAAAACCAATGAGCCATTAAGGCTGTAAGAGTATTCGTGTCCATATAGCACCAAAATAACTACTCAAAGTGATTAATTTGATCATCCAAATGGTAAGTTTATTTCAAAACAAAATTAAAAACTTAACTAAACTGGGGAGTAAAACTTGGTCTCAGCAGTCCTCTGACTGGCTAGACTGAAAATGCCACACAGTTTTTTGTTTTATCTCATATCCGAAGTAGAAACATCTCTGTTTCTCCTTTTGACAGACAAATCTGGGCATCTATAACATGTTGGCTTTATATTCCACTCTTAGATTCTATGGGATATATCCAATTCTGTGGAATATATCAAACCATCTTCAAAATGCATCCATGCCTAAAGACATGGTGGCTTGTAACTATACCGTGTAATGCATGAATTTATTCTTGCCTCTCTCCTTGGGGTATCTGTGAGGAAGTTCATTTAATAGCTGGGTCAAAGTACATAGAAATATGGGCAACAATAATGGCAGCCCCTGCCTCTGTAGAACTGCTGCAGGGAGTCCTAGAACATCTTTGTTGGGGAGGACACGAGCAAAAGTGCTACCTCCCTGCATCCCTCCCAAGGGCCAGTGGCTCGTGAGGGCAGCTCAAGAACTCTGTCCTAAAAGTGGGCTGAATGAGGGGAAGGCAGCCCTCAGTGCCGCCTGAATCCCCACTTTAAGAATCTTTCTGATGTCTACGTCTCACAGCCTCTTCTCTCCATCTCCATCACCACCTCCCTGATCCAGGCCCCTGCAATCTATTCTCCACATTGAAGCCCAAGAGGACATTTAAAATGCAAATGTTATCAGGTTCATTCTTCTGTTTCCAACCCCTCAGTGGCCTCCTCTGACTCTCAGGATCCAGATCAAACTTCCACAAGGGGACCCCAGGTGCTTCCTTCTCTAAAGCCTGCCCGTCGACAGAGCCTCAGCTCTGCTCACCTCTAATGTGAAGGCGTGCTGCCCAACTTCTAGGTTATCAACCCCCTCAGGGCATTCACAGTCCATTTTCTCCACCCAGGAGCTTTTCCTTCCCTGCACCCCGACTTTTCTGTCACCCAGCCAGATTCTCTAGGTCTCGGTTTAGTCACTTTTACTTTCATTAAAAAGCTTTCCTAATTCCCACAGATCAGATTAGGATCACCCTTAGCACTCTGTACCTCTTCTGAAGCTTTTACCACAAATACAATTAATGAGTTGAGAAATTACTAAATATCTGTCTTCCCCACCAGAATGTAAGCACCACAGTGGTCTCTGTTCTCACCTCCTAGCACAGCTCCTATTTGGTTCAACACCCAGCACAAGACTTCTTACCATGCTCAAAGAGAATTAACTAAGTGCACAAATGAATTAATGAATGGATGGAAGGATGAACAGTGAATACGGAGAGGAGCCTCCATCTGACCAGTCTCTCTCATATCCAGGCTCAGCAGGCATGGACTTGATGACTGAGATTGAAAAGTGACTGCCTGCATTATAATCCAGGGCTTGCACATGCAGCGTGGGAGCTGGGGGACCTCACAGATCCCACCCCTGCCCTTTAGCTATACTCTTACAAGTGTAAGCACCCTTGTCTCACCAGGAGATCTCACCTCCCTTGAGACCAGGGACTATGAAAGATCACTTTTTTTCCTGCATCATACCTAGCCCAGCCTCACACATAGTAGGCACATGAAAATGTTTGATAAATACATTTGAAAAATACACAGATCGTTGTTTCTTCTGTACCCTGGTGAAGGATATAACAGCCTCTTGGCCCTGAACTATTCATGTTTTGGTTTCCCCATCACTAACTCTTTTTATCCCCCTTTCAAGCTGGGCAGACAACAGACCCTCTCCCTTCCTTCTATTGACGCAACTACAATGTATCTGAAGCACTTTTAGTGCTTGGAAAGAAATAGAAAGTTTATAAAGACACAATTATTATAAATATTATGGCCTTTCTTTCACATCTCTTTGAATATAGATTCTTAGAGCAAATATTGTAAGAATATTAAAAATAAATTTCAAAATCTGTTAGTTTCAAGACAATTCCTCATTCATTCCTAACTATTCCATCTTGTATTCATATTTATTTTTTAATTCAGTTGGAGGCACTCCTTTCTCAACTAAGCCACCTAATTACATGAAAGATCATAAAACCAGTTAGAAGCTCAAATATTAAGAAAGAAATCAAGGTTAAAACATATATGTCTCCTGCCTATCTAAATACCCATAATTACTGTGATGATGACAGCATTTAAGTGGGATTCTATAAATCAAAAGAAATATGTGCTGTCTTAGCAAATTACTGTGAATAGTCATGTCTAAAACCAAACAAAACAGTGCATTTTAAGCTTCAGTTACCATCTTGTATTTGACAGAAAAAAATCTAAGTTCTCAACTGAGCAAAACTCCTATAGAGCTATTTTTCAAAGTGAAGAATGAAACATGAACTAAACTTGGAGGGAAAAATATGCAAAAATAAAATGAAAATGTAAAGTAATTCAGTGTGAGCACACACACACACACACACACCCCTCCAGTATCCAGAAACTGTAGATGAGATTTGGTCTTCAAACCACACACAATAAATGCACCAGGCAGTCCTCCTGCATTCTGCTGGAACCCAGCGGAAGTCCTGGATGAAGTTTACTTTTCTGTTGTATTCATTTAAACTATGGCAGACCTCAAAAGGAGCCCAGGAAACTGTGAAACCCCTGAACTTGAACTGAAGGGGGCAGGATGAAAAAACTTCTTTCCACAAAGATCAAGAAACGGAAAGAACTGTTTACATAACTGGGTTCAAGCTCTGCTTTATTCTCTGTTCACCCTGCTATCTCGGCTTGCATGCAGCACACAGGCTTTCATCATGGGCCATATTCTCATTAACTGGAGTGGCCACATGTGGGGTGAAGTGTGGGGCCTTTGACATAAAGGAGATTGCTAACCTGCTCAAGGTGACCCCTTGCTGGAAATTCATGGCGTAGCCCTTAACATCAACTCAAGGTTTGAAAAGATTTATACTGTAGCATGCACATTACAATAATACATGCCAAGAACATGGTGCTTTTGTTGGGGAAAACAAGGTTATCATTGGTAGAAAAGCTCTATTACAAGGCCTTTAAATGGAAGAATATATCCGTCAAATGGAGAGCATGACCAGTAAACAAGAGCCCTTTGGGTGTCTCTGTTATCTATTTCAGTCCTGGAAATGATTAGCAAGGAGAGATAAGAAATGAAAAGAAAAAGGTTATAGAGTGCTTCCTAAGCATGAGATAAGTGCTTTATGTGCATATTCTCATTTCATCCCACCACTACCCAAGGATATGGTAGATTTACAATAGCCTGTTTTACAAGCAAGGAAATTGAGACCTCAGGTCACTTACCCCAATTCACCCCTAGAACAGTGCCTGGCATGCAATAAACACTCAAATACTTGTAGAAAGAAGGAAAAGAGGGAGGAAGAGAGGGAAGGGAGATCAGATAAGGAGATATTTATTGTCATCAAAATAACAAATGAGGAAAGTCTAGCCTGGAACAAGGGCAGTGGGACCAGAGAGGAACAAACAGATTCATGAGCTATTTGAAGGAATAACATTATAATGTTAATAAAAACAAATACTTATTCAGCAGTTTCTATGTGCCAGTCACTGTTCTAAGTGTTTTACTTTTGTTAACGTCTATTAAATGTATTTATTTGTTTAATTCTATGAACTATTTTTTACTTATTATTTATTTTACTATTTTATCCTTAAAGCAGCCCCATGATACAGAAAAGGTCAAGTGTCTCAGGTCACTTTCCCTAGAGAGAGCCTCAGATGGGTTTTCTTGTGCAAGCCATTTATTGAGGAAGTGGGAGAAGCAGGGGATCCTACTAGAATTCTAGGTTGTGAATAACACCACAGGCTGACCCGATCTGTGGCATGGGGGCTGGACATTCATACCCCACATCAGTCATTGGCTGCAGGCAAGCTTTGGAACTCAGGCAGGTCTCTGATCTCAGGTCTCTTTTCAGAACAACTGTGAGCTGTTAGTAGCCAGTGCTTATCATCAACATCATCATCATCATGATTACCACTGAAAGAAGACAGGGTTTGAGAAGTCACCAAGAGCAAGGCAGAAGGGATGAAGGAGAAAACGAGTAAATGGTGGTCAGGGAAGGAGGCAATGTGAAGAGACCCACCAAAGCTTGACCAACTGACTGCCTTGCAGGAAACTAGGGAATTAGGCCTGAGGTCTGTAGGCTCATTCCTTTGGGAAGTTCTTATTCTGCAGAGGAGCAGTAAAAAGCTCAGTTCTGCTTTATGACAAATATTTTTACTTTGCAGGGCTTCGAAATAAGGAATCTTATAAAACTTTATGGATATGGGAAGAAAAATCAGAGGGCCTTTGGTGTTAGCAAGCAATTTAAATATATTCTCTTCAATCTTTTAGGAACCTAGTAAGAAATACTAGTGCTCAGAAAAGCATGTTTTCTCTCTTGTTATTAAACTTTGACTAATTTTACACTAAAAAAAAACGCCCAAAACAGTAAGTTCATGAAATAGTAGACTACTGATTATTCTGTGTCTATGAGTTACTTTTCCTTTATTGAGTTTTGCTTTTCCATTTGTTTAAAAGAATTCTGTTTCCTTCCCCTGCAATATTGAAGCAGTTTTGTCTCTGTCTTAACAGAGCATTTACATTTAGACAATATTCTTCTGCACATTAAGATATGGTCACAGGAAAGGAAAAGTTGAACCTTTGTGCACAAAGCTGACGCTGGTGACTCACCACCAGCAGGCCAAAGGCTCAGAACTGTTTTTTGAGCAGCAGAGAAATAACCAGCCCAGCCTCCCCAGAACTAAGGGAACTTGTCCATGACATAGATCACCTAGGAGAGGGTGTTTTCATCACAGAAATAATTGATTGTATGGGAATCATGTTTGCAATTTGCCGCCTTTCACCTCCATTATACAAGTTTATAAATGTCAGTCCCACATAAGTTAATTCACCTCCTGGCTGCCATATCTGATGCTGAAGAGTCACTGTATGATCAAGTATAAATCCTCAACAGTCATGGCACAAAGAATGGCTTAGGAGAGCTCTCTAACCCACTCCAAAACCACCCAAATGATTGGGTTTTTTAGATATGCCCCCCACCTCCACCCCACCATCTGCCCCAACCGCATTGCTGCCTTCGAATCCTCTTATTTGGAAATTCTAGTGTTGGAAGCATGCTGTATGTTTTTTTGAAATTTTAGAAAGTGACTCAGTACTACCCTGCCTGCAACTGGGTTTTGGAGTCATATTCCTTGTGACTATAGCCTTGAAAGGAAGCAGAGGCAGAATGTCAGCACATTTTAATTATATAGCATTTCTTTAGCCCTAGAGAGCATCTTTCACAAGTGATTCTTAGTGTGAACCCTTATCTACTTTCTTTCATGAAAGTTCACCTTCACTTTGAAGAAGCTTCCCCATCTTAGACCCATTTCCTTAGATCTGGTATTCAAAAACTCTGGTCAGCCGGGCGCGGTGGCTCACGCTTGTAATCCCAGCACTTTGGGAGGCCGAGGCGGGCGGATCACGAGGTCAGGAGATCGAGACCATGGTGAAACCCCGTCTCTACTAAAAATATAAAAAAAATTAGCCGGGCGTGGTGGCGGGCGCCTGTAGTCCCAACTACTCAGAGAGGCTGAGGCAGGAGAATGGCGTGAACCCAGGAGGCGGAGCTTGCAGTGAGCCGAGATCACGCCACTGCACTCCAGCCTGGGCGACAGAGTGAGACTCCGTCTCAAAAAAAAAAAAAAAAAAAAAAAAAAAAACTCTGGTCAGTGGCTCTCAAAATTCTTAATCTGTGCACAGAAATTCACAGAATTTGCCAAAAATGCAAACTTAGTAGGTCTAGGGCTAGTTTTAAATCACAAAGTTAAATTTTAAAAAAATCCCCTGAAGCATTATTGGGAATGTCATTGGGAGAAATGAGGCATTAATGAAAATACTGATTACTTAATAACAACAATTATAATGGTTCAAAAAGGCCATGACACTGATTTGGGGTTATGTGTCTCAGATTTTGCAGCATTTCATAATTAAGCTCTTAGGGATTGCTATTTTTCAATAAAGAATTCAGCTATTTTCAATAGATGACCTATTATAATTTTTATGTAATTACTCTGGCCCTTATTTATCGTTAACCATTTATTGAGCACTTACTGTGCACTAAGCATTTTATGCCTCTTATGCATTCTATAATTTTAGTAGTCAATCTAAGTGATTCTAACGTAGCAGGTCACAAATTCAGGCCCCCACTTTGAGACACTCTGGTACAATGATGAAGAGTTTAGGAGCTTTGCGCAGTGGCAGTATCGTAGCCAATGAGGTTTATCCGAGGCGCGATTATTGCTAATTGAAGAGTTTAGGGTTCAGCAATCAGACAGATCTGGGTTAATTTCTGGCTTAGTGTCTAACTAGCTGAGCATATTGAGCCAATTACTTAACTTTTATATGCTTTAGTTTTCTCTCCTCTAAGATGGGGACATTAGCAGTTTCTATCTCACAAGGTCATTAGGTTAAATCAATGAGACAATTAAATCAGTGAAGCACAGTGCCAGGTGACATATAAATGCTCATAACAGTTTACTATCAGAACAGGGATTGGCACTAGTAGGCACTAATAAATATTTGCAGACTGTGAATGAAAATAAATTATACTAACAGAGATAGCTTTGCAGGTAGATCAAGTGCTCTCCTAAGCCTCCATTACAGGTTGAGCATCCCTTATCCAAAATGTTTGGGATGAAAAGTGTTTTGAATTTGGGATTTTGTTCAGATTTTCTTAATATTTGCATATATATAATGAGATATCTTGGGGATGGGAACCACATCTAAACATGAAATTCATTTATGTTCCATATACACCTTATACACATAGCTTGAAGGTAATTTTATACAGTATTGTTTAATAATTCTGTGCATGAAACAAAGTTTGTGTACATTGAACCATCAGAAAGCAAAGGTGTCACTATCTCAGCCACCTACGGGGCCAATCTTTGGTCATTTGGCATCATCATTCCTGACTCTGAATTTTTATGCTACTGATAAGCAGTAATTTTTATACCTGATTCACACATAAGTACTTAACAGCAAAAAATATGACATACATTTATACAGTGAAAAATTAATATGTTCAGAGTAACTAATCAGCACAGTGGCACCACCAGAATGCATGCATCAGCTGTTCAACAAATCCAACAACAAACAACTCCAGGCTTGCAGTCCCCACCTGCAATGCTGTGTTTTGATTAAAAGATTACTGTACATTGTATTTTATTTTAGGTGAGAAGAAACATCAGGAGCTGTTAAGGGACCAGGAACTGGGTCCTCAAGGGATGAGGAGGCATTCTGTTGGGTGTTTCCTCCAGACTCATCTGCCTCATTAACAATGTTTCTTGTTTTAGAAGTCTCTCTTTGATTTTATAAACCGCCCTGATTTCTTGTTCTGTTTTGAATGCATGCTGCTCTAGTCCTTCAATAAGCCCATCACACATTTTCACCATGTTGTCTATAGGCATTTTCTGCAGTGTTAACAATGTCACTTGCAGCCTCATATCAGCATTCAAAAATTTCAGGTTTTGGAGCATTTTGGATTTCAAATTTTTGAATTGGGGTTGCCCAACTTGTATAAGAAAGGGCCAAAAAGAGAAAGAGGCTGCTTTTGGGGGCTTTAGAAGTAAGGCTACTTAAGAGAGAAGACACCGAACTGAGCAAATACATTGCTTTAAGAACCAAGATGTGCTCGTTCCAAGCAACTTCATGACATCAGTGAGTGGCAAAGTATTTTGAATATAATGTGAAAATATAATTTGTAACTCTCTGCTGGAATCGGCTAAGACTAGACTGAAGTAGTGAAGAGGGCTAAAGCAGAATTTTTATATCCAAATTAAAATTAAAAGGAGGTGTAATACCATTCATATTAGAAAGAAACCAAGAATCACAAATTTAAAATTTTTAAAAATCCCCTGGAGTATTATTGGGAATATCATTGGGAGTAATGAGGCATTAATGAAAATAGTGATTGGTAAATAACAATAATTAATATGGTTCAAAAAGCACATGACACTAATCTGGGGTTTTGTGTCTCAGATTTTGCAGCAGTTCATAATTAAACTCTTAGGCGTTGCTATTTTTCAATAAAGACTTTAGCCATTTTCAACAGATGACCTATTATAATTTACTCTGGCTCTTATTTATAATTACCATTTATTGAGCACTTACTGAGTGCTAAGCATTTTATGCTTATCGTTTACAATAACACTGCAAGACAGTTGTTACCATCTTCATTTTGTAAATTATGAATAAAACTCAGAGGGTTATATGACCAATGTGAACTAGAAGTGACAGAGATGTGATTGAAACCCAGCTATCTCCCAGCCAAGCTGTCCTTCCACAATACTCACTGACTCTTGGTGGTGATTAGCGGGTGTCCTTACCTAGCTAGCCAAGTGGAACCAGTGACCTCTGTGCCACAGCTGGCCTGCCCCACACCATGGCATTCCTCTATAGAACTTTTAGCTTTCAGCTCTCTCTCCCTATGATGATTAATAGAAATAGACGGTTGCCCAGTTTCTACATGGCTTTGGCCAAATTACATAATCTAATTGTTCTAAAGTACATCTAATGACCCTAAAGGAAAAGGCAACAGGAGGCTTATATCTGTGGCCGTATTTTGTATTTTCTCATTTACATTATAAAGGAGAGTGAGAAAAATATTTGAACAAGCTTGTTCGATGATAAGAACAATGTTAATGGTAATAATGATTAAGATATACTAAGTATTTATGCACCAGGCATCAGGCTAAGCACTTTACATGCAATATCTTATTTAACTCGCCTGACACTGTGATGAGGTATTACCTCTATTATAAAGCTAAACAGATAAAGATTCAAAAGCTCTGACTGATGTCACCAATGACTCATAAACTGTAAGTGGCCAAGCCAGGATTGGAAACTAGGACAAAGGGGTCCATGGCATTCTAGGCAAGCCAGGTAACACAAATGAGTAAACACAGCCAGGAAGGGGCCATGGCAAATGTCAGAGCACATGCATGTTTTCAAGAATGGCTACTCAGTTCCAGCATTTTGAGGCTGCGTGGGAATTGTAGGCCCCTTTCTTCTGATGTTTTGTAACATCTGACTGGATGTAAAATCTCCTAATTTATAAATGTTGGCATCCATTTAATCCAAATGTGTTTCTTTAAACATTTCAAGAGCCCAAGAAACACATCTGTGGGCAGAGTGTGGTCCTAGGCTTGCTGGATGCCACTTCTGATTTAGTGCCTGTGCTCTTAGCCCTCAGGCTATTGGAGCTCCAGGGTCTCCTTAGGTCACCTTTGCGAATAGTCCTTTCCAGGTCTGTCATTCTTAGATCTATGGCTTCGTCTTCCTTCTTGGTTCTCAGAGCTAACGGAAACAGCAAGGTAGAAAGAAATGCAGAGCAAGACAGACACAAGCTGGCAAAGGCAGAGGTTCAGTATATAGCTTCAATAAATATAACATCATTCCCAGAACTCTCTCCCCAGGAGCAACCTTCCACTGCTCTGGGCCCAAGACTGACAAACATTTGCATCTACAAAGTTATAGAGCCAACTTTTTATTAAAATAAATACATGGTGCCCTTTAGGAGTTACTTGCCTTTTTACTTGGGAGAGATTAAACAGATACACTTTCACAGGCAGAATTCCTTCAAAGTTTGGGAAATAAGACCATATGTGTGATGCCCTTGAATTTTTCATTTTTTCTGAAAGCCATCTGCTTCCTGTTATCCTGATGTGCCCAGTCATAATGGCAGTGTTGTAGCATGGCAATCGGCTCCATCCAGGTTTCCATATTGGTATCCAAAAATTTGTTTGTTTCAATTGACAAGAGTCTCCCCTTAGGGATTCTCCCTAAGACAGCTGGGCTCACTGCCTGCTTAATCTTCACCCTGTCTTCAAAACAGATGAGGGAAGATCCACAGGCTGAGAAAGGCTAAGCAGCAGCACTTCTTGCATTTATTCCCCTTCCCACTCATGTTTATTAATATCTGGGCAGAAATGTGACAGTGAGAAGTTTTGATGCACACAGGAGGATGGCTATAGCAAGCGAACAGTTTAATATAGTACCAACCAAGTGGGCTGTGCTGTACACAGGAGAAAAACGAATCTTAAGTCTATTTTGCAAAAAATAACTAAATGCTGGTTTGAATCAGCAAATAAGCTACAAAATCATGTAGAAAACTAAGAGCTATGACAAAACATTAAGCCCAGCCTATGGGATTCATAAATGCCATTTCTTTTTGGAAAGTTAAGGGTTCTTTGGTGATTGATAAATACTGTTTGAGAAATAGGATTTTAGTAGATCCTTAAAAAATCTGTAGAACTGGGAGAAATACCCTTGAAATGTACAGCAGTGATTTTATAACCAAAAGGGACAAAAGTATCAGTCTATGACTATCCACAGCCTTTTCCCCTCTTCCCTGTCTGGGAAGAAAGTTTGGATTTTGCCGACTCTTTTCCTTCCTCATCCTACCTGGAGGGTTCTTCCATTGGCCATGCTAAGTTAGGAGACTAGATGCAGGGAAAAACAGACAGCACAGAGGAAATACTGCTTTCTGGAGAACCCTAGGTCACAGGGGAAATAACATGCTGAGAGTCCGTTGTGTGGGAAGGCAGAGGAGGGAGAGTGACAGGAGATGGCCTTCAAGTGGGATGACAGAGGTTGAATGGATGAGACCAGGGAGGTGGTTCTCGAGTAGAGAGTGAGAGGGTTCCAGGAACTTCTAAGTCCACAGGAGAAAACAGCTTATTTTAATCCTATTCTCATTTATGTTGCTTGAGAGCTACCACAACTCATTAGAATTCCTCTTTGGATAGTGTTTACACGTCAAGTTTCTCATGAACTGAAGCACATGGGTCATAGCTCTAATAGGGTTATGACTGTCAATGAGTTTGCCCGTTTGCTATGCCTTTCCCCTCTATTTCCAAAGGGACAAAGAAACTTAACACAGAAGCACAAAGACATGTGACTTTGTTTTCTTAAGCAGGAGTAAGGGACCTTTTCAATAAATATGACACTGTTCCCAGATTTCAGAATAATCTGCCTCAGAAAGTTAGAGGTCAACATTTAGTGGTGCCTTGAAGGAGTTTATTATGATCTTATCAGGGGGACAGGCACCTGTGTGACTGAATATGGATTGATATTTGGATTCTCTCTACAACTCTTATTCATTCGTTTAATCAATAAATATTTACTGACCACTCACCAAGTCTCAGGCACATGTTCCTGGCTCTGAAGATATTGTAGTTAACAAAACCAGTGAATTTCCATCTCTCACAAAGCTTACGTACCTTTTTACACATATTTCTTTCTAATAAAAATGCTCCCATTAAGTAGGCAAAGAAATGCGAGTGGCAGATTATAAACTTGTTATTTAAGTCACTTGGAAAATTAAAATCATGCCTCAGAATCCCCCTGCTATGGGGAATAAGGGTTATGCCAAATATTTTCTTTTTTATCCATTCAAAAATAACTAAACTCAAAGGGAATTAAGAACACTTATCCTCAGCTTAACAGAGCCTGGCATACTTTCAAGAATCACAAGGAGGCAGCTGCAGGGTCAATAATACAGGCGGAGGGCTCTATCGGCCAGAGCTGGGCCCCATCTGAGGCACTGTGTGCTTTGGGCAAGTTGTATAACCTCTGTCTTTGTTCCATCACCTGTCATATGGGGTCAATTAGAGTACCTATCTCATTAGGGTTTTTGCGTGGACAAAATGAGCTAAGTTGTGTGAAGTGCTTAGCTTAGTGCATATCAGAGAGTACCCTGTTATTATCTATTCTTATTATTTTGTTGCCTTGCATTTAAAGAATGGGCTAGAGGAGCTCAGCTCTGTTTAAGTCTAAACTCTCTTTACAAAAGAAATGAATAAAAAGATGAGAAAGACTCACTGACAAGTGAAGAGATAGAATAAGCAAATCAAATAATGATATGTAAGAGTGGTGGCAAGTCTGTACAAGATTTAGAACAAGAGCAGACGATGAGATTTTTCTACATAATGTGTCTGTGTCTATGTCTCCTCTCTCTGTCTCTGTGTGTGTGTGTGCGTGTCTGCATAAGCCTAGGCAGCTAAATTATTTTCAGTAAACCTCAGCTAGCTTTCTGATGACATTGACAAGCTTGCAACATCAAGGAGGCAGCAAGACTCCACTAATACTGGTTCTGTGTTCCAGGAGCTGTTTCCAACTCTGAGAAAGTCCCCTGATGGAACAAATTATAATTTAAGTGGCATAAGCAAGCAATGCAAAATGCCAGTGTCAAGCCATTGAGGTTATTTCCTGGGCAGAGGGCTCATTTAATGAAGAAGCACATGACATGTTTACTCCAGAGTCTTTTCATTGCTTGGATCAGCAACTAGGCTTTCAAGAAAAATTTTTTCCTGTTGTGTTTTGGGTAGAGGAGGTGGGGGCAGACATCAGTCATTCTAATTCCCAAAATTGTCTCCAATCTTTTTAATAAGATAATTGATAGAGGTTTAGTTCATCCATCAAAAGGTTAATCTGAGCGATCTCTAAGACAGTCTTGTGCTGGCATTCTCTTTTAAATTGTTGTTCCATCTTATTCATCTTAGTGATGGCCTCTTTCATTTTGAGGCAGAATTTGTCTTCACGCTCTGTGCCACTCTGCATACCAATAGGAGTCCAGTGAAAAGAACACAAGGAAATCAAATCCTGGTTCTGCTACACCCTCGTTATTTGATGATTAGCTAATCCTGCAGTCTCAGTTTCCTCATCTGCGAAACAAGATCCATCCAGCAGAGAAGCCCTAAGGAGTCCAGCTAATCTCTATACACACTAAATGCTGACTGTCATATGATTTCCTGGGTTAGAGTCTTCCCTCATCTCTGCATCAGCGTCTTCCTTGTATCCTCTTGAAATATTCTTTTTAATGGCAGCCCTTATCACAAAGATGGTGTATGGTGGTGGTAGTGATGAGGCACTCTGGAGGCAAACTGCCCAGATCCAAACTCTGTCTCTACTGCTGATTATCATTTTGCTGTGGGCACATTTTAAAATTTCTCATGCCTCGATGTCCTGATGTAGAAAATGGAGCTAGTAACAGGAACTATCTTACAATATTGTCATAAGAATTAAATTAGTGCCACATGCAGAACTTTTATAAGCATGAGCTGTTATTTTTTAATCAGTATCTGAGAATTGTCTAATGCTGGATCAGCATAAAGGCATCGACCAAATAGAAGGGAAAGATGGGACATGGGGGACAGAGCATCCGAGAAGAGAGAAAAACGGACATCCTGTTTACTCCTCATCTTACAGAGCCTTAGCGGTGAGTAGCAGAGCACTAGATCTCTCAGAGTTCACTGGGCTTCAGCTCTCCTCACCATGAGCTCCTGGAAGCAAGGGACCATGACTTGTTTATCCTCAAGGCTGGCCCACAGAAATACTCAAGAATAAATAAACCTAAAACAAGAAAAGGAACACAGAGCTTTGAACTATTGCCAGGCTAGCAAATCTCTGATTTATTTGGTGACCTGAACAATTGCAAAGTGGTAACACACAAAGTAACCCAAAGCCCTTTACAACGTGTCAATAGGGGACCTAGAACCAAGCCTGCCTGCTCCGGGTGACTCCCAGGACACTCTTCAAAGCCATTAAGAAACCTGGAGGATCCTAACCGAAGAGGACATCTGGTCAACTTCATAAAGCACACACTCTCGGGCACTGTTTAACATGAGTAACCCAACCCCTTGCTGCAGCAAGAATTCCCTTGAATCATTTTTCTGGCAGCAGGGTGTCCTCCCCAAAGGCAGGACTATTATCCACGTGACCTCCCAAGATCCATTTCTCTCCTGTGATTTATTCAGTGACCTCCTCCGGTGCACAAAATGGTATCTTTGTGGCTTAAAAGGGTTTTTCCCCCTCCTCCTTCTTCACTATGAGTCATTTATTTCTTCCTGCCAGTAGGACACTTCTCTTGTTCATTCCCAAAGCATCCCTGTAAAGAAGGAAGTAAGGGTATAAAAATAAACCCTTCAGAAGCAGAAAAGGGCTCCAAAGCCCTCCGCTAGGACCACCCCACCATCATGGTCATGGAGTAAACTTGGTTAGAATGTCAGCTCTAAAGTCTGACTACCTCAATTCACACCCTCACTCCACACTCAGCAGCTGTGTTACCTTGGGAAAACTACTTAACCTCTTTATGTTTTTATTTTTTCCTCTGCAAAATGGGGCTAAAAATAATACTGACCTCATAGCATTTTGTGAGGATGGTATGCGGGAATACAGGAAAGCACTTTGAATAGTGTTTGCTGTGGTAAGAGCTCAATAAAAATTATCTAGAGTTTCTTTCTGAGGCCACTATAAATTCTCAGCATTGAATATATACATGGATAAATGAAAAGTGGGGTTAAAAGACTCGCAGAGCTCAGAGTAAAGATGCATGATGGCCTTCATTATCTATTCCCTTCTCTTAGTTCCTAGCTTCTTGTCTAGTTAGATGCTAATATCAGTAGCCAATATTGAGAAAAAAATTCTTCATTTGTTTCACTTAAAAATAGGCATTGCCTAAAACAAGTCTGAAATGAATGTAAATATTGTATTTTCATTCACCTTTGACTGAATCACTATCTATTTCCCCCAGTGTGAGAGGTTGATTCTTTGAGCTAGAATTTTGAAAGAGAGAGAAGGTAGGTTCTGTGACAGTGTAATTCTTGTTTTAAAATGTGTCCTTAAAAAAATGTGCCCTCGCTCTCTTGCCTTGGCTTCCAGGAGTGGCTTGGCATGGGGCTGAGTTCCTGGTGGAGAGTGCTGAGCTGGCCGTGTGTCAGTGTGGTTCATGCTGCCTTCCCCTCTTGCTTTTAGTTGCATATGAAGTAAATTTCTGGAAACCACTCACCATGTATTGACATCTGTGAATGGAGACAGAAAAAAAAAGTGTAATCATCATCGGCAGAGTACAGTACACTGATCTGAGAGTTTTCAGGAGAGAGAATTACATTCTATAACTTCATCTAAGTTTTTTAAATTTTACATTTTTTCATGCTCAGAAGAGAACTGGCAGAAGTGTTTGACAATTAATGATGAATTCAAACAGCTTTCGGCACCCACTCTCATTTGTGTCTCTCAAGCACAGAGGCGGCAGAGGTGAACCATCTGCATTTTCCTGGGTTTCTGCTGCCATGTGTACCGGGGAACAAGGGTTAAAGGAAACACATCGCTAAAACAGCTGAAAGTTTCCAACTGCAGTATTGGTGAAGAGAGTAGAAATTTATGTCACTGATTTCCACAAGGACAATTTGATACATTCACTTTGTTCAGCCCACAACGAGGTGCAGGAGAGATGATGAATTGAGTCTCTTTCTATGCAGATCTGTTCCCTGCCAAATGAGCCCACCATCAAAGAATACAGTATGGCTCTTTCTACACTGAGCTGTTTGGCAGACACATTTTGTAACCAGAAATGGTGCCAGCAGTTTGCAGCAGCCTCCGCCACAGCAAATCAGCTGTGATATTAAAAAGAAAAACAGCCTGGCAATGTGGAAATTATCCCATCCAGCAGTATTTCCCAACACAAGAGACTTGATTTTGCTGCCCAAGTAAGAGTGACAGAACTGATTAATCCTTTATTCCAAATGCCATTCTCTACCATCAAATTTTGGTTGTTTATTTTTTAATCTTTTCTAGAAAAAGGAAACATTGTGACTCTACTTAAATAGCCCAAGTAGACTGAAGATTTGGCGACGGCACTGTACATTTAAGCCAGCCGAGCTAAGAAGAGAAGAAATTGGGTTATACGAGGTAAAGAAATCTATTATCCCCTGTGCTTTCTGGATTGACTCGTTCTATGGTGAAACCACTTTCTTTTCTGCTATAGTGTTTCACGAAGCCATCTGGATTATTTAATCTATACAGACAGCTGGTCCAGATACTTTTAGACTCAACATGGATTTTTTTTTTTTTAACAGTCTGAATAATGTACAAGGCCTAAATTAACAAGAGAATTGCCAGCTCTCTCTCTCTCTCATGTTGTGCCAGGGCCCCATGAGGAGCATCAGGAAAAGCGTGGGACAAGGAAGGGGTTTGCACCTGTAGCTGTTGGAGCCTTCAGCTGGCCAGGTGGAAAGAGGCTTCAAATGGGATAACTTTATGTGTTCAGCCCTTCGTGCTCTGAATACTGTCCATTTTCTTTCTCCCTTCAGCAGCTGCTGTTCCCCGGAGTTTGTCTATGTAAAATTGTGGCTACAAAGGCTCCAATTTTTTATCTACAAAGCGGAGGCTCATGTGGCTAAGGAACCACTCAAGAAACCAGAAACTAATAGAACCCGAGAAGAGGTCAGTATCCCCAGTGATAATTGGACTGTCTGATCTCTTTACCAGAACTTTCTAAGTAATAAAGAGTGCTAGTACCACGCTACTCCATCAGACAATTAATTGTGCAGCCCTATGCACTAACTAGTTGTGTAATTTGGGGCAAGTTACTTTTCTGAGCCTCAGTTCCCACATCTATAAAATGAGCATGATAATGCTACTTATCTCATGAGGTTGATGTGAGAATTAAATCAGATAATACATGTAAAGCACTTACCTGGCACAAGGAGCACTCAAAAAACAACAAAATAGTAATGATAATTACCATTTGTCGAGCACTTGCTCTAGTATGCCAAACACCCTTGGAACTTTACAACATAGCTTGAAGCTCTTATGATAATCCTATGAAGTGGCTGTTTTTATACCTCTTAAACAATAAGAACCACAGATGGTAATTAAAGGTCAGATGACCCTGGTAGTTGCTTCTGATATAATCATCAATCAATTTACAGAAAACTGATTGGCATAATGGTTGATGAACATGGGCTCTGGGGTCAAACGGCTTGGGATTTAATCTGTGTCCTGTCACTTATCACCAAGGTAACCTTGGACAAATGATTTAACCTCACTGACCCTCATTTTTCTTATCTGGAAAATAGAACTAATAATCATTCCTACCTAATAGGGCTGTTGGGATGGTAATTCAACAATATAAAGGATGCATGTTTAGCCCACAAGGAACTAGCAGTGCTCCAGCTGAAAACAGTTTAGTGATTAGGAACACGTTGCTTGCTTCGACTCTGACCACTCTGCTTACTAGCTGGGTGACCCAGGGCAAGCCACTTAACCTCTCAGGTCTGGTCTCTTCATGTGTAAGATGGAAAGGCTGTTGTGAAGACTGGACAAGTTAAAGCACATAAAGTGATTAACTGGTAAGTATTCAATAAATATACAAGTACATTTATAGACATGGGCTTTTTAATGACAAAGTTAAGCAAAAAACAGCAAGCGTAAGAAGCAGGAAAGTTCCTGAGGGTTCCAACGAGGTAGAGGTTGGGTGGTTAGTGGTGGTCAGAAAGTCTGAGCTGAGCCACAAATTCAATTCAATGCAAACTTTACTGTAGCAGGCCTGGTACTGGGTTCTGTGAATATACAGGTGAATATAGGCAGTACCTGGTTTCTGAGAAGGCAGTGTAGCTAAAGGGTACATGAGTTAGGAAGCATTTAACTGAGACAGTGTACTTGGTGTTACACTGGAGAAAGGCAGACAACAAAGGGGAGCTAGATAAGAAGGATGGGAGCAGTGGATTCTCCCTGTGATGACAGAATGAGGATCTCAAGAGGCCAAGGAGCAAGCTGGGTAAAGATGCCATTTATTGATCCACTAAGCCATCATGATGCCTTAAAAGAACCCAGATTCTGGTGAACATGAAAGGCAAAATTGTAAAAAGTTTAAAGGTTGTTTGAGAGGTGCTTTAATAAGATCAGAGATACTGTGTTCCTCCTTTTTGCCAACTATAACTGCAGGGTTCCAGGTAATTCTTGTTCTCTGAAATTTAATTAGCTAAGGATATCTGAGTTCCAAGCTAAGAACTTCTAGCTCTTCTCTGCATTTCTGTATAAGTAAGACTTGTTTTTTAGCAAGTAACAGAAACCCAGAAACCTACTCAAATTACCTTAAAAAAATTATCTCACTTAACTGGAAATCCAAGATGTTTCTAGCTTAAGGCCAATCTAGGGCCACAAACTGGACACTCATGTACTCATGGTTCTCTTCCTGTTAGCATTTTTTCACAGGCAGGCTCTTCCCAGTTTAGCGGCCACCCCTTCCCGCCCAGAGTCCCTCTTTGACAGTAGGCTCCTGCAAAACTTGCCATTGTATTTTTAACAACCGTAACCAGTAAAATGGAGTGTCTCAATGGTCATGCCTGGCTTTGCAGACCCTGGAAGCCATTGGGTAAAGTCTGTGATGCACTAACTAAATGAAAGATGGGGAGTAGTGGTTCTATAAATGGATGATGAGCCTAGAAAAACTTTTCTCTGTTACAGCGTGCTCCAAAGGAGGAAGGCAGAGAGAAGAAGGTAAGGAGATGGAAGGGGAAAAAAGTCATATATGTAAAGCCAATCAACTCAGCTATGGATCTTTCATTACTCTCATCATAAATTGAATCCTCTTGAATTTTAAAGGTATTTTATTCTCCATTTTTCTTCATTTCCAGCCTTTCAATTTATTTGTACACCTCTTGTCCTTGATTTTTATAGATAGTTTCATAGTCAAGAAAAAATAAATTTGGGAAAATATATTCCACAAAGAAGTTTCCACTCTACCTAAAATAGCAGAGGCCATGTATGATTTGAGGTCCTCAGTACATCACTTTGGGTCCTTAAGGTTGCATCAGTTTGGACCTGCTGAGCCATTTCTACTGCAGGGTAATCATGGTGGATTATTGAAAGGTTGAGCACTGGGAACACTGACTTGGAGTTTGATCTCTTTCTCTCTCTCTCTCTCTCTCAATCTCTCCCCTTCTCCACCTCTAAACAAAGATGTGTTTACATATTTACATAGAGCAAAGAATGTCCCCCAAACCAGATCCAAAGATTTTAGGACACGTAGACTTTTAGTCCTTTTGTAAGAGAATATTTGCAAGTGTTTTCAGCTTTTCTCTATGGGCCCAATATTTTTCTTTTATATTTTGATTCTTCACTCAACACATCTGTTCAAAGGGATGCTAGATACCATGTAAAGCTTCAAAGAGTGGAGCACACCATAACTCTTAATTATCACTTGGCTTTCTATTATAATTGTTATTTAAAAGTGCTTTGGCCCCCAGGCTGGAGCCGTTAGGTGTTCTATTCCTACCTCCGCCCTGCTTGACAGTATTCATTTGACAGTATGAATTTAAGATGCCATTAAGTCCCAAAGCTTCATTTTCTGCTCATTCAAGACCCCCTTTATCACTATTCTAAACTTCAAGAATTCAGATTTAGCAATTTGCAGGACTAACCACCCTTCCCGTGTGAATCCGCAAAGGGAAGGACCTACAAACCCAAAGGCTCTAAGCCATGGGCTTGGCAAGTAAAATCGTCCCTAGCCATCTCACTTGCACGTATGATGCCCTGTGTAAATTTTGCAACTCCTTTCAGCTTGTAGAGAAGATTTCTAATGTCTATCCTACGGCCACATGAGACCCTGGTGCTTACACATGTGAATTCAGTTACCTTTATGAGCACGGTATTGAATAAGCACTGTAGGCCACATGAGACCCTGGTGCTGACACAAGTGAATGCAGTTACCTTTATGAGCACGGTATTGAATAAGCACTGTAGGCATCTGGTTAAAACTGATTTCTCCTGATTGCATCATTACAGTTCTCCACTCAGTGGGTGGTTGCAGAGCAAAGAGAAGCTGAACTGAAGGAAAGAATTTTTTTTTTTTTTTTTTTGAGGCGGAGTTTCATTCTTGTTGCCCAGGCTGGAGTGCAATGGCACGATCTCAGCTCACCGCAACCTCCGCCTCCTGGGTTCAGGTGATTCTCCTGCCTCAGCCTCTCGAGTAGCTGGGATTACAGGTGTGCACCACCACTCCTGGCTAATTTTGTATTTTTAATAGAGATGGGGTTTCTCTATGTTGGTCAGGCTGTTCTCAAACTCCCGACCTCAGGTGATCCGCCCGCCTCGGCCTCCCAAAGTGCTGGGATTACAGGCGTGAGCCACTGCGCACGGCCAGAAAGGACAAATTCTAGGACAAACTCCGCAATACTGTTTTGATAGCTCAGGAGTTGTTCATGGGGTCCATCATGTAGTCAGGCTGCTGACAAGTTATCTAGACACCTGGCCATCCAGGTTGTCATTTTACTTGATTCATGGTGGATTCTAAAGGGCTTTATTTATAATCCAGAAAAGCACTCTCTCTCACCCTGTCTCTTTTTATCTCTTGCATATACACACACCCCACACACCCCAGAAAGGAAAGGGAAGCCTTTCAAGGGATTTCTATAAATAATGTTATTCAATGGAGGCAGCCATTCCCACAGTTCTCTAGGCTCAGCCTAAATGGTTTAATGTTATCACCTGGTCACCAAATTTTCTGCATAAACAGAGGGGTGCTCAAACATCTTGTTTGAGAAGATTCTGCAGCTGTGCAAATACAGTCAGCCTGATCATTAATCCATTTGTCAGATGAGATATCCTTCTTTAACTAGCAAAGATCCCAAGTGGTATGAGTTAGTGTCTACACTATAAAAATGTCCTCTGAGAAGTTGGATTCTGGGTTTTCATGGGAAACAATGGACAGGCCTCTCTAAGCCACTTGGCCCAAAAGTTTTAGCATCATGTTTAATTATGAGTCATTCAGTGCAGGGTCTCTTAATAATTCTGGCCATTGTTCACTTATTCAAAAATATTAGGTGTTTATTGTGTGCCAGTCACAGTGCTGAATGCGAGGGGAACAAAGATGAATAAGAACCAACACCTGTCTTCAGGAAGCTTGCAGTCGAAGTGAAAAGCAGATACTATTTCAACACAGTATGATATGTGCTTTGTGATACAAGATGGAATGATACCCAAAAAGAGGAATAGGGTCAATCTTTGATGGAGAGGCTTGTTTCCAGAAGGCTTCTCAGATACCGGAGCCTGGGGATTGAGGACTAAGTAGGAAGGTGAGAGGGCGAAATTCCAGACACAGAAACCACCATGTGCAAAGACATCGAGATATGAAAGAAAAATACAAATGGGAACTCTGAGTAGTTTAGAAGGGCCAAGGAAATGAAGCATGTGGCAGCTTGAGGAAAATCAAATAAATCATGCAGGACCTAATGGATCATTCTAATTGTGGAGCTATTGAAGGTTTTCCATTAGAGGAGTCTTTTCAAAATGTACTTCTGTCTCTGGTATGGAGGATGACAAATCACATCATATTTGTTTTCTATGTAGAATAATTAGTAACTTTTATCTGGCTTCTCTTAATTAATGTATTTCAGAGATGGAAGATATATGCTGCAATGGCCCCTTTATCCTGCAACTGTGAGAGAGATTGCGAAACAGTTTTAGCATCTTTCTCACTAAATCCAGATTCAGACAACAACTCTTTCTTTAATCCTAATACTCAGGCATTTGCCACCAAGTCATTGGATTTGGCACTGAGTTGAAACTTGTTCTCCATCCCTGGCCTGTTACTGGCAGGGTCATATCAGTCTGTGTGCCATTCTGATCTCTGTCTTCCTAATACACTTGCCCTGTCCTCAGTGGAAGGCAACTCACTTCCAGCACAGCAAGATTCCTCTCCTCTCCTTTTGTTATATCACTGAGTTTTGCTATCTCTGGTTCTTAGCTTTCTCTGGCATGAGGAACCTGAGTCCATTATGTTTCCTAAATCCAGGAGACATGTATCAAGCTTTTCAATGGTTCTCTTAGAGCCACAGCTTGATTGGCTTAAGGTGATGGGAAAGCACCCACCCCTTCCCGTGATAGGCTACATTTCCTGGGAAGCTGACTCTGAGTTTATTGTGTAGGATCATTCTTAAGGAGCACCTGTGGGATCAGCACCTGTGGAAGGGGTGCAATGGAAGCAGGTGGGCAATCAGAGGCACAGGCCATGGAACAAAATGACAGCCTCAGCCAAGCCTGCAGGGAGTTCTGGAGCTCTAATAACTCTTAAAGTTGTCCCAAGATGACTCATTCTTCATACAACCTCGTGGATCAGTCACCGAACATGGGCCACCCAGGAAGGAATATGACCTTGGACAAGGCTGTTCTTTGCAGCTAAGCCGATTCAAAGAAATTTTCTCTCCCTGCTCCAGTCTCTCCAACTTCAACTGCTTTCAGAGATGAAGGGAGTGATTGGTATTTCAGGTGGATCTGGTTTTAGGACTTCTTAGTCTGTCTCATAAAAGGGCTTTAATTAAACATTTTGTTAATTTATTGTTGTTGTTTTCAGGTTTTGATGGCTCAGCTAAAGCTAATACACGGAGTTCCATTTTACTGCACTGCTACATATGGTAAGTTGTTAAACTATCTATATTGCAATAGCTGGGTGTAAAAGATCATGACTTGTATTCCTATAACAATCCATAGCACAGCAGTTATAAAATGATCCAAATTTCAAATAATCTTCTTAGCAGTCACACGGTACACCTAGTTTTTGGTTTGGAAAATATAGTCACTATACACAAAGGCTTAGGACAACTCTGGGCACATAAGCTCTAGGCCCTCGACCCTTGGTGCTGACTCAGTGACTTTTTACCTTAGAAACTGTTGTTGAGTTTGAATTAGTGCTGTTTTCAGTGCCTGCGGCTTCCTGAATGCTTTTGGGAGGAGCTTCATCTAAAGCAGCTTCAGCTCTCTTTTTGGGATAATTATAATTATCCCAATCTTTAGGGGAGCCTGTTACCCCTTTTCTGTTTTTGCTCTCAGGAAAAATAAGACAAATCAAACTGTTTTCTTTAGTTCTTTCTGTTGACTTCCTCAGGTAAATTTCCACAGGTTTGTATGACTATCACTGGGGTCATAAAAGGCATCTTTCGAGATTGGGCTTACTTTTTCGTGGTTTTTACCAAGCCAAAAGGAAAAGTATAAGAAAAGTAGCATAAGTAAAAGAAACGGAACAGGAAATCGGTAATAGCTGACTTTAGGATTTTAGGTCAGGAAGTCATTATTTCAGGTTCAGGCTCTGAGATGATCTTTGACACGTTACTTCCTCACTCTCTCTGCTTTGGTTTTCTTACCCATAAACATACAGAAATTGGATAAATTCTTATGTGTCCAAAAGTTCTCATAATTCTGGGTAGGGAGTGTCATGAGACATGATCACCCCATGTAGGACACAGCCCTGCAGTTGATATGCGGGTGGAGGAATCACTCCTAGTAACAAATACTAGGAAGAATGACCAGTAAGGCAGGAGAGAAACTAGAAAAGTATAAGGTCATAGAAAGCAAGAAAAGAGAGGATCTTCAAAAAGAAAGGTAATTAACAGTGTCCAATATTCCTAAGGGCTCAAAGAATATAAAGACTGCAAGAAATGATACTCAATTTAGTGTCCAATAAAGAGTGATTGGATGTGAGGGTAAAGAAAGGAGTACAAGGGAATATCCCAAAATATTATTATTAGTTCCTTTCAAGGGAGAAGGAAAGAAATGCAAAGGAAGGTAGCAGAAAATATTAACTTTAAAAAATTTATTATTTGATCCTGGTTGCTTTTATAACTTTAAGGAACTCAGATAAAAGAATGAATGAAAGGTCAAAAAGTGGAGACAGCAATTATAAACTATACTTCCAAGAAGGTTGTTTCATAAGTGTAAATGTTTTACACAGGTGTTACTGGAAAGAGGGTCTTGAGTGTAAGTTGTCCAGGTTCTTGGTATTTTGAATAAACAATTGAACAAAATGCACAAAGTAATAAAGGAATGAAACACGGGAACAAGGCAGCAAAAGCAGGGATTTATTAAAGCAAGAAAGCACTCCACAGAGTGGGAGCGGATGCAAGCAAGTGGCTCAAGGGCCCAGTTACAAAATTTTCTGGATTTTAAGTACTCTTTTTGAGGTTTCTATTTGTTACCCCTTATCTGGAAGAAGGATTTGGTCCATGGCTAATTAAAGCCTGAGGTGAATTGGCGCTCTATGCAGATGAAGGGATGGCCATGCTTGGCCTGCAGCCAGTCCAAGGCACTCTCCCTTTCCATCTGAGACTTGGTGGAGTGGGAAGGTTGTAGGGAGAGTTGCCTTTGATCCCTTTCTATTGGGGTGTGGTGGGGAGATGGGGTTTTTCGTTTAGGTTTAGCTTTAGGAAGTTGACATTAATTGGCCTTAGGATTTCCGTCCCCAGACCCAAGTGTTTTTCTTTTGCTCCAGCTTTAGGAGGTCAGCACCAATTGGCCTTAGATTCCCTGCCCCCAGTCCTTGGTGTTTTCTCTTTTAGGAAGTCAGCACAATTGGCCTTAATTTCCACCCCCAAACCTTGGTTTTCCTTGAATCAGCATGAATTGGCCTCAAGTTCCCTGCCTTCAGACCCTATTTTCCTGCCTCACAAGATTTTGTAGCCAAACAAAAGCAGCCAAAGTAAAAATAAATAAATAAATAAACAAACATCAACACTTAATTCTTCACATTTGACTCCCATTTTACCATTCCATCACCAAAGCTCTTCTTCAAAAGTCTTTTCACTGACAGGAAAATAGGAAGAGCAGGATGAGAACAGAGAATAGGACCTAATATATAAAAACTTCTCACCCAAATTACAGTAATCATGCTACAGTTTACATTTTTACTAGTTATATATAGATTTCTCCAGACCAACGTGTCATTTCAAGGATGGTTTCTGAAACTCTAGGCTGGTTTTGCATTATTGCGATAGCCTTGAAATATAATCTTAATAAGGTACACCCCAAAAGAGCATGATAATGAGGTAAGCCAACAGCAACCCCTTAGCCAATCATTGTAAGCTCCCTGTTCAACTTCAAGAGTAGCCTAGCTCTGAATGAGATGGGACCTTCACTCAGGTCTAAATATTGGACTTTGTCCATAAACCTAATTGGCGAAAGAAGATGTAAATATAAGCAGAAAGAAACTACTATCTTAAGGCATGTTTTAAAAGGGTCTTTTGCATAGTTGAAAACAGTTGGTATATTGTCAGTCTCCTAGGACAACTTGAAAAAAATGTTTTGCTGTATGCATGTTTGGAGGAAAAAAAAGAAAACAAAAAAACCTTTTGAGATCAGGAATGAAAGACAGCCTTGTAAACTTGGCAACTGCTGGATCTTTTAAAAGATGAGACAAAAAAGTGTGTGGGGGGTGGCGGTGGTGCTTAGTAGTAGAATTTTTTTTCTTTTGGTGAAATGCTTGAAAGTATTTTTTCTAAAACTTTATTCAGTGCAAAATGAAGGAAAATGTTCTCTCTGGTTATGTCAGTTCTTCCATCTAAGACACATCTTTTCTATAAAAAACATTCCTCTAATCACTAACCAGCCCTCCTACTTCAGCTGAAATT
Organism: Symphalangus syndactylus; assembly: GCF_028878055.3. Taxonomy (NCBI): domain Eukaryota; kingdom Metazoa; phylum Chordata; class Mammalia; order Primates; family Hylobatidae; genus Symphalangus; species Symphalangus syndactylus. The sequence goes on from NC_072429.2 coordinate 43,023,190, forward strand.
TCTGATGTTCAGAGTGAGAAAGAAGGAGGTTTTTTGGACACATGCGTTCAAACAATAATCAAGACAACAAATGAGTATAATGAGGAATAACAATGAGTATAGAATAAGTAGTGAGTAGCTATGAATAAGGTCATCCCTCTTAGCTGATTATCCTGTTACCTATTTCATAGAAAAACTGGAAGTTGTCAAGGATGAACTACCTTAGCCTTCCCAACTCCTGCCTCTCAATTTATACCCACACCCAGACTCTCCTCCTTCCACTCTGCCCCAGAAAACGAGCTGCCATCCTTCTACTCCAGGCTAACTCCTCGATCCATTCCATTCAAACTTCTTCAAGGATTTTGCCCCTTCACTGGTTTTTCCATTCTCTTTTTATCTTTAGCCTCCTCTTTTTCTTTATTTGATGCCAACATATCCAAGTTTTCTCCAACTCTTTTCTCAGTCGAACTGTCAAGTGGTCCTACCGTGCTACACCTTCAGGCTTTCTTCCTAGCCTTCCCCTTTACATTACTATACTCTTTTAGAGTTATCTTCTCACTTCTCCAGTTCACTTCCACTCATTCAGTTACCTCTGATTCCCATCCTTAATGCTCACTGGAAGCACAATCTGCTCAAGTCACCAGTGATCTCCTAATTGCCAAATATGATGAGCATTTTTCAGTCCTTATTAATATCTTTATGTCATTAGACTCTTACCATAATTCTGTCTTGAAAGTCTTCCCTTCTTTGGACTCTGTACCATCAAAACCCTGGTTTGTTTCTTATCCCTCTGATAATTCTTAGTTCCTATGCAGACTTCTCTCTTTCTATCAAGGCCATCCAAGCCCCTTCTCTTCATTCTCTGTTCACTTTCTCTCTGACTGATCTTGTTGTCTATTCCAATGACTTCAGACTTAGATATTCTTACCTGCCAGACATCTCCATTGGAATGTCTCATACACAATATGTCCAAACTGAACTCCATTATCTTTCCAATCAAGCAGCTTCTCTTCCTGAATTCTTCCATATCTCATTCAATGGCACCATTGTTCCACAAGTTAACTTATCCAGAAACCTGGGAGTCATCCTTGATACCTTTCTCAACTCTCTCTGTCCAAATGCTTTATCCTTAATAGATGTCCGTTCAACCCAGTTTCCTCCAACTGCTAAGTAATTTTCTAATCCAACTGCTTTCCTCCGCTTACATCATCACCACTACCTTTCTCCCAGACCACAACAGCAGTTTCCCTCCTTCCAGACTTCCTCCTCGATAATTCATCATACTACAATCCATGACACAGCTAAAAGCCTTTTAAAACCTGTACCCTGTCCAGATATCCACCCTAAACTTATGCCATTCTCCCCCTCTATTCGGTAATTACACTATTTTGAAGTTATCTCTGTCCTGAGATTCCCCAAGCTCCCTCTAGCTTTTCTCTTCTAGCCTGTTATTGTTCTTTAGGGCCCCTTCCTCCAGGATACCTCCACTGACTTCTGTAAGAAGTCAGATGAGAATTTACTCCTGAGGGCTATCTCTCTCTACTCACCTCCATGTGCTGCCATTATTCTCACTACATTTATTGTCACTATTTAATTTTCTCATCTTTACTGGAATATAAGCTCAGAGAAGGCAAAAAGAATGTTTAACTTCTTTTCCAAAGTATCCCCTGAGACTAGAACAGTGTCGTATTCATTGACGTTGTTCAAATTGTTTAATAATGGGTAAATAAATGAATGTACTAAAAATTATTTGCTTATGGAACAATGGCTTTTGGTCCAAGTCATTCTGCTACAAAATAAAATGATGAAACTATTTCCTCATTTTTAAGAAAGACTTTGGTCTAGAATTATCTTTAGCTCAAACAAACATGTCATAATCCTCTCACATCCACTACCAACCAACCATGTGTATACCATACTCTACAAGGGTCCATGAGGTCTGAAACAAGTTTGAGTGCCCAGTGTATACTCATTTTCTCACTCTTCCTCTCTGTCTGGCATATCTTCTCTTCCTGCTGGGACCCACCTCTAATCCTCAACTGCCACATCATAGCTGGGTGTACTCTGCTGTATAAAAAGGCTTCAGCCAGCATGGTCACCGAGGGTAGAAATATAGCGCTATGCCCTGGCCCTGGTACAAGGCTGCAGAGAATCCAGAGGAAGAGGTACCTTTTTGTGGTTTGTGTGCCTAGAGGATACCTTTTTGCAATTTACACAAAAACTGCCCAAAGTACTAGCTGATGGCCATATGCCATTCTGCCCCTAATTTCTTGAACTTCCAGTTCACAACTTATTTGAATCATGAAAATAACCAAAAACCAGTTATCTCCAAACTGGCTTTTCTACCCTAGTTTCTAATGCACCTGTTCCAAAAGATTGATCTAGTTGACCACTAAGAAGCCTTGCTGTTTCAACGCATTTAAATCAGTCCCAGTTAAGCGTTTTGAATATGGGTTAAAGTGTTACCTCCTCCTCCTCCTCCTCCGTGAAAATGTGACATCTCAGCATTTTTTTCCAGTGGCAATTTGAGTAAAGAAACCATTTCTGCTTAGCAAAGCAGACAACAATTTGACCACCAGTTTGTGGGGTCATCTGCAAGTTTTGTGTAATTTTAAGTGTGGGGTGAGGGCAGCAGCAGTGGCCTGAGCTCTAGGAATTTAGCTCAGTGACCCAGCAAGTTGGGTATGTGCCCAGGCTGCATTAAGGAGGCATCCAACCGTGACTGTGTTGTTCGGTTCACTAAGTGCAGTGCAAATCATGTGGTTATTTTTTCTTGATTGTATAGACTTTTGTTTTCAGTCTCTAATTGTTCAAATGCATTTTCTAAATTATGCTCCTTGGGATGCTAATATGCATTGCATGGGTAAAGAGTTGTGCACAGTGGATTTAAGAAATGCTAGATTTATCACAATGTAACAGGTTTCCTTACAGCAAGATTTATTGAAGACTTTATTATGCAAAAACAAATTATGAATCTCCAAAGAGAGAAGGCTGTAACATACCACATTCCCAAACAGATGTTGCCATGAAACCCCCTTCAAAGTACAGTTCTTCGAGGGCTTTTGTTCCATGGAACCCACTCTAGAAAACATTGTTTGAAGCATTGCCTTTCAGAATTGCTTCTATGTTTACCCCAAATTCCTGGAGAACCAGCACATTCATCATAAGATTTTCTTTTCAATCATCATAGTATGGAATCAAACTAAATGCCATCTGGAAAGTTTGATTTCACTAAAAGGTAGTAATTAATTTCATGAGATGGGCAGTGGCATTTAGTTTTGGGTACTCAGGCATCATAGAATTTAAAAATCTAGTTGGAGCTAAGAGAAAAGCACCACTTTGGAGTTAAATTCTACACCTGGCTTAGTTAGGTTGGAGGCTTAGGTGGAGTAGGGAGGAAGAGTGAGGAGGGTAGTTGGGGAAGGTAGTTGGAGATGGTGGTTTAAAAATTCTGATGTCCGGTCTACATCCCAGATCAATTACATCAAACCAGGGATGAAGGGATTGGGATTCTAAATTCAGTTTCTACACACTTAGGTCTCTGTGATGGTTCCAATTTTTGTCAACTTGTCTAGGCCATGGTACCCCATTTTTGTTCAAACACCAGTCTAGATGTTGCAGTGAAAGTGTGTGTCTTTTTTTAAAGATGTGATTAACATTTAAATCAGTAGACTTTGAGTAAAGCAGATTACCCTCCATAATGTGGATAGGCCACATCCAGTCAGTTGAAGGCCTTAAGAGTTGAGGTCCCCAGAGAAAGAAGGAATACTGCCTTTAGCCTGCCATCAGCCTGGAGTTGCAGCATCTACTCTATCCGGGCTCTTTAGCCTGCCGAGCTGCCCTGCAGATTTCAGGCTTGACAGCCTCTACAATCATGCCAGCCAATTCTTCAGAATAAATCCTTGATAGCTAGATAAGTAGATACACATATACATACACACATATTATTCATGCCTTCTACTGATTTTATTGGTTCTATTTCTCTAGAGAACTCTGAGTAATACAGTCTTGCAATTGATCACCTACCTTTACCAGGCACGTGACCTCTCTAACCATCTGCTGCATTTGTATTTTTCATTATAACTCATGAGTAGAATGACTGTTTTTGCAAAGTAACATACTAAATTCAAATAATAGCATCCTTTATATTTGGACAAGGAGAATAATACATTTTTACTTGACAAAATAAATTCTTTGATTGGCCTTGCTCTTAGTTAAATGTATCATGTTGATCTTGAACATTTTTAATAAGTAGATTTATATTAGAGACCAAGTGTCAAAATTGTTTAAACTCGAAAGGCCCAGTTTGCAATGAAATGAAACAGATTCTGGTGGATATTACTGAACTGCCAATAAGGATTAATTGAAACTCAAATGTTCTTTATTGTTTGTTAATTATGTAATTGTTATTCATCCAAGCTTCTTGATTTTTCATGTTAAATAATCATACTTGTATTTCACCCCAGCCTCTCTGTTTAGTTACCCAATTAATTAAGGATGAGGAGATCTGCATTTATTAGCATTTTAATGGCCAGATTGATTCCCCATGGCCCAAACATCTACATGTGTTTAATTTTTGAGCTCAGCTTTATTCCATTTTAAGTGATTATCATGTTTAATCACAGACGCAAGAAACTGAAAACCATGCCCTGAAACATCCAGCCCAATCTACCTCATTAAAACTGCCCCTTGACGATGAAGTTCAAGTGTTGAACTTTTGATTGGCAAGGCCAATCAAATAATTTATTTTGTCAAGTAAAAATGTATTATTCTCCTTGCCCAAGCACTACAAAGGAATCGCACATAGGCAAGGCTAGAATTGGTTAGAAATCACCAGCAGCCAGGGATTCCTGTGCTCTTGGCAGTTCCTATCTTTGAAAAACCAAAGACCAGCAACTTTGTAGAAGCACCCACTGGCCTGAAGGTCATGCAAATCTTGTTTTTTTTTCTTTTCCAAGGCCATCATCAAATTCATCAGGTTGAATTGCATCAAATATTAAAAATTAGTGCATTGTCACTGTCAAAAGACAAAATTACAAAAAACTTTGGCTTAAAAATCTAATCATCTTTTATTAGCAGTTCACGAACTGGGAAGCATCTCATCTAAGATTTTTGCTTTGCATGGGCATGATAGAACAGTTGTTTTTTGTAAGTTGCAAACAAGGAAACAGAAGTTTTTTTTTAAAGCAGATTGGTTAACATCAGGTTACTCAGGCTACTTCCCTTGTAAGGGTTAAAGGGGAGGGGACTTTTTTTTTTTTATCATACTGAATCTGGTTGATTGAGCTCTCTCCAAATGGTTGCTGTGAATCTCCTGTTTTCAGAAAAAAAAAACTGATCTTTTAGGAGTTTTGCCTGTTTCCTTAAAATTTCAGTTTGATTTTGTGACACTGTAATTAATCAGTGGCTTCTTCTTGCCTGTTGCATCAACAAAACCAGTTCGCCAAGACCAGGGTACTGCTGTAACGAAAGTTTGATTGACACAAGGCTAGCTATGTGGGAGAACTGGAGTTATCACTCAAATTAGTTTCCCGGGAAACTCAGAGGTTAGGGTTTTTCAAGGATAGTTTGGTGGGTAGGGGGCTACGGAATGGGGAATGCTGATTGTTCGGGGATGAAATCATAGGGGTGTGGAAAACAGCCCTTGTGCTCTGAATCAGCCTCTGGGTGGGGGCCACAGGGTTGACTGAGTCACAAATCGCAGGTTCAGGTGGTGTCAGTCAGTTGCCAGAAATGCAAAAGTCTGAGAAACATTTCAAAAGGCCAACCTTAGGTTCTACAATAGTGATGTTATCTACAGGAGTAATTAGGGAAGTTATAAATTTTGTGACCTCCAGAACAATGACTAGTTATCCTTTCACTATGCCCATACTTTAGCAGAGTTCAGCCGCTCTCATAATTCTATCCTTGTGAACTTTAGTTTTAGTTTAGTTTAGTTTAGTTTTAGGAAGGGCTATTATCATCCCTTCTTCAAAGTTAAACTATAAACTAAATTCTTCCCATGGTTAGTCTGGCCTATGCTCACAAATGAAGGACAGCCAGCTTGTGAGGCTAGGAGCAAGATGGAGTCAGCCACACGAGATTTCTCTCACTGTCATAATCTTTACAAAGGCAGTTTCAACACTCAGCATAGGTAACTTCATTTTGATTGGGTCTGTTGGGGCCCAGTGCAGGAGCTCAGTTTAAAACAATGGCCTCCTATACATTTCATCGTTTTAAAGAACCTCTGAGCATGGACTATAAGATCTTGCATTACATACAATTAACCACAGAAAGTCAAATACTGGTAAAAGAGAACTCTCTGGTTCCTGTCCATTTTAATCCATTGGGTAGGTGGGTAGAAGGATAATTAATTGCTAATTATTCATTAGAGCCTACCTTTCATTTGGAGAGGGTGGGACTAGCTATATAATTTGCGGAGGCTAGTGCAAAATGAATGGCAGACATGCATATTGCACTAATCTCCTCTGCTCACAAGAACACTCCATTGTCTCATCAGTCTTTGTTTACAAAACACAATCTCAATGATTATTAAGAATTTCAAGATAGTAATAATAGAACATTAAACCAAGTGTGATTTCTTCGGAGCATAGGGCCCTTTGTGACTGTCCAAGTCACATGCCCATGATGCTGGCCCTAAGAGAGAGTGAAACTCTTCACCCTTTTATGGTGGGAGATAGCTCTGATATCAACCTTTGTGTGTGTCTTGTTGAGATTCCTTGAAAGTAATCTTTTTTATTTAAATCCAAAGATGCCAAAAACATCATCTAGATAAGCTGGCTCCACATTTTCCAGTGTTAGTAAGTTAACTCTGAACTTGTATGACTTTGGCTTTTTGTAAGGAATAATATCCTATAAAAAAGGAAAATGTAAGACTAAGATTTTAGAGGCCATGGCCAGAAGGGAAGCAGCAGAATTTGGAATTAAAAACATAGGCTCTGTAACCAGAGCAAGCTGCATTCAAGCCAAGCCTTTTTTACTTATAGTTGTGTGATCTTTAGCACATTGTTAAATATTTGTTTCCTTTCCGAAAAAGAAAAGAATAATGACAATGTCCTATAGAGTTGCTGAAGAGATCAGGCCACGTCTAGTGTCTACATATAATCCAGATATTTTGGGGGATGTTACTGAGCTTTTGAAGATCTAGAAATGTTGACCCTATTCCCATTCTATCCTATCCCAGGTCAGTGTCCTACATTCTATTTCCCTCAACGCTAGAGGTTCAAGTTTTCATGGTCTGCTTTGGCTCCGAGGTCCTACTGTGTCAGTTACCTGTTTAGGTATCACCTCATTTTCCCACAGTTCTGTTCCTGGCTGGACAACCCAGACATGAACTATTCAGACTCCATGTCTGAATTTACATACGCATACACAAGGAATTCATCAAGACCTTTGTGTGTATAGCTGAGAGTACAAAAGGTAGGAAGGTACAGTACATTTACATTTCAAAATTATAACCAATTGCTCTTAAAATATTCCCCTTCATATTCACCAACTTGGACTCCAATCTGCCTCCATCTCAGGAGAAATAAAAAGAAAACTTAAAACATTCTCCTGCCATGAACCTGGGAGGCAGAGCTTGCAGTGAGCCAAGATTGTGCTACTGCACTCCAGCCTGGGCGACAGAGCGAGACTCCGACTCAAAAAAAAAAACCCCAAACAAAAAAAAAATTCTCCTTTGTTTTCTTACTACTCAGAAGAGTCCAGGCTTACTTTTGTTCTACTCTCTTTCTAAGCCAGATCCAGCCCTTAGCTGGAGCTACATTATGCTTCATAAGGTGCTTTCCTAAACAAAGGTTCTTTCCCCACTAACGTGAATATTATAACTATTTTGTTTTATATAATGATTTTATAGATGGGACTGAATCTAAGTATTTTGCCCAAGATTATACAGCTAGAAATTGGAGAGGTTAGGATTCAAACACACATTTTTTCTGAATGGGGAGCCCAAGTACTTAGTCACTATGTTGTACTTATTTTCAAATTTAAGGTTATTTATTAAATATTCATTATATATCAGTCTCTGTGCTAGGAGCTTCAGATAATATCTAATCCTCACAACAACCTTGCTAGGTATTATGATTTGACAGTAAGTTATTCAAGGCATAGCAAGATTAAGTAACTTGCACAACTAATGATAATACATTTGGATTTCAAATCTTGGACTATTGGACGTGGTCTCTTAAAGCTTGCTAAGTTAATGCCATGCCCAGGAGCATTCACTTCTTACTTGGATTGAATGTATGAGTGTGTATTCATTTGCATCCTCATCCACCATAGCATCCCCTCTTTTCCACGTCCTTCCTGTCTGTATAATTTTAGGACTCCAGTTATATAACCAGGATACATACCGAAGAGTAGAATAATTAATAAGGGAAGGAAAGAAAAGAGACAAATTAAACCAAATTAATACTTAAGAACCTTAGTGTATGTGTTGGGGGGAAATAAATTAAGAATATGGGATTTAAAATGTATTTGGGAGTATTTTAGTTTGTTTTAGTGAGTTCAAAAATCATCTATATATGTATAGAGATTAGTAATAAGGATAAGAAGGGACAGATATAAACCACTGGAGAAAGGAAAATGGTTTGATTTCTATTTTTGGTTTCTGGACATGTACAATACGAAGGGAGATCCAAACCCCAAATCCTGTGTCACACGAGCATTTTCATCTCACACCACCGGCTGCTGTATCTCAGGGAAGGTAGAATGCCCAAAAGCCAACACAAACCTCAAGCCTGCCGACTGCCTGTGTGCACACTCGCCGCTGCAGCAGAAGACAGGCAGCTTCCCTACTCCTTCACCTTCCATATCGCACACAGCCCTTCTGTTTGGCAGGCTCTCACCTGGAATCCTGCTTTCTAGGAATTTGGGAGATTTTATTGATTCCTGGACTTCCTCCTTGCAATCAGAAAGGGAGAGGATGATGCTGATACTGAGCTGTGTAAAGAATCCATACAATGAGCGCTCAATCAATATTTGGGTCCACCTTGGAAAAGTTCCCCCATCTCTGGCATCTCAGTTTCTAATCCTTAAAATGGGAGAGAATAACAGTAAATAGTACCCACCTCAAAGTGCTGGTGGGCAGAGTAAATGAGTAATGCATATAAGGTATTTCTAAATGAGTGAAGAACAGGTGTTCTTAGTCTGCATATGTGTGTGCCATGGATTCCCTTAGTTGTCTGGTGAAGGCTATAGATCCTCTTCCCAGAAAAAAAATGTTTGAAATTAAAGATAATAAAAATGATTCAAAGGAAATCAATTACATTTAAATACAATTATCAAAATATGTTTAATTGTGATATAGTAATTCACACATACTCATTAAGTAACAAAATCTAGCAGCAAGTCTTAACAGCAACCATAATTTGGAAGTAGCATTTGGTATAGTGATATTCCAAGGTATCTACAACATCAGAAATATGGTATGAAAATATCTGAATTCTGTTGGTGACGAAACCATAGGTCCAGCATATACTACTATGGTTTGTTATGTATATCTATAATTAAACAGAATGTTAAATTTCAGTAAAGTGAAGGTGAAAAGGGTATAATTATTTTTCCATCTATATTCACAAGCCGACACTGCAGAATTAGAGACAGCAGTGCTCCCAATAGAAATTGATGTTTATGCAGACAACAAATGTATGACAAAAACTCAACATTACTGATTATCAGAGAAATGCAAATCAAAACCACGATGAGATACCATCTTATGCCAGTCAGAATGGTAATTATTAAAAAGTCAGGCAACAATAGGTGTTGACGAGGCTGTGGAGAAATAGGATCACTTTTACACTATTGGTGGGAATGTAATTAGTTCAACCATTGTGGAGGATGGTTGAAGTATGGCGATTCCTCAAAGATCTAGAACCAGAAACACCATTTGACCCACAATCCCATTACTGGGTATGTACCCAGAGGAATATAAATCATTCTACTATAAAGACAGACACACACATATGTTTATTGCAGCACTATTTACAATACCAAAGACATGCAACCAACCTGAATGCCCATCAATGTTTAACTGGATAAAGAAAATGTGGTACATATATACCATGGAATACTGTGCAGCCATAAAAAGGAATGAGATCATGTCCTTTGCAGGGCCATAGATGAAGCTGGAAGCCATTACCCTTAGCAAACTAGCACAGGAACAGAAAACCAAACACTGCATGTTCTCACTCATAAGTAGGAGTCGAACAATGAGAACACATAGACACAGAGAGGGGAACAACACACACCAGGGCCTGTTGAGGGGTGGGAGGTGAGGTGAGGGAACTTAGAGGACGGGTCAATAGGTGCAGCAAACCACCATGACACTCGTACACCTATGTAACAAACCTGCACATTCTGTGCATGTATCCCATTTTTTGTTTTGTTTTGTTTTGTTTTTTAGAAGAAATTAAAAAAAAAAAAAAGAAGTGGTGAGACTTCCTTAGTGAGCTGAGCACGTAGTCCCTGCCTGCAGAATGGAGCATAAAACAATACTCCATTGAACTCACCGTCTCCTCTGGGGCCCCTAAACCCAGTTGTCCTCCTAAGATCAAGGAGAGGAAATCAGCCACCTCTCTTTTCCTGCTTCCGAAAACTTTCTTTGCCCTATAAAGCGCTTCCAAAGGAATAAGAATCACTTGAGGATTCTAAGTGACCCAGCTACCAGCCAGCAAAACCTCCAGAGTTGCAGTGACATGATACCAAAATATTGGGAGACAAAAGAGAACAACATGATACAATATTAAACACCAAGGCAAAAGACTGAAACAGTCAGAGCAGAAGTGGTCCCATGAATTCCCACACATCTTAGGTGTGTGTAGACTATGGTGACAGTAGGACCTCATGGTGAAGAACACAGGCTTCAGTGTCAGACGCATTTAAGTTGCAATTCTGGCTCTGTCACTTGCTAACTCTGCATCGGAGCATATAACTTCATATCTCCAAGCCTCAGGTTCCCCACCTGCAAAACAGAGATAATTATAGTACCAACTACATAGGGTTACTGTGAGGATTAAATAAGGTAGGCATATAAAAGGCTTTGGCACAGTGACTGACACAGAGTAAGTGTTCAGTTACTGTTGTTAGCTTTTAGAAGTCACACTACTATGTAATTTCTTCTTTTCTGTGTTTTTTCTTTTTTGTTGTTGTTGTTGTTTGGTTACACGGGTAAAGCATCTGATATAGTGTATCACCTGCACAAGCATGCTGCTAAATTACAATCCTGACTATACTGAAGGGAATCAAACAATAGGCTCACGCTATCTCAAATGTTATATATGAAAGGAGAGCCAGCGGGGTGTCTCTTCTATAAAAGCAGGGTCTAACAAAAGTAAAGGCCTCTTGCTATACTTCAGTTGCTGAGCTGAGCTGACTACATTTTTGTTCTGCATTAGACCTGTAAAATCCTGTCATAGCTGTCTCCTTTGCAAATAGAGTTCGGTCCACTGCCAAACTCCGAAATAAGATGCTCAGTAACTTTACCCCAGCTGTTCACTTCAGTTAGCGCATGTCAATACAAGTGAGGTCTCTTATGGTTCAGTGATTTTCCATCACTTGTCAGTCAGCACACTTTCTTCTGGTTCCCTCTCCCTCGTGGCTCCCAGACTTCTTAAAGAATTTCTTACCACTTTGCTCCATTTCTGTTTCCCTGGTGCCTTCCTCCTCATTTTTCTGCCAAACGTTCCATGAGAAACTGGCAACAAGTCTGAACACTGGCCAGAAGATGAAAAGCACATAGACTTGGGAACAGAACAATGCACATGGTCCCCCTAAAAAAACAGAGTCTCCAGCCTAAAAGTTTAATCCCTGAAAAGCTATTGTTTACTTTCCCAGCATCAATTAAGCTAATAAATCTACTAGCTTCCCAGATAACAATTTGTAGTCCAAGACATATTCCAAAACAAATTCCTAGATGAGGCAAGATATTTGCAAAGCAATGCCCGGGATCCATTGCGTGGGTGGTATCAAGCAGCATCTGAGAGGCTCTGCCTTAGCTGCACATCAAATCTTAGAGCCTACTTTAAAATGACATCTATGACTGCTGCGGGAGGCAAGGGGCCACATGGTAGCACCCAAAAGTTGAGTAAGGCCAAGAAAATTCAGGACACATTGGGAGTGAGTATTGTATGGAGGTTTGCAGATTCCCACAAAGTACCATACATTTGTATAGCATAATAATATTGGTTTTGATTAGATATTTTTTATTTAATCCCTGAATAGTCTTAGGTGGATTAAAATTATTTGAGCCACTTTAGAATCAAGAGAACTAAAGCTAAAAGAGGTTATGATCTGTCCAAAGTCACATGCTAAAAATGATGCAGCTGTCTTGATTTCTTCACTGTTGCACCAAGGAGAAATCTCATTTGATTTAATTAACCTAGATAGTTGTATAATTCAATTAAACCACTTTTCCAGAGCATCTATCTACAGCACTTTGCTTTTATGTGACAAAAGGCAGTCACTGCAATTGGAAAGCCTTATAATTCATCATCATATAGCCACTTCCCAAACAGGGCCAGAGCAGACGTGCAAATTTGCATTTATTCTCAGAATACCTCTACCTAGGTCCCCGAGGCAGCTATCACCTCATGATACCACCTACCTTGGTCCTCTAGGCAGCTATCGATTCAAATAGGCCACGTGAGATAAACCAATTTGCCATTTCTAACTAGTCCAGTATTTTTTCTACCATAAACTACCGATATATCCAAATGTAAAGGAAAAACAGATTTTAAGAAGGAAGTATTTGAAGCCCTGCATAAAATTTTTCTATTACCATTTTAAAAACAGCAGTGGTACTTAAGGACACAGTACAGTAACTAGCCAAATAATCTGTCTTTCCATCAGCCCTGTATTGGTGACCATCGTGTTTATATAATCTTTTCCTGTTTGTCTTGCTTTGTTTTTTGGAGATGGAGTTTCACTCTTGCCCAGGCTGGAGTGCAACGGCATGATCTCGGGTCACCACAACCTCCGCCTCCTGGGTTCAAGAGATTCTCCTGCCTCAGCCTCCCAAGTAGCTGGGATTATAGGCATGCACCACCACTCTCCTAATTTTGTATTTTTAGTAGAAATGGGGTTTCTCCATGTGGATCAGGCTGGTCTTCAACTCCCGACCTCAGATGATCTGCCCACCCTGGCCTCCCAAATTGCTGGGATTACAGGCGTGAGACATGGTGCCCCACTTATATAATCTTAACTATAAATTAGATGGCCCTCTTTTCTCTTTATCATATGATTTTGGCCTCTCCACCTGTGACACTGTGGTGTGAGGCACTATAGGGGATGCAGTAAATGACTATTTACTAAGCACCTGCTATGTGCCACGTACTCTTCTAGGAATTGGGAATATAGCAGTGAACAAGATGAGATCTATATTCCTAAAGAGCTTATATTCCAGAGGCACAAGACAGACAACAAGGAAATAAACAATAAATATACAAGATAACTTCAGTTATTGAGATGTGCTGTAGAAGAAATAAAATAGGGTGGGTATGACGGAGTGTGCCTTGAAGACCTCTTGGAGTAGATATTTAAACTGAGACCTTAGTTATGAGAAGAAATCATCATTTGAAGTCCTTAGAGCACAGCATTCCAGGCAGAGGGAACAGCATACAAGGGCACTGGCAAGCTTGGCCTGCTGGCGGACAAGGAAGATGGCCACAGTGGCTGGAACCAGTGTGTAAAGAGAGAACAGTGTGAGGTAAGTCAAAGAAGTGATCAGGGCCAGATTTTAGCTCCTCGTGAAGGGCCCTGAGAAGTAGCTCGAATTTATTTTGAATTATCGTAAAGTCATTGTAAGGCTTTCAGTAGAAGAGGAATCCCTAGTGATTTACACGTTTAGAAAGTCAGTAAGAATAAAGCACAGTTGCTGCCCTCAAGGAGCAGATACACTACACCACTAATTATAATAGAAGGCAGTCATTGAAGGATGAGCTTTGCCAGTGCTAAATTCTTTACCAGTCTCAGGAATCCAGCTGGTAAATGGTGCTCCTATCTGCACTATATTTATAATCTAATGCCAGGAGTTGAGTAGTAAAGGACAAAATTTGAACTCAAGGGGAAATATTCATCACTTTTATTTTCTTTTTAAAATGCAATTACTAACTTTCAGAGAGTACAATAAAATCTTTTCAGTCCCTCCAGAAAGGGCTTCTGTGGTGCAAGTCCTGACATCCAATCTTTCATTTCTTTGATTTGTGGAGAAAGAGAAGCATGATCCCCTAAGCATTTTATACTCAAAGCAATCCCTCTTCTTTTGTGTTGGCTGATGGGGCCATTTGAAAACGAATGTTTAAAAAATGTAAGTGTAGTGAATGAAAAGTGAAGTCATTATTGAGATAGTGTCCTGCATCCAGGAGCTTGTCATTTCCACAAGCAACAGAATTTCTGGGGTCAGGATCTCTGGGCTCTCGAGTTGCTCTATAAACTTAAGCAAATATTTTTACTTTGAGAGTTGCCCTTGGTTACTCGTAGCCAAAATGAGGGAATTGATTTAGACCATCCCTAAGTTCCTCCACACCACTTTTACTTCCAATAATCTGCTAATCCCTCTTCAGTTGGGTTGATTTTTGAGGTCCACCATGTTGACAATGGCCCTGTGCATTGAGAAGCAAGACAGAGGGCAATTCAATTGAGGAACTTTAGAAATCCTGGGCTGTAAAGAAGGAACTGTGTAATATCCTCAGAGGGTCAACCCTCATAAGGAGGAGGCTGACTGCACCAACTATTTGTGGTCTCCATGAATGTTGTTATTAACTTACTTTAAGTGTACCTAAAAGTACTGAAGGGCTTATAAAGGCATATAATACCTGCTTCAGATAACTCATGGTCTATCTTAGAAAGTAAGACATAAATATATGAGAAGTTAAATAATACAGTACAAGTTGAGTAATGTGATCTGCCACAAGGTGTTACATGATTAATTATTACATAAGAGAAGCATGGAGCAAACTAAATGTAGAAAAAAACATGAGCACATAACTGCTGAGAGATTAATTCATTTATTTACTCAATTTATTCAATCATTTAACAAGTACTTACGGCATGCTCACTTTGCCAAGAGCTCTGCCCAGTGCTGGGGTGGTAAGCCAAGGTGCATATGCTGTTGGATCTATCAATCAATTGTTGAAGTCTTGGAAAGGGGCTTATCCCTACTGAAATGTCAGATTTCTCCTCTCTCACACTTGCCACCACAAAGATGTACTGTGTTAGTCCGTTTTCACACTGCTATCAAGAACTTCCTAAGACTGGGTAATTTAGGAAGAAACAAGGTTTTTTTGACTCACAGGCCCACAGACTGTACAGGAAGCATGGCTGAGAGGCCTCGGTTAACTTACAATCATGGCAGAAAATGAAGAAGAAGCAAGCATGTCTTACTAAGGTGGAGCAGGAGAGAGAGCTAAGGGGGAAGTTCTACACTCTTAACCAGATCCCATGAGCACTCACTATCAGGAGAACCACAAGGGGGAAATCGGCCCCCATAATCCAATCACCTCCCATCAAGTCCCTCCCCCAACAATGGGAATTAACAATGTGACATGTGATTTGGGTGAGGACAGAGAGCCAAACCATAGCATGTGCATAGATCAAACTGTGAACTTAAGATATCAGAATTTCCTTTGGCTTGTCCCAAGATTTGCAGAATTGGAGATCTATTCAATTATCAGTTATGTATTACCTTTTTTTTCTCCAGTGTTCCCTGCAGAGTACACATATCTTCAGTGTGAATTCCTCTGAGGACAAAGAGCTCCTTTCAGAGATGTCCATTTCCACTAATAGATAACTATGGAAATTTCATGTGTCTTCTTCATATTGAAACAGACTCTTCTCTCTGCTCCTTTCACACAATCATCTGCCAGTTGATACAGGAATTTGTGGGCTCCTGCCCCAAAGGGGATCTTACAAACCTCCTTATTTGCTGAGATCAAAGAAATGTTTAATCAGAGCAATTTCAAAGAAATAATAGTATTTTAAACAGATATTTAAAAGATAATAATTAAGCTGCTTCATTACCTTTCAACATACCTGATTACACAGCAGGTAGGGTAAAGGCAGATTGTTTTAAGCTTCCTTTAGTTCTACTTGTTCCTTCAGCAAAGGCTACCACCTCATTCTTCCTGTATCACACAGGGTGCATTTTAATTTAATAAAGAAAATATATATTCATATTTAAGCCAAACGCCCAAGTTTAAAAGGTGATGCTGAATTTCAGACGCTATTTCCTGGAAGTTTGTCTTAGATCTTGCTTTCATTGGCTCAATTAGGATGACTTTGGCAGGCATTAAAAGTGATTCTTTGCAGAGTGGTTTTCACTGAACAATGTTTCCTGGTTCTTTGTGACCTCTGGGACCCAGAAATATATATATAAACAACAAAAAAATCATTTGCCTATTTCAGGGACTTATTATCTTGCAACACTTAGATTTATCTCTTATAGTGATATCTATTTCTTAATTCATGTCTGTTATGTGGCAGGCACTCTGCTATGCACCCAGGATCCAGTGGTGAAC
Source organism: Symphalangus syndactylus (assembly GCF_028878055.3). Lineage (NCBI taxonomy): Eukaryota > Metazoa > Chordata > Mammalia > Primates > Hylobatidae > Symphalangus > Symphalangus syndactylus. The sequence goes on from NC_072429.2 coordinate 43,039,680, forward strand.
AATCCCTGTTGTTGGAAGGGACACTCACCTAGGTTGATTCTGAGACATCATTGGTTCTTCTCTCAGTTATTGAAACAACTGTTATCTCCAGGCTGTAAGCACAGCTGGCTGCTCATCCACAGGTTCACACCATGTCCTCAGGACTTGGTCTCTCTTCCTCTCTCAGTTGCTGTTCCTCTGGACTGGCTCTGACCTCCGGAAGGTGTCCCCATGGAGGCCAGGTAATGATCAGCAGCTCCACGCCTACCTCTTTCTCTCAGCAGTGCCACAACAGTCTATGAATGTAATGTAACCAAATACCATTGACCCCAGTTGGGCCACATGCCCATTTCTGGACAGTTCCAGACTTTTCCAGAGGGTAAAATACACTGATTGGCTGGGCCTGGACCACTACCTTGGAGCAAAGGTAGTGGGTTAAGTGGGGCCAGCAAACTGAACCTAGTAACCCCTGGACAGAGAGTGAGAAGGAACACTCTGAAAGATGAGGGAGTGAATGCTTGGCAGGCAAAAACAGCAGATGTTCTCTACAGAAATCTTTTGCTTAAGCATGGTTGCATAATTTTGAGCTAGAAGATAGGATCTTTCTGGTGTGGAGGTAAATGAAGATTGATCATTATATTTAACTAGTTAGTGGCTGACCGTGGGACAAAACTCAGATGTTCTGACTTCTTGTCCAATTGACCCTTCATAAATGTTTCCTTTTTTTTTTTTTTTGAGACAGAGTCTCTCTCTGTCACCCAGGCTGGAGTGCAATGGCATGATCTCGGCTCACTGCAACCTCTGCCTCCCAGGTTCAAGCAATTCTCCTGCCTCAGACTCCCAAGTAGCTGGGACTACAGGCACCTGACACCATGCCCAGCTAAGTTTTATAATTTTAGTAGAGACGAGGTTTCATCATATTGGTCAGGCTGGTCTCGAACTCCTGACTTCAGGCGATCCACCCACCTCAGCCTCCCAAAGTGCTGAGATTACAGGCATGAGCCACCGCGCCTGGCCCAAATGTTTCCCTTTTTAAAGTCAGTCACATAATTTGTGGGCCCCAGTGCAAAATGAAAATGTGGGGCCCTTTGTTAAAAAATTATTAGAATTTCGAGATGGCCGTGGTGAAACATTAAACCATGGGCACAGATCACACATGAAGCCAGTCCTGGTCAGCTAACACCATTTTCCTTGTATGCAGTGCACAGTATTTGTCAGAGTACAGCCATGCAAAGTCTTGGAAGACATTACCTTTAGCTCCACCCAGATTTCAATCTAGTATTGAAGATAGAAGAATTACACAGACACAGACCAAGGTACAATGGCTTTGGAGAAAAGCATACAGCTGAGCTCTCTTTTATGTCAACAGATCTTCTACAAGAGTAAATGTTATATTGGGCAAAATAAATAGGGATATAAATTCCATAAAGAGAGAGGAAATAAGTCTCACTCCATCCAGAGTTCTGCCCCTGGGTCTGCCACTAACTAGTATCATCTTGGGTGTCATTGGTCCACTGGGCCAAGGATGTTCTTTTTTTTTTCTCTGCTGTTTTTGCATATGAATCTGTTATGGACTGATTTGCATCCCTCTAAATTCATGTTAAAGCTCAAACTCCCATGTAACTTTATTTGGAGATAGGGTCTTTAAGGAGGTAAAGTTAAGTTAAATAGAGCCATAAGAGTGGGGCCCTAATCCAACAGGACTAGTGTCCTTATAAGTAGAGAAAGAGACACTAGAAATGTGCAGGCACAGAGAAAAGGCCATGTGAGGACACAGGAGGAAGGCAGTTATGTGTAAGCCCAGGAGAGAGGCCTCAAGAGAAAGCGATCCTCTGGTGCCTAGATCTTGGACTTTCAGCCTCTAAAGCTGTGCGAAAATAAATTTTTGCTGCCTAAACCACCCATCTGTGGTGTTTTGTTATGGCTGTCCTAGCAGACTAACATAGTATCCAATAAATAACTGTTTAAGGAAAAAGAAGAATCCTTAGTGGAACTAGGTAACCTAGAGAACAGAAGATTTAGAGTAAGTATTAAAATTATCGATGGCAGAAGGAGTGTGTTTTGTCTATCCCTAGGGGAAGACCTGAAGCCAATAATTGGAAGTTACAGAAAAGTAGACATTGGATCAACATAAGAAAGACTGTCAACAACCAGACTTTATTATAGTTCCTCCAGGGAGAACATTATCACAGACTTCTAGAGTTCAAGAGCAGCTCAGAGGGAGTCCAGTTGCAGGGAAAATACTAGCAAGTAGAGACTGATTGGAGGAAAGCTCAAAGTACAAGTCTTCTTTGGAAAGAAAAGCAAAGGTGAGATCTGCCTCAGCAGGATGGTTACTCCAATATGTTTTAGAGCGATCATCCTTCCTGACATTCAGGGAAGAAAAGTGAAGATTATATACATCTTAACAGAATGGTGGGTAATAAATCAATTTGCAAAGGAAATTATCAGAGCTAAGACTGGACTATACAAAATCATGGCTTAAAATACTTTTAAGGCAAGTTTTAAAAGAGGACGCCTCAAGTACTTGGCAGAATTTACCTTTTTGCTCTATATTTGGTGTAGCTTTATTAGTAGTTAATAAAGATAACTCATTATATTGTATTGAGGTTAGTAAATTTCTACGAACACACACATGCCATTGGAATATTTCTCTGAGAGTACTTAGCTATTAATCCTAAAAACCAAGTCTTAACTGCTGTATTATCAAAAAAGCACTATCAGTTTATCTGGTGATGGTAAACAGAACAAAGGGTACAACCCAAAGGGGAAATCAGTTCATCTGCTTAGAATTTGTTTCAACCAATGAGATTAAAATATCACACTAACCACTGATGATGAGTAAAGTAAAAAAAAATAGCTACAAGAACATGAAGCATAGCAAATCATTTCAAGTGAAACCATGTCTTACCAAGTCAATTGGATTAATTCCATTGTTGCTTAGTCCAAAAGTACAACTGACCAACTTTTCTGTTTTTTCTAATACTCTGTCAAATCCTCTAGGGTAACATCGTCTAACAAATATAATGCAAACCACATGTGTGATTTTAATTTTTTAGTAGCCACATTAAAAAGTAAAAAGAAACAGGTGAAATTACTTTTGATAATTTATTTAACCAATATGTATTTTTAAAATTGTCATTTAAACATGCAATCAATATTAAAAAAACTTCTAGTGAGGTAGTTTACATTCTTGTTAACTGAAGTCTTGAAAATGTGTATTTTACACTTCTCTCACATCTCATTTTGGGCTAGCCTCATTTCAAGTGCTCTACAGACCTATTGGGCTATTGCACCAGACAGTGCAGAGCAAGAGCCGTGGGTCCCAACTCATTCTATGACACAACCCTTTTAGAAAAAAATGAATACGTATCCCTAACACAATATATGCATATGTATTTCTTTAGAAATTGTACACGTGGATTGTTTTATATTTTATATATGTTCTAAATTTTTTAAAATACATATCAAATGAGATACAGATAAATACATTATTAAAATTTTCACTTATTACTTCAAAAACCTTCTTACTAACAGAACTTTATTAGTAAATACAGTGTGATAAAATAAGCATCATTATATTTGAAAATCTTGATTTAACACCCATAATATGTATAATTTAGCAATTCAAACGTCTGTCACTAAGTTTGGCTTATTTTGATCCTTGGTTTTAATTGCTGTCAAAGCTGAGAAAAAATCTCTCAAAGATAAATATATCTAAATTAAAGAGTATATTATTGTCTGCACATGAAATCATAATATTCATTTTTCAACCCCATTCACTAATTGTGTGAAATAATTTGCCATTGTTCAGCAGGTAAATTTCCACTTCCTTGATGTCAGTGGTTTTTCAGTTTCATTTTTATATTATCAACAAATGTATTCAAAGCCCACTGGGCTCTTTTTTATGAAGACTTGCAAAGTGGAAAATTCTGTGTGTCACACAGAACATAAAATGTCCCCCTCCAGAAGAAGATACCTTTGCCTGGGTGAAATCCTTTCCCTTGACTGTGGGCGTGACATGTGACTTGCTTCCAACCCACAAAATATGGGATGTCACTCTCGTGATTGGGTTTGTTACATAAGACTCTGTCTTAGTATCCTGGAGTGAGAGACCCTTCTCAAGACCTGGAGGAAGTGAGTGGTCCTGTTGAAAAGCCCACATGGCAAGGACCTGTGGGTGACATTTAGGAGCTGCAGGCAGCCCTTAGTCGTACAGTCACAAGGAAATGAATTCTGCCAACAACCTGAATGAATTAGAGGCAGATTCTTCCCCAGTAAAGCCTCCAGATGAAGACAGCCCATCTGAGACCTTCATTGCAGCCTTAGGAGACCCTATGCAGTAGATATTAAGCATGCCCCTGCACCTGACCTAGGGAAACTGTGAGATAATAAATTTATGTGCTGTCTTAAGATGCTAAATTTCTGGTAATCTGTTACACAGCCATAGAAAACTAATATACTCTTTCTAATATTTTAAAGTATAGAAATATGAGTCTTTATACATAGCACATGATCATGTTTAGCTATAGAATCAAAAAATAAGGGAAATATTTTTAAATATCTATTTTCAAATGCTCTATCCAAAACAAGAATTTGTTTTGTGAAACAGTCTCTTCTTCACACATTATTAAAATATAAATTTTGCAATTAAGGGATAGATTCAGTGTGTTTATATGCAAAAATTTTGTCAGGCAAACCTAAACTAATAGGACTTGTCATTAGGGGAAAGATCAACAAATTTTATACCTTTATATTTCTGTAAAAGAAAAATGTGTATCTTATCTTTAAATCCAGCTCTTTTAGTCAACCTCTGAGTGGCTGAAAAAATATCTCTTGCCATCTCATTACAAAATGACATACAGATTCTACTATATTTTTTAGTCTTGATTTTCAAATTTTTTAAAATTTAATTTTTAAAATCAGTCACATCAGTATAGCCATTTGTGCTTTTCTGGTTTTAACTTCTCATCTTCATTACCTTACCTATAAACAATGCAATGGATGAATTCCAATTTCGGTGTTATCTATTTAACATTACCCAAGAAACTTAAAAAGAAAAAATCTTAGAGGGGCCGCTCTATCAGTAAACATACTTAAATATTCCCTAATAAGACATTGTTTTAATTGTAGAAGTTATTCGATCTCAGAAATATATCTTCTTTGGCTATCTGTAATTTAGTGACATACTAAATGTATGTAATTCTTTATGTTGTTTATTATTTATTATGTTGTTAATATTTATTAACAGAAAAATGTAATTGTTTATGTTGTTTATTATTATATTGTTAATATTTATTATTAACAACATAATAAATCTAGCAATAGCTCACTTTAAGACATCCTAAAAACATCTGTACTTCCATCTGGCTGTAGAACAAAATTCCTATCCTGTATCATATGCCCTAAAAGTTGTTTCTTCCGATCTTCATCAATACATTTGACATACGTACATTCCAAAAGTATTTTGGTCCAAAGAAATGTTTTCTAGTTTGTCGTCATATTGCTTTTATCATTTTATTTCAACCATATTTGTCACATCAGGAAAACAGGTTTTGTTCCAATGATACATGACTTTTTGTCTTTGGCCATTTCACCACATAAAATTAGAATTGTCAGCATGTAATAGTAAAACTCCAAGTCACAATGGCTTAAACTCAAGGGAAGTTTATTTCTCTCTTAGGTAAAAGAAGTCTGTAAGTAGACAACCTAGACTGGTAGGTAGCTCATGGTCTCCTGTCTTTGTTGCTGTACCATCTGTAGCATACTTTCTCTAATTCCAATAGGATTTCTCAAAGTCCTGCTTACACTTCTAAATTCCAGCTAAGATAGGTGGCCTCTGACATGGCAATGATCCCTGCCCCTTGAAATGCACACCCTGGTACCATTCCATCCCCTTGAATGTGGGGTGGACCTACTGACTTGCTTCTAATGAATAGAATATAGCAAAAGTGATGGAATGCCACTTCCATGATTCAGTTACAGAAGCTTATGATTTCCGAGTGCCTTACTGGAAATCCCTCTCATTCTTCTTGCCTGCTTGCTTTCATGAAGCAGGCTGCCATATCAAGAGTTGCCCTATGGAGAGACTCATGTGGCAAAGAATTGAGGGTGGCCTCTGGATAACAGCCAGTGAAGGCCAGAATCCCTCAGTCTAATAGCCCATATGGAACTGAATCCTACCAACAACAATGTGAGTTAATGTGGGAATTGGATCCTTCCCTACTGAGCCTCAAGGTGACTATAGTGTAGCCAACACCTTGATTATAGCCTTCTCAGAGACTCTGAGCTGGAGGACTCAGCTAAGCCATGCCAAGATTCCTGACCTACAGAAACTGCAAGATAATAAATGTTGTTTTAAAGTACTAAATTTTCAGGATAATTTGTTATGCAATGATAACTAATAGACTATCCAACAGGGAGGGAATAAAAGAGGAAGAAATGTATGTCCTCCCTTCTAAGGGGGCTCTATGGAAGTCTATGATTATTTATATGTGTAACTCATTAAGTAGAATTTAGTCTCAAGGACATATATAGCTGCAAGGGAGGCTAGGAAGTACCTTTTTTTTTTTCCACCTTGACAGCAATATTTCCTGCTAAATATTGGGGTTCTATTACTGAAAGAAAGAAAGGGAAAACGGATATTGGTATAGGCAACCACCAGTCTCTGCCAAAGTATTAACTAAGAAACCTCAGAAAAGGCTTCTAAACGTCATTAAACTCGGGAAGATTTCATCAGTTCTTGGACTGAGAATGATATGGTTATAAACATTGCTTTAAAATTATATAGTTTGTCTTCATGTTCTGGATGCATAATTTTAGAGGTCCTGCTTATCATAACCTCACACTATCTCAAGTTAATCTTGTAATGCATAATTTAAATAAGTTTATCAGGGCTAGGATAATAATTAATAATGTTTATAAATTTGTATTTCAAGTTGTCTTAATAATTTTGAAGGGTGAAGGGACAAATTTATATTAGAACTGACTAGGTAATTGCATTAGTCTTCTCAGGCTACCATAAGGAAATACCACTGGTGGCGTGGCTTAAACAACAGAAATTTATTTCTCACAGTGATGGGGTCCGGAAGTCTGAGATGAAGGTGCCAGTATGGTCAGGTTCTGGGGAGAACTGTCTTCCCGGCCTGCAGACAGCTGCCTTTCCCCTGTGTCCTCACATAGCAGAGACAGAGGGAGACAGAGATCTCTCATTTCCTCTCTTATAAGGCTAGACTGCTATTGGACTAGGGACCTACCCTTATGACCTCATTTAACTATAATTAATTACCTTCTAACGACCCCATCTCTAGATAGAGCTACATTGTGGGTTGGGGTTCAACATCTGAATTTGGTGGGGTGGGGGTGCAAATTTGGATCATAGCAGTGATCGTACTTTCATACTTTTACATTTATAATGTTGATAAAGAACTTGTACCAGGAGTAAGGGAGGTGACAGGTGGCCATATTCTTGTTTGCTTGTGTTTGCACTGAATACGGTCTCCAATTAATATTTCTTCGAGGAATCTATTAGAGCCATTCATCTTTTCTGAAGGTGGAAAAAATGAGAGTGCAGTTGCTAAATCTGCACCAGCCCCTGCTTGCCCCTTGCCCCATGGTGTGAAGCATCTTCTGCTCTTCTTCCATGATACCTTGAGACTGATGTATGACATGAGACCATGTTAATCTGCTTAACAAATATTAGCAAAGCTTAATGTATTTTTATTTATAGATACATAGATAAATATTCTAGTATTTTCTTTGTGCACTTCAAAATATTAAGTAGGAGCACTCCACTTGGTAGAACACTATTATGAGTGGAGTTTGGCTTCTACCAGAGAGTCTACAGATTTTCAGGAAGTACACAAGACCCCTGAAATTTTATGCAGAAGTTTTGCATATGTGCCTAAGATAGTAATTAATAATGCCTGTCTCATGGAATTATTTTAAGTTTTAAATGAGAAAATCTGTTTAAAAATGCTTAGCTGAGTTTCTAACACAAAGAAAGCTTTTTACAAATGCTAGCTTGAAATGAATAAACATATTGTTCAGTATCACTGTCAGCCAATACTAAGCAAGATGGTTTGGCAGCTTGATGTTTTACTAAAATGAAAGTTAGGGAGCAGTCAGGCCTGTTTCTTTAATGATCATAGTGTCCTGGGTGTGAGAAAATACAGATGTTTCAATTCCTATAGATAACACTATATAGGTTAGTTTCCTGAAAAGCTTCTTCATTCATTTAAAAATATTATTAAGCAGTTATTTTGTTCCGGGCCTTTGCTGGATGCTGATCATACAATGATGAAGAGAAAATATATGGTCTTTGTTGTCAGGGGTTTTTTTTTTTTTTAATCTTATTCTCATCAGGGTAACAAATATGGGCTGAACTAAAGAAAGACTGATATACATTTTAGGGAGAGTAGCCTTGAAAGGCTTTTTTGAAGAGGTAGCATTTAAACTGAGACCTAAAAGAAGGGACATGACTAAGTGATGCAAAAGTTCAAGGAACAGCATGAACAAAACCATATGATTAGAAAGAGGTTGGTATGTTTGCATTTCTTTTTTTTTTTTTTTGAGACGGAGTCTCACTCTGTCGCTCAGGCTGGAGTGCAGTGGCGCAATCTCGGCTCACTGCACGCTCCGCCTCCCGGGTTCACGCCATTCTCCTGCCTCAGCCTCTCCGAGTAGCTGGGACCACAGGCGCCCGCCACCACGCCCGGCTAATTTTTTTGTATTTTTAGTAGAGACGGGGTTTCACCATGGTCTCGATCTCCTGACCTCGTGATCCGCCCGCCTCAGCCTCCCAAAGTGCTGGGATTACAAGCGTGAGCCACCACACCCAGCCTGTTTGCATTTCTTATATCAGCATGGCTATGGCATGGTAGGTGAAGAGGAGAGTTTTGTAAGATGAGGTTGGAAGAAGACAGCCAGGAAAAGATTATTCAGGGCCTTCATCGTTTATTTTAGGTGTAGTTGGAAGCCACTGGAGGCTGATTGGCTTTTTGAAGAAGATCCCTTTTGATGCTAAACATGGAAAATGACTGAGAGAGGCTCATGAAGAGATGAAGTCATTCAAGTGTGAGATAACAACAACTTAGGCTATGGCAGGACCAACTGAGATGGCAATGGTGGACAGATGGGCATTATTCTTAGAGACAAAATTGACAAGACTTGCTAATGGAAAAGTTTGATATGGGAAGTGAAGCAAAGCAAGAATCAAAGATGACCATCAGGATTCTTGCTTAAATAACAATGTGGATGGTGGTACAATTTGCTGATATGAGTGAGGGTAAGAATAGATTTGGAATAGAAAACCAAGAGTTTCCTTTTTCTTATATTAAGTTTGAGATGCCTGTAAGACATACATACGGAGAAGAATGGTAAAGTCAAAGCAAATATGAGAGTCAGCTTAAAATAAGACAGATTTGGACTGGAGATATACCTTTGAGTGTTATTAGCATAAAGATGGTATTTAAATCTATGGGAATTGATAAAGCATCCTCTTCCATAGCCCAGAGAGAGAAGGAGATAGAGGAGGAAACCGGGACTGAGCCCTGAGAACCACAAAGCTTTATCAGAAATGAAGGAGCCAGCAGGATACTGAGAAAGAGTAGCTTGCAAAGTAGAAGGCAAACCAGGAAATGATAGCATCATGAAAACGAAGAGAGGAGGGTATGTCCAAAAGGAGAAAATGTTGGGATGAATGCTGCCGAGATGTCAACTAAAATAAGGACATTGCTTTAGCTAAATGGAAGTCAACAGGGACCTTGACAAGCACAGTTTCAGAGGAGTAAACGGGAAGAGGCCACGTTAATAAATGAGTGAAAGGAAGATTAGAAAGGAGTGGCAGCATGTGTAAACAACTCTTTGAGAAGTTTAACATAAGAGGGAACAGAGAATTAAAGCTGTATCTAGAATGTGTAGGGTCAAGAGAAGGGTTTTGTTATTTGTTGAGTTTATGATGGGAGATATTGGAGCGTGTTTGTTTGCTGAGGGAAATGAATCAGGACAAAGGAAAGAGGAAGACTCATGGAAGGGAGAGAGATGGAATCTGGAGCGCAAGGAAAAGGGTTTCCTTTGAGAAGAATACAGCCTCCATCCCCACTGTGATCCAGGAAGTAGGAGAGCGTTCCAGATTGCAAGTGTAGGTCAGTTTGGTCCTTCAGTTATAGAAAGAGGAGGAAGGTTTCCCTCAGTGCAGTGTGAGGGGAGCTCAACAGCGCTAGAAGAAAGAATGCTTGAGGTATGAGACCAGAGAAAGCACAAAATAGTGTTCCCAGCAAATGGGAAATCAACTCAAGAAACAGTAAGGATTACTGGAGGGCACCAAGTGCTTGATGAAGGTATAATGTGAATTAAAGGGAAAGCAATCTCAGTTTGTGAATTTATCTGGCAACATTCATCCGCTTGGCTCTAAGCCTGGTGAAGGCAGATGATGCTCTCCTGGGCTGATGTTTTTCCAGGAGAGGATAGAAAAGGTAATGATGGACACTGGAGCTAAGAGAATTTGCAAGGGGGTTATTATGATGATAGATGATGGAATCAAGACTAAAGACGGTAAATGACGCCAGGAAAGGCTGTTGGTTGAGGGGGCAGACTCAGAGGAAGATACGTCCTATAGCGATAATGAAATATGAAGAGACTTACCCTAATCAATGAAAAGCCAAAAGATTAGACAATGAAATGGCAGGTTTGCCTGTTCAGTGCCATACACCTGGTTTAAATTTTTTTTCCTCTGCCGTGATTGGTTTGAACATTTGTTTATCATCTCATGTAATTATATTGTGCTTGTTTAATAATTTGGCATTGATTTCCCCAGTTGCTTCAAGGTGAAGCCTTCACTCCTATTATATGAGCAATACTTCTGATTTAAGACTCCTTTCTTGGCTTACAGAGAGCCTGTTAGTCAAGATCATCTCAAAGTCAGTCATTTTCACCTTTTCTACTTAATGTTTAATGTGCAGAACTCACAGACTCAGTGGAGGAAAGCAGACCAGCCATGTTTTTCTTATTCAGCCTTAGCCAGGATAGCTTACCTTGTTAACCTGTTTACAGTCTCTGTCAGCAAATAAATTGCCTGAGGCATTCCAGTGAAAATACACACCTGTGACTGGCACCAAAATTAAACCCTCCAATGCCATATGGCTTGCTCCTTGGCATAAATCATGACTAACCATGCACATGCTTTGAAGGTCAACAAAGTTAGACTCTAGTTGTTCTGCAGGAGGCAGTGGAAAGTAAGAATGATGTAGTAGTTAATTATTTCTCAGAACTTCTGTTTCCACAACCTTCCAGATCTGAACTTGGACCTCATTCAAAAAAATGGGAACCTCAAAATTTGGTGAAATGTATAGATGTCATTTTGAGTCTGACACTACCCAGTCTCTTTAGATTGAAGCCCCACTCTTGCACCAGGCTGTCAGTATCACATAAAGGTCATGCTCGGATACCCACATTGATCACGGTCTTCACCCTGACCTGCCCCAGCTTGTGCTCTGCTCCCTGTCTGTCCTCACTTTTCTCTCCTCTCTTTTGCATGATGTCTGACACTACTTACTGGGCTTCATCTTCTCTGCTTTTTTCTTCAGCCTCAGTCAGACTGTCCCTCTGGCCATGTCACGCCTTGGACATCCTGAGTAACAAGCATATCCTCTCTGGTTTGGGGTGACTCATGGTACCTTAGATGTTGGCTTAGGGCTTCAGCAGTATCACAATCCCTGGGTTTGCCTTGACCACAGATGTACTTTGTCAATACTTTTAGCCAATATCTGAATGACAGGGAGCAAGTCTTGCATGACTTCCAGGAGCTAATCCTCTAGACATGGGCCCATCTGTCCTGAAGATGCTCCTAGGACAGTACCTGCCACACGGAAGCCACTCAACCAAGATTTTAATACATAATAATAATAGTTAATACATAGAGGCTATTCACTATGTGATAGTTATACCTGTGACTAGCATTATTGTGTGATTTATAGAAATTATCCTTCAAAACAGCCCCAAGAGGGAGGTACAAGTATGCTTTCAGTTATTATGTTAATAAAGAATAGGGGGAGGTTTTGACTTAACCTCCTCCTGCATCCCACTTCTGGTGAGTGAGGAGACTGAATTTCCAGATGGCTCTGAGTCTCAGAATCATAATTATAGAATTTACTACAGTGCTTCCATTCCCAGGCCTGAAAAATGGAGCAGGCTCTAGACTCTGAAGTCAGACCAAGTATCTGGGAATGTAACATTGATAGCTAATTGCATTGAGCACTTTCTACACGCCAAACCCTGTGCAGGCACTTATATGCACCATATCATTGACTTCTCACCGCCTTCTCCAGGAATTGTTCCAATTTTTAAATGAGTCAAGTGAGGCTCTAAGAGATAAGTGACATGTCCAAAGTTACCCAGCTATTAAGTGGTGGAGCAGGACTCTCCTGGGTCAGTCTGGTTCAGATGCTGTTGTTCTTAACCACTGTACTTTACTGAAGGTATGAAATTTTATATTACAAAGTCATGTATCAAGACTACTTTATCCCGAACTTGTGCAAAAGCTCAGTTGCCCAAATGTCTACCTAAGATACTGCTTTATTACATCTTCCAGTTGAGTCAAAGTTCAATAATTGATTTAGAAATCATTTCACCAGTTAACAGCTCTCTTTTGGCTCCCAAATGTCAATTCTGAGAAAAGGGAGGAACAGAGTTTTTCACACAAAAGGTAATCTTTCTCTGGAGTGAAAACGGGGCCATTCTTCAGCCCTCCTCATTGATTCTCATGAACTTTCCTTCCCCTCTGAAATTGAATTGTGTTTGGGAACTAAGATGACTGAGCAAACTCTGAGCCTTTGTTAGGAAAAGAAAAGAAAAGCAGTCAATTGAGGTCTTGAGCCTTGGGTATAAGGGCTTCCTCTGGAGTGCGTGGGCTACCTGACTTCCCATCTCAATATGTTGGGCTCTGCCTGAATTTCGTGGCCACCAGAAACTTCTCTTGCCAAGCTATCCAATTCCAGTCTTTATATCCCTTGACAGGCCAGCAGATCAGTCCCCACTTCTCTGCCTCCAACCACATTGTTGCCTTTTTATATCTATCCTGCCTGCTTACTGAAATTTGCCAGCTGATTTGTCTTATCTTATCCATGAATCCACCTTCCCGATAAGCCCTTACCACATTTGTGTAATAACTAAAGGCACAAGTTTGAGGTTCACAAGACCGGAGTTCAGATCTCAGAGACTGCATTTACTTGGGTCGTTGAGTAAATTCCTTAACTTCTCTGAGCATCTGTAATATTGCGAATAATTGGACTACCTAAGACGTTGTTGCAAGAATTAAATGCAATCAGATATGTAAAGCACTTAGTGTAGGGTCTGGTGTGTAGCAAGTGATTATTACATGCTATTTACCTTTTCTACTTTCCGCCAAGAGGTTTGTAGTCTAAGCTGTCCTCTAAAGGAATATTCATTTGGATGTTTGCTGGTGAGATGGCAATAGTTTTTGAAGACAGTCTATAGTAGCTTGTCTCCAAGAGAATCACCATCAATTTTCTTTCCTATTTCACTTGCCATTCCCTTGCATCCCTTCCCCCTACTTTGAAACTGAGCTGGCCTTAGTGACTTATTTGACCAACAAATTCAATAGAAGTGACATCTTTGCACTGACAAAAAGAGTCCTAGAAAGCCTCACAGCTTCTTCCCGGGCTTCTTGGAACACCTATTTCTGGAACAATCACCCTTGGAGGAGTTGGCCACCATGCAGGAAGTCCATCTATCCTAAAACCACTGTGCCACATGGAAAGCCCTGGAGAATAAGGCATCAGTACAGTGAAACATGAAGGGAGGCAGAGATGCCAGTCAAATGAGTGAAGACACCATAGGTGGAAGTGGCTGCTCCAGCCCCAGCTGCCTTTACTGATGCTCTGGGGAACAGAAACAAGCCACCAGCCAAACTCTTCCCAAATCCCTGACCCACGAAACCATCAGCAAATTAAAATGGTTGCTTTAAGCCACTGTGTTTGGGGATAGCTTATCATGTAGCAATCAACAATAGAGCACAGCCTTCGTCCTCTGAGGTCCACATGAGGGAGGGCTGACAAGGCAGAGCTGAAATGGCATCTTCCTTGATGTGACATGTGGGCGACAAAACAGGATTAAGTGGCCCCTGAGAATGTCCAAGTCTAGCTTTTCTCCTGTACTTTAAGCATGGCCTGGGAGTTATCTCTCTTTCTGATATATAAGGAGATTTTAATATACTTAGTGGTAAAATGTGAAATGGAGTCCTAAAATATAGGCTTAAAACTTGGTTTTGCCACTTATCAGTTAAGGTGACCTTGGAGAAACTACCAAACATTTCTGAGTTTCTGTTCCCTCGTCTGTAAAATAGGATACTAATACCCACCTCCCTGGGTTTTGTAAAACGTAAATTAGATAATGAACATAAGGCACTCAACAGAAAGCCTGGAACAAAGAAAACACCCAATAAATAGTAACTATGACTATTAATATTCTTGCCTTCATCCTGATAATTTGCCTAATTGCCATGGCTCCACAACAGACTGCCTTTAACTTAATACCAAATCTTTGGAAAAGCTATCTTAATTTCTGCTAATTAATTTTTAATCACAGCATTCAGGCAATATTTTCTTATGTAGACAATTATTTGTTTTTGTAGGCAATAATATTTCCAATCAAAGCAAGGGGAACTGTGTTATTTGGACATAATTCAATTCTTGATGGGTTGAAATTAGGATGTTCACTTTATCTGGGGCCAGGCTGCCATTTTAAAGGAAATATTGAAGTAAGAAATTTCTATTTGTTAGTTACACTTCATGCCAAATTTGAACTGCTTTGATTTTCATTCAGATAGTGGATTTCAGTGATTAGTCCATCAAGGTGTTAGCCAGTGATCACAGGAATACAAGAGGCCCATGATCTGCATGAAGGTCTTTGCACTTTTATTGGCTTGCTGCACCCCAGTGAGCCTGGTCTCCTAGTTCCCTGGCATCATAGGGCAATTACACCTACATGTTGGCTGGTAGGCTCTACAAGATTAGGAAGGAAAATAGCTGCTGGGGGCTGAGGATCATTTCTTAGGATATGGACAACATAGGTCCCAAAGATAGTATCCATTCATTATTCACTCGTTCTTTAAATATTTATTGAGGATTGATTCTGTGCCAGGCACCATGCTAGGTTCTGAGGAAACAGCAGTGAGAAGCTAGAGTTTACACAAATAACCACAAATGGTTTCTAAGTACATAAGACAGACATTTCAAATAATCACTCAAATAATCTTTAAATAAGTACTGTGAAGGGAAAGTTACAGGGTACTGATAATCCACTAGGGAACTAAGCCTGAGGGTGAAGGAATGCATTTCCGGGGGAAGGACATGTAAACTATGGCTGAAAGGCGACGTCGGAATTAGCTAGTGGAAATTGCTAAGAGGAGTAAAGAGATCAGAAGCAACAGCATGTGCCCCTTTGCTGGGTCTAGGACAAGTGAAAATGGAGGGGCCAGGTCTAAAGCCATACTGCCTCCTTTTATTTTCTCACTTGCCTCCATCTTATACTTTAAGGGGACTTACACTTATCTGTGTTGACACACATGCTAAAACCCAAGCTCTTAACCCATCCCAAAGAAAAACAGCTACCCATAGGCATACCCCCTGGTGACATGGTGTATCTGTGAGATGGCAAACCCTGGGAAGAGGCTTATAACAGGCTCTGAAAGTGTGTTCTGGGTCCCCAGAGAGTGGCCTAGAAATGGATACATGACGTGAGCTCCAACCAGGCATCTTCTTGCTCTGTAGCCTCTGCCCCATTGCGACCTTAAAACTAGAAAACGGTCAGAGTAGGTCCTTCTAATCAGGGCCCTGATTGCCAGGCCTCGGGACAATACTGTCACCAGCACCAGCCAGGAGCTCTTGCCTGCAGACTTTATGACTTAGAAGTCTGGAGATGCATCAGTGAGCCCTCCTGGAACCATATTTAAAAGTACATGTGAGCCTACCTGTATGTGCATTTTTCTAGGAGATGGTTCCGTTTCCTTCAGCCTCATAAAGAAATACATGATTCCCTAAATTTTAAAAATTGCTGGAGCAATTAGAGGGTTTTACTAGACGATCCTGAGATCTCCTTGAGCATAGAGCTTCCATGATCTCCAGACACACTCCTCATGAAACTGGCTCTCTAATCTGGGCCTGTCAGTAAGGAACTCAAGGGAAAGAGATGGATAAGGAAATATTTGAACATTAATTGAACTTCAAAGTGCAAGTTCTTCCTGCTCACGTATGACTTCTAAATATATCAGAAAAGCCATATATCAGCCTAGTGGTGAATCTGTCTAGCCTTCTTCCAAAGCATTAACTTTCTCAGCAGCTAAGAAAGGCTGTCACCAATGTTTTAATACTTCTTCCAGTCTAGAAAAAAACCATTTTAAGAAACAGAAAGGGTGTATATGTCAGGAGGAAGGAGAGATGGGGACACAGTAAAACGTAGTAGTGGGATCTATGATCAAGGCACCTAATTTCACTTAAGGAAAAAAAATTTGTTTTTCTGACAGAGTAAGTCTTAAAATATCTCTTTGAGTTCCTTTTGCCAATGGAAAACAGCATTTGACTCCATATCTTCATTCTTTTACTAAGAGCAACTGCTTTGAAGTTGTTCTCAGTTTTGTCTAAAAGTGAAAGTTATTTCATAAAATTAAGAGATTATGAAATTGTTCCAAAGAGCTGAAGTGGTTTTGGAGTTTTAGAGTTGGATTATACTACTAGGTGCTAATATAGTGCAGTTATATCTAAGGATAGAGGAGGAGGGGTACTCTTTTCCTAGATTTCATATGATACAAGAAAGAATGATATCATTACGACTGACGGTGACTTTTATGGAAATGATACACCCAAAGAATATCATTATTGTAACCACTTTATATTCTGTCCACCACTACTATTTATGAAGTAGGCTCTCAGGATAGAGTTAATATTTATTGAGTGTTTATTATATGCCAACCCTCTCCTAAGCCCTTTACACATGTTAACTCTCCATTTAACTGATGAGAAAAGCAAAGCTCAAAGAAGTGCTGTAACCTAGATAGTAAGGGGTGGAGTGATATTTAAATCCAGGTCTAACTGACTCCAAAGGCATTGCTCTTAACCTCCATTTGGATACAGGGAAGGAAGAGGCCCTCTTTTAAAAAGGCAGACTCGTGCAAAAACCCCTAAGCGAACATCAATTCATACAGTGCTACAGTGTACATGAGCACTCAACAGACAGGAAATGGGATGATTAGTACCAGATGGGGCTCATAAGAGTGAGCTTCATGTGCAGCCCTGCAAGGGGCGGTGGGGTTGGCTCCACAGACAGCAGAGTTTCCGCCTGAATGCACGACCTTGCTCCTTACTGCTCTGCCCTGCGCTAAGTCTCCTTTGGGAAACATTTGCCCAGAGCAGCTTTCAAGAAGTGTCTTTTTTTCCGTTCAAATATAACCAGGAAGCAATGGCTCCTTGCCTACTCACGAACAAGCTATGACCTCCAGATGGACCTATCTGATAAAAGACAATTCTCAAGAAAGATGAGCTGGAAAATATCAGCTTTTGAGGATCCAATTATGAAAACAGTTAACAACCTTTCACTTCATCAGTCGAAAGAGAAAGGCAGCTTTGGGATAGTAGCTAATGATTACAATAATAATGATGACTGACATTTTTTGAACTCTTACCTTGATGCCATACCCCTTTAGACACCTTATGTGCATTCACTCAGGGAATCTGTAAACAATCCCAGGAGGTGGCTGCTGCTATCCCCATTTTACAGATGAGGAAGCTGAAGCTTAAGGAGGTACGTGGCTGCTGGCCCAAGGTTATATACTGATAAGTAGTAGAGCTGAGATAGGAAGCCAAATCATTTTAATGTTTAGAGCAACAGTCTTGAACTCAAGCTGTATTAGAATACCTATTTTTTGACTATCATGAAACTAATTAGTTATCTTTCCAGCTAACATCGCAAAGTAGAGTAGTCACTTTGGAAATGGAGGCAGGCGGCTGCAAGGGAGTTCTTATCACTAAATTCCACCATTTCTCTTTCCAGTATTGTCCAAATATACAGAGAAAATCTATCCATAAAATCTACCTTGTTATTCTTGGAGGATGATACTTGAAGGAATTATTTATTGAGATTGAGAAAATTATAGGTATTAAAATGGTTCCCTGGTGTTACCTGTTTATAATGTTAAGGACTGTCCGAGATGCTACAGCAACAGTCTTGGACAGCAGCCTCCTATAGTCATCCCTTAAAGAAGAAAGAACACTAAAGGTGACGATCTCCCTAACCCCATCCCCAGAGTCCATTATGTCTTCCCACTGTCAGCCCTCCAGTTTATTTGCAAGAGATATTTATAAAAACATTGTTGCTCAAATTGGGTTAGCCTCATGTCTTGGAATTTTCAAAATGTCAACCAGTTACTGAAGGGGTATGTCTGTGGGTGAGACACATTGGGAACACATGCACAAAAATCTAATGCTTTACATGCATGCATTTTCCACTTAGTATAATTCAATCCTCATGCCAGCCTTTTTAGGTAGTTATTATCAGTAACCCTCTTTCAGAGGAGGAAACTAAGCCTCTGAGAAGCTAATTAATGAGTTTAGAGTGACAGCCTAGTAAGTGGCAGAGCTGAGAATAGAAACCCACTCTATGCCTGCAGTGTCTGCACTTCTACCAAATATGTTCTGTGCCTTGCTACATGTGCTTCACATACCAGAATGTATTCAGGTACCAAACTCAATAATTAAGTGACTCCAAGACAAAGAAAATGACTCCGAGAGGTCACCTGGTGATTAAGCCCTAATCCTGAGTGGGTCTGACCCCAAAGCCTTTCTCATCCTGAATGGTGTCTGTCCTGGACATTAGTGGGTATCGTGGAGCTGTGTGCAATGGAAGATCGTGCCCTTTGCTGTACTCAAACAATCTAGGGCCTGATTTTTCCAAAAACGTGGAGGGCACCTCAGCCAAAGAGTGGTTGAACAGGAATAGTGTTTTCCTTAAGCCTGAAAGTTCAAGTTTTAATTTGACTTCACATCTGAGGATAAATGTATTCATTCATTTCTACTGAAAGTCTAATAAGTACCAATCTGGGTCATAATGGTTTCATCTCAGTTTTCTGCATGGCAAAAATATCAATCATGTTCATCATTCCAAATCAACAAACAGCCCAAAACAAACATATTTACTTGAGTTTTTGCAACACAGAATCAAAAAGCATTTGGAAAACTCCGGGGTTGACAGTACACCATCAATCTCAACCTCTCTGAGGCAGAACTCATAACATTTTATTAGATGCTCCCAGACAGGAACCAGGCCTGGTTTCCATCATTTGCAGGATCTGGCATCGTGTTTACAACCAAGCACTATTTATTATCATCGCTCTTTTGTGTTTCTATTGACATCAATGTAATTAGGATCATTCTTAAGGACCGGCCTCCAACATCATCCAGAGCTGACACCGAGGAGGCTTGACAAACTTTGCTGTTATAAAGATACTCTTCACTAGAGCTCAGGGAAAATAATTTCTGAGACTTAATGAAAGGACCAACTTTCTTAGTTTTCAGAATAAGAATGTGCTATAGGAGGCACTATGAAAGGGTCAGGGCAAAGGTTGGACTGAATGCTCTCTAAAATTTCTTCTAACTCCTAGAACCTCTGCCTCTTTCCTGCTTCACCTAAAATTTATCCCATAGGCTGGGTGCGGTGGCTCACACCTGTAATCCTAGCACTTTGGGAGGCCGAGGCGGGTGGATCACTAGGTCAGGAGTTCAAGACCAGCCTGGCCAACACAGTGAAATCCTGTCTCTACTAAAAATACAAAAAATTAGCTGCGCGTGGTGGTGAGCACCTATATTCCCAGCTACTCAGGAGGCTGAGGCAGGAGAATTGCTTGAACCTGGGAGGTGGAGGTTGCAGTAAGCTGATATCACACCACTGCACTCCAGCCTGGGTGACAGAGCAAGACTTTGTCTCAAAAAAGAAAAAAAGTTATCCCATATTCACTTTTCCCCACCCTCACTATACTTTGTTGAAATGTCTCATGAATTAACCACATTCGAAATCTCTACTTTAGAAACTGTATTTTAAAATGCCAATTGTTTATAGCAAATACTACACTATTATACAATTGGAATTAATGGGGCATAACAAGTTCGTCTATCATGATATCAGCCCATCAGTACATTCAGTTCCTAAAAAATACATTATTCAAAAATTTAATTCCCCTGAGTCCAGTAAAAGCTTGTACATTGCCTTAAGTAGATATCAAATATTTTCTCATTAATATTACCTAAGTATCCTCTCTTAAGTGAAATATTCATCTTTTTTGTCTAGCTATTGTAAGTTTCCATTTGTATTGTAAGTTGAGTATTGGAGACTAGAAAAAAATATTTAAAAGCAAAGTAAAAGGAAATACTACCAATTAAGATAATTAGGGCTCATGGATGAAGCATTTGCTTATAAGGCACAGCTATACTATGTGTACCTACTCTACTATTGTAGTATTTTGTAACGAGTGCCTAGAGAGCAGGCATTCTGTATTTAGCCAGTATTTGCTAAATTAACAATTCTACATTGTACGTTCATGGGCAATTAACCAGATTCTTACAATCTCCACCTATTCTCTAGAAAGAAAGAAAGCATCAAGCACAACACTAGGCACAGAGTAAACATTCAACAAATACTGTCAATTGCTTGCTTAATTGACT
This sequence comes from Symphalangus syndactylus, assembly GCF_028878055.3. Lineage (NCBI taxonomy): Eukaryota > Metazoa > Chordata > Mammalia > Primates > Hylobatidae > Symphalangus > Symphalangus syndactylus. The sequence continues at coordinate 43,060,385 of NC_072429.2, forward strand.
GGAAACTGCCTTCTGTCTTTCTGGCAGTGAGGGTGCCCATTAACACAATGGGCCAGAGAATAACTAAACCTTATGAACAGTTGAAATTCCCTTTCTACAGACTTTCATGAGGGCTTAGCTATCTGCTACGGATGTGCTTAGGAAAAACACCATCTGGCTTAATCAATTAAATTGTAACTCCACAAGTAACGCTGGGCACACAGTAGGTGTTGGTTTGTGGGCTGCTGAATAATTGAGTGACCATAGAATAATTGAGGAATTTTATCACAAGATGTAGAGTTATTTTTTTATTTGGACCAGGCTTCAAAGGTCTCCCATCACAAATCAGCACCTGCTTCAGTGGCTGGCATACTGTGGTCAATAAGTAATTGCTGAATGAAATACTTCATGCATGAACCAACCAACCAATCAGCCAGTTTTCTTACTTACCAACTAATCATTGTGTTCTGCATAGTTTCTTATTTATAATGGAGTCTTCATCCCATATGTGGTAGCTCTTCATTGGCTACTACAGAAGTTAACTTATTTTTCAGCATCGTGACTGTGTCCTGACTAATGTAAATTTCCTGACACCAAAACAGTATTATGTGTCAACTCTGACCAATTGCCCTTACCATATCTACAAATGAAGGGGGAAAAAAGAGCCACAACCAATGCATTTTGCAAACTAAACATTATCCAGCTGAAAATATGACAGAGTTGGAGGGAGTTTCAATTTATCATTTCCAGGACAGTACTAGCTAGTATTTGAAGTTGGGCTTTTCTCTGGGGTGATTTGAAGAAGATAAATGTCTACAAAACTGGTGGAATGACTCTGTAGACTTCTGGTAAATATTAATATAGTGCAGACAAGATTGCTGTGTTTGTCTGAAAAAACTTTTTAAAAAATACCCTCCTATTTCTTCTCAAATTCTGTGAAGTATAAAATTCATGATAATGATGAACCCTCCTGAATATGTTGATCCTGGAGCAGATGTGACAGGCCTAATGTTTTGATTTGGCTCATGGGAATGATGTAGATCCACCAGCTTGCCATGTTTACTGTGAGGTTACAAGGATCAGAGGGATATTCCGCTGGTAAGATTTTATCACTGTAAACAGAATTAGATACATCTTAGAGGTGGATATTCAGAAGAAGCAGTTTGTCTTATTAGTTTTTACAGGAAATTGATTTCAAAGACCATGGTTGCCCACGTGTGATGAATTGGCTTTGCTGGAAAACTGTTTTTATTTTCAACAGCCAACACAGCTTCTTAATTGTTTTGCTGTTAATTAGCTAAGGATGCAGTTTAACTGAGATCAAAGTATTCAAAACGAAGGCAGATTTTAAAGAGGAAAATGCCTAATTAGCTTCCTCTAGTACATAACTCCATTTCTTCCTAGCCAATGAGGATAACATAAGGCAGAAATCAGATGTGCTCATTTGTGCATAATTCAATCAGAAGGAGGGGAATAAAAACCGTCTTTGGGTTACTCAATGACAATTACAGAGGCTGGGAATGTATACATGCAAGCAATGACACAGATATGGGAAAGTTTCTTTGACATAAAATGAGAAAAGATTTTTCAACAAGGGAACCTCCTTGAGCTACCTGAAGTGGGACTTCAAAATAATTCTCTCTAAATGCTAAAGGTTTCACTGCATATTTTTTCCCCTCTTTTCGGTAAAGAGTTGAGAACAATGCTAAAAGTCAGTCATTAATTACATTAAGGAATATGATTGGTAGATGTGTGTATGTGTGTTTGTATTAGTTAATCACTCTGTATTTTATATTGGAGGGGGGAAAAAACTCAGCAACCACATCCCAGAGTTGGAAGAGCTCTGAAGGCTATCTACACCCATTTCTCCTTGAACCCCCCAACAGGTTTCCAGAATTAGCCTTTCCTCTTTCGTATTCTCGTGCACTTGGATGTCACAAGCAATTATTGAAGCTAAGAAAATTAGCACAGATTGACTTTGTCAGAATCTAGACAGGTTGGTTGGTTGGTTTGTTTGTTTTTTTTTCCTTTTAAAAGAGAAAGAGAGTTTTGCTTCTCATCAAATGCATAGCTGTATGGACTAAGGTCTTCACAGTGCATTACATTTGGACACATGGAGTAAATTGGTTACAGTGCTCATTCAAAAGATTTACTCTTGAGGGCAGGATTATATCTGCCCTATTCTCAGACATGTCTCCAGCTCCTAGCAAAATGTGTGGCATGTAACAGTCTATAAATCCTACCAAATGGATTCATATTTTATGAATAAATGAAAGAATGAATGAAGTAATTTGGGGTTTCAAGTAAAAAATACAAATCTCTTATTTTTTTAATGATTAAAAATAGTAGTTAAGGCTAACCTTTGCTGAACATGCAGCATGCTCCAGGCTCTGGAACATGCTAAGAGTTTTACCTATATCATTTCCTGGGTGGACATGTTAAATGCTTGGCATAATTTGACCTGGAACTCCTTGGCAGCGAGACTACACATCCCATAGGACAGAAAGAATCGATAGTAGGAAAAAAAGGCACCTAAGTAAGAGACTTAGAGGGTGGGTAAGGAGTTGTAGCTAAAACCCAACAGAACTCCCAGATGTCAGTCTCTCACCCCTCCTAAGGATGCACCCACCCATCTACATTGCTCTGCACTCCCCAGTGGTTTGACAGAACCAGGGAAGCAGAATCGCCACTTCAGATATACTTTATTCATTCATTCACTCAGTCACTAAGATTCATTTTCTAATCCATTTAACAAAAAAATTTATTCAGTGTTTGCCATATGCGAGACATGATGCTAGGGATTCAATAGTAAACCAGAAAACTTCCGTCCATCCCTGTGCCTGTCCTCGCAGAGCGTTAGTCTGTAGGAGAGATTTACAAACTAAATGAAGTCTGTGCATTTTTTGTAAACAGTGATGCTACCATAGTAATCAAGATAATATGGAATTGGTGAATGGGGTAGGCATAGAGATCAATGGAACAGAGCAGAGAGTACAGAAATAGGCCCACACAAATCAACTGATTTTAAAACATTTTTTTAATTTTGGGATGATTTTAGATTTATAGAAAAGTTGAAAAGATAATAGTTTCCATATACCCCTCATCCAGTTTCCTCTAACATTAACATCCTACGTTGCTATGGTACATTTGCCAAGACTAAGAAATTAACATTGATACAATGGTATTAGTTAAACTCGAATCTTCATTTAGATTTTACTGGTTGTTCGATTAATGTCCTTTTTTTTGTCTGTTCCAGGATCTAATCCAGAATACCACACTGCAAATGGTCAATTAATTTTTGACAAAGATACAAAGGCAAATAAGTGCAAAAAGAATAGTCTTCTCAATAAATGGTGCTAGAACAATTAGACATACCCATATAAAAGAATAAACCTTGACTGAAACCTCACAACTTTATACAATAACAGCTTAATGTGGAGCATAGATCTAAATGTAAAATGTAAAGCTACAAAAGTTTTAGGAAAAAAATAGGAGAAAATCTTCATGATTTTGGCTAAAAAGATCTTAGAAATAACATCAAAAGCATGATCCATAAAAGAAAGCATTGACAAATTGGACTTCATCAAAATTAGAAATGAAAAAAATAGAAATGTTTATTTGCAAGATACACTGTTAAGAAACTAAAAAAAAAAAAAAGACACAGACTGGGAGAAAGTATTTGCAAATGAAATAATCAGAAAAGGATTTATATCTAAAATATGTAAAGAAATCGCAAAATTCAAAAGTAAGAAAATCAACTACCCAGTTAAAAAGTAGACAAAGCATTTGGTCAGACACATCAGCAAAGAGAGTATAGGGATAGCAAATAAACACATGAAAAGATGTTCCACATCATTAGCCATTAGAGAAACGCAAACTGCTGCCACTGCACCTATCAGAATGGCTACAATTAAAGACACTGACGATTCCTAGTGCTGGTGAAAATGTCAACATAAACTCATAAACATTGTTGGGTGGTAACACAGAATAGTACATCCACTCTGAAAAATGTTTTAGCATTTTATTACAAAGCAAAAAATCTAATATAATCTAGCAATCCTGCTCTTAAGTATTTATAACAGCAAGGATTGGTAAACTATGGCCAACAAGCTAAATCCAGCCTACTGCCTGTTTTTGTAAATGAAGTTTTATTGGAACACAGCCATACTACTTGCCACACTTATTTCTATACAATTATCTATGGCTGCTTTCACACCAGTTGCAACAGAAACTGTAAGGCCCAAAAAGCTAAAATATTTACTCTCTAGCCCTATACAGAAACAATGGACTGTCCCATGTTTGGGTGGACATATACAAGTATATGAGAACAAAAGCCTGCACACAAATATTTTAATAGTAGCTTTATTCATAATTGCCCCAAACTTGAAACAACCCGAATGCAATTCAACAGATAAATGGCTAAACAAATTGTGGTATATCTATGCAATAGAAATATTTAAAAGGAATACTATTTAAAAAGAGCAAACTATTAACACTGGCAAAAACTTGGAGACCATCTCAAAAGCATTATGCCGAATGAAAGCTAATTTCAAGAGGTTACATTTCTACGAATCTATTTATATGACATTTTTGAAAAGACAAAATTCTAGTAATAGAGAAGAACTCAATGGTCACCGTGGGTTATGGGTGGTGATAGGGTGTGATTACAAAAGAAAAGCATGTGAGGGTTTTATGAGGTGATAGAATCGTTCTATATCTTAATTGTAGTGGTACCTTCATGAATCTATACATGTGCTAAAATGTATAGAACTGCACACCAAAAAAATCAGTTTCCTTGTATGTTAATTTTAGAAATAAAAAATAACTTTAAAGTGAAGCTATCTGTCCAAGGCCAAACAACTAGCCAGGAGTATAATTGAGATTCAAATCCAAGACTGTGTCACTCCACTGACATTTAACCTGATTTCCTCATTTTCTCTAAGAGTTAACAAGGCTTGGAGGGGTTAAATCACCTGATTTATGTCCTGCTCTGAGCAATTCATGGTGGCTGTGTTGACACTTGCATGAAAACCGTGTTCCCTTGGGCTTGGGTACCTACTAAGCGTTATAACTGAGGCCAAAGACCCTTGCTCATTCTCCAGTGACATGAAGTGACTGGCTCCTCTAACCCACTCCTTCATGTGGTTTTGGGCAGGAACTTGAGTACCCATGCCTGTGACCCATCAACATTATCAGCACCACACTTGTCTCATGCTATCTTATCTATTGTAGGCCTTTATAGTTTTCACGCAGCTTTCAGTTTCGCTTGAACTTCACAACCACCGAGATAGAGATCGAGCAGGAATTAGTTATTTGCATGTTATAACCAAGAAAACGGAGGTTTAACCAGATTAAAGAATTTCTCCAAAGTTACAAGGTGTTATGAGAGAGAGGGGTGCTTAGAGTCTAAGAGGTCTGACTCCTTGAACACAGCTGCTCTTTTCATTTCTCATACAGATCATTCTTACACAGGCCATTTTATACAGATCATCCTTACCCTTTACGGAAACTTGTTCTAGTTCAAAATTGCTGAGGTGTGGGATGAAGGCATTCACAAAGCTGCTGTGTGGGGCGTAGCTTAGAAGGAAACCTCACTGATAAATGGATGCTTTTCTGAGTGTTATCTACCCATCTGCCTACTCTCTGAAACCTGCTGAGGCCAGAGGTCATGGGCTTTACCCATCAACTGAAGTCATTTTAGAGCTTCATCATCTGAAACAGAGCCTCATCTTTACTTCTTAGATTCTTTCTGCAACAAACACAGACCACAGCAAATAAAGTTTCTGTGACCCAGCATCTTGAAGAGGAAAGTCGGGTCATCTGGTTAACTGTCCCTGGCTTGCCTGATGTGTATTTTGATAAAAATCCTTCTTTCAAATTCTTCATTAAATGTATTCAGCATGTTAGGTCTTGGGATTACTAATCTTGATTTCATTGTTAGTCCCGCTCCCTGCTGCAAAATTATCTTTGACACTGGTTTTCCTAGAGCATTCAAATCTTAAATTAGAAAGCATAAATTTCTCACATACTGAGTAGCAGCTATGTAAATGAAAAAAAGGTCTAAGTATTTGAGGCCAAAAATGTATTTTTCTAATATTTGTTATTTATATGTAATAATTGTATATGTGTATTGAGTACATGTGGTATTTTGATACATGCATGTATTGTGTAATAATAAGGGCAACTGGGATATCCATCACCTCAAACATGTATCATTTCTTTGTGTTGGGAACATGCCAAATCTTTTCTAGCTATTTTGAAATATACAGTAAATTACTGTTAGCTATAGTCACCCTTGAACACTAATACTAATTCTTTCTATCTAACTGTATTTTTTTAAAAGAGTATTTGGCCATCATCTAAGTAAACTAAATGCTTTTTACTCTAAAGAGGTAATAAGATCCAGGAGATGAAACCCCAGTGTAATTAATAGAAATAGTAGATGACAAATCTAGTTAAATGTTATTATTCCCCACTCCTTCCCCTCTCAGTTCACCTTCTTTTCATTTTTCATATGCTATCAAGTAAGACATCCATAGACATGAGAAAGGCATTCACTGACATAAGGGAAATGGTACATGGAGAGCAAATTGTGGTGTGCATTTGAGAAAGCAGGTTTGCTCCAAAGAGAGGCTGGCACACAGTGGTGTTTGCTTAGTGAGCCAGACTCTAATTTTATTAGCTCATTCTCGTCTTTGAAAGTGCTAAATGTCTGCAGTTTCCCCTGGGCAGGTGATTCAGCACCTTCCGCATCAAGGGCCAGATAGGGTTGCAGTTTCACTCTGTGTGACCAGATTATTGTTGAGTCAAAAGGAACCTGACATTGTGTATATATATCAATGTGGTTCTGCGTATTTCTTTACTGGGATGTTTATTTTTTCACATGCACACACTTTCCTACCCAACCCTCTTTCTGTGTTGGCATCGGCTGTAGTGTTTCCACAAGATATTGGTTCATTATTTCTGACTCTTGTGACATTCATTCTTATTACTTGCCCTTAAGGACCTGTTTCCAGTCATTGCTGGAGGTGGAACCAGGGAAGAATAACACACACGAAATGATTTCTGGTTTTAATTTTAATGGCAACTGCAGTCTCTCCCTATTCAATTATTTTTCTTGGAAACAATTCCTGAGTGCCTAGTTTCAGGGGAAACCTTCGTCAAATAAACATAATATCAAGTTTGTATTAATGTGATGGGATGGCATTTAGTACAATCAAATCTTGTTACTATGACTTACAGCAGTGAATAAAGAAAGGAATTCAAATTCATGATTAAAAGTTTTATGGAGGAAGGAATGTGATTTTGTGTAAATATATAAAGCTTTGTCTATGCATATATCAACATTCACACAGGGCATGCTATAGAGAAAATGAGATCCCTTAAACATGCTCATTCACTCAGTCAACCAACATAAGGGAACGATCTGATCAAGATGGTTCTACGTGGCTGGGTATGGCAGGGGAGCAGCTGCAGATGGGGCCAGGTTATGAAAAGTTAGCCAATGCCACAAGCTATAAAGTACTCCTCTTCCACTCCACTAAGCACTTTTTTGAGTATCTGTTATGTACCAGACACTGAGAAGACTCCAGCAATGGGAAGGCAAAGTGTCTGCCCTCCTGGAAGTTATATTCTAATGGAGAACATGCATTAAGCAAATAAACAAGATAATGATGGGTAGTGATTACTGTTATGAAGGAAATTCATAGAAATGCATAACAAGAGCTGCCATATTGGGGAAGGAGAATGTTGAGGGAAGGGGTTCTTTTAGATAGGGTGGTTATCGCTGGCCTCTCTAAGAGGAGACATCTATACTGAGATGAAAGAAGAGGAAGAGTCAGCCATGAGAAGTGTGCAGAAAAGACTATTCCATGCAGAGAGAACAGCAAGTGCAAAGGCAAAGGCTGGCCATGTTGGAGTGATGGAAGAGGGCTCAGGTTGGCTGGAATATGGAGAGCCAGGGGGGCATGGGTATACAATGAGATTGAAATCACATATGGATGTCTAGACCAGGGTGAAGGGTTGAGTTTTAAACAGGACTTGTATCAGCTCATCTTGGCTGCTGGGAGGAGACAGGATTGGGAAGGAGCTGGGAGGAGAAAAGCAGAGAGAGCCCTTAGGAGACAACTGTAGTCATCCAAACAAAGAGATAGGGAATGGAGCTAGTTAGTAGCAGATGAGGTGGAGCACAGTGAATAAGATACATGATATGGAAAACCAAAGACCCTGCTTATTTATTGGCCGTAATAGATGAGGAAAAGAGAAGACATAAACATGGCTCCTGGATCTACTATGGCCATTTAGATTACTTTCAGCTGAGGCAAAGCAGATGCCCTTCTAGAATAATTTGCATTTTACGGTGAGCCCTGTGACTTTTTCCTTACAGAAAGAAAGTGGTCTGCAAATGGTTATAATACAGAGCTTAAGAGGCCAAAGTCATCGTTTAACTGTGTGATCCTAGGCTCGACGTTGCCCCTCTCAGAGCCTCAGAACCACCTTGATTTACATCCCAAATCCCTTGGAGGTAATGAGTTTTTCATTGGTGCAGAAATAGCCATTCCCTTGGTAGAAGTAGGATTGTAGAACTGGGAAACTGAACCAAACACAACAATTGGTCGAGTGCGTTCCTCCCTCATTACCCTGTAATCTCCAAAGAACCTCCTCATAGGTGCTCTTCATATGGTTTATCTTTGCACCTTAATGTCAGCACAGCAGCAAGTCCATGGCAGGGAAGGGGCAGCCCAAAATACATCCACCAGAGGGCAGCATAGAGCTGTGCTTGCCCAGATCAGCCCCTGAGGTCATCAGCCCCTGCTGTGGGAGCGTGCAGATAGATAACCTGCTTCCGGAGAAGAGCAGAACTGGGGTCTGGAATCACTGCTGCTGAAGCAAACCTTTTGGCCAGGGTACTGAGAAGAGCATAAGAATGTCATTGCTACAAACAATGACAAACCCTAAATCCAACTGCAGCTTGCACAGTCCAAAAAACAGATAAAATAGTATTTTTATCTTTAGCTGTCTTACATGGAGTGCTATGTACCTGGCACTGACAGATGGGCATATGCATTATCTCACTTAAGCTTTACATCAACCCTATGTGCTGCATCCTGTTTTTTATTCCTAGTTTACAGATGAGGAAACAAGTTACTGATGATCAGTGATGGGGCAGTTTTCTCTAACTCTAAAAGTCTGTTTCACTATAAAACCTCCTCCTCCAGGCTATATACATCTGCTTGTTATTTTTCTAGAGTTCTGCTGGCTGCTCTGTGGATAGAAAGGAAGTATTACCTAACGATTATATAGGATTTGGCTCTTGCCCTTGAAGTACGTACACTTTCAGAATGGAGAGAACAACTTAAGTATCATACAAACGATTGTATATAATCCACAGCTTGACAGCTTGGTAAAACTACGTTTTCACTACTCCCCAGTCTCAAGTGTTTTTCCACTAGTACTACACAATTTCCATAAACAAAGTCATTTTCATGAGAAGCGGTGTGCTGTAGTCACACATTCAATCATTCATTCATTTGCTCTCCAAATATTTAATGAATATCTCTTAATATGACAGACACTGGATATCACACAGAAACATACTTCATCCTTGCCCTTGAGGGGATTATAATTTAGTTTGGGATGGTGAAAAATAGACAATAGCAAGTAAACCAACAAATACATGTGGGATTATAATTATACATGCCATTAAAAGGGTCCAGTGGTTAGCTATTATCCCTAGTGACCTCAGCTCTTGGACCAACGATTTCCTACTTTGATTCCCGTGATCTCCTTCTCTATTCCAGCCACCGGGCAACTCTGCCTTGAGCAGGTCTTCTCTTCTGTGGCCTTGACCTTTCTGAATTGCCTCTGTGATAGCAATCTTATGGGCACGTCTCTCACACTTGTTTGGATTCCAGCCAGCCTTTCCTCCGCCCTCAGTGTATAATCCCTCTTTCTGTATTCTCTTGTCTGCTCAGGACTCCATGGCAGGTTAATTCAGCCATACCCTTGTTCCTGCTCTAAAATCCCCTGACCTCCCATGATGCCCATCCTGACCAGTCCTGAGTCTACCTAGCACTCTGCCCTCTCTTCCCCAGCACCGCCCTGACCTTCTTCCCACTCATCCTCTCTGACCAAACCTCAAAGCTCCTCTGCAGACCTTTCAGGAGAACTTTCTTTGCTTCCTGTTTTATTCTCCATGGTCCCCATGTCAGGCCTTTTCTACTCCCCTCAATCCCAAATATACTAAATGCACATTGTAGTAAATGTAAGAAAACATGTGAACATCCTCAGCTTCCTTTGTCTTCACCTCAGAATCTTCCTCCACCTGTGCCCATTTGTCTTTGGCTCTCCAAGCAGAACAGAGTTTCTTGCTCTTGCGGGCACTTCATGATAAGGCCCAATGGTACTTGAGAAGAATCTTTTTTTTATTATTATTATTATACTTTAGGTTTTAGGGTACATGTGCAAATGTGCAGGTTTGTTACATATGTATCCATGTGCTGTGTTGGTGTGCCGCACCCATTAACTCGTCATTTAGCATTAGGTATATCTCCTAATGCTGTCCCTCCCCCCTCCCCCCAACCCACAACAGTTCCCAGAGTGTGATGTTCCCCTTCCTGTGTCCATGAGTTCTCATTGTTCAATTCCCACCTATGAGTGAGAACATGCGGTGTTTAGTTTTTTGCGCTTGCGATAGTTTACTGAGAATGATGTTTTCCAATTTCATCCATGTCCCTACAAAGGACATGAACTCATCATTTTTTATGGCTGCATAGTATTCCATGGTGTATATGTGCCACATTTTCTTAATCCAGTCTATCGTTGGACATTTGGGTTGATTCCAAGTCTTTGCTATTGTGAATAGTGCCACAACAAACATATGTGTGCATGTGTCTTTATAGCAGCATGATTTATAGTCCTTTGGGTATATACCCAGTAATGAGATGGCTGGGTCAAATGGTATTTCTAGTTTTAGATCTCTGAGGAATCGCCACACTGACTTCCACAATGGTTGAACTAGTTTACAGTCCCACCAACAGTGTAAAAGTGTTCCTGTTTCTCCATATCCTCTCCAGCACCTGTTGTTTCCTGACTTTTTAATAATCGCCATTCTAACTGGTGTGAGATGGTATCTCATTGTGGTTTTGATTTGCATTTCTCTGATGGCCAGTGATGATGAGTATTTTTTAATGTGTTTTTTGGCTGCATAAATGTCTTCTTTTGAGAAGTGTCTGTTCATGTCCTTCGCCCACTTTTTGATGGGGTTGTTTGTTTTTTCTCCCATTCACAATTGCTTCAAAGAGAATAAAATACCTAGGAATCCAACTTACAAGGGATGTGAAGGACCTCTTCAAGTAGAACTAAAAACCACTGCTCAATGAAATAAAAGAGGATACAAACAAATGGAAGAACATTCCATGCTCATGGGTGGGAAGAATCAATATCGTGAAAATGGCCATACTGCCCAAGGTAATTTATAGATTCAATGCCATCCCCATCAAGCTACCAATGACTTTCTTCACAGAATTGGAAAAAACTACTTTAAAGTTCATATGGAACCAAAAAAGAGCCAGCATCACCAAGTCAATCCTAAGCCAAAAGAACAAAGCTGGAGGCATCACGCTACCTGACTTCAAGCTATACTACAAGGCTACAGTAACCAAAAGAACATGGTACTGGTACCACAACAGAGACATAGATCAATGGCACAGAACAGAGCCCTCAGAAATAATGCCGCATATCTACAACTATCTGATCTTTGACAAACCTGACAAAAACAAGCAATGGGGAAAGGATTCCCTATTTAATAAATGGTGCTGGGAAAACTGGCTAGCCATATGTAGAAAGCTGAAACTGGATCCCTTCCTTACACCTTATACAAAAATTAATTCAAGATGGGTTAAAGACTTACATGTTAGACCGAAAACCATAAAAACCCTAGAAGAAAGCCTAGGCAATGCCATTCAGGACATAGGCGTGGGCAAGGACTTCATGTCTAAAACACCAAAAGCAATGGCAACAAAAGCTAAAATTGACAAATGGGATCTAATTGAACTAAAGAGCTTCTGCACAGCAAAAGAAACTACCATCAGAGTGAACAGGCAACCTACAGAATGGGAGAAAATTTTTGCAACCTACTCATCTGACAAAGGGCTAATATCCAGAATCTACAATGAACTCAAACAAATTTACAAGAGAAGAATCTTATAGAGGCACTCCATTCATTCCTTCATGCACGCCTACCTTTCCTACTGCATTCCACAGCTGTGTATTGACCACCTACTATTTTCCGGCATTACAGTTAGCACAAGAGATACCCCATAGCAGCCTAGGATCAGGTCGGGTAGACTGGAACATTATGGGAGAAATGGGGTGTCCTGGTACAAGGTCAGGCTGGTGTTGGGGGGTGTGTGTGGAAGACCTGCTCTGCACAACACCAGAGGTCATATTAACATTCCGAACTTATTCTAAAAGAAAAGGAAACCAGAAGACTGACCTGATCTGATTGCAGTTTCCAAAGGACCACTGTGGTTGCAATGTGGGGAATAGATTAGAGAGGGCCTGAGTGGAAACGGAATGGAGGGAACTATAGAAAGCTGGTCCAGTAACCTGGGTGAGTGGGGATGGCTTCCTGTGCACAAAATCTCCACTCTTGAACATTCCGGCAGTCCTTGGACTCTATGCCTCTGTGATTCCTCGCAAGTGCCCCAAGGCTCTGGCCCTGCTCTCCCTCCCCTAATTTATCTCACGCAGAGTATTGTGCCCCATCCTGTACGCTACGCTCTAAATGACATGAACCTCTCTCTTTTCTCTGAACAGTCGGGCACATTCCCTCCTCCAGGCCTTTGCTCATGCTGTTCTCTCAACCTGAATGGCCCTCCCTTCTCTCAGTCTGCTCCTATGTTCAACCCCTTTACAAATGCTCATTCATTACATGAAGAGGATGAAGCTAGTCCTTCTTGCAAATTTATGTTTATAATTTATTATATCATGATTACATTTTGACTTGCATTTTAGTTAGTTCCTTCCTGCTGTCCCCTAAATTGGGAGTCTTGTGGGAGAGGGAACATATTTTATTAGTATTTTTATTATCTCCTTCACACCCATACTATCTTGCACAGTGACAGTGGGATATCTTAGTGGGTGTTAAATGCTCCCTGTATGAAATCGCAAAGAATCCAACCCAATCCAATCCAATCCAGTTCAATTCAATTCAATTCAATTCAATGCCTTGTATACTGGTTATTTCCTTTATAGGTGGTAAGCCCTTTAAGGTTAGGCACTTTACTGTGTTTCTTTGTGTCCTACCTGGCTTATATGGTAGGCGCTTGATAAATGCTTATTGATTGCCTTACTTAAACATACTCCTTGGTAGTGAAAGTGTTAAGTTGGCCTTGGACTTTCATTTCTTTTTATTTCATAGATACCAGTAACTACTTCTTATTTCAAATAGGGTATGTGTAAGCTAGAAAATTGTAATTCTGTACAATTAAATGGCCAAAAAATGAAATGTAGTACAGACTCTTAAATAGCTGATAAATGGGTTTAGGCAGCTGTATATAAAGACACAAACATATTGGCAGGCTCAGCTTCATGAGGGCAAAAGAAAAAGTTATGACTGATGGGGACAGGGACAATGGTGGCGTGACATTAGAGACCACAAATAATCTCCCTTCAATATCTATGTCACCAAATGGAGGCCTCCCCTACTTCGGAGGCCGAAGGTGTCCTTTGTTTTATCCTAAATGCTGTTAAGACATCATCTGTAACTCTAGAGGGTCTATTACATCGAATTCATTGGTATTGCATTCAAAGGACTTCCAATCTGGCCCAGGCCCCCTTACCAAACTTATCTTTAAGCTACACACTGCTCACTTCTTTTTTTTTTTTTTTTTTTTTTTTTTTTTTGAGATGGAGTCTCGCTCTGTCGCCCAGGCTGGAGTGCAGTGGCGCGATCTCGGCTCACTGCAAGCTCCGCCTCCTGGGTTCACGCCATTCTCCTGCCTCAGCCTCTCCGACTAGCTGGGACTACAGGCGCCCACCACCACGCCCGGCTAATTTGTTTGTATTTTTAGTAGATACGGGGTTTCACCGTGGTCTCGATCTCCTGACCTCGTGATCCGCCTGCCTCGGCCTCCCAAAGTGCTGGGATTACAAGCGTGAGCCACTGCGCCCGGCCCACTGCTCACTTCTTATGTAATGGAAATGCCCTTGTGAAGGTCACCATTTTTTTTATTGTGGTAAACTATGCATAACATAAAATTTCCCATTTTAATTATGTTTAAGTATACAGTTCAGTGACATTCTTATGCAACCATCACCTTCATCCATCTCCAGAAGTTTTTCATCACTGCAAAATGAAATTCTGTACCCAACCATACCTATTTTTAATTTTTTAATTTAAAATGATGTCTTCTAAAGATAGGAAATCCAAACAGTATCAATGTGTAAGTCCTACTCACCATTCCACACCCACTTTCTGCTGTAAACAGTTTTTTTTGTGTATTCATCTGCATCTCTTTTTTTTTTTTTTTTTTTTTTTTGTGGTGGAGTCTCGTTCTGTCGCCCAGGCTGGAGTGCAGTGGCACAATCTCGGCTCACTGCTGCAAGCTCCGCCTCCCCAGGTCTGGCCATTCTCCTGCCTCAGTCTCCCGAGTAGCTGGGACTACAGGCGCCCACCACCAAGCCCGGCTAATTTTTTCGTATTTTTAGTAGAGACGGGGTTTCACCATTGTTAACCAGGATGGTCTCAATCTCTTGACCTCGTGATCCACCCGCCTTGGCCTCCCAACTGCATCTTTTATTGTGTGCATAAAACACATATATAAGTCCATAAAAATGTATTATTTTATTTTATGAAAATTGAATCATAAATGAAAAATGCTGTTTCCATTTAACCAGGTAGTATGTACATTTTCCCCATGTTCTAACATATAGGTATACTCTGTTCCTTTTATTGTCCACAGAATGTCCCATAGTATGAATGAATGTACTATAATTTATTTAGCTATTTCCCTAGCGATAGACACTTAGGTTTGTTTTTAAGGTTGTTATTGTTGTTGTTTTTCCTTTGAGAAACACTGCTACAATAAAAATCCTGGTACACTCAGGCAAGCATTCCTGTGGGACACATTACTGAAGGTTAAATTTCTAAATATAAATGTTTCTACTTAAAAAAAAAAGAATGTATACTATCACATTACTCTCCACAAGTGTTATAACTGCTTGTTTCCCAGGAGTGTGCCGGGAAAAGGGCTCTGTGCTTGGTAGCCATTGTTAATTCATGTCTTAGTGTGGATTTGCTTGAAGTCACTTCCCTCTTTGATGGGACCCTAGATGCTCTCAAAGGAGGATCTAATAAAAAAGAAAGGAAGCCTCTAAGAAAGTGGTGAATTCATAAATCATGGCAGGTTGATCCTGTTTGGGAAAATGAGAGACACACACACACATGTTCAAAGGCTGACTTTTCATTTCACTGCGCAGAGCAGAGGCAAAGGGCGTATGTTCCACTTGCTTAATTTTACTCTTCTTCACGCTCAGCAGTTTGTCCCTGCTCATCCACACCAAAACTCTGGGCTTCGAGTCAAACTTCAACAGCAGTGTCAAGGTTTATAAGTCAGGGAATAGCTGTGCCTCAGATACACATCATCTTCAACTTCAATCAATTCAGACTTCCAAACATGCAGAGAGCCTATAGAAAAGAATGGCTTAGCTGAGACTTGAGCTTACAACTTCACAGCAGTATTTTCTATTTAGATTAATAAAACTCCAAAGCAGAGCAAAGAGGACTTGTGTTAGCTTTTTAGTTTTGTTTTGTTCTGTTCTGTTTTTTTTTTTTATTGATGATGAGCTGGGGTAGCACTTGTAGTAATGCATGGCTTTGGTATTTGCATAGCATAAGCTTACATTCATTAGAAAAGCATATTATTCATTGAATTTCCCACAAAAACCAGTGGTTTTAATTAAGAAGAAAATTAATGAAATGCAATTAGTTTTGCTAATAAAGAACCATGCTAATTCCTGCAAAAAAATCTTATTTTCTATAATTAGCTCATATGGAATTCATTCATTAGAAAGAAAATCACGTATACATGCAGAAAATCAAACTGCTGAGCGGGAGAGTTTCTAATAACTGAACTCTGAGAGTAACTGTTGAATAGCAGAAAAACATTAAGCCAATATTTCCTGATATAGTATATCTCATGGCAGATTTCCAGAGCAACCATGAAAGGGGCCCCTTATTTTAGAGCCAAGCCTATGTGAAATGAGATTATTCTGTTAAGAACAGTTTTTCCATAAGCCCAGGTTGTAAGGGCAAGAATATCTGATGTCACCCTTGTCATCACTAAGCCAAGAAAGGAGACTAGAGAAAATTTATTCTATTGCCATGACTCTGGGCATTTAAAAAATCAACAGGGAGCTTTGGAACTGGATAAAATCTAAACATTCAATGTATACACTGAGACATGTGGTATTGCCATTGTGCTCCCCACCCCCCATTTTTTTTTTTTTTTTTTTTTTTGAGACAGTGTCTCACACTGTCACCCAGGCTGGAGTGCAGTGGTGCGATCTTGGCTCATTGCAACCTCCGCCCCCCGGGCTCAAGCAATTCTCCTGTCTCAGCCTCCCGAGTAGCTGGGATTACAGGCACCTGCCACTGTGCCTGGCTAATTTTTGTATTTTTAGAGGAGACAGGGTTTCACCATCTTGGTGTGGCCCTTTTTAAACTGTATTAGGCTGAAAGCCTTTCACATATGGATAAGGACTCCTCTTAGATATCTACAAAGAAGTTGCCAGGATATTGTAGTAGAATTTTAGGGTTCTCTGCCCATCTTACAATAACCCCATAACTGCTCTTTTCAGCTTAAGTGTTGGCAACTAATGTATATTGTGTGACTCCATACTCCTCCCTACCACTGGCAAACAAAATTCTCTTTCCCAGGAATTTGGTATTGGGACTAAAATATTGTGATTGAGTCTTGGCTGGTAAGTGGAAGAAATCTGTCAAGAATTGTGTACTTCCTATCTTCTATTACCACATTCATAGAGAAGCAGAGAAAAGAGAGATTGAGAGAGATATAGAGAGACAGAGAGGTGGGAGTTGGAGGATGGATATAGAGAGACAATCAGAGAAAAGAAATAGAAAAGAAAGGTCTTTTGTTTTTATGTTTTCTAGTTCAGGTGATTTCCTAAAGCCTGGCTGAGTTGTTGACTTTGAGGTCCTCATGATACTCCTCTATCCTTGTAACAGACCTCCCCTCTTTTGCTGATGTTAACCTGAATAGAACTCTGTACTTGCAACAGAAAGTCTAACCATTGCACATGGTGGAGTACGTATTTAAGTAGAGACCAGCTAGGGGTAGAAGCTGGGGAAGAAAAAAGGGAAGAGAAAAAAGATAGCAAGTACTCACTATGTGTCAAGCAACTGGCTAAACACTTTAAAAATTATTACTCCATAAAGTATCCTTTAAAAAGATGTTATTTCTCCCCATGTTTTCAAGGAAGAGTCCCAAATTTCAGACGTTTAACTATAGGCTGTACCGCTGGCTGGTGGAACATCCGGAATTTGTATTCACGTTTGGGCTATTGGGCTTGGGCTCTGGTCTGACTGTGATAAATAATAGTCACTTTGATACTTGCGTAACCTTGAGCAAAGCACTTCACTCTATTTAGGCCTTGGGTAAATATAATACTATTTAAGGTCCCTTCCAACTTAATAGTATAGTATCACTTTAAAAAATTATTTAGAACAGTGTTTCTTTATCCAGTACTTTGAGTAGGGGTGGAGGTGGGTGAGTTAGATCTAAGCTTTGATATCCTTTCAAATTTTACCCATCCTTCATCCCTACCCTACCCTTCCCCTAAAGAATTCCATAAGCTCTGGTGGATGTGTAAAGGTCATGGGCAACGGAGTTAAGATTTAAACCCAGGGCTGTCTTACCACTTTGTTATGCTGCTGTTTCCTCTTTTACTATGCCTACTGGAATAATATAGAAGTTCAATAATTTTTTCAACTGAATTGCATGAATATTTGCCACAAATGACTAATGTGTCCTATTTTGAATGCTTCTTTACACATTATAGAATTAACTTGTCAATTTCTAATAAAAATCCAGCTGGTATTTGTATTGGAATTGCATTGAATCTATTGATCAGTTTGGGGATATTGCTGTCTTAACAATATTGAGCCTTCTAATCCATGAATATAATATACTTTTCCACATTTTCGAAGGTCTTCTTTAATTTCCCTCAGCAGTTTTGTAGTTTTCAGCCTAGAATTTTTGCATTGCATTTATTAATTTATTTCTAGGTATTTGATATCTTTGGATGCTACTGCAAATCAATATTGTGAAAATGACCATACTGCCAAAAGCAATCTACAAATTCAACACTATCCCCATCAAAATACCACCATCATTCTTCACACAATTAGGAAAAAACAATTCTAAAATTCATATGGAACCAAAAAAAAGCCTGCATAGCCAAAGCAAGATAAGCAAAAAGAACAAATCTAGAGGCATCACATTACCTGATTTCAAACTATACTATAAGACATAGTCACCAAAACAGCATGGTACTGGTATAAAAATAGGCACATAGACCAATGGAACAGAATAGAGAACCTGAAATAAACCCAAATACTTACAGCCAACTGATATTTGACAGAGCAAACAAAAGCATAAAGTGGGGAAAGGACACCCTTGTCAACAAATGGTGGTGGGATAATTGGCTAGCCACATGTAGGAGAATGAAACTGGATCCTCATCTCTCACCTTATACAAAAATCAACTCAAGATGGATTAAGGACCCAAATCTAAGACCTGAAACTATAAAAATTCTAGAAGATAACATTGGAAAAATCCTTCTAGACATTGGCTTAGGCAAGGATTTCATGGCCAAGAGCCCAAAAGCAAATGCAATAAAAACAAAGATAAATAGCTGGGACTTAAACTGAAGAACTTTTACACAGCAAAAGAAACAGCAGAGTAAACAGATGACTGACAGAGTAGGAAAAAATCTTCACAATCTATACATGTGACAAAGGACTAAGGACTAATATCCAGAATCTACAACAAACTCAAACAAATCAGTAAGGAAGAAAAAAAATCCCATCAAAAAGTGGGCTAAGGGCGTGAATAGACAGTTCTCAAAAGAAGATATACAAATGGCCAACAAACATATGAAAAAAACACTGAGAATCACTAATGATCAAGGAAATGCAAATCAAAACCACAGTGCAATACCACCTTACACTGCAAGAATGGCTATAATCAAAATATCAAAACACAGTAGATGCTGGCATGGATGCAGTGAACAGGGAACACTTTTACACTGCTGGTGGGAATGTAAACTAGTGCAACCATTATGGAAAACAGTGTGGAGATTCTTTAAAGAACTAAAAGTAGAGCTACCATTTGATCTAGCAATCCCATGACTGGATATCAACCCAGAGGAAAAGAAGTCATTATGCGAAAAAGATACTTGCACACACATGTTTATAGCAGCATAATTTGCAACTGCAAAATCATGGAACCAACCCAAATGCCCATTAATCAATGAGTGGATAAAGAAACTGTGGTATATATATACAATGGAATACTACTCAGCCATAAAAAGGAATTAATTAATGGCATCCACAGTGACCTGGATGAGAATGGAGAGTATTACTCTAAGTGAAGTAACTCAGGAGTGGAAAACCAAATATCATATATTCTCACTCATAAGTGAGAGCTAAGCTATGAGGATGCAAAGGCATAATAATGACACAGTGGACTTTGGGGACTCAGGGGGAAAGGGTGGGAAGGGAGTGAGGGATAAAAGACTATAAATAGGATGCAGTGTATACAGCTTATGTGATGAGTGCACCAAAATCTCAGAAATCACCACTAAAGAACTGACTCATGTAACCAAACACCACCTGGTCCACAATAACCTATGGAAATAAAAATATTGAAAAAATATATTCTTGGTAGCAGAATAATATTCTCCCCCAAGATGCTCATGTCCTAATCCTCAGAACTATGGCAAAGGATAATTAAGTTTGCAGATGGAATTTAGATTGCTAATCAGGTGACCTTAAAATAGGGAGATTGTTTTGGGTGATCTGAGAAAGCTTAACGTAATAAAAGGGCCCTTAAAAGTGGAAAAGAGGGGCGGGCACAGCGGCTCATGCCTGTAATCCCAGCAATTTGGGAGGCCGAGGTGGGCGGATCACCTGAGATCAGGAGTTCAAGACCAGCCTGGCCAACATGGCAAAACCCCATCTCTACTAAAAATACAAAAATTAGCCAGGCGTGGTGGTGCTCACCTGTAATCCCAGCTACTTAGGAGGCTGAAGCAGGAGAATCACTTGAACCCGAGAGGTGGAGGTTGCAGTGAGCCAAGATCACACCACTGCACTCCAGCCTGGGCAACAGAGCGAGACTGCATCTCAAAAAAAAAGAAAAAAAAAGGAAAAAAGAAAAAGAAAAAAGTAGAAGAGGGAAGCAAAACAGGAAAGTTAAAGGGATACATTACTTTGAAAAAAGGTTAGAGAGCTGCAACATTGTTAGCTTTAAAGATGGAAGATGGGACCATGAGCAATGGAATGCAGGTAAATCTGTAAGTTGGAAAAGGAAAGGAAAAGGATTCTCCCTAAGAGCCTTCAGATAAAACCACAGCCCCGCTGACACCTTGACTATAGCCAAATAAGGCCCTGATTGGATTTCTGTCCTCTTAACTGTAAGATAATGAATTGTGCAGATTTAAGCTACTAAGTTTGTGGTAATTCAGTATAGCAACAATAGGAAACTAATACAGAGTTAGGGAAAAGTTCAGTAACTTAGGACTCTGAACTTTGTTAGAAAGGTCAGTTCTCTCTTCACCCCTAATCCCTTCATGGAGCTTGCCCCACGATGACATCCTGCAATTTGCCAGCTTTGGGAACAGTATCAGACAGAGCAACATTTGCATTTTTGCACCATCCCTGCTGCAAAGCTGAGCAACAGAAAGGTTTGACGGGATAACAAATACCAACAAATGAGAGCTAGGTCAGGAAGAAAACCTGGTAGAAGCCACACAATATTTGTGCAGTAGCCACAGGTATTTGTGGGCACCAGTGAAGCACTACTTTGAAGGATAACTTTTAGTGGGGACAAATTCCCTTTTGAGAAAGTAGGAGGCTAAAAGTTCTAATTTTTATAATTATGACTCTATTTGTAGGTGAGGCCAACTTGGATTATGCTAATAATAAGGTATACACTAATACTGGTTAATTTCTGAAGTTTATAACATAATTTTAAATATAATTAGAGAAGATTGAAGATTACCCCTATAATGAGACCATCCTGGCATATTAGTTTTTCAATATCTTGAGTGATAAAAAATGAGGAGGATGTGAGATGTTGTGCTGGGAAGTGCACATAGGCCTCAGACTGTCCTCTCTCTGCCAGCTAAGTCCTGAGTGAGCTCCTACTATGAACTGAAATGAAAGAAATGGAAAGGGCCTTTGTTGGGGCCAGTGTAAGTCAACTGTTTCCATCCTTATTCCTTAACTCAGAAACTCAAATGAAGAAAGACATTGTCAATTTCATGAGCAGTCCATATTTTTTCTATTGACAAGAGATAAAGAATAACAAATAAAAGTATTTTATAAGGATTTGAGTTATAAAATTAAATTTTTGTTATCTCCAAATTGTTATTTTGTAAGGAAAAATATATAAGTAACAAATATGAGTATTCCTTTTTTTGGATCCAATTTGGCTGGATGCAGCCTGGACGGGTGTCATGTTTATAGATTATTGTTATGTGTCTGAGTTGTGATTTCAGTATGCCTATTGCTAGTTCTCTTATTTTGCCAATTGCTATATTTTTAATAAAGAAAAAGACAAGGATAGATGAGAAAAATATAGAACATTTTTATCTTCAATGCATGTCAGTAAGAATGATGCTATGAAATTTCAGTTAATAATGAAATTGGAGCTACAAAGACCAAATCATAAATAAAATGAATTTGCAATAGTGTTACTCATAGTAACACATAAAAATATGAAAATATCATGTGCCATATTTGCCTCTGCACTGAGTTACATCTGTGCTTATGCTTCAATACTGTAATTGGCCATCTCATTTCTATTGCCTATGGAGCAAAAGTCTGAAATAAAAAAGAAATATTCATATTTATTACTTATATTTTTTCCTTGCAAAATGACAATTTGGAGATAAAAAAGTTAATTTTATAACTCACATCCTTACAAAAGAATTTTATTTGTTATTCTTCCAAAGGAAATCCACATGCTGTTTACTTTATCTCTCACCAATAGAAAAAAATATGGACTGCTCATGAGACTGACAATGTCTTTCTTCATTTGAGTTTCTGAGTTAAGGAAACAAGGATGGAAACAGTTCACTTAGGCTGGCCCCAACAAATGCCCTTTCCATTTTTTACTTTTCAGTTCAGCTAACATATATTGGCAGCTTTTACTGTGCCAAGTACTGTGCTAGATACCAAGGATACAGAAATGATTAAAACACAGTTCCTTTCCTCAAGAAGCCCATGCTCTGATGGAGGATGCAAACAAGTGCTTTAGGCCAAAATGTAAAACTATGAGGGCACCAAAAAGGGAGTAGTTTATTTTGCCTGGAAAGAAATAAAACCTTCATAGAAGAGGTGACATTTGAAAGGGGCCTTGAAGGAAAAAAGAGAAGGTCAGTAGTTGTCCGTATGAAACAATAAAACAGCATAAAAATTCTAAAAGAAAGTTCTGTTTGTATTCTGTGTGCTGCCTGTGCAACTGGATCTGAGCATTCCCTGGGGTGGCTGAGGGGGCTGTGTGGACCAGACAGAGCACAGTCTTCCCCGGCCTCATCAGTCCAGGCTGAGTGACCTCCAGCTGCAGGAAGGAGAAAACACCAGATCCCTTCAGTGCACGGCACCAACACCTCCTGTAACTTCAACCCAGGGCTCCGTGTGTCCTCTTCAAGAGGAGAAAACAAGACAAAAAAAAACAAAAACAAAAACAAAACAAAACAAAAAACACAGCAGGGCCTTTCTGCCATTTCCTGGCTCTGAAATGAGGTTAGTGAGTTAATGAACGAAGCCATCGTGTCTTTATCTGTAAACTGGGGAAAGCTATACCCCCCTCAAGTGCTTCAGTGAGGATGAAAGAGAGAAATGCATGCAAAGCCCCCGGCACATGATCCTGAGAAGTGGGAATATGGCGATGATGGTGATGATGGTGGCCATGCTAAGGATAAAGGACGGGTCTGGTCTCTGGGCTGCCTTGGGAAGCCTGAGCATCCCATACGGTGGGCAAGAACAATGTGATCTTGGCTACCCTGGCTCCGACCCAGAGGGACTTCCTGCCCATCTGCACTTCCCTTGCCGTTGTCCTTGTGGCTCAGGTGGTGCAGGCAGCTGCTCCAACTGCTGCCTCTGGTGCCCTGACAGCTGCAGGGAGCCAGGCAATGGGCTATGAAACCGAACCTCAACTGGAAACTATCCGCCCTAAATAATCCCAGCAACAAGGTCCGTCTCACTCCTCTTCCCTGCCTTCCGCCATCCCTGTTTTCACCTGTTGTGGTTTCCTTCTCATTCCACCTGCATTTTCTTTCATTTTCTTTGCCCCTTCGCTGCCTCTTTTCCTCTCTCTCTGTTCTCCCTCCTCCTCGCTCCCTCACCTCTTTTTTCTTCTCTGCATTCTGGCTGCTCCTCCAGTTCTGGTTTCTCCACTGTGGTGTGGCAGAGGATGTGAGGTCAGAAGGCTCAGGGCCTGCCCGGCTTCTGAGATGCAGGGCAAGCCGCCTCAGCCTCCTGGGATGTGGTTTCCTCATCTGCAGAACTGGACCAGAATGACTCCGGAGTGTTCCTTCCGCTCTAAACCCCCGTTCTGTTACATTGTGTTGTGTTTGCCTTTGTGCCTGCTTTTCCTGTTTCAGCTGTCTCATCTGTCCACCTGCCTCTCCCATCTGCATCCCACCACTCGGGTTCAAGCCGCCAGCATCCCTTGCAAGGACCCCTAGAGGAGCCTCCTGCTACTGGAGGTCTCCCTGCTCCTGTTCTTATCCACATCCAACGTGTTATCCACACAGAAGCCGCAGTGACCTTTTCAAAATAGAAATGAGGTTGCTCACTCAGCTTAAATCCTCCAAACTCCTTTACACCCCTTTTCTATCATAGGTCCCTGTTTATGCTCTTCAGAGTAATTATTATTGCCTGAAATTATCGTTATTTACTCATGAATTTCTTAATGTTGATGTATCATTTGCTGTCTGTCTTCCACACTAGAATGCAGGCTCCAGGAGTGATGGACTTGATTGTCTTGTTTACTCCGTATCCTCACTGGAGGGGCCAGGGCCTTTATTCTCTCCAGAAACACTGAATGAGGGAAACTCCCTTTGCCGCAGAATCCATCTCTCCCCTTCTTGAGAGTATTCTCCCCTAACCACACCATTTCTTACTTAGAAATACCTGTGCCTGCCAGAAATCCTGCCCATCCTTCTCTGTCATTTCTGATATAATTCCCCTCATTCACTTTTCTCAGTCAGCCGGGTCCTGTGTTCTCGTGGGCTATGGTAAAGAACAATAGCAATGATGAAGCTAGTTCTTCCCTTACTTTAATGTCAATCTGTGCCGTTGGATGCCTTAGGATAAAATAACTTAACAACTCTGAGACTGGAATCTAGATAATTGTCTTACAATGCTGAGAAAGAGACTTCTTTAAGAAAATGTATTAAAACTTCCAAAATTCTGTGCTTGGTTCTTGGGGAGATGTTAGGAGTAGCCATTTTCTTTAAAACACCTCTTTAAAGTAGGTAATGTTAATATGTCCACTTTACAGGTAACAAAACTGGGATTTAGAGAGTGCACAACTGTACAAGGCCATAGAGCCGGAGGTGCATGGAGCCAGGATTTGAATGGAAGAAGTGCAATGCCAGACCCAGGCACCTAGCCACCACGTGGGTGACCCTAGTCACCCTCTCACTCCATAGATTAGATTACTCTGCATTATTTTCAGCAAACACTTATGAATACCTGATGCGGTCAGATTTCTTGTGTCTATTTGCTTCCATTATAACATAAACTCCATCCAGGCAGTTACCATATCTGACCTGTTCTCTGCACTTATTCCAATGCTTACAATAGTGCTTCATACATAATGGACGTTCAATAAATATTTCCTAAATGAATTAGTTATTTGCATATTGAGGATGAGATATAAAAGAAGGCCTGATAATTCTGTATATAAAACTCCATCTTAGCCAGGCACTGTGGCTCACACCTGTAATTCCCAGCACTTTGGGAGGCCAAGGCAGGAGGATCGCTTGAGCGTGGGAGTTTGTAGCCAGCCTGGTCAACATAGACCTCATCCCTACCAAAAAAAAAAAAAATTAAAAATTAGCCAGGCACGGTGGTGCATACATGTAGCCTCAGTTACTCAGGAGGCTGAGGCCAGAGGATCACTTGAGCCCAGGAGTTTGAGGCTGCAATAAACCATGATTACTCCAATGCACCCCAACCTGGATGACAGAAAGTCTGGGTCTGTAAAAAACAAAACCATCTTCTTTGTCGATGGAATTTTCTCAAAAGTATCTTCAGTATTGGCATATCTTTTTCCTTTGAGAATGCACTGGCTTTTTGCAATTAGCCAAAACTGTTAAAGACTGCTTTTTTGTCAAAAAGAACATATGGTCATAAAGCATCGTCACTGCTTTTCTTGCCCTGAAATTAGATCTGTTTGTGGAGGTGTCTAACTTTCTGTGCTTTGGGAAACTTATGCACTCTGGTAAGGCCCCTGGACTCTGTCTCAGAATCATCATTTTTATAAGTATAAAAGAAAATATATAGAATTATAAAGAGCCAATTATATTGAATACAGTTATCAAAATGTTAAAAATTGTGACATAGTAACATATTTGCTTCTTTAATAATGTATTAAATAAGAAGATCTAAAAATGTCTAATATCAACCTGGGAATGATATTTAGAGATATCTGCAAAAACTAAAATGTGATATGAAAATTACAGAATTAAATTAGACTCACAATTTTCACTGGTAACAAAAACTTAGGTATTACTATTGCTTTCATAATTAAAGGAAACTTTAACTTTCATAAAGACAAGAAATACAAAGAAAGATATAATTTTTGCTGCCCAGATTTACAGGCTCCTGAATCTTATCCACAGACTCCATGGACCCCAAATTTTAAAACCCTATATTAGAGAAATCCAGAATAGGTTCAGCAATAGCAGCTACATTTAAGTAAGAGTGTTAACTCTTAAGGTGACCCTAAACGGGTTATTCCTTACATGGTGTATAAGTTCTGACATACATGGTTATTTTTAAAATTCAGCACCACTTTTAAACCTACTCTAAACCTTTTAAAATTTAAAATTATTTAATTTTAAATTAATTTTTAAAATTAAAAGTTTTAAATTAAGTTGTTGAAATTCAGCATCACTTTATACCTACAAATAGCGGGCATACTTATTATCATTTTAATCTGTTTGCTCATTCTCTACATATATTTGATATAATATTCTGAAAACTTTTAATCCTTGACTATTATAAATTTATAAATTTTATTGGTAAATTTTATTTTATATTTTTAATTTGATCCTCCTCTTTTATCTTTTCTTTTTTTTTGACCAACATCTCCCTAACCCCTTTCCCAAATATATTGATTTTTACATATTAATTTAAAATAGTTAATGCAGTCACATAATCCAAAAATTCAAAAGGTATAAACGTACAGAAAATCTCCTTCTATCTCTGTCCAGAGTCACTTGGGTCTCTTCCTTTAAGGCAACCAATATTAGTTTCTTATATATTCCTTCAGAGATGTTTGAGATATACAAGCTTGTAAATTGTAGCATATTATCCACATGATTTTCCACGCTGTTTTTTTCACTTACTTCTATGTCTAGAAGTTAATTCTATATTGGTGCCTTAAAACCTTCTTCATTTCTTTTTGTGACTGCATAGTCTAATGTAAGGATGTATCATAATTACTTAACCAGTCTCTTACTGATGCGCATTTAAGTTTTGCTATTTGATTTGCTGTTTACTATCATGAAAATTATTTGCTATTAGAAAAAGAGAGAACAGCAAAAAGTATCACGTAAGATCGGAATTTTGTCATGGGCACCCACATATGTGGGACTTAGAATCATGAACCCTAAATATAAGTAGGTGGCAAAAGATGTATACCATATAGAGGTTAATATAACATATTGAAAATCACAATATCATGGATAATACCCCAACAGGATAGAGAGGAAACACAGAAATGTCATCAACTCTTTCAGCGGTCTAGGCCAGGTTTAGCATTTTTCAGGTCCTAAGAGGGAATAACTGAGGGCAGGTAGGATATCCCCAATTTGACAGGCCCCTTCAGAGGAAGCTTGAAAGTTTCAACGGAGCATATTTGTTTTGTTTTGTTTACTCTGGCTCTTAGGAACAGAGACTTGAGTTAATAACACTCTTTTGTTCATGGCACAATGTCATCAGTGGTCCATGGAGTTTCCTCTATTGTGCTTATTTATTCCCCTTAACCTCCATTTCTGTCTTTCATTGCCCCCCTCCTGCATCATTCTAAATAAATGTGTTTAATGTGTACATTTTTATGTGCAAAATGGATATGATGATGTTTTGTGCATGTGTGTGTATTTCAGATTTACAGCAATGATACTGGATTATAACTAATTCTATTTCTTCTTCCACCTCCACTATGTTGTATGGTCCCTCCATGTTGCCACACAAACATCTAATTCATGGTCTCTAACTGCAGGGTGGTCATGTCCATCACTTTGTATCCACCTGCTTTCTCAGCGAGGGACAGCCATGGTGCCTCCTGCTCCTTGCCACCAGAAATTAAATTGCAGTTCACAACCTTGTACGTGGCCCCCTCTGGATCTGTGTGAGAATTTATCTGGGGTACACACCTGGGATGGAATTGCTGGGTTATACAATTATATATACTTAGTTTGACTAATTACTGCCAGATTACTCCCCCAGATGGCTCCTCAGTCAGCAACAGCAGAACACCTAGAGTTTTCCATCCCCATATGTTTGCCAGCTCTTGAAATGATCTTGCTTTCTATTTTTTTTCCAGTCAAGTGATGTATCATAATTATTTGCACTTGCATTTGTCTATTAGCAGATGATTTTGAGCGTCTCTTCAATGCTTCTGGGCCTTTTCAATGCACTCCTCTATAGATCGCCTGTTCCTACCCATTGTCTGTACTTCCAGCGTTTCTGTCTTTTCCTTGTTGATGCTTAAGAATTTTTCATATTATTTATTTTCCTCAATAATGTATAAGAGTTTCTTGTCAATTTTAGATATGATGAATTCTTTTTCAATGTTCTCATCTGCCTGTTATCTTTGCCTTTCATTGAACCAAAATTCCTTTTAAAGTAATCATATTAATCTTTTTTAAAATGTACAGTTGTGCTTTTGATGTTCTGTTTAATAAATTTTTTCCACCCTAGTTAACAAAGATATTCTCCTACATTTTCTCCTATCATATTTCTCAATTTATCTTTTACATTTCAACACATCTGACTTCACCTCTATGTATGGTATTAAGAAGGGATTCAGTTTCATTTTTCTCCAAAGATAGTGGGACCTTTGAGCCAATGTGCTTGAAAGAAGCAGAAGCTGCAGGCTGGAAGAGATGGAAGAGAGGAGGGAAATAAGATATCTGGGACCCACAGAGAAAGGTCATAGACGCAGAATCCAGAGGCTCCATGTGACCTACCCTAGGAGGCACTCCTCCATCTGCGGTCTGTAATGAAATACTGAAAAAGCCAGCATGCAGCATACTTCTCTTACAAATAAAGCCGTTTGGAGGAATTTCCCAGAAGCATTGAAGTTCCGGTACATGGCTTTAAAAATATCCCCTGTATACAACAGAAGGACTTTCCCAAGTGGGAGGGAGAGTTGGTTGAGTAGGAAGAAAGGAAGCACCCGAGGGAGGCAGGCCAGAGCACACACAAGCAGGTAGCTGAGAATTGATTGCACTAAAGATGAACCGGATGACAGAAAAATCAAAGAATTATTTCTGGTCCTCAAAGTTGAAAATCTACCCTTTTAGGAAATGTAATTGGTTCTTTTCCAGTGTCTGAATCTTGAACATTCTTCTATTTCTAGTTTATTATCAACTGCCTGTGGTTAGACCAAGTGCTTATCAACCAATTAGAAAGGTCAAAGAAAAGCCCAGGGAAAATGACCTAACCAAATTATCGGCAAATGTTTGATATTTCTAGGCTTATGATATGCATATATTATAACAAACGCAAAAATGCCGGATTGTTTCAAAATTTTCTTCTTTGTAAATGGACCCAGCAGTCAGCCTTTCATTCTTCTGTGACTTTACCTTTACTAAGGAATCCCATCATAGCTGCAGGGAGGCTGTGAAATTGTCCTAAGACCATAGCTCAAGAAGGATAAGAAAAAAGAAAACCTCTGGGGAAAGAATAAAAAGCAAAACATGTTCTCTTTTCAAATCTGTAAAAGTGGTTCTTAAGAGCTGGAATTTTTCTTAACCAGCCAAAAGCAATGGTTACCCAGTGGGAGGAAAAAGCAGAAGGGAAATAAAAGGTCACAGGGAGCATTATGTGTGTATGTGTTTTTAAAAATTTTTCATGGTTTCTTGTCCTGAATAATTTTTTTAATACAAGAGAAAATTTAAATTGATATCTTCGGTGTCTCTGCTAAGCCCTCTCTTTTTTTTTGTTCAAAAGAAAGTACATTTCTGATTGAAGGCATCTTCCAGCTTATTCACAAACTGACAGTTATGCAAAGTATCCCCAACTTTTAAAAGAAATCAACAAGGTGTATTAAAGTTTATGACTTGCAAATAGAAGTCACATGTGAAGATACATGTCTTGTCAAATAGATTGCTCTTATACCACAATGTGGAATGTCTTTAGGACTCTGGAGTTAAATCCTGGGATTCTTCTGCCTCTTACATAATGTGAGGTCTATGGTGATGTACTTACACTCTCTGAGCCTTCATTTCTTCACTCATAAAACTGAGATAATAATATTACCTACTTTATAGTGATATTAGAGTATTATATGCCACATACCTATTAAATGACTAAAAATACTACTGAAAATACCAACTTCTAATGAAGATGTGTGGCAGTTGAAACTCTCATACATTGCTAACAGGAATGCAAAATGGTACAGCCATTCTGGAAGAAGTTTCGTAGATTTTTTGTATGTAATCTTACCATATGACTTAACATTCCCACTCTTGGATATTTTCCCAAGTGAAATGAATACTTATATTCACACAAAACTATATGTAAATACTTACAGCAGTTTTATTTATAATCGCCAAAACTGGAAGCAACCCAAAAGACTGGGAGAATGAATTAATAAGCTATGATATAGCCATACAATGGAATACTACTCAGCAACAGAAAGGAATGAACTATTGATACACACAGCTTGGATGAATCTCAGAGGCATTAGGTTAAGTGAAAGAAACCAGTCTCAAAGGTTATATATTGTATAATTCCATTTATATAACATTCTTGAAAAGACACAGGTATATTGACAGAAAACAGGAGCTTGGCTGCCATGGATCTGCTCAGGGTTAAGGGTGGAGAAAGAGTTGACTACAAGAGAACACCAGGGGGTTTCATGGGGTAATGGAACTGTTCTGTGTCCTGATTGCGATGGTATTTTAAGAATCTATGCCTGTGTTAAATGTCATACAACTGTACACCAAAAACGTCAATTTTACTGTATGACTTTAAAAAATAAAACTTTAAACAAGATTACATAAAATAATGCATGTTTAATATAGTCCCTGGCAGACAGTAAATTTTGTCTATGAGTTCTTTCCAAGACTGTGGTATAGAGTGTATCTCCATGCATCTAATTTAATAGAGCCAACTGGTAGAGTTCAATACAGTGTGCCCAGGCGAAACATAAGATAAAAGAAAATACTATAAACCATGTAAATAGTGCAGTGATTCTACCTGACCACCTCCTCAATACATATGTGCTTGGAGTGCAGGAGAGATGGGAAAAGTGAATCTGATCTTCCACATTTGGTGCCAGTTCCTACATGCTCCTTTCATGGTATGGACATCTCTCTGCACTGAATGTGCTACTAGTGTTTCAAGATAAGAACATTTCCTAAAATATGGCCTCCAAATGCACGCTGACTACTCAGTCTGGTAGTAATCCAAAGAAACAGGAATATGTCTAGACAGTGGGAAAAAACTGGCTGTGTTGGGTTTATTGGCATTCAATTTGATGTCTTCCTAAAAGATTATAAAAGGTAATTTTGGCTATATGCAACTCTTGCCATACACACTCATATGATTCAAAATCAGCTCTGTTGTTCAGCGATGAGAAAACTAATTGATATTTAATGCAGGTTGTCATATACACCTGCTTGATTGGCTGTTTGGAATTGCTAATAGTCCTTATGCAATGCTCCTAGAAAATGTGCCAGCCATTATGACAGCTCAAGGACAGGTAGACCACAGAGACACTCGGACCCAATGACAAATGCAGGTTGACTTCCACACCTCCCATAGTTTCAGATTAATGAAGGTAAATAGTCTAGTCTGTTATCCTACCCCCAAATGAATGAGTCTTAACTTAAAAGAACTCTTTGGCAGTGGTATTTAAAAGCTGAGACACACTCTTCATTGTTGAGAGTCTGTAGATTATTCATCTGTTAAAGTCAGATT
Source organism: Symphalangus syndactylus (assembly GCF_028878055.3). Taxonomy (NCBI): domain Eukaryota; kingdom Metazoa; phylum Chordata; class Mammalia; order Primates; family Hylobatidae; genus Symphalangus; species Symphalangus syndactylus. Next base: position 43,092,060 of record NC_072429.2, read on the forward strand.
TAATTTCTGGAAAAGTAAATGTAATTTTCAGTTAAATCTTATGTTAAGTAAGTGAATTCTGTTACAGATACCAATTTTGGCAAAAAGATACTATATATATTTTTATATATAATAATATATATGTAAAATATATATATACACATACACACACACACACACATATATATATATATATATATAGACATGCCTAGGAAAAGAGGAAGCTGGTTTTAGGGGTCTCCCAAAATGTTTGAGACCTGTATAGACTGGAAAATGTTAACAGGCTGGGAAATTGCTTTTTAAATGTCTTCAGCTCGGTGTTAGTCTTTCAAGTTGACTTCTTTGAAGGTGGAATATTAACACGAAAGTATGTATTCTAGCATTTATTATTTGAGTCTCAACTCTCCTGAGCCTTTGTTTTGTTAAGGTGCACAATCTTGATGTAATCTTAATTTTTGTTTGCTTGAAAAATCCGAATTGAGCAATGCATAGGCTTACAAAAGAATACAATAATTGCTAATACTTTATTGTACAACTACATTGAACTGTGTTGAAAAGGAACTCTCCTAAGCATTTGACAAGTGTTATCTTATTTAATCCTCACATCAACTTTCTGTAAAAGCTACTATGCTATACCTATTGTACAGTAGAGGGCTGAGATCCAGAGAGGTTAAGTAACCTACTAGTGGCCAAATGGGTGGTAGGTAAGTTATAGAGTCAAGGCCCCTTGAGAAGTTTTGCCTGACGCCTGAGTGCCTGCTTCCCAGTCTCCTTGCTACGTTGCCTTCCAGGAAAGGCATGGAAAATAATCAGAATGGTAACAAAGCAATCCAAGACAGGATATGAGAACCAATCGGGATATGGGACATGACTGGGGATTCAAAATGCGTTAGGGAGAAGAGGTACAAAGAGGCGAACAGCCCCTCATTCTGATTTTCTCCATTTGAAATAATGTCCAGAATAATCCATCATTTATTATTATTATATTTTTCTTTTTTTTTTTTTTTTTTTTTTTTTTGAGACGGAGTCTTTCTCTGTCACCCAGGCTGGAGTGCACTGGCACGATCTCGGCTCACTGCAAGCTCCACCTCTCGGGTTCACGCCATTCTCCTGCCTCAGCCTCCTGAGTAGCTGGGATTACAGGCGCCCGCCACCACGCCCAGCTAATTTTTTGTATTTTTTTTTTTAGTAGAGACGGGGTTTCACCGTGTTAGCCAGGATGGTCTCGATCTCCTGACCTCGTGATCCGCCCGCCTCGGCCTCCCAAAGTGCTGGGATTACAGGCTTGAGCCACCGCGCCCAGCCTATTATTATATTTTTCAAGACGGAGTCTTGCTCTGTCACCCAGGCTGGAGAGCAGTGGTGCAATCTCAGCTCACTGCAACCTCCGCCTCCCGGGTTTAAGCAATTTTCCTGTCTCGGCCTCCCGAGTAGCTGGGACTACAGGTGTGTACCACCACACCCAGCTAATTTTTTTTTTTTTTTTTGTAGTTTTAGTAGAGACCAGGTTTCACCATGTTGGCCAGGCTGGTCTTGAACTCCTGACCTCGTGATCCACCCGCCTTGTCCTCCCAAAGTGCTGGGATTTTAGGTGTGAACCATTGCACCCAGCCCATCATTTATTATTTTACCTAAATATTTAATTTATTAATTCACTCAACAAGTATGACTGATCCCCTATTACATGCTGAGCTCTGAATTAGCTAGGCACACAGAGTTGAATCTACCAAGGCTTTGATGTTTTTTCCATTTTATTTTCAGTTGACATGTAATAATTGTACATATTTATAGGACACAGAGTGATATTTCAGTATGTGTATACAATATATGAAGATCAAATCAGGATTATTAACATATCAGTTACTTCAAACATTTATGATTTCTTTGTGTTGTGAACTTTCAAAATCGTCTCTTCTAGCTTTTTGAAAATATACAACAAATTATTAAAGAGCTTTTAGTCTCTTATATGAGCTATTATTTACTTTAAAACATTTCATCATAAAGTATTATAGATACATGTGTGTTATTCTACACTCTAATCAAAAATACATACTTCAGAGTGATCAACCAGCCCTTAATTATTAGAGTCATACCCCAGAAGTGCTGCTGCAAGGGTTTCAGCTCTTTAATCAACAATATGTTTTGTGTATTGGCATAATAGATAATTTTCTATCATGCTAATAACCAAAGGTGTTTCCATTAGTGCAATTAGTGTGTTCAAGAGGTAGATTGGCTAAAAATAGCGTGGAGACATACTCCATCCTTGCATGACAGGGTATGAGAATCTTCTGACCTCAGTGGTCTTTATATCTAGTTGAATGCCAGATTTTTGTGTATAAAAACTTATGAAGGCTGTAGATGTTATCTTCCACCAGAAGAGGATCAACCCTTTCCTCTGTGGGCCAGATAGACTGAGGCTGGGAGAAGCATCTTCCCCAAGCTTGTGTCTGGGCTGCGTGTATCTTGGGTTTGTTCCTGTTCCCAGAATGAGGCCCTTCTTCTAAGTGAGAACATGAAGTATCAACCAGGACCCCAGTGCCTGGGAGATCCTTGACTTCTCAGTGCGCACGGAATACAGAAAACTCCCATTTGCTTTTCAGAAGTTTTTGATTTTTAATCTCCTATTCCGTGCAGCTTCAGAATTCTGCAAATTTCTTAAAGAGAAACCAGCTGTGTGTTTGAGGCTCCTCAAGTCTCCAGTGAATTCCAGCCTCACATAAATGCAAAAACCTCTGCTTTCCTATCCCAACAGTGGCCCTCTGTTGGGCCAAGCAAGATGCTCAGCTCTGGCCATACCTGGAACTGGCCAAAGCTGCCAGGGAACAGGCGGCTGCAAACAAGTCACCCCACCACTGCCCCCGGGCCCCATGAACTAGAGTTCCTCCCCAGCAGTCAGCGTCTTCGCAGAACCATGAACTGGAGGAAAGTTCTGCTCTGCTTTTCTAAGATTTTTAAACTTAGTTTCTAAGTCTCCCACTGGGCTCAGCTTCAGGATTGAGCAAATATCTTCAAGAAGTAACTAGCTGTGTGTTAAGGCCATTGAAATCACCATTTGGGTCACCTCCTTACTGCATACCTACCCCAGTCTCTGCTGTTTTCTCCTTCCCTGGCCACAGCGGCCCTTTGCTGGAGCCAAGAAAGTCTTCTCAGCCTCATGGCCACACCTAGAACTAGGCAAATACCCCCTAGGAAAAAGCTGCAAAAGATCCCTCCTTCACTCCTCTGGGATTTTCCCATCTGGAATTTTAGCCCATCTAGTCCTCATTGCTTTTGCAGCTCTCTGATGCCTTGAAACAGATGTGTTTTTTGAATTTGATCTAGCTTTTTTTCAGTTGTGTTCCCGTGGGAGTGTTAAGCTGCCATAAACCACTCTATTCTAAGTGGAAAGCCCCATCTGCACTTTTGAAATGGCAGCCAATGCAGGACCCAGGTTGCTGGTGGGAAGGACTCTGTCTGCAAGATGCCAGCCATAGTGTTGAATCCATCTTGCCCCCAGAATAGTATCCATTTGTGTCCAATGAGACTTTCACGCAAAGTATGAAACTAAAAGGATAGAATTGAGACTCAAGAAGATTGCCAAACAGGTTCTAGACTGTTTGGTGTCTGCTTTCTAAAAAAAAAAAAAAAAGTGTGAAAGATCTGGGTTTGAGAATTTTCTTTTCTTTTCTTTTTAGTTTTTTGAGACAGAGTTTTGCTCTGTTGCCCAGGCTGGAGTGCAGTGGCACAATCTCAGCTCACTGCAACCTCTGCCTCCCAGGTTCAGGCAATTCTCCTGTCTCAGCCTCCCAAGTAGCTGGGATTACAGGTGCATGCTGCATGCCTGGCTAATTTTTTGTATTTTTAGTAGAGTTGGAATTTTGCCATGTTGGCCAGGCTGGTCTTGAACTCCTGATTCAGGTGATCCATCCCCCCTCAGCATCTCGAAGTGCTGAGATTACAAGCATCAGCCACTGTGCCCGGCTAAGAGTTACTTTCATTATAACCTGGTAGGAAAGTTGCAGGGGAGGAGATCCTAAACTGTAAACTACCTCTAAATTTTTGAAGGTTACTAGTTCTTAAAAAAAGGAGCTAATAATTGGGAATGACCAAACTGGCTTAGATCCATTCTCAACATAGTCCAATTTATTTCTTTTTGACTGACATCGCTTCTTCAGTAATAAGTGCTACAAATAAACAAACCAGTGTGTAAAGCATTATTTCCTGTTCCTTTTGCTCTAAAAATAACTAATTTTCCACTGAACAACTTCATTTACCTGGTCCATGAGGTCCATAAGTATGTCAATACATTTGTTTTTCACCTCTGGGTCCCCTCAATTGTTTTAAAAACATCAATTCCATGTCTTCTCAGTCTTCATATTTTCTCACTTGAGTGCTTATGTTCCCATTTGTAGATTTACCAAAATCCCTAATTCTAATTTTAACTGATCTTTCCCAGAGACTTTTCTTCTCCAGCTCTGTATTCCTTTGTTTATTCAAAGATTTACTAAGTATTGCTTTATTATATCCAGACTTACGAACTGTACATAGCCACATCTCAATTTTGTAGCTGAGGAAGACAATATTTGATTTCATATACCTGAAGGTAATTGATATTTGATTGTAGAACTACCCTTTTATTCCAAAACAGAGAATCGAAAGTACTCTATACCTTGTCTGTCAATTTCTCACCAAACCTTAGCATACTGTCTTACACATAATAGGCATTTAGCAGCTATGTTAATGTATTAATCAATGAAAAATATATTAAATTCATTCAGGGAGTAGGGGAGTAAGTAAAAGCGCACACACGATTTGTAGTATCTCCCATGTTCTTCTCTTGAATCTCGTCTAAAATAAAAGCCCACGTTATAGACTCAGAGACCTGTTTGGTGCCTCAGGCCAAAAGAAGCAAGAAAAACTTTGTTTAAAAAAATAGATCTTTGCTTCTGAAAGAACAGAAGAGTGAGGATAGAAGTCTTATCAAAAGAGAGAGCTTCCCAAATCATTCTTGAAAGGGCATAGAAAACAGGTACAGGGGAAGGTTTACATTCAAAGAAAGAATGATAAAAGTGTGAAAAAGCAAGAATATAGAGGTGTCGAAAAGTACACTGAGATTAAAGAACTGACAGTACGCTGTGTTGACTTTATAAGTAGAAACTACAAGGAAAGGTGATAGTGAGGAGCCCTGGTGCAAGATAGGAAGAAGGAAGTTTATTTCACTAACTTCTCTTTCAGACCCCAAGGCATCATCGACACTGAAGTCTGCACATTACCAGCACTCTGAGCACTGTGCTGGGAGGGTGAGTTAAGAGAGAGAAAAAGCGTTTGTGCACCTTGATATTTATGAAGATCTACTGGAGACTATCCATGTGCTGAAGCCACCATTTGTTTTGCTTGTGGAGGTTTTTTCTTATTTGGTTCTTTTAGAATAGGAAGAAAAACCAGAAAGAAATGATTTCTAGAAACCATTTCTCTCAACAAAACATGTGTTTCTGACCTCATCTTCACTCGCCTTCTCTGGGGAGGACTTCTGCCCAAGCTGATATGATGATAACGCATGTTAGGAACACATTTAACATAACAATTGTGTGCACAACACACTTGAGCATTTATCCAGGACTATATGTGACACTGGCAAATTGAAGGCTGGTTCCAATTTGTTTGTGGATAGACACAGGAGACTAAGTCCAACGCAAAAGTGCAGAGTAAACATTTGATAAATATAGTCAAATGAATAAACCAATGAATGAACACAAAATAAGTTGAACCATACATATGTAGAGAAAACACCATAGAGAGAGTCATCTAAGCTCTCTGCTTGGTCATAGATTTATCGCATCATCAACAATTTATTGCATCAACAAATGAAACAGTAAAATGAATCCAAACTTGTTTAGTACATCTAAAAAAATTGCTGGCAGATAAAGGTATCTCAAATTAAAAAAAAAAAAAAGGAGACAGGAGTTTTATGTCTTACATATGCAGGTCCTGATTAAAAACTAAGAAAACAGGCTGGGCACAATAGCTCATGCCTGTAATCCCAACAGTTTGAGAGGCTAAAGTGGGAAGATCACATGAGCCCAGGAGTTTGAGACCAACCTGGGCAACATAGTGAAACCCCATTTCTATTAATTTTTTTAAAAAAGACAAGAAAGCAAAGCAAAAACATTGCTTCATCCGATTAGAACATATAGTGAAAAACAAAAGGATGTCAGGCCTAAGTTTGGATTCTTGCTCCATCTCTTCTGTTTGCTTCAGGAATGTTATTAACTCCCTCGAACCTTTTTCCTTATCTTTGAAATGTGCTACGTATACTTATTTGGAACTGTATTAACCTAGTACATATACTAAGTAAGCTTGTGAAGGTAAAGGCCTTGTGGGTTCTTTTCACTTGATAGGAATTTTCTATTTAGATTCCTCTTTCTGCTTGGAGTATGTTCACTAACATACTCTTTGCTGCTGACTACAAAGTAATGTGCTCATGCTATTTTCCAAGAGAAAGGAGATTTTATTAGGTTGATCAGAGAAGCATGCAGTAAGAATATAACAAGTATGCTGATGCCAAGAACAGGTTTCTTCTTATCTGGTTACTGTTCTTGTTTTCTTTGGACATTTCATCTCCAAATCCAAATCTACTGTTCACGCCCACGTAGAACAGTCTTCTGGAACATAGATAGATGAAGGGACCCAATAAAGGTTTGCTCTTTTTTGGTTAGGTCACTTCTTTCCCCTCTAGAAATTTGTCTCATGCTCACTGTGTGTAGTCCCTATCATATTCTTTTATCGTTCATTTCCAGAATGCAGAAATTCCCATGCTGATAGGTGGGTTCAGACAGCCATGTCTATCAACTCATCATTTTCTTGGAGCAGACAGTCTTGGATGGCTTTAAAATAAGGCTGAGAGATCGATCATAAGACCATGAAGAACAGTCACGGTTTTCTTCTGGCAAGAGCAGCAGTTCCCAAACTTTAGTCATTTTAATGTGATGGCCATGATTTTTGTCACAGTGGCACATCAACTCATCTTTATGTTTTTATCATAGTTGCTTAATACTTCCTGTTAAATCACCTCCTCTTTTTACCCAAAATTATTTAAAGTGAAAGTTTATATTATTATTTTCATTGTTAAAAAATCACCATAAAAAGAAAATTTTAAAAAGTATAAATTCTAACTAGAAGGTTGTCTAAGATTCTGAGCTTCTGACCTGCTTTTTTTAAAGATGGAGTTTATGAAGTGAAAAAGATATGTGTTAAATATTTGTAGCTCTGAACTTAGACTTTCTGCTTGATGAAATCAGCACGGAGAAGGAATTGAAAAGGGAATCGCTTCCTCATCCTGTGGGTCAAGGAGATGTAATGCTTTATCTAAGGACTATCAGTAACGAAGAAGTGCCTGTTACAGGGGGGTGCTAAGGGCAACTCCATTTCTCTGGTTACAGGGACCTGCAAACTCAGTGGGGCCCAAGACGGGTACATTCGGGTCATGGCAACATGCAGAGAGAGAGAACACACACCATTTTGGTGAGTACACTGTTACATAGACATTTCACAAATATTGTTTCCCTGGAAGCTCCTCCCACCTTCCCTCTCATCCTTGTAAGTTCTTCCTCGTATCCCACCTTAATATAAACAATAACCAGTTATTACTGAGGGCTCCCTATGTGCCAGGCAGTTTCATGTATCATTTCATTCAATCTTCACCACACTTTAATCATTTTATAATTGAGGAAACTTAATTTATAACTGAAGCAACTTGCCCCAAATTGCCCAACGGCAGGGATCTCTTATGATTTGGGGTTTCACCACCAAGATATAATTAGAGATAAGGATGTTATTTAGCTAATTAAGTCAAATAGACAAAACAAACCATTTGCCTCAATTATCTGAATTTTGGCTCACCATTCTTAAAGTTTGGCTCAGAAATTATACTCTTCTTTTTTCTAGGAACAGTTTTGTTTTGTTTTTGGCTTGGGTAATCTGGCTTATTGCCTCGGTTCTCCCATCAGTGTCTACCACAGTATTGTTCTCAGAGCGACTTCATAAATATACATGGAGAGAGGAAGTAAGGGAGAAAGACAGAGAGAAGGGGAGAGAAGGAGGGCAGGAGGGAGGGAGGAGGATGCCTCTTTGTTAGCAAATCCACTGGACGTGTACGCCTGAGAATGAAGGTCTGCACCAAATGATTGCTAATAAGCCTCATCACTTTGGGTCACTTCCCTTACTATCGATGGTTCACTGTGTTTCTGTTACCCTCAGCCCTGAAATGGAGCTCACAGAATTGGCCCTAACCTCCTCACATGGCTGTGACAATCTAATACGCATACGTTCGCGGAAGTATTATACCCAAAAACACGTTGCTTCAGATGGGGTTCTTCCTGGTGATTTAACCGGGTGCTCTGCCCTCCTAGGGAGCTGCAGCTTTGTAAGACTCTCCAGAACTGTAGTCACAGCCAGCCAACATTTTAGGGATAAAACTAAAGAAATTCTAGATCCCATCTAAATTCTCCATGCCTTGTATGTGCAAATGTGAAAAGCCAGAAACACCATTCCCAGTTCCATGGTCTGTTAATAATATTCTTTCAGCTCCAAAACAATTCAGTTGCTCTGAATGAATTTAACATATCCTTGCTCCATTCTTCAAATTCAAACATCACCTCCATGAACAAAACAAAACAAGACACATTTGCCAAAAACAAAAACATGTTTTGCCTCAAATTTCTGGTCTGACAATTCTGGGGGTAATAATTAGGTGAATAAGTGTTTCAGCCACCTACTTCGTTTTGCTTATGTGTGAGCATCCACAATATAGTTGTATTTATAAACTATAAAGATGTTTCTCCTATGTCTGAATTTTTAAAAGTCAGTACCTGCTGAAATTCTGTCCTATTTGCAAACAAGAACGTTTGGCCCCTCACTTTTCCATTTAGCTTAAAAAATCTCATAAGTATCTTAATAAATACAGGGTCGAAGCAGTTCTCATACACTTATGGCCAGGTTATCACAATAAGACCTTTATTTCCTCATTATAAAATATTTTTAAATTGCCCTTTGAACTGCCACTCACCTTATGGAGTTTATGACAGTTTTTGTTTTGTTTTCTCTTCAAACTGAAGCACTGAACTGACAACAGTCATGGGCTTGTCGAGTTTAGATTTTTCTCAACTCCTATTGTCAATGTCAGGTAACCTCTACAAGTGTGCCAAGATGCTTAGCTCTGTTGCCTGCAGGTTAACTGTATGGGTCCCGAAGTCTTCAAGACTCAGGGAAATCTGTGATTGTAAAAAACAACCACCCCCCCAAAAAACTTTTACACCTGGAGGACTTCTAACTGAAGAGTGAAAAGCATATCCTTAGGGACTAGGGGAGAATGGACCAAAGCAACTAAGAGTGGAGATACATTTTAAGACTATCTTATTGTATAAATCAACATGAGGTTTTGCACACATAACTGGAGTTGAATACATGACTACCCACCTGTACCTCTGAATCCATCTATTTGTTGCCTATCTCCAGAGCTACCAACTTCGTTCAAATACTTTCTTGGAGAATAGCAATAGTCTCCTAGCTGTTCTCCCAACACCAACCCTACCCTCCTATACTCCAGTGTTCACACGGCAGCCAAAGCAATCTTTGAAAACACAGAACTAATCTTGTCACTTCCCTAGTTTAAGAAAGAAAAGACAGTGATTTCTCAAAACTCTTCAAAGTAAGGTAAATGGCCCCAGCATCGTCCGCTCTGACCTGGCTGGTTTCATCACACACCGCTTCCCTCTGTTTTCTGTGCTCCAGCCCCAAACTCCTGTGCATCTGGTATGGAGTCTTTCTCCCCTCTTCTCCACCTATATGGGAAGCAGTGGAGTGTGGTTAAGAGAATATTTCTGGAAAATAACAGGCAGGGCTGTACTGAGGACTCAAAGAGTTACTACATGAAAAGTGCTTAGAGTAAACCCTGATACCTAGTCTACACTCAGTCAGTGATAGCTGTGTCAGGAGCTTACTCAACTTTCAGCTTTCAGCTTAAATAGCACTTTCCCTGGGAGGCCTCTCCAACTCCCCCAGGCCAAGCCTGGACAACCTATTAGGTGCACTCGCAACTTCTTCCACTTCTTTAAGGTACTTGTCACAATTTGTCGTTATGGGTGACTATTTGGTTGATTTCTGTCTCCCTGCTAGGCTATAAACTCAGCGAGGTCACAAATCATGACTATTTCGTTCGCCATTTATAATATTCTGAGCACTTAACTCAGTGCCTATAGTCTACTGGGTGGTAGGTGTATATATATTTAGAGTTGGGGTCTCACTGTGTTGCCCAGACTGGTCTCAAACTCCTGGCCTCAAGCAAACTTCCTGCTTTAGCCTCCCAAGTCACTCGGATTACGGGTGTGAGCCACCATGCCTGGCTAGTCAATATATATTCATCAAGGGATGTTGAAGGAATAAAAAAGTAGATGGATGGACAGATGAATGGATAGATGGGTGAGTGGGTGGATGGATGGATGGGTAGATGGACGGACAGATGGACGGACGGACGGACAGATGGATGAGTATATCTGGTGAAGTGTTAAACTAGGTAAGATAAAGCCCCAAAAAGAATATTGGAGATCTAAATAAACATGGATCTTGCGGAAATAAAGACAATTGTAGGGTGGTACAGAAGAGAAGAAGGAGAGTTATCTGAAATTTTAACAGATATTTACTTCCAGTGGGAGGGAGTGCTCAGGCTGAAGCTTCCTGGTGAGCAGAAGGAGGATGGTCCTTAGCCGAGGCCTCACAGCATAACGCTAGAGAGCACAGACTCTAACATCTATCAGACCTGATTTGAATTCCAGCTCCACTGCTCCCAAGCTATCCACAGAGAACATGTTTCTTCACATACCTAAGTTCAATTTTTCGTGCTATAGAATTGGGTAACAATAATGCCCTCCCGTGAAGATATGAGGAGGCTTAAGTGAATTTTGGATGTAAAGTGATGCACTCAGTGCCTTGAGCATAGTCATAAGAAACTGCCACCCTGAGCTCAATCTTAAAATCCTCAACAGAGCAACACAGTTTGTACTGCTGTGTTGTAAGGGGCGGGGGAGTTGCAAGCGAATCACAACAACCTTGCAGAAAATCTGCTTCTGCTCCTGCGAGATAGGACGCACAGCAGCCATATCTTACAAGGACAAGTTGCTCCATGTATCTTGTGCCTAAATGGCTATTCCTCTTCCTCTCACCCCCTGTGATGAACCCTGGGTCCTTAGGGGCTCAGCTGGTATTTTCAGTGTTGTCAAAACTAACTTCCTAATTACTTGAATTAATATAACTTGAATTTTTTTCAAATATATATAATTTTCTAGAGACTACTAATTTTCTTTTCATAAAATAAATTCCTAAAATAATCTAGTTGTGTTTTTCCGCATAGGCCTTACCAAAAAAAAAAAAAAAAAAGGAATATTTGCTTTTGAAATCACCTCATGTCTCCTGGATTTCCTCATTCACCAGCAAAAAATTTAATAATAGACCCAGCACAATTCACAGTGGGGGAGGAAAATCTGCCACCCCAGTCCTCAAGGGAAGAGACATGAGGCTGACTGCAGAGTAAAAATTTAATCTCTGCCTGAGGTTCCAAAGAAAAGGGGGTCTGAGCCGATTGTTCAATTACACACTCAGTAAGCGATGGTTGTGTTATCCCTGCTGAAAAAGGGCAGTGAGCCAGGCTTTCATTCTTGTGTTCAACATACGGGACACTGCAAAGACCACACAGATGGCAGACGACACAGAATAACCCACTTCTTCACGAAGGCAATAAGTGAGTTTCTGTCTGGTGGTAACACAGATTGGGTGATTGTGGCTGGCAGGTGCAATTAGTTGTAAGCTTGATATGGCCGTAGGGAGTGAAGGGCCCAACATAGATTTCCATAATATAGATAGCCCTGAGATTTTACTAGAAATTATCCCAAATCCTATGGGAATTTCTGTACTTGTGAATGCACAGTTTCCTCCATAACATTCAGATGATTTCAGATCCTTAGTGATTCTGTACCAAACTAGTTTTCTCTGGCTAAGAATGTTTTTTCATACCGCCTTCACTTTCTCTTCCTTTTCTTCACTGGCACGAACACTGGCTTTTTTCGGGAACAATTTTCTAAAAAGAAATCAAATTGTTTTTTATTGTTTCCTAAGATTCATGGCACGTGTGGTAAGAAAGGAACAATGAAACCGTGCGGAGATGGGGATGTGGAAGGTGGGCAGGAGGCTAGGCTCCCTCACCCACTAGAGCAGGCATATGAATGCACGTCAGGGAAAGAAAAGGAAACGAACTTTATTGATTTCTGCCCTTTGCCTGGTATGATGAGAGTTCCTTCCATGTCATATCGTCTTACTCCAGAGTCTATACTCATAAACACTGTCCTTTATAGAAACTCTGAGAGGTTTGATCTTACTATGCCCATGTAATGACACGAAAACTGAGACTTGAGAAGGTCAAGAAGAAAAATCTCTTAGCAGTGTATAGGATCTTTATGGACCTGTTATATAAACAACAAGAAAGCGTGGTTACATTTTGATTTATGGCAACAACAGGTCTCAACCAAGGATATATATCAGAGGTACTTAGAACTTCTGAAAATGAAGGTTTCCACGTACTGATCCTAATCTATGGAACTGGAATCCATCACCTTAAAGGCTAGTCAGCAATTTCATTCCATAGATAATCCTGCTAATTATAAAGCATAATTCATTTATCTCATTTAGTTTTGCAATGGCCCTTAAAGGAACAATTGTTAGGATTCCTATTTTATTGATGAGGAAAAAGGCACAGAGAAGTCTAGGAACATGCCCAGCGTCATGTAGGAAGTGTGGAGGCAGAATTCAAACCCAGGTTGTTCATGCCTGAATTTTTCCCACTACATATTTATCATCTTCCCAACATTCAGGATGCTTCAAAAGAACACAGGGCTTTTAATGCCCAGACATTTCTACTATTTTTCCAAAATCTATTAAAAATGGGGAGGGCGGAGCATCTATGAATATAATTAATACCTGGTATTTCAATAGCAATTTTTAATTTAAAAGGGCTATGTATTTATTATGCTATTTAATCCTCACAACAACCTAAAAAGAAAATGTTATTTTTCTTATTTTACAGACAGAAAATTAAGCCTGGGAGGGATTAGATAATCTATCTTGGATCCTACAGCCAGTGAGTGATAGGCCCTGTATTCAAACCCAGATTCTCTGCTTCCGCAGCCCTCCCTGCCTTGGCCTTACTAATAGTTCTTGGACCTCAGAGGCAGCCTCTTTCTTTTCTCTGCCTTTCCTACCTTTCCACACAGGCTTTGTGTTTCTTTGTGCTTCCTGATGAAGGATACAAGTGCAAGTAGCAAGAGCTTGATGCCATCAGCCTGTGATTCTGGACAATCTGATGCAAACATCTTTCTCACAGCATCCTCAAGGAATAAATCATAGGAAAGAGCTCCTGGGCTTTTTGTTTGTTTTAAACAATAAGAGATGTTCAAGTTGTTATCAGTGTTTGAGGTTTCTAATCAGCCTAAACTGTCTCCTCTATAATATATGCTGACCTTCTAGACTGATAAACCTGCATAATTATTGACTTCCACAAAAGTTAGTGTTTGCATATTATGTTGGGGACATAGTTCTGACAACATTGGGAGCAGCAAGTATTAGAAATCATTACAGGCAGGCTGGCTGTGAGAATGGTACTTTCAATTGTACCAGGCAAATGGCAAACAGATGAGTTTATATCAAGGCTAGAAATAAATTTAGGTTTTCTCTATATACCCAGCCTCCAGATCAAGCCAAAACAGCAATTTTTGTTTTCATCAATTAGAGAAGACAGTCTCTTAGGGGTCACAGCTGGTTTATTTGCCATGCCTGTGACAGCAATAGTGGCAACAAAAGCTGATATATGTCATTTAAATAAAGGCATACCGTCTTGGTGTTATTTGGTGAGACCTGTCATCAAACTAAAAAGTTAAAAATCAATCAACTGTTGGAGCCGGGCGTGGTGGCTCACGCCTGTAATCCCAGCACTTTGGGAGGCCAAGACGGGCGGATCACGAGGTCAGGAGATCGAGACCATCCTGGCTAACACGGTGAAACCCCGTCTCTAATAAAAATACAAAAAAACAAAATTAGCCGGGCATGGTGGCGGGCACCTGTAGTCCCAGCTACTCAGGAGGCTGAGGCAGGAGAATGGTGTGAACCCGGGAGGCAGAGCTTGCAGTGAGCCAAGATCGCACCACTGCACTCCAGCCTGGGCGACAGAGCAAGACTCCATCTCAAAAAAAGAAAAAAATAAAATAAATAAATAAACCGTTTCTTTTTATATGTCATAGCAAACCAAATATCTCTACCACTTTTTTTTAATCAGAATTATTTAGCTTATAAATTGACTACAACCAAATGTGGTGTCTGATTTTAGTTCACTCATTTAGAACTATTTATTGAGCACCTACTATATGTAAAGTATTGTGCTAGCTCTGAGGTTACAATTAAGAATAGCATAGGTGGTAGCTCCTGCCCTCATGGGGCTTACATTCTAGAGACAGAGAAGTAAATTAATAAAATAAATTATTTCCTTGAATATTCAGGGAGGGCCTTTCTGAAGAGACAATAGTTGATCCTGCACTGAAGGTTAAAAAGAACCTAGTTATGTGATAATCAGGGGAAGGGCATGCCAAAACACAAAAGCTCCAAAGCAAGAGGTACTCAGCCTGTTTGAAGCATAGAAAGGAGGCTAAAATAGCTGTAAGGTGGTTAGCCAATATATAAGGATGGTATGGAGTACGGGTGAGAGAAAATGGAGGTGGTGAATTTGGAAAGGTAGACAGCGACCAAATCATGTCAGGCCTTGCATGAGTTGTCAGTAAAAATTTTGGGTGATGATGACATTCATCCTGTGACATCCTTCCACCCTGCTGAGTTCATTCAGGCATCTGTGCCTTTGTCCACTTCGTCTACTTCCCTCTAATACTATGGAGGCACTGTTAGGTCCTCCATGACTCCTTGGATCTTCTCCTTGGAGATGACCAGTGTTTTGTGGGTCAAACACTTCTGGTGTGGAAGGACTTTAGGACACCAGGAAGTGCTGATGGTTGGAAGAAAACCTGACTCTATCATTTTCTCTAATGGGAAAAATGCCTACAGAAGTGTTTTTTCCCCTATCAAATTGGATAGAGATGTGACTCTTCCTTTTGAGTAACATGACTGATAAGCACAGGAATGACACAGCTATTTGGCTAGATGATACAGTGGTGATGGCTCTTCCAAAATGAGATAATTTAAAAATAAATTACATTGGATATGGCAATATTGAGTTTTATGGAATCTCTACAATTGAATAAATTGGTCAAAATCCAAAGAACCCTGGGATAGAGGTAAGTATTCACTCTGATTCCCCCAACTCTTTTCCTGGCCAACTTCTATCATCCTTCAGGTCTCAGCCCAGTCAGTAGTCATTTCTTGGAGAAATCCTATCTTACGACCAAGGGCTAGGTTAGTTGCACCATATTCTCTTTTTTTCTGATGCTATATTTTTGCCTTGAAAACACTTATCACCACAGTAACTATAGCCATATGTGAATACCTTTATTGTTCTCATTAGACAGAGAAAGCAAGGACTATGTCTGTCCTCATTCATGCATGTATCTGACAAATATGAATAAAGTGCTCACAGTATGCCAGTCAGTGAGCTCAGCGATAGGGAACACATAAATTGTTGTCCTTATGGAGCTCATGTTCTACTTGGGAGGCTCAGTTGCCACTTGGACTATATTCCTTCCCCATTCTTCTTTTCTTTTTTCCCTCTTCCTTTCTTTCTCCTTTCGTTGCTTCCTTTCTACCATATATTTAAGGAATACCTGCTCTGCTCCAGGCACTTAGTTAGCTGCCAGGGATACGCTGATGAGCAAGACAGTTCAGCAGTCTATTGTTTAATTTGTATTATATTTTTTTGGTGGGGCAGAGAAAAGGAAATAGATATTGTTAGCTTGTGTTATATAATTTATTGTCAAGGCTTACAACTAAACTTTACATGGAAGTATTTATCATCCTCATAGAGTATAGGTCTTCTAGTCTCACTCCTTGAGGAAAATGAAGAATGTTACTAGTGCCAAGATATGCTATAGGAAATACTAGGCAGGCTGGCCATAACTTGAGAGATTTCATTTACCTTTTATAGGCAAACAGCCATAGAAGAGACAGATTAGGTGATGTCTCCCACCTTTCATTTTTTACCGAGACTACAGAGGAAAACCAAACAAACCTCTTCTTAGTTCAGCATTATACATCTCCCAAGTCCCACACCAACCTCCCCTGCCCTCAACAAAACACATTACCTCCCATACACTGTGAGAGGTCAATGGAGTAAACATCATATTTTAAGAGACAGGCTCTAGTAGCTAGCCACTGCAAAATCTCTTCTTTTATCCTAGGAGGCTCCATGAAATCCAAGTATCTTGTAACTCAAGAAATCTTGTGATCCTCAACACCACCCACAAGTACTAATGGATTTGAGCTTGATAAATTTCAGGGGCCGAGACTCCTTAGCCAGGTCCTGATGAATAGATTCTAATACCCAGCATTACTTACACCTTACAAATAAGCTTAGGCATCATTTCCTCAAATTTCCATCATTTGCTTATCACTGTCATATTATTTGTCATAGCCTTTTACCATCCTTACTATTATTTACTAAATATTTTTTGTAAAATTGACTCAATTTTCAGACTGCAATTGACTTATTTTCAAAAGAAAATGATATTACATATTAAAACGGAAAATCAGTATCAATCATAAATAGAAGGTTAGTAGCATAGGCATTAGAATTAGCAGACAAGAACATTAAATGTTTTGACAACTATATCCCATGTTTAAAGATGTCAGGTAGAGTCAAAAATAAATGTGTATATACATATGTGTATATATATGTATGTACATATATATATACACGTATGTATATATATATGTACGTATATATATATGTATATATACACATGTGTATATATATATATATATATATATATAGAGAGAGAGAGAGAGAGAGAGAGAGAGAGAGAGACAGAGTCTCGCTCTGTTGCCCAGGCTGGAGTGAGGTGGCACAATTTTGGCTCACTTCAACTTTCACCTCCCAGGGTCAAGTGATTCTCCTGCCTCTCCTGCCTCAGCCTCCCAAGTAGCTGGGATTACAGGCATGCACCACCAAGCCCAGCTAATTTTTGTATTTTTAGTAGAGATGGGGTTTCACCATGTTGGCCAGGCTGGTCTTGAACTCCTGACTTCAGGTGATTCGCCCTCAGCCTTCCTAAGTGCTGGGATTACAGGTATGAGCCACCATACCTGACCAGATATTTTTAAAAAGAGCAAATTCAAACTTAAGAACTGAAAAATACACTATTTAAAGTAAAAAAATATACTAATGAGATTAATGGCAAATTAGACATTGCATAAGAAAAGATTCATAGGCATGGCCGGGCACGGTGGCTCACGCTTGTAATCCCAGCACTTTGGGAGGCCGAGGAGGGTGGATCACGAGGTCAGGAGATCGAGACCACAGTGAAACCCCGTCTCTACTAAAAATACAAAAAATTAGCCGGGCGTGGTGGTGGACGCCTGTAGTCCCAGCTACTCGGAGAGGCTGAGGCAGGAGAATGGCGTGAACCCGGGAGGCGGAGCTTGCAGTGAGCCGAGATCACGCCACTGCACTCCAGCCTGGGTGACAGCGAGACTCCGTCTCAAAAAAAAAAAAAAGAAAAGATTTATAGGCATTAAGACATAGCAATAGAAATAATATAAAATAAAGCAGAGTACAGATAATTTTTAATTTAAAAAAATCTGATAGCTATATGACAACTTTAAGCAGCCTAATATGGTGTGTTTTTGGAGGCCATAAAGGAGATGAGATAGAGAGAGGACAGAAAAAAATATTTGAAGAAATAACGGCCCTAAGTTTTCCAAATTTAATAGAAATCATAAAATCATAGATCTCACAAGCTCAATGAAACTATGCTAGGGCATATCATAATAAAATTTCTGAAAACAAGTGTTAAAAAGAAAATCTTAAAAGAAGCCAAAGGAAGAAGAAAGACATGATACATAGAAAGGAACAAGGTAAGGATGTCAACATATTTCTCATTGGAAGCAATGCCAGAAAGAAGACAGAGGAGCATCCTCTTTAAAGTATTAAAGAAACTACAACCTAGAAACCTGTATCAAGGAAAAATAACCCTCAAAAATGAAAGTGAAATACAGACCTTTTCAGACACACAAAAGCTAAAAGCATTCATCACCTGCCCTACAAGAAGTATTACTGGAAGGTCTTCAGGAAGAAGAAAAACTTCTGGAAATGTAGAAATGTAGCTTTACTGAAAGGAATGAGGAGCATTGGAATTGGTAAATATCTGGAAAAAAAAAAAGATTTTTTTTTTTTACTATTTAATTTTCTTTAAAATATAACTGACAAACAAAAATAACAATGTCGTATTGGGTTTATAATGTATTTCTATGTAAGGCAACAGTAGAGAAGGAAGAAATGGAAGTGTACTATTATTGGTGAAGTACTATAATGTTATTTGAAGTTAGAGTGTGATAAGTTAAAGATGTATATTATAAATCATAAAGCAAACACTAAAATAACAAAGTCAAGAATATGACCAATAAACCAACAAAGAAGATCAATTAAATTATTTTAAAAATCCAAAAGAAGGAAGAGAAAGAGAAAAATGGAAAGAACAGGTAACACAAATAGAAAATGAACAGCAAGACAACAGATGTAAACTTAACTACATCAATAATTACATTAAATGTAAATGGTCTAAATATATGCTGCCTACCGAAAAGGATTTTAATTATAAAGATACAAATAAGTTAAAAGTAAAAGGATATTAAAATGTACGATGTTAACCATAGTCAAAAGAAGGCTGGTAGCTATAGTAATATCAAAATAGATTTCAGAATAAACAAAACTATTGCATGTAATTCTATTCATAATTTAAAGAGGTCAATTCATCAAAAGGATATAACACTTTTAAATGTTTATACATTTAACAAAGTTCAAATGAAGCAAAGAAGAAGTATACATATCCACATATGTCTATATTCAGAGGTTTCAAAACCCCTTCCTCATTAATTGATAGAATGAGTAGACAGAAAATCACTAAGGACTCAAATTTGAACATTATCAACAAACTTTATCTAATTGGCAATTATAGAGCACTTTATCCAAAATCAATATAATGCAAGTTTTTATTAAGTGTACACAGTACACTTACCAAAGTAGACCATATTCTAAATATATAAGTATCAACAAATTTGAAGGGATGCAAGTCATACAAAATAACTCTCTGACCACAATGAAGTTAAATTACAAATCAATAACAGAGAAATCTCTGAAAAATCCCCCAAACATTTGAAAACTAAATAACACACTTATAAACAGCCCATGAGTCCAAAGAGAAATCAAAATGCTAATTAGAAAGTATCTTAAGCTGCATGAAATTGAAAATACAAAATATCATATACACAAATACAAAATATGTGGAATAGCACATAAGCAGTACTTAGAGGAAATTTTGAGCACTAAATGTCTACATTAGAAAAGAAATAAGGTCTAATATCAATGACATTGATTCCATCTCAAGGTACTAGGGGAAAAAAAGGAGCAAATAAAACCTAAAATAAGCAGAAAAAAATAAAGGTTAGAGCAGAAATTACTGAAATAGAAAGCAGAAAAAAATAGAGAAAAATCCATGAAACTAAAAGGTGATTCTTGGAGAAGATCAATATAGTAATTTTTTGCCCTCTAGCCAAAATGATCAGAAAAATAATAAAAAAAAAAACAGAAAAGACACAAACTTCCAACATCCAGGATGAGAGAGGTGATGTCACCACCTATTCTATAGATTTTTTTAAATGAGTGAACATTATAAACTTTATGCCAGTACATTTGATAACTTAGATGAAATAGACTAACTCCTTGAAAGATACAAACTATCAAAATTCACTCAAGAAGTAGATAACCTGAAGACTTTAATACCTATTAAAGAAATTGAATTTATGATCTTAAACCTTCTCACAAACAAAACCCTAGGCTCAAATGGCTTTATTGGTGAATGCTAATGATGTAGGAGTTAATAAGAAATTATTTAGGCAGATAGTGAGGGTAAAGAAGTCCTTGGTAAGGTTTCCTTTTAAATAAAAAGCACCTCCCAAATCCTTTCTTTTCTAACAAAAAGCAGCCTGTAAAATCGAGCTGCAAACATAGATAAGCAAGCTGGAAGCTTGCATGGGTGAATGCCGGCAGCTGTAACAATAGGAAAAGGCTACCTGGGGGCTAGGCATGTCCAACATGGAGGCTCCATCTTCCCTTCTCTTTATCAACCACATGTACAGTAAGGAGTAGACAAATGGCCAATGGCCAGGTAAAAAACAATTTCTACAATAAAAGATTAGGGTGGGGTGGCCAGTTTCTTTGATGTGCCATGCAAATATCACACCTGGTCCAACCAATCTTGGGGCCCTATGTAAATCAGACACCACCTCCTCAAGCCAGTCTATAAAACCCTATGCATTTCACCAAAGGATGAGAAGTCCCACTCGGGTGCCTCTCTCTCTTGCAGGAAGGAGAGCTGTTCTCCTTTCTCTTTCTTTTGCCTATTAAACCTCCACTCTTAACCTCACTCCATGTGTGTCCACGCCCTTGATTTCCTTGGCATGGGGCAACAAACCTCAGGTATTACCCCAAACAATGCCGCTTCATTACCAAATATTTAAGGAGGAAATAATACCAATTCTGCAAACACTCTTTCAGAAACTGAATAGGAGAGGATACTTAACAACTCATTATCTGAAAGCAAAATTACAGTGATACCAAAACCAAAGACATTACAAGAAAAGAAAACTATAGACCACAAATCCTCAAGAACATAGGGGCAAAATGTTTAAATAAAATTTTAGCAAATCAAATCCAACAAGATGTAAAAACAATAATACATCATTACCAAGTGGGATATATTCCAAGATTAAAAATTTTGTTTAACATTTGAAAATCAATCTAATTCACCATATTAACAAACTAAAAATGAAAAACCATATGAACATCTTAATAGATGCAAATAAAGCATTTGCTAAGACCCACATCCTTCCTAACAAAATAATAATCTCAGCAAACTAAGGATTTGAGGGAACTTCCTCAATGTGATTAAAGATGTCTAAAGATAACATCAAACAGTGGTCAAGGCCTAATGCTTTCCACTTAGATCAGGTACAAAGTAAAGGATGTCTGCTCTTACTACTTCTATTCAACACAGTACTGGTGGTGATAGCCTGTAAAATAAGTGAGAAAGAAAACAAAAGGCATCCAGGATGAAAAGGAAGAAATAAAGCTGCCTTTATTTGCAGACAACATGATCATCTATGTAGGAAATGTAACAGAATCTACAAAAAACCTTCTAGAACCAATAATTCAGTGTAAAGGGTTACAGGATACGAGATCAACATCTAAAATCATTTGTATTTATAAATATTAGTAACAAATAGTCAGCATTGAAATATAAAAACAAAAGCATTTACAATACCTTCAAAAATGTTATGTACTTAGGAGTAAATACAGCTAAACGTGAAAGGTATGTACACTAAAAACTACAAAACATTGTAAAGAGGAATTGAAGATGACATAAACAAGTTCAGAGAGATAGGGTACTCATGGGTCAAAAGACTAAATATTAAGAAGTCAATTATCCATCAAATGATTTATGAAATCAATGCAATTCAAACAAAATCTTAGCATGTCTTTTTATTGAAACTGACAGGTTGATTCTAAAATTTATAGAGAAGTGAAAAGGAGCTCTAGTGTAGCCAAAATAACTTTTAAAAGGAACAAAGTTGGAGACTAATACTACCTGATGTCAACATTTATTATAATGTTATAGTAACAAAGACAGTGTGGTATTGGCATAAAGATAGACCATACGTCATTAGAATAGAATAGAGCTCAAAAGTAGACCCACATATATATGGACAATGTGTTTTTGACAAAGGTGTAAAGATGATTCAGTGGAAAAAGTGTAATCTTTTCAATAAATGTGCTGGGTCAATCTGATGTATGCAAAAAAGAGAGAGAGTTAACTTCAATCTGTACATCACACCATAAACAAAATTTAACTGAAAGTAGATCATAGACCTAAGTTTAAAGCCTTACATTATACAACTTCTAGGAGAAAAACATAGGGGAAAATCTTTGTGGCCTTGAGTTAGGCAATGATTTCTTAGCTAAGACACAAAATCACAATACATTAAAAAAACACAATTGAAAAATTGTACTTTGTCAAAATACTAAAATGTTGCTCTCAAAAAACATTGTTAGGAGCATGAAAAGACAAACCACAGACTTGGAGAAAACATTTGAAAATTGTATATCTAATAAAGTACTTACATCAAATATAGGTAAAGAACTCTCAAAATTCAATAAGACAAATGACCTAATTTTAAAATCTAGCAAAAGATTTTAAAGAAGATAAACAGGTGGCAAATTGAGCATTAAAAGATGCTTAGTATCGTTAGTCATTTGGGAAATGCAATTTAAAACCACAATAAGCAACTATAAACCTATTAGAATGGCTAAAATTAAGAAGACTGACTATAGGTGCTGAGGAGGAGATGAAAGAACTGGCACCCTCATACTCTTCCGGTATGAATGTAAAATGGTACAACCACTTTGAAAAATGGTTTGGCAATTTCTTTAAAGTTAAACATACACTACCATATGATTCAGCCATTCCACTCCTGGGTATGGGCCCAAGAACAATGAAAGCATACGTCCTTACAAAAACATGATCATGAGCATTCACAGTAGCTTTTTTTGCAATTGGTGAAAGCTGGAAACAACCCAAATGCCCATCAACAGGTGAACGGAAAAGCAAATTGTGATCTATTTATATAGTGGAAAACTGCCTGTATACACACAAAAATTTGGATGAATCTCAAAATAAATGTTAGGTGAAAGTAGCCAGACCCTCCCAAAAGAGAGTTCACCATACTATAGTGACAGAAAGAAGGTCAGTAGTTGTCTGGAGATGGGATTGAGCAGAAGGGTGGGAAGAGGAGATCACAATGGGTCACAGGAATACTTTTGGGGTGACAGAAGTAGTTACTATCTTGATTATGGAAGTGGTTTTATGGGTATCTGCATAGGTCAAACTTTTCAAATTGTACACTTTCAACACATGCAGCTTGCTTTATGTCAATTATACCTCAACGAAGCTGTTAAAAATATTCTGACTATGGCCTGCTCTCCCTATTGTAAAAGGCAGATTGGCTCAGGTTAGAAAGTGTTAATGGCAGACCAAAGAATTTAACCTTGACTGCACAAAGAGGGATTGAATGAGAAATCAAAGAGGAATAACACCCACCCTCCGTAATTCAATGTTATCAAATGCTCTGTCCATGAACCACTTTAAACCACATCAAATACCAGCCGGTGGGACATGTATGCATCACACTCTATGGGAAATGAAACACTGAACTAGAGGAAAACTTGTAAGAGTGTAGATTGTAAGTGTAGGCTGTATTAACAGGTAACTTTGCTTAATAAACTTTGAGTCTGTAACCTTGATTAATTTTGGAGTAACAATAACTTTAGACCAACATTGCTTAAATGAGGAACCCAAGATAGCCTTCCAGATTCCGGCTGAGGGATCCTAACTGGATAACTATGGCTTCTTACAGTTTCTTTGTAGGCCAAAATTCTGCAGATTTTAACAGTCCATTCAATCTTCTGGCCGCTCTCCCCAAACTAGGGCGGATACAATGCCGGGTTTCAAGGTAAGATCTACAGTAAACAGTAAAATGCTTAAAAATAAGAGTTTCCAAAAGAAGTGAAGAGTGAGTGAGATTTTGTTAGTCCTCTAACAAAATCATAAAGGCCAAATCTTTCCCAAGTCCACTTCTCCTTTCAAAATATATAAGATACCCACTGATGCAAAATCAAATCATGACGTAGGCTTGGGGGCTTCATTCCAGGTATAGGAAGAATGTCTCCCCAGGCACAGAAAGCAAGCACTTTTCAAAAGCCAACTTGAAAGCCAGAGTCACAACGCATGTGGGCTGACACAGGTCAAGATAAATGGGGAAACTTGATGGGGCTAAGAAGATACAAGATGAGACCAGCAGATTTATTTGAGTTATGGAGTTCTGAATTGCTTGCCCTCATAAAGGGAGAAAATGGCAAAGGTCATTGTATTCATTTTCTATGGCTACTGTAAAAACTGGCCACAAATTTCATGGCTTAAAACAAAACAAATTTATTATCTTACAGTTCTGGAGATCGGAAGTCTGGCATGGGTCTCACTGTGCTAAAACCTTGGTGTCAGTGGGGCTGCAATCCTTTCTGGATGCTCTAGGGAAGAATCTGTCTTTTCCAGCTTCTGAAACCCTTGGTGGGGGGCTTGCGGTCCTCTTCCTTCACCTTCAAAGCCAGCACTAGTAAGTTGAGCCCTCCTCAAATTGCATCACCTTCTCTTCTGTCATCAAATCTCCCCTTGCCTCTCTCTTCTGCCTCTTCAACTCTTAAGTACCTTTGTAGTTACACTGAGCTTACACAGATAATCTAGATGGCATCCTGATCTCAAGATCCTTCACTTAATCTATTAGGCAAGTCCCTTTTGCCATGTAAGGAGACATGTTCACAGGTTCCTAGGATTAGGAAGTGAGCATCTTTGGAGGGTCATTATTCCGTCTACCATAGTCATTGAATCATTGATGTAAAACCATTGTCTCTATAGGGAAAGAACAATCCTGGGATGCTATAAAAGAATTCCTGGGGCACAAAGAAAAGCAGGCCCGTTCATGGTGTCCTATAGAAGGGGCAAAAGAATGTCAGGCATGTGAGAGAGCACCCTTGACAGGGAGGGCTCAGAGGGTTGTTTCCATGCCCTTTAGATGAAGACAGCAAGGTTGAAAGGCTGCCTTACAGCTGATTTAAGGGTGGATTCCAGCCAGCCTTGTTCACAGATCTGTGTTGAAAATTCACCCTCTCTCCAGTACCACCCCTTCCCCTAACCCATCATCACAGGTACCTTCTTTCTTTCTTAACACTTACTCAGGCTTTGGGTCAATGAAAATGCATGTCACCCCTCTCTGGATGTGACAGCACTTTGAGCTGTCATCATTGTAGAGAAAAGAAGTCTTTCTCTCTCTTCTAACTGCTTGTTTAATTTTGACCAGCCCCAGGGAGAAAGGGTTACAAAAAACACACGAAAAAATGCTCATCATCACTGGCCATCAAAAATTTGAAATGCAAATCAAAACCACAATGAGATACCATCTCACACCAGTTAGAATGGCGATCATTAAAAAGTCAGGAAACAAATCTCTCGTATTCTAGAATACCACTTGGTTCCCATTTACTAGCCAGTGGGATCACTATGATTTCAAAGGTCACACACTTGAACAGTTTTTCTTCTATGCACAATTTGTAAGCTCAGCCAGGCTCCTTTAAAGCCTTATTATCTTGTTTAGTCATCTGACTTCCTCAAATGAGCCTAACACATCCTTACATTAAGATTCAATGTCTGGAGCCCAGTATAACATGATAAGATCAAAAGACCTGGGCCACATGTTCCATCTTGGCTTTACCAGGTAACCATTATTCCACTCATAGTTTCTCACTAGTCACTCATTCTTTTTCACACTTACTCTTCCCTTCCTCAAGAGGCTTCTAGGAAGGCAACTCTGGGGAGACACACACACACACACACCATAAACACACACACACACACACACACACACACACACACACGCTGCTGAATCTCGTTCCATACTAAGTAGCTGCGAGATCTTGAGCAAGGGGCAAGTTACTTAATCTCTCTGTTTTGTTTTCTCACCTCTAATGTTGAGATGCTGTGAGATGTCTCTCCTGGGATTGCCAGGAGGATTAAACAAATTTATATCTGCAAGGCTATTAGAAGAGTTCCTGGCAAATAGTAAAGAATAAATGTTTGTTTTTTAAAAAAAATGTGTTAGAAACCCTTCCTTCTAGCTTTATTAACTTCTTTATCACTCTGCTGATATATTTTGCCATTATCCGTTTAAGTGTCGTGGAGTTTCCTTGAGGGCAGGAACTATGCCATGTTCACCTTTTCATTCCTACCATTGAGACAGTGACTGACACCTAGGCATCAATGAATGTTAAATAAGTAAGTCACTAAATGAGAAATATAAGATATGCTACATCTGAACTCAGGGATGTATCTAGTAATGGTTGTATGAAAAGACTGGCAAGGTACGGTGGCTCACGCCTGTAATCCCAGGACTTTGGGAGGCCAAGGTGGGCAGATCACGAGGTCAGGAGTTTGAGATCAGCTTGGCTAACATGGTGAAAGCCTGTCTCTACTAAAAATACAAAAATTAGCCAGGCATGGTTGGCGGGTGCCTGTAATCCCAGCTACTTGGGAGGCTGAGGCAGGAGAATCACTTGAAACCAGAGGGCAGAGGTTGCAGTGAGCTGAGATCACACCACTGCACTCCAGCCTGGGCAACCAAGAGTGCAACTCCATCAAAAAAAAAAAAAAAAAAAAAAAAAAAAACTACAGCCTTTTTTGCTATAGAAAAAAATAGAGTGAGAGAAAATATACAAAGAGGAGTGCCTGTCCCTGGCAGGTGAGGTGATACTTAACATTTATTTTCTTCTTTCTACTTTTCTGTGTTTCCTATAATGGGGGCTGGATAGAGGAAGTGTGGGTAAACAGCAGGGCCAACAGTGCGTGCAAAGGACTGAGCCCTACTCTATCTAACCAGAGAGATTCAGAAATTATATAAGTGAAGATGACACCAGCTGCATTAAAAGATGAACTTGGAAATGTCTATCATAATGTGATGAAATTTGTTTCTTGCTCATATGTTTAGAGGCATGTGTATTTGTATGTACTCCATGCAGTCATTCAGGGGCCCAGCCCCATGGAGGCTCTGCCAGCAACACATGTAGACTGAGGAAGAGAGGGCACAGAGAGGCTTGTATGGGAGGCAGCATATGGTGTGCCCCACTTCTGGCCACGTTCGTCTGGTCTGAATTCAGTAACACTGCCACACCCAGCAAGGAAAGCTGGGAAAACATGTTAGCCATGTGTTCCAAAGCAAAGGGAGCCAGGTTGGGTGAGCAGGCCATCGGTGAGTTAGCTCATCTCCCTGCATCCCCTCCAACACAACCCTGTTGACTCAACAGTCACCTCCTGACTGGTCTCTCCTTCTCAAGTCTCTCACCGCTCAATCCACCTTTCACTTTGCTGCCAAAGTGACTTTTCTAAAACAATTATTTGGCATGTCACTGGCCTTACTTAGCTGCCTATCCCCTACTGAATAAAGTTCAGATCCCTCAAAAATAAAACTCTCAGTCCACAAACTCAAGTGTACAAATAATATTTCTGGTCTATGACTAAATTTAATATCAATTTCGATCTCCTATCTTGACAGGTAGTAGAACTATAACCTTAATTCAGAGGTTTCCCCCTCCTTTATCTGGCGTAAGGTCTAAGTTTTGGGGGTATCACACAAAGCCAAGGCCTTGAGTAGGCACAGGGTTCTCAGTAGTCATCATAGAGGGATTTTCTGGAAGAAACCAAGGTAACTCTTGCCCTTATAACACTCCAGGAAATCATATCTTTTTTTTCTACCTTTTATTTTAAGTTCAGGGGTACATGTGCAGGTTTGTTATATAGGTAAACTCATGTCATGGGTGTTTGTTGTACAGATTATTTTGTCATCCAGCTATTAACCCTAGTACTCATTAGTTATTTTTCCTGATCCTCTCCCTCCTCCCACCCTCCACCTTCCAATAGGCCCCAGTGTGTGTTGTTCCCCTCTAAGTGTCCATATGTTCTCATTGTTTAGCTCCCACTTACAAGTGAGAACACACAGTATTTGTTTTTCTGTTCCTGCATTAGTTTGCTCAGGATGATGGCATCTAGCTCCACTCATGTTCCTGCAAAGGACATGATATTGTTCTTTTTTATGGCTGTGTAGTATTCCATGGTGTATATGTACCACATGTTCTTTATCCAGTCTACCATTGATGAGTATTTAGGCTGATTCCATGTCTTTGCTATTGTGAATACTGCTGTGAGGAACATATATGTGCATATGTCTTTATGGTAGAATGATTTACAAGGAAACCATATCTTGAGAGACCCTCATTCAGTTAGTGAAAGGAGGAAAGCCAAGCCCAGCAGCACTGAAAAAAATTTTTTTTTAAAAAGCAAGAAATTAAGATGTCGTTGTGGGTACAAGGGTGGAGGAACCTTAAAAAAGTTCATGGTAGGCTGGGTGCAGTGGTGGCTCACGCCTCTAATCCCAGCACTTTGGGAAGCTGAGGCAGGTGGATCACGAGGTTAGGAGTTTGAACCAGCCGGGCCAACGTGGTGAAACCCCGTTCCTACTAAAAATACAAAAAAATTAGCCGGGCCAGGTGCGGTGGCTCATGCCTGTAATCCCAGCACTTTGGGAGGCTGAGCTGGGTGGATCACGAGGTCAGGAGTTTGAGACCACCCTGGCTAACATGATGAAACCCCACCTCTGCTAAAAAAAAAAAATACGAAAAATTAGCCAGGAGTTGTGGTGGGTGCCTGTAGTCCCAGCTACTCGGGAGGCTGAGGCAGGAGAATGATGTGAACCCAGGAGGTGGAGCTTGCAGTGAGCCAAGATCGCACCACTGCACTCCAGCCTGGGCGACAGAGCAAGATTCTGTCTCAAAAAAAAAAAAAAAATTATCTGGGCACGGTGGCACATGCCTGTAGTCCCAGCTACTTGGGAGGCTGAGGCTGGAGAATTGCTTGAACCTGTGGGGGCGGAGGTTGCAGTGAGCCAAGTTCATGCCACTGCACTCCAGCCTGGGTGGCAGAGTGAGACTCTGTCTCAAAAAAAAAAAAAAATAGTTAATGATAGACACTAAAATCTCTGATATACCTATGTTCATGAAGAAAATAGAAGAGCAACCTAAGATAGGAGATTATTGCAGTAGCCAGCTAGCTAGTATATAATGCGAAAACAAGTGGCAGCGTGTTTCAATGCTTCTTATTGGTATATTTGAAAATTCTAATTTATAGTTAAGCATCATGTTTATATATTTATACAGTTCCATTCAAACGAAATACAATTTGCACTTCAATTTTTACTAGCATGCAAAATAATTCCAACAAACGATATGGAGATATTTCTGCTTTACTGAATTACATAGTCAAATGTATGAAGGACAGGGATGTGTCCAGATATATAAATAACAAAATATTACATCCGAAAAGAGATTTCATTTTATGTATGGGGAATCTGGGGTCTGTAGAAATGATGGCTGACCCAAGATCACACAACTAATAAGCAACAAACTGGGGCCTGGGTCCAGATCGCCACACCTATCTGAGCTGGAACAATGTGGATGGTTTTTTTACTGAGTTTCAGAAGGTATCAGCCTTGAGAGTTGCCAGGAAAATAGTTGTCAAAGCATAAAGCAACAGTCAGCAGCTGAAGTTTTCCTTGTATTCTGAACCCCATCTGCCTCCTTCTAACCAGAATCAGTACTTACTCCTTGGGCTCTGGATCTCACCATGCCTAATGCTGTTTCCTATACATACTTAATGTGATGGTTAACTTTATAGGTCAACTTGCCTTGGCTGAGGACTGCCCAGATAGCTGGTAAAAATAATTTCTGGGTGTGTCTGAGAGGGTGTTTCTGGAAGAGTTTAGCATTTGAATCCACAGATTAGTAAAGAAGATCGGCTGCACAACCAGGCTGCACAGTAGGAGGTGAGCAGTGGGTGAGCCAGTGTTACCGCCTGAGCTCTGCTTCTTTGTGTCAGATCAGAGGTGACATTAGATTCTCATAGGAGCAGGAACCCTATTGTGAACTATGC
Source organism: Symphalangus syndactylus (assembly GCF_028878055.3). Classification (NCBI taxonomy): domain Eukaryota; kingdom Metazoa; phylum Chordata; class Mammalia; order Primates; family Hylobatidae; genus Symphalangus; species Symphalangus syndactylus. The sequence continues at coordinate 43,121,912 of NC_072429.2, forward strand.
ATGCGACGGATCTAGATACTACTTATGAGAGTCTAACTAATGCCTAATAATCTGAGGTAGAACAGTTTTATCCCGAAACCATCACTGTGTCCTCTCATCCCGCCACACATGGAAAAACTGTCTTCCATGAAAACAGGTCCCTGGTGCCAAAAAGGTTGAGGACCGCTGCCTTATAACACATCTCTTCCTAGAAGATTTGGAATGTTCCCAACACAAAAAAAAATAAGAGATGTTTTGGATATCCTAATTACCCTAATTTTATCATTACACATTATGTGCCTATATCAAAATATCACATGTACCCCATAAATGTGTACTTTTATTATGTATCAATAAAAAAAATTAAAAATAAAACTCTTTTTACGTATTTATCTACAACTTGTTGGTTATGCTTTTCTGGAGAATGCTGACTAATGCACTTATAGACTTAGATCCTCCATGCATAGTCCCCTTTTCTGGTGACAGCATCTCAGGTTGTCTTTGGGAATGACTCCTCCCCAGGGCATGTCGTCTTCCGGGAGAATCTTTTATAGCATCTGGTTTTCCCTTGGTTGAGGAATACATGTAATCTGCAGGCCAATCAGAGTCGTTCTCCTGGAGACTCTAGTCTTGATCAGAGTGACACAAAGATGAAAAAACAGTTGGAAGCAATTTATCCAGTGATGACACCCTGAGACTATCCATTAGTGCCTGCTTCCAAGATAACCAGTGTTTCCCTAGTTCTTATCCTTCCAATAAACTTCTTCCTTTGCCTAAGTGTGTTTTGTTTTGTTTTGTTTTGTTTTGTTTTGTTTTGTTTTGTTTTGTTTTCACTCTGTTGCCTAGGCTGGAGTGCAGTGGTGCAATCTTGGCTCACTGCAACCTCCGCCTCCTGGGTTCAAGTGATTCTCCTGCCTCAGCCTCCCGAGTAGTTGGGACTACAGATGCCTGCCAACCATGCCTGGCTAATTTTTGTATTTTTAGTAGAGACGGGGTTTCACTGTGTTGGCCAGGCTGGTCTCGATCTCCTGACCTCATGATCCACCCGCCTCAGCCTCCCAAAGTGCTGGGATTACAGGCGTGAGCTGCTGAGCCCGGCCTTTTGCCTAAGCTTATAGGGTTGGTTTTGTTTACCTGCAATAATATGAACTGATAAAACATTCAATTAGCAGTCTGATTGATCAACTTCCACTTAACTGATTTTATTAACCGAGTATTAACTAGTACCTCAGCATGTTGATCCCCAATATCTAATAAGCTTGACTCCATTACACCTGTGCACTGCATTTGATTCTATACTTACCAACCATCATAGAATTTGTTTTCAAATCTGCTTATGCCAATTGTACATAGTATAGCAATTATGTAACATCATTAAATGTTAAGTAAACCAATGAAATGTGAAGGCAAAACCAATGCTTATTCTTGTGAAAACTGTGTGGGAGTCTTGATAAAGGTAGGCAAGTAAAAATGCTGTCATAAATTAGGTGTGTGTGAGAGAGAGAGGATTATCAGATAATGGTACAAAATAATAAAACTCTAGTCTTTTCTTGTTTTAGGTTTTAAAGACAGGGTCTCACTCTGTCTCTCAAGCTAGAGTGCATTGGTGCAGTCATGGCTCACTGCAGCCTCTACCTGCTGGGCTCAAGTGATCCTCCTGCCTCAGCCTCCTGAGTTGCTAGTACTGACATGCACCACCATGCCTGGTTAGTTTTTATTTTATTTTATTTTTTGTAGAGACAGTGTCTCACTATATAACCCAGGTTGCTCTTGAACTCCTCGCCTTAAGCAATCCTTTCACATAGGCCTCCCAAAGTGCTGGGATTACAGGCATGAGCCATCACAGCCAGTCCTCTAGAAGAAATTTTTTATTTTATTTTATTTATTTATTTTTTTTTTTTTTGAGACGGAGTCTCGCTCTGTCGCCCAGGCTGGAGTGCAGTGGCGTGATCTCGGCTCACTGCAAGCTCTGCCTCCCGGGTTCACGCCATTCTCCTGCCTCAGCCTCTCCGAGTAGCTGGGACTACAGGCGCCCGCCACCACGCCCAGCTAATTTTTTGTATTTTTAGTAGAGACGGGGTTTCACCGTGGTCTCGATCTCCTGACCTCGTGATCCGCCCGCCTCGGCCTCCCAAAGTGCTGGGATTACAAGCGTGAGCCACCACGCCCGGCCTTAGAAGAAATTTTTAAATAAAATCATTTCTCAAGAGTTAAGTTCTTATTCTCCTTTAAACAAATCAAAATTGGACATGACAGAGCATTCCCAATGGGTGATTCCAATCAGCAGACCCAAAAAATCAAAGGCAAGTCTTTGGCCCCAGGAAAAATTGGAAAATAAATGAACATTTATTTAATGTTCATTAAATAATGCAAAAACACTTAAGGTATATATCATTTATTATAACTTCTTGATTTATGTATTTTTTTCTCAAATTAACTGAGTGATCAAATTGAACAGGAGGTCTTTGTATAAAGAAATCCAGAAGGAAGCTACTACGCTTAGATCTACTCATGTGTTAGTACTCAGTGGTATGGACCCATATTGAATTTAAGGAGACACCCCAATTATTTGCCTCTCAAAATATAAGAGTTGCAAAGAATCTGAAGAGTCATCTAGGTCACATCTTCTTTTCACAAATTGAAAATTGAGGCCCAGAAAGGCGAAGTGATTATGCTGAGTCATACAGTGGTTCATGACAGAGCTGTGACTATGACCTGGGTCTCCTTAACGTATGAGCTCATCTTGCAGCATGGCAATTTGGTTCAAAGGTTTTTATCCATTTATTTATTCCTCTGCAGACACAGGTTTAATAGAAAAAAGAAATTCTTAAAATAAAACAATGTGAAATAAATTCTAAGGCCATTTTAGGAATAGTATCTAGTCAAACAATATGAAGCTTATTATTCAGAAGTCAAGGAAATGGGAATGAATTAACTTGGGAACCCTGAATAAATCAGGAATTTATTTGTATGCACTTTATATGAATACTAATGAGGGACCATGCTATCCCTGGTTTGCTTTCTCTTATGTCACACAGATTTTCACATCCCCAACTCACTTTTCCTGATGCAACTTTATAAATGAAACAAGAAAACTGCAACTTACAATCGATCACCAGACCAGCAAGATCTTTTCCTTAATTATCCCAGATATAAAGATGCCCTTTTTGTCAAGGTAGATGTGAGCATAAAGGTTAGTGGTCAAGTAGGTCAAAAAAGCAGGATTGGCTGATCTGCTTCTCCCTGCATTTAGAAAGATACCCATTCTTGGCCGGGCGCGGTGGCTCACGCTTGTAATTCCTTCATAGAATTGGCTACATTTTTAGCAGAATCAACAAGATTGGATGATGGTCTGGTGTTGGCTAGTTAAGGGCAAGAAGGGTGCATTACCCACCCATTCTGGACACCATGTTGGAAGCAAGTAGCACTCTCAGCTCTCCCATTCAATCTTCCCTCCTCCTACTACTCCTCTGAAAAGAGTTGCCATATTTTATTTCACTCCCTTCTCTAAGGAGGGGTAGTATTGCTCCAAACCAAAGACTTGACTAGGTCAGACCATCAGAGTTGGGGAGGGAAGGTATCTGCTCCTTTGCTGGGTTTTATTTCCCAGGAGTCTCAAACAATCTAGATCAGGCAGAGATTCCAAAGTCAAATACGACAGAGCAAGACAAGTAATATGCATGGGGAGGTGGAAAGATCTGTTAGGGGGCAGGAGGCTCTGTATAAACTGGGAATCCATGCATCATCCAAAGGGGCAGCCAGGATGTGACTCTGGCCTCCTGGAGGAACATGAGCCCAGCCAGCCAGATCTCTAACTTAAAAAGAGGTGGAAATCCAATTACTTCATGTAAAAGTCTTTTGACTCTAAAATCAGTTAAAATTTTAAACACTGTCCAAGCCAAATAAAATGTCTTTGGGCCAGTTACAGCCCATGGTCTGCTCATGGCTGATGCCTTGACTTCTCCAAGCCTCCCACACCGCCAGGTGAGCTCCAAACTAGACAGACCGACATGAAAATGTTACAATTCGGGAAGAGGCCTTGAGATTTGGAGGAAAAAGCAAAGCTTCAGCTTACTTTCATTCTAGACCACTTGAACTGTCCAGGCCCAGCAAAAAGTGTCTTCCTATGACTCAGTCTAGCTTGATCAAGTTCAACATTAGAAGTCAGGGCCAAAATCTCGGCATCTTAGAATATCTGTTTTCCAGGCTAATTTTCTTGTTCGGTATTGATGACTTTCTCCCATGGTCCTTTGGGAAAGTGATATGGCAAGAATCAGAGGTTCAAGATCCCCTGTCCTGTCCTTCTTTCTTTTGTTTAATTGTCTGCAGATAGCCTTGTTACACCCCTAACCCCCCACAAAGCTTCCTTTGTCTACCTGTGGATGTGGAGAGTGAGCAGAAGATGAAGAACAAAACATCTGATGGTCTATATGCATTTAGTTAACTGCATTGTCCCCTTCACTGACCCTGAAAACATTTTTGGAAGACCCTACTGTAGTTCACTATTCAAGCTGCTGTGATCTTATTTAATGAAAACATTCTATTTATTTGCCACCTCTAATATTTCAGAGACCATAGCTTTCCCATAAGTAATTAGAATTCAATAGGACTAATTGTTCATTATAATTCAATAGGACTAATTGTTCATTATATATCGAAATACTTTACATAGCCTTTGGTTCTGAAGACTTCTTCATGTAATTAGAGAACGCCATGATTTGGCATTTGGTATTTCCTATTATCTCTGTAAGGTTTTAATTGGAAATCTTCTCAATGAGTGAAATCACAATGTGTTAACTGAACCAACAGATATGGACCCACCCAAATCTCATGTCAAATCGTAATCCCCAGTGTTGGAGATAGGGCCTGCTGGGAGGAGATTGGATCATGCGGCCAGTTTCTTATAGTTTAACACCATCCTCCTTGGTGTTATCATGGCAACAGTGAGTGAGTGAGTTATCACGAGTTATGGTTGTTTTAAAAGTGTGTGGCACCCTCCTACCTTTCTCTCTTGCTCCTCCTCCAGCCATACAAGATGTGCCTGCTTCCCTGTTCACCTTCCACCATGATTGTATTAATAAGTTTCCTGAGGCCTCCCCAGAAGCTGGGCAGATGCCAGAATCATGCTTTCTGTACAGCCTGCAGAACCATGAGCCACTTCAACCTTTTTCTTTATAAATGACCCAGTCTCAGGTATTTCTTTATAGCATTGCTAGAATGGACTACTACATCAACTAGATGTCTGATATTCATCATTAATAATGTGAGAAACCATAGGCTCTGTTGTGCAATTTATTAAGCACTTATCATGTACAACTCTATGTAATATTAAAACACTATTTCTTCTGGAGAGTACTCAACAGCCCCACCATCAGGAAGAATCTTTGAGCAAGATCGGCTACATTTTATAAATGAGTGAAATCATACGTCCTCTGTTTTCTGGACTTGCTCCCTTGCTGTGGAAGGGGTAGGGTAGGCAGAATCTTCTCTAACGGCCTTTTCTAGCCCTGACTTTGTGAAGAAGGTTGGGCTCTGGACTCCAGTGTTTGGGTTTGAGTCCTTGCTCTGTCACTTGCTCACCGAATGACTTTGGACAAGTCCCTCTTTAAGCATCAATTTTCTCACCTGTTAAATGAGAATAATAGTATTGCCAATCTCACTGTGACTGTAAGGATTAAATAGGATAACACGTATGCTTGGAACAGTACTTGTTATGTGGTAAGCACATGCCTCTCCACCAAAAATGTTGACTAGTAATATCGCAGCACTGAAGTAAATACAGTTCCTTACAAAGAGATTTTGCCCATTGAGAAACAGCCCTAGCTGCTGGTTACAGCTCTGCAGTGAGCTAACTTGGACCCTGAGCACGTTGGTCTTACAAGGCCCCTGATTTCAAATCCATAAATGAGGAGGTTAGACTGGCATTGTTGATTCTCAAAAACTACTAATTTATAACCTCCCAGCAGTGAGATTTGAGTGCCTCTGGCAATTATGAAATGTATATTTCTATCTAGGTTAACTAACCTCAGCTCAAGGATGTGGGTTAAAATGAACAGATCTATCACATTGTCTAGGATGGAGTATTTTAAAGCGAATTGCAGACAATGTAACATTTTTGGAATTTCTGTAGTGGGAAACATTCCCCTAGGCAGGAAAAGTGTGGGAGAAACACTGAGACCTCTCTCTTCCTGCTCCCTTCCTCCTCCTCCCTGAGTGGCTGAGTGAGTTGCAGAGAAGGACTGGGCAGCTCAGCATTCTTTGCAGGATCAGCCTCGCCTCAGAACATGAGCGGAGTAGCCTGCCCTGCAAGAGACCAACAGCTGTCCCCTTCTGCCCTGGCTGAGTAGGCAAGTTTAATTCACAGAGAAAAGTGGTGCTGGTTGCAGATCCGAGCTATGTTCCAGCTCAATTTTCATCATTAAAATTTTGGTCTTTAATCGTCTCATTTCCAGCGATAAATTTCTCAGTGAGATCTAAACCCAGAGAGGGAAAATGAGCAGTTATTTATGCGGCCCCCAAAGTCTCAAGAAATATCTTAGGGTCGACTTGAATTGCTTAGAAGAAAAATGCTCAAGCCCAGTATGGTTTGTTTACACTGCAATGCAATTCCCTAGCCAGGCCAGACCGCAAGGATCCAAAATTTCCAAGGACCTATAAACAGATTTTTCCCGGTTGAAAGATGCAAGTCTTTGGACTCCAGCTGCCCTGCTGCTGCTTTCTGAGCCAAACCTTCTTGGTTGAGGGCTTTTTCCTCGGAATGTGACTGTCTCCACAGTTCCACCCTGCCTCAGCTAAAAGGTTCTCTGTTCCAGCTCTGAAATCCTGAGGAACTATCCGTCTTGTTCTTATTTAAACATTCTAGCCCAGAAATAACTTGCAGGATGAAAGGGGGTCTTATTTCAGCTCTGGTTGGGCTGTTTCACTCGGGTACAAACATTTTCTATGTACTCTTTTTCAGCACTCCTTACACAGCACTAATCATAAAAATATTCTCTCCTTCTTGACTTCGCATTAGCTGTTTGAACAACCCAGAGTTTTCCAGCAGCTGAGGTGATTGCACACATCATTGCCAGATTAGTTATATTTTATGTCCTTCCATTATTTTTGCTGGTCCTTGCAAGTGGGTCAAGATAGAGCTGAAATTTTCTCAAAAGGAACATATTATGCTGTGTAAATAATAAAAGTAAAACCAGCGTTTGTTTCTCTATAAGACAAATTAATGCCAAGCTTTTCCTTGCATATAATAATCATGTCTAAAACCACAGTGATGAATTTGACTGCAACAATGCACTGGGCTGTAGAATTTAGGTCCCTTGTTACCGCCCTACTGATGCAGGTGACGGATAGTAATGAAGATGTAATGTATCTTTGAGCTCCAGTTGTTGGGCTCTGCCACCCACCCATTGATTCCACAAATGGTTTCTTTTCCAGATTGTAAAAGCAACTGATAAGCCATTTCCTCTCATCACCACAGCACTTCAGGCAGAGCTTCTATATTGATCTATCCTCTTTACTCCCAGCCCTCACCAGCCCAAAGCAAGGCAGGATTTCCTTTAAAACACTTCAAAGCCCTCCAGATAATTTTGGTGAGGTCTTTAAAAATGCAATTCTTCCCCTGGATTTTACTTTTCATAACACCGTGAAAGTCAGTCATATGAATTGGGTCATTCTCATCATACCCAACTCAAACAAAGTCAGAAGCCAGGGGGAGAAAAGCACTCGGGACACATAATATTGCTCCAAAAATGTTAATTCTCTGCAGCATGGTTGCTGAAACTGCCTGCTGTAACCTGAAGCCAGTTTGATCTAATGGCTTCTGAAATAAACTGCTGCAACTAATTTTACCCACTGCCATCACTCACCAATCAGAACTTGCCAGCCCCCCAAAACTGTACTTGTGCCAATGAACAAAAAAGAGCAATATGTAACATTTCTCCTTTTTATAAAACCTGCAAATTCCTCTTTGTTCTTCAGACATATTGAAGACCACCAGGTCTTTGTGTATTCCCCAAATTGCAATTCTTATATCCCAAATAAATCCTTACATTTAGAGATTTGTCTCTACATATTCATTTTACTTTAAGAACACTCAGGCTGTTGGGTTAGCTGTTAAAAGGAGGATTATTAGGTGGAGAAAGAGAAATGTATGTGCATCTCTAATGTTGTGTTGTAAAACAAAAAGACCACAATCTACTTTTTCAAGAATTATATTCCCCTGAGAATGCCAGCTAAAGTTGGCAATGAAACAAATAGGAATAATGTTTGAGTACAAAAATGTCTCATTTTGTTGTTTTCTATTTAGATTGTATTCTAACATTTTTCCTAAAATATTAAAAAAATTAAAAATCATTGGAGATAAATTATTGCAGTTTTAAAATAGATCCTCCCCAAAAACTGGATTGGTATTGCCTTTTAAGAGTATTTCACATATGCTCAGCTGAGCAGAATGCTGCCAGAAAAGCTAGGTCTAGACCAAATCAAGAGCTGGCAAGACAGCTTTCCAGGCACAGAAAAGAAAAAGAAGCCCCTGCTCATCTTTCCAGTGCTCTGCCGCTCACAAGGCCCCAGAGGGTTTAGTTACAGGGGGCCAGTGACCTAAAGGGTAAATGTCTGAGATGTTTTTAATGAAAAAAACCTAACATTTACAAAGGAAATACAATAAATACTGATGTGCCCACCACTAAAAGTGAACAATATTGTACATTATTTACTTCAAAATATCTTTTATTTAAAGAAATAAGCACACACATTTCCAAGAAGACACCATGTCATCTCTTCCCATCCTCAGACATATTTTTCTCTCTCCAATGCCAGAAGCAACTTACATCACCACACAGTATGTCTAATCTGTATATGTGTTGAAAATCACGCTTTTAAACATGTAATATGAGTGGCTATATAGATATACATATATATCCATAAACACCATATAACATTATTATATGCACCATTTTGTAAATAAATGGTATCAAAATATAACTTGCATTTCTCATTCAATGTTGTTTTTAAGCTCTTTCCAAGTTGAGGTATGAAAATATTCCCAACTTATTTTAGCTATTGTACAACACTTCATCTTCATCAATGCATCACAATTCATTAATCTCTGCTCTCTTACTGACAAACATTGGAATCAATTCCAACATTTTGTTATTAAAAACAATGCTGCAAAGAACATTCTTTGGCATGTCTCTGTGTTGCACATGCACAAGGTTTTCACTAGGATAGAAACCCACAAGTGAAATTGAGAGTCACAAAGTATGTGCATTTTCAGCTCTGCTTAATATCACCAAATCACTTTCCAAAGTCATACCAGTCGGCACTCCTACCATTCGTGATTATGCATTCTCTTTTCTCCACCAACACTTTCTATTAGCAAACTGCTTCAATTCTGCCAATTCTACCGTTGTAAAATGTCATCTAGCTATTTTAATGTATATTTCCCTGAACACTAGTAAGGTTGAGCATCTCTTTGTATGCTTATTGCTACTTGAATTTCTTCTGTAAAATTTCTGCTTGTATCTTCCGCCTATTACTCTGTATGATTTTCTTTATCTTACTGATTTGTAAGTTCTTTAGATAGGCGGTTAACCAATGATTTTTTTTTTTCTTCAAACCTATGTTGCATCAAGAAGCTCCACTATGCCTTGGAAATTAGTCAAGTGTTGCAGATCCACATACCCAGGCCCTTTTAGAGCATCAAGTTTTAATCTGCAGAATGATATTAAGAAATCCCTTGATCTGAGCATGAGAGTACTCAGGAGGAATGATAGGTTTTGGAGAAAAGGCTAGAACCTAGAGATTTGATAAAAAGCTTTAGGTGTACAATTCTGTCATCATCTCAGTAATACATAATTTTGTCCTAATTAGAATAGGTTTTCTCAAAAAGTGATTAGGATTTTAACTCTGTCACCCTTCCAAGCAGTTCTAAGCCATGCTCTGAGAATCCCTCAAGCTTTGTAACTGGGTGCCGATCGTTTATTTTTAATGTTTACACGGGTAGCTTTTCCTTTAAGGGAAGGGAGACAACACACTGATAGGCAACAATGGCAACAGTAAATGATATTCCACCTGAAATTTTCTGCTGCAGAGTAACACTCCATTTCCCTAAGCAATGTCATCCTGGATGTTGTTAAACTGATCATCAGAAGTATTATTTTGCAAAAGCTGTACTTCTAGGCACTTTCTATGGTCTTTTTTCTTGGGGGGAGGGGGTCACTCTAATTTTAAGAGAGGCATTTCAACAACAATTAAATGTAATGAATATTTATTAAGTAAACAGGCAGAACCCATCCACATCCTCTAAATCAGGGGTGTCCAATCTTTTGGCATCCCTGTACCACACAGGAAGAAGAAGACTTGTCTTGGGCCACAAATAAATATACTAACACAATAGCCAATGAGCTAAAAAAAAAAAAAAGAAACTCATGGTGTTTTAAGAAAGTTTACGAAATTGCATTGGGCCTCATTCAATGCCATCCTGGGCTGCATGCGGCTCATGGGCTATGGGTTGGACAGGCTTGCTCTAAATGGAGGAAGAGGGGATTGGGGATTGGATTCGATTTTTTCTTCCCGATGGTGAGAAAGAAAAGAAATAGAGAACTTGCCATTAGAAACCACTTTGCCACCATGGATGACAAGCTTTCCAAGCAGCTGTCTTGGGTGGGGAGTTAAAAATAAGTGTGACCCCATTAAGGGAAATACCCAGAGTGACTGGCATCTCCTTAATGTGGTGAGGTTCTTCCAAGAACATGCACAGCAGCAGAGAGAGCAGACGCAGACCCACGGAGTACAGAGAGTGAAAGCTAGGCAAAACCTTAACACAGACATGGAAAGGGACCTCCTGGTCCCCCTTCCTCTCCAAAAGCAGGGAAGAAATGACCCAGAGATAAAGTGGTTCTTCTAAACCTGCCAGCAGTCCTAAATCTTTCTCCTTTCACAACTAGTGGAGGGGATCACTGAACTAACCACAGAAACTTGCACCAGCTCAGATTCCAGCTTCAACATTTAGAGAATATCCTCACATGGTGTAGGTATATCAGGAGATCCACTCAGAATCTGCCCAACAGTTTTAGACTCAATGCCAGACATAAATCAATCTCATGTTCATGTTCAAGGGTGGATAAACAATACACAATCTATAAAAACAAAATAAAGAAATATAACATTGTAAGCTAGAAATAAACAGCATCCACCTGAAATGAAAATTCTATGTTAAAACAGAAATAAAGTTCAGATAGCATCTGTTTTGTGCTCATAATAAAATCCAATAAAACAGCCTCTGAGATAAAGAAGAAAGATTAGATGGTAGTCTTATACTGAAAAATAAAGGAAACTTGGTAGATAGTGAAAAAAATGAAGAAACTAATATTACTAAAACTAAACTTTAAACTATATTATAATCAATAAACAGTAAAGCAACTACTGTAAAAACGGAATTAGTTATGTAAAGAAAAATATTGAAACACTCTCCTTGATTTAGAAGACTGGTGAAAATGAGAAACACATGAAATCAAAAGAAAAGTTAGACACAAAAGAAAAATATTTCCTGAGATGAAGATCTGAATTTGCAGATCAAAGGTATTCACCATGTTGCAAGATAATTTGTTAAAATGAGATCAGCACTTAGACATATCCTGTTCAACCAGTGGAATTGCAAAAAGTAAAGATAATTTTCCAGAAGAGTCAAGCAGAGAGAGTTGGGTTTTACAGAAGGAGGATTGCGTTATAAAGCAAAAAAGTTCAGCTTGGCCTGAAAGATCTTCTGTACAACACTAAAAGTCAAATAATAAGACAAAAAATGTTCAAAATAATATACTTAAGATAAAATGATAAATTAAAATAATAAAACAAACCCCTCAGGTTTCTGAAGACAAAGGTCTTCAGGACCGAAAAAGATAAATCAAAACAAAAAGCCAAAGAATGAGTAATTTATTTAATAAAAGGTTAATATGGAAGATTAATGTCATTTCCATATAGAATTGCTCATATAAATATTTTTCCCATTTTCATTATATAATTATTTTTGAATATTATTACAAAACAGAATGAAAATGTAATAATTCTTGAAAGTGAAAATGTGATGCTAAAAAAATTTTACAGTAATAAATTAGTAAATAATTATTACTAATTTATACTCTGTCAAAACTCCAAGAATACACAGAGGATAAAAGAAGAAGGATATTAAGGGGGTGTAGAGAAATGAGTGAATTTCTGCATTTTTATGAGGGAACATAATACATAAAGTTTCATTCATAATGTTAATAACTACACTTTTTAAACTTAAGAATAACAACTAGGAAAATTTAAATCCATATATATGCCATTCAAGTTACTGGAAGCAAAAATGTCAAGATAAATGATGCTTCCTCTCCACCCTTATCACTGGTTAATCCCAAAGCCTCATTACTGAGAGCATTGTCACACTTAATTGTAGTTTAACACCTCCATGAGAAGATATGCAACAAATTAATACAGCCATGCTAGATACAGTCCACAGAAAGTACTAACAAGCTATCACTTGCATTAATAAAAATCCTTTGATATTGATAAGTAAATACAATGTAAGTAGCAAAATATCCCTGGTATTCATTTCTGAATTGAGATTTAAGGCATACAAATTTATTTGGCTGGCACTAATAGTTCAGTGAATTTATATTCCATCTGCCATCAGCCTATCACACTCTTGGCTTTGAATTCTATTTATCCAGAATTTCTTTATTAATAAAACTATTCCATTGGTGTCATGGGCTGAAATTTCATTAAAGCTTTAATGGTCATAATAATTCCAGAGGGGTAAAAAACAAAAATTCTAGTTAAATGACTTTAACTAACACACCGTAGAATAATGAAAGACTCGATCTCCACATCCTTGGCTTCATGTCCACAAAACTATATGTATTTTGCTACACAAAGGGGGTCTGACTGTCCCCTTGTTCTCTTCTTTCATTTTTTTTAATCAGTGACTGAACTTCAGACTTCTTCCAACTAAGCAAGGTGAAATAAAAATTGATTATTCAGAATCCAAAATATCTTAGGGACCACTTTTCTATATATATATATATTTTTTTTTTCTAAAATAGATGTATCTTTGGTGTAAGGGGAAAGCAATTTTAGAGAGAATATTTTTTAAATCCAAAGGAAAGGACAGATGGAGAGGTAACTATTGTATCACTACTGAGTTTATAACTTATGTTGGCAGTTTGGACACACAGTTAAACTTAAGAAATTTCAAAACCGTATACTTCCTGTACATTTCTTGTATTGGGGGACATGACGATCTTGTGCATTTGCTGTCCAGACCCAAGATAGAGGAACACAATGTTGAGACCAACAATCTACTTTCAACACATAATAACACAGTCTTTCCATCCCTGTCATATGGTTTGGCTCTCTGTCCCCACTCAGATCTCATCTTGAATTGTAATAATCCCCACGGGTCAAGGGCAGGACTAGGTGGGGATAATTGAATCATGGGAGTGGTTTCACCCATATCGTTCTCGTTATAGTGAGTGAGTTCTCAGGAAATCTGGTGGTTTTATAAGGAGTTTCTCCTTCGCTCGGCACTCATTCTTCTTCCTGCCGCCATGTCAAGAAGGATGTGTTTGCTTCCCCTTCTGCCGTGATTGTAAGTTTCCTGAGATCTCCCCAGTCCTGTGGAACCACGAGTCAATTAAACCTCTTTCCTTTATAAATTACCCAGTCTTGGGTATGTCCTTTTAGCAACAGGAGAATGGACTAATACACCCTGTATGTAGCATAAAATATTTCAGAAAGTTTAAATAAATGAAGAAAACAAATGTTTTAAATATATTTTTGGTTAATTTGTTTCAGTCACAAATAACAAAAGAAGGCAAACTTGGTTATAGTGTAGCTGAAAATTGTAACAAATTTATTTACAATAACTATACAATAAAGAGTGGATTTTAATCATGTTTTTCTCCTTCAACAATGAGCACATCTTTGACCTATGAATTCATGGATTATAATAATTCTTATTGCCTGCCTGAATGAACCAGTCATCCATAACCATTTTAGCCTTTCTTTCCTTTCAGTTTATAATTTTATATAATAGCAGCTGTCAGTAAACATGGAGACTTACTAAGCTAGTGAATAATTATCCTTCACATTATAATTATAATCCTGCTAATCATTAACATATTTTCTAATTATTATTTTTTATTACGGATATAAACGCAGTTTGTCAGGGATCTGGAATGTCAAGTTAAGGACATTTTTCTTCTGTTGTATACGTGGTGATGAGTATGAAGAGGAAGGAGTAAGGAATTAGCACCAAGTCACCAAGTCCAGTTCCTGACACATCGAAGATAAACACTAGTTGAGTGACTGGGATTAGTACTTATTGAGTGTCTACTATGTGCCAAGCAGTGCTAGGTACTTTACATCATTATCACATCTAATCCCCTAGTCCGTGTAGTTGTAGGTATTAATATTCCCATTTCTCCAATAAGGAAGCACAGACTCAGAGAATTTAACATACTTGCCTATAACTTGGCTTCATTGCTAAAATTTGAAACCAGATTTGTTCAACTGTAAATCCCAGATCTTTCTTTCATACTCCTGATACCTGAAAATATTGATCACTGAAAATTATTCACAAACTATATGATAAAGGATTGCAACCTCGGTTCAACAGTGAGCAATAATACAGTGATTTACACTTCAGCGGGATTTATTTTAAAATATATTTCATTTTAAAGATGAAATCATTTCTAGTGAAATATGATACCTTTATATTATATTGGGGTTCACATCAATATAATTTTAAGAAAACTTTTAACAGAAACATAGAAGTTGAGGGTCTAAAGAGACTTCAAACTTTGGCTAATCATGGTAGGAAATTTATGTCTGTTGTTCTGATCAGGATGTTGAACACTTCTAATACATTATGTTAGAAATTTGCTAGACATACTCTTTGCTAAAGAAAGAGAAATCATAGAGAGTAGAGTGGGTTGCCAAGGAATCAATGGCACATAAGGAAGACAAATGGAGTGAGAAATTTAGAAGTAAATTCAAGTGCTTCATTTTCCATCTTCAGATCTGAAGACCAAGCGATATAAATACTCAACTGGTGCTGGACTGGCTGAAATTTGAGATCTCTTTAGACCATGTAGCTCTGAGATGATATCGAAGGTCTTTCTAGAATTGTTGTGATGATGATGATGATGAAGATGATGATGATGATGAAGATGATGATGATGAAACCCATAAAACCTCTTGAAGCTGACAGGGTGGAAGAAGGGATGTTTAGAAACTTCACATAGGTTGTGTGTGTTCAAGTGGACACTGGGAATTTGGAAGCACATAGAGTATATTTACACCCAACTGAATTTTGGCTGAATAGTGGCCTCTCAAATAGGTCCATATCCTAATTGCCAAAATCAGTGAATGTTACCTAATACAGAAAGAGGGACTTAGCATGTGTGATTAAGTGAAGGACCTTGAGATGGGGAGATTATCCTGGATTAGCCAAGTGGATGCAATGGAAACACAGCAGTTCTTCAAAGAGGGATGCCAGAGGCATCAGCGTCAGAGGAGAAGGCCATGTATTAATTGAAGCAGGGATTAGAACAATGCTCACTGAAGGTAGAGGGGATCACAGACCAAGGAATATAGGCAGCAACTAGAAGGTGAAAAAGGTAAGGAAGATTCTCCCTTCAGAGACTCCTGAAGAAGTCAGCCAGCAGACACCTTGACTTTAGCATAGTGAAACTGATTTTGGACTTCTAACTTCCAGAACTTGAGAAGTAAGAGATAAACTGGTTTCATTTTAAGCCACTAAATTTGTGGTAATTTGTTATAGCAGCAATAAAAATCTAATACAGTGACACTAGCCAGAACTGAAATAGCTGCCTGAGCACTTTTTCTACCGAATAATTCCTTAAAGAAAAATGAGTTTTAAAAGGCAAGTCATAGCATTAACATGATGTGCTTGTAGCTGCAGAATTCATATTACAAGTAAGTAGCAGAAATCCTGACACTGCCCAGTGACATGGTTGGCTCCAGGAGGTTTTGCCTATGTGTTCACTTTTATGGACAGTAAGGCTGGTCTTTAAGTCTGACCTCTCTCATGACCTCCAAACCCACATTTCTGATTGCCACATTTCTAGGCTTCTAACCCTTGGATGTCCTTGGACATCCTACTACAACCCAGGGTTAACAGATGAAATCCAATGTCATCATCTTTCTAGGAAAGCACACAGTCAATATCCTGGGATTCTTTCTCATGATACGGGATCTGCTTGCAAAAGTCATACCACTGTCGCCCGGTCCTCCTTATTTCCTTTTTGATTGTATACTATCACCCAAACCCAAAACATTATATCACCTTTGGCAGCTCCTTCTGGGCTCATGCCTTATTTAATTAGCCAGCCAAGCACTGTGGGATCTGTTCTCTGCTTTCTACTCCCACTGTTCTGTTCAAGCTAAGGTCCTGGAAATCCGCTGCAAAGACAGTGGCCTCCTAATGATTTCAAATTTCAGTCTCCAGTGCTTGTTTCCACATTACCAGATAAATATTCCTAAAGGAATGTCCCTTCTAATTATGTCATTTCACTGCTTTCCTTTGTTCACCATGGCAAGTAAAAATTCTTCACATTCCCCTCCCTCTTCCCATTTTATTTTCCTTCTCTTCCCTGTTCCTATACCCTTCCTTTACCTTCTAATCTAGGATACTTGCTGTTCTCCAACAAACCTTGCTTCCCTACCTCCATGTCCTTAATCTATATTTGTTCTTTGAGTATAAAATTCTCTTTACAGGAGCCTCATTCCTGCATGCTGAAATATCGGCTATGTAAAATAAAGTAAGAAGGTATGGTGATTTTAAAATATGGCCACCCATTCTTTAATGTGTTTCTCTTCAAAAGAGGGAGGGGAGTCTAATTCCCTTCCTCTTGAGTGTAGGTTAGACTAAGACTTGATCTGAATGAATAGAATATAGAAGAAGTGACACTGTGTAACTTTAAGGTCATAAAAAGCATTGTGGCTGCCTTCCTGCCTCCCCTGGGAAGCTATCTGCCATGTCATGAGAATACTCTATGAAGAAATTCTATGGACAGGACCATGTGGCAAGGAACTGAGGCATCCTGCCATGTGAGTGAACCATCTTACGGCCCCACCAAAGGCTCAGATGACAGCATCCCCAGATGACACCTTGACTGCAACTTTATGAAGGACCCCGAGGCAGAAGCATCTAGCTAAGCCACTCCTGAACTCCCAGCCCACAGACACTGTGATATAATAAGTGTTCGTTGTTTAAAGCCATTGTATTTTGGGATAATTTCTTATTCAGTAATAGATCATTAATACAATAGTCAGTCATTTTTTATTATTTCAACAAGAATTTATTGAATGCATTTGATATGTTGGATTAGAACCTAGGGCCTGGGAATGCAGGACTGAGCTCACAAATCTGGTGTCTGCTCTTAGGCTAATTACAGTCTGGCAGGGAAACACACATTAAATGAGTAATTACTTACATAATTATCTAATTACCATTATGATAAGATCTATAAAGTAGGTGACAATTGAGCCATGATAACATTAACTAATCTGCTTTGGCACAGTTGGGAAGACTTCTAAGCACTGAGACTTCTAGGAGTCCCCACGTGATGGTCCAGGGCTTTGAAGAGGCCTTTGGGCAGCAGTAGAATCCAGTGGTTAGAAAGGTGAGCTCTAGATCCAACTGCTTGGATTTGAATCATCTCTGGCTCTTAGTAATTGCATGACTTCCAGCAACTTTCTTACCTCTGACCCTCAGTTTTCTCATCTGAAAGTGGCCATAATAATCGTTTTTGGATGGACTAAATGACTCATCCATGTAAGGCATCTAGAATAGCATCCAGCATGTTGATTGTGCTCAATAGAAATTAGCTACTCCATTTTGAGTTTCTCGCCTGGTCCATTTTTGGATACTAAGTCAATGTACGTAGCCCATCACTCTTAAGTCCTAACTCCATCTCTGTATGACATAATTGTGAATCCTGTTTCATTAACCCAAAGCCATAAGAAGTCACCTTCTTGGAATATAACTTTGGGTGACACACCAAGTTGACACCTGGGATTGAGGGGTTTTAGGGTGTTAGAAGCAGAAGGACACCTAGGAGGTCCTTACAAAACTCTTGCATCATGCTAGCTCAGGAACAAACTTACACAAACACCACAAATTCTTTGCCTCCAGACTTGCACAATTTGTACAATTTTTAGTATTATACAACTAAGCCTTCTAATATAGCAAGAGACTTCCATCCAGATCCAATTAAAGACTTTTTTATGTCATCATTGCATTTTCCTCTAAATGCTTAAAAAATGCTTGTCATGCAGTGAAATGTAATAGGGCACAGAAGGAAAAGAAATTAGTTGCAAACACTTTGGCTCATACAAATGAATGAAGATGTATTTTTAAAGGATATATCCAGGCAAGATTAAAACTCAGAATAGCCTACCCATGTGATATGAGTCAGCACCACACAAATAACATAGATGGTAAACTGTGCACCTCCTAACACATGAACCGAAAGTGCTTATAAAATATTCTGAACTGACAGTTGGTGTGTGGCTGTAGCCACAAAATTAAACACACACACACACACACACACACAAAACAATAGATAAGGGGAAAACGTTCATTCAAGTGTATGTTGGTGCCGTGCAGTGTTTGATTTTAATTGAGCTTAAGCCCCCTTTTCTCTGTCTCTCCTCATCATTCAACCATGCCTACCCTGAAACTTAGACAAATCTTGATCAGAAAATCATTAAGACACCCCCCCAAAATAAAAGCTTAGCTACTACCCTATCCTGCTAATTCACTTATTTTTCCCCACTCCTTGTTTGCTAGTTTCTCTTCCAATTATCTCCTGTAGTGCCAAACATTTTGTGTCGAACAGCAAATTCTGCCTTTTACATTATCCAAAATAATTGTTCTAGATGGGATGGGGAAACATCATTTTTCTACTCAAAACAATTTCCAGATGAACACTCATGACTTGCACTACTCATATACAGCAGGCTTTTCCAGGCATTTTTGGCATGAGAGAGAGCTCATAATAATGATACTGAAACTGTTAGATGCACTGAAGTGTCCGTTGAAATGAACCACACCACCAAACTTGACATGCAAAATGAACATATTTTGTTAGCTCACTCACTTCAGCAGAGCTGTAATTCACTTTAAGAAATTAGAGATTTCCTTTGACCAGGCCTATGAGGATGAGATGGAACTAAAAGTTGTCAACAGTCATTCTTTCCAAATTGCTTTGGCCATTCTGCACAGGTTTATGCACATAGTGCACTCAGAAGCAGTTAAATAATTCCAAAAGCATGGAGCTGTATCAACGGATCCCGGTGAAATGCACAGGCAATATCTGGGGTCATAGGTGAATTTATATAAGCAAAACTTTAACCCATGTTCCCTGAGCTACTTGCAACTCTTAGTGTGGACTTTTTAAAGATATGGTCACGCTAAGGTCGGTGTTGTGGTAAGAGGTACATTGCATTCCAGAAAGATGTTATTTTGATTCACAAAATGTGTATTAATTAAGACTTTTTTTTCCGCAAGTAATAGAGATTCTCCTTGGCTTAAATAAGAATGGAGAATTTATTTTAAAGACACAGGTTTGACTTGAACTTTAGGTCAAAATACAGCCAGTTCTTGCAAGAATTGGACGCAGGAAGCTAGGTAGCATTCTTTCTCTCCTGCCCCTCTGTGTGCTGCTCAGCACTGGGGTCTTTGCCTTGGCAGCCACAGGCCTCCCAATAGCAGCAGCTGAATCCAATATGCAGTTTTTCAACATATGTAGCACCAGCTTCATTGCACCCCCGTAAGTACATCAGCCCAAGCACTGGCCAGCCAATGCCTCCTCCTCAGAAATCTAAAACTAGCTCCATAGAGTGCTTCTTCTGAGCTACAGCTCTGGGGCCCCTCCTCCATGCTTCTAAATTGTCATCATTCCAGTGTCTTCCTTTTGGGCCTTCAGCCCTAAGAGTGATAGCTGCTTCCTATAATTGCTACCTCCAAGTTTTTTCTTTTTGGTTACATAATTGGCAACTTTAGATCTAGTTAACATTTCTTTGTATTAAATTATTTCTTGTTCAAATAACTGGAGAGTTTTCTGTCTCATTTGACCCTGACTGATGTAGGTGTCTGTTATTGAACTACATTATTTCTGCAGTCCTTCTAGCTTTAAAATTTTCTAATACATAAATACACTTTGGTAAATCACAAGTATTATATGATTATAATAACAGTAGTTGAGGATTAATGACAAATGCCTATACTCTAAGGCCATGATAAGAGGTGTACTTTGGCTATCTCATTCAGTCCTCACAATAATCCTATGTGGCATGTCACATGCATATTCTTTGCAGAAGAGGTAACTGAGGTTCAGGGAACTTGCACAGCCTATGCAAGACAGAAGGCTAGTAAGTAAGTGATAGAGCCTAATATTCAATGTGGTTACTGGTTCTTCTCTTTGTTCCTTTCAACCAGCTCTCATAGCTCTTAACCATGGTGTAGTAGTTACTTGATTTCATGACAGTTCCCCTCAGGCAGAAAGATCAGAATAAGAGCAGAGACCAAGGTTTTATCTAGCTTTTATGTCTAATGTAGTCGCTAGTATGGAAGGCCCACAGTAAATGTTTGTTGAGTTGAAGTTTGAAACTTGAAGAAACCAATCTGGAGGATTTGAAAAGACAATGACTCATGAAGAGAAGTTAAGTCCTAGAGCTATTTGGAGCAGCCAATTGAAATGGCTTTCAAAACAGATGCAGGCCTTGGCATCTAAACAGTATGATTGTGTGCCCAGGAAAGGAGAATTTCATACAAGTTACTTTGTATGCAGTATCCAAGTAAGTTTTCAAAAAACTGGTGTCAACCCAAGAAGGGTGGACCTAAATTCCAGAGAGAAAAGTCTTCGTTATGAACAAACAAGAGACTTCTGGTTTGAACTAAAAACTCCAACTGATATTAAATGGAGGACATATAATTTCCTAATTCAAACATAATTTTGCCCTAAGATGTCATCATACTTTAAAACAGTAGATTGGGTGCGGTGGCTCATGCCTGTAATCCCATCGCTTTGGGAGGCCGAAGTGGGCAGATCACTTGAGGTCAGGGGTTCGAGACTAGCCTGGAGAACATGATGAAACCCTGCTTCTACTAAAAAATATAAAAAGTTAGCTGGGCATGGTGGCAGATGCCTGTAATCCCAGCTACTTGGGAGGCTGAGGCAGGAGAATTGCTTGAACCTAAGAGGTGGAGGTTGCAGTGAGCCAAGATTGCACCATTGCACTCCAGCCTGGGAGACAGAGTGAGACTCTGTCTGAAAAAAAAAACCAAAACAGTAGTTTGTCCACTTTTATAAGGCCATACAGGAGACCCAATGGCATTGCTTTTATTGTGAGATAAACCCTAGTTCCTGGGAAGTAATAGCAGACAGTGGCCCAAACTATAGTGACATTAGCAGAAACCCTTTCAATTAGAGATTACCCCATGGCTTCATCTAGTTAGGGTGCAGCATTTCCTCTTGAGAAAAGCATAACAATTTTTCTCTAAATTGGATGATTTAACTGTTACCACATCGGTAAGTTATACAGTTGAAAATTTAAACTCTTTATATTCAAAGCACCAGAATGACCTAGAGAATCAATTGATTTGTCCTACTATTCAGTGAAATTTTTCTATAGTTTCAAGTGCACCAAAAAGAGGAATTGACAAAAGAAAAATAATTAGTTCAAAAAATTTTAGAAACTTTCAAATTTACACACTTGGGAAGTTATTTTACATTTCCTTTCCTAGTGTGCCCATTTGTTTGGGATTAATAAATACTCAGGCACTCAGCTGCTCACATATTTTTCACAGCTGTTTGTTAAGAGACCCTGAGAATGTTTCAAAGTTCAAGTTGGTGTCAAGCTGTTTGAATTTCCAAATTCAACTTCTAGGCAAAAAAAGCTAGAATCTCTCAAGTCTGTTGTTATGGGCTTTTTGGTGGTATTTCAATGCAAGAAATTCACTTTTTGTTTTGTTTTGTTTTGCATCAAAAATGGATCATGTTTTATTGACCATTAAAATATGAATCTTTAAAAAAAGAGTTGAATGGTCATGAAGGTATGAATTTTTCTGTTTGCCTTACAATGAGAACTTTTCCCTGTAGAAATATATGACTTAATAAACTTACAAAACTTTAGACTGTGATAAAATATCCAAAATTCATCCATACCCAAGTAAACTAAAAATCTTAACTAATCTTTCTCAACTATCTAGTCCTAAGTTTCTCCATAAATATAAAGTGAGACACTCACAAAAAAAGAAACTAATTTTATTTTATTTTATTATTATTATACTTTAAGTTTTAGGGTACATGTGCACAATGTGCAGGTTTGTTACATATGTATCCATGTGCCATGTTGGTGTTCTGCACCCATTAACTCGTCATTTAGCATTAGGTATATCTCCTAATGCTATCCCTCCCCCCTCCCCCCACCCCACAGCAGTCCCCAGAGTGTGATGTTCCCCTTCCTGTGTCCATGAGTTCTCATTGTTCAATTCCCACCTATGAGTGAGAACATGCGGTATTTGGTTTTTTGTCCTTGTGATAGTTTACTGAGAATGATGATTTCCAGTTTCATCCATGTCTCTACAAAAGACATGAACTTGTCATTTTTTACGGCTGCATAGTATTCCGTGGTGTATATGTGCCACATTTTCTTAATCCAGTCTATCGTTGTTGGACATTTGGGTTGGTTCCAAGTCTTTGCTATTGTGAATAGTGCTGCAATAAACATACGTGTGCATGTGTCTTTATAGCAGCATGATTTATAGTCCTTTGGGTATATACCCAGTAATGGGATGGCTGGGTCAAATGGTATTTCTAGTTCTAGATCCCTGAGGAATAGCCACACCGACTTCCACAATGGTTGAACTAGTTTACAGTCCCACCAACAGTGTAAAAGTGTTCCTATTTCTCCACATCCTCTCCAGCACCTGTTGTTTCCTAACTTTTTAATGATGGCCATTCTAACTGGTGTGAGATGGTATCTCATTGTGGTTTTGATTTGCATTTCTCTGATGGCCAGTGATGATGAGAATTTTTTCATGTGTTTTTTGGCTGCATAAATGTCTTTTTTTGAGAAGTGTCTGTTCATGTCCTTTGCCCACTTTTTGATGGGGTTGTTTGTTTTTTTCTTGTAAATTTGTTTGAGTTCATTGTAGATGCTGGATATTAGCCCTTTGTCAGATGAGTAGGTTGGGAAAATTTTCTCCCATTTTATAGGTTGCCTGTTCAATCTGATGGTAGTTTCTTTTGCTGTGCAGAAGCTCTTTCGTTTAATTAGATCCCATTTGTCAATTTTGGCTTTTGTTGCCATTGCTTTTGGTGTTTTAGACATGAAGTCCTTGCCCGTGCCTATGTCCTGAATGGTATTGCCTAGGTTTTCTTCTAGGGTTTTTATGGTTTTAGGTCTAACATGTATCTTGAATTGATTTTTGTATAAGGTGTAAGGAAGGGATCCAGTTTCAGCTTTCTACATATGGCTAGCCAGTTTTCCCAGCACCATTTATTAAATAGAGAATCCTTTCCTCATTGCTTGTTTTTGTCAGCTTTGTCAAAGATCAGATAGTTGTAGATATGCGGCGTTATTTCTGAGGGCTCTGTTCTGTTCCACTGATCTGTATCTCTGTTTTGGTACCAGTACCATGCTGTTTTGGTTACTGTAGCCTTGTAGTATAGTTTGAAGTCAGGTAGTGTGATGCGTCCAGCTTTGTTCTTTTGGCTTAGGATTGACTTGGCGATGCGGGCTCTTTTTTGGTTCCATGTGAACTTTAAAGTAGTTTTCTCCAATTCTGTGAAGAAAGTCATTGGTAGCTTGATGGGGATGGCATTGAATGTATAAATTACCTTGGGCAGTATGGCCATTTTCACCATATTGATTCTTCCAACCCATGAGCATGGAATGTTCTTCCATTTGTTTGTATCCTCTTTTATTTCATTGAGCAGTGGTTTGTAGTTCTCCTTGAAGAGGTCCTTCACATCCCTTGTAAGATGGATTCCTAGGTATTTTATTCTCTTTGAAGCAATTGTGAATGGGAGTTCACTCATGATTTGGCTCTCTGTTTGTCTGTTATTGGTGTACAAGAATGCTTGTGATTTTTGTACATTGATTTTGTATCCTGAGACTTTGCTGAAGTTGCTTATCAGCTTAAGGAGATTTTGGGCTGAGACAATGGGGTTTTCTAGATAATACAATCATGTCATCTGCAAACAGGGACAATTTGACTTCCTCTTCTCCTAATTGAATTTATTTCCTTCTCCTGCCTGATTGCCCTGACCAGAACTTCCAACACTATGTTGAATAGGAGTGGTGAGAGAGGGCATCCCTGTCTTGTGCCAGTTTTCAAAGGGAATGCTTCCAGTTTTTGCCCATTCAGTATGATATTGGCTGTGGGCTTGTCACAGATAGCTCTTATTATTTTGAGATACATCCCATCAATACCTAATTTATTGAGAGTTTTTAGCATGAAAGTTTGTTGAATTGTGTCAAAGGCCTTTTCTGCATCTATTGAGATAATCATGTGGTTTTTGTCTTTGGTTCTGTTTATATGCTGGATTACATTTATTGATTTGTGTATTTTGAACCAGCCTTGCATCCCAGGGATGAAGCCCACTTGATCATGGTGGATAAGCTTTTGATGTGCTGCTGGATTCGGTTTGCCAGTATTTTATTGAGGATTTTTGCATCAATATTCATCAAGAATATTGGTCTAAAATTGTCTTTTTTGGTCGTGTCTCTGCCCGGCTTTGGTATCAGGATGATGCTGGCCTCATAAAATGAGTTAGGGAGGATACCCTCTTTTTCTATGGATTGGAATAGTTTCAGAAGGAATGGTACCAGTTCCTCCTTGTACCTCTGGTAGAATTCTGCTGTGAATCTATCAGGTCCTGGACTCTTTTTGTTGGTAAGCTATTGATTATTGCCACAATTTCAGAGCCTGTTATTGGTCTATTCAGAGATTCAACTTCTTCCTGGTTTAGTCTTGGGAGGGTGTATGTGTCGAGGAATTTATCCATTTCTTCTAGATTTTCTAGTTTATTTGCATAGAGGTGTTTGTAGTATTCTCTGATGGTAGTTTGTATTTCTATGGGATCAGTGGTGATATCCCCCTTATCATTTTTTATTGCATCTATTTGATTCTTCTCTCTTTTCTTCTTTATTAGTCTTGCTAGCGATCTATCAATTTTGTTGATCTTTTCAAAAAACCAGCTCCTGGATCATTAATTTTTTGAATGGTTTTTCGTGTCTCTATTTCCCTCAGTTCTGCTCTGATTTTAATTATTTCTTGCTTTCTGCTAGCTTTTGAATGTGTTTGCTCTTGCTTTTCTAGTTCTTTTAATTGTGATGTTAGGGTGTCAATTTTGGATCTTTCCTGCTTTCTGTTGTGGCATTTAGTACTATAAATTTCCCTCTACACAGTGCTTTGAATGTGTCCCAGAGATTCTGGTATGTTGTGTCTTTGTTCTCATTGGTTTCAAAGAACATCTTTATTTCTGCCTTCATTTCATTATGTACCCAGTAGTCATTCAGGAGCAGGTTGTTCAGTTTCCATGTAGTTGAGCGGTTTTCAGTGAGTTTCTTAATCCTGAGTTCTAGTTTGATTGCACTGTGGTCTGAGAGACAGTTTGTTATCATTTCTGTTCTTTTACATTTGCTGAGGAGAGCTTTATTTCCAACTATGTGGTCAATTTTGGAATAAGTGTGCTGTGGTTTGGTGCTGAAAAAAATGTATATTCTGTTGATTTGGGGTGGAGAGTTCTGTAGATGTCTATTAGGTCTGCTTGGTGCAGAGCTGAGTTCAATTCCTGGGTATCCTTGTTAACTTTCTGTCTCGTTGATCTGTCTAATGTTGACAGTGGGGTGTTAAAATCTCCCATTATTATTGTGTGGGAGTCTAAGTCTCTTTGTAGGTCACTCAGGACTTGCTTTATGAATCTGGGTGCTCCTGTATTGGGTGTATATATATTTAGGATAGTTAGCTCTTCTTGTTGAATTGATCCCTTTACTATTATGTAGTGGCCTTCTTCGTCTCTTTTGATCTTTGTTGGTTTAAAGTCTGTTTTATCAGAGACTAGGATTGCAACCCCTGCCTTTTTTTGTTTTCCATTTGCTTGGTAGATCTTCCTCCATCCTTTTGTTTTGAGCCTATGTGTGTCTCTGCATGTGAGATGGGTTTCCTGAATACAGCACACTGATAGGTCTTGACTCTTTATCCAATTTGCCAGTCTGTGTCTTTTAATTGGAGCATTTAGCCCATTTACATTTAAAGTTAATATTGTTATGTGTGAATTTGATCCTGTCATTATGATGTTAGCTGGTTATTTTGCTCATTAGTTGATGCAGTTTCTTCCTAGCCTCGATGGTCTTTACAATTTGGCATGATTTTGCAGTGGCTGGTATTGTTGTCCCTTTCCATGTTTAGTGCTTCCTTCAGGAGCTCTTTTAGGGCAGGCCTGGTGGTGACAAAATCTCTCAGCATTTGCTTGTCTGTAAAGTATTTTATTTCTCCTTCACTTATGAAGCTTAGTTTGGCTGGATATGAAATTGTGGGTTGAAAATTCTTTTCTTTAAGAATGTTGAATATTGGCCCCTACTCTCTTCTGGCTTGTAGAGTTTCTGCCAAGAGATCCGCTGTTAGTCTGATGGGCTTCCCTTTGTGGGTAACCCAACCTTTCTCTCTGGCTGCTCTTAACACTTTTTCCTTCATTTCAACTTTGGTGAATCTGACAATTATGTGTCTTGGGGTTGCTCTTCTCGAGGAGTATCTTTGTGGCGTTCTCTGTATTTCCTGAATCTGAATGTTGGTCTGCCTTGCTAGATTGGGGAAGTTCTCCTGGATGATATCCTGCAGAGTGTTTTCCAACTCGGTTCCATTCTCCCCATCACTTTCAGGTACACAAATCAGACGTAGATTTGGTCTTTTCACATAGTCCCATATTTCTTGGAGGCTTTGTTCGTTTCTTTTTATTCTTTTTTTCTCTAAACTTCCCTTCTTGCTTCATTTCATTCATTTCATCTTCCATCACTGATACCCTTTCTTCCAGTTGATCGCATCGGCTCCTGAGGCTTCTGCATTCTTCACGTCATTCTTGAGCCTTGGCTTTCAGTTCCATCAGCTCCTTTAAGCAACTTCTCTGTATTGGTTATTCTAGTTATACATTCGTCTAATTTTTTTTCAAAGTTTTTAACTTCTTTGCCATTGATTTGAATTTCTTCCTGTAGCTCGGTGTAGTTTGATCGTCTGAAGCCTTCTTGTCTCAACTCATCAAAGTCATTCTCCATCCAGCTTTGTTCCATTGCTGGTGAGCAACTGCATTCCTTTGGAGGAGGAGAGGCCCTCTGCTTTTTAGAGTTTCCAGTTTTTGTACTCTGCTTTTTCCCATCTTTGTGGTTTTATCTACTTTTGGTCTTTGATGATGGTGAGGTACAGATGGGTTTTTGGTGTGGATGTCCTTTCTGTTTGTTAGTTTTCCTTCTAACAAACAGGACCCTCAGCTGCAGGTCTGTTGGAGTTTGCTAGAGGTCCACTCCAGACCCTGTTTGCCTGGGTATCAGCAGTGGTGGCTGCAGAACAGCGGATTTTTGTGAACCACGAATGCTGCTGCCTGATCGTTCCTCTGGAAGTTTTGTCTCAGAGGGGTACCGGGCCGTGTGAGGTGTCAGTCTGCCCCTACTGGGGGTTGCCTCCCAGTTAGGCTGCTTGGGGGTCAGGGATGCACTTTAGGAGGCAGTCTGCCCATTCTGGGAGAACCACTACTCTCTTCAAAGCTGTCAGACAGGGACATTTAAGTCTGCAGAGGTTCCTGCTGTCTTTTTGTTTGTCTGTGCCCTGCCCCCAGAGGTGGAGCCTACAGAGGCAGGCAGCCTCCTTGAGCTGTGGTGGGCTCCTCCCAGTTGGAGCTTCCCAGCTGCTTTGTTTACCTAAGCAAACCTGGGCAATGGCGGGTGCCCCTCCCCCAGCCTCGTTGCTGCCTTGCAGTTTGATCTCAGACTGTTGTGCTAGCAATCAGCGAGACTCCATGGGCGTAGGACCCTCCATGCCAGGTGCGGGATATAATCTCCTGGTGTGCCGTTTTTTAATCCCATCGGAAAGGCATAGTATTAGGGTGGGAGTGACCTGATTTTCCAGGTGCCATCTGTCACCCCTTTCTTTGATTAGGAAAGGGAACTCCCTGACCCCTTGCACTTCCTGAGTGAGGCAGTGCCTCGCCCTGCTTCAGCTCGCACACAGTGCACTGCACCCACTGTCCTGCACCCACTGTCTGGCACTCCCTAGTGAGATGAACCTGGTACCTCAGATGGAAATGCAGAAATCACCCGTCTTCTGCGTCGCTCATGCTGGGAGCTGTAGACAGGAGCTGTTCCTATTCGGCCATCTTGGCTCCACACCCCAATTATTTTCTCTGCCTTTTTGTTCCATTCAAGCCCTCAGTGGATTGGATGATGACCACCCACGCTGGTGAGGGCAGATCTTCTTTACTCCTAATTTTTTTTTTTTTTTGAGACAAAAGTCTCACTTTATTGCCCAGGCTGGAGTCCAGTGGTGCAATCTTGGCTCACTGCAACATTTACCTCCTGGGTTCAAGCTATTTTCCTGCCTCAGCCTCCCGAGTAGCGGAATTACAGGTACATATCACCATGCCTGGCTAATTTTTGTATTTTTAGTAGAGACAGGGTTTTACCATTTTGGCCAGGCTGGTCTCAAACTCCTGACCTCAGGTGATCCACAGGCCTTGACCTCCTAAAGTGCTTGGATTGTAGGCGTGAGCCACGGTATCTGGCCTAAATTACAATTTTGATGACTATCCCTCAAAATGCCAAATGATAAAGTAATGGTCTTCAGCTAAATATTGAAAATCTGCATATTAAAAATTGAAAATCTGCATAGGAAAATTTATAAACGTCGGAGATCCAGCCAGCTGGCAAAATTGATCTTAGCCTACATAAGACTTTTTTTTTTTTTTTTTTTTTTTTTTGAGACGGAGTCTCGCTCTGTCGCCCAGGCTGGAGTGCAGTGGCACAATCTCGGCTCACTGCAAGCTCCGCCTCCCGGGTTCATGCCATTCTCCTGCCTCAGCCTCTCCGAGTAGCTGGGACTACAGGCGCCCGCCACTACGCCCGGCTAATTTTTTGTATTTTTAGTAGAGACGGGGTTTCACCGTGGTCTCGAGCTCCTGGCCTCGTGATCCGCCCGCCTTGGCCTCCCAAAGTGCTGGGATTACAAGCGTGAGCCACCACGCCTGGCCAATACTTTTTTTTTTAAGTAATAAAAAGAAATGAGAATTTGGTTAAATATTATGGTAGAAATTTTCAAGTACCTTAGCTAATATTTAGAGTTTATTGGCTATTTCAAAACACTCCTTTGAGTTTCACTTGGTTCCAAACAACATCTGTGATCCATATCCCTAAAGTCTGCAGAAACATAATATCCACACATTATTTGGTTTCACAATGGAATATTTTGATATTCAGCTATATTAAAGTAATGAGCCCCATTACTAAAATCATCTTAAACAATTTTCCCAGACAAAAAGAATGATTGTGTTTGCGAGTCCTTCTGTTTCTGCCAACCATCTTAAACAGCAACCTATTGTAAATTATAAAGCCCTGCTTAATCACAGCACTGCATTATCCGCAAACTTCCCTAAAATACCTACTTTAGAGTAATTATCAAGCACACTCATTGATAAACAAACACACATTTTGAAAGAATCCTTTGCCAATTTTAACCAATTAAAGATGAAAGCTATGTAACTGCTGAAGGCAAATAAAAGACTTTTTTTCTTTTGCTCTTGCCCATAGCAACTAATGACAATAGGCATTTTAAAATATCAAAAGTTAGATCCCGAAATCACCCACATTATTAAAATGACTTTTGTTTAAAGTATAATAAAGTTCATTAAAATATTGTATGTGAGGATATATGTTTACAAAGTGAAGAATGCCAATATTAATGAGGGCTGGAAGAAATGATCACTCACTAGCCTTCTAAGCCTAATCTAATATATTATTATTATTTAATAGCGTGCCATCATTGACCAAATTGCCAATTTGTTCTGAAATTGTTAGCTAGAAACATGGCACAGTTATATAAGCAAGTTATTATTTCCCAATAAGTTGTTAGCTCCTTAAACCACTTGTTATGAAAATAGTTTGAATTGAACTTGCCAATTCCATAATTTGATGATCACTGAGTTTCCCTTTCACAAAGGTTTAGGCTGGACCTTACATTAAATCAAATTTCCACATGGATGTATCCTTCCACCACCTTCCAACCCCTCATGACCTACCACACACACCCAGGCCCACAGGCACACCATGAACCCTCCCTACTCACCCTACTCACTGGCAGGGCGGGGGGGTTTAGCCTTTTTTTTTTTTTTTTTTTTTTTTTGAGACAATGTCTTGCTTTGTCACCCAGGCCGGAGTGCAGTGGCGCTATCTTGGCTCACTGAAATCTTCACCTCCCCGGTTCAAGCAATTCTCCTGCCTCAGCCTCCCGAGTAGCTGGGATTACAGGCGCCTACCACCATGCCCGGCTAATTTTTGTATTTTCAGTAGAGACAGGGTTTCACCATGTTGACCAGCCTGATCTCGAACTCATGACCTCAAGATCCACCACCTCGGCCTCCCAAAGTGCTGGGATTACAGGCGTGAGCCACCACACCTGGCCTTAGCCTTTTATTGGATGACGTAATTCAGAGAACTTTTAACCTGCTGCCTCTAAAACAAAATGGTTTTGGTTTGGTTCCCATTCATAGCTTGTTTAAAATGCAATTGAAAGGGAACAATCCAGAGAGGGAGGACTCAGTAAAGTTGCCAAAAAAATTCTTCTGTAAATACACTCATTTCTCTGAATTAAGAGCTCAGACCTCACAAGTGAGGAGTATGTGTGTTCATCTTATCTTTGTCTTCAAGTTTGATACTCAGAGCAGCCCACTCTTAAGTGTTATGTGTTTCTACACTAGAAAAAGGAATGAAACAGCGTTTACTGGGACTCACCGTGAGCCAGGCATTGAGGGAGATTTCACCCAGGCTTCAGTTAATGAACTCTTCAATAATCCTTTGAGATTGGAATGATTATAACATCCCCCAATTTACAAATAAGGTAACAGACTCAGAAACTAAATTTGATCTTAATAGTAAGTGACCTGGATCTGAATCCAGGGAAAATTAGGTCTGTTTAAGAAAAACTGAATCTGATTTCTGGGCTGGCAGTCTGCTGGGAAGATACAAAATGTTGCCTAAATGGGTCAGTAGGCAGTGGGCATTTTGTAATACCCCGCGCAACGTACAATTAATGAGTATTTGAGTTGACATTTATTCAATATTTGCCTTTCCTGTTTCCTTGTAAGCTCTATGAGAAGATGTAGTTAGTTTCATCTATCGCTCTATTTCCAGTGCTAGCACGTAGGAGGCGTTCGCTAAATATCTTTTGACTATCTAATATGCTCTGCCTCTCCTGCTCATTTTCTCAGAGACATCTAAGCAGATTGGCACAAGGACAGAATAATCCTGGATATACCCACCAACAGACTTCTCTGTCAATTTAATCCTGTGCCTCACCAATGCGCCTTATCTTTTAGAAGCCAACAATAGCCAGCTTTTAGCTAATTGCTTTCAAATCAATTAGGAGTGTTTCCAAGTAGAATAATAATAGATTCAGTCATTATTGAACTGTGACAGTATGCCACGTACTTAAGCGCATACATGCATCTTCTTACACTAGATGTTATTCTCCCAATTTTACGGATTAAAATTTATACTGTGGTGTGGGTACTGTGGCTCAGGAGGACCTGCCAGACCATCTGAAGGACAGCTGTAGCACCGCCCTGGTGCTGTGCTCATTCAAAGACTCCAGCTGCAAGCACAGGTGCCCTAAGCTGGCAATGGCACAGCATGTGGAGGAGAGTGTGAAGCCACATCTGGCCATGATGTGTGCTCTGTTGAGCTGGCAATGGCAGGAGCTGCAGGACCTTCAGCAAGAGCTGGAGGAGCTATCAGTGGGCAGTGATGATGTGCTAATCTGGAAGATTGGCAGCTATGGTCGGCGGCTACAGAAGGCCAAGGCCAAGCTCAACCTTGAGTGCTTCAGCCGAGCCTTCTACACTCATAAGTATGGTTACAAGCTGCAGGTGTCTGCATTCCTCAATGGCAATGGCATTGGCGAGGGCACACACCTCTCACTGTATGTTGGCTTGCTGCCTGGTGCATTTGACAATCTCCTGGAGTGGCCCTTTGCCCTCTGTGTCACCTTCTCCCTGCTGGATCAGAGCGACCCTGGGCTGGCTAAACCACAGCATGTCACTGAGACCTTCCACCCCTGCCTAAACTGGAAGAATTTCCAGAAGCCGGGCACATGGGGGGCTCCCTGGATAAGAGGTCTTCCCAAGTTCATCTCCTACCAGGACATCCGAAAGCAAAAAACTATGTACAGTGTGGGGAACAGGTCTTGGGGTCATCAAGGGCTGGAAACAAGTGACCCCAGGGCCTGTCACCCTTCTTAGGTAGGGCAGACATGCCCTGGTGCCGGTCACACTCTACCCGGACTGAGGTGCCTGCTCAGGTGCTATGTCCCAAGAGCCACAGGTGGGTGGGAGTTGGGGATGGAGAAAGGTAGTTCAAAGAATCTGTCTTGAGATCTGATTTTTTTTCGCCTTTCCCTAGCTGTGCCCCCTCTGGTTATTTATTTCCTTAGTGCCAAGAGGACACAGCAGGGGAGCCCTGATTTTTAAGAAATCTGTAAGTGTATTTATTAGAAAAAAAAAATTATACTTTAGAAAGGTGAGGCTACTTCTCCTAGAAGCAAGAATTATGAAGAAGGAGGAGATAAAAAGCAAAAAGGGAGATGGGACAGCCTCTCTGGAGATTAAAAAGAGCCTAGTAACACAGATATTCAAATTTCTCAGACCTGAAACCACACCACTCTGACCCCTTCCCCCATTCTGCACGGCTGCCTGGGGCGTCCCTGGGAAGTGCCGCATATGCGAGCCCATTCATGATCCTTCACTCTGGCCTTCTGGAAAGTTCGACTGCCTTCAGAACGATGCCTCAACTCTTCCTTTGTGACGCGGCTTCTCTTCCCTCAAAGCAACATTCAGGAGCGCCTAATACTGCAGCCCTCAAGGCACTGCCAAATGGGTCACCTTCCCTTTGGTTCCCAATGCTCCCAAACCCTGAACTGGGCTCCACCCAGATGTGGAGAAAATAGCCTGTCCAGGACTGAAATCCACACTATGAGGCCTTTTTGAGGAAGATGTACTGGATTTCCTGCCCTTCATTCTCAGGATCTATCGATATCATCACCTGCACTAAAATATTCCCTCTCCAACTCTTTTTTTCCTCATGAAATAGGTGCCTGGGGAGGCACATACACTGAGATACACTGAGATTCTTGGTTTAGGCTCAGCCAAGCCCTGTGACATCCAGATTCACAATTAAAAAGGTCACTTTACCTTGCAAAATGGAAGCCACTATGTTTGGGTTATTTATCCCCATATAACAACTTGCCCCAAAATGTAATGGCTTAACGTAACGATGGCTTTCTTATTGTTCATAATTTTGAAGATTGAGTGGGGCATGGCTCTATGGTTTTTCTGTTATTCTTGCTTCCATTCTCTCATGCATCTGGAATGAGATGGGAGCTAGACTAGAACATTTAGGTGGCTTCACTCATTTCTTCATCTCCCTCCTTCTCCCATCATATCAACTTTCTACAAATCCCCCAGGTCAGGGATGTCTTCTAGAAGGAAGTCACATTTCTGCAGAGACCTGGAGGATACCCTGAATTTCTTCTTTATAACCCTCATCACACTTAAAAGTGTCTGGTTTGTTGTCTATCTCGCCTATAGTTTATGAATTCCATGAGGGCGAGACCATGTCCATTTTATTTCATCATTGTGTCTTCGGTGTTATGTATAGCACCCTGCCCATAATGTGTCCAACATAAATGTGCCCAACATATTTTAATGAGTAAATAAGTAACTATGTAGAAGTCATCTTTTACTGTTCAGAAGTTGTCACTTCTCCTGAATCTATTGTTGCTATCTTCTATAGTGTAGGTCTACATACTAAATGGAACAGAAAGATGAAGTACTACCTGAATTATCCCCACAATAACACAAAGCACTCCATTCTCAATTATGTATGAAGTTCAATAAAAATTTGTTTTTGAATGTGACAAGAATATCTGGACAATTTCTTCAATTAATGATCTGTTCATTTGATCATATGTCTAAACAGAAAAATAAAAACCCTTTATTTGATAAAAGTTGTTTTTTGTTTTTAAGCCTAGTCTCCCCCTTCCCTTTAGCAGACAGAGTTTTAGGGGAGCAAAAAAAAAAAAAAGCTATAGTCAATACTGTGTCTTTGTAAGCTGGGGAAAATGTTTCTCAATCCTTAAAAAAAGTTTCCTAGCATGTTGACTTTTGCACTTTCGGACTTTGCCTCCAGAAATACACAGGAACTGTTTAATTTAACATTCATTGAGAAAAATGCTGTAATCTGCCTTGTGAGAGTCAGCTGATAGGGAAGCTTGACTTGTAAAATAATTTTGCTTTGATGATCTCACCCAACCTATTGATTTTTTTGTCAAGAGTTTTATTCAGAAAAAGCATGATATAAAAGATGAAGTCAAGATAAGCAGCAGTTATTTAACCACATTAGAACACAGGTCTGTAGTTTCTTTTGCTGGAGACATTTACATAAGCAGACATCATCTTTAATCTTTGTTTATATTGTCACAGTCTTGTTTTTAGTCCTTTTGCCTCTTAAAACTAAGCTGTGATTATTACTTGGACATTTTTACTGGCTTATTCATTCCAGTTGGGATTTCCTTCCAACCTTGCCTGGGAAATCCAGTTACTAATGCAACTACAGGGAACAGTAAGTTCAACTTCCACTAAAATAGCCATTTCTGTTTATCAATTTCTAATTTGTGAAATACAGAGCTGACAACTGGAGATACATAAAGGAAGGAGTCTCTTACTACCCGATGCAGAGAGCTGTCTGTGCTCACCTGGCATTGGCAGGAGTTTTAATTTCACCATTTTCACTACTATGTTACTTCATCGTCTGTCTTTCCCTCTCTGTGTTTCTTTTCCTTGTCTACAGGGAAGACTGTAGATGGTTACAGTCTTTTCCTCTATCCCTGTGAGGATAGGGTAGTCTAGGGTTTTATATTTGGCTTTGTGCAATATATATTTTTATATTTCCACTTTGAATGTATATATTAGAAGTGGCATCAAATGTATTATTGTAGATTTAACTTTTACTTACAGGAATCTAGGAAATTTGTCTGAGTCTCCACTCTATTCCCAGCAGCTAAAATAGCATCTAGTACATTACAGGCACCTAATGCATATTGCTGCATGAAGAAATGTATAGAACACAAGCCAGGGTTGAAAGGCAAAAGCTGTCTTCTTTAACGACTTTGCAAATCTGTTGCCAAATAATTGTGTTTCCATGGAAATGAGAGAAAACATTCCATCATTAAATGATTGTCATTTGTTAATGAAACAGATTGATCTCAAAGATTGGCCAAAAGAAACACTCGGTGTTAAACATTCAGCACCTTATACTACTCTAAGAAGTCTAGATAAAGGGAATGGAAAGAGAATAAATTTCAGTTTGGGATTCACTTTGAAATGAAGTGTTTATAAAGGCCTCCAGTTGGTCCTTGAGTATCCATTCCAGTTTGCTCCAATCCAGTTAAATTTCTACAAAGATTAGCCAAAAACACTAACAAGGACAGGGAGAGATTTCTGGCTTCCAGAAGTGAACTCTTGAGCCACCGCCAAAGCTATCACCTCAGATGAAAATAATATGATTTACCACAAGAGTTCCTGTCTTCTTTCACTCTATTATTTCAACCAGTGTTAGAAATAGGGGGCCATGTTTATTCAGGATGCTAATGACTGTCGTCCAGATTCCGAGACAGTGGATGCAAACTGATGGTCTGAAGATGAGATCTGGCCCACAGATGTATTTTATTTGACCCACACTATTCTTTTATTGAATTAATTGCCAATACAGGAAGTCAGAAGAATTCACATAAAACCCCAGCTTTCTCCTTTTTTCTTGAAATATAAAAACAGAAGATATGGTGACACTGGGTTGCAGTTAAAGTGCAAATCACCATGGCCCCGCCACTGCCTGTCTATACTCTGATACTGGAAATACTTTCAATTGCTATCCCTCATCAGCCTGCATTATTTTTTTTCTAATGGCCTGTTTATCTCATATCTTTACCTTATCTGTCCGGCTTTTGCATGCAACTACTGTCCTAAACTGTCCCACAACTGTTACATTTAAACTTTTCTCTACATTTAAACCAGCAAGAATATGTGAATGTTCTGATTGAAGCTCTATCTGTATTATTCTGCACCAACTGGTTCATTTCATTAGTTTCTTCCAACCTCTTGCACATGTGGTCACTAAAGGGGTTAGGTGACCACTAAAGGGGTTAGGATGGAATTAGTTAAAAGACTAGTCAAGTGGGCCAGGCACGGTGGCTCACACCTGTAATCCCAGGGAGGCTGAGGCGGGTGGATCACGAGGTCAGGAGACCGAGACCATCCTGGCTAACATGGTAAAACCGAGTCTCTACTAAAAAAATTCAAAAATTAGCCGGCTGTGGTGGCGGGCGCCTGTAGTCCCAGCAACTCAGGAGGATGAGGCAGGAGAATGGCGTGAACCTGGGAGGCGGAGCTTGCAGTGAGAGGAGATTGCACCGCTGCACTCCAGCCCGGGTGACAGAGTGAGACTCCGTCTCAAAAAAAAAAAAAAAAAAAAAAAAAGACTAGTCAAGTGATGAAATCAGTCATTTCTGTGACTATGGGTATAGCTAGGGTTTCCTAATAAACATACTGAATGCCTCATTGGCCCATTTAACTTGGGTGGGCTCCATACACTCTTAGCAAAAGAGAAAAATAAGCAGAGTTTTTGGGAGGAAGGCTAAGATTTTGAATCTTTATTAGAGCATATGTTATATACTTATATATGCATATAGTGCTACATACACACATGCATATATATATATATAACACGCACGTATTTTTAAAATCATAGGTGAAACTAGCTTGTCTCCTGTGGGCCCATTTAAAGTGTTTTTCAAGTTAATTTTAACTACAAAATGTTTTTCTTTTCCCTTGATCTTTTTAATATTTTATATACTTACATTACTTTTATTATAATAGTACCTCAATATTATAAACACAAAATTAGAAATTAATACTAAATATATGTAAGTTTGAACAAATGTATATACAAAATACATTTTCAATTAAAAACAAACAAAACAGCAAAAACAATACAACTCAAATGACTAACTCCAATTTAATATGATCAGCGGTATTGTTAAATTGTTCATAGTGGACACTTACTATGGGATACAGGGCCTTTTGTGGAAATCAGACTGTACAATTCCACAATTCCTTCTATGAAGTCCTTGGGACAAGATGTACCACTGAATCTGGAAATTTTTATATTCATAAAAGGGGTGGTACCTAATAATCAAATCCATTAAGATCTACAGTACAATATATGAGTATATGAATATTCCCAGTAAATGGGATCATAAAAACTATAAATACCTCATGTCAGTGCAAGTCAGGTTTTATCACCAAATGAGTTTTTCACAAACTTACAAAAATTTGAGGGTTTTGAATTGTGGATACAAGTCCATGAGGTATGTGACATTCATCGACATTATCCAACTATAAACTCTTTAAAGAAGAAGGAAGAAAAACAAATTAATAATTAAAATAATAATAATATCACTGATTAGCTTCTTCTGATGCCCTACATCTATGTTATTCATTCTTTACTACAATCCCATAAGGTATGTCTGATTATCCTCACTTTTTGGAAAGAGAAGCTAAAACTTTGGCAGTCATAAGAATGCCTATCAAAATGCTGCCTTGGAGATGCTGACTTACGAGTATTATAACCTGGGATAGTCACCAAGAAAGTTTGTGCTACTTTTTATTCAAAATAATCTCTCTATTAATTTAAATAAGAAAAAGGAATAGGGCTAGATTAATAATAATGTGCACTCAAGACAATGATATATAGGCATGGTCAGGTCGTGTGTGTTTGAGTAATGCTAGTATGGATAATATGACTTCAAAAAACTATAAATTTGAATTCTTATAATTCATAACTAGGCAAATATTTAATTTTGTCCCAAAGAAAATAACATTTTAGGAAAATCAGTAATATAAGCAAGACAGTTGTTCTTATTGGAAGGAACACCAACTATAAAATCCATAAAGAAAAAGACCTATAGATTTGGGAGCATAAAGCCAAAATGTTCCATATTCAACGTTTTCCAATTCAAGAGACACACAGCAAACCAGATAATTATTTGCCAGTCGAGTGACAAAACACTCTTAATACCTAAAAAAGGAGCACCTCTAAGTAAGCAAGGAAAAATACAAAGATGCCAGTAAAAATGGGGTGTCAAGACAGAATAGCCAGATCCCAAGCCAAGAGGTTAGGCTGGCCAATCAATATATAAAAATATTTTCAACCTCTTCAGAAAACATAAGTAAATAAAGAGATAATAAATAAAGTGATGCCACCTAATATATTATAAAAGATGAACAAGATTAATAATGCCCAGAGTTGGCAAGTATATGGAGATGCATCACATTTATCTACATTTGGTTGAAGTAAAAATTAATATAAAACTTCTATAATAAAATGTAGATTGCACTATCTAAAAAGAAAATACCTTTAGCCCAGTAATACCTCTCCTATGAATATATCATAAAAGTATAATTAAACAAGCATACAAAAATGTATGCATGGGTTCCTGCAGCAATAGTATAATTTGGAAATAGCCTGTAAGCCTAAACAGGGAGGGTTGGTTAAATATGTTACATTTCCTAGAAAGGAATACAACGCAGCCATTAAAAAGGAATGACATATCTGAATACTCAATAAAAAGGAATTTTGAAAAGCATTTTATAAAAGATAACGTCTAGTTGATTTTATTTTTGTGTTTATAGGAATACTGCAATCAGTAGGGCATGAGTAGGAAATATCTATTTTTTTTTCTCCCTTCAAACATATTTGGTTTGATTTTGCTTCTTTGGACAATTGTCTCAAGTAAGATTCTCCAGGAACTTGACTCTGAGACAGAGTCTAGTTTTAAGATGTTTATCACGGAGAGCCCTCGGGAACAACACCTGTTAAAGAGGGAAAGGACACAGATTGGACAGGGAGAAGGTGAACTCTGGTACCTGCTAGCCCAAAGACACCTTGGCCAACTTTAGGGAGCTCTAGAGACAAAATGGTCCCATAATGGATTGAAATGGCAAAGCCTCTACATCGTCTGCCTCAGTCATGGGATCTGGGCTACCCTGGGAGGGGTGTGATGGACTTGGGCAGGAGGCTCTCTCCAGCTGAGGCCATCCCCACAGGAGCCTAAGGCCAGGTTTTCTCCCGACAGCACTCCAAATGGCTGGGACAAGAGTTCCACTTGAAGGGGTATCTGCATGGCATTTCATGTATCCACCACAACAATATCTTGGTATATCTCACTGTTTTTTCATTGTGTTCAGGTTGAAAACATATTTTAAATCTAAATCTCACATCATAAGTTTTTGCCCTTCCCCTCACTATCAGGTTTAACCTGAGGCTCAGAGCCTAGCTGGAGGTAAGGGAGATCGGTAATCTATTAACTTAAGTCATCTATGAACCTACATCTTTGCTTTTTTTGCAGCTCCACCCTACCTCCATAGGCAGCCAAAGGTGGGCTCCTTACAGGATGCCTGGCATGCACATGACTCAAAAGAAATTCCACCACCCCTGGCCTGTGAAGGGGATCACTCCTCCTGGTGCAATTATTTTTCTCCCTGAATGAGACTTTGGGATTCTCCCAGTGACAGACACGCACCGTCTCTGTGTCTGTGTCTTTAGGCTCTGGGCCATTTGCGGCTCTCCCAAGAATCTCCTGTGTTTTTTTTTTGTTTTTTTTTTTTTTTTTTTTTGAGACAGAGTCTCGCTCTTTCACCCACGCCGGACTGCAGGACTGCAGTGGCGCGCTCTCGGCTCACTGCAAGCTCCGCCTCCCGGGTTCATGCCATTCTCCTGCCTCAGCCTCTCCGAGTAGCTGGGACTACAGGCGCCCGCCACCACGCCTGGCTAATTTTTTGTATTTTTAGTAGAGACGGGCTTTCACCGTGGTCTCGATCTCCTGACCTCGTGATCCGCCCGCCTCGGCCTCCCAAAGTGCTGGGATTACAAGCGTGAGCCACCGCGCCAGGCCAAATCTCCTGTGTTTTAATCAGGGAGCAGACCAGGAAAAGCCTCTGTGTTTTCTTCTATTAGGTTGGTGCAAAAGTAATTGCAGTTTTTACAATTACTTTTCATTGCAGGTCTGTCTTACAATACAGCGAGCTTCACTTGTGGCAGTAAGGTACCATTTTCCTCTGCTGGAAGGGACCTCACCCTCTCTCTGGATCCTTCACCTGGCTTGAAAGGAGGACACACACCACAGTATTGCCTCCTCCTATGAGTTTCCTTATGTTGAATGACTTTTCCCCAGAAGTGTCTCTAGCCACTTATTACATAAGCTCTGGAGTGGGTGCTGGATATTGACAGTGGAAAGCCAGTTGGACATCTTTCAGTAAGAATGCTCCAGCCCCTCTCTCTAGAATGTGTGGGTACTTGTCTTCCATTGTCCTGAGATTTGGGGCCTCAGTTAACACTCTGAAACAACTTGAAAAACCCCATTTAATAGCTAGTTACATGTGTAAAATTGTATACATGCACACACACACACACACATTAGAAAGGATATTTGCCAAAATGCTGATGTGGTTGTCTCTAGGTAGTTGAATTTAGGAGGAATTTTCTTTGTTCTTTAACATTCTATTCTAAACATGTGCTATTTTTTGAAGTCAGAAATGAAAAGGGGAAAGAAAGAGCACCAGACTTGGAGTCCTGTGTCCTTGGACGCCTGTGTCCTAGTCCTGGATGGGCCATCTAACAAGTTCTATAGCCTTGGGAGGATGATTTATACTCAGTGGTCTCATCCATGAGATAATTTGATTAGGTTAGAATAAACTATGACCTGAAGCCAGAAAGAAAACCAGCATGTTTATTCATGGCCACCAAAAGTTGCAGAATAAATATTGTACTTATGATAAGTGTGTTTCTTTATTAATCAGATACATACCAAGTAATTGCAGTGTGCCAAACGCTAGGTTGAAATAAGGACCCAGAGATAAATGAAGCCAATACCTAGACTCAAAGACCTCCCTGTCCAGTATGGAAGACAGACCTGCAAATAAGCCCATTGATAATTCAGTGTGGTCAGAGTAGCAACATCAGCATGTGGAAAGGGCAGATGAATTCTAGGAGGCAGGGGAGATTAGGGATCACTTTCTTGATCAGTGATACAGGCATCGAAGTGGGTTCTAAAGGATGAGGAGGAATTTATAAGATAAACACTAGGATACTATTAAAATCACTCGAACATCTTGAAGACAAATAATATTGCAGAGGGCATTTAAGGAGAAATCCATTCTCCTTTGATGTTTTCCAGCTTAATCACTCATAGCCTCTTCCAAAACTCTTACCAACTGAATCTCAACGCCTTCCTGCACTGTTCATGAAGTCTAAGCATGCATCTGTTTGTAGAATCTCTGCAGTGAAGAACACACAGTTCTCAAGTCTCGCTTTAGTCCTACTTGCTTTCTAATACTGAAAATGCTAAGTAAACAAGATTCTTATCTGTTTATTAAGACATTCACAGGGTTCTCTAAGACAAGTGTCTCCTCTTCCCCTCTAACCCCACAACGAGTTCATGTTGGTGGAAATTTGAAAATAATCAAGCCTAATTTCTTAAAATTATTCTAACTCTTGAACCCTTCCCTGATTGGCCTCCCTCCATTGGGATGACCTAATGAGAGTGATTCCGTCGATGCATGTGGAACCATGGCACGGAGCTGGCACACAGGGATCTACAACACATCCAGGTTAATGATGGGATTGGGACACATGTGGACACTACAGAACTGGTAACCAGGATGCAGTTAAATAAAGATTCTCTCAATATTTGTTCAACATTGATTCAACAGAGAGACAGGAAACTGCATGGAAGCTGGGAAGGGAAAAGAGGCCTTGGGGTCAGCCCTCCACCTCTCCATTAATGTTCTAAGTGATTTAACTGCCCATGAACTTGTCCTTTCCTTACAGCAAAAGTGAGGTTCCACAGAGAAATGGCACTGTGCTTTTTAGCAGGCCATTTGGTGATCATCTAATGTGACTGCACATGCCCTTTGGAAGTCTGACCCTCTCCATCCCCAAGGGTCTCATTAGAGTATCCATCCAACTATGTACAGTGGATTGCTGATCCCCAGGGGAGTCCCAGCAAGATTAAGTGTCTTCATATTGTTGCACATGCAGAGCCACTTGGGTGACTCTTTTAGTGGACACCACAGTCATCCAGTCTGTAAGGATCAATCCTGGTCTTTCTCAGAATCCCATGAAGAGTCTCCCAAAAAGTTAAAGAACCTCACATTTACATTTCTATTATGAACAATGCAGGCTTATTCCCAAATCCTAATATATTCTTTCTGAAAATGGAATTGTGTAGCTGAAATGCTGAACTGCAGCTAAACTGCCCGGCCTCATATATTTTAAATTATCTAATTACTTCTCTTTCTACCCTTCCAGACTACGGTGTCCTTGGAGTCAAAGACTGAGTCTTCTTTTCACTTAACCTTTATCATTTAGTGTAGAGCTTGAAATAAATAGAAATTAAACCAGACATCTTCCACCAACATGTTCCAAGAGTTTTTGGGAATTGTCTTTCAAATATTTCAACTTTGAGAGGAAGCCTTTTCTTTTTACTTCTCTAAAGTAGTCTGCCACTGTGGTACCCTCAGCTCTGTATATTTTCAAGCAACCAGTTAACCAGTTTCAATCAACTCAAAAGAGTTTTGACTTCTAACCACGTGATAGGCATCAGGCTAAGTACTGAGATACAGAAATGAAAGTACCACCCCTCCTACTCACACAGCACACAAACTGTGTGCAGATGTAAATCTTGTACATGTGATCAAATTACAGGCTTAACAGTCTAGTCACTGAATTTAGTTTTACCTGTCTGAATACATTAATTCAATTTTTCAAGGGAAAGACCCCTTCCTTCATTTTCTTGTGCTACCCTGAAGCTAATGCAGAGAATACAGTTGTATGGAGCTGAAAATCAAGCTCCATTCGCCTAAAAAACAGGAAGTTGCCTGTGGCTTCTTCTAACCTTCTCCTTCCTTTTTCTCTGTTTAATTCACCAAGCTTCCTCAATCTACGCCGCCTCAATACCACATGGGGAGATCCAGTCCATAAGGATCAACTCCGATCTCTCTCAGAATGCCATGAAGAGATGTCCCAAAGAAATAAAGAGGCCCACACCTATATATCTATCTTAAAACAAAGCAAGCTCATTCCCAAATTCCAGTAAATTTTCTCTAAAAAGGGAAAAACCACACAAGGAGGATTACAGTTTACAGGAAGTGAGGAAATGACCATTCTCAGAAAAAGCTGTCAAAAGGACCACTTACCTCCAAAGATGGGAGGGACACAAATTAATTTTTGCCCTGACTGAGGAAAGGTAAAGTTAATAGAGGGAAGAGAATCTCAGAAAGGGAAATTAAAGCCAACATGCTTCTGGCTTCTTGAGACTGCCCCCTGAGTTAATTAATTACCTGTGAGGGGATTATGAAGTGAGTTGTGAATTTCTCTTACTTCACACACATACACAAAAGGAAGAACCACAGTGTGAATCTATTTTAAGAGCTAGAAATTGGCTTGGGGAAATTGCTGATATACTGGGAATAAAAGAAAAAGGGATTTAAAAAAAAAACCCTCCTCAGCAGTAAGAAGTAGGAGGAGAGCTACTTTAACAGTCTCTGAGCTGTTAATGCAGTCGCAATCTGGATCCAGAACAAAGTTAGGGATTTCTTTCCTTCCTTCCTCTTTTCGTATTTTCTTACCTTCCTCTCTCTCTCCCTTTCTTCTTTTTTTATCCAACTGGTAAACATCTGTTATATGATAGGGACTGCCCTAGGCACTAGGAAAACAGAATGAGATCTGTAGTCCCAAATAATATTAATTCATAAGGAATAAGAGGGAGAAAAAAGTCCATTAAATTTCTCATAGGAAAGAAAGAGGAAAAACTGATGGGAAAAAACTCCTGGTGAATGGATGGGACAGAAAGTGAAATTCTGCTGGGCCTAGATATGGCTGCGGACTCACATGAAGAGAGAAATTCTTTTGATGTACCAGAGTGAAAGAAGAAAGGCGGGATGGAGTGATCAAGATGGTGAAACACTTCACTCCAAAATGTGACTCTTCACCAAAGGCACCAAACGTTCAATTAGGCATCTCGTGAAGACCAGTAAAGGAGCTGAGTTCTGTGTACAGGGTGTCACATAGCACAATAGAAACTGTAGGCAAAGGGCCTACAGAGGCCATAGAAGAACCACAGAGGAAGATGAGGGCAAGGCCACAGGGACTCCTAGGAAAAGCTTTGCACATCACAAGCCATGTAACTGTGATCCAGGCTGGGTTTGGACAGATTTAC
Organism: Symphalangus syndactylus; assembly: GCF_028878055.3. Taxonomy (NCBI): domain Eukaryota; kingdom Metazoa; phylum Chordata; class Mammalia; order Primates; family Hylobatidae; genus Symphalangus; species Symphalangus syndactylus. The sequence continues at coordinate 43,166,550 of NC_072429.2, forward strand.
AAGGGCCAGGAAGCTTCTAGGCTGCATTGAGTTTTCACATTCAATTAGTTATAACAGCACATTTGAAAGTCCATAAGCTCAACATCTGAGGATAAAAGAAAAAAAATTATTACTACACTACAAAACCCAACTCACCTGATGATGGATCAATAATATCATCCATGAGGCCCAGGGGCCCAAGTGGCCATAGATAGGCAAAAAGGAAATCCATGAACTCCCTAAAATTATATGCAAAGTGTTGTGAAAATATACGGTGAAGCTCTGCATAATGGTGTTTCGGTCAACAGACCACACAAGATTAAAATGGAGCTGAAAAGTTCCTTTCACCTAGCAACATCATAGTGCGATGCATTACTCACATATTCATGGTGATGCTGGTGTAAACAAACCTACTGCATTGCATCCATACAGAAGTATAGCACATACAGTTATGTACAGTACATGATATTTGATGATAATAAATGGCTATGGTACTGGTTAGTGAATTTGATATAGTACACTTATTATCATTATTTTAGAGTGTACTACTTCTACTTATTAAAAATAAACTTAACCGTGAAACAGCCTCAGGCAGATCCTTCAGGAGGTATTCCAGAAGAAGGCGTTGTTATTGTAGGAGACTACAGTTCCATGAATGCTATTGCCCCTGAAGACCTTCCAGTAGGACAAGATGTGGAGATGGAAGACAGCAGTACCGATGATCCTGACCCTGTGTAGGTCTAGGCTACTGTGTGTGTTTCTGTCTTCGTTTTTAACAACAAAAAAAAGAAGTTTAAAAAGTAAAAAAATAAAAAGTAAATTTTTAAAATAGAAAAAGTTTATAGAAGGATAAAGAAATATTTTTGTACAGCTGTACAATGTATTTGTTTTTAAGCTGTGTTATTATAAAAGAGTCAGAGTTTTAAAAAGGAAAAACTTTGTCAAGTAAAAAAAGTTACAGTATGCTAAAGTTCATTTATTATTGAAGAACAATTTTTTAAATTTAGTGTAGCCTAAGTGTACAGTGCTTTTAAATTCTACAGTAGTGTACAGCAATGTCCTAGGCCTCCACATTCACTCACCGTTCACTCACTGACTCACCCAGAGCAACTTCCAGTCCTGTCAGTTCTATTCATGGTAACTGCCCTATCCTGGTGCACCATTATCTTTTATACTGTATCTTTAGTGTAACTTTTCTATGTTTAGATACACAAATACTTACCATTGTGTCACCATTACCTACAGTATTCAATACAGTAACATGCTGTGCAGATTTGTAGCCTAGGAGCAATAGGCTATACCATACAGCCTAGGTGTGCAGCGGGCTACACCATCTAGGTTTGTGTTAATACACTTTGTGATGATTACATGATGATTAAATTGCCTAATAAGGCATTTCTCAGAATGTATTTCCATTGTTAAGCAATGCATGACTGTGTGTACATATATATACACACACATTTGTGGGAGAAGGATCCTTAACCTTCATTAAGTTTACAGAGTGATAGTTATCAGTGAAAATAACCACATTTACTGAGTGTTCACTATGTATTACTACGCGAAGAACTTCATACATAATTATTTCATGCTCACAGAAACTCTATTTAAAAAAAAAAAAAAAAAACTTTTTTAACTACCCTGAACTACCTGGGGATTTCGAAAAGCCTCTCAAAGGTCACACCACTAGTGAGTGGCAGAGCAAGGACAAACACTCATGTCAGAGTTATTAGCTTTCATGCTCCATTTTCCCACTGATGTGCACTTTGAACTTTGCTGAATTCTGAGTCTGATTTTGATACCAGTTCAAATGTTGCTTTTCCCCAGAGAAAAAGATTAGAGAGATTAAGTTAGGTGTTTAACAGGGATCGGATTCTACTAATATTTTCTGAAGTTCTAAACGTTTCAAGCACTTTCATCTGTGATATTCCATTCCATCCTCTCATTCCGTTTCATCCAGTGCAATGATGTAAATATATCTGTTTGTTTGACAATTGGGAATGCTGACTTCAGAGTGGTCAAGTCACACTGCTTTGGGTAAATGGTGTAGTGGGTTTTACGTCGAGGTCTCGTATGCCGATTCCATTTCCCTGCCTCAAAGGAACAGTAAAAGGCTTTCCAAGAAGCCAAGGATTTTTTTTTTTTTAAGCTCCTGGTTTGTGAACTCTGAGTTGAAGAAGACTCATCCAGAGGTCATTTGAACTGTTATTATGAGATCCATCACATCAAATTGCAGTTTGAATTTTGCAAAATAAAAAAAAAGGGGCCTTAGAGACATAGTTTTACAGCTGGGGATAGAGTTCTGTAGAATGTACCACGAGAGAACAAAGTCACTGGGGACTTTTGACTCTGAGGTTTCCCACTTAGCTATCCCAATGGAAATACATCCCACCCTTTGAAAACTTCGCAGGGTCATTCTGCCTGCTTAACTCTGACTGGTGTTCTTTCCACATGCTGTGGGAACAGCTTGGCCCACCATACATGGAATTCCTTGAGGAGAACAAAAAGAGCTGCAAGCTGAAATAGACCCTTCTTACTAAGCAGTCTGTGCTTGTACCTAGCGTAGATGCAGATGCCCCTGTTGAGAGTAAACCCTGGAAGTCCCAGGAGACAACCACACGGTCACTGACATAAAGGGAAGACCAATCCAGACCCCAGCTGGAGTCCTTTCACTAAACTGAGGAAGAAGACATAGAGGGTAGATTATTATATTTCTGTAGCACCTGGTTGGACGGAATCTATTGGATTATATTTTGCTAACCATTACTTAGTTGGAATAGAGGCAGAGTACAACAGTTCAACATTTTTAAAGTGGAGAAAGAAAAGACAGAACAAAATAAGTTCTATGAAAGAGCCAACACAAAGGGAGAATTGTTCTTTCTGCTTGAGGAGGATGACATATGACAACTTCAAACCTCACAGAAGTAACAATTGAAGACATTTAATTGACTTAATGGCAGCTTCATTGGCCATTTGTCATGTACTTATTGTCTAAACAACACTTGAAGGAAAAAGAAAGCTTTTCTAAATTGCCCCATGTAAGTGGTGAGGACTGCTAATGAGAGGCATCCAACTCCCCAGATGAAAGGACCCAACAGCTAACTCTAGTGCTGTGATGCTCAAACTGTATTAGTATTCGTGGAGAGTGTCTTAGAATGCAAATTCTCAGGCCTCGCCCCAGACCTACTGACCAGAATCTTTGAAGATGGAACCCAGTTATCAGTTTTAACAAGGCCTCCGGGAATTCTGGTGGAGGCTGCAGTCAAAGAAGCTCTGCTTTAGAGCACAGTAGAAGTCTGTTCGACTAAGAGTCAGACAGACGGGGTTTGGGGTCCCACCTTTGACACTAACTCACGGCACAACTCCAGACAAGGTGCTCTCTGAGCCGCGACTTCATTCTACTCTGTGGGGATAATAGTGGTAATAGCAGGGTTTTGTAAGGGAAAATAAACACGAGGGCTTAGTGAGTGGTAAATGCTCACTCGGCAAATGGTAGCCTTCACTGGGGTCATTTAAAAGAACATGATTTCATTGCTTCACACAAAGGATAGAGATCTGTAGAGTGTACCAGGGAAGCTGTTGTTGTTGAACTTGCATGGTGTCTAAGCATCCTTCCTTTCAAACTTTTTTTTTTTGGAGATGGAGTCTCACTCTGTCACCCAGGCTCCATGGAGTGCAGTGGCACAATCTCAGCTCACTGCAACCTCCACCTTCCAGGTTCAAGCGATACTCCTGCCTCAGCCTCCCAAGTAGCTGGGATTACAGATATGCATCACCACACCTGGCTAATTTTTGTATTTTCAGTAGAGACAGGGTTTTGCCATATTGACTAGGCTGGTCTCGAACTCCTGACCTTAAGTGATCCACTCACCTCAGCCTCCCAAAGTGCTGGGATTACAGGCGTAGCCACTGCGGCTGGCCCAAACTTTTTAGAAAGCTTTATTTCTCAGAGAATGGAGCACCTGTTTCAGAATGAGGGCCAGGTTTTTTAAAAATTGAGATGTTGAGTGCTCATAGCAGACCTGCCAAATCTGTATCTTGTGAAATGTGCTCTGGGTGTCTACGAGTTTAAAATTTTTCCCAAAAGAGTCTTCAGTAGACTAAGATATGGGAATTATTGATTAAAATGAGGAGATAAGATGTAACTCGGCAGTGACTTAGCCGTCACAGCCACTTTCCTACAGATTGAGGCAGAAGGAGGCAGGTGCATTGTCTGAATGTTACAACAGTAAGTAGAGCCAAGAAGGGAGACATCCTAACCTCTGCCCACCAGTTTACCACCTTTCTCTGTGGTGGCTGATGAGCTGCTAGTTAGATTTCTCTTAGCTGGCCAAACCTAGAATTGAGGCGATTTTATTGATTTCTGAGAGAAAATATTCTTGGTGGTGGCAAAAGGCAAGTGGATTAGGAGCCTGTTCTTGTAGGTGTTTAAAATGGAAAATTCCAAAGTTTTGTTTTTCAAGGAAGATATGGTACCTCTTTAAGAAATTCATAATATGTTAGCATGGGATGTAGTTCAAGAACTTGGTATTGGCCAGGAACAATGGCTCATTCCTCTAATCCCAGCACTTTGGGACACCGAGGCAGGTGGACCACCTAAGGCCAGGAGTTTGAGACCAGCATGGCCAACATGGTGAAACCCTGTCTCACCTAAAAATACAAAATTAGCCAGGTGTTGTGGCGCATGCCTGTAATCCAGCTACTTGGGAGGCTGAGGCATGAGAATCCCTTGAACTCGGGAGGTGGAGGTTGCAATGAGCCGAGATCGCACCATTGCACTCCAGCCTGGGCAACAAGAGCAAAGCTCCATTTCAAAAAAACAAACAAAAAGAACTTGATATTCTCTCTCTCCTATTTCTATTGCTGTGTAAGTGTGTCCCATTTGAGAATGAGAGAATTGAGGCACAGAGAGGTTAAGCTGCTTTTTCAGACTGACAACCAGAAAAGTGGAGAGCTGAATTTTAAACCTAGGAAATATAACTCCCTGCCACATCAGAGTTCTAAACCCTTGCTTCTCAAAGAGCATTTTCTGGACCAGCACCTTAATGAATTTTTGAGAAACGCCCAACCACAGACCCCACCCTAGACCTACTTAACGAGGCTGCATTTCGACAGACTTGTAAACACACTGAAGTTTGAAAAGCACAAGGCATTTCTCCAAGTGTGCTCTAGGCATCACTAGCATGGAAAACACTTGTGAGTGCTAGCTAACTATATAGATTTCAGGCCTACCAGAAATCTCTGCAGCTGGGTTCAAAGATGCTGCATCATCAACGAGTTCCTAGGCGATGACTATGTATGCTTAATCTAGCGAACCGCTGCTTTTAGTTCTCCTGCCCTGTGCTTTGCTTGACCATTAAAACAAGAAGGTCAAATTGGAGCAGGTGAATGAATTTTCTCCATCTAATGATGATAAAAGGAATTTGGAGAATAGCACAGGCAGCCAAATTAAGGATGGCCAAGGAGAAACCTTCTCTCTCTTGGCTTTACTATGTTTCAAACCCAGATTGCGGCATGGGCCTTTTATTTGAAGTCTAATTTTGTTTGGCTTTATTTTGTCTGGTTTTTGTTGGCTTCATTTATAAGGATGCCTTTGTGAAAATCTATACTATTTCTATCAGTGACTTCAAAGCCAGAGCTCAAGTTGTTTATTTTACCTTGGACTTATTCACATATTTTCCTCCTCTACAAACCAAAAAATGTGAAGTCATGTCTCAACATGCTTCAAAGCACTCCACAGGAAGGTACCATGTTGAGAAAGGTATGGAGCACATCTGATAGACTGAGGTGGGTGTCTGTGATAAGTATAACCTTAAAATCATGCAGAGTGAGGCAGGTGATGCTGATCAAGTTCTTGTCTAAAGTCTGTGTTGACACCATTAGAGAGTCCAGAGGTTGAGAAAGCAGCAAAAAAAAAAAAAAAAAAAAGTGAGAGAGAGGAGGATCTTGAGCTATTAGTTGTAGTCCTGTTCTGTCACTAGCTGTGAGAGTTACTTAATTTCTTCAAAGCCTAGTTTCCTCATTTGTTAAAGCAGAGGGTTTTTCAGGTACTTCAATTGCAATGACCGAGAGGGCCAGGCAGGTAATGTAAATGCGTGAAGTCAGCGGCAAATCAGGAGGAAGTACAAGCCACTGAGAGCATGCGCCTCCTGAAGGCAATCAAGCGCAGTTCTTCCTGAAACACAGTACCAGCCAAACAAAACAGATCTGCGGCTGAATTTAACCCAGGATAGACTGTCTGTCGGGGTCCTTCCGGCACATAGCCAAAAGTTTTAGAGTTTGTTAGCCATTGGGGTTCAACATGTCCATTGCATACCAGTATTAAACCAGAATCAGGAGGAGATTGAGGAGACCCAATAGAAAATGTTGATGATCTCATTCCTGTTACTTAAACTGGGAACAAGTGGCAAGTTGCTGAGCTTCCCACAGACTAGCTGAGGACACAGTGCCAAAGAGGAACCTGCATTCTTTTCCCTAAATGTAATGAGGCTGAAAAAAGATTCTGAAGAAGATGTAGAGTTATTTTGGTAGAGCTTCCAAGAAGACTCTGGTGCAAGGTAATGGGAAGGGGGGTTGAATCGTTTATTTTGTTCATTTTGCTCTGTCAGTGGGGGAGAGAGGGGGATTAAGATTTTAAATAAAAGTTGATATGATAGCTCTCATTATAAAAATGCATGGTTTGGGTAACATCTCCAACCCTTTAATGGGAAATTCAGTTATTCTGTATTTCTAGGCATATGGTGGTTTCTCAATCAGATGTTTGATTATTAATTTAATGCATTAGTTCTCAAAATGTGGCCCCTGAGCCAACAGCATCAGCAATACCTGTGAAGCTGTTAGAAATGCAAATTCTCAGACTGTACCTCAGATCTACTGAATCGGAAACTTGTGACTGGCGTCCAGCAACGTGTGTTTTAATGAACCATCCAGGTGATTCTGATGCCTCCTAAAGTTTGAGAATCACTGGTTTGATATTGTTAATTGGAGCCACTGGCTAGGTCATGGGTCTGAGCAATGTTTCGATTCTGACATTATGCCATGTTCCTCATATTTATGGGTATTTAAGTCATTCATTTCCAAGTATAATGGGTCCTCTAAGTAATCAGTAGGGAGTTGATCTAGATGCCAAAATCAAAGTGATACAATCGATTAAAACTGTGATTGAATAGAATTCGCGCACATTCTTCAGGTAAGTGAAGGGTCATTCTTGTTACATATTCATTCCTTTTCAGTGCTTGTTGATTACACATGTTTTATTCTGTAGTATCAGGTTAAATGGTTCAGAAGCATCCTGTGTAAGCAGTAATTTGATGTAGCATGACTTCACTATATAACCCTTTATATAACATCATCAGTCCATCAGCAGGGAAAAAAAACAGCACACTCCTAAATAAAAGGGACCTGTCACTTAATTTTTCTCTGAGCATAGCAGTGGGAATCATTTCATCAATTTCTTTGCATGCAGGAACAATGCATCTCTGCAGTATACACGTTTGTTAATGCCTGTTATTTTGAGATGATTACATTTTTTGCTTGTTAATATATAGTTCTCTTGTGATCTTAAAAATGTTTCCCATTAGTCATCATTGTTCTCATATGGTACCTGAAAGAATTAACCATGTCCGCTATGTAGACGTGGTTAATCTACATCGGTGTTCATTTCTGAGACAAGAAGAAATGCTTAGAATTAGAACACAAGGTGGGCTACTGCCTAGCAGTGATTGATTTATGAGGGCTTATAAATTGGTTGCTAGGCTTTCTAAGTGACATGCAATAGTAAGGGAAACTGAAAACACAGGAAATGTTGTCTCCCATTTATTCCAGGATGCCTTATACTGAGATCTTGAATTTAGGCTCTATTTACTGCAAATGTTTACATGTCCTCTCTTTTGTCTCTGAAAACCACATAACACCAATTATGTTTTCTTTCTCTATATATAAACATGCAAATAGCTTATGTAATCAAATATATGTGTGCACAAACTGATTACTTAGAAAGTTAACAAGCCCTGCAACCATTTTTTAGTGAATTGTTATAAATTGTCCTTGATTTCATAATTCTCAACAAAATGATCAAACTTCATCAACATTCATGGGATCTGCTGAGTCTCCTCTCGGTTTTTTTTTTAGCAGATTGGCTGGTCTATTAGAAGTAAGACTTGATTAAAGTTTTTGAAGATTATCGCAGGCCCACTCTTTCCTTATCATTCATAGAATACTTAGCACATACTTAATTGGCAGGTGTTTTCTATGAATCTACAATGTGTGAGGCAATGCACCTGAGCACAAGATCTTTGGCAGTGACAAGATTGAGTTTGCCCTTCTCCTGACTAACTGGTGGTGTAGTAGAGACCACCAACTAGTTACCAGTGTTCATCTCCTCTTCTTCCTGGGTTTACATTTTGCAGCTTCCTTTGTTGCTGGGTGTGGCATGTGGCTGAGTTCTGCCAATGAGTAATGTAGGGTATGAGTACTTGTGGGATGCATCATTCTACCCTGGCCCTAAAACACTTCCAGGCACCCATCTCCACACACGCTTTCATGCCCCCTACGCTTCCCTAACTAGTTCGCTGGGAAGAAAGACATTGAAAAAATAGCAAAAGTGTTTGAGAGGTAAGAAGGTGAACTAGCAGACATGACCTTATATATAGGGACCTTCAGGTCTCAAAGTCCTCAGAAAGAAAAAAAAAATTTCATTTGGCTTGATTATTTGTTGTGAACTGTTACGAGTTTTACTTAAATGAGGGGACACCGCAAAAGAGATTAAGCTGAGTATAGTGGAGACAAATCCAACAAATTAAGAAATGTGAGATTATGTAGACTCTAAGAAATTGGTTAATTTCTTTAATTCATTTGTATTAACAGAAGGACAATGCTAGAGCACAAAAGCCGATGCAAGTGTCTTTTGTAGTCGTAGGCCACATGAGAATAACTGCAATTACTTATGCACACAGTGTGCGGCTCCTTTCCCTATAGTCTTTGAAAACTTTGACTATGCCATGTAAAATATGTACTTCAATAAGGAGGATCTTTCAAGAATGCTTTGTTCCCATACATAATTTGATCATTTAGGGGTTGCTTTGAACAGTGATATACAAGGGGGAAAGTGTTGAATTGAGAGCAGTCTGCCAAGGTATAAAGGGGTTCATTGTCTGTAGATAACTTAAAAATGATAATAAACCCAACTGAAAGTTAGTCTGCTTATTATTACCATGCACCAGCAATTCTAAACAATGCCAGTGACTTAAAAAAATACTCTTTCCACCAGAGAAACCTCCTGGTAGAAAGGAGTTTACACAACCGGCTACCTTTACTCCCCAACCCAGGTTGATATATACCACTAGACACCTTAAAGTATCTATTAGAGGCAGTTTTCAATAGCTTTCAGTATAACAAGAGAAATTCTGCAATAGGAAATATTATATAATCATAGAATTTTTAATAGTGCATTGCCCAGGAAAGTAAATCAGAGGCTATTTTTTCTGGCCTGAAAAAAAAAAAAAGTGGAACCAATGACTTCAGGAAGGCTTCAAGCAAGAACTTGTTCTTCAGATTTTTAAAAGACCTGACCAATATAATGCAACAAAGAAGAGGAAGTATTGGATAAGGGGGAGAGCAAATTCCAAAGCTAGCTAAGTGAGCCAAGACTGGAGATGACCTTAGGTAGAGACTAGTGGAATATGACAACAGCTCAGCCAAGTTGGTATAGCTGGCACAGGACTCAGGTGACAAGTGTCCAAATGTTCTGTTGTGTTTGGAAGTTATCAGGTCCTCATTAGTGTTAGTGTCACATAGTCAAAGCATTGGTTTTACAAATACTACCAATCTGCTGTGAATAACTAGTACCATAGTTTGGGACAGGGAAAAAATTAGATATACAACCATGGCAATTCATATGGAACACATGACCCGTGTTATAGTTCTGGGTTTTATAAGTGGTGACTGCAGGGCCCCATTACGCTACACAGTGCTTGGTCATCCAGTTTGCAGTTGTGTGAAGCAATCTTGACTGTGCTGACCTGCCAACAGCAGGTCTGGGCTTAGTAATACGGGGGGCATGTAGGGCTCCAAATGCTGGATACCAAGCCTTAGATGATCAGTTTGATCTCTGCCTTTACCAGTTTAATATTCCATAAATTGTTGGTTTTGACCATCTCTTTGACCATAACTGGACCTCATTGAAATAAGGTGTCATGTGAGACTGACACCTCTTTTTTGTGCTGACCCACATCAAAGAATTTACAGAGGGATTTGAGAGGGAGTATGACCACCAGGTTCAGATACGTAAGAAAGTTAAGGAAATGAGATGATATTGAGAAAAATGGGCTTTCAACACCAGTTTAAATCATGGAAACTATGTTAATATTTAATGAAACCTCATTTGCCATGGCATAAACAACAATCATCAAACCTCAACAAGAACAGATAAAACATTACTGTATTTCTCATCCTTGAACATTGATCATTATTGGTCCTCAGTGAGCTACAATTTTGGGCATGCTGCTATCATGAATAGCCATTGCATCATTATATTGGCCAATTTCAACAAGGTAAATATCAATAATGAAAGTAAGCTTACTTCTAATGTGGTCCTTCCCCTGCTGCAAAAACATATTGCAGTTCTTTAGAGTAAATGTAAGATGGAGTGAATAGTTGTCTAATCTGTTGTTACCTTTCTTCATCTGAGACACAGCATTAGAACTTCATTGGCAGGGAATTAAGGGAAACTTGCCCAACAAAAGCTCTGTGCAAATTCCAATCCCTTTGGTGCCAAACAAACAGAACAATGTTTGTAGAAACCTTTCCTGTTGAATTTTTAGTGTGGTTCCAAAAGCAGAGGCAGGGAGGATAAACCACCCAGGAAGGACACTGGAGGGAAGTGGTGAGGCACAGCATTTCTTATTAAAAGGAAGCCAGCATGGTAAATGGGCCCTATGTATGAGCCAGAATTGCAGGTCTATCAAAATTTCCACTGATGGGTCCAAGGATCCCAAAATCTTAGGTCAGCTTCTTATGCTAAGAATTGACAAACCCCTTAGCACTCAAACTCTCTAGGCAGCCAGACTTGTAACTGGAATTTTAAACATACTTTTTGCAAGTTGCCAAAACCTTCATTTTTATTTTTAAAAAATCTATTAAGCTAAATCTTTTCAGAAGATCACCATTTCTTTTTAGCATTGCTGAAATTTTTTTAATGTGTCTCTTGGAGGCATAAACAATCAATGTAGCCATTAATTTGGAGGCCTTTCTCTCTGACAATGGTGCAAATTGAAAACTAATCATTTGAAAGACGTTCTGACTAATCAGGTCAGGGGGAGAAATGGAGAAATGAATAGTGTTCCTCATAGCCCAGCTAGAGAGGCTTGCTTGCTTGCTATTTTTTTTTTTTTTTTTTTTTGCTGTGAGTTTTAATTTAAGAAGAAAAAAGTCGGGGGAGAAAAAATGACAGAATATGCCAGTACTGCTTTTTCCAATGATACTTTTAAAATCTTCCCAAAATATAATATTTTTATTGGTTTTAAATATCTGAGGGCCCTTTCAATTTATTTTAGCCCCATTTTCCTTTTGTTTTATATTACAATACATATATATTTACTTTTTTTTTCCTTTGGAAAGTTTCATTAGTTTGAAGCATGTGAGATTTATTTAAGTGCTTTTCTCAGTGTCTGAGGCTGTATTATTGAATTGCAGAACTGGTTTTTAAGTTTACTAGTTATTCAAATTTGCTGTCCCCAGTAATCAAGTTATGGTCAAGGAATTCTCTTGCATAGGGAAAATGCTTTTACATTTTCTCTAATAGAACTAAGGTCTACCTTCCGTCCCAACTCTGGATGTCCTTTTCTGGTTGGTGACCAAGGGCCAACAGAAAGAGAAAGGGAGCCTTAATGATGTTTTATAGAAAACTAACTATATCAAATAAACTCCACAAGCTAGAGTTTGGAGTCATATAAAGCATTTTCTAAGTTACTCAAAGTGTCACTGATTTGAAAACTCAGACTGCATTCTTTTTTTTTTTTTTTTTAGGCTTCCAAAAAGTTCTTAACTTTATTTTTATTTTTTGGATCTAAACTTTTTTTTTTTTTTTTAATACTTTAGGTTTTAGGGTACATGTGCACAATGTGCAGGTTTGTTACATGTGTATCCATGTGCCATGTTGATTTCCTGCACCCATTAACTCATCATTTAGCATTAGGTATATCTCCTAATGCTGTCCCTCCCCACTCCCCCCACCACACAACAGTCCCTGGAGTGTGATATTCCCCTTCCTGTGTCCATGAGTTCTCACTGTTCAATTCCCACCTATGAGTGAGAACATGCGGTGTTTGGTTTTTTGTCCTTGTGATAGTTTACTGAGAATGATGTTTTCCAGTTTCATCCATGTCCCTACAAAGGACGTGAACTCATCATTTTTATGGCTGCATAGTATTCCATGGTGTATATGTGCCACATTTTCTTAATCCAGTCTATCGTTGGACATTTGGGTTGGTTCCAAGTCTTTGCTATTGTGAATAGTGCCGCAATAAACATACGTGTGCATGTGTCTTTATAGCAGCATGATTTATAGTCCTTTGGGTATATACCCAGTAATGGGATGGCTGGGTCAAATGGTATTTCTAGTTCTAGATCCCTGAGGAATCGCCACACTGACTTCCACAATGGTTGAACTAGTTTACAGTCCCACCAACAGTGTAAAAGTGTTCTTATTTCTCCACATCCTCTCCAGCACCTGTTGTTTCCTGATTTTTTAATGATGGCCATTCTAACTGGTGTGAGATGGTATCTCACTGTGGTTTTGATTTGCATTTCTCTGATGGCCAGTGATGATGAGCGTTTCTTCATGTGTTTTTTTGGCTGCATAGATGTCTTCTTTTGAGAAGTGTCTGTTCATGTCCTTTGCCCACTTTTTGATGGGGTTGTTTGTTTTTTTCTTGTAAATTTGTTTGAGTTCATTGTAGATTCTGGATATTAGCCCTTGGTCAGATGAGTAGGTTGCAAAAATTTTCTCCCATTTTATAGGTTGCCTGTTCAATCTGATGGTAGTTTCTTTTGCTGTGCAGAAGCTCTTTAGTTTAATTAGATCCCATTTGTCAATTTTGGCTTTTGTTGCCATTGCTTTTGGTGTTTTAGACATGAAGTCCTTGCCTACGCCTATGTCCTGAATGGTATTGCCTAGGTTTTCTTGTAGGATTTTAATGGTTTTAGGTCTAACATTTAAGTCTTTAATCCATCTTGAATTAATTTTTGTATAAGGTGTAAGGAAGGGATCCAGTTTCAGCTTTCTACATATGGCTAGCCAGTTTTTCCAGCACCATTTATTGAATAGGGAATCCTTTCCCCATTTCTTGTTTTTGTCAGGTTTGTCAAAGATCAGATAGTTGTAGATATGCATTTTTAAGCATCACAATCAAACCACAGTATCACCTAATCTTTTGGATTAAGGAAATGCCTTATGGAGTGAGGAGTAATATAACCTCTCCTTCAACAAAACATAGGGGTTGGGGGAAGGTACAGGAGCTGCTACTAGTTTTAGTCCATTGGCTCAGTGAAACTTCAGAGCCCCCTCACTACACCACCATGCTGGAGCACTTTCACCCAAGACCCTTGCCAGCCCAGTGGAGCACTTTCACCTGTGGCCCCACTGCCACCCCATCGGAGCACTTTTGCCAGCAGCCCCTGATGGAGCATGATTGCCAGTGGAGAGGGAGCACCTCGGCCCCCTCAGTGCAGCCAGTGTTTGACATGGAGAAACCAGAGAACAAAACCACAGACCCAGTCCCAGTCCCTCCCAGAGTTAAAGCAGTCAGCCCAAGAGTGCCCAGCTGAGCCTCGGACTTCTGAAAGCATCCAGAAATGAAGCCAGTCAACTAAACCCAACTTATACTACTGTCAAACCTTTAAGGGCATTGAAAAATTTAAAAGCTTCAAACCAGCAGTGGTGTGTTGGAGAAAAAAATGTGAAGAACGTAAAAGTTAAAAGCTCCATCCAAAGGACAGCAACTTCAAAGGTTAAAGGAACATCAACCCACACAAATCAGAAAGAACCAGTGTGAGAATTCTATAACTCTAAAATCCAGAGCACCCCTTTACCTCCACATGAGCCCACTAGCGCCCCAGCAATGATTCTTAGCCAAAATGAAATGACTGAAATGATAGATACGGAATTCAGAATCTGTATGGCAAAGAAGCTCATCAAGATTCAGGAGAAAGTTAAAACTGAATCCAAGGAATCCAGTAAAACTATCTAAGAGCTGAAAGACAAAATAGCCATTTTAAGAAAGAATCAAACTGATCTTCTGGAATTAAGCTCCCTACAAGAATTTCATAACTCAGTCAGAAGCATTAACAGCATATTAGACCAAGCTGAGGAAAGAATCTCAGAGCTCATAGACCAGTTCTGCAAATCAACTCAGACAAAAATAAAGAAAAAAGAATTTTTAAAAGTAAAATTGTGGGCTGGGCATGGTGGCTCATGCCTGTAATCCCAGCACTTTGGGAGGCCGAGGTGGATGAATCACAAGGACAGGAGATCGAGACCATCCTGGCTAACATGGTGAAACCCCATCTCTACTAAAAATACAAAAAATTAGCCAGGCATGGTGGCAGGTGCCTGTAGTCCCAGCTACTCGGGAGGCTGAGGCAGGAGAATGGCAGGAACCCAGGAGGCGGAGGTTGCAGTGAGCTGAGATCCCACCACTGCACTCCAGCCTGGGCAGCAGAGCGAGACTCTGTCTCAAAAAATAAAATAAAATAAAATTGTAAAGGCACAGTGGCTCACATCTGTAATCCCAGCACTTTGAGAGGTCGATACCTGTGGATCACTTAAGCTCAGGAGTCCAAGACCAGCCTGGGCAACATGGTGAGACCACATCTTTATCAAAAATACAAAAATTAGCTGGGCATGTTGGTGCACACATATAGTCCCAGCTACACAGGAGGCTGAGGTGGGAAGATCACTGGTGCCTGAAAAGTCAAGGCTGCAGTGGGCCATGATTGCACTAATGCACTCCAGCCTGGGTGACAGAGTGAGGCCCTGTCTCAAATAAATGAATAAATAAAATCTCCAAGAAACACAGATAAAACATGAGGCCCTGTCTCAAATAAATGAATAAATAAAATCTCCAAGAAACAAGAAACATGGAGACCAAGAAACATGGTCTCCAAGAGACCAAATCTGCAATTCATTGGCATTCCTGAAAGAGCAGGAGAGAGAGTAAGCAACTTGGAAAATATATTTTAGGATATAATCCACGAAAATTTCCCCACTCTTACTAGAGAGGATGACATGAAAATTCAATAAATACAGAGAACCCCTCTGAGATACTATTAATAATAACCAGAAAGAAGAGTCAGGTCACTGGTTTTTTTTTTTTTTTTTTTTTTTTTTGAGATGGAGTCTTGCTCTGTCACCCAGGCAGGAGTGCAGTGGCACGATCTCAGCTCACAGCAAGCTCCACCTCCCGGGTTCATGCCATTCTCCTGCCTCAGCCTCCTGAGTAGCTGGGACTATAGGTGCCTGCCACCATGCCCAGCTAATTTTTTTTTTTTTTTTTGCATTTTTAGTAGAGATGGGGTTTCACCATGCCAGCCAGCATGGTCTTGATCTCCTGACCTCATGATCTGCCCACTTTGGCCTCCCAAAGTGCTGGGATTATAGGCGTGAGCCACCGCACCCAGCCTGAGTCAGGTCATTTATAAAGGGAACCCTGTAAGGCTAGCAGCAGACCTCTTAGCAGAAAATTTACAAAGCAGAAGAGACTGAGGGCCTATTTTCAGCATCATTAAAGAGAAGAAATTCCAACCAAAAATTTCATATCCTGCCAAACTAAGCTTCAGAAGTGAAAGAGAAATAAAATCCTTCTCAGACTAAGCAAATGCTAAGGAAATTTATTGCAACTAGACCAGCTTTACAAGAAGTCCTTAAGGAAATGCTAAACATGGAAACAAAAGAATGACACCTGCTAAAACAAAAACACACTTAAGCACATAGCCCACAGACACTATAAAGCAACTATACCAATCAAGTCTACAAAACAACCAGCTAACAACACAATGAAAGAATCAAAATCTCACATATCAAAACTAACCCTGAATGCAAACGGTCTAAATGCCACCACTTAAAAGGTATAGAGTGGAAAGCTGGATAAAAAGATGAGACCTGGCCGGGCGTGATAGCTCTCGCCTATAATCTCTGCACTTTGGGAGGCTGAGGCGGGTGGATCATTTGAGGTCGGGAGTTCAAGACCAGCCTGGTGAGACATGGTGAAATCTCATCTCTTTTAAAAATACAAAAATTAGCCAGGTATGGTGGCACATGCCTGTAGTCCCAGCTACTTGGGAGGCTGAGGCAGGAGAATGGCTTGAACCCAGGAGGTGGAGGTTTCAGTGAGCTGAGATCATGCTGTTGCACTCTAGCCTGGGCAGTGGTGCGAGACTCCGTCTCAAAAAATAAAAAATAAAAAACAAAAGACAAGACCCAACTGTCTGTTGTCTTCAAGAGACCCATCTCAAATATAATGACACCCACAGGCTTGAAGTAGCAGGATGGAGAAAGATCTACCATGCAAACAGAAAACAAAAAAGAACAGTAGTCACTATTCCTTTTTTTTTTTTTGAGACGGAGTCTCGCTCTGTGGCCCAGGCTGGAGTGCAGTGGCGCAATCTCGGCTCACTGCAAGCTCCGCCTCCTGGGTTCATGCCATTCTCCTGCCTCAGCCTCTCGGAGTAGCTGGGACTACAGGTGCCCGCCACCACGCCCGGCTAATTTTTTTTGTGTTGTTAGTAGAGATGGGGTTTCACTGTGGTCTCGATCTCCTGACCTCATGATCCACCCGCCTCGGCCTCCCAAAGTGCTGGGATTACAAGCGTGAGCCACCGTGCCCGGCCTGTAGTCACTATTCCTATATCAGATGAAACAGACTTTAAATGAATAACAATTAAGAAGGAAAAGAAGAGCATTACATAATGATAAAGGGTTCAATTCACAAAGAACACAGACCTATCTTAAGTATATACACACTCAACATTGGAGCACTCAGATTCATAAAACAAGTTCTTCTCTAACTACAAAAAGACCTAGACAGCCACACAATCATAATGGGAGACTTCAATATCCAACATCCCACTGACAACATTAGAATATTGAGGCAGTAAACTAACAAAGAAATCCTGGACTTTAACTTGGCACTCAACCAATTTGACCTAATAGACATCTACCTAATATTTCACCCAACAACTGTAGAATATAAGTTCTTCTCATCTGCACGTGGAACATAGTCTAAGATCAACCAAATGCTCTGTCATTAAGCAAGCCTCAATAAATGCAAAAAAAAATTGAAGTCATACCAAGCACACTTTCAGACCACAGTGCAATAAAAAAAGAAATTCATATCAAGGTGACCTCTCAAAACTACACAAATACATGGAAATTAGACAACTTGCTCTTGAATAACTCTTGGGTGAACAATGAAATGAAGACTTAAATTAAAAAAAATTTGAAATTAATGAAAACAGAGACATGACCAAAATCTTTGGGATGCAGCTAAAGCAGTGCTAAGAGGAAAGTTTATAGCACTAAATGCCTTCATCAAGAAGTTAGATTTTAAATTAATCTAATATTGTACCTACAGGAACTAGAAAAAAACTGAACTAACCCCAAAGCTAACAGAAGAAAAGAAATAACTAAAACTAGAGAAGAACTGAACAAAATTGAGGCTCAAATCCATACAAAAGATCAATGAAACCAAGAGTTTCATTGGTTAGAGTTAAAAGAATAAAAAATATTGATAGACTGCTAGCTAGACTAATAAAGAGAATAGCCAAGTAAGTCCAATCAGAAATGACAGAGGTGACATTACAATCAATCCCACAGATATACAAAAGATCTAGAGAAAATGGATAAATTCCTGGAAACAACCTTCCTGGAAACAACCTCCCAATATTAAACCAAGAAGAAAGTAAAAACCTGAACAGACCAATAACAAGTTCTGAAACTGAATCAGTTATAAAAAACCTGCCAACTGAAAAAAGCCCTGGACCAGACAGATTCACAGCCAAATTCTACCAGAGGTATGAAGAACTGATACCAATCTGACTTAAAGTATTTCAAAAACTTGAGAAGAAGGGGCTCACCTCTAACTCATTCTACAAAGCCAGCATCAGCCTAATACCAAAATGTCGGCAGAGATACAATGAATAAAGAAAACTGCAGATCAGTATCTCTGATGAACATGTTGAACAGATATCTTCAACAAAATACTAACAAACTGAATCCAGAAACATGTCAAAAATTAATAAACCACAATCAAGTAGATTTTATTCCTGGGACAAAGGCTGGTTCAACATATGCAAATCAATAAATGTGACTCATCACATAAACAAAATTAAAAGCAAAAATCATATGATTATCTTGGTGGATCCAGAAAATACTGTTGAAAAATCCAACATCCCTTCATGATAAAAACACTTAACAGACTAGTCATCAAAGGAACATACTGCAAAATAATAAGAGCTGTCTATGACAAACACATAGCCAACATTATACTAAATGGGCAATAGCTGGAACCATTCTCTCTGAGAACTGGAACAAGACAAGGGTGCCTACTCTCCTCACTCCCATTCAACATAGTACTGGAAGTCCTAGCCAGAGCAATCAGGCAAGAGAAAGAAATAAACACTCAAACAGGAAAAAAGAAGAAGTCAAACTACTTGTATTTGCTGATGATACAATTCTATACCTAGAATACCCTAACCACTCTGCCAGAGGGTTTCTAGAATTCATAAACAATTTCACTAAAATTTCAATATACAAAAATCAATGCACAAAAATCAGTAGCATTTCTATACACCAATAATGTTCAAGCAGAGAGTCAAATCAAGAACACAATCACATTTTACAATAGCCACAAAAAATGAAATACCAAGAATACAGCTAACTAAGGAGGTGAAAGATCTCTACAAGGAGAACTACAAAACACTGCTCAAAGAAATCAGAGGTGATACAAGCAAATACAAAAGCATTCCATGCTCATGAATTGGAAGAATCAATATTGTTAAAATGGCCATACTGCCCAAAGAAATTTATAGATTCAATACTATTCCTAACTACCAATATTATTTTTCACAGAATTAGAAAAAACTATTTTAAAATTCATGTGGAACCAAAAAAGAGCCCAAATGTCCAAAGCAACCCTAAGCAAAAAAAAAAAAAAAAAAAAAAAAACAAAGGTGGAGGCATCACATTGCCTGACTTCAAACTATACTACAGTAACCAAACTAACAAGGTGCAGGTATAAAAACAGATATGTAGACAAATGGGACAGAATAGAGAACCCAGAAATAAAGCTACACACCTACAACCACCTGATCTTCAAAGATGGCAAAAACAAGTAATGAGGAAAGGACTCCCTATTCAATAAGTGGTTCTGAGGTAACTGGCTTGACATATGCATAAGAACGAAACCAGATCCCTGCCTTTAACCCTACACAAAATTAATTAAGATGGATTAAAGATTTAAATGTTAGACCTCAAACTACAAAAATCCTAGAAGAAAACCTAGGGAATACCCTTCTTGACATTGGCTTTGGCAAAGAGTTCTTGGCTAAGTCCCCAAAAGCAATTACAGCAGAAACAAACATTGACAAGTGGGACCTAATTAAATTAAGGGCTTCTGCCCAGCAAAAGAAACTATTAACAAAGTAAACAGACAACCTACAGAATGGGCAAAAATATTCACAAATCATGCATCTAACAATGATTTAATATCCAGAATCAATAAGGAACTTAAATCAACAAGAAAAAAACAAATAATCCCATTAAAATGTGAGCAAAGGACATGAACAGGCACTTTTCAAAAGAAGACATACAAGCAGCCAACAAACATATGAAAAAATACACATCATCACTAATCATCAGAAAAATGCAAATCCAAACCACAATGAGAGGCCATCTCATACTAGTTAGAAACTGACGAGTTAATGGGTGCAGGAAATCAACATGGCACATGGATACATATGTAACAAAACTGCACATTGTGCACATGTACCCTAAAACCCTAAAGTATAATAAAAAAAAAAAAAAAAAAAAAAAAAAAAAAAAAAAAGAAAAGCTATTATTTAAAAGTTAAAAAATGACAGATGCTGGCAAGTCTGGAGAAAAGGGAATGCTTATACACTGTTGGTGAGAATGTAAATTAGTTCAGACACTGTGGAAAGCAGTTTTGAGATTTTTCAAAGAACTTAAAAAGCAGAGCTGCCATTTGACCCAGCAATCCCATTACTGGATGTATACGCAAAGGAAAATAAATCATTCTACCAAAAGACACATTCACTTGTATGTTCATTCCAGTGCTATTCACAATAGCAAACACATGGAATCAATCTAGGTGCCCATCAGCGGTGGACTGGATAAAGACAATCTGGTATATATACATTGTAGAATATTATGCAGCCATAAAAAACAAAAATCATATCCTGTGTAGCAGCATAGATGCAGCTGGAGGCCATTATTCTAAGTGAATTAACACAGGAGCAGAAAACCAAATACTGCATGTTCTCACAAGTGGGAGCTAAACACACATATGCATGGGAATAAAGATAGGAACTATAGATACTGGGGAATGACTTGAGGGGGTAGAGAGGAAGGGAGGGAGGTGTGGGCTGAAAAACTACTTACAGGGTACTGTGGTCACTACCTGGTCGATGGAATCATCCATACCTCAAACCCCATCATCACACAATATACCTTGTAACAAACCTGCACCTGTACCCCCTGAATCTAAAATAAAAGTTGAAACTATTCAAAATGATGATAATATATTTTAAAAGTTCAGACTGACAAGAAATATGAAGATTAATGTTGATTTCTAAGACATTTTTGAGCCACTAGGTCTTAAAATTAATTTCACTTACAAAAATCAACCTTTATTTTCTAAGTTGGAAATAACTTCAAAGCCTAGGATTTGTGAGTTTGTGTAGGAGATGTTTTGGCTATGAATATTGTTGTTCTCAAACATCAGGAGAGTTTATTTCTCAGTCCCTCTCTAATACTCTGTGGCTGCCAGTGTTGAGCTCTTGTATACAGTCACATCTTTGCTCTCATTGGCATCTTTGAGCCTGTCCATCACAGGTTGAGAAGCTGCCATGATTAGTAGCATTCTCCTAGTGCCACCTCCTATGGATGTGTAAGTCTTTACAAAGTATATGTACCACCTGTTTGACACTTTTTCTGCCTTAAGGTGGTAATTTTGTCATTTAACCTCATTGATGGTGGAGATGACATGAGCTCAGTGACTCCCGGTGATGAAAGCAGCCTGCAGGAGTGACTGGGATTCTCCAGCTTCCATGTCACTCACAGTGACTTCCAGCTCTGGAATACGCAGCCAGCCTCCTAGACTCCACCTTGTGTACATTACCCACTCTCTTTGTTCACCTAGAATTTTTGCAATCCTAGAGGCTGGATTTTATTAGCTTGCCTGCCATTCAACACTGTGTACTCCCGTTGGGCCGAGTTCATACTAGATGATGTTAGGAGCAACTGAATTCCCTAACTGCCTAGGGTGACCTTATAATTTATCATCCAAACCAGGACACTTTTGAGCAGGAAAAAGGGTAGTGTTAATAATGATGCTGAAACAGTAGCCTGGGACTTCTCTGGAAAACCCAAATTGTATTGTACCCCTACTGCCAACCTATGTGTGGGTACTGTGTTCCATATACCACTCCCTGAACCAATCAGCGGTGGCCAGTAGCGTGCTGACTGCAACTGAAAAGGTTATCAGCAGCTGAAAATACTTATGGAGGAAGAAACATGTCTGGGAAATTCACTATCAAGGGGGAAACCTGGATACCAACCCTAAGACCTCCCACATCCAATCAGTTCTCGAGTCTTGCTGATTCTGTCTTCTAAAGATCTCAGGTCATCTATTCATGTTCCTCTATCCCTAGTATCTTCACTTTGGTTGCTGCCACCATCATCCTTCCCTTTGAGTATTGCAATAGCCTCCTAAATGTTTCCCTGTTCCAGTCTTGCCCTCATCTAATCAATGATCTAGATAGAAGACAGCAATTTTTCTGAGGCCAAAGCCATGCACTCTGCTAGGCACAGGGGATTCAGAAGTGAATGTCCAAGTCAGGATCACTCCAAGGTACTTACCTTCTTGCAGCAGAGACAGACGGTGAACAAGTAAACTAATAAATAATAATTTCAGACTTTGATATGAGCCATAGAGACAAGCAAGAGAGAGGGATGATAGGAAGAGAAGGTGGCAGGGAGGAGGCTACTTAAGGGTTGCAGGGAGGAAGCTTCTCTGGGAGTGATTTTGCATTGAATTTGAAGGATGACACAAGATAGTCATGTTGAGGGTCAGGGAAAGGGCATCCCAGGAAATGCGAAGAAGGATGTAGAACACCCTGAGAAAGGGTATATTCAAATGTTTTCGTTTCTTTGTTTTGAGACGGAGTTTCACTCTTGTTGCCCTGGCAAAAGTGCAATGGCACGATCTTGGCTCACTGCAACCTCTGCCTCCCAGGTAGCTGGGATTCCAGGTGCCCACCACCACGCCCAGCTAATTTTTTTGTATTTTTAGTAGAGACGTGTTTTCATCATGTTGTCCAGTCTGGTCTTGAACTCCTGACCTCAAGTGATCCGCCCACCTCGGCCTCCCAAAGTGCTGGGATTACAGGTGTGAGCCACTGCGCCTGGCCTCAAATGTTTTTAAGTAGCAGAATGGGAGACCTGTGTGGCTGGCAGTCAGTAAACAAGGGGAGAGTGGTTTGCAATCAAGTTGAAGTGCAGGCAAGGGCCAAGTTACCTGGTGCCTTGTAGGCTAAGGAGTTTAGATTTTAATTCGAAGAGCAACACAAAGCCTTTAAATAGTATTAAGCAGAGGAGCTAATTGAACCAATTATCTTTTTTAAAAATCAACTTTGTCTTCTGTGTGAAAAATATGTTATGGGTAAAAGGGACATTGAATAGAAGCCTGGAGTTCTCATTCAGGTGGGAGAGGATGGTGGCTATGGGAATGGAGTGAAACTTTTTAAATTTTATCATATTGGTGGCATTTGTGATTACTTAGATAAATGTTTAAACTTGCATCTTTCAAATCTATCTCACACTCCTTTTATTATCATCTTGACTGCACAATTTGTGTCATATGTTGTTTATGTCATTCAGTGTTTGTCAAAGCAGTCTTTTTTTTTTTTGAGACGGAGTCTTGCTCTGTCGCCCAGGCTGGAGTGCAGTGGCGCAATCTCGGCTCACTGCAGGCTCCGCCGCCTGAGTTCACACCATTCTCTTGCCTCAGCCTCCCGAGTAGCTGGGACTACAGGTGCCCGCCACCACGCCCGGCTAATTTTTTGTGTGTTTTTAGTAGAGATGGGGTTTCACCATGTTGGCCAGGATGGTCTCAATCTCCTGACCTCATGATCCACCCACCTCGGCCTCCCAAAGTGCTGTGATTACAGGCGTGAGCCACCACACCCAGCCAAAAGTATTCTTTGAAAAACAGATTTTTGGTCGGGCACTGTGGTTCATGCCTATAATCCCAGCACTCTGGGAGGCCAGAGCAGGTGGATCATTTGAGGTCAGGAGTTTGAGACCAGCCTGGCCAACATGGTGAAACCTGGTCTCTACTAAAAGTACAAAAATTAGTCAGGTGGTGGTGGTGCACACTGTAATCCCAGCTACTCAGGAGGCTCAGGCAGGAGAATCACTTGAGCCTGGAAGGTGGATGCTGCAGTGAGCTGAGACTACGCCACTGCTCTCCAGCCTGGGTGACAGAGTGAGACCTTATCTCCAAAAAAAAAAAGAAAAGAAAAACAGATTTTTGATTTATGTTTTTTATATGCATTTTTATGTCAGCCAACTATGAGGTATTTAATTTTAGAGACTGTGTACTGAAAGTCTAGAAATGCTATAGATGTCTAGAAAATGGCTAGAAATTCTATCCCAGTGGATCTCAAACTCAGCTCCTGACATTGATTTCGATAGAGTGTGGGAAATCCTGGTGAGTCTGCTAGCAGTCTCCAGTGGCAGTGGCGGTGGCTTTCTGATTGCCAACACAATGAAGAATGTATTTAATTTTGGAGTAAATTATTGAGTGTTCCAAAGCCAAGGAACTATGCTTTTCAGTATCTGGTGAAATGAGGTGCCATCATGTCAGAAGGATGACTGTGTGTGTGGAGGTGGATATCCATCTATCTGTCCATTCATCCATGCATATACTCAGATATACACATTCATGCCATGGTGAAGGGGGCTATTGCATGTAGAGGCTGTGAAACAACATACAGTCCTGCTTACCTTCCATTATTTAAAAAGTTAAAACCTATATTCTTTTTATATTTGCTAGTTCTCTCCAAAAAGGGGTGACAGTTAACTTGGTTGGCTGAATCCTAGTTTGAACCTGTTTAAGAATTGGGCATTTACTTATTTGCAGAGCAGCAGAAATGCTTTTCTGAACTCTCTTGATACATCACTCTGTGCCAGGAAGACACATGTAATTCAGATATGTCTGGGCCCATTTCAGCATACTGGCTGTCGGAAGTCTGCAGGAGGAAATACCTTCTTGATTAAATTCTCCAAGGCTGACATTTTTTGCTGCTCAGCCTGCTGAATGATTTCACATATGGTTTTTGCAGAGTCAGAATTCTTCAGTGATGTACAGGACACTTTCTTTCTTGGCAGCATGAAGTTCTTTTGGCCACCAGGGTGGGGAAGTTATTTTAATGTATGAATAAGGGGCAATTTTAGTTAGAAAAAGAGACTTACCTCTTGGTCATTTAAAATACATTTTAGGCCAAATAATCATGATATGAGGAAAAAATTCGCACCATCATTTAATGAATTTCAGGTTTTTACAAGGGTTCTGCTCCTACTCCCCATTTTTCTTCCTAATGAATAGCTCTGGAATAGAGTTTTGAATGATTTACTAACTTTCATACCCAGCAGCCCCCTACAATTTTGCCTTTTTGTAAGTGCATTATATTGACCTTACCTGCAGATCATTTCCTTGAACTGTATTTTTGCTAGATGTGGCCCTGGGGAAAAATATAGTCAAACAAACAAACAAAACACGGTCCTGTTCTAGACCCACCCAGAATGATATAATAGTAAGTATCTTCCATACTCAACAGTGATACTGTTTTGAGAACTCACAGCCGGTTTGAGTTTAGTTCAGTTCAATGTTTTCTTTCTGTTTTGGTTCATAATTTCCCAGGGGCCTACTACTTCTGTGCTTAGCTTGAAACGTAGTGTTCTTCTAGCAGAGAATGCTATCTGGTATATTTAAATCAATTAGGAGACCTGAATGAGAAGCTCAGTTATAGATAAAGATAACAGATTACATTTTTATTAGGAAATCTTGAGTTATTAAGAATGTTTTTGTAAATCGAAGACACGAAAAAAATCTCATTCGTTGCCTGGGCACTGTATTTTGCCTAATCACATCATTTCGCTTAATTCTCTTAGAAACATTGAGTTGCATATTTTTATCCCTGTGTCAGTTGTTGGTGGCTCTGCTACAAATAAGGTGACCAACCCAATTAGGACTTACGGGTTTTCCTAGGACATGCGATTCTCAGTGCTAAAACCAGGACAAGTTGATGGCCTTAGAAATTACCTTATTAGTGGCCTAAAGCAAAATGATCATTTCTCACATTTCTGCAGGCTGGCCTAGTGGGGCTTCTGGGGGCATCACTTGGGCCCCTTGTGTGACTGCTTGGTGGAGTCTGGATGGGGTAAGATATCTGGGCCTCGGCAGAGATGGTTGGGCATTTCCTTCCATTGGGGTCTTTTGTTCCAGACTTATTTGCAGCCTGGAGGCCTCAGGGTTCCAAGAGGGCAAGAGCAGAAGCTACAGGGTCTCTTGAAACTGCTCAGAAGTCACACAATGTCACTTCCACCACATTTAGTGGTCAAGACACAGAGGCAGCCCAATTCAAAGCATGGGGAAATAGAATTCACCTTTCAATGGAAGGAGTGGAGACTGGACATTTTTAATCCATCACAATCC
The DNA here is from genome assembly GCF_028878055.3 of Symphalangus syndactylus. Classification (NCBI taxonomy): domain Eukaryota; kingdom Metazoa; phylum Chordata; class Mammalia; order Primates; family Hylobatidae; genus Symphalangus; species Symphalangus syndactylus. The sequence goes on from NC_072429.2 coordinate 43,192,535, forward strand.
CTGTTACATACATTAGCATTCTGAGATTCAGTAAATTTAAGTAACTTTTCTAAGACCACACAGCTCCTAAGTGGCAGATCCAGGATTTGAACCTAGGTCTCTATGCCTGAAAAACCCATGCTCTGATGCTTCCAGATGTGGTATAAATATACTATTCTAGCATCCGATAATACAGAGAGCAACTGGGCATTTTCTGGCTGTTCTGGGATGGGGTAGAAAAAATAAGGGTGGAGAAGGAAGAAGGAAAAGACAGAGAAGCAATGATTTGTGACTTCTGGACAGCCCAAAGTCATAGAAATTCGTCCAATATGTTTTGAGACTATAACTCATACTTGCCCAATTCTGTACAATGTGTTTGGGCTCTTGCTGTCCTCCCACCCCTACTTGAGTACAGCTTTATTCCCCAAAGTAAATGCTTCCAAGGGCCTCAGATTTATGCTCTTCTTGGCCTTGATGCTTATCTCATGCTCTTAGACACTATTCTCATGTTTGTTCTACCGAGGCATTTGCGTCCCCTCCTACAGTTGAGAGTTTGAGAGACAGTTGCTCTAAGACAGTTGTTTTCAAAGTAGGCAAGTCCCTGAGAGCTTTCAGGGAGTCCATGGAATCAAAACTACTTTTATAGTTCTCAGATATTGTTTGCTTTTTTCTACTCTCATTCTTTGAGTGTAAATTGGAGTTTTTCAGAAACTACGTAAGGTGTGATACTGCAGCAGATTGTAGCAGAAGCAGATGAGAATTCTACTGTTTTCTATTAAGACAGACATTAAGGAGATTTGAAGAAAATCTGTTTTCTCTTGTTTTTAGAAAATAGTTATTTTTCATTAAAAATATTACGTATGTTAGCATGTAAAAGTTTTTATTATAATTTTAAATGAATTAATGCACAAATATTTTTAAAGTTTCTCAGTTACTTCCTATTAAGTGAACTATCTGTTAATAAAATGCACATAAACTAAAGCTCCTTGGGGTTCTCAAAAAATTAAATTTAAGATGGATGAAAGCAAAAAGGTTGAGAACGATTTTCACTATCATTTTACTAGCTGCCATTTTCTGAGCTCCTATATTTTTCTGCACATTCTCATTTAATCCTCACAGCAACTTTATCTGGAAAGTATCCCATTAATCCCCAACTCCCAGAGGAATGAACTGGTGTGCAAAACCATTAGTCACACAGCTAGTGTTCTGTGGAGCTAGAATTTGAAGGCAGTCCACCTGACTCCAGAGTTAAACTGAGAAATAAATAATCGTGCAATAGTATAACTGTTGCTTTTCTGGACCAGAAGAAAGAGATACACAGAGATCTAAAAGGCTTGCATGAGTCATTTGAGGTGGCTTGGGCAGCCAGCAACGATGACTTTCTCCTGGCCTGTCTCATGAAAAGTTGACTAGTCATAGCAACTTGTCCTTTTAAAGTACAGTTTTGTGAAAAAGAAATTCCTTCAAATTCAAGTGTTGTTCTTAACCTAGTAGTGGTTTCTGTTCCTCTTATAACAAGCATTTCTACTGACTCTTTATGCAAACCGAGTACTCAACAAAAAAGAAACATTTGTTCATCCAATTATCACATTCTAAACTGCAGAAATAAATGCTTATTGACTTAAACAAATTTCCCGATTACTTTAGCAATCAGCCTGTGCATTTTGTTTGTTTGGGTCTAATTGGTAATAGTAAAACAACATTTGCTACCGCCTATTGAGCATTTATGTGTCAGGCACTAAAAGAGAGACTTCACAGACTTTATAATCATGATCTCCCTGCATCCTCAAAAGAATCACTTGAGGCAGGCAGTGGTGTTATCCTCTCTACCTTACAGATAAGGAGATGGGGCTTATAGAAGTTAAGCTGCTTGCCTGAGGTCACCCAGCTAGCAAGTAGGTGACTCAGGAATCGAACCAGGTCTAGGTTGTTCCTAGGATCATGTTTTGAATCATTATTCTCTGCCAGCCCCCTTAAAGGCAATGTCAATTTGTCTATGGAAAGGAGGTCTCCGAAGTAGACTTGAAGTAGCCCAGATAAATTAGGAAAGAAACAAATGCTATTTTACCTTTAAAGATTTTAAGGAAAAACCAAGAGATGCAACCCACTCATGTAATGAGAAAACAGAAGCAATCATTTAATTTTATCCTTAACCCTTCACTCACACCTCGCAGTTAAAAGTATGCAGGCAAAAGGCATAAAAATTGTTCTCATCTCTATCTGGTACAACCCAGGGATATTTTAAGGTGGCCAACAGTGCCAACTGAGTTTTGATTTTAATTGTATCAGGCAGGCCTTCCTTCTGACCTTCCTTCCTTTAATTTTAAAGTGTCATGATCATGTCCACAGTGTCAGAGGTGATGGGAAAGCTGAGGATCCAGACGTGTCAACAACAGATGCACGCACTGCTGGAACACTGGAAAAAGAGAGTCGATAGGATTTCCCTTAGGGCTATGCTCCAGGTGCACTAGGAGGGGATGAGGACAAAATTCTCTCGTGATGTGATTTATTTTGGGTGCTGAGCTAACCAAGTGCTTTCAGCAGGAGTTCCAATGGCAAATTTTGGCTTTAACAACCTGGACAACTTTTTGATTCCTGATAAGCATTCAGGTTGTTGCTACTGTTGTGAAAGCTTAGAGTCTTGGCACAGAAAAGGATTCTCTCTAGTCCAGCCTCTTACATAATTTGAATAGCATTTATAAATTGTGCTTGAGCCATGATGCAAAGGAATTCAATATACCGTTAAGACATATCTGACCAGAGCAGCTTGTTGTTGCTTAGGAACCTCATATTAGAGACACAAAACAGACAATTTTTGCCATTCTAAATCCATGCACTTAATTATCTCCACTCTAAATTAGCTCCAGAAACAAAAAAAAATGAATGAATGTGTCCAAATCTGGATAATGTAAGCAGATGACCAGAAGGTGGAGGGTTGTGTGCATGGACTTCTCCTCTGCTGCCTTCTGCCTGCTCTGATCTCCTGTCCCAAGAAAGCAATTAATCGATCAGAGCATGCTACGTCTAGTAGTGCTTTCTGGCCATTGTTTTTAACACAGTGATGCCTGGGAGTATCTCTTTGGTGCTCTGTTATTTGAGCAATTTTATTGAGCCCCATAATTCTTCAGAACTTTTATGTAGTTAAAACTGTAATCAAAGGCAGGATTTATGCAGTCATCTGGCTGCTATGCTAGATAATAAGATCAGAGGTGGATTCTTGTCTGTGTCACTTTAATGCCTCCACCCCAAGTGCCTTGCAAATGGTGAATAAGTAAATAATGTTAAAACAGTAATAGATATGAGCTCTTACTGTGTGTCAGATAGTACACCAAGGGATTTATCTAACTCCCTTAAGAGGTAGGTATTACTGATATCCCCATTTTGCAGACTAAGGGATACAGTCCAAGGCCCAGTTCCCCAGCTAGTGGGCAGTAGAGGCCGTGAATTTAACCATTAGTACTACACTGCTTCCAAATACTTCCTGACTGAACAAACATTTTGTAATTTTTATTGTCTCCCTCTCTCTTTCCCTCTTCACCCGCCCCACCATGAGTCTTAGCTGTTGGCCTTCTTTTTTTCTCTGAATTAACTGGCTGGCTTAGAAGAGCACAGGGAAACCATTTTCTTGTTCACCTCTGAAATCCTCAGTTACTTTCAGGTTTGTCAGTTGCTGTAGAATCATTATTTTATGCACAGCAGCTCATCCGGGTTCTAAAGTATGCGCTCATTTCTCTACCAGCACCCATGTCCAAGTCCATTATACCTGGGGACATTTCAGTTTTGTTTGCTTTTATTTGCTCTTCTATGCCTGAAGTCAAGATGAAGTGGCCTTGTTTGTTCACCTTCCTATATCCCTTCTCAAGTGGAGGAAGCCTGGGGGAAGCCAGGCTTTTTATTTTTATGTTTTAAGTTTAGTTTTTTTTTTGTTTTGGAGCCATGAATAACATTTTTCAAATTCTGTTTGCTAATTTCAAATCTACTTAAATTCTTAAGCACTGGCAAGGCAAACATTTCTTGGTCCCATGCAATGGCTTTGGGGAGGAGCTTGGGGCACATTCAGGCCAGGGTAATAAGGAAGCAGAGGGGAGCAATGGAGAGTAGGTAATATAGATACAGAAAACTCTAGGCCAGGCACGGTGGGTCATGCCTGTAATCCCAGCACTTTGGGAGGCCAAGGTAGGCGGATCACCTGAACTCAGGAGTTCGTGACCAGCCTGGCCAACATTGTGAAACCCCATCTCTACAAAAAATACAAAAATTAGCTGGGTGTGGTGGCACTTGCCTGTAATCCCAGCTACCTGAGCCGAGATTGCGCCACTGCACTCCAGCCTGGGCAACAGAGTGAGACTTCATTTAAAAAAACAAACATAAAAACTCTAAACTGCACAACGTTTCAAGGAAAGCCTGGAGCTGACCTGTTACTCTCCTTGGTTGCACCATGGCACACACGTGTGCAGATACCACGAACAAAATTCAAGGTGATCGCTAACTCTAGAAACCTCATCTGAGAAAATAAGAGAATTCTTACTGACAGTGACAGCCATATGACTTGACCAGTTTACTTAAACCTCTATTCTTTCCCCTGTAGAAAGGAAGCAGTTAAGGGCTCTATATCACAAATCTGATGTGGGGATTAAATTAAATAAAATGTGCAAAGCACTTGGCATGTTTTCTGGTCCACAGCTCACAACAAAAGATAGGAACTTCTTCTTCTGCTGGCCTGCTCTACCATTTGACATTCCAAGCATGAGAGAATCACTTCTATGGGTTTAGGCACCACCCCTTGTACTCTTCTGAAGAGTATTTTTAAAGTATTCGTATTTAAGTATTAATATTAAGTATTAATATATTAATATTGAGTATTAAAGTGTTCAAATATCTGTGGGTTTTGGCACCACCTCTTGTACTCTTCCCAAGAGTATTTTTAAAGTAGTCCTTTAATATATTATTTCATATTAATTTATCAGCATTAGGATAGGAATCACTAAGTCTCCCCAGGAGTGAAAAATAAAAGAGTGACTATCATTTATTGAGTATTATATTCCAGGCAACAAGTTAAACATTCTGTGTTCAATATATCATTAAATCTTCTCAACAACGTTATGAGGAGCTGATTTAAAGGGCTGAATAACTTATCCGAGGTCATTTGGCCAGAAAAGGTAGAATTGAGATGTTAACCCAGAATTGCCTAACACCAAAGCCAATACCCATGTTACAGTACTCTGTGACCCCCAATGTTTTGATGGTAAAGAAGAGGTCTGGAGAATACCAAGGCAGGCCAGGCCTATTTCAAGTTCCAAGGTAAAGGCATAGGATCTTCTGGCAGGAGCAAGCTATAAGAGCTCCAGCAATAGAATAGCAGTGGGAAGCAAGGAAGAGAAAGTCAAGGGAACTGCATATAAACTGCACCTCCTTAAACATGCTTGCCTTGGCTTTCAAGTTCTGTCTGCACTTTCTCTGCTGCCTCTCGGCCTCAACTCCCACAACCTCCACCTCTCCCTGTGCCTCTGGCCTTGTCCTTCTGTGCACTATATTCCTCTGGATCTTTGCTTCTGCTGTTCTATCTGCAAATACTTTTCCAAATAGGGACCATGTCTCTCTTATACAGCATTGCTCCCCAGTGCCAGTCCTGATTCCTGGCAAACAGTGGTTGACCTATTCATTTGAATGGACAAATGACTAATAAATCAACAAATGAATGGGACTTATTAGGACTTTATCTCGTGTTGGTTCTGACCAGCTTCTGTATCAAAGATCTACAACTTACGATTGCTCTTTTTCTTTTGTCTTATAAGCTCATTTAAACACCCCTATTAATATGTTCCTGTCCTGTATGCATCTGTTCCAGTCTAGTCAACTGGACAAAAGGAAGAAGCCGAAACTGATTCTTTTGCATCCCTTTTCCCTCCTAGTAGCGCAAATTGAAGAGGCAACAAGAAAGAACTAGGCTTTCTATTACTAAGTCTCCTGTCTCAGTTTCCCTGGACAGGATTTTCTACCTAACAGGAGGCATGTTATAAGTGTTCAGGAATTAGTGGGATGAAATGCTTTGGATTCCTTGGGAGATGGAGTGCTCTATAAACAGAAAGTCCAGACAATCCTGAGTCCCATGCACTAATTGTGGAAGGTGGCTTTATATCATCCCAAGTGCATTTTGGATGGCACAAGATAAATCATTTAGATGTTTTATTCTAACATATAATTTAATATAGATAACTACAAAGAAAACAATAAGTAGAGCACATTCTCCCTATCCAGATAACTTCTGTTACTTTTAAAAATAATATGTGTGAGGTCACAAATTTTTCATTCTAATTTTGACTAACACATTTTCAGATCTATATTGTATCATACAAGAGCATCAATTTGTTAGGAGAAACTGAAATTAATTTGACTAATTGTTGTTGTTAATCAAAGAGTTGAGTAAAGCTTAGGGGAGGGAGAGGCAGATCACTTACACTGATACAGCACCGATGTATATCATATGGACCAGTTCTGGCTTCCCATAAGGATAGCTTATAATTGGCTGCCAAATGTGGTAATAGCAGTTCATTTTCCCAGAGTTATGGATTATATAATATCTAGAATTAGTCAAGAGTCATGTATGAGTTATTTATGACTGTATATCAATATTACTACAAACTTAGCAGCTTAAAACAACATACCTTTCCTACTCAAAGTTTCTGTGGATCAGGGATGGGAAGACTACAACAAGAGAAGAGGGAAAGCCAATACAGGGAAGCTTTGTCAAGTCAGAGCCTAGGATGGACTTTTAATGCTCAATTCCACTGGATGTCCTGAGGAGCGTTATGAAATACACTTCTACAGAAAAGAAACAGCGTATGTTCACAGTCTACATTGCCCTTGTTCAATGGTAGCTCTGCAGGCATTAACTCCCCTACAGTTCTGAGTTGTGCATGTGTGAATGCAGATGGCTCCCACAGACATTCCATACTAAAGCAATAGAGAAGCCCCAGGCTTACTGGGTCCTCTGCCAGGCTGCAAGGAAGGTGTTGACGATGGGGAGAGGTTTTATCAGAGGTTCAACTAAGGAAGGATCCCATTACAAGTTCTCGTGGTTATTGGCAGAATTCAGTTCTTTGTAGGATGTCAATAAGGGCCTCAGTTTCTTGCTGGCTATCAACTGAAGGTTCGCTCAGCTTCCTGCCACGTGGCCCTCCACAGGCAGCTTATAACAAAATAGCTTGCTTCTTCAAAGCTAGCAAGGGAGAGTTTCCTTGCAAGACAGGCATTACAGCCTGTAATCACATACATCCTGTAACCTTTGCCATACTCTACTGATTAGAAGTAAGTCACAGGTCCTGTCCATATTCACTGGGCAGAGATTACACCATGGCATGAATGCAAGGAGGCAAGGGTCCTGGAGCCACCTTAGAGTCTGTTTGCCACAGTGACTAAGAGAAGGCAGAGGTATGAAGTCAACAGAAACAGGATAATTGGCTAACCTGAGCTAGCATAAATTCAATTTTAGGCAAGCATCTTTGAGTCCAAGAAAGCAGTCAAGTTTTTAAAAACCTAATATACTATCAATTTATCAATCCCTCCTTAACAGAAAGTATTTTTAATCTGAAAGATGTATACATCCCCAATGCTATTAGTTCTAGCATTTAGATTCCCAAGAGATGAAAATTAAGTCTCCTTTAAGTAAGCTTCTCTTCTCCACATAAAATTGTTCCATAGTATTTTCCTTGAGTCATCAGTGTCTGGTTATTTAGCATAACTTTAATTAGACAATTAACAAATTATAGAAATATACCAGTTAGGTCAAATCACTGAAACTTTTTTTAAATCCCCAAAAATCAATTTCCTGGTTTTCTCCTTTTAATCATAATTAGGAGAGCCACTGCATAAAATACTTATTTTTAATACTGTTGTTTGCAGAAGCATGCTCGTTTTTTCTTTGTTATGCTTAATGTGGTACATTTTACAGATGTTGAGAGAATACTTCAGAAAGTCTTGAAGGGACAATGAGAGATTGTGGTTTAACAACAAAGCGTCTGGCAGTGTCAAGGCGTATTGGTAACAGTTGTATTGTTGAAGTATAAGATCCTTGGTTAGTCTTCAGAAGGAATGTGCTCTTGGCAGGGTACAGCTGCATATGCTTCTGTGCAGTTCAGTGTCCTTTATGGTTCATTTTCCCAAAGGCTCATTGTGCTTATTGCATCATTTGTTTTTTTTGTAAGAGTGTTTTAGAAGCTTCAGAACAGTTGTAGAGTCATTACTGTTTCTAGCTGTAAATGGTTATGGCTGCCCATGGAAATTATGCTTAAGGCAAACAAAAGTAAATAAAGTCCCTCTTCCATACCTTCCCTCTTTATCTGCCTTTCCAACTATTCCATGCTAGGAAACCCAATTCTGTGGGATTACACAGGGACAAGATTCTGCACATATATCACAGCTCATTCTGACTGATGACTAGCTGGTCTCCCAAGAAGGGCTCAATGTGCTTTAGGATATAGGCAAACGACCTGCATTTAAAATTAAAGCTGGCATATTCATTTTGAAGGACAGAGTTGAAGTCAACAACTCTACAAAATTTCTGAAGCATAAACTTATTTTTCCCCTCCTTCAAATGAGGTAACAACCCAACTCTATACTCAGTCCTGGGAGGCCAATGCTTCTGTACCTAAAACTGTTAATATGAAATGGGTAACATGCAGGGTACTGAAAAGCAATTCATCACAGGAAATCGGAAATAATTTTAACTCTATTAGTAAATACTGCAAATCACTGTCCTGAGCCCAGTCAGTCAAGTGCCTGCATTATTTTTTAATATGCTTATGTTTCCATTTACAATACCAAATAGAACTTGAAAGAGAGAAGTCTTGTTATTCAAAAACAATATTTTTCATAATATACGAAAACCATCCATGGTATCTCCACTAGTACCCTGTGTGTAGTTTTCTGTGTGCAGCACAGTAAAGCTGTTATTGGTTGTGCTACTCATATTTTGTGTTGTGTTGTCACTTATTGTCAATTAAATATCTGTTGAGTACAGCAGTCCCTTAGTACCCATGGGTTCCACATCCTTGGATTCAATCAATTGTGGATCAAAAATATTTTTTAAAAAGTATGGTTGCATCTGTACTGAACATGTACAGACTTTTTCTCTTGTCAGTATTCCCTAAACAATACAGTATAAGAATGATTTACATTGTATTAGGTACTATAAGTAATCTAGAGATTATTTAAAATATACAGGAGGATGTGAATAGGTTATATGCAAATACTATGCTGTTTTATATCAGGAACTTGAGCATCTATAGATTTTGGTATCCAAGGGGGGACAGTCTTGGAACCAATCCCCTATGGATACTGAGGGATAACCATATAAGATATTGGAGCGGATATGATGGAGAGTTAGAGGGACCCCCTTTCCTCAAAGAGCTTCTAATCTGGGTACACACATGACTTTGACCTTCTCAAATCTTCCAGTGGATTCCATTGTCTGACTGATGGAGATGCATCTTCTAGCCAGAGCTCATAAGATTCTAGGTTCCCAGCCACCACCTGCCTCTACATTAGTTGTTTCAATGATTCACGCCAGTGCTATATTCCCATTTGGCAGGTAGAGAAACTGAGACCCAAAAAGGGATAAGTAAGCTTACAAAAAATTGCCAGGTAGCAGAAGGTGATTCAAGGCCAGAACTATTATCTTCTAACTCTCCTAACCTGTGATTATATCACAATTCAACCAACCAATTTTTGAGATAAGGAGTAGTCATTCAAAAATACATATTTTTGAACTTTTATAGCAGGATTATATAGCAGCGTTAGTTGGGAAACCCTGGGTTCCAAGTGAGAAGAGGTAAGTCTTCTTCCTGGCTTTGTCAATAATTAGCTGTATGATCTTAGAAAGGTCACTTTGCCTCATTTTCTTTATTTATAAAGTGATGAAAGTTGACTAATTACTTTTAGGCAACGTTTTCCAAATCTGCTTCAAATAGGCATTGCTGTAAGCTATGGGTCCATATTTGGAGATGTGCAATGTGCATTAGCATGTTAGAGGTACCATGAGGTCCCACATGAAGAAACCTGTTAGCAAAGACCTTTTAAAACTTACTTATCTCTGGAACACTTAGTCGTGCCTCACAAAGCTCATGTTCCCTAGAAAATAATTTGGGACATGATTTTTCAAATTTTCTTTTGGATCTAAAATCCGATAGACGACATTTTTGCCTATGAAATGTTCCATACCTTCAACCCCTGTGTTCTCTCTTAGTTGTGACTTTCCACACAACACACCCCTGCCCCCCGCACAGGAAATCAACACGGTGGGCAACAAATAAATGCGATTGACTGATTTATTTGGCTCTTAAGGTTAATGTATTCTAAACATTGCTTATTTAATATGTTTGGCAAAATCTCATCTAACACAGAACGGTTCTGGGATGTGAAGCATTGTGCTCTGGGAACTGGGTGTAAACCACCAACTCTCCCCAGAGCCAGCCAAAGAGATGCCAGATGACATTTCAGTACCATTTGGCTATGAGAGTTTCATTCAAATGCAAAAACAAAAAACAGATTCTGTCCCTGGTTAGCAGACTTCTGATCTAGCCCTTCTGTCTGAGACTGGTCTACAGAAAATCAAACCATTTGGTGTTAAGTGCCACTGAGCAGTCACTCTGATGTGACAGCCATTTTTCTCATCCTCCCTCTAATAGTTTACAAGATAAGTTGGCTCTGCCAGATTCTCCCAGGAGAAAACCCTCCTTTTCATCCTTAGAATGCCACTTGGTGTGTACTTTAGCAGTAAATTACCATACACTACCCCCATGGTTTGAAGGAGTTGATTCACAACGAAAGTACCAGAGTTTCCTTGGAATTAATTTGACTATGCCGCATTTCTTATTTATGTTTGCCCAAGAAAACAAAATAACTTCAATATTCAATAGAATACATACACAAAAATGGACTTTTAAAAAAGACAGCTGTTTTTAATAAAAGATCTCAAAATAGCACCATTTTTCATCTTAGGAAATCATGTGTGTCCAAGTGATCTTATATTATAATTACATTCTTTACAATTATAATTACCTTGTTACAATGTACCAAAAAGCATAAAGACACATAATACCTTGCCCAAATGTGGTGGTTCACACCCGTAATCCCAGCACTTTGGTAAGCTGAGATGGCTGGATCACTTGAGGCCAGGAATGCGAGACCAGCCCGGCCGACATGGTGAAACCCTGTCTGTACTGAAAATATGCAAAAAAAAAAAAAAAAAAATTAGCTGGCATGGTGGTGCACACCTGTAGTCCTAGCTACTCGGGAGGCTGAGGCAGAGAATCACTTGAACCTGGGAGGCAGAAGTTGCAGTGATCTGGGATTGCACCACTGCACTCTAGTCTTCCAGCCTGGGTGACAGAGTGAGACTCCATCTCAAAAAAAAAAAAAAAAAAAAAAAAAAAACAAGACGCATAACACTTTATTCAACCTGAACCTATTTTCAAAAACTATTTCTTTTATCTCTGTGTTTAAAACAAGCAACAAAGATCCTGTGTAAGCTGTGTAATGAGAGAACACTCAATACTTATAGGTTCATAACTAAAAACAAGAAAAATGTTTTTGTTTCTTCCAACTTTTCTAAGTGCAAGTAAATTGTCAAAAAAAAAGACCTCTTCTTCTGAGCATATTACATAGTGGTAATATTCTTAGTGTATTGTGGTGGTAGGTAGTTGAAAGTTGCAGTATAGAATAATGAGTAAGAGTAGAGAATGGACTTTGAGGTGGAACCAGGGTGTTAATCATAGCTCTGCCTCCTGCTAGCTATTAGCACTTTTTAAAAAATCATTGAGCCTTGGTTTCCTTAGCTGTGCATGGGAAGTATACCTTTTCCACAGGTTATTTTAAAGATTAAAAAAAGAATACAGCCTAAAAAATGGTTATCCTATTCCTGTCACAAAATAAGCAGGTAATGATATGGACAGGAGACAGGGAAATACTGGGGAGAAGAGAGTGATTACCCAGCAAAAGCACCACCCTTAAGTCTGTAAATACATGGCCCTAAATGGGAATGGGCATTTTTGTTTTCATGCCCAAAAAGTTGCCTATTGGCCCACCACTTCCCCCCATCCTGTACCCATATGAGCCCCAAACGTCCAGCTCCAGGAGGAGACAAGCAGAGGAACTGAAGAACAGAAGAGCAGCTGAGAAGAGAGGAGAGAAGAGAAGGATTGTTGAGAGGAGTTTGGCTGGGGATGGTCAGAGAGGAGATCAGTTGTTGGACAGCCAAACTCCAGGGGAAGATCATCTTCCTACTCCATCCCCTTTCCAGCTCCCTATCCATCCCACTGAGAGCCACCTCCACCACCCAGTCAAACCCCTGCGTTCACCATCCTTCAAATCTGTGTGTGATATGATTCTTCCAGGACGCTGGACAAGAGTTCAGGATACAGAAAGCTGTCACACTGGGCCTCTGCCTTTGCAAAAAGGCAGAGGGCCCACTGAGCTGGTTAACACTTAAGCCATCCACAGATGTCAAGGCTGAAAGAGTGTGTTGCAACACATGCCCACTTGGGCTCCAGGGAGTCATAGGACTCTACCCCGGATGCTGCTGTGGGGCTGGAGCTCAGCGCCCTGGCTCTTGCACCTGTCCATCTGCATGCTCCCCGTCACATAAAGGGTTTGGGCAGTGGCAGCAACCAAACAGATGAGCCACACCCCTGTCACACATCCTGCAAGGGGGTCAGGGAACTCTCTCATTTTAGTAAGAAATAGTTATTGTTTTACAGAGACTTTATTAGTTCATTTGGCAAGAGGGCCGGAGGTAGGGTTGGCCCAGGAATACCATTCCCTGTCATCCTCTTGGCCCCAACCCTCTATTTTTGGCTTCTTCTGAGGGAAATCTAGGCCCCTCCTTCATACACAATGATAACCTTCTGAACCATTTGCCAGAGGCTTCTAGAGGACTTATTTGACATATCATTGATCCATTGTCACTGGCCAAGTTGAGTCACATAGTCTTTTCTGAATATGTGACTGGCAAAGAGGATAAAAAAAACCATCAGGCCAATCAGGCCACATCTGCAACTGGAGACACTGTTCTAAGCTATATGAGCTGTGTTGGAAAGTGTGGATCATGTTCACAAAAATCAGTATTGTGCCTTGTAAAACATGACATTAGTAATGATTCTAACAGAATAAAACATGCACAATAAAGAAGTCAGTATTGTGCTAGAAAGGAGGAAGTATAGTAGGGTACCGCTAGACACCATCAATGTCCACCGTACTAGTGCTCCTCCAACTTCAGCATTCATACAGATCATCTGGGGATATGGTTAAAATGCAAATTCTGATTCAAAAGTTCCAGGCTGAGGCATGAGATTATACATTTCTAACAAGTACACTACCCAAGGGACGCTGTCTGCTGTCCTTATTTGAGTAGCAAGATATAACCACCAACAAATAGCACCCCAGCAAAATACAGGCTGGGATCAACAGCTTGTAACTACAAGAAAGTTGGCTAATATTGGTGGCTAAAGAACAAGGAGAATGTAACTGACCAATGCAGAAATCAAACACATTGCACATTGACATCTAAGTAACCTCTAAGTAGGTTCCATTTTAGCCACCTGACCAAGTCAGCCACTTCCATTTCTAAATAAATTAGGTAAGATAGTGTCTACCACCTCATGATCAATACCATGAATTCTGGATAACTCAATGAATATTCAGTCCAACCTAATGCCTGTATCAGGCATTGTGCTAGACCTTGAAATTAAAATGATGATCTAAACCAGGAGTTCAGCAAACTGTTTTTTAAGAGGGTCAAATAATACATATTTTAATCTTTGCAAGCCAAGAGAGAAAATCGATATTATGTGAGGACTTAAATATACCTATATAAAGTGTTGCTATTTTAAGCCATTCTTACTTGTAGATCATACAAAACCATATGGCTTGGCCCACAGGCCTTACTTTGCCAACCTCCAGTGCATGTAGCTATGGTCTCTATCCTCATGGAGCTTACAATTTATCCAAAGTCTGACATGATGGGTTGGTATTTTTTTTCAAACCTTTCCTCCCAATCCCCCTTGTCATTTGAATGAAACTGAGCCTACTGGTAAAAGTGCTTGTCCAAGTTCACCTACCTATGGACCCAAATCCCTCAACCATTGATCAGGAGCTATGTGCCAAACAACAGCTATCAAAACATTCTTCAGGCATTTAATTTAAGGTCATAACATGAAAACATACAAGTGCCAGATCAAAGATTCTTAAGAGCTCAGCATAGAGGGAGGAAACATTAACCATGAAATTGTCCCTTCAAATACTTATCTTTAAATGATCATCACAGACCCATGGAAAAAGAGCTAAACAGCGCCATGCATATATAACCAAGTCACCACACCTACACATAAATGAGCTTCTGCATATACAAAGCAAACACCAACTTAGCCACAGATGTTTCCCAAGAGACTATGCAACTACATGCTCTTAAGCCATATTCCACAGCTTGGGAACCACAATATAAACTTCTCTCAGACTCTCAATTCCAGCTGGAAACAAAGCTGCTCCTTGTCAGATAGAGGGAATGGAAGTGAAAGGCACTGTGCTAGCACTTCTCAAGGGCCCATTTAACAGACGTGCTCACTGAGTCACAAAGTGGGAGTTTGCTTCAAGAGCAGGGCTTAGCCATGTACTTTCCAGTAATTCTGACTTTTCCTGCAGAGAACAAGATTAAGCCATGCACTACCTAACTCTGACCACCCCATTGTGTTTGCTTTTGCAGGTTTATCCCATAAAGTTCTTTTTTTTTTTTTTTTTTTTTTTTGGTACTTGTTGGCCTTTTGTGTTTAAAATGTCGTTTGAAGTCTGAAAAAGAATCATTTTCCTATCATTCATAATGTCAAAAGATGGATGGCTTGGCAGGGCTGGTGCCACAAGTCAGATAGATTTAGAGGATGGCATCCCCTTGTTGAAGTAATTCATAATCACTAAATAAAAACTTTTTAAATATTTTTCTGTCCTAAAGTATATGAACCAGTCTTGTTCATTTTAAGCTGACTCATTGAAGTTATATCCCAAAGATCTTTCATGCTTAAAGAGAAGGGGAAAAAAAAATAGATCCCAGAATCTCAAACCCATTATCTGCTTGGCCTTTTAAAAGTCTCTTTTTTTTTATATTTAATAGCCTTTAGGATCTATGAGTTCATAATTGTATGTAATTATCTCAGTGAGCCAGCTAGCATTTGTCTATTTATTATTTGTTCTATGCAAACTCCTAACAAAGGCTGTAGAAAGCAAAATAAATAGATGATATGTCTTAGTTAGCTTTTAATCATTAGAGAAATTTAAACAAAAATCCAAATGATCTAAACATATAAAATCCCCAACCCCCTCCACAGTGTACCCATAATTACCCCATCATGAAAGTTCTATTTTCTAAATTTTCTATAACCCTTAACAATTTAGATTAAATAATGGGCCATTTGTAATTTTTTCTAATTGAGTTTCACATGAAGCCTTGATGCATTTTCTAGAATGTGCATTTTCTGAGGGTAGAAAATTTAGATTTCTGAAACTCTTGCATTTGCTTGTATTATGCTAAGCAAATGGTGGGCATGTTCATTTGCCTTTTCTAAAGATACGTATCAAGATGGTGGAGTTGTATTTACTGGCTTTGGAATCAAATCCCTGACTTTCAAAGACACTACCTGTCACCTTCGACTCAGTTTTCTCATGTTTACAGTGGGATAATAATCACACCTATCCTTGTTGTAAGGATCATGCATATGAATGCGTGTGATATGTGTCATGCTTGTCATATGCCATACACAAAGTAATGCCCAGTACATGGCTGGCTGCTGCTGTTTTCATTCCTGCTGCTGTTCCTCCCACCACCAAGGAAAAAACAAACAAACAAACAAAAAACCCTCCTAAAAGCTGAGTAACAATCTGAGGGTAAGACAACTTGAGACAAACAACACAGTAAAACCTGACATTAATCCTTGAAGCAAGCCTAAAACCAGACAGTTTTTCCTCATTTTCAGAACACCTAAAAGGGAATAGTCCCGTGTGGTCTTGAGAATAAAAATTAAGGAAAATTGTCCATTTTTTCAAAGGAATTCAGCATATGATTTCTAAAAACGGTGTGTTCTCTGGGTACAAAGTCTGATTTACAGACTACTTTCCAGGGATGGGGTCTAGCTTGGCCAACACCCATGCTGGTCCCTGAATTGCCTTTCTCTATCCCTTTCTCGTCCCTGGGAGGGCTGCCATGCCTATGCCCCAATTTATGAGGGTAGAAATAGGAATACAAGGGCAAGTCACTGACTTGTGATAGGTCCAGGCTTCTAGTTGGTAGTGGGGTACTTTCCAGTGCTTCTTTTGTACTTGCCCCTTGGGCTGCCAAAGTAGTTTTGGACATTTTTCTGCTGTAGTCTGTAAGGTTTGGTCAGCCAAGAAGGACCAACCTATTGGTGGCTCAATAAAGTGCTTCTCACCAGTTTGTGCAGGCCGTAAACATTGCCTCTGAGTGCACTAAGATTCTGATGGTTGCAAGAGACAGAAAACTGAATGCAAAACAAGCTTCAGCAAAAAAGGTGAATTATTGGCTCATGTAAATGAAAAGTCCAGGGTTCAGGAGGTTTCCAGGACTTAAGTAATTTCACCATGTCTTGCTTTTCTTCTCTCCCCTGTGCCTTCCACTGAGTCTGTTTCATTCTGAGGTACACCATGGTGCCCCTGGAAGCTGCAGGCTTAGACCTGAGTCAATTCCCCTCCCTAAGCCAATCACCAAGGCTAGCAGAAGGCAATTTTCTGGTGTGGTAAGGCCTAGGCCAGGTGTCTACACTAGTGAGTCACTTGCAGTGTGGTTAATTCTGTTGAAGTACTTAAATTAAGAATACAGAAAGAGTTATCCCCCAGAAGAAAAAATGGTGAGGTTAATTCTAAACACCGAGTAACGAAGAAGTATGGTAAGGAAAACTATTTGCTTGCAGGCCATGAAGGTCTAGAGAATGTAGAAATATCTATAAGTTTTTCATGTCATCCTGCTCATTTTCTGTTTTCTTCACACTTATTTCCTAGAATTTCTACCAGTGGATAGAGGTATCCACAGACTAAAATTAGTTTTGTGGGTGAGCCTAACTTTGGGGAATGGGAGGGAGTATATTAGCGGTCAGTGTGGAGTAGAATTCTTACCTCAATGCTCTTGAAGTTGTTCTCTGTAACTTGAGAAGAAAATTCCAAGAAAGTTTTTTTTTTTTTTTTTTTTTTTTTCCAGAGAGAGGGAGACTGGAGTCTAAACTTGTCACACCCTGTACTATCTGATGAAAATACAGAGGCAATGACTCTCAAATTTTCCGTAATTTAACGTCCTGTCCAAAACCACACAAACAAAATGCCACGGAACCACTACCCAGAGAACAGGTGCAGAATTGTTTGCTCAGTTACAAAGGATGATGGCTTTGACCCATGCCCCTGGCAACCAATGACACATGTTTGCAAGTGTCACCTTCTCTGCAAAGTGTTTTCTCATCCTATCAAATCGTTTTCTTTTTTTGTTTTCATAGCTGCAGCAGTTATGTTAATACAGTTGGCATTTATTGGGTTCGTATTTGGCAGTCTTTATGCCAAAAGCTTTACAACTATTACATCATTTAAGTCCTACAACAATTCTGTGAAATAGGTATTATCTCCATTTTACAAAATAGAAATCTGAGGCACAGAAAAGTTAAAAGTAACTTGCCCAAAGTCACAGAACATTACGTGATAGAATTTGGTTTCCAAGCCATGTAAGTGCATAACCAAAAAGCTATCTGCCAATGCTTGTCTCCATTGTAACACATAACAATAGCTAACAGTGATTAAACACTTACCTTGTACCAAGTACCGTGCTAACAACATAACTTTAGAGGTATTATCTCTTCAGTATTCATGGTCACTCTGTGATATACACTCTAGCAGCATCCTCACTTTTCAAACGAGGAAACTGAGGCTTCTAGAAGCAGTATAACTCATTCAGAGTCACACAGTTTGAGTTTAAAATCTGGCACTCAAGTTCATTTTCTTAACTAAAAGCCAATACTGCCTATTCTCTTTAAATTTCATCTCAGTGTTTATAGTTACTTGTTTAGATGCCAATTTTCCCCACTAGATTGTGAGATCCTTGAAGGTAGGAACTAGACCTTAATCACTGATCATAACAGGTGCTTCATAAATGTCTTATTCATTTATTTCCCCAGTGTCAAATATAGTTTTTAACACATATAAGGTGTTCTCAATATGGAACAAGTAAATGAATGAAAGGATATGAATGATGGCTACTAAGGTTAAAAAAAAATAACCTATCTCCATAGACTGGAAATCATGTAATTAATCATTTAGTAGGTTGAACCCATGACCTGAGCTTTGCAAAAGTCACTTCAATCCAGGTAACTTACTCTCAAAATGACTTGGTTTTGGCCAGTCTTCCACAAACATTACAAGACTTCAATCACTTTTCTGTCGCTGTAATAGCTCCTATTAAAAAAAAATAGAAACTCAGGTATTGTGTAAAATCATCTAATACAGCAAGACTCAATCCTCAACACTGTTCTTTCTGGTGTGTTCTTTGCTGGGTTTCATCTTCCCTGACCTTTAACATTTCTCTCCACAGTAATTTCACAGATGCCACCAAAAATGACATTAACACAACTAATTCAGCCTTCTGAGCATCAGGCTTTAAGCTCCATAGGGCCATGTACTATGCATTCTAACTATATGTGGAATAAAACCAAATAAATATAGTTTTTTTCCAGTGAGAGAGTTTTTTCCATAATAAAATAATACACCCTGAAGCAGACAATTAAAGAGTTTATGGTTTCTAGCCAGTTGGAAGATGAAGAATGCAAATACGGGAGGTATGTTTGGGAAGAACCTGTTTGGGAGCCTGAGGTGAGCCTAACATGGAATCAAGCCCCTACTTGCAAAACTCAATGGAAACAAGTTCCTGTTCAAACAATTGTGGTTTCTTCGAGCTCAGGAGACAGCCGTCTGGAAAAATGACTCAATAGAGAGGTCAAATGTACTGTAGATATTGCCTTGAGAGCATTTATTCACATGTGGGAGTAAATTACTCAACCTTTTATAAGAGCAATAGATATTTACATTAAATCAAATGAACAACTATGTAAGCAACCATCCATATTCCACCACTACCAATCCATGTAACAGTGAGCAGACTTGCTCAGTTTCTGCTTCTCGGCTGACCTCCACCTCTCACGTTCATTCTTTGAGTATCCTGGGACACACATGGTATTGTTTTAAAAGGTGGCATCCTCTGGCAGACATGCTTGGTTGCCCAGCTCTTAGCCTTAGGTATTCTTGTTCTTGAAATCATATCCAGTGTCTTTTTAGAAAACAAAGCTAACATAAGAGACAACTTTCCATAAGCCAAATGCAACATCCAAAAACCCACCAAGAATGCATGATCTAATACAATGATTGGTAAACCTTTTCTTTTCTTTCTTTTTTTTTTTTTTTATGAGACAGAGTTTCACTCTTGTTGCCCAGGCTGGAGTGCAATGGCGCGATCTTGGCTCACTGCAACCTCCGCCTCCCGAGTTCAAGCGATTCTCCTGTGTCAGCCTCCCAAGTAGTTGGGATTACAGGCACACACCATCACGCCCCGCTAATTTTTGTATTTTTGGTAGAGATGGGGTTTCACCATGTTGGCCAGGCTCATCTTGAACTCCTGACCTCAGGTGATCCACCCACCTTGGCCTCCCAAAATGCTGGGATTACAGGCGTGAGCCACCACACCTGGTCGGTAAACCTTTTCTATAAAGGACCAGATAGCAAATAGGTTCAGCTTTGTGGGCCATATTGTTTCTGTTGCAACCACACAACTCTGCCATTGTAGTGCAAAAGCAGCCATAGACAATACCTAAATGAATGAGCATGGATGTGTTCCAGTAAAACTTTATTTGTAAAAATAGGCAGACGGCCAGACTGAGTTGGCAGGCTGTGGATTGCCAGCACTGGTCTAGAGTTCCCAAAGGATGCATCCCTCTACTATGAAAAATCCTCTTATGACTTGAGCCCTGTCTAACTTTCTGACTTTATCTCATTCTACTCTTAATGTCACCTACTCTGGCCACCTTTTTGTTTACTTCTAAGCTTTCCCCAACCCTCTCCACTTGAGGACATTTGCATTTCAGCTTCTCTTTTCCCAGAATGCTTTCCCCTGGCCCTTGTTGATTATGAATGAATGAGGTCTTGTGGCCTATTGTTGGCTTAAGGAAATGTTTTAAAGAGTTTTCAAATGTGTCCTTAATACAAAAACAGTTCTTTTCTAATTTTACAGTATACTGCTCTCTACAAGATGGCTCATTCATGACTTTCTTCAGAGATAACCTTTTCCTATCAATAGCAAAATATGTTTTCCCTAAACATGTAACTAGATGACTAATAGAAATGCTAGTAATCATTGGCCACTTGCCACTCTGAATGCAGCAAGAAGTTAAAAAAAGAAGGGGGAATGTGTCTTCTGATTAGCTTTACTTACCAAATAATTCCCAACCCCACATCCTACCCCCCCAAAAAAAAACCCTAAAAAAGGCCTGTTTGTCTGTTTGTCAAGTTATGTGCTCATTAGGGACTTCCCTTCCATAAAGAATCAAAGCAGGTAGCTCTGGCCCAGATACAGGTCAAGGCCTGAGCCCACACTGCTCAAAGTTCGAATTGTGTTTTGGGAGCCAGGAAATGTCTGCTTTATTGACTAATACAAATAAAGAAGAGGGGATTCTAAGCTTGCGTGAAGGATTCTTTTGCTTTATAAAATATCATATGTGGTGGTTTTTCAACTAGGAGTCTGACCATAGAAAGAACTACTTTACTCTGCTTGTTCGTAAACCACTTTAGAAAACCCATAATACAGCTTACAGATACAATTCAACACAATTGGAGTAGAGAGAAGAGGCAGCAGGGGTGGGAGTATATTTGTTTGGGGCTATTACTAGATTTTCCAAAGTTTGGGATCATTTTCTCCACACTCCGAAGTATACGAGTCTTCCTCGCTCATTACAATTGCATGCCCGGCTCTGGGTCACTTGCCTGGCCTATTTCAGAGCAGGAAATCTGGTTAAAGTACAATATCTGGCACTTGACTAAATTTTATAAGAACAAAAAATAGTCCTCTCAAAACCTTTGACTCTTCCATGAAATTTCTCCCAAATACTCATTGTAAAAGCCCCCAGTAGATAGAGTGGAAACAAAAATTTTTCTTAAAAGGGAAGAATCACGCAGAAGGAAATGACAATCTCAAATCCCTCACCAATGCTTTTCTTTTAATTGATCTAAAAATTATTCTGTCACCTGAAGGTCATTCTCAAGTGTTTTTAAAGTCTATGCTCTCAGCCTTCTGGTGGGAGCAGTGAATCTTTCTTGCTCAGAAAGCAGACATCTAGTCAACGACCTATGTGTGCACTTTGTTCATTTCAGCTGGCCACAGCTAAGTCTTTTCTGTTCACGTGACAGGGGTCGTGAGCCACAATGGAAAACACTGCCTATTTTGGTCCAGCCCTACCTTCAGCAGAGGGAGCAAACAAAAGTGCCTACAAGGTAACATTAAGTGAGTGCAGGGCCCAGGTGGGAGTTGCATTCTATTACGGGCAGCCACAGCTAGATTCTGCCAAGTATGACCACATTAGACTGTAGGCCCAACATTGCCAGATCTTCCAGTTGAAAAAAAAAAAAATCAGAAACCCAGATTACCCTTCAAACTTTAAAATGTTGGAGCAATTTTAAAAAGGAGGAGGAGGAGGGAGAGGGGGAAGGGAAGGAAGGGGAAGTCAACAAAGCCAAATGGATCCACAGGCCAGATTGAGCCAATGGGTTGCACATCTGAGGCCACTGTACGACAGTCACAGAAGTCCACACAGTGAAGCCAGTGAGCTCAGATGTCCTCAGAGAACATCCTCAACAACTTCCAGGCTTGGAGCTGGGTTCTCAGCATGTCCAAAGCTGCGGAGGCCTAGGCTTCTAAGTTGCTGCTCTCTCCTCGACCATTACTAAGGAAGTTCTCTGGTTTGCTCATTTTTCAACCTTTGTGGTACACAGAGTGAGAGAGGAGTAAATGAAAGTAGGGCTAGCTATCTGAGTTGTCAGCCTGTTTTCTATTATGGTTAACACCCTGTGGGGGTGGGCAGGATAAAAACCTGATTTTTATCAGTGGCGAATTCTTTTCACCTCTATATTGAAATGGTAAGGCTTCCTTGTCTGAATTTAGACTTCAGCTCAAATCTCTTGCTTCTTTTTCTTTTTTTTTTTTGCTTAGACCCTAGCCAAACGTGAGGTTCAAACTGATGTATGTTTTGTTTTTCCATTGTTATTCCCTGGAGCACTCCCAGAACCAGAGGCAAAATATAAAATAAAAATGAAGACACAAGAATATCTATTGTTTGCATACCACACGCTTTTAGTTAGTTAGAAAAATGTGTTTATTTCATTACATTTCCTTTGAAGAGCTATGATTTAAGTTAAAGACAAATGAGTTTTTTAAACTGAGAACTTATGTTTAAAATGTTTTGGCACTTGTCATGAAACTAGAGTGTGACCAAGTTCTTTGTTGCTAAGCCTCTTCTTCCAATTGCTTTCCTCTAGCAGCGCCCTGTCTCTGTCTCCTCTCTTTGTTGGGAATGGAATTCCCTAAAGCAAGGACCCTCAAGAAAGCAGCATTTTCCATGGGAGGTCTCACTGTAGGGGCAGCAGTCTCTGGAGGCATGAATAAGACCTGGATGCAGCCCAGAGTCCTTTGTGCCCATTTGACCTCACTGCCCTTTCCCCAACCACTAGAGGTCCATTTGTCATGTTTTCTGGGTTTTTTTGTTGGTTTGTTTGTTTTTTGTTTTCTGAGATGGAGTCTTTCTCTGTTGCCCAGCCTGGAGTGCAGTGGTGTGATCTCGGCTCACTGCAACCTCTGCTTCCCAGGTTCAAGCAATTCTCCCACCTCAGCCTCCTGAGTAGCTGGGATTACAGGTGTGCACCACCACACCTAGCTAATTTTTGTATTTTTAGTAGAGACAGGGTTTCACCATGTTGGCCAGGCTGGTCTCGAACTCCTGACTTCAGGTGATCCCGCCTGCCTCGGCCTCCCAAAGTGCTAGGTTTACAGGTGTGAGCCACCACACCCAGCCTGTCATGCTTTCTATTTTGGGACTGATGCACCCTCTCCAGGGCACAATTATTTAGCACTGCTTAAATGTTGCTCACAGTGATGCAATGTTGGTTTTGCTATGGGTTTTGCATCCCCTTCTAGACATGTCTTGAGTTTTTAGGTATTTTTTTCATTATTAAAAATATGGCAAACTATACAGTGGCAAGTGGATTTCCAGATTTTAATCTGCATCCAGAGGTAGCCACTGTGATATTTTGGCTTATTTCCTTGAGATAAGTAAACATGGACTTTTTTTCTTGCTTCTATGACAGCATCTGTTGTAAAACACACCATTGATTTAATTTGTGTTCTTCAAACTTAATGAGGCTGGTTCCTTCTTGTCATTTTATATTAACTTAAATGTCACCACCTCACATAAACCTCCCTGATCACCTTTTCCAAAGTAATCATCATCTCTGCCCCCATCTGTTGAACTTGTCACATCCCCCGGTCTGTTTTATTCTGAGGAATTAATACTATCTGAGATTGTTTTGTGTCTCTACTTGTTTATGTTTAGATATTAAACTATCCCCACTAGAACATAATCTCGGAAGCAAGAAGCTGTCTGTCTTGTTCATTGCTGTGTCTTCAAAGCCCTTCAGAACAGCAGTGCCTCTGTTTTCTTCTGCAAGCCTGCTCAAAGGATAATACATTTTGAAAGGCTATCAACTTGCAAGGGTGAGAAGAAGGGGAAAGAAGAAAAGTGTGATGGAGATTGAGAGTTCGTGCTAGAAAACGTAAATTTAGTGCTGATATATTCCTGTTTGGAATCTTTCTTTCCAGCCCTACAGGGTCTTGGTAAATCTGTCTCCCCACGGTCTACACCCTACCTCTGATTTAGTAACCTTTTATTTGGATGGTGCGGATCCTGACTTTGGTCCAAGGATCATGAGCTCAAATCTGTTTTCCTGCCAGTAAAGAGATAATAAAAGCTTCAGTTCCTTCCTTTAACCCCATCTATTCAGAGATAACAGCTTTAACATTTCAACAAACTTCTAATCTTGTTTCCATGCTTTTTTTTTTTTTTACATAATTAAGATTGCACTAATCTAAATAGACACTGAAGTTGCTGACAAGCAAATAAAATAGACTTCATGCTGTAGTTGCCTGGCAATTGCCTGTTTGACCTACCAAAGAGCACACTTAATAGAAAAGTCAATAATGTTAAAAGAAATACAGAGGCCAAATGAAAAACTGGTAGAGAAAAGTTTCTATTCATTTATAGTTTTGATATTTTATATCCTTTGTGTCTTATTACAAATGACGCTCATGTGATTAGAAACAGGTTATTTCCCAGTAGCTCATCTCCTCCTGTTATACATTTTTCATCTGAATGTATTACTTCTCGGCTTGCAACATACAAGTTAGCAACTGTAGAAATTATTATAATGTCATCGAAGACTGTAGCTTTAGAGGGGAAATAACCAGCAGGCATAAAACCTTCAGCCATGAAGTTGTGGTGCTCCTGTAAGTCTCATTAAGAAGAAAAGGAGGGGGGCAGGGCAAGGGTAGACTATATAAACTGAACCCATAATTCGAACTGGCTTAAGCCTTCTTTTATTGAACACCTTTGAAACTGCAGACTGGACACCTGTAGGGAAACAGAATTAGGAGGCTTAAACTATCATGCAGTTTTGAAATAAATTAGGGATAGTTCAGGGAAATGGGTCCAAAACCAGATGAATTTCTGACAACCAAATCCTATCAAATTAAAATAACATTTCTTTTATAGCTTTGAGTCTGGTAATTAAGGATGAAATAAGTCACCTTTAAGTGGTTATGATATTGCTCAGTGAAGAGAAAAATGTTAACTGATATATTTTAAGAGAATGGCTTGGGTTTGAAGCAATTCTCAAGCATTCTCAATTTGCTGTCAATAATGGGGCATCCTGAAGTGTCCCAGCTTTCCACATTCATAATGAGTGGTGAGGTGTCTTCTGTTTCCAGGAGTGATAGAATAAGACCCTATGAGATGACTTTCCCATGGAGAACAAATTTAATCCTAGACATAATACAAAAAGTTGTCAATAATGGAGAGTAGGCCGAGAAAGCAGGCTTGAGTAGAGAGTAGACATGGGAAAGGGTGGAAGGGGAGCTATATATGTTAGGTTACCATCTTCACAGCTTACAGCTTGAGGGTAAGTGCAGGTGGTACAGTGTACTCAACGCAGCAGGCGTGCTTGTGAAACAAAACAGGCTTTTCAAGACATACTGAAAAGTGTGATGAAATCACCAGAAAGAAAGATCTAGAGAGAGTATCCCCAAATTCTGTCTACCTATATCTCTGACAAACTATGCATGCAGGGTACAGACTCAAAGCAGCTAACTTTGAGTCTTTAAATATAAAGACAAATATGGGCTGAAAGACAAAGGAGCTCAACTGAGATTGTAGCTGCCACTCAAGAAACAGTTTGGAGCTTAAGTTCCTACAATAATTAGCAGCTGAAATGAAAGAAACAATACTTATCAAAGGAAGGCAAAAACATCCAGAATTTCCACTACTTAATATTCACTCCATATAACTTAATGTCTAGAATATAATCCAAAATTTCCCAACATACAAAGAACCAAGAAATTGGGGTATGTTCTCAAGAGATAATAAAATCCACTGGGTCTGACCCCAGAATGAACCAGATTTTGAAACGAAAATATTTTAACGTGGCAATTATGCTACCCTAAATAATGTATATGATGAGTGAAAAGACATGAAATCTCCTCGGAGAAACAGAAACAAGAATCAAGTGAAAAGTCTAGAACTGAAAAACACAATATTTGAAAGAAGAAATTCACCAGAGGGACTTAAGAGTTGAATGGAGATGTGAAAGAAAAGAGCAAGTCAAATTGAAGATAAATCAATAGAAATTATCCAACATGAATAACAGCGACAGAGAGAGAAAAAAAAGAATGACATAAAAAATGAAGCCTCAGAGATCCATTAGGTAATTTCAAATATGCCATATGCATGCAAATAAAATCCTAAAAGAGAGGGGAGAGAATGGAGCAGAGAAAGTACTTGAAGAATTAATGACCAATAAATAACAAATTTGATGAAAGACTAAAATGTACAGATACATTATGATAAATGAAAACCAAGCAGAATAAACATAAAGAAGCCCTCACCACAGATCATCATAGTCACATTGTTGAAATCCAAAGATAAAAAGCAAATCTTGAAAGCAGGAAGAGAAAAATGACACATCCTATACAAGGAAACAGTGATCTGATTAATGGTCAGTTTCTAAGCAGAAACTATGAAGGCTGAAAGAGAATGGAATAATAGTTCCAAAGTACTGAGAGATAATAAAAAATTGTCAAACCAGAATTTATTACCCAGCAAATATATCCCACGAAAGGAAGACTAAATAATGACATTTTTGCATAGAACAAAAAGTGAGTTTTCACCAGCAGACCTGAACTACAAGATATGCTGAAGGAAGTTCTCCCAGGTGAAAGGAAATGATACCAGATGGAAACTTGGATCCTCAGAAAAGATTAAAGAGCACTAGAAGTAGTAAATATCTGGAAAAATGCAAAAGACTACTTTTAAATTATTGTCTTTCTCTTAATTTATTTACAAACCATGTAAATGTTTAAAGTGAAAATTATAACGTCTTAGGTTTATAAGGTATTCAGATGTGATACAAATAACCGCTGTAGCATAAAGAAGGGGGCCAGGCGCGGTAGCTCACGCCTGTAATCCCAGCACTTTGGGAGGCCGAGGAGGGTGGATCACGAGGTCAGGAGATCGAGACCATCCTGGCTAACACAGTGAAACTCCGTCTCTACTAAAAATACAAAATATTAGCCGGGCGAGGTGGCGGGCGCCTGTAGTCCCAGCTACGCGGGAGGCTGAGGCAGGAGAATGGCGTGAACCCCGGGGGGCGGAGCCTGCAGCAGTGAGCCGAGATCGTGCCTCTGCACTCCATCCTGGGTGAAAGAGTGAGACTCCTTCTCAAAAAAAAAAAAAGAAGGAAGAGTGGATATGGACCTATGTGGGTACAAGTCTCCTATGAGTTACATGAAGTGGTAAAATATTAACTGGATATAGACAGTAGAGAGTTAAGGATGTATATTGTAATCCCTGGGCTGCCACACACAAAAATAGTAACGCAAAGAAAAGCAGCTTCAAAGCCAATAAAGAAAATATATTTCTAAAAATTATTTAAGAATTCAAAAGTATAGGAAGGAAAGAAAAAGGAATAGAAAACAAGAGACAAGTAGAAAATAAAATCATAGATTCAGCCAACCATAACAAGAATTACATTAAACATTAAAGGACTGAACAATTAAAAGGCAGAGATTTTCAAAATGGATAAATGCAACATGACAACATGCTGCCTGTAAGAGATATGCTTTAAATATAAAGACAGACATGGGCTGAAAGTAAATGGATGAAAGAAGATGTTGTACTCAAACCATACACATAAGAAAGTTGGAGTGGCTGTGGTATTATTATAATGTATAAATTTTAACTCAAGGAATGACTAGAGGACATTACTCAAGAATGACATAGATTTCTCATGTTTTCCTAAGGTTAGGAAATGTTTTCCTATCTTGGATTTTTCCGCCCCTATTCTATTGTCTTTAACATTTTACCTTTTTTTAGCATTGTGTGGTATACTGTGCCCTTTCACAGACCTTATAATAGAGGTAAAGCAGGAATTACACCCATTTTAGAAATGGGAAAACTATGCAGAGACCAATGAATTAATTATTCCCAGAGAAACATTAGGTCAAACAATCTCATTTAAAACCCAGTCTGTGGATATACACTGCCTTCCACTTTATTATGCTACATCTTTCCTCTTCTGCAATGAAATTTTCCTAGTGATAACTGTATTTCTCAGGAAGGCCTAGTTACCGGGAGAAAATTGATTGTAGGTAGAATGACATTAGACACAGAGTTTATACCTACAAGCCATATGCTTAGGTGGAAGAAAGTTAGAGACCCCTAATCTCATCAATTATGCTGAATTTTTTATTCTCTCGAGAAAATTCACGATCTTTAATTAAGGAAAAGAGGAAATAATCTGTAAGCAGGGCCTCTCTCAGGAAGGAGGTAAAGCTATCAAGGACCTATCCCAGGAAAGCTGCTTTGGCCCACACATTCAATACCATCTAATACCCATCTGTTTGGGGTGGCCTTTGAGGCATTTTAAAAGAATTTTACTGTAAATTATCTTGTATTTATGCAAAGAATAAATTTATTTCCTCTATTTCATTCTTTGTTACTTCAAGCTGGAATACACAGAAGAATTGGGGGATATTCTATGCAGCAATTTGGCTTAACATGCTGAGCACTCAAATATTAAAAGAGAAATGGATAACAGTAGATATCATATCTGAGCTGGCCACTCACTCTGTTTACATGACTCAATGTTATTTGATTAGGCAGATGGAGGAAGATGGTTGCAGAGGGGATGAGTTTATTGTAATTTTCAACAAATTAAAGTTTGAATGTTTTCATATTTTTCTACAACTCTTAAGATATTTAGGTAATCAAAATAGAATTATCTAACACTGATCAAGAGAGGAAAACACGCGAGCTTAAAGTTTTTCATTCACAATCTACAGAGGAAGATTTAGGTAGTCTAGTGGAGCATTTGACTAGATCATTTTTAAGGTCACTTTTGATTCTCAGGTCCTAGGATTTATCTAAGAGTTCCCAAGGAAAGGGGGATGATGGTGGTTCACACATTTTGTCTGGTCCCTTTTATATGCTGGGTGTTCTACCCATGGCTTTATGTTTATGACTTAATTTAACCCTCAAATCAGCTTAGTGATGTGGATGGTATTATGACCATTTTAAGGAGGAGGAAATTGAGCCTTCCCAAGATAAGACAGTAAGTGGTGGAGCCAAGCTATGAACCCAGATCTACCGAACTCCAAAGCCCATCCTCCTCCTATTCCTCTAAGTCAATTCGTTCCTCTTCTTTTTTAGAATATATAGTCCTTATTGGCCACCTGATATTTGTGATTTAGAGAACCCCAGCATTGCATGTTAACTACCTTAATGGTGTTGTAAGAAAAGTTCAGGGGCATTTCAGAATTTTCATCAAAAGAAACATCATTTGACGCCCTGGGTGTCAAAGTTGTGGGTGCCAAGTTTGTGAAGTATGCCCTTCTTCATGCAGATTGCCTTCCAAGAGAGGGCAGTCTATGCTTCCAGATAGTCAGGGCCCTGAGTTGTTTAATCCTCGCAATATCCAGCACAGTGATAGAATCAATAAATATTGGAATGAAAATAAGCTAGGCGTAGAAAGGATTGTTTGATCAGCCGCTGACTAAATTAAAGTTCTGTTGAATAGAGCACCTTTTCCAGACTTTCCATAACACAACTTAAGTTGAAAATCTTGGCCCCACTGTTCTCATCTAGCACAGAGGAAATCACTTCTATTTGTGCAAATGGAAAATGTTTCTGTCTGAATAGTAGACAGATGTTGCTTTAGGCCAATGGTTCTCATCTGCGTAAAACCCAAAGTCCTCTTTGTATATATAAAAGGTAATAACAGTTTCTTTACAATCCTACACAGAAATTTATAGATTATATAACCAATACAAAATTTTTAAAATAAGTACTCTATATATTATATGAAAGAGAGATAAAAGTAATTTGTAATAAAATAACACATTTCATCAGTAAAATCCTCAGGCATGACAACACTAGAAGACATTTTTTAAACGATGCAGTTTAGGCTGGGCATGGTGGCTCATGCCTGTAATCCCAACACTTTGGGAGGCCAAGGCGGGTGGATCACGAGGTCAGGAGTTCAAAACCAGCTTGGCCAAGATGGTGAAACCCTGTCTCTACTAAAAATACAAAAATTAGCCAGGTGTGGTGGCACACACCTGTAATCCCAACTACTTGGGAGAATGAGGCAGGAGAATCGCTTGAACCTGGGAGGTGGAGGTTGCAGTGAGCCGAGATCACGCCACTGCACTCCAGCCTGGGTGACAGAGCAAGACTCCATCTCAAAAAAAAAGATACAGTTTATTACCACGGATATTGCTATTACTAATACTTATAGTATTACCATGAATGCACAGCCCAATGCAGATGGATGCAGGTGTGTTACACTGGACACTTGAAAACCACTTATTGCATTGCTGTCCATGATGTAATTTTTTTCCCCCAAATGATGAAAACCTCTTGGTAAAGTTCCAGACAAATCAAATACAATCTCCTTTGACTTATAAAGTAGTTGCATTCCTGAAAAATTTAGACTATATTAAAACTGTATACAATATTTTTTATTATGTCTGAAAGAGTTAAGTTTGATACTCTAGGATGCCTGCTGGGACAGTTCTTTGTT
Source organism: Symphalangus syndactylus (assembly GCF_028878055.3). NCBI lineage: Eukaryota > Metazoa > Chordata > Mammalia > Primates > Hylobatidae > Symphalangus > Symphalangus syndactylus. Next base: position 43,222,991 of record NC_072429.2, read on the forward strand.
GTATAAAACTATCCTATCTAGCCTGCCTGAGGCCCACTCACTAAATGCCACTCACATCACTTCAATCATTCAGACTAGCAAAAAAATTTTTTTTTTTTTTGAGACGGAGTCTTGCTCTGTTGCCCAGGCTGGAGTGCAGCGGCGTGATCTGGCTCACTGCAAGCTCTGCCTCCTGAGTTCACGCCATTCTCCTGCCTCAGCCTCCCTAGTAGCTGGGACTACAGGTGCCCACCATGACGCCCAGCTAATTTTTTTATATTTTTAGTAGAGACGGGGTTTCACTGTGTTAGCCAGGATGGTCTCGGTCTCCTGACCTCGTGATCTGCCCATCTCAGCCTCCCAAAGTGCTGGGATTACAGGCGTGAGCCACCATGCCCAGCCCACAAATTTTTAAAGCATCTCTGAGGAGGTGTTATCAACCTCCTTGAGAATCACTGCTCTGTGTAGCCAAGTGAGGTCCTGAAAAGCTATGTGAAACTTGAATTTTCTTACCGGAATCTAAATTTTCATATATTAAGTTTTCTTAAAGTGAGGTGCATTCTTGAAAAAGACAAACTGGATTTTGTGGCATGAACAAAGGTGTTCCTCATTCACTATAGGTAATGCTCTTGGCTCACCCTGGGCAGTAACAAAAGACACTACTGACTGATGCAACTCAAGTAAGGAGAATGCAGAGTTATCTTACGTGTGTACAGACAGCTGATAAAGAGCAGATGGACTACAAATATGATAAAGATGCACTGGCATAGCTTCAGGCATTTGTGTATTCAGCTGACTCAAAGACTAGGCAAAAGACTTTGGCCATCTCACAGGTTGATGGGGTCAATTCGGGAAAAAGGTGAGCTCAGGGAAAGATGAATGTCAACAGTTGCTAAAAGTTTATTATGGAAACAAAGGATATGAGTCAGGGTAGAGTGTGGATGAGTAAATGTTAATGAAGGGTTACACGTGCTAGTGATGTCACAGTCAGCCCAGGTAAAGGTGACAGAGGCTCCTAGAGCTACCTGGTAAATATCGCTTCATGAATTACATTCTCTTGGATCTGGATTTTGAACCGGAGGAGCTACTGGTGGATGACACAGAACTATATTCCGCCCCGGCCCCCCATCCTGGAGTGGTAGCAATGAGTTATGATTGGGATTATAACATTGGGAACACTGTTCCCAAGACACCTTCTCCTTCCTTTAAATCTCTGGAAAGCCAACTCACTTCAGCTGTGTGAGGCAAACATCTGTTCACCATATTGCATTGGTCATAGTGGAGTCTGTTCATCTGTCTCTTTGGGAGAAGAAATGGTAGGTGTACTCTACACAGATATCTTAGCAGGCTGATAAAGACCACCTTCCAAGCTCCCCAAGCTGGAGCCTTCCCTAAAGCTAGCCATGCAGAGCTCAGTCTTGCTGTAGTTTGCATGCCTACAGCAGATTCCCTTCTTTAAGAAGTCTGCAAATCAGGGGCCGGGCGCGGTGGCTCACGCTTGTAATCCCAGCACTTTGGGAGGCCGAGGCGGGCGGATCACGAGGTCAGGAGATCGAGACCACGGTGAAACCCCGTCTCTACTAAAACTACAAAAAATTAGCCGGGCGTGGTGGCGGGCGCCTGTAGTCCCAGCTACTCGGAGAGGCTGAGACGGGAGAATGGCGTGAACCCGGGAGGCGGAGCTTGCAGTGAGCCGAGACTGCGCCACTGCACTCCAGCCTGGGCGACAGAGCGAGACTCCGTCTCAAAAAAAAAAAAAAAAAAAAAAAAAAAGAAGTCTGCAAATCAGGTCCAGACAGACTGCAACGCGTATTCACCTAAAGTTCACTAGGCAATATGCTTGGTGTCATTTGAGCAAGCTGCTTGGCAGCCAATTTTTTTTTAATGATATGATTGCCCAGGCTTTCAAATCCCATTATGAAACTTTTTATCCTTTAATCAGAGCTTTAAAAAAATTGACATTTTAGTTTGATGGAAAGAGATGTTGAGGAGAAATATTTGGAAAATTGCTCTATGGGGCCAGATAATGCAGTGAGTCACAATCACTGAACATATTCTGGGGGGATGAGGTCTGCGGTTGTCCCCATTCTTCCCTGTCCCAGAGCTCTTAATGACAGGCAGTCACTGGCTATTAAGGAAATCAATCCTACCATGGATAAGAAGAAGGCAGAACTAATTCCCAGGACAGCTCTGAGATTCATTAGAAGAGTTATTAGGAAGAGAGGCCCACCCAGGCCCTGCCTTAGGGCCCCCTCCACCCTTGGTGACAGAAAACAAGGAGGCCCCTAGCTATGTCCTACGTTGAATTCCAAACCCTGCATTGATGCAGCTTCTCTGTTATTGGAAACAGTTACCAGCCAACAGCAGAGTGTTATGCCTGCTGCTTCACTACAGCCACACATAACTTCAGGGCTGCAATATGATCTGCTTCACACAGAGGGAAGGGAGTATATAGTACATTATACGTACCCAAAGTCAAAACAGGGGACTCAGGATTGGCTTTAAAAGAAACAGTTACATATTTCCATAAACATTCTCTGAGCTGCTCTCAGCTGTTGGGTTTTCTCACATCCACTTATCTAGAGAAAGCTTTGGGTGATACCACAGCATGGCACCCTTGTCCCCTCAAAAGCTCACACACATTTGACTGACTAGGAGAAGTGGGTGTAGGACCCTGCGACATTTAGCCTCATGAGAACAAGAAAGTTATTTTTTATCACAGCTGAGACCTGGCATCTAGTGTGAGGCCTGGCACATAGTAGGAATGAATGAATATAAATGGCACACAATCACTGAATGAGCGGTCCCTCCCTCCCCAACCTCTTCCTCTCCCTATCTCCCCATTCCACTGCCTCGCACCTTCATTTCTTCAAAAGTGGGGAAAAAGTCAGAGTATAAGATCTGGTCATGAAACAGAAAGAGTCAATGTTAAGTGACTAAGAGATAGAAGCAGCATCTGTGTTAGTTAAGAATATGAACTTGGGGCCGGGCGTGGTTGCTCACACCTGTGGGAAGCTGGGGCAGGCGGATCACGAGGTCAGGAGTTTAAGACCAGCCTGACCAACATGGTGAAAGCCTGTCTCTACTAAAAACACAAAAATTAGCCGGGCGCGGTGGGGTGCACCTGTAATTCCAGCTACTCAGGAGGCTGAGACAGGAGAATCACTTGAACTCGGGGGGCAGAGGTTCCAGTGAGCTGAGATTGCACCACTGCACTCCAGCTTGGGTGACAGAGCAAGACTTCATCTCAAAAAAAAAAAAAAAAAAGAATATGAACTTGGGAGTCAGGGAGACTTAAATTTAAGTTTTATCCTTTGTCACTTGTTAGTTGAATGACCTTAAACAAATTACTTACTAGTCAGAGCTTATTTTCTCATTTAGAAAGTGGGTCTAATAATAGTATACTATACTTGTATATCATATACTTGTGAAAAGGATTAGAGATAATGCATGTAAAGTACTTGGCACACTACTTCAGACTTTAGTATTCAATAAGTAGTAAGTGTTAGCTGCTTTTGTTATCTTTCCGTATATTCATTAATACTACGTGGGAATCAGCCCAACTAAGTGACCACAGACAGACCTGCATCCCTCTGAGAAAAACTCCTACCTCATCCATCTCTGAAGCAACTGAAGTCTCTAGAATTATTCTTGGTACAGATTTGACCATTGATTAGCTTGGTTTCCATGGTTATATTAGCCAACCTTTGGGCTTTTGCGTCTTCATTGTAAACAAAGATGGCCACTCTATGTACACACAAAGATAATCACATGCGAAAATGATTGGAAAGAGTCCTGAGAGCAAAAATGACTTTTTGGTTTACGCTCTTGTCTAGAGAGCTAACATTTCAGGATTAGGGTAGGGAGTGGGAAGGAATATAAACATCTGGGAGCACTGTGTAATGTGTATCCAAAGACATTTATCCCAACATCACTGACTCATATGCATCAATGAATTGAAGGGTTTGTCATTCATAACAATTATGCCAACCATTCTAGCAGTGTATAATCAGTAAACCTGTTTTCTTTGGAAAGCTAAAGAAGTCACATGGTCTCCATTTTCATTCCAGTGATGTTCCATGGTGGTTTTAAAAATTCAGGGGCAAGGGGTTAGGTAATTAAAAACAGGCCCAGCACGGTGGCTCGTGCCTGTAATCCCAGCACTGTGGGAGGCCAAGCCAGGTGGATTACCTGAGGTCAGGAGTTCCAGACCAGCCTGGGAAGCATGGTAAAACCCTGTCTCTACTGAACATACAAAAAGTTAGCCAGGCATGATGGTATACTCTTGTAGTCTTAGCTACTTGGGCGGCTGAGGTGGGAGGATCGCTTGAACCCGGGAGGCAGAGGTTGCAGCCTGGGCAACAGAGCAAGACTCTATCTCAAAAAAAAAAAAAAAAAAAGAGAGAGAGACAGAGAGAGAGAATTAAAAACAAAAAAAACCTCAGGCTATATTTCTACCAGTGGACAGTCATTTTTCTCATACACAGTAAAGCAGTGTATATATAAAACAAAATTACATGAATGGAAATGAAATAGCCAAGAAGGGAAAAGGGAATAGTGGATACAATCATCTTCATAATTCAATTAATATTCTACCATGCCAAGAATTTTGCATATATTATCTCAACTCTTGCCTGTAAGTAGATACCATCATCTCCATGTTACACAGGAAGAAGAAATTAAGGCTTATAGAGGTTAAGTAATTTGGCCAAGGTCACAGACCTGTGAAGTGCAGAACACTGCCCTCTTTTAATGTCTACTTTTCTTGTTTTGTTTTCTTGGATGGTTGAGTGGAACTGGCCACTCTAAGTTACCCTCTGTGTTGACAGAACATGAGGTGAAGTGACATTTAGAGCATTAGTTGACTCAGTCTCTTCTTGAACTGGCAAAAATTCAAGAATGAGTTTGTGCCATTGATACTCATAGTCTGTAGAATCCCATACAGTTCTTCCCTAGCTGTAGATCAGGGTCAATCTGCAGTGACAGAACATTCTACTTCTCTAACATACCATCAGTTCTCTTATCACTGTAATGATCTGTTGGGTGACCTTCCATCAATCAGTTTGCTGTTCAGTTTCCTTCATTGTCATTTATGAAGCGTGCCCTATAAGTAAAGCCCATTTATACTGGGCACATAGGGGACAGAAAAGTGAAAGAGATTATCCCTGCCTCCCCACGAGAAACTACTCTAGTGGAATTGACATGAATAACTAGGTAGGTAGAGAGAAATCGATGGATGAGGAGACTATGACAAATATGAGAACAAAGGCTAAAATAATTCGCTATATGAGCAGGAAAGGGAGGGTGCTAGCTTGAGGGTGGGGATCTGAAAAGCCATCGTGAAGAGGTAGAATTTGATCTGGGCTTTGAAAGAAGGATGAGGCGCAAATCTTGGAGAAGGGTCGTGCTACCAAGCAGACAGGACTGTCCTGATTATCCAGCTCATAGATGGCCATCTTGTCCTTCTTTTTCACTGGGCCCAAGAATAGTCTGATTTCTCCATACTGCAGCCCAAGGGATCACCACCAATTCTACATAACTGGTTGGTATAAGGAATGAATCCTTTTGACCATCCCTGATTTACCCCTGTAGTGGCTCTGCAGGAAGGAATGTTAAGCCAAGTAATCGGGGAATTGTATCCCACAGACCTGAGTAGATGACTATTTGGATTTAGACAGGGTCTTTCAATAAAAATAAAGTACACAACAAATATAAGTACCTACTTATAGACATGTCCTTGGAATCTCTTACCTCATTCCTCACCTCTCTCTCGTCTATGCTTCTCATGATACTTTATTTAGCAGAGACATTTGTTGTTCGCCTACTTTGTGCAGGGCTCTTTGCTAGGTATCATACAAAGATGTATAAAATATGCCATCTGTCCTCAAGGAGCCATCAATCTATGGAAGTAATAAGACCTACATTCAGAAAACCATACAAGTCCATATAATCAGAAGGTCATATGCATTGGCATTTTGAAGTTCTACACTCTTCCATCTCCATAAAGTAACTGGCTTGAAAAAACAATCTGCCTCCAAAATGTAGCGTATGGTCTCAGGAGAAAGTGACTCATGCAAAAAGATGATGACTTTTTGCTCTTCTGCTGTCTCAGAATTTTTCTATCTGTATGATCCCACATTCAAATTCTAGTTTTGAGATGAACACACAGTTTCCCTTTGTATCGGGTGACATTCTATGCTATTAATCTCAATTGATAATTTTGTGTGTGTAATGGCTTCTAAGTAGGAAAAAAATTAAAATCCTCTCCGATATTAAAGTTGGGACCCAAATAGAATAAATGTTTTACACCTGACCCAAGCATGCAGTGGAAAAATATAGAACCTGTATTTTCAAATCATTTAAATGAAACATGAAATTGAAACAGAAAGTCAATAACCAAATTAATCATCTTATTACAAAGAAAATGTAACCTGCTTCATTACTGTAATGGCAAACATCAATAGAGTAGAAAACTGACCAGTTTTCTTACATTAGAAAAAGATCTGATTCCTGGTTGCCAAGGAAGCTCTACTCATATTAGCCTTTATTGCATCTTCTGTAATGAATTAAAGCCTGTAAGGTTTCATTAGCACATTACTAATGTAAGTTTTAAAAGCCATATTAAATAACATAAAATGTTACAGTATGAATGTGGTGAGGCTGAGTGTTAAGGGAACAAATTTACATTTTACTATTTTGAAAATGAATCCGTTTGGTTTTGAAGATATTCGACAGCACATGTAAAATAACCAAGAACTTTATCCAAATTAAATAGCAAATTGGAAAGTAAGGGATGTAAGTCTAAGAGGGAAATGTTCACCTTTTATATCTAAAGCAAGTCTTCCCAGATAAACCACTTGGCTGATCAAATCATGGGTCAAGAAGTTTGATCCTTGCTCCATCAAATTGGATTACAATTAAGGTTCTAATGTGTCAAAAACATATTTTAAAATATATTCCTTTTCATACAATATGTTATCTTCATACTCACTCGTGGAATTTTAAGATCTTAAAGTGGTATGAATTAAAAGTAATAAAAGCAAAGAAAAAAATAACACAGGAAAACAAAAGGAGTACTCAACAATAACAGCATGCTTGGAGGTGCATAGCACATTCCCTCAGACCCTTTCTATTAAAATGGAATGTGCCACCACAGCATTCCAGTCCCTTTTCCAACCTATAATTAATGTTCATCTTATTTGTGGTGTGAAACTAAAAATGTTCTGAGAGGTGATATACAGGCATTTCAGAGGGTAGCAGAGGCGGCAGCCAATGCTGTGAGGAGAATGCGAGAACACTACCACAATACCATCATTTTCTTCCCCGTTCTCACCAAAGTGTTTCAAGCAGAGCCAGCTCCCAACAGGCAGGTATTAGAGACGATAGAGGTGCATACTGGATGGGAAAGAGGTACTATATGTATATATGTGTATGGCAGATGTTGAGTAGCCTGTGTTAACTCTCTTCATTTGTTTCAGCCCTTGAATGTCTTATTATAATTAATGTGTTCATTTTCTGTACTCATGCCCAGAGCATGTTGCAATAGGCATAATTTTAAAAATTGAAGAAATCCATTAAATAAATAATTAGTTTAAGGTGATAAAATACATTAAATGATTGAGAACAACTAGTACCAGCTCTGAATAAAACAATTTTTTAAGAAAAAAGGCACACTTTTAGAATTCCAACTTCAGAGTACTACTCTATTTCTCTAAAAATACAAGGTTGGCACCAAGCCCAGAAAGGTGGCAAGTGGAGCTTTGATAGACCAAGACAGACAGGAGATGCCAGAGCTGAAAGATCCCTGGTCAACATGCCCTGCCTTCCATTGTCCAAGGTCTAAATGGGGGATCTATTAGCAGAGACCCAGAGTGCATTTCAGCTGTCACCGTTTGTGTATACAGAGACAGCTTAATTTTAGCAAGGAGGATGACTTAGTACCTGATGATTTCAACCTCTGGTACCAAGGGATTTTAGATAGAATTCAAGTTGAGAGGACAAATGAAAAAATGTCTTTTTGTGGTTGGGACTGGGCAAATGTGTGCATGAGTGACTGATATAGGTGTATGATAGCTATTGTTCACTAATATTAAAAGCTTGAGGAATTGGTTTCTCATAAATCTCCAAGTCATATATAAAATGCTGAAATGTACATATCCCCTTATCCATCTATAATTAAGTGTGCCTAAGTTTTACCCAATAGCTAATCATGGATTACTATAACCATTCATTTGAAACACTTTGTCTTCATAGCTAAGTATGTCTCCTATACATCCTTGCCCATGTCCTGCGTTGGGTAATAAGGGTCTTTTGTAAGGCCTTTTTGTGGTCTTAGACTTTGTGTAAAGGTGTTTTGTGAGTTCCTCTGGATGCTATTTTTTTTTTTTTTTTTTGTCTTCTAGAAGTCTCTTTCCATGAAAGCAAATTTGTCAGTCACAAAAAAATGAGATTAAATAGAATAGTGTTTGTAAATGTATCTGTAAGTGCAACATAAATGTCAATTGTTTTATGCAGATCAAAATTGGCATACTAATCTAAAAGCACACAAAAAGTGTATTTCACTGTTTAAGTCTCATCAATTTAAGTTGGTACTCAGAGTTTCTAATATTGGCTAATTTCAGATTTTGCATCTTCAGATTCTCATGACTACAGTTACACTTAATGCATTTCAAGGGAAACTGAAATGTTTTTTTCTCTTTTTCAAATGATTTGTTTTTCCTTATTTATCTGGATAGAATATAAGATAGTAGATTAGTTCAAAAAAAAACTCTCTAGTATCTGTTGACAATTTTAAAAATAATGCTAATTGCCACAGAGTGGGTCTTCTTATTCAAGTTATCATATGACCTTGGACCCCAAAACTACTTCTTTATCCATAAATTGTAATAGAAACATCCCCCCTTTTTTCTTTTTCCAAGTAATGTGACATTCAGTATTTCACTGGTCATGAAACATTTTTGAAATATGCCAAGTGTTATATAAATGTAAGGTAGTATTATCCATTGCTAATCTCGTTTTAAGGACTTTCATATGTTCAGAGGTTTTACTAAGTGTTATCATGTCATATTTTCTCAGTGGCTCTGTTTCAGTAAAAAAGCACTAGATCTAAACATCACTGAATTAATTAAAGCTTGGTTTTTGCTTGTTTGGTTAGTAGAATTTACCCATATTATGTCTGTGCGCACGTTCTCTGTGCCTATCTTCTTTTCCATCTGCTTCATATCCCTTGGACTTCACAAAAGAAAGGATGGAAATGATAAAAAGAGGCCACAGACAAGTTTATTGGGATTTTTTTGATGGGGGAGAGGTGACAAATTTTCAAAATCTCCAGTCCTGTTTCAGTTTCTCCTAGAAACTGCTGGAAAAATGCACAACCCTATTCATTAAGTACAAAGTTAATCAACTAAGCATCTGGTCTCCCAGCAATAGAGGAAACCCCAAACAGAGGTAACACCAGACCAATGCAGGTCCAGCTGCTTGGCCTTCATTAGGCGGGCTTGGTTTTTTCCCATGTTTTCCCATGTTGTTGAGTATGGGAGTAATAAAATGCTTGTCCTTAGTGAATACTTTAAGAGCAATTGTTCTGAATACGGAATGAGGAAACTGGAGTTTAAACTTTGCAGAGCCATTGCTAAGAACATCTCCTTCCTAATGATGCCGTTCTTTATAGAGCCTCATAGAGTTCATACAGCTCTTCACAGAGTCGGCTTCAAAAGTGGTCCCCAGAGATGAATGGGTAAGCCGCTGTTACCAAGCCTGCTGAGGATCTGAGATGTCAAAGTGAAGTGGCTTTATAAAAGACACTTGTTTCTGCTTAGGTTCTAAAGCATCTAAAAGAGGAAAGAAAAGTTACCGTTTAAAACCAGAAACTTGACTGCCTTCTTTTTGCAGGCTAGGGGAAAGCAGAATCCGCCTCAGGAGAAAAAGCTTTGTATTCAGGAAAATGCCTTGCTGGGACTATTTAGGTGTGCAATGTGAGCTGCTGCCTCTTCCCAGGCATCATATTTCTCAAAAGAGAAACAAAAACAGCAAAATCAGTGCACCTAATGTAATAGGAGAGAAATTTGGGGATGAGGACCCTGCAAAAGACAAAGAGGGAAATCACAAGAAAGGCCAGGAAAATAAAAGGAGACAGATCTGGGAGGAGAGACAGCAACAAGGAGCTGCCAGAGGCAGCTGGTGGACGAACCATTGGCTGCGTGTCACCCTTGGCCACTCCTTTATTCACAGCAGCCTTGGGGGAAGTGGAAGGAATTCAGGGACAAGTTTGGGAAAGAAAGTATGCCACCCTTCTACTCTCACAGAAATACTGACAAAGCACTGTGGAAACATTAAGAACCGACCAATTAGCCCTTGCTTGGAGAGTCTGGGCTTCACCAAGAAGGTGATGGAAGGGAAGGTGCTTACCCGCTTGGGCAGAAACAGCAGGCAGGGCATTTCTCTGAGGGTACAGCATATGCAAAGTCATGGAGGTCTGAAGGGACCTGAGGAGCTTAGACAAAAAGCCAAATTGGGGTAGCTCTTTTTAATCAGGCTAAAACATGTTTTTCTTGACTGTTAAAAAGTGAGTAACTAAAGAAGGAATTTAGGCAGGAGAAAGACAAACAGATTTGTGTTGTACAAAGACAGCTCGGATGTGTGCCTTCCAACCACTTATTTACTCAACAAATATTCACCAAGCTCTTATGTGTTGGGGCTATGCTAGGCACTGGTGATGTGGTGATGAATTAACAGACTAATTCTCACTTTCACAGCACTCACAGCTTGGTTAGAAGATAGACATTATAAAATAGTCACAAAAATTAAAGTTTAATTATAAGTGGTGGAAAATGCTATGCAAGGAGTGCTTTGATGGAGAATTAGAAGGGAGACCTAACTTTGATTGGGCCTCAGGAGGGAGTCAGTTCAATTAAGGCCACCCACCTGAAACTTGACAGATGAACACACATGAGCCAAGCTAGAAGGGATATAGGGGCTACATAGCACTTGGGGAGCTACAGGCTGAACAATCAATCAGGAAACTGTTCTAAAGGTCCAGACAGATTCCTGACTTTGCATCTACAATTCAGGGGTTTGTCTGTGTTGGTGTTTAAAGCTACCTGTAGCTCTGAAGTTCTATAGCAAGTAAGCATCTGCTCACATTAGGCTGGGAGAGGATTAGGAAGGAAATGAAAGATATGTAAGATAGGGGTCCTCAACAAACAGTGACTGTCCAACAAATTGAGCTTTTGGTAGAGATTCAGAGAGTTTAGCTGTAGGGATGTATTAAGCTTCATAGATCCGTGATAAAATTCTTATAGTACTTTTAATTGTTTCTCACTGAAATGTTAGAACCATGTACCACTCCCCAGAACCCAACTTCTGTTTCTTAAAGTTTCTCCTCCTGGATTGCCTCTTATTTAGGGCTCTCCGGTCACAAAGTATATATGTATATATATTTGAAACTTACAATGTCTAATACAGAATTGAACACACACTACACATCATCATCATCATCTTCATAGTAGAGATAAAGGTGTTATTAACCAGCTGAAGAACTGCCATGTAATTGGTGACCACCAATAACGTACAGGGACAGTGCCTTGCACTCAAAACTATTTGGATGGATACATGAATATACAAATGAACTCTGCTTCAAAGTGTTCAACTGAGAAACAGTACAACACCTGCCACAATCTCTCTAAGGCTGTGACATACATACAGTGCGATTCTGTGCTGTCCTTAAGTGCTTCCACTCATGTGATAGACAAAAGGCAGGAGGTGTTCCCACTCATTCCCTACACTCTCAAAACAATTCTTGTTCTGCCCACTCAGTTTCTCTTCCCACCCCTGATAAGCTCCAAAGAGCTTCTCTCCCTGATTTTCTGGGCTTTTATATTCAGAACTGGGAGAAAATTGAACAAAAGAGGTGAAAATAGGCTTTGGCCAGGCTTGAGGGAGTGGAGCAAATTTTATTTTTGTTCTTTTCATATTTATGGGCCACTTTTTCAGTAATTTTTATACTTTTACATAATAGTATCACATCATAAATTCTACTTTCTTTGTGGGGGCCATTTTAAATAAATCTTTACTTTATTGGTTTGCTTACCTTCACATCCCCAGGAAAAGTTTATTGTCTGTCCGTCTGCGTGTCTTTGTGTATGTCTGTGTGTTTGTCTGTCTGTCTGTCTCCTATCTTCTTTTGGGCAGAGCAAGCTACCAAAGAAGCTGCAGTAAGCAAAGGGAGAGGAATAGTGAGAAACAGGGAATTTTAAGCAGAGTTACTCTAATACATGAGTCTTCTTTAGAGCATTCAAGAAAAGCAAGCAAAGGAGATCCGCTATTATGAAATTCCTCCTCGGCGGTTGGGCTGTTTGAACAATGAGGACACAGCTCTGAAACAGGCTAAGGGGAGACTGCTCTGATTCTCTAGGCAGTGACTGCCTTCTACTTGGTCTCCTCCTGATTGCTCTTCTACTTAGTGATGACAGATTCTAATTTCAGAAATGTAGACACAGGAGCTGAAACAGGTGCAGGCCTAGACTCATGGAGAGAAGGTTTAGGGAGACACATTTAAGCTCAATGCATTTACAGTTTTTCTAACAAGTGGAAGTAATCCATGAAAGAGTGTGTACTCTGTTAAAGTGTTAACAGCACTGATGAAATAGGTCTCATTGTAGGTGGCTAGGCTAAGTAATACCTAAAGCCTTCACCTACACTAAAACGCCACTGATTTAGACATTCACTAAACACACATTGCATGGAGACACGTACAACCATTGTGCAAACCCAAGATGGGGCCCTTGTCCCCAACCCCATGTCAGGTCTCCAGAACCGCAAGTAACCTGGCTCTTTTTCAAGCTGATTTCTCAATAATTCTGATGGGAAGAATGTACTTTTCCAGATTCCATTTTTTTTCCCCCACATACCAAAAAGACTTGTCTAACCTGTCAGCCTATAACTACCACCAAACTCAGCATGAAGGTTTATCTTAACTTAAAAAAAAAAAAAAAGACAAATACTTGTGCAGTTCAAGTGCAATACAAATAAAACTGGTTACGGGGCAGTTCAAACTATTTGGAAAAGGCTTCCTTAATGTCTTGGAGAGGCAGAAGGTCTGTCAGTGACCACAAATTGAGTTCATACTACTCTTCAATACTTTGGGCATGGCAGAAAAGTGTTAAAATGCAAGATTAGCCTGCCTTTGGGTGACAGTATAGCATCTGGCTCTACCCTCTGGGAGGTTCTTAATCTTCCATTATTGTCCTTTGCTGCCTCTGAAGTGGGTATTGTGGCATATGCCCTCCTTACTAGCTTTCTGTTCAGGGAAGTTAGAGGGCCAAGGGTCATTTTAAGTTCCTTGCTTTTTAGACAGATACAACTTTGTCAAAAATTCAGTAGACTTTCCATATATTTGCTTGCATTTAGTCCCATCTGCCTGTAACATCTACAGGTTTTGTTTGAGATATGGTTTTCAAAACTGCTTTATTTCTTTGTGGATGCCTTTGAACTTAATGGCCACACACCAAATCCAATATTAGCCCTGAATCATTTGAATCATTTATGTTTCTGGGCATTTGTTATTCACGGCTTTTTTGTATCACATTTCTCACAGTTTGTGGTTCAAATGCAGTGGGTTTTCCAATCTTTTAAGGCCTCGCATTTCTGGGCTCTGTGGCCTTCGATTTGTACCAATTCCTTCTAAAGTGTGTGCGTGTCTCCCTCCCTCTTTTTTAAAATAGTACTTTGCTGACTGCAGCCAATAGTGGCCAAACCATACTACTAATTTTTATCTTCTAAAACACTCCCCTTAAGCTGCCATCTCAGTACTCATGGTCCCTTTTCTAAATTATCACAGGTAAGAGTTCCTACATTTTTTTTCTACTGACTAGCATCAGCTCCACATTTTTAGTTTCCATTACCAATTTCCTCTGCCTGTCACCTGACTGCTAAGCCATATACATTGGGGCTTTGTTATGGTAGCCGATACAGTTTGGATGTTTTTCTCCTCCAAATCTCGTGTTGAAATGTGATTCCCAGTGTTGGAGCTGGGGCCTGGTGGGGAGATATTGGATCATGGGGATGGATCCCTCATGAATGGCTTAGTGCCATCCTCTTGGTGATGAGTGAGTTCTTGCTCAGTTATTTCACATGAGATCTTGTTTAAAAGTCTGGGACCTCCCCACCCTCTCTCTCTTCTTCCTGTTCTCACCATGTGATATGCCTGCTCCTGCTTCACCATGACTGTAAGCTTCTTGAGGCCTCACCAGAAGCGTAGCAGATGTTGGCACCATGTTTGTGTAGCCTATAGAACTGTAAGCCAATTAAAACTCAATAAATTACACAGTCTCAGGTAATTATAGTAATGCAGGAACAGCCTAACACAGCAACACCCATATGTGGCATCATATGCTGGCTTTGTCATAAGCTAGTTTGTGCTACAGAAAGAAGTTCACCCCTCAAATATCTGTTTATTAGTATTTAAAAGCTCATTCTTTACTCAAAGTCCACCGTAGGTCTAATGACTTTCTATGACACCTCCCTTCCAAGTAGCCATTCAGGGATCCAGGCTGTTTCCATCCTGTTAGTATACAATCGGAACGCATGGCAAATGGAAAAGAACGCTGAGATCATCAAGTAACAACGCTAAAATACTTCGGAAAAATGGTTACATGAAGTCACTTTTCCTCATAGCCCTTGGCCTTGCCAAACAGTCCTTGCCTGTTTAGTGAACAGCAAATGTCTCTGGCACACATACTAAATCAAACTCTTGAGAGTAGGGTATGAAATCTTCATTTTAATACATAACCCAGTGTTTAAGAACATTTGTTTTAAGATAGATGGTGGTATTCCTGTGCAATTCATAATAAAAGTGAAGTTCAGAAATGTTGCAAATTACTCAAGTTCACCCAAGGTCACACAAATTTAGTAGCAAAGCTGTTTGTTCCTCTTAGTTCAGGTCAATTCCAAACCACTGAAGTATAAAAACCCCATAACAATGAAAACTATCATATTTACTTAAGACCATAGAATGAGGAATCATGCATTCATTTTCTTTACTGGAGCCCTAAGAATGGAAGGAAACAGTATCAGAAAAGAAGTTAAAGCAGCGTGTTTGCAAAATCAAACAAAAGCCAAAGGGACAGAAGGAGAGGAGGGAAAAACATTTTCCCACAGAAGAGGAAACAACTTGGTCAAGTGTAAATCTGCTAATGCTTCATACCCATAAGCTTAAAACAAGTCAAAAACCTCTGATTAGATCTCCCTAGTCCTTAGCTGGACCAGATGACAGGGTTTGAAAGATGTGGGATGTACCTGGATATTACGAGGACTGGGGACAACACTTTGTACTTCCTCAGAGCTGGCTTCACGTGTGATCTCCAGTCTTGCACAGAAACTGCTTCAAATCTGCAACAAAATTCACATTTGCTGAGAGTGAAAATACTCTGTCAAGGTGAAGGGATAAGCCTCAGAACTCAGGGAGTTTGCTTTGGAATTTGCAAATTTTATCCTTGGATCATACCAAAGAAGAAAAAATATATGTGGGTGAAGAAGAGGGAAATTCTTCCTTGCTAAGAAGACAGAAATAGCTTGAGCTAATTATATTAACCTAAAAAAGTAGGAGAAAATTAACGAGAAATAAGAATCTTAACTCTGGAAATAGCCTCTCTTCTGTGCTATTGAAATCCTGTACCCTTTGGTGGAACAAGCTCAGGTCAGAAGCTAACCTGCCAAAATGAAATTCTAGAAATAGGGAATGCTTTCAGGCATCTTGAGCCCAGCTAAGTATCTTCCAGCA
Source organism: Symphalangus syndactylus (assembly GCF_028878055.3). Taxonomy (NCBI): domain Eukaryota; kingdom Metazoa; phylum Chordata; class Mammalia; order Primates; family Hylobatidae; genus Symphalangus; species Symphalangus syndactylus. The sequence goes on from NC_072429.2 coordinate 43,238,748, forward strand.
TTTTTCCATACTTTTGGGTTCAGTAAAACATGATTCCAATTTTGCCTTAGGCCTTTACTTTTGGAAAACTGTATGTATTTTTGAACAAATTCAATTTAGATGTTTCTTATTTTCCTGCCCTTTAACTCATTAAAATGTTATTTTGTAGGAGTCATTTGTTTGGGAAGCAATCCGATTCTTTTGGAAAAACTTTGAAAGCCTTTGTTGTTGGAATAATAAGCAAAATGTTGCCTGTTTTTGAATCTATACATTCAAAGTGAACTGGAAAATTATGGAAATTATCTAAATCAAGGATTCTTATAATGTGGTCCCCAGACCAGTGGCATCATCATCACCTGAACACAAGGCCCTCACATCCACAAGGGCCTCATACTTGGTTCAATGCTATAACAACATTGAAATTCCTGATAACTTGATATTTGTAGGTAAAGTTCAATGAGATACTGGGACATTCATGGGACACATGGTGAATGAGTGTGAGCAGAGATATGTGCAATATGTGTACCTGCAGTTCTTGCTGCCCCATTTACAGATAACATTTACAATGGCCCATGAGCACAGAATTTCAGTGGCCCCATATGCGTGAGATTCAGAGTATAAAGTAAGCGTGTCACTTCTACAACTGAATAAATGGGGGCAGAGAGGGAACTGGAGAGGGTACTGACAGCCCAGAGAAGTCACATTTTTCATTTGAACCAGAACTTTCCTTGAACCCAAAAAGAAAGCATTCTAAGAAACATGAACCACCAAAGAAGCCTATCATATTCTTTCTAACTTGTGTATTAGCCACTGCTTACACTCAAAGAAGGAAATCCTTAATCCTTGACTAAGGCAACCTATGGTTCCTCATCCTGTCAGTATTTCCTTACCCATCAGTAAATGAATGGAAGCCAACTTTTCTGCAATGTGTCCACATCAAGGAGTGAAACAAAAACAGCAGAGTCAGTTTTATGGCACAGCTCTACTCTTCCAGTAAGAAAGGAATACATCTGTATGTACGAGCTATTAAGGATGAATTGTATACTTTCAGTGACTCCTCAGACAAGTTAAATGCTCTTGAAAATTGACGTATAATCTACAGATGAATAATACAATCCTTGTTAATAATTTACAATTTTTTTCTTAGGACATTAAACAAAAACAAATAAAAATATCATGACTAGTTGGAAGAGATCATGGAAAATAGGAAACAGTTTTTATCTTTTATTATCTTATTTAATGAAAACTTTTCCTGCTTTTTGAATAAGGGACTCGCATCTTCAGAGTGTGTGTGTGTGTGCGTGCGCACGTGTGGGTGTGTATGTGCACATGTATGTGTGCTTGTGTGTGTGCGTGTGTGTGCGTGTGTGTGTGTGTGTGTGTGTATGCAAGCTCTGGGTCCCACAAATTAGTAGCTCTGACCAAGAACTTAATATAACATGCAAATTCTTTAGCTCATGCTCAGATTTAAGAACCATTGGCCAGATTATTTCAGCTGGAGAACCCCATGACTCTATTTATCCAGAAGTTTCAGGTCTGATTAAGTACCTTATTTCTTTTACCTACTCTACGAAAACAACTCCAATAAGAGGCAGGACGGAGCACCACTCCACTGCCTTCAGACCTGGCCTCTAAATCTCTATCGCCAGTGCTTGTGAGCCTCTGCTGTGGACTCAGTGCATCTGTGTCCACACCAAGGCAGCCATGCAAACCGTGGGCAGGATTCTCAACCTCTCTGATCCTGTTTTCTCAACTGCAAAAAGGAGGTATTAATGCCTGCCTCTTGGGGTAGTTAGAGGAATGAAATTGGCTGATACATGTAAGATATTTAGCACAATGTCTGGCACATAGTAAACCTTCAAGGAAAAGCATGTTACGATTAAATTATTAGTAGTCATTATTATCTATGTTCCTTATTGCTAGTCCTGTTAGCTTCATCTTAGACAAATCTCTTAGGCATCACCCTTGCTTAACTCTCCCGGGTTCCTCGCTCTGCCTCAGGTTGAGATGTAAAATACAGAAGAAAAACCCAAGAGTAGAACCTTACTTTTCCTTTTACTTGCAGAGGGGACGGAATGAGAAACAGAACACCTTCTTTCATATTCTCGATTAGGCATTTTCTTGCCTAAAAGTGGTATGTTCTGCCTTCCTAAATAATTTTGCTTTATTTTAAATCTAAAGTATACAAGGAAGTCCCTATCACCCTTGACTTGATATTGTGTAGTAAAGAGAGTTCATAATAGCTAAGAGCCTGAGCTTTGGAGATGGAGCCACCTGTATCCTGACTGCCACTCACTGGCCGAGCGATCACAGGCCAGCAACAGACCAGTGTTGGATCAGTTTCTTCAAATGAACGAAAACAACCCACTTTATAATATAGTGGAAAGGACTAAGTGAAAGAATGTATGTTATTCTTCAAGCACAATGACTTGATTTCTGACCAGATTCCTATAAGCTGGAGCCCAGAAAGGTCTCAGGTAGGGATCTCTGGATAATATTTTGCCTGGAAGAACATTCCAGCCAATAGCACACTATGAAGCTTCTATAATGATTCTATTACCAGTCAGCACATTCTTCTAACACTCGGCACATGTTCCTATCCTGACATTTCCTGCTCTTTTCACCGCTCAATTTCTGGAATCTAATAAAACTGATACTGTAGTAACCATGGTAGGAGTAACGGCTGCCTGAGTAGCAGTAGCAGCGAATATTTGAGAACTTATAATGCCAAAGGGACTGTGCTAAGATCCTTTTATGTATCCCATCTAGTCCTCACAAGCCTACAAGGTAGTTATTATTATGCCCATTTCACAAGTAAAGAAACTAAAACACAGGAAGTATTTTAAGTTTTAAGCTCGTACAACTGATTAGTGGATGTCCCCACCCTTTCCTAGCCCGGTCCCACTGGCCCTCATGATACATCTGGTTGTTAGAGAAATCCCCATAATCAAGTGTTGCAGTAAATACCCAAGTAGTGACAGGGGACCGGGGAGTGTCCATCTGCCCTTCCCCCCCAAGCATAAGAGCAAGAAGTTGTGGAGAAAGTAGAAAGTCCTCACTGTTTCATCAGCAGCCACTGTGCCATCTGGACTCATCACTAAATCTTCCTCTTAAGGGGAAAATCCTTAAAACATCAATACCCATTGAACAATGAGTATAAAGTTTCATTTATAGAAGATGAAGAGGTTCTAGAGACCTGCTGTACAGCACAGTGCCTATAGTTTACACTATTGTATTGTGCACTTGAACATGCAGATCTCCAGTTAGGTGTTCTTTCCACAAAAGCAGGAAAGGGACAGGAAGAAACTTTTGGAGGTGATGGATATGTTTCCTTCTTTGATTGTGGTGATTCTTTCACAGGTATATGCAGGTGTTCAAAACCATCAGATTCTATACATTAAGTATAAACAGTTTTTATATAATCATTATACTTCAGTAAAGCTGTTAGATTTTTTTAAACCATAAATAAAACTAATAAGGTCGCTCATGTGAAAACAGTGGAAGAATATTTGACATGAAGCCACTATGTAAACTCTCTGAAATCTCATGTCTGCTGCTCAACTACCCTACCAGAGTCACACTCCCAGGATCCATAGACAGCTTTCTGCCTCCTCCTTCAAATATTCAAGGATGTATCTCTAGACTTCGAGCATCTCCATGTCTACATTTCAGCCCAGGCACAGAGCCTACCTCATGAGATATGTCCACTATATACCATTAATAGATTAATCCATCTATGAGCTATGGTCCTCATTCTACCCAACAAAAGTAATGGAAGCCTATGTTTGACTTGGGAGGGAAACCACATCTTTCCCCCTAAACAGAGGAATATAGCTGGGAACAATAGGGAAGAAATGTAACTAATTTATTTCACAAGCATTGCCAAGTACTGCCCTCAGCACCTGGATAACAGTGATGGGCGGGGGCAATATTGGGGTTAAATAGAGTGGTAGCAGCCGGGCGCTGTGGCTCACGCTTGTAATCCCAGCACTTTGGGAGGCCGAGGCGGGCAGATCACGAGGTCAGGAGATCGAGACCACGGTGAAACCCCGTCTCTACTAAAAACACACACAAAAAATTAGCCGGGCATGGTGGCGGGCGCCTGTAGTCCCAGCTACTCGGAGAGGCTGAGGCAGGAGAATGGCGTGAACCCGGGAGGTGGAGCTTGCAGTGAGCCGAGATTGAGCCACTGCACTCCAGCCTGGGCGACAGAGCAAGACTCCATCTCAAAAAAAAAAAAAAAAAAAAAAAAAAATAGAGTGGTAGCCATTAGCCTTGACTGGAGGCAGGAAGAGCTTCATTTGAATCAAAAATCTACAAATTGCTACTCTAGAAACTTTAGGAGAGGTTCTCAACATCTCTGTGCCTCAGTTTCCTCATCTGTAAGTGGAAATAATAGTAGCACCTACCTCATAGAGTTGTTGGGGATTAAATAAGATAAAGCACATGAATTATTTAGCACAATGCTCAGCATATGGTAACAATAAATGTTACATGCTACATGACCACAATACAGTGATCCCTGCCCATAGAGCAGATGTTAGCACAGTTTTTTTCTATAAAGGGTCAGACAGTAACTTCTTATGCTTTACAGTCCACGTATGGTCTCTGTCACAACTCAACTCTGCCACTATAGCACAAAAGTAACTACAGATTGAATCTCGTAGTGTTTTTAACATATCATGAAATCTCATTCTCCTTTTTTTCCAACCATTTGAAAATGTAAAAACCATTCTTAATTCACAGACTCCCCTCTCCCCAAAACAAGACAACAGGCCAGATTTGGCTTGTGGGCCATCATTTCTGTCATGGGTGAGCAACGACTGCTGGGCCAGTGGCACATGGGTAAAAGAATTTCTCAAGACAGTTGTAGATAAAGAAAGGCAGATTTATTAGAGAAAGTATGAAAATACATTGTGAGATGGCAACGGGCACATCAACAGAAGAGGAGCTGACTGCAAGGAAACAGAGGCTTGCTGGAGATTTTATTGAATTGTGTTTATGGTGTATGCTGAAAAGCGCTTTGTGCAGTACTAATAACGCCAAGGTTGCAGTGAGCAAACTTGCAGGTGTCTGCTGATAAGATGGACACAGGAGGGCTGCGTGTCCTGGACCATGGAGAAAGGCAAATTTATAGCTTATCTGCTTTCCCTTTTTCCTTTCCCCTGGACCCACCAGCCTGACTCCTTTTCCCTAATTAGGACTCCACAGTTTCTGACCCCTGGTCTGGAGGGGAAATTGGAAAATATACAAGCTGTTGCAGTACGATGTGTTTGTTCAAAGTGCAGAGAAGGGAGGGGTTTGTTCAGCCTGGCAGTGGAGAGGAGGAAGAACAATAATACCTCCATAAAAGAGAAAACATTTGAACTGGGCTTTTGAGAGTGAGTAGGAGTTCAACAGATGATACTGATAAAAGAAGGAGTCTGGGTGTGGTGGCTCACACCTGTAATCCCAGCACTTTGGGAGGCCAAGGTGGGTGGATCATGAGGTCAGGAGTTCAAGATCAGCCTGACCAACATGGTGAAACCCCGTCTCTACTAAAAATACAAAAATTAGCTGGGCGTGGTGGCACATGCCTGTAATCCCAGCTACTCGGGAGGCTGAGGCAGGAGAATCGCTTGAACCTGGGAGGCAGAGGTTGCAGCGAGCAGAGATCACACCACTGCACTCCAGCCTGGGCGACAGAGCAAGACTCCATCTCAGAAAAAAAAAAAAAGAGAGAGAGAGAGAAGGAAACAACTATTAGAAAAAGAATGAGCAAAGGGGAGGAATAAACCAGTCTCTGTTTACTGAAAATGCATTTTTTACACAGATTTTTAAAAATACATTCTTTGCTATCTCTGGTAATCTCATTATGAAAAGTGGCCAAGTCTTTTGTCAACAAAATCATTTCTCTGTATTTTTTTAACCCAGACATACAATGGATTAGCTTAAAGAAAATGGGGATTATTTGCAATTAGTTTTAAACTCAGCTGCCTGGAATCCAAAAACGTATTATTTAAAGATATTTTTAATATAGAATAACTAGAAGTTGTTTAATGATTGCACATTGAACCTTTAAAAATGTCTTTTTAGTTCTACAAAACAAATCTATGCCTTTTCAACCTATTTAGCATCTGAGGCACAGAAGACTAAAGAAAGTAAGTTGGAAAATACATTTTGGACTCGTCATATTCTTTTATTCAACAAGCATGTCTTGAGCACCCACTGGGCACCAGGCACTTAGGAGGATGCTGAGTATGCACACAGACGTGCAGAGGCGTATCATCTACCCTCACAATGAGATAAAGGAACACTTAGCAGTGTATTAAAGCAGGTCCAAGGCATTTGTACAAAAGGGAAGAAGTTCTACCAAACTCATTGTAGATCATTATGGGAAGCTCATACTTTCCACCAGAGGCATTTCTTCTGTACTCTTTACTCCACTTATACTCCAGGTGTTCCAATCATCTGAAAAAAATGAACAATGCAATGCTGAGGTATGAACAAATGCCCTTATACCTACAACTATATAAATATATAGTTGGGGAGGGAGAGGTTGGGAGGGCTGGGGTGGGCTATTTCAGACCAGTGGTTACCCTCCAGTGTTGCTTTGAAATCCATTCCAGGGCAACTAGAGCTATTAAAAAGCAAGCAATTCTTACCTTATCATGCCTGCAAGAGGAAAGACTTTGCTCTCATCACTGAGAACTTGTTTCCTGAAATTAAATAACAATCCAAGACCAGTATGTCTAGCAGGGTGTTGGAGATCAATACTCCAAGGCAAGAGAAAGGCAACTAGAAAAGAAGGTGGTCCACAGGCTGGAACCCCAAAAATAGAAGAGTGGAAGGAAACTAATGACTGATGGTATAAGTTACCTGTCCTTTCAAATGCATGGACACCCAATAGTGTTCCCACAGAGAGAACACCTTCACCACCCATTCTCTGGCAGCCAAACCAAGGGTTTGCTTCTTCATTGATCTTTCCCCAAATTAAGCCAGCATTAGAAAGAACCTAGAGAAAAGGGTGCAAGTTGTTTTCTCTGTTGGCCTCTCTGTCTCACACCTTTCGCTTACAATTTTTATGGCTGCCCAGCAAGCCACTCAAAAACTGCACTTCCCCATGGCAGAGACACCACGATACAACAATTAATTTCTCTGATTCAATATATTCACCTATGAGTCAGTTGAGTGAGAGTATCCCATAAGGGAAGAAGAGAACATTCAATCTTTTTTTTTAATATTAGCTCTGAAAAGTTTTATTACCAAAAATCTGGACAAGCAATACTAAATGAAAATAATAATCAAATCCAAAGCAGCTCCATTTGTCATAGAAACATATCTGATGCAAGTGCCTGGTCAGGAAGAAAAATAATTCATAGAAAAGAAGGCCAAGAGGCTCCAAGATCTTAAGAACCTGTGTTTTATATCAAGAAGCATTTTTGGCTTTCTTCATTTTAATTTATACTTAGTGGAAATTGTTCACTGATATTAATTCTCTATTTTAGGAGAAAGGGAGTTTATAATAGTTATCACAAGATTCAGATAAATCTGCCCTGTTACCGCCCTAAGCCAATTCACTGTCATCTCTACCCAGACTCCAGTAATGGCCTCCACAAGACCCCTCCCTGCCCCTAAAATGCCATCTCCTGATTCTCCCCATGTCTTGCTCAATCTCAACTGTCAGTTCTCAGATTAAATGCCGCTTCCTCAGAGAAACTATTGCTAGCTACTGTGCCCACCACTTACTGTCTCCCTCATTGGATTTATTTCCCAATTGCTTTCATAACACATAATATGATCTTCTTAATCTGGCTTATTTGAGGGGAGAATCATATCTGCCTTATTTACTGCTGTGTCCCTGGCACCTAGCACTTAGCGTTTGGCCCCTGAATAAATAAATCAGTGATATAATCGGCCAAGCACTAAGCTTAATCATTTTTAATTTTTTTGTTTAATCTTACAAAAATCCTCTGATAAAGGAGCTACTACCCTCACTTACTAAACAAGGGAACAAATGCGTAGATAAGGTCACCTGGCTTGTAGGTTAAAAATTGGGATTTTCACTTAGGTCTCTCTGACTCGAAAATCACTTTTATTTCTACCAAATCATATTGCCTTTTAAATAGGAAATTTTTCTCCTAAAAGTGAAGGTTTTGAACTTTTTTAATATCCAAAGACTTTGGATCCTGACCTACAGAGCTTCATGTTTTTAGACCAAAGTTCCTACAATACTCAACTGAATAAAGACATTTAAATTATAGGCTTTTCATTGCTTGTGAAATTGATTTAACACTCTTAACCTTCCATCCACATACATGCCAGCCGAACACTACCAAGAGGAATTTTTCATACTAGTTAATAAATGTTCATTGTTCAGCCAGATAATGACTATGATTGACATTCCATTTATAATTGCTTATGAATTGACCTTATACATAAATCAAGACCATAGCCTATGCAAGTATAATTTATAGGACTGTTGTAGTTTAGGCATCCATAATCTTCAGGAGGCATATGCACAGCATAAGCCTTCCCAGTATAAACAGAATGATACATATATATGTGTTGCATATGTATATATAATTATATATATCCCACATACACACATATATTATTTTTTTTTTTTTTTTTTTTTTTTTGAGACGGAGTCTCGCTCTGTCGCCCAGGCTGGAGTGCAGTGGCGCGATCTCGGCTCACTGCAAGCTCCGCCTCCTGGGTTCACGCCATTCTCCTGCCTCAGCCTCTCTGAGTAGCTGGGACTACAGGCGCCCGCCACGACGCCCGGCTAATTTTTTGTATTTTTTAGTAGAGATGGGGTTTCACCGTGGTCTCGATCTCCTGACCTCGTGATCCGCCCGCCTCGGCTTCCCAAAGTGCTGGGATTACAAGCGTGAGCCACCGCGCCCGGCCACATATATTATTTTATATATAGCTATAAAAAAACTCTCTCACTGGAAAACTAAACACGGTCAAAATGTATTGCCAAAAAACACAATTAACCCATTTATTCATTAAATTCTTATTTATGTGTGTTTTCTTACCTAGCTATTTGCAGTAGGGGGCATGATTGTAATTTGCTTCCGTTCCATCAGAGATCCATGATCCATAATATCCTCACCTATGTGAAGCCACACTGAATGGTATTAAATAAAGCCTAAAGTGTGGGACCCAAGCCACTGAGGGTACACAAGATAATCTATGTTGTAGACTCCATGGGGCAATGGAAATTAGGAGGGGAACCATTTTAAAATCAGTCTGCACATCAGAGTGGAGCCAGTCCCAGGCTGCAGAGAACAACATTGCACTGTATTTATTTATATGGTTACCTCCTTTTTGTGGCAAATAATATTAGTTTTTCATGTATGACAGTAATATTTAGTTTCCTTTTTGGCTGTGTATATGTAAAGAAAAATATGTCAATTTAAAAAATATTTTGTAAATAATTGTACAAATGGTATACAGAATGGCAAAAATTATGCAAGTTATATGCAAATGACTGATGGATAAAAGTCTAGGAGTCAGAGTTTACCACTTAATAACTGAGTAAACTTGAGTAAGTTACTCAACCTGACTTAAAAATAGCCCCAGCAACATCAGGTCTTTTGTCTGTTTAAAGGAGAAATATGCCAAATGAAACATAGCCGATGTCTAATACATGATCTTTGTAATAATAATAACTGCCTTTATTACTATTGACTACTGTTAGTGAGATGGTGTTTATGAAGCATGAAGCACAGAACGTAGCCTATCGTAAATGCTCAGCAAATACGGATTATCAAGATAGCTGCCTTCCCAATAGATCTGTAAACACAAGTATGATTCATGACTCAGTGTTAGCTGATATTTATCTAAGGTGTGAATGGCATGTGGCGTATTTTAAAATGTGAACTTAAAGATTGTTGTGAATGATTGGTATGACATACAGAATTCTAAGTAAATAGTGAAACAACCTCACTGTATCAGTAGTGTCTGGGAGGAATGGGGCCAAAAAAAAACACCCAAAAGTTCTGTATACAGAAAGCAACTTCTTGTCATATAGAGCACATTCTCCAATGTCTACTGTGAAGAAATGGGTTAAATATTAATTATCTGTCAGTGCGGACCTGGTATTCCTTGGATAGGTCTTAAATCCACTCCCATCTGATGGTTTTCTGCTTGCAGGCAAGAGCCACAGCTGAATCAGAATCCCAAATGAGCATGTTCCCCGAATTGCACTAGCAGTTTTTCCACATGACTAGATTTTCTTTTTAATTTTTGGAAAGCCAAAATATTTTTAGCCATCTGGATTGGCTGCTTTTATAATACATCATGCTGTTATTCTTTCTTCGCTAATGATTTAGAGCAAGGGTTGGCAAACTACAACCCACAGGCCAAATCCAGGCAGCTGCATGCTTTTGTAAATAAAGTAAATAAAGCTTTTTGGCACACAGCCATGCTCATTCATTACATATTGTGTATGGCTGCTTTTTGCACTAAAATGGCAGGGTTGAGTAACTGTGACAGAGGCTACTTATAGTAGCACTGTGCTAGGTGCTGCATAATATATTGGTGAATAAAAGTGCTTGTAGTGTGTTTGCATGCATCAATCATTCTACATGTTTTTGGGGAAGTCACTGAAAGGCAGTGTCTCCCCATATGTGCTGAAATAGTCCTAAGTGATGACATAGTGACCACCTATTTCTTCAAATTCCCTATCATTGTATTAATACACATTTCCAGACAAAGGTGGCAACAAATGTTATTTATGGACTAAAAGCTAAAAAGGCTCTTAGAAGCCTAACGCAATCCCTTCATTTCTCAAAGAAGAAACTGAATTATCCAGAGATTCAGTAGTTGACCCCTAATCAGCCAGATGACTCCTAGCAGAGCCAGACTTAGGACCCAGAGCCCCTCTTTCCATATCTAGAGTGATTTCTACTCGGTGACACTGTGGCCAACTTTTTTAGATATCCCTCGCATCCTCTCTGGGCTAACATTGATTAATGAAGCAGATGAGAGTAAAACAGTTTAGTTTATTCCCTTCTAGAAGGTTTGGATGCATTCTCTCCCATTATGCTCAGATTATTGATAATTCCATCCGATTAATAGGGTCTTGTTCTAACTGAAGACATTGAGGGATATAGCAAGTTGTCACAGATATAGTTTTGTCCATCTCTAACTTCAGTTTGTATTAGCAAAATCCAATATTGCTAGAAACCATAATAAATTATTGCTTTGTCTAACAGAAGAAAAATTCGATGAATTAAAAAAATTTTGAGGAATATCTATAGACTTCATATTTTATTGAGTTCCTAATTTTATACTTTAGAAAAAAATTGAGATTCACTTATTAATCTTTATTCTTGATTACCAATTGTCATCTGGCTGTACTGCATAATAGGGGACTGGATGTTCTCCCTCTTTATTCATTAAGTCCAAGTTGAAACATCTGATCGGTATTATCAGGAGGCCTTATAGGCGTAGTGGCTCCATAGGGGTTCCATTCCCAGAAAATGCTCAAAAACTATCTTAAATCATGAGATTTTAAGAAACATGGTGATTGCATTTTGGTACTGTACCTATTTTGTATTTGAATTTTTAAATGGCTTTGCTAAGACTCTAGGTATAGAAAAAACACCAAAATTTGAAGCCACTTTTAAACCAAGATTACAGAGTAATTACATGATAATTAAATGGTACTATTATTTGAATGACAACAAAAGCGGCCACAGTGCATTAAAAAAAGGACCATTCTTTAAAAACAGGATTCCATCTCAAATATGTCATATTCACAGGCTTGCTTTTATTTTCACTCCCTATAAAGTCTCAAAATCTTACTCATTTCCAGGTAATGTACCGTAAGAGAAGTTTCATCAGCTTCTTCAAGTTGTCACTGCAACACTGCCTTTATTACTTTTAGGTCTTTACTGGTATTTTTAAAATTCTACTATGTGTGTGTGTGTGTGTGTGTGTGTATACATATATAAAATAAGTTTGTCAGTGATATTGTTTGGAAAATAATATTTATCTTAAAAAACTATATTTTAAAATTTATCCAGTTCTTGGATTTTGAAATTAATCCTTTTGAAAAGAGACTTTAAATACCAGATTACCACTTAAATGTATTTCATGAAGATCAGAGGTTGTTTTATTCAGGTAAGTGAGGGTTTCAATGGTAAATTCAACATTTTTAGCAAGTCAGACTTTATCCAAAACAATACTACTACACGTGAGATTTTTGTTTAGAAGTACAGTGTAGCAAAAAAGGAAAAGTTTTTTTTGTCATAAAAGCAACAAATTTGCATAGCAAGAAATCAAATAATATATAAAGATAAAAGGTAAAAGTTTTCCTTCCATAACCCTTCAAATTCTCAGCCCCAATTCTCAGAGATAACTATAGTTAACAGCTTCCTGTATGTCCTTACAGAAATAGTGTATTCATATACAAGCATATATTTGATGTCTTAATTTTTAACAAATAGAATAATACTAATTTATTTTTCCTTTTTAAGCTTAATAATATATTAATACCTTGGACATCTATCTTAACACATCTAAAGCTATAAGTCTATTTATTAAGTCTCCTATTGATAAATATTTAGGTTCTCTGTTTTGGCTGGAATGTTGAAGTGAAATATATGTAGTAGATAGATATAGATTTCACTTTGCAGAAGTGAATGAGTATAATAGGATAACTTTTAAAAAATATAATTGCTGGGTCAAGATATATGTGCATTTAAGATTTGACACACATTCCTAAGCTGCCCCCTGAAGAATTTATACCAATTTATAGTCCTACCAACAGTATGTAAGATGGCTTGTTTCTCTGTACCCTTGACCACACTGCTTTTTCAACATTTTCATCTTTGCCAATTTGATAGGTGAAAAAATCCACCTTCTTTTTGTTGTCTTACCTTTGAGTAAGTTGAGTATCTTTCATGTTTAAAAGCCATTTGGTTTTTTTTATAAACTGGAAATTTATATCTTTCCTCATTCCCATTTTTCTTTGCATTATTAGTCATTGTCTTCTTGATTTATAATATTTAAATATTTATAATTAATTACTATTGATCTGTAATATTTAAAATAATAAGATTTTAATATTAAGAAAATTAGCTACTTTTTATTATGGGTGTTGGAAATGTTTTTCCCAGCTTGTTCTAGTTTTTGCCATACAAAATACTTTAATTTTATGGATTTAAATTTATCGTATATTTCCTGTCTGGCTTTTGTGTTCATTATGTGGCTTAGAAATAATTTTATCAAATTTTATCATTTTCTTCTAGTACTTCATTAGCTTTACTCTTTAAATATATGTATCAAATCATTGAGCTATCTAAAGAAAGGAGTGGTATGGCCTTATTTTGTTTTCAAAATGAGTAGTCAGTTGTTCCAAAACCATTTGTTTGAATTATTGGAGTTTTCCTCTCTAGTTTGAAAAGCTTTCCTTTATCATATACTAGAGATCTACATGAGTCTACTTGGATATTAAAGCTTACTTCTGGACTCTGCTATTTCTTATGTTGTCTATCTATGCTAAAAGATCCCTGTTTTATTGCTGTAGTTTTACATTTTAATCTCTGTAGGAAGTGGTCCACTCATCAGAATTCTTATTTTTAAAAAATTTTCATTTGAGCCTTTATAACTTAATTTGTATTTTGGTTTATTTTTTCATACAGACTTTTTCTAACCAGCATGTCAATTTCTAAAAAAAGGAAAGAAGAGACAGAGAAAGGGGTGGGGAGGGAGAAATTATTATTGTGATTAAGATCACTTTTCACTGATCAATTTAGGGTGAATTGGTAACTCTGCAATACTAAATATCTCTAGCCAAGCTGGTTCCTATTTATTCAAGTTTTATTTTTAGAAGTAGAATTTTGAAGTTTTCTTTATTAATCTTAATTTTTTTGCTAAGTGTATTTCAGATATTTTATATTTTTATTATTTTTTATAAGTAGAATATGTCTAATTTTATAAACTTACAGGACTATTTTATTAGCACTTTTTATTGAATGGATCTTTGGCACCTGTAAAAAAAAAGATCAAGTGGCATTTTTCCTTTGGCCTAGTACTATGGTTAATTAACAGTTTTGCTATTATTGAACCATCCTTGCATTATTTGAATATATTCTATTCTATTAGGATATATTATGTTGTAAATATCCTGCTCGGTTGTATTTGCTAATGTTTTAGTTAAGAGCAATCCCAAATTTTCAGAACAAGCAAGAGCCATATCTGTTTTATTTACTTTATATGCAGCACATAATACCTAGCCCTGTGCCTTAAGCAGAAAAATTCTCAATAATCATTTGTGAAAATCAGGGTGGTCCCATGATTCACTTGGTTTGGTTTTCTCTTAACTCTTCTGGCCTGCTCTAGAAAGAGAATTTGTGACTAACAGCAATATAAAGACCAAGGAGTTAGTCGTGTGAGAATGCATGCAAGTTCTTTGAAAAATTCTTTGTGTATTCACATGACTTTTTTGATTACTCATGATCTTTTTGGGTCCTTTCTTTCCTGTTTTGACTAAAAATGTTTCTCTCCTTGGGCAATCTTCCAGACATCAGCAGAGACATCTCTTACATTAACAAGCCTAAGTTTTCAGAACAAGCTGTTCTGAAATATTCTGAGGCATGGCTAGGGTGTCTGGTCTGAACTAAACCCATGTGGAGCTTAGGGAAGAACTTGAGCCTGACTTGGCAAATGCCTGAAGTTGGGTCAGTGGCCACAACTTAATTGGCATAGCTAAATTACCTAGCCAAGGTTCTAGGGAGCCACCCAGGAGCCCCACCAGTATAATTCCTAGGCACCTTTCTTTTTCCCTCACCTGTAAGATGAAAGTGAATTTCATTCACTCTTCCGCATGGTGAATTAAATCTTGCCTTTTGGTGGCCCTGGGAGCATCTCTACTGATGTCCCTGAAGAGCCCAGTGGGCTGAGTGTGCAGGCCAGTTCTCTAAACAAAGTCATATGTGAAAACCAGAAGAGTGAAAGAAAGCTATGACCAAAGGTTACATTGTGTCAAAACAACTGGGATGACTGATGACACAAATGAGCAGTGACTAATTATGACCACTCCACTCACCTGTGGTTATTCTACCACTCCCCTGGTGTTACAATAACACTGCGTACAACTTCTTGCATACAACTATGTTTCTTTCTCCAACTTTTTCCCATGGCTCCTGTCTTATGGTTGCATAATTGACTCAAAATCTTCAAAAAATTCCACATATCCCATTTTCCTCTTCCTAGTATTCCATATTTCTATCTAATTAGCCTCTTTGGGCTTTTCTTGTGGAAAGTTATATCTACTGTTTGATTTTAGGCAATACCCAGGGGGCTCTTGTTCCCAAACACATCATACTTCAATTACACTGACTTTCCAGTTGAAAATTCTATTTCAAATTAAATTGAATATATTGTTTTGTATTCCTGATTTAATAGATAGGAGCATATTTATGAAAATAAGATCAAAACACTAGTTTATTTTGTTTTATGTCAACTCTCATAGCTTAGTAAAGGGGCAGTTGATACTGCTGATTAAATAAACAAGATGATAACCTAATGCAATGTTAATTACCTTCCCCTCTGGTGCAAGTACCTTTATAATATAAAATACTGTGAAATATAACTGCATTGACATCTGTTTAGGGACTGTAGAAGCTAAGTCTTTCTCCATATGGCCAGGGTGAAATGCATTATTGAATTGGTTATTGGGATAATTAAAGTTGCAAATGACTCTTATAAGGAACTTGCTGATAAACTGGTAATTTACAGCCAGAGTAATTCAGTGTTAAAAGCTACACTTTTGGAAAAGGATTATCATCTACTTTGACTGTTCTTGTGGCTCATGTTAGCTGAAAAATTCCAACATTTTACCTCACCTTGTGGTACAGAGACTTGGCATGGGTCCACTTCTTATGCTTCCTCCAGCATCTTTAATTTAAGCAGGAACCACAACCAGCAGATGATCTTTCCTATTGAATCACTCCTGCTTCAAAGATGAAGCCTTGCTGTGCAGTACCAACTTTCACTTTTTCCACATTACATAATCCTCTTCTGTTACCCAGCATTTCCATGCAGCCATCATATAAGTGGAACCAGGAGGGTGGTTTGGTTAATGCTTCAGATTGATATTGATGGGCTACAGAATAGCAGGTCCTTGTTGCCTAGCAACCAAGCAAAGAGCCCCAGCCCACTGACCTCAGTATGAGTACCACTTGCTCATATGCAGCTCCACAATTGAGTGGATCGTTGCCTCATTCTCGATGATTCCCAGCCACATTTAGTGCCTTCATCCCACCCTGATGAGGCTTCTGATTAAATGCAATGATTGCACCGTTGTTGTTGTTTTTTCCCCTAGTAATCTGAAATTTAATCATGTGGCATATGCTAATACAAATGCCCTTATTTACTAACTCTATTGTCGCTGACTCTGGGACCAGGCAGCTTGACTGATGGAAAATGAGATCATTTGTTCATCATCCTAAATAGATGCATTAAAATTAACTTGGTATAGTTTTTCTTTCATTTGTTATCAATTCTCTTTCATAGTTTTCATCAAAGTTATGTTTCCATAACAACAGCAACAGTTAACTTGATTACTATATGCCAGGTACTTCATATATATTTTCCTTTTTTGATCATTACAACACTATGGGAAAGATATTAATGTTATTCCATTTTTATACAGGAGAGCTGAAGTTTAGTGAAGTTTCTCTATTGAGTCAGGACCATAACCTAGTTAAGAAGCACAGTTGTGGTTCAAACCCAGCTCTACCTGATTCCAAAGCATAGGTACATTGTATTGCTTCAGTAGATTAAGATTCAATGACAAAAATTATACACTTATTCTTAAAAGCTCATCCTGTTTCCCAAATCAAAATTGTTAACATTAACAGTTTTCAAAATTCTAAATTAGCAATGACAACTTGCAATCACACAATGTTGGAACATACCAGGTCTCTCATTAAACTAGAAGACTACAAGGGATTGCTGCTAGTGTGTTGTTTGCCTCGAGATTCAACCAAAGAAAATTATCTGATGAGAGTCCAGATATGTATAAGAATAGTCATCAGTAACACTTCCCAAGTGTTTACTCTGTACCTACTCGTCAAAACTTGACTCTGACATTGGTACTTTGTTATCCACATTAAAGATGAATTAATTGAGATTTTACTTGGAGGAAACTGAGACTCTGAAAGCAGCTCCTCCTAAGCTACACTGTCAATAAGCAATAAAATCAAGGTTTAAGTCCAGAGTTGTCAAACTCCAAAGACGGTCTTTGAATTGTTTGGATTTACACATTAGAGAAGAAAACAAAACTACTGGCAGAACACTTTGACATTGTTCAAAGAGAGAACATTCTTAACACTCTTGAATTAAGTATGTAGCTACAATGTGTTGCTAATAATCATAACAATTATAATAACTGTAGGGACTAACATTTGCCAAGTGCGTAACTGTCTGGACACCCAACCCACTGCTGAGCACTTTGCCCACATCATCTCACTTGAGCCTTGCAGCCACCCTGGGCTAAAGGCACTAATAATATCGCCATTCTATAGTCAAGGAAAAATAAATTGGTTCAGGGTTGTAAACAACTAAATTGGGATTAGCATCGAATCCTTCTGGCCCAAACTCCAGCTTTCAAACTTGACACTCACTGCTGCCAAGTGTCAGCAGATCTGTGGGGAACCAGTCACCCCACGGAAATTTGAGAATATTTTTGGCCCTTTCTCCTATTGAAAAGTCACTACTCTTTCAAGAATAGTTTTGTCCATGTGTATACACTTTGGCACTCAGCTTAATATTGGAGGAAAGAGAGTGCCTCTGTGGGTAGGAAATGGCCAGAGAGAGGCAGCCCACACTTGTTTGCGTTAGCCAAGGAGGGGGGAAATTCACATCAGGCAATACCATGACTTTTGCTGAAGTACAGAAATGAGTGAGACTGAGAGCCAACGAGACAGAGGGAGTTACACGCTGCACTGTCTACCCGACTCATCTACAACACACAAGTTGGCAGGCACTCCCCTGATCCAGTTTAGTGATGCCAAATAAAACATCCAAACTGCGCAGCTCTAACTGAGCATCCTTACAGCTCTCACAAACCATTGTGGTTTAAAGTGGAGGGAAAATTATCCTGGGAACACTGGCTCTGTTACTGGGAAATCATTTGTGCTTGACTTGCTGAAGGACTCTTCAAGATCCCAGAGCCACACTGCCAAGATTTATGTTCCAATCTTTCTGTCCCTGCTAACTAGAAGTAAGAAAGTAGAACAACAAACAGTGACATTATATCCCAGTGGCCAGAGGATGCCCTTTTTTACTTTGGTTGGCTTGGGATGGGGTAATCAGATAGCCAAGCTTATTAAAATTGTTTGAAACAAAACCAAAAATAGTTTCTGGGTGAGATCTAAGGAACTCCCTTATTAGTTAAGTGTACAAGGTTCACTGCTTGGACTTGGTAACATCTGTTTTGTTGCTCAAGAAATTGTTATGCTTACTACTGGTTCCTCCTTACTGATGCAAGACAAGTGCTTTCAAATGTACTCCTTGTTTCATAGGGGTTCCAGGGAGATGCTTAAAGAGCATCTTTGGGATCAGGGATGAAGAGGTTAGCTCCAGAACAGCTCCTCTTCTCTGTCTGCCGAGGAATGCCTGTTGTTTCAATGCCTTTCTTCTGATAAGAGCACCCTGATTTTCTTTTTTTCTTTTTTTGAGACAGGGTCTTGCTCTGTCGCCCAAGCTGGAGTACAGTGGCACGATTTCAGCTCTTTGCAACCTGCAACCTCCACCTGCCTGGTTCAAGCAATTCCCCTGCCTCAGCCTCCCGAGTGTCTGGGATTACAGGCACATGCCACCACTCCTGGCTAATTTTTTTGTGTTTGTAGTAGAGACAGGGTTTCACCATGTTGGCCAGACTAGTCTCGAACTCCTGACCTCAGGCAATCTGCCAATCTCAGCCTCCGAAAGTGCTGGGATTACAGGCGTGAGCCACTGCATCTGGCCAAAAGCACCCTGATTTTCTTCTGCAAATCTACAATTCTTTGTCCCTGTGTCTCAAGTAATATGGACTCCTGTGAACCATGCAGGGATGAGTGTAAAAGAGACTTGGGTCTAAAAACCAGAGCCTCTAATCCATGTAATCCTGGAGGCAGTTCAGGGAAGGGCACTTGACCCAGTTGGGGTCGGTGAGTACTGGGCTTGCTCAAGCCCCATTTTAGCCTCCCTCCCTTTCTAGGCCTGTGATATGTCTAGAGTCTTGGATTCCTCATTTATAAACTAGGGATGGTGCTATCTATACTTAGAATGGTGCCTGGCAGGGAGTATACATTTTGTAAAATATGAGCTATTATTTGTGAACTGATGAGGACAACTTCATTGCTCAATTTTACTAGATTCTTCCTGATTTTTCCATTTAGCAATTACCCAAAATGCCCTTTATAACATCTCCTTCCTCTTAAACAAAAATAGCAGCACCTTCTCATGATTAAGCCAGCCAGCCACCCTCTCTACCCACTCAACTTATTCCTGGTTCTCATTGTGAGCATGAGGGACCTGGAGGAAGTTTGCCTCCTGCTGGGCATTTGATGCTCACATCACCACACTGCCCAAAGTGACGATTCTCTGTCTTTTCATCCACCCCTACTCTCAGGATGAACTATTCCATTTGTAACAATATCATGTGGTTATAACCAGAGTTCTATAAAATGTTTACTTCTCTGGGTAAAATTCCATCTCTTTCCAGCATTACCTTGAACTTACTTTAATTTACTTCAGTTTTGCCTTTTGCTCATTTTCCAAATTATCCCCCCTTTTTACACCAAGCAAGTTGATGGGCCTTTAGTTTTGACTTGCCTAAAAGAAACTTACAGGGCAGAAAAGTCAGCAGCTGAAGACAAGGGCTCCTCCTGACTTGAAAAAGTTAAAGCTCTCTGAGGATACGATCTTAGGTATCCTGAGACAAGAAGACGGGGCAGACAGAGAAATGCCTTTGAAAATGAGGCAAGAGAAAGGAGACATGTCTTTGAGCCTGGAAAAGGGGAAAGTCATCTGGTCATGGAAGAGCCAAATTCAGTGCCACCCCAAAGGAGTTGGAATGGGAAGGCTGCCTTGTACAACTGAGGAGGCAAAGGTTTTCCAGCCTTGTTCCCATGCCGTGAGTGGAGCACAAAAGTAGGGAGACTACAGGACCTTGAGAGAACTGGAGGCCTGGATAATGAGGATATAAGCAGTAACCATGATGAATTGGTGATTGCGCATGATTTTAGGCTTCTGTGTTACCCAAGGGGGAGAGAGCCACAACAATGACTGAGCTTAGCCTTCCTGCCATGCTGGCTGGTAGGATGGGCATGGAGAGTCTGACTTTAATCAAAATAAAGCATAGTAAAGAAATGAGATCATCATGTACACTCAAGTGTGCACTGAGATTGATACCCTACAGATAGCAATCACAATTTGTTGAGAAGCACCAATATGTATGAATATGTCAATCAAGCCCTCATCAGAAAAGGACCCCATCAGAAATGTGGACCACCCCAGAACCTCTGTGAAGTGAAATATTTTCATCTGAGGTTACAGGGTTAGCCCTCAACGTGAGTAAGAGTGTGATCGCCAAAATATCTCCTTTAAAAAAATCACTTCCTTAACCCCAGGAAATTCATCCATCATCATCCATCTGGAATTTTCTGAAGCCAAGCCCACCAATCAATGTCAAAACCAGAATGAGAGGAAACTTTTTGAAGACGCACCCTCCCATCCTCTCATGTCATAGGTGAAAAATGGCTGGCTTTGTTTTCTATACTTGTAAAGAGAAAAAAAAAATCAAGGCAGATCATGATGCTTAATCTCAAGTATTCTCATTTCCAAATGCCTTTATAGTTCCCAAGTTGTTTCATGAAACTGAGTTACAACCTCATTAAAACGCCACACTCAATATTTTTTTCTCATCCCCTAATACTCCAATCCCTGGCTATCAGCAGACAGTAAGGAAACTCCCCAGTCCCAAAGATTTGGTTTAGGTTTATTTTGGCCAGGGAAGGAAAGGGGAATTAAGAAAAAGAGGAGAGACTCAGAACAACGCCTGGCAATGCGGGATCGCAAGCCCTATGAATTCAGGCAGTCTCTTCGGCAGTGCTTTGGGTCTTGCAGCAGGCAGACAGGCGGGCACGGTCAAGTGCCATTTTGAAGGAGAGATGTGACCAGACTGAAAGAGTGCCCATTAGCCACCGAGTGCAGGAAATGAAGCCTGTTAACCATGCAGCGGTTCATCCCTGGGGAGAGGGGGAACGTGCCCCCCGCGTGACTCAACCCAAAGACAATTATGGAATGCAAATATTTAGAAACTGTAGAGTTGTTTAGCTCTCTTCAGAGCGCCGATCGCACCCGCTGCGTCCCCAGCTCCTTCCTCTGAAGGAGTCCTGCTTCTGAAATTCCCTGACCTGCAAGGATAAAAGGAAAGAACCTCTCAGATCAGGGTCTTTTTTTCTCCATTCTGTGTTTATAAGTCTCTGTCAAACATACATTGTTTTCTGGTCATAGATGTCCTCTTAATGCAGGCAGGTAGTTTTGTGTACGTGAGGAGTTACCAGTGTTCTGGTGACTCAAAGCATGGGCTTCCTTGGGAAGGAACTTGAGAAGGAACAAGAGAACAGGAAAATGATTAGAAACTTTCCGCTTGATGTACTTCTGGCCTTGTAGACACTGCATAACTCTCTGAGAGCAGAGGATAGGTTTGAGCCCTTTGCATCTCCAGAAGAGTGCCTAGTACAGCCCCTGATGAATGTGAGTTGGGTGGCCAGCCAGACCTCCACATGGCAAGGAGCACTTAGTAGGGCTGGAATAGAGACCAGGTGGCAGCACTCTGTGGGAGGAGGCAGCTGCCCTCCTTAAGGTCGCTGATTTTCCTCTGAGCACTGCTGTGATTTTTTAAAGCAAATACAGAATATTAAAACTCTGCATAAAGGGTTTACTAAAGGAACATATAATAATCCTAATATGTAGCCAAAAACTACAGGAATTCATAAAGCAGCTAGCTGATGCTCTGGAGTTACTCAGAGATTTCTTTTCCAGTTAAAGTAGAATAGAGAAGAAATTGTAAAATCAACCAGGCGTCGTGAGTATAAATCTTGAACTTACACCAATCTGTGCCTCAGGCCAGGAGCTCACCTGTTTTGTATCCAAGTGTGGAGGAGACAAAATGAAAGCAGGGGAAAATATCTAGCTAGAACCCCTGTCCACACAAGCCTGAAAAACATGACAAACTTGTGGCTAGAGGAATGGTGGCTCCTTCCAAAACAGACTGATAAGTGCTGAAACCAAAGAAATCCATTCGCGGGCTCACTGACCAGCTTCAGAATGGGCGATTGTCCATCATATGCAGTAACTGTGACAATTGTTTCTGGCAATTACACCTACATCCTGCCCTGCCCACCCCATCTTCCCTACCGTCTCTGACAGTAACTCACTTTCCTTCCAGCCTCATCTGTAACTCGATATGCCTGGTGATCCACCGTCCAGTGCACATTATAAACCATGTAACCATAAAAAATGTCAAGATCATTGAGAATCAGGGTACAGGGTACTATGTGACTGTGTCATACTGCTTTTTTAAATCTTAGAACTGACAAGCAGTTAGCTGACTTGATGGGATGAAAATATAAGGTTTGAATAAAGCACAATTCCAGGCGTGGTCCAGAACCAACAACGTCAGTCAGCAGCACCCGGGAAATTGATAGAAATGCAAATTATCCGGCCCTGCCCAAGACCCACTGCATCAGAAACTCTGAGGATGAGCTCAGCAATCTGTGCGTCAACAGGTCTCACAGGTGAATCTGATGCAGGATAACATTTGAGAACTAATGGATTAGGAATGGAGGCTGATTATTTAAGGGACCTAACATAACTTCCTAACTCAGCGCAGCCTTCCAAGTGGTTCTGTAAGAGCCTGCTTCAATAAGGTTTCATTCCTTCCCTTTTGAAATTGTATTCAGAGAACAGAGTGGAACTTGTTTGTTCACGTGTTTTCTTCATTGGATGGCCTTTTATAAAAAGCCAAGTCACACGGCTTGAGATTTGATCCATCTCTAAATGACTTTTGTCAGTTTTTCAAACTCAGATTCAACCTCAGAGGACAAAGGTTTATTTCGTTGAGGGTGTTCAGAAGAATGGGCTTCGGGGGATTGTCCGCAGGTGTGTTTACTGTGATTTTGAGCGCCTGTTATGCCCGGTCTTTTCTCTGGATTTGCTAAATATAGCACCCACCTGGAACAGTCTGAGACTGTGACTAGGTAAGGATGAGGACCAAATACAAAATAACCAAGGACAACCTGATATACCAGGAGACACCAGATGGTGGGTCAGAGGTCAGATGGCACCAAGAAAATAGATGTATAATAAAGTTTCCAGGACAGCTCAGCTTGCATCATTTGGATTCTAAGGGTATTTTTGACGGTATTTTCATCATGAGCCATGAAACAGCTGCCAGATTTTGACAGATATAGCAATGCAGTGAGGGCAAAATACCACAGAGAGTTTACAGAGGAGTTTGAGGAGCAAGATGTCACACAGGCTAATAAAACAAAATTCCACTCCGTTTACTATGGCCATCAACACCTAGTTTTCCCATTTGGCCCGCATAGTGTTTCCCAGTGAAATGTAGCTTGTGCATAACTGAGGTTTGGGAAATATTGAGAGGCTTTAATAACCCAAAGCAGCCCCAAGCTATGGGCGTCAGACAGTGGCTGGATTTACACATAACTCAGAGACGTTTTCACAGAGCTCCTGTAAAGCAATCCAAAGTGCCATATTTAAAAAAACTTCCTGATGTGGCTGTCCACTCCCATTTGGGGAGCAGCCAAGATGTCAAAATGAAAAGAGGAGAGGTTTCTGTTCTGATATTGACCAGAAGCCTTGACTAATTTCTTTGATAGTCCAGTATTTATGACTTCACAAAAACCTACAACTAGGTTTTTTGAAGCAGTAAGTTATTCAAATTTTATATGTCCCATGGCCCTATTTCCCCTTGCGGGGAATATTAGGAGTAAATGCTATTCTAAATCAATTAGTGAGATAGAATAGGAATAAAAAGAACAATTAAAAAGCCATTGTTCTAATACCTTATTGTATTTCACCTGAAGGACCCGCAGCAAGGACTAATGAAGAGAGCAAATTCAAATGGGATTTGCCAATGTATTGGTCAGAAATGCATTCAGCTCCATTAACAACAAACTGACAGTAGCGTAAACACATAAGGAAGTGTTTGTCTCACATAAGAAGCCTATAGAGAAGCAGTTTGGGGTCAGAAAGATACCTTCAAGAATCCAGATTTTTTTTTTTATTGGTCTTCTATCCTTGTCTTGTGCTTTTGGCTTCTGATGGCAACAGAGAAGTACCTCCAACATCGCATATTTCAGGCAAAAGAAGAAAGAGGAGATAAAGTACTAGCACATTTCTGCTTACAGCTCATTGGCAGAACAATCACATGGCCATATCTGGCTATTAAGAAGCCTAGAAAATCAGGTTTTAAACTTTTGAAACCTCTGAATGAGAGGAGGAGGTTGGGTCAACTAATCTAGGGTGTATTATTGCAAACAGCATAATAAATAGCAGGTGCCTGGATTGATATGTCCTAGTGCATTTCAGCAAACATTGTCAAGGGCCTACTCTTGTTAAAGTTTCACATGATACAACGTGATAAAGACAAAAATAACACCAAGTGTATGAGCAAAGCCTTTTGTTTTGCTGGAGGGGTGAGGGAAGGTTTTATAGACTAGGTCAGTGCTCCTCAAGCATTCATGTGCATTCAAAACACCTTGAGATTTTGGTAAAATACAGAGGCTGATTCCATAGACGTGGGGTGGGGCCTGAGATTCCGCATTTATAACAGGCTCCACGGAGATGCTGGTGCCGCAAGTCTGTGGAGCACACTATGAAAAGAAAGTGTTTAGGTAACATGTAAACAGAGCCGAAGGCATGGGTAGCAATTCACCAAGTAAAAAAAAGGAGGAGTCTACCCGAGGCTGGGGGAACAGCAAGCACAAACATACATGCATCCTCATCTACGTAGGCCTTTGCCACACTCTCTATAGAGTATCTTCTTTTACGTATGTGAGTGTATTCACACGCATATGTGAATGGATGTTTGGATAGATACAATAAGTAGATATTATATATTTTATCAACTGTGCTATATGCTCATGGCTACTGAGTGGCCACGCAAATTCTCAACCAATGAGGACCCTACCACACTCTTCTAATACAATTTGTTGGTTTTTGTCTTCTGTGACTTTTCCTTCTGCTATTTATGTTGTGTTTTAGGGAACAGGTTTCACTTATAATGTTTGGAGAAAAACTTCCAGTATTAGTGCTGGAGCTGTTTAAGGAAAGAGGAAGAGAACCGTGTTAGATCTTAAAAAGCAAGGTTTACCACAGAGTCACTTCAAGAAAATGGTTAAGGACACAAACAATAAAGAGCATTCCTTAAATGTTATAAAACCTGTCATAAGCGTGACTGGAGCTTGGGGTGACTGACTAACAATTGTGTGACCCGTGGCCTGGAAAAAACTATGGCCAGAGAGATGTTGTGATTTCAGAGGATTTGACAAAATTCAAAGAGCCATTGCTAATGCCTGATGCTAGAAACAGCTCTTTGGGGAGATTATGCTGACATGACTCCATATGTGGTTAGTTCAGGTAGCATTTCCATTTCCAGGAGCTAATCCACCATACTAAGTGAGCAATGCCTTTTTGGGCACATTGAAAGACCAGCAAGTAGCCTGATGTTCTAGAGCACAAGACAAGAGGAGAGGGGTGGTAGCAGATGGGGCTGGAAAGTCAGGTTGGTTTAGCTATGCTGAGGCCCCCCTGCCCTCAGCCCATGGGCAGTTCAGAACTACCCAAGTTCATAAATGAGGGAATAACATAGTCACACTCAGGCTTTAGATAACTTTGTTGGCAATGCAATGGATAGATGCAGGAAAAGTGTAATGGCTAAACTGAAGTTAGGCCAAGTAGAAGGAGAGATGATGAGAGCCTGAATTAAATCAGTGGCAATAGGAAGGGAGACAAAGAGCAAGATTCAATAGTGATTATGTCAAAGGTAGGCTCAGTTGGGTAAAGGAATTTGTAAGATGTGTGCTTGAAAAAAAAAAAAAGAGAATTGAGGATGACTCTAAGATCAAGGTAGCAACTTGGATGAGCATAGTATATTTTTTTCATTTACATTTGAAAGTCTTCAGTTGTTCATAGGCCCTCCACACCCGTTTGCCTTATTCTTGGCCATTTCATGTATCTGTGACACCTGCCAGAGTCTGAAAGCGTTTGAGATTGAGCCCAAGAGTTCTGGCTGAGCCAACAGGTTGAATAATAGTGCCTCCAACTGTGAGAATGAATACAGAGGAAGATCACGTCTGCAGGAAGAAGACAATTCAGAGCTTTACCAATAGAGAGGAGAGTGGTTTGGCACTCATGGGTTGACGACTAGCCTGGACCTTGATTCACTTTTTCTGCGACCTTAAGCCAGTTCTTTTGGCTTTCCAGTAGCTATAAAGCAGAAGAAAACATCCACCGCCCTGTGAATAACTCCCCAAAGCCACTAGGCTCATAATATTGATCCTGGCCCAGTACACACTAATCAGTGTCATCTCTCCTCTTTATAGGCAACTTTATGAGCCCTCATTTCCCTGTGCACTCAGCTCTCTAGACTCAGAAAGTATCCGCTGATAGCCCACACTCCCAGTGCTTCCCGAGAGCAGTGCTGCCTGTGAAATCAAAACCGAGAGGGGAAAAAAAACCAGTCCGGGTGTATCAAGTTTCTCTGGGACCCACCATTCAATTCTCAGTATGCAAGAATTTTTAGAAACAGTCCAGTGTTTATTTTCATGGTTGCACTAAAGACCTCTGGAAATACCATAGATAACCACAGCACCAATAACTATTTAATTTATTACATTTGCACATGCAGATGGAAAGAAACAGATCTGGGCATAAGGACAACAACAAACAAATGTAAATTGCAAATCAGACAGTCAAATTGGAAATTGAAGAGGAAAAGACTCAAAATCTACCTTATGTTTTTCCATTCCCATGTAGTATTATTAGATCCTTTTATGTTTTATTTCTGCTAATCTGATGTCTCTCTTCAGTAAATGAGTTTTTCTTTTTTCTTCTTATGCATTCATTTTTTTAAAAAAAAATAAGGCACTGGGGCTAGTCCCAGGGAATGCAAAGATCAAATAACGCCCTGCCTCTAGTTAAGTCATGTTTTAACCTTGTGTCTTGTGCAAAGTTTAAGTCAAAACAAATTTTAGCAGACGAATTTAACCTATTAAATGTCGCAAAAACCTCTTTTAAGCTTATGCCTTTTAATGAGGAATTGGGAATAAACCAAGCTGAAAGTAGAAAAAAATCAAGTTCTATACCGTGTACCTTCATGATTATGCCATTTGGCCCCCAATTATCTCCCATATCCGTTTGTTTCCTCAAGCTGAAGCATCTTCATTAGGTCAAATGCATAAGTATAAATAACTAAACTGAAAGCCCACAGGTGACTTTTTCTTCCAAGTGGCACAGCTACAGTTTCCCTCCACCTTCTAATGAGTAGTCCCAGTAGGTTTTGCTCAACCCATGGACTTCTATTTGAAATCAGAAGAGTGAGGCCAGGAACAGTGGCCCACACCTGTAATTCCAGCACTTTGGGAGGCTGAGATGGGGAGATCACCTGAGGTCAGGAGTTCGAGACCAGCCTGACCAACATGGCAAAACCCTGCCTCTACTAAAAATACAAAAATTAGCCAGGTGTGGTGGCAGAAGCCTATAATCCCAGCTACTTGGGAGGTTGAGGCAAGAGAATCACTTGAGCCCAGGAGGTGGAGGTTGCGGTGACCCGAGATCGTGCCACTGCACTCCAGCCTGGGCAACAGAGCAAGACTCCGTCTCAAAAATAATATATACATACATACATACATAGTGAAACTAGTCCATTTTCAGTTTCCCAAGACCTTAAACCTGGTCCACGTTACTATCTACTCTCACTTAGACCAACGTCTAACCCATCTAATTAGTGTCTTACTTTCCTCTTGTTCCCTGCATCCTATTCTCTACACTATAAACAAAGTAGTCTTTTGAAAGCACCATCTAATTTCATTAACTCAGTGCCTACAACGTATTGTGACTCTTGGGGTAAATACCAGAATCCTTAACATGATGTTATACCCAGCAAGATCTACCTACCCCAACATCTCCATGTTTGGCTTATATTGTGCTTCTCTTTCCCCTATTATTTGTTCTCATAGCACCATATAGCTCTCTTTGAAACCCTTTGCAAGGTATAATTTTAGTTAATTACTTGATGACCCTCATTTGATAATAAACAGCAAGAGAGCAAAGACCATGTCTATTTTGGCTCATAATTATATTCCTGGTAGCTAGCTTAAAGACTTGCATACAAAAGGCTTTAACTATGTTTTCATTGCATGAATGAAGAAATACATAAATAAATGATCAATTGTTTTCTCAACCATTAGGTACTGTTTTTAGTAGTTAGAAAACATATTTAAGGGTTGAAAACTATGTCCATTTCGTACAATTCTACAATAAATATTACCTTCTAAATGTCATGGCCTTGGTGGTAAGCTATCAAGGGAGTCTGTAAAAGGATACATATTTCTACCTTTCCAGAAGAAAGAAAGGAGAGGAAAAACATAGTTATGATCCATTATCTCTGAAATTCTCTTCAGTTGTCTAAATGTCCCAGTTGTTGAATGAATCTTTAACTCCCTAGAAAAGTACTGTGTGTTCACCAGGGCCTGTCAGAGGGTGGGGGGCAAGAAGACAGAGAGCATTAGGACAAATAACTAATGCATGCAGGGCTTAAAACCTAGATGACTGGTTGACAGGTGCAGCAAACCACCATGGCACATGTATAGCTATGTAACAAACCTGCATGTTCTGCACATGTATCCCAGAAATTAAACTCACAAAAAAAAGTACTGGGTGTTTTATTTATAGAAAACATGAATTTTGAGGGTTTTTAAGAAATATATAGCCAATCATTTTACAAATGCTATAGAAAACATTCTTGTTCGTTTCGATTTTATTTATATACTGGCCCACCTTTTATAGCTCACTAGTTGTTAGACATTGGACCACAAAGATGGGTAAGATATACCCAATGTTCTTGAAAAGATCTGAGCCCCACAAGGCATGATTGTCCCTTAAACAATACTAAGCAGTAAGAAATGCAATAGAAATGTGCATATGTCCCGAATGAGAAGGAACTAATATGCCAGGAGAGTCTAGAAACTTATTTTGAGGTTTATATGATCAGTACATCCAAGAAGTTTATAACACTTGCCCATGCATAGTATATACCAAATGAAAAAGAATGTCCTTTCTTTTGTGTGTAAATATTCTGTCCAATTAAAATTTCATCTGAACAAGATCTTTCTTAACCTTTGATTCCTGTGTAACTTCCATTGTCCTGAATTGTTTTCTTCATTTCTGATTTTTGACTCTTGTTACCAATTTTGTCTATGGCAGGGGTCCCCAATCCCTGGGCCACAGACTAGTACTGGTGCATGGCCTGTTAGGAACCATGCTGCGCAGCAGGAGGTGAGCAGCAGGTGAGCAAGCAAAGCTTCACCTGTATTTACAGCCGCTCCCCATCACTCACATTACCACCTGCACTCTGCCTCCTGTCAGATGAGAGGCGGCATTAGATTCTCATAGGAGGAGGAGTTCCTATTGTGAACTGCACATGCGAGGAATCTTGGTTGCATACTCCTTATCAGAACCTAATGCCTGACGATCTGTCACTCCTCCCATCACCCCCAGATGGGACCGACTAGTTGGAGGAAAACAAGTCCAAGTCTCCCACTGATTCTACATTATGGTGAGTTGTATAATTATTTCATTATATATTACAATGTAGTAATAATAGAAATAAAGTGCACAATAAATGTAATGTGCTTGAATCATCACAAAACAAACCCCTGCTCCTTGGTTCATGGAAAAATTGTCTTCCACAAAACTGGTCCACTGTGCCAAAAACTTTGGGGACCACCGGTCTGTGGCATTTTCCTTCAAGTGACCTCCCAGTAATCAACCTTGACTACACTAACAACTTTGTCTCCTGCCTCATAGACAGAACCAGTAAAGAGACTCCTGACCAGCCCTGTAGTTCATCTATCCCTCCAACCTAGGCAAGACCTGTACATGTGTTTTATGTAAAGAGGGAGATAGACGTGAACACAAATAAACTTGCAACACCAGCAAAAGCAAACAGTGTAGTGGTATGAGAGGCCACATAGCATGTACTTGAGAGTATGTGTTCTCAAGTAAGAAGTCAGATGTTATCTCTTATTAGGTAGATGAAATGAAGCAAGTTACTTAACCTCAATCATGAATGAGAATAATAATGATACCTATCTCATAAAGCAATAGCAAGTATTAAAGTAAATAATTTATATAATATGCTTAATACAGTGCCTGGTACCTAAAGGACAAACAATAAATAATAGACATGACAATGATTAACAAAGGAATTATAAAGATGTGTATAAAATGCTGCAGGAAACCAGATCAAGTTATGACTGACTCTGCTTAAGAAGAAGTTCACTGAAGGAGAGACATTTGAGCTAAACATCGAAGAGTAGAGGGAAGCAAGGAGGGAGACTGGCAAATGACATTCAGAGAAAGGAAACATCACAAACTAAAAGTAAATGGTAGATTTGAGGATTAAGAGACTACAGAAAAAAAAATGATAAGTTTGCTTGAATCAGGGGCTCAGCTCAGAGAAGAATCTAAACTAAATCTTGGAGATACTTCCTAGAATGGGTTTCAAGGTGATGGCATAAATTGTATTAAAGTCGTTCGTGTGTAAAGTATATGCCATTAACAGCCTTGACTTCACAATATGGAGTTGTTATTAAAAGCTCACTCTCTTCTTTGAAGACATTTATATGGAACTGCTAAGTGTTTTTACAATCATGATTATCAGCTACTTCTGTTGTTGAAAATTCCTCTTAACATTTTGCTGACCAAAGTGCACATTTTCAGGGTCAAACTATAAATTCAAAGATATAGGCCACGATTTCCTTGTTTACTCAGAGGCTACGTCTGGGATCTGGAGAGGCATTCTTCTAAACTCTTCCAAAAATACACTTTTGGTCATCACATTCAAATAGGACATTCTTCTTGAAGCTTACTAGTTTATGTCAATGTCTGTCTCTGTCTCCCCACACCTCCTATGCTGGCCCTTCTCACTCTTTTTGTCAGTTCGAGCTCTTTCATGATTGGCACCCTCCCTGTGAGACTTTGAACAATTTGGTATTTTGCTTATGTTTGTTTTTAGCCTCACATATGCTATGAATCACCCAATACTTTCTACTCCATTACTACCAAGCTGACATTTGAAAAACACAGTTTGCTATTTTATTTTCCTCTCCCATTATTCATTCGGCCCCTCCAAATGTATTTTTTTTTTTTTACACATGAACCCAGTACTAAAAATACACATCAGTTGAAGGTTCTGCCAAAATACTTAGTGAATGAGTAATTCAACTTATCCAAGACCGAAAGAAGTATGGGGGTCCTCAGAAATAAATGAACCAATTTGTCTGAAACCTGACTTCATTAAGACATAAAAGTGTGACTATATGGGATATAAAGTCACTGAGTCAGTCTGACATTCAATGTAGACCTCATGTCAGCCTTCAGGAATTGACATCCTTCCCCAAATATTACAGGTTCAGCCAATGTTCTTATTCACAGCACAAGCATAGTGTGACCCCTGTGTTCTTTCTACAATTTCTTTATAACTCTAATCTTTATCTGTGTTTGTTTATTTGCTTGTCTGATCTTTCATCTAGAATGTAATTCTCTGAAGGAAGAAATGACTTTCTGTGCTGTTTTCCCAGCACAAAATCAGTGCCTTGAACAGCATAGGTGCTCAAAATTGTTGAATCAATTGTCAGCCCCAAAGTCCAATAAGCCCTAACTGTTAATTCCTTTTTTAACTTGTATTATTCTTAAGAATAAAATAATAACAATGGTTATAATTCATGACTCCCTGCTACATGGCTAGAACTGTGCTAGCACACTAATAGAGCTATACAACATTATCCTGTGTCATCCCCACAGCTTCTCTGAGTGATCAATACTTGTATCTCATTTTGCAAATTTTGCAGACTATTGAAGCTCAGAGAGGTGAGGTAACTCATCCAAGGTCACATAGGCCAGAGGCAAAAGCTTAGGCCTTAAGTCTCGGACTGCTTTACCAGTTTATCATACTGCCACTCCTTACCATCAGGCGCTATGTATCTTCATCAAATAAGTCCTTTTTTGTTGAGCTTGGATTGGAGCTAAAGAAAGGAGTTGTCGGCGTGAGTGGCTTGCTTTCCTTCTTCTCATATGTTGCAGAGCGTTAGGGATGATTATTTACTCTCCTGCTTCTTGTCCCTCTGGCTACTTCAGTCCACCACACCCTTTGGGAAAAACAAAACTGACCTCTTTTCCAAAACTCATCCATCTTTCCCAGCTATATTTCTTTTCTTTCTTTTTTCTTTTTTTCTGGAGACGGAGTTTCGCTTTTGTTGCCCAGGCTGGAGTGCAGTGGTGCAGTCTCGGCTCACCGCAACCTCTGCCTTCGGGATTCAAGCGATTCTCCTGCCTCAGCCTCCCGAGTAGCTAAGATTACAGGCACGCACCAACACACCTGGCTAATTTTGTATTTTTAGTAGAGATGGGGTTTCTCCATGTTGGTCAGGCTGGCCTCAAACTACCGACCTCAGATGATCCACCCACCTTGGCCTCCCAAAGTGCTGGGATTATAGGCATGAGCCACTGCGCCCAGCCTCCCAGTTAAATTTCTAAGCAAATCTGGGGGGATTCAAGCTTCACAGTAAACTCCTATCATCAAACTAGATCATAAGCTCCCCCTGCTCCTGAGGGATTTCACAGGCCACTGGAAGTGTGTGACCATCTGCATCAAAGGTGGCTGATCCTCCACAAAAAAAAGCAAACCAGGGGAAGGACCGCCCTTGTATGCTCTTTGCCGTTTCCCTTCTGGATCCAGTTCTATGCCTCTGCCTGGGACTTTTAAAGATCTCTGGCTTTATTTACTCTCTCCACTTCATCTAGTGGGCCTTGAGTCATAGCCACCAGCCATCCAGATGAGGCAACCGCTTCTTTCTTCTTTCTTGCTTGCTTGCTTTTGTGCTTGCTTGCTTTCTTGCTTTCTTTTCTTTCTTTCTTTCTTTCTTTCTTTCTTTCTTTCTTTCTTTCTTTCTTTCTTTCTTTCTTTCTGTGTTCCTTTCTGTCTTCCTTCCTTTCTGTTTTTCTTATCTCGTCTTTCTTTCTCTTCTTTTTTTCTTTTTTAGGTTTTACAATTCACTGAATTTCCCCTGCATTGATAGTTTATTTCCCAGCAATATAAACTCCAAGTCATTATTCAAGTCTCAGTAAATATAACTTCCTCACAGTACCTTCTGATTATCCAAAGCAG
The DNA here is from genome assembly GCF_028878055.3 of Symphalangus syndactylus. Taxonomy (NCBI): domain Eukaryota; kingdom Metazoa; phylum Chordata; class Mammalia; order Primates; family Hylobatidae; genus Symphalangus; species Symphalangus syndactylus. The sequence continues at coordinate 43,272,193 of NC_072429.2, forward strand.
AATTAATGTCTCCATAAAAGTTTGCACAAACTCTACAGTATCACTTACCACACAGAATAAATAGCTGTTTACCTGTCATCTACCCACTGTAGACTTCCAACACTCTGTGGTCAGGGATTACATCACATTAATCTTTCTACTCCCCACTAATCATCTGCCATTTAATAGATGCACAATAAGTGTTGAGTGAGTTTTCTGTCCACACAGGTTATTCATCCTCTGTTGGAACACTTCTAATGACAGCTCACTATTTCAAGATCCAGTCATTTCTATTGTTGTACAGATATAATTATTATAAGGTCAAAGTTTTTTCTTATGTTGGACTGATCTCAGTGTCTCTGACATTTCCCCTTTTGGTTCTGGTTTGGCCCTCTGGACCCACCCAGATGAAGTTGGCTCCTCGTTAGGGATTTAAAGACAGCAAACATGCCCTCCCTAACTCTTCTCTCCTCCAAGTTAAACAGCCTGCTGGCCTCTAGTGAGGGCCTGCACATGAGGGCCTGTAAATCTTAGCCATCCTGGTTCTTCTTCCCAGGATAACCTCTAATCATCAATATTCCTTTGAAAGAGGGTTACCATGCCACATCCCAGACATGGAAGCAATACTGAGTACTATGGGATTCTAAGCCGGGCACTATATTTTACAAATAACCTTAATAATATATTTTTGGGTATTCTATCAGCTCTTTGGTCTTTTTTTTTTAACAGTGAGGAAATCAGATTTCTACTGAATCCTGCTACAATTAATTTTGTAACCTTAAAAGTAAAACTTTATATTTGTTGGTGTTAACAAACCTTATTTATTTGGGATTTGGGGGTATTTAGGTCTACAAGACTGAACTCTGAATAGAATAATAATTTTACAATTAGCAGATGCCCCCTCCACTTTGATAAGCCTATAAACAATTAGGTTATTACAGATCCAGATCCCTTCATCTCTGTGTCCTGCCATCCCTCAATTGTTCCCTGGCTGTCTTCCCTACCCATAGTCACAAGGTGGTTGCAGCAGTTTAGGAGTCATAGTCAACAACAACAACAGCCTCCAGAGAAAAAAGAAACAAACTCTTTGCTGGGACCCTTTTTAAGATAAGGAAAACCTTTGCCAGGAGCTCTCCCAGCAGACTTCCCCTGATATCTCTGTGGCCAGAAGTGTGACACATGCTCATGCCAGACCAGTCATTGGCAAGTAGAAGGAGGTTTCTGTTTCTGACTTAGATCATTCAGACCCATCTCCAAGCCAGGGATGCAGTCATTCTCCTCTGAAGTCCCTGGGTTTCAGGAGGAAGGTGGATCCCTGCATACAACTGGCATTTTGTTAACAAGAAAGAAGGAAAGAATGAAGGTTGGGTAGATGGCGTAAGAGTCTGCTATAATTCCCCTGTTTCTTCTGATGTTAACTGTTCCTCGCCATCATAGCTTTGATCTCTCCAGCTTTCTAGGTCTGAGCTTCTGAGCTTTTCCTTCATTTATTTCATCACTACCTCCACTGGCTTCAATAAGTCACTAGCTGGTTGGTTTTGCAAGGACCAGACTCATTTTAAAAGAATAACTTGATATTAGGTTTATAAAATAAACCATTTAATATTTACAAGCCATAAATCAAATACATTTTCTTCCCGGAATCATTGTAGACCACCAGTCTACCAGCATTTATATCACCTGGTTACCACCTGGGCAGGGAGAAATTACTCAGTGATGTGATAAACAGCGTACAAGGAAAACACTGGCATGGATTCTTTACCACGTTGATCTGGAACTCTTGGCCATGCCTCATCTATGCTGAGATCACAATGCAACTTCTAGACTTCTCCAGTTATCTGTGTCTCTTCCCAGAACCTGCCCCTCTGTCCTATTCCCCACGTCTTCCACTTCCTCTGTCTGACACTAATTACCCTTTGGGTAACCATTTAAATATTGTGACCACTTGTGGTGTTATTATATATATATATATATATGTTTTCATCCATAGTTTCTGGCTCATAACTCCAATAGTCCTCATTATAATGTTGGGGCACTTTAGTCCTCAGGAGACAGAGTCTCTCTCTGACCTTCCCCTTTCCTTCTTTCACTTGCCCATGGCAGGACTCTAGTCTGATCATGGGTTGAAAGACTCTCATTCCAGAGAGAGTCCTGCCTCATACCCTAGAGGAAGGCATGCTACACAGAGGCCAAGAAAAGTCTGAACAGACAGGACTTGCTGGGTTTAAATCATGTAGTTTTTGTCATCTCTACACAGTTGCTATGTAATGAGACCTCCACAAAAACCCTTAAGGACAGGGTTTTGAGAGTTTCTGGACAGCTGAACACATGAAGATTCCTAGAAGGTGTGTGCCCAGGGAGGACACGGAATTTCGGTACCACTCCTCCCATGCCTCACCCTATGCATCTCTTCATCTGTATCCTGTATAAAATCCTTTATAATAAACCACTAAATGTGTTTCCCTAAGTTCTGTGAGCCACTCCAGCAAATTAATTGAACCCAAACAGGGTGACATTGGCATCCCAACTTGAAGCTGGTTGGTCAGAAGTTCTGGAGGCTTGGACTTGGGTCTGAGGGTACGAGCGGCACTCTTGGGGACTGAGCCCCCAAACTGTGGGGTCTCCAGATAGATAGTGTTAGAACTGGTGTCCACTGCTTGGTGTGTGGGAAAAACTCCTACACTTTTGGACACAGAAATCTTCTTCTGTGTTGATGATTGTTGTGATGGTGAGAGAGTAAAGGGAAAACACAGTTTAAGAGAGTTTTTCCCTTAAACACCCATCTAGGCACAGCAAGTACTCTACTTTGAGATTTCAGACCATAAGGCGACTGCCTATTACAGTGCTTATCCCAGTTTAAAGCTTGTTGCATTATCAGTCTCTTCTCTTAAATCCCTAAATAAGCTCATGAGCAACAGGCACCATATCCATATTGCTCACCCTTGTACCCCTAGTGCTTAGCACACAAGTGAGGGTCACTGATCATTTTTTTTACTTAACAAGTAAATGACCAAATAGCATCTGTTAACATTACAGCACCACATTCTGTCTTACCCTCTGCTAGGTTAACTATTTTTAACTATGCACCACAGAATATAACTTCTCATTGTTATGCCATGATCCGTTTGTGACTGGGGAGGGTGCAAGTCCAACTTTGTAACTGGCTCTTTTCTTGACTAGTGGGCCCATACACCTGCCATCTTTATCACATCCTGCTCTGACCGGCTTCCATAGCTTTCAGCTGGGGCTGGGGCTGGGGCTGGGACTGAGAGGAGCCCACTGGAGTATTGCAGGAACAGGGTTTCCCAAAGCATTCGGAAGCATTTATATGCCATTGGTGGTACTTGCAATGATTTTAAGTAATACAATTGTCTTATCGATTTTGTGCTTATTTCTATGGTTAGCTTCTATTCATGGCAGTAAAACTTGTTTTCCATTTTCAGTAGTAATTTACTTTTTTCTTAGTTTCTTTTTAAAAAAAAGAGTTTTTAAGTAAGCTTTGTTGGTAATAGCCAAAAACTGAAAGCAAGTCAAATGTCCACTGATAGGTAGATGGATAAACAAAGTGTGGTATATTTGCATTATATCCATATTAATGATAAGTTAATAAAAAGTAAAAAGGAACAAATGATCAATACATGCAACAACATGGATGAATTTCAAAACCACACTGAGTCAGAGAAGGCAGGCAAAAGAGAGTACATGTACTTATATAAAATTCTAGAAAATGCAATCTAATATATAGGGACAAAAAGCAAATCATTGGTTGCTTGGGGATGGAAGTGAAGTGAGACATGCATTAAAAAGCAATATAACAAAATTTAAGGGAGGAATTGATTTTTTTAATTCATTATCTTGATTGTGTCGATGGTTCCATGGGTAGAAATACATGTCAAAACTGATTGTATTTGTATACTTGAAATATGTACAGGTTATTCTATGTCAGTGTTTCCTCAAAGTTGTTAGAAAAATAAACCCGATTGTGTAAGGACTTGGGAGCCATTGGCACAAAGTTTTAATTAAGTTCTAAGTACAAAGGGAAGCTACTAGAGGGTTCTGAACAACGAAAGATGATTTGGTTAAACATTTCATGCAATAGATTCACTTAAGGCATGTTTTTTTAAAAAAAAATCTTATGTGAAATATTCTCACAAATCTCAAAATCTCCCCCAAATAAAGCAGGCATACATGATTAATATTTGCTTATAACTAATTGCTAATACTTTGGATTGGTTAGGTATTTTCCCTCCTAAATGCATAAAAAGGTCAAAACTGGACTGGGGAGACCACATTAATTTTAGTGCAGGTCGAGTAAGAAATAAGCAGAAAATGTGGAAATAAACATGCTTCTTCCCACAGTAAATTGAGGACGAAATGATGACCAAAGACACGGAACACATCTAGGAGGCATTTCCCGCATAAAACTCACACTATAGTAGCTGTTCTTTGAAAAGTGTTGAAATGTCCAGGAGACTTGAGGAAGCAAATATATATATGCTCTATTCCTTTCATAAGAAGATAAGAAACAAGCCAGAATGTATTGGACCAGGAAGTTTGACTTTGATAGTGAGCGAGGATCACAAAACATGAATAAGAAATAAGATCACATACCACATGGTCCAGGCTTGGCAGGACCATTCGAGAGAGCACAGCCTGTCTGAGAGCCCCATGTTCATGTTTTTTTAGAAGAGGCATGAAAAGAAGTGACCTAGCATAGACAATCATAGAAATATAGAATTTTTTTAAAAAACTAAAATCTGAAATCACGATCAAAACAAATGGCTTGTTGAGGCCTTGAGTTTCACAGTTAATGGCTAAGGATTAAGGAGAAAAAGGAAACCACTTTCCACCAACTGTAACTTGTTTCTAAAGCACTTTAAAGCACTTGAAGAAACTAAGCACTCGAAGGACACTTTTGAACTATCTTAAACTGATTAACTTGTCACTGACAGAGGCTTTTTCTAACACCTGAGAGCTCAAATATTGTTCCGGTTGAGGTCAAAATGTGATGCATTGTTTACGGTTTACTTCATTGTGACACTGTAGAAACAATCTGACCAAACCAAATATGTGGTCACTGCTGGGAAATGTCTTTTACCTCCTGCTCTGACGGGAAGTCACCACTGTTGATTTAGCTAATAGAATTTCTTAAAAGTTCCTTTGACATACAGAGCTGGAAGTTATGCTTCCTTCTCCCCGTTTTTCAAAAAAGAATCAGACTTATTTTTTAAATGGTCACATTCAACAAATGTTTATGAAGTGCCTACATGTGCTGGATTGGAAATCTTTCAGCAGGTGTGCTTTGTAGGTAGAGGAGCTGAGGTGTGCACAGTCCATGGGAGTATCATCTTGTAGATAATGGTTGATTACCTGCAGAACTAGTGAAATTGCATTTCTATCTGTGCCTGGACAACAAGGTAAAATAGATACTTTTAAGTGAAGCCTAGCTTTAAATTAAATACAAATCTAGCTGAAAGAATAGACTTTTGAGGAACTACTTTAAGCAAGTAAAATAAAATTTAATGCACAGCTGCTTCTAAAATTTTCAGCCCAGAAATTGCAACCTATGTTAGTGCTGTCTCCTTAAGATTGCAAGTTCCTAAAGATGAAGGATGTATCAAAGTTGTTCTTTGTTCAATGCCCAAAATACATTTACTCCTGAGAAAAAAAGACAGAGAAAATTAAGGACTTCGCTTTAGCTGTTTACTTTAAGTCCTTCCTAGCTCTTCTCTCTCACTGAGAGAAGATTTAGATGCAAGAGGAGCTAATTAGAGTAGATTTCTTCTGGCTTCTATGTAAAGGTAGTCAGGAATTGGGAAACCAACTTGTGGAATCCTGTGTCATTCTCTAGTTTTGAAATCTTAAAACAAATGCACAAAGAAAAAACAAAGAACTCTTTAACTCATATAGCATTAGCTTTATTTCCCACTGCTGTATTATTAAAACCACCAATAAGAAATCTTAGGATTATCGTACCTCACTCCTTACACCAAGACAAATTCCAAATGGATCAAACACAAAAGCCATCAAAGTAACCAAAGGAAAGACAAAAACTTTTTTTTTCATTTACTGCATGGGAGGAGAGACAACATAGTGTAAAACCAAAAGTCATAAAGAAAAACATTCATAAATTAGAGTACATAAAAATATGCTTCTGGTTTAGAAACAAAAGTTCTCTACAGCACACGTACACATACACACAACCATAAACAAAGTCATTTCACACTGGAGGATTTGAGATACTGAGAGCCATGTTTGTTACACATATGACAGAAAAAATGTATCATTTCCTTAATATTCAAGTAGCCTACAAATAACCAGAAATAGACTCAAAATTAAAAGGGGCAAATAATATGGTAAAGATATGAATGACTAATGGACATAGAAAGAGACATTCAATGTAGCTCACTATTAAAGAAATGAAAAACCTATCAATTTGGCAAAGAAAAAGTAAAATTTCGGTCTACAGGGTTCATAAGAGTGTGCAGAAATAGACATTCCACATACACTGTTGGTGAGAGAGTAATCTGGCAGACATTTTGTGGAGCGTAACTCTTTGGAGGGTATTTTAAACATGGCTTTGATTCTCAATTTCACCTCTGGAAATTTATCATGTGGATATACTCACAAAGAGTTGTCAATCTGTATGTAAAAGGGTTTCCAATTACAATAGTGTTGCCACAAAATCTTGCAAGCAAACAAAATATCAATTTAAAAAGGATTTTTAAAAGTATGTTACCTCTGCACCATGGATTACCGTACAGCTGGTAAAAAGAGTGCAGTAGGTTTAGATGTAGCAATAGAAGACTCCTAGGATGTATTGTTAATTAAAAAAGAAAGTTGCATAGGAGTATTTCAGTCACGTGTAAAACCTAATTCGGGTCATGTCACTCGTGGACACAACTTTCCAACGGCTCCCCACCCCATTCAGAGTAAAAGCCAAAATTCTAACCGTGGCCGAAAGGGTCTCTTTGTTCCTGGTCCCTGTTACTTTTTTTTTCTTTGACTTTATCTCTTATCACTCCCTCATCATTCACTCTACTCAGCCTTACTGGTCTCCCGGCTGTTCTTCAAACATGCCAGGTGCCTCCTGCCACAAGACCTCTGCATTGGATCCTTCCCTCTGCCTGGAACATTTCCCCTCTCTGCTCACTCCCTCACAGGCTTCAAGTATTTGCATAAATGTCACCCTTTTTGGAGGAGCTTTCCCGGTTAACCTTATTTAAAATCACAATACTCTAGCACTCTTTATTTCTCCTTTTCTCCTTTCCAATTTTTCCTTGCACTCATCACTCGCTAAGTGCTATATAGCTTATTTATTAGGATTATTGCCTCTCTTCCTCTATTGGAATATGAGTTTCCATAATGGCAGGGATGTTTGTCTGTATTATTCTCTGCTGCATCCCCACTGCTTGGCACCTAGTAGATGCTCAATAAATATTTTTGGATGAGAATTTTATTTTATATCCTTTTAAATGTTTACATCTTTATTGTGAGCTTGAATCACCCTTGAAATTACAGTGAAAGACTGTAAAAAATGAATAACTCTTGTTATCCCTTTGAGAAACGGCTTTAGTGGAAGCATAAAAAGGCCTTTGCCCTCAGCTTGAACAGCAGCCTCGTGGGATGCCCTCAGAGGCCTTGGTTCAGAATTGTTGTGAGGCAGACAGGGCTTTGAGTCAGGGCTTATAGTTCCTGATCCCAGACAAAATACTGAGGAACATTACTTTGAGAGGTATTTCAGAGTTGTATAAATATATCTGTTGGGACAAAATGAAAAGACATAAGAAATTTAGCATAATGATTAGAAAATCCGAAAGCAAACTGTCTGAGTTTAAGCCTTGTGTCTTTACCTACTAGCTGTGTAATTAATATTGATCAATTAGTCTTGCTCTGCCTCAGTTACCTCATCTGTAAAATAGGGATAATAATAGAACTTACTTCCTAAGATTTCTGTGAGGATGGGACGAGTCAACACCTTAAGGCCTGTAGAATGATGTCTGGCATATCATGCATGCTGAGTATGTGTTAGCATCTATTAATGTAGAGAGCACAAAAAATAAATTTAAAAAACATTATGTATATTGGCATAAATTCACATGCATCAGCCTGTTTAGGTTCTTTTACACTAATACAGAAACCTAACCTTTTTTTCTTTCCCTTTTGTGCATATTAAATTGCCCTCGATTTTTACATAGGTACTATTCCATTTTTTATCTGGTGGATATAAGGACAGACCCAAAGGTGAAAAATAAAAGATCTGATGGTGAAATAAAAGTCTTCTCATGGAAGTGATTATTGAAGCATCTTCTCATTTTACCTTCAAGCAAACACATTTAAGAGGAAAGACAAAAATCCAAACATGTCTGTACTCACAGATGACTTGGTCTGTCATTTGCACACGCCCTTGTTTGTTCACTAAAAGACAGATAATAATATAGATTTCAAAAGAAACTGCAGAGCTGACTCTGAATGTGGGTGGTTGAGTTGATTTCATAGCATAAAAATTCAGTTTCTATGATCTGCGCACTAGAGTAACTTGAAGTCTTAGCCTGATTTCCACAATGGTCTCCTAAAGGAAGTAATCAAAGACCAGGCAGGTTCGTTCACTCCTCAACCCGAAGCAAGCTGGCATTCCTCTTGACGCTTTCTTTCTCTGGTTTTCTTTCATTAAATGTATTTTCTGTCTGCCACTGTCCCCCAATGCAGGCAGCATGTTGCTGGCACATCTTTCATTTATTTTTATTTTATTTTATTTTTCTTTTTAAGACTGAGTCTCGCTCTGTCACCCAGGCTGGAGTGCAGTGGCGCGATCTCAGCTAGCCGTAGCCTCTGCCTCCTAGGTTCAAGCAATTCTCCTGCCTCAGCTTCCAGAGCAGCTGGGATTACAGGCTCCTGCCACGACACCCAGCTTTGATTCATCTTTCTGCTCACCTCCCAATAAAAAGTAACTACTCAATCCAAAGGAAAACAGACATTATGGTCAAATCAATCCTAGTGGCTTAAAACTCAAGCTTCCTTCACAAAATCTTCATTGAGTGTCTCTTTTGGCTGTCTGCTTTGGCTGTTTTCCATGGGTTCTAACCAGAAACACATTTCTATTGTTTAGTCTGAATGGGAACTATTTTTTAATCCTACTTTTTTCTCTATACCCCGCATAGCTGATTTTCTTTCTCTCATTCTCTCTCTCTCATTCTCTCTCTCTCTCTCTCTCTATCTCATTCTCTCATTCTCTCTTGTTCTCTCTCTCATCATAAGATTTGGCTTTTTAAAATTCCTTCCAACTAGAGACTCATTTCTACTATGACACGTGCCATATGGAATAATTAGCTGGCAGATCTAATGCCCCATCTTCTTGTCTCTTTCTTACCCTGCCCAGAATTCCTACACAGCCATTCACAACCCCTCAAATAACCACACAAGTTGAATTTGCCCTTTGACATGCCGCTCCTGCACCCCACTCTGTAAACATTTAACAGCCACACCAGAGAGAAAAGGAAAGGAAGGCTGGCTGTGTGCAGAGCAAAAGCTGGTCAGAGAGATGTGATTTGCACCGAACTTGAGAAGGTGACTTGTCCCAGAGCTAATATTTATTTATCAATGAAGCTGTTAGAAGACTGTGTAAACTAAAGACCCTTGGATTAGAGCCTCAGAAAAACTTAAAATATGATGTCACTTGCCACTTGGGCACTTTTTGTGACCCACTCTCTAAACACTTTACATGGATTAATTTGTCCGATCTTCACAACAGCACTATGAGGTTAGGGCTAGGTATCATTGTTATCCCCATTTTAGTGATGAGGAAACAGGCTCAGAGACATTAAGTAACCTGCCCAAGGTCACCCAACTAGTAAATGGAGAAGTCTGCCTTCTTTACCACGAAGCCATCCAGCCCCTATCATTTTATAGATGAAGAAGCTGAAGCCTTGGGAGAGTGAGTAGACCGCCAGCAGAAATAGTCCTTCTATTGAGTCTCTTCTGATGTCAACCACCTGTGTTACCCAGCCAAACCCCAATCTAATAAAATGCAACTTTGTGCTTCTACTGTTGCCTACACACACTTCTTACCAATCATCTGTCCCTCTTCAATGCACTTATCTATTTGCACTGGGTCTCTCCCTGCTGGTCCTCAATGGTAAGGGCCTGGTCTTACTGATCTTTTTATTCCTTGCACATACCTGGCACTTCATCTCACTGGTTTTCCTCTGCTTTTGAGAGGAATGGTAGGATTGATAAGCCATGGGAGATAGAGTAGCAGTATATCCACCACTCATGCGCTATCTCTGGTTCCAGAATAATGTACATGCAGTACATATGGTTACATTGGAGAATAAATCAGTATTTTAAGTTTACTCCAGTGCCCTGGAAGTTTACTACAATAACCAAGAATTGAAATCCCATCATGTCGTTGCAATGTGGTTAAGGCCATGTCGGAAAATAACCAGGGTAGCTGGGTTCAGTGACTCATTCCTGTAATCCTAGCACTTTGGGAGGCTGAGACAGGTAGGTCACTTGATGTCAGGAGTTTGAGACCAGCCTGGCCAACAGAACAAACCCCTGTCTCTACTAAATAATATAGAAATTTGCCAGGTGTGGTGGTGCACACCTGTAATCCCAGCTACTCAGGAGACTGAGGCAGGAGAATTGTTTAAACCTGGGAGGTAGAAGTTGCAGTGAGCCGAGATCACACCACTGCACTCCAGCCTGGGCAACAGAGAGAGACTGTGTCTCAAAAGAAGAAAAAAAGAAAAAAATGACCAGGGCTATGGACAAAGATTTGAGAGTCTGTGCATGGGTGGGTTTAGATGCCAGAATAAGAGATGAGTGCAGATAAAGGAAATCCCTGGAGACAAATCCCTGGGAACAGTATTTCTTGAGCTCTCCTGGAATTTGGCACAGACAGTCCTGTGCTTAAAGCCAGTGAGATCTCCAGCCCCAGAATGGCTTAGGTTCTAATTATAACGTAAAGTTGGGCCACTCTTTGGATACCGATTATTTAGATTCTGTTCCTGGAAGGTCTCAGGGTGGAGTGGCAAGCCTAGGGGTAGCAAGTGGTTTTATTCTATTAATTCTGCTCAGTTGGTCGTTACTACTAGGCATGCTGTGTTCAGGATGTTTCTGAGGAAAGCAAGCTGCATTCACCAGGAAAGAAGGGCAAGGGTTGATAAGCCATGGGAGGTAGAGTAGCAGTATAACCACCACCCATTCGCTATCCCTGGTTCCAGGATAGTGCACATGCAGTACATTTGGTTACAATGGAAAATAAATTTTAAGTTGGCTGCGGGGCTCTATAGACCCAAGAATGTTTCACCCATAAATCCCAGTGCTTCCAGAAAGTGCTGCTGGACTGTAATCCCAATCATAGCATCTGAGAGAAAATAATGATTCTTACGAACTCTTTTGTTTTGGTGGACTTTTTTTAGTTTTAGTTGTTTTTTTTCTTCCAACTTTTAAGTTCAAGGGCACATGTGCAGGATGTGCAGGTTTGTTACATAGATAAACATGTGCCATGGTGGCTTGCTGCATGTATCATCCCATTACCCAGGCATTAAGCCCAGCATCCACTAGCTATTCCTCCTGATGCTCTCCTTCCCCCCACCCTCCAACAGGTCCCAGTTTGTGTTGTTCCCCCCTGTATGTCCATGTGTTCCCATCATTCAGCTCCCACTTATAGTAAAAACATGCGGTATTTGGTTTTTGGTAAGGATAATGGCCTCTAGCTCCATCCATGTCCCTGCCAAGGACATCATCTTGTTCATTTTTATGACTGCATAGTGTTCCGTGGTGTATATGTACCACGTTTTCTTTATCCAATCTATCATTGATGGGCACCTAGATTGATTTTTTTTTAATTTAAAAAAAAAACTTTTAGGTTCAGGAGTACATGTGCAGGTTTGCTATATAGGTAAATTTGTGTCATGGGGGTTTATTATATGCATAATTTCATCACGCAAGTACTAAGCCTAGTACCCAATAGTTATTTTTTCTGGTCCTCTCCCTCCTCCTACCCTCCACCCCCAAGTAATCCCCAGTGTCTGTTGTTTCCCCCTTTGTGTACATATGTTCTCATCATTTGGCTCCCACTGATAAGGGAGAACATGCAGTATTTGATTTTCTGGTTCTGTGTTAATGTACTAAGGATAATGACCTCCAGCTCCATCCATGTTCTGCAAAAGACATGATCTCGTTTTTTTATGGCTGCATAGTATTCCACGGTGTATAGGTATCACAGTTTCTTCATCCAGTCTACCATTGATGGGCACCTACGCTGCTTCCATGTCTTTGGTATTGTGAATAACGCTGCAGTCAACATACACATGCATGTGTCTTCGTGATAGAAAAATTTATATTCCTTTGGGTATATACCCAGTAATGGGATTGCTGGGTCAAATGGTATTTCTGTCTCTAGGTCTTTGAGGAATCACCACACTGTCTTCCACAATGGTTGAACTAATTTACAACCCCATCAACAGTGAAAAAGCATGCCTTTATCTCCATAACCTCATCAGCATCTGTTATTTTTTGACTTTTTAATAATAGCCATTCTGACTGGTGTAACATGGTATCTCCTTGTGGTTTTGATTTGCATTTCTCTGCTGATCAGTGATGTTGAACTTTTTTCCATATGTTACAAACTCTTTTAATTGTAATACCTGGAAATATCAACCTTTGGAAATCCTTGGGGGCAAGTTTCAGGCAGAGAGGTAGGAGAAGAGTCAGCAAGGCCCTGTCAAGGGAGCCAAGGGGATTAAAGGGCGTCAAGGCAGGTATTTGGCCAGTCCAAGTGCTGCAGAGAGCAGTGCCAGGTCCTGGGAACAGAAAGATCAGTAAAGCATGGCTCCATGGCACACCAAGGATGAACTGCTGGGAGCATTATCTGTATAAAGTTTTAAAATAACAACAAAACCAACTCAAAATTCAATGTTTTTTATTATTGTCAGGCACTGGCAACTCTAAACAATGTCAGTGATAAAATACTCTTCTCTCAAAACATCTCTTATTAATCTAAGTTCTAATCAATTGATTGCTGAGTTTTAATAATATGTAGGTAAGATTAATATTAGCAGGTTTTTATTTCCTATACTTTAATAGATACTGTATTGTACATGGAAGATATTCAGAGAATTCCCAGTTACATAATTGCTACATATATTTGTTTTGAGTAAAATTTCTAGCAATTTGTTTCAATGTGCTTTGGGCTCAGTGTGTCTCCAAACCTTTGGTATCACATATTCCCGCATTTAAACAGAAGACCTAAAATTATAAATGGTAACGTAGGGATTGTAAAGATGAAAAATACAACTTGAGTTATTTTAACTCTGCCATTCTCTGTAAACACATGGAGTTTTTATTTGTATTTAATTTTTTTTGACTGCAGAGCCATGTGAAGGCTGCTAGAATTTATCCCAAATAAACAAAGACATGGACCTTATTGCAATTTGTGGAATTTATTGTGCAGTGAGATTTTTATGAATTTCTGCCAAACTTACATTTCAGACCTTTCCTTTGTATCTGTTACTTTGTGAAAAAGTTTCCAAAATTAATTTTTAAAACATGTTCTTTAATCAACCATAAGTGAAGATAGACTGAGAAATCTGGCTAGTCATCTATTGAACATGAATATGTGAAAAGAATAATTTTGATAAAGTCATTGACAAATGCACATAAGTCAAGGAAACAGAAATATAATATTGTCATTCATTTCTGTGGCAGACCAATTGGTAGGTATGAATTTTTTCCTTTTGTTCAAAACATACAGTGGCATAATTAAAACACATTAAGCCATCTTAATTTTTCTGTATTATAATATTTTTTTAAATATTTTTTAATCGGACATGACTATATACATGAAACATAATAATAGAAATTTTCTACTTTTTGCATTTCTTTTCTGGCCACTATTATTCACTTCATTTCATGATTATTATTGAAAACAATGCCAACATATTGAGGAGGAAGTTATTTAAAAAATAATCTTCTCAGCCAGGTGCGGTGGCTCACATCTGTAATCCTAGCATTTTGGGAGGCTGAGGCGGGTGGATCACCTGAGGTCGGGAGTTCGAGAGCAGCCTGACCAACATGGAGAAACCCCGTCTCTACTAAAAATACAAAATTAGCTGGACATTGTGGCACATACCTGTAATCCCAGCTACTCGAGAGGCTGAGGCAGGAGAATTGCTGGAATCTGGGAGGCAGAGGTTGTGTGAGCCGAGATCACGCTACTGCACTCCAGCCTGGGCAACAAGAGAAAACTCCGTCTCAGAAAAAAAAAAAAAAAAAGATCTTCTCAGGGTGTCAAATATGCTAGGTATGCCATGAAGTGGAGGAGCCTGCAACCCTGCAGGGAGAGACTCAACTTGATCAGATGAGATTAGTAAAAGGGTGCAGGTGGTGTGAAACAGAGTGTGCGGGCAACAGTGGAAGCACAAGGTTGCCAGTTCTCTAAGGGGAAGGGTTGGGTGGAAAGTTTCAGAAAAGACTTGATAGAGGGATTATTAGCTAGCTATGGGAGTTTGGGGTGTTCTAGGGCTACACTTCCTGGAAAATCATGAGGTCGGAAAGGCAGCTGGCCCAGTGGTGAAGGACGCACTTTCCTCCACTTACAGCTTGGCAAGTTATGTAATGTCTCTGGGCTGCAAAAGTAAAACGAAAAGCAAGGATAATATTAGTACCTGCCTTATTAGACTGTTGAGAGAATTAAATGAGAATAGCACTGAGAATATAGCGTCTGAGCCACAAAAGCCAGGCTTACGTAATAGTTATGAGGAAAGCTTGGAGTCGTTTTAGTGATGCCAGACTGTAAGGTAAAGGAATCAGTGGCTGGCAGGGATTCAGGTTCCAGTAGATCAAACCATACTTCCTAGAAGTTTGGCCCTGAATGGATAGAGATGCTATAGAAGATGGAAAATAAGGGAAGGGAACAGACTTTGTGGATCCCACCACACTTCCACACAAATACCAGCTTAATCTAAAGCAGTCTTCCCCATGCCCTATCAGTACTATCAATCCCATCACCCTCTTCATTTTCCATATAGTGCTTGATGCTAACATCCATGCTTCTCATTCATTTATTTGTTTATTGTCTTCCCCACCATCAGCCCCCTTCACCTTAGAATGTAACTTTAATGAGAACAGCAACCTTGACTGTCTTGTCTACTCCTGTATCTACAAAGCCTAGAATTGCTTTGCTCCTCCATAAGTATTGTTAAATTAATTATTGAATAAATGCCATATATCCTCAATCCATTTAAACGGAGGTGATTTGAGCTCATTTGTCAGCAGAGGGAAAGAATCCAGGAATGGGGGAAAGCCTGACAATACTGGAGAGCAGAAATTATTTGGAGCCCAGGATCAAATGCACCAGTTGGGGGATGAGAGTGGAAATGACAGAGAATAGTTCTCACCCTGGATATCACATTTCATATAGAGCTGACTAATATCCCTCTACCTCTCACTCTCAGACAGCTGGACTCTGATACTCATGTGATTAGGCACATGCTGTCATTAATCATCTTTATAAAATAACTCAAAGAAAATTACACCCAGCAAGTAGCCATCCAACCTTGTTATGGTCCTCGCAAATTTTCCTTCATGTTGGTTTGCTCCCTAAAATAAGCAGACCTTGTCTCAGTCTTTCACCAACCTGAAAAGCTGCAGGAGTAGTTTATATGAAGTCTATTTAGACTCCACACAGGAACGGAAAGAAGCTTTTGACTGAGATAAAACAACCCATCTAAATGTAGTCAACAAGAAAGTACTCAAATATCCAGAAATTGTTTAAATAGAAAGAAAAATCTGTGGATACAAAGTTGCAGCTAGAGAAAGACTAGCAGAATGGAGAGAATTTCTGACTTCTAAGATTTTAAACAAATAAATCACCAAGACATATAGCAGTGTGCTTAAAATAAAGGCTGCACAGTTTGCCCTGTATTTAAGTGCATGCATACAGGGATAATACCTTTCTGGTGACATTTGTCCTTAATATATTTATCTTCAGGAAGACTTCTCACTGGCACACTTGGCAAAGGTAAAATTCAGTCCATTATGACCATTGATTTGGAAATGCATAAAATACTGGGATCCACAACAAACTGCATGATAAGCAGTAGTGAAAACTACAAATATGGCTGGGTGTGGTGCGGTGGCTCATGCCTATAATCCTAGCATTCTGGGAGGCTGAAGTGGGTGGATCACCTGAGTTCAGGAGTTCAAGACCGGCCTGGCCAACATGGTGAAACTCTGACTCTACTAAAAATACAAAAATTAGCTGGGTGTGGTGGCACATGCCTGTAATCCCAGCTACTCAGGAGGCTGAGGCAGGAGAATCACTTGAACCCAGGAGGCAGAGGTTGAGGTGAGCTGAGATCGCACCACTGCACTCCAGCCTGCATGACAGAGCAAAACTCCATTTAAAAAAACAAAACAAAACAAAAAACCTTACAAATATAATCAAAATATATTTCTTTATTTTAAGTTCCAGGGTACATGTGCAGGATGTACAGATTTGTTACATAGGTAAATATGTGCCACGGTGGTTTGCTGCATCTATCAACCCATCCCCTAGGTATTAAGCCCAGCATGTGTTAGCTATTTTTCCTAATGCTCTCTCCACCGTGCCCTCCCCTGACAGGCCCCGGGGTGTGTTGTTCCCCTCCCTGTGTCTATGTGTTCTTATTGCTCAGCTCTCACTTATGAGTGAGAACATGCAGTGTTTGGTTTTCTGTTCCTGCATTAGTTTGCTGATGATAATGGCTTCCAGTTTCATCTATGTCCCTGCAAAGGACATGAGCTCATTCCTTTTTATGGCTTCATAATATTCCATGGTGTATATGTACCACGTTTTCTTTATCTACTCTATCACTGATGGGCATTTGGGTTGATTCCCTGCCTTTGCTATTGTGAATAGTACTGCAATGAACATGCGTGTGCATGTATCATTATAATAGAATGATTTCTATTCCTTTGGGTATATACCCAGTAATGGGATTGCTGGGTCAAATGGTATTCCCTGTTCTAAATCTTTGAGGAGTTGCCACACTGTCTTCCACATGGTTGAACTAATTTACATTCCCACCAACAATGTAAAAACATTCCTATTTCTCTGCAACCTCACCAGCACCTGTTGTTTCTTGACTTTTTATAATGCCATTCTGACTGTTGCGAGATGGTATCTCATCAAAAGATATTTCTACAGACTTTTGTAATGGTGAAGAATGTAAGTTGAATTTCATTTTCAGTGTAATTATTATTAGTGAAATCAGACAATGTGGTAAACAAAAATATGAGTATTTTCTCAGATAAGTTAGAAGAGGACACCTGATGGAAATAAAAAGACCTCTACAGACATCCCAACCCTCATTAGGAGTGTTATTGAGTCATATCTAATTCAGGGGATCCAGACTACATTTCTCTTTTTGGTGTTGTAATACTATATTTTGTCATTATTTTAAACCAGAATGACCATATATATGACACACAATAACAAAAATGTTTCACTTTCTACATGTCTTCGTTTCCCAATAAATGTTTTAAATTAATTAATTTTTGCATTAAAGCCATGTATCCCCAATCCCATTTAAAGAGCTCATTTGTCAGCAGAAATAGTACAAGGAGTGGGGAAAGTTTGACAATACTGGACAATAAGAATTCATCAGGAATCTTCATTCCCAATATTTGCACTCATTCATTCAGCCAAAAATCATCAAGCTCCTACCCTGTGTTAGGCATTTTCATAGACAGTAGAGATGGAGGGATCAGCATGTTGAAGACTCTGCCCTTTTATAGCTAAATTCTGAGGGAAGAGGCAAATAACAGGGTAATAATAAAAAGGGAAAGCCAAATGATAACTGATATGCAGGTTACTAAACAAAAGGTTCGGCCAAGTGCAATAGTTCATACCTGTAATTGCAGCACTTTGGGAGGCCAAGGCAGGTGGATTGCTTGAGCTCAGGTGTTCAAGACCAGCCTGGGCAATATGGCAAAGCCCCACCACAAAAAGAAAATACAAAAAAAAAAAATTAGCTGGGTGTGGTGGTACATGCCTGTAGCCCCAGCTACTAAGGAGGCAGAGGTGGAAGGACCGCCTAAGCCCAGGAGGTTGAGGCTGCAGTGAGCCATGAGTGGGCAACTCACTGCCTCACTGCACTCCAGCCTGGGCAATAGCGTAAGACTCTTTCTTAAAAGGAGAAGAAAGAAGGAATAAGGAATAAGGAGGAAGGAGGAGGAGGAGGAGGAGGAAGAAGAAGAAGAAGAAGGAGAAGAAGAAGAGGAAGAAGAAGAAGAAGAAGAAGAAGAAGAAGAAGAAGAAGAAGAAGAAGAAGAAGAAGAAGAAGAAGAAGAAGAAGAAGAAGAAGACGGAGGAGGAGGAGAGGAGGAAGAAGAAGAAGAAGGGGAAGAAGAAGAAGGGGGAGAAGAAGAAGAGGAAGAAGAAGGGGAAGAAGAAGAAGATGAGGAGGAGGAAGAAGAGGAAGAAGAAGAAAAGAAGAAGAAGGAGGAGGAGGAGGAAGAAAGAAGAAGAAAGAGGAAGAAGAAAGAAGAAGAAGAAAGCTGTAATAGTGAATGGCTGGTGGCCACTTTCAATAGGGTGGTCAGGAAAGGCCTCTTGCCGAATTCAACATTTAAGCTGAGGCCTGGATGTTAATGAAGAGCTAGGTGTGCAAGCATCTGGACAAAGAGACTCCAGGCAGAGAGTACCCATGCAAAGGTCCTGAGGAAGAAAAAAGCTTGTGATTTTTCAGGAATTGAAAGAAGGCTCATATAGCTGGTGTGTGGTAGTTAAAGTAGGGTGTGGTACAAAAAGTGTAGAGGTAGGCAGCAGCCCAACCACATAGGGCTTTTTATTTCAGGATAAGGCATTTGGATGCAGCTATGGTCTCAATGTTTGCGCCTCCCAAGATTCATAATCCCCTATGTAATAGCATAATCCCCAATGTAATAGCATTAACAGGTGGGGCCTCTAGGAGGTGATTAGGTCATTGAGGGTAGAGCCTTTGTGAATGGCTCTTTATAAAAGAGGCCCAAGGGAGCTTGTTCTCCACCTCCACCGTGTGAGGGTGCAGCCAGAAGGCGCCATCTATAAAACAGAGATCAGTCCCTCACCAGACACCAAATCTGCCAGCACCTTGATTTTGGACTTCCCAGACTCCATAAATTTCTGTTGTTTATAACTTATCCAGCCTAAGTTATTAAATTAGCCAAAACAGACTAAGACAGATGCTAAATGTAATGGGCAGCCACTGGAAGATTTTTTAAAAACAGAATATGCATTTTTAAAATATTGTAGCAGCTTCATGGATAATGGACCATGGGGAAGCAAGAGAGGAAGCGGTGGGGGGCCATCTGGAAGGAAAGAGATACTGGTGGTTAAGACAAGCACTGAGACAGTGGAGATGCTGAGAACTATTCAGGATGTATTTTGGAAAGCCACAAGACTGGTGAATAAATTGGGTAGAAGTTTAATAGGAAAATAGAAATCAAAGATGTCCAGGTTTGATGGTGATTCCATTCACTGAGAAGAAAAAGACTGGGGAGGCTGTTTGGGAAGGAGTATCAAAAGTCCTGTTTTGAACAGATTAAGTTTGAAATGCCTATTGGACATCCAGATGAAGATTCCCAGTAAGCAACTAGATTTTCAGATCTAGATAGAGTTCAGGAGCAAGGTCAAAAGAGAGAGATACAGATTTAGGAATCATCAGCAGTTGGTATTTAAAGCAATGAAACTGGGAAAGCCTATCCAGAGAGAAGGCAGATGGAGAAGATAGAAAAGGCTGAGGCCAAAGCTCTGGAGCACAACGTTTAGAAGCTCCAGAGTAGTAAGCACAAAGAAGATAAACCAAAGAGTAATTGGGAAGATAGAAGGACTGTGGCATTGTGGAAGTTTTCAAGATTGAAGTTTCAAGAAGAGGCATGTGGTCAACCTTGGCAAATATCATACCAAGAAACTGACTACAACGAAGACAAAGAATTGCCAACTATTTGGCAAGATTTCAGTCAGCAAAGACTTTGAAAAGAGCAGATCCACTGGAGAGGGATCAGGAAAAACAGGAGGTGAGAAAGTGAAAACATTTTGTTTCAATAACTCTTTTAAGGATTTTTCAGATAAAGCCAGGCTGGGAATTAAATGAGCCCAGTCCAAGAGACAATATGTCACAAAGACAGTGGTGATACTAGAGACCTAGCCTGCCCCTGTTCCATCAGCTTCAGCCTAATGTGTCCATAAAGGAATTGTAGCCCAGTGTGTCAGATTTCTGATTTTTTTTCTAAATTATGCTATATAGTAACAATAACAGAATATGGTATATATAATCTTTTTTCTTTTTTTATTTTATTTTATTATTATTATACTTTAAGTTTTAGGGTACATGTGCACAATGGGCAGGTTTGTTACATATGTATACACATGCCATGTTGGTGTGCTGCACCCATTAACTCATCACTTAGCATTAGGTGTATCTCCTAATGCTATCCCTCCCCCGTCCCCGCACCCCACAACAGTCCCCAGAGTGTGATGTTCCCCTTCCTGTGTCCATGTGCTCTAATTGTTCAATTCCCACCCATGAGTGAGAACATGCGGTGTTTGGTTTTTTGTCCTTGTGATAGTTTACTGAGAATGATGGTTTCCAGTTTCATCCATGTCCCTACAAAGGACATGAACTCATCATTTTTTATGGCTGCATAGTATTCCATGGTGTATATGTGACACATTTTCTTAATCCAGTCTATCGTTGTTGGACATTTGGGTTGATTCCAAGTCTTTGCTATTGTGAATAGTGCCGCAATAAACATACATGTGCATGTATCTTTATAGCAGCATGATTTATAGTCCTTTGGGTATATATCCAGTAATGGGATGGCTGGGTCAAATGGTATTTCTAGTTCTAGATCCCTGAGGAATCGCCACACTGACTTCCACAATGGCTGAACTAGTTTACAGTCCCACCAACAGTGTCAAAGTGTTCCTATTTCTCCACATCCTCTCCAGCACCTGTTGTTTCCTGACTTTTTAATGATCGCCATTCTAACTGGTGTGAGATGGTATCTCATTGTGGTTTTGATTTGCATTTCTCTGATGGCCAGTGATGATGAGCATTTTTTCATGTGTTTTTTGGCTGCATAAATGTCTTCTTTTGAGAAGTGTCTGTTCATGTCCTTTGCCCACTTTTTGATGGGGTTGTTTGTTTTTTTCTTGTAAATTTGTTTGAGTTCATTGTAGATTCTGGATATTAGCCCTTTGTCAGATGAGTAGGTTGTGAAAATTTTCTCCCATTTTATAGGTTGCCTGTTCACTCTGATGTAGTTTCTTTTGCTGTGCAGAAGCTCTTTAGTTTAATTAGATCCCATTTGTCAATTTTGGCTTTTGTTGCCATTGACTTTCTTCACAAAATTGGAAAAAACTACTTTAAAGTTCATATGGAACCAAAAAGAGCCCACATCGCCAAGTCAATCCTAAGCCAAAAGAACAAAGCTGGAGGCATCACGCTACCTGACTTCAAACTATACTACAAGGCTACAGTAACCAAAACAGCATGGTACTGGTACCAAAACAGAGATATAGATCAATGAAACAGAACAGAGCCCTCAGAAATAAAGCCGCATATCTACAACTATCTTATCTTTGACAAACCTGACAAAAACAAGCAATGGGGAAAGGGTTCCCTATTTAATAAATGGTGCTGGGGAAACTGGCTAGCCATATGTAGAAAGCTGAAACTGGATCCCTTCCTTACACCTTATACAAAAATTAATTCAAGATGGATTAAAGACTTACATGTTAGACCTAAAACCATAAAAACCCTAGAAGAAAACCTAGGCATTACCATTCAGGACATAGGCATGGGCAAGGACTTCATGTCTAAAACACCAAAAGATTTCTGATTTTTTAAGAAAATCTTGACAGCTATATTTGTATTTGAAATTTCTCAATTGTTCCATGTTGACTCAATTTATTAAAAAAAAAATCATGACAATCAAACAAATCCATCTGTAGGCCAGATGGTTTGACTAATGAAAATCCCTGGTCTAGTGATTTGAAGTGGAAGAGAAGGAAGAGGCCTGTCCTCTGCTTGCAATTCTCTACTTGTGTTCTTATTCTGAGTAATATCCACCTCACATACTTAGTTTTCTATATTCTGTTCTAAGAATTTTAACTACTTTATTTTTGTCTAAATGATATCAGATAACTAGTTTTACCATTTCTCAGTTCAGTTGATTAGTTGTTTGATTTATTCAATTAAATATTTATTAAACCAGCACTAAGCAAGTAGAAGAGAAAATTAAAAGCAGTAACATTTACAATAGCAGAAAATAAAATATCACATACCTAAGAATAAATCTAATAAAGGATGGGCAAAGTTTCTACACACACAAAAAAAGCCTACATCTTTTGGAGAAAGTAAAAATGATGTTAAATAAAGGAAAACATGTTGCATGTTCAGCAACTGGAAGATTTAACATATAAAGATGTCAGCTCTCTCCCAATTACTCTATTGATTCAATAGCTCATCATGAGGAAGGCAATCTCAATCAAAGTCCCAGAAGGTTATTCTCATGGGAATTGACAACGAGATTATAAAATTTAAATGGAAATGCAAATGGTCATGAATGCCATGGGAATTGAGGAACAAAGTTGGATAGCAAGACTTACTGTAAAAGCTACAATAATTAAAACACTGTGGTATTGGCACTAGACTAGACAAATTGACAGTAGAACAAGATAGAGAATACAGGAACAAATCCATGCATACAGAATCACTTGAATTAGGACAAAGCATAGCCTTTTCAATACACGGTGCTGGGACAACTGGAAATTCATTTGAAAAAAATTGAATTGGACCCCATACACACAAAAGTCAATTCCAGTTATGTTATAGTTCTAAGTTGAAAAGTGAAATAAAGTGTCTATAAGAAAACATAGGAGAATATCTTCATGACCTTGAAGTAGTCAAATATTTTTAAACAGGACACAAGAAACATTAAGGTGCCATAAAAGAAAAGATTGATTGGCCAGGCGTGGTGGCTCACACCAGCACTTTGGGAGGCTGAGGTAGGTGGGTCACAAGGTCAGGAGATCAAGACCATCCTGGCCAACATGGTGAAACCCTGTCCCTACTGAAAATACAAAAATTAGCTGGGTGTGGTGGTGCGCACCTGTAGTCCCAGCTACTCATGCGGCTGAGGCAGGAGAATCCCTTGAACCTGGGAGGCGGAGGTTGCAGTGAGCCAAGATCGCACCACTGTACTCCAGCCTGGGAACAGAGCAAGACTGTCTCAAAAAAAAAAAAAATGATTAAGTGGATCACATTAAAATAAGAACTTCTGTTTATCAAAAGCCTCCATTAAAAGAGTGAAAAAAAACAAGCCACAGAATGGGAGAATATGTTTGTAACACCTATACCTGACAAAAGATTTACATCCAAAATATATGTGGAACCCCCCCTCCTTCAAATCATAGGAAATAAAGATCAATAACCCAATTAAAGGGAAGAATGGGCAAATATTTAAAGGGCACTTCACAAAAGAGGATGTTCAAATTACAAAAAACATATGAATAGGCTCAAGATTATTATCCATCAAAGAAATGCAAATTAAAGCCACAATGAAATCCCACTACAGCTCTAGCAAAATGGCTGCAATTTAAAAGACCTATAATTCCAAGCTACTGGAAAGCATGAAGAGCAACTGAAACTCTTATCTACTACTGAGAAGAATGTAAATTGGTATAACGACTTTGGAAAACTAACAATTCCTACTAATGTCAAATGTATGCATTGGGAATTTACTCATGACCCAGTAATTCCATAATTTCTTGATCTTGGTGGTAGCATTCCGTTCATGAAAATTTATCATGTGGTACACTTATGGTCTGTGAACATCTTTGTGTATTTGTTTCCATTCCATAAATAGATTCATTTTTAAAAATGCTTAGTGAGTACCTATGATGCACTAGACATGGTGAAGATATCGGGAACATGGTATAAACTAGAAGACCATGGGCCCTGCTCCCAGGAAACTGAGCCAAATAAGGAATTAAATGAGCTAGCTATTTTTTAATTTGTGTAAAAATAAAAATTGTGTACAAATAAGAGCCCATCCTGAAGCTTAAAAATAAGTGTATAAAAATAGTCACATTTGGTGACTATTCCTTCCTTTTGGTGTTTGTAAGGCATTCTGTATGTTCACTTTTTCTGACACTGCATTTACCATTTCCTCCTCATCTTTTGACAAGGGTAGAAATATTCTCTACCCTGCGTGAGGCTCATTTCTTCCGCCTATCCTCTGAGCCCTATCATCTTACATGTATTTATCTCTATTAACACATGATATTGTTATTTTTCATGTACATGAATGTCTCCTCCACTAGACTGTGAAGTTCTTGAGATCACACAAGTACTATCACTATTCTTTAATTCTCATGCCTAGCAGAGTGCTTGAGCTATATATAGTAGGTACTTTATAAATACTAGTGGGATGGAAGAAGGGAAGGCTACAGATATACAACTTCTATGTAGGATACTTATATTCTTTCATTTTTCTTATGACATATCTTAAAAATATATTTGAACAATAATCGTTTAGTCAGTTCCTGGTACATAAATTTATTGAAGATGAGAATCTTCCCTCTGGTGACATAAATAGCCCCTTTCTTATAATTTCATTTTTTAAAATTATTTTTATTTTTCCATAGGTTATTGGGGTACAGGTGGTATTTGGTTACATGAGTAAGTTCTTTAGTGGTGATTTGTGAGATTTTGGTGCAGCCATCACTGAGCATCACACATTGCACCCTATTTGTAGTCTTTTATCCCTCGCCCCCTTCCCACCTCTCCCCCGAAGTCCCCAAAGTCCATTGTATCATTCTCATGCCTTTGTGTCCTCATAGCTTACCTCCCACATATCAGTGAGAATATACTTTATTTGGTTTTTCATTCCTCAATTACTTCACTTAGAATAATAATCTTCAGTCTCGTTCAGGTCGTTGCAAATGCCGTTAATTCATTCCTTTTTATGGCTGCGTTGTATTCCATCATATATATATACCACAGTTTATCCACTTGTTGATTGATGGGCATTTTGGTTGGTTCCACAATTTTGCAATTTCGAATTGTGTTGTTACAAATGTGTATGCAAGTATCTTTTTCAAATAATGACTTCTTTTCCTCTGGGTAGATACCCAGTAGTGGGATTGCTGGATAAAATGGTAGTTCTACTTTTAATTCTTTAAGGAATCTCCACACTGTTTTCCATAGTGGCTGTACTAGTTTACATTCCCACCAGCAGTGGAAAAGTGTTCCCTGTTCACCACATCCATGCCAACATCTACTGTTATTTCATTTTTTTGATTATGGTCATTCCTGCAGGAGTAAGGTGGTATCACATGGTGGTTTTGATTTGCATTTCCCTGATCATTAGTGATGTTGAGCAGTTTTTTAGATGTTTGTTAGCCATTTGTATATCTTCTTTTGAGAATTGTCTTTTCATGTCCTTAGCCCACTTTTTGATGGGATTGTTTGTTTTTTTTCTTACTGATTTGTTTAAGTTTGTTGTAGATTCTAGATATTAGTCCTTTGTCAGATGTAGAGATTGTGAAGATTTTCTCCCACTCTGTGGGTTGTCTGTTTACTCTGCTTACTGTTCCTTTTGCTGTGCAAAACTCCTTAGTTTAATTAAGTCCCAGCTATTTAACTTTGTTTTATTGCATTTACTTTTGGGTTCTAGGTAATGAAATCCTTGCCTAAGCCAATGTCTAGAAGGGTTTTTCCAATGTTATCTTCTAGAATTTTTATAGCTTCAGGTCTTAGATTTGAGTCCTTAATCCATCTTGAGTTGATTTTTGTATAAGGGAGAGTTGAGTATTCAGTTTCATTCTCATACGTGTGGCTAGCCAATTATCCCAGCACCATTTGTTGAAAACGGTATCCTTTCACCTACTTTATGTTTGTGTTTGCTTGTTGAAGATCAATTGGATGTAAGTATCTGGGTTTATTTCTGGGTTCTCTATGCTGTTCCATTGGTCTATGTGCCTATTTTTTTTTTTTTTTTTTTTTTGAGACAGAGTCTAGCTCTGTCGCCCAGGCTGCAGTGCAGTGGCGCAATCTCAGCTCACTGCAAGCTCCGCCTCCCGGGTTCACGCCATTCTCCTGCCTCAGCCTCTCTGAGTAGCTGGGACTACAGGCGCCCGCCACCATGCCCGGCTAATTTTTTTGTATTTTTAGTAGAGACAGGGTTTCACTGTGGTCTCGATCTCCTGATCTCGTGATCCGCCCACCTCAGCCTCTCAGTATGTGCCTATTTTTATACCAGTACCATGCTGTTTTGGTGATTATTGCCTTATAGTATAGGTTTGAAATCAGGTAGTGTGATGCCTCCAGATTTGTTATTTTTGCTTAGTCTTGCTTTGGCTATGTGGGCTCTTTTTTGATTCCATATGAATTTTAGAATTGTTTTTATCTAATTCTGTGAAGAATGATGGTGGTATTTTGATGGGGATTGTGTTGAATTTGCAGATCGCTTTTGGCAGTATGTTCATATCAATATCGATTCTATCCATTCATTAGCATGGGATGTCTTTCCATTTGTTTGTGTTGTCTATGATTTCTTTCAGCAGTGTTTTGTAGTTTTCCTTTTAGAGAACTTTCACTTCCTTGGTTAGGTATATTCCTAAGAATTTTATTTTTTTACAACTATTGTAAAAGGGGTTGAGTTCTTGATTTGATTCTCCACTTGGTCACTGTTGGTTTATAGAAGAGCTACTGATTTTTATACATTAATCCTGTATCCAGAAATTTTGCTGAATTCTTTTGTCCATTTTAGGAGCTCTCTGGAGGAGTCTTTAGAGTTTTCAAGGTAAACGATCATATTGTCAGCCAACAGTGACAGTTTGATTCCCTCTTTACCAATTTGGATGCCTTTTATTTCTTTCTCTTGTCTGATTGCTCTGGCTAGGACTTCTAGTACTATGCTGAAGAGGAGTGGTGAGAGTGGCCATCCTTGTCTTATTTTGGTTCTCAGAGGGAATGCTTTCAACTTTTTGCAATTCAGTATTATGTTGTCTGTGGGTTTGTCTTAGATGGGCTTTATTATATAGAGGTATGTTCCTTGTATGCCAATTTTGCTGAGAGTTAATCATAAAGGTATGCCACATTTTGTTGAATGCTTTTTCTGCATCTATTGAGATAATCATGTGATTTTTGTTTTTAATTCTGTTTATGTGGTGTATCACATTTATCAACTTGCATATGTTAAATCATCTCTGCATCCATGGTATGAAACCCACTTGATCATGGTGGATTATCTTTTTTATTTCAACACTTCCAAACATGTGATAGTTGAGTTGTCTCAGTCACCATGTGGCAGTCCAAACTGTAAATTGTTTAGCCACTAATATCATCAAACTACTAAATATATCCAAAGTAAGTACTTTATAGCCCTTAAATGTTTGTATTAATCCGTTTTCACAATGCTGATACAGACATACCCAAGACTGGGAAATTTACAAAAGAAAGAGGTTTAATGGACTTACAGTTCCACGTGGCTAGGGAAGCCTCACAGTCATGGCAGAAAGCAAGGAGAAGCAAGTCACGTCTTACATGGATGGCAGCAGGCAAAATGAGAGAGTTCATGCAGGGAAACTCCTGTTTATAAGACCATCAGATCTTGTGACACTTATTCACTATCATGAGAACAACACAGGGAAGATTCACCCCCATTATTCAATCACCTCCCACTGGGTTTCTCCCACGACACATGGAATTGGGGGAGTTACAATTCAAGGTGAGATTTGGGTGGGGACACAGCCAAACCATATTCAATGTTCTGTTTTATAGCCAATATATCTTTGCTATAAATTTCCCAATGTGAGTTTTTATAGCAAAATAAATCAGTGACATAACAAAAAGGAGTAAATTAGTGAGTTGGTAATTAAAAACAGCATTATCTGTAACCTAGCAATCCAGCATCCCTGGAGTTAGCCAAGGGCATCAAATAGCCCTGGTTTTGAGACCCCTTGGAGTGTCTTCCACATTAACTTTCCTTGCCCTCAGCCTGAATGGGCCCTCAGCAGTCAATAGTTAAGACCCCATCTTCTGGCCACCATTGATTAGACAGGGCTGGATACTGGACACAAGCTAAACTAATCAGAGACTCTTCTCTGAGAACTTGAAATTAGGATCAAGAATTTGGAATCAAGCGATTTCATCTCTCCACTTGACTAAACTTGTAACACGGGGATTTGAGAGCCATGGGGTCCCAGGTTCTGCCATGAGGACTAGGGAGCAGAAAAAAGTGATTCTACAAACAGTAAGAATGAGACAGAAATACAGAGAGAAACAGAGGCAAGAGATGGAGGATGTGCCCTGAGTTCACAATGGCTTTCCCACTTCCAGATACTTCTGAGGCCAGGCGGTGCTTTCTGCCCTGAAGTTCATTGGATACCCATGTTCTCTTATGAAAGGAATTCCTTTATGGGTAGCTTAAGCTGGTTTGTTTGTTTGTTTTCACTTGCAACCAAGAAATCCTAAGTAATACAGGTTCTCATTCTGTTGTCTCGGAAAGGGGCATTAGTGACTTATAAACCTTCCATGAAGCTAACCTAGTTTTAACTAATTTTCATTTATATATGTAAAAAGTAACCCATGAACATGGCACAAGTAAAAAAACTGAAAGTAAAAATCTTCCTCTACCATCAGTCCCTAAGTAACTGTCCTTAATAGTTCTTTATAGATCTTTAACAAAATGTTTATATAGATACAGATAGACATATTGATATTTTATTTTACATAAATGGAATCATTTTACAAATGTTCTGCAGTTTGGTTTTTATACAGTAATATACCTAAGATATGTTCCCATGTCAGAAAATATGTATCTATTTTATTATTTATGAAGGTTGCATAATATTCCATTGTTTGGAAGTACTATAATTTATTTAATCTCCTAGGACTTAGATTGTTTTCAGTTCTTTAGTATCATGCTGCAATGTCTTGCCCATGTATCTTTGAGTGCTTTTGTGAGTCTATCTGCAGTAAAAACCCCTAAATTGTAATTGCTAGCACCCATGATTTGTGCATTTTAAATTCAATAAATATTGTTTAATTGACTCCTTCCATGAGTCTAACTCTGAAGAAAGGAGCATTAAAACCTCCTGTAAGTAGAGCTAGAAAGGGTGTGGGATAGTGAGTCAGATAAAGCACAGAACACTGAAGTATGAAAGGGAATATGGTTTTGTATGACACAGGCCAAAAGATGCTCAAAGCTTCCTCATCTGATATGACCAAGACCAACGAGTTCTTAATGGGCCATTTTGAGTCACCACGATACAGATTTATATTCACCCACATCCTGCCTGGTAGGGTGAGACATGACCAGTAAAACCCAGTCCCCCTGTGGTTGAGAATTTATGAACTCAGGAGAACCCTGGAGATGAGAATATTTTTTCTAAAGCTTGCCTCCCTTCCAAAAGTTCTTCCGAACAAAATGGAAAAATGGGATTTCTCCTATCTAAGAGTTTATTTCACACTTTGTGGTTTAGAGAGCAACATTTCACTCCTTATAGAACTCTGGGGTGGCTATGACAATAATACCCATTTTACAGATGATGAAACTAAAGACAAAACAAAGAAGTGACTTTCCCATGGTAATAGAACAAGTAAGTTTTAAAGCTGGATTCAAGCCAAGGACTTCTGGCTACAAAACAGTCGTTCTTTAAAGCAATGCAATGACACTAAGCTGAAATAGCTGATTTTGACCCCTTAAATAAACCATTTATTTGTAGCTAGTACAAGCCACTTGTTAAGCAATAGTTTTCCAACTGGGTATTTGGGAGCCATGTAAATACAGCTCCTGTGCATCAGCAGGGAGCTGTCAGGGTTTGAACCTTCAAGTTTCCTCTCTCACATTATTGAGTCAAAACCCATCACATATTAGAAAAGAATCAACTCCACTTAGGAGAGAGCCGACTGAGCACAGGCTCTTAGGAAAGAGATGAGTAAATACTTCCGATAATTAGACAAAAAGTCCTAAATTAGCAAAGCTTTCTGAGAAATTTTGACATGTTAGGAAATCCTCAGAACTATAGAATTGCTTTTCTGCAACCACTTACCTTCCCATTCCCTACTCCCAGCACATAACCATCAAGCAACCAAATGTCCATGAGGTCTGAGTTCTGTTAACAAACCAGCAACAGTAAATGCTGGCCCATGGGATGCCACTCTCTGTGTCCAGTGGCCTTGGATCTCCACTGGGAAACATAGTTCCCTCAAGTGACAAGAGCTCTGTCTTACAATCATGAGTGTTAAAAATAGATGTGTACATGCAAGAGGAACAACCATGGGAAGTGGTTTTTGGCATTTCCTGTGGTCATATGTGCATCTGTTACCCACCAACTGATTTCTAGAATGTGATTACGGATAGCTTACGGTAACAATTTTTATACCAAATGCCTCACTAATAAAAACATATGACTCTTCAGAAGTACAAATGCAACGTATGGTGAGGAAATGAAGAAACAATCAGCATGATTCTGATCCTAAAATAAAATAAATCAGCACAGATTACATGATTCTATATTCCAGGTGTTCTCCTCCCTTCCTTCCACTTTTGATCTACACACTTTCCATCAATGATCTCATTCAGAACCATGGAATTAAGCACCATCATTACCCTGATAATACCACAACTCCCTCTCCAGCCCTAGACCTCTCCATTGAGCTTGAAGCTTGTATAGCCGACTCCACTTTAATATCTTCAAATGATTGTCTAATAAGTATCTCAAACTTGACATAAACAAAACAGAACTTTGTGGGAGTTTCTTCCCCAAAAACCTATTTCTTTCCTATTCTTTCTCAAATGAGTAAATGGTACCATCATTCACCCCAGTTCACACACACACCTCTAACAATTTTTGTTCATCCCACCTTTTTCCTCATATCCAATCCATCAGCAGGTCAAGCCACGTGTCTCCACATCCATGGCTGCTCTTCTAGTCCAAGCTTCCTCCATCTCTTGCCTGGATTACTAAAACAGAGCTGCTTTTATTCTTGATTCCTGGCAACCCATTCTTCCCTGCCTAACCCCTCCATCTTCCATCACACTTAGGAAAAAAATGCCTGGTCTGGCGCAGTGGCTCACGCCTGTAATCCCAGCACTTTGGGAGGCCAAGGTGGGCAGATCGCGAGGTCAGGAGATCAAGACCATCCTGGCCAACATGGTGAAACCCTGTCTCTACTAAAATACAAAAAATTAGCTGGGTGTGGTGGCACGCCTGTAGTCCCAGCTACTCTGGAGGCTGAGGCAGGGGAATTGCTTAAACCTAGGATGCAGAGGTTGCAGTGAGCTGAGATTGCGCCACTGCACTCCAGCCTGGGCAACACAGCAAGACAGCAAGACTCCGTCTCAAAAAAGAAAAAGAAAAAGAAATGCCTTACTAATACCAGCAATGCCATACAGAATCTAGCGTCTCCTCCTGTCTGAATTACTTCATACCTCATTCCTCTCCACAAATACCCAACATGCCTTGTTTCTGCTCCTCAAACATAACAAGCTTGTCCCTTAGGGCATTTGCTTCTTCCTCTCCGTGGAATGCTCTTCATCCAGATCTTCATATGGGAGGTTTCCTTTGTCATTTGGGCTTCATTTCAACAGTCATCTCGCAGGCCTTTCTTGAGCACCCAAATCTATGTTGTTCCTTCTAGCCTTCGGTCACTATCACATATATCACGTTACCAGGTGTTATTTTCAACATGGCTAAATTATCTTTTCTTCTTCTTAATTTTTGGTTTCCTCCATTAGAATGTAGACTCTTGAAGTTGGGGCCTTGTCTGCCTAGCTCTTTTTTTTTTTTTTTTTTGAGACAGAGTCTTGTACTGTCTCCCAGGCTGGAGTGCAATGGCATGATCTCAGCTCACTGCAACCTCCCCCTCCAGGGTTCAAGCAATTCTCCTGCCTTAGCCTCCCGAGTAGCTGGGATTACAGGCACCCACCACCATGCCTGGCTAATTTTTTGTATTTTTAGTAGAGACGGGGTTTCACTATGTTGGCCAGGCTGGTCTCGAACTACTGACCTTGTGATCTGCCCGCCTCGGCCTCCCAAAGTGCTGGGATTACAGGCATGAGCCACCGTGCCCAGCCTTGTCTGCCTAGCTCTTGACTGAATTCCTAAAGCCTGTTGAATAACCCCCTGACTGACTTAGTAGATATGGATTGAATAAATCCCTGACTTCATAGATATGGATGAAGCCTGCATGTGACTGTTGACTCAGGTAGAATGAGTCTGCATTACACCAAATGAGAAAATCGTTGTGTAGGTGATCTGTGCCTCATCTGGAAATTTCTAGAGAGAGAAGAGAAGAGTTCAGCCAGGACTACCAGAGCAGTAACAACTTCTGATAAGCAGGGGCAGTTTTGTCACAGACTTGATCCAACTTGCTTCTTCAGGTTCCCAGATATATGAAGAAACAGAAAGCCCATGACAGATATATGTTTTCATTTATTCTATAAATATTTATTGAGAGCCTACAAAATCCAAGGATTGTGGTGGGTGGCAAGAATTCAGTGGTAAATGTGACAGAAATAGTCTCTGCTCTTGTGGAACTCAGAGTCTGATGGAGGAGACATATAGTTACAAAGTAACTACACAAATAAATATTTATTTTGCGATGAGATCCAGGGGAAAAGCACAGGATGCTATGACAAAGAGAGAGCAGGAGCAGCTCTTCCTGACCAGGGGCAGTTCTTCAGGAAGAACTGCCATGCTGCATTGTCATTAAGGCAAACTCAGGGAAAAGAAGAACCACCACGAGGACAACCCTTGATCCTGTCTTGTCTCCCTTCGCCTTCCCTCTACTGCCACTCCCTTTACTAGAAAGGTGATTTTCTCTATGCAAGCAATACAAGGTTGGGTGACCCCACTGCATCTAACAATTGGTCCCGTAGGACTTGCCTGCAACAGCATGGGGTAAAGCAGATGACCCACTTTAGCCAGATTCTCTGTGATATGCTCACCTTTGTCCTTCCTCCTACCACTAAAAACCAGCATGTAGACAAGAACTTATCCCACTCATGAGCAATACCACCCTGACTACTAGTACTATTGCTTTATCGTCATCCTCTTTGGTTAGCATTGACTTAGAGCTTCATTTGTACCACTGAGTTCCCCGTGTCCTAAGCGATTGCTTTCCTGATCTCCTTCCACATTCACTCATGTTGTGGTTTCTGCAACTATTCAGGTACAGATGAGAAAACTGATGTAACTGTTTACGGACGTAGACTATTCATTTACAGATGAGAAAACTGATATGCAGAGAATTAAAGTAATGTGCCAAAGGTCACATGAGAAAGTGACAAGCTCAGAGTTAAAACCCAGGTCTGCCAGCCCACTCTCAACCACCATACTATGCCACTTCTCTATGGTAGAAATCAAAAACTGGAAACTTCTCTAGAGCAATCTTAGCTCAGGAAGCTGAATTAGATGTATGTTATGATCCTGTGATATGTTACATAATTCGAGACGAAAGAGAAGCCTCATGTATATTCAAGGCTTTGTGTTGCCTGATTTTAGCGGATGTGAACCCTTCAGGGTATCTGTTCGCTAGTAACATTTTGTACTTTCAAGGCACAGTGTACTTTGAAGATAAGACCTTATTCGTTCTCAGAACATTTATTGGTCAGAAACCATTGTGATCACTTTGCAGATAAGGCAACTGAGGTTTGAGACTGACAAACCAATATGGCCCAAGTCTCATAAGTTACATCCGAAGCCGATGACAGACTGCAGCCCCCGTCTTTCATGCTTTTGGCTGGTCGCCCAACACCTCCAAGCTTCAGCTTTCCTCATCTGCAGCATGAGAGACCTAGTCCGGGGCTTCTCTGGACACTTCCTTTTCCCCAAATTCACATCACTCAGTGTTGGTTATAGCGATCACCAGTCACTCTGCCTGTCCAACAAATGTGCTCTTTTCTTTTGGTGCCCCCTTGTCTATGTGGGAAACCATCCTCTCTTGATAGCCCAAGCACAGCTCCAAGGCCAGGGGAGGGCAGGACCCATTCATTGATATATGTCCTGCATCCAAAGAAGGAAAGGTCATTTCCCAAAGAAAAATCATGGCTTCACTGACCTAAGCAACGGGCACAGATGCTCAATGTAAAACCCACCCACGTCCACCACAAGGGACTGCTCTTCAGTGTGCCGGAGAACTTAAACTTTCTACAAACCTGGATGCAAGAGGCCCTAGGCCTGGGTTCGGTATGACAAGGGCTCCTTTAAACAGGAAGGCAGGAAGAGCATTCCAGAAGAAGATAGGATAAATGTGGAGTTGAGCAACTTGTGCAAGGTTATTTGAGGCTCTCAGGAGAGAAAGCAGGCCACCTGGCTGTTATTCCAAATTTCCTTCTAACCCTTCTGCTCCTCTGCTCCAAAGTCTGTACCACATAGCTATGTTGTGCCATTATAAAAGGAAGATTTGCTTTTTATTTTTTAAACTTTCCAAATGGCAGTTGTTAATAAGAAATATCTTTAATGTTTCCTATTTTATTGAGAAATGAAGAAGAAAAAAGATCTGAATTTAAGGCCATTTAGAAGAGAGGAAGAAAAGATGAAACAAATGTGACACCAATAATAAAGAACACGTGAGATTATGGAAGAAAATAGCAGTGGTATCCCTCCGGACCAGAGGTCTCAAAGGTAGCCTAAGGACTGATTTCGGCCATTGGATATGTTTTATTTAGCCAATACAGTGGGTCTTTTTAATGTTGAATTAATTGCCAACATTTAAAAACTGAAATGTATTATATAAAAAGATTTCAGATGTGAGTGTTTGCTAGAATTAAGGAATAGGCATTCCCTCTGTACACCATAAGAACTCTGTTCTCTGTGTCTCTCAAAGCACACTCTTCATTGACATTAACTGCTAGTCCCCATAGCTGTTCGAATTTTGCAACCTCTGACTTAAGATAGTTCTACAGCAGCAGCAGCTGCTGCTGGCAGGAGCTAATATAACTATTTCCCTGAGCTTTCAGGCTCACCCCAGAACCTGAGCTGCTTCTAAAAATGTTGTAGGAACCTGTACCATTTATCTTGTCATGCTTTGTCAGCTCTGGCTATGTGGAAGGGAACCTAAATCAATACCCAGTTTAGTTGAAGAAAATGAGACGGTTATAGGTGGGTTTACATCTCACTTAGGCTTCTGATGTCAGAACCGGGAGTTTAACATGAGAGGCTTGAAGGAAGGTGAGTCAGTGAGGCTGAGATGGAATAAAGGAGCTCTGCCAGGCAGGGGGTCCAGCCAACTTCTAGAAACTGCCAAAGCCAGGAAGAGGCAAGGTGGAAGAAAAGGCACTGGTGAAAACAGTGAGTCTCATAGAGGAACCAGAGAATAACACCAAAAAACAGCAAGATAGGTGTCTGAAATGTTTGTACCCAGTCAAGCAAGGGTTTCGCCGTTCATTTATGAGTGCATTGAACAATTTAGACAGTTAGTAGGTAAGTTTTAGGTCATAGAATTGATTTTATTTTTCAACAGATGATTATTCCTTAATCCATTTATTGATTCAACAAATATGTACTGAACATGTTCTGTATGTCAGGCACTGTCCCAAGCACTGAATGGCTGTGCATGAGAGACAAGCAAATGTTAAATTTTAACTTACTTTATTGTGTTTATTTGTTTTAATATATTGGTATAAATTTTGGCCTAAGTCTTCCCTAAATCTGTCATATATGACAATAAAGTCCTGGAATAGTAATTTCAGGGGTTGAATCAGCATAGACTTTGACACAGACAGGAGACTTCCAGCATGGAAGGAAATGGCACTCAATCAGTAAAAAGCACTTTAGCACCACCCCATATTTGTTTGTTTATAAATGAGATAATGTATATGATATAATACATTATAAAATATACAAAGGAAATGTTCAATTTGGAAATAATGAAATTTGTTATTTAGTTGTATTTATTATTTTTAAAAATAGAAGTTCTAGTATTTCTCTTCTACTCTGAAACGAATTGTTTTGTGCACTTTCTGAGGTGTGTCACCCCACAGTGGAGACCACTGGATTAGGCTGCCAATTCTAAAATTATCATAGGGCTGTATGGTGATCAGATGTTGGCATCAACAGGAATTTGGATCTTTTTCATTGATCCAGTTAAGTGTATGAGGGGTTGCTGGCTCAAGGCCTTCCCAAGGCTGCTAAAGTCCCAGGTGATCTTCTAACCCATGTCCCTCAAAGAAGACAGGGTGATCTCTCCAAAATGGAAACCTGCTTATAGAATGTCACTGCTTGTAGCCCTTGAGAGGTTGGCTTTGCATGTACCATGGAAGCACAGGACCCTCAGGGTGTCCTCCAAGGCCAGTCTCTGCGGCTGTGCTCCCTCAGCCCACCTCTATTGATTGCCTCACTCCACTCCAGACCTCCTTAGGTGTTCAGGGGCACAGAGGATTTTTAGGGCATTGAAACTACTCTGCATGAAACTATAATGGTGCACACATGCCTTTATACATTTGTCCAGACCCACAGAATGAACAACATCAAGAGTGAACTCTGATGTAAACTACGGACTCTGGGTGATAATGATGTGTGAATGCGGGTTCATCTGTTGTAACTAATGTACCAGTTTGGTGGGAGGTGTTGATAATGGAGGAGGCCATGCGTGTATGGGACCCAACGGTATATGGGAAATATACCTGTACCTTCCTCTCAATTTTGCTATGAACCTAAAACTGCCCTAGAAAAATAAATTTTTCTAAATAAAGAAAATATTAAATAGTAAAAATAATGTTCAATGATGATAAACAAGCTAAATAAAAATAGTAGGAAAACAGAAGTAATACCATAAAATAGTAACACATTAGAAAGATGAGTAGTTAATATTTATATAATGGTTACTTTTTGTTAGGCACCATTTCAGAAACTTTACATATATTAACACATTTAATTCTCACAACCACCCTTATAAGTTAGGTTCTATTATTATCCCCATTTTATAGACAAGGAAACTGAGACATGTTGAGTTCATAACATGCCTACTGTCTCAAGTGTAAGTGACAGAGTCAGAATTCCAGCCCAGGGCCCCTAGATCCAGCCTCTGAGGTCTTAACCACTGTACTGTACTAGCATGTTTAATAAAATGAAAATACGTTCCTATATTGTGACATCTGTTCTTTCAAAGAGCAAATTCATTCTCACCTGTGATCCATAAGGAGCTTAATTCCAAATTTTGATTGTTATGACATTAAGAAAGAGCTGTTAATCTTTGAGGATAAATAGGTGTCTTGAAAAGGAATGACTGTCCTAACTTTGTTAATGATAAAGCTGGTCCCCACCCCCCACCCCAAAAATTGGTCTTTCCCTCTTTAGTGCCAGGAAGCTAATACACAGAACAGAAAGTGAGCATCAAGCAGTACCAGCTTCATTCAATGGCCATGAAATTGAGAAGCAGGAGCTTGGCTCACAAATCACCTTCTCAGCTTGTGAAAACCAGGAAGTCACAGATACAGAGTATCTCTAATGACAGGGTCAGGCATTAAAACAAAGAGAAGAATATTCACATCTTTTCTGGAAATGGGCGGAAAACTCAGAATCAGAGTTGCCGCCTTCCTTTTTGTCATTTTATGGTTTCTTCTGTCATTGTCATGGTGATTGTCAACTGTCATGGTGCTTGTGGGAATGTCATTTAGCATGGAAATTTGATTATAATGAAGTTCCAGGTTCGTAAGAAGTCAAGTGAGCTGCCATCTTGGATCCAACAAGTCCCAGTCGATTTGGTCACGAGGGGGAGATTTTGATGTCAGGCATCCTGTTCCGTAAAGATGAGCAGAGTTAAGGTGGGGTGGAAATTTACCTAGTCACATGCGCATTACATTGGGTAATATTTCTAGTGGTATAGATGAATGCCACCCAAATATTATAACTCTTTATAGAAGAAGATTTGTTTACTCAGCAAATTTGTATTTTATGTCTGTCAGGTATGAGGCACTACTAGGAACAGGGGGATTCATCAATGATTCAAATAAGCATAGTTCCTGCCCTCAAGAAGCTTATAACTTTGTAGAGGAAATAGACAATAAACACCCAACTCCTCATTAATTACCACTGTGAAAGGAGTTACAGAAGAAACGTCAGGGTACAGTGAGCAGAGAGAGGCCGGCCACGCTTGGTCAGTGAGGTAAGAATGCCTCTTGCCCTCCACTGGTGAGCATCTCACTGAGTGCAGGGAGGCTGTAGAGATTGGACCCCGAGTGTGTGTTTGATCCATTGGCTAGGGAAGAAACTTCTTTTGATCAAATCCTGCCACCCCCACACCAGCTGTGTGACCTTGGGCAAGTTATAGCACCTCCCAGTGCCTTCATTTTCACATCTGTAAAATGTGTATAATAGCAACACCCATCTCATTAATGTATTGTGAGGATTAAAGAGAAAATAATTGTATAGCAATTTGAACTGTGCCTAGAAGGTAGTCTACACTAAATAAGTATTAACTACTACCATTATTAGAAGTAATATAATAATATTGTCTTAAAACTAGAGATCTGAATCTAATAAAAATTAAGAAAATATTAAATAGAATAAAACTATGCATATAATAAATACTAAGTAGAATAAAATTGGAAAGATAGTAAAGAGGATATCGATACGTGGAAATACTCCAGGCTGATAACCAAGATGAATTTCACACCAAATTGCTAATGTGTCTGCTCAATCGCCTACAAGATCTGCTGAAATGGCTCTCCTAAAAATGTCCCCATATCTCTTCATGGTCATCCTGAGTCGGAATTCCCAGAGTCAGAGAGACAAGAGTCTATTTTGGCTTTTCCCTGAAACTTAATCGAGTGTAGCTGGTGTTTTGGACATTGTATCCTGATATTTTAGCTCTTATTGAAGTTATTTGGGGTTTTTAGGAAGGGTCTTGGATTCCCCTCTTTTGCTAATTTTTGACGTATTATTATTAAGTGATTGTAACCATCATTAGAATTCTACATATTTATATGTAAGTTTAAAATATTTGTAACTTTAGTATTTAGAACTACTTTAAAACAAAACCATGTACAAGCCTATCCATATTCTTTCAGTTTCATTGTGGCTGGATATTATGTTGCCTTGAATTTTACCTGTTACTTGCCCAGCTTCTGGATTTCCAGTATCGGAACATTAGAGGTTCATATTTTCCATACAAAATAGAAAAAGTCATAATGGAGTGAAAGTCCCTGGGAGATTCACCCTTTCTTCCAGTGTGGTGTCTCAGCAAGTTCCCAGGCATATCACAGGATGGGAAGGATGGGGAAATACTCACCTAGGGCACTTGCAAAGAGATAAGAATGGGAGGGCAGAGGGAGTTGGTCACCACGCTTGAACAAAGGGAGAAAAATATGTACACCTCTCATGAGTCATCAGGGAAAGTATCCAGCATGCTCAGGGGGCCTCCTGAACTTTGAAACTTGGATTTAATCCAGACATGAAATATGGAAAGTCACTCTTTATGCAATGCTTTCATCACCACCTCCGTTTTGCCTCTCTTTCATCTCAGTTAAGAGATACAAGACAGGTTCTTGTAATGGCTGCCTGTGATTGCCATGCTAACGAAACTATTTACATGGAAATTAGGAATCCCATGTAGAATTCCAGAATCAAAGGGCCTGTGGATATGGTAATCAAGAAAACGTCTTTATATCCACATTATTGTGCCCATATGGTTATGATGCCATCTGGGTGCTAATTCTAATGCTATTCTTTCATGAGATGTTTAATAGTGCTCAATATTATTGACTGTTTAGTAGGCAGTAGAATTAGAGTTCCAATTATATGAGGTCATAGCACTGGCTACTGTGACGAGAAAGATGACTTATAGGGATTCCAGAAAACACACACACACACACACATACACATGCACGTACACATACATGTATGCACTCATCAAGTAACTCTTTAAAAATCACTTAAATTCCTGATGAAGAGGCTACCACTTCTAAACCAATAAATGTCATGTGGACAGATATCTCCTTAGTAGCTGGGCTCATGCCATCCCTGCCCAGAAAAGGGGGGCTAGAATCCCATAGAAAAAGCAGAGGATTATGTCCTCTTAGGAACTATAGTCCATCCTCCCAAGGTTTTTTTCCCCTTTAAGCAAACCCTCCCCACAAAAGAAAGATATGTTTATTTGTATTTTCAGTTAAGTTGACTATTTATTCACATTTCCTGCTGATGAGTCATTTATGCAGTTTACTGAAAAAAATAAATTGGTCACTAAAGCACTGCAAAATTAGGGTTTAAAGACGCAAAACTGACGTAAGCATCAAATAGGTATGGGTTAAGAATTTAATCAGCAAATAGATCAGTCAGCACGCTAGGACAGTACTCACACAGAGACTGGGTTTCGTTTAATTCTTTTCCAAGGGATCAGCACAGCCAGCCTGTCTGGAGCACCTCTGTTGGTTTTGCTCATCAGATACTTGTAAACAGAGCAAACACAGATATTTGATCAAGAAACCAAACCCCACATGCCTGGAATCAAGTGTGAGAAAATATCTTGGGCTTACCCCCGTGATGCCTGTGTAAAAGTTGCACCATTTGTCTGTAAGTAAAAGGCCTGAGTTTAGCAGAAGATCATAGGAAAATGCAGCAAACGCACTATGTTTACAATGTGCAAAGGCAGAGAGAAGCATCAGTCCTCAGCATGAGATTGTTGGTTATGCATGTGGGGGAGCAGACGGGAGATCCCCATAGACCTCTAAAGTAGCTGGGTCAGCTGGACATATTGGCTCATGCCTGTAATCCCAATACTTCAAGAGGCCAAGGTGAGAGGACTGTTTGATCCCAGGAGTTCAAGACTACAGTCAGCTGTGATTGCACCACTGCACTCCAGCCTGGGCAACAAAGCAAAATGCTGTCTTTTTTAAAATAAACAAATAAAATGTAAAAGTGGCTGAGTCTGTGCTCCATATACAGACTCATTTGCCCTCTTCTCAAGAACTCATCTGCTTTTAAAACTGGAGGATGATTGTTATTTTTATTTCTTCTTCTGGATACATTTTTAACCAACATTAGAAAAATCAACCAGAGAGACAGATACCCGTATACACACAGTAGCTTCACTAAAATATCTAGGATGGTCGAAACTGTCACCAAGAAGCCTTAGAAATGGATACTAATAACATGTACTTAGCATGTGCTAGGCACCACATATATTACCTGTGTTAATTAAACCTCAGAACCATAGAAGAGTTACCATTATTATTCTCAACTCATGGATGAAGAAAACAAGACATAACTTTGCCAACATCCATAGCAAATAAAGGGTGGCCCATCTTGACTCCAAGTTCAAGGTCTTAGCCACTACTATGCTGACTCCCATTGAAGATGAATCAAGCACACC
The DNA here is from genome assembly GCF_028878055.3 of Symphalangus syndactylus. Taxonomy (NCBI): domain Eukaryota; kingdom Metazoa; phylum Chordata; class Mammalia; order Primates; family Hylobatidae; genus Symphalangus; species Symphalangus syndactylus. The sequence goes on from NC_072429.2 coordinate 43,313,529, forward strand.
TGCACCATATCCAGCTGGTTGTATTATATCCAGTCCTTCTTATTTTGCAAAGAACCAATTCTCCAAATTAAAAGTCTCTTAATATCACCCTAAATCTACAATCCATAAAGCACACCTTTGAATTGTCATATACATTTTCTTTAATGAACAAAGAGAAAACTTTGAAAGTTTGTTCAATTGTTTGAAACAATGACCTCCACGTGTTGCCTAACCTAACAGATGAAGTGAAACAATCATTTTACAGCTCCAGTTCTTTATCTGCTATTACAGCCTCCAGCGTTTAACAAACTGTCACAGTGTAAATCCCACAAGGTTCTCTAGAGCTCACACAGTTCTGTGTCCGCCAAGCACTGAGCCATGTTTATTGTGTACGTTCACACTGGTATCAGGTGCTGCAGGTGTCTTGGCTCCCCTGAAGGGAACAGACATTCCTGCTCCATTCTTTTTCTCCTTTTATAAAAACTATTTTCAACTACCCCCTCCATCCACCTGCCCCTACAACCTCATTCTTCTCAAATTTGCATGCTTCAACAAGTGCAATACTGTTGAACTGCAGTAAAAGTTTCACTGTTTCCCAAGGCAGGTGGTGCCTATAACTTCACCAAGGCCTGAGAAAAAAAAGATCAGCTTTAAAAGTCAGGCACTGGATTGTCTCCCTTTCCTTGTTGTCTGCTTGGGCATTCCCTGGTACCCCACTGTCTATAACAGATGACTAGTGCTGAAAGATAGGAGAACGACCCACATTAGCCTTTATTTTCTAAAGCTAAGCTTAAAATACTTGCAATAGATAATCAAAAGAACTGGGAATTTAACTCTGAGCATAGCAATTTTCACCTGATTTTCTTTGCCTTCCAGAAAAGTGCCTGAAAACAGGAGGTATGCAATAAGCAATTGCTGAATAAATAAATGAATGATGGCATGGGTAAATGAATGAAAATGATCTTCTCTCCATTCTATTCCTCTTTGGGTTGCAAACTTCCCTGCAAACTTCAAGTCTTAGCTTAAAGATCACTTCATCCCAAAAGGCTTTTTGTAACTGCCCCACCACCACCAAATTAAATCAGTTCCTCCATTCTTTGCATTTTCTTTCATTATGCTAATCCCTGTAATAATTCATATAGCGGTTATTTTAAGTACTTATTTATTGCCACTCTCGCTTCTAGAACATAAGCTCCCTGATGCAAAGGATGGGGTCTGCTGTGTTCCCTGCTCTACCCAGCATCCAGCAAGTGCCTACCATCAATTACGCACTTGGTAAATATTGTTGAATAAATGACAGAGGTTGCAACAAAGATTTAATCTAGAAAGCTCTGTGCACTTGAATAGACCCAGTCCAGAGAGCAGCATGTGTCCTCATGCTGCATGAAATACACCAAAAAGTTTTAAAATCTCTTGCAGGGGCTCTTCTTTCTGACCTTTTCTTTTCTATTTTTCTTTTTTTTTTGCTGGACCGCCTGACAGAGGTTTCTGTTTTCCTCACGCTCTGGGTGTCCACACAGCTGCACACCGAGCACAGACTTATTCATAGGCAGCTTCCTGTCACATGAGGGACTCCGGATTTAGTTTTCTGCCACAGCCAACAGACTCAGAGGGCCCATGCCCACCTCTGCTGGTCCACAGGTTCAAACACTGCTGCCTGCGCAGTTGAGCCCTGGCCCCTCAGTTGCCCTCTCCCACTGTGGGAAGGAGACAGTCGGGTTCTCCACATGCCTGCTACTACTGGGAATGGGGTGAAGAAGAGGGCCACTGGCCTGGCTGTAAGAGGGCTTTCTGCGAGGGAATCTGGGACAGGGGCCCAGTGGGTTGGTGGGGAGCCTGACCGGTGGCGGGCACTTAAAGAGTTCATTCCTGGGTTGACATTAAAAGGAGCACCCCATAGTTCCAGTTCTATTTCCCTCACCATCCACTAATACCCAGCTTCCTCCGTGCAGGGGATGGGTAAACTGTGTCACTGGTATTTAGGAACTAATCTAATCGCATCAAGCCAGAGACCCCTAACTCTATACTCACTTTCTCATCTGGGTAAGCCCCTTAACAGCCCTGAGCCTCAGTTTCCTCACTGTGAAATGGCAATAATGCCCACCTGTTTGTGCTATGATAGGAATCCAGGATTCATAAATAATAATAATAAACAACAATGTGTGAACGCTTACTATGTGCCAGGCATTGTGTGATAAACTCGAGATGTGTTTAATCCTCACAACTTGCTTCTGAGGGAGCACCTCTTATTATTCCCATTTTTATAGATGAGGGAACTGAGGCTGCAGAGAAGTTGTGCACCCGCCCAAGGTCAGCTGGCTGGAGCATGATGACGAAATCCGTATGACTTTCCATTACTGCAGAGGTTCTGAGCTGGGACTCTGAAGTCCAACAGTGTAGTTTACAGTCCAGCTGCACAGCATACTGGGTGACCTTCCTCTGTTCTCGCACTCATTTGCCAGCCTGGCCAAGCAGCTCTGTGAAAGGGATCTTCCAGGAAGCATTCCACTCACCTTGATGGTTGCCCAGCCAAGGGACTGGGTTGTAATTTATGGGGAGCTCCATTCATTGGGAATACAGCCACATTCACAGTTCTTTCATTACCCACATTCCCAAATTATAAAGGCAGTGTTCTAAGTTAGGCTTTTAACTATTTCCCCATATCTCAGGTTGATCTTCTTCCAGACATAAGTAAGTCCTCGTGGTGGACTAAATATAAGTAGCTGAATAAACATTTTATTTATTTATTTATTTATTTTTGAGATGGAGTCTCGCTGGCTGCACTCCTAGGCTGGAATGCACTGAGGTGATCTCAGCTCACTGCAGCCTCTGCCTCCTGAGTTCAAGTGATTCTCCTGCCTCGGCCTCCCAAATAGCTGGGATTACAGGAACCTACCACCATGCCCAGCTAATTTTTGTATTTTTAGTAGAGACAGGGTTTCACCATGTTGGCCAGGCTGATCTCGAGCTCCTGACCTCAGGTGATCCACCAACCTCAGCCTCCCAAAGTGCTGGGATTACAGGCATGAGCCACCACACCTGGCTGAATATACTTTTTATAACTGCCCTTGTTATTCTGTTTTTCTAGAGAGGACCAAGAAGTGGGTGGGGCTTGCTGCTGCCTGCAGAACTGTCCGCTTCTCACTGCCATGACAGGGCAATAAGAGGGTGATACGGTTTGGCTGTGTGCCCACCCAAATCTCATCTTGAATTGTAGTTCCAATTCCCACATGTTGCGGGAGGGACAAGGTGGAAGGTGATTGAATCATGGCTGAGGGTCTTTCCCAGGCTGTTCTTACGATAGTGAGTAAGTCTCAGGAGATCTGATGATTTTTTGATGGGGAGTTTCCCTGCACAAGCTTTCTCTGTTTCCTGCCGCTATGTAAGATGTGCCTTTTACCTTCTGCCATGATTGTGAGGCCTCCCCACCCACATGGAACAGTGAGTCCAATAAAAACTTCTGTTTCTTTATAAATTACCCATTCTCAGGTGTGTCTTTATCAGCAACATGAGAACAGACTAATTCAGAGGGCTATGAAGTAAAATTGCCCATAAGAATCAGACCAGGCTGGGCGTGGTGGCTCACGCCTGTAATCCCAAGCATCTCTGGGAGGCCGAGGCGGGCAGATTACTTGAGGTCAGGAGTTTGAGACCAGCCTGGTCAACATGGGGAGACCCTGTCTCCGCTAAAAATACAAAAACTAGCAGGGTGTGGTGGTGCACACCTGTAATCCCAGCTACTTGGGAGACAGGCAAGAAAATCGCTTGAACCTTGGACCCAGAGTTTGCAGTGAGCCGAAATAGTGCCATTGCACTCCAGCCTGGGTGACAGGTGAGACCCAGTCTGAAATAATAATAATAATAATAATAATCAGACCAAATAGTTAATGCTTACCTGGGTATCTTCTTGGTTAATTGTCTGAAGTCCAATTTCACCTGGAATTACCAGCTTATAAAAATTTGCTTTCAGAAAGAAGATAGTAACTTTGTGGGACAGATGTATAAATTAGCTTGTATGAGTGTTTATTTCACAATGTATACAAATATCAAGTAATATACCTAAAATACATGTAATTTTTATTAGTCCATTTTATCTCAATAAAGCTGAAAAATAAAAAGAAAAAATTGGCTCACGCCTGTAATCCCAACACTTTGGGAGGCCAAGGTGGGTGGATCCTGAGGTCAGGAGTTCAAGACCAGCCTGGCCAAGATGGTGAAACCCCATCTCTACTAAAAATATAAAACTTAGCCAGGCATGGTTGTGGGTGCCTGTAGTCCCAGCTACTCGGGAGGCTGAGGCAGGGGAATTGCTTGAACCCAGGAGGCAGAGGTTGCAGTGAGCTTAGATCACGCCACTGCACTCCAGCCTGGGTGACAGAGCGAGACTCGATCTCAAAAAAAAAAAAAAAAAATTTTTTTTAATTAAAAAAGTTTGCTTTTAGTATTATCAGATATTTTGAAGCCATGGATATACTGCAGGAAACAGAATCCCACTAGGTTGTCCCAAGCTATGCCAACCCTGCTCACCTGAAAACCAAACTGCCCTTTAACCTAAGACCAAGGCATTTCTCAAGCCAGAAGAGAGGCCTTTGTTGAATTTATAAAGACAAATGAAAAGGAAAGCTCTGGACCAAATGATAATTTCAGGATGATTCTACTTTTAAAACAAATGCAATGCACATGTTTTTCTTCAATATGTTTAGAACAATACAGGAACTATATGGCTGGCACTGTGCTAGGTGCTTCACAAGTCACATTTAAGTTTTACAGGAAGCAACTTAATTAGAGAATATTCTTCTCATTTGCAGATAAGGAAAGTAAAGCCCTGAGAGGTCCAAGAACTAGCTCACCATCATAGAGCCTCTGAGAGACAGACAGGACTCAGATCTAGCTCTGTCAGACTCCAAAGTCCAGTCTTCCTGTATGCATTCCTGAAAACTGGATTGATGTTATCTCTTGAGCTGAGAAGTCCTTCATTCCTGCCCAGAAATGTCTTCAAAGATTATTCGAACAAGGAGAAGCCAACAATTTAATAACAGGAGAGCACTGTGCACATTTTTGGTTATGTCTATACAAGAAGGGATGGCTACTGGTGGAAAAGGGAACATTTCAGTCTAATAATTGGGTTTATTATCTGCATGACAAGAAGTATAACTGGTTTGGCTGATGTTGTCGATGAGCCGTATGGGGGAGGAAGAGACCCAGTTTGGTAGTTGAAGCAGCTAGTTAAATTGACCAAACTTTTCTGTATTCAGATTGTCACTGTGGTACCATTTAGGCAGAGCAAAGAAGCTCAGCTTGGAGGTGTCACGCATTTGCATGAGCATTGCTGTGTGGCGAACTCACTTCCTAGAACCTTAGGTATGATTTAGAAAAATCAAGTTTGAGGTCTTTTCCCTTTTGGGAACTTTCAGAATGTTGAAGGCCATTTTTTTAACTTTCATTTTAAGTTCAAGTGTACATGTGCCACATAACCTGTTGTACAGGTTATTTCATCACCCAGGTATTAAGCCTAGTGCCCATTAGTTATTTTTCCTGATCCTCTCCCTCCTCCCACCCTCCACTCTCCAATAGGCCCAAGCGTGTGTTGTTCCCCTCCATTTGTCCATGTGTTCTTATTGGTTAGCTCCCACTTACAAGCGAGAACATGCAGCACTTAGTTTTCTGATCCTGTGTTAGTTTGCTAAGGATAGTGGCTTCCAGCTCAATCCATGTTCTGGCAAAGGACATGATCGCATTCTTTTTAGTGCCAGTGTAGTATTTTATGGTGTATATGTACCACATTTTTTTCTCCAGTCTACCATTGATGGGCATTTAAGTTGATTCCATGTCTTTGCTATTGTGAATAATGTTACAGTGAACATACGCATGCATGCATCTTTATAATAGAATGATCTCTATTCCTTTGGGTATTGTATTAGTCCGTTCTCATGTTGCTATAAAGAACTGCCCGAGACTGTGTAATTTATAAAGAAAAGAAGTTTAATTGACTCATGGTTCTGCAGGGCTAGTGGGGAGTGAAGGGGGAAGCCCCTTATAAAACCATCAGATTGCATGAGAACTTACTCAGCATCACAAGAATAGCATGGAGGAAACTGCCCCCATGATTCAGTTACCTTCCACTGGGTCCCTCCTACCACACATGGGGATTATGAGAACTACAGTTCAAGATGAGATTTGGGTGGGGACATAGTCAAACCATATCAGCTATATATCCAGTAATGGGATCGCTGGGTCAAATGGTATTTCTGTCTTTAGTTTATGAGGAATTGCCACACTGTCTTCCTCAATGGTTGAACTAATTTACATTCCCACCAACAGCATATAAGCATTAAAGGCCATTCTTATGCAGCTTATGCCCATGGTAGCATTTCAGATGCCATAGGAATTGAAAATGTTTTTATGTTTTAGCAAGAGTGATACATGAATGTATGTTCAGGAAAAATGCCAGTGATATAGCAACATATACAAGTTAATATCCCTTTTACCCATCCCACTCCCCACTCCCAACCTTATTCCCCACCCTAGAAATAGCTGCTTTTATCAGCTTAGTGCACATCCCTCAGTGCTTTTTTTCCATATATTTAGATAGATAGATAGATAGATAGATAGATAGATAGATAGATAGACAGACAGATAGATGTATATGTATGTGTGTAGAATTTTTTAAATCATAATTGACATCAGACTATATCAATTATTTGCAGCATTCCTTTTTCCTTAACAATCCCTTTCTTTTCAGTATATAGAGCTCTATATTATGGTTTTAAACTGTTGCATGGCATTCCATAGCATACCAAAACTTATTTAGCCATTCCTCTATAATTAGATATTTAGATTATTTAGTTTTTTACTGTTACAATGTTATAATCAACTTACTTATACATTTATCCTTGTATATTCTTCCAACTGTATCTGAGGGAATATTCCTAGAAATAGAATTGCAGAGTCCAAGGATGTGTATTTTTATGTCTATTTTTAATTTTGACAGAAAAATCTGCCAACTTACCCCCCACCCCCAGAAGAAAAGGATAATTTCCTCTCTAACCTACAGTATATAAAAGAAAATGTGAAAATTTTGCAACACCATCTCCTCAAACCACTGCAGGAAAGCATTTCTCTCCATCTAAAATATTATTCTTGGTATCAGAACTTCCTGATAGCTGATAAACTCTGGTGCCTGGCTCTCTGGAGGCATTTGATGAGCTCCCTCCACCCCACCTTAACTGGAAGGGTATTGACACTCCCCTGCCAGGGAACTGCAGCTGGACTTAGGCTCCCACAGTTCTGGGTTCTTCATAACACTCATCTTTCCATATCATAACTTATCTATTCATATTTGACTCCTTTATTAGGGAATAAGCTCCTCAGGCAGACACCATGTTTACTCATCTCTATTCCCATCACACACCTTAGTGTGTGACACCTGTTAGTTTCTTCGTACCACTGTTCCAATGAACGGCAAGAGGGAGGAAGGGAAGAGGAGTAGGGAAAAAAGGTAGGCTGGTTTCCTGACAAAACTGTGAGGGTCCCAAACCCTGTGAGACTTGGTCAAACTTTGTGTGAAGTAGACAGATTCAAGATTACTAGTCCTGCCAGACTCTAGAAACCCAAGCATCTGGAACCAAAGAGGAACATATTTTGTTCTAAGACATTACTCAAACACATACCTGATATAGGTGACACTGCCCATCTCCAATCTCTGAACTGCAAGACAAAATACAGGACTTTTGAGACAGAAATGACACATTTTGAATTTTCCAAAGGCACGTCAATTTTTTCTTTTTCTTCAACTGTCTTAGATACTAACAAAGCTGTGTTTGGGAAGATGAAAATGAAGAATGTTTCTGGTTTGTTTCCAGCCTTAAGTCTTTCCCAGGACCTGTCCTTTTAGAGCTCAAACGCCTTCGTACCACCACACTGTCTTCTTTCCCACTTAATTTTCCAGACATCCTGCAGGCTGCCTGCCCACTCCATCCTGCCTTAACTTGCTTTTCTACTCAAAGGAACCCCCTGAAGGGACTCCTGTGCTCGTTATTTAAACAGCTGGAAAATTGCTTTGCCTTTTCTCTGCCTACATGTGGCATTCAGGACTTACAGGATATGCTTTATCATTGAGTCTTGCGCTGACTCAGGCAATTTCCAGGAAATATTTAACATTTCCTCAATGCAGTCAAGTTCAAGGAACTGTCTAGAACCACTCAGGCTGAACTTGCACAGTCTATATCTAAAGCCACCAGCATTAGTGATCTCAGTATGAGGGGGATCTATACATAAATGCCGGCATCCACGTACAAGATAAAGGAAGGAAAGAAATGAAAGAAAGTGAACAGGGAGGGAAGGAGGAAAAACAATCTTAAAAGAAAGACACGAACACTATAGTTGAAGACATGGCAAAAGATGCTGTGTCTTATATGAATCGACAAAAATGATAGATTCTTAGGGACTACCTTCTCTGTAGGCCCCTTTAACATGCTGGTTTAAATACACTACATTCACACAAACTAGCTGCCTATATGCCTGGAACACTTGTTTTTCTGTCAGTGATCAAATACTTATTGAATTTACCATTTGCTTCAATACTCCGGGCTTCTGAGATTTTTGTAATACATCAGCAGCATCGGACATGAGCTTCATTAGTTACTCCAGCAATCTTTTAGCATTTCTCATTCAAACCTTCCTAACACCTTCCAGACATCCTGAAAGCTGCCTGCCCACTCCATCCTGCCTTAACTTGCTTTCCCAAGGGCCTCTTATTCTAGCAGTACCTCTACCTTTACAGTTTCTGAATTTATAGCTTTATGACTGGAAACCTTCTTGAATAACTCTATATGTTTTAGAACCAATTAAGAAATATAAGTATTTCCTTACCTGGGGTTTGCTTTTGCTGTTTTCTGTCTCCTTGACTGCATTCCAAAACTACTACCACCCTAACCCAAGGACATCTTTCTAAATGCTGTCACTCACTTTCTGATTTTAATATTATCATTATTATTATTTACTCCTTTTGTCAGTAACTTATTTGAACGTCCTCTAACCCAGAGGTTCTTAGCTACAGTGTTGAAAAGTCATTTATATGGATCAGTGCTATTGGTGGCAAGTTCCCAAACCCCAGTTCAAACTGTATTAAACAATAAAGAGAATGTACTGTGCATCTGACAAAAGACTAATATTCAGAAACTACAAAGAACTCAAACAAATCAGCAAAATGCATATCTTTATTTATTGGTAGATTTTATACCAATAATGTCCTTTGCCCACTTGTCAAGTACTGGAACAAATAATCCCATTGACAAGTGGGTAAAGGACATGAATAGGCAATTCTCAAAATAAGATATACAAATGGCTAATAAACATGAAAAAATGCTCAACATCACTAATTATCAGAGAAATGAAAATTAAACCCACAATGTGATATCACCTTACTCCTGCAAGAATGGCCATAATTTAAAAATAAAAAAATAGTAGATGTTGGCTTGGATGTGGTAAAAAGGGAACACTTTTACACTGCTGGTGGGAATGTGAACTAGTGCAACCACTATGGAAAAGAGTATGGAGATTCCTTAAAGAACTAAAAGTAGAACTACCATTCAAGCCAACTATCCCCCTACTGGGTATCTACCCAAAGGAAAAGAAGTCATTATATGAAAAAGATACTTGAACATGCATGTTTATAGCAGCAGAATTTGCAACTGCAAAAATATGGAATCAGCCTAAATGCCCATCAACCAATGAGTGGATAAAGAAAATGTGGTGTATACATATACTATGGAATACTACTCAGCCATAAAAAGGAATGAAATAATGGCATTTTCAGCAACCTGGATGAAGTTGGAGACCATTATTCTAAGTAAAGTAACTCAGGAATGGCAAACCAAATATCATATGTTCTCACCTATAAATGGGAGCTAAGCTATGAGGATGCAAAGGCTTAAGAATGATATAATGAAATTTGGGGACTTGGCAGGGGAAGGATGGGAGGGGGTTTGAGGGATAAAAGACTACGCATTGGGTACAGTGTACACGGTTCAGGTGACACGTTCACCAAAATCTCAGAAATCACCACTAAAGAACTTATCCATATAACCCAAAACACCTGTTCCCCAAAACCTATTGAAACAAATTATTTTTAAATAATAATAGAGAATTATTAGCTCCTATACCTAAAATACACCAATAAATATAGGTTTCTGTGTGATATATGGACTTTAGGTACAGTTTTGTTTGGCTCTAGCTCCTTTGATCTGCAATTCTCTTTGTTCTACTACTTTGTCTCATGATGACTTCACACATGGTAGCAACATGGCAGCAGCAGTTCTAGGTTTCACATCCACACTGTACCACATCTGGGAGAAAGATCTTCTCTTCCCCACAGACCCCTCCTTATCCAACAGTCAAACCACAGTCCTGGTTTTCCCTCCAGGAAATCATAGGTCAAATGCCTTCTCCTGAATCTAAAAGAATGGATAACTGGTTTGCTTAAGTTCATCAGCACCTACTCCTAGAGCCGGGGATGGGTCGCTATCACCCTTACCCCATGACTGCTACTCATTGGGGAAGGTGAGAAATAGAGACAGAGAGTTCAGCCACAACATGTGCAACAGAGGAACACAGGGAAAGAGGAGGATCTGTAGTTCCTGAGCTCAGAACTGTATACAATCTGCAGAGTATTTAATCAGTGAGTGCCACAGTCCAGAAGTGTCCATATTAGTAATGCGAGTGGGTTGAACATATGAAATATTATCTATCAGGTATGACTCAAAAGATGGAGAACCTCTGCTCTAAGGCATAAGCTACTCAAACCAGGAAGTGTGTTATCTTTGTTGCTATGGCATGTGGTGAGCGTGAACTGAATTTACTTCCAGTCTCCCGGACCACCTGACTGTCCCCTCTATTCTTCCTCTTTCTGTTAATATCCTGATGTTTACCCTTCTCTTTCCTACACCTGGTTTTCATCTCCTCAAAGTCTGGCATAAGGGAAAGGCAAGATCACCACCCCTTTTCTGGAGAATATAATTTTTAGAAAAAAAAACCACAAATGCTTGAACATGTGATCAAGTGAAGTAACTTAAGAGAGTCGAATAGGGAATGATATGTTTCCTGTGTGAACAGCAAGAAAAGGCACCCATCCATGGACTTAAATGTCATTTGCCTGTGGAGAAATGTGGGGCAGACCTGGAGCTGCATAAGGCTTTGGTGCCATTGTATTTCATAAAGTAAAGAGCTTTATTTAGACTGAACACATGTCATTTGTCACATGAAGAGGTGAGACTCTGGCCCACTATTATAGGATATGCATTTCCTTTATTATTCACTGAGAGATGACGAGTCAACACTGAGCTGCAGATGCTCTTTCTCAATCCGCCTTGAGACAGGCACTTGCAAGAGATCTGTTTGTATAGTCTAGGGTATAATCTCTGGTCATGGATCAGGATTTCTTCTACTCAAAGGAAACTGACCTAAACTGGGCTGGGTTAAGATGTTTAGAAACCATAAGTATTGACAGTTGATGGTGCTCTCCTCTCTGTAATTGAAAGCAATGCTTATCTGTAAAACACAGAATGTATGTGCATGCAGAAATGAAAGTAATTTCACTCTGGCTTTACAGGTGGCAAAATTCTGAATCTGCTTAATTAGCTGAATTATTCTCTTCTCTCCCTCCCTGCATCTCTCTTTTTAGAGCCCCTGTTTGCTGGTGAGACTTTAAGTGCATACCTATTCTGTATTATTAATAATTCAGCCCCAGGTTTGTAAGGCAATAAGCTGCTTTGTCCAGTGAGCTTCACTATCCCAACCTGCTGATTGAACTTACTTGCCAAAAAAATAAAAATAATAAAAAATAAATAAATAAATAAATAAAACAGAAAGCTTTAGGGTAACTTGGTGCTAGCAAAACCAATGTTGAGGTCAACTAAAGAATCCAGCCTCCCAGATATTGAAAGCTCCAGCTGCTGGATGAGAGAATTACCTTTCTTTGACCAGGAAATGTAAGAGCTACTTAAGAGTTCGTTTCCCTCAGCCTCCCTGATGGGCAGCACTCCTATACCGTGTTCCGATCTAAAGCCAATTCTTCCTCTTATGTGCACTTGACCCAATTCCCTCTAGCCAATCAAAGACAACACTTCAGCATTCTGCCTCCTTCTCCTACATTATCAGAACTTTCCCCTCTTGCCAGGATCATTCTTATCAGCAAACAAGCATGATGCTATTTCTCCATCTTAAATAACAATAATAAAAAGCTCCACATCCTCCACAGCTACTCCCCATTTCACTGCTCTCCTTCACAATACTAAGAGCTGCACTCAGAGACTCTGATTCCTCCCCTCCCATGATATCTTCAGCCCAGTCCAGCCAGATTTCCCCCACTCCCCCTCCCCAGCAAAAATGCTTTGGTAAGGGTCGCCTGTGCCTCCAGATTACTAAACTCAGTGGTCACTTCTCACTTTGACGTCGATTCGTAGGACAGCATTCCCTCTTGGTTTTCCTCCTCCATCCCCAGCTCTCCTCCCAGTCTCCTTTGCTGTTCCTCCTCTTCTCCCCTGCAAAGCTGGAGTGCCCCAGCGGCTCCATCAGTCTTCATTTTACTCCACTGGTGACCTCATTCACCTCATGAATTTAATCCTATGTTGACAACGCCAAGGATTCTATCTCCAGCCCAGGCCTCTCTCCTGGACCCCAGACTCATAACCAATGGCAAACCTAACACCTCCACTTGAATGTCTAATAAACATTTTAAAACTCAATATATCCAGATGAACTCTTATTGTTTCCCTCCCCTCATTCCCATCCCTATGAAACCTGTTATAACTCAGCGAATGGAACCCAAAACTTCTCTTTTGCTCAAGACTCTAACAAATCTATCAGCATATCCATATCTTGAAAACAGAGCCAGAGTACAGCCTCTCCAGTAATTACTACCTGGTGCAGACCTCACCAGGATTACTGGCCAACCTGCTTCCACCCTTGCCCCTGTAGCCTGTTCTCAACACGACAGCCACACCAATCTACATAAAACATGATCAGATTATGGAACTCCAATGACTCACTCAGGGTAAAAGCCAAGGTCCACATAATTTGACTCTCATTACTCTCTGACTCCTCTCCTTCTGTGTTCCCCTCTTTCATTACCCTGCAGCCACCCTGACCTTCTTGCTCTCCCTCAAGCAAACCAGGCATGCTCCTACCTTGAGGCCTTTGCACTGGATATCCTTTGGCCTGGATTATTGCCTTTGGCTGGAATATTCCCCTTGCCTGGAATATTCCCCAGATATCTGCATGACAACTATTACCTGCTGCAAATCTTTGCTTAAATGTCAGCTTCTTAATGAATCCTACCTGAGAACCCCACCTAAAACTGAAATCTGCCCTCCCTCCACCACTGGTGATCTTCTTTATCCTGTTCTATTTTTTCCAAAGCATTTACCACTTTCTAACCTATTATATAATTACTAATTCGTAATACATGTTGCTTATTGTCAGTCTCCCAGCAACCTCTAGAATGTAAGCCCTTGTGGGTTTTGTTTTTTTTTTCTTTTGGTCTGTTTTATTCACTTTATACTCCAGGTGCCTAATGCGGTGCCTGGTAATTCCTAGGTGCTCAATAAATACTAACTTATTTCTGTGCTATAATAAACTGTTCTCACTTTATAAACCGTATTTTCTATGATGGTTACTTTTATATTTGATTCTACCTACATCCCATAATACATGTATATGTGACATACATAAGACCCATGACTTTGTCACTATCATAAGATCCATGCCACTACCATGGAATTCATATGTATAGATCATAAGATCCGTATACAAAAGAGGCCTGACTATGTCACTAATATGTGAATAAAAAGATCCATATTTACTCTTCAACTGGAAAGAACTCTCAAACCCTATCTCTCTAGACCCCCCATAACATCATTCCCATATTAGAACACTGCAGGAAAATTCACAAGGGATCATGGGAATCAGAACCATACAGTAATCTGTCATCTCTACAAATCTAGAATTTCTAGGCCAGGCACTTTTGCAGTGGTATCGTTGTTAAGAGTGTGGGCTTTGGAGTCAGGCTGCCTGATTTTTTATCTTGGAACCAGATTGACTAGACCTCCATTTTGTCACCTGTGACACTGGCCTTATTATCTTAATCATTTTTGTTGTGTTGTTATTTTTCCCAAAATAGTTGAATAACAGGCATGGTAGGGAAAGTAACAGCACCCAAAGGATGTCTACATCCTATTCCTGGAATCTATGAATATGTTACTCGACATGTCAAAAGGAGTCTTTGCAGATGTGATTGAAGTCACAGTCCTTGAGATGGGAAGATGATCCTGGATTATTGGATTGAGCCCAGTGTAATCACCTAAGCCCTTGCAGGCAGAAGAGGCAGAAGAGTCAGTCAGAAGAGGCAGGAAAGACACGAAGCGTGAGAGGGACTCGGCCCACTGTTGCTGGCTTTGGAAATGAATGAGCAATGAGCCAAGGAATACAGGAAGCCCCAGAAAGTGAAGAACAACCCTGACCAGAAAACTAGCAAGAAAACAAGACCAAAGCCTCATATACACATGCAACTGAGCTCTGCCAGCAGCCTGAATGATCCTGAAAGTAGATTCCCCCTAGACCTTGGGGAGGCTGAAGATATGGCTAAGGTAAAGGTATAACAGATTTCATAGGGATGGGAATGAGGGGAGGGAAAAAAATAAGAGTTCATCTGGATATGTTAAGGTTTGGCTGTGCACCCCAATCTCATTTTGAATTGTAGCTCCCATAATTCCCACGTGTTTTGGGAGGCACCTGGTAAGATAATTGAATCATGGGAGCCGTTTCCCCCATACTGTTCTCATGGTAGTGAATAAGTCTCACAAGATCTGATGGTTTTATAAGGGGTTCCCCCTTTTGCTTGGCTCTCATTCTTTCTTGCCCGTGGCCATGTAAGGCACGTCTTTACCTTCTGCCATGATGGTGAGGCCTCCCCAGGCAGGTGGAACTGTGAGTCCATTAAACCTCTTTTTCTTTATAAATTACCCAGTCTCAGGTATATCTTTATTAGCAGCATGAGAACAGACTAATACAGCCTGCATCTTGATTTTGACCTATGCACCTCAGAGCAGAGAAAGCAGCCCAGCCTCCTGTACTTCTGGTCTACAGCACCGTGAGATAATAAATTGGGTGCATGCTGATCATGAGGAACATGAAGGGCTACCAAGTAGCTTTCTACTGTTTATATACCTCACATACTTCTGCAGAAAGGCTTTCAGAAAGTAGGGTGTTGTAAATGGGAACCAACATGTTGACCAGTTCACAAACCCATCAGGAGCATGTCAGTTTCCCCACATCCTCACATAGGTATGGTCAGACTTTTAAAACATTTCCCTGTCTGATATGTCCAAAATTGTTCATTTAATTATACTTTCATAATTACTAGTTGGTTGACCATATTTTCATATCTTTACTGGTCACTTTCCCACTATTGGAAATTGTTTATATATTTTCTCCATTTTCTTAAAATTGGAAGTTTTGTCTTTTCTGGTTTATTTGCAATTCATTATATAATCTATAAACAAATTTATTTGTTGTTATAATAGTTGCAAATATCTTCTCCCAGTTGATTGCTTGTTTATTTAATTTCACTTAGCGTGCTATTTTAAAAAAATATATAGCAACTGATAACATAGTACATGTATCGATCTTTTCTTTTGTGGCGTGTGATTTCTGGGTCTTGTTTGTTTGAGAAATCCTCCCTGCCCTAAGAGGATTCTTAGAGGTGACTTACAGCCCACCAAGAAAGATGGACAGTAAGAAGGGGCCAAACTTATAGGCTTTTCTGTTTCTGTGCCACTCATAATAGCACCTTGTTAGATCTTTTTTTCTTTTCTTTTCTTTTTTTTTTGTTTTTTGAGACAGAGTCTTGCTCTGTCGCCCAGGCTGGAGTGCAGTGGAGCAATCTCGGGTCTACCATGCCCAGCTAATTTTTTGTATTTTTAGCAGAGACCGGGTTTCACCATATTGGCCAGACTGGTCTCGAGCTCCTGACCTCGTGATCCGCCCGCCTCAGCCTCCCAAAGTGCTAGAATAACAGGCGTGAGCCACCTCGCCTGGCCTGTTAATTCTTTTATATATCAAACTCCCGTGTAGGCTTTGCATTGAAGAAAAAATTTTGCTGTTGAAACACACACACACACACACACACACACACACACACACACACACAGAATGTTACCACATTTGCTGAGATTTCTGTCCACAGAGCCAAAAAGAGAAACATGATGAATTATATTAACTCATAAGAGAAAATAAAGAATAAACACAATGTGTCACATAGCTTTTGTCTGCTGGTAAAAGAAGGCTACCAGACTGCTGGGAGAGGAAACCCCTTAGTGCAGTGTCCTAGGCATACGGACCATCTTGCAAAGAAGGGACCTAGTGAGCTACAGTAGATTCAGAAGATTCAGAAAGATTCTCAAATGGCCCTGCTTATGGAACTAGGGAGGGAGATAAGGAGTTCATCTCAGAATACAGTCTTCTTTTAGGGCCCTATTGAAAATATGCATGTCCCGGCCAGGTCTTAAGTCACAGATCTCCTGTGAGCTTCAGCTAAGAGCTCTGATTGGTGCCTCAGTAGCTGGCAAATCAAAGGATCTGGCTGAGACAGCAACTCTCCCTTCATCAGGCATTCATCCCAGTTTTGAGCCTCTGCTTTCCTTTCTCCTCTCTCCAGTAGGAATGAGAGGGCTTACTATTTAGTGAACTCAAATCCTTCATACTTTAAAGAATGCACATGTTCAGTATCCTACAAAGGTGAAATAAACACACACAAATCATTGCTACCTTGCAGTTTATAAAAGCTTTCCTATCCACAACTTCACATTTGTGAATTTAGTGCCCTTCACAATATGGGGAAGTCTAGCTCATTCTTTATTGTGGTGATGGCTGGATAGCCCAAATTAGCTGAAAATTTTTATTTTTAAATATATATATATTTTTTCAGTGATATGTTTCTATCCCTAACAAAAGTACAGAGGTAAAAGAATACAATAATTTACTTTATTATTAACTTGGCTTTTCCTTTAACTCTTTTGTTTACATATTTATATTCTTTCCTTTATTTTTCCTTTATATTTTTTTTTCTTTTTTTGGCTTGTATTAAAGTCTCATTTTACAGTCTCTCTGCAAGGGCCCCTTGGTCATACTTCACTTCATTTTTTATGTAACCTGCTTAAGTTTAAAATGATCTGTTTTCTTAAACAGGGTTAGCACACATGATAATATGTTTCCTGGCACTCTGCCACTGCCCTGTCACCCAGCTCTCTGGATTTAAGGCTTGTTTCTTCAACAATGTGCAGAACTATTCTGAAAAAAGAAAAAGAATTTGAAACTCTTCTTCCAAGAAAGGCATGCAGAGGGATTTTTTCATACCTGTACCATACAGAGGATGAGTACAGCATTTCCTTTGGGCAGTAAGAATATTCAAATTAAATAATACTCAGCCAGATTTTTCTACCCCCACTCTAAAGTATGTATCAGCGGAACTTCCACTGTGTGTCAACCCATGAGTTTCCCCAAGAAGTCCTTGTTTCATGGGTCTGGGAATTGAACCAAGTGAAAAAGACTTACTGATTTCTCCCCAGATTGTGAAAGATCTCTAAGTCCAGCTCTAAACGAATGTATAGCCAACACACATAGTCTCAAGTGTTTACTCAGAAAGCCCTACATATTTCATATTTTATGTCTGTTTTTCCGAAGTGTGTGGTTGTGTTTTTTGTTTTTGTTTTGTCTTGTTTTATTGAGACAAGGTCTCACTGTTGCCCAGCCTGGAGTGCAGTGGCACGATCATAGCTCACTGCAGCCTCAAACTCCTGGGCTCAAGTGATCCTCCAGCCTCAGCCTCCCAAGTAGCTGGGACAACAGGCACACACCACCATGCCAGGCTAATTTTTTTGATTTTTTGTAGAGATGAGACCTCATTACATTGTTCAGGCTGGTCTCAAACTCCCAGGTTCAAGCAATTTTCCCACTTCAGCTTCCCAAAGTTCTGGGATTATAGGCGTGAGCCACCACACCCAACCCTTATACACCTTTTAAAGTACAAAGGAAATAGACTCACTCTCTACTTAATTAATATCCTGTAAATATTTTGGTAGGCAGAAAACAGAATTCCATGCATGGAGTCTAACTGAAGAGATTTTAATGAAGGAATTATCAATAGGGTAAATGAAGCCAATGAGGAATGTTGAAGCTTCAGGGGCCAGCAACGGCCAGAAGACATTTCCACCCCTTAAGCTAACAAGAAAGGGGAGGAAAGAGTGTTGTGGGAGCCCTGTGGGAGCTGGAGCTGAGAAGCAAAGGCTGCCTGGCTGGAGCTAGGCTCACAGCTCATGGCCAGATGGCAGTGGAAAGACAGAGAGGGAGTAGGGACAAAACACTCTGGCTCCTCTCTTCCTCCTCTGAATTTTCTGCTTCCATTGGCCAAACCCAGCCAGCAAAGCTGGCCGATGAAGGAACCCAGGGAAAGCAGTCCACAGATCAGCCTCCTGAGGCACAGAGAAAGGCAGTGGGGGTGGATGGCCCAGGGAATGCATGCTTGCAGTGGGCGCATGAAAAATAACCAGTGCTGGGGTTAAGAGTGAGCAGGTCTGAAATTTGCTGAAGACGATCTTTTTAGACAGTCTAATTCTGTTCATGAGATTTTTGGTGTTGGCGGGAGGTGGTAAATGGCTTAATTTATTGTGAAGAAGCACTCTTGCCTTCTGAGTGAACTGGCCTTGCTAAGAGATATGAACTGAATCCAATGCATGAGAATTCAGTGGACCTCACAGAGTCATAAAGTTTTTAAGCTGGAAGGGACCTTTTACAAAGCCTCTAACTCAGCCACTTTACATTAGAGATAGGAAAAAGTAGGCTCATGATGAATCTTCTTCCTCCTTTCTTTCATTCATAACAAGACAATATTTGCTTGATTGCCTACTAAGTACTAGGCACTGTTCTGATGATGAGAATGCAATAGTGA
Source organism: Symphalangus syndactylus (assembly GCF_028878055.3). NCBI lineage: Eukaryota > Metazoa > Chordata > Mammalia > Primates > Hylobatidae > Symphalangus > Symphalangus syndactylus. The sequence continues at coordinate 43,332,508 of NC_072429.2, forward strand.
ACAAAATAATATTCTGCTCTCATGGAGCTTATGTTCTAGAGAGGCAATAAACACCAATAACAAAAACATATGCTAGGTAAGAAGGGAATATGTGCTATTAAAAAAATAAGGCAAAATAAGACAGTAGTGGAGGGCAAGAGATGGAATTTATCCTTTATATGGTAAACATGAAAGACTGCTCTGGTTGGCACATTTGGACAGGGACCTGAAGGAGATAAGGGACAGGCCATGTGAACTTCCAGTGCAAGAGCATTCCAGCCTGAAGGGCCAGGAAGTGAAGGGCTCCGAGGGGAGCATGATTGGTGCTGAGCTCAATGAGAGAGGGTTGGGATGATAGGAGATAAAATCAGCATGCAAGCTGTGGGCCAGGCATGAGGAGCCTTGCAGGCTTAGCGAAACACTGCATTTCATTTTCAGGGTGATAGGAAGCCATTGCAGGGTACTGAGCAGAGCAGTGACATGATCTGATGTATATTTTAACAAAATCAGTCTGGCCACTGTGCAAGAATAGACTGAAGGGAGGCCAGGGGAGAAGAAGGAAGACCAGGGAGGAGGCTGTTGGAGTCATCCTGGGGAGGGAGGACAATGGCTGGGGCCAGCATGGAAGTGGTGGAGGTAGTGAGAAGCCATCAGATTCTGGATATGTGTGAACATAGGACCGACAAGATCTGCCAATGGAGGAGCTAGAGGGCAGTGGGACAGAGGAGTCAAGGGTGACCCCAAGCTTGTTGATCTGAACATTAGGAGAGATGGAGCTGACATTACTGAGCTTGGGAGAGGAGGAGGTTTGGTGGAGTAGGGGGATAAACAGGAATTAAGTTAGAGACTTGTAGAGTTTTAGAGGCCCATTAAATGTCTATGCAAAAAATATATAAATACGTATACATACATAGATACGTATGGAGATGCATGTGCATGTGTGAAGCTCAGGAGAGGAGGTGATGCTTGAGCTACAAATTTGGAGATGGTATTTAAAGGCATAAGAGGATGAGGTCATCACAGAATGAGCACAGCTATAAAAGAGCAAGATTAGCACTGAGCCCTGAAACACACTAATAATATTAGTAACATTTATTCTTTTTTATTATTATTTTTACAGCTAACACTCGGCACTATATGCCAGGCACATAGTGCACTTTACATACATTATCTTTTTTAATTCTCATAACAGTTATGTGAGAAAGTTATCCCCATTTTACAGATAATAAAATTGAGAAACAGAGGAATTAACCAGCCTGCTCAAGTCACACAGCCAATATGTGGCAAGGCTGGGAAGTGAATCCAGAAAATCTGACTCAAGATGAAGCAGTGAACCCAAGCTTACATAGCAAGTTTGTGACAGAAGATGTCTGACAAGCTTCTGTCTATGCTATGCTGCCTCTGCTGAGTAAGTTCTTTCACTTCCATGCAGAGTCACTCAAAAGTACGGAATCACGCTGAAAAAATGGGCACCCAGATATCAAGTTTACAAATTTACAAATTTGATCTCATTTCTTCCTCCAACATGATGAAGGTTCTGAATCTCTCTTTAGTTTCTCCCTGGTGCTAAGCATAGGGTCTTGCTCACAGGAGCTGCTCCATCACAGAGGACTGAGGACTAAAAGGCCACTGGGGACTAACTACCTCGATTCGATGGTAGGCAGAGTGAGAAGGGAAGCTATATCCACATGGCTGAGATTGTAAATCAAGGCTAGGAAGAAACCACCTTCTGGAAGTCACACAAGACAAAGGACTTCCTAGTTATATCTGTGACACATGGACCTGCCTAGGAGAATTAATTACAACTAAAGACATGAACTGGAAGATAGTCAGCATCCATTCTGGAGGTCTGTTTAGTGCTGATCTCTCTCGGGACATGACAGTCTCTGCCCCAATCAGGGCCTCCTCTCAAAGAATGGCATTTTCTTGTGTTTTGTACCTAAGCCGGCAGCACAGATAGCATCACTTTGCCTTTCCACCACTAGCCTTCAGAGATGTGGCGGAACCATAATTGGAACCTTTCAAAGAGCTATTTGGATAAACAAACTGTCAGTTCTCAGTTATAAATAAACTGCTATCAGCCATCTGAAAGAGACAAAATGATAGCAGTGTACCAAAATGCAAAGGGACGCGCACCTCAGAACGCCAAGCTATCCAAGACCAGTTGCGTAATCTAACTCCCACCACCTCCATTTCCCAAATGGATCTGGAGCGTGATGTAAGGAAAATAGCTCAGCCTTTGTGGTCAGACGGGTCTGGGTCTGAATTCTGTCTCTGATGTTCTTCAGCGGTGACCTTGCTCTGGGTGTTTAATTCCTGAGAGCCTCATCGTCCTCATTTGTAAAGTGGGGAGAGGAGGAAATAATTCCTAAATTCATAGGATTGCTGTGAGAATATAAACAGAACGAATATGGAAGCAACACAGGAACTGGGACATGATGGTACTCGGTAAACAATAGTTCTAGTGGTGACGATGATGATGACGATAACAGACACAGTGGTAACAATAATGGTGATGACAGTGGTGGTGCAAATGTCATCATCCAGCATTTGAGGACCGGTGCTGGACCCCAGACTCTGTGGGTTATAAACTGGAAGTCTCAGAGCTGCTGCTTCAAAAGAGAATAACAGTGAGATTAAACTAAAATGCTTGAAAACCTGACTACTTAACTGTTATTAACAACAATGAGAATATTTAATGTTTATTCAGTGTTTGCTATGTGCCAAGAATGGCCACGAGTAGTTTATATATGTTTCATTTAATCCTCACAAAACCCTTTTGAAGAACAAAGGATAATTAGCTCTGTGTCAGATTAGAAACCCAGGACTCACAAAGGTTAAGTTCTGGATAAAAAAGCAATTGCTCACATCTTCTCTAGTAAAACTGAGAATCGTTGACTCCTACCACTGCATCAAAACACAGAGTGCATTGTACCCTATGGTAACAATGGATCACTGTCAACATCTTCTACACATATCAATTTGTGATTTTTTGTGTACCCCCTTGTTCCTGGCATTATAAAGATACACAAGCAAATGTGGGAGAGACTAACTGTAACTGATGAGCCCCTGAAGAATAGTGATTCTGTCTGCCTCTGCAATACCTAGCACTGGTTATTTCTTCAATCTTGCTATACTTTAAGAGAAAGAGGCAAATCTTAAATATTTTTTTCTCATAAAATAAATCTTGCAAGGGTGCTGTTCTTTATAATGTCAATAATATTCAATGCTTACAGTAATGGATTAAAATCAATAGAGAAGGTGCTATTATCCTCATCTGACAAAAAAATAAATGGCATGGAGTGACGCATGACTGTTCTAAAAGCCTAAACTGATATATTTTAGATTCTAACATGTGTCATCCCTGCTATTGTCTGAAGAAAAAAAAAAAACATAGCTGAGTACATGTTGAAAATGACTTTTTTTTTACTTGAAAGGTTATTTTAGATGCCACTATTACTTTTAAATGTAAGCATTAGTGGTTGGTGTTATTTACGGTTTATTCTGATGTGCTCATTTTCAGTGCCATTAAGCTATGTTATTATGATCCAGAATGTGTCACGTTATTAATCCCTCCAGAACAGACATCCTAACTTGTTCACAACCATATTCCCAGAAGGCCTAAGGCAGTGCTGGTATGATGGTTGCTCTCAATAAATATTTTTTCTGGAAAAAAGAAAGAAATTGTAAATGTCCGATTTAGGGTCATACAGCTGGGAAAAGCTAAAGCAGGGATTCGAGCCCAGATCATCTAACTCTAGACCCCAAGCTCATAACCACTGCACTGTATTGCCTGCATCCCCACCAGATGTACAGTAACTCTTCTAAGAGGGAAGAGGTCAGGGTGCTCTGAGATGGTGAATATGTAGGGCTTGTGCTTATGGTTCTTATGAGAAATTCACACAAATTAATAAAAGCATGTTTGAGATGCATATGAGGATTTACGCCAGAGATGGCAAACAAGTAAATGAGGGAGATAGTTTGCCAGTCCCACACAGTATATCTAACATTTAAGATTGATAGATTTTATTTTACAAATACAGATTTCTTCCTTTTCTTAAAAAGTTGATGATCTAGAAAAACTGGATCGTATTCCAGATGACTTTAATGAACTGGATCCACTGCTGCCTGCAGCCCACGCATGTGTTCTTGAGTTTGCCCAGTTCTCAGAACTCCCTGTTTATTTTTCCTGCAAACTTCACTTGTTTATACACCTTGCCTGGCCCCTGTAGATATTTGAAGGGCAACCTCCTGTGGAGGCTCACGCACAGGACTAGGGCATATTTCAGCTTGTAGTTAGCAAAGCAGAGGTCCTTGATCAGTAATTGCTACCACTGGAGAAAGTGAGGAGATCCTGGACCTCATGTGGACAAGGCCACCTCCACCCAGGGAAGATCAGTCTGTGGCTGCGTCAGCAGATGTTTTCTCTGAGCAGTTCCACCATCCACCATGAACTCCTGATCATCCATTGCCAGTTCTCCTTCCTGCCTTCCCTGCTAGCTGCTGATCATTAGTTCCTTTCTCTCTATTGAACGGTAAGATTCTTATTCACTTCTCTTACCACCTATTGTTTTCACTGTGGGGTTCCTGTTAAAGGTGTTCAAAAAAGTTATTTTTTCTTACTTAAAAATACCTTGTTTTCAACTTCCCACAGTAGTTCCCCAAGTTCATGAGAAAGCACGACCATAGCAAGCCATGAAAATAAATATGAGACCTCCCTTTAAGCCTTTCGTTGAGAACTTAGTGTGAGGCAGTTGTGTATAAAAATAGAAGAAAATATCTTTTCTGTATCATACTTCACAATTTTCAAGGCACAATTACATCTGCTAATCTAATTTGATCCCCCAAACAAACCAGTGAGATGGCAGAGTGGAAGTAAGGTGTTTATGTTTCAGAGGAGATTTCACCTCAGAACCAAAGCCCACATTCAAGGATCAATGATCAGTGGACGAGAGAATGCGGATTAGTGCTTAGACTGACCCAGAATGAATCGCCACAAGTACAATTCAGCTCTCGCCTAACCATAGATAGTTTACCACTTTATCAGGGACCTTTGCTCTGGAAGAACTGAAACTGAAGTGCAACTGCTGAGGACCTACTCATTGGACTTCCTTCCTCGCCTCTTACCTCTTTCCTTCCTTCTACAAGTGGCTATTGAGTACCCCTATGTGTCAAGCACTGTGCTAATCCCAGGCCACACAATAATGTCTGACTGTATAATGCCAAGAGAAGGTAGCTCAAACGCTACAATACTGCCACCTTGTACTCACATGGTTCTTTACGATTTTCAAAGCCATTTTGCAGCACCCCTGTGTGCTGAGTGTACAGCCATTTTATAGATAGAATTTAAGCTCAGAAAAGCAAAGTGGCATACAGCTAGGAAGCATACAGCTAAGATTCAAACCTGGTCTTAACACTTAACAATGATCTTTTCATTGCTGCTACTACTGGCACCTACCAGTACCTGGCACATAGTAGGTGCTCAAGAAATGTATCCTAAACATAAATTACCACCACACTGCCTCTCAAAATGACTAGAAACATCTAACATAGCATTTCTCCTTCAAGGCCAAGAAAACAGGCCTCTCAGGAATCTTTCACACCTATTGCTCAGTAAAAGCCAACAATGCCTGAAATTAATCACTATTATTTTCACCTAAAGCCACATATGAAGCTAGAGAGATATAAAACAAACACCTCCGCTGAGGAAGATAACTGCAGATAAAGCTTCTTTCTTAGATTCGTTGACATTCTTGTTTGCCCAAGAACAATCAGTTAAGGAGGAAATATTTTTCCCTATCTACCTCAAACCAAGTTCCAAACCCAAAGTCCAATATTGGATAGTAAGTAGTAAAGCAAGTTGCTTAACCTTTTCATGCTCCTTTTCCCCAGCTGAGTTTCCAAGCCTACCATGGCAAGGGTCCAGAGAGTCTCCTCTTCAATTTTTCCTCTATTTTGCAATTTGGTGGGAACAGAGGAGTGCGTGGGGAGCAGTTTGATCAGAAAACTATAGCTTGGTTTGGTTCAAATATCAGTACAGAAACAAGGGGGAGTGACTCAAGAGCAAATTCTGTGGTTTGAACCTTCCCCATTGGAAGCCTGGCTGCCCACACTCTTCACTCTGGAATGGCCCAAGAGGATCTGCTGCCTGCTACTGCTCTAATTCTAGCCCACCCCTCCCTTCATAGGGCCTAGCCAGAGTCAGTTCTCCCTCAGGAAAGGGCAATCTGGATGCTGGCAGGTGACAGAGCTGCCATCTAATCCACCCAATTCACAGCCATCTCATTCTTTCTCTACTACTCGGCCCTCATTGTCCTTACCCTGTTCAACCACATCTCTACTGCTCCCAGAATCAATGGGGACACTGGAGTGATGCTGGAAGTGATAGACAACAGCATAAATCCTGTAAAACATAGAATATGTGGCCATAGGAGAGTACAGCTTTTAGTGGATATTTAACTCTCTAGCCCACTGTCTTTTCCACTCTTACTCCCACCTGTTTCTCTCTCTCCTCTTTAAATCACCCAGTGTTTCTCAAAGTGTAATCTCTGGACCAGCGGCATCAGCATTGTGATGGTTAATACTGAATGTCCCCCTTTGATTGGATTGAAGGATGCAAGTATTGATCCTGGGTGTGTCTGTGAAGCTGTTGCCAAAGGAGATTAACATTTGAGTCAGTGGACTGGGGAAGGCAGGCCCACCCTTAATCTGGTAGGCACCATCTAGTCGGGTGCCAGGGAATATAAAGCAGGCAGAAAAATGTGAAAACAAAGAGACTGGCTTAGACTCCCAGCCTACATCTTTCTCCCATGCTGGATGCTTCCTACCCTCAAACATCGGACCCCAAGTTCTTCAGTTTTGGGACTCGGATTGGCTCTCCTTGCTCCTCAGCCTGTAGACAGCCTATTGTGGGACCTTGTGATTTTGTAAGTTAGTACTATATACATATATATATATATTTGTGAATATATATATTCACCTATATGAATTTGTCAAAATTGTCCGGTGAATTTGTCAGGAATGCATATTGTCAGGCCCCACCCCAGACCCACTGAATCACTCAGGGTGGGGCCCAGCCATCTGTGTTTTAGCCAGCCCTCTAGGTGACTCTGATGAACACTCAAGACTGTGAACCACTTGTTTAAACAATTTCTCCCTTCCACTGGGTATTATTCTTCTAGATCTCCTTACTGATGTCTATCTTCTCATACTTATATAAATGGACAAAAATTTTGTAATCACACTAATAGAGTCTGCAAACTATAATCTTCCATATGAGGTGAGAAGAAATGTCAACCTCTGAAAATTCAGCTAAAAGTAGCCAGTAAGGTGTCATGAATTCAGAGAACATGAACTCTGATATCAGATGGCTCTGGGTTCAAGTTCATCAAATGTTCAAATCCACCACCTGCTGGCTGCGGGATCTTAGGCTAATTATTCACCTTCTGGACATTGCCCATAAAGCATAGATAAAGACTTCCATGTTATAGGGTTGTTACGAAGATTAAGTGAAGTAGCACATGGGAAGTGCTTGTGACATACAGTAGCCGCTCAGGAAACATACTCATCTTCCTCCTCACCCCACCTCCAGTAAAATTACAATAAAAATATACTCACCTGCACATTGATGTTCTTCCTTACCTCTCCCAAGTCTTTATCAAGGAAATAGGAGATCTCCTGAGGCCAATCAAAAAGACCAAATTATCTCTCTGCCTGTTGTCCAAGCAAGGTGGCCAGCTTTTATGCTCAGGATTAGAACATGACCAATATAAATGGTAAAACCTAGTCCTTTTATTTTATCTAATCGAATGATGACTGGTTTTGGAAGAAGAGGGAAATGAGCATGAAATCTAGTGAATGGGGATTTTGCGTTTAAGAGTTTTTATTCATCCAAAACTATCCAACAGAAAGAAAGTGTGACAGATACTTTATCACATGAACCAATTTATTTTTGCTTCTAAGAAGGAGCAGGCCTGGTGCAGTGGCTCATGCCTGTAATCTCAGGACTTTGGGATGCCAAGGCAGGCGGATCACGAGGTCAGGAGATCAAGACCATCCTGGTTAACACGGTGAAACCCCATCTGTACTAAAAAACACAAAAAATTAGCCAGGCTTGGTGGCACATGCCTGTAGTCCCAGCTACTGAGGAGACGGAGGCAGGAGAAGCACTTGAATTCAGGAGGCGGCGGTCACACCACTGCACTCCAGCCTGGGTGACAGAACAAGACTCTGTCTCAAAAAAAAAAAAAAAAAAAGAAGAAGAAAGAAGAAAAAGAAAAAGAAGGAGCAAAGGAGTTCAAAGATTTTCCATAGTCTGGACAAAACAAGTCCTTAAAAATATCCCATTCCCTTTGTGCTGAATCTATACTAATAATTTAACATTTATTGACTGCTTACTACATGCCTGACCCTAAGCTATTAAATGATATATATGCATCTGTGCACTGAACCCTCAGAAGTAATTACTATCACCCCCTCTCCCAATGTAAAGATGAGAAAACAGATTTAGAAGCTAAAGGTAACTTGCCTAAAATCACCATGACCTAGACTCTGAGGTCCTAGTGCAGAGTCTGCGCTCTGAACCACTAAACCTCCAATTACTAATTCAGTTTTTCAGGTAGCTCTATACAAGAGAGTGGCTCTCCTGAGTAGTAGAAACCAATATTCTACCCATTGGAAAGTTTTGTGACCCCACTACCAATCAGTCAGTCAGCATTCTGATTTATAAATCTGTCTCCTGTTAATTTCTTTATAAGTTAGTTCCTGGTAGCCTGATAAACTCAAGGACAGCTGATTGAATGAAGCTTTATAAGCTGCAAAGGTGAGGCTTAGGTCCTGTCCTGAGCTTACGCAACCAAGGAATTGCCTACCCAAGCAGGCCCGCTGGAGGCAGCTAGCCAGCCAGCCAGCCAGCCAGTTGTCTTCTTTCATACCACTGTAAATGATTCAATCACAGCTCACATAATACAGACAATTCAGAGAAAAATGTAGGATGATTATGTTGGAAGAAGCAGGATTCTAGGAGCTTTAAGGATATAGTAGAGGTGAATTCAGCCAGAAATTCTAAGTTAATAATGGCAAGTAGGTTTCAATTTATGTGACAAATCTAATCAGTTGGTGGTAGTGAATGCCTAGGGCTCTACATTGAGAAGGATTCTGAGGCCACCTCTGGGCTATACAGTAGAGAATGCCACGATTAATTGGCAGTGTCTGCCATGATCACAGGCAGGCATGGGAGCCCATATGTCATATATTTACCATATATATGGTGGAGAATGTCATAATTAGCAGTGTCTGCCATGATCACATGAGGATCATGTCATCTATTTACTGTCTCTTAAGTGTTAGAATCTCAGTTGTTATTGATCATTATATTGAATGTAGTATCCAATTACATTTGAGTAGAAAATAACGTGTTTTCAAAAATATTTACCAATCATAAATTGTATGAAATCACTGCACTATGGGCTGATTCCTGCTGATGCACAGGCAAACTTGTAATTACTTTCTTAGTACTTCTATCCTTTGAAATTAGTGTCTACCTCAGTATGGTAAAAAGAAAAAGAAAAAAATTATTTCAGTGTAAGAACTTTGGGAGTTCATCTCAAACCTAAATTTTTTTGTGAACAGAAGAAGGTGTTGCTTTTGAGACATGGATCTGTCTATCCAACATCACAAAAATCATAAGTTAAACTTTTTTTTTTTTTGAGACGAAGTTTTGCTGTGTCACCCAGGCTGAAGTACAGTGCACGATCTCGGCTCACTGAAACCTCTGTCTCTGAGCTCAAGCAATTCTTTTGCCTCAGCCTCCCAAGTAGCTGAGATTACAGGCATGCGCCACCACACCTGGCTAATTTTTGTATTTTTAATAGAGACAGTGTTTCACTATGTTGGTCAGGCTGGTCTGAAACTCCTGACCTCAAGTGATCTACCTGCCTCAGCCTCCCAAAGTGCTGGGATTACAGGCATGAGCCACTTTGCCTGGCCCACAAGTTAAATATTTTAAGGGGGTAAAAAGCACATTTTTTTTAAATTAAAATCCCAAGAAGACCCCTACATATATGGTCACCAAATTTCTGACAATAGTGTTATTACTCTGCAATAGGGAAAGTAGGCCTTTATAACAAACAGTGTTGAGTCTATTGAATTCCCGTATGAGAAAAAAAGAAGGAAAAAAGAGTACTGTACCCACCTCACACAATTTATAAAAATCAACTTCAGATATGAAAAGAAAAACAATAATCTTTCAAAAGATAACATAGGAAAATACTTTCATCACATCAGGATAAGCAATATTTTCTTAAATAAGACATTAAAAGTACCAACCACAAGAAAAAGATTGATGAATTCAACTATATTAAAATTTAAAACTTCTGCTCATCAAAAAATATTATCAGGAGAATGAAAAGACAACCTGCTGTGTGGGAAAAGATATTTGCATACAAATATCTGTATATTCTGTGTTTCCAGAACATATTTACATTTTAAATTCACCTAAATCAGTCAGATAATCCAACAGAAAAAATGGGCAAAAGTATTTGAGCAGCTACTTCACAAAAGAGGATATGAAACTGGCCAATATAAGAGCTCAACATCTTACTCATCAGAGAAATGCAAACGAAAACTACAATGAGATAATGCAATACACCCACTACACCAGAACAGCTAAATTTTTTAAAAGGAACTTGTAATCACAAGTGTTGATGAGAATGTATAGTGACTGGAACTCTCATATACTGCTGTGATGTAAATTGGTACAATGTTGAAACTGTTTGGCATTACCTACTAAAACTAATGCATACGGACATTATGATGTAGCCACTTTCACTCTTAAATACATAAATAACAGGAAGATATATATATGCACCAAAAAATATATGCAAGAATGTTCATAGCAGCATTATTTGTAATAGCAAAAGTCTGGGAACAGCACAAATATTCATCAACAATAAAACAAATATATTATGGAATATTTTTACAGTGCAATATTATATACAGCAACAAAAAGAAATGTCTGCTCCACACAGCAACATGGATGAATCTCACAAGCATATGGTTGAGTAAGTGTAATAAAAGAAGCCAGACACCAAAGAGTGTATACTATATCATCTGCATCATTCCATTTATAGAAACTCAAGACCAAAATTTATTGTAATAGAAGTCAAAAGAGCAGTTTTCTTTGGGTGAGATAGGAATTCATCTGGGTTGCCGAAAGTGTTCTATCTCCTTATTTGGATGGTGGTTAAGACACTGATTTCATTTAAAGAATTGATCTGCTGTGACAGAGGTCAGAAAAGTGGGAATAGTGCATGTGAATGGAGCATAAGTGGGCTTCTGTGAGCTGCTCATGCTGCACATCTTGATGTGGGTGTGGTTACATGGCACTCACTCTATACACATTCTTCAAGCTACTCGCTTATGGCTTCCGCCGATTTCAGTGTGAATTTTTTATTTCAAAAACGCTTTTACTTTTTTTTTTTAAAGTACTATGTACTGCATTTGAGGGAGAAATGGCACTAAATATCCTAAATAATATGGACTGATCATCTTAACGGGTGATAACAAGAATAGAAAACATTTATTGAGTATGTAATATGCATCAAGCACTGTGCTGAGCACTTCACATGGAAGCTGTCATTTAATGCTCCGGTTTCCCACGAAGATTGGTCCTCCTATGATCCACATTTTACAGATGAAGAATCTGAGGCTTAGCAGCTCAAGGGACTTGCCTGAGCTCAAACAGCTAGTAAGTAGCAGAGCTGGGACTCCAGCCCTGGTAGTCTGTCAAATAGAAAAGTGGACTTCAAATAATGTTTCTTATAAAAGGAAAAAGATGGGCATGTGCGTCCCTGCTCTCTGGCCATATATGTGCTTAGATAGCTGCCCACTGTCTGCCTGCCCAGTGGGTTCACCCTCAGCTGCTCAGGCCCAACAGAAAGATACTGTGAATTGGCTTTTCCTTCACATGTCGTCAGCCTCCAGGACTGAGGAGAGGCAGGTTTGTTTGCTTTGGATCTCAGGGAAATACTGTGGCCAGCACTCACTGGATTTCCTATAACTGGAAAAGAGTGATGTAATGATATTCGACGAGGGTGGAAAACAGGCCTCACCATGAGCCGTGTGTGAAACCGCCCTGTGTCATGCCAGGCCTCAGACAGGCCCTCAGCCCGTTCTACCATGCATCTACAGGACACACACCCCTCACACCTCCTCTTCAAGCCCCCTTGAGACTCCTCTCTTTTAGGAACTCCACGATGGAAAATACTAACATTTGGTTCATTCCAGAGTGCTGCCTTTCACCAAGAGCTTAGATACATTATCAACTAGATACATTTCCCTGGTCTGAGTTGGGAGGTAAGATAGGGCACTTTGCCTGGAGAAGTTCTGAAGAGATTTTTCAGAAACCTCATGATGAGTGACTGACTTCTGTTATTTCTTCAAGTCTATAAATAAACCCAAGTAAACAGCAGGTAATGAGGTTCTGGGACTCAGAGAAGAGTTCTAGCATTTGCTGATCAGGAGCTTCTTCCTAAGCACGTGGAGAAGTAGGAGCCAGACTCAGGAATGGAGCTTTCCACTCCCCGCAGAAAGGTATGCATGGTGGTTGAGCAGTAGGAAGAGACCTGACAACAAAGGAAACCAGGAGCTCCACTGTCAGTTACAGACCCACTGAACAATTCAGTTCCCTTCTTCCCCCTGCAATCCAGAGTAGTTCTGTGGGTTTCTATTCTTCCCACCAAGAAGGCCTCAAGTGCCTAATGCAAGTCTTACAAATATTCCTAGAAAAATCACTAAGACCCACAGATTCTCCTCAGCCAGAAATTTTCCACTGGGCTCCTCTGCATTTACACTACATTGATCCATTCTCATCATTTATCCACTCGTCCATGTTTTATCAATTCATTTATGGGTTCACACTCTCATTCATTGAACAAATGTTTCTTGTGTACCGACTATTTATTCGGGGAAATCAGCTGTGAAGTAGAGACATTCTTTCTCCCTTTCCTAAGTCACATAGTTAAGTGTTCCTTATTCAACTTTTACATATAATTATACATCTAGATAGCATTTATTGAGCACCTAGTGGACACTGTTCTAACCATTTTAAATCTATTACCCATCCCCACAATACTCCAGGAATATTTCTATTTTATAGATGAAGAAACTGAGGCAGAGAAGCTAAAAGTAATTTCCCTTAGGCTCCATAGCTAATAAGTGACACAGCTGGGATTTAAGCCAGGCAGTCTTATTCCACAGTCCATGCTCTTAAACCAGTTAATATGTCTATATAGAGAAATAGCGGGAAAATCCTGGAAGGCTATAATCAAATGTCAACCAAAGTTATGTTGTTATTTGGAGGTAGGGAGAGGGTAGAATGGCTAGTGATCTTTATTCTTTATTCTTGCTATATATCCTATTTTATGATCAGAAAAAGTTGATGAAGCTATAAAGGCAGTTAAAGAGCAGGTTTGTAGGAGTGAGGCAATTGAAGGGTAAATGATGGGGGATGAGCTTGCATTCAGTTCAAGGTCTCACAGATAAGGACATCATCCCCTGGAGAAGTACCACCTGAAAAGGAGATGCATCTTGGCTCCAAGATTTGTTCGGTTCCTCTTCCCAGCCTGTAATCCTTTTTAGTGACATTGCCTGGTATTTACTAATAGGAAGATTCTAAAATAGGTAGGATTTTTAGTGACCATGCCGGCTGCCTGAGAACAATGTGTGCTCAGGGAACAAACATGTTGCATAATCACCAGCCCAGAGAAGGTTAACTGCATAAAAATACCTGCTTCAGAGCAAGGCTTGGTGTCAGCTCAGTCACTATGACAGGTTACCAGTGACCCAGGCCGCAGATGCCTTCTTGCCCCAACCATCACCCTGCTGTGAAGTAAACAATTATGTTATTTTCATTTCAGTGACATTCTCATTCCCATGTCAGTAAGTTTGTTTATTTACAGCAATAATGATGAGCGCTGATTCATTTGCTCAAAGGGAAAAACATCTAATTAAACATTTATTTTGTTGCAAGTATATGCCCTTTGTTTCACTTAATCAGCAAAGCAAATGTATGATATAAAATATGACCATCCCCATTTCATATAGGAGAAAACTAAAGCTTGGAGAGGTCACATAACTCATCAAATAACAGTTTTCTAAGAGATGGTATGATAATCAAACTAACCTTTTTAAAAATTATCTATTTGAGTATAAATAGAAAAAAATGGCATAAAACAAAATGCAACTCATGCATTGCAGATGTTGAAAATGAAGGTGTTAAGGAGGACACCCATTCTTTTGAGAGTTCATTTGCTTTTCATAAAGTAGGCCTAATACCTTCTTTGTTTACTTAATGATATTTTAAAACCAAGATACTACCTTCAATGGCTGAACATGATTAGGTTATGTTTGGAGGTCGCATATTATTCTAAGTGCAATAGGAAGCCGTAGAAAGGATTTCAGCAGAGACTGACCTGGTCTGATTTGTGTTTGAAGTTCATACTGGGTGCTGAGGGAATAATGGATTGAATGTCTGTCTTCCCAATTAGACAGTAGGCATTGCTCTTATTTGCTACTTATTTGCTTATACCTGTCTGTGCCCATTCAAAGCTCCATGGGAGTAGGGACCTTGTCTATTTTTTTCACTATTGGGTCAATAGTCACTGAAACAGTGTTTGGCCCAGAGTAGGCCCTCAGTAAATATTTGTTGAATGAATAAGTGAATGAATTAATAAAACAACAAGTGAATGAAGTAATCACATAAATGAACATGTAAAGGGTGGTGCTTTGAAAAAAGCATAGAGTGCCATGAAAACATATAGGAGGGGACTTTGGGGACTGGGAGGGCTGATAAATGTTGTAGCTTGGTGGTAGGGGTAAAGAGAGGTAGATTCAAGATCTGTTTATGACATAAAATTAATAGGACTTGCTGATGTACTAGTTATGAAGGCTGGGGGCCTGCATTAGATATAAAGGTAAGTTTCATTCCTTCAGCCCTCCAAACTGAACATCTGATTCAATTCAGTTCCATTTGAGATGAGTGAGTGTTTTCCAAGTTGTTTATTAGTTATCTATAACGAAAAGCTGCAGAATAGCAAGCATGATTTTCCAAATAGTGAGATTCTGTCACTGAAAATAGGAAGATAAAAGGAGTTATTTTTATAGTATCTATGGGAATCAGTTGGTAGCAATCTCTCTGTGATGCTTTCTTCAACACTCCCTCCCTTCAGCTCCTGATATTTCTATAAGGTTTCCATGGCTAGGTTTCCATGACACCACAACAGTCAGTTTGGTCCATTCAGTCAAAAACCTAATTGGTCGGAAAAAAAAAAAAAAAAAAAAAAAAGTATTTTCCTGCACCTGAATGAATGCAGGCTTTCTCCACCCACCAACACACCTACACATACCCACTGACTCCACCCCATCCCACACAAACACATTCACCATTGCTTCTAACACAGAGCTAGGCACACAGATATTTACAGCTATCTGTGACTTCCCTACTTGGGTTAAGATAACTTTCATATGGTGGAGAGTTTTGTGGACCATCTGATTAGTATTTTTAAAGATCTACTTTGAAGTTAAGTGTTCTTCCAGTCTGGACTCTGAAAGTGACTCTCTTGAGATTACTTGCTAAAGGCAGACACTGTTGTTTTATAACTTACAAAAAAAATTTCTTCTATCATCCTCAAAGACCGACTGATATTTCATTATCCTCATTTCAAAAGCTATAGAAGAAGAGATTATTTTCATACATGCCTATGAAACATATGTTTTCCTTTTCCCTTGAACCCGCTTGTTCAGGATTTATTGGCTAGCCAGCCCTCCTGAGCTTGGCCTGCGATGGGTTTTATTGGAGATTTCCATTTCTTTGACATGAATGTTTTGGCTAAACTCACAGAGGGCTCATTCACAAGTTGTGGAAAGTCTTCACTCTCTACATCCACGGCATGCCCTCTGTGGCACAGTGGGCTATTGAATCCCTGCCATGGTGACTGGTAGATGCATGTCTCTGTCAACATTTTCAAGTCATAAAGCTATGATGCCTAAATAAACAGCATGTGGACTCCATCATCTCAGGCTTCCTATGCAGAGCACGCTGGCTTTGCTTGGGTGGGTGCATCTGTAGATGGTAGGCAATTCTTATGAAAACGATCGAGAGGGTGTGGTATCTTCTCAGGCCAAATGCTTCTGCAAAGTGGTAGGCACATAAGACACACCGTAATCATCAAAATTCTTTGGGAGTCAAATAATAGGGTAAGCAGTCTCTCTTACACCAAAGGTACTGTTCTGGGGGTCCCAGAAATATCCATATTAATTACCATTGTTATAACTCAATGTGCAAAGTATCCAGCTTCTGTCGGTTGTTCCCATTTGTCTCCAGTGTGTGAGTTTGTAGTAGCTCTATAAACACAATGAAAGCCTAAACCAGGCACGATCAAGTAGTACAGCCTTATGGACCCAGCTGGGAATTTTGTACTTTCCTGATGTCTGCAAGGTGGTCATATACGTTTAATTGTCTCAGTTTCATAAAGGGCTCAATGAAGGGACAAAATAGACAATCATGAAAATAAATGTGTTTCATTTTATTAAATCTCTTTGGGAGTTTTTCTGGCATGGTTGTATACAGGACCCTGAATAAGAATATGGGACAGTTTTATTATACTAGTGTTTAAAATATAACACAGTTCCCCAATGTCTTTTGGACATGTGTTTCCTTTTTGTTCATTTTGTGTATAATGTATGTTAGGGACGGGAGAAGGGAGTATATTTGATCATGTTTCTTCAAAGGTGTATTTCTTGCTCTGGCTTCCAATGTCCTGCATGTTTTGGGTCCTGTTTTTTCTAGTTTCATTCTTAATCACTTGACCCCGTCTCTCTGCAGTTCAGCTACCTGTCATTTTTTTTCAGTCCTTGACACATTCATCTTCCCTCCCACCCCAGAGCCTTCATACATATAGTTCTGAGTGTTGGACAACTCACACCACACACACACACACACACACACACTCACAAACCCCACACACTCATCAGGCACAAACCCTCTCCTACCCAGCACTACTAGTCATCCTTCAGATCTCAACGCAAGCACCACATGTGCAGGGAAGCCTACCCTGACCCTCCCACGTTAGATCAGGTATCTTGTCTTACATATTCTCATAGAACTTATTCTTTTCCTTTAGAGCACTTGACTCAATTGGTAATTATTAATATATAATCATTTGGGTAGTTTTTAACTAATGGCACTATTTACCCCAGATGTTTTACACCCTATAAGAAGAGAGACTGGATCTATTTTTGCTCACCATCATCTCCTCAGCCTGGCACATAGAATCTGGCACATAACTGGCTTGCAATTAAAATTGAGTGAGAAAATGGGTGGACGCATGCATGCATGAATTAATGAATAAACATGAGTGTATGCACGTCTGTGTGTGTCTTTCAGGGAATGAGAATGTTACTAATGTAACTTGCAGAGGGTATTTTTCAGTTCTCTTTAATTCAGGCTATTCTATTAAACAGGAAGTGGAAATGACAGTATTCTTCATATGAATCAACTTCTTTGCTAATTCTGCTTAAGAAATCAGCATTCATTCAGTCATATAAACACCATGAATGATTCATTTGCCTTTGGTTACCATTCAAGGAAAAATCTATTTATATGACTTACAAATATCATATAAATACTGTGTCTTGTTAACTATGCGTCTGTGTTCCTTTCAACTTAATCACAGAAATAGCAATTACTCCTCTCTAACACCATTAACAATCTCCTAATGTGCCAGAGATAAATTACTCAATAAATAAATGTTTAAATACATTAGCAGTGACCTATTGGGTATTATGTTACACACCCTGGACGTTCAACAGCAGTCGCCTTCTTCATTTTCCCCTTCCTGCTCCACCTCCCCACCATGGAGTAGCCTGTGGAATTTGGGACCACTCCAAATAGATAGGATGAAGAGTGCAAATACGTATGCCGAGGCTTAAAGAGAAATGCTGTGGGAAGGCCTCGTCACCCACTACTGACTGGTACAATACAGCTGAGAATGCATTTTTGATCATGTACCAGATAATTAAAATAGTTGCAGAATGGAGAAAGGTTGATAAAAGGCACATGGGGAATCAGAGAGCTTAAAATAGTCAAGATTGCATACCAAGGCCAGATTTGAGTTCTAGCTCTCAGTGGTTCCTGCCCATTCAATGCTGGGAGAAATGGTCAAAACATAATTCTGCTAGTATAGTTATATTTATAATACAGAAACCAAGGCCTTTTAGAATTACCTTATACTTTGGATTCCAAGTATGTGTTCTAGTCTTGGCTACAGGGTCCAACAATCCATGGAATCATGGAAAATATATCTTGTAGTTCACAAACAGTACGGTCTTACAGGACATATTGTCTAAGCACTGCAGTGTTGAGTTCTAGGACAATAGGCATCAAATGTTCATAATATAGTCCTGCATCATAGCTTCCTTTTTAAAAAAAACCTGTCAAGCTGAGAATAACTAATTTTTTAGAGCCTGGATTTGCCATCATATGAATTATTCTCCTAAATTGCTATTTGAGGTATTTTTCTAAATAAAAGTAATACTTCCTTTTTGAAGTGCGTATTTATATCTGCATATAGATATATAGGCATCTATATAAATATGTAGATAATGACAGCAACATTAAATAGTGTAGATATTTATAAATTAAAAAAATTAAGGCTGGGCGTGGTGGCTCACACCTGTAATCCCAGCACTTTGGGAGGCCAAGAGGGGCAGATCACGAGGTCAGGATTTCGAGACCAGCCTGACCAACATGGTGACACCCCATCTCCACTAAAAATACAAAAAATTAGCCAGGCATGGTGGTGTGCGCCTGTAGTCCCAGCTACTCAGGAGACTGAGGCAGGAGAATTGCTTGAACCCGGGAGGCGGGGGTTACAGTGAGCCGAGATGACGCCACTGCACTCCAGCCTGGGTGACAAAGAGAGACTCAGTCTCAAAAAAAAAAAGAAAAAAATTAAAATCCCCCATTTTCCTCCTTTTCCTGCTGCATGTTATTTTCCATTCCACAGAGATATCTAGTGTTAACAGTTTGGTATACTTTTATTTTTACATAAACAGGATCCTACCATATTTTCCATTCTGCAACCTATTATATTTTTCTTTAAGATATATTTTAAATGTACCATAGAAGGAGGCTTGGTAAAAGATACGTAGGATTATCGTGTTTTTTTTAACATCTAGTGAGCATACAAATATTTTAAAATAAAAGGTGTTTTAAAAGCAATAAACTTTTCACTTAAAAAATATCATTGTTTATTGTACAATGAAATACTGAACATTACACTACTTCATTCTGTTGAATGGGTTACTAACATTCCATTGTTAAGTTATATGATAATTATTTTAGCAAGTCTCCTTTTGATGGACACTTAGAGTGTTTTTCAGCTTTTCAATATTGCTATCACAGTGCAATGGACAACCTTGCACTTTGCCTCCAGTTGTGATGCAATTTGACAGGCCAATCTCCTAACCTGTTGCATTAATTTTTATGTTTGAGGCACATATATAGACTTTACAATCTCAAGTAGTTGTGCAAGAAAGTTTTAGTACTAGAATAATTGCATTTGTGTAAGAAACATTTAGTCAGAGTAGACATAAGCAAATGACTGAAAGGTTTGTGTCTACTCCTCCAAAGTTGCTCAGCTTTTCAGGCAAGCCCTCTCCTGTGGGATGCATTGTTCACCAGATCGTTCCCATGTGCTCAGAAAAGAGTCTGTAGGAGGCCTCTATGACTGGGGAGCGACCTTCAGCCTTGACACAATCAAGCAAACAAAACCATCCGCAAATTCAAGAAAGAGGAGAGAAGGAGCTTCCCCAAGTTGGTTGAAAACATAAGGAAAGAAGTCTGAATTTGGCACCTCTCCCTGTGTGACAACCAATGACAGGTTTCATCAGAATTCAATGTTTCATCCCTGGGATGAGGCCAGACTTGTTTTGAATGTTAATATTTCTCATCATAGCACTTATCCATTTTGATATTTATTAATGTAACAAATTTAGGAGCCCTTACTTTGCGCAGGGCATTATGATATAAGTATTGGGATATAAAGATAAACAAGGCACTCTCTGCACCCCACAAAAAACACCGAGACTGTCTAGATTAGTAGTCTTGGGTTCTTTTACAGCCATGGACCCCTTTGAGAATCTGATGAAACCTGAGGAACTAGAAAAATACGCATCTGCATATATACCCAAAACTTTACAAATGATCTCAGCTAGAATCCTAACCTTGGAAGCCAACTATTAATCCATGGACTCCTTGGTCTATTGGAAGTGCAAGACGGGAAACTGGAAAATTTAGAGATCATCCAGATGAAACACCAGCTGTAAGAATGCAGCCATACCGTACAGCACTTGTCATTTTGTAAAGTACTTTCTCATATCAACATCCTCCTGTGGTAAACCTACTCCATTTTTGTCAGATGAGGCAATATTCTCAGAGAGATGGTATGACTAGCCGAAGGCCACTCAGCTAGAAGTTGGCAGGACTCTGACCAGAATTCAAGTCTATGACATGTGCTCTGCTTTGCCAAATGGAGTAGGTGACTAATATGAAATGCCATGAACAAGGTTAAAAAAAATCTTAGTGTCCATGATATGGAGATAAAAAGTTCTGACCAGTCATAGCTTTGCATATGGGCATATTTAAGTTTAGAAGTCTCTCACCTCCCATACATATGTGTCTACACACTTAGCTCCCCAGTTAAATTATGTGTTCCTTGAAGACAGGGACTATATAGCTAGTTTATTCCCATTTCCTCTGTGCCTAGCAAAATGCCTGGCACATAGTCAGCCCTCATTGTTTATTGAGTGAATGAAAGGTCATTATACAAAAAAAGAGATTACGCTAAATGTGTTTCTCAGTTCATATTCCACCTTCGAAAACTATCTTTAGGACATGAGAAGTGTTATCAGTTCATTGACAATTACTCATTGTTTCACCTGCATTTTTTGTTCTCCCTCTCCCTGGCTTTTATTAACTATTTGGGATATTTCATAAATAAAACCAACCTGGGTTGAGTCTAGTTTAAACACTTAATACTAAGCTGTCTTTCTCTTCACATAATAAAAATAGTTTCCATGTTATATGCCAAAATAGAAGAAACCTTAAACAATAATTTATTGAAATTAGTTGCAACGTTTAGGGTTTTTTGGGGTTTTTTGTTTGGTTTAGTTGAAAGCTTATTGAAAAAAAAAGTAGGAGAAAAAAACAAACTGTGTCTTACCACCCAACCTAAGCCAAGTGACAACTTTAGAAAGTAATGTGATTGCTGAAGCAATAAATGAATGGTTTAACGCCTCTTGGGTCTTGGAAACTGTACGCACCGTTGCCAGGAAGGAGTGAGGGAATAAGTCTGTATTTCATTTGACTGCACTAAACTCCTTGAGGGCAGGATCTATTTCTGATCCATCTTTGTATTTAAGAAAAGTGTCTGGACATAGTGGGTGCTCAGTAAATTGTTATTAAATTAAATTGGATTTTTACAAAATTTACACATATCTGTAACACATGTTTATACGTGTATACATAGTATATAAATATCCTTTGTAGGCAGACATCTTTAAAAGACAAGCTATGCCCATAGTCTTACCATACACAAGATGTAAAAAGCCCATAGTGCTCATTTGTGTGTGACCACAGCTAGAGTCAGTTGTGTTACAGAATTCCATCTAGTAAGTGCCTATTGTGATTAAAGTCTCCCCGTATAGTATGAATTTTGTATAATACTGTCTCAAACATTTTCCTAAATAAATAGATAACACAGTCCACTGCTGTATATAGCTTATATATACTTTTAACCTCAAACCAGTAGTAGAAACAGCACGCCCAGCCTCAGC
Source organism: Symphalangus syndactylus (assembly GCF_028878055.3). Lineage (NCBI taxonomy): Eukaryota > Metazoa > Chordata > Mammalia > Primates > Hylobatidae > Symphalangus > Symphalangus syndactylus. The sequence goes on from NC_072429.2 coordinate 43,354,381, forward strand.
CAGTAAGTTCCCTAAACCACACAGTCTTCTCAGCCAAGAAGTGCCCCCACTGAGTCCCACTGAGCTGCATGTGCTTCTACATTGTATGTTGTTACCTCATGTGAATGGCTTCCTCCTGCCATTCATTTAAGCCTTGGTGGACAATTCTGACCCACAATGGCTGACAAAGACGGCAGATGGTAGAGCTGGACTTACCACAAAGAAGCAACAGGATGAAACTAAAATACCAGTTTTAGTTAAAACACAATACTAAAATACCATATTTATGAAGGCTCAGTGTGTTTTCAAGGAAATGGTTGAGAAATTGAGGACTAAGGTCAGCAGGTAATTGGGGATTTAGGAAATTTATGCAATAATATCAAGACAATAGAAAACATCATGAGAACCTGGGAGGATGACCTACAGTTGGCCATGAACAGGCAGCTATGGCCCAAGCTAAATCAGGACTCAGAGGAATTAAAGGAAGTGAGAGAGCAATTGTTAAAGCACAGACCCAAAAACGTATTTGAACGACTCTTTATTGAGCCAGTTCAGTTAAAACTTAGAAGCACCTAGTCATTTCAGGAACAACCAAGTCACCCAGGAGAAGGTCCCCTTCTACTTTCTTATCTAAATTACCTGAACACTTGGGGCCATTGTAACACTTAACACATAATAATTACACCTTCTCTAAAATCACCTCCCTTCATCTGGGAAGTGAATCCTGAGGGCTTTGAGGAAGGGGACCAGGCCAACTCCACATCTTCCCACCTTGTGCTCTCTGGACCCACTGGGCTTGACTAAAATGTGGTCACTGTCCACCAGCACCTAATTTAGCACACTGGCACTTAATAAATATTTAGCACCATCAACGGTACTTGCAGGAAACATCTTGGAAATGAATTGCCTCGTTTTTAAGCAGCTGCTTGGGAATTGAGCATTTTGCGAAAAAACTGAATTGACTTGTTAATAAAAATAAATGATTCCATGTGTTACAGGATATTCTTTTAGCATTAGTTTCAAAGCCACATGCCCCAGAAAACAGCTCCCTTAATAAAAGTGAATAACTCGTTTTTGTATTAAAATGATAATGATGCATTCAACAAATATTTGAGTACTTATTATATGTTCAGTATTGCTGTAAGCAATAGGAATGCAGCAGTGAACAAGGCAGACAAGCTTTAATGGTGTGATTAAATACATAAATAAACAGATACATAGTATGTTACGTGCTATGAAGAAAAAGAGAAGAGAGAGTGATGAGGGATGCAATTTTACAAAGGGTAAAAGATATGTCTGAAAAGGTGACACTCAAGTAAGAGACCAAAATGGAATGGCAGTGTAAGGCGTATGAATATTTGGAGACAGTTCCAGGTAGACAGGAGAGAAGCACAAAGTGTCAGAGGCATCAGCAGGCATGTGTGGCCATAGTCAAGAAACAGCAAGGAAGCCAGTATATTTAAATCAGTGAGAAGGAAAGGAAGAGAAGATGAGGTTGCAGAGGTAGTAGAAGTCAGATTTTGCCAGACTTTGCAGGCCATGAGTAGGACTTTGGATATCATGCTAAGTGTGATGGAAAGTTACTGGAGGCTTTTGAGTAAGGCATGATCCGATGAAACTTTGGGTTAAACAATCCCAAACAACATTAAAACCATCTGAGTAAAGACTTCTGTTTTGAGTCAAAAGTAGACTAGATATTTAGAGAACGCTTTTCTGATATAGCATGCCTAAAAGTGTTGCACATACATGCAACTGCGTGCACACACACAAATACACACACACAAATACACATGCACACATATGTATGTTGAGCTGGCACAAATGTAGGGAATTCTCTGGAGGCCAAAAATATAATTCCAGAGAGGTTAGTAAGCACTAGAGTAGCATTTGCAATAGCATAATTTGCCAATTTCTGGTGACTTTGAATCTAAATTTTAAAAGCCCTTTCTTCTGAGAGCTAGGAGGTAAATCCTGAAATCTAAGCAGAGTAAGACACCAGATCAGAACTATTCGTGAAGTCATAGAACTCAGAGATCACACCTCACTGTTCAAAAAAAAAAAACCATCCTACAGAGGGAGCTTATGGAAATAAATGCCTGCTTGGATTAAGGGTTTAGGTGGTGTATTAAAAAAGGAGAGAGAGAGTCTTTCTGAGAATTCCTAAGGTATATAGTACTGCAAACACAGTTTGGGGGTGATAATTTATAAAATCTTTGTGGCAAGAAAAAGAAGGAAGAAGAGGAGGGGTAAAGGAGGGTAAGGAAATTTAAAATAATATGGGGTCAGGAGTTCCCCCAAATATGCTTCTGCCAACACAAATCCTCTTGGAAAAAAAATCTGTTTCAAACACAAGCCTCAAAAACATCTCATAGATGTCTTTACAAAAAAAAAAAAATTCACCATCAAAAATAAACATTTGAGGTAAACCACCATGAGCGAGAGATGGTCAAAATTACAAACTATAGAATCAGGCCAATAAGTCTACTTACATTAAAAATATCAGTTACAAAACATAAAAAGCCTTGAAGAAATATTGAAAGAAAGAGGGCACTAAAATTGTAACAAAGAAATTAGAAACTATCAAACTTTATTAGGCAGATATAAAAAAAACACTTTCTAGAAATGAGAACATAAAATTCAAAATTAGAAATTCAAGAAGAGATTAAAAAGCAGATTATACACAACTAAAGAGACAATCGGTAAAGTGGAAGAGAGAACAAAAGAAAATATCCAGAAAGAAGCATAAAGAAAAAAATTATATTAAAAGAAAGGATAAGAGACAAAGGAAACTACTAGAATCTAATATACATTTTATTAGAGTTACAGAAGGAGCTCATAGAGAGAATGAGAGGGCAAAAATATTTGAAGAGTAAAAGGGCTTAGAATTTTCTAAAACTGATAAAATAATTCAAATTTGGAAATTCCAAACATGAGTCAAGAGGAGGAGAAACAGGGAAGAGGAGAAAGAACAAATGGAAAAAAAAATACATCCTTTGACATAACATATAGTGTTACCGCATAACTGAAAGCAAAGGAAAAATGCCTAATTCATGAAATTTAAAAAGTCAGGATAGAACTAAAATCCCTGACAACAATAACTGCTAAAGTAGCAGCTAAAGGAAAGTGTGATGCTTACATTAGAAAAATAAGAAATGCTGTAAGTTATATACCTAACTACTTTGGTTGCTAGGTAAATAAAGGAAAGTATAGTAGAAGAAAAGAAGTAGTAAAGATAAGATTATTTTTCCAGGCCAGGTGCGGTGGCTCATGCCTGTAATCCCAGCACTTTGGGAGGCCAAGGCGGGTGGATCACAAGGTCAGGTTTGAGACCAGCCTTACCAACACGGTGAAACCCCATCACTACTAAAAATACAAAAATTAGCCAGTGTGGTGGCACGCGCCTGTAGTCCCAGCTACTCAGGAGGCTGAGGCAGGAGAATCACTTGAACCCTGGAGATTGCAGTGAGCCAAAATCACGCCACTGCACTCCAGCCTGGGCAACAATAGTGAGACTCGGTATTAAAAAAAAAAAAAAAGATAAGAGGGTCTGATAAAGGATTTGTATCCAGAATATATTGTGGGACTTCAAAAAGTTCATGGAAAAGGCATATTATAAAAAAAAGTATGTATGGATTTCAAAATTTTTCTGCACCAGAATAAACTCATACTAACTTGTTGTAACATGTCTGAACAGGATCTAGTTTTAGACACTAAGAAGGATAAGACATTAATTTGAAAAGAACCCCTATCAAAGAAACATGAATTCAGCTAAAATTGAAGCAAGAACAAACAGCTGCAGACAAGAGCAGAGCTTTCAATACAAATGTATACAAGTGGGATCAAGATCCTAAAGCATTTACTTAGCACAATCCTGTAAACAAAGCACAATCAAAGCAATGGCTACCAAGAGGTGAAAGTGGTCCAGTCAAAGCAAAAGTGAGCTTGTCAATGGCAAAGGTCATGGCAACAGTTTTTTGTGGATGCTCGAGGCATTTTCTGTTGATTTTCTGGAGGAACAAAGAATGATAACATCTGCTTGTTATGAGATTGTTTTGAGAAAGCCAGCCAAAGTTTTAGCACAAAAATGTCCAGGAAAACTTCACCAGAGAGCCCTCCTCCACCACAACAATGCTCCTGCTCATTCCTCTTCTCATACAAGGGCAATTTTGTGAGAGTTTTGGCGAGAAATCATTATGTATCCACCTTATAGTCCTTTGTCTCCTTCTGACTTCTTTTTGTTTCCTAATTTTAAAAAATCTGTAAACAGCCCCCATTTTTCTTCAGTTGGTAATGTAAAAAGACTACATTTATGGGGCCAGGCACATTGGCTCATGCCTGTATTCCCAGCACTTTGAGAGGCTAGGGTGGGAAAATTATTTGAGCCCAGGAGTTCAAGACCAGCCTGGGAAACATAGTGAGACCCTGTCTCTTAAAAAAGAAAAAAAAAAGACCTCATTGATGTGGTTAAATTCCCAGGACCCTCAGTTCTTTAAGATGAACTAAATGGCTGGTATTATTGCTTACAAAAGTGTCTTGACCTTGATAGAGCTTATATTAAGAAATGAATTTTATTTTTATTTTTATCTTTTAATTCCATTTTCCATGAACTTTTTGAAGACCTTTCATATAAAGAACTTGCAATTCAAAATTAGAAAGCAATCCAGTAAAAATGTATGGACATATGCATAAATAATGGACAAATGATTTGAACATAACCTTCACAAAAGAAGATGTACAAAGAAGTACAGGAGACCATATTCAATATCATTGGTCATTAAAACCACAATGAGATATGCCTACACATATACTAAAATGGCTAAAATTCTTTAACATTGTTAAAATCTGATGATAACAAGTGTTGACAAAGTGATATGGAACAACTGGAACTCTCATATATCACTGATAGGAACACAAAGTGGTACAGCCACTTTGGAGCAAAATTTGGTAGTTTCTCAAAAAGTTAAAGACATGCTTTCTATACAATACACAAATTTCACTCCTTGGTATGTACTCAAGAGAAATGAAAGCATATGTTCACACAAGTATTTGTACACAGTGTTCATAGCAGTCATTGTATGTAATGGGCAAAAGGTGGAAACAATCTAAATGTCTATCAACTGAAAAATGAATAAACAAAATGTGGTATATCCATACAATGGAATACTACTCAACAATAAAGAAAAACAAACTACTGATATTCGCAACATGGATGAAAACACTCTAATGGAAATAATTAGGTATAAAAGACTAAATATCATGATTTCAATTATATTAAGCTATGGAAAAGGTAAAATTATAGGAACAGAAACAGATATTTAGTTGTCTAGAAGCAGAAATTGAGTACAGCAGGGCATGAGAACTTTGTTGAGGTGAGAAAGGTATTCTAAAGCATATTGTAGTGTTGTTTGCATAGCCAAATACATTTACCAAAGTTCATTGAACTTTACACTTAAAGTGGGTACATTTTATTGCACTTAAATTATACAGTGAAGCTTTAAGATATGAAAAATAAAACAAGATAAGAGAATGTTATAAACAGCATTATGTCAACAAACTTGAAAATGTAGATAAAATTGTTATGAAAATTGCCACAACCAATCTTAGAAAAATAGAAAATTTTAATTTATCCTATCACTACTAATGAAAGTAAATCAGTGGTTTAAAATCTTCCTTATAGATTACATAGGATCCAGTTTTACCGGTGAGTTCTACCAAGTAGTCAAGGAACAGATCATTTCAACCTTAAACTTATTCAAAAAAATAGAAAAAAAAAGTTGGGGATAACATTCTCCAGTTCATTTTACAGCCTTATAAAACATGACAGAGAAAATTAACAAGAAAAATAGCACTTTGAGAGGCTGAGGAGGGCAGATCACCTGAGGTCAGGAGTTCAAGACCAGCCAGGCCAAGATGATGAAACCCCTTCTCTACTAAAAATACAAAAATTACCTAGGGGTGGTGGCGCATGCCTGTAGTCCCAGCTACTCAGGAGGCTGAGGCAGAAGAATCACTTGAACCCAGGAAACAGAGGTTGCAGTGAGCCGAGATCATGCCACTGTACTCTAGCCTGGGTAACAGAGCAAGACTCAATCTCAAAAAAAAAAAGAAAAATAGAAGAAAAAATTATTTTCTAGTCTCATTCATGAAAATAGATGCAAAAACCCTAAATAATATATTATCAAACTAAATTAAGCAATGTACAGAAATATAACTCATAATTTGGGTTTTGGGCTTTTTCCCAAAATGCAAGTTTAATTCAAATTTGCAAAATCTGTTAATGTAGTTGATAGGGTTTGGCTCTGTGTCCCACCCAAATCTCACCTTGAATTGTAATTTCCATAATCCCCATGTGTCACGGGAGGTAATTGAATCATGGGGGCAGTTTCCCCCATGCTGTTGTCTTGATAATGAGTGAGTCTCACCAGATCTGGTGGTTTTATAAGTGTCTGGCATTTCCCTGGCTTGCATTCATTCTTTCTCCTGCTGCCCTGTGAAGACGTTCCTTCTGTCAAGATTGTAAGTTTCCTGAGGCCTCCCCAGCCATGTGGAACTGTGATTCAATTAAACCTTCTTTCTTTATAAATTACCCAGTCTTGGGTATTTCTTCATAGCAGCATGAGAACTGACTAATATATAGTTCACCACATCATCCAGTGAATAGTAGAAAAAATACATATGACCATCGCAACATATTCGAAAAAGGAGTCCATAAAATTCAACAACCATTCCTGACAAAATTTCTTAGCTACTAGGAGTAGGAAATAAGCCTCTTACCTGGATAAATGGTATCTAAAGAAAACCTGGAACCATCATCATATTTAGTGGAGAAATATTGCAAGCATTCCTATTAAAATCAGGATTAAGACCATGAAGCCCTCTATCACTACTTCCATTGAATAGTACATTGAAAATCTTAGCCAGAATAGCAAGAAGAGGGAAAAATTAAATATATAAGCATTTAAAAAGAACATAAAACTCTAGCATTAGCAATTGCTAAATTATCTACATAGCACAAAAACATTTTCAAATTATTAAAATTCAGATAATTTAGTAATTTTTAGATATATTAATATATAAAAGTCCATTGCAAATCTAGTTATCCATAAGCATGAGAAAATTTTTATTTAAAAAAAAATACCACTATGATAGCAACTAAAGGTATAAGGTAATGAGAAAAACATCCTACAAAAGACGTGTAAACCTTTAGGTAGAAAAGTAGAAAAACTATTTAAAGGATACTTATTAAGAGCTAGCAGTGTGCCAGGCATTGTGCTAGGTAGTAGCAATACAAAGGCTGGTAAGACAGCATGTTCCTTCTTTCCAAGGCTACCAGGCTGGCAGGAGACATTGGTGCCCAAGCAGATGATTGCCATACAGTGGGACAAATGCAGTGGAGGTGTGTTTGGATACAGTAACAGGGATGAGTCACATTTGGGAGAGTCAGTAAAAGGGCATACAAAGTTGGAAATATGTGTATTGACTCTTGAGGATGAGTAGGAATTTTCCAGGAGAGCAAAAAGGGAGAGGGAGTAAGCAACGCTCACCAAGCAGAAGGAGCAGAATGGGGATAAGAAAAGGTGTGAAACACTCCAAGAACCCTATTCTCACAGCCATACCCACTCAACAAAGATGTGCTGAAAATGCCATCGGTTGCCCCACCTCTGAACTCTTGGACTGTCCCATCCTGCAGCCTCCCATCATCTCTATTAAACTATTTCCTGTCCTTGAAGGTCTAATTCAAATTGCTTTCCCTATTCCTCTACCCCAAAACACTGTGATCTATCTCCCCACTCTTTTCTGAGGACACTTTTCACCTCTAATTTTAATGGAATGCCAGCTGCATTCTTCTGTTTATCAGACAGCATTTGAAATATTTCTACTACCTTTACAAAACAGCAAGCTGATAATTGAGTGGGCACTCAGCAAATATGTTTTAAATGGGTTATCATTTAAACAGTTCATTTCAAGGGCTTCTATAGAGCTGTTCCTTGGAGCAGATTGTGATCTGAAGGAAATCTGCATTGTTGTTGGTTTTGTTTTATTCCATGACATCACAGTGAATGGACTTTGTCTAACCCACAGGGAGACCAAAAGACAATACCTGTAAAACTTGGCCTCTGGATACACTCCATCCTGTGTACTTCAAAACAGCATGGATACTCTCCCCTCTCCCACCTCGCTCCGCCCTCTAAACAAAATTCCCAGTGTAGAAATAAAAGCAAGTTATTCTGCTGGTTAAAATGCTAGTTTGCACATCTGCGTGTGTGCAACAAAACAAGCTCATCTGGACATGCACAAAAATCAGTTTTGATATTTACTGTGGCTGTACTCTCTATATCATTAAAAATTAATAATTCTGTAAAATTCAGAATAAACAATGATGTTTTCCTCCAGGTTCAGAGAAAGTATGAAGTAGGAGGAAGAGCACTGAACTTGGAATTCCCAAAAAGATACTACTGTGGAACTTGGCGAAATCTCCTAAATCTTTTCCTCATCTTCAAGGAGGTGATAATGTCACTTACCCAATATAGCTCATTTGGCTAACAGGACAATCAAATATGCCAGTGGCTATTTGAGTTTAAGAAGTGTAAAGCTCCTGACTTTTTAATGATGGCCATTCTAACTCTGTTCCCGTGCCATGTGTTATCATTATTACTGAGACTAACCAGCAGAAACTGACACATTTCCCTTCTCGTGAGCTTGAATCCTTTGACGCTGTTATCTACTTAGGAATTAGCTCTGTGAAGCATGCCCAGAAAGTTCATTGAGAAAATCACTGGTTTTAGACAGCTAAGACTAACCCACGAGTGAAATTTATCATCTTCCTTCGGCATCTTTCAACAACATCCAAAAGTCTGTCTTTTAAAAGATAACCACTGCCTTAAATAAATATAATTGTATTTGTATTGGTTACATTATCTGGTGGCACTGTTTTCAGTGTAACAAATCATCAAAATGCATCCTCCACATATTTCCAGGGTCCAATTATGTTGAAAGATTATCCAGTAGCTCTTGTTTTCCTCATTACTTAATAGTCATCAAGAATTCCTCCTCAGCGTTACTGCTCTTTTTGAATTTGTCTAGCAGGTTTTCTGGGTTTTACAAAAAGAAGAAGAAACCCACCCCCAACACACACACACACACACAAAAGAACCCCTCTTCAATCAACACACGACTGACGTAGGTGGAGTCTTTCTTTCAGTGCCTATTAAATGTTTAGCTTTTGGAGATAGAATCATCCCCCATTATTCTATTATATTCCTCCATCATTCATTTAGACAGTGAAATACTATGCTACCTTTTAAAATGAGATTGAGGATGATGTTTACTAAGGTGGAGATTCATTATACGGTTAAATGTTAAATTTTTAAAACAGCATGTTATGAAGCAGTAGTGTGGTGTGATCTCATTCTCGTAACAGGAAATGTGAGCTTGTGGTGTCACGTTGCTAAAAGTCTGGATGTAAGCAAACCTGGGTAATGATTAAGTGTATAGATATTAATGTCAGACTGACAGGGATTCAAATCCATTCTCTTCCTGGCTAGATGACCTTGGACAGATTGTTTAATCTTTCTCAGTCTCACTTTCTTCTTTAAAGAAAATAATAGTGGAATTGGCTTCCTGAGGTTGCTAGGAGGATTAAATGGATAAAGTATATTAAGCATTTAGCATAGTTCCTGCCCCACAGTAAGTGATCTGTAAACCATAGCCATTATTATTATGACCTGTGAGATGACACAAAATGTCAATAGTTATTACTTCTGGGTATGGGCTTAAGAATGATTTTTTTCTGTGCTTTTTTGGGCTCCATTTCCACCTTCGTCAACCACTCTAATGTGTTAACATGTACTTTTTTTGTATATGTATATTGCAAAATAGTTATTGTTTTATACAATATTTTGTAATTATGTGAAACTATCATACATCTCATTGATCTTACTTTTTTCATTAAGCACTATGTTTTGAAGATCCACAATTCACAATATGTTGCTGTGTGTACCTCTAATTCATTCTTTCTAAATGTTGCTTAGTACTCCAGAATGTGTGTCCTCAACATTTTATCTATATGCTCTCTCAGCTATTGGACTCATAGGTTGCTTCCACGTCTCTAATGCTACAAGTAACATGTAATTAATATCCTCATGCACATCCCCTGAAGGATCCATACAATATTTTCTTTGAAATACATACCCAGAGGTATAATTGCTGGGTTATAGAGTATGCATTTTCTTAATAGGCTAAGTAGTGACAGATGCTTTCCAAAAAGGCTGCAGTAATGACGCAATGACTCCATTAGCAATGATAAAATTCCTGTATGTGGGACCATCTCCATCAACACTTGGCCTTATCCATCTTTCTAACTTCTGCCAGTCTAGTAAGTAACCAACAACAAGTTGTATTGGTTACATTATCTGGTGGCACTGTTTTCAGTGTAACAAATCATCAGAATGCATCCTCCACATATTTCCAACAACAACTTGTTGTTGTTTTAATTTACATTTCTCAGATAACTCAGGATTTGGGCATCATTTCTTTCATATGTTTTGTAGTAATTTGAGCTTCCTCTCCTGTAAATTGCCTGTTGGTATCCTTTGCCTATCTTTCTACTGAGGTTGCTGCCTTTCTCTTGTTGATTTGCAGCAGTTACTTGTGTTATTCATTTGGCCCTTGTGGGTTTTAGACATTTCTAATACTTTTCCCGTGTTGACATCTGTGTAATAAATTTGCTCACGGTGTCTTCTTCAAACAGAAAGCCATAATGTTGATGCTCAAAGTCATCAACACTTCTCCTTATGAATATGCCTTTTGAACTTTTGTTAAAAAGGTTTTCCCTGCCCTAAGCTCAGTCACTAAGATATTCTCCTACATCATACTCCATTAACTGTATAGTTGTACCTTTTCCTTTTAGATCTTTAATTCAAGTGGGGGCCACATTCGTATGCTATGTGAGGTAAGGATCTAGTTTACTCTGTGTATAGTGAGCCAATTTTCCCAATGTAAGCTGCTAGATACTAACTTACGATATTCTCTTTATCATACTTAAGTTTCCACCTATGTATATGTGTTTGTGTCTGAGCTCTGTGTCCTATTTTATTGGTCTGTTTATCTAGGGTATTTGGTTTTTTGTGTGTTTTGTTTTGTTTGCACCAGTGTAGCACTGTTTTTGTTACTGTGACTTTGTCATATGTTTTCATATCTAGTAGGACAAACCCATTCTCTACTTACGTTTTTTGAGCTTGACTTAGCTGTTTATAAACTTTCATTCCACCACATAAATTTTAGAGTAAGTTTTATCATGTTGCTCAAAAATATGTAAGTAGAATTTTTGATGGGACTGTATCAAATTTACAGATTAAATGGAGAATTTATGTTTTTCTAGTATAATATTGCCTCATCCAAAAGCTCAGGAATTTTCTTCACTTATTCAGATCATCTTTTCTGTAGATAGCTTTTATATTATTTTATTAATATAATTAGCTCCTATATAGTTAATAGACTTCTTAGTTGTGGGAATTACATATTATTATTTATTATGTTTTCTGATTTGCTATTGCTAGCGCTAAAAAAATTAAAAGGATTGATGTATCCAACAATTTTATTCAGTTCTCTTATTGGTTCTAACACTTTGTTTTTGAAATATGTTGGATTTTTCTGGATAAATGATCATATCATATGCAAATGAAGAAAGTTTTCTCTCTTACCTTCTGCATTAGTCAGCTCTCACTAAGTTATGCTGTGATAACAAATAGCTCCCAAAACTCAGTGACTTACAACCACAAGCATTTGTTTCTCACTTATGTAACATTGTGAATATATATTGGCTGCAGCTCCCTCTGTATATTTTCTTATTCTGGGATCTAAAGAGAAGAAGCAGCCCTGATCAGGAACACAGTATTCTCAGAGCAAAGGAAAAATGCAAAGAAACCAGCAGATCTACACAATGACTTTTAAAGCTTCTGCTCACAACTAGCACACTGTCAAATTCATTCATATTCATTGGCCAAAACAAATCCCATGGTTAAGTAAAATGACATAGGGTAAAAAGTGTTCTCTTCTCAGAGGAAGTCTCTAGAAATCACATGGCAATGGGCAAGCAAGTGCAAAACTCTTGCAGGGAAGGTGGTAGTGGATAATTGGAAATAACAATATAATCTACCACTCTTTCTAACCCTCATTCTTATTTCCTTGTCTTTCTTTTAGCTTTAGCCAAGACCTCTAATGGTAATAGTAAGCATCCTTGTCTTAACTTTAGCATAGAGAAAATGAGTCTAAAGTTTCTCCATTAAGTATAAGAGTTACTATAAATTGTTGGTAGAAATCATTTTTACCAAGTTAAGGAAATTCCCTACTATTCCTAACTCCCTAAGAGTTTTGATCATAAATTTGTGTAGAACCATATCAAATTTATATTTTGGGGGTTGACTGATACAATCATATACTTTTATTCTCTATTAGTTTATTCATACACTAACATACATAAATGGATTTTCTCTATTGAACCATCCTTGCATGTCTAGAATAAACCCTAATAGGTCAAGAGTTCGAGACCAGCCTGGCTAACATGGCAATACCCCGTGTCTACTAAAAATACAAAAATTACTCAGGCATGGTGGTGCATGCCTGTAATCCCAACCACTCAGGAGGCTCAGGCAGGAGAATCATTTGAACCCAGGAGGTGGAGGTTGCAGTGAGCTGAGATCACATGCCACTGCACTCTAGCCTTGGCAACAGAGTGAGAATATGTGTCAAAAAAAAAAAAAATACAAAATAAGCCCTATTTGATCTTAAGGTATTTCTTTAAATCTACAATTAGTTTAGCTAATATATTATGTATGATTTTAATGTATATAATTATACATTAAAAAGTGAGCTATTATTTTCTTCATTGTATTGTCCTTATCTAATTTTGGAATGAGGCTATGCTTATTACACATAAAATGATGTGTATAGATTTTGCCCTTTTTCTGTTTTGCAAAAACAACTTGTATAAGATAGGAATTAATATTCCTTGAAAATTTAGTAGAACTTTCTAATAAAACTACCTGGGCCTATAGTTCTTTGAGTAAGGAGGATCTTTGTTTATCATTTCAAATTATTTAATATTCATTGATGTATTCAAATTATATATTTCTGCCAAGCGTGGTGGCTCATGCCTGTAAGCCCAGCAATTTGGGAGGCCGAGGCAAGTGGATCACCTGAGGTTAGGAGTTTGTGACCAGCCTGGCCAACATGGCGAGACTCCACCTCTACTAAAATACAAAAATTAGCCAGGCGTCGTGGCTCATGCCTGTAGTCCCAGCTACTCAGGAGGCTGAGGCATGAGAATCACATGAACCCAGGAGGCGGAGGCTGCAGTGAGCCAAGATCATGCCACTGCACTCTCCAGCCTGGGTGACAGAGTGAGACTCCATCTCAGAAAAAAAAAAAAAAAAAAAAAAAAAAATATATATATATATATATATATATATATATATATATTTCTTATTTATACCAGTTTATTATACCTTATTTATACCAGTTTTGGCATTTCATCTTTTTTCTAGGAATTTATCCACTTTAAGTAAATCTTCAAACTTACTGTCCTATAGCTGCTTAAAGCCTTTGAAGTCAAGCCTTTCAAGGAAGTAATCATATCATGTACATGGCCCTGAAGCCCCCTGTACACTTCCAATACTTTACAAATAATAATAATAATTAACAGGCACTATCCGATGAATAGAAATCTATCAAAAAATATTAGAAATTATCTCCAAGAGTAGTATTAAGGGTAATTTTTATGTTCTAACATGTTGTACATTCTTTTTTGTATAGTCTGAAGTTTTTACACAGACAAAATGTTGCTTTTCTATCATCAGGAGTAACAAACTATTTCTCTTTTGTACTGAAATTAATCTATAAAACTTACCTAAGTTCACAATTACTGTCACATTCCCATGCCCCATTGAAATATGGTATTCAATAAATCCAGAGGCAGATCTGCTTTCTTGGGTACTGAATTCATCTATAAACAAGTAGAAACCTTCAAGGGAGAAATCGTAACCTGTACATGGCCCTGAAGCTCCCTGTGTACTTCTAATATTTTGTAAAGAATAATAATTAACAGATACTGTCTGACCATTTTGGATTTATACCAATTTATTTTATATAAAAGGACGTTTTAACATAGCCACCTATGGGTACAATTTTAAACATTTGCAATTGAACTCTTGGAACATGAGTTGTTTGGTCTGCCTGTCTTTTTCCTGCCTTTACCCTCTACTCAAGTATGGGTTTTATTAAGCAGTGTATATTTCACCTAAGGCCTCGAAAATGTACTTTTGGAGAAAAAGGCTCTTCTTGGTAGTCTGTGGTGAGTAGGACCTTATTTCTGTTTGGTTTTTAGTGTGTGTTATGTGTGGGCCCTGAGGATTCAATGAAGCTGTTTTCTTTGAAAAGCTGTCAGACAACACAAATTAAATCCAGTAATGGTATAGACACAGCCAAACAAGTTCAACTAGTTCACATACACTTGAAAGCAAATGAAAGAGAGTATGTATAGGGAGAGATTTTTACCATCTGCCTCTTCTACTAAACGTCTTCAGTTCTCCAGGGAAATGTCTAATAAGTAGATCAGGTTGTTGTGAGATTCAAATTAGTTAATGCATTAGTTAGACGCACTTAGCACAGTCCCTGGCATACAATAGATAATAAATGGAAGCCATTATTATTTGTACACATATGGAGGTGGTTTTACATATACTGCTCTGCACTTTGTTTTCCTAGTAGCACAGACATTCCTCTGAGTGTAAGGACTGAGCTCTAACTCCCTCTGTAACAGTTAGGTAATTCTACAATAGCACAGATACATCCTCATTTAGTCAACCATTCCCCTATTCATGGGCATTCTGGTTGATTCCAGGTTTTGACTTTACAAATGCTACAGCAACCTATTTGTCCCCCTCAGAACTTCAAGGCAGCAAGTTCTGCCCTTCCCCATTTGCTCAGAAACTGCCATTCTCCCAAGATGCTTCCTCAGATAGGGGTGTTCCCTGCAGGCCACCTCCACATTCCTGCACTCTCCCTCAGTACTTCCCCAAGCAGGCTGGCCAAGCTGGAGCAGAAGCCATTCTAAGCCCCTGGGAGGACTGGCTAGGAGCTGAGATGTGGAAGCCACAGCCCATGATAACAGTCATCCTGAAGGCATGCTGCAGTCATGACTCCTGGTGTAGGAATGAAGGCAAGGCTGGTGGAACCAAGCCAGGAAGCCATTTTGACTGTGATGAGAAGACAAGAAACTCCCAGGCAGCTTGTGGATGTACCACGGCTGTTGTAATCCACCATTTTGAGATCAATTCTGGCAGGGGCACCAGGGAGTCAAAGATCTGGCCTGTTTTAGGAATTCACCTCTATAATGATACCTTGTATTGGCAGAGTGACGTCTATGTCTCAGAAGAGTTTCTTAGCTCTGTTGTATCATTATGGGTTTTTCTGTTAAGTGACACCATGGCACCCAGCAACTGAGCTATGATTTCGCTGTGCTGGTTAAGTTAACTGAAATACTAGATCCAGCCACCTTTTAGCTGGGTGTTTTATGTTGTAAAGGCAGACTAAAATACTCCCCTAAAGTTCACATGAGCTTGTCCAGTCCCTATTGGACATTAGAACCGGCTGTTATTGAACCTGTATGTGCCTGATGCTGTTCAAATGTTATCTGACAATCTTCCCTGAAGCCCAGAAATTGGTTTCCCTACTTCGTTCATTTATTTTTTATTTATTTCTGTTTTTTAGAGATGGGGTCTCACTCTGTCACCCAGGCTGGGCACAGTAGCATAATCATAGCTCACCACAACCTCAAATTCCTAGACTCAAGCAATTCTCCTGCCTTGGCCTTCCAGGTAGCAGGGACTATGCTGAGCTAACTTTTTAATTTTTTGTAGAAACAGGGTCTCATTATGTTGCCCAGGCTGCTCTCAAACTCGTGGCCTCAAGCAGTCCTCCCACCCTGACCTCCCAAAGTCCTAGGATTATACGCATGAGCCACTACGCCTAGCCCATTATCCCATTTTGTAGATAAAGCCATTGATCCTCAAGAAAGTAAAGCCTGAGGTCATTTACCTGATGAGGAGTGAAGCTGGGATTCAAACCCAAGTTTGTGAACGCAAAACCTATGTCTTTTCCCCTCTCGCCACCATTCCACAACTAAACCACCAAAGCCCAACTTTTTTGAGAACTCTTTCTGAAACTTTTAAGGAAAAAGCCACTTTCCCATAGTTAACTAGGATGCGTCTGTATATGGATCCTATTTCACAGTTCTTTCAAACTAGAAGCCAAATTATTTCTTATACACCTATCCCAGCTGTTGGATGTAAACATGATCATGTTGATGATGTGATGATGATGATGATGATGATGGTGATGGTGATGATAACAGCTTTAATTTACTGAGCACTCACTCCATGCCCAGCACTTTGCTTAGCACTTAACATTCTCGCACTTACTCTTGATTCTTACAAGAATCCCAGTGGCCAAACAAACGTGCACAAGTAGGACACAGCACACCTGAGACTTGGCCTCAGGCTCCTGACTTCAAAGCCTGTTCTCCCAACCATGTCACAGCACTGCCGCAGCAGTGGAATCTGGAACGCGTAGTTTCATCTAGCATAGGCTACTGTAAGAGAAAGGAGACATTGGAAATACTCCACACGCCTTTCCTGCACTGACAGCCATTCTTACATTTAAGCATTTTATTCAGCAGGGCTCAGACGTATTTAGACACTTTAAGTTAATCATTACCTGTCACCATTTATGTGTACTGTTCCTCATCAGCAAGCACATGTAGACGTAGCTGCCCTCTGCTTTACGTCACATTTTTTATTAGGCAGCCATAGCATTAATAGAGGAGCTCTCCTGCCAGAAGAAGAACATTTTTGTGGTGTTGAAGATAATATAGGTGCTCAACCGAAATTAACTGGATAATTGCTTCAGTGTTTTCAGTAATTTATCATCATGGGCTCCCAAGCAGCTCAGAGAGACGTCAGTTATGGCTAAGACGACACTGTCCTCCAAGAAATCAAGAAAGAGGATAACAGAATTCTGCAAAACACCCACAAACTCCCCAAACCTGAATTTTTTATCTTCATCCATCTTCACCATGAATTGCCTCCAGTCATCTCTGGCTGGAGCAGAGATGTCGCCTGGTTATCCGACTCCTCACCTCACTATCAAAGGTCATGATTGCAGGGATGCGTGTGGCTGTGTGCCAGTCCCTGTGAGAGCCAACTTGGTGGTGGCAGCACATACCAATGTGCTTGAATTGACAGTAGGCTTTATATAAGTGGAATTGTAGGCTCTTACTAGCAAAGCTACTCATAATCTCTACTCTTTTCTTGCTACAGCAAGGGTGAGAACCCAGTACAGAGTCCAGTAAGCGTCACTTTTAGTTGGTGTGTATTAGGCAAGCTCCTCCAGAGAAACAGAAGCAATAAAATATAAATACATGTAAGATTTATTATAAGGAAATGGCTTATTGAATTATGGAGGCTGAGAAGTCCCACAATCTGCCATCTCAAACCGGAGACTCAGAAACACCTGTGATGACCTTCCAGTCCAAGTCCAAAGGCCTGAGAACCAGCAGCACTGATCATACAAGGATAATGTGAGTCCTTGTCTGAGGGCAGAATACCAGTGTCCCAGCACAAAAAGTCAGGTAAAGAGAGTGAATTCTCCCTTCTTCCACCTTTTTGTTCTATTCAGGTCCTCAGCATATTGGGTGAGGCCCACCTGTATTGAAAAGGACAATCTGCTTTACTCATTCTACTGATCCAAATGCTAATCTCACAGACACACCCAGAAATAATGTTTAACCAAATATCTGGGCATCCCATGGTCCAGTTAAGTTGACACACAAAATTAACCATCATAGCAATTTCAGAACTTCACCTCTACTAAGATGAGGTAGCACTTTCTCATTCTGCCTTTTACCATCTGATATTCTATAGATGCTATCTACTACAGGGGTAGGTAAGGAAGGAAGAAAGAAAATGTCAAACACATGTAGAAACTCATTGCATATGCTACCCTAATTTTGGAGAGTCCCTGTGTGGACAGGCATTTTAAAGGCTCTGAAGGGTCCTGCAGTACAGACACATATTAACTTTGTTTTACCCAGTGTTTCCCTATTTGAGCACCCAGCTGTTTTTGAGGAGGAGATTACCATTATGGCTATAAAGCCACATTATCCCATGGCCATGTCCCCTCGATTCTGGGGCATAAAATTAAAAATATAGAATGCTAAGACCAATAAAATCTTAAGGGATTTCATTGACCTCATGGCATCCTCCCTCCCCTGCCCTTGAGAGTCCCGGAATTAACCTGACCCAGAAAAGTTTTCCCAAAGAATTTACAGAGCCCCAAACTGATAAAAACTGCCTGAGATCTCTTCCTCCAATTCCAACCTATTCCTGTCAGACAACATGATTTCCTATATCACGAAATGGGAGAGAATGGAGAGGAGCTTATCAAGAGAGATGATAGATGTCATCTGTTAGGTCCTGTTAGGTCTCATCTCATCTTTTAGTATTGCAAATAGGCCATTGGCAAGCTCCTTTGAAACTTTACTAGGTCACAAAGATTCTGAGTTTATATGTAGATGGCAGAAAGAATACATTCTTTACCTCTCCCACCTATCCTCTTATTTACAAAGGTCTGAAACAAAGTCCTAAAATCTAAAGACATATATTTAACAAAATATTATAACACTGCTAAAAGAAAGGAAAGCTGCTATAGAGCCATTTAGAGCCATTTCATCCTTGACAAGCTCCCTGGCAGAAAGTGAAGATGGAAGCAAAGTTTGAGTTTTCTGATCCCTCTGAGTCCAATGCCAATTCTGTTTCACTCTCTGACCTCTGTATGATTAATGACATTAGAAATCAATGAATGCCCAATGCTATCTGACAGAGCACAAGTGTGCTACAGAACCCAGTTTATTTTACCCTATCCAGACATTCTTTAAAGGCAGAAGTCTAATAATTCTTTAGATATTTTAACTTCAGTTTTAGTTCCACAAGTAATTCATATGACTCAATTCTACTTTTAAAAGTTAGAATATTGTGGATATAGCTAAGGTCCCCTTTGACCAATATCCTCATCCTAATCCCTTCCCCATATTCCCAGAGGTAATGAAGTCCCTCCAAACACATACACACACTTTTACATGCACACAATATGCATATTTATAATTCACATAAAACATATAATATGGGTTTGGATTTTTTGCATTAATGGTGTCATACTGTTCTGCAACTTGCTATTTTCAGTGCAAAATATGTTTTGGGACATCTATCATATTGATATACATTTAGTCATCCATTTTAAGTACTGTATGGCATTTCCTCTTATCATTTTGCCATAATTATTTAGCTATTCCCATTCTGTAAGATCTAAAGGTCATTTCCACTTTGGGCCTCTTAAAAGCCATGCAGCACTGAATGTCCTTATCATGGTCCCCTGTGCAAAGGCAAAAGATTACAAGGATAGATACCTAGAGATGTTACTGCTGGGCCACAGGGTGACCTTTTATTTTCAATAGATGCTGCTAAGTTGTAAGTAAAGAACTCTCAGCTGTAAAGGAGCCAAGGGAAGAAATCTCCACAATGGCTCAAGGAAGTAAAAAAGAGGATGAAGAAGGTGGTTACACTAGCTGCTTTGGAAAAGCCTGTGAGAATTAGTTCAGCCATTGTGGAACACAGTGTGGTGATTCCTCAAGGATCTAGAGCCAGAAATACCATTTGATCCAGCAATCCCATTATTGGGTATATACCCAAAGGAATATAAATCATTCCACTATAAAGATACATATATGTGAATGTTTATTACAGCACTATTCACAATAGCAAAGACATAGAATCAACCCAAATGCCCATCAATGATAGACTGGATAAAGAAAATGTGGCACATATACACCATGAAATACTATGCAGCCATAAAAAAGGAATGAGGTCATGTCCTTTGCAGGGACATGGATGAAACCATCATCCGCAGTAAACAGAGGAACAGAAAAACAAACACTGCATATTCTCACTCATAGTGGGAGCTTAACAATGAGAACATATGGACACAGGGAGGGGAACAACACACACTGGAGCCTGTCTTGGGGGCAGGGGGATGGAGAGCATCAGGATTAACAGCTAATGTATTCAGGGCTTAATACCTAGGTGATGGGTTGATAGGTGTGGCAAACTACCATGGCACATGTTTACTTATGAAACAAACCTGCACGTTCTGCACATGTATCCCAGAACTTAAAATAAAATTAAAAAAAAAAAAAGACTAAAGCCATGGATCCTTTTTTTTCCATCCAAAAGCTGCCTTCTACCTTTGTGTGCTGTCTTTTTCCCTGCCAGACTGTCCTTGGTATTCTGTTTAACTTGGAATTTTGCTCTTAACTGCCATAGAATGTGTATGTGCATGCATATGGGTGTGGAAGACAGACATTTATCATTGAATTTTTTTAAAAAGGAAAACTAAACAACAACTAAAACCTTTTTTTTTTTTTTTTTTTTGAGACGGAGTCTCACTCTGTCGCCCAGGCTGGAGTGCAGTGGCACCATCTCGGCTCACTGCAAGCTCCGCCTCCCGGGTTCACACCATTCTCCTGCCTCAGCCTCCCGAGTAGCTGGGAATACAGGCGCCCGCTACCACGCCCGGCTAATTTTTTGTATTTTTAGTAGAAACGGGGTTTCACCGGGTTAGCCAGGATGGTCTCGATCTCCTGACCTCGTGATCCACCCACCTCGGCCGCCCAAAGTGCTGGGATTACAGGCCTGAGCCACTGCGCCCGGCCCTAAAAACTTGCTTAGTGAGAAAGAGGTAGGTAAATGACCACCAGTTCATATACTGTTAAATATATAAAATGTACATAATCCAATTATGGAAGGATATACAGTTTATGAAACGTTAATGGTAGCCTTTGAAGTATAGAATTCTAGGCTGAAAGGAGTAGAAAGA
This sequence comes from Symphalangus syndactylus, assembly GCF_028878055.3. Taxonomy (NCBI): domain Eukaryota; kingdom Metazoa; phylum Chordata; class Mammalia; order Primates; family Hylobatidae; genus Symphalangus; species Symphalangus syndactylus. The sequence continues at coordinate 43,375,345 of NC_072429.2, forward strand.
ATTTTGGTTTTTATCATATACCTTCTATCATGTTTGATTTTTTCCTTTAAGGTCTTGTGCATTTATTTTAATCTTAAAATTAAAGAATAATACTAACTGTCTTCTGAGCATGTCTCTAAAAGGTCCTTAGATAATGAAGTTATTGGTGGGAATGTCAAGCACTGATATGCTGTCATATCTTAGGTTCTTTGGTGCCCCTCAGATTATACTGTTTGCCATCCTTGCTGGCTGGGTGTGCCAAAGCATAGACTATAAATAATACTCTCAGTTTAAAGTCAAAAATTCATAAAACATTGTTTTACTTCTTTGACTCCTCATATCAAAGCTAAAAAATTTCCACCTTTGAGAAAATTCTATTCCAAGCTATAATTGCAAAAGTACTCTACCCTAATTTCAGTAGCAGACATCACTGAAATGAGGCAGGCTGAATTCATCACTGAATTGTGAGGCAGACACCTCACAAGTCTACTCCTCCCTCATTTCAAGTTGGTATCAGAGTTGTGGGAGTGTTGGGAATATGAAAGGATGGGGATAGGGTGGATGGAAAGAACTGAGTTAAGCAAGAAAAGATGATCATTCCTACTTGGGGTCTACTTGGGCCTTCAAGATTTGTAGACTTCTATCTTTTGCCTTCCCATGCTTTACAAAGTTCCAATTATGCCTGCATTTTGAAGGGAGCAAGTATCATGAATAGTGTGCTTACAATTGTTATGTTTAGATAGAAATTTTAAGTCTGAGATTTTAAATGTTCTTGAGGTTAGAAAACCAATGGGATACAAATAGATCACTAATAACATGAAATCTTCTTTATAAATATCCCTTGCTCTTTAGTGCAAATCTATCACCTTTCGTGAAGAATTCGTCACTGTGATGTCATGTTCTTCCTTTGTCCCCCACTTTGTTGCTCTATTTAATAGTCTATGAATTGGCTGGCGTTTATCCTTCTCTTTCTCAGCACTGTTTAATTTTCCACTCTCTGCATGATATTTCAGGGTTCATACTCCTCCGAATGTGCCACAATTATAAACCTGGTCCCCTAATGAAGGTTATCTGGGTAATTTTAAATTTTTGCTATTACAAAAATAATCAAATAAATACTATAAAAATTTATATCTTCAAACATATATTACTGGATATAGGAGTAAGTATAACCATAAGATTATTTTCAAACAGTGAAATGCCAAAGCAAATACTCATTTTAAATGTTAAATGCTAAATATTGCCAAGTTTCCATTGAAAAAGTTTATACCAATGGTTTACAACAGTGCTGATATTCCCCACATACTCACCAATGCTGAGTTTTACCAAATGTCAACATTGTCAGTTTGGTGAAAGTGATTTATTTTATTTATTCTGATGAGGTTGAATATCTTTTCACGATTATTGGTCATATTTTCCTTTCTGTGAGCTTCTGCTTTGTACTTTTGCTCATTTTTTAATTTTTCTATTTTGTGCAGTGACTGGTATAAGCTATCTCTGTCTAACAGTGGCCTTTGTCGTGTGTGCAGCGAATTTTTTTCTAGTTTATCATTCATCTTTTTATTTTGTCTATGGCATTTCTTTCTATTTCTAAAAATAGAAGTTTTAAGCATTGATGTAGATAGTGTACAATATTTTCCTTTAGACCTACTGCAATGAATTCTTTTTAGTTAGATATTTGATTATCTCTTCTTTTTCTGACTTCTGAAGCACATGTGGTTCTTACTGCATGTTCGACAAAACTTGTACTAACTCATATTTAAATTTACGTGTGTGTGTGTGTGTGTGTGTGTGAATCTATTCAAATATATTAAAAGGTCCTTGAAAAGCTGGAGAAATCAAATGATTCTTTATATTCCCTACCCTACCCCCAGTGTCCAATGTCTAGTAAGGGAAAAATTTAGACCGGTGGGAACTTCAAATGAAAGCACTGCTAAGAAGAGTGCTATGAGAATCTAGAGAAATATAGGCCCCAATTGTCAAACTGACCAAAGAAACAGTAAGAGATTCCTGCAAAGGTATGAATGATCCCCAAGACAAACCCGGTCTTCTTTACCTTTTGCCTAGAGCAGAGGCAGTTCTCAGTGTTCCTTGGCCTTGGTCCTGCCCAACTCTCCGAGTTTACCTTGTAGCACTCTTGCCCTTCTCTTTATATCCTGCTACCCTGGCCTTCTACCTATGGCCCAACTATCCACCAGGTTAGTTTCTACCAAGGCCTTTTCCTAGAATATTCTTCTTGGTTTTCACATTCCTAACTGCATCTTGTCATTCAGACTATGGCAGATTGTATTTTTTCAAAGATGACCACACCAATACATATCTTATCCCTTCTGCTCTTCTTCTTATAATATGTTGAAACTCCTCCATCAAGAGATGGTGTCTGTGTTTCTCTGCATTGAATCGAAGTGGGTCTTTGTAATCATCTTAACTGAAAGAGTCTGGCAGAAGTGACACTACGTGACTTCCAAGGCTAGGTGATAAAAAACAATAGAAGTTCCACCTGGCTCAATCTCTCTCTTGGGACACTCACCCCTAGAACCCAGCCACCACATTGTAAGGAGAGCAGGTCACATGAAAAGGCCTGTATAGGAGTGCAGACACACAGCTGACAGCAAGTGACAACCACCAGATATGTGAGGGAGCAGACCATCAAATGGTTCCAAGCCTCAGCCTTCAAGCCACCTCCCAGCTGGGCCCCAGACACTGTGTGGCAGAGACAAGCTGTCTCTACTACACTCTGTCAGAATTCCTGACCCAGAAAATCCATGAGCATAATACATTGTTTTATGCCACTGAGTTCAAGGGTAATTCATAGCGAAGCCACAGTAAGTAGAATGAAACCTCAGCTTAAATGTGTTCAGAGAGGTCCTCAGCACCTGCAGCAGTGTCTGGCACATAGATAGGTGGTAATCAACAAATATTTGCTGAATTAGTATGAATTTGCAAGAATGAATGAAGTGTTTCTAGGCAATGGGAGTCTTCCATTAGACCATATTTTTGCTACTTAATAGAATGCACTTTTACTGAGCACTTACTGTATTCTTCAGGAATATATTGTAGTTTTCCATTCTGTCGCTATATGTGTACTTCAAAGAGTGATTTCATGCAAATAGAAGTAAAAATCAGTAATCTGTACACCAAATCCCCCTTGACATGCAATTTACCTATATCAGAAACCTGCACATGTACCTCTGAACCTAAAATAAATGTTTTAAAAAGAAGTAAAAATAAGCAATAACCAGGAGATATATATGATGAATTTTTTTTTTACTTTTAAGTTCAGGTGCACATGTGCAAGATGTGTAGGTTTGTTACATAGGTAAACATGTGTCGTGGGGGGTTGTTGTACAGGTTATTTCATCACCCAGGTATTAAGCCTAGTGACCATTAGTTATTTTTCCTGATCCTCTCCCTCCTCCCACCTTCTACCCTCCAGTAGGCCCCAGTGTGTGTTATTGCCCTCTGTGTGTTCATGTGTTCTCAATATATGATGAGATTTTTAAAGTAGACTTAGAAATAACAGAGATAGGAAAAAAAATCAGTTGAAGCAAAATAAGGCAAACCCTTAGAACATTTAAAAGAAAAAAAAGAGCTTGCCAAAGAAGTGATAATTTTTAATCACGTATAAAACTAAATTCTACCACGGTGATACAATTTCTAATTTCCTTAAAACAGTATAATCTTTTTTTATTCATAGAATATTTCCTTGTTGGTCAGAGAATGAATTAGATAATATGGGAAAAAAACAGTTCTTTAAAATATGGTTATTTATGTTTGGATAGAATGTTTGGCCCAAAACCTTCACCTTTCCTCTATTTACTTACCACTCTTTGCCCAAAAAGGGCTGGAATCAGAACCGTAACAGTGAAGAATGAGAGAACCCACAGTTTGTAACTGGAACTCAGGCTTTTTTTTTTTTTTTTTTTTTTTTGATTCAGAGTCTCCCTCTGTCGCCCAGACTGGAGTGCAGTGGTGCGTTCTTGGCTCACTGCAACCTCTGCCTCCTGGGTTCAAGCAATTCTCCTCCCTCAGCCTCCTGAGTAGCTGGGACTATAGGCACGTGCCACCGCAGCCTGGCTAATTTTTGTATTTTTAGTAGAGACGGGGTTTCACCATATTGGCCAGGCTGGTCTCAAACTCCCAACCTCAGGTGATCCGCTCGCCTCAGCCTCCCAAAGTGCTGGGATTACAGGTGTGAGCCACCGTGCCCGGCCACTCTGGATTTTTTAAGAGTCTGAACTGAAAGCTCTTAGAAACTGTTCACGCAGCAAATCTGGTCAGCCAGCTACCTGGGAAGTTTCTTCCTGAGACAGTGAGTTTTCGCACATCTAAATTTGTCTTGTTTCCTTCCTTGGACAAGCACCATTTCCACTTTTGTTTTCAAAATCAACACCATCCTTGCTATTTTATAAAATATTGGCACCAATTTAACAGTTCTATTGGCCTTAGAGAAAGTATTGGAATCTCAAAAGGAGCCCAGAACTAGAATATTATAAAGGGTTCCTTGGGTAAATGTGTGTTTTTTATGACCTCCTTGAGAAAATAAAAACCTAGCACCCAAGAATGTGCAACTTATCTATACCTGTTATAACTTACAGTCTACACTGATGATTTCTAGTTACCAAAAAATGTTCAAAGTTATTTGGCTAGAAAAGGCACAGGAGATGAGGGAAGGCCTGTTTGAAGCTAACTATTTCTCTGGAATAATAATACAGCGCATAACAAATAATGCGTTCCAGAGGCTGCCAGTATTAAAATGAGAGATGCTAAATCCTCTTCTCTTCTCTGCTTAAATATTATCCATGGCCCTTCATTGTACCCACTAAAATATCTGAGTTGAGATTATTTGCGACCACCCACACGTGGTACCTATACTATCACTCTTATTATGAATCTCAATTTAGCTAAAATTTTTCATGCCCCTCTCCTCAAATATCAACTGAAAAAGGTAAATATATCAAAGACTATAAAGTAGAATTGTTTACCCCCTCAATCAATAGTCATCACCCATTGAGTCAAAAAACAGCTGGGGCATTCACTTGAAAACAGAACTAGGACCAATCATGAGGCCATGTCTTCCTAAGACTGAAATTGTGAGTTTAAATCTGCAGGTGGGTTAATTTTACTTACTTATGTAGGATGCCAGAGAATATTGCTTTAGTCTTTCTCCCTGTCTTTGGTGGAAAGGCAATTAAAGAAGAAGACTATGAAAACTAGTGAAAAAAAAATAGCAAATTCCCACTGCACAGAGATTGGAAACCTGTGTTCCAACTTGCACTCACTATGTTAGGTTAGGCCAGGTCCTCATCCTCTCTTGTTAGTTGGACGGCAAACAGATGGTGCCTGGATGCGGGTTACCAAACCAGCTGTTGGCTTCCTAACCCTGGAATTTGCCTTCCTACAAGAAGAAAAACTAAGTGGGAGCTAATTAAATGCTTTCTACTAAGAAAGTCTATTCCCAGACTATTTTCTGCCTGCAAACTTAATGTCCTTAATCTATGCCAATGCTTGTAGCCTGACTACTCTGGCTATTTTCTAACTTTCCTTTCTAGTTTTTACAACTGCTGTATTTTTGCAGTCATAATTATTAGGAAAAAGTTTGCTTAAAGAACAATCAGAAAAATAACCTAAATCTAATGAGTCAAATAACCACAATCATTATCATCATCATCACCATCATCATCAATCATCACCATCATTATCATTATCCTTAAAAGGGAGTGGCAAAGGTCAACCTGGTTTTAAAAAGGATGAATTCTAACAAGGTTAAAATTATTGAGTTCCCTCCGTGTTAAGATCAAACTGAAAAATCCACGTTCTCTTCATTTCTTTTACCAAACTCCATATCCTAGCTCAAGAAAATAAGCTTTCAGGAGCTTTTTTGGAACAACTTAAATGGCAACTTGGAAATCCAATGGTTCTGACACAATAGTGATCTTGATGAGTTAACTTCCAGTGAATGTACCATATGGATGAAATTCTTCCTGAAGTGCATGTGGGTGTGTTTAAGGATAGAGCATGTGGGGCAAAACACATTTCCAGCTTTTCAAAAACCCATACATTTGCAAAATCATTTGATGCATTTTTATTTTTTACTGATTCCAAATCTGGCCTCTTTCAAAAATAAAGAGTTACTGGTCTTTTCTAGGGACCTTCCCCCTTTGTTTCTATATGACCATGCTCCTTCCTAGTCTCAGAGAGAGAAAAGTCCGACTCCTGAAATCTAGGGCTTATGCAGACACTCCAGCCTACAAGCAAAGCAGCAGGCTAGGAGGAGGGGACACTTTAAAATTCAGTTACGGAGGAGTGGCAAATGTTGAGCTACCTTGTACAACCCTAGCAAGCCCACTATGGTTCTAGTATATTTTGTAGCCCGTAATTCTATGATTTATGTGGAACTTAGGGTCAAATCTTTCTTCCTGAACCACTATCAAGTCAGGTTGCCTCAATCCCAAAATGTAACCCACCACTGAATTTTGAATTTAAATTAAAAAATACATATATATACATATAGTTATTCTCACTAGCTTTCTTGTTGGTTTTGATTCACTGTTTAGCATATTAACATTATTTTGGATCCTAATTCAATCATACATTCAGGGAGTTATACTGTGGGATTTGGGGCTAATGTCTGTGTATTTGAGGTTTAATCTGTTACCAGTGGCATTCTAGATTAGGCTCAGAATATTTCTCAACTAGTGCTACAGCTTCTGCTACCATTCAGTCTGAGTTGGCATTTGGGATTAAATCTATTCACCATGTCTGCTTTAGACATTCTCTTTTCTGTTCATTAGAATTATCCACAAGCGGGCAGTCAAAATCACCTTCTTTGGTGCCTAAATTTCTCTTGAGTTAGATCTGTTTTACAATTTCTGCCCATAACAAACCTGCCCCAGTCATTTGAAAGCTATCTTCCCAAAACCTGAGACACATATGTAAGTACCCAGAATCCCCTAGCTTTAATGGAGTGTCACTTTCTGCAAGATTCTCATCCTTTCCTCATCGCCAATCAGTGGTCTGTTGTTCATAGGAGAAACAATAGTAATCTCTTGTGATTTCTTCCATATTCTGACCAAAAAAACCACAGTAAATCAAGAATTTATCAAGCTACTTAGAGAAAAGAAGAGGCAATAGAATATTAACTATGGTGACCATCAACAGCAGGCTAGGTCAAAAATGTGGAAAATGCTTTCCTAATAACAGATTATTGTCAAAGGCAAGAGAAGATTGTTTCTTCCACTTTATATTCCAGCCAAGAGTCTCATCCAACCATGTGTTAACAATACCTGTGAGACAGTTCTTCCTTTCTCATGTTCCAATGCCAAGTTAATTTTGTTCATTATCTAAGTATTTGTATGCATTCTCTGAATTTAGTGAGGGCAAGGATTTTGACTTCTTATTCACCTCCACACCCCAAGTGCTCAGCATGTCTAACAAATATTAGACACTCAATAAGTATTTGATAAATGAATTAAGATGAGATTGAAACAATTATTTCCTCCTGAGAAGTATTAAGTTCTTCCTCTACCAGAGTTTTTATATGAAAGCAATTTGAAAAAGAATGAACAAGTTGCTAAATTTATCAAACTTCATTTTCTGAATTTGGTGAATCACAAGGACTTACTCTGAAAGCAAAACTGGGAGTTACCGATTTCCAACCTCTCTTCTCTCTCTATTCTTAATCTTAAAACACAGCATGCTCGCACGTGCGTGCTCACACACACGCACACACACACACGCACACACACACGAGCAATGGAGGCAGTTTAGAGAACATCTTAGAGTATTTTGTTAAGTAACAAGAGTGGATTTGCCTGCAGAGCTGTCCATATGACCACTTCAATACCTCTCATAACTAAGATCGCTTTTTGCAGATGGGTGAAGCCTGCCAGTCCTCAAAGAGAAGAAAAGTGGCTCCCATTAACACAAAATCATCAAATGAATCTTGCTGGCAGGACACTAGCCCAGCTATCTATCCATTGACAATCTCATAACCTTCAATCTTACATCCAAAACAAATAAAACAATGCCTGATTCCAAAAGAAAGAAGAGGAGAAAATGAAATATCTCCATCCCATTTACCCTTCAAACAAAAGATAAAATGGAAGCTAGAATGTAACACAAAAAGCATGGGTTTAGTAAGATCATGATAGCTAAGTCACTTTGGGTACAAAGTGTATATTTTTGAGTGTACCTGGTACTTTCAAATGGGGACATTATAATAACTGAAAATTATAGGGCAGTGATGGAGCCTCATGGTTAAGAGCACAGCCTTTGAAGTTATGCAGACCTGAGTTTGAGTTCCTGTTTTGTCAATTTCTTTCTGTGTACCTTGAACAAATGACTTAATCTCTCCCTGCTTCAATTTCCTTAACTGCAAAGGGGGATACTAATAATTTACAGGGTGTTATAAAACTTAAATGAGATAACCCATGTAAAGCACTCACACAGCATCTGGCACAGAAAAGCACTTAATAAATGTTTACTATGATAGCCGTGGTTCTTACATTAATCTGAGAGGAATTAATTTGACAGGAAGGTTGATGGATTGAATAGAAATAGCACAAAAGTGTCTCATCACCAAGAACATAGCCTTTCTGAGAAATTAGCCAACCGGCAAGCCGAGTAGCTAATTGCAATTCATTTGGAATGAAATGGAGACAAATATGCCATTGTAAGAACCAGGATAGAGAAATGCTAATGAGGGTTGAGACAGTGGTCTGAGGAAGAAAGAGGCAAATAAGCCTAGTGTGCTGTGTAGAGAGCCTTGGCCAGTGGTCCCAGGCAAGAACATCCTTGGAAAATCTTCATGGCTGTATCTGAAAGCTGAATCAAAGCTCTGCAAAGCTAAAGAAGGGTCATGTGTCTGCCCTTTGGTAGCCAACAAAATGATGCTTGGAGGAACAGACATTCCACTTGGGAACTGACTAGGACCTTTTCCAAGATGGTCTATGAGAAAGGGTCACACAGAGCACCATACTAGGGGGTCTTCACTGTGCCTGGGATTGGCTCTCCAAAGTAGAGGTCCTTCCAGTGGAAGCTCATACCACACACAGGTCTATGTTTCATTAATTTCTTTTGCTTGAGATGCTACAGAGACCAAGATAGACAGGCCCTGGCTTCATGGAACTCATAGCTCAGTGAGGGGATGAGAACACAAGGTGGTGGGTTACCATGACAGAGGTCTGGGCGGGGTATTTATGGAGCACACGAAAAAGACATGGAACCAGTCTTGGGGCCAAAGAGGCTTCTTAGAGAAAATATCTGCGATGGGACATGAAAAATGAATAAGATTAGAAAGGCAGAGGGGGCCAGAGTAGAAAAGAAGTTCCAGGCAGAGGAAAGAGCATGGGCAAAGGGCCAGTAGAAGACTGAGAGTGCAGCATATTTGAGGGATTAAAAGATGGTCTGTGCAGCTGCAGCAGGGAACATGGAGCATGTTCGTTTACTTTCTCTGTGCCAGGCCCTGTGACAAGTGGGCCCAAGGTCTGACATCTCATAAGTGTGCTAGGATTTCTACCCAGACAGCCTGGCTTGAGAGCTAACACCCTTAACCACTGTACCTCCCCAAAGGCATATCCCACTGCACCTCCAGCCACCATGGCAGCTCACCTTTTAAGACACAGGGGGTAGGAAAGGGCTTTTGTATAGAGCTTTACATTTATGGTTTCCCTAAAGTTAGTGTGAAATAACCTGTCCATATACAAAACAAAGCAATAAAAAAACTTTTCCAAATATGTTTCTGAGCGATAGAAGCTATAGCCACAGGTTTGTACTCCTATACAATTTTTTTACACAGGTCTTACCTCTACAGATTCCCAGTTCTTGCAAAGTCTTGAGACTATTTTGAAATCCCTTGGGTAGAAAATCTGCCTCGTGTGAGAGGACTATTCCATTTTTGACTTAGACCAAGTTTCTGAGTATGCCTGAAGCTGGAATTCTGTCCAAACAACAGTGAACGGAACTTTTTTTAACCTAAACTCTGAGCTTCTATGTGGTGACTTGGGAAAGAAGAAAAGTCGCTGGGTATACATAACTTTTCTTTTTTTTTTTTTTTTTTTTTTTTTTTGAGACGGAGTCTTGCTCTGTCACCCAGGCTGGAGTGCAGTGGCGCGATCTCGGCTCATTGCAAGCTCCGCCTCCCGGGTTCACGCCATTCTCCTGCCTCAGCCTCTCCGAGTAGCTGGGACTACAGGCGCCCGCCACCACGCCCGGCTAATTGGGTATACATAACTTTTCTACACCCAAATAGCTAACTAGAATATTGGCCACTAAACCCTACAGCACCTAGCACAGTACCTTGCACATAGTAGGTAATCAAAGAAACGCTAGAAATAAAGGCATACATAAAACCTAAATAAATAAATGAAAGAAGTTCCTACTTGTTTGTTTCTTGGCTTTCTCCTCAAGGTAAGGTATGATAATGTAAGGAGAGACATCTCTGACTACAGTGAGAAGTCATGAGAACTGATAGAATGTCTATGACCTTGAAGAGATACTTACATGTCCGTGTTCACTGAAGCAATATTCACAAAAACTAAAAGATGGAAGCAATGCAAGTGCCTGTTGATAGATAATGGATGAACACAAAAATGATAATAAAAATTTTTGAAACTATAAATAACATGGTATATACATACAGTGGAATATTATTCAGCCTTAAAAAGGAAAAAAATTCTGACACATACTATAATATGGATGAACCCTGAAGATATTATGCTAAGTGAAATAAGCCAGTTATAGAAGAACAAATACTACATAATTCTATTCATATGAGGTACCTAGAGTCGTCAGATTTATAGAAACAGAAAGCAAAATGGTATTTACAAGGAATTAGAAGAAATTAATGGGGATTTACTGTTTAATGAGGTCACAGTTTGCATTTTGCAGATGAAAAGAACTCTGGAGATGAATGATAGTGGTGGTTGAAGAAAAACATGAATATAATTGATACTATTGAACTGCACACTTAAAATAGGTAAGATAGTAAATGTTATGTTATACATATTTTATAATTATTTTAAATTTTTTAAATAAATTTCAAATTCAAAATGTATTTAACATTTTTAAAATAGTTTATATTTTAATCTTATATTTATAACATAAATATAAATTTAAAATTTGTAAATAAGTGTTTTAATTTATTTAGAAGAAATCAAACTATTCATGTTTGCAGATGACATTCTATATCTAGAAAACCCCATAGTCTCAGCCCAAAAGCTCCTTCAGCCAATAAACAACTTCAGAAAAGTTTCAGGATACAAAATCAATGTACAAAAATCAGTAGCATTCCTATACGCCAACAACAGCCAAGCAAAGAGCCAAATCAGGAATGCGATCCCTTTCACAATTGCCACAAAAAGAATAAAATACCTAGAAATAGAGGTAACCAGGGTGAAAGATCTCTACAATGAGAATTACAAAACACTGCTCAAAGAAATCAGAGATGACACAAACAAATGGAAAAACTCCATGCTCCTGAATAGAAAGAATCAATATCATTAAAATGGCCATACTGCCCTAAGTAACTTACAGATTCAGAGCTACTCCTATCAAACTACTGATGACATTCTTCACAGAACTAGCAAAAACTTTTTAAAAATTCATATGGAACCAAAAAGAGCCTGGGTGGCCAAAGCAATCCTAAGCAAAAAGAACAAAGCTGGAGGCATCACACTACCTGACTTCAAACTACACTACAGGGCTACAGTAACCAAAACAGCATGCTACTGGTACAAAAACAGACACATAGACCACTGGAACAGAATAGAGAGACCAGAAATAAGACCGCACATGTACAACCATCGGATCTTCGACAAACCTGACAAAAACAAACAATGGGGAAAGGACTCCCTATTCGATAAATGGTGCAGGGATAACCGGCTAGCCACATGCAGAAGAATAAAACTGGACCCCTTTCTTATACCATATACAAAAATAAACTCCAGATGGATTAAAGACTTAAATGTAAAACTCAAAACTATAAAAACCCTGGAAGACAATCTAGGCAATACCATTCTGGACATAGGAACCAGCAAAGATTTCATGATGAAGATGCCAAAAGCAATCATAACAAAAGCAAAAATTGATGAATGAGATCAAATTAAACTAAAGAGCTCTGCACAGCAAAAGAAGGCATCAACAGAGTAAACAGACAACATACAGATGGGAAAAAAATATTTTCAAACTATGCATCTAACAAAGGTCTGATTCCAGCATCTATAAGAAACTCAAACAAATTTACAAGATAAAAAATCCCATTTAAAAGTGGGCAAAGGACATGAACAGACACTTTTCAAAAGAAGGTATACATGCGGACAACAAGCACATGAAAAAAAGCTCAATCACTTATCATTAGAGGAATCCAAATCAAAACCACAATGAGATACCATCTCCTACCAGTCAGAATGGCTATTACTAAAAAGTCAAAAAATAACAGATGCTGGCAAGGTTGTGAAGAAAAGGGAACATTTATACACTCTTGGTGGGAGTGTAAATTAGTCCAGCCATTGTGGAAAGCAGTGTGACAATTCCTCAAGGAGCTATAAACGGAACTACCATTCAACCCAGCAATCCCATCACTGGGTACAGAGGAACATAAATCATTCTACCATAAAGATACATGCATGTGAATGTTCATTGCAGCACTATTCACAATAGTAAAGATATGGAATCAACCTAAATGCCCAACAATGATAGACTGGCTAAAGAAAATGTGGTACCTATCCATCATGGAATACTATGCAGCCATAAAAAAAGAATGAAATCATGTCTTTTGCAGGACCATGGATGAGCTAGAAGCCATTATCCTTAGTACACTAAAACAGGACCAGAAAACCAAGTACTGCATGTTCTCACTTATAAGTGGGAGCTAAATAAGGAAAACACATGGACACAATGAAGGGAACAACAGATACTGGGGCCTGCTTGAGGGTGGAGGGTGGGAGGAGGGAGAGGATCAGAAAAAGTAACTATCGGGTACTAGGCTTAGTAACTGGGTAATGAAATTATCTATACAATAAACCCCCATGACACATTTACCTCTATAACAAACCCACACATGTACCCCGAACCTAATTAAAAGTTAAAAAAAATTTTTTTAATAAAATAAATGTCAATGAAGGCAAAACAAAGACATTTTCTGCCAAAAAAAAATGTTAATTATTAAATGTGATTATAATGCTAGTATGTGATTATTATTATATACTTTATATAATCTATAACTATAATAATTATCATAGCTAACATCTATTTTATATACTCTATTGCAATGATAATGTAACCATAATAATAATTGCTATTATAGCTGACATCTACTAAGCACTTACCATGCACTATACTCTGTTCTAATTATTTTATGCTATGTTTGCTTATAACAATACTATGAGGCAGCTATTGTTATTTTCCCCTACTTATCAATAAGGAAAGTGAAGTACACCAAAGTTAAATAACTCTATAAAGGCACACAGCTAATAAATGAAGTTTTGATTATTCTTAAGAAATAGCTGAAGAGTGGTGGCTATGTTGATGACTTATGGCTAGTTGAGGATATGTAATGGAACTGACTATTAGTCTGGATTAATCAGAGCAGAGGTCCCAGTAATTTACAATCTCATACCAAACTTTCCATAAAGATAGCTACAGCTGACCAATAATAATAGTAACATAAATGAGGCTCCCAGACACCAGGTACTAGATGAGAACTTTGGATGCATTACCTTCTCCAACACTCCCAAAAACATAGGAAATAGGTGCTGCTCTTATTCCCATTTGCAGCAATGGTTAAAAAACTTGCCCACGACCATATAACTAGTAAGTGATAGAGCCAGGAAGTAAGCACAGGCAGTCTGACACTACACTCTGTGCATTACACACAACACCAGTGTCTCTTAAGTTGTAATCTGAGAACAAACTTCTTGGTGGTATTCATAATAATTATAATAAGAGTTAACATGTATTGAGCACTCCCAATATACTGGCCTAACTGCTTCTAGTATATTATGAAAACCCCAAAAGAACCTTGTGACGGAGTTACTAGCGCCACTTTAATGAGCAGGGGCCTGCTCAAGGTCTCCCCACTAGCAAGGGGAGGAATCAGGATTCAAATTCAGGTAGTCTGATTCCAAAGTCGTATTCTTAAAGACTCCACCCTTGCTACTCAGAGGGGTGACCTCCAGCAGCATTTCCCAGGAGGAGATAGTTAGAAATATAGACTTTTGGACCCTACTCCAGACAGGATGAATGATAATTTGCATTTATGATAATTATGCACAAAAGTGTGCATAATGAAGTTTGACAGATGCTACATTTCATTCCTGTCCTCCAAGGTGAGGCCACAAGGCTACAGCAGTAAACAGCATAGACAAGGTCCTGCCTTCATCAGCCTCCACACTGGTAGAGGGAAGGGAAACAGGCCACAAATAAGAAATGATTACAACTAAGTTCTAAGCCCCAGGTGCTTCTAAAAATGCCATTTCCTGGTCTCTACCCTTAACTGAATCTATCTGGCTCTCTAGGGGAAAATCTGCATTTAACAAAGTGAGTCATTTGCCCTCTAAAGTGCAAGAACCATGGCTCTCCCTGCTAGGCCTCAGGGAAGAATCAGGCAAGAATGCCAGCATCTTTCCTACTTTTCATATTGCCTCAGTCCCCAGAGCCAGAGAAATGGACTGCAAGAAATCCTTCCAGTAGGCTGGCCAACTGACAATCTATGCATTGATTTAGAACATTGAACCTCAGAGATCCATGTGATGCTACTCAATATAGTGTGCAAGGCTGCAGGCACTCACAACTGACCGTGAGGGTATTGACTGGTCCCTATGGAAATGGTTTCTTGTGTCCGAGTCTGTGTCTCCCTGTCCACTGCACAGTAAAGGTCATTGCACCAGCACCCTTGGGACAGGTCTAACACAACAACAGCAGCCAGGACCTATGCACACACTAACCAATGCCATGAGCACATCCCAGCGAGGAATCAACCTCATCTAAGAAGCTGGCCTGATGCCTGGTTCCTAAGGAGTCTCATACACAAACCATTTATTAGCAACTCTGATGCTCTCCCATTACTGACAGCTGCTAGCCAGGCTCAAATGAAAGATCTAGGGAAAGAAATATAGGCAAATTTTTCCCAAGACTTTGAGTTTGAAGAGACAAACTCAGAAGAACCAAGAGAAAAGGAATAATAGAGAATGTGCCTTTTATAAATAGTAATAAGAATCATAACTAACATGTAGTCAGTGCTTACTACATGAAGTAAATATTTTAATTTTTCCCATTTAACACAGAGATGTAAGGCTGTCACTTTACAGGACAAGGGAGAGAAGAAAGGAAGGAAGGAAGGGAATGGCAAGGAAGGGAGGGAGAGAGAGAGATGGGGAAAGGAAGAGAAGAAGGAAAGAAAAGGGCAGAGCTCCCAAGCTCAGCTTTCTTCTGGGATAAATGATAGAATGACTGTGGAAGTCCTAAAACAAAAGATGAATAGAAACTGTCCTTTTACCTTAATTTGAAACGGAAATACTCAAGAGATTGACTTGTTTCATGTTCTATGAACCCAGACAAAAATAAATTGGCTGAATTTCAACCATCCCCAAATTGTTACAAACACACACACACACAGTGTGTGTGTGTGTATGTATGTTTTCCCAGTTATGACTTCTTGGGGTTGAATGGAAAATTTGGCAATCTGATTAACTGTAGCTTACAATAAAATAGCACGAATGGGTGTTTTATAAGCCCTCTGTGTCTCATTCTCCTTGGAAGATCGTCAAGAGTTTAATAAAACTAATACTTTGGGTTTTAGATCTCTCATAACCAGAAATCAGAGCCTCTCCAACCCTAACAACTGAAAGTAACTCATGCTCTTTGAGCCAGTGGAATATGCCAGGCACTAGGCTATGTGCTATTTGTGCATTGTCCCGCTGAATTTTCTCAACAACCCTGCAATGAAGGTATGATTAATTTTCTCATCTTACAGATGTAACTGAGGCTCAAAGAGGTGATGTGACTTGCCTAAATGGTAAGTAGAGAAGCCACACAGTTGGACTCAAGTCTTTTCTCTTAAGCACTATGTTAAACACTAAGCTATAGTAATGTTGACACAAAAAATCTGTTCTTTAAATCAGCCAAACTGGTTACTTGGTATCCTTGGAAAAGTAGTTTGGCTAATAATTGTTTTTAGTGGTTTTGGAGACAGTGGCTGAGAAAGACATCATCTCCCCCTTCTCAGGATGTTTGACCTCCATCCAGGATGCTGGGGGGTTGCCTGAGATTCCAGTATGTTATTAGGGATTCATTGTGCCCATTCAGTCATTCAATCTTCTCCTCCAGCCTCCATGGGAAGTGTACATTGGCCACATGCATCCATCGGACATGGCAAATTGCACCGTTCACTCATTTGATAGATTTTAACCAGCTTCCATGTGCCAAACACCATCCTGGGCACTTCACATACTATTATTCTTCAATACATACAGAGCCCTGTGAGGCAGGTACCATTATTATCCCCATTTTATAGATGAGGAAACAGAGATTCAGAGTGGCTAAGTACAGCTAGGAGTCTCACCAGATCAGCCTGTTGACTCTGGTGCCGACTCTCTCAAGCAATATGCAATAGGGAGCAGGGAAAGATAGACATAGTACCCATCCTGGAGAAGCCATCACACCAACAGTGGAGATAGACATCAAGCCAATAATTACCAATTAATTAATTCATTACCATTATGTAAGTCCTACATAGCTGAAGTCAAGGAGGAACTGACCTGGGGGAACAAGAAATCTTCCCTGAGAAAGTGAAAGTTTAGTTGAGAACTGAAATGAGTAGGAGTTCATCAGGAGAAAACAAATGAGAAAAGCATTGAAGATAGGGGAAAATAGCATGTAAGGCCCTTGCATATTAAGACTGGTGCATTGGAGAGGAAGAGAGACAGAAGATGCAAGAATCATCTACTGTTCCCATCCCTTCTCTATGGAGGAAGGAACTGGCCTCAGGTTCAATGCACCCACTATCAAATTTTTCACTGTGTGCCCAGTGTTGCCTAATAGGCATTCAACATACCACTGATAAATGAATGAAACACATGGACAAATACATGAAAGCTGTTTGGTCCAAAGTCAAACAATGTATTGGCAAGGAAGAAAAATCCACAAAATCAATGTTTGGTGTCCCACAGATATGTGTTTAATAGCTGAATTTTAAAATATTTCCCTATGGCTTTTTAAATTATATGAGTTAATGGAGAAAGTCTTTTCAACAAATGATGCTAGAAAAACTCTAAAACTCTTACAAGAAAACATAGGTGCATATCTTTGTAACATTGGCTTAGGCAATGGTTTCTTACATATGGCACCAAAAGCACAAGCAATTTAAAAATAAAGAAACAATTGAACGTCATCAAAGTCAAAAATAGTTATGCCTCAAGGGGCACTAACAAGAAATTGATTTTTTAAAACCCTCAAAATGGAAAAATACTTGCAAATCATGTATATCTGACAAAGAACTTGTATCTAGAATATATAAAGAACTTTTATAACTCAACAATTAAAAATAGCACAATTCAAAACTTGGCAAAGAATTTTAGTAGACATTTCTCCACAGAAGATACATAAATGGCCAATAAGTGCATGAAAAGACGTTCAACATCCTTGGTCATTGGGAACATGAAAATCAAAACCACAATGAGGTTTCACTTCACACCCATTAGGGGAGCTATAATAAAAAGCCAAATAATAGCAAATGTTGGACGAGGATGTGGAGATTAGAGCCCTCATATATTGCTGGTGGGAATAGTATATGGTGCAGCCACTTTGGAGAACAGTTTGGCAGTTGCTCAGAATAGTAATCATAGAGTTACCATATGACCCAGCAATTCCACTGCTAGGTATTGACCTAAGAGAAACACATCTGCCCACACAAAAACTTATGCATGAATGTTCCTAGCAGCATTATTCATAAGATCTAAAAAGTAGAAACCACCTAAATGTCATCAACTGATGAACGGATAAACAAAATGTGCAATATTTATATAAAGGAATCTTATCAATAAAGGAAATGAGGTACTGACACATCCTACAATGTCAGTGAAACTTGAAAATATCATCCTAAGTGAAAAAGGCCAGTCACAAAAGATCACATTTTGTATGATTCCGTTTATGTGAACTGTACTAAATAGGCAAACCCATAGAGATAGAAAGTAGATTAGTGGTTGCCTGAGGTTGGAGCACGAAGCGGGTAACAGGAATACAGAGTGGCTGCTAATGGGTATAGGGTTTCTTCTGGGGATGATGACAATGTTCTAAAATTGACAGTAGTGATGGTCGCACCACCCTATAAATATAATGAAAACCTTCCATTGAATTGTATATGTTAAATGGGTAATCTCATGGTATGTGACATATCTCAATAAAAGTATTAAAAATTATATGAACTAGAACTAGTGTCACAATCTTCTAATTTTCTGGAACTGCATTATTTTGCTTTGTTTCAGTTTTCGCTCTCTTCAGAAAAGGCTCTGACATTGATTGCCTTTTCCCCCACACCCTATAAAAAGTATTACTTGCAAGACATGTATAGTATGAACAAAGATTAAGCCAGGTCTTCTCAGCTTTCTACATCTGCCTGCCCAGTCATAATCATCTTTCTCATGAGCCCCAAGGCTGTGTAGTGTCCTGAATTATTTAAGGAAGATTAAAATACTTCCATTCTATTGTACTTCTAAGCCTTGCACAAGCCACTTCTCCAAAAATGTATATAAACAGAAAGCTTGAAATATATTTTCTTCTCAGTCTAAACTAAGTAGAACAACAAAAACAGTAACAACAGAACCAACCATTTCTCAAGAATACTAGTTATATATTTTTTTCCTACAGTGGCAGCAGCATCATTTAGGCAGACTTTGACTGCAGTGTGAGGACTTTAGGTTGCACGAAAGTCATTTTCTTAGGAGCATTACTAAACAATAGGCTATTGCACAAACAAGTAAGTTTTCCATCTGTGGACATCTTTTTTTCTTTTTAGTTTCTTTAAAGATTTTTATCCATTAATTTCAAACTATAGTAGCCTTAGTCTTCCCAAAAAGTAACAGGGCTAATGAGATTTCTTACAATCCCCCTCCATTCCTGTTATCTATAATATTTAATGGTTTCCCTTCAACTCTATCAGCCCTTGCAATTCCTCCTCTGTTTTACTGTTGTTCATTTGCAGCTTAATAACCACCTCATTCTATGCATCATCTCTCTGAAAATTTCGGGGAATAGCTGTGTAAGAGAAATGCACTCTTTGAATTTAGAACAGTACATTGTGTGTATACTTTTATATTATGTTCCATTTGTGCTGCTCCAATGGCATTGGCCGAACTCAGTGGCAAACTGAAATGACTGCAATGTTTTCCATTTGGAAAGAACAGCTTATTTAGCAGGTACATAATAGTATTTATTTTCTTTACTATTAGACATAGCTCGGAGTCTTTACCCCCCAAACCAGTTCTGGACATCAGTTTACCAAGTTGGAGCTATTTGTCACAGCCAAGAAAATTATAACCTCAAAATTATTAAGTATCTTCTTAACCCTGAAGAACTGATGAACTTATCAGAAAAGCCCTGTCCTTACCAAAATTTTATAGGACTACTACTTTTAGCACCAATTACAGCTGGAAGTAATAGTAACAGCTAAAATTTTTTAAACTTTTACAATGGACCCACCACTGTTTAAAGCTAGATGTAGATATAGATATAGATAATTAATTTACTTAATCTCCACAATGGCCCTGTGAGACAAGTATTCTTATTATTTCTATTTTACAGATAAGGAAATTGAGGTACAGAGAGATTAAAAGAAAATTGCTCAAGATTATGCAACTTATAAATGGCAGAATTGGGGGGTTTAAACCCGGGAATTTAGTTCCCAAGTCACTATGCTATGTTGTCTGGTAGGAGGAGCTTAATAAACCTACTTGAGTGAACAAGTAGAGGTTATAGAGCAACAAAAGAAATTCGTGACAGCAAAATTCCATCTACTCATCTCCACCCATTCTTTCCAGCCACATCCCTCCAGGAAGCCTCCTGGGATTACTAGAATAGAGAGGACATTGTTCTGTCCCTCCTCCCTGCTCTTTTTCACCTCCTCCTAGATGTGGAGAGACCTTTATAGTAAATGTGTTTACAGAAATATGTACTTGCAAAGCAAGCCGGTTCCCAAGAAATCAAACATCCATGAGCAAATGCGCCAGGTCAGTCTGGTCTTTGACTCATTATGACCATAAGAATAACACAAGAGGATTCTGGTAAAGCAGATGTCGGTACCAGAAATGCAGGAAGGCTGAGTACGATGGCTTACACCTGTAATCCCAGCACTTTGGGAGGTCAAGGTGATGGATCACCTGAGGTCAGGAGTTCGAGACCAGCCTGACCAACGTGGCCAAACCCAATCTCTACTAAAAATACAAAAATTAGCCAAGTGTCAAGGTGCTAATCCCAGCTACTTAGGATGCTGAGGCAGGAGAATCGCTTGAACCTGGGAGGCAGAGGATGCAGTGAGCTGATATTGTGCCATTGCACATGAATGGAGCGAAACTGTCTCAAAAGAAAAAAAATGCTTCAGGAATAGCTATTTGGAACCCAGAGTTCTGATACTAGGTCTCAGTCTTATCTGTTCTTAGCTCTTGCTTGAGAATAAGATTGCATGATTAAAATTAGTCTTTTTTTTTTTTATACTTTAGGTTTTAGGGTACATGTGCACAATGTGCAGGTTTGTTACATATGTATCCATGTGCCATGTTGATTTCCTGCACCCATTAACTCGTCATTTAGCATTAGGTATATCTCCTAATGCTGTCCCTCCCCCCTCCCCCAACCCCACAACAGTCCCCGGAGTGTGATGTTCCCCTTCCTGTGTCCATGAGTTCTCATTGTTCAATTCCCACCTATGAGTGAGAACATGCGGTGTTTGGTTTTTTGTCCTTGCGATAGTTTACTGAGAATGATGTTTTCCAGTTTCATCCATGTCCCTACAAAGGACATGAACTCATCATTTTTTATGGCTGCGTAGTATTCCATGGTGTATATGTGCCATATTTTCTTAATCCAGTCTATTGTTGTTGGACATTTGGGTTGGTTCCAACTCTTTGCTATTGTGAATAGTGCCGCAATAAACATACGTGTGCATGTGTCTTTATAGCAGCATGATTTATAGTCCTTTGGGTATATACCCAGTAATGGGATGGCTGGGTCAAATGGTATTTCTAGTTCTAGATCCCTGAGGAATCACCACACTGACTTCCACAGTGGTAGAACTAGTTTACAGTCCCACCAACAGTGTAAAAGTGTTCCTATTTCTCCACATCCTCTCCAGCACCTGTTGTTTCCTGACTTTTTAATGATGGCCATTCTAACTGGTGTGAGATGGTATCTCACTGTGGTTTTGATTTGCATTTCTCTGATGGCCAGTGATGATGAGCATTTTTTCATGTGTTTTTTGGCTGCATAAATGTCTTCTTTTGAGAAGTGTCTGTTCATGTCCTTTGCCCACTTTTTGATGGGGTTGTTTGCTTTTTTCTTGTAAATTTGTTTGAGTTCACTGTAGATTCTGGATATTAGCCCTTTGTCAGATGAGTAGGTTGCAAAAATTTTCTCCCATTCTGTAGGTTGCCTGTTCACTCTGATGGTAGTTTCTTTTGCTGTGCAGAAGCTCTTTAGTTTAATTAGATCCCATTTGTCAATTTTGGCTTTTGTTGCCATTGCTTTTGGTGTTTTAGACATGAAGTCCTTGCCCACGCCTATGTCCTGAATGGCATTGCCTAGGTTTTCTTCTAGGATTTTAATGGTTTTAGGTCTAACATGTAAGTATTTAATCCATCTTGAATTAATTTTTGTATAAGGTGTAAGGAAGGGATCCAGTTTCAGCTTTCTACATATGGCTAGCCAGTTTTCCCAGCAGCATTTATTAAATAGGGAATCCTTTCCCCATTTCTTGTTTTTGTCAGGTTTGTCAAAGATCAGATAGTTGTAGATATGCGGCATCATTTCTGAGGGCTCTGTTCTGTTCCATTGATCTATGTCTCTGTTGTGGTACAAGTACCATGCTGTTTTGGTTACTGTAGCCTTATAGTATAGTTTGAAGTCAGGTAGCGTGTTGCCTCCAGCTTTGTTCTTTTGGCTTAGGATTGACTTGGCGATGCGGGCTCTTTTTTGGTTCCATATGAACTTTAAAGTAGTTTTTTCCAATTCTGTGAAGAAAGTCATTGGTAGCTTGATGGGGATGGCATTGAATCTATAAATTACCTTGGGCAGTATGGCCATTTTCATGATATTGATTCCTCCAACCCATGAGCATGGAATGTTCTTCCATTTGTTTGTATCCTCTTTTATTTCATTGAGCAGTGGTTTGTAGTTCTCCTTGAAGAGGTCCTTCACATCCCTTGTAAGTTGGATTCCTAGGTGTTTTATTCTCTTTGAAGTAATTGTGAATGGGAGTTCACTCATGATTTGGCTCTCTGTTTGTCTGTTATTGGTGTACAAGAATGCTTGTGATTTTTGTACATTGATTTTGTATCTTGAGACTTTGCTGAAGTTGCTAATCAGCTTAAGGAGATTTTGGGCTGAGACAATGGGGTTTTCTAGATATACAATCATGTCATCTGCAAACAGGGACAATTTGACTTCCTCTTTTCCTAATTGAATACCCTTTATTTCCTTCTCCTGCCTGATTGTTCTGGCCAGAACTTCCAGCACTATGTTGAATAGGAGCGATGAGAGAGGGCATCCCTGTCTTGTGCCAGTTTTCAGAGGGAATGCTTCCAGTTTTTGCTCATTCAGTATGATATTGGCTGTGGGTTTCTCATAGATAGCTCTTATTATTTTGAGATACGTCCCATCAATATGTAATTTATTGAGAGTTTTTAGCATGAAGGGTTGTTGAATTTTGTCAAAGGCCTTTTCTGCATCTATTGAGATAATCATGTGGTTTTTGTCTTTGGTTCTGTTTATATGCTGGATTACATTTATTGATTTGCGTATGTTGAACCAGCCTTGCATCCCGGGGATGAAGCCCACTTGATCATGGTGTATAAGCTTTTTGATGTGCTGCTGGATTCGGTTTGCCAGTATTTTATTGAGGATTTTTGCATCAATGTTTATCAAGGGTATTGGTCTGAAATTCTCTTGTTTGGTTATGTCTCTGCCAGGCTTTGATATCAGGACGATGCTGGCTTCATAAAATGTGTTAGGGAGGATTCCCTCTTTTTCTATCAATTGGAATAGTTTCAGAAGGAATGGTACCAGTTCCTCCTTGTACCTCTGGTAGAATTCGGCTGTGAATCCATCAGGTCCTGGACTCTTTTTGGTTGGTAAGCTATTGATTATTGCCACAATTTCAGAGCCTGTTATTGGTCTATTCAGAGATTCAAATTCTTCCTGATTTAGTCTTGGGAGGGTGTATTTGTCGAGGAATTTATCCATTTCTTCTAGATTTTCTAGTTTATTTGCATAGAGGTGTTTGTAGTATTCTCTGATGGTAGATTGTATTTCTGTGGGATCAGTGGTGATATCCCCTTTTTCATTTTTTATTGCGTCTATTTGATTCTTCTCTCTTTTCTTCTTTATTAGTCTTGCTAGCGGTCTATCAATTTTGTTGATCCTTTCAAAAAACCAGCTCCTGGATTCATTAATTTTTTGAAGGGTTTTTTGTGTCTCTATTTCCTTCAGTTCTGCTCTGATTTTAGTTATTTCTAGCCTTCTGCTAGCTTTTGAATGTGTTTGCTCTTGCTTTTCTAGTTCTTTTAATTGTGATGTTAGGGTGTCAATTTTGGATCTTTCCTGCTTTCTCTTATGGGCATTTAGTGCTATAAATTTCCCTCTACACACTGCTTTGAACGTGTCCCAGAGATTCTGGTATGTTGTGTCTTTGTTCTCGTTGGTTTCAAAGAACATCTTTATTTCTGCCTTCATTTCATTATGTACCCAATAGTCATTCAGGAGCAGGTTGTTCAGTTTCCATGTAGTTGAGCGGTTTTGAGTGAGTTTCTTAATCCTGAGTTCTAGTTTGATTGCACTGTGGTCTGAGAGACAGTTTGTTATAATTTCTGTTCTTTTACATTTGCTGAGGAGAGCTTTACTTCCAACTATGTGGTCAATTTTGGAATAGGTGTGGTGTGGTGCTGAAAATAAATGTATATTCTGTTGATTTGGGGTGGAGAGTTCTGTAGATGTCTATTAGGTCCACTTTGTCTTTAACTACTTTGAAACCCTCTCTTTGGTTCCTTGCTGGTTAATCAAACAGATTAACCAGGTTGCTCTTTCTCAGTTTCCAAACCAGAAGTCAGCACTTCAGGGCAAAACATTTGGCACATCCAAAACTTTTTAGTAGTGACAGCATTCTTTGTTCACTGAACATAGCTAGCTCAGTCATTTATTCAAAAGTATCAGTATACATATGACAGCTGCAGGTCTTGACATAATGGCTGTACCAACACTTTTTTTAAAGTGAGATGGAGTTAAACTGAGGTAACTGAGATCATGTGACAGGAGCAAAACCCCAGCAACCTTGCCTCACTGTGGGGAAATCTCAACTAAGCCTGGATTTGAGCCAAATATTCAAAGGGCCAAATATGCAGCTCTACCTACATTAGCTCATTTAATCTTCCCAACAGTCCTGTTAAATTATCGTATTATACTCATTAAAGAGAAGGAAAATAGAGCCAAGGTTTGAACCCAAGTCATTTGCACTCTAAAATCCTCATTTTAACTATTACAACTCTCCTACTTCAACATACACCTAAGCCTAAAGACAGAACCTTGGCAAAAGTACCATTTTTCGAACCTATTCAATTCATTTCAACGATCTTCTCAGTAGGATTTTATAGGCAGTAGAAACCCAAAGTCCATTTCTCTCAAGAGCCTGATTTTCTTCCAATCTTCCCTCTGGGAATAAAGTATCATTTCTAGAACACCTCAATTGAATGTAGATACAGGATAACAACTTGTAGACAATAACAAGTTTAAATGTAGAAGGCGATAACACATTATTTTATATTTTTGTATGGTTGTTTTACTATAACTCTATTGCCTCATTACACTTGGGTAATACATTTTCGTTGTTGATGTTCCAATGTTGCATAATATATCAGGTTTCAAAATATTTTTAGCAATATTATTTCATTTGATCATAGTTACAACCTTGTGAGGTAGAGAGATAGGAGACTATTATTCAAGTTATACGGAATGAAAACTGAAGCACTATATTCCCAGTGCAGCATGGCTGCTAAGCAGTTGAGTGGTTACTGGAATCCATGTCTGGTGAATTCCCAGATCAACGTTCATGTCACTGTTCCACACTGCTTCTTGTAAATCTGCTGATACCCATTTTCATACAAGCATAAGTTTGCTTATCACCTGTCTCTCATACAGCTTTCAGATATCCCGTGCAGGTCATTTTTGGCAGGTGAATAATGAAAAGGTCTAGTATATTGGAAACCACAATGTGACCTAAAAGAAGAAAAGCATTGCAAGTACAAGGACATTCATAATATTTTGCAATAGCAAAAATTTAGAAAATAACCCATCAACAAGAAAACAGATTAATAGTGAAGCTTTTATACCATGAAATACACAGCAGTGAAAACAAATAACCTCTAGCTAAATACAACAGCATAAATGAATCATGAATCACACACAGTTTGAAAGAAGTCAATATCAGAAGGATACATATAGTATAATGCTTCTACAAACTGTAGAAATATGCAAAACAATAAGTTTGCATATATGTGTAGTGAAAATATTAAGACATGCATGGAAATAGTAGTCACCAAATTCAGACCACTAGTTGCCTCTAGAGAGCAGAATGTGATCAAAGAGGACTAAGTAGGGACTTCAGCTTGTATCAGTATTGCTTTCATTCTTAATCTGTAGTCAATATGTTGGGGTTTGTAATATTTTTATTTACACATTTGCGTTTATCTTAAATATTTTACAATAACTATTTTTTTTTTTTGAGATGGAGTCTCACTCTTTGGTCCAGGCTGGAGTGCAGTGGCACAACTTCAGCTCACTGCAACCTCCACCTCCCAGGTTCCGATTCTCTTGCCTCAGCTTCCTGAGTAGCTAGGACTACAGGTGCATGCCACCATGCCCAGCTAATTTTTGTATTTTTAGTAGAGATGGGGTTTCACTGTTGGCCAGGATGGTCTTGAACTCCTGGCCTTGTGATGACCTTGTGATCCGCCTGCCTCAGCCTCCCAAAGTGCTGGGATTACAGGCGTGAACCAGTGTCTTTGTCTACAATACCTTTTTAAAAAAGAAAATGACAAAGGCAACCATTCATTCTGCAAACATTGACTAAAGGCAAGCAACATGCCAGACATTGTGACTGGGTGTTGAAATGTTGCGGTGAACCCTCTGATGTAGTGCAGAAGATGGAAGAAATGTGTTTAGTACTAGAAAGCATAGGGAGCTGTGGAAGTGTGTGCCAAGGAGTCCTAATGTAGTTCAGGTGGCTTAGAAAAGCCTCCAAGAGACAATGAAGCTTAAGCTGAGACAGGAGAACGAAAAGCTGTAGTTATCAGCAAAGGAACAGTTCAGATTGATCCCATTCAAAATTTCCGTGTCTGAAATTAAACATTGGTGCAAGGAGGGCAGAAAGGAGGCATATGATAAGGACAAGCCAGATCACACACCACAGGATCTCCCGTCCATTCCTTGCTAGCATTTTGACTTCATTATGCTCTGCCTGTAGCTCACATGGTGCCACATGCCGGTAAGTACCAAGTAGGGTGGGTAGGGGAGTGAAGGGAAGTGGGTATTCAAAAACATTTCAGTGACTTCACACTCTCCTGAGATCCAGAACTGTTCCCATATTCTCTCCTAATACAGAAGCAATTTCAGACCCTGAACGTAAGGAGGCAGGGTGTGAGTGTGAGCTGGCTGAGCATTTCCCTCCCATTCCTGTGAAGGAATTACTCTGGCAGATTTCCACATTGTAGGTATTTTACCATTTGTCATAGGCAAGTTGCACAACTCAGTTAGTGATTAAATTACCAACAGAGCTGCTATTTGAGTAAGGAAGGTTCAAGGTTGTCTCTTGCTCCTGCACTTTGTTTTAAATGCAATTGGATTAATTCTTTCTTAATCTCCTTGTTTAGAAGAAGAAAACAAAAAGCCTGTCTGGTCTCCAATAGATAGGGTAGAAAGCGGCATTTAAACTAACTCATCAACCACTAGGACTCCTGTGTCTAACCTTGGTCCTGTGTTTAGATTTATAAAGTATGAGATCATTGTCAGTTTCATTTATCTCTGTTATTAAATGTACTGGGCCTCCTTCAAATGACATTATATCTCCTTATCTGATTCAAATAAATGTCTTACTCATGGCTAGAATGTAGATGGTGAAATCTCATTGTTAACTCAATAATTGAAATAATCTCGTTTTGCTTTCCTAATAGAATCTTAAATTGATTGCTCATGCCTGGAATTTCACTTAGTTTCACCAAACTTTTCTTAAAACTGCTGCTCTTGTGCATTCTCTTTGTCTCAATGTTTCTACAAGGATGGAGCATTCTTGCTCTAAAGATAAATGCTTTTAACTAGCATTTCTCTTGGTCCATTTATCTTATAAAAGCATAAAAGTAATCACTCAATATTTGTGTTTGTTTCTATTAGTTATGATTAAATATACTGGTGGTGTAGTTGCTAAAGGCATAGGCTATAAAATAAGCACTAGGTTTGGATCCAAGCTCTGTGAACTTATAGTGACATAACCTCTGTTTTCTCATTTATAAAATTGAGATAATAATGGCTATCCCATAAGAGTGTTGTGGGAATTCATAGAGATTATTTTGGGTGTGTTACCTAGGCTGGGTGGCTCGTAGTAACCATTCAGATTTTAGCAAATAAAATACTGTACTCTGTATTCAGCTTGACTAGAAATGTGGTTTATCACTTAAAGGTTTAAATTGACCTTCCAAATTGTGACTCGTGAAAGGGATTTTCCTTCTGTCTTATACCATTCTGTACTTAGAGTGTTTGCATCTGAATCGTTAGTGTTCCCTATCTTATGTATATAAGCTATCCTCTAAATTAATTTTGTTTGATTTGGTTTTATTTTCCCGGTGATTTTCCCAGCTGCCCCAACTGTGACTCTTGGTATAGAAGAGGCAGTAGACTGTCCTTTACCTTCTTCAGGTGAATGTCCCAAACAGAGCATTTGAGGTCCCCAGCTACAGCAGCCAGTGCTGCCTAGTAACCAAAAGCAGCAGCCTGCATGGCTGGAGGAAGTCAAAATAATGGAATTGGATTGTCACCCACAGTCAGCCTGAAACAACCATGGCTACCACCCCAAGTCCCATGCACTTTCTTGCGTTTGGGGCTCCACACATACCCTTCCCTCTGCCTGGAACAATCTTCCCTACACTTCCCCCTTAATAAGATAATTACTACTCATTTCTCAAGTCTCAATTTATATGTCATCTCTCCAAGAATTTATTCTCTGACCCACAGACTTAGTGGGAATCTCTATTATGTACCCCCACGACATTCTCAAATTATCCCTATTATGTGCAAGCAGTCCTTGTGCTATGGATTGAATGTGTCCCCCAAAGTTCATCTGTTGGAAACTTAATCTCATATGTGACAGTGCTGGCAAGTGGGGCCTAATGGGAGGTGATTAGGTCATGATCATTATCACTGGAGCAGGTTAGTTATCATGGGAGAGAGTTTGTTATAAAAACAAGTTGATCTCCTTATTGCTCTCTTGCGCTCACCCTCTCTTGCCCTTCTGCCTTCTACATGAGATAATGCAGCACAAAGGCCCTTGTCAGATGCTGGGACCATGTTCTTGGACTTTCCACCCTCCAGGACCATCAGCCAAGTAAATGTCTCTTCACTATAAATTACCCTGTCTGTGGCGTTGTGTTATGGCAGCATGAAACAGAGTAAAACACTTTGCTTTACACAGTTCCACTATGCATGAACTTCAATGACTACAATTTAGTTAAATAGCACCAGCCCTTCAACAACACAGTTCAAATTTCAGTAACCATGATATATGAACTATAAACTGTGAGCTGCTTGCTCCTTGGTCCACAAATCACTTCTTAACAGATTCACATCATGATCAGTAACCAATCACATCACTTCTTCCAAAGTCTGTTGGTGATTTATCACTGTGCATTTGTTATTCAGTTGACACACAGAGAGCAAATGAAGTGGTTGTGTTGCTTCCTTGTCTCCCAGTAATAAACCCACGTGACAGTTTACAAACGTGAATAATCAAAAGAGGGAATTAGCTGTAAAAGATGAAAGTACTCCAAAAAATGAAAAGTGATAACTTGGAAGTCAAATTCAAATCAAATGTAAGTGAAGTTATAGAAGAAGTAACTGATTATGACATGTTGACATGCTTTACCATTGCCATCTACTCTAGATACGCAGTCAGAGGAACTTAGCAAAGTGGCTATGACAAAAAGGATAAAGATGTCCCAGAGAAAGTGATGCTGGCCAACTATTTCACCTTGAAAGAACTCTCAGAGATATTTCACATCAACATACAAAGAACAAAGGAGAAAATATTAGAAACTGATCCAAACTTAGAAAGGAATATGACAATTTGCCGATACATGGAAAACATGTTTGCTCCATGTTGTAAGATACATAATGATAAGAGAAGGCGAGCAGGCACTGTTCAGACTACTTTGGATGAGTGTTTTACACTAATTCTCAGTGTTTCTAATGTTTTCAATTATCATGCACTAAGTAATAGTTTTATTACATTTTTCATTTCCCTATATATTTATCATTGGCAGTTTTTAAAGGTCATGGAACAATCATAATTTTTCCTATTTATGATGATGATTACTTTGTGCAGTTTCAGCTTGCATGGTAATATTTGTGGTCCTGCACCACAAGCAAAGTAAGGACTGCCTATATATTGAGCATCAATTGTATGTCTGGTACATCATAGTAATTTACTACACACTCACAAGAATATAAGTTTAGGTTTGGGTGAATGAATGAATGAATTCTAAGTGGGCTTCACCTATATTCAAATACTAGGAATGAAGGAAGATATTTTCTTCCTTTCCCAGGTGCCGTGATTTGCTGTAGTTCTTCCTCTAGCTTGATGCTTGGCCCATATCCCAAAGAGTAGACCTGGTCTGTGCTCAAATCAACTCTATAATTCTAATAATATCCCTGAAGTTGGGATTCAGCTCCCCAACCAGCAGGTCAGTGCAGCAATTTGCAACTGGCTCCACCAGGCCCAGGCCCAGTCTCAGCTGCTCACAGCCACAACCACTGCTATCTATGCTCAACTGATTGTGGAGCTGAGTTTATGATTCAGTACTTCCAGTCTTAAACTATTCTCACTCATAGGTGGGAATTGAACAATGAGAACACATGGACACAGGAAGGGGAACATCACACACCGGGGACTGTTGTGGGGTAGGGGGACAGGGGAGGGATAGCATTAGGAGATACACCTAATGCTAAATGATGAGTTAATGGGTGCAGCACACCAACATGGCACATGTATACATATGTAACAAACCTGCACATTGTGCACATGTACCCTAAAACTTAAAGTATAATAATAATAAAATTAAAAAAAAACAACTATGGTCATGGGGCATAGGAATACCTTAAATAAGTGAAACTTATTAAGGTAAGTTTATTATAATATAAACTTTGGTCAATAGCTTACATCCTCTCATATCTTTACAAGAACTGTTAATAAATATACAGATTTCATACTCATTTCTTTACACTAAAGAGTAGTCAAACAGCCAAAATGTCAACACTGCTATGATAGCACTTCGAAGTCCATAAATGTAATCTTAGCATAGCTGAAAATCTAATTCTTCTGGTACTTTCTCTGTACTTTTATCATTGTAATCCTGTTGGAAATAGAACTGGGAAGAGACAGAATATAAAAGGGACAATGTTCCCACAGCTTTTGGATGTCAGATAGGCAATGTCATTAAGTCATTTCCAGGAAATACCATGAACCAGCTTATTTATGTTTCTTTTTCTCCCAAGATTCTTCTCTGAGGATGTTTTAAAAATCGAATTAACCTCTTTCCAAAGGCCTTTAATACTTCCTTATTCCATGGATTTATTAAAATCTTCCAAATATGTTGCCCAGGGGGCGGTTGAGAGTTCCATTCCTTCCTTCATTTATTTGGCAAACATTTGCTGAACACCTACTCTGTTCCCAGCTCTGTGCTTGGCACTGAGATCACTGTTGAGAGTCAGACACATGTGCCTTTCTGGGCCTTGTAGACTAATGGCAGAAACAGGCAATAAATAGATGAATAAATAACAGAA
Organism: Symphalangus syndactylus; assembly: GCF_028878055.3. Classification (NCBI taxonomy): domain Eukaryota; kingdom Metazoa; phylum Chordata; class Mammalia; order Primates; family Hylobatidae; genus Symphalangus; species Symphalangus syndactylus. Next base: position 43,406,626 of record NC_072429.2, read on the forward strand.
CCTGGAATTAAACTCATGCCACGTGTTATGAGGGGAACAAACAGGGTGAAGGGAAGGAGTTTGGGCCATAATCCAGAGAGATGCAATCCTGAATGCCCAAATCTCACATGTTGAAATCCCAGAAGATCAAAATCTTTAAGTCTAAAATCCCAAAATCACAATCCCGAAAGATCAAAATTCTAAAAACATAATTCTGGAAAAAATAATTTAAAAAAATTTAAGACATCTATTTATATTAGGGGATTTATTTTAGAAACATAAACCCACAATCAAACACTCATAGTCCCCTTCACAGAATAAAATAGGCAATAATAACATATTTTTGCAAGCATGAACCCTCAGGTATACTAATGACATTCGCATGAGCATAACAGTTATGAGAAGATGAACCATATTCACAAACAAATAGGTCAAAAAGCAAAATGTATAAATGCATATCACTATGGTTGGTAATTGTGTGCACCTAGCTTTTAACTGTGGTCATCTGAAATACCATGACCGACACCTTAAGTCTTTAGACAAGATTTGTCAAACATTGCAACAGATCACTATCGAATAGGCAATCTCCCAAAGAGATGAGATCTCAAGAATTTTTTTCTTTCACGAATTTAGATAGATGTACAAAAAGGACATCTCTTTATTGATTGAAGAAGTTTCAATGTTTTTACATTGACAACGAGGGAAGCTGATGGTCTAATTCTCAGTTCCAGGCCAAAAGCCTCAGGACCCTGTGTCAATTCTAGAGACTAACAGCTGCTGGGCCTGCAGTTCTGATGTCTAAGGCAGGAGAGCAAAAGTCTGTGTCAGCTCTCTGAGGCAGAGCAGCTCACCTTCTATGTTGCTTCTCTCTGGGCTCCTGACTGATTAGATGGTGCCCACCAACACTGAGGGCAGATCTTCACCACTTAATCCACTCAGACTCACACACTAACATCTGCAAACACCCTCACAGACACATCCAAAATAATGCTTCACCCAGTTTCCACATATCCCTTAATCCATTCAAGTTGACAAGTAAAACTAAGTCCACTAGTCTACCTTTTGTCAACTTGGCACCCACAGATGTCTCCTTAAGCCGTAGTTGATTTCCAGGTAAAGACAATTTGTTGTCTTTTATCATTCTGCCAACATGTTGCAACAAACACAAGGCAACCATGCTGTATACGATCAAAAATGCACAGCTCTCTTCCTCAGAACTCGGCTTGCAGGATTTTAATCTTTCAGAATTGTGATTTTCAGGATTTTAGACTTTAGAAATTTGGATCTTTTGGGATTTCAACATTCAGGGTTCTGGCATTTGGAATTGTGTCTTTTAGAATTACGATGAGCACCAGAAGGGAGGGAGGATACTAGGAAAGGCCTTCCTCAGATGAGATGGCAGGGAAGAACTCTGAGGAGGTGAGACGTGAAACACAAGGAGTTGAGGGAAGAAATTTCCTCACAGAGGAAACATGCCAAAGGGCTCTGAGGCAGGAAGAGCCTGGGGTGCTCACGGACATGTAAGGGAAGAAACGAAATTGTGTGCATAATTGTACATAATTGAAGCCCATTTAAGGCCAGAGTAACTGCCGTGGCTCTCTGGAGATGGCCTCTTGCCACCCATTCCATAGCCTGTCATCTCGGGGTGAAGAAGCTTCCACAGGGAGCCTCAGCTTCACCCCCATCTGTTTCCTATTTACAGCAGGCCTATCCTGATCTACAATTCATGCTTAAAGCCTCCAACCAAGCCTGCTTCTCTGAAAACTTGCTGACCTTGACTGGGGATTCGCACTAAAGTTCTTTGTTGCAGGCTGATCTCTCCCTGAGTGCTTTCTCTATTAACCACTTAAGTACAGCAGTTTTTTCATCCCCTCTCGCTGCCTGCAAGCAGGAGGATGAACACTGCTGTGGGCATGGATGCTGGCAGATGGGCCTCCTGGAAGGAGACTTCTGGAGGCTGTTGGAGTGGAGTATGGCCCTGGGCCAGCTTTGCAATAGAGGGACACTTGCTTCATAGGGGCTCAGGGAGTCATCAGCTCTATTTTCTCATCTTTGTTTCACAATTTCAACAGAAGCACAACACGAAATTGTTAAAGCTTTGTTATAGCACATAATTGAGAAAGCCTGTGATCTGAATTATGCCAGGAAACTACTTGCCACATGTCATCATGTGATGTAATAAAAGCAATAACTATATGTAGAATACTTTTTAAATAATCTATTATAGGACTTTCTTGGCTATTTAGTCCAGTTATTCACAGGGACTTTATAACACTTTTATCTGTTATTACCATGGTTTGGAAGAGAAGGAGATAACAGGTAATCTGATATGTCCAACAAGTTACTTCTCTCTCTGAACTTCGTTTTCCTTATTAGTTAAAAGGTGATAAAGAATGCTATGGCCCTCATAGGACTGTTGAGAGGACTAACTAAACTGATGTGTGTCAAGTACACTGCCCAGTGCCTGAGTCATAGTTAGAGCTCAGAAATAGTAATTATTATTATTTCATGAGGCACTATTTCTTTTCTTTAAAAAATGTTGGGCCGGGCATGGTGGCTCACACCTGTAATCCCAGCACTTTGGGAGGCCAAGGCAGGCAGATCACCTGAGGTCAGGAGTTCGAGACCAGCCTGGCCAACATGGTGAAACCCCGTCTCTACTAAAAATACAAAAATTAGCCAGGCGTAGTGGTGCATGCCTGTAGTCCCAGCTCCTTGGGAGGCTGAGGCAGGAGAATCACTTGAACCTAGGAGGCAGAGGTTGCAATGAGCAGAGATTGCACCACTGCACTCCAGCCTGGGCAATAAAGCGAGACTCTGTCTCAAAAATACAAAAACTACTAAGACAAACTTCATAGTTAGGACCAAGCAAAAATTTATTCTATGTGTTAGGGCAATTATTTTTATAAATTTTTCTTCTATTTATTCCTTTTTATTAATAATTTATGAATTACAGTTGTATCCTTACACTATAAACAACACAGTTCAGTCCCACAGACGGCATGTCCAAAGCCATGTGGAATCCAGCAAATTGCCAATAAAAAACAACCCGTAACAATAGTCTTGGTTTCATTGGAACTAAGGACATATGATCTATGCTATATGTATTCTATTTCCTGTGTAAGAGACACTTTGATACTCATTACTCTAGAAAGTATATATAATCTAGACAAAAAGAGCCTAATTTTAAACCTTGTGATTTTTGACATCTATTTCTTGGAAATCTGTATTTTCCAGATCTTAATATATTTCTTGGGTGCTGACCATGTGCCAGCCACTGTGCTGTATTTCACGTGAATTACCTCATCTAACCTTCCACCTGTAAGTTAGATACTATCCCACCCCCGTATGACAGATGAGAACACAGAGGCTTGGAACTATGTGGTGTATTGCCCAAGGTTACCCACCTAGTGGCAGACCCAAGACACAAACTCCTGTCTCTGCCATTTTAACTGTGCTGTCTATGAGAGAAATGTCCACCATCTCTTCAGCCTAAATGTGATGAATAAGAATACAGAGCCTTGGGCAAGTCATATTACCTCTTTTTGCCTCCATTTCCTCATTGGTTAAACAGGAGCAAAAATCCCACCAACCTCAGACAGCTGCTGTGAGGATTCAGTGAGGTCCTGCATGTAGAGCACTGCCTCACCCTTTAGGAACCCCGCCTAACTCTACCGGAATATCACACTTCATTTTATCAGAAAGAGTTTCTCCAGGTGGTCTAGCCTGACAATCCATTGTTCACAGCCAAGGTCATGCTCCATAACTAGTTGCCCATGTCCACCCCACGTTTAGGCTTCCTCAGATAAAATACTAATTGCTTATACTCATTAAAGCTTTTTTAATCAGTACACTTGATTCCCTGTCTCAGCACTATGTATATTCCTATGGTCCTGTTGGCTTCTAGACTAAAAGATTTAGCAGATCTCCAGAGTCACATGCTTCTCTGTTTCTACTTTTCCTCTTCATAGAAATGAAATCTTAAGGAAATCCATCAGACCAGCTTGTTCATCCTTAAAGGATGTGCACTAGAGGAAGAAGGATTGGGATTTTATCTCTGTTGTAGCCATATCCCATAATTTGAGGTCCGCACACCATGCTACATTCATATTCATGTTCTCTTTCTCTTTTTTTTCTCCTTCTCTCTCTCTTTCTCCCCGACTCCCCCCATCTATTACCTACCTACCTGCCTCATTTAATCCATGCAACTCCCCATCCAAGAAAGTATTTAAAAGGTGGGCTCTAGAGCCATACTTCCTAGACGGTAGATCCTGGCTCTACCACTTGTTAGCTGTGTGACCTTGAACAAAGTAAGTAACCTCTCTGTGCCTAGTTTCCTCATCTGTAAGGGGGGATGCTAATAGCACCTACATCATAAGGTAGTGTGAGCCTCGCATTTAAAAGAGTGCCTGCTACATAGCTAGTTCAAACAAGTATTATTATTATTCTGTTTAATAGATGGCAAACTGTGGTTCTGGAAGTTTAAATAACCCACCCAAAGGCATACAGACTGCATGTTGCAGAGCTGGAACAGGCTGATGGCAGAGTTGGTGCTCCAACCACAGTACTTCACTGCCTCTTACTTAGCATATGCTGCGTGTTTATTACTCAGCTGAGTATGGCTGGGCATTGTGGGACTCTCAAAACAGACAAAGATGCCCTTTTAACCAACAGTTTCACTTCCAAGAACTTGACCGTAACTGGAACAAGTATATAAAGGAATAGGTATACGGATGCTCATTACATAATACCAGAAACAACAAAAATGCCCATCAATTAGGGGCTCAGTAAGTAAGGTATACTGCATTCAGGCAGTGGCTGCTATGCTATTATTAAACAAAGAAGAGCAATATATATTAAGGTAAAAGATCCCCAAGTCCTGAAGCTAGAAGAAAAATAAGGTACCAAAAAAACATAGTTGTACTTATATATCCATATATGATCTCAGGAAGCAAATTAGCAGCAGTGGGTTCTGGAGAAGAGCACTAGGTATCTTGGACAGAAGGGAGATTTGTGTTGCTGGATTTCTGTATTTTGACTGTTTGAATTTTTGACCGAGATACTTTTCAATTCAAAAGACTAGAATATAAAAAGGATGTTAAATGTAACACTGACTACATAAATGAATGTTTCTTTATATATAATCTTTTGAGCACAAATTTTTCATGGGAAATGTAAAACTGGCTTTTAAATATGATGGGGAAACAGACTGTGGGAAATATTCACTGACTAGAAGAGAGAAGCAAGACTATTTTAGAAACTCCTCTGTCAGGGCAGCAGTATAGAAAATAGTTGAGAGTGGTGACTTTGGAGTCAGACAAACCCACTGTCAAATCTTGGGTCTAACACTAATCCACTGTGTGATCTTTTGAGTCTCAGTTTCCTCATCCATAAAATGGGGCAATATTATCTATTTTGAAGTGAAAATATAATGAGATAAAATACCATAGAGTCTTGCACATAGCAAGCATTCTGTAAATGGTTACAGCTATTTACCCTGATAAGGAAGTAGGTAGATGACTGATTGATTGATAGATAGATAGATAGATGGATAGATAGATAGATAGATATTGCTAAAAAGGTTCTAAATCAACCATACTTCCTTTGTCCTCCTTTCTCTCTTCTGTCAGCCCAGAGAACAACAGTCTTATACCTGTTGTTTAGATAGCATTGTAATAGCAGTAACAGCAAGCTTTGCAGTCACACTAACTAGCTGGTGACCCTAGGCAAGTTTTAAGCTCTCTGAACTTTAAATAATGCTAATAACAGGCCAGCGGCAGTGGCTCACACCTGTAATCCCAGCACTTTAGGAGGCCAAGGTGAGAGGATCACTTGAGTCCAGGAGTTCAAGACCAGCCTGGGCACCATGGCAAAACCCCCATCTCTAAAAATTATAAAAATTAGCTGGGCATGGTGGCGCTTGCCTGTGATCTCAGCTGCTCGGGAGGCTGAGGCAGGAGAATCACTTCAACCCAGGAGGCAGAGGCTGCAGTGAGCCGAGATCGCACCACTGCATTCCACTGTGGACAGCAGAGCAAAACCCTGTCTCAAAAAAAAAAAAAAAAAGTAATAACAATATCTACCCATAAGGGATTATGCAGACCAAAACAAAATAGCCATGGTCCCTGCTCTCATAAAACAATCTAGAATCCCCTGCAAATAGCCTAGCATTACTAACCCTATGCGGGTCCTCCACAAACATTTGTTAATTCATTGAACCTATGACTTTCCAGCAAAGGCATCTATACATACCATGAGTTTTTTTTTCCAAATTACTCAACTACCATTTTTCCAAACAACTCCAATTTGTGTTAACTTTTCAGGCCCAAGCATGTGTATTTGTCTTTAAACTACACGCATTTCCTTTACTTCTCATTTCATCAAACTCTACAATTGGAATCACTCTTTTATTCGCTAGCTTTCGCTATCATTCTTGTTCTCTCTCACTCTCTTTTTTTTTTTTTTTTTGAGACAGTCTTGCTCTGTTGCCCAGGCTGGAGTGCAGTGGCGCGATCTCAGCTCACTGCAACCTCCGATTCCCAGGTTCAAGTGACTCTCCTGCCTCAGCCTCCTGAGGAGCTGCGATTACAGGCACCCACCACCATGCCAAGCTAAATTTTATATTTTTAGTAGAGATGGGGTTTCACCATGTTGACCAGGCTAGTCTTGAACTCCTGATCTCAAGTGATCCACCCACTTCAGCCTCCCAAAGTGATAGGATTACAGGTGTGAGCCACCACACCTGGCCTCTTGCTCGCTCCTAATAGTTATCCAACTCAAACTACCAAAGTGCCACTCACATCATGATCCACTACATCTAGCAACTCAATTCTGTTTCCAAAAGGAAAGAGTTTCCCTCTCCTCGCTTCAAACTGAAAAGTCCCAGGGATGGTCTCTGACTGGCCCAGCCTGGAACTGGAAGGGCGATAAATGTAGGGCTGGAAAGCACACGCATAACTAGAGGAGAAGTTATTGCACTTTGGTCTCCTCCCCCAATTTGGATCTACCAAATGTAAAACAAATATCTGAATAGTCAGGCTTTTTTTTTTTTAATTAAACAAATTGTTGTGCTGCTTAAATTAACACAGTGCACTGTGCACTCCCCTTTGCATGTGTTGACACAACCCTTTTTAAATCTGTATTAAAAAATAGAACTGGCAATGGCTTTTGCTCCCGCTTGAGCTTGCCAAAAAAGGTTGGAAATGAGCATGCCTCTTCCTGTCTCTCTTGGCTCTGCTTCCTGTTAGGATTTGATAGAGACAGAATCTTTCTCTTCCTCAACTTTCCCTGGAGCTGTAAGTGGGCTAAGGGGTGGAGTCTGGGAGAAGGGCCCCACCTTTCACAATCCAGAAGTTAGGGATGTAGAAATATCAGGTGCTGGCACCAACATTTTGGAGCTTCTGAGCAAGTTCCCATGCTGTTGTTTAATCCTTAATCATCTATCTTGGCATACTTCCCATTGCTACTGCTTGCATAAAAATTGGAAGGAGCTGATTGCCTCAATCTGTATTTTCTATAAGGCCATGCTTAGTGCAAAACCCACAGGGACTCCTCACATAATTGTTTTGACCCTAATAGGCTGTTTTCTTTGCTTCCAAGAAATCTCTTCTATCTTCCCCTTACATTCTAAAATTGTCTTAGTCCCAAGTGACAGTCAAGAACATGGGGGATACCTAAACATTTCCTGTAGAGAAATAAGATGTTAGTTGAATTCCATACCCATCTCTCTGAATGGGACTAATTATCAATGGGGGCTGTTGCCATGAACAGGATTCTTTATGGAAATTACCTTAACTATTTTGTTTTTCCTAAAGACTACTCCAGTGGCAAAGAACAATTGTTACTCTTCAAAGTTCCTATATCAAAAATAAAAATAAAATGTCTGCTCATTCCAGCTGGTTAAAATTGAAATTTGAGGGTTCTTGTAATCTAAAACATGTCACTCAACTGTAGGCTGTCTCAGAAGAAAAAGTTCACTGCACTCTTCAGGAATGAAAGTACAAGATCCACCCAAGTTATTGCGTAAACCAAAATGCTCAAGGCTAACCCCATGCAAATATAGAGAAGGCCAACCTTTAGATGCTATCCTTTTTTTTTCCAGAGACCCTTCCCTAAAATCTTTCTAATGCTTGAATTCTCTCATTCATGAAAACTGCTTTAAAATTCCCAATATCCACAGGAGCAAAAGTACAATCAGTCCCTAACAGCTTGCAGTCAATTTGTGTCTTAAATCTTTCCTTGCAATGAAATTAACAATGTTTTATTTCCGTTGCCTTCTTTTTGTAGATTTTACATAAGGAGACAGATACATAGACATGAACACGTATTAACTGGAAAAAAAAGTTTACTTTCTTACTCCATAATATAATGTGGTAGCACACACTTCTTCCTAGGAAGAAGTATATTAGGTTGAATGTGGAGAGAAAGAAACTTAAAGGCATAGAGCACCTAATCCACAGTAGTACTGAGCGGGATGAGTCAGGTAAGGTGACAACACAGTATGAGGGGGACACACTAATTTCAGCAGGAGGCATTTTTCAATCTTACCTCTAATGACCTACATATACCTGCTCTTCAAGATTAACAGGTTTCTGAAATAATGTTGGGACTTTGAGTCTCATTCCATATCCATTGCAATGAATTCTTTAAAAATCGGAACGATTTTCCAATCTTGAAAGCACTGCAGAGAGACAACAGGACTAGTACAGCTTCAGTCAGGTATCCACACTTGAACCAATCAGGTAGGACCAAGAACTCAAGCATGGGTGCATGGGAGCCCATGGGGGTAGACTGAAGAGAAGTTCTCAGGGGAAAGAAGGGCCAAAGGAATTCTGTGACTTGTATGGCTTTGGGGAAAGTACTTTAGCCTGTATGAGCCTCTGCTTACCAGTCATGGATTATACTTTCTACTTACTGTAAGGAACACTGCCTTATAAATACTAAACTGCTAGTCAAGGATGCTAGGGCCTGAGCTGGCAGTAAGTTTAAGATGACTCACCAGTGTTATAAGGCTACCAAATAAGCAAGCTTGATCTTGGGACATAATAATACACATGTATACATTAAACTGAGAAAAAAACGACAGCCTCCTTCCATTTGATAAAAATCTGATTCTCCTGGAGTAGAGCCTTCGATCTGAGGGGCCTCATTAACGGGAATATTGGCCAACTGGAACAGGTGGTGGAACTTAATCTCTCTTTACAACATACCATTGTATCAGTTCAAAAGCCTTTTTTAAAAAACTCTAATCCACATGGTCTTAAACAGTTGAAAATGTATTTATTCATGTTTACATAGCAAGGTGTCTAGATGCAGGTAGTTTCTGGCACAGAGTGGGTGGTCCAGTGATGTTAAGGCTGTCATCTCTGTGATTCTCTTGACCTTTTCTTGACCTCATGGTTGCAAGATAACTGTCAGAGCTCCAGATATCTCATCCATGTTCAAAGCAGGAAAAAGAAGAGGAAGATTGTTACTAACTTGATTTGTTCATATTATCAGAAATACAAAAACTCTCTGAAAAAATTCCAAAAGACTTTTGCTTATATCTCATTCATAGAACTGTGTCTCAAGCACACCATCAACTACAGCTGAGGCTAGAAAGATGAGTACTGGGCAGAAGATGGCAAGGAAGAAGAACAATAATTGCAATATTTCAGCTAAAGAGTATTGTCTGCCACAATTGGCACTATTGCCTTTCCCTTTTGGGAGAAAGGAAATATTTCATACACATGAAAAAGAATATGATTGGTCTAGATTTATCAGATGTCCACCCACTCCTGATTGAATCAGCTAATGTTTAGATATAAGCCTGGCTGTAGAAGGTTCATTACTATAAAAAATTGTCGTATGTGTACCCATACAACCATACATGACTAAAAAATAAAACATCACAAATCTAGTTGGAGCCTCTTACATATTCCTGCTCAATTACATTTCCTTACCCTGGCCCAATAAGCAATTACATAGTATCCTGAGTTTGACATCTGTCATTCCCACACATACTTTTACTTTTTATGGTTATTTTCATAATATTGCTTAAGTGGTTTTAAAATTTTGTGCAAATGGTATCATACTGTAACTTGGCCCTCTTCAACTTGCTTTTTTAAATTTAATTATGATGTTTGAGAATTATTCACATTTGATTTAGTTCACTCAATATCATTGCTGTATAAATATTGCTTTGATGAACATAATACAATTTGTTTATCCATTCTTTCATTGATGGACATTTAGATTTTTACAGTTCTTTGCTACTAAAACAATGCTTCAATGAACTTCTTGTACATTCCTCTTTCTGCATAAGTGGAATAATTTCTCTAAGGCATATACCAAGAGATGGAATTGCTGAGTCACAGGTTCTGTACTTTTAAATTTTACAACATATTGCCAAATGGCTCTCCAAACTGATTTATCAATTATCCACCCACCCCAGTGTATTATTGTTCTAATTGTTCCACATTCTTACCAACACTTGATATTGTCAGACTTTTCAATTTTTGCCAATTGCATAGCTGTGAAATGGTATCTCAGTGTCATTTCATGATTACTAATGAGATTAAGCATTATATCAGATGTTTTTGGCTATATCATTTTCATCTTCCATTAATTTCCTATTGATATTATTTGCTCATTTGGTAATGGATTTGTTGTCTTTTCCTTATCATTCAACTCTTTCTATGTCTGATTGCCCCAGTGAGACTGAGCATCTCTAGTCAAGAATCAAGGCCTTTGCCACTCATTCAGTAATATCTGCTGAATGCCTAGTATGTGCCAGATACCACAGAAGCATTGAACATACATGGCAAAGGCCATGGAGATGTTATTATGTCTTTAAAATTCTTTTATTACATCTGGCACATAAAGAGATTTGTTGACAAATAAATAAACACAATTCTGAAGGTACCTGAGAACTGTCCTCTGCAGCCTTTATGTGGACAAGTCCTCAAACTTATTCCAGGTACTCTAGAGAGCAATGTGAATATAAACAGGTAAAAGCTATATGGCAAGACTTAAGCTCAAACATAACACAAACTTTCTTATTATCAGATATGTTAAAATACAGAGCATCCCGTCACTAAGGGTATGTAAGTACAGTCCCATTGATTACCTGGCACGCCTATTGTTTAAGGAATAGAGCACTAGACAAGAGGTTGGACTAGAAGAGTCCTCCTCTATTCTCCAAAATTTCATAAAATACATAAATTTTAGTTAACCAACACTTTTTTAAATCCCCCATAATTATATATAAAACTCACATCCATCCATCTGATGATTTCCATATTAAAATGCCTATAATCGCTTGCCCAAATGCCATGTATCTGACCCTTTCTTCTGCATGTGGTTAGTTTCATAAATAATTTACCTTATAACCCTTTTACCTTATCTAACCCTTCATATTATGACAGAAAGGACTCAACCTTTTATTTCACGCAGATGACCTAATGTATTGCACCATCACACTTGAAAAAACAGTGAAGAAATATTTGCTTCCCATTCCAAAGCTATGCAAAGAACAAAATTACTGTTCTGAATCCAGCCTTTCCATTACCATGTGTGCACCTGAAAATGTAAAAGCTTGGAATGAGGCTTTCCATTGATTTAAAAACACATGCATTCTCCCAGAGTGACAGACTTAAAAGCAGAAAGAGACCATAAAATCCTCTACGTTTACCTGAATCAGGCATCTAATATTAGGCAGCACTAAAGAATTGAAGAGCAGTCCTCTTTTACTTTCTAAATATCTTTCTTGTTTGGATATCATAGATTGCTGTATGGCTACTTAAGCAGTCAATAAGCATGTATTGAGTGCCTGCTAGGAATATGACACTCTGCTAAAGTTAGGGCCTGGCATGATGTGTAAGAGATAGACTCTCTATTTTCCAAGGACTTGCAATCTTATTGGAGAGAAAGGTCATGTGTATACAGAGAACTAAGACAATATGACATGCATGAATGAAAGCCAGTGTCTGGAACATGGTAAGCATCCAGAAGTGTCTCTGTAACAAAGACGTCCCAAGATGACTTCCAGAGTTCTGGCTCACATGCTTGGATGGATGGTAATGCCCTTTACTGAGAGAAGAAACACCGGAAGGAGCTAGATTGAAGGTGGGGGAAGTGAGAAGGACAGGGAGAAATCATGACTGTCTTGGGCATATTGGGGGTGAGATACCATTGAAAGTCTAAGAGCTGAATATAACAGTTTAGAACCCAGATAAGATATCTAAGGTGGAGACACAAATTTGGGATCCATTTGCATATAGGTAAGAAATAGGCGGAGGAAGCCTAAGGCCAGGCTTGTAGAAATGCCAACATTTCATGTCTGGGTAGGAAAGGATGTATCCACAGAGAAGGTAGATAAGGACAGGTGGGTACCACAGAGACTAAAGGGACAATAGAGGGCAACAACAGAGTTGAATGCCGCCGAGAGGCCGAGTGAATTAGGACACAGAAGGGGCTGTTGGCTTTAGCATGAGGGATCTGGAAAAAACTTGGTGGAGAAGTCAGAGCTTGTGCTGATCCCAGAGGAATGGGGTAGAGGATGGTGCTCAGACATGGAGAGGGGGAGGAGAGGCAGCTGGGCAGGAAACAACACTACCTAAAACACAAACAATGGAGTAGTGGCTGGGGAACATTGTATGTGGGAGTTGATATTCCCTACATGGTAACCTTCTGGGAGGGGATACTGGAGAGGAAATCTGGGCCACTAGGGCCTTGGATGCCTGGAATAGAATCTGGATTTTCCTCTCTAGCACAGAAAGTTCATCTGTGGTTTCTGGGCCTACAAACGACTGCATAAAGCCATGAGAGAAGTTGGTGGTTATAGGAGATGCCATCTTTCCTAGTAACTGGGTTGGGCATACACTTCAAAAACACAAATTCAAGCTGAGATTCAGCAGCAAAGGACAAAAACACTCCTTAGAGCAGGCAGATTTGTCATACCATCCTGTGAGCTCCTGGATAGGAAACTCACAGGGGACGCACTATTTAGAGGTGTTGTTATCATGGACCAGCCATCATCTCCCTGAAAGGAAGAGTAGAAAAACAGAGCCTCCAGGCAGAAAGTGGAAAGACAGTAACCACTTTACTCCTGTAATTTCGGACTTGGTGTGTTACATAAGGATGAGCTGTACCAGGTCCAAGGGGGCTGAGCTGATCGAGTTCCCATAGCAGAGCCCTCATCAGTTCTGCTTCCACAACCTGGGTGAATTTTATGAGCATGAAATCTCTGCTTGCTGTGGTGGAGAATCATGGAGAGGGCAGGGATCCACCTCTATGCCTTTTAGAAATGCTATGGCCCTGGCCCCTCTTTCTCAATCTCCCTCTCTTTAGCAGATAAATAGAGGAGGAAAACAAGATAAAGAGGTTTGGGATCTTTTCTGGGATTTTGCTGAACAGGGTCATGGTGACACTGGAGGAGGCAGCAGATTCAGTAGCAGAAGAAAGGCAAGAAGAAAGAGGACAAGCAATGAAGTGGATTTCTCTGTGTACCTCCCTTCCTCTCCCCACCCACCACCCAAATTACAATAATGACATTAGTCCTTCCTTCATTTTTGTTTATTGAGTCAATACACAAAAATCATTAATGGTAGTTAGCTCTGCATACTGGGACTCTGGCAATATTTTCATTCTTTATTTTCACTATTTATTGAGACCTTACTATGTGCTAAGCACCAACCTAGGCACTGTGGATCACTCAGTGAACAGCTCGGACACCACCCCTGCCCTGATGGAGCTTGCAGTCTAGCAGGAAAGACAGACATTCAAGCAAGCAGTAATATAAACAGATACGCATTTGCAGAAATGATGAGTGCAGTGAAGGACAATGGCAAGGAACAAAAAATACAGGACCTCATCTGGCCCCTAAGGTGACTTCCCTGAGAAGTATTGATAGAAAAGGGGCAGCAGTATGATTAGGAACTGAATAGTCAAAGAGGATTGGGAAGAGGGTTAGGAAGAGGCAGAAGAGAGGCCCTAAGGCCTGACAGGGACTAACAGTGTTATAAGAACAAAGAAGAATGGCCAGGTTACAAGGGTAGGCAGGGAAGATGGGGGGAGGGGCAGGCCTCTTTCTCCTCCTGCAGCCACTAAGTGATCCATTGACCTCAGAAAATGTACACGGCCAGGATCATGGACAAACCCTAGGGCTAGGAGGATGGGGAAGTGCTTTCCTAACTCTTAACATGTATACACTGTTACATGTAGGGGAGAAGTCACCCAGGGCCCTCCTTGATAAGAATGCAAGTAGTTATTTTAAAAGCAATAGGCCAGGCATGGTGGCCCACACTTGTAATTCCCGGACTTTGGGAGGCAGAGATGGGTGGATTGCTTGAGGCCAGGAGTTTGAGACCAGCCTGGACAACATAGCAAGACCCTATCTCTTAAAAAAAAATAGAATTATGAAAAAATTCTAAAAATCTAAAAGCAACAGGTAGCCAAGAAGCATTTTTAAGCAAGGGGTAGATGGTGAGATGAGGTTTATATTTGCATCATCAACAACAATACAAATAGTATTGCTCTTAACAGTGTATACATGTTAAGAGTTATGAGAGCACGTTCCATCCTCCTATCCCTAGGGTTTGTCCATGATCCTGGCCGTATACTTTTTCTGAGGGCAATGGATCACTTGGTGGCTGCAGGAGGAGAAAGAGGCAGCTGGCAGATGTTCCCTAGAACGGTTGCCAAGAGAAAACTGCTCTTAGGCAGCTGTCGTGTACCTAGAAATGTGAGAGTCAGATAAGGACATCTTGGAACTGCTTGGAGGTTAACCTAGCCTACTTCAGAGTGATATGCACGTGATGGCAATGCCCACGATACACTGCCCTGTAGAAAGCCTAGGACAAAGCAGGGGAGACAGAATCCCCTGCCCTGGGTTCTGTATGTGTGCACACTTGTAGGTATGCCTGAAAACATTTGCAGGGAAAAGAAGCCTGGAAGTCGGTACACAAAAACCAACCATTAATAGTAGTTAGCTCTGCATATTGGGACTCTGGCAATATTTTCATTCTTCTTTCTGCCTTACTGTGTTTTCCAGAATTTTTCTCTCATAAACCTGTGGTAGTCAGTGAGTGGGAAAAGAGAAAAACTGCAGCTTCCTTCCTCGAGATACTGGCAGAGCTAGTCTTGCTCCTCCTGGTCTTCAAGCTCCCAAACACCCTTGCTCAGCATTACTTCTGCTTGGGGCAATCTGAGGAAGAAAACTCAGCCCCTGCTGACCCATTTCCTCCTGGATAACCGCTCTGCATCTTAGATCTCAAACTACAACACAGAGGGCAGAGGCAGGGGCTCATTTAGCCATCTTTTTAATCAATCAGTAATTACTGAGCGGCTCCCTCAGAGTAGTGTTGTGATTCAGATATAAAGAGAGAGATGGGGCCAGGTGCGGTGGTTTACACCGGTAATCCCAGCACTTTGCCAGGCCAAGGTGGGCCGATCATGAGGTCAGGAGTTCGAGACTAGCCTGGCCAACATGGTGAAACCCCGTCTCAACTAAAAATACAAAAATTAGCTGGGCATGGTGGCGGGTGCCTGTAATCTCAGCTACTTGGGAGGCTGAGGCAGGAGAATCGTTTGAACCCGGGAGGCCAAGGTTGCAGTGAGCTGAGATGGTGCCATTGCACTCCAGCCTGGGCGACAGGGCAAGACTCCGTCTCAAAAAAAAAAAAAAAATAGAAAGAGAGATGAGTTACCACCCACAGAAGGAGAGTGAGCCACTGGGGTCCCCTAAGCCTCGTCTATGTATGTTTTGCAGTCTGGTCAATGAAGCTGGTCATTTTGCAAGGCGAATCTTCTAATACTTTTATATTGCCATAGTCAGTTGGATCTTGAAATCAGGGTTGGCTTTCAAGGTTGGCCAAAGCAGAAAACATATATCTAATATATGCATTAGATATATGTCCCCAGATATCCTGGCCCACATACCTGCTGTGATACTTGGAATCTTCATGTAGAGTCTAATCTAAAACAATGCCTGTGGCATTGGAAACATCCAAAAATGTGTCTCGATGTATTTGTCAGGAATCTTCCAATCACTGAAAGCCACCTTCCTATGAAGATAGAATATATTAATTAGCTAGGCCAAAGTCAGATACCAACTCCTGGAGCCTGAGGGAGAAATTAGCCTACCCTGAAAGCTCAGGTTAACTGTGGGACAGGATGGCTCCCCAAAAAGCAAATTGAAATGGTGTTACCATCAGACAAAGCAATGGATCCCCATGGGCCAGAAGCAGCAGATGGTCACAAAGCCAAGGGATTCTTAGGGTCTTCTTGAGGCATTTGCTTCTGGCTGGATCCATAGCAGCAACTTGGTATAGTAGGTGAGACACTTGGCTCAGAAGGACAAGACCAGGGTTCTAGACTCACTACTTCTCCTGCGTCTAGTGTATCCTTAAATCCATTTTCCACAGCATTTCCATAGTGATTTGGTTAAAATGCAAATCTAACCATGTCTCAGCTTGGAATTCTTCATTGCACCCACCTGCTTCTGCACCCCTCTGCCATTGCCTGCAGAATCAAATCCAAGGTCCCCGATTGGCATGAAAGGTGCTCTTCCTGCTTTTCAGCCGCATACCCCTTGGTCTCACACGATCATCCCAGCAACCTTCAGCTACTGAGCTCCCTGCAGTGCACACTCATGCACACACACCAAGCTGAGTCTACTCTTCAGGCTTTTACTCATGGCTTTGCCTGGAATGTCCCTTTCCTTTCCTCATTCAATTTTTACCTTCTCATCTTCCATCTCATCTTTTTAATGACTTAGCCTAAAGATCATCTCCAAGAACTCCTCTCTTTTGTCCCCACCCCACCCTCTCCTGGGCTGTGATCTTCCCATGAGCACCATAACACCCTAAGCATACTTCTATTTTTGCACTTCAAGGATCCTAATTACCTTTTCCAATTACCTTCCCGCAAAATAATCATGGTAGGAAATCATGTCTTAATTATATGAGGTACAGCCCCAGGTGCGGCCACACTCCCTGGACCTGAGTAGACTCTTATTAAATGTTTATTAAACTGAACATTTTAGGACTCATTTTCCCCACATATAAAATGAGACCATCAAATTACATGAGCTGTGAGATTCCTTTCAGTTCTGGCAGGTCATGGATCAGACGAGTCCTTTTTTTTTTTTTTTGAGACCGAGTCTCACTCTTTCGCCCAGGCTGGAGTGCGCACTGGCGAGATCTTGGCTCACTGCAGCCTCTGACTCCCAGGTTCAAGCGATTCTCCTGCCTGTCTCCCAAGTATCCAGGACTACACCATGCCCTGCTAATTTTTGTTTTGTATTTTTTTAGTAGAGATGGAGTTTCACCATGTTAGCCAGGCTGGTCTCAAACTCCTAACCTCAAGTGATCGGCCCGTGTCGGCCTCCCAAAGTGCTGAGATTACAAGCGTGAGCCACCACGCCCAGCCCAGACTAGTCCTTGTTACAAGATAGCAATGTCAGGAGGGAATGAGACACAGAGAAAGTAAATTTTGATTTGGGGGGGTAGAAATTCAGAGTAAGTCTGAACCAAGGGGAGGTATACGTAGTCAAATTGGATAGCCCATATATTCTGAATACTTAAGATGGAGTGAGGTCAGTGACATAGTTTGGATGTTTGTCCTCTCCAAATCTCATGTTGAAATTTGGTCCCCCATTTTGTAATTGGAGCCTGGTGGGAGGTGTTTGGGTTATAGGCACAGATTCTTCATGAATGGCTTGGTGCTGCACTTGTGGTAATGAATGAGCTCTTGCTCTTTTAGTTCCCACCAGAATTGATTGTTGAAAACAGCCTGGCACCTCTCTCCCCCTCTCTTGCCCCCTCTTTCACCCTGTGACACATCAGCTCCCCTTTGCCTTCTGCCATGAGTGGATGCATCTTGAGGCCCTCAACAGAAGCAGATGCTGACATCATGCTTCTTGTACAGCCTGCAGAACTATGGGCCAAATAAACCTCTTTTCTTTATAAATTACCCAGCCTCAAGTATTCTTTTATAGCAATACAAACGAACTAAGGCAGTCAGTGTGCGTCAAAAAATAATTGATGAGAAATATTCATCTCCCGTGGTAAGCTCACCACATAGGGCATGTGGGCACTCACAGACATAGTGTCCAGCAAGCACTGGCCAGAGGGAAGCACTCAACCATTATGCTGAATTGAATGACAAACACCAACTTTATCTCCTTCCCCACTGGCATTCACCTGGTCAGGGGAGAGTCAAGGAAACATGTCGATATCATACAAACAGCCATATTCTGACTGATTCTTGCCATGTTCAAGCAATCCAGCCTGAAAAACCTCTCAAAGGGCTTCTACTAACCAAAAGTTAGGGACAAAAACTTGAAGAACAAAAACTAAAGTCCCTTAAAATGACAAAAGCTTAATAGCAATGAAATTGTCCTACCAGACTGTGAACCACTTGGATATTGGCAGGGAAGACTCATATAAATGTTATCACCAGCTCCTTTGGATTTTTTTGCTGTTCTTTCACATCTGGTAGAGATTGAAGTAAAGACAGATTGAATTTATGGTTAGTGGAAAATGTACTCTGAAAGTAGGACAAAAACGTCAGTATTTCATCATTGTTGGGCAGATGACTTTTCCAAGAGCTTCCTCAATTTTCAAAAATTGTATGTTAGTTACTTGAGGAGGGAGGAATATGAATTAAATTTTTATGAAAATCACATATTTTAGGATGAACTCTAAGAGCTTTCAGGATACATTTGCATAAAAATAAAATTAATTCTGTTTGATGGACCTAGCATTGATTGATTTCCTAACACTTAGCAGAGTTCATTTTCAGGGGCATTGTCTTATCATTTGTGTTGCTGCGTTTTGTTTTGTTTTTTTCTTTTCTTCAAAACTGTATAAGTTTGTGCCAAAAGATATGTTTTGTCTATGACCAGAGTTTTGGTAATGTAAATGTAATTTGCCTCATTTAATTTATTCATTTTTTCTCTTTGAGTGATAGTTGTCTGTCTTTTCTCCTTTTCTGACCAAGACTTTGTGACAATCTTATGTAGAAAATTAAAGTAATATTCTTTTTAAACCTGAACTGATTTTGCCCAGGTCTTATTTCAGAAATAATAGCAAAGAAATAATATACTTGAAGACCTTGAATTTCACAGATTTCATCTTTGCTGTCTGGCTGGAAGCCATAATGTGAAATCAGAGCTGTTTTTCTTTTCTGTTTTTTCTTTTCTTTACTTTTCTTTTCTTTCTCTCTCCTCTTCATCTCCCACATTTAAAGAGTAATCACTTGACTCGTGTCACTGGTTTGTATGACTTTGTTGTTGCTGCTGAAAATAAATTTGCTCAAGGGCTAGGAATTAAAATATCTGCTTACATTTTTTATCTTTAAAAATCACTCAGAACCAGAAATCTTTTTTCCGCATAGTTCTGTGAGGCAACATCAAACAGAGCTTAGATTCTTAGGCCTTTGAGGTTAAAGGGAACGCTCCATATCATGAGGTTCAGCAAAACGGAGATGAGGGGAGGGCCGGCTATCTGGCTGTAATCCAACCCCAGTCTTCACGTAACAGTTTTATTTGGCCTCATTTATCCAAATATTTGCCCTCATTCTTTCTTTTACTTTCTTACACCTTGCTCTCTTTCCCGTTTTTTTTTTGTTTGTTTGTTTGTTTGTTTTTTTATCTCCATAGTGTAGAGCACAGTTAACGGTTGCCTGGTGAATTGACCAGGATGAAATCAGGCACATTTGAGGAAGGAAGCCTATCCTCACCTCTACTCTTCCCCTCAAAAAAATTTTGTTTATTTATTTGTTCCCATAAAAGACATTAGGCAGATGATATCCAGGTCTTCACTCTGTGATATGTAGATGCAACCTTCAAATTAGTTGTATATTCCTCAAATAATGTTCCATCCTTAACGTCATTTGGCCTCAAATACAGGGCCAACACATCCGAATGAGAAATGGAATTTAGGAAACTGAGTTTTAGATTTGGTACTGTCTCTACCTAGATGTGTAGCTGATAATGATCCTTAACTTCTGTGGGTCTCAGTTTCCAAACATGTAAATTTGATGTCAAAGTCTTCTCCAGCTCTAACATTCTGGAGTCTTTGATCGCTCCTGAACATCTTCTCTAAATCCCAGTATTTTGTTCATAGTCCTTTTAAGATATCCAACTTTAAAGTATTGTTAAAAGAAAGCAAGAACTACATTAAAAGAATGTTTTTCACTTTGGCCACATATCTTTCCTCTATTATAACCATAGGAAATATGTGAGAATATTTACAGGCTCTGTCAATTGCCAATGTAAAGATATTCCCCCTTTGGAGAGGGCAATTCCTGCTGTTCCAAGGACATGCTCTGTAGGAACCAGCCTCAAAGTGGGTTTTCTCTAGTCTCACCCTGACTTAGGCCTCTCCCCAGGGAATGTGCACATAAGGATGGGATGGACTTGGCCACTCAAAGGAAGAAGAGTATTTCTGAGCCCATTCCCTCAGCTACCCCAGTGAGGCCTGAGGTCAAATCTGGCCCCAAGCTGTCCAATCTAATAGCTACTGTATCCCCACAGCTTATAAGCACTTGAAATGTGGCCACTGAAAATTAAGTTGTGCTACAGGTGTAAAAATGCACACCAGATTTCAAACACTTAGTATGAAAATATGAATCCAAAATTTCTCAATGATTTTTATATTGATTCCATGTTGAAATGATATTTTGGATATATTTAGCTAAATAAAACACATGCTTAAAATTAATTTCACTTGTTAATAGTTTTTTATTGTATTAACTAGAAATTTTCAAATTACATATGTGGCTCACAATGAGACAAGAGTCACAGAGGTTTCTCCTATTACTGGTTGGTAACAGCTGCCTGGATCATTCCACTTATCGAGTAAGAGGACTGTGATCAATCAGAAAACTCTGCCGTGGGCGAGGGGCCAGCCATGAGGTATGAGGCTTATTCTGGGCTAGACTGTAGATGGTCATGGGTCTTTACAATAGGCAGAGAAGGGAGGCCCAATACCCCAAAAGAAGAAAGGTGTTTCTCAAAGCCAAGTTACATAATTTCTCTTTTTTTTTAAGTTTGACAAATTCACACTGATTTCAGCACTAGGAAAACTGCCAGTTTGGCTGTTCCATAGTGAATTTTCTCTCTGATCTGAAGTACAAAGTTCCTGGACTGTGTAAGTTTTCCTTCCTGGTATAGTACTTCTGCCCTGTTTGGAATGGTTACAATCAAGAACTTAAAACTATAGCAATGAGATTGCATTATGATGTAGGAGAAAGTTTGTACAAGTGAAAACAAAACAGAACCAAAACAGTCTGATGTTTCTGCACACAGCAAAAAAAAATATGAATTTACTTTTATAAATTTCCTCCTAAGAGAACTCTTTTAGACAGCAGATCACAAAATTCTGATCTGAACATATGCGGTATGGCCATTTTTTACTAGTACTGTCAGGAGACTCTTATACCTGGCAAATTCATCCCTGTCTACCCTCCCTATTCATCTCCCTTGCATACTGCTGCAGCCACACAAAGCTGATCACAGCTTCTCAAGAACACACTGCTGTTCCGCGTCTGAAATACTTTCACCTAATTCCCTCCCTTCACTGGCAAAAATCTGTACATCTTTTCAAATTCCTTTAAAGTCTGATTTTCTTTCTGAGGCCTTGACTAAACAGCAAGCCCCTGTATGGGCTTCTGGCCCCATGCATATTATGCCTGATCTCATTCTGTGTTTCTGTGTTTGCCTCTTTGTCCCACTTTGCAAGATGCCTGAAGCTATGAACCAAATATTATTTACGTCCCTGCCGGCAGTGTCTGTATATTTCCTGATACATCATAGGCAGGTAATAAGTGCTTGTGGGAAGAATGAATGCATGAGCAAATGAGTGAATGGATATTTAGTTTCTATTATTTCAGTATAAAACACTGTAATTATTTAATAATCACACTAAAATTTTGCATTTTTCAATACTAAAATAAACTGTCTTCTCTTTTGAACTCTGAAGCCTCTGCATGGGACTGGTTTAACTCCAAAAGACATAGAGATTATGTATTTCTCCGTGTTAAATTTATGCTTAATTCTGTTTTATTAGCAAATGTTCAAAAGGCATGATAAAGAGGCAATCCAGTGACATTTGATGATAGATGGGCTATCTTGGATGCATTATCAATCAGCCCATAGGATACACTCTTTGATTTCT
This sequence comes from Symphalangus syndactylus, assembly GCF_028878055.3. Lineage (NCBI taxonomy): Eukaryota > Metazoa > Chordata > Mammalia > Primates > Hylobatidae > Symphalangus > Symphalangus syndactylus. Next base: position 43,428,765 of record NC_072429.2, read on the forward strand.
TGGTCTAAGAGTAAGGATAAGCGTAGATTCATCCATCTAAATTGTGTTACTCAGATCTCCTGTGATCAATCAAATGTATTTTGAAAAAGGTTTGGCAGGTGAGAAATCTATTTCCGTAACCATGGAAAAACAGAAATCAACTAGACTAGGCTGAGATGGAGGCCATGACTTTTGTCTCCTTACAAAGCCCCCCAGAATCCATTATTCATGGATTTATTTTATATAGGGCAAATCATTACATGTGTCCATAAAGAAAATTAAATAAAATTATTCTTCTGTTTTTATACTTCTCTGATAGACTATAAACTTTCTAAAGGCAAGGATCTTGTCAATTTTATTCACCAGTGATTACCACCATAGGGAAGTACATTATAAATATTTGTGAACCAATGAGATAAAAGAATGACAACTGCATGTGAGATAGAAAAAGACATGTTATCAAATTACTCCCATAATCACTGTAATCCCAGCAGTTTGGGAGGCCGAGGCGGGCATATCACTTGAGGTCAGGAGTTCCAGACCAGCCTGGCCAATGTGATGAAACCCCATCTCTACTAAAAATACAAATTAGCCAGGCATAGTGGTGGGTACCCATAATCCCAGCTACTTGGGAGGCTGAGGCAGGAGAATCGCTTGAACCCAAGAGGCAGAGTTGCAGTGAGCTGAGATTGTACCACTGCACTCCAGCTGGGGTGACAGAGTGAGGCTCCATCTTAAAAAAAAAAAAAAAAAATTTAATTATTCCCATAATCAGGTAGCATTGAGCAAAGCTCGTTATTGGTAAACATGTTCTCTTTTCTATAAAAGAAGTTTGATGCAATGATGTTGTTAGACTATAGCTTTCTCCCTACCCCATTCTTCAATGTAAAATGAAGAGAAACATGCTTTGTGTCAAGAGGAAGCCAAATGAATAATGGAAATAGTTTTCATGGCAGAAATATCTAAAACCAAACACGGAAAAACATGTTTCTGCAAAGTGACCACCTTGGTGGATTCCTCAAAGAGTGTATTAGATAAGAAAGAAGATGCTGGTATGGATAAAGAGACAGCAGTGCATAGGTGCTTTATGTGTGACTGGCTTCCTGTCTTCCCATTGAATCAACAGAGTCCAAGAAAAGGTCCTGCCGAGTTTCTGGGGTTCTGAGTTATTTGAACCCTTCAAAAGCATACTGAAACCAGAACTTGGGAGAAAAAAAAAAGATGTTTCACAGAATGGAAAGTTACAGCCTTAAGGTGACTTAGTGCAAGAGTTATGACTGGTTAAAAATAGTGGGTTTGCAGGGAGCAGTCATTTTTGGTCAAAATTAACTACACCTTTGCAAATGTTACTCTAAAGGTAGCTTGATTTAGAAAAGTAGGAGGATAAACACATTTTAGTTAAGTGCGAGTCTACAAAATTCAAGATTTTTAAATTCACTAACGTAGCATTAAAAAATGTAGAAAACGTTAAACATTTTGTATATAAGATGTTTACCCTGCCTCCCAGAAAACAAATATTTTTCTATCATCATCATCTAGCACCTATATGTATCAAGCACCTATATGAGTCATTGGAGAGAGATGCTATTGTGTAATCATCAAAAGCATGGTCTGTTGTACTTTACAGTCAAGTGAAGTCTTCCACTTATTAGCAGTTAGACTTTGGACCAGTTATTTTAACCTCTTTAAGAGTGGGAAGAATAATATCTACCAACCTCATAAGGTTGATACAAGGGTTGGATAAGACAATGCATATAAAGTGACTGGCTTGTGGAAAGCATTCAGAAACACTGACTTCTTATGATTTTCATCATCATCATTATCACAAAAATTAGTATGTCATGTGGTTACATGGTGCATAACTAAAATGTTTACCTTTCCTGACTATGAGAAAAATCATCCTGTTAAGCAAAATAATAAGGTTATGAGAAAAGAAGTGTCTTAACCCATTTTCTGCTGCTATAACAGAATACCACAGACCAGGAAATTTATTTTTAAAAAAAATAGAAGTTGGCTGGGCTCAGCGGCTTGCACCTGTAATCCCAGCACTTTGGGAGGCCAAGGCAGGCGGATCACCAGGTCAGAAGTTCGAGACCAGCCTGGCCAACATAGTGAAATCTCGTCTCTACTAAAAATACAAAAATTACCCGGGTCTGGTGGCACATGCCTGTAGTCCCAGCTGCTCAGGAGGCTGAAGTGGGAGAATCGCTTGAACCTGGGAGGCGGAGGTTGCAGCGAGCCAAGACCATGCCATTGCACTCCAGCCTGGGTGACAGAGTGAGACTCTGTCTCCAAAAAAAATAATAATAATAAAGAGTTTATTTGGCCCTTGGTTCTAGAGGCTGAAAAGTTCAAGAACATGGTACCACATTTGGTGAGTGTTAGAAGGACACATGAGTGCCCAAGACAGAGAGAAAAAAAAAGAGAGCTGAACTTCAATGATAACTATCCCACCTCCATGATAATGGCATTAACCCACTTATAAGGGCCGAGCCCCTCATGACCTGTATTAGTCCATTTTCATGCTGCCAATAAAGACATACCCAAGACTGGGAAGAAAAAGAGGTTTAATGGACTTACAGTTCCACATGGCTGGGGAGGCCTCACAATCCTGGAGGAAGGCAAGGAGGAGCAAGTCATGTCTCATATGGATGGCAGCAGGCAAAGAGAAAACTTGTGCAGGGAAACTCCCATTTTTAAAACCGTCAGATCTCATGAGACTCATTCACTATCACGAGAACAGCACAGGAAAGACCTGCCCCCACAATTCAATCACCTCCCACTGGGTTCCTCTCATGACATGTGGGAATTGTAGGAGTTACAATTCAAGATGAGATTTGGGTAGGGACACAGCTAAACCAAATTCATGACCTAATCCCTTTTTACAGATTCTGTCTCTTAATACCATCACAATGGCAATTAAATTTCAACATGACTTTTGGATAGGACATTCAAACAATAGCAAGGGGTATACTTTTATAACACAAAATGTCTAAGGTATCAGCAACCTTAATTTTTGTGAAACAACCAGAAACTGTGCATTCAAACAAATTACAACTTTGTTCTTCTCTCATCCTTAACTTTGAAAAATTTCATCTTATCAATATTTTTGTCAGTATATTTTCAGATTTATTTGTGTCACTAAATATAGCTGAAATCCATAAACTATAATTATTTTTAATATATTCTAAATTTTAGGTTTTACTCTATTCAAGCAATGCACTTCGTTCAAACAAATGTTTGGTAGTGTAGGAAAAAAGGGAAAGAGGAGGATGAGTAGGGAGGAGGAGGAAAGAGGGAGAAAAAAAGGAAGTCTTTCATAAATGTACTTGTAAAGAAGATGGCTACTGGAAAATGGGTTTACTGTAGAACAGTCTTTGCTTGTAGACAATGAACAAGGCTGCATTACTAAGCACGTTTGGAAAAGCTGTGATGACTGACATATCATATCCTGCTAACTGAGTCTTTTGTTCTTAGCAATATATTTATCAGACCCACAGAAAAAGGCGAGAGTGCTCTAATAAATCTTGAGCATTAAAAATGGATGGGCTGCCCAGTTATCAAACTCTAAACGGTCACTTCTACACTTGGTTTGGCCCAGTTTAACCTTGTAAAGACAGCTTTAAGGGTATAATACTGAAAAGTCCCCAAGAGATTCCTTCGAGGCAGTATCTCTCTTCACACTTAAGTTTATATGTTTTAGTTACCCCTGTATGTCCATAATGGGAGGAGATACAGGTTCTAGTAGAGTTTTTTAATAGTTCAATTATTACAGATTAGATTGGAGTTGTTGTATTTCAGAAATTCCCAAATACCAGATTTCAGACTGCCTATTTTGGCTTTACTGCCTTTCTTTTCCAGGGCCCAGGCAAAATTATTAAATTCAGATCTCCAGCCCCATCCCAGACATCATGAAATCAATTTCTGGAGTAGAAGTTGGGAGGAGGACTCTGTGTACCAACAAATTCCTGGGTGATTCTGATGTGCTATAATGTTTAGGAACACTTGCCTAGATGATTCTCGTGGACCCTGTCTTCTATGCACGATGCCATAAAATCTTAACCCACAGGAAGAACTGTAAATGGGAAGAGGAGAGGGTGAAGGTAGAAAGATACTAGGCATCCTGCAAGGCATGCCCTTCATATCTCAGTTCATTCTATACCTTCCAGCTCAAACATTGCCTGTACATGTGAAAGCAATTCAGCAAACATTTGCTGAGCACCTACTGTGCTAGATAAGCAAGTCATAAGAGCAGGCATATACATGTTAACTAACTCTAACACATCATGTTGTGATGAATGTTTCCTGGTAATACAGGTAGAGCATCCTGATCCTGAAAATCCAAAATTCAAAACACTCTAAAATCTAAAACTTTTTGAGCATAGACATGATGCCACAAATGGAAAATTCCACTCCTGACCTCATGTGACCTGTCGAAGTCAAAACACAGATCCATAGCACACAGTTTATTTAATGTCCCCAAGGGGAAAAGACCTACTTAGCTCCCTTGTGCTTCCATATGTCTTCATTCATTCATAACAGAAAAAGAAATCACATCAGTTTATAAAATCAGAGGCACTTCTAAGACAAAAACCATTTTTAATGAAGATTGATTCTGGAGGAAACATTTTAAAAAGCCATCCAGCAGAATGCTTCCTCTTCGCTAGAGAGCCCCTTCCCGGTCCCTTAACTACTTCTGGTGTTTTCTGCTCATCTTATATAAAATACAGTGTATAGTAACCTTTTAATCAAAACACAGCATCATAAGTAGAGACTGAAAGCCTGGCATCATTTACTGTTGCTGTTGCTTAACAGCTGATACAGGCATTCTGCTGATGACACTGTACTGCTTAGTTATTCTGAACATATTATTCCTTCACTGTATGAATGGTATATGTTTTTGTTTTTGTTTTTGTTTTCGTTTTTGTTTTTGAAATGGGAGTCTCACTGTGCTAGCCTGGGCTAGAGTGCAGTGGTGCAATCTCAGCTCACTACAACCTCACTACAATCTCAGCTCACTACAATCTCTGCTCACTACAACCTCCTCTAGCCTGGGCTAGACTGCAGTGGTGCAATCTCAGCTCACTACAACCTCCGTCTCCCAGGTTCAAGCAATTCTCGTTCCTCAGCCTCCTGAGTAGCTGAGACTACAGGCATGCACCATCATGCCCAGCTAATTTTTTGTACTTTTAGTAGAGATGCGGTTTCACCAAGTTGGCAAGTTGGCCAGGCTGCTCTCAAACTCCTGACCTCAAATGATCTGCCCACCTCAGCCCCCCAGAGTGCTCGCATTACAGGCGTGAGGCACCTTGCTCGGCCGGTATATCATATTTTTTAATGTTAAGTACTTATGTGTGAATGAGTGTGAGAAAATGAATACTTATTGGTATCATATAAATTCAGTCAGGAAGGACGGTGATGCCAAACAACTGCAGATTGTCCACATGGGTGGCCAAGATAGGGACACCTTTGCTTTCTGATGGTGCAGTGTACACAAACTATGCTTCATGCACAAAATTATTTAAAATATTGTATACAATTTCCTTCAGGCTATGTGTATAAAGTATATGTGAAGCACAAATGAATTTTGTGTTTAGAGTTGATTTCATCCCCCAAGACATCTCATTATGTATATGCAAATATTCCAAAGTCCAGAAAAAATAATTGAAATCCAAAACTTTCTGGCCTCCAACATTTCAGATGGGGGATATTCAACCTGTATTAACAAAGTACAGTGGGAGCGTAGGGGATAAACCTTCATTCTGATGGGAGAAGAGGTACCTTTCCAAAAAGGAAACACAGGAGGGACCACAGAAGCTGCTTCACTACACAGAAAAGAGGGGAAGCCATGTTCAAAGGCAGTGAGACTTCTGGAAGTTTTAAGTGTCTTCAAGAAATGGTAAAAATCTCCTGGAACCTCACCATTCTCATACATAAATTAGAAATGATCAGCTTTTTCAGGTGAGAGGACCTAGGAGCAATCACATCCCAGTAACAAGAATGATACCCAGTGCCTGGTGTTATTCTCCAATAAAGGGAACCAGGGTTCCCTGGAGAAATAACTGATCCTAGAAATGGAACAGGGAATGTACAAAATGAGCCTGTCAAAGGAGCACAGAAGACATGTGAAAGAGCGCCCAATGGTCAAGGCTGACACAATTTGAGCAACAAAATAAAGTAGTATTGAATTATAATCCAAAGTATAAAGCACATATCCATAAGTCCATACTTCTATAAATGAAGGAATGAATACACAAATGTGAAAAAGAGATAAATCTCCCATGCAGAAGAATTTGGAATAATTTATGTAGATGCTGTCACGGAGGTAGAGCATAACTTCCACCGCTATAGTGTGAGCAGTGCATAGTGACTTCCTTCTAGAGAGGATGGTATAGAAAGGAAGGAGTATGTTGGTCGTAGAGAAACCTGACACACAGCCTCAGCCAGGCCATCCACTTGAACATCAACAGTAATAAGCCATCCAGACAGTACATACCATTGGTAGGAGGTGATGAGAAAGGAACTTCTTCTCTGTGGTCTTCCTCCCAAAAATGCATAACTCCAGTATAATCAGGAGAAAATCATCAGAAAAATCCCAACTAAGGGACATTCTACAAAAGATCTGGTCAGTACCCCTGAAAACCATGAAAGTTATTCAAAAAATAAGGAAAGTCTGAAAAACTGTCACAACCAAGAGAAGCCCAAGAAGACATTACACAATATAATGCGTTTTCCTGGATGGGATCCTGAAACAGAAAAGGAACATTAGGCTAAAACTAAGGAAATCTGAATAATAAAGTATGGACTTCAGCTAATACTAATGAATGTATCAATATTGGTTAATCAATGAGTCAAAATGTACCATACTAATGCAAAATGTTGATAATAGGGCAAACCAGATATGGCATATTGGGAAATCTGTACTGTCTTTAAACAGTACAGATTTAGTACAGATTCTATGAATCTAAATCTATTTTTAAATTAAAAGTTTATTTTAAAATATGTAGGAATGATCACACCTGCTTGCCTGCCACATATGGCTGTTATGCATATCAAATGATGTAATATATGTGAATGTACCATAGTCTTCCCTTGTCCATGGAAAATAGGTTCCAAGGCCTCTGTGGATGCCTGAAACCACAGATAGTAGCGAACCATATATGTACTATGTATTTTCCTAAACATACATACCTATGATAAAGTTTACTTTATAACTTAGGTATGGTAAGAGATTAACAGCAATAACTAATAATAAAACAGAAAAATTTTGGTGGCCATCTGTAATCCCAGCACTTTGGGAGGCCAAGGCAGGAGGATCAGCTGAGCCTGGGCAACATAGCAAGCCACTGTCTCTACTAAATAAATACATACATACATACTGTAATAAAAAGTTATACTGTAGTCTCTCTCTCTTTCTCTCTCTCTCATCTTATTGTACTATATTCACTTATTTTTGGACCATGGTTGGGTAACTGAAACCTTGGAAAGCAAAGCTGAGGATAAGGTTTGGCGTTACCATACTTTCTCAACTATGGTGCACATCATAAATATACAAAGTTTTAAGGATTATTTTATTTAAATGAAGCTATTTTTATTTAAAAATTTTTTCATTTGCTATTAAATTATTTTTAAATATTTAAAATTACTCCTGGTATGAGGTTGAATGATGGCCGATTATGTAGGCTGTGACCGAGACTATGAAGAGTCCCAGAAGCTGTGTTAAGGAGTTTGGATTTGATTCTGAAGATGATGAGCCATTAAAGGATTCATAGCGGAAGGGGGGTGGGAGTAGATCGAATTTTAGGACTGGCAATGGAAGGAGGCTGGAATTATGGAAACCACAGAAATCTGGACAGAAACGCTTAGATGGGGCAGAGATGGGACCCGGAGGACCCGAGAAACAAAACCTGATCCACTGCTAACAGGGGGGATTTCCCACTTTGTGCCTCAAACCAGTAGCCCTCCAACCCAGACTTTCTGAGGACAATGCTAATTTGATATCATTTTAGTATTTTCAGTAAAGTTGATTCATTAATTGAATGTGCATGTGAATTTTTATACCTTACTAAAACTATTACAGATACATAAATCACACAGAAATATTTTGTCTGGCCAGGTGCTGTGGCTCACACCTATAATCCCAGGACTTTGGGAGGCCAAGGCAGGAGGATCACTTGAGGCCTGGAGTTCAAGCAATCTTTTCTCAACCCATGTGTCTCCTTTGAGTTTGAGGAGATTTTATCTTTACTATGGCAGTCTAGCACAAGTTAGTGGTTAGTACGCAGCCTCAGTTTTCTTCTTTATAACATGGGCATCATTGTAACCTACCTAATAGGTTGTTATGCAAATAAATGAGATAATCCAACATAAAAGCACTTAGCTCATTGCTACCCTGTAGCAAGCACATGGCAAGTGGTAGCTATTATTAAATGGTGGTAGCAGAAGTAACAGGCCTCCTTGACCTTGCTCAGGAGAATTACTAAACATAGTAAAACAAATAAATTTCTGCTGCTACTCACCCTGGAACACTCCATATATTTGCTCTGCTGAGAGGCAGCTGGATCATTACTACCAAGTGTCAAGAATCGGAAGCATCTGCCCTCGGTCAGTTTCCTCTTGAGGATTATGTATAAAACCACTGTTTTTGTTGTCTGCCCAGGTCATCTTAATACATGTAACAGTAAACACTCAAAAAACATCAGCTATTCTTCATAGTATGCCATGCAAAGTTGGTGATACCATGGACTAGTTCTACTAAGCTGCACTGGAGGGCAACTGCCCATCTATTCGAAGTGCCCTCTAGGTCCTCCGAAGGTCATTTTTCTGTACTCCACAGAGCCTGCTTTTTGTGTCAGATTATCCCAAACATACCCTGCTGATTTCGCAAAAGTCTACCCATAAAAGTTTCCCGTGATGTGATGACAGGCAAATGGACAGAACCTTAATTTTGTCAAGACACGTGGTGAAGGTTTTAGCTTCTTACTAGGCTGACAGCAGCCTGAGGCAAGGACCCCGTTCCACTCATCCACACACAGGGCTTGGCCTCCAGCCAGTCCTCACTAAAAGTGGATAGTGATTGTCACTGCCTGGGAAACCACTAGGAAGCACCATCTCTCTCCCTACGGATTCCTGGGCAGAGAGGCACAGCACCACCAAAGCAAACTTCCTGACTCCACTGTTTTACCTGGGGTTAGCTCTCCTTGGGAAATTTGAATGCATTAGCTACCTCTAACAGTCCCATTTATTTTTAAAAGAAAAGAGGCTATTTTCTTCCCTAGTCTGCCATCCCCGGAATCTATCTGTAGATTTTTATTTTAAAGGCAAGAACTATCTAATAATGAGTAATTTCACTGGTCTATTTTTAGCAGCAAGGAAGATTTTTTTTTAGGTCATTGCTGGGAAGTTCTCAAAAACTGCAAGTTGGGAAGAATCAACAGAAGTTGAATGTCATGGATTTGTTTTCGTTCCAGAGCAGGAGGATTCACCAACAGGAACCAGGCCACAGACAGTAGACAGTAGGGACTCAGTTTCTTTGTCAACAAAATGGGAGGAATATGCAAGATAGCGAATGTAAAAGCACTTAGCTTGGTTCTACTATACGGCCGGTCCATCTCCACCTGTCCGCCTCTCAGCCACCACCTTCATTCCCTCTTGTGCTGGACAATTTCATGGCTGCTTCCCCACTTTTGGGCTCCTCCCTCTAATCTACCACTTTTCCCCTGGCCCTTACTAAAGCCCAGTTCTGAGATGTTCATCTCTTCCTTGAAATATTCCTTGAAATCTTCCTGGGCTTCCTTCACCCTTGGGCTGGCATTCTTGGCTTCCGTTACTACACTACATCCCATAGCCTAGAGTCAGCCCCCACTAATGGCCTGTGCAGTGACTCAGAGTTTCCCAGGCTGTTTGTTTATGCTGTTCCCTCTACTTGGAAATTGCCTCTCCTGATCCTCACCAAGGTTCCCTGCCAGTCTCCACCTCTTATTCAGAGCCTTGAATAAATAGCTTCTCTTCCTTTAAATCTTGCCTCATCACTTCACTAAGAAGTAAGGCCATCTTCATCTTAAATCCTGTAGTTCTGCATACTTTTTTTATGCTTCATGGTATCTAGCACCTCACTACATAGTTATCTGGGTATGTGTTCAATGTATTATTTATTACAGAGACAGTGTAACAGTGGTTAAGAGCATCAACCCCGGTGCCAGATTGCCAGGGGTTGAATTGCCATCTCCTAGCTCTCAACTTGAGCAAGTTGCCTATGTCTTCTATAAATTGCAGATAATGCAACCTGAAAATGCAAATTATGGGAAAAATATGTATCTTACTAAGATACAGAAACCCATCTGAAAGGGCTGTATATTATTCTAATGATATGAAATTCTGGAAAACACAAATCTATGGAGACAGTAAAAAGATTAGTGGTTGGCAGTGGTTGGGGTGGGAAGGGATGAATAGATGAAGCATGGAGGATTTTTAGGACAGTGAAACTACTCTTTATGAAAATATAATGGTGGATACATGTCATTATACATTTTCCCAAGCCCATAAAAATGTATAGCACCAAGAGTGAACCCTAATGTAAACTATGGACTTTGGGTGACAATGATGTGTTAATGTGGTTTCTTCAATTGTAACAAATGTACCACTCTTGTGGGAGATGTCAATAATGAGGCCAACTGGGGGGGCTATGCATGTGCGGGTTAGGAGGTATATGGGAAATTTCTGTAACTTCCCCTCAATTTTGCTGTGCACTTAACACTTCTCTAAAAAGATAAAGTCTTAAAGAGTTAAAGTAAAATTCAATGCGCAGTGTGATGACTGAAAAAATATGTCCATATATTATTTTATATTCTTTCCTTCAAAGATGGACCCTTCATTCTCCTCTCCTTCCATGTGGGCTGTACTCACTGACTCTTGGATGACTAGAATGTAACAGAAGCAACAGAGTGTGACTTCCTCCTCCCTCTTTCTCTTGGGTCATTCATTCAGTAGGCTGCCATGTTTGAGGACACTCAACCCTATGAAGAGGCCCACATACAAGGATCTCAGCCCTCCACTAGATAATTAATAGAAAATAAATGAAGAAACTCATGTAAAGTTATTAGATGAGTGCCAAATAGTACCTAACCTGCTAAATAGTACTATAATGGTAGCTATTGTTATTTTGAAATATTTTAAACATACAGAAAAATTTAGTATATAAAGCATCAAGTACCTATGCTTCTGACACTCAACTTTATCACATCATAACATAAAGCCTTACTTTTTCATACTTTTAAGAAGCAAAATATTACAGATAGAGTTGAAGCCCTCTGTGTACCCTTCCCATATCCCATTCCCATCCCTTCCTTTATAGCAGTGGTGACAATCCCAAATTTTGTGTTAGTCATGCCTTTATATTTTTATTTTGTGTTCTAAAATTTTATTTAAGTGGTATAATACTGTACATAGCCCTTTTCAAGTTGTGGTTTTGGTCAACTTTTTTTTAGATTTACCCATGTTAATTTATGTAACTTGAGTTAATTCAATTTCATTACCGTGTCATATATGCATTATATAAATATTTCTTAATTTACCCATCCCATTGTTGAGGAACATTTATATTGCTTCCAGTGTTAGAGATAGAAGAAATCTCAGAGATCGACATGCAGATAAGAAAATGCAGCTAGAGAAGGGAAGTTATTTGGCTAAAATCATATAGAAGATCGTGGAGCCAGGACTTTCAAAAAGATTAGAGTAGCCTGGAGCAGCCAGTTGTTCTCTTCCCAGGATACCGTGCATTTACTTTCTTCAGACTTCTTTGAAAAACTCCTCCTTCATTCCATGAGACCCTGTTGGGGATGTCAGTTATTCCCTAACCAATCGCCAGAGCCCATGACTCAGGTTTTGTCAAATATAGTACATTGCTTGGTGTATGATGATTAGCTCAGGGAAGATCACGTGACCCAAGCTGAGCCAATCAGAATCTTGTTATTTTGCTGCGCTGAAATAATGTAGGCCTGGAGCTTCTAGAAAATCGTCTTTCCTGCCATGTGGGGAGAGTCTACCTCCAACAGAGAAAATGAAGTCAACCCACAAAGACAAGCAGTAACAAATAGAGGTGGGAGAGAAGAGAAAGATGTAGAGAGGCTTACTAACATTGTTCGGGTCCCTGAATACAGTATCCCTAAGCTTCTCATTTATAAAACCTGCCCTTTTCCTTTGTTTTTAACTTAACCCAGTTTGACTTGCATTTCTCTAACTTGCAACCGAATCCTGACTCTTAAGTTCACCATTCTTTCTACTCTGCCAAAACTACAGCTCCTAGATGTTCAGTAAGCATTTAATCGAAAATGATGATCTCAACAAAGCCATAGAAATGCCACTAACCTTTGACTTGGGGAACACAGCAGGATTAACTGTGATCAGAGTTCTAATGTGGCACTTCCCTTTACTTGACCCATCATCCATGCATTCAGGGAATATTTACCATGTTTCTACTATGTGCCTAAAGGAAGTTATATGACAAGAGTAGCACAAAAGACATAGAGGTAATGGAATACTTTTCTAGGTATTTTATATGAAGTGGTACAATATCAATTCTAAATAGAATGCCATTAATAAATAATGCATATTTTAATCCCTGGAGAAAAGACTTAAAAGGCAATAGAGGAACTAAGTGAAATATTTAAAAATATTTGATTAGCCCAACAGAAAGTAGGAAAGGACAAATAAGTGAATGAAGAAAGATAGACAAACGGCAAACAAATAGCAAGATAATAGACCTAAACCCAACCTTATCAATAATTACATTAAATATAAATAGGCAAAGCCTTCTAGCAAGAGGCAGAAACCTTCAGACTGTATACAAAAGCAAGACCTAACTATTTGTTGTCTATAAGACACACACTTGAAATATAATATTATATTGAAAACAGAAGGACAAAAAATACAGTTTCCAGCAAACTGTAAACATAAAAAAACTAATATGGCTAAATTAATATTAAACAAAAATGATTTAACAAGGAGTAAGATCAGAGATAAGGACAGACATTTTATCATGAAAAAAGCATCATTTTACCAAGAGGACATGGCAATTATAAATGTGTACTAACATAAAAGCAGAAGCTCAAAATATATTAAGCAAAAGCTGACAGAATTAAAGGAAGAATTAGATGAAGTCACAATTATACTTGGAGATCTTAACCTTCCTCTCTCAGTAATTGATAGAACAAGCAGACAGTAATTGATAGAACAAGTAATTATATGGAATATCCAAACACTATCAATCACCTTGACCTAAATGATATTTATAGACCAGATGAAACCACTTCAGAAATACATTATTTTCAAGTGCACATGGAGCATTCACCAAAATCACCGTATTCTAAGCACCAAAATAAATCTCAATAAATTTTAAAAGATTAAAATCATCCAGAATATATTCTCCAACCATAATGAATTTAAATTATAAATCAATAGCAATAAGACATAACACATGGATCAAAGAAGAAATTACAGGGGAATTAGAAAATATTTCAAAATGAATGATAAAGGAAATACAGCATATCAAAATTTGTGGGATGCAGCTAAAGCAGCACTTAGAAGGGAATTTATCCATTTAAATGCTTATATAAGAAAAGGAAATATGGGCAAAAAATCAATAATTTTGTGTTTTTACCTTATGATGCTAGAAAGAGAATAGTATATCAATACAAAAGGAAACAGAAGGAAATAAATATAAAAGCAAAATTTAATGAAATGAACAACAATAGAAAATTTTAACAAAACAAAGCCTATTTTTTGAAAACATTAATAAAGTTGATAAACGTCCAGCAAGACTGATTAAGGATGAATGAATGAGAACACAAATTCCCAATGTCAAGAATGAAAGATGACATGTAATTATAGCTCCTACAGACATTAAAATGATAATAAGGGACTGTAATTAACAACTTTATGCCAATAAAATTTGACGTATCTTAATTGGACAAACTGCTTAAAAAATACAACTTACAATAACTGACATAGGAAAAAATTGAAAATCTGAATATTCCCTCTTATGAATATATCTTACCAGACTCAGATATACTCAGAATATATCCTATCAGAATTTAATTAAATAAATTCATTTTCAAAACTTCTTTATAAGAAACTCCACTAATATATTTATTGCAGCATTATTCACAATAGCAAATATATGGAATCAATCTAAATGTTCATTGACAGATGACTGAATAAAGAAAATGTGGTATATATACATAATGGAATACTATTCAGCCATAGAAAAGAATGAAACCATGTCCTTTGCAGCAACATGGATGGAACTGGAGTCCACTATCTTCAGTGAAACAACTCAGAAATAAAGTCAAACACCAAATGTTCTCAGCTGTAAGTAAAAGCTAAATAGTCTGTACACATGGATATAGACTGTGGAATGATCAATATTGGAGGTTCAGAAGGGCAGCAGGGTGGAAAGAGGGTGGTAGATGAGAAATTACGTAATGAGTACAACATACACTGTTCAGGTAATGTGTACACTAAAAGCCCAAACTTCACTACTACACAATATATCTGTGGAACAAAACTGCACTTGTATCCCTTAAATTTATACAAATTTTATAAGAAAAAGAAAACTCCAAGGCCAGATGGTTTCATTGGAAAATTCTATAAAATAATAAAGAAGCAATTCAAACACTGAACAAACTCTTTCAGAAAACAAAGAATAGAATTTACCCCAACTCGTTTTACAAGGAATAAACCTTATACCAAAAGCTGGAAAAGAAATTATAAGAAAAGGAAACTATACACCAATATCTTTGATAAACACAGATATAAAAATTTGAAATAAAATATTAGCAAATTAGATGATAAATAATCACATAAAAAGATAGTCAACATCATCAGTTGTTGGGAAAATGCAAATAAAAACTAGAATGAGATACAATTATCTGCTAGAAAAATGAAATTTTTTAAACTGACAGTCCCAAATGTTAGCGAGGATGTGGTTCAACTGGAACCCTCTTGCATTGCTGATAGGGATGTAAATTGGTATATCCATTTTGGAAAAGTTTCTAATTTTTTATAGTTTCTTATAAACACAATATATGACCCAACAATACCACTTCTAAGTATGTTGTCAAGAGAAATTAAAACATATGGACATAAAAAAGCTTGTATGCAAATATTTATAGCAACATGCTATACTTTGGGTATGGTTTGTTTGTTCTCATCAAAATTCATGTTGAAATTTCATCCCCAATGTGGTGGTGTTGGGAGGTGGAATCTAGTGGGAGGTATTTAGGTTATGGAGGCAAATCTGTCATGAATGGCTTGGTGCTGTTATCCCAGTAGTTAGTGAGTTCTCACTCTCCAGGACTGGAGTAGTTCTTGCAGAAATGGATTAGTTCCCATGAGAGTGGGTTGTTATAAACCAGGACAGCCTCTCAGGCTTTCTTCCTTTCACACATGTTCACTCCCCTTTGACCTGCGCCATGTTGTGATGCAGCAGGAAAGCCCTTACCAGAAGCCAGGGCCATGCCTTTGAACTTCTCAACCTACGGAAACGTAAATAAATAAGACTCTGTTTTATATAAATTGTCCAGTCTCAGATGTTCTTTTACAGCAACATAAGATGGACTAAAATAAAGTATTGATACTGAGAAGGAGGGTGTTGCTGATAACAAATATCTGAAAATGTAGCAGCAACTTTAGAACCGGATAATGGGAAGAAGCTAAAAGAATTTGGAGGAGCAGGGTAGAAAAAGCCCAGATTCTGGTGAGGGCTTAGAAGACAAGAAGACTAGGGAATGTTTAGAACTCCTTAGAGATTAGTTAAGTGGTCAAGACCAGAACACTGATAGAAATACAGACAATAAAGGCCATTCTGATGAGGTTTCAGATGGAACTGAGTAAGAAAGTTTGGAAACTGGAGTGAAGGCCATCCTTGTTATAAATTAGCAAAGAACTTGGCTGAACTGTGTCCATGCCCAAGGGCTTTGTGGAAGGCTGAACTTGAGAGTGATGAGCTAGACTGTCTGGCAGAAGAAATTTTTAGGCAGCAAAGTGTTCAGGCTGCTACATGTTTCTTTCTAAGTGCTTATAGTGTACTGATAGAGAGAAGGGAAACAGAGCAGAAAAATTAAGAAAATTCACAGCCTGGCCATGTGGTAAAGAATGACAGTGTTTTCAGGAAGGAACTCCAAGGGTACAGCCAAGCCACCCCTTACTAAAGAAATTTGACTGGCTAAAAGGGAACTAGGCATTAAGAGTCAAGACAATGGGGGAAAGGCCTCAGACATTTCTGAAGTCTTAGAGGCTGCCCCTCCCATCACAGGCTCAGAGGCCTAGGGGAACAGAATGGTTTCTGGGAACAGGCTCAGGGCACCCCAGGTCAAGTGGCCCCAGGTGCAGCTCATGCTCTAGCTGTGGAAGGTACAAGTCATAATAAACCTTGGTAGCCTCCACATGATGCTAATTCTGCAGGCTTGTAGAAAGAAAGAGCTACGGAGGCTTGACAGCCTCCACCTAGATTACAAAGAACATCATTGAAAGCCTGGGGTCCTGGCCAGGCACAGTGGCTCACCCTCATAATCCCAGCACTTTGGGAGGCTGAGGCAGGTGGATAACCTGAGGTCAGGAGTTCATGATCAGCCTGGCCAATATGATGAAACGCCATCTCTACTAAAAATACAAAAATTATCTGGGTGTGGTGGTGCACACCTGTAATTCCAGCTACTCGGGAGGCTGAGGCAGGAGAATTGCTTGAATCTGGGAGGCAGAGGTTTCAGTGAGCTGAGAGCACACCACTGCACTCCAGCCTGGGCAGCAGAGTGAGACTCTGTCTCAAAAAAAAAAAAAAGAAAAGAAAGCCTGGGGTCCCAGGTAGAGACTTGTAGCAGGGGTATAGTCATGGCAGACAGGCCCCACTAAAGCAGTACTGAGTGGAAATGTGGAGTTGGAACTGCCACAGGGTGTCCCCACAAGGACAATGCCTACCAGAGTCATAGGAATAAGGCCACTGCAGAGAATCCCAACTAGGATAATGTCTAGTGGAGCTGTGGAAATGGTACCACCACTGAGACCCCAGAACTGCAGACCTACCAGTGTATAATGCCAGCCTGGGAGACCTGGGTGAAATGAGCTCAGCAAAGCCATTGGGGCAGAGCTGCCAAAGGCCTTGGGGACCCAACTCCCACCCCAGTGTGTCCAGGAGGTGGCATGTGGAATCAAAAGAGATTATTCTCCAGCTTTAAGATGTGATGTGTGCCCTGCTGGGTTCTGGATTTGTTTGGGGCCTGTTACTACTTTCTTTTTTCCTAATCATCCCTCTTTGAGTGGGAATGTCTGTTATGCCTGCACCACCATTGTATCCTGGAAGTAAGTAACTTGTTTTGATTTTACAGGATCATAGATGGAAGGGGTGTGACTTAAATATCAGATGAGACTTTGGACCTTGAACTTTGGACTTTTAAGTTGATGCTGCGACAGTTAAGACTTTTGGGACTATTGGGATAGAATGATTATACATTGCATGTGAGAAGGACATGAGTTTTGGGGGACAGGGGCAGAATGCCATGGTTTGGATATGGTTTGTTTGTCCCCATCAAAGCTCATATTGAAATTTGATCCCTAATATGGTGGTGTTGGGAGGTGGGGCCTGATGAGAGGTGTTTGAATTATGGAGGCAGATCCTTCATGAATGGACTGGTGCTGTTAGCAGGAATGGATTTGTTCCCATGACAGTGGGTTGTTATAAAGCCAGGTCACTCCTCAGATTTTTCTCTCTTCATATGTGTCCACTTCTCCTTTGACCTTCTGCACTATGTTGTGACACAGCACAGAAAGCCTTCAGCGGAAGCCAGGGTCATGCCCTTGAACATCTTAGCCTACAGAAACATGAGCTAAATAAATCTCTTTTCTTTATAAATTACCAAGTCTCAGATATTCTTTTGGAGCAACACTTAACAAACTAAGATACAACATTATTCATATCTTCAAAACAGAAACAACCCAAATGTCCACCAACTGGCGAATGAATAAGCAAACTGTGGTATATCCATATAATGGAATAGTATTCAAAAATAATTAGAAACAAACCCCTGATGCACTCAAAAACATGGATGAATCCTAAAGGTATTAGGCTAGTGTAAAGAAGACATTATTTCATTTGTAAAAGATATTGAATCAGGAAAAGCTATAGAAACATAAATCAAATTAATGATTACCAGGGCTGGGTTTGGGTGAAGGAAATTGAGAGGACTTTTTTGGGTGGATGATTTACTCTGTATCTTAATTATAATGATGATCACACAATGATATGTTTGTCATTAGTCTAAAAATTTACCTTAGAAAAGGTAGACCTTACTATATGTAATGTACCTTCATAAATATGAATTTTTAAAAAGAAAAAAATTAGCAAGTTGCATCTAGTAAGATATATACATTGTACATCATGTTTAAGTGTGGTTTATTCCAGAAATTTAAGGTTGGTTTAACATTTGTAAATCAATAATGCAATTCATCATGTTAATAAAAATAAAAAATCATATGATTACATAGACGCAGAAAAGTCATTTTCAAGAGTCAGAACCACTTATAATGAAAATTCACAGTGAGTAAGGGAAAGAAGGAACTTCTTCAACTGGGAAACAGGACCTACAAAACCTGCAACTAGCTTTATACTTTTCCCCAAATTTCAGCAACAAAGCAATGATGTCCTCTATCACTTCTTCTGTTCAACATCATACTGGATATTCTAGCCAATGCAACATGGAAGCCTAAATAAATAAATAAAGACATAAAGATTGGAAAAGATAGATGAAACTATTCTTGTTTACAAATGGCATAGTTACTTATATAGAAAACTTCAAGGACTCTATAAAGCAACTACTATAACTAATAAGTGAATTTTACACATTTGCAGGATACAAGTTAAATATATTTTTAAAAGAAATTATGGCTAGGCACCGTGGCTCACACCTGTAATCCCAGGACTTTGGGAGGCCAAGGTGGGCGTGTCACGAGGGCAGCAGTTCGAGACCAGCCTGGTCAACATAGTGAAATTCCCTCTCTACTAAAAATACAAGAAATTAGCCGGGCGTGGTGGCAGGCATCTATAATCCCAGCTACTTGGGAGGCTGAGGCAGGAGAATTGCTTGAACCCAGAGGCAGAGATTGCAGTGAACCAAGATGGCGCCATTGCACTCCAGCCTGGGCAACAGTGCAAGACTCCATCTGAAAAAAAAAGAAAGAAAGAAAGAGAGAGAGAGAAAGAGAGAGAGAGAGAGAGAAAGAAAGAAGAAAGAAACAAAGAAAGAAAGAAAGAGAAAAAGAAAGAGAGAGGGAAAGGAAAGGAAAGGAAGAAAGAAAGAAATTACATGATTAAACTTCAGTACATCCACACAATATAATTCTATTCTGTGGAAAAAAAAAAAAAAAAAAGAATGAGCTACCAAGCCATGCAAAAACATTGATGGATCTTGTGTAATGCTAAGTGAAAGAAGCCAGTCTGAAAATATGAAAATATTACATGCAGATTTATATGACATTCTGGGGCTGGGTGCAGTGGCTCACACCTGTAATCCCAGTACTTTGGGAGGCTAAGGAGGGAGGGTTGCTTCAGGCCAAAAGCTGGAAGCTTTAGCAAGCTAGGATCATGCCACTGTACTCCAGCCTGGGCAACAAAGCAATACCTTGTCTCTAAAAAACAAAAACAACAACAACAACAACAAAAATTAGATGCCATTCTGAAAAATGCAGAACTATATAGCCAGTAAACAGATTAGTGGTGGTTAGGGGTTTGGGGAGGGAAGAAGTTTCAACAGGTGAAACACAAGGGATTATTTAGGGAGGTTAAAATGTTTTGTATGATACAGTAATGGTAAGTACATGACAGTATGTATTTGTCAAAATCCATAGAACTTTACAGCCCAAAAAGTGAATCTTAGTATATGCAAATTTAAAACAAAATTAGGAAGATAGAGTGATCCCAGGGTGGAATCCAGGCTGTGATAAAAGAATCTAACTCTATCATAAATGCATGAAATAACCTCACTGGAGGGGTTGGGGGAAACATGCTGAACTATGTAACTTTGGAAATGGGTGGAAGCTATAAGACTAAAGGCAAAGAGAGCTTGTAGTTGTTATAGGTGCCATACTCTAGTTGTTAAAGTTGTTTCCCATGAGGGAACAGGTTAACACTTAAGTAAATAGATGGTGGATGGTGGGAGCCAGCTTTCTCACTATTACAGTGGGAGGTTATAGACAAGTAAGGAGGATAAGTAGCTAGAGCAATCCATGTAGTACTAGCCAGAGCAATTACTAGATTAGAGTTGGAGACCTCAGTATAAACTCATGTTTAGCTTACCATAGATAGATGGTTCCACATAGAAGTATTTATAGATTTGTATATATACTTGGGTTAGTATACACACATATATTTCCTTGCTCTGTCAGCTGGGAGAGTCTAGGAGCAATGATACCCCAGCAGCAATGAACAGATGCAGTCTCCAGAATTTATCTTTATTCTACTCCCCATTAAAAGGAATCATAACTTCTTGGAGAAATAGGTAGTTCTAGAACTGGGGGGAGGGAATATACAAGATAAGCCTGGAGCATCTTGTAGTATGAGAAAGTAAGTAAGTGCTAAAAAGCAAACACCATTGAAGGGGTATGTCAAAGGAGAATAGGAACCAACTGAAAGAGCCCCCAAAGGCCAAAGGCAGAACAATTTGAGCAAGAAAATAAAGTACTACTGAATTATAACCCAAAGTATAAAATAAAATATCCATTAATCCCTATTGGTATAAATCAATATTGAAATAAATAAATAAATAAATAAATAAATAAATAAATGGGGGAGAATAGGCAAATATCCTGTGCAGAAGAATTAAAAATAACTTAGATACTCATCCCTTAAGAAAGAGGAGCATAGCTCCTACCCCTTAAATGTGGGATGTGCATAGTGACTTCCTTCTTTCCTCTCTTCCTTCCTTCTTTTCTTCCTGAGTATAGTATAGAAGGCGGGGAAAAAAGAGGAACTTTACAATGGAAAAAACTGATAAACTCCTCTTTAGCTAGGTCATCAAGGTGAACACCAACAGTGGTGATAGCATGAAGTCAAATGTTACTAGCATGTACCTTTGATGTGATATAATGAGCATAACAATTCACCTCTGCGGTCTTCCTTCCAAAAATCCACAATCCAAGTCTAAGTGGAGATGAAAATAAAACCTAACTCATATGGTTGTTGAGAGAATTTTAATGTGACCCCTGAAAAGGAGTGGCTTGACCTCCCTTCCAAAATTGACTCAGTCTTGGCCTAGTTCTTTGTATATTATCTTTTCTACGAACTCCATCCCTTAAGTTCTAGCCCTCTCCCTGTGTCCCTAATCCTCTTGTTCAGCACTTTGTTTCTTCACCTCACTTTTGATATAGTCATTATCTTCCTAGGACTCGCCTTTTCCACATGTTTCAATATGATATCCACAGTAGATTGCATGCTCCTTGAGATAAGAGTGATCTTTGCTAGCTCCACAAAGAGAGAGCACTGGGAGAATGTGCGGTACCCAGGTCAAATTCCACAGGTACTACTCTGAATTGTTATTTAATTTGTGAATAGGTAATACACAATTTTTTAAAGTATTCAATGATAATTTTCACATTGTTCAAAAATACAAAATTACAAAAGGTATTCAGTGAAGAGTATCCTCCCAATCTCTGTTCTACCTGGTTCCCACCCCACCCCACCCCAAAAGGCAATTGTAACTCCCCATATCTCTCTGTGAAAATATATACATTCTTATTTCTCTTTGCTACATAAAAGGTAGCTTCCATAACATTGCTGGGCATTTTGTGGGGTTTTTTCCAACTAACAATATATCTTGAACTTCTTTGCTAATAACTACTTAGAAATCAATCAGAAAGCTTTAGGCTGGGCACAGTGGCTCATGCCTGTAATCCTGGCACTTTGGGAGGCCAAGGAAGAAGGATTGCTTGAGGCCAGGAGTTCAGGACCAGCCTGGGCAACAAAACAATATCCCATCTCTACAAAAAAAAATTTAAAAATTATCTAGGCATGGTGACATATACCTATAGTCTCAGCTAGTTGGGAGGCTGAGGTGGGCAGATCATTTGAGTTCAGGAATTTGAGACCAGCCTGGGCAACATGGCAAAATCCCATCTCTACAAAGAATACAAAAATTAGCTGGACACAGTGGCATGCGCCTATAGTCCCAGCTACTTGGGAGGCTGAGGTGGGAGGATCTCTTGAGCCCAGGAGGCAGAGGTTGCAGTGAACCAAGATCGTGCCAAGGCACCACAGCCAAGGTAATAGAGCAAGACCATGTCTCAAAAAAAAAAAAAAAAAAGAAAATACAAAAAAAAATCACAGAGTTTTCCATTGATTAACATGCTATAGGTTATTTCCAATCTTTTGCTGTTACAAACAATGCTACAATGAGTAACTTTTTACATAGGTCCCTTATGCATGTACCAGTACAACTGTAGGATAAATTCTTAAATGGGGGATAAAGAGTATTTGCATTGGTAATTGAAATTGTCAAATTGTCCTCCTTAGGAATTTTACAATTTATATATCCACAAGCAGTAAATGATAGTGCCTGTTTCCCAATAGCCTCACTAATGAATGAGTAATCAAACATTTGTATTTTTGCCAATATAAGAAGAAAATGGCATCTCAATGTAGCTTCTCTTATAAAGGGTAAGGTTGGTGATCTCATAATATGTTTAGATGCCATTTGTTTCGCCGTCTTTGCGAATTGTCTATACCACTCTCTTGCCCATTTTTCTATCAAGTTGTTGGTCTTTTTCCTATCATTTTTAAAGCATTCCTTATATACTAGAGAAATAAACACTTTGTAATATGAATTGCAATTATGTTTTTCCAGGCATGACTTGATTTTGTCTCTACTTGTGAGGTTTCTGTCATGCAAAATTGTTTTAATTTTTATGTACTTTAATTTATTTATCTTTTATTTTATAACTTCTAGATTTTGAGGCATAGTTAGCAAGGCCTCCATGTGGTTAAAAAAAAAAAGATTAGCTGTTACATTGTATACCAGATAGCATTCCACAAAGGTTGAAAATTTCCATGTAAAAAAATGAAACCTTAGGAGTATTAAAAGAAAAGACAGATGCTTCTTGACTTGAATTGAGTCTAATTTAATTGCCACATTTTGAATGCTTGGAAAAACACTTAACTCCATGTTGGACACAGAGGAGTTTTGCTAGTCTCTCCTGAGATTATTATCCTTTCATTATCTCACTGGCTGAAATATTTATCAGTAAGCTTCAGCTGACTGAGGCTCTAACCAAAACTCATGTTTCTAGCTGGAGATGGTCCAGACACCTTTCCTTTTTAAGATGCTGTTAGTTTCTTCTGTTGTGTTCTGTTTTGTAGTCTCACAAGCAGAGAAACAAGTTGTTGTCAGCCACAATTATTCAGAGACACTTATAATTGCCTTTTACTGCCTATCACTAGGGGTCAAGACAAGGGAATTAAATCATTCATTGATTCATTCAACAAATATACTTATTAAACATCTATTATATATAAGGCAGTCTGCTTAATGTTAAGCAGACAGGGTGGGAAAAAAAGCTGACAAAATCACTACTCTCCTGACACTGATAGTCTAGCAGGAAAGGCAGATCTTAAACGCCCACTTACATCATTTATTAGTCACCAGAAGTAAGGGCCAGGAAAAAGTATGGGGTGTTATGAGAGTTTACAACAAGGCCCCTGACCTAGTCTGACAGGTCAGGGATGAATTCCCTGGGGAAGTCTTTTTGAACTGAACTCTGAAGGATGAGTAGGAACTGCCCAGGTGAAGAGCAGAAAGAGATTTCCAGACAGTGAGAAGACACAGCAAGAGCCATGGCCCTGAGGCAAGAAGGAGCACAGTGCAGTAGAGGAACTGAACGAAGTGTGAGGCTACTGGGTTGGAGGAGGACATAGGATAGACTTAGATAGAGGTTGCTGTTGGCTGAGTCCCCTAGCACTTGAGATCACCAACTACAGGAG
This sequence comes from Symphalangus syndactylus, assembly GCF_028878055.3. Classification (NCBI taxonomy): domain Eukaryota; kingdom Metazoa; phylum Chordata; class Mammalia; order Primates; family Hylobatidae; genus Symphalangus; species Symphalangus syndactylus. The sequence goes on from NC_072429.2 coordinate 43,452,763, forward strand.
TAAGGGAGGTGGTAAGATTGGGCAGAGGGGAAAGCTGAGCTATGGTATGGTCACGACAGCCTCAGTCAACCCTGCAGGGAGCTGTGAACTGGGATGGCCCTTCAGGGTTGTTCCAAGCTGGTACAAGGGAGAAAGGCCTTTGTGTTCCCAAACTGAACATTCCCTGGACGTGGGCTGCTCTCTGACCGCCAGGGCTGAGAGGTGAGGGCTGTCTGGAAGCAGCACTCCCAATAGTGGGGAAAATAAGTCCTTCTGTCCAAAGGGGAATCTGGGCAATGAGACACAGCACTCACAATACGAGTCAAATCATTCTGGGCCTTTTAGGTCATGGTAGGAAATTTTAATGTTATTCCAACTGCAGGAGAAAGCCAAAGGGGAATTTTAAGCAAGTAAGCCAAATGATCTGATTGGCCTTTTAAAAAAGCTAGTCTAGGCCAGGCGTGGTGGCTCATGCCTGTAATCCCAGCACTTTGGGAGGGCGAGGCAGGTGGATCATGAGGTCAGGAGTTCAAGAGCAGTCTGGCCAACATGATGAAACCCCTGTCTCTACTAAAAATACAAAAATTAGTCAGGTGTGGTGGCAGGCGCCTGTAATCCCAGCTACTCAGGAGGCTGAGGCAGGAGAATTGCTTGAACCTAGGAGGCAGAGGTTACAGTGAGCCGAGACCATGCCATTGCACTCCAGCCTGGGCAACAGAGCAAGACTCTGTCTCAAAAATAAATAAATAAATAAATATAAGATAAAATATAAAAAGGCTAGTCTGGCTGCTTTATGTTTTTATTAGAAAAGTTTGGAAGAAGAAAAAGCATTTAAGAGTCAACTGCAGTGGTGATATGGACCTAAGTGGTAGCACAAGAGGGATGTGGGAGGTGATTTGACTTGGTTTGGGCATGGTGTCAACAAGACTTGCTGATGGGTTGAATGTGGGTTGGTGAAGAAAAACAGAGAGATCAAAGATGATGCCTAGATTTTGTCTTGAGCAAGTCACGGTTGATGGTGCCATTGAATAAGATGAGGAAGACTAGAGAAGGAGCATTGTTCTAGGCCATCTCATCACAAATCCCGGGAAATCAACTTTATTATATGGTTGTCACTTCTTGTCACCTCTGTGCTGTTACTAAACACACAAGGGCACATTGCCTATTCTTTGGGCCATGGTTTTCGCTTGAAATCATGATCCTCAGCCTTCAGTGTCTAGAACCAGTGCTACATCTTCTGTGCGATGTTCCTTGATCATTACAATGCTGAGAAATACACACACACACACACACACACACACACAGAGAGAGAGAGAGAGAGAGAGAGATGTTTTCTGACACAGTGGTTCAACTTACAATTTTCTGACTTTATGATACTGTGAAAGCGATATGCATTCAATACAAATCATACTTTGAATTTTGGATTTTGATCTTTTCCCAGGCTAGCAATATATACTATGATACCCTCTAGCAATGCTGGGCAGCAGCAGCAAGCCACAACTCCCAGTCAGCCACGCAATCAGAAGGGTAAATCACTGATACTCTACAGTGATCTGCATTGCCAGATGATTTTGCCCAACTGTAGGCTAATGTAAGTGTGTTCTTGTCACATTTAAGGTAGGCCAGGCTAAGCTATGATGTTCAGTAGGTTAGGTATTTTAAATGCATTTTTGATGCAGAATGTTTTCAATTTACCATGGGTTTATCAGAACATTACCCCATCCTAAGTCAACAAGCATCTGTGTGCATGCACAGAGAGAGACAGAGTAATCCCGATATTTTACGACACGGAAACTAGAAGCTAGGGAGAATAACTGACTTGCCTGAGACTGTACTCTTGGATACCAACAGAGATGTGACTAGACATCAAGTCTCCTGAATCCCTATTAGGTGTCTGAAAACTGCGTTAAATCAAAGGAGAACAGGTGGTCAACAAAGATAGGCCAGATCAGTAATTATAGAAGTTTATTATAGAAGTCCAGGCAAGCAGCCAGATGCGGTGGCTCACGCCTGTAAGCCAAACACTTTGGGAGGCTGACGCAGGCAGATTGCTTGAGTCCAAGAGTTTGAGAACAGCCTGGGCAACATGGCAAAACCCCATCTTTACGAAAACAAAAATCAAAAGTTAGCTGGGCATGGTGACACGTGCCTGTAGTTCCAGCTACTCAGGAGGCTGAGGCAAAACTCTATCTCTAAAAAGCATATCTATATATTAAATTTTAAAAATATAAAAATTAGCTGGGCATGGCGGCACATGCCTGTAGTCCCAGCTATCTGGGAGGCTGAGATGGGACGATAGCTTGAGCCCAGGAGGCAGGGGTTGCAGTGAGCTGAGATCAGGCCACTGCACTCCAACCTGGGCAACCAGAGCAAGACCCTGTCTCAAAACAAAAGTCCAGGCAACGGATGATGGTAGGGTGATAGCATAGAGATGAAGTAGACATATCTAAGGGTTTTCTAGGATGTAGAATTGCCAGTACTTGGTTTTGGACGGAGGGAGTGAAGGAGAGAGAAGTGTCAGATAAGTCCTTGGATAACCTGGTGCTATTCACTGAGCTTGGAGGCACTGAAAGAAGACATGGTTTGGGGAAAAGATCATGAGTTTGGTTTTCATTTCAGCTCAAGTTAGTGGTTGGTGCTCAGACCTCTGAAGTGTGGTACCTATAGGTGGTTTTCAGACCTCTGAAGGGGGTTATGTGGCCTGAAATTGTGTTTCTGAGTTTGGAGGCTTGGCACAGGGACCTCTGGGTGGGATCCCTATGTGGCTAGTACTTAAACCTCTGAGGGGGCACTGTGTGGCTGGTGTCCATACCTTTAATGGGTGATTGACACTTGGAACACCAGAAAACAACAAAACCGGAGCTGCATGTTGCACTTCCTTCCTGCCTCCTGCCTTCCAATTTTCCACCACTGCCTCCCATTGACAGTGCCTAACAGGAAGCTCAAATGCCTGGGAAATGCAGCATTGGAGAAGCGAGCTTGGGATTGAAACATATTAGATAAATAACCAGCACAACAGCTTTAGGGAATGAGCCATGGAGTAGTGATATGGTTTTGGCTCTGTGTCCCCTCCCAAATCCCCTGTTGAATTTTAATCCCCATATGTCAGGGGAGAGGCCTGGTGGGGGTGAATTTCCCCCTTTTCTGTTCTCTCGGTGAAGTGTGTGGCACTTCCCTCTTTTCTCTTTCACTCTCCTGCTCTGCCATAGTAAGACATGCTTGCTTCCCCTTTGCCTTCCACCATGATTTTAAGTTTCCTGAGGCCTCCCAGCCATTCTTCCTATACAGCCTGTGGAACTATGACTCAATTAAACCTCTTTGTTTCATAAATTACCCCGTCTCAGGTAATTCTTTATAGCAGAGTGAGAATGGACTAATACAAGGAGGAATCAAAAAACTGGGTCTTATTTCCAACTTTGCCATCAACCAGCAGTGTGACCTTGGATATGTCATTTCCCTCCTCTGATTCTCTTTTCCCTTCTTTCAAATGTGTAAACTTCTCCTTGATGTTCCACATACTTAGTTGTCTGTCTTTTTTTTTTTTTTAATTATACTTTAGGTTTTAGGGTACATGTGCACAATGTGTAGGTTTGTTACATATGTATCCATGTGCCATGTTGATTTCCTGCACCCATTAACTCGTCATTTGGCATTAGGTATATCTCCTAATGCTGTCCCTCCCCACTCCCCCCACCCCACAACAGTCCCCGGAGTGTGATGTTCCCCTTCCTGTGTCCATGAGTTCTCATTGTTCAATTCCCACCTATCAGTGAGAACATGCGGTGTTTGGTTTTTTGTCCTTGCGATAGTTTACTGAGAATGATGTTTTCCAGTTTCATCCACGTCCCTACAAAGGACATGAACTCATCATTTTTTATGGCTGCATAGTATTCCATGGTGTATATGTGCCACAGTTTCTTAATCCAGTCTATCGTTGTTGGACATTTGGGTTGGTTCCAAGTCTTTGCTATTGTGAATAGTGCCGCAATAAACATACGTGTGCATGTGTCTTTATAGCAGCATGATTTATAGTCCTTTGGGTATATACCCAGTAATGGGATGGCTGGGTCAAATGGTATTTCTAGTTCTAGATCCCTGAGGAATCGCCACACTGACTTCCACAATGGTTGAACTAGTTTACAGTCCCACCAACAGTGTAAAAGTGTTCCTATTTCTCCACACCCTCCAGCACCTGTTGTTTCCTGTTTCTTTAATGATGGCCATTCTAACTGGTGTGAGATGGTATCTCACTGTGGTTTTGATTTGCATTTCTCTGATGGCCAGTGATGAGGAGCATTTCTTCATGTGTTTTTTGGCTGCATAAATGTCTTCTTCTGAGAAGTGTCTGTTCATGTCCTTTGCCCACTTTTTGATGGGGTTGTTTGTTTTTTTCTTGTAAATTTGTTTGAGTTCATTGTAGATTCTGGATATTAGCCCTTGGTCAGATGAGTAGGTTGCAAAAATTTTCTCCCATTCTGTAGGTTGCCTGTTCACTCTGATGGTAGTTTCTTTTGCTGTGTAGAAGCTCTTTAGTTTAATTAGATCCCATTTGTCAATTTTGGCTTTTGTTGCCATTGCTTTTGGTGTTTTAGACATGAAGTCCTTGCCCACGCCTATGTCCTGGATGGTATTGCCTAGGTTTTCTTGTAGGATTTTAATGGTTTTAGGTCTAACATTTAAATCTTTAATCTATCTTGAATTAATTTTTGTATAAGGTGTAAGGAAGGGATCCAGTTTCAGCTTTCTACATATGGCTAGCCAGTTTTCCCAGCACCATTTATTAAATAGGGAATCCTTTCCCCATTTCTTGTTTTTGTCAGGTTTGTCAAAGATCAGATAGTTGTAGATATGCGGCATCATTTCTGAGGGCTCTGTTCTGTTCCATTGATCTATGTCTCTGTTGTGGTACCAGTACCATGCTGTTTTGGTTACTGTAGCCTTGTAGTATAGTTTGAAGTCAGGTAGCGTGATGCCTCCAGCTTTGTTCTTTTGGCTTAGGATTGACTTGGCGATGCGGGCTCTTTTTTGGTTCCATATGAACTTGAAAGTAGTTTTTTCCAATTCTGTGAAGAAAGTCATTGGTAGCTTGATGGGGATGGCATTGAATCTATAAATTACCTTGGGCAGTATGGCCATTTTCACAATATTGATTCTTCCAACCCATGAGCGTGGAATGTTCTTCCATTTGTTTGTATCCTCTTTTATTTCATTGAGCAGTGGTTTGTAGTTCTCCTTGAAGAGCTCCTTCACATCCCTTGTAAGTTGGATTCCTAGGTATTTTATTCTCTTTGAAACAATTGTGAATGGGAGTTCACTCATGAATTGGCTCTCTGTTTGTCTGTGATTGGTGTACAAGAATGCTTGTGATTTTTGTACATCGATTTTCTATCCTGAGACTTTGCTGAAGTTGCTAATCAGCTTAAGGAGATTTTGGGCTGAGACAATGGGGTTTTCTAGATATACAATCATGCCATCTGCAAGCAGGGACAGTTTGACTTCCTCTTTTCCTAATTAAATACCCTTTATTTCCTTCTCCTGCCTGATTGTTCTGGCCAGAACTTCCAGCACTATGTTGAATAGGAGCGGTGAGAGAGGGCATCCCTGTCTTGTGCCAGTTTTCAGAGGGAGTGCTTCCAGTTTTTGCCCATTCAGTATGATATTGGCTGTGGGTTTGTCGTAGGTAGCTCTTATTATTTTGAGATACGTCCCATCAATACCTAATTTATTGAGAGCTTTTAGCATGAAGGGTTGTTGAATTTTGTCAAAGGCCTTTTCTGCATCTATTGAGATAATCATGTGGTTTTTGTCTTTGGTTCTGTTTATATGCTGGATTACATTTATTGATTTGCGTATGTTGAACCAGCCTTGCATCCCAGGGATGAAGCCCACTTGATCATGGTGGATAAGCTTTTTGATGTGCTGCTGGATTCGGTTTGCCAGTATTTTATTGAGGATTTTTACATCAATGTTCATCAAGGATATTGGTCTGAAATTCTCTTGTTTGGTTATGTCTCTGCCAGGCTTTGGTATCAGGACGATGCTGGCTTCATAAAATGTGTTAGGGAGGATTCCCTCTTTTTCTATCAATTGGAATAGTTTCAGAAGGAATGGTACCAGTTCCTCCTTGTACCTCTGGTAGAATTCGGCTGTGAATCCATCAGGTCCTGGACTCTTTTTGGTTGGTAAGCTATTGATTATTGCCACAATTTCAGAACCTGTTATTGGTCTATTCAGAGATTCAACTTCTTCCTGATTTAGTCTTGGGAGGGTGTATTTGTCGAGGAATTTATCCATTTCTTCTAGATTTTCTAGTTTATTTGCATAGAGGTGTTTGTAGTATTCTCTGATGGTAGATTGTATTTCTGTGGGATCAGTGGTGATATCCCCTTTTTCATTTTTTATTGCATCTATTTGATTCTTCTCTCTTTTCTTCTTTATTAGTCTTGCTAGCGGTCTATCAATTTTGTTGATCTTTTCAAAAAACCAGCTCCTGGATTCATTTTTTTTGAAGGGTTTTTTGTGTCTCTATTTCCTTCAGTTCTGCTCTGATTTTAGTTATTTCTAGCCTTGTGCTAGCTTTTGAATGTGTTTGCTCTTGCTTTTCTAGTTCTTTTAATTGTGATGTTAGGGTGTCAATTTTGGATCTTTCCTGCTTTCTCTTGTGGGCATTTAGTGCTATAAATTTCCCTCTACACACTGCTTTGAACGTGTCCCAGAGATTCTGGTATGTTGTGTCTTTGTTCTCGTTGGTTTCAAAGAACATCTTTATTTCTGCCTTCATTTCATTATGTACCCAATAGTCATTCAGGAGCAGGTTGTTCAGTTTCCATGTAGTTGAGCGGTTTTGAGTGAGTTTCTTAATCCTGAGTTCTAGTTTGATTGCACTGTGGTCTGAGAGACAGTTTGTTATAATTTCTGTTCTTTTACATTTGCTGAGGAGAGCTTTACTTCCAACTATGTGGTCAATTTTGGAATAGGTATGGTGTGGTGCTGAAAAAAATGTATATTCTGTTGATTTGGGGTGGAGAGTTCTGTAGATGTCTATTAGGTCCACTTTGTGTAGAGCTGAGTTCAATTCCTGGATATCCTTGTTAACTTTCTGTCTCGTTGATCTGTCTAATGTTGACAGTGGGGTGTTAAAATCTCCCATTACTATTGTGTGGGAGTTTAAGTCCCTTTGTAGGTCACTCAGGACTTGCTTTGTGAATCTGGGTGCTCCTGTGTTGGGTGCATATATATTTAGGATAGTTAGCTCTTCTTGTTGAATTGATCCCTTTACCATTATGTAATGGCCTTCTTTGTCTCTTTTGATCTTTGTTGGTTTAAAGTCTATTTTATCAGAGACTAGGATTGCAACCCCTGCCTTTTTTTGATTTCCAGTTGCTTGATAGATCTTCCTCCATCCCTTTATTTTGAGTCTATGTGTGTCTCTGCATGTGAGATGGGTTTCCTGAATACAGCACACTGATGGGTCCTGACTCCTTATCCAGTTTGCCAGTCTGTGTCTTTTAATTGGAGCATTTAGCCCATCTACATTTAACGTTAATATTGTTATGTGTGAATCTGATCCTGTCATTATGACGTTAGTTGGTTATTTTGCTCGTTAGTTGATGCCGTTTCTTCCTAGCCTCGATGGTCTTTATAATTTGGCATGTTTTTGCAGGGGCTGGTACCGATTGTTCCTTTCCATGTTTAGTGCTTCCTTCAGGAGCTCTTTTAGGGCAGGCCTGGTGGTGACAAAATCACTCAGCATTTGCTTGTCTGTAAAGTATTTTATTTCTCCTTCACTTATGAAGCTTAGTTTGGCTGGATAGGAAATTCTGGGTTGAAAATTCTTTTCTTTAAGAATGTTGAATATGGGCCCCTACTCTCTTCTGGCTTGTAGAGTTTCTGCCGAGAGATCAGCTGTTAGTCTGATGGGCTTCCCTTTGTGGGTAACCCGACCTTTCTCTCTGGCTGCCCTTAACATTTTTTCCTTCATTTCAACTTTGGTGAATCTGACAATTATGTGTCTTGGAAAAAGGACATCCACACCAAAAACCCATCTGTACATCACCATCATCAAAGACCAAAAGTAGATAAAACCACAAAGATGGGGAAAAAACAGAGCGGAAAAACTGGAAACTCTAAAAAGCAGAGCACCTCTCCTCCTCCAAAGGAACGCAGTTCCTCACCAGCAACGGAACAAAGCTGGACGGAGGATGACTTTGACGAGTTGAGAGAAGAAGGCTTCAGACGATCAAACTACTCTGAGCTACGGGAGGAAATTCAAAACAATAGCAAAGAAGTTAAAAACTTTGAAAAAAAATTAGTAGAATGGATAACTAGAATAACCAATGGAGAGAAGGGCTTAAAGGAGCTGATGGAGCTGAAAGCCAAGTTTCGAGAACTACGCGAAGATTGCAGAAGCCTCAGTAGCAGATGCGGTCAACTGGAAGAAAGGGTATCGCTGATGGAAGATGAAATGAATGAAATGAAGCGAGAAGGGAAGTTTAGAGAAAAAAGAATAAAAAGAAATGAACAAAGCCTCCAAGAAATTTGGGACTATGTGAAAAGACCAAACCCACGTCTGATTGGTGTATCTGAAAATGACGGGGAGAATGGAACCAAGTTGGAAAACACTATGCAAGATATTATCCAGGAGAAGTTCCCCAATCTAGCAAGGCAGGCCAACATTCAGATTCAGGAAATACAGAGTTGTCTGTCTTTTAAGAAGTCTTCCCTGGCCAGGCACAGTGGCTTATGCCTGTAATCCCAGCACTTTAGGAGGCCGAGGTGGGCAGATCACCTGAGGTCAGGTGTTTGAGACCAGCCTGGCCAACATGGTGAAAACCCATCTCTACTAAAAATACTAAATTATCCAGGCATGGTGGCACATGCCTATAATCCCAGTTACTTGGGAGGCTGAGGCAGGAGAATCAGTTGAACCCAGGAGGTGAAAGCAGTGAGCCAAGATCTCACCATTGTACTACAGCCTGGGAAACAAGAGCAAAATTCCGTCTCAAACAAAAAAAGAAAGAAAGAAAAAAAAAAGGAAGAAGAAGCCTTCTCTGACCCCCCCATCTCATCTTCTAGTGAGTTTTGGTGTTCCTCCTGTTGCTCACATAAATTCCTCTTCTACTTCTTTTTTTCCCACTTTACTTTTTATTGAAAAATAACTAACATACCATTGAAAACGTGCATCTAAAATATTCAGTTTGATGAGTTTTTTCAATTGCTTATACTCAGGAAATCACCAACCCAAACAACACATAAGCATTTCTTCTGCCAAGAAAGTTTCTCCCGCCAAGTAACTTTCTCCCTACCTCTCTGCAATAAAAGTTCCATAATCCAAAGCATAAACTTTCTAATTTCCAGCACTAGATTAGTTTGCCTATCGTTGGTCTTCATATAAATTTAATATACAATACACACTCTTTTTTGAAGTTTTTTGTGTTGGTATAATACGTATAACATGAAACTTGCCATTTTAACCATTATTAAATATACAATTTGGTGTCGTTTATTACATTCACAATGTTGTGCAACCATCACCACCATCTACCTCTTTGTAGCTCATTTCATTTTACCAGCCTATTGACTAGTCTGAGTCCCCCTAGTGGGAATTCAACTCTCAAGGATTGGGATCATGTCATGTTAGTATGTAGTAAGTACTAATATTTGTAGGTTGGGTGGTGGAATGAATGAATGACTGTCTGAAGTCCCATTGAATGTGTCTTTCTATCTAAGAATTATAATAGTGTTTTCAAACTGTTCCTTTATTCCTCCTCCATTTCTCAAATTCTTACTAGGTATCAACAGGGTATCTGTGCTAGGCACTAGAAATTAAAAGATAACCTAAGCAAAATTTCTGCCCACAAGTCCATAGCCAGGTTAATAATCCAGACAAATAAATAACATGTCATAAAACATTAATTCTTAGTAGAAGGATGAAGAGGGTGGGGGTTACGGGTGTAAGAATGAGGTTATGCCTTACACTGCCTTGGGAAATCAAGGAGGGCTTCATGGAGAAGCAAAAGCAGATTTACTGCCGTTGAGTGGTGGGGTGGGAGTGGGGGGAGTCTAACGGAACTGCAAGGAATTCTTTAGGGCCAGAAACAGGGTCACTCCTCCTGGATTCCCCCATTCTGCTTCAATGCCTGAGACTGTGGTTGGCAAAGAGGTGAGATAGCTACATTGATTTTTTCAGCATGGTGGGCTTTGCTTGCTCTCCCTGTTCCCATCCCATTCCTCTTCATTAAGGTCCTTTGGCATTTCTCAACATTTCCTTATTTCTCAGCGTTTCCCTTGAGTTAGTTTCTCCTCTTTGTGCATGCTCTCCTTAAATGAGTGTGGCTTTTAATATCTGTGGCTTCTCACAAAAGATCTTTGTTTAAGACCTTGGGATTTTTCTAGGGAAATCTATATATATGTGCATACATACATATATATACATACATAAAATTGTTTTATATACTTATTAGTCTCTTATTTCAAAAATAGCTGCTGAACGAATCTGTACCTGCTTGCTACTATATGTACTCACATTCACATAGGCACACGCTTTCTCTCTCTGTCTCTTTCTCTCTCTTTCTTTCTCTCACCTGTCCCCACTCAATCCCATTCCATTCTCATTCTCCCACTTGTATGTAGCTTAAGAATTCAAACCTCCAAGAAGTTGTCTGTGGTCAAAATGGTGCTACTAGACTTTAAATAACTTAGGTACCAAGACTCTCTTATTCAGAGAGCTGGATGTTTGGATGGATGAATGGGTAGATGGATAGACAGATGGACAGATGCACAAATGGCCCAAACAATCAAGCTTCTGAAAGTTTGGCAATGTTGTTTTTGATAACAACCCTTAGTAAGCAACTCAAAACAAGTGTTGGCAATGATGATGATGGTGATGATGATGATGACAGTGTAATGTGATAAGTGCTACAACAGAAGAATAAAAAGGGTATGCTGGGGAGTAAGGCAGTGAGATTCCAAAGAGTTCAGCAGGACAAAGACTTCATGATATCTCTCCTCCACTCATTAAACAAACATTCAAGGAGTGATCTTTGGTATCACCATTTGCCCAGCCCATGCTGTGCATGATGGTGTGTGCAAAAGAAGTAGTCTCTGACATCCCTCCCTGTTTAAGGCCTAAAATAAGAGATTCCTCTCTCCTTGTTAACCATAAATTAAGTAATTAATTCTTTTACAAGGCATGGGTAAAAGATGCTAAGCCCTAAAAGACAGGATTCATCCAAGAGGGTTTTTCAATAAGGTCCCTTTTATTTTTTACTCAGGATAAAATTAAATAATAATAAGATATTATCCCCACTGTTTCTCAGTATTCTACTTACAAAGTTTATTTCCTTGAATTGTTTGAGAAGTCCAAACAAGATGTATGCTATTTTAGGAAGCACAGACAGGCAGATCCATCATAGCCAAGCGCAGTGAAGATGACAGGTGGGAGGGACAAGGGAAGGGTGTCATGCTTTTTTGACCCAAAATGATTGAAACAGAGGAAGATATGAAGATGACAAAGAATATCTCATGCTTTCCTTTCCTCCTCTTATTCTAACTAGGATAAATAATACATGACAGTGGAATAGCCTAAGTGTTGCATTCCCATGCTGTTCAAAACCCCACTTTTTCCATATGAAAGAAGGATTTTCACGTGGCAGTGACCAAGAAGCCTCCCAGAACATGAAAGGCAAGGTTGTCTGAGGGCCTTGGCTCCTGCCTGTGAAGAAATTTGACTCTAGCTGCAGAAACAGGAATAACTTAAAAGTCAAACAAAGCTAGGGTGAAAAACCAAAGTGACCTAATCACCTTCCCTTTGTTATACATGTGAAGGAGAAAATATTAGAGAATAAGGCTATAAGCAGAAGTAGCAGGAGCTCAAAAAGTCGTGAAGACCTACATGCGCAGTAAGTTTACGTATGAGCAAAAAGTATAAGCAAACAGAAGCTATATAAGGTAGCTTGTTGTGCCTGGAACACGGTTTCCCTGGACCACTCATTAATCCTATGGATTGCAGTTTAAACGTCACAACCTTGAAGAAACCACCCTAACCAGCTTCATCCTCATCTCATACTTCCCACCCTCACCCCACTGATAGAGAGACTTGGTCAGGCTCCCCTCTTGTGTGTGCTCATCAAATCCTAGATTATTTTCCCCATAACATCTACCACAGCTGTCATTGAATAGTCATTTATGAGATTATCAGTTACCTCTCTCCCTTACTGTACTAGCAGCTCCATCAAGGCAGGAACTGTGTCTATCTGGTTTCCACATCACTGTATATACTTCTAGCATTAACACAGAATCTGGCTTAGGTTGAAAAATAACTAAATGTTTCTTGAATGATTTAATGAGAAGAAACAAGACATAGGCTTAAGGAGAAGACTGAAAAGAGGAACCAGCCAGGCACAGTAGCTCACGCTTGTAGTCTCAGTGCTTTGGGAGACTGAGGTGGGTGGATCACGAGGTCAGGAGTTCGAGACCAGCCTGGCCAACACAGTGAAACCCCATCTCTACTAAAAATACAAAAGTTAGCCAGGTGTGATAGCAGGTGCCTGTAATCCCAGCTACTCAGGAGGCTGAGCCAGGAGAATCGCTTGAAACCGGGAGGCAGAGGTTGCAGTGAGCCGAGATCACACCACCGCACTCTAGCCTGGGCGACAGAGCTAGACTCCATCTCAAAAAAAAAAAAGGAAGAAGAAGAACCTGACTTCAGAGGACAGGTCGGTTGCCATTGCTGGGCCTGGAGCGATGCCACTCCAGTCTCTGAATATGAAGCCTTAGGTCTGGTTATTCCCCAAACCCCGAGCAGCAGTAGTCCTCTGGTGTCCTGATGTGTGCTGCAAGATACTTAAAAACAAGATGATGAACTCTTGCTAACCCACATATGTTCCCAAAACAAATAGCAGAGAGAGAAGCATGGACCATGTGCCACGTAAGCGGAATCATCTCTAAATGACATGCTTCTCAAAGCCTCAGAAAGGAGATGGTGAGCTTAAGGTTTACATTAACCTCATTGCATATTTCTTTTTGTTTACAGGAAATTATTTGAATTTTCCATGCCCATCTGTTTGATGTTGACTTCACTGCATCTTGAATGCTTAGCTGCATCATTTGGATTGTTCCACATTATTTATACAGAAAAAGGACCCCAGTTGATACTTTATTAGTTGTGGTATAATAATTTGTTTTTAATTATTATTTTTTTTTAATTTAAGATACTATCCAAGTCTCTCCTTGTGGGGAGGAAACGAAATACTTATTTTTTATAATATCATGTTCATATAAATAAGTAAGTAAAAACATCTCCCTTCTCTTCAGTGATCCTATACAACTTGCTTATAAAATTAATTTAGATATCTTGCCTATTGAACTGTCTGGGTTTTCTATATTTTTGGGAAGAATAAGGATTTTTTTTTTTTAATGGATAGGTAGAACATGGCTTTAAAGCAAGGGTTTTGAGCCAGATAACTCTTTGTTGTGGGAGGCAGCCCTGTGCATGATGGGATATTTTGCAGCACCTCTGGCCTCCACCCACTAGATGCCAGTAGCACCCTCCCAGCCCCAGTTATAACCATGGAAATTGTCTCCAGGCATTGCCAAATTTGCCCTAGGTAGGCAAAAAACACCCTAGGTTGAGAGCCCCTGGTGTAAAGGGAGGAAGAGGCTAGAAGGCAGACTGTTTTCCTATCTTTCAGATGAGGCAAAACTATCATTAGCCTTCTTGGTCAGATGTTTTTCTAATCATTAGTATGGTCTCCCTTGGCCTAAGCACAAAAAGGCCATGTGGTGTCCCATCCATTGGTGAAAACATGAAACGAAAAATTTCTTTCTGAAATCCCTGGAGGCTTCCCTCCCCATACTGTAGAAAGAATACAGTATAGTGATCCAGACAGACTAGCAATCTGTCCCTTATGACCCGTGTGACCTCTGGGGAGTCACAAGCTCCTCAATACAGTAGGGTTACAACATTTGACCTACCCATGTCAATGAATAGTTGGAAAAATCAAATCAAAATGTACCCAGTTTCATTTTCTATAAATGACAGAGTCAGATCAAGTAATACTGGTTGTTGTGTTGCCTTTTCTTGACAAAATGACTTTAGCCATAAGGAAGGAGTGGGAGGCAGAACAGCATGGTTATGGGTCTGGTCTTTGAATTCTAACAGGCCAGAGTTCTAAGCAATTGCCTCCAGTTACCAGCTGTGTAGGTAGTATAACAACTAAGGCACATAATTTCTCTGAGCCTCTCTTTCCTCACCAATAAAGTGGTAATAATATCTAGTGTATAAGGGTGATTGTGAGAATAATATTCTAGAATATATGCAAGACACTATGTGCATTGTTCATTACAGGGTGAGTACCCATAAATTATGTTTGTCATTGCTGTTATCATTGTTAATAAATACTGAAAATACTACAAGCTGTCAGGCTAATGGGAGAGACATGTGGGAACAGTTTCCTTTAGGATCTCTAAACCAGATCTGTGATGGGAACTTCAATTTCTCTTGCTTTGCTTAAAGCCAAAAGCAATGACAGGCATGTTAAAAGGTCAGTCATTTTCCTAGGGTTTGATAGCAAGAGCTGTATCTCATTCATATCTGTACTCAAAGCACCTAGCACAGTGTATGGCCAAAGTAAGGGCATTCATTCCTATGCTCCCGTGCTTGACAGGGAAAGTTATTGAGCATCTACTATATGCCAGAAACAGTTCTAGGCTCTGGACAGTGATGAGCAGTGATGGGCAAAAGCAGACACAGTCATGGCCCTTGGGGAGTTTATAGTCCTATTGCAAAGACTGCAAATCAACAACTGACTGGGAACAAGCAGAAAACAGAAAAGCCACACAATATTTTCATAATTTTTTCATTTATGGTAGACATATAGTTATGGAGAAATAGTTCTCAACTTAAAGCAAACCAACATTCCAAGAATGATAGTAAATGGCAGATGACATGGCTCAGTTTTGGAGCAGTGGGAAGGGTAGAGAGCTAGAGACAATGTCACTGTTGAGCAATAAAGAGGTACATTCTCCAAGTCATTTTGAGATTTCTGGGTCCATCTGAGGAGATCTGAGTTTTGACTGTGGAGTGCTTGTGATGCATGAAGGATCAGAGGATGGTGGACAGTTGCACGGGAGATGGGAAAGGTGCAGCCTGGTCCCCAGGAGACTGGGCTACAGGAGCCAGATTCTCCGAGTCCCTGAGCCCACAAGGCTCAGCATGACAGTGTAGGTGATGTCACATGAATAGGAAGTGGGTAATGACCGGCCTAGCCCTTTATAAAAAACTTTTAAAAAAATAACCCAAATTCTAGAGATGGGAGTGGGGAGGAATCCACCCTTTTTATTCAATCAGCTCCAGAAAACCGTTAGAAAAAGAAAGTCTCCTCCTAGTGATTTTAAGCATCTTGTTCCCACAGGAAGAGGCCATTGGGATTAAACATTACTCTGCCTAAATCAAATCCTAATCCTTTTAGAATGGTTAGTTATCTGTAGGACTCGTTAACTGGCTAGGGATGAGCTTAACCTCCTGGGTGCCTATCACTCCAGTCTTGACATTTTGCTGTTAGTAGGACGGCCACACAGGATGCTCCAAGAGAGGTTAGGACCAGGCTACTCCAAACTTTTCTTTCTTTCTTTCTTTCTTTTTTTTTTTTTTTTTTTTTTTTTGCTTGTGCTTTTTTAGGTCAAAGAGTCTACAGGGCTCTGGAAAAGGGGTGAAATGAATGTAGGATTGTGGGGAAAGGCAAAAGGAGCTAAAGAGACATTGGGAAAGGAATTTTTGAAAGAGATTTGGGATGCTGTAGTCTTAAATGTAAAACAAAATACCAAAAGATACATTATTTACTTCTATATAGTACAATAGCTGAGACATTTCTAATAAAAGGTCTGCAACATACTACACATACGAAAATGTGCGGTTCTGCAGTCTTTATCATATAAGTTTCAGAGTTGTCTGTTCTTTTCTTGGCACACTTATAAAAGCAAGCATATACTGAATGCTATTTTAATAACCCTCAAGGTATGGTATTATAGATTAGATTCAATTTATTGTTTCCTACCCCATACTTATTTCCCACAGCATACCACTGCTTTTATACTAGACAGTCCACCCTGTAGGGAGAAAAATTGGTCTAAAATATAAAACTAGCCCTTTCTTTTTGCAGACATCCTGTAATTAGCTCAAGTTTTCATCTCTTCACAGCAAGATCCTGCTGCACAAAACAGAAAAGTTTTCTTTTCTCAACATGTTTTTGCCAGATGTTTCCACCAAAAAAAAAAAAAAAATGTAAAGGCAAGTTTTTTGTGTGCATTCGTATACATGACTTCATCCTTAATGACTGCTTCAAATGCTCGTCCTCCTTAATTAAACTAAGTAGTTCTCCCCCAGGTCCTTTGTAAGAGCATCTATTGTCTTTATCTTCACAGTCTCAGCATTTCAGCCATTTGTGATTGTCCCACGTGGCCTCAGGAGGAGTCAGACTTTTAGCTCTATTCATACTCCTTCTGTATTTTCTGCACAACAAACCCCAAATAAACATTTTAATTAACAATTTGACCAATGAAAATTTAATCTCTGCCAAATTAGCAATGTAAAATTCTTGCTGTATTTCCAACTAACCTCACATTTTTTTCTGATTAAGGGATTATTTTATGGTTCAATTTTGGAAATAGTATGATAAATTTGCTTCAATATTAGCAGTCAGACATTGTCTAGTTTCAGATATCAGTGTTTCAGTTTTGCTATAGAATTTTTTATGTTTTTAAAATATTTTTCTGGCCAGGCGCAGTGGCTCACGCCTGTAATTCCAACACTTTGGGAGGCTGAGGCGGGCGGATCACGAGGTCAGGAGATCGAGACCATCCTGGCTAACACGGTGAAACCCCATCTCTACTAAACATACAAAAAAATTAGCCGGGCGTGGTGGCGGGTGCCTATAGTCCCAGCTACACGGGAGGCTGAGGCAGGAGAATGGCGTGAACCTGGGAGCGGAGGTTGCAGTGAGCCAAGATCACGCCACTGCACTCCAGCCTGGGGGACAGAGCAAGACTCCATCTCAAAAAAAAAAAAAAAAAAACAAATATATATATATATGTTTATATATATATTTATATATGTTATATATATTTATATTTATATCCTATATATATGTATATATATATATTTCTTCCCTATCTTCTATATTTCTGCCATCATCACAAAATTTTGTAATATCAATACCGGCGATGGCCTTAAAAGATCTGATTCAACTCCTTACTTGATCCTTGGCAAAACTGAGAGGAAGAGAGTTGCCCTAATCACACATCTGATTAGTAAAGATTTTTTGATCCCTATTCTATATCCTACATCTTCTAATAACAGATTGCACTGCATTCTCATGTGAAAACCCAAAACAAAACAAAACCATCCCTTTTTATCAATGACATAAGCTTGAAATCATTGAGGATGATACCTATATACACTTCTCACAAATTACCGGTCAGGATTCTTTGCTCCAACTATCTTATGGGTTGGGCTGATCTAGCCACACTCTCACTTAAAATTTTTGGAATATTGAATAAGTGTGAGCTCCCACAATGATTAGTGGCATAGTAGTCAGATATGTGTTCAAATCTCAACTTTGCCTCTTATAAACGAAGACCTTGGGCAAGTTACTCAATTTCTCCAAGCCTCAAGTTTCTCATTTTAAAAACTGAAATAGTGATAGGAACTTCCTCATAGGGCTGTCTGAGGAATGAATAAATGAATCAGTGAGCATAAGTGTGCATAGTACGATTCTTGGCAAATAGTTAAGTAACAGACATATTAGTGCTTTTGTTATGTTTGATTCAAATCCCAAGATTGGTGACTGCCTGGATCAGAAAGGTGGAAAGAAAAGGAAGTGCCACAGATGAGGTCGAGGTTTCAAGGCTAGGTTACTAGACATTTCTAGTGCTCCCCAAAACTGACCTCCCCTACCTCAACATAAGGAACATGACATTTCCTAACCCCCTTTCAGTTAGGCTGGGACTGGGATAAGACCAGTGAGGTCCCTAAGGTGAAAAATACAAGGAGCCACTGGCTTTTACAAGGAGCCACACAGGGACCAACCCTATACCTGCATGATCCCAAGAGTGAGAGCCTCGTAAGACTATATTCTGGGTACCTCACTCCTCACTCTAGTCACAGGATAGGTAAGCCCATGTGACAACGTCTGGCCAGTGAGCTGCAATAGCAAGTCACTCTTAAGAGCCGGCCCTCAATTCTCCATGCTCTCTTTCCCTGCCACAGCAGCTGAGGAGGTTGCCTGTTTTCAATGGTGGCATTCTATGGCTATGTGAGACAGGTCCCCTGCCTACCATTGAAAAAAAATGGCAAAACCGCAATTACTTTTGCACCAACCTAATACATGGCTGTGGAGCATGACCAAGAAATAAAATTGTGTTGTGTGGGGCCACTGAGTTCTGTTTGCTGCTGCAGCAAAACCTAGCCTATTTATTATCAGTATTATATTTGCTATTGCTATTATTAACATATCCCAAGTCAAAATTAATCCATGACTTTTGTTGCTTTCACTAGGAGTATTGAGCTTGCAGGACTTGTGTGTTAAGCTGTATCCTACTTGGTTGTGAATAGTAATGTCCTCCCTGACAGCCTTTGTGAACAGGGGACCTCTATATCCCCAAAGGCCTAACCTATTTTCTTGGCATATTACAGGTGTTTAATAGATGTTTGTTAATTAAATATTAGAAGACTTTGGTTTACAAATAATAAGAAATTTTCTACAGAGCAAAAGGTATGAGCCAGCACTGAACCAAGAAAATGGCCCAGATTTTCTCCTATTTCTCCCTGTGAATCTCTTATTCTTTCAGTGCCTGCATCAGCTGGGTTGTCAAGGTTACTTCTCATCATCTTAGGAATATTATTAGATGTTGACCCATATTGTATCAAAATTAGACATAGACCTTGGTGTGTGTTTGCCTCCCCTACTGTTCTGACTGTTGTCACTCTTTCTGATCTGTTTCCCCCACTATACTGTATTTAAATTTGTGAAGGATTTTACAGCCTGGCTATTCACCGGAATGAGACATCATTCAGCATTGTACTAACTCAGTGGGATTTCAACAGACTTAGATTCAAACCCTGAATAAGTTGCAAAGTTCTTTGCTTGGGATTTAAGTGAGATTCGGTCTCTTCTTTCTAAATTTGCGGATTCTATACAGAGTTCTCATCAGTGTTCTGACCAGTTCTCTTACTTTTGTAAGCGTTCATCGTCATTGACATCATTATCTCAGCAGTTTATTTATTTTGTCCTGTTAGGTACTCTGCTATACGCTTCACGTTCATAATAGCACTTAAAGATTCACCACAACCTTATGAAAGAGATGCCATAGTTAGTCCTGTTTTGCGGATAGATGAGAAAATTGAGCTCCAAGAGAATAAGGAACTTACCCAAGGAAACACAATACTAAATACCAGAGCTAAGATTAAGGCTAGGTTCAGTTTGACTCCAAATCCTGTTGTCTTAGCTTTCTATTATACTGATTAAGCAGAGATAAAAGTGGAAAAGGTTTCCAAGGTGGTCCAACTCTTTCCAGTTTTATAACAAATATTTAAATAAGGATAATGATATCTAATACTCTGAGCATTTTAGTAGGGATGAGGGAAAGAGAAGAATAATTGGTGACCCAGTCTGACAGAATTTGGCTTACAAGGCTAGGTGTAGTGGCTCATGCCTATAATCACAGTGCTTTGGGAGGGCAAGGTGAGGGGATTGCTTCAGGCCAGGAATTTGAGACCAGCCTAGGCAACAAAGCAAGGCCCCATCTCCACAAAAGATAAAATAAAATAAATTCACCAGCCATGGTGGCATGTGCCTGTAGTCCCAGCTACTCAGGAGGGTGAGATGAGAGCATCCCTTGAGCCCAGGAGTTTGAGGCTGCAATGAGCTGTGATAGCACCACTGCACTCCAGCCTGGGCAACAGAATGAGACCTTGTGTCTTAAAAGAAAAACAAAGAATTTGGCTTGCATAGGCTATTACTCAGGAAAAATACTCCCCAATTTCTTTACAACCTAGAGTTTTAAGAGAACTAGGGTCAGGGAGGGGATGGATATTATTGGGCAAAATTGTTTATTGGGAGAAAGTATATTTTAGTCACTTTGAAACTGTGCATGGTAAGATTAAAAGTTACGGAAGAGAAAATATACACTAATATTATTCTTCAGGCCAGTTTGAAGCATTATACTTTGTTAAAACAACAAATTTTTCTTTCAAAAAAAATGACCCTTTCAAACTGAGTTTTTCATTATTGAGGTTGAGAATATTATGTTTGCTGGACATTTTTATTTCCTTCTGTGTGAATTATCTATTCATAAATTTTGCCCATTTTATATTGAAATTATATGCATTAATAATTTGTAATAACATTTTGTATATTTTGGAAATCAGACCTTGTGATTCTCATTATGTTGTAAATATTTTCTCAAGTTTTTTGTTTATGCTTTCTTTGATTATGACATTTCCTATCTAAATGTATTTTTAATTTTTAAGTTAAAAGGGTAGCTTTGAATGTGTGTGTGTGTGTGTGTGTGTGTGTGTGTGTGTGTAAAAGACAGGAAAATATTTTGGATGTCAAAAGCTGGTTTCACAAATCTATTTCATGCCAATAACAAGCAGGCAGGGAGCCACTGTATAATTTGTGAGGCAATTTGCAGAAGGCTTCCTGTTAGACTCTGGGCATCATTAAATAATAGCCATGTGCAGATTTGGCTACTTTCCATGCATGGCCTAAAAGCGGCCTAAAAGCGGGCTATCGGCACACACATCAGTTTGCAATGCCTGGCTGGTCATAATAGGTGTTAATACCAGCCCATAAAACCACTGCTACTTTGTGGATTTGATGAAATGTCAAGTGATTTGCTGCTGAGAAAAAGAATGACAGAAAGAGAAGAAAGAAAGCTGGAAAGAAGGTAGAAAAGAAAAATGAAGAGAAAAGGAAAGAAAAAAATAAAAGGAAAAGGAAGGAAAAGGGACAAGTAAAAAGGTAAAGAAGTAGGTAAGAAAGTAATTGAAAGGCAAAGGAAAGGTGAGAAAAAAGGAGAAAGAATAGAAAGAAAAAAGAAATAGAGAAGCAAAATATAAATAATGACGGAAGGAAGGAAGGAAAGGAAGGAGATAAGGAAGAAGGAAAAAGGGAAAGAAGAAGAGAGAAAATCAAAATTTAAAACTTCAGACTAAATTCATTTCAACTATACAAAGAATCATAAATCCTAGGGATGAAAGAGAATACATAGTTCCTTTACATCTAAGGCTGTCGTTCTACAGCTCAATTCAAAGCCAGAAAGATGGAACTTGCCTCAAGCTCACGCAGCAGCTTCATCACATAATAGAAACCAGATTCCAGCCAGGTCTCTTAACTTCCAGTCTAGCCTACCTTCTCTCATGCGGCAACTCTTTTGCTTCATTGGAAACTTGCCAGTGTTTTAAATCAATTTCAAGTAATATCTAACATAAATAATATTTTAGCAAAAAACAGACCTTCCCCTTGACCAGAAGATCTTACCCTATGAGATTTTAAAAAACTGTAGCACATTCCCATAACAGAATTTGACTTACAGTGTACATATTTTTAAAAGATGAGCTAGCAGTTTCTTCTTTATTTTATTTTATTTTATTTTATTTTATTTTATTTTATTTTATTTTATTTTATTTTTGGATGCAGAGTCTCGTTCCGTCACCCAGGCTGATGTGCAGTGGTGCAATCTCGGCTCACTGCAAACTCTGCCTCCCAGGTTCAAGCGATTCTCGTGCCTCAGCCTCCTGAGTATCTGGGATTATAGCCACCAAGCCTGGCTCACTTTTTGTATCTTTACTAGGGACAGGGTTTCACCATGTTGGCTAGGCTGCTCTTGAACTCCTGACCTCAAGTGATCTGCCTGTCTCAACCTCCCAAAGTGCTGAGATTACAGGCGTGAGCCACCACACCGGCCCTCTACTGGTTTTTGTTTGTTTGTTTGTTTTTTGGGGGGTGGACAGAGTCTCACTCTGTTGCCCAGGCTGGAATGCAGTGGCGGATTTTTGGCTCACCGCAAGCCCTGCCTCCCGGATTCACACCATTCTCCTGCCTCAGCCTCCCGAGTAGTTGGGACTACAGGCGCCCCCCACCTCACCCAGCTAATTTTTTGTATTTTTTAGTAGAGATGGGGTTTCATCATGTTAGCCAGGATAGTCTCCATCTCCTGACCTCATGATCTGCCCACCTCGGCCTCCCAAAGTGCTGGGATTACAGGCGTGAGCCACTGTGCCCAGCCCCAGCCCTCTACTTTTTTAAAAAAGTAAAAGTTTTAACTTATAATAGAAAAAATGTATTTAAAAGGAAATTACTCAGGATAACTTAGGAAAACGCTAAAGTTTTTAGTACCTTTAGTAGAGTTGCCATTGTTTTGATATTAGACACCTGAGGAACATGGTATGTTTTCCATTCCTATCTGGGGCCAGATAGTCATAGATAAAGAGAAGTAGGAGTTTGCGTGTACTCGCAGTTGGCCTTTCGTTTCGGTGTTATTTAAGGTAGAGATATGACTTTTCTAAGAAGGGAAGCAGATGGTGAGTGGCTGAACATTAAAAAGAAAAAATATGAATGACTGAAAAACCAGAGTATTTTTCCAAATACTCTTAACACGGAAAAGATCCCCTTTGACATGGTTGGAGTGTGTGCTCTCGGTCTTGCAGTTAGGAGGCAGGACTGAGTGAGAGCTCAGGTTTCCTTTCAGTCCTATGGTCCTGTATGATCCTATAACACAGATATAGAAAAATCCCTTTGCCCTAATTACTAGTTACTGCTTTAATTTTCTATTTTGCTTTGACAATGGGGACTTGCTTCATTCTATTAATTTATTTTGGATGGCACTCTTTTCATTAGCTTAATGGTTTAGAATTAGTGCCAATGAGGCCAGAGTATTTGGTTTCATCCATTCATTCAATAAATATTTTTTGAGCTACCTACACATCGGGGACTGTTCTAGGTGTTCAGCAGACCACATAAACAACACAGATAAAAACCCTGCCCTCGGCCAGGCACGGTGGCTCACACCTGTAATCCCAACACTTTGGGAGGCCAAGGCGGGCGGATCATGAGGTGAGGAGTTTGAGACCAGCCTGGCCAACATGGTGAAACCCCATCTCTACTAAAATTACAAAACTTGGCCGGGCGTGGTGGTAGGCGCCTGTAGTCCCAGCTACTCAGCAGGCTGAGGCAGGAGAATCGTTTGAACCCGGGGGGCAGAAGGTGCGGTGGGCTGAGATCATGCCATTGCACTCCAGCCTGGGTGACAGGGTGAGACTCTGTCTTAAAAAAAAAAAAAAAAAAAAAAACAAGAACAAACAAAAAACCCTAGCCACATGGAGTTTATACTCTGGAAGAAGGAGGTGGAGATAGACAATAAGTAAGTATAATAATATATGGTATCTGAAATGGTAGTGAGTGCTACAGAGAAAAATAAAACAAGAACGGGGATAGACAGGGTGGGGCTAGAAGAGGAGCCTTAATTTTCAGTAGGATGATCAGATATTTGACCAGAAGAGTCTCTGATGAGAGAAGGCTTGAGCAAAAACCTGAAAGAGATAAGGAGTGAGGGCAGCTGAGGGATGTGTGCAAACAGAGTGACCCTGCCTGGGGAGAGGCATGTGGCTGGGAGAGGCCAGGGAGAGGACAGTGGCTGTAGCACGATGAGTGAGGAAGAGGCTCGGAGAGGTTGGGGTCCAGATCTTGTAGGGCTGGGAAGATCGTTGTAAGGACTGTGGCTTTAAGTGTGAGTGAGGTGAAAAGGCTTTTCTTTTCTACTGAGGATGCATTTTCACATGACCCCATTGGCTGCTGGGTGGAGAAGAGCACATTCCAGGGCAAGGGTAGGAACAGGGCCAGGACTAAAAGAGGCTGTTGCTAACTCAGGCAAGAGATGGCAGTGACTGGGGTCATGCTGCTAGCAGCCAAGCAAATATAGGATAGAGCTGGATATATCTTGCAGCTAGAAATCACAGGATTGGATCAATGGCCTGGATGTGAGGTGTGCAAGAACATGAGGACTCAGGATGATTCCAAGACTTTCGAAGGCCTAAGCAATTGAAAGGATAGAGTTGGAATTTCTCTAAAGTGAATAGGAGAAGCCTGCAGGAAAAGCACAGTTGTTTGTTATGAGTAGAGACCAGAAGTTCAGTTCTGAATAAGTTTGAGATTCCTACTGAATATCCACCTGGGCATGATGAGTAGGCTCTTGCATATGTGAGTCTGGAGTTCAGAAGAGACATGCAAGTTGCTGACATAAATTTCAGTCTTCAGTGTAGAAATTCGACTTAAAGCCGTTTGGTTAAACAAACCAACCAAGGTAAGAGTATTTGCAGGTAAGAGAA
This sequence comes from Symphalangus syndactylus, assembly GCF_028878055.3. Classification (NCBI taxonomy): domain Eukaryota; kingdom Metazoa; phylum Chordata; class Mammalia; order Primates; family Hylobatidae; genus Symphalangus; species Symphalangus syndactylus. The sequence continues at coordinate 43,477,127 of NC_072429.2, forward strand.
GAGACCCAAGGACTGAGCCCTGAAGCACTCCAGCATTATGATGTAGGGGAGATGAGGAAACAGCAAAGGAGGCTGAAGAGAAAAGGAGAAGGAATGGCGAGTTCTGTGCAAGAGACAGGAAGAAAGAGAGAGAATGTAAAATGGTCAAATAATAAATAATTAAGTTGAATTAGATGGTAAAGAAATAAATGCAAGGCCATAGTCACTGGGCAGACAGAGTGAAAGAACATGATGAATCGGATGAGATTAATCACCCCTCCTGGAACTATCAGAAAAAGATACTCACTGACAGTGAGGCAGTCGTGTTAGTCCCCAAGTTGATGACTAATAGAAACTAAGGTCACAGTGCACATCAATTTCTTTTGAAGCAAAGGATAAAAACAAACAAAATATAAAAGATTAAGATGTAAACCTAAGTATAGTGTACACTTATTCAGAGAAGAATTAAATGATTTTTAAAACTTCAAGAAGGAGGACAGCATTCTAAATGCATTGTTCTAAAACGATAGGAAGATGGGATAAATAGTCACACTAGGGTGATGATTTTGGATGTGTTAAATTTATCACTTTGAGACCAGATATGCTCCATTTCCCTTCATGCCAGCTTTTAAGAACATATATCATAGAAAAAGAGAAAAGAAACAGTTGAATGAAAGTGAAGAGAAATATTGTGAAACAAATAAATCCAGGGAAAAATTAATAAAACCCTACTCCCACCCTAAAAAAAAAAGAAATTAAAAGAAGTGCAAATATAAAGTTCAATAGGAGTCACTAGAGATTGTAAATTGGGCTCTGAGCTTCCTACCAACAAAAGCACAAAGGAAAATATGATCACTGGTACTAAAAAAAAAAAAAAAAAAAACTATGGCTTCCAAAAGATTAAAACAAACCAGCAGTTTTGTAGAAGCGAACACTAAAATCTAAAGGAACTACGTTCTATGGAGCCACTTAATATGGATAAAGACTTTGGCAATATTCTTTCAATAACTACAGTAACAAGTTTCTTAGAGTCCATTTCTTTTTACATCCTTAATGAATTGTAAATCTTTTCTACTTCTTAAGTAAAACATCACCACTTAATTCTGGTAACTTTTCCATATTAACTTTTTAGAACAATTGCAAATGTACCATAAATGATTGTTGCCATAGTGGTAACTATTTGACCCTGACTGTTATTTTGTATATAGCACCTTTTAAAATAAAAAGGCAACTAGTTTCTAGGCCTAATTTCCACAGATCTTTTACGTAAAACAATGACATCCTTTGCAACTTCTGCCATTTCATCTGTCTCAAACAAGCTCTCTGGAAACGAATCTATTTGAAAGATTCTATTGTAATTAGAAATCAGGGTAACTGAATGCACTAGATGAAAACCTTCTGACTGAGGCCAGTGAAGTCAATAAAGTCAAAACTGCTGTGAGTGCTCAACTGTCTGCAGATCAGATGTCTTGGGATGGAATCCGTTCTCGAGGCCACCATCATTAATATCAATTTGGCCATGTAATACAAATCTCACTTGTTCCACTGTTTTACAAATGTGCTTAAAACTGAGCTCATTTACAATCCAAATACATATCTAGGATGGTAACCAAGGCATCACACTAATTTAGGTATTATGTTTTAGGGGGAACAAAAGGTATGTTAATATTTTATTCATCTCCAAATTAACTATAAATTGTGCATTCTTGCATAGATCCTCCTTGGGAATGAGAAATTAGGAAAATCCAGTTGTTAAAATGAATGTCTAAAATCAAAACAAAATTTGTTTTTCTGGCACCTGCTTGATGACACAGACTTATAACCAGTGACAAAATTGCCCTTGAGCCCAAGTTTTCATTTCCTCCTATTGTGTGGTCAGGTTATGTAAGGGTTTGCTTTCACCCCATTCAAAAGGTATCTCTTCCTCTTCTCTTGCTCCCTCTCGCCCTCATTCTTGTGCCTATGCAGACATTTGAGTAGAGGCGAATCACTTTCACTTCTGCTGGGGAAATTGCAACACGCTTCTTTAAATGGCAGAGAGAAGGAGAAAACTTAGATCTTCTGATACCAAATCACTGGACCTTGGAAGGTCAGAAATCTTTCAAGCCCTGCGGGACCGTAAAATGCGCATGTGTCCAACAGAAGCACTGGAGCATGAGTGGGGAAGGAATAGAAACAGAGTCAGAAAGGGGATAAGAGAAGAAAAAAGGGAAGGTGGTGAAGGCAGGGAGGAAAATTGCTTAGTGTGAATATGCACGCGTTCATTTAGTTTTCAAATCCTTGTTGAGCATGATAAAATTCCCAGCATCAGACCTCACATGTTGGTTTCCATCAGGATCTGCCTGGGGGAATATCTGCTGAATCAGTGGCTCTGAGCTGAACTAGGAAATTCACCATAATTAGGAGAGTCGCTATATTAGTCAGGGTCTCTCTGAAAAAAAAAGTTATACCCAAGAGACAGGATCTTCTGATCTGAAATTTTTTTCACTTCTGAACTTCTCTGGTTTGTGCTCATCATTGTTAGCTATTTGTTCATCAAGAGTTGTGTAGTTGGCTTCTTCTGGAAAAAGGAATCTGTGTCATATCTAAGTCAGATTTCATTCTGGTGCTCTCAGAGCAGTTAGCCCAGGAAAGGGGCCAGCTTCTGTGACGACTGCTGCAGAGGCAGGTACAGTTTGTGTGCCACAGATATTAACTTCGATAAGCACTTAATGAGTGCCTTCTCTGTGCGAGAATGGGGAGGAACAAAACGCAGCTCCTACCCTCCTGAGGCTTTAGTTGTACCTTAATACCAGGAATTTTCATCAGCCTGGCTCCTTTCCTCAAAGAACAAAGAAGACTTTGCTTCATTAAAGTGTCTGAGAAGGAAGGTAGGTTATATTTTTATTCCCATTCTATAGCTGGGTAAAGTGAGTTCTAACAAAGTTACTTGTTAAAGGTCATTCAGAGGTCAGAGCATCAGAAAAAAAGACAATCACAAGGCTGATGTTGTGTGCTGAATAGTTTAAACTGAACAGGAAGAAAACATTTTTGTGGGCTTTATCTAAAAAGAAATAGGTTGCTCTGAGTTTCTCAGTTTCATTTATTCAGCAAGTATGTGCCAAGTGCTATTGTAGGCAATGAAGATACAGCAGGGAATAAAACAAAACTGACACGCAGCTTCCATCTAGAAAGGAGAACGAGACAACGCGTTTTAAAATATTTATAATGTGTTAGGTAAAAAGTGCTATAAGGAGAGCTAAAACACAATGAGGGGCTAGAGAGTGATAGTGGTGGAGGGGCTTCTCTGAGGAGGTGACATTTGACCAGGGGTCTGAATAAAGTAAAGAGGCCAGTTATGTGAGTATCTGGAAGACTCAAGGGGCAGGGGGGAAATAGCCAGTAGAAAGGCCCTGAGGTAGGAAGATGTGTGGCAAGTTTGAGGAACAGGAAAGACAATCTGACTGGAGCAAAGAGAACTGGAGCTGAGGCCATCAAGGCAGCCAGGGCCCAGGTGCAGACTGGTCTTTGACTCTGCGTGCAGGGAGGAACTGCTGAAGGTTCCAAGCAAAGGGCTGCCCTGACCTGCCTTAGGTTTTAGCAGGATCCCTCTGGCTGGTGTAAGAAGAATTAACTGTAGATGGGCAAGTGTGGAAGGAAGGAGAGCAGTCAGGAAGCTGCCACAACCATCTACATGAGAGAGGTGAGGCCTCAGGTGGAGGGGAGCAGTGGAATGGTGGAAAGTGTTTATTTTGAATGTGAAGCCTGCAGGATTTGCTGGAGGATTGGATATGGGGGATGAGAAAAAGAGAGAGGCTTACAGATCAGGTAATTTAGCTGATCTTTAAGCCCCTTGCAGCTTAATATTATTCCAAGGTGCCAATAACAGCCAAGGTAAACAACATTGTCTTGGACACTCTGCCTTTATTTGCCTGCACAAGATGAAATTAAATATATATATATATATTTAGCGCCGGTTCCATCAGCTAGTAGCTGAGACACTTGGGCAAATGAGTAGTGATCTCCAGTCCTCAGTATCCTTGCTGTTAATGAGGGATGAACTTTAGGCAGCACAGGCTTAGGGCTTCTTAGTAACATCATCAGCACCATCAGAGTTAACTTCATGAGTCAGTTGAGTTGCCTTTGGGGTATATCATTAACAGATTCCAGGAAGCTCCCCTGCCCAAAAGCCTCCCACCAATGGCCTGCCTTGTTGAAAGAATTACACAATTAGCCCAATTCCTTTCCATTAAGGCATTGTGGACTCCAAACATCCTCCTTTAAAATGGAAACTAAATCGAGCTACTGTCAGTCATTTGTCCTTTTAGGTGACATTATATATCAGATCACTTTTCTGCCATTAGAGCTAGTTGAGGTTTGAATAGGAAAAAGGAAAGAATGAACGTGGGGCAGAGAATGCAATAGTCGGTGGGTTACTCAGTAGGCTGTGGACAGATGGAGAGGATCTCGGCGGCAGGAGCCTCTAAAGATAAACTTTCTATGGGAAAATGTTGACAGATTTACCTGAGTCATGGTTTTTCTTACACCTCGTAAAAACGAAGGCTTCCAAGGGCAGCTCCTTGAAATAGTTATAACAAGTAGCCACAGAAGTTGAGTTGCTTAAAGAAAAACATTGAATTCATGGGGAACCGTACGCTTTAATAGCCCCTTTGGCTTACTTTGTTTAAACAAACTCATCCCGAGCATCTCACACTTCACCAATTGTGAGTGTCCCTGCTTTACCTCAGCCTTTTAAAGAGTGTCTTTCCCCTAAATATTTCTGGAAATGCCTAAGGGTGCTGACGTGCAGCCAGAAATAGTTCAGTTGTGTCCCCACTATGGCAGGAATCCATGGACCCAGGCTCTGATGTTTCCACAAAGATGCTCTTCAGGACTAGAAATCTGTCCCCATCCCCGTTGCCACCACTGTCACCATCACCTGGAAATTCTGCAGGACCAATGTTTGTGAATTTGGAATATATGCTAGATGCCTTACTACCTTGTTATGACCTTATTTCTTTATAGCACTTTTTACCTAGTGCATTACATATTTTAAATGTATAATTCAGCAATTCAGATCACTGGTCCACTGTCACCACCCGCTCAGCAAAGTGAGATGAACACACCTGGTGCTACGTTAAGCTAGGCTGGCACTGTAGATGCGCCCAGTCCCAGGTATTCTAGTGGCTCATGACAGGGCTTCCTCACTGGAGACATGCTGAGCCAAGCAAGGCAGTTTTTACCCCCAACCCTGATAGTTGTACACATATTCTGCTCCTCCACCCCCACCAAGGTTGAAACTCCGCTCCTGTCAGCTTTGCAGCTACCACCACCCCCTCAGGGAGAGTCATCTCTGTTCCCAAACCCATATAAATGTCATTCAAAGCCAGAGAATGTAATTGGTGTAGTAATTGTTGTAGTCCACTCATCCAGGGGCTCCACTGCAAAGCTGTTTAAACCACAGTGTTACTACCTTTTACAGAGTTATTATTCTTCCAAATCCCACCCACTGCACCTTTCTCCAAGGCTGCAAAAGTGCCCCTAGGGTGGCTGGGTACAGGCAAGTTTTGATGTCAGCTGGGAAACTACCTGTAACCCCCACTCTCTGCTAACACCAACTTTTCTTTTTTTATTTTATTTTATTTTACTTTAAGTTCTGGGATACATGTGCAGAACGTGCCGGTTTGTTACACAGGTATGCATGTGCCATGGTGGTTTGCTGCACCTATCAACCCATCACCTAGGTTTTAAGCCCTGCATGCATTAGGGATTTGTCCTGATGCTCTCCCTCCCCTTACCCCCCACCCCCTGACAGGCCCAGGTGTGTGATGTTCCCCTCCCCGTGTCCATGTGTTCTCATTGTTCAATTCCCACTTATGAGTGAAAACATGCATAACACCAACTTTTCTTATTGGAATTGTAGTGCCAGTTTAGTTCTTCAGTGGAAGCACTTGTTCTTCTCTACAATCTGTTCTCCATCTGGGAATACCCTACTTTCTCAGACATAGGGTTGCAGTGCATTGGTGGGCAGGATTTCAGTCTTTTCTTGAAAGTTCCTAAGCCCTGTTGAAAAATGAATGCACTGGGGAAGGGCGTGGTCCATCTCTCTCCCCAGAAGCTCCTGAGCCACATTTCTTACCCAGTCCTGGAACCCTGGTATCCTAAACCATGTCTGAACCTGTACCCCTGTGGCCCCAGAAAGGGACCAAACAGTACATCCCATGAAACCACAAAGAGATCATAACCTTCTCCTCTCTCCTCCCACATCTCTACATAAACGACATTTATATAGATGACTGAATTCAAGATATGTTTATTTGGTACTGATGGTCAACTGGAAGTTCCTAAGTAGAATTACTTGTAATGTGGGGCTGTGTTTTTAGTGGTTGCAGTGAAGGCTCAACACCCCTAAACACGGTGGGAACTTGCTGAGGAGGCAGCCTGTGAAGGGCAGGGTATTAGCATCTTTCCTTAAAATAACATGTATCTTAGTGTGCTGAGGCTGCTACAGTAAAAATACCATAGATTTGGTGGCTTAAACAACAAACATTTATTTCTCACAGTTCTGGAGGCTGAGAAGTCCAAGATAAAGGCACTGACAAATCCAGTGTCTGGTAAAGGCCTGCATCCTAGTTCATAGCCAGCTGCCTTCTCACTGTGTCCTCAGGAGGCTGAAGGGGTGAGAGAGCTCCTCCGAGACTCTTTTATAAGGGCACTAATCCCATTCACAGGGCTCCACCTTCACGACCTAATTACTTACAAAGCCCCTACCTCCTAATACCATCATATTGGGGGTTAGGATTTCAACGTATGAATTTTGCGGAGACACGAACATTCAGTCTATATAACAACATGTACTGTGAAACTTTCCCACTCATAGAAGTAATATATCTTCACTGGAGAAAGTAAAAAAGTACAGAAAAATATGTAGAAGAAAATCCACCATTGTCTCACATCCAGAGATATCCACGGTAAATATTTTAATACAAATCTTGTGAAGTTATTCAGTACACATTAATAGAGTTTGGAAAACATAATCTAATATAAAAGCATGAAATTCATAATGATATTTTAAAATAAAGTTAATATGTATGTGTATATATGAATTGTTATATATTCACAAACATATATGCTTATTATTTTATTGTGAGCATTCCCCCATATTATTAGAAAATCATGATTTTTTTTTCTTTTTCTTTTTCTTTTTTTTTTTTTTTTTTTCTTTTTTGAGATGGAGTCTCACTCTCTCACCCAGGCTGGGGTGCAGTGGTGCAATCTTGGTTTACTGCAACCTCCACCTCCCAGGCTCAAGCAATTCTCCTGCCTCAGCCTCCTGAGTAACTGGGATTACAGGCACCCGCCACCATGCCTGTCTAATTTTTTTGTATTTTTAGTAGAGATGGGGTTTCACCATGTTGGCCAGGCTGGTCTCAAATTCCCGACCTCAGGTGATCTGCCCACCTTGGCCTCCCGAAGCGCTGGGATTACAGGCATAAGCCACCGCACCAGGCCAAAAACCATGATTTTTGATGGCAGCATTTCATCTTATGGATGCAATATAATTAATTTAACTATTCTTCTACTAGTTAATATTAAGGTTATTTCCAATTTTTATTATTGTTACATTGCCTCTCATTTTCTTTATAAATATTTGGCTCTTTTTATTTTGGATATGTGTAGCTAAAATGCCATCCAGATCGTTTATTCTTTTTTTTTTTTTTTTTTTTTTTGAGACGGAGTCTCGCTCTGTCACCCAGGCTGGAGTGCAGTGGCGCAATCTCGGCTCGCTGCAAGCTCCGCCTCCTGGGTTCACGCCATTCTCCTGCCTCAGCCTCTCCTAGTAGCTGGGACTACAGGCGCCCGCCACCACGCCCGGCTAATTTTTTGTATTTTTAGTAGAGATGGGGTTTCACCATGGTCTCAATCTCCTGACCTCGTGATCCGCCCGCCTCGGCCTCCCAAAGTGCTGGGATTACAAGCGTGAGCCACCGCGCCCGGCCTCAGATCGTTTATTCTTATTTAGTGCCCACCAGGTTCTAGATGCACGACTGCCATAGCAGAGAGAGTTGCATACAGTTCAAGTTTAGATTTTGTTTGTGAGCAGGAGAACCCAAAGACCAAGTTCCTAATATTCTTTTGTCTGAAAAATGGCTATATAACCTTGCCAAATCTCTTAACATTTTCATGCCTTGGTTTCTAATATGGAAAATGAGGATTCTCGCCAATTTGTAACTAAACTACTACACAAGAATGAGGTATTCATTTAACCATATGGTGAGATTTTGTAGCTAAAATTAATTAATTGGTGCTCAGTGGTCAGACTACTGGCTTTAAATCCTGGATCTATTATTCATTACTTCCTATTGTGTAACCTGGGCAAGTTACTTAACTTCTCTTCTCCTTAGTTTCCTCATCTATAAAATGAATAACAAAAGCACTTACCATAAGTGAGGATGAGACAAGATGGTGCTATATGTGAGTAGTACACATCTGTTACTATTATTATCATTGTTACTTATTATTAAGCAGTGAATTTAGACTCAATGTGAAATGTTATCGGCGTGTTCTTAAAGCACTGGTGATAAGAGTATGTCTCTATCATGCAGTTATAACTTTAATCAAAATATGAAAGTAACTTTAATCAAAACGCCAAGTCAAATTAGTAAAGTCAGCCATTTTCAAAGTGTGTGCCCCAAAATAATAAGGTCTGCAGGGTGTGCCCCAGGGACTTTTGATGGGGAGTGGGTGGTAGTCAGAACGGTGAAAACAGTGGGGATTTTTAGGGCCCCCACTCACATCGCTTTGCTTTTATAGCAAAAATTGTTGGCTGATGAACAAAATCATTTCCTTTTCTTGGACTCACAGCTAAACCTAACTTCCCAAGTCCTGTATAGTTAAATGTTACCATACAATTACAGTAGGGCCATATGGTGTCTGTCTCAACCACCCAAGCCTGCCATTGCAGTGTGAAAGCAGCCATAGGCAATACTTAAACAAAGGGATGTGCTGTGTTCCAATAAAACGTTACCAAACTTTCCTATAGTTTGCCAGCCCCTGAACTAGAGCATGGTAAGGCAAGAGAGAATTGTAGAATGTGGTTTGAAAGGCAGAAGGAGTCAGGGAGGAAAGACCTTGTGGAACTCTAGCACAAAGTTTGGATTTTATCCTAAAAGCAGAAGGGAAGCCTTTGAAAGGTTTTAGAAAGAGAGGTTTTAGGTAGAGATGAGAGTTGAAGCCACACAATGTAAACCAGAGTGTGGATACCTAGCCACTACAACATAGTGTCTCATAGGAGACATGTTCAGAAGGTTGCTAGTGGACATTGAATCCATGCGGGAAAAGAAGGCAGGCAAATCTGATTTTAATGTTATCAGGTTAATGGGGCCTGATGCAGCCATCTTGCAGAAGAATGGTATTGCTAGCAGGTCCTCCATGTTCACTTACAACACTGGCTGTGGCCTTCCCACTAGATAGGAATTCCCAAATTCTATAATTTCCTAGATGGTGCTGGAAGAGGCACTGCTGAGGTTTGTTTTGCCAACTAGCTTTCCCCTCTTTTTCTTGCCTTATTTGTCATTCTATCCATTAAGATGACTTTTCATCCATTTTATATGAATTTCATAATTAACCTCTGAGGGTAATTCCCCCAGCCCACCCTACTATCAGGGCAGTCCCCAATATGACTAATCATTGCCACATACTAAGACCACAGACTGCTTCAGAATCTTTATTTATATCTTCACTATCAAAAAACTATGCTGTTGTTTCCTGAAATCTCAATGAAAAAAAAAATTACTAAGCTATATCTGGAGTGAAAATGGTCAGTAAGAACACAGTTTGTCACACAAAATAATGAAAATGCTAACTTCTTTCTTATAGTGCAGACCGGGGTTCTTCCTCTAGAATTAGAAATATTAGGCTTGCTAAGATGTGATGGGGAGTTCACTGGGGCTAGTGTTTTAGCTTTTGAACTCTTCAAAACGAACAGAAATGAAGAAAAAGACCTGCTTTAATAAACAAGGTTAAGTCTGTATGATTTATGGACTTACAATATGCAAATCTGACATCCACTCACATGGGTGGTCCTCCCAAGGGATAAACTTCGTAAAAGCACATTTAAGAAAAAGGGAGCAGATACTGTTGGCAGACTCCTCACCAAGGAGACACACTAAAAGGCTGCAGTAGCACATCAGAGCCTCCCAGGTCAGCATCAGCCAAACAGCTGTTCCGTGCATCACAAGAATTCGTACACATTTCAAAATGACTAATTTGTACCTATGAGACAGGATTTGACCCACTAATTTTTGTACCGTAACGTTTTAATAAAAATTGTTTTTTCAAAGCGATGCTTTGCTGAGCAGATGAATTATCATGTGGGAGTTTAAAAATTAGTCAAAGGAGTCTTGATAACTAAGTCCTGTAAACTTGGCCTTCCCTTGGCCTCTGCCTACTCCTGATCATAATCTGAATAAATAACTTTCCAACTAGAATGCAAAACATGTGTTTTTATAAAACAAATATTAATGGCATAACTCTTGTGCTTTATTATTTTAGCTGATTTGTATCAATGTATCAACATTCCAAAGAAAATAGGAAGCATATGTTGGTTAACAATTTTTATTATTACTATTGACATATAATTCACATGACATAAACTTTACCATTTTAAAAAGTACAATTCAGTGAGTTTGAGTATGTTCTTAATTTTGTGCAACCATCCCCGCTATCAAATTTCAAAGCATATCCATCACACCAACAATAAACTCTGGTTCTATTAGTAGTCACTCCCAATTCCCTTTTCCCTAGCCCCCTGGCGACCACTAATTAATTATTTTTCTGTCTCTATGGATTTGCCTACCTTGAACATTCCATATAAATGGAATCACACGATATGTAGTCTTTTGTGTCTGGCACCTTCCACTTAACATACTGTATTAAAGGTTTCTCCATGTTGTAGCATGCATCAATCCACACTTCATTTCCTGTTATGGCTGAATAACATTTTGTCCTATGAATCTACCATATTTGTTTATCCACTCATGAGCTGATAATTTAGGCTATTGCCACTTATTAGCTATTATGAATAATGTTGTTATGAACATTCATGTACAAGTTTTTGGGTAGACATGTTATTTCTCCTGGGTAAATTCCTAGGAGTTGAATTGCTGGGTCATATAGTAACTCTATGTTTACCTTTTTGAGAAAACTGCCAATATGTTTTCCACAGTGTCTCAACCATTTTGTAATTTCGCTGGCAATGTATGAGAGTTCCACTTTCTCCACATCTTCACCAACATTTATTTTCCTTTTTATAAAAAACAATTATTACTGTCCTAGTGGGTATGAAGTGATATCTCCTGTATTTTCAATTTGCATTTCTGTAATGAATAATGATATTGTGCATCTTTATGTGCTTATTGGCTACTTACACATCTTCTTCAGAGAACTATCAGGTCATTTGCCTTTTTTTAAAATATTGGTTGTCTTTTTATTGTTGAAACATAAAAGTTCTTTATATATTCTAGATCTAGACCTTTACGGAATATATGACTTGCAAATTCTACCATTTGTGTGTTGTCTACCATTTCAACCATTCTGTGGGTTGTCTTTTTATTTTCTTCATAATGTCTTTTGAAGCAGAATAGTGTTTCATTTTGATGAAGTCCAGTTTGACTATATTTTTCTTGTGCTTTTGGTATCATAACTAACAAACCATTGACTAATCCGAGATTCTGATGTACATACATGCTTTCTTCTAAGTTTTATAATTTTAGCTTTTACATTTAAGTTTTTAATCCATTTTGAGCTAATTTTTTAAATATTCTTTTGCATGTAGCTATCCAGTTGTCCCAATGCCATTTGTTGAATAGGTGATTCTTTCCTCATTGAATAGTCTTGGTATTCTTGTAAAAAATCAGTTGACTGTAGGTATATGGATTTCTGGACTCTCAATTCTACCCCACTGATCTGAATGCCTATCCTTATGCCACTACTACACTCTCTTGATTACTGCAGCTTTGTAGTATGTAAGTAGTAGTACGTTTTGTGAGTCCTCGAACTTTGCCTTTTTTTATAGATTGTTTTGCTATTTTGAGTTAAATATTTTTTTAAAACATCAAGTTAAAAATGAAGCTGCCACTCTCTAAAGGAGGACAATTTCAGAAATGCACTGAGATCTGTGCTTGGTATGTAGTAGGTGCTTTTGAAAATGTTTGTTCAGGCAACCTACAGAATGGGAGAAAATTTTTGCAACCTACTCATCTGACAAGGGGCTAATATCCAGAATCTACAATGAACTCAAACAAATTTACAAGAAAAAAACAAATAACCCCATCAAAAAGGGGGCAAAGGACATGAACAGACACTTCTCAAAAGAAGACATTTATGCAGCCAAAAAACACGAAGAAATGCTCATCATCACTGGCCATCAGAGAAATGCAAATCAAAACCACAGTGATATACCATCTCACACCAGGTAGAATGGCCATCATTAAAAAATCAGGAAACAACAGGTGCTGGAGAGGATGTGGAGAAGTAGGAACACTTTTACACTGTTGGTGGGACTGTAAACTAGTTCAACCATTGTGGAAGTCAGTGTGGCGATTCCTTAGGGATCTAGAACCAGAAATACCATTTGACCCAGCCATCCCATTACTGGGTATATACCCAAAGGACTATAAATCATGCTGCTATAAAGACACATGCACACATATGTTTATTGCGGCACTATTCACAATAGCAAAGACTTGGAACCAACCCAAATGTCCAACAACGATAGACTGGATTAAGAAAATGTGGCACATATACACCATGGAATACTATGCAGCCATAAAAAATGATGAGTTCATGTCCTTTGTAGGGACATGGATGAAACTGGAAAACATCATTCTCAGTAAACTATCGCAAGGACAAAAAACCAAACACCGCATGTTGTCACTCATAGGTGGGAATTGAACAATGAGAACTCATGGACACAGGAAGGGGAACATCACACTCTGAGGACTGTTGTGGGGTTGGGGGAGGGGGGAGGGACAGCATTAGGAGATATACCTAATGCTAAATGACGAGTTAATGGGTGCAGGAAATCAACATGGCACATGGATACATATGTAACAAACCTGCACATTGTGCACATGTACCCTAAAACCTAAAGTATAATAATAAAAAAAAAAAAGAAAAGAAAATGTTTGTTGCATGGAATGGATTGATTTTATCTCTATTCTAACTCTCAATGCCATGTTCATTTCCCCTTTGGGGCCTTTCATCTCTCCCTTCTCTTTTCTAAGAAAATCAGTAACTCTCTCATTCATACATTGTACACATACATATCTTTATTTGTTTATGTGTCTATTTTCCACTAATTAGAGTATAATGCCATATAAGACTAGAATTACATCTAATTCATTGCTGGGTCCCAAAGCCATGCTGAAGATCATAAGTATATAGGGTTTTCTTTTTCTTTTAAAAAAATTTTATTTTTAATTATTATGGATACATAAGAGTTACAGATATTTATAGGGTACATGTGATATTTTGATACAAGCATACACCATATAATGATCAAATCAGGGTAACTGGGATATCTGTCACCTCAAGCATTTGTAATATATTTGTGTTAGAAGCATTGCAATTCTACTCTTAGTTATTTTGAAATATACAATAAATTATTGTTAACTATAGTCACCCTGTTGTGCTACTGAACACTAGATCTTATTCCTCATATCTAACTGCATTTTTGTATCCATTAAACACCCTCTCTTTATCCCCCTCCCCACTACCCTTCCCAGACCCTGGTAACCATCATTCTATTCTTTCTCTCTCTGAGTTCCCACATAGGAGCGAGAAATGTGATATTTGTCTTTCTGTGCCTGGCTTATTTCTCTTGCATAATGTCCTCCAGTTCCATCCATGTTGATGAAAGAGACAATTTCATTCTTTTTTATGACTGAATAACATTTCATTGTGTATATGTACAACATTTTCTTTATTCATCTGTTGGTGGACACTTAGGTTGATTCCGTATCTTGGCTATTGTGAATAGTGCTGCAGTGAACATGGGAGTGCAGATATCTCTTCGATATACTGATTTTCTTTCTTTTGGGTACATATCCAGCAGTGGGATTGCTGGATAATATGGTAGCTCTATTTTGTTGTTGTTGTTTTTAGTAAACTTCATACTGTTCTCCATAGTGGCTGTACTAATTTGCGTTCCCACCAACAGTGTATGAGGGTTCCCCTTTCTCCACATTTTTGAGAGCATCGGTAATTCCCTGTCTTTTTGATAAAAGCAATTTTCACTGGGATGAGATGATATCTCATTGTAGTTTAGATTTATAATTCTCTGATGATTAAGGATGTTGAGTATTTTTGGCCGTTTGTATGTCATCTATTCAGATCTTTTGACCATTTTTAAATCAAATTATTTTTTCCTATTGAGTTGTTTAAGCTCCTTATATATTCTGTTTATTAATCCCTTATCAGATAGGTAGCTTCCAGGTATTTTATTCCATTCTGTGAGTTGTCTCTTCACTTTATTGATGGTTTCCTTTGCTGTGCAGAAGCCTTTTAGCTTGAGGTGATCTCGTTTGTCCACTTTTGCATTGGTTGACTGTGCTTTTGATGTCTTACTCAAAAAATCTTTGGCCAGACCAATGTCATCTCTTGCCATATACAAAAATCAAATCAAATTGGATTAAAAACCTAAATCTAAGGCCTGCAAGTATGAAACCACTAGAATAAGACAATATATATGTGTTGGAGGGAGAGAAGAAAGTAATGAAGAAAGAAAGGGCAGGTGAGAAAGTAAGAGAGAAGGGAAAATGAACAAGAAAGACAAAAGTCATTCCAGGCACTGTTTTAAGGGGCATCTCATTTATTTTTACAACCTTATGAGATAAGCACTCTTACTTTCAGTTTGTTCAGGATGCTATAACAGAGTCTCATAGACTGGGTGGCTTATAAACAATAGAAATTTATTTCTCATAGTTCTAGTGACTGGGAAGTCCATGATCAAGGCACTGACAGAACCGTTATCTGGTGAGGACCTGCTTCTTGGTTTATAAATGGGCAGCCATCTTCTTGCTGTGTCCTCACATGGTGGGAAGGGGTAAAGAAGCTCCCTGAGGCCTCTTTCATATGGGCACTAATCCCATTCATGAGGGCTCTGCCCTCATGACCAAATCACCTCCCAAAGGTTCCACCTCCTAATGCTATCACCTTGTGGTTAGGATTTCAACAGGAATTCGGAAAGGACACAGACATTCAGAACATAGCACCCCCATTTTACAGATAAGAACAGTGAGACACAGAGAGTTAAATAATTTTCTCAAGGTCATACAAGTAACACGTAGCCTAGGCAGCCTGGGTCTTTGGTCATGTTCTTAAATACTATGCCATACTGTCTCTCAAATAAACACTAAGATCAAGATACTTGGGATGATCGTTGGGGGGCAGGGCCCAGATATCTATACTTTAAACAAATTCCCAAATGATCTGATGGGCAACTCAGATGAAAATCAATGCTTCAAGGAATAGCCAAATAAAACTCTATGGAAGGTAAAGATGGGGAGAGCTTGGAGAGATGTCATACTTGGGAGGAAAAGCCAGGGAAAGTAAGAGAAAACTGGATATTAGTAAAGATCATGGAGAAGGGAAAACACAAGATACTGCTAGGCTAAAAAAGAGGCAGACTTGATGAAGCAGTGAACACCACTGCAGCCACTCCCTACCTTGGCCCCAGCTGGCCCTGGCTGTGACTGTGTTCCATACTCTGCAATGACATGTAACTTCCTCCAAGTCCATATCACACCTAAAGCCTACTTCAGTGTGTCCATAAAAGCAAGTAAGAATAAAAAGTAAGAGAAACAACTCACATTTATTTGCTGCTTATCATGTGCCAGGCTATGTCCTTTTTTTTTTTTCTTTTTTTGAGATAGAGTCTCACTCTGTCACCCAGGCTGGAGTGCAGTGGTGTGAGCTTGGCTCACTGCAACTTCCGTCTCCTGGGGTCAAGTGATTCTCCTGCCTCAGCCTCCCAAGTGGCTGAAATTATGTTTAGTAGAGACGGGGTTTTGCTATGTTGGCCAGGCTGATCTTCAACTCCAGACCTCAAGTGACCTGCCCACCTCAGCCTCCCAAAGTGCTGGGATTACAGGTGTGAGCCACCATGCCCATGTGCCAGGCTATGTTTTAAGTGCTCTACCCATGAGAACTCATTTAGTCCTCATAACAATCTTGTGAGGTAGGTACTATTCTTTCCCCCCATTTTACAGGGAAGGAATCTGAAGCACACAGAGGTTAAGGAGTTTATCAAGGTCACTGTAACTAACAAGTGGCAGAACCAGATTCAAACCCGGAGCCCACACTCTTAATCACTATGTTGCTTCTAGAAGAAAGAAAATAAGGGATGAAGGATAGTAAAAACATGCAAGCCCTTCTGAGCCCCCTGTTGTTGGCCCCACTTTGGCAGCAGTGTTAGGAAGTCTATGGGAACTCAAGGTGACACTTAGCGCTCTCCTCCAGAGGCTACAGGAGCCATCACTGGGTAGCTAGCCATTTGTATCCCTGTGATGGCGGAGAAAAGCCCACGCTGTCGCAAGTTTCTCTACTCTGGAAAAGACTCCCAAACTAGGGTTAATCAAGTCTCTTTTTTGGTGAATTTCATTAAAATTACCACATAAAAAAGAAGAATTTGTCCTGAATTGTACATATAGGAGAAAAATGATAAAATAAAATAATTTCCATTATCTTTGTAGCAAAAAAAGTTTGAATGATTCTACCAGGTTCTCTGAAGGACTTTGTTTTCAAAGGAGATGTCAAAATGTGTAAAATATCCAAAGGATACACTTTTGCAGCTGAATTTAGGATCTTAAGAAACATGGTTTTACTATGTTTCCCAATGATTGTTGAAAAGAAGCAGTGACTGGGTTACACCTAGGGCAGGGTTTCTCAGCCTCGGCACTACTGACATTTTGGACTGGGTAATTCTTTGTTGTGGGGGACTGTGCTATGCATTGCAGGATGTTTAGCAGGATCCCTGGCCTCTACTCACTAGATGCCAATAAGATTCTCCTTTTCCATCTGTGACAACCAAAAATGTCTCCAGGAATTTCCAAATATCCCCTAAGGCCAAAATCACCCAGTTGAAAACTAGTGGTCTAAGGAAAACCATTATAATTAATAGCACGTCTATGATCTCCCCAAAGTATTGCATGGAATGCCACTTTTCTTTTATCATAGTGCTTCAAATTCTTGTGTGTTACTGAAAATATTTATAAACAAAATATATTTGATAGCAGGATATGAATATGCCTGTGTCCTTGGAAGAGAAAGAGGGGACAAGAAGACAGGTATGACAGTATGTTGTTGGTGAAAATAAATTGGTAATAATATAGATTGAATATCCCTTATCCAAAATCCTTCCGACAGGAAGGGTTTTGGATTTCAGATATTTTCAGATTTTGAAATATTTGCAAAATACATACAGGTAGAGCATCCCTGATCCAAAAATCCAAAATCTGAACTGCTCCAATGAGCATTTCCTTTGAGCATCATGATAGCACTCAAAAAGTTTTGGATTTTGGAGCATTTCTGATTTCAGAATTTGGGATTAGGGATATTTGACCTATAGTAATGCCAGATACTGCACTAAAATTAGCAAACGTAATCTCATTGAATTGTCACAACAGCCTTAAGAGGAAACCCGATCGTTATGCCTGCTTAGTAGATGAGGAAACAGAGGTAACTAGGTCAAGGTTACACAACTTGGAGTGTCAAAGTCTGGATTCTTTCTAGTTCTGCCCTTGTCCAAGCCAGTTCTGTTAACACTATTCTTCCTTTCAGCATAATCTTTGTCATCGCTGGAGCTTATGTCTACCTGCCTGCCACCGAGCACCAACCGTTCAGCCTTTAAGTCTCATTCTGCCTCCTCCAGGAGCCTTCCCTGACCGCTGCCTTCACCTTCTGACCTGTGCTCCCTTCACATCCTGTGCCCTCTTAACTGGGAAAGCCCTGAAGGCAGGGGCCATACCTTATTTACCTCTATCTCCAGCTCCCTGCACAGAGGCATTCAGCAGATGACCAGTAAATATGGACTGTCTAGTAAAAACTTTGCAGCTAGAGATAGTGAAAGAAACATAATTACTTCTGTGTAGGTTGAGAAAGAAGGGAAGGGAAAGTCCAGATACTTAAGCAGAGAAAGGCAAACAGTCCAAAAGGGGAAAAGTAACTTACCCAAATCATGCAGTTGAGGGCAGGAAGAAAGGGGGGCAAAGCCAAAACCAAAATCCAGTCCCTTGTCCCCAGCCCAGTGCTTTGTCTGCTATGTTATACAAACTGTGATCGTGAAATTAAAGGGTTTTTGATGGCACTGATATAAGTAAATAAATGGCTTTATGAGTTAACACATGACAAGCAATAAACTCATAAAAGATAAATATTGACATCTGAGGATTATATATCTCTATGTTTAGTGTGTGGAGAACCCAACTAGGAATTAGAAAAGTTTGTACATTCAGTCTGGTTTCTTGGCAAATCAATGAGACTTCAAACAAATCATTTTATTTCTCTGTGCTTTTGTTTCTTTTGGCTGTAGTATTTTGCTGGTTAAAGAGCACGTGATCAATGTCTGTGCTTTTAAATGTCTGTCTATATTTGAGCATGCTCAGCTGGATGTGGAAAATCTATGGTTCTCTTGGGTTTCATAAGGATCAAATCCCACAGTGGTATGTAAACTTGTGTGGTTTATAGAATTATAGGACCTCAAAGCTGGGAGAGGCCTGATAAATCATATAGTGAAAATTTCCAGCCAGTGCCTGCATTTCTTTTACAGAATCTTTCTTTTATTGGACAGGTGCTCACTTCACAATCCATGATGTAAGGAGAAAAGGGGCCTAGTTTGAAGGAAGTTAGTGTAGTGTGTAGGCGCGTGTACTTTCTGCTTGGGGTGTGCCTACAGGGCTATCTCACTTTCTGAAAGCCTAATAATAACAGTTACTTTACCATGCATTAATTAAATGTCAGAGACCATGCTAAATGCTTTACAGAGAATATCTTTTTTAATCTGTACAAGAACCTTGTGAGGCAGATAATATTATTAACCTTACTTTTCAGATAAGGAAACTAACATTCAGAAAAGTTAAGTAACTTGCTAAAGACATGTGTCTACTAGGAGGTAGAGTCTCAAGTCTACTTCAAGCTCCAGATTGAGCTGGAGCTATTAATAAGTAAATAACTGTCTATTGAATCCAACTAATGACATCCCACTCCATATTCCCCTGCTACTGATGAGAGAGAGAAGTATAAAGTTTATGTAAATAAGACAGAAGCAATGTTTTATATAAGCATTGTGGATTTAATTCCACTAAGGGATTGATTTTTCATCTTAATGGAGCTTTTTCTTCAGCTATCAAGTTTCAGTTTCAAGATCACAAATGCGAAGAAGATATTAAAATATTTTAATACATAATTCCACTAGATCATATATATAGGTACTGTTAATATATTACCAAATCTACTATAAACAAAGCAATAAAACAAAAGGCTGGATCAATATGGAAAGTAGAATAATAATTTAGGCCCTAAAGAAAAACTACATAAGACATTTCTCTTAGAGGATTACCAGGTTTCTCTCTCTCTCTCTTTTTAAACACAGCCTAAAATAGAAAAGCAATTTATATATTAATAAAAAAAATGGAAACCTGAGGCAGATGTAACCGGAATAGGTGAATTAACTGAAGACTGATATTCTTATTTATGTTTGTGTATTTTAAATAAAGAAGGAGTTTGACCATTTCATCTAGTTAATCATTAAAAGGAAACTCGAGCCAAACTTGTGAAGCAGGTAAAGTTTATTTTTAGACATTCAACTGGCTTCTCTTCTGGGCTCCCCTTTTCTTTTGGGGTCATCCTCCATGTCTGGTAACCTTAACCTCCCTCTCTCTTGCAGAAAGAGCAAAACCCCCCATATTTTAGACCTTTACTTCTGATGTCAGGATCCTTTCCAATGCAAGTGTTAGCTAACTCCAGCTGGCTGAAGAGGAAGGAGGAGGAAGAGAAGGAGGGGGAATAATGTATTGAAGTGTGTAATAGTCAAGTCTAGGAGCAGCCCTAACCTCAGGATCTAGACATTCAAATTATATAATTGGGAATCTATTTCCAGATCTCTTTGCTTTTTTTTTTTTTTTTGTAAACCTCAATCCAATGGAGTCTCTAAGTGGTAGACCACAGCTGCTCCAAGCTTGCATCATATCAGCTTAGCTATTCCTGTTGAGAAACAAGGCAAGTTTCCAAGTAGTCCCAGAAAGCCAAGAATTCAGACTTATCTGTCCCTATCATCTGTGCCTATCTCTGTGTCATCTGTGCCTATCTCTGATATTACCAGACCTGGCCCATGCAGAGTTACAGATGGGTTAATACCACCATAAGCGCATGGACCAAAGTTAGGGAAAGGATAGTTTTCCAAAGAAAATGTTAGGTCCTAGTATCATATGTGGAGAGTGGATGCTTGGCAAGCAAAACAATACCTATCTACCATGTGGCCACAACAGGGCAGATCAGGGTCCCTGGTAGGATGGAGGCAGTCATCGAGCATTATGGTATCCCTAAATAATCCCTTCCCAGTTCATATGTAAACCAATCCGCTTAAATTGTTAATGCTTTTAACATATGGATGGATTCAGCAAAACTGTATCAATAGCAAAACATGAGGGGTCTCCAGGTAGTAGCCTGTCCTGCATAGCCACCGATGACTCCTGCTCTAATTATTTTTTCTAGAATGTCTAAAGGAAGATGAAAGTAGAAAATGAACTGTAGTGGACAAGCATTTTTTAAAATCAGCCCAATAATGTGGCACTTTGGGGTGCTTAATAATTGTTGCAAATCACATTTGCCTGAGAAATTTCAATTCTATAATAATTGTATAATAGCGGAAAGATCTAGATACAAAAATATTCATTGCAGCATGGCTTGCAATAGTGAAAAATTGAAAACAATTTAAATATACTTCAATAAGGAAAAGGTTAAAACAATGGTATACTATGCTACTATTACCTGAAAATATTGAAAAGATGAAAAGATGTACAATAACATTTGATGAATAAAGCCTGAAAAATACATGTAGTAAAATCCCATTTTTGTTTTTGGAAACATATGCATGCATGCATCCATGTATAGACAAAAAGGGTTTGAAAATATACAATAAATTATAGTTAATCACATTTACCTTATGGTACTGCAGAACACCAGAACTCATTCCTCTTATCTAGCTATAATTTTGTAATCGTTAACTAATCTCTCCCCATCCTCCCCTTCCCCCTGCCCTTCCCAGCCTCTGATAGTCACAATTCTAGTTTCTATTTCACATAATAAAAATTTTTAAAGAGGGGAAAAATGGGGTGGGGGGATCTGGAATATACATAAAAACTAAAAAATAATTACATCTTTGCTGCCATCAAAATATAAAAAGAAAAAAATAGTTACATCTGCAAAATGGGATTGTGTGAGGAAGTTTTTACCTTTATACATTTCTACCTTCTGTATGTTTGGATTTTTACAATAAGTACGTGTTATTTTCTAGCATCTTTTAAATTTTTTTTCTTAAAGACAGAAGTAAGATCTAAAATTATTTTTCATCCTTCTAATGCTGTCTACACAAAGATAACGATTTTTCTTGGATGGTCCCAATCTCTCTTCTGTAAGATCTTTCCCCATTTGTCATATCCATAACTCATAACCTCCTCACCCTTCACTGCTCTCCATTTTCTCTATAAAGTGAGCCCAGTCAGTACTTGTAGGCTTGTTAAGCATTACTTCTAATAAAAAAGACTAACTTGTAAAGCAAATGTGGAAATGTACTAATATAGCATCAAGCACAAAATAGCCATTCAATAACCAAACTATTTAATTCCTTTTTTTTCACACTTCATCCTTTCCCTAGTTCCAGAAAGAACTTGAACTGGGTCATAACAAAGACAAATTTAGACAGACAGATAAAGATACCTCATAGGTAGAAATAAAATTGAGTAATTATAAACTAATCACAGGAGGCTCTGTTGGTCTGATGAACAGAAACACATGTGATAAAATCACAGAGAGGTAAAATAAAAAATGAAAATCAGGATCAAGAAAAGGGAAATAAAAATATGCTGGACATCATTCAATAACTATTTGCTGATGGTAATTATAGGGATGGAAAACCCATCAGGCCTATGGAGCTAAAATTAATCAGCAAGTATTCACAGAGTGCCTACTGCTTCTATTACTGGTTCTGGCTTCCTGCCTGCCCAGTGCAGAGGCTTGAGACATTTGCGTGACATTCAGCTTGTCAAGACAGAAGGAGCAAAACAAGCAGACAGAGGCTCACTGCAGCCGCCTATACCAATCATATTGTTGGAATCATAGTCAAGTAAGACAAACTCCTTCAGTGGAAGACGATAAAACTAGCTTAAAAGTTGTAAACATCACTTCATCACCCAAAAAAGGCCCAATTAAGTGGAGATACTATATCTGCAAAGCAATCATCAATTCATTTGTGTAACATTTGAAATTTCAAAGTACAAACCCACATTCTATTAAAGGCAGGAAGTGAAACCAATAAAACTTGTAACAATTATACTTAATTTTCAGGGTTCTTTCCATTGCTGACAAACATTTTAAGTCATGTCTAATTCTCTTAAAATGTAAAATATGACATTTATGTCACTGTTAATATTTTGATAAAAAGCTATTGTCATGGACATCTGGGTTTTTTTCTGCATGCCTAGAAATCCCTTTTCTCCTATTTAAATTTAAAATCTCCAATTATTTGGAGAAGCACCTCCTCTTCTCTCTCTTTCATTTGTACCCCATTCTTAGGTGTCAGTGGTGGGCACTTGAGCTAGGCTTTGCCCATCATAGTACACATTCCTGACATCCCTTGGTCATAGTTATTGGTCCAGGGATAAGCATTTGAACCAACTAGACCAGTGAAACCCCTCCCAGGAACAACTACTAAAATTATGGGAAAATGACTCCACTGAAATTACTAACCCGGCAGGATGTTTTAAATCCAGGTGCCACAGGCCACCAGGTGGAGAGGTGGAGATAATCTTTCCAGAAAACAAACAAACAAACAAACAAAAAAAAAACAGGAAAATGGAGCTAAGGGATAAAATTTAAGCCCTTTTGACTTCATTTGAGCCCCTGAATCCAGTCATGCCTCCTGAAATTAAACTTCCCCTGGACTTTTCAGTGAATCAAAAAACTCTTTTTGTTTTAAGAGTTGGATTTCTTATAAATGCACCAAAAAATGACCTAATGAATGTTGTCTACAAGCTTCCATTAGAAATATTATCTCCAAGAGAAAAAAAAAAAACAAATAACTTGAAGGAAACCCTTCATAATTCAAGTCAGTCCTGCTAACTTCTAGGAAACCCTCCCTGACCACCATCTCCATATCCACACCCATTTCCCTAACCTTAAACACCAGATGACTTCTTGAAGCTTATGAAGTGCCCTATGCATCTATCACATTTCTGTAAGTCTGCATTGTTCTATAATGACTTGTAACCGTACCTGTCTCCATTTCCTCCAGAGAAGAGATTGTATCATTTTGATATCCCTGCAGCCTTATACTGGGGCCTAACATAGAATAGTTGCTATTTTGTTGAAGGAATTGTATTTTGTTGAAGGAATTCTCTTTTGTTGAAGGAATGAATGAATAGGAGAGAATATTAATTAAGAAAGTCTCTTATATTAATAAACATTCCCTGATTGATTGAAACCATGCATAAAATAGCTAATCATCAGAAGACCAAAGTAAACAACATATCCAAACTGAATCCTCAAAGTGTTAGTCATTGGTAGCTGTACATTTACTATTTTTTAAACTCCATAAAATGTAATAACTTCTCTTGAAAAATGTTAAAACCCAAACAAAAAACCTGTAATGTGGAATATAGATTGTAGGTTATAATGGAGGAAGCAGGGAAAGTGGGGAAAACTGTAGTTGCCAGAAGTTTGCTGATAACTAATAGGCAAGACAATAGGGTGGCTTTCGGTAGGGTCCTTCTTTATGGCATAGCAAAGAAAAACTAGGAATGAAGAAGTCAGAAGCATGAAAGAGGGCAGCAATATATGTGTAACACAGGGTGATTCAGTGTGAGAGTTTTATAATTAAAATTGCCAAATGCGAGAAAAAAAATCTACTATAAATTGGGATAGGCTCAAGGCATGGAGATGAACAAATAACCCCTCCATGTGGGCAAAAATCAATGAAATTCCTAGATAAGTAGCTTAGTATGTGAGTTCCAGCTGCAACGTGTTACCGGTATTTGGGGCTTCCCCTCCCCCCCCCGCACTTTGAGGCAATTCGACATTTGACTAACAATCCAGCCTTTCTCCATCTGCTATAAAGATATTTACCTTGAAATCCTAGAACTGCCAACATCTCCTGTTTCCTACTACATCCCTCCCTGACTCCTTTTCTCTGGCACAGCTTTCTATGCACTCATCCCATTCAACTGGGCCTGCTTACTCTTCACCAGAAGGTCTTCTCTTAGCATAAAAAGTTCCTGGAAGTCCATCTCTTTCATAGAGCTGCTGGATGACTGCTTTGCTTACCTTTGGCCTTCAAAATACCTCTCCTGTCCAACCATAGCTCCCCAGCTCCCCTGCCATTGCAACCAATACAAACTTCGTCATCTTTCTTTGGGCCAATGTGCCTGTCTCCTTACTGCTCTCCCTGCTTTCTCCCTTAGCCCCTACAACTCATACTCCACATCACAAGCAGAACGAGCTTTTCAAATAGTAAATTAGATTATGTCCATTAGTGTGTTAGTAAATGTTTAACAGCTCCTAAGGGGAACAGAGTATCTATGTGCTTATTATAATTTTTACTTATATATATCACATAATTTACAAAAAGCAAGAAAAGATATAACACTCTTAAATAGTAAATTCTATATGGCCACGTGATTTTCACAGAACCGTTTCAGTGATTTTTGCAGAATACTTGTGTCCACAGCCAACCTACAGCTAAAATTCAAACATGTTTGGCAAAATCAGACCACGAATAAATATCTGATTAATATTCAATCAGCAAAGAAGTCACTCATGGTACTGAAGTCCCAACATGAATGTTGGTTGATATTTTTACATTAATGAGCCAGATAAAAGTGAAGCAACAAAAATGGATGTTGGAACTAAACTCGTTCATTAATGACAGCAGTAACTTGCTGATAATAGTTTTCAAGTACTGGAAAAATATTTCTTCAAGTTTTTGTGTTCACAAACTAAGGCACTTTTAAGTTCAATCTTCATTATTAAAATTTCTTCTACTGTGTCAGTCTAGACAATCAACAAAAGAAATCAAGCTCTGGTTTGTCATGTTTCCCAATTTCTATAGTATAGGTACTCCACCATGGTTGCTTTCAAACTACCAAAATAACATTTCTGAATGCAGCGTTAGGAAGGGATATGTTGCATCACACCATTGTATGGTATGTTCTTATACAGAACAGACAGAAATAACTTTAAGAGCATAGATAATAGTAAAATGGAGTAAAATAATTAGGCAGTAAAGTTTTCAGCATTTATTTTTGTTGTTAAAATATTTGATTGTAAGTTTATAATTTGGTTTTTAATAATGACTGTGATTAACAACCAACTTACAAAATCTCTGAAAATTTAACAGTCAGTGCTTGCAAGCTGGTACAATTGTTTCCGGTGCACTACTGAATTATCACTCCCCTGCCTAAAATTCCAGACTGCCCATTGCACTGATTCCCTGGGAAATAAGTGAAAAGAGACAATGATAATTTTCATTTTTGTTGTGGTGAAGTGATTGATAGTGCAAAAATTCCATAAGCCCCTCTAAGTTTTCCAAATTAAGCTTAGTGTTTAAAAACGTTTGAACACATGATCCTATGTAAGGCCTACATTATTTCCTGTGAGATAGGTGGGGTAGATATCATTATCCTTCCTTTACAGATTAAAAAACAAGGCTGAGAAAAATCAAATGCCTACCCCAGGCTCATTCAAGTAAGTAAATGGCAGAATAGGGTCTAAAAACCAGGTCTTGTATTGAAAATTCAACAAGAGGATAGAGAAAATTTAATTGACAAATACTGATCTGAAAACAATTTTTTTTCAACGGTAACAAATGTCCTTTGTAGCACTTTGGAGTTTGATATGAAGTATCTTCTTATCTTGTTAAGGGATCCCTATACCAAGAATGTTTTCATCTCAACCCCACTATTTCTAAGTTACCTTAAAACAGAACACAAACAAAACAAAACCCTGTGTGCTCTAGTAAGAAGATATAAGAACCAAAATGGAAATGCAGGTTCTCAAATGAGCTGAAAGATTCCACATAGCAGTGGGGCAGATTGAAACACTCTTTACCAAAGGAACATGGGACAGAAAAGGAGATTAAATCAGAAAAGGAAGAAGGCTAATGACATACGAGGAGCCACAAATGCCACAAATGAAAAACAAAGTATGTAATACTTGTTGCAATTATTCAGTGTGCTTGCTCTAATGCCTCCAAACATTAAAAACATTGAGTTCCTGCTTATGGCAACATTTATCTCATTTATCTGCTGATATCTGCCTCATCCTTGAATCAGGTATTGCTTAAACTAAGTTCTGCCAGCATAAAGAATAAAGTCAACCAGGACACACCCATTGGGCATTTCACGCGTATGAGCACAAATTGTGATATTTTATGTTTCTTATGATGAAATCATTGAAGGCATCATGAAAACAGCAAAACAGCAGGAAAGCTAGTAACAATTTAGCATTTCCCAGTCCAGGCGGGAATGTTAATTCTAATTACAACGAGGAATACCAAAGTGGAGTTCATTATGATTAAGAACTTGCTGTACTAGTGTGAATTGTTTATAATAGGCATGTCTGGCATAAAATACAAATATTGAAGCAGACAGAGATGGGTCATTCAAAGCTCAGCTGGGTTCCCTTGAACCTCTTACCTTATAAAGTTAAGTAGGAATAGAAGTATTTTCCAAAGTCAAGATATTATTTTAAAGAGACAAATAATAGCTATGATAGCTGCAGGAATAATTTTTTAAAGTAAGTTCTAACCACCAATAAAAGCTGTTTGTGTGGGCTTAAAATTAACATGTTCAAAATTATTAATACACATACACAATACACGTATACATGGTTCCCATTTACATTTAACATCACACATTTAAAGTGGGAGAATACAGAAAAAAAGAATAAATGGAAACTGAAGCCATGACAAAGAATCATGGACTACAGGAAAATAAGTCACAAGGAAGCATGCTTATGTAAGAGGAAATACATGTGATAAACAACAGGAGACATGGGAATGAATGTGGTGTGTTATGTCCTTTCTTTAACAGAATCATGTAACAGACACTACTCAATATTGATCTCAACTGATCCAGTTCTCCAGTCTCCCTGGAAAACAATGGATTGATGCCCAGGGTGCGCTGAACACTGGAACCACAGTCACTTCTGCACTTCACACGATTCTGCTCCCACCAGTTGAGCTACCAACAGTTCCTGGTGATTTTGCTTCCCAAACATGTTTATGCCATTTGTTGCTTATTACTGTACTTACTTAATTTGATTAAATATTAAGTAAAATGATGAAATATGAGTGTAAAAAATTGTTCTATAAAATCTAAATGGAAAGATGCCATATAGCCTTCCTTGACTTACAATTGCTGTCAAGTAAGGTGGATGTAAGACAATTTTAAAAGACTGGGGTGGGGGCAGGAGCGAGGAATCATAAAAATTTAGAAATCTGCACGAAAATTATTCTAAAAGTACACGTTGAACATCCCTAACTTGAAAATCTGAATTTTGAAGTGCTCCAAAATCCAAAATTTTTTGAGCATTGTTATGATACTACAAATGAAAACTCCCACATGGAAGTACTTACCACAAACTTTGCTTCATGCCCCAAATTATTTTAAATATTGTATAAAATTATCTTCAGGCTATAAGGCGTATATGAAACAAAAATGAATTTCCTATTTAGACTTGGGTCCCATGGCCGAGATACCTCATTATAATGCAAATATTCCAAAATCAGAAAAAAAAATCAAAAATCTAAAACACTTTCAGTATTAAGCATTTCAGGTCACGGATACTGAATGTGTATCTTTAATTTCTTGTTCTACTTTGTTAAAGTTTGTTCTACTTTGTTCTATTTTTGTTAAAAAAATGGGGAAAATAGTAATTCTACAGATGAATAATAATTGCTAATGATGAGCAAATACTTCCTATGACCCAGGAATTAGTCTAAGCACTTTACATATATCAAACTTGTTTAATCTTTATAAATTAGTACTATTATTATCCCCATTTTACAGATGATGGAAAAAGGCACAGAGAGTTAGCCTGCCCAAGGTTACATTCGTTTTAGTGGTGGAGATTGTATTTGGCCTTTATAGTCTGGCTTTTAACTGCTACACGATATCAATGCATTACAGGTATAGTTTATATACACACTAAAGACATGGAACTCCAGTCAGTGGGCTCATAAAAGCTTTAGACCATCAAAAGATTAGAAAATAAATTTTCAATCACAGGTTTTAGGTTTCAAAAGTTTCAAAAGTTTAAAGTTTGCAAGTTATCTTTCTTAAAATTATTTCCTTGTTTTAACTAATTTTTAAATTAAACTCCAGTTCAATCACATCCACTAGAAGGCTTCACTTTCTACAAATGGGCAGGTAAAGGTGATGATCTTAAATACCATACTGGGAGTTGGGATCTGTGTAGCACTAGAATCAAGAGTTATTGTATATACTTGAGAAGGAGCACAGCATGATTTAGTTGATGTTTTGGAGGGGTAATCTGGCAGTACAGCTTGGATTATTTTAGTGGGAATGAAGATGATAAAACATGAAGAAAATGGGAGAACTCACTTGGGTAATATATCAGTTTCTGATATCAATGTATCAAGTGGTTTGGTTTATTAGTCAGGCTTAAGGTTTTGTTGGCCTTAAGACATAGTCTCTAGGACCATATATTATCATTCATTCATTCATTTAACCAACACCCACTGAGCACCAACTATGCACTAGTGATACAGGGGGGAACAAACAGACACAGTCCCTGCCTTTGCAGAGCTTATGTTCTGGTGGGTGATACAGAGAAATAACAAATGAGGGCACAAATAATGAACTATCATTGTAATGTGCTAACAAAGTATGCAGAATACTATAAGAACATACAATCAAGAATCTAATCTAGTTTATTTTTTTTAAAAAAGTGGGGGGAGTACTCAGATGTTTAAACACAAAACAATAAAAATGAGGATCTTGAGTATTATCTGTACACTTTTTATTAACCCATTTGGCCACAACAATAACCCAGTAAAAGTGATTTTACATCTAGTTAACTAGTTGACTCAATGTTATTATAACCCTGTAATGTATTTGCTGGGTGCCTACTATGTAGTGGGCTCTGTTCCAGGAGTGGGACATAAAGCTATGACAAGATAGATCAGGTCCTTGCCTTGATTGAGTTTGAATACATCACCTTCATTTCCACCTCTGCTTCTAAGACAGTCAAATACATCCCACTCAGATAGGGATTCATCCTATTTCTTGTAGTAAGTTCCCAGGGTTACAGATTAGTAAATGCCATACCTAAAGACTTAGGATATTGTGCATAAAACACTTTCAATAGTGTCTGTCAGACAGCAGATGCACAACAAATATTGACTTTCGTTAGAATTGTGTTATTATTATAATGCTAAATCTCATGTCCTTTCTGGTACACTGGAGTTCATCTCTGTAAGCACATATTGTAAGTAGTCTGTCACAGAATTGATATACTACTTCATGTTAATGATTGAGATCAGTGAGGAAAACCACTTTAATATTGTCTAATTCCTCTCTTAATGTATAGGAGCCGTGTGAACTTAGACAAGCATCAACCTCTGTAAGCCTGCTGTCCTCATATTGAAAAATCAAATAACAATGCCTATCTCATTCAATTGTTGTCAGCAAAAGTGGGCAGCAGAACAGTGGGGATCAATAAATGTTAGCCACAAATCATAACTATTTGTATTACTCTGAAAAGGAGGGGTTAACTTATAGTTTATGCATGCTTCCAAATGAATGTGAAAGACTAAAGAATGAGAATTTTTTTGCTATCAAATTAAAAAATTAACAGGCACATTTAGATCACTGAAGAGAGAAATTAGGAAAAGTTTTTTTTTTTTTTTGCTCAATTAGAAGTGTTTTCAATGACATATTTAAAACTATGTGAGTATTCTTCCCTATTAAGATCTGCAGAGGAAAAAAAAATGGAGGGAAAATAATCGGGAACTCTTGTGAAATCATAAATTATTTAAGCAGAGTACCTACCACTAAGGATTTGAGCATGTATGAGCAATGAGGTGGATTCTTAGAGGAGAGATTCAGCAGTGAGACAGGCTTATGGCATGGAGAGATGTGTTCTATTAGACAACTGTATTGTCCCCTTAATTATATACATATATATGTATATGATATATATGTGTATACATATGTATACGTATATGTATATATAAATAGAATTCTTAGTTATTCTAAGCAGATGTCAGATGTACAAGGATAATTATTAGCATGGGCTATTTAACTCACTTTTAAAACGTGTAAAACATTATTGTAGGGTTGGGTCTTGATTTGCTTCCCATGAAACTGTTGGTAGCTTAGGGGCCAAATTAACGAAAGACATCTCATTCTAGTGCTTGAGGCTCAGAAATTGGAAAAACGGGCAACTAGGTCAAGTAGCGTTCTCATAGCCTCACAGATGAGCATCCGAAGCAAGGGCCTCCTTCTAGTTGACTTGTGCCAAGGGACGGGCGAAGCGGAGTCTGCCTTCTGGGTCCAAAAGGGGGCTTTGTTAACATGGAGTTGCTCAGCGCCCTTCATAAAAATTCTTCTGGCTGAGGGTTCTACGTTGGCATACGGTTGGTTCCCTCTTCTTTTCCGAGGTGGCGAGTATCTCTTCCTTTGCCAAGATGGCGGCTCCAGAATCCTCTGGAGGCCGCCCCCGTAGATCGTCTCCAGACAAGAGGCTTGCTGAAAGCCTACTTTTTTCCTTTCACACCAGACAACGTACAGGGAACCGTTTACCCTTCAGAACCGAGGAAAGACGGCTTAGGCTACCCGCGATCGCGAACCTTTGCCAAGATGGTGGCCGCGGGGCCCGGCGGGCGTCACTGTACCCTACCAAGATGGCGGCTGGCGGCTTCCGGGACGCGCTTCCCCAGTCGTCTTTAAGATGTCAGAGCAGAGGCAGCCGCCGTCAGTCTGAGCGCGGCGGGAGGAGAAAGAGTGGCTGTGGCCGAGCGCCCGAGGAGGATTAGGTGGAGCTGCGGCAGCCCGCGCCCCTGTCAGGAGCTGGCAAGCGATGTCACCTGTGGGGGTGCAAAAGTTACCTCCCCAAACCCTAAAGCCACACAGCACAACCATTCCCAGAGTCACAAAAATCATAATCTGTGCCGCACAAGGTAGGAGGCTCGGTCCTGGCATCGTCCAAACCTTCCCGACGCGGCGAGCTGGGGAAGGGAGCTGGGGCGGGGGCTTCC
Source organism: Symphalangus syndactylus (assembly GCF_028878055.3). NCBI lineage: Eukaryota > Metazoa > Chordata > Mammalia > Primates > Hylobatidae > Symphalangus > Symphalangus syndactylus. Next base: position 43,508,637 of record NC_072429.2, read on the forward strand.
CGCACAGGCACTCCTCGCCCAACGGCTCTCTCCTCTCTCAGGATGGGCCACGTGTTTCCTTCCCCTTGGACTGAGGGGGAAGCTCGTAACAGGAACAGCTGTAGGGAGTTGAACGCTGGCATTTTAAAGCTGCCTGTATTTTGTTTTATTTATAGGGGCAGGGGTCCTACGAACGTGACATGGTGAGCAACGCACAGAGTCGAGGGCAGCAAATGTCAAGATTCGGGGGTGGGGCCTGCACCGGGAACTTGGATGCTGGCCTTGGCCGGGGTGGAAGGAGAGGTCAGGAGTTTGGGAAGGGGGGGGTATACTTCGCCAGCAACTTACTATTTTGCCTGCAACTTGCTTTTAGGCCTGCCGCCCCCTGCTTTCCTTAATCATAATAATAAAAAAAAAAGTGCAAAGAAATCCAGCTCGCTGGAGGTTTTGCATTTGGCGTGCAACTTCCTTCGAGTGTGAGCGCAATGGGCGGGAGGGGTGGGGGTTGAACTTGGCAGGCGGCGCCTCCTTCTGCCGCCGCCGCCTTGCAGACTCGGGGAAGAGGGTGGGGGACGGTCGGGGCGCGGGGGAGGGTGGGTTCTGCTTTGCAACTTCTCTCCCAGTGCGAGAGCGCGGCGGCGGCAGCTGAAGACCCGGCCGCCCAGATGATGCGGTGGTGGGGGACCTGCCGGCACGCGACTTCCCCCCGGCCCAAAGTACGTATGCGCCGACCCCCGCTATCCCGTCCCCTCCCTGAAGCTTCCCCAGAGGGCGTGTCAGGCCGCCCGGCCCCGAGCGCGGCCGAGACTCTGCGGCACCGTTTCCGTGCAACCCCGTAGTCCCTTTCGAAGTGACACACTTCACGCAACTCGGCCCGGCGGCGGCGGCGCGGGCCACTCACGCAGCTCTGCCGCGGGCGGCGCCCCGGCTCCTCTGGCCCGCCCGCTGTCACCCGCAGGGGCACTGGCGGCGCTTGCCGCCAAGGGGCAGAGCGAGCTCCCGAGTGGGTCTGGAGCCGCGGAGCTGGGCGGGGGCGGGAAGGAGGTAGCGAGAAGAGAAACTGGAGAAACTCGGTGGCCCTCTTAACGCCGCCCCAGAGAGACCAGGTCGGCCCCAGCCGCCGCCGCCCTTTTTCCTGGGGAGTTGGGGGCGGGGGGCGAAGCGCGGCGCACCCGGCGAGGCGGCCACGCCAGGGGACGCGGGCGTGCAGGCGCCGTCGGGGCCGGGGTGGCGGGGCCCGCGCGGAGGGCGTGGGGGCAGGGACCGCGGGCGCCCCTGCAGTTGCCAAGCGTCACCAACAGGTTGCATCGTTCCCCGCGGCCGCCGCGCGGCCCCTCGGGCGGGAGCGGCCGGGGGTGGAGTGGGAGCGCGTGTGTGCGAGTGTGTGCGCGCCGTGGCGCCGCCTCCACCCGCTCCCCGCTCGGTCCCGCTCGCTCGCCCAGGCCGGGCTGCCCTTTCGCGTGTCTGCGCTCCCTTCCCTCCGCCGCCGCCTCCTCCATTTTGCGAGCTCGTGTCTGTGACGGGAGCCCGAGTCACCGCCTGCCCGTCGGGGACGGATTCCGGGGGTAGAAGGAGACGCCGCAGCCGGAGCGGCCGAAGCAGCTGGGGACCGGGACGGGGCACGCGCGCCCGGAAGCCTGGACCCGCGGAGCCCGGCGCGAGGCGGAGGGCTGTCTTGTCAGCTGGGCAATGGGAGACTTTCTTAAATAGGGGCTCTCCCCCCCACCCATGGAGAAAGGGGCGGCTGTTTACTTCCTTTTTTTTAGAAAAAAAAAAAAATATTTCCCTCCTGCTCCTTCTGCGTTCACACGCTAAGTTGTTTATCTCGGCTGCGGCGGGAGCTGTGGACGGTGGCGGGCGAGCGGCTCCTGTGCCAGAGGTAAGAAGCGAGGCGGGAGGGGGCCGGGGTGCGCTGGCTCCCCCGAGGTGCCGCTGGGACCGGAGACAACTCGGGGGCCGCCGCGGGAGCCTACAAACTTTTATTAGCCTCGGGGAGTGGGGGTGGGGGGCTGGCGAGGGCCGGGCGACGGTGACGAAAGGGCAGCGCGCGGGTGACAGCGCTGGCCTCTTCCTCTCCCTCCGCCGGCGTCCCCTGGCCGGGCCGAGGGGGAGGAACCTGAGCTCGGACGGCGAGCGGAGCCTTGTCGAACTGCCGGGGGTTTCGAGCCTCTCATTCCTCGCGGGAATCCTGGCCTCTTTTCTCCCCACAGTGTCCCCTTTCCTTCCAAGGGGGTCGCCCGACACCCGTTGTCGTGGTGAACGCTAAGCCGCGTCTGAATTCTACTCGCCCGAATATTTGCACTCCACCCCGGCGCGCCCGAGCGCGAGCCCGGGCTCCGGGGAGGCCCCGGCGGCGCCTGGCTTGAGGAAGGCGTGCAGGGCGCGTGAGGGTGCACACGCGGGGGGCTGACAGCCTGCAACTTGGAGACTCGGGCCGGGGCTGGCGTTATCTGTTAGAAGTGGGCGTGTCGGAGAGAGAACTCAACAGGTCTGGACATACTTCTCTTTTAACCTCGCACTTTTTTTCTCCCCTCCTCCCCCGCCCCGCAAGGGCTTGCTCTTTAGCGTTTGCTGTTAATTCGCGCCTGAGGTTTCTAAGTGGCCCCTTTTAGAAAGAGACCCTCTGTAACCGTAATAGTTTTGTGCTGCGATTTTTACAAGTGCTAGTTTGACGTTTGGGGTTGCAGACTTGATAATTGCAACCTTGTAATACCACTTAAGACCCTCTGGCGTGGTTCATTAGGGCCGATTAATGTGGCAGGGTTATTTGCAACTTAAACTGGGGGATAATGTCGCTTGAGGGAGCGTTTTCGTTTTAGGAAGTATTGTTTTGGTTTCGGGTTTGAAGGCAGCTGTCAAAAAAGCGGCATGGAAATTCATTGGGCTCCATTTGATACCTCGTGTTTAGAGATCGTTATCACCTCAGATAAACGGGGCAGAGAGGTGGGGAGATAAGCAGTTTACCTTCAAGATTTGTAGTGGCAAGTCCACACCCCTCTCTCTACCTTCATATTTACTTTTCAGTGAGGGCCAGTGACATTTATACTGCCTAACGTCATCGTATAGGAAAAGTTTCCTTTTATTGGACGGGATTTGACTACAGTGTCCCAAATGTGCTTCTCCGTCTTAGCCCATCTCTTAAAACACCGTGATTAACAATATACTAACAGTCTTACTCTCTTGAGAATAGGCTGAGAATTGGGATAGGTGAAGGCAGAGAAAATTATTTTGAACATTTTACTGGATACGGTTGTACCTGAATTTATATGAATGTGATTTTACGGTTCTGTGTTTTTCCATTTTTCAGTACTTCGATATTTGTTTGGAAAGGAAAGAACTTAGAGATGTAATAGCATTTCATATTGAGGATCTCAAGCAGTGTAAACAAATGTTGCTTAATCTAGATGTTTTTGTGAGTTACGATAAGAGTCAGCTATATTTAAGTTATTTAAGCTAACGTAGTGAGAAGCTACTACACCTTCTCTTCTCTTTAAAATGTATATTTTAGTTGGCCTATATAAAGTGTATCTCGTATATCCAAATTTCATATATCCAAAATTTGGAGGTGGGCACATCCAGTCAGAAGTATGGGTTAAAAAGCCTTTTCCCAGCCTGTCGAAAGATAAGCAGATCAGCATTGTTTATTTTTCAAAGAAAATGTGCATGGTTCACCAGTTGGTTGTACTCAAAGGTTTGGATGTGTGACTAGCTGGTAGGAGGGAAATTTGGAAGTAATTAGGGACTGAGAATTCTAGCGTAGTATTTATCAAATGTTATATGTATTGGTTCTCAGAAAAGCAAACAGCCTTGATTGAAAAGAGGTAGGAATTTTAATGATCACACTTTCCTTTTTTGAAATTAAATACTTTGACATCAACTTGAACCTTTAGAATAATCAGATGTAATGAATTATAATGTCTGTGATTAACAAAGCTACACGTTCAGTGAGCGGCAGGATGAATAGCCAAGCTTAGTTCGATACACTTTTGCCCTCAGCTGTGCAAATGGATTGCATTGTACTTTTAAATGTGGCACGCTGAATGGAAGCAGGGGACATGGCTTTTTATTCTGGAAGATAGAAACTACTCTTCTGGTAACAAAGAATTTGATTCGGAGTTAACTAAAAGGTTCATTTAACACGCTGCCTCTTACTAATCGGATCAGGAAGATAATGTGACTTTAGTGCTTATGACGTTTTCCCCCCGTTTTTGTTTTTTGTTTTGTAGTTGATGTTCACTGATGGACTCCAAAGAATCATTAACTCCTGGTAGAGAAGAAAACCCCAGCAGTGTGCTTGCTCAGGAGAGGGGAAATGTGATGGACTTCTATAAAACCCTAAGGGGAGGAGCTACTGTGAAGGTTTCTGCGTCTTCACCTTCACTGGCTGTCGCTTCTCAGTCAGACTCCAAGCAGCGAAGACTTTTGGTTGATTTTCCAAAAGGCTCAGTAAGCAATGCGCAGCAGCCAGATCTGTCCAAAGCAGTTTCACTCTCAATGGGACTGTATATGGGAGAGACAGAAACAAAAGTGATGGGAAATGACCTGGGATTCCCACAGCAGGGCCAAATCAGCCTTTCCTCGGGGGAAACAGACTTAAAGCTTTTGGAAGAAAGCATTGCAAACCTCAATAGGTCGACCAGTGTTCCAGAGAACCCCAAGAGTTCAGCATCCACTGCTGTGTCTGCTGCCCCCACAGAGAAGGAGTTCCCAAAAACTCACTCTGATGTATCTTCAGAACAGCAACATTTGAAGGGCCAGACTGGCACCAACGGTGGCAATGTGAAATTGTATACCACAGACCAAAGCACCTTTGACATTTTGCAGGATTTGGAGTTTTCTTCTGGGTCCCCAGGTAAAGAGACGAATGAGAGTCCTTGGAGATCAGACCTGTTGATAGATGAAAACTGTTTGCTTTCTCCTCTGGCGGGAGAAGACGATTCATTCCTTTTGGAAGGAAACTCGAATGAGGACTGCAAGCCTCTCATTTTACCGGACACTAAACCCAAAATTAAGGATAATGGAGATCTGGTTTTGTCAAGCTCCAGTAATGTAACACTGCCCCAAGTGAAAACAGAAAAAGAAGATTTCATCGAACTCTGCACCCCTGGGGTAATTAAGCAAGAGAAACTGGGCACAGTTTACTGTCAGGCAAGCTTTCCTGGAGCAAATATAATTGGTAATAAAATGTCTGCCATTTCTGTTCATGGTGTGAGTACCTCTGGAGGACAGATGTACCACTATGACATGAATACAGCATCCGTTTCTCAACAGCAGGATCAGAAGCCTATTTTTAATGTCATTCCACCAATTCCCATTGGTTCTGAAAATTGGAATAGGTGCCAAGGATCTGGAGATGACAACTTGACTTCCTTGGGGACTCTGAACTTCCCTGGTCGAACAGTTTTTTCTAATGGCTATTCAAGGTAAGATCAGTGTTTTTCTGTTTCTTAAGAATGGTACATTTAAGATAGATTAATAGATGTAAATCTTCATTGATTTGTATGTGTTCTCTAAAGATTCATGTGCTTTTTTATATGAATAAGTTTAAGTGGCCTTTTCAAAGTAGGAAGGGTAGACAACCTAAGTGACATCTGTACGTAACCATTTCAGATTTTTTCCTTAAAAAGTGGTTTTCAGTATCCCATTGGCCAATGGTGAGGATTTTATTTAACATTTTTAAAATAATATTGCTCATTAACAGATATCTTAAGGAAAAATTATATAAATTCAGGAGAGTATAATGTCTCATAATATATTGTGTTGTGCATGTTCATTCAGCTGTTTTAGAATATGTTCTTATATTACAATAAATGATACCCTTACTTAACATAGTCAAAAGTTGTGCTGCCTTATTTGTAAATTCGTTAAGTGTTAGCTTGAGATTAAAGGGTTAAAAGCAGAAGTACTAACAAAGTACTGTTCTTCAAACTGAATCTTCTGTTAAAGAATTTGAGTTTTGAAATTGCTAACGCAATGCAGTGAACAGTGTACCAGACCATAGTATTAGACACAGGTCTTGCTCACAGGGTTCTTGCCCTAAAGTAGCCAAGTTGTCTGCCGATCAATCTCTTTAAGAGAGGAATTGGTGCCAACATGGTGCAAAACAAAATTTTACTTTCAAATGTTCCTGCAAGTTCTCAAGTAGATAACTGATGGCCAAAATTGTTAAGCTTCAATTTTCAGCTTTCATTTGATTTTTCTCTTTTTTTCACTCAGTCATTTATAAGCATACTGATATTTTTGTCTGACCCAAAAAGGTCAGAAAATGGAATTATCAGAAAAAAGTTCTAAACGTAGATATACGTGTTGGTAGGGGTGAATTTCTTTGCCCGGTAACCTCATCCCCAATTCAGGTAAATGCTAGGTTTTATATCCATTTTAGTTGTGAAGGAAAATATAAAAATGTGGATTGTAGTGACACAAGATTGATTAATCAGCGGTTTTTTTTTTAAAGAAGACATGGTAGACAGAGTGATTTATTTGTATGTAACCATTGAATTTTTTTCTTAAATGTTAATGATATTCATCGTTCCCATTAACTAGTTATTCAGATTTTTGAAAATACTTTTTCTATGAAAGCTATCCTAACCCTGAGGATGTCTCTTTTCTTTCCTCTTTACGTAGGAAGCTTTTCTTATTAGGGAAATAATTTAGACTTAGATTTAGGCTATGTTCTGTTCTTCTAAAAGGCTTAGTTGTCAAAAAAAAAAAAGACCAAAAAACCTCGGTTCTTATGTGTCTTAATGCGAACTACCTCCTAATCTATTGTTTAAATAATTACCTTTTATTTAGAAGAACACTACTTCAACCTGAGTTGAAGGTTTAAAATCTTTTCAGTAAGGAGATTTGAGATGTTTATTATTGCATAAGCTGTTGTGTTTTAAATGCTAAAAGACATGCTGTGTTTTAAAATTTTCAATTGCAAATTTTTGGCAACAGAATTCACATACTTGGTTTTCTTAAAAGAGTTAAGTACGGTTGATTTGACTAAGCTATCTGTAGGAAACTCTTAAATTGATTTATAAAACATGTAATTATACAAAGAAAAATAAAACATCTTAGGAAACTCTTGGGGATTATTAATGGGTTTTGCCCTGATAATCATCATGGCATGGTTTTCATTTTCCTTACTATAAAGAAAAGGCATGGGACAAAACTTATTTTCCATTTGCTATGAACTTTTAAACCCTATAAAATCTGGGATACAGAGTATAAGTAGATGAACATAGTTACTCTTAAATCACTGAAGGTGATTTTAATGCTTTAACTTTTATAGTACTTTATGACATAAAGCATCTTCACTGTTTTTAATTTGGGCCCCATAACCTTATGGAGGTAATAGGCAAGGCAATGATGATGCGGCTTTTTAGAAGTTCTTTAATATCGAATGAAATTATTATTTTTATGCCAATCTGTGATTGGGAAATCAGTAGTCTGTGTCCTAACAAGAAGGTATAATACTTTATACAGGGTATTTTGTTAATATTTGAAGATTTTATACCTTGTGGCATTAACTTAGCACTGGGAACTATGATTACCCAAAACAAAGCTTCATCCAAATAAATTGAAACAGTGTTTCTTTTAAACCATCATTGAATTAGTCTATTGTTTCCAAACAACAGCCCTGATATGGCTAAAATTAGTTGCTTTCTCTTCTCTATATGTTACATGACTATAGCCAAACATTTGCTATGACCAGTGATCCTGAGTGATCAGCAAATAACACATTGAGACCACAACTTGATTGAATACTGACCTTCTGACTTTACGTAGAAAAATATTAAATGCCACTAATAACTTGAATTCCTTTTAAATTAGAAAAAGTTATAAATTGCAATTTGACTTTTTAAAATGCCACCTAAAATTGTTTTTATCAGAATACTTCAAAAAAAAAATTCTCACTTTATTCTCTGGGGGTGAGAAGAGGCAATTCCTTCCTTCCACCACAACATTGAATTATCACATAAAATTGTAAAATTATGAATATTATGATTGAGCTTAGTAAAGTATTTTCTTTTTAAGTTCATTTATAGTAAAACAAGAGAAACCTTATTGATTCTCAAAATCTATTCTTTAAGTAAAACAAACTAGCCATTCTAAATATGTTTTTAAAAATACTGAAATTCAGTACATTTAGCATAAACTTACTGATGAAGGCACATTTCTGCATTATTTGATTTTCAGCCATGTTTCATTTAAGCATTAATGGCAGAGGTAGGGAATAGAAATGGTTTTAGGTGATATTAGAGCTTTTATTGGGATTATGTTGAAATTTTAGTGTTAAAAAATTGTTCGTATCCTGAAGGGAGGGATTATTGGAGAGAACGAATGATGTAGGATGAACTTGTAAATTCAGTTTTTGGTAGAGTCTAGGGCTTTGATGATTGGCACTTAATGAAGCTACTAAAATTTATGTAGATTTTAATGTCTCATTAGTAATCGCATCTGTATCTGGTTTTATGAAAGTAATGAAATTGAAGACCTGTACAAATACAGAATGAATGAAGCAAATTCTGCTAACATCGTGTTGAATGTTTTCTCAGAAAAAGAGGAAATACAAAGAGAAGAGATTTGTTTTGACTGTGATTTACCCCCACCCCAATGGAAATTTTCTTTACTTCCTAACTTTTTTCTTTTTCTTTTCCTTCTAAAGATTCTGGCAATGGGTGTTTCAGTGTTTTTTAAGCTTAATATTTCTGGTACTCATTTATGTAAAGTGATTTCTGAATGTTAAAGGAGATTTCCTTTTAAATATGTATTCACTTATTTTTAGCTTTATGACGAGCATCTTATTTTTTAAATCTATAACTTGTTATGGCTACATGATTAGTAAAAGAAAAGCTTTTAAAACACACTGTGTGTTCAGGTGTGTTATTTTAGTGTGGAATGACTAATACAGAAATATGTGACTAGCATGTGGTCAGATTTTATTGAAATTACTTACGATGTTTCTATGGCTATTCCCCTTATATTTTTATAATTGGTAACATAATTCATGTTATTTTGGTTTTGTCTATTTGTGTTGCATGTATTTTAGTCTGACCACTTTTGCTACTTATTTAATGTTTATACATTTTATGAAAGACTTATTCTGAAATATACCTTGCATAAATGTAGGTTAACTGCAAATTGTATTAATAGTGAAATGGATATGTGGGTAGAGATCACTTTAGGGGCCTTTTGAGATTTAGTGAAGGAAAGATTGGATCAAAAGGGTTTACTTTAATGTGACTGCCTAATGTGAAAGTCGGAACATCTGCATTAATTGATTAGTTACATAAATCTTAGTCCACTCTGGCCTGCAGGTGATTGAAACAGCTCAGGAAATCTTAATTTACGTTAAGTTTAGACAAGGTCTGAGGCATAGTTCTTCAAGCACATTCTTTTTTACTTTAATAATTATTCCTAATTTTAATTAGCAGTGGGTTCTCATTATGTACTAGTACTTAGGTGGGCAAATTAAATAAGCAAAATAGGTTTGTGCTGAATAGCATTTACCCTTCTGAGGACATCCTGGTAATATTTTCATCAAGAGTAATTGTGTAATGCAATATTTACAGGTATTTGCTAGATTAGTGGGCACTTGTTTTCATATTTCTGAGTCATGGAAAATATACATTGGTGATTCCTATTGCATAAAGAGTTTTCAAGAAAATTGTGTTGAATTAAGCTATAACTACAAAAGAAAATCCATTACTTATTGACCTTTACAAAGGATTTTTAAAAGCCCATGCTCTCCTTATTTCTGCAGCTTCAGAGAGCCAACTGCTCTTACTTTCTTCTGGCATATTCTGTTAATACTTGGGTTTTGTATTTTTCAAGTAAATAAAATATTCCTATTGAGAATTTCAATTTTAAAAAAGAAAAGATCTACTAAGTGTTCCTTTCCCTTTTGAATTATGTGTGATCATTTCTATGCTAAACTAGATTAGGGTGTGACTTGTGATGGTGATTTTTGTTCATTTTACATATTAAGAAAGAAATAGAATTTTATTGCAGTTCAAAATTATTTGTAGACAGTGGTTTTAACCCCCAAACACCTAATTTTGACAGGTTGCTTTCCTTATTCCTCAATACTGTCGTAAATGTCTCTAAATACAGAATTTCCAGTGGAGTTCATGAATTAATTGGGGGTGGAGGGTGAAGAGGGAGGAGCAACAGAGATGTGGAATGCTATATATAAGTTTAGGAATATCCAGATCAGTTCTGAAAACTAACAGTTTGGATCAACTGTCATGAATTAGAGGTTTAAGAAAAGAAAAATTTAGGACTATATTTAGGTACAAGGGAATGCATCAATCAGGATTACAATTTAATTTCTTTTATTTGAGATAGAAATCTGAAACTAATCATGGCTATATAATACTAATTGTTGAGTTATGTTGTTGTTTCTTACTATGCTTTATTATCAAAAAGGATAAAATGCACATTTTACTTTCTTTTAGATTATTTTAGCTAAGATTAAGTTCATATTTGTCCCATTTTTATTTAAGCTGCTGTTTAATAAATGAAAATCTAATGACTTGAATGTAGTCAACCTAATGTCTTAATGTTGATATAATCATTTCATATTTCATAGTGCCCTTTTACAGCCATTGTCAACTGACTGGAGAGCAACCCTTTTCTTTGGTAATATATTTCTATGGGTTGTGTATTTTTCTGCTGGAATATTGAGAAAATTAATTTTTCATAATATGCAGAATAAATTATGGGGTTCTGCAAGTGCTAGACAGTCACTTACACTATTTATATTGCAATACATTCCTTAAATTCAATATTTTGAATGACAGTGTGTTATCCCCTAATTTTATCCCTTGGCCAATTTAAATATTAATTACATCCCAATAGAGCTGCATGCTTAAACATGCTTTTTCAGAGTAACCCAAGTATTAATTTCGAGTGCTTTAAAATATTTTTTCTTTTTAGCAAGTTTCAACAAGATTAGTAGTGTCTATAATGCAGCAAGTTCAGTGAAAGTACCTGTTGTTTTAGAATTTTTTTTTCATTCACACTATAGGGCACCAAAAATATATATAAGGGGAAAAAAGTTTTAATGATATGATTAGTTGTAAATGTTTACACATTTTATTACCTTGAATTTTTATTTTTGTAACTAATAATTTGAGAGTTCAGTAAGTATGCAGTGTTTAAGACATACAATTTGTTGCAAAAAGTGTTAACTTACCATTTCTTTTTACAATAAAATTAGCCTTTATTCTAGTTGATTTCATAATTGTCCATAATATTTAGCCGTGGCTATTATGAAAGTATATTTGATAGCCAAATTTTGAAAGCTATTATGAAATGATACAATTCAGTACATGATTTATTATTTCATGCTGGTTGGGGCAGTGCTGTGACTTATGACCTTATGATTGTCACATGCTGAACACTAAAGCTGTACCAGTTTGTTATGGACACTGTTTTACTTTATGTTATTGTTTTAATGTTTTCTTTTGTAATTATTGAGGATAAGAGCTTCCTTAATTTTAAGACTATTTAAATTGCAGATTTTGCTTTTTTATTTTTTTAACCCTTAAATCCCTTCCAAAGAATTTGATTTAGATATTCAGTAGTAGAAACAGAAGAAAAATACTCAACTAAAAGTCCAAAGACTTAGTTTCTAATGCTAAGGGAGACAGTCTATGGCCTCGAACTAGGTACTTTGGAGTCAAAAATACTTTCTTTACAACTATGTTTGAATTGTTTTCAAAACACCTGTGTTTGTGTTTCTAAAATTCCACAATCCTTTTAACCTGTCAATTTGATGAGGGAAGTAATTAGGGTAAGGAATGGTATAACAAAGTTGGTTCTTTGACATTTTCTTTATAGATTATCGAATGTAAGACAAATAGATGTGAATGCAGATTTGGTGTTTTTGTAAGATAAGGATTTAAAATAATGTAGTTGGTGATATATAAAAATAAACTATTGCTGCTGTTAGCACGCGAGAGGTGGGGCTCTTGGGTTCCCAGAGCTTGTTTTCTATGTCAGGTACAGTTATTTTAGATTAGAACTTAAAAGAACTTGAGAGTTCCCCTAACCCTACCCCCTAATTTTTTCGAATAAGAAATTGAGATCCATAGAAAGTGTTGAGGTAAAGATCACAAAACACTTCATGAGCGGTGTTGCCAGTTTGAGTATCTCAATTCTTAGTTATCTAAGTTCCCCGGTAGGCTTCTTTAATTATCTGGGTCTCTTCTAGACATCTGAAACAAATAGTTGATTGACATAATACAGACTAGCCACATATTTTATAAGAGTTACTTTTGACTCATTTAGATTTTTAAAATATACAGTGTCTATATTCTTCCCTATACATTTTGTTAATCTTTTTTTACCTAATAATGATTAAGCACCAATTATGTGACAGCACTATGCTAAGCACTTTGCATGCATTCATCTCATTTAAATCTCAACTCTGTGAAAGTTTTTATTCTCGTTACTGTATTAAGTCTCGATTCTGTCAATATCCATGTAGCACAGAAGGCAGCTGTTATTTACCTTAATTTTACAGATGTGAAAACTAAAGGCATTTAAAGAGAAAGAGAAAAAAATAACCAGGAAACCTTAATACTTATCTGAAGGGAAATATTTAATATTGGGTATGTTAGTTCCTCGTGTATCTTTAATAATTTTTGTCAACAGCGAATCTTTAAATAAAATATAAAGGATCAGGCCTCTGCTCTTCTGCATATATTTGTAAGGTCACTTACTGCTTTTTGTCACAGTTTCAATTTCTGTAAAATAGAGGGTTTTTACCTGACAGGATTTGTGCATGTACTTTTACTTTGAAAATTAAAAAGCATTAGGCCGGGTGCGGTGGCTCACGCCTGTAATCCCAGCACTTTGGGAGTCCGAGGTGGGTGGATCATGAGGTCAGGAGATTGAGACCATCCTGGCTAACACGGTGAAACCCTGTCTCTACTAAAAATACAAAAAATTAGCTGGGCATGGTGGCTGGTGCCTGTAGTCCCAGCTACTCGGGAGGCTAAGGCAGGAGAATGGTGTGAACCCGGGAGGCGGAGCTTGCAGTGAGCCGAGATGGCACCACTGCACTCCAGCCTGGGCGACAGAGCGAGTCTCTGTCTCAAAAAAAAAAAAAAAAAAAAGAAAGAAAATTAAAAAGCATTATAAAGATGCCAGGTGGAATTTTTAAAGCTCTGCCAAGTCCGCTTAGCTTAAACCAGCATGACTCTCATTGGCTAAGTACATTATGACATCTGTGACTGTGGTGTAGGTATTTCCTATAATCAAGAATCTTTTAGGGTCTGCTATGTGCAATCCCTGAAGGGTCATGGATCGCAGTTTCATAAAGACTACTGTATTTTAAAGCCTTCAAATGCCAAGGTAGTATCTTCACAATGATTTTTTTTTCAGTTTTATTATTTTTTGAAAGTGCCTTCGACAAAGTTTTCAGTGGATTTTGTTGAGGGATATTAAGTATGCCAGCTACATAATAGCCATAGTGATAACTCCAACCACATTGTTATATTTTTATTAATAAATGCTAGAGTATTCTCTTTCTGGTATTTCCTATTCTGATATTTTTATGTAATCAAGTATGCAAAGATTCTTTGTCATTAGAAACCTTAATTTGCCTGAAAATGCGAATGAAATTATCAGGTTTAAAATTTTTTACATTTATTACATTTATTGAAGCTGTCTGAAAAAGCTCTTGAGTATATTGAATACCAAAATTTATCCTAACTGCATAAAGTTGGGAGGATTGTGAAACTTGACTGTGCTTACTTTTTTCTTTATTGATCAAATGGTTGAAAAAAACTTCAGTTAAACAAATTTGATGTATTAAACCAAAGTTATAAAAGCAGAGGCAAGCATAGAATTATTAGACGGCAGTTTAAATTGGTAAACATACCGATGTAGAACCTAAGTTTGTAGGCAGCTTTCTTAGATGAAAACTTAAAAAAATTTTTAATTAGAACATTATGTGAAATTTGTCATCTGGAATTCAGCTGGGTTTATTAAGGACAAAGTGTATGACTATAAAATAGATTGATTTTTTTTAAAAAAACAGAAAACCCAAAATAAATGTTCTAAGTTTCCACCTTAGGAGGCTATGTATATTGCTCCTCTTTGAAACTGCCTTCAGAACCACCTTGTAAGCCATAAAAGAAAATTGGACTCATTGCACTATAGTAACACCTAACTGTTCTTGCTCAAAGAAAATGTATTTATTCCTAAGCTTTATTTGTGTGACTCCAAATCATTTGAGTATTGCCAGATATTTAGAAATTTAATCCTCTCTCGAATGATAACGTTTATTTTCTTAGAGGGTTTTTAAAAGAGCCCACATAGATATTTCTACAGAAAATGTTTAATTCTGTTTTGAATATGCCTGGAATAAGTGAATAGCTTCCCAGGGTGACTATTCTGAAATGGATGATACTTAGTGGTTAAGTTCTGATTTGTGTTTTCTTTAAGTTATTAAGGAACTTTATGCTAACAGTTTATATATTCCCTCTTCTTGGCCTAGTAAAGAAGTAATAGAGACTATTCACATCTAAGCCTGATTTTTTAAATAAGTATTTATTTTATGTTTAAGTAAGGTAGGTCTGCTTTTGTCTTGGACTTGAATTTGGCAATAGCAGATATAAATTAAACATAATGTGAATTCCTACAACAGTCTCCCAAACAGTTTAATTTCCCATTCATACACATTTCCCTTAGTGTATAAGGGAATTAAGTATCTGATTATCAGTATAGCAAGAACAACTCAAGTATACTAAAATTATTTATACTCATAAAATAGTTTGAGTTATAGCTACAATATAAAATTTATATATTTTCGACTTTTATTCCTCACAACCTGAAAAAAGCCTCTGCGATTACTGATAGTACTTTTAAAAACTAAATGAATTTTGTTACTATTATTTGCTGAATTTAGTCATGTTTACTGTTCAAAACATGCTAGATTAAAATGGATCCTAATCTTTGAAATGATGAAGGCATGTGTAGTGGTGTCAAAAATAGGATATTTATTTTGTAACTATTCTGTTAGTGCTGAAGTTCTTAGAATTTCTTTGTGACAACAGCCTGCTTAAGAACTTTAGATTTTTTAGAATTGTACTAAAAGCAAACTGTTTTCTTGGATGTTTGTTCTTTCTCCCCAAAAGATGATTTATAAGTTTTCAGAGCTAAGAAATGGGAATGAAGAGCCATCCTAGCATGGCAGTTAATGTTTTACTGTTAACAGGTTTTCTCTACACTGCTTTATTAGCCTTGAACCTCCTACTTTGTTCGTCAGCTGGGAGGCTGGTAGATTTTCTATTAGGTAGCAAATGCTTCTCATCACTAAACACATATCATGGGCTGGTGTTATTGCAGTCTGTGGATGGGCACTACATTTTTAACCAAGAAATGTTTTTGAAGGAAAGAAAAATTGGTGAAGTAATTTCTAATTCAGTGTTTTAGGGATGAGTGACCTTTTAATTTATAACGACATTTAACAGAGCTGTACAGTGCTTTGGGGGTCCCACAGACATAGTTAAGAAAACAGTAAATAAGGAAGCCAAAAGGAAAAGTTATAAAACTATTAAGAAAGAAAATGAAAATTCTAAACTTCAATTTTGGTGCCTGGCTAAATTTGATTTTTGTATGCCTCAGTGTTTCTCTATGGACACTGGGAAATCAGTAAGCAACCTAGCTGCGTTATTATGTTCATAAGTGGAAGAACTAAAGAACTACAAAGACATGTTCTAGGCCAAGAATTCTTGAGATAGGTAGAATGGGAGGTTAACTAGATGATCTCCAAGGTCCTTCTAATTGCACTTGGCAGCAGCAAGAATTTATCAGGCTAGACACTGGGCATATGGAGATGAAGAAGATGAAAATCCCCAGCAGCATGGAGAGCACTCTGATGATAGTCATCCCTGCCTCCTCCTCCCTCAGTTTGCTTTTTGAAATGTGAACTTGAAGGATCTCAAGCTCCTTCCTGAGAAGACATAACAAACTTCATGGAGGAAAGTGCATGGATGAATGGGAAACAAGATTTGATTCAATTATTTGGAATAAGAAAAGGGGCAACAAGGAGTCTGAAACAAACGAAAGAAAAGATGGAAAGAATTAGTTGACTAGATGAGGACTGAGTAGATAGGAATGAGCCAACAGGTGACTTCAACAACTAATGGATGAAAGTATTATGTGCATGCATGTTGTCATCAAATATTACATGATACAAGACAAGGAGAGAACATGACTTTCACCATAACCTCAGTTTGTGTACCCTAGGTGCAAGATATTTTTTTCTTCTAGTCGCTTAAGCATATCCTTACTGTCTAGGAGAAATAATCCTCTTTCTGGGCTCCCCAGTGTATAAGCTCAAATCTGATGAAGTTTTACCTGAAATGTTCTTTCCCCAGATACCCACGTGGTTTACTCTCTCACTGAAACGTCAGCTCTGTAAAAGAGATCTCTGACTGCTCTATCTGAAATAGTAGAATCTTTCACATAGTCTTTCCTTCTTCTTGACATCATCTATTTGTGTCTTATCTGCTCACCTGCTACAATGTAAGCTCCATGAGAGCAGTGATACTGTCTGCCTTGCTTACTCCCATATGCCAGCATCTAGAATAGTGTCTAGCACATAGTAAGACCTCTACAAATACATGTTGAATACCTAAATAAACAAAATTTGACATATAAACCAAAAAGATTTATAGGAATGGATTATATTTCTAATCTTTCTCGAGTAAGGAAAATGTCAGCAGATACTGAATATCACTGAGAGAGAGAGATGATAGCCCAGGTTATCTTCCCCAGATAGAAATTAGCCTTAAGACTGACAGGTGTATACGAATACAGAGAGAAGTATACATAAAGAAGATGTATTTTCAATTGTCAGTCTCTAAATTTGCTTTAAGACTTTGAAATGGATTGCTTTTCATAATTTCTTAGAATAACTGTGGTCTGTTTACCATTGAAAAATTAGAGTAGCCAATGTTTGTAAATGAAGGGTTAGAGGGTTTTTTCCTTTGGTTGTTAAAAGCTTGCTCAAGGCAGTAACTTATAGTAGATTGTCAATATAGGAACTTTTGTAGCAGAAGCTTTATGCTTTTCACTTTTATAAGAATTGAGATTATTTAAGCAGATGAGTCTAATGTATATTTTTGTACTGACTTACCTAGAAGGTCAGGCAGGAAATCAGTTTCCTCATTTTTCAGACAAGCGTGTGTGTAATCACTGAGTACCTTAAGAGAGGAGGGGTGTTTTATTTTTGCCTGAATTTTCAAAATATCTTTCTTCAGCTTATTTATATTTTAGATTTGACTTATTCTATCTATAGTATATAACAGTCAGAAGGTTGGTAGGGTAAGTTCATCTCTTCCACTAAGATTTATAGGAGAGTTCAACCTAATATGGCAATGACAGTCACAGAAAAGAGAAAATGCAAGGTAAGTAGGTGTTAGCTATAGCAAGAAAATCAGGTGAGGTCATTTAAGAATGAACTGCTCTAATGTTCAGGAAAAAAGAGGGGAGGGAAAAGGACAGGGCTCTGGAAGGCAACCAAAGAGAGCAGCCACAAAAGATAATGAATAGCTGAAGAATTAGGAGACAACAATCTTAAAATATGGCAGGGAGAGGGTAGTTGTCACATCAACTAGCATAGAAGAGATAGAATAGAATAACATAAATATATGAGTGATTATTGTTCTTGAAACCAGTCCTTAAAACATGTGAACATTCTCAAAAATTAAAGCCAGATAAATTAGAGAAATCTTAAATGGCACAATATAACTAGTGATTCATTTATAATTTTTTTAAAAAGGAGCCTTAAATTTGAAATTTAGATGTAATTAAAGCAGATAATAAGAAACACACTTTTGAGACCACAAAGACCCTGAGATGCAGTTAAGAGTAAGGTAGAAAGGCTGGAAGCCAGAAGGGAATTAAGTTTCTGTTCCCTGAGAAGCCAACACAACAGGAAAAAACTAGCCACACCCTAGTTCAAACTCTTATTACTCTTATCAATAGTCTCCTAATTGTTTCTCTAGTTTTCTCCTCTCCCTTCTTAATTCATTCTGCAGTCTACTGCCAGATTAATCTTCCTAGAACACCACTTTCAGTATTATTTCCCCTGATCAGAAAATGTCTGTGGTTTTGTTGCTCATAGCATAGTGGTTCTCCTCCTTTGTACCACAACCCATATGCCAGATGATAGATGGTGGGTAGCCACATGAACTTTCCATAACCTTTGGAGGATTTGGGTTATACACAGTCTCTTATCCAAGAAAGCATATCTGAGTGTAAGTGAGCATTATAGGGATAGTCTTAGAATTGCCTCTTTTTAAAATTTATTATTCTTTTTGCACACGCCCCTTCAGAACTTACAGAAATAATATGTTCATTCCATCAGAAAAATTATACCCCAAAATGTTAATAAACTTATTTCCATCACCTCTCCTTTCCTATTTCTTTCTTTCCTCTTTCTTCCTGCACATCTCCCCTTATCCTCCACATTTCTCTGTAATTATATAAGCATAAACAGAGACACATATGAGATTTTCTGGGTTGCTTGCCTTTAAATACAAGAATGGGATTATCTTATACCCCTTTGTCTGCAGCTTGCTTTTCTCACCTAACAAGTACACCTTGAACATCCTTCCAGGTCAATAGATGCGGATCCCATTCTTTTAAATAGTTAGACAATATTCTATTCATGTGATTTCATGATTTTTGCCACTACAAGCAGGTTTCTAATAAACACCCTTTTCTATGTATCCTTTATAAATAGCAACTTTTTTTCTAAATATAAATGATATGGTTTGGCTCTGTGTCCCCACCCAAATCTCATCTTGAATGGTAATCCTCACATATCAGGGGAGGGGCCTGGTGAAAGGTGATTGAATCATGGAGGCAGACTTCTTCTCCTTTGCTGTTCTCATGATAGTGAGTTCTCATGAGATCTGGTTGCTTGAAAATGTGTGGCACTTCCCTCTTCACTCACTGTCTCTCCTGCTCTGCCATGTGAAAACATGCTTTCTTTGCCTTCCACTGTGAGTGTAAGTTTCCTGAGGCCTCCCGATAATGCTTCCTGTTAAGCCTGTGGAACTATGAGTCAGTTGAACCTCTTTTCTTTGTAAGTTACCCAGTCTCAGGTAGTTCTTTATAGCACTGTGAAAATGGACTAGTACAGAAACTTGGTGCCAGGACAGTGGGGGCATTGCTATAAAGATACATGAAAATGTGGAAGCCACTTTGTAACTGGGTAATGGGCAGAGGTTGCAACAGTTCGGAGGACTCAGAAGAAGACAGGAAGATGAGGGAATGTTTGGAACTTCCTAGAGACATGTTGAATGGTTTTGACCAAAATGCTGATAGTTATATGGACAATAAAGTCCAGGCTGAGGTGGTCTCAGGTGGAGATGAGGCACTTATTGGGAACTGGAGCAAAGGTCACTTTTGCTTTGCTTTAGCAGATAGACTGACAGCATTTTGCCCCTGCCCTAGAGATCTGTGGAACTTTGAACTTGAGAGAGATGATTTAGAGTATGTGGCAGAAGAAATTTCTAAGTAGCAAAGCATTCAATATGTGGCCTGGCTGCTCCTAACAACATACAGTCATATGTGTTCACAAAGAGATGGTCTGAAGTTGGAACTTAGGTTTAAAAGGGAAGCAGAGCATAAAAGTTTGGAAAATTTGCAGCCTGACCTTGTGGTAGAAAAGAAAAACCTATTTTCTGGGGAGCAATTCAAGCGAGCTGCAGAAATATGCATAGGTGAAGAGGAGCCTAATGTTAATAGCCAGTAGAATAGGGAAAATGTCTCCAGGGCATGTCAGATACCTTCATGGCAGCCCTTCCTATCACAGTCCTGGAGGTCTAGGAGGAAAAAATGGTTTCATGGGCCAGGCCCAGGGTTGCGCTGCTCTCTGCGGCCTCAGGACACGGTGCCCTGCATCCCAGCTGCTCTAGCTCCAGCTGTGGCTAAAAGGGGCCAGGAGATAATCTTGGGCTGTTGCTTCAGAGGGGGTAAGCCTCAGATCTTGGCAGCCTTCCTGTGGTGTTGGGCCTGTGGGTGTGCAGAAGGCAAGAGTTGAGGCTTGAAAGCCTCTGCCTTGATTTCAGGATGTATGGAAATGCCTGGGTGTCCAGGCAGAAGTCTGCTGCAGGGGCAGACCCCTCATGGAGATCCTCTGCTAGGGCAGTGCAAAGGAGATATATGGGGTTAGAGACCCCACTGGGGCACTGCCTAGTGGAGCTGTGAGAAGAGGGATACCATCCTCCAGACTCCAGAATGGTAGATCCACTGACAGCTTTCACCATGTGCCTGGAAAAGCTGTAGGCACTCAATGCTAGCCTGTGAAAGCAGCCACAGGGGCTATACCCAGCAGAGCCACCGGGGCGGAGCTGTCCAAGGCCTTGGGAGCTCACCCCTTCTGTCAGCGTGGCTTGGACGTGAGACATGGAGTCAAAGGAGATCATTTTGGATTTTTAAGATTTAATGACTGCCCTGCAGGTTTTTGGACATGCACGGAGCCTGTAGCCTCTTTGTCTTAACCAATTTCTCTCATTTGGAATGGGGGAATTTACCCAATGCCTGTACCCCAATTTTTTCTTGGAAGTAACTAGTTTTTGATTTTACAGTCTCATAAGCAGAATGGACTTGCCTTTACCCAAGGAGACTTTGTACTTGGACTTTTGAGTTAATGCTGGAAGGAGTTAAGACTTTGGGGGACTATTGAGAATGCAAGATTGTATTTTGAAATGTGAGAACATGAGATTTAGGAGGGGCCAGGGGCAGAATAATACGGCTTGGCTGTGTGTTCCCACCCAAATCTCAATCACTTGTAATCCCCACATGTTGGGGGAGGGGCCTAGTGGGAGGTGATTGAATCACAAGGGTGGACTTCCCTCTTGTTGTTCTCATGATAGTGAGTTCTCATGAGATCTGGTTGTTTGAAAGTGTGTGGCACTTCCCCCTTCTCTCTGTGTCTCCTGCTCTGCTATGTGAACATGTGCTTGCTTCTCCTTCAACTTCCACCAGGATTCTAAGTTTCCTGAGGCCTCTCAGTCATGCTTCCTGTGAAGCCTGTGGAACTGTAAGTCAATTAAATCTCTGTTCTTCATAAATTACCCAGACACAGGTAGTTCTTTATTGCAGTGTGAAAACGGAATAATGCAATAGATTTCCCCAAAGTTGGGTTCCTGAGTCAGGGGTATGTGTATTTAAAATTTTAACAGATATTTCCAAATTACATTTTTCAAGGATTATGGCAAGTCACAGTTCCCCCTGGCAGTGTTTATACTTTTCTTTATAATAAAAATACATAAATCATTATTACTAACAAATTCCTTGCCATGAGTCCTAAAATTGATAACAACATACCAGTGTGCCATATGACATAGCTGAAGACTGTTGCAGTCTGGAATTCAGGCTCCTTCTCTCTGCTTTGAACAATATGTGTAATGTTCAAGACCAATTTAGTGCTACTTACTTTGTATGCTTTCCTTTATGTAGTCCAGGCCATAGGCCCCCTCCCTCATCTGATGGTATCCTCTGGCAGCCACAGACCACACAGTTCTTTCTACCTAAATTACTCATTAGCACATAGTAGGTACCCAGTAAATGTTTGTTGAATTAATACTGTTTATGTATTTCTAATTTATCTCCAAGTAAATCCAGTCTTCTTAAGGACAAGGAATATTTTCACTATACCACCTAGCACTTAAGGTACTCAATTTAGGTAGGGCTGTTTGAACAAAGAACCACAGAGGAAGCAAATGGCATGGCCTTGCCTTTAATACATATATTTTACTTTCTCTTAGGGAAAACTGGAACTGTAAGAATCTAGTAACAATAATAAGAACAGCACTTTTATTGAGCAGTTACTATATATGAGGCACAGTTCAAACTGCAGAGGATACAACAGCGAACAAAGCTTTAGTTGTTTCTGCCTTTCTGGAGCTTATGGTTTATGGGTGTTACATTCAAGACATTTGTAGGACACGTTTTTTAAATGCCATCCAATTTCAGGCTCTTTCCAGCAGAAACTGTGGAATATTTTTCCATTCATTCAGCATTTACTTAGTGCCTGCTCTGCCAGAAATTGAAGAGAAAGCCCAAAGACAGGCAGACCTTACCTGAGAGGTAGTGAACTGACCAGGATGACTGTGGGCAGTAGACTTGTTTCCCAAACTAGCCTCACCATTTCTGTATTTGCATATATGAGGAAAGGATTAGATATAGGGATTCATGTCAGCATACACCCCAGGGACATTTGTTTTTAGTGAAAGATGCCAGTCTTCATCCCTGTACCCAGTACACAAACCACTAAGAAGTATGCTCCTGTCATTGTCAAGAGAATCATAGAATTCCAAATGGAGCTAGCTTTGATATTCAGATCTCACTTCATATGAGGAAACTAAGGTCCAGTATTGTGAGTAAGAATTAGGACTCTTCAAGATTCCCTGGGTATGAATCTGACTAACAACTGTGTGAACTTGACCAAATTCATAACCCTGTAAACTCTGTTTCCTCACTTTTAAAATGGGCACAACAAAATGATGCATGTAAACTGCATAGCACAGTGTCTGGCACTTAAAAAGCACTCCTGAAGTTATTTTTAATGATGTGGTTTAAGATTAGACAACTCCTTAATGCCAAAGGTTTTTACTTGAGAAACTCTGTCCATTGTGCCATACCACACCCTGTTCATAAGATAAGCCTTTTTCATTAATTGATCTCAAACTGGCTTCATTATGATTTTAACTTTATTTCAGTTTTATTTTTAAAATTTATTTTTAATTTTTATGGGTATATAGTAGGCATATATATTTATGGGGTACGGGTCATGTTTTGATGCAGGCATGCAATTGTGGGGGTGATATATAATTGACTGGGGTGAGATATCTCGTAGTTTTGATTTGCATTTCTCTGATGATTAAGGATGTTGAACATTTCTTCATATACCTGTTGGCCATTTGTATGTCTTTTGAGAAATGTCTATTCAGATCTTTTGTCCATTTTTTAAGTTGGATTGTTTGATTTTTTCCTGTTAAATTGTCTGAACTCTTTATATATTCTGGTTATTAATCCCTTCTCACATGGGTAGCTTGCAAATATTTTCTTCCATTTTGTGGGTTGTTTCTTTGTTGTTTCCTTTGCTGTGCAGAAGCTTTTTAGCTTGATGTGATCCCATTTGTCCATTTTTGCATTGGTTGCCTGTGCATTTGAGATATGACTCAAGAAATCTTTGCCCATACCAGTGTCCTGGAGAGCTTCCCCAATGTTTTCTTTTAGTATCCTAGTTTCAGGTCTTAGATTTAAGGCTTTAATCCATTTTTATTTGATTTTTATATGTGGTGAGAGATATGGGTCTAGTTTCATTCTGCCTATGGATATGCAGTTTTCCCAGCACCATTTATTGAAGAGACTGTCCTTTCCCTAGTGTATGTTCTTGGCACCTTTGCTGAAAATGAGTTCACTGTAGGTGTATGAATTTGTTTCTGGGTTCCCTAGTCTGTTCTGTTGGTCTGTGTATCTGTTTTTATGCTAGTACTATGCTGTTTGGGTTATTATAGTTTCGTAGTATAATTTGAAGTCAGATAATGTAATTCCTCCAGTTTTATTTTTTTTGCTCAGGATGGTTTTGGCTATTCTGGGGCTTTTATGGTTCCATATAAATCCTAGGATTTTTTTTTCTATTTCTGTGAAGAATGTCATTGATATTTATTGATAAAGATTGCATTGAATCTGTAGATTGCTTTGGGTAGTATGGACATTTTAACAATATTGATTGTTCCAATCCATGAGCATGGAATATCTTTCTTTTTTTGTGTGTCCTCTTCAATATCTTTCATCAGTGTTTTATACTTTTCATTGTAGAGATCTTTCACTTATTTGGTTGAGTTTATTCCTAGGTGTTTTATTTTATCTGTAGCTATTGTAAATGAGATTACTTTCTATTTCTTTTTTAGATTGTCCTCTGTTGGCATCTAGAAATGCCACTGATTTTTGTATGTTGATTTTGTATCCTGCACCTGTACTGAATTTATCTGTTCTAATAGTTTTTTGGTGGAGTCTTTAGGTTTTTCTGATAAGATCATACAGTCTGCAAACAAGAATAATTTTACTTCTTCCATTCCGTTTTGGATTCCCTTTATATCTTTCTCTTGTCTGATTACTCTAGGTAGGTCTTCCAGTACTTCCAGTTGAATAACAGTGGGCACTCTTGTCTTGTTGTAGATCTTAGAAGAAAGGCTTTCAGTTTTTCCCCATTCAGTATGATACTAGCTGTCAGTCTGTTGCAGATGGAGTAACTTTCAAACTAATTGATTATAGTTAGGAAGTGGAGACTTTAACTTGTGGTACCATTATCAGATTTATATTTTGGCCCTAAGCTTGAAGAGGAGCTGAAAAATGCATATGTGATACATATGCTTCCTATTTGGCTCTCTTCTCCCACCCCCCTGCCCTATAATCCACACAAGTTCCTCTCTCAGTCACTCATCAAATACTTGAACCTCTGAGGAGCTTGGGGTTAAGGTAAATTAGAATAAAACTGTCTGAAGAAGAGCAAGCCTTTCATGTCTTGAGAAATTCTTGGGGTTTTAGAAATAACTTCATTGCTTTTTTTCTCCAGTTACTTTGGCTTCTTCTTAAAGAGAATACTAACGCTTTGAACGTCATAATACTAAGGTTCTACCTCTTCAAATAAGGACTTTTAAAAAAAATGGTTTTTGTATGATTCAGTGTGAATTAAATCCCACAATGAAAAGGACTTTACTTTCTTAATGTAGATTTTCAAATACACAATTACTGATGTTTATAAGTAGATTTATTACACCAAAGCACTTTGCAAATTCTTGAATGGATCAGGTCTTATTTTTCAGCCTTATTTTGCAAATTTAAGTCAGATAATTAAGGATTTGTTAAATATTTGTCTCAATATCAAGCTTTTCCATGTTGGGGCCGTCTTTTATACGCAATCTTTTGTTTTCTCTGCTTGCTCAGAGTAGCTATGTTTGTTGTATCTGTTAGTATTTGCTCTATAACAAACACACTGGGTGCCTTCTCACTTAGCTTTGGCAATTATCACTCCTGTAAATGAGATATTACATAAGATAGGAAAAAGAACAGTATCTTTCCAAGAAGAATAGTATCATTCCATATTAACAGTTTAGAGCTGACTGCTTTTAAAATTTAGTGGTTTTAAAATAACAACTATTTATTATTCCTCATGAGTCTACAAATCAGGTGGGCAGTTCTGCTGATCTGGCCAAGCTCAACTTATCTCAGCTGGGCACATTCAGCGTCTCTGCTGTCAGTTGGCTAGTTGGCTATAGCAATGAATGGTGACAGCAGGCTGCCCTTAACTTTTTCACACAGTAGCATCAGAGTTACAAAAGAACCAGCAGAACCATGCAAAACTCTTAAGACCTAGGCTTGGAACAACTATATTTCTACCACATTCTATTGGTCAAAGCAAATTACGGGGCTAGTCTAGATTCAAGTGGGTGGAGGAGCTGCAATTACACTGCAAAGAAGTGTGACTGTAGGGAGAGGTGTTTTTTTATTTTTATTTTTTTGCAATTTATCACAGTAGTTGTAGGAATCAGGTGTATTTAAAATTCTGATCCTTCTGTGATATCCGAATTGTTCATGAACCTTGCCTGTGGTGGAAAGGCAGAATCATTGTGACAGAAGGATAAAATCTTGGAATTTAGAGACTAACAAAGATTTAGATTCCAGCTCCATCACTTATTTCTGCAATCCTGTAGAAGTTAATCTTCCTGATAGGCCCTCAGTAATGATTGATTCACCTGAACCTCAGATTCTTTATGTATTTTAAAGAAAGGGCTAGGTAAATGCAAAGCATTTATGTAACTGCTTTTATTATTGCAAACCTGGCTCCCACACTCCATTCAAGGTGTAAGACTCAGTATCTTCCTTGAATTAGAAAGGAAGAGAAAGTGGCCGGGCACAGTGGCTCACGCCTGTAATCCCAGCACTTTGGGAGGCCGAGGTGGGCGGATCACGAGGTCAGGAGATCGAGACCACCCTGGCTAACATGGTGAAACCGCGTCTCTACTAAAAATACAAAAAATTAGCTGGGCGTGGTGGCGGGCGCCTGTAGTCCCAGCTACTTGGGAGGCTGAGGCAGGAGAATAGCGTCAACCGGGAGGCAGAGTTTGCAGTGAGCCAGGATCGTGCCACTGCACTCCACCCTGGGCAACAGAGCAAGACTCCATCTCAAAAAAAAAAAAGAAAAAAAAAAGAAAGGAAGAGAAAGTGTGTTAGGGAAGGGAAGAGAAATATTTGACTAATTGTGGCCTCAGAATAAAGTGACCACTCACTGGGGGTATTTTCCTGTAAGAAAACAATGGTTGAGGCTCAGAGTTAAGAGATGCAAATCCAAAAGTCTCCTTGGGGTAGGATTCCCTGTGATTCATGGGTTGAGAGGTGTAACCTTAGACACAGTCCCAATCTAGATTTTTTTTTAAAGAATTGTGGTCCATCCTATACACACTGGGTGCCTTAATACTAGATTTGGCAATTTTCACTCCTATAAATCAGGTTTTACATAAGATAGGAAAAAGAACAGTATCATTCCACATTAACAATTAAAAGCTGACTGCTTTTAAAAAATTAAAAGGGCCATATAGAAATAAAATCACATAAATTTCTTGTGTTAAACATAGTTGTCATATTGGGTGAAGACACCTAAATTCATCCAACTAGTAGTAATAGAAAAGATGAAACACACACACACCGTAAAACTGGATTAATTTAATTTATACAAAGGGCCAGATATCTCAGAATTCAGACAGTCAGAGATGTTGACTAGAGTTAATGCCTCTTTTAGGAGAGGTACCAGGTAAGTGTTCTCAAAGAACTGGAAACTGAGACCACCACCTCTGGCATTATCTATTTGTGAACACAAGCAAGTCTGTGAATTTTTCTGCACCATAACTACCTTTCATGTAAGCTTCTTTTCTTAGAAGAAAAGAAGGTAACATTTGGGTGTAATTTTTTATTCAGGATGAAATTTAGTGTAGACAGTAAAGGCATTTGGCA
Source organism: Symphalangus syndactylus (assembly GCF_028878055.3). Taxonomy (NCBI): domain Eukaryota; kingdom Metazoa; phylum Chordata; class Mammalia; order Primates; family Hylobatidae; genus Symphalangus; species Symphalangus syndactylus. Next base: position 43,535,655 of record NC_072429.2, read on the forward strand.
TAGAAGCCCTTAGTTTTGTTTTGTTTTTAAGTTAAACTGCCAGCCTTAATGGATTGCAGTCTTTGCTGTTTTGATTGACATTTCCCAATTCATTTTGTATTATTTATTTTTTTAAGAGACAGGGTGTCACGCTGTCACCCAGGCTGGAGTGCAGTGGGGCAAACACGGATCACTGCAGCCTTGAACTCCTGGGCTCAAGCAATCCTCCCACCTCAGCCTCCCAAGTAGCTTGGACTATAGGTGTGCACCACCATCCTTGGCTAATTTTTTAAATCTTTTGTGGAGATAGGGTAGTGCTCTGTTGCCCAGGCTAGTCTCACATTCCTGGCCTCAGGTGATGCTCTGGTCTCAGCCTCCCAACATGCTGGGATTACAAGTGTGAGCCACTGCACCTGGCCCCCAATTTCATCCTTTACAAAGGCTACTTTCAACCATAAATCAACGGAAACTTCAACTCCCTCAGACATATTTGGGATCCAAGGATATTTTCCCAAATGATTAATGCTAATTTCGTATCAATAAATTTTTGCAAAACCTACAAAAATGGACTAGTAAAGAAAGACAATTTGGGAAAGACAGTTACTTGGAGAGAAGAGAAACTTAAGAGGCAAGTCGAGTTCAGTGTTCAGAAATGAGAGGATCATAAAGAGATAGCCATAAAAATGTTTCTCCCTATATTACCTGCTGATAGGATGTATCAATGAAGGTCTTACTAAGGACCTTGTACCTTTTCAGTGCTGCACTGCGTGCTCATAGGGAGGAAAGATAAATCATGTGTTTTTTCTGACCTCAAAGGAGCCTATATCTGGCTAGAGAGACATGATGCAGACACATGAAATAATTAAGAAACAATTAACTGTAGCAGGTGCCGAAGAATATGCCAGGAGGCCAGAGAATGGTAGAGCTAAGTGTGGGCGAAGGTATAGCCCAGAGCATCGACAGATGATTCTTCCTTATGCAAATTCACATCTCCTCTGGGTCGAGTATCATCCTGGCACACAGCAGCTCCATAGGTAATGCCCTAAGGCTAGCCTGAGGCAAGTTGCAAAAGCCATCATATTGAGTCATGGCCTTTTATTTTGTGGGGGGAGGGGAATGGCACCCCCTTCCTGTCTGCCAAATCAAGGAATACAGTGCCCTCCTAAACCTGCTTTGTTTTAGTGGATTGTTAAAAAGAAGTGAATGAATTTATGCTTCATTAGGGAAGGGTTATGGTGGAATACTGAGGAGTAAGGGGTATTTCTATTTAACAAATGACATAACTTGAAGGAATGAAATCATAAGGATGGAATTTCAGGCATTAATAAAAAGCTGATGAGAGATACTTTGAGACAAAAGAGCCTTCCCAGTGTAACTGAGATCACAGCACCTACTTCACATACACAGGAAACCAGTCCTATCTGTTTCTCCCATAGAGCAATAGCTGCCTTGTTTTTCCTCCCTCCCCCATCATTCATTCTAAATCTCCAGTCCTCCACTGCACCTTGTCCAAACCCTGATACCCTTAAGTCACAGATGGTGAATCAATCAAAAGTAGTGTTAAAAACTAGTAGTACACAGTTACACCTGGAATGCAGTAAGAAAAACACGGATTTCTGTACATTGTCTTCCCTCCCTGCTCTTACCCCCATTTAATAGTTACAGGGTTAGAACCCAAGAGTTCAAGTTTTTAAAAGTCCCTAAAAATTTTGGATGATCACCTACATTTAGAACCACTGCTGTAAGAAGGACAACAAATATGCCAATAAATTCTATTGCCAAGGAGGTGATTATGCGACCTAGAACCCTGATAACATGAGGAGAATCCCACAATAGCCAAATAGTCCATGCACTATATAATGCACTAGTTACATTATAATAAAGCCAAAAGCAGCAGGCCTACCTGACTTTCTCCTGAGGTCTGTTATGAGCCTAGAGAGAAGGAACATGGACATAGAGAGGTAGCTCTAGATGGAGAAGGGCACTAGGTGTCATGGGAAGAATCATATGCAAGAAGTAAAGAGGTGCTCTGAATGTCCTAGCCCTGCTTAGGTGTCCATGTCCTCACATGAGAATTTATCCACAGTTCTTTCCCACTGTAACAATCTTTGCTTCCAACTGCATTTGTGAGACAGCAAAAAGCTATGGTCCAGTCTCCTTCCATTGTATCATCTCATCAGTTTATTTCTCCCACTACCCTTGTGTGTCAAATACAGAAACTTTTTTGGCTTCTTGTGATTATGCAAGGTATATGCCAACTTTTGTTTTTCTCCACATCTTTCAGCTTTCTGATGGGTAAAAATTTTCCTTATTTTGCTTTAGAAAAATTCTCATTGGCATAGATCTAATTTCAGGGAGCCTCCCTTGAAAGCTAAATAACATTGAGAATTTATGAAAATATAATGTAGAGCATTATGCCTATTAGCATATTAGTTTAAATAGAAGTGGCTCATGAAAATTTTTGAAATGCCAAACCCTGTCCTGTGTTTTGTATTCTCCCAAATACCTATCCAGATACTGTTCAGAATGTAACATGATTATTTTGCAATAAGGATTTTCCCCTAGTTTTTAAAAAAGGCACTTTATACATTAACCCTTATGTTCCTCTTTGATCAATTTTTCCAGTAGTGTAAACAGTCTTCAGGGAAGTAGATTTCTTACAGAAATTGTCAAGTGGCTCTGTGCTGTTAGCATAGTTACTAATCTTTTGGTTACTTTTCATATTTTTTATACTTTCTGGAAGTTGACAACTTAAAAAGTGCATAATTTATATTAAAAATTTTTAGTAATCTAATTTATAAAATAGATGTGAGCAGTATGTATGTGTGTGATATGTGCACATACAAATTATGTCTCTCAAAAATGTATCATGGACATCTTTCCGTGTCCAAACAAATCTACCTCATTCTTTCTAATAGCCATATGGGTATACCATAATATATTTAACTAGGCCCTTAATAAAAGAATTTTGACTCTTTTGTAGCTACTGTAGTGTTGCAGTGTGTATCTGTGTATGTATCTTTGTGTGTGTATCTTTGTATGTGTGTACATATATTTTCCCCTTGGCTATTTCAGATTTTTTTTAGGTTTAAATCTTAGAAAGGAAAGGTTTTGAAATTGTCTTAAGTATTTTCAGAAGCATTAAATCATGGTTTTTTTTTACATGTTTCTTTTAAAAGTTTTATGTCATCTCTATGACTAGCTTTCAGTAATCTGTTCTGCATAAAATTCCTGACATCTTCCATTTAAAAATAGGTGGCATGACTAGACTTTCTCAGCTGAAAGAGTGAGGTCCCAGGAAGGATTTTGGAGAAGCTGTGTTCAAATATAGCTGCTGACCTGATGTCTGCCTGGAGTCTGGCAAGGTGATATGTTGAATCTAGTGTCTGTCTGCATGCCAGCTTCCCTTTACTGATGAGATTTGTGGTTTTCATCACTTCATGGTAATCATCCCAAGTTACAAGATGGAGTCTCTAGAAAATCAGTAGAATATGAAGGCCCAAGTCACTTGGAATAGAGAAACAGCAAACTATAGATACCAAATAAAACAGGACCTGCTAATCTTTTTCTTTTTTTTTTTTTTTTTTTCTGTAGACAGGGTCTCACTCTTTCACCCAGGGTAGAATGCAGTGGCTCAGTCATGGCTCACTGCAGCCTCTACCCCCAGGCTCAAGCAGTCCTCCTGCCTCAGCCTCCCGAGTAACTGGGACTACAGGCATGTGCCACCACACCTAGCTCATTAAAAAACCATTTTTTTAATGTGTGGAGATGGTATCCCACTATGTCGCTCAACCTGGTCTCAAACTCCTGGGTTCAAGCAGTCCTTCCTCCTCAGCCTCCCAAAGTGGTTGGATTACAGGTGTGAGCCACTGCACCCGGCTGTTGTTTACTTTTGATATTTTTTATGCTTTCTGGAGGTTTACAATTTACTTGTAAATAAAAGTGCATAATCTCTTATTTTCAAAAAATTTGAGTAATATAGTAATTTGTAAAACACATGAGTGCATGCATGTGTGTGTGTGCATACAAATTACTTCTCTTAAAAATGTATCATGGGCATTTAAAGAATGACCTCCGAAGGATTTTGTGGAAGCCGTGTTCAAGTACAGCTGCTGACCATATGTCAGCCTGGAGCCTGGCAAGGTGAAGTGTTGAATCTAGTGTCTTTTTGACTCACTGTTTTTTGTTTTTTGTTTTTTTTTTTTGACTCACTGTGTTTTGAAGCCCTTGTCATTTGGGCTTATAAAATAGATTTCTGTGTACTGTCTCTCCTCCCTGCCCTTGCCCCCATTTTAAAGTATAGGGGCAGAACCCAAGAATCAGAGTTACTAAAAACTCTCTAGAAAATTTGGATGATCACTCACCTGATCATGTCTTTTTAACTCACTATTTTTTTTTTTTTTTTTTTTTGAGACAGAGTCTCGCTCTGTCGCCCAGGCTGGAGTGCAGTGGCGCAATCTCGGCTCACTGCAAGCTCCGCCTCCTGGGTTCATGCCATTCTCCTGCCTCAGCCTCCCAAGTAGCTGGGATTACAGGCGCCTGCCACCACGCCTGGCTAATTTTTTGTATTTTTAGTAGAGACAGGGTTTCACTGTGTTAGACAGGATGGTCTTGATCTCCTGACCTTGTGATCCACCCGCCTTGGCCTCCCAAAGTGCTGGGATTACAGGCATGAGCCACTGCGCCCGGCCCTTTACTCACTATGTTTTTAAGCCCTTGTTTTCATTTGCTCCACTGTAAAACATTCCCCAGGCCAATCTGGGGCTGAGGCAAATTTTTAACAATTTAAAATCTGGGGAAATTAATATAAATATTGGATAAGGATCATCCTGAAAAAACAATGAAGGTAGTAGCATAATACTTTATATATCAATAAAATGGCAAAATAAGAGAGTTGTAGAAGTTGAAGGACAGGAAAGAGTAACTGAAGTTAGGAGCTTATCTTAACACATTTTTTGTGTAATACCATAGGCACCATATTTTTTAATTTTTTTTATTTCATACACATTGGAAAATATATGTATGTGTGTAAAAAATAATAAACACCTCTTTGTACCTACCACCCAACTTAAGGAACAGCTCGTTGCTATTCCCTTTGGTGCTTGCTGGATGCCCTTTCCCCGTCACATCCCCCTCCCTTCCCATCTGCAGGACTATAATAGTAAGTTTTGTATTTTTTGCATTATTTTGCTTTGTTTTATGATGTTACTACCTATCTGCATATCCCTAAATAATACATTATTTACTTTTATATGTTTTAACTTTATGTTGTGGAATCACATTAAATGTAGTCTTTATTTTTTTATATTATACTTTAAGTTCTAGGGTACATGTGCACAACGTGCAGGTTTGTTACATAGGTATACATGCACCATGTTGGTTTGCTGCACCCATCAACTCATCATTTACAGAAGGTGTTTCTCCTAATGCTATCCCTACCCTAGCCGCCCACCCCCCGATAAATGTAGTCTTGATAACTTGTTTTTTTAACTCAACATTGTAAGATTCATCCATGTAAGCTGAAGCTTTTTTATAGAGATCTTTGTTAAGCCTTTTAATGAATACAGTACATACATCTCTCTGTTCCCCTGTTAGTGGACACTTGGATTGTTTCCAGAGTTTTGCTATTTTGAACAATGCTGCTGTGAAAATGTCTCCTGAAACACATTTATAAGAGGTTTTTTTCCCCAAGGGAATTATACCTAGAAATTGAATAACTAGATCACAAGGCATACACATCTACAACTTCTGCTAGGTAATGCCAAATTGTTTCCAAGGAGCGTTATAAGTGTTCTCATCAACTTTTACTAGTGCTAGTCTTTTACATTTGTGGCAGTATGGTGGGTGTGAAATATTTATATTTAGTTTTTCTTGGTGCCATTTAATAATTTTTTAAAAAATATTTAGAAGTCAAGGCAGTTTTTTGTTTTTGTTTTTATTTTTTGCTTGTTTTGTTTTAATGCAGACGTTGAGATTACGACTTGGAATAAACATTGGTTCCAAAGTTCCTAAAAGGAAAACTTTTTTTGGTATTCTGGAGCTTTTCTGGTACTGAATAAAATACATTAAATCATGCATGTGTAGTTTAGAAGTCAGAGCAATAATTGTGATTGTTGAACAGGATGGCAGTAAAAAGTTTCTAAATGATTGTACTGTACAAGGGACACTTGTTGTGGGTCAGTTTTAGCCTCCCCAACTTTTATGTTAGAAGTTGCAACAAGGTTTAAGGACTTATGTTTGATAGGCCAGATGGTGACCAGCTGTGATAAAACACAGGGAACCCTTGCAAAGAATTCCCAAATTTCTGCAGTAGTCCGCCTTATCTGCAGTTTTGCTTTCCAAAGTTTCAGTTACCCACAGTCAAGTGTTCTGAAAATATTAAGTGAAAAATTACAGAAATAAAGAATCGATGAGTTTTAAATTTTATGCTGTCCCACCCATCCTACCTGGGATGTGAATCATTCCTTTGTTCAGCATCTCCATGCTGTAGGTGCTGCCTGCCCCTTAGTCACTTGGTAGCCATCCAGGTTATCAGATTGACTCTTCTAGTATTACAACACTTGGGTTCAAGTAATCCTTATTTTACTTCATAGTGGCCCCAAAGCGCAGGAGTGGTGATCCTGGCAATTCAGATATGTCAAAGAGAAGCTGTAAACTGCTTCCCTTAAGTGAAAGATGAAAATTCTAGACTTACATATAAAGAAAAATCATATGCTGAGACTGCTAAGATCTATGATAAGAATGAATCTTTTATAAATGAAATTGTGAAAAATGAAAAAGAAATGCGTGCTGGTTTTGCTGTCATATCTCAGACTGCAAAAGTTTGCAGCCAATGTGTATGATAAGTGTTTAGTTAAAAGGAAAAAGGCATTTAAGGTAAGTATATATAGTGTTTGGTACTACCTGTGATTTCAGGCATCCACTGGGGGTCTCCTGAGTATAAGGGGAGACTACTCTTTTAGTGTTAAATGAACACTAAGGAACAGAGATGGGGAAGAGATTGGAGCAGATTAGTTCAGCAGTTTGAGTATAGGTAAACAATTGTTTGAGAAAGAAGAAAAATGTGATTAGTATTTTACCTTAGCAATAGTGGCATAGATAATGATAAGTTATAGTCACACAGAACTCTTAGCATTTACAGAATGTTCACATTTGTGATCCCATTTAACAATAACTCTGAAAGAAAGGTATCCTCTACCACTGCTTTATTGATAAAGATATAAAAGGTAAGAGAGATGAAACATATTGGCCAATGATACCCATCTGGTAAGAGACAGGGATGGGGTGTGACCCCAAGGTTCTTCTCGCCAAGCCCACGGTTTTTTTGCTTTATACTTTTTTGCCTCCTGATCACCATGGCTACAGTTTCTACTGTGGGCAATGTCTGTCAGCAAGCATTGATCCCCTGCCTTCAGCACTCTTATGTCTTAGTAAGGACTGGAAAGAAAAGGCCAGATTCCTGCCCAGGAGTTTACAGTCTGCTGGAGCAACAGAAAAGCCTGATATGAAATATGAAGAGACCAAAATGATTTATAATAAGGTGCTAGACTATGTAGTAAAAATCTGCTTTAGCTGTAAGTCAAAAGCAAGAGCAGTCTTTTCAGAATGGAATAGAAATGTTGGAATTAAAGGAATTTTCAAAGTTCTAAATTTTTTTCAAGGTAAACACGTTTTATTTTGGTAATTATGGTATTACTAATTTGTCTGATAACCTTCAGGGAGCCACCTAATATTATAGATGATGTGCATATAATGACAAAAACAAACATTTTATTTTTAAGGACCACAATCTAATCTAAAACAAAATTTCCCCCTTTTCTGGTCTTTGGTTAATGAAGGACTTATTTAAATATCAAAGAAAGACACATAGAAAACATTTAGTTTATTTCTATACTTTTATTAATGTCCTCCATACCTTACACAGGTACTTGACTTAGCTATGGTCTAGATAATCCATGAAAATTTAAAGGACAGATTTTAACAACTTTATGTTGAATTGATAGATCTCTAGGATCAGATTGCCATCACTCTCAGATGCGAAGCTTCCAGCCACTTATAGGTTCCTGATATCTTGCTTTTATACAGACCTAATTTCTCTTTCTTTAAACTTTCTTTTCTTCAGTTGCTATTTGATTGAAATATTGAGTCATTAAAAATTTCCAAGTGGGAATTTTTGTGTTTCTGCATCTATCATGAAGCTGCTCAAATAAGCAGGTGTTTGAATAGGAGTAGAAACAGTAATAGGCTGAAGCCAGACCAATACAGCTTCAGCTAAATGCTGACCTTGCTAAAGGCTGGGAGGACCAGTGTGGTATTCTACAATGTACAAGTCTGTAGCCAGCCAGTGCCCTTAATATGTTGGCTTCATGTCTCATGACTCCCTTCTGTAAATATGCAGTTTAAAAAATTCAAGTTATTCTGCTCTAGAAGATACATTTGCAAAATTAACGTATCCCCTCATTTTAAGTAAAGTTGGCTAAACAATAAGGACATATTTATAATTAGTGAATTTGGGAAGAATGCTGACGATATGCATTATTCTTTGAAATTAACATTTTTCAGGTCCTAAATAAACAAAAAGTAGATTACTTCTGTCTGGAGTGTATGCAAGGGGTACAATCTTGTCCTTGGTTTCTGGCTGCTATTCCAAGGTGCTATAAAGTCAGCTAAAGAGAGCAATCATAATACACTGATAGCATCCCTCAATGTGTTTCTGAGCTACTTGAGAATCTTATTTTTGAATAGGTAGCAGGAAACCATCTTTGCGGGGTAGCATGGGCAAGGGGATTGGAGGGGGACTATTATTATAAAGATCCACTGAACTGCTTCAGTATCGTAATATCTTAAACTAAAGAACTGGAAAGAGCCAGATTCCAATTTAATCTGCTCTTCTATGAATTCTTAGCTTGGTTCATTTAAAACAAAACAAAAAAAAACTTGAAGATTGCAAGATTTTGAAGACATCTTAAAATAGGTCAACTCCAAGGTGCACTTTAAACTTGAGACTGATAACTGAATTCTTCTTCACCTTTTGATCTGATATTGTCAAAATGAATGAGGAATTAGTGCTCTAGTAAGTTTGGAACAAAATGATATTAATGTATTTTCTCATGATTGATTAGTTTTTGCTTTTTAGTAGATTAAACTTCACCGTAGAACAGAGTTTCTCAACCTCTGGATTATTGACATTTTTGACTGAATAATTCTTTGCTGTCGGGGCTGTTCTGTGTGTTGCAGTATGGTTAGCAACATCCCTGACAATCACAAATCTTACTTTCTGTCTCTATGGATTTGCCTATTCTGGACATTTCATATAAATAGAATCATATATATGTGGCTTCTTGTAGCTGGCTTATTTTACTTAACATGTTTTCAAGGTTCATCCATATTGTAGCATGTAACAGCACTTCATTTTCTTTTATGGCTGAATAATATTCTGTTATGTGGATATACTACCATATTTTGTTTATCCACTCCTTAGCTGATGGACTTTTAGGTTGTGTCCATTCTTTGGCTATTATAAATAATGCTGTTATGAACATTCACATACACGTTTCTGTGTAGACATATGTCTTTATTTCTCTTGTGTGGATACCTAGGAGTAGAATTACTGGATCATATGATAACTCTATGTGTTACCTTTTGAGGAACTGCCAAACATTCTTCTACAGTGGCTGTATCATTTTACAGTCCCACTAACAATGTATAAGAATTCCAGTTTCTCTGTCTTTGCCTATATTTATTAACTGTCTTTTCTTATTAGCCAACTGCTGTGGTTCGAATGTTTGTCCCCTCCAAAACTCATGTTGGAACATAATCCCCAATGTGGCAGTATTGAGATGTAAGGCCTTTAAGAAGTGCTTGGGTCATCAGAGGTCTGCCCTCATGAATGGGCTAATCCATTCATGAATTAATGGACTAATGGGTTATCACTGGATTGGGACTAGTGGCTTTACAAGAAGAGGAAGAGAACTAATCTAGTAAGCTCAGCCTTTTCACTATGTGATTGCTGCCCTGTGTCACCTTGGGACTCTGCAGAGAGTCCCCCAGCAGCAAGAAGTTCTTCATCAGCTGTAGCCCCTTGACCTTGGACTTCCCAGCCTCCAGAAATGTAAGAAATCCATTTCTTTTTTTTTAATAAATTACACAGTCTCACGTATTCAGTTATACCAACAGAAAACAGACTAAGACACCGTCCTATTGGGTATGGGTATCTCATTGTGTTTTTTATTTGTATCTCCCAAATGACTAACGATGTTGAACATCTTTTCATGTGCTTTTTGGACATTTGTGTATTTTCTTTGAAGAAATGTCTTTAGCATTCTTTGCCCATTTTAAAATTAGGTTGTCTTTTTATTGTTAAGTTGTCGGTGTGTGTGTGTGTGTGTGTGTGTGTGTGTGTGTGTGTATCTAGAATATATGTGTATGTATATATGTAGATATATTCTAGACACTAGACCCTTATGAAATATATAATTTGTGGACAATTTCCCCCATTTAGAAGGACATCTTTTCACTTCTTGATAGTGTCATTTGACTCACAAGTTTTTAATTTTTTTTAAGTCCAATTTATTTTTTAATTGTTTTTGGCATTGTGTCTTTAAAATGTTGCCTGATCTAAGGTCAAACTGATTTTCACCTATGTTTTCATCTAAGAATTATAGTTTTAGCTCTTACATTTAGGACTTTGATCCATTTTGAATTAATTTGTGTATATGGTGTGAAGTAGGGCTCTAACTTGTTCTTTTGTGTAATGATACCTAGTTGTCCCAGCACCATTTGTTGAAAAGATTATTCTTTCCCCATTGAATGGTCTTGATACCTTGTTGAAATCAACTGACCATAAATATATGGACTTATTCCTGGACTCACAATTCTATGAGTCTGTATGTCTAATCTTATGCCAGTACCACACTGTTTTGATTATTACATCTTTGTACAAAGTTTTGAAATCGGGAAATGTGAGTCTTCCAACTTTGTGCTTTTTTAAGATTACTTTGCCTATATTCTGTGTTCATTGCAAACTCATATGAATTTTAAATCAACTCTCCATTTCTGGAAGAAAAAAAGAGACATTTGAAGTTCAGATAGGGATTGCATTGAACCTGTAGATCAGTTTGGGGAATATTGCCATCATAACAATTAGTAGGTCTTCCAACCCATGAATACAAGACTTCTTTCCATTTCTGTAGATACTTAGTTTCTTTCATTAATATTTTGTAGTTTTCAATATAAAAGTCTTGTACTTCTTTGATTAAATTTATTCTTAAATATTTTGGGTTTTGATGCTTTTATGAATTTGTTTTCTTAATTTCATTTTAAGATTGTTCATTGCTACTGATTAGTAATGCAACTGATTTTTGTGTATTGATTTTTGTATCCTGCAACCTTGCTGAAATCATCGATTAGCATAATAGAGTATTTAATAGATTTAGGATTTCTATATATGAGATCATATCATCTGCAATTAGAGATAATTTCACTTCTTCCCTTTCAATCTGGACACTTTTTACTTCTTTTTCTTGCCTAGTTGCCCTAGCTAGAACCTCCAGTGCAGTGTTGAATAGCAGTGGTGAGAATGAGCATCTTTGTGTTGGTCTTCATCTTGTGGGGAAGCCTTTCAGTTTAAGTATGTTGTTGTGGGGTTTTCATAGTTGTCCTTTATCAGATTGAGAATGTTCCCTTCTGTTCCTAGTTTGTTGAGTGTTTTCTTTTTGTTTGTTTGTTTCAATCAGGAAAGGGCATTAGAGTTTGTCAAATGCTTTTTCTGCAGCTATTGAGATTTTTGTGTGTTTTTCTGGTCTTTTATGGTTTATCACATTAATTGATTTTCATATGTTGAACAAACCCTGTGTTCCTGGGTTTCATCTCACTTGGTTATGGTTTATAATCCTTTTTATATACTTGTAGATTCAGTTTGCCAGTATTTTGTTGAGGATGCTTGCATTTATATTTATAAGGGATATTCGTCTGTCATAGCTGACCAGTAAGTATAGTAAGCTGTATAGCTTACTAAGTGTTCCCTCTGTTTTTGGGGGGAGTTTGAGAAGAAGGATTGTTGGTAATTTTTCTTTAAACATTTGGTTAAATTCACTAGTGAAGCCATCTGGGGTCTTCTTTGGAAGTTTTTTGATTACTAACTTAATGTCTTTACTTTGTTATAAGTCTATTCAGATTTTTTTCTCCTTGAGTCAGTTTTGACAGTTGATTTAGGAATTTGTTCATTTCATGTAGTTATCTAATTGGCTAGCGTATAATTATTCATAGTATTCCTTTATAATCTTATTTTTTTCTGTAAGGTCAGTCGTAATGTTCCCTCATTCATTTCTGATTCTGGTAATTTAAGAGTCTTCTCTCCTTTTTTTTCTTGGTCAGTCTAGCTAAAGTAAAGTTTTGTCCATTTTAAGGGGAACAGCTTTTTTTTTTTTTTTTAGACAGAATTTCCATCTTGTCACCCAGTCTAGAGTGCAGTGGTGCAATCTCGGCTCACTGCAGCCTCCGCTTCCCGGGTTCAAGCGATTCTCCTGCCTCAGCTTGCCGAGTAGCTGGGATTACAAGTGCCCACCACCACGCCTGTCTAATTTTTTATATTTTTAGTAGAGATGGGGTTTCACCATATTGGGCAGGCTGGTCTCGAACTCCTGACCTCAGGTGATCTGCCTGCTTTGGCCTCCCAAAGTGCTGGGATTACAGGTGTGAGCTACCGTGCCCAGCCCAGCTTTGGTTATTTTTGTTGACCTACTCTATTGTTTTTCTGTTCTCTATTTCACTTATTGCCACACTGGTCTTTATTATTTTCTTCCTTATGCTTGCTTTGGACTTAGTTCTTCTTTTTCTAGTCTCTTAAGGTGGATAATAAAGTTCCTGATTTGAATTCTTACTTCTTTGTAAGGTGGTCATGTACTGCTATGAATTTCCTTCTCAGAAATGTATATGCTTTCACTGCATCCCATGAGATTTGGTATGTTGTATTTTTGTTTTCATTTGTCTCAAGGTATATTCTTCTGATTTCCGTTGTGATTTCTTTCCCCTCTAACCCATTTATTATTTAGGAACTTGTTGATTTCCACATATCTGAACTTTCCAGATTTCCTTCTTTGTTAATTCTCAGTGTCATTCCATTGTGGTCTGAGAACATACTTTGTATGATTTCTATCTTTTAAAATTTATATGGCTTGTTTTATGACCTAAAATATTGTCTATCCTGGAGGATGTTTCATGTACACATGAGAAGAATGTGTATTCTGCTTTTGTTGGGTAGCGTGTTTGACAGGTGTGTTGGTACATAGTTGTGTTCAAATCTTCTGTTTCCTTGCAGATTTTCTATCTAGTTGTTCTATCTGTTGGAAGTGGGATATTGAAATCTCCAACTAATATTGCTGAATGTTTATTGTTTTCTTCAGTTCTGTCACTTTTTGCTTTATATATTTTGAAATTCTATTGTTAGGTGCAAGTAAGTTTATAATTATTATATCTTCTTGATAGATTGATTCTTTTATCATTATACAGTGCCCTATAAGAACAATTTTTATCTTAAGTCTATTTGTCTAATATTAGTATAGCCACTTCAGCTTTCTTTTGTTTACTGTTTGCATGGAATATTTTTTTCTTTTACTTTCTATTTGTGTTCTTGAGTCTAAGGTGAGTCTCTGTAGATAGCAATTGGATCTGCCAATCTTTGCTTTTTATTTGGGGAGTTTAAACCATTGACATTTAATATAATTATTGATGAGGAAGATTACTTCTGACATTTTGCCATTTGTTTCCTTTATTTTGGGTCTCTTGTTCTTAAATTCTTCCATTACTACCTTCTTTCTTTTGTATTACATATTTTCTAGTGTAACAATTTTAATTTCTTTGTCATTTCTTCTGTTGTATGTTTTTAGTTATTTTCTTAGTGGTTGCCATGGAGATTTTATTGTCATTTTAACAGCCTAGGTTGGGCACAGTGGCTCATGCCTGTAATCCCAGCACTTTGTGAGACTGAGGCAGGAGGATAGCTTGAGTCCAGGAGTTCAAGACCAGCCTGGGCAACTTAGTGAGATCCTGTCTTTACAAAAAAATACAAAAATTAGCCAGGCATGGTGATGTATGCCTGTAGTCCCAGATGCTTGAGAGGCTGAGGTGGGAGGATAGCTTGAGCCCAGGAGGTTGAGGCTGCAGTGAACTTTGATCACACCACTGCACTCCAGCCTGGGCACCAGGGCAAAACTAGCTCAAAGAAATGAAGGAAAAAAAAAATCTAATTTAGATTAATACCAACCCAACTTCAACAGTGTATAAAAACTTTGCCTCTGTATACCTCTTCTGCTTCCACTCTGTGCTGTTATTGTCATAGATTTTCATCTTTCTACACTGTGTGTTTATCAATATAGATTTAAAAATATTGCTCAGTAGTTGTCTTTAGAATCCGATACGGAGAAAAGGAGATACAAACAAAAGATGCATTTTTACTGTCTTATATGTTTACTTATGTAATTCCCTTTCCTGGTGTTGTATTTCTAAAAGTGAAGTAGAGTTATTGTGAGTGTCCTTTTGTTTCAACCTGAAAGACTCCTTTTAGCATGTGTTGGAGATATTTTTTGTTTTTGTTATCTGGGAATGTGTTAATTTATCCTTCATTTTTGAAAGATAGTGTTGCCAGGATACAGAATTCTTGGTTGACATGTAATTCTTTCAGCATTATGAATATATCATCGTACTGTCTTCTGACCTCCATGGTTTCTAATAAGGAATCAGCTGTTAATCTTATTGAGGATCACTTGTTTGTAATGACTTGCTTGTCGTGCTGCTTTCAAGATTCATTCTTTGCCTTTAGCTTTTGGTAGTTTGATTGTGATGCATTTAGGTGTGTACTTTATTAGTCTGTTCTACTTGGAGTTTGTTGAGCTTTGTAGATGTATTTCATCAGATGTGTCAAGTTCTTTTGCCACTATTTTTTTTTAAATAATCTTTTTGCCCCTTTCCGCTCCTTCTGTCACTCTGATTATTTGTATGTTGCTTTGTTTGGTGGTATCCCAGAAGTCTCTGAGACTCTGTCCAGTTTTTTTCCCCCCATTCTTTTTTCTTTCACTTCCTCAGACTGGATGATCTCAATTTGACCTATCTTTGAGTTCATGGATTTTCTCTTCTCCAAGTGACATCTGTGAGATGAATTTTTTTCTAGAGAATTTTTCATTTCAGTTATTCTACTTCAAAATTTCTCTTTGGTTCAGTTTTATCATTGCTATCTTTATATTATTCTCAGTTTAATGAGATACTGTTTTATACTTTTCTTTAGTTCTTTAGACATAGTTTATGTCACTGAATATATTTAAAATGGCTGATTTTAAGTCTTTTTTTGAGATGGAGTCTCACTCTCTCACCCAGGCTGGAGTGCAGTGGCACGATCTCGGCTCACTGCAAGCTCCACCTTCCGGGTTCACGCCATGATTTTAAGTCTTTGTCTATGAAGTCCAGTATCTGGGCTTCCTCAAGCATAGTTTCTGTTGATTTCTTTCTTTTCCTGTGTACTTTGTTTCTTTGTATACCTTGTAATTTTTGTTGTTAAGATTTTGAATATGTTTATTGTGAACATTTTGAATATTATAGTGTAACAACTCTCACAGTCAGACTGTCTCCCCTCCCCAGTATTTGTTGTTGGTGAGTATTGTAGATGTTTGTTTAGTGACTTTTCATGGCTAATTCTGTAAATTTCATATTCTTTGAAGATTGTAGGCACCCTGAAGTCTCTGTTTGTTAGTTTAGTGGTCACCTAATAATTAACAGAGATTTCATTAAATGCCTAGAAGCAAAATATCTTCCAGTCTTTGCCCATGGCCTCTGTGTATGCATTAGGGCAGGCCTTGAACTCTTACCCAGGGAGTTTACAACCCTGCCTTAGCCTTTACTACCAGCTTCTGCAGAGCATTAAGGTCAACAGGTGGTGAGAGTTTGGAGCCTACTCCATCTTTCCTGAGCATATACACAGCCCTACTCATGCATGTTGCCCTCTAGATTTCCAGGAATGTGCTGGACCCTTTCAAAGCCCTTACAGACTCCCCAGCTTTTCCTCTCAATCTTTAGACTAGTCTATTGTTTTCTTCAACAGTTATCTGTCAGGCAGCAGCAAATTAAGACATGAGCATAAATGTTTTCAACTCCTCCACCCGTCATGTGCCCCAGCGAAGCACTAAGCCAGTTCTAAGTTAGGCAAAATAAAGACAGTCCTTTTGAGGTGGTCTTCCATGGAGTCATCAGACAGGTAAACCAAATAATTAATTATAAGTCTTTGGCCGGGTGCAGTGGCTCACACCTGTAATCCCAGCACTTTGGGAGGCCGAGGCGGGTGGATCACGAGGTCAGGAGGTTGAGACCATCCTGGCTAACACGGTGAAACCCCATCTCTACTAAAAATACAAAAAAAATAGGCAGCTGTGGTGGCAGGCGCCTGTAGTCCCAGCTACTTGGGAGGCTGAGGCAGGAGAATGGCATGAACCCGGGAGGCAGAGCTTGCAGTGAGCCGAGATCACACTACTGCACTCCAGCCTGGGTGACAAAAGCAAGACTCTGTCTCAAAAAAAAAAAAAAAAAAAAAAAAAAATACAAGTCTTCATGAAAGAGGTCCATTCTGCTGTCTTTCATACCAGGAATGTGGAATGTAGACTGTTATTTTCATGGCTACTGCTAAGCTAGGGATCAAGGGATAGATGGGACTGGGTAAAACACCACAGAGTTTGCTGTTCTTACCAAGAATTAGCTGGGGAAGAGGGTTGTTTTTGTTTTTCAGTAAAAATTCCCTGGGCTGCTTGAAGCCTTTGATTAATTTTCAGGTTCCGAAAAAGTTCAGTTTGACAGTTTTTGCTCTTTTTATTTGCTCTTATGGATGTGTAGAACTTGAGTTCTTTATTCCACCAGTTTTGCTGACATTGTTTTAAAAGCACTTTTTGTAAAACCCAAATGTTGTCTCTCTCAAGGCTAGCCAATAATTAAAAATACTCTTACTCCCCTTTGATTTTGGAAATGAATTCGTATTGACCAAAATTCAATACTAGAGGTCTTTCAAGCTGTTTTACCATTTATCTAAACTTTAGAATCTAATGATTCCTGTACATTGTCTAACATATTGGTGGTCCTCAATTGTCATTAGTTCAACTTTGGAACAAATGAACTTTTTGTGTGCAAGTTGCCAATTGTTTGTAAATTACATTGATGCCCCCTCTATCAAACTCTATTATTCGTGGGACATCTAGGAATTTCTTATAGTAGCTGACAAATATTTCAAGTCAGTGCCTAGTAGTACTGTCCTCCAGGCAACAGCTTCAGTAGTAGAGCGATCTTTATCTGTAAGGCAGTGTTTGAGCAATTGTTTATTAGTGTTTTCCTAACTACTCAGAAGAACTATCAGGGGTTATAGAGGTAGCTCAGAGAGTTGGGTGCAAGTAGAGAAATCCACCCAGCTTGTATTACACATCTTCTTTCTAGAGAAGCTTTCCTTTGAAGAAAGAGTTCTAAGGTTTAAAAAATTACCTTGAATGCCACTTATATTGCATTTTAATTTTATTTTAGAGAAATCATGGAAAGTAGAAAAATTAAGGTACTGATACTAGTGTTAATGTTGGTTAAAGCTTCTGGCAATTAATTTCTTATTTCCTTTTTGAATTTTATTAAAATTTAACAATTTTCAGTTTATGCTGTAATCCAGACCAAGGTTTCAATCTAATGAAGTTAATGCCAGTGTTGCTGCTACCTATTTTGTCTTTAGTCATTCAGCCATGCTTCCTACTTATACTGAATAAGCTAGCTTAATCTAACAATCAAAAAAGCAAGCTGTTGCCTAAGTTAAGAAAAACAGTTCTGTTCAGTTTTCAAACTAAATACCCAATAGACTCTCTAGCTGCTGACAGGAGAATGCTTAATTCAGAATTATCCTGCAGTAGGATCATTTTATCTCATTCCTGTTCTTCTATAGGATAGCTTATTTGTTTTAAATTGTATTTAATATGTTGTGATTTTTGTGTGTTTTGTTTGTTTCTGTTTTTCAGTGGATAGACTCAAGATGAAACCTGGTACCCTACAGCAGTAGCTATCAGTTTATAGCAGAGGAAATTTACATTAGAACTTGGCTGTGTATTTACGTGTATCTAACTTGGAGGTCATTCTGCTTACTGTTTATCAGTCATATTAGATGAGTCCCTAATGAGATACCAGAAACCCCGGAAACATTATTAGGTGGAACAGTGTCCTTAATGCTTCATTAAGTGTTATAGGTAAGACAAAACCTAGTACTATTTGTGGCATCAAGGTTAGGTGTTTAAAGACCTGTATTCTTCTATTCTCATATTGAAATTGTTCCCTTGATGTAGCAATAGAAAATTTTAGACTAGGCTTAAGTTAATCAGCAAACAAAGATAAAAGTCTGATACTATCCTAAATATTTTGTGTTTCTAAATAATTTAACAGTGATCCAATTAGCTACTCCTGTAGAAATGTAATTGATAAACTTTTCATTCTCTTTTAAATTGCCATCTTGAATTTTACCTATTTTTTAAAGCTGTCTCAAGTCCTCTCTAAAAAAAGGCAGTCATTTATAAATTTAAAAAAGCTTGATAGCACAGAAAGTCACAGAAAAATGTAAACATAGTTTAAAACTGAATTGTATACAAGCCACTAGAAGTACTTTTATTAAGTTTACAAATATTAGTAGAGTGGAACTCTTGCATTTAATATGTTTGAAACTTTTGATCAAATACTGTGCTATGAAAAACATTTTAGATAATTATTCTTTAATCATGTGTGTGCAAAATGTGGCTTTTTTTTGACAACCAAGTAGCTTTTCTGTGTGCCAAACTGTGACTTTAAAATTTTAAATTACTCAACAGGGTAAACAAACCACAAATACCACTTAAACTGTACACGTTTGCACATGCATTTCCTATAAATAGTACATGGGTTTCAAGTCTTTGCTTTTGAAATTCAGAAATGGGTTTTATCTTCTTCCAGTAGAAATAAAAACTTGATTTATTTTATTTATTTATTTATTTTATTTTTGAGACGAGGTCTTGTTCTGTGGCCCAGGCTATAGTGCAGGAGGGTGATCTCAGCTCACTGCAACCTCCGTCTCCTGGGTTCAAGTGATTCTCCTGCCTCAGCCTGCCGAGTAGCTGGGATTACAGGTGCCTGCCACCATGCCCAGCTAATTTTTGTATTTTTAGTAGAGACGGGATTTCTCCATGTTGGCCAGGCTGGTCTCGAACTCCTGGCCTCAGGTGATCCGTCTGTCTCAGCCCCCCAAAGTGCTGGGGATTACAGGTGTGAGCCACCTCACCCAGCTAAAAACTTGATTTTTAAAGATCCAAATCGAAGACAGAATTGTGTATTTTAGTACATTTATTAGCAGCCTTGACACTATACCATATGGCTCTTCATCATTTAAACAGCTTGTAAAGGCAAACACTTCAGGATTCACGAGTGGCAGAAGGATTGAGTACTTTGGGAAATAAGAGAGAACTTTTGTTGAGGATGGTTGAGGAAGAGTCCAAGACAATAATAGGCAGAATAAGCAAAAATCTAGAGACTCATTGTAGGCACTCAAGTATATATTTGTTAGAATGAATGGCTGAACTTGGTATTTTGAGGAACACTGAGAAAACCATACTGACTGGAAGATAGTTCCTACAAGAAACTGGTGAGACATATGTTACAGTCTAGATTTTGGTGAGCATTGTTAAAGTTTGGGCTTTATTTTTATAAGGGGAGAAAGCTTCATACGGGTTTGGAAATGAGGCTTGGGGCTGTTAATGGGGACAAAGTGACGTTTTAGGGTAGTGGCTTTCAAACTGTTTAAATCCAAACTTTGATGATAACCCTGACATAACTATTGTTTATAACTTCCATTTCAGTTTTACTGGTTTTGTCAAAACATCTTTATTGAGCTTACTGATTGCTTCCTATGCAGATTAATATTATAAATTTGAATGTACAAAGGAAGCTTTAGCAGTAAAATAGCAACTTTTATCTGTCTTATGTATTGGAGGTTCTGCATAAGATTTAATTTTTTTTTTTTTTTTTTTTTTTTTTGAGATGGAGTTTCGCTCTTGTTCATGGGGCTAGAGTGCAGTGGTGTGATCTCGGCTCACCACAACCTGTGCCTCCTGGGTTTAAGCGATTCTCCTGGCTCAGCCTCCCAAGTAGCTGGGATTACAGGCGTGTGCCCCCACGCCCAGCTAATTTTGAATTTTAGTAGAGACGGGGTTTCTCCATGTTGGTCAGGCTGGTCTCGAACTCCTGACTTCAGGTGATCTGCCTGCCTCAGCCTCCCAAAGTGCTGGGATTACAGGCATGAGCCACCGTGCCCGGCCAAGATTTAATTTTTTAAAAGAAAATATTTTGCTAAGGGTTTGGAAACTCTTGTTTTAGCAAGAATGGATTAAGACTGATTAAAACTAAAGGCAAAGAGGAGGCTCATATGTTTGGAATTCTTTGCTAATATTTACACAATATAATTCTTTCCACAAATATTTAAGGGTACCAGATATTAGATGGTTATAATGGCAAAAGTGTTCAAAGGATGCTATCATATTCATGATTCATGATCAAAATGAACATTATAAGGCTATCCCTCTTCAGAATTAAATATGTTACTTCTGTGGAAAACTTGCTTTTAATGTAGTTGTCCCAGAGCCTTTCTTCCTTTCTCATGTCCTCTTATGTCCGCTGCTGAGCTAACGTGGGTCTCACTGAATGATTAAGAAAAAACATCTTAGGTGGGGAGTTCTCTATATAGTAAATGTTTAATTTATTGGGGTGATGAACGGGAAGTGCTGCTGGCAAGAGAGGATGGGAAGAGAAATCTACCCAAATCCTTACCCGCTTTACAGAACATAAACTATTCAGTAGTACACAATAACTTAACGATCAAGGCATCTTCACTTGTCTGTTTTCAGATGAAAGAACTATCATTTGGCTTGATCAAGTATTTAGTATTTATTCGTTCAATCAAGTGCTTACGTTTTTTTGTTATCTCAGGGTTTTACGTTAGTTATTAACCAAAATAACTAGTTTTAGTTCTGGAAGTCTAAAATATATAAGGGGAGGTGAGGAGTAATAAGAGAAGATGAAGGGAGACTTTCAGAATGGCCTATGAACTTCCAGTAACTATACTACCTTAAAATAGACAAATTACAATGCAGTTATGAAGATATGTATTTTTCAGTGAAGACAACTAAAATGTTTGCACAGAATTTTCTTTTTTATTAGGTGTTAGAAATTCTATTTTGGAGATACTACCTTGCACGACAAAAAAAGAAAAAGTGAGTGTGGAATCTCATCTGGTGGCTCTAGGAAATTTTTTAAGTGTGGAAACTGAAGGAGAGGAAGAGAAAGGGAGCATGGCATTTCCCTGTTTGTAGTTCATGAGGTGGGTTTAAATTGCCTTTTGCCAATGCAGCTGCATGCTGAGGATTATAGAATTCTTTTTAAATGTTTGTAGAATTATTTTTCACGTATTAAAGTGTGTATTTTTTTATTTTCTCCAATTTCAGCTTTCTCATGCTGTGATGCTCAATTTTGTATACCATATATAGTTTTGTTAAATTAACAAAGTGGTGTTTTTTGTTTTTCTTTTTCCCACTGGTTAAAATTTAAAGAGAAAGTGGAAGCTAGAAATGTATCTAAAAAATGTAACTTTCCCTATAATTATTAAAGTATCAATCTAAATTTGAATTTTCTTTGTGCATAATCTTTTTTCAAGCTATTTACCATATTGACAAACTTGCTTTCCTGTAGCAAATACACTAGCAATACGTTATAAATATGTAACTTTCAACCTATTTACAGTTGATGCTTTTTTAGCCCTTTGGATTTAAAATACAAGCACTGAAGAGGCGAGGAAGTACCACTGCTGCCTCAGCATTACTTTGAAATCCTGTTTATAAACTATACAATTTCCAAGGTCATGAATCCAGCACCTTTCCAGGTACTAACTATTGGGACAAAGATAGAATTTGATTTTATTTATTTACCTATTGACTGAAGTCTAACTTAAATCTTACACCTAGTAAGATCTTAGAAATAACGTATGTACTCTGACCTGTAACTAATCCTAGTATTCGGTGTGTATATTCTTTCTCATTTGGGCTCTTAAAAGGAAAATTAACATACATCTGATGATCATTAGCACTGAGCTTTTTCAGCAAAAAGTAAATGTTTAGAAAGTATAGGATAATTTAGTAATTTAATAATGTGACAACATTTGCGTGTGATTTTTTTTTGAGAAATACAAATTGTGAGAAACAAAAGTAAAAGAAGCAGCAGAAGAAATATCATTATAGGATCAAAAGATTGCAGGAACCAAAACTCCAAAATTATTGGGCATAATGTACTAAAAACAGGGCAGTGGAGGAAGGGGACAGTCCAGACTAGCTCTGAGAGTCCAAACAAAGTATTAAAATCCACAATCCTATATTGTTACTGGAGTGATTTGCTCTGCTATTTGGGCTTGGGAATTAAGTGAAACTGTTGATATACTAGACAGATACTTCCTACCCATTTTTCTCTTGATAATCAGGGTTCATTTTTTCTATTTTCTATTTCTCTGGATGTTCCATTTCTTAATAGTCTCAGTCTTTATGCTAAAAATTGGTTATTTAAAACAATTTAAATCAACTTCAATCTAATTGGTTTAAGTTCAAATCCATTTAAAGATCGATATTGTGTCCTTTAAAAATTTTATTTAAAAGATTCTTAAAC
Organism: Symphalangus syndactylus; assembly: GCF_028878055.3. Taxonomy (NCBI): domain Eukaryota; kingdom Metazoa; phylum Chordata; class Mammalia; order Primates; family Hylobatidae; genus Symphalangus; species Symphalangus syndactylus. Next base: position 43,558,362 of record NC_072429.2, read on the forward strand.
TGATGAGAGGATACTACCCATTCCACTGATAAACTATTACTGTAAGTTTATCTATTGAGGGCTAGTTATTTGGTTTAAAAATGCTGAGATTATGGAAAGTGGATTGGAATATTTGGAGCAATATTAAAAACAATATCTGTAACAATTTAATAAACTTATAAATTCCTCTTTCTCTGTTGATCCATCTTGAAAAGACACTCTATGTCTCTAGGCATTCCTTCTCTGCAGTGTGATTGGTAGACACAGAGTAAACAACTTACTGTAAATGGGCACCATGCCAGTTGGCTTCAGGCGGCATCAAGCTTGTGACTTGCAGTCAGGGTTAGGAAAATGCCTTTTAACTTGTTTGTCTCTGCCTCTTTTAAACATTAAAGGCACAACTGTACTAATTATTAAGTATTTCATAGGGTCTTTTAGGGCTTATAAGATCTTTTAGGAATGGCCTGGAAGTTATTAGTACTGTTTCATTGAATCTGAATACCTTTAACATGATAATGAGAAGTTTTTAAAGGGTGGTTTTATAGTTAAATGGAATTTCTCAAATTGGCTTGCTCCTTATGTTGATTTATTTAGGATCATATTTGGGAGTTTCTCTGCCCTACTTTCAATGTATTTAATTTACTGACTGTCACTATTTGGGGGGAAAATGTTATATGATATTTAAAAACCAAGAGTTTTAGAGTTTTTCCCCCGTTAGATGTATTTATTTATTTATTTATTTATTTATTATTTTTTAAAGACAGGGTCTTGCTCTGTCACCCAGGCTAGAGCACAGTGGCATGATCCTAGCTCACTGCAGCCTTGAACTCCTGGGCTCAGACTGTCCTTCCACCTCAGCCCAAGTAGCTAAGTATCAAGTAAGAATCACCTGGCAAATTCCAAGGCTGTATACCAGATTTCCTAAATTAGAATTTTGGGGTTGGGTATCTGAATTTTGGTAAAGCCCTCCAAATGTTTCTGGTATTGCTTCTAAGAACAACTGATAACGTAATAGCTGTGGCCATTATAGGGGTATTCTGTCGTATTTAGATATAGGCGTACCTTGTTTTATTGTACTTCCCAAATATTGCATGTTTATTTTGTTTTGTTTCACTTACAAATTGAAGGTTTGTGGCAACCCTATATTAAGCAAGTCTGTCAGTGCCATTTTTCCAACAGCTTGTGCTCATTTTGTGTCTCTATGTCACATTTTGATAATTCTCTCAATATTTCAAACTTTTTCATCATTTTTGTATCTGTTATGACCAGTGATCAGTGATCTTAGATTTTTTTTTTTTTGAAATGGACTTTTGCTCTGTCACCCAGGCTGGAGTGCAGTGGTACAATCTCGGCTCACAGCAACCTCTGCCTCCCAGGTTCAAGCAATCCTCCTGCCTCAGCCTCCCCAGTAGCTGGGACTACAGGCGTGTGCCACCATGCCCGGCTAATTTTTGTATTTTTAGTAGAGACGGGGATTACCCATGTTGGCCAGGCTGGTCTTGAACTCCTGACCTCAGGTGATCCGCTCACCTTGGCCTCCCAGAGTGCTGGGATTACCATGCCGGCCTGATGTTACTATTTTAATTGTTTTCAGGCACCATAAACCTCACCTGTATAAGACACCGTACTTAATTGATAAATAGTTGCACATGTTCTGACTGCTCTTCCAACTGGCCATTCCCTGTCTGTCTCCCTCTTCTTGGGACTCTCAAATCCCTGAGACACAATAATATTAAAATTAAGCTAATTAATAACCCTACAGTGGCCTCTAAGTGTTGAAGTGAAAGAGTTGCATGTCTCTCACTTTAAATAAAAAGCTAGAAGTAGTTAAGCTTAGTGAGGAAGGCACATCAAAAGCCAAGACGGGCCAAAAGCAAGGACTCTTGTACTAAACAGCTAAATTGTGAATGCAAAGGAAAAGCTCTTGAAGGAAATAACTAGTGCTACTCCAGCAAACATGTGAATGATCAGAAAGTGAAACAGCCTTCTTGCTGATACGAAGAAAGTTTTAGTGGTCTGGACAGAAGATCAAACCATTCATAACATTCCTTTAAGCCAAAGCATAACTCTCTTCAATTCTGTGAAGGCTTTGAGAGGTGAGAAAGCTGCAGAAGAAAAATTGGAAGCTAGCAGAGGTCGGTTGATGAGGTTTAGGGAAAGAAGCCAGCTCTGTAACATAAAAGTGTAAGGTGAAGCAGCACGTGCTGATACAGAAACTGCAGCAAATTATCTAGAAGATCTAGCTAAGATTACTAAATAATAGATTTTCCATGTAGATGAAAAAGCCTTTTGTTGGAAGAAGATGCCATCTAGGACTTTCATAGCTAGAAAGGAGTCAATGTCTGGCTTCAAAGGACAGGCTGACACTCTTGGTAGGGGCTAATGTAGTTGGTGACTTTAAGTCTCATTTACCACTCCAAAAATCCAAAGACCCTTAAGACTTATGCTTAATCTACTCTGCTTGTACTCTAGAAATGAAACAACAAAGCCTGGATGACAGCACATCTGTTTATAGTATGCTTCACTGAACATTTTAAGGCCACTGTAAAGACCTGTTCAACTGCTCAGAAAAAAAAATGATTACTTTCAAAATATTACTGTTCATTGACAGTGCACCCGGGCTCACCCAAGAGCTCTAATGGAATTGTACAAGATGGATGTTGTTCTCATGCTTGCCAACACATTATCCATTTGTAGCCCATGAATCAAGGATTAATTTCAAGTTTCAAATCAGTACATTTTGTAAGGCTATAGCTGCTATAGACAGTGATTCCTCTGGTGGACCTCAGCAAAGTAAATCAGAAACCTTCTGAAAAGAATTGGCCGTTCTAGATGCTATTAAGAATTTGTGATTCGCAGAAGGAGGTCAAAGGATCAACATTAGTAGCAGTTTGAAAGAAGTTGATTCCAGCAGTTATAGATGAATTTTAGGGGTTCAACACTTCCGTTTAGGAAGTCACTGCAGATGTGGTAGAAACAGCAAGAGAACTAGAATTAGAAGTGGAGCCCGAAAATGTGACGGAATTGCTGCAATCTCATGAGAAAATGTGAATGGATGAGGAGTTGCTTTTTATGGACGGATGAGCAAATAAATTTGTTTCTTGAGATGGAATCTACTCCTGGTGAAGATTCTGTGAACCGTGTTGAAATAACAACAAAGGATTTAGAGTATTACATAAACTTAATTGGTAAAGCAGCAGCATGGTTTGAGTGGATTGATTCCAATTTTGAAAGAGTTTCTACCGTGGGTAAAATACTATCGAATAGCATCTCATGCTACAAAGAAATCTTTTATGAAAAGAAAAGTGAAACTTCATTGTTGTCTACTTTAAGAAATCGCCACAGCCACCCCACCTTCAGCAAACACCTCTCTGATCAGTCGACAGGCATCAACACTGAAGCAAGACCCTCCCCAAAGAAAAATATTACAGCTTACTGAAAGTTCAAATGATCGTTAGCATTTTTAAGCAATATTTTAAGATTAAGCTAAATACATTTTTAAAGACACAATGCTATTGCACACTTAATAGACTACAGTATAGTATAAATATAACTTTTATATGTAGTGGGAAACCAAAAAATTCGTGTGACTTGCTTTGTTGCAATATTCACTTTATTGTGGTCTAGAACCGAACCTGAAATATCTCAGAGGTATGCCTGTATTAATATTATTTTGCAAGTAAAAAACCCAGCATATAAAAAAACGTAGAATATGTTGAGATTTCCATAATATGGATGAAAAGGTTTTTCTCTAACTGAAGAACATGATAAATTGTAGTTAGGGAAGAATATAAACCAGGAAAATATGTCTGAGATAGCCAATTCTTGCAGTTCATAATATGAAAACTCATTATACCAATCTCAGTAAGAATACTTTTAATAGCTGTTATTTCTTTGGGATATAGAATTTATAAAGTACACAGTAATCTTCTTATGATCAATCCTAGGATCACTTTACAACCACTTACCCGTATTACAATGTAGTACCAAGACAGGCAGACCAAATTATAGAAGGACAAAGTTTTTGCTAAGCATATTTTGTCATCAGCATACCACATTGTGTGTGCATGCATGTGTGTGTTTGTGCATGTGTGTGATTGTATAAAATATTAGAAAGCCACCCCAGAAAAGTTAAATGACTAGGAATGTTGTGAAGGGATTAAGCTACCCCTAAAATTATATAACAAAACTCTCTTCATCTATTAGGTCATCTTTAGAACATCTTCTCTTAAATTTGTTATAGGTCTCTCTCATCTGTTTGGATTATAATTGATCTGAAAGCCTAAAATGGCTTTTTACCTACATAATTATTTCCCAACTAGCTTGTAGTATAGGTATAAAGCTATCACACTTGCTAGGTTAGTGAAGTATGTAAAAACTACCATCTTTTAATTAGGAACCATTGGATAGCTTCTACAGGATTGCTGGGGAGAACCTTTATAAAGAAAGTTATGTCTTTTTAAATTTTTTGTCATTTTACTTAGCTGAGAATATAAAATAAGTCAGCTAATAATAGAGTAGAAATGTTTTCTGTAACAGATTAATATTGATCAAATGTGTTGTTAAATGCTAAAACACCATTTTTTCCCTCTGTAAGCCATGTGTTTCATGCCACAACACAAAAGGGACAATTGTCTGTGTTTTATGACAATTCTGTTCTGTCAGATGCTGTTTGTTCATTTTGGTGAATAAATGAAGAGAGCCCTGGACACATCTTTTTTTCCTTAACAAAAGAGGAAAATTATTCTTATCTGTATGTCTATAATCCTGACTCTTTGAATGGCTTTAATTCTTTTAAAGTCAGCATTTTTTATAAAGATAGGTGTTTGGAATGTGGGCAATATGGCTGGACACTTAGATTGGGACCAATAATGTAAAGCTTTGAACATCATGCTAAGAGGTTTGGGTTTTACTCTGAAGGCAGTAGAGAACCATCATGTTTTTAAGCCAAGATAGACTTGTTCTAAGCTGTATCTTAGAAATATTACTCTGGGGGTGGAGCCAAGATGGCCGAATAGGAACAGCGCTGGTCTACAGCTCCCAGCGTGAGCGACGCAGAAGACGGGTGATTTCTGCATTTCCATCTGAGGTACCAGGTTCATCTCACTAGAGAGTGCCAAACAGTGGGTGCAGGACAGTTGGTGCAGCGCACCTTGCGCAAGCCAAAGCAGGGTGAGGCATTGCCTCACTTGGGAAGCGCAAGGGGTCAGGGAGTTCCCTTTCCTAGTCAAAGAAAGGGGTGACAGACGGCACCTGGAAAATCAGGTCAGTCCCACCCTAATACTGCGCTTTTCCAACGGGCTTGGAAAACGGCACACCAGGAGATTGTGTCCTGTACCTGGCTCGGAGGGCCCTACGCCCACGGAGTCTCGCTGATTGCTAGCACAGCAGTCTGAGATCAAACTGCAAGGCAGCAGCCAGGCTGGGGGAGGGGCGCCCACCATTGCCCAGGCTTGCTTAGGTAAACAAAGCAGCCAGGAAGCTCGAACTGGGTGGAGCCCACCACAGCTCAAGGAGGCCTGCCCGCCTCTGTAGGCTCCACCTCTGGGGGCAGGGCACAGACAAAAAGTCAGCAGGAACCTCTGCAGACTTAAATGTCCCTGTCTGACAGCTTTGAAGGGAGTGGTGGTTCTCCCAGCACACAGCTGGAGATCTGAGAACGGGCAGACTGCCTCCTAAAGTGGGTCCCTGACCCCCGAGCAGCCTAACTGGTAGGCACCCCCCAGTAGGGACAGACTGACACCTCACTCGGCCAGGTACTCCTCTGAGACAAAACTTCCAGAGGAACGATCAGACAGCTGAATTTGCGGTCTCATGAAAATCCACTGTTCTGCAGCCACCGCTGCTGACACCCAGCCAAACAGAGTCTGGAGTGGACCTCTAGCAAACTCCAACAGACCTGCAGCTGAGGGTCCTGTCTGTTAGAAGGAAAACTAACAAACAGAAAGGACACCCACACCAAAAACCCATCTGTACATCACCATCATCAAAGACCAAAAGTAGAAAAACCTACAAAGATGGGGAGAAAACAGAGCAGAAAAACTGGAAACTCTAAAAAGCAGAGCACCTCTCCTCCTCCAAAGGAACGCAGTTCCTCACCAGCAACGGAACAAAGCTGGACGGAGAATGACTTTGACGAGCTGAGAGAAGAAGGCTTCAGATGATCAAACTACTCCGAGCTACGGGAGGAAATTCAAACCAATGGCAAAGAAGTTAAAAACTTTGAAAAAAAAATAGATGAATGTATAACTAAGATAACCAATGCAGAGAAAGGCTTAAAGGAGCTGATGGAGCTGAAAGCCAAGTTTCGAGAACTACGTGAAGATTGCAGAAGCCTCGGTAGCTGATGCGATCAACTGGAAGAAAGGGTATCAGCGATGGAACAGGAAATAAATGAAGCGAGAAGGGAAGTTTAGAGAAAAAAGAATAAAAAGAAACGAACAAAGCCTCCAAGAAATACGGGGCTATGTGAAAAGACCAAACCTACGTCTGATTGGTGTACCTGAAAGTGACGGGGAGAATGGAACCAAGTTGGAAAACACTCTGCAAGATATTAACCAGGAGAACTTCCCCAATCTAGTAAGGCAGGCCAACATTCAGATTCAGGAAATACAGAGAACACCACAAAGATACTCCTTGAGAAGAGCAACTCCAAGACACATAATTGTCAGATTCACCAAAGTTGAAATGAAGGAAAAAATGTTAAGGGCGGCCAGAGAGAAAGGTCGGGTTACCCACAAAGGGAAGCCCATCAGACTAACAGCTCGGCAGAAACTCTACAAGCCAGAAGAGTGGGGGCCGATATTCAACATTCTTAAAGAAAAGAATTTTCAACCCAGAATTTCATATCTAGCCAAAATAAGCTTCATAAGTGAAGGAGAAATAAAATACTTTACAGACAAGCAAATGCTGAGTGATTTTGTCACCACCAGGCCTGCCCTAAAAGAGCTCCTGAAGGAAGCACTAAACATGGAAAGGAACAACTGGTATCAGCCACTGCAAAAACATGCCAAATTGTAAAGACCATCGAGGCTAGGAAGAAACTGCATCAACTAATGAGCAAAATAACCAACTAACATCATAATGACAGGATCAAATTCACACATAACAATATTAACTTTAAATGTAAATGGGCTAAATGCTCCAATTAAAAGACACAGACTGGCAAATTGGATAAGAAGTCAAGACCCTTCAGTGGGCTGTATTCAGGAAACCCATCTCACGTGCAGAGACACACATAGACTCAAAATAAAGGGATGGAGGAAGATCTACCAAGCAAATGGAAAACAAAAAAAGGCAGGGGTTGCAATCCTAGTCTCTGATAAAATAGACTTTAAACCAACAAAGATCAAAAGAGACAAAGAAGGCCATTACATAATGGTAAAGGGATCAATTCAACAAGAAGAGCTAACTATCCTAAATATATATGCACCCAACACAGGAGCACCCAGATTCATAAAGCAAGTCCTGAGTGACCTACAAAGGGACTTAAACTCCGGCACAATAATAATGGGAGATTTTAACACCACACTGTCAACATTAGACAGATCAATGAGACAGAAAGTTAACAAGGATACCCGGGAATTGAACTCAGCTCTGCACCAAGTGGACCTAATAGACATCTACAGAACTGTCCACCCCAAATCAACAGAATATACATTTTTTTTCAGCACCACACCATACCTATTCCAAAATTGACCACATAGTTGGAAGTAAAGCTCTCCTCAGCAAATGTAAAAGAACAGAAATTATAACAAACTGTCTCTCAGACCACAGTGCAATCAAACTAGAACTCAGGATTAAGAAACTCACTCAAAACCGCTCAACTACATGGAAACTGAACAATCTGCTCCTGAATGACTACTGGGTACATAACAAAATGAAGGCAGAAATAAAGATGTTCTTTGAAACCAGCGAGAACAAAGACACAACAGACCAGAATCTCTGGGACACATTCAAAGCAGTGTGTAGAGGGAAATTTATAGCACTAAATGCCCACAACAGAAAGCAGGAAAGATCCAAAATTGACACCCTAACATCACAATTAAAAGAACTAGAAAAGCAAGAGCAAACACATTCAAAAGCTAGCAGAAGGCAAGAAATAACTAAAATCAGAGCAGAACTGAAGGAAATAGAGACACAAAAAACCCTTCAAAAAATTAATGAATCCAGGAGCTGATTTTTTCAAAAGATCAACAAAATTGATAGACCGCTAGCAAGACTAATAAAGAAGAAAAGAGAGAAGAATCAAATAGATGCAATAAAAAATGAAAAAGGGGATATCACCACCGATCCCACAGAAATACAATCTACCATCAGAGAATACTACAAACACCGCTATGCAAATAAACTAGAAAATCTAGAAGAAATGGATAAATTCCTGGACACATACACCCTCCCAAGACTAAACCAGGAACAAGTTGAATCTCTGAATAGATCAATAACAGGCTCTGAAATTGTGGCAATAATCAATAGCTTATCAACCAAAAAGAGTCCAGGACCTGATGGATTCACAGCCGAATTCTACCAGAGGTACAAGGAGGAACTGGTACCACTCCTTCTGAAACTATTCCAATCAATAGAAAAAGATGGAATCCTCCCTAACACATTTTATGAGGCCAGCATCATCCTGATACCAAAGCCTGGCAGAGACACAACCAAAAAAGAGAATTTCAGACCAATATCCTTGACGAACATTGATGCAAAAGTCCTGAATAAAATACTGGCAAACCGAATCCAGCAGCACATCAAAAAGCTTATCCACCATGATCAAGTGGGCTTCATCCCTGGGATGCAAGGCTGGTTCAACATATGCAAATCAATAAATGTAATCCAGCATATAAACAGAACCAAAGACAAAAACCACATGATTATCTCAATAGATGCAGAAAAGGCCTTTGACACAATTCAACAACCCTTCATGCTAAAAACTCTCAATAAATTAGGTATTGATGGGACGTGTCTCAAAATAATAAGAGCTATCTACAACAAACCCACAGCCAATATCATACTGAATGGGCAAAAACTGGAAGCATTCCCTCTGAAAACTGGCACAAGACAGGGATGCCCTCTCTCACCACTCCTATTCAACGTAGTGTTGGAAGTTCTGGCCAGGGCAATCAGGCAGCAGAAGGAAATAAAGGGTATTCAATTAGGAAAAGAGGAAGTCAAATTGTCCCTGTTTGCAGATGACATGATTGTATATCTAGAAAACCCCATTGTCTCAGCCCAAAATCTCCTTAAGCTGATAAGCAACTTCAGCAAAGTCTCAGGATACAAAATCAATGTACAAAAATCACAAGCATTCTTGTACACCAATCACAGACAAACAGAGAGCCAAATCATGAGTGAACTCCCATTCACAATTGCTTCAAAGAGAATAAAATACCTGGGAATCCATCTTACAAGGGATGTGAAGGACCTCTTCAAGGAGAAAACTACAAACCACTGCTCAATGAAATAAAAGAGGATACAAACAAATGGAAGAACATTCCATGCTCATGGGTTGGAAGAATCAATATCGTGAAAATGGCCATACTGCCCAAGGTAATTTATACATTCAATGCCATCCCCATCAAGCTACCAGTGACTTTCTTCACAGAATTGGAAACAACTACTTTAAAGTTCATATGGAACCAAAAAAGAGCCCGCATCGCCAAGTCAATCCTAAGCCAAAAGAACAAAGCTGGAGGCATCACGCTACCTGACTTCAAACTATACTACAAGGCTACAGTAACCAAAACAGCATGGTACTGGTACCAAAACAGAGACATAGATCAATGGAACAGAACAGAGCCCTCAGAAATAATGCCGCATATCTACAACTATCTGATCTTTGACAAACCTGATAAAAACAAGCAATGGGAAAAGGATTCCCTATTTAATAAATGGTGCTGGGAAAACTGGCTAGCCATATGTAGAAAGCTGAAACTGGATCCCTTCCTTACACCTTGTAGAAAAATTAATTCAAGACGGATTAAAGACTTACATGTTAGACCTAAAACCATAAAAACCCTAGAAGAAAACCTAGGCAATACCATTCAGGACATAGCCATGGGCAAGGACTTCCTGTCTAAAACACCAAAAGCAATGGCAACGAAAGCCAAAATTGACAAATGGGATCTAATTAAACTAAAGAGCTTCTGCACAGCAAAAGAAACTATCATCAGAGTGAACAGGCAACCTACAAAATGGGAGAAGATTTTTGCAACCTACTCATCTGACAAAGGGCTAATATCCAGAATCTACGATGAACTCAAACAACTTTACAAGAAAAAAACAACACCATCAAAAAGTGGGCAAAGGACATGAACAGACACTTCTCAAAAGAAGACATTTATACAGCCAAAAAACACATGAAAAAATGCTCATCATCACTGGCCATCAGAGAAATGCAAATCAAAACCACAATGAGATACCATCTCACACCAGTTAGAATGGTGATCATTAAAAAGTCAGGAAACAACAGGTGCTGGAGAGGATGTGGAGAAATAGGAACACTTTTACACTGTTGGTGGGACTGTAAACTAGTTTAACCATTGTGGAAGTCAGTGTGGCGATTCCTTAGGGATCTAGAACTAGAAATATCATTTGACCCAGCCATCCCATTACTGGGTATTTACCCAAAGGACTATAAATCATGCTGCTATAAAGACACATGCACACATATGTTTATTGCGGCACTATTCACAATAGCAAAGAGTTGGAACCAACCCAAATGTCCAACAACGATAGACTGGATTAAGAAAATGTGGCACATATACACCATGGAATACTATGCAGCCATAAAAAAGGATGAGTTCATGTCCTTTGTAGGGACATGGATGAAACTGGAAACCATCATTCTCGGTAAACTATTGCAAGGACAAAAAACCAAACACCGCATGTTCTCACTCATAGGTAGGAATTGAACAATGAGAGCACATGGACACAAGAAGGGGAACATCACACTCCGGTGACTGTTGTGTGGTAGGGGGAGGGGGGAGGGGGGAGGGACAGAATTAGGAGAGATACCTAATGCTAAATGACGAGTTAATGGGTGCAGCACACCAACATGGCACATGGATACATATGCAACAAACCTGCACATTGTGCACATGTACCCTAAAACTTAAAGTATAATAATAATAATAAAAAAAGATAAAAAAAGAAATATTACTCTGGCTATTGTACATAGGACGAGCTGTATGTTGCTTTGTTTTGTTTGGGGAGACAGTTCTCGAAGAGAGACTACATACGAAGGCAGTTATATGAGTCATTACTAAAGGTCTGGCAAGAAGTAGTTAAAGCATTAACTAGAGTGGTAGCAGTGGGGAAGGAAATAAAAGGATAGATGTGGGAGTCATTTGGAAAGTATGAGGCAATTCATTGACCTTACAGAATCTCTGGTTTTCTGCTTCCACTCCATTGACATTGACCTTTCCAAGGTTGTCAGTGACCTGCTTGTCCTTAAATTCAGTGGACACTTTCCAGTAACCTACTGTTGGCACCAGCCCTGTGCTAGACACCAGGATCCTGTTTGTAAAGGCATCTGCCAGTGGTTTCTGTGATACAATTCTGTTTCTAGTTTTTCTCCTTCTACTTTTCTAGCCTCTTGGCAAGTTCTTCTTTCAGAGTTTCTCAGAGCTTTGTGCTAGGCCCTCTTCTCATGTTCTCCTTCTCCAAGTAATCCCATCCTTTTCTATTGCTTCAGTTACCATTTGTCCTTATGCAAAGGACAGCCATATCTACTCCATATCTACTGTATCTCCAGCTCAGATCTATCTCTTTGCCTCCTGGTCCATATTTCCAACTATCTAACTGGGTATCTTTTCTTGGATGAGTTACAGGTCTCTCAAACACAACATGTCCAAAATACTTCATTAACTTACTCTAAGGCTTGCTTCCTCTTTCTCCCGTAGTCCCTATCTCAGGAAATATATGGTGCTATCAAGCCCAAAGCAGAAATCTGGACATAATCCCTAACTACCCTTTTCCCCTCTCTGTGCATATAATTTCAGTCATTAGGCCTCATAGATTGGACTAAATAAATACCTCGCAAACCCTTCTACTTATATTCTTAACTGCTTCTACCTTAAGCCAGGCTACCATAATTTTGTAGCTGGATGACTGCATCATCATCTTGACTGGCTCCCTTGTCATCTTCAGTCTATATTCTATACTGCAGCTAGAGTGTTCAAACATAAGCATGTGATCAGATTAGTCCCCTGTTTAGAACACCCTAGGGTTCTCACTGTCCTGAGTACAGTCTAAGGGTTTACTGTGGCTTACAGGGTCTTTTATGATTTGGTGAGCTTTTTATTGTATAACCTTTCTAAACTGCGTTTACTTCCCTCTTTCTTGGCTCTGTGCGTTTGCATAATGCTGTTCCCTATACTTCACCTCACGTCTAACCGTCATCTCCTTTTCACTTCTCCTCGTCCTCCAAAATCCAGCTGAATATCACATTGTCATGCAGGCCCATTCTTGATCTCCCACGTTTGGGTTAGATATCCCTCTTCAGTACCATCACCGCACCAGGTGTGTCCCCTATCCTAGCATTTGCCTCATTGTATTACAACTACTGTGTACTTGTCTCTACAACTCCTGCTAGTCTAAAAGTTTTGGGAGAGCAAAGGTTCATGTTTGTATTTTTCACTGTGGTATACCCCAGTGCCTAGTATATGATAAGCTCTCAAAATATTTGTTAGATGTATGAAGAAATGAAAAAGAGAACAGAAAGAGGTAAGTTTCAAGACTAGGAAACAAGGCTATGAAAGCTGCAGGAAAGCAGCAAGTTAAAACCTAGAAGAGTTTGTTTTAGGAAATACTGTGTTTTAAACCACTATAACTGAAGCAAAAAACCAAGGCCTGGTTGTGGATAGAGTCCACTATCTGATAACAGTGGATACTGATGGGTGGCAGAGTTGGAGAGGAAGAGAGCCAGATTCCAAAACAGAAGGGGTAAAGTCTTCTAAGAAGATAGATTATAGTAAGAAGGATTAGGGGGTGGGAATATGAGCCTGTTCCACTCATAGATCTTAAACATGAAATGATGAGTCATCATGAAGAGAGTAGGCAGTTGTCCAGTGAAGAAGGGGATGCTAACCCTTCTTAACCTTGAATCTCTCAGGTAGAAGCAGTTAGAGAAGGAACAGCCATCATCAGATAGTGTTGTAAGGAAAATAATATCCTTGGGGAAACCTGCGTTTTGGTAAAGCAAAGCGATTAAGAAAGAATATACTATCACTGTTGAACAATCACCACAAAAAGACAGTAGGATCATCTTTGACCCCCCTCATCCTTTCTCAGGAACTTGGAGGACTAAGAAGAGAGAAATCTGTAGAAGAGGCCTCTCTCTCTGATCCTCCCTCCACTTCAGTTTTACCACACGTAATGCAGCAATAATTAAGAATTTGTATAAAATTTCACCAGGTTGGCATGCATGGAGACAAAAATTATTCAGATGTTTTCCTTTGTCAATAATACAAGGAGCATTTGTGGGGAAAAATATTTACAAATACAGTAAAACCCATTCTCTTTCTATATTTATGTGAAAATTTTAAGTTGTGCCCTTGTTTCATGTGTGTTTCTATTTAAAGATACCGTACTTAATAGATATTGTTGATTCATTAACATTGAACTCATGGCTAACAGCACTATAAATCATGCCTGATCAAAGCTTATGATACATGTACTTTCTTTGTAAGGTACATCATAGTCTTCTCGTACATGGGAACTCTAGGTAGTACTTCAGGTCTATGCATGGAGGCCATTCATTTTAAACAGCAAAATTCCCAACAAAAAGCACAAAACTCAAAAAATGTGACACTAAATTTACCATGAAAAGGACATTTGTTTACAGTTTGAGAGCTAAAACAAGAAGGTGGAGTGTCACTTCGTTTGACTTCAGCTGGGAACATATGCATATCAATCGACTCAAATTTTTTGCTATTCTGTGCTTATCCATGAATCGATAGGAAAGCAAGTATGGATTTGGGGGTTACAAATAAAATGTAGCAAATGTGTAAACCTGCAGATGTGGAATCTACAAGTAATTACAATCAACTATGTTAGTCTGATCATTAAATCAGTTTTTTAAAGTACTATTGTAACACCTTATAACCTGCCCCATTCACTGAGTGTTGTAGTTTATAGTTTCATTGGGCATTTTCTGTAGTTTTATCTGAAGTCACATTTCAAATTTTGTAATTGAAGCTCCAAAGTATACTACCGGAAACACGAGTTGATGCTGTGAGACAAAATCAACAGGTAATCCACCATCACAGCTGTGGGCTAGAATGCTCAAGAAACCTTCCTGGAGGCCCAGAGATCTGAGATGAATACTGAAGAATCATAGGCAGGTTTACTCTGTCAAGCTGCCTGTATTTTGAGGGTGTAGTCCTCAGACCAAAAAGACACCAAATGAACAAACTCAGATGGCCTCACTGGGGAACAGAGATTGAAAGCTGACACTGGAATGTGTACTTAAAAAAGTGAGAGCCTATTTTGGAAAGGCAGACTGGGCACAGAATGTGGAGAGCTATATTTGCTAACTGAAGAAATTTAGACTTTATCCTCTACAAAACAAAGCTATTGGTTTTTGAAGGTTGCATAAAAGCTGCATTTTAGCAGCATATATTTTGGTAGAGCTGTTACCTGCCTGAAAACATCAATGTCATTTCACACAAGTGATACTTATCCCTTGGTGTTTGGTCTAAATTTCTACAACGAGAATGTGATTTTGTAGTCTTTACTGGAGAAGGAAGTAGGTTTTTCAGGCTGAAATTCTTGTGTAGCAAAAATTAACACTTGTTAGCCCTTGGCAATCTCCAGTTCTGTAATAGTAAAATGGATTTCCCAGAAAGTCACTCTCTATCCCCTTGAATAGACATTAGAAATAACATGTACTTTAAGTGGGATTTACAGAGGAAGGGGGCCTTTAATTCTTTACTAGTGTGATGCCCTGTAAAAAAATAACTAACATTAGAGTTGAGGCCTAGAAATAGCAGCACTGGGTTAAAGTCTGTTTTCTGGTGCAAGTTTTTCTTTTTATTCGTGTGTGTGTGTCTGTGTGTTTCAAATAGAAGGAGGAAATGCCAATTTCAGTTCTTACAAATATTAATGACTGCAACTTATAAAAATGTTACAGACTATATTCTTCCCTTTTGTAACAGATGAGAAGATTTTGAACTTTAGTCTCTACTTTTTAGTTTGGTAAGACAATTTGAATAAACTGCAATAATTGCAAACGACTTTTGAGTATTTGCACATTTGACATTTTCTGTGTCAAATACACATTTCGTGTACTGTATAAACGTTCTAGAAAAGAGAGACAGACAGGGAGGAAAGTGCTCATTAAAAAGAGCCTCGCCCTCTCTGAAAAGTGATTTCCTTTACGGTGCTGTGTACTAAAGCCTGTGTTGTAAATCAGAAAGCACTGAGCACACATGTTGCTGCTTCGGTAGCATCAGAAGTCGGTTTTCATTAGCCTTACACCATTCACTGTTTCTGCCAAGTAATCTTAAATTATAAAAGAATCTTACTTGATTTTGTGATTCTCTTGTTTGTTTTCTGCTTATAAAGAAAATATCCTAAATTGAACAATGGCATGCTACGTTTTTAGTTTTTAAGACAGCTAATGTGTAAGAAGACATTTAAAGTATAGTTGTATTAAGTTTTTGAAGTTTACAGTTGTTTCAATTTTGCTGCTATACTTTGTTAACATATTTTAGGAATGTTTCATTTTAGCCACAATTAGGATATAAACATTATTTTGGTGGCGATCTCCTTGTAATCATGAGATCAACCAAATTTGGGAAATTTTGATTTGTTAGATTTATAAATTTTACAGTAACACAAAAGTCTGATTTCCTATATATTTTCAAGGCTCCTATACCTTTGTCAAAATAAAGTATCAGTGATAAATGAAAAAATCATAAACTATGTTCAGGCCAAACTGATACTGGCTTTGTTAAAAGGCTAGATGGAAATCTGTTTTCCTCTTCTGTTACATCTCCTCTTCTGGAGACCACTCTGTGTGGACTGAAGGTGTGAGATCCTAGGACCTAGGCTAGAACAGATTAGGAGATTGTGCTGTATGTTAAGTGACAGATACCGTGGAATTCTAAGCCTGTTATGAAGGAGGAGAAGAAGAGGCACAATGACCCTGACACAGCCCCTTGGTTGACCACAGCAGATATCTCACTTGAGCAAGTAGGTATCAGCTCAGTTGCTTGCTGATTATCTCTAACTTGTCAGTAACTTACTTTGATAACCTAGATTTAGGATTCTGACAGCATGCAGTGTATGCCTCATAATAATCTGTTGTTTATGAAAGTCATAACATTGTATGTTTAGCATAATGGTTAAGAGCCTGCCATCTGGAATGGTCTACTTATTTGGAATCCAGATACAGTAAGCTCTCACTTAACATCATCAGTAGGTTCTTGGAAACTGTGACCTTAAGCAAAACAACCTCTAATGAAACCAATTTTACCACAGGCTAATTGATATAAACAAGAGTTAAGTTCCTGTGGCATATTTCTGGTCACAAAAACATCACTAAACTTCTAAATAAAGACCCAAAACACTTGTAATATTAACCACTGAAATAAATGTGAGCTATATATACATCTAAGAATAATAAAAACAAAAAATAATTATTTACCCAATTTTTGGTGAACCAGTGAGTGATAGTGATAGTGATGGTGGATGAAATCAAGGAATAAATATTTGCAAAGTGAAAATTGTAAGAAGCACCCCCTGTCACCACATAACTCAGAAATAATTAGGGCAGGCTTGCTGAGCGTTTTTAAACTGCACTGTTTATTGCCATGCATTTGAATGATTATCACAGACTTTATGAATTTTCATTTTATAATAATTTGTAGGCCAGGCGCAGTGGCTCACGTCTGTAATCCCGGCACTTTGGGAGGCCGAGGCAGGCGGATCACTGGAGATCAGGAGTTCGACACCAGCCTGACCAACATGGAGAATCCCCGTCTCTACTAAAAATACAAAAATTAGCCGGGTGTGGTGGCACACACCTGTAATCCCAGCTATTTGGGAGGCTGAGGCAGAAGAATCGCTTGAACCTGGGAGATGGAGGTTGCAGTAAGCCGAGATTGTGCCCCTGCACTCCGGCCTGGTGACAGAGCTAGACTCTGTCTCAAAAAACAATAATAATTTGTATTCATTCATTTTCCAATGTGCTCATTCCACTTCAGGGTCCAGGGGGCCCACAGCTTATCCTCATAGCTCAGAGCAACTGACTCTAGACAGGACGCCACCCCATTGTAGGGTACACTCACATGCACACTCACACTCAAACTGGGACCCTTTGGACATGCCAGTTAACCTAACGCACACAGCTTTGGGATGTGGGAGGAAGGCGAAGTACCTGGAGAAAAACTACACAGACATGGGAAGAACGAGCCAACTCCACACAGACAGTGGCCCTGGACAGAGCTGGGCAGGCATCAGTTTTTTTTTTCTTTTTTTGGGGGGTGTGGGGGGGGGCATGGAGTCTTACTCTGTCACCCAGGCTGGAGTGCAGTGCAGTGGTGCGATCTCGGCTCACCACAACCT
Source organism: Symphalangus syndactylus (assembly GCF_028878055.3). Classification (NCBI taxonomy): domain Eukaryota; kingdom Metazoa; phylum Chordata; class Mammalia; order Primates; family Hylobatidae; genus Symphalangus; species Symphalangus syndactylus. The sequence goes on from NC_072429.2 coordinate 43,575,909, forward strand.
CCACCTCCCAGGTTCAAGAGATTCTCCTGCCTCAGCCTCCCGAGTAGCTGGGATTACAGGCGCCTGCCACCACACCCGGCTAATTTTTGTATTTTTAGTAGAGACAAAGTTTCACCATGTTGGCCAGGCTGGTCTCAAACTCCTGACCTCAGGTGATCCACCCGCCTCCGCCTCCCAAAGTGATGAGATTACAGGCGTGAGCTACCGCGCCCAGTCAGCATCATTTTTTTTTCTCGTCAACCTTAAAACAATGTTCAACAAAAGATTATTCAGAGAGCTGCCGTATGGCTATTTTCTAGTTGTGTGTTCTTTGGGAAAGTTAGCTAACCTTTCTGAGCTTAAATGTCTTCATTCATAAAATGGGGCATAATGTTTTTGTAAGAATTAGAATCAGCTAATACTTAAAGTACTTAAACCATAATAACTAATTAGTATTAGTTGTTGTCTTTGCTATTATTTTGATGTGGTGGTTGGTTTCACTTGTGTGCTAACAGGACATGCTGAAATAAAATTTAAGAATTGGCTTTATGATATAGAAAAGCAAACTTTTGTACAATATGGGTATGAAAGATTGTTGGGAGTCTACGTTTTCTCTCTTACCTAATTTGTCTTAGTCTTTTTAAAGCTTAGATTTTCCAAATGAGCCATAGCAAAATATAATGTTTAAAAATGTTTAAATTCTAAGCACTGCATCATAGTTAAATAACTTAAAGTTTGCTACATCTTATACAGTCCAAAAGGAACATAATTAGTAAAATTCTACAATTTAGAAAAAAAACTAGCTGACAGTGACTAATTTATAAAAGTAAAATATCTTTTGCTAATGCTAATAGTCTTTTTATAAGTTAATTGCTGACAAAAAATTGAGTGAATGAGATTTGCAGTTCATCTCTCTATGATGTTGGTTTATTTAATCTCTATAATTTGCTGTATTTGAAAGAGCATAGTAATGGAGGTCATGATAAAATCTAGGCCCACTGCCACAACTAAATCCCTGTAGGAACTCTCAAGGTTTTGATTTCATCTCTGAATGGGAATAATACCTTCCAAGAATATTATGAAGATTAAAAAGTTACGTATTATAAATATACACAGAGTAACAATACTGGGAATATTGCAACTTGTAAGAAAGAGGAAGCATATGGCATATTCTGATGGTTAAGGATATGGACTCGGTAGCTGAGATGCCTGAAAGAGAACTTTGACTCCACTAATGGCTAGTTATATGAAATTGTGCAGATAATTTAACTTCTCTGAGTTTGCATTTTTCTTTGTCTATATAATGGGGATAATAATAGTACCTACCTCACACATAGTGTTAATTTCTATTAGTGGTTCTCATTAAGATAGTATTGTTGTTCATCCCTGGTTGTTTGCCATCATGTATCTGAGTTAGAGAGTCTCTGATTTTAGGGAGTCCCGAGAAGACTATCAGGTCCAGCAACCTGCCTCCTGCTAGACAATTAGCTTTATCCATGAGTTACCAAAGAGGGAGCCAAAACCCAGGGAAGCTGAAAGAGCTGTTGATGGTCACCCTGTGAGTTGGTGATAGAAAGATGTCTGGAATCCTAGTAGTTGCCCATTTCCTAGTTCTGGGCTCTGCATTGCACTAGAATACTGTGCCATTCTAAATATGAAAAAGCAGTATGACCATTGTGCTTGTCACTTTCCCTTCCCTAGATGCTATCTTATATTTGTCCTTATGAAATTTAACCTGTGACTTTCAGATCACTTAGAACCTTGGTTGGACAGTGTTTTCTAGCGTTCTTTGGTATATTTTTTTGTCATCTTCTGTTGTCTTTGGTTTCCCCCAAAAGAGCTATACTCTGTGTGCCAGGAAACTTCACACATGGCTGTCTTCTCTTCCTCTTCTTCCCTCTCTACTTACCTTTCCAGCTTGTAGCAAATCAGAAGACTTCTCTGACACCTCTGTCTGTCTAAAGGTCCTTCCATATTCTCACATGGCAGCATGAATCACAGTGTATTTTAACTGGCCTCTTCCGTCTATGTCTCCTACAATGAGTTGTTGAAGCTTCATGAAAACACAATCTGTTTTACTCAGGGCAGTTATAATTCCAATTACAAAGCACATTTCCTGGCTCCTGGCTAGGAACTCGATCATTTTTCGACGCGTCCTTGCTCAGGACTTTCTGATTCCTTCTTAAAACACTTTAGGGCATCTCCTTCTCCTGGTTTTTGGAAACATATTCTCATACTGCTATGAAGGTTTTTTCTGACATTTCCAACTTCTCTTAAATTGATTCAGCAAATGTTTTTCCATAATAAATGTCATTGATATGTCATCAATATGGAGAGCAACAACAGAATGCAGTGAGTAAACGCCTCCCCTGGAGGTCTGAGGATCTAGATTCCAGTTCTCACAGAGCCACCACCTTGGTGACCTTGGACAGTAGACCTTCTGAGCCTCAGTTTCCTTATCCCTAAAGTGGGGATATTAATAGAACCCATTCTCAGAGATGTTGCCAAGATTAAAATAACCAAGATAATTCCTGTAGATGATTTGGCATAGTGCCTGCCACATACTAAGCAAGAGTTAGCATCTGTCATTATAGTATGATCATAAAAAATGAACAGACTAAACGAAGTAACCAGAAGGAAAGAAATTCTAATTCTTAAAACGTAATAGTTTTTTTTTTGTTTGTTTGTTTTTTCCTGAGAAACACCTGCATGGCACCTTTTTGTTATTCATACTGTTTTGACTGTGGCTGTCGTACATTCTTGTTGAAAGTCTGAGAGACTGAGACTTGTCATTTTGAACATGGTATCAGTGGAACAGCTTATGATTCAATAATTGCATCATCCTGGACAAGCACCAGTAGAAGTGAGTCAGGACATGTGATAAAAAGACATTCATTTTGCTCCTCCTCCCTCTCTGTATTTTCTTTGCTATAACATTATTGATGTTAAGCCCATAGTACTAATATTTCAGTTCAATTCATAATAAAATTTGAGGGCATTTGAATATATTATCTGTTGTAAATTATAATTTTATATTTGGCCACAGAGTGTTTGAAGTGGGTCTTTTCTTTCCCAAAAATTCTATTTTAATAACTAAAAAATATTCTTAGGAGAAGTATTATTTAAGAACAGGTTTATATTAAATAACGTCATTTCACTTTCAACTTTCTGGTGGTTAAAAAATATGCTAATACTAATTAGGGTATGATACACATGTTCTGTTAGAATATTTTTGGCAATTAGAAGACTTCTCTTCTTGTGTTTGAAAGGGATGTTACTTGGGGTAGTTATGAGCCATGTATCCAGATGTCCTGAAAGGACCAGTGGTAGATGTATTTCTATTTTTGTCTTTTCTTTTTTCTTTCTGGCATTCTAGTTGCTGAGTGACTGACTGTTGTTTTCAGCTCTTCTCACAATCACCATTGTTCTAATAACTTTGCTTAAATAGAACATCTCTTTTTGCTATAAGCCATGGGGCCATTTACCGTTAAATTTTTTAAAGTACTGAAATGAGAACCTCATCAATTAAAGAACACTCCTGATTCTGAGTTAGCAGATCCTACTAAGCATTTTGCAGATGGAAATCTCCTTTAAATTGGTTTGTTTTCCTTTAACATTCCATTATCCTATTGTTCATTCTTTGGAGCTGTGATTTGTTTAATATATTTCAGGCTTCTTAATAAGTCATATAAGTTGTTATTTGGATCATTTCAAAACTACAACAGCTTATCAAACCTCTGAAAGAAGAGTTTTGTGTTTGCCCACAGACTGAAGAACTGATTCAGTTTTATTGGCTGAGCTACCTTCATTATTCATATTTAATTCCTGGTACTGAGGGTGGGAGGAGGGAGAGGAGCAGAAAAGTTGTAACTATTGGGTACTGGGCTTAATATCTGGGTGATGAAATAATATATACAACAAGCCCCCATGACACGTGTTTACCTATTTAACAAACCCTCACATGTATCCCCAAGCCTAAAAGTTTAAAAATACATATTTGGTAAATCAATTGATGTGTTTTAAAAAATATCATCTTTGGGCCGGGTGTGGTGGCCCACGTCTGTAACCCCAGCACTTTGGGAGGCCGAGCCAGGCGGATCACGAGGTCAGGAGTTCAAGACCAGCCTAGCCAACATGGTGAAACCCTGTCTCTACTAAAAATACAAAAAATAACTGGGCGTGGTGGCACGCACCTGTAATCCCAGCTACTCGGGAGGCTGAAGCAGGGGAATCTCTTGAACCCAGGAGGCGGAGTTTGCAGTGAGCCAAGATTGTGCCACTGGACTCCAGCCTGGGCAACAGAGCGAGACTCCGTCTCAAAAAAAAAAAAAAAAAAAAATCATCTTTAAAGAGATAACTAACCCTTCCCCAGAAGGCAGGGCCAAAGTTAAGGTTCTTCCAGGTCCTTTGTATTCCCTATAAATTTTAGAGTCAGCCTGTCAATTTCTATACACACACAAAAAAAGCCTGCTGGGATTATGATTGGTATTGCATTGAAATTAAATCAGTTTGGGTATAAGAGACTTCAGTTTGGGGACTGAGTCTGTATTGAGTCTTCCAATCCAGGAACACTGTATATCTCTCCATTTAGTCAGATATTTAGTTTATTTCAACAATATTTTCAGATCTTTAGTTCTTTTCAGCAATATTTTCTCATTTTTCCTGTAAAGCTCTTGCACATCTTTTGTCCCATATCTATTGTGTTTATGTGTTTTGCTACAGTTATTAAATTATATTAATATAAATTTTATTTTCCAATTGTTTGTCGCAATATATAGAATGTTTTAAAAATATTGTGTCCTGTGACCATGGTAAATTAACTAATTCTAGTCGTTATGTCTTCAATATCCTTCTCTTGAATTTTCATTGTCTTCTCCTTCTGGGACTCCATTCATATGTAAGGCCATTTGATACTGTCTCTCAGGTCCATGAAGTTCTGTTAATTTTTCTTCATTCTTTTTTTTTCTGTGTTTTTCAGCTGAATGAATGCCATTGATAATTTGGTATGTAATGGCTCACTTAAACCTCCTGTTTGTAAGATATTTCTACTCTCAGCTGTGTCTGGAATCCTTTAGTCCAGAGCCCCACCAATCCTCAGCCTAGAAGGAAGGAGGAGAAGGATAGGGTGAAAGGAAGAGGAGAGCTTCTAGCTTCAGAACAGAGATCAGAACAAACAACAGAGCAGTCGTCTTGGATAAGGAAACTTCCCTCAAACCTATTATTTATATCCTCAGAAATAAGAAAAATAATGCATTTATCAAATTAAAGGATTTTGAAAAAGGGAACATTCAGAGAATAAAACTAAACTCTTGGAAATTAAAAGGATGATAACATAAATGAAAAGCTCAGTTGAAGGATTGAAAGATAAAAGTAAGAAAATATCCCAGAAATAAGAGCAAAAAGACAGCAATGTAAAATAGGGGAGAAGATAAGAGAATTAGAGAACCAGCTTAGGAGTTCTAGAAAGAGAAAATGTAGACAACAAAAGGTAAGAAATCATCAAAGACTGGAGTAGGGGAGGTCATGCTGTTTCTTTTTGTATTTTTTATTTTGAATTACATTTTTTTCTTACCGTGAAACAAACGTATGTACATGAGAATGAACAAAACGCATATGCAGTCATGTATTGCTTAACAACAGAGATAGGTTCTGAGAAATGCATCATTAGGCGATGTCATCATTGTGCAGACATCATAGAGTGAACTTACAGAAATCTGAATGGTATGTCCTACAGTACACCTGGACTATATGGTATAGCTGTTGCTTCTAGGCCACAAACTTACAGCATGTTACTGTACTGAACACTGTAGGCAGCTCTAATACAGTGGTAAGTATTTATGTATCTAAACATGAAAGGTACAATAAAAATACAGTATAAAAGAGGAAAAAAATAGTACACCTGTATAGGTACTTACTGTGAATAGGGCTTCCAGGATTGGAAGTTTCTGTGAGTCATTGAGTAGTGAGTGAATGTGAAGGCCTAGGACATTTATTATATAAAGTATACTGTAGTGTAAACTCTGTAGACTTAGGCTACACTAAATTCATAGAAAAATTTTCTTCAATAATAAATTAACCTTAGCCTACTGTAACTTTTTTACTTTGTAAACTTTTAATTTTTTTAACATTTTGACTCCTTTGTAGTAACACTTAGCTTAAAACACACACATTGTACAGCTGTAAAAAAAATTTTATGTCTTTCTGTAAGCTTTTTTCCATTTTTAAGATGTTTTTATTTTTAAAACTTTGTTACTAAAAACTAATACACAAACACACACATTAGCCTAGGCCTATACAAGGTCAGTATCGTCAGTGTTCAACCTTCACATGTTATCCCACTGGAAGGCCTTCAGGGGCAATAACAAACACAGAGCTGTCATCTCCTATGATAACAATGCCTTTTTCTGATATACCTACTGAAAGACCTGGCTGAGAGTGTTTGACAGTTAAAAAAAAAAAAATGAAAGGACAAGAAGTACACTCTAAAATAATGAAAAAAGTATAATACAGTAAATACATAAACCACCAACATAGTCATTTATTATCGAGTATTATGTACTGTACACAGTTGTATTTGCTGTACTTTTCTATAACTGGTAGCATGGTAGGTTTGTTTACACCAGCATCACCACAAACATAAGCATTGTGTTGTATTACAATGCACAGCTACAGCTAAGTGATAGGACTTTTTCAGCTCCATTATAATTTTATGGGACCATCACTATAAATGCTGTCCATCATTGACTGAAATTTATGTCGTGCATGACCATACATACAATTTAATGAATAATAATAATAAAGCTAGCAGTGTGTAATTACCAACCAGGGCAAGAAATAGAATATTGCCAGTACCTTGGAGGCCTCCAGTATGACCATATAAGTTTACAAATCCTATTTTGTTCCACCTCCCCAGAGGTAACCACTGCCCTGACAAATGTGATCATTATTTTCTTGTTTTTCTTACTACCTATATAAACATCCTTAAACAATATAACTCAGTTTGTATATTTTGAATTCCATGTTAATGAATATCATATGTATATGAATTTATGTGAATAGAATATTATATATGTCATTTTGCATCTTGCTTTTTTCGTTCAACATTGTATGATTCATTCATGTTGTAGTATACAGCTGTCGTTTATTCATTGCTGTATAGAATTATATCCTCAGAGATAAGGTATATGGATGTTTATAAATCATTCCACTATTATGAACATTTGACTAGTTTGTAGTTTTTGTTTATTTAACCAAAAAAAAATGCTGCTGCCAACATTCTTACACATTTTACTGTATATGCACATTAATTTATTTACAAGTATAAGTTTCTTTTTGAATACATGTTTATTGATGGAGTTGCTATGTCATAGGACATTCTTGTCTTTGACTTTACTGGATAATACCAAACTGTCTTCCAAAATGATTACGTCCTTAAACTCCGGACACATCTTATTGTCAAATGTTTAATTTTTGTCAGTCTGATGGGTATGTAATGGTATTTCATTGTAGTTTTAATTTGCATTTCCCTGATTACTAATTAAGCTGAGTAACTTTTCATATGTTTATTGGCCATTTGGAGTTTGTGTACTGTAAAGTATAAGTTTTTTTGTCCATTTTTCTAGTTTTCTGTCCTTTTAGTTGAAATCCAAATTTGCCTAAATCTGTTATTCTCCGAGCACAAGTAACTTGGGATGCTTTCCTTTAGATTTAGCCTAATTCTTTATCATTTTGTCAGCCTGATGGTGCTTTTAAGGAGATATATATGTGTGTGTGTGCGCGCATGTGCGTGTGTGTGTGTGTGTGTGTGTGTATATATATGTATGTATGTATGTATGTATGTATATATTTTTTTTGACAGAGTCTCTGTCACCCAGGCTGGAGTGCAGCGGCACAGTCTTGGCTCACTGCAGCCTCCACCTCCTGGGTTCAAGCCTTTCCCTGTCTCAGCCATCCAAGTAGCTAGGATTACAGGTGTGCCACCATACCCAGCTAATTTTTGTATTTAATAGAAACAGGGTTTCGCCATGTTGACCAGGCTGGACTCGAACTCCTCACATCAAGTGATCCACCTGCTTTAGCCTCCCAAAGTGCTGGGATTACAGGCATGAGCTACCGTGCCTGGCCTGGATATTTTTTTTGAATATTTTTTATCTAGCACTTTGGTTTTTGGCAGGCAGGTTGGCACTCATAGTCTGACCTACCATTTCTATAAAAGGAAACCTGTAAATGTTCTTAAACAGACTTTGAACCAATCTTCCTGATTTTGAACCCCTACCTTTACCCCCAGTTTTTGAGCCTTTCAGAATTTTTTTCATAATAATTAAGTTGCTTCTTAGCTTTCCCCACTGGTGACTTAACAGATCTCAGGAAGCCAACAATCCTTGTCCATCTGCTTTCTGTCTTGTGAACTGTTGCTGGTGTTGTCTCTTCTCTTTATTCTTAGAGGTGTATGCTTTTAAAAACAAATACTGGGTTCGAGAGGGAGCTGAAATAAAAGCATGTGTTAAATATACCATCTTTAACCAGAACTACATTTGACTGGTCATTTTATTTTCAAGCTCACATATACTTCAAACAGAGATATGGCTAAAGGAATTATCATATGAACACCAGCCAGGGCTCTGAACATCACAGATTACATCATCATACTTGAAATATTTTAAATTTTGATTCAAAATGAGAGCTTTATAGATATGTCCTCAATGGACTAAGTGTTCAAGCACTTAACATCCAAAAGTTTCTTACTAATCAAGAGAAGACAAACACCCCAACAGAGAAATAGGGAAATTTTATCAATAGCCAGTTCACCAGATTTGTTTTCTGTTAGAAGCGAATATGGGGAAATACATGTGCCCATGTTTTGCCTGCTTTCCTGGAGCAGGTGAGGAGAGGCAGTTTAACGATCCATGTGATAAACTCTAAAGTTGTCCATCAGCTTTCCAGTCCCTTCTAGGAATTTAACTTAGGGAAATAATCAGACATTTGCAAAGGTATGTACAGTGGTATTTATAATAGTGAAAAACCAAAGAATGACCAATAACGGGAGAATGGAAGTTACAGCCAAATACTTTACAACTACGAAAGAATCATGTAAAATATCTGTTGACATAGGAGTTTTATCAAAATGTGAAGTATACAGATGAATAGTACCACACATAAAAAGCAAGGTGCAAATTAGCCATTTATATTGTTATCCCCAAAATAAATAGATGCAGTTTTTTTTAAAAGATGAAGGCCATGTATGGAAGTGTTTGCTGGTTTTCTGTCAAAAGAATGGCGACTTTATTTTCTAATTTAAACTGTTTGCTTTTTTCTTAATTGTCTAAATAGTTATAGTTTTTATAATGTAAAATTATCTTCCAATTTAGCTTCATTTGACAAATTACCTTTTCATTCTATCTAGCTGTATAATTCTAAATGAATTTACAGCAGTAATCTTAGAGCAGATGAATTTACAACAATAATCTTAGAGTAGACTACGGATTAGATGTAAAAACATGAACTAGGAAAAAAAATAGTTTGGGCTTTATGGTTACAGAGAGTTTTCCTCAGTGTGGGGATCATAGCTGTACTGAGTTTATTCAGTTTTCCTTTCCCACATGAATGAAAAATGGGGCCAGCCTACAACTGGAAGTGCCTTGGCATGTACCACTGTACTGTGTATGATGTGATTTCTTGATGCTAGCAGGGAGAGAAGCAAATTGCCTCCTATTCAAACCAAGACCCACAAATAGCATCAACCAGTCATTTCAGCTACTCCCTGCAGCGTCAAGAAGGTATGAACCCCTCATGTTCTCTATTGCATAGCCTTGTCTAATTCACTGTTTCTTACTCTTTTCAGGCTTTGGCTTTATGCTACATTTCAGAAATCATAATAACCTTTTCTGGTATTATTTTATTCTTTTTGGCACTGTGAGAAAAATAAACTTTCAAGTGGATGCTTCTTATAAACTATTTATACCCTTTTGCTCCGTTTTGGGAGGCAGGGGCAGGGACAGAGTTCCTCCTCAGGCTAACTAAGAACACTTACTAACTGCTTCCAATGTAATTTAAAAGATCTCCCTCTTTCTCTTGCTCTCTGTGCTCTTCTTTTTTTAATTATAATTTTTATTTTAAGTTCCGGGGTACATGTGCAGGATGTGCAGGTTACATAGGTAAATATGTGGCCATGGTGGTTTGCTGTACCTATCAACCCATCAGGTATTAAGCCTGGCATGCATTAGCTATTTTTCCTAATGCTGTCCTGCCCCCCGACCCAACAGGCCCCAGTTACACTCTTAATCCTTATAGCTCAGATGTTATGATCCACAGTGTGGTTCTTACAGAAAGTTATGGATTTAAAAAAAAAAAAAAAAAAAAAAAAACACTCAAAGTGCCCCAACTTTCTTAAAATAATCCTAGTACAGCTAAACTCATGCACTGACTGTCCACCTAACATGTAACAGTCTGTGTTGTGATATATTGTTTTAATGTTCTGAATACTTGTCAGCTTTCAGTATTAAAGATGTAAATCATTTATCAGCAATGAAACATTTAGTCTAAGGTTGTCAGCTATTTATGCTACAAATTAATGACTTGTCCTTAAAATACAATTTTGTGATTCATGTTTTGGCAGGTGGTTAGATGTTTTGTGTTCTAATTTTAAACCATGGATAAAAGTTTTGTCATAATCATTGTTTTATTGGTTCCTTTTCTCCCTTACCCACTCCCCAAAAAACCCTGCAATTCTTTTTTGTTAAACTTTTATTTTAGGTTCAGGGGTACATGTGCAGGTTTGTTATATAGGCAAATTTTGTGTCACAGGGATTTGGTGTACAGATTATTTCATCACCCAGGAAATAAACATAGTACTTGATGGATAGGTTTTTAGTCTTCACCCTCTTCCCACCCTCAAGTAGGCCCCGGTGTCTGTCATTCCCTTCTTTGTGTCCATGTGTACTCAATCTTTAGCTCCTGCTTATAACTGAGAAGAACATGTGGTATTTGGTTTTCTATTCCTGTGTTAGTTTGCTTAGGATAATGGCTGCCAGCTCCATCCATGTTGCCGCAAAGGACATGATCTCATTCTTTTTATGGCTGTGTAGAATTCCATGGTGTATATGTACCACATTTTCTTTATGCAGTCTTCTGTTGATGGGCTTTTAGGTTGATTCCATGTCTTTGCTATTGTGAGTAGTGCTGCAGTGAACATACACATGCATGCATCTTTATTGTAGAATCATTTATATTCCTCTGGGTATATACCCAGTGATGGGATTGCTGGGTCGAATGGTAGTTCTGTTTTAAGTTCTTTGAGAAATCATCAAACTGCTTTCCACAATGGCTGGATTAATTTACACTCCCACCAGGAGTGTACAAGCATTTCCCTTTCTCTGCAACCTCACCAGGATCTATTATTTTCTGACTTTTTAATAATAGCTGTTCTGACTGGTATGAAATGGTATCCCAGCACCATTTATTGAATAGGGAGTCCTTTCCCCATTACTTGCTTTTGTTGACTTTGTTGAAGATCAGATGGTTTTAAGTGTGTGGTCTTATTTCTGGGCTCTATTTTGTTGCATTGGTCTGTGTGTCTATTTTGTACCAGTACCATGCTGTTTTGGTTACTTTAGCCTTGTAGTAGTTTGAAGTCGGGTAATATGGTGCCTCCAGCTTTGTTCTTTTGGCTTAGGATTGCTTTGGCTATTTGTGCCCTTTTTTGATTCTATATGAATTTTAAAATAGTTTTTTTCTAATTCTGTGAAGAATGTCATTGGTATTTTTAGAGCAATAGCATTGAACCCGCTAATTGCTTTGGGCAGTATGGCCATTTTAACAATATTGATTCTTTCTATCCCCTGCAATTCTTTGTTGTTGTATTTAACTATTTTTACTTGTGAAGTTTTTTCAGGGATGATTTTGTTGAAAGTAACAACTCTAAAAATTATGTTGGTAATTAAAATTTTAAGTAAAGACTTCTATTCTCAGAGATTCCATTTATCTTAGACTTTGGAGCTGTTAACAGCAGTGTCCAATCTGCAGTGGTACTCAGCAGTTTCTGTTTCCTGCATGCAGAACTGCTTATATGAAAACACAGCTTTAAAAATGCTTTCTTATGGCTGACATTCACATTCTTATTATTTTTGATTCTTTTCAAAAAGGGATTTGGTTTGTTAAAATTAATTTTTACAATACTTTTATGAAGATACAAACTCTGACAGAGCTTTTAAAACAAGTTTGAGAGAATACAGTATTGATTTCACTTGTAAATCTAGAGATTATTTTAGAAAAAAAGGAAAAGATTATTTACTATTATTTTGATATAAATGTTTATCCATTTTAAAGCTTCCACATTGCACATCTCCCACTACAACAGTAGCTACCATTTATTCTTTCTCAAAAAAAGTGCTAAGTGTGCCCTTGAAATTTTTATATTTTGCAGAATATCCCTAAAATTTTAAAACAAAAATTACATCATCACTCGCTTTAAATGTTTCTTCTTTATTTAACATACAGTTTCTAAAATGTTAGCAGATAGCATTTTAGAAGAAATACGTTACTTTTCTAATGAATGTTCTAAAATGAACCACAGTAACCTATACATATTTAGACTGTGAAAAACAACCAAAACCAAAACTTGTTTTCTATTGTTAAATTTTCAAAAGCGAAACTGCACGATAGTTTACATGGCACATCACTCTGTTATTGTGAATTAATAAATGTATATGTAGACAAATATGTGTAAATCAGAGTACATATACATTATATGTAGTGCCACAATACATTTTTTAGTATGTTTTGACTGATATTTAATTATATAATTTGCCAAGAGGATCTCACCAGAATGTAGAAAAGTATTGAATTTTAGAACAATTCACGTATTTAAAAAAAATGTCAGCCCTTTTATCTGTATCTGGAGAATGTAGGGTAAAGGAATAATAAATGAGTATTGGTATTAAAAAAAAAAGGTGTTAATTTCTTACCTATGATACCTGTTACTTTGGGTATCATTTAACCTTTATTTCTGTGAAATAGAGGAGTTCTAACATCCTCTAATTATTATAATATTGTTCCAATTTAATCTGTCTTAATCTGTGATACAGTTTGAAAAACAAGCTTTTACTATTGGCATGTGCAAAAAAATAAAGCAGCAGTAGACTTGGAATCTTAAATGCAAATTTAGATTTTGCCTCTTAATAAATGTATAGTATAGTGTCCTGGGACCAATTCTCTAACATTTCTGAGTCCTAGTTACTGCATCTGTCAAATGGGATTAGAGATACCTACTTTCAGGATGTGATATGGTTTGGCTCTGTGTCCCCACCCAAATCTTATCTTGAATTGTAATCCCCATATATTGAGGGAGGGACCTGGTGTGAGGTGTTTGGATCATGGAGGTGATTTCCTCCATGCTGTTTCGTGATAATGAGGGACATCGCAAAACATCTGATGGTTTAAATATGGCAGTTTCCCCTGTGCTTTCTCTCTCTCCTGCCACCATGTAAGACTTTCCTTGCTTCCTCTTTGCCTTCTGCCATGATTGTATGTTTCTTGAGGCCTCCCCAGCCATGCAGAACTATGAGTAAATTAAACCTCTCTTATAAATCACCCAGTCTCAGATATTCTTTATAGTAGTGTAAAAACTGACTAATACACAGAATTGGTACTGGCAGGGTTGGGTACTGCTATAAAGATAACCTGAAAATGTGGAAGCGACTTTGGAACTGGGTAACAGTCAGTGGTTGGAACAGTTTGGAGGGCTCAGAAGAAAACTGGAAGATATAGGAAAGTTTGGAACTTCCTAGAGACTTGTTTTGAATACTTTTGACCAAAATGCTGATAGTGACGTGGACAATGAAGTCCAGGCTGAAATGGTCTCAGAGATGAGGAACTTACTGGGAACTGGAGCAAAGGTTATTTTTGCTATGCTTTAGCAAAAAGACTGGCAGCATTTTGCCCCTGCCCTAGAGAACTGATGAACTTTGAGATGATTTAGGGTATCGGGCAGAAGAAATTTCTAAGCAGCAAAGCATCCTAGTGGTGACTTGACTGATTCTAAAAGCGTTCAGTCATGTGCGTTCACAAAGATATGGTCTGAAATTGGAACTTAGGTTTAGAAGTGAAGCAGAACATAAAGGTTTGGAAAATTTGCAGCCTGACCATGTAGTAGAAAAGAAAACCCCATTTTCTGGGGAGGAATTCAAGCCAGCTGCAGAAATCTGAATAAGTAACAAGTAGTAATAAGTAACAAGGAGCCGAATGTTAATAACCAAGACAATGGAGAAAATGTCTCCAGGGCATGGCAGAGATCTTCCGGGCAGCCCCTCCCATCACAGGCCTTAGAACTAGGAGGGAAAAATGGTTTCCTGCTCAGGGCTCTGCTGCTCTGTACAGCCTCATGACATGGTGCCCTGCATCCCTGCTGCTCCAGCTCCAGCTCCAGCTGTGGCTATAAGGGGCCAAGTTACAGCTCGCACCATTGCTTCAGAGGGTGCAAGCCCCAAGCTTTGGCAGCTTCCACGTGGCATTGGGCCTGCAGGTGCACAGAAGGCAAGAGTTGACGTTTTTGGGAACCTGTGCCTATATTTCAGAGGATATATAGAAACGCCTGCATGTCCAGGCAGAAGTCTGCCACAGAGGCAGAGCCTTCATGGAGAACCTCTGCTAGGGCAGTGCAGAAGGGAAATACGGGGTTGGATCCCTCATACAGAGTCCCCACTGGGGCACTACCTAGTGGAGCTGTGAGAAGAGGGCCACTGTCCTCCAGGCCCCAGAAAGGTAGATTCACTGACAGTTTGTAATATGCGCCTGGAAAAGCCACAGAATGCCATCCTATGAAAGCCACAGGGGTACCCTGCTGAGCCACAGGGGCAGAGCTACCCAAGGGTATGGAAGCCCACCCCTTACTTCAGTGTGCCCTGAATGTGAGACATGGAGTCAAAGGAGATTTTGGAGCTTTTAGATTTAAGGGCTTCCCAGCTGGGTTTCAGATTTCATGGGGCCTGTGGCCCTTGGTTTGGCCAATTTCTCCCATTTGGAACAGGAACATTTACCCAATGCCTGTTCCCTCATTGTATCGCGGAAGTAACTAACTTGCTTTTGATTTTATAGGCTCATATGTGGAAAGGACTTGCCACATCTCAGATGAGACTTTGGTCTTGGACTTTTGAGTTAATGCTGTAATAAGACTTTGGGGGACTATTGTGAAGGCATAATTGGTTTTAAAATGTAAAAAGACATGGGATTTGAGAGGGGTCAAGTGCAAAATGATATGGTTTGGCTCTGTGTCCCCACCCAAATCTAATCGTGTATTGTAACCCCCATGTTTTGGAGGAGGGACCTGGCGGGAGGCAGTTGGATCATGGGGGGAGTTTTTTCCATGCTGTTCTTGTGATAGGGAGTTCTCAGGAGAGCTGATGGTTTAAATGTGGCAGTTTCCCCTGTGCTCTTTCTCTCTCCTGCCACCATGTAAGACGTGTCTTGCTTCCCCTGCCCCTTCCACCATGATCGTAAGTTTCCTGAGGCCTCCCCAGCCATGCAGAACTGTGAGTTTAATGACCAGCATGACATTATCTTAATAATTTGGAATGCCAATATGTTCATTTAAGACTTAATACAGTAACTATCTAAAGGAAAAAATGGAAGTGACTGAATGCTTTTGTATCTCTTAATTATAATTTGTGCTCCATTGTGATATGAAGGATAGAAGGGGCAGGATAGGTGGAAAACAGAAGTTAACTTTGATGTTTAACCTTACCTTAAGACTGTCTGTTAAGTGACCCACATAATCTTAAAAAATTCCATCAAGCTTAATGGATGTTACTCTGCAGGCCCTTGCCAGGCAACAGTCACAAGGTTATGAGGTGCATAGAATTTGGAATTAGGCAGAGCTGAATTCAGATCCAGGTGTTGCCTTATAATGTGACTTTGGGCAAATAAAAGGCCCAATTTTTGTGTTCTTATCTGTAAAATGGACTCAGTAAAAATTATTTGAGATAATTTATTTATGTACTGTACCTAGTCATGCAGCTTGACACACAGAATTACAAGTCAGTAGTTTCCAGTATGATTATTACTGCAAAAGAGATATTTTGTTTCACCTACTGAAAACTTTTTTCAGTCTTAAATTTTTTATCTAACTGGCTGTATTGCAGATGTCTGCTATATAACTTTTATATAATTTTAAAAACTCTTTCCTCCTTGCTCTTCTAGGGGTAAGCTTACCAGTGTTTTCATTATTTACTAAATATAGCAGCCCCCACCCCTTATTCATGGAGGATAGGTTCCAAAACCCCTAGTGTATGCTTGAAACCACAGACCACAGATAATCCCAAATCCTATATGTATATTGTTTTTCCTATACATACATACCTATGGTTAAAGGTTAATTTATTAATTAGGAAGAGTAAAAGAGTAATAGTAACTAATAATAAAATAAAACAATTGTAGCAATATGCCAGCATCACTACTCTTGTGCTTTAGGGCTATTATTAAGTAAAATAAGGGTTACTTGAACACAAGCACTGTGATACTGTGGCAGTCCAACTGGTAGCAGAGATAGTGATGCGGTTTGGCTGTGTTCTCACCAAAATCTCAGGGTGAATTGTATCTCCCAGAATTCCTATGTGTTGTGGGAGGGACCCAGGGGGAGGTAATTGAATCACAGGGTCTGGTCTTTCCCTTGCTATTCTCGTGATAGTTAATAAGTCTCACATGATCTGATGGGTTTATCAGGGGTTTCCCCTTTTGCCTCTTCCTCATTTTTCTCTTGCCACCACCATGCAAGAAGTACCTTTCGCCTCCTGCCATGATTCTGAGGCGTCCTCGGCCATGTAGAACTCTAAGTCCAATTAAACCTCTTTTTGTTCCCAGTTTTGGGTATGTCTTTATCACAAGCATGAAAATGGACTAATACAGTAAATTGGTACCAGTAGAGTGGGTGTTGCTGAAAAGATACGCAAAAATGTGGAAGCGACTTTGGAACTTTGGAGGACTCAGAAGAAGATGGGAAGATGTGGGAAAGTTAGGAACCTCCTAGAAACAAGTTGAATGTCTTTGACCAACATGCTGATAGTGATATGAACAATAAGGTCCAGGCTGAGGTGGTCTCAGATGGATATTAGGAACTTTTTGGGAACTGGAGCAAAGGTTACTATTGTTATGTTTTAGCAAAAAGACTGGCAGCATTTTGCCTCTGCCCTAGAGATTTGTGGAACTTTGAGCTTGAGAGAGATGATTTAGGGTATCTGGTGGAAGAAATTTCTAAGCAGCAAAGCACTCAAAAGATGACTTCAGTGCTGTTAAAAGCATTCTGTTTTAAAAGGGAAACAGCATAAAACTTCAGAAGATTTGCAGCCTGACAATGCAGTTGAAAAGAGAAACCCATTTTTTGAGAAGACATTAAAGCTGGCTGCAGATATTTGCGTAAGTAGCGAGTAGCCTAATGTTAATCTCCAAGACCAGGGGGAAAATGTCTCCATGGCCATGTCAGAGACCTTCACAGCAGCCCTTCCCATCATAGGCCCAGAGGCCCAGGAGGAAAAGGTGGTTTCGTGGGCCAGGCCCAGGGTCCTCATGCTGTATGTAGGCTAGGGACTTCGTGCCCTGTGTCCCAGCTGCTCCAGCTGTGGCTGAAAGGAGCCAATGTAGAGCTCAGCCTGTGACTTCAGAGGGTGGAGGCCCCAAGCCTTGGCAGCTTCCACATGATGTTGAGCCTGTGGGTGCACAGAAGTCAAGAATTGAGGTTTGGAAACCTCTGCCTAGATTTTAGAAGATGTATGGAAACACCTAGATGCCCTGGCAGAAGTATTACTGCAGGGCAGGGCTGTCATGGAGAACCTCTGCTAGGGCAATGCAGAAGGGAAATGTGGGATTGGAGCCCTCACACAGAATCCCTACTGGGGCACTGCCCAGTGGAGCTGTGGGAAGAGAGCCGTCATCTTCCAGACCCCAGAATGGTAGATCCACCGATAGCTTACACCATGTACCTGGAAAAGCCGCAGACACTCAATGCCAGCCTGTGAAAGCAGCCAGGAGGTAGGCTGTACCCTGCAAAGTCACAGGGGCGGAGCTGCCCAAGACCATGGGAATCCATCTTTTGCAGCAGCATGACCTGGATGTGAGACCTGGAGTCAAAGGAGATCATTTTGGGGCTTTAAAATTTGACTAACTCACTGGATTTCAGACTTGCATGGGCCCTGTAACCCCTTTGTTTTGGCCAATTTCTCCCATTTGGAATAGCTGTATTTAACCTGTGACACCCCCCTACCCCCTGCCCCCCATCCCTCCAGCCCTTGTATCTGGAAGTAACTAGCTTGCTTTTGATTTTATAGGCTCATAGGCAGAAGGGACTTACTAGCCTTGTCTCAGATGAGACTTTAGACTGTGGACTTTTGGGTTAATACTGAAATAAGCTAAGACTTTGGGGGACTGTTGGGAAGGCATGATTGGTTTTGAAATGTGAGCACATGAGATTTGGAGGGGCCAGAGGCGGAACGATACGGTTTGGCTGTGTCCCCACCCTAATCTCATCTTGAATTGTATGTCCCAGAATTCCCATGTGTTGTGGGAGGGACCTGGGGGTGGGGGTGCAGTAATTGAATCATGGGGACTGGTCTTTCCTGTGCTATTCTCATGATAGTGAATAAGACTGACAAGATCTCATGGGTTTATCAGGGGTTTCCACTTTTGCCTCTTTATCATTTTTCTCTTGCCACCACCATGTAAGAAGTACCTTTCACCTCCCGCCATGATTCTGAGGCTTCCCCAGCCATGTGGAACTGTAAGTCCAATTAAACCTCTTTTTCTTCCCAGTTTTAGGTATGTCTTTATCAGCAGCATGAAAACAACTAATACAGATGGCTAGTAAGGGACTAACCGGCAGGGAGTGTCTCCAATGTGGATATGCTGGACAAAGGGATGATTCATGTTCCAGGGCATAAGATTTCATTACTCAGAATTGCACAGAATTTAAAACTTATTAATTGTTTATTTCTGGAATTTTCCATTTAATGTTTTCAAACTGTGGTTGACTGCAGGTACCTGAAACTGTCAAAAGTGAAACCACAGATAAGTGGGGAGTCCTGTACCTAAGATTATTCCTTTAAATTGTTTCAGTGGATATGTAGGGACCTGAGTGTGAAGTGAGAGCAGCAGCATCAAAACCTGAGGGAAATTCAGATAGCAAAAGAAACTTGTCTAGTATACTGGCATGACAGAGAAACCAAGAAATTCTCATGTTAATGTGAGAATCTAAGAATTAAAGAATTAAGCCTTTGCCTTTGAGGGAAGGAAAGGGTAATGTGGCTATAAATCAGGTTGAGATTGGTTGTGAGGGTTCCTTTTCCTTCCTTTAAATTGATATGAATATAGACACAACTGTTCTGCATTTCCATTTGTTTTTATAAATGTCTTTCTAGGATTTAGGAACTGCTAATTATGCAATATGAGATACACATTAGTTTGAGGAACATTTGAAAATTTGGTCAAATGACACAGATTGTCACACAATTTTAAGACAAATGTTTTTACCTATTTGACCTAGTCTGGCAATCCCTATTTGGGCAAAAATCTTCCTTTGCAGGTCATGATTGGAAGCAGGCACAGAAAACAGAAAAAAATTGCCACCTTTTTTGCATTATGTCACGAAGACATCAAACTTCAGCCTACAAAGTAGAAAGCGTTATTTCTCAAGTTGAAGGCCTGGATATACCTCAGCTTCTCAGTTCTGACACTTTATCATAGTGGAGAAGGAAGAAGATTGCTTAAGAACACTGATGTTGGTGTCAGAAAGACCTGGGTTTGAACCCTGACTTTACTAGTTACTTAGATCACTTTAGGCAACTCAACTTTTCTAAATCTTGTTTCTTCATCTGTAAATGCTGAAAATAGTACCCACCTCATAGGTCTGTGGAGAGGATTAAATGGGATAATCTATACAAAGAAAGAGCTTGCATAATAGTGCCAAGTAATGGTGAGGTTATACCTGTATTCTGATTATAATCTCATAAATATTTACCATGTTAGCTGTCTCAGAGTTCTTTTGCAAAACAGATTAAGATAGAAAGTATAAATAAGCAAAATAAGTGAACATATACTGAACTTTGTACAAGATTCTGGCGATATAGGGAGACCCAAGACATGGGCCCTACCTAAAAGAAATTATTGATAGAAACAGGATACATATACATCAAAAGGTAACATAGCATCATCTGTGCAAAGTGCTATATGGCAGTGTTTTAGGAAGTCTAGAAGCTGTCATGGATCAGGAATACCATGGTGGACACTTCAGGCAGGGAAAACAGATCTTAGCAAAAGCTACTCCTATCATAGGTACTTGATAAATATTTGTAGAATCCAGGATCCCTGTAGTGATAAACTACATGGATTATGTAGGGGAGTGATAAGACATATGACTGGAAAAATTAAAAAAAACCAAATTATGGACCATATTGAGCTTGTACTATAAACAGTGGAGGAGCCCTTCAGATTTTTAATCATGTTGAGAAAAAGAGTTTTAGCAGTGTGTGGGGGATAGAATGGAAAGAGAAGCCAGTGCCAGAAGGACTACTTAGTGTCAACCATTGCAGTGGTTAAAGCAAGAGGTGAGAGAAGGCATGCATTAGAATGGCGGTGGTCAGAGTGGATGGGAAGGAAAAGGTCCTGACACAGTGTTACAGGGAGTAATAAATAGGATGTGGAAGATGGGTTAGAATTGGCAAAATCTCTGCATGTAAGTCTGGGTTACTAAACATAGTGAGAGAAATTCAAATATCTCTTTAAGAATCGAATAAAATATTTAGAAATAAGTTACTGTTGTACTTGAGGTGAACACAAATGGCATTTCAAAGATGCTCAACATACCTTGTTGGAAAAAGGCGGTAACTACACTGTTGTCTCCAACATGTTCTTGCCTTCTTTGAAGACATCATGTTCATAATTCTGAATTATGAACCGTCTATTATCCTTGTATGCTCTTATGTGTGAGGAACCATAAGGTGGGAACAAAATCCGGTCTTCATTCTAGAAATAACTATGTGATGAAAAAGTGTTTAGTCTTTCTTGTTACCATACTTGTTCTTGGTATTCTGTTTACCATTCAATGTACTATTATTGCTTCTGCTTAAAACTCGCATCCCCTAATGCAAGCCTGAGCAAACAGAACTGAGAACACACAGCCTAAGGGAGTGCTTGGGGTCTCAAGACTTATTCTGTTTTTCTCCATCTTTGACACTTGGTTTGAAGAGCCAAAAAGGATACAGCTGTTAGGAAATAAGTTACCCAAACACAGTGACCAAACTGGATTAATTCTTCCGATGAGAAAGAAATACATTATTTCTGTGAAACAGATTAGACTTTAAGTAGCATAGATAACATGATTATATTCTCTCTACAAATAAATACACAGGACCTAAGAAACCCTTTACAGATCTAAGTGTTTTCCTCTCCACTTTTCCATCCCCAAACCCATCTTGCAAGATATGGTCAGCTTATTTGGAGTTAATGAAATCAAGACCTTCGTTTTACAGACAGGGAAACCAAGCCCAGAGACACTGAGTAGTAGGCCACTGGTGTCTTAGAGGTCTGAAAAATCCTTTACTGAACATTCTCTTGATCTATTAATGTATAGGTTTTGTTGCTGTAACCCTCTCCCCAAGAGGAGTGAATATAAATGATGCAGAGTTTGGATGAACTATCTTAATAAGAACCTAAAGTTGAAACCAATACAAACCTCTCTCAATAAATGCAAAGCAAAGAGAATAATCAGTCTTTCTTTGGCTTGTTAAATAAGATAAAATGTGTTCTGCTAAAACCATTTAACAGAAATATTGTGAAAGGTTTCCCCTAAAGCATTTTTCTATTTGATTTGAAAACTATTCCATAGCTTATTATCAAACAAATCAGTAATCCTTTAGCTAATGCAGAGATAAATGGGCAGTCAGAAAATACAATCACCTGGTGTGTGCAGCTGAGTATTTACATTTTTCCTAATGAACAAAGATAAGAAAAGTGCAGGTGACTTTAATGTGTAAAAACTACCTTTTAGTGCTAGTGCTAGAGGGAAAAAGAAATTACTGGCTCAAGCCAATCCTGTACTTGATAACGAAGCCATATAGTCCGTGGCTTGGCTTCAGTTCTGTTTTGAATCTCTTTTTGGACTTGTCTTGAATGGGCAGTTTAGGGCTGCTTCAGTAGTGCAGTTGTTGCATTTTTAAGCATAGTTTAGGTTTTAAAATGTTTCTGGTCCTTTTTTTTTTTTCTTTTCCACTTTATGTTGCTTAAAGCTTTATGGCCAGGTATTCTCATCCTCGGCATTATTGACATTTGAAGCTGGATACTTCTTTGTGGTGGGGGCTGTCCTGTGCCTTGTAGGCTGGTTAGCAGCATCCCTCACCTCTTCTCACTTAAATGCCAATAGCATTTCCCCAACCGTGATAACCAAAAGTGTTTTCAGACACTGCCAAATGTCTCCTAGAGAGCAAAATTGCTCTCTGTTGAGAACTACTGTGTTATGGTATTTGGACAAAAACTGACAAGCCAGTGGGAATATACCCATTCTATTGGTAGTTGTAAAAAATTAATCCAGTTATAGCAGCTGTATTTCTGGAATTTTTTTCCATATTAACACTTGCTTTCTGGAGTGATAATATCTTTGTTTATTTTTTCTCCCAAATAGATTTATTGCATTACACTGAAAAATTGCTGATTAATTCACTTAAATTGAAGACTAAGCCAATCATGTCATTTGGGTAGTAGTTTATCAACTCTGCCCCTTTCTCTGTCAGGAAAGCCTCTAATTTAGTAAGCAATACTGTATCCTTTTGTCAGGTACATTACCACTCCTATTAGCAATAGGGCAATCGAGATTGAGAAAGATTAAAAGGTCACCAAGCTATTACATTGTAGAGTTAGGTTATGAATTGTAGCCTATCTGGTTTAGAATCTTTACCTTACTAGTCTCCATAACAGCAATTCTTCCAGTGTGGTCCATGGGGCCCTGGGAGTCTCCCCTTAAAGGGCAGACTATTTTCACAGTAACACATACTTTATTTGCCATTTCATTATGTCAACATTTGCAATAATGGTACAAAAGCAAAGATGAGTAAAACTGTTGGCATCTTAGTATACAGTAGTTACTGTATTCACTGCCATGCACTTAAAATCTTTGAAGAAGCAAAAAAATTATTAATTACATTAAATTTCAACCCTAAAATACATGTGGTCTTTCTCATGTCAGTGTGACAAAATGAGAAGGTGCATAATCCACTTATATCACATATAGCATTTGATAGTTGTCTCAAAGAAAAGTGTGTATAAGATTAAACTGTGAGTTAACCTACTTTTTTTTCATGGAATACCATGAGAGAGAAAAACTCTGGTTTTCAGCCTTGGGTATTTGGCGATGTTTTCCCAAAAATGACTGAAGTAAACTTAGCACTTTAAGGAAAACAACTTAAAGTATTTGTTGCCAATTGATAAAATATAGGTTTCAAGCAAAAATCAGAATTTTTGAAGACTTATATCTGCCACTGTGAACTTGACAAATGTGACCCTTTCATATTATATAATGAACTATGTCAACATTTGAAAGATCTGCATAACTCAGTGAACCAGTATTTTCCAGATGACTAATGCATGATAATACAAAATCATGCATGGGTAAAAGATACATTCAAAGTGCAAGATAGACTGACAGATTTCAATGTAACAATCAAAAGTTCATTGATAACAGTTTTGGATTCCACATTGCAATACTAAAACCTTTAAAAAACTAAATTGTCAAATTTTGGTGTAGTATCAGAAAAGGAAATCTATAATTACCTGAACTTAAGTTTCTGGAGGACCATTAACCTTCTACAGGCTCACAGGGAAGACTGTAGCACTTCTCTTTCCCTAAGATCCTCCAGGAAGGAAGAAGATAATCCTTGGGGGTAGGGTAGAGACCTATTGTGTGATGATCACCAAGTATGTAACAATGCTTTATATAACTCTAATATACATAATCCACACAAACCCCCTAAAATGGCACTAATAAGGGAATAGACTCAAAGAAGTTAAGTCAGCTAGCCACTGTCACAGCTATTAGAGCACTGGAACTAGGATTTGAACCCAGATTTGTCTGTATGTAAAGCTGATTCTCTTCGTAATAGTACTGAGACACAAGTGGCGGCTACAAAATACTCTCCATCCTAGACCAGAGTTTCAAGGTTCGTTATCATTTGTAGCATGATACTGGATCCTCACAGTGCTTGCCTTTCATTCAGGTGCCAGGAAACGTCTGCCTGAATGAATGGGTGTAATTTACCTGCACATTTTACATGCTTCTCAAGGTGTGTGATTAACTCATAATCCATCCATGACTTTTTCACCCATAATCCTCATTGTAGCAATTGCTTTGCTTGCAACAAAATTTAAGTAGACATATCTAGCTTTATGCATGGTTTTCTCTCTCTGAACTCTAACATAAACTCAGCCTCAGGAATTACTCGGTTTCTACTACATTTGCCATTCTGATTGGGAACCACCAGCATTCAGGTACTCACCTGGAACAAGGCATTTTGTTCCAAGGGTTCCTCACTTAAAAGCAAGCACCCTAGCAATAGTTCATAATGGAACTTCTTAACATTCTCAGAATGTTTGGCACAGCTGTGAACACACATTGAGCAATCAATAACTATTACAGATAATGATGCCCTTAAGACCAGGATATTTTAGCTTTCCCATTCAAAGGGGGTGAAATATGCACTCTTACTATGGTATGCTTTTGGTTCCTTCTGCCATGTATCCTTAATAAAAGATGTCAATTCCATATGGCTTTCTCTTGAGTTCTAACCATTTTGTTGTACCCTAGCCCTTTTAACAATATCAAACTTGCAACTGAATACCATTTAGCATTCATCCATTTTTTCCAGTGGTGTTCATTATAGGCTATCTTAGTCCTATTTGTATGACAAAAATTGATTTTTTTCACCGATGTCTATGGTACATCTGGCAGCTTTCCATGTACTCAGTTCTTATCTGATGTAGCCCAGAACGACTGCCTGAAGGGATGCCAAAAGCCTGATTAAGGTTCCAGATTTTCAGCTACTGTACTCTCAATCCATTTGTTCATTTTTACTTTCCCTTGTCATCTGTAGCTTACAGTTGAGTGGCCTAAACATGTTTTGCATACATTGTAATATCTAAGAATTTGGGAATACGGTCCTAGGATTTAGACTTAATACTACCTTCCATTTATATAATACTTACTCATAAAATCTTCCGTGTTCCTGAAAAAGAAAAATGAACATGTATTGAGTGCCTGCGAGAAGCAGGAACTTGTAGTAGATTTTTTATGTGTTATCTTATTGTCACAACACACATACAGGTGATATCCTCCCCAGTTTATGATGAGGAAACTCAGGGGTCAAAGTAGTAGACACCTACCCAAGGTAACAGAAGCTGTGAAGTGGTACAGCTGGGATCTAAAACATGTCAGCTTCACCATAGATAGGCTCCCTGATCAACCACCTGCCACGGCCTGTATGACCACATCCAGGGGTGATGATGTGGACAGGGTTATTGAGAGCTAAAACTACGAAGTACTACAAACTATTATTTAAAATATAAATACATACTATATATGCATATGTGTGTATATATAATTAGTTGGGGAAACATTACAGAATACTGTCCTAACCTTTAAACAATGCACTCATTTTCTGTAAACTAATATACAAATAACTGTTTGGTCCCTAAAAATAGATGTCAGGTGACAGAGACTGGCTGAGCAAGAATAGGAGTATCTTCAGAATAGAAGCCAGAGAAGTTTTTGCTTCCCCAACACGTTGTTGCACCATTCACTGTTCCAGGACCTTCCTACTTCTCTGGAAAACTCTGGCCCAAAGCAGCTCCTCTACATTAGTCACAAGTTTCCATTAATCGGGGTGGCCTGTGCCGGACCTACAGCAAAGTCATTTCAGGTTATTCTTCTGTTACAGGCTTTCAACATGTAGTCAGTCCACTCGCCCAAATCTAGCAGGGAATCAATGCCTTGTAATACGGAAGCATCTACAAATTCTCCTTAACGGTGTTCAGAGAACAATGTAAAACCCTGGGGCCTTTTCCCAGAATTAGGGTGGTGGGAATGCCGTCCTATTGACTAAGCCTGTTAGGTAAGCAGACAGTTGGCAAGATCCAGGAAGCTTCATTTGAAGATAGAATTTAGGGGGATCGTTTGGATTTACTGGCTTAATTACTTAAGGTAACATTTATAAAAGAAATTGTCATTCCAGTATTATTACCTTTTAACTTTTATTCCTAAAGAGAACATTAGCAACAAACTACATTACTTGATAAATGTAATTTCTAACCAGATTGATAACTAGAAAAAAATTTTAAGTTACTTTGCTCTGTGAATTAGTTTAAACATATTTGTCATTGAGATTTACTACTGTTATTGGCTGAAATAAATAAAAGCAAGAGATAATAAAGAATAACAAAGAGACAACAAACACCCAATTTAAGTTTATTTCTAAGTGCCATCTTTTTTAGAGAAAAGGCAAATTAAGAAAAGTTTAGAGAGAGGTACTAGTATGTTTATGAACTTGTATAGATGATAAGCAAAATGGACTTTAATATGTAGAATTCCAGAAACAACAGGTTGCCAGCATCCATGTTTTTGAAGATTTGCTTAAGAACACAACCAAAAATTGAATGGGCAGTCTCTAATTATAAGCAGAAGGCTACAAAATCATTTTAGCTACATAATACAGTTTTGGTTCTAAAGTCAGCACGTAAGAGGAAAATTCCTTAGGAAGATACAACATTGAAAACCATTGTATCATGTAATATGAAATGCAATAATTAATTTTTCTCCAGTAATAAAAAGATCACTGTTTCATTGGTTTATAAAAGTACATCTTTATCATTAAATATGGCAAAATGTTAAGAATTGGTGAATATTGGTAAAAAGTATATATCCATTGTACAATTCTTTCAAATTTTTTTTGAGATTGAAAATTTTTAAAACAACAAATTATCTTTTAAACACCTAGTAATCACTAGGCCTGCACTCTGTGGTGAGACAATGAAAAATGTTAGAGACCTAGTAAGAGAAGCAGATTCACATTTCTGTCTTCTTCTTCAAGCCAAATAGTCATAGAGTGGAGTGGGCAGAATGGAACTCACTTTTGAAAGCCTAGTGCTTTGTCCAGTCTTACTGCAAGCCAGACAGGAAGGTTATAGAAAATGTTTCTGGATCAGTCTTCTCTGAGTCATATGAAATTGTGGTTTCAGCCAAGATGACATTAGGAATTAGAGACATGGGACAAAAACTTTAAGATTGTAAAAAAATTTTGACTCTAGTAGGAAACATGGGTAGAATTGTAACGACACTTGATTGAATTTTAAAAGATGCCTTTATAAGATCTTAAAATTAGGAAAAAAATTATGTCCTAAGCAATTAAAGGCATAGGAGGCATCTTTTTGGGATGATGGAAATATCCTCTCTCCTGATTGTGATAGTAGTTACATGAATATTCATTTAACAAAAACCATAAATTATAGACTTAGAAAACAGTAAATGTTACTGTATGTGACACCTTAATAAAGGTGATTATAAAAATAAACAAATCCTAAGCATCTGAAAAAAAAAAAAAAAAAAAAACACGAAGTGAACCAGAACCACACCATTCTATTTTGGAGACACTTCAAAGAAATGGCCTCATTCTTAATTTTGTTTAAAGAAGAATATAACATGATTTGAATATATTTAGATAGGATATTTTAGTGCCTGCTAGCACTTGAAGCCAGAGTTCAGTGTGAGCATTCTATGAAATGAGAAGCTAAGAGAACTGTATTTTGATATTCCTTTGACAGTTAAATCATAACACTGTTCTTCCCCTTCTTTAGCCCCAGCATGAGACCAGATGTAAGCTCTCCTCCATCCAGCTCCTCAACAGCAACAACAGGACCACCTCCCAAACTCTGCCTGGTGTGTTCTGATGAAGCTTCAGGATGTCATTATGGAGTCTTAACTTGTGGAAGCTGTAAAGTTTTCTTCAAAAGAGCAGTGGAAGGTAGTGTGTGTTTTGAAGAGTTTATTTTTCCTCTACTTGGTTTTCATTTCTCAGGGTGGATTTTGAAATTTCCATTATATGCAAAGCCCATGAAGGCTAAGTATCAGTTAAGAGGGGAGAGGAGGGTGGCTCCTAGGTCCTCTAATGGGCAGGAAAGTACTTAAAACAACAACACAAAAAGATCTAGAATTAAATAGAAAAGTATAAGTTGATGTCTGGGAGTTTGGTCAGGGAGCATAAGGTAACACTATAAGAAAGTGCTATCATATGAAACGATGGTGTTAAGTTTGGGCATAACATAATGTTCATTGTATTAGAAACATGGGCTTTAACTTCCATAAGCTAATAGGTTTCAAAGTCACCAACTATACTGGCCTGGCAAAAATGAGTCACAGTGAGAACTGTGACAGGAAGATATTCATTTCATTTCTTATTCATTTTTTTTTCTATTAAGCCAGGGCACTATGCTAAGTGGTATAAATACCAATAAGACCTGATCCTTACCCTCTGGGAAGTCACACTCCACTGAAGTGAAAGATGAGTTAACAATGACAAGGTACAGAGATTATAATACAGAGGAGGGAGAGAGAAACTCGGCCTGAGGAGGTCAGGAAAGGTATTTTAGAGAAGGTGATTTCACTATATAAATGTTGTATTAACACAAATCTTACTTTGTTATGGATTCAGGCTGCTGACAGGGCAACAGCATTATCTCCCTAAAGAAGGAGAAATTCATTCCATAGCAAACTTATTAGAAGAGAGTCTAAAATTTCCTACTACTACCAGTGACTCCTCTTGGAAAAAAATAGTCATATAATTTAGTTATTTCTAAAGCAGTTTGAAAGCAGTGTGGCCTAAAGCTCTGATTATATTAATTTTTTAAAGAAACATAATTATTCATTCACTGTATGAGGATTATTATTATTTGTCTTATGTTGTGTTTGCATATCCATGAGAGTTAGATGAGTCATTTTCTTTTGTTTTACTTTTTAATACATTAGCAAATTATAAAATTACTTGTATTACACCACAAAGATTACAAGGATGGCAGCTTTGGCCAGTGTAGTAGTCCCACCTATTGATTAGAGTCAAAAGTAAAGCCCAGCCCTGCTTTGTGCATTGCTCCTAATAAAGTGGATGTTATTTAACACATACGCAAAAGACAGAAGCGTCTTCGTGTCCTCACTTTACTCCTCACTTTCTTAACTGTTTAAGTATTTCCATGGTATAAATGCAGTGATAATAATAATATGGACAGTCCCTGACTTAACGATTTTTCAACTTTTATGATGGTGGGAAAGTGATACGCATTCAGTATGGCTCCTTGACTTACAATGGGGTTGCCTCCAGATAAACCCATTGTGAATTGAAAATATCTTACACTTAGCACTCCATTCTTAATACCTGCTAGAATTATAGATTATCCCTCAAAATTGGCATAGTATAATATGGTTATTAGCAAGTCGTTGCACTTTATTCAGAGCTTTACACTAGGCAGGGGCGGGCTTTACTTTTGACTCTAATCAATAGGTGGGACTACTACACTAGCCAAAGCTGGCATCCTTGTGGTCTCTGTGGAGTAACGTGAGTAACGTTATAATTTACATCCCCCATAACAAATGATCCAAGAGAGTATGTGATCAATGCAGCAGAACTATTGTCTTTTATTAGCTGATTTCACATGTAACATGCCATCACTTCTGCCATATTTTATTGGCCACACAGACCAATCCTGGTAAAGGATAGAAAGGGACTGCATAAGACCATGCATTCAAGGAGGCAGAGATCACTGGGGGCCATCTTGGGAGGCTGGCTACCACACCTACCATAAATAGAAAACTAGAATTACTTGCCAAAAATAGATTTTAACCACAAAAATAAATACCATGTAAACAAAACAATGTCACAAAATTTCAGCTGACTTGAAGACTCATCTTTCTATTAGTTAGAAAGGGAATTTACCAAGTAGTAGAAGACATAGGAACTCCAAAATAAGATATCTCATTGTCTTATCAGAAGGGTTGACAGGAAAATGGGCTGGGCACTGTGGCTCACACCTATTATCCCAGCAATTTGGGAGGCCAAGATGGGAGGATTGCTTGAGGCCTGGAGTTTGAGACCAGCCTGAGCAATATAACAAGACCCCGTCTCTACAGGAAAAAAGAAAAAAAAAATTATCCAGGCATCGTGCCTGTCGTCTCAGCTACTCAGGAAGCTAAAGCAGGAGATTCAGGCTGCAATGAGCTATGACACACCACTGTACTCCAGCCTAGGCGACATAGCAAGAACTTGTCTAAAAATAAATAAATAAATGAGTCAAGGAATGAATGAATGGATTGACAGGAAATGACTGTTAGTTGTACGTGGCCATGTGTTATGAAATAGTGAATACTAGTTAAAACTCCTCATTTTATAGATAAGGAACAGATAGATAGACTTGTCCAACTTCATGCCAATAACCATAAAGGGCTATTTTTAACTTACGAAGGTACAGTGCCTCTGATCCTATAGCTCAGAGTCTTAGCTGTGCACAAGACATACCTGGGATAAAGAAATCAATATTGGCATAATGTGCATATCCTAACATTCCAGTTGGATATAAACAAAACTTTGGAATTTTTCATTTTTAGCAGTGGGTGATTTTTTTTCTTTTTTTCTTCCAGTAAGTGTAGGACAATGATTTAGAGATTCCTTATAGAGTATAACTTTTTTGTATTATAACCGCTTCAACAATGGATGTATCTGTTGATCGTACTTTTGATTTATAGGGGATAGAATTGGGTTAGTGCTTCCATTTTGTGTCCAAGTAAAGAAGCTAGGAAACTTACAGAGTACAAAAAGGAATTTAAACAGCTGGTATAGATATTTGGCATTTTGAATTATAGTCCAGTGATCAATTTTGTGGCCTATTCTTTACAAAGAATTGAACCTGATACAGTTAACCGTCTACCCCAAACTATTATTTGTTTAAAACACAATCTATTGGCTGGGCGCAGTGGCTCATGCCTGTAATCCCAGCATATTGGGAGGCCGAGGCAGGTGGATCACGAGGTCCTGAGATCGAGACAATCCTGGCCAACATGGTGAAACCCTGTCTCTACTAAAAATACAAAAATTAGCCAGGTGTGGTGGCACACACCTGTAATCTCAGCTACTCGGGAGTCTGAGGCAGGAGAATTGCTTGAACCTGGGAGGCAGAGGTTGCAGTGAGCTGAGATCATGCCACTACACTACTACGCTCCCAGCCTGGGCAACAGAGCGAGACTCCATCTCAAAAAAAATAAAAAAACACAATCTATCAAACTGTTTAAAACACAATTTATCAAAAAAGTAGTTACTCTTGGTGGGTACTGGTTGGAATTGGGCAGAAAGGGGGCCTGTTGGGGTACCATTCTGTTTCTTGATCTGAATGCTGATTACATAAAGGTTCTTGGTTTGTAAAAATTTATTAAGTGGTTCACTGATGATTTGTGTACTTTTTTTTATATGTGGATACTGCAGTAAGGTTTTTTATTGCACTGTTTTCAGTTTGTGGGACAGAAAAAGGGAGACTCTTTTTGTTGTTTTTGACCTCTCGACCTCATAATGGCAATGTAGGCAAGAACACTTCCCTAATCAATACCTGTGGGCCTTGGTTATATTCCACCGGAAACAAAAACAGACAGAGGCTCTCCATATAAAATATCTTTGAAGACCTGTGAAAGTTTAATAGTGCCTTTTATTCCATATAGGACAGCACAATTACCTATGTGCTGGAAGGAATGATTGCATCATCGATAAAATTCGAAGAAAAAACTGCCCAGCATGCCGCTATCGAAAATGTCTTCAGGCTGGAATGAACCTGGAAGGTAATGTAAATATCTGAAAGCAATTGTTTGTCTCTATAGCTTATAAAAATTTATCATTTTACTTTTGAAGATACAAGTAAGCAGATGTAATAATGTAGTCAGTTCAGTATATATATGCTTGACTAGCATAATGTTACTGCCCAATAAAAATGGGAAATTTTTTTCATGAATATGTCATATTCTGTTTGTTTATCCACCAGTTCTTCTTACACACTGAATTCAGTACAGCCAGACTATATGCAAAGAAAGGAAATTATGTAATAATGAAACTTACACAACATGCAGCAACTTTGTTACTATTACTCCTTTTTTCAGCCTCAAAACTATTCCCTAGGGTTGGAAATGTTTCTGTATCACACATATTTACATGTCCATTTTTCTGTTTGCCTTTTAAAAGCACACCTTTTACTTGGAGATCTGTGTTTTATTACAGATCTTCAAGGGAGGGTGGGGGAAAAAAAACCTCAAGGAAGAACTGGATGGGTTTTGTTTTGGTTTTCAAGTAAAGAAGAAACCTGGTCCGGGCGCAGTGGCTTATGCCTGTAATCCCAGCACTTTGGGAGACCGAGGCACGCGGATCACGACGTCAAGAGATCATCCTAGCTAACATGGTGAAATCCTGTCTCTATTAAAAATACAAAAATTAGCTGAGCATGGTGGTGTCACCTGTAGTCCCAGCTACTCGAGAGGCTGAGGCAGGAGAATTGCTTGAACCCAGGAGGCAGAGGTTGCAGTGAGCCGAGATCACACCACTGCACTCCAGCTTGGCGACAGAGCAAGACTCCGTCGTGGAAAAAAAAAAGAAACCTGAAACTAGTTATAAGTTAGAGTTTCATATCCCTGTTTATATAACAAGTTGTATAATTAACACTGATCTCAGCATTAAAAAATTTTCCTCTGAAAAAAGTTTGGAATTCTGCTGTGGTTGAAATTGCAAGTTCTGTGAAGGTAGTGGTGATCTAATAACACATATGCTTAGTATTTATTGTGAAATTAGCACTTTTATTCAGCAAATATGCACCAACAAGGCAGTCACTAGATATAAAATGAATAAAATAGTGCCTGTATTCAAGTAGTTTATCTGCTAGTTAGGTTGCAGAGTCAGTCACAAAATAGCATGGCACACCATAGAGGGCATAGAGCCACAGGAAAAAGAGGAAGGTCACCTAATTCTGTCTTGGAAGTCAAGGAAGAAGTAACATTGAATTTTAAATCTATAAGCTGAGTAGGAATTAGATAGATTAAGGGCAGAGACATGATCAGATTTGTATTTTACAAAGACTAATCTTACATGGAGAGACCAATTAAATGAATATGGCAGTCCTCCAGATAAGAGATGGCAGTACTGAGAGAGAATGGAAACCATGTGGTTCCTTTTATGCCTATGATGATTATTATTATTTTAGAGACAGAGTCTAACTCTTGTCACCCAGGCTGGAGTGCAGTGGCATGAACATGGCTCACTGCGGCCTTGAACTCCTAGACTCAAGCCATCTTCCCACCCGATAGGGCTACAGATGTACACTACCATGCCCAGCTGATTTTTTTTTATTTTTGTTTTAATTTTTTATAGAGACAAAGGGGTCTTGCTATGTTTCCCAGGCTGGTGTCTAACTCTTGGCCTTAAGTGATCCTCCCAATGTGGCCTCCCAAAGTGCTGGGATTACAGGTGTGAGCCACTGCAACTGACCTATGTGGTTCTTTTGATAGGAGAGACTAATTGTTGGTGCTATCTAGCACACACTGTGTGTGTACATCTTGTTACATAGAAAATAGATTTATGGGTATGACTATGAAGAGTCTGATTCTGCACACCACACACACAACTCTATCTATGTTTGACCAGGCTATTTAAACTTAACTGCAGTGTCAGCATGTTAAACATTGATTTACGTAAAATGATAGCTGCCCACTTTCTTTTAAATGTTATAAAAACTGCAGAGATTAACTAAAAAATGCACACAGAAGTTTGCTTTCAATTCCACAAGGGTAGTTTATTTTTGTTATAAAAACAGTATTTCCCACTTTCTTAGATACCAGATCTCTGCCCAGATTTTACCCAGTTTCATCTTGCTGCTCTCTAATCTATGTATGTAATATACTTTGACCATTTAAATATGTATTAAGACACTTGAGTTTTTAGTGCCCTTTGGTTTATTTTCTCCAGTCCCAATTATCTCTAATCTTCATTTTTTCATTTTAGCTATTTTATATTTCGAAATAGGTTTTGAATGAAGCTCAAAGGACAAACCCAAATAAAATTCTGTCGTATCTCTAATATATTGTGGTTGCTTACCCAGTAACATTTTTAGATGCTTTTCTGAATACATATAAAGTTTAAGATCTTTGGAGCTTTAAGTATATAATGTTTTTCTGGGCAATTTCTCCGTATCCAAACTATAAGGGACTTCTTTCATCAAAAGAAGAAAGATACATCAACTACAAAGTAATGATTTTGATGGACTAGGCTATGAAATTTGTCTGTTTTTTCCTCCCTCTTACAGTTTAATAGCAACTGTAGTGCCCTTTGCCTTACTGCACTAGAAGACGACCCCAGGCAGTGACTGACATCTGATTTTTCTATTAATTGTACCATCACTGCCATTTCCAGTTGAATCTTTTGTTGGACATCAGAAGTTTTTCTTACATGAACAAAATTTAAGCATACAGCTGGGCGCGGTGGCTCATGCCTGTAATCCCAGCACTTTGGGAGGCCAAGGCAGGCGGATCACGAGGTCAGGAGATCGAGACTATCCTGGCTAACACGGTGAAACCCCGTCTCTACTAAAAATACAAAAAATTTGCTGGGCGTGGTGGCCGGCGCCTGTAGTCCCAGCTACTCGGGAGGCTGAGGCAGGAGAATGGCATCAGCCTGGGAGGTGGAGCTTGCAGTGAACCAAGATTGCGCCACTGCACTCCAGCCTGGGCGACAGAGCAAGACTGTCTCAAAAAAAAAAAAAAAAAAAAAATTTAAGCATACAATTTAGGCTGCAGTTTCTCAAAATATTGTATTAAAAATAACCAATTATGGCCGGGCGCGGTGGCTCACGCTTGTAATCCCAGCACTTTGGGAGGCCGAGGCGGGCGGATCACGAGGTCAGGAGATCGAGACCACAGTGAAACCCCGTCTCTACTAAAAATACAAAAAACTAGCCGGGCGTGGTGGCGGGCGCCTGTAGTCCCAGCTACTCGGAGAGGCTGAGGCAGGAGAATGGCGTGAACCCGGGAGGCGGAGCTTGCAGTGAGCCGAGATCGCGCCACTGCACTCCAGCCTGGGCAACAGAGCGAGACTCCGTCTCAAAAAAAAAAAAAAATAAAAAAAATAACCAATTATATGCTTTTATAGTCAGTATAACGCATCCAGTTAGTGTAGAAATTGGCATTTGTTAAAAACTACTACATGTTAGTCTTTGATATACATTCTTCTACTTTTTGGACCCTCATTATTAAAAACACCTTTGAGTAGGGCCATGATTTACTTTATATCCGTTTTTATGCTACATAGTGGAAGAAAATTCTAATTTGTTATTTCCTACTGTGATATGTACCGTGTGGCACATATCATATAGTTGATCCAATTCTACTTGTAGATGAATTGAAAGAAAGGCTTAAAAAAGTTCTTAGGGTTTGTGTGTGTGGTTTTACTGTAAAAGTATCATTTTTGTATTGAACTAACCCCAGTATACATAAAATCTTTATTTGGCCTGGTATGTATGTATGCCAGGAATCTTTGGCAGACCCTACCACTTACAATACAGATGAGCCATGTGTTTCACACTTTTTTTTTTTTTTTACAACCTTCAGAAATATTCTCTTGTTCATCAGAGTGCTTCCCCTAAGCCAAGCAGTTTCGATGATAGCCCCAGAATAACTTTGCCCAAGTCTCTCCATAAATGTAACTTAGGACTGCAAGTGGTGTATTTTTATACTCTTGCCCCATACCAAGTAAATCTCAAGATTTATTTTAAGGGAGTGGCCTTCACTTCTTAAAGTGCCTAGCATTTAAGAACAGATAAGATTTTTAATGGTGATCCTAAATGTTTTTTTTTTTAAACTTGCTTGTTTTTCTCTTGAAACTAAAATGTTTTTATTCACTTCATTTTAAGACATATTGTAATCAATCCAAAGTATGGCTTTATTTTTAGTATAAACAGTCAAATGAAACTTACAGTCTTACGGCATTATCAGATTACCAAATATTATTGAAACTAATTTTTTTTAAGTTCAAAAACCCCATCTAGTAGTTTCTCTCTTATTTTCAACTTCTATTTTAGATTCTAGGGGTACATGTACAGGTTTGTTACTAAGATACATTGTGTGATGCTGGTGTTTGCAGTGTGATTGAAGCTTTCATCCAGGAAGTAACCACAGTACCTAACAGGTGCTTTTTAACCTGTGCCTCCCTTCCTCTATCCCCCCTCTTGTATTTCCCAGTGTCTGTTCCACATCTTTATGTGTATGTGTACTCAATGTTTAGCTCCCATTTATAAATGAGAACACGGTATTTGGTTTTCTGCATTAGTTCATGTAGGATAAGGATACTGGCCGCCTGCTACATCCATGTTGCTGCAAAGGACATGATTTCATTCTTTTTGTGGCTACATAGTATTCCATGGCATATAAATACCACATTTTCTTTATCCAGTCCACTGTTGATGGGCACCTGGGTTGGTTCCATGTCTTTGCTATTGCAAACCATGCTGCAATGAACATATGGGTACATGTGTCTTTTTGATAGAATGATTTATTTTTCTTTGGGTATATGCCCAGCAATAGGATTGCTAGGTTGAATGGTAGTTAAACTTTAATTCTTTGAAAAATCTCCAAACTTCTTTCCACAGTGGTGTCATTGTGGTTTTGACTTGCATTTCTCTGATGATTAATAATCAGCATTTCTTCATATGTTTGTTGGCCACACGTATGTCTTTTTTTGAGAAGTGTCTGTTCATGTCCTTTGCCCATTTTTAATGGGGTTGTTTTTGCTTGTTAATTTAAGTTCCATATAAACTCTGGATATTAGGATTTTGTCAGATGCATAGTTTGCAAATATTTTCTCCCATTCTGTAGATTGTGATAGTTTCTCTTGCTTTGCAGAAACTCTTTAGTTTAGTTAGGTCCCATTGTCAATTTTTGTTTTTGTTGCAGTTGCTTTTGGGGATTAGTTGTAAATTCTTTTCCAAGGCCAAGGTTGAGAAGGTTATTTCCTAGGTTCTTCTAGGATTTTCATAGTTTGAGGTCTTACATTTACTCTTTAATCCACCTTATTAATTTTTGTATGGCAGCAGGTAGGGGTCCAGTTTCATTCTTCTGCACATGGATAGCCAGTTATCCCAGCACCATTAATGGAATAGGGAGTCTTTTCCCTATGGCTTATTTTTATCAACTTTGTGTAGATCAGATGGCTGTAGGTGTGTGTCTTTATTTCTGGACTCTATTCTGTACCATTTGTGTGTGTGTGTGTGTGTGTGTGTGTGTGTGTGTGTGTGTGTGTGTGTGTGTGTTTTTACCAGTACCATGCTGTTTTGGTTACTGTAGCTTGTAGTATAGTTTGATTTGGGGTAATGTGATGTTGCCAACTTTGTCCTTTTTGCTTAGGATTGCTTTGGCTATTTGGGGCATTTTTTGGTTCCATATGAATTTTAGAATGCTTTTTGCTAATTCTGTGAAAAATGACATTGTAGTTTGATAGGAATAGTGTTGAATCTATAAATTGCTTTGGGTAGTATGACCATTTTAACTATACTGATTCTATCAGTCCATGAGCATGGAATGTTATTCCATTTGTTTGTGTCATCTTTGATTTCTTTCAGCAGTGTTTTGTAGTTCTCCTTGTAAAAATTTTAAACTCACTTAGATGCATTCCTAGGTATTTTACTCTTTTTGTGACTGTTATAAATGGAATTGCATTCTTGATTTGGCTCTCAGCTTGAACATTACTGGTGTATAGAAATGCTACTGATTTTTGTACATTGATTTTAAATCCTGAACCTTTACCAAAGTTGTTTATCAGCTCTAGAAGCCTTTTGGCAGAGTCTTCAGGGTTTTCTAGGTATAGAGTCATAAGTGAAAAGAGATCGTTTGATTATTTCTTTTCCTATTTGGAAGCCTTTTATTTCTTTCTCTTACCTGATTGTTCTGACTAGGATTTCCAGTACTATGTTAAATTGGAATGGTGACATTGGGCATCCTTGTCTTACTGCATTAAGGGGAATGCTTCCAGCTTTTGCCCATTTGGTATGATGTTGGCTGTAGGTTTGTCATACCGGGCTCTTTATTACTTTGAGGTATGTTCCTTCAATACCTAGTTTGGTGAAGGTTTTTATCATGAAGAGATGTTGGATTTTATCCAACTTTTTCTTGATCTATTGAGATGATCATATTTTTTTTGTTATGTGGTGAATCACATTTATTGATCTGCGTATGTTGAACAAGGCTTGCATCCCAGAAATAAAGCTTTCTACTTCATTGTGGTGAATTAACTTTTTGATGTGCAGCTGGATTCAGTTTGCTAGTGTTTTGTTGAAGATTTTTGTATCTATGTTCATCAGGGATATTGGCCTGTAGTTTTGTTGTTGTTGTTGTTGTTGTTATTGTGTCTCTACCAGGTTTTGGTATTAGAATGATGTTTCCCTTGTAGAATAAGTTGGGGATGAGGCCCTCTTTCTAGTTTGCTTTTTTAGAATAGTTTTAGTAGGATTAGTACCGGCTCTTCTTTGTACAACCAGTAGAATTTGGCTGTGAATCCATCTGGTCAAGGGCTTTTTTTAGTTGGTGGGTTTTTTATTATTGATTCCATTTCAGAACTCGTTATTGGTCTGTTCAGAATTTCAGTTTCCTTCCTGGTTCAATCTAGGCAGGTTGTGTGTTTCCATTTCCACATGCATACTTACTCCAGATAATGGGTTTAAATATAAGGGGGTCAGCTGAAAACAAAAATGGTACTTTCATAGTAAACTCCACCCCCCCACACACACACGCATAAACCCTAAGATTTTTTAAAGCCTTTGTTCCAATTTATCCATTTCCTCTAGATTGTCTACTTTGTGTGCATAGAGGTGCTTGTAATAGTGTGAAGATCTTTTTTATTTCTGTGGAATCTCTTGTAATGTCATCTTTTACATTTTTTATTGTGCTTATTTGGGTCTTCACTCTTTTTTTCTTTGTTAATCTTGCTAGTGGTCTATCAACCTTGTTTATCCTTTCAAGTAACCAACTTTTATAAACTAGGTTTTAAGCTAATTAAGACTTCTCTACTTTTATTAAGAAGGAAGTAGTGTTACCACAGACTCATGAACACTTCTGTGGAGCTCCTATATTGACTGCTAATCAACTATATGCTCCAATGGGTCAGGAATTTATATAAAGTTGTATTAACTAAGTTGCTTTAAAATAGGGATTGCTTAACTAAATGATTCAGTTCAGTTAACTCCTTCCTGAAGATATTTTGAAAAATTAATTAGTATTATTTCTTGCTCTAGTCAGTACAGCACAATTGGGTTCACTTGTACTTTCTGAGCTGTATTGAAAAACATCAGTTTTCTCATTTAGAACTATATATAAGTAGTGAGAAATTAATTACAAACTGAGTCATAGAAAATGGTTTTTTTTAATCCTCCAGCTTGTTACTCTTTCTTCCTTGTTCTAATGTGGAGTAAAGAAATATGCACTCTAAACCATTTAAAGTTATGACTAATTGAGGTTGTCAAAGTACTGTTTCAATGTATTGATTTGGCACATGTGTGTTCTCTTTTACATTGTCAACAAAGTACATTTTATGATTTTGGATCAAGATTTCACTGGGATACTTCTGGTTGTTTAAAGAGTTTCTTTATGTATTGGTGTCCTTCCTTTTTAAAATTTTATCATTCCTCTATTAAGTTGTGATATCCAAATTTAAAATATTCTAAAAACATGTTCTCCTGCAAGTTGAGGTAATGATAGTTGTTATATGGTACTTACTATATGATATATGCCAGGAACTGTTCTAAGCATTTTACATATTTAATTCTCACAACAACTCTATGAGGTAGGGACTAATATTATCCTCATGTTACAGAAGGGGAAATGAAGAGTCAGGGAGTAACTTGCACAGATATCCAGCTACAACATGGCAGAACCAGGACTTAAATCCAACTATGCTGATTTCAGGTTTCTGCTCTTTAGTCCTATATCATACTGTGCCTCCAAGAGAGCATGGTAAACTAATTAGAATAGTTCTGTCATGATTCTGTTTCTGTTTTGAACCATTAACTAAAAATTTTTTAATTTCTCAGTACCCCATTTAGTATAGAACACAAGAATGGAACCATTCTCTTCTAACATTGTACATTGAGATATCATTCCCACCACCATATCTGTCCTCCACAGACTATATGGTGTGTCATTTTAAGGACAGAGGATCTAAAAATGATTTTTAAAGGTGATTTACATTTACTCTTCCCTTTGCAAAATGGTTTGCATCCCTAATAATTTAGACAGGTACATTTATTCTTGATATAAATTACATTTCTTGCCTTTCCTTGGAATTCTGAGTACTTTCTCTCTGAGAGAACAATATAATTCTTATTTAGTTACTAAAATAACTTCAGGAGTATGAATAAGTCTACTAAAAAGTCTACAGGATCCATGTTGTAGTTTGATTAGATGGTTCCATACCAAGTCAAGGTAAAAGATAATTAATTTATATATAATATGAAAATGGCTGCTTTAGGTTTATAGAGTAATCAATATAAATCTTCCTTATAAAAGGGAAATTTCCCACTTATAATTTATGTGAAGTAATGTAAAGTTTTTCATTTCATCTTCCCAAATGTTTTTAGTCCCAAGCAGTATTTATGTTAGTACCTATGTAAAGGTGAAAAGTGAATTTTTCTGCTGGTAGAACTAATACTATTTTTAGCATGTAATCTGCTGTCATCTTCCTATCTTTATAAGTGGCTTTGAACAAGTGTAAATAGTCTAATTCTCTTCATTATATATACTACCATGATTTAGATTAATCTTTTTTTTTTTTTTTTTGAGACGGAGTCTTGCTCTGTCGCCCAGGCTGGAGTGCAGTGGTGCAATCTCGGCTCACTGCAAGCTCCGCCTCCCGGGTTCAGGCCATTCTCCTGCCTCAGCCTCTCTGAGTAGCTGGGACTACAGGCGCCGGCCACCACGCCTGGCTAATTTTTTGTATTTTTAGTAGAGACGGGGTTTCACCGTGGTCTCGATCTCCTGACCTCGTGATCCGCCCGCCTCGGCCTCCCAAAGTGCTGGGATTACAAGCATGAGCCACCGTGCCCGGCCGATTTAGATTAATCTTAAACCACAGTTTGTAATCCATTATTCCAAACTTAGATTTTTTTTTCAGTTTATAGTAACAGTAATTTGCCTTATATAACCAATGGAAGTGTTGCATTTAGAGTGAAAGTGAGATAAAAAAATAATTTATAGAAGAATTTACAAAAGTGATTTACTCAGATTGTTTTAACATACCGTTATAATACTTCGTATAAGGAACAACTATAATGAAGTTTCTGGCCTATTTGTAGGCAAAATTAATTGGGAGTAGTTTCCTCTGGATCTTTTGCTTTCAGAAAAAAAAAAAAAAAAGTTTTTTCTCCTCTTCCATGTCACTTTATCATAATTGCTAAATAAAA
Organism: Symphalangus syndactylus; assembly: GCF_028878055.3. NCBI lineage: Eukaryota > Metazoa > Chordata > Mammalia > Primates > Hylobatidae > Symphalangus > Symphalangus syndactylus. Next base: position 43,617,414 of record NC_072429.2, read on the forward strand.
TATTTCTCCCATCTTAATAGTTTTAGAAAGTAAAAATACTTCTTGAATAAACTATGTAGCGCAGACCTTCCCATTACAGTTCATTTCTGTGTATTTTTTAAAATACTCACAGCTCGAAAAACAAAGAAGAAAATAAAAGGAATTCAGCAGGCCACTACAGGAGTCTCACAAGAAACCTCTGAAAATCCTGCTAACAAAACAATAGTTCCTGCAACGTTACCACAACTCACCCCTACCCTGGTGTCACTGTTGGAGGTTATTGAACCTGAAGTGTTATATGCAGGATATGATAGTTCTGTTCCAGACTCAACTTGGAGGATCATGACCACGCTCAACATGTTAGGAGGGCGGCAAGTGATTGCAGCAGTGAAATGGGCAAAGGCAATACCAGGTAAGATGCAAAAGATAAAAGAGCAACTATATAAACCTTTGTGTTTTCTTCAGCAAAAACACTTTGGCTTTTATATCATCGTGAGCCCATGGCTTATCTTATTTCTCTTACTCAGTTCTGGGGACTATGAAGGGGAGAGTCAGGTGAATACAGGTGATAGGGAGTTTATAATAAAACATTTACATTACTCCCTGCCTTTCAAATCATTATGCACAGGATGGTAATTTCACATAGGATGATGTGAAACTCGAGTTACAAGACTCACTCAGAACTCCTTTTACACTGAAGTTTGGGGAAAGAAAATGTTTTTAGTTAATTCCATTTGTTTTCCTTCATTGTGCCACTTTTAAAAATCAGGTTTGTAAGATTGGTAAACATCAAGTATGTTGACTGTCAAAATTTGTACTAAAGTAGAATGATTTTAACCCTTCACTAAATGAAATGCTACACATTGAATGTAATTTTAAACATAATTTTAAATAAAAGTTACCCTGTTGGAATTTGGTGTGGAACAGCAGAGGTCAATGTTAGTGTCAGCTCTGACTTTAAAGACAGAGGGAATTGACAAGCCTGTGTTCACGCAAATGGGGAGAGAACAAGAAAGTAACCTGACCTCCTGTCATCCTTGTTTTATTAAGGGGGAAAGAGGTGTGAATAGCAGGACAAATGTTTTACTTAACTCATTGATTAATACCTCAAGCCAAGATTCTTTTCTCTTTTTTAAAATCGATACATAATAGTTGTACATATTTACTGTACATATTTATATTTAGGGTGTACATGTAATAATTTAATAAAAGCATACAACGTGTAAGGATCAAATCAGAGTAACTGGGATATCCATCACCTCAAACATTTGTTTGGGGAACATTCCAAATCTTCTCTTTTAGCTGTTTTGAAATATAAAGTAAATTATTGTTAACTATAGTCATCCTGTTGTGCTACTGAACACTAAAACTTATTTCTTCCAACTGTATTTTTGCACCCGTCAACCAATCCCGCGTCATCCCCATCACCACTATCTTTCCCGGTCACTGGTAACTGCCAAGCCAAGAATTTTGTCTATTTTACTATTTAGTTCATATTTACATAAGCAGACAAAGGTGACAAAACTGGCTACTTTTTTTTTTTTTTTTTTTTTTTTACATTGAAAGCTATTAAAAAGCACAGAAGGGGCTGGGTGCGATGGCTCACGCCTGTAATCCCAGCACTTTGGGAAGCCCAGGTGGGTGGATCACTTGAGGTCAGGAGTTTGAGACCAGCCTGGCCAGCATAGCAAAACCCCATCTCTACTAAAAATACAAAAATTAGCCAGGCATGGTGGTATGCACCTGTATTCCCAGCTACTTGGGAGGCTGGCAGTGAGAATCGCTTGAACCCGGGAGGCGGAGGTTGCAGTGAGCCGAGATGGCACCACTGCACTCCAGCCTGGGCGACAGAGCAAGACTGTCTCCAAAAAAAAAAAAAGCACAGAGGGTTTGAGTCTTAAAGTGTCAGTGTCAGATGACAGACAGAAGAAAACTGTGTCTACCTAGTATTTAATTTCTGTTTTCTGTTAGGGGTCCCCTTGTTTTGACAAGGCTCATTGATCTCATTGCTCTTTGGCAATTCCTACAGAGATTATCTTCTTAGATGTTGCCTCATACCTTTATTTCTCTTAATTCAGGTTTCAGGAACTTACACCTGGATGACCAAATGACCCTACTGCAGTACTCCTGGATGTTTCTTATGGCATTTGCTCTGGGGTGGAGATCATATAGACAATCAAGTGCAAACCTGCTGTGTTTTGCTCCTGATCTGATTATTAATGAGTAAGTTGTATGTGAGTCATTTTCCCTGTATTCATAGGGTATCTTTAACCAGCTGATGTTTTCCTGATTGACTGCTATTGTGATAATTCAGGACTGAAACAATCCTACTAGGTATCTAGGATCTAGGCAAACTGGAAATAGAGTTATGAGTGCTTGGGGCAGGACCAGTGTAATGTAGAGCAAATGTACATATGGCATCATTACTGTCCTAGGACATGTTTGAGGATATTTAACAGCATATCTGAGGTTAGTAAAGTCTGTCGCAAGCAACAAGGAATCTTACTGTGATATTATTTACATAACCCTATTCCAGAAAGAAAAAGGAGCATGATAAAACTCATGTGGATTCAGTGGGGACAATTGTAGATGAGGATATCTAGGCTGATGGGGTGGGACATATGGACCCAGACACAAGAGGTATCTCTTTGCATGGCAAGGCTCACCCAGTGTCTGTGGTTTAAGAATATGGGAACAAATTTGTTTTGTTTAACTGAGAGAAGACCAAGCCTTTAAGATTTTATAAATCAGCTATTCTCTTATTCTCTAGGCTTATTCCTGTATCTGCGAAATACTTCAGGTGTCCATTTCCCCTTACCTCATTGCAGTTGTTTCCTCACTCGTTTTCTCCCTCCAGTGTAACATTCATCATGTTGGCTAATGTTTGCTTCCTCAAGCACAGTCTGACTGCATCACGTATCTCCCCAGTACACAGATTGTCCCCAGTATCTTCCCACTGACCCTCCAGTACATACTCTGCATGATTTCAGGCTTTCCAGAATCTGACCTCACTTCCTCTCCCATTGTTTTCCTTCACACACTCTTTATTCCCATCCATTCTTTCTAGCATACTTTTAGACTCTTGGTGTTCACATCACCAGATACACAGCAGAGAATTCACATCCTAGTTCTTCTCACTTTCTACCTTGTATTACTACTTTTCGTACCCCTAGCTTATTGCTATTAGTACAATGTAAACAGGGAGTTCACACACACATACCCCTGGTCTAAGAAGAATAAAAAATGAAAGAGATTTGTGTTTGTATAGAAAACAGAAGACACCTTGGCTTTTATTGCCAGAAAGACGACTGTTCAAACCACTGCATCACAATGTAACAAGATTAGGTAGTTGGATCCAATTTTAAATTAACTGGTAAATATATTTAGTTTCTGGGGAAACTGAAGACATTATTACTCATCAGAATCCTACCATGCTGTTTAAAAAATACCATGTTGGCAGTATATGTTTTTTAGTCACTTTCTAATATGTAATTTGAAGGCATTTAAGTGGAATTAAAAGCATAAACAGATTTATATGAAACACCAACTTAACCTTCTGGTTTATAAAACTAACCTAATTTAGGGTTTTTATTATTAGGGCATTCAGATTTAGCTTTAAGCAGTCACAGCAAAATCTAATCATGCCACATACATTCCTTACATAAAGTGGGATTTATAATTTTTTTTCCTCAATAGATTTACATTCGTTTCATTTTAATTAAGGGATATGTACTTCCTATTCTTGTGTTCTCATGCTACTGCATACAAGACAGGCAGTCCTCCACCTTTTTCTTTTTTTTTTTTTTTTTTTGAGACGAGTCTCACTCTGTCACCCAGGCTCAAGTGCAGTGGTGTGATCTTGGCTCATGGCAACCTCAGCCTCCCGGGTTCAAGTGATTCTCTGCCTCAGCCTCCCGAATAGCTGGGATTACAGGCACACTCCACCACACTTGGCTAATTTTTTGTATTTTTAGTAGAGACAGGGTTTTGCCATATTGGCCAGGCTGGTCTTGAACTCCTGACCTCAAGTGTTCCACCCACTTTAGGGCCTCCCAAAGTGCTGGGATTACAGGTGTGAGCCACCGCACCCAGCCCTCTACCCTTTTTTCTTAGCCCACTGTGTTTCCATACTGCTCTGGTGTCTGTGACAGCAGATTTTGCGTATCAGAAAGTATGCATTCAAGTTCTGACCGTCTATAGAGCTGTAAAACAGTCTCTCATGGTTGCCCTTAGGTCAGAACGTTGTGGGAAAAAAAATTTTGTTGTTTTTACAGCCAACAAGAATGAGTTTTTACTTATTCTACTACACTATAACTTTGTTGGAATTTTCAGTTATATGAGTATAACCATGTACAAGAAACTAAAGGAAAAAAGGTACCTCCCAGAAAAGGGGTGCTTTACCTTACTGTTAAGGATTGGGGAGGTGCCTCTTCGGTAAGAGCAGATTTTAAATTTGAAGAGCCTGTGATCACTTTGGCAGCATATAATTCATGTCTGATTTATTTTATATAAAGGAATAAACCACATATTCAGTAGAGAAAAATAACCTTTCTGTTGTTAAGTCCAAGACGACTGTCTGTCAGAACCTTAAAAAAAAAAAAAATCCTGAAGCATTTTAAAAGCTGTGAACTGGGCCCAGTTTCAGGCTCTTAGTGTCATTTCACAAGTCAGGAAACTTTAGAGATCTATTTGAAAATCGTAGGTATGTAATGACTTCAGAATCATAAGCAAGAATTGGTTTAGTACCTTTAGTTTAAAGAATATTAAGGCATATGCCTGTCAGAGGCAGATTTTGAGCATCAGAAGTCTAGAATCAAGTTCTAGGTCTTGCCCTCTGCATAACTGTGAACAGTGTCACACATTTTTGTCTTTAGGATGGAATGTTGTGAAAAAATTTACCTTTAAAAATCAAGTGTGTAGGACCTAAAACTGTGTTGTCTAATTGACTGTATTCAAAGGATAAACCTTGATTTAAATGAGCAACTAGCAGTAAGTTCTATAAGAATTCTAACACGTTAATTAATAAAATAATACATGGCATACATGATAGAAAATAATGTCTCCACTGTTACATTAGATTATTCATTAGTCTCTTTAAACAGCCAAGATGCAGGAAGAAGTTTAAGGAAAGTTCTCCAAAATTCTGATTTTATAGGGAATTAGCAATAATATTGTTGCAGTAGTTGTTTTTCTTTATGAGTTCATAGTTTTGCAAAACAAAACAAAAATGTGCTTTTTGGCAGGGGGAAGTAGCAGTATTTCTAACTAATACCCTATTTATCTTTCACAGGCAGAGAATGACTCTACCCTGCATGTACGACCAATGTAAACACATGCTGTATGTTTCCTCTGAGTTACACAGGCTTCAGGTATCTTATGAAGAGTATCTCTGTATGAAAACCTTACTGCTTCTCTCTTCAGGTTGGTAGAACACCTTTTCACTTTATGTCAAAAGCATGAAATACGAAGGCCTTGAAACAAAGGTTAATTTATATACATAGTACTAATAATTATACCAAGTCTACTATTATTTCCTACTAGTCAGATGATTTTTATGAATGTAAAATATCAGAAAGGCACAGTAAGTGATACCAAGATTAATAAGACAAATAGGTATAGCAGAAACAGAGAGGTATATGAGCTGCATAGGGATCTCTGTTGATAGGAATCTGTGTAGACTTTTTTCTCCTTCCTTCCTTTGATCTTTGATCATGGGAAGACATGGAAAAAGAAAGCTGACTGCAGTGATTTTGTCTACTACACTGTTATCTGGTTAAAAATTTTAGTTTCCTAATGAGTATTAGCATGTATAAGAAATTATGGGAGAAAAAGACGCATCCTAGAAAAGGTGTGCTTGATTACTATTGGGGATTGGTTAACATAGCATGGGAGCTGGATTGTCAGACAGAGATTCACTATCTAGAAAATGGCAATGAGAGTTTATAAAATAAACTTCTGTGAGATTACTTTTTAGCTAGCAAAGACAAAGATATCCTTCAGTAGGTGAAGTGATAAACTGTGATACATCCAGATGATGGAATACTATTGAGGACTAAAAAGAAATAAGCTGTCAAGCCATGAAAACCATGGAGGGATGTTAAATGCATATTACTAAGTGAAAAAAGTTCATCTGAAAGGGCTACATACTGTGTGATTCCAACTATATAACATTCCATAAAAGGCAAAACTGTGAAGACAGCAAAAAAAAATCAGTGGTTGCCAGGGTTTAGAAGGAAGGGAGGGATAAATGTGCAGAGCACAGAGGATTTTTAGGGCAGTGAAAATACTTCGTGTGATGCTATAATGGTGGAAACATGTCATTATACATTTGTCCAAACCCAAAGAATGTCCACCACCGAGAGTGAACCCTCAACTATGGACTTTGGGTGATGATGTGTGGGACAGGAGGTATATGAAAAATCTCCATACCTTCCCCCCAATTTTGCTGTGAACTTAAAACTGCTCTAAAAAAGTCTTTTTTAAGAAAAGCTCTATGAGCTAGTTGTTATTATAAACCTTAGGCCATTTCCAGTAAAAATTACGTATCAATGTTTATTAAATACTGAGTTAATAGCTGAATACCTCTTTCATATACAAATAAGTACATTTGCAAGTTTTTAAAAAGTCTTAATTCCATTAGTAACTGTGGTTTCATAGTTGCCAAATAACTATAAGCTATGGATGTTGCACAAGACTATGATTTTATTTAACCATTTCGTATCTATTTAAACATTTCCAAAACACATACTCATCTTAATGTTTTCACACTATTTTTGCTCAACAAAAAGTTATTTTATGTTAACGGATATAAGAAGTTATTAATAATATTTCAATCAAGGCAAGAGAACCCGGTAAAGATCATTGCTAGAGACATGTTTAATGTTACCTGTAGCAGTACACTTGTTAAAGAAGTGATTGATTAAGCAGTTACATAAAATTCTGATCATAACTTTGATTGATACCATGAAGGTATAATTCAGTGCCTAGATACTAACAACCTTATTTAAAAAAAAAAAGAATGGTTTCAATTGTATACATCCCAGACTAATTGAGCTATATGATTTTTTTCATTGTAAATAATATCACGAGTTCTTCTTTTTAAAAAATAATAGAATCATAAGGATGGAAATACATACCTTAAGATATAGACTTCTACTATGATAGACTACTGGAATAGGTACTATAACCTCCTACCAAAAATGCTAGACTAAAAAAGTTAAGAACTAATTGAAGGCAGGAACCCACAGAGATAAGTGGAACTCAAGCCAACTTGCTCTTTGAGGGCATTTGTAGAACCTGGTAAATTAGTAAGTTTAGTAAGCTGGGGTTTTTTTAAGTTTATAATCTTTTTTAAAATGATTTCAGTAGGTTTTTGGGGAACAGGTAGTGTTAGGTTACATGAGTAAGTTCTTTAGTGGTGATTTCTGGGATTTTGGTGCACCCATCACCCGAGCAGTGTACACTGTACCCAATGTGTAGTCCTTCATCCCTCATCCCCTCCCCAACCCCCATTATATCATTCTCATGCCTTTACATCTTCATAGTTTAGCTCCCACTTATAAGTGAGAACATGCAATATTTGGTTTTCCATTCCTGAGTTACTTCACTTATAATAATGGTTTCCAGTTCCATCCAGGTTGCTGCAAATGCCATTATTTTGTTCCTTTTTGTGGCTGAGTAGTATTCCATGGTATATATATACCACATTTTCTTTATCCACTCGTCGACTGATGGGCATTTGGACTGGTTCTGTATATATTTAGTAAGTTTAAAAACAAGGGATGGAAATACAAATGCAGTTGAAAAGGCAGTGGATGGATCTAAAAGCAGATTGGACACATTTGAAGAAACACTTGAAATGTGTATCTGAAAAAATCAGCCAGAACACAGTTGTTTTTAGTGATTGTGTATGTTTGTGTATATAAACCACAAGGGAAATCTGTAGGTACTGAAAATCACAACAGGAAAATGGCAACAAAGCTATAGAAACTGGAAAAGCAATGACTTTTCTTAGAGCCCTCAGAGAATGGAGGTCATAGGACAAACCAACACTTCAAAATCTAGAAGAACAGACAAATACGGAGAAACAGCCAAGATCAGCTTACTGGGAAAAGATGCCACTGAAGCCAGGAAGACTGGCAATTTTGATGAATTGCTGGAGGCTGAGTGAGGACTAGTTTCAGAGTTAAAAACTCCCAGGGACCCAGTCTTAGTGGGGGTTTCCTGCAATTTCTTGGGTTTACCCCACAAAATTTCTAACTTCCAGAAACTCCACAAGGTTCTTATGGTGAAGACGCAAGAAAAATTCCCTCCTTTTTCTGGTAGGAGTAGGGGGAAGGTAAAATTTGGAAATATGTAGCAGAGTGTTCACAACAAAGGCCTGCCCTGTAAGGAAAACTAATTCAACAGGCCCTTATGTGACCTGGGGGAAAGGCAAATAGAGGATTCTAACCCTGTCTTAGCCTTCTTGTCTCATTTCTGAAAGTCACAGCCCAGGGATTCAGACCCACTAAAAAAAACTGAGATTTAATCATAAAGATTATAAAACACTTCACCTCCCCCTCCCCCTCCCCAACACCTTACCACCATATAAACAGGGCTCCAGGATAAAATAACAGTGGATTACAACTGAGAGAGCTGCAAGACACAAGCTGTTTAAGGAGTTCTTAGGAAACCCAAAAACAACAGAAGAAAAAGTAAATAAAAACAAGGAAACTAGAGGAAACTGAAGCCTCTAGTATCTATAACTATGGCAAACATTAAATACAGCCCAGCTCCTAGCCAGATTAGCATGAAACCTCGCACTAAACGTCTAAGTACTTCAGTTTTGATATATCGTGTCCAGCTTTCAACAAAAAACTATAAGGCATGCTAAAAGGCAAGAAAAAACCCACAGTCTGAAGAGACAAAACAAGCATCGGAAGCAGTCCTCAGATATGACACAAATATTTCAATTATCAGATAGGGAATTTACAATACCTATGACTAGGAGGTTAAAGGCTCCAATGGAAAAAAGTAGACAACATGCAAGAAGTGATGTATGCAGAGAGATGGAAACTCTAAAAATAAATGCTAAGGAATGCTGTAAGGAAATGCAGAATGATGCTGATGGGCTCATCAGTAGACTGAGCACAGCCAAGCAAAGAGTCAGTGAGCTTGAAGATAGGTCAAAGGAAATTCCCCCAAACTCAAATGCAATATAAACATGGTAGACATTAATCCAGCTGTATCAGTAATTACTTTAAATTTGAATGGTCTAAGTACACCAATCACCTATTTTTTTAAGTAGGAGGTGAAAATAAAGTTTGCCACCAGATGCTCACTAAAAAATTATTAGAGGATATACTTAGGCTAAAGAAAAGTAATCCCGGCCAGGCGTGGTGGCTCACACCTGTAATCCCAACACTTTGGGAGGTTGAGGCAGGCAGATCACAGAGTCAAGACATCAAGACCATCCTGGCTTACGTGGTAAAACCCCATCTCTACTAAAAATACAAAACTTAGCTTTAGGTGGTGGTGCGTGCCAGTAGTCCCAGCTACTCAGGAGGCTGAGGCAGGAGAATCGCTTGAACCTGGGACGCAGAGGTTGTAGAGAGCCGAGATCGCACCACTGCGCTCCAGCCTAGTGACAGAGGGAGACTCCATCTCAGAAAAAAAATAAAATAAAAGTAATCCCATCTTTAAGAAGGACTGAAGAATAAGGAAAGTGGTAAATAATATAGATACATTTAAGCTGACATTTACTATGTATATAAAATAACAACAGTAACAATTTCCTTGAGGTTTAAAAAGTGGAACTAAAAGTATGTTTAAGTTTCAAGGATGACAACTAGAAATAGGGTATGCAAAGTACCAAACCATCGGGGGAAGAGAATACCTAAGAAAAACAATCCAAAAGAATGAAAGACGTGAGAGGAGGGAAAAAGAATGCATAAACAAGGGCGTGATAAGAGGAAGTAACAGATAAGGTACGGAATTAACAGATAAGGTACAGTAGTACAGCTAAATTCAAACACATCAGTAGTTTAGTTTCATTAAATATAGAGATGGGGCCAGGTGCAGTGGCTCACACCTGTAATCCCAGCACTTTGGGAGGCTGAGGTGGGCAGATCACTTGAGGTCAGCAGTTTGAGACCAGCCTGACCAACATGGTGAAACCCCAACTCTACTAAAACTATAAAAGGTTAGCCGGGTGTGGTGGTGCATGCCCGTTATCCCAGCTACTCGGAGGCTGAAGCACAAGAATCATTTGAACCTGGGAGATGGAGGTTGCAGTGAGCCAAGATCGTGCCACTGCTCTCCGAACTGGGTGACAGAGGGACACTGTCTCAAAAATAAAATAAATGTAGAGATGGACTGAATGCTCCAAGGTAATCTGACAGGATTTTAGAAATAATCCAAATTTATGCTATTTAAAAAGAGCTATATCTGAATAAAGATACTGAAAGGCTGAAGTAAAAGGATCTACTTTGCATAGTATAACCCAAGACATGGCAAACTTTTTCTGTAAAGGGCCAGATGGTAAATGTTGTTAGCTTTGCACAGTCTCTGTCACAGCTACTAAACTCTGCCCTTGTGGCAGGAACATAGTCATTGACAATACTCAAATAGAACAGGCATGGCTGTGTTCCAATAAAACTTTATTTACAAACACAGGCTGCAAGTAGGATTTGGCCCATAGGCCAAAGTTTGCTGGCCCCTTTATTGACCAAAAGAAAACTGAAGGAGCTACGTTATTACCAAGCAAAATAGATGTTAAGGCAAAATACTCATTAAAGCATTTGTTCAGGAAAAATAATTCTAAATATATAGTTTCATATTACATAATACAAAAATTCATAGAACAAGAATACTTAGATAAATCTTGTAAAAATAGTGAGATTTTACTATACCTTTCTTACAAATTAAGCAGACAAAAAAATAAGGATATGGATGTACATTTCATCTCTCTTGGGTCAGTACTGAGGTGTGAGATCATTGGGACATAGGTTGAATGTGTGTTTAAATTTATTTTTAAAACTGCCAAACTTTTCCACAATTGTTAACATTTACCAGAAATGTATGAGACTTCTTATCCTCCTCAGTACTTGGTACTGTCAGCCTCTTTCATCTTAGGTATACTGATGATTAAAGATATTAAGCATCTTTTCATGGGCTTATTGGCCACCTATATTTCTTATTTGGTATTGTGCCTCTTTTAATCTTTTGCCCATTTCTTAACTGCGTTTCAAGAATTATTCAAATATTCTCAATATAGCCGTTTGTTAAATATATGTTTTGCATGTTTTCTTTAAGTGGATTACATTTACAGTTTTCTTAACAGAAAATGTAGAGATGAGCAAAAGTGTATAATTTTGAAGAAAGCTTCATGTCTTTGTGTACTAAGAAAGTTTTGCTTAATCCAGGGTTAAAAAGATTTTCTACTGTTTGTTTTCTTGTAGAAATTCTGTAGTTTCAGCTCACATGCTTAAGTATATGATGCAAGGTAAGGGACAAGGTTCATTTTTTTCCCCAAAATCCATATCTGGTTGCTCCAGAACTGGACTCTCTTTTCCCTATTGAGTTACTTGGCAATTTTGTAGAAAATCAGTTGTTTGTATATGTGTGGGTCTACTTTCAGACTCTTTGTCTTACCCAACGATCTGTATGCCTATATTCATATTGATAACATCCTATCTTGATTACTATTGCATTACAGTAAATCTTGAAATTGGGTAATATGAATTCTCCAAATCTATTGTTCTTTTCCAAACTGTTGTTTTGGATATTCTAGTTTCCTTGCATTTCCACCACTTTTTTTTTTTTTTGAGATGAGATGGAGTCTCACTCTTGTTGCCCAGGCTGGAGTGCAGTGGCATGATCTCGGCTCATCGCAGCCTCAGCCTCCCCAGCAGCTGGGATTGCAGGCACCCACCACCATGCTTGGCTAATTTTTGTATTTTTAGTAGAGACAGGGTTTCGCCATGTTGGCCAGGCTAGTCTTAAACCCTGACCTCAGGTGATCCACCCACCTCGGCCTCCCAAAGTGCTGGGATTACAGGCATGAGCCACCTCGCCTGGTCTTCCACATATTTTTTAATTAGCTTGACAGTCTCTACCAAAAAAAAAGTCTTTTGGGGCTGGGTGTGGTGGTTCATGCCTGTAATTCCACCACTTTGAGAGGCCAAGGCAGGCAGATTGCTTAAGCCCAGGAGTTTGAGACCAGCCTGGGCAAAATGGCGAAACCCTGTCACTACACAAAATACAAAAAATTAGCCAGGCATGGTAGCTTGTGCCTGTAGTCCCAGCAACCCAGGAGGCTTGAGGTGGGAGGTCAAGGCTGCAGTGAGCCATGATCATGCCAGTGCACTCTAGCCTGGGCAACAGAGTGATACTCTGTCTCAAAAACACAGTCTGATGGAATTTTTATTAGGACAGCCTTGAATCTATAGATCCATTAGAAAATAATTAACATCTTAAATTTCCAATTTCCGGCCGGGCGCTATGGCTCACGCCTGTAATCCCAGCACTTTGGGAGGCCGAGGTGGGCAGATCATCAAGTCAGGAGTTCGAGACCAGCCTGACCAACATGGTGAAACCCTGTCTCTACTAAAAATACAAAAAAAATTAGCCAGGCGTGGTGGTACATGCTTGTAGTCCCAGCTACTCAGGAGGCTGAGGCAGGAGAATCGCTTGAACCTGGGAGGCAGAGGTTGCAGTAAGCCGAGATTGCACCACTGTACTCCAGCCTGGGCAACAGAGTGAGGCTCCGTCTCCAAAAAAAAAAAAAAAAAAAATTCCAGCTGTTGAGAGAGAATAGGAATTCCAGCTTTGAAGGAGTGGGGAGACCATCAAATCCTCTTTCCAAAAATACTACTAAGCAGAGTATAGTTCCACAAATATTCTTCTGTAAAGAGACTCACAGTACATATTTGTCTTTGTAGGCCATATAGTCCCTGTTGCAATTTCCCAATTCTACAGTTATAACAGGAAAGCAGCTATATACAGTATGTGAATGTTTGTGTTCCAAAACAGATTTATTTGCAAATTCAGGAAAATGGCTTGAAATGGTTTAAGATCTAGTTTTCTGACTAGATCATGGTGTATAATCTTTTCCATATATATTTTGAATTTGGTTTGCTAATATTTTGTTGATCATTTTTATATCTCTCTTTATGAAGGATGCTGATTACAACTTTCTTTTCTTGTGATATCTTTTTCTGGCTTTGTTACCAGGGTAATACTAGCCTCTTAAAACGAGTTGAGAAGTATTCTCTGTTTTCTTAAAGAGTTTATAGAGTACTGATCTTATTTATTCTTTAAATATTTGATACATGTCACCAGTGAAGCCATCTGGGTCTGGTGTTTTCTTTCAGGGAAGATTTTTAATTATTTGCTTATTTGTTATATAGATCTATTCAGAATTTATTTGTTATATAGATCTATTCAGAATTTATATTTTTCCTTAACATAGTTTTGTAATTTTTGTGTTTCTATGAAATGAACTATTTTGTCTGAGTTGTCTAACTTGGGCATAAAGTTGTTTGTAATCTAATCCTTTAAATTTTGTAGGATCCATAGAGGTGTCCCCTCCATTATAGATTTTGATAATTTGTGCCTGATCATCTTTTTTTCATGGTCAGTCTAGTTAAAAATTTATCAATTTGGTTGGTCTTTACAAAGAACCAATTTTTAGTTTCATTGATTTTTTGTTTTCTATGTCATTTTTTTTTTTTTCTGCTTTTCATTTAATTTGTTCCTCTTTTTCTAGTTTAAGGTAGAAGCTTCCATTATTAGTTGAAGACCTTATTTTCTTATATAGATGTTTAAAGCTATAAATTTTTAATATATTTTCATTCATTTCATTTTCTAATGTCCTTCATGATTTTTTTTCATTGACCCATGTGTATTGCTTAATTTTTACATATTTGGGGATTTTCCACATCTCTTCCTATTCATTTCTAATTTAATTCCATTGAGGTAGGAGGTACATTGAAGGACTCTAATATTGAATGACTCTAATAAGTCTTCTGAGACTGTTTTAGGTACTTGCATATGGTCTGAGTGTTCCATGAGTGCTTGAAAAAAAACTTACTGTGCTCTTGTTAAGTAGAGTTTTATGAACGTCAGTTAGGTGTAGTCGATTGATAGACTAGTTCAAGTTTTCTGTATCTTTGCTGATTTTCTGTCTAGTTGTTCCAGGTCCTACAACTTTGTCTACATCCTTCCCAGAGCTTGGTATGGTCTTTTTATTATCGCTATCCTAGAGAGTAGGTAGTTGACCCTTGTGACTTGCCATGCATTTAATGACTGCCCATGTTCATAGCAGCATTATTCATAATAGCAAAAAAACTTCTATCATATGCTTTTGTGCCTCAAGATGATATATTTTTTGTTTTTAGTCACTAATATGGTATAATATACTGTTTAATTTCTGAGTAATTGACTAGCCTTTCATTCCTGAGATAAATCCTATTTGGTTATGATATAGTATCCTTTTTCCATATAGCTGAATTCATTGTACTAAAATTTTGGTATTTTTGCATCTAAATCCATGAGGGATATATTCTATAGCTTTGGTGTTATGATAATATGGTATTATTTCTTTCTTAAATGTCTGGTAAAACTCAGCAGCGAAGCCGTCTTGGTTTGTTTGGAGCCTTTTTTGTAGAAAGGTTTTCAAGTACAAGTTCATCAAATGTTTACTGATAATATGTTTATTCTTGAGTGAGCTTTGTTGGTTTACATCTTTGAAGGAATTTAACTGTTTCCTTCAAATGTTGAATTTATTGGTATAAAGTTATTCATAATATTCCCACAATATCCTTCTAATGGCTCCAGTGTCTCTGGTGTTATTCCTTTTCATCCCTGACATTGGTATTTAATATATTCTTGCTTTTTTTTTTTTTTTTTTAATCAATCAATCAGTCTGGCTAAAAGTTTTTCAGTTTTACCGATGTTTTCATAGAACCAGCTTGGTCTTGATTTTGTTGTTGTTTATGCATGTTCTTAGTTATCCATTTCTACTCTTTATCCTTTCCACTTTTCTTGTGCTTAGGGTAGAAGCATATATAATTGAGACCTTTCTTTTCCAATAAAAGCTTTTAATGCTGTAAATTTTCTAAGCACCGTCTTCATTGCATCCCACACATTTTGATATGCTGTGTTTTCAGTACTAGAGATTTTTAATTTTATGATGCCTTATTTAATCCATAGCTTACTGTCAAATTCCAAACATTTGGGTTTTTCCACAGATATGTTTGTTACTGACTTCTATTTTAATCTCATTTTTGTCAGAGAGCATTCATTGTATGACTTAATCCTCCTAAATGTATTCAGACTTGTTTTATGTTCTAGATTAATGTTCTGTGTATACTTGAAAAGAATGCAGTTCTTGGGTAGACTGTTTCAGAAATGTCAGTCAAATTTCTTATTGATTCTGAGACAAAGGTGTTTATAATTGCAGATTTGTCTGCTATATCTCTGACATTGCCAAATATCCCCTTGGAGGCAAAATCTCCCTCTCCCTTTTGAGAACCACTGACCTGTGTAGCCTTTTTTCTGGGACTAATTTAGCCTTGCTTCTGAGATGTGGCCCCTAGGTCTCTACTGAATGCCCTGCATATTTAATTAGATCTTTCTTTCCTCTATGGCCTCAAGGGATTTCACCCTAAGTATGCACAAATTTTTATTCGGCCAAATACAGATTTCTGGAGGCCTTTCTTTGTGTACCTCCTTCGTTTCCAGTAGTCTGACCCATAAATTAAAGCTGCTTTAGCCTCCCCAAACTTCAATCTCTTTCTCCTCAACCCAGCAAGATTGCTAGACCCTGGGTTCCCTTTCCCTGCACTGCAGTATGATAATTACTTTCAAGCACAAAGGCTTAGAATTAAGATTTCTTACTCCTGGGCTAGGTATGGCTTACTGTATTTGTTTCTCTTTTCCTAGGGATCATAATGTTGTCCAGTTTTCCAGTAGGAGGGGAATTCCAGGCTGTACTTACTTCCTGCAGCCAAAAGAGGATGTTAGTGATTTCAATATTAAAACATTAAAAAAAAATTTAAGATGGATGAAATTCTTTTATATGCATATTGAATTGGGCTTCACCATAGTTATTTTTAGAATTAGGACTAACCAGCAGGGAAAAAAACTATAAGCCATCACTGTTTTACAATTTTGCAATAATTAGATTTTCTGTAGTATAGTAATGTGTAAAATTAACCCATTGTTAATATAGAATGCCCTTATCACTCCTGATTAAGCAGTCTTCGTTTTCATGTTAATACTGATGTCTTGTAATGCTTTATGGAATCAAACATTTTCATACATATTCGTTAGTCTAATTCTAATCATAATCCAATGAAAAAGAGCAGGAAAGACGCCCAAAGAGATTATATTCAAGTCCACATGGCAAGTAAGAAATAAGACTACTCGGCTGGGCACGGTGACTTACCGCCTGAAATCGCAGCACTTTGGGAGGCCAAGGCGAGCGGAGTTGCTTAAACCTGGGAGGTGGAAGTTGCAGTGAGCCAAGATCATGCCAATGCACTGCAGCCTAGGCAACACAGCGAGACTGTCCTGGAAAAAAATAATAAGACTTCTTCTCAAAGCTCCTTCCAGCCTAGGTGACACAGTGAGACCCTGTCTCAGAAAAAAATAATAAGACTTCTCAAAGCTCCTAAATCCATAGCTTTTCCTCTATACCAGCATCTTCTAAAAATGTCAGCAGCAGTGAAGTTTCAGTTTGGGAAATAATGCATTTCCCCTCTCTGGAGAGTGCACAGTTATATCTCCAAGAAGTACTGAAATTCAGAAGTCTGCCTAATATGTATTGAACATTTAGCTTTTCTCAAACTTTGACCACCAAATCCTTTTTCTCCCTCTAACCATAGTTAACACAGAATCAGTGTTCCCAGGAGCACACTGTGAAAAATGTAGCACTCTACAAAAGTCCTAATGTCCACAGGATTAAGTGAAACCATGATTAACCCTCTGTTCCTTGTCCTTATTAGTACCATTTTCTGAAGAGTAATGTACCCCCTCAAAATTTTTATACTAGTTCCACTAACCAGAATCCATGTACATAAGGAAGGACAGATATTTGCTCCCTATTAAGACATATTTAATTATTAGCTACATTAAAAAAATGTATTGCATGCCGATTTTAAATAACTGGTGATATCACAGATATTCTAAGATACAATTGCTGGAATAAACACTGTTGAAGCCTTCTATCTATCTCAATACTAGAATTAAACTCAAGTGCAGAATGGCAGACAAAGTTAACTAAAAATCACTGTATTATTTCATTTGGTCCTCCAACTAGCTTTGTGAGCTAGGGAGGAGAAGGTATCATCACCACTTCCATTTTATAGATGAGAAATCAGGTGATTTACTCAAGGTTAAGTCCTCCAATTCTTTGTTATCCTGCATTTTCTCTTGGCTGTAGTTTAATAATCCTAAGAAAATGCTTCTATTTTAGGGTGCAGTAAGAGTACATAAACAATGTTAAATGCCCATCTTGCATGTATGAAAAGTTATAGCAAGAAATCTGGCTGGGAACAGTGGCTCACACCCATAATCCTAGCACTTTGGGAGGCCAAGGCAGGAGGCTTGCTTGAGCCCAGGAGTTTAAGACCAGTCTGGGCAACATAGGGAGATCCTGTCTCTACAAAAAAATTTAGCCAGACACAGTGGCTTGTGCCTACAGTCCTAGCTACTCAGGAGGCTGAGGTGGGAGGATCACTTGAGCCAAGGAGGTCAAGGCTCTAGTGAGCTATGATTATGCCACTGCACTCCAGCCTGGATGACACAGTGAGACCCTATCTCAAAAAGGAAAGAAAAAGAAAATCCTTTAATTGACTTCATCTTAACCTTTTAGTTCCTAAGGACGGTCTGAAGAGCCAAGAGCTATTTGATGAAATTAGAATGACCTACATCAAAGAGCTAGGAAAAGCCATTGTCAAGAGGGAAGGAAACTCCAGCCAGAACTGGCAGCGGTTTTATCAACTGACAAAACTCTTGGATTCTATGCATGAAGTAAGTGTCAAACATAAAGCCAAATATAAGAATTTTCTGGGACAAAGTATGTTTTGCTTAGTGAATATAATTATATACCAACAGCGCCCCCCCCACCCCCAGTTTGTGGATGTTGGCGATAGCTTGAGTTCAACTTACAAACTTCAGTTTTGTAGACATTTTTCCTAAGACCAATTATGAAATATCCTTTCACCTAGTCATGTGTATATAAAATCACCATGTTATTACAGAATTTAATAAGACTGTTTTTAAAAAGTATGATTAATCCATTAAATTAGAATAATGCACCCTTCATATATTATGGTGCTACAGTGATTCATGAAATACTCAATTCCATATAATTCTACATACAATCAAAGAAATTTAAAATGTCTTTTGTACGGAAGTGCTTATTTTTCACCTGGGGAATTCCAGTGAGATTGGTATATTCTAGGCCAGATAATTTTTTCAAAATCGAGGACAACAAACATGAGATGTTCCCACTGACCAATTTGGAAGCCTGATCATTACTATATCTTCTCTTGCAGGTGGTTGAAAATCTCCTTAACTATTGCTTCCAAACATTTTTGGATAAGACCATGAGTATTGAATTCCCAGAGATGTTAGCTGAAATCATCACCAATCAGATACCAAAATATTCAAATGGAAATATCAAAAAACTTCTGTTTCATCAAAAGTGACTGCCTTAATAAGAATGGTTGCCTTAAAGAAAGTCGAATTAATAGCTTTTATTGTATAAACTATCAGTTTGTCCTGTAGAGTTTTTGTTGTTTTATTTTTTATTGTTTTCATCTGTTGTTTTGTTTTAAATATGCACTACATGTGGTTTATAGAGGGCCAAGACTTGGCAACAGAAGCAGTTGAGTCGTCATCACTTTTCAGTGATGGGAGAGTAGACGGTGAAATTCATTAGTTAATATATCCCAGAAATTAGAAACCTTAATATGTGGACATAATCGCAACAAAGAAGGATGGCACCGAAACCACCAGTGCCCAAAGTCTGTGTGATGAACTTTCTGCTCATACTTTTTCACAGTTGGCTGGATGAAATTTTCTAGACTTTCTGTTGGTGTATCCCCCCACTGTATAGTTAGGATAGCGTTTTTGATTTATGCATGGAAACCTGAAAAAAAGTTTACAAGTGTATATCAGAAAAGGGAAGTTGTGCCTTTTATAGCTATTACTGTCTGGTTTTAACAATTTCCTTTATATTTAGTGAACTACGCTTGCTCATTTTTTCTTACATAATTTTTTATTCAAGTTATTGTACAGATGTTTAAGATGGGCAGCTAGTTCCTAGCTTTCCCAAATAAACTCTAAACATTAATCATCTGTGTGAAAATGGGTTGGTGCTTCTAACCTGATGGCACTTAGCTATCAGAAGATCACAAAAATTGACTCAAATCTCCAGTATTCTTGTCAAAAAAAAAAAAAGCTCATATTTTGTATATATCTGCTTCAGTGGAGAATTATATAGGTTGTGCAAATTAACCGTCCTAACTGGTATAGAGCACCTAGTCCAGTGACCTGCTGGGTAAACTGTGGATGATGGTTGCAAAAGACTAATTTAAAAAATAACTACCAAGAGGCCCTGTCTGTACCTAATGCCCTATTTTTGTAATGGCTATATGGCAAGAAAGCTGGTAAACTATTTGTCTTTATGGACCTTTTAAAGTAGTTTGTATAACTTCTTAAAAGTTGTGATTCCAGATAACCAGCTGTAACACAGCTGAGAGACTTTTAATCAGAGCAAGTAATTCCTCTCACTAAAAACTTTACCCAAAAACTAAATCTCTAATATGGCAAAAATGGCTAGACACCCATTTTCACATTCCCATCTGTCACCAATTGGTTAATCTTTCCTAATGGTACAGGAAAGCTCAGCTACTGATTTTTGTGATTTAGAACTGTATGTCAGACATCCATGTTTGTAAAACTACACATCCCTAATGTGTGCCATAGAGTTTAACACAAGTCCTGTGAATTTCTTCACTGTTGAAAATTATTTTAAACAAAACAGAAGCTGTAGTAGCCCTTTCTGTGTGCACCTTACCAACTTTCTGTAAACTCAAAACTTAACATATTTACTAAGCCACAAGAAATCTGATTTCTATTCAAGGTGGCCAAATTATTTGTGTAATAGAAAACTGAAAATCTAATATTAAAAATATGGAACTTCTAATATATTTTTATATTTAGTTATAGTTTCAGATATATATCATATTGGTATTCACTAATCTGGGAAGGGAAGGGCTACTGCAGCTTTACATGCAATTTATTAAAATGATTGTAAAATAGCTTGTATAGTGTAAAATAAGAATGATTTTTAGATGAGATTGTTTTATCATGACATGTTATATATTTTTTGTAGGGGTCAAAGAAATGCTGATGGATAACCTATATGATTTATAGTTTGTACATGCATTCATACAGGCAGTGATGGTCTCAGAAACCAAACAGTTTGCTCTAGGGGAAGAGGGAGATGGAGACTGGTCCTGTGTGCAGTGAAGGTTGCTGAGGCTCTGACCCAGTGAGATTACAGAGGAAGTTATCCTCTGCCTCCCATTCTGACCACGCTTCTCATTCCAACAGTGAGTCTGTCAGCGCAGGTTTAGTTTACTCAATCTCCCCTTGCACTAAAGTATGTAAAGTATGTAAACAGGAGACAGGAAGGTGGTGCTTACATACTTAAAGGCACCATCTAATAGCGGGTTACTTTCACATACAGCCCTCCCCCAGCAGTTGAATGACAACAGAAGCTTCAGAAGTTTGGCAATAGTTTGCATAGAGGTACCAGCAATATGTAAATAGTGCAGAATCTCATAGGTTGCCAATAATACACTAATTCCTTTCTATCCTACAACAAGAGTTTATTTCCAAATAAAATGAGGACATGTTTTTGTTTTCTTTGAATGCTTTTTGAATGTTATTTGTTATTTTCAGTATTTTGGAGAAATTATTTAATAAAAAAACAATCATTTGCTTTTTGAGTGCTCTCTAAAAGGGAATGTAATATTTTAAGATGGTTTGTAACCCGGCTGGATAAATTTTTGGTGCCTAAGAAAACTGCTTGAATATTCTTATCAATGACAGTGTTAAGTTTCAAAAAGAGCTTCTAAAACGTAGATTATCATTCATTTATAGAAAGTTATGTGGTTAAAACCAGAAAGCACATCTCACACATTAATCTGATTTTCATCCCAACAATCTCGGCACTCAAAAAATAGAACTCAATGAAAAAAAGAGTATGTGCACTTTGTTGTCAATAATAAGTCAACTGATGTTCATCAACAACTATAGGAGGCTTTTCATTAAATGGGAAAAGAAGCTGTGCCCTTTTAGGATACGTGCGGGAAAAGAAAATCATCTTAATTATGTTTAATTATGGATTTAAGTGCTATATGGTGGTGCTGTTTGAAAGCAGATTTATTTCCTATGTATGTGTTATCTGGCCATCCCAACCCAAAGTATTGAAGTTTGTAGTAACTTCAGTGAGAGTTGGTTACTCACAGCAAATCCTGAAAAGTATTTTTAGTGTTTGTAGGCATTCCGTGGGCTACTATACAAGCAGAACTGAGGCACTTAGGACATAACACTTTTGGGGTATATATATCCAAATGCCTAAAACTATGGGAGGAAACCTTGGCCACCCCAAGAGGAAAACTAACATGATTTGTGTCTATGAAGTGCTGGATAATTATCATGGGATGAGCTCTGGGCATGCCCATGAAGGAAAGCCACGCTCCCTTCAGAATTCAGAGGCAGGGAGCAATTCCAGTTTCACCTAAGTCTCATAATTTTAGTTCTCTTTTAAAAACCCTGAAAACTACATCACCATGGAATGAAAAATATTGTTATACAATACATTGATCTGTCAAACTTCCAGAACCATGGCAGCCTTCAGTGAGATTTCCATCTTGGCTGGTCACTCCCTGACTGTAGCTGTAGGTGAATGTTTTTTTTTTTTTTTATGTGTCTGGTTTTAGTGTCAGAAGGGAAATAAAAGTGTAAGGGGGACACTTTAAACCCTTTGGGTGGAGTTTCCTAATTTCCCAGACTATTTTCAAGCAACCTGGTCCACTCAGGATTAGTGACCAGGTTTTCAGGAAAGGATTTGCTTCTCTCTAGAAAATGTCTGAAAGGATTTTATTTTCTGATGAAAGGCTGTATGAAAATACCCTCCTCAAATAACTTGCTTAACTACATATAGATTCAAGTGTGTCAATATTCTATTTTGTATATTAAATGCTATATAATGGGGACAAATCTATATTATACTGTGTATGGCATTATTAAGAAGCTTTTTCATTATTTTTTATCACAGTAATTTTAAAATGTGTAAAAATTAAAACCAGTGACTCCTGTTTAAAAATAAAAGTTGTAGTTTTTTATTCAGGCTGAATAATAATCTGTAGTTTAAAAAAAAAAGTGTCTTTTTACCTACGCAGTGAAATGTCAGACTGTAAAACCTTGTGTGGAAATGTTTAACTTTTATTTTTTCATTTAAATTTGCTGTTCTGGTATTACCAAACCACACATTTGTACCGAATTGGCAGTAAATGTTAGTTAGCCATTTACAGCAATGCCAAATATGGAGAAACATCATAATTAATAAAAAAATCTGCTTTTTCATTATGTGACTCCAACATGCTTTTGTAGAACTTGTACAGTTCCGATTGTCCAATCTGATTTTTGTTCTACTGAAAGTAGAGTTACCCCCGCTTCAGGAACCTTAAGGTAATATGGTGGGCATTTAAATGTCAGTGTGGCAATGTTCGCCTGCTAATATGGCATAAATTCAAAATAAGCTTAACCCTGGTGCCAAAGACCTGAAGATTATCCCATCCATGCCTCAAATGGTTGTGTGCCAATTACTGCAAAGGGTACTAAGGGAAGGAGAAACTCACTCCTGAGGCTGCTTCACATGTATGTCTTTATCACAAAAGATGACATTTTATGTAAGCTAACGTTATCTAGTCAAAATTCTTAGCTTATTTTAAAATCAACTCTTCAAGAAAAGGGAATAAACATTTAATATAAATATAGCAGTATTGCACATGGAATAGAAAGGTCGGGCAGGGTAGTGGAAGTCAGCTATTCTATACAATCCATTCAGTATTTTCCAAAACATTTGATGTTCAGGCCATATCCAGGAACTGGATGACCTAACAAACTTCTTTGAGTACTTTTTTTTTCCACAAGAGATCTCCATCACTAAGAAAAAAAGCATTGTGATTTAAAAGCCAAATTTGCCTTATCCATCATCATGTGCACCAAGTATTTGCTACCTGCCTACTATATAATATTGAAGATACAACATGAATAAGAAAAATACTATTGCTACCCTCAGTCAGTTAGAGTATGTGATTGGAAAAGTGTATAACAAACCTTTCCCAGTGTCTTCAGGTATAATGCAGAGATACCAGATATGGCATCAATATGTATACACATTATGGCTGTACCATTCACTTTAAGTAGTAACCTTACATTTCTGTAGAACACCTTCACATATATTTTTAACAAGCCTCACCGAATGAGTGAAAGACATGAAAATAATGAGGCAGATTATTCTCGTTTCCATTTTATAAGGAAGTAAACTCTGTAAGAAAGTAAACAGGCTCAGAATTTAAGCACTGATTCATAGCCCCTAGCTCCTATGTTATTGAAGTTTGAATGGAAAGCCTCTAATGAGGCCATTCATCTATCAGATGTCAAAGAGTATGTCTCTGGCCTATGAGCCTCTCAGGGAACTGGTTATGTTTTTCTGTTCTAAATTAAACTAATGCTTTACTGAGCACTTACTATGTGCCAGGCACAATGATAATTCAATATGTTATTTCATTTAATCTTAGTACCCCTCTAAAGTATTACTATAAAGCCGTGCTATTATCCTCATTGCATTTATATCAGGAAACTGTGGCTTAAAGAATTGAGTAACTTGCCTACAGTCACAAAGCTAGCTCCAGAATCCATAGTTTTAACCACTATTGAGAAATTATTAATATGAGCTAACTAGGGCGAATGAACCCATATTGATCATTATGTGTCTGGCCTTTTGACATGTCCTCATTTAATCTAATCCCTTTTGCTACCATATCAATTTTGACTTGGAAATTTAACAGTAATACATTAGTCCCTGCTTATCTACGGAGGATATGTTCCAAGACTCCCAATGGATGCCTGAAACATAGATAGTACTGAACTGCATGTTTTTTCCTATATTACATACCTATGATAAAGTTAATTTACAAATTAGATGCAGCAAGAGATTAACAATAACTCAATTACAACAATATACTGTAATAAAAGTTATGTGAATGTGATCTCTCAAAAAATCATACTAAGGGTAACTGAGACCACGGAAAGTGAAACCGCAGATAAGGGGGGCACTGTTGTATTCCCTTCTCTTAAAAACATGTGTCCTGTACCCTGGGGTGGTTGATGGTGGAAAATACTAGTTGCCCACAGATTACAGAATGCCCTGTGGTTTGTCTAATATACAACAGGGAGCCTATCTCACTAATGGCCACAGAAAAATCAAACATTTCTTCAAGTGATATGGAGCATATAGGGTACAGGCAAACCAAGGAAGAAAGTTGTTTATAAATGAAAACTATAGTGCAAGTTAAAATTTGCTCCTAGTTTTGCAGGTAAAGAGCCAGACTTTGGGTGTAGAAAAAAAGTTGAAAATACAGAGGCTTTTACACAAGGTGATTTTTTTTTTTTTTTAGAATTTCAACTAATCTCTTTTAACTTTCTTTCTGGTGAAATAACTCCATCCTCCCTTTTAGGCCTCCTGTTTCCTACTTAAAAAGAGGCAGTACTTTGTTAGGGAAGTATTTTTACTTCACTTGGTTACAAACATGTAAGTCTCAGAACAAAAGAGTTTGTGCAGACCATATCAGACACTCAAAAAACTTTCTTCACTCTACCCACTTGAGTAAGAGACAATTTATATTCTGTTCACCTTATGTACCCTCACCAAAAATATTCAATAGGGTAATAATGTGTATATAATGTAAATAAGGCACATGTTTTTCTATTTTTGTTAAAGTTGCATTGTCTTAAAAGTACTGAGTATATACATGGGGTCTTGCTAGAAATAAAAATCTAGGTCATCCAAAACCACTACAATTGTTCACTAGGATTGCAAAGAATCAAGATAAAACTGAAACTCTTTCGATATGGCAAGAAAGGGGGACAGTGTGCATAAAAGCAAGCAAAGGCTCACAAAACATGAGAATATGTCACCAATACCTCCTGATCAGTTTAAAGACCTACTATGTGGCAAGCATGCTAGATGAAGCAATTCAAAGACCACTAAGGCAATACTAAGACTCCAAGGAGAGGTTCCTGCCGTCAAGGAATTAAAGATGAAAGGCAAATGACTAAGCAATTCTACTCCTATGTATCTACTCAGAAGAGACGAAAACATGTGTCTACACAAATGACTTGCATGCAAATGTTCATAGCAGCAGCATTCTTAATAGTCAAAAAGTGGAAACAATTCAAATATCCATCAACCAATGTACAGATAAACAAAATGTGGCATACAAAATGTGGCTGGGCGTGGTGGTTCATATCTGTAATCCCAGCACTTTGGAAGGCCAAGGCAGGTGGATCACTTTAGGTCAGGAGTTCGATACTGGTCTGGCCAACATGGTGAAACCCTGTCTCTACGAAAAATACAAAAAATTGGCCAGGCATGGTGGCTCACGCCTGTAATCCCAGCACTTTGGGAGGACAAGGCGGGTGGATCACCTGAGGTCGGGAGTTTGAGACCAGCCTGAACAACATGGAGAAACCCTGTTTCTACTAAAAATACAAAATTAGCCGGGTGGCGCATGCCTGTAATCCCAGCTACTCGGGAGGCTGAAGCAGGAGAACTGCTTGAACCCGGGAGGCAGAGGTTGTGGTGAGCCAAGATAGCATCATTGCACACCAGCCTGGGCAAAAAGAGCAAAACTTCATCTCAAAAATACATATATATATTAGCTGGGCATGGTAGCGTGCGCCTGTAGTCCCAGCTACTCGGGAGGCTGAGGTGGAAGAATTGCTTGAACCAGGGAGGTGGCAGTTGCAGTGAGCCAAGATCGTGTCATAGCACTTCAGCCTGTGGCAGCAGAGTGAGAGTTCGTCTCAAAAAAAAAAAAAAGTGACATATTGCTGCATGCTATAATATGGACGAACCTCAAAATCATGCTAAGTAAAAGAATCCAGACACAAAGGACCATATATTATTTCATACATGAAATGTCCAGAAAAGGCAAATCTATATAGAGAAAGAAAGCACATCAGTGGTTTCCTATGGCTAGGGATAATATTAGGGTTTAAGTGCAAATGGGGACATGAGGGTACTTTTGGGGGTGATGGAAATGTTCTAAAACTAGACTGTAGTAATGGTTGCACACTTCTGTACATTTAATAAATGCTACACTTAAAATGGGTGGATTTTATATAGTATATAAATTAAATCTCAATAAATACGCATTAAAAATATATAGAGAGAGGCAGCCAAGCAAATGTGTAATTGCCATTCAGTTGTATCAAAAACAGGTACAAATGCACTAAATGCACTTTGAATGCACTAAAACAAGTGCAGCTATTTTTTTTTTTGGAAAGCCTGTCAGAAGATGTCTTCATTGTGCTACATGTTAAAGGATGAGCTGGAGTTCAGCAGCACAAAGCCTTGCTCGTTTAATATTAATGGATGCCCCTGTAATGTTTAATTAGTTATATGTTCTACCCATCCCCAGAGAGGGCAACCATGTACAAAGAGATCACCAACATGACAAGTAAAAAAACTCACAGCATATACATGACTACTCATTTTAAATACAAAAACAATGTCTTGTATGAATGCTAAATGTTAATAACTGTTAAGACCTTAGTGGTCTTACAACTTTGGAATAAACAAATCTGGGTTCAAGCCTTGCTTCTGTTATTTACTAAGTCTGTGATCTTGAGAAAATTCCATAACCACTTTATATCTGTTTCTACATCTGAAAAATATATGTAAGCTGTTTAGCTCAACTCCTACCATATAGCAAGCATTCAATACATGTTAGTTGTTTTTTAAGTCCTCATGAAAATCTAAGAGAAAGGGGGAATTTTTAATGCTGTCCCCAAAAATGGACAGAAGTGAGGCAAATGGTGAAGAGCAGTATGAACACAATAACTGCACACAAACTTCCAACCCTGCATTTCTTAATTAATCAAAGCTATGCATAAGGCTGAGGGAGGCTGTTCTGTTATTTGCCAATTCTACAGAAACTTCCAAAAAAAAACTGAAGAGGGGTGAATACTTCTCAACTAATTCCATGAGGTCTCATTATTCTCATAACAAAATTAGACAAAATATAAGAAAACTACACACTAATATCCCTCATGAACATAAATGTAAAAGTTCTAACCAAAATCTTAGCAAATAGAATATAATAATATATTAAAGGAAGATACATCATGACCAAAGGATTATCCCAGGAATATAGGTTTGACTTAGCATTTACAAATCAACCAGTGCAATTCACAATAGTGGAAAAGAGAAAAATCCATGTGATTAAGATGCCAGACAAACCATTTGACAAAATCTAACATACACTCTCAATTAAAAAAAAAAAAGACCAAACTAGAAACAGAAGGAACCTCCTCAACCTAATAAAGGGATTAACACACACAAAAAAATCTTCCAGCATTATACATACTTCATGGATACTTTCCTCCAAAGAACAGTAACAAAACATGGTCTGCTCTCACCACTTTCATTCACTATTTTACTGGTGGCTCTAGCCAATGCAATCAGGCAAGAAAGAGAGATAAAAGGCATCCAGATCACCAAAGAAGTAAAACTCTTTATTAACAGATGACGTGATCATCTGTTTAGAAATTCTGATGCAATCTTTCAAAATTAAAAAACACTACTAGACTTTAAAAAGGCTGGGCATGGTGGCTCATGCCTGTAATCTCTGCATTTTGGGAAGCAAAGGCAGGAGGATTGCTTGAGGCCAGAAGTTCACAACCAGCCTGGGCAACACAGTGGGACCCCATCTCCACAAAAAAATTTTTTTTTTAATAACTGGGTGTAGTGGTACATGCCTGTGTTTCTAGCTACTTGGGAGGCTGAGGTGGAAGCATCACTTGAGCCTGGGAGGCTGAGGCTGCAGTGAGCCATAGTCACACCATCACACTCCAGCCTGGGTGACAGTGAGACCCTGTCTCGAGAAAGAAAAAAAGAAAGTTAAATGCAGACTTACCATATGATCCCAGAATTCCACCCCTAGGTATATACCCACAAGAATGAAAACAGGTACTCAAGCAAACACATGTACACATGTTCATAGCAGCATTATTCACAACAACCAAAAGGTGAAAACAGTCCAAATGTCTCCATCAAGGAATGACAGATAAACAAATCATAGTATATATAAAAAATGAAATATTCAGCCATAAAAAGGAATGAAGTACTGATTTATGCTACAACACGAGTAAAGCTCCAAAGCATTAAGTGTAGTAAAAGCAGCCAGATGCAAAAAGTCACATACAGTATGATTCCATTTATATGACATATATAGAATATATAAGCCTATAGATACAGAATGTAGATTGCTGGTTGCCAGGGGCTGGGGGAAGAAGGGAATGGAATGGGGGGGAAACTGCTAATGGGTAAGGGGTTTTACTTTGGAGTGATGGAAATGTTTTAGAACCAGACAAGGGTGGTGACTGTACAACACTGTGAATATACTAAATGCCACTAAATTCATCACTTTAAAATGGTTACTTTTATGTTAGGTGA
Source organism: Symphalangus syndactylus (assembly GCF_028878055.3). Lineage (NCBI taxonomy): Eukaryota > Metazoa > Chordata > Mammalia > Primates > Hylobatidae > Symphalangus > Symphalangus syndactylus. The sequence continues at coordinate 43,646,203 of NC_072429.2, forward strand.
GTTTCACTTCAATAAATTATTACTTTTTAAAAAACTACTAGGACTAACAAGTAAGCTTAGCAAGGTTGCAGGATACAACAACAGAGTTTGGCAAACTACGACCTACAGCCAAACCCAACCCACTTTCTGTTTCTGTAAATAAAATGTTTTGAAACATAGATACTCATTCATTAACATATTGTCTATGCTGCTTTCATACTGTAAAAGGAGAGTTAAGTAGTTGCAACAGAGACCATATGGCCTGCAAAGCCTAAAATATTTACTACCTAATCCTTTACAGGAAAAGTTTTCTGATGCCTGAGATACCAAATCAACATAAAAATTAATTTTATTTCTACATACTAGCAATTAACAATCAGAAATTAGTATTTTTAAAAATAGCATTTATAATAGCTTCAAAAATGTGACATATTTAAGAGACAAATCTGACAAAATGCTAAAAACCTCTACTACAAAATATTGCTGAGGAAAGTTCAAGATTTAAATACATGGAGAGACAGATATTGTTCAAAGACTTAATACAGGCTGAGTATTCCTTATCCAAAATGCTTGGGATCAGAAATGTTTTGGATTTCAAATTTTTTAGGATTTTGGAATATTTGCTTTATACTGAGTAGTTGAACATCCCAAATCTGAATATCTGAAATCCAAAATGCTCTAGAAAGAGCACTTCATTTGAGCAACATGTTGGTGCTCAAGAAGTTTTGGATTTTGGAGTATTTAGGATTTCAAGCTTGGGATGCTGAAACTGTATTATTAAGATGTCAACTGTCCTCAAATTAACACATAGATTCAGTGTAATCACAATAAAAATTGCAGCAGGCTTATGTAGAAATATGACATGCATATTCTAAAATTCACATGGAAATGAAAAGGACTTAAGACAACAAAATATATATGAAATAAAAGAACAAAGTTAAAGGACTAACACTATCTGATTCCAAAAATTATTATAGTAATCACAACAGTGTGGTACTGCATAAAGGCACACAAATAGATCAATGGAACAGAATAGAAAGTCCTGATGTAAACCCACATATAAATATACAAAACAAGTGATTTTTTAGAAAAGCACAAAGGCAATTCATTTGTCTTATGCTCAAATGGAACATTCACCAAAGACAGACCACATTCTGAGCCATAAAGCATACCTTAACAAATTTAAGAGAACAGAAATCATACAATGTATGCTCTCAGACTATAGTAGAATTAAATTAGAAATCAGTAACAAAGATAACTGGAAATCTCAAAATACACAGAGATTAAACAACATACTTCTATTAATAAGTAACTCATGGGTCAAAGAAGACATCTCAAAAGAAATCTAAAAATAGTTTGAAGCTGGGTGTGGTGGCTCACACCTGTAATCCTGGAACTTTGGGAGACAGAGGCGGGCTGATGGCTTGACCTCAGGAGTTTAAAACCAGCTGGGCAACGTGGTGAAACACAAGCCTCTACAAAAAAATACAAAAATTAGCTGGGCACAGTGACACATTCCTATAGTCCCAACTACTCGGGAGGCTGAGGTGGGAGGATCACCCAAGCCTGGGAGGTCAAGTCTGCAGTAGGCCGTGATCATGCCACTGCACTCAAGCCTGGGTGACAGAGCGAGGCCATATCTCAAAAAATAAAATAAAAGTAGTTTTGGCTGGATGAAAACGAAAACCCAATTTATTAAAACTTGTGGGATGCAATGAAAGTAGCACTTAGATGGAAATTTAGAGCACTGAATATATATATTAGAAAAGAAAAAAAAAGCCCTAAAATCAATCATCTAAGCTTCCACATTAGGAAATTAGTAAAAGAGCAAATTAAATACAAAGTAAGCAAAAGTAGAGCAATAATAAAAATTAGAGGATAATCAATAAAATCAAAAACAGAAAATAGAAAAAAAAAATCAATGAAACCAAAAGCTGTTTCTTTTAAAAGATCAATAAAATCGATAAGCCTCTAGCCAAGCTAAGGGGGAAAAAAGAGAGAGGGCACAAATTACCAATATCAGAAATGAAAGAGGGGACATCACTACAGATCCCAGAGACACTGAAAGGATTATCAAAAATACTGTGAACAACTCTATGCCCACAAAGTTTATAACCTAGATGAAATGAACAAATTTCTTGAAGGACAAAAATCTGCCAAAATTCACACAAGAAAAAATAGATGAATCAATAATTAATAACCTTCCAATAATTAATAACCTTCCAAAGAAGAGAACACCAAGCCCAGATGGGTTCACTAGTGAATTCTACCAAACACTTGAGGGAGAAATTATACCAAGTCTTTCAATCTCTTTCAGAAGACAGAAGTAGAGGAAATACTTCTTAACTCATTCTATGAGGCCAGCATAACCCCAATACCAAAACCAGACAAAGATAGCACAAGAAAAGAAAACTACAAATATCCCTCATAAACACAGATGCAAAAATCCTCAAAAAATATTAGCAAATCAAATCCAAAAAAGAATTATATACTACAACCAAGTGAGGTTTACCCCAAGCATGCAAGTTGCAACATTCAAAAACCAATTAATGTAATCCATCACATCAACAGGCTAAGGAAGAAAAATTACATGATCCTATCAACAGATGCAGAAAAAGTACTTGAAAAAAAATCCAGCACCCATCTATGATAAACCTCTTAGTAAACTAGGAATAGAGGAGAACTTCCTCTACTTGATAAAAAAAAAAAATACATATGTACCAAAAAACCTATAGCTAGAATTATACTTAATGGTGAGAAACAAGCAGCTTTCCCACTAAGATCAAGAACAAGGCAAGGATGTTGTCTTTCACCACTCCTTTTCAACACTGTGCTTGAATTCCCAGCTAATTTGCAGTAAGATTAAAAAAAAAAAAAAAAAAAAAGAAAGAAAGAAACAAAACATACTGATTAGAAAGGAAGAAATAAAATTGTCTTTGTTCACAGATGGCATGATTGTCTATGTAGAAAATCTGAAAAAACTGACAAAAGAACTCCTGGAACTACAAATCACTTACAATAAGGTTGCAGGATACAAAGTAAATATACGAAAGTTAATCACTTCTCTATACATCAATAATGAACAAGTGGAATTATAAATTAAAAACACAATCCCATTGACATCAGCACCTCCAAAAATAACATACTTAGGTATAAATCTAACAAAAAAGTACAAGTCTATACAATTAAAATTACAAAACTCTGATGAAAGAAATCAAAAAAGAACTAAAATAATGGAAAGATATTCCATGCTCATGGATAGGAAGACTCAGTATTGTCAAGATAGCAGTTCTTCCCAACTTGAACTATGGATTCAATGCAATACCAATCAAAATCCCAGAAATGTCATGTTGTGGATATCAACAAACCATTTCTAAAGTTTATATGGAGAGGGAAAAGACCCAAAAGAGACAACACAATATTGAGGGAGAACAGCAAAGTTGGAAGACTGACACTACCTGAATTCAGGACTTACCATGAGGTTACAGTAATCAAAATAGTGTGGTATTAGCAATAGACAAATTGTCAATGGAACAGAATAGAGAGCCCATAAATAGACCTGTGTAAATACAGTCAACTGGTCTTTGAAAAAGGAACAAAGGCAATTCAATGGAGCAAAGAATTTTTGACTGGCACTGGAACTGGCCGTCATGTGCAAAAAATGAATCTAGACATAGACCCTATGCCCTTCACAAAAATTAATTCAAAATTAATAAACCTACGTGTAAAATGCAAAAGTATAAAACTCCTAGAAGATAATATGGAGAAATTCCAGAAGATACAAATACCAAAGGTACAATCCATGAAAGAAAAAATTGATAAGCTGGACTTCATTAAAATTGAAAACTTCTGCTTTGCAAAAGATGATGTCAAGAGAATGAAAAGACAAGCCAGTGACTGGAAGAAATAGCTGAAAAAGACATACCTGATAAAAGGCTGTTATCCAAAACCCAGAAAGAACTCTTAAAACTCAACAGTAAGAAAACAAACAACCTAACTAAAATATGGGCCAAAGACCTTAAACAGGCATCTCACCAAAGAAGATATATAAATGGCAAATAAGCAAATGAAAAGATGCTCCACATTATATGTCATCAGGGAAGTGAAAATCACAATAATGAGCAAACACTACCCACCCATTAGAATGGCCGAAATCCAGAACACTGACAACACCAAATGCTGACAAGGATGTGGAACAAAACAAACTTTCATTAACTGCTAGAGGGAATGCAAAATGGGACAGCCATCTTGTAAGGCACTTTGGTGGTTTCTTATAAAATTAAACATACTTTTACCATATGGTCTAGCAATTGCATCCCTTGGTATTTACCCTATAGAGTTGAAAACTTATGTCCACACAAAAACATCCATAGGGGTGTTTATGGCAGCATTATTCATAATTGATAAAACTCAGAAGCAACCAAGATGTCACTCAGTAGGTAAACGGATAAACTGTGGTATATCCAGACAATGGAATACTATTCAGCACTAAAAAGAAATGAACTATCAAGCCATGAAAACACACAAAGGAACCTTAAATGTACATTAGTAAGTGAAAGAAGCCAATCTGAAAAGGCTACATCCTTGTATGATTCCAACTATATAACTCCGTAAAAGGCAAAACTATGATGACAGCTAAAAAAAAAAAAAAAAAAAAAAAAAATCAACGGTTGCCAGGGGTTAGATGGGAGGGAGGGATAAATGTATAGGGCACAGACAATTTTTAGGGCAGTGAAAATACTCTATGATACTACAGTGTTGGATACATGCCATCATACATTTGTCTAAACATAAAGAATGTCCAATATCGAGAATAAACCCTAACGTAAATTATGGACTTCGGGTGATAATGATGTATCAATATACGTTCATGAGTTGTAATAAATCTATCTATCTCATGGCAAGATGATAATGGAGAGGCTACAGACTTGGGGGGCAGGGAGTATACGGGAAATCTCTGTACCTTCTTGTTAATTTTGCTGTGAACCTAAAACCTTTCTTTAAAAAATAGCCTTTAAAAAGGCAATGCAATAAAGAATAACCTGTTTTTAACCAGATGTGCTGTGAGAATTAGCTAAGTATGTTTTTAAAAATGAACTGGGATCCATAGATCACACCATATACACAAATTAACTCAAAATGGAAAAAAGACGTGAATGTAAAATCTTCAACTATAAAACTGGTGAATAAACCAATGGAGAAAATCTTTGTGACCTTGGGTTAGGCAAAAATTGCTTAGACATGACACTAAAAACATAATTCATTTAAAAAATTGATAAACTGGACTTCATCAAAATTTAAAATATCTACTCTTCAAAAGACAATGTTATGGGAATGAAAAGACAAGCCAAAAATTGTGAGAAAAATCTTTGCAAAGCGTTAAATCTGATTTAAAAAAAAAAAAACAAAAAACCTTGTGTCTGGAATACGTAAAGAACTCTCAAAGCTCAAAAATAAGAAAAAAAAATCCTCACCCCACAAAAATGGGCAAAATATTTGAATAGATTCTTCGCCAAGAAGAAATGCAGATAGAGAATAGACACATAAAAAGATGATCTTTATTAGTCATTAGAGAAATGCAGACTAAACCCAATGAGATATCACTATGTACCTATTACAATGCTAAATTTAAAAGACCGACCATACCAAGTGTTGGTGAAGATGTGGAGGAAGGGGAACTCTGATACACTACTGATGAGAATGTACAATGGTACAACTGCTATGACAAACAATATAGTGGTTTCATAAAAAGTTAAATATACATCTCCCACATAATCTAGACTTTCAACCTCTAGGCACTAACCCAAAAGTATTATATGTCCATGTAAAGATGTGTTCATTTGTACATGAATGTTCACAGCAGCTTTACTTACAACAGTTAAAAGGTGGACACAATAAAAACGTCCATCAACAAATGAAAAGATAAATAATTTGTGGTATATTCCTGCAAGGAAATACTACTCAGCAGTCAGCGTGAATAATTGGTACATGCATTAACATGAATGAATCTCAAAAGTACTATGCTAAGTGAAAGAAGTCAGACACAAAAGGTTTCATACTGTATGATTCCATCTATGTGACATTATGTAAATAAGGGCAAATCCATAGGAACAGAAATCACATCAGTGGTTGCCAGGGGCTGGGGGTTAGAGGAGGCAGCTGACTACAAAGGCACAGGAAAGAACTTTATAGGTTGATACCTTGATTGTGTTGGTAGTTACGTACTTGACGATACATGTTTGTCAAAACTCTGAACTCTACACTAAATAGGGTGAATTTTACTGTATGTAAATTAGGTCTCAATAAATTTGAAGTTTAAAAACAAATGCAAAAAACCCTTAAACTTGCAGAATCAGAGTTCTCTGTAAGGCAATCTGCAACTTCTGTAAGCCAAAAATACTGCCTTTAGAAAAAAATCAGTAAGTCACATACTTCAATGTCCTTATTTAGTGAAGAACATTAGGAAATAGAAAAGAGTTCAAATAAACATTTTCAGGTTACAAACTGTGACCATCACTAACATATGAAAACTCTACTTTCCAACTAAAAAAACCTGGAATACCTGTCTTTTTTTAAAGTACCACTAGCTCTGCCATACAGGTCCTTATTATTCCTCACCTGAGTTACAGGAAAAACCTTCAACCGATCATCCTGATTGTTTTCTCACTGCACCACAAACCATCCTCACCACTGCTTTCCATTTTCTTTCTAAATCAAATCTGATCATGCAGGTCTCCTATTCAAAAGCCTCTGATGCTTTTCCATAGATTGAATAAAAAACCAAAGACATTTGGCAAGGCCCTTCTCAAATTAGTCTTAACTTACCTCTTCAGGCCTATTTTCTGTTCCATCTTCCCCAACACAAACTTTTAACTCAATATATGCAAATACACCCCAAGTTTGCATCATTCAGACCACTTGAAATTTCCACTCGACGTCTCCTCTGGTCCTCCATACCATTCAGCTCATAGAGCTACCTCTACCTGAACTGCCGTTCTCTGATCCGGTTCTTTCATACACATCATGTTAGGGAAGGCTTTTCCAGGGCCCATCCCCTCCCCTGTATACCACAAGACACACCTCCTTTACAGCACCCAGCACACACATTACAGTCATTACAGTCAATTGACTTGTCTACACTCCCTAAATTGAGATCTTCTCACAAACAGGGCCATATCTTTTTTTTTTTCTTTTTTCTTTTTGAGACACGGTCTCACTCTGTCACCCAGGCTGAAGTGCCATAGCACAATCTCAGCTCACTGCAACCTCCACCTCCTGGGCTCAAATAATCCTTCTGCCTCTGCCTCCCAAGTAGCTGGGACTACAGGTGCATGCCACTACTCACAGCTAATTTTTGTATTTTTGTAGAGACAAGGTTTAATTGCCCAGGCTGGTCTTGAACTCCTGGGCTCAAGCAATCCGCCCACCTCAGCCTCCGAAAGTGCTAGGTGTGAGCCACAACACCCAGCCAGGGCCATGTCTTGACCCAGCTGTTTCTCCAGGGTCTAGCACTATTCTAAGTGAATGGGTGTTTTGGTAGACCAGAGACTTGTAAATGCAGATGTTACTGAGACTTTATTATTAAGTTAAATTTTTGTTTCTTCATATCACTAAAGCAGTAAGAGCAACTATTGAGAACTGTATTAATATCATCATTTTTATATTTGTTAAGAGAGCATTCTACATTTAGAAGAGAGTTCTGTGTGAAAGGAAAATAAATATTGGATCCCCAAAATCACTAAGCTAAAGGGAAAAGTCAAGCTGGGAACTGCTTAGGGCAAACCTGCCTCTCATTCTAATCAAAGTCATCTCTCTGCTCACAGAGATAAATGCATGTTTGATTGCCTCCTTTGGAGAGGCTAATCAGAAACTCAAAAGAATGCAACCATTTGTCTCTTATCTACCTATGACCTGGAAGCCCCCTCCCCCACTTGGAGTTGTCCCACCTTTTCCAGACTGAACCAATGTTCATCTTACATGTGTTTATCGATGTCTCATGTCTCCCTAAAATGTATAAAACCAAACTGTACTCTGACCACCTTGGGCATACGTGGTCAGGACCTGCTGAGGCTGTGTCACGACGGGCCTTGGCAAAAAAAACTTTCTAAATTAACTGAGACCTGTCTCAGATATCCAGGGTTCATAGCTGTGAGGGAAAAAAATCAAGAGAAATGAAATAGAAAGCCTACATGAGCAACTTATTAGTTGTGAATCCTTAGGCAATTGTTAATCTTTCTGAGTATATTTTTCATATATATAAGAAGAATATTAATATCTGTCTTCAAAGGGATAATGTAACCACCACAAGGAGATAACATAATGTCAAAAGTTTGTGAATCATATGGTCAACATAAATTTTAGTATTAACAAAGAAAAAGGTTACTATTTTTCTGGCTCACAGAGCCTACTCTGAAGAAAGAGTTTAATGCACAATGCCAGTAAACAATTTGAAAATATCTTCAAAGGCACTGGCCAGGGTGACTTATAAAGCAAGGAAGCAAATATTTCTTCTGCAATGTTTACTAATGACTTTGAAAATCTTGTGTTTGTAGTTGTTTCAATAACATTATTTAACTGTCTGAGGCACTGGAAATAGTCTGGGGCAAGGGAACATAGCCAAGTGATTTAAAGTAATTTTTAAATTTCATCTAAATAATGAGTTTTTTAGATATGGTTGAAATTTTTAATAAAATCCACCTCAGAGCTGGTAAAAGTTCAAGTCATAATTAAGAATTTTCAATGATTAGCCTATAAGTTCAAGTAAATAACATAATTGAATTATTCCAATGATAGCCTTCAATAGGTAAAAGATAAAGATTTAGAGAAAATGATTATTTTTGTATTGAATGGGCCTTTAAGGCTGAAAACGTGAAAATATGATGATTATACATTTCTTCCAGCAAAATATAGTGTGTCACCATCCACTAGGAAATTTATAAGTAAAAAGACGAACAATAACAAGTATTGGCAAGAATACTAAGAAACTGGAACCCCTATACATTACTAGGAATATAAATGGTACGTCCACCATGGAAAACATTTCCTCAAAAAGTTAAACACAGAGTTACCATACAATCCAGCAATCCACTCCTAGATATATACCCAAGAGAACTGAAAACATAATCACACAAAAACTTGTGCATGAATGTTCATAACAGCACTGCAGTAGTCCCCCTCATCTGTGGTTTCACTTTTCAGTTTCAGTTACCCACAATCAGAGTCTGAAAATATTAAAATTCCAGAAATAAACAATTTGAAAGTTTTACATCGTGCACCATTCTGAGTATCATGATGAAATCCCACTGTCCTGTCCAGGACATGAGTCATCCCTTTGTCCAGTGTATCCATGCTATATATACACTACTTACCCATTAGTCAGTTAATAGCCATCTTGGTTACCAGATGGACTATCACAATAGGGTTTGGTACTATCTGCAGTTTCAGGAATCCACTGGGGATCTTCGGATATATCCCCCATAAATAGAGGGGGAATTACTGTAGTCACAATAGTCAAAGGTGAAAACAACCCAAATGTTCATCAATTGATGAATGGATAAATAAAATGTGGCCTATGCATACAATGGAATATTATTTAGCCATGAATGAGGTACTATTAAATGCAACGACACAGATGATCCTTGAAAACATTGCTAAATAGAAAAAATCAGTCACAAAAGACCACATAATGTGTGATTCCATTTATATGAAGTGTTCAAAATAGGCAAATCCATAGGAGAGAAAGTAGATTAGTGGCTACCAAAAGCAAAGGGAAGTGGGGAAATGGGGAGTGACTGGCAATGGTTACAAGGTTTCTTTTTCAAGTGACGAAAATGTTCCGGAATTAGATGATGGTGATGGTTGCACGACTTTGTGAATATACTAAAAACCACTGAATTACACTTTGAAAGGGTGAATCGTATCTCAATTTTTAAAAATACAGTGTGTCAGAGCAGGGTGATGGAACGGATCAAACACGGCATCATCTTTGTGACCGGCGGCCATGAACAGTTTAGCTGCTTCCTACTTAAATATGGTAGGTCACAGATTACATACCTCTTTGTGGCAAAGAGTCCAAAAAACGCACTATCAAATTGCAAACAGGAACCAGAAAGCTAATATACCACCTCTCATATACAAAACCGCCAGGGACTCACGTGAAAGGCTGGATGTGCTGCAACTTCTTTCATAGTTGATGTGTCCCAAGAATTCATTTAAAAAAACCAGTTTATCAAAAAATATACATTACAGAGCTGAGAAAACATTTTTCACAAGCACTCCTTGCTCTAGCCAGATCCATCTTTTGGCCTTTAGGAGCACAGGGAAAACGTCTCAGCATTACTTTGTACCCTGAGTACAAATTTATCTAAAACATACTGAAGTTTCTGGAGAGTGAGGTGTTTTATAAGAGATTCTGCTCTGTATCTATAACATGGGAATAAGGCACTGCATTAAATATAATCCTAAAAGGATTCTTTGTTTGCCCTGCCAATTATGGGTATGTGGGCAGAAATCTGCCTCAAAGACAGTAATTAACATCATCGATGATGTTCAATTGTCTGGAAAAAAAGCTGAAAAATCTCAATTATAATGAAGATCAACAAAGGGCCAACTAACCAGAACACTAAAATCCACCAATAATAGTTTTTAGCATTCTATCTTTAAAGAAAATGAGTGCAACTTTACTGTTTACACTCCAAATCCAAAATTCTAGGATGTTAGCAGGGGCTGTAAGGGTCAACGCACACTCAAGCCAAGTTCGTGACATCATAGATGTGTGTGCTTGAAAGCCAAGGCCTACTTTTGTGTTGCTCATGTACACTCAGAACTTAGCACAGTGATTAGCATCTAATTACAAGATATCTATAATCTCTCTTAATGTTTTATGAGTACAGCCGTTATAGGAAATGCTATGGGAGATTCCTCAAAAAATTGAAAATAGAACTACCATATGATCCAGCAACCCCACTTCTGGATATACACTTCAAGGAAACAAAATTAGTATCTCAAAGAGACATCTGCACTCCCATGTTCCCTGCAGCATTACTCACAATTGCCAAGACAGGGAAACAATCTAAGTGTCTTTGGACAGATAAATGGACAAAGAAATGTAGTGTGTGTGTGTGTGTGTGTGTGTATTTCTTTCTTTTTTATGACTGAATAGTATCCCGTTGTGTGGGATACACTCTATATTTCTTTGTCCATTTGTGTGTGTGTGTGTGTGTGTGTACATATATATATATATATATACACACATATGTATACACACACACACACACACACAATGGGATACTATTCAGTCATAAAAAAGAAAGAAATCCTGTCATTTGCAACAACATGGATGAACTTGGAGGACATTATGCTAAATAAGCCAGGCACAGAAAGACAAATACCACAGTCACACTTATCTATGAGATCTAAAAAAAGTCAGACTCATAGAAACAGAGAGTAGAATGCTGTTTCCTGGGGCTGGGAGGTAGGGGAAACAGGAGGTGCTGGTGAAGGGATACACACCTTCAGCTATAAGATGGATACATTCTGGCAATCCAATGTACAACATGGTGACTACAACTAATTATGCTGTGTTGTATACTTGAAATCTGCCGAGAAAGATCAGAAAGTTGCCTTTTTTATTTACCACACAAAAAAGGTAACTTTATGAAGTGATGGAGGTATTCACTAACTTGATTGTGGTAATCATTTCACAATATATATATATATCAAAGCATCATGTTGCACAACTTACATATATACAATTTTGTCAATTACACCTCAGTAAAGTTAGGGGGAAATTTTGTGTTAATCCAAAAATTTAATTAATTATCTGAAATAATGACCCTAAGCCACTATAAACCAGAATTAAAGAAAATGTTACCCATCTATCTTATATAGATATACTTACAAAAATGGTAGAGGGAGAGAATCATTAAAGGGATTTTTCAAGCTCTATTCTTAAGCATTTCCTAGCACATTTACTGTTGTGGGACCTTAAATAAGCGTTATTTCATCTCTAGATGAAAGCTTCAGGCTCTTTATCTATAAAACATGGAATTGCTGCTATGGCTGGCTCTTGGGATTGCTACAAGGAAGAAATGAATTTACGTAAGTATAAAACACCTGGCACAGAGAGTAGATACGCAAACATGTAAATCCCCTCCCTGAACCTTCAGTTCTTTCAAAAGAAACGCACACACAACCCCCCATAACGGTTCCCTTCATCTACAGCAGTTGTCCACCACATGCATCCTGCGAGGTTGGCCCTGGGGATCCCAAAATGAATTGGGAGGTGTCCTTGTCCACAGGGAGCCTATATTCAAGGACGGGAGATGGGTAATATGAGTGCCTGTCAAGAGCCGTAACCGAGCAGGCCCAGGTGCTGCCGAGCACCTGCCTCTCCAGGGTGAGAGAGACGCCCTGAGGCACCTGGGCAGGTACTTACCATGGAGGAATCTCAGAAACTGGGCTGCAAGTGCTAGAAACTCCACTCAAATCAGCCTAAGCAATGAAAAAAAGGAAAGCTGTACCTCGTATTAACTGGACACACAGAAGGTGAGACTCCAAACCAGGTTCTTGCAGCCTTCCACTCTGCAGACCGCAGCCTCACACCAAATCAGGCCTCCCTCGGGCTGCAAGATAGAGAGACCAGCGGGACGGCGGTGGAGGTAGGGCTTCTTCCCGGAAGATCCTGACAGCCCTGTACTCACCTCTCATTGGCCCAAACAGGCTAGGGTCGGCCCACCCCTCAACCAATCAGTGACAAGGGAGAGCAGATTTATCATCATTGGCTAAAAATCCTAATTCTCTAGAGGTAGAAAGGATATTTTAGATTCAATCACAGTGTCTACTACAAAGCATTCAGTAAATATCTGATGACGACATGGATGAAATGATGAATGGCTGGATCTACAATATAATCTGTGCTCTTTTAGAAGGATTTGCCTGGGGGGAGAGGGCAGCGGGGAAAAGACCTGCTTTTGATATTAGTTCAACACAATTAAAGATAGAGCAGGTTGAGTCTACCCAAAATGACTTTATCAGAAAGCTATCAGCAATTAAGCATAGATCGCCATTAATATTATTTAGCAAGTAGTATGAGTCAGGAACTACGTGGAGTGTAATTTGTGGTTAAGCGCATAGGATAAGGGCTGAGGGCGGTAGCTCACGCCTGTAAACCCAGCACTTTGGAAGGCCGAGGGGGGCAGATCACTTGAGCTCAGGAGTTCGAGACCAGCCTGGGCAACACGGCGAAACTCTGTCTCTATAAAAAATACAAAAAAATTAGCCAGGCATAGTGGTGCACGCCTGTGGTCCAAGCTACTCCGGAAGCAGAGGTGAGAGGATTGCTTTAGTACCGGGAGGCAGAGGTTACAGTGAGCTGAGATAGCACCACTGCACTCCAGCCTGGGTGACAGAGTGAGACATCTTAAAAACAAGAAAGACAGAGAAAGAGAGAGAAGAAAGAAAGAAAGAAAGGAAGAGAGAGAGAGAGAGAGAAAAGAAAGAAAAGAAAAAAGAAAAGAAAGGAAAAGAAAAGAAAAGAAAAAAAAGAAAAGAAAAGAAAAAAGAAAAGAAAAGAAAAGGGATGGAGGGGGAGGGGGAGGGGAGGGGAGGGGAGGGGAGGGGAGGAAAGACCTTGGTTTAAATGTGTTCCAATGCTGACTCTACCATTTACTAGGTATATAATCTTGGGTAAGTTGCCTAACTTCTCCAGGCCTCGGGTTTTCTAATTGGGGAAACAACAGTTCCTATTTCACAATGTTGTTATGAGAATTCAATAATAAAACATGGGAAATGGTCAGCATCCTGAATGTTTAAAAATGTTAGCCATTGCTATCATCCATAAAAATCCATCCTGAATCAGGTTTAGTTTCATGTAAACTGCATGTGAAATTAGAAAAGGCACCTTTTCTCTGACTCAAAATGTACAGTACAATAAATGGAATGACAACCATTAAAACAATCTTCTTTGCTGATGGGGCTACAGTAGGCGAGCCATTCTCATCAAAGATAGATGTCGCACTTTGGGACTTGTTCCTGTTCTGTGACAATGCCACTCTGGACTCCTGAATTTGGCTCACCCCACTCTCCAACAAAGCAAGTTATTACTAGGTTTCTCTGTTTAAAATACCTATATTTAAGAAAACTGAAGCATATGTCCCCACAAAGTCTTATACATAAAATGTTCATAGCAGCTTTTTTCATAGTAGTCAAAAATTGAGAACAACTAAATGTTCACTAACAGTGTATAGATAAGGAAATTATAGTGTATTCATAAAATGAAATACTACTGTGATAAAAAAAGAGTGGTACATGCAACAACATGGAAGAATCTCAAAAACTGTTTAAAGAAAACAGACACAAAAGAGCACACTTTGTATGATTCTATTTATTTGGAATCCTAAAAAAGGCAAACTAATCTACAGTCACAGAAAGGAGATCAGTGGTTGCCTAGGGCCAGGGGTTAAGGGTAGATAGATGTTGATTGGGACACTATGTAGGAGGGAATTTGGGAGGATGATAGAAATGCCTTATATCCTGATTGTGACTGCGGTAGTTACAGGAGTGTATATATTTTTCAAACTCATTAAACTGTTTGCTTAAAATGGGTACATCTTATCACATGTCAATTATAACTTCAATAAAACAGATTTTTATGAAAGCAATGAAAAAATCTAGCCTACGTATGACCACACTCTGTGTGTGTATATATATGTATGTATGTGTATATATATGAACAATTTTTTTCAATGTAGGTCTATACATACATTATATAATATATAATCACTAATTTTATAGAACATTTATTATGTTTCAGGGACTATTCAGAATAGTGCTTTACATTTAATGCTCACAACACACCTTGAAATAGGTACTTTTATAATCCCCATTTTATGGGTGAAGAAAACAAGACATTGAAAAGTGAACTTTCCCAAGATCACAAAACTGTTAAGTGGCAAAATTGTGATTCAAACCCAAAAAGACTGCATCCAGAGCCCATGATTTTAACCACCATGTTATAATGTCTTCACACACACACACACACACACACACACACACATACACATGCACAAAGTATCTGGAAGGAGATACATGACAATGTTAATAGTGTTTATTTCTGAATGGTAGAATCTCTCTAGAGGTTTTAATCCTTTACAATTTCCTAACTTTTACACAATGATTGGGTATTTCTTAGGTTATTTTAAAACAATAATAAACTAGTGTATATGGATCTTATCCACTTCAGTAATACTAGTTTTACTAATACAGTAGCTGTATAATGATTTTAGCAGATCTTTTTTCAAAGTCTTATATGATACATATATAATACAAAATAAAGACTATTTGATTAGCATTTTATTAGTATACATTGTGTTCAAATTTATATTTATGTTTTAGTGAGCTCAAAAAATTCTAAATTATAAGTTAGGTCTGATAGTTTATATTCCATATAAACTTCAAGATCCAATTTATCAAAAATAATCCTGATGTACACAGGTAAGTGTCTGCAAGTGGTAATAGTTTTTCTTCACCAGTTTGCTTCACAATCTTAAACTACTCTTCTATTAAAATGGCTTAGAAACGTAAAAGATGGATAATAGAAAAAGATTTAAAGGTTGACTTTAAAGAAATGAAAATTTGATTTAAATATTGAGTCATAAAAGCACCAAGAATTTAGCAAATTTGTATGAATGAATGAATATCTTACTGTTTACATTCCTTATCACAAATATAAAAAACAGAAACAAAGCATCTCAATTATAAACTGAAATTACAATAATAATATTACTGCCACTGCTAAATATTAGTTTTAATAACTTTACTGAATCTCATGCTTTTTTTTTCTGAGACAGCATCTCACTCTGTCACGCAGGCTGGAGTACAGTGGTGTGATCTCAACTCACTGCAACCTCTATCTCCCGAGTTCAAGCAATTCTCATGCCTCAGCCTCTAAGTAGCTGGGACTACAGGTGCACACCACTACGCCTGGCTAATTTTTGTATTTCTAGTAGAGACAGGGTTTTGCCATGTTGGCCAGGCCGGTCTCAAACTCCTGGCGTCAAGTGACCCGCCCACCTCGGCCTCCCAAAGTACTGAGATTACGGGCGTGAGCCACTGCACCCAGCTACCAAATATCATTCTAAGATAAACTGTCAAGAGAACATACACTGAGCAGCGGGATTTAATCTTGCCTAGAATTTATTATTTAATTAAGTGAGGTACATATGTGCCATAGTAGTATACATGCTTGTACAATTTTACATATGCAAATATATATGCCCAGATCTCAATTTTTTCAAAGACTAAGAAAAAATTTCTAATATATGCGTAATAACAATAATAGAAGTTTAAATCCAAGGATCACATAAAAATGAGTCAGCCTGATAGCCGTGTTAAAATGGGAATGTCCTCTCGTGTCAAAATCAGTATATAATACATGAGAATATGCATATTATTTTTCAAAATAGCTTATACTGTATATTTGAAAAATTAAGATTGCATGGAAGGACTCTCCCACATGTTTAGACTTACTATAAAAGACAAAATGATTGATAAAGTCTGGTATTGGGAGAGGATAATTGAACGGGCCAGTGGAGATCCTAGAAACAGATATTCAGACTAAGATAACGTACATGGTCAATGTTGAAGGCAGCAACCGCAGAGCAATGGAGGAAAGAGTGGCTCTTTTAATAAACCAAACGTTATTGGAATAATTGTGATGGTCAGTTTCGTGTGTCAATTTGGCTAGGCTACAGTCTCCGGTTATTCAATCATACACTCTTCTGGGTGTGGCTGTGAAGGCATTTTGCAGATGTCATTAACATCTATTAACATAATCAGTTGGCTTTACGTAAAGGAAATTATCCTAGATAATTCTTGATGGGCCTGATTCAATAATTTGAAAGGCCTGACAAGTAGAACAGAAGTTTTTTTGAAGAAATTCCACCTGTGGACTGCAGCTTTATCTCATGTCTGAGAGTGGGCGTGGTGGCACGCACCTGTAGTCCCAGCTACTGGAGAGGCTGAGGCAGGACAATCACTTGAACCTGAGAGGCGGAGATTGCAGTGAGCAGAGATCGTGCCACTGACTCCAGCCTGGCGACTGTAGTAAAAAAAAAAAAAAGAAAGAAAGAAAAGAAAGAAAACAGGATATTTCCGCTTGGGGACCCCTCTCTCTCTTATAGAGAGAGCTGTTTCTCATTTCTCTTTCTCTTCACTTCTGCCTGTTAAACCGCTGCTCCTAAACTCCTCATGTGTGTCTGTGTCCTAAATTTTCCTGGTGTGAGACAATGAACCCCAGAGTATATACCCCAAGACAAAGTAGCCCCTTCATATTGGGGACCTCATCTGGGATACCAAGATAGAACATTCATCAAAATGGTGAGTAGAAGAGGAGACTCCAGCTCTGTCTTTTCTTTTTCTTTCTTTTTTTTTTTTTTTTTTTGTTATTGTGTTATTTTTTGAGATGGAGTTTCGCTCTTGTCGCCCAGGCTGGCGTGCAGTGGCGCAATCTCGACTCACTGCAACCTCTGCCTCCTAGAGTCAAGCAATTCTTCCACCTCAGCCTCCCGAGTAGCTGGGACTACAGGCATGCACCACCACGCCTAACTAATTTTTGTATTTTTAGTAGAGAGGGGGTTTCACCATGTTGGCCAGGCTGGTCTCGATCTCTTCACCTCATGAGCCACCCACCATGGCCACCCAAAGTGCTGGGATTACAGGTGTGAGCCACTGCGCCCAGCGCCAACTCTGTCCTTTCATTTCAAGGCTCTCGGTCCCGATTTTAGAACCAAATCAAGCCAAATACTGGGCCCCCTTCAGCCATTTAAAAACACTTAGCATGGCTGCCAGCCTTACAAGACTCGGGGGACAGGCTTTCTGGGGAGAACATGGAGAATCCCCCAGCACCCATGAGTTGCTGGGCATGTTGGCCATGTTTGAAACAGCTTCCTTTCACGGAGGATTTAGCCATCACTTGGGGTTGGAAGAAGTCCTG
This sequence comes from Symphalangus syndactylus, assembly GCF_028878055.3. Taxonomy (NCBI): domain Eukaryota; kingdom Metazoa; phylum Chordata; class Mammalia; order Primates; family Hylobatidae; genus Symphalangus; species Symphalangus syndactylus. The sequence goes on from NC_072429.2 coordinate 43,664,174, forward strand.
GGGCAACTGAGGATTTCTGGCTGGGGTTACCCCCAGGTTTATCCAAAGGCTTCTGGACTGACCAAGCTTCCGACCGCCCAATGGGATGACGGCAACAGAATCTCCAAATTTCCTATGGTAATTTCCTCCTTTCCTGTCCATGACTGCCATATCTCTTATCCTCTCTGTGTATGCAATGTGTGGGAAATTTTACCCTATGTAAATAAGATGCCACCTCCTCAAACCTGACTATAAAATCCGGCACATCTGCTGACAGCTGGTCTTTTCCACTGGGAGACCCCTTGCTCTCTATAGAGAGAGCTGTTTCTCGTTTCTGTTTCTCTTCTCTTCTGCCTATTAAACCTCTGCTCCTAAACAATAAATAAATAAATAAAATTGAAAAGATTCACACCATCATGTTAAATAAAACTAGCAGGCGGGGCACGGTGGCTCACGCCTATAATCCCAGCACTTTGGGAGGTCAAGGCAGATGGATCACTTGAGGCCAGGAGACCAGCCTGGCCAACATGTCCAAACCCTATCTCTATTAAAAATACAAAAACTTGCCAGGTGTGGTGACACATGCCTGTAATCCCAGCTACTGGGGTGGCTGAGGAGGGAGAATTGTTTGAACCAGGGAGGCGGAGGTTGCAGTGACCCAAGATTGTGCCACTGCACTCCAGCCTGGGCAACTAAGTGAGACTCTGTCTCAAAAAAACAAAACAAAACAAAACAAAACAACAACAAAAAAACCCAGTGAACAATGATCTCAACTATGTTTTTTCCATATATGATTATTATAAAGTTCAAAAGCAGGCAGAACTAATCTATGGCGTTAGAAATTAGGATGTTGGTTACCCTACAGGAGGGTTATTGATTGGAAGGAGCAGGAAGGAGGGGCTTGTGGAATGCTGGTACTGTTATGTTTCTTAATTCTAGGTGCTGGTGATATGGATGTGTTCAGTTTGCAAAAATTCATTGAGTTGATTTGTGTATATACATATATGTATATATATATATGTTATATAAAGAGCCTATGTTATACTTTTAAAAATAGAAAAAAATTATGCATAGAAGAAACCTAGTGGTTTTAATTTCTTCTTTCTAGTTTCCATATAATGGAGGGGCCACAGATGATATTTTTGTTTCTTCTTTTTACTTCTCTATTTTTCCCTAAAATAGACATGTATTAACTTCATAATGGACAACAAACTAGCAGTTGATCTTATTAATAATTAACTATCAGAATGACAGGTATGCATGACAATTCTTTGGAGTTGAAAGGAAAAAGAACTGAAGATAAGCTGCAGGAATCTGGAAGCCTTCATGGGAGTAGGAGGTGGGATCTTCAGCACTGGAAGGAAGAAACGGGAAAATGTGGATGGAGGATTCCAAGCCAGAGAGATCATTTGAGCTCATCTTTGAGGCAGGAATATGATAGACAGTATTGCTTTGGTGATTGAGCATCCATCCTCCCTTCTTCTGGCAATACCACCTGGATATGCCTTTGGAGAAATGACCCCCCTCCCAACCATTCTCAGTATATATGTGATGACCTGCTCTATGAGGAGGCAGATTAGTCAGCATATTCCATCTCATTAAATCAAGGACAGTCATGAAACTCGAGCTGGTCCAGGGGAAAGCCCAAAACTTTTGCTGAAAGTTTTGGGTCAGTGAGACTCACTGAGGTAGCTTAGCTGATAGGGTGTGGGCCTGGAGCTGCTGGGAGCGATGCTAGTACAGTCAGGGGAAAGGCTGAGGCTAAGAGATGAAGAGAGGGAGATCCCTGAGGATATCATGAAGAACCTGCAAACAGCCCTGTCTGAGCACATTTATGTCTGGTCTTTTCACTTATGTGGACCAATAAAATCCTTTTCGTTGAAGCCATTCTGAGTTGTGTTTCTTTCACTGGCAACCAAAAGAGTCTCAGTAAGTGGCATACCAAGAGCAAGGTGGTATGCTCATCATCATACCCTGCATCATCAGTCCACCCTGCAGGGAGGAGTGTTTTATCATAACCTTGTTTAGAATCACCAGCTCATAATAAGAAGGACACCAGCCTTTAGTTGATTTTATCTGTTTAAATTCTGTATAGACAACACACCTCCTTACTGCCAGCCCAGGGCACACTGCTCCCACTCTCTCCTCCCGCCCCATCCCTACCATTCCCCAACTCTGCCTTGGTCTGACAAATGCAGTAGAAGGAAGAGGAACTTTAGATTTTGAATCCATATGATCTCAGACAGACTAATTCAATCACTTCATTTTATCAATGAGAAACTGAAACTTGAAGGAGGGAATACATTTGACCAAGGTCTACCTTGCACTTGTCCACAATGCAGTAAGAATGAGAAGCATAGTGCCTGGGAACCCGTGAAACAGATGACCAAGACTCAACAGAAACCCTTTGCGGGCCTGGCGCATTTCTGCTCCTAGAGCTTTTGCTATCCACTGGATGCAGGTATGGGTAGGGAACTTTTTCATCTACTGCTTTCATGCTCAAAAATTTGGCAACTGCCATCAGTTTCAAAGGACTGGCCTATTTTTATGCAAAGATACTGGCACTTGCCTGGGTCCTTGTTTTAAACACAACTGAGTAGTGGGGTTGGAGAAGTAGAAACCTCACCAAATGCCAGGTGGCACCTCACACTGGCACACACCATCTTATGATCAGGCCTCCCAGAGGGGCTTTTGTGATGGAAAATCTACAGGGACTGCTCCTGAGACAGTTGAGAGAGGGGCCCACCGGCAGTTACAGGTTCACATGTGTTGATGAGGGATAAGATTCTAAATCTGCCCCTCCTCTGTCAAAAAGTCAGATGACTGTTTGGGAAACAATCAAATCCCCACTGTATTTCCCATCCCCCCAAAACATCTGTCCCCAGAGTCGCCCTTCCCCTTGGTTAGTTGTAAAGCAAACAGAAAGGCCAGCCTCCCCATTTCTGCCCATATTCATTATTTTTGTCTTGCTAGGTAATGAACTGCTGAAGTAAGTTACCTGGGACAAGAAGGAAAGGGTGGAGAGGGAAGAAAGTCCTGTACTGTGTTATAAGGTCTATTTTCTGTTGACCACCTGGCCTTAGATGACTGTTTATAAGCAAGGTCCAGTATCTGAAAGATACAGGTTCAAATCTGAGCTCTATCAGTTACAGGCTTTGTGACTCTGGGCAAAAACTCCATGCCTCTGTTTTCTCATCTGTAAAATGGAGATCATTATATCAACCTCACATGGTGCTAGAGTGAAATGAAGACAGTGGTTCTCTCTTCAGTGTTCATGAACCACAGATAAGTTCCTTTCCCACATTTTCACATTCATAGGATCCAGTAAGGAAGGCCCGAGTGATGCTTGCTGGGTCACTGAGCTGGTGATGCCTGGGCTCAGCTCCAGACATGCTGGGTCCCAGGCCTGTGCTTGTGTCTTCAAACTAGGAATACATCAATTACTTAATTATTGCTGGTACAAAACAGGGTCTAAGGAAGGCCAGGCTCAAGAGCACAGTTAAAAAAGAAATCCCCTCTACAGCTGCCCTTGTCCTGGTTGGAGTGGAGGCCAGCAGGCCCCTCATTGCCAGGTAGGAAGCATTAGATACACCTGATGAGCTAGAAGCTTTCTTTTTTAACAATGAAGTAGAGCCAAGGTGTTCTAACTCCCCGTCAAGAGAAGAGGCAGGAAAGCTAGAACTTGCAGTGAATAGTCCTTTAGTCATTTATAAAGAATCTTCCAAACTATTCCTGGGTCAGGAAAGCCCCTCTATTAGGCTTCTTCAGCAGGACATGGCCAGCTACCTGTCTTGACAGGGAATTTTCTCATTCACCGTTCAAGTCTGGAGTGGTCAGTGAGAGGAATGGTTTTTTGTCCTACTTTTCTGGTCCAAGGGAAGAGGGCACCTCAGCAGCAAGCCTCTTCATGGATGGAGACATCTTTAGGTCACAGCTGAAATGCAGCTCCCCTTTGGAGCAGTCTCTGACCCACCCCCCACACTCTCATGGCACCATGAATATCTCCTTCGCAGCTCTCACATCTTTCATTTTTGTTAATTTCTTTATTTGTGTACATTTTACAAATGCAAATTATTCCTTTTATGACTATCTTCTCTACAGGACCATGATGTTAAGAGAGCAAGAAGAGGGTCTATCTTAATTATAACTCTGTAGCCCCAGGAGTTAGCATAGTGCCTGGAACCTGGTAGATGCTAATAAGTGTGTGTTGAATGAGTCTCATGCATGCACCTATGGGTGAATGGATGCGTAACCCAGGATCTGCTGCTCCTGGTTATAGAAAGTTGGGTCAGTCACTTCACTTCTTTGTGCTTCAGCTTCAACGGTCACCAAGGACATGACTTCTGGACTTCTTTGTGATACTAAAATGCTGAGTCAGGGAGGGTAGGGCTAGAAAGGGCTGGAAGCAGGTTAATGTCCATGAGTCAGGTTCCCATAATAAGCAAAAACTGAGGGAGGATTTCCAAGTTTCCAGCTGGCAGTTAGGTTAAAAAGATAAAAAGTGTCATGTTGTAATCTGATTGATTGACTTCAAATACCTTCACAACCTCAGCAAGTTCAGAGCCCTCCACCAGGAATCCCCAGTGGTCATTCCTGGCCAAAATCAACCTGGAGGTTTGGTTCAACAGAAGCTGAACAGACATTCTCCTAGAAAGGGAACCAGAGAGAACAAGAAGGGAAATGACATGCACAGTAGGCCTCGCATTAGTCGGAACATCTCTTCTTTTGTGTTTGGGGCACCACCCTCTACCCTCCAAGTCCCTCACTCCTCTCTCTCCTCTCCACCTACCAGTGCTGCTCCAAACACTGTGCTCAAGCCTCAGGAAGGTTCTAGAATCTCTGGACACAGTTTCAGTCCATGGGCTCCGTAGTGAAGACACGCTTTTACAGCAGACACAGAGAAATGCTTTTTGGTGGCACAAATCAAGGGTGTCATTTCAAATTGGGGGACCCATGAATGTCAATTTAAAAAGATCCCCCTCCTTCCTTCTATGAACCATTCTTAGTCCTGAATTTTAACCTGAAATAGACCCATGGTGGCTGTTAGCTAATCTGATAAACTCATCTCTGTCCTCTCTCTGAGTAAGAACAGTTTATGTAGATATTGAAATCAAAATACACTTACCCTATAAACAAACAATTCCATTTTTAATATGTTACAGCTGTGCTTCATGTAAAATGTGAATTGATATGTTCGAGGGCATTCACTGAAACTTTATTGTAATAACAAAAGTTAGAACGGAGCTTAAGTATCCCTCACTATGAGAGTAAATAATTTTACTCCCATATGATTCACTGCAGTTTTACATAGCCATTAAAATGTATGAGGCAGGCAGGTCTCTATTTATTGATGTAGAAAAATCTTCAAGAATAGTAAAATGAAAAAAAGCAAGACACAGAATAGTGTTGAGAGTGGGCTAGCATTTGTGTAAAAATTAGCATATACTTAGATGCCTGTGGTATATGGGTTGAATTGTGCCCTTCCCAAAATTCAAATGTTGAGGTCTTAACCCCTAGTACCTCCAACTGTGATTTTCTTTGGAGATAGGGTGTTTAAAGAGGTAATCAAGTTAAAATAAGGGTCATTAGGTTGAACCCTAATCCAATATGACTGGTGTGCTGAATAAAAAGGGAAAATTTGGACAGACATGTACACAGGGAGAATGCCTTCTGAATATGAAGACAGAGATCAAGGTGATGCTTCTACAAGCCAAGGAACTGGCAAAGATTGATAGCAAACCACCAGGAGCTAGGAGAAAGGCATGGAATAAATTCTCCCTCACAGTCTTCAGAAGAAACCTACTCAGCCCACACCTGGATCTCAGACTTCTAGCTTTCAGAGCTGTGAGATAATAAATTTCCAGTTTGTGGCACGCTGTTACAGCAACCCTGGAAACTAATATAGCATATCTATCTATCTATCTATGTGTCCATCCAACCAACCATCTAACCATCCATTCATCCATCCACCCACCTACCTGCTACCTATCTATCCATCTATCCAACCATCTAACCATCCATCCATCTGCCCACCTGACCACCTACTATCTATCCATCCATCCATCCATCCAACCATCTAACCATCCATCCATCCATCCACCCACCTACTGTCTATCTATCCAACCATCTAACCATCCATCCATCTAGCCACCACCCACCTACTATCTATCAGTCTGTCCATCCATCCATCCATCCATCCAACCATCCATCCATGCAACCATCTAACCATCCATCCACCCACCCACCTACTATCTATATATCCATCCATCCAACCATCTAACCATCCATCCATCCACCTACCCACCTACTATCTATCTGTCAATCATCATCTATCTATCTATCTATCTATCTATCTATCTATCTATCTATCTATACATCCATACACTTACGTATACACACATACAAAATATTTTTGTGTATATTTGTGTGTATCTGTCAATATAATGTATGGAAAAAAATACACATCTTAAAAAGCCTGGTCAGTCATGGTGGCTCATGTCTGTAATCCCAGCACTTTGGGAGGCTGAGGCAGGTGGATCACTTGAGGCCAGGAGTTCGAGACCAGCCAGGCAAACATGGTGAAACCCTGTCTCTACTAAAAATACAAAAATTAGCCAAGTGTGATCACATGCGCCTGTAGTCCCAGCTACTTGGGAGGCTGAGGCAGAAGAATCACTTGAATCCAGGAGGCGGCGGTTGCAGTGAGCCAAGATGGCACCACTGCACTCCAGCCTCAGCAACCGAGTGAGACTCTGTCTCAATTAAAAAAAAAAAAATTAAAAAATAAAAAAAAAGCCTGATGATATTGGTTACTTTTAGGAGGAGAACTGAGGAACTGAGATGGGAAAGAGAATTTTCACTACATACTCTTGCATACCTTTTGAGTTTCGTACCCTGTGTGTATGTTACCTCCCTCCATATTCCTGATTCAAATAATTAACTATATAAGAAAAGAAGGGTAGCCTTCTGGAGACCACAGTGCTCACCCTGAAAACAGTCCTGTCTTCCCAATCTAACCTTAGCCTGTCAATATGCTTTAACCTCTGGAACCAAGTCTGACCAATTGTGAAGGGCTGCCGCTGGGAGTTTTGTCTTAACTCTGATGCTGAGGCCTCTGCTGGCCTCAGCAGAGGAAAGCTCATCCATCAATTAGCATGTCTTCAAGGTGCAGGGAGGGGACTCAAGAACAGGAGGACAAAAATCTGCCAACCCTGACCTATCCCATTATTGGCTCAGGGTGGGAATATCAAGTTGGTTCGGGGGTGTAAAGGGTCATATGCAAGTAATATTCATCTTCATGCAATAGGGAGCCCCGTTATTACAGAGCTCTGCTATAGTCTATGAGTCAGGCAGGTGGCTCTGAAATGTGATACGATGACTCACTGTGTGCAAAGAAGTCCTTTTCTCGTTCTGGAGTAAATGGGCAGATGGATAGCCACTGTGTGAGTCATGAGGCCCGAGGCCCAAATGGTGGTGCAGATGGAGAAAAAATGAGATTCTGTGCAGGAGGCTCTTATCTCATCAAACCATAGGGGTCTGACCCCTGCATGCACCGCACCTGCCAGAACGCACACATTCCAAGCGGCGGTCTAAACCCCTGAAGCGGAGGGGGCACTGAGACTTGGCATGACCATGGCCACCCCAGGACCCTGGCCACCTTCCAAAGTAGAAACGGTCAGAAACTTGGAACAAAACTCAACGTGGAAGAAATTAGAACGAAGGCTGTTGAGTGCCAGGGTCAGCTGAATCCTGGTTCTAAATATCATACGTAAACATGGCTGGTTGTGGAAATAGACACCTAAAGTGTCAGCGTTTTATACTGTTGACAGTTTTCTACTCAGTGGATCCTCTCTCTAAGGGATTATATCTAGAGCCTTTTAACAAGATCAGTTCTCTCTCTGATTCCACAGGAAAGTAAATTTCTGTAGCCAGCTAATACAGAATACAATTTTCTTCTTTTTTTTATGGCTGAAAGACATCCTCTCAGAGATCTGCTGAGAAAGGGGGTAAGGAAGGCAGGTAAAGAAAGGAGACAAGTTCTATTGAAAGAAGTTTGAGCTGAAGGTGAATTTGGAGGCTTGAATGCCACTTTTCATAGCATCAACCTTCTAGTACTTAGGCAGAATTATGAAGCTAGAGCAAAGGGCAGTGCTTCTGGTGTACCGGGCTTGCATTAGTCCATTCTCACACTGCTAATACAGACATACCAGAGACTGGGTAATTTATAAGGAAAAAGAGGTTTAATGCACTCACAGTTTCACATGGCTGGGGAGGCCTCACAATCATGGCAGAAGGTGAAGAAGGAGCAAACGCACATCTTACATGGCTTCAGGCAAGAGAACACGTGTGGGGTAACTCCCATTTATAAAACCATCAGATCTCGTGAGACGTATTCATGATCACAAGAACAACATGGGAAAAACCTGCCCCCATGATTCAATTACCTCCCACTGCGTCCCTCCCACAACATGTGAGGATTATGGGAGCTACAACTCAAGATGAGATTTGGGTTGGGACACAGCCAAACCATATCAGGGCTGCTCTGTGGCACTACTGGTGCATTATATATACACCCACCCAAGCACCCTTTCCTGAAGAAACACCATGTCCACCTGGGAGTACAGAAGTCAACAGGGCAGAATCCCTGATCTTGAAAAGCATTTAGTGTAAATATATAAACCAACAACCACAAGATGAACTGATATATTATGATTCAAAAGGCACTGAAAACCTGCTCTAGGAGGAAAGAAGAGGGCATAGGGAGACTTCCTTTCCAGAGAAGGTGACTTTTCAGCTGAATTTGAAGGGTAAGTAGGAATCTTCCAGGTTAAAAAAGGGGGAGAAGAGAAGGTCCAGACAGAGGGAAGATTTTGTTCAAAGGCTCAGCAAATGCTAAGGAGAAGTTAGGGAACCCGTGAGCACTTTGGGATGCTGGAGGGAGGGGTGTTCAGGGCGAGATAAAGCTGGGGAAATGGGCTGGGCCCTTACATGGCAACTCCAGAGTCCACACTCCATCCCTGAGTCATTGGGAAAGGCAACACAGGCTTCATCATGATAGGAGAGTAATCCCATTTCCTGCTTTGGGGCAACTTTGCTCTTAACATAGAGAGGAGCCAGAGGCGGGAACTGGGAGAAGAGAGACTCGTTAGGAGGCTGCTGAAATAGTCCAGGCGAGAGATCTTGAAGCCCTGAACGTCAATATGTGCGGCACGAAGAGGAAGAATCGGATCTGAGCCGTTTGGGATTTGCAATGGAAAGGACCTCCTAACAGGAGGGGTGAGATGTGGGAGGAGGATTTCCAGGCTTTTAAGTTGGCTTGTGACACTACCCAAGACAGGAAGAAGAGTGAAGGGTCGTTTTGGGCATGTTGTTTTGGTAAGGACATGCCTGTGGGTCATCTAACGGGAGATGTCCAACGGGCAGGCAGAAATGTGGGCGTGGAATCTGGGAGAGAAAACTCTAATGGAATATTTTTCTTATGACACATTCCTGTTAAGCCTCCATTCCTCGGGTTTGGCTAAGGCCACCGTGGACAGATTGGTGGGGGAAGTGCTGTTCTGAGATCCTGGGTGTAGTCTTACAGTCCTAACAGCAAGGCAGCTTTCTTTCCCTGTCTCTGCGTGGGGAACAGAATTCGTGCAGGCTCAAGTGTGCCTGGCAAGAAGGGCAAACTGAAAACACCTTCCACAGCTCTGGGGCCTAACATTGAAATTCCATCTTCAGCCGCATGTTTTCCAGGGGAGCTTCTCAAGCAGGATAAATTCCTGCAGAAGCACAGAAATCTCAGGAGTCCCAAGGTTCCTAGCAAATTAGAATCTTGAGGTAGGAGAGGAGCCAGGCCCCACCCGAGAAGCCCAGTAGGAACTGGCACCAAGAGAAAATCGACACTAAAAGCAATTGGTGATTTGTGCCATCAGAAGATAGGCTGGCCAGGACAGGTCAAGGAGAATGAGACAAGTTACAGCAAATTCTAATACAATTGCTCTGATTCTAGGTAATTTCAGGATAGCATGATAGCATTATTTTACACTTGAAGATACTTTCGGATGCATGAGCATAAAGCCTGTGCCATTTGCACTGTTTCATTTACTGAACACCAATCCTATTAGTTTGTTCTATATTACAGTTATTATCCCCATTTTATGGATGCAGAAAGTGGGGGGCAGACAGGTTAAATGACCTCCCCCACATCGCCTACCGGGTAAGTGGCATATCTGGGATTTGGAAGCAGCCTGTCTGACTCCAGAGGCTGCCCTCTTAGCCACAGGCTCCACCAGCACGTGTATGTGACTGACACATGTGGATGGCACTTTGTACCACCAAAAGTACTCTCTTATATTTATGTCCTCCAAATAGAAAGAAACAGGGCCAAGATGAAACCTTTAGCCTGAGATGGCTTTTTACAGTGTCCTCTGGGGCTGGAAGGTAGACCCAGTATCCAGTATCCTGCAGTACCTTCCAGGCATGAGCCTAAGAAACAACATCAGAGTGAAGCACGCTGGCTTCCGCTTTACACAGGACATACTTCATAAAGCCTGCGCTTCCTATAAGATCACACCTTCCACCTTAGCCCCTAGTCCTGGGACCAGAGCCACCAAGAGGACCTAAATCAAGGTGAATGAGGGAAGGTTGGTGGCCAGTTACATTTTGCACTATAAAACCCCAAACTTCCCTCTAGCAAATCCCTGTGTTGGTTTTGTATTTGCTTTTTTTTTTTTGGCTTCTAAACTCCTTACAACAGACTCAATGTTCTATTATCATTAAGGTAAAACAGCAGGTCTCAGTATGTACTGAATACTTTTTTAAAACATAACATCAGACCTACAAAAAAGTTGCTAAAACAGGGAAGAATTCCAGGACAATCTTTACCCAGATACCCCAAAAGTTAGCATTTTACTACATTTGCCTTATCTATCATCTATCTCCCTTTAAATTTTTCCTTTTACCATTTAAGAGTGAATTGGAGACCTGATGCCCTATTCCCTTAAATAGTTATGTGTATTTCCTAAAAGCCTGCCTAAAAATTCTGCCTCTCAAAATCACAGTACAATTATCTAAATCACAACGTTAACATTGATGGAATACAGTTATCTAGTCTATAATCCTTCCTCAGATTTTGCCAATTGTTCCTATAATGTCCTTTCTAGCCAAAGAAAACCCAAGGTTATGTGCTGCATTTGCTTGTCATGTCCACGGACATCTAGAATAGTTCCTGAATCTTTTTATTTCATGGCGTTGACATATTTGAAGTGAACAGCCCAGTTATCTTGTAGAATGCCCCTCAATTGGGTCTATCTTTCTTATGGTGAGATTCAGGTTATATGGTTTTTTTTTTTTCCCCAGGATTTTTTCAATTCTTCTCAATGCCTCATAGGAGGGACATGCTGTCAGTTAGTCCCATTTAAAGTTGGTGTCAGGTTTCTCTACCGTACAGCTACTGTTTTATCCCTTGTGATTAATAAGTCTCTTGTGAGGAGATACTTTGAAACTGTGTAAATATCCTATGTGAATCATTCATTGATGATTCTTGATGACTCAAATACTTATTATTATGGTTGCCAAATGGTAATATTCTAATTCTGTCATTCCTTCTACAGTTATTAGTTGGCTTTCAGCCATAAGGAAGAACTTTCTTTGCATGTCTTATTTATTTATATCAGCATGGACTCATGAATTCTTTATTCAGAAAACCTCAATATTTAATAAAAAAAGAAATGTGTCTATTAAAGCATCACTCATGTCTGTTGGAATTCTTTACTATATTTGTTTTGATACTCAATTGTCCCAATGTTCCCCAGACACAATTATTTCATTTAATTCATTAGGGATCAAATTTAATTCATTCAATTCTCAAAACAACTCTATGAGGTGGGGATCCCTCTTGATGTTTCTACCACGCAGGAATTATCTCCTCTCCCCCGCGACACACACCTTTTTTTTTTTTTTTTTTTTTTTTGAGACAGAGTCTGCCTCCGTTGCCCAGACTGGAGTGCAGTGGTGCGATCTGGGCTCACTGCAACTTCCGCCTCCCGGGTTCAAGTGATTCTCCTGCCTCAGCCACATGAGTAGCTGGGATTATGGTGCATGCCACTACACCTGGCTAATTTTTTCACATTTTTTAGTAGAGATGGGGTTTCACCATGTTGGTTAGGCTGGTCTCAAACTCCTGACCTCAAGTGATCCACCTGCCTTGGCCTCCCAAAGTGTTGGGATTACAGGTGTGAGCTATCGTGCCCGCCACCTCCCTACCCCATTTTAAAATGAGAAAGATTCAGACAGGATAAATAACCTGTCAGAAAAGCTACGATGAGAATTCAAAGACCCACTCGAAATCCCATGATTTTTTTCAGAACACATTGCCCCTTTAAGATATTTTTTCTTTTGCAGATGGGATACTTAAGGCTCTATTTTTTTTTTTTTTGCCAGTTAATTCTATTCAGGACAGAGGAGATGAAGGAGAAACCGTGGCTTTGTCACTGACAGCCTGTATTTGTAGTGGTTTCTGCTTTGGCCAAAAGCTACCGTGACTCTAATCAGCACTAAAGTTAGGAAGGTGTGTCGATTTAGATCCTGTCAGAATCCTTGGGTTCTTGAAATAGTTTCTGGCAATTGGGTTACTGAAAATCTAATCTTTTAAAGTAAGTGAGTTCATTCCAGTATTTAAAGGGAAAGTTTGGTGAGGTCTTTCATCGTATAGCTACCAATTTATAATCTACCTAAATATGGATTTTTCCATATTATGCTTGGTTAATCATGACACAGTGAAGAAGCTTCTCATTCATACACCTGTGGCACAAGGAAAGCTGCTAACAACAGCATAGAGAGAACCCAGAAAAGCTCAATATTTAATAAAAAAAGAAATGTGTCTATTAAAGCATCACTCATGTCTGGATTTGACCCTAAAATGAGTTTTGAGGGTCACCAGCCTCACAATCATCCCAAGTGTCATCAAAAACACAGAATATGGTCAAGGGCCAGCACAGACAACATAGTGAGATCTCGTCTCACACACACACACACACACACACACACACACACACACACAATGCAGAATTTGGGGCCTCATCCCACATACACCAAGTCAGGATCTTTGGTTTCAATAAGCTTCCCAGAGGATGCTAAAAGTCAGTCACTAAGTGAGCTCGGAGGTGCTGGGGCCTCTGACCAAGCTTGGTTCCTGGGGTCTCACAGCTGGCTGTATACTGGCAATGCCAACCTCTGGGCCTCCTGCCCTCAGAAATTACCAAAGGAAAGAGTAATTCTGTGGTCCCCAAGTGAGGCAACCAGACCTGGAATGGTTAGTAACAGTTCCACTGACCTTGGAGAATGAACTTGTGGTGGCTTCCGTCTCACTGAGCTCCCACCTCTCTCCTGCAGAAATGGAGCAGCAGAGGGAAGGCATCACTGCCTAAGTACTCTGATGCACAGGACTTGTACAGAGGTCTTGGAAGCTCTAAGCAAGTTTTAAGAAGCTTGTTTGAGGGAGGTGGGGAACCAACTCCTTTTTCGAGATCTGGTGAAAACCAGTGCAAATAAACAAAACCCAGCTGTTGATTCACAGGGCAGAGTACTGCCCGCTCTTGGGAAAGGTGACTCTGTGCCTCTCTAGTTCTACACCCATCCCACCCCCATTCCCACATGCCCACCCTCACTTAGGTGGAAACCAGTCTAGGCTGTATGGAGCCAAGTTCAGGTGTCACCTATCATATTAACACCCAAGTGGACTAAGCAGTGGTGTGCTAGGAGGAGTTTAAAAACTGGCTGAGGCGGGGGTGGGGGTGGAGGTGGAGGGCTGATTTGTAGCACTTGGTGATTTTGGTGGTATAAATAACTCCCACCATAGCCAGTTTCAAGCTGTTTCTGCTGACCTGAGATGAGCCAGTTCCAGCACACCAGGGAGTCTAAGTATAAGATTCATCAGCTTCAGCTGGGGCTACCACAGGGACAGGGCAGAAAAGAAGCAGAACTTACTACGCTGCACAGCAGATGAATCGGGCCACTGCCACATGGTCAGCTTAGGCCTCCAAGGAAAGAAAATCATTGTCCCTGCCTCTCAAGATTTTCAACCTTTTCCCCCTGGCATTTGACAGAAGCAATGTGGCAGAGGGCTTGAGATAGTTCACAGTCCTCAGGGCCCTTGGGTTTGCCCTTAATAGAAAACCATTCCAGGTGTTACCAAAGGAAAGAGCTTTAAGTAGGCTGAGGGAGTAGAAAGTTGTCATTTCTATTTGGCTCTCCCTGCAACATCATTGCTGTGTGTGTGTGTGTGTTTTAAGAGCAATAGCTAATGTTAACAACAATAAGACATTAAGGTAGTTTGTGGAAATTAGTGGCCAGCCCAACTCCTGCAAGTTTCTAAACCTGTTTTTCCCAACCCTAGCAGGAAAGGGAGGGGGCACAATATCCACACTCCCTCTCTCTCCTGGTGTGAAACCTCAGGGTGGGCACCCCAGTTCTGGAGCTCCAGACTAAGGGTAAAAAGCCCAGAGGCTGAAAACTGTTTCTCTACCTGACCTTGGGCTGCCAGAACCTCTGGCTGTCCCCATTGCCATTTGGGACCTATTATGGCTCTAGAGAGGGCTTGATATGGTTTGGCTGTGTCCCCATCCAAACTTCATCTTGAATTGTGGTTCCCATAATTCCCACATGTCATGGGAGGGTCCCAGTGGGAGGTAATTGGATCGTGGGATTGGGTCTTTCCCATACTATTCTCATGATAGGGAATAAGTCTCACGAGATCTGATGATTTTATAAAGAGGAGTTCCCCACACAAATTCTCTTTTTGCCTGCGACTGTCCATGTAAGACGTGACTTGCTCCTTGTTGCCTTCTGCCATGATTGTGAGGCCTCCCCAGCCATGTGGAACTGTCAGTTAAACCATGAAACCTCTTTCCTTTGTAAAACCATTAAACCTCTTTCCTTTGTAAATTATCCAGTCTTGGGTATGTCTTTATTAGCAACGTGAGAACAGACTACTACAGGGCTTTCTGGTTGTAAGGAAGAGAAGTCACTCAAATTCACCCAAATACTATGAGGTGTTAATTGTAAGGATACAGGGATCATCTGGGATCCTAAAACAGAGCACAGAACCCAGTCCTTCCAGGAAAATAGAAAGCTGTTCAGGACTGAGGCAGCTTTTTGCTTTCTCTGGTTCTGGTCTTTTCTTTGTGCACCAATCTCTTGCCTCTGCAAATAGGCCTCTTTGCGTCTTAAACTTGTACCCAGTGCAACATGACCACCAGTCCTAGCTGGACATCAGGAGCTATCACCTCATGCGCCCATCTCTAAGGACAGCTTCCCTCAAAGGTCAAACTCACAGGAGCAAAAATCTGATTGGCCTGCATCATGTGTTTAAGCCAGACCACTGGCATTTTGACGGCCTCTGTCTTGGGTGTTGTATTAATTCTTGCACCGCTGTAAATAAATACCTGAGACTGCATAGTTTATAAAGAAAAGAGGTTTAATTAGTTCATGGTTCCACAGGCTGTATAGCAAGCATGATGGCTGCTAGGGAGGCCTTAAGAAACTTTCTATCATGGTGGAAGGTGAGGGAGAAGCAGGCACATCTGACAAGGCCAGAACAGGAGAAGAGAGAGAGATGGGAGGTGCTACATATTTTTAAACAACCAGATCTCATGAGAACTCATTCACTATACAGACCAAGGGGGGATGATGCTAAACCATTCATGAGAATTCCACACCCATGACCTAACCATCTCCCATGAGGCCCCTCCTCCAACATTGAAGATTACAGTTCAATGTGAAATTTGGTCAGGGACACAGATCTGGACCCTATCAGGTGTCTACTCGTGTCTAGTCGTTTTGGCCATGGCCAGGGAAGCAAGTGGGGAGAAATGGATGACACCTGATATGTAGGGTTGTCCTTTACAATGGTAATGGGCAGAACTCATAGAGCCCCAGGTGACTCCCAAGACTGGCAGGCTGAATGCAGTAATGCCTCTGCAACAATTTAGGAAACATCCAGATATTGCCACCTCCTTCCACAAATTGAAAAAAAATCCATATTGTGATACTATATTATTGACTTGAGGGCAATGAACTTTATAAAGCACATTAATAGATGTCATTTAATCCACACAGCCTTAGAAGGGAAGCGTTCTTATGTCCATTTCAAAGATGAGTAAACTGGTACTCAAAGAGGAGCGATTGCCTCAAGATCCCATAGAATCACACTTGATGTCAGGTCCTCTGACTCCTCACAGAGGAGCAGACAATCAAGTGGGACAGAGGGCTGGTGCAGAAATCACCCCTGAGTTTATCTAGAGCTCAGGATTTCTATTGTAAGTGAAAGAACCCAATTCAGATTGCTTTGAGCAAAATGAGAATTTATTGGCTGATGTAGTGGAAAAGCTCAGGTGCACCTGGCCCAATTGCATGGGTGCTGCTATTCTTTGTCTCTCTCAGCACTGCTCTTAAGCCATCCAGATCTCAGGCAGCCTCCTTCATTGAGGCAACAAGATAGCCACCAGCAGTCCTCATGGCTCCAAATCTAGCAGACCAAGTCTTTCACCACTACCTATCTAAAAAATCTAGAAAATTGATTCTCCCTGGACTTAATTAGGTTTCAGGTTCATTCGTGAATCAACCAATCACTCTAGTTCAGTGGATTTGATGATCTCATAGGCCAGACTGGGTTCATAAATAAACCATTGTTGCCACCTAAACCCATGGGATCTGAGAGGAGTAGGAGGGACCTCCGTGAAGGAAAACAGGTGCTGTTACCAGAAGAAAGAGTAATGGATGCTACACAGGCAAAAACAACAGATATTCCCTTGTGGTGGGAGAAGTGGAGGGCATGTAAGCCCGAGTGAACCTCGGGAACACAAGTGGGAGACAGCTCCTAGCCTTGGGTGTGGACACAAGTAAGGACCCAATAAATATAGAATGAATGAACGGATAGGTGGATGTTGCTTCAGATGGTTGTAATATGATGAAGAATTGGTGCTTCTGGGACATGAGTTGCATGGAGGGGCATTGGAGAAGAGGTTGGGGCCATACTGGGAAAAACCTTGAACGCTATACTAAGGAGCAAGGATTCTCTCTCTCTCTCTCTCTCTCTTTTTTTTTTTCTCTTTCGTTCCCTCCTTCCTTCCTTTCCAGGCCACAAGGAGCTTCTGAAATTTTTTGATCAGAGGTGTGCCATGATCAAAATTTGGAGCAGAAAAAAATCCCTTGAACATTTTGAAGTGTTGTACTTAAGTGAATGTATTATCTCTTGTGGGTCAGGAGTGCCTTCCTTGCCAGTGAAGTTGTTCCTGCAAGGTTTGGAATCCCTGGCTGGGAGTGGTGGCTCATGACTGTAATCCCAGCACTTTGGGAGGCCAAGGCGGATGGATCACGAGATCAGGAGTTCAAGACCAGCCTGACCAACATGGTGAAATCCAGTCTTTACTAAAAATACAAAAATTAGTCGGGTGTGGTGGTGCGTGCCTGTAATTCCAGCTCCTCAGGAGGCTGAGGCAGGAGAATTGCTTGAACTGGGACCTGGGAGGCAGAGGTTGCAGTGAGCTGAGATCATGCCATCGCACTCCAGCCTGAGCAACAGAGTGAGACTTCATATCAAAAAAAAAAAAAAAAAAAAGGAAAAAGAAAAGAAAAAAGATTTGGAATCCCTTTATCTGGCAGTCCTTGAAACAAGAAAAATGTGAGCACGGCATGGAGGAAAAGCAGCGGCAGGGTATCTGAGATTAGATACACCTACCCCCTTTCAGGGCCTCCAGCGAAGCTGTCCCACCCCAGTGAAGGTGAAGGTCTGAACTGGGTGCCCCCAGAGTGTCTCAGACTCATGCTTGTGGGATGGTTGAACAGGCTTGGGTGCGGCCCCCAAGGTGTGTGAACATCTTTCTGAACTGAGGAGCACTTTATGCCATCCAATTCCATGTCATGATCTCAGCATGATTTATTGCCATTCTTTATTACAACTGACTGAGGGGTGCTTTGTAAGAATTCCAGGGTGAAATGTCTCAACACTGATGCACCCCTGGGATGGGCCAAATCATCAAGTGATGACTTGAATCAACTGTGGTTGGGAAAGTATTTGCAGAGGGCTCTGTGTGACACAATTCCTCCCTATTCTTATGAGATCCAGTCATGGCTTCTCCTGGCCCAGAATGGAGAATGAAAGTCAGTATTTTAAAAATGAGCTTTGCTTCCAGAGTGGAGGAAGGCATAAAGTCTTTTCTTTCTATTTTTCTTAATTTTTTTTTAGACTATCTCACTTTGCAGTTTAGCTGGAGTGCAATGGCATGATCACGGCTCACTGTATCCTCGACTTCCTCGGCTCAAGGGATACTCCTGCCTCAGCTTCTCAAGTAGCTGAGACTACAGGCATGTGCCACTGTGCTCGGCTAATTTTTATATTTTTTTGCAGAGATGGAGGTCTCACCATCTTGCCCAGGCTGGTCTCAAACACTTAAGCTCAAGCAGTACTCCCACCTCAGCCTCCCAAAATGTTGGGATTACAGGCGTGAGCCACAGCAACTGGTCTAGATTTTTCTTTTAGTGAAATCATTCCAGTATTGATGAAAGTGGGACAGTGTTTGTCCATTTTATATTGCAATGAATATTTCACATCTTCTGCTTGCTATCTGAAACAACTTTTCTAAGAGGTACACTGTTAAAATCTCAGTAAATAGTCAACATAAAGTATGGGGGCCTTTATACTGGGCCTTTAAACGAAGACAAGTGGCAGTCAGTGTTCATGCTGAGGAGACATTGAGGCTGGGGGAAAGAGCACTTACTATTCTTTCCCAATAGGATGAATTCCTCTGCTGTGTCCTGTATACCGTTCCCCAGGACAAAGCCCTGGCACTGGGGACTTAACTAGGCCCTGTGCCCATTCCTGAATCAATCAATCACTTTGGCTGGGTAGATGTGATGATCTCATAGGCCAGAGCAGGGTCACAGGTTCACGGTTGGATCACAGGTTGATGCCAGCTCACTCAAACCCATGGAACCCGAGTTGAGGGGAGGGGCAGAGTGGCTCCCCAAAGGAAAACAGAGGTGCTGTTACCAGAAAGAGGGGTACTGGATGTCAATCAGACAAAAGATATTCCCTTGGGGTGAAAGAAGTGAAGGACGTTTTGGGGGTGGAGCTTCTGAGATCGTTCCCAGAGTGAGAATAGTACGGGAATTAAGAGTGTCAATAGTATGGGAGTTAAGCGTTAAGCTCCGGTGTCAGCCCACTGGGGTCGGTTCTCTGCTCTGTTATTTATTAACTGTGACTTCGAGCAAGTTGCCCAATCTAATATTTGGCTTCTTCATCTACAAAATAGGGCAACAACAGCACCTATTTCATAGAGCTGATTTGAGAATTAAATGAGACTAATGTAGAGCAATTAATACAATGCCCATAACACGGAAGTGCTCCATCAACGAGACAGACTTCATCACTGGCCTCTTAACATGCAACAGTTTAGCCCCCTTCAGGGGGTGTAGGAGACTTGGGTGAGGGTCTTGCTCGGTAAGCCCACCTTAGTTGACTCCCACTATTCCTGTGCCCTACCGATACTCACCCATCATCTGCTTTGAGCCTTCATGCTCTCTCTGCTAGCTCTGACTTCTTTAAATCTCATTAGGCTCAAGAGGGGGTTCGAATGCCATGAAAATGATCTATTTTTAAGCATTAGCAGATTGGGTTAGAAACACACTGGTTCTCCCAGAAGAAGACACACGCTCATGGGATTTCCCTGGCAATCCCATAGAGCCTGAAGGTCTGTTGTCGGCAGCTGGATCAAGGTGGAGAAAGGAGCCATTTTCACATCGTTAAATTTTTTTTTTTTTTTTTTGAGATGGAGTCTGGCTCTGTTGCCCAGGCTGGAGTGCAGTGGCACAATCTCGGCTCACTGCAAGCTCTGCCTCCTGGGTTCACGCCATTCTCCTGCCTCAGCCTCCCAAGTAGCTGGGACTACAGGCGCCTGCCACCACACCTGGCTAATTCTTTGTATTTTTAGTAAAGACGGGGTTTCACCATGTTAGTCAGGATGGTCTCGATCTCCTGACCTCGTGATCCGCCCGCCTCGGCCTCCCAAAGTGCTGGGATTACAGTCGTGAGCCACCACGCCCGGCCTCACATTGTTAAATTTTTTAAAAATTTCACATTACATATTTCCAGCCAGCAAAGCACGGCTGGGCCCTCTGTGGGGGCTGCCTCCATGCCACGTCCCCAAAGATGAAGTGACTGGCCAACACTTGCAGCTGGAGTCCCCGGGGCTGCCCAGGGAATGAGGAGTATCTGCACAGAGCTCAAGAAATGGGGAACTATTCACCCAAGATGAGTAAGCAGAGGGCTCCTAGGAGGAAAGAAATTTTTTAATCCAAACATTTCCTGCTCTTATTCCTGCCACTGCAAAACCAAAGCTGAGTGTGTGCCAGAGATTGTGCTTTCTGAAGAGCTCACTGCTGAGAAGGGCAAAATGAGGTTGTCGACATGGGTTCTGCAAAGGGAGGAGGCTGATGTGGGGGACGGAAGAACCAAATCAAAACCCGAAGGAAAAACTGCCACGAAATTTTTAAATGATCACGTGTGATGTGATTATGTTTATACATTTATGTAAAATTATGTGTGTGTATCTATAAATCAATTTGGAAGTTTTAAAAGGTCATATGGTCTCAGCACATTGGGAGGCCGAGGCAGGTGGATTGCCTGAGGTCAGGAGTTCGAGACCAGCCTGGCCAACATGGTGAAACACTCTCTCTACTGAAAAAAAATAAATAAAATACAAAAATTAGCTGGGCATGGTGGCTTGCACCTGTAATGCCAACTACTCAGGAGGCTGAGGCAGGAGAATTGCTGGAACCGAGGAGGCAGAGGCTGCAGTGAGCTGGCATCACACCACTGCACTCCAGCCTGGGCAACAGAGTGAGACTCCATCTCAAAAAAAAAAAAAAGAAAGTCATATGGGCTGTAGAAGCAGACAGACCTATGTTTGAACTTTAGGTTTACCACCACCTGGCTTGTGTGACCTCCCTGATCCTCAGTTTTCTCATCTATAATTATAGATGATTATAGAACTTCATTCAAATGTCTTGGGGATTCCGTGATTAATATAGTACAGTATTAGGTACCTAGTTAAATGTTAGCTAATATTGTCAGTCATTGAGAGAAAACAGAGCCTAAAGGCTAACAGGCAGGGTGGGTAAGGGCGACTAGAGTTTTCAATTCTCCAGAAAGCCCCTGACTCCTCATGTTTCAGTCACATTGAAATCATACCTAACCACCTAGCCACCTCTCTCTCTCTGCTCTTTCTCCCCACTCCCACCTTCCCCGTTTCTCTCTCTCCCCCTTCATTCTTGATCCTTGCTGTCCTTGTGCTTGGGACATTTCTCCATTTGCCTAAGTGGGAAACTCTTCTCTATCTTTCAAGGTCCATCTTGAATGCCACCTCTTCTGTGAAAGTTTCTCTGGTTCCTATTTCCCAGTAGGAAGGATCCCTCTTCCTCATCGCACCGCACTACCTGCCACACACTGCTAGTATGGTCATACCACATGGCAAACGCTGTTCCTTGTATATTTCCCTATGGCAGAAGCCAATTTTCAGTTCCCTGAAGACAGAGATCACGTCTTACACTTCCTGGTTATAGCAGCTCCGGCTTGGAAGAGGTGGTCAATAAGTGATTGCTGAATGGAAGCATAAAAAATCGAGGGTGATTGCTCTCAATGGGCCATGGCCAGTTACTCCCCACCGTAAGGAAAAACAGAACGGAAATGGACTTAAGCTGCCACATGAGAAACTTCAGTCAGACCCAAAGAATTCCCTCAGTGAGAGTGTTAGATACCAGACCAAACTCCTGTGGGACAGTGTGGAATTTCCGTGAAGGGACTTTACAAAGGAATACTTCTTTTATGTTTGGGGGTGATTCTGATGTGGTTTTGCTTGAAGACAGGCCCTTTTCACATGAGTTTCATGAAACAACCCCTAAGTAACCCAGATGACAGCACAGGGTCTCTGGCTCTTGGTCAGCTGCTTCTCCAGATGGTTTCTTGTGCCCAGCACCAGCCAAGGAGGCTGGGAAAGAATGTGGCTGTGTGTGCCTGAGTGGAGGGTGGGAGGTCTTCCTCCGACAAGCTCCAATCCCAGTATGTGAGCAAATGGTGCATTTTGCCAAGGGTCACAAAGTTACCCTGTGTTCAAGTACCCAAGTCTAATAACATGAAATTTCTTTCTTCCAACTATAACTGTAGAGTAAAACAGGGAGGAGGAACTGCCTTCTAGCGCAGTGCTTTTCCCACTTTTTTTTCCCCTTGGTCAGCCCACCCAGGGGCTATGAGCACCTGCTGTGTGCCAGCCCTGGGATGGGTACTGGGCGGAGATGAACAAGACCTGGTCTCTGTCCTAACTGAGCTGTTTATTAACAGCAAGATGGGCCTCAAACATTTGATGACAAATCATGAATTAATTATAGGTAGAAAGTACATGAGGGAGAAAAATGGTGTGATAGAAGGTGGAACAGAAAGATGGCCATCCTCTACGGCCATAATTTCAACTTGCTCATCACAGGTGAGGCAAGCATGACTACTCCTTTTCTTTGTCATGAAGGTTCAGAAAAGGTAGAAAAACAGTTAATAATTCTTTCCAATAATCTACTCCCACCCCCAAATCCCAAAAGGACATCCAGCCACAGTGTCAGAACAAATATTTCAAGTTTACAGTGGGCACAAGACCTGGAAGGTAAGATGTGATTTGGCACCTAAAGAAAGAACCCATGGACTCACGTTTTTGCTAATTTGCTGGTTGGCCTGGGGAAGGCATCAAAGCTACCTGAGTTTCAGCTAATAGGAAGTTGCAGCAGGCTTCATGGGGCCAATGGCATCAGAGACGTGACAGATTTACAATGTGACAGGAGTTGCTAATTGCTGTGGGATACAGAGGGTCTCCGTCTTCATCATTTCAACTTAAAATCTTCTGGCTTTGGTCCTCCCTGTCTGATGTTGACTGGGTACTGCAGGGTGGCTTTCTGAAGGATGCACCCCGGCATGGGCATGCCCCTTCCCTGCGGATGGTTATTCAAAGCTCTTCCATGCGAGGAACCTCGCCCACCCCGAGCAGTTACCATGGAGGTTAGAGCCTCCCTTGGCTGCTGTGCAGGCTGCAGTCAGCCAATACTGACTAACCCCGCATAGTTAATTAGTGGTAGCTTAGCTTGGTGCTATTAAAAGCAGGGCAAGCCAATGACACTGACACATTCAGGTAGGAGAGAAGTGTGGTATCTGAGTGGAGGTTGAGAAAGAACTGAGAAAATAAGAAATTAGAGCCACGACTTAATTCTCATGAGCAAGCATGTTTGGGGTCCGAGAAAATCTCTCATCACACTCACTCTCTAACATTTACCTAATTTCAACTGTCAATCAAATCCACTTCTAACCCAGGTGCTCTTAGGACTAATCATGCAGTCAGAACTGAGTGGAAAACACCAAGCAAAACCACAGGACGTGACAGTTTGCACTCTGCTCTGAGTGGCTGTTAAAAGCAAAACGAAATTAAAACCTTCTGCTAGGAAGGCATGAAAGTTGAAGTGATTGGGAAATCTATTGGAAAGGCCAAGGACAAAGATAAAATACACACCACGTATTTCATTCTCTCCATGAAGGATCAGACATAGATGTACACCATACTCAGAAAGCCTCGCCTAGTTACAGGATGACCCACACATGTGGGAGGCTTTGGGTGCTGGGGGAGTTTTCCAGAGGAGGCTGTCAACTCAGTGAGGGCAGCAGCTGCTGCCAGCCTGTGCTGTTCACAGGGGTAAACGAGTGCCCTAAGTGGCAAATGAGGACAAGCAGACAGCTCACATGTGACCCACGCATTTAAATAGCCCCCCTCCCCTTAGAACCAGGACCAAGGGAGCTTCACATCCCTTCCTCCTCTCCCAGGGCAAACATCTGAAGACAGAAGCCTCACCCTCAGTCCCCAGAGCATTGGCTTCCCCATGCCCCCTCCACTGAACACATCAGGGAGTCCTCTGTGCTTGTGGCGGAAGCTGGGAGCTCACTGGAAGCCTGGGTCCCAGGCTGCCACTCACAATGTATCTGGAAGGGACAGGATGAATGCGAAGACTCAGTGATCTGGGTTGGCCTGGGACAGCACGCAACAAGCTCTAAACAACTGATTTACAAACCAGCTGTGCCGGGGGCATTGCCTGTGTTCTGGCTCTGATGATTCCACCCTTGTGTTCATGAGGTTTCAGAAAATAGATGATTAGAAAGTCAAATTTAGGAAGAATAAAACAATATGTATTCTAAGAGAAGAACGTTAGAAATGTGAAGTGGACTATGACTTTTCGGGCTCAATTGTTTAATATGCCTGAGGAGCAAATTCTCAAGTTTCCTAGCATCTGACCTCTTCCTAAATGGAAAGCAAAGCTTCTCAGAGCTCATCAGAAATCAGCACTGTGGTTGTCACCAAAAACTGCAGGAGCCAAGACTTGTGATCTTTGATCATCATCTATATATGCTTATTTGAAGACATATTAAAGTATGTATTGAGTCAAACTCTATCAGAAACTCAAGAAAATACCACCAAATGGAAAAGTCATTTAATTCAAAAATCATACGTCCACTCATTTCATAGGTATTGTCACATAAACCAACCAAATGTAAGAAGGCCAAGTTTCAGAGGCCTCTGAACAGAAATTCTGTTTTCTTTATAGATGTATTTTGTGACACAAAAGCACATTTTTTAAAAGCCTGAACATGGCAACAGGGCTACTAACAGGGAAAAAGTCTACTCTAGTCACAGATTACTTTCTAATTACAGCATTGGATTCTATGCACCAGTCAATAGTCAATACTGAAGTTTAGAACAGTGCGTTATTTTAAAAGAAAACATTAAAGTGCCATTTAATAAGTACTTTATTGATATTATATCACACAGCACTTTACAGTATACTCAAAGATAGCCTAAATTATGAATTAAACATGCAAATATTTTCTTTTCCAAAATGTGGACAAAATGTCTTTTAGAGTGCTTTTGAACACTAGCCTTAGCTACTAAGCATTCATGGGTTTGATCTTTTTTGCAACATGACTTTAAGGAAGTTAACAAAGAACGTAGCTGTAGATAGTAATCATTTGATAAATATGAACAGTGTTTAAATGGCACTGAATTTACATCTTTGATCGTTTTAATAGGCCATCCACAGCCTCTCTTGTGTCTCTAATTCTCAACCTCCGAGTCTTAAAGGCTGTAAAGGCTCAGCAAGTGCCAGCTCATGTGGGTCTCTATGAGTGTCTATGTCTTCATAGATGTAAATATGTGCTGTATACACACACATACACACACACACAAAGATACTTTAGAATCAACAGATGTGCATTGTCAGATACAAGGTTGATTCTGGCATCTGGATAACCAAGAAAGCTGCTTTTAGGTGTCTGGACAACTTTGTAGAAATGGTGATGTAGAACAGTATAGAATGTCTTAACCTCTCCAGGACTGCTCCAGGTAACTGACATTTTGTTTATCAACACTCTGGTTCTGATTATACTAAAGTGAATTTTGACATGTACATGTCATGTCATGTCATACCCACACAAGGGTCTGGGTCTATGCTAAGCCTTTGCTCTCTAAAGCATTCTGCCTTGAGAGACGTTTTCACTTTGTAATGTCTGGCACAACTTTTGCAAAAATATTAGCTGCGAAATTTTTCTCTGATGGCTTTTTTTTTTCTCCTCAGTAAGCACAATATTTATCCTTCTAAAAAAGTATCCAAAGCTCCTTAGGATGGTTCACCTTTCTCTTTCTCTCTGGTCCTGGTGTTACTTTGCATCCAACACTTTTTCCTCTCAATAATACAGGTGCTTCCACTGGAAGACCACATTTCAGCAAGGACTGGCTCTGAATGACACCTGGATTCTCTCTATGGCCTTTCCCTCCACTTTGGGAAGCTCTTTAGTTAGACAGGTACCGTAGGCGGCAGGAGAAAAAAAGTTAATTATTACTTGTTGGAGTCTTGTCTCAGGCATGCCGTGGGGCTGTGCAAGATTCGCTGCTCTGCTGCTGTTGTCATTTTGATGCTACAATTACAGAGAGGCGGTTCAGCACCCAGCCGATCGGTGTGGCTGCCAAACACATTTGAGCATGACAAGATACATTTTTTAGACCCCAGCACAGGGTGGGTGAGAGGACATCCTGCTGACTTTATAAAGGGATGTGGGGCAGGGTTGTCGAGGTAAGTGATGATTGTCAAGTTTGCCAGAGATGATAGATAACTCCTTTGGCAGAACACCTAGGTCATTCCTTTTAAAGTCAGGTGGCTAAGAGGCTGTTTGGTTTCTGCAGTGCTGGCTACCTACTTGGGGAATATGGTTGCTCACAAAACATTCAGTACTTGGGCAAACTCTGGGTGCCATGGTGGCCACTGCTGTCCCCGGGAGTGCCATGTCCACAAAACGCAGTCATCCAGACTTGCTTTTGGGAGCAGAAGCCAGAGGATGACAGGTGCCAACAGACAGGCAGGGATCAGGTTATCTTTGGCTTCTTCTTTGTCTTCCTCCCCCTCAACTGTGAATGCTTTTGGAGCCTCTGTAGTCGAGACAGAGCTTTTACTGAGACAGCAGACAGCAGTTGCCATTTTCAGGCAATAGAAACTCAGGGGATAGAAGGCTTTCCCTTTGAGCCGCAGGTATGGCACACACAACTCTGTAGCTCTGGGCAAGTGCCTTGGAATGCCCTTGTCACTAGTATGCCTCTGTCCTGCTAATGCCAGCATGTCAACACTTGATTGTTCATTCTTTCTCTTTGCCTCTCACCGAAAAGCACTCGTTGAGAGGAAATGATGTTCAAAAAGACAGTTTGGTCTGACATAAGAAAACACATATTGGCCGTAGAAATACTTCAGACATTAAGCTAAAGACTGGCTCCAATTCTAGGACACCAAGGCAGGCCACAATGCACAGGGTCCATCCCTATATATGTTTATTTTGAAAAACAGGAGAGAAGATCTTCTGTCTTGAGCAAGTGAGGGTTTTACTTGCCTGGGGGCAGGGATTTGAAACCAGCTATCTTCTCCTGACATGGCATTCTTTTTTTTTTTTTTTTTTTGAGACGGAGTCTGGCTCTGTTGCCCAGGCTGGAGTGCAGTGGCGTGATCTTGGCTCACTGCAAGCTCTGCCTCCCGGGTTCATGCAATTCTCCTGCCTCAGCCTCTGGAGTAGCTGGGACGACAGGTGCCCGCCACCACGCCTGGCTAATTTTTTGTATTTTTAGTAGAGATGGGGTTTCACCGTGGTAGCCAGGATGGTCTCGATCTCCTGACCTCGGGATCTGCCCGCCTCGGCCTCCCGAAGTGCTGGGATTACAGGCATGAGCCACCGCACCCGGCCATGGCATTCTTTAGCTATGAAATTTTGTTAGTAACCTGAAGGAAAAGTGAGAGGCTGACCTTAATACCCCTAAAAGATTCAGGCTATGGCTAAGTGATCCCTGGGTCTTACAAAGGAAACTGGAGGCTATGGGGGAAAGCTCAGGGATCCTGGGCCACGGTCTTCCACTCTGATAACCAATTCATTCTCCTTATCGACCCTAAAGTTTCCTGTTCACACAAAGAGAGTCAGAGGTAGGGGGCATGGATAGGGGAGAGAGTAAAATCTTTTAGTCTTCAAGTTCCTTCCTACTCATTGGCTCATATTCTGAAGTTTATCCAGTTTTGTAGCTAATAGGAAGGAGGGAAGCCTGGCTAGGTAAAGGGAAACAGAGCAGCCATCTGTCAAGGGCACTGCACAGCCACAGGGAAGCTGGGGAGGAGGTACCTAAAAGATCCCATTGGCAGCAGCTCATGGGCACTGCCCAGACACACGGAAGCTGAGGAGGGAGTTACCTAAAAGATCTCATTGGCAGAAGCTCTGTTTCTCCCGGTTTCAAATCAGAGCCAACTCAAGAGGGAGGGACATGCTTCCAAGCAGTGAAGCTGGGGCCAAGTGTCTACAGGGATGCTTCATGAGGCACCCCCAAAGCAAGGATCTTGGCCTTCCGTTCCTCCATATGAGCTCCAGGTAAGTTTATGATGGGACAGATTACAACTTCAAACATCAAATGTGGTCGGCCACAGCGGCTCACACCTGGAATCCCAGCACTTCGGGGGTCTGAGGCAGGCAGATCACTTGAGGTCAGGAGTTCGAGATCAGCCTGGCCAACGTGGCAAAACCCCATCTCTACTAAAAATACAAAAAACCGGCTGGGTGTGATGGCTCATACCTGTAGTCCCAGCTACTTGGGGGGCTGAGACAGGAGAATCACTTGAACTTGGGAGGTGGAGGTTGCAGTGAGCCAAAAATGCGCCACTGCACTCCAGCCTGGGCCACAGAGCGAGACTCTGTCTCAAAAAACAAACAAAAACACAAATAAAAAACCTCATCAAATGTGTTAAAAGCATGATGTTGGTCTCTCTTTGGGAAGCACAATAGTATGTGAATGCACATCCCCTGAGGCCCCCGTTTCCCAAGGTCTTCTTGTCCTCAAGTTCACAGATCTAATTTATTAGTATACTCCCTTTCTTCTCAAGCTTTCCCCAGTGGCTTTCTTGAGTTCTATCTTGGTCCTGTCCATACTTAATTCTTATTCCCTGATTCAATGGTAGTGTCTTGCTTGCTCCTGGGTGAGTTCCTGGAAAAGAGCCGTATAATCCTTGAGCTGATAAACTGAGTAATGAATCACCATGACAAACCCCTGCTAACTTTAAAACCACCTGTAAAGCTATGATGGCACAATCTATATCCCTCCCGGAGTCTTCCTCTTCTTTTGGGATCACAGGGAATTGGAGGTGAAAAGGAAGAGTTTTAAAATGTTTAGGAGAAGGGAAAGCAGCAGCACATTGAGAACTGAATATTCTAAGAAGCTGGTTTTTTAAGAACTTACAGACGCACACACAATTTGAAAACTAGCTCGTCCACATTTCTAAGCCTCAGAAGATGTGGAGAAAAAGAAGTAAAGAGCACAGCAATTGACACATCTTTTTCTGTCCTGATATCTTGGGGGTACCAAGAAATACACCTGAGAAGAAAGACAAAAACTCGAATGCCTGACCCCACTTATTTAAATCCTGAGCTTCACCTTACTACTAAGTAGGCATTCTTTGAAAAACTCATTGCCTGGAGATGCTCTTCCCATCTCCAAATCCAAAGCCCAAGGGATGCTTAAACACACATAAAGACTGAACACCACTGATGCGTCGTGCCCACCAACAGGACAGCAGAGAGCAAGGCCATAGGAATGTCTTCTCTTTCCTTCAGGCCAAAGGGGGGACAGTGACCTTGACTCTCTTCACCTTTGCCTCCCCTCTCTCCCTCTTAAACATACTTCTTCAGCAATCGAAGCCTAAGTGTGTGAGCAACTAGCTTAAAGAATATCAAATATAAAACTTTGCCATATAGTATTTCAAATCACTCTATTTACAAGTTTATCTTTTCAAAAAAAAAAAAAGTAAAAGATACAGTAATTCAACACAATTCAAGTTTTTCTTTTCTTCTTTAAAGTTCCCTAACAAGGAATTCCAGAAACAGGAAACACTCTGAAGCAACGCTGCCATTCAAGGGGCTCCTGGGGAGTTTGATGGTCCATCGGTTTGTAGTTTGTCTAGAGTCACACCCTTGCAATGACATTCACATGTGGAAGATACGGAAAACTCTGTTGTTTGCAGGCCAAGTGAATTTGAAATGTCCAGGCAGTACTTCCCCATCCAAGGCAGTCTTCCACAAGATCTAGCCTCTTTTCACCAGCAAATTCCCTTTTTCAGAGGGTACCCATCCCACCCTCCAACCTTGGGTTTCTTCCTGGATCACAGTGGCCTATATTAGTCTCATGACTCGAAAGACTGAGAAATAATTCCCTTTCTCGGAGTGGCAGTGAACATAGATGTCCTTTTAAACTATAGGCCATACAGTTAGTCTAGGAATTAACCTTGAAAACCACCACAGCACCAGTGTTCAGCAGCCCAGGGCAGGGCAAAGGGGCTGGCCAGTGGTGGGTTAGAGGCAGGCAAGGGTGGGAGCAGGGATGGGTGAATGGGAGGACATGGGGAAACC
Organism: Symphalangus syndactylus; assembly: GCF_028878055.3. Taxonomy (NCBI): domain Eukaryota; kingdom Metazoa; phylum Chordata; class Mammalia; order Primates; family Hylobatidae; genus Symphalangus; species Symphalangus syndactylus. The sequence continues at coordinate 43,694,193 of NC_072429.2, forward strand.
AGTCAGATGGCATCACTCATTGGGAGGCAGCATCTTACCCTTTAAAAAACAAACATCAGTTGCATGGAAGAACAGAAATATTAAGACTATGTAATTTAATCTCAAGAGGTTACTAGGGTGTGATCCAAATATATCCCCATGCTGCTGAAATTCATCAGGAAGGGAACAGTTCCCAGCTACTATCCCATCTGCCTCAAGTAGACCACCCTAATTCCTTGATCCTGTGCTTCAAGTTGTTAGAAAACCATTCAAAAAAAGTGTACCAAAAAGGGGAGAGAAAAAATGTGTCGTGCAAAGAGGATGTGTTATTTTATTTTTTTGGTTTGGTTTTAGAGTAGGTTGGGTTGCCGTGGTTACTAGGCGATGGATGGCAGCCCTTGGTGGCAGAGAGGTTCCTAGCCTGGGAGGGAGAAACGCAGGGTGTGTGTGTTCCCGTGCATGAGAAGACTGGATTGTATCTCGTTGATGACGGGCCAACGGCTGCTTTAGAGATGGTGAGAGATTGGATCTTATATAAACAGTGCTTTAACCCTCTTCATCCTGCATGCAAACAGACCCAGCTGCCTGTAGCACTTTAAGTCTCAAGTACTGAGAGGTGGGGTAGAGAGAGTGCCTACTGTAAACAAAAGCAATGGATCCAGCCTGGATCTCAGCGCCAATTTCTTCGCCCAGCCCCAGCAGACTTAGCTACGCAGTGTGCTCTCGGGGACTATTTCTGACTTCCTCTTTCTGAAGGTTGGGCGTTTGGACCGTTGAAACAAAATGAGTGCCCCCTATTCAGGGTACTCATGAGAAAACGGCTTTGCAAGTCTTCCTCTTAGTTATCAAATGGTCTCCTCTGCTGATTGACTTCTTTTCTTGCAGTATTGATGAGTGTTGGCTGAGATGATCATGGAGATGAGTGACACCAGAGCTCACAGAAACATTCATGTTGACAGGTAGCAACAGAGTCAGTCACGTTGCATTTCTCAGTGGCAAAGAGAAATGGCCTCGACACTGGAATCAGCAGTTGTCATGGATACCATGTAAAGCTCAGCAGTTCTGCTGGGGCCCACGGTTAGAGGAACTCCACGTAATTCTCAGGGATGAGGCCAGTCTTTCCATTCAGAGTCCCCTCCAACCAGCCAGGCTCCTGAGATGGGTGAACTGTACAGGAAGGGGACAGAAAGCGAGAAAAGATGGCATTACAGATAGAGCAGGCGGCAGATATGCGTGTGGGGTGTGTGTGTGTGTGTGTGTGTGTGTGAATGAAGCTTGGACAATGAGTACAATCACTTATTAAGAGCCAGAGGTTCTGAACCTTTTGTGGGATATAAGCCTTCTGATGAAAGCTGTCCTGAACTTTCTTTGCAATGAAAAAGGAAACAGACACAGACATTCAAAATTTTGCATACAATTTTAGGGGTTTCACGGATTTTCTGAAGCTCCTGGTGTTAAACTACAAAGAAGTGACAGATTCCTACTGTTGTTAGAGGGCAATGGTTGTCCTGGTCCATCCATACATGTATCCATCCTTCCATCCTTCCTTCCTTCCCTCCTTCCTGCCTGCCTGCCTTCCTTCCTTCCTTCCTTCCATCCATCCACCCACCCACCCACGTACTCACCCATCCACCTGCCCAGTATCAACTATGTACTCAGTGCAGTGCCCATGGAAGACTGCTAAGAACTACTCTTTAAAGATATCCAGCTTCTAGAGGCTGGGCCTGGTGGTTCACGCGTGTAATGCCAGTACCTTGGGAGGCTGAGGCAGGTAGATTGCTTTAGCCCAGGAGTTTGAGAGCAGCCTGGGCAACATGGCAAAACCTTGTCTCTATAAAATATACAAAAACTAGCTAGGTTTGATGGAGCGTGTCTGTAGTCCCAGCTACTTGGAGGAGGGGGAGTGCCGAGGTGGGAGGATCACTTGGGCTCAGCAGGTCGAGGCTGCAGTGAGCCGTGATCGCGCCACTGCACTCCAGCCTGGGCGACAGAGCAAGACCCTGTCTCAATCAATCAATCCAGCTTCTTTTCATCATCTTACTTTCCTTCAAATCCTTACCCCCTGCTTCTAATTTCCTTGCAAATTTTCTGGGGTTTTTTTTTTTTTTTTTGGTTGTTGTCATTTTGAATAGCCTTTGAATAGCCATTTCTCTGTTTCACTCACACCATTTCTTAGTTTTCTTTCCTGTTCTCTAGATTTCCCCCTCCTCTATATACCAGTTTGAAAATTCTTCTCTTCCTCCCTCTATTGCCCTTTGATTTTTCAGTATCCAAAGAATATATATCTACTTTTGTGACATCATGATCCATCTCCACGGAAACCACTGTGATATTATAAAGATTATCTAAAATCCAGCTGATTCTGCAAAGTAGTCAACAGCAGGAAGGAAGAGAGAAGGAATCATGGGACTGAGAGGTGGGGGATGTTCATGCTTGTCAACTGAAGATATACAGATCACTCTGCAGTGAGGCAGGGCATTTACTGTCAATGTGTTAGGAAAACTCCAATGTCCCAAGATTATTTGGAGAGAATAGATTTTCCCCTATTCCCTTCCTGGGCTAATTAAATGACTTCCTGAGCTTGTTTTAGAAAAGCATTTCCGCTCCGACACTGCTACAGAATTCTAGTTTCAGTTTGTAGGGAAAGACGCAAGAACAGAAACCAAAGGGGGCAAATGGGAGGCAGCAAAAGAATCGGCCTTGAGGCTTCCAGAAGATCAGTGTCAGTCAACTTTGGGTACACCTTGAGTGCCTCCTTAGGAAAAGACAAGGTTAAACATCTATTAGTTGGCCTCCAAAGTTGGCCAATTTCAGATCACTAAGCTTCAGGAATAAACAGCAAGGATACTTTGGGTTCATGACAACCCACACAAGAGACAGTCTGGGAGAGAAGTGCCTTGGAAGAAGACACAACTTAAAAGCAACCTGGCCTCTCCAATGACCAAAGCTCTCCCATGCCACTCTTAAAGAACACCCAAATACCCCTGCCCTCTGCCCATCCATCCAACCAAAGCTTCCAAGATCACTTCAGTTTTTGCACTTCATACTGGTGACAACAAGACCCTCTTCCCTTTACTGGGTTCTTGCAAATATGAAAAGAGCTGGTGTGGATAAAGCACTCATCACAGAGCCAGGCACAGAGCAAATGCTCAGTACAGGCTAGTTAGCAGGAGACCCTGGATTGGGACTGCTCAGCAAGACCCCCTCCTAGTAGAGACCTAGTAAAACCAGATGGCCCTTACCACCCACCTAAGCTTCAGAAAAAATCAAATGTTTAGAATAAAATTAACAAATCAAACCCATTCTCCAAAATAAAAACCTCGAAAGAATAAAGCAAGCCAGACTGACAAAACACAAAAACAAAAACCAGGCCCTCCCACTTTACAGCAAAGCTCCAAGTTGAGTTGTTACTCTACTGGATGCACTGAGTCCATCTCCTTCAGACCTTTCTCGTTTTCCTGACTAGCTGTTCACCTACAGCACAGGTACTGGGGTGAAAACATTTACAATACAATCTGAGGGCTAAGGGAAGAATTAGAGGGGACAAGAGAGGCCCTCCAAACTGGAGGCCAAAAGGTAGGTCACAGGAGATGGCAGGAGATAACACAGCCTTTGGATTGGACTGCTGACTCACTGAGCCTTCAAGCCAGGGTTTACTAAAGCCTATGCCAGACCATGTGCTTCGGAACCCTCAGGATGCTTATTCAAACTGCACATTCCTGGGGCCCATGGCAAATCAATTAAAGCAGAATCTCTGGGAATGGGACCCAGGAACCTGTATTTTCACTAGCTCACAGGCAGTTAGGAGCTATAACTTTTCCGTGCCTAAATGCCTCTGAGTTAAAATGCAAATTGTCACTTACTAATGGAGGAGGGGGGCAGCACCAGTGCCCCCTTTCTTTCTGCTGTCTTCTGTTTCCACATTAAGGCTTAGCTGAAGCCCCACTTCCTTTGTAAATACTACCATGGAATCCCTTCTACCTGCTCCCTCCTCCTCTAGACACCTAAAATGCTCATAGTACATTCCACATAGTATTCATGGGTCCTATTTATATGCTGTTCAAATGTGCTAAGCTTTGCCTCTCTATCTAGTTTTTCAGTGCGTTTTGGTTTGGATTATAGCACTTCCTGGCTCCATAACCTTCAGTAACTCCCTTCTGCCTCGTGAATTATAATGATACAAGCTAACACTTAGATATGTTATGAAGCTGCTGTGTGCTTGGAGTTTTAGACATATTGATTCATTTGATCCTCAGGATCCTAGCTTGTATTATTATTATCTGTATTTTGCAGATGAGAAAATTAAGGCTCAGAGAGATAAAATAATTTGTGCATGGTCATAATACTGGAACCAAAATTTGAACCCAGCTTGTTTGACTCCAGAGACCAACCCCCTTCCCACTATATCAGGCCCTCTATTTTACCAGAGGGTGTGACCCATGCTGATAAGGATGATAACATGTTGAGCAATGCCAGGTGGCAGACCCTTTGCAAATACGCGCTTCACACCTGCATTTCCTCCTTTCATCTTCAGAATGACTATGGAGTTGGTTCTGCTATTATCCTCACTTTACTGATGAAAAACTGTGGCTGCGAAAAGTTAAGCATCTTGGCCAAAACTAAATATTAATAGCTGGTAGACGATGAAAATGAATCAGAGACCAGGACATCTGATCCCAGAGTCTGTCATCTTAACTACTACTGCTGTTGCCTAGCCCAATGCTCTGAACATCAAAGATGCTATGTGCTTGTTGGGCTGAATGGCGCCAATGTGCAACACTGAACTGCACCAGTGTCCAACGTGCTATACAAACACAAAAGTGTTGCCACAAGCTGCCTGAGTGGCTCTTCAGCCCAACAGCATATACTAAATATAAGCTGCTGTGGACACCGGTGTGCTTCCTGCCAATCACTTTCTCTCGGCTCTACTCGTGTACACCATACACCCCTGGGTACACAACTCATGTCTTCTGCCCTCCTTCGCTCACCATGGACAGGGAGCAAGTGTGTGACTAAGGTCTCTAATGGCTGACTGTCCCCAAAAGAAGTCTTAACTAAAAGAGGTGCAGACCCCTGGGTAATTAAAGTACATTCACTCATTTAACAAATGTTTACCGAGCACCTATCACATGCTAGACACCAAGGACCTATGCTAGGTCCTTGCACATAGCACAGAACAAGCAGATAAGATTTTGCTCTGCGGGACAATCAAGCAATAAGCAAGCATATAATTTTACGTAGTGGTAAAAGGAGAGAGAAAGACTAGAGCAGTGGGTAGTGCAAGTGCAACGGCCCTGTGATGGGAAAAAGCTGGGTGTGATTTTAGAACAGTGGTGTGCATGTATTTCTTAAAGGGCCTCACAGTGAGTGTGTCTCTCTCCTTAACTCTGCCACTGTAGTGCCACGGATAACACGCAGACACAAAGGCATGAGTGTCTGTGTTCCAGTAAAGCTTTATTTACAAAAACAGGTGGCAGGTTGGATTTGACTGGCAGGTCATAGTTCGCTGACCTTACTTGAGAACATAAAGAAGGCCTGCGAAGCTGCAGTATGTCAAGTGAAGGTGAGAGGAGGTCAGAGGGGTAGGAACTAGGCCCTGGGGAGCCTTGTAAGTCATTCTCAGAGCAGTGGGAGGCCACTGATAGATTTTAAGCAGGAAATAACATGATGTGATTTTCATTTTCAAAGACGACTCTTGCTGCTATGTGAAGAAGGGGTTCTGGGAGCAAGAGTGGAAGCCAGCGACAAGATGTGTCAGGCGGCCAGTGGAAGCGCCCAGGTGAGAGGTGAAGGTGGCCTGGGCTTGGGCATGGCAGCGAAGATGGCTGGAGAAGTTGAAGGAGATCCCTGAGTGCTCTCCTGTTAACCCATTTCCTAGGCAGCTTGGGGGCTCCTCAGTGAGGATGTCCTCCATCAGCAAAGGAAACTTGGGACAGGCCTGCTGTGTAGTGGTGCTATGTTAGGTATTATGAGAATGAATGGATCCAGCTCCTCTCAAATCTTGTTAAAAGTATCCCTAGAACCCAATTTTAGTGACTGCCATGTGCATTTTCCAGGTATCACGAATCATGTTGCTTCAAGATGACTAATGTTCCTGAGAATATGAGCTATTTCTCTTTCCAGTTACTGTCTGAGGTGCTCTTGTTGAAATGGGCAGTTTCCCAGTAGATTGGCCAGGGCTGACACTGGAATTATTTCTAGGTATTGCACATCCATTTCCCACTGCACAAAGTCCATGAGCTGACAGCAGCAGCCACTCCAGAGTCACAGTAGGGGCCCCTGGAATCCAAAGGCTTCGAGATTAATCATTACGAAACAACAGACTTTCCCCTCCATGGGCCCCTCCCTTTTCCTCTTCCTTATTCATTCTTCTTAATCCTGAAACACACAAAAAGACACACACACACACACACACACACACACACACGTATACTTTCTGATTGGTTTGATGATTTAATCTGACAGCTACACAGCATACAAATTAAAAAGCCTTTACCTCGTATCCCCAGCAGTAAACTAACAAGAAATGGAACAAGGAAAAAGACCCCCCCAACCCACCGCCCGACAAAATGATAGTGTTCTGTAGTGCCTCGTTTTCTCCTGTATGAGTGAAGGGGTGGGGAGGAAGAGGGTCTATGTAAGCATTTTCCTCTGGAAAAAAGACCTAATGACATATTTTGAGCTAACCCAACCAAGAAAGTGTACCAACATTTCGTCAGGTCCATTTTCTACTGCAACTCAGTCAACATTGAGAGGTGTTTTCTTTCAGGTTTAATGTGGCCTTTCGCTCCTCAGGGAATTTGAAAGGTCACTGGCAAGGCTGGTTAAAAACAAACCAGTGTCAGCGAACTCTGCCATGACTCCTAGAGACCACAGGAAGGCTTGGGTAAGGCCTCTCACTCATTCAACCAAACTTTCCTGCTGCTCTCATCAATACCTATCGGATTTATGATGATTACCATGTTGTAGGTGGAAGCAGTTACAGAATTGTCAGGTGACAGGTGGCAGGTTGGATTTGACGGGCAGGTCATAGTTTGCTGACCTTACGTGAGAACATGAAGAAGGCCTATGAGGCTGTAGTATGTCAAGTGAGGGCGTGAGGGTCAGAGGGGCAGGAACTGGGCCCTGGAGGGTCTTGCAAGTGATTCTCAGAGCAATGGGAGGCCACTGAAGGGCTCTAATGTCATTTCCATTTTTCAAAGATCACTCTCGCTGCTCTGTAAAGAGGGGGTTATGGCAGCAAGAGCAGAAGTGAGAAGATGTGTCAGGTGGCCAGTGGAAGTGCCCAGGTGAGAGGTGGAGGTGCCCGGAGCTTCAGTGTGGCAGTGAAGATGGCTGTGGAAGCTGAAGGACACTCTGCTGGGGAAAAAAAGGACTTGGCAGTTAACAATCATCCAGGCTTCTCTTCTTTTTTTTCCCCCTTTATGCTTTACTATTTAAGCTACTGCAGAAAGACTTAAAAATGAAAGAAGGTAGGAACATAAAATGGTAAAACGGTGCAACTTCTTTGTGAAACAGTTTGGCATTTCCTCAAACAAACACAGAATTAATATGACCCTGCAGTCCCACTCCTAGGTGTATCCCCAAGAGAACTGGAAACCTACGCCCTCACAAAAACCTACACACATGTTCACAGCAGCGTTATTCAAGTAGCCAAAAAGTGGAAACAACGTGCTCATCCACTGATGAATGAGCTTACATAAAATGTGGTATATCCATACCATCGCACATAAAAAGGAAGAAGATTCTGACACGCTACAATGTGGATGAACCTTGAAAACATTATGCAAACTAAAGAATCCAGTTTCAAAGATCACATCCTATATAATTCCATTTGTATGAAATGTCCGGAGCAGGCAAATCTAGAGAGACAAAGTAGAAGAGTGGCTGCCTTGGGCTGGATGGAAATGGGATGTGGTAAGTGAGGCATGACTGCTAAAAGGTATGGGGTTTCTTTTGGGGGTGATGAAAATATTCTGGAATTATATAGTGGTGATGGTTGCACAACTCTGAATATACTAAAAACCATTGAATTATACATTTTAAATGGGTAAATTGTGTGTTGTATGGCTATCTTAATAAACTGTTAAAAAATGGAAGAAGGCTGCATTCACCAAAAGGAATCACGAAGAAGACAGAAGTATATACATAACTTTTGATAGTTTAAAACAATTCTGCCCCTGAGATCAGGAGTCCTTTGTGTTATCAGAGGGAATGGCTGATAGGAACATGATGATCCCTTGCCCCTATGAGCAGTGAATTGGGACTTAGAGGACAGACCTTTAAGCCCCGAATTCACCTGTCGATGTAGGAATCTCTCAAATCCTGCTCTTCTATAGGCAGAAGCCCCTTCCTTGCTGACAAAGCAGGGGGCAGAAGCCCAAGCAATGCAGCCCATTCTGGTTTGTCTTCTGCAAGAGCCGTGTTGTGTTACGGCAGGGCCAGGACTCCACCGCCTGGGCCTGTGCGGGGGACACTCACCAGTGAAATGGCTTTGGACAGCCTTCAGCACACCCACTGCACCTGCATTGCACCTGCAGTCTGCTGGGGCCTGCAAGCACCAGCTGTGGACAGGAGAGGCGGCTGGGCTGGCTGTTTGTGCATTTTGATTTATAAAGGGCCCAGATGAAAGTTAATGGAGCAAAGGTTTAAGGACAGTGCTTGAGGCTTTCAGAACGATAAAAGGGAATGCAGACTCGGACGCCCACATGCAGTTCTGGGGTAATCCCTCCCACTCCTGGTGACCCAGAAGGCCAATGGTTGAGTGTGACCTGGGAGAGACCCTCATGCTCTGTGCCTTGTTCTCCCTTTTGTCTACCTGTACCTGATGGATATCTCTGCTATGCTGAATGCAGGGGCTGGGCAGGCACAATGGCAGCCCCTGTGGACGTGAGTACAGTCAAGGACTGGTCCCCAGGAACTCATCTCTGCTCTGGCCTGGAATGTGTTTACAGATACAGCCAGGACCAACGGAATCAGGTGCAGCACCCACTGCCCAGACAAAAGTGAGGAAAAACTGTCACTGTGAACTATGAGAACATCAGGGCCTTTTTCGAAGACGGATACAATGATGATGATGGTTTTAAGAATAAAAATATTAACTTATTGAATGCTTAATACGTGTTGAGTACCATTTCAAAGATGTGATGTGTATGATCTCTTAAAGCCACTCCCAAGTCCTGGGCTGGGTCTTTTGCAGGCACAATCTCATTTACAGTGGTAACAACTCAACATGGAGCTGATTACACTAGTCCACTCTTCACAATGTCTCCGGAAGTCCTGCTGCTGCTATTTTATTTTGGGAAAAGACACAGAAACCAACACACACACACACACACACACACACACACACACTTTTTTTCTTACCCATTGTATTGAGATTTTCCCTAGGGAGGAGCTTTGAAAATGCCAGTTATTTATGTGCGCCCCTTGTCCCCACCCCCGCCCATATCTTTGTGAGGGGATGAGAAACTCACCATTATCGAAGACGGTGCCTGCTGTGAATGAAAGTTCTGAGTCATGTTCAGCTTTGCAGGCATACAAGGCTTTTGCCTTCCGGAACGGTGTGCTGTGTGAAAACAGGAGTTTATTTAACATTTTTCAAAAAACCCTTAGAAAGCCCCAGACATTTCATCTCTCTTCTTCCCTTTCCCTGTAAGCTACCTAGTCCCCTCTGTGGGAAGTGCCTGGCAAGGCAGCCAGATGGCAAGGCACGAGGTGGGAAAGCTGCAAAGGTCACAGGAGAAAAATGAGAAATATTCAGAGAAGAGCCATAAGCTTCAAAAGACTACACTTCTTGTGGGGTCACCTTGTGCCATGTTAAAACTTTACCTGGGAGTTATAACGGCCAAACAGCGGGAGGGCAGGCTGGGCCCCATTTTTGGAGCACGAGTGCCTTGGGGGAAGGGAGGGAAGCAGGGGCAGGAAAGAAGTTCCAGGCTGCTCTGGGGAACACACTCCCAACAGAACCTGTTGAAAGCTGGCAATGCTCAGTGACTCAAAAAGGAGAAATTGCAGCAAAGCCAAGTTTCAGTTCCAGGCCACGGGCAGACGTGAGCTCTCCCAGATGTTCCTGATTTCTTACTAGGCTGGGTCTTGCTGGTGAGACAGGATTCCAGAGCTGGAGCTCTCCAATCCCCAGGGGAGGGAATAGACAAGGTGCATGAGGGCAATTACACATGTGTGTGCATGAGCACACACATGTACTTGTATGGGGAGTGTGAGGAGGAGGAAGAAGGGAGAGGGGACATGAGGCATTTTTTTTGGTTTGTTTTTGCTTTTCTCATGTCCACTGAGTATTTACAATCACTCTCACTGTGCATCCGAATCACCTGGGGAGCATTTAGAGAATGCAGATGTCTGGGTTCTACCTAGATGTGCAGATATTATATAGGCATCAGTATTTTTTGTTTGTTTAGACAGAGTCTCGCTCTGTCACCCAGGCTGGAGTGCAGTGGTGCGACCTCAGCTCACTGCAAGCTCCGCCTCCTGGGTTCACGCCATTCTCCTGCCTCAGCCTCCCGAGTAGCTGGGACTACAGGCACCCGCCACCAAGCCCGGCTAATTTATTGTATTTTTAGTAGAGACGGGGTTTCACCGTGTTAGCCAGGATGGTCTCAATCTCCTGACCTCGTGATCCGCCTGCCTCAGCCTCCCAAAGTGCTGGGATTACAGGCGTGAGCCACCGCGCCCGGCCAGGCATCAGTATTTTAAAAAAGCTCCCCAAGTAATTCCAATGTGCAGTGAGGGTTGAGAACCACTGTTCTAGAGCAGAGGGTGGCAAACTTTTTCTGCAAAGGGCTGGGTGGTAAATATTTCAGGCTTTGTGAGCCACATGGTCTCCATTGTGCAGGGTGATCAGAGTAAATGGTTATCTCGAATTTATTGCTGGGCCATATTTTACTGTTGTTCCCTCTGGTTTTCTAGGAGCCAAGAGATGATGGCCAGGTGGGAAAACATTGGGAAAGTGGGAGAAAATGAAGTGGGACCCCTGGGAACAAAGGAAAGAAGAGTCCTTAGTATTCACCAGCTCCAACAGGAAAACAGCTCTTCCTGGCTAATTATGATGACAGAATAAAGTTCAGGACAAGGGGCACTGTCTGCGAGCCAAAGAAACCAAGTCTATTATTGGCCAGCAAGGACCAAACATCCTATGTGCAACTTTCCAGGGAGGAACATAAGAGTCTTTTTTTTTTTTTTTTTTTTTTTGAGAGGCTGGGAAGCAGAGAGGAGTGACTTGGCTGTGAAAAGTGCTAAAACAGATAAAAGACTATACTGACAGGCAAATGGAGCCTGTTATGACACTGACATTGAAGGTGAAAGGAAAATCCAGCTCACATTAGCCAGGGTCTCAGAGACCAGGTTTTCAGGCAGTATTTCTGCCTCTTGAGGACAGGGCACAGCAGGTGGGTAAAAAGCAAAGAGACCAGGGAAGGAGGACTAAAAGTAAGGGAAACAGCATCTGAGGAAAGGTTCCTCTGACTGGATTTTCACAAACATTACTTATTAACCTCACTAAATAAGGATAATGGGACAAAACAGGGGCAAGCTGGGAAACCAGCAGGGGTATCTGGCAGGCAGAAATAAAAGGGAGTGGCCCAGGTGCCCAAGATTATGGTTCAAAAAGAGTAACATTCCATCGATATTAGGTTTGTGAAATTGAATAATGAAGTGGCAATAACATAGTACATTAAAAAATAACAATCTAGGCGCTGTGGCACATGCCTGTAATCCTAGCACTTTGGGAGGTGGAAGGATTGCTTGAGCCCAGGAATTTAAGACCAGACTGTAGAGACCTCCATCTCTACAAAAAAATAAAAAAAAATTAGCCAGGCATGATGGGACACGTGTGGAGTCCAGGTTACTTGGGAGGCTGAGGCAGGAGGATTGCTTGAGCCCAGGAGGTTGAGGCCGCAGTGAGCTGAGATTGCACCACTGCACTCTAGTCAAGTGAGACCCTGTCTCAAATAAAAAGTAAGTAAGTAAGTAAATAAATAAATAAATAAGCAAGCCAAGAAAAGGCCTTGTTTTTTCCTCAAGTTGATAGGCAACCGACAGTCTATGGGAGGGCTTCTCCCTTGAGATCTCCCTCTACTGCCTTAGGATAGGCACAAAAATGGGAGAAATGATGGAAGAGGTGCTTTTAAAGGGGGCCATTCCTGTTGCCCAAGGAATAGGAATGGGTAGGGTTGCCAGATAAAATACAGGACACCTAGTTAAATTTGGATGGCAGAATAAACAATAAATATTTCTTTAGTATACGTTATGTCCCAAATATTGCATGGGACATACGTACGAGAAAAAATTTTTGTTGTTTATCTACCATCCAAATTTAACAGGGTATGCTGTATTTTTTTTTTTATTTGCTAAATCTGGCAACCCTACCCAAAAAGTCATATCTTCTTAAAAGCTTGTCAGCCCAACAAGTCAAGTGTCCCATAACTCCTTCTGAAAGGTCTTAAGCAGTTTGCTTTAGGTAGGGTTCCTACCAAAACAGACAAATCCTGTTGGCAGAGAGATTGTATTTGTAGGCTTTGGCTCTGATAAAAAAAAATAAAAAATCTCCACCAGGCATCATTGGTTGTTTGGCTTCCTATTCTCCACGGTGCATCTCAAAACTGGATACAGAGAGCCTGGGGTAGTTTTCGGCTGCTCCTGTCACAGTGCCCTTCAGACCTCAGCTGGGCCTTTAAGGTCATGAAGAAGTTTGGATCCTCCTGCTAGTTCCCTTTTAATTTTCACCTCTGAGCATGGCACAAGGCCTGGAAAGCACTCACAGGAGTTTCCCTCAAATGCCCTTGCAAACCTTGCAAAATGATGATCCATTCGCCATCATATGGCACTACAGGGAGGTGGCACCAGCTAGACTGGCAGGTGGAAAGGGGTTGATCATTTAGGCATAATTTCCAGGGACCCCTGGGCAAATGCAAGTTACGGGTTTGGGGCTATGGGCTTTTTTGGGGGGAGGGGTGAGCAAGTGAAAGAAAAGGGAAATACGGAGGGAATGTGTCTCCAGCACCCTTTCCCTAAACCTACTGTGCTGTAAAAGGCATCTTCATTCCTGACTTTGAACAAACAAGGTCTATAAATGGTTTGAAGAGGGGACAGTGAAATGGTTTGAAGAGGGGACAGTGATATTGTTTGGCTCTGCGTCCCCACCTGAATCTCATCTTGTAGCTACCGTCATTCCCGTGTTGTGGGAGAGACTCGGTGGGAGATGATTGAATCACGGGGGAGGGTCTTTCCTGAATACTGAATGGGTCTCACAAGATCTGATGGTTTTAAAAAATGGGATTTTCCCTGCACAAACTCTCTTTTTGCCTGCCGCCATCCATGAAAGACATGACTTCCTCCTCCTTGCCTTCTCCCGTGATTGTGAGGCCTCCCCAGCCATGTGGAACTGTAAGTCCGTTAAACATCTTTTTCTTCCCAGTCTCGGGTATGTTTTTATCAGCAGCATGAAAAAAGACTAATTCAGACAGGGAGCAATTTCCAGAGGAGACATCATTCAGAAGTTCATGGGACCACTGATTAGATCTAACTCAATATTTACTTTTAAAGGCTTTGCTCAGGGAAGGAAAACTGAAGCTTCAAGCTCTGGAAGTGGATTTGAGGGAGGCCCCACTGGACCTGAATAATGGGTGTATACCACCACCTCTTTGCTATACACTGCAGTGTACAGGTTTCGGCCCTCTCTGTTCCTCTGATGGGCTAGCTCCCCAGCAGTGTTGCTATCTTTGCTCACCTGGACAACACATTTAGTCCAACTCTGCCTTGACTATTTTTTTGTTGTTGTTGAGATGGAGTCTAGCTCTGTCACCCAGGCTGGAGTGCAGTGGCACGATCTTGGCTCACTGCAACCTCTGCCTCCCAGGTTCAAGCAATCCTCCTGCCTCAGCCTCCTGAGTAGCTGGGATTACAGGCACCCACCACCATGCCTGGCTAATTTTTGTATTTTTAGTAGAGATGGGGTTTTGCCACATTGTCCAGGCTGGTCTTGAACTCCTAACCTCGGGTGATCTCCCACCTTGGCCTCCCAAAGTGCTGGGATTACAGGTGTGAACCACTGCGCCCGGCCTGCCTTGACTATTCAAGAGGGCAGCTTCCTAACGGGTGTCCAAATAGTGCTATTCTAACAATGGCCAGGGAAGGAGGTACTGAGTAACTGTGACCCCAGACACACAAGATGGGCAGATTCTATTGCCATTGCCCTCTGTCAATCTGGAAATACTTTGGGAGGTAGGAAGAAGTAGGAAGGAAAAACAGTCTGGAAATATTTGGGGAGATGAAAACGAGTGAAGAGGTAGAGATACTTGACAAGAAACAGGACCCCAAATCTCAGAGTCACAAAAAAGTGAGTACCATCAAGGCAGAGAGGACATTTTAGGATTTTAGCTGAGTGATTCCACTCTCTTGAGTCTCTTAACCCATTTTGTCCAAAGGGCCAATATTTTGAAGATTTTTACTCCATTTTGATAAAAATGAAGGAATTACATTCTCCTAAAGCCCAAGTTTCTCTAATGAGTAAGTGAGGCATTTTGGAAGCTGATTTGTCTGTGGTCACTTAGTTTCCTCTGGTTCAGGTCCTCATGATCTAATGAGAATAATCTATGCTACTTCTGGTATCTTAGAAAGTTGATGTCTCCCAAAGTGCCCAGAAGATGTCCAAGAAATGATTAGGAAATCACTAGAATGTCAGGAAGACATGATCTGAAAATTTCCCTTATTTATAGAGTGAGAAAAAAAAGAATTACTGAAAAGCTCCTTCCCATCATCCAGGACAAAGCCAGGTAGAAAGCTGTATAAAACCTAAAAGAGCAAGTCAGGCTCTGGGCTGGGAGCTGCATGGAAACTCAAAGTTGGGGTTACCCACGTGTTTGGAGGAAAGAGTGCTGAGCTGAGGGGGAGAAGTCCTGAATTCTGGATTGGCTCTCATTTAGTCATGGCATTGTGTCCAAGTCACCTCACTGTGCTTTAGTTTTCTTTTTCCACAATAGGGTTCAGGCCATTTCTCTTCTCATTCTCACATGAGGATAGAATGAAATGATAGATGTGTAAGTGCCTAGTGGGGAATAAAGTAATATATGTATCTGTATATATATAAATAGCATGGGGTTTTCTTTTCTTCTAAAAGTGAAACTCGGCTTCATAAATTATTTAAGCCTCTCTGCTGGATCCACCCTTTGGAGAAAAAGACAGAAGGGAAAATACTCCCAAAGCCCAAAACGCTTCTGATGCTTATAACTGGGCTCTACAATTTGGTTGTCTGAAAGCTGAGACTAAGCTTGAGAGAGAAGCATGTTCAGGAGCTCCACAGCAGAGGAATTCTGCAGGATCCCTATTCATTCTTTTCCTGGTTGTAAAGAGCTCTTTTTTTTTCCCCAAAGAGCACAAGAGCAAAGAACTTAAGTGCGGAAGTCACAAAAGCAGGGAAAACTACAGCATGGCCCTGAGAAGAGGAACTAGGTCAAGCTGCTGTCCCTCAGAGAGAGGTAGTGCCTGTTCCCAGGACAGCTCAGGCTTCATGACACACAGAGACAGAAGCAGGCTGGGAGCATGGATGATTTCGGGAGTATATGGGGGACAAGGAGGCATAAGCCACGAGCAATTTAAGAGAAATCGCTTCGTCTCTCAAGCTTTTATTCTGTGTTCGATGTCTCTCCCCCAGTGGATCTGGTCTAAGTGACTCGGTGCCAGTGCTCAGGGCCAGGGGCCCCACCCCACAAATAAATGTTGCCTGATGCTACCTGATAAAAACGAGAGAAGAAAAGGTTGGCACATGTCTCAACACTGTTCCCTCTTATGTTATCTTACACCAAAGCACAGAGAGCACATGAAATTCAGAGAGCCATCAAAACCAGAGTCTGGTTCAGGAGGTGCCCCTTCCCCTAACTCTAGGCACCAGAGAGGTTAATTCAGAAACTTGAGTCAGGGTTGAAAAGGGTGTGAAAAATGCCATGCTGGTTCATGCAAATGGTCCCTTTTAGCTCTGGTCTCTTAGGATGGAACCACAGGAGAGCAGGGGCAGCCCCCTGTTGTCCCTGGCCAGCTTTGGATAAACGGGAACAGATTGGTCATCATCCAAGATTTTACCTGGAGTCTTCATGTACCGCTTCTTCTGGCCTGTCAAAAAGCAAGTGCAGGTTTGGATGGCAGGGAACAAAGTTGACGAGGAGGCTGAACACTGCATGAAGAGAGGACCAAGCCAATGAGAGAACAACGGCAGCAACAGAAAACCAAACAAACCCTGCAACAGACCTGACGGGGGATGAGTCGCTGGACGTGGATGAGGTGGGCATAGGGCTGGATGGCGCCGAGAACATGGGCCAAGATGGCGAGAGGGGTGAAGTTGGGCTTGGATTCGGGGGGCTGCAAGACATAACAACCAGAAAACTTGTCAGCACACAGGGAAACCACAATGGGAGCACAGGAGGTCATGGGAGGCCAGATGATGGAAAGCTGGGCAGAGCAGAGGAGCACCGAAACCCAGGGACGTGCTGTCAGGGCCGTGTCACATTCCTCCAGACCAAACCTCCGTGTCCAAGTAAACGTCTGTTCTGTAATTCCTCGGAGTATAAACAAGCTTTGCCCTGCAGAACAACTGCTTTTCAGGTGATAGAAGCTTCTTCAATCATGTCCATTGGTGACAAATGCCCTGAGCCCACGCACATGAGTTCCCACACCCACATGCTATCACCAGCCTTGTTCTGAGGCAGGGCTAGCCTATAGCAAGCCTTCAGCTTCCACTCTTGTGGGAGTGTTTTTCAGGTTATATCTCAGCAGAAATGACCCCTTTCTTTTTTCTTCTGGGCCACAAAGGCCATTCAGTGAGAAAATAATTTCCTGTTTGCATTTTTAACTAGATGGGCTGTGTGCCACTGGAGATCTGAAGTCCGGCATGAAGAAGGTGATAGCCGATGGAGGTGAATACAGATACACCTCTTGGGAGACGGCATGCAATTACCGGCAGAATGCGGCTCCTCTGAGGTCTGCTGCCTGGGCTTGCCCTTTCTCCTTTCATGGAATTTGGGCATTACGATACTCAGAGAAAAAGCCCCAGAGGGAAGGCAATGAAAAAAACGAACTGAAACCTTCAATTTGTTCATTTTGTTCTTTGACGGGTGGCTAATCAAAAGTGTGGAGAGGAAAGGTTGAAATTACTCACTGAAATGTGGCTTGTGGATTTTAATTGGTTGTGTTAGCCCTTTGACTTATTTCCACGAATGACACAAGCACCTTCAGAACTCTGTGAAATCATACATCACAAATAGTGCAAACACCAATGATGGAGAGAAACCAGTTCAGCCACACCACCACTTGCCACTCCTGAATCTCAGCGGACTGCTGAACTGTTTGAACCAAGCCCTTCACGGGGGCAAAAATGACAGAAATCCGGTTCAAGGGGAACAGACTTTCTAAGTGTACTGCAATTTATCAGGCACACACAAATGTCCTACTTACTAGGACTTCCCTAGGGTTACACCAATTCAAACATGAGACCCAATAATAGCCCTAATTACTTACTGTTATAACACCTATAGACAAATAACAGCAAAAACCACAGTGTGAGTTCATCAGAGAGGCTCAAACTAATGTGACTGATAAATACTTTATTAAATTCCATTAGGTATATTTTTAGAATATAAATTCCATGAGGAAGAGCCTGTTGTTTTGCTTACTGCTGTATATCCAGTGTCTAAAATATCCAGTGTCTATAGGTACTATATTTAACAAAACATTATTGAGTAAATTAATGAGTCTCATTTACCCACGCGACAAGCTCACAAACAGGTACTGCTATAATTCCCATTTCACAGATGTGGAAACCTGGGCTAAGCTGGGGCTTCCCTAAGGATACCCAGCCTATAAGTAACAGGGCTGAGGTTCAAACCTCATCTGCTGATTCTAAGCCCAGGGCTCCTGCAGCCAGTGTACTCCCTCTGACATAGCAGGACTTGCCCTGTTCCTCTAGCCTGTGCCAAGCTTCTTTACAGACTGTCATAGCATTAGAATTCTTCTTAACCACTGATTCATGTGTTTCCTTTAGATACCTACCCTATTTGCAAGAGAAAATGACAATACAGTGATAGAGAATCACAATAAGACTCAACATATTCTAAATTCCAACAAAATCCCCAATCTTGCCTCCAGTGTTCGGTCTGGCAGATTCATATAGCAGATGGAATTCATGTAAGAGAAGAAATAAAATGTAAAGAGTATGACTCTTTAAAACTTTTTTTTCTTAATCCAGCAAAAACTAGTCATTGAGCACTCAGTATGTTCAAGACAATAAATGATATTTGCCAAGGTCCCTTGACTTCGAGAGCTTAAAATATATTTGACAAGAAGCGACAGATTTAAAAACAACAGTAATGTAAGACAGTAAGATCCATCAGCTGAGGGCTAAGCTATCACTAACTTAATACCTGGCTCCCCCTTGACTCTGTCTTGAGTCCTAGGAAAAGTGTCAACTCCTTTCTACTGTGCAGTCCCCATTTTCTTCCACAGTTGCTGCTAGTCAGAGAGGCCTCACTTTCTCAGTCCTCTCAACACAACCCCACCCCACCAGACAATGACCTAGTAGGCAAGGCCTGGCAACAACTTTCAAACCACAGCCCAGCCCAGGAACCCAGGCAGAACCAGGGACAATTTGGAGGTTCACGAGAACAGCCCAGACCCAGGGGCTTGTACCAATCTGTTCTTTTGGTCAGTGGTTACCACACGACAATTAAAAAGTCCTTCCAACTTTTTTTTTTTTTAATGACTTTAATAAGTAGGAAACACCTCCAGCTTCCTATTCCATCTGTACCAAGAATTATGCCTTTGGCTAATGGCATAGTTGGAACATACTCTGTGAACACAATGTGGGTTCTAAATGTTTTTCACATCCTCAGATATCTAAACGGTTCTTGGCCAGAAGTACACGGCTGAAATTATCTGGGGGTGCGGCTGGAATGCAGGATATTCGTAACTATTATAATAACTTACTCCTCAATCCCCATGTCAATTACCATAGTATCAACTGCAATTTTTTTCTTTTGGAGACGGAGTTTTGCTCTTGTCGCCCAGGCTGGAGTGCAATGGCACAATCTTGGCTCACTGCAACCTCTGCCTCCTGGGTTCAAGTGATTCTCCTGCCTCAGCCTCCCAAGTAGCTGGGATTATAGATCCCTGCCACCATGCCTGGCTAATTTTTTGTATTTTTAGTAGAGACAGGGTTTCACCATGTTGGTCAGGCTGGTCTTGAACTCCTGACCTCAGGTGTTCCACCCACCTTGGCCTCCCAAAGTGCTGTAATTACAGGCATGAGCCACCGTGCCTGGCCTCAAATGCAATTTTTAACAACAGAATTTCAGAATTTCATTTGTTTATGTTTTAGCCATAGCAGTAACATCTCGTATAAAGTGACTGCATTTTAACATTTATTACCACTATGTTTGAATTGGTATAATAATAAAATGCATACTCCATAGTATTTCTGTGATTTTTTTTTAATTATACTTTAAGTTCTGGGATACATGTGCAGAATGTGCAGCTTTGTTACACAGATATACATGTGCCATAGTGGTTTGCTTCACCCATCAACCCGTCATCTACATTAGGTATTTCTCCTAATGCTGTCCCTCCTCTAGCCCCCTACCCCCTGACAGGCCCCAGTGTGTGATGTTCCCTTCCCTGTGTCCATGTGTTCTCACTGTTCAACTCCCACTTATGAGTGAGAACATGCGGTGTTTGGTTTTCTGTTCCTGTGTTAGTTTGCTGAGAATGATGGTTTCCAGCTTCATCCATGTCCCTGCAAAGGACATGAACTCATCCTTTTTTATGGCTGCATAGTATTCCATGGTGTATATGTGCCACATTTTATTTATCCAGTCTATCATTGATGGGCATTTGGGTTGGTTCCAACTTTTTGCTATTGTGAATAGTGCTGCAATAAACATACGTGTGCATGTGTCTTTATAGTAGAATGATTTATAATCCTTTGGGTATATACCCAGTAGTGGGATTGCTGGGTCAAATGGTATGTCTGACTCTAGACCCTTGGAAAATTGCCACATTGTCTTCCACAATTGTTGAACCAATTTACAACCCCAGCAACAGTGTAAAAGCATTCCTGCTTCTCCACATCCTCTCCAGCATCTGTTGTTTCCTGACTTTTTAATGATTGCCATTCTAATTGGCATGAGATGGTATCTCACTGTGGTTTTGATTCACATTTCTCTAATGACCAGTGATGATGAGTGTTTTTTTCATATGTTTGTTGGCCACATAAATGTCTTCTTTTGAGAAGTATCTGTTCATATCCTTCACCCACTTTTGGATGGGGTTGTTTTTTTTCTTGTAAATTTGTTTAAGTTCCTTGTAGATTCTGGATATTAGCCCTTTGTCAGATAGACAGATTGCAAAAATTTTCTCCCATTCTGTAGGTTGCCTGTTCACTCTGATGATAGTTTCTTCTGCTGTGCAGAAGCTTTTTAGTTTAATTAGATCACATTTGTCAATCTTGGCTTTTGTTGCCATTGCTTTTGGTGTTTTAGTCATGAAGTCTTTGACCATGCCAATGTCCTGAATAGTATTGCCTAGGTTTTCTTCTAGGGTTTTTATGGCTTTAGGTCTTACGTTTAAGTCTTTAATCCATCTTGAGCTAATTTTTGTATAAAATGTAAGGAAGGGGTCCAGTTTCAGTTTTCTGCATACGGCTAGCCAATTTTCCCAACACCATTTATTAAATAGGAAATCCTTTCCCCATTGCTTGTTTTTGTCAGGTTTGTCAGAGATCAGATGGTTGTAGATGTGTGGCATTATTTCCAAGGCCTCTGTTCTGTTCCATTGGTCTATATATCTGTTTTGGTACCAGTACCATGCTGTTTTGGTTACTGGAGCCTTGTAATATAGTTTGAAGTCAGGTAGCATGTTCCCTCCAGCTTTGTTCTTTTTGCTTAGGATTGTCTTGACTATATGGGCTCTTTTTTGGTTCCATATGAAATTTAAAGTAGTTTTTTCTAATTCTGTGAAGAAAGTCAATGGTAGCTTGATGGGGAAAGCATTGAATCTATAAATTACTTTGGGCAGTATGGCCATTTTCATGATATTGATTCTTCCTATCCATGAACCTGGAATGTTTTTCCATTGTTTGTGTCTTTGTCTTATTTCCTTTAGCAGTGGTCTGCAGTTCTCCTTGAAGAGGTCCTTCACATCCCTTGTAAGTTGTATTCCTAGGTATTTTATTCTCTTTGTAGCAATTGTGAATGGGAGTTCACTTCAATTTACCAAGCAAATGGAAAGCAAAAAAAAAAAAAGCAGGGGTTGCAATCCTAGTCTCTGATAAAGCACTTAAAATCAACAAAGATCAAAAAAGACAAAGAAGTGCATTACATAATGGTAAAGGGATCAATGCAAAAAGAAGAGCTACCTTAATGCAACAAGAAGAGCTAACTATCCTAAATACATATGCACCTAATACAGGAGCACCCAGATTCATAAAGCAGGTTCTTAGAGACTTACAAAGAGACTTATACTACTACACAATAATAGTGGGAGACTTTAACACCCCACTGAGATATCAGACAGATCAAGACAGAAAATTAACAAGGATATTCAGGACTTGAACTCAGCAGTGGACCAAGCAGACCTAATAGACATCTACAGAACTCTTCACTTCTGTGATTTTTTAAATGACTAAAGGAATTATGTCTTTTGTTTATTTGTACTTTAGAGTCATGGCAATAATCCTATCAACAATACTACTGCACATTTTTATGTACCACAATGATGCCTGTTGCAACAGAAGGACTGTAAACAGACGAACACTCCTCCAAGAAATAGAGAGCACATTGTATTTTAGTTCTGATGCAAAACTAAGGGTGTATGACTACGTGTTCTCATACTCATAGAACATATATGTGAGATATAAGACGCACAGGGATGGTTATTATGGCTCAAGACTCTTTGTAGAATCTTAAATTCTCCTTTCACTACAGAAGTGTCTGGGTGGAGGTTACTTAAAAATGACAATGGCAGACAAAAATAAATACATAAATGAATAAAATAAAAATCTTGCTCCCTCCTGCCCCTCACCAAACCCAAAACAAAACAGACGAATTTCAAAATGGTCAGGTTCACTCCTGGCTCTGAAACCTCCAATATCAAATTTGCAACCCCTTTCCCACTAATGAAGCCAAGGATAACAAACAATTAAAAGAGGAGAAAATGATTTTATAACTACAATTTTAGCAGATGACTCCTAAAGGCATTCCTATAACCCTCAGAGTCCAGATGGGTGTATGAAGCTGAATGCCTAATGCCCCTAAATATTCCCGGGGTCCTGCCAGGCTCCCACATCTAGGCCCAATGACAGCAACAACACAGCATACACTTTAGCATGGAAGGAACATTTGCTGATCTGGTTTGGATTCAACTGGTAGGCTTACATCCACTTTAGTTTGCTGGCCCATAGTGTCCTCAAAAGGAGTCAGACAGTCCCAGTCAGTCTCTCTGAAATTCACTGGACAGTGAAAGAATAACGGTTTAGGAAGATAAGGCTAAAAGGCTTGGCAGCATACTGGGTTGTGGCTGATAGTTCAAGTACAGTGTGTAGCAATATCATCAGCTTGACACCCTTCTGTGGTGACTCACTTGCATGATGGAACATCTGCTGGACCAGCCAGGGCATGCCTGCCGTACTGTGGCAGGGCTGCCCAGGCAGGCTCCCAGTCTGACAAGGGATGTGGCAGACCCTCTCTGGTCTCCACACCACAGTAGTAGAGCTGCTACAAGATGAGAGGTTCTGTTACTAGAGGAGTAAGCTGACCACGAAGAAGAAAGTTAATCTTTCAAAATTCTAATAATGAAAATTACTGACGGCCTTGTAGAAAATTGGAAAATACCAAAAACCAAGAAGAAAAGAAATACAACCATACATAATTTATGGCACTGATAATCACTGTTAACACTTTAGCATATTTCTCCTCGCTTTTTTTGGAGAATAATACTACACATGTAGTTAATACCCTCCTTTTTTTCCCTTAATAAGGCATTTTCCAATGCAATTATATAGCCTTTGATAACATATTTTTAAAATGGCTACAGGGTGTTCTATTGTATGGTATACTCTGATTTATATAACCATTTTCTTATCGTGTACATTCAGACTTCTATCCCCCTTTAGCTATTATAAATAGCATTGCAACTCACATCTTTGTAGAGGATCACTGCCAGCGTCTCAATTGTTTCCTTAGCATAAATTCCTGAAAGTAAAATTAGTGGGTCAAAGGCTAGGAGTTTCTTTTAAAGGTCTTGATATACCGTGCCAAATAGCTTTCCAGAAAGGTTCTACTGCTGTGCATTTCCACCAACACTGAGAATTCCTTCTCACCATGACACCACCAACATTGAACATGATCATTAGAAAAAAATTAGATGGACATTTTTTCAGTGTTCAGAGGTTACCTTGGACTCTTTGCTTTCCTGGTCTTTTCAGTGATGTACGAATGAATACAATTCCCTTTCTGTGTTCTGTTTCCACGTGGAAGCAATGTTTAATTTTCCAAAGGGCATTTTGACAAGAGGGTCGTGTGGGGAAGGAGACAGGCTGACGGATAAAGAGACAGATATCCACAACCTGGAGATGTGAGACCCCCTAGTTGAAAGGTATGGCTGCTCCCAAAGGAAAGGAGTGGATTTGTAGCTTAGTGTAGGACTTTCAAAACAAGGATGAAGTAGGAGGGATAAGGCACACAAGGAAGGGCCTGAGAGTCTTGCACTAAGAGTCTCCACAGTGTCAGACTGTGGAGAAGCAGCAAAATTGGCATTTGCACATCTCTGCCAGGCAGTGGCCCATGATCTGCAGTCCAGGTCCACAACGATATGTCTCAGGCCTGGGCTGAGCCTCGGATCACCCGCCCGGGGCTTGTCTTAATGCTGTCAGTTCCCCTTCCAGGTTAGACTGTTAAGTGGGGATGGTGCTATTAAACCAACAGGGGGCGGCTTTGATTTTGCCCCTATGATGAAAAAGAGAAGAAAATTCCATGAAAATCTAAAATGTCCTATCTAATCTAATCCCATTTCACTGAATTCTTCTTCCTTGGAAAATATCCCTTTCTGGCTTGACTTAAGGTAAAGGGAAATCAAACTTTAGCCAAGAAAATAGAGCCAAAAGGAACAGTGGTAAATTGGCTACTGGTGAACCAGACCAAATGACACAAAACCAGTTTTTATCTGTTGAAAATCTGAAGACATATATTCCTTATGTGTGTCCACTCAAGCTTTTACAACACAGAAATCCTATATAAGTCCTAACCTCCTGGATTTTCAGTATGTACTTCACAACTTTATGAGCAGAAAAAATCCACATGTCCCTGAGCTTGACTGTTCCGTGTTCTTTTCTATTACTCATGTGCAGATGTCTTTGCACAGATTATTTCCTCTCATCTAATACAATTTAACATGCATTTTTATTTAAACAATGACAGAGTTCTGTTTCTTATTTTAATGAAACTAGTGAAATCCCCTTAAGGTCTTAACAATAATAGGGAATTGCATTTTAAAATACTTCTTCAATAATTTACTTTAAAAATAGCTTGACTAGTTTACAATGCAGTGATTCTGTTTTCTAGCTTTAAAAAATAATTCTTAAACTATTGGGTACTGTGGCCACCACCTGGGAGATGGGATCATTTGTACCCCAAACCTCAGCATCACACAACGTACCCATGGAACAAACCTGTACATGTACTCCCTGAATCTAAAAGTTGAAATTATTTATACAAATAAAATAATTTCTGAAGTTTTAAATCAACTTTAAACTTAGATGGGGTGAGTAGGAATGGCAAGTAATTCTATGATTTAAACAAAATTCAAGATTTTGGAATAGCACATACATCATCCTTAATGTTCCCCAAGTCAATAATCTGCATCTTTTCTTATTGAATAATACAGAAATATGAGGTAGAGGGAAAAATTCCAGATCTGAAACAAAGACATCTGGACAACCGTCCTAGTTCAATTGTTCATTGTACAGAAAAACCTCAAGGGAAAGTGTCAGAAAGGTTAAATGGGCAGAATGCTTCTATTGTGCACCGTGGCTCACAATACTTATTGACCTTAATATTCTTTCCTGTTGAACCTAAGTGTAGCCTCTCAATCTTTTCCAATACCACATTTCAGGCACAACAGAACTTCCTAGAATAAAAATTTCTCTCAACTAAAAAATTTCACAATTTATGAATTTATTTGTAAGAAAACACTAAAGCATTTTGGGGGCATTATAAAGTGTTCATATGGTAACATTTGCTACCTCAAAAGATCTGAATAGTTGCTAAGAAATCCCAATACTTCCTTACTAGGCATATAACTCTTAAATTGAGTGCAGTACAATTGCCTTTCTCTACAAAATGAAGATATTGTGCTTGCCAAAACAAATTCACTCAAGTAACATAAAAATAAAACGAAAGCAATAGTGCTACTACATCCAATCTTTCATTGTTCTGGGGTATAATCTAAAGCCACTGTTTAAATGCTAGAGATGTTTAAACATGATTCTTAAAATCTGTAAGCAAGAAACTATGACTGCCTCAGGGGGTTGAGAGTGGGGAGCTGGATGTACAGATATGGACTAGACATTCGCTTTTTTATTTATACTGTTTGGAATTTATCATGGGCCTATACTATTTTATACTACTAGTGGAAAGTGCTCTTTTATACATGGTGCTAGAATAACTGGATATCTATATGGAAAAAAATGACAGAATCCCCTACCTCACACCATACATAACAAATGTGTTCCAGATGGATTATAGACCTAAATGCCAAAGGCAAACAATAAAGATTTTAGAAGAAATAACTCCAGAAACTGAAGGTTCCCAAACAGGGGTTGGAATTTATCCAGTAGGGCATAGAGAGGGCATATTGAAAACAATATTAAAAGGGTAAAAAGGCAGCCTACAACATACAAATGAACAAAGGGTTTATAACCAGACTATGTAAAGTTTCTTACTGGTGAGTAAAAGACAACCAAGTGGGAAATGGGCAAGAAACCTGAATAGGGATGTTAAAAGAGAAAATCCAGAAGAAAAGGAACTCAACCTTTTCGCGCTGCAGGAAATGCAGATTAAAACCACAGTGAGAAGTTACTGCACACCCACCAGAATGACTAAATAGCTAACATCAAAATGCTGGAAATACCAGAGGTTTATGAGGATGAGGTACATCTGTAACTCATATTTTGCTGCAGGAGGGGTGTAAATTGCTACAATCATTTTCAAAAATAGTGTAGCATTATCCAGCAAAGATGAAGATACTAATCTCTCGGACCCAGTAGTTCCATTGCTAGACATACACCCTAGCGAAAGGTGTGTTATGTGTACACTGGAAGACGTGTATTAGAATGTGGAGAGCAAATTATTTGTAAAAGCAGAAACTGGAAATTCAAAATTTTAGAAAAAGTAGAATGAAAA
Source organism: Symphalangus syndactylus (assembly GCF_028878055.3). NCBI lineage: Eukaryota > Metazoa > Chordata > Mammalia > Primates > Hylobatidae > Symphalangus > Symphalangus syndactylus. Next base: position 43,720,625 of record NC_072429.2, read on the forward strand.
AATAATTTTCGTGTATTAATACAATGGTGCACTCTACAGCAATGAAAATGAACTACAGCAACATAAATGACTTAAATATGGTTGAGCAAATGAAGTCGAACTCAAAACAATAAAATATTGCATTTAGGGATATATACAGTCTATCCTCATTATTTCCATATTCCTTATTTGCAAATTCACCTACTTGCTAAAATGTATCTGTAACCTCAAAATCAATACTTGGGGTGCCGTTGAGGTCATCCGAGGACATGTGCAGAGCAGCAAAAACCTTGAGTCGCCCAATGGCACATTCCCAGCTGAGGTCAAACAAGGCAAAGCTCTGCCTTCTTGTTTCAGCTCTCATACTGTAAACAAGTGTCTGTTTGAGGTCTATCTAGTACCACATTTTCATGCCCTTTGATGGTGATTTTGCCATTTAAAATGGTCCCTAAGCATACAGCTGAAGCACTGTCAAATGTTCCTAAGCACAAGAAGGTTGTAATGCGCCTTACAGAGAAAATGTGTATGTCAGATGAGCTCCAGGCATGAGTTAATAGTGCTGCTGGTCCTAAGTTCAATGTTAATAAATCAACAATAATATTACATGAGGTGTCTTTAGGCAGAAATACATATAAAACAGGGTGATGTACTGATCAGGTGATGAAAATGTTGTGACCAGGGGCTTACAGGAAGCTCACTCTGTATTTCCCCTCCATGCAACGGCTTAGTATTCAGTAATTCCGTGTTTGCAGTGACTATAGAACATGACTACCGCGAATAACAAGAATGGACTGTATTTATGAGGTAAAAATATAAATAAAAACTAATTGATTACCATAAACATGAGATTAGACCCCTTGTGGGGAAGAAGAGGACTGTGATGGGGGAGGAGAAAGCAAGAGATGTGGACTGCAGCAAGGTTGCAGTTCTTAACCGGTGGGGGGTGAGGGGCTGGTTACTAAATAATAATTTACTATTATTTAAGCGGTGTTTGCTAAATAATCATTTGTTAAGACGTACATTTATATTTCATGTACTTTTTAATATACGTTCAAGCCTATCTTAAAACACATGAACAGTAAGTACCTTAACATATTAGTAGCATTCTCTGGGTAATGAGATTAAAGGTAACTTTTAAATAGCTTTATTTTTTTAGAGTAGCTTGAGGTTCACAGCAAAATTGAGCAGAAAGTACAGAGTTCCCCTACACCCCTTGTCCCCATACGTGAAGTTTTTGTGCTTTTAAAACATACTTTTGCAATTAACATGTTACTTTTATAACCACAACTTAATAAATATTACAAAAAAAAATCTCCCCAGCCACCCAAACTACAACTTTTACTCCGTAGAAGAAGGATGTTTAATAGAGGCAAAATGATAGTTCAGCCTTTGTTGCACCCATCCATGGTTTAGGTTGCATAATACAGTTGGCAGCTCCCAGCTTGTACTGTTTCTCTGCCTACTGCACTGAGAAATTATGTTGACTCTTTTAGAGACTTTTTTATTTTGGTAAACTTATTACAGTAAATCAATGGTCTCTTCCTTTTACCTGGAGTAGGGGGACGTCAAGGAGGATGTCTCTGATGTAGCATTCTGAGTAAGCTACACAACATGTTAACAACACAGGCTGAGAGGCACTGGCTCTCTGGCATACTTTCCTATATGGTCTACTTTCAGGGAATATTTCCTCTTTGGACTAGGGGGAGGAAAAAGATTTAATAAGAATCTAAATGTCCACTGCTGAAAACAAAGGAGTAACTAAAATTAGCAGCAGTGGCCCAAGGTGTTTCAGCTTACGGGTAACCCTGGAGAGGAGATTCCTTGAGTAAGGAGCCTACAATATTTCACTATGTTCAGGACTTTTCCGCAATAGAAGCAGCACTTCTGCAAGGACAATGTCCAGGATGATTAAGTTAAACTCTTGCAAATGCACGAAACTTGGTCCGGATACCATGAAAGGCAGATGAGGCAGAGAGAGAAGGAGAGATGAACTTTGATGAAAAGGCTAAAAGTCTTCAAGTCTCTTTCTTTCCCTCCAAGCGAGTAGCAGCCTTCCCTCTAATTCTGGTGCTTATTTAGTAGTCGAAACATGTGGAAAACTGTCTCTGATCTGATTTTAATCTACTCAAGCTTCTTCTCTGCTCCATTTATATCTTCCACGCCTGGCCCTGCTCCTTCAGTGTGACCATTCACAAACCTGACATTCTCCCTGTGTTCCCGCTGGCCCTCCACAATGGCTGGCGCAGGCTGCCATGGAGGAATGTAATCTTACTAAGCTTCATGGTGATTTTTACCCCTTGTTCATTTGGTTCTGAGGAGCTTATTGACTTGACTGGAAAAAACTTTAAATGATTTTCCAGCAAAATCACCCTTTCCGCTGGAGAAAAAGAGTTTTACCATCTGTGAATAAAAACAAACTGAAGGAAAATCATTTTTATATTCTCTTCTAGTTCTTGGACTTCAAAACCAAATATCCACAGAGAAGTCAATGAAAAATAGACATGGCAAAACACAATTCTGATCTCACAAATTTTTTTTTTTTTCAAATCTGAGGTGGATCCAAATTTACTCTGGATAATCTACAAGTTACTAAGCAAACTTACAGTACAAAAAGGTTTTATATATAAATGCTTAACTTAAGAGAACTATTCTTGGTGAACATTTCAAAATTCAAATCTGATGATTACATCATTTCTCTGTTTAAAACACTTCAATGCTTCCCCATTGCTCATTGAATAAGGCCTTCTCACCTAGACTATTATAAGAATCTCCAGCCTGTTTTCTTTACCTTTTACCATTCCAGTCCATCCTACTGTGCACTGTAAGTACAAACACCTGCTAAAGACATAGCTTAATAAATATTTGTTGAATGTTGTTGAATGAAGAGCATTTTCCTGCTCATAAACTTCTTGTTACTTAACGAATGTAGAATAAATTCCTTACTCTGGCAGACTGGAATATGTAGTTACAGTTTATTCTAGAATTTTTGCATTCCCCTTCTTCTGGTTCACTTGGAGAAGTTCTTTTCCATCCTAAGTGACCCAGGTGAGTCCAGTGTCCTGCTGATTTCACTGCAGGGGCAGGCATGTGATCCAGGCTGGCCACAGTGGTCAGCGTGGACAACTGACCCTTGCTCATCTGTGGAGTCTAACAAAGTAGTCCCCCCTTATCCTTGGTGGTTATGTTCCAAGATGCCCAGTGGATGCCTGAAACCGTGGATAGTACCGAACTATGTATATACTATGTTTTTTATATGTATATATCTATGGTAAAGTTTAATTTATACATTTAGGCACAATAAGAGATGAACAACTATAATGATAAAACAATTATAACAATATAATGAAAATTATGTGAATGTAATCTCCCAAAATATCTTACCGTACCATAAATCTTAGCAGCCTCAGCATATATTTTCCCTTCCTTCAGTCAGTAACTTTCACCTTTTCACTTACAGGAAGCACTTTACGGCTTCTCTTTGGCATATGCAAATTGCCAGCATTACCACTCTTGGACTTTGGGGCCACCGTTAAGTAAAGTAAGGGTTACTTGAAAATAAGCACTGTAGGCCGGGCATGGTGGCTCACACCTGTAATCCCAGCACTTTGGTAGGCCAAGGTGGGTAGATCACCCGAGGTCAGGAGTTCGAGATGAGCCTGGCCAACATGGTGAAACCCCATCTTTACTAAAAATACAAAAATTAGCCGGGTGTGGTGGTGGTATACCTGTGATCACAGCTATTCAGGAGGCTAAGGCAGGAGAATCACTTGAACCTCGGAGGCGGAGGTTGCAGTGAGCTGAGATCGTGCCACTGCACTCCAGCCTGGGCGACAGAGGGAGACTCTGTCTCAAAAAAAAAAAAAAAAAAAAAAAAAAGAAAAGAAGCACTGTAGTACCTGGAGGCAATCTGATAACTGAGGTAGCTACTAACCGACTAAGGGTGGCTAGTGTCCACAGTGTGGCAAAGGGATGATTCCTGTCCCGGGGAGCAAGACTTCATCATGCTACTTGGAATGCTATGCAGTTTAAAACTTACAAATTATTTTTATAATTTTTCATTTAATATTTTCAGACAGTCATTGACCATAAGTAACTGAAACCAAGGAAAGCAAAACCGTAGATGAGGAGAGCTTACTGCATATGAATGCTCTTCTTTCTGGATCCAACAATGAAATGTATTGGCTTAGGGTGACCAGAGATCTTTTTTCATATTACATGGCCAACATCTGTCTGCAAATGAAGTTAAAATGAAAAAAGAAGACGGAAGAAGAGCTAAGCAAAATAATAATTTGGGTTCTTAAATCCAAATGTGCTGAGGGTTAGATCCACCATGAGACTTCCCCAGATGTCAGCTTATGACTTCCATTTTTTTCCCTTAAGGCTAGCTGGGTTTCCTCATTTCAAGGCCTTTCACAGTAGAGCCCCAACTCCTCTCTCAGTCCTCATTACTTGCCTTCAAAGTCCCCAGGGGTCTCCAGGTCAGCAAACTTTTTCTTAAGGGGCCACAAAGTAAATAGTTTAGACATTGCAGGCCAAGAGGCAAAACTGAGAATATTATTTAGCTACTTATATAATCATTTAAAATGTAACAATGGAAAAACATTCTTTTCTCACAAGCCGTAGAACAAACAGGCACCTGGCTGGATGGGCCAGTGGCCTGTGGGCCTTGGTTTACCTACCCCTGTTCTAGACAAATGGCTTTACTTGTGCCATGAGTATGCTTTAAGCTTTTGCATCTCCATGTTCCTGCTGGTGCTGCTGTTCCCATCTGAAATGCCTTTCCCTTTCCTGTAACCACTGCTCATCCGCCACTCAAAGCCCATTTCAAATGCGACCTCCTTCCTCAGGCTTCTTTGATATCACAGTGAGTTTGATCTTTCTCCAGTGAGTTAGATCTTTCTCCTTGGAATCTTCAAGGGCTGTGTTTTTCTTCCCGTCTTGATGGTACATTGAATTGGAGTTGTCTTATCCCTCTTTTATCTCTTGCACACTGTGAATGCTTAGAACTGACAATATCTAAAGACTGTATTTTTAAGAAAGACTCCACAAGATCAAGTAAATAGTTAAAAGAAAGGAAGTGGATCTACCAGAAACCAAGGGTAAGACTGCTGGCAGACAGGGAAGGCAGACATTTCTGAGTCAGAATTATCTGATGTCATAAAATGGTACAGCTCTCATTCTGGTGTTGTCACGACAGCTCCACATATGGCCACTTGTCGGCTTGCCTAAGACAGGCCTGACAAATATGATGGAAGGGGAGATTCAGACATTTCATTTCTGGTTGGGAGGGAGACAGGCACACTGGGCATAAACTTGGATGAATGCCTGTGTTTCAGTATTCATTCTCAGCCACCCACTGGCATTGTTCTTGCTCCTGGGTGGTGGTGCCCAACCTCAGTCATGAGTGTCCCACCTTCATGACGTTTGTCACATCTGTCTATCACATGTAATTTTAATATATATTTTCTTAATATTTTCTTTAGATTGACCTCTTTAACAAATGTCTACTTTAGTCCATTGCAAATAATATCTCATTATTAGTAGTATATAGAAGAAAGTTCACCCAAGCACCATTTAAAGCTATTTCAGCTATCTCAGTGTCACACAGCTCACATTTTGGAAATTTCTGTTCTCGGCCACTAATCCTTTTATACCCTCTTGTAAAAGTGTGCCATATATTTTCCCAAGATCTACTTAATTATTTGGAAGAGCTAATTTAATGAATGAAAAGCATATTTGTCCACTCAAACAAGGTGTACACAGTCATTTAATGTTTCTCTCTCTTAATTTTGGTATCATTTGTCTACACTACCTACAGAATAATAAAAAACAACAACAGTTATCAACATTTAAGGAATGCTTTGTACTCCTGGGAGAGTTTAAAACAGCTTTAATTGAGGTATAATTTATATACCATGAAATTTACCTGTCTTAAGTGTACAACTTTTAGAACACTGATAGAGCTGTGCAAGCATCATCCATATTCAGTTTTATAATGTCACCATCACCCCAAAAAGGTCCTTCCTGCCATTTGCAGTTAAGCCCTGCTCCCATGCTCAACCACAGGCAACCACTGATCTGCATTCTAACTCTAGAGATCTGCCTTTTCTAGATATTTCACAAAAGTGGAATTGCATATTGTGTGGTCTTTTGTGTCTGACTTATTTCATTTAGCATAATGTTTTCTGAAGTTCACCCATGTTCTGGCATATATAAGTAGTCAATTCATGTGTATTACTGAATTCTATTCCATTCTATGGACACCATGTTCTTATTGAGTAGTAAGATTTCTGCATAGATTCTGGATACAAGTTATTAGTGACAATATTTGCAAATATATTTTCCCAGTGTGTGGCTTGTCCTCTCATTTTTTCAGTGATGTCTTTTGAAGGGCAAACATTTTTAATTTTGGTCAAGTTCAATTTGTTAATTTTTTTCTTTTTAAATTGTGCTTTTGGTGTTAAATCTAAGAAGTATTTGCCTAACCTAAACATTTTCTCCTATGCTTTCTTCTAGAAATTGTCTGGGAATGTCTTTATTTCACTTTCATTTTAGAAGAATAGTTTCGCTGATCATAAAATTCTTGGTTGACAGCTTTGTTTTTTCCTTAAGCACTTCAAAAATTCAATGTATATCTAGCCACCACGGCGCACAGAGCCTCCCTCTTATGTTCCTGACATGCTGCACCTGCTACTCAGGCAAACTGCAGGCACCCTGCCCCGTGCAGCACTATTCATAATATGTGCCCTTGCCTGCAATCTACTGAAGCATTTTTACTTTAAGAAACATGTGTTGGAAGATATCAAAGAAAAATATTTAAAACTGTTTATGAGCAAATTTCCTCAAAAAGCTTCAGAAGCTGGTCCATTTGTGCCATCTGTTATAAGAGAAACTAGAAACCACCTGTCTGTCTGCCTGAGCTCTGCTCTTACCAAGGAAGCTGTAATTACCTCTTTGGTGAAGGATTTGAATCATTACAGTAAATCCTTATTCAGCACATACTGTATTAGGAAGGCATTCTGAACCCTAGAAACCAGGTTCTTTTGTTTTTTTTGTTTGTTTGTTTGTTTTTCCCTCCTTCTGTCCTCCGAAGATGTAGTAAAACCTTAGCTATTAGGAGCCTGGAAGAGTGAATTGTGCCTTAGCCTTGTTTACTACTCAACAATAAATATTTAATAATCAAATATTTACTTAGCACCTAGTACATGCCAGGCACAGTTGTAGGCACTGGAAACACAGCAGGTAACAAGCCAAGCAAGGCCTCTGCTCTCAGGCAGCTTACATTCAAGTTCAGTAGGCTTCAAAGTAGGGTAGAGGAGAACACAGGCTGGTGGAGGAGAAAAATATCAAAGCTCCTATTGGCATTTTAAATATCTGATTCTTATAACATTTATATTTTTTATGTTTTCTAATGTGTGTAATATAGCAATTACTAAGGCAGGTATATACTTTATAATTAAGTAAATAAAAACAAACACTTATTCGAAGTACATGCTTTCTGATAATATTTTAATTATTATCGTAATGGAAAAAATTTAGGAAATACTACTTATGAGTGTGTAAAGCAGAAAATAAACTCATAAACAACCAAAGAAGATAATTTTAGGTGGTATTAAGAGCTATGAAATCAACTAAAATCAAGGCAGTGTGAAAGCAGGTGCCTGGGTGGGGAGGGGGTGTGGGTGTAATTTGGATTCTGTGGCTAGGGCAACTTCTTTTGGGTGACATCTGAGCCGAGATCTCAACAAAGTAGACTGCTGAGGGCTCACTGTCTTAAGCCCCAGTGCATCTTTTTTATGGTTAAACATTTAGGATTAAAGCAAAGCTAACCCCCATTTCTGCCTAAGCTCCTTCACAGTCTCTTTGCTTAATCACAGAGACTTTTCCCAGAATACTATGTGAACTTAATGGAAAGGGTCCTATTTTGAAAGAACTGTGGAAAGAAGATCAGTAGTAAACATTGGCCTGTCTGTAGCAGAATTCCCAGCAGTAGCTGATAACAGCAAAACATACTTTTCCTGCAAGAAATTGTTTCTTGGTAAAGCTAAAAAGTTATTCTGTTTAGGGAAACAAATGCTTGCCTTTTCAATGAAGTCTCTGTGCACCCTTAAAAAAGTATGTCGCTTGTTCCATTTTGGAAAAGGGGAACTACACAAGCCCCAAACAAACAGCCCAGGGACTTCTCTTCTTCTGTGTAACCTGCCACATCTCTAGCTATTTGCAGGATGCAACACACTGTTTGATGCTACAGTTATTACACCTCCTTTTTCTAGGTTACCCTCACTTTCACTACCTGAGATGTAACAGTTCTAAAGTTCTACTCACTTTTTGTCAGTATATTTATGTTAATTCACTTGCAACAGTATTCATGGTCACAGTGTTACAAGCTCATTCAGTTCCCGTCAGAAATCATCAGTCTACACTTTCAAATATACCCACCTGAAATGTTAGTGAGGGTAAACTTTCCACAATGTCATCCCCAAAACCCCACAGCATGTCTCTGTCAGCTCTTCCTTCTTCCAACATTGTCACCCAGCCTTTTCGTGACAAAATGGTACTCTACATATACTCAAACTTTCTGTCATTCTCCCAGAAAACTATAGGAAGGAAGGGAGACTCCTCTCCGGGAAGGACTATTACAAATGACAATTTAGCAAATTACAAAAATGAGAGAAAATCAAATGTACTTTACAAAATGGCAAGTCCTCACATTAACAAGAAATTGAATGAGTATGGCAGGGTTGGGGCCTAAGAAGCTATATTTTCAAACTACTATTCCTGCTCTGGCCTTGTGTTTCTGATGAGCAACCAGAGATGGGAACCACTGATCTTGATTCCTACTGTGCTCTACGTCAGCTCTGGAAACGACTGGGAAGTGTGAACGCCCCATGTATTGTACTTAGTAGCAAAACACTGTTGTGATTACTTTGTTCCTCTAAAACCTTTTATTTGTTTGCATGGGTTTTATTATTATTTTTGGCTCTGGAAATATGTGTAAGCTTCTTATCCACTGAATTAATAAACTTTTAGTGCTAATCTGAGATTTGGTCAAAAGAACTGTAGGGATTCTGAGAAGAGAGGGATCAGACTGGGCTGGTGTAGTTTGCAAAAGTGTTCTGTGAGATGGAATGCTCTCGTTTTCCATTTTTGGGTTCAAAATCAAGGGGGCTGTGGCCTCCTCACAGCTGAGAAAGGGGAATCAGTGTCAAGAGCAAAATGTTTCTCTCTGCTGAGGCAAGACATAGCAACAACACGAAGTCCTGCTTCTAAAATAACAGCTCCCAATGGATAGAGTGCACTTATGACATGCCAGGTAGGGCTGGACACTCCCCTGTCACTGACTCGTCCCAACAGTCCTGCAAGGGCAGCCTTGATTTTGCATAGGGGTAAGCTGCAGGTTGGAGGGGTTGAGTCATTTTCTGAGAGCCAGAAAGTGCTGGTGCTCCGCCTGACCTCAGGCAAACTGACGTCGGGAACCTGGGCTTTTCTGAATGCCTGGGCCACTGTTCTCCTCTGGCCTTGCCTGTGTGGCTTCCACAGGGCGGATGGCTCAGAAAAAAGCTTCCACACGCCTCCTCCACAAGCCCGGCAGACACAAGGGACCAGGAAATGCCTGAAACAAACCAAGCAGACTTCCAGAAAATTTGCTTGAATTGCCCTAGAAGCTGTTGAAACAGGTGAAATCCCATTCCATGATCTCATAAATACACATTAAATAGAAAAGAAGAAAAAATGGCTTGGAAGCTTCTCAATAGTTTCATGGGTCATCTGTTTTCAGAGAAAACTTGTCATACTTGATAAGCAGATTTCTAAAAGAAAACAATATTTAAGAATACTGAATTAACAGTTAAGTGCAGGAGTTTAGGGTCAGATAGCCTTCAATTACTGGCTCTGCCACTTATTAGCTGTGTCATCCTGGGCAACTTAACCTCTGTGTCCCTCATTTTCTTTGCCTACAAAATGGGGATCATTAATAATACTTACACCTCATAGGATTGGTGATAATTAAAGGAGATAATACATACAATATACTTAGTATATTAAAGCCTGGCATATAGTGTTTACTAAATGGTAGCTGTTATAATTAGAATATGCTTGGCTTGTCCTGAAAAAATGCTGCTTTTATTTTAAAATGAAGAGTAGATTTAACGACTTGGTATTTGTACCATCTCTAAATCCTAAGGCACTGATCCACACAGAAGTGAAAATGAAGACAGAATTGCATCATCGTGCAACCAAATGGAAAGAGAGAAAAAGTACTACATCTCAGGTTCTAGAGCTTTCATTCTAGGATTACTTCCCGTCTTAGCACAGCCTTGTCACTGTGTCTGCACAGCAAAGCTCCCCAGTGGAAAATGTACACAGACAAGTTCATTGCTCAGGTTGTATTACCAGTGGCAAATAGGTCCACAGGTATCAAATTACCTGTGCCCAAAGCTCAAAATTTCATGTTCACATGGGGGTGTCAATCCTGAGCTCTGGCTCATTTATGAAACTTCAGTAAGCCCCAGACTCTTCTTTCAGGGCAGGAAAACAGGAGATGTCTGTTTCTCCATTGGTTTGCTCAAAGAAAAGCTGGTGTTCTCAAAGAGAGGCTTGATGTTGTAGCAAATAGGCCTGGGAAGATGGGGAAGAATCAGTACCTCCCAGTCCACACTCATACTGATGGTGGCATAGTGAGGAGTCTGAGTCCCTAGGCACTGCTGTGGATGGCTTCTTAGAAGCCTCATGTGGAGATGGAGTGGGGACGCGGTTGGGGGAAAAGGACAGAGTCACAGGGCATTACTCCCTCCTTGGGGTTGGCTTTATCCTTGGACTCCATGTTCTTAAAAGCAGCATCACATATGTTTCATACAAATGCTGCCAGAGATGGTACCGCTCATTCTTATTATACAAGGTGATATTATAATATTCCACAAGGTGAGTGACAAACAGTTCCCATTCCTAAGCTGGACAAGGTAGGCTGGACTGGATCCTTGAATGTTAGGCTTCTGAGAATGGCTGACTGTCTTGAGGGTGGCAGGTGGGCCATTGCAATAGCTTTCCTCCCTCCTTTTCCTTCCAAGCCATGGCCTCTTCTTACTTCTCTCCCTGCCCTCATCTCTGCAAAGCAGCTAAATCCTGGCTTTTTAAATAGGATGGCTCCTTTAGGAAGACAGGCCTAGAGGACATTCAGTGAGAAACTTCCCACCGGGGATGCAAGGTCAAGTGGGAAAGCAAGGGAGGGGCAGTGCAGGCAGAGCGTGGCTAGAAAGCTTCACTCCTCTGCTCGCCAGCCTTGTGACAACTCTGCCTCACTCCCCTCCTTTGAAAACGAGGGTAAAAGTTACCCTAAAGGGTGTTTGTGCGGACTGCAGGAGTTAACATACATCAAGAGGTGGGCACCGTGTCTGGTAAACAGAAAGTGCTCCCTTGACAGAAGGGCAAGGATTGACACTTGCTGAATCGGATAAAGTAGTGGTTAAGGAAGGAAATAAATAGCCTTAGGGTGTGTGCAGCCATTTTTTGCTTTTGGAAAAATTTGCTTTTGGAAAAGCAAAAATAAACAAGGAGGACTCCAGGGCTCTGCTTAATTCAAATATTCAAAGCCAGCTTACTTTCTTTCTACTTCCTCTGTTTTTGGTAAAAGAAAAAAAGGAGGGATGCCCCATAACATATATTTTTAATGCAGAAATTTTTTCTTAATACAGAAAGAAACTTTGTTGTTTCCAGCTATAAAAAGACTTCAAACTTATTGTTCAAAAATAGTAGGCAAAAGACAAAACCAAACCAAACTTATCAATACTCCTACTCCAGATACCACAGTTAACACATTAGTGACTATTTTAGAACCTTTCTATGTGTATATACGCATCCATACATACTTCATCTTGTGCATTAAAATGACACCATAATTTACATACTTTTTCACTCTGTTTTCTTCAACAAAGTAGTTTTGTTATATAATATCCCCATATTAATAAACAGTTATCAGCAACATAATTTTCAGTAGTTGCATTGTAGTTCATGGCTGTGTGATAACTACCCAACCATCAGTATTGTTGGACATTTAAATTATTTCTCTTACTATTATAAATAATACAGGTGTAAAAATCCACTCACTGTTGCACAGACCTCTCATTAATTCCTTCTGATAAATACTAGGGGTGCAGTGGCTGAGTCAAAAGATAAGCCCATGATAAGGCTTTCAACACGTATTGCCAGAAAGGTCTCACTCCTTTATAATCCCATCCCCAGTGGGGCAATTTGGCCTCACACGTTCCTTCCCTCCTCTCCCCTTTCTCAGTCTCTTGAGTATATGGATTTTGTTGCTTCTGTCCAATGAACTCATCAAGACTGCTAAGGCAAAAATGGGGCAGATCCAGTCTAGGTTCAAACCATCCCTCCAAAAGAAACGAAAGCTCTAAGAGGAGACTTCTCTGAACCACTCCAGTGTTGCAGAACAAGGGGACCGATGAGAGACAGGAGGGTAGATTTGTTCTCCCTTAGCCTCTTCTCCTGAATTAAGAATTACTGGCTTCCTCCAGTCCATCAGTCAGCAAGCTGAGTCTGAACACTGAATTACAGCAAGGGAATGAATGAGCTTTTATATAGTAGACACACACATGCTGCACACACACAGGCACACAGACCCCCACCCACGGCACCTACAGCTGTGATGCTGGAGACATTCTGGCAGGTAAAATGTCCCTCCATAACCCTCAGGGAATCACCAGGGAATGCTCCTTATACATGTTTTTAAGGGAGAGACAAAAGGTTAAGCAATAATACATTAATTCAGGTTAGAGGGAGGCCTGAATATTTGTAATGAGTATTTCAGCTAGTCCAAAAGAGGCATTCTCTACCCCCTAACGGGCAGGAAGGGACAGCTGGCATTTCAGACTTGGCAAATCCCTCCTGAAAGATCAATGTTGTCTCTGTATTGGATAGCCTGATCTGGTCCAAGGTTTATTTGTTGAAATAGATAATGTAATGTTCAGACTGTCAGCATTTGCACACATACGCTGCTTTCCCTTAACCCCTTTCCCCCATGAAACTTTCAGAATCTAAATACTTTACCCCTTTATTCAAGGGTCAGAGTTTCTGAACAGGGGCAAAGGGAACTTCAAACCATGTGGCTTTCGTGAGGAGAGGAAAGAAGGCAGGAGCATCAATCTTTCAAAACTACAGGTTATCCAAACTTCTACTGAAACTTAAGAAAATGGAGTCCTTCCCCAAGTCCCTTCTACTGTATTCCCCACCAGCATCTCTGCCTGCTTAGGAGGATGACAGAGACAGGTGCAGAGACACTGCTGAGGAGCCACAGGACTCACACTGGTAGTCAAAGACCTACATCGGACACTAAGGAGTTGGTGGAGGAAGCCATTCCCCTGGTAACCACAGGTAGGGGTGGCCTCCGAGGAGGCCCCGGGGGAATTTCCACTGGTGAATGCAGCTGCTGCTTTCTTGGCAACTCACAGTACGTGTGGGCAGGGAAGAGCTCAAGAAATGAGTTGCCTGCAAGCTGCTCCCCGGCAGATGATGGACTGTGGGTGAGTTTTGCAACTGTTCAGGATAAGGCCAACTCCCGGTGGGTTAACACCAAAGCTGTGAGCTTTGTGTTCTTCCAGAATAGTAGCTGAGATGAGCTAATAATACTAAGAGTTAACATTTACCGAAGGCTTATTACCAGGCAGGTCACGGAGCACACGGCTCTCATTATCTCCTCAATCTCCACGACAAGATCAGCAGGCAGGTCTTACCATTAGCCCCATTTCACAGGTGAGGAGACCATGTATATGAATTTGGCATTCTGAGGAATCACAGAAAACCTTCCAGGACATTTTAATCTGGCCCTACGCCAACCCACCTCTTGCCCCTCAGCTCTGTAAATATTTGGCAAAGCACTGTGTTTATACATATTTTGTGAGATTATACTGCCACCAAGAACAGTCAAAATTCCCCTACAGGCCTTATCTAGGAAAGGAAACGAGTTGGTTTTTTTTTTTTGGGGGGGGGGGCCACTTTTCATTTGCATGAGGCATAAGGAGAATAACCCTAAAACCAAAGCAGCTAACCTGCTGTCAATGTGTTGCATTCAGATAGTCAACAAAGCCAGACAACCACAGGGCCTGCTGGGGCACTTCCCAACTGGTAGCACCAACTTTCCAAAGGATCTATGTCACACAGGATTAGGAGGACTATGATAAAACCAATGACTATACCCTAAAAATTAATTTTCTTGACAGGATTTATGGAGATAACTATTTACATGGGGCTTGATTTTGAGAATCGGGTGGATAACGACAGAGTGACTATTTACTTAAGAGAACTGGCATGGCCAGGCCACCACACACATAGAGCAAAGGATTTGTCTTTATAGCCAGGAAATTTCAGGGCTATGAGTATATAAAAATCAATTGTTACGTGAATTATCTCCTAGGCCAATTAGCTAGGGTAGATAATAAATGATCTTGTGCATCTTCCATGTTAATGACAGGCTTTGGGTAAAGGAGTTCGTAGCTTATCAACAAACCAAGTTTTATTGTTTTTTTAAACTAAAATGGATTCACTTAACAAATATTTAGGAAGCATCAGAGCCAAGTCTTGTCCTAAGTGCTGAGAATCCTGTAATACACAAGATAGGACAGGCCTTACTCTCATGGAGCTTAGTGTCATGAGGAGAGACAAATGAGTGAATTACCGGGCACGAACATTTCAGAGGGAAACTGCGATGGAGTTTCCCAGTTCATCATCTGCAAGCTGCTCTCCAGCAGATGATGAACTCTGGGTGAGTTTTGCAACTGTTCAGGATAAGGCCAACTCCCAATGGGTTAGCACCAAAGCCGAGTGCTTTGTGTTCCTCCAGAATAATAGCTGAGATGAGTTAACAGTAGTAAGAGTGGTAAGAGTTGTCAACTCTTACTACCATTAGGGAAATAACACAGAGTGATGTGGTAGACAGTGATGGGTGTGGGGACAGAAGGGTCAGGGCAGGCTATAGCATGTAAGGATCAGGGAAGAACCTTCTGGGGCAGCAGGAGCAGGTGCTGCTAAGGCCTCGCAGCGAGAATGGATGTGCTTTGTACAGGGACAAGAATAAGCACAGGAGCATACAAGCCAAGGAGGCAGCCGCGTCAGGGGAGGTCGGAGAGGTTAGTTAAGTCAGGTAAACAACGGCTGACCATGTACCATGAGAAACAGTTTAGATTTTATTCTACGTGCAACTCTAAGCCACTGGGGAGTTTTAAACAAATTCCCGAATCGGAGGCATTGCTAAACCTGTAACACAGTTAAAGAATTAAAAAACAAAAACAAAACAAAAAATCTTAACATCTCAAAGACACTGCCATCTCCAAAGTGGGGAGCTAAAGTTCCTCTTTTTGCAAAATGAATTGTCCAGAAATCTCTTCCAGTGTATTTCATTTGTTTACTCATTCATGTCACGTATAAATAAATGTTTGTCACTATGTTCAGCCACTGTGCTTGGCACTGAGGAGATACAACTGAGAAGACAGGTTTGGCCCTCAGAGAATGAGACAAATAACCAGGTGATGACAACACACTGATAAGTGCCCCACTGGGGATGATGCTTCCCTAACACACAAGAGTTCTCCCACCAAGTCTAGGGAGCATGGAGAAGGAAGGTGTGAGGAGGGGGAAGCAGAAAAAGCTTTCTGAAGGAAGTGATGTTTAAGAACACAGTGTTCCCCAGAGGTGAGAGGAAACAGGGCAAGGTTGTGGAAGTGCAACAAGTACAGTAAGGTCAAAGTAAAGAGTTTAAACAGAGGCTGCAGTGGCAAGCCAGAGTAGGTCACCCAGGCCTCCCAGTTAATAAAAGGATTCAGGAGTATATACTATCCATGGGGGTCATCAAAGTCTCTTATGCAGGAGAGTGCTGTGTTCAAGCTTGCATGTTAGAACAATCCCACAGGTTTCAGTACAGAGAGTGAGCCAGTAAAAAGGGTCAGGAAGGCCAGATGGCCAAGGCTTGGGCTGGGGTGGTGGCAGTGGGGATGGTGACTGGTAGGCTGCTGTGAGAACAGAATCAACAGGTCTGGATCATCGACCAGAAGTCAGTGATGAGTAAAGGAAGCTGGCCAGGTTTCCATGCACCAGATGGAATTCATGGAAACAGGGAGACACACAGGTGTGGGTGCAGGGGAGGAAGGGGAACCATTCATGTATAACAGTCAACTGGCTTGGCAGACATTTGGGTAGATGGGCCTAAAGAACAGGTAGGAGATCTGGGATATGGTTTTTGGCACTGATATGGTTTGGCTGCATCCCCACCTAAATCTCATCTTGAATTGTAATTCCCATATGTTTTGGGAGAGACTGGTGGGAGGAGACTGGATCATGGGGGTGAACGCTCCATGATTGTGAGTTCTCATGAAATCTGATGGTTTTATAAGGGGCTCTTCCCTCTTCGCTCCTAACACTTCTCTAGCCTGCCGCCATATAAGACATGCCTCTTCCCGTTCTGCCATGATTCTAAGTTTCCTGAGGCCTCCCCAGCCATGCAGAACTGTGAGTCAATTAAATCTCTTTCCTTTATAAATCACCCAGTCTCAGGTATTTCTTTATAGCAGCGACAAAATGCACCAACACAGACATGTTGCTGATAAATGGAACTATAGAAAGGGACAAGATCAATTGGAGTTAAGAAGGGAATTTAAGGTGGCTTACGCCTGTAATCCCAGCACTTTGGGAGGCTGAGGTGGGCAGATCATGAGGTCAAGAGATCGAGACCATCCTGGCCAACATGGTGAAACCCCGCCTCTACTAAAAATACAAAAATTAGCTGGGTATGGTGGTGTGCACCTGTAGTCCCAGCCCCTCGGGAGGCTGAGGCGGGAGAATCGCTTGAATCCGGGAGGTGAAGGTTGCAGTGAGCCAAGATCGCACCACTGCACTCCAGCCTGGGCAACAGAGCGAGACTCCATCTCAAAACGAAAAAAAAAAAAAGAGAGCATGTAAAATCTGACTCTCTGAAATAAGAACTTTTAAGGGAAAAGGAGCCTTCTAAGGAGGCTCCTTTGAGACACAGAGATGTCCAGAAAATTTAAGAGTGTGGTGCCACCAAAGACAAAAGCAAATTGAGGGTTTTGAACCAACAAGGCTCTTGACAATGACCATTGTTGCTAGAAATCAAGTAAAACAAGGCATAAAAGGGGTCATGAGGTTTGAGAGGGAGGTCATGGTGACCTTGGTGAGAGGCAGTGTCAGTGGGTTGGGTGGGGACAAAATGCAGGCTGACATGAGGCATTCCTATATTTAGTTTTAAGAGTAGGGATGAAAAAAATTCAGCACAGGACTTTCCCCACAATAACAAATGAAGTGTGGAATTACCAAACATTGGAAATAACTCCAGATTTTTTAAATGGGAAATAAAAGGGAGCAAATTACTTCAGACAAGAAAAGGCCCAAGAAACCCTCCGGAGATTCCTCCT
The DNA here is from genome assembly GCF_028878055.3 of Symphalangus syndactylus. Taxonomy (NCBI): domain Eukaryota; kingdom Metazoa; phylum Chordata; class Mammalia; order Primates; family Hylobatidae; genus Symphalangus; species Symphalangus syndactylus. The sequence goes on from NC_072429.2 coordinate 43,738,036, forward strand.
TCCAGATGTCTTCTGGAGTGGCCACCCAATGGCTTGCAGCTAAAAACTCTCCTTCTCTCCCAGGAAGCCAAGCCCCAGGTGTGGGGAAGATGCCCCAGGGCCATGAGCCTCCAGGCATAGCTCACAGTGTCTGTTCTGAGCAGCAAGGGCAACTGCAGGAGCACTGATCACAGCCAGCAGAGCAGAAAGCCAGTCATGAAAAGCAACGCATCCCAGGAGGTCCCAGGCTGGTCCAAGAAGCTGATGCAGTCCCTGTTTTCACTTGGGCTCCCACAGCTCTCTTCACTGCCTCTCTTGCTCATACACCCAACAAGTATTTAGTAAGTGCTGCCTTGGTGCCAGGAAAGGTACTAGATGCTGAAGAGGAATAAGCCCTCATCCCAGCCCTTGAGGAGTGTGCAGTCCAGTGGGGGAAAGCTGGTATATAAATGTCTGATAATCATGTATTTACCATGATACATGATAAATGGCCGGGAGCGGTGGCTCACGCCTGCCCAGCACTTTGAGAGGCTGAGGCAGGTGGATCACTAAGGTCAGGAGTTCAAGAGCAGCCTGGCCAACATGGTGAAACCCGGTCTCTACTAAAAATATAATTAACCAGGTGTGGTGGCAGGTGTCTGTAATCCCAGCTACTTGGGAGGCTGAAGCAGGAGAACCGCTTGAACCCGGGAGGCGGAAGTTGCAGTGAGCCGAGATTGCGCCACTGTACTCCACCCTGGCTGATAGAGTGAGACTCCTTGAAAAAAAAAAAATCATGTATTTAGTTAAGTGGGGTGTGGTGGGCTCAGCAGCGTAGAGTCAGATGATTTTTAGGTCAGCCACTTACAAGCTGGGTGAGCTTGTGCAAGTTAGATGACTTTCCTGAACCTCAGTTTCCCACTTGAAAAATGAAGTATGAATAGCCTCCCTCCTGGGGCAATTGTGAGGAAACGTGAAGCTCTCAACTCAGTGTCTGGCACCAAGGGAGCCCCCATGGGCAGCAGCAGCTGTTGTTAAGTACAATGACAGAAATGAGCACCAGCTATTGTAGTAGTGCTGAATAGTGGCACCTAAGCCAGTCAAGGGGCAGGGCAGCAGGGAAGGCTCCCTGGAGGAGGTCTCAGTGGATCCTAAAAGAAACAGCAGATGTTAGCAAGTGTAGGTAGGGGGAGCAAATCCTATGTGGAGGGAGCTGCAGTCTCCCATTTTTCTATGTTTCTTGCAAAGTTGTCACCCTCATACAATGAATACAATGCTCCTTCTTCTGGGTACTGATTCAACAGAAAGAGCACTGAACTTTGAATCCAAAGGTCCAGGCTTGAACAGGAGCTTACAGGTTAAGACTGCCACACAGGCCGGGCATGGTGGCTCACGCCTGTAATCTCAGCACTTTGGGAGGCTGAGGTGGGCAGATCACTTGAGGTCAGGAGTTTGAGACCAGCCTGGCCAACATAGTGAACTCCCATCTCTACTGAAAATACAAAAATTAGCCGGGCATGGTGGCATGCACCTATAATCCCAGCTACTTGGGAGGCTGAGGCAGGAGAATCATTTGAGCCCAGGAAGCGGAGGTTGCAGTGAGTGGAGATTACGCCACTGCACTCCAGCCCAGGTGACAGAGTGAGATGCTGTCTCAAAAAAAAAAAAAAAAAAAAAAAGACTGCCACACAGACTTGAACAAGCCACTCACGCCCTCTCAGCCTCAGTGTCCCCCATTTAGAAAATGTAGGAGATAGTTGCCCTGCACTCATCATGCTTTCGAGCCGTATTTATCACACACCTGGAAAGAGCACCATCAAGTGCTGGGGAAACAATAGTGAACTAGAAACAGGTGTGGGCCTGACCTACGTTACAGCTTAGAGCAGGAATCAGAGAAGAAAATGGGCAACTATAGTACAGTATGCCAAGTGCTATGATTTGGGTTAGTGCCAAAATCAAATGAAACACTCTGAAAACTGTTTCAAGTGGCTCTGAAAACTGAAAAGCACTATAAATATATTTTGTAGTATTATTGTTATTCCTGACAACAGTGCCAGCCAGATCCTAAGCCTATCAGAAATTTTTCCCAACTTCTGGTCTGCTGACGGCACCTTGTCTCCAAGGCAGCTATGGGTGAGCGTGCATATCAAACACATGTACGTGTCTGCTACTGACATGCCAGCTCTGCCAGGTTTTCTGTGGTCTGGTAATCAACCATGACTGAGTGTCTTGGCATTCGATGAGTCCTGTTTTCACTGGGGAGCATTATGCTTGGTGATCTCACATACGTTTCATGGATCCAAATCCTACAGGCTTGTGATGCAGCCTGATAAGCTGATTCCTTCATTTGACAAGCACTATGTAGCAAACAAAAGCCAAACACTGTTCTGAGAGGCCAACTAGATGGTCCTTGGTCCACAGATGATCAACTTAGTGAAAAAGACACTTGGGAAACTAATATGATGAGGTGTTATCATTTATTCTAGATTATATATAATGAGTGATCATATAACTTATCACCCAAACCAGCACATTGAAGCAGAAAGGTACAATTAAATTTATACCAGGACAACAGAACTAACAGGCAAATGAAGAGGTATGGTCCCTACATATAATATAAAGGTCAGATGGCTTGTTCAAAGTAATGACAGATGAGTGCCAGAGCCAAAGCACATTGATATTGTAGCCTAATTAGATGTCACTCACAGCTTTGCTTTCCACAGAACTAGTTACATACTTTACATGGTCCTTGCAATACATAATTCTCTTTGCAAATTAGATCCTAAAGGCATTTACGGATTCTGAGATTATGAGCTGAAAATTGCATAACGATGAAAATCAGACACCCGAGTCTCTTTTATGGTGGAAATTTTCATTATAGTATTGAAATTTAAATTTCAATGCCAAATGTAGACCTCTGCCTAATGGTCTTCCACTTAGGTTTATGTTAAGCCCTTAACTAAAGTAATTCCTTCCTCAGGCTCCAAAATGAACTGTCTTTCCAAGTGCTTTTTAACATCAAAATTTAAAAGCTGTCTCTAAGCTACCCTGGGGCTAAGGTAAATTAATTTCTCATTTTTAGGCTGGCTCTTTACATTCAGTGGTGAAAGGACTTTTATGTCAATGCATATGAGCATGCAGATGGTGCTCCCAGGAAGAAGAACCAGAGGAGGGACACAAAAACTCTCAAAAACAAATATGCTATGGTGCTTGCGAGTCACTATTCTGCCCAAAGGGCTTACCTGCCAAGCCTGCAGGTAATTTCCCATGAGAAACTTACTTTCAAAGTAGAGTCCCACTGGATTAATTCCTACCATCTAAGAAGTGAACGTCAGTTCATAAATATAAAAGCAGACGTGGCTGGCAAGTCTCTTATGCAGTCTACTGAGCAGCAGATGGCTCACTACACAGGCATCATGACTTTTCATTTTTAAGGAACAAATGCTTGGCTAATCTCTGGCTAAGAGAAGACACAAATCTCATAAAGAAGATTGTTTCATTGTCACATGTCATATTTCATTTATTTATTTATTTGAGACACAGTCTCACTCTGTCACCCAGGCTGGGGTGCAGTGGTGCAATCTCAGCTCACTGCAACCTCCACCTCCTGGGTTCAAGCAATTCTCATGCCTCGGCCTCCTGAGTAGCTGGGATTACAAGGGCACACCACCACGCCCGGCTAATTTTTGTATTTTTAATAGAGAAGGGGTTTCACCATGTTGGCCAGGCTGGTCTCGAACTCCTGACCTCAGTTGATCCACCTGCCTCAGCCTCCCAAAGTGCTGGGATTACAGGTGTGAGTCACCGTGCCTGGCCTACTGTGCCATATTTCAGATGAGGAAATTTAAAAATTAAGGGAAAAAGTCAAAATTGGCTAAAAACAAAAACCTTCTTATGGCAGTTCTCTCTCAAACCTAAATAAGAATCAGAAAGAAACCCAAGCCTGATTTTGCAAAAATACTAAACAAACAATAATTCCCACACCCCACATAGGCCCAATAGTATAAAACTTCTAGACCAGGTGTTGAAGTCTGTACCAACTGAGAAGGGCTGTTTATTAGAAATCTCTTACATTTTGGTATCCGTCATTCTTCATTTAAAAAAAAAAAAAAAAAAGCGTATCTTTTTTTTCAAGTAGACACTGAAAATTTGGTTTAAAAAACAATCTTTTTTCTAAAACATTTCTGAAAATATCTTACATACTTACAAAAGAAAAACTCATGCTAAGTTGAGGTATGACAGATAGCCTTTCTCTGTGACAAGGCTGATATCAAACACATTTTCCTTCACTGTCGCCACAGAGTGCCACAGTGCTCTATCTGCAGGCACCCCTAAGCATTTTGCTTATGCTTCTCATGAGCTGCCTTTCAAGATGCTGATCAGTCCTTTCAATCATTAAATGTTTACAAGTTCTGCCAGCTGCAAGCCTGACCCTGGATTTCTGAATTTTTACTGGTTAAAATAATACCACCGCTTAGTCATTTGTGAAGCACCAAAAAGTAAGAGTTAGCCCTCGGGTCAGTTAAACAGCCTTACATAGGAGAGAGAACATTTGGGCTCCTTTTATGTGGGGAAAAGAAAGTCTTTTAAAGAGCTAGAGCAACAGATGTATTCAGAGCACACAGGTTCTCTCTGGCATCCTTCCTGTAGCTCCATATCAAATTTGAAATGTAGTTAAATCACAGATTTACACTTAAGCTTGCTTATCTCTGATAATGGACTTGGAAACATATCAAAGAACCTGCCCATGTGTACTTATCAGTCCCTGACAGGTATGAGGCTTAGAAGTTCAATACGGGACTTTCTTGCTCACTTGTTTAGAAACTCAGAGGTAGTGTATCAGCAAGTATTTGGCTGAGGGTTCCAATTACCTATGATCCTACGTAATCCCATATTACTAAAAAGTTGCCTGCTTATAGACTACAAATTTAAAATACTCATATGATGGCTAATTCACAACCATGGGATAGAGGTATATATCTATAAATAAATTATACGAATATGTTTCAACTTGTTTAGGGGATGGGGCATTTTCTCTCCTTAATTTTTATATTAATCTATTGCTTGGAATGGCTATTATATCAGTTGATAAAATTTCCAGACAGTATAAAAGGGTATCAGTATAAAAGGGTGGATAGGAAAAATAACTCTTCCTTCCCTCTCCAGAAGTAACCATTAGTATGAGTTTCTCATATTTTCTGCAGAGATACTAAATGAACTTGCAAGCTGGTGTGGGTGGATGTGTGTGTGTGATTTCACACCCCCCTTCCCTTTAAAAACAAATGACCGCCAGTTATTCACATTGTTCTGAATCCTGCCTGTTTTCCTTAACAGTATCTCCTGGAGATTGCTCCATCATTACACGAAAAGTTGCCTCCTCGTTCTTTCTTAGTGGCTATGTAGCATGGCATTGTGGAGATGTACAACAACATACCCAACCGGATCCTTAACAATAAACAATAGATTGTTTCCTATCTTTTATTTTGAATGGGACAGAATCTCTGAGCTGGATAAAACAGAAGAGGCACTGAATGAATATTGACATTTTGTTCTACCTGCTGCCATCCTCCTTTTAAGAAATACTGATTTCTAAACAACATGGGGAGGCTATTGGAAGAAACAGATGTCACCCTTCCTGCTTTACGCACAGGAAGATACAACACTTCTCTGTTTTGATGCTGCCCTCAAACAGCAACTGAATCCTGGGAAGAGAAGCTACTTAGTTTTGCCAAAACCAAATTCATCTTGGTGGGCAGACCAGCCTCAATGTCTAACAGCCTTCACCAAAGAAAAATCATCTTCAAGGTAAATTTTTTAGGTATAGGGAAGCCTAGGGTGCAGTCTAGGTCAAGGTCACCTCTCCCTTCCACACAGCATGACTCAGAACTCCAATTCTACTTGGGCTCTGATTTAGGACATTCATAGTCTTTGGACAAAAAAGCTCCCAAATAGTGAGGTGGGGAAGTCTCTGCAGTTAGACTTGGACTTTGGGCAAGTTACTTAACCTTTCCGAGGCTGCTACCGGTAAAAATGGGAAAATAATACCTACCTCTGAGAAGTGACTATGAGGATTAAGAAAAACAATGCCTACGTAAATTGCGAAGTGAAGTGCCTGAATTCAGAAATGTTGACTCTTATTAATAAAACAATGCAAAGCCACTTCGTTTTTGGAGAAACATCTTGGCCCTGCCTAAAAATACGTCTCTTGAAAATTCTGGCCTGTGGTGATTTTCCGCTCTCCTGACTCCACTCCCTCTAGGCCCTCGTGGCTCCTGCACACCCTGCAGAATGGTTTATTACTTCTCGGGCATGCAGCATGAGCCGGGTGCAGTGGCTCATGCTCGTAATCCTAGTGCTTTGGGAGGCTGAGGTAGGAGGATCAGTTGAGGCCAAAGAGTTCAAGGGCACTCCATATTTTTTTTCTCCTTGTTTGTGCTTGCGCAGTTCCATTTGCTTGCAATGTCCCCCATCTTCCCATGGGTAACTTTTGCTCACTTACCAAGATGCAGCCCAGAGGGTGAGGCTCAGTGTCCCTCCCCTGGGTCCCACTGCATCCTGAGTCTGTCTCTGTCACAGCACTGCCATGCTACCTTAAAGGAACCTGGGTGCAGGTCTCACGTACACAGAATACTACCTTCCCAACACTATCCTGACATGCCGTAGACATGGTAACTGCTTGCTGAACTCACATGAACCCTATGGAGATAAGGATTCCAGTCGGCCTCAATAAAACATGATCTATGCCTCTGGCATCTTCTTTCAACCAACAACATGGGTATCTGCCCTTCGGGTATTTATATTCACACAGACCTCAATTTAGAATACATGTCATGTAGCTCCTATCAAAAGCATGGCCAAGATAACTGGGATCCTCTAAGAGGGATCCTGCCTTCCATCTATCATTCTGTTACCAAGCCGATCACCAGCAAACATGCTTTCTCCAGGTTGTTCTCCCTTTTGCACCATAGTAAAAGCAACCTTTCAATACTTCAGCTTAATATCAGACTCTGTATTTAATCAAAACCAATGGGAGTAACAGCTCTATATAGAGGGCCTCATTTATTTTTTGCATGAAACTGCTTTGGAAGATATTACCTATTGAGCTATTCAAAATCATTAATATAGAGACTCACATGACAAATTAATATTATAACTTGTAGCTCTTGATGAACTGGTATGCTTTTTTTGAACGGACAATTGAACTATACATCCCATTATATTTTTTCCCTTCTTTGTCATGGCTGCTAGACGGCTCAGGACAGTTTTATGATGAATTACTCTCTTCCTCTCTCAGCCTTTGTTAATCTGTTATTTTTTATTCTCATTTTACTCAACTGTACATGTATTTTTTTTTGAAAGAGTAACGAGCCTCACATTCCTGGATTTTATTTGGTTATCAACCATGCTCAGAGGACAGTTGTCACCAGATACCTGGCACATGTCACCCAACTGTGCCCTAAACACACACATGCATGTACAGAATGTCAGCACACAAAGACTTGAAATAACAAATGCCTGCACTTAGTAAAGGCTTGGCATTCTTGAAAATGCTGCCTCAGTTTTAGCTGGCAATAGGAGACAAGCGTGTATGTGATGGTTGCCTGCACGGATTTTGAGATGGACATAACACTCACACTGTAACGCCATCACTTAATAAATCTATTGAAACCAGTCTAGCCCTTAGGGGGACAATTAGACCTGGATTCTAAGAAATAAAAGGAAGGAAACATAAAAAAATGCAGAGGAAGTTCAAATCCCAAATCGTAAACCTAACAGTAAATGGGAAATGTAATCAGTAGATGCTGGGATTGTGCCTACGCCAGAGATAAATACTGGGCTTGCAAACATCCTGCTACCACCTCTTCAATTTGGAAGAAAGTGTAGTGACAAGCAGATGGTCAGCTTTTGAGGGAAAGTTTTTAGTTTTGTTTTTAATGGCAGAAATGGGCAAATGTAGGAGGAAATCTCACAAGTATGGGAAAAAAATAGCTTACCTGAGATTGGAGAGTTATGGAATGCTTAAGGAAGTGACAGCACCTCTGGCAACATATTTAAAGTTTAAAGAGTTGGCTTGATAAAAGTTTGAAACTTGGGAAGTAATGAGGTGTCCCATAAAACTTTATTCCCCTCCCCTCCCCTCTCCTCCTTGTGATGCAAGTACACAGCAACTGCCTCCCAGCAAAGGAATGGCTATATTCCTTGTAGTGTGATCTCCAAGTATCTGTCAAATCTCAAGATCTCAAGTGCAGCTCTCATCTAGGGCTACAAACCATGGCCAGGAATGAGGGACTAGCCCTCAAGATGATGTATGACTTGTTGGCTGAGGATCACACAGGCCTCAGCTCAAACTGCTGCTTTCCAGTTCTGTGATCTTGGGGAAGTCACTTTATCCCCCTGAAACCCAGTTTCCCCATCTGTAAAATGGGAATATTGATAGTGGTTGTTCATCTAACTGGGTTCTAAGATTAGATAACATATGGAAAAGCCCTAGGCTAGTGCCTGGCAACAGCAGATGGTCAATAAACATTCCTCCCATTATTTTTCCTCCTTGGAATCCATTTTTATCCTTTATATTCTCTGTCCTTTATTATAGCTCCTTTCAAGGATTTCCTGCTCTTTTTTCCCCTCTCTTTTTCTCTTAAACTCTGGCCTGCTGACCTCTGTTTTTAGGTACTCATTCTCTGCTTCCTATTCTCCCATGCTCTTGTTGTTTCCCCAAACTCCCCCAGCATCTGACACTTGAAGGATACCAGAGAATGGAGGGCAAGAAAAAGAAGAAACATGACTGGGCTGCTTCGGTCTCTTTCCCAACACACCCAGCTTCTGTAGCTTGCCAACACCCAACCATTGCCCGCAGAAGCAACTGAGCATAGTGGTTGTGGCTGGGGCAGTACTAGAACCTGACCTCCTGGGTTCAAATCCCACCTCTACCCTCAGGTAAGTTAGGTAATCTCTGTGCCTCATGTGTAAAATGGGGAGTACAACAGTACCTCCGGCATTATGTTGATTAAATAAGTACACATATGTAAAATGCCTGGGACACTGGGGCTTCCTTAATGTGAATTATCATTGTCATTACCGCCATTATCATCCCCATAGCTCATGGAGACTTCATTTCAACCTCTGAGAGCAAAATTTGTTCTCAGGATATGAACCAGGCACTGGAAGATCAAACTGAGGTGGAATTTTCCAGCCGCTCAATGTGATTCCTGGCAGAAGAAACAGTTCTTATCCAAACTCATAGGTTTTGGACAATGTCACCACAAGTTGGAGACTTTTGCAAAGCTCGTGAGGTGGATGCTGGCTGCCCCACTGTTTCTGGCAGGCCACCAAAAGATGCCACCACCCAGTGGCCTGTGTCTGAGGAGCTCTCAGAGCTGCTGAGCCACTGTTTTTGCATGTTCATGGCTCTCACAGAAGACAAGGGGCCAGTCCTTTTCAGATTCTTTTTCTTCTGTTTAGTCACATTCTAAGATGCACTCTCTACAACAACTGTCATTAAAATGAATGGAGGCCAACCCCAGCACACCGGTGTTTGCCATTTGTTCTCTAATGACCTGTAATGGGCGCTGATAATGAAAGCCTTTTCCCAGAAATTTGTTTTTTAAATGAATCAACTGTGTCCAGGGCTAAGTAGGAAGATAACATTTTCTTCATTTTTAAAAAACTATAAAATACGTTATTCTTAAAGGAGGCAGTCAGTCAACTAGGAATAAAATAAATTATGCAAGAAGCATTTGGACTGAAAAAAGGGGATATTTTCAGAGAACATATAAGACACTATTGAGGGGAAAGAAAGCAGTACAAATTTGAATCCTGGAGTGTAAAGTCACCAAATCCTTCACGAAGTCCACATAAGAAAGGTCCAGTGTAGTGACATCTGTGGCTGTCTCTTCTCTGAGGACCACCCCTTCTCCACCCGCAGAGTCCGTGTGCCTTGGGTGTTGTTCTCCCCTCCCACCCAGTCAAGGGTGAACAGGCAATTCAGGCCCAGGCCCGCAGAGCCTCACTTATACCCCTGGCCACAAAGATTGGTTAAGGGATGGGGATGGGACTCAATGTGGACCAACAGAAATTAGGCTCAGCCTGTATTTCAAACTGCTGAGGAAAAGAGCCTCTCTCTTTCTTTTCTGCTGGGCTTGGGCTTTTTAAGAAGGTAAGTCCAACTGGTGGTAACCACTCTGCAATCAAAAGGAAAAAGCTTATCTAAGGAAAGTCAGCAAAGAGGAAAGCTGAGCTGAAAGCCGGCAAGAGCTGGGTTCTGATGGCAACACCTGTGCCCCTGGACCCAGCCATGCCTGAATACAAATGTTCCTGCACACTGGAAAACCAGTAAGTTCCACTTTAGCCTAACTTATTTGGGCTAGGTTTTCTGTTACTTGCAACCAAGAACACCGATTGGTAAATCTGCTCAAGCTGACATACAGGGTCTTGAATAGAACTGTCTGTACATGTAAAAGATGTCACATTAGGAAAATTTACACCAGTGTTCAGTTTCCAAAAACATGTGAGGAAGACAGGAATAGCTCCTGTTAGAGCCCAGAGAGGCCCTGGACTGAGAGAAATGTAAACATTGCAAAAGCAAAGGCCCCAACAGTCACTTTAGTAGTGCATGGTGCTCTGTGACAATGTGTCAGACTATCACCACTGAATGTATGGGATGCAGTTTCCACAGTTCACTTACAGTTTGAGAAAGAGAAGGGATGCTACCCATCCAAATGAAAATAAATACCACATGTACTTTAGCAGGTTTAGCATAGTAAGTGAAGGCTAAACAAAACAACTCTGTGTAAGGAGTAAAAATAAGCAGGAATTTTCTGTAAGTCTACGTGATCACTATCTATATCCTCTCCATATTAATCCCACCATGAATCTGGTCTATCCTGATTGTTTCTGAGTTGCTTTACCCTCTCAGAGCCTAGAACTAATCTCCTAGAGATATAGCCTAACTCCAAGGCAACCAAACAGCCTTTGCTAAAAGCTGAAGGTGTCAGAATTTGTCTGATGTGCTTAGTCTCGAGTTGCAACGCAGAAGAGGAATACAGCTTATTTTTGAACCTATTTTGTTGGCTTTTTAACATTATAAAACTCAAAGCAAAGAGGATGATGCAGAATGTCATAGGATCTTGTGTGACACTTAGAAACCAAAACAGGCCCTTTGTGGAAGAAAATTTGAGCAAAAAAAAAAAAAAAAGAGTTCCAGATGGTGAGGTCTATTTGACTATGAAGCAAAACTGTGATGAAAATAGGGAACGTCTCAGGCAAGTCAATTACATGAAATAAATTGACAGAAGATGTTCCATCGGGATCCAGCTAGCATGGAATTCTGGAATGGGAAGACAACATTACTAGGCTTCCCCAGCTTTAGTGTCTAAAGAGGTAAAAAGCATATTGACACAAGAAAACAAAACAATTGTAATATTACAGATGAGAAGCATATGTTCAAAGTTAACTATGAGCAGCTCCCCACATGTGCCCTGTATGATCTTGCCTCTGAGCCTTTTCCCACTGTTCCCTGTCTAAATCCAACCTATCCTCAAGATGCATGCTCAAGTGCCAATTTGATCACAAAGCCTTCCTTGATCATCCCAGTTCAAAGTCATCTCTCCTGCCTAGGAATTCCAGCAGCACCTTATCCTGTAGCACCCAGACCATTCAATACAGGTACTTTGTGTTTCTGTTATTTCTCATCATGAAGGGCACGATCCCCTCTAACTCATCTTTAATGTGTTTACATATTGAAGACATTCAGAAAAATCTGTTGAATGGCAGAGAGAGTTAAAAAAGCTCAAAAAATGCTTCCACTATCTCTTGTCAGTTTCTCTTTGCACATTGGAATGGCTGCAGCTGGACTTTCTCCATGTGATGGGGAACACGGCTGCTGGATATTCTGGTAGGCAAGATAGATTCTTAACCCAGCTCCAGTTAAAACAAAACAAAAAAATCCATGAAAATATTATGGTTGGCCTGGCTTAGTCATGCGCTTGCCCCCATACTATTACCATCTCTAGGTCCTAAGGAATTGTGGTACACAATGTATATCATTGATGAACAACTCCACAAACAAATGAAATGTAATCATTTGAGCATGCCTATTCTTATTACAAACAATGGCTTTTTTTTTTTTTTTTTGAGACGGAGTCTCGCTCTGTCATGCAGGTTGGAGTGCAGTGGTGTGCTCTCAGCTCACTGTAATCTCTTCGCCCCCGGGTTCAAGCGATTCTCATGTCTCAGCCTCCCGAATAGCTGGGATTACAGGCGCATGCCACCAGGCCCAGCTAATTTTTGTATTTTTTTTTTTTTTTAGTAGAGATGAAGTTTCACAACGCTGGCCAGGCTGGTCTCAAACTCTTGACCTCAAGTGATCCACCCACCTTGGCCTCCCAACATGCTGGGATTACAAGCATGGGCCACCGTGCCAGGTCAACCAATGGAAACCTTTCTAAAACGCGGCACACATTTTTCTACCTTCAAAGACAGAATATATAAAATGCAATTTACTTGAGGCGAGAAAATTATAAAAATCAATACTGTCTTGTGCTGTTATACAGTTGTGACCAAAGAAGCTGCTGCTGGGTCTGAAGGGTAGCTAGTTCTTTATCCAGACCTTTGTATTATTACAGTTTTTATGACTTCAGAAAAAGTTCTTCTGTACTTTGCCTCATCAGCAATTATTAACTTTCTATTCTGTGAATGTAACTACCTTTTGTGGTATGAGTGTTACTTCCAAAATACTGGATGGCGGAAAGCCAAGGAACCAAGTTTGCTGTAATTGTCTGCAAAAGCTATGTCCTGGACTTGGCAGTCTTGGAACGTGCTCTGCCTTCACTTCCTGCTGAAGGGTTGTGTAACCCGGTTCCCTGTGGCTACAGATGATTAAACTGTAGAATCCTCTGCCTCAAGGTCTCCAGTCCATAGATGCTTTCCCTCAGGGCTGGGTGGCAGAGAATTTAGCAAAGCGGCAGGTGAAATTCTAAGGAGAATGAGGCTATGAAAGCACTGGGGCCGTCGGGGGTCAGGGCAATCCAAAGCTATAAGGAAGCAGAAGCTGTGAGGGAGAGTAAAGCCCAGGCAGAGAATGGTGGGAAAGAATAAGCCAGAGGGGAGCACTGAGAAGCAGCAATTCGATGTAGAGGGGCCAACACACCAAGTAGCTAAATGGTGGTCATGTGGAGCCAAAAGAGCCACTCCACTCCATTCTGGTCCTCGCCTTCCTCCAAGTGGCTCCACCTCCTTATAGTTCCTGCTCTGCCTGGACCCCAAAGCCCTAAGCAGCCTCTCCTGGATTCCTGGCCTGGGCTTCCTGCCCACACTCCCTCAGTCACCCTGATCTGAGGGTGTCCAACAGGTCTAGAGAGCTGATGAAATTGTGGGCTCTTCTGGCTACTCAGAGAGCTTTTGCGTTCACTGCCAGCTATGTACATGGGGTTGTTCTAGATGAGTTAGGGGAAGGGCGTGTGTTATTCTTTAACTGAGATATGACTGGAACCCAGAAAGCAGCCTCCCTTCTCACCTTGTGCCCATCACGAAGCAGGACTCTGCACCTCAGTACAACCCTCCAAACACATTCCAAATCCCCAGTGCCTGTTAAAAGAGCAACGATGACCATAATTACAGCAGGTAACTTCTACTGAGCCCTGATTATGAGCCAGAAGCCATGCGAAGTGCTCTACATGAACTATTTCATTTCATCCTAACAACCCTAGGAGGCAGACACTATTATTGTTTCCATTTAACAGATGAGGCTTATAGAGGGCAAGGAACTGTTCGTTGTACTCAGAAATAGAAAATCAAACACTACATGTTTTCACTTATAAGCAGGGAATAAATAATACACATCATGGACATAAAGACAGAAATGACAGACACTGCGGATTCCAAAAGTGGGGAGGGTCGGTGGGGTGACCACTGAAGAATTACCCATTGGGTACAATGTTCTTTATTGGGTGACGGGTACATTAGAAGCCCAGTCCTCATAACATCACACAACATACCCATGTAACAAACCTGCACATGTACTTCCTGAATCTAAAATAAATTTTAAAAAGGAAGTGTTCATTGTAAAACAACTGATAAAGCTGGGATGTGAACTCTCAGTAAATCTGCCCCCAGAACCCAAGCTCTTAATACTGTGGAAGACTGAAGAATGAGGGAGTGGTTCTTACCGAAGCCCTTGTGAGGTGACATGTACGAGGATTCACATCATGCACTGTGTACGAGAAACTCCATTAAACTTCCTTTTAGCTATTTCTGTTCCCCAAAGTTCCTCCCTCACTGACAACACCCTCATGTCTCCTCCCTCTTCCCCATCCAGCCTCCAAAAACCCCAACCTGTATGTTCCACTCAGCAAAACCAGTGCAGGGCCCCTAGGGGCCCTGATTCGACCCCAGCTTTGTACAGATACACACTCAGGTTTCACAGCTTCAGCGTGCAGCCAGGCCAGCCCCATGGTGATGTGTAAAAAACAACCTTGAAAAGATCATATCCTCTCCATCTTCCTAGTTCAGCACATGGGCCAGCTCAGCTGAGCAGAGATGGTGTTTTCTTTCTCTTACTTACTACAAATTCTTGGATTTCTATATGAATCTGAAGTAAAGCGAAGTATGGGGGTGTGGCAGCATATAAATAGGGTTTTACAGGAAATCACATTGCTCTTCTGTTTTGGGATCCGACACACTGATTATATATTCAGATTCTAGATGAGGGTCTCAGGTTTCTGTTGAACATTTTTGCACATAGAGACCTAATTCTTCCTGAGGTGTGCCAAGGCCAGTGGGTTACACTGGGAACCTGCTTACACAAAGTGAACCAAAAATGATGACTAAGGCAGAAAGCCATAACCTGAGTTTCAACAGGAACACTCAGGTTATGGCTAACAGCGCTCTCTATGCTCCAATTCAGAGCTAGCTATAGTCAAAATATCAACTCAACACAGTTTTTATTAACCCTCCCATTGTAATGCCACTGGAGTTGGCATACGAGTGAAAAGAATAAACTCCTAGAGGTGGAAGAAGAGCTGCTAGTAGAAGAGTAGAAAAATCAGCCATGGATGCAAAGAAAAATACAGCAAAAAGAGTCTCATTCTTTGAAATGATGAACCAGGCACGTGCTTGTGGGCATCTAACCTAATTGATTCAAGCTGAAATTAAAGGCAGAACTTAATAACTTAATAACTGGCTTGTAAGGAAGAGGAAATTTAATTTAGAATTTCCTTATAGACAAAGAAACAGAAAAGAGAGCCCTCATACCTATGCAGAGATTTGGGTATTGCATGAAAATTTGATAGTAAAACTTCCCCTGACCCATGGCAAGGCATAGTCTCTCTTCACTTATTTTTTCCTGGTTACATTGATCCAGGGTTTAAAGAACTACTCATTCTCAAAACTTTGCTTTTCCATGTAAGGTCAGAAAATAATCCTTCAAGATAGGAATTAAATTTTATTTTAATAGGATATTTGATATAGTGCATTATATAAGAAATTGTTACAAATTTTTGCCACTACAAATATTAGTAAACTGCTAGTTGTTTGGGAGAAAAAAAAAAGAACAAATACAACCTAAGGATAAAGTATCTTGTTGTAGTGGGGTGGGGAGGACTTCAAAAATGCAACACATGCAAATGATCAAATTGCAGCTTTTCATTCTCTGTGATATTTTTTCCTTTCTATGTCATACTTACAGTCCACACTTTAAGTTTTCTTGAAATCTAAAACATTAGAGCCACAGAGTTCTCAGTGGGGAAGAAAAAAAAAAATGGGGACATAGCTTGGTAGAGTCTGAGAGGTAGGAAGCCTCCTGGAGAACAAGAGAAAAAAGTTGGATCATAAAACTAGAACTCCGGCCAGGCGTGGTGGCTCACGCCTGTAATCCCAGCACTTTGGGAGGCCAAGGTGGATGGATCACCTGAGGTCAGGAGTTCGAGACCAGCCTGGCCAACATGGCGAAACCCCGTCTCTACTAAAAATACAAAAATTAGCTGGGTGTGGTGGTGCATCCCTGTAATCCCAGCTACTTGGGAGGCTGAGGCAGAAGAATCGCTTGAACCCAGGAGGCAGAGGTTGCAGTGAGCCAAGATCGCGCCATTGCACTCCAGCCTGGGTGACAGAGCAAGACTCCATCTTAAAAAAAAAAAATACAAACCTAGAACTCCTTCTACCCAACTCACAGCAACAAGGCCAAGGCAGATAAGGAAATTATACACTTCAAAGCAGATCTAGACAATGAACTAGGGAAATTATCGGAAACCCTGCCTACAATTGCAAAGACACTTCATTCAAACATAAATATTTTTGAGTAAATGACCCAACTGCTCACTTACTACTTAAAATGTATCTTGCATTGGCAGCAATGCTCCCCCACATATGTAGATCTGATCTCCCTCATCTAAGCAGCAGCAAGGAGAGTTTATTTTAGTCTTTTTCATAGTGCCTGGAGTAGTGTCTCTCTTTCTCTTTTTCTTTTTAAGATGGGGTCTAACTGTGTCACCTAGGCTGGAGTGCAGCGGTGCAATCACAGCTCATGGCAGCCTTGACCTTTTGAACTCAAACAATCCTCCCCTCAGCCTCCCAAGTAGATGGGACCACAGATGCACACCACCACACTCAGCTAACTTTTTTTTTTTTATAGAGATGGTATGTCATGTTGTCCAGGCTGGTCTTAAACTCCTGGGCTCAAGTGATCTTCCTGAAGTGCTGAGATTACAGGTGTGGGCCACTGTACCCTGGAATAGTGTCTTAAACAGTAAGTGTTCAATACCTGTTTGCTCACTGACTGGGAAGGGACTGTCTGTCAGAGCTGGCCGATTCTGGATGCTGATATTAGTGAGTGCTCCAGAGTGCAGCTAGGCTACAGTAGCAAATATTCAACAGGTGGTGCCACACTCCAAAGGGAAACATTAGATGAAAGTAAGTTTGCGTTCCATTGAGGCTGAAGGGGAAAACGGGCAGTAAGGGCAATTGGTGGGTGTTCATTTCCTCGTATGAAATGTTTATAGTCTTCTCTTGGGATAGTGTAGACTCTGACTGCTGTCTGGGATGATTACCTTGGCCACGGCCATCACTAACATGTAGATCTTGTCTCTATTGGATTAGCATGTCCAGGATTCCCATGACTCCACTTCTTGATTTCTGATTTCTTGCCAGTTTATTTTCACTGTGACAACTAAACATTGTAAATGCTGTCATGGGATGACTAAGGACATATTTCCTCTAATTCTACTTCCATGCAAAGGATCAAGGGAAAAATGGGAAAGGGGATTGCATGTGTGTGTGTGTGTGTGTGTGTGTGTGTGTGTTTGGGAGTAGGGTGTCTGTTTCTCCTCCAGAAGAAGCAGAGAGTTATATGGAGCTTCTACCATGAGGTCTATGCTGTAAGGCACAGTATATGGATGCTACAGAGGGGTTGCAGGCTTCCCCTGAGGGAGAGCAGAAGCCAACACATTCATTTGAAGAAATCTCTCTTGTGCTTCAGCTTTGGATTTACTAACCTTCCAGCAGCATTGCGCAAGTCAAAGTGCTGGAATTAGTGGGCTTTACTCATCTTTGTCTGTGACGTCTGATATGATGACAGACTTGCCAATTTCATTCTCCTTTTCTATCTCAGGGCCATCATCCTTAAATTCTAGTCTGCAAGTTTCACCTACTTAAGTTTCTGAAGGTTTTCAATACAGTGGTACACAAAATAGACTGAACAGGGCTTTCCAATTTGCTCAAAACCCAGAATGATTTCTATCTCACTGCTTTGGCAACTAAAAAACAAAACAAAAAGCCTCTTTTTGGTGAGCATAATCACAAACAATATCACTTCCACGCTTACGATAGAAGCTGAAAAGGATTATAAAATTACTAAAATGTCCCCATTTTCATTAGCACAAAGCAGGTGATCTTATTGTCCTGCAGGCAGGGGATGGTGACAAATACGGGTGATTTAAGCAGTAAGTCTGAGGTTACCAGGGCAACTGCTAATTATTATTGAGTAACTCTAGTATATCTCCATAAAGGTCAGGAGTTAAGGTTTTTCCATTATATATTCTGCTTTAAAATGGAGTTTTCAAAGGAAATTGGGTAGATAGCAGATGGAGAATGACAGATGAAGATCAGGTGAAAGAACTATATATAGCTCAACATAATTGAACTACTTACATTTCACAATGTTGGCTGGGGGTTGGAGAAGGAGTTCATGAGTAGCTGCTCAGTGTTAAAATTGACTTTCTGGTTTCTTAAGTTAGGGCTCTCTAATTTTAACAGGAAATCTGAGGCTGGGTGCAGTGGCTCACGCCTGTAATCCCTGCACTTTGGGAGGCCAAGACGGGTGGATCACCTGAGGTCAGGAGTTTGATACCAGCCTGGCCAACACGGTAAAACTCTGTCTCTGCTAAAAATACAAAAATTAGCCAGGTGTGGTGCCATGCACCTGTAATCCCAGCTACTCATGAGGCTGAGGCATGAGAATCGCTTGAAACTAGGAGGTGGAGGTTGCAGTGAGTTGAGATCGCGCCACTGCACTCCAGCCTGAGCAACAGGGTGAGAGACTCTATCTCAAAAAAAAAGAAATCTGAAATAGCCCAGAGGCAGGGGTCCAACTGGTTCTACTCAGCTTTCTGAGCGAGAGCTCAGTTAACTCCATATATGATTTCCTCTGCTGTGCCAAGAGTTACCACTTACTACACTGACACGGAGCCCTGGGCGAGGCCAGCCTGGAGAGGGGGAGCCATTTGGCCATTGACGGAATGATTCAATGATCAATGGCCTTAATTTCGTTTTCACTTAAAACATACCAGGCCAGGCACAATGACTCACACCTGTAATCCCAGCACTTTGGGATGCTGAGAGGCTCTCTTGCATCCAGAGGACTAGCCTGGGCAACATAGCAAGACCCCATCTCTACAAAAAATAAAAAATTAGCTGGGTATGGTGGCACGTGCCTGAGACTATCCAGCTACTCAGGAGCTGAGGTGGGAGGATCGCCTGAGCCTAGGAGGTTGAGGCTGCAGTAAGCTGTGATTGCACCACTGAACACAGCCTGGGAAACAGAGTGAGACCCTGCAACAACTTCTTGGTAAAGGCCTTACTCTTCTGTCAAATAGCATCTCATTTAGATTCCTAGCTATTGAGGTAATACAAAAAAATTTAAGATTAAAAAGAAAAATCTTGGCCAGGCATGGTGGCTCACGCCTGTAATCCCAGCACTTTGGGAGGCTGAGGCAGGTGGATCGCGAGGTCAGGAGATTGAGACCATCCTGGCTAACACGGTGAAACTCCATCTCTACTAAAAATAGAAAAAATTAGCAAGGCATGGTGGCGGGTGCCTGTAGTCCCAGCTATTCAGGAGGCTGAGGCAGGTGAATGGCGTGAACCCAGGAGGCAGACCTTGCAGTGAGCTGAGATTGCGCCACTGCACTCCAGCCTGGGCGACACAGTGAGACTCCGTCTCAAAAAGAATAAAAAAGAAAAAGAAAAATCTTTTCTCACAAAGACATGTTCCAAAGCTTTAAGAGAATGAATGAATGGTCATTTCAAAACTAAGCAAATGTATTTCTGAGTTTTTGAAGCCAAACAATCAATGCACGCACATGTAAAAAAAAAAAAAAAAAAAAAAAATCCCAGACTACAAGAGGGTAGTGTTAAAATGAAAATTCAGTGTTCCTTCTGCCACAGATCACCATCCCATCTGCCTCCTTCAGCGAAAACCACACAGATTCATTCCCCTGTATCTTCCCAGAAATATTACAGGTATTACACCCACCCATGTGTGTCTATATATCTTGTGTCTATATCCCTGGATTCTTATATAAAATAGTATCATATAACGTACACTGATGGTTTTCAAATCTAGCTGCATATCAAAATCACTTGGGAAGCTTCAGAAACATACCACCACTCAGACCCTACAACAGACCAGTTAACTCTGAGGGTCCAGGGAAGGGGCCTAGGTGTTGGTATTTTTTATTTTAGGCTCCCCAGGTGGTGCTAATGTGCCATCTGGACTAAGAGTCACAGCTGCACACTCTCCTGCACCTCTTTTTCCCCTTTAAGGTGCCTTTGAAGGTAGCTCTAGACCAGCACATACAGAACTACCTAATTCCTCTGTTGTACTGGATAGTACTCAACTCTACCATTTATTCAGGCCATACTTTATTGATAGCTATTCCTGTTGTTTCCACTCTTTGGACATCATTAATTTGCCTCTCCAGACACAATCTTTACCCTGATCTCTTCTCTGGGATCTAACCAGCACGGATTTCTTCAACAGGGCTTCTGCAACCTCTGGCTTCCTGTTGGGTTCACCAATGGGGAGCTCTTTAGACTAGCAGGGGGAAGGAGAGGGCCAACGCATTTATTCCATTTCTGAAAGGTCTGGCTGTGTCCCTTGACCAAAGGTCACTGCTCCTGTCAAGGCACCAATTCGTATATCCTTCTGGGTTTCTGTACCACTTTCCTCTCATGTCCTCTCAGCTAAGGGTGGTGACTGGGCAGCAGCTGCCAGCCCTGGCTTACTGTGTTATCTCTTGTGATTCCTCGGCACTAACTCTTTTGTTAATAAACCCTCCTTGAGTTATGTTATTTCGAATGCACCAAAGTTTCTTCTTAGGATCCTAATACATCATCCTTGAATGAACACCTTTGCCTTTATTTGTTTGTGGACAATAACATCTTGGTTTTCCCTGAAGACAAGGCTCCTCCTGTATAGGGCAACAAGAGGTAATAGGGTAGTCTGTAATGCAGCTATTTTATCCCTTTTCTGAGTATTTTTGACAACAGCCCCGTCACCAGCTGCCTTTACTTCATAAAGGATATTAGAAGGAACATTAAAGCAATGTCTTAGTGAGAACTCCACTGCTTCCTTGTGAAGGAAGGTGAGAGATACTAGAAGAGAATTTGATAGTGCAAATGCAGTGAATGACTAAGATGCTACATTTCCAGATAATTTTTTTTTTCAGAAGCTCTTTTCCTTTTTGTCATAATGACAGTCAAATCAACACAGAGTCCTAGGCTGGAGAGAATTCCTGAGGCTAAATTCTTCCCCAGTGGAGAGTTGAGATTGCAATTAGTTTCTAGTCTAATTAGCGTAGTTTCCAGTTGGCTCCACCCAATGGAGGAACAATAGGGTAGGGGGCTTTGACCAACGCTCTTTGTGTGAACAGTTCGATGCCTGTCTTGGAAGAGGAGCACTTCTATTGATTTCAGTGTATTTTATTATTTATAGTTAATTTAATTGGGGGTATTTTAATTCATTTTTAAAATTATATCAATGTTTTTAATCTGGGTTGCTTTATGTTACATCAGGATCAAACAAATAAACAAAAGTAAACATTGAGTGTCCATCTGCTGCCACCATGGAAAGAAATCAATACTAGGGGTTTGTTCATTGTTGGGGGGCGGCAGTCTGAGAGCAAATAATAAGAAGGAATAAAAACAATAGTAGAAACCAATTTTTATTGATTGGTTTTGTTGATTGATACTCTGAACGAGGCCATTTACTAAGTGTTAGAAAGGCATTATCTTATAACCTTGAAAGTAGGTGTTATTATTACCATTTCACGGAAGAGGTTTAGCTCAGAGATAGCAAATAACTTTCCCAAGTTTACACAGTTAGGAAATGGCAGAGCTGAGGCTTGACCCTGGTAGGTCCACAATCAGGCCACACAGGCTTTTCCCTGCCCCAGATTCTAAAGCTTACCAATGCTTTTCACATGATATAACCCTATAACCCATTTCAGTCTTCGGAAAGCTATCTGTGGCCATACACTTATATATAAACAAAATCTCTGTTCTCTGGAAGGATCTCCACCATAATAATGCCATCCATTATGAGAAATACATTTTCCCCCCTCAAAAGTAGAATGTTGATTTAGAATAGCATTTCCCAAACCATGGAATGCTGTTTCAAGAGGCTTAAGAGAAGTGCTGTAGAAATCATGTACTACAGTCAATGTATTTAGGAAATGCAGCATTAACAGATGCCCCTTCAAGATGGACATATTAAAGGCTCAGAAGTTCTCTAGTCAATAATTTGTTGAACTGGCCAGGCATGGTGGCTGACGCCTGTAGTCCCAGCACTTTGGGAGGCTGAGGCAGGTGGATCACTTGAGGTCAGGAGTTCAAGACCAGCCAGGCCAACATGGTGAAACCCTGTCTCTGCCAAAACATATAAAAATTAGCTGGATGAGGCGGTGTGCACCTGTAGTGCCAGCTACTTGGGAGGCTGAGGTGGGAGAATTGCATGAACCCAGGATGTGGAGGTTGCAGTGGGCTGAGATCACACCACTGACCTCCAGCCTGGATGACAGAGTGAGACATTATCTCGAGAAAAAAAAAAAAAAAAAGAAAGAATCTGTTGAACTTAGTCCAAAGCAGCTCTTGCCCCCTTCCCTTCCTGTACCAGTTTGGGAAATGCTGATTTAGACATCTCTAATCTGTCCACGTTGATGCTCATCCATTACCTTCAGTATCACATAGCCTGAGAGCTATTTTTCTGTCAATACCAGCATCTTGATCTTTTCATGTTACACACACAATAGATAAACAATAAAAACATCTACTGGCTTGATTAATTGATGCATCCACCCTGTCTTGATTTGTAACCAACAGGCACGCATTTGCGAAACAGCTGACTGGGCTTTTGTGGGGAGATGGAAAGTGCAGCACTGGTGAGCTAATAGGTTCCTGTGAAAAGCAAACCCATCCCCCCTCAGCTGTATAAGCTGCGACTGATCCCAAAGGCCATGGGCAGAGCTCAGTTAAGCCCCAGTACTGTCATCACTGCACAGACAATCAGAGGGTGCTGGTGATGACACAGGCTTGGCCCTGAGAGCTTTACACTGAGGTAAGTCCTGATTTTATTCTGATGGAAGTCCATGAGCTTAACGCACTAGATCACTATGCACTATGGCTCTCAGACTTGAGCATGTAACAGAATCATCTGCAGGGTTTGGTAAAACATAGATCGCAGGGCCCTCCTTCCAGAATATGCTGATCCTATAGGTCTGGGGTGGGGCCTGAGATTCTGTAGATCTAACAGGCTCCCAGGTAACACCAATGATGCTGGTCCCAGGACCACACTCTGAGAACCAGTGCACAGAGCTAAGAGTCTGCCTTGGAAGACCAGTGTAATAGAGACCAAATGAAGCCTACAGTAGATCCTGCCTGGCTTTCTAGATACCTAATGCAGAGAAGGAGTTAAAAACAAGATTCTAAGGCTGTTTCCAACTAGGAATGCTTTCCTAGCTAAGTAAGCATCTGCTTTCCAGATTGACTAAAAAAGGTTTCAAAAGCAGTACTTGAACTCTAATGTACTTTTAATTTACCCAATTTAGAATCTGAATCTATGAATAAGATCCCTCAGATTAAATACACAGAGGTAGAAACAATTCTAACCTAATCCAAAATAAGAGAAATAACACTTCAGAGTTCCTTCAAAGTTCCCTTACAGGCATAACAATGCTGAAAAAGCCATGCAAAATCTTAAGCCTATTTCCTTCCCAAACATTCTACCAAAAATTTGAGATTTAAAATGCCTAACACTTACACAAATAAAATACAGTGTCATA
Organism: Symphalangus syndactylus; assembly: GCF_028878055.3. NCBI lineage: Eukaryota > Metazoa > Chordata > Mammalia > Primates > Hylobatidae > Symphalangus > Symphalangus syndactylus. The sequence continues at coordinate 43,761,543 of NC_072429.2, forward strand.
AGGCATTTGAGCGCAGCTAAATTCAAAATGAAATTCAGTCATTCATACCTTTAATTAAACTCCAAAGCTTTAAGCATGTACTGTGTACGTCAGGGCAATTTTTGGAAACTGTTTTAGGTTATTTAGCAAGATTTATAAGTTTATAGAAAAAATACAGACCCTTTATATGATTTGAGCTTGTACAGGAGAAAAGAACAGAACAATATGTGTAAAGGAAAACATTTTTCCATTTGTGATTTCCACTTGGCTGGAAAACAGGGATGTGGCTAGGCATTCAAACGGCGCTCTGCCCCTACCTCCTCCCATACCCCCTCTGCTGACAGGCTGTAGAGATCCAAGTGCCACCGATGGGTCCCTGGTGCTTGGGAAAGAAATCCTGCTGGGTCACCAAGTGCGAGGACTGTCTCAAGCAATTTTTACATTTTAAAAAAGAAGAACCACCACTAATAACCAACACATTTATCTCATAAAAATCGAATGGAGGCAGGAATTTCCACCCTCAACCAAGGGAAGCCCAGCTGGGCTCCCGATTGATGAGTGAGATCTTGCTTAGGGAAAGAGAAAAGTGGACACGAAGCCACTCAGAAAATGGGTCACACCACTAACAAACTGAAAATGTCAAGGGAACGTGGCCTAGTTACAGGGCAGAGCTGTGGCCTCCACAGCCCAGGAGCCTGAGGTGACAGAGGGAGGGTATCTGACATGTCCAAGAAACAACAATGAATGAGTAAGTAAGCTGGAATCACCAAGGGCACTGTGGGGAGCAAGGAGAGCAAACGAATCCTCTTGAAAACAATGAGGCGTTCAGGTTGTTTCCAAAGGTGAGGAATGTCACCAACTTTTCAGGCAAACCGGTCTGAAGAGACCTTTTCTGCTTGGAGGTGGGTGAGAAACAGGATCCTCAATTTAAAAGGAAAGATCCTACTCCACAAAAAGTTGATCCAGCCACAGAGGAAAACTTCCTCTTTCAAAGCCCCACATTCCAAAGGATGACAAATAGAGACAATTCTAGTAAAATCATAGCTGCCTGTTTGGGTGTAACCCTTTGGCATAAAATAGCATGGGGATGGGAAAATAGCTTTTTTAAAAAAAATATGTCTTGAATTATCACTTTTCTAATGCATATTATTCATTTTGCCATTCATTTGGTCTCAGTAAATAACAGCTATGCACACAATTATCAGGTACCCTGTGGGATTCAGAGGTTTCCAAATCTTTCAGGAACAGGGCGTGGCATGTCTACCCTAGCTGGTCTTGCTTTAAGGAGGGGTAGCACCTGCCTCTATAGCAGAAGTTCCTTCCTCCTCTTCACTGATCACTTAAAGCCTGGACTGAGATATAGCTCCAGTCTCAGATTCAAGGTAGGAGGCTGGTGGGGGAAGGTGAGTGGGACAGCCTGGGACATTTCTCTGCACAGGAAAAATATATACCATGGCTGAGGGACTGGAGAAAAAGTAAGGACAGTGTGTGGGGGGAGCCCTCCAAAATAATACTAATAATCGCCATACACAGTACTAAAATATGTAAATAAAAGATGATCTTAATTTTCATGCCACCTATTTGAGGAGGTTATGATCACACTATTTTACAGATGAGAAAATTGAGGTACAGAGAGCTAAAGTCACTTGCCTCCTTCTCCTCCAAATCCCTATCTCCTTGATTCTCCAGTAGTTTTCTCCCTGGGACTTCTCAATATACTGTGTGACATACTGTGTTAAACACTGATTTATCTCCTGTCTCCACTAGAATATAAAATCCATGAAAGCAGAAACTTTTTTTTTTTTTTTAATATTTTTAAATCACTGTATCTTCAGCACTCAGACCACCACCAGGCCCACAGTAGGAGTTCAATTGATATTTGTGGAATGAATGTTGACCAACTAAAGTTGAAGATAAGTAAAATTTGAGAGATATCTCTGAAGGCAAGTCTTCCCTGAATTTCATCAGAGAGCAGCTGAATCAAACTCAGAAGAAGCCAGCAATGTTTCAGAGAAACAACTCTGTCTGGACGCAGGCCTTGTTTATCCTTTGAATTCCAGGGACTGTTCTCTGGCCACTAAGACAGGAGAGGAAGGTTGACTCTGGCAGAATCTGCAGGCGTTTGGCATGCGTGCATCTTTTAGGTCACCAGAAATAACTTGGAAATGCATGAGCGTGTGTGTTAAGATGGAAGGACGAGAAAAATTAGTTTTATTTATGAGGCTACTGAGCAGTTAGTTATTTTTTAGGGGTGGGGGACTACTTAGGCAGAGAGAACTCCAAGGTTGGGTTCCGTCATTGCGGTAATTATCCTGGCCCTCCTAGCTTTCTTTCAATCTTTCAATCTTTGTGGTCTAAAGAAGGCATTCACCTAGTAGTTTCTAATTTGGGGAAATTACTGCAGCATGTTATGTCCCTGGTGGGGCGTCCCCTGACTTCTTTCTCAGCATTTGTTTACTTCCTCCTTTAAAATCACTCTCTCCCAGAAAGGAGTTGGCATGATGCCCCACTGGTCACTGTGGAAGGAGAGAATAATTTATTTCTGCAGCCCTCGATAAGCACCCATTGAACGACCCTCATCCTTGGAAGCGGATCAGCCCCATTTCTTCCACCAGAGAGAGTGGAAGGTGGTGGTAGTGGGCATGCTCGGGTTCAGAGACCAGTATCATCAGCCAGGCAATGTTGATGCCAGAACCAAAACCTAGGGTTTCCGGCTTTCCATTCCAATGTTTGAGCCACCTTTCTTGTTTGCCTCAGCCATTAGCCATAAATTTTGTTTCTTAAATTTCTTAGAATCTCAGTTACGAGTTGTTTTCTTTCCAAGAAGATTCTGAAAACTGAGAGGCTAGTCTCCATGCTGCACTATGCTACAGTGAGACCCTTCCATACCTTTCTATTCATGCAGACAGTTCAGCCCCATCCCAAGACAGCTGCCCATGACTCCAAGGTCACAAACTCACAGGACTTGTGTCAGTTTACTATCACTGCATATTAAACCACCCTAAACTCACTGGGTTCCAACAATCACAATGTGATATTTATCATGAATCTATAGGTTGTCTGGGAAGCTTTGGCTGGTCTTGCCTGACTAACCCAGGTGCCTGCAATTCAACTGACTGATGGTCCCGATACTGAGCTGCGCTGAGAGAGATAGCTGGGCTTCTCTCTCCAGTAATCCGTCATCTTTAAGGAGGCTATAACAGGCTTCTTTACATGGTGACTGGGTTCCAAGAGGATGAGAGAGAAAGCTGTGAGGCATTGTGGCCTGGGCCTGGGAAGGCACATGATGTCACTTCCTCCACATTCTATTGGCCAAAATAAGTCAAAGGGTAAAGGCCAGCCTAGATTCAAGGGCTCCAGCTCTTAATGGGAGGGGTTGCAAATATTCTGTGGCCATTTTTAATCTACTATGGGCCTACAGCCCTGTTCCTCTCCCCAGAATCCCCGGCAGCTATTGATCTTTTTATTGATTCCATAATTTTGCATTTTCCAGAAAGCCATATAGTTGGTATCATATCACACTGTAGTCTTCTCAGATTGATTTCTCTTTTTTTTTTTTTTTGAGATGGAGTCTTGCTTGGTAGCCCAGGCTGGAGTGCGGTGGTGCGATCTCAGCTCACTGCAACCTCTGCCTCCCAGGTTCAACGCATTCTCCTGCCTCAGCCTCCTGAGCCTGGGACTACAGGCTGGTCCTTTATCAGGTATGTGTTTTGCAAATATTTTCTCCTAGTGTGTGGCTTGTCTTTTCATTCTCTTGAGTGTCTTTCACAGGGCAGAAGTTTTTAGTTTAAACACAGTCCAACTTAACAAGTTTTTATCTCACAGATTATCTCACACCACCACGCCGAGCTAATTTTTTTGCATTTCTAGTAGAGATGAGGTTTCACCATGTTGTCCAGGCTGGTCTCAAACTCCTGACCTCAAGTTATCTGCCCGCCTTGGCCTCCCAAAGTGCTGGGATTACAGGTGTGAGCCACTGCGCCCCACCAGACTGACTTCTTTTACTCAGCAATATGCATTAAAAGATCCCCCATGTCTTTTCATGGCTGGAGAGTTCATTTTTTAAAATCATTGAATAATATAGCATTGTCAGCCTGCACCATAGTTTGTTTATCCATTTTCACGTACTGATAGACATCTTGGTTGCTTCCCAAGTTTTGGCAATTATAAATAAAGCTTCTAACAAAATCCATGTGCAGGTTTTTGTGTAGACATAAATTTCTACTCATTTGGGTAAATACCAAAGGACATGATTGCTGGATTGTATGCGTAGAATATGTTTGGTTTTGTGAAAAAACACCAAACTGTCTTCCAAAAATGGCTGTATCACTTTGTATTCCCACCAGCAATGAGTGAGAGTTCCCACTGCTCCACATCCTAGCCAGCATTTGATGTTGTCAGTGTTCTGGAATTTTGGCCATTCTCGGAGGTGTGTAGTGGTATCTCACTGTTGTTTTTATTTGTATTTCCCTGAAGACGTAAGATGTGAATCATATTTTTATATGCTTACTTGACACCTGTTATGTCCTTGTTGATGAGGTATCTGTTCATATTTTTTGCTCCTATTTTAATTGGGTTCTTTGTTTACTTATTATTGAATTTTAAGAGTTCTTTGTATATTTTGGATACTGGTCCTTTATCAGGTATGTGTTTTGCAAATATTTTCTCCTAGTGTGTGGCTTGTCTTTTCATTCTCTTGAGTGTCTTTCACAGAGCAGAAGTTTTTAGTTTAAACACAGTCCAACTTAACAAGTTTTTATCTCACAGATTATACTTTTAATGTTGTATCTAAAAAGTCATAATTATACCCAAGGCTACCTAGGTTTTCTCCTATGTTATCTTCTAGAAGTTTTACAGTTTTGCATTTTACATTTAGACCTATGGTCCATTTGGAATTAATTTCTGTGAAAGGTATAATGTCTGTATCTAGATTCATTTTTGTGCATGTGGATGTCCAGTTGTTCCAGCCTGAAATCCGAATTTTATGTGAAGACTCCTGATTTTAAAGGTTTGTTCAAGTCTTTTTTTGGTGGTAGTGGTACCGGAGGAATTACAGCTCCCTCCTCCCCTAATACACATGTCTGCAGAATGCATTTATCCATCCTGGATAATCTCTGCCTCCTTCATCCCTCTTACCTGGAATGCTCTTCATCCATCCACCTAAGTTTTTCCTAATGCCCACCTCACACTCCATCTACCCGACCTTTCCCACTACTTCGACCTGGTGTGTGTGCTCACCAGATATTCAGTTGATAGTGGTTGAACTCTGAACACACTATGACTTGTAAGTCCCCATTAACACTGCCATATGCCACTGCCTTTCTTCCTTGGCTAGACTGTGAACTCTTGGGGAAAACAGGAACCCTCTTTTACTGGTTTACCTCAGGTAGCTTGGCATGCATGGGTCTGGGCATAAAATAGGTTCAGCCACAGTTGCTAACAATTTCAGACTAGCTGAACTTTGGTCCTGACTTACCAGTTGTCCTTTGTTCTTCAGGAGAGATGGCTACTTCAGGAGTCAAGCTGAGGACCTGCCAAAGATTTAAACCCAGCAGCCTTGCCCTGGCACAGGTAGAATCAGGGCCTCTCTAATTTTGATGCCTGATTTAGCATTACATTCACGTAAATAAGAGGGCCCTGATGTCCTTGGAGAATTAGGGAAGATTAATAATACCGCAAAATGTATTATCAGAGGTACCACTGTATTATGAGTAACAAACATGTTTCTTTCACTATGATTTCTCTCTGGTCATAATGATATCCCAGTCATTATGAAAAATAGTGAAATAAAGGAGTGAAATAAAAAGAACAGATAGCTTCCTGGTGACTGGTTCCCTACCTCATGCCTATTTAATAGTCAAGCTAATGGTAATCCTCCCAGCCCACCTTTGTTCTTTATTTTCATCTGCATCATTAAGTGTTCCCACTGGAGGATCTCTGGACACTTCCAACTCAACAACAATGGAGGGAACAAAGGGTCCACACCTGAGGCTGAGACCCAGGTGGTCTCAGGTGATTGTTACCGTGGCACATCTGTGTGCCGACAGATTTCTCGGAATCAAATTGCTCAGGGAAAGTATTGTGGGTCCATTTGTTAGGACTGCCTAACAGCCATGCATGATCCACACTAGCAAATCCCAGGCAGAAAATATCAGGGAGACAGGAACCCAGGAAGATCACCTCACTGCCGTGGGTTTGAGAAGTGGTTGTGAGCCTGCCTGCAGAGCTTATGGGGGACTTTGGCATGGCTGTCACCCAGGGCCATGTCAGACGCTGGTATCAGGGCTGGTGCTGGTACTGCTTCTACCTCAGGAACAACATTCCCTGACCTCAAGACTCAAAGGTATCAATCAGCGACTCACTCAGCTTGGAAGGACAGTGGTCTTATTGGAGGCACACCCACACTTCTTTTTCTAATCCTCCTCCAGAGACAAACAATTAGAACCATTCCTGTTATCACCCTCCCTTCCCCAGGAAAGCCCCCCAGATCTGTACCAGGTAGGGAACAGTCCCTCTGGGTGGTGTGAAGTGGACAGAGCGATTCCTAGGATGTTATGAAAATAAATCGTATCTAGACACCTAAAAAATAAAAAATCCCAAGCCTTCTCTTCAGGACCTGTTTAAAAGACACACCCCCCTTTTCCACTTAGCTGCTTAAGCAACCTCTTTGTACACACTGTACTCAGCAGTGACTCAGGGGCCCACAGCTACCAGCCACTAAAAAAAAAATTACAGACCACTAGTTGGTAGTGGCTGGCTAAAATCAGGGGATGTTAAGCAACTTGGGCTAGAAATTCAACCTTGCTCATATAGAGCAAGAAATAACTTCAGCAACTGCTAGGTACAGAAAATTAAACCAACTGAAGAAAAAAAACAACTAAAGAAAATAGAATCTCCCTAAAGTCTAGGAAAGTGGGTATAGGAGAGCCTGAGAAGGTCAAACTTCAAGGCAGGGAGGCTCCCTAGGCAAGCCCAGCCATGGAGAACCAGAAGAGACTCACTGCCCATAAGCCAAACAAATTCAATTATTTTGAGGTCCTGAGGCACTGGTCCACTTCTTGGTGAAGGAACATGTGATTTACCACTCAACCGGCAAATAATTAAACTTCCTGAACATCAATATGATTTAAAGCTGCCAACAACTCAAAAGATCTGATATTCTCAGTTTAAGATTTCATCCTACAGTATAGTAACATTTTTATTATGTACCTCTTAAATCCATTTTGGAGTCATCTCTCCTCCCAAGCATTTAATAGCCCTTAGTGTCTTCTAAGGCAAAAATTGTCAGACTCATATTGCAGATTTGTAAATATCTCATAGCAATTGAATGGCAGGGTGCTGTCATGAAACTACGGCATGCGGAGGAGCAGGAAAAGGTTACTGACATCCTAGCATCTCACCGCCATGCTAGTGTCTCCCCACGCGAAACAACTGCCCTGAAGACAGTCTGTGGCTGAACCTCAATCTATTTTCACTTAGAGAAAGGGAAAATCATCTCTGTTTTTCCTGAGTCTTACACAACTGTAGCCTGAGAGTCCAACTGTTCTGGTCATGGCCTCACATTCTTTCTGCAAAGGCGCTAGTTGACAAGATTTATGGGGTGGTCTAAAGAAGCATGTGAAGCAATGTGGGTTGAAACCATGAGGGAGAACTTTCCGATCCTAGGAGAGTGGATCTAGTTTCTGTGGAGGGCTAGACAACCAGCCCCCAAACTAATTGTCCTGACTATGGGTGCTCAATGCTGAAAAATAAAGCAAAAAGGGCTCTTCTCTTTCATAGTCTCTGTCAAGAAGTCACAGTCATGCTAAGGTTTGAGGATGTGAAGACACAAAGGGCTCCCGGGGGCTCTTCCTTATGGAAGTGGACACAGAGGTGGCACTGAACATTTCCAACATAGTCAGTGGGGAGAGAAACCGAGACAACATAGATGAGTGAAACAAACTCGGCCACAGAGCTGCTACAGTCCCTGGATGTTTGTAAAACTTACAGAAATTGCTTTTCATGCCCAGCAGCCAGCACAGGCAATAGCTATCACCAAAGCCATCTCAGCAGGATGGTAAATCAAAAATCACCAAGGCTAAGAAGCAGTATGTTAAGAATAACGACTCCCTCTGAGATGATGATGCTTTAAAAACCCACAACAAGCCAGCGGAGCTCCCAGTTTAGGGAAGAGGTTTAAGTAATGTTCAGGGGACAATGGTCCAAAGTCAGATGGAGCCAGATAGCAAATACTAGGTGGAATGGCTGACCAAAGCCCTTGTGGTGTAGGCAGCTGGACATCATACTTACAGTGAGTTGGGCCGGGCGGGTTTGACCACAGCCAGGTCTGGGTCACTGGAGTTCATGTTGGGCTGCAAGCTGCTGCTGGAATTAAGGATGCTGTTTGGATTTGATGAGACAGATTCCAAACTGGAGTTGATGATGCTGTTCCTTTGTTCCTCTGGGGGGAAAAAGCCACAAGTCCCATATTAATATTATTGCATAGGGACAGTCTATTGCTACATGCACAAAAATGTATAAAGAATAAGACTGGATCAAGATCTCTGATCCCAGGGAAGCTTAAGAAACAACACAGAAAAGGTTAAGAATTAAAAGTGGGAAAGGAAGAGTCAAGGGGGAACAGGTGACTCGAAATTTTAAAGCAAACCCCCTTCCTCGTCGTAACAGGATATATCTCCCCTTTAATATAAGCCAGGATTTTTTCTAAGAGTGGCCCTACCATGGCACCATAAATTGCATCTTCTTTTGACTGGCAGATTGCCAGAGTAGAGAAAAGCCTTCATAGACCCCTCACACTCACCCAGATCCCCTTGGCTTCGGTGACACTCACCTTTTATTCTAAAACTCTTGCCTCTAATATTGCTCTAATTGATCAGGCCATGACCCACCTCCAATTCCATAGAGCCTCACCAGAGAAGATCTACTATTTAGCCACCAATGTCCTTACGACTCCACCAGTCTAAATTCCTGACCCTTTCTCAGACACATCTTTCTGTGTTGCCTCTAGCTCCATGTACTTGGTGTTTAACTTCAAGTGAATTCTTTGATAAATCGCTCTGTAATGGGCTGCAGAATGGTTTGCCTATAAACAACAACAAAACACTTGAGTCCATAGTTCCAGCAGTCATATTCATGCTTGGAGAATATTGCCAAGCCAAGAGACAGAAAACCTGAGTTCTCTTCAAGCCCTGACTCGCTATGTGGCTTCAGGCAATTTCTGCTTGATCTTGGATTCCTGGTTAACAATCTATAAAATGGGGAGAACAAGAACTGCCTTTCACAGCTTGTGGAACTGTCACGAGGATCAAGTGGGATCATAGGCAGGAATGTATCTTGTAAACTTCAGAACACTGCTCAAAGAACAGAACTTTATGTTCTTCCCATCTTTAAAAACTTGGAATCATAAATGGAAAACACAATTTTTGGAGATAATTTAGCTAAGTGGTACCAGCATCCACCATTACTGTAGCAAAATATTATAGATGTGGAATGTGATTCTTGACCCGTATTTATTACAGATACACCATATTAAAATCAACTGATGTTTCTGAAAATTAATTCACTTAAACATCATATCTAGGCTAATCCTGGACCTTTTTGCAGTGAGTCAGGGGTATGTTACAATATATCCCTCAGAGGACAGTCTAGAGTCACCGGTATGATAATTTAAAGGCCAACATTTGAACTCAGGTCTCTTTAGGAAATTAAGAGGGTGATGTGTCATAAAAATACTCTTCCCTTTGCACGAGTCATGTATGTAAAAATAAAGTATGCTTATGAAGTGATTTTAGAGTAAGCCTCACGTTAAATACATACACACTCACCCCAATACCCCTGATATCTTAGCAAATCCTTAATGCCCTGGATAAAGCCCCACAGGAGAGAGAAAAACCCTGTGAGGCTACCTCCTGACTACTGCACTCAAAGTAGATTTGGAAAAAGTAGATTGAATTGATGCCTGAGATTTAGAACTGTTCATATTTTAAGAGCTTCGTTTTTGAACAGAAACGACAACAAAGAGAAACCAAAAGAGTTACACTGAGCCAAGATGTAGGAGGACGAACAGGGCCTGTAAATGGGAACTTCCTACCAGAAAGAAAAACAACGCTAAGATTACATAATAAGGGGATCATTGAGAGATTGGATGTGCCATTTATCAGTGTGAATCAGTATCAGTAAAATTTTCCTTTTCACAAAAACACGCACACAAAGATGCCTGAAAGACCATGAGGAGCTGGAGACTACCATATAAAGAGAGAGAGTGAGGACGGTTCTCTGGGCTTCAACTGGAGACATTTACTGCTTCACAGGACAGGAAGAGAAACAGTTTTATTAACTTTAGTTTGAGAAGCTTAAAGGGCCAAGTTTGCATGACATAATTCTCAGAATTCTTAGGGAACAGAAGAGCATAACTATCACTCACATTTCTCCTGTGATTATATTTACTTTTCCAGGAGAGGATTATCATTCTACAAACTAAAAACAGTATCTTGCTAAAAGTATATTCATCTTTCTAAAATGTTACCAGGAGATTATTTTTCTCCCTTACTATCCATTAGTAAAGGAGGGTATAAAAATGTATCATAAGGCTTCATAGTTTTACAGCCAAGAGGGCCAAATATGCATCTTGAGAGGCTGACTCTTTATTGGTATCCCTTGCTGGGCCATATGACAAGAAAACCCAGAAACGTGGCACTCCCTGACTACAAAACGACTACAATTTTGTAGAAGAAAGGTCTCATCATCTGTAGACAATACATAATGAGACTGAGAACATCTAGGCAGAAGATCTAAGCCAAAAGGCTGACAATCTTTCCTGAGGGTGAGTAGGCAGGTGAGGATTATTCCAGGGAAAGGGTGGAGAATAAGACCAACAGCCAATCAAATGTTTTAGCGGTTATAGCAAACTATACCAAGACAAATTTTAAAGCATTTGGAGTCAATTAGGAAATAAGGAGAAAATGAGCCAAGCATGGCGGTTCATGCCTGTAATCCCATCACCTTCAGAGGCCAAGGTGGAAGGATCACTTGAGGCCAAGAGTTTGAGATCAACCTGGTAAAAATAGTGAGACCCCCATGTCTACAAAAAAAAGTTAAAAATTAGCCAGGCCTGGTGGTACACACCTGTGGTCCCATGTACTTGGGAGGCTGAGGCAGGAGAACTGCTTCAGCCTGGGAGTTCAAGGCTGTGGTGAGGTATGATGGTGCCAAAGCACTCCAGCCTAGGTGACAGAGCAAGACTCTGCCTCCTTTAAAAAATAATAATAATAATAAAGAAAAAGTGATCTAGCAATGTCACTCAAAACAGGAGAGTTCTTCATCAGCTAGGCAAATGAGTACTGCTCCTGACAGAAGCACACAAGAACAGGCAGCCTAGAAGACGCTTTAAAAAATAAAAATTAAAATTAAGCAAATCCTTCAAATAACATAGCTAGACTTCCCTGAGTCACTGATGATTCAATCCAGCTCTGGTATCCTCATAGAAGGTATAGGAAGGACTGATGGCAATTATGTTGCTGAAGGAAAAAAATTATAGGCTAGTGGGCTTCAAAAGTAAAACAGCTAGTTATGAGTCAAGTCAACAAGATCATAGAGGACCATGTCAAAAAGGAAAGAATGCCCACAACTCAGGAGTATGCCTAAACTGGTTGAAGTCAGTGAGAATGCTTGCCCGCCTCAAACATGTTTGTCAACAAGAATCTGTCTTTGTACCAGTCACAGAAAACAAGACCCCAGCAACAAGAAAATGAAAAAATAAATCCCCAAATAATGGTAAGCATGCATTGGCAGAGATTTCACAAACATATGTTCTATAAGGAGTGACAAACTGGATGTGAACTTGGTCCTTAAGGATGCAAACTACCTGAGGGCAGGGACACGCTGTCTGGCCATACAGCATCCATTAACGTGGCAGGTGAGGTCACCATTAGCCATCCATTCCTGGTGCCTAGCCCATGGGTCACTGACACTATGGCTCTGTGAATGGTTATAAGATAAATATTAAATATAAGGGAATAATACGCAGTCAAAAATTTATGCTGCTGGAAGAGAAAGAGGTAGTTTTGTGTGACTGAATTTTTCAGGTGCTTTAGACAGGGACCATAAATGTCCTTGAAACCAAAGTACTGATGACAGTGGGCAGAGTTTTTGTTTTTTGTACAAATCAGGAACGGAAAAACATGAGTATGCAACCAAATCACTGCAACTAAAAAAGGAAAGCCACAGAATAATTTTGGTGATATTGTACTTGTTCTGGGGGTTGCCATGGAAATCTGGGAGCTAAGCGACTTCACTTTCCATATTTACCAAGTGACTCCGACCCACTCTAATGGCAACCCCATCATACAGGGGAGGCAGGAGCTCTGTTTATCACAGAACCCAGAGGCGAGGCCAGGAAAGCACTCACAGAGCCAAGCCAAATTCACACGTCTTGGCAGGCCCAAACAGGTCTGGCTCACGGAATACACAGAGCTGGAGGGTAAATACGAAACATTTGCGGGAGGTTTCCCACCATGCAAGGGACTCTGTCAGAATACAGGCTAATATCCCAACTTTCCATGGTGCCTAAGAGTAGAGGGCAAAAAGAAGAGGCAAGAGGACTGTTCTTTAACAGCATCTCAGGATGCCTCATAGAGCCAAAAGGAGGGAACAGAGTCTCCACATGATCAAACAAGGAGAAAAGGGAGTTACCAGACAGAGCGAAGTTTTACAAAGACAAGGAGATTTATATAAAAAAAATAGGAAGGCAAACACAAAATACCCAGAGGCTTTCCTGTGCTGTGGTCAGGAGAGAGGTGTACTTTCTCCTACTTGCTAAAGTTTTGCAATAAAGTCTGTAATGTATCATCTTGACAAGATGGGATGATAATAGCACGGCAGCTTAATGAATTTTGCAATAAAAAGTGATGAGTGCACAGCAATTTCTGAGTTTACCATCTCTGGGAAATACCCAAGTACATGGGAAGCTTGGAATCAGACTTTCTGAAGCAATTTTTACCCCCTGTAGCTCTTGCTCCTGATAATAGTGACATGCCAAGCCACACTAAAATCTGAGGTGGTCTCATTTCAGGCTGACCCAGCAGCCTCAGTCCCTATGATAAAAATAAACTTAAAAAGCAGTCTGTGTAATATGTTTGGGTATATAAAAACAGTTTGGGCAATTTTTTTTTTAAAACAAGATCTTAAAAAGGAGTTTGGGTGATGATAGACTCTACACATTGAGTTGAAAAGTAGGCCAGGAGCGGTGGCTCATGCTTGTAATCCCAGCACTTTGGGAGGCCGAGGCAGGTGGATCACAAGGTCAGGAGTTCGAGACCAGCCTGGCCAGTATGGTGAAACCCCACGTCTACTAAAAGTACAAAATTTAGCTGGGCATGGTGGCGGGCGCCTGTAGTCCCAACTACTCAGGAGGCTGAGGCAGAAGAATCACTTGAACCCGGGAGGCGAAGGTTGCAGTAAGCCAAGATCATGCCACTGCACACCACAGCCTGGGCGACAGAGCAAGGGTCTGTCTCAAAAAAAAAAAAAAAAAGTGAAAAGCAGAATCAATCTGTTATTTTGATCATAGTACATGAAAGATGATATTAAAACCTTTGACAGATTATCTTCAGCAAAACGACTTCTGATTTTAGTTCTGTGTGGACAGACTGACTCTCTCCCTACGGCACCTGTAATAACCCTTTTCTTTGCAAAGGGAAACAATGCCAATAAAAATGAATTTCATGAGAGAACGGGGAAGTCACTGTGGCTGGCCTGGGATTTCACTGATCCACAGGAAAGAGACATGGAGGCACAATGAGGAAGACTGGCCCTAAAACACCATTTCAGAAACGGCAAGGGAGGAATGGGCCTCTGATGAATGTTGAATAGGAGGTTGAATGATCAGAGTTAAATGGACACTCTATTACTCACAAGACAGCCCTCTTTTCTATGTGAGAACTTGCTTTTAGGAAAAGCTGGTTTCCTGTTAACTTACAGTTGACTGGGATCTGAGGGAGTCCACATACAGATGGCTTATATTCTTGCTCATTAGAAAGAAGGAAACTACACATTTACCTACTTTTATACCGTGACTCACAGCAAAATGGGTTTGAGATAGTGAATGAAAGGTACAATTAGGGAGTTTTGTTTTTAATAACTTAAAACCAAGTGAATATATAAGAAATATGCATTTCTCTCCAATTTAGAAAGTATAGAAAAACATTTGCATCTGCACACAAATATCCCGTATGGGCCACCCTACAGCTGTATTCATTTTGGTGTGTAAATGTCCAATCGATCTGCTACACAGAGGAATATATACATATACACACACTCAGACATGTACTTTTTTAACGAAGCAGACTCACATCATACTTAATGGTATCTGCTTTGTTCACTTGGTGATAGTGCCAAAAGTATGTGCCTAGAATGTGCGTGTTTTCATTTAATGGGTCTAGCTGGAACTTTTTTCCTGCCACCAGCTTTCCACAGCATTATTTTTTAATGGCCACATTATCAACGTGGTTTTCAGTCACGTGTAGTAATTACACATAATTAACCCAAGAAACACATTACACACCTTCTGCAGCCCGTGTGACAATAGGAATTCATGTGAATAAACATGTCATCTGCCAAAGCAAACAGGTGTGCCCAGGGCACCCGGGATCTGCAAAGGCCACCTGAGAAAGGGCACATGCTACAGCTTTGACTGCTCAGAGAAAGGCATTACGTAAGCCTTTAAATAGTATGAATTCCCAGTCATGTTTTCGACAAGGAAGACACACATGAGAAATATATAAGCTGAATTCTCAACCTCTCACTGGGCCTGTCTGGGAGAGGGTCCAGGATGAATTAACAGAACTAAAAAAATTATTCAGAGCTATAATCTCAGCAACTAGTTAACATGATCCATGTAAAACAAGGCCCAAGAATCCACTCCAGCCCCCACCCCCACCGACACTGTACAGCGTGTCCTAGGCTGCTGATATTTTTGCACTCAAGCATCAAACAGGCTGTCTCAGGGGCTGGGGGGACTCTGCATTTCCCTCATGTATGGGCCTCTCTTTTGGAATCTGCAGGCTCCAAAGGGAAGGATATTTCCTTAGTTGTAAGATAAAACTATAGCCTGATGATAATCATCATAATTGTAGCTAACATTTATTAGGTGCTTACTATGGTCTAGGCCCAGTGTCAAGTACTTTATATATACTGGCTCATTTAATCATGGCAATTACCCTCCAAGGAAGCTATTATTAGTGACAGATTTTACAGATGAGAAAATGGAGGCTCAGAGAAGGAAAGTAATGTACTCCAGGTCTCAGAGTGGTAGGTGATAGAGATGACATTAAAACAACTCAGTCTGTCTGCAGAGCCTCCACTTTCAACCACCATGCCAGGGTGCTCCAAACTCCAACAGTGATTCAAAGAGATGTTCTGCTAATGACAGAAGACAAGCCACCCTGACTGTCCCCACCTTCCCAAGCCGATACTTGTCTAAATTGAGTTAGCATCGGCATCACTAGGGTGCTTTAAAAATATAGATGCTTGAGCCCCAGCCAAGACCTCCTGACTCAGAATATCCTGGGTAGGAGACCAAGCATCTGTATTTTTAACAAGCTCCCTACAAGATTCGAATGCACACTCAAGTCTATGAACCACTGTTCCAAGAAACGCATGTCAACATCTTGGTATAAATGCTAAAAATTTGGGACAGAATAAATCCTAAGTGTCACTTTGCAACCTCTTGGAAGAAATCTATAAGGTACAAGACCTTGTTGCTGGCTCCCTTCAATCCTTCTGGCTCCCCCTTCTACAGTCGTCCAGAAAAAGCACAGCGTGTGTGTCAGTACCTTTCACCTAGATGTACCAGTACAGTCTCTGCTGGATGGTGTATCTGTGTGGAAACTTGGAGATTAAACAGTAATCTCCTTTGCTGCCATTCATCTGGCAGCACAGTTGAAAAACCTCGTTCCATCTGTTTGAAGGTGATCGCAAATGAGCGTGAGTGGCTCGGCCAAGTATATTAATGCTACCGTTCAACACATATCGCTCTCTGTGTAGTTGGTGCTAGATTTGGAGGAGAGACTGTCACGTGGCTGCAGCCTGCCAGGATGCACATTGAAGAACCCATTCAATATGGTTCAGCTGCCCCCATGTAGCCCTGGAAGCTGGAACAGATGGTTTTCATTGCTTCTGTAACTCAGGCTAGCAAGGTTTTCACTTCTGTAGCTCAAGAACTGACAAAGGCACCCTTTTGGAGATAAAAAATGTATAGGGAAGGAAGACTACCTGGGTACAAATCCCTTCTCTGCCATTTGCTAACAGTATAACTGCTTAACCTCTTGACCTCAGTTTACTTGTCTGTAAAATGTGGATATAAGAACCTACCTCACAGGATTATCATCAATTGTGGGGATGACACGAGATAATGAGGTTAGTAGGCACATAAGTAGAGCTATAATTATTTTTATTTTTATTGTTATTGTTAGATGAGGCTCAAATTTAGTTTGGCCTGAAAGTTCTTTACCAAACGTATCCATTTGTACTTATACCCCAGCCCCTCAGCATTTTACGGGCAGATGCCCAGCTTAGTGAAACTTTGAACTCCAGGTTCTTAAGTGGAACTGGAAACATTTTCCCTTAGAGATAAGGATGAGTTTGCAGACTAGGTCACAACAGCTAACCCTAATAGAACCCATCTCCTGGGGAACCATCCCACAATTTGAAAGCAAAATAACGACTGGTTAACAGTGTCACTTTGAGGTAGAATGACAGGGTTCAAATCTATACTGTTGCTGTGTAACCCTGAGTGTACACTATTTAATGTAAATTTTATTTCCTTTCGACTGTAAAATAGGGACAGTACCTGTGTCATAGAATTTTAAAGATTAATTGGGATGTTGTGGTGCACAATGTCCAACACAAGAAACCATGTGGTAAGTTATATAGTCATAGATATTAAACACAGACAAGCCAAAAATCAATTTCTAGGGAAAATGTCTTCTAGGTTCAGTTTGGCTAAATCACCTTTCTACAGTTCTCTCCACAGTTCTACAGACAAGAGCTGCCTACTGCTACTCACAGAGAGACTCTCCCATCACAGACCACCGTTCCTATCTATTGGGCCAGAATGGGACCTTCATATCATTTTGTATCTTTCTCAAAACTCCTCCTTTCAGAAAACATTCCTTGAGTGTCTACAGATAACTTTGATATCTAGCTCCTTCCTCACTAAAATATTCAGTGGTTTCCTGATGGTTTGTATTTGTTGCTATGATGCTTTCTAAATCCTGCATTTCCCCATCATTCCCTTTCCTCTTGTCCACAAAGTTTTCATCTTAGAGGCTGCTCCCATTTCACTCCTAGCCCCATTTCCATCACACATTGCCTATGATAGGAGGAGCCACTTGCTGTCTTATAACTGACATAAGTCCCTGCCCAGCATAGAGCATAAGAAACCATCAAGCTCCTCATTCTGAGAACAGACCACAGCTTTACGTTCAGGAAAAGGAAAACAAAACAAAACACAAAACCACCTAGAGAAGACTATAGTAATATACATAGATTAAAGAGAGAGAGTCGCAGGCAGGGACCTGGGCACACAACTGGTCTACTCACACTGAAGGAAAAACCCCTTCTGGAAAATAAGACACACATCTATGAGCATATTCTAATATCCCAGACCATGAGCCTGAAGTGCAGGTGCAAAGGCAGACGCCTGAGCCTGAGGAGCTGCTTCTCCGGGAAGGAAGAGGCAAATGACAATCCAAGGCCAAGATTCACCTCTAAGAGCAAACAATGGGCTCCAACTTTTGCACAGAGTAAGGACAGTGCAGAGAGGCTGGGAGAAAAATGTATGCTGCCAACAACACCTGGAGTCTCTTGGAGGGAAATACCTAAGGGAGCTACTCTGGAAGCCTCAGCCCCATTAAGCATTTCAACTGGGGACTGGAGAGAGGACTGACAAATGGAATGCCAAATAAACATTAACTTGCAAGTGCATCAATGAAGAGAAAAAGGAGAATGACTGGACTCAAAAGGGATCAGGTGGACAGACTTATCAAAAGAAATGAGGTTCTGAAAACGATCGCAGGGCAAGTGTGAAGGTAGAGGAGAGGTATGCAGGAGTGCACATGTGCACTTGCCTATGGGTGCATGTGTGCCCTCACAGCACATCCCTCCAACCTGGCATCTGCTCTGTGACAAGAACCTGAAGAAAGGTAAGGTCACATCAAACCAGGACAGGTGTCACTATGGACTGAAAGGGCACAGCAGGAAACTGACATGAATGGCAAGTGTCCACAGCCCACTGACAATAAGTGAACCCAATTCTAGTTGAGTGGACAAAAGGAACTTGAGTTTGTATACTTAAATTAAGAAGAAGGATGGAAGTCAGTCAAAATTAAAAGCCAGTTTGTGGATTCCAAACAGTGGTACGCATTCCACAAGTGGTACACAAAATAATTCTAAGGTGGGATATGGATGACCACTTTCCATCTTAATGGTTACATATTTATTTTAACACGTTTTAGAGAATAATACAGTGAGACCATTGAAGTCATGTTTTTAGAGATCTTGTGTATCAGGATGAAGCCAGGGAAAGAAGTGAGCTGCTTTAAGGTTAACTTAAAGAAGTATATTAAATAAGTCACAGTGCATGAGCTATGTGGCTGTGGCACAAATGGTGAATGAAGGGTTATGTACATGACTGGCGTTTGGGAAGCACTGAGCTAGGTGTGTGAGGAGGCCTCAAACTGAAATCACGGTTATATGGAAATACATACTTTTTTTCACAAATTATTATATTTGCATAATCATTACCTGTACTTTAATGCCAAAGAATAAATTCAGCAAAGTGCTAGGATAAAGTTTTCTGTCTTTGTCCATAGACCAGACAAAGAGAAAGGTAAAGTATGTGAAAACTTCACAGTGCATTATTATCTGCTCACCCGACAGTGACGGGTGGCTGGATTACAACCTGGGAGGGGGCAGGTCCCAGCAGAACCTTCCAGCTCCTGGCTCAGTCTTCCCCAGTCAACTCTCCCACCACCCCCCGACAGGGTGCCTTCCATGCCGGCTTGGATAGTATGCTAGCTTCGCAGAAAAAAAGGGGTCTCTAAAACAAACCAATATATACACACAGACACACAAATAAATTGCAATCAAAGAACACACAGACTTGCAGTTAAAATGTTTATTCTCTGAGAAAGGAGGGAAAGTTAGGCTCCCTACAAATATCCGAGCATATCTGTATGCTCCGGTCGTGTTTCCAGGGAGCATTTCCTAACATTAAGAGAAAGGCCCTATTGTTCACTGTCTTCCCCTTTTGCATCCGTTGTCTACCATCTGCAGACATGGACAGAGCAGCTTGCTCTGCAGCTGAGACAGACCTGCTTTCACACATCCTTAACTTTCATCCTCTGCCTTGTGTGATAAAATTAATCTTGGACAAAGATCTAGTTGATTTTCTCTTGATCTCCATCTTCATTCCTAGGAGCTCCCAGAGAATGCTTTAAAGCCTATTCCAAAGCTTCTTCTGCTTCAGTCTAACCACATACCCAGCACTATTTTAAGCTTAGGGAATTTACCAATACTGTCTAGCCTCTCCTAATCTACACCGTACACTGATTAGTACAAAACGTTAGGTGACCGTGGCTGTCCTGGAAACCTGAGAAGCACATTACCCCATAGCCTGATGCCTCATTCATTCAGCAGGTGTGAGTGAGGCCAGTTCTGTTCCAAGTGTTCCCTGGTATACTAGCAGGGGCCCAGGCCACGTGTAGACCACAGTGAGAATAACCCCAGCCAGATATTTAAAAAGAACACAGGCTACTGTTAGAAAGCCAAGCCCAGGACAGGGTCAAAGTCCTGAAACCTTGTATATCTGTTGACCTAGAAATTATTCTAAGAATTTATCTAAAGAAATGTTCACGAAAAAAGAGCAGATTTAGTTACAAGGATGTTAATAGCAGCTTTACTTACAAAAGCAAAATATTTGAAACAACCCGAATGATGCTAAATATACCAAGGTACAGCCACACGATGAGATTCAATGATATCTTTAAGTGCAGTAAGGGTTTTGGGATGGGGAAGGTTTGCTTTTAGGAGTAATGGTAAGGAAGGCCATTACTTTAGAAACACAAGGGGATTAAATAAGCACCTTTTTGATGACAAAAGGAAAGATACCAATCCAGATATGAAGCCTCTCCTCTTCAAGGCAAAGTAGCTCACTGTCCTGCCTCTGTCCCTTTACTGTACCTCACAGAAATGAGTAATAATAATGACGATGATGGCAATACCAGCGCCATCACCACCCAGCATTTATTGAGCACTGACTCTGCTCCTGGCAATGTTTGAAGGGCCTTAATCCTCAGAACGACCCCATGACATAGAAAGCATCAACCCTATTTTGCAGAAGAGGAGAATGGGGCCCTGAGATATTAGGTAACTTCCCAAGCCACTCATCGCTGATGAGCAGCAGAGGCAGAATCACCCAGAAGACCTGGGACCAGAGTGTGTTTAACCACTGTGTTCTGCTGCCTCTCTCAATGTACGTATCTCTAAGGAAGCAGCTGTGATGCTGACTTACATTTGTAGTCACTTGTCTACTTTCCTTACTCAGTTTTGAACTCCTTAAAGCCAAGTCCCATGTTTATTATATTCCCAGTCCCTGGTAGATGTCATGTAAACGTCAGCCTCGGTTATCTGTGTGTGATTAAACAGTAACCAATAATGGTAGTAGCTGCTCTCAGTAATTGGCCCTTGCCATGTCCCAGGCCTTAGGCCAGATGCTGAAATGCACAATTTCATTTAATTCGCATAACTTCCTATGAGTGGGTCCTATTATCCCTATTTTACAGATGAGCAAACGGAGGCTGTCTTAGGGCAAAGGCTGAAACAATACTGTATATTTTAGGGGTCAGTACCTGATCATTGCAAAGAACTCAGAAATCCTGAGATGAAAAACAGATGTGATGTAATTGTGGTGATAACACACTGGTATTTGGAACAAGTAAGGTATTGTTCCCTAATTAATTCACTAATGAATTTCAAATATTTTTAGGTGTCGACTCCATGCCAGGCACCATCAGAGGTGGAGTAAAACATCAAGCCATACAAGGTCCCACCCTCAGAGTCACATTCTAGTAGGGCATGTGACTCACGCTAATGGGTATTTCATTACAACTGAGAAAGGAAAGGACACTGGCTCTATGGGAATTGCTAACAAAAGGGGGGCTTGAGAAGCAGTGCCTGAGCTCAGCTCTTATTGTGTAGGAGCAGGAGGAAAAGATACTCAGCTGTTTGTCCACAGGTGATCTGGAAAGAGACTCCTCAATGGCAGCCCTTTTCTTTCATTCTCAATAATATTGCTTTCTGTCCTATCAGGGTTACTCAGCAAAGGCACTTGGGAGGGCACAATGATACAGTCTTCAAGGACACAAAAAGCCAAGTAGCACACAGAGAAAAGCTGGAAGTGTCCACCCTGAGCCGTGCAGGTAGCATGCGATGTCCCTGAATGCCACGCTGGCCCTACACAGCAAAGACTCACGTTTCTCTGTTGACTGAACGGTGTGGAAGAGCGTCAGGGGCCTCTCGCTGCAGGACGGGGGCTTGGAGTCACTGCTCTTCTTCCGAGACAGGTGCAGCTGGGCATTGGTGAGAGGCATATCGGGCACAGTGTTAAATATCTGCAAACAAAGTTTCACAACAAGGTTACTCACATCTGTGAACTGGGAAGAAAACAGGCCCGAACTAGTACAACGGAAAGCTTGGCAGTGTCTTGGAATTGCAAGAAAATATCCGAGAAGACCACTGGCAGTTGCTCAAGACTTCATTTTAAACTTTTCTAGGAAATGGCATTAAACATTCTCGTTTGGAAGCTTATCCCAGAGTTTGATAACCACCCACTTCCATTTCTAACCTCTTCTGCCACAATTTCCACTCAGCGTCTTTTCATTATTCTCTCCAGGGAAACAGAAAGCAGCTGTGCTCAATAGAAGCGACTTTCTGTTAACAGCACTTCAAGTTTTTTGACTACCTTTGTCCAGAACCAATGAATCAAAAATTCCTTTATTTTTCTTCATTCGTTCTAAGTTCTTAACAATTACTTCATAACTTTCTTAAACTCTGAAACATGTATTTAAATAACATTTCATAAAGGGTCCCAGGGCAGGGCACCATTTCCCAATCCTCATCAATTGTCCTCAGCTGCAGCATCCTTTTCGAGTTCAGCAGCTCTGTTATCTGTGATGCTGAGCTTTTCCTCGTTTATCTTGATAAAAGTAACACACACACACACACACACCCCCACACACGTACTATGGACAATTTGAAAAATGCAGAAAAGTCTCAAGAAGAAAATAAAAAATTATCCCGATTCTACCACCTAGAGATAACCACTGTTAGCATTTAGGTTTTATTTATAAGCTTTTTTTTTTTTTTTGGAGGAGGGGCTTTTATTCTTCTAAAAGTTCATGCTAAAAAATGAGAAGAAAATGATAGACAGAAATCATGACAACTCTCATCTTTATTTATACAGATAAAAGTATGGCAGACTTTAATAATTATAATAACTAATACTTCTATGGTGCTTACCAGAATTATAGTAGCCGCCACTTATTGCAGACTCCCTTAGGTACCAGTCATCATACTGTGTACTTTTCATGTAGCTCACTCAGTTCTCAGCAATCCTGAGCAACAGGTAATGTCCTCAGCATTTTATAATGAAGAACGAAGGCTCAGGGGAGGTTCAGTAGCCACAATTGTAGATACAATTACAGAAGATGACAGTTTTTTCTCCCCCCAGATTCCTTTTTAAATGCACACAATAATACTGATGCTCATTCATTCAATCAACACACACCTTTTAAGCATCTCTTTTATAGTAGGCACTATGGGTATAACAGTGAAGGAGGCAAACATGTCCTGTGGTTAGAGAGTCTGCCCTCCTGTAGCTATGGTTTACTGAGTCCTTGCCACACCAGGCACTAAGTTAAATACTTTGTATGAATTATCCCGTTAATGTTAACACACATTTTTCATCATTGAAATTATATTCTTTATTCTGTTTGTATCATATACATTTCATCTAACATTATACAGTATTTCCTCATTCATTAAAAAAACTTCAGACATGATTCTTTTTTTTTTTTTTGAGACGGAGTCTCACTCTGTCTCCCAGGCTGGGGTGCAGTGGCGCAATCTCGGCTCACTGCAAGCTCCGCCTCCCGGGTTCACGCCATTCTCCTGCCTCAGCCTCTCCAAGTAGCTGGGACTACAGGCGCCCGCCACCACGCCCGGCTAATTTTTTTTTTTGTATTTTTAGTAGAGACGGGGTTTCACTGTGGTCTCGATCTCCTGACCTCGTGATCCGTCCGCCTTGGCCTCCCAAAGTGCTGGGATTACAAGCGTGAGCCACCGCACCCGGCCCAGACATGACTCTTAATAGCTGCATAACACCCCCACTATATATTGAAAAATCAAAATGTATGGATCCATTCATTACCATCTCTTATTCTTTGAAGTTGGTCTCCTCCCTCCTGAGTTTTCAGTCTCTTCCTAACAGTCTCTGATGTGTCTAGGGCCACCTTTCACCCATGAGTGGCCCTAGACACATCAGTCTTTCTCATGGTCCTCTCTCCTTTTCTGTGTGCATTTAAAAACAGAACTCAAAAGCTGATATGTAGGAAACAAAGTCATAAGAATTATAAGAATTTCAGCCCAAACAGCTGCTCTCCATGGGTTGGCGGGTCCTCAGGCTCCAATGATGCCAGCCAGCTGGTTAAATCAGTCTCACTCCTAAACACAGCTGTCTGAAAACAGCAGTATCATATCTTCCCTAGAGGACCGAAAATTTTCAACAAGATAAACTGAATCACTACACGTAGCTGAGTTCAACTGGGGCAAGGGAATAAGAAGAGAAGGAAACAAAGTAAAAGCAAGAAAAAACTCCTAACTTCCTGAGCAGCTGAAACCCCAAAAAACAAGTTTACCAGTGCTACAAACATCTCCAGTCTCTTACTGAGCCTCTATAATAGAAAGAAAAGCTCAAGGACTGCAATCTCTAAGAAGCTTTCTCCCTACTGTTTATTTGGCCATCCCCAGGTGACAACCTCACTGTGTACCATTATCCTTGACATTTAAAAATGGCTACTATGTATGAGTTTTGCACCTGCCAGGCACTGTGCTAGGCAGACGCATCCCGTGATGCATCTCTAAGCTGGAGGCCAACAGCATAGCAAGTTGGATGACTATCTTACAACGCCACACAGCTAAGCAGGAGAGTGACCAGGAGTGAAGTCCCAGGGCTGCAGCAGCCATTCATTCGGCTAATCTCCAGGCAATCTTCACTACAAAATCTGGTGTCCCAAACATACAAGGATGACTTTCAACCTAACAGTGTCTTCTAGTACCTTTCTGCCTCTGGCCTCAGTTACAGCACCTTCAGCAATCCCTTGCTAAGAGCATTTGAAAATGAATTCAGAGTTAGCAATAGGCCTGGTTCTCATTATTTTCCCCGCTCATCCTGCTTTGCCTCCGGCCTCCAAATTTTGTCTCTTTTTTTTCTAATGAGTTACTGAAAATGAGATCCTTACCCAATTACAATGGGAGCAAAAATAACATGGACTTCAATTTCAACTGTCAACAAAAATGTGAGCTTTTACTATTTCCTGAGAACTGTAGTAAATGCTGGAGAAACAAAAAAGAGTAACTGGTGAGAAAGGACCATGGCTTTAGACAGATGCGTGAAAAATTGCTTCCAAGACAACATTTATATACAGCAGAGCAGGAGGAGACATGGTAACAAACGAGGGAGAAGTTCACTCTGCTCATCAGCTGTTTCTTCTAAAATAATTAAGTTATTCAAGCACAAGAGAATCAGCTCTGCAAGGAGATTTTTGCCATGGGCAAGAGCCATAGTCCCAAGGGTCAGTTCCCTGGGTCTCATTGTGAGCCAGGCCCAGGCTCCTGAAGACCGCTGATAGGGCTATGCTCAGGATCAAATGAGATAATGTGCAAGGAAGCACACTGCAAAATGTCCAGTGCCAGACATGTGATTATCATAATTACTATTACACGTTCTTCCAAGTTACAGGGTGCCTTTGCAAATTAGATCAAGTCAGAGCAGACGACACAAACTTTCATTAATGACCCTGGAAAATCATTCCCCAAGTGACTGTTGTTTATTTAACTCTGACACTTGAACACATGCAAATTGTCTAAAGCCTGCTGACTGTCTGGCCACGGGTTTGCCTCTATGCTAAAGGCTCGAGTTGGGATTCTAATGAGAATCTGAATTATTCACAACTTTGTTGGCTATTCCAATCCTATTTCATTTTGGAAGGGATGATTTCAAGAGAATCAAGTGAAGTTTTCTTCAGTCTGTAGAGAAGAATCACTGTGCAAACAACCCTGCTGAATGACAGAAGCAGGAGCTCATATAACCTATGAGCCATGGATTTATGGAGCTCTACCATGTGGCTGGAACAATCTACTCATTTCACAGAGACTTTCCAAATTAACACAAAAGGGGGAGATTTATTTTCTGCCCCAAGTGCCCTGTTAATACTGTCCAAACTCACAAAGTAATTCCGACTTAGGAATGTCTTAGAGATAAAAGGAAGGAAGACTGTAAGCCTTCTGGAAGCTATTGGGGAATAAAATTGTAAAACAAAAATATAACTCTGGGTAACTCTTCTAAGTATCCCCAATTTCAAGCTTCCTGTAAGTGGAATTAGCAGATCCATAAATACCAAGCTACTGTTTCACCTTAAGCTGCAGGTCACAGTGGTCAGGGGTGGTTTGGCCTCTGCAGTCAGACAGACCTGGGCTGATCCTGGTTCTGCTTCTCATTCAGTGGGCAGCAACACCTACAGCTACACGGACCTCACCATCACTGACGCTGACATCACTGCCCTATCATCACATCAAATAAAGGAAAGGAACTTAAGATCATCACACCGGTACAAATCAAACAGGCTTTGGAGCTAGACAGAGTAGGGTTCAAATCCTGACTTTGCTACCTACTAGCTATGTAATCTCAGTCAAGATAATTAACCCTTCTGAGTCTGTTTCCCTTGTGCGAGCAGGGATCTAATACCTGCCTCGCAAAGCTACTGAAAAGACAATGCACATAAAATGCTCAGTGCAGTATGTGGCAAAGAGTAGGCATGAGATGGTGGTGGTATAAATGACAATAAAAACAAACAGAATTTGAGCACTTATCATGCTAAGTTATTTACATGGATTATCTACATGGATTATTTTACTCACAATAACCATGTAAGGGAGGTACTATTATTCTTGCCCTCTTGAGATGAGAAAACTGAGACTCCTTGAGATTCACTGATTTGTCCAAGGTCACAGAGATAAGGAGTGTAGCTGGACTGGGACCTAGATGGCTTGACTGCCTGGGTCTTAAGCACTTGTGGTCTTTACAGCTACTATTAATTTGAGAGACAGAGGACAAAACGGGAAGACATAAGTTTTGGAGTCTGGCGGATCTGATTTTAGTCACTTACTAGCTCGGTGACCTTGGGCAAATTATATAACTCCCTGACCTTCAGAGACCTTATCTGTAAAAAGTCCCAGGACTGTGGTGAGGACTGATGCGCCTAATACAGTTTGACATTCAGTGTTCAAAAGATACTACTGTAGTCAATAAAAAAGGAGACACACAAGAAGGGAAATAACTGGAGATTCAACAATGGATTATTTGCAGTCAGGACATGAGGATTTAATTTATAAGTGTAAATATAATTACTGCTCTTTGCAAAACATTGATCTTAACTGCTTACAGCAATGACAGAATTTCCTGTTCTTATTCCCTTGCACTGTCTAAAAAATTTAAATTTCACTGATTCCCCCTCTGGCCCATCTTGACATTGCAGAGCATTGACACTTGTGGAATTTGTTTTTATCCATGTCACATACACATTTTCAGACCTTCTTCAATCCCATCTGTCACATGTGCCTGCAATTTAAAAGGATTAGGAGTCTCCCTGTAATGTGTGTGGTGTACTCTTTATTATGTGCTGTGATTTTTATGGGAGGGAAATTAGGTCATGATGAAGAGCTCCTAGTCTATAACTGCAAAGTAGCTCTGAGACAATAAATCAACAGCGAGGCCTGGGGATTACAAAGCAAAACAGAAAGGTTTATACGAGAAATGAGACTGAGCATTTTCTCAAGACACAAATGCACCAGGGACCCTAGTAACGTGGGATTGGTTTGTTTGACACATTAGGAACGTAGACCTACAACTGTTGAGCACAGCTTGCTCCTTCTCATGACAGACAATGGGACTGAGGACTGCGTGGTGCTCTCGCAGAAGCCATAAACCCAGCACCTTCACAGTGGAAGCCAGGCAAGTCTTAGCAGGGTTTATGGATTGTAACTGTTAAGAAGCCAAATTCAGAGGCTGTAACTGCAGAGGTTTTTTAAGGACAGTTGAAAGTCCTATGTCCTGTTGATATCAGCATTTTGGCAGAGGGATCAACAATTTAGAAAGTAGTTTGGGTAGTTGTATTAGAAATCTCTCAAAAGAAACCAATTACATTTAGTAACTGAGGGTATATATAGACAGCTTGGGTAATCCATGGAGAGCTGTGATTTTCCATATCTCCAGAAAGATTCTATTTCCTGTTCTCCGTACTGACAAAGATGGATAGATTAAAATGCAACAACAATCTCCACCTTTATTTGAGTAATATTAAAGGAGCTTCACAATTCAAACAATTATTGGTTTATCTGGGATTTATTGGGGGAAATATATGTGTTCAAATGCACAACCTACCTTATCACATTAATGAAGAGTATCTTACACAGCATTTGCCACTAAAAAAAGAAAATAGCCCTGTGGCAGAAGCATTCTAGCTCAACACCCAAGTAAATCTAGCTTGCTTCTGAACCCTAACAAGGAGAGGAACAAAAAGAGTACAAGCAAGAACTATTGGAAGGAAAGTCAACAAAAAATTTAAAAATAAAAATTGAAGAACAAATTACAAAAGCGGTGACCACAGGACAAGATTAGCTTCCTGAGCAGGCAAGAGTACCAACGACTATCTCAACGTAGTGAAGCATCCAGGCATACCTTTTTATTAATTTTGCATATCAACAACTGTTTGAAATATCAAAGAAATAAAATGCGACTTCTAAACACCTGTCAGTTGCCAAACCAACTATATTTTATTAACTAATGCACATTTTGTGCACAAAGTCCAGAACTAGTGCAATGGATTTCAGTGTCACCAATATTTTGGTAAAAGCAGATCAAGGCAGACTGGTGGCCCAAATCAACTCAAATTGAGCTAACTACATTGTAAGCCATTAGCACGTTATTGGGAATGTGAGGTCGCTTAGGATTTAGTGCTTAGTGCAGGTGTTAAGTGGCGTCATCCATGATTGCTAGCTCCTCTCCTTGACATCTGAGGTTAAAAGTTAACACATTAAAAAGGGGCACTGATCTTTGGGGATTTCTGAGAATTAACAGCTCAAGGATCAACACTCCCACCTCTTCCAAAGCTAACTGATGGACTGGGGAAGGAATTATTATAACTTATTTTGTCAAACATTAATAGGCATCAAAAGAGGCAATGCTGGCAAAAGCCTGTGGTACATAACACATGAAGACACATATATCCTGCTCCATGTACAGAAACCGTTTCGAGTGCCACAGCCACAAGAAACAGCATGGATTGTTACAGAACAAGTACAATCCTACTATTATGTGTTGGAGTTTAACAGCAAGGGGACACACACACACACACACACACACAAAGTAGCCTGAAATTTCATGTTGAACCAAAACTATGAAAAGCAAGCAGTTTGTTTTCTTGATATGGTTGTCCTTCTTAAACATCTAAAATTGTCATAGTCATTAGCAAGTAGGCCTTTAAAACACTAAGTAAAGGGAAAACCCTGTTAAGAAGTATAATTTCTGGGCTTTGAGATCTTGCACCATGACAGCATTCAATATTTTGTTTGAAAATCTTAGCTGGAAGCATAAAAATATTGGTTGCTTTAACCATAACCTTAAGTTTTTGTCTACTTTATGTTTCAAGACTCAGTGTGATAAGTTGTGAGTTTGGGGAAAAGATTCTGTTCATACGGAAATGGTAATTTTGCATAACTGACTGCTACCTTAACATAGCGTGGGAAGAGCCAAAATCTTTGCCATCTGAGCTTTCAACTCTGAAACTTGACTGTAGGTAAAAAGAGCTACACCATCAAATCTACTCTTTAGTTCTCATATAATTCAAGGAGAGTCCAGGGTATGGAGTCATTAATAGGAAATGATGCTATGAGCTAGTATTTCCCCTTAGGAAGTCTGGCAGAAAGAAACAAATTAAGAATCTCTCTCTAACCTCCAAGCAAAGCCTGTAGGTCAAAGGTGACACTATTTGAGCTGCAAGTTTAGAACGGTATGGTTAACTCTATTGTGTTGTTATTTATTTAACGTGTGATTTTGATGTCAGCAATCAAAGTACCATTTGGTTCAGCTTCCAAGGATGTCTTTCTAAAGTGCTGACATAATCATTTTAGCCTCCACTTGGAAACTTCTGAGAGCTCCCAGTTTTCAGGAGTCAGTTCAAAACCTTTTCCGATAGTTTTCAGGGCCCTTAGCAAATGGACTGAATCCAACTCTCTGGCATTGTCACCCACTACTTGCTAACAAATAACCCACAGTCTTTCACAACCATGTCACTTTAATACAAACAACTTGATTAATGTTGCTCCTCTGAGTGGCTGTCCCTCCTATCTCTATTCTTTCTCCGCCTAGAAAACTTCTATTGATCTGTCAGAGCCCAGTGCCAGTAGAATTAAATTATTTATCCTCAGTGATGCCATAACACTTTATTCATCTTACTGGAGGTCATTTAGCACACTGTATTACAGTTCGTTCTATCTTGATAAAATGGGAGTGCCTTGAAAAATGAAGGACCTATTTTACTTATCTTTGGCTAATGGTAAATATTCAATAAAATGTTTACTGCACTGAACAGAGATTAACTAGAGTAGATTTTAATAGCTTGGGTTCTGAGAGTAGTACTAAGTTCAACCCCTGTTCCTCTCCTAATCAGCCGCTTCTTCAAGTGTCTGCACTTCAAGCTTATAATTTGTAAAAACAGAGCTAAACATATTAACCTTATAGGGTTGCTGTGAAAATTGAATGATGGATATAAAGCTGCTTAGCACAATATCTTGTAAACAATAAGCTGTAAGTAAAAGTTAGCTATTACTATCATCATTATTATTTCTGGACTGTATTCATTTAAAGGATTCATTAATTTTAATTGAGTAAGCAATCAGTATGTATTACCAACATGGAAAAAGAAAAATTTCCGTGAGCCCCCAAACATAATATTATATCTCCTAGCTGTTTTCCTCTCTGTCTCCTCCTAATCTAGGATATTTATTTCCCAGAACTGTGCCAAACACTGCTTCCCTCCCAGGTCCGTGAGATAGGTGGAGGACAGAAGTTCTGGACCACTGTGACAGGGTAAGCAGGTCGTTAGTGCCCACTATCTGACCAAACACAAATTGTGTGTGAAACACATCACTATGGCTCCCACGAGGAAGATATAGATGGATTCTCTGGGTTTGGGGGAGAGGGTGTTTCTAGACTTGCAGTTACTATCTTGAGGGTGTGTGGATGTGAGTGACAAAATAAAGGAGATCATGTTCACTATTAACCCTCAGCTGAATGTCTAATGTTAACCCTTGGAAAACAAGAGAAAGACAGGTAGGCAAAGAGAGAAAAGAATGTATGCCTTAGCTAGTTAGGACACAGAGGTCTCTTACCTTCTATTGAAAAAGAGGTGTTTTACCAGGTTAAAGAAACTGAATTACCCACTTCTCTTTCCTTTTTCTTTAATGCCAATCTTAAAAATGTTTCTCCAATTTTAGATATTTATGAGTTGGTTCTCCATACCAAGGCTCACAAAGGGCATTTAAGGGCTGAAATTGTCACTGCCACCAGATGCCTGAGGCCCCTGGTTGAATAAAAAATGGCAATGCAGACAGGAGGCGGAAAAGCACTCTCCATAAAAACACTGGGTTGCTACCCATGCTCAGCACATGGGATCAGCCACTGATAAGAAAGCAGAGTCATTCCTAAAGGGAACTAAATGCAAACTTGCTGGGTACCATAGATCCCCTGCAGAGATAACGGTCAACAATCCTCCCACGCCTGTGTGCACACACTGCTCCTCCCACCCAGAGGTGGCATCTAGCTCCCCCCGCCTTGAATCTGGCTGGATTGTGACTTGCTTTGGCCAACAGAATGTGACAGGAATGATACTTTGTTCCAGGCCTAAGCCTTAATAGCCCTTGCTGCTTCTGTTTGCCCTCTTGGAACTTGGGGCTGGACTCCTGAATGATGGGACAGCACCTGGAAAGAGGGGGGTCTTGTGGCAGAGGATCAAGGCATTCTGGTCAACACCTAGTACCAAAGTCCCAGCTGTGTGGAGTGAGGCCACCTTGGACCCTCCAGTCCCAGTCAAACCACCCCAGCTGATACCACAAGGGGCACACATGAGCCCTTCTCAAATTTCTGATTCGCAGAATTGAGAGTAATAAAATAATTGCTATTTTAAGTCACTAGGTTTGGAGATGATTTGCTATATAGCAATAGAAAATTAAAACATCTCGTGGCTCTCTCTGTCTCTCCGTCAATAGAGTGGCTCCAATGGCTAGATGCCTAGGTTTCCACACCTTCTTTTCAGTGCTATGTTTCATTTATTCCTAGAGCCCTCCTAATGATTATTCCGAAGCACAAGCTAAATACCTTACATAAAATGTTAACAACATGAGAGAATACTGTGCTAGTCGCTATGGGGGATATATACTTCAGCCCTGTAGTAGGGCTTGTTTCAAGCAAACTTGTTTCACATGAAAAGGTGCTGCTGGAAAGCATTTCTTCAAGTGGGGTTTCAGGATTTTGTCTAACTTTTGACACTAAGACTAGAGACAGCAGAATAGTCACCCCTAGACATTGTGTGTTTGTATGTGTGTGTGTGTGTTTCTATTATAGAAAATTAAAGCCAAGTCTAAGGAAATGGTTGGTAAATATTAACTAAGACCTTAAATACTATGAACTTTTATGTTCTAAAACATTTTATTTATTTATTTTAGATGCAGGATCTCACTGTCACCCAGGTTGGAGTGCAGTGGTGCAATCATAGCTCACTGTAACCTTGAACTCCTGGGCTTAAGTGATCCTCCCACCTCAGCCTCCCATAGCTAGGGCTATAGGCATGTGCCACCACATCCAGCTGATTTTTCATTTTTATTCTTTGTAGAGATGGGGGTCTTGCTGTTTTGCCCAGGCTGGTCTCAAACTCTTGGCCTCAAATGATCCTCCCACCTTAGCCCCACAAAACACTGGGATTACGGGTGTGAACCACCGTGCCTGGCCAACATTGTGGATTTTAAAGAGTAAGTCTCTGAAAACAACCTTCTGAGGACACAAAATTGCCTGGATTTGATGGCTAAAGTTAAGTTCTATTGGCAGGGAGTTTATACAAAGTGTTATCTCTAGAAAGCCAGAGGGCAGAGCACAGCCACGGATGCTTAGAATTGCTGTGAGGTGAACACCGCAGACTTCCAAAAAAGACTGAGGGAGCATCTCCTTGCTTCATACCAGGCTGGTCCTGAAGCTACACTGAAAAAGGAGTCAAGATGGCTTATTCCAGTTGCTTTCACAAAGACAACAAACCCCATGAATATGAAGGACGACCTTCCCAGAGTAATGTACATGTACTGTTCAGAGGTGGAGGGGGCTACATAAGGGAATGAACACTGGTGGACAGGATCACTGGGAGCCATGTTGGAGGCTGGCTGCCACATTCACCCAAAACCAATGTACTAGTGCCCACTGAGGAACAAAACACAACGTCCCTGCTTTCCTGAAGCACACATGCTTGGAGAGGTCAGAAAGCCAATGGATCTAATCAGTAAGTAAATTTTATTACATGCTCTATAATTTGTGAAGTCCTATGTGTTAAATAAAATTGACAGGAGGCCATTGGTTTGGACTGAGCTCCTGCCCTAGGCTCAAGAGACCAAATAAAAATGCAGTCACTTCTGCACCATCAGGCCAAAAATAAGTTGTTTGTCTGACCTTCCAATAAATGAGGGGAGAGATAACCGGCAAATCCCCAAACAGGCCAGTTTTAGTCAGCACAGAAGGAAGTCCCCTCTGCTTTAACTTTTACAAGGAAAGTTAAACAATTAATCTGCTTTTTGTTCTCTTCTTTAGCCCTTTTCTGTCTATAAAGCCAACCTCCTCTGCTCAGCTCACTGGAACATTCACTCTATTTTATAGAATGAGGTGTTGCCCAATTCTAGAATCGCAAATAAAAGTCAATTAACATCTTTAAACTAAACTTGTTGTGATTTTGTCTTTTGATATGAAAACAGACTAAGTGGAATAAAAGGAAAAGAGAATGCAGGAAGTTGGGATTGTAATTTTAAACAGAGAGATCTAGGTAGGCTTCACTTAGTACACTTGAAGGAAGTGAGAAATATGCCATGTGGTTTTATGGAAGAACAGTGTTCCAGCCACTGGGAACAGCAACTGCGAAGGCCTGGAAGTAGGAATGTGCCTGTGGTGTCCAAGAAACAGCAAGGCAGAAACAAGATGGCTATAGGAGAGATGCAGGAGACGAGACCAGGTAGTAACAGTAAGAGGACAGAGACTATGTGGGCGAATGTATGAAATGGGAAGCCACTGGATAATTCTTAGCAGACAACTGATACTATCTGACTTAACATTTAAAAAAATCTCATTCTGGTGGCTGATACCAGAATTGACAGGCCAAGGGTAGAAGAAAGAAACAAATTAGGAGGCTCTTGTAAAAAGTCAGACAAGAGGTAGTGGTGGCTTACAACATTATCAATGTAGGTGGTGAGGCATGGTCAGATCCTGGATTTATTGTGCATGATTAATTTGCCATTCTAGGCAAAGTTTTTATTTAAGAGGAACAGCATTTTTTATTAGATTCCAGATTTGTTGCTGCCAAATGGTGCTTTAGGGAACCCTGCACAAGTTCTGAGAAGCTTCATATGGATTTGCTCGTAAGAGCAATGAAGTGGGTCAGAGGACTGAAGCTTTATGTCTCCTCCCCAGTTTTATAAGGGCAGCTCTGCGTTAACATTCTTCAAATTGGGGGATGAGGAAAACCTTCGAAAGAAAGACTAGGAACCCCAATTCCCCAAAAGAAAAGACAGACCATAAAGACACACGCACACAAACTGTATAAAAAATACAACACCATTTATAAAATTGAAAGACAAACTATAGGTAAAAATATTTGCAACACAAATGAAGAAAGTTGAATATCTCTAAAATTTAAAAAACTCATAAATTCATAAGAAAACAGTCAAGTAAGAAATGGGCAAAGGGTGTTTCCAAAATGAGGTTCATAAGAGTACTTCCTTCATTGAATTGTTGTGAGGATAAAATAACAATATATATATAAAGTATTTAACACAGTTCCTGGCACATAATGCTCAATCAATTTTACCCACCACTGCCGCCACCATAACCACCGCTGTTGTCATCGTAACTACCAAGGTTGACACCTTTACCACCACCCTTATGTTATCATCACCACCATCACCACCACCACCAGCAACTTCATCATCATGACAGTGTAAGAGCGATTAGCAATGCAAATCTGAGCCAACTCTGAAGGTCAATTCCAATGCAGCTTTCCCCCAGGTACATTCTTCACTGCAAGTGATCAATTACATATTACCTTTTCATGGTTTTCTATTAGGATCTCAATGACAATGTTCTGAAATTTGATGTCCATGATGGCTGCTACTGTTTCTTCCTGAGGCCTCAGCAGAGTGGGTCCAAACACCACGCCAAGGTTTGCCACCGTCATCAAATTCTGCTTGTGGTTGTTGGCAACACTGGGAGGAAGGAAAAGAAAAGGTACCAATGGGAGAAATTGTGTACACAGAGATACCAACCACCCTGTATCCTTCCTATCTTCCTATCTACAGACTCCTCATCTGTAGGAGCCAGAACTTGGAACATTGTCAGATGCCACAGAAGTCAGAAAATCTACCACATTTCAGAAATTTTCAGAATCCAGGCTATTTTGCTATTTCAGGATATGACACGCTTTATCATTTCCATTTTGCCTAGAACAACCAACCAACCAAAGCAACCATCTGCCAAATTACTAACCTTTGAACATCTGAATCCCTGTTTTGCAAGTCCAGGTAACTGCTAATCCCTCTTAATTACAATTTATGTACTTGGCATCTGCTTAAACTGCAATCATTAGCATTTTTCTCCATGGCAAATGTAAAACCTCTTGATGGCTTTAATATATCTGCAAACATAAGCACTAAATAGACATAATTTTTAAAATGGGCAGATCTGGACATTTAAAACCAAGTAAGGAAATTCAGCACTTTAGATTTAAAGTATTAAAGGCCGATCAGGTTAAACATGTGGCTCATATTAAGTGAAACGTGGCATAAACAGAAATAAAAATGCACTAGCGTATATTCATCTATGTGGCTGTGTTTATATTGTCACTTATAATCAAAGTCTAACAAACACACAGGGTCAACAGTCGCTGACCCTGTGAGTAATTTGCTAAAGACGTAGGCATATTTTTGAATAAACAACTGCTCAAAAGATGTATCTGAACTCCATACTCAGGCCACCAGGACGTAGCTATAAAACTCAATTGTTCAATTGCTGGCCCCGTGTATAAAAACATATAAATCATCTACTTGGCAACAAATAAGTTAAAAGTTAATGCCATTCAGTTTTGTTGAGAAAATATCAAGAGCTTCTCTAAATCACTTGTTACAAGAAGGAAGCTATTCATTACTAACTTGAAACTAGAGACAAATTTGGTAGAGACAGGCAGTTTGCACAGACCTACCTCCCTAGCATTTAGTGCTATTTATATGGAGTATTTTTTCACACAATTCTATAAATGCCTGCAGTGTTTCTCACTGTTTCTCTGGTACACTTTTTTTTTTTTTTTTTTTTAGGAATTAAAGAGATTATACTGCCTTAAGTGCTGGTTTTTAAACTGAGCCTTTATTGAAATACTGTATCAACCAATTTTATTAGCAGATGTGTACTTTTCTATAATTTTTTTAGGGCTAAGAGTTTAACTTTCTCCTCTAAAGGTGGGCAGAGCATGGTCAGGTTTATGTAACTTTAACTGTGGCACAGCCCAGTTAGAAAGAGGATTTGCTTTTTGATTGCTAAGCAACACCTGCAGCAGGGAGAGTGGCCTGTTTCTGGTCCACGTAAAGAATATTTTATAAACATTTTCTTAGTTCTTGCCGAGTCTCCTGGTTTTACTTATGTTTTCCATTCTACCCAAAATCACACCACATTTCCAGTCTGACAAAATTAACGCAGATGGTCAAATTCTGACCTGGCAAGGGGGAGAGACTTTGGTTCTGTGCCTCAGTCAATCAGCAAGTATGCATATTTACAAGCTGCTTTTAAAAACACTACTTTCAACATCAGCTCCTCTGTGTGGCAAGGAAATTCTATGTCCTTATACTTCCCCTCCCAAAAGAGCTAAATCATTAAACTTACCCTCTTGTCACAAAAGTCCCATGTGCAAGTGAATCAACAAGCTATTTTTTTACGAAAGTACCTTCAAATTGTAGACCAATATAAAAACACATGGTTTGGATGATGATCATTTTTCCCCGTCAGGCTTCTCCACACTACATCTGACTAAAGTAACAGCCTCCTAACTAGGGTTCCTGACCCAAGAACCTCTAACTTCAGCTTTATCCTCCCTGCTATCAGCAGTTCCACCTAAAACTCAGCTCTCACACCTCCCCTGGTGAGAACACAATGGCATGGCATATGTGAATGTTTAGCAGTGCTTTTATTGTTTAATTGTTCTGATAATGACGACTGTAAACCTCTAGTGGGCCCCACTGTTTTTCTTTCTTCTTTCTTTCCTTCTTTCTTTCTTTTTTTTATTATTATACTTTAAGTTTTAGGGTACATGTGCACAACGTGCAGGTTTGTTACATATGTAAACATGTGCCATGTTGGTATGCTGCACCCATTAACTCGTCATTTAGCATTAGGTATATCTCCTAATGCTATCCCTCCCCCCTCCCCCCACCCCACAACAGTCCCTGGTGTGTGATCAAGGCCTTTCTCTGTCATCCAGGCTGGAGTGCAGTGGCATGATCATAGTTCACTGCACCCTCACACTCCTGGGCTCAAGAGATCTTCCTGCCTCAGCCTCCTGAGTAGCTAGGACTACAGGCATGTGCCACCACACCTGGCTAGTTTTTAAATTTTTCTGTAGAGACAGAGTCTTGCTATGTTGCCTAGGCTGGTCTTGAACTCCCGGTCTCAAGTGATTCTCCCAGCTTGGCCTCCCAAAGTGCTGGAATTATAGGCGTGAGCCACTGTGCCTGGCCTGCCCGACTATTTTTAACACAAAGACTGAACTCTTATAAAACAGCATACCTTTCCTCAAATCACCACTAGGCCTTCCTGTGCCACCTCCCAGCTCTGGGTCCCTGGGCAGAGTGACTCAATATTTCTAAGCTTTGGGTTCCTCATTTTAAAAAAAAAAGAAGAGGTTGGGTGAATAACATACCTACTTCATGTGAATGTTGTACAGATTAAATGTGATAATGCATGGGATATGTGGTAATCATCATACTAATTCACTTTTCACTCTCATTCCACTTCCACACCTCTCTGCCTTTGTCCATATCATTACTCTGCCTGGTATGTTCTTTTGCTGTTTTCTTTGCTTGGCAAACTGTTAATAAGCAAGGCTCAGCTCAAATGGCCCATTCCTTTCTGTACTTTCCTCTCACCTTTCTCCAATCCTCTATACCCAGTGAAGGCAGAAGTGTTGGCCTGCTTCTGCATTTATTACACAGTGTTGTCATCCCTACCAAGGCCTGAGAAGAAGAAGTATGGTATTTTATTTGGTAGCACCAGTGCTGAGCACACTGCTTGGCACAGGAGGTGCACAATGAGCTTTCACTGAGGCATTAAAAGATGAGGGGAGTTTCTCAGTAGGCCTAAAACAATTATTCCCAACCCAGCTGCTTACTCATTAAACTTCAAATGATTTTGGGGGAATGTATCTCAACTATCCAACTTCCCTTTTCAAAGTCTTGAGCTATGTTCCATTTCTTAGACTTAATTAATGAGAAATAATTACTCTGATTTGCAGGCCCCAGTGCCCAAAGGCATTTGGAAAAAAGGTATAGTAATTCTGGATTAGCAACTCTGAATATAAATAAGCTTGAGGTTACCCAGCATAATTCATTTCCCTTTTAATGATCCATGTTATTTTAGAACTTAAAAGACACATTGATCTAAGTCTTAGGAAACTTTGTTTGGGTGGGAGGAGTTACACCTTTCATTATTAATGACCATTATCTTTCAGCACACTGCAGTAATAAATTGATCCGTCACTTGATTATTACTGCTCACAACTTGGTACAGCTATGTTCATTACTCCAGAATGAATTATTAATGGCTTGAGATCTCTATGTATCCCGGACAGAAACGCCTAGACCTCAGCCTCCGCAGGCACCAGCCATCCATTATAGCTAGATGAATTTACAGATGCGTGGGAAACAGGCTGGCAGAGCACTGGGGAGCCGGTCCAGCAGAGGCCATGGGACTCGTTCATTAGCAAGGTCTATAAAACACAGAGAACCTGCTGCTTTGCTAAATTGAGCTGTCTGAGTTCCTCCTCACACGGCTCAGAATGTCATGTTGAGTCTTGACTTAAAATCTACACAGAGAAGTTTCTTATACACTTCACACTGCAGTGAAGGAGTCTTTGACACATACCTTTCAGATCCCTATGTCCACATGGACTACTCTGCTGTGGTGTCTTTTGAAAGAACTGCCAATTCTATAGGCTTCCTTTGGATGCTGCAGAGAAACAGTTTTGCATGTGATATTCACTTGGGAGAGACCCAGTTTCTTCTGTGATCATCAGAATGGCTGCATCCACTGAGAAGCAGTGGATCTCCTGAGGGGCATGACTTCAGGGCAGTTGTTGGGGGTGGGGAGGTATAGGTACCCCATGTTTCAGGCAGTTCCCGCATGAACTGGAATCAATGAGGAAAGCGCATGTTTCATGAAAATGGCCTTGGCAGAGGGGTCTCTTGCCACCTCTGCTTTAAGGGGAAATAGATGGAGACTCTGTTTTGGTCTGATATCCTTTGAGAGGCAGAAGGAGGTAAATCACTTCCAGATAAAGAAGGTAGTGGGGCTGGTGGCAGAGAGAGTGTTATGATGGGAATAGGCAGTAGCCAACCCTTGTGGGGCTTGTAAGGCAGAGACCCCCAGGCTGTCATAGGGATCACATCTGTTTTCCTAGAGTTTAAATGAGAGCCAGAGCTCTGTAAGTGCTAAGTAGTACTTTAAAACACCAGACTGGTCCTAAAGTATTCCAACAATACAAAAGCTTATTGTAAGGTTTGCAGATAAGTTTCATCTTGAGGCCTAGAGTGCTATGTTGAAAAATGTCAAAGAGGAGTACCGGCTCCACTGGGTACAATGTAGTGACAGATTCACAATGTACCATGGGTTGGATGGGTGCAGCAACACCCCATCCCACTTATCCACCATCTCTTACTTGTTTGCTTCAGCTTCCAATATTAAACAGTAACTTAGGCTTACAGAGCGTTTTAGACTTTTTAAAAAAGCTCTACAACAACTTTTTACATTTATCTGACCTATATAATAACTCTATAATAGTAGCACTCAAACTTTCTGACAATGACCCAAGGTAGGAAGTATATTTTACCAAGCAATACACACATACATAAACAGACAGGCACACACCCCCACACCATATCAGAAACAAAAGTTTTCAGGAATAGTAAGTATGACACACTCTGATATTTTCTATTCCCATCCTATCCTATTCAATTCTATTTTTATCCAATAAATTGTTTTCATGAGCCACTTATATGCCGAGAACTACTATTTGAGAAATACTGCTATAGAGGTATAAAGTACAAATATTCTCTCCAATTTGCAAATTTAGACAATAAAGCTAAGGAAGATCATAGCACAGTAGTTGGAATCAGACAGACATTAACAGCTGGATGGCAGCAGGCAAGTCACCTGGCCTCTCTAAACCTGTTTCCTCACATATAAAATGGGAGCAATAATACGTAGCTTGTAGCTTGTAAACTTGAAAGGCTGATTAAGTATGATTCTGCAAGTAAATCCCTTAGCATGAAATAATGGCTTAATAAATGACATCTGCTCTTGTCATGTGGCTGTCGAGGTAGTGGTGATGAAAGTGGTAGCAGTAGCAGCAAGTGCCAATTTAAAGCCACATTGTTAGTTGGTAGTTTCGCTTGGTATCCTGTCCAGGAACCCCTAGTGGCCTGCTTCTGCTTGGGGCAAGAGGTCGCATCTTCTCCACTTATGTTTCAAAGACTTCCGTACCCTACCTATTTGTATTTCTCCTCTTTTCACTCTTTTGTGTAAAAAAAAAATTATGAAATACTTTGAATCTATAGAAAACCTCAAATCAGGAGCGCCTCTGCCCAGCCGCCCCGTCTGGGATGTGAGGAGTGCCTCTGCCCGGCCGCCCATCGTCTGGGATGTGAGGAGCACCTCTGCCTGGCCGCCCCGTCTGGGAAGTGAGGAGCGCCTCTGCCCGGCCGCCCCCCGCCCCCGCCCCCCCCCCCCCCCCCCCCCGTCTGGGAAGAAGTGAGGAGCATCTCTGCCCGGCCGCCCCGTGTGGGAAGTGAGGAGCGCCTCTGCCCGGCCGCCCCGTCTCGGAAGTGAGGAGCGCCTCTGCCCGCCCGCCCCCCGCCCCCCTCCCCCACCCCCATCTGGGAAGAAGTGAGGAGCATCTCTGCCCGGCCGCCCCGTCTGGGAAGTGAGGAGCACCTCTGCCCGGCCGCCCTGTCTGGGATGTGAGGAGCGCCTCTGCCCGGCCGCCCCGTCTGGGAAGTGAGGAGCGCCTCTGCCCAGCCGCCCCGTCTGGGAAGCGAGGAGTGCCTCTGCCCGGCCGCCCCGTCTGGGATGTGGGGAGCGCCTCTGCCCCGCCGCCCCGTCTGGAGGTCTACCATGGAGGCCAGATGCAATGTGGGGGCTGGACGTGGTGGCTCACGCCTGTAGTCCCAGCACTCTGGGAGGCCGAGGCGGGTTGATCACTTGAGGCTAGGAGTTCGAGACCAGCCTGGCCAACATGGCGAAACATATGAAAAATACAACAGACAAACCAACCAACCAACCCAGCAACAACAAAACAGGTCTACCCTGGAGTCATACTCTAATTTTTTCTATTTTCCTCCCTTTGTGATC
This sequence comes from Symphalangus syndactylus, assembly GCF_028878055.3. Classification (NCBI taxonomy): domain Eukaryota; kingdom Metazoa; phylum Chordata; class Mammalia; order Primates; family Hylobatidae; genus Symphalangus; species Symphalangus syndactylus. The sequence continues at coordinate 43,802,827 of NC_072429.2, forward strand.
CTTTATCCCACTTTCTTTTTCTTCCTCTTCCTTCTCCTTCTTCTTTGTCAAATAGAGGATTGAGTTATTATCATTGATCCATACAAAGTCCCTCTCTCATTTATTTTCTTTAATTCCCACCCCCCATTTCTATTCCCCGTCTTCCCATGTGAAACCTTCCTAATATGTTTGATATGCATCTTTTTGTTTGTATGTATTTTTAGAAAATGTTTATTGTTTTTGTGTGCAAAAAAAATTAATAAAGAAAACCTCAAATCATAATAGTACTTCTTTTCTTTCGTGTTTTTTTTTTTTTTTTTTTTTTTGAGATTAAGTTTCACTCTTGTTGCCCAGGCTGGAGCGCAATGGCGTGATCTCGGCTCACTGCAACCTCCGCCTCCCGGGTTCAAGCAATTCTCCTGCCTCAGCCTCTGGAGTAGCTGGAATTACAGGTGTGTACCACCACGCCTGGCTAACTTTTGTATTTTTAGCAGAGACGGGTTTCATCATATTGGCCAGGCTGGTCTCGAACTCCTGATCTCGGGTGATCCACCTGCCTCAGCCTCCCAAAGTGCTGGGATTACAGGCGTGAGCCACTACACCCGGCTACAGTACTTATTTTCTATCACTTCCCTACAAGCACTTCTGGCACAACAGCTTGAGGGCCTCACATGGAGCCAAAGCAAAGCCACCAAACTCACTCTGCCTTCATGACCCCAACAACATCATGCCCCTAGCCTGCCCAGCAAGTTCTCCCCCACCATACAAAGCCCACCACCCTACAAAGAACAGTTCTGAGCACTCCACTGACCATTGGAGGCCATACCAAGCTTTTTCCTCTAAGAGATACGTCATGGTCAATCCCATGGGACATTTCTACACCAGCTGCTCCCCTGTTCACACATACCTTAGGACTAGGGGCTGGATCACGACCTTGGAATGCATCTTCTGCAGAACACAGGCAGGTGCTGGGGTAGGCCTGAGATGACCAATTCTGAAAGTATTATAGGTAAGTGGGTGGGTACCTAAGCTGCAGTCAATATCACCCTTCTCTCTACTACCCTCTCAGGGAAGCTCCAAGCTCTAGGGCTGAAGAGGATTAGCTGGAAATGAAGCTGCTGGAACAACACTTTTTTGTGGCTAACCAGACAAGTTTAGTTTCCAGGGCTGTTAATTTGGTTCTTTTCACCAGCCTCAAATCCATCCTTAGTATATAACAGAGGATGGCGGGGGGAATCCTCACTGCCACTCACTGCATGTTTTCTACCAAGTCAGGCTCTGTGTTGCCTGGACACTACCTGGACTCGGTGAGGCAGGACTGCTCCAAACAGCGCTGAGGAGGCCTCTGTCGAGAACACCCGTCAGGGCCGTGAACACGGCTTGCTGGACTGCCCCAATGGTAGCACCAGAATGAGGGTGTCAGATACATCGTTCTGTGTACTGACTGAGGCCTGGCTCACCAACCACATTTAACATCTTCCTGGGAATGGTTATCTAGTGAGAAGCCAGACAGGAAGCTTGGAATAATTAATTGAGTGCTTATGGTCGGTACTTCTACACAGTGTCTCCTAACGGGAGAACCCTTTGAGGCAGGCAGGTACCACTATCACTACCACTTTACAAATGAGGAAAGAGAAGCACTGAGAAGGTAAGTAATTGGCTCGAGGTTACACAGCTAATGACAGGCAAAGCCAGGAGGGGAATGAAGTCTGCAGAGTCCATACTCCCAACCCCAGCTCTCTCCTGCTCCCACTCCACCAGCACAAGTCCAACCTACACTAAAAAGGCATTCTTCTTCCTCAGAAAATTCAACCCAAAATGAAGTCACCATGGGGGAAAAATCAGTGGTTATAATAGGAAAAAGAGGGCCTCTCCCTCATTCACTTCACAAATCACTAAATCGGAAGAAGTAACAACAAAAGAGAGAAAGAGAGCATTTATGCCTGTGGGAGTGATACTGGACTAAACACTGTTTCTTCCTCTTTCTTGCAGCGGAAAATGGCTGCACACTTGACAAAATTATGAAAATGATGAACTACCCTCAAATATGATGGCATTCCATTTACAGCTGTCTGGCACAGTCAGAGCCGGTTCCTAATAATGAAAGAGTGAGCCCTGTAAGATTGAGAGAGGAGGAGAAATAAAAAAAAAGGAGGGAAAAATAGCCAAAATGGGTTCTGTAGTCCAAAAAGGAGATAATTATGGCCATATATGTATTCATCCAGGCTGTACTGCTTCCATTCAAGGATGTCAAAGCTCTGTGAATAGCTAGCAAAGTGTTCTCTGCTTCTGGGGAAATACATAGCTACATTTCAGATGGGTAAAGAAGGCTGCTGAGATGTTAAGTACTGCTCAGTATTACTTAGGTCCACTTTAGCCTCCACAAACAGAGGCCCACTTGGTACTGAAAATTGTTTAGAGAAAAGGAAAAAGGATTTGGGGGAATTTAAAAAAAGACAAGATACCTTTTTGCATATAGCTTGCAATCTAACGCAGAGGTATTCTAAAATCTGAGGGTGTAACTAGCTCTATTTCCACTCATCTTCTCTAACTCAACTCCATTCCCTATTTAAAATCTACCAAAGGCTTCTGACTGTTCTAAATTTCAAGTTGAAACTCTTTAGCATCCAGTATGGTAGCTCCTCAAAAAATTAGACTCAGAATTACCATATGATCCAGCAATTTCACTTCTGGGTATATGTGTAAAATAATTGAAAATGGGGTCTCGAAGTATTTGTACAGCCATTTTTATTGTAGTATTATTCGCAATAGTTAAAATGCAGAAGCAACCCAAATGTCTACTGATGGATGAACGGATAAGCAAAATGTGTTACATACAAACAATAGAATATTATTCAGCCTTAAAGAGGAAGGGAATTCTAGCATATACTATGACATGGATTAATCTTGGGGATATTGTGTTAGGTGACATAAGCCAGTCACAGACAGACAAATGTTGTATGATTCTACTGATATGAGGTACTTAGAGTAGTCAAATTCACAGAGTTGAAAAGTAGAATGGTGGTTGCCAGGGTCTGGATGAAAGGGGAATCGGGAGCTTTTGTTTAATGGACACAGTTTCAGTTTTACAAGATTAGTTATGGAGATGGATGGTGTTGGTGACTGTACACCACCACTGAACTGTACACTTAAAAATAGTCAAGGTAGTAAAGTTTACATTACATGTATTTTACAATAACAACAAAAATATATTTTTTTAAAGAAAACTCTTGGCAAAGGACCTACAGGATCCAGCTGACCTCTCAAGGCCCTCCTCTACCCAGTCCCTGTACTCTCCCACCTCTAAGCTAAAATTCTCTTGGGGCCTCAGTTCCTTCCTTCCTAATGCTGATCTCCATTCCTGGGCCACTCTGTAGCCCCTCTCCCTCTTGACTTGGCTCTGTCCTCCTTGCCACTCTTCCTCAAAGTGGTCTTTCTGGACACCTCACTCTAGGTCAGGTCCCTTACTATAATCCTAATTCTTCAATTCTCTTTCCTGGTACTTATTGAATTATAAATATATCACCATTCGTGGAATTGACATTTTCTGTCTCCTCTACTTAGCAGAGCTCCAAGAGGACAGGTATGTCATCAGCCTCCCTCACTGCCACACACCAGTGCCTAGCAGTTTGCATATCATGTGTTGAATGGAAAACAAAGGAACACGTAGATGTTTTGGGAGGCCACCTTCTTCTAAGTGTGTCAAGGCTCAGCTGCACTAGGTACCTGGGTTAAACATGTCACCTACTGCTGTCTTAGAGCCTTTGCCAAGCTGGGGGCGGTGGGGGGCGTGGTTGGCCACAGTAGCTCATCCCGACACAGACAGCATATACTGCACTAGGTGTCTCTCCCTGGCCAATTTGGAAGGTATAACAGCCAAAAAAATATTTACAAGGTCTAACAATTATTACATGCATTACCTAATATGCATTGTATAATATAGCATGAGCTCACACTACTATACCAGGATCCTTTCAGTACATTTAATAGCTCTCTAAGACAGTGTCTCCTATCTCTCCTTTTCTTTATCCATTTCTGAAATTCCTTTATTTCCTGCCTGTCTTTGATTATTACTAGCATTTCCATCAACAGTAACAGCAACTAGCATGAACTGAGAATTTACTGTGAGCCAGGGATAACCACTCCCTCAATTATCTCATGTGATCTTTAAAGTAACCCTAGGAGGGAAATTCCGTTAATATCCCAAATGGAGAGGCTGGAGCTCAGACAAATTCAGAAATCTGTCTAAGGTCACATATCTAGAATTTGAGACCAAAAAGTCTGCAGTCTGATTTCAAAGCTACTGCTCTTAAATGCTCTAGTATGAGGCAAAGAGAGAGAGAGAGAGAGACAGACCGACAGAGAGAAAGAGAGATACAATATATATCCTGTTATTTTATCTCATTTGCTTCTCTTCTTTTCTACATGGCCTAACCTTAAGGAGATCATAGGTCAAAGAAGAACCTGATTATTTTTACAAGGATAATTTGAAAGCAAACAAGATTAGCATCATCTATGTCCACCAACAGTATAAAATCTCTAAGCTTTTCTACTGGTAAATGAACTAATCTGGGTCATGGGAATTACTAGAACCCAAGAAGAATGATACTTTTGCTGTAAGCTGCCTAGTTTTCCAAAATTAGTCATTTAGAGATTAAACAGGCCAACCTGCATTTTATTTGCCCTACATTGTCTCAGCTACCTGGGATTTGAGAAGTCTTATGCACAGGGAAAACACATTCCTTAGATCCAGGGGTTAACTGATTAGCTTTCACCTATCTCATCCTGGACAGTTTAGGCTTCAGCTAGTAGCTGTATTCTTGGTCGCAGTCCACAGGGCGCAGATGGGGAAGAGCAGCATTCACATATAAAAAGACGTGCAGAGAAGCTGACTCAGAAAGCCTTTCTTCCTGGAAAATTACTTAACTATTTTAAATTACATAACAATTCATTCTAAAGTCCAATGTAATTAACATTTGCAAAGCATTTTATAGTTCATAAAATGCTTTCACATTCATTATCATTGATTTATCGATTAGTTCTCACATCTAGAAAAAGATGCCAGAGGGTAAACAGAGGAGGTTTAAAAGTTGCACACGTGTATGCCAGTCTGGTGTTGTTAACAAGTGCTGCAAATGCCGGTTCCTGTTGTTGGTGACATTTCCTTCAACCACACAACCTACCACCTTTAAGCTAACATTGTCCCAAAGTCAAGCAAGTCATGGAGACATTGCTTTGGGACTTTCTACCAAACGAAGAAAGTACAAGGTGACCCAGCACAAAGGCCAAAACTGCAACATCTATTTTTCAATTACCAACTATTTTTTAGCACCCATTGTGTGCCAGGGAGTGCTTTAAGTGCTGGAGATATACTGGTGAACAAGACAGACTCCTCCAGTTTCCTGTCTTAGAGAAGCTTACATTCTTTTGGAGTAGGACAGGCGATAAGCAAAGAAAATTTATGGTGCTACGGTGAAACAGCCAGCATAAAAGGGATGGAGAGTATAGAGGAAACGTTTGTAGCTTTAGACTGGTGGTCAAGGACGTCTCATGGAGAAGGCATGTCTTGACAAGCCATGAGGACATCTGGGAAGGGAGCTACAGGCAGAGGAAACAGCAGGTACAAACACCTCGGGGTAAGTACCTGTGTGGCATGCTGGTAATGCCAGCGTACCTGGATCCCAGAGAGCAAGGGGGCAAGTATCAGGAAAAGTCAGAGACGTAATGGACTTGAGGGTGGCAAATCCTGGAAAACGTTGCAGGCCACTGTAAAAGCTTTGTTCTTCACTGAGTGAGATGAAAAGCAATTAGAAAATTTTGATCAGAGGGGTAACAGTATTAGTCATCCTCTCCATGGACTCAGAAAGGTCTCAACTAAGACCTAAATGCTGAAATTCCATAGGTTGCTTAACATTCAAAGAAAGATACGGCCAGTGTGGTGGCTTGCACCTGTAATCCCAGCATTTTGGGAGGCTCAGGTGGGCAGATCATTTGAGGCCAGGAGTTTGAGACCAGCCCGGCCAACGTGGCAAAACCCCATCTCTACTAAAAATACAAAATATAGTGCGCCTGTAGTCCCAGCTACTCGGGAAGCTGAGGCAAAAGAATGGCTTGAACCCAGGAGATGGAGGTTGCAGTGAGCCGAGATCGCACCACTGTACTCCAGCCTGGGTGAGAGCAAGATGCTGTCTAAAAAAAAAAATAAAAACAAAAACAAACAAAAACCAAAAAGAGATAAGAACTTTACAAGCTAGCATAAAACCCAATAACAGAATTCAAGACATGTACAAACCAGATTACAGTACTGTTCATATTTAATTAAAATGTGTCAGGCCCTGTGCCTTTGTGCCTATATATCTGTGTTAACCTCATAGGTTTCTGCAGTTGTTCCCCATTTGCCCCTTGGTCATTGTGCTGGAGACCTCTACTGGGAAGCCTGGTGGAAGAACAGAATCTTAGCCAAACCTGAACAGGCGCCTAGAGCAGGTAAGAGCTTTTAGGTGCGAGTTACCTGCTACCCAGCTAATAGCCACCCATGATCAGCACCAATATTAACATTTGTAGACTCCATTGAATTTCACCATTGTAACAATCTTTAATTAGTTAAAATAAACAGCAGTCTTCTGAAACTAGATCCACATTACTAGCACCATTTTACAGATGAAAGGACAGGGACAAAAGAAGCTAAATCAAAGGTTGAGGGACTGGCCCTTAGCCATGTGGCTTAGCTCCAACAGGAACAGTGGCTCTGGGTCCCAGCGCTGGGAGCTTGTCACTTCCCAAGAGATGTAAATCTCACTGCAGCTTCTATGGACATGACCATAATCCTTTCTGGAAAGACCAAGATTCCAAATCCACAGTTGGGTTCATGGGAAATGTTACAAAGAGATAGACAGATTGATAGAGAAGCATACACTCATGAAATACACACCCTGGGTAACCTATCTCCTTTTGTGGGGATTTTTTAAATGAGGGAAATAACTAATGTGACTGGCATATTTTTGAAATGGAATGTACTTTCACCCCAAAAAGCAAACAGAAAATTACATTCCCTGCCATGAGTCTGAAAAAAAATTGGGAGGCTGAAGTTGAAAACGTTAGCTTTATTTCAAGGGCCAATCTACCAAAGTGACTAGAATTGACAAACCTACATGTCCTGTCATGGTACTTTTAGATTATGTTTGGATATTTGATTAGAAGAGAGAAAAGAAAACAGTAATGTATGGTATCCAGAAAAGTTTATGCTCTTCATGTACAAGAGCTGAGACCCCATGGAAAAGTTTTGGAGGTCAATTCATACAGTGAAAGGTGAAAAACATCCTAGATCTCTAACATCCCTGAAGATTACTGGTATAGTACATCAACATTCCATATGTTTACATGTCTAACGCTAATGAATGGAATCCACTAAAAAAGGAATACAAATCTGCACAATCCATAAAAGTTAGAAACAATCTGAATTGATTATACCTTTATATCCTTCTCCTCCTGAAACTCTGTGGCAACACCTCCTAGCTCCTTGCTGCACTAAATCATTATCTCCTAAAATTTCAATGTAAGTTCAAGCCTAAGGGATACAACAGTTCCTCTTATTTTTTCATCCATACAAAATAACAGTGTTTATATATAGTGGTACATGTGAGGATAAGAGTGAACACACAAACTCTTCTGTTATATTTATTGCCTTAATCACAAAAATAGATTTGTCAGGGAATGAAGCCAATAAAGTTCTTACTTCAACACATGCAAAGCAAAAGCTGATTTATCTTCCTCAAAGGTGGCACAAAGCTGGAAACTCACTGAATTCTGCTACCATGAAAGCAGATTTTAAAATACAGGGTTGACAACAGAAACCAGAGATTCAAGGTGAGCAAACCAACTATCATTAGGCAGAGAAGAGCAGACCGTGTCTGGTAACAAAGACACCAAACGATTCAGAGTGAAGTCGAGATCTGGGTCCCTGATCCACCCAACATTCACACTCTCAGCAAGAGTCACTCACAAAGCCCAAACCTAAACAGATATTTTTCAAAGGGGAAGTCAAAGTGTTTAGTGACAAAGTTCTAAAATGCTTTCTATTGTGCAGGCATCACAGCCTGACATCTTAGTTGCTGTCATCTTGCTTTGCCTGGCTCAACAGAAAAGGTGGGTGAAGAAGGCCAAGCTGATGGCAGCTGAGATAGGGAGGAGACATACAGTATAGGCTACAGTGGCACTTCAAGGACAGAATGATGCACAATTCCCAGCAGAAAAGCCATCAGTAACTGACTTTCGCAGACTAATCTGGAGAGTATATAAATCTACAGAGGTGAAACCACTTAACGAATACCAGATCCTCGAGCAAATCCAAACACCTCATCGTGGCCTATACGATCCAGCCCCTGCCTACTGACCCCTCCAACCTCATGTCATACCACCATGCTCTTACTCACAGAGCTCTAACTACCTTGGCCTTCTGTCTGTTCCTAAACATACCAAGTATGCTCATACCCAATACCGACTGAACACCTATGAGATGCCATGACCCTTCTGGGCACTGGGATAAAGAAGTGAACCAGACTGACAAGATCCCTGCTTTCATTCCAACAGCAGATAATACACAGATACATCAGTAAAAATGTCAGATTACAGAAGTGCCATGAAGAAATTAAACAGAGGTATATGACGAAACCTGGTGAAGAGGACCAGCTTAGGTAGGCCAGGAAGGCCTCTCTAGGGAAGAGATCTATGAGCTGAGCCCATTAATCAAACAGCGCAGTCCAGAAGTCTACAGCCTAGAGGCAGATGACAAATCACACCCTCAAACACCTAGGCAATAATAAGGTGTATCTTCAACCACAAGCATCAGCAATGCCTGCCTGAGACCTCTTTAAAATGAAGCCCAGGCTGGGTGTGGTGGCTCATGCCTGTAATCCCAGCACTTTGGGAGGCCGAGGTGGGTGGATCACCTGAGGTCAGGAATTCAAGAGCAGCCTGACCAACATGGAGAAACCCCGTCTCTACTAAAAATACAAAAATCAGCCGGGCGTGGTGGTGCGCGCCTGTAGTCCCAGCTACTCAGGAGGCTGAGGCAGGAGAATCGCTTGAACCCGGGAGGCCGAGGTTGCCATGAGCCGACGTTGCACCACTGCACTCCAGCCTGGGTGACAGACTGAGACTCCACCTCAAAAAAAAAAAAAAAGCCCAATGCATTGTATTCCAAAGGAGTTCATTTCCTTTTCCATGGGAATTCTGAAGTCTGTGTCAACAGCTGCTGAGTACAACTGGAAGCCCTGCAATCGTTGCCACCATGTGGTTACCCGCACAATGATGCGAACACCCTGTGGCTTCTGGCTGCTACTCCTGCCCATCTCTGCAGCCTCAACCCATTTAGGAAGCAGCTCCTCCCAAAAACATGTCACTAATAGATCCCACTGCTCAGTCTTCCATACAGAAGGCCACCTTCCAAAATTTACATCAAGGAGAAAGCCACACCACAACCCTGTTGCTATGTACCAGCATTTAGCTGGATTATATAAAGAGCTAAGTAATCATTAAGTAAGGGTGGGAAACAAAACAAACAACAAGAGAAAAAGTCACCCTTTAAAAAGACCCTTTGGGCTTGGTAAACTTGTGGGGAGAGGAAGAAACATGGTTCAGGGAGTCCTGCTACTCTGCGAAAAGTCAGGATTCAGATAGTTTACTATAAAAATGACAAAAAAAAATCACTTGTACTCACCAAAAAAAGTCTCTTCTCTATTTGGCAATGGAAAATAAAAATTGGTACTTAAAAACAAACAGTGAGTGGCTTCAAGAAATGAGTTAATAAATCCTACACGTTACTTTCCCATAACGCCCCAGTGCAGCTACATGTTCTTCAGACTTCTGACGCATTGAAGAGAGGATGCCTACAGCCATGAACCTGGGTGATCAGCAGAACGCACAGGTGGCATTTTCAGACATGCAGACAGATGCCACTCCCACCAGGAACACAGTGCTGCAAGGCTATGAGACTTGTACCAAGGCTATGATACATGTACTTATGTACCTGTACACACACGTCCACACACAAATGTCTACCTGGATGCATACCCCTTAAACATATATACACCCACATATGATTCCCACACACAGAAGAAAACTTACGCAATAAAATGCTTCTATCTTCGTTAAGACAGAATCATGTAATGACATTAGCTAATGTCAGTTTGGTCTTTAGGTTAGGCCTATTTTTATTTTTATTTATTTATGTATTTATTTACTTATTTGTGAGATGGAGTTTCGCTCTTGTTGCCCAGGCTGGAGTGCAATGGCGCAATCTTGGCTCACACAACCTCCGCCTCCTGGGTTCATGCAATTCTCCTGCCTCAGCCTCCTGAGTAGCTGGGATTACAGGCATGTGCCACCAGGCCTAGCTAATTTTTTGTATTTTTAGTAGAGACAGGGTTTCTCCATGTTGGTCAAGGTGGTCTCAAACTCCCAACCTCAGGTGATCCGCCCGCCTTGGCCTCCCAAAGTGCTGGGATTATAGGCATGAGCCACCACGCCCAGCCGATTAGGCCTATTTTTAAATAGCTTACCCTTTACTCTTTCTTTCAGTGCTATCGTTAGGGGGAAAAAAGATACATGTTTTCTCTTTTATTTTCTGATAAGTGAAAGTATTTACTGTGGAATAAGTGATAAAAAGCACAAAGAAAATAAAAATCACCAGTGATTCTACCATCCAGAAATAACTGTTATTCAGTGTTTTAAAGTATACATGTTATATTCCACGTTTTTTTCAGACACACACACTCATATTTCAAATCAAGTTGGAATCATATTGTAGACACCTAGTTTTATAACTTGTTTTTTACTGCATTACGATGAACTTTTCAAGTACCATTCATTGTCTCACTCAACACTGTTATGGTGGCACAGTGTTTCACTGTGTGGGTATTCCATAATTTAGAAGTCTCCCATTATTGGACAGTCAGATTGTTTCCAATATTTTATTGTTTCCACTAATATTGCAATGAATCTCTATGTACACAAATATGTGCATATATCTTTCTTTCCCTAGAATAAATTCATAGAAATAGAATTTCTGGATGAAAGGGCATACTTTATTTGTTTTGTTTTGTTTTTTTGAGACAGGTTCTCACTCTCTCGCCCAGACTGGAGTGCAGTGGTGCGATCTCCGCTCACCGCAACCTCAGCCTCCCAGGCTCAAGTGATTCTCCTGCCTCTGCCTCCCAAGTAGCTGGGATTACAAGTGCATGCCACTACCTGCAGGGTAATTTTTGTATTTTTAGTAGAGATGGGGTTTCACCATGTTGGTCAGGCTGCTCTCGAACTCCTGACCTCAAATGATCCACCTGCTTCAGCTTCCCAAAGTGCTGGGATTACAGGCATGAGCCACTGTGTCTAGCCAGCATAAATATTTTTTTTTTTTGAGACGGAGTCTCGCTCTGTCGCCCAGGCTGGAGTGCAGTGGCGCTATCTCGGCTCACTGCAACCTCCGCCTGCCGGAGAATGTTCACGCCATTCTCCTGCCTCAGCCTCCCGAGTAGCTGGGACTACAGGTGCCCGCCACCACGCCCGGCTAATTTTTTTGTATTTTTAGTAGAGACGGGGTTTCACCATGTTAGCCAGGATGGTCTCGATCTCCTGATCTCATGATCTGCCCGCCTCAGCCTCCCAAAGTGCTGGGATTACAGGCGTGAGCCACTGCGCCCGGCCAGCATAAATATGTTTAATAGATATTACCAAACTGTCACCCATGAGATCTACGTCAATTTACATTCCCACCTAGAAAATTTTAATATGCCCATTTCCCTAGGACCTTTATTTTTCCTTTTGGTGCTTTCAACTAGCACCAAAATAAGGTATTGCTATTTTGAAAGCTTTTATCTTAAGTTTCATTTCTCTTTTTTTTTTTCTCTAGGTCTATCCATGTTGTAACAAATAGCAGGATCTCCTTTTCTAAGGTTGAATAATATTCCATTGTGTATGTATATATATATATATATTTTATTATACTTTAAGTTCTGGGATACATGTGCAGAACGTGCTGGTTACATAGGTATACGTGTGCCATGGCGGTTTGCTGCACCCGTCAACCCGTCATCTACATTAGGTATTTCTCCCAATGTTATCCCTCCTCTTCCCCCCTACCCCCCGTTAGGCCCCGGTGTATGCTGTGCCCCTCCCTGTGCCCATATGTTCTCACAGTTCAACTCCTACTTATGAGTGAGAACATGCAGTCTTTGGTTTTCTGTTCCTCTGTTAGTTTGCTGAGAAGGATGGTTTCCAGCTTCATCCATGTCCCTGCAAAGGACATGAACTTATTCTTTTTTTATGGCTTCATAGTATTCCATGGTGTATATGTGCCACATTTTTTTTATCCAGTCTAACATTCATGGGCATTTGGGTTGGTTCCAAGTATTTGCTATTGTGAATAGTGCTGCAATAAACATACGTGTGCATGTGTCTTTATAGTAGAATGATTTATAATCCTTTGGGTATATACCCAGTAATGGGATTGCTGGGTCAGATGGTATTTCTAGCTCTAGATCCTTGAAGAATTGCCACACTGTCTTCCACAACGGTTGAACTAATTTATACTACCACCAACAGTGTAAAATCGTTCCTATTTCTCCATATCCTCTCCAGCATCTGTTGTTTCCTGACTTTTAAAAGTTTCATTTCTTTGAAGAGTAATGATATTGAACTTTTTCCCATGTCTACTGATCCAGTGACTTTTAAGGTCCCAGGCACAATTAGTCTGCAGCAAAGCAAATCAAAAGAACAGGTAAAGAAGACAACATACCAGGCAAGGATGGCACCTTAGTTCTACATTTTAAAAATTAAATAAAGCTCTACACCTATTAAGGTATCCTTGTGTTTATAATCCATTTATCTTTCACAAATTTTCATGGGGAAGAAAAATATTTGGGAGATGTCAGATAGCCCCTGTGAAGCTGGGCAGACTCCACCAGACTCCACCATGGCACTTGGGAGGCATTATATAAACGTTTGTGGCTGCCACAGAGACCAAAAATGGATTGTGCTGCCTCTTCCCTGGTCTATTTCATAGAGGCACTGGGATGTTGTAAGGACAAAGCACGCAAGGGAGGTGAAAAAAGTACTGAAAATTATCAACGGCTGTACAAAGCACAATGATAAGGAGAAGGAGGAGGAGAACTAATTTAAACAGAAGTTTCAAAGAGGCAGTATTGGAGTATATGCAGAGAACGTTATTAGTGAAGAATGCCTTGGTAAGAAAGCAAGCTTTCTGCTCTGGTATTTCATGAGCTGTGCAATGAAAGAGTCTCTGTCTCCCTAGAGCCCGGATGGGCGATGCAACAGGCACAGGGGTGTAACCAGGCCACAAAGTCCCAAACGCCAACTTTTAATTGTGTGACCGGCATGGGTCCAGCAGGGAAGTCAGTGATTAGCAGAACTAAGCACTGTTGCTCAAGCTTTATTAGGATCAGCATTCTGAGTTAGGGAAGGAAAAAGATTGCCTCTGATAAGAACCTGTTCTAGGAGAATCAAACAAGCACCTCTTTTCTGCATGTTTGGGGCTGACACTGAGGTCTTTAATGAAGGGAAACCTCTGAAAGAAATGGAGGTGGCATTTCTAGGAAGACCTGCCAGGGGAGACTCACACTCTGGTACTTGCTAGTGGAACAGACTGAAGTTTATCAGGAGGGTGCTCCAGGCCTGGAAGGCAGGAAGTGAAGAGAAGAGGGAGGGATATCTGGGCTGGAGCAGAGCAGTCTCCCCAGCCAGGCGCGCACTGTACGGGTTCTCTGTGAGATTTGGAGAGGGCCCCTTACTCACAGTCCTGCTGTCTATATCACTCAGAAACAAAACCACCGCCAACCTACCCAGTCCCACTTAACACATAGTTTTGAATCATGAAAAATGCTAGTAATACTACAAAAAAAACATGCTGCAGGCTCCTGGGGCTCCTGGCTATTGTTTCACATTCTCCAGACTCCAGTTCTACCAGTGCCACCACAGCCCCTCGGGAAAATAGAACCCGTTGCCATAGTAGCTGCTTCCCCCTTTTTAAGGAAGGCACACTCCAAGCCATTACGGAAAAAAAAAACAAAAAATCTTTTATGTCATATGACGAACTTTTCCCCCAGCTTCTCTCCCTATCTTGTCCAGTTAAATTTTGTGTAGAACATGCAGCAGAAATTGAAATGTCGACATTTCCATTAAGAAATGACAAAAAAATTAATCCAGTTCCCAGAGAGAGGGAGGTAGGAAGCAATTGTTCAAGGCAACAGTGTGTGTGTCTGGTTCAGGGAAATTAAAAAAAAAAAAAAAAAAAAAAGAAGGGAAAAGTAATTAAAGAAAGACATTACCTGAAGAGCATTATATCTGACAAACACCAAAGCACTGCCTGGTTAGATGCTAAGGAAAGGAGAGGGAAAAAAATCAGAAATGGTGACACCTGATGAGAAGGAGTCACCCCAAAGAGCTAAGGAAACAATCACCTTTTGTTAATAAAAACCAAAGGAAAGAGTGAGGACTGTCTGAAGGCCCAGGAAAGATACATTTAAGGACCACTCCCTGAGCAGAAACAGAAGGTGTATGGGGCCACAACCCTACATCAAGAGACCTGTTGGTCCCCAGCACTGAAAGTGATACAAAAAATTATGAGAAAGAGAAATGACACACTCGAACCAGAGTAATTTTCTGTTTTGCCCTCATCTCTAAAAATGCATCCTTCCTGCCAGACTCATTCTCATTCCTTCCTAACTCTCTTGCAATGATCCAAGAGACAGGTGTTCTGGCATATGATGCATTCTCAGTGATGCTTCTCAAGTGAAGAATAACTTCAGAACTCTTTGGTTTTTTGTTTGTTTTTTGAGACAGAGTCTTGCTTTGTTGCCCAGGCTGGAGTGTAGTGGCATGATGTCCGTTCACTGCAAGCTCCGCCTCCCAGGTTCAAGCCATTCTCCTGCTTCAGCCTCCCAGGTAGCTGAGATTACAGGCACACGTCACCACACTCAGCTAGTTTTTCAATTTTTTTAGTAGAAACGGGGTTTTGCCATGTTGGCCAGGCTGGTCGCGAACTCTTGACCTTAAGTGATCCTCCCGCATTGGCCTCCCAAAGAGCTGGGATTAGAGGCATGAGCCACCGCACATGGCCTCTATTTGAGTCCAGAAAATGGAGACACATGTACCCATTCATACTAGAAAGGAGAAGCAAAGGAGCACCTTAGGAAAATCAAGTGCATGCCTAAGGTACACAGACTTCATTTCCTGCCCACAAAGCCAGCAGAGTCCCTAAGGAGACTGCCAAGCAGTGACTACTTGGGTTTTACGTCCAAAACCTAAAACTGGAAGAAAGGAAGCTAAGCTTCCCAAATTCACACCACGGGAGGTGATTAAGCCAAAAATCAGAGGTGATAATGTAAGTACAAGAAACAATGTCCAGTTGTAAATCCCACATCTAAGGGATGTTGGTGTAAAACTACTTTCGCAGCAGAGAAGAAAGTCTGCATCATTTAACTTGCTAGTGTTACCAG
This sequence comes from Symphalangus syndactylus, assembly GCF_028878055.3. Lineage (NCBI taxonomy): Eukaryota > Metazoa > Chordata > Mammalia > Primates > Hylobatidae > Symphalangus > Symphalangus syndactylus. The sequence goes on from NC_072429.2 coordinate 43,818,315, forward strand.
GATTTATGGTGCCAAGGATAAGTCTAGTGATTGGATGTTCCTTCGCTATTTCCCACACAATGTAGGCCACGGCTGTTTGGCTCTTATTTATTATTCAAGGGTTGTTCTTTATGGATTTTCCCTTTGTGTATACAAGAAGAATTCTGCAGCTTCTCTAGGATGAGTATTTGTGTGGACTTATTTACCTTTATTTTTCTTTTCAGAAGTGGCTGTGATACTGAACCTGATATTTCACGTCCCTCAATTTTAGAAAATTCGTAGCCATTCTCTTCAAATATGACCTCTTCCCATTTGCTCTAGTCTCACCTGGAGCTCCCATAGCCATATTTTGGACCTTCTCATACTGCCTTTCATGTATCTTCAACTGTTTTCTTTTCCCTGGACTGCATTCTGGCAATTGTCTGAAGTTATTTTCCTGTTTGCTCAGTCTTGCATCTACTTTGGTTAGTCTGATATTTATTGCATCAGCTATGTTTTTAATTTCAATGACTTTTAAAACTTTGTGAACCTTCTAGTTGGTTCTTTCAAATATGCCCGTTCTTTCGGTTTTAATCCCTTATTATTGTTTTTATTTTTGAAACATAACTATTTTATGGTCTCAATGGAATTTTTCTATTATGATTTTATTCTTGAAGTTCTTGGGTTTTGATATTCCTCCATATTGCATCCACTATTGCCACCACTCTAGCTAATGGTGGATTACTTCCTTGTGTGTTCATAATTTTGGACTTACCATCAGAGGAACTTCACTTATGGAAATCCTAAATAACACTGTTTAAGTGCACACAGAGTGAGTATACAAGAGGTATCACAGAGTGACACTGCGAAAATGAATTTGAATGTGGTTACAAATTTCCTTAGAGATGCCAAGCTGAGATAGAAAAATAAATTCCCTATTGAATCCCTGTGCTAGAAAGTAGATTTTTTATCTCGTCCATCCTTTCAATGATGGTGAGGCCTGTCAAGGATCCCTGATTAAGGTAGGGTCTCAGTTCTAACTTCTTCCACCCCACAAGTGGTCCCCATGTCTCACCTTCATTCTTACATGGTTTTGAAATCCAAGTTAACCAACACTGGCAATTCTATATTTCTCTACCTGTGCCCCACACCTGCCCAGGGCAGCTACGTTTTCAGCTTAGGTCCTTACTTTCTGGGAATATAATTTTTTAGGGATATGTAACTTTTGCTTAACTTATGCTATTTACTATGAGTGAAGACTCAGATTCTGCAAAGATAGATATCAAACTAAGTTAAAATTGGTATGTTTGCAAATAATTTCTGTCCAGCAGAAAAGATAATCTCAAAAGTTGAGGTTTTATTGCCCTACAGAACATTAACCAGTTTTAAATCTAACTTTGTGACCTTTATTCAGCATTGTGTCTTTCACTGGACATATAAACAAGCCTCTGCTGTTCTCTTTTGAAGCCACTTTCTATTTCTACTGGTAGCCTCACAGACCTTTGACATGTTCATTCTATACTATACTTTTACAAAGTAATGTTTAAAAAATATTTTTAAAGTTATACTTTAACACTAACCCTATTTATTGAATGTCTATCAAGTTTAAGGCAATGTGTTGATTTCTTAATATGTGTTATACTATTAAATTCAGTTCCTATGAGGGAGAAGTTATTACTCCAATTTGAAAGATGAAAAAACTGAGGCTCAGAGGAATTGAATACTTAGCAAGGTTGTCACCTAGCTAAGAAGGAACAGATCCATGATTCAAGTCCAATCTTCATGTTTTTTTCTCTTTGCAATATTATGGGCTGAATATTGTTTTCCTATCATGTCTACCCACTGTTGATAATACTATAAAGAATTGTTCTTTCTCTTTTCTAGAAAAAATAATTCAGCTAATGTAGATTAAAATTACACTAGCTTTTGAGGGTAGATCCATCAATCTGTTGTTTCACACTGACCTTACTGTCAGTTAAACCTCCCATACTAATTATTCCCAAGAACTGGTTTTAAGTCAAACTTGAATTCACCATTAAGAGTAACATACTTGGCCGGGCGCGGTGGCTCACGCCTGTAATCCCAGCACTTTGGGAGGCCGAGGCGGGCGGATCACGAGGTCAGGAGATCGAGAACATGGTGAAACCCCGTCTCTACTAAAAATAGAAAAAAATTAGCCGGGCGTGGTGGCGGGCACCTGTAGTCCCAGCTACTCGGAGAGGCTGAGGCAGGAGAATGGCGTGAACCCGGGAGGCGGAGCTTGCAGTGAGCCGAGATCGCGCCACTGCACTCCAGCCTGGGCGACAGAGCGAAACTCCGTCTTAAAAAAAAAAAAAAAAAAAAAAAAGTAACATACTTGTAAAAAATTGTAAAAAATATAACAAAATTTAATTTAAAAATTAAAAAAATTACCTATGTTATTGTTAAAATGACATAGTGGAATTGTATGCTTAGAAGAAATTGGCTTTTAAAAATACCATTTAACAATTATGCTATCCAATGTAAATATTAAAGAAGAATATATGGTCTGAACCCTAACATTAGAACTTATGGTCAAATAGGTCAAGCACAGCTGTAGAACAAGAATTTAAAGGAGGCTTAAAATGAGAATTCTAAGCTTGAAACTCTAAATTATTTAACTAGGTTCTCAAGTAGAACAAAATTGAGGCAGTGCTATTATAAAGGAAGAGCTCTTCTGTATAGTAAAAACTGTATGGAATTCTGAGAAGATTCCAAGGCAGAACTACAACTTTTTAAAAATTGGAATTCTACAAATAATTCATTAAAAAAACCTCCAGACTTTCACAACCAATACAAAATATGTCCCACTGAACGTTGTCACCAAATGAAATATGTCAGAGATATCTGAATTAAAAAATCTTAGATGTCAGTAGGTTGCATGGGGCAATTTTCTTTCTTTCTTTCTTTTTTTTTTTTTGAGTTGGAGTCTCGCTCTGTCACCCAGGCTGGTGGGCAGTGGCGCGATCTCGGCTCACTGCAAGCTCCGCCTCCCAGGTTCACACCATTCTCCTGCCTCAGCCTCCCCAGTAGCTGGGACTACAGGCGCCCACCACCACGCCCGGCTAATTTTTTTTGTATTTTTAGTACAGACGGGGTTTCACCGTGTTAGCCAGGGTGGTCTCGATCTCCTGACCTCGCGATCCACCTGGGATTACAGGCGTGAGCCACCGCGCCCGGCCGTTGCATGGGGCAATTTTCACATTCGCTCTGCTTCAATAGAATTTGTCAAATTCTCAGGAAGGTAAATGACGACTTCTATAGAATTAGGTAAATTTACCTGAATATACTCACAGGGAATTTCCCTCTGATTTGTACTTTACATTCAGATATCCTCCTTTTTTTTTTTTTTTTTCTTTTTTTTGAGACGGAGTCTCTCTCTGTTGCCCAGGCTGGAGTGCAGAGTACAGTGATACAATCTTGGCTCACTGCAACCTCCGTGTCCCAGGTTCAAGTGGTCCTCCTGCCTCAGCCGCCTCCCCTGCCCCACCCCAGATTACAGGCATGCACCACTATGCCCGGCTAATTTTTGTATTTTTAGTAGAGACGGGTTTTCGCCGTGTTGGCCAGGCTGGTCTCAAACTCCTGACCTTAAGTGATCCTCCCGCATTGGCCTCCCAAAGAGCTGCGATTACAGGCATGAGCCACCGCGCGTGGCCTCTATTTGAGTCCAGAAAATGGAGATACATACGATCCATCTGTCTCGGCCTCCCAAAGTGCTGGGATTACAGGCGTGAGCCACCGCGTCTGGCCCAGACAAGCTTCTTTTAAGAGGTGGCTAGAATGAGGACATTATGTTCTTTAGGCCATACAAAGCTATTTTGTGATTTTTATTTTCTCTAGGACAGTGGTTCTCTAACTGTTGGTCCATTAACTACAGGGAGGTTTCCAAGACCCTTCAGGGGCTCCATGAGATGCAAAAAAAAAAAAAAAACGGTGAGTTGAACTGTGATGCTTAGCATGAATCTAGACAGTGGTACCAAGTTATACCAATAGTCATTGTATTCTTCTCTGCTACACACTCACAGGTTAAAAACAAAAAAGCCTAGCTTTACTTGATAAATGAGTAAAATTATTAATTTTATTTAATCCTGACCCTTTAGCACACTTTTTATATAATAACGAAGGAGGAAAGGTGCATAAAGCACCTCTGCTGCATACTGAAGTTGACTTGAGGGAAAGCAGTTGTGCGACTGAGTTGCAAGCTGAACCTGTTTTTTCATGAAACACCATGTAAACGTAAAAGAATAACTGACAGATAAAATATGGTTACTGAGACTTGGGTGTTTGGCAGACACTTTCTCAGAAATGAACCAAGTGAGTGTCTACTTTAAGGAAAACAGTAATATTTGTTGCAATGATAAAATTTATGCTTTCAAGAAAAAGTCATAATTTTAGAAAATCTGGATCTGCACCATGAGCATGACAACTTCCCAATACTTAATGACTTTTTAAAGTAAGTGGTGATATTAACAAATGTAATTTTTTGATATTATATGATGTATGTGTTTGCATTGGAAGATCTGCATGACTCAATTAAGGAATATTTTCTAAATGAGCAATGTAGGCTAAGAAAACATCATGCATAAGTAAAAGATCCACTCAAAGTACAAGGTAGGTCAATAGATCTTAATGTAACTGCATGTGAACAATTCACTAATATGATTTTATTTTTTCACACTGTAATAATTTTTTTTTTAAATTACCACTTACTGAATGTTGGTAGATTTTTTTAAAAAAAGAATATCCAAAATTATCTGAAAAGGCTACTAAAAATATTTCTTCCTTTTCCAACTATATGCATATGTTAGGACTGATTTTTGTATGACAATAGATTGAGTGAAGAAGAAGATATGAGGCCTGGAGCAGTGGCTCATGCCTATAATCCCAGCACTTTGGGAGGCTGAGGCGGGTGGATCACCTGAGGTCAGGAGTTTGAGACAGCCTGGCCAACATGGTGAAACTCCACCTCTACCAAAAATACAAAAATTAGCTGGGCGTGGTGGCGGGTGCCTGTAATCCCTGCTACCCGGGAGGCTGAGGCATGACAACTGCTTGAACCCAGGTGGGAGGCAGAGGTTGCAGTGAGCCAAGATTGCAGCACAACACTCCAGCCTGAGAAAAAAAGAAGATATGATTTATCCAGTTATCTTCCATTAAGTCAGACATTAAGGAGATTTACAAAAATGTAAAATGTCATTTAATAAATTCATAAATAAAGCTTTAATATTGTTTTAGTTTTAATTTCTAATACTGTAAAACATCAACAGATGGAATCCACATAGACAAAGGCTGTTGAAGTCCTTAATAAATTTTAAGAGCGTAAAGAGGTGCTGAGACAAAAAGGTTTAGAACTGCTGAGTTAAGAATATAGTATCTTGAACAGGGTTTCGTTTGGGAGTGATGAAAATGTTTTGACTTAGAGGGAATGGTTGCATAATACTGTCAACGTACTAAATCGCATTGAATTGTATACTTTAAAATGGCTAATTTATGTGAAGTGAATTTCACCTCAATAAAAAAAAAGTATGTGACTGTGTATATATGTTCTTTTATACATATATGTTATATGTTATATAGTAATATATAATGAATATATGAATATATCTAAAATGAATGTATATATGTAAGAATATATTATCTTAGAACCCATAAGTCAAAAGTCCAGGTGATATGGCACAATTTCCTTTCACAGAATTAAAACCAAGAGACATGAGTCTATTTATTGTTAGATATAAATTCTAAATTTCTTTTCAAATAATCAGTATGTCAGTACGTTCAATTCTTTGCCTTCTACTTCCAAACTTAACTTCCTCTTAAAGCAACCTTTTTCGATTACCTACTCCACCCTGACTCATTCCGATTACCTACTCCACCCTGACTCATTCCGATTACCTGCTCCACCCTGACTCATTCTGATTACCTACTCCACACTGACTCATTCAGTTACCTGCTCCACCCCGACTCATTCCAATTACCTACTCCACTGTAACTCATTCTGATTACCTGCTCTGTCATAGCCATTTTTTCCCCCAAACCACTCACCCCATCACTCTCTTTAAATTAGCCAATCGGAATTAGTTTAGCCTGTGCTGTCTAACCCTAGCCAATAGGGGAAAAACACAGCAGCAGGGGCCACACATATCAGGGATAAGAACCCCTTCCCCTCCCTTGTCCAAGTGTGTGCTCACCATTGTTCCATCTGTAAGGGCACACCCTTCTATATAGGAGTACCTTGCCTTGCTGAGAATTAAAAAGAAAATTTTATATTCGAGTGCTATTCCTTTTGTGGCACTGAAACTTTACATATAACAATTAGGGGCTCCTCTGGGATTACATTCCCCTCTGGGGGTGGTCTCTGGTTCTCTTTCATGAGGAGGTGCACCCCACCCCTTTGTGGCAGCCTCAGGGGTGAGAAATCAAGACCCATCCAGTGCGAGGAATAACCCGAGCTCTCAGCAACGCGGGGGAAAAAAAGAAACTGGCCAGCAACCTAGCTTAAAGGATCCTCACATACTGTGGCAACGACTCTGTGCAAAGACCAAGGAAGGAGAAGCCACTGGAGCCGGTAAGGTATTTCCTTGGTGGTCCGGACTAAGGAAAGACGCCACGCAGCCAAGCATTCCCTAGTCGGGATTAGGGAAAGAAAGCCGCGGGGGCGGGGCGGTGAAGTATTCCTTAGTCGGGATGTCTTGGAGGTTAAAAAGAGGTGAGAAATCCCCATGAGGGGGTGGGGGTTGAACCTCAAAAACAGGTGAGAAATCCCCATGGTGGGGGGTTGAACTTCAACAAGAGGTGAGAAATCCCCATGGGGGGCGTTGAACCCAAAAAAGAGGTGAACAGTCCCCATGAAGGGGGAGTTGAACTTCAAAAAGAGGTGAGAAATCCCCATGGTGCGGGGTTGAACCTCACACAAATCTCTGGTAGTAAGAAAAATATTCAGAACCCCCCTTTCCTTTCTTCTCAGGGGAAGAAAGAGTAGCTCCACTCCCGCTGGTCCCTCCCCTAGGGGAAGGGGAAGGAGAGGGGAGAACAGCAGCATAAGTGGCTGGCAGAGGCAGGGAAAGACTAGCAGAGAGGAGAGAGGGGGAAAGAGAGAAAGAGAGGAAAGAAAGAGAGAGAGTGGAAGAGACAAAGAGGGAGTCAAAGAGACAGGGAAAGAGAGGCAGAGAGAGAGAAAGAGAGATAGGAAGAGGGAGTCAAAGAGATAAAGAGACAGAAAGTCAAAGAGAGAAAGAGATACAGTAAAGTATCTGTTTACATTTGAGAAAATGTAAAGAGATAGTAAAGAGAAAACAGTGTACCCTATTCCTTAAAATCCAGGGTAAATTTAAAACCTATAATTGATAATTGAAGGTCTTCTCCTGACCCTACAACACTCCAATACCACCTTGTTGTCAGTGTAAACAAGGCCGGAAAGCACTGAGGCCACTGACAACCAGTAGCCTTCCTGTCAAAAATCCTTAACCCAGTAACCTGCAGATGGCCCAAATACATTCAATCTGTAATGGCAACTACTATGCTAACAGAAGAAAGTAGAAAAATAACTTTTAGAGGAAACCTCATTGTGAGCACACCTCATCAGATCAGAACTATCCTAAATCCAAAAAAAAAAAAGCAAAAAGGTAGCTTATTGACTCAAGAACCTTAAAGTATAAAGCTACTCAGTTAGAAAAAGATGATTTAACATTAACCACTGAAAATTCCCTTAACCCAGCAGGTTTCCTAACAGGGATCTAAATCTTAATTACCATACAAAGGTCCGACCAGACCTAGGAAGAACTCCCTTCAGGACAGGATGATAGATGGTTCCTCCCTGGTGATTGAGGGAAAAAGACACAGTGGGTATTCAGTAAGTGATAAGGAAACTCTTGAAGACGCAGTTAGGAAAATTGCCTAATAATTGGTCTGCTCAAACGTGGGAGCTGTTTGCACTCAGTCAAGCCTTAAAGTGCTTACCGAATCAGGAAAGAGCCATCTGTACCAATTCTAAGTTAATATGGACTGAACGAGGTCTTATTAATAGCAAAGAATAATTGAAATCCCAAACTTAAAAGGTTTTCAACAAAAGTAAAGTTTGCTAAAAGTTAACAGTGTAACATGTATTATCCTAATTTCTAATCTTGTGGCCTTAGACAGTCTAGTCCACAGACATGAAGGTAGTTCACTTTGGAAAAGAATGGTTATCATTTTTGAGAAAAAAAAAAAGGAGGGGGGGAGAATTTATGTAAAAAGGAATGTTATATGGTAAATTCTTGTCCTAAAATAAATTAACTGGTTGTTTAAAGACAGGGATGTTTGCAACAAGTCAGAAAGTTAAGGCATGTGGAAGAATTGTCTGTAACAGTCGTGAAAAAAAATGTTATAAAAGGGAATTTATGCAAGAAATATTGTATAATTTAAAAGTAATTAGGCCTCCTGAATGTAAAACTATTGAAGAAACAGTTTATGTGCAAGGTGTATAAGGAAAGTAAAATAAACCTTTGGTAAAAGGATTATAAGGAGGCATAAGAATGTGGATTTTTTTTGCCGGGCGCGGTGGCTCACGCTTGTAATCCCAGCACTTTGGGAGGCCGAGGCGGGCGGATCACGAGGTCAGGAGATCGAGACCACGGTGAAACCCCGTCTCTACTAAAAATACAAAAAATTAGCCGGGCGTGGTGGCGGGCGCCTGTAGTCCCAGCTACTCGGAAAGGCTGAGGCAGGAGAATGGCGTGAACCCGGGAGGCGGAGCTTGCAGTGAGCCGAGATCGCGCCACTGCACTCCAGCCTAGGGGACAGAGAAAGACTCCGTCTCAAAAAAAAAAGAATGTGGATTTTTACCTACATTAAAAGGTTAAAAAAATAGATTTTGTTTTAAAGGTTTAAGCAAGCTTTGAAACATTAATTGTAAAGGAAATTCTGTGTGTAAACATACTGGCTAAAGTTAAAGGGGTATCCAGTTTTTCTGTGAACTGGACATTAAAACAAAAGCACAACAGGTCTTTCTTAAAGCACTAACCTGTTCTTTAACAAAAATTATAAAAGATTAAAAAGAGTCTATAAAAATCTTACCTTATGGTCAGACATTAAAATTGGATAACTATGTCAACAAGGTTTTATTAAAATTGAGTTTAACATTAATAACACACTAATATAAAGGTGAAATTTAGTTTATCTGGTATAAAAATCATACAGGAAGCACTGTCAAATATAAAATGGTGTTTGGCTTTCTTTGGTCTAAAAACTAATAAAAATAGGTGCTAAAGGAAATTTCTCAGTAAAAAGGCACTAAGGACTATAAAGTCCACTGCTGATGTCCCCACATTTAAAACAAAAGATCTGTTTCTTAAAAATTATATACTTGGTTTATCTTCCACTTTCCTTTCCCTCAAAACTAAAAGTCTTTTAGCACAGGTACCAACCCTAGAATTTCCAGTAAACTAGCACCAGCCTGAGGATCACGTTCTCATCAAAGGGTGGAAAGAAGGAAAACTCAAGCCAGCCTGGGAAGGACCTTACCTGGTGCTGCTAACCACCGAGACTGCTGTTCACACAGCGGAAAGCGGATGGACTCATCACACCTGAGTCAAGAAAGCACCGCCCCCTCCAGAGTCGTGGGCCATAGTCCCAGGGGAAAACCCTACCAAACTAAAGCTAAGAAATTTAACTTTCATTCATCTATTCTATTACTCTTCCTTCTTTACTCGCTCTATTGCTATCTAGTTATTAACATAACCAAGTCAATTTTGCCTCAAACTATTGCATTTAATGCTTGTCCTGTTATACCCTGTGGCGACTTGCCAAGTCAAAGACAGCTCTCTACTTCAGAAAAGTACCTCTGTCCCTCTTGAGTCTAAGACTGGGCATTAGTGAATTGGGACCATTTAATCTGGGGAGATTTCGATAAAGACCCCAGTATCAACCAGGAATCTTGCTCCCCAATGTAAAGCTTTTATGACGTAGTTGGTCCAATGTTCTGCGGACCACTAAAGAGCAAGAATGGATTGCCCCAAGCGGTGTTTGCAATTTCCTAAAACCACACATTCATTTTACTAGAGGGACAGCCCTCCCCCATCAGTTAACCCAGTGTAATTCTACACAGGTTATTGTCTCAAACCCTCAAGTTCTTCCCCTTTTCTAAGCTGGTTCCTTTCTTCTGTGGGGGCTGAGGTTTCAGGGACAGACCCTATTAGATTATTTGAAATGCATTTCTTTGATCCCCCGCCACCTGCACCTTCCTCTAAGCCTTCTTCCAAAACTTCTCACAACGGAACAATTGCTCCTTCTCCATCTAACGACACGACCAAGATAGCTATCGTAGAAGTTAAAGACTTAAAACAAACTTTGGCAATTAAGACAGGATACCAAGATGCAAATGCCTGGTTGGAATGGATCAAATATTACATTCACACGTTAAACAAAAGCAATTGTTATGCTTGTGCACACAGCAGGCCAGAGGCCCAGACTGTCCCCTTTCCACTAGGGTGGTCCTCCAGTCAACCAGGCATGGGCTGCATGGTAGCTCTTTCCCAGGATTCTACAGCCTGGAGTAACAAGTCATGCCACACTCTCTCTCTCTGCTATATCCCGAAGTCCGGCACCCTGCGTGTCAGCCCCCAAGGGCCATCCAGCTTCTGTCTCCCAACACTGAGTTCACTACAGGGAGGAAACAGCGTTCCTTGGAGACGTGAAAGGATGCAGTGAGCTTAAGAATTTTCAAGAGCTTATCAATCAGTCAGCCCTTGTTCACTCCCAAACGGATGTGTGGTGGTATTGTGGTGGACCTTTACTGGACACTCTGCCGAATAACTGGAGTGGCACTTATGCTTTAGTCCGACTGGCTATCCCTTTCACTCTGGCATTTCATCAACCAGAAAAAGAAAAAAATAAGACATCGTGAAGCGAGAGAAGGCCCTTACGGGTCTTTCAACTCTCACATCTATTTAGACACAATTAGAGTCCCATGGGGAATACCAGAACAATTTCAAGCCTGAAATAAAAGAGCTACAGAATTTGAGTCAATATTTTGGTGAGTGAAAATTAATAAAAATGTAGATTGGATAAACTACATCTATTACAATCAACAGTGATTTATTAACTACAATAGAGATGTCACTAAAGGAATAGCTAAGCAATTAGGAGCTACTAGCCAGATGGCTTGGGAAAACAGGATAGCCTTAGATATGATAGTAGCAAAAAGAGGAAGAGTTTGCATCATGATTAAAACTCAGTGTTGTACCTTCATCCCAAACACCACCACCCCTGATGGAAGTATAACAAAGGCATTACAAGGTCTGACTGCTCTGTCCAATGAGTTAGCCAACAACTCAGGGGTAAATGACCCCTTTAGAGCATGAATAGAAAGTAGTTCGGTAAATGGAAAAGAATAATAGCCTCAATTCTTACTTTCCTCGCAGTCATAATGGGTGTACTTATTCTTGTCGGGTGCTGTGTCACACTATGCATCCGTGGGTTGGTGCAGAGGCTCATAAAAATGGCACTTACTAAAACCTCCCTTAACTATCCTCCACCTTATCCAGAGAAGCTTCTTTTTTTGGAAAATCTAGCAAAACAACTAAGCCAAGACACGTTAAAAAGTTTAAAAGGAAAGCTGTAAGGAAATGCAAGAGGAGGGATTGTTAGATATGTTTTAAATTTATTTTCAAATAATCAGTATGTCAGTATGTTCAATTATTTGCCTTCTACTTTTAAACTTAACTTCCTCGTAAAGCAACCTTTTTCAATTACCTGCTCTACCCTGACTCATTCCGATTACCTACTCCACCCTAACTCATTCCAATTACCTGCTCCACCCTGACTCATTCCGATTATCTGCTACCCCGACTCATTCCCATTACCTGCTACCCCCGACTCATTCCGATTATCTGCTCTGTCATAACCATTTTTCCCGCCAAATCACTCACCCCATCACTCTCTTTAAATTAGCCAGTCGGAATTTGTTTAGCTTGTACAGTCTAACCCTAGCCAATAGGGGAATAACACAGCGGCAGGGGCCACATGTGTCAGGGATAAAAACCCCTTCCCCTCCCTTGTCAAAGTGTGCGCTCATAGTTGCTCCATCTGTAAGGGCGCACCCTTCTATAGAAGTAACTTGCCTTGCTGAGAATTATAAAGAAAATTTTATATTCGAGTGCTATTCCTTTTGCGGCACCGAAACTTTATTTACAGCATTATCGTGAGTTTTTTTCAATCTCAGATTATCTTGGGTTCTTTCTGCTTCACACGAAATTTAAATGTTCCAGGAGGTCCTTACCTTGAAAATAATAAAGACATAACCACTTTTTTTTTTTCTAACAATTTAGTCCAAACCCCTGAGTTTTATGATCATCATGGCATCTCAGAACAACATATTTAACCATTCTGTCAACAGCCAATACAACCATCATCTACTTACCTGTATATCCTAGTACATATATAGTACAACCATATATGTCCCACTATAACAAGTTCTGAAAACGAAAGGGTGAGCAAAGATCACAGGTGGTCCCTGCACACATAGGGCTTACAGTTTAGTGTAAATGATGAACATTAATCAGAAAATGGCAAAAGTAAAAGGACATATGCAATTGTGAAGAATGCCCTATGAAGGACGGATATATAATCTCAGAAGCACACAAAATGGGGAACTTTTGACTTAACTGAGGACTGGGGAAGGATTCCGTGAGGAACAGTAGCACCAGCTTTATATGAGACCTTTTAGAAATGCCAGATCCCAGGCCCCTTGCAGACCTAACAAAGAATCTGCATTTTAACAAGCGTCCCAGGTGATTCATGTTTGAGAAGGACTCACTCTTCTAAAGAATGGGCCAGGATAAGGCCGGGCGTGGTGGCTCATGCCTGTAATCCCAGCACTTTGGGAGGCCGAGGCGGGCGTATCACCTGAGGTCGGGAGTTCGAGACCAGCCTGACCAACATGGAGAAACCCTGTCTCTACTAAAAATACAAAATTAGCCAGGCGTGGTGGCACATGCCTGTAATCCCAGCTACTCGGTAGGCTGAGGCAGAAGAATCACTTGAACCTAGGAGGCGGAGGTTGTGGTTGGTGAGCCGAGATCGCACCATTGCACTCCAGCCTGGGCAACAAGAGCAAAACTCCGTCTCAGAAAAAAAAAAAAAAAAAGGCCAGGGTTAATTAGATGAGGAGGAGTATTCTGGCATATGTAACAGACAAAAGCCCTAGGGTCAGAGAGAGGAGGGCATGTCTGAAGAACTCAAAGAAGGCTGTAGCTATGGCTGCAATGGAGAGGGTATGGGGGGCACAGTGCCAGATGTTAGGGGCTGGCATATACATATACTAAATTTGGCCATGAGTAAACAAAAGGGTTAGGAGGGACTACAGTCTCCTGAACTCTATTAGGCATGCCTTTCTGGCACTAAACTGCTTTCCAAACAAACACAACAGTTAGATACTCATCCTTTTATAGTTGCTGAAGGGCAAATTCCTTTAATTCCAATGAAAGAACCAAGTTCTTATAGCACAAGTGGCAACAGCTCTGGCTTCCCACAGTGTGAGAAAACAGGGGAGGCTTACAACACCTTAATTTGAATGCATGTAAGGAATCATATTTATGTCTTGATGCCTCAGCAGGTCCTCATTAGCAGAGAAGTCTGGACTCTAAAGAGGTAGTGACTACACTCTGAATTCTGCACAAATCTTAAGGCATAGTATATTTGAGGCCCCTGATAATACACGAGTCACAATGCCAAGGACCCTGGCAAACGCTTTAGTGCTTCGGAATCTTTTTGGAACATTATCTAGCAAGCTTGTAAAACTCAGCAGACTGAATTGCGGGAGCTGCACCAAATGGGTGATATCAATAAATATTTGAGACAGTGGAGGTAGGGGGTAGGCGGGGTGGATCCAAAACTTTAATGTGGCTCCAGACATTCATGGATATCTGAGCGCTGGAAGAACCAGTCATGTCCAGTGGCCCCCCTCCGTATCAACTAAAGTTAGTTCTGTGGTAATAAGACCCCTGAGCGAGAGGGAAGACTCAAGATGTGGACTCAGGCTGGACAAGAAAATTTATAGCCAAAGCATCTCACCAGCAGCCTAATAGTGCTAAGAAAGACAGGAAACATCTTGACTAATACAAGGCAGACTGGCTCAATCTCCAGCTAATAAACCCTAGAGCAGTGAGCATTTCACTCTTCAGACTAGAATGTCCAAGGTGAAAGGAACCCGGGATTAGAATTTATGGCTCTTTGAAGTAATTTCTTACTTTCTCATCCCTTCAGGGACCCAACCAAGTATGCTGGCAAAACTTGTTTATATGATACACTAAAAATAAAGATGGAGCCCCAAGTTTATTTCCCAATTTATGGCTCTTTGAAGCAACTTCTTGCTTTCTCATCTCTTCAGGAACCCAACCAAGTGTGCTGGCAAAAGTTGCTTGTATAAGACACTAAAAATAAAGATGGAGGCCCAAGTTTATTTCCCCCACAATCAAAATTCTAGAAAAATGATCAACAATGGGTTTGTGTCATTTTAGCAATGCCAGAGGGGACTGGCAGTTTTCCAGTTCCTTGAATGGGTATATGCAACTTAATATTAATATAGCCATCTGGAATAATTCTTTTTCCAGTTACTCTGGAGAGAAAAACATGCTTCCAACATTTTTCTTATCATCATATCTGATGACAAGATCTGATCAACTCTTGTTCTTTTACAGGTGATAGAAGCCACCATTAGCAGCTACAAGGAACCCTGAAAGGCCAGCTCTGACAGTCAAAGACTAGGATAAAAACAAGAGTTTTGCCTTGTTTCTCTGGGAAAAAAAATTATTAATGGGAAATCTATCAGCCTTAGGAAGTCAAACCTTTCCTTGCATAATAGGGAAAATGTAGCTAAAATTATTTAAATATTACAAGAAACCATTTTTTAAAAAGTAGGACAATCTGAGCAACCAAGATGGTTTCCAATGAGTTTGAAATTCAGGACATTCTTTTGGTTAAGGAGGTTTGTTTCCTTCCTCGTACCCACAGCCACTTCAGGGCTGGGAATCCTCAGCTAACTTTTGGCACTCACTCAAATCCAACCAGATGGATAAACACTTGGTTTAGCTGAACCAATGCTGTGGAGCGCTCTGCATCTGCCGCCGCCACCCTCAAAGTCTGGGACAGGGACAGCATGAATAGGGTCAGCTCTGACTTTCAGTGTTGCCTGCCTAGTTATAAAACTCAGACTAATTATCTGGCTTAAAAATTCATCATTACATGCAGTTACATTATTGCCTCTGTCGAGTTCTCCTAAGCTAATCTGCACCTTGACCTTTTCCTCTCTGTACTCCTATGACACTGCTTGCCTTCACACATGCCATTAACTGGAAATCTCTTCCCTCTTGTCCCCGTCTTTTTTCTCAACTAATTTCTCAATTTCTTTACATTACCCACCTCCCCTATCCCCAAATTAGAGACCCTATGCTCTGCCTCGGTCTTTCATCATATATGTATATGAGACTAACTGGTGAATGTCTCCCCTACTATCTGCCACCAGAGGATGTTCTATGAAGCACCTACTGCAGGTCAGGCCGAGTGGGACAAATGATGTGATAGACACTGGGGCCTATCATCAAGAAGCTTGTCCTCTAACAGAGAGGAAGAAAAACAAGTGAATCGAGAGTTTCCGGGGCTGGGACCACAACTCGCACAATGCATGGGGTGAGGGAGAGGAAACTCTACCTGTGCAGAAAGCATTTCTTTTTTTTTTTTTTTAGATGGAGTCTTGCTCTGTTGCCCAGGCTCGTGTGCAGTGGCGCAATCTCGGCTCACTGTAACCTCCGTCTCCCTGGTTCAAGCAATTTTCCTGCCTCAGCATCCCGAGTAGCTGGGATTACAGGCACGCGCAACCATGCCCAGCTAATTTTTTTATTTTTAGTAGAGACAGAGTTTCACCATGTTGGCCAGGATGGTCTCCATCTCCTGACCACGTGATCTTTCCGCCTCAGCCTCCCCAAAGTGTGGGGATTACAGGCATGAGCCACTGCGCCCAGCCGAGAAAGTATTTCTAACGGAGATGTTGGCATAAGCAAAGGCAAAGAGGTGTGACTGTGGGCCCTACAAGCAGCTGGTTATTCCCAACGCAGCAAGCCTTTGGCATGGAGTGGAGACAGGCGAGGCTGGAGAGGAAGCAGTGTCCAGATCACAAGATGTCTTTGTATGCCACGCTGGAGAGGGCAGAGTTCCCTGTAAGTAGGGCAGTAAAAAGGGCAGGGCTCCCTTTTGGTTAAAAACACGCCTCCCTCCAAATCTGTGGAAACTCAGGCCATAAACCTTCCCCTGCTCTTCTGCCAGATTTCCCATAAGCACTCCATGCATTCCGCTCAAGGGAACAAAAAGAGGGTGAGCAGCTTTTCCATGCATTCCAAATTCATTTCTATGAGCCACTGCAAATCAATCAGCACAGGGTGATGAGAATCTAGAGCTCATGGCTGGGCACAGACAGCTAAATCTGTCTCGTTCTTGTTCTCTTTTTTCTATTTTAATAGCATATAGTGAAAAACTTATTTTTTAATTTTTTAAAGTAGGATTAAGTTTTAATGGCAGGGAATACTGTGACCACAGTTACGATCCCAAATCTTACTGAAAATTAATGTGTCCCTTACAGTCGGGTCATTAAGGCAGAGTCTTTTTCAGGTTGTTAAATTCCCACTCAATTATAGTTTTGACCACACTTTGAATGCATCCGGATGGGCTGGTGCCATCATATAAAAGTCAATGACGTGGACGGCGAGAGCCTGCAGATGCTTTAAAGTGGAAAGAACTAAAGAGTGTCTCCTCTTATCTTGAAGAACACTGTTTGCTCTAAAATCATGCCTTAATTTTTATGACATATAATGACTTGAAACTCAACCTTTGCAAATAAAGTATCTCAGGGTTTTCTTATTAGAGGGATAAGTCTGAGATATAAGACGGGAGAAAGATATATTGAATCTGAGTTAAGAAATAAAAAAGCAGCTGGGTGCAGTGGCTCACGCCTGTAATCCCAGCATTTTGGGAGGCAGAGGCGGATGGATCACCTGAGGTCAGGAGTTTGAGACCAGCCTGGGCAACATGGTGAAACCCTATCTCTACTAAAAATGCAAAAATTAGCTGGGCGTAGTGGCAGGTGCCTGTAATCACAGCTACTCGGAAGGCTGAGGCAGGAGCATTGCTTGAACCCAAGAGGCGGAGATTGCATTGAGCCGAGATTGTGTCCCTGCACTTCAGCCTGGGCAAAAACAGCAAAACTCTGTCTCAAAACAACAACAAAAAGAAGTAAAAAAGCTTAAACAGGAAATTCTTCTCAACTCAAAAAATATTTACTGTGCTCTTATGATGTGGTCAACAGACTGGATGCTGGGGATATTAAGAGACATAAGACTTGCTCTCTCATCTCACAAGGTATGTCTGAGTGGAGCAAAGGGGGAGAAAACAAGACAAAGATAAATTTGGCAGGAGTAAAACTGATCATTAGGCTAGTTACTGCGATGTATGCTTGAGCAGAAATAAAGCCGGAATTTTAGGAGCATATCTGCATGGTAAACCAGTTTCCAGAGGAAGTGATCCATGGCCTAATAATGTAAACTAGCTCATATCTAGGAAACAATGACACCTGTGACTAATGGGAAAAAGAAAAACGAAGAAGACGAAGAAAAAGTCTCCAGCTCTAGCTTCCCCAAGATACATAGAGACTGCCTTCGACTGCTGAATTATACTCGGCTGAGATTCTTGGTAGCTCTAACTCATCGATATGGTCCAGCAAAATGCACACTCTACAGTGACAATCTTTGCATAAGGAATATATTTAGCTATGAATACCAAAATAAAAATGAGCTACATCAACCTTTTCCCTTCATTTTTAAACTCAAAAACCCATGAAGTTCTGTAGAAAAGGAAAACTCTTTTAAACAGAAGCCATGGGAAAACATCAGTTAGGCTTTTGTGATTTGAAAAGGAATAATCTTATTTTATGAAATTCAAAGAGAAATAAAATACATTAGAAGGAGAGGTATGTCTAAAGTGAGCTATATACAACTCCCATCATCTTGGTTTCAGATCTGTAATCATGCTTATGTGTGGCTACAGTATAGTGAGAACAAAATAGGCTCAAGACTCAGCCAGAAACATGAATACAATTCTTGACTTTGAAACTTGGTAGCAGTGTGACTTTGGGCAAGGTATGTAACTTTAAATCCCAGTGTTCTCCTCTGTAAATTAAAAATCCCAATTTTTGCTTTTGGGGACTTCTGCAGTGATAGTAGATACCAGATATCTAAAGCACCTGACATATAACAGGTTTTCAACAAATTCAAAGTAATTTTATTATTTTTATGTTCCTCATAAATTTTTGGGCATAAATTGTTATTCCTCATGACTTCTGAGCAGGGACAGATAGTGATGAGAGCATTTCTTTCTGGATGGGAACAGTAAACACAACTCCATATTCTTGTGACAGTCCAGAGAGAATGCTCAATTCATTCATCCTAGAAGAATTTTTCCTAACACCTCCAGGGTGACATAATTATTGTCTTGGGGGTTGGGACAAGCGTCAAGGCTGAAGCAATCACGGCATTATCACTATGTTAAGAGCCAGCAACAGATACTAAACAGAAGTTATAAATAGCAAAGCAAGACCCAAAAATGCAAAGTAGAAAATACAGTATTCCAAACTCTCAAAAGTCCCCAGCAACAGATCCAGAGAAAGAGTTACTCAGGTAAAAGCTACCTTTTTTTTTTTTTTTTTGAGATGGAGTCTCCCACTGTCACTCAGGCTGGAGTGCAGTGGCGCGATCTCAGCTCACTGCAAGCTCCACCTCCTGGGTTCATGCCATTCTCCTGCCTCAGCCTCCCGAGTGGCTGGGACTACAGGTGCCCACCACCATGCCCAGCTAATTTTTTTGTATTTTTAGTAGAGACGGGGTTTCACTGTGTTTGGCAGGATGGCCTTGAACCCCTGACCTTGTGATCTGCCCGCCTCGGCCTCCCAAAGTGCTGGGATTACAGGCATGAGCCATCGTGCCCAGCAAAAGCTAACATTTTTAAGCCCTTACTCCATGCCAGAAACTGGATACGCACTTTGCACGCATCAACTCAATCTTGACAGCACTGACTCTGAGATGGATCCTATTATTCTTCCCATTTTATAAACAAGGACACCTCTGTTTTCACCATCTTCAGATGGTAGGTAATTTCCTGGAGGTCCCCCAGCTGGTAAGTGCTATAAATGGAATTTGAACTCAGGTCTGTTTGACTCCAGGACTTCCACTCTTCAAAACTGTGCCATTTCCAATTACATCAATGGAAAACATAGGTCATTGTCTTAAATCAACCAAGTAATATATTCCCCAAACAGCATGCTTAGCCTTCCAGAGTTTGATTTTATTTTATTCTCTATGGTGTGAGTGCTGACTAGAATACAGCCAAAGGCTCTGCTCTGATCCCAGGCTGTTCCTTCCCATCTTCACTGCCAGACCCTCCTCTTCCCACTTCTAAATGCTGGAGAGCCCCAGGACTCTGTCCTGGCTCCTCTCCTCCTCTATCCACAGACCTGCCCTCAGTGATCTCATCAGTCCTGTGGTTAATACACAAGAAAGAATAATCTGTATGCTGAGAGCTCTCAGTAGAACTTTTGGTGTCTTTACCCCAACATCCACCCACTCCAACACAGCAATAAAACAAGACAAGACCTCCGTTTCTCCCCCAGTGAAGGCCAAAAACCCAGGAGTCATCCTTTATCCCCCTTCCCTACACATATCACATCTAGCTCATTGGTTAATCCTGTTGGCCTTATCTTTAAAAATATATCCCAAATGTGCCCACTGTTCAGCATTTCCACCACTACTACCCTAGTCCAGGCCCCAGTGTTTTTCATCTACACTACTGCTGCATCAGCCTCCCCAACACCACACTTGCTCCTGTTCAGCTCATTCGCCATAGAGCAACTGGGTGTCCTTGGGAAAAGAAACACCATCACCACAGATTGTGCCATTCACACCCTCAGAACCCTCCAGTGGCTCCCCATTACAATTAGAACGGAATTCAAACTTCTTCCTTAGGTCCCCAAGCTACCACCTCATCTGGCCCCTGCTTAGCTCTGCAAACTCAGCTTGTACCACACAGATCTTATTGTTCCGTGACCACACCCAGGGTGTTTCCACACCAAACAGGTGCCTTTCCCAGGGTTTTTGCACTTGCTGTTCCCTCTTCCTGGAAGAACCTTCCTCTACCTCTTCACGGGGCTTTGCTCTCTCATTTCATTCAGGTCATGGCTTAAATGCTACCTCCTCAGAGAGCCTTCCCTGACCACTTGGTCTAACACAGCTCCTTGTCCATCCTCAATACTTGGGCTTACCCTTACCTGAGGGCACTTACCACCACCTGAAATTATCTTTATGATGGATTTAGTCTATACTCCTATTTCTTAAAAAAATTTACCACTGTATTCACAGGTCATAAATCCAGAGTAGGTGCTCAATGAATATGTGCAAATATCCGCCTCTTGCCTCAATTTAAATTTAAGCTCTAAGACAGACAGCAGGGACTCTGTCTTGGGCACTGCTATATCCCCATGCCTAGAATAGCACTTGGTATATAATAGGCATCCCCATATTTGAAGAATGAATAAGTGAAAGGCTCCTAGCAGTCCTACATATAAAGGTCAACTCCCATCTTATAGGCAAAAGAGTGACCAGGACTCACCTACTAGAATGGCCACCTGAACTTGTGTTTGAATAGTGTAAGGTCCCCCACTGTCCAGAGTTAGGTCACACTCCTGAGGCTCCCCAGTATATCCTCCCCATCCAGATCCTCTGGAGCTATGTGACAGCTGGCTTGGTCTTTTAAAGAGGGAGAAGACCATGTGAGGCAACATGAGCCTAGGCTTTGGGCACCAGGAGAATTCTGCAACTCATCTATCTCTAGATTCTCCCTAGGCCCTGCAAAGCTTCTGTCAAACAAGCTCACTTTCCCTAGGCACACTGCACCACTGGATCAATTTCCACCAATGTTACCATGCTAAGGCTATAGGGAAAAGAGTGCAAAGGTAAAATAGGTCCAATGTACACATAACAATATCCCAAGGAGTCATTGAGATGAAGCAAGTGCTTGCTCCAAGACCTGAACAAGGTAAATATATTTAAAAACATGTTCATTTAATCTGGTCTGACAGTAGAAGGGTTTGTATAGGGCCCACAATACCAGGCTGGTTGTCCTCTATCTGGCAGACCCTGCAGGTTTTTTCAGTTAAATGTAATAATCAAATTAGCTGCACAGCACGGTTAACTCTGAAAAGGCACACGGAGCTTCCTGGGTGATCTCCCTGCCTGCCTTTCTCCCATGCTGACTACAAAGACCAAAGAATCTTAGCCTGGTAGCAAAGGTGCTTATAGACACACAGAGGATGCTGGAAACAGAGAAGGAGAAAAATGGGGAGGTTTCTGCTCTAGCAGTCTCCAAAGGAGAAAGTGCTTACTTCACAGTAGATGAAGATAGAGAAAAAAATGTTTCATAGGCTTCCTCCACCTAACTTGTTTGGTTGTCCAACTCTATAGATCCTTTGTGCCCTCCCATCCCTCTACTGTTTCCAAACTGACTTTGCACTCAGACATGACAAAGCTTGTAAGCACTCCCAAGAGAGCACAAGTTAAAGGAGGGAGAGACAGGTCTTCTGCAGACCAGTTATGTGAAAACAAAGGAAAAGTTAAACACATGATAAGATAAAGTAATAATCCTAGCACTTTTTCCACAGCCAATATTATTCTTTACTGATCCAGCTGGAAATTACTCTGTATTTGCAGAGCACAATCAAGATATCAGGTGCATGTCTGGAAGGTTGGTTTCCTGAAATAAAAATGCCATGTATGTTTAGTGATGCTACTACCATAATCACCTGTTTCACCAGTCAGCCATCAAGAAAGTATTTAAGAACCCAAAGAGCTCAGAAGCTAAGAAAGTCTCTAAAGTTGATTTTTCCACCTCTTAGGCCAATCAAACCCACCTGTCTTATTTTGCCACAGTTGTACACAGGCCAGCTTTCAATGAATATGTCTGAATATCTGCCTCTTGCCTCAATTATAATTTAAGTTCTAGGACAGGTTTAAATTATTGATGTTAATAGGAGAGAAGCAATTTTCAATTGTCTCTGCTTACCAGCAAGACACATTCCTGAAAAGTTTTCTCTAAAACAAAATACTATTATCTGAAAACCTCTCCCTCCCCGCCCGACTGCTATAAAATTCCAGATGTAGTCTGAGATGGCAAACTAAAAACAGACTGAATTAATCTCTTCTCTAGCATGGTCCATCAGTGTCCACAGCTGAGGGAATAAAAGGGACGCACACACTCAGGTCTGGATACTGACCAAAATAAAAAACCAAACTCAGAAGTGAAATCCAGCAGGGGCAGAACTAGAGTTAGACAGGAGACACACCCAGGCCGCAACATTTAAAGAGGCCCTCACTCACTCTCGGGATGGTTGCAGGTTATTGCCTCCTTCAATTTCGCACCCAGGTGTCTCTTCTGCCTCGCCCTAGGCCCAGCTCTGCTAACACATCATTTTGGTGTCCTGACTTACTTTCCTTGCAATGAAACTTCATTTTTTATTTAGTTAGCATAACATGATTGGCTGGGTAATGCAGGAACCTAATCTTTGTTAAGGTTTTTCTTTCTTTGTTGACTAGCCTGCTGGCTTCCTTACTCCCTCCCTTCTTCCCGTCCATTCACAGAAGGTGAGAAAATACAATAGTTTGTTCATTTCAATGGTGGTAGAATACAGGAGAGGGCATGCAGAGATGAACTGGCCTTTAGAGGCTGGCAGCAAAGGTGAGAGGCAATCAGGGGCTTAAGGAGATTCCTGGAAACCAGGGTTGGGGGAGGGGAGATACGCTCAGTCTGCATCCCAGAAAAGAAGAGCCTAGGCACCAACAGCTACAGCCCCACCCCACTCTTGGCCTTCGAACCCTCTAGGTGGTCCAAATAGCTATGCAGACCCAAGGTCAGAAAGACAGACTTCTCTTTGATTGCACAGTTTACTTTTAGAAATTGCTCACAACAGTCAGACATTTCGGACCCATCCTCAAGAGAGGCTTTCCACAAAGACGCTGGCAGCGCCCTATCATCTGTGCAAGCCAGAAATGGTGGCACCCCATAGCCATGGCGACCTGCTTAAGCCAGCAGCCCTAGTCATCTACAGTGAGCCTTTATGAGTTCTGTCTGCTGCTGCTTGGCTTCTGAGGTGGTAGAGCCCTTTTTAGGGAGGCTTGTGGCAAAGGGTTAAGAGCCTTTACATTTTATCATAAGCAGGACCTGCCAAAGCCCCAGTGAGGACAATGAGAAGAACCGGTGCTGGGGTTTTCTATGTCAGATCTCTCTGGGTGGTTCAACATCAGCCCATCTGTAATCCTATGAAGATATTTAATCCTTCATTCCTGGGTTTTTTTTCTTCCCTGATATTCTAGGTCTTCAGCCAAACTGTTCCAATTCTTGGCCTGGAACATAATTCCATCAGCCTCCACTCCAAGACCTGTAGCTTAGCTAACCTGCTCCACTCTTTTACAGTTCATGGTAAATGGTAAATACTGGCGCCCACACACCTGAGGCATTCACAGAACTTAGAGCACCGCCTGGGACACATTAAGTGCCATCTGAAGTATTCTGTATCCATATCTAGCCATCGATCCAAAATGAAAAGTATATCAGGCATATAAGCCAATTCAGTCATGACAGAGAATAATGTGGCAATATCTAGAAAAACAATGCAATTCCATTCCTAGGTAGGTATGCATCTTACTAAACTCACACATGTGCAAAAGGATGTTTGCAAGGATGTTCACTGTAGCATTGCTTATAATGGTAAAAACTTAGAAACAACTCTAAGCACCTATCAGTGAGCTTAGGAATACAAGGAAAGGGATAAATAACATGTGGCATATTTACACAGCATTTAAAGAGATGAACTAGTTTTTACATCAAAAAAATAAAATTGAATGAAAACCCCAAGCTGAAAAATTAGAGTATACCCTGATAGCATTTATGAAAATTACAACACATATACAAATACCAGACGTCTATATTTGGACACACAAAATAATCCCTTTTAAAGTATCAAAACATAGTTCAAAAGGGTATATGCTAAAATTCATGTTAATGCTTTCCACTGGAGGGCAAAGGGAATTGAACAGGGTGTGACAAAAGAGGATGCCAATGTTAACATTTGGGGAGAAGGAACAAACTGACAAATGTTAGCTGTTACATAAATATGCATATATGTATAAATATATACATGAAAAATTATAGCAAAACATACAAATATGTATGCTCCAAATTATTTTTTGTGCATTTTGCTCTTTTCTAAATAAAAAAAAAGAGAGAAAAGGGAGACTGCACATTTTGGACAATCAGGATTCCTTTACATTGTCTTAGAGAATTTTAAAAAGTGCAGTATACTTCAGGGGCTGACAGAGATGACAGAAAAGCTCAAGCATGGGGGCTCATTCTTGTAATCCCAGCATTTTGAGAGGCTGAGGTGGGAGGATAGTTTGAGGCCAGGAGTTCGAGACCAGCCTGGGCAACATAACAAGACTGACTTTAAAACAAAAAAAAAATTAGCCAGGTCTGGTGGTGCACATCTGTAGTCCTAGTTACTCGGGAGGGTAAGGATCACCTTAGCCCAGGAGGTCCAGGCTGCAGCAACCTGTAATTGTGCCACTGTATTCCAGCCTGGGTGACAGAGTGAGAGCTTGTTTCAAAACAAAAACAAAAACAAGGCCAGGCACAGTGGCTTATGCCTATAATCCCAGCACTTTGGAAGGATGAGGTGGGTGGACTGTTTGAGCCAGGAGTTCGAAACTAGCCTGGGCAACATGGTAAAACCCCATCTCTACAAAAAATACAAAAATTAGCTGGGTGTGGTGG
Organism: Symphalangus syndactylus; assembly: GCF_028878055.3. Classification (NCBI taxonomy): domain Eukaryota; kingdom Metazoa; phylum Chordata; class Mammalia; order Primates; family Hylobatidae; genus Symphalangus; species Symphalangus syndactylus. The sequence continues at coordinate 43,843,185 of NC_072429.2, forward strand.
CATGTTCCTGTAGTCCCAGCTACTTGGGAGGCTGAGGTGGGAGGATCTCTGGAGCCCAGGAGGCAGAGGTTGCAGTTAGCTCAGATCATGCCACTGCACTCCAGCCTGGGTGACAGAGCAAGGCCTTGCCTCAAAAAACATAACTATTAAAAAGTTAATAACAATTTTAAAAATGCACATTTAATCAATATTGTCCTTAGCAGTAGTTCCCAAACTTTAGCGTAAATAGAAATCAGTTGGGAGTTTATTAAAAATAGAAATCCCTGCATGCCATGCCTACCCCCACCATTATAATTCAGGAAATCTTGAATGAGGCCCAGTGATCTCCTTTTTATACAAAAACCAAACATCCCTACTATGGTATAATAGTTAAGCCTTTGTTAAATGTTCTGAGAAACATTTTTTTAAAAACTGAAAAACTCAAAAGCAAATGAAAATTGCTATTTTAACCTAAAAGTCTATTCCCTTTTGCCAATAGCAACTCTTAAATTAAATTTATATTTTTTAAATAAAATTATGTTTATATATTTATATATATTTATATTTTGATAAGAAACTAAAATCACTATATACAATATTTATTTACATAGCTCTGTAAAATGTTGACCCTATAATAGAGGAATATTTTTAATGTGCAATTGAAATGTTAAAGGCACACTTGTTAAAATTATGACAACTCTTGTTCTAGGTAACGATTAACTTTAATGGAACAATTCTAGAGTTATAATTAAAAGGTAAGCAGCACAGAAAACATGCAGCTTTAGGCTATCCAGGCTTTGCTATCCATTATCTAATGATAACCACTTCTCTTCCCACCTCTCAGGCAGTCACAGTCCTCCTCCTGAGTTTCCCCAGCACCTATCTCACACCTTGGCACCAGCACACAGAGCTGAGTGTAGTTCACCTGTGGACAGGCCCATGCTACCCTCTAGGCTGTGAGCTCCTCCCTCCTAACAGAGAAGGTGTCATGTCCATCTTTGGATACCTGTGTCTAGCAGTGTGTCTGGCATGCTGTAGGCATGTGATAAAACAGCTGCTGAATGAGTTAGCAAGTCCAAACATGTCTTAGGTCTGAGATATCCAATGGAAAAGGAATCTCAAGTATAGGAGTTCTGGCAGACCTTCTCTAAAGGACCAGAGAGTAAATATTTAGCTTTTACAGGCCATGTGGTTTCTCTTGCAACTTCTCAACCTGCCATCCTAGCTCGAAGGCTGCCATAGGTAACACATAAATAAATGAGCATGGCTCTGCTCCAATAAAACTTTATGAACACTGAGATCTGACTTTCATATAATGTTCATGTGTCATGAAATATTATCTTCTTTCGATTTTTTCTCAATTATTTTAAAATGTTAAGAAAAATTCTTAGCTTATAGGTCATACAAGAACCAGCAATGGAGTGTTCCAACCCCTTCTCTAGCAGACCTGGGCAGAGAGATTAATGGAAAAAGGCCAGGATACCAGACAGACTGAAATAGATGAAGTAGAAGTAAAAGAGAAGAGAAAGTTCTATAATGGACGAAAAGTCAGTGGATCCTTACAGTACGTGTAAGTAGGACAAAAACAATGCAGAAACACACACACAAAATAATACAGTTTGTTATTATTATTTTTCTTTTATTTTAAACCAGTTCTATATAACAGGAAAGGTCACTAATTAACTAATGTCTAAGGAAGTCAGAAAAAAAATTGGTGTACTTAAAAGTCATTAGCAATACCAGTTAAAATGAAAAAAAAAAGCCACAAAAACCTTTTCAAGATAAAAAGTTTTACCACCATTTCTACATTGCTAAAATGTATTCTTTCTCTCTGCTGCCCACTCTCCAGTAAAAATGCAAATGAGCAAAAAACAGACAAAAGTCAGGGAGCAAAAGCAGACAAAAGGGATTCTGTCTCCAAATAACCAAGGATTGACTGTCCCGTCCTACCCAGTCCTGCTGTATAAAATCATAGATGTCTTCGAAGTTAACGGGAGCTCAGAGTCACAGAGTCTGCTCCTCTCATTAAAAAATAATTACAACTTTTTAAATAGCACACAAGGTTATTTCATAAAAATTCAAAAATGAAGAAGCCAGGAGAAGAAAACCCAAGTTAAGATACCGATGGCTACCCTTCTAGACAGTTTTCCTTGACTGCAGTGCGTGTACATACTTTTTAAATACAAAAGTAATCCCTTTCATTTTGTAGATGAAGAAACTGAAGGCCTGGTACATTAGCCTAAGATCATACATAAAAAGAGTTAGTAAAAACCAGGATTAGAACCTCTTGCCTGCTGGGCCAAATGCTCTCCCCTACCACCAATAGGGAAATAAATAATTAACCTTGTACATAAGTCAGTGCCTTTTCCATAGCAATTACTTAATATATTAATACATGGTGAAATGAATGATGCCAGCTGGGCTGACCCATTCCTTTACCTCAGTCTGGCTCTGTTTGAGCCAGCTTAATCAGAGATGCTCCCAACTTTATCAATAACACTAGAGAGTATAGTTTTCAACAAGCTGTCAAATCCCAAAGAACACAGGGATACAAGGACAGCCTCCTCACATGCCAAAGTTACTGGCATGTAACTTACAATTTTTGCTTTGGAACTTACCTTTAAACTTTTTTTTAAAATGAGGCACTATTCTGGGTCCTTTATGATTAGTTTATTAGGAATTCAGTTGGATTCCCCTCATCCCCTAAGGAGGAACTAAATTAGAAGCAGCAAAAAGCATCAAGATATTTGTAAAAGGTTTGCCTTAAGTTTCAGCTAAGATCAGATTTAACCATTACTAAAACAATTTCTTCTTTAAATTTAGTTTTTTAATGGACAAATTATAATTGTACATATTCATGGGGTACATAGTGATGTTCTGCTACACATAATGTATGGTGATCAGACCAGGGTAATCAGCATATCCATCATCTCAAACATTCATTGTTAATGTTCAATATCCTCCTACTGGCTGTTTGAAACTACTTATAGTCATCCTAGAGTGGTATAAAATACTAGACTATATTTCTCCTATCTAGCTGTAATTTTGTATCCTTTAACAAATCCTTCCCTATCCTCCCTTCCCCCTACTCTTACCAGTCTCTAGTAACTTCTTTTTTCACTTTTTACTTCTATGTATTCTCTTCTACTTTTTACTTCTATGAGATCGACATTTTTTAGTTTCCACATGAGTGAGAACATGCAGTATTTAACTTTGTTTCTTCACTTAGTATAATGTTCTTCAGTTCCATCCATGTTGCTGCAAATGACAGGATTTCATTCTTTTTTATGGCTGAATAGTATTCCATTGTGTATATATACATGCCACATATTATCCATTCATCTGCTGCTGGACACGTAGGTTGGTACCATATTTTGGTTATCGTGAATAGTGGTGCTCTTCAATATAATGATTTCCTTTCCTTTGGATAAGTTTCCAGTAGTGAGACTGCTGGATCATGTTGTTGTATTTTCAGTTTTTAAAGAAACTTCCATACTGCTTTCCACAGTGGCTGTACTATGGGAAACACTCCCACCAATAGTGTATAAGACCTCCCTTTTCTCCCCATTCTCTCTGACATTTATTTTGTTTGCCTTTCTGATAATAGTCATCCTAGAGATGACACCTCACTGTGGTTTTAATTTTCATTTCCCTGATGATTAGTGACATTGAACATGTTTTCATATATTTGCAGGCCATCTGTCTTCTTTTGAGAAATGCCTGTTCAGATCACTTGCCCATTTTGTATTGGGATTTTTTTTTCCTGTTGAAGTGTTTGAGTTCCTTGTATATTATAGATCAGATAAGTAGTTTGCAAACATTTTCTCCCATTCTGTAGGTGTTCTTTTCATTCTATTGTTTTCTTTGTTGTGTAGAAGACTTTTAACAATGGGACTTTGGCATCACTTTTTTTGTTTGTTTGTTTTTTGAGATGGAGTCTCATTCTGTCACCCAGGCTGGAGTACAGTGGAGCAATCTCGGCTCACTGCAACCTCCACCCCCCTGGTTCAAGCAATTCCCTGCCTCAGCCTCCCAAGTGGCTGGGGATTACAGGCGCACGCCACCACGCCTGGCTAATTTTTTTGTATTTTTAGTAGAGATGGGGTTTCACCATGTTGGCCAGACTGGTCTCAAACCCCTGACCTCAGGCAATCTGCCTGCCTCGGCCTCCCAAAGTGCTGGGATTACAGGCATGAGCCACCACACCTGGGCCACATTTATTTTTGCTTCTACTGACTGTGCTTTTAAGGTCTTATTCATAAAATCTTTTCCCAGAAAAATGTCCTTAAGCATTTCCCCTGTGTTTTCTTCTAGTAGTTTCATTGTTTTGGGTCGTACATTTAGGACTTTGATCCATTTTGAGTTGATTTTTGTACAGAGTGAGAGGTGGTAGTCTAGCTTCATTCTTCTGCATGTGGATTATCCAGTTTTCCCAGTACCATTTATTGAAGAGATTATCCTTTCCCCAGTAAGTATTCTTGGCACCTTTGTCAAAAATAAACTGGCTGGAGATATGTAGATTCATTTATGGATTCTCTATTCTGTTCCATTGGTCTATGGGCCTGCTTTTATGCCAGTACCATGCTGCTTTGGTTACTACAGCTTTGTAGTATATTTTGAGGTTGGGTAGTGTGATACCTCTAGCTTTGTTCTTTCTCAGGACTGCTTTTGCTATTCACGGTCTTTTGTGGTCCCATATAAGTTTTAGGACTTTTTATTTCTATTTTTGTGAAAAATGTCCCTGTTTTTTTGTTTTTTGTTTCTTGTTTTTTTTTTTTTCTGAGATAGTGTCTTGCTCTGTCACCCAGGCTGGAGTGCAGTGGCACAATCTTGGCTCACTGCAACCTCCGCCTCCCCAGTTTAAGCGATTCTCCTGCCTCAGCCTCCCAAGAGTAGCTGGGACTACAGGTGCACACCACCATGCCTGGATAATTTTTGTATTTTTAGTAGAAACGGGGCTTCACCATGTTAGCCAGGCTGGTCTCGAACTCCTGACCTCAGGTGATCCATCCATCTCGGCCTCCCAAAGTGCTGAGATTATAGGCATGAGCCCCTTCACCTGGCCTGTCCTTGGTATTTCCATAGGGATTGCACTCAATCTGTAGATTGCTTTGGGTTTAGTACTGTCATTTTAACAATATTAATTTTTCTGATCCATGAGCATGGGGTGTCTTTCCATTTGTTTGTATTCTCTTCACTTTCTGTCATCAGTGTTTTGTAGTTTCTCTTGTAGAAGTTTTCAATCTTCTTGGTTAAATTTATGCATAGGTATGTGCCTATTTATGTCAAGAGTCACTATACATTAATAACAAAGAAGGGATAATCTACATGTTTGCCAGTGTTCTTCGCTTCATTAACAAATGGCTAGGTCTAGGGAGAATGACCTTATAGGACAGACAACATTTGGAAGGGAAGCTCATAACTAGGTAGCACGCAAAGCAGTTTAAGTGGCAGTTCTATTATGAAGGGAAATGTAGTTCTTAAAGTAGCAAAATGGCAAGATTATCTTTTAATACAGAGAACAAGAAAATCTGACTAACCAGCTAGCCTGAGCGGCATATTTGACATGGGAACCCCCCCATTTGCCTGGTGACTTAAAAAAAAAATAGGCTTAAATGTGCTGGATTCTGAGGACTGGTGAACCAAGAAGCTACCATCGGCACTCCACCAAACACCACTGGAGACAATTCTGGGCCCAGGGGACGTCTGAAGACATGCTGTGAAGGGAGCCCAGGCCTTTGGGAAGTGCTAGCTCCCATAAAAACAGAATCAGGCTTCTGGGGAACCAAGCTGTGTAACCAAGTATTAGGAAAATATCTGAATGCTGTTTGCTCTTTTGTATTTATTATGATGATGGTCTTATCTTCCACGTAATGATGCATAATAGGGCTATTGAGGCACTGACAAGATCCATCACAGAGTTAAAATTTGTACCAAGACCTGAAACTTCTAATATAAAACAGGAATTCTCTAAGGCAAAAAACTGAATTTCAGCAAGCACAACTCCTATAAACGGCTGACATTTTTACTTGTTTTTCCTTGGAAAATTTCCAATTGGATGTCTTTCTCCCATTACATGTGGTCCTATCAAGAAAGACAGGTGAGTCCCCAACTACCGCCTTACTACAGATGTGGGGACCTTACCCAGGAGAGACCATTATAACTCTTTTTACTAAGAATGTTAACCTGCAGTAGATTCACAAGGGGACAAACGTAGTTGGAACTGAGACATCGTAAAGGTAGTGCTTGAAAAGGGCTACCCATGAGTTACCTGGATATTTTCCACTCATTCACTTATTCAACAAATATTTATTGAGCAGTGCAAGGCACTGATCTAGTTCCTAAGGATGCAGTAGTGTAGAGCAGACAGCAATTGCCAACCTGGTGGAGCTTACATCTCAGGGAGAAGAAAACAACAATGAGTAAACAAATCAAATATATAGTATATGAGATACTGACATGTGTTATGGGAAAAAATTAAGCAATTCTAGTAGGTAGGGAGTGAAGGGGCTGGAGACTGCAATCTTAAAACAATCGAGGAAGACCTCATTGGGGAGGAGAGAGGATGGCAGGAGGAGAGATGAGGTCTGAGGCCTGAAGGACAGAGTCCTGGGGCACAGCAAACAGGACTGAGAAGCAGAAGTCAAGGAGGCAGGAGGAAAACCAGGAGAGTATGGTGTCCTGGAAGCCAAGTGAAGAAAGCTTATCAAGGAGGAGAGAGTGGGAATCTGTGTTAAATCCTTCAGAGCAATTAAGGAAGGGAACACTGAAATTGATTCAGCAACATGAGGTCATCAGCAATACTGACATGAGGCATTTCAGTGGACTAGAGTGCATAAAAGCGTGAGGTTCAGGAAAGAATGAGTGGGAAGAGAGGATTTGGGAATAGCAAGCACAGACAACTATTTGAGTTCTTCTGGGAAGAGCACAGAAAAATGGGATAGTACCTAAAAGGGGATATGGGATTGAGAAAGAGTCTTTGTAGTTGTTGCTTTTTCCTTTTTTATGTTTCAAAGGATTGCATAAATTACAACATGCTTATGTGCTGATGGGAAAGATTTAGTAGAGACAGAAAAGTTAATGACATAGAAGATAGAGGGAGAAACTACTGAAGCACCCAAGTCCTTACAGATCCAATGGGGAATCAATCGGCTCTAGTGTCCCAGGAAAGGGAGTGCCTTTAGGTAGGAGCACTGGGTTCCCCTGTCACACAGGAGAGATGGCAGAAACATGGGCACAGGTGTGGATATTGTGGTGGCAGCTTGTAGAAGTTCTCTTCTGATTGTATATATTTTCTCTGTGGAATGAAAAGCAACATCTGAGATAATCATCTAGCAGAGAAGAAGAAATGGCCTAGGGAAACGTAGTAGGATGCCAGGTACCACAAGGGCCCTTGAGGTTGCTTCGCGATGTCTGATGGTTCAATTCTACTTTCCATTACGTGATTGACCCACGAGCCTTTCAATAAATTTTATTCCTTTTATTTTTGATTTTATTTTTTGAGACAAGGTCTTGCTCTCTCACTCAGGCTGAAGTGTAGTGGCATGGTCTTGGCTCACTGCAACCTCTGCCTCCCTGGGTTCAAGCGATTCTCATACCTCAGCCTCCCAAGTAGCTGGGACTATAGGCAAGTGCCACCACACCCAGGTAATTTTTGTATTTTTAGTAGAGATGGGGTTTCACCATGTTGGCCAGGCTGGTCTCAAACTCCTGGCCTCAAGTGATCTGCCTGCTTTGGCCTCCCCAAGTGCTGGAATTACAGGTGTGAGCCACTGCTCTTGGACCCTGTTTTTATTTTTTAAATTAGCCACAGTTGACATCTGTTGCTTACAGCCAAAGAACTAATATACAAACGGAGTTTTGAGGCCTAGGGTGCCCCATTTTCTCATGGAATATCTGACTTTAATAAAATAGTGACCCTATTCTACCCAATTCTAGGCATCTCCAAGTACATAGCAAGATCTGCTTGCAATATACCAACAAGACCCAACATTTTGTGTTCCTTTACTGCCTACTGAAGAGAATCAAGAATAGTGACTTACAATACCAAATTGGAAACACGAAATAAATCAGGATGCTAAACTGCTGGAAGAAAAACTTTCCTGTGCATGTGTGGAAGCAGAAAAGACTGATACCAAAATTCAAACCCTCTGAACTTTTGTTCAAGCCCTTTCTTGGACTGAAACTGCAAAAGTGAAAAAATATCTACCAAGACAGAATGAAGCTAAATACAGGCATGACCTTCTTTAGAGTATAGATTAATACTTCAGTACAGATTTCAGTAACTCGGGGAAGGAAATCCATGTGAAGGCTGCTCCCAGGGGAAAACTAGAAGGTCAAGAGGGCCGTTTTCACAGTGGATGGTCATGTTTAATCTGGGAATGGCATCTGAGAGGGCAGTCAAACTGAGTAAAACAGAAGGAAAGTCAGACTCTCCCACAAAGGGAAACATCTCAAAGATCACAAAGATGAGTGGAAATTTCCAGACCATGCAGACGAAGATGAGTCTTCATGATATAACGTGCCATCCCCCTCCAGGAAATTAAGAGTTATTAAACTCTAGCAAAGACAGCTGCATCGGAGATGAAATCAGCCTTGCGACACCAAGCAGCAGAAGCGGGAGGGGGAGGGGTAGGGGAGGGGGAGGGGGAGGTAACCTCCATGGAAATCAGCCCCACATGGCTTGTTCCTTCAAACAGGTGCACCACTCCACGGAGCATTTGAATCATGAAGAGCCCTGATATTTACAGGGAAGTGTGAGACTTGCAATAAGGTAGGACCTGAAACCAGATATGAACAGCTCTTTCTCCCAGCTGGCCCTGTGCTGGCTCATCTTTTGCTAGGAAGGGAGAGATGCTCAGCCCTTTGGGCCAAATGCACACAAACTGCCAAGAAAACACAAGCAAGGCAAAAATAAACACATGCACACACAGAAATCTCCCAAGTGGACAAGAGCTGTGTGTGCTATGTTTTTAGCATCCAGCCCTAAGGGTTTTGCTTGCCAATAACAAAACCATGAAGAAAGCCCCATCTAGTCAGCAAGAAAGACTTATTTTGGTTTCAACAATTGCCCCAATTTCCCGCACCAGCTCTATCATCTTCTTTCTCCCGTTCCCTGATTTCTCCAACAGATTGTAGAAATTAACATTTAAGGAAGGTATACTACGTGCCAGGCACTCTTCTAAGAACTTTATGTAGATTAATTTAATGTGCACAACTCTAAAAGGGTGGGCACTATTATTGTATTACTTTAGGTTTTCCAGAAAGAAGAGACTTGAAGTACAGTCATGCATCACTTAACAATGGAGATACGCTGAGGAATATGTCGTTAGGCGATTTCATTGCTGTGTGAACATCATAGAGTGCATTTGCACAAACCCAGATAGACGGTCGAGCCTGCTGCGCACCTAGGCTGTATGGTATAGCCTACTGCTCCTCAGCTACAAACCCGCACAGCATGTTTGTACTGAACACTGTAGGCAACTGTGACACAATGGGAAGTATCTGTGCATCTAAACATAGCTAAATATAGAAATGATAGAGTAAAAACATGATATAATCTTAAGGGACCACTGTCATATATGTGGTTCATCGTTGATAGACACGTTGTTATGTGGCGCACGACTGTACATAAAGGCTTACCTGACACTACTTTACTAGGGGATTCTTGGGGGAATGAGGCGGAGAAGAGAAGCTACACCCCACCTGGTTCAAGCACTAACACAATTGCTCAATCTCTTGAGACCATCTTCAAAGAGGCTGTTGAACAATTGCTTCTGAGATACTCAGCTCCCTTCTCCCACTGGCCAAAGGTTTTCCCCTCAGAGTTTTTTAACTTCCCCTTGTCCCAGCGTATCTGTGTGTGAATGCCATTTTGTGTCATGCCTCCCTAGGGTGGGAGGTAAGAAACGCAGGCATGAGGCTCCAGGCTACCAGGCTGCACTTGCAGGAAGGGTGGCGGAGCCCACACAGAAGTGGTCATCTCAGTGGTGGCTGCAATACAAACAGGAGAAGCCAAGAAAACCTGATGTGCTAAGTTAAAACTTTCTGATACAATTATTATCATCTTTTTCAGATTTGGAAACTCAGGCAGAAGAGAAATAATTCACATGCAAGGTTACATAAGAGATGAGATCAAAATCAGGCAGTTTGGCTACAGAATGTTCTCTCTTAACCACTGTGCTCTTATGCCCTACAGATTAACTTCATATACGTAGAAGTCTGCCAGCTGCCACATTTCAGCCACAATTGTTCTGAAGAGCTGGTGAGTAACCAGTCAATGTAAGAACATAAGTATCGCAGATAACACTCACGATGCAATTCAAAGAGGATGCAGCAAGAGAGGACTCCAGTGCCCAAAGCAGCGTGAGCGAATCAATTTATCCACCACCACTCAGCCAAAAAGAGAGGCATTTCATGAAGAACATGCTCCCAAGGCCAGTGTATAAGAAATCTAAGCTCTGCTAAGGATTAGCAAGGAAGAAACTGAGTCATGTTCATGTTTGCTGATACTCTCTCACTTTTATAATACTCCCGAAATTAAAGGCGGCACCAACTAAGAAAAACAGAGTGCCTTCCTCCCACTCCTCCCTTAATTTGGGAGGGGATTCCGTGGACTCAGAAAAGGAAGAGATGAATCAGAAAACAGGAAATTTAGTGAGAAAATAAATCCAAACATAAGTGGAACAACTCAAAACAAACAAGAGACCCAAATCAAAGGAGCTCTAAGACTGCTGAACATTAACAGCTTGAAGTCAAGCATTTCCCCTTTCAGAATAGGCGTTACATGTGATGTGAAAGATTTAGTTCCTTGAATTCAGAAATTTTGTTGGGTTTTTTAAGGCAAAAAATTTAAACTGAACTGATATCTTTCTTTCTCCTATCTCTAAAGGCTACAAAGCCACAGAACAGACAAATTCTTGGGTTGAAAGTAAGCAAAGGTCTGGTGGTGAGGCTAAATAATGTTGAGCTCTGATTTCTTCCTCTCCATTTCCATTAATTTAAAGTGCTAAGTTGTCTGTTTGCTTTAAAATATGTCGTTGCACTCTGTGCAATGTCCCTTTAAATAGACTTTCCTTTGACTCTGCCAAAAATAGCTGGAGAAGGTCCTTTGAGAATCCCATTCTTTGTCTTAAAAAATGCACCCTTCTTCCTGCCCCATACCCATAAATAGGCCAGGAAGCAGTATCACTCACTTCTTTCATGGACCTCCCATCTATCAGAAATAATAAATCTTTCAGGAGAAAAAAAAAAAAAAAAGAGCCAGTCAAGGAAGTAACTCCCTTAGCCCATTTCTGCTTACTCATCTATGTGATTCACCAAATATCAAGCTCCTCTTTTGGCATAAGCCAATAGGTAGGCAAGGATTGAAAACCCAAACGCCTACAACATGGCCACGCAGGTAGGAGACCTGAAAGAAGTAGGCCGGGAGCAAGAGACAACAGGGACTGTTAGGAACTAAGGCAAACTGGAGAAGACACACCCTGGAGGATAGGGTGTGGCTTCTACTCAGCTCCAGCCAGTTGTTAGTGGTGAGATACGAATTTTTCAAGTAAAATCGCCCCCTTTAAAGATGTTGCAAACCTGTTCAAAGTTTCAAAACAGTACTGTGTAAGACACCACCACCACCAAACACATGTGTGGGCTGCTCTGGCCATGGGCTTCGTTTGCAACTTCCAGGTAAGAAACAAAGACAAGGGAGACAGACTGCCCATCCCCTGAGAGCTTAAGATGTCACAGGAGGGAGAGATACATACCTGGGCAAACTGTCCCATCAGGTGGAATGTGATACATGCTAAAAGAGAGGAACAAGCAAAGGCTGTGGGAGCTCAGGAAAGCAAGGGGACACTTGTGGCAGGAAGGATTCTCGTTGGCAGTGACATTTGAGCTGATGCTAGAAGAATGAGGTAGCCTTTGGCAGGCAGAGGCTGGGGAGGGGCCATTCCAGACAGGAGAAAATGAATTGCAAAAGGTAAAAAGATGGAGCAGGGAGGTGGGTATTTGAGAAGCGGTCAAGAGACTCTTCATGTGTTTGCCCAACAAATATTAATGAGTGTCTATTGTGTGCCATGCAATAGGGACAGGATGGTGATCATGAGAAACGGACACAAGATGAAACTGCAAATTCCAGAAACGTCTGGTCCAGACAGGGCTTTGGAGGCCATTTCCAGGGTTTTATCTTAAGAGCAATGGGGAAGCTGCCTTTGAAGTTTTTTTAAGCAGGGGAATCACATGCTGAGATTTGCAGTTTTCAAAGTTCCCTGGAAGCACAACATGCACTCTGCGGACTGGAGAGGAGCCAGAGCTCCACCAGCCAGAGCAACAGGGAGGAGGCCTTCACAAGCAGCGTGGGAAAGACACAATGGCAGCTTGGACTACAGGAGTACTGATGGAGACAGAGAAAATCAGACAGATTCAAGAGATAGAAAAGGGTTAAAATCACTAGAACTCTGAGTTCCCGGTGGGAGTCAGTGAGGGAAAAGCCCGATGGGACTGGAGAATGGGGTCAATGTGGCTGCGTGGGGGTATCAGGCCATACCACCAGTGGCCCAGCAGCCAAGCAATCCCGCACTGGCAGCACTGCAGTGTTCAGTGGTTACTAGAGAGAACAAAGGTTCTGGAGCCAGGGTGTACGGCTGAGGGAAGGCAGCCAGAGAAACTCACAGGAGCTTTCCATCTAAGCCATCATCACAAAGTACTGTTTTCTTTAAATGTGCTTTGTAAAATTCTACGGCTATTTTATTTGGATTAGTCTTGATGGCAAATGAACAACTGGCTCTTCTCATGTTTAACAGCTCATTGGTAAGTTAAATCTTATCTTCTAGACTTGGGATGGAGCAAGAAGGAATATTAGAGTATCTAAAACGTGCTTACGTTGTCTTAATGTTCACTTCCTTTTATTTTGAACCCTTCTTAAGAAGTTCAAGGAATGCTACTGAACCACTAGGGCTCATCCTCCTTGGTGCCAATGCCTGGCAAGACTTTTTTTTATAACCACAAGCATTTGTACATGAACCCAATTCACTGTTTCTAGATCATTAAAGAAATACGAATACATCCTTTTTGATTTGCAGGGATGCCTGGAAGTACTCAGACTCAAGTCACAGGAACCAAAAAAAACAAAAAAAAGCCCAAGCTACAACATGCTCAATCCTTGATAACTTCTGCCAACAGAGTCTACATATTTTGATAAGGTCTCACTTGTATGCCAAGCATTTTCCCCACAATATTCCTTTATAATCCCAGTGATCTACAGAATTTTGTCCATTTTGGAAAGTCACAACATATAACAGATGATCAAAATAAACATTAGACAATTGGGTAATGAAAAGAACACATAGGGAATCAGCAAGAGGCAATGAAGTAAAGTCAGTTTTGCCCTCTTCATTACCCTCTCTTACCTCCCACCAGCTAAAATCTTGTAATTTAGTGCCTATGTGCCCACAATGCAGATGTACTCATCTCTCCTCCCAAAATTGGTCTTTTTTGTCCTATATATCTTGATTGTGTTAGCACACCATGCAATAGACTTAATACTCTCTGTTGAATGTGATTTACCAAGACTACTTGCCGTAGACACCGTGGGCTGTCTTTATTCTGTCAAAGCTCTGCCTTTATTCTGATATCCAATCCTCCCAACAAGTGGTTCAGATAAATCCTGTTGGATGGAAAATAATTGTGATGGTCCCCAATGACTGCTCTGGACCAATGAGATGTGACGTAAAGTGTGCTGGAGGATGTCTGGGAAAAGTATCATCCTAGCCCTTAAAAAGGGACTCAGAGAAGAAATAATGCCTTTTCTGCTTCTGGACAAGCACTAACATGCAACGACACGATGCAGTATGCTGGGACTCTGCGAGGAGCTAGCCAACACAAGACGCTGGCTGAGCAGGAACATGGAAATAACCTGAGTCCTTCATGAGCTGAGAAACTAACCAACTCTCAGGACAGATTCTGTGTCACGACACAACAGATCTCCTTATTGTTTAAGCCGTTTTCAATTGGATTTTCTGTTTCTTACAGCTCAAAGCATCCTAAATGATACCATATCCCTCTGGGGAAGCAAGACAGTGCTCTGCCTCTCCAACGCCCCTGCAACAAAGGAACAGTTGCTCCAAAAAAGGAAAGAGACTGAGGTTTATTTCTCAATAAGTATTTTGGGAAAACCAGCTGTGAAAAGGTATTTTTAATATCTACTCCTGATGTATGAAGAGTTCTTTGAAATCCTTCCTCACTGCATACACCGTAATAAATCTACAATGAGCCACTACAAATGGTATGTGTGGGGATATACAACATACTTGGAGTCATAATATGTAAACATTAGGAAATTACCATGAAATTAGTCTTTATTACTCATCTACTCTTATTTCCTCTTATGATTATAAGAGTGGGATACTTTTCTCGTGTCCTGCTCCACCTGATAAAAATAACAGAATTATACAATTGGAAGAGAAAGAAAACTGAGGTTCAAAGAGGTAGAAAAATTGGCACAAGGATCCACAGCTAGCTGGGAATGATTTTTTTCTTAAGTAAAAATGCCTTTTGCATGATTTTAAAACAAAAACATTTGTTGAAAACTCAATGCAAAGTCGAATTGCAAAGACTTGGAAAGTCAAAACTGGATTTTTAAAAGCTAATTTAATCACGACAATAAAATCTCCCTTTTGAACTCACTGCTTTGAGCTTCTTTCTAATTCTAATATTCGCCTACATCCCAATCCATATTCCTCTCAATACCATTTTCCTCTCTCCTAGAAAATCCTTGCATATGGCCCATTCTCTGGGCCAGTGGTTCTTAGATCACTGTTCACATAATAATTACCTGCAAAATAAATCAGAAATGCAGATTCCCAGGCAGAGAGCCTGACTGAGTAGACCCACAGAGCCCAGAAATGTCAATGGAAACCAGCGCTCCAGGTTATTCTAACCATGCTTTGAGGCACATGACTCCAGACTGTATACTAGATTCCAAGATCCAAACAGAAAACATCTAATTATCATAGTAGATTTAAGCTGAAACTACAAAAATATGTGCATGGTTGCCTATAATTTTTATGTTCCCTCTGAGGTCTGAAACAAATCCAACATCTCTATGATTTGGATGTACCCTGGTAATCATTTGCTTTAGAGGTTTGGAGTTTTTATCCTTCCCCCCCACCCAATACTTTTTTTCCCCTCTGAATGAATTTTTAGCTGGGATTAAATATAAAATGCCTTAAATCTCCCTCTGTGGCTAAGGGAAATCAATTTTGGAAAAAGTTTCAAAAGAGTACTTTAAAAAATATACAATACAAAATGCTTGCCTTTGAACCAGAATTCCGAGATGGACAAGGCAAACAGTAGGTAATAAGAGAAGTAAACACCAGTTTTCCAGCAGAATCAGCCCTGAAACCAAAACTTAGGAAGGAAGCTGACCATTAAGTAAGTAGCCTAGAGGAACAATAGCTCAGGCGTAGCCTAGGGTAAGTCTAAACCTGAGAAAACTGGAATTAAACAAACTTCTTGTCCCAAGTTAACTTTCCCTTACTGCTTGATTTTAAAATAAGGACAGTGCTGTAAATGAGAATATAAAGTTTAAGTGGAATCTTAGAACTCTCTGGATGCCAAAGAATTTTTTCAGACCTAAATAAATACTCTTTACTGGATTCAACACTGCTCATTCATATCCTTCTCCACGGGGACATTTTAAATATAGAGGCTCGGGAGACCAAGAACACTGCACGCTAAGAATTTGAGTCTGCTATAGCCTAATACTAGCTCTAACCAACTCACATTACGGCATGAGAGCTTGTCTACAGGTAGATTTCTGATAATTAAATGATAAAAAAATGCCATAAAACCACAGAAAAGCATTTTCAAGTTTCACAGATAAGACAATGCTCAAGAAATGCTATGAAGTGAACTACTCCAAAAATAAAATTGCCTTAAATTGGTTAGAAGGCCAAAAAAACAAAGAAGTGTCAAGGTCACAACTGTGATTTGCAAATTCCAGTTTACAACTCTTAGGTTAGTAAGAAGGATGGACTGAATGTAATGGGACTGGAGGGGGAAAGGGTGGGAAAGAGGACAAAGTGAGTCATCCAACCAGGAAATGAACAAGTTCAACTGTTCAAGATCTACCTCAAGGGTTTGGTTTTGTTTTTTAAATCCTTTTTTCTTCTTCTTTAAAGAATCCTAACAATCCTAAAGGAAATTTAAAAGTAGGAAAAATGCAACACTGGCTCTGCTGGGTCACCCTTCACTTTTGGTCTCTCTCAGTTCAATTAAGCTCTCCTTCCAATTGCACAGCTTGAAAAGGCCCATGGCTTTCAGATGGTTCCTAACCCTTCTCCAGCTGCTCTCTGCAGGACTGAAGGCCTCTTTCAGACCCGATGGCCATGAAGCAGTCATGAGCATCCCCACACATACTAGGCTGGAGGGTGCACCTGGAACCTCCTATGTCTTGGTGTTTGTCCTTCAAGTCTGCAAAGTTTTGCAACTAAGATCTAAACCAGCTTCTCTGCTTAACAAACGCCTGACTCTAGGTTGTGTGGAACCAGTACCAAACTGTCATCTCAGAGCATCTGGAGTTACTTTTTAAAGCCCAGTTCCCAATATTTTAAACATGCTTCATCGGGATTCTTTGACACCTTTAAGGCATTCTCCTGTAAACTTGCATGTTATCTGCTATGCTTCCTAAGTACTCCTGAACAAGCAGCTCTGATATGACAAGCCAAGAAAAAAAGTTGGTCAATAACGGAGCAACCGTGGCTTTGTCGAATTGCTTCCCAATAACACACAAGACACTCTTGGCTTCTTGATGGAAATGAGGAAATGGTGGAAATCTTCATGATATATATCACTCTTTTTCCCAAAGACAATATCAAGTGCTTGACAGAAAGATGAAAACTAACCATTACAATCTCCCTCAGAAGAATATCAACTTATCCCCAAGAAATACCCCAATGGCATAGCAAAGTTCGGACTATAAGGGCCAAATTTATAACACATCAGTTCAGTAGAATGTAGGGTTTAATAATTTAGGTTAACTGTTATGCTCTCATTCTTTTCTTGTGCTCCAGTCTGCAATCAAGAACATACCATCAAAGTCAATGGAAGGTTAGAACACACACACAAGTAGTGACGAATGCAGCACGGGAAGTCGGCAATGCCATTTGTAAAAGGGTCAAGGAACAGTAAATACATATTCAAAACCATTCCAAGAAAATCAGGTCCCTACTGAATGCTTTGATTATCTCAGAGGACAAGTGAGTATTTGCCAAAAATAATTCCTTTATTCCTTATACTTCTTCAAAGGCTTTAATGCATGTAACTTCAAAAATCAATGATCCTTGTAGGAAAAGGGGAGTCTATTATCCATATTAGACAGATGGGGAAACTAAGGAATAGAAAGTTCAGCGGTTTGTTCAGGGCTGGTTAAGCAGCAGGTTAATAACAGAGTCAGCTCTAGAATCCAGTCCTCTTTACTGAAAACCCAAATTCTGTAAACCCACAACATATTTTTGTTTGTTCTTGATGAGCATAGGTACATCTAATCCCACAAAATTCTGTGTGGTGACCTGGTATCATGGACAACACACTCCAATTGGCCCTTGATCACCATAGACAAAATCCCCCTGAAAACTCTGCTTGGTGGCCTGGTTGGATGAGCACTTCCCCAGCATCCTCTGGGAAGGCCATCTGGCATTTGCTGCTGTTCTCCACGGCAATGAACATTTCACACATTTCTTTCCTAAGCCTCCAGCATACCTGATGCAATAGTAGGAGAGAGAAACAAAAGCAGAACTGAGACCAGCTTCACTGCTAAGATAAGAACTTTCAGGGGTAAGAAAAAGGCTAGTAATTGGTCTTAAACCTACTTTGCCAAGTGGTTCATGAGCAGCTGTAACATCTGCCGATTTTTCTCTGGGAGCCGATGAACAAGGCTGTGGATTTCAGAGACCCGAGACTCCTGGTTCTCCAGTTCTGCAAAGGAAGGAGGGAGGTAATATTTTATCAGTGTCACAGCTAAACAACTTTAAGGTTAAAAAATCAAGGGAAACCAAAGGATGAGCACTAACAGCCCAAGGATTTCTCAAAGATTTACAATCCTGTCTTGTGTGCATACTGCGTGGCCAGCATGACTAGATCTGGAAGTCCTTTTAATGGTGCTTTCTGGAACAGGGTTGCCAAAAAAAATTGTCATCAAAAAATCCAAGCCAAGATGATGACGTGATGAAATGGAGCCAGTCAACTGCACACCCAGAGCTGCTCCTGAGAACAAACTCAGGAGTAGCTGGCTCCCTAGAGGGAAGACTTCATTTCAAGGAAGTAAGGAACTTTATGCACTTGTAAAGTGATAAACAAATCTTACATGAACAACATTGCAAGGGTTTCAAATATCAAAATAACACCTCGAGACAGCATCAAAGATATCAAAGGAAATGTCCAGTATTTTCAAGTCACATATGACAACCAGCCTGCTAGAAAGAAAGAAATGGCAGATAAAATATTCAAGTCTTTCTGCCAACTTGTAACCTAAATCATGGCTTGTCACATTCTCTTGGTTGAACCTAGGTAAGTGGCTTTGTTACTCTGGCAAATAGATTGATGGTACTCATCACCCCTATTTATAGAACTGATGTGAGGTTTAAGTAGAGAATGGTTGCTATGGGTTTGTAATTTCTCTAGAAAGAAATGACATAAACACCATCTTCGCTCCTGGCTTTCTCCTTCCTGTTTTAAGGGGACAACTATGAGTAGATAAGGACACCAGAACATTAGGTACTATTGAATTAGGCCAGTAGTAGCTACCAGAGTCAATAAATTCTAAAGGCTGAAAGGAACCCGGGAGAGGCACAAGTTATCGACATAATAATACTATGAAGATTCACACCAGATTTAAATCTGATAGAGAATCTTTCTGCCCCTTTACAAGAGGCCTGACCCATGTAGCCAGAGATTCCAGTATACTTAGAGTAGCTTGCACCTAATCCCTATGTATTTTAATACCAGTAATATGACACCAGGGACCTGGATGATATAGTTGAAGAATGATCAGAAGCTGTAAATGGAAGACATAATGGAAAAGAGGACTGTGAAGTTATATAAATGGTGTCATATTCAGGGAAACATTTCCAATGCTCAATTTAGGTAATGTGCAATGTCTGATTCATTCTGCAAAATGCTACTCAAAGGCTGGAAAAAACCTAAGAAGTTAGAACTCCAATAATCAAAACTAGAAAGGCAAACTTGTTTTTCTCTATCCCTCCAACATCCTCCTCCCCTCAAAAAAAAAAAAAAAAAAAAAAAGACTTCTGAAGTTTCTCTCCTCTGCTGTAAATTCAATGTGGTAGAAAGGCCCTTAGCAATCCCTATTTGTTTCATTTTTATTCTGTGTTAGAATCTCCTGAGTATGTTATGTGGCCAGTTTACGTGCAGAATATGAAGGGTTAGGTAATATTTATTTTGGGATACGGACTCTTCTTTGAAATAGAAAAATCTATTCTCTTCCTCTTAAAACTGAGACAAAAAAGACTTACTTGCTGCTTTGATGAAACTTCTTTGAAACTGGTACATCATGAGTGGTCCTGGAAGCATTCTGGAGGAAAAGGAGATAGGCTAGTCAGCTTAATAATAAGAATAATCATATTCTCTCTAAATAACAGCCTAGAGACTGACAAACTGTATTACATTTCTCGAAGACAAAGACCACAGGGAAACAATAAAAATGTAGTTTCCCTATTGCAAGGGTTCTGAGATTTCACCCCAAATTTTTATTCTCTCTCTTTCTTAAAGGAATAGATACAACTATGTTTCATTGTCAACACTAAAATAGTGCGAATGCAAGAGTCTAACACAAACTAAGAGATTTCCTTTTCAGTCAGTGACTCATCTATCAACAACAGCATTTTAAGATGTGTCTGAGAAACAGGCAACTAACTACATATTTGCAATTCTTGATCTTCCCAGCGGCTTGTTGTTAGAATCAATTCATCTAGAAACACTATAAAAGATTTTTGTAGGGTTTGGTGGTGAATTCACTATGGAGTATTGCTCCAGAATGCTAGAACCCCTAACATTAGGTATGATATAAACAAATTTTACCTGCTGGGGTATGAGTATGTTTAACAATAAACTTGAGGGTTTTTTTCTGACAGTTCAAATAAGAAACTTCTCAATAGGACTATACATTATTCTTGGCTCAGATTTTATTCTCATTGGTCCCTTAATTCGACTCCTAGTTTTAGTTAACACTTACATTATATCTTACTCTTGACTCTAATTACCCAATAGCCAATAAAATCTACATCAGCAATTCCTTTTCTGTGGCCTCCTTCCTTTGCTTTCCAGCCAATTGCATCTTCAAAAAATCCGCACAAAGACTTACGCTATCTCTGATGACCATTCTCCTCTCCTTTTAAGACTAGGTCCCACCTTTTTTTTATAAGAACTATGGTATTCCTGTCCTTCAAGTCCAGCATAAATATTTTGGTCTATTCATGAAACTAAGATGCAGGCAGCTGGTCAATAACCCAACCTTTAATAATGAAAGGAGGCATAGAGATGGTACAGTAATATCGTATATAAATGATACAAGGAAAATAGTCTCTCCAGGGAAATAATATTGTCCAGTGTCAGCGAAGGAGTCAAAACGGAGTTCCATTAAGTTCTCATTTTTAAGAACCATTGTCAGCAATGTACTCTGTGTAAAGTATGAAACTATCAAAATACATGAGGTATGTAATCATGCATTCTTAACAGAATATGCTTCATGATTCCTTGTGTTCTTAACAGATTATTCAGGGACTTCGGGGAAGACTCCATTTTAGGTTCTGTTCAAGGCTAATTATCACAATACTTCTCATATAGAACAAAGTTCCCTAAATCACTCATGGTGTCATTGCACAAAGGCAACCCATCAACTATGGATGATTTACAATTGGTTTGACCAGCTGAGCTAAACGCACCCACACAGAAGCTGTTTCCACATCTCAAACACCCACCCGACAGCTCTCCACAGTCTGAAAATAAAACTGCTTTCTTCCTGATTGCATGATAACTAGCTGGCACTCTGCCTTGCAAATGGAAAGTCCCTACCTTAGGTAGGTCTTCAGAGCACTAGTGATGGTCTTTATCTCCCATTCAGCACAGATATCTGTTTCTGTCTCAGAAGCAGTCTTGGGGTCTAAAATGAAGAAAAGACAATACATAAAGCACAGCATAAAATGGAACTAATAAATAAGCACACATAAAGACATCCAATCTTGCTAGTAACTAGAGAAATGCAAAGTAAAACAAAAACAACAAGTATTTTTTTTCTACCTATTAAATTAGGAAAATGTCTAAAAATTCCAATATCTCTTGCTGGCAAGAATGCAGTGAAACTGATCCTCTCCTATCCTGCTGGCAGCAGGAGAGACAAATGCAAGAGTTTTGAGAAGCAATTTGGTAATATGTATCATAGTCTTAAAAATGTTTACACCCTTTGAACCAGTAATCTCATTTCTCACAGTCTATCCTCAGAAAATAAGATAAGGCACGAGAAAAGTTACAGACCCCAGAAATGTTCAGCACACACTCTTCTTTGTAAAAGCAGAAAAAAAAACAACAAAAAAGGGAGACAACCTAAATGTCCAACAATAGAAGAATGATTAAGTGAATTACCGTATGTCTACCTGATGGAATATTACCTCGCCAATTTATATGACAACGGTGACTGTAAAGCAACATGGAAAATGTCTGCATTATATAATGTCAAATAAAAAAAAACAAGATATATTTGTGAGAAACTTTTTCTGTGAACTTTTTATATGAACAAGGCTGAAAGGAAATACTCTAAATTAGTGGTTGGGTTAAAGTGGTGGACTGTGGTATGATTTTATTCCATTACTTTTGTATTTTTAAAAAAATTGCTTTAAGCTCAAATGTGCAATGAGAACCACCATAACTATATCAGCTCTGACAATTTCTTTTGTGTCTTCTTGCATGGACTTTTAAACAAATCAGTATATTTTAAACAAGCATGTATGATAAAAGAACAGGAGAGATAATTCTTAAAATCTTCCTGAGTAGCACACAAGGAGAGAAGAAGAGGCAGAGGCTGGGGAGTGTAATTGCTTCACAGATCCCCATCCTGTCCCTGGTGAGGCAGGCCAGGTCATACACGTACTGGTGGGAGGGTCACAGAGTCCTTTACAGAGCACAGGAGGGAGAATCCAGCTCCCTCATACTGGCTAAAGACTAGTTCTTTGCCACCAGCTCCCAGTCCTTTTTTTTCTGCATATCACCTCATTTTGAGCAGGACAGCAACCCTTTTCTTACTTTTTCCAGGGGTGGAGAATGAGATTCAGGACAGACTGGCCAAAAGCATATCAACTCTCTGGACTCAATGCCTGGATGAGGGATGGCCCAAGACCTAAGCCTGCCCAATCAGAGTAACTCTCCAGGAGTCAGGAACAGATATTTGCTGTTTGCTGGGCTTGCACTAGGAGGTTATGTAACTGCCAGGTGCCACCACACAGAGCCTGAAAGTCCGACAACCCAGAGACAAGATAAGCAGAAATGGTGGATCCTGAACCCTTCTATGTGCCTCTCCTTCTTATCACATGAGCCAGTAAATTCCTTTTTCCCCTTAAGCCAGGTGAGGTCAGGTTTTCTGTCTTTTTACAATGCAAAGTGATCTAAATGATGCACCAGGTAAAGGGAGGCAGCCACCAGACTGCATCTTTCTGAACAGTCTCCAAGAATAATTCTGGGGCATCAATGAAGAAAGCTGTTCCTCCTGCAGGGCCAACAGCCTTTCAGCTGGAAAAAAATAAGTCACAGGTGGGCAGAAGACATTTTCCATTTCCTGGGAAAGAAACCATTTTCATCCAAATAGAAAGAGGTCAAATACTCATGAATGGCTTCAGGATTTAGCCTATCATCACGAGGTAGGGGCACAAATTCAGCTGGTATCTACTGCTCTCCGTGTGTCCCCTGACACATACTGGGTTATGAGAGAGGAAAGGGCCCCCAGCTCAGAAACACGTGGCTCTCAAAGGCACAGTACCTGTATGATGTTTGTAGGTGACCCTGAGCAGTAAAATGAAGTCTTTCTTGTCACATGAAACAAACAAGGAAGAACCTAACGAGCATAATTTTATTTCCGGGGCCACAGAACAGTAAATTCCATAGGGTTTTATCACAGCAAATTTCTGAAAAGTTCACAAAATGTGATTTTCCCAGTATCCAAAATGTCCGCCACTTTAATTCGTGTCTTTGTCATCTTGCACTCCCTGAATGGCTTTTTACTGCAGAAGAGTATGTATCAAAAACCTCTGCTTTGCATGACCTCTTTCCCTCCCCATCCTAAGACACATGGAGAGCTGCCATCCTGCATGGTTCCTGGATGTGAGACAAATGTTACTGTACATTTTTCTAAAGAAGAAACCAACTTTTACCCAAGAAGAGTGAACATGAAACTGAACAAGCAGCAGTTGTCAAGTCTGGGAGTTGTGAACTGTTCCATGAACCACATTTAGCAAACTAATGATTAGCTTCCACTTATTCGGGCTCTGTAACCATAGGAATATTGCGTAACATTGGAGAGGAGAGTCAAATTACAGCCTGGCTAAAGGGCTTTTTATAGCAGTGATGAGGCAAGGCTCATAACTTGGGCACATCCATTTTAATTCATTTAAAATCCAAACTAAGTTGAATACAGCCTCCCAAGCTACACCATTTTCAGAAAGTGCTGCTGATTTCCACACCTCCCTCCTGATGCTTCCCTCACTTACAGAAGCTTCCTGATGGCATCTGAATATGCCGCAGAGACGTCATTTACACTCTTCTTTAGAACTCAGTACATTTCTCTCCACCATGTCCCTTGACCACTGCTGCTTAGTAAAACAGATCTAAACTAGAGGAGCAATCCAATGTACAAAAGGCATCACGTGGGGAAAGCAGAATGAATGTTATTTCCTCCTGAACCTACTATCACATGAATTCAGAAAATCAGAAGACACAGACTGGAAGCAGTGGTTATAAGGGGAGAACGTCTTAGAAATGTCACACTTGCATCAGTCCCAAGGGCCATCTAGTCTATCACTGTGTTGCAGACAAAATGAAGGATATTTTGGAGGAAACTATTAGGAAAGTTACCTATGTACTCTTGAATTTCCTAATAATACATTATAGTGTATGCAAATTAATCTTTTTCTCTCTTTAAGTGAGAAAGTAATACATGCACATGTTAAGAATTCAAAGAAAAAAAACCAGATATACATGAAAAGGTAGAGACAACTGCTAATGTCGGCTTTTTATGTGCATATCCTATCTCTAACAGTCCCTTCTGTTTTGGGATCCAAAAGCTCTTACTGGCTCAAGCCCCAGTCTTAGGAGAGCCTGCCTGAAGCATCCCAACAGGCAAAGGTGATGGTGGCTGGAGCAGAGGAGGAGGTGAGCTTCCATCTGTGTGTTTCTTCTTTGGGGACTCAGGATTGTGATTAGTAGCCGTATTGCTAGCTCCCAGAATGATCAATCCTCTATCCAAGTAGTCTATCATCTTCTGGTCCTGTCATCCTTTGTCTGCTACCCTTTACTGGTAGACAAAATTGGACATTTGCTCTTCTCATGGTTCCCCTACTCCAGTAGGCTACAGTCTTCAAAGTCTGGGCTGTTTCCACTTAATCCTATGTAAGCCTTTAGGTCTTAGAAATCATCATAAAACATTTTGATTTCTTCAGAAAGAAGTCATTGATTGCTTTTATTTATGCTACTCTGTGAGAAGGTATGGGAAATAAGGGGCGTAGAAAAAAGAAATGCAGACATTCAATGTCCCAGAGTAAGGAAGGATAGTTCATGGCTGGATCGGAGGTAAGTGGGTGAAGCATGCTACTATAATTCTGTGCTTTACAGCACTGCTCTATAATACCTTCGTTGTGTTCTCTGTTTTACTAAGTTTACTTTAAATGTGGTTAAAAAAAAAAAAAAAGAAGAACAAAAAAGGTTACAGGACGAGAAAAACAGTGATGCTGAATTTGCAGTCCTTTATCATCACGGTAAAAACACACAAAAAAGGAACACGAATTTTTAACAGCACAGAAAATTAAGCTCTCAGTCAACATTCTCCTGCCACCAGGATATCCACTAGGCAAAGCTTAGATGAAGGCCTGAGGAAAACCCACCTGGGGAAACAATGTGATAGCCCAAGCCACCCAGGGGTGTGGGGGAAAGGCCATGCTGCAACCCCCCAACCCCATTCCAGCAAACACACTTTTGGGGGCTTTCTGGGGCACCCAGAGCTGTCATGAGATTATAATCCAGGCAATGAAATCAGACTGCAGAGCAGAAGTGGAGGGGGGTCCTCTTATATCAAGGCAAGTGAATTCAGAAGGAGAGCCCTAGAAGAAACATGAGAGTCATGAGGGAAGAACCACAGCATGTTTCAGATTATCCAGGAGTAAATCCGGCTTCTCCCAGGACCATGACCAAATAGCAAAACCAGGAAAAATCAATGCAGGCTTATAGGTTCACTAAATGAAAGCTTTAAGAATACCAGAAAGTTGGCTCGAATTACGTACAATAGCCCTCCAATCATCATGTGAGATAATGATTCTAACAGGATTCAGGAAAATAGCAGAACAAGGAGAATCTATCCACAGTGAGCTTAAAAGCAAAGGTTTGATTAAACAGAAGATATAAAATCCTATAAAATACTTGTTGGCAAAAAATACAGAGACCAAAGCACTCTGAAAAATAATTCAGAAAACACCCGCTCTGTCATATAAGTAAAATTCTAAAAATATAGATGGCAGAAACTAAGACAACAAAATAAAACAAGTAGCAGACTGAAATAATAAAGATTATAGCTGAAAAGTAGAAATAAAAGGAGTTAAATAAGTAAAGATAATAAAGACATTGGAAAATCCATTACAAAAAGTTAAAATCTGTATTATAAATAGCAAAATAATAATCACAATCAACCCAACAATTTTAAATGAGTAATACTGACATGGAGGACAAGTTTAAGAATTTTTGCTGGAATATAAAGAATCAGGAGAAAAATTAAGCATTAAAAAGATGAAAAATGTTGGTGTGTTTAAAAGGTTGAGAATTACAAAAAAAATACAGTAAAGAGATTTGTCTTTAGAAAAATATGTATAAAAACTCCTTCAGTGGCCCCCAATATGTATAAAAGAACGATTACATGGTGATATATAAAAGTAGTGGAAAGGGGGAAGATGACTCATTATATGGATACTGGTCAAGTGGATAAGTATTAGAGGAAAAAGCAGAGTTTCCACTTTGCATGACAGATTTTAAGGAAAATTAAGGTTTTTGTCATTCTAGATAGGGTAAGGGGTTTTTTTTTTGTTTTGTTTTGTTTTGTTTTTTTTGAGACGGAGTCTCATTCTGTTATCCAGGCTGGAGTGCAATGGCACGACTCAGCTTACTGCAGCCTCTACCTCGCAGGTTCAAGCGATTCTCCTGCCTCAGACTCCTGAGTAGCTGGGACTACAGATGTGCACCACCACCCCTGGCTAATTTTTGTATTTTTAGTACAGATGGGGTTTCACCATTTTGGCCAAGCTGGTCTCGAACTCCTGACCTTGTGATCCACCCCCTCCCCGCCGGCCTCCCAAAATGCTGGGATTACAGGTGTGAGCCACTGCACCTGGCACGGGGAAGGTCTTTTATGGCATAATTCGTTTAGAAAAAAGATAACAGACTGGACATCATAAAAATTTAAACTAGGCCAGTCATGGTGGCTCACACCTGTAATTCCAACACTTTGGGAGGCCAAGGTGGACAGATCCCTTGAGCTCAAGAGGTTGAGACCAGCCTGGGCAACATGATGAAACCCTATCTCTACTAAAAATACAAAAATTAGCTGGACATGGTGGTGCACACCTGTAGTCCCAACTACTCAGGTTGCTGAGGCACAAGAATCACTTGAACCTAGGAGGTAGAGGTTGCAGTGAGCCAATATAACACCACTGCATTCCAGCCCGGGTGAAAGAGTGAGACCGCATCTCAATAAAATACTCATAAGACAACAAAAACAAATGCACCATAAAGTTTAAGACAAATAATAATCTGAAAAAAACATATTGAAAATATAGTCTATAGATCTAAAAAGGTCTTGTAATCAAAAGAGGAACACACTGCCAGGTGCGGTGGCTCATGCCTTATAATCCCAGCACTTTGGGAGGCCAAGGCAGGCGGATCACTTGAGGTCAGGAGTTCGAGACTAGCCTGGTCAACATGGTGAAACCCCGACTCTACTAAAAAGATACAAAAGTTAGCCTGGCATGGTGGCATGCACCTATAATCCCAGCTACTCAGGAGGCTGAAGCATGAGAATCACTTGAACCTGGGAGGCAGGGGTTGCAGTGAGCCAACACTAAGCCACTGCACTCCAGCCTGGGCGACAGAGCGGGAAAAATAATAATAATAATAATAAAACAAAAAAATTTTTTTTCAAAGAAAAAGAACATACCAATAGAAAAATAGGCTAAGAATACTAACAGGCAATTCAACAAAAGTAGTATAAATCAGCAATAAATATGTAAACAGTCTAACCTCACCCAAAACTACAGAAATGCAAAGTTAAATTTAAAAAGATATATTTAAAAATGTTTATAATTTATATGCAAAACAGTAATACACAGCATGGCAAAATGTGGGGTGTAGGATAGTCTCCTCAGACTTTGCTAACTACAAACTTGGGAATATCATTTAAGAGCCTTGAAAACATGTACATACCTTGACCCAGCAATTCAACATCTTAAAATAAGTCCTGAGGAAATAATTAGAGATGCATATAAAAATTATAACAGCTAACATTTTATATTTAACATGTGAAGGCTCTGGACTCAGCAACCCACAGGCATTTTTTCATTCCATCCTCACATTACTATGCAGGCAGGAGTCATTATTACAGATGTGGAAATAGATGACTAGACCAGTGTGAATCATTTGTCTAAGTCAAAGAAATAAGCGGTGGAACTGCAACTTATCAAATCTCAAAATGCATGCTCTTAATCTCTGCTGCCTCAATGGGGATGTTTACCCTCTGTCCTGCCTCTATGGGGATGTTTACCTGAGTGCTTTCTAGAATGATGAAGAATTGCAATTAGCCGATGTATCCAAGAACAGGGGACTGATTAAAAAGTTATAGAGTATCTATGCAATATGTGCCTAAGAAAATCACACTCTAGAAGAACTTGAATGACATGTGACAATAGACACTCTATAGTGTTACATGAATAAAACCTGTAATGTCTGCACAGTGGGTTTAATTTTGTAAACGTACTGTTATATTTAGTATAGTATATACGCTAAATTTAAAAGGCAATAATATAACATTTTGATGTCATATGACAAAACAGTTAATAAAGGTTAACTCTAGTATATAGAACTGTTATATTCTTCTACTTTTTGTATTTCTCCAAATTTTCACAATGACCACTCATAACTTTTCATCAGGAAAAAATTTATTTAAAACATGTACGGAGAGACAGGAAGAGAGACAGACATACATTGAACAAGTATATAGCTGATTTATATATTAAATAGTATAGATAAAAAAGTTGGGCTAAAATTTGGAAAGATTTATCCTTACTTAATATTCAGGGGGGGAAACCCCCAGACACACAGAAGGCATTCTATTTCTAGGAATCTGCAAGTCTTTGAGAGTCCTTTTCACTCTCCAAAGACTAATGACTTCTGTTGCTAGGAGGAAGGGATCAAGGGTAGCTCTTGGTAGGACACTAGTACAAAGCCAAACTGCACTTGCTATGAGGAATTTTAGCAAGCTTTCTTAAGGAATCCTGATCAGTACAAAGAAGACATTCTCAAAGCACTGGCTCTCATATTCCTCTTCCACCCCAAAGTCCTCCAATGTATTAAGAGTACAAAAAATAAACTCGAAGTAATTCAAAAAAGTCTCTGGTTTTACTTAATTCTCAGCCTTTTTTTTTTTTTTTTTTTTGAGACCAAGTCTTGCTCTGTCATCCAGGCTGGAGTTCAGTGGTATGATCTCGGCTCACTGCAACCTCCGCCTCCTGGGTTCAAGGGATTCTCCTGCCTCAGCCTCCTGAGTAGCAGGGCTACAGGTGCACACCACCACACCTGGCTAATTTTTGTATTTTTTATTTTTTGGGATGGAGTTTCGTTCTTGTTGCCCAGGCTGGAGTGCAATGGCACAGTCCTGGCTCACTGCAACCTCCGCCTCCCGGGTTCAAGCAGTTCTCCTGCCTCAGCCTCCCTGAGTAGCTGGGATTACAGGTGTGCACCACCACACCTGACTAATTTTTTTGTATTTTTAGTAGAGAAAGGGTGTCACTATGTTGGCGAGGCTGGTCTCGAACTCCTGACTTCAGGTGATCCGCTCACCTTGACCTCCCAAAGTGCTGGGATTACAGGTGTGAGCCACCACACCCAGCCTAATTTTTGTATTTTCAGTAGAGATGGGGTTTCACCATGTTAGCCTGGCTGCTCTCGACCTCCTGACCTCAGGTGATCCACCTGCCCCAGCCTCCCAAAGTGCTGGGATTATAGGCGTGAGCCACTGCTCCTGACCAGCCATATTTTCAATAACCAAAACATACTACTCCACTTTCGAGAGCCTTGGAAAGATAAACCAAATCTTACACAGTACCTGGCACATAATAAGCATCCAATGAATGTAAAATCACAAGCATTCTTGTACACCAATAACAGACAAACAGAGAGCCAAATCATGAGTGAACTCCCATTCACAATTGCTTCAAATACAATAAAATACCTAGGAATCCAACTTACAAGGAATGTGAAGGACCTCTTCAAGGAGAACTACAAACCACTGCTCAATGAAATAAAAGAGGATACAAACAAATGGAAGAACATTCCATCCTCATGGGTTGGAAGAATCAATATCGTGAAAATGGCCATACTGCCCAAGGTAATTTATAGATTCAATGCCATCCCCATCAAACTACCAATGACATTCTTCACAGAATTGGAAAAAAACTACTTTAAAGTTCATATGGAACCAAAAAAGAGCCCACATCACCAAGTCAATCCTAAGCCAAAAGAACAAAGCTGGAGGCATCACGCTACCTGACTTTAAACTATACTACAAGGCTACAGTAACAAAAACAGCATGGTACTGGTACCACAACAGAGACATAGATCAATGGAACAGAACAGAGCCCTCAGAAATAATGCCGCATATCTACAACTATCTGATCTTTGACAAACCTGACAAAAACAAACAATGGGATAAGGATTCCCTATTTAATAAATGGTGCTGGGAAAACTGGCTAGCCATATGTAGAAAGCTGAAACTAGATCCCTTCCTTACACCTTATACAAAAATTAATTCAAGATGGATTAAAGACTTACATGTTAGACCTAAAACCATAAAAACCCTAGAAGAAAACCTAGGCAATACCATTCAGGACATAGGCATGGGCAAGGACTTCATGTCTAAAACACCAAAAGCAATGGAAACAAAAGCCAAAATTGACAAATGGGATCTAATTAAACTAAAGAGCTTCTACACAGCAAAAGAAACTATCATCAGAATGAACAGGCAACCTACAAAATGGGAGAAAATTTTTGCAACCTACTCATCTGACAAAGGGCTAATATCCAGAATCTACAATGAACTCAAACAAATTTATGAGAAAAAAACAAACAACACCATCAAAAAGTGGGCAAAGGACATGAACAGACACTTCTCAAAAGAAGACATTTATGTAGCCAAAAAACACATGAAGAAATGCTCATCATCACTGGCCATCAGAGAAATGCAAATCAAAACCACAATGAGATACCATCTCACACCAGTTAGAATGGCCATCATTAAAAAGTCAGGAAACAAGCGGTGCTGGGGAGGATGTGGAGAAATAGGAACACTTTTACACTGTTGGTGGGACTGTAAACTAGTTCAACCATTGTGGAAGTCAGTGTGGCGATTCCTCAGGGATCTAGAACTAGAAATACCATTTGACCCAGCCATCCCATTACTGGGTATATACCCAAAGGGCTATAAATCATGCTGCTATAAAGACACATGCACATGTATGTTTACTGCGGCACTACTATTCACAATAGCAAAGACTTGGAACCAACCCAAATGTCCAACAACGATAGACTGGATTAAGAAAATGTGGCACATATACACCATGGAATACTATGCAGCCATAAAAAATGATGAGTTCATGTCCTTTGTAGGGACATGGATGAAACTGGAAACCATCATTCTCAGTAAACTATCGCAAGGACAAAAAACCAAACACCTCATGTTCTCACTCATAGGTGGGAATTGAGCAATGAGAACACACGGACACAGGAAGGGGAACATCACACTCCAGGGACTGTTGCGGGGTGGGGGGAGGGGGGAGGGACAGCATTAGGAGATATACCTAATGCTAAATGACGAGTTAATGGGTGCAGCACACCAACACGGCACATGGATACATATGTAACAAACCTGCACATTGTGCACATGTACCCTAAAACTTAAAGTATAATAGTAATAATAATAAAAATAAATACATAAATAAATAAAAGAGAAGTGACAAAAAAAAAAAATAGTTAATGAAAGGTTCACTCGGCCCAGCCATCTCAGGGGAAGGTTTTGGAGCACAGGTGCCATGTTTATTTTATACTCTTGGCTAGCTCAGACACTACCAGTACCAAGAATTGATGAAGTTGACAGCATGTTCACAAAAGAGAAGATGAAGCTCCCCCTTCAGGTCTAGAGCCCTGGTGATTCCGTAATTGAGAGATTCAAACTTACTTAACTGATAGGGAGAATCACGGATATCATTCTCCACTTTCAATTAGATGTTACACTGTGGTCATCTTGCAGCTCTGGTTGCATCTTAGATTAGATTCCAGACTATCTGTAATGTCCTCCTGGCAGAGGCAGCTGCCCTCGTGATTTTCAGCTGCTAGTTATTACTTTTTCATGCCATTTCTCAAATGTTCATGATTATTTTCTCTATCCCCAGGAAACTCAAGAAAGAGAACAAGACAAATATCTTGTGTGAAGGCCACTAAGAAAAGTGATAAAAACAAGATCCTTTCATAACCACTCTTTTGCTTAACGCAACTGAGCTAAAGTGGTTCTTTTTTAGATTAGCAAAGCAGTCTAAAATGTCATATTTCTTTTCATTAGTGTCATCTTACATAATAATCTGTCATCTTTGAAATCTCAGGCTGGGCGTGGTGGCTCACGCTTGTAATCCCAGCACTTTGGGAGGCCGAGGCGGGCGGATCACGAGGTCAGGAGATTGAGACCACGGTGAAACCCCGTCTCTACTAAAAATACAAAAAAAAAAATTAGCCAGGCGTGGTGGCAGGCACCTGTAGTCCCAGCTACTTGGAGAGGCTGAGGCAGGAGAATGGCATGAACCCGGGAGGCGGAGCTTGCAGTGAGCCGAGATTGTGCCACTGCACTCCAGCCTGGGCGACAGAGCGAGACTCCATCTCAAAAAAAAAAAAAAAAAAAAAAAAAAAGAAATCTCTCTGCCCCTTCTGTTCCCCCATATCAAGTTGGTTAAAAGTCCTGTTGATTCTCTCTGTATACTCATTATGAGTGTGTCCTTTTTTCCTGACTTCAGAGTACCTATTTGGTTCAGTCTTTGATAAGGTTTGCCTTACCTAATCTATTACAACCATCTTCCTTCTCCATGTCTTTCCATAATCAAATACATACTCCACATTGTAGCCAAGATTAGGCTCCTAATGCTAGAATCTGATATTGTTACATCTGTATTAGATATACTTTTTTTAAAAAGCTAGCAGCAGCCATTATTTCAGGAAAGCACTTCTCCATCTTCCTATCAATAATCCTGCTCAGTCCACTGGGTTTCAGGGACTAACCCCGTCCCCACCCCAACCATCCACCCCATCCCCCACATCCCCCGACATAGGCACAGGATCCAGGCCATCTGCTGTGGGCCATGTGACTGGTCTGAGATTGAGAAACGAATCATGTGAATGGCCCCATACTGGCCAAGCAAAGTCCTCGCTGGAGCCTTCTGCCAACACGGTCAAGAAAGGCACTCTCTTATCAGTGACCACAGGCTCCAAGGACTGCAGAAGCTGAACCGGTCTGGGACACTCCCACAGAGAACAAAGCCACACCAAGCCCAGAAGAGGTCAGAGAACATGAGAAGCCAGAAGAAGGAAGGGGCAAAGGATCTAGCAAAAGTAAAGACATCATTGGCATCCCTGACTCTGCCATGCTTCTGTCTTGGATTTACCAGTTATGTGAGCAAATAAATGCTTTTTTTTTTCCTTGTAAACTATTCTGAATTGTCTTCTTGACACTTTTGTGTGCAAAAGCATCATAATGGATATAATCACACTATTGAGAACTTTTAATAGCTTCTTACTTCCTATAGAAAAAAACCCAAACACCTTGGCTCAATATTCAAGTTCCTCAACAAAAAAAGACCACCTTAGCTGTTCAGCTTTAAAACTCTCCTGTCCCAGCCTCAAGTTAAGTCTTTCAGAAATATTAAAATAATAATCAATACCCTTTGCTGTAGCCACCATAGACCCTTTGTTCAGAATACTTCCTGAATTGGAATTATTATTCTACTCTCTCCTTCACTACACTACTCAGTCTTCTAGACCCAGCACAGATTAAGCATGAATATCATACTTTACATTACAGCTTTCATACACACACATATTTCACCCTATCAGGACTCCTTACAGAAAAGGAACAGCTCTTTCTAAAATTTAATCTCCAGCACCTGACATCTGTTCTAAGCGGCAGACACCCCACAAATGTTTGCAGCTCTGGTCAGAAATGAAAAACTAAGGACTGACACCTATTAGACTCTTAATTCTTCCTTACATTAGAATTTCTCAAAAATTAACCCTATCACCATACAACCCAGCAACTGCACACTCGGACATTTAGCCCAGAGGAACAAATATATGCTCACACAGAAACTATATATGAAAATTTATAAAAGCTTTATCATAATTGCCCCAAACTGGAAACAACTCAGATGCCCTTCAACAAATGAATGGTTTGACAAAGTGCAGTACATCCATACAATGGAATATTACTCAGCAATAAAAAAGAACTATTAATACATGGAACAGCAAAAATAAATCTTGAGAAAATTACACTGATTGAAAAACAATGCCAGTCCCAAAAGGTTCTGTATTGTATAATTCCATTTAAATAATAATCTTGAAATGACAAAATTATAGAAATAGAGAACAGATTACTGATTGCCAGGGGTTAGACACAGGGTGCAAGGTGGGAAGTGAGGTATGTGCTTGTACAATATCATAAGGAATCCTTTTAGTGATGGAAATGTTCTGCATCTTGACTTAATTAATGCCAATATTTTGGTTGTGATATTAAAATTGTGTTTCGCAAGATGTTACCTTTAGAGGAGACTAGGTAAGTGGTACACAGGATCTCTATATTATTTCTTACAATCACTAGTAAATCTACAATTATCTCAAAATGAAAAGTTTAATTTTTACAAAAACTAACCATGTTTCAAATCTTAACCAAAAAAACCCAGATACTCATTGCTAGAGTACCTCGCAAATAATCATAGTTTCAAACAACAGATCTCACTCTAACTAGCAATACAATAGGGTTTTGGCTACAAGAAGTGAATGACTCTCTCAAAAAGAGGTGAAGACAGTCATTCTGGCCGACAGGAGAGAAGAGATTTCTTTACCTAAGAAAGCTATTTTCAGAAAGTGGGATGGCAAAAGAAATTACAAATACTAACACAAGAATTGTCCCTGTCCAAAACACTGAGCTGCGTACCCCAAGTGATAGTCCATCTCTACAAGCCAGGGCTTCCAAGGGGAGGAATAACAGCCTCTGTGAAATCTGATCTGTTTGCCATTTAGATCCATGTGACTCATGGAGGCTGGCTGCACTCATATCTAAAAATACAGGAAATCTGCAGCCTAAGCAAATTTGGCTCATGGACTCATGGGCTTTTGATTCAAATACTGCAAATTTGGAGACAGTGCTTTGTATTTATATCAGCTAGTGGCAAAGGAGGTTCTGCTGCTCAAGTGACAGGTATTCAGTTGAAATCTAGAAGCAAAGAGGATCAGAAGATTTATCTGGTTATATACATTTTATCTGAGAGTTACATGACACCTGCTCAGTATCAGGAACATGAACTCTGAGGTCCTCTGGAGCCCAGAATGATGCCTTTCCTTGGGCATTGGGTGTGTCCCACTAAATAACTGTCCCAAAAGAGAATGGAGGGAGTCATAAGCTATTAAAGACAGAGTGGTGTGGCAGTCACATGAGTGACCGGGTGCCACTTGGATCAGAGCACTGAGCCTACAGACAGAGAGGGTGTGGTGTCTGGGCCCTGGCATTTTTTATTTTGTCCAGTCCTACTCAGAACCTTTCCCAGCAGTGTCTGAAGCCATGACAACTGACCGATGGGGCAGATGACTTCTAGGTTGACAGCTCATGGACACCCCGATTCCTTTGCCACAGGCTGTATCTACTCACAGACCTGGTGACTTTTCAGAGCGGGCCCCCTACCCAGGGACCTGACTAGCAGAGCCACTGTGGCACTCACCCATCAGGACACTCAGCAACTTCTGCACTCTGGAGTTGACCCCCACAATTCGATACAGCCCTTGCTCGTTGATCCCTGAGGAAAGAAACAGTGATGATTTAATTAGAGGCACATCAGAACACAAGTCAGGCCAATTCAGCCAAGTGCACTTTTTTTTTTTTTTTCATTTTCTCAGTCCTCCTAAAAGCTGCTCTAATTAAAGTCCCCTGTCACTCAGCTTAGCTCTTAGCAAAGGAGTGGGATTTGGTACAGCTGTCTAGGATTTCACAGATGTGCTGCACACTTCAGCCCTCATGTTAGTTCAGTCATCAGAGGCGAAAGAAGCTTTCCTTTCTCTTGCCAAAGGCAGCATCTGAAGAGTTCTAAAAGATGCAAAATGTACACTTTTAAATATGTCATATTTAACCAATTTTAAAAATTAAAATGCCAAAAATGACATGACTAAAAATTCATACAACAGAAAAAGACACTTTATAATCTATTTTTACATATAAAATGAAAATACGGAGGTGTAAGAACGTTTTTAATTTTAAGGACTGTTAGCCAAGACTGAGATTAGAAGATCCATTCATTTATAATATAAATATTCTTTATCAAAAAAGACCACCTTTATTTCAACCCAAGGAACTGTACAATTAGACTAGTAAGGGTTTACTTTTAAATTAAACATCTAAACAAAGAATCAAAAACTAACCCACTGCAGTGTTTCTGTTCATTTAAATACATGGATTAGATCACCACTGTACCATTTACAAAAGAAGGCAATTTAGACCAGGTGACTTGAAATGATTTTTCTCCTGTTAGTTCCAGGCCCATCATATCTGACCCCTCTCAAGTAATAGAG
Organism: Symphalangus syndactylus; assembly: GCF_028878055.3. Taxonomy (NCBI): domain Eukaryota; kingdom Metazoa; phylum Chordata; class Mammalia; order Primates; family Hylobatidae; genus Symphalangus; species Symphalangus syndactylus. The sequence goes on from NC_072429.2 coordinate 43,879,560, forward strand.
CTCCAGCTTCCTATTTTATTCCTCTGATATCCATTCTTCAAACAGTAGCCAAAGTGAACTGTCTAAAGTGCAAATTAGTTCGTACCACCTCTTCTCTTAAAACCCTCCAATAGCTTCCCATTGCACTTAGACCATAATCAAAACTACTTACAATGGCCTATAAGGCCTATATTATTGAGCACTGACTACCTCTGATTGCATCATTGACCACATGCATTCTGCTCCACACACTGGCCTTCCTGTCACCTCAACATGCCAAGCTCACGGCCCCACCTCATAGCCTTTGCTCCAGCTGTTTCCTCTACCTGGACTGCTCTTCTCCCAGAGCTTTTCATCATTCAGATCTCAGCTTAAATGCAACTGCTTCAATCTAATGCAATCCACAATCAACACTACTGGTCATTCCTTTACCCTGTTTTCTTTCTTTATAGCAGTTAACAATATCTGAAATTATCTTTCTTATTTGATTCTTTACTTGTTTTTTTCTGCTACATTCTCAATAGAATGTAAACAGTAATTGTGTCCTGTTCACCATTATATCCTCAGCCCCTGGATCAGTATATGGTACATGATAATAAACAAAACACTGAGTTTATACTCCATCAAGGCCAGTATAAAATACCTGGGAGCCAAAACACAATCTTCCAGAAGAAATTCGGGAAAGGACCAATTCTGCAGTACTTTCAACAAGACCTATGTAGACATGGAACTAATGAATAAAAAGAAGTGGTCTCGAATGATAGGATTTTACAGCTAAAGAGGACCTGTAAAATCATGTACATCATTCTGCAAGATTCACGGACTAGGAGCCCCTGGTCAAAAACTTCAAAAACTAAGTGATGGGTCCCAAGTTACTCAGTGGCAGAAACTTGATTCAGTAACATGTCAGCTTGTGGGCTTGAAAAGTCTTAAGTGTCTCTACTTCTTCTATCCTTGTGCTTCCCCAGGACTTTACACAATCCCACCTCCCACTGGACAATTGTCAAATCCCAGAGAGTATGGGAAGTCTGTTCATCTCTGGTCACCATAAATACATATGCACATACACACACTGCAATCAGGAGATACCCACTTTTTTCAACTATTTACGCTAAAATGGCACCTAACTCGTACTGTCCTTATTTCTTCTTTGTGCTCAATGAAGACTTTCTTAGAAGTTAAAATACATCATTTCCATTTTCATTTTAGAGGGGGAAGAGGACCATGTGTACCTCTTCTTCTCCTACTTATTGTATTTATTTTGTAGTTTTACATCAGAAAAGGTTGTCCTCCTGAGCTACCAGTTTGCATTTACTACAGACTCTGTGAACAGTTTTAAATGATTAGGTTACTCTCTTGATTTTGGCTGCTGAAGACTGAGATGAACAGGTGGCCCAGCTCAAGCAAGTATATGAACTTTACTGGGGAAAGGGATTTTTTTTTTGTTTTAGACTCGCTTTTGGCTCCATTTTTGTGCCTCTACCTTTAAACCCTGTACGTTTTATTCTCGGTCTTTTCTTTTAAATTTTTTAAAAAAATTAAAACTCCTGTTGAAAATTAGGCCATGCACAGTGGCTCATGCCTGTAATCCCAGCACTTTGGGAGGCCAAGGTGGGCAGATCACTTAAGGTCAGGAGTTGAAGTCCAGCCTGGCCAATGTGGTAAAACCATCTCTACTAAAAGTACAAAAATTAGCTGGGCATGGTGGCGGGTGCCTGTAATGTCAGTTACTCAGGAGGCTGAGGTAGGAGAATCGCTTGAACCTGTGAGGCCAAGGTTGCAGTGAGTAGAGATTGAGCCACTGCACTCCAGCCTAAGCAACAGAGCAAGACTCCGTCCCCCACCAAAAAAAAAAGAAAAAAGAAAAATTATCTTAGTAACGAACACTTCAAAAAAACTTAGAAACTACAGTTAAGGTAAATAGACGAGTCAAAGGGAAACAGTAAAAATCAGCAGACAGCCACTGAGAACACAATGAAACCTGTGCAATACGACCGCTCCTCTCCCCACTGCTCCCAGAACGGGCTCATACTGAGCAGCTGCTTTGTAATTTGCATTTTTCACATATTATAAACAATTTTTAAAATGCCGTATGTCTATAATCCCAGCACTTTGGGAGACTGAGGTGGGTGGATCACGAGGTCAGGAGATCGAGACCATCCTGGCCAACATGGTGAAACTCCATCTCTATTAAAAATATAAAAATTAGCTGGACGTGGTGGTGTGTGCCTGTAATCCCAGCTACTCAGGAGGCTGAGGCAGAAGAATCCCTTGCACCAGGGAGTGGGAGGTTGCAGTGAGCCGAGATTGCGTTACTGAACTCCAGTCTGGGGACAGAACGAGACTATCTCCAAAAAAAAAAAAAAAAAAAAAAGCCGTACATCAAAAAATGTATTTCCATTGCATTGTTAGTGATTCATAGCTTTTTACTACACAGATGTACCATTGTTGATTTAACCCATTTTTGAGACATTTGGCCAGTTTCTGATTTTGTACCTTAACATCACCACTGTGTAAACATCCTTATGGCTCGATCTGGCCCATATCCTTATTTCCTCAAGACCAATTCCCAGAAATGTCACCTACTTCTACTTTATATTCTCTGGATATATCTTAAATATCTTTACAAGCTGCCTTAACACTTTATTTAAGGGAGGTACAGGAGAAATAACTGAACATTTTAAAAAACGTTTCCATACATTACAACTGTTTTGGAAAAAATATCTTTTGACGGTATACATAAGGGTAGGTTTTTAAATTCTCTCTCTTCCCTCTACTTAATGCCTCACAGTCCTTATGAAAAAAAGTGTATATTTCTCAACTGGTAAGAGTTATGAATCCTGCTTTAAAAGAGAGAATTTCTTTCCACTACTTAAAAAGGGCTGGTAGGCTGCGAGGCTGTAGAGTAAATAAGATTCACATCTCTGACAATGGTTCAAATCAAATCCAGTGGAAAGATGGTTAATAGCTTTTCTCAGAGGTACAACAGACCAGCAAACTCAAAGCTTCAAACTGCTGGGACTGAGGAATCTCCTTTGTGGCTGTCTCTGAAGAAGGGATAGAGACCATCAGGATGAACCAGGCTCCTTGATCTTAATGTCCTGCTCCCACAGACCTGGGAAAGATCAGCGTGAACATGGGCCTGACCCCTTTTCTCTACCTGGGTGGTCCCCAGGGACTAGCTCCCCAGAGCATCTCAGGTTCACAGACCCCAAGATGTCTGCCAGAGAAAATTCAGGGTGTCTGTGAACTTAGGAAAACAATTACATCTTTATCTTCACTAACCTATAACTGACATTAAGCATTTCCTTCCTTTATGGATGTAAGCAACAAATCACAGGAGCATTAGCGGTACCTGCAACTTGGTCAGAAATCACAGATATTTTCATAACACATTACAATTATTACGGATATCTTGAAATATCACTGATCCCATGTTATGTCGGTTATCAGACCCGCCACTATCACTCATAAAGTGTTAACAAAGAAACGCATATATCGTGATACCCTGTGTTTTTTTTTTTTGTTTTTTTTTTTTGAGACGGAGTCTCGCTCTTTCACCCAGGCTGGAGTGCAGTGGCGCGATCTCGGCTCACTGCAGGCTCTGCCCCCCCGGGGTTCACGCCATTCTCCTGCCTCAGCCTCCCTTGTAGCTGGGACTACAGGCGCCTGCCACCTCGCTCGGCTAATTTTTTGTATTTTTAGTAGAGACGGGGTTTCACCGTGTTAGCCAGGATGGTCTCGATCTCCTGACCTCGTGATCCGCCCGCCTCGGCCTCCCAAAGTGCTGGGATTACAGGCGTGAGCCACCGCGCCCGGCCTACCCTGTGTTTTTTAATATTTTAAAAATTGAATTTCAGTAACTGGTTTCTATAATCATATGTATTTTAGATATTTAACACATTCTTCTGATCAGCCAAAGAAGTTGGTGACACAAAATCAGTTAGGACCTCCTGCTTGAGACCAACAGGACTTGTGGAAATCCACTGACAATGGCACTTGGGGAGCTAATGAGTCACTTAAAGTCAGGAAACAGCAGGTAGCAGGTCTGACTCCTCACCAGATGCGTGACCTTCTATGAGAACAATGCCATCTGTTAAACTACTTTACCTCTGGTTTCCACAGCATGGATGCATTTCCTGATTATGCTGAAGCCAATGCTGTCCAACTGCGCAGCTGAAAGAGCAAGAGAAGGGCAGTCAAGTTGCTAGCCATGGAAATCAACCTCAGGATAGGGCTTAACCAAACCAGGATGAATCAATCGCATGCTGTGGTCACATATCCTTTTAATTTTTCCCAATAGCAGTACAGGAATAACATAACAATAGCTGGCATTGATTGAGAGCTTTCCATATGCTAGGTATGGTTTTAAGTGCCTTGCATGCATTATCTCATTTAGTTCTCACAGTAACCTCAAGTTGTAGTAACCTGTAAAATTATCTTCAATTTACAGGTGAAGAAACTGCAGCATAAGGTGACAGGTACCTTTACATTGCTCTGCTATTAACAGAAGCTGTAGAACTAATTGCGGTCTCTTTCAAAAAGCACAAATTAAGTGGTCTATAAATGTTGGGTAAGTGCTTAAAAGAGATTTTCTCACTTGATCCCAGTAAGTCCTCCAGGTTGACATTATCATTAGCCCATATTACAGAGGAAGAAACTGAGGCTTGGTAACACTAAGTATCTTGATCAAAGATGCAGAGCCAATACATGGAGACTTGCTCTAGAGCCCATACCATCAAACTGCCTTAAATGTGGCCCTGAGTTAAGTATAATCCTGCTCAGGTGACTAGAAGAAAGGAAAAATAGAACAAAGAATAAAAGAAGAAAAATGATTCAGAGGAAAATTAAAACAGCCAAGAACAAAGACACTACCTAAGGAAGCAGCACGAAGGCAGTGGGGCCATCCTCTAGGGGGAAATGAGCAAGTGGTGACAGGGTTCTCACTGAGAAAATAAATGATCAACAGCAGCAACTTCTTCCACAGCAGAGAACCACACAAGGCTAGAAACTTCTAACCTGACAACAAGGCTGGAAATTCCCTAAAATTCACCCCCATGTTTTGGTTACCCAGTGATAATCTTTAAGAATGGGTGGGTTCATCTTTGACCTTCTTAGGACAGTGGGACAAGACATTCTACTACTTAATGGTCAGAGTGGAAAGGAAAATGGCAGAAAGTAGAAAAGCAAGTATTTATAGATGATTTGCGGTCATCTCAGGGAAAGTAATAAACTTGTAATATTTGAGAAGTGAGCAGAACCTGAACTCACCTTGGATCTAACCCAAATTGAATCTTTCTTTAATTCTTAGTGTATATGGGTAAACTTAGATAAAATGAACATTTTATTTTTTTATTTCCGTAGGTTATTGGAGAACAGGTGGTGTTTGGTTACATGGGTAAGTTCTTTTTTTTTTTTTTTTGAGACAAGGTCTTACTCTGTCGCTCAAGCTGGAGTGCAGTGGCATGATCTTGGCTCACTGCAACCTTCGCCTCCTGGGTTCAAGCGAGTCTCCTGCCTCAACCTCTCTAGTAGCTGGGATTGCAGGCACCCACCACCACATCCAGCTAAGTTTTGTATTTTTAGTAGAGATGGAGTTTCACCGTGTTGGCCAGGCTGGTCTTCAACTCCTGACCTCAGGTGATCCACCTGCCTCGGCCTCCCAAAGTGCTGGGATTACAGGCGTGAGCCACCGCACCTGGCCTATGTGGGTAAGTTCTTTAGTGGTGACTTGTGAGATTTGGATGCACCTAACACCCAAGAAGTATACACAGCACTCTATTTGTAGGCTTTTATCCCTCACCCCCTTCCCATCCTTTCCCCCGTGTCCCCAAAGTCCACTGTGTCATTCTTATGCCTTCGCATCCTCATAGCTTAGCTCCCACTTATGAGTGAGAACATACAGTGTTTGGTTTTCCATTCCTGAGTTACTTCACTTAGAATAATAGTCTCCAGTCTCATCCAGGTAGCAGCAAATGCCATTAATCATTCCTTTTTATAGCTGAGTAGTAATCTATCATATATATATGTATATATATATATATGTATATATATATATATATATATACATATATATATATATATATACATATATATATATATATATACCACAGTTTCTTTATCCACTTGTTGACTGATAGGCATTTGGGCTGGTTCCATGTTTCTGCAATTGTGAATTGTGCTGAAGATTTTAAAACATTTTTTAATCACCAAGAATTCCCAAAATCAAACTAAAAAGGAATGCTAATTCCTAAAACAACTCTTCCCAAACTGAAATATTAATAGTTCCTATACTTACATGCATACTTATTGCTTAGTGATGCTTATTACAAACATACTCAGCCTCTAGGATAGTAAGTAAAGTACCAGAAAAGAAACAGAAAAACAATGTTTTTCTCCCCGGAGATTACTTGCTATACAAACCATTCTTTTTATTCCCTTAAAATGGTAAGGAGCCTATTAACTCAATCCCTTGTTTTTCCCTGTATAAATAAAGTATTTGCTCTGCAAATTATGGCATCTCAAGATTCTGATTATAGGCTGAAAGCCAAATCAAAATAATTCTTCCAAATAAAACTCAACTCATGCAGCAGGCATTTTTCAAATTTAATAACAACCTATAATACAGAGGCCAAATACTTGTTGGATTCCAGGGGAGGATTTTTTTTTAAATAACAGCTTTATTGGTATATAATTCATATACCATAAGTTTACCCATTTTCAGTATACAATTCAGCAATTTCTAGAGTATTTACAAAGCTGTGTATTAATCACTATTATGTAACTCCAGAACATTTTTGCCCTCCTCCCTACCCCAAAAACCCATTCACATTGGCCATTTCTTCCCTTCTCCCAGCTGTGGGGAGAATTCCTTTTCTATGGATTTGCCTATTCTGAACACCTCACTTAAATGGGAATCATACACTATGTCGTCTTTTATGTCTAGCTTCTTTTACTTAACATAATGTTTTCAAGCCTTAGCCATGTTGTAGCATCAGTACTTCATTTCTTTTCATGGTCAGATAATATTTCATGGTCCAGATATAACACATTTTATTTATCCATTCATCGGCTGATAGATATTTGGGCCGTTTCCACTTTTTGGCTGTTGTGAATAATGTTACTATGAACATCTGTGTACAAGTCTTTGTGTGAACTGGTATTTTCATTTCTTTTGAGTATACACCTAGGAGTGGCAACACCGGGTCACAGAATGACTCTACGCTTAACTTTTTGAGGAACTGCCAAACTGTTTTCTAAGCAGCTGCACCAGTTTTCATTCCTACCCTCAATGTATGAGGGTTCCAATTTCTCCTAATCCTTGCCAACATTTGTTATTGTCTTTTTTATTATAGCCATCCTAGTGGGTGTCAAGAGGTATCTCACTGTGGTTTTGACTTGCACTTCCCTAATGACTAATAATGTTGGGAATCTTTTCATGTGCAGGGAGGATTTTCATTCCTTTATACAGTAGTCACAATAGAGCCTACTGGAAAGCATTTGTCAGATGGGGAATTACGTTTTGTGCTAAAGGAGTTTCCCAAAATGTTTATAACTACGATTCAATAGTCAGGTGAAGCCTTTTAGTTCTTCTTTTGAGAGGTGCTTAAGATCATCTTTTCATAGGAATGAGAATCAAAGAAGTCTGGGAGAGAAAGAATTGCCATTTTACACAGTGCTATGGGGAGCTGCAGACATTGATTCTGAACTAGGATGTTTTAAGAGTAGGCTTGTGAACATGGTCTTATTCTAGACATTGATGAACTTCTGCCCTAGACAAAGGCTATTTCTTTACCCTCTGAACGTCGATAAAAGTTTTGAAAAATTGGAAAGAACCTAGCATCTGACAGTGATGACCCCAATGGTCAGAAGATACATGCATGTAAAGCCATCAGCCCAATCAGTGGACACAACCCTCTAGAGGCAAATCAGTCATTGAACCTTTTTTTTTTTTTTTTTTTTTTTTTGTGGCACTGTAGGAAGTTCATCCTTTTCTAGGTAAGTAATATTTACTGGAAAAGAATAAAATGGACCCCTCCAAATACATCCAGAAAATAATCAAAATTTTACCCACTACTACAATTACTTCTTTTGGGAAATGGCAAAGCAAAACCTCCACATTCAATCTGAGTAAATGTTCCTCCTTTGGTTTTCCCAACGTTAGAGATCTTCCAATTTGTTTGAAACCAGCAAACTCCTTTTCCTGGAATTAAGTCTTACACAGATGTTACACATAAAGGTCTTACATATGACATGTATAATCCAGTATTTCTCAGTTTATCTTAGTTGTCTAAGTTCAAATGGATATATTTACATATTGCAAAGTCAAACATTATGAGCTCAAGATAACTCTGTTAGCCTCTAATGTATTAAAATTGCATATTGATGATAATTATTTATAGCCTATAAACAGATAACACTGTGTTAAGAAATGGAATCTCTTTCAAACAACAGTTTCTCCAACAAGGAATTCAAGAAATACAGGTTAGCAACCACTGCTCTAAACCTCTAAACTGGAACTAGTGTAAATTATCACATTGCCCACTGCCTGGGGACCCCCATCTCTTTTTGTCTCTTCTCTTTCACAGACACACATGTGCATGCATGCACGCACACAAAGAGCTTGATTTCTACTCTCATCAACTGGAGTTTCCTGCTGACATCATGATTAGATTACTAATAATTAACAACTGTTTTATTATTTATCATGGACCAAGTACCACAATGTGATAGGGACTACAGTGCACACATAAACAGATCATTCGTCCTGATCTCTGCCCAGTAGGGATATAATCTAAGTTAATTGAGATCTCCTAGTCTGAAAAGCAAATTCCCACTAAAAGGTTTAGAACACTATCACCACCAAGCTGCGTTTGCTAACAACAGAAAAAGTCTGAGTGGCCCGCCAGATGGAGGCGGCTGTCCTTAATCCCCTCAAGCAGGTGATTCAGCTCTTTCACTGAGCCAAGGCTCAGAAAAGGTCAGGGATTTATTAGCAATTTCTGTATCCCTATAATCTCCAGCAATAATCTCTCATTAAATATCTACTAGGCTTGCATTAGTCCCTTAATTTGACTTGCGATGAGTTGTCGCAGGACCTGTGTCTCCCAGGCCCAACATCCACCATCCTGCAGTTGAGGCTTCAGCTGGTTTACTTCCCTCCCTCAGCCTCAGGTTCAGCTCTGCTCAGTGTACACACGAGGCAGCCCAAACAGTTGTCTCATCATGAATGCTGGCAGAGCTTGCACCAAATATCCAGGTTGGCCTCCCAGGTTAGAAATGTACCATTCTCTTAACTTTCATCTCAACTTTTGAAGCCTTGTTGCTTTGTCTCCTTTCAGAGAAAGCAGCACGCTAGGGTAGCAAAGTCCATTTTCTCAAAGTTCTCTGGAGAACATGTGAACACAGGAGAGGTGGGTTTATGCTCAGTAACCTTGAAGAATCTTAGGGAAAACCACAGAAGTGGGAAGAGGATTCCTTGGGCTATCATGCCTAGGATATGAACCCCGGGAGGAGGGAGGCAGGTTACATCCAGAGACTAGCTGTCTTACTGCAAAGGGATTAAAAGAACAACTATAAGGTATAATCAAATTATTTGCTTATCTAAAAGAAGGAGGCTTGAATCGCTTGAACCCAAGAGGCAGAGACTGCAGTAAGCCGAGATTGCGCCACTGCACTCCAGCCTGGGCAAGACTCTGTCTCAAAAAATAAAAATAAATAAAAGGAGGAGGCTGGTGGGCCAGGGAGACAGACATGGATTTTAGCATAACTGTCACTGCTATACAACCATAAGGTCAACGCCATGCCCTGAAGCTTCTGGGACCTCACCTGAGATACTTTTCACTGGCTTCTCCCAGCTATTAAAAAAAAAAAAAAAAGGTGTGTAGGTGGTCGGAAAATTATAACAAAATCACAAGTATCACCCTTGGCACCACTCCTACTTCTTACCTCCCATATCCAAATTACTACCAAGTCCCTCAATTGTATCTTCTAATGCCTCTCAATTTTGTCCAATTTCTCCATCATCATCATCACCATCCTGGTCCCCACCTCAATCATCTGTTGCCAGGATGACTGCATTAACCTCCTGGCTGGTCTTCTTATACTTCTTGTTCCTGTCTGCCCTCTGCATTGCAGCCCCCATGGTCTTGACAAAATCAGAGCATATCACCTCCCTGCAGCACCTCGCTGCCCTTGGGAGAATAACCCCAATCCTTACTTGCTCACAAAGCTCTGTGTGATGGGGCCCTGCCTGGCCCTCCAGTTTCTTCAGGGGCCACTGTGCCAGCTCTGAGCACCTAGCCACACTGGCTGTCTTTCAAGAACATTCAACTAACCATGCTTTCTTCCCAGCACAGACTGTGGATTTCACATGGGAGCCCTTTGGCTCCCAACTCACATTACCCTCAAGTGTCCCTTCTTCAAGAAACTCACCCAGACCTTCACACCTAGGTTAAAGCCCCCATTGTGCACTCAGATACAGGACCATCAACCTTTCTTTCAGACTATGATGCACCACTGCAAGTTTACACTGATATATGTGATTCTGTGAAAAATGTCTACCAAACTAGAATACTTATTCATGAGGGCAATGGTCCAGGTATATTTACTTCACTGGCTACTACAGCTCTATCTTTTACCATCAACTATAGTACTGGATATGAATTGGAAGTGTGTGCATGCACGTGTCATTTTTCATTTTGGATACATGAATAGGTAAATTAGTGAATGAATGGTAGAGAGAGTTGCCGAGGGGCAGTGTGTCAAAATGACCTTTCAATTTCAACTGATATAAACCTTCTGAGAGTAGATGAGTTCTTTTAACCTTTTGGTCCTCCGCTTTCTCATTTTTTTGTGATGATATAAAGGTTAAATAATGAATAGGCTGATCTAACCACTTCCTTCCTTCCCGTATCAATACAGGCATGCCACCTAGCAGCAAAGCCCAAGAATGGGCCCAAGTAAAAGGAAGAACAAAAGTGGCACAAGCCAAGCCATGAAACATAGGAGACAAAAGCAAATTTAGGTTTTCCTGGACACTTTTAGACCTCCTGCATTTTGTCCATCAAGGCATTATCATCAATGAGCTGCACGTGGTGTGAAGCTGGGGCTGAGAGGAGAGCTTCTCCATATTACACTAACGGCCATCTAAATGAGGGTCAAGTGGGGCCGGGGGCCTGAGGGTCAGGAGAGCCCCTGGAAAACACAAGTATTCTCCGCTAGAGCTTCATGCTACCCGAGAGACCTGATTAATCAGGCTCAAGAGCCCCTCTTCTGAAAATCACTGACCTGTGGTTGTTCAACTCCAACCTTCAGTACTCAGAAAACCAAGAAATTTGGCAAGAAGTGGCCAAATCACCCAATTTGAATAGAAGAAACTTTCCATACTATAAGTTGACTGATGGACACATATACATAGTCTATAAAAATAGCACACTAGGACATGCCCCCAAATGACCCCACACCTGCATCCCTGGAATTCTAACCAAACCCTGGGGAGAGAAATCCTCATCCAAAGGAGAGGAGCTAATCTACTGAATTAGCCTCAACATGAACTAGAAAGGGTTACTGTCCCTAAAGCTGGTATTCAACAAGTTTTTCCTAGTCTGAATTTTTTCCCCAGGAAACTTACTCAATTTTCCTTTGATTAAAAAGAAAAACACAAACCAAACCTTTTTTGTGGGAGAAATGGAATTTGCTGGAAGCACTGTAGGTTATGCATAAAAACAAGAGGATTGAGGTTGAGTACCCTGGCTCTCAACTGTAATCTCAGCACTTTGAGGATGAGGCAAGAAGATCGCCTGAGGCCAGGGGTTTGAGACCAACCTGCGCAACATGGTGAGACCTCATCTCTACAAAAACGTTAAAAAAAAATTTGCTGGCCATGGTGGTGTGAACCTGTGGCCCTAGATACTCGAGAATCTGAGGCAGGATGATGGCTTGAGCCCACGAGGTTGAGGTTACAATGAGCTATGATCATGCCACTACACTGCAGCCTGAGCAACAGAGTGAGAGCCTGCCTCAAAAAAAAAAAAAAGAAAAAAAAAAAACGAGAAGTAAGGGATTTCTAACACAAATGGACGGATGGATACAGGAAATAGTTGAGTTGCTGTGAGCAGGCCACTTCAGGGGCATGTTCTCACCACAGAAATTTACGCAATTTTCCAATGTGATTTGCTTTTTATAGAGCCTGGTTGGCCTCCCTCATTCTGAATTTAATCAATTTCAGCACCCTTAAAAGCCATTGAGAAAACCACCCACATTGAAATGAACATAAATTCCACCTGAAGAATAATTTCCAATTTTCACACACACAGAGGGAAGACCAGAAGGGCTTGCCTGTTTTCCCCTAATCATGTGAAGCCCCAGGGTTGCCAGGGCTCCCTGGGCTGTGGCCCCTGGAAAGCTGTCCTCATGATGGCAGCTCTCAGAAGCTTCAGTGGGGCCCAGGAAAGGTGGCCAACTGGTTCTTAATTGCCTGGGTGTGCATTCTGTATTGTGGGGGTTACCCACGCCAATTTTTAATCCCAGGTCAGCACTCCAGCGACCCCCATGCACCATCCCTACACCAGACTATTCTCTGCTCCCTGGCTGGTATGTTCAGGGAATGTGAACTAACTTTAATATTAACTAAAGTCACACAGACAGAAGTGTAGGTAGTGGAAACTGAATGAGCTATAAAGCCAGACAGACCTGGATTAGAACCCTGCCTCAGCCACCTCTGGCTGGATATGACCTTAGCTTCACCTTTTTGAGGCTCACCTTCCTCACTTGTATAATGGGGATAACCCAACAGGATGCTATGAGAGTCAAATGAAATGTATAGCAACTGGGATTTACTTGGTATTCAGTACATGATCATTACCAATATTACCTAGTATTACCAATATTACAATGTTACTTTATCCTAATATTTGAATGAAACCTTCCAGTTGATGAAATACTTTTCATATTCAAGTTCATGTTATCTTTATGATAATCCCATGGGGTAAGTCTTGCTACTCTTCTTACTCATAACTACTGTGTTTTCACACTAATGAGTGTAATGAGGGATAATACATTACAGTTTATAAAATAAATTAATAAACTATAGTTTATTTGATTTTCCCAATATCTCTGCTAAGTTTTTATGATGAGGAAAGCCAGACTCACGTTAAGTGGTAACAACAGCAATGATAACTGTAGCTAACACTTACTGAGCACAGAATACATTGCTCTGAGCTACACAGTTAGGTGCATCATTTTCTTAACATCATCATCATCAACATCATCATCATCCCTATTTTGTAGATAGGAAACCTATGCTCAGTCAGGTTAAGGAATTTCTGTAAGATTATAGCGTCAGAGAGTAGTGGAACCAAAATTTTATTTAACTCAGTCTGACTCTTGGGCTCATCTTCTTCTACTATTTGCTTTCTGCTGGAGATAGTCAGAAAGGAACTGGGGGCTGGGGATCGGGTTCTGTGGATATTACCATTTCTATTCCAGTAGCAGCTCTCAACTCCAGTGAACAAGAGTGCACTTATAGAAATGCAGATTCTGGGCCCTCTCCTGGCAATTATGCATCAGTACATGCGAGAACCCCGCTTGAAAAACACTGTACTATATACTAAGCAATTAAAATTATTACCACCAAAACCAAACAAAAATGACTTAATTTAGTCAATTGTCAGTATCTATACCACATTCCCTGCTGGACAACAACTATTTGCCAGTGCTATGCATCTTAATATGGAATGCTGGATTGTGCCACTTTGGCACATGGGATGATTCCAAGAGGTTCACAAACATTTCTCAGTTATACATTTATTTTAATGAATGTTAGAAATCTACTGATTTATCACACATAGCAAAATATATTTTTTTAAATAAACTGAGGTAAAAAAGGGATGAATTGGTTTAAAACCAGTAAGTAAATTAATAATAAAAGTAGTATATGTATATATTTAAAAAGTCAGCCAGGTGTGGTGGCTCACACCCAGAATCCCAGCACTTTGGGAGGCTGAGTCAGGTGGATCACTTGAGGTCAGGAATTCGAGACCAGCCTGGCCAACATGGTGAAACCCTGTCTCTACTAAAAGAAAAAAAAAAAAAATTAGCTGGGCGTGGTAGCAGGTGCCTGTAATCCCAGCTACTTGGGAGGCTGAGGCAGGATAATCGCTTGAACCAGGAAGGTAAAGGTTGCAGTGAGCCAAGATTGTACCACTGCATTCTAGCCTGGGTGACACGGTAAGACTCCATCTCAAAAAAAAAAAAAAATCATGAAGGTGACAAGAAATAGTAAATTGGGGAGCTCAAGTCCTAATGTGTTCCAGAACATGCACTATGTTCAACCTGGCTAAAAGAATGAGATGGGAGAGGACCATACTCTACCTGCAAGATATTCTGTTCCAGTAACGTCATCCTTGATCTTTGCTTTCTCTCACACCCTATATCCAATTCGCACACCACATCCAATCCATTAGCCAATCCAGTCACTAGTAACTTAAAAACGTATCCAGAATCTAACTACTCTTCACCATATCCATTGCTAATACCTTGATCCAAGCTGCCATCATCCTTTGCCTGGACTGCCTACAGCAGTCTCCCAGCTGCTTCAACTTTGCCCCCACCCCCCACCCCCGCCCACCCCACTACGGGTTTATTCCCCACCAGCAGCCAGAGTCATCTTTTAAAAACATACATCAGCTCATGTCATGCACCTGATCACAACTCTCCAGTGACTTCTCTTCACACTAAGAATGCAGTCTTATCTCCTGGCCCCACATGGTCTAGCCCCAGCCTACCTGACCACTTGCCCCCGGGGCCTCCTCCCATCCAGGCACCACTGTTCTTCCTGATATTCCTAGAACACAAGTAGCTCACGTCACCTCAGGGCCTCTGCACATGTTGGTCACTCCATCAACAACACTCATCTACCCACTCCTGACATGCTTCCCTCCCTCCCTTTGTTCAGGTTTCTTCTCAAATGTCACCTCTTTAGAGAGACCTTTCCTGCTCCAGGTATCTAAAATCGCTCCCCTCTCCCTTATCCTCTATCCACCGGCCCTTATTTTTGCAGAGCACTCATCTCTACCAGAAATTATACCTTTGTCTACTTGCTTACTCTTTGTTGTCAATTTCTTTTCATTGTATATGCTCCATGAGAGCAGAGGCAATCTGCCCTGTTCATGACTAATCTCAATAAATATTTCCTGAAAGAATAAATACAACCCATGTTTTCACCAGCTGAACACGAGGAGCCGATAGGCCAAAAGTCTCCACATTCCAGGAGCCGCGAATAGTGACAGGTGGCTGCATATATTGGTACCTTCTAGAGTTCAGGGTCCCTGCAGTGGAAAGCATGAGACAAACAGGTTTGACAGAGATCTCATTCATACCCTGACCTCAAAGCAAGAATACTGCTAGTCAGAATTTTCTTCCCTAGCCTACTAGATACAAAGGCATCTATTTTTTTTCATTGTTTCTTGAAAACAAACACACAGAAAAATAAGCTGAAAGAGACATAGAGTAAAGTAAAATAGGTAACAGGAACAGAAACAAAAATCTGCCTGGATGGGAATAAACCTACCAGCTCTCAGTCATAGTCAAGGGAGGTTCTAAAGAGTGTTCCAATTCTTGGCAAAAGACAGGCATCCAAGGTGACAGCACGTAGGTTCTTGCACAGCACAGGCTGAGGACTATACATCTGCCTGGGATGGAAGGAGTTTCTTTGTGGGTTTCTACTTCTGCAATCTCCTAGTCCACCTTAAAATTCCAAATCAGAATAGCAGCAAAACAGCAAGGCTTAATGCACACTGCAGTAACACCGACCAGCTTAATCAGGACCATTTGTCTCCTACATGGGGATCTGGACATCCTGAGAATGAATTACACAGTGGCCTCAATTCCCTTCTGCCTTGAGGCCCGGTGGTTTTGCACTGATTTCTCAACCGAAAGAGATCATCACCAGCTTTCTGAAGGTGGAAGTGTTTCAAACAGAGAACCAACTGCCTCTGCCCATCCAGGTCACTTTCCTGCCTTTACCTATCTGTCCTCTTACCTCGAAATACTCTAAGAACAATTTGTTGGTCACAACAAACTCTGAGGCAGCGAAGGGCAGGGAAAGAGAGGGCATTCAGAATCAAAGGCCTAAGATTTGAGCCCTGGTGTTTCCACAAACTGCCTGTGTAAGCTGGGCATACTTCACCTCTCTGGCCCATTCCCCTCACATATAAGATGCAGGTGTTGTGAAAATCAAATAAGGCAATGCCTGGAGGAACTTCAAAGAGACTGTACAGTGCCGCGCTTTTATATAAATGGGCTCTGGCTTTGGATAATGATGACATTATTGGTAATAAGAAGAATAAAGGGCAACATTTAATCATTGCCGATAATACCAGGCACCTGAGCAAAGGATGTCCATCCTAATCTCATTTATTCTTCCAAAAAAACCGAAGACTTAATTATTAAAACTATTCCCACCTTCAGACAAAGAAACTGAGGCCTGGAGAAATTAATTTCTCAAAATCACACACTCAGTAATTCTTGAGGCTGGGATTTCAAACCATGTGTGGAATACTCCAGAACCAACACTTCTAAGCACTACTCTACCCTCTGCTCAATCATACATGGTAAATGTGAGCTACAGGCTCTGACAACTCTGATCGGTGCAGGGAGTGACCAAGTTTGCCCTCAGAATGAAGTCTCAGTTTTCACATCTGCAAATGGTGTCAATAATAGTATCTAGCTCATAGGGTTCTTAGGAGGATCAAATGACATAACGTATATCAAGCAGTGAACATGTTGCCCACTCCCCAGTATGTACTCAATAAACACTAACCACAATAACTGGAAGCCTGTACTCGGTGGCAGTGGGGGAAATATTTTAGTCTCTGTCTCAATAACCCCTTGCACTGGGCTTTAGGGGTTAAAGATGTAGCCAGGGACGTGCTCACTGTCTCTTGGCTGAAGCCCAAACTGGGATGCCAACGGGTGGCTCACACCTGCTCAGGCTGCAGCCTGCTGTCAGTACAGAGCCCACGTCACTGAGGGAAAGGGGAATATTAGGCCATGGCAAAGGCATACACTGGCTGCATCTGCCAGTCTAAAGCTAGCTGAGAGAGACGGTGGATTTGTTAAGTGTCTTTTAGGACAAGCAGAAAGGCTTCTGATTATCCATGCAAGTCCAAGGAGTACCATCACCAGTCATAGCTTTGGGGGCCAGGGTCTCATCAAACAAAATAGCTGGGAACTCAAATAATAAAATATCTGCAAAAACAAGCTGTTCCTGCCCCTTCTTCTCTCTCCAGCCCCCTGCCCTCCGAGCCAGGGCTATTCTAGAGCTGGGGTATTACAGCTCAACTAAATATAATTCCAGCTCAATGCACCACAGCAACTGTGTTGCACAGGCAACTCATAATGAAAAGTGAGGTGTAGAAAGTCAGCACCTAGGGAGAGCTAGAATTGTACCACCTCGCCTGACTGTGGCTCAGAAGATGAAAGTGGTGGCCACGGAAACTGCATGAACAGGAGAGAGGAGAAAGCGGAAAGAAAAAGGGTGTGGGGAGGAGGGCTGGAAGGAACGCAGGCAAGGGAAGGAGGGAGGGTGTCTGAACTCTATCAGCTCAGACCTGGCAGGTCTGGAGAGAAAGCTGGAGGGGATGCTGCACTCAGCTGACTGCCTCGTGGGCCAGTGCATAGGAGGCCAGGCCACTGTGCCCATTAATGCCTTCCACTCTTCTCAGGTTTAAAAGGGGAAATGTTCTATTTATAAGCCACCGACCAGTAGAGGCCTGGCAGCCTCTGGATGGCTCTGATCCCAAAAGGATCCTGGTTACCGGTGGCTGCCTCCTCCTGCCTCTCAACTGTGGGTGTTCTAACAGCAAAAGGCCAAAGGTGACTAGAAGCAAAAGAAAAAAAATCCTCTTTTCTGCCCTCTGCTGCTTTCATGAGACGGTGGATTTTTGGTAATGGCTGAAGGCTTTAGAAGCCTTTTAAAAATAGTGGCCCAGGTGATCCCATCAAGGCTTTCCCTACAGTTTTCAAGCCTAAATCTCCTTTTCTGTTTTACAGATCAAGGGAAGCTAAGGCACAGAGATGAAGGAAATGTACAGTCAGAGGCCCAACAATGGGCAACAGAGCAATGGTAATGATGTCCCTCCCCATCTCCTCTCCTGGTCCTCAATCTTGTCCTCATAAAACAAGGCAAACCTGAATAAAACGCCATCAGGGAGTTTGCTCTGAATGACAGCCTAAAGAAGGATGAGTGGATGTACAGAAACAACATATAAAGCGTTATGTTGTGTTGCAAATCCCTGTGGGAGAGTGGTGGGCCACACTAAGGTTCTGACTCTGGGGAAGCCAGTCAGTGAAATGTGTGACCCTTGTGCACCCAGCACTGTGCACAGGTGTTTGAGGAACCACTGAGGGCTCTAATGAGGTGGCGCACTGAGAAGGAATATGGGATGGCCCCTCAGCCACAAAGAACTAGAGGGGTTAGATGTTGGAGTCTGATGATGAAATTCCTTCCAGCCCCCATGGGTGGACCACATATGAACAGGACAGCATAATGGATCAAAGATTTCAAGCATATGAAGTTTCACAGGAAAAAATTACCCTGGCAATGAGGCAGGCCAGGGTTTGAGTATGAGCTTCACTACTTCTCAACTGTGCTCCCTTGACCTCTTTAAGCCTGTGAGCTCCTTTGGAAACTCGGTTGCTGTAAACAGCATTTGTGCAAATGGCAGCCCATCGTGTGACACTTTCATGCTCCCTGTCACAACCTCATGCCATCCTATTTAGACTAACTTTAAAAACTTAGCCTTGTGTTAAGCCAAGGGTTAATAAACTAGAGTCCCTGGGCTAAATTCACCATTGCCTGTTTTGTAAAACAAAGTTTTACTGGAAAACACCCACACCTGCTCATTTCCATATTGTCTGTGACTGCTTTCACACTACCATAGCGGAGTTGAATACTCCTATAAAAATAAAAATAGGCCGGGCGCGGTGGCTCACGCCTATAATCCCAGCACTTTGGGAGGCCGAGACAGGCGGATCACGAGGTCAGGAGATCGAGACCATCTTGGCTAACACGGTGAAACCTCGTTTCTACTAAAAATACAAAAAATTAGCCGAGCGTGTTGGCAGGCGCCTGTAGTCCCAGCTACTCGGGAGGCTGAGGCAGGAGAATGGCGTGAACCCAGAAGGCAGAGCTCGTAGTGAGCTGAGATCGCGCCACTGCACTCCAACCTGGGGGACACAGTGAGACTCCGTCTCAAATAAAAATAAAAATAAAAATAAAAAAATAAAAATATTTACTATCTGGCCCTTTACTAAAAAAGTGGACTCCTGTGCTAAGCAATAACATTTATAAAATCAGGGGATTGGCCGGGCACAGTGGCTCATGCCTGTAATCCCAACACTTTGGGAGGCTGAGGCAGGCGGATCACCTGAGGTCAGGAGTTCGAGACCAGCCTGGCCAACATGGTGAAACCCCATCTCTACTAAAAATAAAAAAAAATTAGCCAGGCATGGTGGCAGGCACCTGTAATCCCAGCTACTAGGGAGGTTGAGGCAGGAGAATCACCTGAGCCCAGGAGGCAGAGGTTGCAGTGAGCTGTAATCATGCCACTGCACTCCAGCCTGGGTGACGGGGGTCTCAAAAAAATAAATAAAATAAAAAATGAATAAAATAAAATAAAATCGGCCGGGCACGGTGGCTCACGCTTGTAATCCCAGCACTTTGGGAGGCCGAGGGGGGCGGATCACGAGGTCAGGAGATCGAGACCACGGTGAAACCCCGTCTCTACTAAAAATACAAAAAATTAGCCAGGCGTGGTGGCGGGCACCTGTAGTCCCAGGTACTCGGAGAGGCTGAGGCAGGAGAATGGCGTGAACCCGGGAGGCGGAGCTTGCTGTGAGCCGAGATTGCGCCACTGCACTCCAGCCTGGGCGACAGAGCGAGACTCCGTCTCAAAAAAATAAATAAATAAATAAAAATAAAATAAAATAAAATCAGAGGATTTAAGAGTACTTATGTTCCCCACAATACACATTAAAATAAATATAGAAATCTAAATGGTAATTTAAAATATACTCTCCCAAATGACCTAGTGTACCACCAGCGGTGTGCACACCCCACTTTGAGAAATACAGTAACGAGGATTAAATGAATGAACACTCATAAAGCACCAAGACTGAGAAACAGTAGCAGGTTGTCTTCCTCCCTTCAAGAGCAGTGTTACCAATCCAGCTGGCTTTTCCTTTCCAGTGGGCTTTTCCTTTTGTCGTGGGAGTAACTGGCCTGGCCAGATGATAAGAGTAATAAACAAGAGTAATTAGGCACTTACCAACTAATGTGCAGATACTAATGTGCTGAACTTTCATTCTCACATGAATTTATGAAGCAGGGGTATTATTATCCCCATTTTACAGGAGAGGAAATGGAAGCTTAGAGAGGCACACTACCTGTCCAAGGTTCTACACTCAGGATGCTATTCTACGCCAGCCACACATTACTCCCCCATGCAAACCCTCTCTCTAACCCACGTGGCAGAATCTACCCAAAGAGAATGATCTGAGATATGTACAAAGTCTGATGTACAAGGCCAATAACTGATGAAATTAATAACTTTTGAAGCTATTATGAATAACATAGGCCAATGTTATTCATAATACCAAAAACCTGGAAAGAACATTAGTCTAACAATGATAAATGGTTCAACAAATTAAGATATAGTCCTATGACATAATATTAAACAACCATGACAGGTGATACTTCTAAACATTTCTTGACGTCAGAAAATGTCTGTAATTTTTAAAGCAGAATACAACGAGCATATTCAACATAATGCCAGTTAAATTAAAATTCATACTGACATTAACAAAATACATACAAGACATCATTTAAAAAAGGCAAGAAGGAAATATCTCTGGGAATAATACTACCCATGATTTTTGACTGAATGTTGCAAAATCATTTTGCTGTATTTCTGTAATATTCTACAATGAGTTCATATTTCCTTCTTCAATCACTGCTCTTCTCCCCACTTCCCATTGTAAATGACAAATTGGCAAACTGCAGTGGGTTCTTCAGCATCTTTATTCAAATATAAAGGATTCTTATAAAAGCACTAGATTAGGCCGGGCGCTGTGGCTCACGCCTGTAATCCCAGCACTTTGGGAGGCCGAGACGGGCGGATAATTAGGTCAGGAGATTGAGACCATCCTGGCTAACATGGTGAAACCCCGTCTCTACTAAAAACTACAAAAAAATTAGCCAGGCGTGATGGCGGGTGCCTGTAGCCCCGCTACTCGGGAGGCTGAGGCAGAAGAATGGCGTGAACCCGGGAGGCAGAGCTTGCAGTGAGCCGAGATCGAGCCACTGCCCTCCAGCCTGGGCCACAGAGCAAGACTCCGTCTCAAAAAAAAAAAAAAGCACTAGATTAAAAACAAACCGGAAGGAAAGAAAGGATTAGGACTTGGAAGCAAAGAGGAAGTGTTATATTTTCTTCTTCTGGGGAAGAGAGAAGGGAGGAAATTTCCATTTTTTAAGTGTTTTTAACCAAGATGGAATCCCCCTCTGAGCTCACTCTCAAATCCATGAGCTCTGGGCATGTAGTCTGCACCCTTGGTACTTCTGTAGATGGTATGAATATGACATACACCCACACAATGTAACTGGGCCATCTGTCTATTGTTCCCCTGTGGTCTGAACCTCCACAGCAGATCACATGAGCTTTAAAGGTAGAGACAGATGTGTGTTCTAGTTATGAGTGTCCTTACCTCTCGGTACTCATATATCTCAGTGCCACCTGCCCTTAAGAACTCCCAGAAGGCTGGGCGTGGTGGCTCATGCCTATAATCCCAGCACTTTGGGAGGCCAAGATGGAAGGATCGCGTGAGGCCAGGAGTCCAAGAACTTCTAGAGGCATTCACTGAAGGAAGAGCTACAGAAGCCTGGACTCCTGCAGTTTCGTCCAGCACAAGATCCAGGTGGGAGTAACAGGAAAATGTTGAACAAGAGTGAGAAGTGGAGTGAACTACACAATGCCATTTTGAAAAGCCAGATGGCCAGTGTTGAGCCAGGTCCTGACATGCATGAGAAGGCACGCCTGCAGCAACTTCAGCATATTCCTTTCAACATAACCCGATTAACCTATGGGATCTGAGTTAATACCCACATGGAGGAAAGTGGCACTACAAAGTCAAGATTAGGATACTGAGCCCTCTCTGCCTCAATCTGTCAGACTTCAGCCTTCAAGCAGCTGGAGAAACAGTGGGAGGGCAGCATTCCTGTAAACAAACTAATCTTTTTAGAGTTAAGTAGGCAGTCACATTTGTTATTTAAAACGTCAAACTTGGAAAAGACCAACTCACACTGTAAGAGCCTGCTCTTCTCTTACTCCCTTGCACTGGACTGGTGTGTTCTCTCTGACAAATTCTCGGCTTTCTAACCTTCCCTCGGGTGGGACTGCAGGACAATAGCAGCCTGGGGTGAGAACAGGCCTCTCATCCTGCTTCCCACCTGGACTCATTACAAAGAAAAATGAACCAATTCTCATAGTCTTTGGGGAGTAAATCTTAAAACTCCCTAAAGATATTCCCTACCTTGTACCCAAAGGTAGGGAACAGCAAAAAGACAAAAAGACATCGGGAGATATGGCAAATGGGGCTGCAGGGGGTGAGATGGGAGAAATGGTTCTTGCCCAGGGAAGTCTTGTTCTTTGTAATAATAAAAGGGGCGAATCAATGACAAGTATCAGATAACTAGGTGACTGACGCTGGCAGTGACTACTTCCTCAAAAAAAAAGCTTAAGAAGAAACAAAATCATACTTTCTTCTTCTTTATTACCAATACTCCTTTTTTCCCCTTCCCTTCTCTACTAGGTAAGAGTTTGGCCAATTAGAGAATCTAGTGTCACTGATATAGATTCCTGACATTCTAGAAGCAAACCCAGGAAGGGTCCCCATGGGTAGCAGGGCTGGCAAAATAAAATACTGGTTTTTAAATTTAGTATTTAGGGATTAACTTGACCAGGAGCACACACGATCTCTAGGCAGAAAAATAAAATCCTAATAAAAAACACTGGTGGTCTGAATAAATGGAAAGACATTCAAAGCCCTTGGAAGACATGACTTAGTATTACAAAGGTGTCAGCTTCCTCCAAATAACCTGTATGATTCAATGCAATCCCAAAGAAAAATTTTATTTTGGGAGAAACTTTATACAGAAGGATAAAGACTCATAAATACCCAAGTCAAACCTCAAAAGGGAGAATAAATAGAGAAGACTTAAATAACTAGATATTAAGAGTTGCCTCAAAGTTATTAGTAAAAACAGAGAGGTATTGGGACAAAAACAGCTACACAAAAAACCTGAATAAAGGGCTCAGAGACAGAACTAAAATATGCAAACCTAAAATGCAAGAACACTGGCACTACAAATCAATCAAGGGAAGAATGGATAGCTTGGTAGATGTTGATAGGAAAACTAACTCTTCCCAAGGATAAAAATAAGAATGGATCTTCACGGAACATCTCATACAGTGTTGGAAATCAGCTAGATTAGAAACTTAAATGTGAAAGACACACTCATAAAGCCAATAAAAGAAAACATAGGTACACATCTTTGTGACATGGGTCATAAAGGACTTCTCCAAAACACAACTTGAAAATCATAAACCTGAAGGCAAAAAAGAGATTATTTGAATACATAAAAAGGCTTTGAAGGCTTTATAGTCAAAGAAGGATACCATGTATTAACAAACAGATGACAAGATGAGAACATACTTAAACTGGCTAAATCTAACAAGCGATTAGTATCTAGAATCGGTAGGAACTTTTTACATATCAAAAAGAAAAGATGGTAACTGAAATAGAAAAATGGGCAAAGGACATGAATAGGCAATTAACAGAAGAGGAAACCCAGTAAACAGGCCTATGAATAGATGCTCAAATTCATTAATTACCAGAGAAATGCAAATTAAAACAACAATGAACTATCATTTTACACCTATCAGACTGGCAAAAAATTAGAGCTGAATACTAGTGAGAGTTGGCAGGAATGGAGAAATTTGCACATAGGGTTGGTGGGACTGTGGATCGACCACTCTGGAAAACAATACAAGAGAGTGCTTAAACTAAGTATATGCATAGCCTTTGGCCAGCAATGCTTTGGGTGGGTGTATCCCAAAGGAATTCTCACACAGGAAGACATGTACAAAGATGTCCATTGTGGTGGTGTGAGTGGTGATGAGGAGTTGGAGGCATGAGGAGATGGAGTACATCTCTACAAAAACAGATACAAAGTGCTGTGTACCACAAATTATGCAGTAATCAGAAGCCACAGCATAAAAGGACACAGAGGAATACGAATGGCTCCTAACACAATGATGAGGGCACAAAGTAAGAAATAAAACAAGACCCAGAGCCATTTATTAACACACACCATTTATTAAGAACACAGGAAGATAAAAGACACACATTTTAGAAAAAAGAACTAAAAGGGAATGGATGAATAAATAAAGGGAAACAAAAGGAAAGAATGAATGAATCAAGAAACCTGTGCTGATAATGTGCCATGAACAGGGGAGTGTGATGAATTCATCTCTCTAAACCTGAGATCCAAACAGAGCATAGAGAAGAGGAGAAGAAAAGGCTCTGCAAAGAAATGTACATATATTTATCAGCTGCCATCCTCTCCCTGGCAACTGGGTCATTTGGAAAATACCAGCAGCTGACAGACATTACTTATGGCCCTGTCTTATACTCCACAGGCACCGTATGCCCTGAGAGAAACTTCAAGATGAAAGCAAACGAATTCAGAAATTCCCTTTTGCTATCTGCTCCTTCAGAACATCCTGGCTCTGTGATAAAATGTTTGCACTGAAATTCCCACCAAAACATTTCCTAGAAAGGAAAATGCCGGACATTTGGAATTTGGACTCTAGACATTTGGAATCTGGTTAAGAAGAGCAGTGCCTCACTCTTAAATTCAGATCAGATTGGCTTCATATCTTTAAAAGAGTTTAGATTGTGTCATAAACAGAAGGAGTGTTGCAGAACAATCAAGACCCAGAGCATTAGCGCCACCTGTGATAGATGAGCCCCATGGGTTTGCATTAAACTGCAAATTACTGCAATCAAGAGATACAGTACAACAACCCCACGAAGAAGGGGAAGCTAAGAACCTGTACCACGTGGGAAAGGGTCCAAACTCAAAAAAGGGTGAGGAAGCACTAAACCAGACCATTACACTGGTTTGCCAGCTTAGAAATCAATCAATACCCTAAAAAAACAATTCCTATTTAAATGACTCCTGAAAAAGTGGCCAATTTTTTTTTTTTTTTTTTTTTTTTTTGAGACAGAGTCTCATTCTATTGCCCAGAATGGAGTGCAATGGCACGATCCTGGCTCACTGCAACCTCTGCCTCTCAGGTTCAAGCGATTCTTCTGCCTCAGCTTCCTGAGTAGCTGGGATTACAGGCGTGTGCCACCATGCCTGGCTAATTTTTGTATTTTTAGCAGAGACAGGGTTTCACCATGTTGGCCAGGCTGGTCTCGAACTCCTGACCTTGTGATCCGCCTGCCTCGGCCTCCCAAAGTGCTGGGATTACAGGCGTGAGCCAATGCGCTGGCAAAAGTGACCAATTTTTTTAACCCATCTGTTTATCTCCTGTGTGCTAGATGAAAGGGTAATGACTGAAGAATCATTAGACACCCAAGGCAAGCAACTCTCTTTGCTCTGTGAATAATGAGGTGCAAAAAGCAAAATGTCACAACTGCTTATATTTTCCAAAATAAAACTGTTTGTCTTATTCTTTTCTCGAGGGAGGTCAAGTAATGCATGTTATTATGTATGTTGTTCTATAGCCTAATTTTTTAAAAATTTGAATCATTAACAAACTATCAACACAATTTCTGCAAATATATCCAGCCCTCTCTGGTTCTTTGTAAAGGCTGTGTATTACTCCTTCATTTATTTAGCCAACTCCCTATTTGGTATTTAGATTGTCTCTCATTCTTTGCTATTATAACCAACGCCCCAACAAACTTATTCGTTGTACAAACTATCTTTGCACTCTAATGATTTCTTTAGGATAAGCCATTGGGGAGTTAGAGGGTGGTCACTTTTTTAAGGATTCCAAAGCATATTCTTGAAATGCCTTAAGAAATATCAGAACCAGTTGGGATGCCCACCACTAGGACCATGGTTGTCTTTCATATCTATTGGGATTTATCCCAAGTAGAGAGATGTAGTTCATAAGGTCACAAGTTACAAGTAAACTTCTGGCTGGTGTAGGGGGAGGTCTCCAATCACATGCCTCTCCTCCCCCACCACTCTTGGGTCCTTTATTATGGAGGCAGTGTGTCCCAGGCGGGGCCAGGTGTGAGTATCTGTTAGTGTAGCCTGTTTGGCATCCATCCCCTCTGGTCCTGATGGCTTCCCTGATTTCCCTCTGGGAAACTACTCTGCTCCCATTTTTTGCAGCAGTCTTGAAACTCTCAATCAAAATGTACAGTTTTTCCCTGGGTGGACCCAAGTTAGACCAACTTGATGCCTGGGAATCTCAATGTTCAGAAAGGTGAGGCAAGGACTACAAACAGTTTAGAGCTTTATCGTATTATCCAGAAGACCCTTTCTCACCGGGTTCCTGGGTCTCTAGAACTCGTCTATTCTCAAGCCTAGCTTTTCAGCTCCTCCGACCTTACTATGAGCCACCATACAGCCTTACATATTCCTTCATTATTGTTACTGTTGTTTTTGCCTCAGTTAGCCAGAGTTGACTTCAGGTGCTCTAAAACAATCTTACCTAATTGGGGGTGGGGTAGGGTGCAATTACTTCGTTTCCTTGCATATTTACTTGAAATTTTTCCCTTGTTCATTTTACTTTCTTTGGGGGTGGAGGGGAACATTTTTTTTTCATCTCGTAAAGGCCTCTCAACCTACCCACAGCAGGCATTCCAAATTACTTAATATTTCATACAAAACTCATGGGTAAAAAATTATATTTTGAAAAGAAAGGGGGGAAAATCTCTGTCCTAAAATGGCTTTCACAAAAAAAAACTTCATCCTTTGGTCCACATGGAGAGGCACTGTTCTACTGATTTTCCTCACACAACTGGAATTCACAGTAGGGCAACCTTTAAATTTTTTCTCAAGTGGATTTTACAAAGCAAAGTGACAGGATTTCCTTTGCACTCTTGCAGCAACCTGGAAGGATTTTGTTTTTTCTCCTATACACCAAGGAGACATCAGCCCAAACATTCTACCAGTAGCAGGTTCATTTTAATCCCATTGCCTTTACAAGGTTACATGTACCCTTGGAAATCATGATTAACCAGAGTGCTCACAGGCAGCAGCAGGGCAAATGCACTACAGTCTACAGAGGCTGCCCAGGGACACTTCCATCAGAGAGGAATATTACCATAGAATTCATCTCCATTCTTTCCTCCCCCAAGAGACCACAAAGAAAACAGAGTTACTAAGAAATCACCTAACATAGTTATTGCCTCTCCAGTCCTTTGAGCGAGACAGTGCTGGAGGCAAGAGCAACTTTGGCTTTCCCACAGGATAAGGCTCTCCGGGAGTTGAGTATTGTTGTACTAAGTAACTTTTAAGTGGTGACGAGCTATAGTCTTAAGACCTACGATTAAAGGAGATAATGCACACGAGAATGCTTTGTAAAGTGTGACGCATTATTTCAATGCGAGGTGTCACTACAGCCTTGCCAGCCAGGCTCACTTACCGTCCCTCTGGAGTCACTGGCGGAAAGTTGGGGTGGAGGCATGTCCCACTGCACTCGGGAACTGGGGCCAACCCAACATGCCCACAGCACCGCCTGGTGGTTCACACCTGGAGTAGCAATTTCTCAAAGCCCACTCCCAACCCTGGCTGTAGAAGGTTACCCAAGCATTGTACTTACTCCCTTCACTCTGGCTGTCTTTGTTCGAGTTGTAGACCTGGAAAATAAAAATAAAAATTCACTTGTGTGCATTTTATACCACCCTATAGGTTCACTGTAGAAAACCATTATCTTCCTCATTTTCCCTAGTTTGCACCATGAAGTGGAAGGTAATTTCTGGCTCCCAAATATGAACCCATTCAATAATTATCTACTTCTCAGTATTTACTTTAGCTGTTCTTAAGTGTGTGTGCATCAGAATCATCGTGCAACTTTATTGTGTAAAAAAAAATTCCCTCTTTTTAAGAAAGCAAGTAAATGTATATGTGTACATAAATAGAAAAGAGAAAAAATTAAAATTAGTTACAAATCATTAAGCATGAACTGCGCACCAGGCAATGTGCTAAGCATTTCACATGAATGATCTGAAATAACTAACATGACAATTCTGTTGGGCAGGAGCTGTTATTATCACTGTTTCACAGATGGAGAATATGAAGCCTAGAGGGGTTAACTAATGTCTCACAGCTAGTTAGTGGCAAAGTCAGGACCTTTACAACAAAAACTGGTGACTGTTAATACTGGGGAGTGGGAACTGTTGCTTTTTACTCTACATACTTCTAGAAATTTGAATGTTATAAGGAGAATATATATTTTCCATAGATACCCCTTAAATAATGTAAATCATAAAAAGGGAAAGTACCCCAATAAAGAAAAAGCAAATGCCTAATATAAAAGAGACAATGACATATTGCAAGGGTCAGCAAGCTTTTCCTGCAACAGGTCAGACATTAACATTTTATGCTTTGTGGGCCAAGAGGCAAAATCAATGACATTACGTAGGTACTTCTACAACAAGATAGAAAGTAAATTTTCATAAGTTATTTGACAAAATTTAAAATCTAATAACATTTGAGTATGATTTTCTGAAATGCAAACCTACTAATCAGAAGAATGAGGTTTTTTTTAAGAGAGGTTGATATTTAGCTTAATTGGTGCTCAAAGTTAGCATTCCTTATAAAGTCAATTATAGATGTTTGTTTGTAAATATGATGCTTGACTTATGGGCTCTACAAAAGAAGGTGGTGGGCTGGATTCGGTCTGTGGATCACAGTTTGCCCATCTCTGATATGCTGTCATAATTAAACAAGATGAAACCTCTACTTTAGAAAAGAAAAAAATCGGCTGGGCATGGTGGCTCACGCCTGTAATCCCAGCACTTTGGGAGGCCCAGGCGGGTGGATCATGAGGTCAGGAGATCAAGACCATCCTGGCTAACATGGTGAAACCCCGTCTCTACTAAAAAACACAAAAAATTAGCCAGGCGTTGTGGCGGGCGCCTGTAGTCCCAGCTACTTGGAAGGCTGAGGCAGGAGAATGCCATGAACCCAGGAGGTCGAGCTTGCAGTGAGCCAAGATCGCGCCACTGCACTCCAGCCTGGGCAACAGAGCAAGACTCCGTCTTAAATAAATAAATGAAAAAAAATCATAAACCCCAAACCCTTCTTTGGTCATTAAGGTTCTGTAGGTGTAGAAAGGCATAAGGTGAACCTGATCTTAATAGCCATGACTCTAATGGCTACTGTCAGTTGAGAACCACTTATTTAACCCCTAAAGAAACCAAGGCAACTACCTCTGAAAAGAACCATTAAATCCAGAAAGGGATTTTTCACTTAAGAAATATGACAGAGAATGGCTGGTCAAGAGGTCCCACTTGGCCCTTCAGCTGCTTTGTGTCATTGGGTCTCTTAGCCTCTCTGGGCATCTATTGCCTCATCCGTAAACTGAAGGAGTCACCCAAGAAGGTCTTCGAATTATCAAGCTCTAAATATAACAAATCATCCCATTTTATTATTAATTTTCTAAAGAAAACTAAAGCTACCAGGCCACTTATTAAAGGTCAGAAAGATGAGGATAAAGAGAACAGGTTTCTGTACTTAAAGAGGATTGTCTAATGAATGAAAAGGCATCAATGCATATACCTAAAAGTTCTAGAGATAAGGAGTCAAAAGATTTTGATCCTGGCCTGGGCTTCCCCACTGGTAACTTCATCTTGCTGAACTTTAATTTCTTCATCTATAAAATGTGGGCGATGATAGGTTTTTCTGACTAACTCAGCCAGAGCTGCTGTGAGCATCAAATGAGATTGTGCCAAAGAAATATACTGAAACAGCACAACACAGTGCAAGCGCTTTGGACTCTACTACTGAGAAAAGAAATGCTTAACATTCGTGGAATTTGAGGGGAGGGCAAAAGTCACCACCAAGTCTAGGTGGAGGCTGACATAGAGGTTGTGTAA
Organism: Symphalangus syndactylus; assembly: GCF_028878055.3. NCBI lineage: Eukaryota > Metazoa > Chordata > Mammalia > Primates > Hylobatidae > Symphalangus > Symphalangus syndactylus. The sequence continues at coordinate 43,909,725 of NC_072429.2, forward strand.
TCCCTACTTAAAAGAGGAAACACAGTGGCCCACTCTCCCTCAGCAGCATCTTTATCATCTATATAAATGAACTTCAGCTAGATCATGGTTTCCAAATTGAGCCCCACAGCACCTGCACAAACAAAGGGGTTGGAGAGAAGCTAAGACCAAATGACCCTTCCCTTGGCTTTTATCCATTTTACTCATGTGGCTATTGAACAAGGGCATAGCGGCTTTGAAAAGTTTGAAGACCTCCTAAATAGTAATTTCCCATGTTGCTTGCGATTCGTTTACTTATCCATGCATTTAGCAAATATTTACTGTGGCTTACAATGGTCGGGCAATGTTCCAGGTGCTGGGGATACAGATGAACTAGACGTCTGTAATCTCTGCTCTCATAAAACTTTCCAATTAGTGAAGAAAACAGAAATAAGCAGATGCACATTTATGATTACTTCAAATATTGATAAGTACATTGGAGAAAGTAAAAAAAAAAAAAATAGCGGGGGTGTATTGTGGACTTTAGGTGAGGAAATGCTTCTGGGAAGAGGTGACCTTTGCGCCAGGCCTGAATGATGAGGGGTACCTCCTTGGGAAGACGTGGGGGCTAGTGCCAACAGAAAGTACAGGTCCTTGGAAGGTGAAAAGTCATTGCATTTGAAGGAAGAAGGCCAGTGTGGTTGGCAATCAGTTCAATGCAGAGAGGGGTAGGAGATGAGGATAGGGCAGAGGGGCAGCAATCTGATCCTGCAGAGCCTTGTGACCTGTGAGTGAAATGGGTCACAGTGTAATAGCTAGGACCAGCGATCCATGGTGACTGGCATTCACTAACCTTGGAAAGTTGGGCAAGGGAAGTGCAGAAGAGAAGACCACATTTTGGCAAATATTTTTTTTTCAGCCATCCTTGATCCCTGCATTTCTCCTAGTAAATTCAAACATTCTACCCAAGGGAAACTTGCTTCTATTTATAGCTGGCAAAATCCAGAAGGAATAGTAAAATGCAAGACTTCCAGCCCTCCTTCATTAGGAGATGAATTTGTGCCAAACTACTTTCTTTCAAGGTTTCCTGGGTCTCAGGAGACCCCTTCCTGGAACACTCAAGCATTCCCTGAATTGGAGAAGGGTAATCAATGAGCCAAAGGCACCAGAAGCGTGTACTCACCTGCTCCTCTGAGGCCACGCTGTTAATCTCTGTCTCGTTTGGGTTAATGAGCCAAAGAGAATGAGTTCTGAAATGAAGCTAACAAATCCTGCTTACCAGGCCTTTGTGACTACAGGGCCCAACAAAGGCGGCCCAGGGTGGGGAAGCAATCAGATGGTGGCTCAGTCACAGCACTAAGCAGGAATGGTTTTGTTTACCTAGCACTTACCAAGTGCCACACATGGCAACATCTAATCCTTGCAACCACCATATGGATGAGGTCTAGTATTATCCAATTTTAGAGATATGGAACCTGAGACCCAGAGTGGTTACACAGTTTGTCTAAGGATACAGAGCTGGTCAGTGGTGTACTATTCTATCTTGCCTCTAAAAGGATGTTCCAATACCCTTTTACCTTTCTAGGCAATGGCAAATGTATATCACTACCAAGTCACTCCAGTGGTTGGTATTATGGTTTATAAATACCTTCAATACTGACAGAAGCAAAGAGCATGCAATTCACCCTTTAGAAATGGTCAGTCTGCTCTGGCCTTCTTCTACAGATCTCACAGTTGCCCACTAGCATCAGACTGAGGTTCCGAGGCAAGAGCAATGCCCTGAAAGGTCACTTTGACCATAGCTTTGTCTTATGATTAGCAATCTCAAATTTATATGCTTTCAGGTAAGCCTCTCAAGAGCATCTACCTTAATACAATAGAACCCAACTCTCCAGGAGCAACCCAAGCAGACAAGGGGCACTAAATGTCTGATTTGTGGCTCCTCAGAAGACTGAAACAGTTAATGCACCTTTGACAACCCAACTGAAGCTAAGCTCCATCTATTCTGCTTAGCTAGAGTACTCTAAAACCTGGGAACATTATCTCCTTTGGGTTTCTATACCTTGATGTAGGTATAGTCTAGTTTCTACTGACCATTGTATATGAAGATTTGTTAAAGATCCATGCCAACAAGTATCTATTTTCAAGTATATGCTTCTGGAGAAGAGAAATTACATGTGTTTATCTTATCGTGGTCCATCTAAGAGTCATTAAAGAATAATTATGACAGATAGAAATTAATAATGATGATGATGACAAAACCCCTGCCATGTGCCAGACATCATGCCAAGCATTCTGTGTGCATTGTCTTATTCGGTTCTCATACTAGCCTAATTATTCCTGTCACAGAGATGAGAAAACTGAGGCATTAGAGAAGTTAGGTCACATGGCCAAGGTCAGACAGCTGGAAATGGGCAGAGTCCAGACAGGAACTCCCACGGTCTGTCTCCAGAGCCCAAGCACTTAACCACTAACCATATGATCAATAAGTCATTGTGATGATGATGATGACAATGACGACGACGATGATGATGATGATGATAAAGGTGAGATGCTGTGGGCAGCTGGGCAGGTGAATCACCAGAAGGAAGAACTTGCCCTGAGTCAGAAAGAAAATGAAACTGGGAACAGCCTTCTGATTCTAGCCTGGAGTATTTACCACCAACCCACGCAACCAGCTGGCATCTGGTGTAGAAGTAACACTTCATATTCTCTCTGAACCACAGGGTTCGATCCTGACGATAAACACCAGGGGCAGAGAGTAGCTCTTTGATACAAATCACAGGGCACTGCAATTCTGAGTCCTTACCCAGAAGCTACAATGAAAGTACAATTTAATAAATCAAAGGAGGGCAAGGAAAGCCTTCATATGCTTCCTCTGCACCAAGATGTGATTTTGCAATAAATTCTGTTCACCGCTGAGCCAATTCAGTTTACATGTCCCTACAGAATTAACAGAGAATACACAGAGTCATCTGGATTCCCAGAATTTTTCTACGAGTACCTTTATTACCATTATCCAAGCCGTACTGAGAAAGCAGAGAGGCTTGTTTTTCAAATGTAGAAATTAAAGACATAAGTAAAGCAAAAATTTGACAAAACAATCTAACTTTTCCCTTTCACACACAGCTGCATTAGAGCTTAGCCATACCACACTTTGGATCAAAATCTGGACAAAATAAAGATGCTGGGGAAACAGGTTCATAAGTAAATTTGTTTAAAACTGATGCTCCTCTCTAAACTGCACCATCTTTACCTAAATGCACATCCAAACTCTATGATTCCCTGAGGTCTTCTCCAAGTCTCCTCCCACCTGGTTGTTCCCCTGATGTACCAATGTGGAGACACACCGAATAAGGCAATGTGTCAACATCTTAAAACAACAGGCTGGTTCTATACCATCGAATATCATCTCATCTCCTCTGCATGACAAAATGGGTCCACCATCACTAAAGTCAAAAGAGCTTGCTCTTTTGAATTGTTTCTGTCAGTGGCGACAGATTTGTAGTAATCTACTGCTTAGGTTCAAAGTCCAACTTTACTGTTTATTGGCTAACATGCACATCAGTTATCATCCCTAGACCTCAGTCTTGCCATCTGAAAAAGGGGGATACTAACACTCTCCACCTCTTAGGATTGTTGTAATAATTAAATGGAATCATAGATATACAATATTCAACACAGCACTGAATGTAAATTCTATGGCCTATTGAACATTCTATAAGGATTAACTTTCATCTTCTTCACTGTCATTTTCCTCCTTCCTTCTCTTCCCACTTTGTGTTTAAAATAACAAAACAAAAAGCCTCTTCTGGTGACGGAAATGTATCCCTTATGAGACAAATAGCTAAGGATGGGAAATGTCATTTGAGGGACCCCGTGGCCTTGGTCTTGTTGGCAATGTAATATAACCAACTGAAACTAATTAAGAGATGAAGGGGAAGGAAAGGAGACAATCTAAGGTCAACTTTTAGATCAATGGTTCTTAATCTTTTTTAAAACAGCAATCAAACATAAAAATAGCCACCTGCCACCAACCACTTTTTCACTATCAATTATGTGCCAAGCACCATACTAAGCGTTTAAACGAATGATTTTATTTCATCCTTAAGCCTACGGGGTACTACACCTGCCTCTATATCATGGCATCATATGGGTTAATTAACTTTCCAAATGTTACACACTAGCAAATTACAGAGCCAGGATTTGATTTAGGCAGAGCACAGTAGAGTCTGTACTCAACCACAACTTCATACAACTTCTCCACCCAGTCTTGCTTTCCAGAGGAAAAATAGCCTGCCAATTAACAAAGAACTCAAAAGAGGCTAAGCAGTAATTAAAATGGCAACAATGCAACCATTATGTAATAACAAAATTTCCACCCAATTTAAGCATAACAGGAATTCTACAAACTTCCAATTAATACAAGTGTGGCAGTAATTAAAAACCACAACCAGCTTGAGACATTTTAGGATGCCCAAAAAACAACCCTCCTAAAACCTATCAGCACATACAGAGAGAACTGGCCAGGGTTGCCAAAGACTCTGTGGCAGATTTCTCAGTTGAGCACATGAGAATGCTCGGCAAACACTAATACAGGCTAAATTTAGGAACTTTTTTTTTTTTTTTTTTGAGACAGAGTCTTGCTGTCAACCAGGCTGGAGTGCAGTGGTGCGATCTCAGCTCACTGCAACTTCCGCCTCCTGGGTTCAAGCGATTCTCCTGTCTCCTGAGTAGCTGGGACTACAGGCCACGCCTGGCTAATTTTTTTGTATTTTAGTAGAGATGGGGTTTCACCGAACTCCTGAGCTCAGGCAATCCACCCGCCTCGGTCTCCCAAAGTGCTAGGATTACAGGCATGAGCCACCGTGCCCAGCCTTAGGAACTTTTAATAACAACCCTGAGAAGTTACTAGTAAGACGCCCTTAGTCTGTGGAATGCCACCCATGAATGGACATGATTTTTCTAGATCAGGACTTCTCTCTTCACCCATGGGCCACAGGCCACACTTGGAAAAGCTTTTGGGAAGGAATTGTTTGAATCTGAAGCATGAATAGCCTGGAGTAAATAAGGATGTGTCTCAACTCAAGGGGTCAGAGCCTGGGAGCCAGCTATTGGTTCTTCCTCCTCCTCCCATCACAAATGTGACTCTCATCACCATGGTCTGTCTGAGTGGTGAAATGTGCTCAGTGGAGCAAAAATAAGATGGTTGTTGCTACTTTTCTGTTTCTCAGCTGACAATACTCTGCCAGGCTTTCCCTTTCCACTGCTACCGCTGTTGCACTTGCTGTCTTAGGGAGGCTCCCTCAAATGTGAAACCAATAAAAATATAGTTGATGGCACTTCCCAATGACCGATTCCTGGACCAATGTCAAGACCTTGCTCTTACCCTACAGAATTATACATAAAGGGAGTTCAGTAACTGGCACATAGCCAGCCACTCAGAAAGTACTGATTGGATGAATAGAGAGAATAAGAAACTGCAATTAGAAAACAAACAAACAAACAAAAAGAAAAAACACTAAAGGTGGAGTTGGTGAGGACAATGCATTGGCCAGACAGAAAAGGCAAGCTAGATGTGTGCTCAGGTGTCCAGGTGACTGCTTTGTTCTCCCCAACACCTGGCAAATTCTCTATGAATCTTTCTTACAAGGGAGTGGAAACAGACAATTCAGGCCTTCCTAGGAGAAAACAGGATACAGATTTATCTTATTTGGCTTAACTCAAGGCTATCAAAATCCCCCACATAGCCATTTGTTTTCTATGTTCCACCGCTGTGTGTTAGCTCTACATCCACCAAGTGAAAACGAATGCTGCTAATAGTTTTGGAGCCTATGGTACCACTGGGGAGTTCTGAAATAAGGGCTAAGAAAGGGGTTCTGTACCTGTTGGTGCCGAGTCCCTTCCCCTACACAATTAGAGGCATCTCAAGACTAGGCAGTCTCTTAGAAAATGGCCCAATAAAAAGTGACCAAATGGCTGTGCTCCTACAGCCATCCAAAAGACAGAGTCTTTTAACAGCCCTGGAAGCCTTCTTGCTGGTGAATAAAAATTGCTGCTTGTTGTTCAAAACATGATAACAACAACAATGATTAATAGAAAAATAAACTTTCTTTTCCATTAGTTCAAGCACTGCCTGCTGCTTTGTACCTTGTGGATATAAGCAACTTATCTCTTTGTATTATTCCTCAGTAACATTGGGGGAAAAAAAGTGCTCTGGACGCCTGTGATTACTACTGTTCAACATCCATGCCCCTCTTTTTCCAGGGATATCACCCTAATTTTCCTTGGAGAGCCACCTCCCTGCCAAGGCAAGTCCATATGGTTTGGGTGGGGCTGATCCCAATTCCATCTTCAGGTTTGTTGCATGTGATCCAGACTATGCATCCTACTGCACATGTGATTGGCCCAAGCCAAACTCAGCCAATGACACTCACTCATTTTTTATTACAACTACTGGAAATGAGGCCTTGTGTTGCTAGGAAAACAGGATGCATACCTGAAGCTTTTGAGGCCAACTTCGGCTACCACACAGGCAAAGCCTTGAGCAGAAAAGGTCAAACAAAGTAATGCAGAGCCATGAATGAAGGGACATGGGATTCTGATGGTATCATTTGAGCCCTTCTATCTTAACATATCAGAAGCTCATCCCTGCTCTTTCCATAGTATATCAATAACATCCTTTCTATTTTTTAGTTGTGTTTCTGTTGCTCGCAGACAAGGGTTGTGGTATTTTTTTTTTTTAAGTGCATGAGAGAAAAGCCTACTTGTGCTTTATAGGGAACTCTAGAATGAAGGAGAAAAATGTGCAACAAAGTTGAACGAGAAACTGTGCTGTCATCCTTGAATTTCCCATTCCTTCTACCTCACATATCCAATCAGTATCAAGTTATATCCCTTCTATTACTTTCATCTATCTTGAACCTATTCCTCATCCCCACTTCTTTTTCTATCGCCCAAGGTCAGATTGTCTTTGCCTTCTCACCTAGACCTTGACATTGGCTATATCCTGGTTCTTGTTGGCTCCACTCTCTGGCTCTGCTCACTTGCTCTGCAAGATGTGTCTCCCTAAACCACAGTGTTGGTTGGAGAAGAGAAGGCTTCAAAACATCACAATATCAGTCTTCAGATTCTCAAAGGGCAGTGATGTGACAAAGAGGAAATCTTATTGTGCTGAAGAGAGATGAAGGTCAGGGTGGAGTCTCCAGGAAGGCAGATTTCAGCTGAATATAAATAACTGACAGGAGCTCTTCATGGTCCACTAAAGCAGGAGGCTGACCCAGCATCCTCTTACACACAGACCTAAGCCCCCTTCTGTCTAGAAGGCAGCCCGGGCATTCCTGGGCTGATTAATTTAGCTGCATTTGGGGTTTAATCATTGTTAGCCTAACCTTTTCACTGGTATAGGCCCTGGACAGATTCCAAAACAGGGAGAAATGGATTTGGATGAAGTTGAGTCAAGTGGTGGATGGAGCACGCTGTGGGCTTTGGAAACTTGGCATTAAGGTCTGTGTTAAAGCAAACTAAATATGGCCTGAGAAGGACTCCATACTCCTATATCTGAGTCCTTGTGGACTAACTGTAACCTAACTTAATAGGTAGACAAGGTTGAAAACCTAACTTAGGAATATTTACCTATAACAACAGCTGAGTCTTGGCCAATCCCAGCAGCCATATCTCAACCACTTATACACTGGTGAGTGTTCAAACTATGATCAAATAAGGCAAACACCAAGCTGTAACCAATCCAGTTGTTTCTGTACCTTACTTCTGATTTCTGTACGTCACTTTCCTTTTTTTTTTTTTTTTTTTTTTGGTCTATAAATTTGTTCTGACCACGAGGCATCCCTGGAGTCTCTCTGAATCTGTGGTGATTCTGGGGGCTGCCCAATTCACAAGTTGTTCATAGCTCAATTAAACTCCTTTAAATTTAATTTGGATGAAGTTTTTATTTTGTCACCTGGTTCTACCACTTTTGAACTATGTGCCCTTAGATAATCATTTGACATTTCTGAGGCTGCTTTCTCATTGCAAAGTAGAGCTAAGTAATAATACTCATGAGAGTATTAACAGAATTTAAAATAGTTATCACAGTGACCAGAGGTGCTCAAAAGGGTTATTTCCCTTTTCCTTACTCCACAAATATTTCCTAACTTACTTGATGGCTGCAGACAACCTTAATCTCTCGTTTCTTTCATCTCTTACTGCTCCTATAGTCTATATTCTACAGAATTTAATACTTCCAAATATAATTTTTCATTCTCATCATTTCCAATCTCCAATCAAGGTCAATTTTACATTTCTATGGGGCAGGGTTTATGGGAAGTGATCTACGTGGCATCTAAGCGTTTGCATATATTCAGTGTCCAAGATATTATTCCTCATTAAAGGACAAGGGGCTTAAGGATGCGCATTCCTTCATCTGGGTCTTTCTCTGCAGGTCAGAGGCAGGTCATAATGACCTTGATGAGCAAATTATAATTATAGCAATGCTTTCACATTTTGAGTGTTGCTGGCACTTACTGCACTTCTCTGTGAGAAATTTCAAATTAAGCTGATATAGTTTCAAGAGAAAAGGTGAAACAGCTCCTCCTGGAGCATGTAGGTGGTAGGTCACACCCCAATAACCAGTGAAGGAGTAGGCCATTTATTTTAACTTGCTTTTGGTTCTGGTGAATTAGGCACAGGCTAACTGTTCTGGGGTTATTAACACTGATTGTTGTGGGTGCTTCTCCTCCGCTACCCCGTGACTTTAATTTGTGTGTTACATAAACACTGTTGCCATAGTTATAATTCAGGAAGCTTTGTTGTTTGACCTTAAGAAAAATTCAACCTCAAATCAGGATAACACGGACTCTCTAGACCACAATAGACCATCAGAGGGTAGGATCTGCCAAATTTCTTCAAGCTTCTAGAAGGAACTACTGTATTTTGGGTAACAAGCAAGCAACAAGAGGAGGAAATGCTGCAATGTTATGCAATTTCCTTGCATTTCATATTCAGCAATCCTGAAAACCTTTATAAGCAACTTCCCTAGCTTTCAACCGAAGATTGGAGTCACAGCCAACATAAACAAAAACTGGATGCAAAAGAGGAAGAAAGAAATCTAAGTAATATACAAGTCAGAAAAGTGTTTCAGGAAATTTTTAAAGGCAGCAGAAAGGGCACAAGCTCATTTGCTATCAAGTGCATGACAGTTAAGTAGATGGCGTGCAAGCTGACATGTATGTAGGATGTGGCCAGGTCACAGTGTGAGGAGTCTTATGGCTCTAGCACTTCCTGGCTTCAGGCTGATGCAACATTAAAAAGTGGATGTGAACCCACTTATCTGTCAGCATGCCGTTTTCACGGTGAGAGGAGAGACCACCTCCCATCCCCCCAAAAGAAACTGAAATATTAAACAGAGAATGTCTTTATGTGCTCCTCTCCCCAACCCCCAACCCCCAACCCAGTGTTTTTGGAAATAGTTACACAGCTCTCTTAGCAGAAGAGAGAACCTTGCTCTTTTGTGCTTTAGAAAACTGCAAATGAGAAATTCCTCAGGATGGTATGCAGGACACCAAAGTAGGAGCTCATAAGGCTCTTCTGCTGCCCAAGTGGGGCCCAGCCCAGGAGAAACCACGGCCAGAGAGTGAGTCACAGCACCATGCTGCTCCTTTCAACCTCCAGTCCTCCTTCCAGGAGGTTCCAGGCAGTGGCATGCATAGCTGTCTTCATTGCAACTTGAGGCTGATGCAGTCAAACTCAAAGCACGTTCATGATCGCCTTCATCCCCACAATGCCCCTTGGAGAGGCAGAAGGTGAATGTTATGTTATCCAACACAGACACAGGGAAAGGTGACTTCTTCCCTTGCCACAGACAGCTGTCAGTTCAGATGACTGCATTTCTAGATCTATGACTCGAAGCTGAGTTTCCTACCCCAAATCCAAAAATAATCTTGATGCCAACTCGTATGCATGCAACAAGAGATTCTGAGAATATTCACTCTTTTATTCTGTTGCTTTGAGCTGGCAGGAAAGGGTATCCCCAGCATTGTGATCACATGGAGAATCTCAGTATTCTCCTACAACTCCCAAGGAGCAGAATGAGGTTTCTAAAATGGAACGGTAGATTCTAGAATTCTGTACTCTGTGTGGGTCCCCCACCTCCATCACAGGCAGAATCCACTCCACTTCCGACTCCAGGAATAGTGTGACTTAGGCCAGCCAGAATAGCACATTTACTCCCAATCCACATACCCTTATAAAAATTCTCAAACATACAGAAAAGATGAAAGAAGAGACAGTAAACATGCATATACCCATCACCTCCATTCTACAGTTGTTCATATTTTGCTATATTTGCCTTATCACATATCTAGCCATCTTTCTATCATCCATCAGTCCATCTTCCTTTTTAATAAATTTTAAAAGGAGTTGCAGATATCAGCACTTTTAAACATTTCAGAACACATATCATCTAAAGTTCAATATTTATCCATTTTTAAATGTAAAATGTACATACAATGAAATACACAATTCTTAAGTGTGCCAATCACAAATTGTGACAATTTCATATACCCATGTAAGCTAAACCTCTATCAAGATAGAAACATCTCTATCATCTCAAGATAGTTCCCTCAGACCTCCTTCCATCTTACTTCCACCCCTCACACACCCCATGCACTGGCAACCACTGTCCTGTTTTGTTTTGCACCCCCAATTAGTTTTGCTTATTCTAGATCACTATACAAACAGACTTACATCATATATATTCTTTTATAGCTACTCTGTTTCACTCAGCATACATTTTTTTTTTTTACTTTAAGTTCTGGGATACATGTGCAGAACATGCAGGTTTGTTACATAGGTATATATGTGCCATGTTAGTTTGCTGCACCTATCCACTCGTCATCTAGGTTTTAAGCCCTGCATGCGTTAGGTATTTGTCCTAATGCTCTCCCTCCCCTTGCCTCCCATCCCCTGACAGGCTCCGGTGTGTGATGTTCCCCTCCCTGTGTCCATGTGTTCTCATTGTTCAACTCCCACTTATGAGTGAGAACATGTAGTATTTGGTTTTCTGTTCCTGTATTAGTCTGCTGAGAATGATGGCTTCCAGCTTTATCCATGTCCCTGCAAAGGACATGACCTCATTCTTTTTTATGGCTGCATAGTATTCCATGGTGTATATGTGCCCCATTTTCTCTATCCAGTCTATCATTGATGGGCATTTGAATTGGTTCCAAGTCTTTGCTATTGTAAATAGTGCTGCAATAAACATACGTGTACATGTGTCTTTATAGAATGATTTATATGATTTATAATCCTTTTGGTATATACCCAGTAATGGGATTGCACTCAGCATAAAATTTTTAATATTCATCCATGTTGTGGTATGAACCAACACCTTTAGTTCTTTTTACTTCTGAGTTGAAATTTAATGTTTGAATATACTATAGTTTTATCGATTCCTCTGTTGATGGACACCTAGCTGGTTCCCCATCTGTGGCTATCATAAAGCTGGTCCAAAGGTTTTTGTACACATCTTTTTGAAGACATGTTTTCACTTCTCTTAGGTAAATACCTAGGAGTGGAACTGCTGGATTCTACAGTAGAGTTTTTTATTTGTTATTAAACAAAAAACTTCCAAGCCTTTGTCCACAGTAGTTGTGCCATTTTACTTACACCCCCACCAATAATGCATGAGAGTTTGGGTTGCTTCACATCCTCACCAGCACTTGCCAATCTTTTCATTGTGTTGTCAATCTTTTACTTTTAGCTGTTCTGATGGGTATGCGCAGTAGTATCTTATTACAGTCTCAAACTGCATCTTTCTGATGATCTATGATGTATACTTTTTCACGTATGTATTGGGCCATCTTCTTTTGTGAGGCGTCTCTTCAAGTCTTTTTTCTATCTTTTAGTTAGGTTCTTCTTTTTATTACTGAGTTTTATGGGTTCTCTATACATTCTGGATATGTCCTTTGTCAGATATACGGTTTGCAAATATGTCCTCTTATTCTGTAGCTTGCCAGTTGATTTCTTAATGGTGTCTTTTGATAAGCACTAGTTTTTAATTTAAATCAAGTCAATTTTTTTTCCATTTTTTTTGTAGGGCTATCACTTTCTATGTCCTATTAAATAACTTTTGCCAATCCCAGACTGCATAGATTTTGTCCTATGTTTTCTTCTGGAGGCTTTATAGTTTTAGATTTTATGTTTACAACCTACCTTGATATTTTTTAACCTCTACAGCAGCCAGAAAGAAAAATTCACCTTGAATTAATCCCCCTAGTTAGCCTAGTTTATAAACATTATTTAGAGGTGCTTCTGAGTCATAACCTAGATTTGAAACTCACTGATTTTAAATACAAATTTAGGAACAAGTAGCCTTAACCTGCCTCACTCTCCTTCTCTTTCTCCTTCCCCCCAAAAAGTTCTCATATTATAGAATTGATTAACATATCCTTTGGGAACCCTCACTATATTAATAAAACTGAGATCTGCCTTCTACCCCTCAGCTAAAACGACAAGCAGGTAAGTGTGCTGAGCACTGTAAAGATCTATATGCTCAAGGCTAATTTTCAGGGGACTCACCCGACTACATGGCCATCTATAAGCTATGATTTGAATGGGCAGGGAGCCCTGGGAGCTAACAAGTACAGTGGCCCTAATCAGTCACTGCGTTATTGTAGGACCCTGATCAAACCTCTTCCTCTCTCTGTATCTTAATTTCCTAAGGAATCAAAAGGGGGGCCTGAAACAGACCAGCTTTGAAATTCCATACTCTTAGTACCTATAATTTTTAATATTTCACCATCATGAATGAACTCCTTTAGGTCCTGAAGGGCTCTCTATGCACTTTAATAATTTCATATATACATTAGGATGGTAACATCTCAAATCTTACCAGCAAACAGCAAAATTGGGATCTCCTGACAGTTGACTAGGAATAAGGTCCTGCAAATGTTGGAGGGAGTAGGAACTAGAAAGGAAAGGGACAGCAGGTTGGAAATCTGCTGATCAGACTAGCTCACCGCCTCGTGTTGCACAGGCCATACTCTGCCTTCTTGTTTCAGTTCTCATACTGTAAATAAATGTTCTTTTCCTTTTTCTTTTTTTTTTTTTTTTTGTTCTTTTTTCAGAGGGTGGGGAGACAGGGTCTTGCTCTGTCACCCAGGCTGGAGGGCAGTGGCTCCATCACAGCTCACTGAACAATGCTTACTGAACAATGTGGTTTAAAGTTGACCTGGATGAAACAGGTTGTTAGTATGTTCACATCAAAAGCTCAAAGTGCCTAGCCAAGCCTCTCTTCCTTCTTCTCTAGGAGAACCCAAGCACGCCAGGCCTGAGCAACCAACATACATTTACAAGCACAGCCAGCAGCCAAGGCAACCAAGTGGACTAAGCCCAGTAGGGTCCCCTCCCCAGAGTGGAGGATGGGAGAGATTAGGGCATGTCTGTCTTGAGAGCACGGCAGATGAACGCACAAATCCAAAGGCTGCTTCTGGGTCCTTTCCTATCGTACTTGATATAGCTGACCACCTGTGTCCTTTAAATGTCCACCTCTCCTCGGCCCTACTACTCAGCCCTGCTCCACAGCTCTCCACAGGTTCCTCTGCCCTGTACTAATCTTAACATAAAAGGAATATATAAACATATACATATAATCATAAAAATAAATATAAAATCTATATAAGTGCATATATACACACATACACAGAGTCAATTTTTGTTATTTGCAGGAGTTACATTTTATAACATAGCAACAAACACTGAATTAGCAAACACTAAACCATTGCTTCTAGGAGAAACAAAGGTTCCTGCAAGCCTCTGGTTCCAACATTTTCATCAACCAATCAATATATAACCCTATTTTATGTGTGTCTCTGTCCAAAGACATCACCTTATTCAATTTCTGTTGCTGAATTGTTTTCACTGAGCTCATATCCATCTGCATTATAATTTATGCTTGAGCAAAGTTCATCTCACAAGTATTTTCATATTATGTCACAAGGCACATCACAACCTTCTTTCACTTCGACAGGATATCAGCATTACATCTGGGGACCACTTTAGCAAAATCACCAAAAGAAACCACAAAATGCAAAAAAAAAAAAAAAAAAAGGAGCAATAAATGGAGTGTGAAAAGGGCATTTATTGGGCTCGGTGCAGTATCTTACATCTCTAATCCCAGCACTTCAGGAGGCAAGGCAGGAGGACTGCTTGGGATCAGGAGCTTGAGAACCTGGGCAACATGGTGAGACCTTGTCTCTACTGAAAAAAAAACAACAACAACAACAACAACAAAAAAGCCACAAATTAGCCAGGCATGGTGGCATGTACCTGTAGTCCCAGCTGCTTGGGAGGCTGAGGCAGGAGGATCACTTGAGCCCAAGGGATCGAGGCTGCAGTGAGCTATGATAGAGCCACTGCCCTCCAGCCTGGGCGACAGAGCAAAACCCTGTCCCCCAACCCCTCAAGAAAAGAAAAAGGAAAATGATATTTGTTTACAGTATGAGAGCTGAAACAAGAAGGTAGAGTAGAGCCTGTGCAACACCAGCTGTGAACATGCACAGTGGATGATCAAAATGTTTCACCACTCTACACATGCCTACAAATGATCGTGAAAACTCTGCAAGTACTGATTTTAGGGTTACAAATAAACTTTGGTGAGTAGATGAATTCACAAATATGGAATCCATGAATAATGAGGATATATACATGTGTATATATATATACACACACATGCAATATACATATATGAATATATGTAAATGCATATATATAAAGTTTTTTGGAAAACAGCTATGTTCATTCACTTACTTGTCCATAGCTGTTTTTGTGCTACAATAGAGTTGAGTAGTTTCAACAGTCTGTTGTAGGATATGTGTATATTCAACTTTACTAGGTTTTGAATGGTTGTACTAATTAAGACTCCCACCAGCAGTACATTATAAGAGTTCCATAGCCTACTCTAAAAATTCCCTAAACTCCTCCTTGGACCTCTTTACTCATCTCTTTCTTTCTATACACCACAATTAGAAATTTCACCCATTCTCATAGCTGCAACAATGCCTCCATGCAGATGGTGCCCCACCTCTAAATCTGCAACCCCAACCTCCCTCCAGTTTTCTTAGAAGCAGACCTCCATTTCTAACTGCTTGCTGGCCATCTTCGTTTGGGAATTTCCTCTAACCTCGAATCTAGCACCTATCCCTCCTACAACCACCAAGAAGGGTTTCTCAAGACAATAGGAGGGGTAACACCTTAAAACCTGTGAACAAGCCACTAAAGTAGTACTTGTTTTTAGTTAGTTGACGCAAGGCCATTGAACAGAAACACATACACACATATGCACACAAAAACCTATTTTCTTCTTTTTTTTTATTTTCAAGACAGAGTCTTGCTCTGTCACCCAGGCTGGAGTGCAGTGGTGTGAACTTGGCTCACTGCGACCTCCACCTCCCAGGTTCAAGCAATTCTCCTGCCTCAGCCTCCTGAGTAGCTGGGATTACAGGCACATGCCACCAAACCGAGCTAATTTTTGTGTATTTTTAGTAGAGACGGAGTTTCATTAGGTTGATCAGGCTGGTCTCAAACTCCTGACAGGTGATTTGCCCACCTCAGCCTTTCGAAGTGCTGGGATTACAAGTGTGAGTCACTGCACCCAGCCACAAACCTATTTTCTTTTTTATTATACTTTAAGTTCTGGGATACCTGTGCAGAAAGTGCAGGTTTGTTACATAGGTATACATGTGCCATGTTGGTTTGCTGCACCCATCGACCTGTCACCTACATTAGGTATTTCTTCTAATGCTATCCCTCCCCTTGCTCCCCACTCCCCAGTAGGCCCCGATGTGTGATGTGCCCTCCCTGTGCCCATGTGTTCTCATTGTTCAACTCCCACTTATGGGAGTGGGAGTTGTGAGAACACAAATTATAAGTGAGAACATGCAGTGTTTGGTTTTATGTTCCTGTGTTACTTTGCTGAGAATGATAGTTTCCAGCTTCATCCATGTCCCTACAAAGGACATGAATGCATTCTTTTTTATGGCTGCATAGTATTCCATGGTGTGTATGTGCCATATTTTCTTCATCCAGTCTATCATTGATGAGCATTTAGATTGGTTCCAAGTCTGCTATTGTGAATGCTGCCTCAATAAACATATGTGTGCATGTGTCTTTATAGTAGAACGATTTATAATCCTTTGGATATACACCCAGTAATGGGATTGCTGGGTCAAATGGTATTTCTAGTTCTAGATCCTTGAAGAATCACCACCACACTGTCTTCCACAATGGTTGAACTAATTTACACTCCCACCAACAGTGTAAAAGTGTTCCTATTTCTCCACATCCTTTCCAGCATCTGTTATTTCCTGACTTTTTAATGATCGCCATTCTAACTGGCATGAGATAGTATCTCACTGTGGTTTTGATTTGCATTTCTCTAATGACTCGTGATTATGAGCTTTTTTTTATATGTTTGTCGGCTGCATAAATTTTGTCTTCTTTTGAAAAGTGTCTGTTCATATCTTTCATCCACTTTTTGATGGGGTTGTTTTTTTCTTGTAAATTTGTTTAAGTTCCTTGTAGATTCTAGATATTGGCCCTTTGTCAGATGGATAGATTGCAAAAATTTTCTCCCATTCTGTAGGTCGCCTGTTCACTCTGATGATAGCTTCTTTTGCTGTGCAGGAGCTCTTTAGTTTAATTAGATCCCATTTGTCAATTTTGGTTTTTGTTGCAATTGTTTTTGGTGTTTTAGTCATGAAGTCTTTGCCTATGCCTACGTCCTGAATGGTATTGCCTAGGTTTTCTTCTACGGTTTTAATTGTTTTAGGTCTTACGTTTAAGTCTTTAATCCATCTGGAGTTAATGTTTGTATAAGGTGTAAGTTTCAGTTTTCTGCACATGGCTAGCCAGTTTTCCCAACACCATTTATTAAATAGGGAATCCTTTCTCCATTGTTTGCTTTTGTCAAACCTATTTTCATCTAGCAACTGTTATTTTCTCATTGTGACATTTCTCTGTGCCTCATTACCCCATCTATAAAATGGAGAGCATACCACAGAGCATAGAGCAGCTGGCACTATGCATGGCACAGAGTAAACGCTCAGTAAACAGCAGCTAATAATCATTATCTTGGTTAATGGCATCACTTTTATCTCAGTGGCTAGACCTAAGATCTTAAAGCCCTCTCTTTTCACTCCCATATCTAATCAGGTGACAATAACTTGATTCTGCTTCCAGCATGACTGTATCTTTCTCTTCAGTCCCAACATTCCCATCTGGGAGTTCAGCACCTCCTGCTTGGAATGCCTTCACAGTGGTTTACTCTCTGCCTTCCCATAAACTGCATATCCTTCATGAGGCCACAGCTCTGAAATCACTTCTGCTCAAATCCTTTATGGTCACATCATCCCTTAACAGCATAATGTCCAGATTTCTATGTGAGGCCTCTGATAAGCTGGCCCCAACATTTCCTACCTTACTTTTCTACTTTCCCTTCCCAAACCTCATGACCATCTACATGCAACTACTAGCTGTTTCCTCATCTGTCCCATGCTTTCTGTCTAAGAATCTGTGTTGCCATAGTTCTTGCCAAGGAAGCCCTTCTATGCATCTCTGCTCATGAACATCCTTCAATGCCCTACCTATACGTGCTCCTCTATGAAGCTGCCTTCAACTCCCTCAGTCTAAAATCATCTGTTCTATTTCAATAGCACTATGTTCACACCTCACACTGATCTTTTTCACTCTGAAATAAATGCAAGGTGACAAATTTATCCTGGTAGACCAGAGGGCCTTGCATATAGCAGGCATTTAATAAATACTGGCTGAATGACATGAGGAACCAAGGCCATCTAAAATGTCGTCAATGCACATCTTAGATTCAGTTTACATTAACTTTAAAAAGTGGCTCTTGCCTATAATCCCAGCACTTTGGGAAGTGAGGCGGGAGGATCACTTGAGCCCAGGAATTTGAGACCGACCTGGGCAACATAATGAGTCCTAGCCTCTACTTAAAAAAAAAAAAGAAAAGAAAAAGAAATTAGCTGGGCATTGTGGCATGCAGCTGTAGTCCTAGCTACTCAGGAGGAAGGCTGAAGCAGTGGGATAGCTTGACCCCAGGAGATTGGGGCTGCAATGTGCTGTGATCATGATGCCATGGCACTCCTCTCTGGGTGACAGAGTGAGGCCCTGTCTCGAAAAAAAAGAAAAAAAATTCAACAATCCAATGACTCAAAGTAATTTGTAATTAAAAATGAATTTAGGGCCGGGCATGGTGGCTCACACCTATAATCCCAGCACTTTGAGAAGCCAAGGTAGGTGGATCACCTGAGGTCAGGAATTCGAGACCAGCCTGGCCAACATGGTGAAACCCCATCTCTATTAAAAACACAAAAATTACCCGGGCATGGTTGTGGGCGCCTGTAACCCAGCTACTCAGGAGGCTGACGCAGGAGAATTGTTTGAACCTGGGAGGCAGAGGTTGCAGTGAGCCAAGATCACGCCACTGCACTCCAGCCTGGGTGACAGAGTGAGTCTCCATCTCAAAAAAATAAAAATAAAAATAAAGAACCTAGGATTCAGGAAGCTCTTCAAATGTGGAAAAAGCAAATTGCCATCTGTCTAGCAGCATTTTAAGTATTAAATTGCTCACTTACAGTTGTGCTCACCCCAAGAAGGTTAAGCAGTCAGCATCAGGCCAGGCACAGAACCCAGCAGTGTCAGCTATGAAAATAACAATGTCTTAGATGACAATTCATATGATTTCTGTATGGCAGCTGATCTTTGCATACCCTATGTGCTTTAAAAAAGAATCACTACTGGCCAGGCGTGGTGGCTCATGCCTGTAATCCCAGCACTTTGGGAGGCGAGGCGGGTGGATCACGAGGTCAGGAGATCGAGACCATCCTGGCTAACATGGTAAAACTCCTTCTCTACTAAATATACAAAAAATTAGCTGGGCGTGGTGGGGGGTGCCTGTAGTCCCAGCTACTTGGGAGGCTGAGGCAGGAGAATGATGTGAACCCAGGAGGTTGCAATGAGTGGCAATCACGCCACTGCACTCCAGCCTGGGTGACAGAGCAAGACCCCCTCTCAAAAAAAAAATCACTACTGCACTTCTTAAATCATCTTGGAGCCTTTCAAATAAGTTGTGAAATAGTTAATTATTCAATAGTGTTAAGATAATAAAAATCATTTGGAGGAATAAAATCAAGGTAGGTCTTCACCTTACATTATATTTTGATGCCAAAACAAATCTCAGGTAAATATTTATCTTATAACAGGAATCCATTCAAACAAAGATGGGATGCATAAAGTATCTCACAGCCTTAATACAGAAATAGTAATTAACACTCAAAGGTAAATACACCAAAAGAAACAAAAATGTACAAAGGATAAACTATTTGCAAAAGGAGAACAAGAATTCAATAAGCATAGGGAATACTCAAAAACAAAAAAAATCCTAATTATAACAATGATAATATGTTTTACTTTTTGAAAAAGTTAAGAATTTTCTAAAACTTTGGTAGCAACTAGTACAGATGTAGGCTCAGGGAAATGGATATTCCCATATGCAACTCATGGAATTATAAATTGGCACAGTCTTCATGAAGAGCAAGCTTCAAAGACAAATATACAGTCATGCATCACTTAATGACAGGGATATGTTCTGAGAAATGTGTTGTTAGGCAATTTTGTTGCCCTACAAACATCATAGAGTGCACTTACACAAACCTAGATGGTATAGTCTACTACACAACTACACTATATGGTGTAGCCTATTGTTCCTAGGCTATAAACCTATACAGCATGTTACCATACCGAATACTGCAGGCAATTGACACACAATAGTATTTCTGTATCTAAACATATCTAAACATAGAAAACATACAGTAAAAATATGGTATAAAGATAAACAGTAGGGGAGGTTCCAAGATGGCCGAATAGGAACAGTTCCAGTCTACAGCTCCCAGCATGAGTGATGCAGAAGACGGGTAACTTCTGCATTTCCAGCTGAGGTAACGGGTTCATTGCAGTGGGGCTTGTTGGACAGTGGGTGCAGCCCATGGAATGTGAGCCGAAGCAGGGCAAGGCATCGCCTCACCCGGGAAGCACAAGTGGTCACGGAATTCCCTTTCCTAGCCAAAAGAAGCTGTGACAGACGGTACCTGGAAAATCGGGACACTCCCACCCTAATACTGTGCTTTGCCAAAGGTCTGAGCAAATAGCACACCAGGAGATTATATCCTGCACCCGGCTCAGAGGGTCCCATGCCCATGGAGCCTTGCTCACCACTACCACAGCAGTCTGAGATCCAACTGCAAGGTGGCAGCAAGGCTGGGGGAGGGGTGTCCGCCATTGCTGAGGCTTCAGTAGGTAAACAAAGCAGCCGGGAAGCTCGAACTGGGTGGAGCCCACCGCAGCACAAGGATGCCAGCCTGCCTCTGTAGACTCCACCTCTAGGGGCAGGGAAAAGCTGAACAAAAGGCAGCAGAAACTTCTACAGACTTAAACATCCCTATCTGACAGCTTTGAAGAGAGCAGTGGTTCTCCCAACACGGAGTTTGAGATCTGAGAATGGACAGACTGCCTCCTCAAGCAGGTCCCTGACCCCTGAGTAGCCTAACTGGGAGACACCACCCAGTAGGGGCCGACTGACACCTCATACAGCCAGGTGCCCCTCTGAGATGAAGCTTCCAGAGGAAGGATCAGGAAGCAACATTTACCATTCCACAGTATTTGCTGTTCTGCAGCCTCCACTGGTGATACCCAGGCAAACAGGGTCTGGAGTGGACCTCCAGCAAACTCCAACAGACCTGCAGCTGAGGGTCCTGACTGTTAGAAGGAAAACTAACAAACAGAAAGGACATCCACACCAAAACTCCATTTGTAAGTCACCATCATCAAAGAGCAAAGGTAGATAAAACCACAAAGATGGGGAAAAACCAGAGCAGAAAAGCTGAAAATTCTACAAATTAGAGCACCTCTTCTCCTCCAAAGGAATGCAGCTCCTCACCAGCAACGGAACAAAGCTAGATGGAGAATGACTTTGACGAGTTGAGAGAAGAAGGTTTGAGATGACTGGTAATAACAAACTTCTCTGAGTTAAAGGAGGATGTTTGAACCCATCGCAAAGAAGCTAAAAACCTTGAAAAAAGATTAGACGAATGGCTAACTAGAATAAACAGCATAGAGAAGGCCTTAAATGACCTGACAGAGCTGAAAACCATGGCACAAGAACTACATGACAAATGCACAAGCTTCAGTAACCGATTTGATCAAGTGGAAGAAAGGGTATCAGTGATTGAAGATCAAATGAATGAAATGAAGTGAGAAGAGAAGTTTAGAGAAAAAAAAAGTAAAAAGAAATGAACAAACCCTCCAAGAAATATGGGACTATGTGAAAAGACCAAATCTACGTCTGACTGGTGTACCTGAAAGTAACAGGGAGAATGGAACCAAGTTGGAAAACACTCTGCAGGATATTATCCAGAAGAACTTCCCCAACCTAGCAAGGCAGGTCAACATTCAAATTCAGAAAATACAGAGAAGGCCACAAAGATACTGCTCAAGAAGTGTGACTCCAAGACATATAATTGTCAGATTCGCCAAAGTTGAAATGAATGAAAAAATGCTAAAGGCAGCCAGAGAGAAAGGTCGAGTTACCCACAAAGGGAAGCCCATCAGACTAACAGTGGATCTCTTGGCAGAAACTCTACAAGACAGAAGACAGTGAGGGCCAACATTCAACATTCTTAAAGAAAAGAATTTTCAACCCAGAATTTCATATCCAGCCAAACGAAGCTTCATAAGTGAAGGAGAAATAAAATACTTTATGGACAAGCAAATGCTGAGTGATTTTGTCACCACCAGGACTGCCTTACAAGAGCTCCTGAAGGAAGCACTAAACATGGAAAGGAACAACTGGTACCAGACACTGCAAAAACACGCCAAATTGTAAAGACCATTGAGGCTAGGAAGAAACTGCATCAACTAATGAGCAAAATAACCAGCTAACATCATAATGACAGGATCAAATTCACACATAACAATATTAACCTTAAATGTAAAAGGGCTAAACGCTCCGATTAAAAGACACAGACTTGCAAACTGGATGAAGAGTCAAGACCCATCAGTGTGCTGTATTCAGGAGACCCATCTCACATGCAGAGACACACATAGGCTCAAAATAAAGGGATGGAGGAAGATCTACCAAGCAAATGGAAAACAAAAAAAAGCAAGAGTTGCAATCCTGGTCTCTGATAAAACAGACTTTAAACTAACAAAGATGAAAAGAGACAAAGAAGGCCATTACATAATGGTAAAGGGATCAATTCAAAAAGAGCTAACTATTCTAAATATATATGCACCCAATACAGGAGCACCCAGATTCATAAAGCAAGTCCTTAGAGACCTACAAAGAGATTAGACTCCCACACAATAATAATGGGAGAATTTAACACCCCACTATCAACATTAGACAGATCAACAAGACAGAAAGTTAAAAAGTATATCCAGGAATTGAACTCAGCTCTGCACCAAGCAGACCTCATAGACATCTACAGAACTCTCCACCCCAAATCAACAGAATATACATTCTTCCCAGCACCACATCGCACTTATTCCAAAATTGAACACATAGTTGGAAGTAAAGCACTCCTCAGCAAATGTAAAAGAACAGAAATTATAACAAACTGCCTCTCAGACCATAGTGCAATCAAACTAGAACTCAGGATTAAGAAACTCACTCAAAACCGCTCAACTACATGGAAACTGAACAACCTGCTCCTGAATGACTAGTGGGTACATAACGAAATGAAGGCAGAAATAAAGATGTTCTTTGAAACCAACGAGAACAAAGACACAACAGACCAGAATCTCTGGACACATTTAAAGCTGTGTGTAGAGAGAAATTTATAGCACTAAATGCCCACAAGAGAAAGCAGGAAAGATCTAAAATTGACACCCTAACATCACAATTAAAAGAACTAGAGAAGCAAGAAAAAACACATTCCAAAGCTAGCAGAAGGCAAGAAATAACTAAGATCAGAGCAGAACTGAAGGAGATAGAGACACAAAAAGCCCTTCAAAAAATCAATGAATCCAGCAGCTGGTTTTTTGAAAAGATCAACAAACTTGATAGACAGCTAGCAAGACTAATAAAGAAGAAAAGAGAGAAGAATTAACTAGACACAATAAAAAATGATAAAAGGGATATCACCACCGATCCCACAGAAATACAAACTACCATCAGAGAATACTATAAACACCTCTACGCAAATAAACTAGAAAATCTAGAAGAAATGGATAAATTCCTCGACACATACACCCTCCCAAGACTAAACCAGGAAGAAGTTGAATCCCTGAATAGACCAATAACAGGCTCTGAAATTGAGGCAATAATTAATAGCCTACCAAGCAAAAAAAGTCCAGGACCAGATGGATTCACAGCCAAATTCTACCAGAGGTACAAAGAGGAGCTGGTACCATTCCTTCTGAAACTATTCCAATCAATAGAAAAAGAGGGAATCCTCCCTAACTCATTTTATGAGGCCAGCATCTTCCTGATACCAAAGCCTGACAGAGATACAATAAAAAAAGAGAATTTTAGACCAATATCCCTGGACGATGCTAAAATCCTCAATAAAATACTGGCAAACCAAATCCAGCAGCATATCAAAAAGCTTATCCACCATGATCAAGTGGGCTTCATCCCTGGGATGCAAGGCTGGTTCAATACACACAAATCAATAAATGTAATCCAGCATATAAACAGAACCAAAGACAAAAACCACATGATTATCTCAATAGATGTAGAAAAGGCCTTTGACAAAATTCAGCAGCCCTTCATGCTAAAAACTCTCAATAAACTAGATATCGATGGGACATATCTCAAAATAATAAGAGCTATTTATGACAAACCCACAGCCAATATCGTACTGAATGGGCAAAAACTGGAAGTACTCCCTTTGAAAACTAGCGCAAGGCAGGGATGTCCTCTCTCACCACTCCTATTCAACATAGTGTTGGAAGTTCTGGCCAGGGCAATCAGGCAGGAGAAGGAAATAAAGGGTATTCAATTAGGAAAAGAGGAAGTCAAATTGTCCCTGTTTGCAGATGACATGATTGTATATCTAGAAAACCCCAATGTCTCAGCCCAAAATCTCCTTAAGCTGATAAGCAACTTCAGCAAAGTCTCAGGATACAAAATCAATGTGCAAAAATCACAAGCATTCCTATACACCGATAACAGACAAACAGAGAGCCAAATCATGAGTGAACTCCCATTCACAATTGCTTCAAAGAGAATAAAACACCTAGGAATCCAACTTACAAGGGATGTGAAGGACCTCTTCAAGGAGAACTACAAACCACTGCTCAATGAAATAAAAGAGGACACAAACAAATGGAAGAATATTCCATGCTCATGGATAGGAAGAATCAATATCGTGAAAATGGCCATACTGCCCAAGGTAATTTATAGATTCAATGTCATCCCCATCAAGCTACCAATGACTTTCTTCACAGAATTGGAAAAAAACTACTTTAAAGTTCATATGGAACCAAAAAAGAGCCTGCATTGCCAAGACAATCCTAAGCCAAAACACTACCTGACTTCAAACTATACTACAAGGCTACAGTAACCAAAACAGCACGGTACTGGTACCAAAAAGAGATATAGACCAATGGAACAGAACAGAGCCCTCAGAAATAATACCACACATCTACAACCATCTGATCTTTGACAAACATAACAAAAACAAGAAATGGGGAAAGGATTCCCTATTTAATAAATGGTGCTGGGAAAACTGGCTAGCCATATGTAGAAAGCTGAAACCGGACCCCTTCCTTACACCTTATACAAAAATTAATTCAAGATGGATTAAAGACTTAAATGTTAGACCTAAAACCATAAAAACCCTAGAAGAAAACCTAGGCATTACCATTCAGGACATAGGCATGGGCAAGGACTTCATGACTAAAACACCAAAAGCAATGGCAACAAAAGCCAAAATTGACAAATGGCATCTAATTAAAGTAAAGGGCTTCTGCACAGCAAAAGAAACTATCATCAGAGTGAATAGGCAACCTACAGAATGGGAGAACATTCTTACAATCTACCCATCTGACAAAGGGCTAATATCCACAATCTACAAAGAATGTAAACAAATTTACAAGAAAAAAATCAAACAACCCCATCAAAAAATGGGCAAAGGATATGAACAGACACTTTCAAGAGAAGACATTTATGCAGCCAACAGACACATGAAAAAATGCTCATCATCACTGGCCATCAGAGAAATGCAAATCAAAACCACAATGAGATACCATCTCACACCAGTTAGAATGGTCATCATTAAAGAGTCAGGAAACAACAGGTGCTGGCGAGGATGTGGAGAAATAGGAACACTTTTACACTGTTGGTGGGACTGTAAACTAGTTCAACCATTGTGGAAGTCAGTGTGGTGATTCCTCAAGGATCTAGAACTAGAAATACCATTTGACCCAGCCATCTCATTACTGGGTATATACCCAAAGGATTATAAATCCTGCTGCTATAAAGACACATACACATGTATGTTTATTGTGGCACTATTCACAATAGCAAAGACTTGCAACCAACCCAAATGCCCATCAATGATAGACTGGATTAAGAAAATGTAGCACATATACACCATGGAATACTATGCAGCCATAAAAAAGGATGAGTTCACGTCCTTTGTAGGGACATGGATGAAGCTGGAAACCATCATTCTCAGCAAACTATCGCAAGGACAGAAAACCAAACACTGCATGTTCTCACTCATAGGTGGGAATTGAACAATGAGAACACTGGGACACAGGGTGGGGAACATCACACACTGGGGCCTGTCATAGGGTAGGGGGAGGGGGGAGGGATAGCATTAGGAGATGTACCTAATGTAAATGATGAGTTAATGGGCGCAGCACACCAACATGGCACATATATACATATGTAACAAACCTGCACGTTGTGCACATGTACCCTAGAACTTAAATTAAAAAAAAAAAAAGATAAAAAGTGGTATTCCTGTATAAAGTGCTTGCCATGAATGGAGCTTACAGGACTGGAAGTTGCTCTGGGAGAGTCAATGAGTGAGTGATGAGTGAATGTGAAGGCCTAAGACATTACCGCACACTACTGTAGACTTTACAAACACTGTACACTTAGGCTACACTAAAGTTATTTAAAGTGTTCTTCTTCAATAATAAATTAACCTTAGTTTACTGTAACTTTACAAATTTTTTAATTTTTTTTAACTTTTTGATTCTTGTAATAACATTTAGCTTAAAACACAAACATATTGTACAGGTGTATGAAAGTATTTTTTCCTTATTCAACAAGTTTTTTTGTATTTATTATTATTATTTTCCTTTTTAAGCTATTTTTGTTAAAAAACCAAGACACAAACACAAACATTAGCCTAGGCCGACACAGGGTCAGGATCATCCACATCACTGTCTTCCACCTCCACATCTTGTCCCACTGGAAGGTCTTCAGGGGCAATAACACACATAGAGCTGGCGTCTATGATAACAATGCGTTCTTCTGGAATACCACCTGAAGGTCTTGTTTAAGGCTGTCTGACTGCTCTTTTTTTTTTTAATAAGTAGAAGGGGTACACTTTAAAACAACGATAAAAAGTAGACTGCAGTAAAATCACAAACCAGTAATACAGTCATTTATTATCAAGTATTGCATGTGCTCTACTTTTGTATGACTGAGAGCGTGGTAGGTTTGTTTACACTAGCATCACCACAAACACATGAATGATGTGTTGCAGTAATATGACGGCTACAACAGCACTAAGAGATAAGAATTTTTTAGCTCCATTATAATCTTATGGGACACAGTGGTATGTGTGGTCTGTCATTGACTGCAATGTCTTTATAAGGTGTGTGACTGTATATGTTCATCAAGCAAATCTACTTCTATGCATTATGCTAAGGAAAGAATCGTGGACAGCAGTCCACTGAGAGGTGAATGCACAGATCTGTTTCCTATACACAAAATGTTACAAATTATATATTTCTCTGAGGAAAGTGCTTGCAATTTTCTTAATATTATTTCTTCTTTCATCAAAGGAGTTTCTAAGTCACTCAACACTTCCGGTTGTAGAATAGTATTTAGGAACAAGTGTGACAGCTACTGCTAATGGACTGTACAATGTATGTTTCCTTTTCTTCCTTAATCAAACCCTTGATATGTGGGAGTAAGATTTTACCCAGCTGAAAACACACACTGCTCTTATGAATCTGACACAGTTCTAGCCAATGAGACGCAAGTGGATATATACAGGGGATTTCTGGCAAACCTTTGTTTCGCTGACACAGACACCACTCCTTCCTCTTCCTCCCTTCCTTCTCCCTGCCTGATCCACAGATGTGAGGCCAGGAGGTGCAGCAGCCTACAAGGCAGACAAAAGTCTACATCCTAAAGGATCCTCCTCACTCTAAGGAGGAGTGGAAAGACGCAATGAAGCTGGGTCTCTGATGGCTTCACAGAGCCACCCTATTTGTCCCACGTGGGCTATCGTATGCCTAAAACTTATTTTAAGCCATTGTTTGTTGGATTTTCAATTGTTTGCAGCAAAACTCACTGCTAAACTGACAGATATGAGAAA
The DNA here is from genome assembly GCF_028878055.3 of Symphalangus syndactylus. Taxonomy (NCBI): domain Eukaryota; kingdom Metazoa; phylum Chordata; class Mammalia; order Primates; family Hylobatidae; genus Symphalangus; species Symphalangus syndactylus. Next base: position 43,937,324 of record NC_072429.2, read on the forward strand.
ATATAAAAAAGTAAATGAAAATCCTACCTAAAGTACAATACCTGGAAAGGGATGCATGTTTTGTTTATATATGAATAGATGTGTGTCTAGATATATATAAACACAAAATGATAGAAAAGAGTTGAAAACACAAATATCACAAATTAACCACTGTTTTCTAAGATGAGTAATATTCATTTTCCTCTTCACCTTTTTAGTTATTTTACACATTTTTCTACTGTTTGTTACTCTATCAGTCAAAAAATATAGTTTATTTTTTCGATGTAAAAATGCACGAAAATCTGCATTCTCTCTTTTCTGTACCTTTACATCTTCGTTCTGTAGACTTTGGGATTTTTTCTATTTCTCAGGCCATTCTGAAAACAATAGAAACAAAGGACCAGGCTGGTCATGGAGGCTCACGCCTGTAATCCCAGCACTTTGAGAGGCGGAAGAGGGCAGATCACTTGAGGTCAAGAGTTCAAGACCAGCCTGGCCAACATGGTGGAAATCTGTCTCTACTAAAAATACGAAATTAACCGAGTGTGGTGGCACATGCCTGTAGTTTCAGATACTCACAAGGCTGAGGCAGGAGGGTCGCTTGAACCCGGGAGGTGGAGGTTGCAATGAGCAGAGACCGCGCCACTGTACTCCAGTCAGGTGACAGAGTGAGACTCCATCTCAAAAAAAAAAAAAGCAACGGACCAGCATAGCATCTTTAGGTCTAATTCACCGTGGGGTAGCAAGGGAAGATAAGGCTCAGAGATCACAGACATACAGGTGTCTCCATTTCAGATGCACTGGAGCAGCTGGCAGTCAGGGGACCTGTCCTCCTCCACACCACCAGCCAACAAAGGGCAACCCCTTGCGGCAGGCTGGGCAAGCATGGCAATCCCAGGCAGCTCTCGGGTAACCTGCACGAAATAACCACCAACCCCAGATGCAAGGCTGCATGTGCTATCAGAGGTGGACAGGCAACTTGGACAGCTGCTTCCTGGTCACATCAGGACAACACACAGGGAAAGTCAGACCTAGAGATGACCATCCTGTGAGCCATACCCCTGGCCACCTAGACTGAAGATCCCAGGGCCTCACATCAATTTCTGGTCCATCTTCCTCCCACTCCAGAAATAACAGGTTTAACAATCCAAGCTTGTGATATGGAGCTAGTCTGACTAACTGCAGCCACATAGTGCCTCAAAGCTAAGGAATGCATACCATTTCAAAACCTCTCAAGAAGAAAGGTATACAACAAAAGGCTAAGATCAGTCACTGGGCAGATAAAATAGCAAGGCTGGAATTGGCTCACACTGGGTGGTGAGATCCTTCCCTTCCTTTTCAGATTCCTTCCTTCCACTATTCAGCCAATTCCACAGGACTGCCAGGCTGTACAATGGTGTAATTCCTGTTCTGCAGCCCTGCCCACTCCTTCCTGTTTAGTAAAGTCCAAACAGTAGGACAAGACACCCTCCCACTACAAGACACCCCCTGTCCTGCCCCAGAGGGAAGCCAGCAGCCATGTTTAGGGGATCACAGCCCTGATCTCACTCCACTACTGGGATTCATACAGCTGAACAAAATGATTGTTCTCATTAAAAAATGAGCCCATGTTTCATTGCCAGTGCAGGCATCCCCAAGTGCTCCAAAGCTGAGTTTGCCTGGGCCAGCAGCCAGCCATCTGGACTGCTCCAACAACTTATGTAACTTGCTGGGTTTTCCACCTTTGCCTTGGGGGATGGGGAGGTGTGTGTAAGGCAGGAAACGGACTTAGATTGAGCCATCAGTCCACTGTCTGAACAGCCTGCTAAACATTTGGTCACAGGGCTTTTCAGCCTTCAAAAGCAGCATAAGGTGAGCTGGATCAGTTTAGCTTACATGCAGCAGCAGCAAAAAAGCAACTTGAGGTCAAATGGATTGGAGAAAAGACTTCCAAGTGGACTAATGTAATGAAAGCCTGCACGAGGCCTTTTCTATGTCAATAAATTACAGAGTAAAATGCAGACAGAGAAGAGGATAGGAAAATGGGAGTCTTTCACTGAGTCAGGAACTTTTGAGGTTTAAAAAACAAGGAATGGGTGCTGAATTCATTCTGAGCCAGGTTGTGGGTGTGGTGGTACCACGGCACCACTTAGGGACAAAGGCAACTCCAGTTTCGTTTTGGGCCGAGTGTTCTGGAGAAGTGAAGAGGGAGACAGGAAGGAAGACGCAATTAATTCTTTAAAGTAGAAAGTATACAGAAAGGTCACTTGATCGAAGATAATTCTGCTCTGCAGGAAAGGAGCCAACCTGCTGCTCATAATAATAATGACTATCAAGAGCACACTCAGGGCTTCAAAAAACATTCCAAATACTAACTTGCACCCTAGCTAATAAAGCAGACTTTACAGATTCAGGAAACCTAATCATGAGGGTAGCTCATGGCCTTATCACTTCTGAATGTAGGGAGGCAGAGGAAGGTGCCTGCATGGCTCAAGAAAGACCACTAGGGCATTTGGACTACATTTTGTGTTTGTGGGTTGTTAATGCTCTGTTCATGTGGCCCAAGTTGCTTCAGAGAGAGGTATTTTAGGGATGCATGTCTCATTGAATCCTCCCAGCACACTGGTGAGACAGGCACTGTTATTATCCCCAATTTACAGTTTAGGAAATAAGATTAGAAAGTGAATTAACACCATACTAGTGGGCGGCAAGGCTGGGACTTGAACTCCTGCTGTCGGGCAGCAATGCCTATGTTCTTTATCACTAACCAGCTGATACTGCTGCCACATGCAGCCTCTCTATCTGCATTTTTCTTTCCATGATGACTTTTGATGTTCATAACCACCTTTACAAAAAGGATAAGTTTGCAATGAAAACATGGCCAAAAGATGGTACTGGTATTTCTCAAAGATATCCAAACATCATTACTCACCCAGGAAATGCAAATAAACACCAAGTGTGACACTACAACAACAATGACAACTACTACTACAATACACACACACGCCCTAGAATGGCTACAACTAAAAAGATGGATAATTCCAAGCATAGGTGAGAGCATGGAACAATTGAAACCCTCACACATTGCTGGTGGGTATGAAAATGGGTACAACCTCTTTGCAAGACTATGTGGCAATATTTACTAAGGTAAAGATTTGTGTCCCTTATGATCCAACAATCCCACTCCCAGGAATATACTCAAGAGATGAGTACTTATGGCCTCAAAACACCTGTAGAAGAACATTCCAGACCGGGCGAGGTGGCTCACACCTGTAATCCCAGCACTTTGGGAGGCCAAGGCAGGCAGATCGCCTGAGGTCAGGAGCTTGAGACCAGCCTGGCCAACGTGGTGAAACCCCATCTCTACTAAAAATGCAAAAATTAGCTGGGTGTGGTGGTGGGCACCTGTAATCCCAGCTACTCAGGAGGCTGAGGTAGGAGAATTGCTTAAACCCAGGAAACAGAGGTTGCAGTGAGCCTAGATCACACCACTGCACTCTAGCCTGGGCGACTAAGCAAGATTCCATCTCAAAATAAAATAAAATAAAATAAAATAAAATAAAATAAAGATTCCTAGAGGCTTTATGCACAATAGCTCAAATTTACGAACAATCCATTGTTCAATCAAAGAATGAATAATTAGTGATATGTTCTCTACAACAAAATGCTTTCTACAACAATAAGAACGAACTACTGCTACATGGAAACATGGTTGAGTCTCACAGGTATTATACTGAATGAAAGGAGCCACACACAAAGAGTAGACGGTATATGTTTCCACTTACACGAAGCGGCAAGAACAGGGAAACTAATCAATGGCAATATAAGTCGGAAGAGTGGTTACCTGGAGGGAGAAGGGGAGCAAGGGAGGTATTGACTGAGTGCACTAGGGAGCCTTCTGGGATGCTGGAAATGTTCTACATCTTGATCTGGTTGGTGGTCACGCATTTATAAATTTGGTTTGAAAGTGACAACACAGCATGATCTACCCCAGGTGACATTCCTCTCTGAAGGCCTCACTCCAGAGTTTCCAGCTGCTGGCCAGGGATTTATAGTAGGCAGGAAGTGCTGTCTGCCCACCTCCCACACTCCGCCCCCGCTCCTTGAACGCCCACAACAGTGCCTGCAGAGAATAAACTTCATATGGAATTATCTTCTGGGATTGGGCTCACAGTGGGACACTTTCCCTTAATTCTCACACAAATACTCTCTTTGCCTGGAAGGCAAACAAGACAGCCAGAACAGAAGCTGGGGCCTCTACTTCCGCATTTTCCTTTTTCCTTGATTGTATATGGAAGAAATTTTAAAAATATTTCACAAGCCATCAGCCTGTTCCTGCTGTTTTCTTCTGCAGGGATTGATAATGTGGCCCCATCAGTGGCACTCCTAGCCCTCAAGAGATACATCTATGTTTGCCAGATCCCAAGTGAAACATTGAGTAAAAAGGAAGATGTCCCATAGTCTCTGGATGCACAGGGTTCCCAAGGCAGAAGAATCCACTTTCTGAGCAGACTCACTCCAACTGGACACACAGACTGAGCCAGAAAAAAGCAATTGCAGAGCAAAACTCTGACACCAGCTGGGATCTCAAAATTCAGTAGGCTTGGGGGATGATGTAGAGAGGAGAGAAACAACGCTTAGATGAAACTGCCAAGGTAACACTGTTATTTATTAAGGAGGCAGAAAGTAGAAACATTAAAAAGACAAACTTCTCTCCTACAAATTCCTATCTTCTTTAAGCTAATAATGTTTTTTTATCTTCACCATGGTATTATCAAACCTAGCAAAATTAATAATTCCTTGAGATCATCTGATAGGCAGCCCACATTGAGATTTCCATAATGGCCTCAAAAAGGTCTTTGTATAATTGCTTTGGTTAAATCAGGTCCCAACCTAAGTCCACACATTGCATTTCATTAGGTGTCTTAAGTCACTTTTGTTTTAAATAGTTTTGCCTTTTTCCTTTAACCTAGCATTGCTTTATCAGAGGATATGAATCAGCAATGCTTTAATTCCTTTTTCAAAAATAAATGTGGTAAAGTGTCGAGATTTGATGAAGCCGACTGGTGAGACATGACTGGCCATTATATTATCCATTATGCTTCTTTATATTTTCCCCCAACTTTTTATCTTGAAATTTTTCAATCTTTACAAAAAAAAAAAAAAAAAGGCAAACTCCTCTCTTGACATAAAGCTCCAGGATTAATAATAACATTTATAGGGTGTTCAAGAGGTGGAAAGTATCATGCCAATTGATTTCAATGGATTATCTCATTCAATTGCACTGAGAACTCTATGAAGTCAGTGTTAAAATCATCCCCATTTAATGGGTAAGAATCTGGGGCATAAAATTATTCTAAGTAGTCAGGGACGGGGCCTGAATTCAACCCAGGTTGTCTGAAACCAGACCACCCTCTTGGCCACCATTCTATACTGGTGCTTCGGTTTCCAGTTTCAGATTGGTTATGTCAATGAGAGCAGCACCAGCCAACCCTGGCTATGTATTTTCTGGATGGGGACACAGGTACATAGACAGTGCCCCTCTCTCCAACGACGGCCAAGGATTTCTCACACATTATCTCATACCTCCTCATCACCCAAGAGAAAGAGAGTCGAAGAAGTGGAGAATGAATTTAGGGCAACACTGCTATTGAGGAAAGAGGACATGCTTTGACCATGACCTACCACTGATGGTCTTTGAGGCCTTGGGCAAACCCTAAGCCCCTCTGAATACAGTTAAGACCCAAGGAGAAGCGATCTGACCCCACGCCAATTAATGCAGAAAAAAAACTTTTTAAGACTGAATGTACTCATTGTAGGAAGGTCTACAAGAACCTAGGAGTGAAATGGAAAATATTTTCAAGATGTCGGAATCACTGAAAATAAGTCAGAGGAGTCAAGAGGAACCAGGTCCTTTTCCCATGGCTTTGCGGGTGATCTGTCAACCATCCCAGCCATGGGCTGATGAAACCTTTCAAAGTGCTGCTCCAGTTTCTTCATGCTGGTGAATGTAGCCAGGAAGGAAATCAGTAGTGGTACGAACAGAGAAACACAAGATACCAGAGCTTGCTGAACTATGCTGACAACTTACACCCTGGCGCATCTCTGACTCACTGACTTCCTCCGTGAATTTTTGTGGTCAAGGCAGGATAACAGATCTGTCTTTGGGGAGGCAGTGTGAAATGTTTTTGCTTCCTCTCCCTACCACCTTCCATCTTTTTCCTTAACCAGGAGACAGCTAGCAACTTCTGGAGACAGCTGCTTTGGAAGAAGCTGAGCACACAAAGGTTGCCTCCTCACCCAGGAAACTGCTGGGTTCAGCGCAAAGACCGGAGGCAAATGTCCAAAGATCCGTAACCCACAGGGGGAAAAAAACACCTGGCTGACCTGTGGCAGCCCCAGGACCAACAAAAATCTGTCAACAACCATCTATGTGCTTTTAAAGCAAATCAAGATTTCAAAACAGGATTCTTCCACTGCTTTTCTTTTTTTTTAAAAAATAAGGTTAATTGATGGCTCTCCGTGTGCCCATAAAAGAACGTGGAATATCTGTTTGAAGTTCTCTTTATTGGCCCAGCAATGCCACAAATTGTGAAATAAAAGGAACCATAATCTCAAGGAAGAACCGCGGGTTGAGGTGTTATTTTCTTTACCCACACCATCAATAGCCCCTCTGAAACTTGTCTTGTATGAGCCCTTGCAATTGCTCATTATGAGGAACATCTGCTCTTTCTGCCAGCCCAGAATCCATCCCCACTTTCGAACTAAAACTTCTCAATTTTCCTTTAGTGTACTCCTTCCCTCAGCTCTGTCTGTGCGGTTGGGTGGAGCTAACCCCAGGGCTAGCATATGACTCAGGAGTGGCCTCAGTCACAGTGACCACTTCAGGGATGAATACAGAACCTGACCCAGGCCAGTGAAAAAGCCTGCCCCGGGACTTTTGCTGGAACTATTACCACAGAGGTGTACTCTTGTGTGCAAATGAGTAGGGTACAGACCAGGAGCTTCTCCTGGTCTCCACGGGCCTATCTTTGACACGATGAGAAGAACCTACCTGAGGATGATGGCAAACACAAAAAAGTTTGAACCAGCAGGTTCAAAATCTAAATTCTCTAGTTCACATACTATTTAAGCTGATATGCTCGCTTTTAAGAGTTGAAATTCCACCTACAGGGAACCAGATGTCTCTACAGAACTGTCTTTCCAATCTAGTTTAGTAAAGTCTCAATTTGTATTTTTGGCATGTAAAAAAATATCTTTTCCCAACAGGATATCATATGAACATTGCATTTTTCAATACACAGTCTTACTTAGGTGCGCTTTTATTCCTTGAATTTATATTGGATGGATACATCTATTATGTATGGATGTTAAAGACTTCATTGAGACTATACAAAAATGTAGTAATAATGATTGGGTCAAATGTCCTAGCATTTCAGAGGCCTTGCTCTTGGGCTACTTTCAGGGTTAGCAAAAGGGCCAAATAGGGATCAAGAGGATCTGTCCTTCCTTTAGCCGATGACCCCTGTCCCTCAGAAGCAGAAGATCCTCTACACAGACTGCTAGCGTGACATTAGTTCACTTATTCGCTTCATAAACTTAATTTCCTTTAGAGAGGTGCTTTCTAAATGGTTTCATATTCCTATTTCAAAAAGATTCTTTCAAATGCTTTAAAGGAGTACTTTATGGAAGCATCACCATGTATTAAAAATCTGCAGAATCCTTCATGGGAAAGAGCTTCCAACGAAGTGACATAGAATATGATGATATAATGTCTTTACTTGGGTGTTAGGTTCTACAGCTAACATTTATGGCAAAATCCAGATAGAGTGAGAATTTCTCTTGAAAAGCCCTTAAGCCGGGCACATGGCATAATATACTTTGCTTTGTTTAAACTATACTGTACTGCCTGTCACTAAGTTCCACAGAGAGTTTTTCCTCCATACGGTGGTTTCTTCAGCTGAGCACCAGACAAAGCAGTTACTGGTGTTCAGAGGCCACATTATATTCTTGTTATTTGCAGAATGTTTATAGTTGACTTCATGTAAGATAAATACATGTATGTTACACCTCGACCAATTTTACCATGTTTCCTTAATACTCTACAGGCAACCCAGGACACAAAGACTGGAGCTACTTTTATCCTATAAAATCCTTTATTAAGTAATCTTAGGGACCCTGAGTAACAAAGTATACACACTGCAATTTTAGGTACTGGGAATGATGAAGTTTATTGACTGTCGACTGGGAGATGATACACACAAGAAACATCTAAAGAACAAAGCTAAGACTAAACTTTCAGGGATCATTTTTATAGTTTGCTAAAGAATCAAAGCTAAGTTGAATTAAAACTATTTATTAAGTAGCTAATTGTGTGTAAGAAACAATAACCATATTCAGGTCATTTAATCTGATGGTTTCAAAACTATTAGTACAGAGTATCTTTTATCAAAAATAGACAGATAAAAATTGAATGTGAAACCCCAGTACACCAGCAAGATGAAAGCAGGGCAGCTCTGGAAGAAGCTGGGAGGAAGGTTTCTTTCACCTCAGCAACTGTAGATTCCCGAAGATTCTTGAAACATAATTTGAAAATCACTGTTGTAGAAGCAGTTCTCTAGTCTTACCCCTTTTATATTAAAGCTGCAGAACCACAGGCCTAGAGGCGGTAAGCAGCTTTTCCAAGACCATGCCGTTTAGCAGCACAAGGGAAGCAGATACCACATCTCCTCACTCAGTCTACCACCATTTCCATTACAAACCTGCCTCCCCTCCGCGACCACCCCATGTGTAAGATAGAATCTTTCAGAACTGTATGGGGAAGGCCAATGGAGATTTGAAATGATTGAAGTCGGATATACCACATCAGACAAGACTTCTGGGAAGAGGGAGGTTTGGCGCTAGATCTTACAGGAAAAGCAAGGCAGGATTAATGGAAAAAGCTATTTCCCACTCTTCAGGTGGAATGAAAAGTATGAGAAGGGAGGTATGGATGTAGAACAAGGGAGGCTAGCAAAATGGAATGGAAGGTCTTGAAAATAACAGGGCCTGAGGGAGGGAGGGCGAAAAGAACAAAAGGGGAAACTATTAGCGATGCTAAATAGTTGAGGAGGAAAAAATATGTCCAAAAATGTATCACTTTCTGGAAGCTCAGCTTGCCAAATACTTTCAGTAGTACTGATGCGAAGACAAGCGAGGATGGAAGGAAAAGCTCAGGCGGGAGCGGAGCCCTGCAGTCAGAAGGCTTGAATGTGGAGGTGGCTCTGCTTCCTCATCCACCAATGATGGGAGCCATGAGAACCACAAACACTTTACATGACTTAATGTTCAGAAAAAACACGTTGTAAACATTTCATCAGTTTGTAAAGTTACTGCCTCTTAAAATAAAACATTAAGCAATATTTGTATATTAATTCATCTATTCCCATGAAAAGCCCATGTAAAGAGGGCCCTTGCCTCTAATTTTCCAACATTTCCAAACATTCACGCTCCATGTTAGGAGCCTGTAGGCATCATCCTGCCAGGGTTTAGCTGTCAGAACAATAATACGCCATCGAGAACCAGAGCCCTTCCTGCCTGATGGTTGCTTGTATCATTTCAGCCATTGTAACCAGGGAGGTCGAGAAAAGTTCCACTGGCTATTTGGGTTGGAGACATTGAATTATTCAGATATTAAAAAAAAAAAAAACCACTGAAGTACAAACATAAAAGGGATAAATGGAACAGGATAGCAAGGGAATGACCAACGTCAGATCCACACTAAACTATAGCAGAAGCAAGCAGGATAAGAAGCAATAAAGCACTAGATATAAAATTTAAAGGAACTGATCAAATAGACACTAAGAAAATAAACAGACTCTAAAAACATGCTGTAAAAATACAGAAGGCAAAAGCTAAAAATGTTAGGGCACTGCCCAGTCTAAAATAATCTTCAAAATGTATGTGGGAAAAGGGAGGAAAATGGTTAGAAACCAGCAACAAACACAAAAAGGCAGAGGAAGATCAAGGAAGCCAACCTGATGTCCTCTGCTAGCGCCCTCCCACCCACCTCCCCCTAAACCAACGGTGAGTCTTTTTCTGGTTGTGTTGCTGACCTACTTTTAAACATCTATGAAATAAATAACTATAGTTTCATAAAGCCTGAGAGGAGAGAGAGAAAAGAAATGTCCTGGGTCTTAAGGTATGTAACAGACCTAGCTACTTAAAACCACACCCGTGGATTTATTTTAATTAAGGAACTTAACTGGATTTTATTACTGAAATTTCTCTTTCATGCATAATCAGTAAGTGTTACTTTTAGGACTGTTATTTTAAAAAGAAAACTAATACTTGTGTGTGGAGTAAAATCAAACTATACAGAAAAATTTTAAAATGGAAGGATAAAATTCTCTATTCTCGCTCCCCGAATATTTCAACGGGTTTTGAGTACCATCTCTAGAAATTATTTATATACCAGGAAGAGCATGTGCACAGACTTCATAAACATCCTTTTATTTACTCAAATGAGATCACATTATTCAAGAAGTTTTGGATGTCGCTACTGTCACAGTGCTTTTCTTAACAGGACACACAGACCTGCATCACATAGAAAATGCTGCACAGGACTCCATGGTATGGATACACATAATGGAAATTGTCAGTCCCATACTAGTAAGCTATTTTGAGCAATGCCTTTTTAACTATCTCTTCTATCTATCTTAGCTTTTCCACCAATGCTGCAACAAACATCCTTACCTGTAGATCTGGCATTTGTTCTAGCCCACTCTGAGCTGTCAGGGTCCACTTTCATTCTGCAGTTAACTCTCAGTTAACTGGACTAGGGGGAATTACTACTCTAAAACAACCCCAAATCAATCCTTATTAACAATTAAAATTTAATAAAATATGGTATAAAAGGAAATAAAAAATTGTTTAGAGAACCTTATTTCCAATACACAGAAATACTTACCATTTTAAAAACATCATAGAAAAAAATTAAAATAATACAATATTGCATGATCTCAATTATATGTAAAATCTGAAAAAAAAGAATAAAGGTCAAATGTACAGAGATAGAAAACAAAATAGTGATTACCAGGTTTGGGGTAGTGGAAAGGAAATGATGAGGTGTAGAGGTCAAAGGACACAAAGTAGCAAATATATAGGATGAACAAGTCTAAAGATACAACAGGAAGACTACAGTTAATAATGTGTATTGCATTCAGGATTTCTGCTAAATGAGATTACAGCTGTTCTTGGGGGTGGAGAATGGCTAACTATGTGAGATGATAGCTATGTTAATCTGTCTCACTATAGTAACTGCTTTACTATATATATGTATCTTACAATCATGTTGTATGCCTTAAACACACAAAATAAAAGTTATTTTTAAAAATAAGGAATATAATACAAAGGTTTGGGATTAAGCCTTTATTAAAAAACCAAAAAAAGCCCCCCCAAAGAGGTAACAGTCTTTTAAGGCAGTCCCCTAGTGTTGGCTCCAAGTTCCCTATTCAGATGAACTTCCTTTTACTCAAATATTAGAAGAAAACGTGCAGACAGCAACTGGTTTCTGAGCAAAGTAGCATCTTAAATGGCCTGGGAAGAGAAGCAGAGGGAGAGCAGGCCTTCCCATGATGAAGGCCAGCCAGCAGTCACCCCTCACTGCTTCTGACTTGCTCCTCCTCATCAAGTAACCTCACAACTGTATCTTTTTTTTTTCTTTTTCTTTTTTTTTTTTTGAGATGGAGTCTCGCTCTGTCAGCCAGGATGGAGTGCAGTGGCACAATTTCGGCTCACTGCAACCTCCGCCTCCCAGGTTCAAGCAATTCTCCTGCCCCAGCCTCCCGAGTAGCTGGGATAACAGGCGTGTGTCACCACGCCCGGCTAATTTTTGCATTTTTAGTAGAGAAGGAGTTTCACCATGTTGGCCAGGCTGGTCTCGGACTCCCGATCTCAACTGATCTGCCTGCCTCGACCTCCCAAAATGCTGGGATTATAGGCGTGAGCCACCGCGCCTGGCCCACAACTGTATCTTAAACCCCATGTATCACAAAGGAAATGAAACCAACCTCATCCTTAATGTCAGCTTCCTCCTGTCTTTCTCTGGGCTCATCAGAGAAGCCTTCAAGCACTCTCAGATTAGCTTGGTGCTAAATGGAAAAAGTTGAGGGTATGGCCTCTTTAAGTTTTCAGTTTCCTCAAATGCAAAACAGGGATAATTGTGCCTACCTTCATAGGACCAAGAAACAATACACTAGACTTTCTTGGCAGAAAGAATGGTATGCAGTAAGTACTCAAAATGTGTCATCAACCTCAGTTTCTAAAAAAAAAAAAAAAAAAAAAAAAAATGAGCAGGTACAGAAAAGAGTAGTCTAGCACTACCAGAAGATTTCACTTAAAGATGTGATTAAACGTGTTCAAACTTCCTGCAGTGCTGCTAATTAGTGATACCCTGGGGCCTCCCCAGCTGAGGAGATAGCAGCTAATCCAGGGCTTCAGTGAGACAAGAAAACATCTGACCAGAAACCGGGTAGCAGTCTCCCAATGGCTACTGTCAAGTTCCAGGCACCTGGAACCTTCCAAGATATAGATGCTTTCCTTCTCCTGCAATTTCATTCTCTTCAAAAGCATGCTAGTTTTATTTACTTATAACCATGGTTATTCTGCCCCACCAACAAATCAAGAGTTTATAGTACTGTACCCAGCATAGTCCCTTACAAATGATCGGTGATAAGGAGAAAGTTATAACTTAAGTTATTTTCCTCCTACTTAGAATATGTACCAAATATATAGACCCACCACATTAAGTATCATTATAATGGACATCTCTGAAAAAAATTATTTTCAAATTTGTATCTCAGTCTTCAAATTTACTTAAACTCAAACCTCCAATGCCACCTAAAAAATTTGTAGAATCTTAAATTTTACCAAAATGGGATTGAAACCAGAATTTAAACCAACACAATCACAATTTTAAAAGTTTCATATGAAAGAATCCTATGTCCTGAAAGATGGCTATTTTAGTCTTTGATTCATTGACTCATTCATTAGAAACTTGGTTAGGCATCACCTTCTCCAGAAAGCCTTTCTAGAGTGACCATCACATCCTCTTCCTTGTCCACCCATATCTTACGGAAACTTCTATTAGTAGATTACTGCTGTAGTGGTCCTTGTTTCTACTTGCCCCACATCCATTCCCACTTCTGGTAACAACACCTTGATTCTCCCTTGGGGAACCATTCCTCCCCAAATGACAGTCCAGATGGCTCCCCTGTCTGTTACACCCTGGCCAATCAGCATATTCTGTCTGCCCTCTTCCTGGCCCCAATGATTGGCTTAGGAATGGGCATGTGACCCAACTCCAAGACTTCTATTGGAACAAGAGGGGAAGAAGTATGTCTTCTTGCCAGAACTGCTGACTGTTAAGGGTGATATGAGGTTGGAGCCGCCAGAAGTGGATGGCTGGTGGGTCACACACAAAGATGTAACCTAAGGATGAAGCCAACAGAGAGGAAAACAGAAAGAGTCAAAGGCTACTTCTGGAATTTTCAGATACATGAACCAAAAAATTCTCTTTTTTCCTTGAGCCAGTTTCTGGCCTTTGGAAACAAACCATGCTCACTAATAAAACTACTCCATTTATTGCATTTCATGACCCTTACCCTCTCCTAGAGCATAAGCCCTTAAAGGGCAGAAACTAGGATTTATTATCTTTCTATCCCTATAATTTAGCAGAAGGCCTGGTTCACGAGTGCTGAATATGTGTGCAGCACTGGGCTCAGTGGGAATTTTCCTACAACCAACTCTCATGTTCAACAAACACTTTATATGCACCCTGTTCATCTGCTTAACATGACTAACAGTATCTACAAAAAGTCCCTGGTGTGGGCTGTTTATACACACTGGCAGAAAATAAAATGCTGTATTCTTCCTTTATGTCTACCAAGATGCAATCCACTTGTTAATTCTTTACATACATCCCCAACCTCAAAAATATCAAGAACAACAACAACAAGCCACCGAAGTTTCCAGAGCAGTGTCACCAAAACACTGTCACAGGAAAAGAGCAAAGAGACTATGCAGGAAGGGAAGGCAAACACAGGCAACAGCTCCCCTAAGTACAGAGGTCCTCAACCCATACTCCTCATCTTCAGGGGCCGTGATACACTGACCACCCATGTGCACTTCTCTAAGCAGAGGACCCACAGCTTAGTCCCAGAGCCATTCTAAAAGGGCTCTGAGATTCCAGAAAGGTTAAGAAGCACTACTTTAAAGGGTACAATAAGCATTTCTAATATTTCATTGCTCTTCCCCTGCTAATTCAGTTAAACGAACATTATTCATGGAAAAGACAAATAATCCAACTGGAGCTCTTCTACCCACCAAAGATAAAGAGTCTCTAAAGAGCAGGCCAACATAAAATCAAGCTTTGTTTGTTTAAATCTGGCCTCTAATGTAGGAGGAAATAATTTCCCAAGAGTCATTGTCTCCATTGGGACTGATCAATGGCAGCCAGCAAATACCTGGCCAGATGGAGAGAAAACAGCTTCATCTTCATCCTGCCAAGAGCCTGCCAAACCGTAAAGGTCTCATCACAAAATGGCCAGCCTTCCTGAAATGAGGAAATGGCATTTTTTATAGTAGTGGAGAACAGGAAACAAACTAAACGTTCATTTAAAAAATGACTACTTGGTCAGACATGGTGGCTCACACCTGTTATCCCAGCACTTTGGTAGGCTGAGGTGGGCAGATTGCTTGAGCACAGGAGTTCAAGACAAGCCTGGGCCACATGGCAAGACCCCATCTCTATAAATAATAATAATAAAAAAAAGAGCTGAGTATGGTGGTGCACACCCGTGGTCCTAGCTAATTGGGAGGCTGAGGCAGGAGGATCGCTTGAGTCTGGGAAGTCAAGGCTACAATGAGCCATGATTGCACCACTGCACTCCAGTCTGGGTGACAGAGTAAGACCCTGTCTCAAAATAAGTAAATAAATGAGTAAAATAAAAAATGACTACTTAAACATTGTGGCATAAGATAATGGAATCATCACAATTCATTAAACAAATATTTATTGACCATCTATTATGTGCCAGCAGTTTGTCAGGGAAGGGATACACAAAGGCAAATCAAAGAGCTCCAGTGATATACACCTAAACTCATTAACATGGTCAGATCTCAGTGACAGTGACACAAAGACTACAAAAAGCAAAAGAACATGTGAAGCACAATTCCACCAATACATGTACATCCATATGCACAATACATGTGTATGTAAAGATATATGTATAAAATAATAAAAGAAGTGCAATCCTATGCATGTAAATATATACACATCCAGAGAGGACTGAAAGGATGGTCACTAAAAATTACCTGTGGTCATCCCTAGAAGGGAGGAATGAGGGTAATTATTCTTATCTTCTTCATACTACTTCCATATTATTTGCATTTTGAGAGTGAGCAAATCTAATATTTGTATGTTAAAAATTTTTTGAAATATATCACACAAAAACAATCCAGAGATCCTAATATAATTTTTTGAGAAAGGACAGGCTTAGAAGCTATAGGTCTTTATTTTTAATAAGGAAATAATCATTGCTTACCCAGGGGCAACTGTACAGTGTAACAGTGGAGAAGAGCACTGGCTCTCATACCAGATGGTCTGGGTTCAAATTTTATCTCTGTTTATTAGCTGTGTGAATTTAGGTAAAATACTTAATCTCTCTGTGTCTCAGTTTCCAAAACTGTAAACTGAGGGAAATATGACCTATCTCATAGAGTTGTTATGAGGATTAAATGATAATAATAAAAGGGATGATGATGGTGGTGGTAATGGTGGTGGAGGAATAGGAGGAGGAGGAGGAAGAGGAGGAGAAGCAAGAGGTAAAGCTGCTCCGGATCTATTACCTATGAGCAAGGAGCCTCATCTAAAAAACAATTCCGAGTACAAGCCTGATCCAAGGGTTTTCTGGACCTTCTTTGAACAATGCCTTTAATAGTAGCAAGGACCACCTCTCCAGAAGCTTCAGGAACTTCTAGCAAACTCTTGCTCATCACTGATTTTATCAGTTTACCCACCTCCCAGCTGCCATCATCTACATCCGTGCACCACCCTTTCCTACTTTCATACCCAAGAGAATGCTACTTCCCCAGCCTTGCAGATCCTCTGTTCTCTAACAAACTGGGTTCTTTCCTTCCTTCTATTTACCCAACTAAATGCTTCTGGTTCTAATTAGTGTTTCCCACCTATCTTACCTTATTATTCTATCATCTAAGTGCCTAGATTGGCACATCAATAGAATACTGATGTACTTTTAGTAGAGATGGGGTTTCAACATGTTAGCCAGGATGGTCTCAATCTCCTGACCTCAAGATTCACCTGCCTCGGCCTCCCAAAGTGCTGGGATTACAGGCATGAGCCACCGCGCCCGGCCTCTTAAATTCTAATTTGGATTTATGTTCTTAGAAAACCATCCACTGATTCCATCTATCCTTTAGTGATGACAATAACAAGCCAAGCATTGTGCTAGGTGCTAGGTTAGGTTAGGGTGGGTATCTGAGGCTGGGAGGTCACCACACCATCAAAAGTTAAACTGATGCCACACATACCTTCTAACCGCTTGACACTGAATGGCTCTATTAAGATTCACATATATCTGACTTCTCTATACAACTAGAGTTCACTTTGTCTTACTGGTACTTGTTTTTATACATATGTGGTCAATTTTTATCTTTCTGTTTTCCCTGTCCTGAATCTTACTTCCAATAAAAACATTATAGCACTAAAAGAACATTAAGAATAATACCTTAAAAAAAATTTGCCATCCTAACAGCAGCTGTTTTATTTTCCTGTGTCTTCTGTGGGTTTTTGTATGTATGTGTGAGTGTGCATGTGTCTATGTGTGGTATCATATACATATGTACAATATGAACTATATACACACAAAGAGTTATGATAATAACATGCATACATCCTCATATATTTTTCATTTATTGGCTAAGCATTTTTCTGCATTCAGTATTTATGGTTGTAATAGCAGTATAAGCATTCAGAGGGTTGTCATACCATAGTTAACTTATTGCCCTGTTGGCTAAAACACAGATTATTACACTTTTAAAAGATAACTCATTACATGTATACCTATGTAACAAACGTGCACATTCTGCACATGTATTCTAGAACTTAAAGTAAAACAAAAAATTTGAAAAAAGATAACTCATTATATATATCTTGGTCAGATCTCAGTGACAATGACACAAAGACTACAAAAAGCAAAAGAACATGTGAAGCACAATATTCTTTTGCTTTTTGTAGTCTTTGTGTCATTCTATACAGAACAATTTTCCTGTATAGAATCTTTATCTTTCTTCTTCTCAATTACAGACTTGGAATACATTTTTCCAGCAATGAGATTATTAGATCAAAAGCTATTAAATAAGCAACAAAGTCTTTCATGGCCATATGGCTGTTCTGAAGGGTTTTAACAATTAAATGCACCTACAATCAACACTTTATTATTCATACTCATGGAAGGAAACAATGCTGAGCATAACCCAAGTCATTCTGTTTGCAATTAGGAGGCCAAATATTTACACATAGTTTTACAGAATAGTTGTCTTCTTAATTGCACTTCACAGGCCAACAGAAGGCATGTAGATAAAATGAGATCAGGTATGTCAAAGTACTCTGGAAAATTAAAAAAATAATAATACAAAGTTGAACCCTATTGAGGAGCAGGAGGAAATTAGTCACGGAATTCCAAATAGGCCAAAAGTCATCCATACAGATACCTGAGAGCTGTCTGTGTAGGTGTGCATGCCCTCTCCTATAGTACGTTATAAATGCAATTAGGACAGTTTTCCTATGTGTGACTCCTCAGCTGAGACCTTACAAACAGAAAGAGAAGTGTGTGTGTCAATATTTGACTCTTTTCTGTACTCTCTTCTCTGCCATCCCAACCTTACAGAATCATTCCCATTCTGTATGCTACAAAGCAAACCACTGAAAACAGAAACCAAACTGCCCAAAATGCAAGGGGAAAAGGAGCGGGAGAGAGAAAACAAAAGGCTTATTTTAGAACCGGCTATTAAAGGTTAAACTAAAAATTTTTACAGGCCCTTTAAAACACAATGCTCCAACTATTTACACTGGATGGCTTTCAAAAACTCCCCTCTACTCCCAGTACACGAGACCAACAAAATCACTGTGGCTAGGTCTCTGCAGCATCCTACTGAGCCTGGATTGCCCAAGTATGGCACCTAGGCTACTGTGGGCGGCAAGCCACCCAGGTGCCGAGGCAAGAGACCAAGGACACGAGCTGTTTCAGTATAATAAAATATAAAACAAGAATAGTTATACCAGATATAGATCTTAGATATGATTATATATGAATATCATTAATCATTAGTTTGTAGCAATTACTCTTTATTCCAATATTATAATAATCCTTGCTCTATAATCATAACCTAGGAAAAACCAGGCCATACAGGGATAGGAGCTGAGGGGACATAGTGAGGTGTGACCAGAAGACAAGAGTGCGAGCCTTCTGTTATGCCTGGACAGGGCCACCAGAGGGCTCCTTGGTCTAACAGTGACGCCAGCGTCTGGGAAGACGCCCATTGCCAGGCGGACCGTGGTCTAGCGGTAGCGAAAAGTGTCAAAGAACAACATCCGCTACTTAGCAGACCGGGAAAGGGAGTCTCCTTTTCCCTGGGAGAGTTTAGAGAAGACTCTGCTCCTCCACCTTTTGTGGAGGGCCTGACATCAGTCAGGCTTGCCTGCAGTTATCCGGAGGCCTAACCATCTCCTATGATGCTGTGCTTCAGTGGTCATGCTCCTAGTCCGCCTTCATGTTCCATCCTGTACACCTGGCTCTGCCTTCTAGATAGCAGTAGTAAATTAGTGAAAGTACTAAAAGTCTCTGATATGCAGAAATAATGGCGTAAGCTGTCTTTCTCTCTGTCTTCTCTCCCTCTCTGCCTTGGCTGCCAGGCAGGGAAGGGTCCCCTGTCCAGTGGACATGTGCCCCACATGAACTTACCTATCATTGGAGATGACTCACACTCTTTACCCTGCCCCTTTTGCTTTGTATCCAATAAATAACAGCGCAGCCAGACATTCGGGGCCACTACCGGTCTCCGCGCATTGGTGGTAGTGGTCCCCCGGGCCCAGCTGTCTTTTCTTCTATCTCTTAGTCTTGTGTCTTTATTTCTACACTCTCTCGTTGCCGCACACAGGAAGAAGCCCACCGACCCTGTGGGGCTGGCCCCTACAGGCTACTGTGCAAGAGATAATTTTGGGTGATCCAGAAATGCATCTCAGGTTGTGTGTCACGACCTGAGATACTCCCTTCCTAGTCTTTTTTAAACTTGGTGAGATAGCTTAAAAGAAGTCTCTGCTTGATATTGGCATGTCTCCAAGACTTAACAGTTCTTAACATCGGTTTTTTTGTTGTTTGTGTGTGTGTGTGTGTGTGTGTTTTAAACAGAGAAAAGCAGGGCACAAGCTCAGTGGCTTTAGGAACCAAAGTATCTAGCCAGAACTTAACAATATAGTTTGGTTGCCATTTAACTTATTTTTAGGGTTTCCTTATTCAGCAAGTGATACTGATATAGGTAGTAGGATACGCACTTATTTTTTTAAAAGGAAATTTTGTAAATAAAGAAAGTGAATCAAATCAAAGAATTTAGTAAATAGAACAAATGTTACAGGGATATGATCAAAACTGAAAGTGGGGTAGGGGGAAAACTAAAGTTTGGGAAACTGCATTAAGCCTACTTACATTTCATGCTTATCTTTTTTATGTCTTCATCTTCTCAACGTAACTGTTATATCCTTCAGGGTAAAAGGCTATATTTTAATATCATATGTCTTATTTCAGTTGCCAGGTATCCTATATAGAAACAGACAGTCTAGCATTTCAGTTCTGTCAGTCAAAACAAAACATTTAAAACTAGACACAGAGTCCATCAAAATACCATAATTTCAGCTTTGCTTTATCTTGATTTCCCATTGATCCTTATGTCCATTTAAAAAATCATTATAACTTAACTTTGCTTTATCTTGAATTCTGGTTACTTTTTAATCTTTAATGACTTGGAACACTTCACCTTTCAGTTTTCCACTCTGTTAAATTTCTGATGATCTACAAAAAATATTGCAGATATTCTAATAAAATAGGCACAGAGATCCTCTAACTCAAGGAATGCCATTCTAAAGGAGGGAGAGAAATTATAAACAAGAAAACAAAGTGGGCTGCACAGAAGATAAGCAGGTGATCTGATAGAAGGTTCTAGAGGTTGGGAAGAGGCAAAGTGCTAATTTTATAAAGCAGAGTAATCAGGAGTAATCACCTCTCTGAGAAGGTACAGGTGACATTTAGGCTGAGATCTGAGATGTAGTAATAATTTTGACATGTAGTTATTTTAATCCTAATTTGTTTTGTAAGTATGGTGTTTAGATATTAAGAGTTAAGCCTTCCTATTACTAAAAAGTAAAAAAAAAAGAGATGCTGGTAAGGTTGTGGAGAAAAGAAAATGCTTATACTGTGGGAATGTAAATTAGTTCAACCGTTGTGGAAAGCAGTACGGCAATTCCTCAAACAGATAAAAACAGAACTACCATTTGATCCAGCAATCCCATTACGGGGTATACACCCAAAAGAATATATATCGTTCTACCATAAAGGCACATGCACACATATGTTCATTGCAGCACTATTCTCAATAGCAAAGTCATGGAATCAACCTAAATGCCCATCAATGACAGGTTGGATAAAGAAAATGTGATATATATATATATATATATATCATGGAATACTACACAGCCATAAAAAAGAATGAGATCATGCCCTTTGTGGGAAGATGGATGGAGCTGGAGGTCATTATCCTTAGCAAACTAATGCAGAAATAGAAAAACAAATACTGCATGTTTTCACTTACAAGTGGGAGCTAAATGAAGAGAACTCATGAATGCAGAGGGGAACAGACACTGGGGCCTACTTGAGAGTGGAGGGTGGGAGAAGGGAGAGGATTGGAAAAAATAACTATTGGGTACTAGGCTTAGTACCTGGGTGACAAAATAATCTATATAACAAACTCCCATGACATGCATTTACCTATGTAACAAACCTGCACATGTACCCCTGAACTTAAAATAAAAGTTAAAAAAACAAACAAGAGTTAAGCTGCCTCTCTAATTGTGGAAAAAGTTGTGCCCACCCTCTGTTCTACTCGCAGTTCATGTGGCTCATCTGTTTGGGGGTTCAGGTTACTTATCTCACACTCAAGTAGAAGCAAATCTTTGTACATAGATAGCTTTAAAACCAGACATTTAAAACAAACAAACAAGTAAACAACCAAAAAAAACCTTTCGCCATTCAGGCCTGTTAGTCAAACAAGGAAAATTCTTGTGGATTTCTGGTTGGCAGCCTATAACCTGGGAAAAGATTAAGACTATAAAGATGCCCTGTATCAGTTATCATATTATTATTCAACAATGAAATTACCTAGAAATGGGGCATAAAGGGTGTTGGCTTTTCCCACTCTTTTAGTTCTTGTTATTTTCTCCTATTCTTTTATATTTGTTAAAAACCAAAAGCAACCCCACCCAAAGAGTACATAGTGAATTCCTGCTTACTCAAGACAACTGGCTGAGAGTTGAACTGAGGTTAAAGGATGTAAAAATGGCAAAACAAACAAAAACCTGAAAGCACAACTTCAAATTTGTCAAGGTAAAATTCACATGGAGTTGCCCAAATTAAATAACCCTCATTTACATTTCAGTAGGGCATGAAATATCTGGTATAATCTGTAGAAGACAGGCGCAGAATGAGTTTTATTTTGGAAAAAAATCCATCGTCTGTTTTTTCCACTACTCACATTTCTCCTGCTTTGCTTAAAATCTTTGAAGTTTCTCATTAACTCAGTCTCAGTACCAAACACAGCAGTATCTCAAAGGGTCAGTGATATTTTAAACAAACCTGGGAACGCTGAGGGTTAGGAACACCATTCAAAAGATGTGTAATTTCTACCAGGAAATGGATCTGTCGTCATTTTTGTCTAACAGATGCTGAAAATGAAAATAACATATTTAAAAGAGAACTTGCAAGCAGAAAAAATATGAAGAGTGAGAAGAACTAAAAAATACTTCAAATGGGACATTAAAAGATGATCATTTATTTAATTTTATTTAACAAAGACAAGAATTCTACAAGTTGAATATTTTCAACATATTTCCTTGTGGGAAAATGGCTGAAAATACCAAGAGCACAGGAGGCTAGCCTTTACCTCTTGCTATGATTAACTGAATGAGGGCTAGTATTAAGCCATTCTTATCCCAGTTGCCAAATTAATAGCCAGGAATACCCATAGGTCAGTTGACAGGCTGATACTTCCCTTAAATTGAGTGCTGCTCCCTATTATGCCATGATTTTCCTTGGTGACAATGGGACATTTAAACTCTCTGGACCCCCCCGCCTTGTTTTTTTGAGACAGGGTCTTGTTTTGTCACTCAGGCTAGAGTGCAGTGGCCCCATCACAACTCAGTGCACCCTCAACCTCCCAACCTCAATCAATCCTCCCACCTCAGCTTCCCGAGTAGCTGGAACTGCAGGTGCACACCACCATGCCCGGCTAGTTTTTTGTATTTTTTGTAGAGATGGGGTTTCACCACGTTGCCCAGGCTAGTCTGGAACTCCTGGGCTCAAGCAATCCTCCCGCCTCAGCCTCCCAAAGTGCTGGGATTACAGGCATGAGCCACCGTGCCTGGCGTGGATCCCTTTTTTAAATCTCCAACAAACAATGGATGTCTACTATGTGCCTGGCTCTGATCTAGACATGGAAGAGACAAAGGTAGGTTAGATAAGGTCTAATTCAAGGAGTGCCACTCTAAAGGAAAGAGAAATTATAAAGAAGAAAACATAGTAGGCTGTACAGAAGATAAGCAGGTGATTTGATAGAAGCTTCTAGAGGTAGGGAAGAGGCAAGTGGTAATTTTATAAAATTAGGTAATCAGGAAAGCCCTCTCTGAGAAGGTGACCTATAAGTTGAGATCTGAAGAAGAAAGAGTGAGCTATGGAAAGAGGCAAGTGAAAAACTGAAGAAGAACACTGCAGACCCACAGAACAGCATGAGCAAAAGTCCCAAGGTGGGAAATAGCTTGGCATGCTGGGCATAGAAAAATGGCCAATGGAGCTGCCTTTCTGATCACACCCGAGGTCTGGGATTTATTCAAGGTAATGAGAAGCCACTGGGGTTCTACTAAAGTGAACTACTTTTCTCAATAAGTTAAGCTTAGCCTTTTTAGGTACTAAACTTTAAACCATTTTTCAATGGGAGTTTCTTTCACATTACAGTAGTCTCCCCTCATAACAAAAGACACCTCCCAAGACGCCAGTAGATGCCTGAAACCTCAGATAGTACTAAACCCTGTATCTGCTGTTTGTTTGATCTGATAACCTAGATGGCTACTAGGTGACTAATGGATAGACAGCACTGGACAAACGGATGATTCACGCTCTGGGCGATTTCATCATGCTACTCAGAATGATGTGCAATTAAAAACTTATGAATTGTTTATTTCTGGAATTTTTCATTTAATATTTTGGGACTGCAGTGAACTGCAGTTAATTTAATAGGTAACTATGGAAAGTGAATCCATGGATAAGAGAGAACTGCTTATAGATTTTCTGCTCTTAGACTGAGTATATAGAACTTAACTTCTTTTGTCAATTTAGGCTCATGATTACTATTTGGTGCTCTGTCATCAGGAGGAGGACAGAAGTATGTAAACCCAGATCACTGTGCTTTTATAGTATACTTTCTTCTGCTGCTGCTACCAGCAAACACTTCTTGCTATATCAGGTTGTCCTAGCTGCCTTATTTGGATGAGACAGCTTCAGCTATGGCCATCAGGCCATGACTCTGTCTTGTCTATTCAACCAAGCACATGGGTTTTGTGATAGTCATTGCTGCCTAGAGGCCATTTCTATTACTGGGCCCTTGGAATACAAAAACAGACCAATCCCATATAGTTGCCTTTTCCCATCTTTATTTCCAGATTCACAACAGTGTCACACGTGGTAGGGTTTGTCCAGAGTTTGGCCACCAGACATGTCGGATGTGGCTGGCAGAATTCTAAAAATGGCTCCCCCGAGGTTTCCATCCTGTGGTTATTCAATCAAACACTAATCTAGGTACTACTGTGAAAGGGTTTTGCAGATATAATAAAAGTCCCAAGTCAGCAGACCTTAAAATACAGAGATATCCAGATGGGCTTAATTGAATCACATGAGCTCTTTAAAAGCAGGAAGTTTTCTCTGGCTCGTAGCAAAAGAAGTCAGAGTGATGTGAAGCATAGGGTGGATTCAACATGCTGGCCTTGGCTTGAACATGGAGGAGCCTCAAGAGGAGGAACATGGTGCTGCCTCCGGAGGCTGGGAGGGGGTCCTGGCTGACAGCCAGCAAGGATCTGTGGACTCAAATCCCACAACCACAAGAAACTCAATCTGCCAATCACAGGCATGTGTTTGGAAAAGGGCCCCAAGTCCAGGTGAAAGCATAGCCAACCAACACCTTGATTTCTAGCCTGAACAGAGGACACAGACACACCATGCCAGATTTCTGAGCTTCAGAACTATGAGCTCATAAATGGAGGTTGTTTTAAGCTAATCATCTTGTGGTGGCTGGTTACACTGATAGAAAACTAATATACTTGGTGAAGTGAGTGTCTAGTAAGTTTGACAAAGAATGATAAAATAAATGAATGTGCTTTTGCTCTATCATCTGTACAAATGTCCATATAATAGCATGACATAATGGAGCATAAAATTAGGGGCCAGCAGCTCTGGGTTCAGACTGTGCTACCAGCCACTTGTGTGACTCACAAAAATGAATTTTCTTTCTCTGGGTCTTTTTTCTATAAATGAGAGAAATGCTCAAGATGACTATTAAGGTCTTTTCCAGTTCTGACAGTCTCTAAGTTTAATAATTCCTTATTACATTAGAAAACAACTAAAAACAAATATGCACATTTTCCTCTATATATTCTCCTTTCTTTTTTTTTTTTCTTTTCTTGTCTTTTTTTTTTTTTAAGAGACAGGGTCTCACTGTGTCATCCGGGCTGGTCTCGAACTCCTGGCTTCAAGTGATCCTCCAGCCCTGGCCTCCCAAAGCACTGGAATTATAGGTGTGAGCCACTGCACCTGGCTTATGTTGAATTTGCTAATGACACTCATTTTTCCCAGCTAATTAGCATACCTGTATCTCAAGGTCACAATAGTTAAGGAAAGCTGCTGAAAAAGGAATCTACTTATACTGTTTTGTTTTTCAAGACAGGGTCTTGCTCTGTAGCTCAGGCTGGAGTGCAGTGGTGTGATCACAGCTCACTGCAGCCTCAACCTCCTGGGCTCAAGCCATCTCCTGCTTCAGCCTCCCAAGTAGCTAGCACTACAGGCACGTGCCACCACAACCAGCTAATTTGTTTTATTTTTTGTAAAGACGGGGTCTACTTATGTTGCCCAGGCTGGTCTCAAACTCCAAGATTAAGCAATCCTCCTGCCTTGGCCTCCCAAAGTGTCAGGATTACAAGCATGAGCCAGTATGCCTGGCCAGAATCTGCTTATACTGATCTTAAATGTATTCAACATATGATTGGTGCATTTATCTTTAGCTCTGATTACGATACCACCTTGGAGGCTTTTCGATCTTGAAATTAACTAAATATTTAGGCATTTTACATAGATCATCTTTGCATAAAAGCTGAGTTAACACAATTCTAAAACTTATTTAAAACACAATCTGGGTGCCAAACCAGGGGGAGGAGAAATGGGGGAAGGGAAATGGTTTATCTAAACACATGACTTAAAGCCCAAAAAATGCTCCCTGACAAAAATGACCACATAAATTTGGGGGCCTCTGTTCAAATTTTTTCTATCTGTCCTTTCAGTTTTTTCACTACTAATTTTTATTTTAAAACAAACAGAAAGAAGGGTCTTTACACACATCCCCCTTTGTTATTTCAAATGTGTTCAAGTTATGTTAAAGTTGCATGCCATTCTTAACTGAAGCATTATGAAACAAAAATCTCTCTAGAAAAGCTATCGGCAGCATCTCTCAAAAGGCTTATGCCACCGTTCAAGTACGTTTGCAGATTGAGAACCTGAGCATGTGCAAAAGGCAATGCGTGAAAGTGGGAGGAACTGGAAGGGGTAAGAGAGAGAAAAAGAGAGAGTGCTGTTTGCAGTGTTTTGATAGGCACAAGTTTTCCTTGCCATTCAACTGCTAAATTCTCTGTACTTAGGCTGAACCCCGGGTCATGGCATAGAGTGCAGGAGCACTTTCTATAAAAAGCAGTGTGCACTGCACTGCAAGAAGAGGCTTCCTGGCACAGGGTAGCAGAGAATAAAAACAGTGCAGCACGGAAATCTAGATCAAACTAGATAAGAGACTCTCCATAGGGAGGAGGATCTAGAAATCTATATCAAACCCACTGCCTATTATGCATATGTAGTGTATAGGAAGGAAGGTCTTATTACCAATGGTACGAAGACAAGCCACAAAGTGAATCCCCTAACATGAGGACCGATACCTTATGGTCCAATGATCGTCTTGGAGGGAAGGCAGGGAGCTAAATGGAACTTTATTTTGAAAAATAACATAATATAATCAAAATAAGGTAACCTTATATTTATGTAAGATTTATGTTCTTATTTCAACTGTGTACAAAATCACAAAGACTAAGTGCTGATGAGAGATACAATTTTTTCTACAAGATTTTATGATAATGCTGTAAGATAGCCTTTAAGTTTGGCTTTATTATAGCACTATCAAAAAGATTATCATTCTTGCAAAAGCAGTTGAGAGCCTCATCAATTTTCCCCAAATCCATCCTCATTCTTTTGATTCAAATCACTCTTTTCAAGTGCCCATCAAGTCATCAACTCATGTGTTTTCTCTTCATTAAGTGTTCTAATATGCCAGATCCTCCTTTGTCTATGACAACATACACAATTCAAGAGGTCTTGATACAGTTTGGCTGTATCTCCACCCAAATCTCAACTTGAATTGTATGTCCCAGAATTCTCACGTGTTGTGGGAGGGACCCAGGGGGAAATAATTGAATCATGGGGGCCGGTATTTCCCATCCTATTCTTATGATAGTAAATCTCATGAGATCTGATGGGTTTATCAGGGGTTTCTGCTTTTGCTTCCTCCTCATTCTCTCTTGCCACCACCATGTAAGAAGTGCCTTTCACCCTCCGCCATGATTGTGAGGCCTTCCCCAGCCACATGGAACTGTAAGTCCAATTAAACCTCTTTCTTTTGTAAATTGCCCAGTCTCAAGTATGTCTTTATCAGCAGTGTAAAAATGGACTAATACAGGTCTCCAATACCATGTTCATAGACTTCATAAAGTCACAGATCTCTTGAATGATTTACAATTTCTGTTTGCTCTGCTTTTTTGTTTTGTTTTGTTCTGTTTGAGACAGGCTCTCACTCTGTCACCCAGGCTGGAATGGAGTGGTGCAATCATAGCTCGCTGCAGCCTCAAATTCCTGGGTTCAAGCAATCCTCCCGCCCCAGCTTCCCGAGTAGCTGGGACTACAGGCATGGACCACCACACTTGGCTAATTTTTAAAATTTTTAGTAGAGACCAGTTCTTGCTGTGTTGCCCAGTCTGGTCTTGAATTTCTGGGCTCAAGTGATCCTCCCATCTCAGCCTCACAAAGTGCTGGGATTACAGGCATGAGTCACTATGCCTGGCATGCTTCTGATTATTTGTCTGTCATTCAGAGACAGACCAGGATACAGACAAGATGTCCTAAAATAAATCAAAGTATTAAGCAGGGAGGACTATTTGAGCTGTGATTAATTTTATTAGTGATCAGTCATCAGTTAATATTTTTGATTAATCATAACTTCAGGGACCCAGATAATGAAAACATAGATAAACAAGGATGCCTTGGCCCACAATTATGCTTAATACCAATGCCTGGTTTCATTATACAATATGGCTTTGAGTATTCTCAAATAAATCCCTGTTGTCTTCAAGAGTCCCAAGTAAAAGAAGCCCTCCAGAGATTGTTCTAAAGAAATACCAGGCTGGCTGGATTCCACTCACTGCTACAGCCAAGATTCTGGCATTCTGAGGGAGTAAAGCCAAGTAAGCAGAAAGCGTCACAAGGATTCACTCTGAGGGCGCAACATGGAGACAGCATGAGATGCATGGAGACAGCATGAGATGCACCCTGGCCAAAGAGGCCACAACAAGACTAACATCTGGAACTGGTCATTTGTCTATTTCCATTTTCCCTATTAAAGGCCTAAGGAACCTTTTGGTATTAATAATCTAAACAAGGTTCCTGATAGAAAACAGCACAAGTTTCTTCCTCAGTCATTTCTTGGAGAGCTTTCCAACAGTGTCAAACAAGGACAGGCTCTTCTACAATGATTGAGGTGGGAGGTTTGTGATATGGGTAGATTCAGAGGATCCATAAATCCCCATAAGTGTTGTGCCAAATTTCTTAGAGAGTCCACAGTACTCACTGGATTTTTGAAGGGGTTTCTGATAATACCATTCCTATCAAAAACTTCCTGTGTACATAATTTTCCTATTCAGACCTCTAGGCCCATCACAGCACATCACCAGGAATTTCTATGTACCATATTTCCTCGATTCTCAAACATCTCTTTTTCTGCAATCAGAATGCATCTTCTTTGTTTTGTTTTGTGGGGCTTTAAAAAAAAATTTTTTTTTGAGACAGGGTCTCACTCTGTCGCCCAGTCTGGAGGGCAGTGGCATGATCACGTCCCACTGCAGCCTCAACCTCTCGAACTCAAGCAATCCTCCCACCTCAGCCTCTGGAGTAGCTGAGACTAAGGCACATGCCAACACACCAAACTTGTATGTATGTGTGCAGAGACAGGGGGTGTGTGTGTGTGTGTGTGTGGAGACGGGGTGTGTGTGTGGAGACGGTGTGTGTGTGTGTGTGTGTGGAGACGGGGTGTGTGTGTGCGCATGTGTGTGTGCGTGCGCGCGCGCGCGTGTGTGTGTGTGTGTGGAGACAGGTCTCACTATGTTGCTCAGGTTGGTCTTGAACTCCTGGGCTCAAGTGATCCTCCTGCCTCGGCCTCCCAAAGTGTTGGGATTACAGGCGTGAGCCACTGAACCCAGCCCAGAATGCATTTTATAATCCTTCTTTATCTTTAACAAGATGTTTCCTTCTTGCTCCTCAAAAGTGATATTAAATTGACGATAAGCCTTTGAATTAATGACATTTAAGCAGTGCAGGAACTGGCCCTACACCAAATATCTCAGTAAAAGCTATACTGCATGTTCCTAAACAAAGAAAAACCCTTAGACAGACACTGCGGTGTCTCCATAAGGACAAAGGGCTAGATCTAGTCAGCTGGGCATCAGAACACCTGAAACACATTTGAGTTGACGTCATATCACCACTGGACACTAGTCAAGTTTCATATGCTTATTCAACATGTACTGCATGCTACTGTGTGCCAGATAATATGCCACCTGAAAATGTTACTGATCTGGGTGAGGGAACTGGCAAGATCCCCAGAGGGGAGGGTGTAGAGATCCTGGATGAGAAGCCAGGGAATGTGGACTAACAAGGAACCTGAGTGTTCTTAAGAGACACAGAAAACAGAGCTGGAGAGAAAACAGGACCAACTGAATGACTCCAGAAGAGTTGAGGTTGCATGGGAAGTGTAATTCATCAACTTGTTAGAAACCATATTTATTTATAACACAGAGTACAGGTAGCCTTGGGAATTTTCAATTATAAGAATAAAGGGACTCTACGAGAAGCCAAAGGGGTAGATGTAGGCTCAGATAAAATTCTGACCACAGGAGCAGAGAAAGCAAGCATAACCTGATGTGGGCTCTACAATGAGTGAACATTACAAAAAATTCTCAGGAAAATCCCATATACGGGGCCTAACATTCATTCTTATGTTTCATGGAAAGAATGAGACAAACAGATCTTGATGATTGCCTAGTGGTATTTAACAACAGCCCCCAAAGTCTGGATGCCCTTTCCCAGAGATGGGCTATGGGGTTAGAACGCATAATATTTGTACAGCTCTCGCTTAAAAACGCCTTTGCTCAGACAGCATACTTGCTTGCCATGTATCGTGTATTTTAAAATGGGGAAACCTGTCCCTTGGTGGTCCAAAGGAGACAAGAAAATTATGATCAGATACCAACAGAGACCCAAGTCTGAAGAGTGTGGTTCTAGCACCCCACCCCAAATGGGTGATGTCAACCAAGGTTCTGTGGGAAGTCCTCTTTAGTGCCAAAGTGAGACAGCTCTGTGCCCCTATCTCAGGCAGATGGTGGAGAGACCTACCTTCAGGCAGAGGTAATACCAAGTCACTACATCTAAAAGAAAACAGGGGACACGGTAAAATTCTTTTGGTTGGTCTCTTGTCAATTGGTACTCCATAAATTTTACCTCACTAAATTAAAAAAGAATAAAAGGACAGTCTTGTCCATACAGGACACGCTGCCTTAATTTTGGCAAGTTCCAAAATAGTGAACCAGCGTAACAGGCAGTGCTCTCCAGGGTCAGGACTTGAAGAGCCTATTTGAAAGGAAGAAGGTGGTGAAACAAGCAGGTACTTGAACTAGACTGTTGAAAGCTACAAACCCAGGAGAAATGGACTCCAGCTATGATGGACCACATCTGTATATATCTAGGGCTCAAAGACTTTTTTGCATAAAAGTTTTAAAAGAAAAGTTTTTCAGTTTAAGATAACTAACCACTGCACCATACAGGGCTAGAAAAAGGTACACGAGAAGGAAAGAGGGAACTATTTATGGCATAAGTGCAGGTGACCAATCTGTTTGCTTGTTGACTCTCTCAGCACCTATACAGTGGCTGGTACAGACTTTATAGCCAATAAATATTCACTGAATTAAATTTCACAGGCTCAAAATTTTGAAGAGCAGCTCACCTTCCCTTGTATGTCAAGAATGAGAGCGGTATAGAAAGAAATGTTAAAAATAGATTGTTGGCCCACACTTGTTTTTCTAATAAATAGGACCATTATTACTACCAGGAAAGTCTTATTTATTTTGCCTGAATTGGTGCCTAAAGAAAGTCTCATGATGGGATGGGATGGGCTGCGCTTCTCAATGAACTCTGAGGCAGAAATATATTTGCCTTGGATTCTGTGGATTCTTTAAACCTGTGTGCTAATAATTCAAACAATGTTGCATTAATTGTATAAGAGTTTTTGTATAGTTTTCAAACATCTGTGGTGTAATGATCTTTGTTAAACATATATTCTGTAAAGTGCCATAGTCTTTTTTTATGTGTAGCATATTTAAAAATATATATGTATATTATACATACACAGGTTTGTGTGAAAGATGTGCAATAACAAAGGTGTATGTATGTTTTGTTGTTTTGGAAACTGGACAGGAGTCAAAACAGGGATGTTTCTGTTTTGGCAAAGGAGAGTTCCACATTTTTGCCTTCATGGCTTATTCAGTAACCCATAATTTTAATGCCACACAAATCTTATGTGAAGAAAAGACTGGTATGAAATCATTTTTTCCTGGGTCTAAAATAATCACTAGAGTTGTGTCAAAGTTAAGCCTGCACGCCAGGCCCAGTTAATGCTAGTCTTTCATGTGAAATGTGAAGCTGCCATGTTGCCTTTTCTCTTAGTAGGATAACTAGTAGCTGGTACATAATCACTGAGGAGCTATTTCTTAACATGCTTTTATAGACCATGCTAATGCTAGACCAGTATTTAAGGGCTAATCTCACACCTCCTTAGCTGTAAGAGTCTGGCTTAGAACAGACCTCTCTGTGCAATAACTTGTGGCCACTGGAAATCCCTGGGCATTTGTATTGGGGTTGCAATGACTCCCAAGGGCCAAACGGCACGACTGGGATTTCTTCTGAGATGTGGTGAAACTCCTTCCAAGGCTGAGGGGGTCATTAGGTGCTCTGGAGGGACTCGGCACCACTTGATATCCAACAGCCACTTGAGCCAAATATGAAATTGTATTTACAGCTGATGGACTCAATTTGAGCCTTCAAACTTGTAGTTACCCTATTATATTGTAAACTAATACATTGTCTAGCATTGATTCGGTTCTTGTGCATATGTATTTTCACAGTGTGCTCCCCTCCCCAGATCTTAATTAAACCAGATTTTGCAAATACAAAAAAAAAAAAAAAGAATGAGAGCGGTAGTGGGAATTCAGTGAGGACAATCCTGGTTGGTGTGGGCGTTCATTTTGTCAAGCTAAACCACAGAACAACTTACATGGACTAGCTAGTGCAAGGTGTTGTAAGTTATATCCTCTCCATGACATTGTGGCTACAATCATCGTAACGCAAAAAAGTACAGTTGGGGCCGGGTGCTGTGACTCATGCCTGTAATCCCAGCACTTTGGGAGGCCAAGGCGGGAGGATCACAAGGTCAGGAGTTCAAGACCATCCTGGCCAAGATGGTGAAACCCCGTCTCTACTAAAAATACAAAAAAATTAGCCAGGTGTAGTGGAGGGCACCTGTAATCCCAGCTACTCAGGAAACTGAGGCAGAGAATTGCTTGAACCCAGTAGGCAGTGGTTGCAGTGAGCCAAGATGGTGCCACTGCACTCCAGCCTGGGTGACAGAGCGAGACTCCGTAAAAAAAGAAAAAAAAAAGTACAGCTGGTATGCTAAAAAATATATACAGTAACAGCCAATTGCCAGTGGTAATGGGATGACTGATCTCCCAAAGAGTAAATGTAAGCACCTTTGAATAGCTGAAAAAATGGTTCACAGAACTGTCAGGTCCATTTTTTAAAAATAACTTTGCACTCTTCTATCACCAGTGCCCCAGCACTCCACCCTATCACCTCCACCAAGGCATCAAGGCTTTCCTCTGTTTGCAGACACACTATGGTACACAGGATGTTGAGGGGGAATGAGAAAGTCATCTCTAGGCAAATACCAAAACAGATGAGAGTACCTCTGACTCAGACAACAGAAAAAGAAACAAAACAACACTCCCAGAAGAGAAACCTCCCCAGTTAGAGGCATCTTTCACTGCACTGCCGAATGTTGGCAGCAAAGATGGCATATGACACCCATAAAATGCAGAGACCAAGAAAGAAAAGTCCCTTGCTCTAGTGGGTCAAATGGTGGCCCACAAAAGGACAGGTCCATATCCTCACCCCCAGAATCTGTGAATGTGACCTTATTTGGAAAAAAAAGTGTAATTAAGGATCTGGAGACAAGATAATCCTGCAATACCTGAGTGGGCCATAAATCCAATGGCAAATGTCATTACTAGAGACAGAAGAGCAGCCAAAGAGAAGTGGTCACATGAAGATAGAGGCAGCAACTGAAATGACGCAGCCACAAGCCAAGGGATGCATGGAGCAACAAGAAACTGGAATAGGTGAGGAAGGATTCTTCCCTGGAGGGAGCATGGCCCTGCCAACACCTTGGTTCAGGACTTCTGGCCTCCAATACTGAGAGAACACATTTCTGTTATTGTAACCCACCCAGTTGGTGGAAGTTGTGATGGTAACTCTAGGAAACTAATCCACATGCCATACCTCCAACTCAGGTATTCCTCTCATGGTCTGTTCACCTCCCATCTGGAAGGTACAGAAAAGCTTTCTGAATGAACAGCCACAGCAGCCTGGGGACTCCCTAAGATAGGGCCCTCCTCTACTCTGAGTGGCCAGGTCATGGCTGGTTATTTAGTCAGAAGATCTGGACTCACATCTCAGAGCTGGAAGGACCCTTAAAGGATGATAAGATCCTCAAGACAGACATACTACCACCCTGACGGTAATCAAGCCCTGAAAGTTAGCTAAATGGCCTAAAGTCTGACTAGATTAGATCCCAGCCCAAATCCCAAACTGATCCTCCTTCTGCTACTCCAAATACACAGAGGCACCAGGGCCTAAATAAGCAATAAATGTTGGTGCTTCCTCTTTTCTCTTTTTATATTTCCAGCCTTCCTTAAAGGTCCCTAAAACAACTACCATTTTAAGAAAAAGTCTGGCCGGGTGTGGTGGCTCATGCCTGTAATCCCAGCACTTTGGGAGGTCGAGGCGGGCGGATCACTTGAGGTCAGAAGTTGGAGATCAGCCTGGCCAACATGGTGAAATGCTGTCTCTACTAAAAACACAAAAATTAGCTGGGTGTGGTGGTGCATGCCTGTAATCTCAGCTGCTCGGGAGGCTGAAGCAGGAGAATCGCTTGAACCTGGGAGGTGGAGGTTGCAGTGAGCTGAGATTGCACCACTGCACTCCAGCCTGGGTGACAAAGTGATACTGTCTCAGAAAGGGAAGGGGAAGGGGAGGGGGAAGTGAAAGGGAAAGGGAAAGGGAAAGGGAAAGGGAAAGGGAAAGGAAAAGGGAAAGGTCTTATTCCGACTTCTCAAAGATCTACCAACCTGGAATCTACTTCACAGGAAACACACCACAGGAGTAACTTGGTTTGCAAGCAAGATGGGCTCTCCTGACAGATGCTAGCCTTCCATGGGACCCATTCCACATTCCTGAACAGTTTTCTTTATTTCTATAACTCATATAGTCATCTTTGTGGCCCATATTTACTTGGGAGGGGCCCTCTCTAATCTAAATAGGTCCCCATCATAATTCAGCCTGAGATAAGTTTAAAACAAGGGCAGATGCACAGAACTTTTTATAACCTTGAGGTTGACTTTCTGGGTCAATAACTCAAACTGGGTGTCACTGTAGGAAACGTGGCATTTTGATAACAATAGTGGAACCAAACAAAAAATAAATGCAGCAAAAAAAGGATCACCTTAAGGATTTCTTGTACGAACCAGGAATAGAAAAAGAAGAATAGAGTTGTTTAGGAAAAAGAACATGCAGCATTGATACTACTTCTCTTTCTTGCAAGTAAAACTTTTAGAACCTATCCCAAAAACTTTAAAAAAAAAATCCCACCACTAGTTTAACTGTTAATTGTTGCAGTCACAAAAAGGAAAGTATATACGCTAATCAAAATGAAGTAAATATGATCAGTTTTAATCCAACATGGAAACCCCATGGTGAGACTGAAGACATCCCTCAAATGCATGTGGGTTCCCTCTCTCTCCACCTCCAGCTTTCTGCCTGTCCTGCCCCTCCCCATTCACTCCTCCACTACACACACAGACACACACACCCTACCCATACCTAAAAGTTTGTTCTCTCTATAAACGCATCTGTGAAAGAAACAAGGTTGTATTTTATCTCTGGGTAAGATCAAAACGCAGGGAGACCATCAGAAAGATGTACTCAGCTGTGAGACCTTCCAAAGCCCTCTTCAGCTCACAAGTGGGCCCAGGAGAGACAATGTGCCATTATTTTTCTGGATATTAAGAACAGAGCAACCTCCTCCAAATACTTATTCTCATGAAATGACCTGGTCCACAGTTTTCATTTATTGGCAGTAGGCCACAGGGCCCTTTGACAAATTAACAAATGCTATGAACTTTTCTCCTTAGCATGTCCATATTCCAACACCCTGTATGCCACTGCAGAGGGTTCACAGACACGACCCACTACGCCCCTGTCCATACTGATCCATGGATCCTAGAGTGAGAAGCCCTGCTCACCAAATCAGTTGACTCATTCACATTCCAGCTATCTCCCTCCCACTCTGCCCATCAAACTTGCCCTTTGTGTCTATTCCCTCTGCTTGTACCAATTCTCCTTTGATTCTGAAGAATAAATAGACAAAGTCAACTACATGGTAGCTGGAGTTTAGAATATTGTACGGAAAAGTCTTGAGCCAAAGAAAAAATACTGACTGATACCTATCCAAGGAAACAGCCTATCTTCTGGGTAAAATTGATCTGAACCTCCAAACACTGATTCTGATGCATTAATATTGGCCCCAACCAAAGAATAGCAAAAGGACAATACTCATAATGATTGGACTTTAGGGTTAGAGAGATGACAGTGGCAAAAATGAAGGCTTACTGGAACTGGTGAGTGATATGGCTTGGGTCCTGAGCCTGTTCATGGAGAGGAACATATTCATCACTTGGCCTCTGAATCCTTTGCAACAAAGACTGGACAGTAATGCTTGCTACTATTCTCAACTCTCTCTCTCTCTCTCTCTCTCTCTCTGGAAATTCAACTATAAAACTTCGGCAGCACATTTCTGTGTTTGTTCAATGTATTTTTTTTTTTTTTTTTTTTGAGATGGAGTCTCACTCTTTCACCCAGGCTGAAGTGAAGTGCTGCAATCTTGGCTCACTGCAACCTCCGTCTCCCAGGTTCAAGCGATTCTCCTGCCTCAGTCTCCCGAGTAGCTAGGATTACAGGCACCTGCCACCATGCCCGGCTAATTTTTGTATTTTTAGTAGAGACGTGATTTCACCATGCTGTCAGGGCTGGTCTCAAACTCCTGACCTCAGGTGATCCATCCGCCTAGGCCTCCCACAGTGCTAGGATTATAGGCATGAGTCACCACACCCAACCTGTTTAATGTACTCTTACCATATGGACACAAAATTAATGAAACTGGCCTGAATTTCAGAATCATGTTTCCCTCCAATTTTATGTCCTAAGATTTTTAAAGTATTATTATTTTGTTTTCCTGCTTTATATCCCCTTCAAACCTCTGCTTTTAACATTCTTAAAAAAAAAAAAAAAAAAGAGCTAAGGAAAGTGTAGGAATTGTCTCAGGAAATGGAAGGCTGACTAAAATCAATTGTTAACTATCAATATGTAGCTTCTTCAGCATGGCCACAGGGACACTGGTGGTCACACTTGCTTTTACAACATGGCAACACAACCACCAGGAACCAGAGCTCTGAGCACAATGATACATTTTTCATAAATTCAAAGAAAGCCAGCAGATGGCAAGAAATTAAAATATATATTATATATATATATGTAATACACACAAGTACGTATAGTCATATATACTCATATATATATATATACACATATTCATATATGCACACATATTCATATATACACACATGCACACCCATCCTAATTTTACTGCTGGTGCTAGAGACAGTATTACAAACTTCTCAACCAATTGCTGATCCTTGGGCTCTAATAAGCCTTCTGACCTGAGACTTTCTCTGGTGTGGCATTTAGTATATGGTTTCTGCCATATACTAAAAATTACTAAGAAAAGGAGAAGGCATCCTGAATCTCATGAAGGTGAAGGTACTAAGTTTAAAGCCCGTGTCTAAAAAGAGAAACATGCTCTTGGGTTCTCTCTTTTTTAAATCCATTCATTCAAAAAAAAATTTTTGTTTAAGACACAAGGTATGATTATGTTGCCCAGGCTGGAGTGCAGTGGCCATTCACAGGTGCAATCACAGCACATTACAGCCTCAAACTCCTGGGCTCAAGTGATCCACCCCCTTCACTCTCCCGAGTAGCTGGGATTCCAGGCGCACACCACTGCACCTAGTTTAACAATAAATATTTATTGAACATGGATTCTCAATCAGTATACTCAATGATCTCGGCCAGGGGCTGTTCTAGGCTCTGGGATTATAGTGAAGAACGAGAAAGTCAAGATCCTCACCTTCACAGATTTCTATTCAGAGTGGCCCAATAATGAACAAAACCCAAG
The DNA here is from genome assembly GCF_028878055.3 of Symphalangus syndactylus. NCBI lineage: Eukaryota > Metazoa > Chordata > Mammalia > Primates > Hylobatidae > Symphalangus > Symphalangus syndactylus. The sequence continues at coordinate 43,974,854 of NC_072429.2, forward strand.
ACATTCAACAGATCAACTTGAGTATAAACTAGTTAACAGAAAACCACTCAATTTATTGCCTCCAAGTTAATTCAGTGAGTAATAGGTGCTTATTATGTTTCACAGCACTCTACTAAGCACCCTAATAGATAATTTTAAGGTTATAACAGACAGGATCAATCCCTGCCCTCAGCAGGTCAACACCTCCCTGGCATGACAACACACAGGTAAGAACTAGGTAGAGAAATTGCCAAAGAAGGGTATTGGTATCCATCCAAAATGCCTTACATAGCCAAAAACTACTGTAGGAGAAAGATGACATTCATCTGAGCGAAGTAGTAATAAGAAGAGATTAAGTCAAGAAGTACTCCAGTGTATCTCAATGCTAGGCAGCAGCACCACCGTCCCTCCCTCCCTCCCTCCAAACGAACAAACAAAGAGTCCACATCAATTTACCCCAAGAATGTTGATGATTTCCTTAGTTTGGCTGAGATAAAGCTCTCTTTAGATTTATAATGAAAACTAACTAGCAATGATTAATTGCAAGAGGACATATTTCTAACCTGAGAGGTCTCTCAGCTCAGTTTCTCCCTCCACCCCATCTCTCTCTCCCTCTTTTTTTTTTTTTTTACTTTCAAAAATAAAGAGCTAGAAAGTGGGGAACCTTGCTTTTCTGGGCATTGGGTCAAGACCACACAGAGCGTGGGAGCAATGGCAGCTGGCTGGGGCTGGCTAAAGCCGCACTCCCTCTGCTCTGCCTTTGGCCATAACCACTAGACCGCACGTTTGCACTATTTTCCAAAGAACCAAAAGGGAAGATTTTTAAAACCATACTAGAAAATAACTTTGTTTTTAGGATGTGTTTACTTGTTCTGGTAAAGGTCATAGGGCAGGATTTTTGGGAACACAAAAAGAATGCAGTAAAACTGGCATCATAAGCTCTCTCAATTTGACCACATTTGAGCCCAGTTCAGCAAATCCAAAGATACATTTTCAAAAATGCTTATCTAGTTTCACACCTCACCACAAAGCAAACAACCTAATTTGCAGACTTTCTAATACTCATAATGCCTCTAGGTCCTCCTGTCGACATGTGTTTTTAAATGTCATCTTTGATTTGATCACTAACAAATATTACCACTTTCCGGTTTTTAGAGAATAAGAAAAAGCTGCAGAAATTGACAGAAAAGCCAGCTCCATCATTCTTCAAACGAACAAAGTCACTCTTATAAGAACTTTCTTTTGCAAACTGCCTTTCCCACAAAGAAAAAAAAAAGTTGAAGCTAATCCAACCATAATCTCCACTCCCACGAATCACTGCCCAATATCTGAGAGAGGGTCAATGTAACTGGTGCTGTTGCTGGAGGTGAGAGGTCACATCTCAGAATGTCTAATAAGATCATATTATGGCCTCAAATGTCTTTAAACCAACAACTACAATATAGATAACAAACTGTATAAGGAAGAATATATGATGTGAGTAGACAGGGTAGAAGACACAATGTTCAAAAGCAATAGATGAATTATAAGGAAATCTACAAACCTGAGATTGAATATATGTCAGAGAGGCTTTAGAAGATGAAGAGAGAGAAACATAGGTGGTTTGATTATGGAAATGTATGAAATATTACCTAGATGAAGGGAGGATAGTGACAACAGTCCCCAGATATACTCCAAGATGGGAACAGAGATAGGATGCTGTCCTGATGTTCAACTATCTGGACATCAGCTGGTGGTGATGTTCCTTTAAAAAGCCAAGCCTCTAACTATTCCAGGTTAAATGAGACTAAGGAGATGTGACAACTAATTGCAATGTGTGATCTTGGATAAAAGACACTGGACCAGAAAAACATATATATTAGTGAGATAACTGGCAAAATTTAAGATTTGTAAAATAGATAATAATATTGTATCAGTGTTAATTGCCAGGTCTGATAATTGTACTGTGCTATGTAAGACACTAACATTTACGTTATATGGGTGGAAAGCATTCTGGAATTCTTTGTAATATTTTTGTAACATTTTTATTCAGAAACTATTTCAAAATAAAAAGTTTAAAAAAAACTTTTAATGAGCTAACACAAACACACACACACAACCAAGCCTCTGATAAATTCCTGACTTGCCAAAATATCATCTTCCAGATGGAGGAAACAAAATAGAGAACTCTTAATTTGGCCTTAATTCTGAATCAAACGAGCAACCAGCTGGTGATAGAAACCTTCAACGTTGCGGCCTCCCTCACACCAACCTCCTCAGAGGAGACTGGGCAGTAGTTAACCTAGGCCACAAAAATGGAGGAAGGAACTTCCAGAAAATATAAAATTGTGTGTAGCGTTAACAAAAAGAGAGCAGGCAGAACAGAGACTGCCCTTTAGAATAGAATAGGTATAGAGAGTGGCAGGTATCTTCCATCTCTTCTCTGAGATAAAAGCACAGGTAGAAAGGCTGAAAGAGCGCACACGTCAGCCAGACAGAGACCCATATCCCTCCGGGAGCTTTTCTAAGCTGAGAACTCTTGCACTGGTTAGACATGGCAGCTCCTGTGGCTCCTTGAGATGGGATGGGGTACTTTCTACTGGGAGTTAGAAGGGACTTGGTAGCACTAGGGGAAATAAAACAAGCTACTGGCTGTTGTCAGAGAGACGCAGAGGATCCACGGGTTCCCTGTCAGATCACACAGCCTGGTGAATGAGGGCAGCCCAGGTGAGAGGTAAGGAGTACGCATGTTGAGTGTCACACCCTCTGTTACTCACTGCTCCAAATCTGAGCAACGGCGGGGAGCTGCTAGAAAATAGGATACACCAGCCAGGATAAAGCAGGAGAATCCTAATCAGTTAAGGAAAGAACACAAGAGAAAATTAGGTTTGTACCTTGGGCTTTTGGAAGCAGAACTGAGTAACACAATGCGTATAATCCCAAGGCCAGAAACTCAAACAAGGAATACTACTACTTTACATGGCATGAATCATGTGCCAGACACTGTTCTAAGTACCTTATATACATTTTTGTATAAAAAAGGATAAATATAAATGGCCAATAAACATGAGAAAAGATTGTCAATCTCATTAGTAATCTGAGAAACACAAATGAAAACAAGATACAATTTTCCACTCTCAGGTTGACACATACAGACTCATCATATGCAGAAGTGGCAAAGGTGTGGAGAAAATGGGCACCCTCATAAGTGACTGGAAGGAACACAATTTGATGCTTTTTTGTGGGGCTATCTATTGGCAATATCTACTGGAATATTAAATGTGCATACCATTCAACCTAGCAATTCCACTTGATATGTATCCCAGAAAAATGTTCAAAATAGTAAACAGGGAAGTTCATACAAGGATTTCCAAGCCATTGTTCATAAAGATGTCATCAAAAGCTGAAAACAACCTAAACGTAAAAGACTAAAGGTCTAATAATCTATTACTAAAGCTATTATTGTGTCAAAAATGCTACACAACAGAAGGGTTTATTTCTAGATGTGCAGGTATAGGAGCAAACACACACGAGAAGCTCTGGAGGGAATCACACTACACTTTTAACTCTAGAGAGGGACTTCTCCCTCACATTAGAGCTGAGGATAGGAGGCTCTACAAACCCAGGCATGATTACATAATTGCAACTAATGCCAATGACAAAGAAAAGTCATTCTTTAGATGGCTAAAGAATAAATGAGACTCACAGGGACCCCCACCAGTAGGATTTTTATTTAATAACAAAATTAACGTGCACTATGAAAAATTCAAGCAAATTAAGAAGGTTCAAAAAGTCTCACAACTAATCCTATTCCCCAAAGGTTAAGCTAATATAGACAAAAATAATGGAAAAAATTAAAGAAGTACATATAATCAAAATTAAAATAAGAGGTGCTCAAGCCTATAAAGGTAGTGGTATGAAGATAAAATCAACAATGATCTGAGGCTTGCAAAAAATGCTAAAGACAATCAAAGGGGCTTTTGTGCTATATTTAGAATCGATAAATTAATAAAGAAGTGAGAATAATGAACAGTGGATTTCTGAACATCCTTAAAGGTAGGTGGGCATTATGGTCTAAATGTGTGTGCCTCCCCCCCAAAAAATTCATGTATTGCAAACCTAATCATTAATGTGATGATAACAGAAAGTAGTGCCTTAGGGGGTGATTACATCATGACAGCAGAGCCCTCATGAATGGAATGGGTGCCCTCATAAAAGAAGCTCCAGAGAGCTGCCCTGCCCTTCTACTGTGTGAGGACACAGATAAAAGGTGCCATCTACGAATCAGAAAATAGGCCCTAACTACACACCAAATCTGATGGTGCCTTGATCTTCGATTTCCCAGACTCCAAAAATGTAAGAAATAAATATGTATTTCTATACTACCCAGTTTATAGTATTTTGTGATAGCAGCCTGAATGGATTAAGACAGCAGGGAATCTTCAGGAACCAGTCTCAGATAGGAAGTCATGCCAAGCCAACCATACTTTAATATTCCTTAGGTTTATCTAATGATTTGACAAATATTTAGTGAACACCTACTCTGTGCCAGACACTATGTGCCAAAGCCACAAAGACAAAAAACAACGCACATGTTCCTATCATTTCAAGATCACAATCCAGGACAGGCGCAGTGGCTCACGCCTGTAATCCCAGAACTTTGGGAGGCCGAGGCGGGTGGATCACTTGAGGCCAGGAGTTTGAGACCAGCCTGGCCAACATGTTGAAACCTCGTCTCTCCTAAAAATACAAAAGAAGATTAGCCAGGTGTGGTGGCACACGACTGTAATACCAGCTACTGGAGAGGCTAAGGCAGGAAAATTGCTTGAACCTGGGAGGCAGAGGTTGTAGTGAGCTGAGATCCTACCACTGCACTCCAGCATGGGCAACAGAGTGAGACCGTCTCCAAAACAACAACAACAACAACAACAACTCACCACAATCACAGTCCAGCAGGCAGACAGACATTAATCAAATAGTCCCACTAATCAATGTATAATTCCTGGCTGAGTTAAGCACTTCATAGGAAAAGTCTCTAAATATATTTGCAAAGAAATGAAGAAGTGAGGTCTAGAGAGAGGATACAGGGAGTCCATGAACTTAGAGAGTGGGAACAAAAAAACTTTTTATTTTCATTAACTTCTAAATTTATTGTTTCCTTCAAATATGAATGCAGGCAACACATCACAGTAGTACCTGTGACTTTCTCGCCAGTAGAAATCCATGTAGCATTACTGTATAGGCAGACAGCCCAAAATATCACTTACAGAAGTTATCACACCTGCCCAGATACCTTATTTCATGTTTATTGTATCATAAATGTTTTAATACTTTGATAACTATATTTCTATGTATTTCTATATAATTTTTTCCTTTGTAACCATGTATTTTATTTTATACATGTAAAAGCATTATTCTGAGAAAGTATCTAAAGGCTTTACCTGATTGCCAAATGTATCCATGGCACAAAAAATGTAATCTCTGAGCTAAATTCTGGTACAAGTAGGTAAATATGTGTCAAGATGAACCATAAAATCAAGGAATTCAGGTCTCAGATAACGAAGGCAACTCAATTCCCTAAGAAACAATTTTGGTCATCCTCCACCCTTCCCTTTAGTTTTGACTCTAGTTGTTTAACAAATACTTGCTGAATGCTTACTCTGCCAGCCACTGTGCTGGGCAATGGGGAAAGTACAGCAAAAAAAAAGAAAAAAGAAATTTCTATTAATGTGACCCATCTTCATCTTAGTATCTTTACTACCCATCAAAGTGATCGCTGGACAATCTAAATATATTTGCTCAATGTTGAAAGAAGAATGTCTAAGACCTGAGTAAGTGCCACCAACATATATAAGTCATAAGGTTCAAGCAAAAAATCTCTGGCTATCAAAATTTCCATTTCTTAGAAAATTTCATCAACTCTCTAACATAAAAGAATTTTAACTGACCTCTTTCTCTTTTCTCCAACCTTGTAACTCAGGTTGGTTAATTAAATATTTCCTAATTTTCATGAGAAATTGTTCTTCTGGATAATCTAACCAAAGGAAACAAGGACATAAGTGAATATTATTAAATGTAAGACTTCAGCGCATTGATGTGATATCACATGCACCTATTATGAAGTCCACCTAAATAAAAGCACTCACATGACACACAAATGAAGCTTGCAACTGGCTTCTTGATCCAGTTGGAGGAAAAGACACGCAAACAAAATAATATGAGGGGTATAATGTAATTTCCTAGCCATCGGGGGTGGGTGAGCATGGGAGACAGGGAAACAGAAACCACACTGGGGATTTCACTTTCAGACTCTTCACCCATTCATAGTACGTGATATTAAAAAGAAAGTTCACAATATCACTGATCATTGGAGAAATACAAATCAAAACTACAATGAGATACCATCTCATACCAGTCAGAATGGCTATTACTAAAAAGTGAAAAAATAACAGATGCTGGTGAGATTGTGGAGAAAAGAGAACACAATTTACACTGCAGATGGGAGTGTAAATTAGTTCAACCATTGTGGAAAGCAGTAATGCGATTCCTCAAAGAACTTAAAACAGAACAACCATTCGACCTAGCAATCCCATTGGGTATATACCCAATGGAATATAAATTCTTTTTTTTTTTTTTTTTTTTTTGAGATGGAGTCTCGCTCAGTCGCCCAGGCTGGAGTGCAGTGGCGCCATCTCAGCTCACTGCAAGCTCCGCCTCCTGGGTTCATGCTATTCTCCTGCCTCAGCCTCCCGAGTAGCTAGGACTACAGGCACCCGCCACCATGCCCAGCTAATTTTTGTATCTTTAGCAGAGACCAGGTTTCACCATGTTAGCCAGGATGGTCTCGATCTCCTGACCTCGTGATCTACCCACCTCGGCCTCCCAAAGTGCTGGGATTACAGGCGTGAGCCACCACGCCTGGCCAAATTCTTTTACCATAAAGACATATGCATGCATATGTTCACTGCAGCACTATTCACAATAGCAAAGGCATGGAATCAACCTAAATGCCCATCAATGGTAGGCTGGATAAAGAAAATGTGGTTAATATACACCACAGAATACTATGCAGCCATAAAAAAAGAATAAGATCATGCCCCTTGTGGGAACGCAGATGGAGCTAGAGGCAATTATCCTTAGCAAACTAACACAGGAACAGAAAACCAGATACCCCATGTTCTCACTTGTAAGTGGGAGCTAAATGAGAACACATGGACATACTGGAGCCTACTTGAGAGTGGAGGGCGGGAGGAGGGAGAGGATCAGGAAAAGTAATTATTGGGTACTAGGCTTAGTACCTGGGTGACAAAATAATCTGTACAACAAAACCCGTGACAGAAGTTTACCTACATAACAAACCTGCACATGTACCCCTGAACCTAAAAGTTAAAAAAAAGTAAATAAATAAAAAGAAAGCTCAGAAAGGAGTGAGGCCTGCATCATCACACTAGAGCCTAGCAAGCTCACCCCATACCTTCTTAACTATCCATACTCTGTCAATCACTTATTTTAACAAAGAAAGAAAAACACAAGTGTCAGCCGCAGACTGGTGAGCTGAGGCTAGCATACAGCAGGATTATGAACTGCCAGGCCTGGGATGCATCACAGCAAAGGAAGCTAAAGATTATTTCCTGCTCCTCCAGACATATCCTGAAAGTTCACACTGACTGCTAAATGAAATCACATTTTCCATAGTATTGAAAGCAGTCCCTGCCCTGCACTCTGGTGAACTGGAACAAGGTGACTTGAGCTGTCAAAGTGAATCAAGTAATTTAAAAACAGAGCTAGAAATAAAACCCAGGTATCCCAATATCCACCTTCCTCTCCAAAAAGACAAGAGTAAGAACGAGCTTTAAATGATCACTTTGCCATGTACAGGCATTTACATACACGTTGATCCTTACAAAGCAATCTTATAAGGTAGGAGCTATTATTATCACAATTTGCAGGTGAGGAAACCTGCTCAGAGAGACTGTCATTTTCCAGTTTGAGAGTGCCAATAAGCAGTGGTGTAGGATTTAAACTTGGGCTGTGTGAGTGCACATTCTTAACCACCATAACATTCTGCTTCTAATCCTGAGATCTCATCTTAACAGTAATCAATCTTACTTTTTCCTTTAAATACTTTCCACAGCTCACTCTTTCAGATATTAGATGCAGAACATATGCAATGCAATTGCCCATTTATTCCAGGAGTTCTAGAAGGACTAGGGGGTTAGAGCTCCAGCACGGTAGAGAAAGGTGAGAGAAGACCCATTTTGTTCAGCCCCAAAGTCCACAAAGACGAAAACAGAAGATATCTTTAAAATGGAGGTGAACAGAAGGAAGTAACATTGTCTTTTACTAGAGGAGTGGTTTTTCCTTAGCCTCTTCCTTCTTTTCCCTTCGTCCATTGCAGTAGCCACAGCAGAGTAACTCTACTTAAAAAGTAAAGGTTGATACCATTCAACTGTGACTTCCTAATAATTCAGCAGCAATTTTTTGTGTGTTGCAGCAAAAATAGCACAGAACTGGAAGCTAAGAGACCTGAATTATCCATCGGAGATCAACCAATTACCAGCCTTTTTTAGGCAGTGTTCCCTCTTCCATAAATAAGGGTATGATATTGACTTACGTGTGGGCTTGCTTCTTCCTGCTCCACAGCTATGAGAGCGAGCCATAAGAAATTGCCAATATCTGGCTATTTTTGACCTACAAGAGTGGTGATTTCCTAATACACAGATTTACACACAATTGTTGACGCTAAAGTATCTGTTTCTTACCTTCTTAATCTAATTCCACCTAATTCTAGCATCTGCCAACCTTCAAAACTTGTGGCTGTCAAAAGAGATTCAAGTACCAGGTCAAAGTGGAGAAATATTTAATTTAACTAAAGAATCCTTGAAATGTGAAGGAGGAATAATACATCTAAAATAAGGAGGTGATATAAGCAGTTCCAGAAAGACACCAGTAATCACAGCTAAGGGGATATATGGAAATGCAGTTTTAAGAGGCTACGCAAGCCCTGAAGCTGTGGATCACCCTGAGTCCCCCTGGCTTCCTGAGCCATCTTTTCCATAGCAGAGGGATATTAAATACTTCGAGTTGGGTGTGCATATGTTGGCAATGATGATGGGCTCATAGTAATTCTATTCTACTTTCTTTTAGCAAACATGCTTACCAGCAATATGCAATGAGAAAAGGACAGACAACTTTAGTTACTGGAAACTCGCAAAGAAAATCTGCTTGTCTCTAAAATTTTCCTGTGTTATTTATGCAGTTTGAACTAAGGTTTCCATGTCCAATTTAATATGAAAAGTCATCTGTTGCCAAGCCTTAGACAATGGCCACACAAAAGTAAAACAAAAGCTTACGTAGTTGCAACAGTGACCCTATTGTTTGTCAACCCAGATTTAACAGAAAGTGAAAAAATCCAGCAGAATCATTTCAAAGCTTTATCTGACTATCTGACTAGTTAACTTTGTTGTTTTTAAAAGTTGTAATTTCATACTATTATAAAAATAGTACTGTCCTGTGAATCCTTTGCCCTACTTCTCCCCATAATCCAATGATACTATCTTTTAAAACTATAACATAGCATCAAAACCAGAAAATTGTCACTAGCACAATATTGTTAACTAGATTATACACTTTGTTCAAACTCCATCAGTTTTGACATGAGTTCATCTGTGTGTATGTAGGATTGTACAGAAGTATACACATATGCTTTGCTGTAGTTTCTCATAACGACTTTAATATGGTTTCATATAACTAACCACCAAGATCAAAACACAGAACTATTCCATCACCACCAAGGACTTGCTTGTGCTACCCCCTTTATAGTTGCTTCCTACTTCCAATGTCCATATACCCTGGAAATCACTATTCCATTCTCCATTTCTGAAACTGTCACTTCAAAAATGTTACAAAATTAAAGTATATTTTTTTTGAGATTGGCCTTTTTCATTTAGCATAATGCTCCTAAGATGCACCCGGCTGTAGTGTACCAACAGTTCATTTCTTTCCATTGCCAAACAGTATTCTATTGCATGGATGTACCAGTTTGCTTAACTGTTCACCCATTAAAGGACATCTGTAGTATTTCCAGTTTCGAGCTATTATGAATAAAGCTGCTATGAGGGAGGTTTATGCATACAGGTTTTTGTGCAAACAGAAGTTTTCATTTCTCTGGATTAAATGCCCCAGAGCAATTGCCGTGTCATAGAGTAATTGCAATATTTAGTTTTAGAAGCTGCCAAGTGACTTGCCAGCAAGGCTGTTTCATTTTACCTTCCCACCAGCAATGTATAGAAGATCCAATTTCTCTGCATCCTTGCCAGCATTCAGTATTTTCTCTACTTTTAATTTTAGTCATTCTGGAAGGTGATAGTTCATAGTGGTTTTAGATTGCATTTCCCTAATGACTAATGATATTGAACATCTTTTCCTGTGCTTATTCGCCATATTCTCTTTGGTAAAATGTCTCTTTGTGTCTTTTGCCCTTTTTCTAATTGGACTGTTTCTCTTTAGCTGTTAAGTTTTGAGAGTTTTTATTTATTTATTTAATCCTAGATATAAAAAGAACTAGACGTAAATAAGTCCCTTATCAGATCTGTTTTTGCAAATTCTGTAGTTTCTACCATTCTGTAGACTGCCTTTTCATCCTCTTAACAGGGTCTTTCACACACAAAGCAAAAGCTTTTAATTTTGACGAAGAAAATTTTATCCATTTTTTATTTTATGGGTTGTGTATGCTTTCGGCATTGCATCTAAAAACTCTTCATCTAGTCCTAGATTCCACATATTCTTCTAAAAGTTTTAAAGTGTTACATTTTACATTAAATCTATCATCCATTCTGAATTAAATTTTGTATAAGATATGAGGTTTAAGTCAAGGCCTTTTTTTTTTTTTTTTTTTTGCCTATCGATGTTTAGTTTTAAAAAGCACCATTTCTCAAAAAAACTATCCTTCCTCCATTGAACTGCTTTTGCACCTCTGTCAAAAATCAATTGGGCATATTTGTGTGAGTCTATTTCTGGGTTTTTTATTCTGTTCCATTGATCTATGTGTCTATCCCTCTGTCAATACCACAGTCTTGATTACTGTCACTAAAAAGAAAGTCTTAAAATAGGGTAGAGAGACTACTTCCAATTCATTCTTCTTTTTTAAAATTGTTTTATCTATTTTGGTTTCAGTGCATTTATATACAAATTTTAGAACAAGCTTGTCTGTATCTATAAGAAATCTTGCTGTGATTCTAATAGGAACAGCATTAAACCTGTAATCATTTTGGGGAGAACTGACATCTTTACTATGTTGATTTTTCCAATCCATTAATGTCTCTCCATTTACTTAGACCCTCTTTAGTTTCTTTCATCAGCAGTTTGTAATTTCCAACATACAGGTCCTCTACATGTTTAATTAGATTTATACCTAGTCCCTTCATTTTTGGGGAGACTATCAATGGTGTTATGCTTTTAACTTTGATCACCACATGATTATGGCTAATCTATAGAAATATGACTGATTTCGTGTATGTGTCTATCTTGTATCCTGTGACCTTGCTGAACTCACCTACTAATTATAGAGGGTGTGTGTGTGTCTGTGTGTGTGTGTGTATTCCTCGGGATTTTCTACATAGACAATTGTGTTCTCTGAAAGTGGGGGCAGTTGTATACCTTTCTTTCCAATCTGTACGCCTGTTGTATTACTTTCTTGCCCTACTGCACTGGCTAGGACTTCCAGTCCTCTGCTGAGTAAGAGTGGTGAGAGCAAACACCCTCAACTTGTTCCTAGTCTTAGGGGGAAAGCATTCAGTCTTCTACCCTAATTATGATGTTAGCGGTAAACTTGGTGTTTCCACCCTTGGCCAAGTATCAAAGAGGAAGTTTTCTGAAGATAAAGTTTAAAGGAACATACATCTGAGATTAAGTAGAAACTGTGTTGCTTTTCTTGACTAGTGTCTACCTCCTTCCCTCATACAACAATGCTTTTTCTCTCAGAGGACGATGACCTTCCGCCACCATTTATACAGCTCCAGTGCAATGGGCACATGAGTAAGTTCTGGTCAATTCATCCATCCTAGCCTCTGGACCAAGTAGTTAGTCCAATAAAATCCAAATAAAGAACTTTTTTGGAATGATTACATAAAAGCTCTCTTTCCACTAGACTTACAGGTCAGGGATCAACAAACTATGTATGGCCCATGACCCAAATCAAGCCAGCCATCTGTTTTTGTAAATAAAGTTTTATTGAAACGAGGCTATATCTATTCATTTACATATTGTCCATGGCAGCTTTTTAGCCGCAGCAGCAAAGTTAGTAGCTACAACCACGACCACATGGCCCACAAAGCCTAAAATACTATCTGGCCCATTACAGAAAAGGTTATTGACCCCTGTTTTCAATAATCAGATGTAAGCTTGGAATGAATAGTAAGGAAGCATCTCACCACTCTATGAAAAGAACATGTTGGAAAATGAAGCCAATACAAAAGAGGAAACCAACTCCAAATACTATGTAAGTTCCCAGATTCGGATGAGCCACAGACTATTAGACTCCAGTATCTTTCAGTTATGTAACCCAATAAATCCAGCTTTTCCTCAAGTTTGAATTGAGTTTCCTATATTTGAATTAAAATAATTCAAATTTAGTATATAAAATCCATAATGCTTATTGTAGGAAGACAATTCTAATTTCTTCCTCCATTATATGTCCATCAACACCATAAAGACATTCAATATTTCTTTAGACTAGGATATGACTGTGTATTTAAAAAGTATGATTTAATGCTAAAACTAAATTTAACATTTAAAAATGAAATGTTGCAAAATCAACTGATTTGGGACTCATTTAGCTTTTCTTTGTTTTTCAACCAACCATCCTAAGGTATTACTGGACAATGAAAGAACAAAAAGAACAGAAACTAAAATTAACCCCCTCCAAAAAAAAAAAAAAAAAAAAAAACCACAAACACCAAATACTCCATCAAAAAACAACTGAGATAGAAGTATAAATCAGAAGATAATTGCCACTATAACATCTACCTGAAATAAGGCAACGACACTAACACCAACTAGAGAAAGAGCTAACTAGAGAAAACCAAAGCTCCCACGGGGACAGACTTAACTAATTAGGGAGATGGTGATTAAAGCTGGAGCTGCTAATTGTCTACTGGACATATATCTCTAGTAATGTCCCCTAGAGGCTTTCAGCAATGGGAGACAAAATTAAGCCTAGTATTACTGTCAATTACACAGACATCATTTGTCTATATTTATCTCTCTCTTTAGGAAACTAAAAAGCACACAGAAGTCTGGTTTTCAGTGCAAGCTATATGTTCCTGTGAGGAAATAATTTTATATCATGTTTAGAAACAAAATTATTTTGTGTTTAAACTTGTTTTAATTTGTACATTCTGGAGCAAGAAGATGTTTCTTTCAACAGCACACTTTCCATCTGCAGAGGCCAGATGTTAATCTACAGGAAAACTGAAGCTGTTAGTAAGAAGACCAATTATACACAGACAGAGAACAAACATCTAAGTGGTGGGGAAGAGAGGATGGGGAGGCTTAAAATGGAATTAATTGGTGAGGCAGTTTTAGAACTCCAGCTTATCGGGGGCAGGGGGAGAGATAGTAGTGGGTTTGGGTTTTTTTGTTGTTGTGTTGTTGTAATTTGGCTTTTTTTTTGCCCATACCAAGAATAGAATGTCATACAGGATTGTTCTTCCTGGGCATTTCCTCCCCTAGGAGTTGAAGAATCATTCAAGGGAGTGAGTGAAAGTACTGTAAAAATGAACTGAGAATTCTTAGAAGGCAATTTGAAATTTTATCTCCATTAAAGATGAAAACCAAGTATGTCTAGGATTAGACATGGGTCAAATTCTAGCTTTGCCACTAGGATGGAGACTGCCAACTATTCACAGTATCCTTTCTCCTCTTCTTCTTTGAAGTAATAACATGTCCGGGGTCCTGGCAGGGCCCATGACTGCCTATGTCATGGGCCTAGGTTTCCCAGCCTGCTTTGCAGGTAGATGTGGCTGTACCATTATGTTTGAGCCAATGGAGGTGACGTGTGTATCTTCTGGGTCCTTTGAAATGCTTTCATCCTCATTTTCTGGCTGGAAAATGGCAATGACTGGAGCAATGTGGGAAGCCGTGGGCTGAGGATAGCAGAATGACCCTACTAGGCATGGACTCCTCCCTTCTCGGCTCTAAGAGAGAAATACACTTACCTATCTTACATAAGCCACTGTACTTCGGAGTCTCTCTGTTATAGCAACCTAGCCTGTACCCTACTAATACAGCCATTTACTATCTGTGCTACTTGGGGCAAGTTATTTAACCTCTCTAAGCTTCGGTTTCCTCATCTATAAAATGGAGTCACAGCACTTATTTCATTAAGTGCTAAAAGAAATAAACAGGTTAAGAGATGTAATGTGCTCAATCCTGTGCCTAACATGCAAAAATGTGTTCAACAAATGGTAGATAATGCTAGCAAAAAGAAAGACCTACTTGGGAAGCTTCTTTCAAAGGCCTTTGACATCAAACAGCTATTGTGCCCATAAAGCCTCAAAGGTAGAAATGTATATCTGGCTTTGAGGGTTCCTATGGGTAACAACATATTCAGAGACAATCAGAGCTGTCTTATATCTTAGCCCAGCAGAAGAATTAAGATTAAATAATGCTTAATTATAGTTTAGCAAATTGTGCCTAAATCATTAGTTATTTAAATCTTTAAGAGATCTTGCTCTATGTTATTAAATGTCATACAATACTAGCTATTTCTTTATGCTTAGTTGACTACGTCCCATGTTTGTATAAAATATGGCTGAGTAGAAAGGTACATAATCTATGTTGCCAGACCACCTCACCAGGGTAAGTTGAGAAAGAGACACACAAATCAGCTGGCATTATCCAGCTTGACACAAAGAGTTCTATAGTCAATGGAGCCCATGGCCTACTTCTTCCTTGCACACATTTCCTCCCTTTGGACAGTACCTGTGTAAGTATCAATTACTGGCCCTGTGGCATTGTAGATTCTTTTTCTCTTTTGTTGGCGGCGCATGGTTAGACTGTACTCTTACGATTTCTGCAACCTTGAGATTTGCTGAACACTGGAGTTGAGATCTTTGGAACCAAGATAAGACGACTCAATGATTCCAGGGCTCTTATGGATTTTACACGTCACAAGATGCAGAACAACTACAGGATTACATCACCCAGCTGAGGCCAGCATCACTGAAATGGCAGCAGGGATCATATTACCAGGCTCACCTCCCTCCATCCACCCTGATAATGGGAGGATGCTTATAAGGGGAGGTAAGTAACTACGGGAGGCTGAACCAGAAATCAATGATAAAAGATGGGAGTTCTGGTGTAATTCTATGCAGAAGCCATGGCTTAGGACAGACAGGCCAAAGCTCAAGAACTACATCTATACAGAAGCAATATCAATATCCACAAACATAAACCTAGGAATAAAAAACCACCTCTGGCACATTGATTTCAAGAACCCAAGGCTTTAGAACAACAGCAAAAGTCACTGCACTAGGGAAGCAACAAACAACTCAGGGCCTTCATTCTTGCTCTACTTCCCTGAATTGTTACTTACAGGTTCCCGGCCATCCATGGCTTCCATCCAGAGCCTCCGGTCCTCTTCTGACAATGCTTGCATGGTGATAACCCCTGGCCTGCAGAAAAAGGAGGGACATGGATATGAAACCAGTGCCACATGTAGAGAGATTGGTGAAGGCAAATCTCAAACATCTACTCAAAAGAGTCAGTGGTTGCTAGGGTTAACAACACAAAGAGGGGCACAACACTCGGCTTTACTAAGCCACCTTCTACTCTCAAAAAGGACGGCCCAAATTCCTCTCAGTCAGCCCATCTCCCTCAGAGAGGCAGAAACACAGAAGACATGATCCTATTTTACAGGTATGGGACTTAGAGGAGTTAAGTGATTCCTTTAGACGTTGTTCAATTCCTTGAAATCTTACTCATTTCTAGACCTCAAAATGCTTAACAGAGTATTTTACTCACGGTAGAAATGCAATAAATGTTTGTGGAAGTGAATGGAATTACTGGACTCAAGACAAAAAAAAGAGGAGAAAACATCCAAGTTGGAGGCATGTTTGTCTCCTAATATCTAGTCCACTGCTTCTAAACTGCTTCAGACATGGAGAAGTTTTATGGTGGTCATCATCTTGGTAGTTATGATTAAATGTGCACAGTATTTTTAAAAAATGAATACTTAATCATGTCAGGTGCTAAGTGCTTTACATGCATGAGATCATTTCACTCACTGAAATCTGCTTGCTCTCTAAAACTCAGCACAAGCCCTCCAGAAGATATGCACACAATATCAAATGGGTTTTGTTCAGTTCCCAACACAAATGGTACTCCACAGAAAAAAGAGACTGTGCCATAAAAACGACCTTGGGAGAAGCGGCTGAAAGCCCTCTATGCCCATTAAAGCAGGAGTTCTTCATTTAGGGTGAAGATAGATCCCAGAGTGTCCCCAAACCACCTCCTCCTCTCCCTCAAATGTATGTGGATTTTTCTGTAGAAACAATTCAAACTGTCCATCAGATTCTCAAAGAGAACTGCAACCCTCAAAAAGTTAAGAATTGCTAGTTAAAACCATCCTCTTTAAAATTTGAGACAGCCTAAAAAGGAAGAAGAGGTCCACTGAGCAAGAACTAAAGTCCGATTCCTGTCTGAGTACACAAACACTGCTAATGATCATACAACAATATGGTATTAAAACCACACAGGCTGAGCAACACCCTGAGCAGCACAAGCCTGGGCCCCATAAGCACCCAAACCTGGTCATTCTCACCCACCCATCATCTCTGCTTCTGGCTTATAGTTATAGTTCCAATGAATATACTAAACCTATTTGTGTTTAACATAATTTAAAAGTCACATTTGATTCTTTTCATTAATCATCCCTCAAAATCCCCTTAAAAAGAAACTTAGAGCTGTGGGCATGTAAATACAGACGGGTTGGGGATACAAAGGGCATGGGGTGGGGGTGTGAATGTGTGAGGGTGTAAATGTGTGTGGGGTCGGGAGAGACAGACAGAGAGGGAAAGCATGCAAACAAGCAAAAGAAGAGAGTGAGAAAACAAGCAAGAGACAGAAAGGGGAATGGGGGTGTATGTGGGTGGGAGGAGGGGTAGGCAGCTAGATGGGTGGGCGTGTTGATGATGGTGGAACACTGATCCCAAGAGGATGGTCATTCCCATGAAGGTCACACTGGGACTGGCACCATAATACAAAGATGACTCAGAAGATGGAATAACTCTTCTCTCCATGAGCACCTCACAGGACTCTCCCTCCTCTTCTCAGAAATTCTCATTCTCAGTCCCAACCAAGTGCCCACTTCCCACCATCAGCCCATTCAGTATACCAGACTCAGTGGGTATCTGCAGACAGCTGACAGTGGTGGCTCCACAGAACTGACCCTGTGGCATGAGGGCACAATGGACTGATTCTACCCTTCTACCTTTCTCTAAAGACCAAGTACAACATCTTAATAGCTTTGAAACAAAAAGTCTCTGCAGCTACTGTCTATTGCAGAACTCTCAAGTCTCCGGTTTTGGGTCTTTGAGTGTTGCTGTAGGTGCTGCTCCTGTACCACCTGCTTCAGAATCAGACATTTCCTTAACATGGAGATTCCAGCCCAACCCCACTCTACTCAATCTGAACTGGGCTGTGCCTGGGAACTTGGATTTCAATCAACTCCCCAGGTGATCTTGATGCAGAGTTAAGTTTGAGGCCCACACCCTGGGCTGTCCACTCCATCCCCACTCTTTTCCTTCCTGTTCCCCCTGCCCTAGAGAGCAAAGTTACCCTCCTTTCTGCAGTGAGGTCAAGGAGCCAACATGTCTCTAGTTCGTTTCCTGCTAATGGCTCACCAGTAAACAGTGAGATCACACGAGCTGTCTACATACCAAGGTCTCAAGGGCTCATATATATTACATCAACTTCATGGCACACAGTGTGAGATTTCCACCCTGAGCCACAAAGAGGAAGTTCAACAACCTCAGAGGCTGTGAAGGGTGGGCCACTTGGCCTTGGTAACCAGGAAAGTCAACAGGATTTGTTTTCATTCCAAGAAGAAATATCAAAATACAAGTTCTTTTCCACATGTGGTCTTGTTCCCTTTTGGAGGGGAAGTGGGGTAGGGGACGGATTCACATGTCTTACATGTGAATTTCCAAGAACCAAGGTAAAAAGGGTGAACTATCTTTATTCTAGAGTAAAACAATAACTTTCTTTCCATATTTACCTTTCTTATGTCCCTACGAACAACTATCCCTCAAAACAAAATAAAACAAGCAAAACCCTCAATGACCCTCCATTTTCTATGTCAGTCTCTATACAATAGCATACTTTGAGACCTTCTCTTACAGGATGTCAATTTAGTTCATGTTTGAAATGCATGTGGTTCTTCATAGCAAAAAATGGGCAGAGCAGGGGAGACAGAGAAGAGAGAGATTAAAAGTAAGAGGATAGGCTGGGCCCAGTGGCTAACGTCAATCCCAGCACTTTGGAAGGCTGAGGTGGGCGGATCACGAGGTCAAGAGATCAAGACAATCCTGGCCAACACAGTGAAACCCTGTCTCTACTAAAAAATACAAAAATTAGCTGGGCTTGGTGGCACGCACCTGTAGTCCCAGCTACTCGGGAGGCTGAGGCAGGAAAATTGCTTGAACCCAGGAGGCGGAGGCTGCAGTGAGCCAAGATCATGCCACTGCACTCCAGCCTGGCGACAGAGCGAGACTCCATCTCAAAATAAAAAAAGAAGGAGGATAATAAGGAATGAGGAAGGGAACATATAAAACAATGAAAGAGAAATGGAGTAAATGATCAGAGTTCTTTTTACCTCTACAAAGAATTGTGAGCCTATTAGACCCACTACAATAAAAGAACAGTAATAATTATAACCCAGCAGTATATGCCAGTTGCTGTGCTAAGCACTATGTATAAATTAATTCACCTAATCTTCACAGCTACATCATGAGAAAAGTATATTCTTATTATTCCCCTTTAGCAGATGAGAAAACCAAGGCTCAGAGAGGTTAAGTATCTTGTCCACAATCACAGAGCTGGCAAGATATAGAGCCAGGACGTGAACACAGGCATTCCAACCCTTAACTCTTGTGCACAATGCCATGGCAAATGTGATGGCACCACAGCCCCCTGAGAGCTCATGTTGACCACCCAAGTCCTCTGGTGTCAAAATCAGCCATGCACTTCTGCAAACACCTTAGTGAGCTCCTGCATGGGATTAAATGAGATTGAATGATAAAGAGCTCTGTAAAAACCTAAAGTGCTTCATAAATATGAGGGCTTACAATGCTACTCTAGGCAAACAGCTAATCCAAAACAAGAATTCAGTAGCGTCCAGAATAACTGGGGCTTACTTTCTATAGAAGTGGTTCTCCATGTTTTATCTGTCTTAAAATACTCAAGAGACGGAAAGGCAATTAGTTTAAAAAAAACACACACACACACACAAAAAGTCCTAATCATAAAGAAAAAATATTGAAAAATTGGACTTCACCAAAATGAAGAACTTACACTCATCAAAAGATGAATTTAATTACTGAATTACTTTTATTTAAAAAAATCAAAAGTCAAACCAGAGTGAGAGAAGATATCTGTAATGTCTATCTCCTACAAGAATCATATCCAGAATATGTAAAGAATGTCTACAAGTAAGTAAGAAAAAATGAACCACCTAATACAATAAATACTTGAATAAGCACTTCATAAAAGAGGACATCCAAATGGCCAATAAGGCTAAGAAATAGAGCCCAAACTGATTACTTATGAGGAAAATGTGACGAAAACCACAATGAGATATAACAAGTACCTCCCTGAATAGAGAGCATTAGAAGGCCACCAATAACCAATACTGGCAAAAAATGTAGAGTAACTGTGACTCTCATACATTGCTGGTGGGAGAATAAGTTGATGGAACTACTTTGGCAATATCTGCTAGAACTAAACATACACCTGCCCTATGACCTAGCAATTCTACCTCTACATATATACTCAAGAGAAATGAGTGCATATGTCCACTAAAAGACGCATTCAGGAATACCTGCAATTTTCTTTAGAATAGCTAAAAATTGCAAAAACAAGAACAAATAAATATCCATTGATAAATGGATAAACTTGTATATTTGAACAATGGCATATCATACAACAATTTTTTTAAAAAAAAGAGTCAACTACTGCTAAATGCAACAACACAAATGAATCTGAAAGACATAATGATGAGGGAAAGAAGCCAGACACAAAAGATTATGTGACTGTGTGACTCCACTTCTATGATGTTCAAATATTTGCAAAACTCATCTATGGCAACAGAAGTCAGAAGAGTGATTTTTTTTTTTTTTTTTTTGAAAAGAGATATGGGCAATGACTGAGAAAGGGCACAAGGGTATCTCCTGGAGTGACAGAAACATTCTATATCTTCATCTGGGTGGTTACACAGTTGTGTGTGTATAAAAAGTTATTAAAATACAGACTTTGGATTCATGCATTTTACTGTGATTACGCCTCAGTAAAAATTGTTTTAAATACCCAAGAGCTATGACTTCTCATCAATAACTTAGGCTCACTAGCTATCCTGATTCTAGTGCTTCCTAGATGTATAACCATGGCAGACTAGCAATTGAACTATTCTGTGCTACTCTTATTACCTATGTTTTAAAAAACAGTAGCATAGAGCAGTTCAATTACTTGTCTCCCAGCATTATCAGGATTACACCTCAGGGCATGCTGGGAAGGTTACATGAGAAGTGTATTCGGTGTTTCAAAGTGTCAGGCACACGGTGAATGCTCCAAAAATTAGTTGTAATCACAGGGGCAGGTAGAGGTGGGGTGAGCGGGAACAGGATGGTAAGTATGGGGTAGGGTTAAAATTACGGCTGCAGAAGGGCAGGTGTGTATAGTTTCAAAAGGAAAAGAAACAACCCACAGCTGCTAATGACGTGTGTGATTCCCACTCCCAACACGCTCATACACAGCACTGAAATTCATGCCTCTACCACAAAGCACACAGGGCTGCGGGCTGAAGGGACACACCTGCACTGACATAATGGCCATTTTCTTTTTCCTCCTGAGTAACGCAACAAAGTGGCCTACCACTCCCTTTTAAAATTAACATGTGATAACTAATAAGAACAGAGAAGGGGTCTTTGGCAAATTCTAAAAAATCTGCCAAGGAGCTACCTCCACCCGCCACATAAGAGAAGGAGCAAATGACTTAAAAATCCTCTGTAGAGCTCAACCCTAAGAATCCACTTAAAATACAGCACTTCCTTTTCACTCTGAATATGTCCTTAGTGCTATATCTGGATCTGCTTAAGAATCATGAACGAGAATCTGGAATTTTCTCTAAGCTGGCACCTCACCTCTCACACTGCAGGAGCCATGGAGGAAATAGCTCTCCGTCTATTACAGGGCAAGTTGCTACCCAACACCATATCTCCTCCAACCCTGGCCCCCAAAAACAGCCCATGGAAAGCAATATATGGTTTAGCAACACATTCAGGATCCTGGGACCACTGGCTATATCAACTCATAGCCTGCTCACCAGCCAAGAGCAAACAGAATCACAACCAGCCCCAATTCCAGGGTTACTCGACAGCTTTCCTACGCTAATCTTATTCCGAATCTGAGTCAACAATAGTGATCTCAGTGGTTTGGCAATTTACCCACTTCCTACTGGACAAGGAAAAGCTATTACTAACTCCACCCCACTGAAACAAAAACACTCAGAATTTAACAGTACCGTTCTTTCTAAATCAACCTCCAAAGACCTAGAATTTATTCATTCATAAGACTATAAATCTTCTGTTGGCAAGAGTTCATTCCCCAACTACCATCCACACTACTGTATATTTAAGGGTCAAATTCAAAGTAGAAGAGCTGAGGCACCCACAGGAACACACAATCTCAAAGCCTGTGTCTGAAACCTGCCCCTTATGCTTATTTAGGCAACAAAAGGGAATGATAAGGAATGGAGCATGAGCTGCCATCCACTTGCAAGAAGAGTTTTGCAAGTGCCAGGGAGGGGAAGTGGTCCTTTGTTTCTAAAGTTCTACTGGGAAAATGAATTCCTAACAGTTCCTGGACAATTCAATGGTTCAGGTTCAGAAGAGCTTCATTTACACAAAGATATGGCCAAAGCCACACAGAATAATCTTGGAGAATGACACCTTTTCCATGTCTATGAGATTATAGACCCAAATGTCTACGGAGACTAGGTAAGTAAGAAAAATGAAGGAAACTGGATAAGAAATTCTTTAATCCAAGGAAAATAGGCTTGGTCTTATGTTGCTCTTGGTTTTTTCTTTTGCAGTTTTACTTTCAGAGAGAAACAAAGAACAAAGAATTATCTCCCCTCTGTGGGAAAAACAACAGTGCAAGTGCAAAGCAAAAAGCTGTCACTTGTCTTCATGGGGGAGGTGGGCAACAGGGCATCGTGGGGGCTATGGCAGAACAGAGAGCACACACCCCACCTAAAGGAAGTATCTGTCATTCAGCTCAATTGGTAGCTGGCATGTGGGAAGGCATGATCAGCAATTAAGATTTTTTCAGTTTTAAACTGTTGCCTCAAACACTATTCAAGCCAAACCAAGCATGTCTGTGGACCACCAGTTTGCAACTTCTGTTGTCTGTGTCTTTCTCTGAATGTATCTGAGCTTCACCCCAGGTCACCACTGCATGTTATAAAGTCATCCATCTCATGCATTAAGACCAACAATGAAGGATGCTTGTCTATATTCTTGATTCACCTTACAGTCAAATTCAGGAGAGTATCTCCAGGTCATCCACAAAGGAGGAACTTGGGCTACTTCCCTTTTTCTTCCAATACTCAAGGACCCAGTGCCATCACTGGAAGGCAACGGTAATCTACTATTTGGAGACAGAATGTATGAATCTGCACTACTATGCGTGCTCTGATGTAATAAACCATTGAGGTCCTTCTGCAAGACCTTTGTACATGAGAAGAATTCATAATATGCCATGATAATCTGGGTGTGGTACAGGTGAGAGACAGAGAAAGTAAGAAACCAGAAGGTGCTGCAACTGGCAGCCTGCAAACCACAGGTAGATTTACTGAGTGTTTATTATGTGCTAACCACTGTGCTAAGGACTTTACTTGTATTATCATTCATTCTTCACAATAACTGTATGAAGTAGACACTACCATTATTTCTTTTTTTAAGGTGAAAAGACTGAGACTCACATAAATTACTTGCATAATGTCACACCACTAGTAAGTGCACTTGAACCCAGGTGTGCCTGAATCTAAAGCAAAGCCCATGCTTTAATGACAATGTTGTACTGCCCCCCTGTGCATGTAGCATACGTGTCTGGGATCCAGGAAGACCAGCACCTTAAGGGGAGGAAGAAAAGAAGGAAGGAGGGAAGGAGAGTTGGTAAGAGGGAGGGAGGGAGGGAGGAAGCAAGGGTCAACCCTCTAAGAAGTTTTTGTAAGTAGCTTCTAATCAATTGTTTAGAAAGGATCTGATCCTCTCAGCACTTTGGGAGGCTGAGTTGGGTGGATCACAAGGTCAGGAGATCGAGACCATCCTGGCTAAGACGGTGAAACCCTGTCTCTACTAAGAATACAAAAAAATTAGCTGGGCGCAGTGGCAGGCACCTGTAGTCCCAGCTACTCGGGAGGCTGAGGCAGGAGAATGGCGTGAACCCAGGAGGCGGGGCTTGCAGTGAGCAGAGATCGCACCACTGCACTGTAGCCTGGGCAACAGAGCGAGACTCTGTCTCAAAAAAAAAAAAAGATCGGATCCTAATAAATGAATGAATCATAACCTATTAAAGCCTGCAACCTTGGTATTTTTAGAGGAATGTTCCTAAAATAATTAGGATCATAGCAATAATAACAGTCTAAAAGGTAGGTATCACCAACCACATCCAATAAATTCTTACATTTTTATGAGAGACTGAAGTCGTAAAACATCAGGAAGCCCAAAGGACATCTTTGGCATATTAAATTGCATGGCTCTTAAATGCAACAGATATTGACTGAGTGCCTATTATGTGCCAGTCATGATGCTAGGCATCAGGGACATAGAAGCAAGCAAATGTTAACACACTGCACAAGGACAAGGCATTATTCACTGATGGGATAAGTGAGACTCAAGGAGAATGCAAATACCTGTTACTACTATTGATAACAAATTATGAAAATATAGCTTCTGTTTCATGATTTTTTTTTTCATTTTTACTATTCTATCTCACAATCAACAGAAATGTACATAAGTGGAATGTACTGGTTGAATTGTTTCTTCTATCCAGAATTACATAATAGCTAATTTTTGGCTTTGATTTTAAAAAGACAAACTCATCTTATATTTAGAAATTGGTAAATAAACTGGTATACTCAACCAATAAAACTCCATATTTCACCAGGCAGACTAAAGAATAAAAATAGGGTTGCCTCAATCACCCTCCCAATCAAGTCCATTAACCACCATATCCCATTCTTTGTTAAACCAGAATCAAACAGCAAACAGGCATGCTCTCATTTAATTAAAAGAAAAAAAAAAAAACTCAATGACAAGTTCAAACTACATGAATTCTAAGATTCCAAGAACTTCTCCACTAACTTATTTTAGAGAACAGCCAAAAAGCAATTCAGAAACTATGGTATCTTCTCCCAACTCAAGTCATGGAAGTCAGAGTCATATAACACCCTCTGAGGAAGGAAAACGCCATTTCCTGCCTGAAATGTCAATGGCATTGAGACCAGCACTCTAATCCAACCAGCAGGAAGGCAAAATCAAATATTATTTCAAACAAGGGGTGAGAAGGGGAGGGAGGGGAAGTTTGAAACCAGGAAAAATGGATTCATGTGTTGCAAAAGATAAAGGCACATTGCACCAGGAGGGAAAAGTAGGACTGCCAGGTTCTCAGCACACACAGGACAATGAAATCACTCATCTTTTCTGCACCATCCTAAATAAGCCATTCCTAAAGCAAAGGGCCTGGCACTTTAGTTCAAAGAGCCAGGTAAAGGGTAATGTTAAAACAGAGGCCCAGCTAACTGAGCATGTTTGTTTTTGCAAGAAAGTGGGTATGAATGATTTGTGATGAAAGGGTGGGAGGAAGGAATTTCTAGAGAATGAATGAGTCATTTAGGATACTCTTCCTCCTTTAAGGAATAATACTCACATGATTATTTTTTTCTACAGAAAACACACACACACACACACACACACACACACTCTTCTGTCAATGTATACAAGGTGTATATAGGACAGCTGATTTTCAACTGGACCTTCTAATAGTTACTAATACATACACAAAACTGCCATCTAGAGGTTGAATGTTGAAACAAAGTCTGTTACATAAGATGATCCTTTTTGGAAAACACATAATCTCACAGTCACACAATTTCACAAAGACACACAAATGCATGCACACACACCTCTTACCAAGCTAGAAGAAACAATATTATTTTAATTTAAAATTAATATAGTTTCTTCTTGAGGCCATAAATTGGAAAGAGAGGGCATAAAACTTTATCTTTATATGAAGTATGTATCAATAACAGGTTAACACACACACAGTTTGAAAATGGAATCTTACCCTAGTAAGCCGTTTGCACATATAACCTGAATGCACCTGTATTTCCTCTCAACTTATAGATAACTTGAAAATTCATGACACTACAGAAAAGGAGCACCATTAAGACAAAAAGCAGGCTCACAGGAATATCCACCAAAGCTAAGGTTCACCATCACAACGATAAATTCCCAGATTTTAGGGTATAGAAAACAATTCAACAGCCATGTTTTCAGACATAGGACTCCATCAGAGGGGAGTATTAGTGTGTTCCACCTTCAGAAAAAATCCTGCAATGTAGTGATAATTCACCCCATCTTACAGAGGTGGTTAAACCACTTACCCAGAGTCACACAGCTAGTAAGGAACAGATCCCAAATTCAAATTTAGGAATGCTCTTATCTTTTTTACCTGCATCATGCAGCCTGCCATACAAATATTTTTGAAATGAGGGTGCTGAGGGTTCCAGTAGACTCTTCAGATCTTTCAAAAATCTTTCTGGCCTCCACTATTCTGACTTTCACCAACCTTCAATTTTCCTGGATCTTTTCCCTAACAGTACACAAATGCAGGTTACGTGAGCACCTGCTAAAATTTTAGTTTAAATAGCAAATAACTTGATTAAGCTCCTCTAGTCTCTTACACAATAATTTACCATGGCCTCAAATAAAATAATCCATCTCAAAATTATGCCACCATAAAAAATAAAATTGAACAACCATATGCACATATTACTGTATTAAAAGCTGCATAAAATGTTTTTCTGCCTCTGGAAGCAAATCACCTGAGACAGATATGTAGAATTGAACAGAGGTATATAAAACATACCTAATTAAACACCTAACCAATCAATACAAAGAAAAGCTCATTACTGTGCAAATGCAGGTTACCTGGGAAGAAGAAGATTATGAGTTGACAGTGGATGTGAAATGCTAGGTTGGGACTAGATCAGAGGAGAGCTACTGCCCTTTACCTACTCATGGAAAGCTTGCAAAACAAGGACTTTGGAATTGGTATGAAAGAAAATCAGAGGAGGTCTGTTAAGAAAGTCCTATAGATTTGTAAACTTTGTATCTCCACTGCCAGTAGTCTCTAGCAGGTAGTAATGCTCAATAAAATAAGGAAGGAAGAAGGGAGGGAATGAATTCAGTGTATTCCAGTCATGCCATCCTCCCCTGTAAGAATGGAAGGGTAAAGTCCTCATTTGTTACATTTCCCCCCAGTATTCTGGCCCTCCAGGTTTGCTGGAACACTCAACATACTGATGTTTATACCTTAGCTGCTTGAATATATATGAGTATTCCAAACTCAAAGGTAAGCTCCATGAAGACAAGTTTATTCTTGCCTTATCCCTTATTACAACTCCCGCACTAAATATCCTTGCCATCTCTAAGAAGCTATCCTTGCTGCCCACCTCTAGAGTACCAATGCTGGGAAAGGGGCACTTAACACACAGCATTTTCAAATGTATGGACATTGGTGAGCGTCAGCTAATCCCAGAAAAAAGTAATCATTTCCCTTCCCCAGTGTAAATGCTGCACCTCAAGAGACTTCATTGATTCAGGGAATCAGAAGAAGTTTTATTATTTTTCACATGGTTTACTACACCCTCCTGGAAAACACTTGAGAGAAAATATCCATGTGTCACTTACATCTGTGAGAAATTTCTTAAAAATAAACAAATCCAGGGATGCTGACAAGTGACTACCACCATGATTCTTTAGCCTAAACAAATATTTTCCCTGTATTTGCTCATGAATTTCCTTAAGACACTGCATGATGGAGTTAATTATTCAAAGTGACAGAACACAGACATGAGCAAGTACTACCGATCCACATCCTGCTACCACTAATGGCTGCTTTGAAATCATGTCCCATTTTTTAACCCAGAAATTTTACATTAAATCCTCTCAAAGAGTTGACACATTTTGTAATGATCAATCTACGTCTTTATTCAATTAACCAGTATAAATTATAAACCTTCAAATGCTTGGTGCTATCGTGAAGTAATACAAAAGCACCCAAGAATGCTGCTTTATTAAAGAATAAAAAAAGTGATTTTTATTTTATTTTACTGAGATGGAGTCTCCCTCTGTCACCCAGGCTGGAGTGTGGTGGAGCAATCTCAGCTCACTGCAACCTCCATCTCCTGGGTTCAAGCAATTCTTCTGCCTCAGCCTCCTGAGTAGCTGGAATTACAGGTGCCCGCCACCATCCTCAGCTAATTTTTTTCTGTATTTTTAGTAAAGACAGGGTCTCGCCATGTTGGCCAGGCTGGTCTTGAACTCCTGAGATCAAATGATCCACCTGCCTCGGCCTCCCAAAATGCTGGGATTACAGGCATGAGTCATCACGCTAGGCCAAAAAAGGGTGATTTTTAAAAAGCTAATGAAAGCTTAGGCTATCATCATGTAAAAAAAAAAAAGAAAAGAAAAGAAACGAAGAAGGTAATTTATGTGAATGGGCTGCTTTGTGAAGTGGGGTTCCGTGGCAATGGGATTGTTCAAGCAGTAGGTGTTGAGTTATCCATTTAAAGGCTGCTGGGTGCATGAGTGCTGCTTCATTGAGAAAGGCCCTCCCTATTCAACACTGTGTTCATTTCCTGGGGCTGCCGTAACAAAGTGCCACAAACTGGCTGGCTTAATCAACAGAAATTTATTGCTTCACAGGTCTAGACGCTAAAAGTTCAAGATCAAGGGTTCCTCCTGAGGTCTGTGAGGAAGAATCTGCTCCATGCCTCTCCTCTAGCTTCTGGTGCTCTGCTGCCAACCTTTGGCGTTCATTGGCTTGTAGGTGCATCACCTTGACTTCTGCCTTCATGTTAACACGGTATCTTCTCGTGTACGTGTCCATCTCTGGGTCCAAATTTCCCCTTTTTACAAGGACGATGGTAATATCGCATTAAGGCCCACCCTAATGACCTCATTTTAACTTGATTATCTCTATCAAGTAATCTCCAAATAAGGCCACATTTTCAGATACTGGGGATTAGGACTTCAGCATATGATTTTGGCAGGGACACAATTTAATCTATAACAAGTATCTGCTAGGAAATTTTTAAAAATTATCCTTTGGAGCATGTTGTGGCCATACCACACAACTACTACAAGTTACGTTTATTTAAAGCCATATCATATACTTAATGCTAGAGTCTTTAAACTGAATTTCAAAAGAAATCAGAAGGAGCCTTCAAAGAATCATTATATTGATTGGACTGACATGATATCTCGATCCAAGCAAGTTTTTGGTTTGAGATTGAAGAAATACAAAGAATTTCTACTAACTTTAGCTTTTCAATGTTAGGAACAATGAAATCCTTTTGAGGGAAAGCAGAGATATGAAGAGCTAATATTAGTCTGTGAAACATTTGCTCCATGTAATCCTAGGGTCCTCAGTAGTTCAGGTTCGAACTCCCCCCCCCCAAAACTAGTTCTGAAAAAAAAGAAGGCACTAGAGAAAAGAAATTAGAGGAGATGTGGCCTCTGAAATCATGTAGAAGCCAATACGAAAGGGTGTGGGCACAGAGACGAGAGTATAGGTCTACTTTTTAGATATCAAAGGTAAAAGAACTTAGATATGTAAGAATTAAAAGTAGATTTCTAGAAATGTATTTGGTTTTAAAAAGGATCCTCGGCCGGGCACGGTGGCTCACGCCTGTAATCCCAGCACCTTGGGAGGCCGAGTCAGGCAGATCACCTGAGGTCAGGAGATTGATACCAGCCTGGCCAACATGGTGAAACCCCACCTCTACTACAAATAGAAAAGTTAGCTAGATGGGGTGGTGCACACCTGTGGTCCCAGCTACTCAGGAGGATAAGGTAGGAGAATCGCTTGAACCCGGGAGGGAGAGGTTGCAGTGAGCCAAGATCACACCACTGCACTCCAGCCTGGGTGACAGAGCAAGACTCTGTCTCAAAAATAAAATAAATAAAATAAAATAAAATATAAAATAAAATAAAATGGATCCTTCACACATAAAGTTCAAGAACCATAAATATAAATCCCATTGACCTGGATTAACACGTAATTTGATTTTCAGCTCATTCATTGGTCAAAGAATGACAACAGTTTTCTGTAGTACTTATGTGTCAGGGATTTGAGGATTAACAAACTGACAGCAATATATTGTGATACAATGAAAACAATTGCTGAGAAGTGATACTACTGCTAGGATATCTCCTACTCAAGCTAGCTGTCCTGGATTTAAAAAAAAAAAAAAAAACCAGTGTCACCTTAAAAATAAAAGGTGGAGCTAGGGACAGTGACAGTGGTGTACCTATCTTCTCAACTACTCGAGAGCTGAGGTGGGAAGATTGCTTGAGCCCAGGAGTTCAACTCCAGCCTGGGCAACATGAGGAGACCCCACCCACCTCTAAAAAAATAAATAAAAGATGGAAGAAAAGGTGTACAGAAACCAAAAAACCATTCACGGAACACCCACTCAGTGCCACGTGCCTGTCACTGTGCTCTATCTGCATTGCCTCTTTTAATTTAGTCACGTGAGGACTTTCTGAAGGTCACAGAGGAGTAGATGTAAGAAGAGAGGCAAGTCTGCTGCTTCAGTTCATTGTACTTTATATTATAGTTTCATTGTAGTTTATAATGCCAAATGCAACTGACAGGGTGCCAATAACACTTCCCAGATTTCACAGCCTGAAAACTGGACACTGTGGTGTCTCTGAAATGCAACCACCAACAGCTCTGAGCTCATCACTGGAAAATGTTTCTAAAATATCTGAAGTTTTGGCCAGGTGTGGTGGCTCACGCCTGTAATCCCAGCACTTTGGGAGGCCAAGGCAGGTGGATCATCTGAGATCAGTAGTTCGAGACCAGCCTGGACAACATGGCGAAACCCCATCTCTACTAAAAATACAAAATTAGCTGGGCATGGTGGTGCACACCTGTAATCCCAGCTGCTCAGGAGGCTGAGGCAGAAGAATTGCTTGAACCAAGGAGGCAGAGGTTGTAGCAAGCTGAGATTGTGCCACTGCACCCCAGCCTGGGCAACAGAGCAAGACTCCACCTAAAAGAAAAAAAAAAAAAAATCCAAAGTCTTGAGGCACCAATGTGCCCTGGAACAGGCTCCTGCAAACCTCAGTTCAAATCCCACCTTAGCCCTGAGTAAATGGCCTCACCCCCCTACACTGCAGATTCCTCAGCAGTATGGGAATAACGGAGGACCTACCTCCCTGGGTTGTAGTGAGGATGACACAAAACAAGGATGAAAGTGTTCAGCTTACAGGAAATGCTCTGATACTACCAGTTGCCTCACTCCTCCATTTTCACATCCTTTAAAAAGGCAGGGGTTTTACTGTGGTGGTTGTTTTTGCCTTTTGCCTGGTCAAGTAATCTGTCTCAGAGACTAGAAATCACCTTTCCTAGTAGTTACATTCTCCTCCTCCATACAGGTACACATTCAGCTCCTTAGTAGAAGAGCCCCAATTTTTTTTATTTTGTTTTGTTTTAGTTGCTTGTTGTGATTTTTCAAATTAGGAAAATGTTTTCATGTGCTCTGATGAAACTGTATTGTGAAACACATTGTATTTAACATACCAAGTAGTAGTAAGAATAAAGGACAACTAAAAAGCTTGAAAATACGGATTTCAGGGTCTCAGTCCCAGGAAGTCGAACTGTGTGGGTGTGGGGCAAGCACCAGGAATCTGTAACTGAGTGCATGTGGTTTTCACCACAGTAAAACACGTTGATGTACGGTAATCAGCTCACAACATTGACCTCCTAGGACATCACCTCCTAAAGGCTACAGCTTTTGTTACAAACTAACATGATATATCAGCATTAAGTATAAAGGATAAATGTGTTCAACCTTAAAAATCCAGAATATCCCATATTCTAAGTCACATACTTCACACTTCAACATGTATTTGTATCTTGATAGAATAAAACATTACTAGTCACTACATAAATGTTTGTGTATTCTCCAGTCAACATACTCCGGGAGTACCTCGAAACCTTATGCGATTAAATACAACCATCCCCTCTTTCACTTCCACATTTTCCAGGTGCTAAACTTGAATTTTGATCCTCTGCCTCTCTGGTCCAGCAGGTGGAGCTGGGGAACCTGTGGAAGGCAGGACAGCAGGGCATCTAGCAGCAATCGCCTCCTCGCTAAAGGACATTGGTGAAAAGGAAAAGTATAGGAGTCTTCGAGAGAAAAGGATTCTCGGCAAAGTTCCCAGGGATGCAGCTACCGAGCACATGAAAATGCCTTTTCCTTCTCTACCCGGGCCCCCTTCTAAACATTGAAGGAAAAAAAACAAAGGCACTGGGGTCAAAAAAGGAGAAAGGAGGAAAATCCTGCTGTACTGTAACCTAATCTTTGGGACCTACATAGAAAACTGAGAGGAGGTGTTTCCTAGGACGGTCTACCCACCTCCTGTTTATTAAGAGGAGATTCAGGCCAGGCGTGGTGGCTCATGCCTGTAATCCCAGCACTTTAGGAGGCCAAGGTGGGTGGATCACTTGAGGTCAGGAGTTCAGGACCAGCCTAGCCAACACGGTGAAATTCCGTCTCCACTAAAAATACAAAAAATTAGCCAGACATGGTGGCGTGTGCCTGTAGTCCCAGCTACTCAGTAGGCTGAGGCAAGAGAATCACTTGAACCCGGGAGGCAGAGGTTGCAGTGAGCCGAGATCATGCTACTGCACTCCAGCCTGGGTGACAGAGCGAGACTCCATCTCAAAAAAGAAAAAAAGAAAAAAAAAGGAGATTCAGCACCCTCATCTGAACCGTGACCGAAATCCCTCCATGCCATGCAGAGGGAACCAGGGACAGAAACTCAGGAGCAATCGACTCGCAAGCCCACTCAGTATGCTGAATGTGACACATTCGCTCTTTGCTTATGATTGGGACATGCACAGCTGTTGTGGGAATCATAAAGGAGGGAAGGTGCTAGGAAGTGCTGGCAAGGGTGGAAATAAGATGGAGGTGCCACAGTGAGCTTTAATCGCCTAAAAAGCCACTCTCCACAACTTCTCGGGAAACTTCTGAAGATGAAAACACAAAAATAATTCGGCCTCAGAAAGCAAATTTGGGCTTGTTTTCAATCTGACAGAGAGCTGCAACACAAAGCATGTCCTCTTCAAAGCAGCTCTGCAGCAGTCAGTTATCTCTAGGAACTGTGCATTTGATGGGCATCACAGGTGGCTGTACTTCCATGCAAACAGATCTTCTGAACCTCCTTCAAGGATGCCAATAATATGAATTCCCTTCAATCACATGCTTAGAAAAGAGAAGAGAGATGCTTAAAGCACCAAGGTTTAGGTTTTGTTTAAAACTAATAATAACCAAATTTGGTTTGGGGAAGGCTGTTTACAATTCCCCTTTGCTACCCCAATCAACCTATCCTCCGACCCCACACCCATGCTATTCTTCTTTACCTTCCCCTCTCACACCTCTACACACAGTAAAGGATATGTACCTCTCTGTGTTTAGGAGTGAAATACCAAGTCTGATGAGCATGCAGGACAAGCTATTAGCAAAAAAGAGTAACAGCTAATACTGGTTGAGCACTTATTATCTGCCCCTCTGCCAAGCATTTTACATGCACTATTTCCTTGAATCCTTATAACCATCCTGGGAACTTCATTTTCCAGGTGAGAAAATCAAGGTTCCGAAAGATTAAATAACTTGCTCAAAGTCACATGACTACTAAGCAGCAAAGTCAAAATTTGAACCCAGGTTGTCTGGCTTGAGAGCCAAAGCTGTAATGACTAAATTGCTTAAGAGATGCAGTTAGTTTCCATGAACTTCTGATAGAGGCTAAGAGGGCATGCTGTCTCCATGGGAGGCCTAACAGCCTCCAGCAACCCCAGCAGCCTGCAGTGCAGAGTAGACACCTGCCAGAAGAAGGCAGTGCACACCCTAGGCAGTACTCAGTCTCAGGATGCCGTAGAGCCAGGGAAAGGTGGCCACAGGTGAACTTCCCAGGGAGGGGTAAGTACTGGCTTGATGAAATGGTATAGTGTTTTTTAATAAAGGGGAGAGATTAAATGGCATTATACGGAGTATCATGCTGAGATTTAAGGATCTTGGTGCTAGCATTCCTGATCTTGAACAGGCAGCTCAAATAAGCTTAACACGTGGGTTTCATTGAAAAAATTAACCTGTTGCCAAGTAAAGTGTCTCAAAGAATTGGAATGTTGTCAAACTAGCTTAACACCATGAAATGGTACAACTTAATGAGAGACTATAAATCTCGAGGAATACAACACACGGCTCTCTCTCCAAAAGATTGTGATTTCACAAGTGGTTTGGTGTCTTTCCTGGGCACACACATACATTGGTAGGTGAAATGTAACTAAAAGCTGCTTTTTTATTTGAGAAAAATTTCTTCCATTCCAATGCCTTTCGAATCATTATACTAAATTTTTCAGTTTAAAAAAATTCAAATAGCTGATACAATCATGCTAAGTAGTTTTCTTTAAAAGTCTACTCAATCTCCTGGAGATATAACACACATTTCTGAGCATGAAAGCACTAATATTAAAGTAAAACAAAACCAAGCCAGTGATTCAGTGCTGAACCCAAAAGATAGGGAGGCTCTAATGATTCTCGCAAATCAGCAATGGCCTGGATCCAGCACCCTGGACATAGATGAAGGGATGGAGAAGGAAAGGAAGGAGGAAGGGGGAGAAGGGAAAAAAAGCAGAAAAGCTTTGAATGAAAAGAAAAAGTAAGATATAGAAATTCAGCTCTATTTGCTCCTGAGAAAAGCGTGCTAGCTACTCACCTGTCTACTGCTTCCACATCAAAGCAAAACCTTTTTTCAATGGAGTCTGTTTTCCGCCGTGTGCAGGATTTGAGGGTAACTGATTCATCTTCTCCCTAGTGGGAACACACAGACTATCAAGATGAGGCCAGAATGGGAGCTCTACTCCTCCCAGGACATACATAACACGTAAACAGGAGCAATCATTTCATCTTCTCAAATCTGAGTGCTCACGACCATGGGCAGTAGAAGGGTGACTATAAACCTTTCCAGGACAAAGCCTCATGCAGCTTACATTTGTACACCATGTTAAACTTGGACCCAAACATCTTTAGTACGGGTGGATCATGATGGCACCACATCAGTCCATGGTAGATTAACGAGTGTTGACATTGTTTTAATTTGCAGGTTTCATAAGAGTAGAAGATGATCTCCTCCCTACTCTGAGCTTCTATGATGTTGGGTTGGTCATCACTTCTCCAAGAAAACCTTCCTGGACCAGAACAAATATCCCCAGTACGTGTTCACAAAGCACCATGTACCTCTCCCTCCATCACAGCACTGACCATAGCTGAAACTATGCATTGATATAGGTGATGAATACAATAATGTCTCTCTCTCCATTAGACCACAGGACCCTGAGAACAGAGACTGGGTCAAATTTTGCTTACTCTTGTCTCCTGAGCCCAGCTGGATCCTATAAAAGAGTAGCTGCTCAATAAACACATTTTAACAACTTTACTGACATATAATTAAGGTATAAGCTGTACAGGTTGGACTGTACAATTTATAGATTTTGATGTCATATACATCCATGAAACCAACACCACAACCAAGCCAGCAAAGAATTCCATCATCCCCCAAAGTTTCCTTGTATCCCCTGGCAATCCATCCCTCCTCCTAGTACATCCCCAAGCAATCGTTGAATCTGCTTTCTGTCCCTATAGATTAGTTTGCACAGCCTATAATTTTATATAAATGGAACTACATAGTATGTGCTCTTTTTGTCTGGCTTTTTTCACTTAATATAATTGCTTTGCTATTCATCCATATTGTTGTGCATATCAAGGGCTTATTTCTTTTTATTGCTGAGTAGTATTCCATTGTTCAACTGAATGCGACAATTTCATCTCATAGCAGTAGTTTATTGCCCAGAAACACAGAAGTTGCTGTCCCTGATTTCTTCTTACTGTCACTTAGGAATTTGTTAGGGGTTCTGTTTCTCCTGCCTCTGTCAATCTTTTTTATCTAAACTAACGGGGGAAATTAGCAAGCTTGCCTAGTTTGTTGAAATAACAGAAAGTGTGGCTACATAAGGTAAAACTTAACCACCCACTAATATCAGAATAGCACACAAAACACAGAAGGCCTAGGAGGAGACAGTTTATATTCACAGGCCTTACACCTATTGTCTTCCATTGAATAGCAAAGATTAATTTCTCAGACAGAACTGCTCTTTCTCTAGTCTGTAAAATATCTGAGTGCAAACACCCAAACATAAGAGATTCTGACTTTGCTGATGTCTAACTATACATCTGATTTAACGGCTATGGACCAGCTTCCACTTTGAAAGATTACATGAGGTGTCCCAGAGAAATGGGAGGGAATAGGGATATATAAAGGATCATCAAATACATGCAGAAAGAGGAGGAAGATTAAGATTCTGTTCCAAGGATGACCATACCGTATCAGCAAAAATCTATAAAGATGGTCTGTTCAACTACTGATTGCTTTAAAAAGTGGGGCACATGGATATCACTTAAACAAGTAAATGAAAAGTTATAACCGTGACAAATTCTATTTTTAAAAAGCCGAAGTTAAGGAGATCTGAACTGGTCAGGAAGGTTAGGAAAAGCTTTCTTGAGCTGAAACTGA
Source organism: Symphalangus syndactylus (assembly GCF_028878055.3). Classification (NCBI taxonomy): domain Eukaryota; kingdom Metazoa; phylum Chordata; class Mammalia; order Primates; family Hylobatidae; genus Symphalangus; species Symphalangus syndactylus. The sequence continues at coordinate 44,011,015 of NC_072429.2, forward strand.
AAGAATTCATAGGAAATAAAATAAGGAGGAGGGAATGGAGCAGGTGGACAGGCCCTGGGGTCAGGGTCCACACAGGCTTGGAGAAACAGCAGGGCAGCTGGTGTGGCTAGAAGCCCAGAGTGAGGGAAAGTAGAAAGAAGAAGAGTTTGAGGAGTGACAGAGGCAAGACCATGCAGGATTCTCATTTGTATCCTGAGAGCAGCAGGAAAATAAAGAAGGGTTTCAATCAAAAGAAGGGACAGGATCGGTTTTGGGCTGCTCCAGATCTGCAGAGGTGCCTCAGGTCAGAGTGTAGGATGCAGGGAAATTCTTTCGTCACACAAAGGGTCTGGTCTCCAGGAGGATGTGGCAAATCTGCTCCCAACTCCAGACCTGAAGCTATGAGAACAGTGGGTACTTTTAAAGGAAAATAATCCAAATGAAAGGGACAGTGAGGGGATCTAACAGGTGGAGGAAGAGCATGTTAGGAAAAGAAAACATCCAATTATCTAGGTTAAAAGATCCTTCTGTTATCTATCTATCTATGTTCTATCTACCTCTAGCTCCTAGGAGAGCTTTGTTCAAACATGTATGCAGGTCAGGCATGGTAGAAAACACTGGTAATCCCAATACTTTGGAGGCCAAGGCGACCAGGAGTTTGAGGCCAGCCTGGGCAACATAGTGAGATTCATCTCTATTTCTTTTTTTTTTCTTCTTTTTTTGAGACGGAGTCTTGCACTGTTGCCCGGGCTGGAATGCAATGGCGCCATCTTGGCTCACTGTAACCTCCACTTCCCGGGCTCAAGCGATTCTCCTGCCTCAGCCTCCTGAGTAGCTGGGATTACAGGCATGCACCACTATACCCGGCTAATTTTTGTATTTTTAGTAGAGATGGGGTTTCACCATGTTGCCCAGACTGGTCTTGAACTCCTGACCTCAGGTGATCCACCCGCCCCGGCCTCCCAAGTGCTGGGATTAACAGGCGTGAGCCACCACGTCCGGCCTCAGTCTCTATTTTTAAAAAATATATACAACAACATCACATGATTCCTCTGCACAGTCGAGAAGACATCACCTCTAGACAGCCAGTCCTCATATTTCCTTCACCCTAAAGCTGAGGAAGTAGTGATGTCATGGAAAGTATAATGACTTCAGAATCAGGAGATTCAGACTGTGGAAAGAGGGTTTGAGCACCAGCTCTGTAACTTGTTAAATGACCTTAGAAATCATATTATCTCTCCTAACCTCAATGTCCTCCTTGTAAAAGGAGGAAAACTGGATCAAACATGATAATATAGAATAATAAAAGGTTGTAGAAAAATATAAAACATAATATAAATGTAAGGAATTACTACGAAAATTAATTCTTATAATATCAAGGTCCTAATATAGCACCCATTATGTGTCAGGATTTGTTCCAAAAAATGTATACATACTAATTCACATAAACCTCTTCACTACCCAATGACATGCTTTCTAGTATCTCTCTAAAGTCTTTGGAGAACCAAACGTCCACTATAATTGGTTTCTACCCTTCACTTTCAAGTGTGATAAGAAACGAATAGAGAAAATACAAGATTCTTCATTAAAAGTCTGAGAAAGCCCAAGATAAAAAGCCCAAAAACAGACTGTGTGAGAGAACAATTTGGTGAAGTTGATTTCTGGAAGGACTAAGAATTGGGAAGGGACTAAGGCTCAACCCAAGGAAAGCAGGCCCAACTCTGTTTCCATTTCATGAAAACTAGGGGACATCTAATAATGTAGGTTTTTAATATTCCTCCTAAATGTAATTTCTCTGTTATGATATTTTAACGTCTGCTTTCCTGAGATTATTTATAAATCAATCCTGCCCCTGCCAAGAAACATAAAAAGGGCTTTGTTATTGCTTTGATTCAGGGAAGGAGCATAGATGCTGATAAACTTCTCTATCGTGGCTTAAGTAAAAGAAAGCCAGGAAGAAAAACTGGAAGTGGAAGAGAACAAGGGGCACAACATGGCTGAGTACCTAACGGTAATGACAACAGCACCTAATAGCACTGGCCCAGAAAGACTGAGAGCAAAGCCAGGGCTCTTAACCCCTACTCTATAATGCCCACACACACGCAAACTCAACATGTTGCATAAAAATGTACCACAGAGGGGACCGAAGTGGAATGCTTGTAGAGGACTAATTTATCGACAGATTAGACACAAATGAAAAATTATTTAAGCTGAAGACAGAGCAAGAGAGATTATTCAGAATGTAGTCCAGAGATTCAAAGAGATGAAATATGTAAATATTTTTATTAAAAACATTTAAATATCTCCAGAGGGAGACAATAGAATGGAAAGGAGGCAAAACTCAAAGTGATAATCGGTGAGAATTTTCCAGAGTTATTGGAAGAGACCAAATCTCAAATCCTGGAAAACCAAGAACTCCCAAGCAATAGATTAAAAAAGAAAAAAATCAAAGCTAGGGCTATCATAATGAAATGTAGAATACCAAAGGAAGAAAATAAAGTATAGGAGCAAAGAGAAAAGACAGGTATCTCCATAGAAATGCACGTGGCCTGCTGTGGGAGCACTCAGAGGAGAGTGACAAGCAGGCAGGAGGCGAGAGGCAACAGCCAGGAGGAGGGAAGAACTAGGAGTATTCAAGGAGCTGCCCAACGGCGGGGACACCAGGGAGCCATATGTGCCCAACTGTCTCTTCCAAAGATAGCCACATATCACCTTCTACGCCACGTGCTTTTCCTACAATGAGACTTTGATGCCCCTCCCATGGAGGGGCAGGGTCTACCTCCTCCCCCATTGAAACTGAGAGAGCTATTGTGACCATTTTAACCAACAGATAGGGTAAAAGTAAGCCTCTATGACTTCTGAGATTAAGTCATGAAAAGGCAATGCAGTGTCTACTTTAGTTTCTAGAACATTCACTCCTAAAACCTTTTGCTGCCCTGAGGCCACCATGCTGTGAGGAAGCCCAAACTTGCTAATACAGAGAGACCAAATGGCGAGGCCCTGAGAGTATGCAGAGACAGAGGGAAAAGGGAAGAGAAGGATACAGGAGAGAGGAAGACAGCTGTATCTGTCCAGCTTGAGCTGCTTCAGACCCTCCTTGTTCTAGCTCTAGCTACCATCTGCTTAGTACTTTATGAGAAACCTCAAGCCTGAACCACCCATCCAAATGCCCCCTGAATTCATGACCCACAGAAACGATGAGAAATACTAAAATGATGTTTTAAATGTTGCTAAGTTTTGGGGTGACTTGCTACACAGCAACAGGTAACCAGGACATCTACGCTGCCACTGGCAGCTCTCCAGGTATCAAGTGGGAGTGGGATTGAATCAGTTTCACAGGATGAGGTCATTCAATAATTTTTAGCATATAAAAATATTTGACACGCTTGATATTGTATATATGTGAAATACAAAAATATTTCTTAATTGCAGTTCTTAACATAACTTAGAGCTAAGAGTAATCATCTTATTTTAGTGATTCTTCAGCCTCTTAGGCTTCCTGGAACTACTGTATAAAAATTTTTTAAGGGAGCCAAGATGGCCGAATAGGAACAGCTCCAGTCTACAGCTCCCAGCCTGAGCGACAGAGAAGACGGGTGATTTCTTCATTTCCGTTTGAGGTACCAGGTTCATCTTACTAGGGAGTGCCAAATAGTGGGTGCAGGACAGTCGGTGCAGCGCACTGTGCACGAGCCGAAGCAGGGCGAGGCATTGCCTCACTCGGGAAGCGCAAGGGGTCAGGGAGTTCCCTTTCCTAGTCAAAGAAAGGGGTAACAGACGGCACCTGGAAAATCGGGTCAGTCCCACCCTAATACTGCGCTTTTCCAATGGGCCTGGAAAACCGCACACCAGGAGATTGTGTCCCGCACCTGGCTCGGAGGGCCTTGATTGCTAGCACAGCAGTCTGAGATCAAACTGCAAGGCGGCAGCGAGGCTGGGGAAGGGACGCCAAACCATTGCCCAGGCTTTCTTAGGTAAACAAAGCAGCCAGGAAGCTCGAACTGGGTGGAGCCCACCACAGCTCAAGGAGGCCTGCCTGCCTCTGTAGGCTCCACCTCTGGGGGCAGGGCACAGACAAACAAAAAGTCAGCAGGAACCTCTGCAGACTTAAATGTCCCTGTCTGACTGACAGCTTTGAAGAGAGTAGTGGTTCTCCCAGCAGGCAGCTGGAGATCTGAGAATGGACAGACTGCCTCCTAAAGTGGGTCCCTGAACCCTGAGCAGCCTAACTGGGAGGCACCCCCCAGTAGGGACAGACTGACACCTCACTCAGCCGGGTACTCCTCTGAGACAAAACTTCCAGAGGAACTATCAGACAGCTGAATTTGTGGTCTCACGAAAATCCGCTGTTCTGCAGCCACCACTGCTGACACCCAGCCAAACAGGGTCTGGAGTGGACCTCGAGCAAACTCCAACAGACCTGCAGCTGAGGGTCCTGTCTGGTAAAAGGAAAGCTAACAAACAGAAAGGACATCCACACCAAAAACCCATCTGTACATCACCATCATCAAAGACCAAAAGTAGATAAAACCACAAAGATGGGGAAAAAACAGAGCAGAAAAACTGGAAACTCTAAAAAGCAGAGCACCTCTCCTCCTCCAAAGGAACGTAGTTCCTCACCAGCAACGGAACAAAGCTGGACGGAGGATGACTTTGACGAGTTGAGAGAAGAAGGCTTCAGACGATCAAACTACTCCGAGCTACGGGAGGAAATTCAAAACAATAGTAAAGAAGTTAAAAACTTTGAAAAAAAATTAGACGAATGGGTAACTAGAATAACCAATGGAGAGAAGGGCTTAAAGGAGCTGATGGAGCTGAAAGCCAAGTATCGAGAACTACGCAAAGACTGCAGAAGCCTTGGTGACCAATGCGATCAACTGGAAGAAAGGGTATCAGTGATGGAAGATGAAATGAATGAAATGAAGCGAGAAGGGAAGTTTAGAGAAAAAAGAATAAAAAGAAACGAACAAAGCCTCCAAGAAATTTGGGACTATGTGAAAAGACCAAACCTACGTCTGATTGGTGTACCTGAAAATGATGGGGAGAATGGAACCAAGTTGGAAAACACTCTGCAAGATATTATCCAGGAGAACTTCCCCAATCTAGAAAGGCAGGCCAACATTCAGATTCAGGAAATACAGAGAATGCCACAAAGATACTCCTCGAGAAGAGCTACTCCAAGACACACAATCGTCAGATTCACCAAAGTTGAAATGAAGGAAAAAATGTTAAGGGCAGCCAGAGAGAAAGGTCGGGTTACCCACAAAGGGAAGCCCATCAGACTAACAGCTGATCTCTCGGCAGAAACTCTACAAGCCAGAAGAGAGTGGGGGCCGATATTCAACATTCTTAAAGAAAAGAATTTTCAACCCAGAATTTCATATCCAGCCAAACTAAGCTTCATAAGTGAAGGAGAAATAAAATACTTTACAGACAAGCAAATGCTGAGTGATTTTGTCACCACCAGGCCTGCCCTACAAGAGCTCCTGAAGGAAGCACTAAACATGGAAAGGAACAATCGGTACCAGCCACTGCAAAAAACATGCCAAATTGTAAAGACCATCAAGGCTAGGAAGAAACTGCATCAACTAACGAGCAAAACAATCAACTAACATCATAATGACAGGATCAAATTCACACATAACAATATTAACTTTAAATGTAAATGGGCTAAATTCTCCAATTAAAAGACACAGACTGGCAAACTGGATAAGGAGTCAAGATCCATCAGCGTGCTATATTCAGGAAACCCATCTCACGTGCAGAGACACACACAGACTCAAAATAAAGGGATGGAGGAAGATCTATCAAGCAAATGGAAAACAAAAAAAGGCAGGGGTTGCAATCCTAGTCTTTGATAAAATAGACTTTAAACCAACAAAGATCAAAAGAGACAAAGAAGGCCATTACATAATGGTAAAGGGATCAATTCAACAAGAGCTAACTATCCTAAATATATATGCACCCAACACAGGAGCACCCAGATTCATAAAGCAAGTCCTGAGTGACCTACAAAGGAACTTAAACTCCCACACAATAATAACGGGAGATTTTAACACCCCACTGTCAACATTAGACAGATCAACGAGACAGAAAGTTAACCAGGATATCCAGGAATTGAACTCAGCTCTGCACAAAATGGACCTAATACACATCTACAGAACTCTCCACTCCAAATCAACAGAATATACATTTTTTTCAGCACCATATCACACCTATTCCAAAATTGACCACATAGTTGGAAGTAAAGCTCTCCTCAGCAAATGTAAAAGAACAGAAATTATAACAAACTGTCTCTCAGACCACAGTGCAATCAAACTAGAACTCAGGATTAAGAAACTCACTCAAAACCGCTCAACTACATGGAAACTGAACAACCTGCTCCTGAATGACTATTGGGTACATAATGAAATGAAGGCAGAAATAAAGATGTTCTTTGAAACCAATGAGAACAAAGACACAACAGACCAGAATCTCTGGGACACATTCAAAGCAGTGTGTAGAGGGAAATTTATGGCACTAAATGCCCACAACAGAAAGCAGGAAAGATCCAAAATTGACACCCTAACATCACAATTAAAAGAACTAGAAAAGCAAGAGCAAACACATTCAAAAGCTAGCACAAGGCTAGAAATAACTAAAGTCAGAGCAGAATTGAAGGAAATAGAGACACAAAAAACCCTTCAAAAAATTAATGAATCCAGGAGTTGGTTTTTTGAAAAGATCAACAAAATTGATAGACCACTAGCAAGACTAATAAAGAAGAAAAGAGAGAAGAATCAAATAGATGCAACAAAAAATGAAAAAGGGGATATCACCACTGATCCCACAGAAATACAATCTACCATCAGAGAATACTACAAACACCTCTATGCAAACAAACTAGAAAATCTAGTAGAAATGGATAAATTCCCTGACAAATACACCCTCCCAAGACTAAACCAGGAAGAAGTTGAATCTCTGAATAGACCAATAACAGGCTCTGAAATTGTGGCAATAATCAATAGCTTACCAACCAAAAAGAGTCCAGGACCTGATGGATTCACAGCTGAATTCTACCAGAGGTACAAGGAGGAACTGGTACCATTCCTTCTGAAACTATTCCAATCAATAGAAAAAGAGGGAATCCTCCCTAACACATTTTATGAAGCCAGCATCGTCCTGATACCAGAGCTTGGCAGAGACATAACCAAAAAAGAGAATTTCCGACCAATATCCTTGATGAACATTGATGCAAAAATCCTCAATAAAATACTGGCAAACCGAATCCAGCAGCACATCAAAAAGCTTATACACCATGATCAAGTGGGCTTCATCCCTGGGATGCAAGGTTGGTTCAACATACACAAATCAATAAATGTAATCCAGCATATAAACAGAACCAAAGACAAAAACCACATGATTATCTTAATAGATGCAGAAAAGGCTTTTGACAAAATTCAACAACCCTTCATGCTAAAAACTCTCAATAAATTAGGTATTGATGGGATGTATCTCAAAATAATAAGAGCTATCTATGACAAACCCACAGCCAATATCATACTGAATGGGCAAAAACTGGAAGCATTCCCTTTGAAAACTGGCACAAGACAGGGATGCCCTCTCTCACCACTCCTATTCAACGTAGTGCTGGAAGTTCTGGCCAGGGCAATCAGGCAGGAGAAGGAAATAAAGGGTATTCAATTAGGAAAAGAGGAAGTCAAATTGTCCCTGTTTGCGGATGACATGATTCTGTATCTAGAAAACCCCATTGTCTCAGCCCAAATTCTCCTTAAGCTGATTAGCAACTTCAGCAAAGTCTCAGGATACAAAATCAATGTACAAAAATCACAAGCATTCTTGTACACCAATTACAGACAAACAGAGAGCCAAATCATGAGTGAACTCCCATTCACAATTGCTTCAAAGAGAATAAAATACCTAGGAATCCAACTTACAAGGGATGTGAAGGACCTCTTCAAGGAGAACTACAAACCACTGCTCAATGAAATAAAAGAGGACACAAACAAATGGAAGAACATTCCATGCTCATGGGTTGGAAGAATCAATATTGTGAAAATGGCCATACTGTCCAAGGTAATTTATAGATTCAATGCCATCCCCATCAAGCTACCAATGACTTTTTTCACAGAATTGGAAAAAACTACTTTAAAGTTCATATGGAACCAAAAAAGAGCCCGTATCACCATGTCAATCCTAAGCCAAAAGAACAAAGCTGGAGGCATCATGCTACCTGACTTCAAACTATACTACAAGGCTACAGTAACCAAAACAGCATGGTACTGGTACCACAACAGAGACATAGATCAATGGAACAGAACAGAGCCCTCAGAAATGATGCCGCATATCTACAACTATCTGATCTTTGACAAACCTGACAAAAACAAGCAATGGGGAAAGGATTCCCTATTTAATAAATGGTGCTGGGAAAACTGGCTAGTCATATGTAGAAAGCTGAAACTGGATCCCTTCCATATACCTTATACAAAAATTAATTCAAGATGGATTAAGGACTTAAATGTTAGACCTAAAACCATTAAAATCCTACAAGAAAACCTAGGCAATACCATTCAGGACACAGGCGTGGGCAAGGAATTCATGTATAAAACACCAAAAGCAATGGCAACAAAGGCCAAAATTGACAAATGGGATCTCATTAAACTAAAGAGCTTCTGCACAGCAAAAGAAACTACCATCAGAGTGAACAGGCAACCTACAAAATGGGAGAAAATTTTTGCAACCTACTCATCTGACAAAGGGCTAATATCCAGAATCTACAATGAACTCAAACAAATTTACAAGAAAAAAACAAACAACTCCATCAAAAAGTGGGCAAAGGACATGAACAGACACTTCTCCAAAGAAGACATTTATGCAGCCAAAAAACACATGAAAAAATGCTCATCATCACTGGCCATCAGAAGTGCAAATCAAAACCACAGTGAGATACCATCTCACACCAGTTAGAATGGCAATCATTAAAAAGTCAGGAAACAACAGGTGCTGGAGAGGATGTGGAGAAATAGGAACACTTTTACACTGTTGGTGGGACTGTAAACTAGTTCAACCATTGTGGAAGTCAGTATGGCGGGCGATTCCTCAGGGATCTAGAACTAGAAATACCATTTGACCCAGCCATCCCATTACTGGGTATATACCCAAAGGACTACAAATCATGCTGCTATAAAGACACATGCACACATATGTTTATTGCGGCACTATTCACAATAGCAAAGACTTGGAACCAACCCAAATGGAGTCCAACAACGATAGACTGGATTAAGAAAATGTGGCACATATACACCATGGAATACTATGCAGCCATAAAAAATGATGAGTTCATGTCCTTTGTAGGGACGTAGATGAAACTGGAAAACATCATTCTCAGCAAACTATCGCAAGGACAAAAAACCAAACACCTCATGTTCTCACTCATAGGTGGGAATTGAACAATGAGAACTCATGGACACAGGAAGGGGAACATCACACTCTGGGGACTGTTGTGGTGTGGGGGGAGGGATAGCATTAGGAGATATACCTAATGCTAAATGACAAGTTAATGGGTGCAGCAAAACAACATGGCACATAGACACATATGTAACAAACTTGCACATTGTGCACATGTACCCTAAAACCTAAAGTATAATAATAATTTTAAAAAAATTTTTTTTAATTATTAATTTTAAATTTATAATGAAACATAAATATAACACTGGAGGTGTTACTTTATACGTGCATTATAATCATTATGTTAGCCAAGCAAATCAAACATCAAATTTTAAAAATGAACTCACCCCTTTTCCTCCTGACTTTTGGTCAAATGGTACCATGGTGATTTGTTTGGAATCCCGTTGATATGTACAGTAGTGCTTCACCCAAGAAGTTCCAAAGTGACCTGAAAGGTAATATTTCCCATAAAATATCTATACATTTCACTGTATGCTATACATCGTGAGCTGGAAAAACCACAACCCATAATTCATAATGCTTATCTACCCTTATACTATGTTAAGAGTAATATATTCTCCACACCAGCTAGAATGAATAGACAGAAATCTGATCCCACATGCTCAAATGAAACCAACCCAGGGATTTCCCCCAGGGACCAAAGAAGACTGTTTCTCATTAATGCTACATCCAGTGAGTCTTAAAATACCACGGAAGCAAAGGTTCCCTGGGGAAACTAATCCACGTTCCCATCATCAAGCCCCAACTGAAGTTTCCACTCTCTTCACTGACAGGAGTAAGAAGAGAACACAGAAAGCCTTCTCCAAGCGCTTGTGACCATTCCCATCTGTTGCGATGACATCATGCTTCCCACACAGCTGCTCTGTGACTGTGTGCACAGACATCAGGGGTTCTGACCTACTTCCAAACCCCTAACTTACTTTAGCAGAACTCAAGAAGATCTGAAAAGCAGACAAGGAGACCTCAGAGACACCAGAGATGCAGAGTGGAAGTGACTGTCAATGCCCAGATGTAACCTCTAAGGACTATGTCCCTCAAGATTAGTATGTCACCTTAAGAGGGAGGTGCCATGCAGTCGCATACTGGCCAAGTCTCTGATTTTACTCAGTGCTTAGCCAACTACTTGAAAACAAAGCACTGTTAGAGGAAGAAGGCATTAGTCAGCCTGTAAAGGACTTCAACTAATACTAGTTTTAGGTGCTTACGGAGATCACACAGCAGAAATTGTTAAAAAATAATTTTTTAAACATAAAGAGAATTAGCAGACATTTAATAATTATCAATGGTATGGCATGACTGCCAACTGCAAGTGTTAGATGTCATTTAGTAAACTTGAAAAATACAGTAAATGTTTCCACTGGGCCATCAAGGACAAATGAAAATACAAACCATCTTAGTGTTTTCTTACAGATTGGGGAAAAAAATTCCAGCAATTGAACAACACAAAGATTCCCAAAGCACTGTATCTTGGACAACTTGAGGATCAAGATAAATAAGGATAGTGATAAATTATAGCCTCCTGAACAAAATAGGAACCCATAAATCCAAACTGACAATGGAAAGATGGATAATGGATGGACAGATGGATGGATAGACAGTAGGAAGGGAGAGAGGGAAGAAGAAAGAGGAGCAGGACTCTTCCTTACATAAGTACACTGGTAACTATGAAATGTGGAGGGGTTGGTGGAACTGAGAAGTCACCATTTTGCAACCATCATAGTAAAGATCAGCTCAGGCAAGGATTGTCAATGGATGCTAAATCTATGGAGGTAAAGTGTGATAAGGAGAAGGATATTTACAGATCTTAAGGTGTTACCTTCAGATTGCTAATTAGTTAGAAGGGGAAAATAGTGACTGTATAGTGGAGAAACCAGACAATACCTTGACTGGGTGATCAAAATTTACATCACCACTGAGGGGCAGATCAACACCACATGTGTCCAGATGTGGCCCCAGAGAAGAACTTTTATGTAAGATTTGACCAGGGATGCATAATCCAAATCTAATCATGAAGAAACACCAGATAAACCCATGCTGAAGAAAACTGTATAAAGGAACTGGACTGTGCTGTTCAAAAATGTCGATGTCATGAAAGACAAAGAAAAGCTGGAGAACTGTTCCAGATTAAGGGAGACTAAAGTCATGACTACTAAATGCAGTATGAGGTTCTGTACTGGAGAACAACAAAATGCTTTAGAAGGCCATTATTGGTACAACTGGCAAAACTGGAATACGGACTGTAGTTCAGATTAAATATTGCACCAATGTTAAATTTGATATTAGGTTGGTGCAAGAGTAATTATGGTTTTTGCCATTAAAAGTAATGGCTAAAATCGCAATTGAACTCTTGCACCAACCTAACAGATGCATTTACATAAAAAGAATATCTTTTATTCTTAGAAAATACTCACTACTGAAGAAGCATGGTATATGCAACCATATTCTCAAATGACTCAGAAAAAAGTGTGTATGTGTGTGTATGCAAGTCGTACTCACGTTCATACTCACACACCCACACAGAGAGAGAAGGAATGATATAATTGTGGCTAAATGTTAAAAATTGGTGCACTGGGTAAAGGGTTTATGGTTGTTCCTTACACCATTCTTGCAACTTTTCTGTATGTCTGAAATTATTTCAAAATAACAAGTTACAAAAAATTTAAAATTTAAAAAAAAAGTGCTGTATCCCCATCATGTGCTCTGGACTGTGTTAGGGAACAAAAAAGTGTTCTCGTGATAATCAACACACTAATGTTGAAAGAGCACGTGAAGTGTCTGAATAAAAGTGTGTGATATCATATGAGAGTGCAAAAAAGCAACATTGATTTTATAGATGTAAGTGAATGATATATTAACAAATTAAGTATATAGGCAGACTTTGAACTATATTTTTAGAGTCCTAAAAATTTATATTTTCAAGTAGACCTAAAACCTTTTGCAGGGATCTTCTCACTGGGCAAAGAGGGGATCACTTTGTATTCAGGCATATACAAAACACACAACTGAAGTAGTTACATTTCTTATAAACCTCAACAGGCTCATCTCTGTAAGAATAAGGAATGTAATCCTCATCACAGCCAATACCTCCAACACCACTACTGCCCCACTGTTACCAGGAAACTTAAGTCCAAACAAATTTTTGAGTAATTACTAAATAGAATAATTAGTGAAACCAAGTATTTCTATTCTATTCCATCAGGAAGCCATTAGGAGTGAAGACATCTGCCTAACTCTACATCAAGAGAAGGACATGAAAGAACACAAAACCTGCAAAAATCTGGAAAGACCAATGTTCTCTACCAAAGGACTAGGAGAAGAATTACCCATTAAAGAAAAAATATTCACTTTCTTTCATTCCTAGCATTGCATACATGAATTAAGTCTGAATGCGCTACCCCAAACGGCACGGCCCCATCACAGAGCCTTTCCCCAGCCGTAAGGCATGAACTTGTGAGTCATCACTAAAATGTCCATGTTGGCAGCACCTGGCATTCCTTTCCTAGACACCACTGGCAGAGCAATGAGTATTCTTGGCTCTTTTTTTTTTTTTTCTTTTCAGAGACAGGGTCTTGCTCTGTCACCCAGGCTGGAGTACAGCGGTGGCAATCTCAGCTCACTGCAGCCTCCACCTCCTGAGCTCTTAGAAACCTCAACAGGCTCACTCCTGCAAGCAATCCTCCCACCTCAGCCTCCCAAGTAGCTGGGACCACAGGTGCACACCACCACACCCAGCTACTTTTTGTATTTTTGTAGAGACAGGGTTTCACCATGTTGCCCAGGCTGGTCTTGAACTCCTGAGCTCAAGCAATCCACCGACCTCAGCCTCCAAAAGTACTGGGATTACAGACCTGAGCCACCGCATCCAACCTTCTTCCTGGCTCTTGAAGTGAGCCTTTGTTTCTACTTTTCATAAAATTCAAGTGTTGGAATGAAATGAGTTGAGGAGAAGAGGGAAAGGGCCTAAGTCATGATTGTTTGGGCCTTGCTGAAACAATGCCAAATGAAAACAGAATCACCAAGTATTAAGTCTACCAAAGGATACACTGCTGATAGATAAGAGATGCCTAGCATGCAAGACCTTTCCAAGGCCGCTATGCTCAGGGTATGGTATATAAAGCTGGACTAGGGGTATAGGAACCTCAAGAGTAGAGTAACACTAGAGAGAGAAGAGCAACCACAGAGCCTTAAAGAATTGCAGGTTCCCAAAGGAATTCCCATTCATAAAGAAAAACAAAGGTAGACAAGATTCTGTGGACAACATCTTTCCCTTTGGAAAGATGAACTATAAAATCGTTCTTGTTTATCCAAGCATGTATTTACAGTAAGGTAGGCACTGCTGGATACATCCTCCACCTTCTAGTTAAGAGGCCTGAGTACATCCCAAGCTGTTGCTAGTCAAAGCACTCACGTTTCTCCTGCACGTAGAGGTATCCCTCCATGGTGTAGGGACTGATGGTCTTGTGCTCAAGGGGATTCTCCTTCATCTTTTTCATCAGTGATTCCACTTCTGATCTAGTGCCTTCAAAGCGATTTCTTGTCTAGGATGAAAATAATTTTATTCAAATCAAAGAAACGAAGTATCTGTTTTAACAATCCAGAAGATCAATCTAATAGAATCCTTAGATCTAAAATGAGATAAAGGACATTCAATCTTCCAGGAACTGGCCAAATACTCCCTTATAAGAAGTATACTTTGGCCTTGAAGTCCTATACCAGAATGACTCTCAAACTCTAGTGACCATCAAAATCACCTAGGGATCTTATAGAAAATGCAAACGCCCAGCCCGCACTCCTACAGATCAATTCAGCACCTCTGGACGCCAAAAAGTGTGTTTTACAATAAGCCTCCCAGGTGATTCTGATTCAGATTCTCTAGGGGCCTGTATGACTTAAGGACCTAGGCATTCATTTCTCCAGCTGCCGTGAATGTTGCTTGCTGATGGCTCACAGATGAGTCCCTCCTTAAAAGAGGAGTTCCTTCACTCAAGGTCAGCCTGCACCCAATGACTAGTCAAGGCTAGAGGAAAGGCGGAAGGGGTCGAAAGCCTGGCCCCCTTGCTTGCATTCAGGGCGACTGTGAAGGATCATCCCAGCTCCAGAGCCTCCCCTGCACTGAGACCTCTGCTGCATCTGCATCACAGCTCTATTTTCCCCTCTGCGAGTCCAGGTGCCCTCACTCTGTCACAGGTGTTTTTACCAGCATTGCCCCCACCTCCAGTAAGCCCGTTGCATGTCAATCTCGATTTCAGAGCCTGCATTCTGAGGAACCCAGCCTAAGGGGAAGCCATGCTTTGTGAAACCTTTTTCAAGATTCTGCAACTTCCTGTTCTCTGAGACAACACTGACTACTATGTAACCTCCAGGCTTCTGAAAGCCATGCAGTACAACCCACATGGACACAAGATCACCTAGAGACAAAGAAAATATGAAGAATAACATGGTCCAATCCCACAGTGAAGAAGGGGGCTCAAGCCCCAGTAACTGCTAACCAAAAGGCCCTGCACAGGATTCTGTGCACCAAAAGGTCCTGTGTTTAAAACTTGGGAATGCTGACCACACTGGGAGTGAAGCACAGACTTGGATTTCCTGCCAGCCTTCCTAAGAGTTGGACAAGAGCACATCCTTTGAGCCGGATGCCAGCATGTGTCCCCAGCCCACATCCCCAGAACACACACTCCACACGGTCTCATGTAGTCAGGCAGCTAGATGCATAGACTGGAGGCTGGGTTGGGCTGGGATTTCCACCGCCAAAGGAAATCCTGACTCCAATGCTACAGATGCTACAGATTTGAAACATAATCAGCAGCAGCACTTCCGAGAACATAAATAGGGCTTTGAAATAATGGAGAAGAGGATGATGGTCTCAGAACCACCAAGCACTCCAGAAATGCCTGCCCCTAGTTTCCCTCTGAACCCAAGCAAGACCCACCCTCATCTACATTCCAAGCCACCTGGATGGTTTCTAGGGCAATCAGGCCCATATTTTGTTTTTCCTTAACCAGAGAAAGGAAGCCTGTCCCTATGCCCACTCACATTCTGTATGCTAATGGTTAACTGTGTCTTGAAGTCCCCGAAATCCTTGGCCAGTTCGTAACCATGGTGATAGAAAGTGAAGAGTCCTTGCAGGAAGGCCAGCAGCTGTAATGAAGGAAGAAAGGCAAAGGTCACATAACCAGGTTGAAAAGAGGTATTATGTAGCTGTATCTAGCTGCCAACACTGGGTTGAAAGTCTAAAATAAAGAATAATAATGGCTGACATTTAAAGAGCACCAACTGTGTGCCAGGCACTATGCCCTTCCATGACCTGAGTGAGTACTCACAACATCCCATGACCTAAGCACTACTGTTATCCCCATTTTAATAATGAGGAAGCAGGTTCAGAGAGGTTAAGAAACTTGCCCCAAAACACACAGTAAGTGGCAGCCAGAACTTGAAACCAGGTCTCCTTGGCACCAACACCCATGCCCTTGCCCTGTGGGCCTCACCACCTGCTGAGAACGTCATTTCCTCAGAAACCAAAGACCAGGGTTGACTCAGTTTCCCTCTAGTACATTTGTAGTATCAGGTTATTACACAGAAGAGGAAGGGAGAAAAGGAAGTGGAGTGTCCTGAGTCTACAGTCTAACAGGCAAAGTCAAATCAAAGAAAATCATCCAACTGAAGTGTATTTCTGTGCTTTCCCCAAACTACTCAAAAGTAAACACTATGGATTCCTTTATTAAAATATTTCCATATTCCCACATTTTCACTTATGGTGGTTTCCCTAAATTCTCAATTAAATCCCTCAGGTTAAAAGGTAAGCCTGTTTCATTGTTTAGTCTTGTCTTTAGTGAATGGTAAAAACACCTGTTCACCACAATGCTCACCACACGCCTTCACATACTTAAAAACTATTAATGTCCCCTCCCTGAGCCCCGGCCAGCCTTCATTTCTCCAAACTAAACAAACAACGTTCCTGTGGTCTTTCCTCTCGGAGCTTACATCCAAACCTCACTGTTGTTATGCTTTCCTGGCCCCTTCTCAAGTTCTACACATCTTCCCTCAGTTCCAAACTTCAACCTGAAGAAAGGACTATAATAAAAGCCTGAATGAGATTTAGGAAAGACCAGCGCCTCACCTCTATCACAAAGCACAGCTCCACGGTATTTGGGGACTATCCCATTAACTTCGGCTTCTGAAGGCTGACCCACATTTTCTGAGGGGTCCACTCTGACCTCCCTGACGTGCCATACCACCTTATCCCAAGACACATTTGCTTTATTTTACATTGTGGTCTTCAGATTTTCAGTCCCTGAATGATTTTTTTTTTTTTTTTTTACTTGTTAAACATTACTTATTATGTAAAAAAAAATTTACTTACTAAACATAATCCCATCCCACTTATTTTCACCTAACTAACTCTCCTTTTCTGAGAGGCAGCTCTAATAAGTGACGGTAAAGGAATCTCATCCCGCCCACCCTCCCCCTACTCTCCCACCTTGTTTGCAGCAGGAATAGTAAGCACAAAGGTATATAGCACTGGACCTAAACTCAGAGGGCAGGCCAGCCTGGTTTAATCAAAGATCTGGACACTGTAAAGATAAAACCCAGATTATGACACTATGGCCCTTAACTTCCCATTGCCATTGTCCCTGGCCCGTCTATCCCCTTAGATTCTCATGGGTGGTGGGAGAGTGGGCATTGCTGGGTCCTCTGGCTATAAAACTATCCAGTGGCACCATATACAGACCCCTAACATAAATTCCTGAATGAGCAGTAAGCCCCATCAAGGCACTAGAGACTGAAAATGAATGTTTTTCTTCAAAGATGGCCGAAGGATTTGGGCTTACTCTATACAAAATACTTTTTTGAGAGGAAGACCCATACCTTTCCTTCTAGATGGCTCCAATAATAAAGAAGGGGCTCCTCTGCCAAACCGAGTCCCAGCATTCACAATGAAAACTGTTTTCCCTCTTCTTATCTCTGCTCTCCCTGCTGTCTGCAAATGCCCTGCCCCATCGCCTTTCCAAGGCATGACACTACCACTCACTTGAGAATAACGCAGAAGATAAGCAGCTAATTCCAAGGTCATTCCTCCTATTAACTATGATTTATCCTTCACTTAAAGTAAACAGAGCCTCTCTTGCTCGGGGTAATTAAATATTCTCAAACAGCTCACTAACATGCCACCTGGGCATACCCACAAGAGCTCCCCAAAGGCAGGGAGTTACTATTTATTTTGTTTTTCCTCCTTTGGTCTCATGCCTTGATTGTCCATTTTTCTATGGGAAATGACTCCTTAACATATTACTATTTTTGGCCCACTTCCCCCTTGCTTCTCCCCTCACAGCACCTTTTCTCTCCCCCACCCCCAACACTATATGAACCTTTGAACTCTTACAAAGTGGGAAATGAAAGTCCACTCCTCAGGGGGCAGGATGAAGCCCACGGGACTCCAGAGATGGGGGAGCTGTCTGCTTCAAAGAAATGCCTCTACCCAAACACCAGGAGGAAGAGCTTGCTGCAGTCCCACCTGGTTATCAAATAAGAGGGGTCAGCTGTCCACAGGGCAACCTCAACATCACAGCCTGACAAAGGAAAGATCTTTCCCGCCTCCCTGCGCCTCCGTCTCCATCCTTGTTATCTTAAAAGAATAACCATAAGCAAAACCTATGCCTACTTCCTAGCTGACAACGTAATTTATTTTTTTCATTTTACGAAGCAAAAATCTAATTGCCCAAGTTAATGCTGGCTGCATCATTCTAGATTGTCACCATTCATAGAACAGACCTACTTTACTGGGTTGAATTGTGTCCCCCAAAAAAAGATATGTTGAAGTCCTAATACCTCTGAAGGTGATTTTACTTGGAAATAGGGTCTTTACATGGGTAATCAAATTAAATAAGGATATTAGGGTGGGCCCTAGTACTTTTACAAGGATGCCATAGCTGGTGTCCTTAGAAAGGTGAAAATGTGGACACGGAGACATGCATGGCCATGTGAGGATGAAGGACTGGAGGGAGGCATCTATAAGCCAAGGAACATCAAACATGATCACAAGCCACAGGAAGCTAAAAGGAGGAAAGGAAGTCGCCTTTCACTGCAGGTTTCAGAGGGATCTCGGTGCCAAAACCTTGACTTCAGACTTCTAGGCTTTAGAACTGTGAGACAACAGATTTCTGTTGTTCTAGGACACCCAATTTGTGGTACTTTGTTACAGCAGCCCTAGCAAACTAATACAGCTACCAAGAATCATCCACACAGGCAACAAAGAGAAGGGCAGCCAGTAGAGTGATGAAAAGCTGAGGGGGCTAAGCCACATAACTTCCTTTAACTCATCTTTGACAGGAGGATAACAGTGGTTTTTACTATTGCACAGAGTTGCAGTGAAGATTAATTCAGATCATCCATGTAATGGGCTTAGCACAGGAGTGCTGTCAGGAGCTTCTTGGCAAAAGAGAGAGAGAGAGAATCAGGCTGACGTGTTAGAAGGTGCATTCTGGTCCAGGCCAGACTGGAGAAGGGGGAGGCCCAGGGCAGAATGCAAAGTCCAAAGAAAAGAATGAAGACCTGCAATGGGACAGAAGCAGAGGGAAAGGAGAGGAAGAGACACGGCACTGGGAAATATTCACGATGTAAAACTCGGAGGATGCAGTGCCTAATGAACATGGAGAATGAGTTCTCTGCTGCACTAGCTAACCTTCAATTACGAAAACTCAGGGAACAGAGAGAATGTGGCTTTATCTTCATGGAGTCAATATGTCATTATCTGCAATCTAAATCTCAAGAACATTTAGTACTGTGACAAGAAAATTAAGACTTCCAGTGCAAATATATACGTACATATACATATATACACACACACACATACATATGTATGTACATATGTGTATATATACACACATACATATATTTATATTTATATATATACATATATATATATCCCAGAAGATCTGATTTAGATCCCAGAAGTCTGATTTTTTTTCCTTGGGAACACTACAACTGTTTCTTTTTCTGAAGGTCAATAATATCCTGGTACTTGAAGTTACTTTCAAGAAACAAATGAACACGGTCAATTTGCATAGAGGTCCCTTACATGACTGGAAGATTCCCTTGACTGTAACCAACTCAAATATGAATACCCACTCCAGCAATTTAGTTCAATAGACTTCTTGCTGGTTTCCTTCCCACCTGTAAGCAATCAAATGCTATTTCATGGAGATGAAGAGTCAGACCCTTCCAGCTCTGCTATTTACTAGACATGACGTTGGACAGGTAAAGAAACTTATTTGTTTCCATTTCTTCATCTGAAAGTTGGGATAAAAACAGTACTTACCCTCAGAGATGTTATAAGGTTCGACTGACATACTGTAGGTAAAGCGCTTAGCACGGTACATGACATAGTTTCAGATAATATCATCAATTGTTATTTCATGTTCTTCCTTTGTATAATCTAGGCCAGTGGCTCAAACTGAAATGTGCAGCTGAATCACGTGGAAGGTTTACTAAACTACAGGCTACTGGACCCCTCCCTTAAATTTCAGGTCTGGAGTAAAGCCTGAGAATGTGCATGTCTAACACTGAGATCACTGATCTCATCAGTAGCTTTTTCACTGTATGAATACCTTCTCCCAATCCCCAGCTCCTGAAGCCACTGACCTGCCTAGAAGCTGATGTGCAGAGACAATAACTTCTGTAGAAAAGCAAAGGCCAAACATCTGAATCCTATATCCAGCCTCTCAACATTTAGTTTAACTTTGGGCAAATCCCTATTACTATCTCTTTATCCTAACATGAGACTGAAAATTTCTTTTCATTAGCTCTCCAGGTTTCTCACTGTATGAACTGAAAAACATCTGCACACTACAATGGTTATATTTTTAAATTCCTCTGGCACTTCTATAGCAGCCATCCTGTCCAAGCTGTCACTGAACTGCTTGCTACCTTGGCTAGCTCTCTACTATAAACATCTTGCTTCCCCCAGTGAGGCTGTGAGTGCCTCAGCTACAGCATCTGGGTTTTCAGCATTTTCTATGGTATTCAATAAATACATACTTTTAGAGCTACCAAAACTGTTTATATTAAAACAAGTAGGCCTGTTAATATTGGTACTTCACTCATTTGCTCATAAATAAAAAAATAATAATTGCTAAGTTTTTACTGGGTTCTAATCAGGTTCTGCTCTAAGCACCTCACATGGATAAACACTCAGCCAATCCTCATACGTCTTTATAAAGTAGGTGATATTACTATCCCCATTCTGCAGATGGGGAAAGTAAGGCTCAGAGAAATAACTTGCCCAAGAACACACAGCTAGTAAATGGCTAGGCTGGGATTTAAATTCAGGGAATCTAGCTCTAGAATCCTTAACCATGATGCTACTGCTCCTTAAAGTGAAAACTCCCTAAGACATGGACACACTACAACAGAATGCCAGGAAATGGAATGGTAAATCTTTAGAAGTTTCTTTTCTCAAAAAAGAAGGAAGGAAGAGGGGGAGGAGAGACAAAAGGAGAAGGAGGAGGAGGAAAACCCATTTAGATCAGCAAAGCTATCTAGCTGAGCCCAGCCTAAGCTGGCTGAACCTCACAGATGTGTGAGAAGTAAACATCTATTGTTGTATGAGGTTTTGTGGATACCGTTCAGCAAAAGCCAACAGATAAAATACCTGACTCCCTAGGTACACCTACTGAGAGATCAAAGTGGATAATAAAACACTCACCTCAAAAAAGCTGGATGGGCCAATTACAAAAAACACTCATCAAAAGCAAGCAAATTTGGAATAATATTAATCGAAGTATATATAAAAATTATTAGAAATGCACTGTTCTTTTTCTCTAGAAATTCTGGCAAAAGCAAATAAAAATAATGCTAAAGACAAATTCTATGTGACAGCATTTGAATTCCTGCCCTGACCACAGGAAGCAAGTCTTCAGTAAACCTTTGCTTGAAAGGCCAGCTTGTGCTTTAAGCACGAAAATCAATAGGGTGCTTTATCTGACAGATAGCTGCTCATAGCTAACAGACCCTGTGGAAAGATGGGGATTTTTGACCTGGGACCTTGACTGAAACCACTGCTGGACAGGAAGTTAGATGTAAGGTTTTAATATTGATATATGGAGACTGAAGTAATTGACGACTTTAAGGAATCGGCCAAATGAGGTAGCTGGGAGTGATATCCAGAAATTATAGTTCTAGCATAGTAAAAGATGTAGACATAAGGTTCCAAAGCCAATTGGAATCTTTTTTTCTTTAAGAGATGGAGTCTCACTATGTTGCCCAGTTGCCCAGGCTGATCTCAAACTCTTAGTCTCAAGTGATCTTCCTCCCTCAGCCTCTCAAAGTGCTAGGATTACAGGCATGAGCCACTGTGCCTGACCACCAATTGGAGTCTTGATGAAACTACTAGCAAGTCTACATGCCTAAAAAAATCCACCCCAAAAGTTTATAAATTAGACATGAGGTACAGAATGCTCTTTACTAGAAAGAGTGGCCACTTCTTTCAGTTTCTTATAGTTTTATTCTTATTTGCTTAAGAAAATTCTCCTTTCTTGGTCAGGCGTGGTGGCTCATGCCTGTAATCCCAGCAATTTGGGAGGCCGAGGTGGGCAGATCACGAGGTCAGGAGATCAAGACCATCCTGGCCAACATGGTGAAACCCCGTCTGTACTGAAAAATACAAAAATCAGCCAGGCGTGGTGGCGTGCACCTGTAGTCCCAGCTACTGAGGAGGCTGAGGCAGGAGAATCACTTGAACCCAGAAGGCAGAGGCTGCGGTGAGCTGAGATTGCATCATTGCACTCCAGCCTGGGTGACAGAGTGAGACTCTGTCTCAAAGAAAGAAAAGAGAAAATTGTCCTTTCTTAAATCTAAGTAGAGAATCTTATTTGTACAGAGATGCCACGCTTGAGTCTAAATCAGAGGCTGCATTTTGGCTGGAAAATCCATGGTCTGCGAGAGTTTTAAATTGAGGTCCATATACTATTTTGGTGTTTCCATGAAGTCCTCCTGCTGTGGATTCTCCACACCAGTGCCACACCCAGCAAAGTGGAGTGGCACCATGTCCAAACAAAACCACAACCATGCTGGTGTGGCCTAAACTAAAGTCAGGCTTTTTCCCACAATGCAATCTTCACGTTCACTGGGACAGTGTCCAAGTCCAAGTTCCATCATGGTCCACTCAGCAGAGTCTCCATGCTGTTCTGTTTATAACAAATCCACGTGGAAAATCCATGTGAGAAACTTTATATAGCATCTTTTAATACCTGAATGGGGTGAGAAGGGGCTTTGAACCAGAGGGTAAAAAGAGAAACGTACTATGTCTTTGGGTGACTACTACATCTGAATTACTTGAGGAAGAGAAGAAGGGTAGGAGAGAGAAGGGAAGTTAAGATATAATCACTATTTCATGGCAAGATAAAGAACCCCTCCCCTCTGGACTCCCATTTCCACTCTGTCCACCTGAAAATCATATGGCACATCACTGGGTAGCTAGAGGAAGGAATGACTGCTGGACGCTCTATCTCCATTGCTGTGTGTTGTACAGGAATGGCTGCTGGGAAGAATCCAGGGCAGCCAGGCTCACAAAGCACTGATACTTACAGAAGGGACAGCGTCAGGGCTGCTCAACCTCTTCATCAACAACTTAGAGCATTTTGTAATCTACTACTAGTTAGAATGAGGGATGAATATATGTGTACATCATTAAACCCTGAATATCTACTTACAGGCTCCACAAACTCAAACATCTTTCTCTCTTGGACTTCCTGCACCTTGAAGACATATTCCAGGGATACTTCATAGAAATGCTGCCGGACCAGGTCCACTTGGCTGTCTGCCTACAAACAAGATGGAATTTAAGAGAAAAATCAAGTCACTACCCAAGGATAGCATTCCGAAAGCAGGTCAGAAAAAAAAATCTCGAGAGATAATTTTCAAAAACAAATCAAATAGCATTACACAGAAGAAGAATAACTATAGTAACTATTTCACTATGCAAAAGTATACTGAAACATCATATTACACAACTTAAATACATATTTTTTTAAAACAAAAAAAGCTTTCTATGAGATTATTGGTTTAAAAAGGTAAATGTATACAAGGAACTCAAACAACTCAACAGAAAAAAAAAAACCCCACAAATAATACCATTAAAAAGTGGGCAGAAGATCTGAATAGACATTTCTCAAAAGAAGACATACAAATGGCCAAAGGGTATATTAAAAAATGTCCAACATCACTAATCATCAGGGAAATGAAAGTCAAAACCAAAATGAGATATCATCTCAACCCAGTTACAATGGCTATGATCAAGATTAAAAATAGCAAATGCTGGTAAGGATGGGGAGAAAAGGGAACTGATGGTGGGACTGTAAATTAGTACAACTATTATGGAAAACAGTATAGAGATTTCTCAAAAAGCTGAAAATAGCACTACCATATAATCCAGCAATCCCATACTTGGTATTTATCCAAAGAAAAGGAAATCACTGTATCAAAGGGATACCTGTACTCCCATGTTTATTGCAGCACTATTCACAACAGCCAAGATATGAAGTAAACCTAAGTGTTCAATGGATGAATGGATAAATACACACACAGACTGCTATTCAGCCATGAAAAAGAATGTAATTCTGTCATTTGCAGCAACATGGATGGAACTGGAGGTCATTATGTCAAGTGAAGGCACAGAAAAACAAATATCACATCTTCTCATTCATATGTAGGTGCTAAAAAAGTGGATCTCAAGGAAGTAAAAAGTAGAATGATAGTTATCAGAGGCTAAGAAAGGGGTGGGAGTCAGGCGCCGTGGTTCATGCCTGTAATCCAGCACTTTGGGAGGCCGAGGCGGGCGGATCACGAGGTCAAGAGATCGAGACCATCCTGGCCAACATGGTAAAACCCCATCTCTACTAAAAATACAAAAATTAGCTGGGCATGATAGCACACGTGGTAGCTACTCGGGAGGCTGAGGCAGGAGAATCGCTTGAACCCAGGAGGCGGAGGTTGCAGTGAGCCAAGATCACGCCACTGCACTCCAGTCTGGCGACGGAGCGAGACTCTGTCTCAAAAAAAAAAAGGAGGGGGTGGCGGGGTGGGGTGGGAAGGATGAAGAGAGGTTGCTTAATGGGTACAAAAATACAGTGAGATAAAAGGAATAAGTTCTAGTATTTCATCACACAGTAGGATGACTATGGTTAACTGATGTATGGTGTATATTTCATAATATCTAGAAGATATTAAATGTTCCCAACACAAAGAAATGATAAATGTCCACGGTGATAGATACCCTAAATGCCTTGATTTGATCATTACACATTATAGGCATGTATCAAAATAGCATACATGCCCCATAAATATGTACGATTATTACATATCAATAAAAAAGGTAAGCGGGTGAGCCAAACGGACATCATATTAGCCCAAATAGCATGTCACATGTTAAAAGTAATCAAATCTAACAAACAAAACAGAAATAAGAATAATGATAATGGTTACCTGAGCACTAACTTTGTGCAAGGAATCATGCCCATAGCTGTACATACATTACCTTATTTAATCCTCATTAATTTTAGTTATTTAATCTTCACTAAATTCCTAGAAAAGTGATATTATCTGTATCTCTAACAAACAGGAAGAAAATATAATCCACTGACATTAAGGAACCTGACTAAGGTGACACAGCTAGTGTAAGGCAGAGCTGGGATTTCTGTCCTGGTGGATCTGCCGCTAAGGCCCTTGGATCATCCTGAAACCACCAGTCTCCACTGTCTCCCCATACCCTGGGACAACCTGGGTTCCATAGGAGACAGATTCTTACAGTGAAAAAGAAATTCCTGCAGAGCCATCCTCATCTAGACCTTTCCAATACACAAAACAAGCTGTCAGAGGGCAGGGAATCTCAGAAAAGGCCATGGGCCCTGTTCACAGAAGTCTCAAATACTTTCTTTGTGATAAGAACAACAGTTTACTCCAAGCAGGGAAATTTCAACACTCCCTCTCAATTTCACTTCTCCCTCTGTGTGTCCAGGACAGGCCCACGAGCGGGTACAATTGAACCACTGATCTGGGATCTGGCACCCAAGGAGAAACTCCATGTATGGAGTTGCAAGATGCTATGCTGGGAAGTACCTCAACTCTCACTATAAAGCTCTAAACTTTTCCATAATGTGTCTGTGTCAAATCATTCCTTCAAAGCAGATAATTACACTGAAAGCATATTTCAATGACAAAACACCAAAGTGAACATATATTTTTAATATAAATGAATATCCTGCCAGTAGGAAACAAAACACTGTTTTCCTTAGAAATGACACAGTCAGAAACCATTCTATAACACCCTTTACTAAGACACAGCTCCCAAAGGCATATTTCTTTCAGTGTTCCTTTGCCAACATTCCTACAGAAGAAACTTGGAACAGACTCCTACTTCCATTATACCAAATACAATATACTACTTAGACATCTTAAGAGCTTAGCAAATCATCTATCCGTTCCACCATCATGAGCAAAAAGAAACTTCCTTCATAGAACTTACAGCATAGTAAAGAAAAGAGGCATTAATCAAATAAGTAAGTTAAGAGAAAACTACCAGCTCTGGTAAAACACAATATGTTATAAAACACCCCAAAAGAATATATTCAAGTCTCTCATGCTAGCAACTTCCTCCTGCAGCAATGGACATTCTCATACTCAAAAGCCAGTCTGCTGAGTAACTGCTGGATCAAACCAATCTGAAAGGCTAAGACTGGGGGCATTTTCTAAGGCTTCCAAGCAGGGAAAGGAAATACCTGAGCACTGATGAATCTTTATTTGCAGACAGGTTTCAGAAGGTCCGGCTTCTCACCACCACCCTCTGCATTGTGTGGCTGCTTAGACAACTGGGCTGATATGCCTTCTAACCGGGCTCCTGCTGCTAAGCCCCATGTGTTCCTGTAGCCTTTGATCTTCTTGTAGCACAAACCCAACACGCTTACATGGAGAGATGCATCTACTCCCGACCACCCCACACACCTCAAAGCCTCTCTCTGCCTGGGCTTGCCAACTGACACTGCAAGTGGAGGGGGAAAACAGAAATCATTCTGAAAATCTGCAAAGGCAGGGATGAAGGATCCAGAAGGAAATTCCTATGAGGAAAACAGAACTGACTCCCACATCAGAGAGCTGCCCAAGTGCAAGCTCCAGTGCTACAATGTCCTAGCTGGTAAGACCTGCTCAAGTCATTGATCTTCTTTAGACGATGGAGATAATATCAGCCCTTGCTTCTGAGTAGAGTGTTTCCAAGAGAAAATGGGCCAAATGATGTAAACCATTTGAAAACTGGAAAGTGTCCTGTGCATGTCGGTGGTTGCTGTCACCACGCACTGCAGAACACAGGGGTCTCACTTCCTGCTCTACCCTAAACCAGTCACATCATCTCTGGGCTACTACACTTCTCTCCTAACTAGTCTCTCTGTCTTCATTCTCTCCCTCTGTCCCAATCCACTCTGCGCCCAAGAGCCAGAATATCTTCCTTAAAATCTAAATCAGATGGTCTCATGGCCCCTTCAAGGACTTCCCATGGCCTCTACCATGGTCTGCAAGACCCTGTGTAATCTGCCCAACCCCCCAGCCTCACCTCCTCCCATCCTAACCCACTGTCACCATGCTCCAGCATGGTGACATGAGTAACTGCTGGATCTCCTTCCTGTCCTCTAACAGTCCAAACCCCTTTCTTTCCCACAGCCTTTGCATCTGGTGTTCCTTCTGCCCAAAAACCTCTTCTCCTAGATAAATACACATTTTAACTTCAACATACAGTAAGAAATACTTTTTACATTATGAATCAATAACATTTATAATGGTTAAGTGCAATGCATTTTCATATATATATATATATATTTTTAAGATGGAGTTTCGCTCTTATTGCCCAGGCTGGAGTACAAAGGCACGATTTCGGCTCACCACAACCTCTGCCTCCCAGGTTCAAGATATTCTCCTGCCTCAGCCTTCCCAAGTAGCTGGGATTACAGGCATGCACCACCATGCCCGGCCAATTTTGTATTTTTAGTAGAGATGGGGTTTCTCCACGTTGGTCGGGCTGGTCTCGAATTCCTGACCTCAGGTGATCTGACCGCCTCGGCCTCCCAAAGTGCTGGGATTACAGGAATGAGCCACCGTGCCAGGCCTCGTATTTTTTATTCTATTTTAGCCTACCCTATTGCATAACCCAATAATTGTGATTTTGCGACACACCTACAACCTGAACAAGATTGTCCTGGCCTTTCATTAGCTCATTCCTTCTGGGCTCAGTTTAAATATTACCTCTTTAGGAGAAGCTTTCATTGACTACATTATTTTAAATAGGTTACCAGGAAATCTCTGTCTCATCTCCCAATTTAAACTCTTATCTTTTCCTTTCTTGAGACAGAGTCTCGCTCTGTTGCCCAGGCTGGAGTAGAGTGGCATGATCTCAGTTCACTGCAAACTCCGCCTCCTGGGTTCAAGTGATTCTCCTGCCTCAGCCTCCAAAGTAGCTGGGATTACAGGCGCATGCCACCACATCCAGCTAATTTTTTTTTTTTTTTTGCATTTTCACTAGAGACAGGGTTTCGCCTTGTTGGCCAGGCTGGTCTCAAACTCTTGACCTCAAGTGATCCACCCGCCTTGGCCTTCCAAAGTGCTGGGATTATAGGCATAAGCCACCGTGCCTGGCCTACTAGACTACTGGAATATAAAGTCCATGAGAAAAAAGATCTTGTCTAATTTTTTCATTTTTCTCCTCCAGTGCTCAGAATGGTGTATGGCCCATAATAAACGTTCAACAGATGCATGCAGAATGAATGAATTGATCCCCACGTGGTCATCAGTCAGCACCAAAGGCATGTCCCGCCAGTGACCCAGAACTAAGAACAAATGCATAACTCAATGCATTCCCAAAGGAAAAGGAAGAAGAAATCCTAAGTGGAACGTTATGCTTCTCTTGCCAATGCCCCAGAATGGTGTGGGCCACAGAATCCATCACATCCTTGGGCCCCCTGCAATGGAATTATAAGCCAGGATTCCAACCCACCCTGCAGACTGCTCAAGACAGTTTCCCTGCCTGCCACTTGAGAAGCTATAAATCTACCAGCTTGATTAAACCTGTCAACCATTCTGCGCTTCTTGGAAAAGAGACTTCCTCCTAGATTGTAATTTCCATGAAAGAAGATCATTCATTTCACTTTCTACAAAACACCCAGTGCCTGGACAGACTTTTGCAGAAGCGTCTGATAAGTATTTGTTGAATCAATGACTACTGCTTTTGAGGAGAGCTTTTTTACCATTCAAAACTATGCATTTGTTTAAATCATCCACTAGATGGCAGTGCCATTCCACATCACTGCCCTGTAGTTTCTACTTCCAGGGATCTGGGGATGGGCTGGAATTTAAAAGTATTCCGTGCAGAACCCTGCAATCAGGGAACAACTCTGGATAATCAAAGTGGAAGTTTCATCAAAGGTGTACCAAGTGCTCAACAATGTTCCTAAAAGTTGAATTTTTAATAAATGTGAAGAAAATGATCGCTACATAGCTGAACACCTTGAGCAAAACACCCGACCCCTACAAGAAACTCAGTTCCTTCATAAAATGTAATTAAAGAAAGTTGAAATGGATGATCACTAAGGTCCTTCCCTCTCTCCAATTCTATGTCATGACACTGGCACTAAATAACAATGGTCAGCAGGCAAGAGAGCCTCAACATCCCTCCCCAGATAGAGACGTAGAAAAGCAAACTGGGTGAAGGGAAAGGGCTGCACAGCCGGTGCTGGAGTTGACTCGCTACCACTAAGCTATTTATCCTATCTGAGCCTCAGTTTCCTCATGTGTAAAACAGAGTAATAACGACATCTATACCTCTTCGGGTGAGGATTCCAGAAGATTCCATGTAAAGTGCTTAGCACCATACCTGGGCCATAAATACGCATTCAACAAATGTTTCCCTACATTATAGTTGTTATTGATATGGTTAGTGGCAGCAGTAATATCATCACTGTTCTCTTTTTGTTTTTTGATTTTTGGTTTTTGTTTTTTTTTGAGACAGAGCCTCACTCTGTCGCCAGGCTAGGGTGAAGTGGCGCAATCTCAGCTCACTGCAACCTCCGCCTCCCTGGATCAAGTGATTCTCCTGCCTCAGCCTCCTGAGTAGCTGGGACTACAGGCACCCACCACCATGCCCAGCTAATTTTTGTATTTTTAGTAGAGACAAGGTCTCACCATGTTGGCCAGGATGGTCTCGATCTCTTTACCTCTTTAGTGTTAGATTTTTATACAGTTTAATTTAGTGCAGGTACAACTAAAAAGCAATGCCTGAGAACTGACCTAAATAGACCAGAGCCTGCAAGATCTGCAACCCAATCCTTACACTCAAAGTACTTAGAAAGTGTGACTAGGTCAAAGGCAAGAACATAAAGGACTATAATTAAAAAGCATAATGGAAAACATCCACTGAAATACAGAACTGTCAAAGTCAGGAATAGTGGCATCCAATTTGAGAACAGAAAATGGAGTGGAACAGGCACATCATAAGGATATTTACACATTTTATATTAAATATACAATACTTTATACTTGAGCAGCAGTTATATTTGCCTTCTCATGCATAACATAAGTAGGACAGGTATTTCATGAGTATTTAACAAATAAAGGAAATAAAGCTTAGAGAATCTAAGTAATTTGCCCCAGGTCACAGAGTAAATACACAGCAGAGAAGGTTTTGAGGCAAGGTATCCTCTTTGCCAGCCCAGCATTCTGGTCCCTACACTTTGTTAATTCAGAGGACATTCACAGCCCTAAAAGAAAGTGCTGGACTCATTCCAGACCAAGTCTGCAATATTTGACCACGGAGAGAATGGACCTGGTGGAGAAGCACCTTTGTTCTAGAGAATGCCATGCCTACAGGGTAACTGTGCTGTGGGCCTCCCAGATTCAGTAGGTGCTAGAATAACCACACACCTGCTCAACTCTGAATACTCTGAATATCTGTACTAATGATGCATAGTCATCTAATCCATAATTTATACCTGTTTAGAAACTGGAGAGCTGGGCAGACCTGGTCATTGTGAAGCACAGCCAAAAAGCTTTTCTTTAAATATAAGTTAGTTTCCAAATCCTAAATGCCAAGTGATGCCAGAAGAATAACTAAAAAGTGAGGGTATCAAGACAGATTCTAAATGGAATCCCATATTTATCATGGATTATCTGTGTCTGTGGGATAGTGTCCATATCCTCATGTCAAGTTGGGATAGCCTTTGTATCTCGTGAAAATAAGATTTTTTTTTTTTATTTTTTAGGTTTTTCAATCACATTTGACAAGATTTAACTGAGTAGCTATGCCACTTCAAGAAGCAGTTCCTCCGCTTTTGCTTCTTTTTCCCTACTCAGGCACAAGATCTTCAAGGATAAATTAGCATTTTCTAATTTGTAAAGCACACACCAAATAGTCAATGCTGTTTATTGGCTGGCCAAGAACTGATCTACAAAGTCCATTATAAACCTTTGTTGCTGCCACAGTTGTCATTGTTGTTGAGTAATGGTCCTCATCACTACTCTAAAAACTGGATTAAATACTCATTTCAAAGCAGAGTTCTGAGAACACCACATTCCTATCCCAAGATGTGTAACCAATTGTGGTTGGGAGGGGATTAAACTCCACCATCTCCGGAGTTACTTCAACCTTTCAACCTCTGACTCTACTGTCCTCATATGAACTTTCACCTAACAAGAGTACTGGCATGGTATCTGCTCAAAAAGAATTAAAATTTAAAAACAAAGGCCGGCCTGGAAGCCACGGTAGCCTCTTTTGGCAAAAATATCATGAGAGAGGTCAAGCAAACTGTTGAGTTAAATAAGATGACATTTTTAAAGCCAAATTTGAGGTTCCACAAGGAAACTCCCTATCTCCAAGAAGCATAAACTCCCTTAACATGCCAATCTTCATGAACTAAGTAAAAATGGTCACAGCTCTATGGCTGCGATGGCTCCATCATTTTTCTTTCCAAGTGAACTACTTTTTAAAAGATACCATGCAAACCCAGAAAAACCAAGCGCAAATTTAAGAATGTATTTTCTTGAAACAACATTACCAAAGCACAAAACATATACAGGGCAATAAAGCACTGCTTTAAAAAAAAAAAAAAAAGAAAGAAGACAAATGTCAAGTGCTGGTTGAAATAATGAAAAAATTAATATTAAGGAAGGATAACCAAAGTGTTTGAGATGCTAACGTTTCAAATCACTGATAAAAGGCAAGAAGTCAAAAGGTAAAGTAACAGAGGGCAGAATTAAGGCCAAGGGTGAGAGAAACAGGAAAAGAAATGTCAGTATGAAATGGAAGACATCTAGCAATCAGGGCAGCCCAACAAGGAGGTGGTCATCTCGGCCAGCAGTGTGTTCCACCTTGACAGGTGGGAAAGCTACAAAGGGTGGGGTGGGATGGGAGGACACAAAGGCAGTCCAGGCATCAGGCATTGGATGAGGGATCAGGAGCAATCCCCTGGCTTCTCAGGTCTCTTCTAACCCTAAGATTTTCTAGCAAAGAGTAACCAGCACATATCCACAGCATCACGTACAAAATGAACACTTGATTCAGGATACTAATAAGGTCTCTTACCTCCTGAAGCTGAGATTCTTTCTTTTTGGAAGACAAATTCAAGTGTTTTTCTAAGATGCCACAATACTTTTCTGTCTCTTTGTCATACTTCTTTTTGGCTTCCTGGCAAAAAAAGAGAAGAGAAAAAGAAAAAGAGTAACACGTTGCAGGAATAAAAGCAGCCTCCATCTCTCAAGATCCTTCTGCTCAGAACACAGATGATGACTCAGCTCCTACTTTTCAGGTAATGCCCATTAAATCCTGCAGCCACCCATCAACAGCCCGCTGGGTATGAGTGTCTAGCAGAGAGGCACCAACCAGTACAAGACCAGAAATGAGGTAAATACGAATATCTAATGGCGGCAAAGCCAAGATTCCCCCTCTAAGAACTTTGTGAAACAGAAATTTCTACTTTCTAACTCACAAGGATATTCAAGTCCAGAAGGCGGCCAGGGTTGGGGGCTGGGGGGCAGCAGCAGTGGGGGTACCTATGAAGCTAACACCAAGGAAGGAAGATCTCCTTACAGCTTGAGTGAGACAAGTCTAGACTAAGGCTGGATCCAGCCTTAATACTGTCCAAAAAAACACTTCTTGGTATGTAAACCTAAATATCTCTTGACACTTAATATCACATGCAGGTCTTTAAGCTGAGGAATAATTCAAAACAACAATATTATCTTCACACAAATTTGTTTACTGCGGCACCATTTATGCTAGCAAAAGAAAAATAAAAGCAGCAGCAGCCACACAACTTCCAAGGATAGCGTTTGGTATAATTAAAGTACGGAACATCCAATAAGCATAACTAGTCATTGGAAAACTAGAGAGAAAAGTAAAACAGCATTATATAAACTTGCTGCATCCCACATAGAGTGTGTCTACCTATGGACAAAGATGAGGTGGGAATTTACTTACATGCAAATACCTGAGTTATGGTAATGGGGTAACAGTTATTTTTCTCTTCTCTTTAAGAAATTATTAGCCGTATTATTGTCTTCAAAATGAAAAATAATTACCATAATTAATCCCTGTTCCCCACCACTGAATCATTGGGTCACTGTGGTTCTATTTCTATCTCCCATTTGACAGATAAGAAAACTTGGATCCAAAGAGGTGAACTTGTAAAAAGTCACGGAGAGTGACAGAGCTGGGATTGGAGCCCAGGACAATGTGCCTCCAAAGCTCATGTTCTCCACCACAGCTGAGACAGATTGTCACAGGCAGTCTGCCTTCCTTCCACATTCCAACGGGGAGAGCAGGCAAGGAAGCTGGAAGAAGGCTGGCACTGGGCTGATAAACAGGATCAAATTTACTAACTGGGTACATTATTCCTGCTTTTGACTCATGTGGAACCTGAACCCACAGGGATGTTTTTCTGCAAGTCCAAAGCCTAGAAGAGAAAAAATATTTTCTGGCCAAATAAGCTCAGACATACCTCTTTATTCCTTTAACAAATTTATAATCAGCAACCACTCCGTGTAAGGCTCTACTTTAGGCACCAGAAATACAAGATAAAAATGGTCCCAATCCTCATGGTAGAAATGTTCTAGTAGGAGAACCATGATTAACCAGTAAACAAATAATTAGCATAATTATAGACTGCTGCAAGTGCTACAAAGGAAACAAACAGGGCGCGGTCACAGAGATTCTTTAGATAGGGCACCCAGGAAAGGCATCATTTGGGGAAGGGAGATGTGAGCTGAGACCTACCTGTTAAATACAGAAGGAGCACAGTAGAGCCTTCTAGAGCAGAACCATCAAGTGCAAATGCCCTGGGGCAGGACACTCTGAGCCAAGAAGCCATCACCCGGAGCCTGACAAGCTCCGCCATGTCAGAATACCACTCATCTGGTACATGCTCACAGAGTGGGCAGAATAACCATATATCCATTTTAGCTCACATATACTCATTTCTATGAATCTGAGTTTTGCTTAAAAGACTGCTCACATAAAAGAACAATTAAACATTGAGCAGCAAATGAAGAAAAAGCCTGAGGACACATTACTCCTTCAAATTTGAGGAGGGTACAGGCAAGAGACTTGACTCAAGCAATTCTTTTCCATTAGTGAAACCAGCAACTTTGAACTGGGGCTCCAACTCCAAATGCTACTCACATGTATCCGCTCCCACCAGCCTTATCAGCAACCCCAAAAAGAGAATCCTGGTCCCAGACAGTCCAGCTGGCCAGAGGTGAGAAAAGGCCAGGGAACATGAGTCACTGGCATTCTGGGACATTCTGGCAACTTGTGCCTCCACATTCCATGTTTCAGAGGACACCCAAAGTTAGAGAAAAAAATAAGGAGAAAGGGAAGCCGTTTCTGTCCTTAGAAAACAGCAATAAGACCTCTGCTGCAAAAAAGTACTACAGCTTAGATAATGTTCTTAGGATGGGACAGTATGTCCATCACTCAGGACACAAGATGGTTTTCACCTTCCAGAGAGTCTACTGTGGGGTAATTAAGTCAAGGATTGAGTTAGAATCCTAAAATTTATTCCCAACTCAATATGGACTGGCTAGAAACAAATCACCATCCCTCTCCAGGACTCAATTTCCTCAACTATAAATAGAGGATGATTAGATAATTGCTCGGGTTTCTTCTTTCAGCTCAAGGACCATATAACAAAATAAAAATAAGAACACCCCCTCCTCAAAGGATTTCTAGGGTTAAATGAAATAAACCACATATAGTGCTTGGCAGGGTGCCTGCCACATGGAAAGTGCTCAATAAATGTCAGCAATGGTGGTGACAGTGGTGAGCTCATCACCTAAACCTGCCTCCTTCTTATCAAGAACACACCTGCTTTCCACGTCCCGTGTGCCATGAAGGTAACCCTCCCAAGAACCTACTACAATTGGAAATCAGACATTTATTTGTATCTTTTTGTCTAATGTCTTTCACCCCAGCTACTTCATGAGCACAGCAACCACGCCTGCCTTGTTCTCCACCAAATATCAGGGCACAGAACAGTGCTGGCACAGAGCAGGCTCTCACATATTTTTTAAACAAATGAACTGTGTGTATCTAATATAATCACTAACATTGAACGACTACATGACCAACCTTGTTCTCGTGTTCAGGTAGCTATACGCTAGACACCGTTTTAAGCATTTGACAGGAGTTCACTCATTTCTTCTTCATAATAACTCTATGAGGCAAGTTTTATTATTACCCCCATTTTAGAGATCAGGAAACAGGCGTGAAGAGGTTTAGTAACC
Organism: Symphalangus syndactylus; assembly: GCF_028878055.3. NCBI lineage: Eukaryota > Metazoa > Chordata > Mammalia > Primates > Hylobatidae > Symphalangus > Symphalangus syndactylus. The sequence goes on from NC_072429.2 coordinate 44,046,268, forward strand.
TCCCCAAGTCTACATGCAAATGGCAGAAGTGAGATTTGGATTCAGACAGTCTAGCTGTAGACCCACTCTCTACGCTACTCTCTTATGTCTGTTATACTTATTCTAAATGAGTCCAGCATTCCAAACGTACCTCTGATACAGGAAAAAATAATTTCCTCAAACTTGGAAATAGAAACTTAGGGCCATGGTTATGTCAAGCACCAGGGGTCATGCCCTACTCCAGAGTAGCACATTAGCATAAGAATGCCCAAGAATCTTCCTCCCTGGCAGCCTTCACACGGTGCACTCTGCAACAGGCTGTTATGGCAACCGAAGCAGCACCAGAGAGTGGAGGAGGAGGAAAAAGTAATTTTAGCATGGCACAGATAGAGTTCAGAACCTCCACTTGGCCAATACCAGAACCAGCTGAAGAGCACTTGCTGGCTCTGAGATGTTCTTGAGACTGCTCCCTGGGTCGCCTAGAAGTGGATCTGTTGTTTGCTTGTTTGTTTTCTCTTAAATTTACATAATATTATGATATAAATGTATGTGTGTGTGGAGTGATGCAAAGGAGGACATGCCAGGAGGAAAAAATGACAAATGGGGAGGGATGAGAAATCACCCAAATGTCATCACAATTCTTCTTTAGTGATCATCCAAAAGTTATTTAATAATCAATAGTTATTCATGGTTTAATGAATAGGAGAATAGAATATGCATGAGGGGAAACATGCTTTGGTGAGTGACTATTTAAATTCTTTTATTCTAATACGTCACCTATACCACCACCACACCCCCACCCCCTGCCCCGGGGGAGAGTAGCTCCTTCTGTCATTAAGATCACTGGTATTAAGCCCAAAGGGAGCTCACTCAGACTCTTGCCTCACCTACTTGGTAACCATGGTAACCCTCAAGCCAGTGAGAGAAGAGGCCAGAGAGGGAAGCATCTGTGCTCAGGAGAAGTAACTACTGAAAAGATGACTCAACAGACAGGTCTGCTCTGCCTCAGTCTCCAAGCTCTGCATAACCCCCGGAAGCCACTGCCAAGCATGTTCAAGAGTGGGGAGGCACAGGCCCCAAGGCCACCAAGAGGAGGCCTGCAGGCGGGGCCTGCACTGCCAGGAACTGAGGGAGCATTTGCTCACGGCTTATTATCTGCCATCACTGGACTGGTTCACAGTCTGTATGAATTCTTAGTGGAATAAGACTTCGTGCAAATTATACATTCCTTAATCTCTGATACAACACCAGTGAGCTCCCACTTCCTCATAAATGTGTAAACTAAAATTAGTAGAAAATACTCTAAAACTGGGAGAAAGTCTTTGCCACAGTCCCTCTTTCAAACTGTGATCAACCATCTCTCTGAAAGACCCTGACTAAACATCATCTTTTGCAGGCCCTAATCATATCTATTTCCAGAAAGCAGATGCACTTAGGGGCGTATGTGTTGTAGGGGTGAGGAATACCTCATTTTGCAACTAAGCAAAATCCACACAAAGTAAGAGGGTGGTGTTGCCCAAAAGCCCCTGCAGGTGGCGTAAGAGACCGCAGCTGAATTGACTCACAGTTCCAGAAAAACAGGAAGAAAATGTTGGAAATCTTTTTGCTTTCATTGATTCCAACGAAAACATCTTCTCTGCAGGTAGCCTCTAACACTCTACTGAAGGTCAAACCAGCTAGAGTTTCCTAGTGATTTTTTTTTTGGACATGGAGTCTTGCTCTGTTGCCCAGGCTGGAGTCAGTGGCGTGATCTCGGCTCACTGCAACCTCCACCTCCTGGGTTCAAGCGATTGTCCTGCCTCAGCCTCCCGAGTAGCTGGGAACTACAGGCACCCGCCACCATGCCCAGCTACTTTTTCTATTTTAGTAGAGACGGGGTTTCACCATATTGGCCAGGCTGGTCTCGAACTCCTGACCTCGTGATCCACCCGCCTCAGCCTCCCAAAGTGCTGGGATTACAGGTGTGAGCCACAGGGCAAAGGAGCCCTGGAGAATCCACCTTTTAAAAAGGAACAGGATTCCCTTTGCAGTCTCTCAAGAACACATTAGAATTAGTCAAGCTTAGGCTACAGTCCCTCCAGGTCAGTGATAACAAATGGTGATCTCTGGGTTGAAGCAGGCCTGCAGATGTCGTTTTTTGACCTGCACAATGTGTAATATATACTTTAAAATTATTTGCCAACAAGAACTTTCACATAATTTTTCAGTTTGTCTGGAAACATTTAAAGAATCAGCAAGGGAGGGCCCATTTCCAGACCCAACAAAAATCAGCTAAACCTAAGTACCAGCTGCCTCCCTTTAAAGAAAGTCCCTGTACCCACAGGGCACAAATTTGTAACCCCTGCTTAGGCTGCAAGTCCTAGACCTCCACAAAATACAATTCCATGAAAACAAACATATTGTCCAATAAAGGCAATTGTCTAAGCACACAGCTATCTATTATAATAACACAAACGAGGTGTGGTTTCTACCTTTGGATGATTTATGAACAAGCACAAAACAATTAGATAACAAAATACCAGAATGGCTCCTCCGCGGTTGATGGCTCATATGGTCGTACTTCAGTCACCCATAAAGAACTGATGAGTTGGGCTCTATAGAGTTCTCTGCCTAAGATTTTCTGAAGAAGGTGGGCTTCGATTTTCCGAAGACATTTCTAAAGACATTTTTTAAAGAAGGTGTTGTGTTTTCCAGACCTCTCACCCTAAAATCCAGACCAAAGTTTGCAAAATTCTCACCTTGGCAGCCCCGATCTGTTCCTTTCGAAACTTCTCCAAGGGAGTGATGAGCACCTCGCTGGCATTCTCAATCTGGTGAAGAACAACAGAGTAGGGGAAAGAAGACACAAAAGCAGTATCGGTAAAGAATTACAGCAGCTCCAGCATGAGATGCCTCCCCATGTCTTAAAATAAAATTTGGGGAGGCAGTGTCGTACATGTCAACTGTTTACAACCTTTGAACTAATAGCATGTCAAATCAAAACTGTCATCATTTCAAAACATGATAATCTTCCTCCCATGCATGATTAATATTGATTCTTTAAAAGTAAAAACGAGGAACTCTAAAACTGTAAGCTGGTGAAAGAGTGGGGTCTAAGTTACAAGCTTCAGGTGACATTTTCTTGCAAATATTCATTTACCCAAGTTATAGGTAAAGTAGATCAACACTGAGTCTAGGTTAAAAACAAACAAACAAACAAAAAAACACCTCTGGACATCTGATGGCGTAAAAACCTTCCAAGCCTGATTTTGTGTTGCTCTACCAAGACAGGACTGGACTAGAGTCAGGACACCTGTGCCTCCTGACTACTGGCTGCCTCTCAACTTCATCTCACAGGGCTCACCCCTCAGGTCCTGCATTCCAACCTACCGGCACTCCAAAGCACCTCAAACACACCAAATTCGTCCCACCTCAGGGCCATAGCATTTCGCTATTCTTTCAGATACTGTGTTCCCAAACCCTTACAGGGACAGCTCCTTCATGTAACTAAGGTTTCAGCTTAAAGGTCACCTCTTTAGGGAGGCCTTCCCTGACTACCAACATAACTCAACTTCCCTCCCCTACCAAGTGTGTTCTTGTTCACCACTACACACTATACATTTATACACACACACACATGCACGCATACATACATACACACACACCCACACACACACACACACACACAATCAGTATCTTGTAAAGGCTCACTTTGCCACCACTATCCCCAAAACAAAGAAGAGTGCTGAGACAAAGCAGCACTCAAACATTTTTGAATGACTGAATGAATGAATGGATTAATTCTTGATTGGCTGCCAACTGTGTGACCATGGGCAAAACATTTAACCTCTCTGGGCTCTAATTTCGTCATCTGCAAAACGAGTGGGCAGAATTGTCCAGCTCTAAGATTCTATGGTCTTTTCTAAGGCAGTACAATATTTTACAGTTTTTCCTTTTAAGTCATTCATTTATCACTCTTTGCTCAACTAATTATTCCAGGAATCTCGCTGCAACAAAGCATTATTTTTCCTAAACCACATGCATGTCCACTGCAATGAAACTAACCGGGTAAATGCCAGAAGTCACAGATGGACACAGTAAAGAACTAACTGAACAATGTAAGGGGACAGAAAAAGTCAAGTCTCCAAATTTATTCCCATTTGCCTTTTTCTCAATTTGGAGATCACTTATTTCAGAAGAGTGAAATTTAAGACTAGAGTGTTGTGGTGTTAATTTGTTTGATTTTGTGATTTTTATTGTTATTTGATGTTACTTAATCAGTTCACTGAAGTCTTCTCCACAAACCATCTGCAAGTCTCTGAAGCTTACACAGGTGTGCCAAGCCCCTAAAGTCAATGATTCTCAACCTTAACTACACAGTAGAATCACCTGGAAAGCTTTTCAAATCCCTATGTTTAGGCTACACTCCAACTAACTCAGAATCTCTGGACTTAGTCCCAGACATCAGTATTTTTCAAACTCCCCAAGTTATTCCAGTGGACATACATGATTCAGAATGCAGTCATAAGTAGTCGCTTATAATACGAAAGTGCTCAACTGCTCACCTGGGAATCAGGACACCCAAGTCCTTCTCCCAGCCATACTACTACTTGCTATCAGCCTTAATAAGACCTGTTTTCTCATCTGTCAAATGAGCAATTGCAGATGGTGAGGAATAAGGTCCCACTTAGTCTAAGATTCTACAACTGTGTAACATCCACTTGGTTCCAACACTGCCTGATGTTGGGGACATGGAAGCCCACTCTCTGCCCTTGAGGAACCCATATTTACTACAGGGCACAGACTGGTACAATGTTTATCAGGACACAATGTGGTAAACACAGGATCAGAAGCATGAACTGGATGTTAAGAAAATACCAAGGGTAGCCATATAACCCAGGAAGTCAGGAAAGGCTGCCCAGAGAAGGTGTGGCTTTGCTTGCTGAGCTTAACTGAACTGATGGAGTTGTCACAGGGCAAGGAGGTAGAGAAGGGGCTTGCAATGGCCAGATACTCAGATGCAGACAGTAGAAACTCAATTCCCTGACATTAATAATAAAATTGCAGAGGCAAGCTGAAAAGTATAATCCAGTCATTGTTCCCTTACCACAGGCCATAGCAATCTGCAGGGTATTCATGGTGATTTGCTTACCACACCCCCACCCCCAAATACTAACTCAGCCAAGAATCAGACTCAAAAGAATCATTTCCCTTTCTTAGGCACCAGCACGTGCACAAACACACAAGCTTTCCCTTGCTTCCACCCACCACCAACCCCCACTGCTGCCGCCACCACCCTTCTGATTCTGGTTCAGGCACCAGCAGTGAGCAATCAAGAGAAACTGGTCTTTCCGTAGGGCAGAAGGTAAGAGGCTTCTACTCTGTTTGGAGTTTTAAAGAAATCCTCCTTTTTTTTTTTTTTTTTTGACACAGGGTCTTGCTCTGTTGCCCAGGCTGGAGTGCAATGGTGCAATCACAGATCACTGCAGCCTTGACCTCCCTGGCACAAGCGATCCTCCTACCTCCTCCCAAGTAGCTGGGACTACAAGCATACGCCACAATGCCAGGCTTCTTAAAAAAAAAAAATTGTTGAGATGGGGTCTTACTATGTTGCCTCCAGACTGGTCTTGAACTCCTAGGCTCAAGCGATCCTCTCACCTCAGCATCCCAAGGTGCTGGGATTACAGGCATGAGCCACCACACCTGGCCCCCACATTTTTAAACATTTTTTAATATAATGCAGACTTGGGTTTGAACCCAGACTGTATCACTTATTAACTGTGTGATCTGTGACAAGTTACTTAACCTCTGTAAACCTCAACATCTTCATCTGAAAAATGGCGACAATATAGATACCACTTCCCAGAGTCATCATGAGGGTTAAAATAGAAAATGCATCTTGGTGAATAGTGTTCAAACTACCAACTGTTAGCATGGGAAGAAAAGAAAATGTTGATTGATGCAATATTTCCTAGGACTTTGGAGCATCGCTGCCTGAAGACACATCCCCCTAGCGGAAAATCAGTGTACAGGCAGCAGGGGACTTCAAGTCAGCAGGGGACTTCATTCCTCATATCTTAGGGATATGGAGGAAAATGCAAAGTAACTTCCTGTAGATGTGGAATCTCTTATCTGCTAATGCTGAACTATATCAGAATAAATTATAGGCAGGGTGGCTCATGCCTGTAATCCCAGCACTTTGAGAGGCAAGGCAGGAGGATCACTTAAGGTTTGGAGTTCGAGATCAGCCTGGGTAACACAGCAAGACCTCGTCCCTACAAAAAGCAAAAATAAATTAGCTAGGCACAGTGGTGCACACCTATAGTCCTAGCTACCCAGGAGGCTGAAGCAGGAGGATGGCTTGAGCCTAGGAGTTTGAAGCTGCAGTGAGCTATGATGGCACCACTGCACTCCAGCCTGGGTGACAGAGTAAGCCCCTCTCTGTCTCCCAGAACAATAAATTCTAGTACAAAAGATATCTCTTAAGAACCTGGAGATCAACATTTGACTCTTAAATGTGGACAATGCCTCTCTTTGAAGAGCTTTTTTATAGTTACCTTCATTACAAAGTACCTGTTTACTGGGTCCCTCCTACCTGGCAGGCACTGTGTTGGGTGCTTAAAAATGAAGAGCAAAGTGATCCTGCCCTCAAAGAGCTCTTGATCAGGTTCAATAAGATGGGGGAGGGGCAGAGTGGGGCACCTTCTTTCCCATTCTGCTGGTAGAGAATCCGAGGCCCAAAAAAGTGAAATAATTCAAAAGATCCACCCTTAAGTCATACACCTTATGAAAAGACCTTAAAATGAATCTTCAGAAGGACATCATTTAACTATGTTGTTCTAAAGTCATCCACCAGAGTAATCCTTTAATATTTACAAAAGCCTTCAAACTCTACAAAGATGAAGCTTGCTGAAGGGCTCAAAACATTCAAATGGCAGAGTCTGGATTTGAATCTAGTTCTTCTGATAACCAATCCCTTGCTCCCTCAACATGAATATACTATCTGGGACCAAGAGTAGCCCAGCCCTACTCACCATCCGGATCCGTTCATCTTCAAGATTCCTGAGGACAGTGGCAAACTCCTGCAAAGACCTTGCTGGAAAACAGAAAGGGGCCATGAGGTAGAAGGAGTGTCATGGGCCTTGGGGAGCCTTTGCAGCTCTGGCTATTATGTTATGGATTTTAATTCCTTGGCACATACAGATGCCTAAAGTCAATTGCTTCCCAAGGCTTCCTTCATCTTTTTAATCATTAACCATTAAGGATGACCCAGAAATGCAGGTTAATTCCACCTGGCACTCTAGCTAGGGAATGATTTCTTCAAGGAAAAGATCTGCCTGTTCCTGAGAGTACCCAGGACGGGTGAGATGCTGGCAGGCTTCCAGGCGCCGGGCTGGAAGGGGCAGAGTTCCGCTTAGGAGTTGAAGGATTTCCTGTCCGGATTCGACCTCCTCAACCTTGGTCGTGGCGTTGCGTCAGAACCCAGCCTTTTCTTTGGCACCAGAGCTAAACAAACAGTGCTGCTGGCATTGGAAGCCACATCTCTGGCTTCTCTTTGGGTTCCTCCTCTCTGAGTCTTCAAGCCACTCATTAATAGAGTGCAGCTCGAAGCATGGTGCTCTACATGAACAGTCGTCTTTGCCAAAATTATTCATAAAAGCAATAAGCATTATGTGCAATGGCCCTGAGGATACTCAAGACCCTTGAGCCATGTTGGGAAAAGCATCCATACATTCACAAGTTACAAGGATACGTTTTCACCACCCTCAGCTGTCTCCCAATTGCCTGTACTCAGCCCCAGATGCTGATGTTCTGCATGGCAACAGGAACTCAATAAGCATTTGATGAATTAATTAATCCAATAAAAGTTTCTCAATTCTTGCTCATTTAATGGAGTCAACCAAGGTGCCCATAGGAGAATAGTGTGCAATGACAAGGTCCTGGCAAAGAAAGGTGTCTTGACATTGCAAATCCTCCATGCTTACGGCTGCCTACAGACCAAGGCAGGTGATGGTGAAGAGTGAAGCAACACACCGTGGTGATAAACAGTAACCCACCTCAGCCTCTTTTTAAGGAAACAGGAGAGGCGGGGACCTCCCTGTCCACAGCACAGGAGAACCAGATACGTAGCTCCTCTCCCTGTCTGAAGGCAGTGGCAGATGCATAGCTCAGCCAACTGCTGCCAGGTCAGAAGAGGGGGCCAGTAGATCAAATTCTCAAACTTTTCAAAGAAGCTGGAAAACTGGAATTTTAGATTATAAATTGAATTTATATGGTAATTCAATTTTTAAAAATGAGAGCCAAAGAAAACCGGGCTGTGTTGTCATCTCAGCCTATCATTTGGCAACCTCTGATCTAATTTTCCCCTCATCTACCTGTGTTCTACGTATGCTCTAAGTTCTTAGTACTATGGTTGGAGGGGAAGAATGTCACCAGCCAGAGAAACACTAAAGGGAGGTGGAAAGGAGAGCCCCACCGCAAAACTTCAAGCTTTCTCTCCTGCATGCTGGAGGGTGAGGCAATCCCAAAACTCGAGAAGACCAGAGTAGCCCCAAGCTCCGATCCTCACATATCTCTGTCCCTCCACTTCCACTAAGGACTTCTTTCTTTACTAACCTTAGAGACTTCCTATCTCGGGAAAAAGGCTCTGCTGGGACACTGAAGGCTATGACAAACAATGAACATTTTTATCTTCTGCACAGTTATGACTTACCTATACACATCTCATCATCTGTTTCTGCATCTCCTATGCACTGAAATTTAAATTCATTTAAGGAATCTGCAAACTTCCGCTTCGCTGAAGACAAATCTAGCAAGAAAAAGACAGGAAAAATCAGGAATTACTAAAATTAAACTGGCTTTCTGATTTTCTGCCCTTATTGGTCCTTCTAGGAATATCTTAGCAGGCGGATTTGTTCCTGAGTCCATTTCAAAGCACAAAAGAGTATAAATTCAAAATAGTCAACACTTGGTTACAATATGAAGCACTGATTTGTTCTAGAAGTTAATATTTTTGTTATATTGGCTTTAACAATTTAAGTTCTTTCTCTACTTCCTAAAGGCAACTTGTCACCTCTGTTTGACATGTGGGAATCCACTTGCCAAAGGAAGTCAGGGAGAAAGCTTGGATCAGAGCCAACATTAGTGTCCACAGCCTGCAGGTCTGCTCTGCCACTGACCCTCCACGCAGTCAGTGCAGCTTTCCCCACACGTCTGACTCAATAATAATTTCCCCTAGGTCCTACTCACAACACAAACTTTCACTAGGAAGGGAGCCTGGAGAAGGCTGGAAGGAGGGGCTGGGAACTGCCCTGCCCATAGCACCTGGCCTTCCTCTTCTGACTCAAGCACAGGCGAGGCCCAGGTTCTCACAACCCTCTCCACTCTCCTCATGAGCAGAGTGGACCGCCAGCCTGACAAAGCTCACCTGAATTTTCCTGGCTGGCCACATCCAACACCACCAGGAGAACAAAGCCCCGGCAATGTTTTGTATTAGGGTAAAAACACATTCCACACACAGTATCCATAAGAAAAACTCTCAAGGGCCCTTATCATTAAAAAGTCATCATCATAAACTTTCACTGAAGATAGTAATGAAAGCCAGTGATCCTTCCGGAGCCTTCAACATCTCTTAAGGGTATGAAACCACCAAGGTACCTTTAAGTGGACTGGCAGATCTGGCTGCTGAGGACAAATGTGCTTAACTTAATTCCATGTGCAGTCTTCCTGCAGATTAGGCTAATCATTCAAATTACCCTCATACATGGTTCCCTCATTGAAGGGGAAATGGCATTATGTCCAAATGCCCAAGGGAGGGAAACATGAGGCAGAACCAGCAACGAGGCCTGGCTTTAATAAGATATGGGGGGCGGGGGAGGGGGTTTATTGTGGCTGCACAGATCAACATAACCAACTAGAATAAAAGCATCCGTGACTCCCAGTACTTTTTCGTAGCTCCCAGATTTGTCCCTTGAGGTTAGGGATCGTGTTTTCCATCTTTCTGTTTGGTTTGGTTTGTTTCCTCTGTGTACCTGGCAGTGCATCCTGCTCAGTGTATGCTGAATAAATGTGGGGGGGGGGGGGTGGGGCGGGGGGCACTGGATACAAAGCCAACCCCCAGTGCTCATTCCAAGCAATGGCGGCTAGTGGAAGAGATGGGCGTGGGCTGTGCTGCTGTTCTCAGGACCAGGGCTCCAGCTACTGCATGGAGAGCAGCTGCAGCTCCTGCTCCTGGACTGCCCTCCCACACACTGTGATGACACGGTCCTGAGCTAGCTGCGGCTTGTCCAAAGCGCTCTGCTCTACACCAAAAGAAGGCACTTGGGGTGGAGAAGGGGAACACAGGAGCCAACAGTCTCTGATCTCTCCCTCGTTCAGTCACTTTCACAGAATGGTCCTTACCAAAATGTCAAAAGATGCTGGCAGGGGACTCAGGCATCTGACAAAAACGGCCAGCCCAAGCTGAGGCTATTCCTCAGAACACAAATCACAAAAGGCAAGCCAAGAAGGAAACAGATGCACCCAAAAGCCAGAACACCGTGGGTAGGAAGGCAGGAGGAGGCTACAGGTAGACACGAGAAAAAAGGGAAAGAATAATATTTTAGAGTGGAAGACAATGTTCTGTTAGAGCCTCCAAATGTGTGTGCATCAAATGTGGGTGTGGTTATACACATTCCCATTTTAGTCAGAATGTTCCCTGATGAGAACTCACAAAGGTCTGCACTAAGAGTAACACAGGTTTGCCTTTCTACCCACCTGACAATCCTGTGCCTCCCCCATAAGCAAGAGAAAGTCAATCACCTCAACAAAGTGGAAACAGGTGAAATGCAAGTCAGGCTCGGGAAAGCTCCCAGCACACACCTGAAAAGCCGCACTGTCAAAGGCAGCTGCCGTGAGGATCAGGGAGTGGCTGGTCATGCACAACGGGGCCTTTGTGAGGCTTCTGCACAGGGGGACCCACTGAACCAGGGCAGGGCCTGTTAGCTTATGATCAGCAGGTGACCTGATTTCCTTGTCCACGGGCACAGAGCATACCCTGCCACAGTGCAAGCCTGGGAAGCAGTGAGGACCCCATGACGCTGAGGGACAGGCCGATCCCCCGATAGAGGATTAGGTAATGACTGCTGGTATGGAGTCAGTATTGGGCTTCAGGCCAATGAGGAAAGCTGGGTAGAGCGAGAATCCTAATGAATGGACCTGAAAAAGGAACTCACCTCAGGCTTGATAGAGGAATGTTTCAGTAAAGCTAAAGTGGACACCTGTCCTTTAACTTGTTTGGAATCCATTCCCCAGACTTTGGGACAGCATCTCAAGCTTGCTTTGGAGAACCTCCCTTCTCCACTTGCATTCCATGGGTGCTGGTGACAGGGTGATCAACCCCAACCCCTTACCCCCACCCCAATCCCACAGCTCCTGGGTTCAAGTTCCAGCTCCAACATAGATCAGATATGTAACCAACCCTGGGTTAGTCGTAAAGTCTCAGTTATCTCATCTGACGGAGGCTGTCAGCCTGTGGGTTAGGCAGGGAGGATCCAGTGAGACACACTGTTATAGGCACTCTGCACATCACAAGATTCAGTTCTAGGTATAGCTGGGCTGTTCTTTCCTCATATATGAGTCCTCCAGTAAGAGGAACCAGGAAAGGTAAGCATAAATAACTGTTTGGAGCTCGGAGAAGTTAAAGGACTGACATAAGAGCACAAGGCCACTAAGGAGAGGACCTGTGACTTTAAATCCTGTGAACTGAGATCCTTGTAGTATGTGGGAACACCATACCACATCACCCCATTAAGGTAAACCCTCTATGTTACTTGAGAGATTGAAAACAACACTAAAAAGAGAACTCTCTACCTAAAAACCATTGCTTCTTGCCTATTTCAACCCAGTAGGATTGGTGGTATCTTATGTAGATTTTCACCAAGGATATGGGGCAGCCCAAAGATTTATTTCAAGAGCTTTCCCTCTGATGCACACAGGAATCTAACACACACATTCCAGTAAGAGGAGAGAGAAAAAAGAAGAGGCTGGCACTGGTGCTGGGTGCATGCCAAGTGTCGTGGCACCCTCCCCATATAACCCTGCTGTTCCATGTACAGGCAGTGCAAGACACAGCAAGGAGCCAAGCAGAGTCAATAATATTTACTTTGCAGAAACATCTGTTGCTAGAAAAGCAGAATGCTGGCCAGAGTGGAGGGAAGTCATAACTGCCGGCATCTGGGGAGGCCAAGTACCTGCTTTCTAGAGTAGGTAGGGCTGTGCTTCTCTGAGTGAGGGTCCAGATGGCTAAGAAATATGGAAGCAGCTAGAAGTTTGGGCCTTGAGAGACTGCTCCCAGAGCCACCTGCTCACTCAGGGACCAGAGGAAGTGCCCTTCTTTTCTTGGAGATGCCAGCAGATATTAATCTGCACCGGATTTGAGAGAATTTAACCCAAATAGATCCAACTTTCACTAACACAGAAGGTTTACCATAATTTTTTTAAAATTAGAATCTACCTTAATTTTATACAAGTTGTACCAGTAATACCACAAGTCAAGCCATTTCCTTTTTCTCGTTGGGTAAAACTTAACATACATGTGCACACACAAACATGGACTCAGGTAACCTTACTACTGTATTTTCAGTGCATCTATTGCCTTTGTGACCTCCAAAGTTACCAAAATTGTGTATTAACTACCCTTGAAATGTTTTGCTGCTCAGTCACATCTTTCTCTTTGGCCTTAGAAAGTGATTACAGTTCTGGGAGGCCAAGGCGGGTGGATCACGAGGTCAGGAGTTCGAGACCAGTCTGGCCAACATAGTGAAACCCCCATCTCTACTAAAAATACAAAAAATAAAATAAAATAAAATAGCCGAGTGTGGTGGTGTGCACCTGTAATCCCAGCTACTCGGGGAGGCTGAGGCAGGGGAATTGCGTGAACCCGGGAGGCGGAGGTTGCAGTGAGCCGAGGTTGCACCATTGCACTGAAGCCCAGGCGACAGTGTGAGACTCCGTCTCAAAAACAAAAAAAAAAAAAAGTGATTACAGTTCAGAAAGGCCATCACTGAGGTTAGAACTTGCAACAGGATTGGCCTCATGGCTGCCTAAAGCGCAAGAATACCAAAGTCCTTGGGCCTTTAATCTCTCCCTTTCCTGGATGCCAATTACTCTCTGTGCCTCATCACCTTGTATTTGGAATAATTCTGGAACTATTCATGAATGGCCTCATGTCACAATGCACAAAGAGTGCCTCGGACAGGGCTGGACACAGTGTCCCTCAAAACCTGTTGTACTGATGTCAGCGGGCAAGGAAACACAAGCTGGCTTACAGGTGGAACACCTGAGAGTCCCCAGAGAGGACCCATGACAGAGAGCTGAGACACGGACACGAGCCCCAGAGAAACTTCAGGTTTAACCCGCACCCCCATTCCTAGGTCAAACTCAATACACTCAAAACCAAACTCTCTACTCAAACACCCTCTGCCACCCTCTCCCCACGGAGCCAGCTAAGGGCCTCTTCCTGCATCCCCAGTGTGATGAAGGGCACCACCGTTCACCCTGCCATACAAGTCACCAGTGCATGTCATCCTCTCACACAGCAGGCTCCTTCATGTGCCACGTCCATTCCCAAGTCTGTCCATGTTGTCTCCTAAGCACATCTCAATTCTGCCCACTCCTTCCCATAACTATCAGCAACCCCTAAACAAAACACCTCCATTTGCCTAGATAACTGCAACTGCCTCCTCTCTGGCCTCCCCACATCCACTTTTGTCCGTCAAATCAGTTCTCCACCCGATTGTGTCAATACCAGCAGTGAGCCCTGTGATGGCTTCCCAGAGCTCTGGAGGTGAAGATGAAATTCCCTCCCAAGGCCTGAGAGGTCCTGCAGGGTCTGGCCTCCCTACACCCCTCTCTGGGCTCCAGCTGCTCCAGCCTCTGCCAGTTCCTGGGGCATGCCCAACTCCTACCTGCCACCACATGCCACCTCTGCCTGCAGCCCTTGGCCCAAAAGTTCTTTCCTCCAGGAAGCCTTCCCTGACTTCTCTAATCGGGCCGAACCCAACCCTATTTCTCACTCTCTGAGTACTATACATCTTTTCTTCAGAGCAATTTTATATTTGTTCAGGTAATTCTTCTCTTCAAGTAATGCCTCCCCAACTAGTACGTTCTATAAGGACGAGGATCATATCCCTTCCTGCTCACCACTCTATCCCCAAAGCCCAACACTCTACTGCTTGACTGAGAGCAGGTACTGCAGAAAGAACAAACAGAGAGGAAGTTGGGCACTCCATAAGTCCATTAGCCTTCATTAAAGGTGAACCTCCGAACTCAATGTTTGACATGTGAAAAAAAACCAGGTAAGTTAGGACAAACTCTCCAACTTACAAATCTGGCTGGAGCCTGATATATATGTGGGAATGTGCTTCCTATTAGCATGTGACCACCTCCCTTCATGTTGTCCATTGAGGAAGAGTCCCACAGAGCTGGAGGGAGAGCTACCACCAGCAGGAGCATAAAATAAAACCTCATCTACACCAAGGAAGCTGGAGAAATGAGCGACATACAACCCAACTGCTGGCCACAACCAACTGTCCTCTCTTAGCCCCAGCACAAGCCCCAGGTTGCAGTTAAAACAGTTTAAGGAAGAGTCCCCAGAGATCCTTCTTTTCTTTCTCCCCGTATCTGGGAAAACTGAGAACATATCCAATCAGAAACTGTGCTTGGAGAGAGGCATTTCCCACGACTCCCCGTTTCCCCAAGTCTGTATGTAGCATTTTAAAACTAGTTCGATGTGCTTAACTATAAGAAAAGCAAGTTATAGTCCCTTGTAAATACCATTCTACAGCCCAGACTCCTGGCATTGTACTAGCAAAAACAAACAAAACACACACACACACACACACACACACACACACACACCCCCTGTGCAAATCTTAGAATGAAACAAAATTCTCCATAGCCTTTTTCTCGTTTCGCGGTCTTACCTGTGGCCACTAGGTGGCAATCAACTATATCAGAGAACACCTTGACCAGGCAGCTAATTTAAACAACAGCTAAGACTCAAGGAGAAATGACAGGGCCAGCCTTAAAGGCAGTGCTGAGAACAGATCCTGTCCCACTAAGGAACAAATAACCACCTAGAAATGTCCAGTGGACACTCAGCAACTGAGAGAGGGACCCTGGCTTCCACGAGGGAAGAAGTGCTCTAACACATTCAGAGGGCCTGTGCTCTCATACAGCAAGTCAAGCCTAAGACATGGAGTGGGAGGGCAAGGAGGGATGAAGTCACCACCACAGTGTCTCTCACATTCTTTCAGATCTGGCTGGAGCAGATTCAGAAAACCTCTCATCTCACCCAGGCGGATGATGTGCCCACCGACCACATCAGCCATGGTACGTGCATTCTGATCATCCATCTGCATGCTTTTCCTGAGGCCATTTCCCTAAAAGAGCATTTCCTAAATGAGGCCATCACCAGCACTGATTCTGGAAAATTTGTTTTTCCAACCAGAGCACTAAGGCTAATGACATTTTTGGAGTTGATTTTTAAAATGAAATCAAGTAGAATAAAGAAGTGTTCCTCTTTCCAAAATGAGGTTTCTAATTCTATTTAGACGAAATACCCCGTAAAAATAGTTTGGGCTACCCAAACTCACCTTAATCTACATCCAAATAACTATGAATATATTATATACATTAACTTACTGAATACTGTACCTACCAAGTACTTTAAATCCCTCCATCCTCACAACCATTCTGTCGAGTAGGTATTATTACCTCCATTTTGCAGATGGGAAACTGAGGCTCCGAGAGGTTAAATAATGTGCCCAAGATCATGCAGGGAATGAGTGGTAATGTAAGAAACTCGGTCTCTCTGACTCCAAAACTCTTAACTACTACACTATATCGCCTCATTTACTCAAATATTTGAGAATCTGGTATCAATGTATTCAAAGAAATGAAAAGATGGTATGTATACATTCCGTGCCTTAAGGGGAATGCAATTTTTAGAAGGGCCTAATCTGTGTCTACAAAACTACAAAATTAAGGTAGACTGTGCTAGGGCAATCAGAGAGTAGACAAAAATGGCTACAGAAATGAAAGTGGGATATTATTCCAGCTAGGGCCATTGGAGGGGGCTTCCAAAAAAAAGGAAAAGAACAGGGAGTAGCATTTGAGTTGAACCTTAAAGTTCAGTCCTACTTGGATATGTAGAAAAAGGAAGCGGTACAAGGCAGGGAAGCAGTTGTGGGAAGATGCTGTAGAAGTGGAAACATGGAGCGAGGAGATGCGAAATGCAGAACCTACCCAGAAAAAGCAGCAAGTTTAACTAGATGGACAGGAGGTCAGAGTGGGAAGACCGGTTAGAATCAAACCATGGAAGGACCTGAATGCCAAGCTAAGGAATTTGAACTTACTCCCTTAAAGAAATGGGAACTGGATTGTTATACAGAGAAGCAACAAGATCAACTTAAACAACAATTAAGTCTTTTACTAAGGAGCTGGGCCCAGAACTTTGTTGGAGACACCTACTGTAACTCCTCCAGCATGCTTCACTATGAGAATGTGCAACCACAGCCAAGGGCATTCTCCCTGTAGGTAACTAAATGACAGGCAACACCTCTCAACTTGGACATTTGTGCACAGACCATTGGTCAGCCAGGAGATAAGGAAAGAGTTATAAGGGATTCAAAAAAAAAAGCTGCTCCGTGTTGAAAACTCCAAGTTCAGGGCCCACTATGAATTATCCATAGCATCATCTTGAATTATACATAACTATATGCAAATAATGTATACAAATACATATGTATTTCCAAAGTGCTGTATTGTCTGTTCCTCATAAGAACATTGAGAGTTAAGTGAAAGCACTTGACCTTTTCTAGATGAAGAAATTAAGGACTGGCTTAATGACAGTGCAAGTCACATAGTAGGTGCTTAATAAACA
This sequence comes from Symphalangus syndactylus, assembly GCF_028878055.3. Classification (NCBI taxonomy): domain Eukaryota; kingdom Metazoa; phylum Chordata; class Mammalia; order Primates; family Hylobatidae; genus Symphalangus; species Symphalangus syndactylus. The sequence continues at coordinate 44,063,150 of NC_072429.2, forward strand.
TTTGCTGGATCAATGACCGCTGTGTCAAGTGAGTTAGTCAGCACTGGATCTCCGATGAAAACTCAACCCCTAAAGGGCCCAGCCCCAGCTCAGCCCTGGCACAGAGAACTCAGGTACTGTATTTAGAACAACTGCATTCACATGCTGCCCCAAGACATGATAAAACAGCAGAAGGTCACCACAGGAAAAACTCCCCCAAGGAAGACTGTGGACATTTGCTTAATGAAAACAAAGAAACCCATTTTGAAAGGGACTAATCAAGTGAGGGAACAAAAAAGAGAGGGTAATTCCAGGCAGCTCAAGTACAAATATCACACACACACGGGGCAAGGGGAAGGTAATTCAGAGGCGTATGACGCGCATTGGCTGCGCAAACATCAGCTTAAATCCCCGGTCTCTCACTTCCTAACTGTGTGGCCTTTGGCAAATTACCCAACCTTTCCAAGCATGTATGTAACTATGAGGATAGTATGTACCTCACGGGGCTGTTGTGGGAATTCAAAATAGGAAGCAATGTGTTCTGGAAGAGCGAGGACAGGGATGCCCTCAGCCCTGCCTTGCTTTCCTTCCCACAGCAGAGGTGGAGTGGAAGTTTACCAGCAGGTTGGAGAAAGGAGAATCAACCAAAGGAGAATCTTAATTAGCATAAGAAGTAAGCAATTTTCGCCTCATTGAGTCACCAGATCAACCCCATTCTTGTGAACTACTAAAAACACACCTGAGTTCCTAAGGGTTTTCTTCCGTGCTCAGAAAACCCCTAATGCTTCTACAAATTTACAATTTCCTTTCACCCCTGGCAGCTGAAAGGCAAGGCAAAACCCCAATGAACTAAATAACATTATTTTTTAACTAAATGAACTCAAAGCAGTGTGGGTTTCTTTTTGAGAAGTTTATTAAGCTCAAGTCGTGCCTTTCAAATGCACTGGGGAAACAGTGCTATCATCAAATCCTTTCTGTCCACTGCCTGGGGAGGCAGGCCAGCCCCAGATGAAACAGATAAAAGAATGAGTATGTTAAGACGACATTTAAGATACAAGAGACTGACAGCGTTCACAGGCCTGAAGTACTGGGCTTCCTCAGAAGCTGGAACTTGAGCTTGGCCCCTAAGGTAGACACGTTTCTAGAAAGGGGAGGGGGTGGTGAATTAAGAGGAGACCACACAAGTCAGACCCACTCACTGGGTCAGACTAGGGCTGGAAAAACCGGTAGGGGCCGGTGGGTGGAGATAGAGGGAGACAGAGGCCTAAGAATGGTGGGGAGGGGCAGGTGGAGCGGGGATTCCTCTCTCTCAACACCTCAGCAGTTCTGTTCTGCTCAACACCAAGCAGGTGCGCAGATGGGAGGCAGTGGGGCTGGGAGGGTTGATCCTGGCTTGAGCCTCAAGACTTAGATTTTGTTTCTGGAATGCCTTTTCCTCTGCAGCAGAGACAGCTACTCAAGCTTTTAAGGTGCACCCAAACACCTGGGATCTTGTCAAAATTCCCATGTAATCCAGCAGGCCTGGGAGCCCGAGAGGCTACGTCTCTAATTCCCAGGTGAAGCCAATGGTGCTGATCCAGGCACCACACCCTCCAAGGCAAAGGTTTGGACTCCCACTCAAGACCCTGAGAGCGAAGATCACAGCTTCTTTATTCTCCTAGCACGTGCCTGGAACATACAGGACCTCAATATATATTGGAGGAATGAATGAATAAATTCCTTGAGAGAACTTAAGCTGTTGCAGACAGAACAGAAAAAAACCTAGAAAAAGAACCAGAAATGGCCTGTCTCCTTGCGCAGCCACCAAGTATACATGTGAACCTAGGGAAAGTTATGTGATACATTCGGCCTTAAAGAACTCACTTGAGGCCAGGCGTGGTGGCTCATGCCTGTAATCCCAGCACTTTGGGAGGCCGAGGCGGGCGGATCACGAGGTCAGGAGCTCAAGACCAGCCTGGCCAACACGGTGAAACCCTGTCTCTACTAAAAATACAAAAATTAGCTGGGTGTGGTGGTGGGCGCCTGTAATCACAGCTACTCGGGAGGCTGAGGCAGGAGAATTGCTTGAACCCAGGAGGCGGGGCTTGCAGTGAGCTGAGATCGTGCCACAGCACTCCAGCCTGGGCGACAGAGCAAGACTCCTTCTCAAAAAGAAAAAAAAAAAGAAAAAAACCTCACTTGAAAACCAAGGAGCCAACCCCTTTCTCTAGCTCTAAGATCCCTCCCAAAGTATCTTTTCTGTGCCTTTGATTTTTAATGTTGAGGTTATATACTGGATATTCCTACAGCAAGGCACACCTCTATGTCATTCTCAAAGAGCAGTTTCCAAAAATCCAATTGAGAGAACACAGACTCTGTTAGTCTCAGCAAATAACCATAGCAACTAATACCCCCCAAATGAAATGATGTCTTCACAATGATGTGCTGGCTCAATTAGATTAAGAGGGTGACGTGTACCATCTGAAAATTTATCGTCGTAAACTTACAGTGAAAGCCAGACCTTCTTGGAAGAGGTTTATAAGAAAGGCCTTGCCAATAAATGGAATTCAGGACAAAGAGCCAGAGAAGTCAAGCAGATGAGGAAATTGGGCAGGACTGCTCTGCCTGTCCAGGTTCACACAGTCAGGGCCCATGCACCCAGACAGAACCCAGAACTTGGTTAAACAGTTACAAATCTGAGTACCACGACTTCTACCAGGGAGTTATCAAAAGAATGCCATTTTATCCTTGTTCTATGCCTTTCTTCATGCATATTACAAAAGGAAAATACTGCTACCTCAGAAAAGTCTGCAGAAATATTTACCAAAATAATTGTAAAACTTTTAAATGAAAAAGAGGACAACTGCAAAATAACAAATTAGGGCTGATAATACATTTCCAGCCAAATTAATTTCTCCACAGGTCATCACAGGATGCAGATCTTTCTGTTACAAGGTTTTCTGACTGGAGTTAGGACTGTGAATGGAAAACTCAACATCTATAAGTTCTACAACTTACTGTCTTTCCACATCCTTAGGCCTGCCTCTTCCAGGGTCCATGCAATCACATTTGCCCTGAACAAATATGGGCAAGCAAGAACCTCACTTGAAAAGCAGGAAAAGAGAAGCTAACGCCTGTCACCTCCCTGTAACCCCTGAGCTTTCTAGCTTTCTCTAGCAAAGAACAAAAAGAAAAAAACGAACAACAAAAAGCCAACCCATAAACAAGCCCAAAGAATCAGAGTTTCACTGGCATTCAACAGTTGTGAATTCAGAAAGTCACAGACGGCAGAACCTGGAGCTATACACAAGGATCAGAAACCCCTGCACTGTTCCTATCAATAGCTAACGTGAATTTGAGGGCAATCAAGCGAAAAACAAGGCATGGTGAGTAAATCGAGGACTTCATCCAGCCAAATAAGCTTAGATTTGTGGTTAACAGACTCCCAGGGTTCAAAATCCCATCTCACCCACTTACAAGGTACTCAATTTCCACCTGTGAGAAAAGGCACTAAAGGGAAACCTGCCTCCTGAGGTTCCTGTGAGAAGAGAGATGATGCATTGAAGTGCTTCGCACAGGGCCTGGCCAGCAGCAAACACTCAATAAACCATAGGTATTAGAATCATTTACATATATATTTAATAAATAACATGCCAGGCTGATTCGTTTCTGCATAAAAATGAAAGGACAATGAAGCCACCCAGCCCCTACCACTTTGACTTCCTCTCGCCCTCCTCCTCACTGTCAGTCCATGCAGCATAATTAGGATCAAAAGTGAATCCACCTGATCCCTGGACACAGCTCAGACACTCCTTGCCACTAATACCACAGGAAGCAAGGTGGCAACTCCTAAGCACTGGAATAAATTCAATTAAAAAACAAAAATCCACTCATCTCCCCCTGGATTAATGTTTCTGGAAGAAAAAAAAAAACGAACCTAGCCATTCTGAACAAAGCCACACCTAATAACATTCCTAGAAATTGGTTCCACTTTCTTTTATCCCCTCTTTAATTAGTCACTTTTCTGCTATACCTCAGGGGAAGCTGTGCTCCAGGGACCAAGAACGGAAGTCTGAGTGGGCAAACACTTACCCTCCTCATAGGTGCCCACGAAATCCCCAGGCTCCCCACCTTCCCACTCTGCACCGTCTCCTCTCCAGCCTGGATTCCAGTCCAGGTAGGAACTCATGCCCCAGCAAGGAGTACCCTTTGCCACTGCAGACCACCACAGAATGAGAGAGGCCAAAGATGATTGTTTCTCAAAACATGTCTGAACACCACTTGCAACAGGCTCTTCCAGGGAGCCCACCCTCAATCAAAATCTCTAGGGCTGAGGCCTAGGAGCCTGGGCTTCCCAGGCAGTTCTTATGCATGCTGAAGTTTGAGAGCTGATTATCACCTAACCCTTCAGAACATCTAGTACTAAGTACCAGTAATGGAACCCCTCCAGATGACAAAGGTGGAGCTCCACAGAGCAAGCCAGATCTTCTAAATCATGACAGCGGGTTTACAAATGTTCCCAAGGCAGGCAATTAATGCTCGTGGTGAAAGAAAGCTAGGTGACAGCAGGGGTGGGAGGAGGAAACACCCTAATTCAATTTAAAAATCACAAATTCCAAAGCCTGAGTCTTCTTCAAAACATGTTCTCAATCATGTCTCCTTATTCTGAAGCCTACACAACTGACGGGGAACACATCTCTGTTTTGCAGAAACCCAGCTCATGGCACCTGGAGCTGATGAATGGCCCTGGTGCTGACTGCCCAGAAACCAATCCGGAAACCAGGCTTCCCACAGAAGAGGCAGCTGGAGAGCCAGGCACTCTTGGACCACAGTCCTAGGCCGGAGCTGCCAATACAGGCTGTGCCCAGCTAATCTTCTCTGAGCCTGCAAATATTAAACCTGACACACAGACTCAAGTGAATCCAGAAAACAGGCTCACAGGGCAGCTGAAAATTGGAAGTGCCTGAGGTATAGGCAGGGCAGCTTCATGGGCGTTCAACCAGTACAGATGCACAGGGTCTCATGCTCAGAAGGGCCTGCTTGGTTTAATGCTCTGCTGTAGCTGTCTTGAAATTTTTAATAATTTTACCTTTGAACTTGTGTTTTGCAAGTGAGATCCAGTGGCACAGTGGAGCATGTGTGCATAGAGGAGACAGGTACAACAACCTGGATGTCATGCGGGCCCACTGGGGCTCCTTGTGGCCCCAGTGCACAGAATTCTGGTGGACCCACCATGTGTGGGAGCTCAGTGAGACTCAAAGTAAGTGCAAGGTAAGTGTCTTATATCTATGACTGAGGGGGAACGCTGACAGCCCTGAGGGGTTACACCTACCATTTCAACCAGAACTTGCCAGATGCAAGAAGACGACAATGAGACAATGGCATCCAAAGAAACATGAACGGCCCAGGAACCCTATCATAGCTTTCTTCCTCATGTTATTTCCCTGGATAAGCCAACCACTGACACTGACCATGGTAACCTAGGACAGAGACAGACTGGGCAACCCATAGTTCCTTTCCTTTCAGGCCCTCCTCACACATCATAAGCTGAAGGTAGAGCACACTGGGAAAATGTGCATGCATCAAGAAGAAAAATGAAAACTGATTTTGTGCAACATTTCCACTGTTCTTGGAAGAATGAAATAAATGCATATGAGCTATGAAATATGGATTGTATAATTCTAGTGATTCTGCATATAAGTCAGATGATCTTATTGAAAATTGGCATTGTACAATATAAAGATGAACAGAAGAATTCATACTAATAATTTAAAATTTTAATTCTTCCTTTTTAGAAGAACATGGGCAGATTAAAAATACCACCACACATCAAGAAAGAAAACAGCTTTCTATTTTAATGCTTTTAACAATACTTATGTCTGTTTTTTTGAACAAGGAGCCCCACAGATTAAGTACCCAGTCCTGGGCACGGGAATAACCTGGGATTGCTTTACAACCTCAATTAGCTCTCCTCTCCTCCAACTGGTACCCTGAGAAAGACTTGAGTCCATGCCACCCTCATCTCTGGCCTGGACTCCTAATTGGCCTCCCTGCTTCCCTCCTGATGCTTCCCAGTCCATTTGTCACTCAGCTGCCCAGAACAACCTATTCAAAAGGCAGACCTGATCTTGTTGATGGTCCCTTCCATACCCTCCTTGATTATAACTCTTCCCATCTCACTCAAAATAAATCCAACCCAAGGCCTACAAAACCTGCCTCGTCTGCACACCCCACTGGCCTTGCCCTTACTCCATACCCAGCCCCACTGGCCAACTTGCAGATTCTCAAAGGTGCCGCAATCCATCCAGCCACAAAGCCTAGCACTTGTCCTGTGTCCTCTTCCTGAAACTCCCGTCTCCCCACCTAGTTACTGCCCCTTAGCCCATTAGATTCTCCTTGAAGGGTCACTTCCTTAGGGAAGCAGCCTCCTCGCATTCCCTATCCACCCCAAGGGTACACTCTCACAGCTCCCCAGAATTCCCTTTCCTATCCCTACAATTGGTAATCTCCTCTGAGTTTGGTGCTTGTTTAATGTGAACAGCTCCGATGACATTATAAACACCAGGCAGGCAGTAGCCATGACTGTTTTGTTCATAAAAGGATAGTCATCACAATTCTAGCATGCCAGAAGCCCCCAATGATGTTTCTAAATAAATAAATAAGCAAGCAAATAAGAATGTAACCTTTTTTAAGAGTTCGGTCAGAAGAATGATAAACCCTGCAATCCCCTTTTTATAAAAAGGGAAAGCTAAGTCCCAGAAACGTAGACAAAACAGCCATCCCATTACTCACTCCTTCATGACACACAAAACAATCAGAACACCATTTCCTAGGCTTAGTCTTGAAGCCATAAAACACCCATTTCCATTCCCCACTCACTTTCTTCCTTAGCCAACAAGACGCCTATAATGTTTTCAAGGTACCACTGATATTACTTTAAAACCACTTTGCCTCTAGGCAAATGATGAAGAATTTGCATGTGTGTATCTAAACAGCATATCTATTTGTCGATTTTGGCTTTTGTTGCCATTGCTTTTGGTGTTTTAGACATGAAGTCCTTGCCCACGCCTATGTCCTGAATGGTATTGCCTAGGTTTTCTTGTAGGATTTTAATGGTTTTAGGTCTAACATATAAGTCTTTAATCCATCTTGAATTAATTTTTGTATAAGGTGTAAGGAAGGGATCCAGTTGCAGCTTTCTACATATGGCTAGCCAGTTTTCCCAGCACCATTTATTAAATAGGGAATCCTTTCCCCATTTCTTGTTTTTGTCAGGTTTGTCAAAGATCAGATAGTTGTAGCTATGCGGCATCATTTCTAAGGACTCTGTTCTGTTCCATTGATCTATGTCTCTGTTGTGGTACCAGTACCATGCTGTTTTGGTTACTGTAGCCTTGTAGTATAGTTTGAAGTCAGGTAGCGTGATGCCTCCAGCTTTGTTCTTTTGGCTTAGGATTGACTTGGCGATGCGGGTTCTTTTTTGGTTCCATATGAACTTTAAAGTAGTTTTTTCCAAATCTGTGAAGAAAGTCATTGGTAGCTTGATGGGGATGGCATTGAATCTATAAATTACCTTGGGCAGTATGGCCATTTTCACGATATTGATTCTTCCAACCCATGAGCATGGAATGTTCTTCCATTTGTTTGTATCCTCTTTTATTTCATTGAGCAGTGGTTTGTAGTTCTCCTTGAAGAGGTCCTTCACATCCCTTGTAAGTTGGATTCCTAGGTATTTTATTCTCTTTGAAGCAATTGTGAATGGGAGTTCACTCATGATTTGGCTCTCTGTTTGTCTGTTATTGGTGTACAAGAATGCTTGTGATTTTTGTACATTAATTTTGTATCCTGAGACTTTGCTGAAGTTGCTAATCAGCTTAAGGAGATTTTGGGCTGAGACAATGGGGTTTTCTAGATATACAATCATGTCATCTGCAAACAGGGACAATTTGACTTCCTCTTTTCCTAATCGAATACCCTTTATTTCCTTCTCCTGCCTGATTGCTCTGGCCAGAACTTCCAGCACTATGTTGAATAGGAGCGGTGAGAGAGGGCATCCCTGTCTTGTGCCAGTTTTCAGAGGGAATGCTTCCAGTTTTTGCCCATTCAGTATGATATTGGCTGTGGGTTTGTCATAGATAGCTCTTATTATTTTGAGATACATCCCATCAATACCTAATTTATTGAGAGTTTTTAGCATGAAGGGTTGTTGAATTTTGTCAAAGGCCTTTTCTGCATCTATTGAGATAATCATGTGGTTTTTGTCTTTGGTTCTGTTTATATGCTGGATTACATTTATTGATTTGCGTATGTTGAACCAGCCTTGCATCCCAGGGATGAAGCCCACTTGATCATGGTGGATAAGCTTTTTGATGTGCTGCTGGATTCGGTTTGCCAGTATTTTATTGAGGATTTTTGCATCAATGTTCATCAAGGATATTGGTCTGAAATTCTCTTTTTTGGTTATGTCTCTGCCAGGTTTTGGTATCAGGACGATGCTGGCTTCGTAAAATGTGTTAGGGAGGATTCCCTCTTTTTCTATCGATTGGAATAGTTTCAGAAGGAATGGTACCAGTTCCTCCTTGTACCTCTGGTAGAATTCAGCTGTGAATCCATCAGGTCCTGGACTCTTTTTGGTTGGTAAGCTATTGATTATTGCCACAATTTCAGAACCTGTTATTGGTCTATTCAGAGATTCAACTTCTTCCTGGTTTAGTCTTGGGAGGGTGTATTTGTCGAGGAATTTATCCATTTCTTCTAGATTTTCTAGTTTATTTGCATAGAGGTGTTTGTAGTATTCTCTGATGGTAGATTGTATTTCTGTGGGATCGGTGGTGATATCCCCTTTTTCGTTTTTTATTGCATCTATTTGATTCTTCTCTCTTTTCTTCTTTATTAGTCTTGCTAGCGGTCCATCAATTTTGTTGATCTTTTCAAAAAACCAGCTCCTGGATTCATTAATTTTTTGAAGGGTTTTTTGTGTCTCTATTTCCTTCAGTTCTGCTCTGATTTTAGTTATTTCTAGCCTTCTGCTAGCTTTTGAATGTGTTTGCTCTTGCTTTTCTAGTTCTTTTAATTGTGATGTTAGGGTGTCAATTTTGGATCTTTCCTGCTTTCTCTTGTGGGCATTTAGTGCTATAAATTTCCCTCTACACACTGCTTTGAACGTGTCCCAGAGATTCTGGTATGTTGTGTCTTTGTTCTCGTTGGTTTCAAAGAACATCTTTATTTCTGCCTTCATTTCAAATCGACAAATGGGATCTCATTAAACTAAAGAGCTTCTGCACAGCAAAAGAAACTATCATCAGAGTGAACAGGCAACCTACACAATGGGAGAAAATTTTTGCAACCTACTCATCTGACAAAGGGCTAATATCCAGAATCTACAATGAACTCAAACAAATTTACAAGAAAAAAACAAACAACCCCATCAAAAAGTGGGCAGAGGACATGAACAGACACTTCTCAAAAGAAGACATTTATGCAGCCAAAAAACACATGAAGAAATGCTCCTCATCACTGGCCATCAGAGAAATGCAAATCAAAACCACAGTGAGATACCATCTCACACCAGTTAGAATGGCCATCATTAAAAAATCAGGAAACAACAGGTGCTGGAGAGGATGTGGAGAAATAGGAACACTTTTACACTGTTGGTGGGACTGTAAACTAGTTCAACCATTGTGGAAGTCAGTGTGGCAATTCCTCAGGGATCTAGAACTAGAAATACCATTTGACCCAGCCATCCCATTACTGGGTATATACCCAAAGGACTATAAATCATGCTGCTATAAAGACACATGCACACGTATGTTTATTGCGGCACTATTCACAATAGCAAAGAGTTGGAACCAACCCAAATGTCCAACAACGATAGACTGGATTAAGAAAATGTGGCACATATACACCATGGAATACTATGCAGCCATAAAAAATGATGAGTTCGTGTCCTTTGTAGGGACATGGATGAAACTGGAAAACATCATTCTCAGTAAACTATCGCAAGGACAAAAAACCAAACACCGCATGTTCTCACTCATAGGTGGGAATTGAACAATGAGAACTCATGGACACAGGAAGGGGAACATCACGCTCCGGGGACTGTTGTGGGGTGGGGGGAGGGGGGAGGGACAGCATTAGGAGATACACCTAATGCTAAATGACGAGTTAATGGGTGCAGGAAATCAACATGGCACATGGATACATATGTAACAAACCTGCATATTGTGCACATGTACCCTAAAACCCTAAAGTATAATTAAAAAAAAAAAAAAAAAAAAAAAAAAAAAAAAAAAAACCAGCATATCTAGGCCAGAATTTTAAATAAATAAACTAGCGACAAACCGTGCCAATTAACATCAGGTCAATACAAAAACCATCCTTTCTAATACATCAGGTATATCACTTGAGGGAAAGCATGCCTGCAACACACACACACACTCCCTCTCTCTCTCTCTCTCTCTCTCTCTCTCACACACACACACACACACACAGATTCTCTCTCTCTCTCTCAATCCCTCTCTCTCCCTCTCCCCCTCTCTTTGGAGACATGTTTCTTGATTTGGCTTTTGAATTTCACCTGAATCCGACTAGCCCAGACTCACGGGATCAGAAATTCTGGAAAATATATCTGGAAGTATGCCTTTTTAAAATAAACTCTCCAGATGATTCCTATGCACAATAAGTTTAAAAACCACTGTTACAGAAAGACACTGCAGGTAATATTTAAATACCAGAGAAATGGAAGAAGCTAATAGCACTTAACCTGAGAAAGCAGAGAAACAAGAAAGAAAAGGAAAGTGATGTCCCGAAGACCCGGAAAGTCCCTGGCAACACACCTCCAAGAAAGCAGCAGGAAACCGTTCCCAGAGGAGAGAAGAACCGTGGAAAAACCCTAAGCCATTGTTTGCTAGGGTCATTAATTATTTTAGCTATTTATTCACAGACACTTCCTCCTATCTCAAGGTGCTCCTAGGACAGTCAGAAAGAAACCCTGACATGCTTCCCTTGCTGCAGGAGGGACGAGGTGACCCTGAGCCAGGGCATGCATGAGCAGGGCCACCTCTCTCAGTCACACAGCTTCTCTTGGGCACCTGAGAAGAACCTTGTACCCAGGAGCCCTCACCAGAGACAGGAATCCTAGCAGCTGCTGGCCCACCCTCCCCCAAGCAGCCTCACTGCCCCCATCAACCCAGGAACCTTGAAGAATGAAAAGACTTGGAGGAAGCCTCCTAGCACAGGTCCACCCACTTCAATATCCCCTCCTGTAGTGGATAGTACCCTCAAAATTGATGTCTACCCGGAACCTCAGAATGTGACTTTATTTGGAAATGGGGTCTTTGTAGATGTAACTAGTTAAAATGAGGTCATATAGGATTAGGATGGGTCCTAAATCCAATGACTGGTGTCCTTGTAAGAAGAGGTGAGGACACGGACACACACACACACACACACATCCGGGGAAGAAGGCCCTGTGAAGATGGAGGGAGAAACTGAAATGACACAGTTACATGACAAGGAACACCAAGGAAAGCCAGGAAGAGGCCGGGAATGATTCTTTCCTAGAGCCTTCCGAAAGAATATGGCCCTGTCGACACTCTGATTTCAGATTTCTGGCCTCCAGAACTGTGAGAAAACATATTTCTGTTGTTTTATGCCACCCAGTTCATGGTACAGTTGTCCCTCGGGATCCATGGAGACTAGTTCCAGGACTCCCTACAGATACCAAAATCCACGGATGCTCAAGTATCTGATACAAAATGGCATAGTATTCGCATATAACCTATACACATCCTTCTGTATACTTTAAATCATCTCTAGATTACTTACAATACCTAATACAATGTAAATGCTATGTAAATCGTTGTTATACTGTATTGCTTAAAGAGCAGAAAAAGAAAAAAAGGCTGGCCGCGGTGGCTCACGCTTGTAATCCCAGCACTTTGGGAGGCCGAGGCGGGCGGATCACGAGGTCAGGAGATCGAGACCACGGTGAAACCCCGCCTCTACTAAAAATACAAAAAATTAGCCAGGCGTGGTGGCGGGCGCCTGTAGTCCCAGCTATTCGGAGAGGCTGAGGCAGGAGAATGGCGTGAACCCGGGAGGCGGAGCTTGCAGTGAGCCGAGATTGCGCCACTGCACTCCAGCCTGGGCGACAGAGCAAGACTCCGTCTCAAAAAAAAAAAAAGAAAGAAAAAAGAAAAAAAGTCTGTACATGTTAAGTACTGATGCAATAAATATTCTCCATCCACAGTTGACTGAACTCATGGATGCGGAACCCATAGATGTAGAGGCCTGGCTGTAATTTGTGATGTCAGCCCAAAGAGGCTAATACACCTCCTTCCTTAGGGAGCCAGGGCCTTAAAGTCAAATTGTTACCAAAACCTAGGGGTTCTGCCGCAACGAAAAAAGGAAGCCTTGCTCTTTCAACACTGTACGTGGTCTGTTCAGCCTCACTTCAGAGTCACCCTCCCACTGGCCAAACAGTGATCTTCCAAGATAGGTGTCCTCAGATTGGCACCTTCATACATCCTCCTTGGCCCGAAAGGCCTCTCCCACCCTGACCAACACAACCAACCGACCGCCACCTGGCCCTCCAGGAACCCCTTTCAAGGTATGGCTCCACACACATGGCCCAGGCTGGCCCCCACTGTGTGCCCACAGCTCCTGGGTTTCTCTCAACACTTTTCACACTTGCTCAGTGTGGGCAGCTCCAAGAAGACAGGGACCAGGTCAGTCCTGTACACCACCCATAGCCCAGTGCTCACTTCATCTTTGTCCACAGGAGCAAACAGACAGCAAACACGACATAAAGAGACGTCCCTCACTCTTCGTTACTTGGTCCAGAAATGAGGCCTGTCTGTGTGACTTCTCACGGCCACGATTATACACCTCTTAAAGGAGTAGACTATGCCATAAAGACCACTCATTTATTGTTATTCATTCAAAAATCTATGTATTGTGGACCTACATTCCTGGTATAAGTCACTGGAGAGACAACAGTAAGCAAAAAGTAGACAGCCTGTGCCTTCACGGCATTACAAGTGAGGGTATATAAGTCAGTCATTAGTAGCCTCACATCCAAACCAGAAGACAATAAAACAATCTTGCTCATGAGCCTGTCTTCCCGGCTAAATTAATTCCTACTCAGGGTACCCAGGGCCAAGAACAGTGCCTGACACATAATAGGCAATTAACAATGCTGGATGAACGGAGGATGAAGACACTGAGGATGGACAGAAGGAAGGAATAGTGTCTAGTACATAACAGGCAGCCAGCAGGATAGATGGATGCACAGATGGATGGACAGAGAGATGTATGGATATAGGCCTAGTACGTAACAGGCAGTCAATAATGATGGGCAGATGGAAGGATGGACGGATATCTAGGGAGCAAAGCACCTGGGATGAAATGTGCACAAAGCACAACTCAAAAGTGCAAAAGATACCAGAGCCTCCTTAAGTGGCACCTCTAAAACCTCCACTTCATTTCATCTCAGACCAACCAGCAGCCTCCTAGTATCTGAAAGAAACAATAACTCTAAACGCATCTTGTATTCCACCTCCTCTGTAAACATTTAGTAGAAAAACAGCTTCACAAACACAAATATGCTCTCTCTCTTCCCACCCCTGCCCTTTCTTTCTGTAATGGGGGTTTTAAAAGGCTGTTTTGCCAGTCTTTCTCCACCACTGAGAGCATTTATGTTCTAAACCAGTGACTTCACTCTTGCCAAAATGCATATCTCACACCACTGCCAGGTTGTATCATTTTTAATTATTATTTTTGTGATTCTTCTTTTATCTAGTGCCTTAAGAGAGACTTTTCTCTGAGGGACCCAGAGCTGACTCTAAACACTTCACTGTCATATATGATGGGGAGGCGGGGGGAGGATACCACAAGCTGAAGGAGAAAAAAAGGGACTGGGGGGGGGGGTCCTTTGAACAGCACATCCATTTAAAGCCCCCTTCCATGGCAGCCTAGAGTAGAGAAACAGTTTGCAATAAAACAAAAATACAGAGACCCAACATTAACATTTAACCTCCTACAAAGCAGCTGGGTCTCAGAATGACAGTGGTCTCACAATGCCCCAACATGCCTCATCTTTGGGTCTGGCTTAAGCCATGTTAGATTCCCTGCATTTCCAGGGTCTACTTGGTCTCATATCAGTAATAAAGTTAAAGTAATTCAGATCCTAGGAGACCTTTCTTCCCTTTCGTTTTCCTTTGCTGAAGGTAAGAATAACTTTTAATTTCCAAGAACAACTCAAGTTTCCTTTGCTTCCAACTCACAGCCATATATTAGAACAGTGTCATATATTTATTCTGGCAATAGGCTCACCCATTCATCCTTTAACTCTTCATTGAGCACCTCCTATTTCAGGGACTGTGGGAGGCACGGAGAATAAGACACTGAACAAAACTGACATAGTCCTTCCGTTCCCCAAACCTACAACCTACTGGAGACAGACACTCAACAAATACACACTATAAACACTGAAAATTTCAGTGGCAAGAATGTAAAACTGCAGATGCAAGCTAGAAAGGAATGTGGTGGAGAGAAACAAAGCAGATTCCCATTACCTTCCTTATGAGGCAGGGAGCCATATTCAAGGCAAAGGTGGAAGTGGTTTATCAGCAACAGAGAAATAAAACACTTTAGAGACAGGCATTAAGAATTCTCCCAATATTGTGGTGGTGGCTTCATGAATGTATACAGGTAACAGAGTTTATCAAAGTGTGCAATTAAACACATGCAGTTTTTTGTGTGACGAGCTTTTAAAAACATAATAATTTCCCCAATATTTTGCTACTCATTTATGATCTCTCATGATCTCCAGGATGATGAAGGTTCTTGTAGTCATAAACTAACAAAAATGACTTAGCTACAGGAAACACACCACCCTGCCACATTGTTGTTCTTGGCCTGCTCACAGCTTCATTCGTTCCTTCAATAAGTAATTACTAAACATTTACTAAAGGCTAGTACTGTCCATTAGTGTTTCCCATTACACTACAAACAGAAACACGCATAACCCAACTCTCTGGAAGCTTGTAGCCTCCTGCCAGTGTGGACTCAAGTGGAAAAGGTAAGTGCTGCCTACACACTGAGAAGGACATACAGCATCTGAGAACGTGGAGTCAAGGCTACTCTGAAGGATTTTCAACATCATGATAGACAACGATTTGTTGAAAGCTTACTCTCTGCTAGCCCCCAAGTGCTTTCAAAGATATTATTCACTCAACTCTCCCCAAATCCCTACGAGGTAGATACTATGGTTTAAATCCCTTTTACAAAAGGGAAAATTGCCAGTAAGTGATAGAACCAAGGTGAAAACCCAGAAGCCTGACTCTAGAACCCTCGATATAAAATCTAAGCTAGGCCAGGCATAGTGGCTCATGTCTATAATCGTATCTCTTTGGGAGGCCAAGGCAGGTGGATCACTTGAGGTCAGGAGTTTGAGACCAGCCCGGCCAACATGGTGAAACCTCGTCTCTATTAAAAATATAAACATTAGCTGGATGTGGTGGCACATGCCTGTAGTCCCCGCTACTTGGGAGGCAGAGGTAGGGGCAGGGGGATCACTTGAGCCCACGAGGCGGAGGTTGCAGTAAGCCAAGACGGCGCCATTGCACTCCACCTTGGGCAACAGAACAAGACCCTGTCTCTAAAAAATAATAATAAAATTAAAAAAATAAAATCTAAGCTACCACAAAGATAAGTTCTCACCAACCACCCCAGAAACCCACTTCAGAGTCTAAGTAGTTCTTCTGGGCCAAACTGAGAATTAGCTGACACTGCTCTCTGCTGAGTAGACTCTCTGGCCTCCCCCCATCAGTACTTCCTCCACCTTTGGAGCTTGATAAAGGCAAGCTTGAGAAATGAGGGAGGTCAAAGGTTTCAAAGCAGCAGGCCTCTGCAAAACAGAGACTCTGACATCTCTGTGCCAAAGGAGAGGCTCAGTATCATGGTGCTTCAACGGGACATGCAGAAACAGCGGCTCGAATCCCCGACTGCAGGCAGAGTGAAACACAAGGCTTCTACATGGTAAACTCTGTTTTGTTGGTCTTTTAGAACATAAGTAAGTCACCAACTTACTGAGTGAGATCATGTTGTCATGATGACAGAGTTCCAGGGAAACACAGACCTCCTCTGGATCAAAGAACCTTCCCATTGTCTCCATCCAAGACACTCGACCAAATCATGGAAAACCAATCCAACTGCTGGCAGTCCACAGGCAGCAAGCAGCCAAAATGCATCAACATGCGAGAATGCATGTGAGATGTGAGTAGAAATCCCTATTGTTACAAGCCATAGGCATCCATATTAATAGCACGAATGCTATAATTAGTCATTTAGGGAAAAATAAAATAAATCTGCTCCAAGACAGTCTCCCTGAATTTTTTAAGAGTTAGAAGGATGGTTTTAAGATTGCTGATCCTGCCATGCTGACTTGCTTTCCCAAGAATGCCTTTGACCTTAGCCAGCTGTTGCACTAGTAAAGAAGAACTCAGCGATGCCTGTGAGGAGGGCCAATTCCATGTCCCCAGAGGACAATGAGGTCCCCTCAACAATACTCACTAACATATGTGAGCATCCCACAACACTGCAAAGGCTGAATGATTCCCACCTGAGATCTGTCCCTTCTAAACTACCTCTGACCGCTCAGAGCCCCTGCAGGCCAAACTACCTCTCTGATGCTTTGCCGGCGGCTGCATACCTCACTCTTTCTTTTCTCGTTAACGTTCCTCTGCACAGCATTACTTGCCTCTTCACAGAAAACCTATCCAGCCCTCTAGAACAAGTGCTTATCATTATTTTATCAAATTCTGGAAGGAGCGAGACTGTCAGCAAACCCAAACTACTGCTAGAGGACAGCTGAATTTCTGGTCAACATGAATCATCTTTCCAAGACTGGGGAGGGACCATGTGCCTGTGTAGAGTGAACCCTGGAAATACTCAGACTCCATGAATAACCTGCTATGACCTCAGGCAAGTCTCTGGACCTCCGTATGACAAAGTGTGAAATTAATAGGCAGAAATAGCCAACCTGACAAAGATGAGAGAGAAGAGAAGGCCATGCCAAAAGAGCACCAGGTGCACAAGACCATGTGGCTGGAGAAAACACAGTAACTAAAGGCCAGCAAGTGGGAGAAAGGGCAGGGGTGGGGAGAACAGTGTAAAATGGGAGGGAGGGGGCGGCCACATAGGGCCTAAAGGATTATAACCAATTCTGCACAGCTGCCAGGGAGGCACCAGTTCCATCAGTGATCCATAAATAGTTGGGAGTTACCTTCTGATTATGAGGTAAAACTCAGTTCTTGTGCATGAGCCTATGAGGGGCAAAATGCCAAGCTGTTCATAATAAAACAACTGAACTGAACTACTAAAATTACAATCTCAAGCCTGGATATGGTAGAATAATGTTTGCTAACAAGCTAATGCCTGATGTTATCTTAGCTAATGTCAAAAATGTATTTTCCGGCTGGGCGCAGCGGCTCACGCCTGTAATCCCAGCACTTTGGGAGGCCAAGGCAGGCAGGTCACCTGAGGTCAGGAGTTTGAGAACAGCTTGGCCAACATAGCGAAACCCCGTCTCTACTAAAAATACAAAAATTAGCCGGGCATGGTGGCACACACCTGTAATCCCAACTACTTGGGAGGCTGAGGCAGGAGAATCGCTTGAACCCATGAGGCAGAGCTTGCAGTGAGCCGAGATCGCGCCACTGCACTCCAGCCTGGGCGACAGAGCGAGACTCTGTCTCAGGAAAAAAAAAAAAAAAATGTATTTTCCATGTGAACAAAAATACAAAATCCACTCATCTGTGAAACAATTAAATTATTGCATCATCAAATCCATCCTGATTAATTTGTAGTGTAAACTCAACTCGTGTCTCAGAGGTGATACAGAAATCTTCTTCTGGCCTGGTTGACACTGCATATCGAGCTTATCCACTGCTCTAATGCTAGACATTTGCATAGTAGAAGCATTGGCTATACCAATGATTCTCTTAAAATGCTTTCTCTTTAAAGTCCTTTCAGATCCATTGGCTATCCAGCTAATAGCTATCCCTTATTTGCTACATATGAGGCACAGGGCTCTGCATAATACAAAACTAAAATGTATGCAGACTCAAGAAGTTAGCAGCCTAATGAGAAGGGAGGAGAGTAGAAACAGGACTAATAGAGGACCTACTATGTGTCTGACTTTGACTTATACCATCTCCTTCAATCCTCCCAAGAGCTCAACCAGGAAGGCATCATTATGCCTATTTTATGGAGAGACTGAGGCTCAGAGATACTAAGAAACCTTTCCACCTTATATAGCTAATAACTTCGAAAGTTTGTATGCAAGTATAGGTCTGACTCCTAAGTTTACTCTTAACAACGCTACCATGCTTCAAAAATACAGAATTTTGTGTGTGTGTGTTTTGTAGTTGTTGTTGTTTTTAATGCTGGTTGCAAGAAAAAGAACAAGCAGTTAAGTCCCATAGAGAGAGAGAGATCATCTGTAATAAGAATTCAGACAGAGGAGAAACCGCCCCCATTGAAAGGCTGATGTTCCTCTAAGGAAGGAGTAGTTAAACTGGTCACTAAGAAATTGACCAAGGAGAGATGGGGAGAATAGCCCCTATGGGAAGAGGGGACAATTTAAACAAAAGCACAGAGGCAGGATGCTGGGCTGCACACATGGGAAACGGTAGGGGCAAAAGAAGGGGAAAAGCTACAGGCAGAGTGGGAGAGGCAGGTGGAGCTCTGTAGAGGCCTGGGGAACACAATGAGGGCATGAGGCTGCAGGAGGCAGCGGAGCAGAGCCTCTGTCTCCACAGAGGAAGGGAAGTAAAGATCCAAGTGAGGTGGCTCTATCTGGGGCCTAGTTTAGAGGTAGCCAGGGTCTGAACCAGCAGTGGCTGGAGTGGTGAGAAGAGTGTGTGCAGAAGAACACCAGTGGGGTTTGGGGACTAACTGGGTGAAACAAATCATCACATGGGGGTCCAGAGGTTGTGCCTGGATGACCGGGACAGCAACAGCATCTTTAACAGAAACAGGGAGCATGGGAGGTGAAGCAGACTGGAGAAAATAGGACAGAAACATGGCAGGATTGAGGCACCAGCAATGTATACAGATTAGAGATGCCAGCAGACATCAATAAACTGAAGAACTGGAGAGGGGCTGGGGCTGCCAGAGGGAAGTCTAGGAGTCATGTTCATGTGGGTGGTGGCAGAAGCCAGGGACTGGAGAGATTAGTGACAAAGAGAGGCAGACCTTCTGGTTGGGGAGAAGACTGCAAGGAAGGGAACCTTGAGAAGACCCACAGGACAAAGAAGGTGAGCAAGGAAGGGACGTTCAGAAGGGGATGAATGAAGCATGGAGAGAACACTGTCAATAGAGGAGGAGAGAATTTCAAGACAGAGAAGGAATGTTGGCAAAATCTCATGGCAGCTAATGTTTGAAAGCATGCACACCTTCTCAAGCACCATTTGTCTTTTTAAAAGAAAAGCCAAATACAAATGGGAATGCTCTGGGAGAGGAGAGACAAGAGGTGTGCCTCCCCTGCTCTGAAGTCTTGGGTCTTTTTGGTGTGAGAACCTGTCTTACCCAAGGGTGAGAAAACAAGAGTCCACACCTACTTCACAATGAAAACCTACTGGAATTGCTTTAGCTAGTGAAAATTATCCTGAGATGGTTTCAATCTTTCAAATCATTTCTCAAAACTGTTGACCTTGACTCCCACCCCTTTATGCCTTTCTAAAGTGTTGTTTGTGGCTCAGAGAAGAGGGTAATAAACACATTTGATAAAAAATCAAGTTAGAGTTGGGAATGGTATCACCATGGAACCAATAAACAACATGGAAGAGACTTCCAGTAAATTTCAGATCATTACCTCTAGTTTAAAACCAATTTAGTGCAAAGACAACTAATTGCTCCTGAGATCTCCAACACACCCATGTTTGTCCTCTGACAATCATTACTTAGTAGGGCCAAGAAACCAAGCAGGCGGGAAAGAAAGAGCTGCCTGGCCCATAAATCAGATGCCCACTGGTTAATTCCCACAAGCCATGGCTAGGTTACATACTGTGAGGGAGCAGGCCCCCGTCTTAGGGAGCTTCTAACATATGTGTTAGACAAAGTGAGGAGCGCCTGCGCTCAGCTGATGTGCCAAGGCTGGAGAACCACCTATGGTGAGAATCTGACCACAGAAAACAAGGAAGAACCAGAAGGGAGTAAAGGAGGGAAATGGGACTGGGAAAACCACAGGGCCACACACAATATTTACTTCAAACAAGCTTTTGTTTGGTCCAAGGTTCTGTGGTCTTAAATTTAAAAGACCCCAGGGAGTGATGGCCACCCAGTCCTATAATCTCCTATTGCCATAAGCAATGTTGACCAAACAGCTCAGAGAGTATCAGATTCACTGTCCAGATAAAACCAAAACTAGTGTCTAGAGCAACTTACAGTTTAATACCAGGCGGCTGAGAGAGCTAGCCTTTTGCAATACAAATGAAAGAATTCCACATCTCACTGTGGGCAGAAATCAACTTCTCCAACTGAAGTTCAAAATTCCTTTCTCCCAGATCACTCCCCTTCACCAATTAAAGCTTGCCACCTCCAGACACCGCCATTCAATTGGATTGAACAACTGTGTGTGGAGCCCCTCCCAGGTGGTAGGCACTCTTCTAGGACAGAACTAACCCAGCCCAGCCCCTGCCCTCATGGGCTTACATAGCCCTACCTCTGCTCTGAATCAGAGGATGCCTGAGCTCACACACAACCCAATTCTCAACTCTGAGTATCTGCCCTGATGTTCACTCCACCGACAATGTTGCACTTCCCCACCTCCAGGTGTCCAGATGGGCCAATCCTCCAAATGTCATCTCGTCCATGGAGTCCTCCCAGGCCCACACCAGTCCACTTGCAGCACTGCCCACCACCCATACAACGCAGGTGCTGCTTCTCTCTCTTGAGCCTCTTCGTGGCACTCTATTTGTGCCACCTAATGGCAGTTAAGACATCATCATCCTTTGCTGTATTCACTGTGTGATCTAAGCTGAGGCAGCTTCCCCAAGGCTTGGGTGCTGTATATTGAAAACAAGGAGATAACAGTACCTAATAATAGTAATTTTTAAAATAGCCACCTTTTATTGAGATCTTACCATGTATCAGAGAAACGCTGTGAAATTTACAAACATTGTTTCATTTGACTCTCAAAATCCCATGAGACAGGCACTGTTATCCCCGTTTCACAGATGAGAAAACAGAAGGTGAGAGGAGAGGCACAGTGATTTGCCCACGGCGTACAGACAGCAAGCAACAGAGCTGAGATTCTCACTCTGGCAGCCCCATATGGGGCCCTTCATGAATCACCACCCGCTACCCATTTTTTCACAGACCCCTTCTTTGGTTTCCTGCCCACCTCATAAGGTTGTTCTGATATAAGACATGAAAAGTCCTTAGCACACCGACTGGTTCTGGATCTCACAGTCCCCCATGGTATCCTCCTTTAAGGGAGAGTTATTCACATACATGTATGCTTTAAGCATACTAATCAATACATAATGAATTAATGAATGAAGAAAGAGAAAACGAGACTAAAGGACATCTGCCAAATTACTCAAATAAGATACCAAAGTGTCTTACAAGTGGTTACTCAACATCCTATATATAGATCCTCACAGGACAGCACAAAATGTAAAAGTCTCTTTTGCTCCCAAATGTCTGTGAGATGCAGTCTTCATTCTGGGGTATAAAGGGGAAGAGGTAGGGGTGGTCACTGCAGAGGAGTGAGCAGGAATGACATAGCACATCCTAGAAGCAGCAGGCCCAGTTCTGCAGCCCTTACTAAGACAAAATCCCCACTGAAGGGAAATCCCATCGAAATCCTCTTTGCCAGAGAGGAGAAGAAGGTCAAACAGACTAATCCTCAAAAAGACCTGAAATTCTGGCTCACCTGGGCCATACCAAAAGACATTCCTCTGGGAGCAAGAGACAGGCAACGAAAGGTGGCATGCCCCACCCTCCAGCCTATGCGCTGGTGACTCCTCCTCGCCCGACACATGTACCTCAGCACCCCTCTGAGCTCAGACACAACTCCAGCCATGTGACTTTGGAAAGGTCTCAGGCCCGTGAGATAATACCAGAACCACCCTCACACAGGTAACTGTGGCTCAACAGGTAATACACAAAGCCAGCGTCTGGCATATAACTCAACATGAGTCAGCTATAAATGTGAGCAGGCAATGGTGATACAGAGACCCAAACGCTGCAGTACACTGCCCTCCCGTGAAACCAATGCGTGGCTTTCACACGTGGATACCTTAGGTAGCCAGTTTCACTGCGGTGCACAAAATACACCTCTTTGACCATAACAACAAAAAAATCAAAATGCGGTTGGTCTCACGGGGGAAAAAAAGGCATGTGAGTGAAGTGGGGGTGAGGAAACAATGAGAAAATGCAGGCAGGGAAATGGAAAAAAAAGAAAAGGATGCAGCCTGACCAACTGCTGACAAGCCAGGAGCTGAGCTTGGGGAGGAAGTAGAGGCAGGACTCTGTGGGGAGACAGGTCTCTGTGAGGACTCAGAGTTTAGTCTATCAAGAAGAGAGACATGAGGGGTCAGTCCTGTCCCTGAAGCCATCATGGTGAGGACCTGCCAATCAGAAGACAGGGCCGCCAGTTATCTGGACATCAGCCAGAGCTGACACTCGGCTGCTTTAGCTGATTTTAGCATTCAGAAACTGATATGTGTCTGTACATAAACAGTACACACAGAAGCCTCTTCCTTTTCTAAAAATACACGGGTCTGCAGTTCAGCACTGAGAAGGCCATCTAGAGCATATAACAAAGACAGTAACTGCGGATGTCTGGCCACCAGAAGGAAAAGCATTTCTTTTATTAGCAAAGGGCGTGAAGTCACCCTTTACCTCAGAGGCCTGACTCCATCTAGAGGAACCGCATGGCACAGAAGACCTCCATGATTTCAGAGAGCTGACCTGACTACCACCTTGGACATTTGCTATTCTTAACTTCTCTGAGTCTCAGCTTCCTCATCTGTGAAGCGGGGTGATAACAAATACCCACCGGGAAGCGTTCTTCTAAGGATGAGAAATAATAAATGCAAACCACCTAGACACAGTTCCTGGTACAGAACAGACGATCAACACACAGTAGCTTGGTTCTTCCTAAAATCCCACAGTCTTTGCTGCTCCCTCTCCTCTCATCCCTGAAATAACCCAACTGAGGAAGAGAAAGACTGATTTTCCCTGCTTTCCTAGCAGCCTCCCTCAAGAGCTGCAGCTCCTCAAGATATTCCTGGTGCTTGTTCTGGGCAGCAACACTGGGGCCAAGAAATCAGGAGGCTGCTCATTAATGAACAGAGGAGAAGAGGAAAAGGAAGTGCACCCCTCCAGTCCTCACAGAGGGCTCCTCCACATGTGCTGGTCTCAGTTAAGTTCAGCAGGCATCAGACAGCAGGTGAGGAATGGCCTGCAAAAGCGGGGCTACCATCCTACAATCAACTAAAAGAGTTCTTTTTTTTTTTTTTTTTTGAGACAGAGTCTCACTCTGTTGCCCCAGCTGTAGTGCAGTGGCATGATCTCGGCTCACTGCAACCTCCACCTCCCAGATTCAAGTGATTCTCTTGCCTCAGCCTCCCAAGTAGCTAGGATTACAGGAGCCCACCACCAGGTCCAGCTAATTTTTATATTGACGGGATGTCATCATGTTGACCAGGCTGGTCTCAAACTCCTGACCTCAGGTGATCCACCACCTTGGCCTCCCAAACTGCTGAGATTACAGACGTGAGCAACCACACCCAGCCTAAAAGAGTTCTTATTCTGGAGTTCTCAAAGAGCTCTAGAAGGTCCTGGCCCTGAACCCTCTGAAATTGAAAATGAATTTTGGATAAAGAGGCATTTTCTTGGGAAATTGTCCTGAACTTTCATCATATTTCAAAGTCTTTGACACTACCCTCAAAAAGAAAAAAAAAAAAAAAAAGCTTTAAAACTGCCAACTCATTCATGGAAAACAAGAACGTCTGAGAAAGACTAATATAAAGCAATTTCTCGGGCTGGGCACTGTGGCTCACACCTGTAATCCCAGCACTTTGGGAGGCCGAGGCAGGCAGATCACCTGAGGTCAGGTGTTTGAGACCAGCCTGACCAAAATGGCGAAACCCCATCTCTACCAAAAATACAAAAATCAGCCAGGCGTGGTGGTGGGTACCTATAATCCCAGCTACTCAGGAGGCTGAGGCATGAGAATCGCTCAAACCCAGGAGGTGGAGGTTGCAGTGAGCCGAGATCGTGCCACTACACTCTAGCCTGGGGGATAGAGCAAGACTCTGTCTCAAAAAAAAAAATCTCATTTTTAGCTCACATGTAATGACACTTGTCAAGTATCTTATTGTATATTATCTCACTTAGTCCCCACAACAATGGAAGGAGACAGTTATCATCTCCAGATGAGGAAACCAAGGCTCAGGAGCACACCACTTCCCAAGATCCCATAACTAACAAATGGCAGAGCCAGGACTCGGCCCTAAGAATGTGTGAAGCCAAAGCTCAGGCTCTTCATCACCACATCACCGTATCACCTCCTGCAGATCAAGCCCCAGATTTTATAAACTAAAAGGAAAAGTGGAAGGAAAGAAGGTAGAGGTTATGAGAGATTGGCTAGAACCTGACTTATAATTCAATGCTTTTTCTATTATATCCACCCTGTCCCATGTCTTCATACAACTCATACTGAGAAATGTTTTAATCATCAAAAAAAACAACACACCATAAGGAAATGTAGTGGTACCATAAAACCCTCAGTTTTCTCGCCAGAAAAACAGGGATTATACATCACTACTCCATAGGTATGTTACTGAGATTAAAAGGAGGCAAAATGTGCAAAGCACGTGGGTTTGCCTGGCATGTCTGGCACGGAGTAAGCACTCAGTGAATGGTAGGCATCATTGCGATCATGACAATCTAGTGAAACAGCATGCCTTAGCAATCAAAGGTGCCATCTTTATGTGGATGAACCCCACATTAGTTGCTTGAATGAGCCCATGTCCCTGCATCCCTGAACTCCACTCAGTGTCAGAAAGACAGAGAACTCAATTTGGCTCCCAAGAGTGATCACACTCTGCCTCAGCTGCATGCTTGGGAAGCAACAGCAGCAGCAGCCAGACAGACTTGGGAGCATGCCTGGGTCCCACAGCCAACTATCCAACATCATCTGAGGTGCCGAGAGGTCTTGGAAACCTCCAGGGTGATTACAGGGGGTAGGGAATATTCATGGTAAGCTTTTCCAGACATAGCAACCCAGAAAATAAGTACAAGAAGTTGCCAAAGGCGAGGTAGGTCCATCTCTGAGCCAGATATGCCAACAGAGGAAAAAGCCAGGGTATGGGGGAACAAAGGTTTGGGGGAACAAAGGTTTGGGGGACCTTTGAATCACGTCCCCTACATCCCTACCAGAAGTCCATCTAACTGATGTGATTCTTCAAGGGGGATAATTTCCATGAGTTTGTCCCACAAGAATATACCGTCACTTGTATAATCTCTGAAGTCTCCACACATAAGACAATTATCAACAGTAACAGCTGCCATTCAATTATTAAACAATTACGTTCCAAGCCTATTGCATATATTACCTCCTATAATCCTCCAAATGAAATGTTGAGGGAATTTCCATTCTTATTTTACAAATGGGAAATTGGCCTCAGAAATGTTAAGCAGCCTGCCCAAGGACATAGGGCTGGTAGGTGACAAGACAGATTTCTAAATCCCATGCTCTACTACTATGCACTTTTAGATCAATTATTGGGTTTCACTTGTGGGACCTTTAGGCATGTTTTTCTCCTAGTCCTTCCTGAAACATAGGGATGAACTTATTCCATTCTCTCCTACTCCACAAGATTTCTTGTGCTGGGTGCTGAACCCAAGAATAAACTGCACTAACCAGAGGTTCTGCTACGCTTAGAAGCACACAAGACGGGGGCATAAATGACACAAAGTATGGGTGAGGTGGATCTTAACAGGTAGAAGGAATGGAAGAAGCGGCCACAAACCTTCTGTCCCACAGACTACATACCCAGATCACTCCACACTCCTCTCTTTTCAAGAACAATTTCAAGAAACATGCCTCTTCAGAACACAATAAAATTCTTGAAATGTTGGTGGAGTATCTAAAGAATAAGGAAAGGTGACCACAGAAGAATGCAGGGGAAATATCACTTGAAAAAAGCAAACATATAACACCCTGCAAGTGTTCTCCATTAGATTTCCCAAAGCAAATCATGACTTTGGAACCAACCCATTAACACAAATCAAAATAATCTGAACCAAATGTTCCCATTTAAAGGCCCCTTCCCCCTTGAAGGTTTGTACAAGGGAAAATGCACTCTCATATACCAGGCCACCTTGCTTCAGTAATTACCACCAGACCTGGAGGTTTGCACGGCTCTTACCAAATGAGCAAAAGTCTATGAACCCCTAAACCAAGAGCGGAGTTCACAAGAGAGGTGGGGAGAGGTAGACACAATGAACATGGGAAATTCTGCAACAGTACCTCCCTCTGAAAACAAAAATCTATGGATTTCTGTTCCTAGAAGTCATCCTTCCACACGACTCAGGCACTACTCTCCTTGCCTCTACCCTCTTCCGCCAGCCATCTACTTTGCTCCAGCCAGAGGGATGTGTTGCTTAGCAACTGCCCTCCAACAAAAACAGGAGCCAAGATGAAGTCAGGCCTCTGACATCTCCTGCTCCCTTGCACTCACAGGACAAGCTTTCAGCAGAGCCAAGAAATCTACAGTTTCCATCAGACCTGGGGCTCAGAGGCTGAGGAGCTTAGCGGGGTTGCCCGCACTCAGTGTGACTAAACAGTCACCTCCAGCTAGGGTAAAGGATTCTTATTCAACGTGAAGGCTCCAAGGATTCAATACACTGCAGGAACTGCTGCATCCTCAGCTCCCATCCGGTCTTTCCTCAATTATGTCATAAACGTAATGGCAATGATGTCCTGGATTTGGCCTAATATATATTCCAGTCCAGGTGTTGGGCTTAGCACCATGAGACGAAACCTGTGGCCACCTCCTCAGGGACAGATCTTGACACTTCATCTGACATTAGTCTTTCCCTATCACCCAGGATTTGTTTCTTTCCTAGTTGATGACTTACAGTGATTTTTGTCTCATTGCTTTCTTCTTTGTCTGCCTACATGAAGGTAGGAACCCTGAATGCTGTTTTATCCCCAGACCCCCGAGGCTGATACAAAGAAGCCAGGCAATTAATCTTTATTGTATGGGTGGGGTAAGATGAGGAAAGGAAATCAAGTGGAGGTCCCTGGATATCCTTAAATGGTGAGACATAGATCATAATATTACTAACTTCCCTAAATAACCTGTTATAGATCCAGTTTTCATGAACTTATGAAATCTCCATCTTTTCACACTTTCCATCTCAAAGAAAACACATAAATTCCATGTGTTTACTGTCTACTGTGTGAAAGTACTACTTCCTTTTATGTTCTTACATTACCTCTGCTGAACCCTTCTTTGGAGGAGGAAGGCAAGAAAAAGAACTGGCAGAGTAGATATGGAAGGGGTGCTTAATCTAGCTTTTATTCTAGGATTCTGTGAACAAGTCCATGTTTGTTCCCTGACAATTTCATCTCAGCTTCTGGGTGGAGTACGCACATGGGGACCCCAAAGAACAGGCTAAGTGAAATTCCTCACATGGCTTTTCTGATGCCTCTACTGACCAACTAGGCTCAAATAAGATGATGACAACTACCACTTGCCATGGGCCCTCCCCATTCATTTACCTAGGAAACTTAGAACTACAATTCTTAACCATTTTCTTGTTTACTGTCTTTTCCACATGACTTGAAGATTCATAACAGTAGAATCTTGGCTGTCTTGTTCATAAACCCCTAAGACATTTTAAGCCCTATTTAACAATAGTCAAAAAAAAAAAAAAAAAAAAAAAACAGTGATTATGTACTGCCTAAGATTCTGGACAAAGACTAAGGATTTATTCCCTACAAAAAGAAAAACATAACCAATGTATTATTCCTCCATGATGAGGTAAGGCTTTGCCAGACACTCCCCATCATATATTTACATAGTTCTGAATAAACACAGTTCAGGTTCCACCCAAAAACTGTTTAAGTTTAGCCTTTTTAACATCTGCAAATCCATAAATCACACTGACTATGAGGATAAAGGACCTCAATAAACTACCCAGTCCTTGAATGAACCTATTTAGCAAGAGTAGAGTCAACACGTGTGGCAGATTCTATTTCCCAAAGATAGCCACACCCATACATCCCATCCCACATATTCTTCTTAATGATGAATGAGGCACAGGCACTCCTCCACCAGGCAGTGGGGTCTATGTTCCCTTGAACCTGGCTGGACCACTGCAACTGCCTCAACCAAAAGAACTTGGGGAAAATAATATGCATGACTCCACAGACTAGCTCAGTCTCTCTCTCTCTCTCTCTCTCTCTCTCTCAACACAAAACTGGACAGCACACAAAACTTCCCCAAGGTCTCCAGTCTCTGAGCTCTTTGGACTTGAAGAAGCTGAGTCAAGCTCTTCGGCCAGCTGCCACTTTCTCTCTTAACCATCCACTTCATTTGCACAGAGACTGAAAATAATAACTTTCCCTTTTGAACAAATTATTTTTGCCAGCTTGCTCACTCTCAGGAAAGCCTCATTCTAGAACTTTTTGGTTTTGAAAACCAGAATAGGGATTATTTTACCTATAGGAGGTCTCTCTTCGGCCTGTCTCAACAGACTATATCAACCAAACCCAGAGGGATATTCTTTTAATGAGAAAAATCCTTTAACTTTCAATATTTATTGAAAAAAATCTACTATCCCACATGGGTTTCAGCATCAGACACACAGAAGTTCAAGTATCCTCTCTGTCAATTGTTAGCTGGATGACCTTGGGCAAGTTATATGACTGCTCTGTATATTAGCTTCCTATATCTGTAAAAGAAATTAAAAAAAAAACCTTCAAAGGATTGTTATAACAATTAAATGGGGTTATTATAGATAACACTTGTAAAGTGCTTGCTATGTGCCAGGCACTCTTTAAGTGCCTGAAGGTGCTTAGATAACTCTGTGAAAATCAAATCTTAATTACAGCATAAGAACAGAGACTCAAACTCAGTGAACTCAACTGATCCCAAACTCACTTCGTAATGTATTTTGTATTACATTACAAAATAAATGTAAACTTATAAGATACATAAGAATTGTCTGAAATGTTTGTTAAAATGCAGATCCCTGGTTATACTGCAGAGATTTGAGTCACTAATCTAGGATGGAGTCCAGGAATGTACTTTTTTTTAACCACATCAACACTACTCCTTCCCAGGTGATTTTAGGAAATCTTGCCCTAGAGATGCTGGTATACATATCTAGACCAGATAAGTCATGATGGCATAAAAAGACCATAAGCTAAGAGTCAGTGGTACAAGTTCTAGTCTCAGCTTTGTCCCTATCCAGTTCTACAGCTTTGACATGGTCACTTAACTTTTCTGAGTCTGTTTCCTTGTCTGTATAATGAAAATTTCAGACTAGATAATTCCAAAGCTGTCCCTTTTTCCAAAGTTGATCCCACAACATGACTACTAGACACAAGTCCCTCAAACCAGCTTGTTCTGTGCATCTGTAGCAAACAAAATAAGAACAATAATGTACTAAGCCCCACTATACACAAGACACTCCAAGATGCTTATGAATTCATTTAATTATTTTTAACGGTCACAACCATCTTGAAATGTAGGCATTATTGTCCAAGATGATAAAAGCAAAACTCAGAGAAGTTTAACAACCTGTCTGAGGTGACACAGCCAATAAGCATGGCTAAACCTAGATTCTATCCCATGTTTACCTGACCTCATACCTGCATTAGTATATCATTATGCCTTTGGCCATCTCATTATAAAATTAACTTCCTTTGTATGTCTCTGTTCAATCAAAAGGTAAGAACAATGAAAGCTTGGCTATAAGGAGGAAGAGAAATGCAAAACCTGTTTCCTTGTTAAGGTACCACAGAAACATTACTACAGAATCAATCAATATTTTACCCTTAACTTTTTTTTTTTTTTCTTTTAGACGAAGTCTCACTCTCTTGCCCAGGCTGGAGTGCAGTGGTGTGATCTCAGCTCACTGCAACCTTCGCCTCCTGGGTTCAAGCAATTCTCCTGCCTCAGCCTCCTGAGTAGCTGGGATTACAGGTGCCCACCCACCATGCCCAGCTAGTTTTCGTATTTTTAGTAGACGGGGTTTCACCATGTTGGCCACGTTGGTCTCAAACCCCTGACCTCAGGTGATCCACCTACCTTGGCTTCTCAAAGTGCCAGGATTACAGGCATGAGCCACCGCGCCCGGCCTACCCTCAACATGTCATACCTGCAAACACTCAGATTGCTATCTGCCAATATCCCTGTAGGGAAAAATGAAAGATCTGATTACTGTGAAATTATGTACATAAATAACTATTCTTTTCTTCCGCTTCCATCTGAAGCAATGTGAGGGGCAAAACTGTTTTGTATTGTTTGAGTTAGTCCTAAGAAAAGAGAATGAGCTGGGGTATAAATATATAACTATTCTACCAAGGCTGCCGATCCAGAATCTCATAAACCATGACGCCCAAAAAGGAACAAGAAGAATCAGGGATCTTACAAAATACTCAATACTGATTTCACATTCAAAAATATCTTCTACTGCAGAGAAAAGATAGGACTAGCTCACCATTAAGCTCCGCAGCTGCACAAACTACCAAAGGGCAGGTACAGGGCACAAGGCAGGAGAAGCAGGCACAACTGGCCACTGCAAGCCTAAAAACCAGGCCTTCTTATCATCTCCAAGTGAAGCTCAAGTGAGATGTGAGAGCAACGACATACCAAGTTCGAATGACGTGTTCACTACAAGGAACCCAGGGAGGGTGGTAGAAGAGGAAAGCAGAAGTGAACACAAAGCACTGAGGCTGGTCACAGGGAGAGGGTGAAAAAAAAAAAAAACAAACAGAATTTTGCCAAGATCTTTCTTCCCTTCCTTAATTCCTCTCATGGGAAGAACAGAACTTTCCAACCGAGTATCCTCCACTGAGCTTAGAGATACAATGGGAAACTTTCTCATGACGTCTACCCTTTTGTTTTCTCTTGCCAAGTAACTTAAAAGGAACCTAATCCCAGGCCTTCTAGCCTCCAAACTTCATTACTTCATCCCAAGAACTCAGAGGAAAAAATGCAAAGAGGATGAGGTGGAGAAAGAGTACTGACTACAGAAGTTCCAGATAATGAATTTTAGACAAAAACTGTTTTGGCTTCCAAATGTGTTCTGTGAGAGATTTAAAGGGTGCCTGAAGGACACATCAAATAGGGTAAGTCACCCAGGAAAAAACAGGATTTGAAATCTGAAAAACCTGAGCTCTGATCTCAGTACCACCTGGGCTACTTCCTCCCTACCTGACCTGAGGCAAGTTACATAATTGTCCTTCAGTTTCCACGTTTGGCAAGTAGGTACGATAACACCAATCTCATAAAACTGTTTTAAAGAATACATGAAATAATACCTGTAAAATGCCTAGTATGGTATCTGATCCAAAGGTTTTCTAAATTGGGAAGGGTGGCAATAAAAACATGAACCGTAAAGTCTTATTTATATTTGCAGTTTCGAACTCCTTTGAACTACTCCATGGGGAGACTAAAACTGGGGTACTCTGCAATTCTATTCCAATCCTTACTCTTCTAAGTAACCCGAAGACAACTTCTGTAAAAACACAGGCCTCGAGATGTCTCAAAATACTCAGTGATGCCAAGGAAAACTATGGCAATTACTTCAGACTGAGTGCATAGGAGACTTCTTACTTGAAGCCTCAAACAGAGAAATGAGAAGAGGTGGTCTAATTAGCATAGGTGGTCTAATTAGCCCAGGTAAAGGGCTTTGAGCTCCTGCCTTACAGAGTATCTTGAATTCTGGCATTGGGAAAAAGGAACATTTCTTTAAAGAGTAAGTTGTAAATGATTTATATGACTGGTTCATCACCGGGGAAAAAAGCTGTCAGGCTTTAAGGAAGCCAGCTCCTCTCTTCAGAGGGGAAGAATGAACCACAGATTAAGTGAAAAGCCAAAACCCCAGAGAGATCATTAACTGAGTGAAGCAGCAACTTGGCAACACCAGTTCAGAGCCCCTGCCCAGGATGCCTGGAACCGGAATTAAACATTAGAGGAGGGAAGTGGGTTGATATCTTACTTTTGCTCTCCAACAATCCAGATACCAAGTCAATGTACATGAAGATTCCATTCCCAAGAACCAAGAAAGGGTACCAATGCCCTGGATTCAGATGCCCTGGCCTGGGTTTAAATCCTGGCTCTGCCATTTACTAACTCTGTGAATTGTTTCAACTCTGCGTACCTGAATTTCCTAATACATAAAATGGGTGTAATACTAAAACTAATCTTAGAGAGTTTTGTGATGATTTGGTTGTACAAGTTAATAACACAAATAGAATCTAATTTAGATCACAGTAAGGGCTAAATTAAGTGAAAATTATTATTATCCATCTCTTGGTGTTGGTGGCTAACCACTACTGGGCTTTTATTATGTATCATGTGCTAACCATGGGTTACCTAATTTCATTCCCCACAAACCCTGTGAGACAATGTGTGAAAAGCACTAAGCTCAGGGAACTCCACGAACATAGAAAATGCTCAATAAAAAGGACGCACTCCTTGCTATTATCATTACCAAATCACCAAATCAAATCCAAAACACCATTTCCCTCCATTCTGAAAAGACACCTAGGTAAAAGACAAGTCAAAGAAATTGTGAGACTTAACCACCCTATGAGCATCTATCTGGGTAATATGTCAGTTGGATGTTTTTGATGAGTCAGAGACTCTTCTTGTATTAAATAGACTTGATATTACCTTGACTATTTCACTTTGATAAAGATTGCAAGACCCAGGAGTTAAATGAATGGGGCCACCTGAATACTCTCTTACACTGGGTGTCTAGAGCCAGAAGAAAAAGAAGATATTTCTATACCATAAATTCTACCTCTGATGGGTTAAGGTACAACGTGCTTTGAAGAACAGCTATTCCAACTCCAGAAATGTTTTCATGTTGTTAAAGCATTAACTTCAAATCACTTCATGAGATAAACAGAGGCTATTTCAAACAATGAAAGAAACATCAAAAAAAAAAGAAAATGATTTAGTACAGATCAAACTTGACTTACCAAAGAAAAGCAATCCTTAAAAGCTCTCCTATTTCTGATCTAATCCTCTTCTATCAGATGGAGACAATACATCCCCTACTAGTCCCAGGCATCCTGGCTCTGTCAACTGACAGTGTTCCCACATACACCAGGTGGAACAGAACCTCAGTATTACAGAGTTCTGTACTCACAATAAACTTGGTCTACACAGGATCATAACACTCTTTGGGTGATATGGTAGATTGCTAATGGCCATGTACCTTTAATGCATGTTCTTTTGCAACGTGACTTTGCCATTCCTCCCATTCAGAGTTGGAGGCAATTTCTCCACTCTCTGGATTCTGTGATACAATTGGATCCCTTGTGACTTGTTTTGGCCAACAGAATGTGGCAGAAGTGGGGCCATGCGAATTCCAAAGCCTAGGCCTCAACAGGCCCGGAGCTTCCACCTTTGTCCTTTTGGAAAGCTGCCCTGAAGCTGCCAGAGCATGTAGATGCCCAGGATGAAAGACCACATGGGGAGGGGCCCTGTGGTCCCCACCCTGAATGTAGCTGCACAAGTGAGCCCAGAAGAGGACAACAGAACCACCCAGTCAATCCACTGAGTCACAAGAAATAAACACTATTGTCATATTTGGTCTCAAAGGCTTGGGAAGATTTGTTGTACCATAATAAATAAGGGATACAGGTAGATTAGCTAGGGCTTTTGAATTTAATTTTTAAAATAAGTTTCCAAAATGATTAAAAACTTTTCTTAAACTCAACAGGAGGCAGAATCCAAGTTGCTGGAACTCAGGAAGAATGGTTGCTTTAGGAGAGGAGGGAAAGGCTAGAGATGAGATGGAGCTTTCCGGGATGCTAATAATTTTTATTGCTTGGCCTGGGTTGCAATTACATAAGTGTATTCACTGTGTGATAATTTATCAAACTGTGCATTTCTGAGATGTGTACTTTTCTGGATACATGCTAAGCTTACATTTAAATAGTTTAAAATAAGCCTCTCTTGGCAAATCTCTTTGAGAAACAGGGGTATGTGGCTAAGGAAATAAATTATCATGCTCATAATTTTTTGTCCACTAAACAAAATTTCCTCAGGAAGCACCCCGATATAACATACACAAATCTAGTTTAAAACTGAACATGGCTTATTAAATATGAGTATGTTTCTTTCTCGCCAAAAGCATGACTGTCCCACTCATGAGTCTAAAGATGGCCCTGAAATCCCAGAAAATTTACCAATGCCAAGGTCAAGATATTTCCAAGTGGTAGTTTGAAATTTTTGTGTTGTTTCAGAAAGACGATGTAAATTACTTACAAAGTAAAAGGTCCTCACAGCTCCCAAACTTCTGGGTATGCCTCTCTTGGTAGATTACACAGACTCTGTAGGGGTAGTGGCCACATCTCATTCTCCTCTCACTGTCCCCAGGCCTCCACCCCCAATGCCAAAGCCAAACACGACCCTTGCCCACACAGAAAGAACTCAAATATCAGTGGTAGGTAGGATGTCCCCAAAGCCCTTAAAAATGCTTGTGCCCTTTGACCAAGTAATTCCACTTCAAGGAGTCTGTTTGAAGGAAATTAAATGGGGGAGAAAAGTACGTACAAAAATGTCCATCATATTCTTTAAAATAGTTAAA
This sequence comes from Symphalangus syndactylus, assembly GCF_028878055.3. NCBI lineage: Eukaryota > Metazoa > Chordata > Mammalia > Primates > Hylobatidae > Symphalangus > Symphalangus syndactylus. Next base: position 44,097,971 of record NC_072429.2, read on the forward strand.
AAAAAAAAACTTAAAAAGGAAACACTCTAAATGTTTAAAGTTAAGAGGTAAGAAAATTATCTTCTATCCATAAAACAGAAACAGTACACATTTAAAAGTACATGAACATGTTTTTTAAAAAACATTTTTTAAAAAAGGAATAAAAGGGCCAGGCACAGTGGCTCATGCCTCTAATCCTAGTGCTTTGGGAGGCTGAGGCAGGCAGATCACCTGAGGCCAGGAGTTTGAGACCAGCCTGGTCAATACGGTGAAATGCCATCTCTACTAAAAATACAAAAAATTAGCCGGGTGTGGTGGTGGGTGCCTGTAGTCCCAGCTACTTGGGAGGCTGAGGCAGGAGAATTGCTTGAACCCGGGAGGCAAATTGCAGTGAGCAGAGATCGTGCCATTGCATTCCAGCCTGGGCAACAAAAGCGAAACTCCACCTCAAAAACAAACAAAAAAAAGAAATAAAAGTTCTCTGTGGTAAGATTATGAGTGTATTTCATCCTACTGCTTTAAAAATTTTCCATATTGGCCGGGCGCGGTGGCTCACGCTTGTAATCCCAGCACTTTGGGAGGCCGAGGCGGGCGGATCACGAGGTCAGGAGATCGAGACCACGGTGAAACCCCGTCTCTACTAAAAATACAAAAAATGAGCCGGGCGTGGTGGCGGGCGCCTGTAGTCCCAGCTACTCGGAGAGGCTGAGGCAGGAGAATGGCGTGAACCCGGGAGGCGGAGCTTGCAGTGAGCCGAGATCGCGCCACTGCACTCCAGCCTGGGCGACAGAGCGAGACTCCGTCTCAAAAAAAAAAAAAAAAAAAAAAAAAAAAAAAAAAAAAAAATTTTCCATATTATACTTTTCAAATGTTCTACAGATACAGGTATTTTTCACTTCTTTTATAATCAAAAAATTTTTTAATGTAAAAAACTAGAAAAAAACTGAACTGTGTTGAGCTGAAAGATAATTAATATTATAATCTATTCCTTACATTGCTTGCCTAGATCATCATTTCAGCGATACACGTGTCTTAAGCATCTGAGCAGATTCAGCTCCCACTGAATCATTTCTCTTTCTTTCCTTCTAAGATATAAGCTCTTCATGATCTTTGTAAACTCAATGCCCAACACAATGTCTTGCTCTTACATTTTGACCGAAAGCTGCAAGACATCAGGGCAAGGACAGAGGGACTTACCTAAACTGCATAACATCAGGAAGCCACGCTTCCCTAGATGTCCTGTGCCAGGCACACAAAAGACCCGAAATAAGTGTTTGTTATTTGTATTAGTCAGCTTGAGCTGCCATAAGAAAAAGAACTGTATTTTCTCACAGTTCTGGAGGCTGGAAGACAAGATGAGGGTGCCAGCAAGGTCAGGTCCTGCTGCAGGCTCTCCTCCTGGTTTGCCTTCCAGCTGTGCACTCACATGACCTCTTCTTTGTGCATGTGTGCAGAGAGAGAGAGAGTGTATGCTCTCGGTTGTCTCTTTTTATAAGGACACTAATCCTATCATACATATCAGGGCCTCATCCATATAACCCCATTTAACTATACTTAATTACCTCTTTACAGGCCCTATCTCCAAGTCATTATATTGGGAGTTAGGGTTTCAATACACAAATTTTGGCTGGGGACACAATTCAGTCCATAGCATTTATCAAAGGGAAACTGATAACACTTCACTCACCAGGGGACCACTAAGGTGACATCAAAAATAGACTATTATCTGTGACCATCTGAACAACAGCATCCCTTGTGTCCACTGCCAGGGTATACCAAAGGACATGTGTACAGTTTTGGTATGTCTTCATAATAGACAACAGGGAGCCAAGGGAAGATTTGGGGGTGGATATGATATGGCCAAACCTGTGCTTTAGGAGGAATAATGAGGGGGCAGTAAATCTGATGCAAACAGAGACACACAGGAGGTGAGAAGCCACTGCAAGAGTCAGTCAAGCGGCTATGTAGGTAGCTATGTTGCAAGGAGCAGAGAGAGAAAGGAAAGAGCAGATGCAAGAAGGAATCATCAAGGTTGAATCCATGAGAAATTTCTACCCACTGGATAATGGGAGATAGAAAAAGCAGCAAAGTGTTAAGGTAAAGGGAGGAGGTGGTGAGAGAAAGGCTTCACCATCAAAAGACCCAGGGATGGGCGGCAGAGGGTGGGGGGGTGCAGGTTGGGAGGAGGAGGAGTAGGGTATGGAGGAGGAGAAGATACTTCAGAGAAGGGAGGGGAGGGTGGCTTGCATTTGAGACATGTTGGATCTGAGCTAACATGAAACGTCAAGGCAGAGGTAATTAGGCATGCATTTGGAAATGGAGGTATGGAACCCTAGAAGTCAAGCCAGGGGTGAATATCTGAATTTCATCCACAGAAGTAAATGAGATGGCTGATAAAACCTAAATGAACTGAGCACCAAAACTCAGAGATTGTCTTCTGTGGACAACAAAGAGAAAAAAGGAGACCAAAGAGCAAAGGAAAGGAGACAAGGAAAGGCCAGGGGGTGGGGGAAAATCAGAATAACACAGTGCCACAAAACCCAGAGAAGAACTGTTTCCAGGATGGACAGAGTGTTCAGCACCTGAACGAGGTAGAGAGATATCAAATGACTGAGCACAGAGTATTCGGATCTGGCTCCATCGTGATCAGTGGAACCCTTGCGAGAACCAACTCAACAGGGTGGAGACAGCAAATCAGGGAACCACAGAAAGCAAGAAAGAAACAGACACTAACAAGCTGAGTACCTATGTGCATGCCAGGCATTGTGATCGGAATTTCATACGGATTATCATCTTTAGTCCCCACAAACACTCCTACAAGGTAGGTGCTATTATAATTTGTATTCAGAGCATTTTGTATAAAACTTAATAATGAAAGGAGCTCATCTGCAAGGTCATATTTGCCTGTCTGAAAAAACAAACCTCTCATACATATTTTGATGTAGCTATGGAGATTTGAGAGCAGGCATGTAGGTGGAATCAGATATCAAGGAAAATGATACAAACTGAGAGAGGGGGATATGGAGCAGTCTGGCTGAGTGACTAATCACAATGGCCAAAGTATTTACAATGGCAAAGAGATGAACTTGACTCCCAGAGGCTACATATTCTGTGTGTGTATCTGTCTGTCTGTCTCTCCCACAGGAACTGCTTGGGAGAAAAAATACAAAACCATGCTAGTCTGGTCAATTTGCCCCAGTGAAAATTGATACTATCGGTAACATTTTTTGAAGACTTGTTTTTTTTTATCCACCTGCACAGCTATATTAATTAAAGAGTGCATTGATCAGATCATTAATTTTAAAAGTCAAGTCTTCACTCAGAGGTCATCACAATTATGGAAAAACAGACTGATTGCCATAATGTACTATCAGAAACATCCCAAAGCTGTGGAAATGTAACACAAATGGAAAAATCCTTCACTTCCCCTTCCTACCCTCCACCGCAACTTATTATCACCACAAAATAATTTTTAATCATTGCCATAGTCACTCTCAATTGCACTGATTAGAAGATATATAAATCACCTTACTTTTCTCAGCCAGGTATTTAATCCATACTTGATAGTAATGAGCTATTTTATTAGAACTGTTCAAAAACAAATGCTAGCAATCCTGAGAATGCAAGAAACCTGAATAATAGCACTTCATTTGGATTTACAAACCCACAAATCTGTGGATGCTATTTGACATTTATTGAATATGAATAACATCCCCACATGCTGTATTCCTGAGGCTTGGCCAACATTCTAGGGAAATGACTTAACTCACACCAGTAAACTTGAAAAGGTTCACCCTGGACCAATATTTCCTCACACCAGTTGCCCCTTCCTACTATTCTCATCAGGTCGAAAACATCCACCATTTAGCCCTCCCCAAAGTAACAATGGTATAAAGGCCTGAACTTGAACCTAACCTCTGCCACTTCCTAGCTGTGGGAAGACAGCAGTGGGAACGATGACCATGCTCTGAATCAGCTCATCCCCTGCATGATGAGAATGACACCATCCTAAGTGTCATGAGTGGAAAACATTAGGCCAGTATGGTGGACAGCAAGGGGCAGTGGAGACAGCCAGACACACCTGGGCACATACTCTTTGTTCACCATTACCTACTTGACCAGGTGACACTGGGTAAGTTCATTTCCTTTAGCTTTTCTACTCTCTCTAACTACACATCTAATTTTAGCCAATTAGCCTTGAAATTTTTGGTTTGTTTTAATCCAGTGTGGCAAGCAGGCCACAGAGAAAAATACCAATTATATCATACTGCACCTCACCCTCTCCACAATGGTTATGTGAAGTGCCCTCTGCTCTGCAGATCTGTAGCTTTTTGAAGTTATTAATGGTGAGAATTGTAACAACCATTCACAGAACTGTTCTTTCTTGCTAATTTGGGTGGAAAAGAAGGTGATCTCACTCTTATCATGATCTACTAAGGGGGAAAAGGCCACTGGAAAATGAGGTTCATTCCTATTGACAAAAGTTTCAAAGAGACCCGTGTGATGCATACATGCGGTGGCCAGATCCAAACAAATGGTTTCGAGAAAGGGGACACTGTTAATAATCATGCTGAGATAGCAGGTGTGACCCAGGACATTTGGTCATCCCGGTGGGGTCCTGCACAGAGAAGATGATGGTATACCGCATTCTCTCTCCCTTCTACCAAGTGTCAACCTCAGAAATCTAGAGGACAGAAAGGTTACAGAAATCTCAAAGCCTCGTCTCCTTATCACCACCAGCCTTACCCTGACTCAGCAGAAGCACATGCCTAACCAGCACTTACTAACCTATTTAATCAAGCTGTGCCTTTCTTTTGAACACAGTGGCTAACTTCCAATAGCACACCAATAGTGAGGATCATGAGCAAACAGAAACACTTAAACAGGTGAAACAGATTCACAGGCCTTCTAGCTGATTTGGACCGAGGACAGGGTCAGGCTGCTGGAGGAATGAGGGGACCTGGTGTGTGTGTCAGAATCACCTAGCACACCAAACCCGTCTTGTTAGAGAAGGCAAAAACCAGATTTGGGCCACTCTACAGATGGGCCAGATGGCAACTCTCCCTATGCATGCGGAGAGAGTTGTCAACCCCTCAAAATATAGAGACAATCCCCTACATGACAAGTCCTTGCCAAACCAGACTACCCCAGTCACAGCAACTGTCCATCACCAGTACCCTGCACATGGTTGATGCCTCATGGGGGCAAAACCTTTCTTCTTAAATTATTCCAAAGACACACAGTATTTTAGTTACAACTAATTATCAGGAAAATGAAAGCAACCCCATGTGAAGGCAAAAACCTTAGGGGGAAAAGAATAATATATGTTTGCTAATTTCCTTCTCCATGCTTTTCTTTTAATTTTCATTTTCCCAACCATTTTAGAATTGACCAGGAAGGACCCTAGTTTACCACCTACATGTTGGGCTTAAAAGAAATAAAAAAACTTAAGTCATAATGACTCATTTTGTGGTGGATATGCTGTAAACCTATCAAGAAAAGAAGAGAAACTACATAGGTAAAAGTAGAATCGTGCAGAGTGCAGGAATAATCTTTCAGCTACAGTGCACTCAAAATCTTTTCCATAAGAAAGGGTGGAGATGTCAAAGAGGACAACACTCGTAATTTTTAACAGATACTTCATCCCCTGAGTATTGTTGTTATTTCATACAATCTGCCATCGGCTCCCAGGGAGGTCCAGGCTGAGGGCCTGATAAGGAGACAATTCCTACCTGTGGAGGAAACTTGATCCGGGGAAACTCACAAAGCAAAGCATCTATTCCCTCTGAATAGCATGCGTAACTATTCCCAGAATGAACCATCTACTAGTCCTACTTCAATACTTGGAAGACCAAGAAAAGCCAAGGGAACAAAGACCAGGAAGAAGTGCTGAAAAGGGCTACAGGGCTACAGCATAAAGGACAATATTAAAAAAAATAAAAGCAGTATCTACACTTCCTGGATGCCAGGAGAATCATTAGCTAGTAACAGCTGACACTTATTGAGCATTTACATGTGCCAGACACTGTTTGAAAGACTAAGGGTATATGCATTAAGCTAATTCCCCCAACAATCCTGACAGGTAGGTCACTTTTCCTCATTTTGGAGGTGAGAAACCTAAAGTAGCTTCTAGACTTGGGTCACCAGAGGGTAAGCAGCAGAGCCAGGAACAGACTCCCACATAAACTCAATAGCCCACGCCATTGACCTCTATATGTATTCCTTGATTATCTGTCACCTGGCTGGTGAATGAGGAGGTAAGGACTAAACCCCAGGTCATCCTGGCCCTAAAGCCCATGCTCTTAACCTACACTCTACTCAGTTACCTAAACACTCACTGGTCATGTTGCCCCAACCTCAACCTCCATCACCAGCACCACAAATTCTACAACCACTAATAATAAAGGGCATCATTTATGCAGGGCTTGCTGTGCCAAGACAAGAAAACTTTGGCTTGGAGGCATTAAGCTGACTCAGCTCCCAAACTAATATGCAGTGGAGCCAGGACCTGAGCTCACATCCAGAAGACTCCAGCACCCAAGCTCTCAATCCCTCCTGCAGAGGCCACAGTTGTAGGAAGACCATGACCACAGGACACAGGGCCATGCCACAACCAACCGTGGAGGCCAGCCAACACCAGAGGTGGCTGTCACAGTCACTGACTCATTCCTCAGGTCTCACCCAGCAACTTGTGGCTTTTCATTAGAAAAAAAAATAGGGTAGAAAAAAAAAGGATAAAAAAAAAAAACAGAAGCTCAGTTTCCTCATTCACAGCAGATGAAAAACAGCCAACCCAAAGGAAATGAGAGGCACTTAGTGACAATCTCAGTGACCACAGGTGAGGTGACAAGTGACACAAAGAAAGAAAATGAAAACCTGAAAGTACAGACTCAAAATTATATCAATGAAGCACATAATGACAGGTCTGAGTCATCCAGAAAAATGTTGGCTTTTGCTCAAGCTTCCTCTGTTTTTAAAAGCAGGGAAATGCCTAACTTGGAAGCCAGGTTTTTATCAAGTATTTAAAAGTTTTCAAGTCTTGGCATTTGAAATAGTAGCAGGTGGGAGGGCTTGGTGGAGACAGGCACAGAGGACAGCAGACTGACCTGGGCTTTAGGGCTGAAAACTAGATCGCACCTGGTGATGGGGCCAAGGACACAGGGAATCACTCCACCTCACGGGTCTCAAGAAGGCCCTGTACCTCCCATCACTAAAATCCTGTGAGAGAAAACATGGTGTGGCAACAAGTCACCTGCCAGACATCCCTGGGAAGAATCCTGACTCCCCTACGGACAACCCAAGCCTGGTCTGCTCACCGTGGTGATAATAACCCTCGTGCTAGCACGTAGTTGAAATTCAATAATTGGCTATCCAATAATTGAATGAACCGGGCAACTCTGAAAAAATTATTTACCCCTCTTTAAACTTCAATTTCCTGCTCTGCAAAATGGGTAGTATGACAATTCCTAACATGATGGGATTGTGGTAGGGGTTAAATGAGTTAACTGTGTACAGCGCCTCCTCCACCCCGGATGTGAGTCTTACTCTACCATGACAAGTGTATGGACAATCTTCAGTTATCTGGAAATCTGACCTAGAAAGCAGCCCCCATTCCCTGATAATAATGGACAGACGAACCACCAGTTCATTAGTATGTTAAATATATAAAAGACAATTTGATCACATATCACATCCCCCTCCTTGAAAAATAATTCCCAGATTCAACACTGTCTGACTGGTCATTAACACTCTTGTGAGACAGAAAGATGTCCCAATTCTATCAATGAAGCACAGAGTAATTTTCCCTGGGTTAACCAGCAAATCGATAACAAAATCTAGGTCTTCTATCTTTGCTTCCTCATCATCTCTCCTCGGCCACCAGAAACTAAATACCCAGATGCATCATGTGCAGAATTCTACAAGTCCCAAGCCAGCACACAGCGCGGGAAAGGCAACATTGTCACAGGCAGATTCGAAAACTGTGTTCTGAGGGATTCCGCCAAGGACACCTATAAATGATACTTTCTGGCTCAGGAAAAGTTTCCTGCTCTCTGATATGGAGTCTCTACTGGACAGAAAAGCCTTTTTAGAATACCTTGCGGAATATTGGCTCTTAACTACTTGCCTTTTCCTTGAGTCAGTGTTGCCAATTTAGCTTTCCAAAAAAAGTCCTGCATGTCCCAGAAGGAATTTATTGTCCCGCTAAGGAATTACAACAGAAAAATAATAACCCTTTGAACTTCAGGTGGCTTGTGGGCAGGAAAGAAATTAAATCAAGGAGCCTGTGCTGCTCAGGGTGACGACAACCAGGCAGTCCCCAAGGAGAGGCGGTTGACATAGGTCCCCTGCTGGGCTGGACAATGGGAAGGAGACCAGCATTCAGGCTCCTCCTTCTCATCTCTGGAATCTCAGCCCCATGTGCACCTCAAGCAGGAAGGGCACCAAGACCTCCAGCCCATCCAGCAGTGGACCCCTCGGGACCCTCCTTACTCAATAAGGACTCCCTCGGGACCCCTCCTTGCTCAATAAGGATGGCAATAGTAGCAATAGCAACAGTTACTGTTACTAACGTAGAGCATGTACTGTGTGCTAGGTACTGTTGTAAGCACTTTCAATATATAAGCTGGTTTAAATCCTTACAACTATCCTGTAAAGGAGGCACTGTTATTATCCCCAAGATCGCACAGCAAGAGAACAGTATGCTTCACAGCTGCCTCTACTACTTATCCCAGCCCACTTTCCAAGCCTGAAGGAGAGGGGAGGGGTCCTCTTGTTCTTACATATAGGAGACACTGAATAATTATAATGAATGAAAAGAGTTGCTGGCCCATTTTCACTGGCTGCCCCAATAAGAGTTAAGAGCCCACTTTCTCCCTTCTCTGCCTGTAGTAGCAGAGGACAGATGATCCTCAATAAATATTTAACATTTGCCAGATTTTCCTCAACTCCTAAAACATAGTTCCTGTACATTTTGCTGAAAGACCAGCCCCTTCCATGGCACTCTTGGTGCCCTGCCCATTAATAAGGCTTCCTAGGAAATCCTATCGTTGTCAATGCATTGTGTTTGGATCTCTCATTCCCTATATGTTCTTAAGTCCCACAGAGACACAGCTGCAGGGACCATTTTCTGTGGAAGTCTCGACAGTTAAGCACAGTGGCAGCTGGCAGTCTCACCTCCTACCTTTGCTGGCTGTGTAATCAACCTCCTTTTAATCCTGCCGAGCTCCACACTGCCTGGCACCAGAGGACAGAAGCTGCACACAGGTAATAATTTAACAAATCACCTGTCTGGCTCTCTTGCCAGGACACCCACTCTGCAGCTTATACAGCTGCTGATGCTAGGGCTGCAGCCTTGCCTGTGGGATGTCAGCTAAACCAGTAAGTACTGAGCCTTGGGGACCACACACTTCCAGCTCTGTCCTGTCTTAGAGAACCAGGGTGTGGTGTTTGATAGGGACGACCCTCAGGAACTATGCTTCCTACTCCATGCTTAGCTCTTGGGGATTTTTTACTATTCCCATTTTGCCCAATGCAAGAGCAACTAGCAGAGCTCCACTCAGCAAGCAACAACACATCCTCAAGAACCTGGATTGCAAGAACATCCCAGGACACAGCTGTTAAGACACAGAGCATGGGAATGTGAACTGCAGCAAACGTACACACACATACACACACACACACACACACACACAAAACATACTGAAACTCATACAGTGTTCCACAAACAAAACATTATGGTGTGAAACCCATTGTGGAGCTGGTCCCCAAATGTGCATGAGTCACATGCAGCCCTGGAACACACAAAAATAAGTGAAGTCGTCCCCAAACTTTTACAGTACTCATCCATTGCTTTGTTATTTGTCTATAAACCACTGAAAGAAAAGATCTTTTCAGTTTTACAAATAAGACAACCACTTTTAAAAGTGAAAATTCTGTCACGACAGGCCTTACAAGAGAACAAATCATTTTACCTAAAGCAGTGGGAGACAGAAGTGGCCTAAGGAAAGACTGCCTTTAAATAACCATCAGCAAGCTATAATCTGTCAAAAGCAATTATTGCCATCAAATACTTGTTAACACACACACCACGACATTCAGATTTCAGTAAGACAGCAGGACACTGATTTTTAGCAAAATCTAAAAAATAAAAATACTTTTCAAACCAGACTCTTGGTCCTATGCCTTGAGGAAGGAAACAGGATTTTTTTTTCTTATAGTACTTGCTTATGATCAGTGCTTTGAGATTAGTTTGCCACTAACACCAGCAAACGGCAGAGTAACACAGTTTGTTCCAAAAACAAAAAGAGTGGTGTATAACGTCACAGAGTCCCAACAGCCAGGCTTTAGGGCAGACAATGGGAGAAGTGGGAACACATTCAGATGTCTGTGGCTTTATTTCTGCAAGGAAGAAGAGAAAGAAAAAAAAAAAAAACACAGAAGGGAGGGGCACACTGAATGAAGGGAGGAACACCAGGCACTGGGGTAGCCAACATTTGTAATCTGTATATACTGATCATGTTACAGGAGCCATGCAGAAGCCATGGCCTGCTGCTTCCTATCCCTTTCTACAAGTCAGTGTCCTTACCTGAAGAGAATTAAATGCTCATGTGTTTAGCACGAGCTTCCAGGCCAGAGGCCCAAGGGTCCAATCCTCAGCTCCACCTTCAGCTCCACCCTCACCAGCTGAATGACGCTGACCAAGTTACTTTATAAGAAACTCAGCTGTACAATGGGAATAGTGATGCCCCTTGCCCAATAAGGTTATTGGATTATACAACTAAATGTGTTTAAAGTGCCTATTTGATGGTAAGCACACAATAAATGATAGCTGCTATTATCAACATCATTCATATTTCAATAAATAAGGGCTCACTGGTGAACTAGTACAGTTATTGATCCCTAGATGGTTCATCCATCACTCAGCAACTATTTACTGACTGGTCTCCCATGTGCCTGGCACCAGGCTAGAGGTTAGGGATATGAAAGGGAGTAATACAGGGTTTAGCCTTCAACAACTCCTCCACTGGGGAGACTGTCATATAACCAATATAGTGTCCAAGGTTCCAGATGAAGACCAATAAGAAGCACACACAATTCAACCATTCGAATGCTTTACTGTAATTTAGAATGGACTTTAATTGTGACATGAATATACATATACGTATGATGTGTGTGCATACACACACATGGTGAGAGATATGTGTGTGTATATATATTATACATATACATATATATCAGCTATATATATATGGTATCTGATAAATATGTACACAAACACCATGTGTGTGTGTTTGTGTATGTATCTCCAGTACCACATTATACTTGTTTCCTATTTAGGAATTATACTGAGATTGAACCCTGCAGATCCCTTGCCAACACACCCACAGAGAGTTAATGTTCAACAGTGAGCTAAAGTTCAGCATTAACTGGAGGAGCTGCCAGATCAAAGCACGCCAAAATGAAGATAGCCTTCCCCTTTCAAGATTAACAGAGCCCAGCATGTACGTCACCAGAAAACATACAATCACAAAACTAAAGATGCTGCATTTATTAACTGTGAGTCTGAGTCATCAGGCAGCACTCTGAGCAAATGTAAGACAAAACTGCCCTACTGTTGATGATTCATCAAATAGTTTGTGTGATAGAAAGATGGAGAGTGAGCCAATTCTAGGCAAAAGGCAAGAAGAGAAAGAAAAGAGACCAGTAAAGACTGCTCCAAGGTAACCATGACAAGTTGAGAAGCCAGTGCAATAATTTCCTTAAAACCCACCAATGAACTCTTAGAAGAATGGCTTTATGGGGGATTGGAGTATGTTTAACAGGTTAATAGTTTGTCATCTCTAACTTTTTATTTCCCTCAAAGGGCTGGGTCAGCCCTTTACAGCCAACCTAACAGCTCATGTCAATTAATCTATGTAGGACAAAAATTCCTTTATCTAGATCTGACTCAATTTATAATCAGCTGAGCACCAACACATAAGGGGCAAAGATGAGAACTATTACACTTACCAGAGGCACCCTACTTTCTAAACAAAGCTGTAAGGAAACATGGCTTTTCTTAATAAAAATTCCTTCTACACAGAGTTGGCATTGGAAATTAACTCACCAAATGGGAAGGTTACTCAGTCCAAGTGCTTCTCAAATTTTAATGTGTATATAAATCACCTGGGTATCTTGTTAAACTGCCAGTTCCAATTCCGTAGCAACCAAATGGGGCCCAAGATTCTGAATTTCTAACAAATTCCCAGATGATGCTGATGGTGCTGGTCCAAGAACGATAATTCCCAGCCGTGGCCCAGCAATAAAACATTCCCCTTGCTGTAAGGCATCTTTTCAGGGTTACAGATGACTCTGAGACTATAATGGAAGTCAAGGACTCTACCACCTAGAAAAATGTATGAGTGCACTTGCAGGTGTGGGCATACACACACAAAATTTCCGAACTCTACTATGGGCAATCAAAAGAATCACCCATCTCTGTAAGGCAGTCCATGATATGCCAAGTTTAGAAAAAAAAAACCACTCTACCTTAGGAAGCCTGCCAACTGCTGCCAACACCAAACTAGCTTGGGGTGGAGTAGAGAGATGCATCCCTTTGATCACTTTGGCCCATGTGTGAGTAATTCACCCTCTCTTCTCTTGGTCCACAGAAACATAGTTAAGATGCCTTAAAGATAGGGGATAATAAAAGGAAAATAAAAACAGAATATCAAGAAGCTCTGTAATATAGCTCTAAGATATAGTTTACTCATCTTCCACTTGAGTTTCACCTCAAGGAGTCCTCATTCCTGGCATCCTGTCTGCTCTAAGTAGAGCAAAAGCTACTTAATCCCACCACTACCTGGCATTGCCTTCCCAGGTAATTTGATTTCTAGTGGAGGTGGAGGGACAGAAGGCTAGTCATCTTGGCTGTCCTACCCAGTTACCCTTGACGTCTGAGTTTCCTTGTCTATGAAATGCAATCAAGAATAGACTCCACTTCATAATGTTCTGGGAAAAATAAGAAAATGCATACGTGATGTGCCTGACACATTGCAATTGCTTAAAAATGTTTCATTCTTACGTTTTATTATTATGGCCTTTATGAACATGCAAAGATCAAGATCCACTCAAAAGAAAAGGCTTTTGTTTTCTAAATGGAAGAATGTAACTGTTGCTCTGCACGTCTAGGGCAAGGTCCAGCTCTGCCCATCCCACTGCTGCACAGATACACCCCTGCTGTCTGAGAACCATGCCGGAGGCCATCGTAGCTGCTCACAAACACTTGTGATTGTCTCTCTCTAACACTGAATTGAAGTTATTCTACAGCCTTCAGCTCCAGGATGGCCATGTTCAATATCAGCCTTAGGTGGGTTTTTTTTGTTTGTTTGTTTGTTTTTAAGCATCTTGGACTAAAAAGATCAAACCCAACCACAAAATGACTGATCAGGGAAAAGAGAGCCACCTTACTAAGAAACCCTTACTAATTTGTGATATAAATTTATCCAGAAACCTTTCATCCAAAGATCTCAAAAACTCTTAACAAGAAAATTTTAACCACCGCACAACAATCCTAAGAAGTTGGGATGGGTCAGAACTGAATTCTCAACGTTGGGGTCTCCTGAAACTCTTGATAAGCAGTGTTCCTCAATGTGAGGTCTAAGAACTAGCTGCACTCCTCATCTAAATGCATGTGAAATGCACATTCGTGGGTTCCATTTCCACTGCTACATCAAAATCTCTGGGGAAGGAAACTGGAACCTTTAATAAATAACCCCCAGAAAGTTCCAACACTAAATTTCTAAACCAAGCAATGACTCACTCTCCCTCCTCCACAAACAACGGCAGACAGGTAAGTAAATCCAAAATGTTGTCTACAATTTCAAGGGCTTCACAGGCCTCCTGAAGTCTTCCCACAGGTTCACAGGTAAGAATCCCTGATGTATGCAACACCAGTCAGGGCTTCTCAACTTTCATCATTCAATTATCCCACCTTCACTTTAAAAAAAAAAATCAAGTCCATACTGTGTAAATTTTTATAAGAAGCTCATTATTATTTACATCTATAATGAAAGTAAATTTTCTGTGTAATGATTGTGAAATTGTGGGTTTGATCCTTAGTTATAAGTTTTCCAAATAAAGCATATAATTATCAGTATAAAATATCGTGTCACTGTACACCTAAAATCATCTCCCCTATCACCTATATATGACTACTCTTCCTGTTCAGGAAACATCGGTTTGTGTAATCCAGAGATCTGGAACCATGTGGGGATTTTATGAGGCATGCATGGCCTGTGATACGGAAGGCTGTCTATTCTGGCAAACTCCAGAAGACCTAACAACCTCAGTATGCATATGCCTGGCAGAGCAGGCTATGGGAGGAGAGGGCTTTCCCTCCTGCCAGAAGGCCAGAAAATTACGCCACCTGTGGGTGTGACTGACTTGTCCAGGTGTCCTTTTTGTGACCTGTCTGCCCCATCAGTGAGATGAAACATGCCCGCCCACCCACCCACAGCCCAGACTCCCCACTGCAAGGACCATGGTTGACCTCTGACCTATTGGGGCCAATCTGCTTTTCTTCGGGGTAATTTGTAACTAGGGCACAGAGGAGCTTGTTAATTGACGTTAGACATGCAAACTGAGGAATGTTTTCGAATTGGACTGGGGTGGCCTCCTTTTGGAGGTAGAAAACCAGTCCATAGAGGCAAGTAAGAGGAGACATCAGCTGCCCTACAGAAAAAGCAGGCACAGGGACATCCCAGCACCCTAGCAATAACTTCTCTTCAGCTGGTTTGAGCAGGCAGTTTCTCCTTGCAACCAAATCACCCCTAAGACTCACTGTGCAGCACAGCTCTGGCTCCAATGTCCAGGTGGAGTTGAAAGAAGGCTAGAAGCTGTGTGAGCACCCTTCCCAGATACACCCCAAAAGAGGGTAGGGCTTGAACCTTATCATAGGGGCAGGGAAGGGGGATTCTAATGTGGGTCCCCTCCACATTACTCCAGGTGAGAGGTGCCACAAGAAGGAGCGAACAGGAGGGTACCTGGAGCTCTTCCCTCCTGCTGATGGTGGGGAAAGAATGACGACAAACACTGCTTACAGTTACTGTGTAAGTTAGCATGTGAATCGGGCTCTTTGCAATTGTTACCTCATTTTGTTTTTTCTGAGAGCCCCGTGAAGGTGGTAATGTCATTTTCCTCATTTTATACATGAGGAAATGAAGACCCAGAAATATTAAGTGATCTCCAAGGTGATATAGCTAATAAATAAAGGATCCAAACTCCAGAGTCTGAGCCATCTCACTACCTTGCTTTTTAAAATGATATTAAAGGACAGGACAGAGACCCCAAGTAGACCTACTGTCTGAGTGACAGCAGATGGTGCAGCCACCAAAAGGTCCTCCCTCCAGAAGCCCTGTCTCCTGTGCCAGTCAGTCCCTGACCCCAGCCAGCAATGCCACACCTATGGGCACAGCACCAAGAAACAAGAGTGTGCAGAGGTAAGAGGCTGCGGGAGAGGCTGTGCCACCTGAGCGGGGCATGGCTTGGCTAGCCAGAACAAGGCCCAGTGGAGCCTGGCTTGGACCCAGATCACAGAGGGTTAAACCAGAGTGACTTTTTTTTTTTACAATAATTGGTACATGGCATTCTCCTTTGTGGTCCCACATGGCACGGTGGAAGGAAAGATACACTTCCGGGCCAGGCAGAACTAAGGAAGCCTGCCAATACCCAAGCTGTCCCAACTCCTAACAAATACTAGAACAGAAACTACATTCCTGGTGTTAGGACTGGATGACATGCTAAGAAAGAGAAAGCAGGACCTTAATTACAAGCTCAGAACCTGTTCTGACACCCTATTATTCATATCTCATTTCCAAAACCTGAAGCTCAGAGAAGACAACAAACCAGTCAAAGTTCACAAATCAATCACCACTAAAACTCTGATTCCCCAAACTCCAAGTAGATTTCAGGTTCTGTCCAGGAATTTTAAGTAAGTCTCCTGAACTTTTCAACATTAGTATGGCTGGTCCTATAAAAATAATGCTGATACAACCACTCTCCACCATCTCTGCAGTAGGGGCAAACAGTGCAATTTGGCGGGTACGGATGTAATGACTGCTCCTGGCAAGTCACTGAGGCCAGCACTGAAGTTGTGCTGATGTGTCCACACCACCTCATGAGAGGTGGGCACTTACTACATGGCCATCCAGGGATGGGGATGAGGTCTGTGGTCAGGGAACATGAGTAACAAAGATGGCTGGCTGAAATGGAGGCCCAACCCCAGACCCAATCCCACCCACAGGCCACCAACAGCTCTCTTATCCTTCACCTCTACAGCAGGAAGACCTGTCTTATGAACCCGGGACTGCAAGGCACCATCCTCTCGGTGTCCTTCCCTTTTATCTCTGACTGTTCTGCACTTGCCTCTCACTTTTCCTCCTCTTACCCTGAAAGGGGAATGGTTCCCCGGTTCTACCCAAGCCTCTTCTCTCTCCCTTGTTTTCAACAATGACTCTGTGAAGGTGGCACTTGCCGCTGTCCCTTGCCAACTCAGCTCCTGCTCTTTCCAGCCAGCTGCTGGGTCTCATCACCTGAATACAGTGCCAGCACCTCCACCTTCCCCCTCCCCACCCACCTGCTTCTCTGCCTGAGTTCCTGATTTCTGGCACTGGGGAGAGAACTAACATTTACTGAACTTCCCACACTTCCAGGACCATGCTGAGAGTTTTCCATGTTCCTTCATTTAAAAGAATCATTAAAGTCTCAGAAGCCCAAGATGCAAAATCCCATCACCCTCTCTGTCCCCTCCCTCTGCCCTGGCTCCTGCATCTAGTCAGTGACCAAGCTCCATCCACATGCTCTCTCTCCTCACTACACAGTCCACTTGTAGGTTTCTCTGTAAGCCCTCTTCTCCCCACACTCTGTCTCCTACCTGCTCCCCCTCCCGTTGCTCCTGCCTCCACACTCCATGCAAACCACACTGGACACTATCTTCTTGAGCACAGTGCTGATCACACTACCCCTCTGCTCAAGGACTGATCACACCTTCCCCCTATCTTTTCCTCCAAACCAACCCCAAGTGCCTTGCCTGGCACTGGAGGCCTGCCACAATGTGGCTGTGACATACATTCCAACTTACTACCCACTGCTTCCCTGCAAGGCAGCTGGGCTCCAGCCAAACCATGTGACTCCCATTCCCTGAAGCCACACTGCACTTCGCAAGCCTTTGCTCGCACAGTTCTTTCCATCTCATGTGTCTCCTCCTCCTATTTCTTCTGACTCAACTCCTCTTTCTCCAAGGCCCAGGGCACACATGGTATCTCCTACAAGATGCCTTTGCTTCTCCACTAATGGAGAGTGACTATCCTCCTGTAATTGTGGCTTCACTCATGTACTCCTCCTATGGCACTATTTAATTGTGTTCTCTATGATACCAGATGCTCCTTAGGGGAAGAGATTGAACAGGCTTTATCTCTGCACCCTCCACTGTACCTAACACTCTTTACATCAAAATGATATCCACTCACTCATCAACACATATTTATCCAGTGTCGATCATGCATCAAGTTGCTCTCAGCTGCTCAGTATATGATGGTAAACAAAAAAGACATGGTTCCTACCCTCACGGGCTTTCCATCTAATGATGAGCCAAACTTCAATCAAACTGTACCCAAATGAGTGTACAGTTAGCAATATCTCTATGCTGTAGAAGGGAAAGAATCAGAGTCCTATAGAAGCACAGAGGGGCTGGGCACCACGGTTCACACCTGTAATCCCAATACATTGGAAGACCCAGGCAGGTGGATGGCTTGAGCCCAGGGGTTTGAGACAGCCTAGGCAACATATCGGGACCTCATCTCTACAAAAATTAAAAAAAAAAAAAAAAAACAATAAGCATGGTGGTGCATGTCTGTGGTCCCAGCTACTCAGGACACTGAGGTGGGAGAATCACTTGAGCCCAGGAGGTTGAGGCTGCAGTGAGCCATGATTGCACCACTGCACTCCAACCTGGATGATAGAGTGAGACCTGGTCTCAAAAAAAACTAGCAGAAAAGAGCAGCAGTAGCACAGATGGACCAGGAAGGCTAGCCGGGGAAAGTGAAGCTCGAATGAGTCTAAAAGTGGTGAGAAGAGGAAGTGGCAAAAGTGCTCCAGGTCCTGGGGACAGCCTGTGCAAAGGCCCTGTGGTGGACCAGGGCTGACAGCCAGTGTGGTTGGAGACTGCAAAGGAAGCAGGGGAAGGTGCTAGAAGGTGGCGGGGACATCTCAATAAATGTGTGCAGTGAATAAGAATCCATGACCCTCATCACTTAGCAAACTTTTTTAACCAATAAAACTAACCAACCTTAGATTCATAACAAAACACAAAATATAACTTAAAAAATACTCTTTCCCATTTAAAAGAAATGTCCTCCTTCAGTGTAACTGCTGTTCTCTAAAAAAGACTAAAGTGAGTTCTCATAGCTAAAATAGAAATAGAAAAGCAAGCATAAAAATTATGTAATTCTGGCCGGGCATGGTGGTTCACACCGGTAATCCCAGCACTTTGGAAGGCCGAGGCATGCGGATCACCTGAGGTCAGGAGTTCAAGACCAGCCTGGCCAACATGGTGAAACCATATCTCTACTAAAAATACACTGGCCAACATGGTGAAACAATATCTCTACTAAAAATACAAAAATTAGCCAGGTGTAGCGGCGCTGGCCTGTAATCCCAGCTACTCGGGAGGCTGAGGCAGGGGAATCCCTTGAAGCCGGGAGGCAGAGGTTGCAGTGAGCCGAGATCATGCCACCCCACTCCAGCCTGGGTGACAGAGCAAGACTGTCTCTAAAAAATAAAAATCATGTAATTCCATAAGTAATATGATGTTGCTCTATCCTTGAGTTAGGAGCCAGCCAACTGACTAGGGAAACAGCCTCTCAATCATCCTACATTGATAACAAGAGCAGAGGCTAATAACTGGCTAATAACTATTGAGCATTGTCTACGGGCACTAACGCATTATCTCATCTGATTGTCACAACAACCAGTGTGGTAAGTACCAACATCATTACCATCTTACAGATAGGGAAACTGAAGCCCAGAGAGGTTAAATAATTGGCTCAAGGTCACACAGGTGATGAGCAGTAGAGCTAGGTTCTGAATGCGGGTTAGTGGGACTCCAGAGCCTGTACACTTAGTCACCATACTACACCGCCTCACAAGCTAGCTACCATGTCAGTACTTCCAGAATCTTATTTACTTGTTTATCTCACCTTCTTGCACTGAAGATTTAAGCCACTGAGCACCGACAACGCAAAAAAGATAAAAATCGTCTCTGAAGGAATGCAGTGGAACTTCTCATGTCAGCTCCCTTCCTGTTCCAGGTTTCTTTCAAAACACTCCAACTCTTCCTCCAATTTTAATAAAGAAAAATTTTCCAGTTCATGGCAATACTTAATATCCTGAGAGAACAGGAATTGGAAACTGATGAATCTCCTTAGGCTACATCCCAGCCAAAGTCAACAGATTCCAAACCTCTCTTGTAGGCAGTCGCTGTTTACAGCATATCTAACAGGAAGAACAGGGAAGTTGCAGATTACCGGAAGGCTCTAGCCATGGTGTTCCCAACTCTTGACAAACTTCTGAGTCTTGTTTGAAGGACAATATCACACTTTTACTATCAACAAATTCTTCCCCAAACTATTCCTACTCCTCTTTCTCAACTCCTGTCTGAAAGTAGCCAGGACACAAGGGTTAATAAGCAAAGCTTACCTACTTGTGGATAACACTGTCCACCTACTTCAGGCCTGGCTAACCCTCCTGAGGAACAGCCAACTCGCCTAAGCCACCAGTAAGATCTTATTAAACTAGTAATGGTGGCCACCAAGTCCACACCCAAGCCTAAAGCTGGTTGACCTTGTCTTCCTTGCTGGCCCTCAGAGGCCTACCTGAGGAACTCAAGGCTTAGGTAACATGAGTGTATTTTGGAACTGCATTCCTGAACCACACTGTCAAGGGCTGAATTGAGGCCCCTAAAATTCCTATGTTGAAGTCCTCATTCACAGTACCTCAGAATGGGACTGTATTTGGAAATAGGGTCTTTAAAGAGGCAATTAAGGAAAATGAGGCCATTAGGGCAGGCCCTAATACAATATGGTGACCTTATAAGAAAAGGAGATTAGGACACAGGCACAGCAGAGAAAAGACCATGTGAAGAATACTGGGAGAAGACACGCCAAAGACAGAGACTTGGGAAGAAAATAGCCCTGCCAAAACCTTGATCTGACTTCTAGCCTCCAGAATTATGAGAACACCAATTTTTGTTACTGAAACTGCCCTGTCTGTGGGACCTTGTTATGGCAGCACTAGCAGATTAATACACACACTGTCCAAGTCATCTCTGTCACCCAGGTCCCTCCCACTCTTTGAAGGGCAGAGCAGTCTGGTTTCCTTCTGAAACAGTCAGCCATATGGCACGGCTAAGCACAAAAGTCCTATCAGGCCACTGAGTGCTGAAGTCAATGGAGACTGACCTGGCATTGCCTTTCAGAGTCTGGGAACCCAGGACAAAATCTTATGTCAATTACACAGAGATGATAGGTAGAATTTTTCTCTTTAGAAATTATATAGAATTCGGTGGCTCACGCCCGTAATCCCAGCACTCTGGGAGGCCAAGGCAGGTGGATCACGAGGCCAGAAGATTGAGACCATCCTGGCTAATATGGTGAAACCCCATCTCTACTAAAAAACTACAAAAAAAGTTAGCCAGGCATGGTGGCTGGCACCTATAGTCCCAGCTACTCAGGAGGCTAAGGCAGGAGAATGGCATGAACCCGGGAGGCGGAGCTTGCAGTGAGCCGAGATCATGCCACTGCACTCCAGCCTGGGCGACAGAGTGAGACTCCTTCTCAAAAAAAAAAAAAAAAAAAGAAAAAGAAAAAGAAATTATATAGAATTAACATGCAGTAAAGCCCTCTCACAGATAACTGGTTGCTAAGGCCCAGCATCAATACTCCTGTTTTAGGAGCCAGACATGGTGGCTCATGCCTGTAACTCCAAAGACTCAGGAGGCTGAGGCAGGAGGACTGCTTGAGCCCAGAAGTTTAAGACCAACATGGGCAACACAGCAAGACCCCATCTCTAAAAAATTTTTTTGATTAGCTGGACATGATAGCATGTGCCTATAGTCCCAGATACTTGGGAGGCAGAAGAGGGAGGATTGAGGCTGGGCGTGGTGGCTCATGCCCATAATCCCAGCACTTTGGGAGGCCGAAGCAGGAGGATCACTTGACGGTAGGAATTCGAGACCAGCCTGGCCAACATGGTAAAACCCCACCTCTACTAAAAATACAAAAATTAGCCAGGCATGGTGGTGCACACCTGTAATCCCAGCTACTCGGGTGGCTGAGGCACGAGAATTGCTTGAACCCAAGGAGGCAGAGGTTGCAGTGAGGCAAGATTACGCCACTACACTCCTCTGTCAAAAAAAAAAAAAAAAAAAAAAAAAAAGAGGAAGATTGCTTGAGCCTAGAAGTTTAAGGATGCAGTGAGCCATGACTGCACCACTACACTCTGGCCTGGGCAAAAGAGTGAGACCCCAGCTCTAAAAATACGAAAAAAATACCTCTGTATTAGACCAACCATGCTACAGTGAGTTTTCCTGTAAAGAACTGGGTTAAAAAGATCCTTACAGCAACTGCAAGGTCAGGATGTCTGCCCGAACAACCCTCATACTACAGGAAGCGAAGAGGAAGCACTGGGGGGAAAAGGCAGTAGACGGGGTGGGGCGGGGAGCCTTTCACAAAAGATCCTTTCCAAAAAACATCATCCGGGAGATGAGAATGCCAACTCATCACTGCAGCTAGGTGATGAATAAGCTTATTTCAGGGGGTGACCAGGAGTTCCTAGAGTGCTATGATTAGGTGAGGAGACTGCAAGCCATAAGAGGTTCCTAGAGCTGCGAGGTTTCAAGAATTACTTAGAGGCCAAGAAATAAGGAGAGAATATTTCAGTTGGGTGCTACTGAAGCCAAAGCAGGAATGGAATGATGAAAATGGGTTCAAAGCCTGGTGCAAGGCTGGGCACAAGAGTATCATAAGTGAAAAGCTAGCATTTATTAAGCAATAGCTGCAAGCCAGGCATCGTGCTAATAAGTAGGCTCTGTATGCATTGGCTCACTTAAACTTAACAATAACCCCAGGAGGTAAGTCCATTATTACTTCCATTTAAGAGACGAAAATAAGGCCAGAATATAAGCTCTGCAAAGGCATGATTCTGTCCCTCAGATTGTTCACTAGCAAATCCTTAGAGCCTAGAACAGTGGCTGGCCCACAGCAGGCACGCAATGTTTTTTTGTTGAATACATGAAAAAAATAAGGTACTTATCAACTGCACGTAAGGGACAGGCCAGGATTGGAACCCATGCTATCGGCGTGCAGAGCCCACACTCTCAGCTTCTACTCTATGGCACCCAGGATGGAGAGAGCTTGCGGAAGAGATGGGAAATAAATCTCCTGGCATGTGGACAGCTTGGTTGTCCACGGCACATTTCACAGTGTCTGCATCTTCTGCTTCAGTGCTGGCAATATTACTGTGTATCCAGCATACAGAGTAAGTTATTCAAGGGGCCAGTGCCTATAGATGATCAGGAAAAGTGGAAGCCCAGGCATTGTGCTAATAAGCAAGGTCCATATGCACTGGCTCACTGAAACTTAACAATAACCCCAGGAGATAGGTCTATTTTTACTTCCATTGGCAGTGCACAGAGTAGCCACAAATGCTCCTTTCCCTCAGCCCTTGAACACTCCCTGGGGCCTCTCTCCAACTTGTGTCATGCCCCGCAATTCACTTTAGTGTGGGAGAGGGAGATGGGAGGAAAGGACTGGAAGGGGGTAGATTTATTCATCTGACTCCCCAAGAATATGGTGAATACAGCTGGTACAATCTACAACAAAACTTCCCAAAATGTGGTATGTATATGGCCTTGCATACCACAAATCGCTTTATGTAGGACACAAACACTAGAGTTTACATATCAATGCTTATGGTTACTTACTATTTTGGACAAATTATACTAGTTCTTTATTAAACAAAGAGTGTCCCTTCAAGAAGAACAAGCACTCCCACTTAAAGAACAATATTAGGTAAACAATGAAATAGGTGTTACATCAATGTAGCAAGAAATCATAATAGAATTGACTACAGTTTCAGAAATACTGGTTTCCTGGAACTTCCTAAGTTCTCTGTGTCAAATGTCCCCATCCCTGCAACTTGCCTGTCCACTCAGGTATGCCATAGTTCAAAAGGAAGAGTTTACAGAGATTAAGTTTTAAATTTTCTATCAAAATCCCTTAATAAATGACTACATACAAAAAAGAGAAAGAGATGGGGGAGAGGGGAGAGGAACAGACACAGACACAATAAGGCATGTTCATTAAAATATTACGAAGTTAACAACAGGACTTGACCTGGGGCTGAAGTCATGCCCTCTGCCTGAAGACAGCTGTAACACAGAGCTCTCTTTGATACTACCCTAAATTCCACACTATTCTTTTGACTATTATTTTATACATGGTAGCTTAGCTCAGCCCTGTCCAAAGAATTGTACTGAGGTCTCTGGGACCTGTTCCAACAACAACACACAATGAGGCCTTCTTTCTCTGATAAAGCCAAGAACCCCTCCCTCTGTGATCTGCTCCCCTGCCCCTCCCAGACAAAACTAAAGTATCATTTTGAGAAGAATTCATCAGCCAAATACCGCCTTCTCTTCACCTTCCCTGTTGGAGATGATCAGGTTGCAGGGCAGCTGAGGGTGAGTTGTGCTCTAGGACAGAGCCTAGGGGTCTAGTCTGCTCCAGGGAGAGATAAACACTTTTACTGGCAAATTCATGGCATCTTATCCATGGCTGTAGAAAGGTAAGGCTGAAAGGGAAGCAATGATACTACAACCTGCACCAGTCCAATGTAAGATCCATGAGAGAAGGGCCTTATCTTATTCATGCTGCATTCCCAGAACCAAATGCAACAATGTTTAGTGCTCAGCAGGTACACAGTAAATTGGTATTGAATGGATGAATGAAGTGAGTCAGTAAGTGGATGAATGAATGAATGAGTGAATGGATGGATGGATGGACAGATGAATGAAGGAATAGATGGCTCCAGCAGGACTGGGAGAAGTTAAGAGGAGGGAAATCATGACTGTAAGATTATTTTTTTCTATCTGCTTGAAAGCTAGCAACTGTATAAATAACAGGACTCCAAAGGAGTCCTCTTTTCACAGCCGTCCCTTGCAGGTGGTGGATTAACTGCAGGACTTTTGGCCCCTGAACCACCAGGACTCACTGCCTGGAACAGCAAACCAAAAGCCACCTTGACTTTCTCCAGGACATCCTCAGACACCCCAACTGCTGTCTTGATCGCTAGTGTTCAGAACAGGAGGAACAGAGTGATGCTGGAAATGGAGAATTGCACCAGCTGATCTGACCTCTTCTTTTAAGAAGCTCAAAGTCCTTCACATCCTGGCTTCTCTCTTGGGGAACTTTTATTTAGAGTAGACATATATTTTTTCTTTTCTTTTCCTCTCTCTCTTTGCTTATCTGGATTTTCTAATCATTCTACAATGAACAGACTACTTGAGCAATAAAAATGCCTAAGATTGATAGAACACACAAATAAAACCATTCATTCAAAAAAGACACTGAAACGCATATTTTATAGAGTTCCATTTTAACATTTCTACAGTATAAAATTTAACACTACCATTTCATGCAGTTGCACTCAACTAAGTCCTTTGAAAACCAAGCTGTAAATTTCTGATAAAAGTCAAAGCTCATGACTTAAAATCAGAACAGCCAGCCATACAGGCACTTATCTTATAAAAAGGGGCAGCCATCTGATGGGCGAGGTGCCAGAGTATTAGAAAGGACAAGGACACAAGCTTAATAAGTAAGGTGCCGTATATGGATGAAACATATGTTCTCAGTTCAGCTGTGGTAAGAAAAGATGCTCTGCATCCCTCTTCTGGTGGCAAAAACTTCCAGAGCGGCTGACAGGAGCTATGGTACACTCCACGGTGATAGAAGGGGTTTCTTTCTTCGTGGGGTTGATTGGTCCATCTTGGAGGTCAACCCTAGTCCCAAACAGATGGACCATGCTCTAAGCAGCTTGACCACCAGCTGGGAGGGGTTCCCATTCCACTCAGCCTCAGAACTCATTGTCAATGTCCAGCCTGCTCCACAAAGTGGTAACAAGGAAAGCAGCTGGGCTAGCAATCAAAAGATTGTATTTCTGGCCAGACCCTGCATACCCCACTTAGTTATTTTGTACCTTGGTGACTCCATGTTACCAAAAGTGAGTGACACTAGCCATATCTCACAGGTTGCTAAGCATAAACTATGGCAAATGTTAAACCGATGAGAAAAAAAAAAGAGGAAAAGAGGAAAGGAAAGAAAAGGGAATGCAGAAATTACTACTAAACAAAATTTGACACCAGTTAGATGACTGGGATTTCCCCACCTCAAACTATGCTGAGTTTAACAAGCAGAAAAGACATGCAAATCACCTTTCAGATCAATGTTCTCCTAAAATAGAACATTCTTTTTTTTTTTTTCCCAAGACAATGTCTCGCTCTGTTGCCCCTGCTGGAGTGCAGTGGCGCGATCTCGGCTCACTGAAAGCTCTGCCTCCCGGGTTCACATCATTCTGCCTCAGCCTCCCGAGTAGCTGGGACTACAGGTGCCCACTACCACGCCCGGCTAATTTTTTGTATTTTTAGTAGAGACGGGGTTTCACCGTGTTAACAAGAATGGTCTCGATCTCCTGACCTCGTGATCCGCCCGCCTCGGCCTCCCAAAGTGCTGGGATTACAGGCGTGAGCCACCACGCCCTGCCAAAATACAACATTCTTAAAAATAAAAGAGAAATGGATAGAAGCTTCCAGTTTATCCTTTTCAACCCATCTTTCTAAGAAATGACACAGCATTAAAATATGGCCTGTAAGAACTGCATAAAGACAGCGGGTAAAATCCCCAGTTCCCAAGGACAGGCAAGGGGGAAGCCAGCAGCACGCAGCTCAGCACAAATCTCTGTCCCGCTGATACCCATGAGCACCAGGACAGGCACTCACATCCTGTCCTCAGGCTTAGGAGCCAGGGTTGCAACATGGGTGTGAACTTGAACATTCTGGGAATGTATCAACAAAAGGGGTGAAAAGGGCAGCCGGGGCAAAGACTTCCCAAGGCTGAATCAATAGAGCCGTCTGTAGACAGAAGGGCAGCAATAAAGTGTGCTGGATACGCCAGACCCGTGGGCTGCCTCAGGGAGCTTTTGCTAAGCATGGCCCACGGAATCCATTCCCAGCTCCCTTTTCACATACAAGACCTCAGCAGCACAGCTGAACTGAAGCGCTGGGCCTCTGGGAATAAGATTTGGTGTAGAAACCGCTGATCTGAGAGGCTTTAAGGGTTTTAGGGTTTTAAAAGAACAGGTTAGGTTTGAACCCTGGCTTGGCCCCTTCTGGCAATGGGCTCTACATCTCTCATCCAGTCAGTGGCAAGGTAAGTGTGCAATTTACCAAACACTCCTGCCCCTAAGTTGCTTCTCACAAAATAGGAATAACCATACCTATCTAACACAACTGTTGCTAGGATCAAATTGCATCATGCCTGAAAGCATTTAGCATGATGTTGGCTCAATGCATTCACTGTTATTAATTTCATGCCATTAATTTCACTGTTATTAATTTCATTTCAACCATCATCACTGTTGTCATTATTAACTGGAGAATGTGGCTATGTGTACTGTAGGATCATGTTACAGAAAAATCCCTCTCCCTAGCCCCAACCTTGAGAACAGGCACAGTATAGCAAGCCTGAGGGCTCCCTTCACACTTAGGATCCAGTGCTGCTGTTCTATATCAAAGCCGTCACCACATACAGTTGGTGCAGAGCCTCTAACCTCAGCAGGATATCCATAGAAAACAACTGCTTATCCTGAACAGAGTCAACTGCTGGTCAGTTCCAAATACGCGTAAGAAATCCAAACTAAACTTAGTTCTGGCTTCTTTGTGCTACCAAAAGGATTTAAGATGACATGTGCCCATCAACTGCATATATTAACACAGAGTTAGATGTCTAAGTAGTGCGGAGTACATAACTGGGATTGTCTTTTCTTGGTTGCACTAATCTTTCATTGTGATCTTGTCCAGGCATCACTCTAGATGCCCACACTCCACAATAATGTAAGAAAATAAGGAAGAAGGCAAAATACAAAGATGTCAACTAATGCCTTCCCAAAACTTTCTTTGGAGCAGTAGTCCCCAGCTTTGGGAATTTCAACAACCAACTTAAACTAAACACACACACACACACACACACACACATTTCATTGCCTATAACTTATTATGCCATGTACAACCATTAAAAAACATATATCAACATCACTGAATTAAAAAGTTGTCATGGCCAGCACAGTGGCTCAGGCCTATAATCCCAGCACTGTAATCCCAGGCAGGAGGATTGCTTGAGCCTAAAAGTTCTAGACCAGCCCAAGCAGCATAGCGAGATTCTGTTTCTACAAAAATAAAAATAAAAAAAGACATGGGCCTGGTGGCACATGCCTGTGGTCCCAGCTTCTTGGGAGGCTGAAGCAGGAGGATCACTTGAGCCCAGCAGGTCAAGGCTCCAGTGAGCCGTCTATGCGCCTCTGCATTCCAGCCTGGGCAAGACAGCAAGACTCTTGTCTCCAAGAAAAAAAAAAAGTCCTCATTATTCCAAAATAGTAAGAAAGATACACTCTAAGAATAAGACACACACACCTTTGCATTATATAAATTTAGGTTTATGAATAACCCATTATATTACACTGTCCATATTTTTCTCAGAGAAAACTGTGGGACTGGTTTTCTATATTAGGGAATTGATGTTCTAGAAGGGGGAGCATTGCCACTACCCAGTTAAGGACTATTGCCACTGGAAGGTTAAAAAATGACATTCTAATTCCTGTGTCCAAAATCAGCAGTGGAAAGAGAAGCCTTTTACCCACCCTACCAAATGTGCAAAGAAAGGAACACTGGCTTCATAGAGAAGGAGAGGCAGCAGGATCGCTGGCTAACTCCAGAGCGCCTTTAACCTTCCTACTTTAAAATCTGTCCAGCTCATCTTTCTGGGTTCTGGTACTTCATTCCAGGTTACAGTTGCCTCATTAGCTATTCCAAACCTCAGTCACACTTATGAGCCTTCATATAAACTCATTTTTTGCTCTCCCTCCTCAAAAACCTGCTAAAAGTAAAATATAAACTTACCACATGACCTAGCAATTCCTCTCCAAGTTACCTACCCAAGAGAAATGATACATCCACACAAAAACTTGTACAAAAACTTCATAGTAGCAACATACGTAATAGCCAGAAAATAAAAATGATCCAAATGTCTATGAACTGGAGAATAGAAAAACTAAATGTGGGCTGGGTGCGGTGGGTCATGCCTGTAATCCCAGCACTTTGGGAGGCAAAGTTGGGTGGTTAACCTGAGATCAGGAGTTCGAGAACAGCCTGACCAACATGGCAAAACCGCACATTACCAAAAATACAAAATTAGCCAGGTGCGGTGGCACATGCTTGTAATCCCAGCTACTTGGGAGGCTAAGGCAGAAGAATTGCTTGAACCCAAGAGGCGGAGGTTGCAGTGAGCCGAGATTGCGCCACTGCACTCCAGTCTGGCGACAAGGGTGAAACTCATCTCAAAAAAAAAAAAAAAAAAGAAGAAAGAAAAAGAAAAGAAAGGAAAAAAAGAAAAAGAAAAAGAAAATGTGGTATAGCCACACGATGAAATACTACTCAGCAATAAAAAGGAATAACCTCGTGACACATCCTTCAACATGAATGGACCTGAAAAACATTATGCTAAGTGAAAGAAGCAAGACACAAACAATCATACATTGAACGATTTCATTCATACAAGATGGCCAGAAATGGCCCACATACAAAACACGGATTAGTGGTTGCATGACGGTGAGAGCAGAATTGACTACAAATGAGCAGAAGGGAAATTTTTCTGATAAAAAGTTTTTAAAAAAAAATCTGTTCAGCCTGGGTGCGGTGACTCATGCCTGTAATCCCAGAACTTTGGGAAGCCAAGGCAGGTGGATCACCTGAGGTCAGAAGTTTGAGACCAACCTAGGCAACATGGTGAAACCCCATCTCTACTAAAAATACAAAAATTAGCTGGGTGTGGTGGCGCATGCCTGTAGTCCCAGCTACTCAGGAGGCTGAGGCACGAGAATTGCTTGAACCCAGGAGGCAGAGGTTGCAGTGGGCCGAGATCACACCCATTGCACTCCAGCCTGGGCAACAGAGTGAGACTCGGTCTCCAAAAAAAATAATAAAAAATTAAAAAAATCTGTTCAAAGCTATGCTTAATAATACGCTTGAAAGAATTCAGTAAGTTTCCATTCAGTGAGTGAGCCAATGAGTGAGTGGGTGAGTGAATGAATGAAAACTAGCTTCCCAGAAGCATCTCTGGTTAGCCCAAAACTAGGTCCACATATTTCATTCACCCTAGTCAGCCTCAGCAAGTTATGTGTAATAGTTACAGAATAGCAAGTTATTTGTAATATATATGTGTGTGTATATAATATTGGGTCTCGTTCTTTGGATGAAGTTGAACCATATGAAACTGTCGTTTTCTTGTAGGTCAAAATTGTTACATACTGGCAATTTCATATGATTCAACCTATACTTGCAATATTTGATAAAGAGTCAAGACAGAACAGGAACTTTTAGGTCAGGCTGACTTTACGGCTGCAGGCTCCATCCCACAGCCTAAGCTTCAGTCTCCTGATGTGGAAAATGGGAATAATAACAGGATCTTGTTCACAGGGCTGCTGTAAGGATTACTATGACAGTGCATGGAAAGCACCTATCAGTGCTGACACAAAGTCACAAAGGAAGTGTTGTGTAAATACCTGCTGGTCCTATCCCTCTCGGGAACTATACACCCCTCAGTGATCAAGGACCAGGCCTTTGACTTCTTTTGTTTTTGTGTGTTGCCTATTTGTGCGTTGCCTTGGCATGCAGAATGGGATGTTCACTGCTGGACTCCTTCACAGATAAGGCTTCCTACCTGCTATTAAAGCCCAAGAACACATCCCCGGATGCCACCAGAGAGTCCCTGCCTGCTGACCTCTAACTGCTCCAGGGTGAACTGCTGACGTGCTGCAGGAGGATTCTTATGATTCCATTCCCAACATCCTCCTTGTCGCATGTTCGGCAATAGCGTGAGGTTGAAGGAAGTGTCATCACAGAGATTTCCGTCCAGCTTATTTCTCAACAAAAATGTTTGGCTGCTATGCAACCAGTGTTTTAATAGATGACGGGACCTTTCGTGAAAGGCCAGGTTTCTATTAGCAACAACAAAGGACAGGAGCTATGGGGCAGATGCAAATAAAATCATACCTCTGCATCCTATTTGAAATTCCTCAACTCATTTTTAGCTATCATAAAGGCAGCCAAAAGATTCCAAATGGGGAAACAATGAGACGAAATTAGAGGTGCCAGACTTCACCAATAAAAATGCAGAACAACTAGTTAAATTTAAGGTAAACTACAATTATATTGGGACATATTTATTCTGAAAAATTTTCATTATTTATCTGAAGTACAAATTTTACTGGGTGTCCCATATTTTATCTGGCAACCCTAGATTTAATTGGCATCTCAGATCACTATTTTATTTCCCAAACACAAGACACAATGTACTTTCAGTTCAATTAACCATTCTTTCACCACAAGAAACTATGCAAACCAGAAAGATAAGGTTCCCAAACTTTATGAGAGTCTGTGGATGAGGCTGGATTAAGGGGTATCTCCCCGCCACCACACACTGGAACTTCAGCTGGGCCTGCATGGCCCCAAAACACTTAATATGGACTAGAGGCTTACTGAATCCTTGAATGAGCCCTATGGGGTAGGCCCAAGTACTATTTTCTCTACTTTACAGGTGAGGAAACTGAGGCTTAGAGAGGATGAAATCAAACTCAGGTATGGGCCTCCTAATTTAAACAAACAAATAATGTCAATGGGCCTCTCATCAGAGTCCCAGACTTGGTCTACTGTCTACTCTAGTGTCCCTGAGCTAATTCTAAATTTCCAGTGCCCCAGTATGTGCATTGTATTTCAATACAGCTGTTAAAAAAAAATTTGCCAATGCCTACTTTTTCATCAATAAAACCTCAATCCCAAAAACACTCCAGAGCCACTTCAACTGACGATTACAATTACACGGAATCCCCGCTTAACATTGTCGACAGGTTCTTGGAAACTGCATCTTTAAGAAAAACAACACATAACAAAGTCAATTTTTTTGTCCTCAACATTACAATAAAAACTACGTTGAACAAAATGACATTATTCAAGAACCCATTTTGCTTAAAGCCACAGTTTCCAAGAACCTACCGACAATGTTAAGTGAGGACTTACTGTACTTTTTCTTTCCTCCATCTACTGGCAGATCTCAGCAAACTGACTTCGCATGGACCTCTCCACTAAAATTAAGGACCTGAAAAATAAAAGGAGACCAAACTTTAAACAAGGTAAATCCTGCTAACTGGGTACAGCTCTGTTAAAGAATGCTCAGAATAAAATGAAAATGAAATCCGAAAAACATCAACTTCCACACATCTGTTTATAGCCTTCATCACCAATGATAACAGGATGGGGCAAAATTGTAGCCATTACTGTAAAAAGAAAATTATCTGGATATTGTTGTAAACAAATACTCATTCATAGAAAAGGTACCACAGAATAGTTTCTCTCACCTCAACTCTCACGGCCTCTGGAGCTTCCAGGGATTTAAGAGGGAACAGATCCCCTCTGATGTTCTTCTTTCAATCTAGTTTTTATCCTCTCTCCACAAGGTTACGGAATCTGACCCACACCCACTCCAGTCTCACCAGACAGAAGGCAACTCTGCACACAGATCCCAGACCAATGACTGGCATTAGACATAAGTATCAACAGCATGGATTTAAAGTCATTTTTTAAAAATGCAATGTTTCCCTAAGGGCTGTGGGCTTCTCTAACCACAGAAGTTTAAGACAAGGTACTTTCATCCCTATTCCTTGCAAGGAAAACAGTTGGGTACAGTGACATTCTTCGAACACAAGAACAGCCAAAGGCGGGGGCTGGGGTGGCGGGGGGAATTCTTCATCATATTTGCCTTTGGAAGGCAATCCATCTCCTTGGTAACAGTTCTAAAAGAAAAAAAAAAACCCCTCTACTAAATCTTGCACCTTAGCAGGCAGCCTTGAAAATATTCCAGGGATTCAGGCAAGGTACCCACTCTTTTTCTCAAAAAGATGTTTGGGGTTTTTATGTTTGTCTGTATTTACCAAAAAGGGGCATCCCGTGTCCTTCCCATGGATCTCATGTCTTTCCTCATCTAAAAAAAAAAAGAGATGGTGGCACAACAGTGACACTATACATTATAAAGTTCTGATGGCTGAATGACAGCACATACAAGATTTTAAGATCTGGCACATAGGGCGTCATCAATTTCTATTCGCTATGACTATAACTCTTATTATCCCACAGTGCAGCACTAGAATAGCACAGATGTGAACTTCAAGATGACAGGAGGGAGAACTAGATGATGGTGTAAAACACAATGCAAAAAGCTCCTACAGCAACTCCACAGCTCGAACCCAGAGGAAAGAGTCAAAGCTATGCCCAGAAAAAATGTTAAAAAGAAAGAAAAAGCAATTAGACCTGTGCACCAACCAACTAAAACCACATAGCCACCATCATGCAGTTAAAGATGCCTCAAGAACAGGAAACGGCACCTGCAGTAAGCTGATGACTGAATCGTACAGGCAAACACACACACTCTTGCCCAGAGCCCCATCTGTGACCTGATGTTCCCCATCAGGGAGGAACAGGAGCCATACAATGTGGAGGTTTGGATACCTTCTTAGACTGGAAGAAAAAATGAACCTGGCATCATTTTGATCTCTCTCTGCCACGGCCTCCGCTTTCTTCCCACCCTGATTCTAAGACCTTCCAGTTTGCAGGCAGACACCTTCTAGCTATGGGGATCAAATCACACGTGAGCACATGAGAACGTGCTGCCAGGTTCACAAGAATAGTTGTGGAAAGCCAGGAAACTACTGAACTGACAC
Source organism: Symphalangus syndactylus (assembly GCF_028878055.3). Classification (NCBI taxonomy): domain Eukaryota; kingdom Metazoa; phylum Chordata; class Mammalia; order Primates; family Hylobatidae; genus Symphalangus; species Symphalangus syndactylus. The sequence goes on from NC_072429.2 coordinate 44,131,082, forward strand.
CATAAGCAGGTCTATTAACAAAGCACAAATAATGGAATTAGATGAGAAAAAGACCTTGAGGCTGAGCACAGTGGCTCATGCCTGTAATCCCAGCACTTTGGGAGGCTGAGCGGGTGGATCACCTGAGGTCAGGAGTTAGAGACCAGCCTGACCAACATGGTGAAACCCCGACTCTACTAAAAATATAAAAATTAGCTGGGCGTGGTGGCAGGTGCCTGTAATCCCAGCTACTCGGCAGGCTGAGGCAGGAGAATTGCTTGAACCCGGAGGTTGCAGTAAGCCGAGATCACGCTATTGCACTCCATCCTGGGTGACAACAGCGAAACTCCATCTCAGAAAAAAAAAAAAAAAGACAAGAAAAAGACCTTGGCCTTCTGATGGCAGTTTGAGACAGAGACAGAGAGAGGGGGAGGAAGGACTCCAATGAGTCACTAAAGAACAGAAGTGAATAAGCTGCATGTCTCTAGAGCCCTCCCTAGTTCCCCTTTAAAGGCTCAATATTTAAGCCTTTAAGTTAGTGCAAATTTTATCCATCATTAGAAACTTAGTCTGGATTTTTTATAGTTGCTTATTATGCAGGTATTTCTTTCTAGATCATTGTGCCAGACAATGGGAAGTATGGCTCTCTCAGAGCCTGCATTCAAGGATAAGAAGGTACCAACTTAAATTTGTACCAATGCATCAAAAGTGCTCATTTAACACTGTGTGTCCCACTACATCAGGCCAGTGACTCAAGCATGTGAATAGCAGCTGTGAAGTCAACTACATTTTGCTACAGTTTGAATGTCCCTTCCAAAACTCATGTTTAAAATGTAGTTGCCACTGTAACTGTACAAAGAGGTGGGGACCTTTAAGAGGTGATGAGGCCATGGGGGCTCCGCCCTCATGAATGAATCAATACTGTAATCATGGGAGTGCGTTTATTATCACAGGAATGGGTTCCTTATAAACAAATGGGTTTGCTCCCTTTTGCCTCTCTCATCCTCTCTTTGCTCTTTCAACATGGGATGACATAGAAAGCAGACCCCTCCTCACCAGATGCCGGGCCCTCAATCTTGGACTTCCCAGCCTCCAGAATTTTGAGCCAATAAATTTCTGTTGGTTATAAGTTACCCAATCTGTGGTATTCTGTTAGAGCAGCACAAAATGAACTAAGGTACATGTCACTCCTACAGCTCAAGGAATAAATCCTGCTGAGGAATTCACAGGTACAAATACTCTCAGCCTCAAAGCATCCACTCTTGGGACTATTGAAAGATGGAGGGTAAACTTCTCACCATATTACAAATTAAGACATTCGTCTTGACAAGCATTTGTAGAATGGCTACTATGTGCCAGGCACCATGCAAACCACTCAGGATATAGCCATGAACCCTATCCTTATGGAGCTTAGCATCTAAGGGGATCTTATAGTCTGAGTGGTAATGAATGTAAGAAAGAACCAAAATGCAGAAACATGTATCTCTAAAGAAAATAAAAATACATTACAATATGCCTCCAAAAAAAAAAAAAAAACCCACCACAGTTGTTACTCCTAATACCATTCACTGCTATAAGAGTGAATACCTGCAGCATTACTTTACTCTTACAGTAAGACTAAAAGCAGAAAAGGTGACCAAATTAGTGATGTCTGTTACGTTTAATGTGGAACACATTCAGGGTTATCTCTTCGAGGTATACCAGATTGGGAAAGAACAGCATCACCTAAACAGGGCTGTTTCCACACCCAGGAAAGCTGCCAGGCAGCTACTGGGCCTTCAAGGTTACCACTCAAATGCCAGACCAGTCTGGCCTGGTGGATGAAGGGGCTCCATGCTGCAATGAGACCTGGATTCTTTTCTCAGGTCAGCCATATATCCTACAGCCCTGAACTAGTCAATTCCTTCCCTGAGAGTATATAGTTCCTGCATTTATAAAATGACAAGACCAGTAGAAAAAGGAGAAGCAGAGGCCAGGCGCGGTGGCTCACGCTTGTAATCCCAGCACTCTGGGAGGCCGAGGCGGGCAGATCACGAGGTCAGGAGATCGAGATCACGGTGAAACCCCGTCTCTACTAAAAACACAAAAAATTAGCCAGGCGTGGTGGCGGGCGCCTGTAGTCCCAGCTACTCGGAGAGGCTGAGGCAGGAGAATGGCGTGAACCCGGGAGGCAGAGCTTGCAGTGAGCCGAGATCGTGCCACTGCACTCCAGCCTGGGTGACAGAGTGAGACTCCATCTCAAAAAAAAAAAAAAAAAAAAAAAAGAAAAAGGAGAAGCATGGGGAAGAGGGGAGGGATATATAACTGTTCACCAAGCGCATACATAGACACAAACCCAGCTTTAGATGGCATGATAGGTCCTGGGTGGAAACTCTTCTCTTCCTCTTCTCGCTACATACCACAAAGTGTACTTGCGCCATCACCACCCTTCCAGGCAGAGTGGCTTTTGAAAGACAGCTCTTAGGCAATCTACAACTTCCTAAAATGCTACACAATGCTCCATTTGAGAGCACAATCAGAGCACAATATCCCACCAAGCCCCAACCAAGCCTGTTTCCCTGATGCTGGTCCCAGCTATACACCAAAGAAGGCTACCAATGACAGAAGGTCACTAGACTGGGAAACCAGGTGGCTTCCAGAGGCAGTGGCATTTGAGCTGAGATATAAAAGGAGGAAGAGGTGAAGGGAAGCGGAGGAATGCTGCATCAGAGGGCGCTGCATGTACCACGGCCCTGTGATAGAGGAGGCACATGAGCATCAAAGGGAGCAGAAAAAGGGTCCTGTTGCCGGAAGATGCAGAGATGGTGTAAGATGAGACTGGAGAGGCAAAGGAAGCCAGACCACAATAAGGGGGTCATTTTAAGAGCAATGGGAGACAACTAAAGGGTTTTAAGCCCTGAAGTGGCATATGTGATCAGATTTTCATTGTGAAAAGACCACCCTGGCTATAATGGTAGCCACAAGCTAATCAATGAGTCCAGCTGGCAAACGCTAGTAGCCCCTAAATAGGGACCACTGTCCAAGACATCAAGAAAGAGAAAGGCTGGGACATAGGGGAAAAGAAGAAGGGTCAGGTAAAGGGAAACTTGGTCTAGCACAGGCAACTCAGCAGCATCAACATGAACTGGAGCTTGTAAGAAATGCAGAATGTCAAGCCCCACCTCAGAACCTGCATTTTAACAAGGTCCCCAGGCAATCTGGATGCACATTAAAATTTGAAAAGCACTCCCCCAACAGAGTGGGAACTGGTCTTTGGAGATTATCAATCATACCACCAAAGACTTGCCTTTTCAAACTCAGCTTTAAACAGTTTGTTAATGAAGCTGCAAAACCGAAATACCTGCCTTAAGGTTTAAATAGAATGGAATCACAGACGAGGGTTGCTGTGAGAGAACTCTCAATTCCTAAACTAGCCAGGAAAGGGAAATCAGCATCCACCTGTTCTTTGATCTTGCCAAGTCAACACAACATAAGCAACCACATAGGGTGAGCACAGACAGCTATGATACAAAAAATCACCCTGTGACCACCCCCAAAAGCATCACTTATCCCCTAAGCAGAATCTAAGTCTCTGCCAAAGCTTCCTGACAAATCCATGAGTCAGTCACCTTTGAGGGACAGCTTCTCAACACTCAGATATTCATCTTGTTGCCCACTTGAAAAATGAACAAAACTACTTGCAACATTTATCAATCCCGCAGATCACAATTCTATCTAATTATAAAAACACTGGCTCCATCAACTGCTTTCCTATAATACTGAAAATCAGTCCTTTAATCATTAAATGTCCTAGCTTTTCGCCATTTACAAAACAGGAACCCTAGCATTTATCTCCCAAAGGATGTTTTAGGGATCAGAGAAATGATATTTTCAATGCTCTTAGAGGTATAGCTGGGCTATTTAGTTCACAAAGCTTTGATTATGTCACTATGCTACTCAAAAAATTTACAGTGACTTCCCAGTGTCCACTGAACAAAGACTCTTCACTGTGTCACCTAAACCTTCCGCAATCTAATTCCAACAACTTTTGGATTCTTACTGCACAGATGATCTAGCCAACCAGGCTAGTCAGTTTCTGACACCACACTTTAGCTAGTGAGCTTCGCAGTGGAAACGGAACCCCATTGCCAATTCCTCCCTAAGTCCACACCCTCTGTGTGTTGAGACCTAAACAACCAGTAGGCACTGGCCAAACAAAGGAGGACACGGATGGTACCAGAGACAACAGGCAGAAGGAACAGAAATATTCAGTGGACTGATGCTGGGAAACCCATTATGCATTAGAAAAAATCAAAACAGATTCAGAAGGACTGGAGCAGAGAGCTTAAACACATAGGCAATGTGAGGCTGAAGGAGCTGGCAGGGGCCAGAGTCCACAGGGCTCAGAAAGCCCTATCGAGACATCTGAACTTTATCCTAAAAGGGCTAGTAGAAATTTTCTTGAAAGCAACTACACTGTACTACTTGAGAACTGTTTTAGTGAAAGCAGAAGGTGCCTCCAAAAACTTTTTCTGAAACTCTTGATTCACTTTGCCCACCAATGAAATTCAAACTGTTTTTAGGAAATATATGTGGGAATTTTAATAGCAGTACATCATCTCTTTTAACCAGCGATTATAATCACAGAACTATAGAACTAGTAGGAACTTAAGCAATCATTTACTCTAACCCCTTATTTTAAAGATAAGAGAACTACGGTCCTAAGAGATTAAATAATTTGCTCAAAGACAGAGGCAATTTGTGGCAGAGTCAATATTTAAACCCAAGTCTTATGTCTTCTTTGGCCAGAGAGAATAGGATGTAGTAAACATTCCAATATAAGAATCGAAGCATTCATTCATTAATTCCACAAATATCTGTCTATACAGCAGATGCCATCCTAAGCACTGGTTATACAGAAATGAACAATGACAAACATCTTTGCCCTTGTGGAGTTTTCATTCTAGTAGGAGAGACGGATCAAACACACACACACACACACACACACACACACACACACTGAAAAACACCTTAGTAAACAAAGTAAATTATACAGCATGTTAAAACAAGATAAGTACTACAGAAAAAAGTAGAGCAGAGAAGTGGGATGGGGGAGGCTGTCAGGGTAGAATTTGCTGAGATGACATTTGAGAAAGTCTTAAAGAAGGCAGATACTTTCAGGATCCTGGGGATTTGAGAGTTCACATGATTTCTATCCATTCCATCATAACTTACCTGTACAAAGTGGTAGGTAATAGGGCTGAGATTCTGGGGATAAATTCAGCCCCTTTTCCAAACCTGCTGACATCCATCTACCAAGTTCAACAAACAAAACTCCACAATTCTAACATTCTCTCTTTTCAAACTGGAAAAAATTATCCTCCTGGCTTTAATAAGAGGCCTTGATAGGCTGATAAATTGCAATGTAATGAAAAAGTGGATACGGAGGGAATTTGGGGCTGGAAGCAAAACAAGTACATATTCTACACTTGGATAATGAACCAAGCCAATTTATTTTGGTTACTGCCAAATATGGATTAAAATGTGGGTCACTTCCTGAACACACCAGAAATGAAACTGAGATTGGCACCAAGTTCCCAAAACCTGATGAAGAGTTGCCCAGAACAGAGAAAAAGGAGGCACCAAAAGAGGAAGAACAACTGAGATTACAAAGACCATTAGAGCTTGGCCTCTTCTTCCCTAGAGCATGCTGTGTGGTGGTAAAGAGTCAACAATATCATTCCAAAGAGCCAATGCTTTCTGAGCAATCCTCACAATAACCCTATGAGGTGGTCACTTTCATCAGCCTCACTTTACAGATGAGAAAACTGAGGCAACTGAGTTTCTGAGAGATTAAAATGCCCACACAGTCAACGGGCAACAGCCAGGACTGGAACCCAGGTCTATCTGACTCCAAAACCCATTCTGGGGGTAGGCAAAATGTGGCTCTTGTCCTGTGTTTGTATGACCTGTGATTTAGGAGTGGTTTTTACATTATTAAAGGGCTATAAATTTAAAAAAAAAAAAAGAAGAAGAAGAAGATATGACAGAGACACTATGTGGTGCACAAAGCCTAAAAAATTTACTAACTGGCCCTTTACAGAGAAAGCTTGCCCACCTTTGTAGTCTAATCCATTATACGAGACATCAACAGATTCACAACAAGCCCTATTAGTTGTAGTTTATTTCCCAAAATGTAAATATCATAAAGAGAAACAGACTCTGGAAGATAAAGAACTAGCTCTCATACTGGCTGGGCTATAGGACAATCAATCATTGGCTAGGGTATTACAGAACTCCGTGGCATTATTTAATAGTTCTCATACATCATTTTGTTTTCATTTCTTAACATCTGTCCCAACAGGGGCAGTCCCCTCTCTCCCTCCTATCTGCCTGACATCCCTGTTCCCTACTCTCTAGGCACTTAACTCCCAAACACTATTCTTAGGCTGCTCACAGTCTGCTCAATCCTGGTGGTGCCTAATACTAAAATACTAAAACTATCTCATTTTCTCCCTACAAATTTGAATGTCCAGGGTTACTTTATTAAGCCTGATCGCCCAAAGTAATTTTCAAATGTGCGTAACAACCATGCTATATCTGGAAGGCAGGGCCCTTTCTCTTCCACAGATGACTGTGTTCAATTTACTTATGCCAGTGTGGAGTAACTGCGTTGCCTTGGCCTCTGTCCCCCCTCCTTCTGTATTTATAGCACCCCAGTATTCCTCTGGGAAATCATCCCTCCCTGACTTTCAGAACACTTACTTCACCCACTGTCAACTCTACTCTGCGGCTGGGTCAGGTCGGCTTCAGGGATTATCTCAAGGATGAGCACAGGCTTCAACAAAGAGCCAATGAGAACCATGCTGAGGGCTTCCATTCAAAATTTTGGCCAAGTCATCCCACCAATGTGAAGGAAAAGACTGCCTGAGAATGGCGCCAGCCTAGAGAAGAGTGGAGGGGAGAGATGCAGAGACCAGAGCCTGCTGATATCCTTTGGAGTCATAAGAGTCTGGCAGGTCTTCAGTTAGAACGTCACTGGGCTTTCCAGAGATGTACCACAACAAATTCCCTTTCTGTGTAAGCCGCTTGGATTGGTTCTTCTCTCCCTCACCATGGAAAACACCGTTTGGTGTGGCCAGAAGAGAAGCACCACATCTACAAATGTAACTTATTAAAACCAACTGAGGCTGGGCATGGTGGCTCATGCCTGTAATCCCAACACTCTGAGAGGCCGAGGCAGGCAGATCACTTGAGGCCAAGAGTTCAAGACCAGCCTGGCCAACATGGAGAAACCCCGTATCTACTTAAAATACAAAAATTAGCTAGGCATGGTGGCGCACGTCTGTAATCCCAGCTACTTGGGACGCTGAGGCACAAGAATCACTTGAACCCGGGAGGTGGAGGTTGCAGTGAGCCGAGATCATGCCACTGCACTCCAGCTTGGGTGACAGAGTGAGACTCTGTCTCGAAAAAAAGAAAAAGTAAAAATAAACAAATAAAACCAACTGAGAGCATGGTGATAACTAGCACTGCCTTCACTGTCAGCAAAGCTCCTCACCAATACTCCATGTCCATACTGAGACCTGAAGGGATCAACTCTCTTTTCCCCATCTATTCCATCTCTCTGGGGCTCTCAGAGAAACATTAAGGCCTCCTAATTTAACACCAAGTGATCAGATTAGAGCTGGGACCAGTGAGACTAAAACACTAAGACTCACCATCAGTGTTTCAAATTAGCATGCTTCGTCTCCTCCTACCAAAGCTACGACCCCTCAAGCCTCTAAAGAAAGACCAAAAAAAAAAAAAAAAAAAAAAAAAAAAAAAAGCAAAGGTATATAACAATCAGTGGGCAAATTCTCCTGCTTCTTTTAGGTCCAGGGTTGCTTGGCAACCAGCCTCAGCCTGGTCATTCCAGTGGACAGGCAGAAGAACGAATGTCAGGCCTCCAGGTCATGCAGCATGTACTGTTTGTGGTCCCACTACTCAAGGGCAGGAGTGGATTCATGCTGTTCTACAAAGCTGGCAGAATGCAGCTGACAAAGCCCCTGATGCCTAAGGGGAATACCCGTGGGTTTCTGTCTGCCCCACACTGGCCAAAGTTCCTCCAACCTTTCTGCCTTCGACGAACATCAGTTATCAGTGTTGCTCAAAATAGATGAAATAGGCTTTCAAAAACAGTTTGATAGGAAAACAAGGAAAAGGTTTTGAACACAGAAAGAACTTTAATGTTATTATTTATTAAGATAGTAGAAATCAGCGCAATAAAAGGCACATGGCACATCAGGAAAACACAGGCCAGCTTACGTTTCAGGTCTAGGATTTTTTCAAATCCTACAACGCTGCTCGTTCCACAGCTACATCCAAGGATTCCTGGTCTGAAAGCACAGCCAGAGTGTTCTCAGTCTCTAGGTCATGAACTAATTTCCAACTGAGAAGTCAATGGGGATAGAGATTTCTACATTTGGCAACACATTTTAGAAGTAACTGTGGTACTAGATCCCTGCACGGTCAGTACCCTGGAGGAGAAGGAGGAAAAAAAATGTGGGTCAATAAGTCTCTAGTGCTTAGATGTCACCAAACAGGGCATCTGTGTGAGCAAAAATAGAGTGGAGGTGATGCTGTTCCTTCTCTCTCCCTACCCACTCTACCTAATGGTAATGTTCCACAAAAAAACACAGAAGCTGAGCCCAAGAGAGAGACAGAGACAGTCTCTTCTGCTTAAATTTTACTTAGCAAGCCTAAAAAATAAGAAGCTCTATGGGAGGCACTGTCTTTTGTTTGCTAAATTCCTGTTAAGGCCCATTTATGCACATGGAACTATCCAAATGAACTGATATTAAATCTTGCAAAAGATCACTAAAGATTTCAGATAAATTTTGTGCAGAAACTATGCCCTGAGGGTATCTACTGGAAGAACAAGAGATGTGGTTCCAACACAGAAACACTGTCAGCAAACAACGTATGAGAGGCCTGAAATATGGACAAAGACAGGAGAAACTTCTTTTTAATTTTAAAGGAAAGTGAAAAATGACTCTTTTGTAATTGATTAGGAGGCTTATAAAGTCCCATTTGTGCTACTATGACTAAAATGATTTGTCAAAACTTAACACCTTTTTTTTTTTGAGATGGGTTTTGCTCTTGTTGCCAAGGCTGGAGTGCAATGGCACGATCTCGGCTCACTGCAACCTCTGCCTCCCGGGTTCAAGTGATTCTCGTCCCTCAGCCTCCCAGATAGCTGGAACTACAGGCGCGTGCCACCATGCCTGGCTAATTTTTGTGTTTTTAGTAGAGACAGGGTTTCACCATGTTGGTCAGGCTGGTTACAAACTCCTGACCTCAGGTGATCCACCCGCCTTGGCCTCCCAAAGTGCTGGGATTACAGGTATGAGCTACCATGCCCGGCCAACTTAACACCTTTAAATACGAGGGGTAGGGAGGAGAATATACACTCTAATATTCAAAATCTCTCTTTTTAAAGCAGTTTTATATAGACAAACAAATAGCTTTGTCAGTTTAAGAGTTGGCCATCAGTCCATTTCTTCTAGGTGTGAAGATTAGGAAAGACATCAATTCACTGAAAGTCAACTGGCCCAGCCAAGCAGACCTGGCCTTCCTGCATAGTGCTACTTATGAAACAGATTTAGAAACATTCAATTTCTCTCCCCTTTCCCCTACCTGATAAAAGTAAAGCAATAGAGACCTAAGAGAGAAATAGAATGAGCACACCGGCAAAAGAATGGGAGAGGAGATGGAGGCTGGTGACAGCATTAATCTACACTTAGTTCTGATTCTTGCTTCTTTTAACTCATCATTTCTTGGGCTATCCCAAAGGAAGCCAGATGCCACCCTATCAGAGCAGTTACACCTGGTTTAGCCAAGACAAAAGGCTGAGGCAGGAGAATCGCTTGAACCTGGGAGGTGGAGGTTGCAGTAAGCCGAGATCGTGCCACTACACTCCAGCCTGGTGACACAGCGAGACTCTGTCTCAAAAAAAAAAAAAAAAAAAAAAAAACTTTAAAGCAAAATAAACCCTAAGGAGAACCAAGAGATGCTTGAGGCCATCAACACTCAGAGTTGCTTCTAGAAAAAAGTCAAGTGGTTGAGAAGGGCCCTTTAAAGGAACATTTGACATTTATTCAACATGCAGTGGGGAGTTTAGAGGGTGAGAAGTACCATAAAGACTATTAAACGGGGTAACGAGATAGAAGGGGAAGGATGGGACAACTACCTGAGACTTTAGGTCCGGTGGTCAGAGGAGGACTCTTTGAGAGGACCTTTGGCTGAGACTTGAAGGATGAAAAGCTGATGACATAAAAATCTGTAGCAAAGGCATTCGAGAGGAACAGCAAGAAAAGGTGGCGGGAAAGTGCTCAGAGCATCAGAGGAATCTGAGGTCAGCCAAGCTTAAGCACAGTGAGGTAGAAAGAGGAAGGTCAGAGAGGCATTAGGTAAGGTAGGCAGAAGCCTGATCATACAAGGCCACATGAACCATGGTAAGGTATCAGAACTGTATGACGAATGGCATGGGAAGCCACTGGGAAATTCTGGATGAGAAAGAGTGGAAAAAGGTTTATGACTTCTAAAATATTGGTCTGCCTGCCATGTAAAAAATGGATTCTATCTTACCAAGATCACTAAGGTTCCAGGTGGTCATGATTCCAATGAGTAGGAATATCATTCTGCCTACAAAAATAGAAGGTAAAATATGATGGGAAAAAATACTATCCAGAAGAGTGTTTCCTTTAATAAAGGGATGCCTGACAATTTTCAACACTATGATCACCAACTATAGGCCCAGAATGGAAGGTCATTCAGCCCCTCAGAGAAGTGTTCTCTGACTACATAATCTAAAGTTGCCTCTACCCTCTACCATCCATCACTCAGTATTATCTTATTTCCATTGTGGTACTTTACACTATCCCGTAGCATCCTGCTTACTTGTTTACTTGTTTGTCTGCCCACAGAAATAAAAGCTCCAATAAGGCTGGAATTTAATCTTGTTCAAAGCTAACCCCTCAACACTACAACAATGCCTACCATACAGCTAGAGTACAATAAACATTTGTTGACTGGATTAATAAAGACCTTATCTTGATTTGTATTCAAAAAAAATTCTACTAGTCCCCAGTTCTAGATTCCTTTCTAGGGCAATCAGCTTCTTATGTGGGTTGTTATAACTAAAATGACTTCAGAAATTCAGCAGAGATTAGGAAAGAGTGCTCTCGTCCTGGATACATAAGGAAAGAAGGGTTCCCTTGTCCTAGATCCCATCATAACCCAGTCTAGATATGTTTTGGAGTGTCTTGTGCTGTTGTTTACCCCAGAACCGCCCAAGTGTTCGAGTCTGCTGAGTGGCAGGAGTGTGTATGGGTGGGGGTGCAAGGAAATGTAAACTTCTAGTGCTGAGAACGGAAATAATTCATGACCAGGGAATAGAAATCAGTCCTTAACACAAACAGTTATATAAATAAGGCAACTTTTTGTTAAGTACTACAACAGACACTTACATTAGACTCAAAGAAGTACTCTTAAGTAATCACCTCTGGGTAGTGAGATAGGTTGGGATGGGAGGGGCTCTCATGTGATGTGTTGCTTTTACAATGATTTTTGGTAACTCAGCCTCCCAAATAGTCCAGAAAAGATTGCAGAATCTTGTGACTAGATAGATTTAAAACCAAGACATCTGGATTAAATTCAATATGATACTGGCCAGAGTACGAGGTCTACTCTAATTTCTAGAGATAATTATGAAGATTTATCTCCACTGAGCAAGCCAGAGATTCAGATGTAGAGACAGCAGAGAGACAATTTGTTTAAATGTCTATACTATTACTATCTCACAAAAGGTGAAAATAATGAGTGATTAGAGTAGCAATAGGTGCTACATTTTTGTGTCTGCTGCTTTGCACGTGCTACCCCATTTAACCCTTCCAATGCTCCCAAGTAAGCACTTGTGTCTCCATTTTGTAAATGAGAAAACAAGATTTAAGGGCTGGGCTAACAATTTATAGTCAGCAGTATAACAATAGTTCCACGCAAAAGGGTTGGCATTAGATCAAGGTTCAAATTCTGACAATAGCACTTTTTAGTTGTCTGAGACACTTAATCTCTCTATGCTTCCATTGCTAGTCTATAAATGAACAGAGCAGTACATACTTCATTAAGACTGTTGTGAAGGTTCAATGAAATAAAGTTTATAAAACACTTAACAAAAGCATCTGACTCACAGAAAACACTTAAATGGTGGAGATATTCTACTGCAGTTGTCCCTTAGTATCTGTGGGGCATCGGTTCCAGGACTCCCAACAGATACCAATATCTATGGATGCTCAAGTCCCTGATATAAAATGGCACAGTATTTGCATATAACCTAAGCACATCCTCCCATATACTTTAAATCATCTCAAGATTACTTATAATATCTAATACAAGGTAAATGCTCTGTAATAGTTGTTGTACTGTATTGTTTAGGGAATAATGGCAAGGAAAAAATGTCTGAACATGTTCAGTAATGATGCTCTTTTCCCAACCCAATATTCTGGATCTGTGGTTGGTTGAATCCCCAGATGAGGAACCCACAGATACAGATGGTCAACTGTACTATTAGTATGGTTCAAATAAATTTAAATCATGCTTTCAACATATGAAATTTGTTATTCTGTGACACTCTGGTAAGGTATCTTCTCTTTGTCCCCAAGGTTCTGCTAAACCAGCAACAAAAAAATGGGGTGGGAGTCGGGAAGCAAGCAGAGAAATGGGAGCTGGTTTTAAAAGAACTGATTAATTGGCCGGGCGTGGTGTCTCATGCCTGTAATCCCAGCACTTTGGAAGGCCAAGGTGGGTGGATCACTTGAGGTCAGGAGTCCGAGACCAGCCTGGCCAACATGGTGAAACCCCATCTCTACTAGAAATACAAAAATAAGCTGGGCATGGTGGCAGGTGCCTGTAATCCTAGCTACTGGGGAGGCTGAGGCACGAGAATCACTTGAACCCGGAAGGCAGAGGTTGCAGTGAGCCGAGATCATGCCACATACCACTGCACTCCAGCCTGGGCAATAGAGTAAGACTCCGTCTTAAAAAAAAAAAAAAAAAAGAATTGGTTAATAATCATGGACAAAAGAGAGAGAGATATAACCTAACCATCCAGAAATAGGCCACCAGTTCAAAAAGTCTTCACACAATATACTTGGAGTATTATGTAGCCACTAAAAGCCATCTTACAGAGTAGTTAATGATACATAGGGATGATCATGAACTGTTGAAAAGACTATAAAACCAAAATGACAATCTCTAATCAGTACTATAGGCATAATTTGCATTTTATTTTATCCATCTGTAATTTCTAAATTTTCTCTAATGAACATATATTGTCTATATAATCATGTTATCTAAGAAAAAATACAGGTTTTTGGATTGCTTTTTTTCCTTTTAATGACTAACCTATGTAGACAGAAAGTCAGGGGAAGGCAGAAGGGTCAGCCTGCTCCTTTGGTGTTGGTGGCTTTGTCAGTGGCTTTGTCAGCTGTGGGCTTGGCTGTCCAAGGGAGGGAGATGTAAGCCATCTATCTTATCCACGTCTCATTGTATATGTCCAAAATACATTCTCCCTGGAGATTCTAGATAGAGCACCTGCAAAGACTCAGATCTCATACCCAGTTTCCTGACCTCTCCAAATAGATTTCTAGGTCCCTAATTGGCATGAAAAATACATAATTATTTCTGGAGCTGTTCAACTAACCCAAATAACATGCTCTCATTCCATGTCCCCAAATTTCTCTTCTTGAAATATAAATCATTGACCTACTTTGTTAAAGATCATTTGAATGGCACTCTCCCACCCCAACGATAAAAATGGGACACTTGACACTGTCATCAGGTCCCATTAGAGAGGTAGAAAATAAGCCACTAAATGTTACCCATCAGAACAGCTAACCAATGAGCCAGATGTTCTGTGCCCACCGTGGTTCTGAGCACAAACTGTCACTCTGAAATGTAACACAGGAAGTATAACAGGAAAGGGAGCCCTAGGCAGTGCTGTTTACCTAGATGAGACCACTCACAGTCCGACTAAGAGTTCTCTAGAACCAGAACGTCTTAGTCACCTCAAATCTGAGAGTCATTTTAGCTATAATTATAGAACTCCAAGCCAGACACGGTGGCTCATGCCTGTAACCTCAGCACTTTGGGAGGCCAAGGTGGGCGGATCACGAGGTCAGGAGTTCGAGACCAGCCTGGCCAACATGGTGAAACCCCTCTCTACTAAAAATACAAAAATTAGCCAGGTGTGGTGGCATGTGCCTATAATCTCAGCTACTCGGGAGGCTGAGGCAGGAGAATTGCTTCAACCCGGGAGGCAGAGGTTGCAGTGAGCCAAGATCACACCACTGCACTCTAGCCTGGGCGACAGAGCAAGACTCCATCTCAAAAAAAAAGAAAAAAAGATTCTAGAACTCCAGAAATCTGTTTCAGGTCATTTCCATTTACCAAAGGCTTTGTTTTCTCCATAACTGAGATATCAGGGATGAATCCCAGCTACTCAGGAGGCTAAGGTGGGAAGATCATTTGAGGCCAGGAATTTGAGACCAGCCTGAGCAACACAGCAAGATCCTATCTCTAAAAACACTTTTTTAAACTTAGCTGAGCATGGTAGCATGCTCCTGTAGTCCCAGCTACTCAGGAAAATGAGGTGGGAACAACACTTGAGCCCAGGAGTCCAAGGCTGCAGTGAGCTACGATCACACCACTGCATTCCAGCCTGGGTGATAAAGGAAGACCCCAAGTCTTAAAGAAATTAATTTTTTAAAAATGTATTAGGGCCAGACACCATGGCTTACACCTGTAATCCCAGCACTTTGGGAGGCCAAGGCAGGAGGATCACTTGAAGCCAGGAGTTCTAGACCAGACTGGGCAACGTACTGAGATCCCCATCTCTACAAAAAAAAAAAAAAAAAAAAAAAAAATGTTTTTTAGTTAGCCAGGCATAGTGGCACAAGCTTGTAGTTCCAGCTACTTGGGAGGCTGAGGTGGGAGGACTGCTTGTGCCCAGAAGTCTGAGGGTACAGTGAGCTATGATTATACTACCACCCTGGGTGACAAGACTCTGTCTATTTAAAAAAAAAAAAGATACTAGGGATCAGTCACCTCTCTGGTCCTTTGGCAAGGCAAGAGAGAGATCAGAGAAGGCCAGACACAGTGAACAAACGAGGGGGGTGTGTGGGGAAAGATGAAGGGAAAGAAAAAGAAGGGAGGAAAGCAAATGAGAGAAAGAGAAAACATACAGATAGTAGAAAACATGTTCTCTACATTTGGACTAGAATTTCCTAGAACAATGCAAGGTTGCTAGTGAAGAAGAAGGGCTTTCCTGTTAAGACCACTGACACCCCCAAACATCACCATTTCAGCACATAAAAAATTTACTTTTGTCAATAGTCCCTAAAATGGTTAAAGCTGAAACCCTCAAATGCAACCAGCCAAATCAGGATAGTACTGGACATTTTTTTCCTCTGTAGAAATGAAGGAATGCATCTACCTACTGGATTTGGGGTACCCATTCTCAAGCAGAAATAACACGCTCTCGTTCCAATTACTCTCTCTAAAGCAAGATGAACACCAAGGGACAGACAAGACAAAAGAAGTGTGAAACCAGAGGCCTACAGGCTCCCTCGGCAGTGAGTGTGCATTAGTCAGGTTGCACTAGTAAATCTGTCAGAGGACAAGAATGTGTGAAGAGCAAGAACAGTGCCAGGTCGGAACATCCTGGTGTTGGAACTGCAGCATTCTGAGGAGCTGCAAATTGTTTGGATGCACTGAAGGAAAAGGGCATGTGGCTTCACAAGATCAAGAGATGAAGCAGATAGGAGAGTGCCACACTTGGAAACAGGAGTTAAAAATCCTACGGAATCCCAGCACTTTGGGAGGCCAAGGCGGGCGGATCACAAGGTCAGGAGATCGAGACCATCCTGGCTAACACGGTGAAACCCCGTCTCTACTAAAAATACAAAAAATTAGCCGGGCGTGGTGGTGGGTGCCTGGAGTCCCAGCTACTTAGGAGGCTGAGGCAGGAGAATGGCATAAACCCAGCAGGGAGGCGGAGCTTGCAGTGAGCCAAGATCGTGCCACTGCACTCCAGCCTGGGCGACAGAGCAAGACTCCACCTCAAAAAAAAAAAAAAAATCCTAAGGAATTGGTTGCCTAGGGATGGGAGGGGGAATGATGAAAATATGCTAATATTAATCGTGAAGATGAATGCAAAATCCTGGGCATATATTAAAAGCCATTGAATTGTATGCTGCAAATGGATAAATTGTGTGGTGTGAACTGTATCTCAAAAAAGCTGTTTTTAAAAAACATCGTCCATGGTCTCTGCCTACCATCGCCTACCCCCATGCTGCCCATTTGGGGAGCTCAGTAATATGGCTGATTGAGACAGCACATTAAGAGATATGAGTCATCCTTTTCCAGTTTGACATTTTACAAGTTTCTTGCTTAACCATCAAAAAACACTTAAATTGTCTTTCTTAAAGAGACTCAGTTTAGGGGCAGTAAGGATTAGACTCCTTAGGAAAACAAGCAAAATTTAAGTTATCTTCAACTGGTGATCATCTTCATGTACAAATTACATACGGTTTCAAGCACAAAATCCCAAGCAAGCCCCATTGGGCTGTGTCTTTTCCTTGCAGTATGGTACGAAGTTGCGCTGGCCAGGAGAGGTGGGGAGATGAGAAGCAAGCCAAAGTTATATCCCAAAAGACACGGAGGCCAAAAGCTATCAGTTCCACTCCAATTTCCTATGCAATGGAGCAGAGCTTCCCTGCTGGGGAACCGATTACAAGCACGCTGGCTACATAAGAGGAAACAGGCTTTCTTTCCAGAGAGAAACCCATCTTGCTGCTCTAAACAGAGCTGGCAACATGGTAGTCTGCTGACCTTGCACACTGAACTCAGGGCAGCTTCGGTCAGAAGGCCAGGAGATTGCGGCAAGGCCTGGCCAGCAGACATAGATGCAGCAGGAGCATCTGGATGCCGAAGCCTACAGATGCTGAGGCACTCGTCTCCAGTGCCTGCCCTGGTCTCTACAATGACATATTGTCCACAGCAGGGGTTGTGTGGCTGATGATCCGCTGGGTAAGTCGCCCACGGTAAAGTCTGTGTCAAACATTTCAGTGCACTAGTCAGATACAAATGCAAGAAAACCTTATTTTTGGAAGAGCAACCCACAGATTTTCTTAAGAAGCAAACAGCAGAGTGAAAGCAGCACTAATTTCCTGGTGGTGACACCCTGGGATCACACCAGCAGCAGCTGTGGTCTGCCCAGTCATCCAGCCCTGCTTTAACAGGGTGAGAACCAGCTGAGATCAGAACAGAGACAGCAGTATTTGCCAGAAATGAGTTGCCCAGGGGCACCTCCAGGTAGAAGGGGGAGATCAGCTCTCTCTGGGTTTAAGGCATCTCAGCTCCAGAGCCATCAGCCAGTCTCTCTCCTCCTCTCCCCAGATCCTGAGTTCCCCTTGCTGTGCAACAGCTCAACCAGCTCATTATGCTTCCTGAATGTTTTTAAAGGAAAAAAAAAATGTGAAACATAATTACAGGCTCTGACCCCAAATGACTTCTACCCTGACAAGAGCACCCAAGACTCACTGTGGGAATACAGTTTCCCTGTGATTGCCCAGGAGCAAAAGTTTCCTTTCAGGAGCTCCCCCACATCCGCTGGCAATGCTGCAGAAGAGTTCCCGCTCACAGGCCAAGCTCACGGAACAACTGGATCCCAGGCGTGGAGCCACACTGGCTGACATGTTCTCAAGCTGCTAGAACTTTTACACTTCTGAAACCCTCCTGCATCATTCCTAGGCCTGCAGTAATGCAAACACCCTCCAGATATCTGAGATGTGCCCACATGAGGCTGGAGAGCACAGCTGTGCACATTAAGGGAGAACAGGATTTGGGGACTAGATTTATGCAGAATCTCTTCTGACCTATTTAGACTTAATGTGTGGTCCAAGGACTCCCACCATGCAAATCACCTGGGGCGAGATGGAAGGGAGTGGGGGCTGGGGTACAGGAAATTCGGGTTTCCAGACCTGCCTAGAGCTCATGCATCAGCATTTCCTTGGGTAAAGCCAGAGAATCTGCAGTTAGGGGAATTCTTATACACCTTCACTTTTAAGAACCACTACCTTACAAGGACACTCTAAAGGCAGATTCCAATAACAGGTCACTTACCACAGGCCTGCTTACACTGCTAAGCACAATATCTACAATTATCTCAGCTGTTCCTCACAATACCATTGTAAGGTATAATAGATATTTATTATCCTCCCCTGCACTTACGCTGCTTTCTCCAGTTTCATCTCCAAAGGTCAAATCCAAAGGCCTCTAAACAGTCCTCACCTAAACTGGCCAGGACGAAACATCAAGTCATCAAAGCCTCTCCAACTCTCTGCGACCCACCTGCTAAATGTGGATGCTACCCATGGTTTCGGCTTCCACTCTCTTCTCTCACTCCATGCCAGGCATTCTTCACCCTTGCTGCACATTAGAATCACCTGGGGAGCTTTTAAAATATCCCATGCCCAGACTGCAACCCAGCCAAATTATATCAGAATCTCTGAAGGTGAGTCCTGAGCTCCTCAGGTGATTTCAACGGACAGCAGAGGCTGAGGACCCCTGCGTGGGTCTCACTCTTATAGATTCAGTCACTCCCAGGGCCTCAAACACCACCTGGAGAGAGCCAAACCTACACCTGTAGCCCTCATCTTCCTCCCGAGTTCCAGACTTGTGCTTCCCACAGCCTTGTGGTGTCTCCACCTGCATGCCCTGCAGGAACTCAGCAAGGACAAACCTTACTTAACTCTGTATCCCCCATCACACACCACGATTCCTCTCCTGTATGCAGTTCAGCCACCCTCCCAAGGCCTAAGAGGGAAACTCTGGAGATGCCCCTAACTCCTCTGTCATCCCTTCCTCAGGCACTATGCTGCTGACTATATGTTCTCTTCATCCACACCTGATCATCTACTCTCAAAAATGCCATGAATCGGCCGGGCGCAGTGGCTCATGCCTGTAATCCCAGCACTCTGGGAGGCCGAGGCAGGCAGATCACGAGGTCAGGAAATCAAGACCATCCAGACTACCACGGTGAAACCCCGTCTCTACTAAAAAAAAATACAAAAACTTAGCTGGGCATGGTGGCACGCGCCTGTAGCCCCAGCTACTCAGGAGGCTGAGGCAGGAGAATCGCTTGAACCCGGGAGGCAGAGGTTGCAGTGAGCCAAGATAACACCACTGCACTCCAGCCTGGGCAACAGAGCGAGACTCCGTCTAAAAAAAAAAAAAAAAAAAAAGCCATGAATTCTGCATTCCACTCTATAACTTATCAGTGTTTATTTGAATATTCAAATTGTGATGCCACTGAGCAAAACAGATTTTCAGCAGACTGTATTCCCTGGCACACAGCCTCCTGCCCCACACACCTGCACCTAAGTCTAAGGAGTGCGTTGCTCCCCTCCCTTTTCCCCCGGGCGTGATGGGCAGATGGTGTCCATTCTCTCACACACTTCTGCCTTGGGACAGTGTTAAGAAGAGAATGACTCTCATACCACTGGTGAAATACGGGATTATTTTAGGCAATACAATGACAAATACTTTTCAATGTAATGATTATGATTTAATAATTATTTGAAGATATTTAGAAAAAAATGTTAACTATATTAAACTTGCAATTTCTGAATGCAGGTTCAAAAGCTTCTTTTGAAATAAATGTATTTTGTAATGAGTAGACTTTTTTCAAAGTAAATAAATGGTGGTGAGGTGGGGCAAAAATAACAGAGGTACCCTTTACATGACTGACCATTAGTGACCACACTGCCCCCTTGGGCTTGATAAGCCTTCAGTTGCCTTTCCCACAGGCCTCTGCTCCCTCCCCCAGAGACCCTTTTAAACTGCTAGCAATCTCCCCCTTGTGCTGTGGGCTGCCTGTTTCCCTGCCTCCTCTCAAAACACTGAGCATCTAGGAGACAAGGACTGTGCCTGCTTCATGCCAGGAACCTGGCCAAAGTAGCCTTCTACATCAACAGGAGCTGGAACAGAGATGGCAGAGGACATGTGGCATGATCCTATCCTCCATCAGGGAAAAGTGCTAAGCTCTGCAGGAGAAGCTGCCAGAGAGAGATGTCATGCAAAACTCCCCACTCCCTCACCAGTTCCCAGGAATTCCAGTGCGCACAGGGAAGCTTCTATGATAGGCAAGGTGTCCCCTAGACCAGAGTCATGGTCTCCGGTCACAGAAGGCAGAAGACTGCCCTCCTTCAACAAACCTGCCGAATCTCCTGAATGTTGCACGCACCGCACAAAGATAAAAACTCAACAGCACCATCACTAGGAACACAAACAAGGTCTCTGGGATCCTACATTCAACTGATTTCTAGGTACAGCTGTCTCAGTTTAGGGAATGATTTTTGCTGTGGCTTTTAATCCCAGAATTAACAATACATACAAACTGGAAAGGGGAAAATGGAGAAAATTCTAAGTATTGTTTTATTTACAGAGACCATTCTGTAATAAACTGTCTAAAATGGTGAGTTTCCTTCCTACTCTAAAATCATGGTTTATCAAATTCAGTTCATTTAGAACTTTTCAGAAACACTACTATGAAATACTTATTAAAGTGAAAAATGTACATACCCTTTGGTCCAGCAGTTTCATTTCTAGGAATTTGTCACTCGTGCCTCATGCCAGAGGTGCCAGGATGTTCACAACACCATTACTTTCAATGATGAAAGGTTGGAAATAATCTAAATGTTTATTATTAGGGGAATGGTTACATAAACTATATTTAATTCATACAATAGAATACAATGCAATCTAACAATGAGTGAGCTCTCTATGTACCAATGTGGAATAATATCTAATATATTAAAAGCAAAGGGTAAAACAGCACATATGGCATAATGTGTATGTGTATTTGTCGGCACATGCATAAATTACATCTGAAAAATACCAAAGAAACTGATAAAATGATGCCTCCAGAGGAAGAAGTGGGGATCGGGAGACAGGAAGCGTTGGAGGGATACTCGCATTCTCTTTTGTCTCTTTTGAATTATGAACCACTTATAGGTATTATCTATTTAGACAACCCTTTTAAAAAGAAACATAGCTACGAGTTAAAGTAAAAATGCCTTATTTTATTTGTTCGACTAATATTCATTGTCTACCCCTGACCCACAAGTGTGATAACAAGATACGCAGTCAGGAATTTGCTAGGGCTTTGGTCCTGTTTGACAGTCTCCTTGGCACAGAAACAGCCAAAGTTCAACTCAGTCAGCTTGGAGATCTATCTGAAGTCTCAGAGGAGGAGGCAGTTCATGTTTTCAAAGTGTTCAAATTAGCCTGCAGTAAACTTAAAAGCAGATGTGATAGCAAGATCAGATGAGTTTTGAAACTTACCAGCGGTATCTTTTCAAACCATATAAAATAGGAGTTTTTTGAGCTTTTGCTGTGTGGCAGCAGCAACAGTCAAAGAGTAGCTACTGGCTTGGCCCAGAGAAACCAGCTAGTTAACAGTTTGGTCTGGAATTCACAAACCCCTCAAACCTTTGTCTATCTGGCAAAGAAAACACACACACACACACACACACACACACACACCACCCTAACCCCAGGAATCTCCTCTTTCTAAATATAGCAGGAAACTGCCCAGTCTCCAGCTTACCCAGGGCAGCGTTCTGTGCCTTCCAACCAAGGTGAAATGAGCCAGACACAAACATGCCATGACAGCTCGTGGCCCACACCGCCAAGCTGTTTTCCTTACCATTTCCTCTCTCTCCATTCTGAGTTGCTACAAAAATGTGTAAACCCCAGTCACCATAATTTGTAAAAATTCCTCTGGCTGCTAATGCTGTTGTTCTCACCCTAAATAAACATGACTTCCTTCTTAGTCCCTGAGCCTGGAGGTTAGAATAGACTGTTAGATATGGGCAAAGCCCCATCCCATCTCCCATCTGACCTATAAGAACATGCCACTCAGAAAGCATATCGGGCAGTTCCAGGGCTAATAGGGACACATCCAATTAATTGTCATCTCTCTTTCCCTGGCACACATATACACACACTAAGGTTTTTTTTGTTTTCTATCCCTTGGTTGTTTTAGAATCAGTGTCAGTGTCTAACAGAAGGGTCTGTTAAGGATGCTTCTGATTTAACCAAAAGATTAAGCTTCAGAAACAATCTAACATATTCAAAGGAGCACCAAATTCTCAACCGGCTACAAGGACGCAAAGGACCTAAACAACAGATGTCAAAGGGCTTGTAAAAACTGGCGTCAGCAACCATTCCACTTGAAGGAATCCATCTCAGGGAAATGCTGGAATCCACACACAAAAGCAGGTGTACAAATAATCACTGCAGCACGCCTTCTAACAGTGAACAACGGAGACAATCCAAATATCCTTCAACAGGAAACTGAGTAAATACCAACTATGGCATATCCACATAAAGCTCTCTGTAGTCATTAAAAAGAATGCACTACATGCATGTACTGACATGGAAGGTCTTCAAGACAAATGATCAACTGGAAAAGCAAAACACAAAATAATCCTTATAGTATAATCCCATTTATGAAAAAAACACACAGAAAAAGGACGAGAAAAAATGCATACCAAACTGCTGACAATGATTGTTAACTAAGAAAAGGGGGTGCTTTTACGCTGTATACGTCTATACTCTTTGATGCTTGCATGAGAATGTATTCAGGAACTATCCATGTCATATTATTTCGTCTTTGCACTATAAGATTAGGTCATTCATTCATATTGTTAATTTTACCCCTAAACCTAATCCTTCCCAAGCAAACTATTTTAGCAAATAGTACCATCATTCACATAACTGCTCAGGCCAAAAATATCTGAATCATTCTAGACTTCTTTCTTTTCTCTCATAGCCCATATGCTGTGCAGCAAATCCTGTGGGCTCTACTTCCAAAACTACCCAGCCTCTGACCACCATCTGTGATGCTGCCACCCTAGCCCACGGTGTCATCACCTCTCACCTCACCTATTACAACAGCTTCCTTACTGGTCATCTTGCCTCCATTCTTGCTCCACTGCGCTTGGTCTCTACACAGCTGCCTACATAATCTTTTTAAAGTACGAGTACGATCGTGGCACAGCCTTCCACGGCTGCCCATCACACTTAGAATAAAACTCTAAGTCCTTTCTAGAATTCAAGATCCCTATGACCTGGCCCTGGCCTATCTCTTCGTGCATTCGCCTTCACTCTGCTGTCGTCTCAACTGGCCGCGCCACTGGCCCCCAAACATCCCACTCAATCACCCCCCAGTGACTCCTACATTGGTTACCTCCATCCAAAAACCCATTACCCTAGTCTAGGGCTTTGGA
Organism: Symphalangus syndactylus; assembly: GCF_028878055.3. NCBI lineage: Eukaryota > Metazoa > Chordata > Mammalia > Primates > Hylobatidae > Symphalangus > Symphalangus syndactylus. The sequence goes on from NC_072429.2 coordinate 44,154,433, forward strand.
GGACACGGTAAAGGCAGAACAGGGTCTCCATATTTGCTGAACAAAACTCTTCTTCTGATGGCAAAAAACACATAATTTGAAACAGAATAGGTTATAATTTTAAAAGTTAAAACGAGGCTCACTCAGAAACTTAAATCTAGAAAAACTACTTTGACTGCTAGGTTAATATTCCTCCACTGGCTAATTTTTAGAAACGCAATGGCCTTGACAGGATAAAAAAGTCCCCTTTACAACTTGCTTTCCCCAGTAGCTCAATGGTGATAACAGTTCTTCCTTGGCCGGTTCTGATTTTGTCCATTGAGAGGGCTTGGATCATTAGCTTATGCAGGCCAGAATTAGGAAGTCCAGCCTGTGGTATCTGCCCAGAGCAATGCCCACTGGCCTAACAAGAGCAGAAATCTGAACCACAGCCTCATAAGAACCACTTTCCTAATTCCTGAGATCCTGAAACCGATCAGTTAAATACATCTAAGGTGGAAGCACATAGAAACAAATAGTCCCCAAAAGAGGGCAAATGGAGAAAATATACTAAGTGCTGTTCACTTAATCATCAAAAGTTTTATGGGACAAAGTAAAGGAAAAAAAAGATCTGAATAGACATTTCCGCAAAGATGATGCACCAATGGCCAACAAACACATGAAAAGGTGCTCATCCTCATTGGTCACCAGGATAATGCAAATTAAAACCACAATGAGATACCACTTCACACCCACTAGAGTGGCTACAATCAAAAAGAAAGACAACAACAAGTATTGGTGAGGATGTGGCGAAATCAGAATCCTCATACATTGTTGGTGGGGATGTGAAACGGTGCTTCTGTTATGGAAAACAGCATGGTAGGTTTTTTAAATAAACACAAGTTTAAATTCAACTTAAACATAAATTTACCATACAACCCAGCAAAATTCTACTCCTAGGTAAAAAATGAAATTAGAAGTGAAAACATATATACACATGAAGACACGCATGCAAACATTCATAGCAGCATTATACATAAGAGCAAAAAACTAGAAATGACCCAAATCATCAGCTGGTGAATGGATAAACAACTTATGGTTTACAAAATGGAATATTTTCTAGCAATAAAAAGGAACAAACTACATCGTGCTACAACACGATGAGCCTCAAACACAGCATGCTTAGTTAAAGAAGCCAGATGCATAAGACTACATATTATATGATTCCATTTAGCTTAATTCTTCAGAGAAGATAAATCTATAGAGACAGAAAATAGTAGATCAGTGGTTGTATGAGGCTTCAGGCAAAAATGCAGTGCCTGCAAATGAGCATGAGAAAGCTTTTTGGGGTGCTAAAAATGTTCTAAAACAGGACTAGGATGATGGTTGCATAACTCTGTAACTACAAACCACTGAATTATACACTTAAGAAAAGTGAGAGGCTAGGAGCCATGGTTCATGCCTGTAATCCCAGCACTTTGGGAGGCCAAGACGGGAGGATTGCCTGAGGCCAGGAGTTTGAGACCAGCCTGGGCAATAACAAAGTGAGACCCCCAGCTCTACAAATAATAAAAACAATAAAAAATAAAATTTTAAAAGGTGAATTTTATGGAATGTAAATTATAATTCAATTAAGCTTTTATGAAAAATTCCCCCAAAAACATGCTGACCTGAAGCAAGTAACTGTTTTGAAAGGAATAAATGTAAATATAATGTTCTTTTGAGAGACAACCATGATAAATTGGTATGTCAGTTCCAAGTGTTAGTGATCATGCTGAAGGGAAACGAAATGGAAAGAAAAAAATATGTTTTTATGACTTTAAAAGAGAAAGAATAGTCTTTCTTAATGATAGCTGTTGATAATTAAAACTCAACAATAAGATATTCAGCCATGAAAAGAAATGAAATCCTAACACATGCTATTAACATGGATGAACCTTGAAAATATTTTGCTAAGTGAAATAAGCCAGATATTTATGACAAATATTGTATAATTCCACTTATAAGAAGTACATAGAATAGGCAAATTCATAGAGACAGGAGAATAGAGCTTACCAGGGTTGGGGGAGGGGAAAGTGGGGAGTTATTGTTTAATGGGAACAGAGTTCCAGTTTGAGATTATGAAAATGTTCTCGAAAGAGATAGTAATTACACAACATGATGAACATGCTGAAAACCACTGAATTATATACTTAAAAATGACTAAAGTGGTAAATGTTGTGTTATGTATATATTTTACAACAAACAAACCTCAACAAAGAGAAATAACCCAAATAAAAATGGGCAAAAGATCTGAAGACCCCTCACCAAAGAAGATATGCAGATGACAAGTAAGCAATATGAAAAGATGCCAAACATTGTATGTCATAAGGAAATAGCTAAATTTTTTTAAATGAGATACCACTACACACCTAGTAGAATGGTCAAAATCCAAAACACAGACAAAACCAAGTGCTGAGCAGAATATAGAGCAACAGGAACTCTCATTCATTGCTGGTGAGAATGCAAAAATGCAAAATGAACTCTCATTCATTGCTGGTGAGAATGGAAGCCAGTTTGACAGTTCCTAAAAAAACTAAACATACTATTTTATTTTTATATATATATATATATATATATATATATATATTACTATATAATCTAACAATTATACTCCTTGGTATTTACCCAAATGAGTTAAAAACTTATTTCCACATATAAACTGCATGCAAATGTTTATATCAGCTTTATTCATAATTGATAAAACTTGGAAATGACCAAAATGTCCTTCAATAGATGAAAGGATAAACTATGGCACATCTAGACAACAGAATATTATTCAGCAATAAAAAGAAATGAGCTACCCAGCCATAAGAAGACATGAAAGAACCTTGAGTACACATGGCTAAGTGAAAAAAAGCCAATCTGCAAAGGCCACATACTGTTTAATTCCAACTATATGACATTCTGGAAAAGGTAAAACTGGAGAGACAGTAAAAAGATTAGTGGTTGCCAGGGGTTAGTGGGGAGGGAGGGATGAACAGGTGGAGCACGTAGGATTTTTAGGGTAGTGAAAGTATTCTGTATGATACTATGATGTTGGTTATATGTCATTATACATTTGTCAAAATCCACAGAATGTACAACACGAAGAGTGAGCCCTAATGTAAATTATGGACTTTAGTTAATAATGTTATATTGATATTGGTTCATCAACTATAACAACTGTACTATGCTAATGCAGGATGTTAGAAATAGGGGCAACTGGAAGGGACAGGTATGAGGTACTATGTGAGAACTTCCTACACTTTCCACTCAATTTTTCTGTGAATCTAAAACTGCTCTTAAAAAAAAAAAAGTCCATTAATGATTTTAAGTGCAGGGGAGGAGGGTTTAAGCCAAAGTCAATGAGTTGAGAACTACAGATTGGATGCAAATTTATTCAGTCCAACTAAGAACACAGAATGGAGTAAAATGAAGGGATTTTTTTCAGCCAGCGTTATATAAAAACTACAAAACTTTGTTTAAATTTAATTTGCTGTCATTTATGTTTGTATGAGTAATATTCAAAATGTCAATTACTACCATTTACAAATAATTAGGAAATGCCTTTGATTTTCTTTATTCACAAGGTACTGAAGCAAAGCAAAGGATCTGGGGAAAATACTTTGCTACACAACTCCACATCCATTTGTTCCATTAGGATTTTCTGAGTAACATAATTACTCCTAAACAAAGCAGGTTGGCATCGAACATCCTTTGAGAGTTTATGCCATTCAAGAAGCGCTTATGTATTGCAAAACACCTATGCTTAATTCTAACAAGTACAAAAGGGTGACAGGCTTTAAAGCATGTAACTCAATGCTGACCTTTTTACTCTTGCTTTAAAAGGCAAAGAGGATGAACCACTTACTTACCTTACCGAATCACACTAAGAACAGGTTTTTGGCCTCTCTGTTCAATGCTATATTACTCAGTGAAAAGACAATCACTGATAATCATTCAGTGCTACCCCCAAAAGAAACTCTGCTGCTTTACAAAGCCAAGACATATTCAGCCACTCTCATCTGTCCCTCTAGCCTTCAAAGCCCGTGATGGAGAAAGAACTCCAAAACTTCAGAGGATAACACAAAATCTTAGCTGGTCTTTGCTACCCAGGGCTCGGAGTCTAAAAAACAACTGGCAATATTTTCACTTAATCAAGCACCTGCTGCATGTTTCTCCTTTACGGGATCTAGATCTATAAAGAATTTGCATCTCCATTGCCAGCATCTCATTCATAAAGTGGAAGTAATAGTAACAATGATCTACCTGAACTCTGGCAATCCCTAGAGGACAGTTTTATTGCCTATGATTAACACTCAAAACCAAGCTAAATCCAAAGAGCTAGAAATGCTAGTTATAAAATAACTGTAAAATAAAATAAAATATGGCTATAAAATAAAGCCACAAAAGTTTAGAGCTATAAGAGAACATAGATTATCTAAACCCAGTGTTTATATAATTATGTATTTATGTTTAAGTTGTACTGGTAAAACACTTCTGTTTATAGATGTAATAAACATGACTGAAGAAAAATAATACACGAACATTAATATAGTAGTATATAATGTAGCAAGCATCTCATGATATCAGAATGTCTGAAATCCAGGACACAATGGTTGACTCCACCCTCTATTTTTAGAGGTCACCTGACCTGATCAAGTAGTAGTTAGTAGTGGTAGAATACATTAGTAGAGCTGGACGTAGAAAGAACAGAACACCAAGATCCCCATCAGTCTTTCCTCCAGATTACAGGGCTGATCCATTCCATTAGACAGCTTAAATAACCCTTCAACTCTATCACTGCAATGTTTCTTCCTACCAAAGAATTCTTGCCCCAAAAAACTAGTGGTAGGAAAACTGCCAGTCACCCAAACGCACCCTCCTCAGATTCAACGCCAAAATAGAAAATACAAGTCCAAATTCTAGGGCTTGGTGCAAGAGGTTCCATTCCGGGCAAGTGAGATGGGGCAGAAGTAAGAGTTCTGCACTGGCAGGGACTCCATCTCTGGTTCAAACCAGGTGGATTCAAAAGCTCTAGTCCTGCTTCTAGAGCTGTGTGACTCAGAGGTAGTGCTTCCCCCAGTCTCTGTTTTCTCATTTGCAAAATGAAATCTAAGCACATGAGATAATTATATGTGAAGCAGTGCCTGGAATGAAGTACACCTCTGTGAGCACAGGAATAGCAAAATATTCACTCCTACACCCTTAGTGCCCAGTGCAGTACCCAGTACACCACAATCACACCAAAAGTTTGCTGAGTGAAGCAGAGAACCCACTAAAGCCAGCCTGAGGTTCAATCAAAATTCCTGGGCTCAACCTGTAAGTGGGCCCCTAACTTACTCCAAACCAGGGACTCACATCCCCTAAACCAAGAATGGCCTTGATTATTGACAAAGGAAGGGTCTGTTCATATGTTTCAGGTAAGGCGCAGCCTAAGAATCTGCCTCTAAGAAGCCTCATCACATCACAGTCCTGTGTTCATTTCATCCCAAAAGATTGGCAATTTGGGCTGCCCTGGCATTCCATTGTCTCTCTCTTCATTTTTAGAAGCAACAAGCTGACAAAATGACATCTCAGGCACCTGACTTCTGTAAGTGCCCTTTAAAGAGGCCTGGGAACAATTCCCACAGCTACGGCTCTACTCTGCTAAGGCAACATTTCTTAGCTGAAAGGTATCACCTACTAAGAAACCCATCACAGAAACAGATACAGTAACAGAGTCAGAGACAATTCCACTATCTGCCTTCATGTGGTTCCTGATTCTTAAAACTAAAAGATGAACTGAGCTATTTTTAAATGGGGAGACTGAAAAGGCACCAAAAACGTTCTCACAGTCCAAAGCACTCATCCCTAGAGCACGCTTATTTGGCCAGAAAAACTCTCTGGCTCTGCAAAAGTGAAGCAGAATGCAAAATTGCATCTCTCCCCTTGTACCAAAAGGAAAAAACGCAGAAATGGTTTTACAAAAGGTCCAAGAATCTTTGAAATACGTTTGAACTTCTTTCTGAGGATTATGGACATTCCTTCTCAGACCTTTACGTTTTCAAGGATAACGGGAGAGGTAAAAAGGAGAGCTTGGGAGCAGGAGAGGGAGAGAGTTGGGATATGTACATTCTATTTTTAAACCCTCGCCCACAGTTTAGAGTAAAGGAACACTCTGATTCTCTACTCCCACCCCTATCACCTTCTGCTAAACACAAGAATCAGAACCTGCGCACGTACTGATTCTAGATTTAGAGATTACTGGCTGCCAATACTCCAAGGAATCGCAAGCTAACCAAGCATTCCACCCAGGGAACCCGGCGGCCTGACTAGGCTGGAGCTGCGTACAGGGAGCGAAGCAGTCACAACCCGCCTTTTCCCAAGGGGAGGCAGCGCCCCCTCGGCAGGGCACGCTCCATTCTCACGGCTGGGCACTCAAGGCTGAGCAACTCTGCCCCTAAGCGAGCTGGAGCTGTGGACACGATGGTATCTGCCCGCAGGCTGCGGCGCGCTCGGCACTCTGGCCCCACTCCTGGGACACCTGCGTGCCGCGCACGCCCACGCCCACCCGCGCTGCCCCAGAGCACCACCCGCGCTGGGTCACCTCCCGACCATCCCCGAACGCAAAAGGCGGAGCGACGGGTCTCTCTCTTCATCTGATGGGTGCTGGTTCGCCCGCTTTACGTATCCTTCCTGCCTCAGAGGCGTCGACACCCGTCCCCTAGTGTACCGGGAGCAGAAACCCGGCAGACGCGCGGGCAACCCGGGCTCAGGGCCACCTCCCAGTCCCTCCCGCCCCGGGGCTCGGGACACTCACTCTTGAGCGCGCTGATGAGTGACTTCCCGTCCTTGATGAGCTCCTTGATGAATTTGTTGGTCTTGTCCAGCTCTGCTTCGTGCGACTTGAGCGTCTCTCGGAAGTGCGGACTATCGAGGCAGCAGTCGCTGAACTCGAGCGCTGGGAGCCCCATGGTGCCCGCGGCGCCCAGCCGGGGGGCGCGCCTCCGCCGCAGCCCTGGCCGCCCGCCGCCCAGAGCACTCACGCGGCGGGACCCCGGCCGGCTCCCCCGACGGCCGCCGGCTCCACAGGTGTGGCGCTGGCTCACTCCCCGCGCGGTGTCCGCCGGCGCGCAAGACTCCCGAACCGAGCTCGGACCCGGCCGAGGGGGCTGCTGCTCCGGGCGCGGGCAACGGAGCGGATCGCGAGCAGGAAACGCAGCGCGGACCTGCAGCGGCGCCGGGAAGCGAGCGAGCGGGCGAGCGAGTGCAGACACCGCCTCCCCGCCTCCTTCGCTAGCTAGCTCTCGGCAGCCTCGAGCGCCCTCTCACAGCAGCCTCGGCCGCCCCACCGGCGTCTGGGCCGCTCGAACCTGCTAGCGATGACTTAATCCCCGCCGGGCCAATCAGCGAGCCCTCCCCTGCCCGACCCTCAGGCCGCCCGGGGACGCCCGGCCCTTCCGCGGTCTTGATCCAATCAAAGGGGCCTGGAGGCAGGGTCTGCGGCTGGGGGCGTGGCCCTCGCCAACGCCTAGGTCCGCAGCGCAAACTCCGCCTCCTCTTGCCCTCCCAGCGTTGCAGACCCCGAAACCCAGGGGTGAGCGTTGCTGTGCACCCGCCCCCGCTACCTTGCCTGCCTGCTCCAGCCCGAATCCGAGCCGCGCATGGCGAGTCTGCTGGTCCTGGGGGCCGAAGAGACTCGATGTGCCAAGCATGAAAAACCTGGGAACTAGGGCTGCAGTTCACCACCGCCTGCCCTGCACTGCCAGGCAACCGATTTTACACTCAAAATACAGCCCCCTGCTCCGGGAGAATCCCGAGAGACCAAACGCTCCTCTTCCAGTCAGGCAGAAAAAAAATGTTATTTGCATCTTAAAATTACCAGCTCTTGCCTGCAGTCTTCCCTCCCCCTACGGTCCGTCCCCCTCACGGCCACTCCTGCTCAGAACCCGCCCACGGCTCCCCTCAGCCAAAGGAGCTCACATCATTACTAGAATTTCAGGCGCCTGTTATTTTCCTGCTCTGCATCTAGCACAATTTTACATAATAAGATGACAGTCTACTGCCTCTCATCCTTCGCTACACGGTAAGCCCCACGAGGGCAAGTGCCCCTGCAATTTTCTTGTCCGCTGTTGCATCCTGGCACCTAGCACAGTGACTGGCATTTAATAACAGATATTGAGCACTTACTACGTGCTGTGTGTGCTACGGTGATTGATAAATGTTTGTAGACTAAATGAATGGATCCTTTCCCAGAGCCATCTCCACCTCCCACGCCCAGTGCGTTGCCCTGTAGTCCCTCTGTTCGACCGCAGGACTCAATTCTGGCATCTCACTCGTTGCACTTGTCAGGCTGGGTCCCACAGGGTGTCTAGTGCTCAATTGTTAACTCCTGGAGGATAGGGACTGTCCTTGAATAAGTTGTCTCTATGTCTAGGAACCAGCAGCCCTCCTTCAGCTACGTGGGGGCTTCATGTTTGTTTGGGTTGGTTGGTTTTTTAAATAGGTCTGCTATGTGCAGGCACTAGCCTAGATGGTAAGAATACAAAGATGAATAACAGAACGAATTTAGCTGCTGGTGGTATTAGGTGAGATGGAAGCAAACAAGCAATAATCATGCTTTGTGATAGGATAGAAGGCCTGGGTGCTTGGGAACATGGATTTTTCACTCAGGAGGGGTCAGAGGTGTCCCATCTATATTAAGAAAGCAATTGATGTATTAAATTCATAAATGGAGCATGCTGGCTCACACCTGTAATCCATAGCTTTTGGAGGCCAGATGAGAGGATTGCTTGGGGTCAAGAGTTCAAGACCATCTTGGGCAACATAGCGAGACCCCCCCATCTCTACAAAAAATTGTAAAATAAATAAGTAAATGTATAAATGAATGAATGTGATCTGTTTGATAGGTGTATCTACAAATTTAGACTTGATAGCAGGTCCAGACAGCTATCTGATAGATAATTACAACCCAAAAATAATTGTTCTTCACTTACCAAAGATGAGAAAGATCTAGAATGGAAACCCTAAGAAAGTAAGTCCGTTTAATGCTTTATCTTGAGCACCTAAAGGTAGGTGTTCTGGTTACCTATTAATACAGAATAAATGATATCAAAAGTTAATGGTTTAAGACAACAGCAATCATTTTATTTTTCTCTCACAATCTCTGTGGGTTAGGAATTTAGGGAAGCCAAAGGCTTGAGGTCTCTCATGTGATTACAGTTGGATGGTGACAGGAGCTGGAGGAGTGGATGGTTAGCTGGGCATCTCCCACTTTTCAGGTAGACTCAGGGCTTCTCCATATGGCCTTTCTCTGTGGCCCAGTTTAGGCTTCCTCACAGTATGGCAGCCTTAAGGCTCCAGTGTGAACATATACAGCTCACAAGGGGAAAGGTGCATCACCTTTTATGACCTAGCCTTGTGAGGTGAGAGGCCTGCAAGACTTGTTTTCCAATCACAACCCCACTGATCAAACCAGGATTCATTCCAAACGGGCTTCAGTGAAGCAGCCAGCAGAAACCAGCAGGCAAGGAAAAAAGACACTTTTAGTTGCCCTCACTGCTCATTAGCATAGAGACACTCCCACCATTGCCATGACAGTTTACAAATGCCATTGCAACAGGCCATGGCAATGGCCTGGAAGTTACCTTATATGGTTCTGGAAACTCCCTGCCCCCTTTCCAGAAAGTTCTAAATAACCCACCTCTTAATTAGCATATAATTAAAGGTAGGTATAGGTACAGCTGCCAACAACCCTGTACACTGCCCATCCTGAGCATACTCCCTATGAGATAGCCCTGTTCCACAAGGAGCAGCACTGATTCAATGAAAGTTGCTTTCTCTTAGCACGAGCTTGCCCTTGAATTCTTTTCTGGGCAAAGCCGAGAAGCCTCCTGGGCTAAGCTGCAATTTTGGGCCTTGCCTGCCCTGAATCACTTGGAAGCCACATACTTCTACCACTTTCATTGGCCACAAGCAACTCATAAGCCCACCCAGATCCAAAGGGAAGGAGATTAGACTGTACCTCTTGATGGAGGAATGACAAGAATGGGAGATATTATCATAGATATTTCTGAAAAACATAATCTGCCACAGTGGGCCCAGCATAAATGGTAACATTCAATACATGCTAAATGAATGAAATAAAATGTGATCCACAATTATTTCTTTTATCCCATTGAGGAATAGTAGGCAAATGTGTATAAAATAATATATATGTATTAATAATAACAACAATAATATATCAGCTATCATTTGTTAAGCTCTCAGTTTATGCCAGGCACTATGGTAAATTATTTACATGCATTTATAGCTGGCATAGTGGCACACACCTTTGATCCCAGCTACTCAGGAAGCTGAGACACAAGAATTGCTTGAGCCCAGGAGGCAGAGTTTGCAGTGAGCTGAGGTCGTGCCACTGCACTCCAGCCTGGGCGACAGAGCAAGACTCCATCTCAAAAAACAAACAAAAAAATTATTTACGTGATATAATCCCTACAGGGTGAGACTGGTACTATGATAGTTCCCATTTTTTCAGATAAGAATTGAGGCCCAGAGTTGTAACTTGAACCAGCTTACCCAGATAATATTAATAATTCTATGTGGCACAAACATATAACTTAATATGCCCATTCACAGACAAATATGTAAATATGTGAATAATGTGTAAATTTCTCATAAATTTAATCTGGAATTTCCACAAAAGACCTCCCACACTTTCAGCACTATTACTAGAAAGAGAGAATCAGAATGCAGCAGTACAGGTTGGGTGTGGTGGCCCAAGCCTGTAATCCCAGCACTTTGGGAGGCTGAGGCAGGCAGATTACTTGAGGTCAGGAGTTCGAGACCAGCCTGCCCAACATGGTGAAACCCCATCTCTACTAAAAGTAAAAAAAAAAATTAGCCGGGCATGGTGGTGAATGCCTGTAGTCCCAGCTACTCAGGAGGCTGAGACTGGAGAATCGCTTGAACTTGGGAGGCAGAGGTTGCAGTGAGCCAAGATCATGCCACTGCACTCCAGTCTGGGTAACAGAGTGAGACTGTCTCAAAAAAAAAAAAAAAAAGAAGAATGCAGCAGTACAGAAACTGGCACATGGAGGGTGCAGTGGTCTTTTTCCTCCCAGAAAATCAGCTCATGAGGGTAGAGATTTTTTATTATTCAATGCAGCAACCCCAGTTTACAACAGCAATTGGAACTTCAAAGGTGCTGAACATCAACGGGAGGGACACATGTTTAATAAGAAAGAAACAGGACTCATGTGACAACATCAGTTATAGTCACGCACATAAATAGAAGAGAACAGTTAAGCCACAGAAATCACTTTCATATGAAATAGAGAAACCATTTAGGCAACATTTGGCCTAAATCCTTTGGATGAATGTCTGAATTCCTTAAAATTAGCAATTAGTTCAAACAGTTCTGCTTTCAGTATCAGTATATTTTAAATCTACATTATTTCTGGCCTCAATGGTCCAAATAACTTTATACCTGCCGTGCAATTACCTCCCATTTGTAGAAACTTTACCACTGGCAAAGCACTCCCATGTACATTGTCTCTGAGCCCATATAATCAGAAGTGGGCTTGGACCAGTCACACATTGGTTCCTGAACACCAGCTTGTGAACAGATCTGATCCATGATGAAGCATTCATGGGTCCTTATGTAACTGAGAATTTCAGGGGTAGATCCAGCTTCAAGGCAGCCTCTGGGGATCTAGAAGATGATAACAGTACAGGTTTCTCTCTCCATCCCCAAGCTGACCTTTGTCTGTGGTGGCTTCAGTCTCAGTGACTCTCTCAGCTTCACCAAATTATGCCCAGCAATATTAGCAGGAAGAGAGTTTTCTAAGAATTCCAATAGAAATGACAAGACTGGAGTCAAGGATAAAACAGCCCCACTCCAAAAACGTAAAGTACTGGGGTGAAGTTGTTCCACCAAAGGACAAGCACAGCACATTTAACAGGGAAAACGGGGATCGCTGCTGCACAGGCAGAAGCAATAATGTATAGTACATTTGACCTGTCCCCAAATCCCTCACAATGAGTGCTCCTCCTGCCACATTCTCATGGCCCCATAATTCTAGTTAGCACTTATTCATGCTTTTTTATGGTTGATACCATATTTTGTGCTGCACAGTGACTTCTTTTTATTATTACTAGATAAGATACGAGTTTTCCTATTTTAAAATAACAATTTAAGGTTGATGTAAATGTTCTATATCTCAGTTATGGTGGTGGTTACACAGGCATTGCATTTGTCAAAACTCATGGGTGCATTTTATCGTGTGTAAACCTCATTAAAGGTTGATTTTAAAAAATAATGATGATGGGCCCGGCGCGGTGGCTCATGCTTGTAATCCCAGCATTCTGGGAGGCCAAGGAGGGCGGATCACGAGGCCAGGAGATCGAGACTATCCTGGCTAACGTGGTGAAAACCTGTCTCTACTAAAAATACAAAAAATTAGCCGGGTATAGTGGCACACGTCTATAATCCCAGCTACTCAGGAGGCTGAGGCAGGAGAATCGCTTGAACCTGGGAGGCAGAGGTTGCAGTGAGCCAAGATCGCACCACTGCACTCCAGCCTAGGTGACAAAATGAGACTCTGTCTCAAAAATAATAATAATAATAAAATAATGATGATGTCAGTGATGCTGATATTTATTAAGCTTTTACTGTGTAACAGGATCTGTGCTGAGCACGCTATTACATTTCCTTATTTAATGTTTACTACAATCCTGAGAATTAGATGCTGCTACCATCCCCATTTTACAGGTAAGGAAACTAAAGCTTAGAGAAGTAAGATACCTAATGTAGTTACTGATAGAGCTAGGCTTAGAATTCAAATCTATCTGGCTTAAATAACTACATCCATATAAAATGTCTATAGAAATACATTTTATATGTCTAAAAACATTGTTAAATAGTAATAGCCTAACACCTAAAACTTGGATGAGATCACATATGAATGACAGAGGAGCAATCTCATTATGAGCTGTATGTGGTTTTCCAGGGCTTTTTGCTGGTATGTCCCAAATATGTCAATAATTATACAAGCCTCTAATTTGCTTTAGCTTTAAATCATAGGCCCTACAATTTATGTAGAAGCAATTGATTGAAACAGACATAAAATCCTCAATTTCCTTAAAGAAAAAAGAATAATCTATCCTCATAAAGCCACTGGCTCATAGTTCTTTAAGAGAGGTAGCAGCACCTATTTAACATTCTTTGGCACAAGAAATTAGTGAAACTCATAACGTTTGTTCTACACAAGTTTTACATGTTAGCAATACTTTTATTTTCAGTTTTCATGATTTATTTCATGCTTGCCACTTTTCTATCTAATATTCACTCTTTTCCTTACTCATTAATTGAAAATGCTTATATAACATCTACTATATACCAGATACAGTTCTAAACACTTTAAAAATATTAACTCAATTAAAACTTAGAAACCCTATTATTATCTTATCTCCCTTTATAGGGGAGGAAAGTGAAATGAATCACCTAAAATCGTATAACTAATGAGTGGCAGAGCTGAGATTCTCAAAAGGTAGTCTAGCTCCAGACTCAGGTTACATTTCTAGCAGAACCCCAATGTGCCCAACTAAAGAATTTAATTTCTTAGGTTTTCACACAGCTGGTGGTGGCCATGTGCCACTTTTCTGACCACTGAGATACACTTGGAAGTGTATTGGCTGGGGCTTTGGAAAGGGTTGTGTGTTGTTTTTTGTTTTTTTTTTTTAATAAAGAGACAACTGCTGACATACACCTTCTGCTTACTTCCTTTCCCCATTCTTTTTGCCTTGAATGTGGATGCAATGCATGGAGCAGCAGCAGCCATCTTGCAGTCATGAAGATGAATACTACATGCTAAGGATGCCTGGATGGGAAAACAGAGGGAGCCAGGTAGCTTGGTGACACCCACGAGCCACAACACCCATCTCCAGAGTACCCACCTCCCAACTACTCATCACATAAAGAGGGAAAAAGCAACCTATTTCTTTAAGCTACCTTAATGGGGTTTCCTGTTACTCAAAGTCAAAACTACTCTAGTTGATATAATGCATTAATTATAAAACCTATTGTTTCACCTCCTCTTGGATTTTGAGCAGCTGCATTAATCCATGGTCCTTAGGTAGTTTTCAAATTAGAAAATCATAGTTTTAAGGATGATTTCCTAAACATTTAAAGATGATATCTGCATTTACAGGGCAGGAATATGTATTAAATGAGGAAAAGCATTTAAGAAAAAGGACAATCTATTGATAAAAATAAATTGTTCAAAAGCTGATATGAAACCAGAAAACTATCAAAGACAATTTCAGCAGAGACCCAGTATTATCTGGGTCAATAAAAATAATTGGAGCTGGGCGAGGTGGCTCACGCTTGTAATCCCAGCACTTTGGGAGGCCGAGGCGGGCAGATCATGAGGTCAGGAGATCGAGACCACGGTGAAACCCCGTCTCTACTAAACATACAAAAAATTAGCCGGGCGTGGTGGCGGGCACCTGTAGTCCCAGCTACTCAGAAAGGCTGAGGCAGGAGAATGGCGTGAACCCAGGAGGCGGAGCTTGCAGTGAGCCGAGATTGCGCCACTGCACTCCAGCCTGGGTGACAGAGTGAGACTCCATCTCAAAAATAAAAAATAAAAAATAAAAATAAAAAAAAAATTGGCCTATTCTTCTATAATTGTTGGTGCTAAAATGACCAAATAAATTAGTTCACTTCAGTAACCTAAACTCAAGCATTCCTATGTGCATTGTTCTCTTTCTTGCCTCTGAATCTTATACATGAGTATATGCTTTAAATGAACAATAACATATTATAGATCCTGAGAAATCCTGTGTTAAGTAATCCTTGAGATTTTGCTTAACCAAGTATTTCTCATATTTCTTTGAGCACAGAATCCTGTTTTTCCCCCAAACATTACATCCTATGCATAGTGTTCTATAAAATCCATTCAGGAGGGCGTGGTGGCTCACACCTGTAATCCCAGCACTTTGGGAGGCTGAGGCAGGTGGATTACTTGAGGTCGGGAGTTCGAGATCAGCCTGGCTAACATAGTGAAATCCCATCTCTATTAAAAATACAAAATTAGCTGAGTATGGTGGCGCACGCCTGTAATCCCAGCTACTCAGGAGGCTGAGGCAGGAGAACCGCTTGAACTTGGGAGGCGGAGGTTGCAATGAGCCAGAATCACACCACTGCACTCCAGCCTGGATGACAGAGTGAGACTCCGTCTCCAAAAAAAAAACAATGCATTCAGGACATAAACACTAACATAGACTGCAGGAATAAGGACATACAAGATAAAGCGATAATTTCTAGTCTTCCGTCATTTTAGTTATTGCAAAATAGGAAGTCTGTCATGAAGCATTAGCAAACTTTCTAAAACAAGTGGGAAACTATCACTTCCCAACTTCAAATCCTTATTGATGAATGGGCTTTTCATCCATGAGAATTCACATTTCTTTAGATGGCTCTGGTTTTGAGATGATGCTGTGGTTTTTAGTGTGTGCATGTGTTTGTTGAAGGTGGCTTAGTGCCAGTGAATAGGGCAATATTTCAATAGATAAATATTCTGATCTTCTTTTCTTCTATGGAGAAGCCAGGATGAAAAATCAGTGCTAAAATGGATTATCCTCCATCTAAACACAGGGTGAATGGGATGCAATGTCTGTTAGGGGAGAGTGAATATTGGCAGATTTCTTTACTTCCCCGTTTTCCTTTGTATTTCTTTTCTGGAATTTCCCATCACTATATTTCTATTTTTGACTTTAAAAAGTTGGTAGCCGTTGGCCGGGCGCGGTGGCTCACGCCTGTAATCCCAACACTTTGGGAGGCTGAGGCAGGCGGATCACGAGGTCAGGAGATCGAGACCATCCTGGCTAACATGGTAAAACCCCGTCTCTACTAAAAATACAAAAAATTAGCCAGGCATGGTGGCGGGCGCCTGTAGTCCCAGCTACTCGGGAGGCTGAGGCAGGAGAATGGCGTGAACCCGGGAGGCTGAGGTTGCAGTGAGCCAAGATCACACCACTGCACTCCAGCCTGGGCAACAGAGCGAGACTCCGTCTCAAAAAAAAAAAAAAAAAAAAAAGCTACTGGCTGTTAAATTCTCAAACTAAAGCATTCTATCACTATAAAATCTAAACATTTTTAAAGATTGTTTTGCCTGAAAAGTAACAATGTGAACTACTCCTGTACTTCCCAAAGCTGGTCTGATGACATAGGCCAGTCTAGAAAGTTTACTTTGATCCATAATGAAATGAGAAAAACAATGACCATGTAAAGTTTTTCATGAAGCTTAATATATTCCATTTGAAAGAGTGCTTTTTGAGATTATGTTCTTCCTACAAATTTGGCATTAATATACTTTTTTGTATTAACATACTCCTTTTTTAAATAAAATGATGAGTGAAAATAGTAGCTGTGTTTTTAAAAAATACCCACTGGGGCCAGGCACGGTGGCTCACACCTGTAATCCCAGCACTTTGGGAAACTGAGGTGGGCGGATCACCTGAGGTCGGGAGTTCGAGACCAGACCCGTCTCTACTAAAAATACAAAAAAATTAGCCAAGCATGGTGGCGGGTGCCTGTAATCCCAGCTACTCTGGAAGCTGAGACAAGAAAATTGCTCGAACCCAGGAAGCAGAGGTTGCAGTGAGCCGAGATCACACCACCGCACTCCAGCCTGGGTGACGGAGCAAGACTCCATCTCAAACAAAATCAAACAAACAAACCCCACTGGCAAAATTAATATTTGGAAGTTTTATGTCCCTTCAACTTTGTTTGTTATTTGTTTTGTTTTTTATTCAAAAGTTTAGAAACCACTTCTTAAGCCCAAGGCAGTCGTGTGTCTAGTTTGCTGTGTTCCCTGTGACTTGCAGAGTGCCTAGCAATAGTAAGCAACCAATATAGTTGGTCAGCAAATTTTTTCTATAACAAACTTTTAGGCTTTGTAGGCCATACAGTCTTGGTTGCACCTACTCAACTCTGCTATTGAGGCAGAAAACCAGCCAAAAACAGTGCATAAAAGAATGAGTGTAGTAGCTATACTGCAACAAAATTTATAGACACTGAAATTTTGATTTCATATAATTTTTATGTCAGAAAATAGTCTTTTTTTTCCCACTATTATAAAATGTGATAACCATTCTTACTTCATGGACCATACAAAAACAGATGGTAGGCTGGAATTGGCCTGTAGGCTGTAGTTTGCCCACCATTGGGCCAAATGAAAGAAAAGAGTGACTAAATACAGAGTAAGACCAGAAATCCAGAAATTTCAAATGCGTAGGTACCAACTCTTCTTGGCACTGAGTGCCCGTGACCTCAGGAAAGTCAATTTAAGATACCAGCATAGCCTGGTTTTCCAGCTATAAATTAGGGAAAGCAATTCGAATCTATTTCTTCAGGTTATTGTTGATGAGAGGTATTAAAATTGACAGTGAGGAAACATGTTGCAACTAAGAAGGACCAAATAATATAACCATGACTATAAAAGAAAAAAAACTGGTAGATGTATTTACTAAACTAATTTAAAAGTTTCAATTTTCTGTTTCAAAAAAAAAAAAGATGAGAAAAACAGGAGTCCCACTGATTACTGTAGAATTATCTTTGAAATGGGCTATTCGTGGAATTACAGAACCAAGGAGCTTTAGGGCTAAGAGAGATCATGAAAAACTTCCAGTTTGATCACATTGTTTTAAAGGCAGGGTAAAATACCAGGGAAAAAGATAGTTCCCCAAGGTCACTTATTTAGAGAATGAGAATAATCTAATAAGACAATATATCTTCTGAAGACTGAATAGGAAATAAGATCATATAATAAAAAGAGCATGGAGTTGTGAACACTGGGTTCAAATACTGCCTTCTACAGTTAACGTTTTTGAATTTCAAGCAAGTTACTTAACTGAGTCTCAATAGCTTCATCTGTAAATCAAGGACAATAATATTTTATAGAGTTATAGTTAAGAACAAGTGAAGTAATGTACACAGTAAATTGTTGGGCATACAATTTAAATGCTCAATAAATGAGGATTTGTATTATATGAAATTTCAAATCTCAAAATTTACCACAGCTGCTAAAAAAAAATTGAAATTACAGTTTCTAAACTGAGCTAAGAAATGAAACCCACATATTCGATGTTCTTACAAAACTAATTTTATCTGTATTCATTGAAATACTTCTTGAATTTCTATTTATATATTTCTGGAAGACAATATAGTGCTGTTTTTAAACTTGAAAGCACAAACTAACACACTTTCATTATAGGATGGAATTTGATCACATTAAAGCCAATTTGTCACTGAAATACCCCAAAGTTCATTCATTATGGAGGAATCCTAGACCCTGTAAACTTTTACTCCAGTTTCTTATCTGACAATAATTTGGTAAATAAAAGAAATCTAGTACCTAAAATACATAGTTTCTGCAGATCATATTGGGGCAAAAAATTACATAAAATGCCCTCATATTGTCATTTCAAAGTAATGCTAACAGCAAAATCTTAAACATCAGACAGACATAGGTTTTAACCACAGCTCTGCCACTTCATGGCTGTGTGACCTTGGACAATTTACTTAGTCTCTCTAAGCCTCAGGTTTTTTGAGTGTGAAATGTGGTTAATAATAATAGTATCTACCTCACAGGGCTGTGTGATGATGACATGATAGGATGCACATAAAATGCTTTACTTAGACCATTGTCTGCAATATAGTAAGTGTTCAAAAAAAAGTTAGCAAAATTAATATCATATTGTTGGGAGAGGAACTTTGACAAATTCCATTTTCACAATCTTCTGTTTCTTCTGGTGGGTGTTAGATAAAACTTGAAAAGAACTGATTTTCAGAGTAATATCGTAAATTGTAAATAGTGGCTCATGTGAAGATAGAACTGGAGGTAGATTTCTTCCATTGTTCTATTAAGCGAGGAGGAAACCAATAACCTTGGGGGTTTCTAGGAACTGGGAACACAGGCTCAATTCAGGATTCTAAAAAAGGAACAGATGAGCTGGTTACTTTGGAGACAGCAGAATCTAGCCCTTCAGAGATACTTCCCTGCCCTCCCAATTGAAAGTAATTTCCTCTTAGTTCACTAGAATGTAAGTTCCCTGTTGGCAGATCTCATGTTGGGTCTATCTGCTTCATGGCTATATCATCAGCTTCTAGAACAGTGCCTGCACATCGCAAATTCCCAGTAACTACACAGCAAATGAATAAATGAGTGATTTTATGAATGGACAACCCTGGCATATGCTCAGTGCTTCAAATTCTCCTTAGACCTGTAAACAAAAGGTGAACTGGGCCGAGCGCGGTGGCTCACGCTTGTAATCCCAGCACTTTGGGAGGCCGAGGCGGGCGGATCACGAGGTCAGGAGATCGAGACCACGGTGAAACCCCGTCTCTACTAAAGATACAAAAAATTAGCCGGGCGTGGTGGCGGGCGCCTGTAGTCCCAGCTACTCGGAGAGGATGAGGCAGGAGAATGGCGTGAACCCGGGAGGCGGAGCTTGCAGTGAGCCGAGATTGTGCCACTGCACTCCAGCCTGGGTGACAGAGCGAGACTCCGTCTCAAAAAAAAAAAAAAAAAAGGTGAACTGATCTTATAGATGTTATAAGAGGAAAAGAGAAATATGAACTCATAAACACATAGGCCCAGTACTGAAGTCTTGGACTACATGGACTCAGAGTTTCTAGGGGAAGAAACAAAGGGAATATATGGCAGTTGGATAATCCCAGGCCAAAACGAATAAAGAAAAAACATTTTTACACACATATAGATGTGGAAGTACACCATCCACTGAGACCTGGGCTAAATGGGAACTTGGTGGGTTGTTTCTTACTTCAGGCATAACAATCTTTCTTCACTTGGCCTCTGGGTCTCCACCTACTCACTTTCTCTTGGATATCCTTCTAGCTCACTGATCCCTCTTTCTCAGTTTCCTTTTCTGATTCTTCCTCATTTTCCCAGTCTCTAAACATTAGAATACTCCAGGCCAGTTCTCAAATCTCTGTCCAAACACACCTCCTAGGTGACCCCAACTCTGAATACTCCGTAGTCTTCATGAAGTACACCGTCAGCACACCAACAACTTCCAACGTCTAGCCCAGCTTTGACCGCGCTCCTGAACTCAGACAGGTGTACGCAATTGATTGCTCAACATTCCACTTGTATATCTGAATAGCCATCTCAAACTTAAAGAGAGACTAGAATTAAAATATCTCCCTCTCACCTCCAAAATCTTGATTTTTCTCCCCAAAGCCCACTAAAGCCATCCTTGTAGTTGTTCAAGACAAAATCTTAGAGCCACCATTTTCCCCCGTCACAATTCATACCCAGTCATTAGCAAATCTTTTTGACTGAGTCTCCGACAGATACCTATTGTCTGACTACTTTTCCACCTATTCTGCTACCACCCTGGTTCAAGCCACCAAACATTCTTTACCTGGATTATTGCAACAGCCTCCATCTTTTACCTGGATAATTGCAACTGGTCTTTTGCCTTCTGCCCCTGCCACTCCCTATGGTCAATCCCAGGCAACTGGCTGTGATCCTTTAGAGCGAACATAGAAGATAGCATGTCACGCCTCTGATCACAACCTTCCAGTGGTTTCCATCTTACCAGAGTAAAAATGAAACCACGATCTGACCCACAAATACCCTTCTCAGCTCGTGTCCTGCCCTTCTCCCTCTGCCCACTCTGTCCCAGCTACCTGGCCTTCTTGACATTCTTCAAACAAGGCATACCTACTCTCTTCCCTCAAGGCCTTTACACTTGCTGTTTTCTCTGCCTATAATTCTTTTTTTCATAGATATCAACATGACATTCTTTTTCTTCCTTCAAGTCTCTATTCCAATATCATCTTTTCAGATAGGCTTCCCCTACCTTCACCATCCAAAACAGCACAGACACACACACACACACACACACACACACACACTCTCACCCTGTTTTATTTTTCGCCACAATCCTTATCGTGGTTGTTGGTGATGTATACTTTTTGCATGATTTATTGTTATTTTCTTCACAATCGAACGAAAACCCTATGACAGCAGGGTAAGAGAGTGGGAGTGTGCACTTTTAGACAGAAAAGTCCTTTGTTCAGTGCTATATCCCCTGGGCCTAGAACAGTGCCTCACACATACCAAGTACTCAAAAAATTTATTGAATGAATTAATGAATAATATTGTTTTGGTGAAATATTCTGTGTATTTCAATAGGAAAATGTAAAGTCAATAACCATTTGCTGAATGCCTTCTGCAGGGTGAATACTGTGCTTGTTCATTTCATACTCAGAATGCAGTACAAAGACTAGTTGACATTCCATATGGATTTAAAATTAATTTAGAAAATTAATTTTAATTTGACAATTCCAGATAAGGCTTAGAAAAGCTGACTGTAAGTACATAAATGGTTTAAACTAGAGAAATAGGATCTTATTTTTTTGTTAGTCATTCTTCTAATCCATTGTATCAAACTAATATGTATTTTAGGTCCTGTAGTATTTGTTTTGGCCTCTAGAATTAATCCTTTGGCCCAGAAAATGCAAATTAGATTACCTCCAAGTTTCTGCTGGCAACCTTCCATCTCAAGCTTAGATAACAATCTCTTTTAGCTTTTAGTATTTTAGGAAGTTTCTTTGTCACATGAAGAGAGCTGTGAAGACCAAGAGGAGACACAGACCTATAATTATAAGAAGAATCATAAGCACTTAAGAAAAAACATAGATCTACAATGATAACTGTTCTTTTACCCACCAGACATTTATTGAAATCTTACTATGCTTCAGGTGCTGGACTAGGCACTGGGGAGCCAAGGATGAATGAGACATGCCCACACCTTCAAGGAACTCACAAGGGAGTCTGAGTGACAGCCAGAGGACCTGAACTTCACAGCGCAATGAGAGAGGGATGCCCAGTGTGCTATGGGAGCCAATGCAAGGGCACTCAGCTCAGCCTGAAGAGTGCCAACAAGGCCTCCTAGAGGAACTGCACCTCAATTAATACTTGGGGTGAGATATATTCCAGACAGAGGGTAGAGCATGCACAAAGCCACAGTGGCATGAATCTGTGTAAGGTGTGCAGAAAACTACAGACATTTGAGGCAGGTCACTCTAGAGGTAAAGCTGGAAGCGGAGCAGAGGGCAGAATACAGGGAACTTTATTTAGCATATTAAAGAGTGCAATAGGCAATAGAGAGCCATGGAAGCAGAGGAATGTGATTGATACATGGATACGTTTGGAGGGAGGGAGACCAGCGTTTAAATAAAAGGTGATACAGGTCTGAATTAGGGAAGGAGGAGTGAAGATGGGGGATAAGAGGACAGATTTAGAAATACTGAGTCAAAAATCACTGGGACTTTGTGTTAGGGAGACTAGAGGGAGGAGGCAAGGACAATCCTGAAGTTTCAATCCTGGAGGGTATTACCAAGTATTAATACAAATACAGATAGAATCAGGAAGGAAGAGGATTTCATTTTTAGGTACGCTAAACTTGAATCACTAAGGGAGAAGCATTCTATTTATCCATTCAAGAACTACCTATAAAGGAACTCTACATGAATTTCCAAGTGTGAATTTGAAGGGAGAGTCTAGACTTTAGAGAGTTAGGTATCATTGGCACACGGATATTCAGGAGTTAACCTATGAGGATGGTTGGCCCAGTACCTGGGACAAAGGAGGCTCTCAGTGGGTGCCTGTTGAAAAGAGTAAAGGAAGAGTTACTCTGCAAGAGTATATAAAAAGAGAAGAGCTGGAAGCCAAAGATGAAACTCCAGAAACACAATGCTTCAGGGGTGGGTAAAGGAGGCAGAAAGGGAGTGGTTAGAAAGGTGGTGTCATGGGGATAAAGTGAGATAGGCATAGGAGCCAAGGACACCACCACACTTCGTCAGGTATCATAAGGGCTTGTAAAATTCTGAGCCTTCTCCCATGTTAACATTTCTTCATGAATTAATCCTAAATCGAAAGTGAAGGCCGGGTGCAGTAGCTCATGCCTGTAATCCCAGCACTTTGGAGGGCCAGGGCAGGCAGATTACTTAAGCCCAGGAGTTTGAGACCACCCTGGGCAACATGGTGAAGCCCTGTCTCTACAAAAAATACAAAAATTAGCCAGGCATGGTGGAACATGCCTGTAGTCCCAGCTACTCAGGAGACTGAGATGGGAGGATCACCTGAGCCTAGGGAGGTCAAGGCTGCAGTGAGCCATGATTGCGTTACTGCACTCCAGCCTGGGCGACACAGTGAGGCCCTATCTCAAAATGAAAATAAAAAATAAAAAAAGAGGCTAGGCGCAGTGGCTCACGCCTGTAATCCCAGCACTTTGGGAGGCCAAGGCGGGTGGATCACGAGGTCAGGAGTTTAAGACCAGCCTGGCCAATGTGGTGAAACCCCATCTCTACTAAAAATACAAAAATTACCTGGGCGTGGTGGCGCACACCTGTAGTCCCAGCTGCTCGGGAGGCTGAGGCAGGAGAATCGCTTGAACCCAGGAGGCAGAGGTTACAGTGACCCGAGATCATGCCACTACACTCCAGCCTGGGTAACAAAGCAAGACTCTGCCATAAATAAATAAATAAATAAATAAATAAATAAATAAGAGTTAAGTAGGTCTCTAGATGGAAAATATAAACATTTCTTTTTTCTAGAGCTTTCTAATCTTCTAATTCAAGGGTTATTTGAGCAATAGTTGCATTTCTAGTTACCAATTTTAATTCCAAGTTTATGCTATTGTGCATTTTTGTTTTAAATAATTTCAGATACTTTTTTCCTCATTTATGATGATTATTTTCTATTCTTGGTATTAACTCCCTGAAGCTAATTTAAACCAGAGCATACAGCTTTGTCAGTGTAAAAACAACTGAATGTCTAAGATTGGGTTATAACATTTAGAATTATATTCATGTACTGATGAGCGAGATTGTGGCTTCTGGTCAATTCTATATGAGTGTGATGATTACTGGTTGGAAACATCTATTTTTCATTTGTTTTAATTTGATTTGTTTTTGCCTATCCAGCATCCTTACCCAATTCCGACATAAATAGTACCAAGTTTTTCTTGAAGAACCACTTCTCTCTGATTCCTAGTCCAAGTGATTTTGGTAAAGCTGAGTCCACTGGGCTTCAGGCGAGGGCATGCAGCCCAGAGACGACCAATGAAAGACTGCAAACCCGTGGGCCCACTGACTGGCTCAGGAATGAGCTTATGACCCAGTCAGAGGCAATGAGATAGAATTCATGGACTTGTTAGAACAACCAGGCCAAAAGTACTCTTAGCTGAACTTGAAGCTGGATGGATATATACCTAGAGCTGATGTGGACCACTGCTCCCATACCACACTGGGCATCATGGGGAAAGACTCAGAATGAAGCAAACACAGAGGAAAGATGAGCTGAGAGATGAAGAAAGAAAGAGAGACCAAGGACTGAAGACAGTCTTCGAGATCATGTCTCTGACCATCCCTAAAGCTAGCATATTACCATACTCCTCAAATATGTGAGCCTATAAATGCCCTTTTTAAGGTTTGGTCAATTTTTTTTTTAGCTTTTCCACTACTTGCAACCAGTAAGTCCAGGTTATAGACATCATTTGATCTCTATTTTCTCTGCCTCATCTACCAACAGGGACTCAAGTGTCCAAGTTCATGCTTTTTCCCAGCGAGCCTGTTGTGCCTTCCACACTGTGCTCAGCATTTTCAGGTCAGCCCCTTGTTGCCTTCTGTATCAGGCCCACTCTCCACTACTTTGTGATTTGTGTCAGTGCTCCGTTCCTAAGCTGAATTCACTGAACTCACAGCCTAAGCTGTGGACCTCATTGTTTCCCATGGACACTTCCTGTTTATTATATTCACCTAGAACAGGCTCTTTCTCCTTTGCCAATCTGTTTGTTTTAGTAAGTAGAGGCAGGACTGGATGGAAGCCACTTCTGTCCCCAGGCTTAGAAAGCCCAATGCTAAATTTTTGGGCCTGGCTGCCACCCAACAGCACCGGTACATTCTGTTCAAGCTCAAGCTCTCGGTCCCAAATGTTGTACTTGCTGCTGCTTTTCCTCCCTGCCTCCCAGGACAGGTTTAGCCTGATATTATTCCCAATTCTGTCATCTCTATTGTTGCCATGCCACCCAGGACCTTTGTTATTTCCCCTGCAGGGATCTTGGGAATTTCTGTGAAATCATACCTTAGTGGTCTAGAGCAATCTAGCTTCCAAACACGATTTCACAACCACCGCAGTGATATCCTCCCTTCTCAAATAAGATTGTTTTTGCTTTCCCTGCCTCTGGACAGGCACGATAAGTCATTCATATCTGCCAAGAGAGAAAAATAGCTATCTTCAAAATTATATAAGAGGAGAAGAATTTTTCCTTCAGCTTTCCCTGAAATACACAGAAATAACAGAGGGACAAAAGCTTCTCTTTGAGTAAAGGTGATAACTTGATCTCCTTCCTCTGCTTTTATTGTCTTTCTCTCATTCAATCAGTATAAATGGAGTAGCCTTTTTTTGTTCTTCTCAAGCCCTAGTGAATTGAATTGTAACCATTATTGATTCAACCAATATTTACTTGAGCATCTATTACATGCCAGGCACTGTGCTAGATAATGGGTTCACAGAAGTAAATAAGACAGACATGATCCCTGCTTCATTCAGATTAGAATCTAGTGAGGGTGGAGAAAAAGCAGCAAATATGTAAATAAATAAATGAGCAAAATTTCTGACAGTTAGACATGCTATCAAGAAAATACAAGCAGAGGCCGGGCACAGTGGCTCACACCTGTAATCCCAGCACTTTGGGAGGCTGAGGCAGGTGGATGACCTGAGGTCAGGAGCTCAAGACCAGCCTGGCCAACATGGTGAAACCCCATCTCTACTAAAAATACAAAAATTAGCCAGGTGTAGCGGAGGGCGCCTGTAATCCCAGCTAGTCAGGAGGCTGAGGCAGGAGAATCACTTGAACCCGGGAGGCGGAGGTTGCTGTGAGCTGTGATCATGCCTCTACACTCTAGCCTGGACAACAGGGTGAGACTCTGTCTCAAAAAAAAAGGAAAAGAAAAGAAAATACAAGGAGATAATGTGTTTCAGAGTAAGGATACTATTTTAGATAGAGTGATCAGAGAAGACTATTCTGAAGAGGTAATATTTGAGATAAAACCCAATGAAGAGAATGTACAAACCACATGGAGACCTACCCGGAAGAGCATTCCAGGAGGCAGCACGTGCAAAGTCCTGAGCCTGAAGCTGGCTTGATATGTTAGAGTAGAGGTTGGTAAAATATAGCCCAAGAAATAACAGAGGGACCTGGACTGCTTTTTTTTTTTTTGGACAGCCCACAGCTAAGAATGATTCTTACACTTCTAAGTGGATGAAAAACAAAACAATTTGTGACGTGTGAAAATTATGTGAAATTCAAATTTCAGTGACCATAAAGAAAATTTTTATTGGAACATAACCATACTCGTTCATTTATTTATTTTCCATGGCTGTTTTTCATGCCTCATTGGCAGAGCTGAATGGTTGCAAAAGAGACCATGTGGCCTGTAAAGCCTGAAATATTTACTATCTAGCCGTTTGCAGAAAAAGTGTACAGACTTCTGTGTTAGGGGAACAGGAAGAAATATCTTCCCAAGCTTGAGAGAACCTTGAGTTCCTTGAATTCCACAGGAATTCTTGAATTCTTTAGCCTATAAATAACAGAAAATCAGTGTCCAATTGACTTAAATAATGTGAAGCATTAAAATAGCCATAAAGTGATAATTTTCCCATCAAGAGGTAAACTATGTCCTCTCCCCTTGAATCTCAATGGACCTTGTGACTGCTCTGACCCATAGAATATGACAGAAGTGATGCTGTGCCAGTCCAGGCTCTGGCCTTAAGAGACTGAAGGCTCCTACTTCCTGTCTCTTGGAATACTCTCTCTGGAAGCCCTCCACCCTGGGGAAGAAGTCTGAGTACCTTGAGATGGCCATGTTGAAGAGGTCATGTATGTGTGTTCTGGTTAAAGGTTCTGAGCCTACAGTTCCAGCCAGCATTGCCAAGGTGCCAAATATGTGAACTCTAAAGACCAGTCCATCAGCCAGATGAATATCACTAAGGGACCTCAGTCATTGACACATGGAATAGAAAAATTACCTAAGTAAGTCCTTCCTGGCTTCCTGGCCTACAAAATTGTGAAATTTAATAACATGGATGATGTTATAAACCACTCCATGTTGTGGTAACTGTTTTATAGCAATAGACAACCAGAAGAAACAATACAGAAATCCTATTATCTCACATAATAAGCTCAGAGTACAGCAAGGGCCATCTAGAATACTGCTTTTATTTATGCATATTGCTACTGCTTTTATGCAATTTCCTTGGCACTACTTTTCACTTTGGTTGGTTTAATTGTTAGACCGATAGCAAGATGACTTTAGTAGTCCTGGGAGTCACATTCAAACCTGACAGTGTCCAGAGAGAGAAGACTATTTTTAAGAAAAAGAAAATGTAGGCTAATCAGGATCTACCTTGGAATTGGGAATTGGGTCACCTCCCCTGAGTCACTGGGGAAGTGATGGACACCTGATCATAATTTAGGTTCTATTAGAAAGGAAGTAGGTGAGTGGATATTGGGTCAACAATGCACTTGTCCAAACTATTTTTCTTCTTGCCATCATTCATTCATTCATCTATTCATTCATCCAGAATAGTTTAGGTTTAATCATATGAATATGCTTTTTTGTAAGTCAAAAGTAGTCAAATAACCATAATTTCAAAAGGTTAAGCAATGTTTATCAAGTCTGTATGACAGCAGGAGGCATGGAGCTAGATGTTAGGACTATTAACACCTAATTTAATAGCAATTAAAGGTGCTAAGTTCAAGAAAGGGAAAGAACAGGACCAGCTATATAGTCTGCAGAACCCAGTGAAAAATGAAAATGGAGGACCCCTGGTTCAAAAAGTATTAAGAATTTCAGGATGGTGACAGCAGAGCATTAAACCAAGCACGGAGTCCTTCTAAGTGCCGAATGACTGTACATATTGCATGTCCATGAATCTGGCTCTGGGAAAGACCAGATGACCACAGAGAGAACAGCAAGGGCCCTAGTTTAGATTGAGTTGGGGGAAGAGGGTGTTAGGAAGGCCTCTCTGAGGAGGTAATATTTAAGCAAGGACCTGAAGGGTGGATAGGAGTACCCAGGTAAAGAGTAGAGGAATGCAGCTTCCTAGAAGAAGAATAGCATTCTCCCTTCTTCTCCATCCTCCAGGTTGGTTAAGAGACTTAGCATTAGCCTGTCTTCATCAGCTGTGATGAAACAAGATGAAGGCCACAGATCCTTTTTCTGTTTGTGCCAGCTCAGGCCTATTTCCCAACCCTTTTTTGCATTCTAGATCTTGGCACTTGGGTACCCTACCCATATAATCTGATCCTCCCCCTTTAATACTGTGGATATAGTCAGGACCACCCTAGAGGGGTCCCAGCCTTGCTCCTTGCTCAGTGCTTAATATACTCAATGCTTAATATGCTCAACGGTAGATGCTTTCTAGGAAACAGCCTAACCTGCCTGATCCACTTGGTGCAGGCTTGTCACAAATAGGGAAAGACCTCTCCCTGTCCTCACATTCCCTCAAACCCTAAACCATGAAATCAGCTAACACAAATTGGACCTCAAAAAATGTTATCGACAAACCCAAACCTTTCCCCTAAAATTACTGCATTCATCCATTTTGCATTGCTATAAAGGAATACCCAAGACTGGGTACTTTATAAAGAAAAGTTTATTTGGCTCATGGTTCTGCAGGCTGTACAAAAAAGCATGGCACCAGCATTTGTTTCTGGTCAGGACTTTAGGAAGCTTTTACTCATGGAGGAAGGTGAAAGGAGAGAAGATGAGTCATACGGTGAGAGAGGAAGCAGGCGAGATGGAGGAGAGGCGCCAGGCTTTTTAAACCAGCTCTCGCATGAACTAATAGAGTGAGAACTCAATCGTTATGGCAAGAAGGGCACCAAGCCATTCATGAGGCATTTGCCTCCGTGACCCAAACACTTCCCACTAGGCCATACCTCCAACATTGGGGGATCACATTTCAACATGAGATTTGGTGGGGACAAAAACTCAAACTGTATCATACCTTATCCCATTTTTAATTTTGCAATGTTCTTTTCCTATATCAGATCCTATGGAAATTTGATGATGTAGTGGGCCTCCAAGTTGGTTGTAAGCAGAATCAGACGAGAAGCTTATTAAAAATACAGATGCCCCAGCCCTATGCCAAACCTAGCTTCTCTATTTTTAACAAGCTCCACAGGTAATTCTGATGCACTGCCAAGTCTCTGAACCACTGCTTTAGCCGACTGGACGGAATAAGGGAAATTCCCATTTGGCTGGTAGGAGTCAGAACATTTCCTTTCTGCCACTACCTGTGGCTCCTGGGCAAACCACTTTAATTCAGTTCCTCAGTTGTCCCTTTAAGTAAAGTGATGATTCCTCCATGACATCTCTGCCCTAGAAGCTTGCTATAGTATGAAAGTATTGATACCTTCCCATGATCTAGTCCCACTTCGGGTGGCCATGCCTCAGTTTCCTCGAGGAACTACCTGCCCCTCACTCACTGTAGAAAGGCTTCGTAGGACTGTCAATCAAGGTGCTCTGCTGCCCCCTGGCTGCCCCCTGGGCCCAAGACCCAAGTTTGGCCAACCAGATTTTCTCTCCCAGGAAATTAAATACCGAGAGAGCTGAAGCAGAGACAAAATAAATGAAGTTGATTCATCTGGTATGGGTGACCCCAAAAATCTGTTAATTTCTGCTTCCTAAGCTGTTGCCTTGGTTCCTGTGCTCTCAGAAACCTGATTTTTCAGCCTTTCCCTCAAATCTGTAAGCAACCCTGATAGCCTTGGAATAAATTGTTTCTTTTGCTTAAGTGAGCCAGAGTTAGTTCTGTTGCTTGCCACCAAAGAACTCTAACTGATTCTCACAATCAAGATCTTTGATACAGTGTTGTATATAATAATGATGTCATAGCTTCCATTCTTATAAAGCCATTGTGAATGATTCTCTTGTAGCTAAAGTGACCATTCTATAGAAGGTCAAAAGTTTGTTTTAATAATGACATCTTTGTTCCAGTAATTCCAGATAGTGAAAATTTCTCAATGGGATAAGAGGTTATTCACTGTCCTGCTGAAGTATCTTAAGTGGAAACAGGCCTTGGGTAAATACTCTTCCTCTAAACAAAGCTTATTGTTCTGGACCCAGGGAAGGAAAGGACAAGAGAAAAAAGAAAAAGGAAAAAAGTTTGGGCTCAGTTTAAACTAGCTCCCATTCAGCTATATCTGCCCTTTACATACAAATTTAATAAAAAGTTGACTTTTTATGTATTTTTTTAAATGCTGGAAATTGCATCCAAATACACATTTTAAGGGGTGACGATTGCAGAGAAAATAGCTTTAGTGATTGAACCCTTTTCTCTCATCAGCCTCTATTTTATTTCTACCCCCATCTCATTGTTACAGTTTTTACTCTTTCTTATTGTTACTGACATTCTCACTATTTCTCATCTTTATTGGCTGTGTTAACGTTATGAGCACTTCCTATGAACCAGGCACAATGATAGATGTTTGACACGTATTACCTCATTTAATCCTTACAGTGCCCTTCAAAGCCAGTATTATTATCCCCATTTTACAGAGGGGAAACTTGAAGCTCAGTGAGGTTAAGTAATAGGGCTAATGTGCAACATGACCAATCACTTATTACCTGTGTGTCCCTATCTGTCCCCAAGTCTTCCTTACACTGTGACCCATTGCCTTAAATTGAAAGTACCTACTTAGTCCAAGGCATTAGTGGAAAGAATATTAAATGTGGCATTGTAGCTCAAAAAAAAAATGACAACTGAACTCATTGCCCATGTCACATTCTATATTCCTGACTAGACTATAAGCTCCTTAAGGGCAAACACTATGTTTTGTCCACCACAATATTACCAGCACATGCCTAGCACAGACGAGGTTCTCAAAAAATGCTTATAGAATCAATGAATATCCTGTAGGGTCCTCAGAATAAGGGACCATTACAAGGTTAGGAGAAAATGTCAAGAAATCCCTTTCTGGGAAATACAAAGTCCAGGTTACCCGTAGCGAATTCAACCAACTTTGAAGTTTGGCCAAGCCTTTAAATAGCATTGGATGATTTCAAACTTGGAATCCTGGGCAGCGATTTCCCTTCCTGAAGAGCTGTTGCATCTTCTATGCATAGTCATGCTTTGGCTTGAGTTTATGAGGAACAGAACTTTCAAAAATCTGATTGGGAAGTATAAGCTAAAAGGCTCAAGTACCAGTCATACTTTTCCCAGGGCCAGTAAGCTCTCAGAGAGCTCAAATCCAGGTATCAAGCCCTCCATCAAGGACTGGGAACATAATATTATTTTATCATTTTCAGAGATAATAACTAGAGATAATTTTTGGTTGACATAAGACTCACAACATATCCTTGGTTGAACTCTTTTCGTGTCTCAGTTCCTCGAATGGAAAACAGTCAAATAAGCACATATACAGTCAAAATCTTCCTCCAGATCTGTGAGGTTCCCTCAGTGGAGTCAGTCTCATTCATTCACTGATATTTAGTTCAGAATTTGACCTTTGGATTCAGATAAACCTGAGATTAGGCTTTGGCTTTGACATGTGTCAGCCATGTGACCTTGAGCAGAACATGGTAGCTCTCAAAGCCTTAGCAGCCTTGTCTCTTGCTGGGAAGATGGTAAATGATAATGTGGTTAATGTGCTTAAACCAGTGCCAGGCACATGCGAGGCAGTCAGTAAATAGTGACTTATAGTGATATTTCTGCTGGCATCACTTGCACATTTCATTCAAAACAGTTGAAAAGTCCAGTGTGTTCCTGGTGTTTTAACTGGCAGGTATGATCTGAAGTCATCCTTCAACTGAGTGGATTACTTTATCAACTTCCAAATTGTAAGCAAAATTAATCTGAACTAAGGCAATGAAGTGATACAGACATACGAATGAAACATCTGTCCTGATCTCTGCCTTGGAAAAATTCAAAACACTATAATTCTATTATTCTTATGAAGATTATTTTAACCATTTACTTTAAAAATCAGCATTGCTATTGCATCTTGACTGTTCTATTGTCCAAACTTTCTGTATCTATTTTAAGACTTAAATATAAAGCATGAAACAGGTTTGATTTTGAACATAGTGAGCAGATGAAACATCATTCCTTTCTTTTTTTTTTTTCTTTTGAGACAGAGTCTGGCTCTGTCCCCCAGGCTGGAGTGCAGTGGCACCATCTCGGCTCACTGCAAGCTCTGCCTCCCGGGTTCACGCCATTCTCCTGCCTCAGCCTCCCGAGTAGCTGGGACTGCAGGCGCCCGCCACCACGCCCTGCTAATTTTTTTGTATTTTTAGTAGAGACAGGGTTTCACGATGTTGGCCAGGATGGTCTCGAACTCCTGACCTTGTGATCCGCCCACCTCGGCCTCCCAAAGTGCTAGGATTACAGGCTTGAGCCACCGCGCCCGGCATCATTCCTTTCTTAAAAGAGATTCTTAGCAGACATTTTAAAATCCCCATCCTGTCTTGTTTTCACTAGTTCACTGGTCAGTACTCCATGGTTTCAAGCCAGATAATTTCAAAGATTCAAGATGTCAGTTACATCGCACTGACTACAGGTAGATCCATTTGAATTAGAAAAATTCTAACACTGACGAGAGAACTCTTTCCTAATGTTAGGTGTGGCTAAGGATCTGTTTGAGCTATCGGAATATGGGCAGTAGTTTATAAGAATCAGAATACAACTTTCTGTGTCCCCTTTCTCTTTGCCAGGGACAGCTGGTATTGATCTAGACAAGCAGCGTGAGCAAAATAACTTTATGTCATTGTAAGCCACTGAGATTTTAGGGCTATTCGTTTCTGCAGCATAGCCTAGCCTTTCCTAACAGATATAGAATAGATATAAATGCAGTTGGCATATATAACAGACATACTCATGGAGCCACACATGGAGTCCTCTCATCTTGGTCTACAATTAATTTCCAGAAGTTAGTGGTTTAGTGGGACAGAGACAAAGCTCAGAACTACAGTCAATATCAGAATAGCTTTAACACACTGGCAGAAAGATTCAGAGGCATCTCTTCTATGTCATCATGAGAGTGAGAAACATGATTCCTAAATCTGTATTCCTGGCTGGAATTCTCATCTGTCAACAGGTGTCATTGTCACCCTGAAGAGAACCAGAGCAGGCTGTCTCTCCCTCATCCTCGCGCACTCTCCTGGTGAGTTGTAGAGCTGGGGCTGACCTCAAACTGAGAACTCCTTGGGATATAGCATGTATCCCAAGTAGCCCTCACTCTAGGGAGGTTTTTTTTTTATCTGTATCTCAAGTCCACATAGAAGAAGCACTCAATGTTGATGCCAATCTTTGGCACGTCATCTATTCCCAAGCCAGCCTCTCCATGAAGGAATCAGTGATCTTCCAAATATTTTCTTTTCATAGCTGAAATGAACGATAAATATTATTTATTATTTTAGTAAGAAACACATGATCTAAATCCCACTAGTAATAAAGATAATGACCATTTGTTGAGGGCTTGCTATTTGGCACTATGACATGTATCATTTTATTTAATCCTCACAACAATTTGATTAGGTAGTATATTATTAGAGTTCTCCAGAGAAACAGACCCAATAGGATATATATAGAGATACATGAGGAGATTTATTATAGAATTGGCTCATGCAGTTACGGAGGATGAGAAGTTCTACAGTATGATGTCTGCAAGCTGGAGAACCAGGAAAGCTGGTGCTATAATTCAGTCTGAGTTTAAAGGCCTGAGAAACGGGAGCAGGAGCTCGTAGTGTAACTCAGAGTGTGAGGCCCAAGGCCAGAGAAGCTGGAGGGTGAAGAGGCTTGCTGGTGTCAGTCTCAGAGTCCAAAATCCTGAGAATCAAGAGCATTAATGTCCAAGGGCAGGAGAAGATGGATGTCCCAGTTTCAGCAGAGAGCAAATTCACCCTTCCTCTGCCCTGTCGTTCTATTCAGATTGGACGATGCCTGCCCACATTGATAAGGGTGAATCTTCTTTCCTCAGTCTACTGATGTAAATGCTGGTCTCTTCCAGAAATATCCTAACAGACACACCCAGAAATAACGTTCTGCCAGCTATTTGGGCATGCCTTAGCCCAGTCAAGTGGATAGATACATCTTCAGTAGGTACCGTCATTTCCTTTTTTACAGATCAAAAAACCAAACCTTAAAGTGGTCAAGTAATCTGCTTAAGGTCAGCCAGCCTAGAAGCAGGAAAAATTATGCAAACTCAAAAACTGTTCTTTGCAAGGAGGCCCACTTTACTCCCCCTCCTGGTCATAGTATTATATCTCAATCTCCACACCGAAGATATAAACCCTGGAGTTTTCCTTGTCTTCATTCTGTTGCCAGTGACTTGATTACATCATTTCTGGTCTGACACCAGTACGGCTCCAGTATGTTCCCGGGGAGAATCGGGCCCCCAACACCTGCTAATTTCTTCCTGCCTTTGCAGAGGAGAGCCTGGGAACTTAACCTAAGAAAAAAACTACACAAAGTGATCCAAGGAGAAAAAAAACCCCTGGGATGAAAAAAAGTTATTTTCCTCTTTAATAATTCTGTGTGACTAGTAACTATGGAAGAGAAAACTGATCTACGGGTTTGTTAGAAACTCTGGGGCCTGAGGCGGAAATAGACACTGTGAGACCAAGAAGGGGGTGGAACCAGAGGCTGCAGCCAGGAAACAAAAGACAGGAAACAGGATTTCTTTTTGCCAATGTCCAAAACAAAGCTGATGAGGAGTTTGGCAGGAAGAGGGACCACCATTTCATACTTTCAGTGGAAAAAGGACTAAATGCTCAAAATTGAAGATATGTGGGAAGGGATGAGTCATGGAGAAACGGTGATACATAATCTTCTCTTTCTGAGAACAGTCACTTAATATTCCTGCTTGGCATTCTTTTATTATTTGACAGCAGTCCTTGTGCCTCTCTATGGGAAGCCAGGAAGGGGCCAGAACCATCTCATGCTGCTTAGTATGGGATGCACAACTGGGAAGCTGCACTCTCTTCTCCTCCCCTCCTTTCCCTCCTTCATGTATTGCTCTTCCCTCTTCCTGGAATGCCTCTCCCACTGTTAGCATAGGTAACTCTTCTTTATTTTAAAGTCTTAGCTTAGATGTCACTTCCTCAAAAGAATGTTCCTTGACCCTTATTCTGTGACAGAGTTGTTAGCTGCCTATCCAGGACCCATTCTCCTCTCTTTCTTTTCTTCTTTTTTTTTTAAACACAGAGTCTCACTCTGTGATGCAGGCTGGAGTGTAGTGGTGCAATCACAGCTCACTGTAGCCTCAAACTCCTGGACTCAAGGAATCCTCCCACCTCAGCTTCCTAAGTGGCTTGGATTACAAGCATGTGCCACCATGCTCAGCTAATTTTTTAAATTATTATTATTAAGTATTATTATTATTATTATTATTATTATTTTGTAGAGATGGGGTTTTGCCATATTGCCCAAGCTGGTCTTGAATGCCTGGGCTCAGGTGATCTGCCTACCTTGGCCTCCCAACGTGTTGAGATTATAGGCATGAGCCACTGCACCTAGCTTTATTTGCATTTATAACCAAGCTTTTGGCTTAATATCTCCCAGGCCTGAAGCATATTGACTTTCTTTCACTGGAGGACACTATCCAAACAAAACATTATCCAAATAAAAAATAGCTTATATTTACTTGTGTGTGTTGGAAAGAGCCATTACTATTGGAAACTATTTAGATTTTGCTTTAAAAAATTTTTTCTGGAAAAATATTTTCAAATAATTTCTTTTGTGGGGAAAATGTCACCTGGATGAAATATTTGTCAAAGTGTGGTTGCACCTGTTCCCACTTATCATTTGATAAACTGGCATAGTCAACACACAGTTGTACAAAGCACACATCATGCAAACCTTAGCTGGTGAGTATAAAAATGACCACTGACCCCTGATTTGCAAGCAGCCCCTGACTTGGTTTGGACCCTCCCAGAAGCAGATCTGGACACAATGATTCAAGTACAAGCCTTTCATTTGGGAAGTGTAGGGACACTGCTTATGGGTTGGGGAGGTGATAGAGGAAAGGAAGACAGCCAAAAAAGGATGTGTTATTCAGCCAGCTACTACAGTAAGTGACGAGAGTCTAACCCCACAGGGACACTCTAAGGAATAGTATCCCACAAGAGGCATAGGGAGCTGGGGTACTTATCCACAAATTTCCATCAGCCTTCAGCTACTCTTAGGGTGTTAATTCCCTGGCAGCCTACAGTCCAGGGCAGAGGGGCCTTCTATGGTTCCCAGAAAATCCCTCATGCACAGAGATGCAGATACTGGCAATTAGACATGTCCAGAGCACAATGAAGCAGTAAGGCCTGATGCGCGCTGACAGCCCTGACCACCGCCCCCTTCAAGCAAAGCTCAGACTTCAATGTCCTATTTCACAGGGGACATAGACGTTTTCAGATAATACAAGGACACATTTTTTTTTAATAGTTAAAAATTAAGTTTCAACATTCCCTTCCACCTAATGCACAAGGTTCTGGGTTCCAGTCTGTGGTAATGATGAAATATATAGATTGCAAAAGGAATCAATTTTTTAAAAGAGCATCAATTGATTTAAAGTATATTGAAGAAAGACTGGGTACGGCAGCTCACACCTGTAATCCCAGCACTTTGGGATTCCCAGCCAAGATGGGCACACCACTTGAGATCAGGAGTTCAAGAGCAGCCTGGCCAATATAGTGAAACCCCGACTCTACTAAAAATACAAAAATTAGCTGGGCGTGGTGGCGTATGCCTGTAATCCTAGCTACTCGGGAGGCAGAAGCAGGAGAATCACTTAAACCTGGGAGGTGGAGGTTGCGGTGAACTGAGATGGTGCCACTGCACTCCAGCCTGGGTGAAAAGGTGAGACTCTGTCTAATAAAATAAAATAAAATAAAAAGTATACTGAAAAAGTAATTGTACGGATAGTAATCAATATGCAAAGGTAATGGGGAAATGACGGGAGCTTGGCAAACACTGATGGATATTTTATAGGTAGTGAAATGGAAGCATAAAGCCAGGCCACCAAGTATCTATGAAGGAATATCTATTGCGTACCCAGCACTCTTCTAGGCATCAAGAAGGATGTAAGAGGCAGAGAAAGGACGAACCCCACATTGAGGTTTTTACCAGTAGCAGTAGTAGTAATGGCTAGCATTTAGTGAGAGCTTTGGTTTACCATCTCCTGACCTGCCTTCCTTAGGAAGCTCTGCTAGCCTTCAAAAATACATGAAATAATAAAGGGTGCTCTATGCAGAATATGAAGGTCAGACTTACTAGGACAATTTCATTAAAACTTCAGAGGGAAAAGCAGCAGCATGGCAGCATTAGCATAGACAGAACTGTGCCAGACTGGCAGTGGTCAGAGCCAGAGAACAAGGAAGACACAGCCTGAGGTTTTTCCTCCATGGACCCATCTCCTGCTCCACTCAAGCTACAGAGCAGGACTCAGCATCTGGGAGCAGGCAGGATAAAGAAAGAGGAATCAAGCTGCTGCTGAATGTTGCCAAGCTACTCCCAAAATGTGCTACCTTGAGAGGCTGTCTTATTGTGTGAGAAGACATAAAATCCAGATGGCAATTTCTGGATTCTCAACTTTCTATGCAGAAGTCATATTTTTCCAATACATCCTAATTCTATTTACTGTGTGCGTGATGGCCAAATGTCATTAACAATGGCCAGGCATGAAAATAAAGAAAGTAATTAGGCTAGGAAATAGCTCAGCAGCTGCATCAGCTATGTGTTCTTGGAGTGGAGGTGCGGTGGTCAGGAACCATTACTGGGCTGCATTTAAGTGTTGTATGGCATCTGGGGACCAGTCACATATGTAAGCACAAATCTAGACTGACGGCAACATCACATTCAATCAAGGCCCAGTCTTACCAGAGGAGCCACAGACCTGTTACAGATAATGCCTGAAGGATCGACTCAGAAAACAAATAGGCTCTTATTTGCATTAGAACTTGGATTGGCATGTTGTTTACTTCCCATAGGTGCAAAGAATGCAACTATGGTCTATGCTCACATAGCTCCATGTCCTCTTGTTTTTAAACTGGGTTAGTTGAGCCTGGAAAAACCATCCACGGGGCCAATGATAGATGAGGTGGCTAATCAAGAGTGTACCTCGGAATCAGACACTTGGCCCTGAAAGCTGGCTCTGCCACTCACTCTAGCATAAGATCTTAGGAAATGTGCTTAGTTTCTCAGAGCTTTTCTTCTTCTGTAAAATGGGACAATAGAAATATCCATTTCATTTTGAGAATTAAATGAGACAAACTTTTAGCTTAGTGCCTAACACATGGTAAGTGCTTAAGATATACATGATTATGACTAAATATGACCGATTTTTATGATAGAAATCTTTATTTAGCCTTTGATGGCCTTCTTTGTGAAGAACAGCAAAGGTTATGAAGAGGAATTTGCTCAAAAATGAAGACAGAAGTCGACGAAATCCAATCCTCACTAGAAGATAAGAGAAGAAAGAGGAAGGGCGTATTAGTCAGGGTTCTCCAGAGAAACAGAACAAAAAGGATTCATAGAGATATAAAGGAGATTTACGTTGGGAATTGGCTCATGATGGGGACCATGGAGGGTGAGAGTTTCTATGATAAGCAGTCTGTAAACTGCAGGACCAGGAAAGCTGGTGGTGTAATTCAGTCTGGTCCGCAGGCCTGAGAAACACGGGAACTCATAGTGTAACTCCCTGTCCAAGGCCAAAGGTCTACGTCGGGGTTAGGGCATAGGAAGGGAGGTAGGGAGGTGTAGGTGCTGCTGGTATAAGTCCTAGATTTTGAAGGCTTAAGAACCAGGAGCTCTGATGTCTGAGGACAGGAGCTGATGGATATCCCAGTTCAAGAAGAGAGAGAGAAAATTAGCCCTTCCTCTGATTTTTTGTTCTATCCGCACCCTCAACAGACTGGATGGTTCCTGCCCACACTGGGGAGGGCAGTTTGTTTTACTCAGTCTACTGATTCAAATGCTTGCCTCTTCCAGAAACACCTTCACAGACACACAGAAATAATGTTTTACCAGCGATTTGGGCATCCCTTAGCCTAGTCAAGTTGACCCGTAAAATTAACCATCATAAGGAGAAGAACTAGCTGGCTAACCACGAGGTTCTGAAACACCAAATGGGAATGGAAAACGTCAAAGATAAAGAACTCATCATAAGAATATACTTCTCAGAAATATAATTTAATTTTATGGTGACAGAGCATAAGATTTAAAATAACTTAGTAGGAAACTGCATATGTTCATTCCTAAATAAAAAGAGAAATAAGAAAGAATGTAATTAAAATGCCCACTAGACGTGATAAAGGAGGCCATACTGCTTTTGCCGGTAATCTAGTAGTGTGACTATTAAAATAATAACATCCATGGTGGTATACTGTGGTGGGATAATGGCATTGTTCCCACCGTAGTACAGGCGCCATGGTCTCCCCTGTGCTATGGTGAGGCTTCTCAAAGGTCTCCTGCTTCCACTTTTGCCCCTGCACAAACCATTCTCTGCCTACCAGCCAAAGTTACCTTTTAAAAAAAATACATATCAGCACCTTATCTCTGCAAGAATCACCAAAATCAAAAACTCAAAAAATAATAGATGTTGGCATGGATGCAGTGAACAGGTAACACTTTTACACTGCTGGTGGGAATGTAAATTAGTACAACCACTATGGAAAACAGTGTGGAGATTCCTTAAAGAACTCAAAGTAGAGCTACCATTTAATCCAGCAAATCCCACTACTGGGTATCTACCCAGAGGAAAAGTAGTCATTACACAGAAAAGATACTTGCACACACATGTTTATGGCAGCACAATTTGCAATTGCAAAAATATGGAACCAGCCCAAATGCCCATCAATCGAGTGGATAAAGAAATTGTGGTATGTATACACCATCAAATACTACTCAGCTATAAAAAGGAACAAAATAATGACATTCACAGCAACCTGGATGGAATTGGAGACCATTATTCTAAGTGAAGTAACTCAGGAATGGGAAACCAAATGTCATATGTTCTTGCTCGTAAGTGGGAGCTAAGCTATAAGGATGCAAAGGCATAAGAATGATACAGTGGACTTCGGGGACTCAGGGGAAAGGGTGGGAGAGGGGTGAGGGATAAAAGACTACAAACTGGGTTCAGTGTATACTGCTAGGGTGATGGGTGCATCAAAATCTCACAAATCACCACTAAAGAACTGACTTATATAAACAAACATCACCGTTCCCCAAAAACCTATTGATATTAAAAAAAAAACATATTGGTTGGGGCACAGTGGTTCATGCCTCTAATCCTAGCACTATAGGAGGCCAAGGCAGGAGGATAGCTTGGGCCCAGGATTTCAAGACCAACCTGGGCAACACGGCTAAACCCCATCTCTACAAAAACTACAAACATTTGCACGGCGTGGTAGCGCATGCTTCTAGTCCCAGCTACTCAGGAGGCTGAGGTGGGAGAATGGCTTGAGCCTGGGAGGTCAAGGCTGCAGTGAGCCAAGATCACACCACTGCACTCCAGCCTGGGTGACAGAGTGAGGAAGTCTCAAAAAAAAAAAGAAAAAAGAAAGTATCAAATTATGTTACCACTCTGCTTCAAATCCTGTGGGCTTCCTAGTGGATTTAAAATAAAATCCTAACAACTTAAAGGTCATGGTCTGGCCTCCAGCGACTTCTCTGGCCTCATCTTGCTCCACTACCTTGCTCATGACTCCAGGACAGGCAAAGCTCATTCCCATTGTGGGGGCTGATCCCTCCGCCTGGATGTTCCTGTCCGGATATCTGCATGGCTGGTTTCCTAGCAGCGAAGTCTCCAGTCAGACATCATCTCCTTAAAGAGACCACCCTCAACCACCCAACCAAATGTTAATTCTCCCACCCCATTCTCTCCTGGATTACTTTTTAAAACTTCTCTTCATAGCACTTTAGGCAAAATTGCCTTGTATGTTTATACACTTATCACCTGACTCCCCATGCTAGGAACTAAGCCTCTAGAGAGAGGGAACTTATTCACTAATGAACCTCAGGAACTAGAATGGTACCTGCCACGTAGAAGAGATGTTTGAATAAATAAGTAAATAAATAAATGTATATTTCACTCTCTTACTACTCCTACCCCAGCACCTTCCTGCCTTGGGGGAGTTTGTGATTCAGAGCTAAAAGCAGAAGTTGTCTGAAGCCAGCTTGTCGTTCTCTCTTTCGTGAAGATCTTAACAAGCTAAGGAGCAGATGCTTGGGGATTGAAGCATGCGGGGCCTTATTGTGGTTAGTTGAGAAGAGGAGGAACAGGATTTCTTCAAGCAGTGGGAGATCTGCAGGTTGGTGAACGATGGGTCCTACAGATACCTCCTTATAGATCCCTGAGGTCATGTGGGATCTGGGGAGTTGCAAATGGAGGAGGAACAGAGAGATTCAAGGTGGGCTAAGGAAGGCAGACACCAGGCATGGGAGCCAGGTATGAAAGTCCTGCACCCTGAGAGGTGCAGGACTTTATCCATTTCTTGGTCTACCCAAGCTCCCACTTATGAGGAGCTAAGTCAGGTTTCAGGTGCTCACCTGACAAGGTGAGCCTGGACAAGGCCCATGCACTAGTCCCCTGAGTCAACTATAGTGGAGCCCCCAGTGTCTGGGCAGCCTGGGAAACCTGGAGGGTAGAGGGTTTGGAATAATAACTGAGATGGAGTTTCCTGAAGCCTGATAGAACAGGGG
Organism: Symphalangus syndactylus; assembly: GCF_028878055.3. Taxonomy (NCBI): domain Eukaryota; kingdom Metazoa; phylum Chordata; class Mammalia; order Primates; family Hylobatidae; genus Symphalangus; species Symphalangus syndactylus. The sequence continues at coordinate 44,196,189 of NC_072429.2, forward strand.
CTGGGAGCTGGACTTCATATCCTTTTTTAAAAGTAATGAAGTCATGGGACATTTCAGACACCTTTGAACTTGGGAAAGAGTACACATCTGCTGCTCAATACCCAGCCCAAGAATACTACACTTATAGCAGGTTTCATTGATAAGAACTTAGAATGCCAGGCCTGGACTGGGCACTCCACAACTTACCCCATTAAATCTTAAAACAATGCTATGAGAGAGGTGCTATCTCTCATCTATCTCTCTATCTCTCTATCTATCTATCATCTATCTATCTATCATCTATCAGAGTTGGCAGCTGAGGCCCAGAGATGCTTGATTACTAGATCTCCAGGTCCACACAGGGTGAGAGGCAGTAGTGGGGGGCTCCACTTTGGAGGCCTTGGAGGCCAATCCCCTTGAGACCCGTACCTCTACTCTTCCCCACTCTGCCTGTAACGTTTGTGAAGAACTCCTGGTCAAAAGCCAATCCCCAGACTAGCTCTTTCTGCATCAGCTTTGTCCTGTAGCTGGAAACAAGCAAGGGCTGCCTGCCTGCAAAGAGAACAATCACAGCCATCCACTCTCCAGGTTGAGCACAATGTTCTGTCCCACAAAGCTGCAGGATGAGAGAAGGGTGTATTGCTCCCCTCCAGTTTGGAACTGGGATCATTTTCACCCTCAAGAGGTTCAAGACAAAAGCATGCAGGTAGGCTAAGCCGACTCTTATGTTCTCCCCTCTCCCCAGCACCTGCTGGAGGCAGCAAGGGGACACAGACATTGCCTGATTTTATCCATTTCTTTGTCTACCCATTGCATGACATTAAGTGTTGTTTTCCTACCTCAAAGACACAAAGATCTCTTCCTAGAGTACTAACAGGTAACATGGCCAAATATTACGCAGAAAAAAATGTGTAATCAACTGCTCCCTCCTGGTGGGGAAGAGCAGCCTATTTTGCAGTAGATCGCTTGCCTTCCCATCTGCTCTTCCCCTTGTAAGCACCCCCTGGTGCATTCCTCCTACCCAAGGTTATTCCTGGGATTGAGGAAAGGACCAGGAAAATGAGTTCATATGGGAGGATTTGCGATTTCATCATCTCATTCTTGAGAAGTGAGGGCAGGATTGGGAGGGGGTTGAGGAACATCATTTAAAAATAGGAGTCTAGAGAAGATTGTGTTCTAGATAAAGGAATGACTCCGAGGGTGGAAGTTGAGGCTACAAAGACAGGGCAGGAACACAGCTGTGATCCCTTCAAATTACAATGTAAGTCTCTTGCTTGGGACTTAACCCTGAGGAACCCATTTGGCTGTTGGGACTTTCAGTGTCTCAGATTTTTCAAGTCTGACCAGCAAATCTTAGATGAGCCTCACTACAAGTGTGCTATATGCCCCACCCTCTCTCTGCCTGCCTTGCCACAATTCCATGCCCTATCAGTTTTCATTCCTGAGACCAGGCCCGTGCCCAGGGCCAGTGTGGGGCATGTAAAGGGAGGCCCAGAAGGGGTATTTGGCTGCACTTCCAGGACAGAGGGGGCCTCAGACTCAGACGATTGGTGACTCAGGATATTTGCACATTCTCACCAGGCTCAGTGAGCAGGGAAGTTGGCATTCTCAGCAATTGGGCACTTTCACGCTGGAAGACCAAGAAATGTCTGTTCAGATATCCTCCCCTAAGGAGCTGGGGAGGGGTGGGGTGTGTAGCTGACTTGATAGCCACTCTGGACCTGCCACGTTGTTTATGCCCAGGCTCTGCTTCCTAGAGCTGCTCCCAGCCAATGACTAAACACGGTGGGGTTCTAGTGCAGGCCCCTCTAACCATGGCTTGAGCACTCTCCATTAGCTTGGCTGAAACTTTCTTAGAACTGCACCAGAGTCTGAAATTCTTCCTAATGAATCCTCTTCTCAGCCTCCTTAACCAGATACCAGTTCTGCAGAGCAGTCTGAAGGCTCTCCCTGTCTAATCTTGCTCCTTCTCCTTTCTGCAGATAAATCTCTTGCGCATCATCACCCTTGGCATCTGTTTCTTAGAGGACCCCAACTAGCACAGGAATGGTTGGAGAAAACAGACAGAATGATAGGGCTTGGGAACTGCCTCACTCACTACCAGGGAGGCAAAGAGGACACCATCCTAAGTAGACTGTGGGACACAAGTGGCACAAGGTGGCAGCCTAATTGCTGAAGCTGTGCTGGTGGTGGCCTGGGGACGCATACTGGTGGAAGGGAACAGCCTTGCAGGTGGGACAGATCAGGCACTTGAAAGATATTCAGGGAGGCAGTGTCTACAGGGACAGAAGAGTTAGCTATTTTTTTGGCTAAATTTTCTTGAAGCCCACCAGAGGGAGGTTTTTGTTTTTGTTTTGTTCTGTTTTGTTTTTTGAGATGGAGTCTTACTCTGTTGCCAGGCTGGAGTGCAGTGGCGCGATCTCTGCTCACTGCAAGCTCCGCCTCCCGGGTTCAAGCAATTCTCGTGCCTCAGCCTCCTGAGTAGCTGGGACTACAGGCATGCACCAACATGCCCAGCTAATTTTTGTATTTTTAGTAGAGATGGGGTTTCACCATGTTGGCCAGCATGGTCTCGATCTCCTGACCTCATGATCTGCCTGCCTCGGCCTCCCAAAGTGCTGGGATTACAGGTGTGAGCCACCTCCACCGGCTGAAACTGAGGCTCTTTAACAAACAGTTATACAAACAGTTAAAGGCTAAGTGTGAAAACCAGAGGGCTTATTTGGAAGTTTGCCAAGAGGCCTTTACTTCCTGTAGTGGAAAGGCTAACAGAGCTGAGAAACAGCTGCAGGACTTGATTGTTAGAGGTGTAGAGTTCCAAAGACATTCAAATGCTCACTAGACTAGTCTGTTTTACTCAAGTCAAGATCCTAATTGGAAAACCTGGCCCCTGCCATATGGGGACATCTAGGTGGATGCTCTGGGCTTCTTATTAGTAATATCCAAGGGGATGAACCTCCTCATCCGCACCCCCATGAGGTGGTTCTGCACCTTAGAGATTGCAGAGGTAACCCAAGTTAGTACTTCCCCATGCTGACTGATGCTAAAGAGACCTCTCCCCTACAAAGCACAGGTTCTCTGGTCCCTCAGGAACTGCCTTCACTTTCCAATACCTAGGATTACATTTCAGGATGTGCTGAGCCTGATAAGGGAGAAAAGAGACTATACAATGATTAATAAGAATGAGCTAGCATGAATCAAGAGGAGAAAAGGAAGGATCTCAAGCATTAGATTTGAGAGTTCTTGATCAAGGAGTAATAACATAGGACTGAATAAGCAAGAATTCATGGACTTGGGGGCACTTTCTTGGGCCATGGGATTTAACACCTGGTTAAAGATCCCCAGAGTTAGGGGCAAACTTGCTGCTAGGTAGCTATGGTAGGCAGCCTCAAACATAATGGTCCCAATGACCTCGCTTCCTAATATTCATGCCCTTGTTTAATCCCTTCCCACTGAATGTAGGCTGAATTTGTGGATTCATTTCTAATAACTAGAATACAGCAGAAATGATAGGATGTCATTTCCATGATTACATTGTTGAAATTTTAGGTGTATGCTCCCTTTCCCTTTAGCCTCTTTATTCAGCCCAGCCACCAAGTAAAGAAGTCCAGGCTACCTTTCTGGAGAAGCCACATGGAGAAGAGAGGTCCTGGAGGTTGGGAGGCCACATGGAGAACTGAGGCATCCCAGCTGACAGCCAGCACCAACTGCCAGCCACGTGAGCATGCCTTATTGGAAATAGACCCTACAGCCCCAATCAAAGCTTCAGATGATATCTTGACTGACACCTTGACTACAACCTCATGAGTCCCTGAGCCAGAACCATCCAGCTAAACCACTCCCAATCTGACCCACAGAAACTCTGAGATAATGTATGTTTGTTGTTTTAAGCCACTAAGTTATGGAAAACAATAACTTAGCACAGCAATCAACAACAAATTCAATAGCTCCTAGAAGCCCAGAGAAAGCAATGGTCCATGCTGAACAACATAGAAATGCCTGATTTACCCCTGAAAGATAGTAGAGAAAGAAATAAAGAAGTTGAAGGAAGTGAGAAAGCTGGAATGGATACATTATGTGAGGCCAGAGGATCATGTTCTATGAGAGGCCTCAGAGCACACACCATCAGCCGAGGCTATCGGGGGTACCATCACCATGAAGAAGTCCAGTGGTAGTTCTCCTCTCCAGGCCAGAGAGGTGGTCACAGGGCTGGGCTGGTTAGTATCCACAAGGATGTCTCCTCATTCTCAAGTAACAGAGGCCAGGTATATTAAGCATCAGAAGCCAGCTCTGGTAGCTTTTACCATAATGACTGGCAAGTTTGAAGGGGCAGCTAAGAGAGCTTCATGGAGTTGTGGCAGTGACTGATAGAGCATGGCACTCCTAGGAGCAAGATAGATGGGCAGCCTACAAGGTGATGCTTAACCTCTGTAACTCCCCCAATCCCCGAAAAAAGCAAGAGTGAAGGAGCAGGAGACTGAGGGAAATTACCCCAATATGAAGTCATGGGGCCGGGCGCAGTGGCTCACGCCTGCAATCCCAGCACTTTGGGAGACCGAGGTGGGCGGATCACCTGAGGTCAGGAGTTCAAGACTGGCCTGGCCAACATGGCTAAATCCTATCTCTACCAAAAATATAAAAAATTAGCCGGGCGTGGTGGCATGCACCCGTAATCCCAGCTACTCGGGAGGCTGAGGCAGGAGAATCACTCGAACCCAGGAGGCGGAGGTTGCAGTGAGCCAAGATCCTGCGACTGCACTCCGGCCCGGGCGACAGAGCAACACTGTATCTCAATAAATAAATAAATAAATCTGGACTCTCACTCAGTTCCTGAACCACTGTCAGTTTTCAGATCCAGAACCAGTTGACTGAAGGGGTGAATTAGTCCTTAAAAGAAAGGATCTGGAAAGGCTATGGAAGATATATAATAGAATATTTACTTAGGTTATTGTACACTAAGAAAAGGGGATACCCACATATTTAAAACACTTCTAGATAGATCTGAAGTGACGTTGATGCCCAGAGACCCAAAGGATGAGCACGGTCCCCTTGTTAAAGAGGGGGCTTACAAATATTAGGATATGAATGGACTCATGGCTAAAATCTAGTTCATGGATGGTCTCCTGGATCTGTTAAACCACGATATGATCATTTCCCCAGTCCCTGAGTGTAAAATTGGGATTGATAAGCTTAGCAGTTGGTATGGCATCCACATTGGCTCCTTGACCTGTAAGGTAAGAATGATGGTAGTAGAGACGGTCAAGTGGAATCCTCTGAAGCTACCTGCTCCTTCCTGGCTAAGACAGTGAATAAAAAATACTATGTCCTAGAAGGATGGAGACAATTAGCATCACCATTAAAAACCTAAGGGATGCATTGCTGATGGTCCCTCTCATATCTTTATTTAATTTGCCAGTCAGGACCCTGCAGGGAACAGATGGATCCTGGAGAATGACTGCAGACGACTGCAAGCTCAACCAAGTCATAGCCCTTATCATAGCTGCTGTGCTGGAGGTGGGATTTCTGCTAGAGGGGATTAATAAGCTCTAAAGTACATATAAGATATGTGGCCATTGATTCAGTAAATGTGTTATTTTCTATTCTGATTAGAAAAGAGGATCAGAAACAATTCACTTTATCATGAAACTGGCATTACTTATGTATAATTTTGCCTCTGTGCTCTCTTAACTCTCTGCCCTCTGTCATGATACAGTCCTAAAGACCTGAACTAACCGGACAGCCCACAAAACATCACACCAATGCATTACGCTGATGGATGGTGTCATGCTGATCCAACAGGATGAGCAAGAGGTGGCTAAACACTGGAAGCCTAGGTGAGACAAGTGTACCCTCAGCGTGTGAGATGGATGCTGCGAAGATTCAGGGACCTGCCACTTTAGTGAAGTTTGTAGCGGTCCAGTGTTCAGGGGCTTAACAGAATATCCCCTCTAAGACAAAAGAAACATTGCTGTAAGCCCCAGTGAAAGACTCATGTTGAAGTCCCGGGATTCCAGAGCAAGGCCATGCCATCCACAGCAGACAAGTATCTGCCACTAGAGAAACAACCCATAGTGTGTTCCTGGGCCCTAGCAGAGATAGATCACTTGGCCATTGGGTACAAAGTGATCATGTATCTGAAACTGCCTATTATGAGCTGGTTTTGTTGGATCAAGTCATAAGCTGGGTGAGCCCAGCAGCACCACATTGTAAGATGGAAATGATACATTTATAATCAAGCTGCATGAACAGGTAGTCCAGACCCCAGGTCACCTGTCACAGTTGCACAAGTGTTTCTCCCCCAACTGGTACCTATGCCATGTTGGGAGTTCTTCTTATTCCCCAACTTTTAAGTTCAAGGGTACTTGTGCAGGATGTTCAGGTTTGTTACATAGGTAAATGTGTGCCATGGGCCGGAGGAGGAGAAAGAAGCCCTAGCTTGATTTATGAATGGCTTGGGTTGTTAGACAGGTGCAACGCAAAAGGTTATGGCAGCTGCACTCCAGCTACATTCAGGAGTCATCTTGAAACACAGTGGATGGAGATGGAAAATCTTCCCAATGGATGGAGCAGAAAGTGATGCATGTGCTCACCTACTTTGTGTGATTTGAGATGAGACTATAGAGATTTATGGGCAGAGGTCAATGGCCTGCTCATCAGATTAGTGGTCTGGGAGACAAGGAGGTCCGGGGCAGGCACATATGGGAATGGGTACAAAGTGAGGATTTTTGTATCACATTTTAATGCCTGCCAGAAAGCATCCACCATGGAAGAGGTACTCAACAACCAAGTAGACAAGTAATTCAGCAGGCCGATGTCATGTGCATGGTGGGCACAGGCATGGAGTGGCCTTGGTAGCAGAGAGGGTGCCTATACATGTATGGGCCAAACAACATGGATCCCCACCTACCGTGGCTGATCTAGCTACTGCTACCTTTGAATGTTCAACTTGGAAGCAACATAGACCAGCCCTGAGATCCATGGCATAGATACCAGTTGGGGGAGAAACACTTGTGCAACTGTGACAGGTGACCTGGGGTCTGGACTACTTGTTCATGCAGCTTGATTATAAATGTATCATTTCCATCTTACAATGCGGTGCTGCTGGGCTCACCCAGTTTATGACTTGATCCAACAAAACCAGCTCATAATAGGCAGTTTCAGATACATGATCACTTTGCAACCAATGGCCAAGTGATCTGTCTCTGCTAGGGCTGTATAGTCCCCCCTGCCAAAATTCATACATTGAAGTCCTAACCCCTAGTACTTCAGAATGTGACCGCATTTGGAGATGGGGTCTTTAAAGGACATTAAGTTAAAATCAGGTCATTAGGGTTGGCTCTAATCCAACATGACTAGAGTCCTTATAAGAAAAATTGGACACAGACACATACAAAGAGAAGACAATGTGAAGACACAAGGAGAAGATACCCGTTTACAAGCCAAGGAGAGAAGCCTAGAACAGATACTTCCTCCATGGCTCTGTGAAACTTGCTACACCTTCATCTTGGACTTCTAGCCTCCAGAACTGTGAGACAGTAAGTTTCTGTTGTTTAAGCCACCCAGTCTGTGCTACTTTGTTATGGCAGCCCCAGGAAACTAATATAGCCCCCAATGTAGCATTATTCCTGAAGGAAACCAACCGGCTACTTGGTGACAAATTGGCAACATTGAGCTCTTTCTGTCTTGGAAGGGCTATTAGTTCAACCTCATAGAGGGAATTGTTCAGGATATGGATTTGCCTTTCCCTCTGAGGAAGCCTTAGTCAGCACCACTACTCAAGGGCTTAAGGAATAAATGATCCACAGTTGTTGTCCTACCCAACATAGCATCTAACCAGGGGTCCCTTCACAGCAAAAGAAGTGCAGATGTGGGCCCATTAACATGGGATCCACTGGTTATATCACCCAGAAGCACACCATCTAGATGCAATGGGCCTTGCAGTGTGTGGAAATGGCTTTCTACAGGCACAGCTGAAGGATGGGTGCCATGCTTCAGGATCTGTCATAGGCATTAAATCAGAGATCTCAATGTCACTGTGTCCCCAGTAGGATTAATACATTGATCAGGAAACCAAGGAATGGAAGCAGGAGTGTCCCCACTTACCACTACTCCTAATGACCCATTGAGAGACTTGGTATTTCCTGTCCCCACAACTCTAGGCTCTGCAGGGTTGAAGATCATGGTTCTCAGAGAGGGTGCACTCTTGCCAGATGACACAGCAAGGGTCCCACTGAACTACAAGCTATGGCTGCTGCCAGGGAACTTTGGACTCTGTGTGTCTAGGAGCCAGTAGGCAAGGAGTTGCCATCTTGGCAGAGGTAATTGATCCTGATCAGCAAAAGCATATAGGGCTGCCTGTACACAATGGAAGTATGAGGGCATGCATATGGAACCCAGGTGACATGTAGATAGGTACAGCAACCCCAGTTGAGAAGGCTGAGACTCAGGCCCCTCAAGAATGAGGGTTTACGTCACATCACTAGGTAAGCCATAAAGACCTGCAGGGGTGATAACAGGGTGAGGGGAATTTTAAATGGCTAGCAAGAGGGAGAGGATCAGCATCACCTGCAGCACTGAGAAGCTGCATCTATTGAAGCTATAGAAGCTGTAGTCAGTTTTCATCTCCTTCTAATTTCCCCACCAGGAAGAGAAACTCATGAAAACTCCAGAGGAGCTGCTTCCTGACTTTATATGGAGAAGTGGGTCTGTGAGGACTAGAGATGGACTGTGGAAGCCATAGGAATGCAGCACTCAGGTCTTGCTTCAAGAAAGAACCTGCTGGAAGGATTGCAGTTAGCAGACGGTCTCCAGATTCAGTATCTTTGAGATCGACCTCAGTGTTCATGCTAGGGCAGCATTCTCCCCAAGCTGTTCCCAGCCAATGATAGTTTGGCAGAAGTACTAGAGCCAAGCCATTTCTGGCCAACATGGACAACTTTGTGGGCAAGCTTTGTGCTGGGGCCCCAGTTGGGCTTGACAAGATGTTCTCAGAACCGCTCTACAGCCTGAAGCTCTTCCTACCAAGCCCTCCTTTCTTCTCCCTCTCCTTTCAGAGACATCAAAGCTACAATGCAGTCTGAAGGCTCTTCCTAACCACTGCTTCTCCCTTTCCACCTTATCTTTCAAGGCCAGGAAATCCAATAAATCTCTGGTGGTTTTAATGCCATCTTGGGGCCTGAATTGACATGCTAGCACTCCTCATCAGAACAGGAAAAGCCCTTGGAACCTGCATGGCCTTGAAGGTGAGAATTGAAAGAGAGGGTTGGAATTGTAATTCCTAAAAAACAAACATGAGTTTTTAATTTTCTGTTGCTACACTGGAAAGGAATGGGCACTCCAAAACTCAGAGAAAAGAGGAAGTGAGAGTGGAGTCCTCAGTCCTCTTAATTGGTTTCTTTTAATGTCTTGGATCCCTGGATGGTGGGCATTCTTGGATTCAGTCCTTGGACACTTCTATTCCTTTTTTTTTCTTTTCTTTCCTTTTTTTTTTTTTTTTTTCTTTTTTTTGAGACAGAGTCTTGGTCTATTGACCAGGCTAGAGTACAGTGGTGCGATCTTGGCTCACTGCAACCTCCACCTCCTCGGTTCAAGCAATTCTCCTGCCTCAGCCTCCCAAGTAGCTGGGACTACAGGCATCCACCACCACATCCGGCTAATTTTTGTATTTTCAGTAGAGGTGCGGTTTCACCATGTTGGCCAGGCTGGTCTCAAACTCCTGACCTCAAATGATCCACCCACCTCAGCCTCCCAAAGGTTGGGATTACAGACGTGAGCCACTGCTCCTGGCCCACTTTTATTCCTCATTAAGCTAACTTTCTAGTGGATCTTGTGGAGTCTTGTGGCTTAAAATAACATTTATATGCTGATGACTCTCAAATTTGTATGTCGGGTCATCAAAATGAAAAATTCTTATGCTTCCAAGGACGATTAAGAAAGGGAAAAGAAAATCCACAGAATAGGACAAAATATTTGTGAGTCATATATCAGACAGGGACTTATACCCAGAGTATATAAAGAACTTCTCAGTTCAAGAATAAAAAGATAAACAGCCCAGTGAAAAAAATAGGCAACAAATTTGAATAGACATTTTTTCCAAAGCAGATATAAAAGTAGCCGATAAGCACATGAAAAATATTCAATATCATTAGTCATCAGAGAAATGCAAATCAAAACTACAATGAGATACCACTTCACCCTCACTAGGATGGCTATAATAAAAAAAAAGACAGACAATAACAAGGATTGCTGAATATCTGGAGAAATTGGAACTTTCATACATTGCTGGTGAGAATGTAAAATGTACAGCTGTTTTAGAAAACAGTTTGGCAGTTCCTGAAAATGTTAAAAATAAAGTTATCCTATGACTCAGCATTCCGCTTCTAAGTATACCCGAGAGAACTGAAAACACATGTTCACACAAAAACTTATACATGAATGTGCATAGCAACATTATTCCTAACAGCCCAAAGTGGAAACAACCCAAATGCCCATTGACTGATGAATGGACAAACTAAACATGGCTAATCTATACAATAGAATATTATTCAGCCATAAAAAGGAATGAAGCACTGATACTCATAAGTGTACCTTGAAAACATTATGCACAGTGAAAGAAGCCAGAAACAAAAGTCCACACATTTTATGATTCCATTTTTATAAAATGTTCATAATAGGCAAATCAGTAGGGGAGAAAGCAGTTTCATGGTGTCAAGGGCTTAAGGGGAGAGAGGACTGGGGAATGACTAATGGGTATGGGATTCCTTTTTTGGGGTGATGAAATGTTCTGAAATCAGACAGTGGTGATTGTTGCACCAACCATCCTGTGACTATACTGAAACCTACCACTCTGTACATTTTAGAAAGAAGGATTTATGGTATGTGAATTATTTCTCAACAAAATTTTTTTTTTTTTTTTTTTTTTTGAGACGGAGTCTCGCTCTGTCGCCCAGGCTGGAGTGCAGTGGCGCAATCTCGGCTCACTGCAAGCTCCGCCTCCCGGGTTCACGCCATTCTCCTGCCTCAGCCTCTCCGAGTAGCTGGGACTACAGGTGCCCGCCACTACGCCCGGCTAATTTTTTTGTATTTTTAGTAGAGATGGGGTTTCACCACGGTCTCAATCTCCTGACCTCATGATCCACCCGCCTCGGCCTCCCAAAGTGCTGGGATTACAAGCGTGAGCCACCGCACCCGGCGTTATTCCTCTTCTTGAGATATACTGTATGCAATTTTAAAGCTATCTTTGGAGACAGGGTCTCACTCTGTCGCCAAGGCTGGAGTGCTGTGGCATGGCCACAGCTCACTACAGCCTTGACCTCCTGCGCTCAAGCGAGCCTTCCACCCCACCTCAGCTTCTCAGATAGCTAGGTCTACAGGCACGTGCCACCACGCCTGGCTAATTTTTTTGCTTTTTGTAGAGGCGAGGTTTTGCCATGTTGTCCAGGCTGGTCTCAAACTCCTAGGCTCAAGCAATCCACCCATCTCAGCCTCCCAAAGTGCTGGGATCACAGGCGTGAGCCCTCCAGCCTAAAGCTATCTTAGATTTTGACATGATATGGAATATAATAAAATAAATTTTAAAACAATTTTTTTTAAATGTCCACAGTGTCTGGCCTTCTGGAATGGCTGTTTGATCTCTGGCCACCATGGAGTAGGAGAAAGACACTTTGCATGTTCCTGGCTGACAGTGCTGAGGAGATATGGGTTATTCTCATCTCAAGAGTTCCTGGGAGAATTCTTCTGAAGATGTAGAAATTCTCCCAGGGGGCAAGTATGGTGGCTTTTGCTTGTAATCCCAGCTGCTTAGGGGACTGAGGTGAAAGGATTGCTTGAACCCAGGAATTCAAGGCTACAGTAAGCTATGCCTAAACCACTGCACTCCAGTCTGGGTGACAGAGAAAGACCCTATCTCTAAAAAGAAAAGAAAAGAAAAGAAAAGAAATCTCCCAGGGATCATCAGCTGTAGAGAAAGAAGAGAAGAAAAGATACCCTCTTGAGGACCTCATGGTCAAAGAATACTGAAAAACAGCGCCTTGCGGGAGGAAAGTGCATCTTCTTACCCTGCGAGATGTTGTTGGGCCAAAGTTGAAAGGAGAGCTTTAAAACTTGCCTGCCCTAAAGGGCACAGAGGCGGCTTCTGGGTTAACCGCCTGGGTGCCAGCAAACTCAGGAACAGAGTGGCATTGTCTGGCCAGCTGGGTTCCTGGAGAATGCCTCTGTACTGGCTCCCCGCAGGGGAGGAAGGCTCCTGGGGACTGGCAGCAAAGCCTGTCCTGAAACACTTCCCAGATCTGCAGACTGTGCCTCTCCTCTCCCCTGGAGGTCAGACCCTGCCTCTGACCTTTGGGATCCAAGTTTCCAAACTCTCTGCTCACACAGTCCCTGCCCCAAGACTGCCCAGAAGAGTACAAAAGCCAGCCAGGCACAGTGGCTCATGCCTGTAATCCCAGCACTTTGGGAGGCCAAGGCAGGCGGATCACTTGAGGCCAGGAGTTCGAGACCAGCCTGGCCAACATGGCAAAACCCTGTCTCTACTAAAAATACAAAAATTAGCTGGGCATAGTGGTGCATACCTGTAGTCATAGCTATTTGGGAGGCTGAGGCTGGAGGATCACTTAAACCTGGGAGGCAGAGGTTGCAGTGAGCTGAGATGGCACCACTGCACTCCAGCCTGTATGACAGAGCAAGACTCTGTCTCAAAAAAAAAAAAAAAAAGTACAAAAGCCAAGCAAACCTACAAGCAGTGGCAGAAGCTTCTCCAAGGAGAAGGTTGCTAACTCCAACTAGCCCGTTCGCCAAAGAACTGCGCAGTGTCTTCACATACTCCATTTCAACTCTCAAAGCTGGGTCATAGTCAAGGTGAGGATCCCTGGTGTTTTTCCATCACAATTTCTTGGCCTCAGACTCCACATGGCTTCAGATTACATCACTTTTCTAATTTCTTTGCCTCTTTTGTGTTATGTTGGCCAACAACACTTCTCTCGGCTGCTGAGGACCGTCTAGTTGAGTCAGGGAAAAAAAATCTAGGGTCTGCAAGACAGAAATTCAAGCATAATTGTTCTGGAGTAGTAGTCACACGGTGTGTCAGAATCACATACGGCAGCAGCTCTAAAACTTGACTGTGTTCAAGAGCCGCTGAGGGACCTGTGGCAAAAGTCACCTGTTAACAAGGAAGCCATTGGCCAGGTACAGTGACTCACGCCTGTAATCTCAACACTTTGGGAGGCCGAGGCGGGTGGATCACGAGGTCAGGAGTTCGAGACCAGCCTAGCCAATGTGGTGAAACCCCGTTTCTACTAAAAATACAAAAAAAATTAGCCAGGCATGGTGGCAGGCGCCTGAAATCCCAGCTACTCTGGAGGCTGAGCCAGGAGAATCGCTTGAACCCGGGAGGTGGAGGTTGTGGTGAGCCAAGAACATGCCATTGCACTCCAGCCTGGGTGACAAGAGTGAAACTCCGTCCATCCACACCCTAGATAGAGCTGTCTATATAGTGGGTCTGGGGTATGGCCAAGGGACCTACGTTTTTAACAAGTGCCTCAGGGGTTTGGAGGCAGCCGGTCAGGGGACCACCCCATGAGCTGGTTAATAATGCAGGTGTTTGGGGCTGGCCACACACCTACTGATTCAGAATTGGCAGCCCTGTGTGTGTCATATTCCCCCAGAAAAACCCAACACACAGCTGAGTTTGGGACCCACTGCTGCAGAAATTATCTCATTCCAGAAAAAGTAAGCCAGGCTCATACTTTTAAGGTCCCCTTTCTCTCTGGCCTCTTATAACTGCCCGAAAATCAAGGCACATTATTGCTGGAACAGAAACTGAAGGAAAACTTGCACGTGCCCCAGCAGCTGAGATCCTTAAACAAAAAGGACTACAGAAATGACAAGCATGGTTGTAAGAATTGTATGCAGCTTTTCTTTCTTTTCCTGGGTGTGGTAGGAATCTCCAAGGTGAATGTGGCCTCCTGGAGCTACCCACGTGGCTGGAAGACTGTCCCGCTCTGTGCTATTTGGGAGTAAGCAAGGCAACCGCAGCCATATCTGCCCGTCACCCAGGAGCCGGTGTGGCTGGCACCAGTCCTGAGCAGCTGCATATCGCCACCAGTTGGGCTCCTCCATGCCAGGTGCCAGGTTGCCGCAGCTGCCAGGGAGAGTTCCATCAGCAGGACTGTCTGCACCTGGACAGAATGATGTAACCTACAGGAACGCAAGATTCACAGGCGTGCAGACAAGCCTCAGAAAATTACCAGCCTCAGCTCCAAGTTACGGCTGATTCAGCTGCAGTCTCTGTGGTCAGACTTGCCTGTTGAGGCAGGCTGCTTCTCCGGTGGACTGGATGGCGTCACTTGGAGTTTATGTTAAAGCTGAAGTCTACCTCAAACTAATGTAACCCTTATTTCCCAGTCCTCATAAGACAAGTGGAAATCATGGGCCAGGCTTAAGCTTAGCTGATGATCTGATCTCCCAACTGCATTGGGTGTCGCTGGGGTCACCTAAGCCATTGCTCCCTTTCACTCCTTCAACAAACATTTACTAAGTGTCAGAAATGATAGTAATCGCAAACATTGTCTGAATGATTGCTGGGGTCAGGCATCGTGCTAGACCTGGCACCAGCATCTTCTTATTCAGTACTCACTAAGCTGAATAAGTTCGAGTTCATTTCACAGGTGAGGAAACCCGGCTTCCCAGAGGCAAAGCAGCCTGCCTAAGGCCCCACAACTAATGAGGGGTAGAGCCTCTCATCCATCCACTTGAACAATAAGCCTTACCCTCTTTGTGGGGTCTTCCCCATGGCCTGACACTGAGTGTGTAGACACTGAATCAACACACACAATGTCAGGTCATGATTCCCCAGCCCCTCTGACTGGTCCCTTCCTCCTATCCATCGGCTGTCTCAGGTAGGCTCAACCCTACCACGCCAGGCTCCTTCTCGCTACCCTATCACCACTCTGCTGACCTTCCCTGCACCCCTCTGACTTCTAATGCCTGGCCTCTTGAACCTGGTGTTCCTCGGAGTTCTTTGAGACTTAGCCCCCGGGATGTTTCTCCCAGGAAGTCTTCCGTGACCCACCCCTCCTCCACATTTATGACCCCATTGTATGATTAAAGTGCATACCAAAGATGCCTTTGTCTCAACATGACATCCCATATTAGGTTGGAATTTTTGGTTTCTATCTGTCAGTATCCTTCATTAAAATGGAGTTTCATAAAATTGGACAGCTGGCACCAGCACGATGCATGGCGCATGGCGGGTCCTCAATGGATGCTTGCTAGACTGAGCACAGCTGACTCACGGGCCTCAGGCACCAGGGCACGGGCAATAAAGACAGTGAACCCAATATTTTAACACAAGAAGGAAAATATAACCTCACAAATGTCACTCATACTTGGAAGGGGGAAAAACACAACTGAAATATGGTCACCAAAGAATATAGGGAAGGATATAACACACAGGCTGAACTCATGATCCTGTAGTCAGACCACCTGGGCTTGAGTCTTGGCTCCCCCACTTAAAACTAGTGAGATTTGGAGCAAGTTGTTTTCCCTCTCTCTACGTCAGTTCTCTCATTTATAGAGTGGGAGTAGATAATCTTATAGGGTTGTGTGAGGATGAGATAATTCACGTGCAGTGTTGAAAACAGTACATTGTTCATGCTCGGATGTTATCATATTTTTTGTTCATAATAAATGGATTTGCTAGAAAGGGGTGGGGCAGGAAACTAAGAAGAAACAATGGTCATAATATTTTAGATTGAGAGTATAGTACAAACCCTCAGGTCCAATTTTTTAAAATGCAGGTCAGAAGTTACCACCCAAAGGTGTACAGATTTTTTTAAATTTTCAATGAGCTGCCTATTTAAAAATGAAGAAACTTTACATTATGAGAAAGAAATCCAGAGATCCGACTTCTGTCGAAAAACTGGATGACTTGGCAACTCTGAGCTTCTACTTGCCCCGGTAATAATTGTCGAGATTTGTGTATCACTGCCCACTTCAGGGTAGACACGTGCTCTCCAGCTCACGCGACCCCTCCAGGCCCTCCCGCTTCTTACGTGGCCTGCTTCATGCTATAGGCGTTTGAGTTTGTGACCTCAGGAAGAGAAGATGTCTTCACAATAACAATATACACAGTTTTTCTCTGCTCAGAACCTATCATACCTCTTTGGTACATCTATCATAAAACTCAAACTTTAACTCCTCCCTCCTCCATCTGGGAGCCCATCTCGCCTCACTTCCTATGACTCCCCATCCATCCTCCCTCCCCACCAGGCTGCCCCTGGCCCCCCTCCCACCCCAGCTCCTCCCTGCTATGGGGCTGGCATGGCCTCTCCGTCCCCTCTGCTTTCCCAAGTCCCCCTGCCCTGTGAAGGTTTAGCTCATGTCCAGACACCCTAATGAGCTTCTTCCCCACTCCCTAGCCCACGAGTGGTCTCCCTTTTCCAGGCTTGCACTGCCCTTCGGACAAGGGTAACTACTATTACAGTATGGCTGTGTCTTGTTAGTCTTTACTCTGAAAAGAAGCCTGTTCTTATCTATGCAGTTTCTCTCCTTTTCCCTTGCCCCTTGGGGCTTCTGTCCTTGCTGGGCCTGTTCCTGAAATTTTGTGATTTACAACAAAACCAGAACGGGATGGGGAGAGATTGGAAAAGAGGTATGGGAGGTAAGGGGAAAAGGAAACAAAAACAAGGGCAAACTGAGGGTGTGCTGTTGAGAGTGAAAAAGAAGGCAGGGGGCCCTGCAACAGCAGCTGTGTGGGAAGGAATGGGAGATGAAGCCGGGCAGGGGACGTGTGCAGCATTGCATGGCTCCCAGCTTCCTTGTATTTACCCATGCTGTCAGAACCACGTCGTGTGCCCCCTTTGGTCTGCTTTTAGGCGGCAACCCTGCATTTTACGGAGGACTGGAAGCTCTGTGAGGGCTGACAAATTATTATTATTTAGTGCCCCTTCCATCCCTCAGAGCCTTTGGCCCAGGGCTGAGCCCAGGGACTGCACACGTTCATGCAGAATGACTGACCTCAGTATCCCCAGGTGTCCTCAGGCAAATGACCTGAAGAAGACGTTGAGCATCAAGAATGTAGGCTCTTTGATTTCACCTCCTGGCAGAAGTGTGATGAGATCAGATACCACCATGGTTTTGCGTCCCAGAGAATAACCAGGAAGCTGCTCTGGAGGAGAGAATAGTGGTTCTCGAGCGAGAGCTCACATGGCAATCACCTGGGAGGGGAAGGGCCTTGTTAAACCAGAGCTTGCTGGGCTCCACCCCCAGAGCTTCGGATTCAGCAGGTCTGGGCTAGGACCCCAGAATGTGCTTTTCTAACAACTTCCCAGTTGACGGGGATACGGTTGGTCGGGGAGCCACACTTCGAGCAACCCAGCTCTAGAGTTCAGGGCTGAGGTCTGATCCAAAGCCACGTCATCCCACCACCCTACAGAAGGAAAGTGACATCCCCTCCCTCTCTAGCAGGTGACTGTCCCCTCTTCATAATCCAGCACGTCACTCAACCCACTTTGGAGCTTTATGGAGACTATAGATGCTCATGGCTGAGTGGAGGGTGTCCTCTTGTGGCCCAAATAGAAAATAACCTGAACTGCAGTGACCTCACTCAGCCTTAATTAACAGTTTGTCAAACATTGAATTTTATCTGCCTGACAAAAGATCGAGGGAAACAGGATGTTCACCATTCACCGGATCTGGTCCATTGTAGAGGAGGGGCCAAGGGTCCATTCAGCGTGAGATGGGTCAAATACTTGGCCCAAAAGGTGTCCAAGGACAGCAGAAATGATTTGTACTCATGACTTTGAGATTTTATAGGTGGGAAGGTGTCTTAGGAGAATAGTCCAAACCCAGATACTCACAGAATTCTCTGTTGAAGGATACACCTTTGAAAACATGAGTTAGAAGTAAACAATTTCAAAGTCTTGGAAACACCATGTGACTAAGAGGAGACCTTAGAATGACTTTGAACCATGTTTGGATTTGTTCCCTGAACTTTCCTGAAATGAGAAAACTGGCATCATGAACTGTGGGCTAGTGTAAGAACACTGGAGCAATTGTCACCAACCAATCTGGCGCAAGCCAGCCCCTTCTCAGCATTTAGCAGCCGTCCAAATACCATTCTGCGATTCACTGCCACCTACTGCTCGGCCCGGAATGAGCAGGAGTTGGTAATAGGACACAGGGGCAGTGGAGCGGCGCTTCTCAGAGTTTGGCTTGTATTAGAATCACCTGGAAGGCTTGTTAAACTGTAGATATAGGGGCTTCACCCCCAGAGATCTGACTCAGTAGGATTGGGGTAGGCCTGAGAATTTACTCTTCTAGTAGATTCTGGTGACGCCAATGCTGCTGGCCAGGAGATGCCTCTTTGGATAACATTTGTAATTCTCCTTCTACCACACATTTGCTGAGCTTGATTATTAATCAGTCACATCTGTAAGTGATCAAGAGCCACTAATTCAGGATGTCTCAACCTGGGCCCGATTGATATTTTGACCTGGCAATTCTTTGTTGTGGGGGTAGTTTGTCCTGTACATTGTAGGATTTTAGCAGCATCCCTGGCCTCTACCTACTTGATGTCAGTAGCAGCCACTTCCCCCACGTTTTGATAGTTAAATGTGTCTCAGACATCACCAGATGGCCCTGGGAGGCAAAATTCTCCCATTTGAGAACCACCTCTCTAAAGTGGGAATATTTTCCTCTTCCATTTGGCAGACTGTGAGGGTATCGTCAAGTATTGTCTTACCTAGGATACTGACATATAATAAACTCTCAGCTCTTTGGGTTTAAACAACAACAGAAAAAATAGACTACATATCCTGAGTGCTTAGTACATGTGAGTTACTGTGCTAATGCTTTTTAGTATGTAATCAATATTTTTAAAATCTCTGATATATTTTGCATTCTTGTTTTTGTAATTAGTGTGTATCTTACCTTTACAGCAGATCTTAATTTGCAGTAGCCTCCTCTCCAGTGCTCCAGAGACACGCAGCTGCCACACTGGGCCCTGCAGGGCTAGACTCTGAGCCCAGATTCTGCCTCTGCCCAAATGGCTTCCAGCCTTTAGTTGTGGAACAACACATGCCAATTTTACTTCAATGTCCTTCCAATCCTGTCCTTATTTCAGCTATTTTATCAGACTCACATACCTATTCATGTACTCTGCAATCAGTCCTTGGAATAGTTCCACATAGTTTAAAATAAGGTCTGCAGTTTCATAAAATTTATCAAACAGCAGATACCTCATCTGGTGGCCAGACTGTGTCGACTATTATCATATTTTAGTTCTGATAGCTTTTCAAGGGGCTGTTTTCCAAAAAGTCTGTGTTTATGCATGCTAATCCTATCCAATGCTAATCACTGATGCACAAGTTCAATCACACTCTCCCGCTTTTTGGTTTATCTCACAATATCTAGGAGTGTTCATCTCCATTCAGAGGTTCTGCCTTTTCATTAGCCCTATGTGACGTTTCTCCTTGTCGTTCCTCATGTTATCCTTAGTAAATGTTTCTGATCACTTAGGGAACCAATTATTCTCTAGAAAATTTGCAGTAAACCCTTTAGTCTTACCACATTTGTTCATTCAAATTTTACAGGCATGAAAATCAAGATAGACTTAATTACTAAGGTCAACCTTTAACTATTATGCCAATAAAAAGTAGTCATGAGTTAACCCTTATGAAATGCTTCCTGTGAGCCATGCACTGTGCTCAGCTCTTGACATGCATTATTTATTTATCCTAATAGGCCTATGAGGTAGGTGCTGGGGCGATCGTCATGTTAGAGGCAGGGTAAGAAGGCACAGAGAACTTAAGTAACTTGCCCAAAGTCACCCAGCCAGCAACTGGCAGAGCTGGGGTTCATATCAAGCTGTGGATGATGATACAGTTGGTCCCCTAACCTCTATACTCCATTGCCAGGAAAGATGATTTACAAAAGTTCTTGTTAGGCCTTCTCTGGATGAGGAAGTATATATATATATATATATACACACATATATATATTTATATACATATATATATACACATATATATATTTATATACATATATATATATATTTATATACATATATATATATATATATATTTCCTGGTATTCTAGGAACTGTCTCTGAAGCAAGGTGCCAGGACTTCTCAGGATACAGGGCTTTTGACTTGAACAGGGGGCTGAGTTCCCATCAGAAGGTTGAACCAAGATGTTACATCAGAAACCCTCAGAATCCAGTGCCAGGAGAGCACCGGGTTCAAGAGTGAATGGGAGTGGGGATGTGGAAGTGGCAAGTGAAGATGATTCCTTCAAGAAGACAGGCTACAGGCTACAGCAGGAGAGAGAGAGGAAGGATGGGAACTGAAGAGAGGCAGGGCTTAAGGGAGGGTTGTGCTTTCTCTGTGTTAATTTGTTTTGTTAACTACTTGAGCATATTGCAATGCTGATGGGGGAAAAACTAAGAGCTGAAGGCACAGGAAAGCACAGGGGGGCGGATAGAAGCTGAATCAGCAAGGACCCCGAAGAGTCCGCTCACGAAGATATTTGAAGCTCTTGTCGGGAGACATGTTCGCCGGGTCTGACACCAAAGCCTGCTCATGTCTGCATCACTCTCTGGCTTCCCACTGTCACTGACTGACAATCTATGGCTATCAAAGATTCCAAGAGCCAAGTGGCTTGGAAGTTGTTTGAGTCAGAAACATTTTCCCTCCACTGGGCACAACTTCTTATCCTTTTAAGTGAGGAAATACGAAATGCATGATATCAGAACATATATCCTAGGGCAGCCCCCTATGTAGGTGATATGGTTTGATGCAGGGGACATTAAATCTGTTTCTTCCTAAAATAGTTCCCATCAGCTTTCTTCAGACCTTGAACTATTCCATTGGGATTACCTTCCTAAAAAGTCCTGTTAAAATACCAACAGGTCAAAACAATCTCGAAAAGGACACCCATGCTCATTGCAGCACTACTCACAATGGCCAAAAAGGTGAAAGCAATCCTGGTGTCCATTGACAGATGAATGGACAAATAAAATGTAGCATATACGTACAGTGGAATATTATTCACCCCTAAAAGAAGGCAATTCTGACACACACTACAACACGGGTAAACCTTGAGGACACTATGCTAAGTGAAGCAAGCCAGCCACAGAAGGACAAATACAATATGATCCCATTTATAGGAGGTACATAGAGTAGTCAAATTCAGAGGCAGAAAGCAGAATGGTGGCTGCCAGGTCTGGGGGAAGGGGAATGGGGAGTTTTTGTCTAATGAGTGTGGAGTTTAAGCCTGGGAGGATGAAAAGAGCCCTGGAAATGGATGGTGGGGATGGTTGCACAAGAATGTGAATGTATTTAACACCACTAAACTAACTGTACATTAAAAATGGAAAATTTTATGTTATGCGTATTTTTCTGCAATTAAAACACCGGGTGATTTAAAGGGGCTGCTTGATCAATAGCCAAACTAATAATAGTTTGGCTCAACTTTGATTTCCTGTTAAGGCCACTTTGTCCAGAGCAGGACTCTAAGGAGCCAGAACTGGGAGGAGCTGGAGATGGAGAGGTGACAGGCGTGAGGACGGTAATTCACTGGGCGCTGGAATGCGTTTTGACAAAGGCCAGGTGTCGGTTCCCGTCCTGACCTGCAGGGGGCACTCTGGTGGGTCCTGGGAAACGAGGAGAACGGGAAGCCTAGAAAGCCCTGGGAGCTCTTTGAGCGACAGGGAAGCCACTTTTACTGAGGCCGCCGGCAGTCATGATACTACACAGTGGTTATTCTTAGGCCCCTAGAGTCAGCAAAGCCTCTTGTTTGGAAAACCTTCTCCCGGGTCTCCCCTCGCAGTTTGTGTAAGGGGCGCCCCGCCCGCCCCGCGTCTCCGTGTCCGGGGTGGGTGTGAGGACAGCAAGGCCGCGCCCCCTGCTGGCCGCTCGCTCAGCTGCTCCGTCGCCTCCTCCGCCATCAGCCCTTGGGAAAGAAAGCCATTTTGGTCACAGGAAGCAACGTTTTCAACTTCTCTCATTAATGAGAAAGACAGAATTGTGATACCCGAATGAGAATACTCGAGGAAGGAATAAATTAAATTTCCACGCAGCTCCGGCTGGGTCCCAAGCTGAACAGATGCTGTTTTTATCAAATACTTTCTATTCTGTGACGTGCTCTGCCAACTTTCTATTATTAGACAAATCAGGAAAAGTCTGATTTCTCTCCCTTCTGGCTTCTCCTTCCCGCTTTTGTGGGAGGGTGGTGGTTTGGGTGGAGACTCTCTCCTGTCCATAGAAGGTAAATGACAAGGAAATGGCAGCCACCTGAAAACTTGCCTTGTTGCTAGCGTGTCCCAGAAATGTCCTTTAAAATGACATCTCATCCAGGCGTCACCCCATCCCAGATGGCGTAGCTGATGGGACAGGAAAAAATATATATTTTAGAGTATTTACAGCATCATTTTCCCCTGCCCCCACTTCCTTCCTGTGAAGGAGGAATTAGTCTTCACTAGCCAAGTTCTGGAGTATTTTTCTTTTTTCTTTTTTTTTCTTTTAATTGAGATAGTGTCTTGTTGTGTCGCCTAGGCTGGAGTGCAGTGGCACCATCATCACTAACTACAGCCTTGAACTCTTGGGCTCAAGTGATCCTCCTGCCTCAGCCTTCCAAAGTGCTGAGATTACAGGCGTGAGCCATTGCACCTGGCCCTGGAGTATTTCTTGTGCGTAATAAGGGAAAATGTGGGAAAGGATTCTGAATTGTGCAAGTACCATGGGTAGGATGGGTTGATGGGTCTACCTAAGAGAAGGCAGGGTGTTACATACTAAGGAAAGCAGAATGGATCAGAAGGCGAGAGAGAGAATAAGAGAAACAAGCCAGGGATGAGCTGGGTTTGGGAGAATTCAAGAGATAAATTAAGGAGGACTGAAGTAGCTGTTGGGCTGTTGATATGGTTTGGCTGTGTCCTCACCCAAATCTCATCTTGAATTGTAGTTCCTATAATCCCCACATGTTGTGGGAGGGACCCAGTGGTAGGCAATTGAATCATGGGGGCGGTTACCCTGTTCTATGAGAGAAATGCGCAAAGGGAAAAGAAAAGACACACACGCAATACCTTTAAGGGTAAACAACCTTTATCCCATGTAAATGGCAATGCAGATATAATAAGCAAATTATATAAGCAAATTGCAATGGGAAGGGGAGAAGGGAAAAGATATATATATATATACCCTGGACTACTGGGAGGCTAGAAGTTAATGGCAAGGGAATGCCAGCTTTCACCCCACTTCTTCCATCAACATAGACTATATATATATACACACACACTCACCAGACAATGGAGGATTCATCACCAGACCAGAAGCAACAGCCTGGGCTCCAGAGTCGGCCACTGCACTTACCAGACTATAGAGGATTCATCACCAGACCAGGAAGCAACAGCCTGGGCTCCAGAGTTGACCACTCATCCATGCAGATGAGGAGAGGTCTCATGAAGCTTTGGTGTGGTATGGGACCCTAGTTCTTTTTGTAACGACTTATTTGGCATGAGGCCCAGTCATGAGGGCCCTTCATGACTGGACTCAAGGAACGCAAAAAGGTCAAATTGTTTTTGTGATTGTTTGTTGTTTTTCAATAACTAACATACAGGAACAGATTTCTCCAAAACCGTCTGGATGAACGCCTCAAGGGACTCATGCAACCTGTTCTGGGACTTGGTGACCATTGTTTGTGTCCACATTCAACTGAGTTCAAATTTAAGATTTAACTTTTCCTCCACGTACCCCCATGCTGTTCATGAGTTCTCATGAGACCTGATGGGTTTATGAAAGGCTTTTCCCCTTTGCTTGGCACTTCTCCTTCCTGCCGCTATGTGAAGAAGGATGTGGTTGCTTCCCCTTCTGCCATGACTATAAGTTTCCTGAGGCCTTCCCACCCCTGTGGAACTGTGAGTCAATTAAAACTTCTTTCTTTTATAAATTACCCAGTCTCAGGCAGTTCTTCATAGCAGTGTGAGAATGGACTAATACAGATGTCATGAGGAGGACTTGAGAAAGAGAGAAGAGAAGAGGATTCTTCAGAAATGTTGGTGTTATGAATGCAACCCAAACCCCACCCTTTGGCGTTTTTAAGAGATTTCAGTAAAGACATAAATTGATTTAAAAACTGTGTTTTGGTCAAGCATAGTGGCCCAATCCTATAATCCTAGTACTTTCAGAGGCCGAGGTGGGAAAATCGCTTGAGGCCAGGAGTTTAAGACCAGCCTGGGCAACATAGCAAGACTCTGTCTCTCAAAAACAAATTAAAATTAGCCTTATGTGGTGGCATACACCTGTAGTCCTAGCTACTCAGGAGGCTGAGGTGAGAGGATCACTTGAGCACAGCAGTTCGTGGCCTCAGTGAACTATGATTGTGCCGCTGCACTCCATCCTGAGCAATGCAGAAAGACCCCCAACTCATAAATAAATAAATAAGATAAAAACTATGTTTTGTATGATGGTATGGTGTTTATTCAAGGCAGCCTGGACTACTGGGAGGCTAGAAGTTAATGGCAAGAGAATGCCAACTTTCACCCCACTTCTCTCATCAATATAGACTATAGTCCAGATATTTTAAACTAGTATCCTATAGGGTAGCTGGGTGTGGACCCCAGATGCATTTTATTTGGCTAGTTAAGATTTAAGATTCTTTTTAACCAACAATTGAAAATTGGGATTTCACATTTTAAAAGCCTGCATTTCCTTTCCTACTTCTTTTGAAAAAAAATGGAAAAATTTGGCAATATGAGGTCCTTATTTCCACAAGGCAAAAATAGGCTCATGCTTTCTAGTTAACCTCAGTGCCCACCTCTCACATAAGGCATGTATATGCATGTATACCTGGCCCACTGCCTGCATTTGCAGGTGTACCTTGGAGCTATTGTGGGTTTGGTTCCAGACTGCCATAGTAAGGCAAGTATTGCAACAAAGTGAATCATACAAATTTTTGGTTCCCAGTGCATATAAAAGTTATGTTGACACTATGCTGTAGTCTAGTAAGTGCACAACAGCATTATGCCTAAAATTGTACATACCTCAATTAAAAATACTTTACTGCTTAAAAAATAGTAATGATCGTCTGAGCCTTCAGTGAGTTATAATCTTTTTTCTGGTGGAAAGTCTTGCCTTGATATTCATGGTTACTGACTGATCAGACTGGTGGTTGCTGAAGTTTGAGGTAGCTGTGGCAAGTTATTAAAATATGACAGTAATGAAGCTTGCCATGTCAATGGACTCTTCTTTTCACAAAATATTTCTCTGTACCATATTTGGTAGCATTTAATGACAGTATAACTTCTTTCAAAAGTGGAGTCAGTCCTCTCAAATGCTGCTGCTTCTTTATTAACTAAGTTTATGGAATATTCTAAATCCTTTATTGTCATTTCAACAATGTTCACAGCATCTCTACTAGGAGAAGAGTCCATCTCAAGAAATCACTTTCTTTGCTCATCCATAAGAAGCAGCTCCCCTTTTGTTCAAATTTTATCATGAAATTTGTATCAGGGTTCTCTAGAGAGGTAGAACTTATAGGATAGATGTATAAATGAGTGGGAGTTTATTAAGGAGTACTGACTCACACGATCATGAGGTGAAGTGCCACCATAGGCCGTCTGCAAGTTGAGGAGCAAGGAAACCAGTCCAAGTCCCAAAACCTCAAAACTAGGGAAGCTCACACAGACACACCCAGGAACAACACTTTGCATCCTTCAATCCAACCAAGTGAACACTCAATATTAACCATTACAAGATTGAAGCAATTCAGGCATATCTTCAGGCTCCACTTCTAATTCTAGTTTTCTGTTTCCAGCACATCTGCAGTGACTTCCTCTAGTGAAGTACTGAACTCCTCTAAGTCATCCGTGATGGTTAGAATCAACTTCTTCCAAACTCCTGCTAATGTTGATATCCTGACCTCCTCCCATGAATCGTGAATGTACTTAAGGGCATCTAAAATGGTAAATTCTTTGCAGAGGGTTTTCAATTGATTTTGCCCAGATCCATCAGAGAAATCACTATCTATGACAACTATAGCCTTAAAAAATGTATTTCTTAAGTAATAGGACTTGAAAGTTGAAATGACTTCTTGATCCATGGACTGCAGAATGGATGTTGTGTTAACAAGCATGAAAATATTACTCTCCTTGTACATCTCTGTCAGAGCTTTTGAGTGACTAGATGCATTAGCCAATAAGAAGTAATATTTTGAAAGGAATCCCTTTTTTTCCCTGGAGGAGTAAGTCTCAACAGTAGGCTTAAAATATTCAGTAAACATGCCATAAACAGATGTGCTGTCATTCAGGCTTTGTTATTTCATTTATAGAGCACAGGCAGAATAGATTTAGCACAATTCTTTGTTTTGAGACAGGGTTTCACTCCTGTCACCCAGGCTGGAGTGCAATGGCGTGATCTTGACTCACTGCAACCTCAGCCTCCAGGCTCAAGCAATTCTCCTGCCTCAGCCTCCTGAGTAGCTGGGACTACAGGCACACTTCACCACACCTGGCTAGTTTTTGTATTTTTTTGTGGAGATGGGGTTTCACCCTGTTGCCCAGGCCGGTCTCGAACTCCTGAGCTCAAGTGATCTGCCTGCCTCGACCTCCCAAAGTGCTGGAATTACAGGCATGAGCCACTGTGCCTGGCCTGGGTTTAGCATAATTTGTAAGGGTCCAAAGATTTTCTGTATGGAAAATGAGCAATTGGCTTCAGCTTAAAGCCACCAGTTGCATTAGCCCATAATAAGACAGTCAGCCTGTCCTTTGAAGCACTGAAGCCAGGCATTGCTTTCTCCTCTTTAGCTATGAAAGTCTTAGATGGCATCTTATTCTGATAGACATTTTGTCTACATTGAAATTCTGTTTGTTTAGTGTAGCCACCACCATCCATAATCTTAGCTAGATTTTCTGGATAACTTGCTGCAGCTTCTACCTGAGCACTTGCTGCTTCACCTTGCACTTTATGTTGTGGAAATGGCTTATATCCTTAAATTTCATGAACCAACCTCTGCTAGCTTCTAATTTTTCTTCTGTAGCTTCCTTACCTCTCTCAGCCTTCATAGAATTGAAGAGAGTTAGGGCCTTGCTCTGGATTAGGCTTTAACTTAAAGGAATGTTGTTGCTGGTTTGATCTTCTATCCAGACCACTCAAACTTTCTCCTTATCAGCAATAAGGCTGTTTTACTCTCTTATCATTGTGTGTTCACTGGAGCAGTGCTTTTAATTTCCTTCAGGAACTTTTCCTTTCCATTCACAACTTGGCTACCTGTTTGGCACAAGAGGCCTCTATTTTGGCCTGTCTTGGCTTTTCCTCATGCATTCCTCACCGAGCTTAATCATTTTTAGCTTTCGATTTAAAGTGTGGGATGTGCCACCCTTGCTTTCACTTGAACACTTAGAGGACATTGTAGGGTTATTGATTAGCCTAATTTCAATATTGTTGTGTCTCAGGGAATAAGGAGGCCTGAAAAGAATGTGAAAGATGGGAAATGGCTGATTGGTGGAGAAGTCAGAACACACAACGTTTATCAATGAACTTCACCATCTTATATGAGCACAGTTTATGGCACCCCAAAATGATTACAAGAGTAATCTCAAAGATCACTGATCACAGATTACCATAGCAAATATAATAATAATGAAAAAGTTTGAGATATTGTGAGAATTACCAAAATATGACCCAGAAACAAAAAGTGAGCACATGCTGTTGGAAAAATGGCACCTAAAGACTTCCTCAATGCAGGGTTACCACGAACATCCAATTTGTAAAAAATATAATATCTGCAAAGTGTAGTAAAGCAAACTACGATAAAATGAAGCATACCTGTCTATTTCCTACCATCTGGTAATGGCAGACTAAATTCAGACCTACTGTCCTGCTGAGGACAATTAGAAAAGTGGGAAAAAATAAAAAAATCTGCTTGAAAACATCAGAGTTAAAAAGATAATGAAGAGTTACCAACAATGATCTGGAGAAAGACGGGTATTCAAGGAGGCAAGCCCAATAACTGGGCCTCTATCCCCCTTGGGACATTTGCTGCTTCTGGAAACGACAACTAAGAACTGGAGAGACGGCCGGGCATGGTGGCTCACACCTGTAATCCCAGCACATTGGAAGGCCAAGGCAGGCGGATCATTTGAGGTTAGGAGTTTGAGACCAGCCTGACCAACATAGTGAAACCCCATCCCTACTAAAATACAAAAGAAAAATTAGCTGGGTGTGGTGGCGGGTGCCTATAATCTCAGCTACTCGGGAGGCTGAGGCGGGAGAATTACCCAGGCTCCCAGGAGGCGGAGGAGCTTGAACCCATGAGGCGGAGGTTGCAGTGAACCAAGATCACGCCACTGCACTCCAGCGCGGGTGACAGAGTGCAGAGTGAGACTCCCTCTCAAAAAAAAAAGAACTGAAGAGACTAAGCAGCACCTGGGCAGCTTTGTGTGGCCACATGAACACAAGTTGGAATCCAGTGCTCACCAAAGGAGAGGGTAGACATATAACTCCCCATGGCAGGCTAGGACATTGAAAGTCTTCATCTTAAGACTGAATGAAAAAATTAGCCCAGTGTGGTAGCATGGTGGCATGTGCATGTAGCCCCAGCTACTTGGGAAGATCCCTTGAGCCCAAGAGTGCAAGGCTGCAGTGACCTATGTTTGTGCCACTGGACCTATGTTGTCCAGCCTGGGCAGCACAGTGAGACCCCATCTCCAAAAATATTTTAAAAAGAGAAAAGACAGGATGACTTGGATGGAAGTAGATGAGACTTTCTAGGGCCTCAGCTGAGATCCAATTAGCTTAATTCTTCAAATTGGATAAAGGTGATCCCAGGTCCTTGCATCCCCAGGTACCTTGCAAAAGCAAATACAAATATAGTTGACCTTTGAACAACATGGGTTTGAACTGTATGGTTCATTTATACATGGATTTTTTTTTTTTTTTTTTGACAGAATTTTGCTCTTGTCATCCAGGCTGGAGTGCAATGGCACGATCTCGGCTTACTACAACCTCCGCCTCCTGGGTTCAAGCAATGCTCCTGCCTCAGCCTCCTGAGTAGCTGGGATTACAGGTGCCTGCCACCATGCCAGCCAATTTTTGTAGTTTTGGTAGAGACAGGGTTTCACCATGTTGGCCAGGCTGGTCTCGAACTCCTGACCTCAGGTGACCCGCCCGCCTCAGCCTCCCAAAGTGCTGCTGGGATTACAGGCGTGAGCCACTGTGCCCGGCCTATACATGGATTTTAAAAATAAATATAGTCAGCCCACTCTTCTCTAACTATGAAAGTCCTAGATGGCATCTTATTCCAATAGAAGGCTGTTCTGTCTACATTGGAACTCTGTTGTTTAGTGTAACCACCGCCATCCATGATCTCAGCTAGATCTTCTGAATAACTTGCTGCAGCTTCTACATCAGCACTTGCTGCTTTATCTTACACTTTTATGTTACGGAATGGTTTATTTCCTTAAACTTCATAAACCAACCCCTGCTAGCTTGCAGTTTTTCTTCTACAGCTTCCTCAGCTCTCTTAGCCTTCATAGAATTGAAGAGAGTTAGGGCCTTCCTCTGGATTAGGCTTTGGTGCATCTGCAACCAAACATAAATATAAAAGACAGTAGTTGCAGGATGCCAAACTCACTTATATATGGAGGGCCCACGTTTTCTATCTATGGATTCCACAGGGCTGATTGTGGGAATGAAATCTGCATGGATTTTGGTATCTGCAGTAGGTTCTGGAACCAGTCCTGCTATGGATACTGAGGGATGACTGTACTTTCAGGAGGAATATAACACAATAAGTTTTACATTACTTCAACCAACTTTTCATATACAATTTTAGCACACAAGAGAATAACCAGGCTCATAAAGACATAAGAAAACATGAGATCCAGTAGAAACAACTACAATAGAAACAATCCCACAGAACTCCAGTTAATGGATTTATCAGATACAGACTTTAAATTAATTATGTTTACT
Source organism: Symphalangus syndactylus (assembly GCF_028878055.3). Lineage (NCBI taxonomy): Eukaryota > Metazoa > Chordata > Mammalia > Primates > Hylobatidae > Symphalangus > Symphalangus syndactylus. Next base: position 44,226,128 of record NC_072429.2, read on the forward strand.
ACACATATGGAGATAAAAGACAGTATCAACAAATTTGGCAGAGAACTGAAAAAAAGTTCTCTTTTAAAAAAAGAGAACTTTTTAAAAAGGATGAAAAAGATTTAAAAAATAATCAGTGAACAATTTAGAATTTAAAATATATACTAACAAAAGCAAAGAGCTCAGTGGATACTCTTTACTTGGTTTAACAAAAAATTATACACAGCTGTAGGGAAAATTGATGAACTGGAAAGTAGGTTGGAAGAAAACATCAGGATGAAACATGAAGAGACAAAAGGATAGCAATGCTACAGAGAGTAAGAGATATGGAGATAAAATGAGAATTAAAATTTCAGAAGGAGAAGAGAAAGAGAACGGTGCAGCATCAATATTTGAAGAGAAAATAGTTGAAAAATTCCCAAAATTGATTAAAGACAACAAGCCACAAATCTCAGAAGCCCTGGGAGCTGCAAGCAGGAGAAATTTTTAAAAGCCACACCTAGTTACATCACAATAAGACAGATGAAAACCAAAGACAAAGGGAAAAAAAAAGTTACAAGCAGCTGTCATTACTTGAAAAAATGTAATAGCCTGTTAGCTTACCTCTTGATAGAAACAATGGAAACTAGAAATTAGTGGAATTTAAATATCTTTCAAGTGCTGAAATAAAATAACTGTCAACTCTAGAATTCTATGTCCAGTGAAAATAGCCTTCAATAATAAAAGTGAAATTAAGACTTTTTCAGGATTCTTTACCAGCATCAAATACTAACGGATGTTCTTTAAGCAGAAGGAAGATGATTAAGGATGATAGGTTATACAGATGCAGAAAGAAATGAGGTCCAGCACGAAGGTCCATTTGAGGAAGTCTAAATGAATTACACCGTATGAAACAATGTAACACAGTGCTGAAGATTTAAAAAATTAAAATATATTAAAAGCAAATCGGGAGAGGAAGTAAATGAATTGAAACGTTCTAAGGTCCTTGTACTATTATGGAAGAAAATGAAAGTGCCAATTAACATTATTAGCCTTTGCTAACTCAGAGACACATACTGTGATCTATAGGATAACCTCTAAAAGACTACTAAAAAGATATGTAACTTCCAAAACAATGGAGGCAAAAACAATATTTTCCAAAAGCAGGCAAAAAGTGAGGATAAAGAGAACAGAGAGCATGCGGGACAATTGAAAACACTTAATAAGACGGTATATTTAAATTCAAATATATCAGTAATTACATTAAATGTAAATAAATTAAACAGTTCAATTAAAAATCAAAGATTGAATTGGATAACAATCTGCATACTGTTTATAAGAAACATATCTAAAACATTTGTATTATAATGTTGAAATTAAAGAGTGGGAAAATATAAATATTAACAAAAATTAATGTTATCTATATTAATATTAGACAAAGTAGATCTTAAGGCAAAAAGCATTATCATAATGATAAAAAGTTTAACTTATGAGAAAGTACAATGATTATAAAACTTGCAGCCGGGCGCGGTGGCTCACGCTTGTAATCCCAGAACTTTGGGAGGCCAAGGCGGGCGGATCACGAGGTCAGGAGATGAGACCACGGTGAAACCCCGTCTCTACTAAAAATACAAAAAATTAGCCGGGCGCGGTGGCGGGCGCCTGTAGTCCCAGCTACTCGGAGAAGCTGAGGCAGGAGAATGGCGTGAACCCGGGAGGCGGAGCTTGCAGTGAGCCGAGATTGCATCACTGCACTCCAGCCCGGGCGACAGAGCAAGACTCTGTCTCAAAAAAAAAAAAAAAAACCTTGTACACATAATATAGCTTCAAAAATGTAAAACTAAGATTGACAAAACTGCAAGAAGTGAACAGATACATGAGTAAGAATACAGATTATTTAAACACGATTAGCAAACTTGACTTAGTGGACATGTATAGACTACTACATCCAACAATTATAGAACTCATGTTCTCCAAATATGACTCTCCACCTTCCAAACAAATGATAGGATTGAAATTCTGCACCTCATTTTATGTTGTATACCCATATGACTTGCTTTGGCCAATAAAATATGAATAGAAATAATTACCAGTGTATTAGTAAACATGTCTTCTATTTTTTTTTTTCTTCTTGAAAGCAGAAATCCTTCAGTCCAGGTCCTTGAGTTAGGATGATACAGAATGGAGCTTTCCAATCCACCTGCAAATGGACAGACATGCCCAACTGTGAGTGAGAAAGGAGCCTTTGAGCCACTGAGATGTGGGGATTATTCATGATCACAGTCATCTCACCTTTTTTTCTACTAATACACATAGAAAAAAAGATGGGCTGTTTTCCAGGCACAGAGATGAGCCTGTTTTGAAAGAATATGGTGTGATACAGTCCTGGTGAGTTCACTGGCTTAAGTTCCAGGGAGATGGGCATAGGAATTGTGGCTGAGGCAGAGAAAGCAGCTCCCAAGAAGACCTTACGAAGATTGGCTAGAGGCAAGTTTTAAAGGGACATGGATTTAACAGTAAATATTGGATATTGTCCTACAAGTTGAAGGATCTCCAGAAGTTGGTGGCTGACTTGACTACTGATAACAATGGAGATGAACCAGGAAGAAGGTGATCAGTATGAAAGGGTGGAATTAGGTAAAGAGCTACTACCAACGAACACATTACAGTTTTTGTTTTTGTTTCTCATTCTCTAGAGGTAGCCATTATTAAGAATTTGGTGAGGGCCAGGCGCGGTGGCTCACGCCTGTAATCCCAGCACTTTGGGAGGCCAAGGAGGGCGGATCACGAGGTCAGGAGATCAAGACCATCCTGGCTAACATGGTGAAACCCCGTCTCTACTAAAAATACAAAAAATTAGCCAGGCATGATAGCAGGTGCCTGTAATCCCAGCTACTTGGGAGGCTGAGGCAGGAGAATGGCATGAACCCGGGAGGCAGAGCTTGCAGTGAGCCAAGATCACGCCACAGCACTCCAGCCTGGGCGACAGAGCAAGACTCTGCTTTTTTTTTTTTTTTTTAAAGAATTTGGTGAGAATTTCTCCAGCAATTGCATGCACATGGAAACACACACACACATACACCAATTTTAAAAAACACACATCGCATCAATCATATTCTACCTGCAATTCTGAAAAAAAATTCTAGTTGATAATATCTCCATGGTTGTTTTCCATGTTACCGCAAAGAGATTTGCCTTTCTTTTTTATTGGCAGCTTAGTAGGCCATAGTACCACTGTATCACAGTTAGGCAACCATTCTGTTGACACTTAGGTTGTTTCCACAATTGCAAACAATTCTTCAGTGACCATCCTTGCAAATAATATCCATGCATTTCAATATCTTCTTTCTGCAGGCAATAAGACCAGCTTTGTCACCATTCTAATGGTAAAAATTTTAAGCTGGGTAACAAAGGAACACAACCAGGCCAGCTATTTGAGGTGGTTATTTTTGGTTAATGGGTGACTGGTGGGCTTCAACTATGCCCAGAATGGTGTTTCAAACATAGTGGGCACTCAGTAAGTATTTGCTGAATGTATGAATGAATAAACAAGTGAATCCACATCCACTATAGACACTCGTCAGGCCTGCCCTGCCCCCATTTATAATAGGATTTTTCAACCCTAGCACTATGGACTGTTAGGGCCAGATAATTCTTTGTTATGGGGAGCTGTCCTGAGCATTGTAGAAAGTTTACCACCATCCCTGACCTCTACTCACTAGATGCCGCTAGAACAACCCCAGATGCAACAACTAACAATGTCTGCAGAAACTGCTAAATATCCCCTGGGGAAAAATCACTCCTGATTGAGAACCACGGATTTATAATACAGGTTGAAGTGGTATAAGGGCAAAGGCTCTTTATGAAAACAGCTAACTCTAGGCTGGGCATGGTGGCTCACGCCTGTAATCCCGGCACTTTGGGAGGCTGAGGCCAGTGGATCATTTGAGGTCAGGAGTTCGAGACCAACCTGGCCAACATAGAGAAACCCCGTCTCTATTAAAAATACAAAAAAAATGAGCTGGGCATGGTGGCACCTGTAATCCCAGCCATCTATCCATCCATTTATCTGCCTATTCCTCAAATACCTATTGAGCACCTACTGTGTGCCAGGCCTGTAATCCCAGCTACTGGGGAGGCTGAGGCAGGAGAATTGCTTGAACCCAGGAGGCGGAGGTTGCAGTGAGCCGAGATGGCACCACTACACTCCAGCCTGGGTGACAGAGTGAGACTCCATCTCAAACAAAACAAACAAACAAAACCCCAACTAACTCTAAAAACGTTGATCCTACTTCTCCCTGATCCTCTCATGTTATAGTGGCCTTTTTTTTCCTGGGTCTTCACAGTTTTTTCATAGAGATTCTTGGATACCTTATTTTTGGTTTGGATTTCGTTTCTCCAGAGCTACCTTCCCTGATGCCTCCCCCATCAACTCATGTATATATGCATGAGGATTATAATGTATAATAATCCTTATTATACATTGTTAATCTCCATTATTCATTCTCTAATTACCAAATACCCCTCCTTGGTGTGGAGGAAAAAAATCTTAAATTTGAACTCAATTGAACGTGGACACAAACAATGGTCACCAAATCCCGGAACAGGTTGTGTGAACCCCTTGAGGCATTCATCCAGCACTGTTTCGGAGAAATCTCCTTTTCAATCTATTCCTATACGTTAGTTATTGAAAAACAACAGACAATCCAAAAACAAGTTGACCTTTTTGTGTTCCTTGAGCCCAGTTGCGAAGGGCCCTCGTGACTGGACCTCATGCCAAACAACTCGTTACAAAAGAGCTAGGGTCCCAGACTGCGCTGAAGCTTCACAGACCTCTCTTCATCTGTGCACAGATGAGTGGCTGACTCTGGAGCCCACGCTATTGCTTCCCGGCCTGGTGATGAATCCTCCATAGTCTGGTGAGTATATATATATGTATATATATATATTTCTTTTTTCTTCTCTCCTTCCCATTGCAATTTGCTTATTATATCATTTGCTTATTATATCTGCATTGCTATTTACGTGGGATTCAAAAGTATTGTCTGTGCCTTTTCTTCTCCCCTCACACGTTTCCTGCACAGAACACTTAGTACTGCTTATCAATGTTGAATTCTTACATTTATTGGATTAATTATCAAAAGTGTATCCATAATCTGTTTCCCTCCCTCAGCTTCCTAGAGGAGGCCATCACTAAGAATTTGCCATGGAACATGCCATTTTTTGCTGTTTTTATATCTAGTGCCTGAAACAAGGCCTGGCACACAGTAGGTGCTCAATGGGTATTTGAGGAATGGCTAGATGAATGGATGGATAGATGGCAACCTATTATCAGTCAGCAATAGCCAGCCCAAGGGTACAGCAGACTTCACAAATTGTTCTTGTACCTTCTAAAAGAATTTTGAAAAAAAAGTTACATATATCCACATTTAAACATTTATGTTAATTTTCATCATTAAGTTTATATGGTTTCAAGAGCATAATTTCTAATATATTATAAAGTTGGAATTTAAAAATTAAACTGTGGGCCAGGTGTGGTGGCTCATGCCTGTAATCCCAGCACTTTGGGAGACCAAGGTGGGTGGATCACTTGAGGTCAGGAGTTTGAGACCAGCCTGGCCAACGTGATGAAACCCCATCTCTACTAAAAATACAAAAATTAGCCAGGCGTGGTGGCAGGTGCCTGTAATCCCAGCTACCCGGGAGGCTGAGGCAGGAGAATCTCTTGAACTCAGAAGGCAAGGTTTCAGTGAGCCAAGATTGCACCATTGCACTCCAGCCTGGGCAACAGAGCGAGACTCTGTCTCAAAAAAAAAAAAAGAATTAAACTGTGTCATCATTCTTTAAGTGTACCTATTAATCTGTTATTATTTCTAATATTCTCTTTGATTTGCTTCCACAGTTCTGTCCCTAATATTCAAGGGAGGAAAAGCAAAGTTGTTAAATAAAAAAAAGCCTAATTAATCATTAAAAGAGGCTGACTTAAAGTATTAAAGAAGTTCCTAGCTTGGGGACTTTGAGATTTTTATACTGGGGCAATGGCACCTCAGTAAGATTTGTGAAGAGTGACAGGTATGGTTTCCTTTATACAGTAGGGGAAGGATTATGAACACAGACACGTGCCCAGGCAAACCAGGTTTAGGAAAGAGTAGCTGCAGAAATGGAGAACCTGGAAACTGATTCTCTAAAAATAATCCTTGGTGTGGCCCGCCTCTTTGGACAGTCTTGAAGACCCGCATCTGGGGTAATGCAGCCTAGTGACCTGCAGAGGGCAGTGTTGGACAAGCTGTTGGCTCAATCTCTCTTGTCTTTCTCAGGGTAGTGGAAAGTGCAGTCCAGCTTGGATACATTGGGAACCCGGCCTGGGCGGCCCAGCCCAGTCCTCTCTGGTCTGTGTGTTTGCACAGTGAATTATTCACCGGAAAATGGCTCCAACGAGAATGGTGGCCAGAGACTCCATCCTGTACATAGAATCAGGGCCTGGGACTGTAAACAGATGAAAACCTCATTTTCTCTCCCCTTCAATAACTGGATTTGGGACAGAAATCAAGGATTGAAGTTGTGGGTCTGAATCAACCCTAAGGGTTTTGTTTTCTCTCTTAGGAAGTGAAAACAACAGTGAAATGTCAACGATTCACATCTTCGGGAGACAATAGGGCAAAGTGGCCAAGAGCTCAGACAGTCCTTACTCTACCTTCTCCAAAAATTAGGTGAGGAGCCTTTCCAAACCTCAGCTTCCCTGGATATCAAATAGGAGCGATCTTACCCTCCTGGCAGGGGTGTAATGAGGATCAAATGCGAGAATGCAGAAGTACTCCGCAAATGAAGGCATTCAGCAAGAAAGAGCCCAGTAAATAACAGTGATAATGGTGAAGAGGATGATATTGAATTGGCATCTTGCCACGCATGACATTTTCAAAACTTTCCATTCATGTCTGAAGAGAAAGGATCAGAGGTGAAAAATCAAGCTGTCTCAATGTTGTAAGTTTTACAAGCCTAGGAGCCAGAGGCAGAAACAGTCAGGGCAGGAGGCAGAATCAACGCATTGAGAGCCTAGCTCTGTGGCGTTGCCCACATCTGCCTTCCAGGGTCCGGGCTCCCATCCTGGTGTTGAAAAGAGGATCTTTGCATCTAAAATAGTGTGTATGATGACAGTGCGACACGACCACCAGACTCAGAAACACTCACTTGCCTCAGACATAAAAGTAAGGACTTCGTTCATTACATTGATCCTCTGTGAAACCTCAAAGGGTAGCAATCCGCTAATTGAAGAAAAGTGGTAAGTTGGACACATTGCTTGCATGTACTGAAAGTGAGGCTCAGAGCAAAACCCGCTCCCTTCTGCCTCATATTGGAAAAGGTAACGGGGACTGGTGCAGAGAGAGGCATGGAGAGAACTCGGATGAGATCATTGTCCTTTCACCTGGCAGCTGTCCAGCCCCCAAATAGCTTTTGTGTCCATTCCAAAAATAAGATCACATGAGAGGGGGAGAAATAAATACACAGTGCTTGTCCGTGGCCTTTCTGTGGGCATACCAGTGTCAGCTGCACTTGTAGGGGCCCAAGTGCCTCATGACCCACTCCACTGCCTTCCTCTCCAGGATCCCCAAGGCTAGGAGGCCAACCTGCTAACAGGGGGGGTATGGTGTGTGGTTTCACTCAGCTCTTCTCACGGGGCTCCTCTGAGCTCCATTCATACCAGAAAGGGAGCAGGAGAGAGAGGACAAGTGGATCCAACGGCCTTCGCTCCAGGGGAATCAGGGCATCGCCTCCTTTTCTGGGAGGACACTCCCTTCTGATGGTGAATGGGAACTCCCTTCCTCCTGCAGCAGCCTGCCTGCAGCCGTCCTGGTAGAACAGTGTGGACATTGCAGAAGCTGTCACTGCCCCAGAAAGAAAGCACCCCAGAGCCAAGGCAAAGAGGTGAGTGCATCTGTTTCTGCAAAGGGCTCAGATTGCTACAGACTTTCTGCTTGGCTTCATGCTTGTGCTCAGCATGAACGTTCTCCCTCACCCCCGCCTTCCTTTTCTCCTCCCTGATCTGGGTCTGTGGCAAGCTTGAGTCTACGTGATGAATACCAGAGTGAAATATTCCTGTACTGCCTTCTCTCATTCAAAGGCCAATTTACTTCCAGAAAGAACTGGGTAGGTCTAGTTCTTAGTGGGGAAGCAGGAAGTGGTTCCTACTAAGTGAATTATCTTTGCTGAGATCCAAGAAGACGTTTACCAGGAAATCATTAGACAAATCCCATTACAGTAGACTTAATGCTTCATTTTAAAAAGCACTGCATGAAATAGAAAATAAAAGGATGCCAGCTGATTCTTTGTCGTTGGCAAAAAGGAAAAAAACAAAAATGAGACATGCAGAGCCTCTTTTTCCCCAACACCTCCCTTCCCCATCTCTTCCTGATTTCTTAGAGCCCTGCAAAACATACTTAACAGATTCAAGAACTCCTTTCTCTGGTTGAAAACAAGAGGAATAAAATCAGGGGTTTGTGGAAAATTGCTCTGTACACAGACTTCAGAGACAAAGAGGAGACACAGATTTTGCAGCCTCAGTCTCCCCTTTAATGCGTCCTCATAGCACATGTACCTATATCCATTTAGGGATATGGATAGATGCTACTATCACTTCCACACACAAACTGTTATCCTGGACGCAGTCTGACCCTGGGCTATGGACTACAAATACCCATGCCAAGAAGCAACCAACAAAATTCTGGTAGGAACAAGGTCATTATTTGAATAAGTCAGGATTCATCTAGTAACCATGGACTGAAACCCAGTTTGAAGAGATTTAGGCAAAAAGAGGATTTTTTAATTAATTCATGTGCCTGAAAAGGCAAGGTTTTGGTATCATGAGATCCAGGGGCCTAGATGATGGCATCGTGAATCTGTCTTTCCATTTCTTGGCTTTGCCTCCCCTGTGTCCTTCTGTTTCCAGGAAGACCTGCCCATTGTGATGGCCACATGGCTGCAGCAGCTCCCAGCTGACATCCTACTAGCACAGCACCGTACAAGAACAGGTGCTTCCCTTTCTAGTTCTAGCTAGAATCTCAGGGTCAATCTCATAGAACCAATGTAGGTATTGTACCCATCCTTGCCGTGGACGTGGAGTCATTCCCATCCCCAAAACTGCATGGACTGAAAGCAATGAAGGGGTGTTTCACTAGAAATGATCAGAGTTCTCATCCCAGGACAAAGGGGGCTAGATGCAGGGTGGCTGAAGTCAATGGTTGCCACTCTATGTCGCTTTTTTGCAATGGTCTAGATTGACTCAAAGCTCATCTGATAACAGCTCCTCCCTCTTACATGCCATAAAAATGTATTAGTGACAGAAGTTCTCATAGGAAGGATAATTATTAGTGGAACAGGTGACTAAAAGACTCCATGCTCATGGCATGTTATTCCTAGAGATCCCTAAGAGTAGGAAAAACACCAGGAGGCTTGTCTGTGGCTTAGCCCCCAGACCATGCACCAGGCCCAGACCCACCTGGGCTCCCAAATTGCCCATGCTCACATGGGTCTCCCTTCTCCCTCACCCACCCTTGCCCAGTTCTGTCTCCCTCTCCTCTTCTGCTGTGAACTCATCTTGCCTTGTGAGGGCCCACCTTGGTGCTGCCTCCCCTCTGAGGCCTTATCTGGCCTTTCCAGACTTTCTTGCTGTCTCCCCTCTCTGAATCAGAATGGCATTGACTGTCAGGATCGCAGTTTACTGTTTACATGTTCTTTAAGAACTTCATGTATCTTAGTTTCTCGCACAGCTTGAATTCTCCATTCTTGCGGGAAAATTAAGTTTCATTGCCGAGCCGTCTCTGTGGTAGCTAACAGATACTAGGTGCTTGATTAAGTGCATCCAATTAATTGACCAATAGAAAATGAGTCTTCCTAAATAGATGAGGGAGAATGGATGGATTACTTGGGGTCCTTAATTCTCTTTTCTTTTTTCCTTTTTTTTTTTTTGAGACAGAGTCTTGCTCTGTCACCCAGGTTGGAGTGCAATGGTGAGATCTTGGCTCACTGCAACCTCTGCCTCCCAGGTTCAAGCAATTCTCTTGCCTCAGCCTCCTAAGTAGCTGGGATTACAGGCACCCACCACCACACCCAGCTAATGTTTGTATTTTTAGTAGAGACAGGATTTTGCCATGTTGGCCAGGCTGGCCTCGAACTCTTGACCTCAGGTGATCCACCCCTGCCTCGGCTTCCCAAAGTGCTGGGATTACAGGCATAAGCCACCGAGCCCAGCCTTGAGGTCCTTAATTCTGACTTTAGAAGTACTATAATAACTATAGCAAACACAGATGGTATGCTGGAGTCCCTACAGGCTTCATCTCAAGTAATCCTCACAATGGCCCTATGAGGCAAGTACTGCTGTTATCCCATTTAACAGATGGGTAAACCAAGTCTCAAAGAAATGAGTTACTTGTCCTAAATTATACATCTAGTAAGTGGTGATGTGTGGATTATAACCCAGGATGCCATCTTCTCATTTCCTGTTCCACTAATCATTTACACACCTATCAGTAGAATTTCCTGCTGCCTGAGTTTAAAGAGCAAAGGGCACAGGTGATTGGTCAGAGAGCAGGAAGGAGTACATATATTTTAGATCCCTCTTTTGCCACCTGGGTGCCCAGTACCTCTACTGGGAAGTTCTTTTTAGATTCTACCCAGGGGTGAGGGGTCACTCCCCTGCCCCAGAGCCTACAGGAATGTCAGGGATTTCACAAAAAGAGGTGCCTCTGGGACTCTGCATAGAGTAGGGTGCTTTTTAATTAAATGGGGGTAGGGTGGTCTTTGCGGGAAATGTTGGCTAGAGGGTAGGCTTTAGAATTTAAGCTTGCCCCTTGGGCTGCCAGTCAGTACATTATGGCCCTGCCCTTTATCCTAACCCCCACCAGGGTGACCAAGCTGGGGCCCTCCCTCAGAGGGTGGCTGGCAGGATTTGGAAGGCAACCAAATCTGATCTCAAAGAAAACCAAAATCTTGAGAATGGAGTGGTGATTTCTTGTACCATCTATTCCCCCACATCAAGCCACTGGCCTCTTGGCTGATGCAGTCATCTTTGCACTGGCAAAACTTTTGGTTCAAGTGTATCTTGTTTCTTTGATGCACACCGGCCTATTCATATGGCTTCGTATCTTGGAAAGAGCAGATCCTATTGATTTACGTCATTTCCTTTATCTTTACAATATCCTGTGGCAGTGTGAAAGAGCTGGTGTTCTCACCTTCCTTCCATTGATAGCACAACTGAGGCATAGTGAGAGTGAGTCGTGACCTTTACACAGAAGGTCCCAGGCTGGGAATGTAAGAGCTCTGAGGTCTTTAGAACCCAAATCTGCTTGGTTCTCCATGAGGTTATGATGGTAGGCAGGGTGGGGGGGAATACATATATACAGACAGACAAGCAGATAGACATAGATAGATAGATAGATGATAGATAGATAGATAGATAGATAGATAGATACAGACAAGCAGATAGACATGATAGATAGATAGATAGATAGATAGATAGATAGATAGATACAGACAGACAGACAAGCAGATAGACATAGATAGATAGATAGATGATAGATAGATAGATAGATAGATAGATAGATAGATAGATAGATACAGACAGACAGACAAGCAGATAGACATAGATAGATAGATAGATAGATACAGACAGACAAGCAGATAGACATAGATAGATAGATGATAGATGATAGATAGATAGATATAGATAGATAGATAGATAGATAGATAGATAGATAGATGATAGATAGATAATAGATAGAGATAGAGATAAATTCTTTGGGTAAATCTTTAAGAGAAAAAAAAAGCACTGCTAGACCCAAGAGAAATGAACACATGTTCACACAAAAACTTGCCCATGAATAACAACACTGTAATAATAGCCAAACAGAAGAAACACCCCAAATGTTCATCAGCTGATGAACGGAGAAATACAATGTGGTGTATCCATGCAATGAAATATTATTCAGCAATAAAAAGGAAAGAAATGTTGATATGTGCTCCAATACAGAAGAACCTTGAGGACATCACACTAAAGGAAAAACACTCATGTTGTTTGATTCCATTTATATGAAACGGCCAGAACGGGAAACTCTATAGAGACAGAAAGTAGATGAGTGGTTGCTTAGGCCTGGCAGGAGGGAGGAATGGGGAATGAACTGCTAATGGGTATGGGGTTTCTTTAGGGGGTGACAAAAATATTCTAAAATTATAGTTGTGATGGCTGCACAACTTTGTGAATACACCAAAACCACTTAATTGTACATTTTAAAGGGGTGAACTTCAGAGCATGTGAAGTATATCTCAATAAAGTCATTTAAAAACCCAAACCAGCCTGGCTAATATGGTGAAACCCCATCTCTACTAAAAATACAAAAATTATCCGGGAGTGGTGGCGCATGCCTGTAATCCCAACTACTCGGGAGGCTGAGGCAGGAGAATCTCTTGAACCTGGGAGGTGGAGGTTGCAGTGAGCCAAGATCACGCCACTGCACTCCAGCCTGGGCAACAGAGCAAGACTCTGTCTCAAAAAATAAAAAATAAAAATAAATAATTTAAAAAACCCAAACCACTGCTATTGAAATAATTAACCCAGTGACAGGGCTTTGCCGAAAGACGTGATCTCACCCTGTAAGCTCTGATAAGCTTGTCTTGTCCCATAGAGCCTGGTCACAGGTCACTCACATAATTCCACTGGGAAGAAGATAGATGGAAAAGATAGGACCAATTAATTTCTCCTCAGAGTCTAAACCAGGAAAGTTTTTTTCCTCTTTCCTGGACAGACATTTTAGATTTTTTGGAATCAGTCTCACTACTTTATTTTCACTTCTGGGTTTTAAATCATGCTTCAAAAAGTGTTTCCCATTCTAAGATTATAAATCTTATTAACTAATGTTTTCCTCTAAGGCTTGTCTCTTTACACTTAAACCTCGGATTCATCAGGAATTTAAATAAGAAACTGGGGATCCAGATTGGGTTTGCTTGTTTGTTTGTTTTTGCCAAATAGCTAGACAATTATTAAACCAGAAGTTCTTAACTTGGGGTTAAAGTGTGCTTGGGGCATCTTGTAACTTCCTGAAATTAAATGTAAAACTCTGTGTCTCTGTGTGTGTGTGTGTGTGTGTGTGTGTGTGTGTGTGTCCTGGAGAATAAAGCTATAGATCTTGTCAAGAGGTTTTGTGACTCAGGAAAACCAGTAGGTTTTCTATATTTCATAACCTGCTTGGGGTTATGTTGCATACACTCCAATATACCAAGGCCCAATCTAAACCAACAGGATAGTTGTTAAATCATTACAGGGAAGCCTGAGAGATCACTCTGTTCTCTGTCACATGTCAAGTGAGAGTTGCACCATCTTTTGGTTTGATGTTCTGCTGAGGCAGAGAATGAGAAGTCTCTCACTGGTTCCTCTTGGGTCTATAAAGCTTTAGTTTGTTGTTGCTGCTATTCTTTTTGAGACAGGGTCTTTCTCTGTCATCCAGGCTGGAGTGCAGTGGCGTGATCTCAGCTCACTGTAACTGCCGCCTCCTGGGCTCAAGCGATCCTCCCACCTCAGCCTCCCAAGTAGCTGCGACCACAGGCACATGCCACCTCACCCAGTTAATTTTTGTGGAGTTTTTTTGGTAGAGAAGGGGTTTCATTATGTTGCCCAGGCTGGTCTTGAACTCCTGGACTCAAGCAATCTGCCTGCTTCGGCCTCTCAAAGTGCTGGGATTACAGGCATGAGCCACTGCACCTGGCCTAAACTTTAGGTTTTTAATCATCAACTGACAAATCAATGGAGATAGTGCACCATTTTAGCTGACAAAACTTGGGGCCTTCCTGTCACAAAGACTTTGAGGAGGCAAGGTTCACAGCCTATAGTCCCATAAATATAAATAAATGATAAACTGAAAACAAAACTGCCATTACAAAGAAGGTGGCAGATCCTACGTGCAGGCTCATGCATTCATTTAATAAATATATATGCAACACCCACTATATGCCAGGCATCGTCAAGACTGGTAGCTCTCAAAATGCAGTCCCTGGACCAGGAGCAGTAGCAGCAGCTAAAAGCTTATTAGAAATATAAACTCTATTTCAGTAGGCCCACCCCAGATCTACTGAATTAGAAACTCTGAGGAGTTGGGGCCTAGCAATCTGTGTTTTAACAAATCCTCCAGGTGATTCCAGTGCACACTCAAGCTTGAGAACCACTGGTCTCGGTACTGAGTATATAACTGAGTATATATAACAGTGAGAAGACAAAGTCCCTGCTCTCCTTGTGGAATCTGTATTCCAGCGTATGTGGTAGGGGGACAGAGAACAATTAAGTAAATATTTTATTTATTTTTATTTTATTTTATTTATTTGAGACAGAGTATCACTCTATCGCCCAGGCTGGAATGCAGTGGCACTATCTCGGCTCACTGCAACCTCTGCCTCCCGAGTTCAAGTGATTCTCCTGCCTCAGCTTTCTGAGTAGCTGGGGTTACGGATGCCAGCCACCACGCCTGGCTAATTTTTGTAATTTTTAGTAGAGACAGGGTTTCACCATGTTGGCCAGGCTGGTCGTCTCCAACTCCTGACCTCAGGTGATCCACCCGCGTTGGCCTCCCAAAGTGCTGGGATTATAGGCATGAGCCACCACGCCCGACCTAAGTAAACATTTTATGAATACAATAATTTTGAGAAAGTAGTAAGTAGTATGAGGAAAAAGAAAGTGGGAGATGTAAAAAGACAGTGATAAGGGGCTGATTTAGAACAGGTGGTCAGGGTGCAGGTGGCCTGAGCTGAGACAAGAATAACAGGAAAGAGCCAGCCAGGCAAATAACCTAGAGGCAGAAAATAAATGCATAATTCTGGGCAGAGGGAATGGGAAGCACGAAGGCCCTGAGCTAGGACCAAGCCTGGCCCGTTACGAAGAGCAGGTGACTGGAGCACAGTGAGCAATGAGTATGTTGGGGGAGAACTTGCAGAGGCAAGTGGTGGTAGTGAGCTTAGCTTTTGTTCCTAGTGCAAGGGAAAGGCCCTGGACAGTTCTGAACAAATAGGGACATGGTCTGATTTACCTTTTAGCAGGTTCCTTCTGAAATGAACTGTAGAGGGTTAGGGTAGAGCAGGGAGGCCAATTAGGAAGATACCCCAATACTCCAGGCAAGAAATTTGGTGCTTGGATGAACTAGACCAATGTGCAAACATCTATTATTAAGTGAAAAACAATTACGCAGGACATTGTGCACAGTAATGTGTGTTTTTAGCATACACATATTCAGGATACAAAGACAGTTTTCTTTCCTGAAAGGATCCATACATTCAAAGTGAATAGTGGTTATCTTTGGAGAAAAAAGGGTTAATGAGGGTCGTTTTATACCTCTAGGTGCAGTGTTATCATGTGCACGGAGTGTTCGTTTTATGTAAAGGTAAATTTTTTTTTTTTTTTCAGACAAAGTCTCGCTCTGTCACCCAGGCTGCAGTGCAGTGGCGCAATCTCGGCTCACTGCAAGCTCCGCCTCACGGGTTAACCGGGTTCACCGGGTTCACGCCATTCTCCTACCTCAGCCTCCCGAGTAGCTGGGACTACAGGCGCCCGCCACCATGCCCGGCTAATTTTTTGTATTTTTAGTAGAGACGGGGTTTCACCGTGTTAGCTAGGATGGTCTCAATCTCCTGACCTCTTGATCCGCCCACCTCAGCCTCCCAAAGTGCTGGGATTACAGGCGTGAGCCACCGCGCCCGGCCAAGGTAAAATATTTTAAAATTAAAAAACTAGGATCGAGGGGCCGGGCGCGGTGGCTCACGCCTGTAATCCCAGCACTTTGGGAGGCCGAGGCGGGCGGATCATGAGGTCAGGAGATCGAGACCATCCTGGCTAACACGGTGAAACCCCATCTCTACTAAAAAAAAATACAAAAAATTAGCCAGGCGTGATGGTGGGCGCCTGTAGTCCCAGCTACTAGGGAGGCTGAGGCAGGAGAATGGCGTGAACCCGGGAGGCGGAGCTTGCCGTGAGCCGAGATCGCGCCACTGCACTCCAGCCTGGGCGACAGAGCGAGACTCTATCTCAGAAAAAAAAAAAAAAAAAAAAACTAGGATCGAGGAAAGCAGTAGAATAGGCGACAGGCAATCAATACTAGAGGAGAGGAAACCCAGCTCTCATGGGTAGGACCGTTCCCAAGCATCCTCCTCTGAAGTTGCTGAAGAATCAGGCTAACCAGCGGAGGGCAAGCGCATGTGATTGGATTTCAGTGGGATCAGGGTGAGGCACCTTCCTTCTTGAGGGTCATTGGACTCAGCTTCTGTCCTGCAGCTCTGGTGATGTTTGTGGCTGGCTGGTCTCCTTGAGCAACGAATACAATTTCCCATGAATGTCTGCTGCATTTCCCATTGCCCTCTGTCATCGTGGCGCTTGCTTCACCATGAGACCAGGACGCCCTTCATTTAACTGCCTCATTGGGCATAAACAGAGGGAAATGTGTTGCTGGAGGGAGAGAGTGGCATGCAGCATCCAATTTCTCCCGTCAGCTGATTAAGATTCGTTGTGCCTGAACAAGGTCAAATGAGATTAGAAAGAAAATGCAATGTGTCTGGTGTGTGTTTCACATAACTGTATCATTTGTGTAAACAGGATGAATGAAGGGGAATTTTTAAAGCAAATATTGAATGTCATTCTCAAGAATCAAGGACAAGACGCCAGGGCTTATGTTCTGCCTGGAGAGAAAAAAAAATGTATATATTGGGGACATTTTGAACCTTGTTGATTCAATAATGCTCTGCTTCTTTCATGCTGGTACAGTTAAAATGTGATAGTTATATGTCTGATTTTCAGAGGCACAGAGCACAAAATAAGTAAAACCGCAGAACCACCACATTCTACCTTTATCGCCCTTCTAAAGCTCTTAGGAGAGGTGTAGAGCCACTTTCTGTAATAGCAGCTGCCTAAGTGCTCTATATTGAGTCCATCTGTTAGGATGTGAAAGGAAAAATCTCACCTCTGGCAACAGCCACAACATTTTAGATGTGGATAACTCCGGGGCAAGCCCACATCTCTGTGGATAAACCTACTAGAATTTTTTTTGGTCCTCTAAACCTGTAATTTTCTTCCTTTCTCTGAGGACCCCTCTGCAGTACTAGCAGCCTCTCTCACAAGGTTCTATCAGGGCAGAAATGGCTTTTAAAGTGGTGTAAGAGCTTTGGAAGAAGACATGATTTCTGTTACATGTTCTGCATATGATCTAGCATATTGTGGATGCTTAATAAGCAGCTTCGACGGCTATTATTTCCACTGACTATTTCCAGGCACAGAACTGGAGGGCTATTCTGAGACCAGACTTTTTGACTAGGTCATCGCAAAGTCCCTTCCTACTCTAAATAACAGTGGGGCTGAAAAGCATTCACATGATCATGTCTCCAGACAGGGAAAAATCTCAATATATGTTATTTAAAAGGTAAATCTAGAAACTAACAGAAGTTGAAATAAATTTAGAAATTGAAGGATATTAAAATGAAATTTTAAAAAATTTCAACATTGGGGGGAATTATATTACAGTAAATACCTTAACTGAGGATTATTTCCTAGTATTTGGACAGTAATATTGCCAAACACCCAATATGCAGTAGATAAATTAGCATATGTCAGTAGCTAGGGATTATATTTGCCTAAAAGCTGTGTGTGTGTGTGTGTGCGTGTGTGTGTGTGTGTGTGTGTGAGTGTGTGTGTTTAAACACGGTTTCATAACTGGACATAATGGAGAAATAAAATAATGACTTGCATTTGCATTCCCCACATTCAAGGTGCTCGAACACACTTGGACACATTTGATTGTCATGATAATCCTGTGAGTTTGCAGGGAGGATATGACTAGGAAGGTCTTATTAATTTCCACTAGGAGGTGGGGAATCTGGAGCCCTTGGGCTAAATTACCCAACAGTGGCCAACCACACAGTGCAGGCAGGTTAACACAGGGTTAACCTAAAGCAGGGAGACCTGGTTTTAGTCACAATGAGGACTTTAACTAAGGGTACCACCTGAGTGAGTCTCCGAGTCTGCATCTCTGTCCTTAGGATTTTTAGGGTATTTTCTAACTTTCAAGTCTATCATTTCACGTAGTTAAAAAGGGTTAACATGCATACTACATCTAGCATAATGATTATTTAATACTTGGAAAACCATTGTCCGAAATATTTTTTTAAGGATTCAGAAGGCAACTCCATCCTCTCTACACCTAAGCAACTACCCAGAGGAGGTAGAGACTGGAGTATATTTCTAGTTCTGACAGGTCGATCTGTACCTCTCTACCTGAATCACCAGGTGAGCAGTCTTGTGTACATACATGGGAGTGCATGCGTGTACACACACACACACACACTCATGCCTTCTGGGCTCAAACGCCTGCATAAGGAGGAGCGACTCTTCAATTATTGGAAACTATTAATCATGTTTTCATCTGGTTTCTTCAAAGACAGCTCTTGATCCATATCCTTTCAGTCCACCTTATTCCCCACCTTCTAGCCAAAGAGTTATTTGTCCAGACAGCTCCCTCTCTTCCTTACCCTGTCTTGGCCAGAAGTCTAAAGAGGATGTCCATGGCCCATTGAAGAATTTCCCACCCCTGAAGTTGAGCTCACCTGAGGATTCACCTCATCCAACGGGGACAGGCTTGAGCAGTGGAGAGGGAGGACAGAGCTGCCACCTCTGCAGCCCCTCGCCAGTCCCAACCTGGATGGCTTTCGCCTTGATTGACTTCGCAAAATGCCATTTGTAGGGCTTGGCTCTGGGGATGGCACAGACAGACACACACACGCACACATACACGTTGCCACACACAGACACCTACACCCCATGCAGGGATGCCAGATGACAGAACAGAAAAGGCCTCCCTTTCATCCAGCAGCCTTCTGATTCCAGAGGAGAGTCTCCGAGCCACGACCTGCTGTTTCCCTGGCGACTCAGGCCTCAAAATAAACAGGATTCTGCTCAGACGGGCCAGAAGTCCATTCGGCTCAGACATTTGCCCCAAGACAAACCACGTTAAAATAACACCCAGGGTAGCTGCTGCCACCGGCTTCTGTCTCTACCTCCCTCCAGGCTGGCCAATGGCTCTGTGTTCCTGGGCCTGCTGCTGGCTGTCCAGAGTAGGGGTTGCTTAGAGCTGTGTGCATCCCTGCGGGTGGTGTGGGAGTGGGCGGTTGTCTAAAGGCAGGTCCCCTCTGCTGATAAACAAGGACCGGAGATAGACCTAGAGGCTGACATTCTTGGCTCCCCCAGCCTGCCCCCCCCACCTTGATTTCCCACACAGCCCTAGGGACGGGTAGCCAGCTCTGTGGCATGGTATCTGGAGGCAGGCCAGCAACCTGATGTGCATGCCACGGCCCGTCCCTCTCCCCACTCAGAGCTGCAGTAGCCTGGAGGTTCAGAGAGCCGGCTTGGGGCTGCTGGGGCGGCAGCCGCAGCACAGTGACAGTGACAAACACAGAGAAGAAGACACCAAGTGGATTCTGCTTCCCCTGGGACAGCACTGAGCCAGTGTGGAGAGAGGTACAGCCCTCGGCCTACAAGCTCTTTAGGTAAGAATCAGGGCATCTGATCTGGGAAACAGAGAGCAGGTTATAGCTGAGGTCGTGTGTGTGTGTGTGTGTGTGTGTCTCCAAGTGCAAATGTAATGCTACTTGGAGAAGAAAGAAAATGTTTCAAGCAGATAGCACTGGAACCAGGACTCCTGCAAGTGAATCTCAAGAAGCCAAGCAGCTCACCTTTGGCTGGATTTAAACCGTGGTGCAGACTGCTCTGGGGGAAGGGCGTGCTGATGTCACAGACAAGTAAAAATAGTACTTCTAGTTTAGAGACTGCAAAAATATGAATGCACCATGCCTCCACATTATCTCCATTCCTCCAGTGCCTGCCTGACACTGGCCCTGAATCAGGGCTGGAGGGGGCAGGCATTTCTCATTTACTAAAGTGCTGGATGCAGCCCTTGAGGTTCGGCAGAAGCAGAAAGCTGCGGTGAGTCTGGCTGTGGTGAGGGTGGCTAGCATTATCTTGCTGTGTCACACTAGCTCTCTCTTGGGAAGCCTGGATATTCAGCTGCCTTGGAAAAGCTGTCCACATGGTGGGCAGCTTAGATTTTATTAACCTTTTGATATAGAAATCAGGCTGAAGTTTAGGATTATCTGGGCGTGTCAGCTCAGGGTTTTGGTAGGGTGGTATTCCCATGGCCCCATGGTCACTCGGATTACTTCTTTCCTTCCTTTCTGATCTTGGAATATCACATCCTCATTTCAGTACCCCTCCGATGGGCACTAGGAAAGAAGGAGTCAGAATGGACAGATTCTCTGGCACATACACTATCCACACCCACATCACAATTACATGCCAAAGGTATGCAAGGCTGCTGCAGAGGAGCACTTCAGAAATTCAGCCCTCCAGACACTGAGATGGAAATTTCAGGCATTTAATCAAGTACCCACTTTTCAGAGACCCAAGGGAGACCCCTCTCAGGCCCAAGGGCTCATTCTGCCTCAGCAGAATTCAAACACTCCATTATTCTCTAGCTATGTTACATCCACCCACCACCCCGCCACCCCCATTTGCCTCCCTCCTTTCTGCACTGGTGACTGGCACATTTCCTTTCATTCTCTACAAGGATGCGATTGTTTACGAGTTAGCTCCCCGACCCAGTGGGAGGACATGAGCATCCCGGCTGAGGGCGAGCCAGGCTGCCCCTCCGCCAGCTCTGTGTAACAGTGAGCCAGCAGCAGTGGCATCAGGGCTGAAAGAAGTGGGCCTCGCTTTGGGAAGTGGCGCCTAGTGAAGGGTGGCCAGCAGTTTACCGGAGCTGTTTGTCAGTGTGGATGACTGAGGATTTTGGTGGAGACTCTGATTCACAGTCACAAATTCCCTTTTCCTTTGTTTTCTTTGTGTTGGTCTTTGAGAGCTTCTGAGGAAAGTCCCCTCTTGAGATGTAGATCTGAAGGCAAGATCAACAATTTGCTGTTGGCAGAGGGACTCAGAGAGACTTTCTACTGCTGCCCCTGCCTTTGTTAGTGTGAATAAATGGGTTTGCAAATGAAGTATGTAATCCAAAGGAAACTTAGTATGCAAAACGTTAAGAGAAAACACAATGAGTTTCTTTTAAACTCTCTCTCAAATCTGCTGTTTACATATGACTTGACTAGTTCTGCAAAGGATCAAGGAAGCCATATCTGGTTAAGTGGTTTGACTTTACAGGTGAGTGGCACCAGCCACGATGATAACATTCAGTGGAGATGGTGGGCGGACATCCATATGCTGTATCTACATTGAAGGGACATCTCATCCTGGGACAGTGCAGCCGCTCACTTAGGTGACATGCATTCTGTGAACTGCACATAAACTATTAAGGATCTTGGGACTGCCGTTACAGGAAAGAGATCCAGACCCCAAGAGAGGGTTCTTGGATCTCAAGCAAGAAAGAAGTCAGGGCGAGTCTGCAGTGCAAAGCAAAAGCACTTACTTTCTTTTTATTAAGAAAGTAAAGTGGTGAAAGCACAGCTACTCCATTGACAGAGTAGGGTGTTCCCAAAAGTAAGAGGTACCTCCATCCTAGGTACCATGCTCGTATATATAGGATTTTAAAAAGATCATGGGGAGATGGGCTCTGCTACAAGGGTTTGTGATAAAGGATTAATTTTCTTTTTCTTTTCTTTTCTTTTTTTTTTTTTCTTTTTTTTTGAGACAGAGTTTCACTCTTGTTGCCCAGGCTGGAGTGCAATGGCACCATCTCGGCTCACTGCAACCTCCGCATCCCGGGTTCAAGTGATTCTCCTGCCTCAGCCTCCCGAGTAGCTGGGATTACAGGTGTGCATCACCATGCCCAGCTAATTTTGTATTTTTATTAGAGACAGGGTTTCTCCATGTTGCTCAGGCTGGTCTCCAACTCCCAATGTCAGGTGATCCAACCGGCCTCCCGAAGTGCTGGGATTACAGGTGTGAGCCACTGCACCCGGCCTAATTTTCTTAATTACTGTATTTTGCAAGAATCCATATTATCTTTAAAGCAAAATTAGGAATGCCTTTGTTCTCAAAATATCGGGCTATCTGGACACTCCCAAATCTGAGTCTGTGTAGTAAACATTATCAATCTATTCCCTTAACCGTAAATATCTGGAGTCTAGGAATGCCTAACTTTCTGGGAATGCAGCCCAGCAGGTCCCAGCCTCATTTTCCTAGCCCTCACTCAAGATGGAGTTGCTCTGGTTCGAATGCCTCTGACACTGTCAGCCTGTGTGCTAGCTCCCAGGGGTTAGGTATTGTGCAGAGTGGACACACCCATTTCCACCTCATTAAATAAGCATTGCATGGCTAATGTAGTATCCCTTAATTTAGGTTGCTGGAAAAATAATCTGAAGTTGTTTGTGCCATAGGCCTACCGTGCTTTAGGTAAATCTAACATCTATACATGTGGGTGAGAGTACTTTTTCTGAAGAAAGGGTTCACTAATCAACAAATGTTCAAGTACCAACAAGGTGTCCCCATCTTGAGATATGACTGGATCCAGCCCAAACAACCACAGAGAAGGAAGGGGACTGATTGGGTGGGCAGGTAACAGAGAATGGGCCTGGGCTGGCGTGTCCAACTCAGCGGAAAGATAAGCAAAGGAGTCCAAGGTACAGGAACAAGAACAAGCATCTGGGCCAGTGGCCTACAGGGAGAGAAAAGGGGAGGGAAGGAATAGCAATTATTTTGATTATTAAATACACCATGGTTTAAACCCAGCCAGAAGTGAGCTTCTTGAGTTCACTTGCAAGAATCCTGGTGCCAGTGCTATCTGCTTAAAACATTTCTCTGTCTTTAACTTTTTCCTTTCTTCCCCCTTCCCTTTTTAATAATTAAATTACACTATTTACGAGAGGGAGCATAACACATTAGCTAAGTACATAGATTCTGTAGCTGGGCTGCCTGGGATCCAAATTCTGCCGCTTATTAGTCCTGTGACCTTGGCCCTCGGTTTCCTCATCTGTAAAGTGGGGGTAATAAAGTAACAACCTTGTTATGGAAGGAATCAAATGAGTAATGCCCTTATCAGCACAGGGTCTAGCTCATAGTGAGTACTATGTATTTGCTATTATTATTATTATTCAAAGGTGAATTCTAAAAAGGCTGCTTCGGCCAGGTGCAATGGCTCATGCCTGTAATCCCAGCACTTTGGGAGGCCAAGGCGGGTGGATCACCTGAGGTCAGGAGTTCAAGACCAGCCTGGCCAACATGGTGAAACCCCATCTCTACTAAAAATACAAAATTACCTGGCATAATGGCACACACCTGTAATCCCATCTACTTGGGAGCCTGAGGCAAGAGAATCTGAGGCTTGAATCTGGGAGGCGGAGTTTGCAGTGAGCCAAGGTCACACCATTGCACTCCAGCCTGGGTGACAAGAGTGAAACTCTGCCTCAAAAAAAAAAAAAAAAAAAATAGAAAGAGGAGAAAAGGCTGCTTACAAGTCCATTTGCTCCAAAGCCCAAAGTGACACTCTATGAGTGACCCCTGGTGCCACTGCTTGGGTAGCTTTGAGGCACATTTGCTTTGGCATGGAGCTTTGTTCACATGTATGCATACTCAGACACAGAACAGCTTTTGGACTGGTCCCCAACATTTATTGAGCCCTTGCTGTGTTCAAGCACTGTGCTTGGCCGTAAGTGTATCACCTCACTCAATACTCATGACAACCCTGCATATAATAGTAGGGGCTCTTATAGATGCAGGAATTGAGGCTTGGTGGGTGGGGTGTTTGGCTAAGGTCACACAGCTACCAAGTGGCAGAGCCAAGCTTCATACCTAGGCTGTCCAGTGAGCCTGTGCTCCTCAATGATAGGCTGTATATGGTTTGCGGGGATTATAAGAGGTGTCCTGAGAGGCACATGGAGCTTGGTGATAGGAATTCAGCACCAGATGATATTGGAAGACCCTAGAAAGTAGGCCAGGATTTGGAAATTCTGCTAAGAGATGGCAGGACCTTAGCTTGGGCCATAGGTAGAATCTCAACCTTGAGGACCCATAGCCTCTGGGATTGGGTCTTTGGGGCAAGACATGAACACAGGCACTGGGGAACAGTGGGGCTAAGGTTTTTCTGACCAGGTAGTGGATGGTGCCCAAGAACAAAATAAACAGAGTGCTAACAACAGAGCCCCAAGCACAGCAAGCGTGCTGGGCCAGGGGGCCTTACGATCCTCAAGCTAAACTTGAGGTCAAGATTGGGTAAGTATCTGAGCACAGTAAAATTTACAATAATGAAAACAATTTGATTTGCCAGTGTAATCCCTCTAAATATTATATTTAAAATGTGACTTACAGAGATTTGTTTTATACCTAATTGCTCAAGACCGTCTCCTGACCTTGTCCAAGGAATGCTGGTGATGAGAACAGGTGTGAGGGGCGTGCCTACCTTGCACCAGGGCTGTGTCAACATGGGGTATTACTCATGGACATGACTCATCTCTGCTCCTCCAGGACCTGTGGTCTTGTCCAGGGGTTTTCAAATTTTAATGTGCGTAAGAATCACAGGGGAACTTGTTTAAAAATCAGATTCCTGGGTGCTCCCCACAATTTTGATTCAGTGGCTTCATGAGGGACCCAGGATTCTGCATTTTCTGGGTGGGGTCTAGGTAATTCTGTTGCCTTTGGTCCACAGAGCACAATTAAAGAAGATCAGGTCTGGCCGTTGCTCGGCTTCCTTTCTTGTTGTGACTATGAGAGGGAACACAGAGTTGTGTGGACTCAGTCATGGCAATTACCCTCTTCTTTGTCATCACTTCTTCCTGAATTAGCTGGTGAGACCACCCCTATTATGATAACAATAACAACACATTTGGTACATATTGAGTTATTATGTGCTGGGTACAGTGTGAAGCCCTATGCTTGGGCTGTTCTCTCATTTAATCTTCACAACAATCCCATAAGTGAGGTATTACTATTACCCACATTTTATGAGCAAGGGAAAAACCTCACTGGTAGTAAGTGGCTGAGTGGGGATTTGAACTCAGAACTAGCTGCTTACCAGAGCCTAGATGTGTAACTAACTGCTAGGCCATTCAATGAGAGTAGTTTTAGCTCCTGTCAGTACCACCCTCCTTTCTCATTCTTAGGTGGGGTGTCTTTCTCCAGTTGCCATTCCTGTCATGCCCGTCCCATTCCCAGACTCCTGTGTCATTTCTTCAGAAGATGTGTCTGTTGTTTCCTTATTTTTATTTCATTCAATGAGTCGAAGAGAGTTGGGGCAATGGACATGTGGTGGTAGGTGTTAGGGTTGAGTTGTGTCCACCCCCAAGTTCATAAGATGAAATTCACGCCCTATCCCCTATTGCCTGAGAATGCAACCTTATTTTGGAGATAGGGTCTTTACGGAGATAATCAAGTTAAAATGAAATCATTAGGGTGGGTCCTACTCCACTATAACTGGTGTCATGCATAGAGAGAAGACAAAGTGAGCGGACATAGGAAGAAGATGGCCATCTACTAGCCAACGAGAGAGGCTTGGAACAAGTCCTTCTTTCACGGCCTCAGAAGGAACCAACCCTGCTGACACCTTGATCTTGGACTTCCAGCCTCCAGCTCTGAGAGAATAAGTTTCTAGTTTCTGTTGTTTCAGCCACCCAGCCTATGGTGCTTGTTATGGCAACCATAACAGACTAACCCCGTAGAAAGCCAGATTCCTAGGTTCCCCCGCTAGGCCATGGCTCTGGGGTGATCTGGTTGAAGGCCTACACATTATGCAAAGGTTTGGCAAATTGGGAGCAGCAAGTAGGCCCAAGGCCCAAGAGGGAAGAAGGAATGAACAGAAAGAGTGAAGAGGGAGGAAGGAAGCAAATGTAAAGAAAATAAGAGAAGGGAGGCTGGAGGAAAAGAGGAAAGGGAGAGGGGATTGGGATGGGCCTACTCAGGGCCATGTCAGGTTCATTCAGCTCAGCATGGATGCCTCCTGTGTGCCAGAGGGCATGTGAGACACTGGGCTACAGCAGTGCCTGAAGACAAGAGCCCTCACCTTCATGAAAGTTAGAGGCTAGATGGGGGTATAGACATCAATCAAGCAGCAATTCTACCGAGTGGTCCTGAAAAACCACATGGCAGGGGAACTTGACCCCAACAGGGGGTCCTGGAAAGCTTCCATGAGGAGGTGAGGCTTGGGTTGAGGTCTGACGGATCAGCAGGTTTCAACTGGTGAGGGCAGAGTGTTTCAGGTGGCAGGGAGAGGAGCATGCACAAAGGTTGCCTGGCGTGAGGAAGCCTGGCATCACCAAGGAGCGGGAGGAAGGCCATTGTGGCTGAGTGCAGGCACAAAGGGGTGAGCCAGAACCCAAGAAGCAGGCAGGGTCAGACTGTGCAGCCATACTGAGGATTTAGTTCCTTAAGCTGTGAGCCCTAGAAAGCCAGGGGAGAAAGTGATCCTATGTAGGGCAGTCTCTCATTTCAGCAAAGGGAATGATGGGCTACAGAGGCAGATGGCAAGGTTCAGCAGTGGGTCAGCCCTGGAGAGAGACATCAGGCTTTCTGAGCTCACACACCCAAGGTTGGCTGCATGGGCATTAGGGAGTGAAGTTCCAGGCCACTCCTCAAAGTGTTTTAGCCACAGTCCTTCCTCAACAGAGTGTGCTCTAGGAATTTGCAATGGCTCCACTGGGAAGGGTCTGAATAGGGACGCTCCTGTCAGTACGGCTAACTAGTAAGCTGGGCAGCCGGGCCAGGCTCAGACTGCAGTGGCCTAGGCAGCCCCTTCTTTGGCATCATTTGAAGGACACAGAAAGGTCTTGTAAATCTAGCCTCTCCTTTGCCTGCCTGTACTTTGCCTGAAGTTGCAGGAGCAGGCGTGCATTCAGAAGGTGACTTATTCATCAGGGACTGTGGCGAATGGCAGAGATTAGTCCAGGCAGACCCCATGAGAGCACTGGGGGAGAGAATGGGTGGAGACAAGCCCGAAAAAGGGCAGAGGGCGCTGAAAGGAGGAGTGCAGAGTACCCGAAGCCCAATTTGCTTTTTTCATGATGTCACCAAGAAGCAGCAAGGTGGGACTGGGGCTGCGGGTGAGGGAGAGTCCCAGCGTGGTGTTTGCAGCCTTGCAGGTGCCTGGATGACTCCATTCCGAGGCAAACACATCCATCGCTGGGGAGCTTCTCAGCTGTTGTTGGCATGATCCGTATGTAAAAAAGTCTGCATGTAAAACCGAACGCCCTGCCTTTACCACATACCCTGTCTGCCACAAAAATCATTCCCTTCTCTTCAGTTTGAGCAGAGGGACTGGATTTGGCTTAGCAATGATGAGTTCCTGAGGCACACTGTAAGGGAGAGTGGTGATTTTCAGGAAGGTGAGAAAGTAGACAGGAGGCCTCTTGGGGGGCAAGATCCATCTGACTCCCACCCATCCCACATCTCCCCCACCCATCCAGCCCCTGGCCTCCTGTCTGCTCCTCTGCTGTTCTAGGCCCTTTCCTGACTCTCAGACTTTGCAACTGCTGTTTTGTCTCCTGCCTGGATGCTTTCTCCCCAGTTCTTCAGGTAGCAGGCCTCTTTCCATTCTTCAGGCCCTGCCTGTCTTGTCAGTTCCTCCAAAAGGTTTCCCTGTTTCTTCCCTCTGACTTCTTTTTCCTTCATGCTGCTTACCTCAATTCGTAATTTTCTTGTCAATTTTTAAAAAGACTTTCTATTACCCATTCTCCTGCTTAGAACGTAAGCCTCCTGAGGGCAGGAATAAGACCTTGTCTGTTTTGCTCCTTGCTATCTCCCCAGTGAATAGGACAGAGCCGTGCCACAGAGTAGGTGCTCAAATATCAGTCTAATGAATGACTGAGTGAATCACTAAATGTTGGGAGTGTTAAAGCCAAGACTCAGGACAGCAATGGGACCTTCTACCCTCTGTTGCCCTTTATAGCTCTGGAAAGGGGCCTGGAAAGTAAAGCTGAGACTTTTGCATCAAGAGCCTCTCACCCTAACTCAGGTGGGCTGGCCTCTTGCAGTTCCCAGGACCCTATGCTATGTGTCAGCTGCTCTGGCTTAGTCGGCTTAGTGTCATCTCTGCAGAGAACTCACTTCGGAAGCCTGGAAAAATCCACCCTAGTGGTATTATTCATGCTTAGAGATGAATAACTTCTTTTGGCTGATGGGCATCAAAGACAAACAAGTGATGTCAGGCACCCAGAAGGGAGACATGGATCCAGCATGTTCCAGCCCTTGGACCCATGGAGACAGACAATGTAGCTCATCTCTGTCTTCCCCATCAGTCTGATGGGAATAGTGGAAGCAGTTTGCATTGATTAATCAATGTGTGCAAAGTGCTGAACCAATACCTTTAAGGACATAAAGAGCTTCTAGAAAATGAGACTCTTCTTATCCTTCCTCAGAATATCTATCAGAATTAAGAAACAGCAACTAAAGGAAAGTTGAGAATGAATGCTCCAGAGTCGCTCCCTACAGTCTACGCAGAGCAAGTTCAGCAGCCCAGAGGAGAAGAGAGCTGCTGCCTGGGCCAGTCCAGGCTCTTTGCAGTTGGCTGCATTGCCTTGGTGATAAGGTGGTATTTAAGTTATAGGAGCAAAACATTCCTCCTTGAGCCTTGATTTTTTTTGTTGTTGTTGTTTTGTTTTGTTTTTTGTTTTTGTTTTTGTTTTGAAGTAAGAATGGGTATCTTTCTTTTTTTTTTTTTTTTTTGAGATGGAGTCTCGCTCTGTCGCCCAGGCTGGAGTGCAGTGGCGCAATCTTGGCTCACTGCAAGCTCCGACTCCCGGGTTCACGCCATTCTCCTGCCTCAGCCTCTCCGAGTAGCTGGGACTACAGGCGCCCGCCACCACGCCCGGCTAATTTTTTTGTATTTTTAGTAGAGACGGGGTTTCACTGTGGTCTCGATCTCCTGACCTCGTGATCCGCCCGCCTCAGCCTCCCAAAGTGCTGAGCCACCGCGCTGAGCCACCGCTCCCAAGCGTGAGCCACCGCGCCCGGCCAAGAATGGGTATCTTTCTAAATGGCAGAGATGCAGGATGACTTCAGAATGGTTTCTTTCAAATGAGTTTTTTCCAAGGATGAAATCTTCACTCAGTTGGCCACACAAAGCTCACTGCCATTCTCCCAGGCTGGTCCTGGGATGTCTTAGCTGAAGGCGTGTGAAGAAGAGCCCTAAGCTCCTTGGAAAGCGAGCTCACATAGAAGAAGACAGGAATACTTCTGACAGTTCTGACCCATCTCTCATTAACCTTTCCCTATTTCAGAGCCACAGCCTGTGGCACTCTGGTAGGGTAGCATGTTGATAGAGCATGAACCCTGGAGTGGGACTGTCTGGGTGTGAATTCTGGATCTGACATTCAATAGCTGCGTGGACCTGGTCAAGTTATACAACCTCTTTGATTCCATAAAATAGAGATAATAGCAGCAGTTCTGTCCTAGGTTTGTTGACAGGAAGATGTGAGTTAATACATCTAAAGTCTATAGTACATGCCAGCACTGCATCAGTGTAACTTGTTCCTATCTCATAGGGTTGGTGTAAGAATGTAGTGAGAGAATCCATGTAGAGTGCCTAAAATGTTTTAGCACACAATGCACAGCACCTAGTATTTGCTCAATAAGATATGAATGATTGTTGCTGTGGCAAATTTTCTGGCAAAGGTTTTTTGGAAGTCTTCATGAGAATGTACTTGAACTCAAAAAATGATACTAGGACATGCAGGTCACCTGTTTCCCTGCTGTTCGTCTGTCAGCCTTTTTTGTTCCAGGGGAAGATTATTATCCTGTGCCTTTTAAGCACTTGAAATCCTCATGTCAGGAGCCTAGAACTAGCCAAGAAAGAAATAGCCCCCTTGAACAGGTTAAGCCCAGGGCAGATACACAGGCTACTTGTTCAGAAGTTTTAAGTTGTAGATGTTCCCAACAAATGATTAAAGAAGAGTTGACTTCAATAGATTCCTTTTGCTCAATGCACAAAAAGGCTTTGGTATTCCCAACCAGCCAGGGGTGTTCGGTTCCTCAGTATATGTACGTTTTGAAAATACTGCTCAATGTCCCCTGGCACTGGACTTTGAGTTCAAATCATTTGGACATTGACTGCAGAGATAAAAGGACAGGCTATTATAGGTGGTAAATTGCACAGCCACTTTGCATTTTGGCTGCCCAGTGCTCCACCCTCCTTTGTTGGGTGACTTTGGGTGGGGAACAGGTCCTCTTTATATTTTAGTTGCCTTATCTATAAGAGCTTCTGTCTCAGAGGACGGTGGTGGAGGTTAAATTCAAGGTGGCATG
This sequence comes from Symphalangus syndactylus, assembly GCF_028878055.3. Classification (NCBI taxonomy): domain Eukaryota; kingdom Metazoa; phylum Chordata; class Mammalia; order Primates; family Hylobatidae; genus Symphalangus; species Symphalangus syndactylus. The sequence goes on from NC_072429.2 coordinate 44,256,327, forward strand.
TAAAGCTCTCAGCATAACTGTCTCTCTTGATTCTTGCTAATTCTCTTCCCCTTCTTTTGTGGTCTTCCTGACTGCCTCATAGCTGTGTATATGGAAAAACCCAGTGGTGATCAATGTTTTCGAGGTCTGAGAATATTCCCTTGCACCAGGTGACCATGAGCACATCACTTGGCTTCCGCACCAGCACAGAGAGATGGATTCTGGGAAGGGGTCCAGGTCACAGTCCGGAGGAGGGGATGCTGGCAGCCCCCACACTCCACTCAGCCCATCCTTTCACCAAGGGAGGCCAGAATATGGATTTTCGCTTGCTCCTCCCCTGGGTCGTTAGGCCTCTCATTAAGGCCTGAAGATTGATTTTCTCCTATGGAGAAGGTGGACCTCTTCCTGTCCCACTCTGACCCTCCCTAAGGCTTCCCCACCTCCCACTGAGGTCTGAGGGTTTAATACACAGCTGGTTCAGGGTGGATCCAGATGCATGCGGCGCAGGGGGGAGCGTTTCCAAGGCGATGGCCGAGTTGTTTCTAACGACCCATTGACCTGACCCTCCCCACCTCACGCCGCCCCTGAACCAAGCCAAGCCTTTGGAGGGCGGCTTCACCTTGGGATCTCTGGCTGCAGCCCTGCTGTGGTGGGAGGTTCGGCTCCCACGCTGGATGGGCCCTGGGGGAGGTCAGAGGGAGGGTGAGCCAAGGAAGGCCTTATGGCCTCTCGTTCCCTCCAGGCCTCTCCCTCTTATTCTGACCCGTGGCAGGCAGAGGAGGGGTGCGGAGTCCCTTGTTCTAAGAATTGTAAAGAATATCTCTTTAGAAACCTCTAACCATGTCTTGCTCTAGGATGGAAGCATATCCTGAATTGGCCACTTTAAAGTCTTTTCATACACGGCAGATCCAGAGAGAGGCTTCTGGTGACTAATCGGGAGTCGTGCATTGGTCAGACTATTGCAGCCCCAAAGTCAGTGTTTTTCCGGAGCCAAGATCCCATTGCTTCCTGGCCGGTCCCACATCCTGCTGGACCTGCGTTGGCTGGCTCATGTTTCTCATTATCTCTCCCCCAGCCTCTTTAAAGGCTTCTCACTCCACCCAGGGGTTTTATTTTTAACTCGCACAGTAACACTAGGGTTGAGCAGGGATACCACCTACATTCACAGGAAATGGGGCTGCCTTGGAAAAGTGTCCCCCTCTCTGGGAACTTTCTCCGTCCCTCCCTGCCTCCCTTCCTTTCATATTTAGGGAGCACCTTCCCCATGTGGGCCCTCCCTGGAGATACAACAACACAAGGGCAGATACGATCCATGCTCTTGAGCCACTGACATTCTGATGGGGCAGAGGAGTGGGTGACAGAAAGAGCATCACATACGAAAAAGTAGGCCAACAAAGAAATAAACCAAGTCAACAGGGATTGTGATAAAATGTCTTCTCCAAAGAGAACAAACAAGGCACCAGGACAGGGAAAGCTGTTATATATTCGGAGGGGAGGGGAGCCTCTCTGAGCAGGTGACATAGAAGTGGTGGCCAGCAGAACAAGGGGCACCAGGCACACATGAAGCAGAGTGAGGACTGTTCCTCAGGGAGGGAGAACAGGTGGGAGGGCCTGTGGTGGGCATGAGCTTGGTGTGTGTTAAAATGCCATAGAGGCCAGGGTTTTGGGGGAAAGTAGTCAAAATGAGGCTGGTGAGGCATGCAAAGACCTCATGCGGGGCCCTGGACCCATGCAAAAAGTTTGGGGCTTTGTTTTGAGTGTAGTGGAAAGTCACTGGGCGTGTTGGATGTAGCAGGGGTCAGGCAATGATTGACATTTTAAGACCCTCGCTGAAGATTGATATTCTCCTATAAAGAAGGTGGACCCCTGAGTGGAGAACTGACCCTACTCACCCTAAGCGGGGTGGAGGAAAGGCAGGGACATGATTTAGGGCGCTACCGAGTCATGTAGAAAAGAGATAATGGTGGCTGAGGCTGGAGTGGAGCAGGACCACAATAGAATCAGGCTGGCTCTTCCAGAAATTAGCTTGATCCCAAACATCTTCCTTCTAAAGAGCTCATAGAACCATATCCCACAATCATCAGGCAGAACAGAACACCAAGGCCTGAAGTCATAGAATTGTATAAGCAATAGAGTTTAGATAGCCTATTGCTTGTAACTGGTCATACTTATTACGTTTCCAAACACAAGTAAGATCTTTGTCCAACATCTGCCTCTTCGATTTTCTGAATGGTGTGCAAATACTCCTCTTTATACCGTGGTAGCTACCTCTGTTCTTTGTATCGTTGGCTGAGATAGGAGGCCAAATGGGCCAACTCCACTATTCCTGAGGAATTTTTGGATCAACTAAGAATAAAAGATGAGAAAAGGCCCAAATTCTCAACTCTGATAGAATTTGCCTTGACTGAGTGATGCCACTCACCTGCAAAACTCAAAGGTGACTTTAGATGCCTGAATAGCCTGAACAGTTTTTCCGTGCTCTCCAAGAAAAACACTATTGTGTTACTGCACTTCAGAAGAAAGGAGAGGGAAAACAACAGTACCACAATGCAGAGATTCTGCATCGAATAACAATAATAATAGCTATTATCTGTTGTTTGCTTCAAGGCACTTTACTTACATTAACTCACTTAATCACTGATGAGGTAGGTCCCCCTCTTAATCCTTTTCACTGATGATGGAACCGAGGCTTAGAGAGAAGTGATGTGAAATCTCACGGTAGGAGCAGACGGTCAGGTCCGGAAGCTGGTCGAACTCCTAACTATAAACCAGGGCTTGACTATCTGCCTTGGTTGCTAGTTACTTTAAAAACTGCATAGAAGGCAGGGGGCAGTGGCTCACATCTGTAATCCCAGCACATTGGGAGGCCGAGGCGGGAAGATCACGTGAGATCAGGAGTTCGAGACCAGCCTGGCCAACAGGGTGAAACCCCGTCCCTACTGAAAATACAAAAATTAGCCAGGTGTGGTGGTGCATGCCTGTAATCCCAGCTACTCGGGAGGTTGAGGCAGGAGAATGGCTTGAACCCGGGAGGCAGAGGTTGCAGTGAGCTGAGATCACGCCATTGCATTCCAGCCTGGGCGACAGTGAGACTTGGTCTCAAAAAAAAAAAAAAAAAAAATACTGTACAGAAAAAAACCTGAAGGAGAGCATCCAAAATGTTAGCAGAGCAGGGATGTTAGTAATTTGCTGTTTTTCATGTAGTTTTTTTTATTGTTTTGACTATACAGTGCCTGGTACTTGGTGGAGTAGATGCTCAAAATCTATTTGTTTAATTAAATTGTTGAGTTAATAAGTATATGTTACTCAAAAATTATTTCTGAATAATTAAAGTAATAGATCTCATTATAGGAAATAGAAAATTTCAGGAATTTTAAGAAGATTAAAATTTATTCATCATCCAGTGGTAATCACTGTTAAAATATTGGTAATATTGATTTATGTCTTTTCCATTTTTTTTCTGTTTGTGTTTGTCTCTACCTATTTATGCATATATATGCGTGTGCATAACAAAAATGGTATCACCTGTATAGTCTTTTAACTTGTATGTAATGGAATGATGACATTATTCACCTCTCAAGTATGTTTTTTGTGCAATTCCACCACAATGGGGTTAGGTTAGGAAAAACCTCAGTTGTGGCTGAAATGTGGGTCCTGAAGTTGGACAACTGGGTTTAAATTCCATTCCTACCCCTTACCAGCCATGTGACCACAGACAAGGTCATTTTTCTGAGCCTCAGTTTCCCCAGGTATAAATGGCACATACCTCAGAGGATGTAATCAGGTAAAACAGGTAAAGGTCTCCCGAGCACTCTGCCCGGCATGAAACAAATGTGCAGAATGTGCTTGTTGCTATCGTTATGAAGCTAGAAGAAGCGTTTCTTCACAAGTCCAGTGGTTTCGAAAACTCCCTCCCATCCTACTCTGCAGGACCCAAGAAAAATGAATTTAGAAATCACTCAAAATACCCTCTGACCATATTGCCCTTTCCCCTAATTTTTTGAAGGAGGGGAGTGTTAAAGTCTTAAGTGTTAAAGACAATTAGCTCTTTTTCTCTTCCTCACCAAGACCCAGGTTTGTTGGATTAGAAAACATTTAAATAATTCTGTTGCTCACAGCTGCAAGAGGAATGTAGCCTTCCTTTCTATTTAGCAGCTGTGTTTTATGATTGTCTGTCTTAAAGCAAAAACAAAGCAGGCAAAAGAAAAAGAAAAAAGCAGGACTGTTTAGATCAGTCCTAAATTGCTCTCAGTTTTATATAACAATACAGAAGACGTCTTACCCCTAAAACACAGACCAAGGAAGAACTAACCTGATTCATATACTGGACATCATTTGTTAGCACAGACACTCCACTGACACATACATAGAAGGTTCTCCTGAACCATGTTGAATACATTTCTTATGTATGTTTTCCTTACAAACAGCAAGCTATTGAGGAATAAAACAGTATGTTCCTGTAATCTAAATACTGTCAGAGTCTGTTCAGGGGGTCAGAAGAAGATGATAGATGGTTAAATGAACAGCTGCTTTTTGAGTTTGTGTTGCATGTTGAGAAACTTTTTCCTCTTAATTCATAGCTCAGGAAATGTGTTTATGATCCTGGTGGAATTGTGTAGAGATTTCCCTAAACCACTGTCATAGGCAGCACATGTGATAAAGCGCTTCTGACGGCTGGGCCAAGTTTTTCCATTTTTGTCTAACTATGGGAACTACTCAGAAACGTCTTAGTGTATGTGTAAAAGTGTGCTCTCAAAACCGAAATGGCCCTAGAGATCACAGATAACACATGTGATTGTAAGGCAACCCAACATCAGGCCGAGACATTAATTGCAGGGCAAAACCCCTGAAGTCCAAATAACTGTGAGGCACATCGTAATTTCCAAATAAATGATTGGAAGTGGTGGCATCTACTGCTGTCAGGTTTTTGTGGGTTTTTTATCCTAATTTCTTCATATGCTTTGCTGGCGTTGGTTGAGTACCTTCTGCATGTAAGAATCTATACCATGGGAGATTCAAAGATAAAACATGTTCTCTGCTCTCATGCTGTCATGTGTGAGTGGATGGGGGCCAACAACTCAATTGTAGAAAGAATGAAGTAATGACTAGGCAAAGCACCACACCATGGGTCCTTGAAGGAAGGACCTTCCTGACTGGAGAAACCAGAGAAGGCCTTACAGTGGAGGTAGCATTTGACAAAGGCCTTGAAGGATGAGGAGAGTTTTAATTAGCAGAACATTGAGCAAAATGGCCTTCCTAGCTGAGGGAACAGCAAGAACCAACATAGGAAGGCATGGAAGTTCTTGGTGTGCAACAGGGGAGAGGGAGCAGCTCAGATTGCTGGGACGTGGAAGGATGTAGTGGAAGGTGAGGCTTTTCACACTAGATTTGAGGTCACTTAAATGCTTGGCCAAGGACTTTGGCCTTCCTAGCTGGGAAGTAGGAAACAAGGGAAGGTTTCTGAGCCAAGGGTTGGCACATGCAGATCTTCCTTGCGAAGCGTGACCTCAGTGCCAGTGTGCAGAAGTGACGGGAACAGCAAAGCTGTGGGGCAGGAGATCAATCCCGAGGCTCCCGCACCCACTTTCCACTCTGGTTAAACTCTTTGTAGCTTTGGGCAGTGCAGACCAGCCTGACTTCCCCCTTGAAGGCTGTGATCCTGTACCTCTTGGCTGTCCTCCTGACTGTGCCTCTTCTCCCCAGCATCCTGGGGTTGCTCCTCTGTGGTAACCGGCTGCATTGGGGATCTGGGAGTGTGGAGTGACCCCCAGGCTGGCTGCCTCTGTCTGCTTCGCTCTTCAGGCTCCAGGCTGTTCTTCCTTGCAGATCCCATCTTTTCCCTCTGCTCTGCTTCTCCTGTGCCTGCCTCACATTCTGGCTTCTCTCCAGAGCCCGCGTCCACTGCCTGCCAGTCAGCAGATGGATGACTCTATTCACCTCAGCCGCGACACACCCCACAGCGAGCGCAGCAGTCATCCTGCCAGATGGGCTGCTCCTGGCTGCGTCCATTCTGTCAGTAAATAGCCTCTCCATTCATCCTTCCAGCCCCTCTACGCCCCATAGCCTCTCCATTCATCCTTCCAGTCCCTCTACCCCTGAGTGACCTCTGATTACTCCTTTGCAGAATCCTCTTCATTCTTCTCCTGGAGTGTCTTTGGAGCCATCCTCTCCCTTCCACTCTCATGGCTCAAGTTTAGGATCTTTTGTCTATTTCAATTCAACAGCCATTTATTGAGCCCCAGGGGCTGTGCTGGGGACATAATCATGAGAAGGAAGCACATGCTTCTGTCCTCGACTAGCTTGTAGTCTAGTCAAGAAGATTTGAGGACTGATGAGCTTTTCAGAGATGGAAATAGAGGACACTGTGCCCCGTGGCCTCTGCTCTGCCCAGCCCCCTACCAGTAACCAACAATTTTCCAGAAGAATTTCCAAATTCCCTTCTCCAAAGTCTCCACTGGCTCCACTTTCATTTGCTTGCAGAAAAAAGTCTAAATGCTTTGGAATGGCATCATTCAAGGTCCTCTATGATCTGACTCCAAGCTAGCTTGCACTAATCCTGTGTATCCCTGCAAACCCCCTGCTCAGCGGCATCAGCCATGCATACTGGGAGAAGATGCCCTCTACTTGCCTACCCCTGGGCCTTTGTTCAAGTGATTCCTTTATTCCATGCCCACATGTGTAAAACCTGTTTGTCCTTCTGCTGAGATGCTACATCTTCCAGAAAGTCCTCCTGACCCCTTCCTCTTCAGCCCTCCATCCCCCCAGCCCGTGGCACAGCCTTCACAGCACTTATCATAGCTTGTCATGGTATTTATGACTTAGCTTCTCACCTTCTTTCAAGGACAGGAAGCTTATCTCATTCATCCTGAATAATCACAACAAAAATAATAGCTAAAATTATGAGATGCTAGAATGCATATTTTATTTATATGAGGCAATGTGCTAAGTGCTTCCCTTGCACTATCTTGTTGCACCCTTTTGACAAACATGTGAGGTAGGTATATCACTGGCCTCCTTTTATAAAGGAAGCTCAGAGAGATGAATTGACTTTCTGGACTTAAGGAAAGTCCAGAAGCTTCACTTCAAAACCCATGCCCTTAGCCATGACTTCACCTTTATTACCTAACTGTGTCTGGGTGAGTTCCTTGTATACAAGTCCTTACTGGGGTGGGGGGTGGGGGGGAATGTCAAGAGGATGGGACAGTGAAGACAACAGTGGCCTCCTCAAGGTCATGTGACAAGTCACGGTCACATAAACATCATGAATGTGGGAACTTTAGCGACCACATTTTCTCCTGCACCTTTTATCTAGGAAATGGAAATGACAGTTTCCAAAGGGAAACGAAACGTTTTTGACTGTGCAAAGGATTAGATGACAGTGTGTTGAATCCAAATTGATTGAGTCTGATTTAATTTGGATGGTGATGTGCCCAGTCACCCAGCCCTGTTGGACCAGGTGCCTGAAGCAAAGAACTTTCCTTGCACCCAGCTACCATGGCCTCTGCCTGAGCCTGGGAGGAGACATTTAACAAGGGAAATTCCTTCTCCCTCCCTCACTGGACTGGACCTGTCCCTTTTCTTAAAGAAAGGGAGTGGCGTGGAGCCCAGGCCCTCCCCCAGGGGCCTGCCTGCTCAGCTCCAGACAGGTCTGCCTTTGTGAGCAGGGGTGGGCTGGTGGGCAGGAAGGCTCTTGGACTACAAGACTGCTATGGCATCCCAAGTCAGTGGGAGTGAGGCCAGAGGGGACAGTCAGGATGGGAAGGCTGAGAAAGGGAAGACAGTCACCATCGGGCTAGCCAGGGCGCTTCCTCCATTCCTTCCCGGGGCATGAACAAGACAGCATGTGGATGAGGCTGGAACCAGCCCCAGGGAGCCTGGAGGAACGGAGTCCAGAGTTTGGATTTTTCAGAGCCCCACAAGGCCTGCAACATCTTTAGCATGGGACATTCGGTAGTGGGAGGACAGCCCGCTCCTGTCATCTTCCCTTTGGGACTAAAAGCCGGTGATCTTTCCTTGCTGTATTTCTTTTCTGTTTTTCTTTCTTTCTTTTTTTCTTGAGACCAAGTCTCGCTCTGTTGCCCAGGCTGGAGTGCAGTGGCACGATTTCAGCTCACTGCAACCTCTGTCTCCCGGGTTCAAGCAATTCTCCTGCCTCAGCCTTCCAAGCAGCTGGGACTAAAGGCTCCCGTCACCACCGTTGCCCAGCTAATTTTTGTATTTTTAGTAGAGACAGGGTTTCACCATATTGGCCAGGCTGATCTCGAACTCCTGGCCTTGTGATCCGCCTGCCTTGGCTTCCCAAAGTGCTGGGATTACAGGCATGAGCCACTGTGCCTGGCTTCTTTTCTTTTCTTTCTTTTCTTTCTTTCTTTCTTTCTTTCTTTCTTTCTTTCTTTCTTTCTTTCTTTCTTTCTTCTGTCTCTTTCTTTCTTCATTTTTGTTTTGTTTTGTTTTGTTTGTTTTTTTTTTTTGAGACAAGGCCTCACTGTGCAGTGGCACTATCACAGCTTACTGCAGCCTCAAACTTCTGGGCTCAAGTGATCTTCCCACCTCAGCCTCCTGAGTAGCTGAGACTATAGGCACTCACCACCACACCTGCCTAATTAAAAAAAAATGTAGAGATAAAGTGTTGCTGTGTTGCCCAGGCTGCTCTCAAAATCCTGGCTTTCAGTGATCCTCCTGGCTTTCAGTGATCCTCCTGCCTTGGCCTCCCAAAGTACTGGGATTGTCGGTGTGAACTGGTATACCAGGCCTCTTGCTCCATTTCTTTACTTGGCTTGAGTTTGGCTTCTCTTGTTATAATGTAGACATCTTTATATGCCACTTTGTCCTCCATATCCTGGCGAAATGCCACGTTTTTTTTTGTGGGGAACATGTCAGAGGATACACAGACCGGTGAATGGACAGACTGATGAATAAGTAAATGTTGGGATTCTTGTCTAACACACTGTGCTTTCTAGACTCTGACTCAACCACACCACACTGCTGCTGGATTTCATGAAATCTTACACCCCATCCTATCCAGTACATTGTGTCATGTCTTTAAGAAATTTAAAGGAGCAGAAACAAGTTTTGAGAAGCTAGGATTGTGTGTGTGTGTGTGTGTGTGTGTGTGTGTGTGTGTATGACATGCTCCTTAGACCATTAGAGTCATCCTGTTGTGTTACGAAACCAGTGAAAAGTCCTATTTCGCAGCTTCCCCCAGGGGCATCTGCAGGGCCCATAATGCTGATACAGATTCAACCCCAATATAACAAGACCTTAACGTTGAGCACTGGTTAAGTTTCATTCAAATCTGAGACTTTCAGCAGTTGCCATACTAGAGTAGCTTGTGTTATGATGGAATTCCACTGGCAGTCAAAGTGGCAAGCAAAAGTCTGGGTTTTCCTGACCCTGGGTGGTGGAGCAGGCCAGTTATCAAAGGCAGGTTGTAGGAGCGGGGGGTCTCACCTTGAAAAAAGAAGGGTTTGCCAGAGAGCCAACCTGGGGGGAAGTCATTAGCTCCATCTTGAGTGCTCATGAGATGATGAGAAAGACTGGGGATTGAGAAAAGAATAGGCAACACTTGACCACCTGTGGGCCTCTCCAGCTTCCCCAAAGGAAAAGCTTGTTGGTTGTACTTGAAGAGGAGAGCTGCGTGACCCGTAATCCTCTGAGGATCACTGTAGAACTTTCAGTGGGAAGGACCATGGGTTTCTGAAGATATGGGGAGGCTCTGAGTGTGTGAGCTATTAATGTTAAAAGCATGAAGCTTTATTGATAGACAGGACTCACTGGGTAGAGACGAGAGGCTTTGAGGAGAACATATTGAGGTCACTGAGTGTTGAGGGAATTCCGGGAGGACAGAGGCAGCTAGCTGGATGCAGTGAGCCAGGGTGGGAAAGGAGACAGGAAGATGAAGAGACAGAGAAGCCTTGTTGGGGGGAGGTCCCGGGTCATTCATTGCTTGAGAAAATCCCAGCCAGAACCTGTGGCGACCTTTTCCAAGGAGGAGTGAGCCAGTCCTTTTTCCAAGGTAAACAGCTCTAAAGTAATGTTTCCAGAAGGGGCCAAAGTCCTGAGGAGGGGAGCGGGACAGGGGGAGATGGAAAGCCCCACCCAGAACGGAGGATGGAAGGGCAGGGGGGTGGATGAGGGGCAGGGGTGAGGGGTGCAAGGTGAGATAGAGCACTTGCATTGTCTTGAGGTTCCCAAAATATCTCAGGAATATTTTTCTAAAGTAAAGTTCGTGAGTTTTGTTTTTCATTTTTTGAGATGAAGTCTTGCTATGTTGCCCAGGCTGATCTCAAACTCCTGGGCTCAAGCAATCCTCCACTTCAGCCTTCAGAGCAGCTGAGATTGCAGCACAAATAACACTTTTTATAAAATGTAATACTGTTACATAAGGCAATGTTACTATTTTTTCAATATTATTGTTTAATAATTTGTTTTTATCATCCTCATTAACATTTATACAATGCAGCACTGTGCTAAGCACCTCACATAACTTTACCTCATTTTATTTATCCTCACAATAACCCTATGAGTTTAGGTAATACTGTAATCTCCATTATAGAAAAGAGGAAACTGAGGTTCAGAGAGGTGACGTCACCTAGCCCACATCTTACTGCTGTTAGCAGTGAAGTCAAGACTTGTCCTCTGCTGGGCTGACTCCAGAGCCCAGGCTCCCATCCACCAGGAAAAAGACTCGACCAGCTTAGAAGAGGAAATCCCTGGACATCGACGGTGCCATGAATGAAACACAGGCAGAGCAATCACAAAACACCCCACTGCCACTTACTGGATGGCTACTTCCATATTTTATCAGATCTAAGATACAGTAAATTGGAAGTTAGACCATCACTTCATGTACCATGAAGAAAAAGAATGCTGCATGGCCTGATTTTAGAGACATTCAAGTACTGAAAATATGTGCATCTGAGGCTTGATAAAATATTACAAGCACCATACCATGCTAGGGGTGTTGCCTCTATGATCTAATTCGTCCCAACGACAGCCCTGTTGTATCACCACTACATTTGCAGAGAATACAGGGCTTAGAGTAGTGGCGTCCATGCCCATAGCCAGTGACATGGCGCTAGGGAACCGCAGAGCCTGGATCTGTCCTTGGCAACTTCCTGGGCCCAAATCCCTGCCTTGCCTGACCCGTCAGTGCATGCTGCCTGGGGGGTGGGGGGCACCTTTGTTATTTGTTGCTTCAGGTGGGCAGCCAGCTTGGCAAACAGAAAACACGATGGAGCACCTAACTGCAGGAAAAAAGAACACCTTGCCTCCTTCTTCCCCCCGGGGCTCATCTGTGCCTGGGCTCACTTGGAGCTGCTCACTCCCCCTGGACTTTAGTGGTGCTGGTTATGAGGCCAGGTGACCCCTTCAGCAGGACCCCAGCAGCAGCTCTGGCCATTGATTTCCTAGTTCATAAGCCTCCATGGTATAGGCTCTTTCTTGGACCCATCTCTTTCTTTTCCCGAGCTCCACTTGTGATTTGCGCCAGATTTGGAAGCATCATCCCTGACCCTGAACTTTATTCTTCCCACATCTTCCTTGCCTCCTCTCATCTCTCCAAGTGTCTTAACTCTTCAGCCTTACCCCGCCTCCTTCGAAAGCCTTATTCATGTCTTAACCACTTCCTAGCTCTGTTCACATCGAATCGCTAATGGTTTTCTAGAATCCCTGCATGTTAAGATGGAAATCTGGGGCAAGAGAGAGGTGGAACGAAGAGGTTGTCTGTGTGGAAAAAAAGTCAACTGGACAAGTTTCCTCGCTTTGATTTTTGACTCCAAGACCTCCCTCCTCCGCTGTGGGCTGTGTATCTATAAGCTGGCTTCTCTTGGTTTCTCAACTCAGGTCATCACGGAGTATCTTCTTGCCCTCTGTCTCGACCTCTTGGCTATCTTTCCCGTAAGTTTCCATAGTGAAGAAGGCAGTTGTACTTAAATTAGATCTTCCCCATCTCTTTAAAACACCCTTGTTCTCTCTCCTCCAAGCCACTGAGTCATACTTTCCCATCTTCTCAAAGACTTTCCTGTCACTGGAGATGAGGGCTAGGACTTGGCACTTTCTCCTTTTCTGATTTTACTCCCTACTTCAACAAGAAATTAATATCACAACTTGAAAAGCTTTCCTAACTGGTAAAAGCATTCTGCTGGAAAAGCTCATTATCTTTTTTCTTTTTTCTTTCCTGATTAACCTTCTTCTCACCTATCCTCTGTCCTTCGGAATCTTTTTCTTTGTATGGCTGTCTCAACTCAGCCTAACTTTCTTTCAAAGCCCTGCTGAGAAGAACTTTAAAACATTTTGCAGGCCAGGCACAGTGGTGCATGCTTATAATCCCAGCACTTTGGGAGACTGAGGCAGGTGGATTGTTTGAGCCCAGGAGTTCCAGACCAGCCTGGGCAACATGGCAAGACCCCATCTCTACAAATACAAAAAAATTTATCTGGGCCTAGTGGCACGTGCCTGTGGTTCCAGCTGCTTGGGAGGCTGAGGTGGGAGGATTGCTTGAGTGCAGGAGGTCGAGGCTATAATGAGCTGAGATTGTGCCACTGCACTCCCGCCTGGTGAGGGAGTGAGATGCTGTCTCAAAAAAAAAAAAAAAATTATAATTTTAATACTCTAAACCTTTACTGGATGTTAGATTTATTTATTTTCAGTATTTAATCAAAATATGAAAACTGCTACCTACGGGTTTCCTTTGTTCTAAGTTCCCCCAGGGCAGAGAGATGTCTGTTTCATTCACACACTCTGTACACAGAGGAGGCTGCAGAAAATATGTGCTGAATGAATGAATGAATGACCAGCAGTCATCACTGGGCTTTTGTGTCCATTTACAAAGTAAGCTCACGTAGGCATCCATTCATTCAACAAATATATATTGAGACCCGACTGTGTCTTAAGCCTTGTGTTAAGCATGGTGGGTATAATAGTGACAAAATCAACAAAACTCCTTCCCCTTTTGAAGCTTATCTTCTAATGGAAAATGACCATTCAAAAATCATTGAATTGGTGTCCACTAATAAGCATGTTGGAGAAAGTCTCGAAATTATAGAAAGTTGAATTCATATTTGTTCCAAGAGAGCTAAGAAATTGGGAAAAAAGAGACACAATTAGCGAACGAGGTGAGAACATTTTTAACGGCTTGAGATATAATTCACAATTATACAATTCATCCATTCAAAGTGTGTAGTTCAATGGCTCTTCGTATATTCACAGTGTCATGCAACTATTGCCACTATCTAATCTCAGGACACATATGAATCAGTAGTCATTCCCCGCTTCCCCCTCCCTCAGCACCGGACATACCACTAATCTACGTTCTGTCTCTAGATATTTGCTTATTCCAGATATTTCATGTAAATGGAATCGTAAAATATGTGGGTTTTTTTTTGTGGTTTGTTTTGTTTTCTGTTTTTTCTTGTGTTTTTTTGAGACGCAGTCTTGCTCTGTCACCCAGGCTGGAGTGCAGTGTAATCTCGGCTCATTGCAACCTCCATCTCCTGGGTTCACGCCATTCTCCTGCCTCAGCCTCCCAAGTAGCTGGGACTACAGGCAACCGCCACCATGCCAGGCTAATTTTTTGTATTTTTAGTAGAGATGGGGTTTCATCATGTTAGCCAGGATGGTCTCAATCTCCTGACCTCGTGATCTGCCTGCCTCGGCCTCCCAAAGTGCTGGGATAGTGAGCCACCGCACCTGGCCAATATGTGGTCTTTTGTGACTGGCTTTTTAAACTTAATATAATGTGTTCGAGGTTCATCCACGTTGTAGCATGTATCAGTACTGCATTCCTTTTTATGGTTGAATGTTTTGCATGGATATGCTACCTTTTGCTTACCCACTCATCATTTGTTGCTTTCCATTTTTGGCTTTATGAGTAATTCTGCTATGAACATTAACGTACTCGTTTTTGCATGAATATGTTTTCATTTCTCTTAGTTGCATACTTAGGTGCTGGATTGTTGGGTCACATGGTAACACTATGCTTAATTACTTGAGGGACTGTTTTCCAAAGTGGCTGCACCATTTTACATTCCCACCAGCAGTGTATGAGGGTTCCAATTTCCCCATATCCTCACCAACACTTGTTATTGGGTGCCTTTTTGATGAAAGCCAGCCTAGTGGGTGTGAAGTGATATTGCGCTTTTGATTTGCATTTCTCTGGTGGCAAATGGGGTTGAGCATCTTTTCAGGTGGAGATGAGAACATCTGCATCATGTTTGTGAGGCAGCTATTGATCTGGTGTCCAGCACAGTGCTTGCATATCACAGGTGCTCAATAATATTTGTTGAATGAATGTAAGAATGGAGCAAAGAAAAGTACCTTGAAGGACAAGGGTTCTGTTAGCTATGGCAAGCCTGCAAGAGGAATAGTGTATGACGGATAATATTTTGTAGATATGAAGCAATGCATTTTCCCCCTCTTACCACATATCCTGCCTTTAAACCATGTTCCATTTGGAGCCTCTCTTCTCAGAGCCTGGGCCAGGAGTCCTGTTGCCCGGAGCCAGAGAAGGAAGGAGGAACACAATAAAGAAGACAGCTGGCTCAACCACCAAGATTTGTGGAAAGATTTGCAAAATGGCTTTCACTCCATTGTAACATAGCAGGGGCTAGGCCTGGCAGACAGACTGTGGGATTTCTTTTACCATGGTAGGGGATGCCTGTCTGCCACTGGGGTATGGCGTATGGAGTTGGAAAAGAAGATATGGAGTGTGTGTCTTTGGCATTAAAAACTTGCTGATGAGCTGAGGAGAACACGGAAGGCAGGGCAGCCCTGCAGCATGGGGAAGCCTGCAGAGTTTGAGAGGCTGAATGGGTGTGATCAGAAGGTGAGTGGGTGTGTGTTACACTCCAGATTTCTGCTGCTCCTGCGTGATATAGATGCTGAGACGAGAGCCAGAGGCCATTGTGGGGTGACCCTGCAGCAGAGCGGGGGCAGACCTCCTGGGCAGGGAAGGAGAAACCCACAGCCAACAAGAGCTGGCCAGCCAAGGAGCCGCCCTGGGCCCTCACCCAGCCAAGAGAGACCAGCGGCCCCAACTTGAGTCATGAAGGCCAAAGGGTGGGCAGCCACAGGGCAGGCTGAGGGCTCCATGCTGGAGACCCTGTGCCGGGGGCCAACTCTTCCCTTCCAATCAGAGGTTGAGTGGCTCCCGCTCCTCCTAAAGCTGTGCCGCAGGGAGGGCGGCCAAAGACAGAGGAGCTGAAGGACAGAGCTTTACTAACAGGACTGTTTAATTCTCGCCCCGGATGAGCGTGAAGATGGTTTTCAGCTGCCGCACAGTTGAGGCCTCGGGAAGAAGTCCAGAGAAGAGACAAATTAAGAGAAACCACAGTCATGTTGTGTGAGAAAACGTGTGACACTGCCCACGGCCTGTTTATGGACCAGTCAGCTCAGCAGTGAAATGGCCCGACGCAGGGCCTGCAAGACTAGGGATGCAGTCCCATTAGTGTTGCTGTGGCAGTGGCCACTTTCAGAGGCCTGCTCTGGAGTCAAAGAGCTTCTGGGCAAGAGAATTTCTCCCCTTTGACCAGAGAAACAGACCAAAGGGCATGTTCCCTGTCATCTTTGGTCGTGACTCTCTCGGAAGCATTTGGAGACATTTGGATGGGCCAGGCTGAGAAACGTCACTCCCACAACAATGGCACCCCTCAGCTGTGTTCCACGCTCTGGGCTAACTCTTCACATGTGTCACTGAATCCTCCCGCCAGCAACTCTCTGAGAGATTTTGTTATTCACATTTTATAGATAAAGCCATGAAGGCTGAGTGGTTTCCTGGGATCTGCTGTTGGGCAGCATTTGAACTCAGTGATGTAACTACCTGTGCTGGGCACTTAACCACCGCTGACACTGCCTTTCCTCATGCTGCTTTAAAGTTCTCCCTTAAAACTGATGCAAGGGCTGGGCGCAGTGGCTCACACCTGTAATACTTTGGGAGGCTGAAGTGGGTGGAATACGAGGTCAAGAGATTGAGATCATCCTGGCCAATGTGGTGAAACCCCGTCTCTACTAAAAATACAAAAATTAGCTGGGTGTGGTGGCGGGTGCCTGTAATCCCAGCTACTTGGGAGGCTGAGGCAGGAGAATCGCTTGAACCCAGGAGGCGGAGGTTGCAGTGAGCTGAGATCGTGCCACTGTACTCCAGCCTGGTGACAGAATGAGACCCCGTCTTAAAAAAAAAAAAAAAAAAAAAAAAAAAAAAAAAAAAAACTGACGCAAGATCTGGTGAAGCACTGTTTATCAAAGAAAAATACAAAAAAAAAATTTATTATCTTTTATTTGTAAGAAAATACATGCCTGTTTCACAATAATAAGGATGGTTACCATGGAACCAAAGTGATAAAGAACCTGAATGAGAGCTTATTTCAGACATTCTTCCCCCAACACATGCCAGCACCAGCAAATGCAAGGCTTCAGCATTGTTGGTTATATAATTTTTCCCCAAAGACATTATACCCAGCTCATCTCAGAGTGCATGCTTCCGCTTGCCTATCCATCCAGCTTTTCATCTCACAATTATTGAGCCTACCACATGCCAGGCACTGGGGACTCAAGTGACCTGGCAGTTCCTCCCTTGGAAGAGTTCACGATCACGGCAGAAGCATCCCCAGAGCACCACGCACACAGGTACCGCAGCCTACACTTTCTCTTCCTTCGGGTCTCAGCTTAAATGTCACCTCTTCAAGGAGTCTTGCTAGTCTGTCTTACTCTATTTTTCTATCTCAGTTCCTTGATACCGAAGGAAATATCCTCCAAAACACAACTGACAATTTTTCTTTCTTTGTCCTTTAACTCGTGTGTGTGTGCGTGTGTGTGTCTGTTGCCTGTGAAGCCCCACTACAATGTGGTCCCATAAGGGCATGAGCCACACTCTCTTATTCACAATGGTATCTCCAAGGCATGACACATCCTGGGTGCTTAGTTTGTTGATTGAATGAAAAAAAAGTTGCAACCAGATAGTCAAGAGCCTTGAATGCCATGCTAAGAAGTTTTGCCTGTGGCCTTTAGGCAGTGAGAAATAACAGGAAATGTGATCGGGGCAAAGCATGAACAGATCTGTGAATGGGAAGCCAAGGGTGGCAATGTTGTGAATGAGGTAAGGGGAATAAGCTACAGAGAGAAAAACTAGAAGCAATTGCCATGGATAAGGCTTGAGAATTTGCTGGCCTGACCTGAGACATTGATGGAAGGAAAATTTAAGAAATATTTAGGTAGAATCATTTGGAGATGCCTGTGGGAATGAGGGAAAGGGAATATGACTAGGGCATATTAAGTAGCTTGGGCTATTTTGTAACCACTGTACTGTCATTAATTAAGCAAAGGCAATGGAAGAAGGAGAATGCAAGATGTCCACCGTGGGCTGTTATCTGCAGAATGTCCTGGAAGCTTTCTTGGAAGTGATGGGAGCTTTGAATGCAAAGACCAGGGTGGAGGCACAGGGCAGAATTTGGGAGTCCTGGGTAGAATCTGGGGCAGACTAGCACTCCCAGAGAGCGTATACGCATTTAAGACAGAACCACCTAGGAAAGGCCCCTGAGGACACCACACTCCAAAAGGTGGTGAAAGGCAGAGAAGCCAGGGCAGGATACTAAGCAAGAGAAGGAGAAAGAAGACCCAGACACCAGCATTATTACTGAAACCAGAGGGGCGAGAATTGTCCAGAGTGGATTGGAAAGTTCCGCTGCCCACTGGACTGAGAGTC
The DNA here is from genome assembly GCF_028878055.3 of Symphalangus syndactylus. Lineage (NCBI taxonomy): Eukaryota > Metazoa > Chordata > Mammalia > Primates > Hylobatidae > Symphalangus > Symphalangus syndactylus. The sequence continues at coordinate 44,274,004 of NC_072429.2, forward strand.
CAGCCGAGAACGTGGTAGAGACCCAGTCTTGGGCAGACACTCAGCCGTAGCCAGCAGCCAGCAGCATGGCGAGTGTGGTGGACCAGGTCTCCTGGGGGTTAAAGGGAACCCAGATAGCAGGAATCTCTGAATCAGTAAAAGTCAAGTCAAAAAACAACAACATCCACAGCTGACCACACGGCCCCAGGCCACTGCAATCACGTGTGGGAGGAGTCAATGGACAAGCTTTTCCAAGGTGGTTTTGGTGGAGGGGTGGGCTAGAAGGGGGACTGCAGAGGGCTGGGGATGCCTGAGAGGTGTTGGGGGGTGCTGACATCCTTCAGAAAGCTCAGCTGTGCAGAGAAGCAGAGAACGGGGCGGGAGCAGGTAGATGGGCAGGATTATCCAGGGAGAGGGAACTTAGCAAGTTTGGGGGCTGAAGGGAAAGATTCAGTGGACAGCATCCTTGCCCTCTTGAAAAGTTGTTGTTTTTTCCTTCACATTAGAAAATACCTGCAGTAGGGCTGGGTGCGGTAGGTCAGGGCTGTAATACCAGCACTTTGGGAGGCTGAGACAGGTGGATCAACTGAGGTCAGGAGTTCAAGACCAGCCTAGCCAATATGGTGAAACCCCATCTCTACTAAAAATATAAAATCAGCCAGGCGTGGTGGCACACGCCTATAATTCCAGCTACTCGGGAGGCTGAGGCAGGAGAATCGCTTGAACCTGGGAGGCGGAGGTTGCAGTGAGCCAAGATCTCGCCACTGCACTCCAGCCTGGGCAACAAAAGTGAAACTCCGTCCCAAAAAAGATAAAAATAAAAATAAAATACCTGCAGTAACAAAATAAAATGTGAGTTCCTCCTCAGCCACCCCATCCCACTCCCCAGAGGTAATCATTTTTTCAGTTTTCTATCTATTTGTCTACACGTAGATATATGATTTTTAAAATAAGCTATGGGATAATTCTAGATATATTGTCCTGAGGCTTCCTTTTCCCCACTCATATGTGTACATGTGTGTCTAGTGCTCTTTTTCTTATGGCTGCCTGGTATTTGCTTACACCTGTAACTTATTTTATCACCCCATTCTGAAGCAACATTTTTTCCAAATTTTCACTATCACAAACAGCACTGCAGTGAACTTCATGAATTGATCTTTGGGCACTTGTGTGAGTCCTTCTGTAGGACAAATTCTTAATGCTGGAGTTGTCAGTCACGGGGTCTACACATAAGTATGCCGTTTTCCTTGAAGGGCTTCTTGGATTTGTCTGCTCTTCCCTTAGGGACTGGGAATGAAAACTGTGGGGAAGAAGATAGATTTCCAAGGAGGCATGTAAATGGAAAACAAGGCTTTAAAGTATCCCAGCTGAATAACAGCTTTTTTTTTTAATCAGGATATTGTGGGTGACTATATGTATACATAGTAACTCTTATTAACCTGATTAAGATGGACCAGGTAGAAATAACTCTCAGAGCGGTAACAGTCTGCTCTTCTCGGTTTAACCATCCATTTTCTATGGCTAGAGTCAATATTGGAAGAAGATACTGATTCCTGAGGACACATTTAGATGTGCTGAAAGAGTTACGATATGGGAAATTCGTTCACAGATTTCAGGGAGATCAAAGACTTAAGTCCATTAGAAATGTTAAAAACAATCATATTCCTGGGACTTGGTATTTAATATGTGAAGTCATCAGTTTAATTATATTTTCAGATCATTCTTTGGCAAAGAGTGAGGAAAACCCTCCCTCACTCCTGCAGAGAACACAGAAACACTCAGGAAAAACAAACCTGAAGTGTCAACAGTCTCTTTGCAAGGGTCCTCTGATCTCACCAGCGCAGCCAGCACGCTGAGCTCGGAGCGCCCTCTTCTGGCTGCGGGCTCCCCTGCACCAGCCTGGCTCCCGCCCACAGGACAAGTCGGGTTTTCAGTGTTTGGAAAGCTGCTCTGGCTCTCCCGTTCCAACAACAGCACATCCTTCAGCTTCTTCTGCTGCGGCCACTGAAACCCCAAGATGTTCTTTCTCAATATTTGCGCAATATTTTCAAGTTACTCTGGGCTCTGCCTCCTCTGTAAGGATTTCTTGATGACTAGTTTATTTTTTTATTTTTATTTTTATTTATTTATTTAGTTTTGAGACGGAGTCTCGCTCTTTCGCCCAGGCTGGAGTGCAGTGGCGCGATCTCGGCTTACTGCAGGCTCCGCCCCCTGGGGTTCACGCCATTCTCCTGCCTCGGCCTCCCGAGTAGCTGGGACTACAGGCGCCTGCCACCTCGCCCTGCTAATTTTTTGTATTTTTAGTAGAGACGGGGTTTCACCTTGTTAGCCAGGAGGGTCTCGATTTCCTGACCTCGTGATCCTCCCGCCTCGGCCTCCCAAAGTGCTGGGATTACAGGCGTGAGCCACCGCGCCCGGCCGATGACTAGTTTTTAAAAACACCGTTCTTAGATCTGAGTTAAGCTATTGGGATTGCAGTTACGTTTGTTAGCTGTAGGGAATTAGTAATTTTGGATAAGCAAGAACTAGATCTAGAAGCCAAAGGAGAACGGCAAGCAAGTCTATGTGTCATTACCCAATGCCTGTGAGCAAAGTATGGGTGAGATTGACGTTTTCTGTCTACTCTGGAAAGCTGTCAGAACCTTAGGTCGGCTCATAGTTCTTGTATTCATTTAACAACTATTTGCTGAGTACCTATGGTGTGGTGGGGAGTGTGCTGGGAGCAGGTCTCAATGGTGGATGAGATGAGGGAAGGGCCGCTTCACTCATTATGTGTGATACCTAGGCAGTGTTTCTATTGCAAAATGCTTGGAATTTTACAAGCATCATCAAGTGTTACTGAAGCCTCCATCGTGTTCTTTCAAATTCCCAGTTAATCTATCCTGTGCTGCTGCTACCACATTGAACCAAGTTAATCCTCTCAACTCAGAAATGGCTCCTTCCTAACTTCTTGAAAGGCACCATTCGGTCCTCCAGGGAACATGCTTATAATCTGTTATGATAGGAAGGAGGAAGCAGCATAAACGAAAACAGTTTTTTCCAAAGAACTGCCTGTTTTCCTTGGAGCTGGGGTGGGCCAGAGCTGAGGCCTGGCCCTGTTTGAATGTGGGAGCCTGCGGTTACCTGGCACTATCTTCATCAACCCTGCTGGGTGAGCCACAGGCCTGCAGCCCTCTGCTCTCCCCCGCCTGCTCCTCCTGCAGGTAGAAGAGAAGCCCCTTCTCCCTCTTTCTCTCTCTCTCTCAGTCCCGTGTGAATGCCTGGGGTCCCACTCGCCAGGCAAAGGGAGATTGGCCCCTGGAAGGAGCCAACCATAAAGAGGGAGTGTTTCCTTCCAACAAGGCCACAACATTGACGGAGTCGAAGACAGCAGATTGCAACCCTGGTGGAAGAGCCAGGCAATGTCATCCAAGAGAGATAAGGAAAGGACGCAAGGCCAAGGGCTGGAAGGTATCAAATGGCAGCACAATGTCCAAGATTCCACTAGTTATTTATGCCCCACTTTTGCTAAAACTTCAGATGAACCTCAAAGGGGCAGACATCCTTTCTTCCTCACTTATCTTGGCTCTATAACCAAACTTGATATTTCTTTGGGAAAAGTAAGAATCTTTCTACTATCCAAAGTTCAATGAACTATCGAGCAGTTCATTATAAGTGAACTTGCCTTCTTAAAAAAGCTAACGTTCTCTCTAAAATCATTGAGTTCCAAGAAGGTGGTACAAAAGGATTGTATTTTGTGAGCTTGCTCCATCAAAAGTCCCCAAATTTCAGGTGCCCTTTCCCAAATTATGCTGTTCAATTAAATGCAGCTCATTCAGTTCAACTCTCCAAATATTTATTGAGCTGAGCACTGTGTTAGAGAAAGACCTGGATGCTGCCCTCAGGAAATTCACAGACCAAAAGATGAGATAGATGAATAAACAGATCATGTCAGTCTAGCATGGTAAATGCAATGTTAGAATTACATACAAGGTGGAACTTTTTTTTTTTTTTGAGACAGAGACTCGCTCTGTTGCCAGGCTAGAGTGCAGTGGCACGCTCTCGGCTCACTGCAACCTCTGCCTCCCAGGTTCAAGCAATTATCCGGCCTCAGCCTCCCGAGTAGCTGGGACTACAGGTACACGCCACCACGCCCTGCTAATTTTTGTATTTTTAGTAGAAATGAGGTTTCACCATGTTGACCAGGCTGGTCTCGATCTCTTGAACTTGGGATCCACCCACCTCGGCCTCCCAAAGGGCTGGGATTACAGACGTGAGCCACGGCACCAGGCCCAAGGTGGAACGTTCAAGCCTCTGCCCTCATGGTCTGGAGGGAGAACCTGACTTAATCAGAAAATACACAAATAAAAGTAGAATTTAAGCCCCAACCAGTGTCGTAGAAGACAGGCAGGCAGCACAATGAGAGCTGAGGGGTACAGGAGGGCATCCCTGAAGAAGTCACAGCTGAGATCTGAAAGACGGGTCAGGGTTAATTCGCTGTAGAGAGGGATGAACAGTGGTCCAGGCAGTGAGGAGAGTGTGTGCAAAGGAACTGTGGCAGGAAGGCACGTGACGTATCCCAGGGGCCAAATCAAGGCTGGTATGGCGAATGCACAAAGCTAGAAGGGGAGAGTGGGAGGCCAGGCTGGAGAGGTCAGCAGGGCTGGATCCCATGTAGGGTCTGGTGGACCACAGCCTTCACTTCTATGTGTTCCTTTCCTCTTGTGCCTGAAGGGATCAGAACAGCATCTACCTCATAGAAATAAGTGAGTCCATTTTTGTAAGGCACTTAGAGGAGGGTGCCGCAAGTACCGGCTGCCGTGACTGCTGTAATTATCCCCCTCGTCATCCTCGCCAGGTTGAGCTGGTGGAGGAGGACCCTGCTGGCTCAGGTCGGATGTGTCTTTTTAACAATTCACACTTGATATGTGGGCACAGCTCCACAGAGGTCTCAGAGGCCACAGAAATGAGCATAAACTCCTGTAAAGGTAACCACTGGCTTTCTGGAGACGCTCTGCATGAATGACTGGCTGGGCTGCCGACCACAGGGCTCAAAACAGCCACCAAGAGTTTATCCCCAAATACCCAGGAAAGAAAACGAGACAGAGGAAGGAGGACGGAGCCTCCCAAGAGAAGGCTGTCTATAAATGGAAAGTGACACTGAAAGAAAACAAATCTTATTTGATGTGAACCCATTTTTGACTCTGTCTGGAAATCCAGGGCAGAAGGAAGTGGAGGGGACAGGGAGTGAGTGAGCAGATGTGCCCAGGATGAGCCTGCCCGCCCGGGGCCTGGCGTGGACACACGTGTGCACTATGACGAGGTGATGAGGAAGGGCTGCGGCCGCCGCCGAGGCACCCACTCCTCCAGCCGGACCCAGACAGACACAGGCACTCCTGGGCTGCTTCTGTGCTATTATGTGTGCCAGGCTGCACGTGTGGGCCCAGGTCTGAGATGGAGAGTACTGGCCTGGGGTGGGCACAGGCAATATGGGGAGAAGATTCAAGGGGACTGCAAAGAACACCATGGGGCTCCTGGGCCCTTCTGTTTCCTACAGGGGGTCTTAAGGATAATTAGCTCACAGGGTCATTGTGAGTGGCCTTGAATGGGATGACCTACACAGGAAGGGCCTAGTAAGTAATGAATCAGTGCTCTTTTCAGAGCAGTGCAGAGCCTCCATCACCCAAGGCTTCTAGGTCCAGTTCTAAAACGCACCTGCCCCATAGCACTAGGTGACTTCTGAATGTCCCAGCGCCTCTTGTGTTTCTTCATCCTCAGCCATCAGAGAAGAATACGACCTTACAATTTAAATGGCTCTACTTCAAAAACATTAACAAGAAGAAGCACCATTTGGCAACATGTTTTTACTATATGCAAACACTGTTAAGAACCTTCTCAGGAGATTATAACCCAAATACTAAGACCTGGCTTCAGAATGTCTGGGTTCAAATCCCAGACCCATTCCTTCCTGGACATGTGGCCCTAAGCAATTATTTAACTTCTCTGGGTCTGAGTCTCTTTGTCTGGAAAATGGAAGTGCTAATAATCCCTCCATCGCGGCATTCAGAAAGGACTATGTGAGGCAGTGCAGAAGTAGAGCGCATGGTACGAAGCACTTAATAAATGTTCATGTTTATCATTATTACAAATTCTGTCAGATTAGGCCACCTAGTACCCCTGTACTACAGCCCAGAAATTTGAGGCTGGAAAGAGGTTAAGTGTCCACATGGTGGAATATTATTCAGCACTAAAAAAAAAAAAAAAAGAGCTACCAAGACACAAAAAATATATGGAGGAATTTTAAAGACATATTACTAAATGAAATAAGCCAATCTGAAAAGGCTATGTTCTGCATGATGTCCACTATAAGACATTCTGGAAAAGGCAAAACTATGGAGGCAGTAAAAATATCAGTGGTTTTCAAGAGTTAGGAGGGAGGGAAGGATGGATTGGTAGAACATGAAGGATTTTTAAGACAGTGAAACTACTCTGTAGGAAACCATAATGGTAGATATATGTCATTATACACTTGTCAAAACCCATAGAAGGTATAACACAAGAGTGAACCCTAAAATAAACTATGGACCCTGGGTGATAATGATGTGTCACATAGCTTCATTGGTTGTAACAAATGGACCAGTGTGGCTGGTGGGGAAGGCTGTTTAGGGGTGGGGCTGGGGGAGAGGAATTCTCTGTCCTTTCTGCTCAATTTTGCTGGAACCTAAAACTACTCAAACAATAAAGACTATGAATTTCAAATAAAAAGGTAAAAACGTTAAGCAACCCAGCTCCTAAGAGGCAGAGCTGAGACTCAAATCTGAACTCAGAGCCGGGGGTCTTGCCCACTTTCCTAGGCAAGTCGTGGTGGGTTCAGGCTCCTGTGGGTGATGAAGGTTACCCAAAAGAAGGAGGTGGAGACCCAGGGAGGAAAGATACCAGGTGCCCCTGGGTTATCACTGCACCTTTCTCGGTACCCAGGCAGGATCCCCAGGCCTCGCAGCCGCCTTCCTTCACCTCTCTCTGAGCAAAAGCATGAATAGGGAGGAGACATTGAAGCTGCATTAGCACTACCCTCCCATTAACACACTTGGCTCTCAGTGGGGGTTGATTTGGACTGTGTGCACGCTAGGGATGAGTATGAGTGTTAAACTATATATTTTTACTTAAATTTTAAAATGTTCACCCTTCTGACTTGCTCCCCACCCCAACATAGGAAATCTCCATGTCCCTCCTGAATGTATTTCTGGAACCAGCTGCTTAAGACTGTTGCTCCTATTTTCCTGTGAGAATAATAGAATAATGGGGACTGCATGTTTTGGATTTCTATCAGTTAATACTACAGCAATATCCAGCTACTTTAACTACTGTTATAGTTTCAAATAATGAGACCATAGTATACATAGTGTGTGTGTGTGTGTGTGTATATATACACACACATATAACATGTATATGCATTGATTATAAAGGGGTCAAACGATAACAGTCATGAGCATCATTCTCCCTGCCATCATCATTTATTGGCCACTTAAGAAGTTTAGGTTCTGGGTTAAGCAGGTTACTGAAGCCTTAAATCATTTGATCTTCTTAAAATTCCTAGGAGGTAAGTACTGTAATTACTACCCTTCTGCCAATGAGGAAACTGAAGCTCAGAGAGGCTACATAACTTCCCAAGGGCACATAGCCACTAAGTGAGTGGTGAGGCCAGATTATCAGAATTCACAGACCTCGTTTTAAACTACCATGTTCACCTTGACTGTCTTTCTGAACCTTTTGCAATGTTATCTTGATAAATGTCATGGATTCCCTTTCTGTTCTTTAAAAGAGAATGAGTTACACAAATGTCACACCCTAGCATGGTGCCTGGCATAGAAGAGCTATCAATCAATGTCATCTCCATCCCTCCCCCTGCACGCCCTTACTCCACTTTCCCCTTCTCCTTCTCAGAGGAAACATCTGTCTATCCAGTGCCTCCCAAACTGGAAGATGCCTAAAAATCACCTGGGGTGTTTACTGCAATGTAGATTCCTAGGCGTGACCCATGAAGATTCTGATTCAGTAGATCTGAGGTGGGCCCAGGAATCTGCATTTTAAAAACAAATGTCCCATGGACTACACTTGATCTTAGCCAAAAGGCCAAGATGTGATCAAATGTCCCAGTACTTCTGATTTTGTTGTTCCTTGGGTCATACTTTGGCAAACACTAATCTGTGGGTTTTTAAAGAAAATTGTCTTTTTCTTACTTAAGAGACCTGTTAAAAGTGCATATGGTAAAACAAAAGTCAGAAAGTTTAAAAGAGTAGATAGTAAAAAGCATCTCTCCCCATGGATAAAGGTGATCATGGCAGCAGTTTTGGTAATAGTGAAAAATTAGAAACAAAATGTCTGGCTGGGCGCGGTGGCTCACGCCTGTAATCCCAGCACTTTGGGAGGCTGAGGCGGGCGGATCACAAGGTCAGGAGATCAAGACCATCCTGGCTAACACAGAGAAATCCCGTCTCTACTAAAAATACAAAAAATTAGCCAGGTGTGGTGGCGGGCACCTGTATTCCCAGCTACTCAGGAGGCTGAGGCAGGAGAATGGCGTCAACCCAGGAGGCCGAGGTTGCAGTGAGCCGAGATCGCACCACTGCACTCCAGTCTGGGTGACAGAGCGAGATTCCGTCTCAAAAAAAAAAAAAAAACAAACAAAAATGTCCACCCCTAGAGATTGTACATAAATAAAAAGTAGGCCATTTGCAAGATGAGAATGTACTTATAGTAGTGATAATAAATATTATACATAATGTATGAAAATGAATAATCCCAGAAATAATATTGAACAAATGAAGGCAAATTGCAGAACCATCCATCTGGAGCAAGCTGTTGATGTGTGTCACACACACACAATTCATTAGAGCAGTTGCCTCGAGGAAGGGGGATAGAAATGTTATGAAAAAGGGAATCAAGAGCAATCACAACTTTCTAATTTTTTTTTTTTTTTTTTTTTGAGACGGAGTCTCGCTCTGTCGCCCAGGCTGGAGTGCAGTGGTGCAATCTCGGCTCACTGCAAGCTCCGCCTCCCCGGTTCACGCCATTCTCCTGCCTCAGCCTCTCCGAGTAGGTGGGACTACAGGCGCCCGCCACCACGCCCGGCTAATTTTTTTGTATTTTTAGTAGAGACGGGATTTCATCGTGGTCTCGATCTCCTGACCTCGTGATCCACCCGCCTTGGCCTCCCAAAGTGCTGGGATTACAAGCGTGAGCCACCTCGCCCGGCCAACTTTCTAATGTTTTATTTCTTTTATATAAATAAAGATCTGAGGTAAATTTGAGAAAACATGAATATTTGGTAAATCAGAGTAAAGTGCACACAGGTGTTTCTTATTTTCCTGTTTGTTTTTCTTAAATTAGAAAAAAAAAAGTAGTCCCCTCGCCCCCGGTCGCCTTGTTTCCTCTCTCAGCCATCCTGCTATTGTTTTCAGGGATCTGTCTAGGTCTAGGCCTGTCCATGCATTAATAAACACATAAATCTCATCCATACTCTTCATCTGATTCTCTCTGACCTCCTCCAGGGCCTGGTCCTATCAATTAAATTCTCTCCCCATCTTCAAACTGTTCAGTCCCTTTCCCTGCAGGCTTATTCTCCAGTGACAAACATTCTCAGGTCTCTCATTTGAGAAAAGCTTCTCTCCATTCCTTCTCCCTCAAGACACTTGTTCTCTTTTTTTTTTTTTTTTTTTTTTTGGTGGGGGGGACAAATCACTTTTTAAAGTTATTATTATACTTTAAGTTCTGGGATACATGTACAGAACATGCAGGTTTGTTACATAAGTATACACGTGCCATGGTGGTTTGCTGCACCCATCAACCTGTCATCTACATTAGGTATTTCTCCTAATGCTGTCCCTCCCCTAGCCCCCCACCCCCTGACAGGCCCTGGTGTGTGATGTTCCCCTCCCTGTGTCCATGTGTTCTCATTGTTCAACTCCCACTTATGAGTGAGAACATGCGGTGTTTGGTTTTCTGTTCTTGTGCTAGTTTGCTGAGAATGATGGTTTCCAGCTTCATCCATGTCCCTGCAAAGGACATGAACTCATCCTTTTTTATGGGTGCATAGTATTCCATGGTGTATATGTGCCACATTGGTGGACATTGGGTTGGTTCCAAGTCTTTGCTATAGTGAACAGTGTCACAATAAACATACGTGTGCGTGAAGACACTTGTTCTCTTGGTGTGACCACAGTACAGGCTGAGAATTTTTGATCCAAAAATCCTAAGTCCAAAATCCTCCAAAATCCAAGTTTTGTTGTTGTCGTTGTTGTTGTTGTTGTTTTGAGATGGAGTCTCACTCTGTCACCCAGACTGGAATGCAGTGGCACGATCTAGGCTCACTGCAACCTCCAACTCCTGGGTTCAAGTGATTCTCCTGCCTCAGCCTCCCAAGTAGCTGGGATTACAGGCACGCACCATCACGCCCAGCTAATCCTTTGTACTTTTAGTAGAGATGGAGTTTCACCATGTTGGCCAGGCTAGTGGCCAGGCTAGTCTCGAACTCCTGACCTCAAGTGATCTGCCCGCCTCAGTCTCCCAAAGTGCTGGGATTACAGGTGTGAGCCACTGTGCCCAACCCAAAATCCAAAATTTTTAAGCACTGACATGATGCCACACGTGGAATATTCTACGCCTGACCTCATGTGACAGGTGAAAGTCAAAACGCAGTCAAAACTTTGTTTCGTGCATAAAATTATTGTAAATATTGTATAAAACTACCTTCAGACTATGTATATAGGTGTACATGAAACACAAATGAATTTAGTGTTTAGATCTGGGTCCCATCCAAACAGGTGGGAGTGGTCTACCATCTTAGGTCCACTGGTGAGGCCCTTTAAATTAGACTGAAAAAAGACAAATTAAGAGGAGAATTACAAGTTTATGAACAGTGCATTGTGCGTGCGCATGGGAGCACGCAGTACTGAGAACCTCAACGCGGTGGTGAGAACTTGGGTTTCCACAGCAGCTTAACAGAAGGACAAAAGATTTTTAGAGAAGTGACAAGACAAAGGAAAAGGACTGAGTTTCTAGAGCAGCAAATTTTGAAAGTAAACATATGGGAGAAACGAACAGAGAGGAAGGCTAGTTGGTAAGGTTTGTTCCAGTGGTTAACTTCAGTCTTTCCTGGTGGTGAGGGGGCAACTTCACAAATGTATGCTCTGCTTTTAAGCAAATGAGAAATGGCATTTCTGCTTCTTCTTAATTGTCTTCAACTAAAAATAATCGATATGCCAAATTGGCTTATTTGGAGGTCACATACTCTGCCACATTTCCCCTCCCTCTCTTCACCACCGACTTCAGCCTGTCCTCTCCTCCTTGCCCCTCCACCTACCCATCTCTGGGGCAAAACTCAGTGGTCACTTCTTGATCTTTATGTTCCCTTACTTCTCTGCCAAAGCTGGTACTTTTGTTCACCCCCTTCTCGACCTCCTCTTCTACTCTGACTTCTGTAATCATTCTGTATCAGTTTCTTTTCCCACTTCATCTTAGCCCCTCTTCTATCACGCCCACACCAGGGCTCCCCTGCAGCCCCCAAACTCCATCTTCTTTTCTGCTCTCTTGCTGTTCTCCATTAATGATCTCCCCCAGCCTCTGGACTCCAGCCATCAATGAGCATCATGGGGAAGGTATTCTCTTCCTCTACAGTCCTTCCCCTGTGGCTTCAGAACCACATTTCCACTGTCTGAGGGACATGCCCACCTCTATGCCCTGCAGATAGAGCAAACCCAGCGTGCCAAATTCAAAGCATTTACGCCTCAGGAATCTCGTATTTCTGCTAGACCAGTGCTCCTCAAATTTAATATGCAGAGGAGTCACCTGAGGAATCTCGTTGAACTGCAGATTCGGGGAAGACCCGTCTGTAGAGGTGACATCAGGGCTAAGATATGAGCAATGAGGAAGTGGACCAGCAAAGATCTAAAGGAAGAGGAGCCTTTCAGGCTGAGGGAGCAGTTTTTCAGGCAGAGGGGAACAGCAAGTGCAAAGATGCTGTGGCAGGTCTATGCTTGGTGAGTTCAAAGATGAGAAGGAAAACCATAGTCTAGGTAGAGCGCAATGTGTGAGGGAGGAGAGGGGAGTGATGGGGCCAGGGAGGGCCTGGGGCCTGACCAGGGGCCTGTGGGACACGGTAGGGAGGGTGCATTGTATTCTGAGAGCAATGGAATGCCATCAGAGGGTTGTAAGCAAGCAAGGGGATAGGATCTGACTTAAGCATGTTGCTGCAGCAGGGCAAGAGTTGAAACAAGGAGGCAGGTAGGAAATGATGGTGGCTTGGAACATGGTGGTAGTAATGGAGAAGGTAGAAGAGGTCAGACTGATGATGTATTTTGGAGATAGAATTAATAGAACTTGCTGATGCATTGGATAGGGGTAGGTGAAGGAGAGAGGGAAAGACTGACTTCCCTGTTTTGGGGCTGAGGACCTGGAGACATTTACTAAGACTTGAAATATTTGGAAAAGAAAAGCTGGGGAGTTGGGCAGGGGGAATCAATGGTTCTGTCTGGGCCATGTTAAGGATAATTCTTGGACATCCATGTGGAGATGTTGAGCAGGCAGTGGGATACAATATAAGATCTGGCTATAAATTACCTTTCCAGCCCTACCCTCATCCTCCATGAAGTCATTCTATGTGAGACACTCTTAATTCAAAGCAGATGGTTTCCTGTTCTCACCTCACATTTTCCCAACTTGTTCCCCCTGCTGTATCCTCTGCCCAGTGCACCTGCCAAGCTTGACATTGTGAGACTCTAATCACCTATATGAATAATCTCAAGTAACCCCAAGTCTCTCCCTCCAAATCACCATCATAAGTGATTTTTGCTTTGTGGAAACTCTTATTAAAACTAGATGGCTTGTGGCATTTGTCACTTTTTTTTCTCCCATGTTATTTATATGTTTTTACCTCCTGTGTTGGGCTGTAAGGTCCTGGAGGGCAGAGCAGAGCTTGCATTCTTTTACTTTTTTTAAACAGTATCTTCCATGGTATCCAAAAATGTGCTCAGCACATAGAAGGCTACTCATTAAATGTGCTAAATAAATGAATGACTACAATACGTCCTAAGATGATTATCTGAGATTAATTTATCATTAGTGGTAAAAAGTGGGACACTTTCTTTTTTTTTTGAGATGGAGTCTCACTCTGTTGCCCAGGCTGGAGTTCAGTGGCGCCATCTCGGCTGACTGCAATCTCTGCCTCCTGGGTTCAAGTGATTCTCCCGCCTCAGCTTCCCAAGTAGCTGGGATTACAGGTGCCCACCACCACGTCTAATTTTTGTATTTCTAGTAGAGACGGGGGTTTCACCATGTTGGCCAGGCTGGCCTTGAACTCCTGACCGCAAGTGATCTGCCCACCTCAGCCTCCCAAAGTGCTGTGATTACAGGCGTGAGCCACCGTGCCTGGCTGTGGGAGACTTTCTTAACCCTAGGGGGCTGGCTGATGGTCCGTGATGATAGCTGTGTTTCTGGTTTATTGGCATAGAACTACCTCGTGCAAGGCACAGTCTCAGCACAGGTGCATCACTGTTTATCTCTGTGCATGTCACCTGCTTCAGGCAAAGAGTATATTCCTTAAAAGAAGTCTGAATCTCATTTATGAACTCACTAAAGAAGCCTATTATTAGAAAAGTTGGTGGTATATTCTTTCCTAAGAAAAACATTACATTTGTAATTTTTTTATTCTCACCACTGCTACCCCATGCCCATATTTTATAAAACTGGACTTTGGGCCACTTTTCTTTCTGTGGGTGCGTGTACATTATGCTGGGGCCTTGGAAACTGGTATTGGGCGCTGAAAACTGGTGTTAAGCCCTGATCGTTTTATGATTTTAATGCCCAATCTGTCCATGAGGCTTCCTTCAACTCAGATTGATTTATTCTAATACATTTTGCTTCACAGTGTGCCAGGTCCCAGACTCTGAAGTGGGGAAGAAACGATGACAGGGTCTGACATCAGGTGATGAGGTCTTAGCACACAGGTTCACAGACACGTAGAAAAGGAGAGAAAAGGCCGGGCATGGTGGCTCACACCTGTAATCCCAGCACTTTGGGAGGCCAAAGCGGGCAGATTACGAGGTCAGGAGTTCAAGACCAGCCTAGCCAAGATGGTGAAACCTCATCTCTACTAAAAACTACAAAAAATTAGCCAGGGCCAGGCGCAGTGGCTCACGCCTGTAATCCCAGCACTTTGGGAGGCCGAGGTAGGCAGAGCACGAGGTCAGACATTTGAGACTAGCCTGACCAACATGGTGAAACCCCGTCTCTACTAAAAATACAAAAAGTAGCCGGGTATGGTGGTGCATGCCTGTAATCCCAGCTACTCGGGAGGCTGAGGCAAGAAAATCACTTGAACCTAGGAGGCGGAATTTGCAGTGAGCTGAGATTGCACGCCACTGCACTCCAGTCTGGGGGACAGAGCAAGATTCCATCTCAAAAAAAAAAAAAAATTAGCTGGGCGTGGCCGGGTGCGGTGGCTCACGCCTGTAATCCCAGCACTTTGGGAGGCCGAGGAGGGCAGATCACGAGTTCAGGAGATCGAGACCATCCTGACTAATATGGTGAAACCCCGTCTCTACTAAATATACAAAAAAATTAGCTGGTCATGGTGGCGGGCACCTGTAGTCCCAGCTACTCAGGAGACTGAGGCAGGAGAATGGCGTGAACCCGGGAGGTGGAGCTTGCAGTGAGCCGAGATTGCACCACTGAACTCCAGCCTGGGAGACAGCGAGACTCCGTCTCAAAAAAAAAAATAATAATAAAAAAATAAAAAATAAAAATTAGCCGGGCGCAGTGGCAGGCACCTGTAATCCCAGCTACTTGGGAGGATGAGGCAGCAGAGGTTGCAGTGAGCTGAAATTACACCACTGCACTCCAGCCTGGGTGACAGAGTGAAACTCTGTCTCCAAAAAAAAAAAAAAAAAAAAAGGCCAGGTACGGTGTCTCATGCCTGTAGTCCCAGCACTTTGGGAGGCTGAGGCAGGCAGATCACAAAGTCAGGGGATCGAGACCATCCTGGATAACACAGTGAAACCCCATCTCTACTAAAAATACAAAAAAATTAGCCGGGTGTGGTGGCGGGCACCTGTAGTCCCAGCTACCCAGGAAGCTGAGGCAGGAGAATGGCGTGAACCCGGGAGGCAGAGCTTGTAGTGACCTGAGATCGCAGCACTGCACTTCAGCCTGGGTGACAAAGCAAGACTCCATCTCAAAAAAAAAAAAAAAAAAAAAAAAACAAAGTAAGGGAGAGAAAGACAAGATAGAAATGAGCAGTGACTATAGAGGGAGGCTGGGCTGTGGCCTGAGCTCAAGAGGTGTCAGAGGTAAAGGATGACTTCTGGAGGAAGTAATGGTATGGAAGCTGAGTGAGATTAACGCAGAAATAAAACAGAAAGGATGGAGGAGTAACGGAGGCCGTTGGAGGAAGGTGGTAAAAGAATAACTCTGTCAATTACAGCAGCTGTCACCCTACTGAATGTTGATTACGTGCCAGGCATTATGATAAGGATTTGTAGGGATAGTCTTTCTTACTTATCCCAATGACTCTGTAGTAGGTACTATTATTTTACTCATTTTACAGATGAGGAACTTGAGGATCAGAGAGGTTAGAGGGTTTGCTTGGAGTCACAGAGCTAGTAACTAGAAGAGCTGGGATTGGAACCCAGGTCAGTTGGATGCCAAAGCCCAGGTTCTTATCCACTCCTTCCACTACCTTCCAATATTGACTCAGGGGCGTTTCCTCCCACCATGCCTGCTGTAGGCTGAGGAATGTGATGTCTCCCAGCACCCCAAAGAGTGAGGTGCTGGGTGATGAGCTAACTCGGAGGTGTAGCTCAAAACCCTGCTATGACTGAGCCGTCTGCCAGGGCTGTGAGTGCTCAGAGCGGAGACGTTCTCATCTGCCATCAGGGAATACTCACTCCATTGTGCTGGCCCCACCTAAATGTTTTTTTATTGCCTGCCCTTCACCATGAGTAATGCCACTTTCCATTTTAAGCTGGGAGCTTCAGGAGATGATGCATTACAAGCCAGGGTTTAAAGCTAAGAGCTGCCTGGGGGATTACTCACCCATTTCAAGACGCGGCCCACAATGCACCCTCCCACTCAGGATGCTGCTGGAAGATCTTCTTCCTTGCCAAAGCCTAAAAGAAATCTGATTTCCCCTGGAATCCGACTAGGAATGGTGCCAGAATATCAGAAAGCTGGCGAGTTAACTGGTTCTCCAAGTGGAGCTACCGTGCTTGTTTCTGGTCCTCTCATGTGTGCTAAGGTTTTGTTGCTTGTTCATTCATTTGGCATTTGCTGAGGGCCTACTATGTGCCATGCACTCTGCCCATGATGGAGAAACTATCACAAGCTAAACAGCTTTAGTCCTTGTCCTCAGGGAGCTAACAGTCTGGGGGTGTGGGGATAAACAGACAATTATAGTAAAATATCATAACAGAATATGCTAAATCATATGACATGCATACTCAGGGAGTTTTGGAAACCAACAGCCAGAGGATTTATACTAAGGTAGGTATGAAGGATGAGGAGGAGCTGGCTCGGTTTCTTAATTGTAAGCAACCAAAGACTTAGAAGGAGAGTTCAGAGAACGTGGAGTTGCTCCCAGAGTCACTGGGAAGGTGTGGTGGCCCCAAATCACGCTGCAGGAATGGTCCAGCCAGACCAAGATGTAAGTGTGTATGTGTGTGGTGGGGAATGAGGGGGTGGGTGTAACTTTCAAATACATGGGGTGGGGATTCAGATGCTGGGCAGTCAAAAATGATGACAAATTTCCAGGACAGCAGGTAGAATTAGGGAAGGTGTGGAGGAGAAGGCTGTCTCAGAATGACCTAAGATATTCTGAGTCAGAGAAAACAAAAGGAACAGCTTAAAGAGAGCACCAACTCAGTGAGGCAACCAGGCAGTTGGGCTGGCTGGCCAGGCTCTTGGGGGATTCCTTAGTGAGTGAGTTCACTGCTCAAAGAAAGGCTTTGCCACTTCTTCAGGGAAGCCAGCCGCGGGCCAGCAGGTAAGTATGTTTTAAGGCTTTCCTTTTTTGTTTTAGGGCTCCTGGGGACATTCTGGAAGGCCACAGTTCTCACTACAAGCCTTGAGATTGCAGAACCTAGATAAGTCGGAAAAATGTTCTCTGCATGAGAATTGGAAAAGATGTTTGGGAGAAGCCAATAGGATAATAATAGCCAACCTTTATTGCTTGCGCTAACATGAGCTTACATGCATTATTTCATTTCATACTCATTATAAGCCTATCAGCTTAGATGAACAGACTGAGACACAAGGATTTTAAATGACTTGGCTAAGATCCCATGGTTAGCAAATTGTGGAGCTGGGATGCAAATGTAGATCTGTTTTACTATAACTAAGAGTCTGTTGACACAAAACATGAAAAAGTGAGGGCCAGATGAAGAAGAATGTTATGTGCATAATAAGCGATCAGAAGGAAGCCTTATTCCTTAGCGATCACCTCTCTCATGGGTACAATTTTGAAACTTAAGGTCAGCTGTTGCTCCCTACTGAGAAATTTTCAAATAGAATCCAAAAGGGAAAAGCCCTATTTTCCTAGAGGGAGGCTTGAGTGAGGAACTTTAGGCAGTAACTCAGGGTATTGCCTCCTAGGTTGCAGCAAGAGGTATATATAGCATTTTAAAATTGATTTTGTCAGAATCACAACATCTCTGACTATACAAATAATACATGCTCTTGTAGAAAATTAGGAAAAAATAGAAAAACATAAAGAAGAACACAAAAATCATCTTTACTGTTACCACCCAGGAATGGCTTTTGTCATATTTTGGGGTATGTGTGTGTGTATAATTTGTAGTCTCTTTTTCCGATGCATATATGGTGATACTGTCTTTTAAATTACAGTTCTTTATATCTTCGATAATTGTTATGACCTTGATTTAGCCCTTTCCTCAAGGGAGAATTATATCACAACATTCAGTTTTGCAAATCTGTTGATATGCAATACAAGCTGGTTTGTTCAAATGAGGAGGCAGAAGCCATGGAGCCTCCTGGGGTGCGTTGGATATAGTGTATGTGAAAGTGCCTAGTTCTTTAAGAAAAACTTGGTTTTTCCTTATTTGTTAATATTTCTAGCTGGTAAGCATTGCCGAAACAAATGCTTAGCATAATGACTAACCTAATCAGGCAACCATATATTTATTAGGAGAGATTTATTCCCTAGTCTACCCTATGCATGGCATTCATTAATGTTGTGTTCACAAAAAAACAGAAGAGCAGTTTCTAGGACTCAGCTCCAAGTGGAGTCTGTCCTGATCCCACCTCCCCTTCACTGGTCAACAGGATCCCAGCTCTTCCCATCTCCCAGCCAAACATATTTCAAAAAGCCACAGTCCAACACACACAGCTCTTTGGCTCTCTCAGGCAGGAGTGCAGCAAGGCCTTCACAGACCTCAGTGAGTGTCTCCTCTGGGAGCCCACGTGGCTCAAGCCAGCACAAAGCCAGATCTATTGGATGGCTGCTGTTGTCCACTCTTGGCATGCCATATGCCACCCATTCTTGTCCTTTACCCAGATCATCAAGACAAAGTCCTACCAGTTCAGAAGCCGTGTGTGTTCCCTCTTCATATCTTGACATCTGCTTTGTGTTGGGAGTCAGTGGCCAGTCAAGTGCTTGCATGATGCAGCTGGATTTGCTGATGCAAATAAAGTTGCTGGCATGTGAGTTTTCTGACCCTGAAAAGGCCCCACAGAACTATCGCCTCAGGCCTTGATCAGGACATTACCCCCAGGCCAAGGGGACAAGGAAAATGAACTTGAGTGTACTTCATAAGTGACAGCCAAGAGGGAACCAAAGCTCCTAGTTCTTCTCTTCCCTTCCTGTCTCCATGTAACATTTTCTTCCTGGGCCATTCCTGGTCCTGGAGGTGAAGTCACTGCTGACAGCATCCATCTGGTGGCCCAGGAAGCCAAGGGTCAGCTGGCTTCTCTGACAGTGGTGGATGCCCTATTGTGTTCCTCCTAGAAGAGGGTTCTTTTAACTCTTGCTTTTCTGCTTTGTTTTCCCATGCTTCATTTGATTTTCTTTTTACTTAACAAAAGTAAGCAGTTAATTTATGTGTCTATTTGAGAGGTTAATCACCTCCAGTGCCACCTTCAGATCCATTTTTCAGCTCCATGAAATTCATAAGATTCTCTTTACATATTCCATTTGTAAACCAAAACTGAATAATAATTCAGATGCCTAAAATACCTCTTAGCCCTGGGAGTGACCTAATTTCTCAAGATCTCAGTTTTATCATCTGTAAAAATGGAATCATAAGATTCTCTTTACGTATTCCATTTGTAAACTGAAATTGAATAATTATTCAGATGCCTAAAATATCTCTTAGCCCTGGGAGTTAATTTCTCAAGATCTCAGTTTCATCATCTGTAAAAATGGAAATAACACCATTTATACTGTGGTGCTGTTATAATAAATCATGACATAACAAAGTACTCAATAATATAGTATAAATAAATTAGATTCATTACAATATGTTTTTACAACAAATTTACCTTTACAATGACCATCTGTGGCAAGTGATACTGGTTTTTCATTTTCATTATTGATATCAAGTTCCATTTAAAACGAATTTCAGCTTAAACTGAAAATACTTCAAAAATACTAATTAAATAAAAAATACATTCTAGCTGTATATATTTAGATTATTCAAGACAAAAACATTCTGAATATATAGAAAATTAACCCCCGCAGAAAAAGGAAATGACAAACACAAGAAGACAAGAAACCCTAACTGAACCCTAAATCAACCAGCCAAACAAACAGCAGAAATCTCAGATCAAACAAGGACCAAGAGTTGAAGGAAGCATGCAAAATAATTCTCGATGGCTTTTTAACCACTAAGACCAAAACAGCAAAACAGGCAGTTAGTCCTCATTGCCCCATCTTCTTTTTGTGGCCCTCACAACTTATTTTGTTATCCTGGCCAATCTCCACTGGAAAGTCTCAAAGTATTCAACATTCTCCATTAGAAGAACCACCTAAGTGTGGGGTCCCTATACGCCCAAATTATCTTTCCCTTCCCTGCAATCAAAACTCTTCTCTTTTTGTAATACATATGTCTCCAAAGTGTTATCCAGAAATCCTAGTATTCAATTGAATAAACACCAACAGATATTCACGGAGCATCTACTAAGTATATGGAGAAAGTATATGTCTGTGGGGGAAGGGAGTGCACAAGATCCAATCCCTGCCTTCGAGGAGTTGAAGATTCCCAAGGGAGGCCAGAGGATGCAAATAGCTCTAATTACAGGGTGGAATGCAGTGACTGCCACAAACAGCTACAGCCAATATGCACAGGATGTCATAGGAGGAAATGACTTTTGACTTGGTGGGGATGAGGACAGGTTCAGATGGAGGCAGCATTGGTTCTCCGAGAAGCATTTGACTTTAAAAAGATTGTATTAACTCTTGTGCCCTACCCCTCAATTGGTGGATTATTTCGAGTCTCTTGCCTATTCTTGGATAACAGCTGGAAGAAGGTACCACATCCTGCTGTTTCTTCTCTGAGACAGGCCATCTCCCTGCTCATGCGCATCACAGCCCACAAGACAGGCTTAGGTGCATGTGGCTCTGTGCACAACCCTGACCCCCCCTGGCAAAGGCCTCAGCTCCAATGCTGCTTCCTCAGAGAGACCCCCTACCATACTTCATCTCCTGGTGCACTCTCCCCTTCAAGCCCCCATGGGCTCCTTTCTACCAGGAGATACGGGAATTAGCACCATTTTAGATTTTCTTAGTCAGCTGTTCACTTTTTAAAAATGTGGTATCTCCCCCTATAGGAATCAAAATTGACAAGGAAAGCAGGGTCTTTGCTTTTCTTGTTTACCCCTGTGTTCCCGGTGCCTGATAAATCACAGTATTTAATAAATATTTGTTGAATGAATTAATGAATAATAGTTTAATTCAGTCTCTTCTTCTCGAGTTTCTTCCTCTCTCTGGTTTGTTTTTGTGAAGAGGGGTCCAGGGTTTTAGAAAATATATATGATTCATTCCAAAGTGACTTAATCAAAAAATACTCATACCTGGGTTCAGTATGGCAATTGACAAAGCAGAGTTTAACACACTTCGGTTTGTGAGGAGACTTGAGCCAGCATGCATCTTTTCAGGTAAACTGATATTCCACACTGGATGGAACAGATCATCATTTATCCCTCCCACCATCCTTTCTCTCAACAAATATTTTTTCCAGCTTTATTAAAGTATTATTGACAAATAAAAGTTGCACATATTTAGGGAATATGATGTGATGTTTTGATCTATGGGTACATTGTGAAATGATTACTATGATCAAGCTAGTTAACATATCCATCACCTCGCATCATTATCATTTTGTGTGTGCGTGGCGAAAACATGTCAGATCTACCCTCTTGGCAATCTTCAAATATATCACACATTATTGACTATAGTCACCATGCTGTACAATAGATCTCTAGAACTTATTCATTTTGTCTAACTGAAACCTTGTACACTTTAACCAACATCTCCTTATTCCCAGTCCCCTCTCCCCAGCCCCTGGCAACCACCATTCTACTCTCTACTTCAATGAGTTTGACTTTTTTTGGATTCCACATATAAGTGATATCATGTGGTACTTGTCTTTCTGTGTCTGGTTTATTTCACTTAGCATAATGTCCTCTAGGTTCATCCATGTTGTCATAAATGACAGGATTTTCCTCTTTTTATGGATTAATAGTATTCCATTGTCTGTATATACCACATTTTCTTTATCCATTCATCTGTAAATGGACACTTCGGTTGATTCCATATCTTGGCTATTGTGAATAATGTAGCAATGCACACAGGAGTGCAGATATGTATTTGAGATACTGATTGCAATTCCTTTGAATATATACCCAATAGTAGGATTGCTGGATCATGTGGTAGTGCTATTTTTATTTTTCTGAGGAACCTCCATACTGTTTTCCATAATGGCTGTACCAATTTTTATTTCCACAATAGTGTACGAGGGTTTCCCTTTCTCCACATCTTCACCAATACTTGTTATCTTTTGTCTTTTTGATATTAGCTATTCTAACATGCATGAGGTGGTATCTCATTGTGGTTTTAATTTATGTTTCCCTAATGATTAGCAGTGTTGAGCATTTTTACCTGTACCTGCTGGCCATTCATATGTCTTCTTTTGAGAATTGTCTGTTCAGGTCCTTTACCCATTTTTAATGGGATTGCTTTCTTACTGTTGAGTTGTTTGCATTCCTTATATATTCTGGATATTAACACCTTATCAGATGTGTTTGCAAATATTTTCTCCCATTGCACAGGTTTTCTCTCCACTCTGTTTTCTCTGCTGCCCAGAAACGTTTTAGTTTGATGCAATTCCATTGAACTATTTTTGCTTTTGTTGTCTGTGCTTTTGGAATCATATCCAAAAAAATGATTACCTAGACCTGCATCAAGAAGCTTTCCCCTGTTTTCTTCTAGCAGATTTTTTTTACAAACTCTGGTCTTACATGTGAGACTTCAATTCATTTTGAGTTGATCTTTGTACTTTGTGTGAGTCAACACATATTTATTAAGCACATATTATGTGCCAGGCTTATGCTAGACATGGGATAAAAAGCTGAGCAAGATACGGGTTCTGCCCTATGGAGCAAAGTCGGAGGAAACACTCAAATAACTAATGCGAGGCCTCTGGGGTGAAGTCTGAGGGAGAAGAAGGAATATCCTGGGGGTTGTAGCAGGTGGAGGTGGTGGCGATATTGGCAAAGAGAGGTCCATGCCAATGGATAAACAAGTTCAAAGGCTCAAGGTGAGAGTAAGCATGGCACATTTGAGAACTAAAAGGAGTTCACTCTTGTTTGAGGCCACTGATGGTTCAAAGCTGGGGAACTCTTGGGCCGTCTGTCTTTACTCAGTACAAAGATCAGGAGAACTTTGGGGCAGAGTGGGTCACCAGCTGTCCTCAGGAAATGACTGGAATAAAATCTCTGCCGGCTTTGTTCACTGCCATGCTTTGTTCGCTGTCTGAGGATGCAGCCAGAACATAGTAGATTCTTAATGACCATTTGCTGAGTAGATGAATGAAACCCTCACAGATGGTCTCAGCTTTCTCCTTTAGCATCACCAAGCCCCACAGAGTCACAAGACCAGAAGGCATCTTGAGAGCCAGCTGGTCCACCCTTTCCCCTCCAGGTTCTGTCCTGCCCTTAAACCTCCCACAAATGGCACTGTTTTGCAGATGTTATAAACTACAGTAGCATGACTTGTAAATTGGGTTCTTGAGATCATACTCACACCAAGAAAGAGACAATGTGTCCAGTCATCTGGTGAGTCCAGGGCAGGGTGCAGAAGAGCAGGGACAACAGTCCTGGATGCCCAGGCTGCATGGCAGGCAACGAGGGAGCTCCGGCTCCCAGCACTGTTTGTCAACTATTAAGATGCCATGGTGGCCGGGCGCGGTGGCTCACGCCTGTAATCCCAGCACTTTGGGAGGCCGAGGCGGGCAGATCACGAGGTCAGGAGATCGAGACTATCCTGGCTAACACGGTAAAACCCTGTCTCTACTAAAAATACAAAAAAATTAGCTGGGCGTGGTTCTGGGCCCCTGTAATCCCAGCTACTCAGGATGCTGAGGCAGGAGAATGGTGTGAACCTGGGAGGCGGAGCTTGCAGTGAGCCGAGATCACACCACTGCACTCCAGCCTGGGCAACAGAGCGAGACTCCATCTCAAAAAAAAAAAAAAAAAAAAGAGACGCCATGGTGCTTCACTTCCAAATCTGCCTCTGAAGGTCAATGACCTCCACGTTCTCAAAGCAGCACATCTTGTTTGGAAATTATATTCCTCGTATCTTTGGTGTTGGGATTTTAAAATTCGAGTTTAGTTCATCTCCCAGTACCGTGCCCTGGCTAAATGCCACTGTCTCTCCCAGAGAAGGCCACTGGGCTGACATACTCAAGGTGTCCTGGCTGGAAAGCTGTGAGCAGTGGACACAGCATTTGGCCCATACCCACATATACCACTTGATCTGAGGTCCCAAGACCTCTTACTTGGGCGATTGCAGCTGATTTCCTTGCCTTTCCTCCAATTTAGTCACTCAGCAGCCAGAATGACATTTTAAAAATGCAAATCTGATAACATCACATCCCAGCCTGAGTATTCCATAGTTTCCCACAGTTCTTCAGACAGGTGCCTACAGGACCTTGTGTAGCCTGGCCCTGCCAGCTTCCCCAGCCACAGCCTTCTCCCCTCATCCACAATGGACTCTGTCCAGTTCCCCCAAGTAAAATTTGCTCTTTCTGGACTCATGACCTCTGCACATACTTTTACCTGCAACCTCCCTCTCTCTACTCACTAGTAATAGAAATACCCCTTCCTCTAAGAAGTCTTCCAAAGTCTCCCAGGTCCTATAGATTGCTTATTACCTGGCTCTCAGGGCAACCTGGACTTTGCCACTATAGTACTCAGTTCATTCAAAATTGCTTGCATGGGGAAAGGTCTTCCCCACTAGAATTCAAACTTCAAGAGAGCCTCTCTGTGTCTGCCTTGTTATTCACAATATTCCTTATGTCTGGCACATAGTAGGTACTCACTGAATATGTGTCAAGTGAAGGAATGAGTCCTCCGATTGTTAAACAGCTGGGAACAACTTTACCAAATAAAATAAGAGGCAGAGACAAACTGAAATGTAACAGGACCTCATGGTAATCCTGAGCCACCTCCCTTCCTCACCCTAAAGGCCTGATGTCATCATATTATGGGCTTGTGTGTTGTGATTAGGTCCCAGTTTTTGAGATCCGGTTTCTGGGCTCAGTTCAGAGAAAGCTGGGCCTTTCCACCAGGCACCATCATGATCAGCAAAGCAGAACTGTGGAGCAAATCAGATAAGGTGAAGATGCATTGGTGTGCCTGCTAGTGGCCCGTGCCTCTCGTCTCACTGCAGAAGCAGAAAATCCGGCCCCAGCCTCACACAGCAAAACAGAGCAAGACGGAGGGGGTGTCTTCACTTATGTTGCCTCACCCTCTGTTTTATTTTCTTCCCCCCAGCAGCAACAAACAATAATTCAATAAAGGAAATATGAGTAATGGAAAGAAATAGAAAAAAATAAACATATCAAAATGGGCAGTGTCCCCAGGACCACTGCTTTTAAATAAAACAAGAGTAGATTTGGAGATATTTCAGTGGCTTTGCTAAAAAGAGAAAAATAATCAAGCCTTCCCTTCCTTTCTAGGCTGCACTGCTTTCCTCTATCTTGATGTAGAAAAAATATCACCCAGACTAGGGAGTCTCACATCAGAATCCTCTGTGGAGTCTTGCTGAACATGTGGGTGCCAGCCCCAACTCAGCCCAGCAAATCAGAACCCTTTGTCGGGGGAACCTATGTGATTCCCACGCAGGTGGGCCCTACTTTGGGGAAGAAAGCTCAGGGTGGGAGTGCCATGGTATGTCCTGTGCCTTGTAACACAAGATGCAGCTTGAGTAAGAAGCTCAGGTCTGTAACTGGGAATTCCAGCGTCAGGCGCTGCAAACCTCATTTAAAATAAAGCACCGTAAGCTTGACTTCGGATATGCAGAAAAATGAAGATTGTTGATTTCACCTTCTGTGGAAGGGGCGGGGGGCATATTCTATTCATTTTATTCACTTAAGTCGACACTCACTGAGCTGCTCCCATAGGGAAGAGCCTGTGCCAGGTACAATAGAAAGGTGATGATGGCAGTGGATTTGAGCAAGATGAAGATGACGGTAACTCACATTTACTGAGACCTCAGTATGTGCCAGGTGTTTTACATTCATTATCTCATTTAGTCTTCCCCAATACCCTGCGAGGTACTATTATCATCCCCATTCTGTGGACAAGAAAACTGAAGAAAACTGAGGCACAGGGGAGTGGAGTGACTTACCCAAAGCCACTCAGCAAGTTAGTGCAGAGCCACAGGGGGAGCCAGGTCTCCCGGACTCTGGAGTCTAGTCTCAACCATTATAGTGTAAGTCTCCCTTAAGACATTCAGCCCCTGCCTTTCTGATCCTTAAATTAAGTGGAAAAGGTACAAAAAAATCAAAAGAAGAACTCCAAATTATACAGCTTTGTGCAACAACGAGCAATCGACCTGGGGACATCTGGTGAGACTTACCCTGTTCTAGCTAATTACTCAGACTGACTATTTGTTATTCTTTTTTACAAGGAGTCGTGGAAAAAAAAGAAAAGAAAAAAAAGCAATAATCAAAGCAACTATTTTCCCTCCTCCATGGAAGGGCAGAGTCAGCAGATTTTTAGAGAAGTCAAAGAGTCGCATTATCCACAAAAGTGCAGGAGCCAGGAGCTCTGCAGTCCAAACTGAGGAGGGAGGCTTCATTATTTTGTGAACTCCCAAAGGATGAAAGCCATTAATAATACTATTTGTGGTGAGCTTATCACATGCTGCGTACTGCACTATTCCCTCTACATGTTATTATAGAATTTGATCTTTGCAGCTCTATGAGTAAGTACTATTCAGATGAGGAACCAGACTCAGAGAGGCTAGCAACTGGCCTATAGTCACACATCTGCTCAGTGGCAAGGAGTCTGAATTCCAGCCATGGTTCTTACCCTGAATCTAGGCTGTCTCTTATTTTAAATACAAGGATACCGTCTGGAATGCTAAGTGAGCAAGAATTCACAACCGTCTGCCATTTTTAACTTGGCTGTGCTAAGCCTCACTTCAATCTGGGAGACTGGCTGGATTCTTATTTCAGCAAGTATTACTTCAATACACTATGCTCTGTGCCAGGCACAAAAGCCCTGCATTTAATAAGTGGGAGATGTGGTCACAGTGGATAAAAGGAACACACATAAAACTTTAGAGGTGATTTCACTAGAGGGAGTTCTTTTTTTTTTTTTTTTTTTTGAGATGGAGTCTCGCTCTGTCACCCAGGCTGGAGTGCAGTGGCGCGATTTCGGCTCACTGCAAGCTCCGCCTCCCGGGTTCACGCCATTCTCCTGCCTCAGCCTCCCGAGTATCTGGAACTACAGGCGCCCGCCATCATGCCCGGCTAATTCTTTTGTGTTTTTAGTAGAGACGGGGTTTCACTGTGTTAGCCAGGATGGTCTCCATCTCCTGACCTGGTGATCCGCTCGCCTCGGCCTCCCAAAGTGCTTGGATTACAGGCGTGAGCCACTGCGCCCGGCCGAGGGAGGTCTTGATTCAAGAGAGTCATTAGGTGCCTGGAGATTCATGGAGGAGCTGAGCTTTGAACAGATGCCAGGAGTGGAGGAGAGGTCAGAAGTCAGGGGATGAGCTTCGAACAGAGGTCGGAGCTGAGACACCTCTGATGGTGGTATAGCAAAGCACTAAATGGGGCCCCAGAGAGTCAAAGGCAAAAGGCAAGTCCAAAGCTGCTTTCAGCCAATGCTGCAGTGGGCATTCTGCTCCCCTTGAGCCTGGGGCACGCTGGACTCCGGCAAGAGTCACAGGCTGGAAGAGCGTCCCTCAGGTAGGGCACATGCACAAAAATGGGTGCAGGGAAATTCCATGAATGCTACTCTATGTCTTCAGAGGAAGTTTAGGCAAAGGAAGCAAGCCTCTTCTATTACAAGGGGATTTTGACACCAAAGTCAGCAGATCTAAAACTTTCACATTAATTTCTCTTCTACCTTAAAGAGTAGACATATACGTCAGAAAGGAAGTAGAGAGAAGTCAAGGAGTAAAAATGGAACTCAAGCCTGTAAAAGGTACACATGTTCAGAAATGTCTGAGTAAAAACCTTAATAAAATGCATGTGCTTTCCCCCAGTAATTCCATTTCCATAAATTCTTCCCAAGGAAGTAATGGGATAGTTGGCAAAGATGACTACAGCAGTTTTGCTTATAATAGTGATAAAGAGTAAACAACCTATCCCAGTACTTTGGGAGGCTGAGGCAGGTGGATCACGAGGTCAAGAGATTGAGACCTTCCTGGCCAAGATGGTAAAACTCTGTCTCTACTAAAAATACGAAAAATTAGCCAGGTGTGGTGGCAGGTGCCTGTAGTCCCAGCTACTCAGGAGGCTGAGGCAGGAGAATCACTTGAACTCGGGAGGTGGAGGTTTCAGTGAGCCGAGATTGTGCCACTGTACTCCAGCCTGGCGACAGAGCAAGACTCCGTCTAAAAGAAAAAAAAAGTAAACAACCTAAATGTCCAACAATAAAAGGTTAGTTGACACAGTTTTGCATGTTCCTATCGTGGACTCCTACGCAACCATTACAAATGAAGGTGTAGGTTTCTGTTTATTAATGAGGGGGAAATTCCTAATGTATTGAGTAAAGTCAGATCATAAAAGAGCAGGTTATAAAACAGTTCTCTATATATATATGATTCTGCTTTGTAAGATGCTTACATCTCTATGAACAAAAAAGTTAACAGAAGGTATCTCTGGCAGATATGATCATGGACAATCTTTTAAAACTTTTTATTGTTTATCTGTATTTTCTAATTTTTATATCACTCCCTTATAGTTAAGGGTTTGTAAGTGGACTGATGTCCCCTGCTTTGTTGAATTGATACAACACTAAAGGAACAGACCTTAAATATTATTTCTTTGTTTCCCAAAAGTATGGTACATGTGCTCCTGTTGATAAGATAAATTCTGAGTGGTACTGAGAAGTATCTTTGAACAACACTGCAGAGAGAAAGGAAGCCCCCATCTTTAAGTCTCCTTAGTCATTTTGGTTATTCAAGGAGAAAACCTTGGCTTGGGACAATTATGTTTTCAACTTCCCTAGAAGAACTGCTCTTCTCTCTTTAAAACCAAAAGAGCTCAGCAGACAGGAGGCAGCATCTAAGCAGAAGTCAATGCCATTGCTGTGCTTCATTTTATTGATCTTTATCACTGCCTTCTATTTATAGGAAATTTTTGCGGTTATACCAGGGAGATAAAGCTTGCTTTAAATAAGAAAATTAGGCCAGGTGCGGTGGCTCACGCTTGTAATCACAGCACTTTGGGGGTCCAAGGCGGGTGGATCACCTGAGGTCGGGAGTTCAAGACCAGCCAACATGGCGAAACCCCATCTCTACTAAAAATACAATAAAATTAGCCAGGCGTGGTGGCACACGCCTGTAGTCCCAGCTAATGGGGAGGCTGGGGCAGGAGAATCACATGAACCCGGGAGGCGGAGATTGCAGTGAGCCGAGATTGTGCCCCTGCATGCCAGCCTGGGCAACAGAGCAAGACTCCGTCTCGAAAAAAAAAGAATTAGCTAATTTAAATAAAATTTAAAAGTAAGGAATGAGTTGAAAGGATAATGATCAAAGTAAGGAAGGCAGCGCACCTGTATTGAAGTCTGAGGCAACGGGTGTTAACCCCGGGTGAGGATAAAGCTACCCCTACTGGAACGTCTGTGCACTGAAATATCCCAATAGTTCCCCCAGGTCTTGATTTCTATCTTATCATTTTAGTATAAAAACAATAGCATGGAAATAATACATAAGCAGTTTGCTCAAGTGATGGCCCACCCAGTGGGGAAATAATTTCGGAACAGGATTCTGAGAATGTCCAGATAAATCCTGCTGGGAAAGTGATTGGAAAGAGAGGTTCCTAAGAAGAGATAAAATTTCTTTGCAATGTTTGCCCTAAGGAAAGAGGCCCTTCCACAGGAAGAAGGTCAAGTCCGGTCTATTTTTATAAGTGTTTTTCAAGTGGTTAGTGGACGTATTTCCTGTGGTTCCCAGGAATTCTGCAGCAGGCTCTCAGGAGGATGTTGGTGATAGGGAACAGGGACTTGATGAGCGAGAATCAATAATTATCTCTATATTTGCTTCACTTTTTTCTATAAAAATAATCTAGGGGAAAAACACTTGCTTTAGAAGAGCAAAGTTCATTACAACAAAGAGCAGAATGGGACATTGAAGTCCCTTTGTGTATAGCAGAGTCCTTAGGTCAAGATTCTACAAGCTGAAAATTTGTCTGTTCATTTGTTCCCTCCCTCCCTCATTTACTCAATAAATATCTGAGCAATTCCTCTGTGCCGGCCATCGTCTGAGGGCTGGGCAGAAGGTGTTGAATAAACATGGCTTCTGTCCTCCAGCAGCTTACAGTCCAGCGTGGGAAAAAGATGTCAAACAAGGAAACGCATGGATGGATATATAATTAATTACAGATGATGGTGAATGTTGGAAGAAAGAGAACAAGAGGCTGCAAAAGAGAATCATGGAGGTAGAGAAGGAACTTACCTTAGTTGGGGAGACCAGGGAAGACCTCTGAGGAGGTGGTACTTTAGCTGCCCTCTGAAAGGGGCATGGGAGGCAGCCCATGGGAAACTGTTACAGAAGGGCACTGCTGCAGAGGGACCAATTTGTAGGAAGGCAGCCATATGGAGGAGACCATAGTGGGCTCAAGGACCCGAGGGTACATGCAGTGGCTAGAATAGAGGGGCAAAGGGAAGGAGGAGCCGTAGGTGAGGCCAGACCATACAGGGTCTCATAGGCCATGGTAAGGGTTTGGATTTTACTTTATGGAAATGGAAAGTCATGACAGGTTTTAAGCTAGGGAGTAGCCAATCTGATATAATCTTTAAAAGATCTCTCTGGCTCTGTGTGTAAAAGTGATGGGAGGGGGCCAAGAACAAAAGCTGGGGCTATTTCAGAAGGTAAGACAGGAGCTGCTGGTGAATTGGACCCACTGTGGACAGTGGGGTTGGTAATAAGTACTTAAATGTGATAACCCCTCATGGCAGTCCAAGGGCTCGATTGGCAGACCTCAGAGAAGTCAGCCAGCTAACACAGCTGGGACTAGGGTGAGGTGCGGGAGGCACTTGCTTTGGATAAAAATGTACTCAAGCACTCAAGATAAATCATATTTTAGGCCAGGCACGGTGGCTCACGCCTGTAATCCCAGCACTTTGGGAGGCTGAGGTGGGTGGATCACAAGGTCAGGAGATCGAGACCATCCTGGCTAACATGGCGAGACCCCGTCTCTACTAAAAATACAAAAAATTAGCCGGGCGTGGTGGCGGGCAACTGTAATCCCAGCTACTCGGGAGGCTGAGGCAGGAGAATCACTTGAACCCGGCAGGCGGGGCTTACAGTGAGCCGAGATCATACCACTGCACTCCAGCCTGGCCAACAGAGCGAGACTCCATCTCAAAAAAAAATATATATATATATGTATATATATGTATATATATAATATCATATTTTATGCAGTATTTTTCAAAAATCCAATTTAATGCAAAAATATCTGTGATTAACAAAATATTAAATAATAATAATAAAGACAGGATGAGTAACAGTGATAATGTGAGCAAAACAAACTTGAAATGGGCCCCTACAAGGCTTACATTAGTGTGCATGCATGTACAGTTGTGTGGAGTGAGACAGACAATAACAAGTAAACAAAAAAGTAAACACAATCCTAAATTATCATAATTGTCATGAAAGAAACACATTTCGGTCTGAGATAGAGGACAAGGAAGTCAGGAGGGCTTCCTTAGATAGGCTGGGCCTAATGCAATTGGATTCGGAGGCAAATGCTCTGCCTGGAAATGCTATGTGTTAATGAAAATTTTTGCAGCCCAACGCAGTGGCTCATGCCTATAATCCCTGATGTTTGGAAGGCCAAGGTGGAAGGACTGCTTAAGCCCAGGAGTTCAAGACCAGCCTGGGCAACATAGCAAGACCTTGTCTCTACTAAAAATGTATATATTTTTAAATTAGCTGGTCGTGGTGGTACGTGCCTGTAGTCCGAGCTACTCAGGAGGCTGAGGCAAGAGGATCACTTGAGCCCAGGAGTTTGAGGCTGCAGTGAGCTGTATTCGTGCCACTGCACTAAATAAAAGCTGGGGAACACAGCAAGAACCTGTTACACACAGAAAGATAATTTTTGCAAATCAAGCCTATCAAACTTCCTACATTGTATACAATTTTACAATCTAGTAACTGGAAAGTTTTGAACAGATCTATAGAAAAGTTGCTCTCACCACTGAGGGTTCAAGAGTACAAGATCATGAAACACTAGGAAAAGTTCTGCCTTCTGTCTGCCCCACCCCAGGGGCCTATCTAAACATCTAGATTTATCAAACTTCATAAGAGCCCACTGAACCTGACAACGCCAAGGAGCCAAGGAATGCAGGATCTTGAATGTGAAGAGGAATTATGTGCGAAAAGATGGCAGCTCTGAGAAGCAAGGAGAAGTCACTCTGACGTTCCTCCTTACTTCTTGTTGCCTAATCTGCTTTCAAAGGCCAATAAATTCAAAATTCTCCATTTTTCAAACAACTCCACCCAACATAGTGATTCTTTAATCTCTAAACATGACAGGGGGCAGTGGACATGAAGGATATAAATGCCTTTGAAAGGTCAGTTAGAAAAAAAGAAACAAGGAGAGAAACCATGAGGAGTTGAAGGGATAAAAGCAAACCATGTTTTAAGCTACCTGCCAAAGTTAAAGAAAACTCCCATGAGAGGCCATGTTTGACAGATGAGTTTACTGACATAGTTATTGGCAACTATCTCTAGCCTCATGATTTTGAGACGTAGTCTCGCTCTTTCACCCAGGTTGGAGTACAATGGTGCGATCTCGGCTCACTGCAACCTCTGCCTCCTGGGTTCAAGTGATTCTCTTACCTCAGCCTCCCAAGTAGCTGGGATTACAGACACGTGCCATCACGCCCGGCTAAATTTTTGTATTTTTAGTAGAGACAGAGTTTCATCATGTTGGTCAGGCTGGTCTCAAACTCCCGACTTCGTGATCTGCCTGCCTCGGCCCCTCAACGTGCTGGGATTACAGGTGTGAGCCACCATGCCCAGCCCTGATAAATGACATCTTCACTGCAATGTGCACCTTCCTGAAGATGCTAGATACCAAGGCAGACTCATCTCCTAGTATAGCTTCTTGCATTCAAGATTTTAACTCACCTCCAAGCCCTTTCCCCCCTTATCAGACACCAGTCATGTCCTGGGGCCTTTGGTGATGTTCTCTTGTGCCATCTCCTTCCCATAAAGGAGGATTCCTTTGCCTGCCAACAGCTGGGTTGTGAGTGGAGCCAGGTGTAGAATACTAATGATGTGGTCACAGGACCATGAGAGCCATTGGTGATGCTGAAACAGGGAGCAAACGGTGCAAATGGGAGAACAGTTCCTTTTGGACTGTTTATGTGGGATCAAAGGGAGTTGGCAAGTATATGGAACCTCTAAAAATAGACCACATCCTTAAAAAGAAAAAATGCAAAAAGAAACAAGTTTTACATTGTCCTAGTGTAGGCTCTGCAAAAACTTGGCCCTTGAAGGCTAGCACTGGGGCAAGTGACTGTTTTCTTCCTGCCCTTTGGCTGTGATACCAACTGGGTCGCTTTGCATATCCTGGGTCCTGCTCCCCTGCCTGCTTCCTGCGTGGTGCTTGGGGCATGCTGGGGCCTCCATGGCCCCCTTTCAAGATCCAGAATGGAGTCTGACATATGAAACCAGTTCCATGGGGTTTACATTCCTTCTTCATATCCAAGCACCTTAATACACAAACCCACATGCTGGGATTGCTAACTGTTCTTCCAGAGATGCCTGGATATTGTCTGTCTAGCAGAAATGTGAGTTTTGTCCTTTTTATTTTTTAATGTTTTGAGGGAGGCTGGGCCCCTTGGAAATGGGGATGACATTATAAACTGGTATTTCGGGACTGAGGGTTTTATTATTGACTAAGCCACAGATTTGCTTTGGTAAGCTGTCCAGTCTCTCGGCATCACACTTCTCTTGGCTGGAGAAGACAGAGAGGTGTTCATCTAGCCCATATGATAGCGGAACAGCAAATACAAAATGATTATGAAGTACCTCATATAGTGTCTACACAACAGCCATCCAGAGATGCTTGTTTATTCATCCCAAATGCTCCGTGAAACCCCAACTGCTATCAAAGTTCAGATAATCAACCCACTAAACACAGGTTCATATTAACAAGGATAATGATAGCTGACATTTCCTAGCACTCACTATATGCAAGCTCCCTCCTGGGCCTTGTCCTATTCCTTTCTCATGGCAACATGATGAGATCAGAGCTCTTAACAGCTTCATTTTACAGAGAAGACAACTGGGGACCAGAAAGGTTACATGACTTGCCTGGTTTGCAAGAACTTAATGACACAGCAGAAACCCAAATCCAGGTCTATGACTCTCAGGTTGTGAGAATTTCCATTTTCATGACATTTCCAACCCAGTCTGAAGGAGTCTCTGGCCTCTCCCCCACCCTTCATCTGCATTGGCAAATGGCTGCCCTGACAAGGGCCAAGATGGTCTCACAGGCTGCAGGGTCGCCTAAAGAAGGCACAGGAGTGACAATCAGGAAAGTGCTGATGGTGGGATGCTGCACCCCGGTGAAGAGGACAGGCCATCAGGGGAGGAACTTGCAAAGTTCCATTCAATAAAAACGGATACCTCCTTTAGAACATGAACGAATGGGCTGTACACGTTCCAGGGGCTGGTAGAGTAAAAAGAATAGAGAAGTTCAAGAGTCACTCAGTTCAAGGGGCATTTTATTCTCTTATCCACATTTATTCAGCAATGAAAATAGTGGACTCTGGAGTCAGCAAACCCTACCTTCCGATCTCAGCTCCAACACGTTTTAGGTTGGTGCAAAAGTAATTGCGCTTTTGCCATTACTTTTAATATTTAGTGGTATGACCTTAGAAAAATGACATAAACTTTCTGAGCCTCACTTCCTTACCTGCCAAATGGGGGAACTCAGACAATGCCTTGAGTTCAGTCGAGGACAGCTTCCCTTTTCTGTTAATTAAACTTTGGAACGTTGGGGCATTAAAACAGGCTAGGGTAGGTGATTGCACAGAGAATATTATTCTATTCATTTCCTTCCTAGCCAAAAACAAAAACAAAAACAAAAATACTTTCCTAACAGAATTTGAGCATTAATTAATGTAATGTGCTTAGAACCATATGTGGCATACAGTAAATGTTCAAAAAGGGTCATTATGTTATTATTTGTGGACATATTTTATTATTTACGGGTAGGTCCAGAGTCGGCTATTGAGTAACAAATGGTAGGGCAAGCCCTCCGCGTTTCTAAAGAGATAACAAACACATACTTCAAAAGACTGCGTCTGGAGAAGCTAGATTTTCTAGGTCAAGAGGGAAGAAAAAAAAAAGACGCAGGCAACAGATCATCTTCCTATAAGCTGGAAGGTTGGCTGATTTCGAGAAAGGAATGTCCTTGCTGGGCTGGTTCTGGAAATTGTAACTTGCACAACAACAGATTCAAAAGATTTTTGGAGACACATCAGTAAGAGAAGGCTAAAGGAGGCGGCGAAGGGCTGCCAGAGCCCCTGCAGAATCACTTTGCATTTGGTGTGAAGCCCTGGGGCTTTAATGTGTCCGTCTGCAGGAAGGATATTTCCATTTAAGATGTGTGCAGGTCTTCAGGATGGCCCAGGGCCGGCAGGATGGTTTGGACCGTGGTGTACCATTAAAGTTCACACAGAATGGGGGCCGGCAGAGCATGCCATTGCACCAGGGAGCACTCTGTTTTTCCTTTTGGAGTGGATGCTATTTTCTCTAAGCACTTAAAAGAATTCCTGACCTCCAACTGAATGATGCTCCATGAGGGGGAGTGTTTTGTGGGTGAATAAGCCAGACTGCAGGGAAAAAACATACAGAATCAAGGAAAGAAACAAAGGACACTACAGGACATCTGTGTGTGCGTGTGTGTGTGTGTGTGTGTGTGTCTGCTTGTAGTTCTCTACTCTTCGTTAAGAAGTGTGCAAGCTGGGGCTGGGACTGAGCTGTTTGGTGACACAGCTGGATTAGATAACAGCCCCCACTTCCTGCCAGTTACACTAGATGCAAGCATCTATGTCTCTCTTATCTGAAACATGGCTTGATGAGTCTGGTGTGGCTAGATTGTAAACTCCTTAAAGGCAGCAACTGATTTCTACTACCAACCCATAATCCCTTATTTCAAAAGCCTTGGGCTAGATATGTTTCAGAATCCAGAATTTCGTTAATTTTAGCAAGGTAGTATGGTGCATATATTGTATATTACCGAACAACTGCAGTGGGGTCTGGGACACCACCCGAGAATCAAACACATTAGTAATTGTACCAGATTATATAAGTATTATTAACACAAAGCAGAACAAATAGAGTTTAAGTCTCAGGACAGTTTGGACCAGGTTTTGCCACAATCTATTATGAAAGAACTTCTAGTTTTCAGAGCTTTTTGAATTTCAGAATTGTGGATTAGGGATCTCAGGTCTTTCTTTTTCTTTCTTTTCTTTTTTAAATTTCCAGGACATCTGCAGCATTCTGCCCATGGCAGGCACTGAGTAGAAGTTGTTGACTTCTAGAGTATGTGACATCTTGATCTCCCTCAAATAATATTTCATTCTAGAAACCAGGGGACAGTTTATTCTCAGTGACTTGGGGAGTCTTTAGAATTAAAAGTATCCTAAATTAAAGAACAGAAGAGAAAGACTATGAAGCACATTCTCTGTCATCCTGAACAGTAACACATGTAGACCCATGAAATATACTGAAAATTCATCACTAGCACATCCTGTTGAGCACCTAAGCAAATGAGAGGAGTGCATCATTGCTTATAAATGACAATGGAAAGTTCTAACCTATCACTTAGAACATGGTATTTTTCGAACACTCCTAAAATACTACTAAATGGGCCAGGCGTGATGCCTCATGCCTGTAATCCCAGCACTTTGTGAAGCCAAGGTAGGAGGATTGCTTGAGCCTAGAAGTTTAAGACCAGCCTGGGTAACACAGTGAGACCCCAGCTCTACAAAAAGAAAAAATTAAAGTTAGGCAGGCAGCCGGGCATGGCGGCTCACGCCTGTAATCTTAGCCCTTTGGGAGGCTGAGGCAGGTGGATCACCTGAGGTCCGGAGTTCGAGACCAGCCTGGCCAACATGGTGAAACCACATCTCTACTAAAAATACAAAAATTAGCCAAGTGTGGTAGCAGGTGCCTGCAATCCCAGCTACTCAGGAGGCTGAGGCAGGAGAATTGCTTGAACCCAGAAGGCGGAGCTTGCAGTGAGCCAAGATTGTGCCATTGCACTCCAGCCTGGGCAATAAGAGCGAAACTCCGTCTCAATCAAACAAAAAAAAGTTAGCCAGGCATGGTGGCCTATGCCTGTAATCCCAGCTACTTGGCTGGCTGAGGTGGAAGGATCACTTGAGCCCAGGAATTTGAGGCTACAGTGAGCATAAGTGTACCACTGCACTCTGCACTCCAGCCTGGGTGACAGAGCAAGACCCTATCTCAAAAAAAAAAAAAAAAAAAAAATTTTAATGAAATGACACAAAATATTTCTAAATATGAAAAATCAAGTTTGTTCAATCCTAAATCAATACCAGATGATTCGTAAAAGTGACAAAAGGGGCCAGGCACAGTGGCTCACGCCTGTAATCCCAGCACTCTGGGAGGCTGAGGCAGGTGGATCACCTGAGGTCAGGAGTTTGAGACCAGCCTGGCCAACATGGTAGAAACACCATCTCTACTAAAAGAATGCAAAAATTAGTTGGGCGTGGTGGCATGTTCCTATAATCCCAGCTACTCAGGAGGCTGAGGCTGGAGAAATCACTTGAACCCAGGAGATGGAGGTTGCAGTGAGCTGAGATCACACCACTGCACTCCAGCCTGGGCGACAGAACGAGACTCTGTCTCAAAAAAAAAAAAGTGTCAAAAGGGTACACAGCTGATGATAGTCAAGCTAACATCTATCGAACACTTACAAGATCTCAAGTGCTGAGATTACAGTGACTCTGTTCAGTAGCTACTGGTATGCAGCCCCATTTTGCAGATGAGGAAACTGGGGCACTGTGAGAATGAGTCATTTACTAGCGAGTGTCCAACCAGGATTCAAACCCAAGTTTAGCAGTATGCTGGGTCAACCATCTATCAGAGGGGAAAAAAAAGGAGAATTTTAAAAGCCCTGGCATTTGCCAACTTCTATGATATAAATACTCTCACCAGGGTTGATTTCAAGATATTAATGGATTTAATAATAGTAAAATTCCTGAATATTTAATAATTGGCTTTCGTGAGCTTGTGGGAGCTGTCTCCTGCACACCGTTGTCAAGTCCATCCCATAGTCAAGTCCACAGTTTAATGTCAACCACGGAAGATGAGATTTCAGCTCAAGGAACAGAAATGGTTTGGGGGCAGCATGCTGAGATGCTAGCCCAGGCCAGTCAGCCATGGCTACACTCCTACCTCAGACCCAGTACAGATCACGGAGGGTGGAGCAGAAGAAATAGAAAGCAAAGAACACACTGCCTCCCTTTCTTCGGCAAACTTTCCTTCACCAGAGAGTGGAAGGTGGGTCCCTGCCAGCCTAACACGCCGTGGCAGAAATAAAAAAAACCTGGATTTTTTTTTCCACCTACAAATATTTTTCTTGGTTAGATAAGTTGAGACTTGAGACTAAAGGAGCTGATCACTTCCTTTCTGAGATCCTTAATTTCCATAGTATTTTCTTTAAAGAAATAAGGAAGTATTTATTCCAAGATGAGGACAGGGATTGAGCCTGCCTTTAACCAAAGGTAGGGTATTCTGGCCTAATTCGAACCCAATTAAAATACATTTAGACTCTTGGCTTAGCTTCTTTGTCAATACCTATAGGACATCACTTGCTAATTACGTAGTCTGATAAGATGTTCCACGAGAGGCTCCTGAGAAAGGATTGGCCCTTCAATCAACAAGAATTCACAGGACACTAATAATGCATGGGTATTTGCTCAATGCTAGATAGAGAAAGAAAAGGCATAGTTTCTGTCCCAGGGTCTCGAGACTAATGAAGGAGTCAGTCAAGTAAACGTAGTTAAATTACATTCATTTGCTCATTCAACAGATGTTTATCAAATGCCCATTAGGTGCCAGGCATTTTGCTAGGCACTGGGATACCATTGTGAGCAAGACCAATTGGTTTGTACTATCATGGGGCTGACAGTCTAGTCATGAAAAGAGACATTAAATAATCACAAGAGTGAACGTGTAATTAAACACTGGTAGTAAGAGCTGTGAAGAAATGTTAAATGGTCCTATGAGAACTGGAGGAACCTGACTCAGTTCAGGGAAGACAGGAAAGGCTTTCATGAGGAATTGAGAGTTGAACTAAGATTTGAAGAAAAATTAGGAGTTAATCAGGGGAGTAGGGTAGAGAGAAAGAAAGGAACATCACTCTAGAGGGAACAGCATGGGCAAAGGTCCTAGGGTGGGGGGGAATCAGAAAATGGAAGGCAAGTTTGGAGGGAGACGTGGTGGGAAATGAGGCAGAGGGGGAGTAAGGGCTGAACCTCCCAGAGTCCTGCAGGCCACAGCAAGGCTTTTGTTTTTGTCCCGGAGCAATGGGAAATCACTGAAGAGTTTAGGCAGGGGGATATAGATGGGAATTCCACCCAGCACTGCAGTGAAGTAAAGGAAATGCTGTCTGCTCTTGGGAGAGCACAGGGGAATGAACCCACCTAAACTGGTATGTGTGAATTTTAAGAAAGAGTAGGGAGGTTAGGGTTGGGGGATGTGTCCAAATAAGGCTTGCTCAAGGAGGAAATATCCAAAATATCCAGCTAAATTTTTGAAGGGTGAGTGTGACTTAGTCAGACCATGGTGAAAGGGTGGAGGAAAGGAGGGAAGGAGGAAGGGAGGGAGGGAGAAAGAGAGAGAGAGAGAGAGAAAAAATACTGTTGGCAGCAGCAGAATGTTTGGGCTAAGACCTGGGTGAGTATGAGGGTGTAGGGGGACTATTAAAAAGAGGCCAATAAGAGAAAAAGTCACAGGGTTAAGAAGGGGTCAAATGATGAGAGCCTCACAGGTCATGGCAGGAGTCTGGGTTTTATCTTGAAAGACAATGGGAAATCAATGACCTAGTCAAAGATCTACAGCAGGGGAGTGATGGGTTAGAATGGTCACTAGCAGCAGAATTGACAGTGGATTGAAAGAAGGCAGTGCTGGAAAGGTGAGACCTGCTGCAGCAGCCCAGGTGAGACAGGTGCTGGGTCTGTGCTAAGGCAACAGAAGTGAGGAGAAAAGAGGATGGCTTTAGGAGACACTAAAAAGGTAAAACTGAAAGGGCATTGTCACCAACTGAACAGGTGGGAGTGATTTCTATTCTGCCCAAAGAATAGTCTGAATGAAACAAATTTTTCTATTTGGTTGTCTTGCCTTATGACCCGGTACATGGTCAATTTTGGTAAATGTTCCATGTGTCCTTGATAAGAATGATGTTCACTTCATTGTTGGGTACAAGGTTCTTTTATACACTCATCAATTAAGTTTACTAGTTGTGTATTTCAATCTTCCACATATTAATATTTGGTGTCTGTTTGCTCTATCATTTATGACAGAAATGTATTATAAAATCTCCCACCGTAATTGTGGAGTTGTCATTTTCTCTTTACATATTTGTCAATTTTTGTTTTATGTATTTTGAGGCTATGTCATTAGATATATACATGTTTGGAATTTTTATATCTTTCTTTTGAATTAATCCACTTATTATGTGGCAATCCCTTTTATCTTTAGTCATTCTTTTTGTCTTAGACCTACTTTATCTGATATTAATACAGCCACACGAGTTTTCAATT
Source organism: Symphalangus syndactylus (assembly GCF_028878055.3). Lineage (NCBI taxonomy): Eukaryota > Metazoa > Chordata > Mammalia > Primates > Hylobatidae > Symphalangus > Symphalangus syndactylus. The sequence goes on from NC_072429.2 coordinate 44,314,522, forward strand.
TTTTTTTTTTTTTTTTTTGAGACGGAGTCTTGCTCTGTCACCCAGGCTGGAGTGCAGCAGCGTGATCTCAGCTCACTGCAAGCTCCACCTCCTGGGTTCACACCATTCTCTTGCCTCAGCCTCCCCAGCAGCTGGGACTACAGGTGCCCGCCACCACGCCCAGCTAATTTTTTTGTATTTTTAGTAGAGACAGGGTTTCACCGTGTTAGCCAGGATGGTCTCGATCTCCTTACCTCGTGATCTGCCCGCCTCGGCCTCCCAAAGTGCTGGGATTACAGGTGTGAGCCATCACGCCTGGCCGAGTTTTCAATTTTTTTGTTAACATTTGTCTGGTATCTATTTTTCATTCTTTTGCTTTTAACTTTTCTATGTCATTATGTTTTAAATGTGTCTCTTGTAATCAGAGTGCAGATGGATTTAAAAAAAAAAGTAGCTAGTAAATTTAGCACATTTACATTTATTGTGATTATACATATATTTGGATTTATTTTGGCCACCTAATTTTGAGCAATGTTTTTAGTTTATTTTCTTTTTCTAGATTATTTTGGAACAGCACAGGGTTTTTTTGCTTTTGTTTTTTAGTTTTTCTTGAGACGGAGTTTTGCTGTTGTTGCTCAGGCTGGAGTGCAATGGCACAATCTCAGCTCACCGCAACCTCCGCCTCCCGGGTTCAAGCGATTCTCCTGCCTCAGCCTCCTGAGTAGCTGGGATTACAGGCATGCGCCACCATGCCCAGCTAATTTTGTATTTTTAGTAGAGACAGGATTTCTCCATGTTCGTCAGGCTGGTCACAAAGATAAGTACAGTTTTATTTATTCCACCTTATCCCCCTTACCCCTACCACTTGCTGCTTGGACTAAATACATTCTATTTCTTTTCATTTAGTAGTTACCTTTAACATTTAACATGTATATTTGACTTAGCAAAATTTAAAGCTAATATCTCTAAGGAAGAGTTAAGATTTTGGGTGATGCCATTCATAGGCACAGGGAGCAAGGACTTAGAGCATATTTGGAACCAAAGCTAAGGCCTGTTTTGTATGTGCTGGGTTTGAGGATACATCCAATTATCACCTTAGCACCTGTGTGTCTACACATCTACCTTCAGTGGCTTTATACACTTTGCAAAATATCCTCCTTCATGGGTATTCCACATTGCTTACACAGTGACAGGGATTAAAAACAAAACTGAAAAATAAATGTCAGTGTTTGCCTTCCTTTGATTCTTAACACATCACAGTCTTTCCTTCCAGCTTAGTTTCCAGGGCCAAGCTGAGCACAAATGTCTCCTAGAAATAATGGGCTTCACAAATAACTATAATAACTATATAGTAACTGTCACTATATTAACTGTTGATAAGCTGAAGAACTGAACCTGAAATGCAGACCAGGATTTTTTCTTACATAACCATAGCTTACCTTTGCGTCTTTCATCTTCTCTGCTATGTTTGTGGCTTACATCACAGGGGGAGGAGCTTAGCTCATTTCTGCCAAATATGGGAAGGAAAAACTTCTATTTTCAAACCAATTAAAAAATTATTTTAAATTAAGCATTTAATCACAGCTGACTTAGATCACACCAGGCTCCAACTAGTTCAACATAACCAGTTACTATTATCTCCTATAGGTCGGGTCACATTTTTCAAGTGCTATATGAATATTGTACCCATTTAATCCTTCAGACAACTGTGCGAGAGGCAGGATGAGAATTATTAGAGGAAACATCTCAGAAGGAGTGAATGACTCGCCCAGGTTCCCAGAGCCAAAGTGGTTGCTTACTATCCACATCCTGTTCGTGTGTCAGAGTTCAGATTCCCTTCCAGAGGCCACAGCTGACAAAGTATGTCAGCCTTAACACAGATGTTCCAATAGGCTTGGTGTTCCTCTAACCTAGGTGTCACTGATAAATCAAAAAAATCATCTGGATTTCCTAAAATCTCACCCGTACCCCAAATCTCAAAGGGCTGGGCTTCGTGCACAATGATGACATGGAGTTCGCTGGGCTTGATCTTCTCCATTTCCCAACACAACACAGACAATCCCCTCCTCTGACAGCCACTAAAAAGAAAATAGTAACAAGAAGCAGAGCCTATAAAATTCCACTACACTTAATGCCTGATTTCACCTAGTTAATGGATTCATTTATTAAAGCAATTTGTGTGAATCTCCAAGGGCCCGCTAATGTTGCTGCCTTATGGTTTTATCATGCCATATACTTCCTTTATTTCTATCCTTTAACAAACAGTGGATTGGCAAGGAACTTTGGACCAACTACTGCTCAAACTATAGGCAAATTACAAATAAAGCTTAAAATAAGGGCTTTTCATGCCCCTGGGGTTTCCTTTAGCAACAAAAAGGGATTTCATTTTTTGTATGTTTCAGCTGAGTCATCAATCTCAGTTACCATGGTCTGTCAGTTTCATGTTGACTCCAGGCTTATTTTCAGGAGCCTACACGTCTCCTTCAGGTTTTCAGGTGTGGATCTGAAGGGTTTGGGGAGCCATCTGACATCAGTATAGGCACCCTCATGATGCTCCCTCTCACTGAGAGGAGCAGGCAGAGAGCAGAGGTGTGGCCTTGTGTAACTGCAGGTACACTGTGGTCAGGAGGGAGGGGCCCCTGAGGACCTGCTGGGCTCTGGCCGAGGTCATTTAGCCAGTGAAAACTCCACAGTGATGAAATCTGGGCTGCATGGCTCATACACACATGGTCCAGAATCTAGAAGAAAGGCCATTCTTTTTTTTTGAGACAGAGTCTCGCTCTGTCGCCCAGGCTGGGGTGCAATGGCGCAATCTTGGCTCACTGCAACCGTCGTCTTCCAGGTTCACGCCATTCTCCTGCCTCAGCCTCCCGAGTAACTGGGACTACAGGCACGCACCACCACACCTGGCTAATTTTTGTGTTTTTAGTAGAGATGGGTTTTTACCATGTTGGCCAGACTGGTCTTGAACGCTTGACCTCAGGTGATCCACCCACCTCGGCCTCCCAAAGTGCTGGGATTGCAGGAATGAGCCACCACACCTGGCCTGAAAGGCCATTCTTAACATGAAATTGCCCCACAATCAGAGGCAAATGGGGACCTACACTGGAGGAAGTCCAGAGACAAGGAGAAACAAAATTTGGCCCACCTAAGATTGACAATACAAATGACTATTTGTGCAGTTAAGTGGCAACCACTGGTATATAATTATTGTCTCCTGTACCAAATGAAGTACATAACTTAGGAAGTGCTTGGAAAAAATAAATGAAAGAAAAAAATCATTATCTCTTAGTTGTACTTTAAGGGAGGGGAATCTGGTAATGGTTGAGTGCTAATAGAGAGGTGAGGGGTAAAGATACCCACACTGGGAAGAGCTAAATTGCTTTACATTAGAAGTGGATCCAGAAGGGAGTGGAGTGAGGAGTTAGAGTGAGAGGGTAGGTGGAGAGAGGAGTGAGTGGAGAGACAGGAAGAGACAGAGGGACAGAGAGTAAGAGAGCCAGAGGTGGGCACAGAAGGATTTAGAGGCTTATGGATAAGAAAGAAAGGTTTGGAAGAGACAGTGACGATGGAGAGAGATTGTACTATGCAACGCAAACTCTGCAAGCCTCTCTGTGAAATTGACATAAATAAAATTATATATATGTAGTATTATATTTATTTTGTGTCTGTTGCTGTATTACGTGAAAATAATTAATTGAAGTTTCACCATATGGGATAGAGGGGACATTTGGGACGATCTGACCTTAAATATAGTTTATATGGTATATGCGAAATTCTCTTTGGGGTTCTTGGAGGCACCTCCAACAGTAGCTGAAACCAGGGACAATGGCTGGCCCATGTGGCGGCAGAGTGGGAAAAATGTACCAGAAACATTAACATGCCAGGAGCAGAGAAAACAGATGGAGGCTTCCAACACGAGCCCTCATTTTAAAGTCATAAGGACAAATTATTGTAATTGGTGTCTTGATTTATGATGGAACCGTCTCCTATGAGAGCAGCTCCACACGGCTGCTACAGGCACTGATGGATGGTTAGTGCAGGGAAGGCAGGGTAGCTGCTGGTCTTCCATGATGCTCACGAAGCTGTTGGGGTGGGCTTCTCCTGGAGAAGGAGGAGATGCATGGAGTCCTGTTTCACGGATGGCATAGGGACAAAAGGAGAGGCTGTTGGTGGAGACCAGCCAACCTTTGGGTCACAAATATATGAATGGCAAGTTATGGTGGCAGATGTACATGCCAGGCAATGGGTAAAAACCCCACTCCTCATAAAAAGACTAGTGTTAATAAAGTCACTAAACCTTTTCATGGTGATCAAAGGCAAATTGGGGCTTTCTGTTCCCAGACTCCTTTTGCGGTTCAGCTCCACCGCTTACTAGCTGTTGCCCTTGGGCAGGTCACTGAACATCTCTAAGCTTTGGTTTTATTAAAAATGAGGATAATATTAGTGTCCACTTCAAGGGATTATGGTGAGATTACTTGAGATAACCTGTAGCCCAAAATACGTTAATGATGAGGAGGATGATTTTTATTCTAAGACCACTTGGTAATCAATATGTATTAATGATCACATTCACTACTCACACTTACAAAGTGCAGCTCCCAGGCCAGGTGCGGTGGCTCACACCTGTAATCCCAGCACTTTGTGAGGCTGAGGCAGGCGGATCACGAGGTCATGAGTTCAAGACCAGCCTGGCCAACATGGTGAAACCCCATCTCTACTAAAAATATAAAAATTAGCCTGGTGTGGTGGCGCATTCCTGTAATCTCAGCTACTTGGGAGGCTGAGGCAGGAGAATTGCTTGAACTGGGACCCGGGAGGCAAAGGTTGCAGTGAGCCAAGATCGTGCCACTGCACTCCAGCCTGGGCTACAGAGACTCCGTCTCGGAAAAAAAAAAAAAAAAAAAAAAAAAAAAAAGTGCAGCTCACACGTTAGTTTCCTGGTCTCTTTTTGGCCTCTTTCTTTTCAGTTTTTAGAGTCACCAGCACTTCCTTCTCCTAAATGGGGGGGCAAGTATATGTTTTAACCAATTCTAATGCTCATTCGTTTTGTTTTTTAATCCTTTGAGGTGTAAGTGATGCATTTTCACATTAATAATGTAAGTTTGCATGTAGTGGCTACATATAATGTTAAAGGTATATTATATATAATATGGTGGTTTCTGTGTTCTATCTCACATTAGAAAATAGCTAGGATGAAAACAGCCTGCGTGCGAGGGACAGAGCCACCTTCTCTGTGCCACACGAAGCTATGTGGAAAGCTGCGGAATGGGCAGGAACCAGGCATAGCCTTCATAATGATCTGTCTCATAACATTTCCTTTGATATGGTGTTTGCCCTTTAAAAACCCCACTTACTCCCACTCTGTACCTTTTTCCCGGGTTCCAGTTCTGTTTCCCCCAGCAAATCCAGAAGGTTCCCTTAACTTACTAACCCTTTGCTTTCCCTGTTGTGTCCCTGAAAGGCCTCCTGTGCCTTTAGCTGCAGGTCCTGAACATCCAGGCTATCTGTGCTATCTGCTTCACGGTACCTCATCAACGCAGCGTGAGGGTGGAGGGCAGAACCTTGGTCCTGGCCTCTCAGCTTTTGTGGGTTTCAGCCAGACCCTGGGTGTTATTTTAGTGCAACTTTGGTGTTTAATTTGAGGATGTGTGTGGACCAGAAGGAGGGACCAAAACATGATTTTTTTCCCCATGGTCAGATGATTAAATTTGAAGTTCTAAAAAATGCACAGTTTGGTCCAAAGCTGTGTCCAATTGGGAAGAGAGAAAAATGCCCTGGAAACCCCTCCCAGGCCTGGGACCATCCTTCCTTAACCACCAGCCACCTCGCAGGCCCGCGGACTGCGGGCATCACCTGGGCAGGCTGTGCTTACTCACTACCCAGGAGCCCTGTGCCCTGGAGCTGTCCTTCCTCTCTTCAAAGTGCATTTTGTGCCTTTGCTGGAAGAACCGACCACAGGTTTGTTCAATTTCTTACAGTCTTGAAAGCGCCAAAAGCAGTAGCTGCTGAGCCATGGCCGAAGGGGAAATCACCACCTTCACAGCCCTGACCGAGAAGTTTAATCTGCCTCCAGGGAATTACAAGAAGCCCAAACTCCTCTACTGTAGCAACGGGGGCCACTTCTTGAGGATCCTTCCGGATGGCACAGTGGATGGGACAAGGGACAGGAGCGACCAACACAGTAAGCCCATCTCTATGGCACCCCCTTCCCTTTCTGACATCTCCTGTAGTCAAGGTGGGAGGAAGGTGCATACTTAAGCACAGGTACTTGCTTCTCCAAGGTTCTAGTCAGGCATGACACATTCAGAGGTGGAGTCACATAAATGTGTAAAATGTCTGGGTTTGGAAAATAGGGAGTTGTGGGGGCCACCACTTACCCAAATGTGTTCTATGTCAAGTTTTTTAAAGCACTCTCTGCTGACCCAACAGAACTGGCTGCCGTGCTCAATCGCTGTATGTTTTCCCAGGTTTCTGTAACTAGTGAAAGATCTGGCCCCGAAGGCTAGTCAGGGGCCTGCACGCTCCATGATGGGATGAACCAGACGGGCATGGTGGTAAATCCTGCACGGAGATGTGGGCTCCGTTTCAAGTCAACTGACTCTCCTGGTTATGTTTCCACTGGGCTTGATTTGTGAAATCCTAGTTCATAATTGTAGTCTTACACATCATAAATTATGCAGCTTTCCCTCTGCGTATCACGCAGATGTGGCTGTGGTAACCAGCAGTGGTAAACTCATTCTCCAGACCTTACAGAAACTGGAGAGTAGGAGCAACTAGCGCCAAATGCTGAATATCTCTTCCAGGACTTCCTGGCAGCACGGTTCTCAGAGGTGTTGATAAATGAAGGTATGACTCTGGAGAAAAGGATCTTCTTGACTATCTAAGTATAACAAAATCTCTTCCTTCTGCTTTGGTACTTCTGGCATTGGTGTGCATGTTTGATATTAGGTGTCCAGGTCCTATCGTGATGTTATCTGAGATTCCCTGAGTCCCACTGCAGCATCAGAGGTTACAAAGAAGCCTAAAGTCAGATCCAGTCCCTGCTTAGAGGGTCAGCAATCTCAAGAGTCAAACATGCCACAAATCAAGAGAAGGAAAATCAGGAGACCCAGAAGAAGACAGGCAGGCAGGAAGTTTCTGTAGGACTGGCTTTAAAATGCAATGCAAAATATTCACTTTGACATGATGGTTTATATATCAGGTGGTCTTAATTATTCATGGACCATGCACCAGAGGTTGCAGGCTCTAAGCACAAATGACCACTTTGCTGGTGCTCACGCTCTACCCTCAGATGCACGGGTAATGGGGATGGACGCTGGCGTTTACACATGAGGTGACATTGTTCCTTCCTCCCCACCCACCGCACAGACCCTTGAGATGAGGAGCAGGAAGGCTGAGGCTGGGGCTTGCAGCTGCAGGATTACCTCTTTTGGGCTTTGTTTTGATGGCTTATCTTCAAATGAGCTTGCTGAATGCCTTATACTCAGTGAAAAGCAGGTGTCAGAATGAGGCAAAAGAAGACTAGTTTGTTAAAAAGCATACATAAGCAATGTTCACTGCAAATTAGCAAACTTAGATTGTAGTCCATCGTGTCAGGCATGATACACAGCTCACGTGATCTGCCCCACACAACACAAAGGAACAAGCTTTAATTCCTCTGGGTTTTAAGTGTTCCTAATACGTCTTACCAATTTTCTGAAAAAGTAGGGAATGCTCTCCGGTCCTCAGAACCCAAGAGGAAAGACAAACTTCGTGATATGTTCCTTGGGGTTAAGCTAGCTCTTCTGGAAACCTTGACTTCTGGAGTAACAAAAGGCTCCGATACTGGAATTTCTGTAGCAATGGAAAATGGCTTCACTGTTGTCATTCCATCATTAGCACAACAGACTGCACTCTGGGTGTGTAACGCTGGCACAACTTCTGGAATCCACAGTGGATTTGGCCACCTGACTTAAGATGTCAGGAGCCCCTAGAAAGCAGCACAACGTAGCCCGGGGGAGTGCAGGTGAGGATTTCTGCATTCAAGGAACGCCAGATTATTTTCCAAGTGAACTTGGACAACTGCACCTTGCTGCCCTCACTTTTCTCATTTGTATAAAAACAATACTAATATTCCTTGCCTCACAGGTTTCTTGGGAGGGTTAATGAGATAATATAGTGAGAGTTCTTGACACAGTGGCTGGCACAGAGGAACAGCACAGCACATGTTGGTTCATATTGCAGTTATCGTCATCGAGCTTTCCATATAATCAGCCTAGCATATGGTAACACAGCGTTGTATTTAAGGACCTTCCAGACTCCTCTTTTTAACAGTACTGCCACCCAGGAAAGCCAAGGGGCTAGATGCAGGCTTAGATTCAGGGTCTCTCTGCCAACGCTCGAAGTTGTTGTGTGGGCCTATTATTTGCTTACTCTGGAACTAAGAACAAGGACCAGGAGGACAGAGATCAGAGTAAGTGGGGTGGGTGGCCAGAAGCCCATCCCTGTACCTGTCAGTACTGGAACTGGATATTCCACTGCAGAGTCAGCAGGCTCGAGTTCAAGCCTACTCTGCCCCTTTCTACCTGGAGCAGCCCTGGACGATTAACGTTCTTGCCATTATGCATTCTTTCTGTTTGCAAACTCTGCAAAAGAAGCTTCAAGCCCCCCAGCCCTGGGACTCTTCCAGTCCTTTCCTGACTAGAAATTGAAGTGTCTCTAGTGTTCCCAGATACTTTTCAGAAAAATCGTTTAATCTTGCTGAGACTCAGTTTCCTCACCTGTGGAATGGGAATGGCAGCATTGCCCAGTGTGCCTCACAAAGGCGAAACTTCTATTTACTAGGATTCTGCAGGTGAGAGGAGTCCTGGGCACGGATGTACTCCCTGAATGTGGTTCTGTCGCCCTCTTCTGCCCAGTAGTGGTACTGCCAGAGCCCTTCTGAGTTTCAAGGGTTATTCAGAAACAGAATTGCCTCGGCCAGGCATGAGACGGATGCTCCCTGACTAAATGTGATCCGCATGGCCTGGCAAGGAGATATTTTCGATTCCTTGATCACTAGTTTGAGCATAATTAGAGACTGAGGTGACAGAGTCACACGTTAAGACTTCCTTCAGAAAGAGCGTTTCTAAAAGCCAATCGAAAATTTTAAACAAATCACACAAGATAGAACCGTATGCTTTTGAGCTCTACAAGGCAGAAATAACTCCTTTCGCGGCTTCTCTTTGTCCCCAAGTCATTGATCATTCCTGGGCAAATGTATCTTCCTCCTACCTCTAGAAGAATGAGTTTCCAAGTACCTAACCTTTCTTATAGTGGTATAACCCTAGGGCAGATGCTCGTGTGGGGGCTGTTCTAATAGAGACCTGAGTAGAATGTCTCTACTGGTGGACTTCTGGCCTGCAGAGAAGATGGTTTTGGTTTGTCCCATTACCATTCCTTAGATCGCTGCTGCAGGCAATTACCAATATGGACTGTGAACATTGGTTACGCTGCCATGCTAGGAAGGCCAGGCAGAATCAGCCAGGGAGTGCTGCATAGATTCCAGGGCTGATGGGCACAGTTTGTGAGAAGGTTCATGTCGGCCCTTAAGCTTCAGCTCAGGGGGACACATAAGTGGTGTCACCATGAGAGGGGGAGGTCCTGGAAGAGGATCAGGTCCAGGGGAAGATGGCCAGTTCCATTTTGGACACAAGCATTTGAGGAGTGTCTCACGTACCATGCAGCTGTCCTCAGGGTTATAATTCTCAATTTATTTGTGCGATTATTTAATGGTTTTCCCTCCTACTGGACTCCTAGAGGACAAGGACTTTGTCTCTTATTGCTCAACACTACAAATTTTGTGTCTAGCACATTGCCTGCCATGTGGTAAAATGCCCAGTAAACATTGATTTGATAAGTGACTGAAGTGTATTGGTGGTAGCTAAATTCAAAGTCAACAATATATTCAATAAACATCTATGAGCCCTGATATGTGCTGAGCATTATGCTGAACTCCTTCACTTCCACCTAACCACAACCTTGAGAAGTTACTAATTATTATCACTCTAAGAACACTGCAGTTGACAGGCGTGACCAGCTCCTAACTGGGAGGGCTTGGCACCGACCACGTCTTCTGCTTCCAGGACTAAGGCTCCTTCCATATCCCACCACCATCCGACACCAACATCATGACAGCAGTTCTGCCCCACAGACTGATTCAATAAACACATCTGTGTTGTGGATCGGATGGGTGTAGGTCAGGTCCCAACACTGCTGTTCACCAGTTGTATCATCCTGGGACAGTTACTTCTCAATGTGCCTCAGTTTCCTTGTTTTAAAAACAAGAATGACAACAGCACCCACTCATAGGAACATAGGAGTTTTAATGTGATAATGTTTGTAAGAGTGTTTAGCACACTGCTAGGCACACAAGTGCTCAAAAAGAAATGGTATTGATCATCATTCTTCCGGGATTCCTGAGCCTTCCTCACCTAACCAGCTGACCTTTCAAGTCTGTTAGATTAAGTGAATGCTATGCTTGCTCGCAGAACTGAGGGTGACTCTTTGTCTCAGCTTCTCTGGGACTATCTGAGTTGAAGCCCCTGAGGCCTGACACGGAGGCACAATGTGCCCAGGCACAGGTGCAGCAAGCCCCGCCCCATCTCACTCCTCTGGCAGGGCAAGTCTGCTCTGTGATTGATTCCGATCTTTCTGGGGAGTTTCCTCTCGGGTGAAGGGGGACCATGACTTTTCCCTCAATGGGATTAATAACTGGAACAATAATTAGAGAATTATTTCCTCACGAGCATTCCAAACCTTCAGCTGCCTGCCACAGCCCACAACTCCTCAGCTCCCCAAGCACGCAAGAGGCTACGTGGGGAGCAGAATTACCGGCACCACTCACTGCACAAATGGAAATGTTCTTAAGCAAAGTGTGTGCCAATCAAATATTTATAAATCAAGCCACATCCTAAAGGCGCTAGCAGAGTTCACTGGTCAAAACAATCCTACCTTGCAGCCCTTTCTAAAGGGCAGATTCCTCTTCATGAAATGCCTCCTGCCCTGTTGCTTTAGGGGAGTCTAGACTTCTATTCTCTGGTTGGGATCACTCAACACCTAGCAGTTAAGGCACTTTATTCCCCACCAGCATAGACCCGAAGTCAAAACAGTTTTTCAAATGACCACGATGGGGAGAGCTGGACCCCACTGCCAGAAGTCAGAGAGAGGGGAAGGTCTCCAGGAAGGAATGTACTCCATGACAGGGTGCTCTCACCTCGGTCGTATGTGATGGGAAGGACTCCTTGCCCTCCTCCCCACAACCCTCATCTGATTACATAGAGGATTTTTATACATAAACTTTAAAATACACACACACACACACACACACTATATAATATATACTATATACTATATATACGGTGTGTGTGTGTATGTATATATATGTGTATATATATGTGTGTGTATATATATACACATATACATATATATACACACACACGCATATATATATATATATATATATATATATATATATATATATATATATGTCATTCAGTCTCTGGACTGTATCAAAATTTTCCAGGCAACTTTTTCAGACCTTAAAGAAGCAAACACCTTTTAAGATAAGGTGTTTTTTTTTTTTCATATATATTTACATATATGTGTGTGTGTATATATATATATAGATGTGTATATATATTTATATATATATGTATGTGTGTATATATATATATTTTTTACCACTGGAATTATTTTCCCCTAAATTCGATTTTTTCCCTTCTCTGTCTTTCTCTAATGTTTTACCAATCCCGGCTTGTGGTTACATTTTAATTATAAATGCCACTGACATAAAACAACCTCACCAAGTTCTGAATGAGGCTGACCTCACTTTGGGTAAACACGGCAAAGGACGGGAAGTCTCCAACCCAGAATAAACCAGGCACATAATCTCTCTTGGCCTCTCTTTGGAGAGCAGAGGCGGAAAGCAGGCTTAGAGGCCACAGACAGACATGCTACAGAAGCAGAACCTCTCTGTCCAGGCATTTTCCTCATTGAATGCACCAGTTGTGGTCTTACCTTTACATCTTCCTAGGATGGGACAGGAAGATGCTAGGATAGCTTGGGGCTCAGAAACAGGGTGAAAGACCTCAAAGTTGACTTCTCTTGGCACTGGCAGGCTCATAACCCTTTTTCCTTTTTTCTACTTTTGGAAAGTAAGGGATTGCTATTCTTACTGTGAACAAACTACTGCTAAGACCTAATGGAGGGCTTTGGGGAGAAGAAGAGAAAACCAAAGCTACAAACTTAGTTCCTCAGACAAAAGGTGTGAACACCTAGTTGGGGGCTAGCACAGCCATGCAAAAGCTCTGGGCTCCCCTTTATGTAGGTTTCCCAGGTATGCAGGGACTCATGAAGCAGTTTAAATAATGAGCATGGGACAAGGAAGACCATGACCCACAAAGGTGAGTTTGCACATTTCAGTTTCATTGACATGTAGTTCTGACAAATAGGCCGTTTTCAAACCAACACTTCTTAACTCATTCCTAGTAAAGGAGCAGGACTCTGGATTCTATTGGGGGCACATACAGTCACAAATCCACCACGTAAACACTTCCAGCCCTCTTCCCATACATTTTTACAATGCTTTATCTAAGTTTGAATTTCTCCAAGAAGTTTCTGTCATTAGAGTACCTTTTTAAAAGTTGCTTTCCATTTCTTCAGCTAAATTAATTGTTAATGTCCCCATTTCAGAAGGGGAAAATGAAGTACCTACCCTACGGACCATGGATGTATCTTGTTTTTCAAAAAGTACTTGCCCCTTCATCCCTGGGATGCTTGAGAGACACTGACCTTCCTGTTCATAGATAGCAACTCCTAGATCCCTATATGGGATAAAGAAGAGATGCTTGCTCCTCCTCATTTGCTCTGTGCGCTAACCTGGTCAGGGGGTATTGAAAAAGGGAGTGGACAGAGAAGTTAGAGCTTCTGCCTCCCCAGTTCTCCTGGGTCCCTATCTGCCCCCAAGAAGACCCACCTTTTATAAGTGCCTATGCTCTGGTCTAAAAGCAACATGGACTCAAGCCTAAGCTGGGTCATACAACATCTCAGGGGTCACCAGGAACAAAAAGTGGGAGTCTTGGCCAGCTCTAAGTGTCCCATTGACTATGAACGGAGCTTTAACACATCAGCTACCATCCTAAAATGTATGAAGGAGAATCAGGGGAGATCATAGCAAATCTCTGATGAAAATTTTGTAAAATACACAAAACAATATGCATAGTTCATGTATATGTAGCAAAACAGAAAACTATGCACTAGATATAGACCAAACACCAGGAATCCCATCACTCAGAGTCCTCCAGTGTCACTAGCTGGCTGTTCTTACCTCAGAACTGTTTATAAAGAAATAGAGTTAGGATGAAGGAAACATTTCCTCAATTCCTCTTCCAGTCTTAGTTCCTCTTATCCTTCCCAAAGCAGCTACTTGTATGACTCTGGTCAGTATCTGGTGCACAGTTTTATATTTTACTATAGATATATTCATGAGCTACACACGTTGTATTGTGTTTTTTTTTTCTTTTCTTTTTTTGAGACGGAACCTCGCTCTGTCACCAGGCTGGAGTGCAGTGGCGTGATCTCGGCTCACTGCAACCTCCTCCTCCTGGGTTTAAGCAATTCTCTCACCTCAGCCTCCCAAGTAGCTTGGGTTACAGGCGCCCACCACCACATCTGGCTAATTTTATTATTATTATTATTTTTATTTTTAGTAGAGACGGGGTTTCACCCTGTTGGCCAGGCTGGTCTTGATCTTCTGAGCTCGTGATCTACCTGCCTTGGCCTCCGAATGTATTGTGTTTTTTAATATAATTTTCATCAAGGATTTACTATATTCTCCCACTGCAATTTTGTTTTTTTCACTATATGTTATATTCTGCCTTTCTTTGAAAGGGGATTAAAAAAAAACCACACACACACACACACACACACACAGAGAGAGAGAGAAAGAATATTGCAGTTCTTGTGCTTTTGTTTGCTTTTAGTTCAAAAACAAGTGGAACTTTTGTTATTGTGTTGCTGTATCACTCCCAGGCTCATTTGTCTGTATCCCTAATCATGCGGAAGCCCCAAGTGCAGGAACCATGGCTGGCACTGAGCGTAAGTCCCAGCACCTAGTAGATGAGTATCTGTTGACTGAATGGTTCTCCGTCCCCCAACCCTGAGCTGCTACCAAGGAAGGAGCTGCTGCTGTGTAGCCAGCCCCCTCCCTCTTCCCAAGGCCCCCCTTTCTCATGCTCTCTCCTTCCTTGCCCGTCCTCAGCAGCAGCTGCAAGAGGATGTAAGTCTGGAAAACTGGAATGAAGTCACACTAGAGAGCTGGACACCGAGCCAGCTACACGAGCCGCTCAGCCTGGGTGTTGCTCCTTCCTGCCAGCCCTACTTGCAGAAGGATATATGTTTAGGAAACTTAGCCAGAAAGAAATCTAGTGAAAATGAGCTATGAAACTTGGACATCCTGGAGAAATAATATTTACAGAGGAAACTCTTGAGACGAACTCTCACCGGCACAACAAACCTGGTGTCGGGACTCATGGCTGAGGGCTGAAGTCATGTGCTAAGCAGGCCTCTGGCTCTTGTTTACCTCTATGAGGCCTCTTCATGGCCATGATGGAACTCCACAAATGGCAAAGCCAACCCTATTCAGCTCCATGGCCAGACAAGTAGGTGCTATTGAAGGCAGCAAAACAGAAATGCATAGGAAATGAAAAGCTTTTTAAAAATCTTCCTTGATTGGCTGGGCAGGGTGGCTCACGCCTGTAATCCCAGCATTTTGGGAGGCCGAGGGGGCTGGATCACCTGAAGTTAGGAGTTTGAGACCATCCTGGCCAACATGGTGAAACCCTGTCTCTACTAAAAATACAAAAAAAAAACAACAAAGACAACAAAAAACTAGCCGGGCGTGATGGTGCGTGCCTGTAATCCCAGCTACCTGGGAGGCTGAGACAGGAGAATCACTTGAACCTGGGAGGTGGAAGTTGCAGTGAGCTGAGATCACACCACAGCACTCCAGCCTGGGCAACAGAGTGAGACTCTATCTCAAAAGAAAGAAAAAACAAACAAACAAAAAAAAAACTTCCTTGATTACCTAAAAAGACCTCCCCTTTGGGGTTTCTGTAGCACCTATAATGTGTTTGACTAAATATCTACATATACGGGCGATAGGTTGAAAAGAGTCCCAGGCAACTAACCTCACTCCATTCCATGGCTACAAATGGGATCCTGGATGGTCACCCGCCATCTTGTCCATGTGTGATCTTGAACACAAGAGGGTCCGAGCAGGAGAGTATGGCTGGATTTGGATCAATCCATTCCCATAATTGGAGCCCAAGAGGTTGTGTGAAAGACAGGAAAAAGTAGGATACTTGGAGTACTCAGCCTGGGGTCTGGTCATGATTTTTCCCCTTCTTAGAAGTATAATGTTGCATAAAACACACTCTCACCAAACTCCAGCTCTTCACCTAAAGGACAGAGCAAGCACCACCTTCCTTCAGGGAATGCTTCGAGGAGAAAAGGTCACAAAAGCACAGAGGAAACAGTCATACGAGTACTGGCCACTTTCCATGCATTAGCCCTTACAGCTCCCACTATAGATAACGAAACAGAGGCAAATA
This sequence comes from Symphalangus syndactylus, assembly GCF_028878055.3. NCBI lineage: Eukaryota > Metazoa > Chordata > Mammalia > Primates > Hylobatidae > Symphalangus > Symphalangus syndactylus. Next base: position 44,330,133 of record NC_072429.2, read on the forward strand.
CTTTGCCCAATGATCACACAGCTAATAGGCAGCCAAGCAGAACTTGAGTTCATGCAGTTGTGTTCTGGAGCCCACACTCTTTAATTTTATACTATTTATATCAAGATAGAAACTAGCATGGTGCCCGGCACATTGTAGGTGATCAATAAAGTTAGCCCCTTCCTTTGATCTCTCTTAAACATGTAGGATTATGCTGAGAAATTGACAGAAAAGTATATGTAAATGTTCTCTGAAAACCATAAAGTCTGATAACCATTTTTTAAAAAAAGAAAAAAACAGCTTTATTGAGATAACACACATACCATACAATTCACCTATTTAAGTTGTGCAGTGCAGTGGATTTTCTTACAACTTAACAGAGTTGTGCAACCAACACCACAATCCATTTTAGAATATTTTCAAAAAGAAGCCCCATGCCTTTTAACCATAATTCCCCCATCTCCATCCACCCTGGCCCTGGATACCCTGAATCTACTTGCTGTCTTTATGGATTTGCCTATTCTGGACATTTCATTTACATGGAAACATCAAACACACGGTCCTTTGTGATGCTTTCTTCCCACTCAGCACTGTTTCCAGACTCATCTGTGTTGTGGCACGCCTCAGAACTCTGCTCCTTTTTATTGCCAAAGAATATTATATTGGCATTCCATGTATCTACTTGCTCCATAGACTGTTAGACTGAGAAATAACTTTATGCAGACTGAGCGCAAATACCCCTCATTTTACTGAAAAAGAGACTGTGTCTAAGAGGCTATGCAGCCTAGCCAAGGTCACTCAGCTCAGAGCCCAGCCTTGAGCCTTACAACTCTCCACATGGTCCCATCTTACTGCACCCCTCAGAGCGTTATTGGAAACATAACTCAAAGTGCACAGATTATTGATGATGGGCCAGGAGAATCATCTCTGCCAATATTAGCCACCATTCATTCACCAAATAATGTAGACTGCCCACTCTGTGCAGGGCACTGTAGGAGGTGCTGAGGACCCCAGAGGGAGCAGGACAAGATCTCTGCCCTTCCTCTCAGAGTGTACACTTTCCTGAGGGGGCAGAAATAGATCAGTAGCTCCCTAGATAATAAAATCATTGCATGTTGTACCAAGTGCCATGAAAGAAACAAGGGGCAGAGAAGGAGGAGGATGTGGGGGAGGGTGGCATTGGCAGGGAGAATGAGTGGGGATGAAAGGACCCGGTGCGCAGAGTGTCACAGGTTACTGGGGAGGTCCTCTTTTTGGATATTTAGGCTGAGGCCTGGAGGAGAAGGACCTTGTGAATATCTGGAGGAAGAAGATCCCAGAGAGAGGGCATAGCATGTGCAAAGATCCCAGGAAAACAGGGAAAGTTTGAATTGAATAGGAGCAGAAAGACAGAGCGAGCAAGTGGTGTGACTGAAGGCTCGAGAGAGCAAGGCCCACCTTACAGTGGAGGCCCATTGGCCTGTTCCCTCATGGCTACACTCTCAGAGCTAACCACTCCTAGGAGGACCTGTGAGAAAGTGCATCAGTGGCTTCCAGTTCCTTCCTGTGAATTAAATAAACTCCATTTGCCACAGGAAGCTGGAGGAAGTCCTGAGTCTCTACAGCAAAGACTTCCAAGGAAGGGAGAATTGCATCTTAGGTAAGGGTGATGAAACTATGTATCATCCTGGGGGTGAATCAGGAGATAAGGAAAGCAAAGAGAAATAAGAAAATACAGGCATATTAACAGAGAAGTTGTTAAACAATTATGGTATAGCTACATAACGGAACACAATTCAACTGGCAAGAAGAAAGAAGTTCACTCTTTCCATACTGACGTAGAAAGATCTACAATTAGTTGTTAAGCAAAAAAAAAAAAAAAAAAAAAAAAGGCGAGGTGCAGAACTGTGCAATATATGCACACAAGCTCTCTAGAAAGGATACACACACAAGGTGTCTAGGAGGGGTTTCCTTGTTTCTGCATCCCCCCAGGAGATGTGCACTCCAGAAGGAAGCTTTTCACTATCTCCTCTGCTATTTGGAAACATGGAAGTATATTTCCTATTCAAAGAAATTACATTAAAAATGAAAACAGGCCGGGCGCAGTGGTTCACACCTGTAATCCCAGCACTTTGGGAGGCTGAGGCAGGCAGAGCATGAGGTCAGGAATTCGAGACCAGCCTGGCCAACATGGTGAAACCCCGTCTCTACTAAAAATACAAAAATTAGCCGGGCATGGTGGTGCATGCCTGTAATCCCAGCTACTGGGGAGGATGAGGCAGGAGAATTGCTTGAACCCGGGAGGCGGAGCTCGCAGTGAGCCGAGATCGCGCCACTGTACTTCAGCCTGGGCAACAGAACAAGACTCCGTCTCAAAAGAAAAAAAAAAAAAAGAAAACAAAGAAAAGGCAATGAGGGGTCTAGATCTACCAACCAAAGCCCTGTGTGTTCCAGCCTCTCCTGCCCCTCGGCCTCTGCCAAGATGAACCTCAGAGATGCCCACTCATCCTCCTACGGAACTAACTACTGGGCAGCCACTGGTTCCTGGTCTAGATTTCACTCCTAGTCGTAATGATGGTTGTGACGGTCTACTGACCAAATAAATTATCCCGAAGAGTCTAGAATTAATTCCAATTCCCAAATGTGAATTATCAAAGCACCTCTCTCAAGAGGGCACCCTAGGGTGAATAAACAAGTTAATAATTATCAAATGGATATTGGATTCCAATTAAGTGTCCAGCACCTTGGGAGTGTCAATCAGTGTGAATGAGGAGAGTGTGACTCTGTAACTCGTAGTCCTTTCGCTCCATCTCCAGGTTTCTCAACCTGGGCGCTGCTGACTCTTTGGGCGGGAAAATTCTTTGCTGTGGGGGCTGCCCTGTGCATTGCGGGATGTTAGCAGCATCTCGGGCCTCTACCCACCAGATGCCAGTAGCACCCGCCCCCCTAGCTGTGACAACAGAAACTGTCTTCAGAGATTGCCAAATGTCCCCGTTGGAGCAAAATCACCCCCAGCTGAGAACCACTGTTCTCATCACTGCATTTCCAGGTAACGGCTTCATTCTCCCTCCATCAGGAGCTGGCGATCTCCCCTCTGCCTGTACCCCAGGTGGGTTGCCATAGAGGCTGAGGGATTGACGGAAACTTCATTGTGAGGGAGTTCCCCGAGTTTCATATGTGGCAACCAGTCCTAACTCCCTGGGAACCTCTTCTGTCTCAGGGAAAATAGCAATCTCAGATTTTATAAAATAACGATCTGCGGACAGGAGTCTCTCCCATGACTAGAAGGCCCAGACAATTAAAAGGCACCCCTATGCAGGTTGATAATGAAAGCAGAACACATGCAGGCTGGCCAGATCCTACTCAGTGGCATCCCAAGATTGCAGGGATGAGGGAGCCCGGGGGAGTGAGTGCCATTTCCTCCTGTGATTATTTTCCTACAGGTGACAGAAAGAAAGGAGCGAGGCACCGTGAAGGTGCACTCAGGGTCATTTTGTAACCAACAGGGTGGACAGGTAGGTGAGCCGGCTGTTGTCTCTCCTTCCTTTCCCAAGGACGTAATTCCCGATGGACAGCTTTCTTTGGAAGGCAAAGAAAAAGGGACTGTATTTCTATGTTTTGATTAATCTGAGGCTCATCCCTGAGGGCTCCGTGAAATGAATGAGCAGAATTTTCCATGGCCAACTGTCCTGGCTGCCGGGTCCTATCGGCAAAAGCGTAGTGTTTATTTACTTTTGCTCATGTTATTTTTATTCCAGTTCAGCTGCAGCTCAGTGCGGAAAGCGTGGGGGAGGTGTATATAAAGAGTACCGAGACTGGCCAGTACTTGGCCATGGACACCGACGGGCTTTTATACGGCTCAGTAAGTATGAAGCTGACATGCTTCCAGACGTGGCCAAGGTTTGAGGTTTCCAGAAATCTTGTTACATGGAGTGAGGCAAACTATAAAGCAACAATTAGTTTCTGTTTGTTATTTTTTCCAGAAGGATTCCCACCCTCACCCTGCTTTATTTTAGGCACAAACATAAAAGAGTTTCTTGTGGTATTCTCTCAAAACACCCAAATGTATTATCATATAAACACAGAGGAAAGATTGATTGATGTTTTGGTAACTCTTCAGTCACTCATTTTAGAATATCTAATCCCATTCCATTCATTCATTCATTCATTCCAAAAATGTTTTTCTTTCTTTTTTTCACTTTGAGACAGGGTCTGGCTCTGTCGCCCAGGCTGGAGTGCAGTGGCTCAATCATGGCTCACTGAAGCCTCGAACTCCCGGGCTCAGGAAATCCTCCCCCCTCAGCCCCCTGAGTAGCTGGGACTACAGATGAATACCACCACGCCCGGCTAATGTTTTTATTTTTTGTAGAGACAAGGTCTCACTATGTTGCTGAGGCTGGTCTCAAACTCCTGGGCTCGAGCAGCCTCAGCCTTCCAAAGTGCTGGGATTATAGGCCACCACACACAGCCCAAAAATGTTTCTTGAATACCTAGGTACTACGTGCTATAGGTGTGTCTCTTATTTCTTTTTACACAAATGGCAGAGCCTGGGCTTTCGCAGTTTATATGTCATGCATTAAACTTTGAAAATAGCCCCTTTTATTCTGAAAGGATCACCTAAAAGGATAGAAAGCTTAATAACTTAATTCAACATTTATCAAATGTCTCCTGTGTCTAAGTGCCATGTTAGGTACTGAAAGGATGTGAGGATGAATGAGCTGCATGGAGAGGCGTAGTCTAATTGTTTCTTCAGTAGCTAAAATCCTCCATGCTCCCTGCCCTTTCCCTATCATAGCTAATGCTTTATACAGGTTTGACCATGTATAGATAGGTCTTTATGGGAAAGGAACAGAAATAGAGGCAATGTGATTTTGCCCCTATTGGTATCTCTGTGACAGGAGTTAACTGGAGAGACAGCTTAAACCAACGACTGCAGGTTTTGAAGTTATTTCTAGATTTTAATGTTCCCTCCTCTGTATCCTAACAGTTGATAAACTAAGGCTTGGCTGTAATTCCTAGCCCAATCCACACCCCTTTCCTCCCTTTTATGAAGATGTCTTCAAAAAGACAGTCAGTAGGGGGAATTTTAGTCTGGAGCTTCAACTTATATAAAATTGCCAAGTGACAGAGGGCACAGGAAACCCTCTTGAAGTTGTCGTCTCAGCCAAGGGTCCCAATGTGAATACAGTTTTGTTTCCTCTCACTGCCCACTGGGGATCAGGAGATTAAATCACCAGGGTAATAGGTAACCTCTAAAATGCTATGTGCTCAGTACAGATCACCTGGGATGGCTTTAAGGGGTTTGGCAGTAGGGGATTTTTTTAAGGTAGTTCTTCCAAGCGGTAGTAAAATCAATCCATCAGCCAATCGTTCCGTCTCAGACTCATGATTAAATCTCATGCCTCTGCCACTCTGGCAAGTCACTTACCCACTCTGAGCCTTGTCTAAAATGAGGACGGTCATGGATCATAACCGCCTCACACAGAGCGTACGTGGGTTCAGTAGTGCAACACACAGAATGCGCCCATCAGAGCGGCTGGCACGTCGCAGACCACTGGTGGCTGTAAGACAAGTCATCAGCTTAGAAGCCCCTCACCCTCACTGTGTCTTAGGTTATGCCACAGTTTTATGGCTTTTCCCCCTTTAAATAAATTTTGATGTTTATGGTAACCTGCTTTCACTTATATAAAAATATTGAGGGAGAACTCCCAGAATCTAATTTCCGATAGGCTCCAGGCACCCCCTTCTCCCACCATAAACGTGGCCATCACTACAATTCACCTGAAATATGATCTTAATATATTACGCCTAAAAATGTTTGCATTTTCCCCATTGATAAAGAGAAGTTCTGAGATATCTCAAAGCTCTGCTTCATGCTCTTCACAAAATTTGGGCACTAATCCATCCTGATTCAAACTTGTGTGTGTGGAAAGGATATATATATTTTTTTAAAGTTTGAAAGGCTATATATCAAAATACTGATATAGTTATCTCTGGGGGTGGAGAATGGGTGGTTTTATAATATGTGAATAACTTCCTATATTTTCCAAATTTTTTTTACAGTAGGTATATGTCACCTATGTAATTTAGAGTGGGAGGGGAAACATGCTAAATATAAAAAAGAAGACAATTTAAACAACAAACATGAATCAATAGTTAACCCACACATCTTCAGCATTGTACCAAGTGCATAATGAGTGCTGACAAATCCTGGTGGAGGGACGGAGCACCGCTGATCTGGCCTGCTGACTCAGCCTGTGACTCAGCTATTTTGTGTGTGTCAACTGCTCCAGTATAATAGAGACATCAGGTGGGGAATGTGGCCATCCTCACCTTCGTCACAGAACACAGGCCTGATGCCCACTATGAGGTGTCAGGGGTGAGTCCTGCCTACAAAGGAGTGGGCAACCCACATAGGTCCAAGCTGTCTACCTCCTTCTACCCGAAACAACGTGCATCAAACACGAATGTCTGCACCAAGTTCCTCCAGAGGCAGCAGAGTCATCCAATAAAATATTATATTTATATCTCATCTTGTTCCAAAATGATCTAAAGTGTCTCACCCAGTTGTCATTTCACTAGATTATGAATGAATAAGAAGCAGGATACTTCCTGTTACACAGTTCCTTACTAAGAAAGGCTGACTTTACTGACTGCTTTATATTGTCTCAAGAATCAAATTAAACGCATTACTTAGCTGGTGAGCACCTATTATTTGCAAGGCTCTGTGTCTGGGGGATGGAGAGAAGACCAACAAGATTCCATCTCCTTCCTCACTAGGGTTTATAATCTAAAGAAACAAACATGCTCACACATAGAGAACAATGAACAACATAATCGGAAACCACCAGACAGGGAATCACCAACCACTGTGGGTGAAGAGAGACTGTAGGGGTCACACGACTTGAAAAAGGCAAAGCAAAGTCAGATGTCTCAGTTCCCAGCATAAGTGTTTTAATATACCTGTTTTAGACCCAAATGTAATAAATATATTCTAAGATCTTGACGAATAGAAAGTTCAAAAACTGAGTTCCCCCTCTACCAACAGATTAACTACAAGTAAGCAAAATAGCGGTTGCTGGATTTTTTTCAAGTAACTGCACTCTTTAATATGTTGTGGCTAATTTTTTTTTTTTTTTTTTTTGAGATGGAGTCTCGCTGTGTTGCCCAGGCTGGAGTGCAGTGGCGCAATCTTGGCTCACTGCAAGCTCCGCCTCCCGGGGTTCACGCCATTCTCCTGCCTCAGCCTCTCCGAGTAGCTGGGACTACAGGCGCCCGCCACCACACCCGGCTAATTTTTTTTTGTATTTTTAGTAGAGACGGGGTTTCACCGTGGTCTCGATCTCCTGACCTCATGATCCGCCCACCTCGGCCTCCCAAAGTGCTGGGATTACAAGCGTGAGCCACCACGCCCGGCCATGTTGTGGCTGATTTTCAACTTAATAAATGTGCAGCTGCACTGGATTCTACTGTACGGATATTCTTTTATCCCCTTAACCAATCACCTTTCCATGGACATATAGGTTACTCCTAATCGTTTGCCCCTATAACCGTTGGTTCACAGACCATCCTCAAAAATACAGTTGTACACTTACTCAACCATCTCCTAGGGGTAGATTCCTAGAAGTGAAATTGCTGAGTCAAAGGTAATACATCTTGTAAATTTTGATACATATTGCTAAACTGTCTTCAGAAAGTTTCCACTAATTTTTCTCACCAACTGTGCATGGCAGTGCCTAGTTCCCACATTCTAAGTCCTGCAAATGGTTTTTTATCTTTGTGCAAATTTTTTTTTTTTATCTTTGCACGTAGGAGGATAGCTAACATATGATAAATAATTTTTAGTTTGCATTTTTCTCGTTAGCAGTATTGAATGTTTTCATAGTTTTGCTGTTCATTTTTAAAACATCAAATAAAACATGACATTTTGATGATATCATAAGTCTATATCCATATAGCCTTATCTAGTCTGTATGTACATAAAGAGATGTAGGGATGGATGTTCATCAGTGATTAACAGTTGCCTATATCTGGGTGGTGGGTTTTGGGATAGTTTTTTCTTTTTACAAAGTAAAGGTATATTTTTAAAAGTACAATTCTTCTTATAAGTAGCATTTTTATCACTCTTTAGAGACAGGGTCTCGCTCTGTCACCCAGACTAGAGTGCAGTGGTACAATCATAGCTCACTACAGCCTCAAACTCCTGGGGTCGAGCAATCCTCCTACCTCAGCCTCCTAAGTAGCTAGGAGGACAGGCACACACCATGGCACCTAGCTAATTAAAAAAAAAAAAACTGTAGAGAATGGGTCTTGCTATGTTGCCCAGACTGGCCTCAAATTCCTGGGCTCAAGCAATCCTCCTGCCTCAGCCTCCCAAAGTGTTGCGATTACAGGCATAAGCCACTGTGCCTGACCACAAGTAGCATCTATTTATAAGATTCTTTTTATAAGTAGCAAAAAATAAAGCTATTTTCATTAAAAAAAACATTTACATTCTAGGATATGTTTCATGCTTAGGATAGATTTTGCACAAGCATATCTTCATAACAATACTCGGGTAAAATCCTAATGTTAGTGAAAATCACCAGGATAAAAAGGCATTTTAGCAGCTTTTTGTTTATTCTCTAAGTCTAGTCTTCAAGTTAAAACAACAACAACAACAACAACCCACTACATCACAGTCTGGTTTTTACCTATTTTGAATGTTTTTCCATGGTCAGGCCTGTGTGCCAGGCCACTACAGAGATGAAAGATCCAGCCCTGCCCTCAAGGTACTTATGGTCGAGCAGGATGGCTCTTATCAGTAGCATCTTAATTACTTTAAAATTGATTTTAAATGGAAAGGGAGTTTACAATAATAGCAAATGCATATTGAAGGCTCTTTAGTGCCAGGTGCTGTTCTAAGTCCTTATGACTACCCTGTGAAATAAGTTCCACCATGACCCCAATTTTCCTGAAGAGGAGACTGAGGCATGGAGAGCTTTAGTATTTTGCCCAATGTCACAGAGCTAGTAAATGGGGACCCCCATGTGAAACTACTCACTGATTGTCCTACTCTCTTTTGGTTTTATCTTTTTAGCAGACACCAAATGAGGAATGTTTGTTCCTGGAAAGGCTGGAGGAGAACCATTACAACACCTATATATCCAAGAAGCATGCAGAGAAGAATTGGTTTGTTGGCCTCAAGAAGAATGGAAGCTGCAAACGCGGTCCTCGGACTCACTATGGCCAGAAAGCAATCTTGTTTCTCCCCCTGCCAGTCTCTTCTGATTAAAGAGATCTGTCCTGGGTGTTGACCACTCCAGAGAAGCTTTGAGGGGTCCTCACCTGGTTGACCCAAAAATGTTCCCTTGACCATTGGCTGCGCTAACCCCCAGCCCACAGAGCCTGAATTTGTAAGCAACTTGCTTCTAAATGCCCAGTTCACTTCTTTGCAGAGCCTTTTACCCCTGCACAGTTTAGAACAGAGGGACCAAATTGCTTCTAGGAGTCAACTGGCTGGCCAGTCTGGGTCTGAGTTTGGATCTCCAACTGCTTCTTGCAGGCTGAGTCCCTCAATGCAAAAGTGGGGCCAAATGAAGTGTGTTAAGGGGTCTGCTAAGTGGGATATTAGTAACTGCATACTATTTCCCTCTACTGAGTAAACCCTGTCTGTGATTCCCCCAAACATCTGGCATGGCTCCCTTTTGTCCTTACTGTGCCCTGCAAATATTAGCAAAGAAGCTTCATGCCAGGTTAGGAAGGCAGCATTCCATGACCGGAAACAGGGACAAAGAAATTCCCCCTTCAGAACAGAGGCATTTAAAATGGAAAAGAGAGATTGGATTTTGGTGGGTAACTCAGAAGGATGGCATCTCCATGTAGAATAAATGAAGAAAGGGAGGCCCAGCCGCAGGAAGGCAGAATAAATCCTTGGGAGTCATTACCACGCCTTGACCTTCCCAGGGTTACTCAGGAGCAGAGAGCCCTGGGTGACTTCAGGTGGAGAGCACTAGAAGTGGTTTCTTGATAACAAGCAAGGATATCAGAGCTGGGAAATTCATGTGGATCTGGGGACTGAGTGTGGGAGTGAGGAGAAAGAAAGGGAAACTGGCTGAGGGGATATCATAAAAAGAGGATGATTTCAGAAAGAGAAAGAAAAAGAAAGTAATGCCACACATTGTGCTTGGCCCCTGGTAAGCAGAGGCTTTGGGGTCCTAGCCCAGTGTTTCTCCAACACTGAAGTGCTTGCAGATCATCTGGGGACCTGGTTTGAATGGAGATTCCGATTCAGTGGGTTGGGGGTAGAGTTTCTGCAGTTCCATCAGGCCCCCAGGGGCAGGTGCTGACAATACTGCTGCCTTACCCACCATACGTTAAGGAGCAGGGTCCTGGTCCTAAAGAGTGTTATTCAAATGAAGGTGGTTCGACTCCCTGAACCTCACCTGACCTCAACTCACCCTTAAAAATGCACACCTCATGAGTCTACCTGAGCATTCAGGCAGCACTGACAATAGTTATGCCTGTACTAAGGAGCATGATTTTAAGATGCTTTGGCCCAATGCCTATAAAATGCCCATTTTGAAGATATACAAAAACATACTTCAAAAATGTTAAACCCTTACCAACAGCTTTTCCCAAGAGACCATTTGTATTACCATTACTTGTATAAATACGCTTCCTGCTTAAACTTGACCCAAGTGGCTAGCAAATTAGAAACACCATTCATCTCCAACATATGATACTGATGCCATGTAAAGGCCTTTAATAAGCCATTGAAATTTACTGTGAGACTGTATGTTTTAATTGCATTTAAAAATATACAGCTTGAAAGCAGTTAAACTGATGAGTATTCAAGCACTGAGAATGATAGTAATAGGATACAATGTATAAGCTACTCACTTATTTGATACTTACATTTACCTATAAAATGAGATTTTTGTTTTCCTCTGTGCTATTACAAATTTTCTTTTGAAAGTAGGAACTATTAAGCAATGGTAATTGTGAATAAAAATTGATGAGAGTGTTAGGTCATGTTTCATATGAAATTGAAGTAATTGTTAACTAAAAACAATTCCTTAGTAACTGAACTGTCATATTTAGAATGGAAGGAAAATGACAATTTGTGAAAGTTCAAAGCAATAGTGCAATTGAAGAATTGACCTAAGTAAGCTAACATTATGGTTAATAATAGTATTTTAGATTTGTGCAGCAAAATGATTTCATAACTTTTTTGTTTTTGTTACTTGGATAAGATCAATCTGTTTTATTTTAGTAAATCTTTGCAGGCAAGTTAGAGAAAATGCAGTGTGGCTTAACATCTCTTTAGTATGAAGATTTGGCCAGAAAAAGATACCCAGAGAGGAAATCTAAGATAATTACAATGGTCCATACTTTTTATTGCATGAATCAAACTCAACATTGGCCAAGGAAAATTAAATACCATTGCTAACTTGTGAAATGGAAGTCTGTGATTTCAGAGATGCAAAGCATTGTAGTAAAAACGCCAATGTGACCTCGACCATCTCAGCCCAGATATCATTCATGTATCTGTTCAATGACTATTAAGGTGCCTACTGTGTGCTAGGCACTGTACTGGATACTGGGGACCTTATCTGTCTGGTTTGCTGCTGTATCTTCTCCCAGGGCATTATATTTATGATGAAAGATGCTGTGGATTCAATTCTTTCAGTCAAGAATAAACACAGACTTTGTAGGTTCCTGCTGAATAAACAGCAAATCCCAGAAACCCAGATTTTGGAAGAATCAGCAACCCCCAGCATAAAATAAACCCCTATCAAAATGTCAGAGGACATGGCAAGGTAAACTTAGCATTTTCAACTTTAGAACCAGGTCAGCTTCAGGGGGACTGCTTTCAAATCAGCCAAAGAGCCTGTCAGATCTTCTCAGAAGGAAGAGATTGGTAGTTCCCTGCTCTGTTTTGAACATGCTGTAGTTCATTAACCTGGGGACATTCCCATTGCTGTCTTAAGTCAGTCTCATAGCCAGCTCCTGTCACGTGCCTCTCGTATGGATTCATTTTCGGGCCAGCTCTGAACAAAGCATCATGAACATATGTGCTTTTGGTCGTTTGCAATGTGATGGTGGTGGAGGTAGGTATTGGTTTCCTTGGAAGGCATGATAAGAAAGAGTCCTGTGGCCAACAGGGTGTGTGAACAAAAAACTGATTGGAGCATCAGCTGTTACTGAAAGTCCTTGCTTTGTGTCAGAGGCAAAGGAACCCAAGTCGCCAAGTCCTCAGCCTTGAATGTACTGCTGACAACTAAACTCACAGGCTGCAAAGCAGACCTCTGATGAAGATGCCTGTCATTTCACATCACTGTCTTTTTGTGTATCATAGTCTGCACCTTACAAATATTAATAAATCTTCCAATAATAGGTGATAATGTCTCCGAGTTTCTGAGCATCCTGCTGCCTCATCTTTCTATCAAAGGACTTCCCCAGCATCCCTGAGGTGTGGCTGCTTAGTTTTCGATACTTACCTTGTTACCAGATGTCAGACTTTAAAGGCTAACAGGGAATGTGAAGGTAGAAACATTTTTCAATGTGTTTGGAAACAGAAGGCAGCATGGGTGATTTTTTACATTTCTGTTAGGGTAATATACATATACAGGAAACTCGCCTCGTGAGGAGCCAGGCACCATAAATAACTCAGGTGAAACCTTTTCTTCTTAACATAAACCATGTAAAATTATGCTACTGTTGTTGAGGTGACTGGCTCGTGCTTAGGCAAAGATATTATATGACCTAAAAAAAAAACCATTTAAGGACTTATTTACAATTTTAAGTCAATGGAAAGAGGGTGGATCTCTTCATCTTAAGAGCCCTGATGTGGAGCTATAGATTTGCTTCTCAGATTTTCTAAATTATCATTCTAAGCAGTGTTTCCTTAAATAAACCTCTGGATCTTATGACATGTTATTCTTAGGAGGAAGTACGCTGCTGCCTAGCACATCATGCGGAATCACACACACAGGCACACACACAGATGCACACGCATCATCTAAGGAGAAAGGTGGGGAGAGTGTGCTCACTCTGCTAATCACATACCACAATATTGGTATACCACAGTCAATCCTTTCTTTCCTTTCTAAAGTTGCCTAAAGCAATATTTTTCTAGTTTTTGGATCTTGCTCCACCATAAGAACTACATTTTCCATTACAAACTGGCACATACATACTGTTATACATACACACCACTGAAACAAAAATTTCACAAAACTAGATGAGGCACTTTGATTCTTCTGTTACATTCCACTAAAACACACTAGTCAAACATCATTTAACTTGGTTCACAACATTCATGGGTCACAACCGCAGTTTGAAAAACACTGACTTAAAGCAACTATTCTTCCCAAAGATGGCGAGACCCAGTGAGGATCTTGTGTTATGACTTTAGTGTTTTCAAAGACGCAGTTTGTTCTTGAGTAAACAAGACAAGAGGACATCCTGTTACCCAGGAACCATCTGTTTTGAAGGCTCTGTTAATTCTTTTAGCCTGGTTTGCTGCTAATCATGCAAAATGAATGTAATGGAACAGATTCCATGGGTGCCCACTGCTGCCTCCAAGGCTGGTCTAGCAGATTTTTCTGCTCTTGGAAGCCCTGGAGACTTTGACCCCCCTCCCCCTCCTTTGGAATTCTCATCACGTTGGGTCTTGAGGTCATTCCCTCCCTAACTCCCACAGTCTTCACTTCATTCCTCTCTGCTGCCTCCCCAACCCCTCACCAATTCCTAGTTCTTAACCATTTCTAACAAAAACATAAAAAGCAGATTGAACCAAGAAAAGGCTATAACCTGGGGCCTCTATGCATCTTCCCCAGCTCCCATCACTTTCTGGAAATGATCCTCTCTCATCTCTTATCTACCTTTTAAAAACTGTGCCATTCCTGGCTCAGTCATAAGCTAAACACCATTGCTGCTGGAATGCAGCTTACACAGGGATCTGTATTTTCCATCTTGGCTGAACCAACTAAACAAAGTAATTCTATGTCTTAAATATTTGGTGGGGTGTGGGTGGCTGAGAATGGACCTCCTGTCAGTGAACTTGACCACAAAGAGAAAAATATAAATATAGTCTTCACTTTTCATATTTATCTGAGTGATGTCCTATTTATCACGGGGTGGGAAGGGAGGAGGAATCTCCAATCCTAAGCACTTTTGGGTTGTTATATTAGCTAGTATGGTAGTAGTAGCACATCAGACAAAAATGTGCTGTCAACTACACTTTCACAAGTTAACAAAAAATATTTTTAGAAGCAGTAGTGACAATGTGAAAATATTTAAGCCCAACTAAGCAGCAGGACTTGTATGTTCTCCATTTCAAAATGACTAGGGATGATTTGTTTGACGACCGTTAAAATTGAAATAATGGCTAGTAAAAAGTGGCACCCCCTCCCTCGAATCCACTCCCTAAAGCTGTCCTCCACCCCCCGGAAAAAACTCCTCTTGCCATTGTACATAAATGTACACTAAAATCGACTCAGAGGACTCAGAGCTTTAGGCTTGGGGATCTGACACTAGGGACTCCAGACCCTAGTTATTGAACTACCATTCTCTCAAGTAACAAGGGAAATGTACTAAATGACTATTGGAATCTTTCTGCAACGTTGGACCCACTTTGCGGTTGACATATTGACCATGACATACTACACTGTTAGCTTTCCACCCTAGTTATAAAATTAAAAAGAGAAACCAGGTCACACACAGCCTGAAGCCAGAGGGTGGGTTTGCTTTATAAAATGCACATATTGTAGGACCTAGCTTTGGGGTCTTCTGATGGTTCTGAGAATGTTTGTGATGTGGGAAGGAGGTATTTCCCAAATTGCTTCCTTCCTTCTTAGCTCCCCACTGTCATGCAGGCTATATTTACACATTCAGCAGCTAAACATTGGTGTCTGTTTTATTACATAAACAAGGAAAACTTCACATGTCCTTGATGTGCTTTTCTATCAGCCTTAATGAAGGGTTGGGCATTCCCTGTTTGGAAATGTGTTCAATTTAAGGATTTGGTTCACTTGGCCAAAGTGTTTGAGGATAGAGATGTAAATAGTCAATTTGTGCCAATTGTCACAGAGACACACTTCACTGTGATTTTCACATTTCATGTTTTCTTAGGAAATAATTTTTTTTAGTCTGACCCATAGATACATAAGAGTAAGATGTTGGATTATTTTCTAATATGCCTTATTCTCCAAGACAAGTTATAGGAACGTATTATATACTAACCTGTTTTGCATGGATTAGAAAAACAAGACTGTTCAGAGCCTGGGAATATCAACTGTATTAAGAGTTTAGCAACTTCCTGTGGAAATGAATAGTAAAATCTATTGCATTCTCAAAATAGAACACCTGCATTAGGGACAGTGTTATTGACCCAGGAAATGGTACAAGTTTTAAGACTGGGCAGATTGTTTCTGCTAATACGGGACAAAATTGCAAATCCAAGATGGTTGTGCAGAGAGAGCACATGAGAGGGAAATATGTTTCTATATCCTTGGTGCTACTGAAATCTGCCGTATATTTAACTGCGGTGAAAAAGAGGTAGGTTTTTAGTTTCTTTTTTTTTTTTTTTGAGATGGAGTCTCGCTCTGTCGCCCAGCCTGGAGTATAGTGGTGTAATCTCGGCTCACTGCAACCTCCACCTCCCAGGTTCAAGTGATTCTCCTGCCTCAGCCTCCCGAGTAGCTGGGACTACAGGCACCCGCCACCACGCCCGGCTAATTTTTGTATTTTTAGTAGAGACGGGGTTTCACCATGTTAGCCAGGATGGTCTCGATCTTCTGACCTCATGATCCACCCGCCTTGGCCTCCCAAACTGCTGGGATTACAGGTGTGAGCCACCATGCCCAGCCAAAAAGAGGTAGGTTTTACAGATTGCTTGAAAATGTATAAGAATTGCTTGAACGCAGGAGGTGGAGGTTGCAGTGAGCCAAGATCATGCCACTGCACTCCAGCCTGGGCAACACAGCAAGACAAAAGAAAGAGAGAGAAAGAAAGAAAAGGGCAGGGCAGGGCAGGGCAGGGAGAGAGGAGAGAGAAGAGAGGAGAGGGAGGGGGAGGGAGAAAGAAATGAAAGAAAGAAAAGAAAGAAAAAAGGAAAGAAAGGAAGGAAGGAACAGAAAGAAGGAAAGGAAGGAAGGAAGGACGGAAGGAAGGAAGGAAAGAAGGAAGGAGGGGACGGAGGGAGGGAGGGAGGGAGGGAGAGAGAGAGAGAGAGAAAATGTATAACTCCAAGAAACTTCACTTCAAAAAACTTCACTCTGTCGCCCAGGCTAGAAGGCAGTGGCGTGATCTCGGCTCACTGCAACCTCCCCCTCCTGGGTTCAAGTGATTCTCCTGCCTCAGCCTCCTGAGTACCTGGGACTACAGGACAGTATCACCACGCCCGGCTAATTTTTGTATTTTTAGTCCAGGATTTGCCATGTTGCCCAGGCTGGTCTCAAACTCCTGACCTCAAGTGATCCGCCCGCCTCAGCCTCCCAAAGTGCTGGGATTACAGGTGTGAGCCACTATGCCCAGCCCATCCATTAACCATTTATTGTCTATATTAGTCAGGGTCCAGTCAGGAGACAGAAACCACACAAATCATTTGAACGGGGGGATATTTTAATGGAAAGAATTGTTAACTAGTAAAAGGGATTAACTACTAAGAAGGGTAAGGAGATCGCTAAAGAACATTGGAATAGCAGGTGTAGAGAGCAACTACTATCTTCAAAGCTGAGGAGAGTACTCAAGGAAGGAACTCACTTGAAAGAGGATACCCTGTCAAGATGAGATTCAGGCTGCATTCGAGATGTGGCCATGGCCCACTGGATGGTGAAGAATTTCACCAAGGTGGTTCATTCCCACTAGAGTTCTCTGGAAGCAACTTGCTGGGGTGCCAGTAAAACTCGCCGAAAGGTGTGCACCAGCAGGTCTCCACAGGGAGCTGCCCGGTGGCCACTGCACCATAGGGGCAAGAAGAAACGCAGGAGCAATAAGAAAAGTACAAGAACCGCAAAGAAATGCCCCTCCTTCTGATAGTGTCTCCCCAGCGCCCTCTACTGACAAACGTTACTTCATATCAGCTGGTATAGAAATGTTTTCAGGGTTCCACTTCACTATAGCAAAACGATGCAAAGAGTAGATTTGGGGCAGAAACGCAATAAACTGGTAACTGTCATAAACATGATTTAGATACTCTGCTAGATACAGAGTATTCAAAGATGAAAAAAGGTGGTCCTTTCTCTGAAAAAGCTTATTATAGTGGTGGAGAAAGTGCTAATTTTTTTGGCTTTATTTCCTTCTAAAAAAAAAAAAATGCGGCCGGGCGCGGTGGCTCACGCTTGTAATCCCAGCACTTTGGGAGGCCGAGGCGGGCGGATCATGAGGTCAGGAGATCGAGACCATGGTGAAACCCCGTCTCTACTAAAAAATAGAAAAAATTAGCCGGGCGTGGTGGCGGGCGCCTGTAGTCCCAGCTACTCGGAGAGGCTGAGTCAGGAGAATGGCGTGAACCCGGGAGGGGGAGCTTGCAGTGAGCCGAGATTGCGCCACTGCACTTCAGCCTGGGCGACAGAGCAAGACTCCGTCTCAAAAAAAAAAAAAAAAATGCTATCTTTCTAAGCCTTCTGAGATTCTCAGAAGAACACTAGGTATGTTCAAGGTACTAACTTTACATATTGTTAAGTCATTCCCTAATTTAAATTAACACAAATCAACATAAGATACAGATACAGAAGAAGATAGCTTTGAAGTCAGACAGCCAGAGTTGGAATCTTGATTCCTCCACTTACTGACTTTGTAACTTTGGGCAAATTACTTAATCTGTCTGTGCCTCCATTTCCTCCTCTGTAAAATGAGGACACAAATAGTATCAACCTCACAGAGTTGTTGGGAAGATTAAATGAGAGGGAGGCATGCAAGTATTTTTAACAAAATATCTAGCATATAAGAATTAAATAAACGTGCCATTATTTTGATAATAAATATCCTATATATTATATAATAAGATAGGACTAAAAATAACCTTTTAGAGCTTCCATTTAGGTTCCGAGTGATCAATTTCGTGAATCCATATTTGAAGAGATCTTGTTCCACAGCAGTGCATATGAAAAAGATGAGAATCTTAGTTGACTCCAAGTTTAATAAGACCCAGATGATGATAATTTCCCTATTGTAGTTTCAGCTCGTCAGTCCACATGTGGACTATGGTATCTTATTCTAGATGCTACATATTAAATAAACTTTTATAAATTTTAAAACAAAATTATATGGAGAATAACGGATGACTAGTAAAGGGCCAGAAAAACACATACAAAACAAACAAACAAAAAACAACTAAAGAAACGAGATTTGTTAAGAGAAGCTTTTTTTTGTTTGTTTGTTTTTGTTGTTTTTTTTTTTTTTTTTAAGACGGAGTCTCGCTCTGTGGCCCAGGCTGGAGTGCAGTGGCGCAATCTCAGCTCACTGCAAACTCCGCCTCCCGAGTTCACGCCATTCTCCTACCTCAGCCTCTCCGAGTAGCTGGGACTACAGGCGCCCGCCACCATGCACGGCTAATTTTTTGTATTTTTTTTTTTTTTAGTAGAGACGGGGTTTCACCGTGGTCTCGATCTCCTGACCTCATGATCCGCCCACCTCGGCCTCCCAAAGTGCTGGGATTACAAGTGTGAGCCACCACGCCCGGCCAAGAGAAGTTTTAAAAGATACCGTAGCTCTCTTCAGCTAGTTCAAGGGTCATATTGTTTTTCTTGCTCTGGTCATCAAAATGAGTATAGGCATTCTACAAAGTTCCAGCCTATCCCCTGTCTGCAATCTATATGGATGATCCTCAATAAAACCTTAACTTTCTTTCTAATCACCTGTCCTAATGTTACTTGGGAGGGGCACTGGTTAAATTACTAGGTTTTTCATTCAATCACTTGTGCATTCTTTCAACAAATATTTCTTAAGACCTAAATATGCACTAGGTCTGGTGGGTGCAAGGGTGTACAGTAAACCTCTTTCCTGGAGCTTACACTCTCATAAAGGGAGACAGATACTGATGAACACATCATTTTTCAAATTTCAATCATTTGCATACTGCTTCCAAAATTTTTGCCATATATACCTATTGTCTGATTATAGTACTTCTAATTCATATAATTTATGTAAGACAGATTGTTTTATCTACTTTAAGGCCCACTGTATGCAAAAATACTCATAAAAGTGTAAGTATTCATTACTATTAGTACTATATAGATATTTCTTCTAATACACATTAAAATAAACATATAACTTTAACATCATAAAAGGACATCCACATATCATCTCTCCCGTCACACATATACCATACTTTAGGAAGCAATTTACCCAAGGAATCACACAGAGAAATGTGAAACTGCAACTGTCACAGCTGCTTGCAAGGAAGTATCCAGTGTCCTCCGACCATATAAGAAGGGGATTTCACTTCATTTCACTTAAGAGCTTCCCCCAGGAAGTGAGCTGATATCTGAAGGAAGAGTAAGAGTTGACTAGTTAAAAAGATATGGCAAGGCTTGTGAAGAACACTCCAGATAGAGGCAGCAGCATGTGCCAAGGCCCTGTGGCAGAAAGAAGAATGATGCCAGTGAGGCTCAAGTATAGAAAGCAAGGGGTGGCAGGGCATGGTATGAAGGGAGGCCAGCCAGGGAGGTAGAAGCCAGTGATAGAAGAGAGAAGCTGGTGGACTCCATTCTCCACCATCTGCAGACAACCATGTAGAAGCCACATATACGCGATCATCCTCTCTCCCCACACACCTGAATTATAACACTTCCCTAGACCCTCTGCCAAAGGACACAAATAATCAGTATCAGCATGCATGTTTCTGGCCTGGATGCAAATATGAAACTCTGAAATGTATTTTCAGACACGAAACTTTGGAAGCTGAAGTTGTATTTGCTAAATACGTAGATCGTTCATGGAGGCTTTTATTCATTCCATTCAGCAGGTGGAGTAGAGGAAAATGCTTTTTATTCCCAACATATTCCCTTAAACCCAAAAGGAAAAACAAGGTTTGCCAGCATAGCTGAGGTGCAAGTTAGAACAGGGAAGCAGTGATTCTGTTCTGTATCTGAGTCTCATTCATAGTGAAAACATGAAGTAATTAGCTTCTTATTGCTGTACTTCCAGAGATTCTGAATTTGATGTTTCTGTCCAAGTTTGGGTAGCTATCTACTATTCAGTCCAAAAACAAATGAAGCAGCTTAAAAAGAATCACACAACCAAAAACCACCTGTTTCACAAGCTACAAAAACAGAAAGACAACTTGGAAACTTTTCAGAGATGGTGCCAGTTTCATGATTCAGGGACAGGAGGAGGGGAATTGGCTGGCTGGAGGCAATGTCTTAATCTGGGTATGAAAATAGACAACATACATATGTTTTTATAGATCTAAGGAGGAAAACTCAACAGCTCACATTACTTTTCAGAAACTAGCTCCTGGCCAGGCGCGGTGGCTCAAGCCTGTAATCCCAGCACTTTGGGAGACCGAGGCGGGCAGATCACGAGGTCAGGAGATCGAGACCATCCTGGCTAACACGGTGAAACCCCGTCTCTCCTAAAAATACAAAAAAAATTAGCCGGGCGTGGTGGCGGGCGCCTGTAGTCCCAGCTACTCGGGAGGCTGAGGCAGGAGAATGGCGTGAACCTGGGAGGCGGAACTTGCAGTGAGCTGAGATCGTTTCACTGCACTCCAGCCTGGGCAACAGAGCGAGACTCCATCTCAAAAAAAAAAAAAAAAGAAAAAGAAAAAGAAACTAGCTCCTTAGAGTCCTAAGGTCAAATAGTGATCCCATGGAAAGAACAAAGAAACCAAAGTGAAATAAAGTGAATAGAGACATAATATTTTTGGTATTCCAGGTTCTATAAGAAACATGACGGATTCTTTATAATAACCACTCTGAATTGATCTCATTCCTTTTTCTAAAAGGCATGGGACTGGGTGCCATGCCTCACCATGCGAGCCATGGTGGCTCACATCTGTAATCCCAGCACTTAGGGAGGCCGAGGCAGGTGGATCATTTGAGGTCAGGAGTTCGAGACCAGCCTGGCTAACATGGAGAAACCCCATCTCTACTAAAAACACAAAAATTAGCCAGACATGGTGGCACATGCCTGTAATCCCAGCTATTCGGGAGGCTGAGGCACAAGAATCACCGGAACCTGGGAGGCAGAGGTTGCAGTGAGCTGAGATCGTGTCACTGCACTACAGCCTGGGTGACAGAGTGAGACTCTGTCTCAGAAAATCTCAGAAAAAATAAATAAATAAATAAATAAATAAAAGTTTAAAAGTCATGGAGATCTGCCTTCCTGACAACCAAACAATAAAGTAGTTTCTGAATTCCTGGTATGGAAGAAGAGATTGTAATAGACACCAAAGAATCCAGAGAACAAAAAACCGACACTATTGAGAGGTTCACACTCACAACTTGGCTGGAGAATGTGATATACGAACAAATCATTAGAATGTAACAGGAGAGCACTAAGAGGAATATGGACTGGATGCTACCAGAACACAGGTAGGAGGAAAAATTCTTCCCAGGGGAGTTAGGGAAGACTTTCCAGACGTGTAACATTTCAGTTCTATCAGAAGAGACAAGCAGGCACTATGGTTTGTATGTTTGCATGTCCCCAAAATTCATGTGTTGAAACTGAATCACCAATGTGATAGTGGTGGGAGGTGGGACCTTTGGGAGGTGATTGGTCAATAGAATTAGTGCCCTTATAAAAGAGGCCTGATGGAACTGCCTTGTCTCTTCCACTGTGAGGACAAAGCCAAAAGGAGCCATGAACCACTTTCTACGAACCAGAAAGTGGGCCCTTGCCAGACACCAAATCTGCCAGTGCCTTGATCTTGAGCTTCCCAACTTCCAGAACTGTGAACAATAAATTTCTGTTGTTTATAAGCTATTCCGTCTGTGGTATTTTTTTTACAGCAGCCCAGACAGACTAAGACAGCAGGTGTCTACCAGGTGGGGAAGTAGGAAAAGGAAGCAGGACCATGGAGTCTCACCTCACTCGTGGATTAGATACCAGAGAGTCACGCATGAAAGGGAGCCACACGTGGTCAAAGTCACCCCCGACAAGCCTGAAGGGAAACACATGTACCATCCTTGGGCAAATCCAACACGGCTGTTCCTTTCTCCCACATGGAAACAGATCACAGATCACTGCTTCTTCAGCTGAGCACCAGAGGAAGTCACTGACATGTGTTTAGGGGCTACATCCTATGAATACAGTGAATAATTAAGCACCATAATCACCCTTGGCCAAGAAGTGCTCCTGGTATGAGAGGCCCAGAAAACTGGGGTAACAGCAGGCTCCCACCTTACCTCTCACTGCCCTGGGAGCACAAATGCAAGGAGTAGAAGGATGAGCAGATCACCCACACTATTTTCTGCAACTTTTTCTTTTCTCTCTCCTGAGTAAGTAAAGTTTCTTTCCTGTGAGTTAATTGTGTGTATGATGTCACTTTCCTGCCAAGTAGAGGGCACAAGCTCTGGAGTCCTCTGATGCCAATACTGTATTTGTGATTTCCCTAAGACTTGGTCTCCCTATCTCTAATACAGAGAGAATAGCATAAGGTTCTTCACACAGTTGGCATGAGGATTCAGTGAACTAAGCCATGCAGATTACACAGAAACACTGTGAGGCACAGGGAAAGTGGTCCATGAGTATTTACTATTGCTGCTATTATTATGACTCCAGTCAGAGGAGACAGCACGGGTTTGGGCACAAGTACAAGAACACCAGGTTTAAAGGATGTTGAGCAGCACAACTTGCCAGAGGTGAAGCCTGTAAAGTAGGAAACTTACTTCACAAATCTGGGGAATTTGGGAAGGTTCTTTATTGCAGGACTAAGCTTCCACTCTGCCTTTAGGTAAGAAGGAATCAGTGGAGATTTTAAGCAGGTAAGTCATAACTTGACATTTCGATTAAACTGAGATAGCTCTAGCTGTAGTGTGGAAAAGAAGATGGGAAAATCAGCCAGGAGGCTCCTGCAGGAGCTTGGTGTTGAGATAAGGAGAAAATAAATTGGCCGGGCGCAGTGACTCACACCTGTAATCCCAGCACTTTGGGAGGCCGAGGCAGGAGGATCACTTGAGGCCAGGAATTTGAGACCAGCCTGGCCAACACGGTGAAACCCCATCTCTACTAAAAATACAAAAATTAGCTGGGTGTGGTGGCATATGCCTGTAATCCCAGCTACTCAGGAGGCTGAGGCATGAGAATCACTTGAACCCAGGAGGCAGAGGTTGCAGTGAGCTGAGATCACGCCACTGCACTCCAGCCTGGGAAAAAGAACAAGACTGTCTCAAAAAAAAAAAAAAAAAAAAAGAAAGAAAGAAAATGAATTGACAATGATGATGATGACAATGACGATGATAATAATAGTCTTGGTGTGGGTCCGCCAAAAACAGACCCTGAGACCATGACTTGGGTGCAGGTTGAGAGGAAAGTCCAAGAAGCACAAGTTGAGGGAGGAGAAAGTCAGACGTGGAAGGGAGAAGGGCCAACAAAAGGCGTATCCCTGAGCAGGTCACTGCTGTAGAAAACTGGCCTTAATTCCAATGGGGGCACTCTGAGGAATTATGGAGGAAACACCTAAGAATTGCCCAACAAGGGAAGCTGGGGTACTTACCCATTGACTTCCATCCTTCTCTGGTTGAGGGTTTCTACTAGAGGTGTAAATCCCAGGACTTCTGGGCTGCTCTGCCTCTGGAATGACAAGCTCCTGGAGCACCCGAGGAAGTCCTTGGGGAGAGAAAGACAGAGAGGCGGGCTTTGAGGTGGGAAGCTTTGAGTTTGATTGGGAACTGTCCTTGAGGGCTGCATGAGAGCTCAGAAGTGGCTGACAGGATATGGGGGGTTGGAGAGGAGGAGGAGGAGGAGGAGGAAGAGGAGGAAGAGTAATTGCAGCAGGCAACCTTTACTGGGTGTTTCCCATGGGCCAGGCATGGTGCTAAGCACTTCATATAAATGCATTATCACAGTCTACCCTTACAACCCTCAAGAGGTGACGATGCTATTTATATCTTCATCTTATAGATGGGGAAACTGAAGCACCAAGAGGACATATGATATACCCAAACTCACACAGCAAGTAAGTGATGACACCCATACTTGAGCTCATGTATTCCGACTCCGGGGTCCACACCTTCCATCACTACTCTATACTGCATCAGAGAGAATGGCAACATGCTGGGAAGAAGGGATGAATCTGAGAACAATTTAGGGTAGTGCTGCCCATAGAATTTTCTATAACGATGGAAATGATATCTGTGCTGTGCAGTACGGTAGTCATTAGCCACACGTGACTCTTGAGCACTTGGAAATGTGAATTGTGTGACAAGAATTAAAATTTGAATTTTATGTAAATTTAATTAATTTAAATTGAAATAGCAATGCATGGCCAGTGGCTACTGTACTGAACAATGAAATTTTAGGAGTTAGACTATCCTGCACTGAAGAAGGTGATGGTGACTTAGAACTTCACCAACATGATGATGTTATACTGCATGGTGACATGTGCCACAGTAAGTTACTAAGAGTATTTAAAAATCTGAAATTAGGGTGGGCGTGGTGGCTTGTGCCTGTAATTCCAGCACTTTGGGAGGTGGATTGCTTGAGCCCAGGAGTTTGAGACCAGCCTGGGCAATATGGCGAAATCCCCTCTCTACAAAAAAATACAAAAATTAGCCAGGTGTGGTAGCACACACCTATAGTCCCAGCTACTGGGGAAGCTAAGGTAGGAGGATCTGTTGAGCCTGGGAGGTTGAGGCTGCAGTGGGCTGGGATCACACCACTGCACTCCAGCCTGGGCAACAGAGTGAGATCCTGTTGCAAAACAAAATCTGAAATTAATGAATTTTAAATTTTTTATTTTAAAATATTATCAAATGAATGCAGATCCATAGTTTAAAAAGTCATATGGTAGGCCGGGTGCGGTGGCTCACGCTTGTAATCCCAGCACTTTGGGAGGCCAAGGCGGGCGGATCACAAGGTCAGGAGATCGAGACCACGGTGAAACCCTGTTTCTACTAAAAATACAAAAAATTAGCCGAGTGTGGTGGCGGGTGCCTGTAGTCCCCGCTACTCGGAGAGGCTGAGGCAGGAGAATGGTGTGAGCCCGGGAGGTGGAGCTTGCAGTGAGCCGAAATCGCACCACTGCACTCCAGCCTGGGAGACAGAGACTCTGTCTCAAAAAAAAAAAAAAAAAAAAAAAAGTCATATGGTACTATAGGGTTTATAACAAAAAACAGCAGCCTCACTTCGCATGCACCCACTTCCTGCTCCCCAGAGGCAACTACTTTCATTTCCTCTAGATATTGGATGAGGCCCACTGCGTTACAGAGGAGAATCTGCTTTACTCAAAGTCTAATTAAATGTTAACCTTACATAGAAGATACCTTTACAGAAGTATCTAGAATAATACTTGACCAAATATTGGGGTACTGCAGCCTAGACACATTGACACATAAAATTAATCACTGGACAAATTAATAGTAATTCCCTAATATCATCCTTCAATAAATCCTTAATAATTTTTAAATGTCATTTAATGCTCATTTCATATTCACATTTAATTAGACTTTGAGTAAAGCAGATTCTCCTCCGTAACGCGGTGGGCCTCATCCAATCAGCTGAAGGCCTGAATAGGAAAAAGACTGACCTCCCTTGAGGAGGAACGAATTATGCCAGCAGACAGCTTTCACACTCAAACTACAACATCAGCTCTTCCTTTAGGTATGTTTTTCCTTATTTATTTTGATATGAGAGTCTCACACTTTGTCTCCCGACTGGAGTGCAGTAGCATGATCATGGCTCACTGCAACCTCAAATTCCTGGCCTCAAGGGATCCACCCACCTCAGCCTCCTAAGTAGCTGGGATTACAGGTAAGTACTACCATGCTCTTACTTGAGTTTTCAGCATGCCATCATACCCTGCAGGTACAATGGACTTGCCAGCCTCCGTAATTATGCAAGCCAATTCCTTAAAATAAGTATCTAACTATCTCATACACACAGACACACACACACACATACACACACCCCCTATTGGTTCTGGTTCTCTGGAAAACTCTAATGTAAGTTGTTAAGCAGTGGGTGTATGAGTGTTTATTATACTATTCTTTTTACTTCTGTTTTAAAATTCCCAAAGTAGAGAGTCAAATCAAAGAGGAAAATTAAAAAATCATAGCAGTACGTGGGCAGTATTGGGGGTTCATTAGTCAAGTAGATGAGGTTTTTAAAATCCTCAGGAAGCAGGAGGAGGTAGGAAACTAGGTCTTGAGCTGAAGGCAGGCAGGAACCGCAATTGAGACATCTGCTAACCAGGAGTTTTGAAGAACTACACTCTAGTCAGAGAAGGGATGGATTAAAAAAAATAGCCTATTCATTGGCCTGAGGATGTGGCTCTCTTCAGCCCTGTGCCATGAAGAAGAAAGTTCTCCAAGACTTTATAATCATGAGCCTGTCCTCAAGACAATTTGGGCTACAAAGTTATACCTGCTTGGTCTAGGAACCCTTAGCCTTAGAAATTAACATAAGAAAGAGGTCCGTGATATTCCTGGGACACCAGGTGACAGCAAAGAAAAGCCTCTCTGTAGATCTAAAGCCCTAAATCAAGATGCTTGGTGTTTCCATGTTTACTGCACCCCGATCAATAGCTCATAATTCAAAAACTACTTACAAAAAGTTAAAAGAGAGTCAGCAGACACAACATAAGGCACTTCTGAACATGCAAGAGCTTCAGATACTGAACACTCAAGAGCTTCAGGACACTGACTAGATACAGGCCATAAAATAAGCATCTTTAAAATGATCCAATACGTTTTTCAAAAAGGACTTAAAATTGAGAAATAAAAAGGCTATCATAAACACTAGCAGATTTAATTCAGAAAGTAACTAAATAAAACTTCAAATGAAAAATGGAGACATTGAAATTAAAAACCCAATAGGCAGAAACTTCCAGAAATGGCAGAGGATTGAAGTGGTTTTGAAATGTTCCCACCGATAACAATGATAAAAACAGGCTTAGGGGAAAAAAAAAAAAACAACTTTTTTTTAAGAAGAACTATTTAAAGACCCTGGAGAGAATCCAAAAGCAGATAGAAGCAGGAGACTTTAATCTTAAAAACTGCCACAGGAAGGAGTAGGAATTTCAAGTTTATATCTTCCTCACCCGAGGGTGATGCCCAACCCTCACAGCTAGGGCTGTGAAAAACAGCCATGGAAAACCACAGCCTTACTAGCTAAAGGTTCCACAGATCGGAGTTCAAGGCTGAAAAGTAGCTAGAAGTCTACAGGAAAAGTACTGGCAGCAGAAAAACCACTGAAGAAGTATAAAACTCTGAGTATAAACTCTGTCCAGGTCTCTGGCCAAAAGCTAAACTACACATATGTGGTAAAAGACCCTACGGAACCTGGTGAAAAAGGAGACAGAAACCAGAGAGAAATCTCCCCTTGAATACAGAGCTATGTGAATGTGTTGCCTTTTAAAAACAAACAAACAAACAAACAAACAGACTTAGTACATTTCCTAACCATGCACAGTGCAGGTGGCAGAAAATTGAATCTTGCAGCCTTGAAATGTCAGAGACAGCCTAAAGTCAGCCAAATAGCTACAAATCAGGAAGAGGGAGCACCTATAAGCAAGAAAGTGCACAAAGAAGGTGACTTCCATCTCTGCTGAAATCCTTGGCTAACTACCAAATTACACAGAAACAGGGAAAACCCCCAAAGGGGCAGGCAGAAAAGCAGCAATAGGAAGCCATGAGAAGAGAGATAATGGCTGCTGTGTATCACAGGGGGACAAAGTTTGTGGTTGGAGACTAAATAAGTCAGCTGCCTACTAGAACAAAAACTCAATAGTCCTCAGAAGAATACAACAGAATCTAGAGTTGCCATAATGTATTATCTATAAGGCCCAACTTTCTTTCTTTTTTTTTTTTTTTGAGACAGACGCTCTGTCGCCAAGGCTGGAGTGCAATGGCAGGATCTCAGCTCACTGCAAGCTACATCTCCTGGGTTCACGCCATTCTCCTGCCTCAGCCTCCGGAGTAGCTGGGACTACAGGCACCCACCACCTCGCCCGGCTAATTTTGTTTTTGTGTTTTTAGTGGAGACGGGGTTTCACCGTGTTAGCCAGGTTGGTCTCGATCTCCTGACCTTGTGATCCGCCCATCTTGGCCTCCCAAAGTGCTGAGATCAAAGGCATGTACCACCGTGCCCAGCCTGAAGGCCCAACTTTCAACCAGAAATTACTATACATGCAAAGAAACATTAAAGTGCACTCTACACTCAGAGAAAAAGGCAGCCAGTAGAAACTGATTCTGAGTGGCTCCAGATGTTGCATTTAGCAGACAAAAATCTTTAAACCCGTTATTATAAATATGCTCAAAGAATCAAAGCAAAATGTGGTATACATTGAATGAACAGCTTGGAACTCTCGGTGGAGAAATTAAAACTAAAACACATATAAAATTAAAAAGGGGGAAATTCTAGAGCTGAAAAGTACAAAATGTAACACTTTAAAAGTTCACTAGATGGGCTTAACTGAATATTGGGGATGGCAGAAGGAAGAATCAAGGAACATGAAGATAATGCAACAGAAATGCCACATACAAACAACAGAAAAAATGAAGATTGAAGATAAATGGAGAGAACCTTAGAGACCTGGGGGAGCAATATCCAGATGTTCAGTATACATATGATTGTAATTCCAGAGGAAGAGGAGAGAGGAGGGAGTAGAAAAAATATCTGAAGAAATAATTATTGAAAATTTCCCAAAGGGTCATAAGGAAAGTTTTAGGGTTGATAGAAATGTTCTGTATTTTGAGTGTGGTGGTGATTTCATGGGTATATACATTCATCAAAATGTATCTAATTGTACAATTTAAATAGATATGCTCCTATTAACAATAGCAAAGACATGAAATCAACGTAAATGTCCATCAATGACAAATACATGGTGTATTCCATGGTGTATATGTACCACATGTACTTTTTTATGCAGCCATAAAAAAGAATGAGACCAGTCTTTTGTGGGAACATGGATGGAGCTGGAGGCCATTATCCTCAGCAAACTAACACAGGAACAGAAAGCCAAATACCACATTCTCACTTGTAAGTGGGAGCTAAATGATGAGAACTTATAAATATAAAGGAAGAAACAACAGACACTGAGGTTTATTTGAGGATGGAAGGAAGGAGAGGAACAGAAACGATACTTATTGGACACGAGGCTTAATACCTGGGTGATGAAATAATCTGTACAACAAACCCCCATGACATGAGTTTACCTATGTAATAAACTTTCACGGGTACCCTCGAACCTAAAATAAAAGTTAAAAAAAGAAAACTTGGGAAATTAAAGGAGCAATAAATGTGATGATTTTGAACTTAAAATAAATATTAATATAAATAGGCATGCATTATTGTACATAAATTCAATCTCGATAAAGTTGTTTTAAAAAGTAAATGATGACATAAACTTCCCCCCTCCATTAAAAAAATCCTAATGTGGCCGGGCACTGCGGCTCATGCCTGTAATCCCAGCACTTTGGGAGGCCAAGGCGGGTGTATCACAAGATCAGGAGATCGAGACCATCCTGGCTAACACGGTGAAACCCTGTCTCTACTGAAAATACAAAAAAATTAGCCAGGCTGGTGGTGGGTGCCTGTAGTCCCAGCTACTCAGGAGGCTGAGGCAGGAGAATGGCATGAACCCGGGCAGCGGAGCTTGCAGTGAGCGGAGATGGTGCCACTGCACTACAGCCTGGGTGACACAGCGAGACTCCATCTCAAAAAAAAAAAAAAAAAATCCTAATGTATGGGTTAAATATATTGAACACATCCGAAGAGAATACAGAAAACAGAAAAATAGATTTGCAGAAATTAACCAGAATGCCATGTGGTGAGATAAATGAGCAGGGCAGAGGCATGAAAAATAGAATGAGAGGAGAGTTCCTGTAGGACAGAAGCGTGGAAATGTGGTGAGATGGTATGTGGAGAGATTATCACCGATGATTTTCCAGTTTTGAGGAAAGACAAGAATCCTGAGGTTCAGGAAGGACATGGAGTCCACTTCAGTACAAATAAAACCATATCCACATCTAGGAACACCTTTGTGAGCATGAAGAATGCCACAGAGAATATCTTAAAAATAGCTCGAAGAGCCAGGGGTGGTGGCTGACACCTGTAATCCCAGCACCTTGGGAGGCCAAGGCGGGCAGATCACCTGAGATCGGGAGTTCGAGACCACCCTGACCAACATGGTGACACCCTGTCTCTACTAAAAATACAAAATTAGTGGGGCATGGTGGAGCATGCCTGTAATCTCAGGGAGGCTGAGGCAGGAGAATTGCTGGAACCTAGGAGGCGGAGGTTGCGATGAGCTGAGATCATGCCTTTGCACTCCAGCCTGGGCAACAAGAGTGAAACTCTGTCTCCAAAAAAAAAAAAAAAAAAAATAGCTGGAGGAAAGAATGATGTCCTCCACAGTGGCATTTACAGTGGCAGCAGACTTCTCAACACAACGACAGTGGCCAGGAGAGAGCAGAATCTGGTCTTCAAAAAGCTGAGAGAAAATAACCATCAACCCGCCCGGCTGGTGCCTCGTAACCAACTGCAGATCCACTTCTGAACTTCTGTTTTGAACCTTCTCATGACCTCTTCATTCTCAGCCATCAAAATAGGTTCAGTCTCTTAGGCTATTAAGGGATTTTATTTAAAGTAAACAGTGTTAATGTGTTCAGGGTGTTAATGACATACTACTGTGGCCTGCCAGTGTTGACCTAAGCCACTTTTATTATAATATTACTAAAATATACACAAATATATAAAACTAGGTATAAACCTCATATGCTTATAGTTCTTTAAATTATAAAGTTGTTTAATAGTAAACAACTATTAAACCCAAACAAATGTGTAAATACATATGTGATTTATTTATAAATTAAAAACAAAGTTACAGTGCCAATAAAATCCAAAACATTGACACAAATGTGACAGAATGCACCATCCGTTTATCTGTTGACGGACACTTGAGCTGTTTCCACAGACAAAATACCAGATTCTTAGAATCTAGAATCCTGCAATATAGTTTTATGCTTTCTGTTTCACTGTGGGAGGCCAGCATAGTGGCTTAGAATGATGGGTCTGGAGTCAGACTGCCTGGGTTTAAATCCCACTGTGTGATTTGGGTAAGTGACTGAACCTCTTAGTTTCTATCTGCTTTCCTGTAAAGTGGATATAGTAAAACACTTACTCATGGGGAAGTTGTGAAGATTCAATGCAACAATACAAGGAAAGCATTTAGCCCTGTGCCCAGGACACACAAAAGGCTTCATAAATTATTATTATCATTGTTGTAGTTACTCCTTTTTAATGATAAACCCATGTTAACCTCTGTTCCATTATTTTGAAAGGCTAATCAACTTAATGAGACCCCAAAATATAATACCAAAAGATTATTCAAGGAAAAAATCCTAATGAACTTTAGGACCTACAGAGCTGGCTCTGTGTTCACCTTCACCTGCAATGAATAAGGTATCAACCACCAGGCTTTTTTGAGTTTGGAATGCGTTAGTGTGGGCCACTGATGACTTAGTTTTCACACTCTGTCTTCTCTTCAGTCTACCTTGCGATGGGGTAGTATTAGCCTTCCCTTGGTCCCTGTGTGAGCATCAACTTCCATGCAAACTTGGGAACTGAAAGTGTGGTCAACACTCCCTGAGTGATCATCCAGGTGATCCAGAATAGGTTTACAGTCCTTTCATCCTTTCAAAAGAAAACAAAAACACACATAGACACACTAGACACACACACGTATACACTTACTCCCCCCCGCCGCCACACACACACCCCTTCTGGAACTCTCTGACACTTAATGTGTACGTGGACTCTGGTTCTCTCTCTCTCTCTTTCTCTGTTAGATTTAACAACTTCCTGGAAAGAAGGGTTTTAAGCCAAAAGAATCTCTTGGGGTG
Organism: Symphalangus syndactylus; assembly: GCF_028878055.3. Taxonomy (NCBI): domain Eukaryota; kingdom Metazoa; phylum Chordata; class Mammalia; order Primates; family Hylobatidae; genus Symphalangus; species Symphalangus syndactylus. The sequence goes on from NC_072429.2 coordinate 44,362,088, forward strand.
AGAATATTAGGCTTGGCGGAAGGCTACGACAGGGGACTGGTAAAGGGGAGGGTTTGTTACACTCTAGGGTCAAAAGAATGCTTATGCACATAAAAAAAACCAGCAAAACTCTGCTATATATCCAGTCAACAAAGAGGGCAAGCCCAGCTGTACAGAACGATAACCTTATACTTTTTAGTCTCTATGGGGTGGCAATTCATGATAAGAAAGGCTAGACTGAACTCCTATCTTTACAATGTTTATCAGGGGAAATTTAATAGGCCAACTAGCAACATTGGAAGAGAAACTGCACTACTTAAAAATACCATTGCTTTTTAATGACTTTAGCCCCTACTGTATACAAATGAAGCTACTTAAATATAAATTATAGCTATCACTTAATTAAAGAAAGTCTATTAAGTTCTTTGTCACAAAGGTGCATCCTTGAAGGTAATCATAATCTATTTCTCAAACATTTTACAGTTCAGACTGGCCCTACTACCAATCGTTCTAAATGAGTGCGGAATTAGCTGAGCTCTGAGTCTGGGTAGGTTCAGACACATCTTACAAATAAAAACAGATCCTGCAGAGTGTGAAAGCTTCTTCCCACATGGTACTTTTGGCCCCTATCTCCTTAAGTCTTCTCCTAATGGCCTGGCAAACCCTGTGGAGAAATGAAGCAAGGGCCAAAGTCGATCACATGAGATGCTATCAAAGACTACTTCCAGACCCAAGCAAACGATTACACCACGACCTGAGCCAGGGCACAAACAGAGGCTGGCTCCCCCGATGGGCCATGGGCCACTTCCACGAGTCCCCTTTTCCCATAACCAAATTCTGACCACCGTCTTCATCCTCTCAGGACACAAGAGACATTAATGGCAAAAAAATGGGTAGAATTCCTAAAATTCTTTAAGCTTACGAAATACAAAGAACAATTACTAGATTCATACAACGTATCAGATTCTTAGAACTAAAATCTTCCTTCCCCTGCCAATTTAAATTAAAAAGTAGGGGTGGCAAAAGAATGAAAAGCAGGTAAGCCCAGGAAGCTGAGGTTGCAGTGAGCCAAGATCACATCACTGCACTACAGCGTGGGTGACAGAGCCAGACCCGGTCTCAAAAAAAAAAAAAAAAAAAAAAAAAGTCCAGGCACAGTGGCTCACACCTGTAATCCCAGCATTTTGGGAAGCCGAGGCGGGTGGATCACTTGAGCCCAGGAATTCAAGGCCAGCCTAGGCAATGTGGTGAAAACGCATCTCTAAAAAAAAAATACCAAAAAAAAAATTAGCCAGGTGTGGTGGTGTGTGCCTGTACTCTGGAGGCTAAGGTGGAAGAATCGCTTGAGCTGGGGAGGTTGAGGCTGCAGTGAACTGAGATCATGTCACTGCACTCTAGCTGGGGCGACACAGTGACATCCTACCTCAAAAAAAAAAAAATTAAAAGCAGAGACACAAACAAATACTTGTATGCCAATGTGAATAGCAACATTATTCACAATAACCAAACAGTATAAATAACCCAAGTGCCCCCTACATGAGTGGATAAAGAAAATGTGTTAGGTCGGGCACGGTGGCTCACACCTGTAATCCCAGCACTTTGGGAGGCTGAGGCGGGCGGATCATGAGGTCAGGAGATCGAGACCATCGTGGCCAACACGGTGAAACCCAGTCTCTACTAAAAATACACAAAAAATTAGCTGGACGAGGTGGCAGGCGCCTGTAGTCCCAGCTACTCGGGAGGCTGAGGCAGGAGAATGGCGTGAACCTGGGAGGCAGAGGTTGAAGTGAGCCAAGATTGCGCCACTGCACTCCAGCCTGGGTGACAGAGCGAGACTCCATCCCAAAAAAAAAAAAAAGAAAAGAAAAGAAAGAAAAAGAAAATGTGTTATATACATGTAATGGAATAATACTCAGCCATAAAAAGGAATGAAGCATTGATACGTGCTACAACATGGATGAAGCTTAAAAACGCTATGCTAAGTGAAAAAACCCAGATATGAAAAGCCAAGTATTATATGATTCCATTTATATGAGAATATCTAGAATAGGCAAATTCACAGAGATAAAAAGTAGATCAGAATTGCCAGGAGCTGGGGGAAATGGAGAGTTATTGCTTAATGGTTACACAGTTTCTATGTGGGGTGATGGCAATGTTTTGGAAACAGATAGTAGTGATGGTTGCACAACAGTGTGAACGTAATTAATACCAGGTACTGATTTGTACGTTTCAAGATAGCTAAAGGGGAAAATTATATATGTTTCAACACAATTTAAAAAAAAATAAAGGACTTGAATCACTGGAAACAACACAAACGTCCCTCAACAAGTGAATGAATAAACAAATGGTGGTACATCCATATGTTGAAATAAAATGGAACCAACTATTGATATACACAACAACTTGGATTGATCCCAAAGGCATTTTGGTGAGTCAAAGAAGCCCATCTCAAAAAGGTGACATGCTGTAGGATTCCATGTATATGACATTCTCGAGAAGAAAAAACTATAGGGATAGAGAACTGATGAGTGGTTGGCAGGGGTTAGGGGTCAGGGAAGCGTATGCTTATAAAGAGACAGCATGAGGGAGCGTAGTCGGGGTGGGTGATGGAACTGTTCTGAACCCTGATTATGGTGGTGGTTACAAGAATCTATACAAACGTTAAAATTCATAGAATGAGTCACCAAATTTTTTAAAAATCAAGTTATTGTTTTTTTGAGATGGAGTCTTGCTCTGTCACCGAGGCTGGAGTGCAGTGGCGTGGCCTCAGCTCACCACAACCTCCACTTCCTGGGTTTGAGCAATTCTCCTGACTCAAAGTAGCTGGGATTATAGGTGCGTGCCACCATGCCAGACTAATTTTTGTATTTTTAGTAGAGATGGGGTTTCACCATGTTGGCCAGGCTGGTCCTGAACTCCTGATCTCAGGTGATCTGCCCACCTCAGCCTCCCAAAATGCTGGGATTAGAGGCGTGAGCCACTGTGCCCGGCCAAGTTATTTTTTAAAAGTGAGGTAGAAGGAGAAATGGCACCAATTGCTATCACTGCTCTTACAACTCTGATTTCCTGTTTCTTTTCTCTTTTTTCTATTTTTATTTTAGAATTAAGGGGTACATGTACAGACATATTACAAAGGTGTATCGCATGATGCTGACATTTGGAGTACAAATGAATCCACCACCCAGATATTGAGTATAGTACCTGTGGGTTTCTTAATCTCTTAAAATTGTCCAAAGATCAGTCTGGGGGGAAATACAACTTGTAAAATTACAATAAAGGGTTTATATTTCTATTCCTAGAAGAGATTCTTTCCCTGCACCTCATCCACCCACATATAGTCACACTGTCTTTTCAGCCTTGATGTCTTTCCTGGACAAAACGTCTTTCACTTGAGAAAAAGAAACGTGGCTGTGTCTCAGTGATAATGTCCATAGTGTCCTGGAAAATACTGGAACACACATCTATCACGGCACAATGAGGGCAGTGCTCAGAACCCTTCCGCTGAGGTGCAACACTGGCATGTTCTCAAAGTACAGGTCTCCTAGGTTGTTTAATAAGGATAGCCCCTGAAAACCTTCTGGTTTCATGACTGTGAGTACCTGGAAGTACCCAGTTCCACAACAGCCCATACAGGCTCCATCTAACAAACACACACAAAAAACTGTGGGAGACCCTGGATCCAGCCCAGTGGTCTGCAGGAGAAAAATGCCGAGAGAAAGCTCCCAGCTATCTCATATTTCGGTGATAATTCATGCTGAACTGGCAGCTCTGGCCTTTGGAAGCCTCTGGAAGCCCCTGGAACATTATTTATGGCAGCTACAGACAGCTACAGGCCCTGGATGTGAGCTGGACAAACTTGGGAGAAAGCAGAGGACTGACAGCCCTGTTTTATCTCACCATAGGCTTCCTCATCTCTCCTGTCTGAGTAGGGGTGTCACCCAGTGAAAGAGTATTTTACAAGCAAGCCATTCATCAGGACTCCTAATTAAAAAGCTGGAAAGCCTAACACTGGAGTTGGTTTTGCCATTTTCCAACACCTCATTAACCTCATCACTGATCGTCTGTTGAGGGCAGGATGCTCAGGAATTACTACATAGGATCTATCCTTAATGCTCAAGCAGAAAGAGAAACAGCAACCCTACTTAAAAAAAAAAATACTTCCCCCAATCCCCCAGATCATGAACAAAACAGGAAGGATGTGAAAAGGGGAGGAAGATCTGCTTAAACTTTACTAAATTTAGGAATATGCACCTTTACCCAGAGGAAAATAGAGGAGGAATATTAAGTAACCCATTTTTCATAGGCCTTTCTAGTAAAGGGGAAGATGTTTTCTCAACTTCTCTCTGAAACAGACAGCTAAGAATAAATAGCTAGGGGTTTGACCCATACTGTGGACCAAAAGTTGTACTTTTTGTGAATTTTGAACTTAGCCCAAGTATTCCTTTTTTTACTCAACTGCAAAACTAAACTTATGTTTTAAATACATAAATAAACCTCAGGGATGGAGTTCAAACTGCAACCATGTCCATTTATTTTCCGTGACTGGTGAACTGAAACACAACAATATTCACACAAAGAAACCGATATTTCTATGTTTTTGACTCCGGTATCATGGAAATGAGAGGAAGAAACTAGGTTGTATTCAAGCAACCATGACTTTTACTCTATCTCATTCCTGGTGAAAAATTGGTAATACTTGAAGGAGATAGCCCCAAGTGGTGGGACAAGACCCAAAACTGGACCTGAATCTGTGATGCTCTCACTGACCCACCAGTATCAGCCTGTCTTCCTTTGTTGGTTCCCTACAAGAAGGAAGTTACAGAGTCCATTTTTTCCATCAAAATAAGAAATCAAGAAACCAAACAATGGATTTTTTTTTTTTTTTTTTTTTTTTTTTTTTTGAGACGGAATCTCACTCTGTCGCCCAGGCTGGAGTGCAGTGGCGTAATCTCGGCTCACTGCCAGCTCTGCCTCCCGGGTTCACGCCATTCTCCTGCCTCAGCCTACCAAGTAGCTGGGACTACAGGTACCCCCACTGAGAGGTGACAGCGTGCTGGCAGTCCTCAGAGCCCTCGCTCACTCTCTGCGCCTCCTCTGCCTGGGCTCCTACTTTGGTGGCACTTGAGGAGCCCTTCAGCCCACCACTGCACTGTGGGAGCCCCTTTCTGGGCTGGCCAAGGCGGGAGCCGGCTCCCTCAGCTTGCAGGGAGGTGTGGAGGGAGAGGCGCCAGCGGGAACCTGGGCTGTGCTCGGCGCTTGTGGGTCAGCTGGAGTTCCAGGTGGGCGTGAGCTTGGCGGGCCCTGCACTCAGAGCACCCGGCCGGCCCTGCCAGCCCCGGGTAATGAGGGGCTTAGCACCCAGGCCAGCGGCTGCGGAGGGTGTACTAGGTCCCCCAGCAGTGCCAGCCCACCCGCACTGCGCTCGATTTCTCACCGGGCCTTAGCTGCCTTCCCACGGGGCAGGGCTCGGGACCTGCAGCCCGCCATGCCTGAGCCTTCCACCCCCTCCATGGGCTCCTGTGCGGCCAGAGCCTCCCCGACGAGCGCCACCCCCACTCCACGGCGCCCAGTCCCATTGACCACCCAAGGGCTGAGGAGTGCGAGCACACGGCGGGGGACTGGCAGGCAGCTCCACCTGCAGCCCCGGTGCAGGATCCACTGGGTGAAGCCAGCTGGGCTCCTGAGCCTGGTGGAGACGTGGAGAACCTTTATGTCTAGCTCAGGGATTGTAAATACACCAAGCGGCATCCTGTGTCTAGCTCAGGGTTTGTGAATGCACCAATCGACACTCTGTATCTAGGTACTCTGGTAGGATGTGGATAATCTTTATGTCTAGCTCGGGAATTGTAAATACACGAATCGGCACTCTATATCTAGCTCAGGGATTGTAAATACACCAATCAGCACCCTGTGTCTAGCTCAGGGTTTGTGAGTGCACCAATTGACACTCTGTATCTAGCTACTCTGGTGGTGCCTTGGAGAACCTTTGTGTTGATACTCTGTATCTAACTAATCTGGTGGGGAGGTGGAGAACCTTTGTCTCTAGCTCAGGGATTGTAAATGCACCAATCAGCGCCCTGTCAAAACAGACCACTGGGCTCTACCAATCAGCAGGACGTGGGTGGGGCCAGATGAGAGAATAAAAGCAGGCTGCCTGAGCCAGCAGTGGCAACCCGCTCGGATCTCCTTCCACGCTGTGGAAGCTTTGTTCTTTCGCTCTTTGCAATAAATCTTGCTACTGCTCACTCTTTGGGTCCACACCGCTTTTATGAGCTGTAACACTCACCGTGAAGGTCTGCAGCTTCACTCCTGAAGCCAGCGAGACCACCAGCCCACCGGGAGAAACGAACAACTCCAGACGCGCTGCCTTTAGAGCTGTAACACTCACCACAAAGGTCTGCAGCTTCACTCCTGAGCCAGCAAGACCATGAACCCACCAGAAGGAAGAAACTCCGAACACATCTGAACATCAGAAGGAACGAACAACTCCAGACGTGCCACCTTAAGAGCTGTAACACTCACCACGAGGGTCTGCGGCTTCATTCTTGAAGTCAGTGAGACCAAGAACCCACCAATTCCTGACACACCACCACGCCCAGCTAATTTTTTGTATTTCTTAGTAGAGACGGGGTTTCACTGTGTTAGCCAGGATGGTCTCGATCTCCTGACCTTGTGATCCGCCCGCCTCGGCCCCCCAAAGTGCTGGGATTACAGGCGTGAGCCACTGTGCCCGGCCAGTGGATTCTAATTCTTATCTTTTTTTGGCCTACAGTAAGTTAGCAGGGCTATGACATTGCTACCCAGTCACTTGGATCTTTTCCAAAAAGTTGCAACAGATACCTTTGCAATCAGAACGGAATGGCAGACACAAGTCCAGATATTTTATCTTACCCAGTTAGAAATTAATGGTGCCTGTGGACAGATCACTAGACAGGCAGGAACATGAATGTATCTGCAAATGTTGACATCCTAGACAAAAAATACTGAAAAACAGTGGTTTGTGAAACACAGAGGGCACCCATATGAGCCACAGGCTGTCTCCTCAGACCCACAGCTCCTCTCACCTTTTACAATCTTTTTTGGCTGGCTTTTTCTCCTCTTCTTTCATATAGGGGTCTATTCTTGGCCTCTTCCACTCTCCTTGGGGAGCTACAGCTGTTCTCATCCCTTCAAGGAGAGCCTGTTTCCTGTTGGCTCTCAATCTATGTCTGCAGCTTCTTTTCTTTTGGAGCTACAGGTCAGTATGTTTAACTGCCCGCTGGCCATTGACATGTGGATAATCCACAAACACCCTGAGAGTCATCTGCTTTCCCTTCCTCAGTCCCAAATCTATCCTTTCTGTATTTGTTCCTGAAAATTCTGAGCTCCATAGCAAACATCATTCCAAAACATTTCCTTTGACGCTCTCTTGGTCTCAAAATGAGCGTATTTCCAGCAAGGAAGCTAGAGGTGATGATGTTGTATAAATGTGCCTGCCGGCCCCTGAGGCTGGGGAGATAGGTATAGGCAGGTGAGGCTGGAGTGATGCAGAGCCATTTCCAGAAGACAGGAACTGATTGTGTGAAAGTTGGGGAGGCTGATGAAACAATGCACTATGGGCTCCGAGAGCTTTCAATACGTCCGCTTGCTATAATTGTTTATAAAGACCTACCTCATTGTTTACAACGTGAAGAAAGTTAGGAAAGTATGCAGAGTTTGCTTAGGTCTTCAGGATCCAGGACATACGAAGCTCCCTTTAGCAAAGGCATTATGTTGTTAAATCAAACTCAAAGTCTTCTAAAGAAAGACAGCACAATCTTCTGGAAGGAATGAATGATTGGCAGTGTCAGACGCTTGTCCCCTGACTTTCTGCTCTCTGCTTTAAGGTCCTTCAGCTGTGTCTGACCCTGTCTCTAGCTGAAGCATTGACAAAATTCCCTTTCTCTGTTTCTGCTTCTAATGTCTCAGACCAGCTGGTAATTTTATACAGAACATTATAAAACAAACAAGCAAACAAAAATAAAGCACAGGTATTTCCTCACATAGTTCTAGGACTTAAAAATCTAGACATAATTTAATCACCAATCTCTTTTTTTTTTTTCTGCAAGCCAAATTTTTTATTTGTTCATTTCTTCTCCTCCCTCCTCTCCCTTCCCCTCCTCCACCTTCTTTTTCTTTTTCTTTTTTTAGACAGGGTGGCTGGAGTGCAATGATGTGAACACAGCTCACTGCAGCCTCAACCTCCTGGACTCAAGTGGTCCTCCCACCTCAGCCTCCCAAAGTGCTGGGATTACAGGCATGAACCACCACCCCCAGCTTGTTTGTTCATTTCTGCATTTGAAGTACTCTTCAATAACATCCTCCACCTGAGATTCTTTGCCACAGTTCTTAACTATGACACAACACAACCGACCACTTGTACAGGGTCTTCCCTCTCTGTCAATTTCACAGGGGCCACCTACCTGTCCCCTTGGCTTCTTCTGTCATCACCCTCCCTCAACTCTGTTGACCTGGAGTTCAGCGCAAAGGGCCTCCCCTGATTTGACAGAGGTGGGCTCATCATGCAGGCTCACAGAGATGGGCTTGACTCTCATCTAAGGCTCTGGCAGCTTTGTAAATCCTTATGCTGGGCCATCGTGGATGAGGGCAGTCAGCACTTCTTGTAAAGCAGTGTTAACGTCCAGGACACTTCCTGTAGCAGTGGCTTCTTGGGCCTTGGCGGTGGGTCACGACTGAAGCCAAATCAAGGCCACACCTGAGCCTTCACATGACTCAGCAGCAGCAGCAGCAGCAGGGAATGAGCAATCACCAACCTCTATCTTTTTATAAACGGGGAGACTAAGGTCACGTTTATAAAGTGATGGGCCCGAGGACTCAAAACTATTTTGTGGCAGAGGCTGAACCTGAACTTGGTGACTTCACAGCCTGTCTTATGTCCTTTTCATTCTCTCAAGCAGCCACTCAAACAAGGTCTTGGCTGTGTACCTCCACCCTGAGGGGTACCCCTACTTGTCTCCCTACTACACAGTCTCCCACCACCGCCTTGTTTCCTTGGCTCCTCATTTATCCAAATATCTTGCTGTATTCAAGGTCAAACCCCAGCTCCTCTAACAAACCAGACCCTTTTTGTTTTTTTGAGATGGAGTTTCGCTCTTGTCTCCTAGGCTGGAGTGCAATGGCATGACCTCGGCTTACTGCAACCTCCGCCTCCCGGGTTCAAGCGATTCTCCTGCCTCAGCCTCCTGAGTAACTGGGATTACAGGTGCCCACCACCATACCCAGCTAATTTTTGTATTTTTAGTTAGAGACGGAGTTTCACAGTGTTGGCCAGGTTAGTCTTGAACTCCTGACCTCAAGTGATCCACCTGCCTCAGCCTCCCAAAGTGCTGGAATTACAAGCCTGAGCCACTGCTCCTCACGCAGATCCTTTTTCTTTGTAAACTTTCCACTCAGTTCCAGTTTCCCATCTAAGCAACATACCTGGTTTACAGTGAGGTTATCTGGTAATGGGGACTGACATCCTCAGGTCTCTGTAAACGACCATGGCTCAAGTAACTTTTCCAGCCCCTTGGAAATCTATGGTGACTCTCCCAAACAACATAGGGAAGTGGGCTCTCCAAATGTTGAACAGTCCACTTTCAATGTACTAATGCCTTAATCATATAATAACAATAGCTGTGTATGTGTATACACAGACACAAGCTCACACAATACAAATTAGAGCCTATGTGTTGATGATGGTTGTTCTTGCTGTAATGTTTAGCCCAAAACACCAGCAATAAAGGCCCTTGAAGATCATGGGAGTTTACCTCGCATGATGCAGTAGACTCCGTCCCAGGCTGGAAGTCATTATAATGTGTTCTTTGTCCTGATTTTGCGAGCCAGAACTCCTAGAGCCCGATCTGCATGCCAGCTCAGGATAGCTGGGGAATCAGCCTAGATCAGCAGGAATTTTATTTGGCTGAGGCCCCCAAAACCTCATAAAATAGTGGTTTTCAAGCATCTTTGGCCATCTCTAATGAGTGGAGATGAGGGACAGTCTCCACATTTGTAAAAGATAAATGGTTGAGGAGGACATTATATGATGTGTAAGATTCCTTTTCTAGAAGTTTATATATGGATCTAAAATTTCCTGGGTTTGCCTTACAGGGGGTGTTTAAGGCAAAACCCAACTTTTTTTCTTGAACTCCTGCTTCTGGGCACTTACCAGAGAACATGAAATTGTCTCCTTTCCCCATTCCACTCTCAGGCAAGGTCGGAATTTGTTTTTAAAGATCTGAGCACCCTATCCCTCTCACCAACCTCTCTCCTTCCCTTCCCTCTCCCTCACCCCTTCTCTTAGAAGTAAATTACATTTTGGCGGGGCGTGGTGGCTCACACCTGTAATCCCAGCACTCTGGGAGGCAGAGGCGGGTGGATCATGAGGTCAGGAGATCGAGACCATCCTGGCTAACATGGTGAAACCCCGTCTCTACTAAAAAATACAAAAAATTAGCTGGGCGTGGTGGCATGCACCTGTAGTCCCAGCTACTCGGGAGGCTGAGGCAGGAGAATTGCTTGAACCCGGGCAGCGGAGGTTGCAGTGAGCCGAGATCGCACCACTGCACTTCAGCCTGGGTGACAGAGCAAGACTCCATCACAAAAAAAAAAAAAAAAAAAAAAAAAAAGTAAACTACATTTTTTAGTTTAGGGGGGTTTCATTGGATCATCCCAGAGGGAAGGATGGAGGCCACTGTCTTGTGCCAAAAAAGCAGAAGCAGCCAGATTTGAGAGGGTGGCTGCAATAGAAGGTCAGGGTTTTGGAGTTCCCGTGTACAGTGTTTGGATGTCTGCACCCTATTGGCACACCATACACCGAACAGGAACAGTGAACAGCTGCTAAGCCACAAAACATTGAGAGTAGTGCCAGGGGCTTCTACACCCTCCCTGGACCTGTAAAAAAGCTCTTTGAAGGACATCTCTGGGCCTCTTGGGGCAGCAGTGCCCAACAGATGGCCAAGAAAAAACACCGGGAAATAAATACCCAAAGTACTTCCCAACTCAATTTATGTGGCCAGTATTACCCTGATACCAAAACCAGACAAAGACATTAAAACTACAAACCAATATCCTTTATGAACACAGATGCAAAAATCCCTACCAAAACATTAGCAAATTTATTCTAGAAATAAAGAAAAAGGATAGTTGTGATATATTCACATAACAGAAAACTACTCAGCAATAAAGAGGAACCAACTATTGATCCCCATAACAACATGGATGAAATTCATGGCCAGGCACGGTGGCTCACACCTGTAATCCCAGCACTTTGGGAGGTCAAGGTGGGTGGATCACTTGAGGTCAGGAGCTCGAGACCAGCCCAGTCAACACAGTGAAGCCCTGTCTCTGCCAAAATATAAAAAGTAGCAAGGAGTGGTGGCAGACACCTGTAATCCCAGCTACTCTGGAGGCTGAGGCAGGAGAATCACTTGAACCCGGGAGGCAGAGGTTGCAGTGAGTCAAGATCACACCACTGCACTCCAGCCTGGGTGACAGAGTGAGACTCCTCTCAAAAAAAAAAAAAAAAATTACATGGAGTAAAAGAAATCAGACAAAAAACTATGTGTGTATAGACATAGACATATAGATATATATGACTCCATTTATATCAAAATGTAGAAAAGACAAATCAAATGACAGCAGTTCAGTGATTGCTGGTGGGTAACGATAGGGAGAAATAGGCGGTGAGGACTGACAGGGAGGGGGCCCAAGGAAACTTTCGGGGGTAATGGAAATGTACATCTTGATCATGGTGGTTGTCCTGGATATATAACTTTTTCTTTTTCTTTTTTTTTTGAGACGGAGTCTCCCTCTGTCATCGCCCATGCTAGAGTGCAGTGATGAGATCTTGGCTCACTACAATGTCTGCTTCCCGGGTTCAAGCGATTCTCCTGCCTCAGCCTCCCGAGTAGCTGGGATTACAGGCATGTGCCACCACACTCAGCTAATTTTTGTATTTTTAGTAGAGATGGGGTTTCATCATGTTAGTTAGGCTGGTCTTGAACTCCTGACCTCGTGATCAACCCGCCTTGGCCTCCCTAAGTGCTGGGATTACAGGCGTGAGCCACCGCACCTGGCCTGGATGTATAACTTTTTCAAATCACATCATTATGTAACTTTAAATGGGTGCATTTTATGGTACTAGACTACAGCTCAATAAAATTGATTTTTTTTTTTTTTTGAGACAGAGTCTCACTCTGTCACCCAGGCTGGAGTGCAGTGGCACAATATTGGCTCACTGCAACCTCCGCCTCCCGGGTTCAAGCGATTCTCCTGCCTCAGCCTTCCGAGTAGCTGGGATTACAGGCACCCACCACCACACCTGGCTAATTTTTTGTATTTTTAGTAGAGACAAGGTTTAGTAGAGACACATGTTAGCCAGAATGTTCTTGATCTCCTGACCTCGTGATCCACCCACCTCGGCCTCCCAGAGTGCTGGGATTACAGGTGTGAGCCACTGCGCCTGGCCAAAATTGATTTTTTTATAAAAAGTCTGAAACCAAGCTTGTCTAATGGGGGCCCTAATCCTTAGGGCCAACGGTGGAGTTGGCCCAATGGGCTCCAATCACCCAGATGGAAACTTATTTCCTACACCAAGGATTCTTGGCAAGTTGTCAGAGAGGAGTCTTGGGAAAGGGGGCAATGGTGAGAACAGCAGAAAACAATTAACCCAAACGATGAGAATCCTGAATACCCAGTAACTAACCAGAAGAGACAATACATCAAAAATCCATGTGCCTGATGGCCCTAGATGGCCTCCAAGGGCTCAGGCATCAAGGCTTACGAGGGTTAAGATCCTTTCTTCAGGTTCTAACAGCCTGTTGTTTTTCTTGGCAAGGCTTTCTCATGACAAGCCATGAAGAGCTAAGCACGGCTCCCAGAAGACAGCCAGCAAAGAAATGGGGGCCTCAGTCCTACAGCCACAAGGAACTAAATTCTGCCAACAGGCTGAATGAGCTTGGAAGTGGATTCTTCCTCTGAGCCTCCAGAAAAGGAACTTGGTCCTGCCAACACCTTGATTTTGGTCTGTGAGGCCCAGAACAGATGAGCCAGCTGAAAGTCAGACTTATGGCAGGCCAAGTCCTCAGTTTCTACCAAAAGAACTCCACATTTGCTAATGTGGAGGAAAAGACTGACATTGGTCATTTGATGTTACTAGAGTTCTCTTCACTTTTCAAATTCACTGGACATGGACTTGTCACTTATAATGATAAAAGAGCATTTATAGGAGGTCATCTCAATAGATACTTTAGAATAAAAATAATATTGTCTTGTGATTGCATTCAGTATTTAGATTTGCAAGCCAATGGCTCCAAAGAGTTAATGTGCCTCCTTAAATATTTAGCTTCTTACCAAGCAGCGCCTTGAGCACTGAGGAGAGAGGAGTGTAAAGCACTGCAAAATTTGAGCTGTGAGTTATCACTGCAGGAAAACATTCCTAGGCCTCTCAGTATAAGTTTTTTTTCTAATAAACTACAACCTGAGAAGAGACAGATCAGGCACCAGGATTTAAAAAAGAAGTTGCCCATCAAAACAGTGCAAAGTAGACACGTTTTCATTTATTTTCTTTGGAACATTCTTGTTGGCAGCTGCATCCATTTGGTTAATGGAATATTCTTGACTCATGAAACAGGCTCATTACAGAAACAGACTCAGACCAAGAGTGCGGTAGGATGTGGAGCCACCCTTGCTCTCCCATGGCACATTCTCTTAAAAGTGGTGCCTTTCCGTGACTCTCAGAGATAGCATGTGGTCATGATGGGTGTTAGAATCAGGATGAAAGACCTTAGAGGAAGCAGCATGAAAACAAGACTGTGTGAGAAGTAACAGTCGGTGTTGGCCACCTCCAGGCTGACCACTTTTACACCAGGGCCTGGCATGAACTCTGCACACCTCGCCTGCCCTGAGACTGTTTATTCCAAGAGCTACCAGGGCTCATCCTTCAGGACGGTTAACTACAGGACTTCACGACAAGGCTCTAAATCTGGGTCTCTCTCCCCTGAAATGAGAACTAGACACTTCTCCATGTATTCCCAAGAATAACTTTCAATGAGAATTAGAATTTCTTAGGGATGTACATTTTAACAAAGAACTTTTGGTTCCAGGAAAACCAAATTCCATAACCATGACTCTAACTGCAACAAAAAACAAACCCAAACTTCTACCAGGGCCCACTTATTTCTATCAATATTTAATGCCACGTAACTCTAGTATAACCTAGAGTCTGATAATCCTCGAAAAATTGTTCATATTGAACTTGACCTATTAATACGTTGAGAAAACAAAAAAGTCTTTAGTCAAGCATTGACTTTTTTTGTTTGTTTGTTTGTTTGACAGTTTCACTCTTGTCGCCCAGGCTGCCAGGCTGGAGTGCAATGGCGTGATCTCAGCTCACCACAACCTCCGCCTCCCGGGTTCAAGCGATTCTCCTGCCTCAGCCTCCCGAGTAGCTGGGATTACAGGCATGCGCCACCACGCCCGGCTAATTTTTTGTCTTTTTAGTAGAGACGAGGTTCACCATGGTGGTCAGGCTTGTCTCAAACTCCCGACCTCGGGTGATCTGCCTGCCTCGGCCTCCCAAAGTGCTGGGATTACTGGCGTGAGCCACCGTACCCAGCCAAGCATTGACTTTTTCTATAAATTTTTCACATCAATGACTGACAGTTGTGCAGCATTTCAAGAAGTTTAATACTAAGACCTGCATCTTTTTAGAAAACTGTAATCATAATTTGTTATTTATAGGTCATCTCTCTTCTCCTCTGACTAGTCTTCCCAGCCCTCCTTGGCCATGCCCTGTATCGTGATCCCTACTCCACCCCAAAGTGGCAAAGAGCTTAAAAGCTCTGCTAGGATCAGTCAACCCTGCAGGCTAAATGAAGCCTTAAGGAGGAGAACTGTTCAGGCACAGCCCTCTGGCCCCCTCCCCCGACATTTGCACAAAGAACAGTTTTAGATTCTTTAGTTCCACCACATCCAAGATTTTTCCCCAAACTTCACATATTATGGTCAGTAAAATTAAATTTGCAACTTGAAGTAGGAGGAATAAAGTCAGTTGAAAAGTGATAAGAAATTAGGTTTTCCAAAACTAATCAGCTTCCAGATATATGAACACAAACTCTGCTCAAGCGAAAACAAAACAATCTTTTTTCCTTCCCACGTTTAAGTTTCACCAATAATATCACAAACAACAAAAAAAAGACTAGGCATCCATGGGAAGAGAGGAAGAACCCTATAGGCTTTGCCCTTGCCCTGTTTTGTTTATTCTACCCCAGAAAGAGGGGCATTAAGTCCCATAAACTCCTGGACTCTAGGGGCTAAATTCTTTTTTTTAATTGTACTTTAAGTTAAATAAACAAACTTTCTGAAGTACTGCCATTTGTTGGAGAAGAATGTAAATCTGGACGTAATGGGCCTCAGATGTCCTTCGGGGCTGTCTGAACTTGACCATGAATGGACAAGTCTGAAGCCCCTGAAAGTATTAGTGTACAACGGTGGATCAGTTTAACTGAAGACTTTCTTCTTCATTTAGCGATGCATTCTCCTCCCCTCCCTGCATACACCTGGAACTCGAAGGGGTAACTGTAGGGCTATGGACCATATCCCTTGAAGGGGTAACCATAGGGCTATCCAACATGGTCCAAGGAGGGGTGTTCTGATGAAGGTTGACCAGGAGAGCTTCTGATGTCCTGCAGTGCCCAACAGAAATGAGAAGCAAGAGTCGGCCGTCCCCAGGCTTACCACAAATACATCCAAGTTTCCCCAGGACATTCTACTTTGCCCATAAATCCCCATTCCATTGTTGGGGCTCAGAAAACAAGATCCCAAAATGAAGGCCCAAGAAACAGCCTCAGAAGCAAAAGTATTTCTCTGACCTTCCCTGCCCTACTGTCTCTCAGTCCCATTCTACCTGGGGTAAGGCATGGAAACTAGGATCCCTCTTTCCCAAGGTGGGTCCTAAAAACCAGAACCCCTTTTCCCCAAAGCCAGCCATAAAACCTAAAAATATTAGGCTAACTTTTACTCTGCCTTTCTGTGTCAAAAACTGGCCATTAAAAAGAAATGTTCTGGCCTGGTGCAGTGGCTCACACCTGTAATCCCAGCACGTTGGGAGGCTGAGGCAGGTGGAGGCTTGAGGTCAGGAGTTTGAGACTAGCCTGGCCAACATGGCGAAACCCCGTCTCTACTGAAAATACAAAAATTAGCTGGGCATGGTGGCATACATCTATAATCCCAGCTACTCCGGAGGCTGAGTCAGGACAATTGTTTGAACCCAGGAGGCAGAGGTGCAGTGAGCTGAGATCGCACCACTGCACTCCAGCCTGTGTGACAGAGTAAGAGTAAGATTCCATCTCAAAAAAAAAAAAAAAAAGACCGGGCGTGGTGGCTCATGCCTGTAATCCCAGCACTTTGAGAGGCCAAGGTGGGTGGATCATGCGGTCAGGAGATTGAGACCATCCTGGCTAACACAGTGAAACCCCATCTCTACTAAAAAAAAAAAAAATTAGCCGGGCATGGTGGCAGGCGCCTGTGGTCCCAGCTACTTGGGAGGCTGAGGCAGGAGAATGGCATGAACCCAGGAGGTGGAGCTTGCAGTGAGCCGAGATTGTGCCACTGCACTCCAGCCTGGGCAACAGAGCGAGACTCCATATCTAAAAAAAAAAAAAAGATCCGACCTACCTTGTTTGACTGCAGGCCAAAAGACCCACATTCCAGAAAAGGTCCTGCTTCACACCCAGAAGGAAGGAACACACGTTCAGAGAGGCCCAGAACAATCTAGACAGACAGGCCTGGCTGGGGTTCCCCACTTAGTCTATTAGCATTACAGCATACCTGTTTTGTCCAGTCATATTTCTACCCAACTGCCTATACTTTGTTGAATCTAACCATAAAAATAGATAATTTCCCCTGTGTGACTGTATCTTCATTCTGAAGGCTCTTGTATATATGTGTTAAGTATATTTGTTTGTCTTTTCTCCAATGAACCTGCTTTTCACAAGGTGATTTTTCAGTGAGACTTTGGAAGGCCACGAGAACTTTCCCTTGGTCCTCACGTTATTCTCCTTGGACAAGTTCCATTTGCAAATGGAGTCATCTAAAAGGGTCTCCTCCAAAGGCAGAGTACACTCTCAGAGGCGAAACTACCTTAACCTCTCTCAGCTTTAGTTCTCTCATCTAAGACATGGGGATGAAATTAGTATCCGTGCCACAGAGTTGTTTAGAGGGTTTATTATTTAGAAAACACAGTTCAGGCCAGGCGTGGTGGCTCACACCTGTAATCCCAACACTTTGGGAGGCAAAGGTGGGTGGATCACCTGAAGTCAGGAGTTTGAGACCAGCCTGACCAACATGGAGAAACCCCGTCTCTACTAAAAAAAATACAAAATCAGCCGGGCATGGTAGTGCATGCCTGTAGTCCCAGCTACTCGGGAGGCTGAGGCAGGAGAATCGCTTGAACCCAGGAGGCGGAGGTTGCAGTGAGCCGAGGTTGCGCCATTGCACTCCAGCCTGGGCAACAAGAGCGAAGCTCCGTCACAAAAAAAAAAAGACAGTTCATTTCCTTTGACTAATGCTCTCTGCTCTTTTCTGTGGGCTCATAAGTCTTTTAAACAGAAAAGATTTGGGCTGGGGGAAGTAACGTGGATTTTTTGGCTTCTACTCAAGAGTCCAGGACTCACTTCTTAAGACTGTTAAGGTCATGAAAAACAGGAAAACTAGGCAACTCTCAGAACAGAGGAGCCTGGGGATACATGACAGCTAAGTGCAATGTGGTACCCTGGATTGCATCCTAGAGTTTAGTTCATAGTAATGTACCAAGGTCTCTTGGTTTCTTCGTTTTGACAAATATACCATGGCAATGTAAAATGTTAACAATGGGGGAAACTGAGTCGGCAGTATATGAAAATTCTCTGTACCCTCTTCGTACTATTTCTTTGACTCTAAAATTATGCCAAAATATAAAGCAAAAAATGCAAATATGAGGCTGAGTGTGGTGGCTCACGCTTGTAATCCCAGCACTTTGGGAGGCCAAGGTGGGTGGATCACGAGGTCAAAAGATCAAGACCATCCTGGCCAACATGGTGAAACCCGTCTCTACTAAAAATACAAAAAAATTAGCTGGGCATGGTGGCGGGTGCCTGTAATTCCAGCTACTAGGGAGGCTGGGGCAGAAGAATTGTTTGAACCCAGGAGGCAAAGGTTTGCCGAGATTGCATCACTACAGTCCACCTGGTGACAGAGTGAGACTCCGTCTCAAAAAAAAAAAAAATTGTAAATATGAAAAAATAAAGTCTATGATGATGCCACAGCATGAAAACCTAATAGCAATAGATACTTAGCAAGTGTTTATAATAGGCTAGGCTCTGAGCCACACACTGGCCTACCATTAGATATTGAGACCTCTCAACAACTCTATGGCATGGGCACTAATTACATCTCCATGTCTTACATGAGGGAACTGAAGCCTAGAGAGGCTGGGTAGGGCCCAAGGTCATAGAGCTGGTAAGGAGGCTGAGGCCGAATTTAGACCTAGAGAGAGTAACTCCAAAGATTGTTTCTCACTTGCCACTACCCTAGCTCCTACCATTCTACCATTTCTCCCTTTACAAGATGGAGGAAATACATTCTTGAAAGTTAACTCAAAGAGACAAAATAACATCGAATGAAGCAGGAAAACTCTCAGGGCACTTACTTCGAAAAAGGAAGACTGATGGGCTCTGTTTTTCCTCCCTCCTCTACCTTACAGGTTATCGCGATTTGTACTCATTGTACAAATGATACAAGTACATACAAATAATAAAAGTAATAATTGAAGAGTAAAACTGCAGAGAAGGCTCTAGAATGAAAATCAAATCCCTTCTGGTACACCCAACCTCTCGTTCTAATGTTCAGAGTATGGAGAAGTTAAGTTTAAGGTCCATAAAAATCAGAGTTTGTGCCTAGACAGAATGTAGATTTGTCCATCAAATCCTGGACTATGAGAACCCCGATAGTACTGAGAACTTTATAGGAGTAAGTTTAGAAGGAAACAAAAGCCACACTTAGCAGGAAGTAAACTCCTGAAACTCACTACCTGGGGAGTTGACAGGAACATAAAAAGGTAAAAGGGCTCAGGAAGGTTTAGGGTGAACTCGTGGCTGATGGTCCTTAACAGTTGAGGGAAGCTGGAGAAGTTTAACCAGCATCCCAGTGTTTTTCCTTTTCCTATTTATTTATTTGTTTATTGAGACCGGTTCTCACTTTGTCATTCAGACTGCAGTGCAGTGGCATGATCGTAGCTCACTGCAGCCTCGACCTCCTGGGCTCAAGAGATCCTCCCACCTCAGCCTCCCAAGTAGCTGGGACTACAGGCATATGCCCCCACACCCAGCTAATTATTTTTTATTTTGTAGAGACAAGGTCTTGCTTGCTATGTCAGCCCAGGCTGATCTCAAACTCCTGGCCTCAAGTGATCCTCCCATCTCAGCCTCCCAAAGTGCTGGGATTACAGATATGAGCCACCACACCTGGCCCTAATGTTTTAAAATTAACACAAGACAGATCAGCCATGATCTCCCTGGAGTCGGTATAGTTCAGTAAAGAAACAGTGAAGTTGCATATTAGTTAGACATGTGTTTCGGCTGCTATAACAGAAAACCTAATAAACAAGAACAGAGCTCCTATAAAGACTTTTATTCTTAACAAGAAGTCTGGAAATGCATGATCTGAAGATTCATTCAACAACTCAACAGTTTTGTGAAGGTTGCAGGTCTTTCCATTCATTCTTCGGCTTAACCATACCTGGCATAAAGGGTTTTGTGTTTATACTTTTCAATTCATGAGTACAAGATAGCTGCCACCGCTCCAGGTGTCAGTGTCCCAAGCAGGAGAGGCAGGCAGGGAGACAAAAGCCTTCTCTTCACAAGGGCCTACTGATCTGAGAAGGAAATCCAGCCCAGTAGCACCCAGTAGATTTCTCCTTAGGTCTCAATGGCCGGACTAGATTTGGTCCCTGTTATGGTCTAAATGGTGTCCCCCATAAATTTATCGACTCCAATCTCTAGCATCTCAGAATGTGAATCCGTTTGGAGATAAGAGCCATTAAAAAGGTTAAAATGGAGCCAGTAGGGTGGGCCCTAATCCAATCTCACTTGCATCCTTGTAAGAAGAGGAAATTTGGGGCCAGGCATGGCAGCACATACGTGTAATCCCAGCATTCTGGGAGGCTGAAGCAGGTGGATCACTTGAGGTCAGGAGTTCGAGACCAGCCTGTCCAACATGGTGAAATCCCATCTCTACTAAAAATACAAAAATTAGCCAGGCGTGGTGGCAGGCACCTATAATCCCAGCTACTTGAGAGGCTGAGGCAGGAAAATCACTTAAACTCAGGAGGCAGAGGTTATAGTCAGCTGAGATCATGCCACTGCACTCCAGCCTGGGTGACAAGAGTGAAACTCTCTCTTTAAAAAAAAAAAAAAAAAAAAAAAGAGGAAATTTGGACACACAGAGAGACACCAGGGACATGCACGCACAGAGGAAAGACCATGTGAGCACGTAGCAAGAAAACAGCCATTTGCAAGCCAGAAAGAGAGCCTCATGAGAAACCAACCCTGCTGACACCTTGATCTTGGACTTCTAGACTCCAGAACCCAGAAAATAAATTTCTGTTGCTTAAGCCACTCAACCTAGCTGCAAAAGAGAGTCTATAAAAGGGAGATTTAGGAAGGGAATTCAGTGGCATCCTTGCCTCAGGCTGGGCACTCTCACCTCATACAAAATCAGTTTTCTTAGCCAGGTAAGGGTTGGGGGAGTAGCTACTGGGTAGGCAACTAAAAATGTCCACCACAACTCTTGAGTTGAGAAAGCTGCATGCAATTCTACCTCTGCTACTTGGTAATAATACCTGTGGGTAAGACATGGAGTTTTTTTTTTTTTTTGAAATGGAGTCTCGCTCTGTGCCCAGGCTGGAGTGCAGTGGCACAATCTTGGCTCACTGCAAGCTCCGCCTTCCATGTTCACGCCATTCTCCTGCCTCAGCCTCCCGAGTAGCTGGGACTACAGGAGCCCGCCACCATGCCCGGCTAATTTTTTGTATTTGTAGTAGAGTCGGGGTTTCACCGTGTTAGCCAGGATGGTGTTGATCTCCTGACCTCGTGATCCGCCCACCTCGGCCTCCCAAAGTGCTGGGATTACAGGCGTGAGCCACCACACCCGGCGACATGGAGTTTTCATTCAGTAAAATGGGTATGATAAGCAACATACAGGAATAACTAACAAGTTAGTTTCCTTCCTATCTCCCGACTCTGAAATTCTAAATCTGAGGGGTCTGTACCCAAAAAGGACTTTGCTTCTTTCACAAATGAAAATAAACAGGAATATTCACACAGAGTATGCATTTCTAAAATGCATGTACCTTACAATACTTTCCGATGTTCTATTCCAAATTTCAAATATTCAACAGCGTATTTCCTGAAATAATCAACTAAACAAAACTGAATCTCCTTTCTTTACATTTTCAAAGCCCTAGGAACCCACACTAAACACACACACACACACACACACACACACACACACACACACACGCAGCCAGACCCCTCCAGAAAATAAAGGTCTGACATTTTTCTGTTTGATTATATACTTCCTGAGGGCAAAAATTAAACATGGTCATTCCTGTGATCCCATAGACCACTTTACACAGTAGCAATGAGGGCTTGCTTAACGAATGAGGGGAAAACAGCCACTAAGAATCCATCTTATGGGCCACTCATTTCACAAAGACTAGTCAAATATTAGCAATGAACCTGTTTTTTCTGGAAGATGGGTCTCAGCATCTTTAAAGATGCTAAGGATCAAATTATTTTCTTCTCTAAAGAGCTTCACATATTGGGAAAGTTATCATTATGAAACAATAAGTGTTTTCCTTATATGAAGACATTTTATTTTTTAAAACTGCCAAGAAAAGACACATTAGTTAATGAACAGCATGAGAATACCTGATAAGGGAGGTGGGAAATAATGTCTGACCTGTATTATATGATTTATTTTCCCCTCAACATTTTAAAGATTTAAATGTGAAAAATACAAAGGAAAACATGGGTTATTTTTCAAAAATGCTTAGTTTATGGGTAGGCTTCATTTCTCTTTTTCTTTCTTCCTTCCTTTCTTAAGTTGAGGTCTCAGTCTGTTGCCTAGGCTGGAGTGCAGTGGCACAATCACAGCTCACCACAGCCTCAAATTCCTGGGCTCAAGCAATCCTACCACCTCAGCCTCCCAAGTAGCTGGGATCATAGGTGCATAACACCATGCCTGGCTAAATTTTTAAATTTTATTTTTGTGGAGATGAGGTCTCACTATGTTGCCCAGGCTAGTCTGGAATTCCTGGACTCAAATAGTACTCCCACCTCAGCCTCCCAAAGTGCTGGGATTACAGGTGCATGAACTACCATACTTGGCTTATGGAAGGGTTTCTAAGCATGTCCAGAAGCAAAAAACGAAAGAATTGATAAATTCACTATTATATTAAATAATTTTTAAAATATTATTTGGGAAAAATATATCATAAGCCTAAATGACAAATGATAAAGTTGGGAACTACTGATAAAATCTATGATAGAAAAGCGTTGTTTTCCTATTTAGATGAAGAGATCTTCAAATCAATAAGATGCAGATAAATAATAGAAAAATGGTCAAATTTTCATGAGCTGAGAATCACAGAAAATAATCAGACATTATTTGCGAATAAGGTTAGAAGCCCACCCTCAAATAGTTAAATAATGATAAAATTTCTTTTAGGACTGTTGAAAGTTAAAAAGTTTGATTGTATGTGTGTTTGTGATGGTACGTGCAACCACACACTTTTACTGGAGTTTTCACTGGCACAAACTTTTTTTTTTTTTTTTTTTGAGACAGAGTTTTGCTGTTGTTACCCAGGCTGGAGTGCAATGGCCCGATCTTGGCTCACTGCAACCTCCACCTCTCGGGTTCAGGCGATTCTCCTGCCTTAGCCTCCCGATGTAACAATTTTTTTTAATGAGTAAAGCTAGATTTATTGAAATGGAAAATATCCAAAATGTGCTAAATAAAAAATAGCAAGTTGTAGAACAAGATGTCCAATATGCTCCCATTTGTGTAAAACAAAGAAAAAACATATATATACTTTTATATGCTTGCATGTGTATGGAACACTTCTGGAAGGATACTCAAAATACTATTAACTGTGGTTCCGTCTGGAAACGATCTGTTTGAAATTTTTACTGTGATTGCATATTTCTTTAGTAATAAAAAAATACACAGTTAAGATATAAAAAGCCCCATGATGCTTCCCTGGAAATTCTTCAAATGGGGAAAATTAAGCTAAAAGCGTTAGGGCTTATCACTTCCTCCTAACAGTTGGCTTTTGGAGAGACAGGGAAATGGTCCTAAGGAAAAGAGTTCCTTCAGGATGGAATATTTGGAATTGCCCCATTTGGGTGGGGAAGGGGAGTGGGCTGAGGACCCAGGCAGGGCTCCTGCTCTCCAGCCCAGGAGGGAGAGCAAAGAGCAACAGATCAGGGAATTCTCTCTCCCTGACTTCAGGAGCCAAATCAGCTCCGGAGGGAAGGGGAAAGGGGGTGGGTGAGGGAAGGCCCTCAGGGCAAGACATCAAACAGGACGGAGGCATCTCTGACCTCCGGGTCACAGGCCCGCGCGCTCCGGGAGCCCACCCGGGGCGCCGGCGCTGGAAGCCAATTCCGAGTGATTTAGGAAATCGCCCAGCCTGGGGGCTGGGGCGGGCAGGAAAGGAGCGATTAAGGGCGAGAAGGAGAAGTGAGGCTTCCTCGGGAATGAGCACATTTGGAAGCCAGGCAGGAAGCGGGCAGGAAGCTGCTGTCATAAAACAATCTGACAATTACGTGTCAGTGTAGGAGAAGGGCCCTGGAAATTATGGGGCTGCCGCGCCGCACTCCTGAGCCCTCCCCCGGTGATTTCCTCGGGGCTGCAAAGAGCTGCGGGAGGAAATTATATTTGGGGCCAGGTGTTTGTTCCAGCACATTTGGGTTCAACTTGGGACTGAGAATTTTACGCTCACATGCTGAGGGAAACAATTCCCTGGTGCCTTTGTAAACCACGGCGGATGCACTGCTTCCAGCTGGACTGGGCTTTGGTACTGTGATTAGCATAGCTGGGATTTACCAAGCGCTTCCTCTAGCCAGGTGCTTCACCTGCAACTCACAGCAAGGGGCCTGGATAGGTTCACTGACTTGCCACAGACAATCACTAGGGGTGGCAGAACAAGAATTTGAACCCAGGCATTGTCTCCAGAGCCCCACACTCAAATCCAACTTGAAAACATATTTCACAAACTTCATAAGAACAACCAGAACCATTACTTTATACGTGTATCTGGAGGAAAGGGTTCCTAAGCAGACTGCTACCCACACATAGGCTGCCTTCTCCTTGTCATTCATTGATTCATTCACTTGTTCCTTCGTATCTATTAAGTACCTATGGTGTGGCCAGCCAAGTTAGGTACTATAAAATTATAAGACACATTCTGACTTCTAAAGAAGGCTTAGGCCTTCTAGAGGCCTTATGCCTGCAGTGGTGGCTCATGCCTGTGACCCCAGCACTTTGGAAGGATAAGGTGGACGGATTACTTGAGTCTAGGAGTTTGGGCAACATAGCAAGACCCTGTCTCTACAAAACAATAACAACAACAACAAAAAGAGCTGGACATAGTGCCTGTAGTCCCAGCTACTTGGGAGGCTGAAGCAGGAGGATCACTTGAACCTGGGAGGATGAGACTTCAGTGAGCCATGACTGCCCCACCGCACTCCAGCCTGGGCGACAGAGTGAGATCTTGTCTCAAAAAAAAAAACAAAAACAAAAACAAAAAAAACAAAGATAACTAGAGGACACATTTTACAGGTTTTACAGGCTTAGATTCCAAACATATTTGCAGTCTTATCCTGGGCCTTGACATGATTCTTTTAAGCCCACTTGGATTTTCCTGGAGCAGACATGCTCCCTCAAACCCTCCAGACCAGGGGCATTTCCCAGCGCACACCTTTGGCAGACTCCTGGTAGACCCTGATCCTCCCTCTAACTCCCTCCCCCCATTCAGAGGGCATCCTTTGGGAAGCTGGGGCTTATAAGACAATCTGAAGTTCCCCCAGGGGCACCTGAGAGGAGTCCAGAAGAGCAATGAAGTGTCCTGACTCCACCAACCACTAGCTGGATGACCTTGAGCAAGTTGTTTCACCTTTCTGAGCCTCCTCTGTAAGGTGAGGTTGTCGTGAGGATTAAATAGAAAAACATGCTGGGCTTTGAGCCCACTGCCTGGAACATAGTAAGTATTCAGTAAGTCTTGGCTGTGTCCCTGGAGGTCAGTGTTCTGTGCTCTGTTAGGAATAAGCCAACCCAGCTCTCAACACCTCTTCTATTAACAAACTCTTCCGAAGACACTGGAAATGCTATACTTCCCTCCTAGCTCAATTCTGCGATGTCTCAAGTCCCATTAATTTTTATGCAATGAACTATACCTGGAAACATGATCATTTCCTTAGTCACTGAATTCCTAAACGTTCATCTATTACTTGTGAATGCTAAGCAGAACAATATTCACAGTGGACAGGAACAAAGTCTTTAGAGCTAGACTTCCAAGCTCAGATTCCATCTCTGTAACTTGGGCAAGTTACTGAATAGCTTTGAACTTTCATTTTCTCATCTGTAAAAACTGGGATAATAAAGCTCTTATCCCATCAGGTAACTGTGAGCATCAGATGAAAGAAGGGTAAATGATCATGTGCTTGGCTTCAGGTAAAAACTCACTAAGTGACAGCTGTTACCATTATTTTTCGTTATTGTTACACTGAAAATTGAACAAGCAAAACAGACACAATCTTTGACTTATGGGATCAAATGAACAATAGCCATGGTCATCAGTATGTAGCATGTAGATGGAGTTCAATGAAGTATTAGGGTAAATGTTCAGATGAAGCAGAAACCAGAATGCTGAGTAGAAAGGAGAAGGTATTGCTAAAATGTCTTCATTTTCTGCAAATGTCATTGAGAAAAACAAATGACTGGTGAAGAAAAGACAAAAGGAGGGTAGAAGGTGGTGGTAGGAGAGTCCTAAAGGTTTTAATTTTGCAGTTTTCTGTTAAATTGTTCAATAAAAGAAACTTCCAGTATATCTCTTTCCAGAGACTTCGCGAGCTGAGGCTCTACCCTCCTCCTTTGGACAACTCCTTTCTCAGCGTCTGCCATTTCATGAAGAGGCTGCCAGGTAGCACATATCACCTCACCGCTATACGATTTCTACCGTATGCGGAGTTCCTCTAGCATGTTGGGAATTGTTTAAATAGTATTTTATAAACATTTAGTCATTCATTCTTCATATTCTTTATCTATACTGACTCCAAGCTTTTATTTCATTTTATATTCCCATCCTTGCCCTGCACATGGTGAGTACTCAAATAAGTTCCTTCTCCCTAACCAGTCTTACTTAGAATCTCCAATCTGACTCATTTGGACTTGTAAATGGTCCAGTGTGGCATTCAAGTAAAAAAAATAGAAGGGGCCAGGAGGGGGCAGTGATGGGGCAGAGCTGGCCAGAGAAAAGGAGATGCCTGTTATTATCCCAGATGATTTCAGGACAAATAGAGATCGTTTGCATTTAGCCCAGGAGAGGGTGCTACCTACTTCTAAGACAGCCTCTCCAAGAAAGACCAGCAGCAAGGCCTCTGCCACCTGAAGTGAGGCTGGGGCTCAGGCTCCCCCGCAGCCCTTTCACCAGTGCAGAGGAAATGCCCGACTCCCTTACCCCTCCTTTGATACAAAGACCTCTTCTTCTAAAATAGCAGGCAGGTGTCAAGGGAGCGTGAAAATATCAGCAGAGCAGATGCAAAAAGAGTACACAGATGTACAGATTCAGGACAAAGATTTTCATCTTGTTTTAAGCATTTATCCAAGCAGCTTGCTGGATATTGGAGATAAAGAAAAAAAAAAAAAAAAACTCCATCATCACCACTACTACTGCTGCATATACTCTGAGACTGCTTTTAAAAGATTCAGAGAAGAGAGGGGAAGTGTCAAGTGTTAAGTATAGGGTTGGGTGGTCTCAGAGATCATACATAGTACATTGATGAGCCCTAAATGTGGACCTTCTTCCAGTC
This sequence comes from Symphalangus syndactylus, assembly GCF_028878055.3. Taxonomy (NCBI): domain Eukaryota; kingdom Metazoa; phylum Chordata; class Mammalia; order Primates; family Hylobatidae; genus Symphalangus; species Symphalangus syndactylus. The sequence continues at coordinate 44,389,216 of NC_072429.2, forward strand.
TTTACATAAGGTATCTTTTTATTACCTATATTCTATTTAGAATATAATTCTATTTTCAAAGTCATTTTGTATTTGTGGTGAAATAACCTCTCTGTAGCCTGGGATCTAGAAGACCAGGTTGTATACTCCTGGTGGCATTCCCTATTCTTCCTCTCCAATGATTTTCAGCTAGTTCCATCATTTCTTGAGAGCTTAATATGCCTATATCTTTTTTTTTTTTGACAGCGTCACGCTCTGTTGCCCAGGTTGGAGTGCAGTGGTGCAATCACAGCTCACTGCAGCCTTGATCTCCTGTTTGCCTATATCTTGAATTCTTGAATAAGAATAATCACTAGCATCTTTTCAGCAATAAGACAGAACTTTTGCCCATAATGCACTTTAAACAAAAGAAAGCATTATACTGAAGCAGATCACTCACCGGCTTCTCATTTGTCTTTTGAAAAGTCAGACATCATTCTTTCTCTGAACAGAAACCCAGATAACAAAAGTAATAAGTGAATAAGAAATAAAGTTAAATCCCAGCACTTTGGGAGGCCGAGGCAGGCGGATCACGAGGTCAGGAGATCGAGACCACGGTGAAACCCCATCTCTACTAAAAATACAAAAAAATATTAGCCGGGCGTGGTGGTGGGCGCCTGTAGTCCCAGCTACTCGGAGAGGCTGAGGCAGGAGAATGGCGTGAACCCAGGAGGCGGAGCTTGCAGTGAGCCGAGATTGCGCCACTGCACTCCAGCCTGGGCGACAGAGCAAGACTCCGTCTCAAAAAAAAAGAAATAAAGTTAATGTCCAATTGTAATTTCCATCTGAGTTTAAAAAGCAGCTTTGGCACAGTTGCTGGGAACGTAACTGCAGGGAGCACTACTTAGATACTTAACATACGATTTAACCTAGCAACTCCAATTCTATGAATCATGTCTACCAATGTATTGGTACACAGATAGATGTGCAAAGGAATCTGTTGCAGCAATCTTTGTCCAGACTTCCAGAGCAAGACTCTGGAAACAAATGTCTATTAACAGGAAATTGGTGAAATAAATTATGGTACATCTACTGTACAATGGAATTCTATGCAGTCAGATAGAAGTCGATGTATACATATGCTGTTTTGGAAAGATGTTTATAACTATGATTAAATGTAAAAGCAAAGTATATTACAGTGTGTGCAGTACAATCCCATTTATGTTTATATATATGTGTGTATGTGTGTGTTTTTTAAAAGGAAGGGCTCTACATACATGGAAAATATCTAGAAGGATATCCTGAAAGCTTTTAACATCATGACTTTTAGATAAGGGGTCATGGGATATGGGGCACGTTTTACTATACATTTCTGTATTGTTTGAATAATTTACATGTGTTACGTCCTTGGTAAAGTCAGCCTCAAGAAATGGTAGGTACTTCTCTCATCTGCCTTTAGAAACCATGTTGGCTTTGGCCGGGTGTGGTGGCTCACACCTGTTATCCCAGCACTTTGGGAGGCTGAGATGGGTGGATCACGAGGTTAGGAGATCGAGACCATCCTGGCTAACACGGTGAAACCCTGTCTCTCCTAAAAATACAAAAAAAATTATCTCGGTGTGGTGGCGGGTGCCTGTGGTCCCAGCTACTCGGGAGGCTGAGGCAGAAGAATCGTGTGAACCCGGGAGGCGGAGCTTGTAGTGAGCTGAGATCGCGCCACTGCCCTCCAGCCTGGGCGACAGAGCGAGACTCCATCTCAAAAAAAAAGAAAGAAAAAAGAAACCATGTTGGCTTTATTCACCTATATCTAGAGTCCAAGTGATAGAAATACAAAAGCAGAGGACAGTGGTGTGTGCCAGCACAAGTCCCTGTAGCTGAGGGGACATGTGAACTCAAGTCCCATTAGACATGAAACCATTATTTTCACTTTTTGGTATTCAGGTATTAAGTGATGCTCGCTGCATTAAGCTTTTAGAATGATCTTGATGATATATTACCATCTCTTGGAGTAAAGATTCCATGACTCGGCAGGAATGAGCACATTGTTCTCAGCAGCTGAGAATGATACTGTGGAGCCTGTCGCTAAGCACTCTAACTGGAGGAATATTTAGCCAGTTGAATTGAGATTAGGTTCAGCTGTGAGGAATAGAAACCCTCCAATAAATAAGTTTATTCTCTATCATATAAGAAGCCTTGACGACAGTCAGTGCATGGTGGGCTGTTCCTTCTGTCTTGTTTCATCATGCATGGACTCAACCAAGATGGCAGTATTTGCATTTCAGACAGCAGGACAAAGGCAGGCATGAAGAAGAAGGGGAAAGAGTGTATACACAATGCCTCTTAAGTGGGTTTCTAGGAGCTGCCCCTAGACACTTTAATCTACTCACATTGGCCAGAACTCAGTCTTATGGCCTACCTAGCTGCAAGGGAATTTGGGAAATGTAGTCTTAATGCCAAGTGGCTATATGCCCAGCTTAAAATTGGGGCTTTAATGTTATTACCATAGAAGAAGAGAAGGGTAGATACTGGGAGATGACTAGTGGTTTTCTGCAACACTGATATAACCCACTTTTTTCCCCTCTAATCTACTTTCCAAAGATAAATGTGTTTAGCATTCCATCATGTCAGCCAACGGCATAGCTAAGTTATCATGCTTTGTCATATACTCACCCCTATGAACTTAGGGAAATATTTGGAGAAAAGATTTGCTACAACATAGAGAGGATGATGAGACATCCTGGGATTTCAGTCACCTGTGTTTCTCCCATCTCTGCCACCAGCTCCAGAATCTTGAACATAATGGATGGGATATGCTAGCTAGCTTTTGGAGACAGGAACCATGTCATTCCTACAATGGTTCCATAATAAACGTCAATGGAATACAGTAGAACTGGCCTGTGATGTAATTTAGAGACAGCTTCCTGTGAATGAGACAATATGTACAGGAATAGAATGTTATTTATGCTGTGGGAAAGGCCCATGGGGCTTCAGATTTAGGTTCAAGGAAAAAGGAATCAACCAGCACCAGCTGATTATACTAGATCCCAGGGGACTAAGGATAGTAAACAGTCATAAAGGAATTGGGGCTTCAGAAATTCCCAAGGTTAGGAAGGACTAAATCCTGTTTTGGAGCAGACAGTGGCAGACTCCCTGGACGTTCTTGCCTGACATCAATCTTCAGAGTCTCGGGACTGGTGGTCCATTAGGCCTCTGCAAAGAAGGGACCTGAAGCCTCCCTGCCCCAGCCTTACCTGTCATTTACTGCCAGACTCTCCTAGACACAGGACGGTTATTCACTAGGAATACAAATGAGGGTTCTTTTATGTTTCCTAGCCTGCAGGCCCATTAGTTAGCAGTAAAAAGCCAAATGTTTAAATCCTAAAGTGAAACCTCCATGCTGTGGTATTCTGTCTTGTTAAAAACAAGTAACTTTATGGTTCTTTGATCAATAAATAGCATAAGGGTATAGAGATAAAGGAAAAGAACACTAGCATGAAGACAACAGACTAAATAAAGCCCCTGAATTACTCAGAGGGGTGGAATCTCAACCCTGGTAGATTTCCCTGGTAACTAGGAGAATTGTTCCAGACTTGAGGACTGTGATCACGTAGGTTTGGCATCTGTGTCACTTGACACTGGCCCCATGTTTGGCCCCATCCTCTTGGGCCCTTGGCTTGTCAGGGCTCAGTGGTCACTATGCCAGTGAAGGTCTCAAGCTAGGACTTCACCCTCCTACGTGCGACTGCCTACTTGGCCTCTCCCTACAGGCTCAACAAAGCTTCTCAAACCTATACCCAAAGTCAACCCTTGAGTTCTCCTCAAGCCTGCTTTTCCATCTCGCTAAATGGCCAGGAAATCATTCTGCAAAGTGCTCAGCCCGACAGCCTCAAAACTATCCCTGGCTCCCACTCTCATGTCCCACTTTCAAATCATGAGCAAATCTCACTGGCCTGCCTTCAAAGCATATTCAAAATCTGACCATCTCTCATTACTTCCACAAGTCTGGGTTGCCATCCCTCTCACCTGGATTACTACAAAGCCTCCTACTTGGTCTTGTTCCTCCCCTCTTGCCAAGCCACCCATCCCGTTCTTTTTGCCACACAGCAGCCAGAGGAAGCCTTTTAGAACCTAAGCCACGTCATAGTGCCCATTGGTTCTAGACCCTCAAGGGGCCTCCCCATGTCATACAGAGTAGAAGCCACAGTCTGACCAGGCCCCCAAGCCCTCTGTGACTTGCCGCAGCTCTCCCATGGCACCTTCTACACCCCCTCCTGTGGCTCACTCTGCTCCAGCCTCCCTGCTGCTCCACAAAGGAGGTAAGCATGTGTCCGGCTTTAAGCTGTGCACATGATGCTACCCAGGCAGCATTTCCGCCAGCTATCAGCAAGCTTAGCTTCCTAAGCTCTCATTTCTGATAAGGATGGCCCCTTATCAGAAACCTTCCCTGACCACCCCTTTAAAATCCAGCTTTACTTTTCTTCATAGTACTTATCCCCACTTGACAAAATATATATTTATGTTTTACTGTCTGTCTCTCTCCACTGGAATGTAAGTTCCATGGATACAGGACTTTTCCTTCTGAGAACGGTGCTGGGTACAGAGAAGACACATATTTTTTACATGAATAATGTGGGCACATTGTCCAATTAACGTGTACCATAAGGCAAGACAAACAGTAACAACTGTAACAAAAATCCCAGTCACCTGTATGAATATGTATAATGTCTTTTTTCATTACTAACCTTTCAAAAAAATAAGGAAAGAGAAGGAAATTTTTGTCTGTTGGATGAAGAGGGGAGAAAATAATTTACTTAGAACCATCTTTTGGGCACTCTTCTAGGTCTGGAGGTAGAGAGTCAAGATAGATAAGCTCCCTGTTTTGTGGGGCTTATGTTAGAGAGGAAATAAAGAGGGAGAGGTGGACACTGAAGAAGCTGGGAATCACACCATCAGTAAACAAACAAATGAACAAACAAGATAATTTCAAATAGTCGTGAATAATATACATGTTTAAGAAAACTTACTGGAAATTACCAATAAAAATATACCTGTTTTATGCATGGGACTTATCAGTCTCTTTTTCCCATTCCACCCCCAAAATCCTGCACTTTCAATATATAAATATTCATAATTGATATTTATTAAAACAAGCTGCTTATGTTAGAGCAACTACTTTGTAACTTCTATTAAATGATGAGCTGTGCTTTGTTGAAGACAGTATCTCTTGTACATGGATGGATTTAACAACTGATATTGTCCTTTGTCGTGTGCCCAGAAGGTACCCATTAGAAGTTAGATTTTTCACAGGTCTTCAAAAATGAATGTCTGGAATTCTTTCCAACCTAACCTTGAATCTTTGTGGATATTTCAGTACACTGCTGAAAAGTTACATGCTTTTATTTTAGTAGAGTTGGTGAAAATTCCATATGGATTCCTCCATTCACAAAACTGAATGAAAACACAGAACTCCTTAAAATAAAAATAGACACACTGGGAATCACCAGGGAAATGTTACTTATTCTCTGAGCATTCAGCTTCTGCTATCCCTAGTGGTGGGAACCCAAGCTGTCATTCCAATTTCCTATAAACTTGGCAGGACTCTGTGTCCATTTGGAATTGTAATAGCCCGGATCTCAGTTCAGGGAGGAAGGAAGGAGTCATTGCATTCCACTGAAAAGTCCTCCAGCAGAATCCCAAGAAGCCAAAGCCTAAATGTCAGTGTTCTCCCAAAGGAAAGACATGGTTCCATCCGACGAGTTTACCTGGTATAACGCTCTGTAGCCAATTCTGGCAAGCCCTCTTGGCTGGTCTTTTTTTGGTAATGTTGCTTGTTGCAGAAAATTCTGGTTCCTGCATTAGGTGTTTTGTTTTTTCAATTATGAACAGATTTTTCATACTAAATGCCCTAGACATTTCAGACTGGAAGTTCCAGGCTGTGTATATTCTTGCTGTTCATTCTCCACTCCTGCATGCTTCCTGATTTAGAATGTGGGAGCTGCAAGAAAGGCCAACCAAGTCACCCTCCCAGCTCTCGTCACCTGTGGTCACAGTCAGACAAAGGAGTTGAATCCTGTTAAAGTGGGGGTCGGGCTGGGGGGTGGTGGGGGGCACGGAGTGTAGCCCTCAGGCAAAGACAGAGTGGGAGGCAGGGGATGCCTCTAAATGGCCCAGGTGAGAGGTGTGCTGTGGGGAGTGGAAAACTCTAAGGCTTGCGGAATCCTGATCAAGCCCTGAGTCTGTGGCTCCTCCTTCCTTCTTCCCCCATTTTTGGTTCAAAATAGGTGATTTGCTTGCAAACAGATTCCACAAGCAAATCATTTCCTCTTCCTTGCGGGACAGCAACTGTGAGGAGAGGGAGGAAGAAACATACACCTCTTCTGAACCCCCGGGATCGTGGTAAGGTCTTTGTGAGACTTGGTGAGCCGCAGCCTCTTCATTCCACAGCATGCAGCATAACTACAGAAGGATTTACAAATTTTGCTTTTAAAATTATTTGGCTCCAAGGAGTTGATGTTGAAACAATTCCTCAGAAATGAGAAAATCTAGCATACAGATTGTTTCCAAATGAAATAAAGCTTTTAATGAATACTAAACTTAAGAACTGATGGAGTTGATATAATTGGTTAGCTATTATAGGCATTTAATCCACTAAATTTGGGGGTGGGGGTGGTTCTTTCATTTGTTGGAAAACATATTTACATTTTGCTGTCTAAGGCCGGGCCCAGTGGCTCACGCCTATAATCCCAGCACTTTGGGAGGCCGAGGCAGTTGAATCGCTTGAGGTCAGGAGTTCAAGACCAGCCTGGCCAACATGGCGAAATCTCATCTCTACTAAAATACAAAAAAATCAGCTGGGCGTGATGGCAGGTGCCTGTAATCCCAGCTACTCAGGAGGCTGAGGCAGGAGAATCGCTTGAACCTGGGAGGCAAAGGTTGTAGTGAACTGACATCGTGCCACTGCACTCTAGCCTGGACGACAGAGCAAAACTCTGTCGCAAAAAAATAAATAAATAAAAAATAAATAAATATATTTTGCTGTCTATATAGATGCATATCATATATAGGATTTTATATATACTATCTATGTAACATTTTTTCAGGGCTAAATATTGCTATAGGCCCTCAAAAACCTGTTGGCCCTGAGCCCTGTGCCTGCAGAACCTAACAGACACAGTAGATTGTGAAGTAAATGTGCCTCTCTAAAACAAAGAAAAAAATAATGTAAAAAGTTCTTGCAACCCCAGGCTAGTGAATGGATTAACATGACTAGGAGGCCAGTTCTGTCAAGGCTCCCTTGCCAACCCCAAGTCTCCAAGAGAAGCCCTGGATTTTTACACCCACTCCTCTCCAGCCTTGCTGTAGGAAGCAGTCATCCCACCAGAGAGGTTTCTATTTCAGACCCACTCTCAGTCCCTTGGGAGTCTCCTCCAGGCTGTCCTTCCTAAACCACTTGAATCTCATTTCTCCCGCAGCTGATTTTTTTTTTTTCAAGATGTTAGCAATTCCTGTGGAACCATCTGGATGTTATTAAGAAAGTGTCCCGGGTCCTCTGAGGCAGCTGGCTGCGGCCTCTTGCCTTGTTTCCTGTGTCCTGGATGTCTAACTTGACTTTCATAAGAAATTTGGAATATTAGCTTAAAAAAAGAAACAGTCAATATTTTTCAGGCGTTGAGCTCTTGCAGTTTAATTTCCCCGGCTGGGACTTTGCATTTCAAGTTCCCATCTTTGGCCCCTGCTCTGGGAAGGATGAAGCACGTCTGTTTTAAAAACAGAAAGCAGCAGTGGTCGGGGAGAACCAGAAATCCAGTCTTCCCCACCCTCCCTAGTCAGCCTCACAAAAACGTCCTTATGTCGCTGCTGCTGCTGCTCAGCCACTTCCATGCCCCCGGCCCCTGCTCCCAAGTGAGACCCTGAATCTCTGTCCAAACGTACATGCTAGTTAGTTCAGCTCTATAGGGCACTCTCCTAGCCTCCTTGAGGCAAAAATAACAGAACAAATATCGAATAACAGATAAATGGCTGAACAGATGGCAATGATTCCATGGTTAAGAGGGGTAACTGTGAATAGGTGGGACAATAGGAGACACCAATTTACCCGCTTCCTAACCACTAGCCAGGTGCACCTGGGGCCTGAACAGAGACGCTCCCATGGATTCATTTTACTACTTAGAGCCTGCAGATGGGGTTGGGGCACTGGCTTGCCTCACTTCCCATTTATTACCCAAACTCAACAGCCAAGCTTTGGGTTCTTAGCCCTGACCATTTGCTTTCCCCACTAAAGGGGCCCATGCCCACCTCTTCTTCATTGTTGTTCTTAGACCCTCACCACCACCCCCGCCCGACCAACTTGCATCTCATCACCCTTTCAATTTCACTAATAAAGTTAACACTAGTTCTTCGGAAGATTTTAAGACCCCCCAATGCTATTAAATCAGACAACGTGATTAAGGACACCCACTATACCTAGGAAGCGCAAGCACAGAATGACTTTTCCAGAAGACAAACAGCCTAACTTTCTGTCTCTGATACTGGTAGAACCAAGAGAAAATTTTGAAGGGAAGCATACAATTCACTCTCCATCGAGGATTCACTCAGAAAGGAGGTAGAGATACGCCTTAATATTCTTAATATCCCTGTCACAATCCACAGCAATCTACAACCTCCTATCTGGTTTGCCACAGACACTCAGTAACTGGTCCCACCAACCCCCACTTTTTATTTTGAAAAGCTTAAGCTACAAAAAAACTAAAAGAATAATACAATGAACTCCTATATGCATTTTACCTAAATCACCAACTGCAGTTCAACTTTGAGCAACATGGGGGTTAAGACCCCCACACAGCCGAAAAAGGAGTATAACTTTTGTCTCCCCCAGAACTTAACTACTAAGAGCCTACTGTGGGCTGGAAGTCTTACCAATCACATAAACAGTTGATTAACACATGTTTTGTAGGTTAAATGTATTATATGTGGTATTTTTACAATAAAGTAAGCTAGAAAATAGAAAATGTTATTAAGAAAATCATAAAGAAGAGAAAATATGTTTACTATTCATTAAGTGGAAAAGGATCATCACAAAGGTCATCATAAAGGTCTTCACATTTAGTAGGCAGAGGAGGAAGAGGAGGAGGGAAGAAGAGGAGAAGCAGGAGGGAGGGGAGGAGGGAAGGGGAAAGCAGGGAGGGAAGGAGGGGAGGGGGAAGCAAGGAGGGGAGAGAGGGAAGCAGGGAAGGGGGGGGAAGCAGGGAAGGGAGGGGGGAAGCAGGAAGGGGAGGGGGGAGGAGGGAGGGGAGGAGGGGGGAGGAGGAGGGGAGGAGGGGGGAGGAGGGGGGAGGAGGGGGGAGGAGGGGGGAGGAGGGGAAAAGAGGGGTTGTCTTGCTGTCTCAGGGATGTCAGAAGTGGAAGTAAATTCCAAGCATAACTGGACCATAGCAGTTCAAACACCTGTTATATACAAGGTTCAACTGTATTACAATATTACCACATTTTCTTTCTCCCAATAATTTTTTCTGATACATTTGAAAGTGAAGCACAATGATCCCTAAATATTTCCTAATAGGTATAACATACAAGACATTTAACATTGAAAAAAATATTACCTAATAGACAGCTCATTCAAATTTCCCCAATTGTCCCAATGTCCGTTATAGGGTTTTTTTTGTTTGTTTTTTTTTGAGACAGAGTCTCACTCTGTTGCCAGGCTGGAGTGCAGTTGTGCGACTTCAGCTCACTGCAACCTCTGCCTCCTGGGTTCAAGTGATTCTCCTGCCTCAGCCTCCCAAGTAGCTGGGACTACAGGTGCACACCACCACGCCTGGCTAATGTTTGTATTTTTAGTAGAGACAGGGTTTCACCATGTTGGCCAGGATGGTCTGGATCTCTTGACCTCGTGATCCATGCGTCTCGGCCTCCCAAAGTGCTGGGATTACAGGTGTGAGCCACCACACCCGGCCCATTATAGCCTTTTAAACTTTCTGTCTCTGATTTTAAAATTTGAGATATTTTTATAAAATTGAGATATAACTCACATATAAAATTCACCCTTTTCAAGGGTACAACTCAGGTTTTTAGAATAGTCACAGGTTACACAACTATCACCACTATCTAATTCTAGAACATTTTCATCCACCTAGAAAAAAATCCTGTACCCATTAGCAGTCATTCCCTATTCTTCACCTCCCTGCAGCACCTGACAAACACTAATCTGTCTCTGTGGATTTGCCTATTATGGAAATTTCATAGAAATGGACTCACACAATATGTGTCCGTGTCTGGCTTCTTTCCCTTAGCATAATGTTTTCAGGGTTCATCTATATTTTATCTATTTGATAGTTGGTAGACATTTAAATTCTCCTATGACTTGTTTTAAAAGCCAGGATCCAATTAAGGACTATACACTGCATTTAGTTGCCAGTCACTAGTTTCCTTTAATCCAGATGCTATAACATTAATTCTAGAATGTTAATCTAGATTTAGATCCTAGAACATTCTTCCCATTTTACAACAGTAAAAGTTTTGAAGAGCACCAGTCAGATGTTTTGAAGGATGTCTTTCTGGATTTGTCTGATTGTTTCTTATTATTTGACTCAGATTAGACAATTTTGGCAACACTACTGCGTGGGTGAGGATGCATACTTCCTGTTGCATCACATCAGAAGACACGTCATGTCAGTCTGTCCGATGACAGGTGATACTAAATTTGGTTATTGGGTTAGATGGTATTTACCAGATCTCCCTATCAGAAAGATACACTTTTCTCTTTGTATAATATTAAAATAAGTGAAATTAAGTAATATTTAAGACCACGTGAATATCTTGTTTCCCAACAACCTTTAACCGATGGTTTTAGCACCCAGTGATGATTGTTGCCTGAATCCCTTATTATAATGGTGTTACAAAATAGTAATTTTCTGGCTTTTCTGAATCTATAATTCCTTCTATATACAGACATGGGCATTTTGTAAAAAAAAAAAAAAAAAAAAAGCTTTCCCTGCTCCGTCCCATCTTTTTTTTTTTTTTTTTTTTTAGGCAGAGTCTCGCTCTGTTGCCCAGTCTGGAGTGCAGTGGCGTGATCTTGGCTCACTGCAAGCTCCACCTCCCGGTTCATGCCATTCTCCTGCCTCAGCCTCCTGAGTAGCTGGGACTACAGGCACCCGCCACCATGCCCAGCTAATTTTTTGTATTTTTAGTAGAGACAGGGTTTCACCGTGTTAGTGAGGATGGTCTCAATCTCCTGGCCTCGTGATCTGTCCTCCTCGGCCTCCCAGAGTGCTGGGATTACAGGCTTGAGCCACAATCTTTTTAATCACCACTGCGAACTCATAGATTTTTTTTTAACTCAGTGCATTATAATCAACATCATTTGTCCCAAATTTGGGAAATGGGATCCACTTTGAGTTAGCTCATCTGTCTTTTTTGATGTGTTCCCATCAGTCTTTAAGTATTTCTTTATGTGTCTAAAGATGGGAAAAAAACAAAGGACAGAGTGTCTTACTCTCTTACATAGTCAAACACTTCGCTTCTGACACCAGATGTGTGGAGGTGGCTTTTCCCTATACGCCAAGCAATTCTCCAGCAGACACCTGGATATTCTGGGTATCCTCGAACTCAATTCAATTCTGACACACTCTGCCTGGAGAGATGGCCAGATCCCACAGGTTAAGGGTTCAGTCCCACAAGACTGCCCCCTACTTCAGATGCCAGTCACAAACCCCAGGCTGGGACCTGTACTTCTGAGCAATCAGCTATAAATTGGGGTTCCCACAACCCCCTTCTTGGGTCCAATTAATTTGCAAGAGTACCTCACAGAACTCAAAAAAACAAGTTACTTCCATTTACCTATTTATTACAAAGTATTTTTAAAGGATATAAATGAATAGCCAGAAGAAAAGAGACATAAGGTGAGGTTTGGAAGGATCCCAAATGTAGCAGCTTCCCTCCTGTGGAGCTGGGGTGCACAACCCTGCCAGCACTTGAATGCATTCTTGTTAACCAACCTGGAAGCTCCAGGAACCCAGTCTTATTTGGGTTTTTATGGAGGCTTCATTACATAGGCATGATTGATCAAACCACTGGCCACTGGTGACCAACCTTCAGCCCCTCTCCCGTCCCCAAAGGTGGAGGAGGTGGGAGAACTGAACCCTATAATTACATGGTTGATTCCCCTGGCAACCAGCCCCCATGCCGTGGATATCTAGGGACTTTCCAAAAATCACATCATTAAAATAAGTTCACTGTAGTCGAAAGAGGCTCGTTATGTATAACCAAAGACACATCTTTCACCTTTCACCTGTTTCAGAAACTCAAGACAAAGGGCCAAATATTTTAACAAAAGGTATACCAATTGCTCTCATCACTTAGGAAATTACAAGGGTTTTAGAAGCCATGAGTCACGAACTGTGCATGAAAACAAAAATATATACATAAACGTATATAGTCATGTGCCACATAGTGACTTTTAGTTAGCAATGGACCACATATACAAAGATGGTCTTATAAGATTGTAATGGAACTGCTCTATACAGGCAAACCACTTTTGGCCGGGCGCGGTGGCTCAAGCCTGTAATCCCAGCACTTTGGGAGGCCAAGGCGGGCGGATCACGAGGTCAGGAAATCGAGACCATCCTGGCTAACATGGTGAAACCCCGTCTCTACTAAAAATACAGGCAAACCACTTTTAAAAGTCTTTTACATTTTTACTGTACCTTTTCTATGTTTAGATATATTTAGATATGCAAATATCTGATGTCATAATTTCCTACAGTATTCAGTACAGTATATGCTGTACAGGTTTGTAGCCTAGGAGTAAAAGTCTATCTCTATACTATATAGCCTAGGTGTGCAGTAGGCTACACCATTTAGGTTTGTGTAAGTACATTCCATGAGGTTTGCACAATGACAAAATCACCTAGAGATGCATTTCTCAAAATGTATCCCCCTTGTTAAGTAATGCATGACTGAATATATATTTATTTCACAATATCACAGTGGCACAATAAGATGTTTGTTTGGGATGGGGTCTCCCTCTGTCACCCAGGCTGGAGTGCAGTGGTGTGTTCTTGGCTCACTGCAACATCAGCCTCCTGTGCTCAAGAGATCCTCCTACCTCAGCTTCCCAAGTAGCTAGGACTATAGGCACACACCACCACATGGGGCTGATATTTGTAATTTTTATACAGATGGGGTTCCACCATGTTGCTGAGGCTGGTCTTGAACTTCTGGACTCAAGTGATCCACCTGCCTCAGCCTCCCAAAGTGCTGGGACTACAGGTGTGAGACACAGCACTCAGCCACAAAATGTTTCAGACTCGCTTTGTACTTTCCCTTCTTCAGACTTTAAATCAATATTTCTCCAAGGAGGCCTAGTTTGGCTTTGTGAGAAATGGTATTTAGATACCAAAATCAGGATACTAGGTGTGCTCATGATATTGGGTTTGATACTGGGTATTCTTACATGTCTTTGCCTGAATGACTTATAGCATTTATTTAAGCCTTCCATGTGTAACCTCTCTTGTGATACTTATCTGGGTTTCAATTAGTTAGTAACACTTGCTACATCTTCAATGTGTCCTAAATGTTATAGGTAAAATAGTTGCCATTTTTTTTTTAGTATTTACCAAGTGCTCAAAAAACTCTGTACATGGTATTTGCATGCAGTACTTAGTCTCTGTAACAACTCAGTGATGTAGGCATTATTATTCATCCTTATTTGACAAATGAAATAACTGAAGTACAGAGAGGTGAGTACCCTATTCAAGGTCATAAGGTCACAGCTCATAAGTGGCAGAGCTGGGACTCAATTCCAGGTCTTTCTGACTTTAAACCTGCTCAACTACTAGGTAATATTATGCCAAAAACAAACACTGTAAAGGAAATAGAAGTATGCCTTCAAGCTAACTATGCCTGGGTATATTACATCATATTCGTAAAGTGAGTGGGATTATTATGTAATCTAACTTAAGAGGCACAGCCTGGTGGTGTGAGGAGGGCAGAAGGCACATGAATGAGTAAATCCCTTCACTTTTCCAGGCCTCAGCTACATCATCTATAAGAGTGGAATGATGATATATCCTATACCTGTATTCCATATAAGGTTACTGTGGGGATCAAATGGTATTACATAAGCAGTAGTCTTGACAGAAATTATAAATTTCTAATACAAGAAGTGGCTCTCAAATCAAACTGAGTATGTAAAATAATTACCTAAGGGGAGGGGTGTGGGCTGAATTTAAAGTGCAGATTATTGGGTCCTACTCTTAGAGATTGTGATTTAGTGGCCTGGTGTGGAGCCCAGAAATCTGATTTTTTTTTTTTTTTTTTTTTTTTTGAGACGGAGTTTCGCTCTTGCTGCCCAGGCTGGAGTGCAATGGCGTGATCTCGGCTCACTGCAACCTCCACCTCCTGGGTTCAAGCAATTCTCCTGCCTCAGCCTCCAAAAGTAGCTGGGATTACAGGTGTGTGCCACCACACCCAGCTAATTTTGTATTTTTTTAGTAGAGATGGGGTTTCACCATGTTGGTCAGGATGGTCTGGAACTCCTGACCTCAAATGATCCACCTGCCTCGGCCTCCCAAAATGCTGGGATTACAGGTGTGAGCCACTGCGCCCAGCCCTGATTTTTTAACATACAGTAGTGCCTTGGTATCCATGGGGGATTAGTTCCAGGACCCTAGATACCAAAATCTGAGGATGCTCAAAGTCCCTTGTGTAAAATGGCTTAGTATTTGCATATAACTTAGGCACATCCTCCCATATACATCATCTCTAGATTACTCATAATACTTAACACAATGGTAATGATACATAAATAGTTACACCATTTTTTACTTGTACTTATTATTATTATATATACTTTAATTGTTTTGGGGTTTTTTCCGAATATTTTTTCTTTTTTTGAGATACAGTCTCGCTCTTGTTGCCCAGGCTAGAGTGCAATGGCATGATCTTGGCTCACAGCAATCTTCGTCTCCCAGGTTCAAGTGATTCTCCTGCCTCAGTCTCCTGAGTAGCTGGGATTACAGACATGCGCCACTATGCCCAGCTAATTTTTGTATTTTTTAGTAGAGACAGGGTTTCACCATGTTGGCCAGGCTGGTCTCGAACTCCTGACCTCAAGTAATCCGCCCACCTTGGCCTCCCAAAGTGCTGGGATTATAGGCATGAGCCACTGTACCCAGCCCCCAATGTTTTCTGTCCACAGTGGGTTGAATCTGCTGATGCAGAACTGGTGGACACAGAGAACTGACTGTACTTCCGGGGAATTCTGATGCAAGAGGCTCACAGACCACGCTTGGAAAAACTCATGTAGTTGATGCAAAGATGATGAGAAAAGAGATGATAAACCCATGCTTAGAAACCACTTCTACATCTTTTCAGCCCCATTTCTGGCATTTGATTGCTTTTTTTCCCTATTTCTCTCTCCCTCATCTTTTTGCCGACTTTTCTCCTATTTGTCCTTAGTTTCAGCTCAAATGTCACTTCTGTTGCCTGCTCTCATCACATCTTTGGACTCTTGATAGCACACATCGCCCTGATAAGTATGAAA
Organism: Symphalangus syndactylus; assembly: GCF_028878055.3. Lineage (NCBI taxonomy): Eukaryota > Metazoa > Chordata > Mammalia > Primates > Hylobatidae > Symphalangus > Symphalangus syndactylus. Next base: position 44,404,718 of record NC_072429.2, read on the forward strand.
CTTCTGTCTGTGATTAGATGCTTCCTGTCTACTTCTCTTGATGGAGTGTAAGCACCAGAGGGCAGTAACCAGGACCTGTTCAATATGCCTGGTGCCCAACACAGCACTTAGCACACAGTGAGCCATCAGCAGGTGTCTGCTGGACAAATGAAGGAATAAAAAGTAATACTAACTTTATTACCAGACAAGACTGAACAGCACACAGAATTCATAAATAACAAATACAGAATAAAATTCATTACCAACAAGAATTGGATACCCTACTTCCTGTTCTCATAATCTTTCCCAAGGTCCTTGGAAAGACAGTTTTGACAGAGGAAATTGCACTTTCAATGACAAATTTGGGGACAATTGCTCAGAATAGGCAGGAATTCATAATGAATTTATGGCTCTCTGCTCCAGCCTCTCCTCCCACTTACTTCCCTCCTGGTTTCAGTTGTCATCTTGCACTGAAGCAACAGCGTCCCCTCCTTCCTGGCTCCTGCCAATTTTATCTAAGCAGTTCCAAAACAGAAGAGCTGCTGGCCCAGGGAGGCAGGGTATTCCAGTGGCCATCATTAATTGCGTGTGTTCCCCGAGTTATGTGCATTTTCATTTGCGCATTTATCTCCATCCTAAATGGGGCCCTTAAAGCTCCTTTACAATTTAACCTTGAGCCAAATATGCATTGAATTTCACAACCAGAGCTTATGCTCATGTATTTATGGCAAGGTGGGAAGTGGGATTGTTTTAAGTATTTGTGTCTCCAAACTGGCCGCTGATTCTGTCTGGAAAAACTGAAAGAATGCATATGAAGGGGTGAGAACAGGAACTGTTCTACAAAGGTTTCCAGAACTCTGTAGTGACCCTGAAGTTGGGGCCTGGGAACTAAGTTCATGTGACATTATTCCTTCGGGACACAGTTCCCAGTATAACAGGGTAAAGAAGGACAAAACCACCAAGAATGTTCAACACTTCCTTTTTTTTTTTTTTTTTTGAGACGAGCTCTCACTCTGTCACCCAGGCTGGAGTGCAGTGGCGTGATCTTGGCTCACTGCAAGCTCTGCCTCCCGGGTTCAAGTGATTCTCCTGCCTCAGCCTCCCAAGTAGCTGGGATTACAGATGCCCACCACCACACCTGGCTAATTTTTGTATTTTTAGTAGAGACGGGGTTTCACCATGTTGGCTGGGCTGGTCTTGAACTCCTGACCTCAGGTGATCCGCCCACCTCGGCCTCTCAAAGTGCCGGGATTACAGGCATGAGCCACCACGCCCAGCCAACACTTCCATTTTAACAAAGATAATAAAAACATCCTTGTACTGAAATCCGTTCGTCTCAGAAAACATTAAGAGAACTATGCATGATGATTCTTCCAAATCTGGTTGACCTTATTTTCCTGTAAAATTCTCTTTGGTTTTGGCATCAGAACTGAGTTCTGAACTGAGGAGGAAAGTCTAGTGGTGATCCAGCACCAGGATTTGGTCTTCAACACAATAAACAGCTTTGTCAAAGGCAGAACGATGCGCGGCCCACTGGGTTCAAGTCCATGCCTATTGCTTACTACCTGAATGATATAGAACATGATACTTCCTCTCTGTGCCTCAGTTTCCTCAATTGTGAGATGGGGATAATAATACATACTGGAGATGACAGTAGACACTTCATAAGATTGTTGTGAGGTCTAGTGGAAAATGTGTGTAAAGAACTTAGCACAAGGCCTGGCATGGAGTGAGTGTTAGTGACTATTATTTCAAGGTCTGGATTCAGAGAGGTCTCTCAGCTTTAAGACACACACTTGTATGATAAGGCCCAGCTGAGCCCATGTAATAAATGTATCTGCTGGACAGCTGTCCTTGTAAGTGTAAGTAACTTCTGGGTGGTTCCAAGTCTGGGACATTGCTTACCTCGTTAAGTCCTACTTTTCAGAGAAGCTGCTGCCCGACATTCCTGGCCTTCCTTGAAGATGGAGTGAAGGTATACGATCAGTCTTCTCTAATCAGAGAGACTTACCTTCACAAGAGTAACATGTATAATCCATTTTCTGGCAAGGGTAATGGCCTGACACGTGGTGCTTGGGGGCAGCCATTGGGAGGCTCAGAAGTCCAGAGCCCACGTCACAGTGAGAGCTGCAGAGGTGGACCCAAGTGTGTGTATGTGTGCGTGTGTGTGTGCATGTGTGTGTGTGTTTGCGCTGTGTGTGTGAGAGAGTACACTGTGTGTGTGTCTAAGAATTCAGTAAATGAAATAGGGATGTGATTTCAAATCAGTTGGGGAAGACAGTATAGTCAACAAGCAGTCTAAATATATCTGGCAAATCATTTAGAGGAAAACTTAGATTTGGCCGGGCGCGGTGGCTCACGCTTGTAATCCCAGCACTTTGGGAGGCCGAGGCGGGTGGATCACGAGGTCAGGAGATCGAGACCACAGTGAAACCCCGTCTCTACTAAAAATACAAAAAAAAAATTAGCCGGGCGTGGTGGCGGGCGCCTGTAGTCCCAGCTACTCGGAGAGGCTGAGGCAGGAGAATGGCGTGAACCCGGGAGGCGGAGCTTGCAGTGAGCCGAGATCGGGCCACTGCACTCCAGCCTGGGTGATAGAGCAAGACTCCGTCTCAAAAAAAAAAAAAAAAAAAACTTAGATTCTTACTTCTTATAATACACTAAGACAAATTCCAAATGGATTAGAGTTTAAATGTAAATCAATGACATGAAATCATATATGAAGCTATCAGAAAAGTATATAGGGAAATAGTAATATGATCTTGGATGGGAGTGGTTTTTCTACATGTATTAGGATGTCCCAGTAGAGCCTGAACTGGGACTCAGAGTTTGGCTCTGTTTGGAACTGGGCAGGCTAGTACAGCCAGTGTGGGTTGGGAGCAAATATATATTTTGGGATTTTATTTGTCTGCAGGTAAACAGGCCCTCAGGAGGTGAGGTGGCAGGAAGGAGTTAATGGTAGATATTGACTGAAATGGACACAGGTTATGGTAAGAGGCTTCTGGCCCCAGGGACCAGATCCGAGTGCCCATGAAGTAGGGACAGTTCTGTTAGGAACATAGTGTGGCCCTAGCACAATGAGCATGGAAGGGACCATTTGGGCACCCAGAAGGCCTTCTGGGCCTGAAAGCACAAGGACTCAAGGCTTTCGTGGAGGTCTCCAAGGTAACGGAAGTAGTACGGAGGCAAAGCCTGCCACGCATGAGGAATCAGGAGCAGAAGTTGTGGCCGGCCACCTCACCTGCTAGATGCCTCCTTGTTTATATAAGGCTGGTTCTACAGATAATCAGTAGATTAAGAAATGACTCAGAGGGCAGATTCTGGCAAGACCGTGGTGGTGATATAGTCTTTGAATCTCTTCGAATCCTCACACTGAAACAGAAAACCAAAAAAGCATGGAAGCATTTACAGCAAAACTAGGTATTACAGATTAAATAATGGTGGCAAATCCTCTGCAGCTCCTTACATCAAAAGCTGGAGTCTCTCCTTCCACTCTTTGTGTCTGGACTTGCTTTCAACAATGGAATGTAGCGGAAGTGACACTGGCTGACTCCGCAGCCTTGGTCTTGTTGAACAACCTGACTCACGTCCCTAATGATGAGACACCTCCATGAGTTCATTGTTTGTTTGTTTGTTTAAGTCAGTTTTTGATGATGACAGGGAATCAATTCATTATCTTAAAAATTTGATGTATAGGCCAGACATGGTGGCTCATGCCTGTAATCTCAGCACTTTGAGAGGTTGAAGCAGGTGGATCATGACGTCAGGAGTTCGAGACCAGCCTGGCCAACATGGTGAAACCCCATCTCTACTAAAAATACAAAAAATTAGCCAAGCGTGGTGGCAGGCGCCTGTAATCCCAGCTACTCGGGAGGCTGAGGCAGGAGAATCACTTCAACCTGGGAGGCGGAGGTTGCAGTGAGCTGAGATCGTGCCATTGCACTCTAGCCTGGGCGACAGTGCCAGACTCTGTCTCCAAAAAAAAAAAAAAAACAAAAAACTTGATGAATAAGGAGAAAGCATTTATTCTGCCTTTCCTATATGAACTGTGCCACTGTGTAAGCAAATATTAGATGAGGCACAGCACCTCTTTATAATAAAAGTATTCCAGTGAATGTATGAGAAAAAAGAATTAGAATCATCAGTAGCCTATAACCCCAATAAATTAAGACTGAGGCAGCCAGACACGGTGGCTCACACCTGTAATCCCAGCACTTTGGGAGGCTGAGGCGGGCGGATCATGAGGTCAGGAGATTGAGACCATCCTGGCTAACACGGTGAACCCTTGTCTCTACTAAAAATACAAAAAAATTAGCCGGGCGTGGTAGTGGGTGCCTGTAGTCCCAGCTACTCGGGAGGCTGAGGCAGGAGTATGGCATGAACCCGGGAGGCGGAGCTGGCAATGAGCTGAGATCGCGCCACTGCGCTCTAGCCTGGGCTACAGAGCGAGACTCCATCTCAAAAAAAACAAAAAAAAAGGCTGAGGCAATGTGCACCAACAGCTACTAACATTACAAAAAAAAAGAGACAAGCAGACTTGATGTGTCAGCTGATGAAGAAATGCAGTACCATTTATAGTCTTGCCCAAGGGATCGGCCATAAGTCTGATCAAGCCTCTGAATCAGTTGCCAATTTGCAGGAAATAAAGAGGACATAGGCAAACACGCTGAAGTGCACCATGGGATCAAAATGAACCAATTCCAGACCGTGCGCAACTCTACGGGTTGGGTACCTCTAATTTTTCAACAGATAAATTCTTTTTTTTTGAGACGCAGTTTTGCTCTTGCTGCCCAGGCTGGAGTGCAGAGGGACAATCTCAGCTCACTGCAGCCTCTGCCTCTGGGGTTAAAGCAATTCTCCTGCCTCAGCCTCACGAGTAGCTGGGATTACAGGTGCCCGCCACCATGCTCAGCTAATTTTTTGTATTTTTAGTAGAGACGGGGTTTCACCATGTTGGCCAGGCTGGTCTCTAACTCTTGGCCTCGGGTGATCCCCTTGCCTCAGCCTCTCAAAGTGCTGGGATTATAGGCGTGAGCCACTACTGCTGGCCTCAACAGATAAATTCTAAGGAAAAGAAAAGAATGGTGAGAAATCTGTTAAAGAATCTGTTAAAAAAATTGTTTTAAGAGGGAAAGACCAAGCTGTAGTATATAGGAATACACATTTGGATGATAAAACTATTTTCTAAACTATGAGGAAGTGATTAAAGTCTGGCCAGCAGGAACTTTCTAGGGGAAGGAAGGAGTAGGATTGGACGGAGCCCAGGGTGGACCTTCTGGAGGAGGCAGCTCAGTTATGTTTGTGGACCTGGGAAGGGTTTGCCTTAGAATAATTCATTAAACTATATATTTGTTTTGTAAGATTTTCTGTTTCTGGCTTTTTGTTTGTTTACAACACAAAGGGTTTTACAAAGAAATAATTCCGAAAAGCAGGAAGTGAGAAAGTGAAACAATTATAGCTAGAGAGGTCTTCTCATACTGTTCATGGTTAGAGAAGCTGAAATAATAAGGTGAATTCTGCTAGAGGGGCAAACAATACGGGCAGTTTACCTAGAGTGATTTTTCATAAGGGTAATCATCTTTTTGGGGAGGAAACCAATTAGAAGGGCATTAAGCAATTTAACAGATGTGCAGAGAAAAAGGCTAGAAAAGATATGTAAGGCATTTGCCATGGCATATTTTGAAATAAAGCATTATGAGTGTTATTTATATTAATTCATGTTTCTTATCTAATGGTTCAACAATGTACATATATTGATTTTGTGAAACAAACCAATTATTTTTCTTTTAAACTGGTTAACACCAGTCAGTAGAATGTTTCTCTAGGTCCTGGTGGACACAACCCCTGTAGCAGTCTTAGATCCTGAACCTGTCACACTCTGCCCCAGGCATTAAGAGCGTCCCAGTCACACCCTTGGCTTAGATAGGTCCTTGCCCACAAGGAAACCTTTAGATCATCATTTGGCTTCCCATATTACTGTCTTTCAGGGAGATAATGCATTGAAGAGCTAATATGAGCATTCCTGTGTATTTGATAGTAATATTTCTCACTGTAAATTAATACATTAAAGTACTTGTAGAAAGATTGGCTTAGGTCAAGAAGATGAACACTACTTTCTCTGAAAACCATGAGAAGGATAAATGATGAGATTTATTATTTTATACTTTAAAACCCCTGGTCTATTTTTCTTCTGGACATTGAAATGAATCATCTGCTGAGTCCAGGGAAGGCTGGAACAGCTGCAAAAGGCAATGAAAAAGGGCTGAACCAAACACAGGTGAAGGAATTACTTCCTAACCCTCCAGATCCTACCTTGCACTGTCTATGCTGGCTCACCAGATCACCAAAAGGCACCCAAATTCCTGATTCAGATTCAGCTAGGACATACTAACACACTTAGAAAGGCCATTCCCATCCAAGCTTAAATATTCACATATATATATTATATATATAAATATATATATATTTTGAGACATTTTCTGTTGCCCAGGCTGGAGTGCAGTGGTATGATTTCAGCTTACTGCAACCTCTGCCTCCCGGGTTCAAGTGATTCTCCTGCCTCAGCCTCCTGAGTAGCTGGGATTACAGGCATGCACCACCGCACCCGGCTATTGTTGTTTTTTGTTTTGTTTTTTTTTTTTTTTTTTGTATTTTTAGTAGAGACAGGGTTTCACCGTGCTAGCCAGGATGGTCTTGATCTCCTGACCTCGTGATCTGCCCATCTTGGCCTCCCAAAGTGCTGGGATTACAGGCGTGAGCCACTGTGCCCGGCCTAATTTTTGTATTTTTAGTAGAGATGGGATTTCACCATGTTGGCCAGGCGGGTCTCAAACTCCCAACCTCAGATGATCTGCCCGCCTTGGCTTCCCAAAATGGTGGATTACAGGCGTAAGCCACCAAGCCTGGCCAATATTCACCTATATTCTTTCCTAATATCTTTGTGTATGGTTTCATGTTTCAAATTTAAATCCTTAATTCTTTTAGAATTTGTTTATATTTATTACGTAAAGTAAAAATCTAATTTTACTTTTCCAAATATTAGTTTGTCAACACCATTTATTGACTAATCTATCCTTTCTCCACTGGTTTAAAATGCTGCCATTATCAGGACTGATGCCACAGAAACAAAATATGGACTTTAACACTGAGGAGATTCTTCCATATTTTTAGCTAAAAGTCAGTTGTGGCTTCGAGAGAGAGGACCAGAGCCTTGATTCTAAGACTAGACAGAGCTTATGCTGGCTCACTTACAAATACGCATATATAACCACCAGCCTCCTTTCTCCCATCATGAATTCACTACTGGTTACTCAAACAAGTGTTCTGGAATTAGACAACCTGAATTTGAATCCTGGCTCACTCTTTACTACCCAAATGACATCGGTTACTTCACCTCCTTGTATCTTAGTTTCTCCCTCTGTAAAACGGGGATAACAGAAGTATCTACTGCACAGGCAATTGTGAGGACTAAATGAGATAAGGCACTTAAAGTGCCTGAGCAACAACAACACCAGCAGAATATTATTTTTATGGTAGTGATCTTATCATCATTCTCATTATCACCATCTAGATGAGCTTATGATGGATTGTGGAGGATTCATATTCACTCTTCATTCATTCAATGAAATGCTATTGAGCATTTACTGTGTTTCAGCTATCATTTTAGCAGTGAATAATAAAGGCAAGGTCCCTACCCCTCAGAACTCACATGTTAGTGGGAAAACCATTAAAACAATGGCTAAAGAAAAAATATCTGTGAATAGTACAACAACAAAGTACAGCAGAGTGATACAGCGGGACTTCACTGGGGAACTTTCCCTTACCTTAGTGGTCATGGAAAGCTTCACTGAGCCCCAGATGAACAGAAGAAGCCAATAAGAAACGTCTTGTTTTTCAAATACTTGGAGTTTTTCTTTTTTATTATTATTATTATTTTTTGAGACGGAGTCTCACTCTGTCGCCCAGGCCGGAGTGCAGTGGCGGGATCTCGGCTCACTGCAAGCTCCGCCTCCGAGGTTCACGCCATTCTCCTGCCTCAGCCTCCCAAGTAGCTGTGACTATAGGCGCCCGCCACCACACCCAGCTAATTTTTCTATTTTTTAGTAGAGATGGGGTTTCACCGTGTTAGCCAGGATGGTCTCAATCTCTTGAACTCGTGATCCGCCCGCCTCAGCCTCCCAAAGTGCTGGGATTACAGGCGTGAGCCACCGCACCTGGCCCAATACTTGGAGTTTTTCTAGATATGTTTCCAATTTCTTATTCGATTCCACTGTAGTTAGAAAATAAAGTCTGTATAACTTTAGTCCTCATATATTTATTGAGATTTGTTTTCTGGCCTAGATACCATTTATCTTAACGAATGTACCATATGCACTTGAAAAATGTGCATTCTGCAGTTGCATAAATATCAATTACATCAAAGTGGTTGATGATGTTATTCATATCTTATGTGGTTTTATTTATATTTTTGTCTCATTCTGTCAGTTGCTGAGAGAGTAATGTTAAGTTTTCTAATAATAAATGTGGCTATGTCTATTTCTCCCTTTAATTCTATTTTTGCTTCATATATTTTGAAGCTCTATTATCAGGAGCATGAATATTTATAATTACTTGGTAATGAACTGAACCATTTTGTCATATCTCTTTTGATCTTCTATTTATTATTATTATTTTTAGTAGAGACAGGGTTTCACCATGTTGGCCAGGCTGGTCTCGAAATCCTGACCTCAGGTGATCCACCTGCCTTGGCCTCCCGAAGAGCTGGGATTACAGGCATGAGCCACCATGCCCGGCCTATTTACTTTTTAAAGAGATAATTTTGGCTGCTATGTGGGAGAATGTATTGTAGCAGGGATCAATGGGAGAAACATGGAAACCAATGATGAGGCCATTGCAATGGTCCAGGAGACAGTTGGTGGTGGCTTGCACTAGGGTAGGAACAGGAGGAAGGAAGAGAAGTGGACAGATTCAAATGTAAAGGTAAAGTCAACAGTATCTGCTAAGGATTAGATGTAGTGACTGAAGGAACAACTCTAGGATGACTCCTAGGTTTGTAGCCTGAGCACTTAGGTGGATAATGGTGTCTTTTAATGAAATGGAGAAAATTTAGGAAGAAGCAAGTTGACAGTAGGCTGTATTAAGACATATTAAGTTTAGGGTTCCTATTAGATATTTAAGAAGAAATGGCAAGTACATGGCCAGATATTTGACTCTGAAGTTCAAAGCAGAGGTTGGAGTGAAAGGTATAGATTGGGAGCTTTAGCTTATATATGGTATACAACAAAATGGGATTAGATGAGCTTACTTGAGGAAAGTGAAGACGAAAAAAAGTGGTCTCAGGAACAAGCTCTTGGACTTGCCAAAATTTGAAAGTTGAATAAAAGAAAAAAAAGCAAAAGAAAATGTAGAAGTTTCAAGTAAGCTAGGAGAAAAGCCTCCAAGAAAAAAAAATGCTTTAATAAGAAATAAGTCAACTGAATGCTGCTGCGAGTTTAAGAAAAATGAGATATAGAATACCCTTTAGATTTAGCAGTGTGGGGTTGGGCACGGTGGCTCACGCCTGTAATCTCAGCACTTTGGGAGGCCGAGGCAGGCAGATGACTTGAGCTCAGGTGTTTGAGACCAGCGTGGGCAACATGGCAAAATCCCATCGCTTCAAAAAAATACAAAAATTCACCAGGAGTGGTGGCACGCACCTGTGGTTCCAACTTCTTGGGAAGCTGAGATGGGAGGATAATTTGAGCCCAGGAGGCAGAAGTTGCAGTGAGCCGTGATTGCACCACTGCACGCCAGCCTGGGTGACAGACAGACCTTATCTCAAACAAACAAAGAAATAACAGATTTGGCAGTGTGTGAGGGGTGAATGAGGATGAAAAGCCCACATGGAGTGGGTTGAGGAGAAAACGAAAGGCAATGGGGAGTCAAGATGGTGACCATGGAGAGTATTTATGGAAGTTACACTGTGAATGGGGAAAGAAGTGGGGCAGTGGCTGAAGGAAGATCTGGGTCAAGGAAAGTTTTCTTTGTTTAATGTTGGAGTTACAAGAACATGTTATACTAATAAGGAAAATCCACTGTGTCTTGACTGTATGAACACAACTGTATCCAGATGTAGCCTGCCTATTCTTGGCTTTCCTTTTCTTACTTCATATGTTCCCAAAGAGGGGGAAAGGAGATATATTTGCTTTTTTTTTTTTTTTTTTTTTTGAGATAGAGTCTCACCCTGTTGCCCAGGCTGGAGTGCAGTGACACAATCTCGGCTCACTGCAAGCTCCGCCTCCCAGATTCACGCCATTCTCCTGCCTCAGCCTCCCGAGTAGCTGGGACTACAGGCACCTGCTACCACACCCGGCTAATTATATTTTGCTATTTTTAATACAGATAAAAACAGATTAACTATGTAGCTATCAATGAGAACAAAATCCCACTGTTATCTGATTATGAACAGGCACCTGTGGTCACTGATTTCAATGATTCTACATTTAACATCCCATGTATATTTTTAATCTTTTATATATGTAGCAAAAGCCCTGTAAAATAAGGGTATTTTCCCTTAGCGATACGGTCAGTCAATCCTTTCGATTATGAATTATACAGGACTTTCCTAGAATCCCAAGGGGAACAATATAGTTTAATGATAAGAATACAGACTTTAGTATCATACATACTTAAGTTTTAAGTCTTGGTTCTGCTTCTTTTTAATGTGATAGATAATAAATACAGATCACAGCCAAATATTTGCCTGTCTTCTAGACTTCATTAATACCATATCTGACTTCCCAATCTTGTACTCAATGACTGCTCAGTACATATAATTGTAGGTAATATATACTGTAACCACTTTAAAATCTACCTCAGCATTGGAAAACTATGAATACAGGTGACCCAAGCCAGGCATTCAGTTTGCCTGGCAGATGTGAAGACAGTCCACACCTCCAAGGGTTTCCGGCCACCAAGGATCGCTAAATTGCATAAGCAGATGTCCGTGCAAAGTCCGAGAGGTTAATAATGAACAACTCTATTTTATCTGTGGCTAGGGAGGTGGACTCAGTGTTGTCGACACCAGGCAAACACACAGCAAAGCATTTCCCAAGAGAGACTCAGAGAGGTAAGCCAAAGAGAAATGCACCTGTTAGAAAGATTACCCTTTTCCTAGGATTTCCTACTGGTTTCCCAACAACTGGTCATATTTGTGCACACGAGTCACTCTCTGCCCCTCTGCCTTGCTTATCTGAGCTAGTAATACTCAAAACAAAGACAAAAAATGGAAATTTAATCTCCTCTGAAACCTATTAAAAGACAGGACAATCCTCATCAATGGAAAGGATCAGATTTCCCATCTCAAGTCAAAGGAAGAGCTCTGAGAGTGATAATCTTTGGTTTCTAGAAATTATATTGAGAGGCATTATTCCATTGTTCTCATTTTGGGGTCTGAAATTTGCCTGAAAATAAAGCAACATGGAGAATAGATGTTTTGTAATGATTTGTATATATTTGACATACTCTCCTGACAGAACCATCGCAGTATCAAACTAACCATATACTTCAAAGTGAAAAAGAGAAAATAGGCCCTCTCTTACAAGTCAAAAAATAAATATTCCAGGTGAGGCTTTTGAGTTTTTATCTAGTTTTAAACCCTGTGCCAGGAAATGGAGCAAATGTGCTCTTGCATTAAGAAACATCCCTTTTCGGGGTTCTTTAACATTCACAATGAGCCGACAAACCTTTGTGACCATCAGCAACTCATCCACATTGCCCCTTACATACACATACATGCAAGTATGAGAAACTCAATCTTCCTGCTTTTGAAACACAAAAGGCTGCCTGGCCCCATGGTAAAGAGGAGTTTAGGTATCCCAGGAAAGGGCTTAGATCATCGGCCACACAGGCCAGCCCCTGGGTAGTACCCGCTGACAGCAGGAATGAAAACCACTACCAGGGGTAAGTGCTTATGGGTGTATTATTATTGTTTACATGGTCTTCTTCCAAGCTGTAAAACTTCTTTGAGGTCTCCAACCAGAACGAAGAGCACAGATTAGGCACGAAACAGCAAAGTTGTACAGAGAGGGGATAACAGCATGAAATATTCCTGATGGATGGTCAAATTGAGCAGAACACTGGCATATGTACTGTGGCTCTCGGGACTCCCTGTTGTTCATTTTTTACCAGCCTAATTAATATTATCTGGCTTAGGAGAACTAAAGGGTCCACAGCAATCACAGAAAATTTAGGATTGAGATTCTTCCTATTCTCATTAAAGGAGTGAGTTAGGGGTTATCCTTTCGCATATGACTATAAGAACGTGCGTGTAAAAGAGAAAGAGCACGGTCAGGCGTGGTGTCTCACACATACAATCCTAGCACTTTGGGAGGCCAAGGCAGGTGGATCACGAGGTCAAGGTCAAGAGATTGAGACCATCCTGGCCAACATGGTGAAACCCTATCTCTACTAAAAATACAAAAATTTTTAGTAGGCCGGGTGTGGTGGCCTGTGCCTGTGGTCCCAGCTACTCAGGAGGCTGAGGCAGGAGATTGCTTGAACCCAGGAGCCAGAGGTTGCAATAAGCCAAGATGGTGCCACTGCACTCCAGTCTGGCAACGGAGCGAGACTCCATCTCAAAAAAAAAGAGAGAAAGAGCATAATATTTTAAGCTGTGTCTCCTGGAAGATGTAAAATATGGAGAAGGGAAAACTATTTTCTGCTGTTAAGAGGAAGGTTTCTCAGTGTAATTTATAGGTGATTTGCAACAAACTCATCTATGTTAAAAATACAAATGTTTGATAATTTGCAATTGCAAAAATATGGAACCAGTCCAAATGCTCATCAATTGATTAGTGGATAAAATGTGGTATGTGTATATACACACACACACACACACACCCCATGGAATACTACTCAGCCATAGAAAAGAATGGAATAATGGCATTTGCAGCAACCTGGATGGAGTTGGAGACCATTACTCTAAGTGAAGTAATTCAGGAATAGAAAACCAAACATTGTATGTTCTCACTTATAAGTGGGAGCCAAGCTGTGAGGACAAAAAGGCATAAGAAGGATACAATAAACTTTGGACACTTGAGGGGAAGGGTGGGAGTACTTATCCATGTAACTAAACACCACCTGTTTCCCCAAACCTAGTGAAATTTTAAAAAATACAGGTGCTTGGACTCCCCACCCCATAAGTTCAGACTGAGTGACTTGTGGTGGGTCCTGGGAATCTGCATGTTCAACATGCTCCTCTGGTAATTTTTAAGTGCCTGGGAGTTGGAAAATCACTAACACTATAGTGTCGAGCCTTCTGGAATAAAACAAATCCATTTCCTTCATCCCTATTTTCAGATAGGCCAAGGTTACCGCACAGCACCTAATAAAGATACATAATAAAGGTGAAATTGTTCAAAACACGAGGCCAGGACAACTGGCTATCCATGAGGAAAAATAAAAACTTGATTCCCACCTCATACCATACACAAAATTCAACTCTAGATGAATGAAAACTCTGCATGTTAAAAATCAGCAATCCTTTGTCTTTAGAAGAAAAAAAAAGAATTTTTCATATTGTGGTAGAGAAGGACCACAAGCTAAAAAAACACATAGTGTAGGCCGGGCCTGTAATCCCCACACTTTGGGAGGCCGAGGCGGGCAGATTGCCTGAGCTCAGGAGTTCGGGACCAGCCTGGGCAACATGGTGAAACCCCGTCTCTACTAAAATACAAAAAATTAGCCAGGCGTGGTGGCATGCACCTGTAGTCCCAGCTACTCGGGAGGCTGAAGCAGGAGAATTGCTTGAACCCAGGAGGCAGAGGTTGCAGTGAGCTGAGACTGTGCCACTGCACTCCACCTGGGCAACAGAACGAGACTCCATCTCAAAAAACAAAAAACAAAACCAAAAAACCCCACAAAGTATAAACAAATGATTTATTAATTCAGCTACATGAAAATTTTAGAAGTCTTTACAATAAATGACTCAAATATAAAAGACATGCAAATAACTGGAAGAAGATATTTGAAACACACAACTCTGATAGATAATTAACATCTATACTTACTAAAGAACTCCTACAAATCAGGAAATATATAACCTAATACTACAGACTTGGACAAAGGATATAAGCTGGCAATTCACTAACAAGAAAACCCAAATGTCCAATAAACAAATGAAAAGATGCTCAGTCTCACTAACAATTCAGCAAACCAGCAAATGCAAATTTTAAAAGTTAGATACTATCTTCACATGTATTACATCAGAAAAAAGATTTAAAATCTAATAATATTAACAGTTTGCAAGAAGGTTAAGAAATGGTAGTGCTTCTACATTGCTAATGATATTGTTAATTCATTTAATGAGTTTACAGAGCCATTTCTTAACCTCTCGTTAATTTTAAAATACACATATTCCATATATTCCATGACCCATCAACTTCTAGATACATAATGAAGAAAATTTCTTTTTTTTTTTTTTTTTTTTTTGAGACGGTGTCTCTCTCTGTTGCCCAGGCTGGAGGGCAATGGCATGATCTTGGCTCACTGCAAGCTCCGCCTCCCCAGTTCATGCCACTCTCCTGCCTCAGCCTCAGGAGTAGCTGGGATTACAGGCGTGTGCCACCACACCAGGCTAATTTTTTGTATTTTTTAGTACAGACGGGGTTTCACCACGTTAGCCAGGATGGTCTCGATCTCCTGACCTCGTGGTCCACCCACCTCGGCCTCCCAAAGTGCTGGGATTACAGGCATGAGCCACCAGGCCCAGCCAGAAAATTTCATCTACATGCACAAGGAATATATGTAAAGATGTTCATTTTGCCAATGTTTATAATTATAAAAAAAAAATTGTAAAAGGCCAACATATCCATCAATAGAGTAGTAAATAGACAAACTGTGCTATATTCATATAGGTAATTACTTATAGCAGTTAAATGAAATAAGTATATTGAATTAACATGCATAAGTCTACAAAACATAATGTCAAAAGAAAAGCATGTTTCAAAAGCATATATACAGAACAATATCATTTAAGTAAATTGGTTAAAATACAAATAGTATTATATATTATTATGTGAACAATCACATGTAATAAACAGTACAAAGCATGGATGCAAATTATGCACGTTGTATTAGTCTGTTCCCACACTGCTATAAAGAAATACCTGAGACTGGGTAATTTATGAAGAAAAGAGGTTTAATTGGCTCATAGCTTGAAAGGCTTAACAGGAAGCCAAACCATATCATTCCACCCTGGCTCCTCTCAGCTCATGTCCTTCTCACATTTCAAAACACAATCATGTCTTCCTAACAGTCTTCCAAAGTTTTAACTCATTCCAGCATTAACCCCAAAGTCCAAGTCCAAAGTCTATCTGATACAAAGTAAGTCCCTTCCTCCTACTAGCCTGTAAAATGAAAAGTTAGTTACTTCTAAGATACAATGGGGGTACAGGCATGGGGTAAATGCTCCCATCCCAAAAGGGAGAAATTGGCCAAAACAAAAGGGCTACAGGCCCCATGCAAGTCTGAAACCCAGCAGGGCAGTCATTAACTCTTAAAGCTCCAAAATGATCTCCTTTGACTCTATGTCTCACATTCAAGCCACACTGATACAAAGGATGGGCTCCCAAGGCCTTGGGCAGCTCTCCACCTGTGGCTCTGCAGGGTACATCCCCTCAAGCTGCTTTCACAGCCTGGCATTGAGTGCCTGCAGCTTTTCCAGGTGCACAGAGCAATCTGTTGGTGGATCTACCACTCTGGGATCTGGAGGACGATGGCCCTCCTCTCACAGCTCCTATAGGCAGTGCCCTAATGGGGACTCTGTGTGGGTACCCTAACCCACATTTCCTCTCCTCCACATTGCTCTAGTAGAGGTTCTCCAGAGGGATCTGCCCTGTAGCAGACTTCTGCTTGGACATCCAGGCCTTTCCATACATCCTCTGAAATCCAGGTGGAGGTCCCCAAATCTCAACTCTTGCCTTCTGCACACTTGCAGGCCCACCACCACATGGAAGCTGCCAAGGCTTGAGGCCTGTAGCCTCTGATGCCTTAGCCTGAGCCATACCTTGGCCCCTTCTAGCCATGGCTGGAGCTGGAGTGACTGGGATGCAGGGTGCCATGTCTCAAGGCTGCACAGAGCAGCTGGGCCCTGGGCCTGGCCCATGAAACCACTTTTCCCTCCTAAGCCTCTGGGCCTGTGATAAGAGGGGCTGCTGTGAAAGTCTCTGACATGCCCTGGAGACATTTCCCCTATTATCTTGGCTATTAACATTTGGGTCCTCTTTACTTATGCAGATTTCTATGGCAGCCTTGAATTTCTCCCCAAAAATGGGATTTTCTTTTCTACCACATGGCCAGGCTGCAAATTTTCCAAACTTTTCTGCTCTGTTTCTTTTTTAAATCTAAGTTCCAATTTCAGATCATCTCTTTGTGAACACATATGACTGTACACTGTTAGGAGCAGCCAGGACACCTCTAGAATGCTTTGCTGCTTAGAAAATTCTTCTGCCAGATACCCTAAACTATCTCTCTCACATTCAAAGTTCCACGGATCTCTAGGGCAGGGGCAAAATGCCACTGGTCTCTTTGCTAAAGCATAGCAAGAGTGACCTTTATTGCAGTTCCAAACAAGCTCCTCATTTCCATCTGAGACCACCTCAGCCTGGACGTCATTGTCCACATCACTATCAGCATTTTGGTCAAAACCATTCAACAAGTCTCTAGGAAGTTCCAGACTTTCCCACATCTTCCTGTCTTCTTCTGAGCCCTCCAAACTGTTCCAACCTCTGCCCATTACCCAGTTCGAAAGTCACTTCCACATTTTCAGGTATCTTTATAGCAATGCCCCACTTTCCTGGTACCAATTTTCTGTAGTGGTCTGTTCTCACACTGCTATAAAGAACTACCTATGACTGGGTAATTTATGAAGGAAAGAGGTTTAATTGACTCACAATTTTGTAGGCTTAACAGAAAGCATGGCTAGGAGGCCTCAGGAAACTTGCAATCATGGCAGAAGGTGAAGGGGAAGTAAGCACATCTTTCCATGGCAGAGGAGGAAGGTGGGGAGGTACCAACACACTTTTAAACCATCAGGTCTCAAGAGAACTCACTATCATGAGAACAGCATGCGGGAAATCCACCCCCATGATCCAATCACCTCCCACCAGGTCCCACCTTCAACATGTGGGGATTACAGTTCCACATAGGATTTGGGTGGGGACATAGAGCCAAATCATATCACACTTCAACTTTCAGTTAATGGTTTATTCTGGGGATGGAGGAAAGGACTTTAGCTATAATGTTTCTTGCCTTAAAAAATAAAGATCTGAAGTGAATATGACAAAATGTTAACACAGTTGCTAATGTGAGTGATGAGTAAATGGATGTCTGTTATATTGTTTGTGTAGGCTGAAGTATTTAATAATTAAACAATAAAAACAAAAATGAACAGCCACAAAGTTGTTACTAGGTTAGATAAGACTGACACAGTCCATTATAGTCCTGGGTGTAGGACAGTTTTCCGGGTGTCCTTGGACTGACCCAGTTCTCTCCCTTTTCTCACTTGTAGTTCTCATGAATAACTGTAGGATGGGCTGAGAATTCAACATTCTGAGATAAGAGGGAGCTGGCTAGAACAGCCAGGCTCTGTTCCAGTCCCCACTTAGAAACAGGATGTCCTTCAATGCTTTATACCAGTGAATCATGTGAACTCTGTGTATGAAACCAGGGTGAGCTGTTTTCTGGGGTCCCTCAGCTGTGATCCAAGTGGTGCATGTGCAGTTGAGACCCCAACTGCCCTGGGCAGTTTTCCTGAGCCTTGGGGAGCTGCCTCACCCTGAATCCTAGGCTTCTGCTGTCCCTTGCTGCCTATGCAAAAGTAATAAACTCACTCTGTGTAATTCATTGTATGTACGGGTGTTCTGTCTCACCAGACTGAGGCAAGTTGATGCCAGTGCACAGTGAGCTGCTTCTCACTGTGATGCATAGAAAGAGGGGGAATAGCTTAGGTCACCAGTCTTTTCAAAGAAAGATGGTGGGAAGCAGGAATAAAAATATTTTTATGAGGACTAACTCCTATAGGATTTGTTTAAAGCAAAATATGAGAAGTAGTATTTACTCAGAGAGGAATGGAGATACTGATCATAACACAGGTAGAATGCTATATTGATACCAAATGTTTTCAGCAGCTAGGAGATAATGTGGTTGTACTTTTTCTTAATAAATCTGCCATGAAAATAGCACCAAAGAAAACAAAGAGATTAGAGTATCTCATTAGTGTAAAATACTGAAAACTAAAGTATCCCTTGTGATATCCTGATAAAATACATTTGGTCAGGCCATAGGCTGTCAAAGATTGGTCTCCGGACAAATTGTATGCAGAGACCCAAAGGGTTTACTCTTCTCTTAGGTATTTCCAAGGCAAAAAGTTTCCCTTGAAGTCACAGACTGAGGGCTACAAGGTTAATGAGAGCATCTCCTTTTCTAGAAATTCTTGAGAATGAATAACAGACATGATTGAGCGAAATGCTGCTTGGGAAAACAAAATTCTGGACAGAATCTAGTATGAAGTAGATGTTCAGTGAGCATTGTTTAAACTTAACAAAACAGCCCCAATAAATAGAGGACAACTGAGGTCAATGAACAAAGAAGCTATACGACACTTAATTCTTTTAGATGAAGTTCTATCATCACGGATCATGAATACTTCATACTTCCTCTTTCCCCTTTTACTTCTATTTTTATCCCATTTTCTCCACTTCCCTATGATGCTCTGCTTTTGTTAATGTGGCCTTAAAGTTTACTTAACTGGGTGTCTAAGGATTTCTCCAAGTCCATCACCTGCTAACAGGGTGATCTGTGCTCTGAAAAGCGCTATAGTCAGAAAGGCCTTTCATTTTACAGTAGAGCTTGTAGATGTCAACCTAACAGCTTGCAACTGACGCATGTATCTGGAGGCTAGGTGCGTTGGGGGAAGTTAGGCCCCTCTCTCATCCCAGGAGATGAATTGTTATTAGCCAAAGCCAAACAGAGGAGGATTCCGCTTGCCAGTGACTGGTTTAGGAATAAGTATGTGTTACAATTCTGGCCAAAGAGACAGGAAGGAAAGTCTGCTAAGAAACTCATTTTGCTCTTAAAAAGGAAAAGAGGCTCATTCCCTCTTCCGGTCTTTCAAATTGACTATTGAGATGATACCATTGGTTACTGCAGTCATCCTGTGACATGAGAGGACAAACCTAAGAGAAACAGCTATAGAGAATGGCAGAATGGACAGATCAAAAGAACTCAAATCCTTGATACTATCATTAGCCACTGAATTCACTGGCCCTGGAAGAGCCCTACCCTAGGATTTCCTGTTAAGTGATCTAGTGAATGTCCTAACTATTTAAGTGAGTTTTAATTGGGTTTTCTGTTTCTTGTAGCAGAAACTGTCCTAACAGGTACACTCCAACCCCAAACGATGATTATCAGATTCAATTAAGTGAGACTTTGGGCAAGAGCATCTCTGTGGAGACAGCCTGCATCTTTTTTTTTTTTTTTTTTTTTTTTTTTTTTGAGACAGAGTCTCGCTCTGTTGCCCAAGCTGGAGTGCAGTGGCGCAATCTTGGCTCACTGCAAGCTCCGCCTCCTGGGTTCATGCTATTCTCCTGCCTCAGCCTCTCCGAGTAGGTGGGACTACAGGCGCCCGCCACCACGCCCGGCTAATTTTTTTGTATTTTTAGTAGAGACGGGGTTTCACCGTGGTCTCGATCTCCTGACCTCGTGATCCGCCCACCTCGGCCTCCCAAAGTGCTGGGATTACAAGCGTGAGCCACCACGCCCGGCCACCTGCATCTTTTAAAATCAGGTTTATTGGGCCAAGGGAAACTCATTCCTTAAGGACTTTCAATCTTTCTTCTCCTGGCAACATTTTGGAAAGGTCACTCTCTTGGTAAGCAGTCATTCACTTAACAAATATTTATTAAGTACCCACCATAAGCCAGGCACTATTTTAGAGGTTGGGATAAGAGTGTTGAACAAGAATTACAGGCTCATTGGCCGGGCATGGTGGCTCACGCCTGTAATCCCAGCACTTTGGGAGGCCGAGGCGGGTGGATCACGAAGTCAGGAGATTGAGACCACGGTGAAACCCCGTTTCTACTAAAAATACAAAAAATTAGCTGGGCACAGTGGCGGGCGCCTGTAGTCCCAGCTACTCAGGAGGCTGAGGCAGGAGAATGGCGTGAACCCAGGAGGCAGAGCTTGTAGTGAGCCGAGACTGCGCCACTGCACTCCAGCCTGGGCGACAGAGCGAGACAACGTCTCAAAAAAAAAAAAAAAAAAAAAAAAAAAAAAAGGAATTACAGACTCACTGTTTTCATGGAGCTTACACTGGGGGGCAGGATGGGGGGCTACGACAAAGGAGTAAACAAATAACTGAATAAGATGATCTCAGATAGCAATAAATGCCAAGAAGGAAAACAAGCACAGGGCTGTGACCAGTAGTGACCCATGGGCGGCAGGGCCATTTTGCACAAGGTGGTGGCCTAGGTTTGTTTGAGAAAGTGATGTCTGAGTGCAAATCAGATAAGGAGTCAACACATGGGAATCTGGGGTCAGAGCTGCCCAAGTAGAGGTCAGGACCACGTGCAAAGATCCTGGGGAGGAAATGAGCTTGGGGAACTTGAAGAACAGAAAGAGCATGCCTGTGGCTGGAAAGGCAGGAGGGAGGCAAAGTGCTGGAGGGTGAGGGCGGGGAAGCAGGCAGGAACCAGTTCAGGCAGGGCCTCAGAGACCATGGTGAAGAGTCTGGATGCTATTCTAAATGCAAAGGAGAGCTGCCGGCGTGTTTGCAGCCAGGGCTTGACAACTCACGATTCAATTACCAGGAGGTTGTACTGCAGGCTGCCCTCTGGTTCAATCCCTCAAAAGGCCATTTTCTCTCTTTCTCAGAAGGGCAGAGCCCTAAACACAGAATCCCAGTGCCTTGGGATGCAGCCTGAGCTGAGGGAGCAAAAGGACAGAGGCTGACGCCATGCTCAGGCTCTCACTTTGGTCCTGTCGCCAGGCAGCCCATCTGGAGGCCGGCACGTCTCTGTGAGAGAGATGCAGAACCTGACATGTAAAATAGTAAGAAAAAAAAAATCTACTCGAGTTCAGTGCCCTGTTGGAGGCCTCACACCAAGCAGTAAAATTTTCTTTAAAAAAAAGAAAGAAAACTAGGTCAGAGCTCTTCTGCCTGGTAGCACACATAGAGCTGGGCAAACTCCAAAAGCCACTGCCCCACTTGGAGGTCTTTATTGAGCAATTTGAGTGATGTCAGTACTAACGGCCTCTGAAATCAGTCCCATTTCTGAACCTGACCTCACCCGCGGTTCTCCTGGTAACTTTAAGACCATTTCTTCCTGCCCTGTGCTGTATTTATCCCACATGTTTATTTTCTATACGGTCCATTCCGAAACTGAGCTCTGTGTGTTTCCAGGTCACCATGTCCCATCAGGGCAAACTCAACAGATGTGGGATAAGTTGGAAGATAAAATGGGCCATCCTGCCATTGCTGAGCACAGCCTGGCACTCACTGTGGAGGGGGGTTTCTTGTTCCAGGGCCGGCCAGGGAAAGTTAGCATCTGTGATTTGTGCAATCAATCTTCTTTTTCCAAAGGACATCCTGTGGGCAAGGCAGGTCCTCCCAACCCCATTGCCAAGAATGTTCCTTACTGACATGTTCAACATGAGAGTGGAGGTCACAGCAACATCCACAGATTCCTGAGAAGTTTGCTTTAATTTCTTTTTTCTTCTGAGGGTACCAGCAATTTCTTTCCATTTAATTCATTCTCTGGGTCTCCTGGCGCGGTCTGCTGTTGTCACAGCAACAGGGACCAGCATTGCTGCTCTCTGAGGTTAACGCACCCCGTGGCCCTCTGCCCACAGGCCTCTCAGCCTCATCCCCAACAGCCCTGCCTCCACTGGGCCCTTCCCCACCAGCAGCCTGGGTACCACCTCCAGACCATGAGCTGACAGAACTTTCAGACAAGACTGATGCCCCTTGCTTATCCACCAGATCTCAACAAATTAAAAAAAAACAAAAAACTCCCTAGTAAACCAAACTCCAGACCTTTAAACCCTGTTTTGCTAAAGCTAAAATGGATCTTTCATGCTTTTGAAACCACAAGCAGAAATTTGGTTTGACTGTGGGCTGTGTTCATTGACCCCATCCACATAGGAAACTCATTCTTCAGCATCTTGTTTGGGTGGCTTGGTATTACGAGGCTGGCATTTATGATGATGGTGGGGCTGGTGAGAATAGTATTCATAAAAACACTGGAATGTAAGCACAAGCAAGGGGAAAGCCTTTTTGGTGTTCTTTGTCCTTTATTATTATTAATTACTAATTATTTATTATTACTGCATTCCTGGCACTTAGAACAGAATACCTGACACACCGTAGGCCTTTGGTCCAAAATTGTTAAATTAATAACTAACATCCCCTGAGCACTTACCATGTGCCAGACACTGTAGTAATTTACAACATCTGTCTCAGCTTTTATTACAGGATTATTGTAAGATCTGAAAAAGCACTAATCCAGGTGCAGTGGCTCACACCTGTAGTCCCAGCTATTCAGGAGACTAAGGCAGGAGGATCCCTTGAGCCCAGAAGTTTGAGTCCAGCCTAGACAACATTGCAAAACCCTATCTCTTACAAAAAAAAATTTAGAAATTAAAGATAAAATTTAAAAAGCACTTAATTTGCTCTTACTGCATGCAAGGCGCTGTCCTAAGCATTTGATATATATTAGATCAATTGATCAACACAGCAACCCTGTAGTGGGTTGAATGGTGGCCCCTAAAAAGACATGACCACGTCGTAACCCCTAGAACTCGTAGATGGGACTTGATTTGGAAAAAGGGTATCTGTGGGTGTAATTAAGTTAAGATCTCAAGACGAAATTATCTTGGATTACTGGGGCACGTCCTAAACCCAATGACAAATGTCTTTATAGGAGATGGAAGAGGAAAAGACACAGAGAAGAAGAAAAGGCCAAGTGAAGAACCAGGCAGACACTGGAGTGATGCTGCCACAGCCAGTGACCACCTGGTGCCACCAGAAGCTAGAAAAGGCAAGAGAGGATTCTCCCCTAGAGCCTTCGGAGCAGGCATGGCTCTGTTAACACCTTGATTTTGGACTTCTGCCCTTCACCACTGAGAGAATACATTCCTGTTGTTTTAAGCTACCAAGTTGGTGGTAATCTGTTATGGTAGGCTTAGGACATCAATGCCAATCCTATATGTCTTCCCAGATTAAGAAACTGAGCCCACCAGATGAAGTGACTTGCCCGCGTTCACATACTTAGTAAGTGGCAAGCTGGAATTTGAACTCAGGCAATTTGGCATGAAGTCCTTGTTCTTAACCACTACATTCATCCCTGGAATGTATTTAATTGAACACCTACTATGTGTCAGATGTGACAGATGCTGGGGATACAGCTATGAACAAAACAGCTAAAAACTCCTCATGAAGCTCAGGTGGGATCTGAGGTTCAGAGAGGGAAAGTGATTTGCCTAAGGTCACAGCACAGTTGGTAGAGCTGGGATTTGAACTGGAGTATCTTGACTCCAGAGTCCATTCTCTGCTCTCTAAAACAAAATGAGAGCCACTGGCCCAGGCAGCCTCTGTAAATTATAAGAAAAAAAAAAATGGGGATGGGTAGTGGAATGCAGCAGCTGTCCGCCTACTTCTGAGCAAGGTCCCTTGTCAGTGGTGTTCACTCAGGCTGCCTTATGATGGTAGAGGGAACAGTAGGTGACTGGGGAGTCAACTGGTCTACCACAAGGCAGAGGCAGAGACCTTCTCCTACCTCTGTTGTCAGGATGGCCCAACATCTGGGGGCATTTTGAGGAGCTGGTGAACTTCAATGTCACCCCTCCAGACTGCAAACAGGCTAAGGCATCTGACCCAACTCTTCCAGCACCAGGGGCAGGTCTTCTCCTAAATTTGCCACGGAATAATCTGAATTCCACCTGGAGAACAAAATGACTTATTAAGTGAAACCAGACGTCATTCTCCAGGTCCACGGGTAAAAGCTCTGAGGGTGCATCTGCACTTTCAATGAAGCAGAAATGTTGTGTCCTAAGACTTCCAACACCTAAAGATAAACACATTTGAGGGGATGGAGGTGCCAGAATGAGCTGGAAATGTGCTTTTCAATTTTTTTTTCTTCCTTGGAGAGAAAAACATGAAAAAAGGAAAAGGTAATTTAACCTGAATAAATGTGATGCAATTTCCTGTTTTGAATTAAGTTTTAACCAGAACAATTGCAAAAGCAAAGAAGGCAAAGGGAACAGAATGAGGGGGATAAAAGAAAAAAAAGGGAAAGATAAAAAAAGTAGAAAGAGACAAAATAGCAAAGAAATTTTCTTTTCCATAAAAGAAAAATATATATAAAATGAAGTGGCAAGGGACAGTGATAGAAGATAAGGGGAAAATGAAAGGGAGAGACTAAAATCGAGATACCTAAGCAGAGGAAAAGCAGAAAAGAAGGATGGTTATTTTCTGTGTCAGTTTTCCAAATGACTCTCTCCACCTGGGGCTCTGGCCACCCCCTCCCTTTAGCTGCTGCTCAGGGACTCTCTATCAGTCTATTGAAGAGGCAGGAGGCTATCAGTTTACAAGAAGAGAGGAAGCAGAGGAAGAGGAAAGAAAGCAGACAAATTACTAAATGAGGAAGCCAATTATCCAGTGCACCATACTTCAAGCTGTCAGTAGGCTGCTATTCCTCAGGCACCTTTGAGCAAAGTGGGACTTAGAACTCTAAAGCTTGCTGCCATCTGGCCTTTCCAATAAGATAATCTATACAGACTTCCCCTAGCACATTCACATCAAATTGCCAGCATCCGGAACACAAGCTCTCCAACCCAGAGACCCCGTATTCCAGTACCACCAGCACACACACAATCACAAAAGCAGAAGAGGTCTCCAAATAAAACTGCCCAGGGTCCACTTTGGTTTCCTACCTGGACAACTAAAGGGTTTATCTGGAGGCTTCTGCTGATTTCTCTTACAGCAACAAACATAAAAAAGCCAAAAGCAATAGGCATTTGCTTCGGTCAAGCAGCCAAAGGTGGTGCAGGGTAAAAGATCTTTTGCGACTGCCAAAGGCCGGTGCATTGGAAGGCAGCCCGGCACACAGTGTCTTAATTTACTCTTTATTCTCACATAAAACCCTGACAAACACTCCTGCAGAACAAAGTAAACACCACCTAATCTAGCTGTACGACAGCGGCCACAAACAACTTGATGTGGGGGGTTGAGAGCCAAGAAAGGTCAGACAGGAAAGAGATCGAAACGTCTGGAAAGGAATCCTGTCAGTCAGTGGCAGAGTCCACTTTGGAAGAAATATGAATTACAGAAAAGAGCTGAGGCATGGGGCAGATAGCACAATAACATCGGCACCTTGAATAAGCTGCCTAACATGCTCTGGCAGTGGAAGACTTCTGAAAAGTTTATATTTATGATATACTAGATTTTCTTGTTCCCTCAAGAAAGTCATGTGGCGTGGTTGGCTTGAATCTGAAAGAAAGCTAAGAACCTCGAGAAAAGGAAAATGTCAGATCTGTAGTCATCAGGTCCCTGAGGAATAAAAGATACTGACATTTCAGCAACTACAACTCTGAGTCCGGCTGAAAGTAGAAATGGTGAATCGGTTTGTCCCCTCACCAGCAGTTTGCATAATTCTGTAAACAACTCTCCTTCTCTATAGAGAGAGGCGTCTATAACTCTGGAAAACATTGACAGAGACTAATACACCCACCTTCATGCTCTACAGGGTAAAACTGATTAGTCATAATCACAGTTCCTATGACAACATTTTTCAGTGTGAGGCCCGCGGGCTACCTGTATCGGAAAAACTGGGGGAACTTGTTGACAATATCCATCCCTGAATCAAAATTTCTTGGGAGTGGGGCTCGAGAATCTATCTTTTTGAAGTAGCTCTGTTGGGGATTCACATGCCCTCTAGAGTCTAAAAAACACTCTTCTGTCTCTCGTTAATGATGGAAACTTCCCTTCCTTCTTCCTCTCTCCGTCCATCCATTACAATTTTCACCTCAGGCACTGTGTTCTTTGTGAAAGATACACAAGACACAGCTCACACTGAAAATGGCTGTAGCAAGAAATGCTCACATATGTAAAGGTGTTCCTGTAACTCCAAACGCTCACACTGGTTCATAAAAGGATGTGTTCAGTTTTCTTTTATGAAATGTAGAACTTCTAAGATAAATATATTTGAGGAAATTAAACTATACACTAATGATCACAAGCAGAACCTAGTCACTCTCATAGGCTATTTCTTTTGGGAAGAATATGTAAACACATGGATTAAGTTTGTCGATAATTCTTTGTTCCATCCATCGTCCTTATTGAGTTATTTGATTGTGACATATAGAGCGTAGCCACCCTCACTCAACGTGAATAAGAAGGCAATCTGCTTGACTCTCTGCCAAGGGTGTAACCATCTGAATGGTAAGTTAACTGCTGGCAGGAGAGATGCACCATTCGGCCAGGGACTTCTCCCTCATGGGTAGGGGTTTCTCCTGAGCCTGCCACGATTATGATTCACTCAAAGGGGACCACAGGCAGAGAAGCAGCAATAGCTTTCAGATGGTCATGAGATGATTTTGCTCATCCTTTCTTCACATTAACACATTCCATGTAAAAGTAAACGTGGTGGCTCTGAATTACATTCTGGACCACCTATTGCCCCCAATACCTGGCTTCAGGCAATGCAGACTAGAAATTCAGCTGTGTTTTGAATAGACACTGACATACTTTATCAGTGCCTCAGTGAGCTGAGAAACAATTTCCTTCTCTGAAGGGGAACTCCTTCCTGAGGTTTCCCAGTTGATATTCATCTTTCTGTGACATCCCAGTAGGAAAGAGAGCAGGACCCTTCCTCCTGCTCTCCTCCAGCATTGCATGGTTCAGGATTCCTTCGCTGTCCTCTCCCAGGTTCATGGTCTGTTTCTCTTTTCCACAACAGCATCCTTGACCCTTCACCATCCTCCTTCCCTGCATCTTTTCAACCACCAGAAGCTTTCAATTCTGCAAGTTTTGCATGTATTTTAGCTCTACAGATAAACAGGGGAAAAGATCTCCAAAGAAAAGGGAAGCACACAGTCCTCACCATGGAAGGTTTGGGAGAGGCCAACAATGTGGTTTCAGCTCTGCTGACCCACCTTAAGGGGGGAACGCACCAGAAGGAAACTTTGTCTGATAACCATTAACAAATTTTACTGCTTGGCAAGATACAACTTATTTTCTATGAGGTAGAAAACTGTGCATGCCATCAGTCAAGCTGCACAGCAAGTTCACCTTGGGATAGAACCCTTTGGTCCTACAGTCAGCTGTTATCATTTCTGATCATTTGGATTTGGGTTACAGCAACCTATCACACTGGTCTTCAAACTGTGTCCTATGGTGGTATTCAACATGTGTCTGTACCCCCACCTCCAGACCCTGCCTACAGGATTAGGATGTTGGATCAAGAAAACAAACACACAAAAAACTCAAAAATTTTGAAAAGCATTAGCACTGTGCAATAGTTTCCATGGGTTTTCAGGTGCTTGTGCCAAGGCTGAAGATGAAAATTGATAAAGAGACAGGAAATCACTCAACCTCAATACTCTCACTGTGGACCACATCAGATTGGCTTGAAATCTACCAACAGATTATGTTGGCTCTGAGAGTCATCAAATTGTGGGCCAGGGTAGGGTGGGCTGGAGAAATGCCTTTTTCAGGGAGACATTTTCACTCTCTTTCTATTCTCTTGATTGATGTAAAGTGATTTCTCGGAATATCCTCAGCAGCTGATACAAATAATAAGGAAACCCTCCAAAGACTGAGGCTGCACTTTCAGTGACTCAGGCTAAATCGGAGACTTCACAGGTCTTGAGTTCTGCAATTTTTATTTATTTATTTATTTATTTATTTATTTATTTATTTATTTATTTATTTTTGAGACAGAGTTTCGCTCTTGTTGCCCAGGCTGGAGTGCAATGGCACGATCTCGGCTCACAGCAACCTCCACCTCCCGAGTTCAAGCCATTCTCCTGCCTCAGCCTCCGGAGTAGATGGGATTACAGGCATGCGCCGCCACACCCGGCTAATTTTGTATTTTTAGTAGAGATGGAGTTTCTCCATGTTGGTCAGGCTGGTCTTGAATTTCGGACCTCAGGTGATCCGCCCACCTCAGCCTCCTAAAGTGCTGGGATTACAGGCGTGAGCCACCACGCCCGGCCTCTGCAATCATTTTTTAACTGCCTTAGCTGGTCATCTCTGGATCTGTCATCAATATCAACCTTTCTAACTTCAGTGAATGACCAGTGGGTGGACTCTTGAATCTGTTCTATTGAAACAGACCCAGGAAGATACCACAAAACAAGAACATGCAGTTTTTCAGCAGAAACAAGGGATGGGACAGGGATTCAGTATGTGTTCCCTCCAATTTATAAAGGGAATTCTGGGTTTATAGAAAATCTTACCTATTGTAGGTCTTGGCATTGAAACTTTCTACAAAACAACCTAAAGGCGGGCCAGGCATGGTGGCTCATGCCTGTAATCCCAGCATTTTGGGAGGCCGAGGCAGGTGGATCATCTGAGGTCAGGAGTTCAAGACCAGCCTGGCCAACATGATGAAACCCCATCTCTACTAAAAATACAAAAATTAGCCAGGCATGCTGGCATGCACCTGTAATCCCAGCTTCTACGGAGGGTGAGGCAGAATTGCTTGAACCCAGGAGGCAGAGGTTGCAGTGAACCGAGATTCAGCCACTGTACTCCAGCCTGGGTGGCAGAGTGTGACTCCATCTCAAAAACAAAAACAAAAACAAAAACAAACCTTAAGGCATAAGAAGACGGACACGGTGGGGCTCTCATCACTTGCAGACACCTAAGAAGAACATAGCTATGCAAAATTGGGGAAGAGGGAAACTAACCATTGTTTTCCACCCATGCTATGTGTATTAGTCAGGGCTCTCTAGAGGGACAGAACTAATAGGATAAATGTATACATAAAGGGGAGTTTATTAAGGAGTATTGACTCACACGATCACAAGGTGAGGTCCCACAGTAGGCCATCTGCAAGCTGAGGAGCAAGGAAGCCTGTCCAAGTCTCAAAACCTCAAAAGTAGGGAAGCTGACAGTGAAGCCTTCAGTCTGTGGTCAAAGGTCCAAGAGTCTCAAAGCTGAAGAACTTGAAGTCCAATGTTCGAGGGCAGGAAGCATCCAGCACGGGAGAAAGATGGAGGCCAGAAGACTCAGCCAGTCTAGTCTTTCCATGTTCTGCTGCCTGCTTTTTATTCTGGCTGCGCTGGCAACTGATTAGATTGTGCCTACCCAGATTGAAAGTGGGTCTATCTTTCCCAGTCCATTGACTCAAATGTTAATCTCCTTTGGCAACACCCTCACAGACACACCCAGGAACAATACTTTGCATCCTTCAATCCAATCAAGTTGACACTCAATATTAACCATCACACTATGCCCACCTCCAACCTCCGCTTTCAGTTTCCTGTCTGGTGATTTCCCCACAATACTCTTCATCATTTTCATCCTCCTGTTTTAGCTTTTACCATATGCCTGGCATATTTTATACATATTGCTTCATTAATCCTCACAATATACTTACAATGTAGACACTATCATTATTAGCATTTTATAGGTGATAAACCTGTTGTTTAAAATTTTAAATGACAAACTCAGCTGATAAGCGATGGAGCCAGACTTCAGACTGATGACTGTAACTCCAGAGCCTTATATTAGCCAGCACAGAGTGATTTACCAAAGGTGCCTTGAGGTGCAACAAAGGAAAACATATAAAAAGGTTTGAAAGCTTCACCTTCCTATATAGCTAAGCCAAGCCAGATTCCATGGTATAAATATTTTTTCATAATTTGGGGAGATTTCAGCATACGAGGTAAGAAATTTACAAGTCCATAGATAGATGATTCATTGAATCCCAATGGAAAAAAACATTGATTTATTTAGTGACAGTGCTGAGCAGGCCTCTCATTGAAGGTTCCTGGGCCTGGACAGGAATATGAAAGGCAGGTAAAAATAAGGAGGGGTATTAAAGGGTTCCTCTGGAACTCAAAGTTTTGTTGCAGTAAACTGTGTTGCTTAAGAGAAGTACATTGAAGATGACTAAAGATAGAAAAACTGATAATAACATGTTCTTTGGTGTCATCTTTGAGGATGTGTAAATGGTATGGTTAGAAGTGATCACTGAAGAATTTTCATTAAAAATAAAACAGCCAAATCTGCACTTATGCTAAATTTTTTTTTAACTTTTTTTTTTTTTTTGAGACAGAGTCTTGCTCTGTCACCCAGGCTGGAGTGCAGTGGCGCAATCTTGGCTCACTGCAACCTCCACCTCCCAGGTTCAAGCAATTCTCCTGCCTCAGCCTCCTAAGTAGCTGGAACTACAGGCGCACACCACGCCTGGCTAATTTTTGTATTTTTAGTAGACACGGGGTTTCATCATGTTGGCCAGGATGGTCTTGATCTCCTGACCTCGTGATCCACCTGCCTTGGCCTCCCAAAGTACTGGGATTACAGGCGTGAGAGCCACCTCACCTGGCCACTTATGCTAATCTTTTGAAAGACCTAGTGAAAAGAAAATATTGCCATTGCCAATAACCTCTTTACCCAGTTTCTTTAGCACCAAGCTCCACAGATCAGGGCTATGCAGTTAGCAAACATACATAAAAGAAATGGCAATAGACCCACTTGTTATCTACAAGGATCATACATGTTACAGAATGCTTTAAAGATTATGAGGATGTTAGTGATGAGATTATTAACCTGATCCACAAATGATTTGCAGACTTGTTGGGCTGCACAGGTCACCAAAGAGGCCAAGACAATTTGGTAAACTATATAGAAAATCAGAATGCCTTAGGCTGACAAGAGATCACCAAAGAGACCTTACTCCTTCTAAAACAGAATCAGTCTTTCTCATTCAATAGAGTGAGTGGGTTAGATCCTATCGATGGAAGCTCCAACCTCTGCCTAGATGGAATGCAAAACTAATCCCATATCAAATGAAGGTGTCAAAGGCCATCAGGAACTTCCCCTGCTTATGACCAGAATATCCGTGACAACATGTGTAGTGATAACAAACAAGTAGATTTGGGTTTGCTGGTTATATATTGTCTTATTCCATTTGTGCTGTTGTAGAAAATAAAAACTCACACATTGTGTAATTTACAATAGAAATTTATTTTTCCCAGTTCTGGAGGCTGGGAAGCCCAAGATCAAGGCACCAGCAGGTTTAGTATCTAGAGAGGGCTGCTCTCTGCTTCCAAGATGGTGACTTCTTGCTGCATCCTCCAGAGGGGACAAACTCTGTGTGCTCACATGGCAAAAGGGATAAAGGGGTGAGCTCATCCCCTCAAGCCTTTTATAAGGCACTAATTCATTCACGAGGTCTGTTGGTCTAATCACCTCCTAAAGGCCCCACCTCTTAATACCGTTGCATTGGGGATTACGTTTAAACATGAATTTTGGGGGACGCATTCAGACCACAGCATGCATACAAACATACACACACAACTTCCCCATACAAATACAGATAAAACAAGCACATACACCAAACGACTATGTTGCACATGTCATCTAGAGAACCTTGGCAGGCAAAGGGTCAGATTATTTTTCTCTAAAGAGCCTGGCCTTGGGGTAGCCATCTTTTTCTTGTCAGTTCTCTTCTTTTACCCCTTCTCTGTAACATCCATTGTCAAAGTTTAAAACTATTGGGGGGTGCCAGGCATCTCAGGATGCCAGCCTTACCTCTGATGAGTAATTAATGAAATTAAACTCATGTACCCGCCAAGGAGGCATGTATGGGGATGTTCTTCACACCATTATTTGTCATGGCATAAAGCTGGAAACAATCTAAATGTCCATCCATAGGGGATAGCTCTACAAACTGTGGTACAGGTTGAGCATCTCTAATCTGAAAATCTGAAATCCAAAATGCTCTAAAATCCAAAAGTTTTTGAACACCAAAAAGATGCTCAAAGAAAATGTTCACTGAAGCATCTTGGATTTCAGATTTAGGATGCTGAACTGGTAAGTACAATGCAAATAATACAAATCTCAAATCCAAAACACTTCTGTTCCCAAACATTTCAGATAAGGGATACTCAACCTGTAGAGTCAATCCAAGGAACATTTATGCTGCAGTTAGAATGAGGAAGACATATAGGGACTAACATGGAGAGGGATCTAGGTCACTTCTGTTGAGTGACAAAAGCAAGTGGCAGACTACTACTTACCATATGATTTACATAATCATTTCTCACCAATAAACAAAATAACATGTTTAAATAGCCATGAATATACTTGTAAAGGCTCATCAAGGTCTTCAAGGCTAAGCACAAATGGAAAACCTCAGATTCTCTGGAGAGTATGAGGAAAGGGCCCTGGGATTCGGACTAGTAGTGAAGGACCTCAGTCTTACTTGACATTTTCTGATTTTGTTTATAAGAACAATGTATTTATGTATCACTTATACAATTAGAAATAATTTTAAGATGTTTAAATAAATTGGATATGTCTTCCCTAGCAATGGGACTTCTCCCCCAACATACATCAAAGAAACAAAATAAAACAAAGTAACTCTTCTCGGCTCTAGGAACCTCAATTTGACAACTGACAATTTCTCTATTCATCATTCACTCCTCATTCAACAAATATTTCCTGAGGGCCTACTATGTGCAGGCCCAGTTCTGTAAACATCTCTTCTCTCAACACAGAGCCTTCTACTCCAGAGTTTCTTCATTCCCTAATACTCCACATCATCATGTCTTAGTTCCAAGTGCTTTTCCACCACCAGTTCTGCTTTCCCAACTCTTAGCCTGAGCCCCAGCCCTCTCATTCTCCCAGGCGCTCAGCAATTCTTTGACAAATATTAACATAACCATTAGCCTCTGTACCACTTAACTCCACTTCATTGACTCCAACCCTGACCTGATGGGAGCACTCTCAAGTCTGCAAAGGCTAGGAATGAATGTGGAGTGGTCTTCCCCACTAAAACCACCCCCAAATCTCATGGTAGGGACATACACAGTGAAATGCAAATCTCCATCTGAAAAAGGCTTCCCGCCCCTTGCTAGACACGGCAATAGGATTGTTATTCTGAGGCTTGAATTTGCTAACCTCCCAACCATGCATCCATAGGTCCTGCTCAGGCTGCAGCTGGAGAGGAAGGAGACATTTAACACACTAACAGGTTTGCTTCCTATATCAGGCTTTATATCATTTCTGCCAATGCATATTCTCCTGGCCAAGGATGAGCTTCACTCTTCCTTGACTTTTCAAAAAGGCCTATGGACCTGGCATGTGAAGCCCAGTTTCTATTAATTTTCCTTTCTCTAGTCTGCTTGCAAAACCAAAAAATGTTAAAAAGCAAAAGCGAAATTCCAAAGGGCATGGTAGTGGTTTGGCAAGTGGTAGGTTTCTCCAGGAGACAGACAGAATTTGTGGGTAAAGGGTTAAACATTAACACGCTTCCCTGGAAAGTCTCTCTACCCTGGTAATGGAACCCAAGTGCAAACTTTGGCAGGAATCAAACATTAGCTCATGACAGGTGTAGGCTTCACGCTGGCTGCTGCTGCATTTCCAGCAAAGAAATTGGGGACATGGGGACTACTCCATGACACAGTAGGCTGGAACAGATTGCTTTGCAGAGATCTCTTCTGGCTGAAATAATTCCCTATAACAACTTCCTTGACATGCTGTCAGGATGGCCTGTTTCCAAGGTCATAGCTGGTGCATAGGGATATAATAGACATCATCTGTGGTCTTCCAGAGATTAAGTTGCCAGAACTCCGCTACAGCCTTCAAATAGAGCCATTCACCCATTCCGCAACCTTTACTAAATTCGCTCCCCCTGTTACACACTCACCGGCAGCCTCCAGTTGTTCCCACATTATAATATTGCTCACTTTTACTGTAAACCTGGGGTCACAAACTCAAATGTCTATGGGAGCCAGCCAGATAATATAAATGAACAAAGCAGGCTAGATGACAACCAGAGGGTCCCTGCCTGCCTAGAGAGAGGCCACTCAGTTCCAGTTGATGATGTTAATTTCAGGATGCTTTTCTTGAACGGAGTTCTTTGCAGATCTCTTCTGGTTGAAATAAGTCTATACCCAATGTCCTGACACTGTCAGGATGGGCTGTGTACTAAGTTGAATCATTGTCCCCAAAATTTATATCCACCAGAAACCTCAGAATATGACCTTACCTGAAAGTAGGGTCTTGCAGATGTAATTTGTTAAACTAAAATGAAGTTATACTGGATTGGAGAGGGCCCTAACTCCAGTGACCTATGTCCTTTAAGAAAAGAGACAGAGAGGCTGTGCACGGTGGCTCACGTCTATAATCCCAGCACTTTGGGAGGCCGAGGTGGGTGGATCACCTGAGGTCAGGAGTTTGAGACCAGCCTGGCCAACATGGTGAAACCCCGTCTCTACTAAAAATATAAAATTAGCCGGGTGTGGTGGCAGATGCCTGTAGTTCCAGCTACTCGGGAGGCTGAGACAGGAGAATCACTTGAACCCTGGAGGCAGAAACTGCAGTGAGCCACGATTGGCACCACTGCACTCCAGCCTGGGCCAGACAGAGCGAGACTCTATCTCAAAAAAAAAAAAAAGAAAAGAAAAGAGACAGAGAGATACAAATACGCACGGAGAGGAGAACAGTGTGTGCAAACAGAGGCAGAGCTCAGAGCAATGTTATCCACCAGCCAAGAAATCCCAAGGATTGTTGGCACCTGCCAGAAGCTGGGACAGAGCTATGGAACCACCTGGCTCAACAGAGGACTCCATTGGAGTCTTCCCATTTTTTTTTTTTTTTTCTTATAAAAAGGCAAGATCTTTCTATGAAAAAGAACAAAAGCAAACATGTGCATGGGCCTCTGTGCTACATGGTTTCTCATCTGAACAGCCACAGAGGCCCCAGCCCACTCTGGCTCCTTTTTAATCCATTCTCCACACTGCAGCCAGAAGGATCTTTTGAAAACTCAAATCAGATGATGTCACTCATCTCCCTGAAATGCTTTAATGATGTCCCACTGCTATTTCAATAAAGACTAACATTGTTACCATAGTGTATATGGCCCTGCGGGCTCCGGTCTCTACTCCCCCTCACTGCCTTGGTTTCACTGGCTTCCTGTTGCCTCTCTGCCCTATGTTCTCTTCAACCTCAGGACCTTGGCACATGCTGATCTCTCTACCTCAAATATCCTCCTTCTTCCCGCTCCCACAATGCACACACACACACACACACACACACACACACTCGCACTCATGTATATACCTACTTCTTTCACCTGGCAAATGCCTATTTATCCTTCAGCACTCAGGTCAGCCATCATGTCCCTGACCACTCATCTAAAGTTAGTCCAGGCCGGGCGTGGTGGCTCACGCCTGTAATCCCAGCACTTTGGGAGGCCAAGGCGGGAGGATCACTTGAGGTCAGGAGTTCAAGACCAACCTGGCCGACATGGTGGAACCCCTTCTTTATTAAAAATACAAAAATTAGCCAGGCGTGGTGGTGCATGCCTGTAATCCCAGCTATTTGGGAGGCTGAGGCAGGAGAATAGTTTGAACCTGGGAGGTGGAGGGTGCAGTGAGCTGAGATTGCACCACTGCACCCCAGCCTGGGCAATACAGCAAGACTCTGTCGAAAGAGGGGAGGGGGAGGGGGAAAGAAAGTTCAATCATCTTCATAGTCATCATACCATGTCCCTTTCAAATTTAGCACCTCTCACTGAAATCTGTGTGATCATCTGATTCACGTCTGCCACCCTCATTAGACTGTGTTATCCCTTGTGCCCAGCACGGTGCCTGCCACACGGTGTGGTCTCATAGGAGACAGGACAGTGTTAATCTCTCCAGGGAATGTGCATGTTTGATTTTCTCCTACTCCAGGTTAAAAGTTCTCTACAGTCTTTTTACTTCAGTTGTCCTTGGATTGTACTTTTGTTTTAGGTACATTTCACATTTTGCACTGTTCTGTTACGTTCTAAGTCTTCTGACTATGGGCCACAACTGGGGGGAGGGATTACATTGTGACCATTATTGTCTTACACAATGTATAGTATGGGGCCCTATCATATTTAATAAGTATTTGTTGGGTTACTAAAGACATATTTTTAAACCTTTCCTTTTAATAATGGTAAGGAAGGCTTTATACAGTTGTACGGGCAGAGTGTAATGGCACAGAGGCTAAGAGACAGGGCTCTAGAGTCTGAAACCTGCTTGAATCTGCTTTGTGCCAGGTGTAACTCAGGGGAGGACAGGTTTTTGATGGGAGGGCCACTTCTTTGCAATGCTGATTCTACTTTTTAAGAAGCCTTTATTAGAAATGTCAGGTTTTTGGCTGGGCACAGTGGCTCATGCCTGTAATCCCAGCACTTTGGGAGGCCGAGGTGGGTGGATCACTGGAGGTCAAGAGTTCAAGACCAGCCTGACCAACATGGTGAGCCTGGGAGGCAGAGGTTGCAGTGAGCTGAGATCATGCCACTGCACTCCAGCGTGGGTGACAGAGCCAGACTGTCTCAAAGAAAGAAAGAAAAAGAAAAAAAAAAGTCAGGTTTTCTACTGCATGGATTCCATTCTATTGTAAATGCCTTGCTCAGATGGGTTTAAACTCTTAAGTTTCACTATCTATTTTTAGCTGGGGGCTATTCCCAACCCCCAAAAAGCATTTGATAATGCCCAGAGGCATTTTTTATTGTTATGACTTGAGCTATGGGGTTGAGGGGGAGGATTGCTACTAGCATCTAGTAGGTTGAGACCAGGATGCTGCTAGACCTCTGATAGGACACTGAAGCCACTGTTGCCACCACTGCCGCCACTGCCACCACCATCACCACAACCAACACAATCACCATCGCCACCACCACCTCCAACAAATAATTATCTGGCTCAAAATGTCAGTAGTGCTGAAGTTGAGAAACCTTGTTCTAGACCATTCTATTTCAATGTCCTAGGGACCCTGGCCTTATATTCATAGACATCATGTCACAGGCTTGGGTAACTTAGTCTCTATGGCACTTCAATCAGCTCCTCTTTTAAAAGAAGAGCCTTTGACAATAATCAATGTGTTTTAAAACTTTGTAGACCATATGGTAGTTTGCCCTGACCCAAATTAAATCTCTCAGCTCTCCCTTGCAGGCCCCCAGATTCCCCATTTTGGCCATGGTCCTTCAGAAGAGTCCAGAGAGCCTCAAGGCACTACAGGCTGTTCAGTGCGTGCAAGAAATCTGTGGTTAATCACCTCAACCTGCTTTACTTCAACAGATTTTCGGAGACCTGTTTATTGTTCCACTGCTTGGCTACTCTGGAGTTATCTATGACCGAAGTCTTACATTTGTTTGTAGAGCAGAAGAAGGTATGTTTTTATTCTCACATGCCTTCCAAGTCCCTGAATTAAATTAGTGTGAACTTTCCAAAATAAATTCACCTTTGAGATGAAATGAAGCATGGGAAGTTTCAACCCAAAGGATACCTTATTGGAAAGTTAGAAGCAAATGAAAATAGGGATTATAATGGATATTTTACTGTAACTTCAGCACTTGTAGTTACAAAGGCTAGAGTATTTGTTCATAGAAAAGATTCTCTAAAGGGGTGATGCATGCATTCCAGGACTGACTTTCTTCAGACTCCAAGGGAAAAAATAGAACGGAAAACTCAGCACATGTGGATCTAATTCTGCACCATGTCACTGGTTAAAATCCAAGGAAAGAATGTTTTATCAGAATGAGACCTGGGGAACAATCAATAATAGGAAGGAAGACCTCTGATTTTCTCACTCCACAAATGTAATTTGGTGGACCATGATTGTGGTCTAGTAGCGTTTGCCAGCAACTGCAAGTTCACATTTTATGTGGATAAGCCACCATGATTTTTCCTATAGAAAACTATTCTCATAGCTCTGGGCAATTTGTAATATAGACAGATGGTAGGGCATTTGGAGTTTGTTTTTTTCTCTTAATACTCACATGAGAAAACATTTCCAATCACTTCCAACCCCTGGAAGATTTGAAATCTGGAAGATTCTGAAGCATGCACCTTTTAAAAAATCCATTCATAGCCATAACTGTGACTTTGCCCACATAAGGCCTAAATACTGTCAGTCGAAGCAGCATTAAAAGTAGTGTAGCAGGTCAAGTGGTAGCTCATGTATATAGTCCCAGCACTTTGGGAGGCTGCGGCAAGCAGATCACCTGAGGTCAGGAGTTCAAGACCAGCCTGGACATGGTGAAACCACATCTCTACTAAAAGTACAAAAATTAGCCGGGCACAGTGAGCCGGTGTGGTGGCAGGCGCCGCTTGTCCCAGCTACTCGGGAGGCTGAGGCAGCAGAATTTCTTGAACCCGGGAGGCGGAGGTTGCAGTGAGCTGAAATTGCGCCACTGCACTCCAGCCTGGACAACAGAGTGAGACTTCGTCTCAAAAAAAAAAAAACTAGAACTGCTCTGTGAAGCAGGGTTCCTGAAGTTCAGCCCTCCCTTCATCCTCCTGCCCCCATCCCAATACTCTTCTTTGTTCCCTACTGTCTGGATAACCACATGAAAAAAAAATTGTTTCAGGATTAATTTTTTTATTTTCAATTGATTGAACTGGCATAATTTAGAGCTAGTCTTTATTTAGGCCACAAGAGCATGTTTGTACTTCTCCTTAATTTTAATACCTCACAT
This sequence comes from Symphalangus syndactylus, assembly GCF_028878055.3. Taxonomy (NCBI): domain Eukaryota; kingdom Metazoa; phylum Chordata; class Mammalia; order Primates; family Hylobatidae; genus Symphalangus; species Symphalangus syndactylus. The sequence continues at coordinate 44,443,417 of NC_072429.2, forward strand.
AAATAGTAGTTACTGGGGAATATAATTTGGGGGGTTTGACTTTTGTTTTTACTCTCCTTGACTCTGTATTATGTTTTTTATTATTTCCTGGAAAAGGCAGTTTTTACTGTAAAAAATAAATAAATCCTGGCTCAGCATGGTAGCTTATGCCTATAATCCCAGTACTTTGGGAGGCCAAGGTGTGAGGATCACTCGAGACCATCCTGGTCAACATAGTGTGACCCCATCTCTACAGAAAATGTAAAAGTTAGCCAGGTGTGGTTGCATGAGCCTGTGGTCTCAGTTGCTAGGGAGGCTGAGGCAGGAGGACTGCTTGAGCCCAAGAGGTCAGGGCTACAGTGAGCCATGATTGTGCCTTCATCCTGGGCAACAGAGTGAACCTGTCTCAAAAAAAATCAATAAATCAATTTTGAAAAAATTAATATGTTATCAAGTTTCCTTTTTGCCCTTCCGATTAATTTTTTAGATTGTATATTGGGCAAAAGGAAAAGGGACAAATTTCATCTTCTGTTTTCTTCACCTCTAATTTGATCATGTATATGGAGTTAGTTAAATTGATACACACTCTAAAGCTAGAAAAGGGTCCGACGCATTCTCCCATCTGCATTTTCATTAACATAGTCTTGATGAATGTAAGATGCTGGCACTGTGGTATCTGCCACCCGTTGATGGTCAGCATTGATTTTGTTGCCTTGGATGGCTACACAGAGATCCTCCCCTATATCATGGCCCCATACGTGCACCACTTTGCATCAAAGAATCCCCATTTTCAGATGAAGGAAGATAGTTCCTCTGTTAAGGGCATGTCCTTGGCATGGGCTAACGAAATAACCACATTCAAAACCTAAAGGTTATGTGTATATTGGGTAATTCTAGATTTTTTAATAAAAGCATTTAATAAAATTCACAGAACCTTTAATTCATACTTGGAATGCAAAGACATCTTTAAAACGTTTTTTCGCGGGGCACAGTGGCTCACGCCTGTAATCCCAACACTTTGGGAGGCTGAGGCCGGTGGATCACCTGAGGTCAGGAGTTCAAGACTAGCCTGGCCAACTAGTGAAACCCCGTCTCTACTAAAAATACAAAAATTAGCTGGACCTGGTGGCGCATGCCTGTAATCCCAGCTACTCAGAAGGCTGAGGAAGGAGAATCACTTGAACCCGGGAGGCGGAGGTTGCAATGAGCTGAGATCGTGTCACTGCACTCCAGCCTGGGTGACAAGAGCAAAACTCCATCTCAAAAAAAAAAAAAAAAGTTTTTTCATCAGAAAATGGTCCCCTTAAAATGCATGTTATCACCAAAACAATAATCACCACCTCAGATCTGTAATCCTGCCAAAGAAACCTATTCAATGGGGCAGTGAGATGACAGGGGCTCACAGAAGCTCATGTTCCCTGAAATATCCTTTGCATTTCTCTTTAAAAAGCATGAGGGGACATCAAAGCAGCTGAAATTGTGGCTTTTTTTTTCTGGCCAGATCTGAAAAACAATATTCCAGAAGCTGTGCATCTTATCTTATGGTCCACATTTCCAGTGGGGCCGAATACAGAAAGTGCATTTGGATTGGCACGTGGGTTGAACCATTTTACTTTAGAGAAAGAAAAATTGAGCAATCTTGGAAGAACTCCATATTCTTTAAAAAAAAAAAAAAAATTTTTTTTTTAGGTTCCTCTTGAAAACTACTTTGAGCAGGAAGGAAGGGTTTGGAACAGCTGTCCCTCGGTGAGTTTGGAGAATGTTAATCACTGTCCCTTCTCTCTTTTACTTAAAGATTAGCTCACATCCCAGGCCCCTGCAAAAGGAAACCGCATATACTTAACTTTTGAGACTATCGTGCGGAACATTTCTGTAACAGTAGTAGCATGTCAGCCAGATCTAAAAGATGCTCAACTCCGGAAACTTACCCCAAGGCAATGAGAGCCCATAGGGTCAGCAATGGGCTGACTGGACATTTGAGAAAGTCATTTATTTCTTGACTAAATTTCCCCAGGAAAAAGTAAAACTTGAGAAAAACAGAGCAGAAATGAAACTGCCATATACATAGGCATCTGCAACTTTAACCAAAGGGTGCCCTCAGGCAAGGTGACCCTGCATACACCATGTCAGCTTAAAAATATTATATTAAAGGCATTTTCCTCTTTACGTTAAGTAAGGAAACATGCAGGGAAATAGATAATATATAATTCCGTTGTAATAAAATAATGATTCCTCCAATCCAAGATTTTAAAAAGCTTTTATACGAATATTTGAGCACAGAGCTAGATGTGGAGGGATGTACAACCCACTGCGAATATTCGTAACAGGGAAGAGAGTAAGAGGAGGAGGGAGGAGGAGTTTTTAAAAAAAGAGAAACAAATTTTCTTGGATAGAAAATTTTGGAATTTTTTGTTTTGGAAACAAATTTTCTTGGATAATATGCATGCCATAATATTATGGAAAGTTAAGACTAAAATTCTATCTTTGGTTTTATTGTAAAATGCAAACACTGAGTATGTACATAGACAAGAAATACAAGGTGACACAAATGGAAACTTGTTAGCTTTAGGATGAAATCATGGATAATTCTCTTAAAGCAATTGCCATAAGGCATTTTGGAAATATGGAATATGATACATTCTCTACCTGTGGTCAATACGCTTTATAACACACTGGTTAGATATGTAACCTTGAGACAAAAATGAAATGCATCTTAAAAGCCTGTCTGAGACTCTGTGAATACAGGTGGTGGTCTATGGAGTCTAAATGAATCATTCAGGCTAGAGAATTCCAGCCACACACACAAATGGGACAAGAAGTGAAGCCGCTCGCCTCAGCGACTGATTTCCTTGGGCACCTGGTGGTTGCGAGGTCTGTGACCCCAGGAAAAGCTGGAGGCCGACACACCAGAGCTGCGCGGCACCAAAGGGAAAAGCAGCATCTGACCTAAACATTTGAAACAGGTACTCTGAGTCTGTCAATATGGCCACAAGATGCTCGCTTTCCATGGTGGATAGGAAACTGATCAGAAAAAAAAAAAAATAAGGAAATAAAATATTAAAACATGTAAATGTGACGGAAATTATAAACAGCCTAAAGCTCCTCTCCCTTCGGGAACAGCTGTGTCTGCTAATCCCTTGAGGAGTCCTCCCTGCGATCCCCCTTCCTTCCTTCCTCCCTCTCTCTCTAATAGCTCCCTTGTTCCTGCTGGACAAAACTAGCCCTTTGTGGCTGCTCTCAGAACAACATTAAAAACAGGAATAGGGAAATTGTAAACAGGAGGCTTCTGGCCTACAGGCGAAGACACACACAGGCCTCTGAGGCCTACTTCATGCTAAGCAAAGAAACAGATCTTTGTTGCTAAAGGGATTAGGACCGCGGGATTTCAGAGGCACTGCTGAGGCATTCAGCTGGCCTGAAGTAGGGGCTTTGTAAAGAGATACCTCCATTAGAGGTCTGTGAGCGGAAATCATTCATACTCTTTATACAATCTGGGTAATGTGATAGTGCTGGCCTGTTAAACGCCTCTGGTGAGGCAGGGTCCTATCTCCTTGAATGGTAAATTCTTTAGCAGCTAAATAGATGGTGGTATAATTACCTTCACTGAATTTTTCTGTGGGGGGTGGGGGTTGTTTTCAACCTTTAACCCTTAGTGGGAATAACACTAAAGGATCACCCAGTGTCAGGGAGGCAAAGACTTTCCACGTCCACTCGGAGATAGTCTCTGGCCTTCTGTTGTCAGCATAATGTGACTTAAAAAAAATGGAACTCTTCATGCATCATCTTAACATACAGCGAATGTCCATTTTGTCCCCACATTCATCAGGATGATGACTATTTCCATAATTGCCTCTTTCCATGTCCCTGGTCTAGACAGCCCTCCAACCTGCCTACCTCATTCCTATCTAGCCTGTGCCCACTTTCCCCAGCCAGGCCTTCCTTGATGTGCCCTCCCCAAGTTGGACTGGTACCCTTTCTGTAGTGTCCACGCATGTCTCTCCCACTGCATTCTCCATAAATTGGAAGACTATGTGTGTCTGCCTACCCCCATAGATGATGAGTTCCTAGAGGCTGTGGCTTATTTACCTCTGTATCCACAATGCCTGGCTCTTAGTAGGTGTCTGAGCTGTGCACAGCAGAATGTGAGATGGACAGGTTATTTGGCCTTTAGACTGGTCCCTGTGGTTGCCGGAAAGAACTTTCCTAGTGAATCTAGGGGTCTTAAGAGACCAAGCAACATACACTGTGGCCAGTTAGGAAAGAAAAAGTGAGTCCTCCAAAAAAGATAGCAAGTGGTCACTTCCCACAAATGGCCAGCCTCTTTCTGAATAACTTGGCTGACCCTGATCCTGCCTCCACATGCTTCTTGGTTAGGGAATAGTCACCAGTAAAATGGAAATGTTCTTTGGGTTCACATTTGGAGTCCCTGGATCCAAATATTAATTATGGTTTCAGCTGTTATATACTTAAAAAAATCAGAGCCAACTCCAAACTTAAAGTTAGAACTGAAGAGGGAAGTAATGATGCATCCAAGCTAAGGGACACTTTCCCTGGTTTTATCAGCCCATCCTGGAGGGCTAACAAGTTCATTTTGGGAGAAAGTGTGGCTCTAGGTAGATGTGGGGTTTGCAGTCATTTCACTTAGAAGGGGTCCTGGATTCTGTTTATAAGATATGCCTGCAAATACAACGGACGCTTTGCAACAACTGTTAGAAGGCAGGGTTTTACCTGTATGGATGTTCTCAGAGATCTGCGTTATGCTTCTATAAGGGCATGACCTTGAACATCATTAATTGTTGGTTCTTTCCATTGTTCACAATTATCTTTCTAGATTACCTCTCTCTTCTCACCATTTGGCAGATGGGACTTTCCGCTCTTACATTATTAACAATCACTGTCTGCAAAAAGCAGTTAAATATGGAATCAAGAAAATAGCTATGAGGCCATGGGTTTTGTCTCTAATTCTGCCACTTACTTGATCATCCACTCAACCAAAAAGTGCTGAGTCCCTACTATGTGCTGCACACGGCACCAGGCACTGAGAACGCGGAGGTGAGCACAGCATGGGACTCAGTGTAAAGAGGGGTGAGCGAATGCAACAAGAGAGGCTGAGACCATGACAGCCATCTGCACATGGCCTTCTGGAAGCATGAGGCAGTGAGTGCCAGAAGGAGTTCAAGGAAGGCCCCCCAAAGGAGATGAGAACTTAGCTCAGAAGATCCTGGTAGGGAAAAGAAAAATCCATAAACATATTTGTGATAATTGAGGAAAGTTGAATATAGACTGCATATTAAATATTATTGTATTGATTTTAAAATTCTTGAGCATAATGGCATTGTGGTTATATAGGAGAGCATTTTCGTTGTTGCTTTTAGTTTCCCTGGCTGGAATGCAGTCGCTATTCACAGGTGTGATCACAGGATCATAGCGCAGTACAACCTCAAACTCCTGGACCAAGAGATCCTCCTGCCTCAGGCTCCCAGACAGCATTCTTTTTTTTTTTTCTTTTTTTTGAGATGGAGTCTCGCTCTGTCGCCCAGGCTGGAGTGCAGTGGCACAATCTCGGCTCACTGCAAACTCCCCCTCCCGGGTTCACGCCATTCTCCTGCCTTAGCCTCCCGAGTAGCTAGGACTACAGGCGCCCGCCACCACGCCCGGCTTAATTTTTTGCATTTTTAGTAGAGACGCGGTTTCACCGTGTTAACCAGGATGTTTGCAATCTCCTGACCTCGTGATCCACCCGCCTCGGGCTCCCAAAGTACTGGGATTACAGGCGTGAGCCACCGCCCCCGGCCAAGAGCATTCTTAGTCTTAGGGAACACGTGCTGAACTATTTATGTGTGAGGAGTCATGATATCTATAGGTTCCTTTCAAAGAGTTCTGAAAAACATTTGTTTCCTGTATGTGTGTATGTGTGTGCACATACATACAGCAGGGGTGAGGAGAGAATATGGCAAAATGTTAATCAGTGAATCTAGGTGAAGGTACATGAATATTTCACACAATATTTCATTGTACAATTCTTTGCGTTTGAAGTTTTTCAAAATAAAACATTTGGGCTGGGCGTGGTGGCTCACCCTGTAATCCTAGCACTTTGGGAGGCTGAGGCAGGTGGATCACCTGAGGTCAGGAGTTCGAGACCAGCCTGACCAACATGATGAAACTAAAATACTACTAAAAATACAAAAATTAGCCAGACATGGTGGCACACACCTGTAATTCCAGCTACTCAAGAGTCTAAGGCAGAAGAATCACTTGAACCTGGGAAGCAGAGGTTACAGTGAGCTGAGATCACGCCATTTGCCCTCCAGCCTGGGCGACAGAGCAAGACTCCATCTCCTAAAATAAAATAAAAAATTTGGCAAACAACTTGAAATACACATACAGATTGAGCACCCCAAATCTGAAATGCTCCAAAGTCCAAAACTTTTTGAGGGCCAACATGATGCTCAAAGAAAATGCTCATTGGACCATTTTGGATTTTGGATTTTTGTATTTGGGATGTTCAAGCAGTATAATGCAAATATTCCAAAATCTGAAAAGCTTCTTTTCCCAAGCATTTTGGAAGAAGGATACTCAATCTGTATGTAAAGCTATTTCAAGGGCTAAACACTGCACTGAAAAAAGAAGCCATTTGTCAGATCAAGACAGAGGGGAAGGCACTCTAGGGAGAGGGGATGGTGACAGCAGAGGACTTGGAGCAGTAGCCGGTACATCAGTGAAGGCAGGGACTTCATCCAGATTGTTCCCTTCTGTATCCCCACACATGGAACTGCTTCTGGCACAGAGTCTGCACTTGTGTGGATTTGTCAAATGAATGAAAGAGTTAAACAGTGTCATTGATGTAGGGAACTGCAAGCAGGGCAGACTACAGTGAGCATAAGGTTTGCATTAAGGAGTGAGAACTGGTTTGGCTGTGGAGGCAGGGGGCCTGGTCATGGAGGCCTTTGCATATTCTGCCAAGGTCCTGGGGCTTTATCCTATAGGCAACAGGAGGCATGAGCAGGAGGCAATGCCATCAGATTAGCATCCTGAGGGACCACCCTGGCAGTCAGATGTCATGTGGAGTGATGGAGCACAGGCCTGGAGGCAGGAGACATGGGTATACCAGCCAAGATGCCTTTGGCTTCCTTAAACACAAAACTCTGACTCAAATTGGCTGAATTTATCAAGGGACGTATTATCTAGTATAGCTGGAAGCTCTGAGATGACAAACAACAGGGAAGGCTTATTCAGTTGCTCAACAACATCACCACGGACCCAGCTTCCCTACCGCTCTCCTCATCACTCTACTTCTCTCTGTGGCTGGCTCTGCCTACAGGCTGCCTTTTCTCATCTTCAGGAGATGGTTGCAGCCGTTCCCAGGGTGACATCCAGGCATCCAGGCACACTGATGACCATAGACAGAAGGGAGCCATCTCTTCTATGTATCTTTTTTTTTTTTTTTTTTTGAGACAGGGTTCACTCCCATTGCCCAGGCTGGAGTACAGTGGCATGCTCTCGGCTCACTACAACCTCCTCCTCTCAGGCTCAAGCAATCCTCCTGCCTTAGCCTCCTGAGAAACTGGGACTACAAGTTCACACCACCATGCATGGCTAATTTTTGTATTTTTGGTAGAGATGGGGTTTCACCATGTTGGCCAGACTGGTCTTGAACTCCTGACCTCAAGTGATTCACCCACCTCGGCTTCCCAAAGTGCTGGAATTACAGGCGTGAACCACCATGCCTGGCCTCTTTTATGTATCTCTTTCTTAGCAAGAAAATCTTTCCAGAAGCTTCCCAGCAAACCCTCCCTCCCATCTCACTGGGCCCGATTGGGTCACACACCCCATTCCAAAATCAATCATTGTCAGGGGATAAGGTTACATGTCTGGCTTAGAATAATTTACACATTGTGGGAGTCAACTGCTAGGAATCATCACTCGAAACTCTTGAAAGGCTACTGGACCAGGCAACAGATGCTAGCAGCCCAAGCTATGATAATGGTGGTAAGGGATGGAGAGGTAAGAATAGATAAGATTTATTTAGCAAGTTATGTTGGTAGAATTTAGTGAATGTGGGAGGAGGAGGGAAAGGAGGAAGGAAAGGACACCCTCCTCCATATTTCCAGCTTGGGTGAGCAGGTCAGAAGGAAGTTTGCTAACTGAGATAAGGTACACGGTGGGGATGAGGGGTGGGTTTGGGGAAAAGATGGTCTGGGGCAGGCTCAATTTGAAGCGCCCATGGGCATTGGAATAAAGACATTGAACAGTCAGTGGAGTGCAAACAATGATCCCAGTGTGGTGGTCCATAGTCAGATCTAGTTCTCAGATGGGCTTTGGTTCAGAAAAATGTTAAAAAAAATTGAACCAACATTTACTCTTTGAGAGATTCCAAATAGGATTATGTATTTCTAGCTTCTGTGGGAAAATTGGAAAATCTGGTGACACTGGTTCTGAATTCCTATGCATCAAGAGTTGGCTGGAGCCCAGCAGCAGCCACCCACTTTGGCTAAAACCAGCAGCTCTCTGGTCTGCCACACTCACAGTCAGTTTCATTCATTTTCTTTACCTGCTTGGCCCCTGAGGACATTTCCATCTGACACCTCTGATGGGGAAGAGGTCTGAGCTGCAGATATACATCTGGGAGTCACTGGCATTTAGGTGGCAGCAGAAGCCCTGACTGTGGGTGCCATTGCCCAGAGATGAAGTAGAATGAGAAGCAGTCAGGGAAGTATCCCTGGGGCCATCAGATTTTTAGAAATAGAAGAGAAATTCATATAGAAGAGAAAGAAATAGTCAAATAAATTGGGGCAGAAGCAAGAAAGCTTGAAGTCTCAAAAGCTAAGAGAAGAGAGTTTGAAGCTGGAGGCAGTGCCCACCTGGGCCAGGTGCAGCAGGGAGATCCAGAGACAGGAGGAGCCAAAGGAGACACAGCACTGGGGAGATGAGCTGTGGGTGCCACAGGGAGCATTGCTCCCTCGCATGGTGAGGGAAGAAGCCAGAGGGCAATGAGCTGGGTAGAGGATGAGAGTTAAGTGGACAGAGTTCACATAGACTACTTGGGTGAGAAAGGGAAAAGAAAGGTGGGGTGGAGGCTAGAGAGGATATGGGGACACGGGATGGTCCCTTTTAAGGATCAGTGAGACTTGGACATCTTAATGGGAGAAATAAGCCACTGGTGAAAGAAAGGCCATAGAAATGTACCATACAGGGATGAACAACAGAACCAAGTCCAAGAGGAGGTGGTAGAGGTGAGGAGCCAAAGAGTCAGGCACCAGTGGCTGGATCCACCAATAACAGGAGGGGCTTCCAGGCCTCCAAGGCTGGTGCATAGCAGGGGACACTAAACCTGAGTGTGTTCAGAAATTTGATGGCTATCAATGGACCTTTCATGATGGAGGTGGTGGTGGGGTAGAGAAATCAGTAATCTTTCAAAGGAATACTCCAAGGTGCCCATCCTTTTCCATTTGGTGTGAAGGCTGGGGTGGAGTGGTTTATCACTCACAGGTCCTGACTTATAAGCAGCAATGGGTAAAGAGCAGAGCAAGCCCTGGAGGCTGGTTTTCAAACCCTTGGAGGCTAAGTTCCTATCAGCAGAGGGGAAGGAATGTGCAGGCACAGTGGAATGATCATTCTTCCTGGGAGGCAGGAAGCTCTGGGAGGGGAGACAGTCACAGCATCACACACAGCCTTGAGAGCTGTAGACAATGGAGCCCTCTCTGGTATACATCCTGGTTTGGGTGAGTGTTTCGCCCCTTTTCCTATGCTTAACTCACTCCAGAAGCGTCCACCATAACCAAGATGGACTAAACATAACTCCACTCTTGCAGATGCCCCATCAATTCACAGATGCAAGTGGTGTCATCAAAGCCCCAGCATGTCACCCAACTGTTAACACCAATCCACATAAAGAAAATGAGCACGCATTCCTGTTTGCTGGATGTTACACACATTCTTTAAACAGAGTAGGCACTTGGGTGCCACCTTTATTCAAGGTCTTCAGGTTTCTTTTAGGGGGGACATCTGCCATAGCAACTTTCAGTGGGCATTTCTTTTCTGATGAAGCTTTCTATCCTGGGGAGCCAGGGAGACTCCAAGGCAATGGAGTCCCCTGGCAGCTCACTGTCACAGGTCAAGGTTTTGATTATGACAAAAAATAAAAAGAAGATAAAAGAAGAGAAGCGCCTCATGGTTTGTGGCTGCAGCATTACAGGGCTGTCAGAGACCCCAGAGCATGGGTGTCTTGGTGGTCCACATTCTGTGATCCAGGGTATGAACCCTGAGGAGTAGGGAACTGCCCACCAGAAGAGCTCTCACAACACACTAAAGCTTCTTGACATACAATTCCAGATGTCATCTCTAAATTCACAGTGACCTTTTCCCTAAACTACGTTTTGATACAGGGCTAGCAGAAGTGAGGGGTGATACACAGCAACATCGGTGAGCATCCTGAGCTCGCAAGGAGGCAGTGGCCTCTGTGCCCCCTCTTCCCACCCTTATCTTAATAAAATTTCCTAAAGATAATTATTTAGATTGTCTCTCTTTTGTGTCTTATGTATTTAATGCCAGAGCTGCTATGAGGCAAAAAGAAACAAACAAACAGAAAGCTCTTTTTGAAAAATGCAGGAGGAGAAATATGCCAGGAAAGGTTACTATTTGACATTAGGCATTCCTGGGATGACTAGGATTTAGCTAACATAAAAATTCCCATGTTTTAAAAAGTATCTCTGATTTTAAAATAATAACAAATCTGGCTACAGCCCTTGCACTGGAAAAATCAATACTCTTTTATTCCTGTAAAAACTAGGGCATTAAAACAGAATCCAGGCTAGAAGAGGTGGGTATGCCGGCATCATTTCACCTGTTTTGAATTATGTGGTTAAACCCAGCGTGCATTTCCCTAGAGGGGGTGCAGACGCTTCTTCCTTCAAGAACATGCTAAACATCCATCTGTCAGAAACAATTTTTGGGTATCGAGGTGCAGAGACGGAGAATAGAACAGACCATCCCTTGGGGTTCCTGCCCGTACAGAACAGTTGTGTCTCTGCTAGATGCATGCACCCATTATCATTGATCAACAGTCCCCTGCATGACAGGCATGGCCACCCACGCTGGGGACACGGCAGTCCATGTCCTCAAGAAATTTATCTTCTCCTGGCAGAGCCAGATGCCCAGATAGACCATCCCAAGACAATACCACATTGTGAGAGTAGAATGTTGATGAAAACCAAAACCAAATGCTACAATTAACAATACGGATTTATGGAAAGGGGTGCCATTGAGAGCCGACCTCTGGTACTACCACAGGCACTGGGGGCTTAAAGTGTTTCTCACATAACACAGCAGCCCCTGGGGTTTCTTATCTTTGTGTTACTGAGTGACGCCTATGGTCTCCAAGGTAGTGAGGGGCAGAGATGGGATTTGAACCCAGTTGCTCTGATTCCAAAGTCCCTGGTCTTTTTATACCAAGCAACATCTTAAGCACCATTTTTAAAATATCACATTTCCCGATTCCCTTCACTGAATTTTATTTGTACTTCTCATAAGGCAATTACAGACTGGGCACAGTGGCTCACACCTGTAATCCTAGCACTCGGGGAGGCCGAGGCAGGGAGATCACTTGAGGTCAGGAGTTCGAGACCAGCCTGGCCAACATGGCAAAACCCTGTCTCTACTAAAAATACAAAAATTAGCTGGGCGTGGTGGCAGGCGCCTGTAATCCCAGCTACTTGAGAGGCTGAGACATCAGAATTGCTTAAACCTGGGAAGCGGAGGTAGCAGTGAGCCGAAATCACGCCACTGCATTCCAGCCTGGGAGACAGAGCGAGACTCCATCTGTAAATAAATAAATAAGTCAATTACCTTAATCTGAGCATGGAGTCATTTGTGTACTTATCAATTTTGCTGAACTATAAACTTCAAAGGCAGGAATGGCATCTCTTTACATATTTTGAGTTTGTGTCTAATTGTTTAGATTAGGTGTGCCCCTTGGAGGTGGTGATATAGAAGCAGACACCTGAAAGAAGTGAGAGCAATCCCTGAGGGTATGGGGAAGTGGGAAACCTCCAGGAAGAGGACACAGCAGATACAAAGGCTCTAGGTTAAGGGGCAAGCATGGGAAGCAAGACCCCCACTCCGCCTACCCCTGTCATTCTGTCCTCTTACTCCACATTATTTTTCTTCAAAGCACTTTTCGCTATTTGACATTATACTTGTGAGTCTACTTGCTTACTATTTACACCCCCCCAACTAGACTTTGAGCTTGATGAGGACACAAACATACTCTGATTTCACCACTGTGGATCTGCAGCACCTAGAACAAGTCTGGCCTGTGGAGGGAACTCCATACCATGTTTTTAGGGATGTGCAGAGCATTGTGTGTATTTTTAAGTTTGGCTTATTTTCACTAAGCACTTATCTACAACTGCTGAGCTAAGCACTTCATATATATTTCGTTATTTAATCCCCACAAAAAAATCTATTGAGGTAAGTACTATTATCCCAATTTTACAGACGGTGAAACTGAAGTCAGTAACTTGATTCAGCCAGTAAGTGATGGAGCTAGAACGCAAACCCAGGTCGGATTCCAAAGCCTGTACCCTTTAACCAAAACATTATTCTAATCTTGCTAAGCCTACAGTGGCCACCACAGTGTCATATACATGAGAGGCCCTCAACAAATATTCACTGGATTGAAATAAATATATTCAGTGTGGAGGAGAGGGCATTCCCAAAGAGGACATAACCTAGAATTTGGAGATTAGAAGATGCCTTATGCTGGTGTGGAAGCTAAAAGAGACCAGCGTAAAAGAAATGTGGTTAGCTGAATGAACGTTTTCCTCCAGAAACTTACCACATAAGCATTGATGCCTAAGTGCATGGCTCATGTGACAAGGGTACATCGTAAAGGCTCCTAGACTCAAAAAAAACTCGAAAGGAAGACATTGATTTCAATTCAGCTCAAAAGGAAGACATTGATTTCAGTTCAGCTAATGGCACGGAAGGTCTGGCCTCAGAAACTGTCATACCATGTGAGGAGGAGTTGCAAGGACAGAAGTTTCTGGTGACTCAAAGGCGGATGCCAAAAAGGGAGAACTGGGTAAGAACAACGTGTCAGAGCTTACCCAGGAGGCCCTATATCTGATGGGCTGGAGAGTTTTGGTCTGTTGGAAGATAAATGACAAAGTGGAAGCTCAAATGGCCTTCATCCAGACAGGTTAGATAAAATATCTCACAAAGACTCCCTAGCTTCTTGCTTTGATTTCAGGCTTGCTAAGACTGATTCAGTTCCTGGGTTTTGAAATTGAGACTCCCAGAACAATCATCATGGTTTCTCCATCCTTCCATTGATAACTTAGCATTCTGTTTACGGCTCAGGGTCTTGCTACCAGTAGGTGAGTCCCCTAAGCCTGATCCGTGCTGGAGGAGTTGGCGAGACAGAGGTTCCTTAGCCAGGAAGCCTGTGAGGGAGGCCTTAGACTAAGGATGCCACAGCATCTGCAGGTCCAGCTCTGCCTTTGCCTCATCTATGGTATGAGGAAAATGATGATTCCTACATGTCCCAGGTATGATGACAATCAGGAGAGATCATGGCTATATAGACAAATCCACTGATCTAGGAGTTCTGGTCACCCCTCAATAACACATCAATCTTCAGAGGGAAATTAAGACTTTTCCTCACTTTTCATCTTGGCACTTATCTAAAGTTCTTTTTATTTTATTTTATTTTATTTATTTATTTATTTATTTATTTATTTATTTATTTATTTTTCCCGTTTACCATGAACACAACTTGGGTTTTCCAACAGCCAACCACATTTCCCAACTCACAAATAGCATCCACAGGTTTAGCCTAAGCACAGGTATTTGGGTCCCCATGTCCATATTTTGGTCACTTCTTTGAGATCTGCGGTTGACCAACATCCAAGTGCCTTTGTGGGTGCCATTTCATGGAATTCTTCCAACAATACCCAAAGCTAGTAGGAAAATGGTTACTTCCCATTTTAAGGAAGAAGAAACAGACTCCAGGAGGCTACACAAGTGACTGGAGGCTCTGGGTCCCAGAAGCCAGTGAAGGTGGAGTTGGAATCAAACCCATATTGCAATCCCACGCCTTGGAGCTCTTTCCCTAAAGGACACCATGAGCTACCCAGGTCCTGTCAACACTTAACCCTCTACACACCAGAAGACCCAGGATATGAATTGAACATCAGAGTATTTATGAGCAAGTGTTCAAATCCTGGCTCTCCTTACTTACCATGGTGCTTTGTACTAATTCCCTAACCTTAATTAAGTTCTCCATTGTAAAATAGAGAGGTTAAACAAAAAGTTACATGGCATAATCTTGAGTGACCTGGAAACTACTATCAAGCAGCATTTTTAAACTAGCTAACATTTTTAGAACCTGACAGTGCTCCAGGCACATTCTCATAGGGGATAGCACTAGCTGGGCTCATCCCAGGCTCAAAGTGAGGTGTGTCCAACCTCTGAGCCTACCACAACCCCCTTTTCCTTACTTCCTCTTGTAACTGCCCTGCTGTATGAGTTATTATTCATCCTTCCAGACCCTTAGCCTCTCAACTACTCTAATAGCAAACACAGTTCCCTACTATATGCTCCAACCCAGGCAAACAAGAGACCAAAATACACTTGGGAGCCCTCAAAGTCAAGGAGCATCAAGGTGCTGGGAACATGATCCCTCTGACCCAGGTGTTGAAATGTAGGGGCCTTTACCTAGCCCCTCCTTTCTCTCAACCCCCAAACAGCTATCCAGACCCAACAGGGGCTTTAACCACATGCAGTATGGTCTCTAGGGTGCCTGGTCTTTTTTATTCAACTTCCACACTGCCCAGCACATTCGTCTATCAATGCATCAAGAAGAGGCTGACCCGCCCCCCTCTTCCTTTAAAGCATTTTAAGACAAAATACACTTGATGGATCAGGCAGACTACCCCTCAGACTCTACCTCTGGCCCATTCCAACCTCCATGGTTGCCTCCACTGTGATGCAAGATGGACCCCCTAAGAGGCGGCTCATGCACTGGTCCACAGTGGCTGCTCCAGAGACACGTATGTTCAATGACTGCTCCCTCAGAAAATGATACCACCCTGTCTCTCAAGGCAGAAATAGCTGGGAATCATCCTTAATTCCTGCTTCTCCTCAGTCTCTATGCCCACCCCATTTTATGTTGGGTCAACTCTACCTCCAAAATACATCCCAAGCCTGCCTGGCTCTCCCCACTTCCACTGCCTCCTCTTTAGGTTCAGCTATCATCAACACTCACCCTGGTTCCTGAGCAGCCCCACAACTGGTCTACCCCCTTGGCCCTCTGGGACTCTGTGGCACACTGCTCCTCTTTGTGGGGGTTTGAGAATACAGCATTCCATCCACAGACTCCCTTGCAGCTAGGTTGGCCATGTGACCACATACTTGCCAGTAAAATGTGAGTAGAAATGATGCACGCAAATTTACATCACTTGCTTAAAAGGAAATTGCTTCCCAGGATTTCCTCTCTTGCTCCCTTTTTTGTGGGCTGAATGCAGACTTGGAGCTGTACCAGCTCTGACCATACTGGTGGGCACAGAAACCTAAAGGAAGGTGAACAACAGGATGGAAGGAGTTTCAGTCCCACAATGATCTTGCAGAGTAGAGCTGCTTACTAACCTGGATCTCTCTGGTGTGATGAGAAGATACTGAAGGATTGTAAGGCAAGAAGCAGAGATCCATGTCAAGACTATTACAGAAACCCAGCCGGGCGCAGTGGCTCACGCCTGTAATCCCAGCACTTTGGGAGGCTGAGGCGGGCATATCACGAGGTCAGGAGATCGAGACCACGGTGAAACCCCATCTCTACTAAAAATACAAAAAATTAGCCGGGCGTGGTGGCGGGCGCCTTGTAGTCCCAGCTACTCGGAGAGGCTGAGGCAGGAGAATGGCGGGAACCCAGGAGGCGGAGCTTGCAGTGAGCTGAGATCACGCCACTGCACTCCAGCCTGGGTGACAGAGCAAGACTCCATCTCAAAAAAAAAAAAAGGCTATTACAGAAACCCACGCAAGAGATAGGAGCATTGGCAAAGGTGATAGCATTGGAAATGCTGAGATGTGGTCAAATTCCTGATATATTTTGAAGATAGAATTAGTTGGGTTTCCTGATAAATTCTACTTTGGGCATGAGAGAAAGAAACACCTCAAAGATGATGCCAGGGTTTTTGGCCTGAGCAACTGGAAGGCTGAATGGCCACAAACTGAGATGGAGGAAAACTGAGGGTAGAGCCCGTATTTGGAGAAAAACTGAGAGTTAAATTTTGAACATTCTTGAGAGTGGAGATTACCAGAGCCTGAACTTGGGGTCAAGGCAGACTGGATTTGAGTCCTGACTCTGACACTCAACTGCATGATCTTGATCAAGTTACTTAAATCTTCTGTGCCTCAGTGGTCTCATCTATGAAACAAAGACTAGTAATAGCCTCCATCGCATAGAGCTGATATAAGGAGGAAATATGTGCATTCCAGACTTTCTTTTGTGCTGTTTGATTCTTCAAAAGGGCTCAGAACATTTGAGTTCAGGAAGAAATCTTCCCTCACCTCCATGTCTGCTTATCCCATCTCGAATAACACTAAGCCCCCAAGATTTTGAAAGTAGAGATGTGGCTGTCTGCTGTGGTTTGAGGACAGCTGTGAGGAAGCTTTCAAAGCAGCTGGTAGAGGCATATAACCAGAACATTTTCTTCACCTCAGATTCCTGGCAAAACAAGGCCTGCAGTTAGAAGGGAAAGGTTTTAATTACCAAGCCACCTGTCCAGTCATCTGAAGCCAACCCAGCCCTTGGGCTGGTTCCCTGTGGGCAACGGGGCATTTAGGGGAACCATGCTCACAGTCCCTAATGTCTTTCATATTTCATAGCCCTGTATAATCAAGCAGAAAATTAACAGCTCTCAAAAATGCTCCCGTTATTGTTCCCCTTCCCCATTTGTTACTAAGGATAGAGACAGACATTGAGGATTTAGGTCATAAAAAGCTTGAATTCCATCCTTTCCTTTCATGCGATCAGGATAAGATGACCTCTAAAACCAAATGATCTTATGTTCTCCAAAGCTAACTATATCCCCCCGAGATCCCCCTCCAAACGGAAATAAGTGGTTTCCAAATTATACATTGTCCATTGACTTTTTTAGACTTATAAATATATGAAAAGTGAGTTGGTTATATTCAAACTTATAAAATAATAATCAAAATTAATAGAAATTCACTGGCACCATGACTCACGCCTATAATCCCAGCACTTTGGGAGGCCGAAGCAGGCGGATCACTTGAGGTCAGGAGTCCCAGACCAGTGTGGCCAACATGGCAAAACCACATCTCTACTAAAAATACAAAAATTAGCCAGGCGTACAAGCATGCACCTGTAATCCCAGCTACTCGGGAGGCTGAGGCAGGAGAATCCCTGAACCCGAGAGGCAGAGGTTGCAGTGAGCCAAGAGCGCACCACTGCACTCCAGCCTGGGTGACAGAGTGAGACTCCATCTCAGAAAAAAAAATTAATAAAAATTCCTGACTCTTGGCTGGGCGCGGTGGCTCACGCCTGTAATCCCAGCACTTTGGGAGGCTGAGGCAGGCAGATCATGAGGTCAGGAGATCAAGACCATCCTGGCTAACACGGTGAAACCCTGTCTCTACTAAAAACACAAAAATTTAGCCGGGTGTGGTGACAGGTGCCTGTAGTCCCAGCTACTTGGGAGACTGAGGCAGGAGAATGGCGTGAACCCAGGAGGCGGAGTTTGCAGTGAGCCAAGATCGCGCCACTGCACTCCAGCCTGGGCAACACAGCAAGACTCCGTCTCAAAAAAAAAAAAAAAAAAAAAAGAATGTATGAATGAACAGAAGAAAGAAAAGTAAAAGTAATGAGCAATTTTGGGGAGTGCCATTTATTTATGCCATATATGAACATACTTTCCAAATGTGGCTTTTTTTATTTTTTAAGGAATAGACAGAGACTACAGAAGAAAATGGACCCAAGGTGAAGAGATGTCAGGATTAAACTGCAGAAGGGATGTTCATGATTCATTAAAGCAGTCTCTACTTTTTCTTGGGCCCATCACTAGACTGTATTTCCCATCTTCCTTGCAGTAAGCTGTGGCCATGTGACTGAGTTCTGGCCAGAGATAAACGGGCAGAAGTGATGAGTGTCACTTCCAGGCCTGGCCCACTAAAAACTCTCATGCATAATCCACCACGCCCTTTACCCTTCTGCATGGTCTTAGAAGAGACATGTTGACAACGGTGGAGCCATAAGATGGAAGGAAGCTGGGAGCTTGAACCACTGCTTAGAGGAGAACCACCTGCTGATTAGAACACCCAGTGAGAAATAAACACGTATGTATTAAGCCACCAAAATACATTAGTAGCAGCTAGGGTTACATTAACTAATATACAGCTCAAATCTGACCCATGTCCCCCATGCAGCCTCACTCTGGCATTTGCAAACACTGAGTTTTCCCAAGACCACGTCAGAGGTTATAAGTCTAAGTCAATCAACAGACTAATGCAATCAACACACTATACCTGTGTTAGCCCTGTCCATCTCACTCTCATGAATTATTTAACCGACAAGTGATATTCTCACTAGGAGTGCATTATTCCATAAAACAGCATATACCAAGAACACGCTGTCATTTTTTTTAAAAAAAGGCACAAATTCTATTTATCAAGATACAAGTTCCTAAAGAAATAACGGGCAGAAATTAAACAAACCAATTAGTGTGCCATGGTAGTGTTGCCACAGAGAACATTCCCTCTACCAACTGGCTGTGAGCTCCATGATGGCAGGGATGTGCTTCTTCCTGCCACAGGGCTATTCTGTCTGCCTGAAATGCTCTGCTCCTCCTCACCCTCGCCTTCACTGTCCCCTGGGCCTGGTTATTCCTACTCCTCTTTTAGAGTTCAGCACAAGAATTCCTCCCAGGTATCTCTGTTTTACTGTATCAGAGCACCCTGTACCTTTCCCTCTGTGCAGTTTTACATTTCTTTAAGAATTTCTTCATAGCACCTGTCTATATCTAAAAACATCCTATTTATTTGAACACGTGTTAATTATCTGTCTCCCTACAACCCTGCCAGGGGCCTTGAATCTTTCATCCACAGCTATCTCTCAATGCCTCCTGCAAGAGAAAGTCCTCAAGACATAGGCTGTATAAATAAAGGAATGTGTTACATATCTTTATTCCCATTTATTTCATTTTATCCAGCCAGTCCAATTGCTAGGTTAACTTTCTTCTATTCATATTTTAACATCACATTATAGAAAGATGGACAGCTGTTAATATTGGTGAGATGAAAAATCATAAATTAGATGCTAATAATACAAAATTTAAAATATACTCTATCATTTATTCTTATAATGATAAAATGTGTATTTAGTGCCTTCTCTGTGCAAGGAACTATTTCAGTTGCCCTAGGGAAATATTAAGATGAATGAAATCAAGTTCCCTGTCCTCAAGCCGTTTACAAATCATGGAGCAGGAGAATATTTTGTAACATTAATGCTGAATTTTTCTCCGGGTTTCCATGGCTCTTGCCCTACTCAGTCAGCAGGACTAGTTTGTGTTTCTTGCCTTAGGGAAGGAATGGATGACAAGCAGGAAGAAAATTTCTTTTGAGCTTCAAAGTCTACACCCTGTTGGGAACGGAATGGACTCTGGTAATTAACACTTTGGGGGAAAATACATGATAATATAAGAACAAGGCTTCCTGACCCCACAGGAGATAAAAGTCTCCCACCCAATCTCCAAACAGGATGAACTCCAAGGGAGGAGGAAACAGCAAAAAATTCCAGACCAGTTTGGAAGCTCTGAGAGCTGAAGTGACCCATCCCTGGGGGAACTGTCAAGACCTCAGAGAGGCAGGGCTGCATTAAGGCATCCGTGTGCTAGGCAACCATGCAGAGTTCCCTTGCCCCCAGCATGGTGTGGGGCAGAGGAAGGGTCCCAGGGGCCTAAGGGAGATGACAATGCAGGAAGAGCAGAGTTGCAGGACCTAACGAGGTCTTGCAGAGGGAAACAAGGGACAAAGAAGCATACTGTCCAGTCCCTGTGACTAAGGACTGGACAGGATGACGTGCGTTCTAGCAAATAGACAGATGACACCTGAGGACCAGATCCCATCCTGCCTTGGCCCTAATCCTCTAGAATATAGATGCGGCCCTGAGGCAAAGGGTGGGGAATGGGATGGTATATTCACAAGCAGAAGGGGAGCTCAGAAAAGAAACTTAGTCAAAGAAAATTAAATTGACTCTGTGGCACTGGGAGTGGCACCTGCTACACAGAATTGAAGAGTTAAGGTTTGTACTAATATAACTACCAATGGCACAGATCATCAACATGCTATGATGTGTAAGGACAGCTATGCAGTTGGGGAGCCACAGAAGGCTTCAGGGAGGGGGTGAAATGTGAGCAGGGGTCTCGGGCCGTTAAGAGTTTTCAGAGATGGAGATAGCAAATAGGGAGGTTGGAGAAAAATGCATTTCAGAAATGAGAAAGCTTAGTCAAGGATGCAGGGGCAGGAAAGCTTTGCATACATAAAGCAATAGCTCCTCTGACTTATCTACAGCTCAGGGTATATGCAGGTGAGAGCTCACAATCAGTCACTTAGTGGAGAGCCTTAAGTGACAGACCAAGTAGCCTGGCTACTATGTGGTAGATAATAGGGAATTACTAAAGGTAACTGAGCAGTGGCCTGAGACGATCAATGCTGCCTTAAGAATACACAGCTGTCTGGGCCGGGGCGGTGGCTCACGCCTGTAATCCCAGCACTTTGGGAGACAGAGGTGGGTGGATCATGAGGTCAGGAGATCGAGACCATCCTGGCTAACATGGTGAAACCCTGTCTCTACTAAAAATACAAAAAATTAGCTGGACATGGCCGGGTGGGGTGGCTCACACCTGTAATCCCAGCACTTTGGGAGGCCGAGACAGGTGGAACACGAGGTCAGGAGGTGGAGACCATCCTGGCTAACATGGTGAAACCCCGTCTCTACTAAAAATACAAAAAAATCACTTTGGGAGGCCGAGGCGGGCGGATCACGAGGTCAGGAGATCAAGACCACAGTGAAACCCCGTCTCTACTAAAAATACAAAAAATTAGCCGGGCGTGGTGGCGGGCGCCTGTAGTCCCAGCTACTCAAAGAGGCTGAGGCAGGAGAATGGCGTGAACCTGGGAGGCGGAGCTTGCAGTGAGCCAAGACTGCGCCACTGCACTCCAGCCTGGGCGACAGAGCGAGACTCCATCTCAAAAAAAAAAAAAAAAAAAAAATTAGCCAGGCGTGGTGGCGGGCGCCTAGAGTCCCAGCTACTCGGGAGGCTGATGTGCAAGAATGGCGTGAACCTGGGAGGCAGAGCTTGCAGTGAGCCAAGATCATGCCATTGCACTCCAGCCTGGGCAACAGAGCAAGACTGCATCTCAAAAAAAAAAAAAAAAATTAGCTGGGCGTGGTGGTGGGCACCTGTAGTCCTAGCTACTTGGGAGGCTGAGGCAGGAGAATCGCCTGAACCCAAGAGGCGGAGGTTGCAGAGAGCTGAGATCGCACCACTGCACTCCAGCCTGGGAGACAGAGTGAGACTCTGCCACCTCAAAATAATAATAATAATACAGAGCTGTCAAGAGTTGAAGGAAAGAGAACGAAGGAGAGGGTGACAGCCCAGGCACTAAGACGTAAGGGACTGGAAGTGCAATCGGAGCTATAGGAATGGACAGAAAGAGGCTGATGGAGACAGGGTTGGGCATCCTTGGCAAGAACTGATGTCAGGGAACAGGGAGGAAGGAGTTAATGATGGATGCTTCTAAGGTTACAAGGACGAGGAGGTAGGGAAAGGCAAGGTTTAGGCCTGAAGTAGAATATGTCAGTTGGAAATACGGACCTGGATTTCAGAAAGAGAGAGAGTAATATCAATAGTTGACATCTGTTGTCAGAGCTAGAAGAATTTTTTTTTGAGAGACAGGGTCTTGCTATGTTGCCCAGTCTGGCCTCAAACTCCTGGGTTCAAGCAATCCTCCTGCTCCAGAGTTACAAGTCACTGGGCTATAGGCACACACCAGAGTTGGAAGGAATTTTAAAGATCCCCTAGACTACTGCTTCTCAAACCTTAAAAGTGTACATATGAATGTCACTTCAATAAAAAATGCAATAAACTCCCCCCAAAAAGTATGTCCATCATTGGGGATCTTCTAAAAATGCAGATTCTCATTCAGGAGGTATGGGATGGGGTCTGAGATACTGCATTTCTAACAATTCTCAGGCATGCTGAGGCTGCGGTCCAGAGACCACACTTTAAAGAGTAAAGGACCAGACCAGTATTTCCCCAAGTATAACGTGGATGTGTCTGAGAGCACATATGAGGATTTTAGGTGGTTCATAGACATTCTATTTAAAGATCGATTCGATATTTGCTTATAATAGTGATGTGAAGTTTTCTTTAAATGCATTTAAGTATTAAAAAAATTTGAAGAAATATTAAATAAATAACAATGGAGGAGGCAGGCACTGGTGGCAGAAATTGGGCAGGTGGCCTGCAATTAGTAAAGTCTGGGGCATGCTTGTAGGCAGCTTCTGGGGGTACTTGTAGGAAGAGGGGAAAAGTTTTACCCTACTCAGGGTAAAATCCAGTTTAGAGTAAGTAGTGGTGATGCAAGAGGAAAAAAATGCTGCTTGATGGAACAAGGTGACTAACAGAGAAGGTGACTGAGCATTTCCGGAGCCTATGAGCATTTCCGGAGCTGTGAGCCCAGCACTGTATTGTAGTGTCATTTACTCTTCATGACTCTGTAGATATGTATGTTACCATGATCCTAATGAGGACACTGTGGCTCAGAGAGTTCACCCTAGGTCGCACACCCTGAGCGTATGTAAGTATCACAGCCAAGACTTGAATCCAAGTCTATGTGACTCCAGAGCTGCACGCTTAACTTTTCTCTCAATTACCCTATTCAGCTGGCTGGAGACTTATACAAAATTCTCTTTTCAATGCTGCTGCTGCTATTTCTCTACTAATGCAGCTCAGTGTAGCTTTTTTTGTTTTTTTGTTTTGTTTTGTTTCTTTTTTTTTTTTTAAGACAGAATCTTGCTCTATCACCCAGGCTGGAATGCAGTGGCAAGATCTCAGCTCATTGCAACCTCCGCCTCCCAGGTTCAAGCGATTCTTGTGCCTCAGCCTCCCGAGTAGCTGGGATTACAGACATGTACCACCACACCCAGCTGATTTTTGTATTTTTAGTAGAGATGAGGTTTTGCCATGTTGGCCAGGCTGGTTTTGAACTCCTGGCCTCAGGAGATCCACCTGCCTCAATCTCCCAAAGTGCTAGGATTACAGGTGTGAATTACTCTGTCCGGCCAACTTTTTTGCATTAACGTCAGCAAGAATTGTGTGAATTCAAATTCACTGAATTCTGTTTTGTAAATCAGGTATTATCACTCCCTTTTTTTTTTAAATGGAGTCTCGCTCTGTCACCCAGGCTGGAGTGCAGTGGTGTGATCTTGGCTCACTGCAAGCTCTGCCTCCCGGGTTCACACCATTCTCCTGCCTCAGCCTCCAGAGTAGCTGGGACTACAGGCCCCCGCCACCATGCCCCGGCTAATTTTTTTTGTATTTTTAGTAGAGACGGGGTTTCACAGTGTTAGCCAGGATGGTCTTGATCTCTGGACCTCGTAATCTGACTGCCTTGGCCTCCCAAAGTGCTGGGATTACAGGCGTGAGCCACCATGCCCGGCCTATCATTCCCATTTTCAAGATGACAAACTGAGGCTTACCAGAGTTACACAGTCAGGATTCAACACTTGGGTCTCTCTGACTCCAGGTTCAAGGCTTTTCCAACAAGCCCACCCCAACCCCACTCCTCTTTGTGTGTTACCATTGCTAATAAACAGACTTTCCTTCCCAGGTGACTTCCTATCATTTGCCAAACACATGCCCCCCACCTTGCTCTCTGCCCTGGTGGACACATGACACCGTTTAAACCAATTCAGAGTTTAACCTATAATCTTGGTGTCAGTTGGTGGCTAATAGCTGCCTTGTAAGTTTAATAGGTGCACCAGATCTCCAGCAGGTGCAGACAAGCCACAAAGAAACCCACTCTGAATCTCTGCATGCTGGAACCGTCCCTAGATTACAAACCAAACTGCATGTAGCAGTGCCATCAGGCAAGTCTCTTAAGTTTTGTCAGGAATGCTACGAAGACTTTTTAAAAAACCAACCTTTGTTTCAGATGTTACAAAAAGGAAAGGTACTGTAAATAACTCTCATATGGGGCTGATCAATTGCTCTTCTAAACCAAGATCTATTCATACAGCATTATAACCAAAACCTGAAATACTGTTATTTTGCAAGGAGAGGGCATTCTAGAAGCAAGGATTTAAGTGTCAGACAAATAAGATTTACTTCAGATTCTAATCGAAATCCCCTTTAATTTACGTTAAACATGGTATTTTGAGCCATCACTAATTTTCCCTTCAAACAGGACTTCCATCTAGAAGCCAGGTCTTCTGACTTCCCTTCCTCATCGATTCCCACAGTTCCCCTCCCTTTCCAGGCTTCCAGGCTACTTTACGCAAATGCTTTCATCTCCATCAGTGGCTTTCCTGTTCAGTGCATCATGACATTAGCATGGTTCTTCCCATCATTTTCCATCTGGACCGCACTCACCCAACAAAGCCTGCTCATCACTCATAGGCACACAGAGTCTGCAGGAGTGAGAGTAACAGGGCATCATGAAGGGACTGGCCAGGACACAGAAAACCCAAATCCTACCACAAATCAGCCACCCTTCCCCATGAGGCCCCAAGGGAAAGGGGTGCAAGGAGGACAGAGCAAGGCAAAGCAACACCTTATTATTGGCTGGTTGGCCTCTGGCTCTGAGTAGAACCCCAGCAACACTGGCTGGGTTGCGAGCTCCCTCACTGGAGCTAGCGAGGCTTGAGTGCCCCAAGGGGTGTTCTTGAATGCCCACCCCCAGACCCAAATCTGTGCCTCCACCCAGAGCCAGCCACCACAACACACCAGCAAGGAGAAGAACAAGCAAGACAAATGGGGCGACCGACCCAATGCCTAGAACGGAGTAAACCTAGGCCACTCCCCCAGTCCTCTCCAGCCAAAGGAGAGTAAGGGTGGACCCTGGAGGGAATGAATGGGAATGAAGGAGCAGACAGACAACATGACAAGGGGGCGAAAAAAGAACTGTCGGGCCTTCCTCTCTCAGTGGGGCAGGCCTCAGTCCAAGCTATTTCTCAGCCTCCTGGGAAGGAGGGCAGACAGGGCAAAAATAGGCCTCATCTCTTACCCTCAGAAGCAGAGAGTGAGGAGACAGCAGGAGAGAGGTCCCTGGAGGGAACAGGAGTCCAGTGCTTAGGGGTCTGGCCACACAAAAGCAGAGTGAGAAAGGCCCCACAAGGCTGTGCATCCAAGGCCGTGGAGCCAAAAGCTCCATCCACCTCCCCCAGCCTCCTCAACACAGGTGCACATTCTCACCCACACCTGTGGGCTGTGGCAACACTTCCTCAATTCCACACCTAGAAGGGGCCAGCTGGGAAGTTAAGGTGCTGAGACGGACCTCAGACTCGTTCTCCTAGAGAACCATGTCTATGCTTCTAAACCTCATTTTTTTTGGTTTTATCCTTTTCAGCTTTATTGAGGTATAACTGCTAAAATTGTATATATTTAGGCCGGGTGCGGTGGCTCATGCCTGTAATCCCAGCACTTTGGGAGGCCAAGGCGGGCGGATCACATGAGGTCGGGAGTTCGAGACCAGCCTGACCAACATGGAGAAACCCCGTCTCTACTAAAAAAATACAAAATTAGCCAGGCGTGGTGGCACATGCCTGTAATCCCAGCTACTAGGGAGGCTGAGGCAGGAGAATCACTTGAACCTGGGAGGTGGAGGTTGCGGTGAGCTGAGATCACGCCATTGCACTCCAGCCTGGGCAACAAGAGTGAACCTCCATCTCAAAAAAAAAAAAATTGTATATATTTAAATAGCATAATGTAGTGATTTGATATATGTAAATATTGTAAATTGATTACCCCAATCAAATTAATTAACATATCCATCACCTGTTTTTTTTTAATGAGGTTTAAGGTTTACTCTCAGCACATTTCAAATATATAATACAGTATGATTAACTATAGTCACATCAGGCTGTACATCAGTGCCTCCGAATCTGTTCATCCTATGACTGAAAGTTTGTACCCTTTGACCACCATCTCCCCATATCCTCTGCCCCCCACCTAGCCCCTGGCAAATGCTTTTCTACTGTTTCTATGAGTTTGAATATTTTTGTTCTGAAATTTAAGTTTTTTCCTACAGGTTTGCCCAAGGGGCTAACTGAACAAAAAGAACCTGGAAGGGGCTCAGCCATATTCCCTCCACCAGCTTCCTGATCCCATGGCGTTTTCATCAAGCAAAACCCAGGTATTCCGCGATGCTGGGCAGAAGGTGGCAAGCGTGGTGGGTAAGAACCCAGGCTTTGAGTCAGATGGCCGGGGGGGTCACACGCCAGCTCTGCCACTTACTATGTGCTGACCTTGAGCAAGTTAGTAAACCTATCAGTGTCCTCATCTATGAAACAGGCAGAGCAATAGTAGCAACCTCAGAGTTGGGTGTGAAGTTCAGATGAGACAATCCATGTAAAACACTGAGCATAGTGCCGGGCACATAGTGAGCATGCAGTAAAAGCTGGCAGCCGCGATGATGACGGTGGCACTGTTATTATTATATTATCACTACTACTATAAGAATAATAGGCCAGGCATGGTGGCTCACGCCTGTAATCCCAGCACTTTGGGAGGCCAAGGCTGGCGGATCACGAGGTCAGGAGATCAAGACCATCCTGGCTAACATGGCAAAACCCCATCTCTACTAAAAATACAAAAAATTAGCCAGGCGTGGTGGTGGGTGCCTGTAGTCCCAGCTACTCGGGAGGCTAAGGCAGGAGAATGGCATGAACGTGGGAGGCAGAGCTTGCAGTGAGCTGAGATCACGCCACTGCATTCCAGCCTGGGTGAGAGAGCGAGATTCCGTCTCAAAAAAAAAAAAAGAATAGCATCAATATTGACCTGCGTTGTCAGAGCTGGAAGGAATTTTAAAGATCCCCAAACCAGTGGTCCCCAACCATTTTGGCACCAAGGGCCAGTTTTGCAAAAGACAATTTTTCCAAGGTCCAGGGGGTTGGGGGGATGGTTTTGAGATGATTCAAGTGCCTTACATTTATTGAGCACTTTATTTCTATCATTATTACATTGTAACATATTAATGAAATAATTATACAACTCACCATAATATAGAATCAATAGGAGGAGCCCTGAGCTTGTTTTCCTGCAACTAGATTGTTCCACCTGGGGGTGATGGGAGACAGTGACAGATCATTAGGCATTAGATTCTCATAAGGAGCACATAACCTAGATCCCTCACATGCGCAGTTCACAACAAGATTCCGCTCCCACAAGAATCTAATGCCACCGCTGATCTGACCGAGGCAGGGCACAGGTGGCAATGTTCACCTGCCCACTGCTCATTTTCTGCAGTTTGCCCGGTTACTAACAGGGTCTGCAGCCAGGGTTTCGGGACCCCTGCCCTAGACCGTTGCTTCTCAAACCTTACTCCAGCTGCACTCTGGATTGCCATGGCTTCTAGGGGCAATGGAGTGTCCGCTTTCCTGTTTCTTCCTTTTGTTTCTCTGCAACTGCTGACCCTTCTCTACCAAGGTGCATTCAAAGTCTTTCCTCACATCACCACAGACTCTCTCACACATGGTGTGTTTGGGGCAAGGTTAATGGGCAGTAGGAGCTCTTCACTGTGAAGACCAAATGCCCAACTCACCTCTTTGTCTCCCCACCTCCACTGCATTATATGAATTTCTTTGAGGGAAAACATGGATTTGCTCAGTCTTCTAGTTCATTTATTCATACTCCTACCTCCAATAAATACTCTGGTAGTTGTTACCATATTTGAAGAAATGCTACAAGCAGAATTGTTAAAAATAGTAACAGAACAGCGATTTATACCTTAAACAAATCATTCCAACAGATGGGACTTAAAGCATTTATTATCCTTCTCTGGTCTGGGACTTTTCAAACACTGCATTTCCAGCCGGCCAGACTGGGAGCTATTTGATAGTACCTCTCTGACCAATTACATACTAATTAAAAGACCTCGGTGTGGGCTGGAGGGAGCAGCTTTGCATATGGACTTTAATTACTGGGCTCCAGTTTTGCCAAGAAAACACAAAGGGCTTTTCTGGCTGGAAGCTGAGGCTTAGAGTGAACATATGGCTTGCGTGGGAGGGGAGGGTTGACAGTGTAATCCTAAACAGGAAATGGAGTGTTCCCCCCCTGTAATCTCCTGGAAGTAACTATGTACCAGGGTCATCCAAAATCCCTGATTCAGTGCCCGGAACAAGGGCAGCCTGAGCGGGCAGTGAGCTGCCACTCTGGACCTGTCATTCAATCCTGGGGTCATCTCTGGATCAGGATTCTTTCTTGCCCCTCTGGCCTTTTCCTGTTGTTTTTGGGATCAGAACCTCATGTCTCTTCCCAGGTTTCACAGAGCCTGGGGTAGCCCAGTATTAATTTTTCGCTCGCCAGAATCCATTTCCCTGTCTCCTAGTTATGTCATCCCAAACTCCCCAATGCTCAAGGCTCAGGCAGGGCTACATCTCGGGCTCCAGGGAGGAGCATGTGGCCCAGTACTGATCAATTTAATCCCTCTGGCCAGAGTGTTTGGTTCAAGGATGAGTGTTCGCCCTGAACCAGTACAATCAGCATGACTCTCAGGACGTGTGTGGGAGCTCACACTTGGGTAGCTATGTTTTTCTGTGCAATTTGGGGATTGAAAGGTGGTGACTGGAGCTGTGGCAGTCATCTTGCTGCCATACGGAGGAGCAGACCTGAAAATGGAGACAACCCATGGGAAGGAGGAGGAGAGGGAAAGACACACACACACACACACACACACACACACACACACAAAGAGCACTGGAATAGCATCTGAGGTCCTGGATTAAGCTACTGCTGAATGAATCCACTCACGACTTTTCAGTATTATAAGCCAATGAATTCCTTTTATGCTTAAGCTGGCTTCAGTTAGGTTTTCTGTCCATTTGCAACTAAAATCATCCTATCTGGTAGCAATAAGATTGGGAGGCAGAAGTTAAAACAACACTATTCAACCTAACAGAGATCCAGCCTACCAAGAACACACTTGCTACAGCCTCTGTGGGGCCATAGAGACCTCGGCCAGAGTCAAAGAATTATAGAGGTGGAAGAGACCTCGGAGACAACACATCCTGTTCAACCACCATTGGTGACTTTCTTTCTCTAAGTGGGTATGTACCTGGAGGTCCAGGGAGGAAGGACAGTACATAGTAAGCAAGAGGCAAACTCTTCTTCCCCTTGCTGCCTCAATGCCTTGTATGAGGCTGTTGCTCAATAAAACCTTTTTGACTGAACATTACAGACCCAGTCACCAATAACCAACCTCTCTCTCAAACATGCAGCTAGTAAACAGCGTACTTTTTTTTTTTTTTAATAGCCTTTCACTCTGTCACCCAGGCTGGAGCTCAGTGCTGAGATCTCAGCTCACTGCAACTTCTGCCTCCTGGGTTCTAGCAATTCTCATGCCTCAGCCTCCTGAGTAACTAGGATTACAGGCACGTGCCACCGTGCCTGGCTAATTTTTGTATTTTTAGTAGAGACAGGTTTTCACTATGTTGGCCAGGCTGATCTCGAACTCCTGACCTCAGGTGATCCACCCACCTTGGCCTCCCAAAGTGCTGGGATTAAGGTGTGAGCCACCACGCCCGGCCTGCTTTTCTTTTTACAAGGCATGTATCTCTTCCAATAATTCCCTGAGTGGATTACTTTCACCTCCTATAGCAGTTTGTCTCTCCTTCCTTCTGTTTCTTTGCTTGACACTACCTTCTCATTTCTTTCTATTCTCCATTTTGCCCTTTCCTTTTTTGCTCAAAACCTTTCTTTACTTCTTGATTCCACATTACCTACAGGCACTTAAGAATCTACACATTGTTGGCTGGGAGCGGTGGCTCACGCCTACAATCCCAGCACTTTGGGAGGCTGAGGCGGGCAGATCACGAGGTCAGGAGATCGAGACCATCCTGGCTAACATGGTGAAACCCCATCTCTACTAAAAATACAAAAAATTAGCCGAGCGTGGTGGCAGGTGCCTGTAGTTCCAGCCTCCAGTACTCGGGAAGCTGAGGCAGGAGAATGACGTGAACCCGGGAGGCGGAGCTTGCAGTGAGCCGAGATTGCACCACTGCACTCCAGCCTGGGTGACAGAGCGAGACTCTGTCTCAAAAAAAAAAAAAAAAGAATCTACACATTGTGCACTTCTCCATCCTTTAACTTCTACTGCCAACCCTGAATTACCTATCCGTCGTCACCCATCCTGTAACCTATCCTCACACATAGTTCGACTGCATTAAAAACAGCTATTTTTTTTTACACCCTGTCCGCAAGCAAACGTACACACACACACATACACACACACACATATCCGCTAAAATCAATTTCTCACAAATGAGTTATCAACATCTTTACGAGAGCCAAGGGATATTTCTTCCTAGAATCAGATCTCACAGCCACCCAAGATATTTTTACACGGTTCAGGATGGTAGTGGAAAGTAAATCTAATTGTCCATTTCTTGCCAACGCCTTGTAGGACATGATCAGTTATTTAAACTTCCTGTGACTAAATTCCCCCTATTTCTGTGACAGATTAATGCCATTTGCCAGCATATAATGTTAGCCAAGTTGTGGTAACACACAGAGGGAAAGCTTCATGTATACATTAAGCAAAGTTGTTAGTCTCTGGAATCCAGTATGCAATTGGCACTCCTTAAGAATTACAATTATTATCTTTATATTCCTTTTAGAGTGTCTCAGGAACTTATAGGTCTTCAGAGAAAAAGCTGTGGGATTTTGGATGAGAGTCACAAAATCATTTGCTCTCTAGTCCAAGTGAAATTTTTTATTAGAACTTTGGACTGGGAAGGTGGAAAGTTAATTCAGGATATAAAATAAACAAGTGATACCTTGAATCTATGCAGCCTCCATTGCAAAAATTGGCAACTACTCCCACGTAGCACTTAATTCTCAGTGCCTTCTTTTACTGGAAGTTGTCCTGAGGAAAGGAATACAAATAAAGAAAAATTTAAAGAAAATGTACAATGGGTACAAATTCTAGGCTTCCTTTCTTATTCCCATTGTTAATATAACTCTATTTAGACAAGTTCCCTAGAAGTCTTTCTTATTCAACTTCAAAACTGTAATTACTTACAGAACTGAAAAAAAATCTACCTTTCCCAGCCTCACTTCTTTACTCTCTTTGGAAACAAGTCTATGTACCTTCTCAGACACCCTCCACTGCTTCCTTCTTCCTTTCTCTCTAGGCCAGGATCCCATCTGTCCTGGTTGCCCTTCTACCCCTAATTGTCTGAGGTCCGGCTTCCTGAGAGGCCACTGAGAGGATGGGTGATACAACCCTGAGCCCCCAAGGAGTGCTTTACCAATGAGAAACAGGAGCCAGGGCAGAGTGGGAAAGAGCTGGATTCCTGTTTCCTTCTTTCTCCCGCTATGCTAAGGCCGGATTCCTCCCATAAATTGTCTGGAAGAGCCCTGCATGCTGAGTGACCTGCTTGATCCTTCATGGCTTATTTTGAAATGGTAGCCAGCAGAAAAAAAGAAAAGGAAAGAAATTCATGTATCCCATTGTCTCCTCCTGTGCCCCACACACCCTCACCCTGGGATTTCACCTCCCAGATGAAGTTTTAGCACTAGGGTCCTTGCCTCCGACTCTGCTTTCTAGAGGACCAAAGCTAAGATGTTTATTTTCTCTAGACCAGCATTTTTCAAGGCGTGATCTGCAGACCACCTGCATCAGAATCCTCTGGGATACCTGCTAAAAAGGCAGATTTCCAGGTCTACTTTAGAGATTCAGATTCAGTAGGCCTGCGGTGGATTCTAGGAATCTGCATTAACAATCTCCAAAGTTGACTCCTAAACACTATAAAACATGAGAACCACTGGTCCAAGTTCCTCCAGTGTCCCCCAAGCTCTGCGAATAGGACTTTATGGTCACCCAGGCTACAGCTGCAGCATGTGCCCCCTTATCCCTCATTCTTGCTGGGTCCTACTGATATTTACCAATGTAATATCACCAGCTTCTGCACCTGCTCTCTGTTCTCCAATCCCACTGTCCCCATCTGGGCTTATCTCCTATTACCTGGACTATCATCAAAGCTTCTGAATAGGCTCCCCAGTTACTTTCCAAAACATCACTAAAATCAGGGATAAGGCCGCAAATTTCCTAGAGCATCTAGAAAAGCACAGTACAAGAAGTGGGTACGCAACTTATCAGAGAGATATATGAAGTCCCTGAAGTGATGTGCCTTCAGCTGGATACAGTCAGGCCTGTGCTAGATTTGTGATCCTGCCCATTTGCTGTGTTTAATACTTATATCATTGCTACACTTGTTTTACTGATCATGACAACATGTATGGTCAACTCCATGTGAGGAGAGGTCACCTCATCTGTATCTGTGCAATCCTATATATCTAATGGGGCACACTGCACACAATGGGTGCTTTACACAGGCTACTGACAGTCAAGATAACAGGGATATAAAATTCACTTTCTCTTTTTTCCTCCCTTTCAACCATCCCAGACCCATGTTACTCAATCTCCCTTCTGAACTTGATAAACACTTCTAACACAGCTTGAAAACTCTCCTAGGCTCCCTTCTGCATGATTTTGGCCAAAATTCATTTAGGTGCACCTGTGTTCTGTTTATTTCCTTCTTCACTGTCTATTCTTTCTGACATGAGAAACTGAATGTTCTTCTGTATCATAAGGACACAAATTGTATTGCTTAACTGTGATAATTATAACTAACATTTATTAAGCATTTACCATGATCTAAGCCCTTTCCGGGCATTTCTTCATTTAGTCCTTTTTTTTTAAGACAGGGCCTCATCATCGCCCAGGCTGCAGTACAGTGGTGTGATCATGGCTCACTGCAGCCTCGACCTCCTGAACTCAGATGATTCTCCCACCTGAGCCTCCCAAGTAGCTGGAACCACAGGCACATGCCACTGTGCCAGGTAATTTTTTTTATTTTTTGTAGACACAAGGTCTTTTTATGTTGCCCAGGCTAGTCTTGAACTCCTGGGCTCAAGCCATCCTCCTGTCTCAGCCTCCCAAAGTGCTGGGATTATAGTGTGAGTCACTGCACCTGGCCTCATTTAGTCCTTTTGACAGCCCTAACAGGTAGGTACTTGTATTGGCCCATTCTCATGCCCAAGACTGGGTAATTTATAAAAGAGGTTTAATTGACTAACAGTTCTGCATGACTGGGGAAGCCTCAGGAAACTTACAATCATGGTGGAAGAGGAAACCAACACATCCTTCTTCACATGGTGGCAGGAAGGAAAAGTCCCTTATAAAACCATCAGATCTCATAAGAACCCACTATCACGAGAACAGCATGGGGGTAACTGCCCCCATGATTCAATTACCTCCCACTGGGTCCCTCCCACGACATGTGAGGATTATGGGAACTACAATTCAAGATGAGATTTGGGTGGGGACACAGCCAAACCATATCAGTACTATTTTTATCCACCTTTACAGATAAGGAAACTGAGGCTTGGAGAAATTATAACTAGCCTTCAGAAAGTCCTGGAGGTTGTCTGATTACAAGGTCTAGGATTATAACCATTTTGGTACCTTCTTTCCTCACTGCCTGATGATGCACAGTGATTTTCCACAGTGTAGCTACCAGACATGAACTTCTCAAGCTGAACAATTGTCCACATTCATGGCTGACGGAAGTCACCCCACAATGAGAGCAGGTTACTAGCCTCACAGTCCTGGTCCTCTGCCTACTCTCAACCAACCTTCTGGTTTTTGCAGATCTACCTCTGCTGTCCCACTGTCACATGGTTCTGTCATTTCATTTGACAGAATGACATTTCATTTCTAGATAATATATGCAGTCTTCATGTTTGACGTGTCTTGCAAGTATTCATGCCACATCAAGCCAGGAGCTCATTTCCCTCCCAGTATTTCTTCCACAAACATCCTCCATTTCCATCTACCCCGAAGCCCTGCTTCACACTCTCATCCTGGTATCTAAACCACTACAGAAACATGTCTCACAGCATCCCAGTGACTCAGAATCCCCACCACAGAATCCTGTGTGGCCACTTGACAGTTTTCTTCTTTGAAATTGCCTTCTTAATTGGCCCTCAAATCTCCCAGTGAACAGTTCTCTCTTCTCAGTAACTCCATGGGGACTCCATATCCTTTTCTATATGCTTCTTTGTCCTTCTGAGCCTTTAAAACTAACCAAGATTTGAGCTGAAGTGTGAGGTTAATTAACTGGCTTTGGCATGCCACTTGATTCACCAAGACATAGGCCTATCCCCCTATTTTTAACAGGCGTGAGTCATCCCATGATGGTACTATTCCCTAGTCCTAGATCCTTAGGTGATGGTAACTGCCCTCCACTCCAAGCTTGATTTAACATTTAAGCTTGGCTTTCCAGCTATCTTGGTCTCCCCAAACCTGCACACCTGGAACCATTCACAAAGTGGTAGTTGAAATTTCCACTAATTCAAATGGAATGCTAGGGATGGAGGCCATTGGGAGGCCCTCAGCTTATCTCAAGTCACAGGGCAAGGAGCAGTTCTGATCTAAGAAGTGCATGTGTCAATAAACCTAAAGAGAGCCCACTGGGGGCAGAGCCCTGAGCTAGGTGTACTGGAGCAGCCCAGCTATGTATATGGTTGCCCTGAGGCATGTCCAGACATCATGGACAATGCTATGGACTGAGTCGTGTCTCCCCAAAATCCACATGTTGAAGTCCTAACCCCCAAAATGACTATTAGGTGATAGGATCTTTAAGAGGTAACTGAAGTTAAATGAAACCACAAGGATGAGGTCCTAATTGAATAGGACTGGTGTCTTTATAAAAAAAAAAAAGAGAGAGAGATTGAACTCTCTCTTTCTCCACCATGTGAGGACAAAGCAAGAAGGTGGCTGTCTGCAAGACAGGAAGAGAGCCCTCACCAGAAACTGACCATGCTGGACTTCCCAGGCTTCAGAACCATGAGAAATAAAGTTCTATTCTTTTAGCCACCCAACCTATAATGTTTTGTTATGGCAACCTGAGTTGACTAACACAGCAAACTCTTATGGCCACATCTAGTCAACATGGCTGACAGGAAAAACCAGGAATTCAGAGACATTACTCTCCTTATCTGCCTAGCCACCTTACCTGGAAAAGGTACAGAAATCAGGAAAGGAAGCAAGCAAATTGGAGAGAAACACATGTGAAAATGATTCCAACCACCAATTAGCATTTATGGAATACTGTGTACCATCATAAATTCTTTTCGAACAAAATATATTCATATTTGTTTATAAATGCATGGAAGAAAGATCTGTAAAGGTATACAATAAATGAATAAAGTTTGATGGAGTAGAGAGTGGTGATAGCAGCAGTGTCCTGTCTGGAGTGGCCACTGCCATGACACTGGCTGCAGTGGGGGAGATGCAGCCAGGGCTGGGCACTTCACAGAGCCGGTGGAAGCCAGAAACAAGCAGAAGCTCCAATCCCTTCCTAGTTGGAGGGGTGGGTGCAGCTGCAGCCACCCAGCCACAGCTGTGGACCTGGGCATCTCTGCACTTTTGGGGGCCTGAGAAGGCTCCTTTCCCCTGCAGGCTCAGAAGTGCCTACTCCCGCTGCCTGGCCTCTCCTCACTCCAAGCACCTGCACCAATTTCAGAGTGAAGCTGAGGCCACACCCAGGCACTGTCACAACCCAGCACACTTGGGGTAGTGTTGACACACCAGCCTCATGTTGCCTCAGCCCTCTCTGGACTTTGGGTACCGATAAGCACAGGAGGGAGGCTGAGCAGGGTGTGAGGGCCTGCAGGCACCCCTCAGCATGAACAGCCTGGGCACCATGGATGGCAGCAGGAGGCAAACAGGTTCCCAGCCAAAAAAAGGTGGGTCCCCAGTGAAACCCCACCTTCAGGCCAGGGATGGCCTGGGGGCCGGGCTGCCAGTTCTGCAGACTTGAGTGAGAACTTATGGTGCCTTTTCCAGGCCTGCTCATGGCTGCCCAAGGACCAATCAGCATGCACTTCCTCCCTTCTGAAGCCCATAAAAACCCCAAACTCAGCCAGACTTTGACAGAAGTCAGGAGGACCTGTCTGCAGAAAGGAGCTACCCACTGTGGGTCTCCTCTCAGCAGAGAGCTGAATGAACTTGTCAGGATGCCCCCCAACCTGCAGAGAGGAGCTACCCACTGCGGGTCTCCCCTCCACTGAGAGCTGTACACTTGTCAAGATGACCTGCCTGCCGATGGGAGCTTCCCATTTCAGGTCTCCTGAGCACTGTTCTGCTGCCCAGTGAAGCTCCTCTCTGCCATGCTTACCCTCCAGTTGTATGTGTACCTCACTCTTCCTGGACATGGGACAAGAACTCGGGACCTGCCAAATGACAGGACTAAAAGAGTTGTAACACAAATAGGGCTGGAACATGCCCCCTGCTAGCCACATTGTAGATGACGAGAAGGAGAAAAGAGCTGCAGCCCTTAGGGGAGCCCAGACTTAGAGTTTCCCGTGCCAGGACTGTGACACCCTCTTTGGAGTTCTGTGGTTCCTGGTGTTTACAAGCTTCTGGGTGCCACCATGTTCCCCTCATCAAGACGCAGGTGCCCATAGCAGAAGCTGCATGCAGTACATCTGGTCTAGTCGCAGCCTTGCACAGAGCCAACACCTGTGTTGGTGCCTGCCTTGCCATAGCAGCCAGTGTGCCTGGCTGTGCACAGTGGCCAGACCCCGCACTTGCTCACCCACACACCCCTCACTGCTCTGCACTTGGCTCACCCTTGGCAGGTGTGGATCCAGCCCATTAGCGTGAGCCAAGCGCAGCCTACCAGGCTGAGTAGGCAGAACAAACCCACTGGGTGCAAGTAATACTCAGGCAGATGACACCACTGGCCACAGAGGTTTCTGGCTGGTGAAGAGACCCCCCAAGGATCCCTGTGACAGTGGAAAGGGGAGGGGAGGAAAAAAACAAGGAGGCTGATGAAAAGGGGCTTTTACTGATGTAAAATTATTTTAACACATTCACCTGTATAGGGGAAAACACACACTTTTGCAAATATCTGCCCAATCAGGAAGAAAGGCAGCATGCAAAGCATTGTGGGCCTGCTTTCCTGTTTGACAAGTGTATTAGTCCATTCTTGCATTGCTGTAAAGAAGTATCTGAGACTGGGTAATTTATAAAGAAAAGAGGTTCAACTGACTCACAGTTCCACAGGCTGTATGAGAAGCATGGCTAGGGAGGCCTCTGGAAACTTACAATCTTGGCAGAAAATGGAGGGGAAGCAGGCACATCTTACATGGTTGGAGAAGGAGGAAGAAGGCGAAGGGGGAGGTGCTACACACTTTTTTTTTTTTTTTTTTTTTTTTTTTTTTTTTTTTTTTTTGAGACAGAGTCTCGCTCTGTCGCCCGGGCTGGAGTGCAGTGGCGCAATCTCGGCTCACTGCAAGCTCCGCCTCCCGGGTTCACGCCATTCTCCTGCCTCAGCCTCCGAGTAGCTGGGACTACAGGCGCCCGCCACCGCGCCCGGCTAATTTTTTTTGTATTTTTTAATAGAGACGGGGTTTCACCGTGGTCTCGATCTCCTGACCTCGTGATCCGACCGCCTCGGCCTCCCAAAGTGCTGGGATTACAAGCGTGAGCCACCGCGCCCGGCCATCTACACACTTTTAAATAACCAGATCTCATAAGAACTTACTATCATGAGAACAGCAAGGGGGAAATCTACCCCCATGATCCAACCACCTCCCATCAAACCCCTCCTCCAACATTGGTAATTACAATTCGACGAGATTTGGGCAGCGACATAAATCCAAACCATATCAGCAGGTGATCCTACTCCCCAGACTTTTTCTCTGGGACACGGGACTATAACCACTTTCAAGGTGCTGAGAGCTGTCTATCCTATTAATGACTATATCCCCAGTACCTGGCATGGTACCTGGCACATAGTAAATGCTCAAACATTGGGTTGCTTGCATACGTGAATACATTAATGCATGAATAAATTAATGGGGGATGGAGCAGAATCAAATAATGAAGTTCTTTGGGAAGGTCTAACCTGGCCAGGAGAATTAATTAAAGCCTCAGGACACAAACCTGTGTGACTTTGTGGAAGAAGGCATGAGTGTGGGGCAAGTGGGGAATCTGTATGACTTCAAGGTTTAAATGATTCAAGGGACTTTAGGTGGTACATGGTCTAAGAAAAGGGTCAGACAGACTGGGGTTCTTGGAGTAGAGCCCAAGATTCCAGTATTGAAAGACAGACTAATATCTTTAACAAGAGTATATGCCCCCCTGTGCTACCAGACAACCAAGAACAGCACGAGTTCTCATGTGCTTCTCATACAGACCTGCCTACCTAAAACATGAAGGGGTCTTGATAGAAATGGCTTGCTTCATGTCATATTGAGACTCAGCATAGCATGAAGGTTAAGAACACAGGCTCTGGCTCTAGACTACCTGGATTCAAATCCTGGCTTCATCACTTAGTAGAGATAGTTAACTTTCTAATGCTCCAGTGTCTCCACTTGTAAAATGAGGATGGTCAGAGTACCTGGTTTATAGAAGAAACTTGGAATGGTGCCTGGTCCTAGGAAAGAAGGGAGAAGTAATGAAACCTCAGTTGATAAGAAGATAGTCAAGTGAAATCATGTGACTTTACTTGTGCAGAACTCATCATTCCAACTTACAGAAACAAAATAACTTGCATTAAAACCTACATTGTTTTTTGAGACGGGGTCTTGCCCTGTTGCCCAGCCTAGAGTGCAGTGGCATGATCACAGCTCAATGCAGCCTCAACCTCCCAGGCTCGATCATTCTCCCACCTCAGCCTTCCAAGTAGCTGGGACTACAGGCACGTGCCACCACACTTGACTGATTTTTGTATTTTTTAGAGAGACAGGGTTTCACTATGTTGCTTAGGATTGTCCTGAACTCCTGGGCTCAAGCAATCCTCCTACCTTGCCCTCCCAAAGTGCTGGGATTACAGTTGTGAGCCACCACATCCAGCCTAAAATCTACATTTGATGTATCATTGCAATGATCTTTAGATGTGTCTATGTGGCTAAATACATGGCAGCAACCTTTTTCCAACACACACCTTCTCCTAGTTATTCAATCAAACCCTAACCTAGGTGCTGCTGTGAAGGAATTTTATAGATGTGATTAAAGGCCCTAATCAGTTGACTCTAATCTAGGGAGATTATATTTGATGGGCCCAACTCAATCAGGTGAGCCATTAAAAGGGACTGAGCTTTTCCTGGTAAAAGAGATTCCAACAGCAGGTGGATCCACAATTGCTTTTGCTTCACTGGATATTCCCTATTTGACTGCCTGTGGACAAGCTTCAGCAATGCCCA
Organism: Symphalangus syndactylus; assembly: GCF_028878055.3. NCBI lineage: Eukaryota > Metazoa > Chordata > Mammalia > Primates > Hylobatidae > Symphalangus > Symphalangus syndactylus. Next base: position 44,482,911 of record NC_072429.2, read on the forward strand.
TGTGATTCTTCCTTCCTGATAGTATGCCCTGTGGGTTTCAGGCTTACTTAGCCAAGCCCCACAATTATGTAAGCCAATTCCTTGTCATACATTTGTTAAAACATGTATCTCCTACTGGTGTTGCTTCTCTGCTTGACTTCTGACTGATACATTTCTCAGAAGTGTTAACTTGAGGATGCAATGAACTACTTCCCCTTTTCCAAATCAAGCATATTAAGGATCAAGGGGCTGAATATGAGCACCAGTACACAGTCAATTCTTATAACTCGCAGTAGTTATGTTCCATAAAGTCACTGCAAACACTGCATTGGCAAATACTAAACCATTGCTCCCAAAGGAAATACAGAGGGAGGTTTCTTAAAGCCTCTAGCCAAACTGATCAACATTTTTTGACAACTGATCAATACATCAATGTGCTTTACGTATGTTTCTGTTTAAAGACAACTCAATACATATTTTTGATTCATTAACACCGAACTCAGCCAGTAGCACTAAAACTCAAGCCTGAACAAAGCTTATCTGCAACACATGTATTTTCTTTGCAAGGCATATCAGAGCCTTCTGGAGCTTGGGAACACTAGACAGCACGATGCCTGGGGGCCATTTAAACAGCAAAATCAAGGCCAGGAGTGGTGGTGTACACCTGTAGTCCCAGCACTGTGGGAGGCTGAGGTAGGAGGATTGTTGAGGCCAGGAGTTCAAGGTTACAGTGAGCTATGACCACACCACTGCATTTCACATCAGCCTGGGCAAAAAAGCAAGATCCTATCTCAAAAAATTTTGAAAATAAAAATAAAAAATGAACAACAAAATCGCTAACAAAAAGCACAAAAATGTGAAAAACACAGCACACACAGAATACTAAGAGGACACTTGACCACAGTACGAGGGCTGAAAAGTGAAGGCAGAGTGTCTCGTTGTTCTAACTCAGCTGGGACCATGTGAACTGAGTGACTCAAATTTTGTCCTGCTCCCACGATGTCCACAAATGAACACAAAAGCGCTACAAAGATTGATTTTTGGAGTTATAAGTAAATGTTAGCAAGTAGGTGAATGTGCAAATATGGCCTCTGTGAATGAAGAGGATCAGCTGTATTTTTTTTTTTTTTTTTTAAATGGAGTCTTGCTCTGTCGCCCAGGCTGGAGTGCAGTGGTGCAATCTCGGCTCACTGCAAGCTCTGCCCCCCACGTTCAAGCGATTCTCCTGCCTCAGCCTCCTGAGTAGCTGGGATTACAGGCACCTGCCACTATGCCTGGCTAATTTTTTTGTATTTTTAGTAGACACGGTGTTTCACCACGTTGGCCAGGCTGGTCTTGAACTCATGACCTCAGGTGATCCACCCGCCTCAGCCTCCCAAAGTGCTGGGATTACAGGCATGAGCAACCATGCCCAGCCGATCAGCTGTATTTTTTACTCTTTCTCCTTTAAAGGGGTTTTTCTTCTCTTCCATCCCAAGCATTAATTTCTCCAGTTTGAATCCACCCTCATTCACCTCCTTTTCTTTTCTATTTTGTCCTCATCTTTGGCCCTCACAAGTGACGCCGGACCTTCTCTGTTTCCTGCTCTTCATCTCTGCAGGAGAATGGCAAAAAGATGACCAGATCCGAGGCTGTGCCATGTTCAAGGCAAGAGGGCCTGGGTGAAGGCAACAGCAGAGAAGATAGAGAGGGAAACCCAGAAGGGGTCAACCCTTTCTTGGTAAATGCTGAGAGCTGGAGGTTTAGGAAGGAGGAGTTGAAGGTGACTATAGTTTTTAATTTCATAAATCCAGCAAATGCTGAGGAGCTGTGCTTGTGATGAAGAATACGAGAGATGGCAGTCTCTGAGGAAAGGCAATGAGTTCTATTTGGGATGCATTAAGTTTGAAGTGCCCACAATATCCAGATAGTATATGTATCAATCAGTGCACTTGGTTGTAGAGAAACGAAAGCAACTCAGGCTAATTCAAGCACAAGAGGAAATTACTAGAGGATATCTGGCAATTCTTGTAATTTCCAGAACAGCCAGAGAACCAAGGTTGGCCCCTTTACAGCCAGGAACAAACATCGAATTCATTCTGGACCTCAGCTAGTGAGGAGCCCCTTGTTGATACCGCTGGAAACTGACTCTAGCTCACAGCCCTGGCTTGGGCTCTGCTTCCAGAATCCTGCCACTGTCATCCTCACCAGGAGAGATCTGTGTGGGCCCCACTTCTAATCGGGTTCAGAGCACGGGCTTCTGACAGGTGGGGCCTGAGCCACATGCCTGCGTTCTCACTGCCAGCGTGGGAAGGATTACTCTGGAGTGGGAAGTGCGTTCAGCCCCATAAGGTGCAAGATTCCCAACACAGAGAAATAATGTTCAGATGTTGGGTCATCAGAAAGACTAACAAATGTCCACTACTTATATTCAGAAGGGTTAGAAACAGGAACAGTAATAACAGCTTGCACTTTTAAGCATTTACTGTGTGTCAGGTACCATACAAACTGCTCAACATGCATTTAGAGTTTAAATTATACAAAGTATGAAGTGGGTACAGGGAAGTGATCCAGGCAGAACAAGGCAATTTACTGCACTGGTGAACTACCCCAGTTTCTCCAGGACTGAGGGGTTTCCCAGCAAGCAGGACTTTCAGTGCCAAGACAGAATATCAGATTGAGAAGATCTTAGGGAGAAAAGACAGCTGGTCAGCCCGGTCTCATCAGAAAATCCTGGGTCCAAATTCCAGCTCGTCCACCTGAGCCAAGTAACCTAACTTATTTGAATCTCAGTTTTCTCCATTATAAACTAGGAATAACAAAAGTACCTCCCTCACAGAGTTGCTGTGGAGGATTAGAGATATGTGTGATGTACAGAGCCCATCATCAGGTATGGCTTTTTTTGTTTGTTTTTTGTTTTTGAGACAGAGTTTCGTTCTTGTTGCCTAGGCTGGAGTGCAATGGCACCATCTTGACTCACTGCAACCTCTGCCTCCCGGGTTCAAGTGCTTCTCCTGCCTCAGCCTCCTGAGTACCTTGGATTACAGGCATCTGCCACCACATCACACTAATTTTTTATATTTTTAGTAGAGACGGGGTTTCGCCATGTTGGCCAGGCTGGTCTCGAACTCCTGACCTCAGGCAATCCCCCGCCTCGGCCCCCCAAATTGCTAGGATTACAGGCGTGAGCCACTGTGCCCAGCCCAGATATGTATTAAGAGCACAAAAATGTTAGATTATTCTTAACTCCAGAAAACCTGAGTCTGCCCATGTCATAACAAATAGTACAACCGAGATTTCAATTTAGGACTGAACAATTGAAAAGTATACTTTAAATCCCTAAGGATCTCCATCCACATGGAGGTTGAAGCTACAGGAGAATGGAGGAATGGTGAGAAACTGGGATTATTACTACCTGATATCCTAATATTTAAGGCAAACAAAAAGGACGAAACCAACAAAGAACAGATAAAATAAAGAGATCGCAGATGGAAGAGATATCATAAAAGCGGCCGTACGCAGTGGCTCACACGGGTAACCCAAGCACTTTGGGAGGCCAAGGTGGGGAGATCACCTGAGGTCAGGATTTCAAGACCAGCCTGGCCCACGTGGTAAAACCCTGTCTCTAGTAAAAAATACAAAAATTAGTGGTGCATGATGGCGTGCACCTGTAGCAGCTGCTTGGGAGGCTGAGGCAGGAGAATCGCTTGAACCCAGGAGGCGAAGGTTGCATTGAGCTGAGATTGTGCCATCGCACTCCAGCCTGGGTGACAGAGCCAGACTCTGTCTCAAAAAAAAGTGGAGTAACTGCAAAAAGCTGGGGTGGCCAATCAGATCCACTGTGGCAGAGAAGCCAGCAGGTTAGGAACACATACCACTTTTGTAATCAGAAGAGGACAAAAAGTTAAAAAAAAAAAAAAAAAAAGGTGAGGAATGTTAGCTTTCAGCCATAATGGAATAACAGGGTGATTTATTCTCCTACCTTAAATAACTAGAAAAGCACACGCAATTTATGAAACAACAGTTTTTAGACATCGGACAGGTTTTTAGACAAAGCACAAGACAATGATCCCCTGAGAAAAGAAAACAAATTAGGTGAGCCCTGAGAGCACCCCAGCTTACTGCCTGGATAGGGTTTCCAGGCCATGGTGCAGGGAGGAATAAAGTAGGTGGAATAATCCCCAGAGCTAAGACATGGCCAAGAGTAGTTCATGTTCCAACCAATCAAAAGGGAAAGACCTTCTAATACATGGAGCATCAAGTAGAGTCCTCAGGAGAACACTTCTTCAATAATGAGCACAAGTTACCTTAGATCAGAAATTGGTAACCGTTTTTCTTTTTTTTTTTTCTTTTTTTGAGATGGAGTCTCGCTCTGTGCCCCAGGTTGGAGTGCAGTGGCAGGATCTTGGCTCACAGCAACCTCCACCTCCCAGGTTCATGCAATTCTCCTGCCTCAGCCTCCAGAGCAGCTGGGTTTACAGGTGCGCACCACCACGCCCAGCTAATTTTTGTGTTTTTAGTAGAAACAGGGTTTTGCATGTTGGTCAGGCTTGTCTCAAACTCCTGACCCCAAGTGATCCACCTGCCTTGGCCTCCCAAAGTGCTGGGATTACAGGCATGGGCCACCAAGCTCGGCCAGGCGACCTTTTTCTTAAAGGACCAGATGCAAATTTTTTTAGGCTTGTGGTTCATAACAGCCACTGCTGCTACAGCAACCCCGTTCTGCTGCTGAAGTATAAAAGCAGCCCTAGACAATATGCAAACAAATGGGTGCGGCCATGTTCCAGTAAAATTTTATTTACCAATACTGGCATCTTGTCTGTGGGCCATAGTTTGTCAACTCCAGACTTGGACTAAGTTCTGTTCTAGACTCACCCTTACAAAGCTGAAAAGCAAGACTCAAAGGATCAGATTAATTCCAAGCAACACAGCTGTATCCTGCTGCATCCCAGAGCAAAGTCCAACAATGTTTATGGAGATGCAAATCACCCCAGCACTCCACAATGTAGACTTCACAATATTTAGCATCCAATCAAAAGTTGACAGGCATGCAAAAAGTAGGAAAACATACCCCCTATTGAGGAATAGACGCAGATGACACAATTAGTATATGAAAACATTAAAACAGCATTCTAATTATGTACGTTCAAGAAAATTAAAGGAAAGCATGAGCGTGTTAAGGAGAGACATGGAAGGCCAAAAAAAGGTTATGAATCAAACTTCCAGAGATGAAAAATAGAACGTCTGAGATGTAAAATAAACTGGATGAGATTAAGACATTAGATACTGCAGAAAAAAGGTTAATGAATTGAAACCATCTGTCAGTAAAAACACTGACAGAAAAAAAAAAACTAAAAAAAATGAACAGCACATCTGTGAGCTGTGGGACAACGTCAAGCAGGCTAATATAATTGGAGCATGAGAAACAGGACAGGAATAAGGGGCATGAAATATATCTGAAGAAATAATAGCCAAAATTTTTCCAAATTTAAGGAAAACTAGAAACCCACAGGCGCAATAAGCTTAACAAATCTCAAACAGAAGAAACATAGAGAAGACTACACCAAGGCATATGATAATCACATTGCTTATAACTAGTGATAAAGAGAAAATTTCTAAAGTAGAGAAAAAAACCAAGGGAAATAAAGATTGACAGTAGACTCCTTGTCATAACCAACACAACTCACAAGACAGTGGTATCTTTAAAGTACTGAAAGGAAAAAAAAAGTTAACCTAGACCCAGCAAAAATATTTTTCAAAACCAGAAGTGAAATAAAGACATTTTAAACATAGGAAGAATTCATCACCAACAGACCACCACTATTAGAAATGTTCAAGGAAGTCTTTCAGGCAGAAGGCTAATGATACCAAATGGAAATCTGGATCTACACAAAGGAATGAAGAGTGCTAGAAATGAAAAATAGGTCGGCAAATATAAAATATCTTTTCTTCTCCCTTCTAAAAATCTTGGGTGGTGGCTCACACCTGTAATCCCAGCACTTCGGGAGGCCAAGCTGGGCAGATCATGAGGTCAAGAGATCAAGACCATCCTGGCCAACATGGTGAAACCCCATCTCTACTAAAAATACAAAAATTAGCCAGGTTTGGTGGCATGTGCCTGTAGTCCCAGCTATTCAGAAGGCTGAGAAAGGAGAATAGTTTGAACCTAGGAGGTGTAGGTTGCAGTGAGCCGAGACTGCGCCACTGCATTCCAGCCTGGTGACATAGCGAGACTCCGTCTCAAAAACAAAAACAAAAACAAAGCAAAACAAAAACAAACCTTTGAGATTTGGCTGTTCAAAGGGAAAATAGCCACAATGTTTTGAGGGATTTATAGCACATGTAGAAATAAAAATAAAATGAGTGACAAGAAGAGCACAAAGGCTAGGAAGGAGAAGGGGTGGAAATATACTGTTGCAAGGTTATTATGACAAACGTTAAATGACATATTACTTGAAGACAGACTGCACTAAGTTCAGGATGTACACTGTAAACCCCAAAAGAATCTCTAAAAAAAAAATAAAATGAGGTATAGCTAATTAAACCAAGAAAGGAGATAAAATATAATCATATTGACTACAAATGGGCATGAGGGATCTTTTCGGGGTGACAGAAATATTCTAAAACTGGATTGTTGTGATCGTCGCACAATTTTGTAAATTTACTAAAAATCATGAAATGTATAATTTAATGATTTATATATAAATCATTATAAATATATAATGAACAGCACATCTGCATTTATATATACATTATAAATATATAATGATTTATATATTTGGTTGGTGCAAAAGTAATCGTGGTTTTTGCCATTACTTTTTTAATCTTCACAGAGACCCCAGAACCAACTCCTCCCGCAAACTCTGGGAACTTCATTCACAATATTTCCTTCTCTCTCCCTCGTGTTTCGTCAGTCTGTGTTTTCTGACTCCTTCCTCTAAACCTATACTAAAACGACCCATCCTAAAAATAATCCTTCCCTCAACTTTCCACTCTCCCTGTAGCTGTCCATATCCTTCTCCACCAAATGTCTTTTTTTTTTAATTTTTTTTATTTTTATTTTATTTTTATTTTTTGAGACGGAGTCTCGCTCTGTCGCCCAGGCTGGAGTGCAGTGGCGCAGTCTCGGCTCACTGCAAGCTCCGCCTCCCGGGTTCGCGCCATTCTCCTGCCTCAGCCTCTCCGAGTCGCTGGGACTACAGGCGCCTGCCACCACGCCCGGCTAATTTTTTTTTGTATTTTTAGTAGAGACGGGGTTTCACTGTGGTCTTGATCTCCTGACCTCATGATCCGCCTGCCTCGGCCTCCCAAAGTGCTGGGATTACAAGCGTGAGCCACCGCGCCTGGCCTTTTTTTTTAATTTTTAAGTGAAAGCCAGTTTATTGGGAAAGTAAAGGAATAAAAAATGGCTACTTCATATGCAGAGCAGCAACTTGGGCTGCTGGACTAAGGATAGTTATATTTATTGATTATATGCTAAACAAGGGGTGAAAAAATATTTTTTTCAGAAAAAAAATGTGTGTGTGTGTATATATATATTTTAGAGACAGGGTCTCGCTCTGTTTCCCAGGCTGCAGTGCAGTGGTGCAATCTTGGTTCCCTGTAGCCTCAACCTCCTGGGCTCAGGCGATCCTCCCACCTCAACCTCCCAAGTAGCTAGGACCACAGGCACACACATCACCATGCCTGGCTAATTAAAAAAAATTTTTTTTGCAGAGACAGGGGTCTCACTATGTTGCCCAGGCTGGCCTTGAACTCCTGGCCTCAAGCAATCCTCCCACTTCAGCTTCCCAAAGTGCTGGGATTACAAGTGTGAGCCACTGCAACTGGCCAAATTGTATATTTAAGATGGAAGAATTTTATGGTATGTAAATTATTCCTCAATAAAGTTGCTAAGAAATAATATTAAAGCATTTAATCTAAAAGAATGCAGAAAAAGAAAAAAGGAACAACAAAACACAGATGGGACAAATAGAAAACAAGTAGCAAGATGGCAGATTTAGATATTTATATTAAAAAGTAGGGGTCTGGGTGCAGCGGCTCATGCCTGTAATCCTAGCAATTTGGGAGGCCAAGGCGGGCAGATCACTTGAGGTCAGGAGTTCGAGACCAGCCTGGCCAACCTGGCGAAACCCCATCTCTACTAAAAACGCAAAAATTAGCCTGGTGTGGTGGGGTGTGCCTGTAATCCTAGCTACTCGGGAGGCTGAGGCAAGAGAATCACTTGAACCTGGGAGGTAGAGGTTGCAGTGAGCCAAGGTCATACCACTGTACTCCAGCCCAGGTGACAGAGTGAGACTCTGTCTCAAAAAAAAAAAAAAAAAGGAGGGAGATCTAAACAATTTTGATTTTTAAAAAAATTAAAGGATTATTTCAAAAATTCTTGTAAGGCTGCAGTAATCAGCTTTGTATATAGCACTACATATCCCCCTCAATGGCTAAAATGTAAAAGACTGACAATATTAAGTGTTGGTGAGGATGTGGGAGCAAATGGAACGTTCGTAGATTGCTGATGAGGATGCAATTTTTCAGGCACTTTACAAAACAGTTTGGCAGTTTCTGATAAAGTTAAACATATACTTATCATATGACTTAGAAATCCCACTCCTAGGTATTTACCTAAGAGAAATAAAAATGCATATCTACACAAATACTTATATGTCAATGCTCACAGCAGCTTTAGTCATAAATTCCTGTCCTTCAACAGGTAAATGAGTAAACATATTATAGCATCTTCATACAACAGATAATTACTGAGCCATAAAAATGAAAAAACTACCCACACATGCAACAGCATGAATGAATCTCAAAAGCATGGTAAGTGAAAGACGCCAGATACAAAAAAACTACTTACTGTGTGATTTAATTTATATGAAATTCTAGAAAATGCAAATTAGAGTGATTAAAAAGCAGGTCACTGGTTGCTAGGGGTCGGGGAAGAGGTAAGGAATTCACTGAAAATAAAAATGAGGGATCTTTTGGAGGTGTTGCAATGCTCTATATTATGATTGGGGTAGTGGTTGTAAGACTTTATACATTTGTCTAAACTCGTTGCATTGTATAATTAAAATTGATTTTACCACATTAAATCATGTCTCAATAAAGCTGACAAAAAATAAATATATTGAAATCTGTAAGTAGACCAAAGAGGCAGGCAGAAGACAATCCACTAGGGAAAATATTCAAACTTCTATATTTAAATCATCTCTTAAAGTATTTATTTTGGTTTATATTTCATAGTAGACACAATATCTATACATTAGCATATGTATATAATTTATAAATAAATATTCATATGTTGAGGCACATACTCAATTTGTTTTCACTGATAGGGATGAAACTCTCAAAACATCTGGAGAGTTCAAAGTTGCTTGCTATAAGCCTGGCAGGGCAATTTCAGTGCCATGGTAGAAGCAGAAACCAGACTGTAACTGGAGTTGAGCAGTGGAGATAGCAGGCAAACATCTTTCAAGATATTTGGTGGAGAGCACCAAAACCAAAGAGGGAAAACAGTGACCTCCGGTCATCCTCACTGCTCATTATATGCTAAGTATAATGTATTAGCATGCTAAGAGACACTCCCACTAGAGCCATGACAGTTTACAAATGCCATGGCAATGTCAGGAAGTTACCCTATATGGTTTTAAAAGGGGAAGAACCCTCAGTTCCAGGAATTGCCCAACCCCTTTCCCAGAAAACTCATGAATAATCCACCCTTTTCTAGCATAAAAATCAGGAAATAATTATAAGCATCATTAGTCCAGCAGCCCAAGTTGCTGCTCTGCATATGGAGTAGCCATTCTTTATTTCTTTGCTTTCCTAATAAACATGCTTTCACTTAAAACAACAAAAAAAGACATTTGGTAGAGAGGAAAGGTATGGATAGTTACAAGGAGAGTGGAAAGTTGTGGGAAGGTGATTATTTTTAGGATGGGTCATTTTAGTATAGGTTTAGAGGAAGGAGTCAGAAAACACAGACTGATGAAACAGGAGGGAGAGAGAAGGAAATATTGTGGATGAAGTTCCCAGAGTTTGCGGGAGGAGTTGGTTCTGGGGTCTCAGTGAAGAACTGAGAGAGAGAAAGCTGTGATGTTGCTGGTCTCATTTTTTACTGATTACTAAGCAAGGTCATCAGTGAATGGAATGTGATAAGGCAGGGTAAAGTAGAAGTCATCTTTAGAAAAATGAGCCTGAGAAGTAATATGCGGAATGACCAGAACCCTCACTCCCAGCACACACACCAGTAAACAAGTAGTTGTGAAACAGCAGCTGAGTCTCTACTATTGATATGGTTTGGATTTGTGTCCCCACCCAAACCTCAGGTCAAATTGTAATCCCCAGTGTTGGAGGAGGGGCCTGGTGGGAGGTGACTGGATCACAGGGGCGGATTTTTCCCTTGTTCTTGTGATAGTGAGTTCTCATGAGATTTGGTTGTTTAAAAATGTGTAGCACCTTCCCCTTCTCTTCCTTTTGCTCCAGCCATGTAGGACAGACATGCCTGCTTCCCCTTTGCCTTCCACCATGACTGTAAGTTTCCCGAGGCCTCCCTAGCCATGCTTCCTATAGAGCCTGTGGAACCATAAGGCAATTAAACTTTTCTTTATAAATTAAGTCTCAGGTAGTTCTTTATAGCAATCCAAGAACAGATTAATACAACCATCCAGTTATTTTTATGGTGCTGGTACCATTGTACACTCTCATTTCCAAACTAACCCTTAGATGCTTGACAGGAGTTAGCTGCTTAAACTTGGCACTAAAGGAAATGTCTCCTTATGCCTACTCCAGCAACAAATGGCCCCAGTAAGTGGAAGGTGGTAGGGATTTAAGTGGAAACTGGTGAGCTGATATCTTTAACCCCGGGTCCCTTTGTAATTTACCCATCGCCCACAGGATCTTGGACCAAGTTTTCCCATTATGCCTCAGAAGCTAATTTTGGTCCTATTGGTCAGTGCTGCTCTAGGTGTGGTGGCTGTGTGGGTGGGGACCACCAGGAAGTAAAGGAAGTGGGACTGGTGAATCAGGTGGGGCCCTCCTTCAGCACAGCCTGACTCACCCAGGAGCATGGGAATAGGGGCTTCAGGGCTGGCGGCGCTACCTCTGAGCAGCACCAGGGCTTTGAGGGGCATCATTAGTGGTTGCAGATGCTTACCCAGCACTTCTTGCAGGATGGCCTGGGGCCTGCCCACATGCCATTTGGATAATTATGTCCTATTGACCCTCCTGCAGATTCAATGAACTGGCCACGGACTTCCTGACGACCTCTCTGAATGCCGCCCCTAGTGACATAGCAGGTTGAGCCTTAAAGATGGTGCTTCTTCCACAGCTCTCACTTATAAGTGAGCTGAACAGTGAGAATACACGGACACAGGGAGGGAAACAACACACCCTAGGGCCTGTGGTGGGAGCGGGGCAGAGGGGGGAGTATCAGGATAAATAGCTAATGCATGGGGGGCTTAATACCTAGGTGATGGGTTGATAGGTGCGGCAAACCACCATGGCACACGTTTACCTATATAACAAACCTGCATGTCCTGCACACGCATCCTGGAACTTAAAATTTAAAAAAAATAAAAATAAATAAATAAATAAAAAATGGTGCTTCTTGCCAAACCCCTCCAACCCTCTTCCCTCGCTACTCTATGCTGGAGGATTCAAAAGGATTTAGTGGAAGGGCCTCTGGCCACCCTCTCTGTTCAGTTCATCAGCTACAATGTGTCTTTTCCCCAAGAAATCCAGATAGCCTCTTTTGCTAGTGCAAATGCATGATATAGGGGACTTCTTGTTTCTCTACCTCTAGTAATGCTACTTTTTTTTTTTTTTTTTTTAACAAAGAAACAACCCTCCTTCACTTTTTAGTTGAGGTGGCTCAGGTGGTGCCAACACTACCATCAGCTTCAGGGTGGGCCTATGAACCAGGCTGGCTCAGTGGAACACTGACATCTCTTAGCCATAATGACTGGTTGAGCAACGGATATGGGACCCAAAGAGAATCAACAAGACCCAGTTCTGAGAATTCTGAGGATCTCTTAAGAAGAATTGCTCTTCTCTGCTCATGTTACTGAGAGCACAGAATATAGGTCAGAAGTTACTGGCAGCTTTTTTTCTTTAGATAAGTTTGAATACACCTTATGTGCTAAGAACTGCCTGAAGCATCTTTATATATATCAACATTATCTCATTTAATTCCCACATCAACTCCAAAAGTTGTAAGTTCTATTATATGAGATGGCATAGTTTGGAGGTCAATAGTACTGGCTCTGGAATCAGATTGCCTGGGTTTAAACTCTCGCTCCATAGGTACTAGCTGTGTAACAGGCAATATTTAAACATTTTGTGCCTCAGTTTAGTTCATCTATGAAATGGGGCTAATAATAGTACCTACTCCATGGGTTGTTGTGAAGATTAGTAAGGTCTTATATGTAAAGCACTTAGAAGACCATCAGGCACCCAGTAAATGCTCAATAAAATTTAGCTATGACTATCATCATTTCTAAGGTACATACCAGGACACTGAGACACAGAAATGTTGACTTAAGTTTGTACAACTAGCAAGTGACAGACTGGGAATTTAAACTGAGGCTGTTTTGGGCTCCAGAGGCTGTGTTTTTTGTTTGCTTGTTTGTTTGTTTTGTTTGTTTGTTTGTTTTTGAGACAGAGACTCGCTCTGTTGCCCAGGCTGGAGTGCAGTGGCGTGATCTTGGCTCACTGCAAGCTCCACCTCCCGGGTTCACGCTATTCTCCCGCCTCAGCCTCCCAAGTAGCTGGGACTACAGATGCCTGCAACCACGCCCGGCTAATTTTTTTGTATTTTTAGTAGAGACGGGGTTTCACCATGTTAGCCAGCAGGGTCTCAATCTCCTGACCTCGTGATCTGCCCGCCTCCGCCTCCCAAAGTGCTGGGATTACAGGCGTGAGCCACCGCGCCCAGCTGGCTGTGTTCTTAACCATCAAATAATACTTCCTTTACCTTGGCACCCCCAGAGGAGAGTCTACCTGAAAACAGAGAGCTAAAGCACAGAGAAGCAGAGTGGAGAGATGCAGCGAATAAGACAGAGCCCTCAGGAATCGCTGGAGCCCCTTACACCAGCCAAGGCAGAGGTCAAATCTACCCCTGGAGTTTTCTTTTTCAAAAAATTTTTGTGGGTACATAATAAATGTATATACTTATGGAGTACATGTGATGTTTTGATACAGGCATGCAATGTGCAATAATCACATCATGGAAAATGGGGTATCCACTTCCTCAAGCATTTTGCTTAGTTACAAACAATCCAATTATATAATTTTAGTTATTTTCAAGTGTATTATGCCATTAAATTATTATTGACTATGGTCACCCTAGCATGCTATCAAATACTAGGCTGGCATTTTCAATAATAGTATTCCAGCAAAATTCCTTCAGCCTCAACCCAGTTTGAGTTGATGTATACGTCCCTTGCCTTGAAATCCCTTGCAGATTTAACTAATGCAGTCATTCAGATCTCATCTCATATCCTTGTATTCTGGGCTTGACTGGCCCAAGGAGAATCCCCAAGAAAAAGTCTACTCTAGGGTTACAAAAACAAAGTTGTTCATTTGTTTGGTCATTCATTCATTTCATTCAAGCACCCTCTATGTGCCAGGCACTGTGTTAGCTGCCAAAACCTTCTGGGTGGATTGGGCATAAGGCATTCCTGCATGAAAATATCAATGATATTCCCACCAGCATATCAATCAGGACCAACTCCAGCCACAAGTCAAAGCTTGGTTCTCCTGTGTGTCAGAAAAGAAGTCTCTGGGATCAGGCTGGGTGTGGTGGCTCATGCCTGTGATCCCAGCACTGTGGGAGGCTGAGGCAGGTTGATCACCTGAGGTCAGGAGTTCAAGACCAGCCTGGCCAACATGGTGAAACCCCGTCTCTACTAAAAATACAAAAATTAGCTGGCGTGGTGGCGCACGCCTGCAATCCCAGCAACTCAGGAGGCTGAGGCAGGAGAGAATCACTTGAACCTGGGAGGCAGAGATTGCAGTGAGCCAAGATCACACCACTACACTCCAGCCCGGGTGACACAGCGAGACTCCATCTCAAAAAAAAAAAAAAAAAAAAAAAAAAAGTCTCTGGATTGTATGATCTATGCCAGATCTTTTCTAAGCTCTGCATATCCATCACTACAGCCGGACCCCAGCTCGTCTTTAAATGGAAGAGGTAATGGGGAATATCTGCACAGACTAAATTATTCATTTGCATCGAACCACATAAACAGCATTCAATCTCCATCTCTGGACAGTCTTCCCTGATCAAAGTATTCGACTGAGGTCCAAACAGAAACTGCAGATACAAAATGGGGGACTCAGAATGCCAGGGTAGAGCCTTCCACAGCAAGGTGTGTTGTTTCCTCCTTTGCATCAGATCTACTCACTGAGAACCCTTCAGGGCTGGGAATACTTTTGATTTTTACATCACAAGCATCATAGAAAATATACAATGAAAAACCCAATGATTCCTTGGAGAGTTCATTGCTCTCTCCCATCTTCTTTGATTCCCCTGCCTCCTCTCCACATCCTTTGAACTTCTAAAAAGACACTTTGAAGGCATGTCATAAAGCAGTTTTTCATTCATGCTCCTCTCTTTGATGATCTTGCTATTTGTCTGAACTGCAGCGTCCACAGGATGTCGGGCTGGGAGAGCTGAAAGCCAATACTGACGAGGAAGGGCCAAGTGAGGAGGAGTCTGAGCTGCATATGTCAAGAAGAAGAAAGGGGAAAGAAGCAAGGAGCGAGACCAGAGGGAGCCACGCAGAAACCTCTGGCCTCTCTGCACGTCTGTCTTATCCTACAGAGTGGCGACTCTAAAAGGCCAAGGGTGCCAGCGCCCAGCGACAGTTCACAGCCTGAGACACGCTTTGCTCACACGCCTCCCTCCTCCTCTGGCTCCTACCTGATAAAAAGCATTACCGGTTTTGATGTTTCCAACCTCCCCCATTTTCCCTGGTGAAAGATCCATTCATTTCAGTGCTAACAAGACATCATAAGCAGGGAGAAGGAACAAAAGACAGAGTGCGTGCTAAGGAGGGAGGCAGTCTGCAGAGGCACCACTCTTTTCACCTTGCCCACAGAATAAAGGGTTGAAGACTAAGACTTTTTATAGATGACTCTCGAGAACTCGAAGTTACACAGTTGCTCTAAAAACAGCAGCCCTGGCTCCCTGGGCCTGGGGCTAGGTAGCTGCAGTGAGGGCAGATCACAGCCTTCCCTGAACCTGAGTTATGGCAGATCTAAAGGGAAAATAAATCCCTTCCGTCTGTGAAGCAGCGAGTCTGATTAGTGCCAAGGAAGTGGTTGTGAGGGTCAGGGATGGGGAGAAAAGGCTTCATCCAGTTGTAAATACTAAATGCATTAGAATCTATCACTCTGGGGGATGTTGGTGTTGGTGGGGTAAGTGGAGAACTCATTTGCTCACAAATGTTTAGTGAGCATCTACTAAGCCCTAGGAGGATAAGAGTGAGCAAAATAGACAGGATCTCTGCCCTCATGGAACTAAAAGTTTAAGGAGAGGTCACATGTAAAACAGTTCTAGTCACGTAAGCATAATTATAAATTGAGACACATGCCTTGAAGGAAAAGTACGGTGTGTTATGAGACCATTTAACACAGACACGCTATTTGGACATATGGGACAGCCTATATGGAGATGAGGAAAGCCCATCTAAAGAGGTGACATTTAGGCTGAGACCTGAAGGGGAGAGGGTACTAAGCAGGCAGGGTAGGGAACAGCATATTGCACAGAGGGAACAGCATTATATGCACAAAGACAGCATGAGATGGTCCAGCTCAGAGGAAGACAGACTGGTAGTGCCAGCGGCAGACCCGTCAGGATTAAAGATTCAACAAATGTGTGCTGAGCCTGTGACATGCTAGGTGCTGCTCTGAGCACTGGAAATGCAGCTGTGAACACAATTTGCAAGGTCTCCATCCTCTCGGAGTTTACATCCCAGATGTTCACCTAGTGAGAAACTAGACTTTGGTAGAACTGTCATTGATTCAAACTACATGACTGCAATGAGGAAATGGACAGTGCTGCTTCATAGGCTCAAGGATGTCTTCATCTGATGGGCTTACAGCATGGCCCTTGAAACTTACAGTGAGGAAAGACCCTCTTCCCTTATCTGTCTGGCTATATGCCAGAGGGAAATCATCCGTGGTAATGCAGGAGGTGGCAGGGCAACCAAGTCCAACGAGGGGGATATCTAATCTACACTCTGTGCCAGGAATTCTAGCTCACCGTGGTAACTGGTCTGGAAGGGATCAGCTCTTCCATCAAGCAGTTAAGGCTTCAAAGATGGGCTGGGTGCAGTGGGTCATGCCTGTAATTCCAGCACTTTGGGAGGCTGAGATGGGCGAATCACCTGAGGTCAAGAGTTCAAGACCGGCCTGGCTAACATGGTGAAACCCTATCTCTACTAAAAATACAAAAATTAGCCTGGCATGGTGGCACACACCTATAGTCCTAGCTACTCAGGAGGCTGAGGCAGGAGAATTATTTGAACCTGGGAGGTGGAGGTTGCAGTGAGCCGAGACTGTGCCACTGCACTCCAGCCTGGGCGACAGAGCAAGACTCCATCTCTGGGAAAAAACAAACAAAAAAAAACACCTTCAAAGATGGTTCTGGCACACAGCATACTAGTTTAGGGCATGGGATTTTTGAGTCAAACAATCCTGGCTTCTTGTCCCAGCTCTGACACTTGCCAACTGGGCTCAGAACTTAACCTCTCTGATCCCCAGTTTCTTAGTCTATAAAACAGGGTTAATGGGACCTTTACAACGAGGTCATTGTTAGGATGAAAAGAGTGGGGGCATATAAAGGTCTCAGTGCCCTATGTAGCATACAAGCAAACGCTCAGTCAGCATCAGCTACTATGAATATTACTATTATGATAGAGCCCACACCCGGCTAAAGACGCCTGGTTTAATGCAATTGTCATAGACCACAGAATTATAACTCAGGCAATTAAGTGCAATTCGTAACCCTCTCCCCTTTATTCATACATTGCCAGGGAAACCAAGGCACAGTTCAGCATTTAGCCCAGCATAATCCCAGGACTTCAAAGTCAGGAATGTTCATTTCTGAGAACAGTGAAGCAACCACAGGAAGCATGCTGCAGAAGGGAACAACTGGCCGAATTAGTCCCACGGGAATTACTCGGAAATATCTTCTATTCAAAAAGACTCTGCAAATTTTCCATTGCAAATATTTAATATCAAATTGGATTCTCTCTTCCGCCTTTGTCAGTGGAGTGCTCAAAATAATTTTAATATTAGCTGAAGCCAAGCAAAATTAGGAAAATAAATCTGCAACATTTCCTTCCCCTCCTCCTCCTCTCCCTGCCCACAACACATCCCAAAGCCAAAATTCAATGATCTAAAGTCTTCAGCAGCTCGGCAGCACAGCAGTAGCTTTTAAAACAGATGACATGGTTCCAACATTGGCCCTGATCTTTACAAATTTCATGATTTTAGGCTAATAACTTATGCTCCTCAAGCCTCACCTTGCTCTTCCATCAGATAAGAGTACTTACCTCATTGAGTTACTGTGGGAATTCAATGAAATAATCTGTGTAAACCACCAAGCACACAGGAAAAGTTCTACAGATGAGCGTTAGCTGCTATTATTTCTACTACCTGTTCTATTCCAACCCTATGATCAGAGAGGACCTGGGTGCAGCTGGGCCAGGAGGCTTCGCATGGGCACCAGCTGACCAAGGAGAATAGCCTCCTCAGCTGGAATGGGGTGAGAAGGCTTGGCATCCTCCCTAGAGATTAACAAGCTACACTCAGAAGGAAACAGCTGTGTGAAATTAAGAGAATCCACCAGCAACTGAGTTAAACTACAGTGACACCAATAGAGCTGCCTTCCTCTGTTTCTTTTTCTTCTTCTTCTTCTTCTTCTTTTTTTTTTTTTTTTTTTGAGACAGGGTCTGGCTCTGTGACCCAGGCTTGAGTGCAGTAGCACAATCTCAACTCACTGCAACCTCTGCCTCCCGGGCTCAAGTGATCCTCCCATCTCTCATTAGTCTCCTAAATAGCTGGGACTACAGACACTCACCACCACGCCCGGCTAAATTTTTTTTTTTTTTTTTTTGTAGAGATGAGGTCTTGCTAGGTTGCGCAGGCTCATCTCGACCTCCTGAGCTCAAGCAATCCACCTGCCTTGGCCTCCGAAAACGCTGGGATGACAGGCATGTGCCACCAAGCCCGGCCCCTGTGTCTCTTAATAGTTTCAATTCCCAAGTCAGAGTCAACAGCAGATTAAAATCTTAGACTTTTAAAGCATATTCAAGGACCCCTACAAGGTTTTCTTTTCTTCCTTCCCTTCCAGTTTTCCTCCCAGTGAGCAGTGCAAAGTCTGTGACCTCATGGTACTTACAGTCTAGGAGACAGGACAGACCATAAAGTCATCAATTAGGAAAAATCCTATGAAAGAAATAAAGTGGGTGTTGAGATGGAGAGTGACTGGGGATACACCCTTAGTTGAGGTGGTCAGGGAAGGCTTCCCTGAGGAAGCGATATATAACCGGAGGCTGCACCAGTCACACAAAACAGATTATCTTGCTAATTCTTTATTTCTTAGGCAAAAAAAAAAATAGATAAATAAACCACAAAAAAACAAAAAACAGACCCAATAATGAAGTACTTGAGCCAAGCCAAAGAAGGATTAGACTGGAGAGGGGGTGGGGTCTTTCTATTTAATCAGTCTCTTGGCCGGGCACAGTGGGTCACGCCTGTAATCCCAGCACTTTGGGAGGCCGAGGGGGGGCAGATCACGAGGTCAGGAGATCGAGACCATCCTGGCTAACATGGTGAAACCCCATCTCTACTAAAAATACAAAAAAAAGGCCGGGCATGGTGGCTCAAGCCTGTAATCCCGGCACTTTGGGAGGCCGAGGCGGGCGGATCATGAGGTCAGAAGATCGAGACCATCCTGGCTAACACGGTGAAACCCCATCTCTACTAAAAATACAAAAAATTAGCCGGGCGAGGTGGCGGGCGCCTGTAGTCCCAGCTACGCGGGAGGCTGAGGCAGGAGAATGGCACGAACCCCGGGGGGCGGAGCCTGCAGTGAGCCGAGATCGCGCCACTGCACTCCAGCCTGGGCGACAGTGAGACTCCATCTCAAAAAATTTAAAAAAAAAAAAAAAAAAATCAGTCTCTTCTCTTCCCTCACCACTAAGCAATGTAAAGGTTAGCACAGGATGGACCCAGGAGGATCTAACACACCTCCCCACAGATGGCCCTAAAGCATAACCAGAAACACAGGTCTAATTTGTGCCAGAGCCACTACTAGACTAATAACAATCATAACAGCAATAAGTACTTAACAAGCCTACGCTCTGCACCAGGCATCGGGCCATGCGCTTCCCGTGCGTTCCCATACTTCTTTAATCCCCAACACAATGGGGATGATACAGTATCATCATCAACATCCACATCGCACTGACAAGAAAACCAAGCTCAGGGAGGTTCAGTGGCCCAGCATTACACAGCCACCATGAGGCAGGACAGGCATTCTATGAGACAGGCACTCTTATCAGTCCCATTTTATAGCTGAAGAAATTAAGACCCAGAGAGGTAAAGTGACCCATCCAATGCAGTACAGCCAGGAATGGGTAGAGGGAGGCTTTAAACCTAGGCAGACAATGGCAGAATTCATGCATTTAAGGACTCGGAGGTGTGTGCAGGGAATAGCAGGCAGGTCCATTTCTCTCCAGGAAGAGGTATATAAAGAGGTGGAAGGAGAGTCTATATTCATTCCATAAATGTGAGATGCACAGAACAACCAGACATGGCACCGCCTCTCCAGAACTTTGGTCTAATAGGGAAGACAGAGACGGACAAGTTTATACACAAATAATTCTAGGGATAAAAGTGAAGGAGTTTAGGGTGTAATGAGAGCAGGTAAGAAAGAAGTTTATCTGAGACAGACCCCCAAGACACAAATGAAGGTTAGCTGGGGGAACACAGGGGACATCACCATGCCACGTATCAGGAGGAACAATTGCACAGACTGTGGAAAGACAATGGCAAATTGGAGGAAGTGACAGAAAGCTGAAGGGCTAGAGTATGCTAGGTGAGGGGAGTAAGGCAGAGAGGAACAGCAGATGGGTGGGGAGAGGTTGGCAAGGGAGAAAATGGAGAAAGGGATGGAGGCCAGTCAAGGGGAAGCTCGTAACAGCAGGGCTAGGGAAGCTCAACCAACAGGCTGGAGGGGTCTGAACACTGCCACAAGCAAAGCTGCACTTCAGGAAGGTGGGACTGGAGACACATGTGAAGCGCTTTGAGGGGAAGCAGTGCTGGCGGTGTGGAAACAACGACCACATCCAGGTAGAGGTAATGACTATGATGGGAGCGAGCAGCAAGGATCTCGATAGCAGAGAGCGGTGGGTCAGAACCCCAGGAATGCCTAGGGGTCAAGGGAGAAAGCTGAGTCCCAGCTGGGGACTGGGGACGTGGAGCTATTTAAAAACTAGCAAAATGGTGGGGCACAGCGGCTCACGCCTGTAATCCCAGCACTTTGGGAGGCTGAGGCGGGTGGATCACCTGAGGTCGGGAGTTTCAGACCAGCCTGACCAATATGGAGAAACCCTGTCTCTACTAAAAAATACAAAATTAGCCGGGCGTGGTGGCACATGCCTGTAATCCCAGCTACTAGGGAGGGTGAGGCAGGAGAATCGCTTGAACCTGGGAGGCGGAGGTTGCGGTGAGCTGAGATCGCCCCAACGCACTCCAACCTGGGCAAGAAGAGTGAAACTTCATCTCAAAAGAAAAAAAAAAAAAAAAACAGCAAAAAAGTTCCATTAGAGCTTGTTAAAGGTGAGGCCTGCTGGAGTAACAGCTCCTGAGCCCTGCGCTGGGTACCCTGACATGCTCTGTGAAACAAATGCTACTCATCTCACATCACATAGTGGAAAGCTGGGGCTGGGTGAAGTGGAGTGATCAGGACCTTCACATCCTCGTGCATGGAAGAGCTGGAGTACAAATCCAGGCCTCTCTGGACCAAGGCTTACTTCCCTGGACCAGCCCGTGCAGCTTCCCTGCAGCTGTTCTTTGGGCTTCTATTTTTCTCCATTTACACCCACTTGCTCATGTCCTGCCATCTAAAGAAGTGGATTCTTTCAGATGACCCACACTGGCCAACAGACTGCTAACTGACAACTTTTGAACAAAGCAAAACCCACACGCAAGTTGCATTTGACATATGCCATATATATATGTATTTTTTTTTTTTTAAAGCTGGGTCTCCCTCGGTGGCCTAGGCTGGAGTTCAGTGGTACAGTCATAGTGAAGTAGGAGGCAGGACTTGACTCCATAGGTGGGGCTCAGACACCGGACCAGACTGAGAACTAGCAAAAACAGGGCCTGGGTAGAAGCAGCTTTCCAATCAGACACACTCACCGGTGTGCCATGGCAACACCTGGGAGTTACCGTCCCTTTCTATGGAAATGACCCGATGACCCAAAAGTTACTACCTCTTCCCTAGAATTTTCTGCAAAAATCGCCCTTTAATCTGCATGTTATTAAAGGTGAGTGTAAATGTTACTGCAAAAGTGCTCTGAGCTGCTGCTCTTTGCCTGTGAGGTAGCCCTGCTCTGCAGGAGCTGTCATGGGGCAGTAACACTGTTGGAGCTATAACACTGCCTCTTCAATAAAGCTGTTTTCTTCTACCTCTGGCTTGCCCTTGAATTCTTTCCTGGGTAGCTGGAATTATAGGTGTGCACCACCATGCCCAGCACAAATTTGTTTAAAAACATGTATCTGGGGTTTTTTGTTTTGTTTTGAGACGGAGTCTCACTGTCCCCCAAGCTGGAGTGCAGTGGCACAATCTGGGCTCACCGCAAGCTGTGTCTCCTGGGTTTAAGCAATTCTCCTGCCTCAGCCTCCCAAGTAGCTGGCACTACAGGTGCCTACCACCACGCCTAATTTTTGTATTTTTAGTAAAGACAGTGTTTCACCATGTTGGCCAGGCTAGTCTCGAACTCCTGACCTCAGGTGATCCGCCAGCCTCAGCCTCCCAAATCGCTAGGATTACAGGCATAAGCCACTGCACCCAGCCTTAAAACATGTATTTGTTCCCAACGTTTAAAAATTAGAAGATTTTTCATACAAATCCAGATATCTGGCTGGGCCCAGTGGCTCACACCTGTAATCCCAACACTTTAGGAGGCCAGGGTGGGAGAATTGCTTGAGCCCAGGAATTCAAGACCAGCCTAGGCAATGTACCAAGATTCTGTCTCTACAAGAAATGTAAAAATTGTAAAAATAAGAACAAATCCAGCTATCTGGCTTCTCTTTAAGAAACAGATTATCTGGTGACATTGAGCCCATATTTTCATGTGGCAACAATTACCTGGAGTTGAGAAGTAGCTGTCCTCTTAGAGGGGCACAAGCTTTCTAGTTCACCATAGTCTCTATCCCCAAATATCCAACAACCAAAATGGAAACTAAGATATGTGGCCAGCCAAGAAGTCTGCTCTTCAAAACCAGTGGTCATTTTTGTCTTGGGGACAATCAGGAGTGGTGGGGACCAGGGTTAACTAGAGAGTACAGTTTTTCAACTAATGGGGTGCTCCACTTTCCTAGGCTTTGTAGGCATTTCAGTCTCTGACCACATGCTGCTGTTATTTGATCTTATCAGAAGGTAGAGGAGCCAGGCTAGTTGAATATTAATGCCTGGGTCACAGTTTGGGACCACACAAGAATAGTCTCTTCCTCCACATTGCAACCACTGCGTCCCCACCCAGCTCCTGAGTTACTCACCCACTGCCACACAGATCCTAAGTTTTAATTCAGTAGGTTGTGCAGCAGGACATCCCAGGGAAGTGGGGACACAGAAGTGCATTTGTCTCACATCATTTGGAAGTAAATACAACCCAAGTGGAACAGGGCTCATGCTGAGGCTGGCTGAGGCCTCCAGTGAAACGAGACATTCTTTCAGGGCAACATCCTAACAAAGGAGCCCAGAAGGGAAAAATCTGATTACAGAACTTCCTCTCCCTAGTTGAGGTTTGGCACAGAACAGAAAAATGAAACACACCCCTTGCTTCTTTCCAGAAAAACTCAATATGGAGAATGGGGATGTGGGGAGACAGTCAGGAAAATGAACAGGAAGATTCCTTGTAGTCTGCTCTGAAGGCAAGTGGGTGGGTATCCTGGGTCCTTGCTGTTTAGGATGCCAGAAAACACCCAGTATCTCCAAACGCTCTTGAGTGCTCTGCATTCCATCTCTCTCTCATTTCATCGTACTGGATTCTGCCCAGGGGAGAGCAAGCCTTGACTTCCCGACTTCACAGAAGCCACCCACCATGCACACACTTCCTGAGATTCCATCAGTAACTAGCCGTTCTCTGGAGAACCCTCTACCACTAAAGAGTTAGGCCTACGGTACACTGAGGTTGTGATGAGCAACCACAGACATCTTCCCATCCCTTACAAAGTTTACACCCAAGTAGGGGAGACAAACAGGAATCAAATAATCATACATATTCGTACACACATTATTCCAAATGGAACTGTGTAGTCTGAAGGAAAGAGACACGGTCCTATGCATGCAGATAACAAGGTTTTCAGGCATTGCCAGGGTGGGCAGAGAAGGGTAGCAGTTGGCTAGGTGAAGGAGGTGGCGCAGGAAGAGCATTCTAGCAGAGAGAACGGCAAATGCCAAGACCCTAAGGAAGCAGGGAGCATGATGTGCTCCAGGACCTGAGAGAGCTCCTGCAGCTGAGTGTGGGCTGCAGGGGCCAGGCCGCGGGCAAGGAAGTATCTGATAAGCATCTCCACACCTGCAGCACTGCATCATGGCTGTTCCATCCACTGCAGACTCCGGATTGAACACTTTCTTCAGTGACCTCACCCAGCTCTCAACACACGAAGCCCTCAGTAAGGTCAGGATGAATGTGTGTATGAGAAGAACAGTGACAAGGACACACTTTGTGGAGGACAAAAAAAGCAGAGGAAATTAACACAAGTTTGTGAATTAAATACACATCAACCAACACAAAGCTGCAGCAGACAGGTTAAGGCAACTCTAACTTCAGTGCAATAAACCCTGGAGATGTTCTTCTGCAAACTGGGAGTCTTTCCTCTCGGTCTCTGATTCTGAAGCTTCAAGCAGACTGCCTGCATCTTTGTGGCCCTTACACACCTGGCGGCCACCCTCCCCCGACTCTGGCCGGGTGAGCCCAGGCAGGAGGCCAATGAGCACAGGCACGGTGTACGCCTCCAGCTGCATGGGGCCTGCCCAGGAACAGGCAGGGGCCTCACGGCGCCTGCTAATCTGTTTCCTCGCAAGCGTTGGTTTAGTTCCAGTGTGGTCGGCCTGAAGGACCTGAAGCAAAGGTGGGTGGGCTCTGCGGAAGGGGCGCTCGGGGAGAGCAGGTGGGAGGCACACACTCCCCAGCTGGGGTGGCAGGATTCCCCAGAGACACCAGCCGAAGTCCAAATTAAAAACTGCCGGGGAGGCAATGGGACTACTGTGTGGTTTCTAGGGTGTGATGATGTCACTGATGAAGGGGACAAACCAGACAAGATGAGAGAACAAGAGATGTCCCCACCCACCTCTCCGGAAAGCCAAGCCAAGTCCATGCCTCAGAAATCACCCAGGTACAATTTCAAATAACAAACATAAGTCAAGATTTTTAAACCACCTTTTGTGATAGCTCTAAATTCTCACAAACAACACTTTGAATTTATCCATCCTCTTGAATTTGTGGAAGAAATTTCATTCCAACCCAGCAAATGGCTTCAGGGGTGCTTCAAACAGCAGCTGGTAATCCTTTTAAATCATGCTTCAGTTCATGGGGTCCACTTTATCAACTCTCCAAGGCCTTCTCATTGCACCTAAAATTAGATCGAAAAGCCACACCATGGTCTAACCCCTGCCCACGGCATCAACCTCCTCTCCTACCTCCCGCCTCCTGCTCACCATGCTGCAGTCAAACTGGCCATTGCTCAGTTCCTCAACCAGGCCAAACACTTCCAGCCTCCAGGCCTGTGCACATGCTGTTTCCCCTGCCTGGAATGACACCGCCACCAATGTCACCCCAGCCTCCAACTTAAATATCACCATCTCAGAGACAGACCTTTCTTCAAAGCACCCCATGATTTTCCACTTCATCTTTTCTTGTCTTGGGCCCTATTTCTTTGAGACGGAGTCTTGCTGTGTTGCCAGGCTGGAGTGCAGTGACACCATCTTGGCTCACTGCAACCTCCACCTCCTGGGTTCAAGCGATTCTCCTGCCTCAGCCTCCCGAGTAGCTGGGACTACAGGCGTGCGCCACCATGCCTAGCTAATTTTTGTATTTTTAGTAGAGACGGAGTTTCACCATGTTGGCCAGGATGGTCTCAATCTCTTGACCTCGTGATCTGCCCACCTCAGCCTCCCAAAGTGCTGGCATTACAGGAGCGAGCACCGAGGCTGGTCTGTCTCGGGCCCTATTTATTTTTTAGAGGAGATGTATGCCTAGACGGGAATGCTCTTCAGTCTCTCCCTGCATTTTTCACTTTTCTGTAACTTATTTATCCTCAGGCTCTCCCACTTGACTGAGCAGCAAAAGGAAAACAATCCCACTCGCCTCGATTCAGATGTTTTCCTATCACCAGCACAGTGCCCAGCACGTGGGAGGTATTCAACTGCTGCTAACTGTTGAACGAACCAGCCAGGTCATCTGCAAAATGACTGTCCTGGACTCCTCAAAAATGTCAACTCATGGGAGAAAAAAAGGCTGGGGAATCATTCTTGATTAAAGCACACCAAAGAGACATGACAATGTAACGCAATATGTATCCTTGATTGGCCTGGGTCAGAAATAAAAACAAACAAGAGAAAAGGAACATGATGGAGACAATAAGGGAAACTTTAAAGAAGCGTATTACATCCATAATACATTTTCTGAGTTTGAGAATTCCACTGTTAGGAGAATGCAGAGATGCATGTGAAAGTACTGTAGGAGGGAAATGTGACAATACCTACAACTTACTTTCAAATGGCTCAGCAAGAATATACACATTTGTATATATACACCCACATATAACATTCTTTTATTCTTACAATTTTTCTATAGTTTTTAATATTTCAAAGTGAAAAAATGGGGGGGAATAAAATAGATTTTATTACTATTAAATAATAGCACAGTGGCTCACGCCTATAATCCCAGCACTTTGAGAGGCTGAGGCAGATAGATCACCTGAGGTCAGGAGTTCGAGACCAGTTTGACCAATATGGTAAAACCCCATCTCTACTGAAAAATACAAAATTAGCCGGGTGTGGTGGCTCACGCCTGTAATCCCAACTATACCAAAGCTGAGGCAGAAGAATCACTAGAACCTGGGAGGCAGAGGTTGCAGTGAGCCGAGATCACGCCACTGCACTCCCACCTGGGCAACGAGAGTGAAACTCTAAAAACAAACAAACAAACAAACAAACGTAATAGATAGATAAATGTCAGAGATTTTGTTCTCTTTTTTGGTTGAAGTGACATGATTCATCCAAGATCATAAGAATAGTCTTGCCCAGGCATAGTGGCTCACACCTGTACTCTCGGCACTTTGGGAGGCTGAGGCGGGAGGACTGCTTGAGCCTAGGAATTCAAAACCAGCCTGGCCAACAACACAAGACCCCCATCTCCACAAACAAAAAAAAAAAAAAAGTAAAAAAAGCTAGTCAAGTGGCCGGGTGCGGTGGCTCATGCCTGTAATCCCGGCACTTTGGGAGGCCGGGGTGGGCAGATGACCGGAAGTCAGGGTTGGAGACCAGCCTGGCCAACATAGTAAAACCCTGTCTCTACTAAAAATACAAAAATTAGCCAGGCATGGTGGCGGGCGCCTGTAATCCCAACTACTTGGGAGGCTGAGGCAAGGAGAATCGCTTGAACCCAGGAGACAGAGGTTGCAGTGAGCCGAGATAGTGCCATTGCACTCCAGCCTGGGTGACAGAGTGAGACTCTGTCTCAAAAAAAAAAAAGAAAAAAAACTAGTCAAGTGTAAGGTTGTGCACCTGTAGTCCTAGCTATTCAGGAGGCTGAAGCAGAGGGTCACTCGGACCCAGGAGTTTGAGGCTGCCATGAGCTATGATCACACCACTGCACTCCAGCCTGGGCAACAGAGCAAGGCCTTGTCTCTAAAAAACAAAAAAGTGTCTGGCAGAGTCGAGATTATGACCAAAATATCCAAACTCCCGTATCTTTTTTTTTTTTTTTTTTTTGAGACGGAGTCTCACTGTCGCCCAGGCTGAAGTGCAGTGGCGCGATCTTGGCTCACTGCAACCTCCGCCTCCTGGGTTCCCGCCATTCTCCTGCCTCAGCCTCCCGAGTAGCTGGGACTACAGGCGCCCGCCACCGCGCCCAGCTAATTTTTTGTATTTTTAGTAGAGACGGGGTTTCACCGTGGTCTCGATCTCCTGACCTCGTGATCCACCCGCCTCAGCCTCCCAAAGTGCTGGGATTACAGGCATGAGCCACCGCGCCCGGCCCAAACTCCCATATCTTTTTAATCTCTGTTGCATAAAACAATATACTTGGAATTTGTGACAGTCTCAAACAGTTAACTTTCACAGCCCTGAAGTGAATTGCTGGTTGGATATGAATCAGATTTAAAAAAAAATCAAAAACATGTTGGGTGATTTTAATCTGGGACTCTTGCTTCCAAGCTTCTAAAGATAGAAGTCTCATTTGCATATATCTAGCCCTGAGACAACCAACCACATATCAGCCCTTTCCACATGCCCCACACAATGTGAGCCATGCCTCTAGTAACAGGGAGGAGCTAGAGACTTGGGGCACAGGGGGATGCGGCAGGTGTGTGGGTGGGGGCAGAAGGAAACAAACCTAGCATTAAAGTTTCAATTTCTTATATTTGTCAGATGTCTTAAGCCTAAGCTTTCCTTTTTCTTTTAAGACCTTTGGAGCCTGCGCAACTAACTGTATGTAGTCAAATTCTATTCATCCTTCAAGTCCCAGCCTACACTCCTCTTCCTCCAGGAAGCCTTCCCTGACTTCTCCAGGATAGTCTAGGCACCTGGGCTCTACTTTCTCTATTAAAACTTCAACCTCATTATACTAATTTTTATCACCTGCTTGTCCATCTCCATCACTGGGTCACACCCTCTGAAGTGGCAGGAGCTGGAATGTCAGTGCCTAACCCATAGAGGACAAAAGCTAATCCACTGAGCTAAACATGGAAACAGCTGGCCCAGTCCCACTCTTCCCAAATCTGAGATGGCTCGTGGCGGGCAGGCTGAGGGCAGCTCTCCGAAGCGGCTCCAGTGAAACTTTTCTTCTGCCTGTTGTTTCAGGTGTCCTGTGTCACATCCCCTTTGGGACAGGAAGTGTCCTATGTCACTGTTTTCTCCTCTTGTTCTGATATCAAAGGCTTGACCAGGGAGTTCCTGAGAGAAGATCAGGGGGCTTGGGTTCAGTTACCCAGCACCTGCTAGAACGGCGACTTGGCCCCACTGCCAAGTAGGGCACAACACACCCTTTATTAAATAACAACATAATACATAGTGCTCACTCCATCCGGTCATTTCAGCTCAGGGATCAGCTTTAAAGTCTTACCAGGGTGGGACAAGCAGAATGGGCTTCATGAGAGGCAGGAGATTTGTGGGTGCAAATTCTTTGGATTCCGTGGGTTTGATAGTGGGGCAGTTTCTTGACTGTTCTATCCCTTCCCAAGAAGACTCCAAACAGAAACTGTACCCAACTGGTATCCATGACAGTAATTGCAACTCAAATTGGTGAGAAAGTCACTTAACAGCCAGAAAACGCAGGAGTGATTCCCAGCTCCTCTCCTTCACCAGCCTGGAGCTCTGTAGGTTATTTATCCTCTTGGAGCCATACTTCCATTTGCTATGAATGGTGGTTAATATCTTTTAATATAGATAAGTGAGCATATTGTAAGGAACATATTATACATCATGCAAACATTTGTTATAACTTTAGGCTCCAAGTGCTATAAAATTGTGATAGGATTCAGGAAACCACTCCCTTGAATGGATCAACAGCAGGAACTGGGTGACAGAATGGGCTTACCAGGAGATTACAGACCTGACTGAAGAGACATCACATAAACATCTGCTGACAGTTCATCATAGACTCAGTCAAGGATATAAAATTTGGTGGGGCCAGGTGGGTACACAGAATAGGGGCAGATGCTGTGGATCTTTTCCTTGTCTGCCGTGGGCGGGCCCTGGCATTCAAAAGTTGAGTAGTTGATATGGTGATACGCTTCCCCCAAGGGTCCTATTGGAGTTAAGACTGCTAAAGTTTTGTACGTAACAGCCTGCCCCTCTCTCTCTCCATATATGTGCATACCTGCTGACCCTCTGCAGGGAATGCTCAGTAGACCTACCAGCTCCCCACCTGCCAGCTCCTTCACATCCTTTGCATCTGAGTTCAGATGGGCCTCCCCATTCTGCCTCTCTACTACAGCATCCTGGCCGTTCCCTTCACAGCGGGTTCCCAGTGGATGGCCACATGTTCCTGTTTTACATCTTGGCAGTCTCTTCCCATGGACCATAAACTGCAAAAGGGCAGGGCCTTGTTTGTTGTGTTTACCCAGTGCCTGGCCATGAACTGCTCAACAAATGCTTATCGATTGAACATACAGATGGATGGACGGATGAATGAACAAATGAACTATCAAAGAAAGGACTAAAGAGAGAGAAGAATTGCTTCTCAACACTGGGAGATATACATTCAGTAAAAGTAGCAGTATTCTGGTGGAAAAATTTGAGGCTAAACTTCAGGATTATGAATCCATGGTATTAATACCTGTTTGGAGAAAATGACAGAGAACTCTTAACCAATTCATCTGTCTGGTGGTTTGTGCAACTTGAACTTTGCCTTCTTAAGTCTTTGGAGGGGACCATGGAGCTGACCAGGTCTCCCAGGATGACCTTGTGTGGCCCCAGGCAAGGCTGGACAGGCAAGCGTCTCTACCGCCACTTGAAACCTTTAACCCAACTCCAACGGGGCTGGAAAGGCCTAGAATCTTGAGAGTAGCTCCCCTGGGAATGAGCTCACAGAATTACTATTCCCCTCAAATGCAAGAGCCAAACCGCTGAGTATGCACCATCCAAACTCAAGGCTGTAGCTCACTGGGCAAAAGGGAGGTCATGGTGCAGAATGCTGGATGCTGCAGCCCCTGGAGAGGGGATAAAAAAAATCAAGCCCCAAACACAGCTAAGCTTTGAGGGACACGATGGGTACACCTGAGGCTTTGCTGCCCAGCCTTAAGAAAATGTTTATGAAGAAAACCAGAGGGGAAAGAAAGAGGGGGGAGGTCGATGATTAAAAATACAACTAGAGCCACAGGAGAGGAAATGTCTCCGCTCTGACTCCCAGCAGGTCACTATTGTGGATGAGAAGTAATACCACTTGAAAAGCGCCCAACAGGAAGGAATGGCATGAGGGGGGACATGAGAGATCGGACTAGGCCAAAAAATAAAAATAAAAAAAAAAAAAAGAAAAAAATGTCCTTTAGAGCAAAACTGTTCTATAGGGAGATACCTCATTACAAGTTTCTCTGTCTGTTTTAGAGCATTTTCTTCCCTGGTGTGCATTCTTTGTGACTTTGGCAGGGAAGGGCAGGCCCTCTCTGCTTCTCTCCCCCTTTCTTTTTCCTGTTTTCTCTTTGGCCACCTCACAGGCCTCCTACACCTTCTGGATTCCAAGAGCATCCTGAGGATATTTACTCGCAGGAAGCCAGGCAAGGAGGGAATTGACACAGTCATTAGGTGACATAAGCCTGCTGACAAGCTGCCAGCTCAGCCTATTGGATATATAACTGAAAAGCCAGCGTTTCACTCAAACTAGGTCACCTCCAAGCACTGTGGATGTCAGCGGGGAGTTCACCACAGACCGAGAACTGAGGAGCCAAGAGGTTAGTGGTTTCCCCTGGGGATAAGTGGAGGTCACACAAGGGGAAGACAAAGACCAACAGGGGAATTTGTGAGAATGGATGAAGCGGAAGACTGGGAGTGAGGCATCCATAGGCAAGTGGATTTCTAAAAGCAAGCTGTAGAGATCTGGCCATTGAGGTCTGAGCAGGCTGCAGAAGCATATCCTGTGCCACTTATGTGGCATTTGGCACTCTGGTTTTCATGCACTCACTTCTATTTGCTTGGTAAGTATTCTCTCCGTTGAACTACAAAAGTTCCCCCAAATAAAGTGTCAATTCTTTGTGTCTATTAATATTTTGTCGTGTCTTCAATTTCACCAAATACTGAGCCAGACCCAAAGCTGACATTTAATAAATGCCTGATGATTGTGCGATTGTGAAAAAAAAAAAAAAAAAAAAAAAGGGTGAATCTGATGAACACATGGACTACGGAGTGAGTCAAACTTGAGTTTGACAGTTGGATCCATTTGTTGTTAGCTGTATCCCTTTGAGTAACTTCTCTAAGCTCTGCATGCATCAGGCTCCTCATTTGTAAAGTAAGGATGTCGTATTGCCCATCTCATCTGGCTCTTGTGAGGATTTAGAGAGGAAGTATGTATTATGGGTCTGGCACAAAGTAAAAGTCCAATAACTGTGGACTATTATTAAATTTCAGTTACTATGACCACTGTGGTTGATAATAGGCTACTCCCTGGCTTTGGGTTTTCTTTAGAACCTCCAGGCATGTCTGGGTTTTGCTCTTAACAGAACACCTGAAAAGTACCTACCCAGGGTGCCTAAATCTGCCAACCTGGCGGACTTAGGATGAGAGCAGCAATAGGTGAATCGTGTCCAACTGAAGACAGACTCCCTTCTGAATTGGTGATAGGCTGGCAAGATAAACCAGTTTTCAGCAAGGCGTTTTATGTCATCTGTCATTTCACCCTTGTGGTTAATGATAGAGGAAATCAGGTGACAACACAACTAAATGGAATGGTAACAGGTGGAATATCCACATGAGCACTGCTCAGACTGTGCCCTCTACAACATTTATATACAGGTTTTCATGGCAGGGAAGGGGAGAGCCTCATGGTCAGTTATGTTGGGAAAATTACGTCTAACAATTTCTTCTCAGAGTT
Organism: Symphalangus syndactylus; assembly: GCF_028878055.3. Taxonomy (NCBI): domain Eukaryota; kingdom Metazoa; phylum Chordata; class Mammalia; order Primates; family Hylobatidae; genus Symphalangus; species Symphalangus syndactylus. The sequence goes on from NC_072429.2 coordinate 44,514,914, forward strand.
TGTGATATGCTCTTAAGTATCATGAGCCTTCCAGAAGGGATTACGGTAGATAGCACTATCTAAACATATTTGATTACAGGGCTCTGGTTGGTTTGGGGTTGTTTTGTATAAATTTAAGGGGTACAAGTGCGGTGTTGTTACATGGATATATTGTGTAGTGGTTAAGTCTGAGCTTCAGTGTATCCATCACCCAAATAATGGATGTCGTACCCATTAAGTAATTTCTCATTATCCACCCTTTTCTCCCTCCCCACCCTTCTGAGTCTCCAGTGTTGCTCACAGGGCTCTGTTATTGAGTATCCTTCAGGCTGGTATTCTTCAGAATATGCTTTGAACTAGGTGTGGTGGCCAGTGCCTGTTGTCCCAGTTACTCAGGCTGAAGCAGGAGGATCAAGGCCAGCCTGGTCAATACAGCAAGACCATGTCTCAATCAATCAATAGCCTGCCAAAGGTGAGTTCAAAAGAGGATATTGGAAAAAAAAAAAGGAATATGCTTTGAGAAATGCTCATCCGTGTTTAAAGGATATGTGACACCAACCCTGGCAGGAGTACCTGAGGGGCATGTCGTTGGCTCTGTCTTTGACCCTGTCTGGTTCAACATCATTAATTTGCTGGCACGCTGATCAGATCTGAAGATGACCCTAAACTAGGCAGGGAGTCTGAAAGGGGAGATGGTATAATCAGGACGATGGACTAACAAGATACTTCATAGGAATAAATAACAGGAACAGGTCCCACATACATAGTCCAGAAACCACACAAACCATCCAGGATGGTGGAAGATAGGCCTCAATGTAGTACACGTGAAAAAGACTCAGGACTCTGGTGACTGTGGAGAGAGAGAGAACAAAAAGCTGGCAGCCAGGCGCGGTGGCTCACACCTGTAATCCCAGCACTTTGGGAGGCCAAGGTGGGCAGATCGCTTGAGTCCAGGAGATCTAAACCACCCCAGGCAACGTAATGAGACCTTGACTCTACAAAAAAAAAAAAAAAAAAAAATCAAGAAAATTAGCCAGGCGTGGTAGCATGTACCTGTAGTCCCAGCTACTCGGGAGGCTGACGCAGGAGGACCACTTGAGCCTGGGAGGTGGAGACTGCAGTGAGCCAAGATTGTGCCACTGCACTTCAGCCTGGGTGATCGGGTGATGGAGTGAGACCTCGTCTCAAAAAGAAAGAAAAAGCTGGATCTTTGATAAAGGAATCTGAGCCTTTGGATTAAGCCTCACCTGAAGACACTACCACCCTGCTGTCCCCAGCCCTGTAAATACACCAACGAATCATGTTTAAAATTTTTTTTTAATCTGCAACATAAACATTCCAAACTGACAGCACTATTAAGTGTACCAAGGTTTCCAAAGCAGATATTATACTTTTAGGAAGAACTGAAAGAAGACTCGGGTCAAATGAAAGAGAGACAGCTTACCCTTCCTGCTGGTCAGGTGTTTTTCAGCTTGTACATGATTCTGGATACCAAATTAGAAGGATACAGACATACTAGGAAAAACTATCAGGATTACGAGGATCCCTGAAACCATGTTCCATGGAGACTTATGTAAAAATAAATAAATAAAAGAGACTCAGGGCCAGGCATAGTGACTCACGCCTGTAATCCCAGCACTTTGGGAAGCCGAGGCGGGCGGATCATGAGGTAAGGAGTTTGAGACCAGCCTGGCCAACATAATGAAACCCCATCTCTACTAAAAATACAAAAAATTAGCTGAGCATGGTGGTGGGCACCTATAATCCCAGCTACTTGGGAGGCTGAGGCAGGAGAATTACTTGAACCCGAGAGGCGGAGGTTGCAGGGAGCCAAGATCGCGCCACTGCATTCCAGCCCAGGTGACAGTGTGAGACTCCGTCTCAAAAAAAAAAAAAAAAGAGAGAGAGACTCAGATAAACAAGAGATCCAAAAACTTGAGAAGGTCTAGCCTTCCAAACAGAAGATCTGTGTGGGATATGGCATTCCATGAGGAATCCAATGTTTTTAATTTTCTATAGCCAACAGACTCTTTTGAAAAACTGTTGAAAGCTATGGGAACTCTCCCCAGGAAATTGTACATGGAAACCAAATTCTACAAACATTTTTGGGGGATTGCTGCCCCTCCACCACCACTGCCAAAGCCCATCCACAGGCAACCCCCGTAGAAGACCAAAACCAGCGTTCAGAACCTCAGGATTAGGCATCACCTGTGTAACGCCCACCCCTTGCCAAAGTCATAAACTAGAACCAATGGATGGGTGTCATACGGAGGTGAGCATCAGCTCAGTAAAAAGACATTCCCATCATCCCTGCCATCTGGAAACAGACAAGGCTGCCTGGCATGTAGGGAGCTTGTCATTACTGGAGGTTTTCAATAACAAACTGAATTACCATTTTCAGGAAAGTCATAGAGAGGGTTCAGTCATGCCACTAGACTAAATGACCGAAGGCCTTTTAGGACTTTGCTACTTAAAATGTAGTCTGAGGGCCAGTAGCGTTGGCATCATCTGGGAGCTTGTTAGAAGTGCAGAATCTCAGGTTCATGTCTTAGAGCAGTGCTTCTTAAGCTCTGATTCATCTGTGTGTCAGAGCTTAAGAAGCACTGCTCTAAGATTTCTTAAGCAGAGAGAAATAAAAATATTCTGGTCCCTCAGCAGCAGTCTTGCACCTATGCCTTCAGAGAGCTGCCCTTTTAGCTTTATGTAAGTTTGGATTTTAGAAGTGAGGGCCCTGCTACAAAACCTCATCCCACCCTCTATCATGAGTTACCATAACACTAACATGAGTTAGCTATCTTCTCAAAGGTTGCTGATGGAGAACCTAGGGGAAGAGTGGAATAATTCCTGCTTTGTCTCTAAGCCAGTTCCTGAACTTCTACAAGGAAATAGTAATTTAAAAATATTTATCCTCATGACTCTTTTTTTTTTTTTTTTTTTGAGAAATAGGGTCTTGCTCTGTTGCCCAGGCTGGAGTGCAGCAGTACAATCTTAGCTCAGTGTAACCTCAAACTCCTGGGCTCAAGGGATCCTTTCACCTCAGTCTCCCCACTAGCTAGGACTTACAGGTATGTACTGCCACACCCAGCTAATTTTTTATTTTTTTATTTTTTTTAGATGAGGGCCCAGGTTGGTCTCTAACTCCTAGCCTCAAGCAATCCTCCTGCCTCATCTTCTTTAATAACAATAATATATAATTTATTGTGATCTCACATGTGCCATATACACTGCTAAGTGCCTTTTGAATCCCTTGTCTTACTTAACCCTCACAATAACACAACAGGGTAGGTACTATCATTTTTTCTCCCATTTTTCAGGTGATAAATCTGAGACTCAGAGAGGGTAAATGACTTGCTCAAGGCCACACAGCTGGTAAGTAGGGAAGCTAGGTCCTGACATGAAAGTTTAAGTTCTTAACCACGAAGCCCCACACCCATTTCCTTTAGAGGAAATTTCTTGCCTTCTACTCTTTTCAGTAAGCAGTAATGGTAGCTTGAAGGTTGTCAAGTTCCCACAGAGCTCATCCAAGTTATCTAGGGGTAAAGCCAGGCTGCTAACTGGGTAGCCACAGACACAGGTGCACTAGGGTCTCAGATCTCAGCCCTCCATTATATTCCGTTCATTACACAGGAAGACTTAGAGGTCACGCTTTCAAATCCTGGCCCCTTCCTCATTATCTGCTCCAGCATCAGAGTTCTCCCAGGCCTGTACTGACTTGCCTTATCTCCTGGCTGCTGTCCCATCTCCATTAGATCCCGGGCATTTGAGCAAAGTACACAGCTATCCAGTTCTGACTGAACGGAATTGACTCGCCATTCCTTCTCTATAATTTTGGGCATAGTCTGAGAGGATTTAGAAGGTGTCATTGACTTGGAATTACAGTTCTTTGTTACAGAATGAATTTCCGGACCATGCTGAAGAGAGATCTTGCATTTACACAAGCAGCTTTGTTCCCGTCAAAGTGTCCCTCTAATTGCATTGTGCACATTCATTCTGGACTTTGCTTCTCAAGAAGGAACTTTATCAAAGACAACACCGACTTCCTATAGCACTTAACATCTGCAGCCTTCATCTGGAAATTAATAATGAGCTGCATATTCTCTCTTCCACTTACTTTCGTTAACTTTTTTATTTCCTACAGCTATTAAGCCTTTTGTATGTCTTTGTATAATATGCCCCCACTAGGTCCCGTAAAGCAAAAACCACATTTTAGTTATCTTTGTTTCCATCACAGCAGTCTAGCACACTGCCTCATCTGCATTAAACATTTGATGACCACATGATTGACTGGTAACTAATCGATTGCATTTTACATATTACCATGCACATCTGTTGCTATGACCAAAGTGAATTCACTCTTCCAGATACTGAACTTACTTGGAGGGAGAAACTTGAAGGGGGAGTGAGGGGAAACACTCTAAGCATGTCGAGAGCCTGAAGCAGATGGTGCTGTGTAAGAAACCATATTAAGGTTTCAGCTCTATGAGAAGTAACAATAAAATGTGCTCCCATGAGGTAGGACTAAGCCACTAATCCCCCTGGTACAGCTGGAAGCACAAAAGCTTCTTAAAGTTCAGAGACCTCGACCCACCTGGTTAGACAATAACCAGGCCAAAGCCTCATTTCTCAGCTGCTTTTGTTATCACTTGCTCCAACTCCCAAAACACATAAAGAGAATTGTGGGAATTTTAAAATAAACTTGCTTGAGAAATGGGCCAGAATTGTATCATTTTCTTACAAAAACAAAACATCCTTAATACTAGCTAGGAAAAAAAAAAAAAAGTGGGGTGGGGGATGCATTTCCTCCAGTTATAAAAAAAAAATTCAGTAAATAAAATTTTTTAAATTTCTACTAGGTGCTGATTCACTGTTTGAAATTTTGTCAGATTTCTCTCCTCTTTATGAGACTCTCAACAGATGACTCTTCCTGGTCTATTTTTCATTTAATAAATAGTTCTAGAGAGCTGACTATGCTCTCTAAGGCTAGAATCTACTCAGTGCATAGACAAAAACAGACGTGGGCTGTTCGTATGGCTTCTTCACACGTGGTTCCTTCAGTACCAAAATTTCACCTGCTTGAATGATCAACTTTACCCCTAGAATCTTTTTTTTTTTTTTTTTTTTTTTTTTTTGAGACAGAGTCTCACTCTATCCCCCAGGCTGGAGTGTAGTGGTGCACGCTCAGCTAACTGCAATCTCTGGTCCCAATTTCAAGTGATTCTCCTGCCTCAGCCTCCCAAGTAGCTGGGATTACAGGTGCACACCATCATGCTCAGCTTAGTTTTGTATTTTTAGTAGAGATGGGGTTTCACTATGTTGGCCAGGCTGGTCTTGAACTCCTGACCTCAGGTGATCTGCCCACCTCGGCCTCCCAAAGTGCTGGGATTACAGGTGTGAACCACCGTGCCCGGCCTAGAATCTTTAACAGGATACAGGAACCACCAGACCACAAAGGAAGGGGAGATAATACAGCTCAAAGCACTGCACAGTTCAAACCCTGTCTCTGTTACTCATGTGAGTACGGGCCCTCACCATGCCTCAGTTACTCACACATAAAATGGGGAAGAAAACACTTCCTTTCTTAGAACAAAAGTGCCTGGTGCTTGCATAAACATTCTTTGTATAAATACTCATATCTATAAATATTATCATACAACCTTAACCCAGGGGTTGAAGACTAAAATGTCTGCTGGTACAAACGAGTGTAGGAACTGGGTCAAGTGAACAGGAACTCAGAGTCAGGGAAGTGAGGGACTGGTGGGGCTGGGGGTGAGCCAGAGAACACCACCCCCCTAAGGGGCTGGCCTGATGCAGCACGAGCCAATTGTGACCACAGGGGATATGGCCCAGTGTCCTCTCTTTTTCTGATTTTTCGAGAGAAGCCAGCTCTCCACGGTTTGACGTGAAATTTCCCAATTTTTATTTATTTATTTATTTTTGAGATGGAGTTTCGCTCTTGTTGCCCAGGTTGGAGTGCAAATGGTGCGACCGCAGCTCCCTGCAACCTCCGCCTCCTGGGTTCAAGCAATTCTCCTGCCTCAGTCTCTTTTATAGCTGGGATTACAGGCGGATGCCACAATAGCCAGCTAATTTTTGTATTTTTAGTAGAGACAGGGTTTCACCATGTTGGTCAGGCTGGTTTCAAACTCCTGACCTCAGGTGATCCGCCCGCCTCAGTCTCCCAAAGTGCTGGGATTACAGGCATGAGCCACTGCGCCTAGCCGAAAGCTATTTTTAAACATTGGGAGGCAATATGGTGCAACAGTTAGGAGCAGGAACTCCAAAACCAGACCATCTAGGTTTATGAACCTCAGTTCTGCCATTTACCTGCATGTGATTTTTAACAACCTATTTAACCTCTTCATGTCCCATTTTCCTCATCTAAAAATAGATAATAATTAGAATCTATTTCATAAGGTTACTATGAGGAATAAAATATCAACATAAATCTATACGCAAGACCAGCCTGTGCAACATAGCAAGACCCCATCTCTACAAAAAAAAAAAAAAATTGGGCGAAGGACTCAAATAGATGTTTTGCCAAAGGAAACATACGAATGGCCAACAGGTATACGAAAACATGCTCAACATCACTAATCATCAGGAAAATGCAAAATGAAACCACAATGAGATACTACTAAAAGCCTGTCAGGATGGCTATTTAAAAAAAAGAAAAATAAATTGTAAAAGACAACAAGCATTGATGAGGATGTGGAGAAATTGGAACCTTGGTACACTATTAGTGAGAGTACAAAACGGTGGAACTACTATGGAAAAAAGTACGGAAATTCCTTAAAAAATTAAAAATAGAACTACTACATGATCCAGCAATCCCACTTCTGGTTATGTATTTACAAGAATTCAAATCAGGATGTGAAAGAGCTAACTGCACTCCATGTTCATTACAGAACTTATTCACAATAGGTAAGATTTGGAAACAACCTAAATGTCATCCAAAGATGAATGATTTTTAAAATGTGGTATATACATATAACAGAATACTATTCAGCCTTAAAAAGAGAAGAAAACACTGCAATATATGACAACATGGATGAACTTGAAGGACACTGTGCCAAGTGAAATAAGCCCATCAGAGAAGGACAAATACTGCATGATTCTATTTATAGGAGAGATCTAAAACTGCTGAACTCATGGAAGCAGAGGAGAATGGGGGTTACCAGGGGCTGGGGCAAGAGGGAAATTCGTAGTCGCTAATCAATGAGTACAGTATAAAGTTTCAATTATGCAAGATTAAGTTCTAGAGATCTGCTGTATCACACTGTACCTATGGATAACAATACCATATCATACACTTAAAAATCTGGCCAGGCATAGTGGTTCATGCCTGTAATCCCAGCACTTTGGGAGGCGTAAGTGGGTGGATCACGAGGTCAGGAGTTCGAGACTAGCCTGGCCCACATGGTGAAACGCTGTCTCTACTAAAAATACCAAAAACTAGCCAGGCATAGTGGCAGGTGCCTGTAATCCCAGCTACTCAGGAGGCTGAGACAGGGGAATCACTTGAACCCAGGGGGGCAGAGGTTGCAGTGAGCCCAGATTACACCATTGCACTGCAGCCTGGGCAACAAGAATGAAACTCCATCTCAAAAAAAAAAAAAAAATCTACGAAGAAGGCCAGGTGCAGTGGCTCACACGTGCAATTCCAGCACTTTGGGTGGCTGAGGCAGGTAGATCACTTGAAGTCAGGAGTTCAAGACAGGCCTGACCAACATGTCGAAACCCCATCTCTACTAAAAATACAAAAATTAGCCAGGCGTGGTGGGGCACACCTGTAATCCCAGCTACTTGGGAGGCTGAGGCAGAAGAATCACTTGAACCCAGGAGGCAGAGGTTGTAGTTAGCCAAGATCGTGCCATTGCACTCTGGCCTCCACAATACAGCAAGACTCCGTCTCAAAAAAAGAAAGAAAGAAAAAAAAAAAGGCCGGGCACAGTGGCTCACACCTGTAATCCCAGCACTTTGGGAGGCCGAGGCAGGCGGATCACCTGAGGTCAAGAGTTCAAGACAAGCCTGACCAACATGGTGAAACCCTGTCTCTACTAAAAAAACAAAATTAGCTGGGTGTGGTGGCACATGCCTGTAATCTCAGCTACTTGGGAGTATGAGGAAGGAGAATCACTTGAACCAGGGAAGCGGAGGTTTCGGTGAGCCAAGATCACGCCATTGCACTCCAGCCTGGGCAATAAGAGAGAGACTCCATCTCAAAAAAATAAAAAAATAATAATTTTAAAAAGAAATTTGGATTTTGGGTTCTTGGAGGGGAAATACCACCCTGGGGCATTTTGGATATATCACAATTTGTTTACCCATTCATCTGCAAGTGGACATTTGTGTTGTTTCTGGGTCTTGGCTATGACAAAGCTGCTATGAATACCTATGTACAAGTCTGTTTGCTCGCTTTTCTCTTGCTCTGCCCCTTGGTGATATCAGGAGTGTTGCAGAGCAATGCCTAGGTCCTCCTCCTCCTGCCCTGCCTATGAGGCTGTCTGCTGCTTTCACCTTCCTAGGTATGTAACTTTATTTATTACTATTATTTTTTTGAGACAGGGTCTTGCTCTGTCACTTGGGCTAGAGTGCAGTGGCACAATCACAACTCATTGCAGACTTGACTTCCCAGGCTCAAGCCATTTTTCCCCCACCTCACCCTCCCAAGTTGCTAGGACCACAGGCACATGCCACCATGCCCAGCTAATTTTTTATTTTTTGTAGAAACGGTGTCTTGCCATGTTGCCCAGGCTGGTCTCCAACTCCTGGGCTCAACTGATTCATCCGCCTTGGCCTTCCAAAGTGCTGGGATTATAGGCAGGAGCCACCGTGGCTAACCAACTTATTCTTTTTTAACAGCTTTAAGGTAAAATTGATAAATACAAATTTAATTAAAAAAAAAAAAAATATATATATATATATATATATATATATGTACACACACTTTTTTTTTTTTTTTTTTTTTTTGAGGCAGAGTCTCGCTCTGTCGCCCGGGCTGGAGTACAGTGGTGTGATCTCAGCTCACTGCAAGCTCTGCCTCCCAGGTTCATGCCATTCTCCTGCCTCAGCCTCCCGAGTAGCTGGGACTACAGGTGCCTGCCACCACGCCCAACTAATTTTTGTTATTTTTTAGTAGAGACGGGGTTTCACCATGTTAGCCAGGATGGTCTCGATCTCCTGACCTCGTGATCCGCCCGCCTCAGCCTCCCCAAGTGCTGGGATTACAGGAGTGAGCCACCGCGCCCAGCCAAAATATCTTCTTTTTTAACCGAGCCCCAGGGCAGGGGATTAAGTCTACTCCTCGATGGTCTGAGCAAGGCTGCTCTCCTGTGATGTCATTATCTCCCGTTCTAACTCATTCCCTACTCCCGTTTTCTTCTTCCCTCAGGCAGCTATCCTAATGTGTGTAATGTGCATCTTTCCCTACGTGTTCTTGTAAGATGTGTATAGTTAATATGTATGTAGGTTTCCCAAACTTTTAATTATAAAATGCTAATATTTTAATAAGTGGTATTTTATAGATGTCATTCCAATCTTTTTTCACTCAGCTCAATGTTTTTAATCTCATCATGTTGCTAATATATAACCAGCTACACACACGATAAAAAATTAATTCAATGCCATAATTGAATTATAAAGAAATGAAAGGAAATGAGTTTATAATAAAATATCTAATTCAATATGTAAATTCACAGGCACAAATATACTAAAAGACATAACGAAATAGGAGCTTTTAAGGAAAAACTTTGGATTTAAGAGAAGAAAGGAAAGAATCTATTAATATTGTCAAAATCTTCCTTAAAATTTTTGGTATTTTGAAATGAAAGCTAAATAGATATCTATATAATTATAAATATTTTGCCTATATAAATGTTTGGTAGGACATTTGATGGTCATATGAGTCATGAGGCTTTTTGTTATGGTGGGTGTATTTCTTGTACATCTAGCATTCCTGCCAATCCACTGCTGGTTAAACCCCTCCCCTGTCACTTTGACAAACAACAATGCCCTCATCAGTGTCCAAAATGCCTCCTGGAGATGGATCATAGACCCAAATATAAAACTTAAGACTATCACACTTTTAGAAAAAAAACATAGGAGAAAAATCTTTGTGAGCTTGGCTTAGGTAAGTGTAGGCAACTGTAAATTTGCTAAAGAGTAATGGACACACACACACACACACACACACACGCAGACAGAGAGAAATAGAGACAGATGAGAGAGAGAGAAAGCACTTGCCTATATATAGGAATAAGGCAAAAATGTCCACTCTCACCACTTCTATTCAACATTGTACTAGATTCCTGGCCAGGGAAATAAAACCACAGAAGGAAATAAAAATCATAAAAATTAGAAGAAAAGTAAAACTCCTCATTTGGAGACTACATGATTGTATATGTAGAAAATCCTATGGAATCTACCAAAAACTTACCAGAACTAATAAGTAAATTTAGCAAAGTTGCAGAATACAAAGTCAAAATAATTAATACACAACAGTAAACTGCATTTCTATAGATCAGCAATAAACAATTGGAATGTGAAATTTAAAATATCATTTGTGATAGCATTTTTAAAAACTTAAAATACTTATAAGTTTAACAGAAATATGCATAGCTTGTAAACTGAAAACTACAAACTATGGCTAAAAGATTAATAAAGATCTAGCCAAGTGGAGAGGTTTACCATGTTCATGAATTTGAAGGTTCATTATTTCCAAGTTGAATCTTAAACGATTCACCAATATGGACTTATTTATTATTCATTTGAAAATATGTCTTAGCATCTCCTATGCACAGGGTACTGTCCTAAATGCCAGGGATACAGCAGTAAAGAAGATAAACAAATATCCCTGCCTCCATAGAGCTTACATTTTAAACAGAAACGACAACATAAAAAAGCAAAATACTAGTATGTCAGATGGCGACAAGAGGTCGGGAGGAAAACAATGAAGGGGAGCAGGATAAGGAATGCAGTGAAAGGAATGAAAATTTAGATGGAGTGGAGACACTTTAACAAAGACCTGATATAGATGTAAAAGTAAGGCTTGTAGGTAATGGGGGAGAAAGTATTCTAGGCAAAGGGAGCAACAAATAAATTATTCTAGATAACAAGTCTAGAATGTTGTAGGAACAACAAGGAGGGCAGTACAACTGAAATAGAATGAGCAAAGGGCAAGTGACAGGACATGAGGTCAAAGCAGCAACAACAGGCCAGTTCAGGTCGAGCTTCATAAGGCCATTGTAAAGACTCTGGCTTTTATTCTGAGTGGCATGTGCAGCCATTGAAGGATTTTGAGCAGAGTGACAGGACCTACTGATCTCTTTTTTTTTTTTTTGAGACAGGGTCTTACTCTGTCACCCAAGCTGGAGTTCAGTGGTGCAATCATGGCTCACTGCAACCTCAACATCCCCGGCTCAAGCAATCCTCCCACCTCAGCCTCCCAAGTAGCTAGGACTACAGGCATGTGCCACCAGACCCAGATTATTTGTTTAAAGTTTTTGTACAGACAGGGTCCCGCTATGTTGTTCGGGCTGGTCTTAAATTTTTGTGTTCAAGCAATTTTCCCACCTTGACCTTCCGAAAGTGCTGACATTACAGGCATGAGCTACTGTGCCTGGCTTGATCATACTTTAGAAGGATCATTCTGACTGCCATGTTGAGAATGGCAGGTCAGCAGTAGAAGCAGTTAGGAACTGACCGCAATGATCTAGGCAAAAGATAATGGTGGCTTAAGCCAAGGCAGTGGTAACAGAAGTGGTGACAAATGCAAAGAGTCCAGATATACTCACAAGGTAGATAGGATTTCCCTTACCTAGCCGTCCTTTGGAAAGCCCCTCTCTGGCAGGCACCTGTCACCTGTAGTCCTGGAATGTTCTCTCTATAGCCCACCACATGTTCAGGGAGGGTAGCTGTTCACCCCTGCACGCCAGAGATCTCAACAGCAGACCAAGCTTTGAGGAGCTAAGGAAGTTCAGGTTCAAGGGGGAAGCAAGTTACTCCTCTCTCTTTCCCCTTCTCGTAGCCTGACGGGCTTCCTGTTAGGAAATATAGCCCTACTATATGCTTCAGAGGATGGCAAGGGCAGGAGCCAGCGTGCCATGAGGTTAGGGGTGGCGATGCTGTTTAGCAACCCCTGCTTAGCTCACAGACCAGCGCTCCCAGCCTTTCCAGGCAGCACTCCTGCAAACTCATCAATCTCCCACCCTGGTCTCTACCAGGTGCAGCTCCTGGCCCTGGGGTCACTTTTCTACCAAAAGCAGCCACAGGGCTCAGCAAGCGAGTGCTTAGTTCTATGTTCAGGAGGCCCACACAGGCCACCAGGTACGCACATACCCTGTCAGTTGCTCTCATACGCATGCACACACGTGCAAACAACTGTCAGGTCAACCTAGAGTGGCAGGCACATCTGGGTTTTCTGAAGTGGATCTAGAACAACACTGCTCTGCACTCTGACAATTCCAAGCACAGACTCCCGTAAAAGCTTGGACAGAGCTACTTAAATCCCACATGCCAGCCCTGCTTAGGTTGGCAGATCATGAGACCATGACTGTATCTGGGAAGGCAATGGCAGAGGCCTTTGTCTGCTTTTTGGGTTACAAAAGTGGATTGGGCTGGCACCTACAGCTATGAATAAAAGGGGAAGGGAAGGCAACAAAAGAGAGGGAGTGACTGGGGTGGAGGTAAAAGTATCTTTTCCTCTAGAGGGGACTTTAGAGAAATTTCTTCTCCTAGGTCTTCCCTATCCATGTGGCTTTTTCTCCTTTTCTCTTCTCTCAGCCACTGGCCATGGGGCACAGAGGCTGGAGGATAACAGAAGCAATGCGAGAGTGAAGTCCAGGCATCTCAGGCTAAGCCCACTGCCACCCAAGCATGGAACTGAGAGCATGCGGAACCAGGTGGCTGGAAGTTGGGCAAAAGGGGCAACTGGAGGAGAGTTGGGGAGAGGCAACCGTGAGAATGAGGCAGAGGATTTACAGGAGAATATGGCCCAGAGCCCTTGGGGATAGGCCAACACAGGACACAGCAGATGGTCCCCAAGCTGGCCTGATCCTCCCATCTTGTTAAATAAGGAGTCAGGATTATGTGCTCAATTCCTGAGGTCCTCTCCAGTTCAGCATTCTCCAGTCTGGGAGAAGGGACTCTAGAGAGCAAAATGTCTGTGTATATGTACATGCATGCACAGACACTTATTAACACACGTCTACTTACATTCAGGGCCTCAGCCTGAGTAGCAAAGAACAGCAAAAAACTAGAAGAGATGCTGGAGAGTATGAGGTTCAGAGAGGGGATTTTAGAAGCAGAGGGGCTAAGTCCCAACTCAGAAGTTTACTATAGCTGTGTGACCTTGTGCAAGTGACAACCTCCCTAGACCTCCAATCCCTTGCCGGTTGAATGGAGCAAATAATAGTGTTAACCTCTCAAAGGCCAAGAGAGAGGCCTGAGCCACTTCCACTTAGAGGCTCCTGTATACTTCACAACAAAGAATAGAAAAGTTAGATTATCATAGTGTGACATATTTTAAGTGTTTAAAGAAAAATTTTAGGCCAGGCGTGGTGGCTCACACCTGTAATCCCAGCACTTTGGAAGACCAAGGCAGGCAGATCACCTGAGGTCAGGAGTTCAAGGCCAGCCTGACCAACATGATGAAACCCCCATCTCTACTAAAAATACAAAAAATTAGCCAGGCGTGTTGGCAGGTGCGTATAATCCCAGCTACTTGGGAGGCTGAGGCAGGAGAATTGCTTGAACCCGGGAGGCAGAGGTTGCAGTGAGCTGAGACAGCACCATTGCACTCCAGCCTGGGCAACAAGAGTGAAACTCCATCTCAAAAAAAAAAAAAAAAAAAAAAAAAAAAAATTAGTAACAAATATACAACCTGAGCTAACAGGAAACGCTAATGTCGATTTCCTGGTTTTGATGCATACTAGTTATTTAAGATATCATTGGGGGAAGCTGGGTGAAGGGAACATGGGAATTCTCTGTACTATTTTTGCAGCTTCCTGTGAGTCAAATTATTTCCAAATAAGAAGTTTAAAAAAATGAACAAATACACAAAAACATTCTTACATATATAATTTTATTTGAAGATGGTGTCAAAAATCTAACCTTGAAGTTTTATGTAAGGAAGATGTCATGGCAAATTTCTTCCTGTTCTTCCCTAACTTCTTCCCCTGTAAGAAGCCCGAGTTATTACAAGGATTAAATTAGATGAGATGTAAACAGGTCTTAGGACAGCACCAGACACAGAACCTCAATATTTGCTATTTTTAAGTTTAATTGTTATTATTACCCAAAACAGCCACAAAGGGAAACAGCATTGTAGCAGCATTCCATTTTGGAGATGTATGCATCACAACGGAGCCATTTTAAATGATGTTCTAGATATAAGGTTATTGGCATGGAAGGGAGTTCATAATATTTTGAGTGGGAAAAAGAATGGGTTACAAATTGGTATGGATAGTATTCTCCAAATTCTTTTCAAGTTAGTACGGCGAGTGCCTTAAGAGCACAGGCTCTGGAACCAGATTGCCTGTGTTCAAATCCTGGCTTGGCTATTTACCTATGTGATCTTAAGCAAGGTAACCATTCTGGGCTTCGGCTTTCTCATCTGTACAATGGGTTTAATAATAAAACCAATCATTGAATTGTTGAGGATCAAGTGAGTCCCTACATGCAAAGTGCTGGCAAATGGTAACACTCAAATGTTCGCCATTGATATTTTATTTTACATTAATATATACCCATTAGGAAAATGTCTGGAAGAGCATACAAATACCTAAAGAACAGCAGCAATTATTCTGAATGATAGCATTGCAGAAGACTTTTATCTTATTATCTTTCCTGATATTTTCAATTTTTCAAAATAAACATGAGTTAAAAAAACCATGAAATTTGCTGGGTGCAGTGGCTCACGACTGTAATTCCAGAACTTTGGGAGGCCGAGGCAGGTGGATCACGAGGTCAGGAGATCAAGACCAGCCTGGCTAACACAGTGAAACCCCGTCTCTACTAAAAATACAAAAAATTAGTCGGGCATGATGGAGCACGCCTGTAGTCCCAGCTACTTGGGAGGCTGAGGCAAGAGAATCACTTGAACCTGGGAGGCAAAGGTTGCAGTGGGCTGAGATCGCACCACTGTACTCCAGCCTGGGCGACAGAATGAGACTCCGTCTCAAAACAAACAAACCAACCCTGAAATTCTTAAGATTGAAATTTAAAATTTTGTTTAAATACATATATTGTTTTCACATCATATTCAGGAGAAAATAGGAAGAAACAATCTGTAACAAACATATAAAACAGTAGCTCATACGCTCATCTAACGGAAGTACTTTGGGCTTTGCTAGTGTCTCAAAGTAGCTAGTTGGGTGTTTCCCTCCAGCCCATGGCTCTCAAAATACATTGCTTAATGCACCCATGCAGGTCACTAACGTACTGATGTATATTTTTAACCACACACATAATCCCAAGTCCAAATATACCTCACACACATACGTACATATTACCAAAGAGAAGAGAATATGAATGCAAGGTAAATCTAGTCACCGAAAGTACCTTGGCAAAAGGCAGCCAAGGGCACAAAGACCTTTCTGTGGGTTCCCCCACGCTAAGGTTCCTGTGTAGTTCACAACCGGCAACATTTAGACAGCGTGGACCTGTGCCCTCCTTCTCAGAGCAGTTGCCTTCCCACGGCTGCCTGCCACCTCCCTCACTGGCACTGGCCATAAAGGGGCCTTACGTCTAAGGATTGTGACAAACCAAACATCATCCAGAGGAAGTCAGAAATCCTGGTCCCCGCCTTACCCGCGGTTTGCCCAGCAGGCAGGAGCCTGCCCCCTGCTCCAGGTCTCAGGCAGCCCTGCCTCCCTCCGTGAGCACAACCCCAGGCCAGCCATTGCTGGAGAGCTGCCCCTGGTCCACTCGGCTTCGTTACACGAAAATAAAACACCAGCCTGTTCAGGGTCTGCCCAGCACATTATCGGGAGGAAGCTATAAAAGCTGCCAACATGGGTTACCTCAAGCATTTTCCTTCTCAAATGCACCGGGAGTGAGGCACTGCCTTTCCTTCGCTTCCCCGCCTTCCATCTCTTCGGAAAAGGCTTTCTGTGTCCTGCCTGTGTTTATTGACATCCCAGCTTCTTGGCCGTTCCAGCTTCGCTGGAGCGATTCTCCCTCCTTGCCATTCAAAGTGGCCCCTGTTCCGACCCAGCGCCCATAACGTGCGCTTCCAGACCGCACGGCCCACTGGCTTCTCAAAGTCTGGCTCAGAAGCCAAATAAAAAGCTTTTCATTTACACTCAAGTTTATGTGGAGGAGCTCAAAAGCCTTATTTTCATGTCTTACACAGCTCCCACCTGAATAAATTCATTTTAAGTGCCACTTTTCCATTTGTGGATTACAAAGCTGTGAGAAGGTCTGAGAAACAGCCCCTCTGGCTCTGTGGGATGCTACAGGGCAGGCTGAGGTGCAAGGTGACCCCTGAGGGACCAAGAAGGCCGAAGGATGCCAAAACCCTGGGCAGTAAACACCACAGCCCTTGGAAAGGCAGGCCTGGGCCAAGCCCCTGCCGGAGGCAGTCGACCTTCCAGCTTGGTCAGAGTTGAAAGTGTGGTCCTTAGAATCCTGGCTTCAAATCTCAGCTCAGCAAGTTCCTAGGTGTGTGTGCTTGGGGCATGGGACGGCCTCTAGAGCTTATTTCTTCATCTGTAAAAAGGAGATGACACTTTGGGGACAAGGCTATTGTATTGATTCAATGAGATGATGAAATATAAAATGCTAACTGCTGTGGATAGCACACAGAAACCCCCAATAGACAGCATCCATTGCCACTAAGATTCATTATCTTTAAATGTGTGAAACGCAGACTCCATGCTCCTTCCTCTTTGGACATCACCAGGAAGAGGGAAGTTGGACCGCTCTAAGGATACCATACCCAGGCCTCGTCGCCCCGTCGTCCTTCCAAACGTCAGTGGCTATAATTTCGATAAACAGCTCCCATGCTAGGTGCTGGGTGTATGCAAAACAGCCACAGTCCCTGGCCTCCAGCGCTCCCAGTGTGGTGGTAAAATACACAGCCCTAACAAAGGGTGACTTGCTACAATGGCTGTGTGCCTACCACGCAGAATAGCACAAGAGAAGGAACAGCTGATCCTGCCCAGCGACATCTAGAAATAATGATTGTTGAAAACAATAAGGTCCTATGTGACCTGGTAGCCTCCACCCTGGCTTCATTTCCTAGTTATCCCTCCTCTCTGTCTTGTTGTACCAGATTCAGTCCCACCTGATGGCTCTGCTGGGATGCTCCCCAACATTCATTCTATCTACCTACCTGTCTGTCTGTCTAGATAGAGTCCTGCTCTGTCACCCAGGCTGGAGTGCAGTGGTATGATATCCGCTCACTGCAGCCTCTGCCTCCTGGGTTCAAGTGATTCTCCTGCCTCAGTCTCTCCAATAGCTGGGATTACAGGCGCACCACCACACCTGGCTAATTTTTGTATTTTTAGTAGAAACAGGGTTTCACCATGTTGGCCAGACTGGTCTCGAACTCCTGACCTCAAGTGATCCACCCACCTCGGCCTCCCAAAGTGCTGGGATTACAGGCATGAGCCACCGCACTTGGCCTCCCCCAACATTCTCATGATTGGCACCTCCGCATCCCCAGGGTCTCTGCTCACTTGTTATCTCCCAATAAAAGCCTTCCTTCCCAGCCACACCAACGATGTCTTTGTTCCCTCTCCCTGCTTTACTGTTCTTCACTCCAATATTACAATCAAATCTACTTGCTTACATGTTTCTCATCCATCTTCCCTAGTAGAGTGTGACCTCTATGAGGGTGGGGACTGTTTTCTTCATAACTATGACCTCTCAACCTAAAACATTACTTGAATCCACAAATTAATGGCCACAGTCAGAAGGTGGGCCCTCGCTGAATGTGAAGTATTAGGCTAAGAGCTTCATGTACACCAGCATTTCATCCTCAACAGCCTCTCAGGGCAAGTGCGGAGGTCATGGCAGCCAGGAGCTCACAAGGTGGGGAGACAGTGTCTCTGGAAGGCAGGTCTAGGTAAACAGGTGCTACTCTAGGGCACCTGATATGAAAGGTTCAGTGGAGTCTGGGGGAGACACTGACAGCACCCACCCCCGCCACCAGTAACTCTGGGCCCTGCCCAAGCCCACTGCATACGCTCCTCCAGGCAGTCCCGCTATGCCCATCTGAGCCGCCGTGCTGGCCTTTCTCTTTGGACATCACCAGCAAGAGGGAAGTTGGACCACTCTAAAGATGCCATACCCAGGCCTCGCCTCCCCTTTGTCCTTCCAAACTTCAGTGGCTATAATTTTGATACACAGCTCCCAGGGATACATCCCAGGGTGGATAAATAAAGCTAAGGGTCTCTCCTGTGTCTGAGAGACCTGCCCTCCAGTGTCTGCCTTCCCTAAGAGCCAAGGAGATCAAGTGGATGAGAAAGTG
The DNA here is from genome assembly GCF_028878055.3 of Symphalangus syndactylus. Taxonomy (NCBI): domain Eukaryota; kingdom Metazoa; phylum Chordata; class Mammalia; order Primates; family Hylobatidae; genus Symphalangus; species Symphalangus syndactylus. Next base: position 44,533,365 of record NC_072429.2, read on the forward strand.
CCCAGCAATTCCCATGTGCCCACAGCAGCCAGCATTTACTGAATGCTCATCACACCCCAGGGCCCATGACAAGGCTCCGTATACATTTTCATGTCATCCTTACACTTTCTGGGTAGGGGACCTCTTTTATAGATGGGGACCCTCTTTTATAGATGGGGACCCAAGGATCAGAGAAGTTAAGTCACTTCCATGCTCACAGAGCTAAGAAGTGGCAGAGCCAGGATTTGAACCCCAGTGTGTCAGATTCCCAAGGTCCTGCATTACCCACTCTGTTCCAGTGCCTCAGCCCTGCCCACATGACTTCTTCCCTAGCTTGGGTCTGCTTCGCTGATCACCCAGGGTGCACAGCAGAACAGAGAGCATGGGCTCAGGGACCAGACCTGGGCTCAAATCCCTGCCTCACTACTTCAAATGTGTCTGGGCGGTTGGTTACCCTCTTGGAGCTTCAATTCCATCTGCACGGGAAGGTGAAGGATACCTACTGCAGAGATGTGAGAATAAATGAGATGCGTGCCTACCAGGTACACAGCAAACACAGCACAGCCAGCGAGAGTCATCTCTGGACAAGCCTCTGCTGGCCCTGGCACTTGCTCCCAGCTAGCCACTGGTGCTGCCCAGTGGCCAGCAAAGGCCAGGTCAAAGCCTCTCTCCAACTCCCAGGAGAGGTGCCCCCAGAGGACAAAATGCAGGGGCTCTGCCAGGACCCTCACAGCAGGCTCCATCCCTCCACTGATGAGTGTCTCAGGATTTTCCCTCTTTGGGGGAGAGCCCGGCCTACTGAATCTGGCTGGGCTCAGGCACACTCTATAGCTTCAGTTTTCCCACATATACTTCGGAGGAAAAAAATGTTTTACATTTATCAGGTACCTGAAAAGTGCCAAACTCATTTTAAGTACATGAGCTTCAATCTCTACTTGCAGGTTAGCAACATCTGTGGACATATTATAGGATATATTAAAGCCTCAGTTTACTCTTCTGCAAAATGGAGATGATGATTAACCTGCTTCACTAAGTTGTGAGGATTAAATGAGATAAAGCATGTGAAATGCTTATGGCAGTGCCTGACACATAAGAAATAATAAATGTTAGCTTTCATCATGTCTCACAGCTAAAGAAACAGACACTAGGAGAGCAACCAATCTGCCCAGCATCTCCGGTAAGGTGATGGGATTTGAACCAAGACCTGTCTAACACCAGGCCACTTTCCATGCTGACATTTCAACATGCCCATCCAGGGACCAGTGCTTGTTTGTATTTCAACAGAAAACTATAGTACATCCTTGCAGATTATCAAATTCTAGTCCTGTTCATTGCCTTTGAGCTTTTTTTCACCTCTTGGTAAATTACATTTTACTGTTTACTTTGTTACCTACTGTGAATTGGACTGGATGTGCCATTCTGCACATTTCATCAGTTCTTACCAACTTCTCAATTTTTCTACTTTCTAAGTTTTCTCCCACCCTCCTGACGTCACTGAGAGCTAAAGGCTGACTGCCCAAATCCTCATTGCAACTCTACGCTGTCTTATAGCTGATCTTCCCCCCAGGATCTAAAGTAGGCTTGCAAGCTGGATGACTTGACATAAACTTCAAAGGACCCATCACCACAGCAGATCATGAATCTCCCTCGTTTAAATGCCTGATGGTTGTCCATCAAGTATCCTCTACTGCCAGACCCCAACAGACATTCAAGCTGGTCCTTAATGAACAAAAGGCGACCAAACAAGAAATGGACCTATATTATTCAGAGAAAAGAAGAATTTTTCTTTCCTTGAACAAGAGGAAGCACTGACAAAAACTCTTTCTTTGACCAAACTTTAGTTAGGCTCTTCTGAGCCTTCTTCTGAACCCTGGCCTCCTGTCCTTGCCAGGCCTGCAGAGCCCAGTCTTACCAAGAATCCTGGAAATTCAGTTTAGGAAGTCCCCTACCCTTGATATCTGATAAAGCGCTTCATCCCCTACCTTGGCTGTATAAGTCCTTGGCCTGCCCTTAACAAGAGTCCTTTTAGGTCTGTTTAGCGAGAATCCCGTTCCCTTGATGTCTCCTCTTAGTAACTTTCCATCCACTGATGCCCTCTTCTCTGTTCCTTGGCTGTAAATCCTCAACTGTCTTGCTGCATTTAGAGTTGAGCCCCATCTCTCTCCCCTATTGCAATAACCCTGTTGCAAGACTCATGAGTAAAGTCTTCCTTGCCATTTTTACAAGTGCCAGAATAATTTTTTTCTTTAACAACACTCAGGCTTGCTTCAAGTAGGAGGGCCTCCCCTGCCTGAAAATGCTCCATTCATATTCCAGTCAAATACCATCCCCAGATCTCCTCTCACAGCCATCTCCCTCTCGTCACAGCAAGCAAACATCTGACAAGGACTGCATTGCTTTCCCCACCACCGCCCTGGGGATCTTCATCTCTCTCAGGCCGCTGCCAGCCCCCCTACCTGCCCTGCCAGCCGTCAGCCCCCAGCTTCACGCCAGTCCATTCACGTAGAGAACACGGCTATGAAAATACAGAAACGCACTTCCCATCTGGAAACGCCTCAGAGCTAAATATTATGTAGGATGTGATGGTGTGCGTCTACCAGCAAAAAAGCGAGGCTTAAAGAAACACTGAGACACGAGGAGACTGCTAGTGAGAGGCCAGTGCGTCAGCAAGAGCTAAATTTAGCAACCTAATCCTCTAACTTCATTCTTTCAGGAAAGAGAGCAGTAGGAGAAAAATGTATGAACATATTTAAATAAAAGAACCTTTGAGAGAGCAAGAAAATCCACATCCTAACTGACCTGTTGCTACTTTGCAGAAACGAGCACAGAGAAGGCGACATTTTGGGGAGCTAGCCCTGAGGTCAGTGGTCACAGAAGGGCTCTATCCAAGCAATCAAATTCCCTGGTAGAAGGTCCCTTCGGAGCCAGTGGCTGCATGGTACAAAGGAAGCTGCAGCAAGGGGAAGAGATTCTTAAAAACTGGAAGTTCTGGAAAAACCTGTAACACAGCTTTCAAACAGATTTTGCTTTCGAGTAGAGTGGCGAGTATAAAAACACGCATCATCTAGGCACTAAATGGCTCCAGGGAGTGTTTGAAAGAGGAGGAGCAGGGACAGGAAAGTCACAGGCAATGACAAGTGGTGCGTGTAAACACACGTGTGAAGCCCAAGTTCAAGCTCAGCTGTGCCTGTGACCAGCTCTAGGGGTGGGATGGGTGGGTTGCCCTAGTCTAGTTGCCAGACTAACCCACCCATGAAACAAAGGTAATGGCCAGGCATGGTGGTTCACGCCTGTAATCCCAACACTTTGGGAGGCGGAGGCAGGCGGATCACCTGAGGTCAGGAGTTTGAGACCAGCCTGGCTAATGTGGCAAAACCCCATCTCTACTAAAAATACACAAATTAGTCAGGCGTGGTGGCACACGCCTGTAATCCCAGCTACTCGGGAGGTTGAGGCAGGAGAATAGCTTGAAGCTGGGAGATGGAGGTTGCAGTGAGCGGAGATCGTGCTACTGCACTCCAGCCTGGGAGACAGAGCGAGACTCCATCAAAAAAATAAAAAATAAAAGAAATAAAGAAAGAGAGAGAGAGAAAGAGAGAGGGAGAGAAAGAAAGAGAAAGAGAGAGAAACAGAGAGAGAGAGGAAGAGAGAGAGAGAGAGAGGAAGAGAGAGAGAGAAAGAGAAAGAGAGGGAGAAAGAAAGAAAAAAGAGAGAAAGAGGAAGAAAGAGAGAGAGAAAGGAGGAGAGAAAGGAGGAGAGAGAGGAAGAGAAAGAGGAAGAGAGAGAGGAAGAGATGAAGGAAAGAAGGAAGGAAGGAAGGAAGGAAGCCTGTCTGTGCTTTAAGACATGTTTAAGTACTAAGATACTACTTATCACTGGATTTATGTGTAGGGAAAGAGGCGGGTAGCTTAAAAATTTTTCCCCCTGGAATCAAGTCTTCTGCTTTGATCCATTATTAAAATATTTCATCACACTACTAAAAATGTATTGATCCCCACAAAGGGTTAATATTTTTATTACAAACAGAGTCTGTATAAATCAATAAGAAAAATACAAGCACCCCAATAGGAAAATGAATAAAGGATACGTAAAACAATTCACAAAAACATAAAAACAGCTATTAATTATATGGGGAAAAAAAAAGACCTTACTGGGAACCAGAAAAAAAAGGCATAATAAAATAAAAACAAGGCCAGGCATGGTGCCTCACACCTGTAATGCTGACACTTTGGGAAGCCAAAGTGGGAGGACTGCTTGAGACCAGAAGTTCGAAACCAGCCTGGGCAACATAGTGAGGCCCCGTCTCTACAAAAATAAAAATTTAGCCAGACATAGTGGCATGCCTGTAGTCCCAGCTACTCAGGAGGCTGAGGCAGGAGGATAGCTTGAGCCCAGAAGTTCAAAGCTGCAGTGAGCTATTATTGTACCACTGCCCTCCAGCCTAGGTGATAGAGCAAGACCTGTCTAAAAAAAAAAATTAAAAAAAGCAAAGCTTCTCTCATCCAGCATTTGGCAAAGTCCTAAAACTCCAGTAATACCCAGCAAGGGCCAGGATTCAGAGAATCATGATGCCTCCTCACACAACAATAGGAAGGCAAATTAGCATTTCTTTAGGTCAATTAGAGCATACAAAAATTCTTACGTGGACATCCCATTTGACCCTATAATTCCACATGCACAAAGATTTATCCGTAAAGATTTAACCACAATATGATTTTATAATCCTAAAAAATTGGAAAGTCTTCTATCCAATAAAAGGAATATATTATATATGATAGAACAGTTAAAACTGTTATATAACAATTAAAAATCAGGCTGTAAGAAAAATCTAAAGATACAGGAAGATGTTTATATTATGTACAAGACAGATTCTGAAGCTGTACATATCAAATTTTATAAGCCATCTCTCATATACATGACACATAGGCACAATGAAGTAAATACCAGGAGATAGACAAAAATATTACCAGTGTTATTTATGGGAGTTGGATAATCATGAGTGGTTTTGATTTCCTTACACGTATTTTTATTTTCAAAGTTCTTTTTTTGTTTGTTTGAGACAGGGTCTCGCTCTGTCATGCAGGCTGGAGTGCAATGGCATGAACGCGGCTCACTGCAGCCTTGACCTCCTGGGTTCAAGTCATCTTCTGGTCTTAGCCTCCCGAGTAGCTGGGACTACAGGTGCATGTCACCATGCACAGTGAATTTTTCTATTTGTTGTAGAGATGGGGTTTCACCATGTTGCCCAGGCTGGTCTGGAACTCCTGGGAGATCCACCCTCCTCTGCCTCCCAAAGTGCTGGGATTATATGCGTGAGCCACGGTGCCTGGCCCAAAATTCTTAAATAGATATGTGACTCTTTTGTATTCAGAAAGCTCTATTACTTTTTAAAAGAAAGGGGGGAAAAAGTATCTTTCTGTCTTTCCAACAAGTAAAAGGCACTGAATTAACTACTTCAGCCAGAAACCTGCCCCAGGCCAGAGACTGTCCTGCCCAGCAAACTCCTTTCACATCCTCATCCATGACCCCTAAGAACTTTCAGGCCACGGGCCATACATTTTAGGCTTCCTCTTGCCCACTTTTTTTTTTTCTTTTTTTTTTTTTTAAGAGACAGAGTCTCACTTTGTCGCCCAGGCTGGACTGCAGCGGTGTGATCTCAGCTCACTGCAAGCTCCGCCTCCCAAGTTCACACCATTCTCCTGCCTCAGCCTCCCGAGTAGCTGGGACTACAGGTGCCCACCACCACGCTCGGCTAATTTTTTGTATTTTTAGTAGAGATGGGGTTTCACCATATTAGCCAGGATGGTCTTGATCTCCTGACCTCGTGATCCGCCCGCCTCGGCCTCCCAAAGTGCTGGGATTACAGGCGTGAGCCACCGCGCCCAGCCTTCTCTTGCCCACTTTTTACCTAAGGTCTATAGTCTGCAATTCATGAAGGTCAGATCCCAGCCCAAGTCCTGAGGGTCCTCCTAGCACTTGTCTAGTCCAGCCTTCAGTCAAATGAGACAGACAAACCACCTTACAGCTATAGAGTCCTGATGGTTCTCACGATGGTTTCAGAGATTCTCATCAGCTCCTGGGAGCCTCTCTCACAAACTCGGAGGTCAGCAGGGCACTGTCAGCACTCCCATTTTATGAAATGGAAAGCAAGGGCTCAGGAAGTTGAAGATGTGCCCCAAGGCACACGCAGAAACAGGACAGGAGCCCAGAGCTGGCTTACAGTCGAGAGCTCTCTCCAATCCAGCTGCCTGCCGACCCCAGGCTCCTCAGCCATTGCCAGGGAGCCACAGCTGGGAGGGAACTGGGGCCCCAGCATCCCCACCACCATTTGGCGAAGGCCACGCCTGTGGGCTCACTTTAGTCTCCTTCATTCATCCCCATCTCTACCCTCTGCCCCGTTCCCACTCCCATAATAAAAAGAATCAGGGAAATCAGGAGAAGCTCCTCTCACAACTCATTAATTCAGTTAACTATCTAATCTTCTACTATTATCTCACAGGTCAAGTTGTTCTAATTTTTCAATCGAAATTGTGTGGGCTGGGTGCAGTGATGTGTGCCTATAGTCCCAGCTACTTGAGAGGCTGAGACAAGAGGATTGCTTGAGCCCTGGAGTTCAAGGCTGCAGTGCACTATGATCTGATCATGTCTATGAATAGCCACTGCATTCCAGCCTGAGCAACATAACATGTATGGGTCAGAGCTTGCTCAGCTGTGAGTGATAGAAACTAAAGTCAATCTGGCATAAGTTAAAAAAAAAAAAAAAAGAATTCATTAGCTCATGTCACTAGGAAGTGGCTGGATCTAAGGCCTCAAACATCAGCTCTTCCTGTCCTTTCTCCACTTAGTGAGCAGGATATTAATCAACAGCCTCACACTCACATCCTACCAGGTCCAGCAGAAATAGATCATCTTCCCCAAGAACTCTGGCAGAGAAGTACCAGGAAGGACTCAACTGACTCAGACCACCTGCCTACTCTTAAGGACACAGGGCAAAGGTCAGCCCCATCCAACTCCACAGGAAAAGGTGTTCTCTTCCCAGAGGGAATGGGCGATAATGGAAAGGAAACCAAAAACAGATTTCCACCTAAACAAATCTCTCCTGCTTTAAGATCAAATCTGATTTTTGGCACAGATATTCATTGGCAGTGGTAAGCATGAGTGACACCATAGGGCTGGGTTACTCTGTCACCTAGGCAAAGTGAGTTATTAGCTAACATTCACTAGAAATGCCCAAATACTACTACCAATATCTAGGTGATAATGTTTTGGGTTTTTTTTTTTTTTTAATTTTCTAAGAGGCAGAGTCTCAGTCTGTCACCCAGGCTGGAGTGCAGTGGCACAATCATAGCTCACTGCAGCCTCCAACTCCTGGGCCCCAGCAATCCTTCCGAGTAGCTGGTTCTACAGGCACACATCACCATGCCCAACTAATTTTTTTTTTTTTGAGACAGAGTCTTGCACCGTTGCCCAGGTTGGAGTCCAGTGGCGCGATCTCACCTCACTGCAACCTCCGCCTCCTGGGTTCAAGCAATTCTCTGCTTTAGCCTCCCAAGTATCTGGGATTACAGGCACCCACCACCACCCCTGGCTAATTTTTGTATTTTTAGTAGAGATGGGGTTTCACCATGTTGCCCAGGCTGGTCTTGAACTCCTGACCTCAGGTGATCCACCTACCTCGGCCTCCCAAAGTGGTGGGATTATAGGTGTGAGCCACTTTGCCTGGCCCATGTATCATTATTTTACATATCAGTTCAACAAATATCTCAGTTTCCCCTGCATGTCCAGGAACAGGAGTTATATCAGTGAGCAAGACCAACTTCTCATTCTCACAGTACTTTCATTTTAATGGAAAGAGAAAATAAACATATATATGTCAGGAGGCGGGAAGTGACATGAAGAAAGATGGAGCAGGAAGTAATAAAGTAATCAGGGAAGGCCTCTCAGGGACCCAGGGGGAACAAGGGGCATGAGCCTTGGGGATACCTACAGGAAGAACATTCCAGGCAGAGAGAACCACCAGAGCAGAGGCCCTGAGACTAAAGGAGCAAAGGGTGTTTGCAGAAGAGCCAGCAGAGCAGCGGGCTGCTGTATGCAAGGGTGAGAGGGACGGCAGGGCCTCACCAACCAAGGTAAGGGCTTTCAGTCTCACCCAAGTGAGATATCTGGAGACAACCCAGATATTCTAAGCCACCTGCCTTTCCTGCACTGTCTAGACACTCAGGTGGCTGGCCTTGCTGGAGACCATTCCACAGCCCCACAACTTAGAGCCACAAGTCCACTCTCTACACCCATCACTTCCCCACTCTCAGATACTTCACAGAGGAAATCTCCCTAGGGCCTGTGACACCCACTTTGCAATTCTCCTGTCTTCCCAGCAGCACCAGCTACATAATTTGTAGTGCCCAGTTAGGATTGCCAGATAAAATACAGGATACCGAATTGGAATTTCAGATAAAGAGTAATTGGTTTGTTTGTTTGAAACTGAGTTTTGCTCTTGTTGCCCAGGCTGAAGTGCAATGGCACGATTTCAGCTCACTGCAGCCTCTGTGTCCTGGGTTCAAGCGATTCTCCTGCCTCAGCCTCCTGAGTAGCTGGGATTACAGGCACCCACCACAATACCCAGCTATTTTTTTGTACTTTTAGTAGAGATGGGGTTTCGCCATGTTGGCCAGGCTGGTCTCAAACTCCTGACCTCAGGGGATCCACCCGCCTTGGCCTCCCAAAGTGCTGGGATTACAGGCGTGAGCCACCGGGCCCGGCTGTAACTGTTAATCTCAGTATGTCCCAGATATTGCATGGGACACACTTACACTCAAAACAAATATGAAAATGAGGGGGCCTGTGTTCAAAAATCATTAACAATTTCAAGACAGTGACGCCAGAGCATTATACAAAGCATGAAGCCCTTCTAAGTGCAGGAACCCGTGCGACTGCTCAAGCTGCCCACTCATGAAGCCAGCCCTGCTCCCCACTCAGCTCTCTTGTCCTTACAGGAGACAATTCCAATTCAACTTCCCTAAACATCTGACCCACCACTCCCTCTCTTGCAGCTACTTTATATAGGAAACAAACCATCTAAAAGGAAGTTCCTCAATGTCCCAGTCCCACCCATTCTCCTGGTCTCTACTCTACCTGTTCCAATGGGAGTCCTCTTTCTATCTGAGTCAGGATCCCATACTCTTCCCCACCTTCTCAGGTCCTCACACTTTCCACTACCCACCTCGTCTCTATCTTCAACTTCTGGTCTACCAAAAGTCTACCTCTCAGAAGCAATTAAACATGCTCCAATCTTCCTGCATGCTTTTTTGTTTTGTTTTGTTTTTTAAAAAAAAAGCTTTCCCTGGATCCTCACATACCCTTCCCTTCATATTTAATATCTTGAATGAAGGAGCTACATTCCCATCAACTTTCTGTTATCTGGCTGTCACACTCTCGCTGTCATCATCAATGACCTTTGTGGTACTTCTCAGGCCTTATCTTTCTTTCCTGCTTAAAACTCCCTTTCCTCAGCATTAGTGTCACCAAATTCTCCTGGATTCTTCCATGTGAGGCATGTCTTCTTGGTTTCCTCTGTGGGCTTTCTTTCCTTAAACACAGCTCTGTCCTAGACTCTCTTTTCATGTGTTACACACTCTCACCCACCATGGAACCCAGGGGTTCTACGTGTTGAAGCAGCCCACATTTCTCTCTAGTCCAGATGTCTCTCCTGAGTTTCAGACTCTAATGTTTACAGAACAGCTCCACTCTATGTCCTTGAACTCAACATGTCCAAAATGAGACTCAAAAAATAAAAAGTGGACTCCTTCTCCCCTATGCCCTCACCTGGTACTGTTGAGGCAGGAGAATAGGGTCTGAAGGTAGGGAACCTAAGGCTGATTCATGCTGACTTCCTAGAACTGAATCAAAAGGAAAATCTTACCTCTCTATGCCCAAGTAACAAAAGAATCAGAGGCTACTCCTTTTGCAATCCCACCCCCTTTCTGCATTGCAAATGAAAAATGGAAAGCACCTCTGATTGGTCCCCTCCCACAACCAATCAGACTGGTCCCTGGCCAAGTCTTCATCTGCATAGGTTGTAACTCTGTAACTTCACTTCAGCCTCTAATTGGTCACCTCCCACAACCAGACTAGTCATGGACCAAGTCTTCATTGACATAGGTTGTAGCCAAGTAACCAATGGGAAACCTCTAGAGAATATTTAAACCCCAGAAAATTCTGTAACCAGGGCTTGCTTGAGCCCACTCCTACTCTGTGGAGTGTACTTTCACTTCAATAAATCTGTGCTTTCATTGCTTTATTCTTTCACTGCTTTGTGTGTGTTGTCCAATTCTTTGTTCAAAATGCCAAGAACCTGGACAACTCATGGTCAAGACCTTCCACTGGTAACACTGCCTCCTGTTTCTGAATGGTAACCCATTTCCAAGCCATAAACTCAGGTGATTCTCCTCCACCTTCATATCATCAAATCCCAATCCTGCTTTCTAAATCTCTCTTGATTGCATGCCTTCCCTTCCGCCTCTCCTATTTCAGGTTACCTGGATCTCTTCCCTAGTAAAATCTTTCAACAGTCTTCCAGCCCATGCCATTCCCAATCTCGTCCCCTCCCATCTCCACCCAGCAGCCCCAGCTGCACACCCTCTCCAGCCTCATCCCCCAGCACTCCCCTCACACAACAGACTTCAGTCACTCAGCATCTCTCAATCTGCAGTGAGACCATGCCACCCCTTGCCTCTCTGGGCTTCGGCACATGCTATTTCCTCTGCCTGTGATTTTCTCAAACTCCAATATCACTAACTCCTGCTCCTCAGCCATGGGAAACAGCAAGTAGAGTGGTTAAGATAGATTCCTTAGCCAATCTTCCTTGGTTCAAACCATAGTTCCACCACTTCCAGGTGTACAACCTTAACCATTCTAAGCTTCAATTTCCCCTTCATAAAAATGGGAATAATAATTGTGGAGATATCACTGGTTGACTGTCCAGCCATTTCTTCTTCCTCACTAACAGAACCTCAATTTTGTCCAGAGACCATGTGCTCATCCCAGGGAATGACTCATGATTGGCAGAAGGAAGTTACAGAAATTTACCTTCTTTCTGGCAATAATTAATTCTATCTAATGAAATGTAAAAGGAAGCCTACTGAGGGTTTCTGGAAAACAAGAGTACTGCCCTTAGAACCAGACAAGAGAGGCCCCTGCCCTGGGCCCTGTGCTTCAGGGTCCCACCTATTTCAAACACATGCGTAAAAGTTAAACAACACATCGGCACCTCAGTCATCGAGGGTCACACTGCATGATGTTGTCACAAGTAACACCTAGCACAAGTAACACCTAACACCAGTCAGGCCCCAGAGAAACACTTCACACCTCTTCCTCTGTCCCCTCAAAACAAAAGATAACTGTGTCTAAATGAGAAGGTTTGTGGATTATGCCACTGCCAACACCAGAGACCAATGCTGCAGTGGAGTGTGGGAAGGATTGGAGTGGTAGAGCACTTAGGGAAGAGAAAAGACAAATTAGCTTGTCAAATCCTTCCTCTCAGCACAAATGCAATACATTCTTGCAAAATGAATAGGAGCATGAATAGGATATTCAGGAGAACTGAATATCCATTTTTTTGCTTCTGTTCCTATTCATGGTTCCAGCGGACTCACAAATCAGTGCTACTAAATTAGCACCAGTTGCACATGGTGGCAGAGGGATATTTTGCAAAATTCTATCACATTGCATACATATGTATCATAAATGCAGATACATTATCTCACATAGATATGGGAAATATATTTATAAAATAAAACTTGAAGGATGCATAATACCAATAATATCAATTTTTTATTTTTTTTTTGCTGGACTCAAGTGATCCTCCCACCTCAGCCTCCCAAGTAGCTGCGACTACAGGCGCCCACCACCATGCCCAACTAAGTTTTCTATTTTTGTTAGAGTCAGGGTTTCACCATGTTGCCCAGGCTGATCTAGCTCAAGCAATCTGCCTGCCTCTGCCTCCCAAAATGCTGGGATCACAGGTATGAACCACCGCACCAGCCAATGCCAATTCTTTCCTTTGGAAATTAAATGGACATTAAGCACTGGAATTTCAGGTATTAAATATCTCATTGAAGTAAAACTAAGATTAAATTTTCAAAATATTATTTCTTTAGTTTTGAAATAATTTTGATCAAAACGTTAACATTAACTTGTATTTTGCCTTTTACTTTTAATAGATAACTGTGAACATTTTATAAGAAAAAGCTTGTTTAAAAAGGTAATTTGTAGGCTGGGTGCGGTGGCTCATGCGGGCAGATAACGACATCAAGAGATCAAGACTGTTGTCCTCGTTAGTACAGTGGTGAGTATCCCCGCCTGTCACGTGGGAGACTGGGGTTTGATTCCCTGACAAGGAGGCAGCAGTCTTTTGGCCAGGCGCAGTGGCTCACACCTGTAATCCCAGCACTTTGGAAGGTCAAGGTGGGTGGATCACCTGAGGTCAGGAGTTCGAGACCAGCCTGATCCACATGGAGAAACCCCATCTCTACTAAAAATGCAAAATTAGCAGAGCTTGGTGGTGCATGCCTATAATCCCAGCTACTTGGGAAGGCTGAGGCAGGAGAATCGCTTGAACCTGGGAGGTGGAGGTTGCGGTGAACTGAGATCATGCCGTTGCACTCCAGCCTGGGCAACAAAAGGAAAACTCCATCTCAAAAAAAAAAAAAAAAAGATAGAACAAAAGAGATCAAGACCATCTTGGCCAACATGGTGAAACCCTGTCTCTACTAAACATACAAAAATTAGCCGGGCATGGTGACACGCACCTGTAGTCCCAGCTACTTGGGAGGCTGAGGCAGGAGAATCACTTGAACCTAGGAGGCGGAGGTTTCAGCAAGCCGAGATCGCACCACTGCACTCCAGCCTGGGGGACAGAGCAAGACTCTGTCTCAAAAAAAAAAAAAAAAAAAAAAAACCATCTGATTAAAGCTGCTGTTCACAGAGGTTCCCCTTATTTGCAGCCCAAAGCATCCCTAACTAATAAAATAGGGCCCAGATCAGGACTGAATGATATAAATAACGTGACTGGCAAACAGCTCAGTTTTACTCACTTGCTATGAGCCAGGGCTATTCTGATGATGGGGCTCCTGGAGCAATGCCTGGCACATAGGGCACCAAAGAGCTCACCATCCAAACCAGGCACTTTTCAGAGTAAAAGATGGTACAAATAAAAATTATACCAGGACCAAAGGCCTGTAGCAGGTCAACTAAGCATAAACATTCAGTGTCAACTCTGCTTATTTGTGGATTAACTTCAACATCACTTCCTCTGGGCAGGTCTTCCAAATTCCCCCCCACTCCATAAAAGCCCACAACTCTTCTTATGTCCTGTATCTCAGCACCTCTCACAGAGAGTATGGCAAAAGCCTGTCTACGAGTCTGCGTACACAGCACAAGACCACAGGTCCAGAAAGGTGGGGGCTGCGTCTGTCCATTCTTCACTGTATCCACGGGGACTAGCAAATAGTGAGGATTCAATTAATATTTGTTGAATTAACTAATTATGTCTGTTGCTTATATCCTTGCCTGACCCTAGAAAGTCCACTATGAGTTAAATGTTCTTATATTTGCATTTGGGTTCTGTGGGAGCGGACCTGTATTATTTATATTCACTCATGTGTCCCCTGAAGTCCTAACTGCAGGGTCCAGGACAGGTTTGTTGTTTTCCCATCATCCTTTCCAATGGGCAGATAACATGCCTGTGGGGACTGTAACAACAGGGAAGGCAGGGAGAGCCTAGAGCTCCCACTGAACGTATCAAGTTACATTGTCTAGTTGTTATAAGAGTCAAGAATCAAGATGGGAGATTTCATCCTAGCTAGGCACACAGGCCACATTACTCTGTTAGCAAGAGACCTTTTTTTTTTTTTTTTTTGAGATGGAGTTTTACTCTTGTTGCCCAGGCTGGAGTGCAATGGTGCAATCTCAGCTCACTGCAACCTCTACCTCCCAGGTTTAAGTGATTCTCCTGCCTCAGCCTCCCAAGTAGCTGGGATTACAGGCGCCTGCCACCATGCCCAGCTAACTTTCTATTTTTAGTAGAGGAAAGGTTTCACCATTTTGGTCAGGCTGGTCTCAAACTCCCAACCTCGGGTGATCCACTTGCCTCAGCCTCCCAAAGTACAGGGATTACAGGCATGAGCCACTGTGCTTGGCCAGCAAGTGATTTTTAAACTATGTCTTTCCTTGGCCGAGTGCAGTGGCCCACGCCTGCAATCCTAGCACTTTGGAAGGCTGAGGCAGGTGGATCACTTGAGCCCAGGAGTTCGAGACCAGCCTGGGCAACATGGCAAACCGCCCCCCCACCATTTCTACTAAAAATACAGAAAAAAAAAAAAAAAAGCCAGGCGGCCGGGCATAATGGCTCACACCTGTAATCCCAGCACTTTGGGAGGCCAAGGTGGGTGGATCACTTGAGGTCAGGTGTTCTGAGACCAGCCTGGCCAACACAGTGAAACCCCATCTCTAAAAATACCAAAAAGAAATCAGCTGAGCACGGTGGTGCACAACTGTAGTCCCAGCTACTCGGGGGCTGAGGCAGGATAACTGCTTGATCTCAGTGGTGAGCCAAGATTGTGCCACTGCACTCCAGCCTCCAGCCTGGGTGACAGAGAAAGGAAGGAAGGAAGGGAAGGGAGGGAGGGGGAGAGGGGGAGGGAGGGGGAGAGGGAAGGAAAGGGAAGGGAGGGAAGGAAAGGGAAGGGAGGGAAAGGAAGGAAGGAAGGAAAAGTAGGAAAAGAAAGGAAAGAAAGAGCCAAGCATGGGGTGTGCCACGTGCCTGTAGTCCCAGATACTTGTGAGGCTGAGGTGGGAGGATCTCCTGAGCCCAGGAAGTAGAGGCTGCAGTGAGCCAAGATCACGCCACTGCACTCCAGCCTGGGAACATATCTCATGTGATGAGGACAGCCTGTTAGGTTTTGTTCCCCAGACATAATTCTCCATATCTCAACTGGGGATCCTGAGCACACAGCCACCTAGTACTTTCCTCTTCTCTTTCCCTAGTTAGCTTGCAGCTGTTGCCTCAGTAAACCAGTTCTCCAGGACATCCTTCCAGAACTGTGTGCCAGAGTCAGGCAGCCTGACCCAAAAGGGCCAGACACTCTGACACGTGTCTCCTCAGCCAGACCCCAGAACTCAAAATCCCCTCCTACAAAGGAAGAGAAAAAACACAGGCTCCCACCAGCCGAAAAAGAACGAGAGAAGGAAAGCACAGAATCTGTCCCCTTCTCCTTCTGCCCCATCCTTTTCACATCACATCAACCCAAGCTGTCTTTGGGGAACAGACAAGATGCAACAGGCAGTTAGACTGGCCCACCCTGGCTAACAAGGCCATCTGACTCCACCAGCAGAACCCCCTTCCAGGTTCAGGGGAAGGGGGCTCAGGGGCTGGATATTTGACAGCAGAAAGAACCGGCTATGATTTGGGGGCTAGCATCATACCAGCTGCCCAGCTACCCACAGCTGTGCTGGGAATGTGGCTCTACCAGGAACACTGCTACAGCCAATCAAGTGTGTCACAGCCCACTTCCATCACCACATTTACGGTCTTCTCTAATGCAGTCAATCTGACAGACAGAAGTCGGAGTGAAAACTGTGCAGATGCCTGCGCTGATCCCATGAGACATTACCAATTTTGTTTTTCCCACATTGTGCACCCGAGATTTCAGAAAAATTCCTTACCTTTCACTAGTCAGAGAGCCACCTTCTCCATCTGTTGGGGATCCTTTCTTTTCTCCTTCATTAATGCAAATATCACCAGAGCAGTGATTAAAGCGAAGATACAATTTTGAGTTAGTTGTCTATCTCTGGACCTAGAAAGAGACTGCAATAAAAAGTGGATTCTTTCTGGAAACCTAATGGATTATTTTTCCCTGACCCCTGATAACTTACTTTCCTAATCTACAGGACATCCCCCCCACCTGCCTTTACATTAACTTCCCTAGGGCGGAAGAAAAAGACATTTCTGGTTGTGGGAGGGAGGAGGAGGTGGTGGTGAAACAAGCAAATACAGTGAGGCTCCCCTGGCCCCCATCTGTTCCAAATCTTCCCCTCACAGGATGTCATGTCTGAAAAGCAAGAAAAATATTCCTTCCTCTTCCAACATTCAGCAGGATCTTGCATGCAAAGAGAAGAATGTCTAGTTACTCTGTGGGTTCTCATCTGCTTTTTAACTCACATGTTGCCGAATTACAACTAGCCCCTCCACCCTCTCCCTCTCTCCCAGTAAAACCCCAGGGGCAGCAGGGCTCAGCACCAGCAAGGAGCTAGCTCCCCACCATACCACCAACCCCTCTGGCACAAAGGATTAGTTCTGCTGAGCCTGGCCAATGACTTTTGCAGATTTCTAAGCTGAAGACAGGCCAGAGAGCAGCCAGAGCCCCCAGAGGAAGTGAGGCCACCCCCGGGGGGTAAAAGGAGTGGGCTCAGAATTCCCCACTTTTGACCCTGCACTCTCCCCAGCTTCTAGGCACTTTGCATACGAAGTGCACAGGCAGCCAAGTCCTGGGCATTTGAACAGGAAGGATGTTCCTCAGTAGCTCACAAGGACCCTAACTGCTGCATTTCCAGGACCGGGAGGGCGATATTTATAGAAAGGGCAGCCAGCCAAGCGAGATCAGCTCCAACTTTATTTCAGCTAACCCTCTTTTCCATCTTCTGTAGCTCTCCTTCAAGTTAAACAGAGAGGCATTCCTCCCTTTATTGGTTGATTTTTACGCAAGGGCTGAGGCTCTCATTAAAATGATTGAGAAACCCTGACTGAAAAGATGGAAAAGGACCTGCCTGCCTGCCCCTCCCCCTTGGCTCTTAATCTTCCTCTCCTGTGTCCCTCTGCCCTGTTTCCCTGCTTTCCCCACATGGCACATGCTCCTTCTTATGCCCCTGCAGCACAGAACCCCTTGTAGTCCTGTAGATGAGCAAAGCTCTCCCTTACCCTAAATCCAAATTATCCTTCCTCCCAGCTTTCTTTCTCATCCCTTTTTATCACATCCTATAAGGCCTGCATGATCTACTCGTACCCCACCCTCTTCAACCTTATTTCCTATCACTCTTTCCCTACAAACCCCCTCCTCCTCACTGTGGCTCAAACACACTGACCACACCCCTCAGGGCCTTTGTGCAGGCTGTTTCCTTTACCCAGAACACACCCTCCAGGGGGGCCATTTGAGAGTCTGGCTCTGACACATGATCCAGATTTTAGCCCTAAAGACCTTGCTAACACTGAGTATAAAAAAGCACTGCAGGCTGGGTGTGGTGGCGCACGCCTATAATCCCAACACTTTGGGAGGCCAAGGCAGGAGGATCACTTGAGGTCAGGAGTTCAAGACCAGCCTGGCCAACATTGTGAAACCCTGTCTCTACTAAAAATAAAAAAATTAGCGAGGCATGGTGGAGGACGGCCGTAATCCCAGCTACTCTGAATGCTGAGGCAGGAGAATTGATTCAACCTGGGAGACGGAGATTGCAGTGGGCCGAGATCATGTCACTACACAGCGAACACTTCACCTCCAAAATAAAACTAAATTTAAAAAGCACCCCTATGAGCCAAGCACAATGACAGGTGCCTATTGTCCCTGCTAGTAGGGGACTGAGGCAGGGGAGGCTGAGGCAGGAGGATTGCTTGGGCCCAGGAGTTCGAGGCTGCAGTGAGCTATGATCAAGCCACTGCACCACAGCTCGGGCAACAGAAAACAAAAACAAAAAAGGGCCTAACCTGTCACTCTGTAGCCTCACTATCCCACAGCTGCTTCATTTTCTTCACAGCACCAACAAAGACTCTCTCCTTGACCAAACTTTAGACAGGCTCCTCTGGATCCTCTTCTTCATGTGGCCTGCCTTTAGCAAAGAATTCAGCTGAGTCACTCCCCCGCCCTTAATATCTGACCAAGTTCCTCATCCCCTACTTTTTTTTTTTTTTTTTTTTTTTGAGACAGAGTCTCACTCTGTCCCCCAGGCTGGAGTGCAATGGCGCGATCTCAGCTCACTGCAAGCTCCGCCTCGCGGGTTCATGCCATTCTCCTGCCTCAGCCTCCCGAGTAGCTGGGACTACAGGTGCCCACCACCACGCCCGGCTAATTTTTTGTATTTTTAGTAGAGACGGGGTTTCACCGTGTTAGCCAGAATGGTCTCGATCTCCTGACCTTGTGATCTGCCCGCCTCGGCCTCCCAAAGTGCTGGGATTAGACATGAGCCACCACGCCCAGCCTCATCCCCCACTTTTAATGTGTAAGTCCTTGGCCCGCTTTCCACAGAATCCTGTTGAGTTGGTTTAGCAAGAGTCCCCCTACCCTTTGGGTCTTCTCTTAGTGATTTTCCACCCAATGACCGCCTCACTGATTATAAATGCCCAACTAGGTCTTTGCTGGATTCAGTGATGAACTCAACCTCCTTCCTCTATTGCAAAAGTCGACTCCTAGGCTGGGCGCGATGGCTCATGCCTGTAATCTCAGCACTTTGGGAGGCTGAGGCGGGTGGATGACCTGAGGTCAGTCAGGAGTTCAAGACCAGCCTGACCACCATGGTGAAACCCTATCTCTACTAAAAATACAAAAATTAGCCAGGTGTGGTGGTACGTGCCTGTAATCCCAGCAACTCAGGAGGCTGAGGCAAGAGAATCGGTTGAACCTGGGAGGCAGAGGGTGCAGTGAGCCGAGATCGCACCACTGCACTCCAGCCTGGGTGGACAGAGTGAGACTCCATCTCAAAAAAAAAAAAAAAAAAAAAGTCAACTCCTGTTGCAGTAGTCTTGAATAAAGTCTTCCTTACCAAAAGTGTTAATTCTTCTTTAATACCACCTGACATCATATGATCTTTTTGTTCATCTTTCTCCCTCCACTGGACTGTAAGTTCCACAATGGCAGGATCTTTATGTGTTTATTCTCTGCTAGATCCTTTGCTTCTAAAATAGTATCTGGGGCTGGGTGTAGTGGCTCACGCCTGTAATCCCAGCACTTTGGGAGGCCAAGGTGGGCAGATCACAAGGTCGGTTCAAGACCACCAGCCTGACCAGTATAGTGAAACCCCGTCTCTACTAAAAATACAAAAATTAGCTGGGCATGGTGGTACACACCTGTAGTTCCAGCTACTCGGGAGGCTGAGGCACTGCTGCCTCAGTTGAACCCGGGAGGCAGCGGTTGCAGTCAGCCAAGATCATGCCACTGCACTCCAGCCTGGGAGACAGAGCGAGACACTGTCTCAAAAAAAATAAATAAAAATAAAATAGTATCTGACACACAACAGACACTCAACAAATGTCTGTAAAATGAATCTAGCTACCTCCACTTATTCTGTGATCTCTGTTTATCCACCACCTCCTCTGGGAAGTCATTCTTGAATCTTCCAAGGCTTGACCCTGTACTTCAGTTAACAGTGATTATATTGATCTCAGAGGATAATTCTCTTATTATTCAATACGTACTTTAAATGTGTTCGTATATAATATACTAATACACAGAATAAAGCATAGAAGTCTACTTTGACTGCCTGCCCTCCTTCCCTTTCACATCTCCACAATGCCCTGCCCCAGTCTTTTTTTCCTCTCTGTACATACATCCATGCACGTATCTCTTTGCACAACTCACACACACACACACACACACACACACACACACACTGCCTGGCTCCAAGCAGGGGCTTAAATAAAAAGGATGAGGACAAAGAGCCCTGGTGGGGCTGAAAGCCACCTGTTTTCCCAAGTCTTTGCCCCATCTTCCTGGCTTTCTCTACCCACAGGAAGAAAGAGACCGCTTCTGTTGGCTTCCCTGCAAGAAGCAGATGAAGTACAGAGGGCTGTCCACTGTCAGCTCACTTCTTCATTCCAGGAAAACTTTCAAGGCTGGCACAGGTCAGAGAGAGCTGCCTGAGCCCTGCTGCTCCAAAGTGCTCCTGGAGAGCATGAGGGTTCAGCCAACCCAGAAAGCCATGGTGGACCAGGGCCCTGAGGGTGAATTCAGACCTGCCTGGAAGTTAGGGGGTGAGGGTTTACCTGGGGGAGGGGGCACCAAGGGAGAGGGGCAAGCTAGTTGTAGAAACAGCCCAAGTAGATTTCCACATAAAGAAAAAGTAAACAGATGAAGGCTCTTCCTCAGCCCTTTGGGCCTCTCCGAGGAAAGCAAACCTTCAAGTGTTTGTTGAAACGCTAATCCAATTTAAAAATGCTTTAAAAGAGCTGGAAGAGGAAGTACCAGCTATTGACCACCCCCTCTGCTGGCCTGCAGTGTAAGTGTAGTCACTTTCCCCTCTCTCGGCCTCTGTCTCTGGGGATATTACACACAGAGACCCAGAGAAACAAGAAGTTACCTGGGACAGGTTCCGGAACCAACCCTTGTCCACAGAGGGCCATCTGACTCTTCCTCTTGCCCAGCCATGAAAGAAGCCTTTATTAGGAGCAGAAAACTAGCCAGGATCGGAAAGAGCTGACTCCAGCAGCCTTCACCTCAAGACAAGCTCACATCATTCACACTCTAGGAATCTGGAAGATATTGAAGTATCCTTGCCCCTGCTTCTGGGGAGGCACTTAATTACCCCCTGCCCCCACCCCAGGTGGGTCTTATTTCTGGCAGCCAATTCAGTCCCAGAAGTTGCAGGTGAAATGAGCTTCAAGGGGATTTGCCAAACAATAATTAAAGGAAAAGCAAACCCTTCTCAAATGCTCCAGAGTCTTGTTCTCCCACCCTTGGACAACTTTACCAGATCCTTCACCCATTCTCACCATGCTAGGGTGACTTACACTCCTGGTTTGCCAGGGACTGTCCCAGTCTTAGCACTGACAGTACCATGTCCCGAGATGATTGGTCATGCACCACTGTAGCCTCCCAACCTCCTTCCCTTCATCCCCATGGTTTCAGGGTGGTTACACACCTTGGAAAGATTGCCTAGCAATGTAGAGATGGGCTTTCTGGTATTGTTTCTTTTTCCTTTTTTTTTTTGAGATGGAGTTTCACTCTTTGTTGCCCAGGCTGGAATGCAATGACGCCATGTCAGCTCACTGCAACCTCTGCCTCCTGGGTTCAAGCGATTCTCCTGCTTCAGCTTCCCCAGTAGCTGGGATTACAGGCATGTGCCACCACCCCTGGCTAATTTTGTATTTTTAGTAGAGATGAGGTTTCGCCATGTTGGTCAGGCTGGTCTTGAACTCTTGACCTCAGGTGATCCAACCGCCTCGGCCTCCCAAAGTGTTGGGATTACAGGCATGAGCCACTGCGCCCGGCTCAGTATTGTTTCTTTATACAGCTTCCCTTGCTGCATTTTCAAGAGGAGGAAAGTGGTGAATATAGAGGTTCAATTAGTTTCTGTCAACCAGGTGCTTTCATTTAGAAAGAGGGAGATAGATAAGAAGACCTAAGAAGCATTCAGCACTTACTATGTTGTGTATAAAATACCTGTTTAATTTAATCCTAGGAGGTGAGTACCACATCTCAGATTGAGAAACTGAGGTCCAGAATCACACAACTAATAAATAGTAGAGTTGAGATCCCAATCCAGACAGGATAACACCAAGGCTCATGAACTTATTCACTGTCTTATACTGTGATCCCTAAAGATGAAGAGTCCTTGTCATTTGAATCACGGAGGAAAAAAACAATGTGAAAGTGCTTAGGCTGGACTGAAAAGGAATGTGACACTGTGACCACAGGGCCTCCCTCTCCCACGGATGGGAGCTCTAGTCATCATGGGGATGGGGCCAGGTTCGCAGATAGTTAAGTCACCGCTGAGAGCCTCCTAATGCCAACTCTGCCCAACCACCTACCCAATGGCTGCTGGATGAATCCATCAAAACCCTGGTCTCATGCCCTCACCAGCAGCACTGCAGAACAAAATCCACATCCCTCAGCCACAGTCTCATCCACTGTCTTGGAAATAGAAGTGGGAACTCACTTTACAGGAATGAATTTGGCAGGATAAGTCACAAATCTTGATAAATATTCATATAATTTGACTTTGTAATATCCTTTCCAAGAATTTTTCTCAAGGAACTTGTTCTAACAGGCTGGGAAAAGCGGGGCTGGTTTTGCTGGTGATATTTGACACATAAAGGTGTTCATGCCTAGTTTTCTTTTTTTTTTTTTTTTTTTTTTTTTTTTGAGATGGAGTCTTGCTCTGTCGCCCAGGCTGGAGTGCAGTGGCGCAATCTCTGCTCACTGCAAGCTCCGCCTTCCGGGTTCACGCCATTCTCCTGCCTCAGCCTCTCCGAGTAGCTGGGACTACAGGCGCCCGCCACCACGCCCGGCTAATTGTTTGTATTTTTAGTAGAGACGGGGTTTCACCGTGGTCTCGATCTCCTGACCTCGTGATCCGCCCGCCTCGGCCTCCCAAAGTGCTGGGATTACAAGCGTGAGCCACCGCGCCCGGCCTTTTTTTTTTTTTTTTGAGATGGAGTTTCACTCTGTCACCCAGGCTGGAATGCAGTGGCTTGATCTTGGTTCACTGCAACCTCCGCTTCCCGGGTTCAAGTGATTCTCCTGTCTCAGCCTCCTGAGTAGCTAGGATTACAGGCACCTCCCACCAGACGTGGCTAATTTTTGTATTTTTAGTAGAGATGGGGTATTGCAATGTTTACCAGGCTGGTCTCAAACTCCTGATCTACTCAAGTGATCTACCTGTCTCGGCCTCCCAAAGTGCTGGGACTACGGGCGTGAGCCACCATGCCCAGCCATGCCTTGAGTTTTCTGTAACAATGAAAACCTGGAACAATTCCTATGGCCAACAATAAAGAAATGGTTAAACTATGATATATCCATTCCATCGGATTATTATGCAACTATTAAGATGTATATGAGGAGTTGAAAATAACATGGAAAATGCTTGGCTACAGATGTTATGCTAAGCAAGCAGTAAATAAAATTATACAGACAATGTGATCACAACTATGTGAAAACAAACCAAACACACACACACCCCTCTTTAGAGTGAAAGGACTGAAAGAAATGAACAAGATTAAACAGAACCAACACTTAGGAAGCAGCCAGCTAACTGCTTTCCGTACTTACCTCATTTCATCTTCAAGGCAAGCCTACACATTCGGAACTTTTTTTTATCCTTACTTCACCAATGAGAAAACTGAAGCTCCCAGAGGATAATTAAGCTGCCCGATGGTTGCCCACAGCTAATAAGGAAGAAGGAAGGCATCTGAACCCAGACTCACCTGATTCAGGGCCTGTGCCCTTATCCTGCACACGACCACACCCAAATGCAGCCAGCAGCTTTACTTGGCTAGCAGAACGACTAGCAACTTTTCCCCCCTACTTTCTACTTTCTTTTTTTCCAAATTGCCTGTATTAGTCCATAATATACTTATGTATGTTGATGTGTATGTTTTCATGTATATGTATATTTTATGTATATGTTTATACATAAAACACTAGGTTTTTTGTATATTGTGTGTGTGTGTGTGTATATATATTTTGGAGACGGAGTCTCGCCCTGTCACCCAAGCTGGAGTGCAGTAGCACACAATCTCGGCTCACTGCAACTTCTGCCTCCCAGATTCAAGAGATTCTCCTGCCTCAGCCTCCTGAGTAGCTGGGACCACAGGCGCCCGCCACCATGCCTGGCTGCTTTTTCGTATTTTAGTAGAGATGGGGTTTCACTGTGTTGCCCAGGCTGGTCTCAAACTCCTGAGCTCAGGCAAGCCGCCCGCCTTGCCCTCCCAAAGTGCTGGGATTACAGGTGTGAGGCACTGCGCCCCGCCTATTTTTTATATTTTATGTATATTTTATGTATATATTTTTGTATAAAACACTTTTTTTTTTTTTTTTGAGAGGGAGTCTCGCTCTGTCGCCCAGGCTGGAGTGCAGTGGCGCAATCTTGGCTCACTGCAAACTACGCATCCCGGGTTCACGCCATTCTCCTGCCTCAGCCTCTCCGAGTAGCTGGGACTACAGGCGCCCGCCACCACACCCGGCTAATTTTTTGTATTTTTTTTAGTAGAGATGGGGTTTCATCGTGGTCTCGATCTCCTGACCTCGTGATCCGCCCGCCTCGGCCTCCCAAAGTGCTGGGATTACAAGCGTGAGCCACCGCACCCGGCCAAAACACTTTTTTTTGGAGACGGAATCTTGCTCTGTCACCCAGGCTGGAGTGCAGTGGCGTGATGTGGGCTCACTGCAACCTCCGCCTTCCGGGTTCACACCATTCTCCTGCCTCAGCCTGCCAAGTAGCTGGGACTACAGGCGTCCGCCACCACGCCCGGCTAATTTTTTGTATTTTTAGTAGAGACGGGGTTTCACCATGTTAGCCAGGATGGTCTCGATCTCCTGACCTCGTGATCCAAGGTGCTGGGATTACAGGCGTGAACCACTGCTCCTGGCCTTTTTTTTTTTTTTTTTTTTTTGAGACCAAGTCTCACTGTTGCCCAGGCTGGAGTGCACTGGTGCAATCTTGGCTCACTGCAACCTCTGCCTCCTGGGTTCAAGTGATTCTCCTGCCTCAGCCTCCCAAGCAGCTGGGATTATAGGCACCCACCATCCCGCCCAGCTAACTTTGTATTTTTAGTAGAGATGGGGTTTTACCACGTTGGTCAGGCTGGTCTCGAGCTCCTGACCTCAGGTGATCTGCCCACCTTGGTCTCCCAAAGTGCTGGGATTACAGGTGTGAGCCACCCAAAATACTTTTGTTCCTCTGGAATTCAAAGGTCTCCACAGTCTGGCTCTCTGCTGTCCTTCCGGCCACATTCCCCATCGCTTCTTTTCCATAGTGAAGTCAATAAGTGACGTCATTAGGTGACATGGGCAGATCTACATTTTGGAAAGAACACTTCTGGGGCAGAAAGGAATGTTGATGGCTGAGCAGAGAGTGGAGGAAGTAGGAGAAGGGGCAGGTGAGATCTGAGCCTTGTGGCCCCCACTGAGACGACCAACAGGGCCTGGTGAATGACCACAGTGTCACACACTCATGGAAAAACCAAGCCCACAGTGTCCAAGGGAAACAACTGTCCATGGAAATGCACCAGCATCGGCCGGGCGCGGTGGCTCACGCTTGTAATCCCAGCACTTTGGGAGGCCGAGGCGGGCGGATCACGAGGTCAGGAGACTGAGACCAGGTGAAACCCGGTCTCTACTACAAATACAAAAAAATTAGCCGGGCGTAGTGGCGGGCGCCTGTAGTCCCAACTACTCGGAGAGGCTGAGGCAGGAGAATGGCGTGAACCCGGGAGGCGGAGCTTGCAGTGAGCCGAGATTGCGCCACTGCACTACAGCCTGGGTGACAGAGCGAGACTCCGTCTCAAAAAAAAAAAAAAAAAAAAACAAAAAAGGAAATGCACCAGCATCAGACAAAAGAAACAGCAGAAAGACCAAGAGCCAGAATCTGGGCTCCCTCCGCATCTCAGGGCCTCATGGTTGCTCCTCCAGGAGAGCCAGGAGACAGGGAGGCCTCCTCCTCCTCCTTGGCGTCCGCTCCCTGGAACACTCAGGACAGAAGGGGTGAGGGTGAGAAGGGCCTACACCACCTAAACCCGCGTTCTGGACCTGGCCTCCTGTGGAGGGGTCTTTTCTAGTTTGAAGGAGAGAGCAGGCTCTTGTGAAAACAAATTACAGACAGCTTGGCTGGAGCAGAGCAGTAGCAGCACCAAGTGGGAAAAGTTACAACAAAGATGCTCAGATTTCACTCACTTTTCCCAGCCCTTGCACACTGGAGGGCTCTCAAGGTAAAGAAGCCACAATATTGCTGGAGGAAATAAAGAGGAACCTGTCTGACACTGGTTCTCAGCCCCTGATGGGCCTCAGAGGGCAGGAGAAGGGCTATTGAAAACAGATTTTCCAAGCTCACCCCCAAACATTCTGATTCAATGTCTTGCTCAGGCCTAAGAGTTTACATTTTTAATAAACATTTCCCCGAGTTGCTGTTGAGCCCTAGCCTACCTATGAAGAAATCTCAACTTACAGGTTGATGTAAGGACTGACATTTAGAAAACATTTATTTTAATTATTTTATATTTAAAAATAAGTGGCTGTGCGTGGTGGCTCACGCCTGTAATCCCAGCACTTTGGGAGGCGAGGCGGGTGGATCACGAGGTCAGGAAATCGAGACCATCCTGGCTAACACGGTGAAACCCTGTCTCTACTAAAAATACAAAAAATTAGCTGGGCGTGGTGGCCGGCACTTGTAGTCCCAGCTACTCCGGAGGCTGAGGGACGAGAATGGCGTGAACCCGGAAGGCGGAGCTTGCAGTGAGCAGAGATCACGCCACTGCACTCCAGACTGGGCAACAGAGCGAGACTCTATCTCAAAAAAAAGTATGTATCACAGCCTGGGCACGGTGGCTCACTCATGTAATCCTAGCACTTTGGGAGGCTGAGGTGGACAGATCACGAGGTAAAGAGATCAAGACAATCTTGGTCAACATGGTGAAACCTTGTCTCTACTAAAAAAAATACACAAAATTAGATAGGCATGGTGGCGCGGGCATGTAGTCCCAGCTACTTGGGAGGATGAGGCAGGAGGATCGCTTGAACCCGGGAGGCAGAGGTTGCAGTGAGCCAAGATGGCGCCACTGTACTCCAGCCTGGTGACAGAGCGAGACTCCATCTCAAAAAACAAACCAAACAAAAATATATGTATTACAAAGGGTATACAGGGAATTCTTTGCATTATTTTTGCAGCTTTTCTATAAGACAAACTATTTCAAAATAAAGTCTAAAATATATATGACAGGCCGGGCACGGTGGCTCATGCCTATAATCCCAGCACTTTGGGAGGCCAAGACAGGCGGATCACGAGGTCAGGAGATCGAGACCATCCTGGCTAACACGGTGAAACCCTGTCTCTACTAAAAATACAAATTAGCCAGGCGTAGTGGCGGGTGCATGTAGTGCCAGCTACTCGGGAGGCTGAGGCAGAAGAATGGCATGAACCTGGGAGGCGGAGCTTGCAGTGAGCCAAGATGGCGCCAGCCTGGGTGACAGAGCGAGACTCCATCTCAAAAAAAAAAATATATAAAAAACACAAAAGTAATATGTGCCTATAGTAAAATATTTTTAATAGTACCACATTAGATACAGGAGAAAATAGACACCTGGCTGGGCGCGGTGGCTCACGCCTATAATCCCAGCACTTTGGGAAGCCAAGGCGGGCAAATCATGAGGTCAGGAGATCCAGACCATCCTGGCCAACGTGGTGAAACCCTGTCTCTACTAAAAAAAAATACAAAAATTAGCTGGGCATGGTAGCACGCACTTGTAATCCCAGATACTCAGGAGGCTGAGACAGAAGAATCACTTGAACCTTGGAGATGGAGGGTGCCGTGAGCGGAGATCACGCCACTGCACTCCAGCCTAGGTGACAGAGTGAGACCCTGTCTCAAAAGAAAAAAAAAAAGAAAATAGACACTTCCTCACTTCACCAGCCCCAGCCCACTCTCGACACTAACTACTGTGAACAATTTGGTAGATATTAGGACTTTTTCTTGTTTTCATTTTCTTTTTGAGACATGGTCTTGCTCTGTTGCCCAGGCTGGAGGGCAGTGGTGTGATCGTGGCTCACTGCAGCCTCCACCTCCCAGGCTCAAATGAGCCTCTCACCTCAGCCCTCCAGAGTAACTGGGCCTATAAGCACGTGCCACCATGTCTGGCTAATTTTTGTATTTTTTTGTAGATAGGGTTTCACCATGTTGCCCAGGCTGGTCTCCAACTGCTGAGCTCAAGTGATCTACCCACCTTGGCTTCCCCAAGTGCTGAGATTACAGGCAAGAGCCACCATGCCTGGCCTTGTTTTCTTTTTCTTTCTTTTTTTTTTTTTTTGAGACGGAGTCTTGCTCCGTCGCCCAGGCTGGGGTGCAGTGGCGCCATCTCAGCTCACTGCAACTTACGCCTCCCGGGTTCAACCGATCCTCCTGCCTCAGCTTCCTGAGGAGCTAGGACTACAGGCACACCACCGTGCCTGGCTAATTTTCTTCGTATTTTTAGTAGAGACGGGGTTTCACAATGTTGGCCGGGATGGTCTCGATCTTCTGACCTCGTGATCCATCCACCTTGGCCTCCCAAAGTGCTGGGATTACAGGCGTGAGCCACCGCACCCGGCCTTGTTTTCGTTTTCTAACAATAACTAATGCCAGCAAGAATGTGATGAAAATGACGCTCTCAAAATTGTTGATTGAACTGCAAATTAAAATGGATCTTTTGGAAAGCAATTTAGCAATGTGTATCAAAAACCATAAAAACGTTCATACTCTTGGACCTACCAATTTCCACGTCTAGGAATCTCTCCCCCAAGGCCACCACTCTCTAGAGTGCAACCATTTAAAATGATGACACGAAGCAATAAGGAAGATGGTTACGATGATAATGTTAGTAGGACAAAAAAAAAAATCAAAACAGGATATAAACATTTTACATATCCTCTAGTTACCAAGTTGTTTTTTTTAATTTCATTTTGTTTAGATACATAAGACAAAGGAAATAAACCTAAACTGCTAACAGTATGTTAGGGAGATGGTATATGAGTACTATTATCTATTAGGGAGGTGGTTTTTGAGTTACACTTTTTTTCTTTTCTCATTTCATCCGTTGAGAGGCTCAGCACTGGGACTTTGCAGACAGATACCCAAACCTGGTTGAGAAATCCATTTTCCACACGTGTATTGTTGAGGACATTACCTAGTCTCCTGGAGCGTCAGCTTCCTTATGGAGATAATGGGAGATTTAAAAAAAATTACCCCCTAAACTTGCTGCAAGAATAAAACTGAGAAAACACATGGAAACTTTGGGTGCTTTTTGACCTGACACAGTAAGTAGAAGCTGTTATGTCATTTTTCTATATTCACTGTGATAGGTCACACTTCACAAAGCAAGGTTTAAACACTGGGGTTTAAAAATGGGGATTAAAATTTTGATAACCCTCATTGTCCTCATCAGACCCTCTCCTAAGCCCCTGCTTAGTTTTACTTTGAAAGAGATATTGCACAACGTGCATTAAAGTGACAAGGCTCCACCCCGTTAACCAAAATAATGAATGGGAACAAGATTAGCAGATTGTAAAGTGCCTACAAATGGAAGGCAGCCTGAGTCCGGTTTTTACTGGATGACCCTGAAGGGACAGTGGTTTAAACAACAGCCCAAGTTAAGTACTGGGGGTATTTACATGAGGTGCAATAATGCATTAAACGAACACATTAAATGCAGGGGGGCAGGGGAGTGAAGATGGAATGTGGAGGGGTTGTATGTCAAGAAAATCAACATTACTCTTCCAACATCTGGGCCAAAGCTTCCAGGAGGAGGCAAGACTAAAGGGTAATGAGGATAAGAGTCATTATCTCAGGATGCCTTCAGCCAATCAGAACAACAATTAATTGGTCTACCTTCATCTAATTTATTGCAAGACTTACTAGGCTTGGCTCCACATCTCTTACTTCGGTGTTAATCAGAAGTGTCACTCTGAGCCCACGATTACAGGAAGTCTTCTTTTGAAGGGACCATTTAGAAATGAAAACTAAATGGCTGGGCACGATGGCTCACCCCTATAATCCCAGCACTTTGAGAGGCCAAGGTGGGCAGATCACATGAGGTCAGAAGTTTGAGACCAGCCTGACCAACATGGTGAAACCCTGTCCCTACTAAAAATACAAAATTAGCAGGGTGTGGTGGTACATGCCTGTAATCCCAGCTACTCGAGAGGCTGAGGCAGGAGAATCGCTTAAACCTGGGAGGCGGAGGTTGCGGTGAGTCAAGATCATACCACTGCAGCCTGGCGACAGAGTGAGACTCTATCTCCAAAAAAAAAAAAAAAAAAAAAAATTGGCGGGAAGCAGTAGCCCACACCTGTAATCCCAGCACTTTGGGAGGCTGAGGCAGGCAGATCACTTTGAGCCCAGGAGTTCGAGGCCAGCCTGAGCAACATGGCAAAACCCCATCTCTACTAAAAATATGAAAAGTGGCTGGGCATGGTGGCTTGCACCTGTAGTCCCAGTTATTCAGGAGACTGGGGTGAGAAGATTGCTTGAGCCCCAGAGATGGAGGTTGCAGTGAGCCAAGATTGTGCCACTGCACTTATTTATTTATTTTTTTGAGACAGAGTCTTGCTCTGTCACCCAGGCTGGAGTGCAGTGGCACAATCTCAGCTCACTGCAAGCTCCGCCTCCCAGGTTCACGCCATTGTCCTACCTCAGCCTCCTGAATAGCTGGGACTACAGGCGCCCACCACCACACCCGGCTAATTTTTTGTATTTTTAGTAGAGACGGGGTTTCACCGTGTTAGCCAGGATGGTCTCGATCTCCTGACCTCGTGATCTGCCTGCCTCGGCCTCCCAAAGTGCTGGGATTACAGGTGTGAGCCACTGCACCCAACCAAAAATTTTTTTCTTTTATAGATGGGGTCTTGATATGTTGCCCAGGCTGGTCTGGAACTCCTGGGCTCAAGCCTGCATCGGCCTACCAGTGTTGGGATTACAGGCATGAGCCACTGCCCCCAGCCAAAATCCTCTTTATGTAGCCCATCTCACCTCCCTTCCTGGTGAGAATTGCTGATTGAACATGTATTTTTCCAGAACCTTTACTATTACAAATATATAACATATATTCACATAGGCGTGCATACATGCAGCTTCTTTTTACATGAAAAAGATCAGCTCCTATTTCTCTGCTACTTGAATTTTCTACTTAATCATATGTCAAAAGCATCTTTCCATACCTGTACATACAGGCATTTGGGTAGTGGTTATTGACCCTGACCCTGAGGCCAGATGGCTTGAAGCCCAACTCCCCGACTCGCCCGCTATGTGACTTTAGACAAGTTACTTAACATCTCTTTCCTGATTTAAAAAAATTCTAGTAGGCCGGGCGCGGTGGCTCACGCTTGTAATCCCAGCACTTTGGGAGGCTGAGGCGGGCGGATCATGAGGTCAGGAGATCGAGACCACGATGAAACCCCGTCTCTACTAAAAATACAAACAATTAGCCGGGCGTGGTGGCGGGCGCCTGTAGTCCCAGCTACTCGGAGAGGCTGGGGCAGGAGAATGGCGTGAACCCGGGATGTGGAGCTTGCAGTGAGCCGAGATTGCGCCACTGCACTCCAGCCTGGGCGACAGAGTGAGACTCCGTCTCAAAAAATAATAATAATAATAAAAAATAAAAAATAAATTCTAGTAATAGTAACCAGAGAATTGTTGAGAAAATCAAATGAGTTAATATTATAAATGTGCAGATATTCTAAAATACACAGAACTTTCAGACTAGTGTGTACACAGTAAGTGCTATATGTATGTTGGCCATTGTTATAATCCACCTTGTTCTTTTTGTTTTTTTTTTTTTTGAGACGGAGTCTTGCTCTGTCGCCCAGGCTGGAGTGCAGTGGCGTCATCTCAGCTCACTGCAACCTCTGCCTCCCAGGTTCACGCCATTCTCCTGCCTCAGCCTCCCAAGTAGCTGGGACTACAGGCACCCACCACCACACCCGGATAATTTTTTGTATTTTCAGTAGAGACGGGGTTTCACCGTGTTAGCCAGGTTGGTCTCAATCTCCTGATCTCGTGATCCGCCCGTCTCGGCCTCCCAAAGTGCTGGGATTACAGGCTTGAGCCACTGCGCCCGGCCCCACCTTGTTCTTTTCTTTACTGGCCATATAGTAGTCCACTGTGTGGATAAAATATAATTTATCAAGCCAGTCCCCTACTGATATATTCATGGTGATTTCCTATTTGTCACTGCAGTGAGCATTTTTTAACATAGGTTTTTGTATACATGTGCAACTATTAACGTAGTATAGTTTACAAAGCATGAAATTACTGCATCAAAGGTCACGCTCATTTTTTATGAAAGATGTTGCCAAATTTCCCTCCAAAAGGCTGCACTAATTTACATCCCCACCAACAGTTTATGCATGCCTGTCTCCAGGCATCTTCGCAACACTGGCAGCCTGGATCTTTGGCATCCTCGTTTCTGCACTTGCCTTCCCTAAATGAAACCTAAATCAAAACCACCAACAATGCATTTGTTAAAGTCCCAGGGACACCTAATCCCTTTGTTTTTTCTAAAGGGAATTAGACATTCGGTTCTTTGACAGGCCCTCAGTTGCCTGGACACAGCCCTGGGATGACTTTAAAAAAATATAAATAAAACACACTTGCTGTTCCCTAACACTCTCCAGAGAAGCTCGAGGGTGACTGCGTGAGGCCTGGCCGCTCTGCTTTCTATCACGGATGAAAAGATTTTCAATAGCAGCTGGTGTTTTCCTGGGTGGAGATTAGAGCCAGCATTTGTGTATAAATATTATCCCAGGGCTCGATGGAGAATTAGGCTGGAAGCAGAGGTTGCAAAATCCCAGTTGCATTGTTAAACAACAGGGGGGACGTAAGCATCTTCAGCCTTACCTGGTGCTTTCTATAGAAAGGGGAAGTGTCTCAGCCCAGGCCCGCCCCATCAGGGCAGCTTCTAAGGAAAACAAACAGACGTAGAAGCTGGTGCAGAGCTTGGCTGGAAACCTGTACCAGCCAGAGGAGAAGCAGGACAAAGGGAGAAGTGCATTGTCTGGGGGTCCAGGCTGGGGTTTTGTCGCCTGTTCTGCAAGTTGGCAGCCACCTGGTTCCCTGGACCATGGCTCCTGCCATGTCATGTATGACAAGATGACCACGGACTGAGATCTCCACAGTTCTGAGATACAGGGTGACTTCCTGCTTGGTGTGAGGACCCCTTCGAATCCAATGGACCTGTGAAGGGAGGGAGGCCTCTGGCTCACCAGTGGCCTCCCAGAGGTCTGAGGCAGAAATGTCAGTAACTTCCAGGATGGCCCTGCTAAGCTCCAGAAGCCCCAAAGCCATTCATCTTCCAAATTCGTTTTTCAGGCTATTTTATGGCTCGAAACCATTCATTTTTCTTCTTCCACATCTCCTACCTCACATCATTCCCAGGGACTCAGGTTGGAGTCCAAAGAGTCTCTACAACAATGGATTCCATGGATCAGAACAAATCCCAGGGACCCCTCCTCAGATCCGTAAGCGAGAGAATAACTCAGATGATGATCTCAGGAACTCAGAGGTGGGCTAAGTTTCCCCTGCTTGTTCAGCTTGCATGGGAGAATAAGCAGGAAGGAAAGGAGGCCTAGAGACCCAGGATCTCCATCCCGCTGACTAGGGGCAGCATGTTGTACAGGAAAAGGAATTTGGAGCTGGACACGTCTGGCTTCAGGTGAAGGTGTGTAAGCTCATTGTGCCTCAGTTTCCTTTCTCTGAGAGTTTGGGGCTAGCCACCCAATACCTAGCATACCATATGTTCAGTGCGGCCCATAGGTTCTAGACACCAAGGACACAGCAATAAGCAGACCAGTGCCTGTCCTCGTGGACTTTATATTCCCAGTGAGGTGGAGACTATTAATAGTGTCATGCTTCCTGCTGAGGAACCGAGGTTTATGGAGCGTGTTAACATGCCAGCGAGGTCTGCAGCTCCTAAGTGGGCTCCATGGCTCGCTCTCAAATGACACTGCCCTGAACCATGAATATAAGTGATAGCTAACCAGGTCCACCGTGAAGCTAACAGAGCTGAAGCTTCAGGATCCCTGCTTGGATTAGCCCCTTCCAAGGTCTTGCAAAGGGCCCGGAAAGAAAAGCATCCATCGGATGGTCTTTGGTTTCTCTAACATTTGCCAACATCAAGTCTTTTAACCGCAAGTGGAAAGACCACCATCTCTCTCCACTCCGGTCTCGCTTCTGCCCCTTCTCCCTTCCTGTTGTGTGATGTTAAGAGTGGCCACGGGCATTCAGGGATGCACGCACATGGGAGTTGAGTTGGTGGTACATTGAGTTTAGTAGATCATTAAGCTGAGTTATTGCTAATCCTCCCAGGGTAGGAACAGCTCCCAGTAAAACTCCAGTAGCAAGTACCCCCCACCCAGGTCCTGACACCTCATCAGAAGTTGTATCACCATATGAACATATCCTACAGTGCCCAATCCTGAAGGAAGTGGTGGGGAAGAAGGAAGGTTTAAAATGTATATAGTTAGATGCTCGCCTGTGAGAAATGCTTCCTGTTATTAGACGTGCAAAACAGGTGAAGAGTCAGTCAAAATGGAAGTTCTCTTCTATCAGAAATATACTCCACTAGGCCAGGCTTGGTGGCTCACACCTGTAATCCCAGCGCTTTGGGAAGCCGAGGTGAAGAGATCACTTGGGGTCAGGAGTGCAAGACCAGCCTGACTCTGCCTCAAAAAATAATAATAATAAAAAAGAAATATGCTCCATTAACACGTGCATTTAATTGTAATGCACCTTATATTCTTTTTCTTTTTTTTTTTTTGAGACTGAGTCTCGCACTGTTGCCCAGGCTGGCGTGCAGTGGCACGATCTCAGCTCACTGCAACCTCCGCCTCCCGGGTTCACGCCATTCTTCTGCCTCAGCCTCCCCAGTAGCTGGGACTACAGGCGCCTGCCGCCACGCCCAGCTAATTTTTTGTATTTTTAGTAGAGACGGGGTTTCACCGTGTTAGCCAGGATGGTCTCGATCTCATGACCTCATGATCCACCTGCCTTGGCCTCCCAAAGTGCTGAGATTACAGGCGTGAGCCACCGTGCCTGGCCCACCTTACATTCCTTTTTCATTTTTGGTGGGAATCACACAAAACTGAATTTACTAAAATTCCTCTGAGGGACACAAACACGTAGTAATACTACAGACACTGTTTGTTTGTGTCTATGAATGTCTTCATTTTTTGCATCTAAACTATCAATAACAAAAAGCAAATTTTGATCACCCATGCTAGAGAAAAGACTGAATTATCTTTTATTCGCTCTACAGAATATTATTTTAGGAAATCATTATCATATGAAGAAGTGATCAAAGAGTATGAAGCTGGATAATATAGGAATAAAAAGTGCTATAGAAGTGTGTCAGGCAGTAAATTAAGAAAAAATGTCCTATTATTCTTCTGCAGTGTGTAGTGTTTGAGGTATCTGTTGGTTTTTAAAATGTGTAAACTGGCCCGGACACTTTGGGAGGCTGAGGTGGGAGGAATGCTTGAGCCCAGCAGTTTGAGACCAGCCCAGGCAATATAGCAAGGCTCCATTTCTACAAAAAAAAAAATTTTTTTTTTTTTTGAGACAGTCTCTGTCGCCCAGGCTGGAGTGCAATGGTGTAATCTTGGCTCACGGCAACCACTGCCTCCCAGGTTCAAACGATTCTCCTGCCTCAGCCTCCCGAGTAGCTGGAATTACAGGTGTACACAACCACACCTGGCTAATTTTTGTATTTTTAGTAGAGGCGGGGTCTCACCACGTTGGCCAGGCTGGTCTTGAACTCCTGACCTCAGGTGATCTGCCTGCCTCGGCCTCCCAAAGTGTTAGAATTACAAGCATGAGCCACCGGTCCCAGCCAAAAAAAAAAAAACTTTTAAAAAGAAAGAAAAAAAAAAGATAAAATGTGTAAATTGTTAGAGCTCTGTTTCTCACTTGAAATAAATATTTGCTTACATTCCTAGTATTTTTTTTTTTTTTTTTTTTGAGACAGAGTCTCGCTTTGTCGCCCAGGCTGGAGTGCAGTGGTGCCATCTCGGCTCACTGCAACCTCTGCCTCCTGGGTTCACGCCATTTTCCTGCCTCAGCCTCCCAAGTAGCTGGGACTACAGGCTTCTGCCATCAAGCCCAGCTAATTTTTTGTATTTTTAGTAGAAACGGAGTTTCACCGTATTAGCCAGGATGGTCTCGATCTCCTGACCTCATGATCCGCCCGCCTCGGCCTCCCAAAGTGCTGGGATTACAGGCTTGAGCCACCGCACCCGGCCGAGGATCCAAGTGCACCAGCCTGGGCAACACAGTGAGACTCCGTCTCAAAAAAAAAAAAAGAAAAACTTGGATTCTCCCCTCCCCTGTAGTCATCACCTACTCAGCAGTTATGTGCCAGGATCTGAGAAGCCCCTCTACATGGATTATTTCATCTAATCCTCAGTCAACCCACTGAGGCAAACTGAGGCCTGGAGCATCTATTCTACACAATAAGCCTCATGCTGCAGGGTTGTAGCCAGGATTCAAAATCACACAGTGCCCAGAGCAGAGCCTCACACCCAGAATAGGAGCTATTATTACAATTCACTATATGACTTCTCTGAGCCCGTTTCCTTACATTTAAAGCTGAAGGGGTAGAAAGATATTTAAATAATCGTCTGCATAGAAGACATCTGGAAAGATACACGGAGTATTGGTAATAATGGCTGCTTCCATGCAGGAAACCATGGGGATGTGATGGCTAATTTTATGTGTCAATTCGACTGGGATAAGGGATGCCCAGATAGCTGGCAAAATACTCTTTCTGGGTGTGTCTGTGAGGGTGTTTCTAGAAAATATTAGCTTTTTTTTTTTTTTTTTGAGACAGGGTCTCACTCTGTCACCCAGGCTGGAATGCAGTGGTGCAATCACAGCTCATTGCGGCCTTTACTTCCCAGCCTCAACTGATCCTCCCACCTCAGCCTCC
The DNA here is from genome assembly GCF_028878055.3 of Symphalangus syndactylus. Classification (NCBI taxonomy): domain Eukaryota; kingdom Metazoa; phylum Chordata; class Mammalia; order Primates; family Hylobatidae; genus Symphalangus; species Symphalangus syndactylus. The sequence goes on from NC_072429.2 coordinate 44,569,766, forward strand.
TGAGTAGTTGGGAATACAGGCATACACCAGCACGCCTGGCTAGTTTTTGTATTTTTTGTTAAAAACGAGGTTTTGCCATGTTTCCCAGGCTGGTCTCAACCTCCTGGGCTCAAGCGATTCGCCCTCCTCAGCCTCCCAAATTGCTGGGATTACAGGTGTGAGCCACTGTACTGGGGCCAACATCAGCATTTGAATCAGCAGACTGAGTAAAGATCACCCTCACTAGTGTGGACTGGCATCCTCCAATCTGTTGAGGACCTGCATGGAGTGAAAAGGCAGAGGGCGAGTTAATTCTCTCTTCTGGAGCTGTGACATCCATCTTCTCCTGCCCTTAGACATCTGTACTCCTGGTTTTGGGGTCTTCAGACTTAGACTGGGACTTACACCATTGCTCTGTATTCCTCCAGCCTTTGGTCTTGGAATGGAACTCCACCACCGGCTTTCCTGATTCTCCAGCTTACAGATGGCAGAGTGTGGGACTTCTCCGCCTCCATATCATGAACCAATCCCTCATAATAAATTTCTTTCTATGCATATCTTTTTTTTTTTTTTTTTTTTGAGACAAAGTCTCACTCTCTCGCCCAGGCTAAACTGCAGTGGTGCGATCTCGGCTCACTACAACCTCCGCCTCCTGGGTTCAAGCCATTCTCCTGCCTCTGCCTCCCGAGTAGCTGGGACTACAAGTGTGCACCACCATGCCCGGGTAATTTTTGTAGAGACAGGGTTTCACCATATTGGCCAGGATCATCTCGAACTCTTGACCTCAGGCGATTTGCCCGTCTCAGCCTCCCAAAGTGCTGGGATTACAGGTGTGAGTCACCAAACTCGGCCTCTCTCTATATCTTATTGGTTCTGTTTCTCTGGAGAACCCTAAATAATACAGGGTAGGAGGGAGACATATCCCTCTTGTACCTTCAGATTTTTAAACAAGTTAATAATTAAAGGTACTTGGCACTATGCCTGGCCCATGTTAGCTATTGTTATTATTAGTTGTTTCTATTGTCAGTTAATTAAATCAATTAACTCTAAAACTAAAAAGGTAGGACCTAATGTTTTGTGTTTGTTTTGGATAATAGTCCCTAACACTTATCAGTGCCAGGGCTGTCATGAGCTAGTGCTTTTAAAACTTCCTGCATCTCTGTGAGGTAAGAACTGGTCTCATCCCCATTTTGCAAATACGGAATCAGAGGCACAGAGGTGTTAAATAACATACTTCTGGTCACACTGCCAATGTGGCACAGGCCAGGATTAACACGCAGGCCAGGTGACTCTAAAGCCCAAATACAGAGTGGCCTCACTAGCCCACCTCCCCTGTATGTTAGGAGGTCCCAGCATTTTTTCACCCTTAATGTGTGCACCTCCAATGAACTTCGTGCATAGCAGGACAGTCACCAGGGAGCCCAGAGTGTGAAGCAGGGAAACACTGTCACTGCAGATGTGATTGCAGCAGGATAGCCCTACTGGGCTGACTGACCAGCCAGAAATTAAGAGGGAAGGGAGGTAAGGAGGGAAGTGGGAAGTAAGTAACATATGTGAAAGTCTGGACGTGGTGGTTCATGCCTGTAATCCCAGCACTTTGGGAGGCCGAAGTAGGCAGATGATCTGAGGTCAGGAGTTCGAGACCAGCCTGGCCAACGTGGTGAAACCCCCATCTCTACTAAAAATACAAAAATTAGCCAGGCGTGGTGGCAGGCGCCTATAATCCCAGCTATTCGGGAGTCTGAGGCAGGAGAATTGCTCAACTCAGCGGCCCTCAGGGGCCACTGTCCTGCTAGAGAATCTCCAGGGATGGGTCTCAGGAAGTTTCCTAAGTCTGCCTGCCAAAGCAGGGACCCTTCCCCACAGAGACAGAGGGGTGGGTTAGCCTCTGAGTTCTGCTGCACATAATGCCATGGACCCACGACCCTAGAGGCATCTTTAACAGCTAAATCTGCTTTAGAATCTCCACTCCAGGAACACTAAACACACACCTGGGACATTTGCTACCTTGGCCTCTGGGTGACCCTGAAGGACAGCTGTGACCTTCACCTGCCTTGGATGCAGGAATGAGGTAGTCCACATAAACATCTCCAACTGCTAAGGGGTACTGGCAACAGCCACCTGATAAAAGTCTTGTCTCCCAGCACCTTGGGAGGCTGAGGTGGGAGGATCACAAAGCCAAGAGTTTGAGACCAGCCTGGGTAACATTGTTAGACCCCTGCCTCTAAAGAAAAAAAAATTTTTAATTAGTGGTGCACAGTGATATGTGCCTGTAGTCACAGCTACTGGGGAGGCTGAGATGGGTGGATTGCTTGAGCCTGGGAGCTTGAGGCTGGCTACAGCGAACGGGGATCCCACCACTGCACTCCAGCCTGGGTGACAGAGTAAGACCCTATCGCAAAAAAAAAAAAAAAGCCTTGTCACTTCATAGCTGTGACCTTGAACACATCACTTGACCCTTTTTTTTTTTTTTTTTTTTTTTTTTTTGAGACGGAGTCTTCGCTCTGTCGCCCAGGCTGGAGTGCAGTGGCACGATCTCGGCTCACTGCAAGCTCCGCCTCCCGGGTTCACGCCATTCTCCTGCCTCAGCCTCCCAAGTAGTTGGGACAACAGGCGCCCGCCACCACACTCGGATAATTTTTTATATTTTTTAGTAGAGATGGGGTTTCACTGTGTTAGCCAGGATGGTCTCGATCTCCTGACCTCGTGATCCTCCCCCTTGGACCTCCCAAAGTGCTGGGATTACAGGCGCGAACCACTGCGCCCAGCCCACTTGACCTCTTTGATTAGCAGTTTCCTTATCTATGAAGTAAGGCTTAAGAACTAATCACTGTTTCTGTAAAATAAAGGATGATTCTCCACCCCCACCTTAGATAGCAAGTACCTTGAAGAGAAGGACAAATGTGACCTTCAAGGTGCCTTTTTATTCTTTTTTTTTTTTTTGAAACAGTTTTGATCTTGTTGCCGAGGCTGGAGTGCAGTGGTGCCATCTCGGCTCCCCACAACCTCTGTCTCCCACGTTCAAGCTATTGTCCTGCCTCAGCCTCCCAAGTAGCTGGGACCACAGGCGTGCGCCACCATGCCCGGCTAATTTTTGTATTTTTAGTAGAGACGGGGTTTCACTATGTTGGCCAGGCTGGTCTTGAACTCCTGACCTCGTGATCCACCTGCCTCGGCCTCCCAAAGTGCTGGGATTATAAGCATGAACCACCGCGCCTGGCCTTCAAGGTGTCTTCTTAACAGGGTGCTTTATTCAAAGAAGGGGCTGATTTAAGGCAAAACTGAGTAGTGCAAAACGATATGTGTTATGAGTCATCCAGACCTGCATTTGAATCCTACCTCTGCTACTAATATTAAGGAACCTCTCAGAGCTTGGTCATTACTGTTAATATAAAAATAACTAGGGCCAGGCACAGGAGTTCGAGACCAGCCTGTGCCAAGATGCGAAACCCCATCTCTACTAAAAATACAAAAATTAGCCAGGCATGGTGGTGCACGCCTGTAGTCCAAGCTACTGGGAGGCTGAGGCATGAGAATCATTTGAACCCAGGAGGCAGAGGTTGCAGTGAGCCGAGATCACACCACTGCACTCCAGCCTGGGCAACAGGGCGAGACACTATCTCAAAAAATATATATATATTAGCCAGGTGTGGTGACATGCTTGTAATTCTACCTACTTGGGAGGCAGAGGTGGGAGCAGTGCTTGACCTCAGGAATTTGAGGCTATAGTGAGCTAGGATCATGCCACTGCACTGTAGCCTGGGCAAAAGAGCAAGACCCTGTGTCAAGTAACAGCAGACTAGGTCCACAACAGACTATTCAGAAGTTCAAAGAATTTTGCAAATATGCAAAGATAACACCACCAATTTGTATTTTCAGGGACTCACTCCTTTTCTGGTTGTTCCAGGAAAGGTTTTATGAGACTCCTTTTAAATTTTTTTCATTGTGGATATGGAAGTGGTTCCATTAGCCAAGATATATGAATTTTTAACAACTCCCTCCCCAAAAAAATGATCCATTCACATAAATGAATCTTAATCTTCATTTTATATTGATAAGCTGCAGAGCTGACACAATGTTTTTTTCTTTTAAAACTGTTTTGTCATTCTGAGAACTTGATGCTTTTTGCAAACACCCTTTTGAGGGAGTCAGGTCTTTCCACTGTGAAAGAAAAATGTGCCGTGTCCAAAAGTGTGTTTTTAGCAGCACAGCATTCCTCCAGGCAAAGAGGCGGAGCAATTTCTTTAGATCTTGAAGATTTGAAGGAGAAACTTCATCCACCATCTCTGTCTTGGGCCAAAACGACAAAAACCCACCCTCTACCAGGGAAGTTTTCAGGAAACAAGTTCTGGTTTTCTCTGCAAACGGTTCTGTCTTTCTTTAGAAAGAGTTCAGCTATGTGGGACTAACCCTGTTATAACATCTGTATTCAATCTGCATCTGCACAGAAAGGTTTGCTTAGGGAGCATCTCCATGTACAGCAAGAAATGGGCTGGATGAGATGAACTAGAGGGGGAGAGACAAACCAGGAGGCAGAACACCAGCATTCTGTTCTTTACCTTACCACTTCCAAGCTGCACTTTGGCATGTCTCTTGACCTCCCTGAGACTCAGTCTCCTTATCTGGAAAACAGAGATAAAAACACCTTTCCTGTCTACTGCACAAGAGAGTTGTTCCTTCCCTACCACCTTTACCCAAGCAGAGAACTGCTGCCACTCTGACCCAGCTATGACCCAATTTACACAGAAAAAATAATGACCAAGTAGTGCAGTGCTTGCAAACTGAAGTGTCTGATGCAAAAATGAGTGAATGACATGTAGCCGATACTGTCGGTGTCTCACCCAGATCCCTCTGCCAGTTGTGAGCCCCTCTGAACATCAGTGTAATTCCAACAGCCCAAACTTTAGACCTCCTATGCTGTGTCCCTTTACTACCACCACCAGGGACTCAGTAGACCGTAGCCAATGACCTTGCCTCAAGCCAAGACAACTCCGGAGTTCCATGTAGGCTCAGGCTGAAGCTACCCTGCAAGGGCCTTTGCATGAAATTGCACCTTTGCTTGGTTTCTTCCCCTTTCCAGTCCCAATTCCCTCACTCCCTTGTCAGCTGCTGCTGTTTCAGGGTCTGCCCTTGGGTAACCCAGCCTAAATTAAAAGACCTGGGAGTTGGCCGGGCGTGGTCGCTCATGCCTATAATCCCAGCACTTTGGGAGGCCGAGGCAGGCGGATCACAAGTTCAGGAGTTCGAGACCAGCCTGGCCAATATGGTGAAACCCCATCTCTACTAAAAAATATAAAAATTAGCCAAGCGTGGTGGCACACGCCTGTATTCCCAGCTACTCAGGAGGCTGAGGCAGGAGAATCGCTTGAACCCGGGAGGCAGAGGTTGCAGTGAGCTGAGACCGCACCACTGTACTCTAGCCTGGGCAACAGAGTAAGACTCTGTCTCAAAAAAAAAAGACCTGGTAGTTCATGCCACATCTAAAAGGGGCAGCTGCTGCTCAGCTCCACCCTATCCAACCACGTGAAGATGCAGGCGCAACGTTTCCGGACATTCTGATGTTTCAAGAGAGCCAAGAGATTTTTTTTTGTTTTGTTTTGTTTTGAGATGGAGTCTCGCTCTGTCGTCCAGGCTGGAGTGCAGTGCCGTGATATTGGCTCACTGCAACCTCCGCCTCCTGGGTTCACGCCATTCTCCTGCCTCAGCCTCCCGAGTAGCTGGGACTACAGGCACCCGCCATCAAGCCCGGCTAATTTTTTGTATTTTTAGTAGAGACGGGGTTTCACTGTGTTAGCCAGGATGGTCTCGATCCCCTGACCTCGTGATCCGCCTGCCTTGGCCTCCCAAAGTGCTGGGATTACAGGCGTGAGCCACAGAGCCTGGCAAAAACTGCCAATTTTTAAGTGCTGGCCATTTAATTTTTTAAAAACTTCACACTATGCAGACCAAATTAAACACATCTGTGGATCAAGTCCAGTAATTTCTAAGTACAAAGTGCCTAATATGTATTTAATACGCTGGCCCCAAGTGCTTTGCATGTATCATCTCATACAATCCTCACAACATATCCTATGAGACAGACATTATCCCCATTTTACAGAAAAGGAAACTGAGACAAAAGAGAGGTTAAGTAACTTGCACAAGTTCATATTGCTAGGAAGTAGCAGAACTGATTTTCAAACCAAGCTTTGTCTGATTGTAAAGCCTGTGCTCTGAACCACTGAGAGGCTCTGCCTTCCCTTCTATATTTAAGCAACTCCCCAGAGGGGAATCAGAAACTTAGGTCAATAAGTCACCCAACATGTGGGATGAGGAGAGGGGCAAGAGGGGAGGAGAAAAGCTTTAAGCACAATGTCCGTTAGAGCATTGTCCATAACTGTGACAAACGGAGGACAGTGCAAATGCCCAGGAGGAGAAAATGGTTACACAAAAAATGGTTCACGGAATTCTGTGCTCTCATTTTAAACAATAATTACAAAAACTATAAAGGAAAATATCTATAACACAATACCGAGTGAAAAACACAGACACAAAATCATACTGACCACAAAGTTGGCAGGCTTTGGATGGAATCAGACCTGGTTTTGAATCCCAGCTCTGCCAACTATGACTATAGGACCCCTCAGAGCCTCCCCTTCTCCAACAGAGTAATTGGGATAATAATTCCTCCCTTCTAGAGTTATTGCAAGGATTCAGTGAAAAATATGTAAAAGGTTTTAGCACAATCCAGGCCCATGGTGAAAGAACTCACACCATGTGCAGATGTGTGTAGGAGCAGGGATAAAGATGAGAAGAGACCCCAGGCAAATGGACAGGGTCATTTAAGACACTGAAACATTATGAGAATTTCAATTTTTTTCATCTAAGGTTGTTACAATATCTCAACAAAGTATACAAACATAAATGAGGGCTTTGAACTAGAGTGATACAATTAAATTAAGTTTCCTCTAATTGACAACCCTGCCCTTCTCACTCATCCTGGGAGGTGCTGTGCTTACAAGTATGAGGTCAGCTCTTGGGACAATTTACACAGAAATCAGAAATTACCAGCCTCTGTAGCTTCCCCTCCCCAAGCACATGCAACTCTTTAGCCCTGCCTATTACCTGTTTTCTTAATGAAATCTTCCATAAAGGCCGGGCACGGTGGCTCACGCCTGTAATCCCAGCACTTTGGGAGGCCGAGGCGGGTGGATCACAAGGTCAGGAGTTCGGGACCAGCCTGGCCAAGATGGTGAAACCCCGTCTCCACTAAAAATACAAAAATTAGCCAGGTGTGGTGGCAGACACCTGTAATCCCAGCTACTCGGGAGGCTGAGGCAGGGAAACTGCTTTAACCCAGGAGGCAGACGCTGCAGTGAGCTGAGACCGCGCCACTGCACTCTAGCCTGGGTGACAGAGCAAGACTCCATCTCAAAAAAAAAAAAAAAAAAAAGGAATCTTCCACAGAAAACCAGGGCAGGCAGCATCGAGGAAGGAAGGCTGAGGATGAAGGGCAAAGTCGAATTGCAAAAACACCATAATTAACGTTTTGTTTAGAGGTGCTTTCAGAGATTTCGAACCTTAGTCTCAGAACCATTAGACACCCTTCAGCAAACCACAGGGCTGTCCACCAGGGTGTCAGCCCCAGTTCCTTCATTCACTGTGAAACGTGCACCTCGTCTACGGTTTCTCGCTGCTTGGGTTCTGGAACCAGGCTACGGCAGGCCCTGTGCAGTGTGCGGGGTGTGTTCAGTCAGAGGCAGATGACCGGGGTGGGGCTTGACTGTTTTGAGACAGTTATCTGTGGAGACAGGCTCAATTATTTTCATTATATGGAGTCAACAGAGACAGGGAGGCATAATGGGTCTCAGTCAGAGAGGCAAAGCTTAAGGTAAGGGAAACAGGGGGAACCAAGGGGGGCCCTCCCAGGCCCACCGTGACCACTGAACCATGATGCCGGGGAGGGTGAGTGAAAACCGGAAGATGTCGAGTGTTTGTCTGGTCCTGCTCTGCTGGATCCAGCATGAACCCCTGGAGAGCCAAGACGGCATTTCCTGTGTGAGTGACTCTAAAAGCTTCCAGACAAGGCAGGTGTGCTGGCTCACGCCTATAATCCCAGCACTTTGGGAGGCCGAGGCTGGTGGATTGCTTGAGCCTAGGAGTTCGAGACCAACCTGAGCAACATGATGAAACACTGTCTCTACTAAAAATACAAAAATTAGCTGGGCGTGATGATGCGTGCCTGTAGTCCCAGGTACTTAGGAGGCCGAGGTGGGAGAATTGCTTCAGCCTGGGAGGTGGAAGTTGCAGTGAGCCAAGATCCTGCCACTGCTCTCTAGCCTGGGTGACAGAGCAAGACCCTGTCTCAAAATAAATAAATAAAAATAAAAGCTTCAGGTGGACAGAGCTTCATCAAGACCTCATCTGAATGGTCCAGCATTAGAGGGCAGAGTACCCTAAGCCCTCTTCTCTTGCCTTCCCACCCCTTTATCCTTTTCCTCTCCATAAATAACAACCAATGTTATAAGGGTTTGCTGTGTGCAAGGCACAGTGCTGAACACCTGGCACATATCTTTTTTTTTTTTTTTAAGACAGGGTCTCGCACTGTTGCCCAGGCTGGAGTACAGTGGCATCACAGCTCACTGCAGCCATGACCTCCCTGGCTCAAGCCATCCTCCTGCCTCAGCTTCCTGATTAGCTAGGACTACATGCACACACAACCACACCCAGCTATTTTTGTATTTTTTGTAGAGACAGAGATCTCTCTATGTTGTCCAGGCTGGTCTTGAACTCCTAGGATCAAGCGATCTGAACACACGTTACTTCACTCTCTCATTAAACCTGTCAGGCACTGTGATGATCCCATTTAACAAATGAAGAAATTGAGGCTCAGAAAGGGTTATAGGACTTGTCCAAGCCAGTAAGGGGCAGAATCAGCAAACCGAGGTCCATTGAGCCCACAGCCCAAGCTCTCCACTACAATCTTCCTCTTTCCTTTTTTTCCTTTTTTTTTTTTTGAGGCGGAGTCTCGCTGTCTCCCAGGCTGGACCACAGTGGCTTGATCTCGGCTCACTGCAAGCTCTGCCTCCCGGGTTCATGCCATTCTCCTGCCTCAGCCTCCCGAATAGCTGGGACTACAGGCGCCTGCCACCATGCCTGGCTAATTTTTTTTTGTATTTTTAGTAGAGACGGGGTTTCACCGTGTTAGCCAGGATGATCTCGATTTCCTGACCTCATGATCCGCCCGCCTCAGCCTCCCAAAGTGCTGGGATTACAAGCGTGAGCCACCGTACCCGGCCCCTTCTCTTTTCTTTGTCCTGTTTACTGCTTATCCTCTACACAGGCCAAAGGCCTCTCCCTCACCCCAAACCAGGCCCTGTACCTGTGTGGGTTTGGTGGCTACTCAGTGAGGCCCCTCAGGTGGAGGAGTTACTGTTTCTGAGATTTCTCAAGAACAGGAAACTTCCCCTTGCTGCCTGCAATAAATCCAAGCCTTCCTTCCTTTGTGATTTCACCCCGGGAGCAACACTCCAGCATGACTCATCACTGGGCCGGCAGGAGATCTCCTCTGGAGACTAGAGGTGACCTTGGCCAGGCACTCACATCCTGTGCCTGTTTTCCCGTTTGTCAAGCAGACAGCCCCAGCCTCCCCACCAGGCTTGTTGTGAACTATCTGGCTGAACACAAAGCTTGTAGAAAATAATTTTTGAAACAGAATCTAAAATACTGACAATTCTCTAACTTCAGCCTATGTCCCACAGATCAAACCAGGATCTAAATCCTTCCCAACCTTAATCCTGGCTGCAAGAGTTCTCCTGCACTCCTGCTGCCTTCTTGGTGTATAGTCGAACTAGGATTACTGGAAAAAAGAAAGCTGACAAGGACAATAACCCGTTTTCCAACTGCGATGGGCCACTCCTCCTTCGGCTCCCCCATCACCCTATATTATAAGCACTTAGTAGTAATATCACCTAACGTTAATGAAACCCTGATTGAATATGTAAATTTATATTGTTTTGCTCTGGCAGGGCACGGTGGCTCATGACTGTAATCCCAGCACTTTGGGAGGCAGAGGCAGGCAGATCACCTGAGGTCAGGAGTTTGAGACCAGCCTGGCCACAATGAAACCCCGTCTCTACTAAAAATACAAAAATTAGCCAAGCATGGTGGCACATGCCTGTAATCCCAGCTATTCAGGAGGCTGAGGCAGGAGAATTGCTTGAATCTGGGAGGCTGCAGCAGGCCAAGATCGTGCTAGAGTGCACTCCAGCTTGGGCGACAGAGTGAGACTCTCTCTCAAAAAAAAAAAAAATTATATATATATATATATAGTTTTTCTCATGTAACCCCTTATTGCTAGACCCACTTTGCAGATAAGAAAAGTTTCAGACTGGTTGATTATAGAAACTCAAAGGTCACACACAGCTGGCAGGTGTCAAAGCCCAGATTCAAGATCGGGCCTGTCCATCTCCACACTGTACTGTCTTCACTTCGTTTTAAAATTACAAATCCCAGTACTACTCCCTAGCCACTTTCTCTGCTTTATTTTTATTTTTATTTTATTTTGAGATGGAGTTTCGCTCTGTTGCCCAGGCTGGAGTACAATGGTACAATCTTGGCTCACTGCATCCTCCACCTCCTGGGTTCAAGCAATTCTTCTGCCTCAGCCTCCTAAGTAGCTAGGATTACAGGCATGCGCCACCATGCCCAGATAATTTTTTTTTATTTACTAGAGACATGGTTTCATCATGTTGGTCAGGCTGGTCTCGAACTCCTGACCTCAAGTGATCCACCCGCCTCGGCCACCCAAAATGCTGGGACTACAGGCGGGAGCCACCATGCCTGGCCCCTTCGCTTCATTTTTCTGCATAGTTTCTATGCTCTTTGGTAAGAAATTAACAGTCACAACCCTCCTTTACCCAGGTAGAATGTAAATCAATGTGGGCAGGGATTTCTTGGTGTTTGGCCACTGCTATATCCCCTCAGTGCCTAAAACAATGCCTAAAACACGTAGTATCAGCAAATATTCAAGGTATTCAATAAATATTTTGGCCAATTTGGCCAAAAATTCTCATTAGCTATTTTTGACTGTCCTTTCTACTAGATTCTAAATTTGACAGCATTTTCTTCATCTCAGTCCCCATAACTGCCCCCCGTCTCTTCCCGTTTCAAGTTTAGAACGCCACTTCTGAACATAGTAAAATATTACTTGATATTGCAATGTGATTTGGGGGTGGCCTGCTGTTTAGGGAATTCATTCTCCTCTCCACTCCCCACAACAAACAGGCACTCAGTAGAAAACCGTCTTAGGAAGGCTGGAAAATGTCTAGCACTTTCTCATCTTATCCCTGGGTTAGGTTCCTCCCATCCCTGCTCCCTGAGGCTGATGGACAGGCAGGCGGAACAGCCCGATGGATCGATGCAAAGGTGCCCTCCTCTGCTCTTGTTTGCTGCTGCGTTTCTGACTCACATCTTCCCTGGGCTGTGGGAAAGTGTTCAGTGTGTGGCTTCACAAACTGCAGTGCAGCAGGGAGAGCGGGCAGTTGGAAATGATATGGAAAAGAAAGGATCTAATTAAGCAGAGTAGGTGATAGTGTCGGGAAGAAAAAGCAAGCAAGTGGCAATTTGGATATCTGCCTGCAAATAAAAGAGATGACTGTCATTTTCTCCTCTGGCTCCTGTTTGCCCTATAAATCTCAGTTCACAAATCCAAGTGTTTTAATTATTGCTGTACAATACAACATGCTGTGCTGGGCCTATCTTAGGGAAATTAAAACAAAGCGGGGGAGACAGAGGGATTCAGGCTACCCCGTTCTCCCGTTTATCTTGTTTACAATAATCTGCAGGTGTTTCTCCCCCCTTCTGCCATAAACACAACATGGGGCTCTCCAGTATTAAACATATCACCTTCCTCCACTCACAGAAAGGAACTTCAGGCCCTGAGCTGTTGTCAACCATGCAACTCAGTTGCCAGGTGTCACCTTGGCCACTGTTGCTGTTTAATCCCCAAGAAATCAAAAGAACCAGGTCATGAATGAAACGCCAGGTCCAGCTCAAAAAGGAGAGTCCCTAGTGGGAAGCAGCATGATGATGAAAACTAGCATTTGAATATCACCTTCGCTACATACTAGCTGTGTGGCCTTGGGTAAATCATTTAACCTGAGTCTCATACTTCAAAAGAAAACAAACCAGTAATAGCAGGATTAAATATATAAGACTATAAAGCACTTAGCACAGTGCTCAGCACATAGTAAGTGCTATGCAACACAGTCCCATCTCCAGTCTTTATCTCTGCCACTTCAAATACCTACAGTAAGCTTCTCCCGGAAAGCTGCATGGTTCACTCCTTCCCTTCTACCTTATCAGTGAGCCTTCCTCATCCTAAATAAAATAGGAGCCCTCCCATCACACACACTGCATTTCCCCTTACATGCTTCATTTTTGTCCACAACAAAGTACTCCTTGACATTTTACATATATACACATACATTCACGTGTCGCTTAACGACTGGGGTAAGTTCTGAGAAATGTTCTGAGAAATGCTTCGTTAGGCGATTTCATCGTTATGCGAACATCATAGAGCTAGAGCGTACTTACTTAAACCTAGATGGTATAGCCTACTACACACCTAGGCTATATAGTACAGCCTATTGCTACTAGGCTACAAACCTGTACAGCATGTTACTGTACTGAAAACTGTAGGCAACTGTAACACAGTGATAAATACTTGTGTATCTAAACACAGAAAAGGTAATGCACTGCACTAAGCTAAGACATTAGGATAGCTATGATCTCACTAGGCAACAGAAATTTCTCAGCTTTATTATAATCTTACGGACCACCGCCATTAAGTGCAGTCCATCATTAACTGAAACATCATTATGCAGCCCATGACTGTACACATACATATATATGTATAGACATATACACATATACATACACTTACATATATATAAAATTATTTTATTTGGGCATCTTCTTCACCTAAATTCCAAGAAGGCAGAACTTGTGTTGACCACTGTATTTCCAACGCCTGTAACAGTAGTGCCTGGCATGTAATGGATGTTTAATAAATATTAACAGAACCAGTAAATAGAAGCTATTTTTTCTATAATGGTTGGAAGGGCCCTCATAGACCACCTAGACCAAAGTTCTTCACAGGCCTGGAAATTGAGACCAGGTGGCATCAGATGACCTGCCCTATGGTTCCAGCTTCCCCAGAACTGAGTGGTGGGGACTAGGGACCCTGACTTCAGTGGCTCTGCTCTGCCTCAAGTCAGCCCATTCAGTGCCCACAACAACTTAGCAGGTTGGTGCCCTGTGCTCCTCATCTGAGGAATGGAAACAAGGAGATGGTTCACTCTCCCAAGTGTCAGGATATGGATGCCCCAGTGACTGGCATTTCTATAAAAGCAAAAAGGACAGGTGGAGACACAGAAGTCTGCTCTGGAAATCCCTCAACAAATGTCCTCAGAGTTGAGGAACTGCAGACAGCTGCAGCACAAAGGAGCCAAAGGCCACTGCTTTTCTCTCTCAAAATCCACCCGCACCAAGGACCCTCTTGGCTTTCTGCATGATTGAAGGCAAGCAACTGTGGTCTCATTTCTGGGGTGCCTGGATGACCTCCTCCTGCACAGACACAGGGGATCCTGTAGAGGGAAATGCCAACCCCCGCTCCACCATTTCTAGGTGCACGACCTCTCTGGATACCAACTTTTCGTGGCTTAGGATCAAATGAGAAAACACGTGCACAGCACCTGGCACAGTGCATGCAGGCACATGAAAACATTAGCTGTTAGGAACCGCACGTTTAATATTCAAAGTCCACCCTCCACACATCTCACCAGCTCCTACCATTGCCCCCTAGAGCTGAGAATCTGAATAGAAGGGCTTGCATTGGACGGGGACTATTCAAGCCTTAGAAATCCAACTCCAGGTAACTGTTTAAAGGAGCCCATTTTCCTATTAAAGTAGAGTGAAAAGAACTCCACTTCAGTCCCCAAGCCACTCAGGACCTCAAAGGCTGGTGAAGATTCCAGTCTGAGAGCACTGGCCACCTAACTATTCCCAGAAAGTGGGGTCCGGCCCAGAGCTCCCTGGAAGTTGAGGTAACAAGACCCAACAAAAATATCCTGTGTTCTCTTCACCACCTGTCTCCGCAAGCGAGTAATAAGAAAAAGCATTAAAGAGAGACATCACCGGTAATCAGAATGTGGTAACTAAATGAATCTTGTGTCTTCCACTTACAATGTGCAAGCTGGTCCAGTTCCTCAGCCTCTCTGAACCTGCTTCCTCAACTGTATAGAGAGAAAAGCAACCTCTACCTCCTGGGGCTGGTCAAAGAATGAAATGAGAGAACTCTGTTCAGCGGTGTCTAGGACATTAGCTGCTGCTTTTAGTTCAAGAAGCCCAGTGCAGCCTATGCCGGAATAAGCATTAATTGCTCCAAAAGAACACTCTGTACAGCAAAGGCAGCCCTTTCCTAGACCACAGACCACACTACTCCAACATGGGCCACAGGTCGGGAGCAAACACTTACTGCACCAGAGGCTTCCTGAAATCTTACAAGCAAATGGGGTGAAAGCAGGAGGAATTCGGGTGCAAAAAAGCACAGGTAGAAACTGAGACCCAAACAGCTTCTGAAAAAGGGGTGCCCGGCTGGAAGTGGTGAGGGAAGTTCCCCCACGAAAAAACTTGGACTTGGCAACCATTGCTTTGGACTTCCCAATGTAAATTGCCACTTTTGACGACCTGGGGATTCTAGAATGTTCCGGTCGCTCACTGATTTACAAATATAAGGTCTGGGGTGACCTAAACCTGCGTGGTGTGTTCCAAGAGCCCCCAGAGCGTTCCAAGAGCTGGTGACTTTCGGCTCACGTAACTAACCTGGGCCTCAGTGTCCCTCCAGACCCTAACGAAGGAGCTAACGGTTGTTGCCTCTACAGGGAGGCTGCCAGGCTAAACGGGGATGGCGCGCTAAGGCGCTCCCTAGACACAGCACGGAGCTGCCCGCGCGCGGTTCCCATTCGCTCCCGGAGAGAAGGGCGGCGCGCGGGCTCACACAAAAGCCCAGGACCTTCCTCTGCTGCAGCTGTAGAAAAAATAATCATAAGAAAGCAACTGGAACGCGAGCGGGGGCAGCGGCCGGGCCGGGGGCTCCTCCCGCAGGCGCCCAGGAGCCGCTCGGCCCGTGGCCCGGCCGGGGAGCAGGCGCCCCGCGGGAGCGCTGAGGCCCCGCTGTGCCGGGCCGGGCGGGGGCGGCGGAGGCGGAAGCGGGGGCGGCCGAAGCGCGGTGGGGATGTTTAAAGGAAATTTACAATCATTTCCTCTCTGTGGTTTGGTGACAAATCAACAACATCCTGTTCTTTTGTGAGGCTCCGGGCGCCTGCGAGGCGGGGGCAGAGCTCCGGCTCTTAAAGGGACACACACAGGGCCCCTCTCCCACCGGTCCCCTGCGGCTCCCCCCCCACAAAAAAATACAGCCTCCTAAAGGCCTCACCTCCGGGGGCGGCCGGAATGCGGGGGCTGCGGCCGGAGCCGCCACCAGGCCACGACCTGGATCGCGTCCCTCACCCCCTCACCCCCCCCGACGGGAGCAGACGGCCGCGGCGGCGGCGCACCCCTCTGAAGGACGTCGCGGCCCCGGGCCATCTCCCGCCGAGGGGGCGGGCAGGGGGCGGAGGGGCGTCCTCCCGAGGGTTCCCCTCCCTCCCACCAACCCCAGGGAAGCTCCGCCGGGCTTCGGACCTCCGGGTAGTTATCCCCCTCCCCCAATTCCCTGGCCTCGAGTTTTGCAGCCCCAAAACTCTTGTGGATTTATGGTTAAAAGTCGACGTACGCACAGGAGGTTTATAAAACGCCAAAGCAGAGAGAGACTTCCCGAGCTGTAGAAGTAATGAGAATCAGATGGTCGGGACCAGGAAAAAAAAAAAAAACTACTCAACTGCCCTCCTGGGATTTCGTTCATTCAGTCATTTAATGAGTATGTTTTACTAAGTGCTGGTCACTACTCTAAGCCCCCGCACCGCAGGAACAACACAGACACGGTTCCTGCCCACAGGGGGCTTAGATTCTCAAAAATAAATGAATGAACAGGATTATTTCACATCTGTAAGTGCTATGAGTTTTTTAATGGGTCATATTCTAGAACAGCGGCTTTCTGTAGGGACACCTCTCTGAGGGGTCTGACCTGAGGCCTCCAAGGATGAAAAGGCAAGGGTGCCAGGAAGAACTGGGTTGGAGAGGTCCCAACATTATTATCAGGAAAGAGCTCAGAAGTCCCATCCCAAAGACCGAGTGAAGGGCAGCCCCAGGGCTGCATTTTCCCCTTGAGAACAAGCCTTGATAAGGGGCTTGGGTCCTGCTCTTGCTATATCGCCTGAGCGGTTTCCTTCCGTCTCTCGGCCTCACAGCTTCCTATAGGGAAAGTGAGACACTGAACTAGATACAGTACTTCTCAACCTAGGTGCAAATGAGAATTCCCAGGGAGGCTTTCAAAAACACTGACACCCCTGACCCCACAGACCAAGGGAATGAGGATCTCTGGTAATGGGGCCTAGGCACTGGCATTTCTGTAAGACTTCAAAAGTGAGTTTAGTGTACAGCCAGGGTTAAGAGCCACTGACCTAGGGCCGGGCGCGGTGGCTCACGCCTGTAATCCCAGCACTTTGGGAGGCCGAGGCTGGCGGATCAGTTGAGGTCAGCAGTTTGAGACCAGCCTGACCAACATGGAGAAACCTTGTCTCTACTGAAAATACAAAATTAGCTGGGCGTGGTGGCGCGCACCTGTAATCCCAGCTGCTCGGGAGGCTGAGGCTGGATAATCACTTGAACCTGGCAGGTGGAGGTTGCGGTGAGCTAACATGGCGCCATTGCGTTCTAGCCTGGGCAACGAGCAAAACTCTGTTTCAAAAAAAAAAAAAAGGCACTGACCTAGATGATATTTAAAGTTTGGGTTTAAAGTGCAGTAAGGTGGCAGGGCGCAGTGGCTCACACCTGTAATCCCAGCACGTTGGGAGGCCGAGGCAGGCGGATCATGAGGTCAGGAGATGGAGACCATCTCCTGGCCAACATGGCGAAACCCTGTCTCTACTAAAATACAAAAAATTAGCCGGGCGTGGTGGCACTGCCTGTAGTCCCAGCTACTTGGGAGGCTGAGGCAGTGGAATCCCTTGAACCCAGGAGGCGGAGGTTGCAGTGAGCCGAGATCGCGCCACTGCACTCCAGCCTGGCGACAGAGCAACACTCCATCTTAAAATAAAATAAAATACAGTACAGTAAGAAGGCCAGGCACAGTGGCTCACACCTGTAATCCTAGCACTTTGGGAGGCCAAGATGGGCAGATCACCTGAGGTCAGGGGTTTGAAACCAGCTTGGCCAACCAGCCTGGCCAACCAGCCTGGCCAACATGGTGAAACTCTGTCTCTACTAAAAATACAAAAAAAAAATTTATCCAGGCATGGTGGCAGGCGCCTGTAATCTCAGCTACTTGGGAGGCTGAGGCAGAATTGTTTGAACCTGGGAGGCGGAGGTGGCAGTGAGCCGAGATGGTGCCCCTGCACTTCAGCCTGGGTGACAGAGGGAGACTCTGTCTCAAAAAAATAAATAAATAAAAATAAAATGCAGGAAGAGCTATTTCAATTCAGGGCATAATCATCCACATTCATTGAGTGCTTAGCAGCTGCTATATAATACCCTAAGTAAGCTACATATATATTTTATCTAATTTAAGTTACAAAGAAAAACCCTACCAACTTAGATAGTATTATTATTCCTATTTACAGATGAGGAAACTGGGTACCGGGATGACACAAAATATGGTCAAGGGCACACAGGTAGTAAGTGGTCTTGTCTGTATCCTGTAAGCTGAACTGCCTGCCTTTCCGGTGTCAAGGAACAAATTTCTACCTAATGGGGTTGTTAATAAGGCAGAGTAGCTACCTAGAGAAGAGCATGGGGTGCTGTAAGCCCAGGCTGCTCACATATCTTGGACAGAGGCAGCAGACTGGCCTACATGCCCAGAGTGGAGGTCTTAAAATTTTGAGAGATTGTAACTCAAAGAAAACAGACTTTTATGTTTCTCGGTGCTAATCCTCTCGGTCGTTTTCAGAGATGATTCACATAAATTGTTAAAGGTATGCCTTGGCCAGACAGAGGAAACATTTGGCAAGGTAAGGAGGAAAAAGAACTCCCTGTGTACCCCAGTAATGACCAGGATAGGATACACTCCCCCACCCTCCTCACTCTCCCTTCTAGGGCCCACCCCATGCCCTTTTCACCTTTGACCACTTTCCCATTTGTGCAGTTCCCTGAGGGAAGACCCATGGAGAGTATAAGCATGAGCTGGGACAGGTTCCCTAGGAAAGTAAAAGATCTGAGAAACCAAAGATAAGAAAAGGAAGATGATGCATTCCTACAGTGCGGCACTGTGCTGCTGTTAATAAGAGAGCTGATAGACCAGAAAGATGCTTATAATATACAAGGTGCAGAAAAAGGTGCAGAATAGGGTCCTCTCACTGATATTTTTGTAAACGACACACACACACACACACACACACACCCCAGAACCATCTGGAAGGATAGACTCCAAAGGGTTGGGGTTAGGAGTGGATGGCTGGGCAGAGGCATGAGGGAGGGTTGTAAAGGGGTGTGTGTAGTGTAAATCTATACTTTTACTTTCTATTCATCTCCATATTATTTAAGTTGATGAAAACAATAATGTATTAATTTTTTAAGATAAAGACACTTCTACTGACAAATAATAAAAGTAAATATTAAAAGGGGAAGCATAAAAACCCACCCTGGGTCCTGGGAATTCTATGCAGGGTAGCAGGGTAGATACCTGGTAACGCTATCTTTCGGCTCTTCCCGGTTGATGTCCACCATCCCCTCACCCTCCCACAGCCTTCCATTCCAGCGGCAGGCTCTTAACTGGTCAGCCTACTCCCTTTCAGTCATCATGTGTTACACACAATTTTCTGGGTTTTAGAAGATGGATTTGAGAGGTGCTGGCTCCAACTGACGTAAGAAATGACAGGTCACATGAGAGGGAAAAATTGTCCAAAGTGCCATTCGGTGGTGGTGCTGGTGGTGGAGGTGGGTGACGGGGATGGCATTGGAGTTCAAAGGCTCTGACTTCCCCAGTGTCTATGTGTTGCTCTTCTGGAAGCTTAGAAATGGAATCTGACAGTCCAAGCCCTGAAGAAAAACAATAGTGCTTTGTGGTAAGGACCTTACTGCAAAAATCTGAAAGCCTAGGGGTAGGAGGTCTGCTTATAACGTTATGTGCAGAACTGTTCCCTCCAATTAGGAGCTGAAAACTCAGCAAACATATGACCTGAGCGACTGGCAGAAGGTGAAATGGCATGCTCTAGGGTGGAATTGTTTGGCCACTCTGTGCTTCCTTTTATTTATGTTTTTTTAGATCTTTGCTGTTTATAAACAGCATAATGGCATGGTTCAGAGCATGAGCTAAGGAGACAGAAAACCCACGTGGGATTTCTAGCTTCACTACCTTTTTAAGCCTCAGTTTCCTCTTCTCTGAAATGGCAATAATATTACTTATATAATATGTAATATTTATATAATATAGATAATATTTACATAATGTAAATATAAAATTATAATATTCTATATATAAACATAATACAGACCGGGCACTGTGGCTCATGGCTGTAATCCCAGCATTTTGGGAGGCCGAGGCGGGCAGATCGCCTGAGGTCAGGAGTCGTAGACCAGCCTGGCCAACATGGCGAAACCCCGCCTCTACTAAAAATACAAAAAATAGTTGGGCATGGTGGCAGGCACCAGCTACTTGGGAGGCTGAGGCGGGAGAATCGCTCAAACCCAGAAGGCAGAGGTTGCAGTGAGCTGTGATCACACCACTGCACTCCAACCTGGGTGACAGAGCAAGATTCTGTCTCAAAAAAAAAATGTATATATATATAGACAGAGAGAGAGAGAGTATATAATATAATAATATAACAATTATATAATACATAATTATATAATATATAATTATATAATACATAATTATATATTATATAATATATAAATAATATATAATATATTATTTATATATTATATAATATATAAATAATATATTATATATTATTTATATATTATATAATATATAATTATCTTAATTATATAAAATATATGATTAATATATTAATATTGATATATAATTATATAATAATATGACATAATTATATATTATATATAAGATTATATAATATGTAATATAATAATAGTACTTACCTTACAGAGGTGTTGGTGAGAATTAAATTAGCTAATACAGGAAAAGCCCTTAGCTCTGAACCTGACACACATGGTAAGTGGTATATAACTAACAACAACAAGATCTAAGAAGGTGGTAAACTGTACCTTACAAATAAGAATAAGGAAGGTGACTGAGTTAAGTGGCTCATCAACACTGACATACCTACTAGTTTACACATCTCAAATCGAAATCTGAATCTTGGCCTGCAGAATGATAGGTCCTCCAGAAGACCTGTGTCCACCAAAATCCTACATGGTTGATCAATTACTTCATTAAAAAATTATCGCCTTCAGGCCGGGCGCAGTGGCTCACACCTGTAATCCCAGCACTTTGGGAGGCCAAGGCGGGTGGATCACAAGGTCAGGAGATCGAGACCACCCTGGCTGACACGGTGAAACCCCATCTCTACTAAAAATGCAAAAAATTAGCCGGGCGTGGTGGCGGGCACCTGTAGTCCCAGCTACTCTGGAGGCTGAGGCAGGAAAATGGAGTGACCCCGGGAGGCGGAGCTTGCAGTGAGCCCAGATCACGCCAGTGAACTCCAGCCTGGGTGACAGAGCGAGACTCTGTCTCAAAAAAAAAAAAAAAAATTATCGCCTTCATCTAAAATCATTTAATAAGGCCCTTTTTACCTACTTACATATGCCCTACTGCTAGCCGCTATACAGATTGAAACAGATGAAATTCTTTCCTTCCATTCATCCAGAGCCTAGTCACCTTTATTTTTTTAACTTTTATTATCATTCAAATGATTTTGGCAATTTCATCGTATACTACATCCTTTCCAAGGCATGCAACCTGACCATAAAATAGAAAATTAATGCTTCAATAACAATAATTTATACAGAAAATTTTCCTGAAAATAACATGTAGACTATTTTCCTCGGCCTTTGTATTCAAACAAAGATGGAAGAACTAAGATGTTAAAAAGCTAAGCTGTTATTCTTTATCTATTCTTGTTTCAATTACTTTTTCTATGACAAAATAGAGTTGTCTTATTGAGACTGCAATTCAGAATTCCAAGCTCTAGTCTTACCAAAACTTGTCAAATCAAAGAGTTTGAAAGTTATTTTGTGCTTTGTAATAAATTTAATTTGCAATCTATTTTGCTTAATTTAAATATTTCTGCATCAGTAGTTACAGAACCATTTCCTTCACTGCATTTTTAAATTTTATTTTTAATTGACATAATTATACATATTTATAGATACAGTGTGGTATATTGATACATGTAAACAATGTGTAATAATCAAATCAGGGTAATTAGCATATTCATCACCTCAAACATTTATCATTTCTTTGTATTGGGAACATCCAAAATTGTCTCTTCTGGCTATTTGAAAATATATAATAAGTAATTGTTAACTGTTATCACCCTACAGTGCTATAGGACACTAGGACTTATTCCTCCCGTCTAGCTGTAATTTTTTTTTTTTTTTTTGAGACAGAGATCTCACTCTGTCACCCAGGTTGGAGTGCAGTGGCATAATCTCAGCTTGCTGCAACCTCCACCTGCCAGGTTCAAGCGATTCTCCTGCCTCAGCCTCCTGAATAGGTGGGATTACAGGCGCCCATCACAGTGCCCAGCTAATTTCTGTATTTTTAGTAGAGAGGGAGTTTCACCATTTTGGTCAGCTTGAACTCCTGACCTCAAGTGATCCACCCACCTCGGCCTCACAAAGTACTGGAATTATACGCGTGAGCCACCACACCCTGCCTAGCTGTAATTTTTTTATCCATTAACCAACCTCTCTCTATTCCCTTTACCCATTAACCTTCCCAGCTTCTAAGAACCACTCTTCTACTCAACACTTGTATGAAGTCAACTTTTTTACCTCCCACATATGAATGAGAACATGTGGTATTGGTATTTCTGTGCCTGGCTTATTTCACTTAACATAATGTCCTCCAAGCTTATCTATGTTGCCACAAATGACAGGATTTCATTCTTTCTTTTATGGCTGAATAGTATTCCATTGTGTACTTATAGCACATTTTGTTTATCCATTCATTCCTTGATGGACACTTAGGTTGATTCCATATCTTTTTTTTTTTTTTGAGACGGACTCTTGCTCTTGCGCCCAGGCTGGAGTGCAGTGGCGCCATCTGGGCTCACTGCAAGCTCCGCCTCCTGGGTTCACGCCATTGTCCTGCCTCAGCCTCCCCAGTAGCTGGGACTACAGGCGCCCCGCCACCGTGCCCGGCTAATTTTTTTTTTGTATTTTTAGTAGAGACGGGGTTTCACCGTGTTAGCCAGGATGGTCTCGATCTCCTGACCTTGTGATCTGCCCGCCTCGGCCTCTCAAAGTGCTGGAATTACAGGCATGAGCCACCACGCCCAGCCTGATTCCATATCTTAGCTCTTATGAATAGTGCTGCAATTAACATAGGAATACAGATGCCTTTTTGATGTACTGATTTCCTTTCCTTTGGATTAATACTCCAGTGAGATTGCTGGATCACATGGTAATTCTATTTGTAGTTTTTTAAGGAACCTCCATATCATTCTCTATGATGGCTATACCAGTTTACATTCCTGACAACTGTTTATAAGAATTCCCTTTTCTACGCACCCTCGCTAGCATTTGTTGTTTTTTGTCGTTTTGATAATAGTCACTTGAACTGGAAGAGAAGATACTTCATCGTGGTTTTATTTTTTTTGAGACGGAGTCTCGCTCTGTCACCCAGGATAGAGTGCAGTGGCAAGATCTTGGCCCACTGCAACCTCCGCCTCCCAGATTCAAGCAATTCTCCTTGCCTCAACCTCCCAAGTAGCTGGGATTACAGGCACCTGCCACCATGCCTGGTAATTTTTGTATTTTTAGCATTTTTAATAGAGACAGGGTTTCGCCACGTTGGCCAGGCTGGTCTTGAACCCCTGACCTCAGGTGATCCGCTCACCTCAGCTTCCCAAAGTGCTGGAAATACGGGCATAAGCCACCAAGCCCAGCTTTCACTGTGGTTTTAATTTGCATTTCCCTGATGATTAGTGATGTTGAGCATTTTTTCTTTATTATTGTAATTTTTTTCTTGAGACAGAGTCTCACTCTATGGCCAGGCTAGACTGCAGTGGCATGATGTCAGCTCACTGCAGCCACCAACTCCTGGGTTCAGGCAATTCTCCTGCCTCAGCCTCCCGAGTAGCTGGGACTACAGGTGCATGCCACCACGCACACCTGGCTAATTTTTTGTATTTTTTAGTAGAGACGGGGTTTCACCATGTTGGCCAGGATGGTCTTGATCTCCTGAGCTTGTGATCCGCCTGCTTTGGCCTCCCAAAGTGCTGGGATTACAGGTGTGAGCCACCGCGCCCGGCCTTTTTTTTTTTTTTTTTTTTTTTTGATATGGAGTCGCTTTGTCGCGCAGGCTGGAGTGCAGTGGCGCAATCTTGGCGCCACTGCCTCCTGGGTTCAAGTGATTCTCTCTCAGCCTCACAAGTAACTGGGATCACAGGTGCACACCACCACACCCGGCTAATTTTTGTATTTTTAGTGGAGACGGGGTTTCGCCATGTTGGCCAGGCTGGTCTTGAACTCCTGACCTGAGTTGATCTGCCTGCCTCGGTCTCCCAAAGTACTGGGATTATTACAGGCATGAGCCATTTGTCTGTCTTCTTTTGAGAAATGTGCATTCAGATTATGAGCCCATTTTTAATCTGATTATTTGGTTTGTTATTAAGTACTTCATATATTCTAGATACTAACCCTTTGTCAGATGAATAGTTTGCAGATATTTTCTCTCATTCTGCAGATTACCTCTTTACTCATGACTGCTTCCCTTGCTGTGCAGAACCTTTTTAGTTTGATATTATCCCATTTGCCTCTTTTTGCTTTCGTTGCCTGTGCTCTTGAGGTCTTACCCATAAAATCTTTGCCCAGATCTGAAGCATTTTCCCTGTTTTCTTCTAGTAATTTCATAATTTCAGGTCTTACATTTAAGTTTTTAATCCAGTTTGAATCTATTTTTGTGTATGGTGAAAGATAGGGGTCTAGTTTCATTTTTCATTCATTTTTCTGCATATGGATATCCAATTTTCCCAACACCACCTTTGAATCTCTCCCAAGCTCTTTGAAACAGCAATTCTTTTTTTTTTTTTTTTTTTTTTAAACTTTGTCCTCCTTCTCCAATCTAGTTAAGAGAAGGAAACTTTCTGGGGATATGAGGTTTAAACTGATGGACCATTAACAGCATAACAAAGCAAAAGGAATTTTCCGGGTCACCAGCCAACAACTTTAGAGTAGTATTTAAAATTCACTTGCTTAGTGGGGAGGGAAAGCACTTGTTCAGGAGAGGGTGGGGGAAGGATTTCTCCCAGCTGATGGGGAACTGGAGAATGCCCTCTTTCTGGCCAGCAAAATCAGTAAACATAACATAGGGCTTGGTTTTGTGCGGATCTTTTATCCTTGTAGATACAGATTACAACGCAGATTTTAGAAAGAAAATGTCTGCTGAAACCATAAATAAAAAGTTTCTTTGGCTTCAGATTTAGGGAACACCTGGATCCCTGCTCTGGCTTCAACCATGATTTGCTAGAATATAACATACCCATAAATTTCTTCTGAGCCCACTGAACACACACACAGACACACATACACACACACAGACATACACACACACATTTATACAGATATTGCCTTATTCCAGCTGTGGCAGCGTTTAGCAGAAGAAGAACGTTGGCCATATTGTCTTTCCCCCACCTCATTCTGCATTTCTAAAATGTATTTGCTGGCAGTCTGGAAAGTTAACAGCAGCTTTAGCAATTAAGTGGTAAGCAGAGCTGTTCTAGCAGAAATGTTCTAGGGATCACCTTTGCTCCTGAAGGAAGAATGACCAATAGAGTCTTGCTGAAATTCGGTAAGAATTTCACATCCCTATCATACCCCTCCCCCACTGTATTGCTCCAGGAACTTCCATAAACCTATGACCACTTACATAGACCTTAAAATTCCTATAACGTCTTGATCCCAGGATTTTCTGGGGCCCTGCCAAATTGCAGAAGGCTGTTTAACTAGTGTTATACACATTTTAAGGTCTTTCTAGTATAGTGGCTTCTAGCCTTTTAAAAAAGCAGCAGAAGCGTTTTAAAGGAATGCAAAATATGAAAACGAGATTAAAACTATTGTTTCTGGTTGAAGCCAATCACAATGTTGCTCAAAAGGGGTCCTAGGAAACAAATCACAATTTTAGAATATCATCCTTTTTTTTTTTTTTTTGAGACAGAGTTTTGCTCTTGTTGCCCAGGCTGGAGTGCAGTGGCGTGATCTCGGCTCACTGCAACCTCTGCCTCCCAGGTTCAAGCAATTCTCCTGCCTCAGCCTCCCAATAGTTGGGATTACAGGCATGTGTCATCACACCTGGTTAATTTTGTATTTTTAGTAGAGATGGGGTTTCTCCATGTTGGCCAGGCTAGTCTCGAACTGCTGACCTCAGGTGATCCGCCCACCTCAGCCTCCCAAAGTGCTGGGATTACAGGTGTGAGCCACCGTGCCCGGCCTAGAATATCATTCTATTATGACTTTAAGTAATTTTGGCATTTAATGGAGTTCAAACTCCTTACTATGCCTATACAACGCTTTTGATCTAGCTCCTGCCTACCTGAGCTCACGCAGTTATTCTCAAGTTGTTTACTCCTTGGTTTTGTTGGTACAAATCTTCTACTAGCTTCCTGGAAAGAGATACACAGAAGTAAATATTGGCTCACTGCAACCTCCACCCCCCAAGGTTCAAGCAATTCTCCTGCCTCAGCCTTCCCAGTAGCTGGGATTATAGGGACGCATCACCACATCTGGCTAATTTTTGTATTTTTAGTGGAGACGGGGGTTTCACCATGTTGGCTAGGCTGGTCTCAAACTCCTGACCTCAGGTGATCTGCCCATCTTGGCCTCCCAAAGTGCTGAGATTACAGATGTGAGCCACTGCACCCTGCCTGTTTTCATATTCTGATTGATAGTTTTGCTAGGTATAAAATTCTAGATTTTTTTAGCTTCATTTTTTTGTTGTTGCTACATTAATAAACATACATATTTTCAGGGTACATGTGATAATTTCATGTATTCATATAATCAGGTCAGGGTAATTGGGATCCATCATCTTAAATACTGATATTTTCTTTTTACTTAGAACATTCGATTATTTTCTTCTAGCTATCTTGAAATGTACAATTGGTTGATGTTAGCTATAGTAATCCTACTGATCTATTGAACACCAAGTCTTATTTCTTCCAAGTATATATTTGTCCCCATTAATCAACCACTCTTTATTTCCCACTCTCCCCTACCATTCCCAGCCTCTAAATTATAAATTGTTCCTTGACACCACCACCTGTGTTCCTCGATAAGCCTAGGCCTCTCCAGTGTCCAGGTCTTTAAACTAGAAGGGTTTCTTTTCCCCCCGCAATTGAACACATATCCCCATCCTCACCCTTATACCTGTGTAGCTAACACTTCATTATTCTTATCAGGGAAACTTCCCTTCCTGCCACCTCTCCTTCCAAGGCTAGGTGGATATGCCTCCTAGGAGATCACACAACACCTGGTGCTTATCCTCTTCATATGCTCATTTGTCATATCATTACCACCTGTTAACTTGTCTGTGTCCTCCACTCAATTGTGAGCAGACAGCTGAAAATTCACAGCCATAGTGCCACTCAATAAATATTTATAGAACAAATAGATCAATCGTCACAAGAGTATTTTTTATTAAAAGATACAATCTATAATAAAATGTTTGACAAATGCCCTTACCAGTTGATGCATGCTCCAGACTGTAGGGTAGAGAGTAGGGTTTAGGGGGAAAAATGTCACTTTGATATTAGGAACATAGAAAGAGTTCTTGTGAATTCTTTTTCTAGTCTTTACCATCTTGGGAAGAAAGGGGGTTTGGAATGAAAATTGAATTCATCAGCCAGGCGTGGTGGCTCACGCCTATAATCCCAGCACTTTGAGAGGCTGAGGTGGGCATATCACGACGTCAGGAGATCGAGACCATCCTGGCCAACATGGTGAAACCCCGTATCTACTAAAAATACAAAAATTAGCTGGGCGTGTTGGCGCACATCTGTAGTCCCAGCTACTCGGGAGGCTGAGTCAGGAGTATCACTTAAACCCGGGAGGCGGAGGTTGCAGTGAGCCAAGATCACATACCTGGAGATTCTCACACCTCCAGCAGATCTCCCCAACTTTAAACTCCTGACCTCAGGTGATCCATCCACCTCGGCCTCCCAAAGTGCTGGGATTACAGGCATGAGCCACGGCACCCGGCCTTGGCTATTATTATAATAGACAATTCAATCCCTGTTTTTGGAGCTGAACTTTGGCCTTGACTTTGTTTTATTTTTTCTGTCACTGATCAGCTTTGCAAATAGTGATTTCATGCCAGTCCCTGCCTCTGTGACCACCCTTGATTGTTCGAAGTATAGCTCTGCAAGCAGTGGCTAGGGACAGTTTCCAACACACAAGTTCATCTCGGATCCCACTTCATCATTCTTCCTGCCCCCAGCACTCCTGGATGCTATGCTGAATAGTTTTGGTACCTTTGGTTTGCGAGCCTTCTTAAACCTTTCTTTCTTCTACTTTATTATTATCGTTGTATTATAAAAGCAATAGATGCTCATTACTTTAAAAAATTTAAAAGTACAGAAGAGTGTAAAGTGAAGAGTAAATGTCTCACTCCCCACCCAAACCCCCATTCCTACTCTGGAAGTAAGCCAATTCAAGTTAATGGTTTCTCATGTGCATTTCCAGAAATCACCCATGGCTACACAGAAGCATGTACACACTTCTGCATATACACATATGCACTGTTCTGTGTCTTGCTTTATTCTCTTAACAGTCTTGAACACCTTCTTGTATCCACACCTAATAGATCCACCACACACTGCTTAATGACAACACAGCTTTCCTTTGTAGTGATCAGCCATTGTTGATTTCCTCCCTCCCCTACAGGTGGACACTTGGTTGTTACTACTAAAACATTACAATAAACATTCTTGTATACAAATCTCTGTGGACTCCTTCAGTTTTAAAATTATTTGATTGCCAAATTAGACCAGAATGACCAGAAGCATTTCTTTAAATGTGGTTCCACCTCCGGAGTTCTCCACCTATACACAGTGTTCAGTCCCTGGGCCCACTGACTCACTCACTGGTCAGCAGCACAGCCACCTACGTCCTCATCTCAAAATAGAAGAAAGGTCACGGGATGCTTCCTCATGATCCCACTCAATAGGTGTTCACAGAAGCCACATATCTCCCTTTCTCTGGAACCACAGGGGAAATCCTGGGCATTTGGGAATCGAATTTCAGAAACCGGTTGTGCTCTCAAGTACCCTTGAGGAAACCCCAGAGAAGGAAGGAAACGCGTTTTTGGTTCCTGAGACATAATCCCAGGTGTTTTCAGTGGTGCTGGGATGGGTGTGTGTGACAGCAAGGACAGTAGCTGAAATGGACTTCAGGCAGTGGCTGGGAGGAGGTGAACACAGGCCTCTCATCAGCAGTGACGCGGCACTATTGTCCCGGCCCACATCCGTCCTCAGTGCCTGTCCTTTCTCAGGCCAAGGACAGGATGGGCAGGCAGGAACTGGGACTGCTTATCCCCAGCTCGTCCTGACTCATCCACAACTCCAAGCAGCCACTGACTGTGCCCTGGGAGAAGCCTTAGGGGCCTGGGTGAAGACAGAGCTGGAAAAGGTGCCCCTGGGCTGTGTCCAACTGGCTTACTGATCATTCTGTGACCTGCAGTGAGTTTCCGAACCATCCTAAGCTTCAGTTAGCCCATTTCCCCATTGGTATAAAAGCCACACCAACAGCCCCCGTCTTAGACTGTCCTTGAGAGCAGGATGTACACCAAGTGCTTAGCACAGGACATGGTGTTACATAAGCAGTCAATAAATATTTGATATTTGCTTCACTGATGTTTCCCTCTGGCCTAGCCTAGCATACAACTTAGAGTAGGTGCTTAATTAGAATTTTTTTTTTTTTTTAAAATAAATGACTGAATGAACAACCTCTTTCTTTCTGGAGGGCAGACAGGAAAATTGCAAAATGGCCCCCAAGGCCTCTCTAACTTCCTATGTCACCCCATTATTTTCTTTATGGCTGTGGCAGATTAGTGACAATGTGGTTTGGTTTGTTTTTCTCTCAGTTCTTTCTTCTTTGCCTCCCTCCTCCTCCTCCTCCTCCTCCTCCTTCTCCTCCTTCTTCCCCGCCCCCCGCCCTCTGGCTTCCCAGGAGAAAAGATATTCTATTCTTCCTGGCTCATCCTCAAGACCCAGTTGCATATGATGAATAGTAAGTTCAGGGTCAGGGTCCTAGAAGGCAGCCTTCACCTCAGAGTTTCTAAGGAGAAACCAAGTCCCAGAGCCATGGAATATTAGAGGAGTGAGGAAAAGAAGTGCATTGTATTCACTTAGTGAACCGCTACGGAGTATCTCCCACTTCGACTTCGGCCTCCCCTGTGCTCCTCACCACGCTGGCCTGGCCTCTGCCTCTGCTGGGATGGCTTCCTCGTAGGTAATCCTTAGGGACTGCCCATTGCTAAGCCCTTCTTTCCTCCATTCTTACCCCTCACAACCTCTCTACAACACTGAACACTTGATATCCCTCTCCTAGCACCTTTCTCCTCCTTCAGCTTCTCTGGGGGACTCCCACTTTTTTTTTTGAGACAGAGTCTCTCACTGTCGCCCAGGCTGGAGGGCAATGGCGCGATCTCGGCTCACTGCAACCTCTGCCTCCTTAGTTCAAGCAATTCTCCTGCCTCAGCCTCCCGAGCAGCTGGGATTACAGGCACCCGCCACCACGCCCGGCTAATTTTTTGTATTTTCAGTAGAGACGGGGTTTCACTATGTTGGCCAGGCTGGTCTTGAACTCCTGACCTCATGATCCGCCCACCTCAGCCTCCCAAAGTGCTGGGATTACAAGCGTGAGCCACTGTGGGATCCCCTTTTTTATCATCCTCCCCACTACCCTCTCAGTGTCTGCTTCTTGTCTCCTGTTATGAGCTGAACTGCATTCCACCCAATTAATATGTTGAAGTTCTAGCCGCCACCAACTCAGAATAGGACCATATTTGGAGATAGATCTTTAAAGAAGTAACTATGTTAAAATGAGGTCACCAGGGTGAGCCCTAACCCAATATGACTAGTGTCCTAATAGTAACAAGAGAAAATTAGGACACAGAGCAAGGGGAGTCCATGTGAAGACACAGGGAGAAGACAGCCATCCCCAAGCCAAGAAGTGCAGTCTCAGAAGACACCAATCCTGTCAACACCTTCATCTCAGACTTCTTGCCTCCAGAATTGAGAGAAAATACATTTCTGTTGTTTAAGCCACCCAGCCTGTGGTACTTTGTTATGGCAGCCCTAGTATTAAATGTGGATTTGAACCCAGTATGATCTAGCCTCAATTTTTTTTTTTTTTTTTTTTTTTTTTGAGACGAAGTCTCACTCTGTCATCCAGGCTGAAGTACAGTGACATGATCTCAGCTCACTGCAACATCCGCCTCCCAGATTCAAGCGATTCTCCTGCCTCAGCCTCCCAAGTAGCTGAGATTACAGGCACGTGCCACCACGCCCAGCTAATTTTTGTATTTTTAGTAAAGATGGGTTTCTCCCTGTTGGCAGGCTAGTCTTGAACTCCTGACCTCAGGTGATCTGCCTGCCTTGGCCTTCCAAAGTGCTGGGATTACAGGCGTGAGCCACCATGCCCGGCCTCAAAACTCTTATACTACATCATTCTACTCCTCTTTCTCTGTGCAAAATGTAAAGGAATTTGTTCAGTTTCTGATAGTATGGTAGCCATACTATCAGATGGCCTTCCGATTAAAAAAAAAAACAGACAAACATTGAATGAAATCTCTTTTTTTTTTTTCAAAAATGCATTGCTGAACTGGCGGAAAAGTAAGGAATATTCAGAGACCAACAAAAGAAATGAAAAAGGGAATTCTGAAACGTAAGTGAGTGCACAAGACAGCTTTAGATTGAGGATGTCTGCTACAACTTGATGACTTGAAGCTTCCATTTTGATTAACACAGGAGGTGAGGGGGACAGGAGATAAAGTTCCTTGCACAAGGAGCTCTGCTGCCCAGGCTGGTCCTGAAGTACTGGGCTCAAGCAATCCTCCTGCCTCAGGCTTCCCAAAGTGCTGGGATTACAGGTGTGAGCCACTGTGGCTAGTAGGAGTTCCTAGTAGGAATAAACCCCAGTAAATATAGCTGTTAAAAGTAAATATAGGCCAAGGTGGGTGGATCACTTGAGGTCAGGAGCTCGAGACCAGCCTGGCCAA
Organism: Symphalangus syndactylus; assembly: GCF_028878055.3. Taxonomy (NCBI): domain Eukaryota; kingdom Metazoa; phylum Chordata; class Mammalia; order Primates; family Hylobatidae; genus Symphalangus; species Symphalangus syndactylus. The sequence continues at coordinate 44,601,285 of NC_072429.2, forward strand.
TGTGGTGAAACCCTGTCTCTACTAAAAATACAAAAATTACAATGGGTCATGCCTGTAATCCTAGCACTTTGGGAGGCTGAGGCAGGTGGATCACAAGGTCAGGAGTTTGAGACAGCCTGGACAACATGGTGAAACCTCGTCCTTACTAAAAATGGGTGTGATGGCACATGCCTATAATCCCAGCTACTTGGGAGGCTGAGGCAGGAGAATCGCTTGAACTTGGGAAGCGGAGGTTGCAGTGAGCTGAAATTATGCCATTGCACTCTAGCCTGGGTGACAGAGCGAGAATCTGTCTCAAAAAAATAAAAAATAAAAAAATATTAGTCAGGCGTGGTGGCACACCCCTGTAATCGCAGCTACTCAGGAGGCTGAGGCACGCGAATCTCTTGAACCCGGAAGGTGGAGGTTGCGGTGAGCCAAGATCACCAATTTCAACCCATACCTCAAAGAAATGCCCACAAAGTTTCAAGAAACTTGAGCCTAAGGTTAAAATCACAAAACACACAGGAAATAAGGCACCATGAGCGAGAACCAACAAAAACAACAGACAGCATCATCAGACCCACAAAAATATGAGACATAGAAATGATCAAGCACAGAATATAAATAGGTATATTTACTATATTTCAAGAAGTAAATGTGAGGCTTAAATACATGAGCCAGGAGCAAAAGGCTGTAAAATAACTAAGCCAATTTGGAAAAAAACAAAACAAAACAAAAAAACCTAGCGTGGTTTAAATAGCAGACTAACAGACTAAACACTTTTTGTTTTTTGTTTTTTTGAGACAAGGTCTTACTCTGTTGTTGCCCAGGCTGGAGTGCAGTGGTGTGACCATGGCTTGCTGCAGCCTTACCTCCTAGGCTCAGGCAATCCTCCCATCTCAGCCTCCTGAGTAGCTGGAAGCACAAGGGCATGCCACCATGACTGGTTAATTTTTTAATTTTTTGTAGAGACGGGGGTCTCGCTATGTTGCTCAAGCTGGTCTTTAACTCCTGGGCTCAAGCAATCCTCCTGCCTCAGCTTCCCAAAGTACTGGGATTACAGGGTGAGCCACCAGGCCCAGCCTAAACACTGTTAAAGGCAGAATTCATTTACTGGAAGATGGATCTGCAGAAATCTAGAATGTGACCCAGAGACACAAAGAGATTAAAAAAATACAAAGAGCAACATAAGTGACATTGGAAGAGAAAATGAGAGTTCCAATACATATTTGTATTTAATAAAGAAAAGAATGAGGAAGAGGAAGTATTTATATAGAATAGGACAGAGACTAGAGTGAGGTAAGTGATATGTGTAGACTACAAAATTTAATGTAGACACTGACTCTCAGGGCCAGCCTTATATTTACATAAGCTCCATAATGAGCACATCCTTAAATTTTGTGCCCTAGGTTCACAATAGTTATGGCCTTGAGAATTTTTACAAATTGTTGTAAAACACCAAACTCTGGGTCCAGAAATTCCAGGGGTCCAGGATAAAGAAAAAAAATCACATTCAGGTATATTACAATGAAACAGCAGAGGGCCTGGGACAAATACACATCACTTTTGCTTTCTTCGATATTTTTTTTTAGATAAGATCTTGCTTTGGCCGGGTGCGGTGGCTCACGCCTGTAATCCCAGCACTTTGCGAGGCAGAGGCGGGCGGATCACGAGGTCAGGAGATCGAGACCATCCTGGCAAACACGGTGAAACCCCGTCTCTACTAAAAATACAAAAAAAAAAAAAAAAAAAAAAAGATCTTGCTTTGTCCCTCAGGCTGGACTGCAGTGATGGGATCACAGTTCACTGCAGCCTCAAACTCCTGGGCTCAAGGAATCCTCCCACCTCAGCCTCTTTTTTTTTTTTTTTTTTTTTAGGGGGGCAGAGTCTGGTTCTATTGCCCAGGCTAGAGTGCACTGGCATGATCTCAGCTCACCGCAACCTCTGCCTCCTGGGTTCAAGTGATTCTCCTGCCTCAGCCTCCTGAGTAGTTGGGATTACAGGTACCCACCACCACGCCCAGCTAATTTTTCTATTTTTAGTAGAGATGGGGTTTCACCATGTTGGCCAGGCTGGTCTCGAACTCCTGACCTCAGGTGATCTGCCCACCTCAGCCTGCCAATGTTCTGGGATTACAGGCGTGAGCCACCGTGCCTGGCCCACCTCAGCCTCTTGAGTAGTTGGGACCACAGATGCATCCCACTATGCCCAGTCAATTTTTATTTTATTTATTTACTTATTCATTTTTTATTTTTTAAATTTATTTTTATTTTTTGAAATGGAGTCTCACTCTTGCTCCCAGGCTGGAGTGCAGTGGCGCGATCTCGGCTCACTGCAAGCTCCACCTCCCGGGTTCAGCCATTCTCCTGCCTCAGCCTCCCGAGTAACTGGGACTACAGGTGCCTGCCACCGTGCCCAGCTGATTTTTTTTTTGTATTTTTAGTAGAGACGGGGTTTCACCATGTTAGCCAGGATGGTCTCGATCTCCTGACCTCGTGATCTGCCCGCCTCGGTCTCCCAAAGTGCTGGGATTACAGGAGTGAGCCACTGCGCCCGGCCAATTTTTATTTTTTGTAGAAACAGGGTCTTGCTATGCTGCCCAGGCTGGTCTGGAACTCCTAGGCTCAAGCAATCCTGCCTTGGCCTCCCAAAGTGCTAGGATTACAGCCGTGTGCCACTGTGCCTAGCCCAGGTCAATTTTTATTTTTATTTTACTTTTTTGAGATGGAGTCTCACTCTGTCACCCAGGCTGGAGTGTAGTGGCGTGATCTCAGCTTACTGCAACCTCCGCCTCCTGGGCTCAAGTGATCCTTTCTGCCTCAGCCTCCTGAGTAGCTGAGACTACAGGCAAGAGCCACCACAACAAGGCTAATTTTTTTTTTTTTTTGAGACGGAGTCTCGCTCTGTTACCCAGGCTGGACTGCAGTGGCACTCGGCTCACTGCAAGCCCCGCCTCCCAGGTTCACGCCATTCTCCTGCCTCAGCCTCCCAGTAGCTGCGACTACAGGCGCCCGCCACCACGCCCGGCTAATTTTTTTTTGTATTTTTAGTAGAGACGGGGTTTCACCGTGTTAGCCAGGATGGTCTCGATCACCTGACCTTGTGATCTGCCCACCTTGGCCTCCCAAAGTGCTGGGATTACAGGTGTGAGCCACCGCACCCGGCCTAATTTTGGTATTTTTCGTAGAGATGGGGTTTCGCCATGTCATCCAGCCTGGTCTCAAACTCCTGGACCCAAGCAATCCTCCTACCTCAGCCTCCCAAAGTGCTGGGATTACGGGCGTGAGCCACTATGCCCAGAAAGATACAATTAGACTCACTACATACTTCTTAGTAGGCACAATGGAAGCTGGAATTCAGCAGAATGGTATTTTCCTCATTGTGCTGCAACACAACAACTAGCGACTAAGAATTCTATTCAAGAATTCAAATATGAAGATGAAATAAAGTCATTTTCAACCCAATAAAAACTGACAGAATTTACTAACAACAGACTGTTACTAAAGGAAATTCTAAAGAATGAATTTCAGGCAGAAGGAAGTCAATCTTAGACATATGCTCTTATAACAATGAACAGTGAAAAAAGAGATTGGTAGTTCTGTGGGTTAATGTGAGCAACATTTGACTGTATAAAGAAACAATAATACTGTCTAATCTGGCCTAAGGGAAGAAAAAAAAGAATGAAAACACCGGACTACAGAATATAAACGTGTATATGTGTTGAGGTAAAGGGAGAGGGCAGAGATTGAAGTTAATGCAATTTAAGATCCTTGTATTCAGGTTTTATTTGTTTTGTTTTGTTTTGTTTTGTTTTTTTGGGGGGGGATGGAGTCTCACTGTGTCAAACTCAGGCTGGAGTGCAGTGGTGCGATCTCAGCTCACTGGAACCTCCACCTCCTGGGCGCAAGCCATTCTCCTGCCTCAGCTTCCCAAGTAGCTGGGATTACAGGCACATGCCACCACACCCAGCTAATTTTTGTATTTTTAGTAGAGACAGGGTTTCAGCATGTTGGCCAGGCTGGTCTTGAACTCCTGACTTCAGGTGATCTTCCCTCGGCCTCCCAAAGTGCTGGGATTACAGGCATGAGCCACCACACCTGGCCAGTTTCTTGTATTCTTTAGGAGGATAGAAACTGTGATTAACTTTTGTTTTTTTTCCAGACAGGGTCTTACTCTGTCGCCCAGGCTGAAGGGCAGTGGCATGATCTGGGCTCACTACAACCTCCACCTCCCAGGTTCAAGTGATTTTCCTGTCTCAGCCTTCTGAGTAGCTGGGACTACAGGTGCCTGCCACCACACCCGGCTAATTTTTGTATTTTTAGTAGAGACAGGGTTTCACCAGGTTGGCCAGACTGGTCTCGAACTCCTGACCTCAAGTGATCTACCCACCTCGGCCTCTTAAAGTGCTAGGATTACAGGTGTGAGCCACCACCACGCCCGGCCTGTGATTAACTTTTTAAATCTCTAGAGGATCCACTAAAAGAAGAGATGGAGAGACTGTAACTTCCTAGGCAATCAATGGGAAAAAAAAGAGATGATTAAAAAAAAAAAGCCCAATCCATAAGAAGACAGGAAAGTAGAAAGAAACACAAAAATAAAACCAGGACGAAGAGAAGAAAATAAGATAGAAGGAAATCTGACTAATTCAATAATTTTCAAGACTCATATTAATGCAAGCAATCTGAAACGTACTCCACTATATACCCCAAGAAGCTTATCCACTGTAGTGAAAATAGTGAAAAGACAAAGCTTGTCCAATTTGCTAGGAAACAAAATCCAGTCATACATGTGTATCACAAGCAAAACAAAGGAGTTAGGGTAAATGACTGCTAAACTTTCCTCCTGCTTTTTTCCAGCCTATATAATTTCTCCATAGAGTCAAGCAGAACAAATTTGGTCATTTGAGGAGAGGTCATTTGATAAAGAAACTATTTGCAAACATAATAGACATACTTTGCAGAGTGTAGGGAAACTACAGGGATGGTGCAGCACCCTGGAACCAGGAACAACAGGGTTCCACTATCACTCCTAGAACTGAAGGGGCAGCGTGGGGATGGGCAGTTACCAGAACCCATTGTGGTCCTTGCAAGCCATTCTTCACTCTGTGGCCAGAATGAGCTTTTCAAAATGCAAATTAGATCTTGTCACCCCCTAACACAAATACTTACACACATATGCATGGCTTCAAGTCCTTTAATAGTATCCCATTGTCCTCAAGGAACATAAAAGTGCAGATCCTTGAGAGAGCCTCCAAAGCCTTTTGTGATCTGTCCTCAGCATGGGCCCTGTCCCCCATATTTCTAGCTCTTCCTGGGACCAGGGTCCACCTCATTTTCAGCCCTGTAGTCACACTGGTCTTTTTGCATTTCCTTGGAGTCACCGTGATCCCTCCAGCCTCAAGACCTTTGCATATGCTGTCTTCTGCCTGGAATATTTCTCACTCCACCTTCCAAACCCCGCTTAACACCACTCATCTTTTAGCTCTGAGCTGAAATGTCGCTTACTAGAGAAACTTTTCCAAACTCTGTCTTCATTATATACCTTTAGAACATTACTGCCTCTCCTGCAGAAGACTTATTGCTGTTGTCATTTTCTACTTATATTTATGCAATTAATTTTTCTTTTTTTTAGAGACAAGGTCTTGCTCTGTCACCCAGGCTGGAGTGCAGTAGTACAATCACGGTTCCCTGCAGCCATGAACTCCTGGGCTCAAGGGATCCTCCTGCTTCAGCCTCCCAAGTAGGTGGGACTACAGGCGCACACCACCACACCTGGCTAATTTTTAAATTTTTTGTAGAGATAGGGTCTTGCTATGTTGCCCAGGCTGGTCCCAAAGTGCTAGGGTTAGAGGTGTGAACCACCACACCTGACCATATTTGTGCAATTATTTGATGCACGTACATCCCACTAGATTGGAAGCTCCATGAGGGTGAGAATGGCACCCTTTTTGCTCACTGCTATACAGTGGCTGGCACCTAGCAGAAGCTCAGTAAATACTGATGAATGAAGGAATGAAAAATCCTCACCAGGTATAAAGCACTTTGTCCAGAAACAAATACTCTATACCCCAAGAAACTTATCCCAGTTTCATTACACAGCTTGCATTCATTCATTCACATATATATATTTTAAATTTACATTTATTTTGTAGAAACAAGGTCTTGCTATGTTGTCCAGGCTCGTTTTGAACCCCTAGGCTTAAGCGATCTTCCCACCTAGGCTTCACAAAGTTCTGGGATTGCAGGTGTGAGCCACTGTGCCCAGCCCATTCACATATTACTCACTTTCCATTTCTCTGGGTCAGAGAGAATTAAGGGCAGCTTCCTTCAAGGGCCTCTCTGAAACATCAAAACAGCCCCTGGGCTTTTAATGACATGAACATGGTGGGAGAACCTCCAAGTCAGCGATGGCTGATTGGCCAGGCATCCCAGCAAACCTGGTGGGCACTCAAGGTGGAGGACAGGGAGCCTCTGCCCATCTGGGCCCGTCAGACCCAGAGCAAAGGCAGCTGGATTGAACAATCAATCAGGAGCCTTTCCAAGGGTCCTAAATGGTGGCTGGGGCCATAGGCAATGGCACCTAAGTGACTGAGTTCCAAGCATTTTGGCAAAGTGGGGCTGAAGGAGTTTAGTTGGTTCCAGATGATTGCTAACCATAGAGAAAACACTCTGCTTTAAAATTCACACTTGGGAAAAGGACCAAAAGCATTTCCTTCGATTAACAAAATCTGCATCCTGTTCTCTGATTTGATTGACTTTACACGTGGATGGTAATGACTATGCCTTGGCTTCCTATCCTTAAAGAAGATGAAGATTTTTAGGCTCTTCAAGGGCATCGATAATAACAATAATAACAGTAGGCCAGGCACGGTGGCTCACACCTGTAATCCCAGCACTTTGGGAGGCCGAGGCGGGCAGATCACAAGGTCAGGAGATCGAGACCATCCTGGCTAACACGGTGAAACCCCGTCTCTGCTAAAAATACAAAAAATTAGCTGGGCGTGTGTGGTGGCACGCGCCTGTAGTCCCACCAATTCGGGAGGCTGAGGTGGAAGAATTGCTTGAACCAGGGAGGCAGAGGTGTTGTAGTGACTGCACTCCAGCCTGGGTGACAGAGCAAGACTCAGTCTAAAAAACAACAACAACAACAACAAAAAAAAACAATAATAACAGTAGCAGCAACTAACATATACTGAACGTCACTCTGTGCCAGGCTCTGTGCTAACTTATTGATTTTATATATATATATATATAAAATCTCTTTTAAATCTTTGTGGAAATCAGCTCATATTGGTCCCCTGCCGAAAACCATTCAGTGATTTTTCATCGATCTTAAAATGCAAACTATTAACCATGGCCTTCAAGGCCCTATGACCTGGCTCTGCCTATTTCTACTGCCTTTCTCAAACAGCCCTCTCCCTTGGCTAGTTAGCTCCACAAAATCAACTTTCCTTCTGCTCCTTACATACACCACGCTTGTTTCTGCCTCAGGCCCTTGCACCAGCTAGCCCTTCTGTGTAAAGCACTGTTCCTTCATTTGAGTCTCAGCTCAGGCATCACCTTCCTGATTTCCCTACCACTCTCATCTCATTGCTTGACCACAGCCCCCTGATACCTCCAGAGCATGTATCACTATCTGAAATGATCTTAATTATTTGTTTAACTAGCATCCCTCTCCCCTAACTAGAATGCACATTCCATGAGAGCAAAGCCTTATCTGTCTTGTTCACTTCTGAATTCTCAGTGCCCGAAACAGAGCCCAGTAGGCATTCCATAAACATTTCTCAAATAAAGGAATGGGTGGAAGACCCAATGAGATGAGCGCTCCCGTATTTACACTATTTGATAGATAAAGGACCTGAAGCTTAGTGACATTAGGTGACTTGCCTGAAGTCACAGAGGTAGTAGATAGGTAGAGGAGATGAGTGAGAATCTAACCCAGGCCTAGCTGACTCCAAGACTTGTGCGCTTAATCACTACACAAACTGAGATTCATCCCATGAGTCGTGTCTCAAGGGATGGTCAGGCTGGTCTCAAACTCCCGACCTCAGGTGATCCGCCCACCTTGGCCTCCCAAAGTGCTGGGATTACAAGCGTGAGCCACCACGCCCAGTGGATGTTTAAATTTTATATGTTCCCCTCATTAGACTAAGCTATTTGAGAGCAAGGGATTCCTCTAACTCATTCATTGTTGTGTCCTTGGGGTCTAGCATGGTGCCTGGTATCTAGAAGGGGCTTAAATATTGGTTGAATGAATAAATGACCAAATGAAGTGGCATGAATGGAGGCCAGAGTAGTAAAGGTGGCCCAAAGCACAAATGTCAAGTCAGAAAGACAGACCCAGCCCCCAACCCTCCCATGCAGTGTGAAAGCCAAGATCAGGCCTCCAGAAAGTCGCTGATCCAGATGAGTCCAGATGGGCGTTCCTTATCCCTATGCTTCTCCTGAGGGTCCCATTCTTTTATACAAAGGACACAGACACTTATGAGATGTTTACTGAACCACCCTATGGAGTTGGAATCATCACGCCCATTATATAAATAAAATTGAGGCTCTAAGTGATCAGTAACTTGCCTAAGATCTCTAAACAAACTAAGTGGCAGTACCCTGGGCCAAGTCCGTTTATGGAATTCCCAAAGCCAGAGTTTGCCAACCACTGTCACATCTGAGTGTTCAAGGTTACCAGGGAATTTCTGTGATTTGCAAGCAAGGACTAAGGGGGTTACTCCTGGCCACTGGTAGGTTGTGGTTTTGTTTTTTGTTTTTTTTTATTCTTCATATTCACTGCTCACAATGGCTGTTCTGGATTTAGCTCTCACATCTGAAATGGACAGTGTGCTTGCATTTAAATGTGAATTTCAACAAATGCAAATTTGAACTGTGCCATAGAAATTCATGAGTGAAAACCAGGGGTCTTGGAAGAAGGGCAGGGAAAAGGAAACTAGTGACCTGTGTTACCATAGCCAAGTTAAAATCTTTAAAATCTCCCTGTTACACAAAACAACTAGAAGACCACAAAAATAGCTACGCACCTGGCTCTGAGCTAAGTTACTTGAAAAGCACCATGCCATTTAGTGCTTACAGCAACCCTCTAAGTAGATGCTATGTATATTCCCTTCCTACAGTCAAGGCTTGAAGAGATTAAGAATTATGCCAAGTCACCAAGTGCTTAACATGTCCCCCACTTATACAGATTCAAGAGAACCAACAACATACACATTCGGCATTATATCACACTACCTGCTACCACTGAAACTCTTCAAACAAGGGTTGATCTTGGTTGAAATCAACCCTTTGGTCAACCATTTAAGGTAGCCAACCACACAATTAAAAACACTTTTTTTTTTTTTGAGACAGGATTTCACTCTGTCACCCAGGCTGGAGTGCAGTGGTGCCATTATGGCTCACTGCAGCCTCGACTTCCTGAGCTCAGGTGATTCTCCCACCTCCACTTCCCAAGTAGCTGGGACTACAGGCACGCGCCACCATGCCTGACTAATTTTTTGTATTTTTAGTAGAGACAGGGGTTCACCATGTTGCCCAGGCTGTTCTTGAACTCCTGGACTCAGGCAATCTGCTAGCCTCATCCTCCCAGAATGTTGGGGTTACAGGCATGAGCCATCATGCCCGGCCTCAAAATGTTTTTGTCCTGCAAAAACTGTTATAGTTAAAACATTGATGACAACTGCAGTATAATTAACTTTTTTATTAATAAAGACTTTAAAAAATTTTTAGATTGTTTTTCTGAGTTCTTGATGCGCCCAGATAAATGAGCTTCTGTTGAAATTCTAATTCTTTGCATCAAAACAGTTGCATATGTTGAATAATCATCTAACATGTATTAGCTCAATCACGGCTTACTGCAGCCCCAACCTCCCTGGCTCAAGCTATCCTCCCACCTTAGCCTTCTAAGTAGCTGGGACCACAGACGTGTACCACTACACCCAGCTTTTTTTTTTTTTTTCTTTCTGTAGAAATGGAGGGTCTCTTTATGCTGCCCAGGCTGGTCTTGAACTCCTTGGCTCAGGTGATCCTCCTGCCTCCCAAAGCACTGGGATTACAGGCGAGCCTGGCTTGGGCACTGTTCTAAGTGCCTTGTGTTCAATATCCCATTTAAGCGCCACTCAACCCTTTGTGGTAAGTACTACGATCAGTTTTCATTTTATAGAGGGAGAAACTGAGGCACATAAAGTTTGAATAACTTGTCTGAGACTATGGAGCATGTAAGGGCAAGATTTAACCCTAGCAATCTGTAGGCAGTGTCTGTCTATCTGTCTTTCAAGCTGTCCAGCCCAAAGCTGAAACAGCTGAAACGCTGAACCAGAAAGCTTAGGAGGTCGTGCCAGGCCGGAGTTCTAACCTCTTGTTCAGATACATCGTCTCTTCCTCAAAGGACTAGGGTCCCCAAGGCTCTTTCCTGGTTCGGGCCTTCTACCACTGAGCTCAGCCTGGCTGAGTCTGAATTCTGCAGATATGAGCTCTGGGGAATATTCTTGAGGGCCTCAGGCTGTGCTCCCCTCCTTTGCTCTCTGTACTTTGTATGCACTGCTGATGTTAACTGTAATTAAGTGATTCTTTGATTCTTTGATCAACTATTTGTTTAATGTCTATCTCCCGAACTTGACTATAAATGGTAGCAGTCCAGAATTTCTACATAGGTGGAAGGAAATAACCTGTTTGGGTAGGGGGGCCTTTGCTTCCATTGCTTAATACTTGCTAAGGTTGAGAAATGTCAACTGAACACAGAAATGAATGGGAGTTCTGATGGAGAATGTAGGAAGAAAACACATGCCATCCTCACCTCTCCATGCCCTCCCTGTGGCATCACCACTGACTATAAGCCCTATGAAGGGCAAAAATTGTGTCTGTCCCTTTTCTCACTATAACTTAACAGCTGGCACTATGCCTGAAACACAAGAAGTGTGTCACAAAAATAGCACAAACAAATAACAATTTTTTTGTGGAATAAATCAAATTTTAAAATGGAGCCTTGCACTTCTGGTCTGCAAAAGAGGGGTGACACAATCAAGACCCAGCTTTTTTTTTTTTTTGAGATGGAGTCTCGCTCTGTCACCCAGGCTGGAGTGCAGTGGCACGATCTCGGCCCACTGCAAGCTCCGCCCCTCCAGGTTTAAGCAATTCTCCGTCTCAGCCTCCGGAGTAGCTGGGATTACAGGCGCATGCCACCACGCCCGGCTAATTTTTTTGTATTTTTAGTAGAGACGGGGTTTCATCATCTTGGCCAGGCTGGTCGTGAACTCCTGACCTCGTGATCCACCTGCCTCAGCCTCCCAAAGTGCTGGGATTACAGGCGTGAGCCACCGCGCCCAGCCAAAGACCCAGCTTTTTGAAACAATTTTACATATGAAAACATGCTTCACATACAACTGGCATCCAGTAAGTGCTCCAGAAGTGACTGTCATTGAATTGGAATTCCTGCCTCTCCTCAATCCCACTAACTCATCTTCCAGGTCCTAGCAAGGCTAGGAGATTAATAAAAGAACAAAGCTCAAAACAGAACCTACTCTACTCCCCTGGCCACAATCTGGTGGGAATGAGGCTGTTTTTATTGGAATCAGGGTAAAAGATTGTCATTAGCCCTGGCAGGAATGCAAGGTTGTTAGGATGTGCCTCTAGCAGAAAAGTTATACCTGGGGAAGACATCGAGTAGCTTTGGAATGAACAGAGTCCGATGAAGTAGAAAAACAAATCCAGCACAGGCCTACCGGCCACCCAGTCCTAAAGAAGGAACATGATATCTTCACTCTGCAATGGAGCAAATGCTCTGCATTCCCCAACCACCTTTCGTTCTGTCCCCTCACCCCCTAAACTGTGGCCCCAGGGCAGCTGGAGAGGTTTAAAACACAAATCAGAATGTGTCAGACCTTGCTTAAAATCCTTAATAGGATGACATCTGAATTCCTCACCAGGCTCACTTCAAACTTGCTCATAAAGCTGTGGCCACAGAGGCCTTCTGTCAGTGCCTCCAATATGCCAGGCTTTTCCCACACACGGCCTCCAACCGTGCTCCCTCTGCCTGAGATGTTTCTCCAGTCCTCCCTCAGATTCACTTCTCAGTCTTCAGGTCTCAACTCACAACTAGAAGCCACCCTCTCAGAGACATTCCCTGACGACCAAATCAGAATCAGCTCCTTCCACCATCCCCCACCTCCCTGGCAAGCAACATACCCCAGAGAAAGCTCATTTCCCTCCTAGCACTTATAACCTCATGTTGCAGTCTGTCTGTATTTTCAAAGACTGTGAGCTTCACAAGGGCAGGGAGGGCTGTCTGTCCCTCACCACGGAGTCAGGGCAGGCCCCACTACAGAATCGATCAATGAATGAGTGAATGAATGAATGAATGAATGAATTCTTCATAACTGCTGCTCCAAACCATTCCTCAGCTTAGGTTCCAAGCACAACCAGAATATGACCTCCAGAGCCCTCCTAGACGCTCTGAATCTCACTGTACTTAAGCATCAGAGGCCCCTCCCAGCTCAAGACTGGGAGCTCCTCCTTCTCCCCACCACAGGCTGGGGTCTCCTCACATTCTCTTTCAGGGAAGCTGAGAAAGCCTATGAAATGCAATCCTGTCTCCTGAGTTTCTCTAATAAAGAAAACAGGACAGCGACCCCCCTCCCCGCGGCTCCTCCAATCCTCCTTTTCTGCCACAGATTTAAGATTTATTTATTCTCATCCTTCTAATTGTTTCAGCAAGGGCCATGGGTGAGCACCAGCTGGAAAATTACTGCTTCAACTTTCATTGTTTAAAATGCTTAAATGACATGCGAGAAACAGGTTTTTAGGTCTGTGATGCTGAGAAGGGTTGGTAGCAAAGTAAAGCCAGGTTGCAAAGACCTAGAAAATCAGTGCTACAATTTACTAGCTCTTCCACATACCCGGTGCAGGACCCTTGGCCTCAGTTTCTACAGCTGACAAACAGAGAGGGCGATACTGAACTTCAACACCCTTAAAAGAAGTCCTGGACAGCTGTACCCATTGTTCTGGCGAAGAGTTCTCTTGGTCTCAGAGAAAGGTCTCGCCCCTGAAAGGAAGGCTGAGGTTCCCTAGGGGAGAGTCTGCTCTGCCCTCAGGAGCTGGGTAAGTACACGGAGAGGTGGGCCGAATGGTGAGAAGGCGTTTTAGACTAGGACTCGGTGACCTTGGGCTGCCTGTCTCGAGTCTCAGCCCCAGCCCTAGGCCAGACCTCAGCCCTGGGCTGGGAGCCTTTCATTGGTTCCTCTGACAACAGCCAAGCACAATCTTATAGTGGCGTATGAAGAAAAAGACTGCCACACAATCTCCCTGTGAGGCCAGAACAGCGGCAAGACAGACCTTACAAGGGACTCAGGGCCAAGCCCTGGCCCAGACTCTGCTCTTATCCACGCATCAAAGCCACCCCCCGCCCCGGACTTCCCGGAGGCTACAGGCTCCTCCGTTCCAGGGAGGAGCAGGGCCTGCCGCGAGGGCTCCCCGCCTTCCTGGAGTCAGGCCTAATGGCGGGGGCTTTTCTTTTCACCGGCTTGAGCTGATCCTCACCCCCGCCCCCCAACGCCACCATCATTAACAGCAAAGAAAGGATCCCCAGCCATTTCCATTTCCTCTGCGGCTCAAGAGCCCCGTTGTTATTTAATCCTGAGGCCACCCCGGCAGCATCCTCGGCGCAGCCGGCTCCACCCATCCACCTGGCCAGTTCCCGGCCGCTCCCACTTCCCCGGAGGGGAGGCTGGTGAGAGGTGGGGGATATTGGGGAAAGGCGCCTACAACAGCAAAGGGCCGTGGGCCTTCGGTGGACCGAGGCTCCTCAGGCCAGCGTCCTGTGAGGGCTGGGAAACCGACTGAGACAGAGAGAGGACACCTAGCTAGGGCGGCAGAGAGGGGGCAGACGCCCGGGCACTGCGGACATTGCACGGTGGCTGGGGGCGGGGGGAACGCTGGGAGGCTACGGCCAGGCTTCCTCTGGCTGAGTTGCCAGAATCGCCCCGGGGGGTACTGGAGCCGGAAGAGGCCTGGGCCCAGTCACTGTCTACACCCAAGAAATAGGGGGAGGGGCGACCAGCATTCACGAGAGATTCAGCCTCAGGAAAAAGAACCAGATTCACTCACCAATCCTCACCCCACCCTTTGATATGAATGATGGACATTTTCTTAATTTTTGGTAAACGCAGCTTCAAGATCCCTCCCGCCTGGCGTCTCTGGTCTAGAGCAAGAGAAGGCCCCCAGTAGGGGTCCTCCCGCCCCCCCCCTTTTTGACTGCCTGCGGGGGGCAGAGATCCCCAGATCTAGGTGTGTCCTCCCCCACCCTGCTCTTAACCCGGGATCCGGAGGCCGCAGCGCCCCCCGCCCCCCAGCGACACTGAGGGTTCCTGCCCAGGCCCGCAGTGGCGTGAAGGTGGCCTTTACCTCCTCTCGCAGGCTGGGAGGGGGTGCAGCCCGCGCAGCTGGCCCAGCTGCAGCAGTCGCCGCCGCCCTCCATTCATTAAAAAAAAAAAAAGGCAACAACAACCTCCACTGGAACCTCCACCCCTCTTTGTAAAAGAACGACGGCTCCTGGTGGAGCTTGAGCCAGTCCCAGCAATCACGGGTTAAGATCTTTTCCCGCCCCCCATTCATAAAAAAAGGAGCGCAGCGCATGCGCGCTCAGGGTCTGTTGTGCCCACCCATTCATAGAATCGCGAACGGCACGCGTGCGCATTGGCGCTCCCTTCCCTCCCATTCATAAAAAAGCCATTTTCCCAGGCAGTGGTTGCAACATCGCCGCGGAGGTAGAGAGCTGAGCTGACAGCGCGGAGCTGGCGCTGTGGAGCGCAGGGAGCCTTGCCGGTTCCTCCGGCCGGCGTCTGCGAGTACAGCGGCGGCTAACCTGCTCCGGCTCCAGGATTTACACAGACGTGGGGCGATGCTTGTGGCCCTGCAGCTCCTCAAAGTAAGTCCATGGCCGGTTTGGAGATCTGAAACTGCCCCGCTCCGAGCCGCGACGCGACTCACCCCCTGGGCTGGGGCAAATGGTGCGCTATTTCTAGGCGCGCCTCAGTGTTCCTTCCCTCAGCCTGCGCCTCCTTGAGTCGCTGCGGTGCGCCGCAGCTCCCTGACGCCCTCGGCCCGGCCGGCACGGCGCCGGGGGTGTTCACAGCCTGGCACCGCCGTTTCCGACCCCTGGGCATTGCCAAGCCCGGCTTCCCCGCCCTCTGAGACTCGGGAAGCCCCGTGCGTGTCCCGGGAGTTTGCCTCTGGCCTGGCCTCTTTCCTTCTCCTGCCACCATCCGCCTCGAACGCTGGAACGGGCGTCTCTGGGCTTGGTCAGGAGCCACCGTTTGAGTCGGGGGGCGCCCTCGCTTTGGGCGGCTCGCCCACCTCCCAGCTCGGTGCCCACGGTGCCAGCTTTGCCGTGTATCTCCTAGCCCGCCGCAGCGGCCTATGCTCGACGTAGATTTTTCTTTTCGGAGCCGTGACGGACTGAATTCCCTCCCCTTCTGCCTCTCCCTCGATGGTCAGCGAGGGGCTGGCTCAGGGCTGGGCATTCCTACTCCCTCTCCTTGGCGAGGCGGTTCCTCGCCGTCTGACCTTTGCTCCGCTGCTGCATTTTATGCTGTGCAACTGCCTTGCAGTTGCCTTTTTCTTGCCTGGCCTCTGTAGGGCCTGAGGCTCCTCGGCCACCCTGTACCTCCCTATCCTCGGGCACCGAGCTGTGCCAGGCCCCGGAGCCCCCAGGCCGCGCTAGGGCTGCGGTGGGGGCTGAAGGTGCGTTTACATAACACCAGGCGTGTGGGAGCTGGAGGAAGAGGTTGCGAACGTAGGAGAGATAAGGCTCCTACTTTCCCTCCTTCCTTCTTGGTGGTACCAGGCTTGACATCACAGAGAAGAGGATAGAGACGGTATGTTTTGCAAAATTCTGAATCGCCAAGACCCCGGGGACAGTGAGCTGGGTGAGGGCGGGTTTGGCTAGCCAGGGCAGCTGGAGCTTGGCTCCATCACTGGGTCCAAGGCTGTGCCCAGTTCTCCCTCCATGCAGACGATCAAAAAGCATTTAGACAGTAGCTGCTCTTGTGCAAGAAGACGGTTTCTCAATTCTTCTTGATCGGGGGCAGGGGGTTGTGGGCAGGAGAGGCAGGGGAGACAGAAAATGGTTGCATGGCTTATAGGGCCGAAGGATGGGCAAGAGAGGCGAAATGGGCTGCAGGGGCTAGATGGTAGGCAGAGCAGGGAGCTGCTGGCTGCCTCTTTCACCAGCTGCTGGAGGGGCATCCATATTGCCAAGGCCTCTGTGAGGGCAGGAGGCCGCCTTCTGTCGCAGCAAGGCTTCGGTACCCCCCAGCGCGGTTAGTGCTGGAAAGAAGAGTGTACAGTGGGGTGCCCAAACCTAATGGCAGCCCCCTCTTTCCTGCCTCCAAATCAGTGGCGTGATTCTCTCCAGTTTTGGGAGAGGCCAGACACACTGGAGGCCAAAGAACTTGCAGAGGGGCGGGAGCAAGCACTTGTCTGTCTCTGTAGCTGACCGAGGCACTAACCTCCCTGACAAGTCTCTCGGGATTCAAAGCTGGAAGGTATAAGGCTCAGAGAAGTTGGGAACTGTGGGTTTATCAATCTCTTAATGAGCTCAGTCTGGCCTGAGGCCCTACCCAATATTGCACTGGTGGATTTCACAATGTTTGGAGTTCTCCAGATC
The DNA here is from genome assembly GCF_028878055.3 of Symphalangus syndactylus. Taxonomy (NCBI): domain Eukaryota; kingdom Metazoa; phylum Chordata; class Mammalia; order Primates; family Hylobatidae; genus Symphalangus; species Symphalangus syndactylus. Next base: position 44,617,932 of record NC_072429.2, read on the forward strand.
TTCACACAAACGGAGCATAAACATCTCTGAAATTTTCAGCCTTTTTTTTTTTTTTTTTTTTTTTTTTTTGTAGTGCGGGTGTCAGGAGAACTAGGAGAGACAGGGCTGCAGTTAAAGATTTCTCTTTCTCTCTCCTTCTCTGTCTCCCAGAAGGGTGGGAAAGAACTAGTGGAGATGTCCAGTGTGAAATCACATTTCCTCTTTCCCATCCCTTGGGGAGAGTTCTCACGTGCTGCCAGGCTCCAGCAAATCCTAATGTGGTGAACAGCACACACATTTACCAACCAAGCCGTGTGGCCAGTAGTACGGGTGTAGGGTGGGGATTTTAGTAGCAGATTTCTGAAATCTCCATGGACAAATATTGGTCAGCTATAGTGAGCAGACTTTAAAGGCATCTGTTGGTTATCGGGAGTCACTCCCTTTCAGTGGAGTGTAAATGCCCTCTTGCCCTTAGCCCTCCTGCCCAGCCCCACGACCTTTTCCAGATCACCCTCTGAAATGGCCTCATCTCACTAAAGCTTTAGTTGGGGCTGGTGGGAGGAGACAGAACATACAGTAGGGCAGAGGCTGTGGACAGGTGGACATTTGGAGCTTACGGATGTCGTTTTCATTTATTTTTTGTTTTTTATTTATTTATTTTTTTCAGACGGAGTCTTGCTCTGTCATCCAGGCTGGAGTGCAGTTGCGCGATCTTGGTTCACTGCAACCTCCGCCTCCCAGGTTCAAATGATGCTCCTGCCTCAGCCTCCTGAGTAGCTGGAATTACAGGTGTGCGCCACCACACCCAGCTAATTTTTGTATTTTTAGTAGAGACAGGGTTTCACCATGTTAGCTAGGCCGGTCTCGAACTCCTGACCTCATGATCCGCCGGCCTCGGCCTCCCAAAGTGCTGGGATTACAGGTGTGAGCCACTGTGCCCGGCCTCACATGTCATTTTTATCTGCATCCTCCCAGAATTGGTGGAGAGATGTGGCCCTTTGGAAATCTGTCCTGCCCAGTTCACACCCGCCCATGACTCCAGCCCCAACTTTGGTAAACCAAACGTTTGGCTGACTTTAGTGAATAATAAATGAAAGCAGCCTTTCAGTGCCAAATTTGAAAGTCAGTGATTTAAAAGTTAGGAGAGGAATAAAACCCATTCATACTTCCAGAAGTGACCCTTGAGCTGTGTTGCTCTGGGATTTAATACTTTGGGACCATATGTGGGGATTCCAGTTTCCAGGGCTGAATGTCTCATGGTTTGACATCTTCCAGCTCCTAGATTTGGGCCCCCACAGTGTTTTCCTGTCCTTGGGCTATCCTGTTAATGAGGGCCTGGGTGTTGGTGCCAAGGAGGCCTAGGAAGGAGCCCTCCCTCTTTATTCAGAAAAGTCCAGTGTTTCTTGGAGAATCATAGTGTTCCATTTGGTTCTAAATCCAGAGTGTTTGTCATCTGGCCTCTACTTAGGTGGCAGTTCCCTTGTGATGACAACCTGGCTAAGGATTCTCGCCCAGGCCTCTGAATTTGGAGATAAAGTTGAAAGTTTGGGGTTTTGTATGTAGACATGACAGAGTTTTTAAGGAAAGGAAATGGCTAGAGTGGAGAAGGTTCTATCTCACGGCCGACCTTATCTCCCTGAGAGGAGAAAGCAGTGACTCATTAGAATATATTTTTGCTCTTTCAAAAGAGCCAGGGGAAGGTGAATGAACAACTTTCAGAAAGCTGTAATTGCCCCTTCCAGACCAAGCCAGGGGCCAGAACAGAGCAGATGTGTGACTAGGCAAACCTGCTAAGTATGGCCTTAATTTCCCCATCTGCACAGTAGAGAAAATAAACTCCTCCCAAGAGGCCAGCAGAGCTGCTAGTGAGCGGCCAGGACTAGGGCCATGCTCATTGTTATTATTGGGCTCCTAGGAGGAGGGCCTAGTTTTAAGGGTGCCCCCTTCCTGCACAGGAGGTGTGGGGTGTTGCATGATGTAAGAGGGAGGGTATTCTTGGCTCTCAGGGGTCTGGGGCCACCCTACAGATCCGGACAGCTGACAAGGCTGGGGAATGTATCCGGGACATGTGGCTGGGCTTAAGAGGCTCCACAGTTCAGCTGTGATCACGATTGTTCTTTCCAAGGACAGGCCCCAGTCAGTGAAGGAAGCAAGGGCACAGGGGAGGGAGCACAGATGTGCTGGATCTGGCGGAGAAGGGAAGGGGCCCTTCGGGACAGGTGGCCACTTGCAGAAGACTGGTTTCCCTTGTCAGTAGTCTTTTTTCTGGTTGGGGGAAGGGGAAGTCATTTCCTGCTCCTGTCCCAGGAGTAAGCTAAAATCTATTATTGTAAGTTCATTTCTTAGTGGAGGGTAAGGAGACAAATAATAAGATCTTGGTGTCTGTGGGAGGAAGCCCTGCCCTAGGAGTCTAGGGTTCTGGTCCCACCCAGACCTGGACTTGGCCAGTAGTTCCCAAACCATGCCAGTGGTTAACAGCTCCTTCTGACTCCTTCTTTACTGACTCTTGGCTTCTAATCTTTCTTTATGGGAATCTGAGCAGACAATTAAGGCGGTAATACAGTGAAGCAGAAACTGGAAGCTGATTAAATAGCCCAAAGTCCAGCAAGATTCCCACCCTTCTGTGTGCTGGGGCTTTGGAGCTCAGCTGATTGGTTGTGAAAGAGAAGAGAAGAGGGAGAAGAGGGTTGGGAACTGGTAACTGGTGGTGGGATGAAGTGATGAAAGCAACCGTTTTTTGTGATCTCTGACAGGTTGTGGCCAGAGGTGAGCTTCTTAGTGCTGGTGCTGGGGGTAGGAAGTGGGGGAAGGAAGAAGGATTCCCAGACAAATCTAGCTGCCCCAAATGCTTTATTCTCCCACTGGGGCCATTCTCAGCAGAGATTGTCTTTCTTTGTAGGGTATAGGGAGGGGCAAGTCCTCTGCTTCCCTCAGCATCCTTCCCCCTCTTTTTAAAGTCCTTTTAAAGCAATAAGTCATTATTTGGTTGTAGCTTAATTAGCTAAACTGGGATAGTGTCACAAAGAACCAAGCAATACCGGTGGGCAGGCTCTCTGGCAGCCTAGAGACCTTTATTCTGAGTTGTTCAAAGGGTTAAACAACCTTCATTGAAAGAACCCGCTGAGACTGAATGGGGCAGTGCTCAAACTACCCATTCATTCACAGCCTTTTGCCAGTTTGTCATTAGCTGACCTGTAGCTTTCAAAGTACAACTGTCAGGTTTTCCCAATATTTCCCAACTCACCTCCCTAGGGTAAGTCAAGGGGAGGGTGTGGGTGGGTGGGATTAGGCATCCTGCTCAATTGTGTGGACATTTAACATGCCTCTTGATTCTTTTCAGCCAGCCTGTATTGAGCGGTCTGCAGCCTGATGCTCAGCCCCCTCCCCACAGGTACAAATGCAGTGAGTGTCAGACTGGCTGGCTCTGGGCTCCCAGACCCGCCAAGCAGCAAATACAGTGTTGCGCGTGTTCTGGGGATTTTGATATCCTGCTGATTCAGTATTCTAGGACTCTCTGTGCCCTGGCTCCCCTCCCTTCCTCACAGACCTGGGCCAGGGAGCCCCATCAATGAAGGTACCCTAGGGACCCTTAAGTTCAACTTGATAGGTGGGCAGGAGTAGATAGGTGGGGAGGAGTAGAGATTCCTTTCCACCCCAGGGTTTCCTTTTGGAAACTGCTTTGTAATAAACTCCTACAAGTGAAATCCATTCAACTATAAGAAAACTAAAAATGAAACCATTTTTAAGACAGGGGATGGCACATAACACTGAACTGGGAGTGAAAAGAACTTGAACTCTGAGCCTTCTTTGAATGAGAGAGATTACAAACCCCCACAACCTTCACTCTCCACATTGAAGATTCCCCTCCCTGGGGTTCAGGCTGATGTCTGAAACCCCGTCTGGCTTTCCTTCCCTGTTGGTTGCCTTGCAGAGCCCCAGGATGTTCTGCTGATGTTCCGTGAGGGCTGGAGGGGTCCCGTGGTTGTGAAAGTGATGGCACTTTCATGCCTTTCCATAAATTCCCAGAGGTTATGGAGGGCTTTTGCAAGTCATTGTAAGTCAGGGCTGAGAGGTTAATATTTCAGCCTCTGAAGCCTCTGCTGTCTTGGTTCAAATCCTGCTCTGGTCACTTGCTAGCTCTATGACCCTTTGTGCTTCCATTTCCTCTGTAAAATGGGTTCTCTCTCGAAGTACGGTGAGGATTAAATGAGAAAATAAATCACTGAGGGCTTAGCACGGAGCCTGGCACCAAGAAATGTTTCGCAAATATTAGCCACTTCCGTAATTATTATTTATTATTATTAGAAGGTTGAGTGGAGGTAAAAGTCCCTTCCCTCTTGCCAGTTCGTAAGAGTACCACCTAAGCTTGATAGAGGTGCTTCTTTGGCTAAGTGGAGTGCTGGGTTTGTTTCTCTGTCCAGTGTCTTCCAAATTGGCCATCAGTCTCTTCCAAACTGCCTAAATGAGGCAAAGCCTCCTGTCTCCTATTTATATTATAAATCTCTTACTACCTTGCAAGGGAAGCAGGGAGCACATAGTAAATTGCACTTAAGATTGTCAGCATTGCTCAGAGTGGAGGGTGGGTGTTTCTCAGTGAGTAGAGATTGATCTACCAAATCAACTGAGAGTTGTTTTTTCTTTCTTTCTTTTTTTTTTTTTTTCCTTGAGACGCAGTCTTGCTCTGTCACCCAGGCTAGAGTGCAGTGGTACGATCTTGGCTCACAGCAACCTCCGCCTCCTGGATTCAAGTGACTCTCCTGCCTCAGCCTCCCAAGTAACTGGGATTACAGGTGCCTGCCACCATGCCTGGCTAATTTTTGTATTTTTAGCAGAGATGGGGTTTCACCCTGTTGGTCAGGCTGGTCTCGAACTCCTGACCTCGAGTGATCTGCCTACTTTGGCCTCCCAAAAGGCTGAGATTACAGGCATGAGCCACTGCGCCAGGCCTTCTTTCTTTTCCTTTTTCTTTTTTTTTTTTTTTTGAGATATCATTTAGCTGTGCTGAGGGGTTATTAAATAGGCAGCTCAGAAAATTGTTTTTCTTTGTCAGCCAAATAAATTCAGCAGAGGCTGTCGGAGGGTCCCTGCTGGTGGAGGGTGAGGCCAGCAGTGGAACTCTGATTTGGTTTTTGCTGAGCTGGTGGTTGAAAGGAATCCTACTACATCAGGGTTATAATAGGGAAGACACATTTTAGAATATGCCCAGTGGAGCCATCGGATGCTGCATCGTCCCCAGAGAGCCAAGTCATCGTGGGCCAAGCTCCCATCCCCATGTCTGGCCTCAACTGCAGGCCCAGATGTTGACAGCTGCCTCTGGAGGGTTATGGGAGCCTGTGAATGCCAACATCCCCATTGCCTGCAGCGGCTGCTCCCATCCTGGCTTCCTGGTGGGACTTTTCCATGAACTGGGGAATCTGCCTTCTGATTCCAAGGCCTATTAAAATTTCTAAGCACTGCCCATTTCTTTTGCTTTATCTGTAGGACATGGGCTGTTTTTAAAGAACCTCACAAATTAAAAGAAAAAGTGAATCTGCTTAAGGAAAGGGAGTATTTTACTTTCTCCCACAGCATGACCAGACCCAATCCTGGTCCTGAGAGACAAAACCCAACCATATGGGGCAATAGAAGCTTCAAACTGCTGCCTACATTGTGTTGGCAGGACCCTTGAATATTCCTGACATGGGTTTCTGGAACAAGGGAATCATGTTATCATTGTCTGGGGGTGACGGTTCTGGCTGGTGCTGGAGAATCTTATCCATGGCATTTTTTATTAGGCCAAATCACACCCTTCCTCCAGGCAGCGTCCTCAGTGCTGGACCTTGGGCTCCTAACCCTGGCCTCTTGCCCGAAACTCATTTATTCTAGAAGCAAGGCCTTGGAACACCTATTGAGAATAAGTGGGCAGGCTGAGGTAGCATTTCCTGGAATTCCTACGTTGTCATCAGCCTGATCCTTGGAAAAACTCCTCTCCATAGATGCTTACTTGCATTCCCTCTCTCTAGCCCTGACCACAAGATCTCCACGGGAGGCTGCTTTGGCAAGTGGCTACTCTTTGGTGGCAGACCTGCCAGACACTTAAGGTAAACTCTGCCACAAGGAAATCGCCAATTCAAAGGTGATGCTCTGGTTTCATCCGAAGAGAACATGGGGGCAGGCACTGCCACTAGGTAGGCTTTCTCCAAGACAGGAAAAACAGCGTGTAAAGAAATACCAGCATCCTTTTAAGTAGGCAGGACCATGGGAGCAAAGCCCATAGTTGATGCCCTGCGTGAATGGGAAATATCAGTTGACTGAGCATTGAACCTTGCAGAAAAGACTGGATGCATTTTGGATTTAGCAGTGTAAGTGATACACAGACTGGAGCCCCATGGATAGCCCCCTTTTTATCCCCTTCATAAACTTTTATCTAGAGCTAGCTTTTTATTTTAGACAGGTTCTAGATAAACCTAACAGCAGAGGGGCAGGATCAGCTCTCCTAATTAGAACATCATTAGCATCTTGATGCAAATTTAGTAAATGCAAAAGCATTTACTAAAACCCCACCCCATAATACATTAATCCAATGGCCTTTTTTTGGTTTTGTTTTAAAGACTTATCTTTCTCTTCTACCCTCCCTGCCCATTCCCTGGGGTTCTTAAGATTGGGGTGGAATCTTCCCAGAGTGTAGTCTTTCCCTTGGATTCCAAATTGTATCCCCTTGAGCAGAGGTCTTGGCCTTCTGCTGCTATTTCTTTAAATTGATCTCCAGCAGAATTCCAAATGTAAAGGTCAGCAGGCAAGGAAATGGCACTTCTAATAGAAAACAATGTGCACTTTCTAAATTTGAACCAAGCCGTTTCCGCTCTTTGATTTAAGTGACTTCCTGGGGTTCCGTGTCAGGCACTGCAGTTGAATCTCTGGCTGGATTCCAACTTAAAATTGCACTCTCTCGGTGAAATTAGAAACTGATCCAGGGTTGGCTTAGCTATTCTAGTAAATAGCATTTAGGCTGAATGTTCAGCTCAGCACTTGGAAATGGGTGATATGAGTGCCCCTCGAGAGGATTTCCCATCCAAGTTGTCAGAAGCTCACATACCCAGGGATTATTAGCCACTGCAGGTTGCTGCTCTTAAGTGGTAGTAATAAGTTAATATCTTGGATGTGCAGGCATCAGATACAGCCCTTCTCTTGTGAATATCTGAAATAAAGGGCTTGTTTATCCAGCTGATAAACTCCATGGGAGCACCTAGAGCTGTCTGTTGAGTTCACCACATTGTCCCCAGTGCCTGGCACAGTGCTTGGCAGGCAGTGCTTGTAAGTGCTCAGGAGATCCTAACTTATTCCCTGGGGCAACGATAAATTGTTGCTGCATGCCAGGTAATATGCTAGGTAATAGATAGTATTTTCTCATTTAATCCTTGCAAGAGCCCATTTTACAGATGACAAAACCAAAATCTAAGGCGTAGAGATGAAAGAACTCGTTCATAGCAATATTGCTAGACCAAAGTGATAATCAAATTTGAGTCTCGTTCCAGAGCCTGTGTTTACATTCACTGAGCTATGTGTCTTAAATAAGGAGCATGTTTCACAGTGACTAAGAGAATGAACTCAGGCTGCCCAGGTTTGAGTCCTGCTACTGATAGTTTTGGATAGTTTTGTGTGACTTTGGACAATCATTAAACATGTCTTTTCTGTAAATAGAAAAGGGGGATAATAGTAGTTATGTGTTAGGCTTCTCATGAAGTCAATGACTTAATGTATATGGTGCTTAGGAGAGTACCTCCATCTTAAGTGCTTATTTCCACCACTGACTTCTTGTCATTATTAATCATCTTAAGCTTGGGGAGTCACTGGAAAGTCCACAGAGGGATTTTAGTTCCTATGTCAATTGGGTGGCTCCCAAGGACCTGATGGGGGGTGAGGTATTGGCAGGCCACATACTGATGCCTGGAATCCATTCTCTCTTCCTTTTCCCCACCCCACCCCCAGGGCCCCTAGAAGCCTGTTTCTCCGTACAGTCCAGGACCTCCAGCCCCATGGAGCCCCCGATCCCACAGAGCGCCCCCTTGACTCCCAGCTCAGTCATGGTCCAGCCCCTTCTTGACAGCCGGATGTCCCACAGCCGGCTCCAGCACCCACTCACCATCCTACCCATTGACCAGATGAAGACCAGCCACGTGGAGAACGACTACATAGACAACCCTGGCCTGGCCCCCACCACCGGCCCAAAGCGGACCCGGGGCGGGGCCCCAGAGCTGGCCCCGACGCCCGCCCGCTGTGACCAGGATGTCACCCACCATTGGATCTCCTTCAGCGGGCGCCCCAGCTCTGTGAGCAGCAGCAGCAGCACATCCTCTGACCAGCGGCTCTTAGACCACATGGCACCACCACCTGTGGCCGACCAGGCCTCACCAAGGGCTGTGCGCATCCAGCCCAAGGTGGTCCACTGCAAGCCGCTGGACCTCAAGGGCCCGGCGGTCCCACCCGAGCTGGACAAGCACTTCTTGCTGTGCGAGGCCTGTGGGAAGTGTAAATGCAAGGAGTGTGCGTCCCCCCGGACGTTGCCTTCCTGCTGGGTCTGCAACCAGGAGTGCCTGTGCTCAGCCCAGACCCTGGTCAACTATGGCACATGCATGTGTCTGGTGCAGGGCATCTTCTACCACTGCACGAATGAGGATGATGAGGGCTCCTGCGCTGACCACCCCTGCTCCTGCTCCCGCTCCAACTGCTGTGCCCGCTGGTCCTTCATGGGTGCTCTCTCCGTGGTGCTGCCCTGCCTGCTCTGCTACCTGCCTGCCACCGGCTGCGTGAAGCTGGCCCAGCGTGGCTACGACCGTCTGCGCCGCCCTGGTTGCCGCTGCAAGCACACGAACAGCGTCATCTGCAAAGCAGCCAGCGGGGATGCCAAGACCAGCAGGCCCGACAAGCCTTTCTGACAGTTTGTGTCGAAGCCCCAGTGCTCTGCCTAGAAACCTGGTTCTCTTCTGACATCTAAGAAGACTGCAGCAAGGTCAGAGATTTTAGCCTCCTGAGGCTGACCTTGCTAGTCTGCCCACTCCCTACCCCCAGCTTCAGAAAATACAGAGACCATCACCACGTACCCTGTATTCCCCAAGATGATGAAGAAGCACTTTGGGGCTTTTTTTCAGGGTCCTGAAACTTTGTGTCAAACAGACAATGCAGGGGCAGGGTGTGGTTTGGGGGGAAATTTTTCTTTTTCAGAAGACAGAACACAGATGTGGACACATATCCGGAAACTGCAGCTGCTTGAATGCCTTCCCAGCCCCTCCTTCCTCTCTCTCTCTCTCTCTCTCTCTCTCTCTCTCCCTCCCTCTCTCCCCCCCCTTCCTCTTTTCCATTGTCTTTGGCTCTCACAGGAGCTAGCTGCCTGGGAGAAATTGTTAACTGAGTACCAGGGTACCTTTAAGGAAGACCCTTGGAGTCTTCTATACCTTCTTCTCCTCCCCCATCTCACTCCACCCCACTTTGTCCCTGATGTCTTGGGGAAGGTGTAGAACACCCTAGCAGTTCCTATTGTATATACTTGGGAGCCACTGAGAACAGAGGACGGCCAGTGAGTCCAAGCCTTGTTCCTCCTTCTGCCTCCCTGGAGCCACAGGATGGATTTAGGAGCCACTGCTCAGTGCACTTCTCCCTTCCAACAGCATCAACTAACTCTCGGGGGTGTTCTGCTCACCACACCGTCCTTCGGTTCTTACTGAGTCACAGACTCGCCTGCCCACTACGTGTCCTGGGTTCTCTCTACTCAGATCCCTTCCAGAAACTTTATATGGGTAGAGGAAGCCAGGGCGGCAAATGCGAGACCAAATATCATTTTGCCAATGAGTCTGAGGCTGTGGTCTCTGGATCCAGTCATTATGTTTTTATAGAATAATTAAACCGGATGCTAACGGTGTTTTAAAAAATAATAATACAACAACTTGTTTCCTTTTGGCCACCCCCAGGAAGGGCTGATTTCAAAATCTGGGGGCGAGCAACCTCAAGGAACACAATTTCCCTCCCCATCGACGAGAGGATTTTAACAGCAAAGAAGAGGGGCAGCACCTCCCATTGGCAGAATGACCGCTGAGCCAGGCTGGGTTTGGGTTTCTTCTCTTCTGATTCTGCTGCTCACTGTCATAGCCTTTTGTGTATAGTGATGTGTCTGTATCTTTAATGTAAATAGAGAGATAATGAAAAAAGAGTCTATTTTAGTGTTAGGGAGCCCCAGGAGGGGAGTCAGAAGAGCTGGGGAGAGGGTAGGGGAAAGGTTTTTCCAGGGGCCACTGGGTTTGAGCCCTGCTTTTGTGCACAGCCACACCACCCTCTCCCGACAGCCCTCAAAGACGTAGCAACTCTTTCTCTCAAGGTGCTAAAGGACTCAGAAGGTGCAGCACGTCCAGTGGGTAGGTACTTGTTGCATGCAAAAGCTGTAGTGTATCTGGTCCTTCCTCCCCAGCTGTTGTGTGGGGTTTTTGCTTTGTGTGGTATTTTGTTTTCCCCTCTGATGAGAGGGCATGGCCTGAGTCAGAAGAGCTACCCCAGGTGAAACTGGAAGTGCATGAGGCAGAGCGTCCGTAGCATTTCCAGTTTGTTCTGTATAGGAACAGAGGTGCCTCCGGGAAGGAGGCAGCAAGGTAGGTAGCTATGATAGGCAGGCACCTAATGCTTCTCAAGGACTTCTTTTTTCCTTCTTGAAGACTAGTAGTAACATCTTATGATTTAGAGTAAGTTAATTGTAACCATAGGTATTTATTGATTGGAGGAAGGGAGGGTCATATTATTTTCGGCTTTATTTATGTAACATTTGCTAGCTTGTAAAAGGCGAATGTGAAATATTGCATCTGCATTTTCCAAGGCTGATTCGTGTAGCTACCCTTGCCACAGTTGTGACGGATGTATGGATGTTCTTGAACATTTCAGAGGGAGTGGTAGGAAAAAAAACACATTCAGCCAACCACTTAAATGAATTGAATGTATCAGAAGTGTACTGAAGGGACTGGAGATGGTTTTCCTCAGATGAGGGGGCCCCAAAATTGATAGTGCACATCTGCACGCTTTCTGGGAGGCCTCAGAACTTTTCCCAGGGCCCCTCCCTCAAATTGTCTCCATGGGAAACTTGACCCGGTGGCAAGTTGCACTTTGGTGATCTTGGTGGTCTACACACCCGTTCTGTGGAGAGTCAATTTACATAAGCTGTGTACACACACACAAACACACACACACACACCCCTACCCCACACTGACCGTCTACTGACAGAGACCCTATTTCCTGGCAAACGGCCTCCTGAACCCTGACTTTTTGTGTACATACTTGTAAACACGGATTTTTCTGGGTTTTGGTTTGCTTTTTCCTTTCTTCCCCCTGCCCCTGTTCTAGCTTGTTCTTGGTTTGCTTTCAAGCTGCTTGATGGCTGTCTGCAGAGTGCTCTGTAAGAGTCCACCTCAGTGCCCCGTGTGCTCAGTGGTCATGGGAAGGAGCGAAGGAACCATCCTTGGTTCTCCCAGCTTGGTTGTGTAGCAATCCCTCAGCATTGTTTTTCTCAGCTTCTTGGCAAAAATTAAAAACAACAACAACAAACACAAAAGAATAAACTGGCTTGCCTGTGGACCCTCCCCCGCTCTGGGGCCAGTCGAGAGCCACTGAGGGACCCAGCACTCAGAGACACACACGTGTAGCTGCTTCTGGCTGAGTGTGTTTCCTGTCACCAATGGCCTGTTTGGCTGGACGATGCCTCGGCTTGACCTTTTTTGAAAAGTGCTGGTCAGTTCTCGCCCCTGGCAAACCTGGGGTACGTGGGGGTTCTGCCTTAACTCGAGGGGCACCTGGGATCCAGGACGCTTCTGGGGGCCTCTGGCTGCCCGTGTTAATGAAGGACAGCGCTTCCGCGAGCACCCTGGGAACTGGGTCTTGGGTAGCAAAGCCCTCGCAGAGAAAAGATGGGCACAGCTAAGGCTTTCCTGAGCAGGAAGGGGGTGAAGACCAATCCCTTCCTTTGGTCCTTTGGTACGCACCCCCTCAGAGCTGAGACGGAAGACACGGCTGGTTCTTTCAGCCTTGTGGAGTCTGTCAGCCGCCATCATACCTCGAGTGAGGCCCAGCTAGATAATGACTTGTCCAAGATGGCACACGTGGAAAGTTGGTCTGCACCAGAACCCGGATGACTGTCACCTTGAAGCATCCTGTTCTCCTTCCGCGCTGTCCCAGGAAGTGTCTGGCGGGCGTGGGCAGCACAGCTCTACACTGTACAATTCACTAGGGCATCCTGCGAGCCTCACCAGCCTTCTGGTTCATGCCTTTGACAAGCATTTTTGTGCCCCCTTTGCTTACTGTGACAGTCGACGATGAATCTTGCGTTGCCATTTTCTGCTGTGGGTAACTGCGTGCAGTGTCTTGCCTTGCTTTCTCTTCTCACTGTCCCACAGCTTCGTTTCACGTTACAAACAGAAAAGCTCGAGGCTCCCATCCTGCCACATCCCGACTTCATTTCCCCCTCACTGTAGCCCATTTCCACCCCACCACAAAGTTGCCACAGAAGGTTTTCTTTGTATAGAATATTTATTTTGAAGCTCTATTTTAATAGTATTTATTTTAGAAAGTCTACTATTGTAAGAGTTCTTCTGTTTGTGAAGAAAAAAAACAAGTTAAAAACTGAATGTACTGATTTAGAAAATATATATAAATATATATTGTTAAATATACATGGGACTGCCGTTTCTGGTGTGTTTGTGTGTTCACTTCCCTGACCTCTTCACCCAGCAAGGCCTCGAGTTTGAGAATAAGCAACCACTGAAAGGGGAAGAGAAGATGGGGCTTCCTGGGCTGGGCAATTCCTTCTCCCAGCTCTAGGACGACTGTAGAACCATCGGAGGAAAGCTGCTCTTCATTATGAAGCCGAATGCTGCAAGGAGCTGCTAGAGCCTCCTTCCTAGGCAAGCTGTCCCCTAAACTGGAGTGTGCTGCAGATGGACAGCAAAGCTCCAAAACTGGGAAGAGGTAGAGGGGGAAAAGGGTCATCTGACCTGTCCATTCCTCTCCCTTTATGTCCTGATTGCCCCCAAAGCAGGTTTTCACGCACATGAACACACACATACATGCTTCAAGGAACCAAATAGAAAAGCCCTTGGTCATTTCCTTATTTTCACAGGATTGGTGCATATCGCACAAAGCTAGTCCTTCATCCATTTCATGACCTTCTAATGTACCTTCCTTCTGTTTTTTGTTTTGTTTTGTTTGAGACAGCGTCCCAGGCTGGAGTGCAGTGGAGCGTTCTCGCTCACTGCAACCTCCACCTCCTGTGTTCAAGCGATTCTCCTGTTTCGGCCTACCAAGTAGCTGGGATTATAGGCATGCACCACCATGCCCGGCTAATTTTCTGTATTTTTAGTAGAGACAGGGTTTCACCGTGTTGGCCAGGCTGGTGTCAAACTCCTGAGTTCAAGTGATCTGCCCGCCTCTGCCTCCCAAAGTGCTGGGATTACAGGTGTGAGCCACCATGCCCGGCCTGCACCTTCCTTCTGATTCCCTTGTACCCCTATCCCCGACTAGTGCACTCAAACTTTAGACCCAGCCACTTCTCAATTTACATAGTTATGGGAACTTTTTTTTTCCAAGACAGAGTTTTGCTCTGTTGCCCAGGCTGGAGTGCAGTGGCGCAATCTTGGCTCACTGCAACCTCCACCTCCCAGATTCAAGCAATTCTTGTGCCTCCCGAGTAGCTGAGATTACAGGCACACGCCACCATGCCTGGCTAATTTTTATATTTTTAGTAGAGACGAGTTTCACCATGTTGGCCAGGCTGATCTCGAACTCCTGACCTCAGGTGATCCGCTTGCCTCGGCCTCTCAAAGTGCTGGGATTACAGGCGTGAGCCACCGCACCCAGCCCACTATGGGAACTTTTTAATGACCTTTTATTCATAGGCCAATCAGGATGAAAGTTGGACTTTATTTTGAACATGTGAACACATACCTCTTGTTTTCTAGAAATCAATAGAGTTTTTTTTCTGTTACCAATAATATACCAATAAATGGGGGAAGAAGGGGGAGTGGTAGAGACAGATCAGGAACAGTGGGTCTGGTTCTTGGTTTTTCTAGGGGTTACCAATTATGGCCTCCCAGGTTCCTTTGTGAAATCCAAACCTTGAGTTCCTCTTAAGAGACATCCAAATGTGTGCCAGGATCCCCAGACACTGCCCAAGAAGACACAAAGGATGTTCTTCAACCTGGGCTTGTCTGCTCTAGAACTTTTAGAATGAAGATAGGCGCTGACCTCCCTCTCTGTAGCCAGACCATGTGGCCTGTCCCATTCCTGCCCTGTGGACCAAGGTTAGGTAATGCTCCAAGTCCTGTTTCACTGACAAGGTAAGTCACTGGCACTTAGAGGTAATCGTCTTTTTAATTGGCTCAGTCCCAGTTCGTGTACACCACACTTTGATTCAGTCTTGGGTTTCCTTATGGGTGGGCACATGGGGCAGGCCTACCCCTGGTTCTACTTTAACAATTTCTAGTGCTTGGTGATTAAAAACAATGACAAAAATCTATACAAGGGTTTGAGTGCTGAACGTCTCAGGCACCCAAATGCTCTTGGGGAAACGGGAGCCAAGCAGTATCCAGAGAAAAAGTTCCACATGTGCCCCTCTTATCTTTATCCCTCTGGCCCCATGCCTTTGGTTCCCAGTTATCAAATGGCGTTGGAGTAGTAATAATGGCCATCATTTATTGAATGGCTTCTTTTCTCCAGGTACTGAACATCCATGGCAGATGCTATTCTTTCCCTCTTAGAGATGCAGACACTGAGGCTAAGAGAAGTTGTCCAGCACCCAGTATGTGATGGAGAGGTAAAGGGTAAAAACATCAACTGAAGGATTTAGCATTTGGGGAAGAAGGAAGAAGCCCAAAATGGAGTAGATCAAAGGCTCCCCAGTGATCAAATTTAAAATTAAGGAGAAAGAAGCAGAATTCAGCCTTCTCCACACCCATAACCAAACAGCTCCTATGAAGGCACCAAGCCTGACGCTCATCGCAACAAAAAGGAATGATCTGGAGAGAGGGGCAGCCGCTGGTGACAAGAGAACCCGCCAGGCAGCCTCGTCATCTGGCCAGGAGTCCCCGGCTCCCTCCTACAGCTCTCCAGACAGCCTTTCCCACTTGCTGAACCTGCAACTTGAAGTGAGCTCCGCTTTCCAAAGTAGGTTTGTGAACCAATCAAACAAACCCAGGTGGCCAGCTCCATGCTGGAGGTGTGTGCCAGATGAAAGCCAAGAGGACATTTTTAAGAGCCTTAAGTTTATTCATCGGAACTTTAATAAAACAATATGTCCATGGCCTAGGGCAGGTATAATTTTCATAATTTATGGGTCTGTGAGACAGGAAGAGAGCTTGGGGTTTTATTGTGTTTTGCACGATAAATGGCATTCCAATTGTCTACATGATGTTCTTTAAGGACTCTTGTCTGGCAGGAACACAGGCCTTCTGGAGCCCACCTGGGCCTCGAGGCCTGAGGCAAGGGATAATTATGAATACATCTGTATGTGTTAAGCAGGAGATGATTGAAAAACTCCCTCTGTTCCTTCTATCATTAGAAGACACTTCCTATGCTGACACCTATATTAACATTTAACTGTTGCAAAGGTTGGAACCCTTCCTGTTCCCTTCCTCTCCCACCTTCTCCTCCCTTGGGCCTGCCCTTTTCTTTCCTGTAACTGAAGAGACTCAGGTAAATTTCTCTCGATTGGCTTCCCTCCCACTGGGCATGGTGGAGGGGGTGACTTGGGACTCTGAACCAAAAAAAAAAACAAAAAACACCATGATCTACAGAAGAAGACAATGGAGCTCTAGGTAATGTGTTTTTTTGTTTGTTTTTTGGTCTGTGTATTTTTTTTTTTAATTTTTTTTGAGACACGATCTCACTCTGTCATCCAGACTGGAGTGCAGTGGCATGATCTTAGCTTACTGCAGCCTCAACTTCCTTGGCTCAGGGGAACCGCTCACCTCAGCCCCTGAGTAGCTGGGACTACAGGCATGTGCCACCATACCTAGCTTTTTTTTTTTTTTTTTGGAGAGACAGGGGTCTTATGTTGCTCAGGCTGGTCTCGAACCGCTGTTCTTGAACTCCTGGCCTCAAGCAATCCTCCCTCCTTGGCCTCCCAGAGTATTAGGATTACAGCTCTGAGACACTGCACCCCACCTGGGTGGTGTTCTAATTGGAATCAGCAGTTAGAGTACTTACAGACTGATTGCTTCTATAATATTAAGCCCTCAGGTAACAGTGGCCAAGTGGCCTTGCAAAATAATAATTATTATCATTTATATATATATATATGAGAGATGGAGTCTCATTCTGTCACTCAGGCTGGAGTACGGTGGGTGGCATGGAATTACAGGGTGAGCCACCCCACCCAACCATCACTTACAATCTTGAAAACGGTCAAATTAGGTTGATATAATCAACCCCATTGTATAGAGGAGAAAACCAAAGGTCGAAGAGATAAAGTCACTTGCCCAAGGCCACACAGCTGATAAGTGGTAGACCTGGAATTTTAACCCTGAGGATATGCCTCCAAAGTCAGTGCTCTGCTCGCTAAGGCCCCCTCTTTCAGATCAATTCAATTTGCACCTGCCCTGGGTTGCTTTCCTGTGTCCCCAGAAAGAGGCTTCCTTCCCACTTGTGCTTCTGTAGAAGTTGATAGAATATGTAGTTTGTTTCAACAAATAACACATAGACTAATCAAGATGGGACTTGAGCCCAGGTCTAACCACTGAACCACAACAACCCTGTTCTCAAACTGATCTCAGGAAGGATCTTCTATTACCACATAACATTGCTTTTGGCCAGCTTTCCTGATTTCTTCTACAATAGAAATAATAATTTGGGCTGTGATGGCCGGAGACTGTTTGGGGAAGGGGCAATAATCTTAGAGAGAGAGGGGGCTGTAAATTGCTTCAGATAATTCAAAAAGTCAGGGTCTGGCCGGGCATGGTGGCTCACACCTCTAATCCCAGCACTTTGGGAGGCCGAGGCAGACAGATCACTTGAGGTCAGGAGTTCGAGACCAGCCTGGCCAACATGGTGAAACTCTGTCTCCACTAAAAATGCAAAAATTAGCCGGGCATGCTGGCAGGTACAGTCCGCTGCTTGGGTCACCACTCTGCTACCTTCACTAGCTGTGATCTTGGGAGAGTGACTGCCCTTCTAATAATAGTTGGCACCAATAGTAATCCCAACTACTCAGGAGGCTGAGGTGGGAGAATCGCTTGAACCCGGGAGGCAGAGGCTGAGTGAGCAGAGATCATACCACTGCACTCCAGCCTGGGCGACAGAGTAAGACCATATCTCAAAAAAAAAAAAAAAAGTCAGCATCTGGTGGCTTTGTGGAAAAGATGTATTACACAGACAGAGGGGTGCAGGCCACTCCTGCTCTTCCAGGGGCAAAGGCACATTCCTCCTGTGCCAGCCTTGGAGTCAGATGGATGGGGCAGGACCAGAGAGTCGAAGCAGCTGGGGTGCAGTGGAGGGGGTAGGAGTTGGGGAACCCCATGTTACAAATAGTGCTCCACTCAACCCTGCCAGGCCACGGCTCGACCATTTCCCTGGCCAGCCCTGGATTACTAAAGCACTCTAAGATGCACATCTAACAGGATTCAAGAACTAGTGTCCATCCAGCCAGGGCCAGTTCCCAGAGTGTGCCTGGCATGGGCCTTGGGGCTCTCTGAGAAATGAGTGCTCCTTCCACTGGCCACTCCTCTTAGAACAACATGGTGGGGAAGAGCACAGAGCCTTACAATCCGCTGCGTGGGCCACTGCTCTGCCACCCTCATTAGCTGTGATCTTGGGAAAGTGGCTGCCCTTCTAATAGTAGTTGGAAGATTAGATCGTGACTTTGCACAGCACTCAGCCCAGCACTGACAACTGTTGTTAATATCTGAAAGACTGGAGAGCAGAGAATAGAAGAACTCGCCTCTCCTCTCTTCTTAGCCTCAATTTCTTCATCTTCAGCCTGGCAGTCTGGACCACATAGGCAGGAAGTCACAAACTGTTGGCCCACAGTGTTTCAAAAACTGTTGGTTGTCATCATTCAGAAATTAAGAGGTTTCAAATTCTGATGAAAACTTTTCTTGAAAAATACAAAGAGCTGCCCTGCTGGGCCCCCATTCCCTAAGGCAGCGCTGGGCTAGAGCAGAAGGGCAGCTTCCCTTCCCAAAGCAGGCACAGCTCTTCAGTCTCCTTCAGCACCTCTCTCAGTTAAGTACCACTGCCCAGTTCCCCTGGGCTGGGTGCCCGTCACCATCGATCATTGTGTTTGCACCTTGATGTCCCTTACGCCTTTGCCTGTTTCCTCATTTCTGCTACCTGCTGGGCTCTCCGCACTTGATGCTGGCTGGTGTCAGGTCTGACTGGCCTCCTTGGGCACTTTAACTCGAACCATCATAATGTCCCAACCCCCATCTGGTGGCTTCCTAAGGATGGCCACCCCGTAGGCATGTGACTCAGATGCAGTTTCCAGAGTCATCATCCCGGAAAGCACTGCGGTTGTAGAGGCCAGTGGTTCTTAGCCTAGAATTTGTCTGTGTGTTGAGGCATTGGGGGTTAAAGAGGGAGGACTATTGGTGAACCCTTTGATATTATAGATAAAGTTCTGTGTGTTTGTGTGTGCTTTTTTTCTGAGGGACGCTTTCCAGATTCTCAGACAGGTAAGTGGCCTCCCCAAAATGTGAGGGTTCAATCACTGGTTTAATCCACCTACTTCTGTTCTATGGATGGAGATGTGAGACCCTGAGAGGAGACAAGCGGCTTGCCCAAGGTCCCACAGAAGCTTAGTTGCAAAGCCAAGAATAGGAGCCAGGTTTTCTATCTCTCTAGGAAATTGTCGTTTTATGAACCAATCTATAGTGTCTCCAAAAAAAAATTCTACAAAAGTGACATCACCCTTAATGATGTGTCAGTAACACTCCCACTTGGCCATACCCTGATTCTCCCTGTTTTGCATCTGATTCTTTGCCACCATTCCTACAGTGAACCGTGATTTGCTGACTCGTTCACAGCCTGTCTGTTCCTCACTGGGGGATAAGCTCGATGAGAGCAGACAACTTGGCTTCTTTTGTCCACGACTCTAGTGCTTCCCAGCCTTCTTCACAATCCACATAAATGTGATATTTGGGTTGTCCACTGAGGTAAACCAACAAGGTCACTTCCAGGGACACTGATATCCGGGGGCTCTGTCCTCCCCAGGTCTCACCCACTGCCGTGAGGTTGGGGGACCAGTAATTTCAATATACCTCACATCTTTTGGGAAGCTTCCAGTACAGCATCTGGCATAGGAGTGGCAGATACTCATTAAATGTATTCATTAAAGGTATTAATTAATGAATAATAAACTGAGAGGACAGTCAAAAGAGAGTTGGACATGTAGCCTTAAACTTTATTTCTGTCCTAAAGCTATGGCTAGGACCAGGCACAGTGTTTCACACCTGTAATCCCAGCACTTTGGGAGGCTGAAGTGGGAGGATCACTTGAGCCTGGGGAGGTCGAGGCTGCAGTGAGCCAAGATCGTGCCACTGCATTCCAGCCTGGGTGACAGGGAGACCCTGTCTCAAAAAAAAAATTGCTAGGATTATGTAGCAGCGTTTCCACTGCATACCCATAATGATAGCAATATAGTACAAGCTTCCAACTTGTATGGCTGACATTTAAGTATTTGCCATGTGCCAGGGTGCTGAGTACGATGTGAACCAACAAAGTGCTTTCTGTCCTTTTTTTTTTTTTTTTTTTTTTTGAGACAGAGTCTTGCTCTGTCACCCAGGCTGGAGTGCAGTGGTGTGATCTCAGCTCACTACAACCTCTCCATCCCGGGTTCAAGCAATTCTCCTGCCTCAGCCTCCTGAGTAGCTGAGACTGCAGGTGTGCACCACCACGCCCAGCTAATTTTTAGTAGAGACAGGGTTTCACCATAGCCGGGATGATCTCGATCTCCTGACCTCATGATCCGCCCGCCTTGGCCTCCCAAAATGCTGGGATTACAGGCGTGAAACACCGTGCCCAGCCAATTTTTGAATTTTTAGTAGAGACGGGGTTTCACCATGTTGCACAGGCTGGTCTTGAGCTCCTGACCTCAAGTGATCCACCTGCCTCGGCTTCTCAAAGTGTTGGGATTACAGGCATGAGCCACTGCTCCCGGCTGCCTTAGTACTTTTATAACCTCAGTTTTACAGATGAAGAAACTGAGGATCTAGAAGATGAAACCGTATGCCCAAGGTTGTGCAGGCCTGACCCTAGACCCTTGCTTTTCTACACAGCCACCCACCCATGGACACTGGGAAGAGGCATCAGCAGGGTGTCTTCTGGTTACCAATTGTGGGGATGGTTGGTGTATAGGGGGAGAGGCCTGAGCCAGAAGCCTTGACTGCATTGTAGAATCACTCATGGGCTGTAAAAGGTCTTCAAAGCCAGTAGTTTCCAAAACTGAATCTGGTAGATTCCCACCCCTTAGCTCCCTTCGTCACTTGCCTGTGATGAATACCTTTAAGAAGAATAAAAAGGAGGCCACTTTAGGAATTTATGCCATGTGGTTCTCCTGGCCCTTCTAAAGCATGTGTGGCCACCAGACAGATACATTAAGGATCAGTAATGTCATGTTAAAATAACATGACTATTGCAAAAAGGAAAACAGCAGGAAAAATAAAACTCTCCCCACCATATTCCCGGCTTTAGTGTAACACTTTGGTATATACCATTCATTCATTCATTTAACAAATAGTGAGTGTCTACTATGTGCTAGGCATGCCCTTCTATCTTTAAAACCATACTTGGGATCATACTGCACCAAGATGTTCTGCAAAATGCTTTTTTCTGTGTATTGTGTAACAATACACATGGATATCCTTCCACACCTCTAGCTCCACCTTGTCTTTTATAATAGCTGGTATTGTGTTGTAGTTCATTTTATGGTCTTATCACCCCCTCTTTCTACCGCCTCTTGTGACAGGCTCTGCTCTCACACCCAGCCACAAACCTCACCTGGACCACACTAGCCACACCCTCTGCTTGCCCTCCCCAGGAGGCCAGTGACCAAAAACAGGAGACTCGTTGGGTCCCTGCATGAAGTGGGGTCAGGGGGAAGGGGCAGACACAGGGCAGACTGTGAGGCACTGTGGGCCAGGTGTGGTGGCTCATGCCTATAATCCCAGCACTTTGGGAGGCCAAGGCAGCCGGATCACTTGAGGTCAGGAGTTCAAGACCAGCCTGGGCAACATGGTGAAACCCCGTCTCTACTAAAAATACAAAAATTAGCTGGGTGTGGTGGTGCACACTTGTAAACTCAGTTACTCGGGAGGCTGAGGCAGGAGAATCGCTCGAACTCAGGAGACAGAGGTTGCAGGGAGCAGAGATTGTACCACTGCACTCCAGCCTAGGCGACAGAGCGAGACTCCATCTCAAATAAATAATAATAATAATAATAAATAAATAAATAAATAAACAATAAACTTCAGTTTCTTCTCATTGGTTTTAGGAATAAAGTCAGACTTCTTACTGAAGCCTGTAAGACCCTACCTAATCTAGCCCTGCCTACCTCCATTCTCTCCCACCCTTATCTTGTGCCCCTTCCCGCACCTCCTATAACTCTCTCAAGAAGCTAAGCAGCCCTTTCCTGCTTCTGAGCCCTTCCTGCTTCAGAAGCTCTTGCTTCTGCCAGGAATACTCCATAGTCCTCCACTCCCTTACCCACAGCTCACTCCTTCTTACCCTCAGGAAGGTAAGAAGGCCTTCCTGGGCTGCCCTGATACTCTCTTTGCTGTCCTTATTTCCTTTGCTGTCTTTTCCTGTGCAGTCCTTATTTCAATTTGCAATTATATTACACATGTGCTTATTACTTTATTTGCTATCTGTCTCTCCCCCTTCAAAGGTGTTTTATTTTTATTTGCTTATTTTTTATTTATTTCTTTATTTTTTTTGAGATGGAGTCTTGCTCTGTCACCCAGGCTGGCGTCTGCTCACTGCAACCTCTGCCCCCTGGTTTCAAGCGATTCGCCTGCCTCAGCCTCCTGAGTAGCTAGGATTACAGGCGCCCACCACCACACCTAGCTAATTTTTGTATTTTTAGTAGAGACGGGGTTTCACCATTCTGGCCAGGCTGGTTTAGAACTCCTGACCTCAAATGATCCGCCCACCTCGGCCTCCCAAAATTCTGGGATTACAGGCGTGAACCACCGCATCAAAGGCAGTTTTATTCATTGTTCTATCTGCAGGTTCTAGACACTACCTAGTTATCCATATTGGTTATCACTATATTAACTATCAGTACTTTTTTCTTTTCTTTTAATGAATGAACCCCTCCCCCACTGATAGACATTTACATTGCTTCCACATTTTTGCAGTCACAGCCACTGTGGCAGACACCTTGGTTGATAGCTATCCTTCATGTTTTATTGCTGCCCCATGTTTGTTCTGGAGTTCACCCCCTTCCCATGTGACTCAGGGAAGAATAACCCTATTAACGTCTCCATCTGTAAAACCCAGAGGAGTCTTATCAAATGTGACTGTACCAGGTATGGGTATGTGATGCAGTGCAGGCAAATGGGAGGTGAGGGGAAATCTGGGGGGACTTCCGGGAAGTTTTTTTTTTTTTTTTTTTTTTTTTTAAAGATAGAGTTTTGCTCTTGTTGCCCAGGCTGGAGTGCAATGGGGCGATCTCGGCTCACTGCAACCTCTGCCTCCTGGGTTTAAGCAATTCTTCTGCCTCAGCCTCCCAAGTAGCTGGGATTACAGGTGCACACCATCATGCCCGACTGATTTTGTACTTTTAGTAGAGACGGGGTTTTTCCATGTTCGTCAGGCTGGTCTCAAACTTTCGACCTCAGGTGATCCACCCACCTCAGCCTCCCAAAGTGCTGGTATTATAGGCATGAGCCACCACGCCGGGTGAGCTGGATCATTTTTATGACTGGCAGCGAAAGGCTTCCTAATTTACAGAGCTAGTACATTTTTCTATTTCTTTACAAGGCTGGTGTTTAGAATTATCATAGGGTTGGGAAGGTCATAACTCATTGAACTGTATATATTAAATATGCACAGCTTTTTATATGTCAATCACACCTCAATAAAGTTATTGGAAAAAAAATTCACCTCGACAATAAGTCACTATTTTTTGTTGTTGTTTTGTAGAGACAGGGTCTCACTCTGTCACCAGGTTGGGGTGCAGTAGCACAATCATAGCTCACTGCAGCCTCAAACTCCTGAGCTCAAACAGTCCTCTCTCCTCAGCCTCCGGAGTAGCTAGGAATACAGGTGTGTGACACCACACCCTGCTAATTTTTTTTTTTTTTTTTTTTGAGATGGAGTCTTGCTCTGTTGCCCAGGCTGGAGTGCAGTGGCGCAGTCTTGGCTCACTGCAACCTCCACCTCCTGTGTTCATGCGATTCTCCTGCCTCAGCCTCCCAAGTAGCTGTGATTACAGGTGCCTGCCACCACACCCAGCTAATTTTTTTTTTTTTTTTTTGAGACAGAGTCTTGCTCTGTTGCCCAGGCTGGAGTGCAATGGCGTGATCTTGGCTCACCAGAACCTCTGCCTCCCAGGTTCAAGCGATTCACCTGCCTCAGCCTCCCGAGTAGCTGGGACTACAGGTGTGAGCCACCACGCTTGGCCCTAATTTTTTTTAATTGATTTTTTACATTGCTATGTTGCCCAGGCTAATAAGTCACCATTAAAAACCCTTCCTGAGATTTTCCTTGGAACTAATGTCACAAAGACATGTTTTAAATGGCTCAATGACTATTTTGTAGACAACCATATTCAGCTCATATGGTCATCTGCAGCATTCAGAGGGTTTGGCTACTAGACTGCCCATAGGTAGTGGCTATTCCCCCCGCCAACCCCTGACTCAGGTAGAAGAAATGGAAGAGGAGTTCTAGGGTTTTTCAAAGCATATTCTATTAGTTCTTTTAACAACCCCCTTTTTCTCAAAGGCAATTGGGAGGGCACAGAGCTTCAACTTCTAAAATCTTCCAAAGTGGATCACATGGAATGTTGTCTCCAAAATCAAAATCATATTTTCCTTGTAACTCCAGGAAGGAGGGGGAAGTCAGATCTTAAACAGGTCTCAAATTAGAAACAGTTCCCCCTCCCTCCATGTTATACAGCCCAAGTCTTTCTCTTGTGGACTTTCAGACTGGAGCCCTGCCAAAAATGTGAGCAAGAATTTGGCCCATTGTTACTTTAAATATCCTGTGTCGCAGGCCATCTAGGAATGTCTAAGTATGGGAATTTTCCTTTTGAGGTCTGGGATGTAGATATAAATAAACCATTTGTTGGATTCTGTCTCCATCCTGCCTCTCCTAGCTTCAGTGGCCATGAATAAGCCAGCCTTGTAAATAACGGTTACCAGCCTACTCCGTGGGGGAGGCCGGAAGCGGAATCCATTAGGATCATTTCCCTTTACTCTTTAACAATAACTTATCCAGGCCAGGCGAGCTGGGGAGTAGCTATTTCCAAGGCTGCCCCACACGTCTCTTGAAAATGCAGTCTGGAAGATCATGGTTTAACCTGATTCATCCTGGCCCTTCTGCCGCCATGTTAAAGTTTGAAGAGCTCATATTTCTGGTAGACTGAATAAGAAGAAAGCTTTATTCCCATCTTCCTTACCACCTCTTCCCCAAAAAGGATCTGCTGAAGTTAGCAGATGACACAGATGACCTGGTGGAGGCAGTTTATAGCTGTCTCTCACCTTCTAGCTCTGACTTCCCCAAATTTCTCTGACCTTGGGATAAGAAAAAACCCAACAACCTGCAAGCAGTGCTTTGACACTAAAGGAGTCTCCCCGCGTCTTAGTTTCCCCATCTGGAAAATGGGGGTAATAATGACCTCTCTCACATGGACTCTTGTCAGAGGTCAGTGAGAGCCTGTGTATAGCATTTACCGTGAGGTAAGAACTCAATAAAGGAAAGAAAACATAGAGCTGAGGGAGAAGGAGGAGGAGAGGGAGACAGAAATAGAGAAATGGAGGGCAGACAGACAGAGGGAGAACCACAGTGAGATGTGGGGTGGGGGCAAATTGAGAGCACAGATCTAGAGAGACACAGGAAGGCAGAGGCTGAGATGATGTGAGAAGCTCTCGAGGGGAAAAGGAGGGACAAAAGTGGCTTTCTCTCTTGCATAGAGTTGATAAAGCTCCCCACTGCCTGCTGATAAGGGATCAGGGAAGCTCCACGGCCGAAAAAGGAAAAATTATAACTCAGATCCTCTTATAGTAAGCAGAGATCCAAACAAGAGCAGAGGTAGTGCCTGCCGACTAGCCTTCCCCGAGGGCCTTACAGCTGGTCAACCAGGTCAACTAACCTTGACTGAGGGCCCAGTAGGTACCAGGCACAGGCCTGGGCTCAGGCTATGTAAGGAGCAAGACCATCATGGAGGGTGCATACATTCTAGAGTGAAGGAGGCAGACAAGAAGCAGGTATGTAAGAAATAGATGGTCAGGATAATTTTAAAGAGTAAAAAATGCTGCAGGGAAACTAAGTCAGGTGACAAGGTAGCAAATGATGCAGGTAGTGGTCAGGGAAGGCCTCTCTTAGAAAGTGACGTTTGAGCTGAAACCCGGTTTGAAATTTGGAGGTCTCAGCCTCAACTGTGGTTTTTCCTAGCAGGCTTCCGGACTTAGTCCTTACATGCACGTGTGCCCATGCACATGCACACCGTAAAAAAGAGACCAAAGAAAAATCTGCAAGAACTGCTCAAATAACACAAGACGGGGATGAACTGGATCTATGGGTCTATAGTTTTTCAGAACTAAAGACGCCTGTCACACGGCATAAGCAAGAGCAGGAAGGGGCTGCCAGGCCCCTGGGAAGACCTCCCCGGGGAGGGAGCAAGCAGACAAATGGCCCGGATAGAGATCCCCCGCTACGTGATGTTTTCCTTCCTAATGATAGCGCCCAGCTCACTGAATCACCCGGGCTTCCTCTAACAGTGGAGAAACTTCACACTTCCCAGCCCTGCAGGCCCCCAACCTACCTCTGCCTTTGCCAGGGGCCACAGGACCGTGATCTACATACAAAGAAAAGCCCAGGGATGGGGGTTCAAGGGGAGCCAGGGAAAGAGTTCCAGGCAGGAAGCCTCTCCTTGACCCAGGAATACAAACCGGGTTGGAACTGCTGCCTTCAGGTCAAAGCTGCCAAAACAAAGTTAAAGGTGTAAAAACAAAGTGAGAAGGTCACACAGCTATGGGCCTCTCTCTCTGGAACCCAGGGGTGGGGGTGAGGCGTGTGTGTGAAAAAGACTTGACTAAAAAGCACTTTTCAACCATTTTAACCGCAGATGTCCCTCCACTAAGATAAAAGAGTGTGAGAAGGGTGGGTGCCCAGCATTCGGCGGCTGCTTTCATTCATTCCATAAACACGTATTTTTACGTGTTTTAACCAAGCCGAAGTCTCGGTTTCTCTCCCAACCTGCTTTTCCTACAGCTTTCCTCATCTCAGTAAAGATTCTATTTACCTGGTAGCTCAGGCCAAAAATCTTGGGCTCATTCTTGGCTTCTCTCTTTATTT
Organism: Symphalangus syndactylus; assembly: GCF_028878055.3. Lineage (NCBI taxonomy): Eukaryota > Metazoa > Chordata > Mammalia > Primates > Hylobatidae > Symphalangus > Symphalangus syndactylus. The sequence goes on from NC_072429.2 coordinate 44,644,426, forward strand.
CCTACCCCTACATCTGATCCAGCAGCAAAATCGTACTGAAATTTTTTTTTTTTTTTTTTGAGACAGAGTCTTGCTCTGCTGCCCAGGCTGGAGTGCAGTGGCACGATCTCGGCTCACGGCACGCTCCGCCTCCCGGGTTCATGCCATTCTCCTGCCTCAGCCTCCCGAGTAGCTGGGACTATAGGGGCCCGCCACCACGCCCGGCTAGTTTTTTTTTTTTTTTGTAGAGACAGGGTTTCACCGTGTTAGTCAGGATGGTCTCGATCTCCCGACCTTGTGATCCGCCCGCCTTGGCCTCCCAAAGTGCTGGGATTACAGGCGTGAGCCACCGCGCCCGGCTGCGTATTGAAAATTAAAGGTGTACATTCAAATGATCGAATCTGTTCTCACCACCTCTGCCAAAACAGATCCAGAATCCTATCAGTTCTCACCATCTCCACGTCTGCCACCACCCTCCAAGCCACCATTCTCTCTCTGGATTATCTCTAAACAGGTCTCCCCCTGCCTCCCCGAGGGAATCAGCTGGGAGTGTTTACCAGCAGGGTGGCCTTGGGCTACTTCAGCCCTCTGCTCTTCAGTCTCTGCATCTGAACAGAGGAGAAAGTAATGGTACCTCCCTCATGAGACACTTGTGAAGATGACATAAAAGAAGTCACAGCCTTCCAAGAGTGCCTGGCACAGGAAGTCCTAGTATTCTAATTTGTCTATTGTTTCACTTACCACACTGGTTGTTTAACAGTCATCTCCTCTGGCTGGGCGCGGTGGCTCACGCCTGTAATCCCAGCACTTTGGGAGGCCAAGGCGGGAGGATCACTTGAGGTCAGGAGTTCAAGACCAGCCTGACCAACATGGAGAAACCCCGTCTCTACTAAAAAATAAAATAAAATAAAAAATTAGCCAGGAGTGGTGGCACATGCCTATAATCCCAGCTACTCAGGAGGCTGAGGCAGGAGAATCGCTTGAACCCAGGAGGCGGAGTTTGCAGTGAGCCCAGATTGTGCCATTGCACTCCAGCCAGGGCAACAAGAGCGAAACTCCGTCTCAAAACAAAGCATAATAGTCATCTCCTCTCATTAGATTGGGTGCCACTGGGAGGCTGGAGCCATACCTAACACCTAGCACAAAATCAGAAGTTACTCCTCCGCTCAACCCCCTCTCCCCGCCATCCCCATGGCTTCTCTTTTCCTTTAAAACAGTGTCTAAAGTCCACGCAGTGGCCCACAGGCTCCAAGTGACCTGTCCCTGACTGTATCTCTTCCACCCACCCTACCTCTTACTCACTTCCTTCCTGCCACATGGCCTTCCTCAGGGTCCTTCCATCACACCAGCATGTTCTGTCTCTGGGCCTTTGGATGTGCTGATCCTTTGGTCTGGAAAGCTCTTTGGTCACATATTTGCATGGCTCACCACTCCTTCACTTCATTCAGGTCTTTGTTTAGTTGCCACCTCCTCAGAAAGGCCTTATCTATCTATTTATTTATTTATTTATTTATTTATTTATTTATTTATTTTTCTTTTTTGAGACAGAGTCTGGCACTGTCACCCAGGCCGGAGTGCAGTGGCATGATCTTGGCTCACTGCAACCTCCACCTCCCAGGTTCAAGCGATTCTCCTGCCTCAGCCTCCTGAGTAGCTGGGATTACAGGCATTCACCACCACGCCCGGCTAATTTTTGTATTTTTAGTAAAGACAGACTTTCACCATGTTGGCCAGGCTGGTCTCAAACTCCTGACCTTAGGTGATCTGCCCGCCTCAGCCTCCCAAAGTGCTGGGATCACAGGCGTGAGCCACTGCGCCCGGCCAGAAAGGGCTTATTTGACCTCCCTGTCCAAAATAGTCCACCTTTCAACCTCCCACCTCCCCTTAGCCTAGTTTATATTTCATCACTACCTGCTCTTATTTTATATTTACTTTTTTTATTTAGTTGTTTACTGTCTGTCTTGTCTACTAGAATGTAAGCTCTATGAAGGCAAGGAGTTTGTCTTTGCTCACCATTATATTCCTAGTGCCCAGGAAGCTGGCTTATGGTAGGTGCTTAATAAAAATGTGTTGAATGAACAAATGAACAAATGAATGAATTTACTGGGCGTTCATGCACCACAGCACTGCGTAAGGCACTTTACATATTATATATACATTTGTTCATCCTCACAATTATTATCACTACAAAGTGTGACTCCCCCCTTTTTTTTTGAGACAAGGTCTTACTCTGTCACCCACTCACTGCTCACTGCAGCCTTGACCTCCCGGGCTCAAGTGATCCCCCAGCCTCAGCTCCCTGAGTAGCTGGGACTACAGGGTGTGCCACTGCACCTGGCTGGCTAATTTTATTTATTTATTTATTTAGTTTGTAGAGATGGGGTTTCGCCATGTTGTCCAGGCTGTTCTCGAGCTTCTGAGCTCAAACGATCTGCCCACCTTGACCTTCCAAAGTGCTGGGATTACAGGCATGAGCCACTGTGCCCAGCCTATGTGACTCCCATTTTAAAGACAAAGGAAACCAGGTTAAACTCTGAGCTTTGCACAGCAGAGAGAACCTTCCACATGCTGCTCCCTCTGCCTGGAATCCCCTGCTTCCTATTCACTCCTACTTGATGTACTTGACCATCAAGGTCAACTCGGACATCTTTTCCTCCATGCAGCCTCTCCTGTGTCAAGCTGGTCAGGTGTCCCTCTGCCACTTAGTGTAGGCTGCCTGGCTTCTCATCCCACCTCCAACAGCAGCTGGGTGGCGTAGGGAGGTTACTTCACCCCTCTTGCATTTTAGTCTCTGCATCGAGAAGGAGGGAGAAAATAGTACCTGCTTCATGAGACAGTTGTGAAGGTTAAATAAGTAATGACCTTCAAAGAGTGTCTGACATGTGGTAAGTGCATTTGTCTGCATTTCATTGACCATGCTGTGTTATAACTGTTTGTTTAACGTCCATCCCCTTTGCTATGGTTTGAATGTTTGTGTCCCCTCCAAAATTTATGTTAAAACTTAATCCTTGATGCAACAGTATTAAGAGGTGAGGCCTTTAGGAGGTGATTAAATAATGAGGACAGAGCCCTTATGAATAGGATTAGTGACCATATAAAAGGGCTGGAGGGAACTAGTGAGGTCCTTTTGCCCGTCCATCCCTTCTGCCATGTGAGGATACATCATTAATCTCCTCTGGAGGACACAGTGTTCAAGACGCCATCTTGTAGGCAAAGACCAGGCCCTCACCAGACACCAAAGGTGCCAACACCTTGATCTTGGACTTCCCAGCCTCCAGAACTGTGATAAATAAATTTCTATTGTTTAGCCAGGCTCAGTGGCTCACGCCTGTAATCCTAGCACTTTGGGAGGCCAAAGCGGAAGGATCACGAGGTCAGGAGATCGAGACCATCCTGGCTAACACAGTGAAACCTGTCTCTACTAAAAATACAAAAATTAGCCAGGCGTGGTGGTGGGCATCTGTAATCTCAGCTATTCGGGAGGCTGAGGCAGGAGAATCACTTGAACCTGGGAGATGGAGGTTGCAGTGAGCCGAGGTCGTGCCATTGCACTCCAGCCTGGGCACCAAAGTGAGACACCGCCAAAAATAAATAAATAAATAAATAAATAAATAAATAAATAAATTTCTATTGTTTATAAAGGACCCGGTCTCAAGGATTTTGTTATAGCAGAACAAATAGACTAAGACATTCTCTTACTAGTCGAGTGTTACTGGAAGGCAGGACCACACTAACACTTAACACAATGCATGGCACACAGTGGGTTAATGATCACTGTTTGCTAAGTCAACAATAGTAATAGTAAAAGCTGACATTCAGGGTGTTCCTTTTATATGCCAGGCCAGATGCCAAACACTTGAAATGGATTAGCTCATCACCTAAGCCTCCCCACAAAACCATGAGGGACTTATTTTTTGTCATTTTACAGATAAGGAAACGGAGGCCTTCAAAGTTTAAGCAAATTACCACCCAAATAGTAAATGGTGAAACCAGTATTCAAACTAAAAGGAAGGAAGGAATGAAGCAAATCAACTTGACCTTACTATTGGCTTAGCCAACCCAGAGCTCAAGGGGATTAGTGTACACTTGTATGTAAAAGGGCTGGAGAGCTAATAAACTTGCAGATCTCCCACCCCGAATCCCTAACCTCCCCCTGGCTCCAGCCTAAGTAATACAATGGCAGCTAATTGCTTCCTGCTGCCCTGATGCTATCTCTGCCTATCAAGCACCCAGCTTGGGGTGGGGGTGCAGATCTCATTTTCCCCTGGAGACTTGTCTTTGTTCACCTCTGGTTGAGGGTTGGGGGGGATGGTGTGCAAGCCCCGTGGATTTCCTTGCCTCTCCACTTCCCTCTACAACAAATTCCTGCAGAGGAATGTACGTACCAAAGCCACCTGATGAATAAATCATCAAACCCCGAGGAGCAGAGCCCAGACTGCAGCCTCCATCCTCACTCTTTCAAAATCAGGAGAGAGAGAAAAAAATTCCATTTCTGAACACCACATTGGGGGAAGTTTCCACTTGCCCTGAGTTTCAACCCCTTCAGGGACTGCCGGAGACACACGACCGAGTGCTGCCAGCACCCTGCACACAGAGCGGTTTGGGCTTGTCCAAGGCTGGAAACAAACTGAGTTGGTCTGGTCTTTCACAGGTGGTCCTGTTAGCCTAGGAAATGGGTGCTGAGAAAAGAATAGTAGATGTGCTGCTTGAAGGCCACAACACAGGAAGGATGGAGTAGTCCAAAGAATGTGGGTTTCAGGGGTGGCCTTGGGTTCAAACCCCAGCTCTGCATCCACTGGGTAGGGAACCTTAGACCAGTTCCTCATCCCTTCTTCGCTTCAGTTTCGTCATCTGTAAAATGGGTATCATAATTCTCACCTGACCTGATTGTTGTTGGGATTAAGAGGGATGTTGGCACTAAAATAGCGAGGACAGAGGAGCTAGAAGGCACACTGTAACAGTTCGTTCCATTCCCTCAGAGGGAGAGAGAGGGCCAGAGCAGGGCTGAGGAGAGCTGCTCAGACAAAGGGTCCCCTACCTCTAATACAAACGTACTCTTTAATCACTGCTCTCCAGGTCACATGGCTGTGACCTGTTGATTATCATTCACCGTCATACTCGTAGGAACATGAGTTTACTTCCAAAGGCCTTTGAGATGCACAGTACAGTTTCAAACATGCTCCCTGGACACTGAGTGTAGTGCTCAAGGCTTCTCTTCCATAATTAATTTATCCAATAAATAGTTATTGAGCACTGACTATTTGTCAGGCCTGGGAGCTGGGAATGAACCCGACAGATGTGGAGCCTGCCCTCTGGAAGCCTGGCCATCCAACTGGGGGGACAATACTCATGGTTGGTGGCAACGCTAAATGCAAGGTGATAATGTAAGTTACACTGCTCGGCCCCTTGATTCTGGTTTTTTCGTAGAGCCCTTTTATATGGATGACATGAAATGAAGACACCATTTGTTGAAATGAAGAAACGGAAACACTCTGCAAAGGCATCCATGATGCCCAGAAGGTGAAGCATGCCATGGTACCAGTCTCTTAAAGCAGCCAGTAGAGGAATGGGACCCTTCCCTACAGGCAAGGCTGCTGGCACTCCAGGAAGTGAGGTGCCCTCCTCACATGGGATTGCTGGAAGAAACAGGCTGTGCATACTGGCTTTTCTCGACTCCTGTGCTGATGTTCTTTCCATGGTGTCAGGGAATTCATGCCAGCGTGTCCCCTCTCTGAGGTAACTGAGGGCCAGAGTAAAGCTGGGGAAACTCTGGGATCAGAGCTTACAGGGCCTTGAATACCAAAAGAACAGTGCTGGTTTTCTGAGCAGGGCAAGTGATGAGTTATGAGCTGTAATTGGGAAAGGGGAGCACTGAAAAGGCAACAGTCATGGGAATTGTATAGTATCAGCGATCGTTGTTGAGGCCAGTGCTCACCCCAATCCTGCTGTTACCAAGCTCATTTTAGAGATGAGGAAAAGGAGGACCAGAGAGGATAAGCCAATTGCCCAAAGCCACATAGCTAGTAAAAGGGATTTGAACCCACAGCCTGTGCTCCTGGATGCTGCCTCACCATCTGGGTGAGGGAGAATGAACTAGAGAAAAGGTTGTGGAGAAGGAGGGGGGCTGGTGTGCAATGGAAGAGACCCATGAGAAATATCAGCAAGAGGCTTGCGCCTTCCCACACCCTGGGCCAGGCTAGTGCTGGCGTTGTCCTGTGACAGGCCTTGCCCTTTCTGCTGTGTCCCCTGCTAGAGCACCCTTTCACTTTTTGCAGTCTATTGAAAGCTGGTCCACCCATCCCAAAGGCTACTCTCTTTCCTTACCTCTCATTGCTCTGATGGCCTCCAGCCCCTAACTCTGCCTTTGAAGCCAGGATCAGGATATGGGTCTGCCAGTACCTGGCTGTGCAACCCAGGCTAGTCTCTGGAGCTGTTTCCTCATCAGTCAGAAGGATGTCAGAAGACCTACTCACAGCCAGGTATGGTGGCTCACGCCTGTAATCCCAGCACTTTGGGAGGCCAAGGCAGGCGGATCACTTGAGGTCAGCAGTTTGAGACCAGCCTGGCCAACATGGGGAAACCTCATCTCTCCTAAAATACAAAAAAATTAGCCATGTGTGGTGCCGCATGCTTGTAATCCCACCTACTCAGGAGCTGAGGCAGGAGAATCACTTGAACCCAGAAGGCGGAGGTTGCAGTGAGCCAAGATCGTGCCACGCACTCCAGCCTCGGCGACAGAGCAAGCCTCTGTCTCAGAAAAAAAGAAAAGAAAAGAAAACCTACTCACTGGAGTTCTGTAATAACTAATTGAAAGGCATTTCTCTTTCATTTTCATTTCTCTTTCATTTCTAAAAATCAAAGAGCACTGTGTGTGTATGATGAGTGGCTTCTCATGAATGTTGCTGCATTGCCACTGGACTGACTGTGTGTGTGGTTTGTTTTTTGTTGTTTGCTTGTTTTGTTTTGTTTTGTTTTGTTTTTGGCCTCTTGTCTGCCCCTCTGTGGTAAACTCCACAGGGAACCTATCATACTGAGGCCTCCACTCTCGGTCTGTCTTGCTGCAGAAATGTTCTGGATACCAGAACGGCCAGCCACAGCCAAGGGGCCAGGCTGCTGGGCCTTCCCCACCACCCGCCAGCCTTTTCCTGACTCTGGTGTGAACTCTGGTTTCCGAGGCAGCTGCAGCCCCGCACAATTCCACAATTTGCCTCCTTCCCATGTAACCCATTTCAGGATTAGCCAGCCAGGAGGTCATAAAATGCAAAAAGGAAGTGGGAGCATCCCACAATTGTAGGAACCTGGACTCTTAAGGGAAGTAACCTGTCTGTAGGTCTGTCTGCCTTTGGGGAAATGGGCTATAAATTGTAGCCTTAAGGGCTGGTGAAAGGATATGAGCTATTTATAAAAAGTCTTGGGCTTTTGAATTGCCTCTTTAAAGAGGCAATAGTTTTCTCTTGGGTAATTGGGGCTTGGTATCAAGGGCTCAAATGTTTCAGCAAACAAAGCCCCCAGGGCACAGCTGGGGAGAGTGAGGCTGAGGAGTGTTTGCAGGGAAGGATAGGAGCCACAGAGAAGGGCCTGGCCGTGGATCGGACAGTCCTGCTGTACATTCCCAGGCTCCACTGTGTACCAGGCCTGGCTGGTCACTGAGCACATATAGATTAATTTATGCCTAAAGATTGTTCTCTTCCTTCAAAAACTAGCAGGTGGACCGGGCGCGGTGGCTCACGCCTGTAATCCCAGAACTTTGGGAGGCTGAGGCGGGCACATCACAAGGTCAGGAGTTTGAGACCAGCCTGATCAACATGGGGGAAACCCTGTCTCTACTAAAAATACAAAAGTTAGCCAGGCATGGTGGCCCGCGTCTGTAATCCCAGCTACTTGGGAGGCTGAGGCAGGAAAATCACTTGAACCCGGGAGGCAGAGGTTGCAGTGAGCTGAGATCGCACCACTGTACTCCAGCCTCGGCGACAGAGTGAGACTCCGTCTCAAAAAAAAAAAAAATCTAGCAAATGGGCTGGACACAGTGGCTCATGTCTGTAATCCCAGCACTTTGGGAAGCCGAGGCCAGAGGATCACTTGAGGCCAGGAGTTCAAGACTAGCCTAGGCAAAACCCCATCTCTCTTTTTTTTTTTTTGAGACAGAGTCTCGCTGTCGCCCAGGCTGGAGTGCAGTGGCCCAATCTCGGCTCACTCAGGCTCCGCCCCCCAGGGTTCACGCCATTCTCCTGCCTCAGCCTCCCGAGTAGCTGGGACTACAGGTGCCCGCCACCACGCCCGGCTAATTTTTTGTATTTTTAGTAGAGATGGGGTTTCACTGTGTTAGCCAGGATGGTCTTGATCTCCTGACCTCCTGATCCGCCCGCCTCGGCCTCCCAAAGTGCTGGGATTACAGGCGTGAGCCACCGTGCCCGGCCTAAAACCCCATCTCTTAAAAAAAAAAAAAAAAAAACATTAGCCGGACATGGTGATGCATGCCTGTGGTCCCAGCTACTAGAGAGGCTGAGGCAGGAGGATCACTTGAGCCCAGAGTTCGAGGCTGCAGTAAAGTAGGATTGTATCACTGTACTCCAGCCTGGGCGATAGAGTCCTGTCTCAAAAACAAATAACAACAAAAAAGAAACCAAAAAATCAAACAAAAAACAAAAACAGCTAGAAAGAGCAGATATGTGAGCCACGTAAATGTTCTTGGAAGTTTGCAGAAAATGCTGTGACTTTGCACTTGTTGTTTCTTCCACCTTGAACACTCCTCCTTAGTCCCTTCTTTTTTGTTTTTTTTGAGACGGAGTTTTACTCTTGTGGCCCAGCTGGAGTGCAATGGCATGATCTCGGCTCACTGCAGCCTTCGCCTCCTGGATTCAAGTAATTCTCCTGCCTCAGCCTCCTGAGTAGCTGGAATTACACGCGCCTGACACCGCGCCCAGCTAATTGCTTGAACCGGGGAGGTGAAGGTTGTGGTGAGCTGAGATTGCGCCATTGCACTCCAGCCTGGGTAACAACAGCGAGATTCCATCTCAAACAACAACAACAACAACAACAACAAAAACACTACAAGTCCACCAATGAGTTATTAATTAAACACATTGTGATAGAACACAGTGGAGTATTATGCAGCCATAGAGATTTTGTTCCAATATGGAACAATCTCCAAGAAAAATAAGTGTTAATTGGTGAGTATGGCATGCTCCCACTTCTGTAATTATACATGAGTTTGTTTGACTGTGGGGAGACTATTTCTAGAAAGATACACAAGGAATTCCAACATCGGTGGCCTCTGGGGAAGGGATGTATGGAGACTTTTCATGCTCTACCCTTTTGTGTTTTTAAATTTTGTATCATATGCAAATAATACCTATTCAAAAAAAGAGATAAAGCTTGAAATGTATTTGTAAATTTTAAAAAATCCATCAGATCTAGCTTATAAATACAGCAGGAAAGAAAGAAAAATTCAGTGCTCAGTTCTTGTGTTTCAGTTTATAGTCCCCCAGCACCCTGTACTGCTGCCTTGCACTTATTATACTTGGGGAGATTAATTAGTGAGTCTGAAGTATTTGCTATTACTCATGTTCCCCGTAAAGTGTAAACTCCTTGAAGTTATGAATAGTATCTCTCATACACTTTGCTGTATCTCTGGTGCCTGCTAACCAACAACAACAATAAAACAAAACAGAAACCCTTTTAAAATGATGTTGACCTCTGACAGCTTAAATTCCTCCTCTTCCAGGGAGCCTTGCTTGATTGCTCACAAAAACATCTCCTAATTTTTTTTTCTTTTTTTTTTTTTTTTTTTTTTTTGAGACAGAGTCTTGCCCTGTCGCCCAGGCTGCAGTGCAGTGGTGCAATCTTGGCTCACTGCAATCTCCGCCTCCCAGGCTCAAGCAATTCTCACTCCTCAGCCTCCTGAATAGCTGGGATCACAGGCACCTGATACCACGCCTGGCTACTTTTTTTTTTTTTTTTTTTTCAGTAGAGACGGGGTTTCACTATGTTGGCCAAGCTGGTCTGGAACTCCTATCCTCAAATGATTCACCCGCCTCAGCCTCCCAAAGTGCTGCAATTACAGATGTGAGCCATTGTGCCCGGCCAAATATCTCCTAATTTTTAATGTCTGCCTGGTTTTCTTTCTTTGATTTATTCAGCCAATATTTCTGAGTGCCTACTAAGTGTCAGACACCTCACAGTTCTATCTTGCCATACAGTCTTTTGCTCATATTTCTTTCCTCCTCCATTTGATCACTGCAAGGTGCAGGATTTGTATCTTATCCTTATATCTCCTCATATAACTTTTTAAACTTAAATAAATTATGTATTCATTTATTTTTAATAAACAGCTTGCTCTGTTGCCCAAGCTGGTCTCAAACTCCTGGGCTTAAGCTATCCTCCTGCCTGGGCCTCCCAATGTGCTGGGATTACAGGCATGAGCCACTGCGCCTGGTCTCCTCATACAACCTTGAACATTACTTCGCACATAGTACATGCCAAGTATGTTTTTGTCACATAAGTGAGGGGATTATTTCCAATTTATGTTCTAACCAAATGAGTTAATATAAATAAATAACATGGGTGCAAACACTGACTTCCTGTTTAGCCCTCACAGCAAGCCATTGAGATCAGCACATTTTTGCAGATGACACAGGCTAGAGCATTCAGTGACTTGATTAGGTCACAAAACTGGTAAGAGGTGGAGCCCGGACTCTAGCCCAGGCTGGCCTACCTCTGGGAACCCTCGGAATGTGGGAGAAGTACCATGTTACCTCCTGTCCAGGTTCCAGGCTACATTTCTGAGAAGGCCTTGAGGGTAACACAATGGGAAATGGCTCCTCTGGTCTCACAGGTAACATTCTGGGACCTTCTCCTGAGGCTAGGAAGTGGCAGGGTAGATTTTTTAAGGGATTGCTTTAATGACAATGGCATTTTATGCCAATGGTTTGGTGTGGGAACCAGCAAAGAGCACCTTCAGCTGCACCACAAAGGAAGATGTCATAGGTGGGCTGCCAATACCTGGGGAAGGGGGCAGTGTTCCCACCAAAGAGGTAGAGGGGTGGTAGGGAAGCAGAGCAGGGGCACAGAGCAAGGGGGAGTGAGAGCTTGGAATGAATAGGGCTCTCTGAGCCTTGTGAAGGCCAGGCAAAGGACTCCGTCATTTAGGTGATAATACCACCAAATAATCCATCCCAGAACCCAGTTCTGGCCTGGGCAGAGAAAGGGTAGGGGTGGACAGGGCTGCTAGTCAAGGTAGCCAGGTCCCTGTGAGTTTGGAAGTCTTGTCAGGAGCAGCACCACAGAGGGTCTCAGGGGTGAATGGCACAGAGGAATACGGCGAGACTGCAGGACTTGGCGGCTAGACCCACGGAACACAGCTGAATCTCGCACCCCAATAATAAAATGAAAAATTATTAGAAAAGAAAAGCCAGCAAGTGCAATAATCTACCAGGAGCAAGCAGAGAGCCTCCATGTGCAGGTACAACATATGCTTGCTGGCGAACGCAGGCATCTGCTACAAGCATGATCCTTTGACTCTCTGTGCCAGGCATCGTGTGAGACAGTTTGCATTTTTCATCCCATGTCATCCAACAGCCCCGGCAAACAAGGTGCTCTCACCATTTATAGATGAGGAAACAGGCTGTGGCCCAGGTCTCATGGCTGGGAAGTGGTGGAGCAGGTGTTCAAACACAGCTCCATCTCACCTCAAAACACAGGCCTTGGATCCCCAAGTTCTACAGGGAACTTCCTGCCAGATGCGCGCTCAGCACTTAACATGCACAATCTTGTCTAATCCTTGCAGCCACCCAATACCTAGTGTTACAAATCAGGGCCAGGACCAAGGTGAGATGAGTGTGTTGGGATTACAGGTGTGAGCCACTGTGCCCGGCCTCCGTGCCTTTATCTTAAGACAGGATCATGATTACTGATTTTTTCTTTTGCCTCAGGCCCCGGGCTGGCTTGGTATGAGCTTCCTTTGTTTAAAGGTTTGACGCTTTGTTCATCGCAGATTGTTCTGCATTGATTTTGACTCTCTGAAAATATTGCATTTAAGTATTATTCATCTTGATGACTGAGGTTTTGGGGAGTATCCCTTAAATTTTATACTCACAGCACCTGTCTTGCTCACCTTCCCTTGTCCTAGCCCTGAATTTGCCCACTTTTCAGATGAGGAAACTGATATGTGGGCAAGCGGGAGGTTATGTTATTTGTCTTGATTACAGAGCTGGTAAGTGCTAGAGCAGAACTGAGAACCCAGACAGTCCAGAGCCCATTGTCTTAAAATAAAACTAAACCTCAAATCCATGTTGAGTTTTCAGGGATCTGTGTCTTGTGGACAGGGCATTTCTATCTCGGTTTGTCCTGTGGTTCCTGGGCATCACATTCACCCTCTTTGCTCCCATCTGGTGCTTCCTCACCCCCAGGACCCTGGGCACTATCTGACTTTCCAAAGTATCCTCCACCCACCCACTTCCCTGGAACTCTTCCTAACTTTCTGGTGCCACTACGCCTGGCTAATTTTGTCGTTTGTCTTTGTTTTTGTTTTTTTGAGACGGAGTCTGGCTCTGTCGCCCAGGCTGGAGTGCAGGGGAACAACCTCAGCTCACTGCAACCTCCGCCTCCCGGGTTCAAGTGATTCTCCTGCCTCAGCCTCCCAAGTAGCTGGGATTACAGGTGCATGCCACCACACCTGGCTAAATTTTTGTATTTTTAGTAGAGATGGGGTTTCACCATGTTAGCTAGGATGGTCTCGATCTCTTGACCTCGTGATCCGCTCGCCTCGGCCTCCCAAAGTGCTGGGATTACAGGCATGAGCCACCGCGCCCGGTCAACTTTTTTGTATTTTTAGTAGAGATAGGGTTTCGCTTTCTTGGCCCGGCTTGTCTGAAACTCCTGGCTTCAAGTGATCTGCCCAGCCTCTCAAAGTGCTGGGTTTACAGGCATGAGCCACCATGCCGGCCAACTATTGATTCTCACAAACCAGATGTGGTTTCTCCATCCTCTGTAGGAAAGGCCCTCTGTGTGCATATTCTCTGTGAAAGGTTCTCTACCCTCTCCCGCACAGGCCGTTTCTGGACTCGTCTTACTCGTCTTCCCAGACAAGTCAACTCCCTGGGGCCAGAACTGCAGGAGGAAGCAAGTTTAATCTTACTCATGTTTAAATGGCCTCAGTGCCTGGCCTAATGCTTTCTTCATCATAAACACTTAGAAAAAGGTTTAAAAAAAAATTCAGCGTTAGTGATGATCAGCATGCAGGCTCTGCATCCAGACTGACTTTGTTCAAATCCCAGTACTGCCACTTATTAGTTATGTGACTTTAGGCAAATTACTCAACCTCTCTGTTTCCTCAACTACAAAATGGATATAATACTAGACAACTTAATGCAAGTTTCTGGTACACTGGATTCACAGAACATGCTCACCAAATGTTAGCTATAATTATTATTAGGAAAATTAATGTGCTAGCCATTTACAGGATGGATTAGAGAGGCAGAGGACAGGTCAGAGATTAGCCAGGAAGGCCCTGAGCTAGAGTGTGGTAAAGAAGACAGAAAAATTCAGGAAGGATACAAAGAAGGCAGGGAGGTCAGGGTGAGCTGAAGGCATTGTTTGCGGGGATGGGTGTGTGTGTGTGTGTGTGTGTGTGTGTGTGTGTGTGTGTGTGTGTGTGTGTGTGTGCAGGCTCAGATCACTGGCTCCTGGGACCTGTTGACACCATTTCTGCATCAGAGAAACCATGGGCCAACTTGTCCTGACCAAATGCTGATGGAGCCTAAGACCCACAACATGGTGCAGCCAAAGGGAAGCTGTGAACAGATAGATTCCAAACTGCAAGAGGAAAAGCAAAGACAGCGAATCCTTAGGGCGACAAGTCAGCAAACCTTCCTGTCCCTCAGACAAAATTGTTGGTGGGAATTTGCTGCACGTCCTCTTCTGGCCCCAGAGGTGCTGAGTTTTTTTACAGGGGGAGGTGGGAGTAGGGGTCCTTGGCAAACCAGCTGGAGAGCAGCGCACCCGCCTCACATGCAGGGGCATTTGGCCAAGTGGCCGGAAGGAAGGGCCATGGGAAGGCCACAAAGGGCAGCCTGACCCAGGGCCTCTGGTCATGCCATGGCAGAAGGGCCAGGATCAGGGTTGAGCAGAGGACTTTCCCTGGCAGGATGCCAGGCAAGAGGGTTGCTTGTCCCATTTTCTTCCCACCTGTCCCTGCTCCGTCGGCCCCTCTGGCACACTGAGCTTCAAGCTCCTTCCTCTCCACAAACCAAGGGGTTTTAACGTTGGATGAAAAGAAATCTGCCTATCATCGAAGACTCTGGAAGTAAAAAGAATTATCTCCTCAGAGTGACAGGGTGACTCGAGGGGGGCCAAAAGGCCACCTCCATTTGGTGCCTGAAATTCCTGCCGCCTGGGGTCTGACCCTGGAGGTGTCATCATCACCTAGTAGCATCGTAAGTTTTAATGTCTGGGGAGGGGCCCTCTGGAGGCAGGGCTGGGAAGGCTGAGGCCCCAGGGAGGCACAAGGAAAGGGCTCCAGACAAAATCTCCCTTGGGACTCGCTGAGAAAGGAAGGAGGCCTTAGACGAAAGGGGACTCAGAGGAGTTGAGAGACAAATGCAGCCTATCTCACAGATTCCTGAGCACATCCTGTCTCCCGGAGAACCAGGATGTGGTGCTTCCTCAGGTCCCTTTGTACCAATATTGGCTTCTGGGCCAAGACTGTCCCAGCTAAATCCTGAAAAATCACACGGCTCACCATAAACCACCCTCCTCCCTTTCTCAGTACCCTGGCCCCAGACTTCTGGGGAAAACAAAACACAACCCAGAGAGTTTCACTGCAGCTCCCCAGGGGCTGGGAACGGAGGCAGCCGTGGGAGCTGAGCTCTTCAAAGTCAGTCATGACATCAGAACCGCTGACATCTCTACTCCCACCAAACTGGTTCAGTGCTTCTGAGAGGGCCTCAGGCTGGCCCTGCTTGGAGGAAAGCTCCAATTAGAGGGTGTGTTCCAGATAGCCCGTGGGAAGGCCGGCTGGGCAGGCTCACAGTGGTCAGTGCTGCCATCAATCACTCAGCAGGCGGCGTGTTTGGCAACGCTGGCTTTTGCTTTGCGGCTGACTAGTGACTAGCCGTGTGACCCTAGGCAAGTGACTTCATCTCTCTGGGTCTCAATTTCCTCTGCTATGAAATGGAGCTGATAATGGATGCTACTGCCTAAGATCTCTGAGAATTAAATGCTTGCCAACTTTAGTTGAGACCCAACTTAATAGAGACCCAAATACCCAACCCACCTGGGAAGCCCTGCAGGCCCTGGCCCTGCCTGCCTGCCTGTCACTATGGGCTGCTCTCCCTCCTGCTTGCCCCTCCAGCTGCTTGGGCCTATCTCAGGTCCTCAGTATTCAGCCATTCCACTCGGCCCCCAGAATATGAGCTTCCTGGGAAATCTCTTCCCCTCAGTAGCTTCTGCCTAGACCCCTGCCCCTCTTTGAATCAGGCTCCTGTTCTAACCTCTTGGAATACCCTCTTTTTCCCCTCCACAGCTCTTAGGCATGGTCCATCTTTGGACATTGGTTTGGGTAATTGTGTGTTCAGGGTTAGCTCCTCTGGCTACACTGTGAGCTCCTGGAAGACAGAGGCTCTTGTCTTATTCACTGTGTAGCCTCAGTACCCAGTATATAGCTGGTGTTCAATAAATCTTGGCTCAATGAAAAAAAAATAAAATGAGATGGTGCAGGCAAAATACCAGGCACAGCTCAGTACCATTCACAGCCACAGCCGCTTTGGCTGCTGGTCTGAGGCTGCTGATCCAAGACCCTCCAGGGGAGAAGATGATAGAGACAGGCTGCTCCCTGTAAGCTGAAAAAGATGAGCCAGGAAGACAAGGTTGACATCAACAGGGAATAGTCAGGGGCAATATTGAATTAAATGTTCTACTGTGGGGTGTAATTGCTTCAGAAGCTCAGAGAAAAAGGAGCTAATGACTGCAGAGAAAAAGTATATCAGAAAAAATAGAACTAAAGCCAAAAGAAAAGTGGCATTGGACTAGCAAAGGAGAGTGGGGTAGAATTCAGGTAGGAGGAAAATCATCCTTCAACTAGCTACCATTTACCATTAGTACTAGCAGTACTTATCATCAGAGTTGTCATTGAGCCAATATTCAATTCCACATTTACCATGGGGCCAAGTATTATATCAAGCCTTTCTTAGAACTATTTTGTTTGACCTTTGAAACATCCCTAAGAAAGTTCTTTCATTATCACTATTTTAGAGGTAAGGAAGTGAAGGCTCAGAAAGTGTTCTGTAATTTTCCCAAGAGCGTATCACTAGTAAGCAGGAAATCTGAGATTCACACATAGACCACTTCCAGACTGAGGGGCCAGGTGAAAGCTGGGACAGCCAGGCAGCAGCACTTACAATGAATGGGACAGCAAGCCTGGAGCCATATGGCAGTGAAGCTGGAATGAGGATGATGCAATGAAAGCTGGCTTAGGGGTGGCACGGCTGGTCCATTCTAGTACAGAATGGGTGGGAAGGGGCAGGGACAAGGAACAGTATTTCAGAGTTGACAGTCAGAGCCCATGGGCTGGGGTGGTCATGGGGGCCATGAAGAGAAAGAGATGGATGGATGCAGGGGATATTTTATTTCTTTTTCCTTTCCTTTTCTTTTTTTTTTTTTTTTTTTTTTTTTTTGAGACACAGTCTCACTCTGTTGCCCAGGCTGGAGTGCAGTGGCATGATCTAGGCTCACTGTAACCTCCTCCTCCAGGGTTCAAGCAATTCTCCTGCCTCAGCCTCCTGGGTAGCTGGAATTACAGGTACATGCTGCCACGCCCGGCCAATTTTTGTATTTTTAGTAGAGACGGAGTTTCACCATGTTGGCCAGGCTGGTCTTTCAAGATCTGCCTGACCTCAAGTGATCCACCCGTGTCGGCCTCCCAAAGTGCTGGGATTACAGGCGTGAGCCACTGTGCCTGGCCTGCGGGGGATATTTTAAGGAAGAAATAGAGCCAGAGACCTTACTGGCTGTATGTGGGAGCAGGAGGGAGGATTTAAAGGTTATCATTTAAAGAGAACTCTGGAGTTTTAAGTCAAAGCATAATGTGAGTTCATCCCCCATCCTCTCAACAGTACTTGAGGAATTTCTTTTGACAATCTTCCTCAGAACTTAGGAACCACCTGTTTTTCCCCACTCCCTAGTATTTTAAAGGTATCCTCCCCTGAGTACAGTGGTGTACTGGTGCTGGCTCGTAAGAGCCAATTGCACACATCTCATCCCAACTCCATTGTTCAGCACCATCATGTTGGTTGTTTGAAATCTGCCATGGAGAGGTGGAAATCCGCAAATGCCGCAGATCAGTGCTTTTATTTTCCTGTAGAGCTGGTTGTTAAACATTTACCAGCACATGTCTGCCTGGATCCAACTTAAATTTCTCCCACTGCACATCAGGAATTTTTCCCTTTCTACTGTGAATGAAGAACAAAGAGGGAGGATGAATAGATTCAAGAAAGGTTGCAATGGAGTCCCCTGTCAGGAAGCTCACCTCTTGAGCTAAAGTTAGTTACAATAGCCACCATTCCCTAAAGACCAGCTTTGTGCCAGAATCTGAACTAGAACTCCACTTGTGTCATCTAATTCAATCATCTCATCAGTGATAGGGATGTAGGAGGAGTAGGTCCTATGGTCAAACCCCTCTTACAGATGAAATTGAGGCTCAGAGAGATTAAATCACTTGCCCAAGGTCACTCAGGCAGCAAATGACAGAGCTGGGGTTCAATCCAGGAAGGTCTGTCCCCAGATCCCTTGCACTTGACATGTAGGCAGTTTCTTTGCAGGAGACCTTTACAGCCTTCTCCCCGGATCAGTCTTGACTAGTCCTCTTCTTAGCAGCACTGACCACCCACCTTGCCTAGTCAGTTGGGATCCTCACTAGGATCAGAAAACAACTCTGACTAATCCTTTTAGCAGAAAAAGGATTTGTTTAGGGGTTACAAGGTAGCCCACAGAATTGCTAGAAAAGTAAAGAATTAAGCTTGGAACACAAGCAAGAATCAAGGGAGATGGACCCCAGTCCCCACCTGGTGAGGATACCAGTGTCATCACAACACCACTGGACGCTGGCACCAGCTTTGCTTCTGTTGACAGCTGCTCACGGCTGCCACTACCCAGGATGAATTCTCTTTTCCTGCTTCTCTCCATCACCAGTCCTGGGCCCTGAGTCCCAGTGGCAGCATCAATCACTTGGCCTCATCATAACCTCCAGAGGGGAAGGATGGGCTTCTATAGTGAGAAGTAGGTCCTTCCATCAGGATTCTTACAGTGGAGAGATCCCCAAGCATCTATGGGGGTTCAGTTGCCAGGGAGCTTCCAAGAGCTCTGTTGCTTGCACATACTTGTTTCCTCTAAACCCTTGGCCACTTACACACAGTCAGCTTGTTTGTGTTTCTTTGACCTGTTTGCAGACATTCAGAATATCACCCACGTACAGGTGTGTGGCTCATGCCTGTAATCGCAGCACTTTGGGTGGCCCAGGTGGGAGGATCACTTGAGCCCAGGGGTTTGAAACCAGCCTGGGCAACATAGTGAGACCCCATTGCTACAAAAAAAATTAAAAATTAGCTGGGTGTGGTGGAGCACAACTGCGATCCCAGCTATTCGGGAGGCTGAGGTGGGAGGATTCCTTGAGCTGAGAAGTTTGAGGCTGCAGTGAGTTTTGATCAAGCCACTGCACTCCAGACTGGGCAATAGAGTTAGACCCTATGTCAAAAAAAAGGAAATGTCACTCAGGACTTTTCTTATCCTGTTCCATATATATATATATATATATATATATATATATATATATATATATATATATGTATATATGTTATTATTATTATTTTTTCTTTGGAGACAGAGTTTCGCTCTTGTTGCCCAGCCTGGAGTGCAATGGTGCCATCTCAGCTCATCGCAACCTCCACCTCCCAGGTTCAAGCGATTCTCCTACCTCAGCCTCCCGAGTAGCTGGGATTACAGGCATGAGCCACCACACCCGGCTGATTTTTGTATTTTTAGTAGAGACAGGGTTTCTACATATTGGTCAGGCTGATCTCGAACTCCCAACCTCAGGTGATCCGCCTGCCTCGGCCTCCCAGAATGTTGGGATTACAGGCGTGAGCCACCGCACCCAGCTATATTTCTTTCTTCACTATGTTAGGATATATTCAGTTACAAATGTATAAGACTCATAAACCACTGAGCAACATGTCTGCCCCAGCCAAGGACTTTATTTCTGCCCCAGCCAAGGACTGATCCTGATGCCACTGCCAGGTGCAGTTCCTCCCTGAGGTTTACATGGGGCAGTGCCAGCTGTTGGTAGCCAGTTAGGTTATCTGAGGTATCATCTGCCTTCCCAGGAATCTCTGTGGGCTGAGTGCCCTCAGCTGTACTTCCAATCTAAAGGTGATGGAGTGAGTCATTAAGGTAGGTGTGGGACTGGGGCTACCGATACTAGCTTTGCTCAACAATGCTCCTCTGTTGAAAATTCTTTTTCATTTAGTGTGACTCACTCTATTTATTTATATTTATTTATTTTAATAGGGACCATTGCAATGGGGTCTTGCAGTGAGGGAGAAAGAGTGGACTCAATTCCCTCACTCTTTTTTTCTTTTCTTTTTTCTTTTTTTTTTTTTTTTTGAGATAGAGTCTCACTCTGTCACCCAGGCTGGAGTGCAGTGGCGAGATCTCAGCTCGCTGCAGCCTCTAACTCCCGGGTTCAGGTGATTCTCCTGCCTCAGCCTCCTGAGTAGCTGTGATTAAAGGCCTCTGCCACCATGCCCAGCTAATTTTTGTATTATTAGTAAAGACAGCGTTTCACCATATCGGCCAGGCTGTTCTCGAACACCTGACTTCCAGTGATCTGCCAACCTTGGCCTCCCAAAGTGCTGGGATTACAGGCGTGAGTGACCGTGCCCAGCCTCACTGTCTTTTTAGAAAGAGTGCCTGGTCTCCTTTGGGTCTCTGGGCCTTCGCGGCACAGGTTCCATAGCAAAATATTATAATGACAATAAACAGAGGGGAAAGAGAAAGGAAGACAAAACTTATAAAGATGAATGGCTCAAATGTATTAAAAATATAATCTGGCCGGGCGCGGTGGCTCATGCCTGTAATCCCAGCACTTTGGGAAGCCAAGGCAGGCGGATCACGAGGTCAGGAGATGGAGACCATCCTGGCTAACACAGTGAAACCCCGTCTCTACTAAAAATACAAAAAATCAGCTGGGCATTGTGGCGGGCACCTGTAGTCCCAGCTGCTCAGGAAGCTGAGGCAGGAGAATGGCATGAACCTGGGAGGCGGAGCTTGCAGTGGGCTGAGATTGCGCCACTGCACTCCAGCCTGGGCAACAGAGCGAGACGCCATCTCAAAAATAAATAAATAAATAAATAAATAAATAAATAAATAAATAAATAAAATAATCTTCAGTCAATCTCAAAGTCACCTAAGCCAGGCCTGCATTTCAGGAAGGTGCAGATATTATATTATCCCAAGTACATCATTATCCTTAGAGCATCTTTGCCTCTAGATTGATTTGTTTAGAGAATATGTGGCACAAAGGCCTCAGTGACATCTGGGCTATGTTTCCTAGAAAGGTTTTGTCGTGTAACCAACCTACCACATGCCCCCATCCTTTTGAAAATTAATAGACTTATTTATTGAGTTATTTACTGAGTTACTGAGTTGAGACAGGGTCTCACCTTGTTGTCCAGGCTGAAGTGCAGTGGTGTGATCACAGCTCACTGCAGCCTCAACCTCCCAGGCTCAAGTGATCCTCCCACCTCAGCCTCCCAGATAGCTGGGACTACAGGCGCATGCCACTATACCCAGCTAATTTTTCAAATTTGTGTAGAGGTAAGGTCTTGCTATGTTGCCAGGGCTGGGACTTTATTTTTTACAGCAGTTTTGGATTTACAGAAAACTTAAGCAGAAAGTACAGAGTTTCCATATAAGCTTTTTTCTCTCTCTCACAGTTTCCTCCATTATTAACCTCTTGCATTAGTGTGGTGTATGTGTTACAATTGATGAGCCCATATTCATAAATTATTACTTACCAAAGTCCATAGTTTACATTAGGGTTCACTCTGTGTTGCACCTTCTATGACTTTTGACAAATGTGTAAGGACTTGGATCCACCATTACAGTATCATACGGAATCTTTCCACTGCCCTAAAAATCCCATGCATTCCTCTTATTCATCCTTCCTTCCCTCCCCAGTAAACTCTGGCAACCACTGATCTTGTACTGTTTCCATAGCTTTTCCTTTTCCAGAATGTCATATAGTTAGAAACATATAGTATGCAGCTTTTTCAGATTGACTTCTTTCACTTATCAATATATATGTAAGTTTCCTTTCATGGCTTGATAGCTCATTTCTTTTTAGCTCTGAATAGTATTCCATTGTGGACGAACCACAGTTTTTCTATTCACCTGTTTAAAGACATCTTGATTGCTTCCAAGCTTTGGCAATTATAAATAAATCTGCTATAAATATTCCTGTTCAGGTTTTTGTACAGAAATCAGTTTTTAACTCCTTTGGGTAAATACTAAAGAGTGCAATTGATCATACGGTAAGAGTATGTTTAGTTATGTAAGAAACCGCCACGCTGTCTTCCAAGGGGGCTGTATCATTTTGCATTCCCAGTAGCAATGAATGAAAGTTCCTGTTGCTCTGCAACCTTATCAGCATTTGGTGCTGTTCGTGCCTTTAGAGGTATCCAGGCCGTCTCCTAGAAATTTTTTTTTTTTTTTTTGATACAGGGTCTCGCTCTGTCTCCCAGGTTGGAATGCAATGGCACGATCTTGGCTCACTGCAACCTCTGCCTCCTGGGTTCAAGCAATCCTCCTGCCTCAGCCTCTTGAGTAGCTGGGACTATAAGCATACGCCACCATGTCTGGCTATTTTTTGTATTTTTAGTAGAGACGAGGTTTTACCATGTTGCCCAGGCTGGTCTCAAACTCCTGAGCACAAGCGATCTGCCTGCCTTGGCTTCCCAAAGTGCTGGGATTACAGGTGTGAGCCCACTGCGCCCAGCCCTAGAAAGGTTTTATCTTGCAATCAACCTACCCATACCCTCATCCTATTTTTTATTTAAAAAAATTATTGTTTTTAAGTGTATCAGTCTGTTCTCACACTGCTAATAAAGACATACCTGAGTCTGGGTAACTTATAAGGGAAAGAAGTTTAATGGACTCACAGTTCCACATGGCTGGGGAGGCCTTACAACCATGGTGGAAGGCAGAGGAGGAGGAAAGTCACGTCTTACATGATGGCAGGCAAGAGAACTTGTGCAGGGGAACTCCCATTTATAAAACCATTAGATCTCACAAGACTTATTCCCTACCATGAGAACAGTATGGGAGAAAACGCCTCCATGATTCAATTATCTCCACCTGGCCCTGCCCTTGACATGTGGGGATTACTACGATTCAAGGTGAGATTTGGGTGGGGACACAGTCAAACCATATCATTAAGTCTTTAAATTCAGGAGTAATTTGTTACACAGCATGAGGTAACTCATATAGGAGCCCTAAGCCATCACCAACTTTAAGGTATGGGACACAGCCATGTCAAACCCTCCAGTCTCAGTCAAGCTTTCAGATGACTGCAACCCTCACTAATATGTGACTGCAATCACATAAGAGACCCAAAACCTTCCTGGACCACAGAAACCATTTATTTCCTAGACTTCATCATGACTATCCAATGGAAGTTCAGGACTATCTTTGATGCTTCTCACTTAGCAGAACTAGGGAGGAAAAAAGGCAGCAACTCTGTGTTCTAATCCTGGCTTAGTTGCTTGTTAGCCACCCATCAATAAACAAGAACCTTCACTTTCTAGGCCTTCAGTTTCCTGAGTAATAAAATACTCTCTCCCTCTCCCTCTTTTTAAATTAAATTGTCATTATTATAATATTTTGCTATACAGCCTGTGCCATGAAGGCCTAGAGACCCAAAGGAGACCAGCTACTCACTCACTCTCTCTTTCTCTTTCTTTCTTTTCTCTTTTTTTCACAGGGTCTTACTTTGTCGCTCAGGTTGGAGTGCAGTGGCACAATCACAGCTCACTGCAGCTTCAACCTCCCAGGCTCATGCTATGCTCCCACCTTAGCCTCCTGAGTAACTGGAACTACAGGCATGAACCACCACACCCAGCCATTTTCTTATATTTGTAGAGATGGAGTCTCACTATGTTGCCCAGGCTGGTCTCAAACTCCAGGGCCCAAGCAATCCTCCTGCCTTGGCCTCCCAAAGTGCTGGGATTATAGACCTGAGCCACTGCACCCAGCCCAGGCACTCTTTCTAAAAAGACAGAGTAAGGAAGTTGAGTCCACTCTTTCTCCCCTGCTGCAAGACCCCATTGCAGTGGTCTCTATTAAAAAATAAAAATAAGACAGAGTGACGCTCAATGGAAAGGAATTTTCAACAGAGAAGCATCGTGGCAGTGCCTTGCAAAGTGTTACTTATCGAACAAATTTCAAGTGTCATGTTCATGGAGGGGACCAGCAGTGAAAATTTCAAAGTGATGTCTGTCTGACTTTGGACCATTTTATCAGATTTCTTCTCCATAGCAGAGTTACTGTTGAAATTGCATTTGGGGTCTTCTTAAGCTAAGACTGTAGGCATACCTCTAATGGCCTGATGGGAGAGGTCAGCCCAAAATTAAAATTTGCAGCATAATCCACAATGTACCAAATCCACTTGAACATAACTATCCTCAACAAAACATTTATGTAATTATTAACCATGCAGACTGCTCCATCCTTCCTTCCCTCCTTCCCTCCACTTCTTTCTTCTTCCTTTCCCCTTTCCTTTCCCTTTTAGAGATAGAGTCTTGCTCTGTTCCTCAGGCTGAACTGCAGTGGTGCTTATTGCAGACTTGAACTCCTGGGCTCAAGTGATCCTCCTGTCTCAGCCTCACAAGTAACTGGGACTATAGGTGCATGCCACCATGCCGGGCTAATTTTAAAAAGTTTTGTTTTGTAGAGACAGGGTCTCACTATGTTGCACACGCTGATATGAAACTCCTGACCTCAAGTGATTCTTCTGCCTTGGCCTCCCAATGCTTTGGGATTACAAGCAGGAGCCACCACACCTGGCCTGGTTCTACCTTAGAACAGTAAAAACTAAAATAATCACCATAGTGATTACAATTTTGGGGGCACTTACTATGTGCTGAGCACTGTGCTGAGTACTTTACATTCCATTATCTCAATTAATCCTCTCCCAATCCCATGGTTAAATATTATCCCTTTTTAACTGATTTAGAAAAGATTTTGATTTCCAGGTAAAGATGGAGGATTGAACACATAACTGTGTTTGTACACATCTAAAACTTACTCTACTAAAAGAGTAAATTGATTACATCTGTGTGGTGTAGCAAAAAAAGAGTAATTTTTATTTTTTATTGTTATTTTTTGAGACAGAGTCTCACTCTTTTCGCCCAGGCTGGAGTGCAGTGGCATGATCTTGGCTCACTGCAACCTCCGCCTCCCGGGTTCAAGCGATTCTCCTGCCTCAGCCTCCCGAGTAGGTTGGATTACAGGCGCCTGCCACCATGCCCGGCTAATTTTTGGACTTTTAGTAGAGACGGGGTTTCACCATGTTGGCCAGGCTAGTCTTGAACTCCTGACCTCAGGTGATCTGCCCGTCTCGGCCTCCCAGAGTGCTGGGATTACAGGCATGAGCCATCGCACCCAGCCTAAATTTTTTTTTTTAAGAGCCAAAGAATGTCTAGCACATATTATGGGCTCATAAATATTTATAGAATAAAGCAATGAATGAAGAAATTAAGAAGCTTACAAAGTAAATAAAATAGACATTGAGATAACACTGACAAAAATTTGGAAGCAGGGATAAATATCAACTGACTTTGCAGACTTGAGAAAGTTGACTCCTAAGTCAAGTGTGGAGAAAGCCAAGGGGCAGCCAGATTATACATCCTCCAAAGGCTCAGGAATAGGGAGCACTTGTTAACTCCTAAAGTAGGGGTAGAGTGGAGCTAAAAGCAGGGTGCTGGTTAAAACTTGGTTTAAGAAGCTGTTAAAGCCAGGCGCAGTGGCTCACGCCTGTAATCCCAGCACATTGGGAGGCCAAGGCAGGCGAATCGCCTGAGGTCAGGAGTTCGGGACCAGCCTGGCCAACATGGTGAAACCCCATCTCTACTAAAAATACAAAAAAAGAAATGAGCTGGGAGTGGTGGTGCACACCTGTAATACCAGCTACTCGAGAGGCTAAGGCAGGAGAATTTTTTGAACCCGGGGGGCAGAGGTTGCGGTAAGCCCAGATTGTGCCACTGGACTCCAGCCTGGGCGACCGGGCGAGACTCCATCTCAAAAAAAAAAAAAAAAAAAAGCTGTTAAAGCCCAGATCCCCTCCCCCACTTCAGGAGTGACTCCGCATGTCCTTGCCTCTGTAGAAGATTTAGTTTTCTTTTCAGAAGAGGGTAGAATGAGAAGACTCTGGGCTGGAGAGAAATCTACAGCTGAAGGTAAAGGCACCACGGAAAAACAGGGATTCAGCAACGTTGACATACTGAACGCTAAGACCCAACCCCCCCACACTCCAGCTTCATCAGCTTCTTTCCTACCTTGGTTCCCAGAAAGCTGGCAGCCAGTCTTGTACTCTCCTGGTAGTGCTGTAGGAATTATTAAGAAATTATTTTAGGCACTTAGAGAGGAAAAGGGGTCCTTGGGAAGTTTTCGTTTTTAAAGCAACTCTTGGAGCCAGGCCGGCAACTTTTGATATGCAAATGACGCCATTAGAAACTGGGTCCACCCAAACACGGCAATTTTCTTGGCCTTCTTGCCCTTGCCCCATATGTTCCTGGCAACATGGTTACCCCCACATATCCCCACGTGTGTAGAACATCATGGCGCCCTGCATTTGCATATTAAAAGGCTAGGGTGAAAAGGCCAGCTTTTACGTGAATGACAAGCCTGGTCAAACCAATTCCTTAAGCCCAATGCAGGTCTGGCGCGGTGGTTCACGCCTGTAATCCTAGCACTTTGGGAGGCGGAGGTGGGCGGATTGCCTAAGCTCAGGAGTTCGAGACCAGCCTGGGCAAAATGGTGAAACCCCGTCTCTACTAAAAATACAAAAAATTAGCCGGGCATGGCGGTGCATGTCTGTAATCCCAGCTACTCAGGAGGCTGAGGTATGATAATCGCTTGAACCTGTGAGGCGGAGGTTGCAATGGGTTGAGATCATGCCACTGCACTCCAGCCTGGACAACAGAGGGAGATTCTGTCTCAAAAAAAAAAAAAAAAAAAAAGGCCCTATGCAAATCAGATACCACCCCCTCCAGCCTTTACAAATACCTGGCTGATATCCACTACACTTGACGTTTATGCTTTCGGCTTTGGAGCCCCTGTCCTTCTGTCTCTGTGTGGGGGAGCTTCTTCCTTCTGTCTTCTCCCTTCCTTCTTGCCAATTAAACTCTCCGCTCCTTAAAACTACTCCACTTGTGTCCGTGTCGTTTTTTCTAATTGGACTCAAGGCAAAGAACCTGGTGTTCCTCCACTCATTGGAGCTGTATCAGTAGGAGACTAGAATCCCTTCTCTGGGGAATCTGACCTAACCCAAGAGGAAAGATCCAAAATAGAAAAATCAGAAGTGTCCCATATATTATCCTGTATTTGTGTACTAAATTTTTCTGGCAGAATGACTGCTTGCTGAAAAAAAAAGGGCTTAAAGTAGGTACTTTTTTATGGTTTTGCAAATTCTGGAGAACAGGGACTGCTTCTTCCTAAACAAGATCCCCAGTCTTGCTATTAGTCTAGAATAGTGAATATATATTCCATAAACGCTTGTTGAGTGAAAAAAAAATCTTATTACTTGATTACCCAGTTGAGAATAACTATGTCAAAAAATCTCTGAGATTATATGAATATATTTCTATATTTTCTTCAAATAATAATACATTAAATTATAAACTTCTAACAGTGAACAATTAATGTTTATTGCCACAATGCAAAAAATAAGATTAAATTAAGGGCTTTATGACTGCAGGAACCATTTCTATATTGTTTGCAATTTTATCCCCAGTGCCAACTAGCAACACATGGCACTTACTAAGTAGTACTTAAAAATCTTTGGTGGATATCGTTGAAGTATCATCCTTCTTGATTTTTTTCATTCATTTCTCACTCACTTATATGTTTCTTTTGAATAAGTGTAATAATTTAATGTGTGGCTTTGGTAATAAGTCTTCATGAACTGAAATTAGATGTAGTCAAGTCTTCTCTTCCAAGGTGAAATATGACTTCCTTTTCTCAGTCTTTGCTTCCCTAGATTAAATCACTAGGTAGCTCACTGTTAAGTTTCAAATAAAATATGGTAATTTAAATGCTAAAAAAAAAAAGAAAGAAAAATCAGAAGTTTCCCAGTGAAGGAGTCAGTCAGATCAGCATACCGCAAAGATCAGGGTCAATAAGCCCCACACACTCAGAGCTACCAGTAAGTACCTCGTTCTTTTTTTTTTTTTTTTTTTTTGAGATGAAGTCTCGCTCTGTCGCCCAGGCTGGAGTGCAGTGGCGTGATCTCTGCTCACTGCAAGCTCCGCCTCCTGGGTTCATGCCATTCTCCTGCCTCAGCCTCCCTAGTAGCTGGAATTAAAGGCGCCCACCACCACGCCCGGCTAATTTTTGTATTTTTGGTAGGGACGGCGTTTCACTGTGTTAGCCAGGATGGTCTAGATCTCCTGACCTCGTGATCTGCCCGTCTCGGCCTCCCAAAATGCTGGGATTACAGGCATGAGCCACCACGCCCAGCCAAGTACCTCATTCTTAACTATGAACAAACATATTTATCTCACTAGATACTTGGGGACAGCGAAACGAAAGATAGAGACTAAAACAAACATTTAAAGAAGCATGTTGGCCCAGCAGCAATGGCTCACAGCTGTAATCCCAGCACTTTGGGAGGCCAAGGTGGGCAGATCACAAGATCAGGAGATGGAGACCAGCCTGACCAACATGGTGAAACCCCCGTCTCTACTAAAAATACAAAAATTAGCCGAGTGTGGTGGCATGCGCCTGTAATCCCAGCTACTCAGGAGGCTGAGGCAAGAGAATTGCTTGAACCTGGGAGGCGGAGGTTGCAGTGAGCCAAGACCATGCCATTGCACTCCAGCCTGGGCGACAGAGTGAGACTTTGTCTCAAAAAAAAAAAAAAATAAATAAAATAAATAAATAAATAAGTTGAAAGAAGTAGAAACAGTATATAAAGAAGAAATATTTTTTAAAAACTATCATTACTATTTTTAGTGTCGAGATTTTTGCATTCCTGAAAAAAGAACAGTATGCTATAAAAAAGGAATATTCAGAGAATAACAACAACAACAACAACAAACTCCTGGAAATTTAAATAGCACAAATTTAAAACTGAATAGAACTGTTGGAAGACAAAACTGAAGAATTCTCTTAGAAAGTAGAGTAAAAAGACAGAGATAAAAAATAAGAGAGAGGTAATAAGAAAAATGGAGGACCTATCCAGGAGATTAATCTTCAATTAATAGGGGTCCCAGAAAGAAAGAATAGAGAAAATGAAGGGGAGGAAATCATTAAAGAAATGAATCAGTCAGGGTATGAAGAGAGCCATGACATGTGATATAGTATAGGATAAGGGATTTGTTTTGGGAGCTGGGCTATACACAATTGTGAACCTGGTGGGGCAGTCTCTGCAGACTGCTGCTTTTGTAACTAGCATCGGGCCTAAAATCTCCATAGACTGGGCAGCTGGGAAGGAAAGCTGAATGTGGATGAGAGCAGGCACAGAGTGGAATCCAAAAGGACAAACTGGAACCCAGGTCTTTTTCTCACTGCCTCCAACCTCAATGCCATGGGTGATCTACAGTAGAATCTGGTACCCTCTCCACCACCACAGAATCACGCACACACCAGCCAAAGAACTTGCAGTGTCTAAAGGAACAGTTATGGTAGAGCTAATGGAGCTGTGAGTCCAGGTACTGCCCCAAACCAGATAGGTGAGGCAGCAGGTGCATCAGGGCCTGGTGCTGGACACCAACCTTCAGAGCATAAAATATGGCTGCCACTTCATTTCTAGCTTCCAAATCTGCTACAAAATGGCCTTGGTGGCCAACAGTAGCCTGACACCATACAGATAAGGGAACACGAGGAGGCCTAGTTCCAGCTTAGCTAGGACAACAGTACAAAGCCACCACAAGAAATAATTCAATAACATTTATCAGGATAGAAAGATATTTTTAGCTGGGTGAGATGGCTCACACCTCTAATCCCAGCACTTTGGGAGACTGAGGTGGGCGAATCACCTGAGGTCAGGAGTTCAAGACAAGGCTAGACAACATGGTGAAACCCCATCTCTACTAAAAATACAAAAATTAGCTGCGCGTAGTGGTGTGCGCCTGTAATCCCAGCTACTCGGGAGGCTGAGGCACAAGAATCGCTTAAACTTGGAAGGCAGAGGTTACAGTGAGCTGAGATCATACCACTGCACTCTAGCCTGGGTGACAGAGCGAGACACTGTCTCAAAAAAAAAAAAAAAAAAAAAGAACAGAAAGACATATTTAATTGAGTCCACAGAGCACTCTAAATAATGGATGAGAAATAGGCTCACATCAAGGCACATTGTTGTGAAATTTCAGAAAACTGGGGACAAAGAGAAAACAAATTTCCAGAAAGAAATAAAATAGGTTTCAGGCAAAGAATCACGACATCGGATGATTCGACAGCAACTCTTTTTTTTTTTTTTTTTTTGTCCTTTGTAATGGAGCTTTGCTCTTGTTGCCCAAGCTGGAGTGCAATGGCGTGATCTCGGCTCACCGCAACCTCTGCCTCCCGGGTTCAAGCGATTCTCCTGCCTCAGCTTCCCAAGTAGCTTGGATTACAGGCATGCACCACTGCGCCCAGCTAATTTTTGTATTTTTAGTAGAGACGGGTTTCTCCATGTTGGTCAGACTGGTCTTGAACTCCCGACCTCAAGTGATCCACCCACTTCAGCCTCCCAAAGTGCTGGGATTACAGGCGTGAGCCACCGCGCCTGGCCTCTCGACAGCAACTCTGAAAGTTAGAAGACAATGAAATTGTGTCTTCAAAATTCTGAAGAAAAATGACTTGCAACCTAGACTCCCACACCCAGATTATCAGTTAAAAGTAAGGGCAGAAGAAAGCATTTTCAGCAAAGGTCTGAGGAGGCCCGTGAATGATGTAATCCACCAGAAAAGCTGAGAGTCTGGCAGCAGGGAACCAGCAGCAGCAGGAGGTGAAGGGGCTCCTTGGAGACAGTGCAAGGAGAGCCCGAGCGAGAAGCTGCTGCTGAGGCCAGGGGAAAACCAGGCCTGGCTGGAGAGCTCAATGGATCTGCAGGGACTTCGCCAATGGGAAGCTGAAAGAATGTCTAAGTATTTAAGGACGGGTGCAGTGGCTCCAGCCTGTAATCCCAACACTTTGGGAGGCTGAGGCTGGGGAGGATCCCTTGAACCTGGGAGTTCAAGGCTGCAGTGAGCCATGATTGCACCACTGCACTCTGGTCTGGGTGACAGAGCAAGACCTTGTCTCTAAAAAATAAATAAATAAATAAGAACAGAACGTCTTTATATGTATTTTTAATGTATATTTTTTAATGTATTGAGAGGAGACTCACAATTAGGGATTCTTTAGGTTGAATTTATGATCATCATAGAAAATACTTAGCAAACAAGACACATGCACAGGTATGTTTATTTCGGCACTATTCACAATAGCAAAGACTTGGAACCAACCCAAATGCCCATCAATGATAGATTGGATTAAGAAAATATGGCACATATACACCATGGAATACTATGCAGCCATAAAAAAGGATGAGTTCATGTCCTTTGTAGGGACATAGATGAAGCTGGAAACCATCATTCTCAGCAAACTATTGCAAGGACAGAAAACCAAACACCCCATGTTCTCACACATAGGTGGGAATTGAACAATGAGAACACTTGGACACAGGAAGGGGACTATCACACGCTGGGGCCTGTGGTGGGGTGGGGTGAGGGGGGAGGGATAGCATTAGGAGATATACCTAATGTAAATGATGAGTTAATGGGTACAGCACACCAACATGGCACATGTATACATAGGTAACAAACCTGCACGTTGTGCACATGTACCCTAGAACTTAAAGTATAATAATAAATAAAAAAAGAAAAGAAAAAAAAACAGAAAATACTTAGCAAACAAAAAAAATACGATGAGTATTACCTCCAGGGAAAGCAAAAATTGTACAGGAAAGACAAATATGTAAAAAATACTACTGGTAAACAAATATTTGTTCAACCATGAGGGTGTCACCTGAACCGCATGCACTTCCTTGGGCCCTAGGGAGTTGGGAGAGACAGCTTCTCGTCTCTGTCACAGAGTACAGAGGAAGAGGAGCCCACCAGGACTGAAGCTTGCATTCCCAGTAAAGATGCTGGCAGAAGGGGAGGAAGGAAGGAAGGGCTGAGGAGGAAAGAGGAGGCTCCCTGGACAGGGACAGGAATGTACACAAGGACAAA
The DNA here is from genome assembly GCF_028878055.3 of Symphalangus syndactylus. Classification (NCBI taxonomy): domain Eukaryota; kingdom Metazoa; phylum Chordata; class Mammalia; order Primates; family Hylobatidae; genus Symphalangus; species Symphalangus syndactylus. Next base: position 44,675,925 of record NC_072429.2, read on the forward strand.
GCAGACTCAACAGGGCAGCCTGCAGGTGTTCATTTTTGAGTAAGTGCTTCCACAGAGCACATAGCAGGAGCCCAAGTAATATCTTCTGAATGCATGAATGCATGAGCAAAAGTCAGGAAGCTCATCAAGGGTTCAGAGTCACCTTCCTGAACCCTAAGCAGAGTTAAGGTGGATGTGTTTTGAGGCTGTCACTAGACAAAGAGTGCTGGAAGGCTAGGTTTCCCAGCAAGGCCTACGTATGATGGTACCCTGGAGCTGCCCCTACCAGCTCTCAAGAGCTCAGTGTTAAATTTTCAGGAAATTTACAAGCCAGTTGTCATCATGTTGGTAGCTCAAAACTGGCCATGGTGGGAGAATTAACACAGCAGAAATCCGTAAAAATTACAAATGAGGTCTTTTTAAAAATTTCAGAAAGCTGTTGTTAGGGCGGTTACAGTGGCTCACGTCTGTAATCCCAGCACTTTGGAAGGCTGAGGAGGGCAGATCGTTTGAGGTCAGGAGTTTGAGACCAGCCTGACCAACATGGTGAAACCCGGTCTCTGCTAAAAATACAAAAAAATTAGCTGGGTGTGGTGGCACGTACCTGTAATCCCAGCTACTCTGGAGGCTGAGGCAGCAGAATCGCTTGAATCCAGGAGGCAGAGGTTGCAGTGAGCCCAGATCACACCACTGCACTCCAGCTCGGGCGACAGAGCAAGACTCAAACTCAAAAAAAAAGAAAAGAAAAAGCTGTTGTTAAACATTTACCAGCACACCACAGCCTACATGTGCTAAAAGAGAGAAAAATAGACACAGATGGAGTGAATAGGGAAGGTATAGTGCTAATGTTAATTATAAAAGCTAACATTTATGGAGCAAGTACTATATGCCACATGCTAGATTTGGTGCTTTAATATAGTGTCTCAGTTAATTTTGTAAAGCTCTGTGAGGGAGATAATTATTTTTTACCTATTTTACTCACATTGAGACTAAGGCCCCAAAAGACTAGTAGTTTGCTTAAGGATATAAGCCAGTAACTGGAAATCAAACTTCATGCCTCAAATTTAAAGCCCAAGCTTTTAATTATAACACCACAGTCCAGGCAGTATTGCAAAGTGGTTAAGTGTGAGGATGCTGGACTGATGTGCATGGATTCATATGGTGGCTCTGACACTGACCTTGAGTGAGGTATTCAATCGCTCTATGCCTCAGTTTCCTCATCTGCAAAATGGAGTGAATAATAGTATCTTCCACATGAAGTCGTACTTTCCCCACAGCCCAGCACTTAACCTGGTACTAACAACAAAGTTAGTTGTTATTGCTTGAATTATTGACAAAGTTTGATGGTTTCTATTTTGTCTATATTTGATGACTCAAAAAAACTAACATTTGATCTCTGGAGGATGCATAAGAAACGAGTTCATTGGAGAAGAGAAGTGGGGACAGATGCGGAAGGGAGGCTGAATCAGTCAAGATTTACTCAGAAACAGAAACCACACCAGTCATCTGAACAGACAGAACTCAATATAAAGAATTGTGAATGTGACGTAAAGTTGCTAATCAGGTAACTGAAAAGGTAAAAAGAGAACGCACCAACTTTGTATGGACAGAACCACTACAGGAAGCAGCTGCCAGCCCTGGGGCTGGAAAAACAAAAGGAAGAGTTGGAATTAAATTATTAAAACTGGGCCAGCTGCGGTGGCTCATGCCTGTAATCCCAGCACTTTGGGAGGCCGAGGCAGGTGGATCATGAGGTCAGGAGTTGAAGACCATCCTGGCCAACATGGTGAAACCCCATCTCTACTAAAAATACAAAAATTAGCTGGGCATGGTGGTGGGCGCCTGTAGTCCCAGCTACTCAGGAGGCTGAGGCAGGAGAATCGCTTGAACCCAGGAGGCAGAGGTTGCAGTGAGCCAAGATCGTGCCATTGTCACCTGGCGACAGAGTGAGACTCTGTCTTAAGAAGAAAAAAAATTATTAAAACTAAGATGTTTGGAGAGGGGCCCTCCTATCATGTGCTGGGGCAGAGACCCCTGAGGAGGAGGGCACCAAAGGCTACTGCTGGTGTCTGTGAGCAGGAGGCAATGAAGCCGATGGTAGAAAAACTACAGACATGGCCGGGCGCGGTGGCTCACGTCTGTAATCCCAACATTTTGGGAGGTTGAGGTGGGCGGATACTTGAGGTCAGGAGTTTGAGACCAGCCTGGCCAACATGAGGAAATTCCATCTCTACTAAAAATACAAAAATTAGCCAGGTGTGGTGGCATATGCCTGTAATCCCAGCTACTCAGGAGGCTGAGGCAGTAGAATCACTTGAACCCTGGAGGTGGAGGTTGCAGTGAGCTGAGATCGTGCCACTGCACTCCAGCCTGGGTGACAGAGTGGGACTCCATCTCAAAAAAAAAGAAAAAGAAAAACTACAAACTGGATTTGACTGCAGCTTCAGGAAGGAGTTGCTGCTTCTGGGTGAAGCAGCGCTGCTGGGGTGATGTTCACGGTGAGGAGGCAGACGGGAAGCTGACAGGAAGGAGCGAGTCCCTTCTTCTTCCTCTGGCCTTACCATCTCCCTGGCACCGTTACTGAGACAGTCTAACACGAAGCAACTGACACAGCAGAAATGTGCTTTGCAGAGAGCCCCAGCCCTAGCACCCAAAACCTGAGAACAAAAGGCTGGGCTGGGGGCTGAGAAACAATAACTTAATAACTAGCACAGAGGCTCCTACCGAATACCTGTTTTACCTTTTCAATTTTATTCCAGGGAAAGTGTTACCTAATTTTAAAAATACATAAAATTTAAGTTTAAAAGAAAAGGAAACCTGACATTTGTCACTGAGCTTGGCCTGTGATATATGCTTGGCCCCAATTAAGTGCTTCATACACCATTATTGAATGAATGAGCGAGTGGAAAGAATTCATGCACGCACACATTTGCAATCATTTGTCAAAAGCTACTCTGTGCATTGTTCTAGATGTTGAGGATATGGTGGGAAACAAGCACAGTGCCTACTTCCACGGTGGGGGTGGGGAGCAGATTAAACGAGTAAACAAGTAAATGCATTTATTTCAAACAGTGACAAGGAGTAGGAAGGGCATAAACATGGTGATAGTGCAGTTAAGATGGGGTATAGTGGGAGAGCACTGTGGATAGGGCAGGGCCGTCCGTCTCTGTAATGGTAACATTTAAATTGAGACCAGAGGCCAGGCGCAGTGGCTCATGCCTATAATCCCAGCACTTTGGGAGACCGAGGAGGGCGGATCACCTGAGGTCAGGAGTTGGAGACCAGCCTGGCTAACATGGTGAAACCCCATCTCTACTAAAAACACAAAAATTTGCCAGGCGTGGTGGCGCATGCCTATAATCCTAGCTACTCAGGAGGCTGAGGCAGGAGAATTGCTTGAACCTGGGAGGCGGAGGTTGCAGTGAGCCCAGATCACGCCACTGCACTCCAGCCTGGGCAACAGAACGAGAATTTGTCTCAATAAAAAATAAAGACTGGAAAGATGACAAAGGACCACTCCCACAAGATCTGAAGGAAGAGAGTTGGAGGCAGAGGGAACAGCAGCAAAGACCCTGAGGCAGGGGAGAACTTGGTGTGTTCCAGGCAGTGACTGAAGGGCTGGGGACAGGAGTGTGCTGAGGGAGAGAGAGGGCAGTACCTGAGCCATCAGAGCCCAGAGGTCCCCGGCTGGATATAGCTGGGCTTAGGAGACTATGGTAAGAGGTTTGCAGTTTACCATGATAGCATTTTTAGCAGAAGTTAAAATCAGATTTGTATTTCTCAAAGATGACTCTGGCTGCTGGGTGGAGAATGTATCACAATGGGCCAAGAGCGGAAGGAGGGTTTGTGATTGTGGATGCTGGTAAGGATGTGGAGAAAGGGGAACCCTCGTACACTTTTGGTAGGAATGTAAGTTAGTATGGCTGCTATTGAAAACTGTATGGAGGTTACTCAAAAAACTAAAAATAAAACTACCAGATGATCCAGCAATCCCACTACTGGGTGTATATCTTAAATAAAGGAAATCAATACATCAAAGAGATATCTGCACTCCCATGTCTATTGCAGCACTATTCACAATAGCCAGAATATGGAATCAACCCACGAGCTCATCAGTGAATGAATGGATAAAGAAAATGTGGTACACGTATACCATGCAATACAGCCATAAAAAAATGAAACCTGTCAATTGCAAGAATGTGGATGAAACAGGAGGTTATTATGTTAAATGAAATAAGCCAAGTGCAGAAAGAAAAATTGCATGTTCTCACTCATATAAGGAAGCTAAAAAAGTGGATCTTATGAAGACAAATTGGTGGTTATGAGAGGCCGGTAAAGTTGGGAGGAGGGAGTGAAGAGAGGTTGATTAATGAGTACAAATACACTGTTTGATAGAAGAAATAAGACCCAGTACTTGATAGATCAGTAGAGTGACTATAGTTAATGGTAATCTATTGTATATTTCAGAATAGCTAGAAGAGAATAATTCAAATGTTTCTAGCATGAAGAAAAGACAAATACTGAAAGTGATGGATATCCCAATTACACTGATTTGATCTCTACAAATTATATAAATGTATTAAATTATTGCATGAACCACCAAAATATATTTATTATGTATGAATAATAAAATAAAAAAGGAAAAACAGTGGAAGGAAGGGACTGTGTTAGTCTTCTAGGGCTGCCATAACAAATTACCATAAACTGAGTGGCTTAAAACAACAGAAATTTATTCTCTCAGCTCTCTACAGGGCTGAAGTCTGAAATTAACATGCCAGCGGGGCCACGCTCCCTCTGGATGCTCCAGGGAAGAATCTTGTCCCTTTCAGCTTCTAGTGGTCTCAGGTCCTCTCTGGTCTGTGGCATCCCTTCCAATCTCTGCCTCTTTCTTCACGTGGCCTTCTCTCTGTGTCTTCTCCCCTGTGCATCTATGCTTCTCTTTTTATTTATTTATTAATTTGTTTTAGAGACAAGGTCTTGCTCTGTCATCCAGGCTGGAATGCAGTGACACAATCGTAGCTCACTGCAGCCTCAACCTCCTGGGCTCAAGTGATCCTCTCACCTCAGCCTCCTGAGTAGGTGGGACTCTAAGCACATGCCACTGTGCCCAGCTCTCTCCTCTTTTGGTAAGGGCATTTGTCATTGGTCTTAGGGCCCATTCGGTTAATGCAGGATGATTTTATCTTGAGCTCCTTAACTTAATTACATCTGTAAAGACCTGTTTAACTAACAAGGTGACATCCACAGGGACCAGGGATTAAAAGTTGGACATATCCTTTTGAGGAACACATTTCAACCCACTACAGAGACCTATGAGGAGATTAATGCAGGCATGCAGGTGAAGGGCTATAGTGGATTAGAGTAAGGAAGTGACTGCAAAGATGGGAAAAAGTGGATGGGTTGGGTGGATGGTCATTAGTCAGGGTTCTCCAGAGAAACAGAAGCTATAGGAGATTATATATGTGTGTGTATGTATATACATATGTATGTGTTTATATATATACACACATATATATGTGTGTAGATGCATATATATTATATATTATGTATATTATATATTATATATAAAATATAATATGTATATTATATTTTATATATAATATATAATATGCATATTATATTATATATTATATAATATAATATATATTACATATTATATAATATGATATATATTACATATTATATAATATATAATATATTATGCAATTATATAATTATTATAATATATAATAATTATATAATATATATTATAATTATTATATAATATATATTATATAATATATAATATATAATTATTATATAATATATATTATATATAATATAATATATAAAATTTAATTTTATATATTATATATAGTATATATAATTTAATTATATAATTATATATTATAATTATATATTATATATTTATATATAATATATATTATATTTTATATAATTATATAATATTTTATATAATATAAAATATAATATATATTATATTTTATATAATATTTTTTATAATATATAATATAAAATATATATTATATATTTTATATATAATATATAATAATATATAATATATAATTATATATTATAAAATATATAATAATATATAATATATAATTATATATTATAAAATATATAATTATATATATATTATATATATATATCATGGCTAGGCACCACAGCTCATACCTGTAATCTCAGCACTTTGGGAGGTCATGGCCAAAGGATTGCTTGAGCTCAGGAGGTTGAGGCTGCAGTGAGCTGAATTTATACTACTGCACTTGTGCTGTCTTCGGCAGCACATATATCTATACCACTACACTCCAGCCTGAGCAACAGAGCAAGACTCTGTCTCAAATAGATATATATATTATGTGGGATTGGCTCACATGATTGTGGAGGCTGAGAAGTTCCAAGATCTGCAACTGGCAATCTGGAGACCCAGGAGAGCCAATGTGTAGTTCTAGTCTGAGTCCTGAGGCCTCAGAACCAGGAGAGTTGATAGTATAAGTTCCAGTCCAAAAGCTGGCAAGCAAATGTCCCGGCTTAAGAAGTCAGGCAGGAGGAGTTCCCTCTTACTCAGTTTCTTTTTGTTCTATCCAGGTCTTCAGCTGATTGAATGAGACCCACCCGCCTTAGAGAGGGCAATCTGCATTACTGAGTCTACCAGTTCAAATCTAAATCTCATCCAGAATGACTCTTACAGACACATCCAGGAGAATTGTTTGGCCAAATATCTGGGTACCCTGTGCCCAGTCAAGTTGAGAGAGGAAGTTAATCATCACAGGTGGGCAGTAAGGGACAACAGGAGGAAATAAAAATCTCATGTTCCAGGAAGAGATATATACTTGAGAGTAGCCCTATTCAGGGCCAGATGGCAGAGGTGGAAACATAGGACCTCAGAGAAGGCAGAGGCTGGTGAATATTGCCCTACTGGAGAAGAAAGCTGAGTCACTTTAACACTAATTACCCTCTTGCAGCGTCTTCCTTCCCCCATCTCTGGAAAAGTATTTCCCCGCCAACTACTGAGGCACATTTCTCCATTTAGGAGGACATTAGTTGGCTGCGATGGTATTATCACCGAGTGAATGGATCAGTGCGAAGCTGAATTGCACTAGGCACCATCTCCTGAAACCTTTCCTCTGTACCTCCAGTTCATGCAGGGCTGCTCAGGGATATACAATTAGTATTGATTTATCATGCTGCCTAAATTCTGTAGCATTGCTGTTGCAATGAGAGTGGTGGTTTATTTGTTTGTTTGTTCTCGTTTTTTTGAGACGGAGTCTCTCTCTGTCTCCAGGTTGGAGTGCAGTGGCATGATCTTGGCTCGCTGCAACCTCTGCCTCCCCAGTTCAAGCGATTCTCCTGCCTCAGCCTCCTGAGTAGCTGGGACTACAGGCACGTGCCACCATGCCCAGCTAATTTTTATATTTTTTAGTAGAGACAGGGTTTCACCATGTTAGCCAGGATGGTCTCGATCTCTTGACCTTGTGATCTGCCCACCTCGGCCTCCCAAAGTGCTGGGATTACAAGCGTGAGCCACCGGGCCCGGCCGAGAGTGGTGATTTTTATATCAGTGAAATTAGGAGAACTATGGCTACACTATAGACCTTCCAGCTTCTACTATCTTATTGTTTTCTTCTTATATTAAGATAGAATCTTCTGAGATTTTGATATATAATATACTCTACAGAATTTCACCCCAGTATTTAGAGAGACTTTTCCTCCAAGGTCTGTTCTAGGGAAAGACACTGTATTAGTTACCTATTGCTGTGCAACAAATTACTTCACAACTTAGTAGCTTAAACAACAAACATTTGTTCTCTCACAGTTTCTGTGGGTCAGGAATCCAAAAACAGCTTAAACTGTGTGGTTCTGACTGTCTCGCATGAGGTTGCAGTCTACATGCTGGCTGGGGCTACCATCATCTGAAAGTTTGACTGGGTGTGAAGGTTGCTCTTCCAAGTGGTCTCACTCACATGGTCATTATGAAGAGACCTCAGTTCCTTGCAGGCTGTTGGAAGGAGGCCTAAGTTCCTTGCTGTGTGAGCCTCTCCATAGTGCTGCTTGAGTGTCCTCACGACATGGCAGTTGGCTTCCCCCAGGAAGAGTGAGCCCAGAGAGAGAGCAAGGAGGTAGCTGAAAGGTCTGTTATGATCTGAGCTTGGATGTCACACACTTCATCATTCTGGCCGCATCCTATTTGTTAGAAATGAGTTACGAAGTCCAGCTCACATTCAAAGGGAGGGGAATTGCTACTTGAAGGGAAGAGCATCAAATAATTTGTGGGCATATTTTATATGTCCAGGTACTCTGGAAGCTTATTTCTGACACCAAGCAGGCTCTGAGAATGGTTATTTTTTATTTTTATTTTATTTTATTATTATTATTTTTGAGATGGAGTCTTGCTCTGTCACCCAGGCTGGAGTGCAATGGCACAATCTCGGCTCACTGCAACCCCACCTCCCGGGTTCAAGCGATTCTCCTGCCTCAGCCTCCTGAGTAGCTGGGATTACAGGCGCTCGCCACCGGATTACAGGTGCTCGCCACCACACCCGGCTAATTTTTGTATTTTTTAATAGAGGTGAGGTTTCACCATGTTGGTCAGGCTGGTCTTGAACTCCTTACCTCAGGTGATCCACCCGCCTCCGCCTCCCAAAGTGCTGGGATTACAGGCGTGAGCCACCGCACCTGGCCTGAGAATGGTTATTATACAGTAAAGGATGGATTTTTTTTTTTTTTTTTTGACAGGATCTTGCTCTGTCACCCAGCCTGGAGTATTGTGGTTTGGTCACAGCTCACTGAAGCCTTGACTCCCTGGGCGCAAGTGATCCTCTCACCTCAGCCTCCAAAGTAGCTGGGACCACAGGCACACACCACGATGCCTGGCTAATTGTTTTATATTTTTGTAGAGATGGGATCTCTCCATGTCACCCAGGCTGGTCTTGAACTCCTAAACTCAAGTGATGCCCCCACCTCGGCCTCCCAAAGGGCTGGGATTACAAGCAAGAGCCACTGTGCCAGGCCGAATCTTTCAGACCATGCATATTCAGAAAAACTGAGCCACAGGTTAGGATTAGATCTCTCTCTCTCCCCATCAGTTGGGTGGTGAGAACACCAATAGCAACAGCACAACAACAATAATGTACCTATTATTTGCTGAGCACACTGGAGAATGTTAGCATTTCAAGAGCAGGAGCACTGCCTGTCTGGTTCTCTATTGCCAGCACTTAAAAGCAGGTGTTAAGTGAATACTTAGGAATAAATGAATACATTTCTCGTTTTAATCTCACAAGAACCTAATGAAGTAGATACTATGATTGTTCTCATTCTACACATGGGAAAACTGAGGCACAAGGAGATTAAGTAATTTGCCAGAATGACATGGCTAATAATGGTAGTTCGGATTAGAACTCAAACTATTTGACTCCAAACACCACCACTACTCCCATCGGCCATAGAGAAATAGATTGATGACTCATAATTACAGAACCAATGCTGGTAACGATGGGTTGGCTTGGACTAATGGAAGATGAGGCTTGAATTAAAATAAAACACTGGATAATCCAAAACCCACTTTCATTTGGCTCAGGAATATAGCCAGAAACATATTCTCAGAGGAGCAGCTACATTCAAACCATCTGGACTTGGCTTCCATCTTTACCCAAGGCTGACATTTTCTGGAAGGGATCCTCAAAGGATGCAGCCCTGTCCCCCACTCCCCCACCAGCTGCCCTGAGCTAGTGCATCCCTGAGAGAGCCTCTAGAAAAAGAACACCCACAAACACTTCCAGAAGCCGTATCCCTGTTTTTTAATCTCTCTTCTTCCTGAAGTCTTGCTTGTAACTCTTGTTTCGCAAATAGCATATTTCTTCCTGCCATGCCCTCAGGAAGAAAATATATTCCTTAATTTGAATAAACAACCTGTCATTCACGTTGGAGGGACTCTGTGTGAGGACGAGAGAAAGGTCCATTTCCCAATACGTGCTGGAGGGGCCAGCTGAGAGTTGTTCGTGTCACAGGATTAGACTCCAGCTCATATTCTGACTTATTAAATATACCCAGGTCTTTTGGTTTCTCAGAGCCCCTCCTGCCAACTGCAGCAACCACAGGCGGATACCACTGTGAGCACAGCCCAGATGTGGGAGCGCAAATGAGTGGAGAGAAATGCTCGGAAGACCAGCCGAAGCTTCAAACACAGGGCAGGCCTCCCTCAAGTGGAAACCTGGAGCCGGCGTGGCTGTCGCTCAGCTCTGGTCCTGACCCAGCTGACTGATAGGCGAGGTACCAACTCTTTCTGGACTCAGTTTCCTTCTCAAGAATTCGGAGATAACTGCAGGGTCTTCCTTCTCCAAGGAGTGAGGTAAATATGCCAAAGGAAGCTCAGTCCAATGTGGGTAAAGACAAAAGGGTGAATTGGCTCTGAGAATCTCATGGGTTGAATCTGACTTGTGGACGTTTTTCAAAAAAAGCAGGCTGGGCCCGGTGGCTCATGTCAGTAATCCCAGCACTTGGGAGGCCAAGGGGGCCAGATCACCTGAGGTCAGGAGTTCAAGACCAGCCTGGCCAACATGGCAAAACCCTGTCTCTAGTAAAAATACAAAAATTAGTTGGGTGTGGTGGCGGGTGCCTGTAATCCTAGCTACTCGGGAGCCTGAGGCAGGGAGAATTGCTTGAACCCGGGAAGTGGAGGTTGTAGTGAGCCAAGATCATGCCATTGCACTCCAGCCTGGGTGACAGAGCAAGACACCATCTCAAAAAAAACAAAACAAATTAGTTGCTAATATTAAAAAACAAAGAGGTTTTACTTTTTAAAAACTTCAGATACCCAAGAACTGGAAAATCTGACATCAGACAGGTTGCATCCGCAAAGGGTACAATGAACCAAAGCTAAGTACTTGCTAGCACTGACTTTAGACAGGGCAGAATCTCACTAGTTTACCATGGTCTCCACCACTCTCTATGGTCAACCCTATTTTACATTCATCATTATCTAAATGTAACTTAAGTATTTTATTTGATTTTTCATATGTCAAAATTATAAGGTTTCCTTCCAGATTTCCTGTTTGTAAAATTTCATATAGTTCATTAAAGCTGAGCTTAGAGGATGTTCTCGCTTTGCAGATACCTTGTGTGTATGTTAGTTTGTTGATTGGATAATCCTGGTTCTTATAAACTTTTGGGTTTGGAGTTTTTACCGTAACTCCAGAGGTAGCTAGCCAGCCTGGGAAGTGGCAGAGTACTAAGAGAAGAGAGGATACAGAGGGAATGTACGGCTCACACTCCACCCAGCCTTAAGATTAAGATCTAGGCTGGGTGTGGTGGCTCATACCTGTCATCCCAGCACTTTGGGAGGCCAAGGTGGTTGGATCACCTGAGGTCAGGTGTTCGAGACCAGCCTGGCCAACATGATGAAACCCCATCTCTACTAAAACTACAAAAAATTCAGGCCGGGCTCGGTGGCTCACGCTTGTAATCCCAGCACTTTGGGAGGCTGAGACGGGCAGATCACGAGGTCAGGAGATCGAGACCATCCTGGCTAACATGGTGAAACCCCGTCTCTACTAGAAAATACAAAAAATTAGCCAGGCGTGGTGGTGGGCCCCTGTAGTCCCAGCTACTCAGGAGGCTGAGGCGGGAGAATAGCGTGAACCTGGGAGGCGGAGCTTGCAGTGAGCCCAGATCGCACCACTGCACTCCAGCCTGGGTGACGGAGTGAGACTCCGTCTCTAAATAAATAAATAAATAAAATAAAATAAATACAAAATACAAAATTAGGCGGGCGTGGTGGCGCATGCCTGTAATCCTAGCTACTCAGGAGGCTGAGGCAGGAGAATCGCTTGAACCTGGGAGGTGGAGGCTGCAGTGAGCCGAGATCACACCACTGCACTCTAGCCTGGGTGACAAGAGCGAAACTCCTTCTGAAAAAGAAAAAAAAGAAAAATCAGGCCTCAAGAAAGCTAAATCCCACAGGTCTTCCTTGTGGGATTTTTGCTTCTCTCTCTTTCTTCTCTGCTCTTTTCCCATTGCCGACCTTCCTCCACTTACTTTGCCTATTCTCAGCTTGCACCAAGCTCCTCAGGACTACCCAGGCCCCATCTACATCATGCAATTCCCCAAATGGCCTTTCAGCTTTGGTTTCCATTGCTAATGGCCCCAGCCTCTGAGTTTCCCAATTCTAAACTTCCAGGGGAGGAATTTGATTGGCCCAGATAATCTTTTCAAGTCTATGGGCCTTGGAGAATCTTAGCTAGCCTGTGGCTGCCCCCTCCTCTCAGTCAGGGCTCTGTCCCCCTGCCATCAATATCAGTGACCATGGAGCATTGTCCCATGGAGCAGAAGGTGTTGTCCACTTAGCAGGGGTGGCAGGCATAGAGCCCTCATTTAGAAGGGAGTGCAGCAGGGCAGGAACACTTAGCTAACTCGTGAAAGACCTGGTCATTTATCGAAGTCAAAGGTCATTCTTCTAGCTCACTTATTCACAACATTGACTGAGAAGTGAAAGTCTGAATTATCAACATGCCCGCTACGAGAGGTGGTATAGAGTCTTCCTGAAGTTTGCAGATGGGTATAAGGTCAGCAGAGGGGGAGAAGAGCCAGATCAACAGCCAGCAATTGGTGGGATTTCAGACATTAGAGACTTCTCCTCTCTAAACTGGCAGGAGAAGAAGGGGCAGGAGGAAACCTAGCCTGGCAGAACTTGTCCTGGTTCTGCCACAAACAAACCGGTGATGAATGTGTTACTTTCCTTCCTCCCACCTCACCCCAGGCCTCAGTTTCTCCACTGATTGAAAGCTTGGAGCCTTCCCAGTGATGATCAAACTGTGCCCTGCAGCGCCAGCACTTGGAGGGCTTGTGACAACACCTGCTGCTGGGTCCCACCCCTGGAGTTTCTGGCCCAGCAGGTCTGGGTTGGGGCCTGAGAATCTGCATTTCTAACAAGTTCCCAGGACATGCTGATGCAGAGGACCCAAGCCCACACTTGGAGGGCCCCGGTCTAGATCATCGCTAAGTCTCCTTCCAGCCATGGCACCCTGGTTCTAGTCTGCTCCTGGGGTTAGGTTTGGTGAGATTCCTGGTGAGTGTGGAGCACTTGGATTGTGTGCCAGGGAAACCTCTTGCTTGTGTTAAGAGGCCTCTCCTGAGCTGAGTAGAGATCCGATTGTGCCCCCCCATCACTACCACCTTTTTTTGCCTCTCACCACCACAAGGACCATTTTACCAGAGAGTCCTGGGCTCCAGAAATACCCAGCTGCCTTCCCAGTCTGCTGGAAAATGTTGACTTTCTACTTCCCTCCTTGGCCAAATTTTGTGGGCAGCGTGGCTCCCCGACACGTAGGCCACACAATTGGCTCTCACAACTCACTTCCTCAAAGGTGATCCCATGTCGTTCTGCTGTCCATGATAAACAGCTCCAGACTGGGCAGCCCAAACCCAGGGGAAAGCCAGCCTGCTGTGGATCTGGAAAGTTCCCCGCAGGCAGAGAGATGGCAGCTGCTTCTCTGGCCCAGGCTGAGGCCAAGCCACAAGCTGGGAGGACAACTTGGAGCTCAGGCATCCAACCAGGGTGCAAATTGCCCCTGCAGGGCCCGGCCTAGTCGGAAGAAGCCAGAGGAGGCGGAACTCTGAGTGACAGCTGAGTGGGGAGACACCCTTCATCATCTTGCTAAGTCACTAAGAGGTTTCTGAAACAGGTGGCTCAAATTTCCTTGAAAACCCAGAATAATCCCCCATTTGAAGTGTGCGCGAATCTTGTTGTCACCACCTAGTATTAATGGGCAGGCACTGCAGAAGGAAAAAGGGGTTTTCGGCTGCATTTTTGCACACTGACTTGCCTGACAAGCTCAATAAAAGCTTAAACAAATATTAAAAAACACACAGAGAGTCAGGCTGGTTTAAATTAACTTCCCAAGCACTTCACCTACTGTAGGAAGAAATTATAACAAAATGTCAGAGCAAAAATAAACCGCGCATGGAAATAAAAATAAAACATAAAATGCCCTCTTACAACTAACTGTTCAGTACGATTTAGTTCATAACAACATATCATTGTACATGAAGTTTTCATAGTCCTAAAGCGTATTTGGGCATTAGGAATGTTGACTTTGAAAATTTCATATTTTACACGTTGGGAATCTGTCCCTTTCCCAGAAGTCTTATAGATGTAAACCACTTTAAAACCAAACCAAAAAAAAAAAAAAAAAAATTCTCTGTTAACTCTGAAATAATTCTTCCACATAGAATATGCTACTTGACTTATGACCCCAAATTCCATTTCTCTTAGGTGTTCGCTTCTTTATCCTGCTTCATAGGCCCCACAAAGACCCTGCTCCTCAGTCTTGGAGAAGAAGGAAAGCGTTTGGGGTTGAGATATGACAGGTTCAACTCTGGCCATCTTGAAATTTCACCCAGAGATGGAGTTTGTGAAGGGGAAAGATACTTTGTAATCCTTGAGCTGTGGCTTGTTAAGTCCTCCAACCTCAGTGCTTATACCGAGCTGGATATACAGGTGCTTCTTGATTTACAATGCAGTTATCTGCCGATAACCCCACTGTAAGTTGAAAATATCGTAAGTGGAAAACGCATTTAACACATCAACCCTACCAAATATCATAGCTTAGCCTAGCCTACCTTCAACACTTACAGTGCTCAGAACACTTACATTAGCCTACAGTTGGGTGAAATCATCTCACACAAAGCCTATTTTATAACAAACTGTTGAATACCTCATGCAGTTTATTGACTACTGTACTGAAAGTGAAAAACAGAATGGTTGTATGGGTACTCGAAGTACAGTTTCTACTGAATGCATGACACTTCTGCATCATTGTAAACTAAAAAAAATAATAAGTTCAACCATCATAAGTCGGGGAGTATGTGCCCTGGAAGATTAAAGGAGAGGGATGCTTGGAGATCTTTTTCCAGGATAGAATTAAGAGACAGAAGGAAGGTAGGGGAAGGACAGAGAAAGGAAAGGAAAGGAAAGGAAAGGAAAGGAAAGGAAAGGAAAGGAAAGGAAAGGAAAGGGAAGGAGAAATAGGAAGGGAGGGAAGAGGAAGAAATTTTGGAAAGGAGGGGAGAAAAGAGGGGAAGGAGAAAGAAGAGAAAATTAAAAAAGCAAGGAAGAGGCCTGGCGCAGTGGCTCACGCCTGTAATCCAGTACTTTGGGAGGCCGAAGCGAGCTGATCACTGGAGGTCAGAAGTTTGAGACCAGCCTGGTCAACACGGCAAAACCCCATCTCTATTAAAAATACAAAACTAGCTGGGCATGGTGGCACACGCCTGTAATCCCAGCTATTCGGGAAGTTGAGGCAGGAGAATCTCTTGAACCAGAGAGGTAGAAGTTGCAGTGACCTGAGATTGCGCCACTACACTCCAGCCTGGGCAACAGAGTGAGACTCTGTCCACCACCCCCACCCCCCCCGAAAAAAATTAAGGAAGAAGAGGGCCGGGCGCGGTGGCTCACGCTTGTAATCCCAGCACTTTGGGAGGCCGAGGCGGGTGGATCACAAGGTCAGGAGATCGAGACCAAGGTGAAACCCCGTCTCTACTAAAAATACAAAAAAAAAATTAGCCGGGCGTGGTGGCGGGCGCCTGTAGTCCCAGCTACTCGGAGAGGCTGAGGCAGGAGAATGGCGTGAACCCGGGAGGCGGAGCTTGCAGTGAGCGGAGATCGCGCCACTGCACTCCAGCCTGGGTGAAAGAGCGAGACTCCGTCTCAAAAAAAAAAAAAAAAAAAAATTAAGGAAGAAGAGATGGATGGAAGGAAGGAGGGAGAAAGGCAGGCAAGTGGGCACCTCCTGCCCAGTTCATTCATCTTGTAAAAGTTCTTTCACAGGCTGGTAACTCCTACTTGGTTTGTTAAGCCAAGCTGATACACCCTGGCTTTCTAGCCAGGCAGAGTGTGGGGGCTGAGAAAGACCTTGTGGGCCTACGTGCCCCTTCTTCCCCTGCCAGATTTCTGTCACACCTCAAAGGTGATTTTCTTTTCTTTTTCTTTTTTTTTAAAGACGGAGTCTCGCTCTGTCATCCAGGCTGGAGTGCAGCGGCGCAGTCTCAGCTCACTGCAGGTTCAAGTGATTCTCCTGACTCAGCCTCCCAAGTAGCTGGGATTACAGGTGCATGCCTGACTAATTTTTGTATTTTTAGTAGAGACAGGGTTTCACCATCTTGGCCAGGCTGATCTTGAACTCCTGAACTTGCAATCTGCCCGCCTCAGCCTCCCAAAGTGCTGGGATTACAGGAGTGAGCCCCCACACCCAGCCTCAAAGGTGATTTTTTGGGAAAGAGTTTTCTGGCAGGGACTGGGTGGCGCAGCCTGGTAGGGTCTTCCATGTCTGCCTCCCAGCCAGAGTTTCCATGGGAGACCCTTACTGGCCTCAGAAAAGCCAGCCTCCCCTTCCTCCGGCGTTTTCTGGGGGGCTCCCACAGAGTGCTCCTGCATCAGAAAGGGGAGCCAGAGGCACCCCAGGAGAGCAACAGGAAGGAAACATGCAGCCATTGCGCATGTAAGGATAAGCACGTGTAAGTACGTTAAGTGGTGTCTCCATATGCAGACGCATGTATGGGTGCCTGTGTATCTTTCCTGGTGAGCTAATTACCACCTTCCCGAGAGCCTGGGAAGTGATTCACTATCTGGCAGAGTATGAACAGCCATGCCAGGGACTCAGGCCCAGCCATCCCTCCAGAATGGACTGGAGACTGTAGAGAACCATACAGATCCAGCGTGCTAAGGTCCAGTCCAAACAGCAAACAGACGAAAAAATGCAACTTATTTCTCTAATCTGCTTGTGCTGATCGTGCCAGAAACAAATACCAGCAGGCCTGGATAAAATGTTTCTGTTCATTTGCCTCGGCTCTGAGCCACCAGCTTCAAAGTGGAAGGAAAAAGAGCAGATTCTGGGGGTGTTTTGTCTGGCTTGCTGGGCCCTTCTGCCCCCTTCCCCTCTGGAAAGGAGGGACGTGGCGTTATCTGGAGCCCCCCACACTCAAGACCTGAAACAGCCCCTTCAGTTTCCCACAAACAAGTTTCAGAAGCGGAAACTGGTGGTGGCTCCCCAGGGCAGAAATTGAGAGCTCAACACTAAACCACTTCCTTTGCCTGGTAACAATGCACGAGGAATTTCCACAAATCCCCTTAGCTGTCATGGCTTCCGCTCCTCAACCTGGGAGAAGACAGCCTGGGACATTCCACCTCCCACCCCCAGCCTCGTTTGATCTATTTGGCTCCTGGAGGGGCTAGGAGACCGACAACATACGTTTCCCTTCCCTATTTTTCCACGGCGAGAAACATCCAAGTCTGACCAAGTGTGAGAAGAAGCCCGGCCCAGCCCAGCCCCGCAGCATCACCAAGGGCTGTTCTCTAGGTTTGGAGAAGAAAGGAGCTTAAAGGAAGGGGTTGGGGAGAACCCAGGAAGTAGAGTACAGTGCTAAGGGTGTGACCTTGTAGAGTCAAACAGACATGGGCCCATGAATGGTTTCCACCACTTTTGAGCTGTGTCACATTGGGAGGTGACCTGAGCTCTCTGATAATCAAAGGTCCTCAAAAGATGGTCATGAGGGGCCAATGACAGAGGTTTTTTTTTTTTTTTTTTTTTTTTTTTGAGATGGAGTCTCGCTCTGTCGCCCAGGCTGGAGTGCAGTGGCGTGATCTCGGCTCACTGCAACCTCTGACTTCCTGGTTCAAGTGATTCTCCTGTCTTAGCCTCCCGAGTGGCTCAGATTACAGGCGCGCACCACCACGTCCAGCTAATTATTGTATTTTTAGTAGAGATGGGGTTTCACCACGTTGGCCAGAATGGTCTTGATCTCCTGACCGTGTGATCCGCCCGCCGCAGCCTCCCAAAGCGCTGGGATTACAGGCGTGAGCCACTGTGCCTGGCCAATGACAGAGGTTTATAAAGCACTTAGCACTGTGCTGGCAATCAGTAAGCACTGGATCACTGTGAGCTGCTGCTGCAGTGACCCCAAAGGTCTACTCCCTTGAGACTCTTCAGCCTTTCACAGCAGAACCTCAGTGCCCCTTACCTGCCATGAGGGTTATAGGTCTATGTGCACACAGACCACAGCCACCATGTGCTCCAGCCCATAAAGACCCTTAGAAAAACACCCTGTGTGCATGCCAATGTCCATGCCAGCAGTGCTTCTCACACGTGCCCCTGGAGCTTCCTGCCCATTCTCAGGGTACCAGTGGAGTGCTGGGTTCTGAGCAGAGGCCAGTAGAATAAAGCCCTGCCAAGCTCTGGACCTCACTCAGCCACCAGCAATCAGGGCAGCTGTGCTTGTGTCAGAACTGGTCTAGCCTCAGTCCCTCATTTTCTTTTTTTTTTTTTTTTTTTTTTTTTTTTTTGAGACAGAGTCTTGCTGTGTCACCCAGGCTGGAGTGCAGTGGCGCGATCTCGGCTCACTGCAAGCTCCGCCTCCCGGGTTCAGGCCATTCTCCTGCCTCAGCCTCCCGAGGAGCTGGGACTACAGGCGCCCGCCAACACGCCCGGCTAATTTTTTGTATTTTTAGTAGAGACAGGGTTTCACCGTGTTAGCCAGGATGGTCTCGATCTCCTGACCTCGTGATCCGCCCGCCTCGGCCTCCCAAAGTGCTGGGATTACAGGCTTGAGCCACCGCGCCCGGCCCAGTCCCTCATTTTCAAAGTGTGCTGGGAAGAATCACCACCTTATTGGAGCTTCCTCCATCTGGAAAATGGGATGGCGTTATGAACTAAATTGTGTTTCCCCAAACACAATTCATATGCTGAAGCCCTAACCCCCAATGTGACTGTATTTATGGAGATAGGACCCAAAAGGAGGCAGGAGGGGTTAAATGAGGTCATAGGCTATGGTTTTAATCAGATAGGACTGGTGTCCTTATAAGAAGAAGAGACATCAGAGACTCTCTGTGTTGGTGTGTGCACAGAGAAGAGGCCATGTGAGGAAACAGCAAGAAGGTGACCATCTGCAAGCTAAGAAGAGGAGACTCACCAGAAACCAACCTGGCCAGCACCTTGATCTTGGACTTCTAACCTCCAGAACTGTGAGAGAATAAATTTCTGTTGTTTAAACCACATAGTCTATGGTATTTTCTTATGGCAGCCCAAGCAGCCTCATATAAAGAGGGTGGACTGAATCGGCACCCTGTGAAGGAAGAGTGTGCATTAGAGGGGCCCCAGAGACCAGCCGCCGTGGGAGGCAGGCACAGGGGGGCTGGGGAGATGGGCTCCTGATCCTCCATACCCATATCACTGGGGACGGCATATATCGTGGCTAGGGTTTTTATATATATATTGGGGTTTAATTACCTATTTTTTTTTAAGAAACTTCCCTTGCTGAATAATTTTTGAAACCACAGGACTGAAGGATTTCTCATTCCTGTGCTGAAGAATTGTGGAGTCACAGGACTCAGGGACCCGCTCAGATTTAAGGGTCTGTGACTTGGGAGAAATCTTGGTTTCCAATATTAATGGAACATTTAGCTGGAACCAGGCTGCCTTACACGCTTTACACACATTAACGCATTCAATCCTCCCCCAAGCCCTCCAAGATAGGTCTGATTGTCATCACCATTTTGCGGATGAAGAAACTGTGGCTCAGATGGGTTCACTCACTTGCTCAGGGCCACGCAGAGTGAGCTGTTTGATTCTAAAGCCCATGTTTATCCTCCACCATCCTTGAAGAAGGGAGAGGAAGTCACTAGGTAGTCATTCTGTCAGCAAGTATCACCCTCAACCCCATGTAGCCAAAAACCTGCCATATATAGTGAGGAATCTCATCATACCATCTCAGGATCTCAGGATCTAAGTCAATGGGTTGGTTTCCTAATTCTCCTCTGAATTCTATGTATCTCATAAACATGGGTTCAGATCTGTTGTTCCAACGTATTTTTGCATTTTATGCTACAAATTTGGATTAGGACTTTGTAAACACTAAAATGAATTTATATAAAGTGAGTAGATGGTCATTTTGAACTCAGTGTTTCTTAATGTTTTCTTACTGGACCTGCAGGATGAACAGTGCCTCATTAAACATTCCAGACATTCAAGAAAGGATGAGTGGAATAAAACTGTCATTATTTGCAGAGGAAGGATTGGCTACATAGAAACCCCAAAATAATATGCAGATACAGCATTTGAATTAATAAGAGAGGTCTGCAAGATTGCTGGATACAATAATCATTTGCATTTCTATAGAATTTCTATACATCAGCAACAATCAGTTGCAAAATGTAAATTTCTTATAAAGATGCCCATTTCTAATAGGCACCAAAACATTTTTAAGCACCTAGGAATGAACACCAAGGATTCCCACACACAGAGAAAAGTCTACCTAATGACACAGAGATAAGGTGGACATCTGAAAGCCAAGGAGAAAGCCTCAGAAGAAATCAACCCTCCTGGCATATTGTTCTTGGACTTTCAGCCTTTAAAACTGTGAGAAAATAAATTTCAATTTTTAAAAAAGTACTTAGGGGCCAAGCATGGTGGCTCACACCTGTAATCCTAGTACTTAGGGAGGCCAAGCTGGATGGATCGCCTGAGCTCAGGAGTTCGAGACCAGCCCAACACGGTGAAACCTTGTCACTACTAAAATACAAAAATCAGCCAGGCATGGTGGCGTACACATGTAGTCCCAGCTACTCAGGAGGCTGAGGCACAAGAATTTCATGAACCTGGGAGGCAGGGGTTGCAGTGGCCTGAGATTGTGCCACTGCACTCTAGCCTGGGTGACAGAGTGAGACTCTGTCTCAAAAAAAAAAAAAGGGGGGACTTAGGAATAAATCTATAAAAGATACATAAAACTGTCTTAGTCCATTTTGTATTCCTATAAAGGAATACCCAGGGCTGGGTAATTTATATCTAAAAAAAAGGCTTATTTGGCTCATGATTCTCATGACTGGAAAGTTCAAGATTGGGCATCTGCATCTGGTAAGGGCTTCAGACTGCTTCCACTTACGGTGGAAGTTGAAGAGGAGCTGGTGTGTGCAGAGATCATATGTCGAAAGAGGAAGCAAGAGTGTGAGAGGGGAGGGGGATGCCAGGCTCTTTTTAACAACCAGCTCTTGAGGAAACTAATGGAGTGAGAACTCATTCACTCCCCAGCCACACCTCAAAGAGGGCATTAATCTAGTCATGAGGAACCTGGCCCCATGACCCAAACACCTCCCATTAGCCCCTACCTCCAACATCGAGAATCAAATTTCAACATGAGGCTTGGAGGGGTCAAACACCCAAAACTCTTTATGGAAAAATGATCAAGCTCTAAATGCTATTTTTAAAAGTGGGAGGATCACTGAGGAGTTGGAGACCAGCCTGGGCAACATATCAAGATCCCATCTCTATAAATTTTTTTTTTCAATTAGCCAGATGTGGTGGCATGCACCTGTAGTCCCAGCTACTTGGGAGGTTGACGGAGGAGTATCACTTGAACCCAGGAGTTCAAGGCTGCAGTGAGTATGATCATTCCACCATACTCCAGCTTGGGTGACAGAGTGAGATCTTGTTTCAGGGGTGGTGGGAGGTGGGTGGCAGGGAAAGCCCTAAATAAATGAAGAGAAATGCAATGTTCTTAGGTAAGAAGATTCAATATCATAACTGTCAAATGCCTTTAACGCAACACCTGTAAAAATCCCAACAGGCTTTTTTTTTTTTTTTTTTTTTTTTTGAGACAGAGTCTCGCTCTGTCGCCCAGGCTGGAGTACAGTGGCGCGATCTTGGCTCACTGCAAGCTCCGCCTCTCGGGTTCACGCCATTCTCCTGCCTCAGCCTCCCGAGTAGCTGGGACTACAGGCCCCTGCCACCATGCCCGGCTAATTTTTCTTTTTCTTTTTTTTTTATTGGTAGAGACGGGGTTTCACCGTGTTAGCCAGGATGGTCTCGATCTCCTGACCTCGTGATCCGCCCACCTCGGCCTCCCAAAGTGCTGGGATTACAGGAGTGAGCCACAGCGCCCGGCCCCAAAAGGCATTTTTAAGAGACTTGAAAAGCTATTTCAAAAATGTATATAGAAGAGCAACTCTCCAAGAATGTCAAGGCACTTATGAAAAAGAGTAAATTGAGGGGAACCTACCCTACCAGATACCATGACTTAACTTACCATTGAGACTGTAGTAATAAAGATGATGTGGTATTGGAAAGGGATGGACAAATGGATCAATGGACCAGAACAGAGAACCTAGAACAATATCCATGTATATATGGAGACTTGATTTATGACTGAGTGGGCATTTCAGATATTGGGTAAAGCCTGGACTATTTAATAAATGGTGCTGAGACACTTGGTTAATTAAATAGAAAAAATCGGCCAGCTTAGTGGCTCACACCTGTAATCCCAGCACTTTGGGAGGCCAAGGTGGGCGGATCACCTGAGTTCAAGAGTTCGAGACCAGCCTGGCCAACATGGCAAAACCCTGTCTCTACTAAAAATACAAAAAAATTAACTGGGCATGGTGGTGTGAGCCTGTAATCCCAGCCACTCCAGAGGCTGAGGCAAGAGAATCGCTTGAACCCAGGAGGCAGAGGTTGCAGTGAGCCGGGATCCCACCACTGCACTCCAGCCTGGGCAATAGAACAGGACTTCATCTCAAAAATAAATAAATGCAAATAAATAAATAAACAAATAAAATAGAAAAGAGCAAAATTGCATCCCTGCCTCATACCATATACCAAAAAATCCATTCTAGGACTTAAATATGAAATGCAAAACTATAAAACCTTTAAAAGGCAACAGAGAGAAATATTGTTATATGCTTAAGGATGGGGAGAATTTTTTAAACAAGAACAGAAGCCCAAACTATAAAGGAAACAATTGATAAACTCAACTACATTTTTTTTTTTTTTTTTTGAGACGGAGTCTTGCTCTGTCGCCCAGGCTGGAGTGCAGTGGCGCAATCTCGGCTCACTGCAAGCTCCGCCTCCCGGGTTCACGCCATTCTCCTGCCTCAGCCTCTCCTAGTAGCTGGGACTACAGGTGCCCGCCACCACGCCCGGCTAATTTTTTGTATTTTTAGTAGAGACGGGGTTTCACCGTGGTCTCGATCTCCTGACCTCGTGATCCACCCGCCTTGGCCTCCCAAAGTGCTGGGATTACAAGCGTGAGCCACTGCGCCCGGCCAAATTCAACTACATTTTTAAAAGAGAGAGTAAAAAGATAACTTAGGCCAGGTACGGTGGCTCACGCCTGTAATCCCTTTGGGAGGCCAAGGCGGGGAGATCACGAGGTCAGGAGTTCGAGACCAGCCTGGCCAACATAGGGAAACCCCGTCTCTACTAAAAATACAAAAATAAGCTGGGTGTGGTGGCACGTGCCTGTAGTCCCAGCTATTCGGGAGGCTGAGGCAGGAGAATTGCTTGAACCCGGGAGGTGGAGGTTGCAGTGAGCCGAGACCACGCCATTGCACTCCAGCCTGGGTGACACAGACCCTGTCTCAAAAAAAAAAAAAAAAAAAAAAATCCTTGAGGAGATACTCTTCCACACTTACCCGACTGACTACAATCAGAAAGCCAGACAAGGCCAGGTCTTGGAGCAACAAGAACAGAATGTGGAGCAACAGAACTGCTATCCACCACTGATAGTAGAATAAACTGGTAAAACCACTTTGGAAAAGAGCCTCGCCTTAGCTAAGAAAGACAAATATGCACATGTTCTACTACCCAGCAATTCCAGTCCTATGTTATGCACTCTAGAAAAACTCCTGCCCAAGGGTACCAGGAGGTATGCACAGATGTTCATGGCAGGGTTTTTCAGCAGGGTCAGGACCAGAAGGAGGAAGAACGGCTCCTAGGGCACAAAACTTAAGGTGGTACTCCCCTACTCCCCTACTCCCCTACAGGACTGTTGTAGGTTGTGGTCTCTAATATTGCACGCTCAGTATTGATAGTGAGCTGGATGATAGCCCTTCAAAAGTACGTCTGTGTCCCAAAACCTGAGCATGTGACCTTATTTGGATAAAGGGTTTTTGGAGATGTAATGAAGTTAAAGATCTGAAGATGAAATCATTCTGTTTTTTGTTTGTTTGTTTTGGGATGGAGTCTCGCTCTGTCACCCAGGCTGGAGTGCAGTGGTGCAATCTTGGCTCACTGCAAGCTCCACCTCCCGGGTTCACGCCATTCTCCTACCTCAGCCTCCGGAGTAGTTGGGACTACAGGCACCCGCCACCACACCCAGCTAATTTTTTTGTATTTTTAGGAGAGACGGGGTTTCACCATGTTAGCCAGGATGGTCTCGATCTCCTGACCTCGTGATCTGCCCGCCTCGGCCTCCCAAAGTGCTGGGATTACAGGTGTGAGCCACCATGCCCGGCCTGAAATCATTCTGGATAGCCTGGTTGGGTCCTATATTCAATGACAAGTGTCCTTAGAAGAGACACACAGAAGAGGGACACAGGGAGAAGAGGGGAAGGCCATGTGAAGGCCAAGGCAGAGGTTGTAGTCATGCAATCATAAGCCATGGGCCAAGGACACTTGAAGCCACTAGAAGCTAGAAGAGGCAAGGAAAGAGTCTCTGCTAGAGCCTTTGAAGGAGTATGGCCCTGCCAACACCTTGATTACAGACTTCTGGCATCCAGAACTGCGAGAAGAAAAGTTTCTGCTGTTTTAAGACACCAAGTTAGCAATAATTTGTTATGGTAGCACTAGGAAACTAGTACGACGTCCCTCTTCCTCACCCTAGTCCCAGGCCTGTTGCTCAGGATAGTAAAAAAATGAAACAACTCTAATGTCCATCAACAGTGGAATACATGAATAAATTGTGGTGCTATCTTATAATGGAATATTTTAGCAGAATGAATGAACTGCAGCTATGTAGATCAGTTAGGATGGGCCTCAAAACCGATGTTGAATGAAAGAAGCAAATCAGAGAAAACGACAGTGTAGGATTCCATGTATACATTTCAAAAATGAGTAAAAGGATACAATGTATTGTTTAGATTTGCATGCACAAATGGTAAAACTATAAAGAAAGCAGGTGATTTATTAACACAAAACAGTGGGTGCTTCTGGGAAGGAGGGACATGTGCTCAGAAAGAGGCACTTGGGGCTTGTAAGGCTGCAGTGTTTAAGCTGGCTACTGGGTGCCATGGTAGTTCTTGTATTATTCCTCTTTACATTCTATATCTTGCATTTGATATGCTTTTTGATATCTTCAATATAGTTTGTAATGAAAATTAACAAAGAAAGTATAGGCTATGGAAATTAACATGCGTGGTATAGTATGCTGTGTCTCTTCTTAGATGAAAGATCCCTTAAGATATGGGCTAGTTAGATTGTAAGTCAGCCTGTCAATCAGTCATCTAATACATATGCACCAAGCTCCGGTACAATGTGAGGCTCTGGGTTCCATAACGAGGTAACACACTTTAGGAGTGGAGACAAGAGAGAACATACAATGATTTATTTGCAAAATTAATTTTTAAATCCAAAAATGTGTTTAAGGGCCATGACTTACAACATTTTCTGTTACTCAAAGTCTTAAGGCTTTCCAGGATTGATAAATTAAAACAGTTCAAAGATGGGAGTTTGAACACACGCATTCCAAAAGCCCTCTAGAGTAAGATGAAGGGAATTAAAAAAACAAACAAACAAAAAAACACAACCCAGGCCAGGCACGGTGGCTCACACCTGTAATCCCAGTACTTTGAGAGGCCGAGGCAGGCGGATCACCTGAAGTCGGGAGTTCGAGACCAGCCTGACCAACATGAAGAAACCCCGTCTCTACTAAAAATACAAAGTTAGCCGGGCGTGGTGGCACATGCCTGTAATCCCAGCTACTCTGGAGGCTGAGGCAGAGAATTGCAGTGAGCTGAGATTGCGCCATTGCACTCCACCCTGGGCAACAAGAGCGAAACTCCGTCTCAAAACAAACAAACAAACAAAAAAGACAAAAACCTAGAAGGACAAAGTGAACAGGAGAAGAGACAGCGGCCAAAAAATAAGGAAAACAACATAAACCAACAAAAACCCAACAACAACAACAAAAAGCAGACCCACAAGTAGTAACCAATTTAGCAGACCCAACAAAGCTGGCTCCTAATCCAGCAGTCGGAATGCTGAGCAGCAATGTGATTTGCACTGCAGATCCCCACAGAGGGCTCCAGGATCTACAGCACCAAGGATCTCTAGCAGTGGAGTGTTGGTGGTGAGAGAAGAGAGACAGATCCTCTCATATTGTTTTATGTTATCTTATACTCAAAAAAGGAAACAGAAGCAAAACTAAAGGCAGGTAGCCCGGCGCCTAGGAACCAGACCCGAAACCAAGGAACCAGACCTGCAACCAGGCCTGGGCCTGCCTGACCTAAGCCTGGTAGTTAAAGATCGACCCCTGACCTAACCGGTTATGTTATCTGTAGATTCCAGACATTGTATGGAAAGGCATTGTAAAAATCCCTGCCCTGTTCTGTTTCGTTCTGATTACCATTCTGATTACCGGTACATGCAGCCCCCAGTCACATACTCCCTGCTTGCTCAATCGATCACGACCCTCTCACACAGACCCCATTAGAGTTGTGAGCCCTTAAAAGGGACAGAAATTGCTCACTCAGGGAGCTCGGCTCTTGAGACAGGAGTCTTGCCCATGTTCCCAGCCGAATAAACCACTTCCTTCTTTAACTCGGTGTCTGAGGAGTTTTGTCTGCGGCTTGTCCCGCTACAGTGGAGCTTCCGAGCCCGAGAACGGGCTGTTAGAAGCCAGACTCCACACCCTCCCACTCGCCATGCAGTCCAGTTGCTGCCTCTCCCCCAAAGCTGGCAGAGACGGGAGGTTTATTCTCCGAAGAATGAACAACAGAGGGTCAACAAGCAGCACAGGTGACTACAGTGGGATTAGGTTTACAGACTGTGTGCTGAGACAGCCCCAGCCCTTTGCCTTCATCTGTCCCCAGAAGGTGGACAGCCAGGTGTCGACCTTCCAGGTGGGAGATTGGAAGATTTTTATGCTTTGAGACATGGAGGTGGCAGAAGAATCAGCTTTTGTGCCTTCCAAACCTGAAATAAAAACCGGAGTGGCCCTGAGCTGCAGTTTCCGCACAGAATGGAGTGGCTTCTGGGGTACTGGCAGGCCAGGAGGGAAGAGCTCAGATGATCCGCAGCCCTGCCCAGGGTGGGGGGTGCTCAGGCACCACTAACCTGTCTCAAAGGGCTTCTCTCGGGCTGTGGGCGCTGTCACTCGGGGTCACAGATCTGCCTGAGTGGTCTGCTCCAGAAGTCAGAAAAGGCCCCAAGTAACTTAGCGTGACTTAAGACCTCACGACAGAGATCCCATCATGAATCAGAAAAAAAGAGCAGAAATACTCATTAGAAACCCAAGAGAAATTTTGAAAAGATCCAACCCCCCCACCCCCACTCCCTGCTCCAACCCCATTGTCATCAGCTCAAGCCACAAAGCCTTCGGTCCCTGGGGAGCCCCAAGTGCCCTTCTTCCCTGCGGGTACCACACAGTCTGGACAAGAAAGCATTCCTTTCGGTGGGGCGAGGAGGAAGTGGGCCCAGCCCTGCCAGGCAGGAGGGGAAGAAGGATTCCATTCTCATTGTTCTCGCTCAGACTGCCCCACAATGGGCGAAGGAGCAGGAGGAGGGGGGTCCTGGGGGCCTGTCCGACCAGCTGGAGCAGCAGAAGGGGGCCTTCCCACCTCCCTCCTGGGCTCTTGTGTTTTCTCCCTCTCTTCCTCCCTCCTCTGGATCTCCCACACCCTCTTCTTCCCCTTACCCCCACCCACCCACCGCCCGTCAACAGTATCTTCGGTGTGCAGGAAGCTCAGGGCCCAGGGGCCCCACCCTGATGCCTGTCACTTGTCACCAGACCTTGCTTGCCCTGTGGAGTTCTGCGGCATTCCTTCTCCGCACATCTGTAGCTATGATCCATGGAGTTAAAATCTGAACACATTCCCAACCTTGCAGAGCCCACCCCATGATTCCAAGGACCACAGCCACACTGGGTGGAGTTAGATGAACGATCGACTTCTTCCACTGCGGCCATCACCCACACACACTCACAGGCTGGAAGTGTGATGGCTGAGGTCAGGTGACAAGTGACCAATAATAACCACTTCTTTCACTGCTTTTAACAAATATGTGCCAGGCACTGTTACAGGTGCTGGGGATACAACAGTGAACTAAACAAAGATTTCTCTCTTTAAGTAGCTTATGTTCTAGCAGGCAGCTCCTTCCTTGTTTCTTGCTCTCACCTGTGTGCCAGGTCCATGTGGCAATAAAATGCCTCCTTGGCAGGGGTGTGCAGGAGTAGGGTTTTTGATGCTAACTAAACCTGTCCTCAAGGTCTGCTTCTATCCATCTGCAAACTGTATGACCTTAGAAGAATTTTTCCTTTTTTTTTTTTTTTTTAAATGAGAAAGGGTCTTATTCTGTCACCCAGGCTGCAGTGTAGTGGCATGAACATAGCTCACTGTAACCTTAAATCCTTGGGCTCAATCGATCCTCTTGCTTCAGCCTCCTGAGTAGCTGGGACTACATGTGCATGCCAGCATACCTGTCTAATTTTATTTATTTTTGTAGAGATATGGTCTTGCAGTGTTGCCCAGGCTGGTCTTGAACTCCTGGTCTCAAGAGATCCACCCACCTCAGCCTCCCAAAGTGCTAGGATTACAGGCATGAGCTATCGTGTCCACCCAGGAGAATTTTTCCTAGTTTTCTAAGTCTCAGTGTCCTCACCTGTAAGATAGAGTTTGTTTGTTACTGAAATAAACATTATTGTTAAGGGTAATGGTAGTGAATTACCACAGGCGCTGTTGTAAGGGCCCAGTGAGAAGATATGTGTCAAGAGCATCTTGAGTGCTATGGATGTAATAAATAAATGCTCAGTAAACATTAGGTATCATCATGAGGTCACTCCTCCTGGTGGAAGCTATCCATAGGAGGGAATTTTCTTCTTTTTCTTTTCTTTTCTTTTTTTTTTTGAGACCGAGTCTCACTCTGTCGCCCAAGCTGGAGTGCAGTGGCGCCATCTCGGCTCACTGCAACCTCTGCCTCCCAGGTTCAAGCAATTCTCTTGTCTTGCCCTCCGGAGTAGCTGGGACTACAGGTGCGTGCCACCACACCCAGCTGATTTTTTCTTCTTTTTTTTTTTTTTTTTTTTAGTAGCGACGGGGTTTCACCATGTTAGCCACGATGGGCTAGGAGGGAATTTTCACCCTGGTTTACCTTGTACCTGCACAAGTTCCACTTGCCTCGACTCCTCCCTTCTCTGTGACATCTTATTGTGAGCCGGCTCCAAAGCCAGAAATCCCTTGGGTTGTTTATTTTCCACTTGTGCATATGCTCACCCCAGTGGAGGAGCCTCCGCTGAGGCTTACACTCAGGAGCTGTAATTGCAACCTGGCAGCCAATGCATGGAGCCAGAGGACAAGACCCAAATGCAAACAAACTCTCTGTATGGTTCGGACTTCTGCAGTCCGCGAGAAAGGACGACCCAGGAAGGTTTTCAATTGTTATCGGGCTATTTAAGAGGAAACATTGTGCTCTGAGAGGGTCCTTTGTGAGCTACCAAACCAGAAGATGATGCATGTTTCATCAGTTTTTTTTTTCTTTTTTTTTTTTTTTGAGACGGAGTCTCGCTCTGTCGCCCAGGCTGGAGTGCAGTGGCGCAATCTCGGCTCACTGCAAGCTCCGCCTCCCCAGTTCACGCCATTCTCCTGCCTCAGCATCTCCGAGTAGCTGGGACTACAGGCGCCCGCCACCACGCCCGGCTAATTTTTTGTATTTTTAGTAGAGACGGGGTTTCACCGTGGTCTCGATCTCCTGACCTCGTGATCCGCCCGCCTCGGCCTCCCAAAGTGCTGGGATTACAAGCGTGAGCCACCGCGCCTGGCCTCATCAGTTTTTTCATAGGTTTATTAGTCTGTTCTCACGCTGCTATACAGATACTACCCAAGACTGGTAATTTATAAAGGAAAGAGGTTTTATGGACTCACAGTTCTGCATGGCTGGGGAGGCTTCCGGAAACTTACAATCATGGCGAAGGCGAAGCAAGCACCTTCTTCACAAGGTGGCAGGAGAGAGAACCACAAAGGAGGAGCTTCCAAACAGTTACAAAATCATCAGCTCTCTTGAGAATTCACTATGGCGAGCACATCATGGGGGAACCACCTCCATGATCCAATCACTTCCCTCTCTCAACACGTGGGGATTATAATTCAGTATGAGATTTGGATGGGGACACAGAGCCAAACCATATCAATAGGTGTTGGCACAAAAAGGCAGATTCCGTTGTGGTTCCCAACAGGGAGAACACAAGGGTGTTTGAAATCATTCACTGAGACCGGGCGTGGTGGCTCCCGTCTGTAATCCCAGCACTTTGGGAGGCCAAGGCGGGCGGATTCCTTGAGCCCAGGAGTTTGGGACCAGCCTGGGCAACATGGCAAAACCTCATCTCTACAAAAAAAAATAAAAATTGGCCGGGCATGGTGGCTCACATCTTTAATTTCAGCACTTTGGGAGGCCGAGATGGGCAGATCACCTGAGCTCAGGAGTTTGAGACCAGCCTGGCCAACATGGTGAAACCCCATCTCTACTAAAAATACAAAAATTAGCAGGGTGTGGTAGTGGGTGCCTGTAATCCCAGCTACTCGGGAGGCTGAGACAGGAGAATCGCTTGAACCCAGGAGGTGGAGGTTGCAGTGAGCCAAGATCACACCACTGCACTCCAGCCTGGGCAACAAAGAGTGAAACTCCATCTGAAAAAAAACAAAAACAAACAAAAAAATTAGCTGAGCGAGGTAGTGCATGCTCGGTGGTGTACCAGGGTGGGGACTGTTTACCATTATTGCAAATAAATCCTGCCCACAAATGATGTCCAACTCTTCATGTTTATAGTGGGAGGGAGAAAACCATTTCAGAGTAGATATAAAGGAAGACCCTGAGTTTGCGAACCCCAGCTTCCCTAGAGATGTTAAATCCTAGTCTCATTTGGGGGCCATCTATACAGATATTGAAAGACTCAAAGAAACATCTGAGGAGAATATGATCTAATCCTATTGTCTTAAACAAATGTGTTTTCTGAGTTCTTCTCCCCACAACTTGACTTAATGAAGCCCCACACTATACACAGCATCCTGCTAAATGTTACCATATTTGTTTGCTGTCAAAGTGCTTCAGACATTGAATGAGGTTCCATTGAATTCTCAAGCTCCTAGACACGCAGAGTAAAGAGAATGGGGCATAGCCAACATTTCTCTCTGTTTGGATCTGAAGATTTGTGATAGGCCTAGATATCACAGAATCCGAGTCAGATTTTACCACATGCGTATTGAGGAGTAGAGGCAGGGTAGGTGCTGTTTGCCATTCTGTGTATGCTGTGTCCATTGGAATAAGAAGTTGGTATCAGCTCAGAAATCCCCAAGGGGACAGGTCCAAGGTGAAGGCACAATAAGCCCCAGAAAGGACTATGTCTGAGTTCCTAATTATCGTATCTCTCAGAGCCTGGCAAAATAGCACACTGAAGACCCTGTGTCAGCCCGAGTTCTGGTAGGAAATAGGTGGCACACTCAAACTGGATCAATAAGCAGTTTAATACAGTCTCTATGTACGAGATTTAAGGAAAGTAACAAGGGACAGTACAGTGTCCTAGGGCAAGCAACACTGGGGGGTTCTTTAAATTCCTAGGGGCAAGAAAGGGCAAGAAGAGGGAATGGTTGTCCACCCAGGGCACCACAGCAGGAAGGGAGTTCCCTCTGCACCTCCCTCCAGCCTCCTGCTGGTGCTTCCCATTGGCTGAACCTAACTAGAGGGCAGAAGGAAAGGCAGGGCAAGGATGCAGTCCACATGCCTCTGCCTCTCCAGTCACAGAGCAGGGTAGAGAAAGAACAGACTGGATCTGGAATGGCAAACAGAAGACACCTAGCCCAGCCCTCAGGAAGGATTTGCTGTTGACCAGAAGCCAGCATCTGACCAATACGGAGCTAAGAAAGGGGCCACGCGACGCTTCTCTCTGTTAGCGTTGCTTGTGGATAAAATCAACTTACTGAGCACCTGTGCACCATGCCTGTGTTACCGGCATCACATAAACGATCTTAATCTTCAAAACATCACTATGAGATGAGCACTGTTATTATCCCCATGTTACAGATGAGAAAATGGATTCTCAAAAGGTTTATGGAATTGGCTCAAGGCCTGTGCTTATTAATGGAGGAATAGGAACTAAAATACAGTTTCCTTTATTTTATTTATTTATTCATTCATTCATTTATTTTGAGACAGAGTCTCACTCTGTCACCCACACTGGAGTGCACTGACACAATCTTGGCTCACTGCAACCTCTGCCTCCTGCTTTTGTGCAATTCTCATGCCTCAGCCTCCTGAGTCACTGGGTTTACAGGCACGCACCACCACACTCAGCTAATTTTTATATTATTTTGGCAGAGACAGGGTTTCACTATGTTGGCCAGGCTGGTCTCCAACTCCTGACCTCAAGGGATCCACCTGCCTTGGCCTCTCAAAGTGCTGGGATTACAGGCATGAGCCACTGTGCCTGGCCTCTTTATTTTTATTTCCCAACTTTTGATTATGAAAATGTTTAAACACAGAGAAAGGTTGAAGGGATATAACAATGAACATCTTTGTACCAACCACTTAGATTCAACAATCGGCAATATTTTGTCATATTTACTTCATCTATATGTATATATAAATTTGTAGATTTTTTTTTTTTTTTTTTTTTTTTTGAGACAGAGTCTCGCTCTGTCGCCCGGGCTGGAGTGCAGTGGCGCAATCTCGGCTCACTGCAAGCTCCGCCTCCCAGGTTCACGCCATTCTCCTGCCTCAGCCTCCGAGTAGCTGGGACTACAGGCGCCCGCCACCGCGCCCGGCTAATTTTTTGTATTTTTTAGTAGAGACGGGGTTTCACCGTGGTCTCGATCTCCTGACCTCGTGATCCGCCCGCCTCGACCTCCCAAAGTGCTGGGATTACAAGCGTGAGCCACCGCGCCCGGCCAAATTTGTAGATTTTTTGGTTTACCTTTCCTGTATTTCTTTTTCAGTTTTCTATTGTGTTAAAGTACATATAACATATGATCTACCGTCCTGATCATTTTTAAGTGTACAGTTTGGTGGTATTAAATACATTCATAATGTAGTATAACAATCACCACCATCTATCTCTATAACTTTTTTCACCTGTAAAACTAAAACTCAAACAAGAGAGTTTCAACAAACCCATTAAACAATAACTCCCTACTTCGGGCTGGGCGTGGTAGCTCACGCCTGTAATCCCAGCACTTTGAGGGGCCGAGGTGGGTGGATCACAAGGTCAGGAGATCGAGACCATCCTGGCTAACACGGTGAAACCCTGTCTCTACTAAAAATACAAAAAAATAGCTGGGCGTGGTGGCCCACGCCTATAATCCCAGCTACTAGAAAGGCTGAGGCAGGAGAATCGCTTGAAACCGGGAGGGGGAGGTTGCAGTGAGCCAAGATCGAGCCACTGCACTCCAGCCTGGGCGACAGAGTGCTCCGTCTCAAAAACAAAACAAAACAAAACAAACAAACAAACAAAAACTCCCCACTTCTCCTTCCCCTCAAACCCTGGCAACCGCCATTCTATTTTTGTCTCTATGATTTTGACTTCTCTAAGTACCTCATATAAGTGGAATCATGAGGTATTTGTCTCTTTGTGATTAGCTTATTTCACTTAGCACCATGTCCTCAGGGCTCATCCGTGTTGTAGCGTGTGCCAGAATTTCCTTATTTTTTAAAGCTGAATGACATTCCATTGTATGTAGGCACCACATTTTTGTTTCATTCATCCTGGATGAACATTTAGGTTGTTTCTAAATTTCAACTATTGTAAACAGTGGGGCAAGAAACATGGGAGTGCTAACATCTCTTCAAGTTGCTGATTTCAATTATTTTGGATAAATACCCAGAAGTGGGATTGCTGTATGGTAATTCTATATTTAATTTTTTGAGGAACCTCCATGCTGTGTTTTCCATAGCAGCTGTATCATTTTGCATTCTCACCAACAGTCTACAATGGTTCCAATTTCTCCACATCCTTGCCAAGTCTTACTATTTTGGTTTTTTGATAGCCGCCATCCTAATGGGTAGGAAGTGATGTCGCATTGTAGTTTTGATTTGCATTTCTCTAATGATTAATGGTGTTGAACATCTTTTTCTGGATTATTGGTCATTTGTTTATCTTGTTTGGAGAAATGTCTATTCAAGTCCTTAAGTCCTTTGCACCTTTTTTTTTTTTTTAGATGGAGTCTTGCTCTGTCGCCTAGCTGGAGTGCAATGGCACGATCTCGGCTCACTGCAACCTCTGCCTTCTGGGCTCAAGCAATTATCCTGCCTCCAGCCTCCTGAGTAGCTGGGATTACAGGTGACCGCCACCACGCCTGGCTAATTTTTGTATTTTTAGTAGAGACAGGGTTTCACCATGTTGGTCAGGCAGGTCTTCAACTCCTGACCTCAAGTGATCCACCAACCTTGGCCTCCCAAAGTGCTGGGATTACAGGCATGAGGCACCATGCCCGGCCTCTTTTCCACATTTTTGAATTGGGTTGTTTGAGATAAATATGTAGATTTTTCCTTGGGAAAAATATAAAATAAGTTGCATAGTTCCTCATACATCTTCCAAAATGATGGCATTCTCCTCATAATCACTCTGCTACTGGCACAGTAAGAACATTAACAATTTCTGAATATCAGTCAAACCAGCTTAGAGTCAAATTTCTCTAGTATTCCCAAAATATCTTTTATTTTATTTAATTTTTAGTTACATCAAGAGCCCATTAAAGTTTGAGCACTGCATATGGTTGTCATGAATTTTTATTTTTTATTTTATTTTATTTTATTTTATTTTATTTTATTTTTTTGAGATGGAGTTTTGCTCTTGTTAACCAGGCTGGAGTGCAATGGAGTGATCTCAGCTCACTGCAACCTCTGCCTCCTGGGTTCAAGCAAATCTCCTGCCTCAGCCTCCCAAGTAGCTGGGATTACAGGCATGCGCCACCATGCCCGGCTAATTTTTGTATTTTTAGTAGAGATGGGGTTTCTCCATGTTGGTCAGGTTGGCCTTGAACTCCCGACCTCAGGTGATCAGCCTGCCTCGGCCTCCCAAAGTGCTGGGATTACAGGCATGAGCCACCAAGCCCGGCGGTTGTCATGAATTTTAAGCCTCTTTTAATTTAGAACTGTATCCCAACTTTTTTTTTTTTTTTTTTTTTTTTTTTGAGACAGGGTCTCACTGTATCGACCAGGCTGAAGTGCAGTGGCAGGATCTCAGCTCACTGCAACCTCTGCCTCCCAGGCTCAAGCAATCCTCCTGCCTCAGCTCCTAGAGTAGCTGGGAATACAGGCGTGTGCCACCATGCCCAGCTAATTTTTGCATTTTCTGTTTTTTGTTTTTTCGAGAGAGTTTCCCTCTGTCACCCAGGCTGGAGTACAATGGCGAGATCTCAGCTCACTGCAATCTCTGCCTCCTGGGGTCAGCCTCCCAAGTAGCTGGGATTGCAGGCATCTGCCAACACACCCAGCTAATTTTTGTATTTTTAGTAGAGACGGGTTTCGCCATGTTGGCCAGGCTGGTCTCGAACTCTTGGCCTCAAGTGACCTTCCCGCCTCGGCCTCCCAAAGTGCTGGGATTACAGGCATAAGCCACCATGCCTGGCCCCAACTTTCTTATAAAACGATACTGGCTTTCTTTTTTGTTTGTTTTTTGGTTGGTTTTTTTTTCAGATGGAGTCTGGCTCTGTCACCCAGGCTAGAGTGCAGTGGTGCGACCTTGGCTCACTGCAACCTCGGCCTCCCAGGTTCACGTCATTCTCCTGCCTCAGCCTCCCGAGTAGCTGGGACTACAGGTGCCCGCCACCCCGCCTAGCTAATTTTTAAAATATTTTTAGTAGAGACGGGGTTTCACCGTGTTAGCCAGGATGGTCTCAATCTCCTAACCTCGTGATCTGCCTGCCTCGGACTCCCAAAGTGCTGGGATTACAGGCATGAGCCACCGCGACCGGCTGATATTGGCTTTTTGAAGAGGCCAGCCTTGCTGCCCTGTTGAACACTCTACATTCTCCATTGGTCTGATCATTTTCTCATGATGTCATTTAACTTGTTCTTCTGTTCCTTATCTCTGTAAACTGGAAGTAGAGGATGAATTTGATTCAGATTAAACATTTTTGGATGGAATGCTTTATAGGTGATGCCGGTCCCTCCTGTTGTATCTCCTCAGGAGGCCTTTGATGCTAAGTGGCCCTTGGAGCCTGCACTTTTACCTGCCAGTCAACAGACAGTTCCCCAGGGGGGAGTGAGGGTAGAGGAAGGCCTGGAGATAAGCTTATCAACCATTAGAAAAATCTGTCTTGGCTGGGTGCGGTGGCTCATGCCTGTAATCCCAGCACTTTGGGAGGCCGAGGAGGGCGGATCACGAGGTCAGGAGATCGAGACCGTCCTGGCTAACACAGTGAAACACCATCTCTACTAAAAATACAAAAAATTAGCCTGGCGTGGTTGCAGGCCCCTGTAGTCCCAGCTACTCGGGAGGCTGAGGCAGGAGAACGGCGTGAACCCAGGAGGCGGAGCTTGCAGTGAGCCGAGATCACCACTGCACTCCAGCCTGGGTGACAGAGCAAGGCTCCATCTAAAAAAAAAAAAAAAAAATCTGTCTCATGGCAATCCAGACAGGGGATTTCATATTGAGAGTTGTCTGGATGGTAGAATGGAAAATCTGTGGGCAAGTATAGGACAAGAAGGGGGAGAGGCAGTTGCCATTGCCTTCTGCAGAGGCGTTAAGTCTCCACATTGTTGTAACCTATGTCAGTTTCCAAGTGCTCCAAGGAAAGGGAAACTCCCCACTGCGAAGCATAAACGTAGACTTATGCCTCTTTCAGAGGCGAGGCCACCCCTTTCCCCCTACTCACGTGCACACACAACCAGGGATGTTCACCTTTCTTATGTGTTCCCTTTTGCCCATCAACTTATGTACTTTTATTTTAGTCAAGGACCCTCCTGTTGCAAGAAATAAAAATCCACTCCAGCTAACTTAAGTGAAAAGGGCTATATCAGAAAGAAATAGGAATATAAGGAAAGAGACAGGTTCCTAGGGGTCCTGAGCAAAGAACTGTTCAGCTTCTCTCAAACGACACCCAGCCATATTTAGTAGACTTGTTTTGGGGTGTCTGGCCAGCACACAAACCCCCAAGTGCCCTAAAAGCCCTGGTTTTTAGGACACCCTCCTTTGGCTATTGCATTAGGATTGGTCACTGGATCTACACTGAACCAGTTCCATTCTGCCTCCCAGAAATTTGGAGTTGGAACTAAGAGATGCAGGTCAGTCTCTGCTGGTTGCTTGAACTGAGAATGTGCTACTTCAGTAAAGCTGAGGAAGCCATCATGCAGAGAAGGAACAATGAGGCTGACACACAGAGAAACCAGAGGTGTCACAGGGTGCCAGAGAAAGGAGAGAGGCACCGCCCAGAGGCTTTTCCACAAGAGACCCCGGTTCCTTATAATTCACTCTTCTAGGCTTAAGCCAGTTTGTAATGAGTCTCTGTTACCCTGCTACTGAATTATCCTAACCAAACAGTAGCAGACCAAGGGCAGGGCACAGAAGCAGCCTGTCCCAGTGGGAGGAATATTTTCCCTGACATTGTTTAGAATTGCTGGTGTATGGCAAGCACCTTTAGGTTGGTTTTATTCTTTATTCTCTTTTCATTCTCTGCAGACAATGCACCCCCTTATTGCCTGCACTGGGGGGCCTCTCCTGCCACCCTGCTCTTTGTACACTGCTGTGACTAAGTCAGTGAGGACCAAACCGGGAAGTTTTTGGAAAATGCTTTTGGAAGGGTTTTGGAAAATGCTGTTTAAAGTCCTTGTTTCCTTCTGCCTTCCTGGCCCTAATTCAAATGTGCCCCTGGAAGAAGCCCCCAGAAAGCCAAGAATTCCCAAAAGGCCCAAAGAAGGAAGTTTATCCTCTTTCCAGCCTAAAGAGGGGCAGAGGACATCTCTGCCTGTGGGAATCAGCCCTGGACATCAGTGGGGCCAGAGCCCTAGTGTGAGGCCTGTTTCCAGCCAAGCACCTCTCCAGAGGCCACGTTAATCACCAGATTATGGATTTTCAACATGGTGGGAAGACGGCTGGTGTCACCTCCTTTCTGTAGGCATTCGCTCTTCTGTTTACTCAATAAGATCCAGCTCTTAAAAGGTAGGGAGGGTTAAAGATGGGAACCCAGAAGCCTTCCTGGTGGAGGAGAACTTGCATGCAAGACCTGCAGACATAACTCAAGCGTTACTTTCCCCAGAGACATCCCAAGAAAGCCAGCCTCATCCTAAGCCTGTGTGAGCATGCCCCTGCTGGGCTGAGATAAAAGCTACCTCAGGGAAGCAATGTTGCATAGTGGTTAAGAATGTGGTCTCTGAGCCAGGCTCCATGGCTCTGACTGTAATCTCGGTACTCTGGGAGGCCGAGGTGGGAGGATCACTTGAGCCAAGGAGTTGGAGACCAGCCTGGACAACATAGTAAGACCCTATCTCTACAAAAAGTAAAAACAAATGTAACTGGGCGTGGTGATGCACACCTACAGTCTCAGCCACTCAGGAGGCTGAGGTGGGAGGATTGCTTGAGCCCAGGAGTTCCAGGTTAGGTTGAGCCATGATTGTGCCACTGCACTCTAGCCTGGGCAACAGAGTGAGACTGTCTCCAAAAAAAAAAAAAAAAAATTGGTCTCTGGACCCAGGCTGCCTGGGTTTGAATTCTGGCTTCATCACTTAACAGCTAATCACTTCAGACAAGTTGCTCCATCTTACTTAGCCTCAATTTTTTTTTTTGACACAGAGTCTCACTCTGTCACCCAGGCTGGAGTGCAGTGGCATGATCTTGGCTCACTGCAACCTCCGCCTTCTGGGTTCAAGCGATTCCTGCCTCAGCCTCTCGAGTAGCTGGGGTTACAGGCATGTGCCACCACGCCCCGCTAATTTTTGTATTTTTAATAGAGACGGGGTTTCACCAGGCTGGTCTTGAACTCCTGACCTCAGCTCACCTGAGTATCCCCAGCCTAGCAGAATCTCACTCATGCCAGGTGCTTTGTCAGTGGATGAGGAAACTCAAATATAGAGCCCACTGCGGGGCAGGACGGGTGTGGCATTGCCCCAGAGGCACACAGTCCAAGGGAATGGTGAGAGGGAGCCTCCTGGGGGAGTGCATCAGACAGGACTTCATGTGGGAGGCGGCCACTGAGCTGGGCCTTGAAGACCACTTTCTGCAGGGTCACAGGATTAATCCATAGGTGCTCTCCACACCTCAAGGTAAAGCACCCAGCGTCTTCACCTTCAACTAAATCCTGAGGCCCTTTTTTTTCTTTTCAGCATGAAGGATGAAGGATATGGCAGACACCGTCTGTTTTCTCAGTCACCTGGCAACCTAACCTAACAGCTGTGTCCAGCATCAAATACTCCTCCTCACCCCCTGCTCTTGCTCCCCAAGACCAGGAGCAGGCGCTGGAGTGCTCCTCCCTGGGGCTGGGCCACAGGCCTTAAAACTCTCTACTCCCTCCTCCTTGGGGTACCCCTTCACACCTTCCCGAACATCCTCCAGGCCTATGCACATGACGGAGAGCTGGGGGTGGGGTGTGGGGTGGGTGGCAGCGACTGGGCCATGGAGAGGATAGGGGCTCTCAGGATGCTTATTCAGATGCAGTGTTGCTCTTTGCCCACCTCCCCTCACTTCCTCCCGTGCCTCTCACAGAAGTGAAGATAGAGCTGATGATTGGTGCGAGGAAGCCTGTGCCCATGGCCCGGGAATTCCTCCAGCCTGATTCACGGGCTTTGGCTCTAATGCACTAGAATTCTCCACTGGGCGGGGGCACCAAGAGGATTCTGGACCGCAGTGGTCACACCTGCTGCTCACTTCCACCTCTCACATCTGCTGTGAGGCCCACTCCCCACCAGCTCCATCAGCCAGAAGGCTGCTGTGGCTGAGGTTGAGAGAGAAGGGAGGCAGAACACTTCCTATCCCAGGGGCAATTTCAAAATCAACGCATCCCTTGCCGACCCAACAGCAAACCAACTGCTTGTTTAAGGAAATCAGTGGAATGTATGCAATTAATTACAGGGCAAATCTCAAGTCAGACTAAATACTGGAAATCAGGAACCAGAGTCCAAGTCCCTTTCGTGATCGGAAGGGGAACTTCCCGATTTGATTGCAGAAAGCAATTTACTTCAATTAGCAGTGACATAAACAGAGTGATTGCTTAATAGGAGCACTAAATCTCTAAAAAATAAACAGCCTGAATTGCATCCTTTACCATTATATTAGCAGCATGGGATTGCTTTTCCCAAGACAGGTTTGATTAACTCTTTAAGAACCATCCTCACTCCTAAGCAGATCTCTTCAGAGCTCCTAAAAAGTCTTCACATTATGGTCCTAGCATTTGTTGTGCATCTCGGGCATATACGTTCATCAATTTACTTGTTGCTTTAACTTTCAAGTCTTTTAATCCTATATAATCCTGTGAGATATGTATTACTATGCCCATTTTTAACAGAGGGGGAAAATGAGGCTCAGAAAGTTCAAGGGGGTGATCTTTTCAAATACATACCTAATCATGTCATTCCCCTACTTAACTTAGCCTCGAAAGCCTTCCAAACCCCTCAGCATAGCCTCCAAAGCCCTGTGTGATCTGTTTCTGGCCTACTTCTCCCACCTCTGCTCAAACCACTTCCCCGCTTGCTCACCACATTTTATATTTTGAGGCCACTGCCTGTTCCGCAAGCGCGTCAAGCCCATTCCCATCTCAAGGCCTTTGCACTCGCTGTTCCCTGCGCCTGGAGCACTCTTCCTCCATTTCTAGAACTGACTTCTCAACTTCCAGGTCTCTGTTCAGATGCTACCTCCTCAGAGAGGAGTTCCCTGTCCGTCCCATGTTCCCCACTCCCTTTTGGCTTTTGACTAACACTTAGCATGATCCAAAATTATCTTGTTTGTTTATAGTTGATGTATTTCTTGTTTGTCTCCCTCCTGGAATATAAGCTCCAGGGCGGCAGAGATCCTGTCTCCTGTTTGTCTTGTTCATTTGCACAGGGTCAAGCATACGGTAGGCAGACAGAAGATATTTGCTTAATAAAGGAAGTATTGTCCCTGCTTTTATACAGATGAGGAAATGGAAGCTGGCAGAAGTTAGGCCATTTCACAAGGTCAAACAACTGGGAAGCAGCTCCAGGGGATTCACAGGATTCAGACATCGCTTTCTCCCATGCAGCTACACTACTTTTTTGAGGACCCTCCTTTCCTCCCTATTCTCTTCCCCCACCACCTTCTCACCTCTACCCTACTACCCTACCACCCCAGCCCCAGAAAGTAGGCACTCATCCAACCAGCTGGGAGAGCATTAAAATCACAACCACAAAGCCAAATCTCCTCTTCCTGCTTAAACTCCCTTCTGTGGTACTGATGCTTCTTAGCTGGACAGGGTCCCCCTCATTGCAAGAATGCGAATTCTGGAAGTTAAAGATCTTAACACCCCTCTCCCTCTGGCTCCCCACCTTGAAGGATTTAGATACTGAACTGGGCTCCCCTTAGGAAATGCATCCCCGGACCTGGGCTGTGGAGGTAGTGGGAAAGATGTTTGGTGAAGCTTTCGCTGCTCTGTGACCCCACCCACCACACAGCCAAATACTACCCTTGGCCCAAGCTCCCCACACTGCCCAGTGAATTGGGGCTGTAAACTGGAGGAGGGAAGGCTGGAGAAGCCAAGGTCAGCGGCAGGAGAAGTGCAATGGGAGAAGACCAGGGAGAGGGTGAACACTGAAGAATTTGAGAGACGTGTGAGTGCCCCAGAATTGGGCTGTAGGGAAGTCGGCCTCCCTGAGCAGGCAGCCGGGTCGGGGCTGACCTGAAAGCAGAGGTCTGTCCCTTAGACACTGGCTGGCTTTGGGGCTCAGAGTCTTCATCTGGTCCCTCGGCAGCATCACCTTCAGGAGAAGTTCAAGTGCAACTGTCATTGCAGTCCCAGTTTCACTATCCATTCCCTGTGTCTCCTTGAACAGGTCTTTAACCTCTCTGAGGCCACTTCCTGCTTGATAAGGAGACCACATCGCCCACTCTGCTTCATATGCAGATTTCTTTTTTCTTTTTCTTTTTTTTGAGATGGAGTCTTGCTCTGTTCCCACGCTGGAGTGCAATGGAGTGATCTCAGCTCACTGCAACCTCCACCTCCCAGGTTCAAGCGATTCTCCTGCCTCAGCCCCCTGAGTAGCTGGGATTACAGGTGTGTGCCACCACACCCAGCTAATTTTTGTATTTTTAGTAGAAACGGGGTTTCACCATGGTGGTCAGGCTGGTCTCGAACTCCTGACCTTGTGATCCACCAGCCTTGGCCTCCCAAAGTGCTGGGATTACAGGTGTGAGCCACCATGCCCGGCCATATGCAGATTCTGTCACCCAGGCTGGAGTGCAGTGGCGCCATCTCGGCTCACTGCAAGCTCTGCCTCGCGGGTTCATGCCATTCTCCTGCCTCAGCCTCTCCGAGTAGCTGGGACTACAGGCGCCCACCACCACGCCCGGCTAATTTTTTGTATTTTTAGTA
Organism: Symphalangus syndactylus; assembly: GCF_028878055.3. Lineage (NCBI taxonomy): Eukaryota > Metazoa > Chordata > Mammalia > Primates > Hylobatidae > Symphalangus > Symphalangus syndactylus. The sequence continues at coordinate 44,718,403 of NC_072429.2, forward strand.
GAGACGGGGTTTCACCGTGGTCTTGATCTCCTGACCTCGTGATCCGCCCGCCTCGGCCTCCCAAAGTGCTGGGATTACAAGCGTGAGCCACCTTGCCGGGCCTTTTTTTTTTTTTTTTTTTTTTGAGATGGAGTTTCCCTCTTGTTGCTCAGGCTGGAGTGCAATGGCATGATCTTGGCTCACCACAACCTCTGCCTCCCAGGTTCAAGTGATTCTCCTGCCTCAGCCTCCCGAGTAGCTGCGATTACAGGCATGTACCACCACACCCGGCTAATTTTGTATTTTTAGTAGAGACGGGGATTTCTCCATGTTTGTCAGGCTGGTCTCAAACTCCTGACCTCAGGTGATCTGCCTGCCTCGGCTTCCCAAAGTGCTGGGATTACAGGCGTGAGCCACCGCACCCGGCCAATAGTTTTATTTATTTATTTTGAGATGGAGTCTCGCTCTGTCACCGAGGCTGGGGTGCAGGGTGTGATCTCAGCTCACTGCAGCCTCTGCCTCCCAGGTTTAAGCAATTCTCCTGCCTCAGCCTCCCAAGTAGCTGGGATTACAGGCATGAGCCACCAAGCCTGGCTAATTTTTGTGTTTTTAGTAGAGATGGGGTTTCGCCATGTTGCCCAGGCGGGTCTTGAACTCCTGGGCTCAAGTGATCTGCCATGCCCAGCCCAGATTTCAGTAGCTTTAAATAAGAGAACGAATGGGAAAGTGCCCTGGAAGGTTTAAAGTATAAAGTATACTAGGGAGGTACTTTTGTTTTAGCCTAAATGGGAAAGAGACTTTAACATTCTTTAAACGTCTGTCAGAGGTGGCATTTCCTATGCTCATTGAACAGGTATGGAAACAGGCTCACAGAGCAACTTGCCTCCAGCTACAGAGCCCTGAAGTCTAGGTTTTAATCATTGTCTATGCTGAACGTATGCAGCTGGGACTAGATCCATTCAGACAAAATCCTGGCGAAAGGTGAAGGGCGGTGAGTGAGGGGTGTGGATTACAGGATGCAGATGGGGAAGGGCATGGGCCACAACGGCCATGGAAAGGGCTTCTTAGTTCCAAGTTACAATAAGCATACATTGAGACAGAGTCTTGCTCTGTAGTCCAGGCTGGAGTGCAGTGGCACCATCTCGGGTCACTACAACCTCCGCCTCCCAGGTTCAAGCAATTCTCCTGTCTCAGCCTCCCTAGTAGCTGGGATTACAGGTGCCCACCACCACACCCAGCTAAGTTTTTTTTTGTATTTTTTAGTAGAGATGGGGTTTTACCATGTTGGCCAAGCTTGTCTTGAACTCCCGACCTCAAGTGATCTGCCTGCCTTGGCCTCCCAAAGTGCTAGGATTACAGGCATGAGCCACCGTGCCTGGCCGAGGCCAACATCTTTAAAAGCCTCCCTGGCAGCATGTGCACATGGCCTGGTGAGGACAGGAAGTGCTGGGCAATGGGGCTGGGAGAGGACGAATTTGGGGTACACTTCGAAGGTAGGACTGGCAGGGCCTATTGAGTGTGGGTGAGGATGACTAAGAGGACTAGTGGTTGACAATGCTCTGCAAAGGGGTAAAGCAAAAGTCCAGAGCTGTTTCTTGCTGGGGACATGTAAATAATTTAAGAAGATCCTGAACCAAGGGGATAAATGTGAAAAACTCTTGAAAACAGGCCTCATGTATGCCCTCAGAATAGGGATGTATAGCCCCTCTAGCCTGATTGGCTAGAGCCATTCCATTTCTTTCTTGAATTAGGCATTTATTTAATTAATTATTTATTTATTTATTTATTTATTTATTGAGACGGAGTCTCGCTTTGTTGCCCAGGCTGGAGTGTAGTGGCGCCATCTTGGCTCACTGCAACCTCCACCGCCTGGGTTCAAGCGATTCTCCTGCCTCAGCCTCCCGAGTAGCTGGAACTACAGGCACATGCCACCATGCCCGGCTAATTTTTGTATTTTTAGTGGAGACGGGGTTTCACCATGTTGGTCAGGCTGGTCTCCAACTCCTGACCTCAGGTGGTCTGTCTGCCTTGGTCTCCCAAAGTGCTGGGATTACAGGCATGAGCCACCATGCCCAGCCTAGGCTCCTCTTTTGTCCCTTCACTGTTAATTATTCCCAGCCTTTTGGGTGAGACAGAATCTTTACTCTTGAGATTCTAGTGCAGCAGGGGCTTCAGAAATACCTTAATATGGCTTTACTTAGGCTTTGATGCCAGCCTCAGGCCTATGAGCCTCAAATTCTCGCCTGTGACCATCAGGAGAGAAAACTGAGTCCCTTTTGAGGTCGTACAAAGTTTCCCAATGAGCGTAAATGTCACCTCCTCCATGAGGCCTACCCTGACTACTTTAACACAGGAATTCTGCTTCTCTATGATTCTCTGTCTTGGTCCTAGGGCATTTTTCATTCACAGCAGTTACTACAATTTATAAACAACTACTCATTTGCCATCCTTTCCCTACCAGGCCAGGCACTCCTGAAGCGCAGGGAATTCTCTGTCTCTCTTGCTCACTTTTGTGTCTGCAGCACTTATGCACATAGTGGGCACCTGGAAAGTGCCTTATATCTATTTGCCCACTACATTCAAGGCACTTGACCAGGGCTTTGGAAGCGCTAACCCATCCTTCCCTCTCCCTTGTGGGCTCTCTTGGGCCCCAGAGCTGTGGTCCCCTCATCTGCCTTGGGCATTTTATTCCCAGGGGGATTTATCAGCCCCAGGAGATGCCACCTGCATGGTGTCACTGAGGTCAAAAAGTTAATAACAGAGAAAGAAGCCAGGCTTTTCTTGTTAAAATGAAAAATACTCAAAGGATCATTGCAAATCTAACTTGTTCAGTCAAAAACTATGGTGCCAGGCGCTGTGCTCAGAACTGGGACGTGGTAGTGAGCAAGACCAACATGATTCCTGATCCCTCTTGAAGTTCGCCATACAGTAGGTTCCTCAGAGTCTTTTCTAAGAACCATTTTTCTCCCACTGTAGACCTCCATGGCCAGGGAATCCAGCTCTTTCCCTTCCCTAGCCTTGCACGTGGCAGCTTTCAAGCTCCCCAAGGAAGGAATCCATGCAGTAAACCCCACCTTTTCCAACTCCAGGCCAAGGGGACACTAGGTGAAGTTTTCATATCTTAGTCCTGTGTCTCATTAACCACATGACCTTGAGCACATGACCCTTCAAGTCTCATTTCTCCACCTGCAAAATGGAGATCAAGAGTCCCTACCCCTTACGGATGCTATGATGATCCAGTTAGATGCTGCCGCTGATAATGACTGCTAACATTTTTTGAGTTCTTTTCTATACCAGACACTGTGCAAGCGTTTTGTCTGCATTATCACATTTAATCTTCCTAACAACCTCACAGGGAGGCTGTCATCACCACTGTTTAGAGATGGGGACATACAGGTTATATCATTGCCCAGCGTCACATGGACATTAAGTGGTGGAGCTGGGACACAGACCCAGCCATTCCACGCTATGTCAACCCTCCAACCCACTGTCTTACACAGCCCCCCTGGTGAATGCAGGCAGAGTGCTTTTCTTGGTGCCTGGTATGCAGCAGGTGCTCCACGAATGGTGCCTCTTACTCAACAGCTGGAGGCTCCCCGTGCAAGACTTCCCAAGCTTCAACAGTTCCTAAGGATTGGCCCGTGACCACTCAGCAGTCAGATCCTCCCCAACCCATTCCTGTTCCAAGTCCCAAATCTGCATCCTTACAAAAGCTCAGATTGAAACAGACAGTGGCTGGAAGGCTGGCCTTTCCCATAATTTCCCCAGCAGTCCAATCACAGTGGCCACCCAGCACTCGGCACTGGCTGAAAACCCAGATCTCAGCCTCCCCGGAAGCCGAGTGAACAAGTTGGCTCAACAGACTAATTTTGTTCTCCCTGTCCCCTTTATTCTACCCTCTGGTCGTGGCCTGAATCAAAACAGCAGGGGCCTGGGAGGTAGTTCTGGGTACCACTGGGACAAGCACAACTCGGTTCCAAAGAAAATGATAGTATGAGGTCACTCATTATAATATTTAGCTCCCAGAAGAAACCGCTGTGAGCCCCATCCAAACCACAGACAGCTTTGGCAGCCCCAGTATCCTCTTACAGTTACATAAGCTTTGCAGGGAAATAAATACCAACTCATCTCGAAGGAATTTTAAGGACTAATAAACCTTAACCAGTCTGTGCAGAGAGGGCTCCCTTCTGAAGGAGGGGCTGTGGTTTTAGAGAGGAAGGATTGAGAGGGCTCTGGGGCAGGGCTGGGAGGGACACCTTGTGGGCCTGGCTGCAGGACATTCCTCAGATAGACTCAATCCTGCAGCCTCATTTGTGGGGCAAACATCTCCAAGGTCAGCAGGTCAGCCATGTCCCAGGCCACCTCCTTTTTGTATACCATCAGGATCCACTCTCTAGTTTCCTCTTATAGGTAGTGAGTTACCTATCACTGGAGGTATTCAAGCATATTCAAACATAAACTGCATGGCTTTAAGGGACTGTCTAGTTCCAATATTTTATTTTATTTTTGAGATGGAGTCTCACTCTCTCACCCAGGCTGGAGTGCAGTGGCATGATCTTGGCTCACTGCAACCTCTGCCTTCAAAGTTTAAGTGATTCTCGTGCCTCGGCCTCCTGAGCAGCTGGGATTACAGGCATGCTACAACACCTGGCTAATTTTTGTATTCTTAGTAGAGATGGGGTTTCACCATGTTGGCCAGGCTGGTCTTGAACTCCTGGCCTCAAGTGATCTGCCCGCCTCAGCCTCCCAAAGTGCTGGGATTACAGGTGTGAGCCACTGCACCCGACCCCAAGATAGTATTTTATATTATATTTTTCAGGTATAGGAACTACCCTTGGCATCAACAAAAGGCAGGATGGTACAGTAGTCTCTCCCTCTTATCCACGGTCTCCCTTTCTGCAGTTTCAGTAACCCATGATACAGTAAAACATTTAGAAAGAGGCAGGGCGCGGTGGCTCACATCTGTAATCCCAGCACTTTGGGAGGCCGAGGTGGGCAGATCACCTGAGGTAAAGACCAGCCTGGCCAACATGATGAAACCCCATCTCTACTAAAAATACAAAAATTAGCCAGGCGTAGTGGCGAGTGCCTGTAATCCCAGCTACTCAGGAGGCTGAGGCATGAGAATCACTTGAACCTTTAAGGCAGAGCTTGCAGTGAACCGAGATCATGCCATTTACACTCCAGCCTGGGTGACAAGAGCAAAACTGTCTCAAAAAGAAAGAAAGAAAGAAAAATTAGAAATAAACCACATTCACCATCCTGGCCAATATGGCGAAACCCTGTCCCTACTAAAAATACAAAAACTAGCCGGGCGTGGTGGCCCATGCCTGTAATCCTAGCTACTTGGGAGGCTGAGGCAGGAGAATCGCTTGAGCTGGGGAAGCAGAGGTTGCAGTGAGCCGAGATTGTGCCACTGCACTCCAGTCTGGGTGAGAGTGAGGAAAAAAAAAAAAAAGAAAGAGACCACATTCACATAAATTTAATTGTAGTATATTGTTATAATTGTTCTATTTTATTATTAATTATTGTTGTTAAGCTCATATTGTGCCTAATTTATAAATTATACTTTATCACAAGTATGTATGTATAGTAAAAAAAACATATTACACACATATAGGGTTTAGTACTATCCATGGTTTCAGGTATCCACTGGGAGACTTGGAATGTATTCCCTGTGGATAAAGGGAGATGACTGTATAGATAACTTGCGTTGGAAACCTGAAAACCTGTCATGTTGTTTTAGCTGGGTGACCTCGGGCAAACTGCTTCACCTTTATGAGCTTTGGTAAGAAAGAAATAACAATTACTCTCTTCTGTCTACCCCACCTGATTGCTGGAAGGGGCAGAGAAATTGTAGATGTGTAAAAATGTCTTGCAAATCACAAAATCCTTTGCTAGTAATGGTGAGATGCCCCAGGCACCCAGGGGACTAAGTAGGGATGGGGGCTTTCTGCCTGTGGTGTTAGGAAAAGCACTAGAAACCCAGCCCATCATCACTCTATGGTCAGGTTCTTCCACTGCCCTGTGTTTTCTGGGGGAAGCAAACCAAGTGTGTTAGGGTGAAGGCTATAGATTCTGAGGCCAGACTCCCTGCGTCTGAATCCTCGACCAGCCATTCACTAGCTGTGTATCCTCGGGCAACTCACTTGACCGCTCTGTGCCTCAGTTTCCTCATTTTACATTTGTATAATAATGGTACCGGTCAGAAGTGGTGGCTCATGCCTGTAATCTCAACACTTAGGGAGGCCAGGAGTTCAAGACCAGCACTGGGAAAACAGCGAGACTCTGTCTCTAATAATAATAATAATAACAGGGCCGGGCGCAGTGGCTCATGCCTGTAATCCCAGCACTTTGGGAGACCGAGGCGGGCGGATCACAAGGTCAGGAGTTCAAGACCAGGCTGACCAACATGGTGAAACCCCACCTCTACTAAAAATACAAAAGTTAGCTGGGCGTGGTGGCGCATGCGCCTGTAATCCCAGCTACTCGGGAAGCTGAGGCAGGAGAATTGCTTGAACCTGGGAGGCAGAGGTTGCAGTGAGCCGAGATCGAACCATTGCACTCCAGCCTGGGCGACAGAGCAAGACTCTGTCTTAAAAAAAAATAATAAAATAAATAAATAAATAAAATAATAAAATTAAAAAAATAATAGCCTATCTTAGAGAGTTGTTAGGAGGATTCAACAATATATATCAAGGGCTTAGAACAGTGTCTGGCACAGAGCATGTTAGGAATGTCTTCCCCAGCTAATTGAGTTAATTTTCTGTTAGCCCTGTCACTGATCAGTCCTGAGGAACAGAACACAAGCTGGGTAAATTTTGTAAGGAATAACAAAAACAATGACTACCATTTAATGAGGTCTTGCCGTGTTGCCCAGGCTGAAATGCAGTGGTGCAATCACAGCTCACTGCACCCTCGAACTCTAGATTCAAGTGATCCTCCCACCTCAGGCTCCTGAGTAGCTGAGACTACAGGCGAGCACCATCATGTCCAGCTCATTTTATTACCTGTAGAGAAGGAATCTCGCTATGTTGCCCAGGCTGATCATGATCTCCTGGGCTCAATCCTCCTGCCTTAGCCTCCCAAAGTGCTGGGATTACAGACATTAGCCATTGCCCCCAGGGGCCTTTTATTTTTAATTGATTAATTATTCTCTTGAGACAGAGTTTTGCTCTTGTTGCCCAGGCTGGAGTGCAGTGGCGCAATCTTGGTTCACTGCAACCTCTACCTCTGGGTTTCAAGCGATTCTCCTGCCTCAGCCTGCTGATAGCTGGGATTACAGGCGCCCACCCTCACGCCCGGCTAATTTTTTGTATTTTCATTAGAGGGGGTTTCACCATGTTGGGCAGGCTGATCTCGAACTCCTGACCTCAGGTGATCCACCCGCCTTGCCTCCCAAAGTGCTGGGATTACAGGCATGAGCCACCTCATCCAGCCAATTTTATTTTTTTAGAAATGGGGTCTTGCTCTGTCAACCAGGCTGGAGTGCAGTGGTACAATCACAGCTCACTGCAGCCTCAAACTCCTGGGATCAAATGATCCTCCTGCCTCAGCCTCCCAAGTAGCTGGGACTACAGATGTACACCGCCACGCCCAGCTGATTTTTAATTTTTTTTTGAAATGGGGTCTCACTGTGTTGCCCAAGCTGGTCTGGTCTCAAACTCCTAGCCTCAGGTGATCCTCCTTCCTTGTCCTCCCAAAGTGCTGGAATTACAGGCGTGAGCTACCACACCCAGCCTACTCATGTACATTACCCTATCTAATCTCCATAATAGTTCTTTGAGGGGGTAGAGAAGAGGGGACTAAGCCTCACTGAGGTTATATCACTTGTCCAAGATCACAGAGCAGGCAAGTAATGGTGTCAGGTTTGAACCCAAGCATTCTGGAATGAAAGCCAATTCTTTTTTTTTTTTTTTTTTTAGCAGTTACAAGTGAATTTATTTATTTATTTTTTCTTTTTTAGATAGCATCTCCCTCTGTCACCCAGGCTGGAGTGCACTGGAGCAATACAGGTGGATTTCTTTTTTTTTTGAGACAGAATCTTTTTTTTTATATATATATACTTTTATTTTTCCGTGATTACAAACACAACTGAATATCAAATGCACAAAGTAAGAATTATACGGGGAAAAAAAAATCAGATACGTTCATATATATATATATCACCTTTTCTTTTTTTTTTTTGAGACGGAGTCGTGCAGTGGCGCAGTCTCGGCTCACTGCAAGCTCCGCCTCCCAGGTTCACGCCATTCTCCTGCCTCAGCCTCTCCGAGTAGCTGGGACTACAGGCGCCCGCCACCACGCCCGGCTAATTTTTTGTATTTTTAGTAGAGACGGGGTTTCACTGTGGTCTCGATCTCCTGACCTCGTGATCCGCCCGCCTCGGCCTCCCAAAGTGCTGGGATTACAAGCGTGAGCCACCGCGCCTGGCCTTATATCACCTTTTCAAGGCTATTTCCATCCAGAATAACCTTGGTTTGCCAGGGCCAATAGAAAGAAGTCACAAAATTGCCTTTAGTCAAATTTGTGTTTGCTTTCTTCTATAATTCCAATACCTCCACCATCAACGATTTGACATAGCTGCCAAGGTGTTGTACAATCAGTGCCAGTGTCTTCATTCATTCTACAACGAAGGCTGTCACTTCACCCTTGGAAGGTTGCACAGCGCCGAGGCAGAGGCGCTCCTCACTTCCCAGATGGGGTGGCGGCCGGGCAGAGGCTGTAATCTTAGCACTTTGGGAAGCCAAGGCAGGTGGCTGAGAGGTGGAGGTTGTAGTGAGCCGAGATCACGCCACTGCACTCCAGCCTGGGCAACATTGAGCATTGAATGAGCGAGACTCTGTCTGTAATCCCAGCACTTCGGGAGGCCAAGGCAGGCAGATCACTGGAGGTCAGGAGTCGGAGACCAGCCCGGCCAACACGGTGAAACCCCGTCTCCACCAAAAAACACAAAAACCAGCCAGGCGTGGTGGTGTGAGCCTGCAATCCCAGGCACTGGGGAGGCAGGAGAATCATGGGAGCCCGAGGCAGGGAGGTTGCAGTGAGCCGAGACCATGCCGCCGCACTCCAGCCTGGGCAACAGAGGGAGACCGTCCCAACAGGAAGGAAGGAAGGAAGGAAGGGAGGGAGGGAGGGAGGAAGGAAGGAAGGGAAGGCTGAAAGCCAATTCTCTTAAGCTTATTTGAAGTTTGGGGTATGACCCAGGCTTCTGGGAGGGGCAGCAGGGCAGGACCTTGGTGATCCTAGTCCCCGCAGTGGGGGGTGAAAAGAAAATGTCTGCATGATGTGTCATGAACACAATGGGTGACTCTCAAGCAACACCCCAGTGCCTGGCCGCTCACAGGGATCCTGGTACCTCTAGTTTCCAAGGAGGAGAAAGTCCTGCCTTCAAGGCCAGATAAGACAGCGCAGTGTCAGGGAACAAGTATCAAATCTGAGGGAAGTGTCAAGTGCAAGAAGAGACAGAATCTCATCTTAGCTGGAGTGGTCTTCTTCCCGGCCCCCAGGCTGTGGACAGAGGTTAGGGGACACACTTCCAGAATGTGTCACTCCCAGAGGAGTGAGCCTGTGTGGGCAGAGCAAACTCTTAGAGGTGAAGCAGCCTGCTCGAGTCAGCCCAAGCCCAGGGAGAGGCTTTATCTGGGTGGCCTGCATAACCAAGGCCATCTCAGGGTTAAATCATCCAATGACCACGGGGCTGGAACAGGACCCCCTAGTCCCAGAGCTGACCGACCACACCCCCAGAGCACCAGGGCCAAGGTGCTTGGGCTCCACTGCTGTCTCCCCACCAGCAGCAGAGACCCCGCCAGGCCCTCCAGCAGAGATATCTGATTGCCCCTGGAGGCTAAAAGCAAACACACTGTGATGCCTAAAAGTTCTCACTGGTTGACAATGCCCATGGAAGAAAGAGAACCTGCTTGATCCTCACTCTCCAGACTTCTGTGCTTCCCAGAACACACCGCCGGCTGAGAAGGCCCTAGAAAGGTGAGGCCTCACCCCTCTGCCCCAGCCACTGCGCTAATCATGGCCAAGCTTCTGGAGATGTGGGTGCCGAAGGGCATGGCTAGAAGACGGGTGCGGCCAGGAGACCTGGTGGGGGATAGAAACCTTGGAAGCCTTTTGAAAATCCCGAACAGATGCAGCTATGGAATCCCACCTGGTCTACTACTCATTCACCAGTAGGCCAGCAGGTGGTTTGGGCCTCCTGCCCTGGCCTGGGAAAGCACTCTAGGCAGCCAACTAGGAGGCTCACAGGCTAGCTTCATTGGAACCCGCCAGCACCCCCAGCCCTCAACAGCAAGGCACTGGTCCCACAGACCCTCCCCCTACCACAGCAGGCAGGCAGCTGGCAGCTTATTTTATGAACATCCAAAATCCAAGAGGAACCGCAAAACCACACTGGGCTGTAGACAACCAGTCCTGAATGAGGCTGAGGCCGGGGATGCCACTTGCCCCCTCCTTCTAGGCTGGGCTTCTGCTGGGCTCAATCAGGGTCACTGCTGCCCTGTGCGGAGCAGCGGTGGGAACCCGATTTCTGCCCACCAGCCTCTCCTGACCCCCATAACTCCTCAATCAGCTCTGTGGGCTAGGAATACCTGCTTTCTCCCCAGGTGGACTTGAGAATGGGGGATAGGGAGAGGCGGTGTGGGGCATGACATAGCTCAGAGGGTCAGTAACCAATGGAGACTCTTCATTGCCCATGACTAACTTCTGAGAAAGAGGAAGGCATCAGAGGTGTGGGGGACTCTAGTGGCTAAAGACGGCATGAGGGAGGGGAGAGGGAGGGAGGGAGAAATGTATCACTCACTGAGCATTATGTTGGGGAGGTTCTTGTGTCAGGAGATGGAGTTGTACTGCATTCCTTTTAATGATGGTGGCTAATATTTGCGGGTGCCTTTTTCAGCTGTGAGAGTTGGAGGGCATAGAGACAAACAGATGACTGGACCAATAGCGTTAGAGCTCCTCACCGCTTCTCTTTCTTCATCCCCATGACAGCCTCAGAGGTGGTAAGGTCTTAGCTTAGACTTTATCTTCTCCTAAGTGCAGCTTCCTATGCATTTTGCACCCCCATCCGTTATTCTTTTTCTACTATGGTTCTCATTTCTTTCAGAGCACATCATCACAGAGCCAACTAGATTCTTTTTTTCTTTTTTGTTTCTTCAGACAGGGTCTCACTCTTTCATCCAGGCTGAAGTGCAGGGCATAGTCACGGCTCACTGCAGCCTTGACCTCCCCAGGCTCAAGGGATGCTCCCACCTCAGCCTCCTGGGTTACTGGGACTATAGGTGCACACCACCACGCCTGGCTACTTTTTGTATCTTTTTTGGTAGAGACAGGGTTTGGCCATGTTGCACAGGCTGGTCTGGAACTCCTGGGCTCAAGCGATCCTCCTGCCTTGGCCTCCCAAAGTGCTAGGGTTACAGGAGTGAGCCATAGCACCCAGCCCTTTTTGCTTTATTATTATTATTATTATTTTATTTTTTTTGAGACGGAGGCTCGCTCTGTCGCCCAGGCTGGAGTGCAGTGGCGCGATCTCAGCTCACTGCAAGCTCCGCCTCCCGGGTTCAGGCCATTCTCCTGCCTCAGCCTCCTGAGTAGCTGGGATTACAGGCGCCTGCAACCATGCCCGGCTAATTTTTTGTATTTTTAGTAGAGACGGGGTTTCACCATGTTAGCCAGGATGGTCTCAATCTCCTGACCTCATGATCCGCCCGCCTCGGCCTCCCAAAATGCTGGGATTACAGGCGTGAGCTGGCCGCTTTTTTATTATTGTTCTTCTCCACTAGGTTACTAACTCCATGAGAACCGATGTATTCTAAGTGCCTAGCATAATTCCCAGCACATAATGAGTACATAATGAGTATTCAATTAATATTTATTGAATGAATGAAGAAATGAATGAATGAATATTAAGTTCAGAGGGAGATGTCAAGAAGCATAAGATAAGCTGACCCCTGTAGCTCACACCTGTAATCCCAGCACTTTGGGAGGCGGAGGCAGGAGGATCACTTAAGCTCAAGGGTTTGAGACCAGCCTGGGCAACATAGTGAGACCCCATCTATATTTAAAAAAAAAAAAAAGGCATAAGATGTGATTCCTACTTTTACTCTATTTATGTAGTGAAAAGACGGATGTGTAGAAAGAAGTAGCCAGTAAGAGAGGTCATTCAACAAATGGTTTTGGAATAATGGTTTAAGGCATTCCTAGGCAAAACGGACAAACCTGGAGCTAAACTTCACACCTTATCCAAAAAGTAATTCAAAATGGATGGTAGATCTAAATGTAAAATATCAAACTTTTAGAAGAAAATGGGGGAGAAAATCTTTATGAACTAGGGTTAGGTTAAGAGTTCTTAAACCTGACACCAAAATCACAATCCATGAAGAAAAACATTGATAAATTGGACTTCATCAAAATTTAAAATTTTTGCTCTGCGAAAGACCCCACGCAGAGGATGAAAAGGCAAGCCACAGGTTAGGAGAAAACATTTGCAATTCACCTTTCTGACAAAGAACTTGTATCTAGAATATGAAAAGAACTCTAAACTCAACAGGAAGAAAATAAATCCAATAGGCAAAGACTTCAACAGGCACTTCATGAAAGAAAATAAACAGATGAGAAATCAGCACAAGAAAAGATGTTTGCTATCATTAACCAATTGGGAAATGCAAATTATTGCCACAATGGCATACCACTGCACACCTATTAAATAGCTAAAAACAACTGCTGCTATACCAAGTGCTGGGGAGGAGGCAGAAACTGGAGCTCTCGCACGGTGGTGGTGGGATTGTAAAATGCAGCAGCTACCCTGGACAACAGCTTAGCAGTTTCTTATAAAATTAAACACACTTACCATATGACCCAGCAATTGCACTCCTGGGCATTTATCCTAGAGAAATGAAAACTGTAGCCAGGGCACGGTGGCTCATGCTTGTAATCCCAGCACTTTGGGAGGCCGAGGCAGGCAGATCACCTGAGGTCAGGAGTTTGAAACCAGCCTGACCAGCATGGTGAAACCCTGTCTCTACTAAAAATACAAAATTAGCCAGGCGGCTGGGGGCAGTGGCTCACGCCTGTAATCCCAGCACTTTGAGAGGCCAAGGCAGGCAGATAACAAGGTCAGGAATTCCAGACCAGCCTGGCCAATATGGTGAAACCCCGTCTCTACTAAAAAAAATACAAAAATTAGCCGGGCGTGGTGGCATGTGCCTGTAATCCCAGCTACTCGGAAGGGTGAAGCAGGAGAATCACTTGAACCTGGAGGTGGAGGTTGCAGTGAGCCGAGATTGCATCATTACACTCCAGCCTGGGCAATAAGAGCAAAACTCTGTTTCAAAAAGAAAAGAAAACAAAACTATGTTCTCAGAAAAATCTGTACGTGAATATTTAAATCAGCTTTATTTGCAATAGCCAAAAAGTGCCAACAACCAAAATGTCCTTCAAGAGGTAACCAGCTTAAAAGTAAAGTGTGGGCCACAGCGGCTCACACCTGTAATCCCGGCACTTTGAGAGGCCAAGGCGGGTGGATCACTTGAGGTCTGGATTTTGAGACCAGCATGGCAGTGTGGTGAAACCTCATCTCTACTAAAAATACAAAAATTAGCCAGGAGTGATGGTGCACACCCATAGTCCCAGCTTCTCAGGAGGCTGAGGCAGGAGAATTGCTTGAACCCAGGAGGTGGAGGTTGCAGTGAACCGAGATTGCACAACTGCACTCCAGGCTGAGTGACAGAGCGAGACTCTGTCTCAAGAAAAAAAAAAGAAAAAGGGGAAAAGAAAAAAATCGGGAGCATCTACACAAGAGAATACTGCCCACGGGTGTTATGCTGAATTCCAAAAGCTAATCTCAAAAGATACTTGCTATATAACTTATTTTATATAACATTCTCAAAATGACAAAATTATAGAGTGGTGGCCAGAAGTAAGGGATGGGGCGATGGTGTGACTATAAAAAGGGTAGCCCGAGGGAGTTCTTTTGTGGAGATGGCACAATTTTGTATCTTGATTGTAGTGGTGGTCGCACAAATCTATACAGGTGACAAAGTTTCATAGCACTATGCACACATACAAAAGTTCACGTATAAATTGGTGAAATCCAAATAGGGGCTGTCATCTAGTTAATATTGCCATACCAATGTCAATTTCCTGGTTTGTTAATGTCCTGTAGTTATATAAGATATTATCACTGGGGAAGCTCAGGGAAGGGTACAATGCATGAACAGGACCACTCCGGACTAGTTACAGGAATTCTCCTGCCTCAGCTTCCCGAGTAGCTGGGACTGCAGGTGTGTGCCACCACGGAGGGCTAATTTTTGTATTTTTAGTAGAGACGGGGTTTTGCCATGTTGGCCAGGCTGGTCTCGAACTCCTGGCCTCAGGTGATCTGCCCGCCTCAGCCTCTCAAAGTGCTGGGACTACAGGCGTGAGACACTGCACCCAGCCTTATTTTTGTAACTTCTTATAAGTCTATAATTATTTCAAAATAAGTTACAAAAAATAATAAGGGCAGTAAAGATTAAAGTCCCCAATGTGCAAAATAAGTGTTAGAAGCTATAAGCACCCAGGGGAGGTCTGGCTCCCGTCTAGTTGGGAGTGGTGATATTTATTAAGTACCTACTCCTCATTGCATGCCAGGCATCATGCCCCGCACTAGGGGGCATTCAAAGACACTGGTCCTATTCTCCAGAACATCATAATAAGAGAGAAGGAAGGTGGGAGTAGGATGGAAAGAAATGACCATTGTTAGGTCTAGGACCCAGTAGACCCACTGTAAGCTGCATCTTGGTCAAGACTCCATTTGTTACCTGGACCCCCACATCCCCACCTGACAGGGGAGCTATGATGACACTTCAGGTCCTTGGGTGTCAATGTCAACTCAGACCCTATGTCCAATGGTCCTCAAATGTCTAGGTATTGTATTCCCAGTTCCCTTGTGCAGAGTGACCTAAATAAATGGCCATGGGTCCTGTTGGGGGAAGCACAGGGTTATCACATGCCAGAAACAGGAGTTTTATATACCATGGTAATACAGGGTTCTTCTTTCTGGAAACCCAGCCACCTTTCTTTCTGGAAACCCAGAGGAAGTTTCACCATGTTGGCCAGGCTGGTCTCAAACTCCTGACCTCAGGTGATCTGCCTGCCTAGGTCTCCCAAAGTGCTGGGATTACAGGCGTGAGCCACCGTGCCCAGCCGGGAGCCAAGTTCTATAGCAGCATCTTTGCCCTCAGCCCTGGACTGCAGAGGAGAGCCACCACTGAACGTTTTAGTGATGCTGGTGCCCTTCTCACCAACACATTGTGTCCTCTGAGCCCTGTCATGGACCGTTTGAATAGACAGACATTCTGGCTGGCCATAGCCTATCCATTTTGGCATACTCATCGCCTTGAGCCTTTTAATCCTTTCCTCCACCAACTGCCACAGCAATTCTGGCATTTCACCTTTGCTCGGTAGGATGGTCACTTTCTCCACACCTCTGGGGCATCCTAGTAGTGATGCCCAGTTAGTGCCATCTCCCTGGATGCTGCATCTCAGGAAAGCTCTTCCCTGTGTGCTGCGATGTTCTTGTGCTCTGATCGACAGTCTCAGTCCAGGCCCCTGCGCACTTCCCTGGCCCCTGTGTGTGCTGCCATCTGGCTTGGTCCTGCAACCCCTGGGGAATGATCCCTTTCCTCCCATATCAGGGGCATTGCACACCCAGCTGGATCATGCTGTGACCTAACCTTATTTTTAGGCCTAGTGGCCAGGAGGGGAGGCGGGAGCACTTCCTGAGAGACACTTCAGGAGAATGGCCTTTGCGGTGATCTCCAGCACAGTGACAGTGCTAGCTCCCACTTGTGTCGGGTGGGCCATTCTGCATGCTCGGAAGGGTCAGCTGAGTCTGGGAATTCACAGGCTTCTGGAGCATCTATATAGGTGTCTCCATCCCACATATATATCACAGCCAGGTTTTACCCACCAGGGCCTTAACCTTGATATAATGAAACTGCTTCAATGGGCATTTCATCCTGCCCTTTGCTGTAGGAGGTTAGAATTTCTTTGTATGCAAACAAAAAGGCCCTCTGGCTTCACACCTGCCTTTCAGTTGCCTGTTACTGGCCCTCAGCTGTCCGTTCTTTTTCTGGAGGACATCAACTTTCTATCCCATACCCTATCCTTAAAGCAACTGTGAACTCCAGGCCTCTCAAATACCTCATACATAACACCTACTAGTGCGTTTCCCCCCTTCCTCACCAGGGGAATCCATAGTTGGGCCACTACCCTGACCCAGGGGCTGCTGTGCCTCACCTCTCTTAATGCTGGCCCTGTGATAACTGGTCCAGTTCCAAAACCCACCTGTCAACTGCTTTCTGGGACCATTCCTTGTACCAACTATCACAAATTGGGTTCTCCAGAAGGCAGAGGCTGATATGGAGTTGAGGGTGCATGTTTACTAGAGATCAAGAACTGTGAAAGGAAAGAGGTGCACGGGAACAGATGTCGGCAGAGGGAAAACCAAGCTGCAATGCAGACCTGTCAAATGCATGGCCAGCCCAGTGCAGAGCTCTGGAGCAAATGTTGCAGCAGAGTTACCCTTGCCGAAGTGGGTAGGCCCTGGTGCCCTCATCTCACCCAGCCACCAGATGGGGCTCCCCTAGGGAGGCCATGGGCTCAGGCAGGACAACCCCTGTGGGAGCAACAGCTAGAAGCTCCCTGCTGAAGCACCAGGCTGGGTACCATGTCTTCCCTTAAGGGAGAGCTGGGTGATGATAGAAAATCAAACTCCTTTTGGCTGATGAGAAACTTCTGGAGAGATTTGAAGTATGGTTGGGATTTTAACAGAGAAAAGAAAAGGGAGAGTCCTTCTCAATGGAGAAAGCCCCTGAAGTCTTCCTAGAAGACGGGAGAATGAGAGGCTCTGGGAAATGGTGGGACTCTTGGGGTAGCCCCATCTGGGAGGCTGTCTTCTGGGCCTGGAGACACAGTGTGGGGTTGGGGAGGGGCCTCATGGAGTCACTTTTAACAGGCTGGAAGCCTCTTGAGGCTCATCATCTATTTGTTTCTCTCTCTTGAAAAATCGTTGTGACTATTCTTACATAAACCCCACAGAGATCTGCAGGTGCCATCCACAGAGGGCAGGCTCCCAGTAGTGCCCCAGCTGGAGTCCATGACACTAGCAAAGTTCTTAGAAGGAATATCTGGCACGTGGCATCACTATTGAGAAAGCAGAGGGACTTGTCTCCTTAACCCCTGCAGGAGGTCCTGGGACTCCAACTGGACGTCATCACTTCCGCTGATTTCTTCCCAGGAGGGGTCACCACCCCTCCCCCGATGCCCAACTGGCTGCAGGCAGAGCCCTGGGGGTTCACCCACCTCTCAGGAGCAAAAAGCGAAAGCAATGTGGTAAAGCCTCGCTGTACTGTTAGTGATTTGAAATGGAGAAGAAAGAAAACCACGAGAACAACCCTTTGACCATCTACACACACCTCACAGTGTCTTGAAATCTACTTCATTGCTCATTTTGAAAGAACTAAAAATGAGGGTCCTCGCAGAGAAGTAAAACACCCCTGACTTGAGAAGAGACTAACACAGAGGGGATTTTCTTTTTGCTTTTTATGTTTGCCTTCAATTGCACTTGAATCCAGATAAACACAAAGTCCCATTGACACCCTCTTCCCCAGTTCCAGTCCCCTTCTGGAGGTGACCATGGTCAGTGTTTATCTTTCCAAATCTGTCTCTATGTATGTACCTACCTATATGTGTACAGATAAAAATAATTTTTGCGGCAGCATTTTTAAAAAACGTATTCTCCGTAATAGCCTGAAGCTTGCATTTCTTTTTCTTTTTCTTTTTTTTTTGAGACAGAGTCTCACTTTTTCACCCAGGCTAGAGGGCAGTGGCACGATCTTGGCTCACTGCAAGCTCCGTCTCCCAGATCCAAGAGATTCTCATGCCTCAGTCTCCCGAGTATCTGGGATAAGAGGTGCGCACCACCATGCCTGGCTAATTTTTGTATTTTCAGTAGAGATAGGGGTTTCGCCACGTTGGCCGGGCTGGTCTTGAATTCCTGACCTCAGGTGATCCACCCGCCTCAGCCTCCCAAAGTGCTGGGATTAGAGGCATGAGCCACTGCACCCAGCTCTGAAACTTGCATTTCTTACACATAAATATATCTTGGAAATCTTTCCATATTAGCAGTGTGGTGGCATTGGAATGCATCCATTTGGGAAGGCTGGATTCTGTCTTCCCTGTATGTAGCCAGTTAGGGGGGACCAAGAGATATTTAGGCTGAGATTTGTATATCCTGTATTGCTGCTCATCTGACGGCTGCAGCTGCTCCACCTGCCCCGTGTCCTCCTTCAGCAGCTCCATCTCCCGGGCCAGGTGTGTGTTTGGCTCTGTGATGAAGGAAGAGGTCAGCTGCTTCCGCAGGACAATTGTACCAACAAGTTGGAGGTGGAGAGAGACTCCTATGGATCTTGTGGGCTCCTGCTGGTTCTCACTCTTCCCTACTTACATCCCTCTTCTCTTCCTGCCCTGTGGATGCCAAGCTCCAGTGTCAGATGAGAAGGTAACAGCCTTTCCAAGACAGTTTAGCCAGCTCCCCGATTGCTTAAAGTCAAATCCCCATCTCTCTCTCTCTTTCTCTCTCTCTCTCTCTCCCTCTCTCCCTCTCTCTCTCCCTCTCCGTCTCTCTCTTTCTCTCTCTCTCTCTCTCTCTCTCTCTCACACACACACACACTGTACCTCCTAGTGGTTCCACTTCTCTAATTGAATTGTTGAGAACACATAATGATACTTCATTCTTTATTCTTTTTAACCACCGTGAAAATGGCAATGTGATTTAGCTTCTCTCCTATATGAGACCTTTGGGAAGGTCCACTTTGTTCCTCTAACAAATCATGCTATAATAAGCACTCTTGTTCATATTTGTTTGTTTTTTTAAAGCCATATCTATAATTAGTTCTCCAGAAAAATTAAACTGGTGATTCAAACAGTTTGCATATCTTACATTTTAGTAGGTAGGTCCAAATTGTAGGAAGGCTGCCTGGAACCAATGTAGATAGGGAACATTGACACAGTGGTTTTAGTCTCTTCCCCCAACAAGGATAGAGAAATATTTGACAACAATCGATTAGTCAAGATAAGCACTTTCCTTGGGTTCAGCAGTATGCTTGGCACTAACACGTACCCAACATAGGAATTCCCAGACTGTACAGTATGCTCAAAAAAGTCTAAGGGACACAGAGAGTGTAGTAGCTTGAATCATCAATCTCAATTCTTCACTGCCCTGTTGCAGCAGTATCACACATCCATACCTTTGCCATGGTCATGGGAAGGCAAAGTGTGCCATTCACCCTTGAATTGGGGCTTGGCCTTGTGACTTGCATTAAATGCTAATTACAGATTTCAGATGTGAAGTGAGCAGAAACTTGAAATATGATTGTGCAGTTGGGCTTGCACTACTTTTTGGCCATGAATAGAATATGCCTCAGGTGGCCGGGTGCAGTGGCCCACTCCTGTAATCCCAGAACCTTGGGAGGCCGAGGCGGGTGGATCACCTGAGGTCAGGAGTTCAAGACCAGCCTGGCCAACATGGTGAAATCCTGTCTCTACAAAAATACAAAAATTATCTGGACGTGGTGGCATGCGCCTGTAATCCCTGCACTCCAGCCTAGGTGACAGAGCAAGACTCCGTCTCAAAAACTGAAAAATAAAAAGAATATGCCTCAGGTATCTGCTGATCCAAGGGGGATGAAAGACATGTGGTGCAGACCTCAACTCAGCCACAACCTGGAGCCAAGGCCCACAGATGCTAGCAGAGAGCAGCGGAGCCCCAGCTGGCCTAGAGACAGATTAGAATCACACATTGCATTTAGTCATCATATCTCTTCAGTCTCCCTCAATGTGAAGCAGTTCCTTAGCCTTCATGGCCTTGACACTTTTGAAGATCACAGGTCAGTTTCTCATGGAATCTCTTTCAACTTAGTCCTCATGACTCGATCCTGGTTATGCATCTTTGGCAAGAATATCAGAGAAGTGATGCTGTGTTCTTCCCACATCCTATCAGTGCATTTCCTGCCTTGCTTTCCATTTGTCCCATTGCTGATGACGTTCACTTTGATCACTTGATGAAGGTGATGTCTGCCAGACTTCTTCACTGAAAAGTTACCCTTTTCCCCCTTGAAATTAATAGATGCTTTCTGGAGAGACTATCTGAAACTATGTAAATATTTATTTATTTATATTAGTGTGGAGTCATGGTTTCCTAAATCAGTCAATGGGTTATAACCATTACTACCGTAATTTATTTTGGTGTTTAAATTGTCCCAGCTTTGCTTAATAGAAGCCCCTTCAAGCTGGCGTCTGTGTTGACATATCCTCATCATTTTTTTTTAGCACTTTTTTGCTTTCTGACACAACAGCATCTTCCAGGCTTTTCTTATACTTTCTAAGCCTTAATATGGGAATCAGTCATTTCTGCAAGGAGCCCTAGTTCCTGCTGTTGGAAAATGGTATTTAGAAGATCTGGGTGCTGGATGTTCATTGCTAGTGAGGTGTGTCACTCTTCCCAGGCCCTCAGAGCTAGCGGACATTGCTATCTCATCTTATTTATTCATCCATCTACCTATGTGTTGAAAGCCATGAGTTCTGATACAGATCTCAATTCTAGCATGACACTACAGGGTTCACTTAAGTTCTGTTCCTCTCCATAATTGTAACTCCCTTCTCTGACTCTGAGAAATCTGGCTCCCATTATTCCTAATATATGTACTTTTTGATGACTTCCCTGCTGTCACCCATCTGCCATCATCATCCTTTGCCCTGGACACGCTCTTCACCTTCTGACTCTCTGTGCCCAGCTGCCCAGCTGCCCTCTTGCGTGGACACCCTCTTCATCTCTCTAACACCCACATGGGGATGTTCCTCTATCTGCATGGACTCTGATCCTTCATGCCAGGCCCTTCCTCTGTGAAGACAACTTCCTCCCTCTCTATAGACTCTGATACCCGCCGCCAGGCCTCTCCTCCCCGTGCACACTCTCCTCTCCCACCCAGGTTCTGTCTTCCCACACGAGGGCATGCCCTTTCACCATGTGGACAACTCCCTCACCTTTCACAGGCTCTGACATCCTCCTCCTCAGATGCCTTCTCCTCCCTGCCTACTCCCCATGCCAGGCAGTCTTTCTACACAGACACCCTCCTTACCCCACTCAGGCTCCGACACCCCATTCTGGACTACAGCAGTCTCTCCCAGGCGTACTAGGTGCCTGCCTTGCTTTGTCCTAATGGTTTTTAGAACAATCTGGTCAGAATGGGATGGGAAAGCACAGGAAAGGAAGTAAAAAAGAGGGGAGAGAGCCAGGCTGCTAAGTGAAGAACAGACTGTAGGGAGGCAGGAGGAGAAGGAAGACCAGGTGAGAGGCTATCGCAGCAATCCCATTGAGATGATGGTGACTCGGGTGGTGAGAAGTGGTCAATATTCTAGGTATATTGTAAAAGTAAAGTCAATAAGAAATACTGATAAAAACACTTGAGAATTCAACCCAGGGACCATTTTTTTTTGTTGTTGTTTTGCTTAGTTTGCTTAGTCACGGCTCAAGTGGGTTGCAAATAGGAACCCACTCTAGGCCAGGCACGTTGGCTCACGCCTGTAATCCCAGCACTTTGGGAGGCCGAGGCGGGTGGATCACTTGAGCTCAGGAGTTCGAGACCAGCCTGGCTAACATGGTGAAACCCCATCTCTACTAAAAATATAAAAATTAGCCAGGTGCAGTGGTGCATGCTTGTAATCCCATCTACTCGGAAGGCTGAGGCAGGAGAATTGCTTGAACACAGGAGGCGGAGGTTGCAGTGAGCTGAGATCGCGACACTGCACTCCAGCCTGGGTGACAGAGTGAGACTCCATCTCAAAAAAAAAAAAAAAAAAAAAAAAGAAACCCACTCTAACTTAAACAAAGAGGATGAATTTGTAAGGATTCAGGTGTAGCTCTTAAGCTCTCAGAACCCAAAGGCAGGAGGAGCAGCCAGGTCTCACGAGGAGTAAGAACCAGGACCCGGAGAGGCGCCCGGTGCTGGGGCAGGCGTCCTTCCTCTCTCTGACTCTCTGGCCACACGGTCGCTCGTCAGTGCTGCTCCTGCACACCTGCCCTATTCTCCTCCCTGGCAGACCTCTTTCCTCTGCTCCCCATGCACACAGCAGAAAATGGTGATGATGACCCACAGCTCCTGTCTTACCTATTCCTATTCAAAAGACCAGTGGGAACCGAAGAGTCTGATTCCTAGTTCCAAGTTCTCAGCAAAGAGGTTCTGAGTGGTCCAGCGTGGGTCAGTCGCCCATTTCTATGGCCCCCTAATAAATATGTCAATATGTTGTGAGACCCCATGTAGTGACCTCAAATTCAGCACCACCTGGACAAGTCAGTCAGGAGTGACACTCCCTTACATGTATCCTTAAGGGGCATTAGTTCCAGGGAAAAAGAACCAATGATACGAAAGGGGTATGGCAGGAGGCATGTGTTTCATGGTTCCACAGGTTTGGGAAAAGGTTAAAGGGGGACAGGGTTACATGGTACAAACCTGGCTCCTGGAACTATTTTTTTTTTTTAGTTGTTATATAATATTTGACCTATGTATGGGCTACATGTGATATTTTGTTACATGGATAGAATCCCTAATGATCAGGTGAGGGTATTTGGGATAGCCATCACCTCCAGTATTTATCAATACATTGTTGCTAACTATAGTTGTCTTACTCTGCTATCATTGAACATTAGAACTTATACCTTCTGCAAGGCGGGTGGATCACTTGAGGTCAGGAGTTTGAGACTAGCCTGGCCAACGTGTTGAAACCCCATCTCTACTAAAAATACAAAATTAACTGTGCATGGTGGCACAGACCTGTAATCCCAGCTACTCGGGAAGCTGAGGCAGGAGAATCGCTTGAACCCGGAAGGCGGAGGTTGTGGTGAGTTGAGATCGTATCACTGCACTCCAGCCTGGGCCACAGAGCGAGACTTCGTCTCAAAAAAAAAAAAAAAAAAAAGAACTTATACCTTCTGGCTGGGTGTAGTGGCTCAGGCCCGTAATCCCAGCATTTTGAGAGGCCAAGGCAAGCAGATCACTTGAAGCCAGAAGCTCGAGACCAGCCTGGGCAACATGGCGAAACTCCATCTCAAAAAAAAAAAAAAACTTATACCTTCTATCTAATTGTATGTTTGCACCCATTGGCTCGACCTCTCTTTCCTGGACCCATCTTTTTTTTTTTTTTATTAATTTTTTTTGCATACAAAAACAATAAACATTTTCTAAAAATACATACAAACACAAAGATGCATATCAAACATATTAGGAAGGTTGCACATGGGAAGTCGGGGAATAGAAATGGGGGTGGGAGTTAAAATAAATGAGAGAGGGACTTTATATGGATCAGTGATAATAACTCAATCCTCTATTTGACAAAGAAGAGGGAGAAGGAAGAGGAAGAAAAAGAAAGTGGGATAAAGGATCAGAAAGGGAGGAAAATAGAAAAAATTAGAGTATGACTCCAGGGTAGACCTGTTTTGTTGTCATTGAGTTGGTTGGTTGGTTTGTCTGTTGTATTCTTCATGTTTCGCCAAGTTGGCCAGACTGGTCTCGAACTCCTAGCCCGAAGTGATCAACCCGCCTCGCCCCCCAGAGTGCCGGGACCACAGGCGTGAGCCACCACGTCCAGCCCCCACATTGCTTCTGGCCTCCGTGGTAGACCTCCCAGACGGAGCGGCCAGGCAGAGGAGCTCCTCACTTCTACCCAGACACGGGGCGGCCGGGCAGAGGGGCTCCTCACTTCCCAGACGGGGCGGCCAGGCAGAGACGCTCCTCAGTTCTTCCCAGACGATAGGTGGCCGGGCAGAGGCACTCCTTACTTCCCAGATGGGGCAGCCGGGCAGAGGCGCTCCTCACTTTCCAGACGATGGGTGGCCGGGCAGAGGCGCTCCTCACCTCCCAGACAATGGGTGGCCGGGCAGAGGCGCTCCTCACCTCCCAGACGATGGGTGGCTGGGCAGAGGCGCTCCTCACCTCCCAGACGGGGCGGCCGGGCAGAGGCGCTCCTCACTTCCTCCCGGACGGGGCGGCCGGGCAGAGGCGCTCCTCAACTCCCAGACGATGGGAGGCCGGGCAGAGGCGCTCCTCACTTCCCAGACGATGGGTGGCCGGGCAGAGGCGCTCCTCACTTCCCAGACGGTGGGTGGCCGGGCAGAGGCGCTCCTTACTTCCCAGACGGGGTGGCCGGGCAGAGGCGCTCCTCACTTCCCAGACGGTGGGTGGCCGGGCAGAGGCGCTCCTCACTTCCCAGACGGTGGGTGGCCGGGCAGAGGCGCTCCTCACTTCCCAGACGGTGGGTGGCCGGGCAGAGGCGCTCCTCACTTCCCAGACGGTGGGTGGCCGGGCAGAGGCGCTCCTCATTTCTTCCCGGACGGGGCGGCCGGGCAGAGGTGCTCCTCACTTCTTCCCGGACGGGGCGCCCGGGCAGAGGCGCTCCTCACTTCCCCCCGGACGGGGCGGCCGGGCAGAGGCGCTCCTCACTTCTTCCCGGATGGGGCAGCCGGGCAGAGGCGCTCCTCACTTCTTCCCGGACGGGGTGGCCGGGCAGAGGCGCTGCTCACTTCCCAGACGGGGCGGCCGGGCAGAGGCACTCC
Organism: Symphalangus syndactylus; assembly: GCF_028878055.3. Classification (NCBI taxonomy): domain Eukaryota; kingdom Metazoa; phylum Chordata; class Mammalia; order Primates; family Hylobatidae; genus Symphalangus; species Symphalangus syndactylus. The sequence continues at coordinate 44,743,040 of NC_072429.2, forward strand.
TCACTTCCCAGACGGGGCGGCCGGGCAGAGGCGCTCCTCACTTCCTAGACGGGGCGGCCGGGCAGAGGCGCTCCTCACTTCCCAGACGGTGGGTGGCCGGGCAGAGGCGCTCCTCACTTCCCAGACGATGGGTGGCCGGGCAGAGGCGCTCCTCACTTCTTCCCGGATGGGGCGGCCAGGCAGAGGCGCTCCTCACTTCTTCCCGGATGGGGCGGCCGGGCAGAGGCGCTCCTCACTTCTTCCCGGATGGGGCGGCCAGGCAGAGGCGCTCCTCACTTCTTCCCGGATGGGGCGCCCGGGCAGAGGCGCTCCTCACTTCTTCCCGGACGGGGGCGGCCGGGCAGAGGCGCTCCTCACTTCTTCCCGGACGGGGCGGCCGGGCAGAGGCGCTCCTCACTTCCTCCCGGACGGGGCGGCCGGGCAGAGGCGCTCCTCACTTCCCAGACGATAGGTGGCCAGGCAGAGGCGCTCCTCACTTCCCAGACGGTGGGTGGCCGGGCAGAGGCGCTCCTCACTTCCCAGACGGTGGGTGGCCGGGCAGAGGCGCTCCTCACTTCCCAGACGGTGGGTGGCCGGGCAGAGGCGCTCCTCACTTCCCAGACGGGGCGGCCGGGCAGAGGCGCTCCTCACTTCCCAGACGGGGCGGCCGGGCAGAGGTGCTCCTCACCTCCCAGACGGGGCGGCCGGGCAGAGGCGCTCCCCACCTTCCAGATGGGGTGGCGGCCGGGCAGGGGCTGCAATCCCAGCACCCTGGCCGGCCAAGGCAGGCGGCCGGGGGGTAGAGGCTGCCGCGAGGCCAGACCACGCCACCGCATTCCAGCCCGGGCAACAGCGAGCACTGGGTGAGCGAGACTCCGTCTGTAGTCCCAGTACCTCGGGAGGCTAAGGCGGGCAGAGCACTCGGTGTCAGGAGCTGGCGACCAGCGTGGCCAAGATGGCGAACGCGTGCCTGCATCCAAAGGAGAAAAGGCAGGCAGCGGTGGTGGGCGCCGGGAGTCCCAGGCAGTCCGCGGCGCGGGCAGCAGCAAGCCGAGTAGATTGTAGCCTGGGCCAGAGAGGGAAAGAAAGAAAGAAAGGAAGGAAGGAAGCTCCTGGACCCATTCTTGATTGAAGTGGGGACACTTGTAGGGACCAGGGGTCAATGACCTCAAAAGTGTCCCTTATTCACCTATCAGATGCAAAGAGTTAAGCGGTGGCTGTGAAGTACATGGAAACAGATGAGGCACAATCGGCCTCCTCAAGCCAACAATCTCTGAAGGGAACTAAGAAATGCCACAGTGAGAAATGATCCAAGACAGCAAGATTGTGTGGCAGGCGCTCTGGGGAGCATTGGTGACCTTCAGAAATGGAATGAACCCCACTTAGCATCAGGCTGTAATCAGCAGCATCTCAGTTCACAGGACAGAAGCAGGACGGGCAGGGAGAAGGGAGAGGAGAATTCTGGTTACTCTGCCGTGGAAAAGGCAGGCCCAGCAGAGACCCCGTGAGCAACACTGGCCTCTTATTCTGCAGGCAGTGGGCCTCTACAGGGCTTTGGATCCTCTCACCGCTGACTTACGGCTTGTGCAGCCAGCAAATTCATACCCTCTGTGGCTTTGTTTTTATAGTATTGCTCCTCCAAGAGCTGGCTTTATACCTCAGACATATAAATCTGTTAGAGGGTGGTATATGGCCCAAGAAGTCTTTACCAGGTAGGTAAGATTTTATTCTCATCTATAGATTCTTTCAGAGTCCCCCCAACCTGAGTCCCCCCTTCATGTATTCAGGCTGTCTTTATTCACTGGAAAAACCAATCCAACCTACAGCGCCAGTGGTTGGGAGATGGGGCCTATCTCCTTCCTAATGCCCTAAAATGTTCACGGAGCCACCCAGTTCCCTACGGGCTGGAAGGGTCAATCTCAGTCATCTGCAAAGGAATTTTGCTAATATCTTTGTTTTTTGTTTGTTTGTTTAAGTAGAGACAGGGTTTGCACCATGTTGGCCAGGCTGGTCTTGAATTCCTGACCTCAAGTGATTCACCGGCCTTGGCCTCCCAAATTGCTGGGTTATTAGCTCTGGTTGATTCCGCCGTCTCTCAGACCTTGGCCAAAGGGGCGACACAACAACAAAACAGATGTGGAATCCTGTTACAACTAATTTCAGTTGTCATTTAAATCTCACATGGCTAGAATCATATTTGCAGTCTAAAGCAATATGGTGCTAGGGTGAAGAAGGAAGTGTCATGCAAATTCTTGAAATTCCTGCTCATTTCCCCCTCTTCCTTTCTGAGTGTTGTTTGGTTGAAGGAAAGCTCTAGTGTTTGATGTAGGGATGGTGTGGCGGGGGGAGGGTGGATGAAAGATATTTATTTCTTGTGGCTGAATAAGCAGAGCTTGGAACAGACCGTCTCCCACTTCCAAGCCAAGCAGCACATCCCAATACCTTCCTCAGGAGTGGCCTCTGCTTCTAGGAGAGGCAGGAGGAAGCCAGTGCTGGCCTGGTTCATTTGTGGGGAGGGTTTGTTGGACAAGAGCAATGAAGGACTAGTTCCTGGGACTCAGCACTGAGCATGGAAGTGGTTCCATCATGCGGGCTCCTTCTTTGATTCAGAGACCATAGATTTTGGTCACAAGGAAATACTAAGATAATAAGAGTTCCTTGCTTTCCCCTGCAAGGGAATGGTTCACTCTAGGTCAGTGCTTCCAGAGTAGGTTTCATGCAACACTAGTCCCATGAAATACTCATCAAAAAGTAAGTTTGGGCAACACTGTTTACAACAGTTTCACCCTGGGATTAATATAGTAGTTTGTTCTGTGAAGGGGCTGAGAAGCCTAGTAGTTAAAACATTTGGTTAGGCCGGGCATGGTGGCTCACGCCTATAATCCCAGCACTTTGGGAGACCGAGGCAGGCGAATCACCTGAGGTCAGGAGTTTGAGACCAGCCTGGCCAACATAGTGAAACCCTATCTCTATTAAAAATATAAAAATTAGCCCGGCATAGTGGTGCATGCCTGTAATCCCAGCTACTTGGGAGGCTGAGGCAGGAGAATCGCTTGAACCTGGGAGGCAGAGGTTGCAGTGAGCTGAGATCATGCCATTGCACTCCAGCCTGGGCGACAGAGCAAGAGTCCGTCTCAAAAAAAAAAAAAAAAAAAAAAAAAAATGCTGGGCGCGGTGGCTCATGCCTGTAATCCCAGCACTTTGGGAGGCCAACGCAGGTGGATTACCTGAGGTCAGGAGTTCGAGACCAAACTTTAGTCTGACCAACATGGAAAAACCCTGTCTCTATTAAAAATACAAAATTAGCCAGGCTTGGTGGCGAATGCCTGTAATCCCAGCTACTCAGGAGGCTGAGGCAAGAGAATTGCTTGAACCTGGGAGGTGGAGGTTGCAGTGAGCCGAGATCACACCATTGCACTCCAGCCTGGGCAACAAGAGCAAAACACTGTCTCAAAAAAAAAAAAAAAAGTTAGCTTTACTTCGTCTGCATCCCAAACCTATTGAACCAGGGAACACACACCTCCTGTCATTGCCCCTTCTTTTTAAATTTTTTTTAATTTTGAGGCAGAGTCTCACTCTGTTACCCAGGCTGGAGTGCAGTGGTGAGATCTCGGCTCACCGCAACCTCCGCCTCCCGGGTTTAAGTGATTCTCCTGCCTCAGCCTTCCAAGTAGCTGGGATTATAGGCACATGCCATCAAGCCCGGCTAATTTTTGTATTTTTAGTAGAGACGGGGTTTTGCTGTGTTGGTCAGGCTAGTCTCAAACTCCTGACCTCAAGTGATCCGCCCGCCTTGGCCTCCCAACGTGCTGAGATTACAGGCATGAGCCACCATGCCTGGCCCATTGCCCCTTCTTAAAAATCATCAGGTTGTTTACCCTGGAAGTAGTGCTGTAAGGAACACACTTAAGGGAATGTTCCTCTTGACTGACTTGTCCAGGTCGTGCTGGATTTGGGGTCACCACATGAGGCATCATAAAATATTGACATATTTAATTCCATCCATGAACCAGGAACATTTTGCTCCTGAGAAATGTCTGTCTGATAAAAAAAAAAGAATCTGCATCTCAAAAAAGATAAATACATAAATATTTTTAAATATTAAATGATTTAAAAAATTTTTAAATCAACATAAGCTTACCTATCTAAGAACATTGAACTTGACAGCCAAATGACATCTAGCCAGCATGTAGTAAATCTGTGGAAGAAAAAAATCCGGCAGGGCACAGTGGTTCACACCTGTAATCCCAGCACTTTGGGAGTCTGAGGCGGGAGGATTGCTCAAGCCCAGGAGCTTCAGACCAGCCTGGGTAACATGGCAAGTTACCCAAATGTTTTAACTACTAGGCTTCTCAGCCCCTTCACAGAACAAACTACTATATTAATCCCAGGGTGAAACTGTTGTAAACAGTGTTGCCCAAACTTACTCTACAAAAAATAAAAAAATTAGCTGCACATGGTGGCATGTACCTGTGGTCCTGAAGTTGGGGGACCGCTTAAGCCCCAGGAGGTTGAGGCTGCCGCTCCCTGTGTTCACGCCACTGCACTCCAGCCTGTGTGATAGAGCAAGACTCTGTCTCAAAAAATAATAATAATAAAAATAATTTAGAATTGAAAGAATTATCTCTAACTCTCTTTTTTTTTTGAGACGAAGTCTCACTCTGTCACCTAGACCGGAGTGCAGTGCCACCATCTTAGCTCACTGCAACTTCCCTCTCCCAGGTTCAAGCAATTCTCCTGCCTCAGCCTCCTGAGTAGCTGGGACTACTGGCGCCCACCACCATGCCCGGCAAATTTTTCTATATTCAGTAGAGACAGGGTTTCATCATGTTGGCCAGGCTGGTCTTGAACTCCTGACCTCAGATGATCCACCCACCTCAGCCTCCCAAAGTGCTGGGATTACAGGGGTGAGCCACCACACCTGGCATGAATTATCTCTAATTCATCAATGTCTACCATGAGCTTCTTTGTTAGCCCAGTTCATTTTGATGTATTCAATAACTTAAGCTCTTTAAGCTTCAGTTTCCCTGTCCACCCTACAGGCATGTCATCCAGAGAGGCTCAGAATGGCATATGTGTGTATATACATGCCACCCAGTGGGTAGCAGTGGGGTGGGGGCTTCCACCAGGTATAGCCTTAAATAAAGAAGCTGCACTTTCTATGCATACTGAGAGCGGTGGGAACAAAAGCTACAGCTCTACTATAAATAAACCGAGGTGTTTCTTTTTGTTAAATAATGATGCTACCTCTCTACAGAACACAATGAGCTAATCCAGAGAGGGCTCAGTCTGTCTACCTGTCTCCTGGGAATAAAGGATTTCTCCTATAAATCGCTAATTGCTCACTTTAAGAGAGTATTTTATTTATTTATTTGAGACCAGGTCTGGCTCTATCACCACTGAAGTGCAGTGGTGTAATCTTGGCTCACTGCAACCTCTGCCTCCTGAGCTCAAATGATCCTCCCATGTCAGCCTCCTGAGTAGCTGGGACTGTAGGCATGCACAACCACACCCAGCTAACATTTTACACTTTTTGTAAAGACAGGATTTTGCCATGTTGCCCCGGCTGGTCTCGAACTCATGAGCTCAAGCTAATCTGCCTGCCTCAGCCTCCCAAAGTGCTGGGATTACAGGAGTGAGCCACTGTGCCCAGCGAATAGTTTAAATTCTGAACAAACTGCCAAAGGACAGGTTGGTGGCTTCACTGGCCAGTGGCTGTGGTTTTGCCTAGGGCCTAATACATGGGCAGCGGAATCAGACGGCCCTGGGTGCGAATGCTGCTTCCACCATGCCCCAACTTTGTGACCTGGAGCTGCTAACTTCCTCTCCCTGAGGCCAAGTGCACACCTGTAAAATGAGGACAACACTCAGCCCTACCTCACAGAGCCCTTGGGAGGTATCAAGTAAGGCTGAAGAAGTACTAAGTACAGGGCTTTGTACTTATGCACAGTAATCATTTTTCCTCATCAGCAAGTGAGGGCCAGTTGCGGTAGCTCATGCCTGTAATCCAAGCATTTTGAGAGGCTGAGGCAGAAGGGTTGCTTGAGGCCAGAAGTTCAAGACCAGCCTGGGCAACATAGGGAGACCTTGTCATTATAAAATAAATAAAAAGAAAGTTTTTTTTTTAAAAGTGAGGATTATTACTATTACTATTTCCCTATCCCTCTGCTGCATTGTAAAACATGTGACTATCAAGTGATTGATTTTCTTTTTAAACAGCAGAACTCTTATGTCTGTAAAAGTGAATGCCGTTCATTCATGGTCATCTTCAACGGGACTGAGCTGGACACAAGGAGCACTGAATTACAACAGCGCCTGTGCCCCGTCCCCCTGGGACTGCACTAAGCGAGGCTAGGAAGAACACTGTGCACTTTCTCTCGCTTTGTCTTCAGGGTCCAGCACAAGGCCCGGGAACACAGTAGGGACTACATTCATGCTTTTCCAGTGGCACCTTGCCCTTGTTGGCAATGTTTTCTGGCCTTCAGATTCTGAGCCATCAGCTCTGGCATAACCTCAGTGGTGACAAGCCTTCAACTTTATTTCTGGAAACCGTAGGCCATTTGGAGCCCAGAGGGCAAATAAGGCGAGGAGGAGCTTGTCCAATGATGCTGAGTGAGACCATTTTTGGTCAAAAGTGCAAGGAAGCAGTTCAGCATGCAGGCCCTGTGAATGGGGGTGCCCCGCGGGCAGAGGACACGCGAGTGCAAGTGAACCTCTGGAAGCAGCGCACACGCCTCGGCGGTCAGCAGGTCAGCTGGCTGGAGGTGAGGACTGATTTGTCTTTTTTTTTTTTTATTGTACTTTAAGTTTTAGGGTACATGTGCACAATGTGCAGGTTTGTTGCATATGTATCCATGTGCCATGTTGGTGTGCTGCACCCATTAACTTGTCATTTAGCATTAGGTGTATCTCCTAATGCTGTCCCTCCCCCCTCCCCCGCACTGATTTGTCTCTTTAAGTCTGTGACCTTAACTCTGGGCCTTAACTCTGGGGCTTCCAAGTCACAGCGGTGGAAAATTCTGATTGTTTCATTTTAAAGGACAAAAGAATAATTTGTCCTTAAATGATGTGTATGCGGTGCGATTTTCTATTAAAAAGAAGGAGTATATATGGACTATCTTAGGAAGGATATGATGGAAGCCGGTAACAGGGCCTGCCTCTGGGGTGGCAGTGGGGGAGGGGGCTGGGGACAAAGTTTCCGGGGGCCATGTATTTTTCCCATACCGCATTGTGTACCTTTTAGATTTTATACTATTTGCATGCTATTGCCTATTAAACAATTATGAGCAACAGAGCAGGAAAAGCAGGAGGAAGCAGCAGCATTCCTTTCCTGTATAATAAATATTTAACCTAAGTTTTCTCTCTAAAAAAAAAAAGTAAACCATAAAAGGATTAACAGGAAGCAAATGACCCCATTGGGCCTGTTAGCACATCCCAGGGTTGCTCTCCCAGCCTGGCAAAAAAGAAGTACGTTTTGCTTCCCCAAACTGTGTAGGCTTGTGGTTGAAGACAATAAATACCCTTACCTTAGACCCCCATGGATAATTTGCAATAATCAACTTTACAAATAATAATCCTGTAAATTACATTTTGAAAGAAAGGGCTGGATCCACCAGCTCCTACACTCCTCCCTTTGTTGCCGGTTCAGTGCTCAGACACCTCCCCTTAAGGGCGAGAAGGACAAGAAGGGTTAGAATCCAGCTTTTTCATCACCTCCTCCATGAAGGCTGAGCTCTAAGACCACAACCCATGACTGAAGCGAGGGTTCTGGATCATTTGTAATTGTTCTTGGACGACCCACAATTTTTTGTTTGCTAACACTAGTCCTGGGAGGAAGTGAATTAGCTTTAACTGAGGACAGGTAGGAGGCCCAAATTCCTCCCACTGTAGATTTTACATTCTGAATGAATGACTATGTGACAGGCACTGGGGAGGAACCAGGGACAGTCACTTTTGTCTGTGACATGCCCAGTATCCTTTCCTCTGCCTTCAGGAACAGCTCTCAGGGTTGGTTTGGGATCCACCCTGCCACCCTCAAGGTGAGGCTCCAAAACACAGCCATGGGGAGGAACACACGTCCTAGCCTAAGCCAATCACTGTTCCAGATTCCCTGGGCCATGGGGCTTAAATCAGGAAAGGAAAAATGGCCCCAGGGGAGCCAATGGGCCACAGAGGCCTTTCCTGGGAATGCAGAGCCAGAGACGGGCACTCTCTCTGGCTGGACTTCGATCCTGAGGCTGAGGGGCTGCTGGTGACACCCCATCTTGTCTTCACAAGGAGTCTACGGTGAGAAGAGAGTGAAGAGAGAGTCCAGGGTTGATGCGTGTCCTCTTTGGGCCCTGAATCCCTTCCATTCTTATCCCCACCCCCAGGCATCCTTGTATACGATCCAATAAATTGCTTCTTTTTTCTTTATCGTTTTTCTTTTTTTTTTGAGATGGAGTTTCACACTGTTGCCCAGGCTGGAGTGCAGTGGTGCAGTCTCGGCCTACTGCAACCTCCGCCTCCCGGGATCAAGCAATTCTCCTGCCTCAGCCTCCTGAGTAGCTGGGATTACAGGTGCCCACCACCACGTCTGGCTAATTTTTTGTATTTTTAGTAGAGACAGGGTTTTCACTATGTTGGCAAGGCAGGTCTCGAACTCCTGACCTTGTGATCCACCCACCTGAGCCTCCCAAAGTGCTGGGATTACAGGCGTGAGCCACCACGACCAGCCAAACTGCTTCTTTATTAAGCCAGAGTGGGTATGGGCTTTTCTGGGTCTTATAACCAAAATGGTCCTGTGTGACATACTAGTGTGCAAACTCTCGGAGACAAGCTTGAATCGAAAGCTGGAAAAGCAGTGGGACCCACTTTGACCAGTGAGCATCTTTGAATTAAACCCTGGACTATTCCATCAAAGTCCCCATGGCCTATATTCTCTTACCTTTCTTCTCTTGGGAACGTGGGAATAGCAGAGGGAAAAAGCCTGAAATGTACGTTAATAATAGGCCATTTAACGGAGGTTTACCCACCGTCTTACTACCGGTAGCCCACTCCCTCCCCCTAAAAGGGCATTTTTTGCCTAGCCCCAAGGCTTAGAGTTCAGAGCTGCCTCACAATTTCACTGAAGAGCAGGACATTCTCTTACCGGGAATCACAGAGTCCTCTGAAAGCACAGGCCCTTATAAGCAAGGAATGAGCCTGAAGATAACACAGGGTTAATAATCTGCTTGTCAACACTTTGAAACTCTCTCTCAAAGTCAGTTTGCAGGCAGCAGAGCTGACTGATGAAACCCTGAATCACAGTCCTCATATGGGATATTTCCTCCCCTCTGAGCTCCAAACTACCATTCTGTTTCTTTGATGGTATAGGAAATTCGTGGACTTATTCCCAAATTGAACTCTCAGAAGATATTGGCCAACATAGCATGATCCCATCTCTTAAAATTTTGTGTGTGTGTGTGTGTGTGTGTGTGTGTGTGTGTGTGGAGGGGGTGCACACCTGTGGTCTCAGTTACTCAGGAAGCTAAAGCAGAAAGATCACTTGAGTCCAGGAGTTCGAGGCTACAGTGAGCTATGATGGTGCCACTGCACTCCAGCCTGGGTGACAGAACAAGACCTTGTCTCAAAAAATTTTTTAAAGTGAAACATATAAAAAGATGTTCAGCACCTCTAAAACTAAAAAACGAGTTATAATTTTACATCCACGAGATGGACTATGATGAAAACAATGGATAACATCCAACCCTGGTGAGGGTATGGAGAAATAAGCGCTCTTGTATCATGTTGAGGAGAGTGTGTATTATTAGTACACGGCCCCCTGCAGGTCTTCCTCTCCCCGCACGTGCACACATGCTGCTCCCCACATCAAGAGGCAGAGCTTGGCTCCCACCCCCTTTGAATCTGGGCTTGCCTTGTGACTGACTTTGATCAATAGAGTATGGCAGCAGTGACATTCTGGAACCCGGACCCGTGCTGCGAGAAACTCAAGCCACATGGAGAGACCAGTAAGAGGGAAGCCAAAGGCGCTCCTGGGGATAGCCCCAGCCCAGCACCCAGCGCCAGCCAGCACCAACTACCAGCCCCGCCAGTGAGAACATTCAGACCCTCCCTCTCCAGCACCACAGGAGGCAGAGCTGCCACTCAGTCCACCCACAGAAACATGGGGAATAATGAGTTATTGCTTTAAGCCATTTAATTTTGAGGGATTTGTTACTCAGGAATAGATAACAGAAACAATACTCATTGTCATCTTGTATGAAATAGAGAAAAAATTGGAAGCAAAAAGCCATCAGTAGGAGGATGGTTGCATAAATTATAGTCCAGCCATACCAGAAATGCTGTGCAGCCATTAAGAAGATTGCTGTGAATCTGAATGAAGTGACAGAGGAAGGCCCCCAAGATAGGTTAATGAAAAAAGCAATTTTTCATTTGTTTTTTGAGACGGAGTCTTGCTCTGTCACCAGGCTGGAGTGCAGTGGCACGATCTCACTCACTGCAACCTCTGCCTCCCGGGTTCAAGCGATTCTCCTGCCTCAGCCTCCTGAGTAGCTGGGACTACAGGCACGCACCACCACGCCCAGCTAATTTTTATATTTTTTAGTATAGACGGGGTTTCACCATGTTGGCCAGGATGGTCTCGATCTCTTGATCTCGTGATCTGCCTGCCTTGGCCTCCCAAAGTGCTGGGATTACAGGTGTGAACCACCACACTCGGCCAAAAAAAGCAATTTTTAAAACCATATGCCTAGTATGATTTTGTTATGTAAAAATATGTGATTTGGGTAAACACATTTAAAACTATAGAAAAGATATACACCAAACCATTAACAGTATTTACTTATTTGGGAAAAAAATGGATTTGGGGCAAAAAAGGGTATACAAACTTTCACTTTTGATTTCTATACAGTTTAATTTCTGCTTCTTCCTCCTCCTCCTCTTCTTCCTTTTCCTCCTCCTCCTCCTTCCTTCCTTTTTTTTTTTTTTTTTTTTTTGACGGAGTCTCACTCTGTCTCCCAGGCTGGAGTGCAGTGGCATGGTGTCAGCTCACTGCAACCTCTGCCTCCCAGGTTCAAGTGATTCTCCTGCCTCAGCTTCCTGAGTAGCTGGGACTATAGGCACCTGCCACCAAGCCCGGCTAATTTTTGTATTTTTAGTAGAGACGAGGTTTCACCATGTTGGCCAGGCTGGTCTCGAACTCCTGACCTTGTGGATCTGCTTGCCTCGGCCTCCCAAAGTGCTGGGATTACAGGCGTGAGCCACTGCGGCCGGCCGGCCTGCCTGCCTGCCTGCCTTCCTTCCCTCCTTTCCTTCTTCTTCTCCTCCTCCTCCTTCTTCTTCCAATGAGCATGTACTCATGTTTTATAGTTTTATAATCTAATAAAAGAGGACAGATTTCCAAGCTTTTTTAACCCAGTCCACTGGCTCCCTGAGAAGTTAGGTTGAGCCCGGTCTCATGTTAGCTGTCCTTTCGCTGAGTACCTATGATAAAACCAGGCACCCCACATGCTATTTCCAATTCTCACAACAACTAGGGATTATTTTTCCAATTTTAGAAATGCACCCATGTGGGTTCAGAATGGATAGGTAATGTTCCAAGTGTCACCCAACTGAGTGGCGGAACCAGTGTTTTAATCCAGGTGGACCCCACTTCAAAGCCCTGGTGCCCTTTCAGGTAAGACCTGAGCCGGCCTGAAGGAGCTGATGGTCTGGCCAGGGACAAGAACTCACACATGGACAGAAACGACTGGATGCAATGACTGCACACAGGGACCTGGGTTCAAATCCCAGCTTCACTGCCAACCAGGTGTGAGGCTGTGGACTAGTGACAGCCTCCTGTGTCTTAGCCATTGAGCAAGCATCTATTGAGTACCTCCCAGGTGACAGGTACTGCTCATGCCAGGTCCCCACCACCTCAGGAGGGAAATCCCTGCCCCATGGAGCTCATGATATAATACTTGAGCCAGATATGAAACAAGTAACCAGATAAACACATGATGTAACCACAGAGGATAATAAAAGCTGAGAAAAAGAAATACTGCCAGGTGCAGTGGCCAGACATGTAGTCCCAGCTACTCAGGAGACTGAGGTGAGAGGATCACCTGAGCTCTGGAGGCTGAGGCTGCAGTGAGCTGTGATCATGCCACTGCGCTCCAGCCTGGGTAACAGAGCAAGACCCTGTCAAAAAGAAAGGAAGGAAGGGAGGGAGGGAGGAAGAAAGGGAGGAAGGAAGGGAGGGAGGGAGGAAGAAAGGGAGGAAGGAAGGGAGGGAGGGAGGGAGGAAAAGGAAAGAGAACAAAACATAAAAATGCCTCAATTTTCCTGTCTGTAAAATGGGATACTGATGATGCCAATTTCACAGGACTCTTGTGCTGAGTCAATAAAATATTTTCTGTCAGATGCTTAGTGCCAAGCCGGGTGCACAATGAGTAAATGGGAGTGACGGTGCTGATATGCTAAATTGTGTTTGTACGAGCTGTGATAAAGAATTTTTTAAAAGGTGCGTGACAAATATTTGCTAAATGAATGCAACGAACAGCAATCACCTGGACTAGAGCAGTCAGGGAGGACTCCCTAGAGGAGGCACCAGAGAGCCTCTGCTCAAAGCTGGACCACACTTTGTAGGGCAAAGGCCTCCACCCTGCCCAGGAGGTTCTGGAGTGTCCAAACACAAGACAGAGGCAAGGCAAACAGGCCAAGCACCCTGCTAATGTGGTTAGTTTGGGCCTTATCTCTGAAAGGAGCTGGGTCTCAGACAGCTTGTCGGGGCTGACCGCAGGGCCTGCCGAGAAACCAGATTCAGAACATGTGCTTGCTGCTGCCACCACCGAGAGGGCGGTGCGGGTGGGAGGTGCAGGAAGGCCTGGGGGAGCGCCGGCTTATTTGTTATGGGGTGAAGAGGAAGCTGTAAGTGGTCCTCTGTCCTCCATTAACAGCAGGATGGAGTCAGGCTGGAGCCACCGGCTTCGGAGTCTGCCTTGTTTTTAAACACACATGGCTGGCCCAGGCCTTTTAACCCCCAAACACCCCAGGGTTCCTGCAGGAAAAAAACAGTAGCCTTTGGTCTAGAAACTCTGCAGCTGGGGTGTAGCTTAGGGCATTTCTTTTTAGCTCAGAAACAAACAGAAGATAAGAATATTGTGATAAAAGGAACTGTACTTTTATAATGGATTATTCAAAGTCAGGGAGTCTGGGATGGTTATAATTCTTTATACTTCAGACTCTTTAATGTACATCCACAAAACTAAGAGCAAATAATAAAAATGGATTATCCTTGTCTGCAAAGAAACACAAACTATTTATTTCTACCCAATCCTCCCCCACCCACTCTCATCACCAAAAGTTGATGCAAAGAAATACAAACTATTTACTGCAAAGAAATACAAACGATTTATCTCTCTCAATCTTCCCCCACCCACTCTCATCACCTGAAAGTATGAGACCTAGAACCATTTACACAAGTCTATGAGTACTTCACCCACTCTGAACCTCCCCCAACCCTGTTCATTGGGACCCATTCTATATCGCTCTTCGGTGGGGTGAGGGGGTGATTGTACCAGTGATTCTTAACTTTTTGGAGAAGTCCCAGACAATTTGGAAAGCTCATGAAGGCCATGGACCCTCTCCCTAGAAAGATGCACACCACACAGAATTGTGCACCGTATGTCAGCGGTTCCAAGACTTCTCAGTCTTGGAACAGTACTTCCCAGATAACAGTACTTCCCAGGTCAGACCGATTGGTAAATTTCTTCCAGCTCTTATTCTTTTTTTTTTTTTTTTTTTTTTTTTTTTTTTTTTTTTTTTTTTTTTTTTGAGACGGAGTCTCGCTCTGTCGCCCAGGCTGGAGTGCAGTGGCGCAATCTCGGCTCACTGCAAGCTCCCCCTCCCGGGTTCACGCCATTCTCCTGCCTCAGCCTCTCCGAGTAGCTGGGACTACAGGCGCCCGCCACCACGCCCGGCTAATTTTTTCTATTTTTTAGTAGAGACGGGGTTTCACCATGGTCTCGATCTCCTGACCTCATGATCCGCCCGCCTCGGCCTCCCAAAGTGCTGGGATTACAAGCGCGAGCCACCGCGCCCGGCTCTTCCAGCTCTTATTCTACAATTGATTTGCTCCCATTCAATACATGAGACAATCCTTAGCAATCAGAGTCTGATGATAAAAAAAATCTCAGTGGCTCAGAAACACCCAGGAAGTGTTTCTAAGGCTCAATAGTTAGTAGGGTGAGAATGGTTACGACTGTGGGAGGACTAGGGCATTTGCAGCAGGCACCTGGATAGCAGCTCTGAATCCCCACTTAGACTGGTGACATGAGGATAACGTCCCTAGGACCCTTACGGCCAACAAGATTTCCACTGCCTTATACCCACAGATAGGCTGAGAAGGTGAAGCTTCTCCAGCCCCCCAGTGCCCATCACGTTCTCATGAGGTCTCACTCTGAGGCTATGCTCAGGCCCCATACTCCTCCACAGCGGGGGTCTGCAAGAGCATGCTGCTGAGCAGGGGGCAGGCTGGGTCTGAGAGTGCAGTCCAGATGGGTTCGGGCCCCAGACTTTGGAGAAAAGGCAGAAGTGAACACAGACTCACCACGTCCTCATCCAGCCTGGATGAAGGATGACCCAAAGGCTGGAGCTACGGTTCACCCCAACCCAAACAACTACTGCGGAGGGTGTGGGAGGCTGTGTTTTCCAGAGCCTGCAGTTCTTTACCTACCAAATCGGGGTTCTGTACCACTTCCCCTCTCCCTGACACACAAGAATCATCCCAGCACTTCTGGAAAAGTTTCCAAGGCAAAACTGCTGCCCTGAAGGCAGTCCCTTCAGAAACCAGGGTGATCAGGACAAAGCAATTTCGGGAGGTGGGAAGATCATAATCCACAAGACTTTGGTCAGGCTCAGTGGGAGCAAGCCAGCCCCCAAATGCGGGAATGATTACTAACAGACGATGCTCCCAACCTTACACGTGTTCCACATCCACAAACTGGAAAAAATTGTCAAATTAAATATGAAACAGGAAGTAGAGATAAAGATCCATGCACACACTGCGCACAAACTCACACACACTCTTCTCGTTAGCACGGGATGAAAGCCAGTGGTGACGATTTTTAATTAGAAAGGAGGACTAATAGCCGCCTCCCAAGGCCAAGGCACTCGGCTCTGAACACCAGGCCAGAGTTAACCCTTGCAGCTCCAGGGCGGTGCCTCATTATAAATGGCCCCACTCTACAAAAATTAGTCGGGCATGGTGGTGGGTGCCTGTAGTCCCAGCTACTTGGGAGGCTGCGGCAGGAGAATTGCTTGAACCCAGGAGGCAGAGGCTGCAGTGAGCCAAGGTTGTGCCACGGCACTCCAGTCTGGGCAACAGGGCAAGACTCTGTCTCAAAAAAATAAAAATAAGATAAATGGCCCCTGCCGGGAGTGGTGGCTCACGCCTGTAATCCCAGCACTTTGGAAGGCCGAGGCGAGTGGATCACCTGAGGCCAGGAGTTTGAGACCAGTCTGGCCAACATGGTGAAACCCCATCTCTACTAAAAATACAAAATCAGCTGGGCATGGCGACGCATGCCTGTAATCCCAGCTACTCGGGAGGCTGAGGCAGGAGAATCACTTGAACCCGGGAGGTGGAGGTTGAAGAGACCTGAGATTGCGCCATTGCACTCCAGCCTGGGCAACAAGGGTGAAACTCCGCCTCAAAAAAAAGAAAAAAAAAAGAAAAAAAAGATAAATGGCCCCACTGCTAGAGGAAGCTCATCAAAGTTTTCTAACCTTGCTTGGTTAATTAAAGAATCATTAAGAAATGGATGGAGGGGATAGGAGGAAGAAAGGAAGATAAGAGAAAAGAGAGGAGAGGAGAGGAGAGGAGAAGAGAAAAGAGAAGAGAAGAGAAGAGAAGAAGAGAAGAGAAGAGAAGAGAAGAGAAGAGAAGAAATCAAGGGGAGAACAGACTCTCATGGCAGCATCACCCCCTCCAACGGGAGAGCGCTGGTGTGGAGGCCATGCCCCCTGACGCCTGAGAGAGACAGGTTAGACTCCCAGCTTTTCTATTCACCAATTGTGTAACCATGGACTTACCCATCCTCTTGGTTTCAATTTTCCTTGTCTGTGAAACGGAAATGAGAGCGTGAACTTGACAAGATTGTTGTTAGGATTAAATGAGATATGTATGAAAAGCACCTATTTGCTTAGAACATTGTAAGTTCTCCAAAATGATGGCTACTACCTGGCCATTAAATTAGTTTCATTATTATTCTTTAGTCTTCTTCTGACCATGTTTGAGGAAAATCTTTCCTCTAAGTAAATATAAGGGGATAAACTACCTCCTGTAGATACCGATTTCAAAGTGCGGGGATAGGGTAGGGAAAGTAAGTAGTTGCCTTTTCCTTGAACAGATTCGCCACTCCCCCCCACCACCATCACTGTGTCAGCTGAGAGTGAAATGTGACATCCTGGATGGACGAGTCCAGCAGGTGTCCTTTAGGGAAACCAGCCCACGCCCCACAGAAAAAGACAACGAGAGCTCTAAAACAGGAGTTAACGCCCCACCGCACCTGAACCCTTTCCCTGCCCATCACTCCTGAGTAGCATTTGACTCCAGTTTAAGTTGCTGCTTGAACGGCAGTTTACTGACAGCAGTGCAGGTGCATGCATTTCCCCCTTCCTCTTTCCAAGTCTATCTGAGAAAGAATAGGCAGGGGAAAGTGGGCTTGATTCTTTCTAAAACAAAAATGATCATTTTAGAGTTCATCGTTATCATCCTGAAAGAGCTCTTCACATCTCAATGACCAGCTAGTGCATAGAATATTGCTGGGCACATAGTAGGTGTGCATAAATACTTGTCGGGTGTCCAAATGGACAAAGTGACCCAGTCCCCACAGTGGCTACTCCTGAGGCACTCACATGTCAATAATAGAGACATACAGAAAGAACTCTCCCCCCAGCCCCCGAACAAGTTTCCAGGTACAGGGTCATAATATGCAGTTAAGTTATGGCTTCCAATACATTTACAAAGTCAGTTTTGAAAAGAATTTGTTTTTCTCTTCCCTGTCAGCTTTATTCACCTACTCTTACTAAGACATTGGATCCAGTACCTGACACAAAGCAGGTTTGTAATAAATAGGTGTGTAATAAAAAGTAGTTAATAAATGCATTACTGATGTCAAGAGCCACACTGCTGGCCTGATGTAATTGTCAGAAAAATACGGCAGCAGAGCCCCAAGCAAGCCAGCCATGTGCATTTTCTTCCATTAGCGTCCTGTACCAGATAGTATCTTTCTAAATGGAATCATAAGACCAGACCTGGTATAGGAGTGCAGCATTGCTGGCTCACTCCAGTGACTCAAGCCACATGGTTTAGAAAAGAACAGCCCACTTTTTGTTAGTAGCAGTAGAAACAGTGCCAATAATTGACATTTTGTGAGCATGTATTTGCCAGACTCCATGCTGGTTGATTTACATCTGATATATCTTTTAATTCTCACAACAATCTTATCAAGTAGGTTATATTATCCCCATTATACAGATAAATAAACTGCAGCTGAGAGAAGTGAAATGACTTGCCCAAGGCTGTGCAGCTAGTCTGTGTGCCTCCAGAGGGCTTTCTCATCACACCTCTGAGCTCTGACTCTCCAACCTGCCCCAGCTTTTCTCTGCATTCCAATCCCACCCAACAGTGTCCATTCCTCCAACACCTCCAGACATCTGTTCAAGCATTTTCCTCGGTCTGGAAAGTCCTTCCTATCTTTGCCAACCATGGAAAGGCTCCCTATATTAGTCCATTTTCACACTGCTATAAAGAACTGCCCCAGACTGGGTTATTTATTTATTTTTGAGATGGAGCCTCACTTTGTTGCTCAGGCTGGAGTGCAGTGGCGCAACCTTGGCTCACTGCAACCTCCGCCTCTCAGGTTCAAGCGATTATCCTGCCTCAGCCTCCTGAGTAGCTGGAATTACAGGCAGCCGCCACAACGTCCGGCTAATTTTTGTATTTTTAGTAGAGATGGGGTTTCACCATGTTGGCCAGGCTGGTCTTGAACTCCTGACCTCAAGTGATCTGCTCACCTTGGCCTCCCAAAGTGCTGGGATTACAGGTGTGAGCCACCGTGCCTGGCCGGGACTGGGTAATTTATAAAGAAAAGAGGTTTAATTGACTCACAGTTTCTCATGTCTGGGGAGGCCTCAGGAAACTTAGAATCCTGGCAGAAAGGGAAGCAGTCACGTCTTACACGTAGGCAGGTGAGAGAGCAACTGTGTGAAGGAGAAACTGTCAAACACTTGTAAAACCATCAGATCTCGTGAGAACTCACCCACCATCACGAGAACAGCATGAAAGAAACTGCCCCCATGATTCAATCACCTCCCTCCCTTGTCACATGGGGATTACAGGTCCCTCTCTCACTTAACATGTGGGATTACAATTCAAGACAAGATTTGGGTGGGGACACAGAGCCAAACCATATCACTCCCCTTATTTTCAAAGCTTTGCCTAAAGTCTGCTCCCCTCTAAAGACTTCCCCAGCCCTCCTCACAGCCTGAGGCAGAACCACTGCTCCCATTCTCGGCCTGTAGTTCAGAGCATCATGGCACAAACTCACTGTGCTTGCAGGGAAGAGTCAGGATCAGTTCACCTTTGCACCTCCAGCACCTAGCACAGTCAGCTACCTGCCACTCGGCAGAAATTCAATAAATGTCTTATAATTAAGTAAAATCAAGCTTATCATTCCCAGAATAACAAAATAGAGAACAAACCTTCCAACCCCAGAACATTCTGGTCCCGTCTGCTCCCTAAGAAGTAGCTGACTGCTGGGGTTGGGAGGGGAGCAGAAAGAAGCTTAGAATTAGGCTGAGAGCTCCGCAAGCAGCCCTGGCAGGGGTCCAGCTCAGGGAGAGCCAGGTGGGGCTCCTACAGCAGGCTTTGTGATAGTGAGGAGCTAGGCAAGCTCAGATGGGTAAAGGCCATTTGGCTCTGGGCGGTCACGGCCCTGAGCCTGCAGACAAGGCCTGCAGCACCAGCCCTGCATGCCCTGCGGTCCCTTTGGGTCACCCACACTCACTGGCCTCCTCTCTTCGTTTCTGTGATTCCACCTCAGAGAGTTGTTGCCTTTATCACAAGGAAGCCAGGAGAACAAGTTACCTCCTGGGCTTATCTTCAAGCCCAAGGGTCTCCTTGCTGTTGGAACAGGAGGCTGTTCCCCCTGCAGTCCCAGCTTTTCCTGTTTGTTCATCTCTCATCAGAGAATTCTGAGCAGAGGGGAGAAGAAGCAGACGAAGGAGAAATTGTACCATGGAGACACCTGTGAAGGGCTGGACTGAGGGCTGGGCTGAGGCAGCCATGGGGCTCTTCCTGGACAGCAGGGTTGTGGGGTCTGCTTGTTGCCTTCCAGCCACAGAATGAATTAAAGACCTTTGGAAATCTCTTCCAGCCCCCACATTCTAGAATCTTTCTGAAGATTGGTCACATGTGCCTGTGGGCAGGGTAGCCATAATTTATTATTCTGAAATACTTTTTTTTTTGAGACGGGGCCTCCCTCAACTGTTGCTCAGGCTGGAGTTCAATGATGTGATCATAGCTCACTGCAGCCTCAACCTTGTGGGCTCAAGTGATCCTCCCACCTCAGCCTCCCAAGTAGCTGGGACTACAGGCATGTACCACCACGGCTGGCTAGTTTTTGTATTTTTTATAGAAACAGGGTCTTGCTATGTTGCCCAGGCTGGTCTCAAACTCCTGGGCTCAAGCGATCTACCTGCCTCAGCCTCCCAAAGTGCTGGATTACAGGCATGAGCCACCATGGCCAGCCCAAAATACTTTTAAAATACAGAAGTCACAGGCATAAACCAGGCCTACCCCAGGCAACACTTTTCTACCTAAGGTGTTGAGGACAGGGAATGTTTACCCAAATTTTGGTAGATCCAAGATTAAAACCTGAATTACTGTTCAAACTTTTCCAAAAGAAATGGCCACTTCTCGTAGAGAGTTTGACAACCCACTTCTCTGAGTAACATAATAAGATACATGATAAATCATAATAGCATGGAGCCTTTGCCTAATGTCCCCTGATTTCTCCTGCAGCTGCTCTGCACAGAGGCACGTGCCCTGGGGCATTTTCTGGGTGAAGCAGACACTCCCAGGGGAGAGCACAGAGATAATGCTAAATGGCCTGTTGTACAGAATGATTCCCGGCAGTGCCACTCCTTCTAAGGGGGAAGGGTGAAGGGCCTTTATCTTTTCCCAGGTGGGAGAGGGGAGGGATGAGCCAGTGGCCACTGATATCTGGGTAGAGTCCCTTTGTGTCTTGTCTTTTGGGCTGACCCCACATGCCTCTGGGAGGTGGGTGCTGGAGTAAGGGGGTGGTACTTAACCGTGCTTCCCTGAGACCAGAATGTGGGCACAGGGTCCCGGTTCGCCTTTCTTCTTCCCTGCTGGCTCTGCTGTGGGATTATTTTTCAGCACAGGGACAGGTTTCAGGGCAGTGCAGAACTTAGGGGCAGCCCACCCTTACTTGGGGTGTAACTCAGTGAGCCTACACAGAGGCGGGGTTCCTCTCCTAGCTCCTCAGGTGAGGTGAGCGAGTTTCTGGGATGAGGCCTTAGGAACCCCCTCCGTAACCTTGAGACATCAGTGACAAGTGTCCGTGGGTGAACAAAACCCCTGACCTCCCAGGAAGGGTGGTGTATGTGTGAAGTCAGAGATCAAAGGATCAAGTGTGGAGTCTGTTGGGAGCACTGGTTCCCTGAACTCCAGGCAGTTTTGCCAGGCCCCGTACCACAGTCCATCAAATCCAGTCAACCTTTAACTTCAATATATAGCTTAGCTTTGTACCAAAAATAAACACTTGTGAAATAATAGATTTTGTAAATATTTTATTACATAAAGAAGATAGAAGCACTTGATATATATGGACACATGTATATTTTAATACGTGACTATTAAACTTTAAGAAATCTTTATCCGGCCGGGCACGGTGGCTCACGCCTGTAATCCCAGCACTTTGGGAGTCCGAGGCAGGCAGATCACAAGGTCAGGAGTTCGAGACCAGCCTGGCCAATATGGTGAAACCCTGTCTCCATGAAAAACACAAAAATTAGCCAGGTGTGGTGGTTGGTGCCTGTAGTCCCAGCTACTCTGGAGGCTGAGGCAGGAGAATCCCTTAAAACCGGGAGGCGGAGGTTGCAGTGAGCCGAGATCGCACCACTGCACTCCGGCCTGGGCGACAGAGTGAGACTCCATCCCAAAGAAAAAAAAATCTTTATCCATGGACCTCCCGGAACCATCTCACCATTTGGGAAACACAGGTGTAGTGATCTGAGCTCAGGCACCACCAGGAGAGGGGAGGGAGAGAGCAGAGTGAGGTTGGGGAGTTGGGGAGTTACTTTCCCAGTGCCTTCCTTGCGGAGTCATCCTGGGCTGGCTGTGTCTCTCTTTCAAAGCCACAGTACCTGCCAGGGAGGCCTCCCCTTATGCCAGCCCTTATGGGGCCTGGTGCCTGCTCCCTCCTTGCTGCTGCTTTTTTTTTTTTTTTTAATTGAGACAGAGTCTTGCTCTGTCGCCCAGGCTGGAGGGCAGTGGCACCATCTTAACTTGCTGCAAACTCTGCCTCCCAGGCTCAAGCAATCCTCTCGCCTCAGCCTCCTGAGTAGCTGGGATTATAGGTATGTGTTACCATGCCTGGCTAATGTTTGTATTTTAGTAGAGACAGGGTTTCACCATGTTGGCTAGGCTGGTCTAGAACTCCTGACTCACATAATCCGCCCGCCTCGGCCTCCCAAAGTGCTAGGATTACAGGCGTGAGCCACTGCGCCTTGCCAAAGATTTTTTTTAACTGCTGCAATATATTTAATACTTTGCTAACACATTGTTTTATGATTACCTAAAAATGGAAAAGTTAAAATTTCAAAAGTAACACATACCTTATAGATAGTAACTAACTTGTCTCTCACCTTCTCTAAACTGTTCCTTTTACCACCTGGTAACAGAGTAGCATGGTGTGAATGGAGAGTGGGCTTTGATACAGACAGAACCAGTCTCCTAGACTGAAGAGCTGTGTGGCCTGGGGTAAACTGTGTAACCTTTCTGAGCTTCGGTTTCCTCATCTGAAATATAGAATGATAATGTCTCTCTGTCTTCCAGAGATATTAAAGATAAGTGCATAATACGTGACCAATAAAAGATTGCTCTCAGGCCAGACAATATATTGGAGCTTATTTTTACAAGTCTTTTAGGCTGCATTGTCCTCTGCTCGGTTTCTTGTGGGTACATGTCTCACCTCCCAAACTAGACAGTGAGCACCTTAAGGTTGCCTTCTGTCTGCTTAGCCTGAGGACACGGCCCACAGACAATGCTCCGTGAATATCAGGTGAGCGATGCATTGATGCACCTTTGGTCCATCGTTATTATATGAAGAGGGGAAAAAATAAACAAAGACTGGAAACATTTTTCCATTCAGGAAGAGGTTGGTGACACCAATGAGCCTTCCACAAGCAAAGTGTCAGCGGGAGAGATAATGACACTACCACCTCCAAACGCCCTTCCAGCTCATTCCAAAAATGGAAAAAACACAGGATCTGGAGGTGAAGCTCACTGTTCTCGCTTCCCTCCCCAACCTCACCCAGGGCACCAGCCCGGAATGGAAAACATTCCATATAGAGGCTCGGGAGCACGGTCTGTCCCAGGCAAGGCCCTAGGACCCATTTCAAAAGAGTTGAAGAATCACAGGAGAAAGAGAGGAAAGGGAGGAAGAGGAAATCTCAACCTTTCAGTTACATTCACTCTTCCGCCTCCTAAAGACCAAACACATTTTCCCAACTCCTTGCTCCTTACTCCTTGGAAGGCTGAGGAGGGCAGATTGCTTGAGCTCAGGAGTTCGAGACCAGTCTGGGCAACATGGCAAAACTCTGTCTCTACAAAAAATAAAAAAATTAGCTGGGCATAGTGGCATGTACCTGTAGTCCTAGTTCCTCAGGCGGTTGAGATGGGAGGATCACTTGAACCTGGGAAGTTGAGGCTTCAGTGAGCCAAGATCACGCCACTGCACTCCAACCTGGGCAAAAGAGTGAGACTCTGATCAGGCATGGATGCTAGAAAGCCTTTGGGTAAAATTGGTCGTTGTGGGATCGGATATTCACACAAGGCCAAAATATTACCCTCTAAATTACTTGCTGTTTGCAAGGCGGAAAATGGACACGTAACTGCCTGGAGGGATCAGGTGAGTCTTTTGATGTTTTGGAAGACTAAAGATCTCTCTGGTCCCACATTGTCACCTGACCTTTTTGCTACTCCTAATTATACCTAAGTCTTTCAAAAGGCCAATAGGAGATCTAAGCTTTTTTTGTTTTTTTGAGACAGAGTCTTGCTCTTGTCGCCCAGGCTGGGGTGCAGTGGCACAATCTTCGCCCACTGCAACTTACGCCTCCTGGGTTCAAGCGAGTCTCCTGCCTCAGCCTCCCAAGTAGCTGGGATTACAGGCACCCACCACCACACCCAGCTAATTTTTTTGTATTTTTAGTAGAGATAGGGTTTCACCATGTCGGCCAGGCTGGTCTCGAACTCTTGACCTCGTGATCCACCCACCTCGGCCTCCCAAGGTGCTGGGATTACAGGCGTGAGCCACCACGCCCGGCTGAGATCTAAGCTTTTAAAAAAAATTTTTTGTTTTTGAAAAGTAAACTTCAAGGACTAATCCCTTTCCTGGACCTCTAGACTCTGGCTCAGAACAGAATTAAGAAGGGCAGTTCTAGAAAAAAACTATAGCCTGATGGAATAAAATAGACTCAGACCACTCCAATCTAGAGAAGCCACACCTTGTTCTGAGTGCTGACTGCAGCCAGGCACAATCCCGAGGTCATCTCTCAGCACCGGCATGCACTCTGACAGCTAGGGAAACAGGAACTCAGAGAGCTGGAGTATAACAAATCTGTCCTATAACCTGCCCCAAGTGGCTCTGCTAAAGTGGGACAGATTTCAAACCTGCCTCTCTGAAAGTAGAGCCTGGATTAACTGGCCATCCAAGCTTTTCTGCTTTCTGCTTTAAAAAGACTTTGGGGCTGTCATCTCCAACCAAACACATCAGCCACAGGAGTCAAGGATGGTTGATCCATTTAAAGCACTCACCCACACTTACTGTAAACTCTGAACTGGGTGAGGCTTGTGCGGGAGTCAGAGGCAAAAGCCTGGTCTCTGGCCTAAAAGTGCTCATAGTCCATTTGAAGACAACACTAAGAAACATGAGATTACTAGAAGGGGTAATATCCGAGATTGCATGGCACCTCCCTGGACACTGTCTTTGCACTGGCTTCCTCCTCCTGCTTCTCTGCTCATCACACTGCACTGCAATTATATGTTTACAGTGACAATGGTCTCGGTTAAGCTCAGGATCTTGCCTTATCTTTATCCACTTAACACCTGCAATGCTGCCAGGGACGGAGAAAGGGTGGGAGCGGGAAGGAAAGTGACTAGGTGTGCAGAGGAAATCACACCAATTCTCCACCTTATCTGCCTGGGCCGGGTCCTGGGAATGGATCATGTTATCATCCTATTCCTCTCTCTGCCACCACCATACCCGTTCCTGACTCCCTCCAGGTGGCCTGGGTTCCCTTGACTTCCTCCTGAGCTGTTACTTCTGACAGAGCCACACACACAGATGCTAAGGGCTCTGCTCCAATCTGCTCCAGCCAAAGGCCACCTTCAGGTCCCTGGCCCTGCCTGGCTGTTCTGTCCTTAGGGTACTACTTTGTCAGGGCTATGCCCTATCTTCTCCAGCCCTCAGCTTCTAGGCTCTCCAGTTTTCTCCATGGGTGTTGGGGCAATGAGTTGCCAGGCCGATGGGATTCAGCTCCAAGACCCAGACAACGGGGCAGAGAGTAGTAGAGGCCCCCAAATCAGGATAAAGCCTCATTTGGGGGCACAGCAGTGCTGCCAAGACTTTCTTAGGTCAGGCCTGCTCCCTCCACATGTCCTCTGGGCTCTGGCAGGATAAGAGCATGACAACGGCTGGGCCAGTTTCTTGGTACACAAGCCCCCAAGA
Source organism: Symphalangus syndactylus (assembly GCF_028878055.3). Lineage (NCBI taxonomy): Eukaryota > Metazoa > Chordata > Mammalia > Primates > Hylobatidae > Symphalangus > Symphalangus syndactylus. Next base: position 44,768,017 of record NC_072429.2, read on the forward strand.
TCTGGGTTTCCCCTGACTCTCCCTAGCAGCCAAATACCCCCTTGAAGTCCTGGTGCAACTGTTATTCTGATTGAGGGGGCAAATGAGCAAATTGAAACCTTAGAGGCAGCACCTGTTCCCAAGGAAAAACCCCTCCCCCACCGCTGGCGCTCCTGCTGGCTGGGATTTCATTTTCAGTGCAGGCAGGCTGCTCAGTGCCACGTTTTCCTCCTTCCTCCTCAGGGATAGTGGTGAAAATGCATGATTTCCAGGCTCCCACGTGGCTGCAATGAGTCCATGTGTTTTTTCACTGCATACTCTCATTGTCACCGTTTTGGTGTCCTACAACCTGCACATATTGCCAAAATCCAATCTTGCTTTCCAAAGCTTTTTCAAATTTTCATCAGTCAGGTCAAAATTATTAGTATCACAATCAGAAGAGTATCTGAAAAGTTAAAGCTGAAAAAATTTGAAAAGCACAAAACTTGAATTCTATTCTATCTTTTTTTTTTTTTTTTTTCTGAGACAGAGTCTCTTGCTCTGTCGCCCAGGCTGGAAGTGCAGTAGCACAATCTCTCAGCTCACTGCAAACTCTGCCTCCCAGGTTTAAGCAATTCCCCTGCCTCAGCCTCCTGAGTAGCTGTGATTACAGGCGTGCGCCACCACACCTAGCTAATTTTTGTGTTTTTACTAGAGACAGGGTTTCGCTATGTTGGCCAGGCTAATCTCAAACTCCTGGCCTCAAGTGATCTGCCTGCCTCGGCCTCCCAAAGTGCTGGGATTACAGGCGTGAGCCACCACGCCCAGCCTCTATCCTTGTTTTTAAAGCTATACTACAAATTTCTGGTCTTTTCATTTTTTGTTGTTTTTGTTGTGTGTGTGTGTTTTTTTTTTTTTTTTTAAACAAAACAGGATCTCACCCTGTCATCCAGGCTGGAGTACAGTGGCACAGTCACGGCTCACTGCAGCCTCAACCTTCTGAGCTCAGGCAGTCCTCCCACGTCAGCCTCCCAAGTAGCTGGAACTATAGGTGTGAGCCACCACAACATGGTGTGCACCACCATGGCCCACTAAGTTTTTAAAAATTTTTTGTAGAGATGGGGGTCTCACTATGTTGCCCAGGCTGCTCTTGAACTCCTGGGCTCAAGCTATCCTCCCATCTCAGCCTCCCGAAGTGCTGGGATTATAGGCATGAGCCACTGCACCCAGCCTAAAGCTGTACTCCAACTTTCTGGAATGTGTACTTGAGTTTGAGGCTGAACAATTCTGAGGTGATATGGTTTGGATCTGTGTCCTCACCAAATCTCATGTTGAATTGTGGTCCCCAATGTTGAAGGTGAGACCTGGTGGGAGGTGGTTGGATTATAGGAGTGAGTTTCTCATGAATGGGTTGGCACCATCCCCTTGGTGCTGTTCTCCTGATGGTGAGTGAGTTCTTGAAAGATCTGGTTGTTTAAAAGTGTGCGGCACCTCTCCTCTCCCTCCCCTCCACCCCCCTTCTCCCACACCTTCTCCTGCTCCTGCCATGTTAAGACATCTGCTCCCCCTTTGCCTTCCACCGTGATTGGAAGCCTCCTGAGGCCTCCCCAGAAGCAGAGGCTGCTATGCTTCCTGTACAGCCTGCGGAACTGTGAGCCAATTAAACCTCTTTTCTTTATAAATTACTCAGTCTCAGGTATTTCTTTTTTTTTTTCTTTTTCTTTTTTTTTTTTTTTTTTTTTGAGACAGAGTCTCACTCTGTCACCAGCCTGGACTGCAGTAGCACAATCTTGGCTCACTGCAAGCTCTGCCTCTGGGGTTCAAGCGATTCTCCTGCCTCGGCCTCCTGAGTAGCTGGGACTACAGGCACGCACCACCACACCCAGCTAATTTTTGTATTTTTAGTAGAGACAGGGTTTCACCATGTTGGCCAGGTTGGTCTTGATCTCTTGCCTCATGATCTGCCTGCCTTTGCCTCCCAAAGTGCTCGGATTACAGGCATGAGCCACTGCACCTGGCCCCCAGTCTCAGGTATTTGTTTATAGCAATGCGAAAATGGACTAATACATGAGGTTACACATTTATATTGATCAGGATGTAGAAAATACTACCCCAGAATATGGCACTTTGGCATACTGAGTATTTTAAACTGAAAGAAATTGAGAAAATCTCAGAAGCAGAAGTCTTTCTGACCTTTTCTCTCTATCTCTTCTTTTTTGTGGGGGGACGGAGTCTTGCCCCGTTGCCCCAGGCTGGAGTGCAGTGGCGTGAGCTCGGCTCACTGCAAGCTCCGCCTCCTGGGTTCACACCATTCTCCTGCCTCAGCCTCAAGAGTAGCTGGGACTACAGGCACCCGTCACCATGCCTGGTAATTCTTTGTATTTTTAGTACAGACAGGGTTTCACCATGTTAGCCAGGATGGTCTCGATCTCCTGACCTCGTGATCCACCCGCCTCAGCATGAGCCACCTCACCTGGCCTCTGACCTTTTCTCTTGAAGAGCCTTATTTGACAAGTGTTCTGCCCTATACCTGGAAGAAAGGACTATTACACAGAGAGGCCAAGAGAAATCTGAACAAACAGGCTAGTTTGTTACCTTTAGATCATACCCTTTTGTCCTGCAATCATATTTCTGCACAACTGTCCATAAAAATACAGTTTTCAGTCGGGTGCAGTGGCTCACACCTGTAATCCCAGTACTTTGGGAGGCCAAGGCGGGTGTATCACTTGAAGTCAGGAGTTTGAGACCAGCCTGGTCTCAAAGTGAAACCCCATCTCTACGAAAAATACAAAACTTAGCTGGGTGTGGTGGTGCATGCTGTAGTCCTGGCTACTCGGGAAGCTGAAGCAGGAGAATGGCTTCAACCCTGGAGGTGGAGGTTGCAGTGAGCCAAGATCACGTCACTGCACTCCAGACTGGGCGAAAGAGAGAATCCATCTCAAAAATAAAATAAAACATAAGAAAATAAAATAAAAACACAGTTTTCCCTGGCTCAGGTCTTCATTTCTTTCTTTTTTTTTTGAGATGGAGTTTCACTCTTGTTGCCCAGGCTAGAATGGTGCAATCTTGGCTCATTGCAACCTCCACCTCCCGGGTTCAAGCGATTCTCCTGCCTCAGCCTCCTGAGTAGCTGGGACTACAGGCACCCACCACCACGCTCGGCTAATTTTGTATTTTTAGTAGATACGGGGTTTCTCCATGTTGGTCAGGCTGGTCTCAAACTCCCGACCTCAGGATCTGCCCGCCTCAGCCTCCCAAAGTGCTAGGATTACAGGTGTGAGCCACTGCACCCGGCCGGGACTTCATATTTGAATGTTCCTGTGTCATGCAAAACTTTGGTTAAACACATCCGTTGTTTTTCTATTGTTAATCTGTCTTTTGTTATAGGGGTGTTGGCCATAAACCTTGAGATAGGTGAGGAATATATATCCCTTTTCTTTCCTTATCCCTTTTCTTCCCTACAATATTCATTCAAGACATTCAAACTGAGAAAGTCAGTTCGAAATAATAAACTTTTGAAGTTGTGTCTTACCCCAAGATACAAACACTTAATGTATCCCATTAGTTCTATTTTTTATTGTATGAATTCATACAAAACTGTTCTGACAATGATCAGGGATGCTTCCAGGACCTGCTCTCACACGTTCCCTCACCCCCACCAGCTTTTGAGATAGTTGTCTAAATATCACTAAATAGTGGCTTTTTTTTTTTTTAACAATGACCTTATTTTATCTTTTTTTTTTGAGACGGAGTCTCGCTCTGTTGCCCAGGCTGGAGTGCAGTGGCGCAATCTCTGCTCACTGCAACTTCTGCCTCCTGGGTTCATGCCATTCTCCTGCCTCTGCCTCTCGAGTAGTTGGGACTACAGGTGCCCGCCACCACGCCCGGCTAATTTTTTGTATTTTTTTAAGTAGAGACAGGGTTTCACCGTGTTAGCCAGGATGGTCTCGATCTCCTGACCTCATGATCCACCCGCCTCGGCCTCCCAAAGTGCTGGGATTACAGGCATGAGCCACCGTGCCTGGCCTATTTGATCTTTTAACTTTAACTGAGTCTTATATACAGACCTCCCTAACTGGAAAGCTTTTACACATGCTTCAGAATGCGGTAGTATTGAACAATGGTTTGGGGCAGTTTCTGTGGTTAAACATGGGATGGAACCCCAGCTCTACCTGGCTCAGCTGTACGGCCCTGAGCAAGTGACTCAACATTCCTACACATGGGGACCCCCGCTGGAAAATGGAGATGGTAACAGGTACCAGCCTCACACCTAGGAGGCGCTCACTTCATGCTCACTGCTAGGTTTCTTCTGTTTGTCCTGACTTTACAGCTTTCCCTAATTGCAATTCCCTGCTACAAACGTCACAGATGGAGAACACATGGAGGGAACAAATGTTAGGTAGCCTGCTGTACCCGAGGGCCAAGCTCACCAGTAGTCCTACTAGATTTTAGCATCATAACCCCTCTATCTGGCCTGGCTCCACCATCAGGGCCCAGATGACCAAAGACACCCAGGAAGGGAATGAAGACTTCCTGTTCTTTAAAACTGTCCTTCTGTCTGTAGTTCACTGCCCTCAGCAAACTGCCACTCCACAGCCATATGATCCTGATTCACTTCCTCTGCTTCCACAGCCAACATCTTCTCAGCACCAGAGAGGAACCTAATTCGCCCTTACTCCTGGGTTGCTTTCCACGTTGTCCTCAAGGTGCCTCGGGCATGGGCCACCAGTAAGGATTCACCCAGTGAGGATTCAGCTGTCACCTAGAAACTCAAAGTCTTCTCCCCATTGAAAGCTGTTGAGCTCACCTGAGCAGGCTCAAACCAGCTGACATCTGCCCTTTCAGCTAAAAACCCGCTTGCCTCAATAATCAAGATATTTCCACAACATAACAATGGGGAGGGGAGGGAACATTAATCAGATTATTAAATGATGGTACAGTCAGGTGATGGAATATGACTCAGCCAACTTAAAACGATGTGACTACAGACTATGAAAAAAGATGTTCAAGACAAGTGGAGTGAAACAAAAAGGAGAGTCAAAAGAGTTTGCACAGGTGCTCTGGACTGAATTGCATCCCCCCAAATTCATGTGTTGAAGCCCAGGCCCCCTCAATGTGACTGTAATTGGAGACAGGGCCTGTGAGAAGGTGATAAAGGTTAAACGAGCTGGGATCCTAATCCCATAGGGTTAGTGCCCTTATAAGGAGAGGAAGACACATCAGACCTCTCTCTCTGCCATGTGAGAAGGCCGCCATCTGCAAGCCAGGAAGAGAGGCCTCACCAGGAGCCAAATCGGCTGGCACCTTGATCTTGGACTTCTCAGCCTCCAGAACTGTGAGAAAATAACTTTCTGTTGCTTAAGGCACCCAGTCTGTGATATTTTGTTATGGCAGCCCAAATTGACTAATGAGACAGTGAAATGCAATTTAAAAGTTAAAAAAATTTCCCCTGCATGTGTGTTTATCTATTTTCTACCAGTATACATAAGCAGGCACTGAAAACAGACTAGAAGTAGATACACCAAAATGTTCACAGGGGTAATCAGTGCGTGGTGGAGTTAGGGATAATTATTTTATTCACTTTGCCTATCAGTATTTTCAATAACGGCCATGCATTACTTTTAGAGATGGGGGGAATTAACTCTAGAAGAACATTAAGGCTTGCCTCTCCTCCCACGTGTTCTTTGGCTTGAGTCACATCTCACAGAGAGAAAGACCAAGGCACGCTGCACCAATGAGCTCCCCGAAGTCACGCTTCCCCTCCCATGTCGTGCTGGCATGCTTTCTCCGAGGAAGAGAATGAGTTTCTAGACAGCAGAGCGGGCCCTTCTCAGGGCCAGGATGGTCCTGGCAGGAGTCGTTCTCTAACACGTCACAACATGTGTTTCCAGTAACTCTGTTTGTGGCCGCTTTCTTCTCTTATCACTCCTCCTGTGACCTTTGCTGGTTGCAGACTTACCGACTGGAGCCAGGTGGATTTGTTTGATTTTTGTTGATGGTTATTAGGAAGAGGAAGTGCCAGAAGGGATTACCTCAAGTTTAAACCTATTTCCAGCAGAGTCCCAGGGCCTTTAATTACACATCTTGGGTCTGTTTGGTAAAGAAGTGGTCAGAGATGTGCTTTTTATCTCCCTAGGAATCTCCTGCGACTGGCAGCATGCCATTTGTGCCTGATGTTCCTGTAAACTGCAGCTACAATTCCTGCGGGGAGGAGGGGCTGCTGTGGAGAATGGGATATGAAGTCGAAAGCTGGTGAGAGACTTTTTTTTTTTTTTTTTTGAGACAGAGTTTCTCTCTTGTTACCCAGGCTGGAGTGCAATGGCGCAATCTCGGCTCACTGCAACCTCTGCCTCCCGGCTTCAAGCAATTCTCCTGCCTCAGCCTCCCGAGTTGCTGGGATTACAGGCATGCGCCATCACACCTGGCTAATTTTGTATTTTTAGTAGAGACGGGGTTTCTCAATGTTGGTCAGGCTGGTCTTGAACTCCCGACCTCAGGTGATCCGCCTCCCTTGGCCTCTCAAAGTGCTGGGATTACAGGCGTGAGCCACCGTACCCGGCCACGTATCTGGGAGTTAAAAGCACCATATCTGGGAGTTCTTGGCCAGGCCGTGTCATATTGTCATTCCTGACAATAGAGGAAGATTAGAACTGCACCAGAGAGAGTTGGAATTTTTTTTTCTGGACCGCACTACTGCAGTCCCCAGAAGAGTGTCACGGGTCAGCCACTGCTGAACACAAGGATGAGGACAGTCGGAATGCTAAATGCCCAGCCCAGCCCACCCGGCCCAGTCCAAAAGCAGACTTTTTTTTTCCTTTTTCTTTTTTCCATTTTTTTTCTTAGTGAAATAGTAACAGACTATAGGGAGGCAATTGCTGTCTCTGGGACTATCAAGACACCAGCTCAGCTGCGCAGCAGACAAATGTCACTTTTCTGATACAGGTGGCCCTAATCAGAGAGATCCTACTACAGCTGGTGCTCAGAATAACCTTTCCCACTCTGATTTACGCAGGCAAGTGAAAGAAGACAGACTCCAGGATTCTATTCTTCAGAGCATGAGTATGTTGCTCTTCTTTATCTAACTTGCTGGTTAGAGGGATTGTCAAATTATAAAGTTGGTTAAGGTCCAAGATTAAAAAGTTTTATATGTAAAATGCAATTTTGTTGGGGAGGATAATGAGGATGCTTCGTTACTGAGGGTCTTAGCATATTTTGGAATAACAGTGAGGTCAATAAATTAGGAACTATTCCTCAGATGCTTTTATTAAAGACATAGCAAATGCACGTACAATTTCAGACAATAAGACTCCAAATTTTCCTTCAGCTTATGCTCCAGAGGGTATGGAATTTAGAGAGGAACATTTAGTTAAAATGGAAACATGAACAAGTGGGCTTTTCGTTAGAGGCCTTTTTCGTCCTAGGCTGAGGGACCTTACTGCACAATTCTGCCCCTGGAAGGTTATTTCATCCATAACCCTCAATATCCCAGCAATATCCTTTCAGCAAGAGCACACAGAGAACAGATCCTTGCCCCAGTCGCTGGAATCCTTCAACCCCCTCAAGGAGAGCTAAGCAACATTCTTTTTCTTGGCATCATTGCCTCATTAGAGCAACTAAAACAGGTCCTGAAAGATACAGGGCATGGCCTCCACCGTAAGAGTGCCTTCCCTGGAGTCAAACCCAGCCTCCTCTCTGATGCTGTTAGCACCACTCTCCATGACCCTAGCCTGTCCCTGTGCCAGAAGGGCTGCCTGGGGTGGGTGGCATGAGGGGGTATTTTAGTTTACCCACAATTCTGCTGCAATATAGACATGTAGTCTTTAAATCATACATTAGGGTTTTTTAAAGCATGGCACCAATACACTGATGGCACTCTACATGATATTAAGTAGTATTAAAACATAGCATTTTTTTTTTTTGAGATGGAGTCTCCCTCTGTTGCCCAGGCTGGAGTACAGTGGCGCAATCTTGGCTCACGGCAACCTCCGCCTTCCAGGTTCAAGCGATTCTTCTCCTCCGCCACCTGAGTAGCTGAGGCTACAGGCACACACCACCGCACTTGGCTAATGCATTTTTCATTTTAATGGTTATGTAGTTATTTTAGTGTGGATTCAAGAAAAAAAATTAGCACATCAATGGTTTTTCCATGGCTATTATTTAGGAATGAGGGTAAGAAATAACACATTTAATTAAAAATTTTAAATGGTAGGTAACTTAATAGCATAGATGATATATAAATAGGGCAAAATTCATGAAGGCTACACTTTGGGGAAAAGATGGCTAAAGTTTAGGAAAAAGAGCCACCCATCCCACTCTGTGCCAGTTAGACAAATTAACCAATGCATATGAAACGCTCGAATAGGTATATTAAAACACCAAAGACAGCCTTCCACAGTGCTAACAGACATGGAATCAGAAAGTTGAAGTTCCGATCGTAGCTCTATCATTTACTTAGCTCTGTGATCATGGGCAAATTATAACTCTTTTAGAAATAAAAATTCCTATCTCATAAGATTTTCTGAGAATTAAATGTGATAACATTTATAAAGTATTTAGCACAGCACCTGGCATATAGCAAGTGCTTAGAAAGTAGGAGTGATTATAATTGCAAAGGCCTCATTTCTAAAGTAGGCTACCCATGTATCTGCCCTGAAGATTACCCTCAAAGAAGATGAAGCCCAAATAGTACAAGAACATTTAGTCCTTTGATTCATAGGTCAGCTCCCAGAGAAATATGCATGCAGACACATTTGCAAACCCCAAAATTGCATACAATTTTAAGACATTAACAGGCCCCCAACTGACACCTCCTTTAACCATAACCTGCACTGACTATAGACCTGGTAAACTAAGATGGAAAACCAGGGTAACAAGAGGTATCTCCAACTACTTCCACCATAAGGAGGCCTGGACTCATCCCACCTTCCGGGTGCATTCCTAAGCCTGACTGGTTCTCTCTGGGTGCCTCTTAGTACACAGGCTATCACAGCTTTATTCTCTATGTGGGCAGAATGCAAATAAGGTCTTGAGGGCCCCCCGACACCCTCATCCCCAGTAACCGGCTTGTTCTCCCTGCCCTGGCTCAGCATAGTACAGCCCAGCCTTGCAATTTAACTCAGTGCTGATGGAGTTGGGTAAACTCAAGTGCCTAGCAAATGTACATGGAAAACCATGGTCCCTGATAAGCTGCTGATACGGTGTGCTTGTGCTTCCGCCAGTTCTATTTAAACACTGATAGACCCTTGGGCAAACAAGAAGCCTTTTGTGCTCTGAGCATCCACAACTGCCATCCTGAGCCCAATCTGGACATGAGCAAGGCTCACAGTGGGTGGAAGTGAGGGTGGGGAAGAGACAAACTTTTCCTGCATTTTATCAGATACATGCACACAGGCAAGACCAAGCTGATCTTCAACCCTGGATGTCCGAATCTTTCCCCACACTCCCTACCCTACCTCACAGTGATCTCTTGACAATGGAGATTTAGAAAAAATTTTCTAGAAAATGCACTGTAGATCTAGATTGTTCAAGCAGGACAAGTGTGCTAACCAAAGCCATGGCCCACACGTCACACTAGTAAGAGACAGAGGACTCAACTCACAAAGGAAGGGAAAACTGATGTGTTTTCCTGAATGCACTGATGCCATCAGAAAGGAAGTTAAGATCAAGCCCAAAGAAACTCCAAGAAAATCAGACTGCTTTGGAGCCTGAGGACAAGGTTTTTTTTTATTTTTATGTTTACATGACCATTTGAGTTTTGGCTTATTCTGTAAGTAGTGTTTGTAAAGTTCTACTTTTTTTTTTTTTTTTTTTTTGAGATGGAGTCTCGCTTTGGAGTGCAGTGGTGTGATCTCTACTCACTGCAACCTCCACCTCCTGGGTTCAAGTTTCTCCTGCCTGAGCCTCCCAAGTAGCTGGGACTACAAACGTGTGCCACCATGCCCAGCTAATTTTTGTATTTTTAGTAGAGTTGGGGTTTCGCCATGTTGGCCGGGCTGGTTTCGAACTCCTGACCTCAGGTGATCTGTCCACCTCGGCCTCCCAAAGTGCTGGGATTACAGATGTGAGCCATCAGGCCCAGCCTGTAAAGTTGTACTTTTGAATTTAATTTTTTTTTCTTGAATATTAATGTGGATTAGAGACTTGCTCATGAAAATGTGATTCTGGCCAGGCAGTGTGGTCATCACCTGGGATGTTTTTACAAATGCAGAATCACAAGGCCCAGCCTAGACCTCCTAAACTAGAACCTGCATTTTATTAAGCTTCCCAGGTAGTTTGTATGCATATTAAAGTGTGAGAAGGACCAGATTCCAGCATTTATGTATAAGGCTACTAGAAAGGTATATCGAATAACAGTAAATGATTATAGCTTCCTTTCAGATTTGCAACAGATTTTGATCTAAATATTGAGTATAAAAAATAAAAGTTTGGCCGGGCGCGGTGGCTCACGCTTATAATCCCAGCACTTTGGGAGGCTGAGGCGGGCGGATCACGAGGTCAGGAGATCGAGACCACGGTGAAACCCTGTCTCTACTAAAAATACAAAAAAAATTAGCCGGGCGTGGTGGCAGGCGCCTGTAGTCCCAGCTACTCAGAGAGGCTGAGGCAGGAGAATGGCGTGAACCGGGGAGGTGGAGCTTGCAGTGAGCCGAGATCGTGCCACTGCACTCCGGACTGGGCGACAGAGCGAGACTCCGTCTCAAAAAAATAAATAAATAAATAAAAAGTTAAATTTAAAGGATAAGACTAATAACAATCATGACTGCTCAAATCTAAATGAATATTTCCTACAGATAACTCAACATATATGACCTCAACTGGGCAGCTTTAGTCACTCTTCTCTAACATAAAGACACGCTCTTCCCATGAAGGTTCACATCTGTATACATTACAATTGCTGGCATTTTAAAAGGCTAATGAAACACTCTATTTTGTGCTATTGACAGAAGGCAGATTTCTAAAAATCAGAGTTAAGATGTTCCATAATAAACATGGGTTAACTTTGTAAAATAAAAAGGGGTGGGGGCAGGGATGATGGTAAAGGGAGAAGTATTGGTTAGTGGTCAAGAATGCCCTGATTTGGATTCTTGCTCCGTCCACCGTGTGACCTGACCTCTCTGGGAGCCAGCTCCTTTAGTATAAAATAGGGATAATAGCGCTGTTGCTGTTCAATTCTGGAGGGTTAAGATATTCTGCGTGAAAAGGACTGTAGCAGCACTTGAACACAATAAATGTTGAATAAATGTAAGCTATTAATGTGAAATTAGAATTGAAATCCTGTCTTAAGATACCATTTTGCTTAAGTGAGAGAACTTGTCATGTCTCTGTCCAGCACTCGATCTGACTCTTAGCTAGAAAGATTCATACTATCAGCTGTGCCTATCTCACTGGCTTAGAGAAAGGATAAAAAAACCCCTGCAGTACAAGCTGGGGGTGGCGGTGGGGGCACCGAGGCCACGCGCCAGGTGAGGTGGGGAGGCACACTGATGGAGGGGTATGAGCCCACTTCATGGGGGACACGCACAAAGAAGAAAACATCTCAGGCTGCTGTGGGAGGGCAGATGTCCTGTGCCTGCAGTCCAGAATCCCCCCCCCACTTCCACCTTCAATAAAGGGAATCCTGTGGGAAGAGAAAGGAATGTGTTAAAGTGTAGATCAAGAAGGGACAGGAGAATAAAAAGAAATGGAAGCAGGTGCACACACAGGAAAGATGATGAGTGTTCTATTGTTGTTAAAGAGTTCATGCTCTAACAACACAAACCAAATTAATCCCAGCCTCCCCACTTAAGAACGGTAAGGGGCAAGTCAGTTAACATGAGTCTCCATTTTTTAAAAAATATAAAACAAGGATCACAGTACTCCCTACCTCAAAGGGTTGGGGAGATGATTAAATGTACCTGTGAAGAAGAAAGCAGAGTACTTCACACATGATAAATGCTCAATAAATGGTATTCATTACTGTCCATCTATGATACACATCTGCAACACAAAAATATACATGTTTACTATAGGTTTAATTCCAGGGTCAAGGAATTTGATGTGAACTTCCAATCAACAGAGAAACTAGGTCTCTTTTGGATGCTCTATGGATGAAAGAAGACCAAGGGTATAGGACGCCTTTTTCATAATTGTTGTAAAAGTCTAGTTATTCCTCTTAGCAATGAAGCAATGGAAAAAAGAGGTATTAGAAGTTGGCTTTAAAAACACCATCATCGGCTGGGCGCGGTGGCTCAAGCCTGTAATCCCAGCACTTTGGGAGGCCGAGGCGGGTGGATCACGAGGTCAGGAGATTGAGACTACGGTGAAACCCTGTCTCTACTAAAAATACAAAAAATTAGCCTGGTGCAGTGGCGGGCGCCTGTGGTCCAAGCTACTCAGGAGGCTGAGGTAGGAGAATGGCGTGAACCAGGGAGGTGGAGGTTGCAGCGAGCCGAGATTGCGCCACTGCACTCCAGCCTGGGCGACAGAGCAAGACTCCGTCTCAAAAACAAAACAAAACAAAAACAAAAACAAAAAAAACATCATCGAGGCCAGTTGTGGTGGCTCACACCTGTAATCCCAGCACTTTGGGAGGCCGAGGAGGGCGGATCACTTGAGGTCAGGAGTTCGAGACCAATCTGGCCAAAATGGTGAAGCTCTGTCTCTACTAAACATATAAAAATTAGCCGAGTGTGGTGACGGGCGCCTATAATCCCAGCTACACGGGAGACTGAGGCAGAAGAATCACTTGAACCCAGGAAGTGGAGGTTGCAGTGAGCTGAGAAGGCACCATTGCATTCCAGCCTGGGCGACAAGAGTGAAACTCAGTCTCAAAAAACAAAAACAAAAACATCATGGGGCATTTGTCAGAACGAGCTGAAAAGCATAAAAAGACAAGATAACCTACAGTGCAGCAAAGACTATTTAAAAAATTTAACATCTGATATAAAGAGAATGGCTTAAGAGACCTCATCTCACTGGGCTGTGCCAGTATGCTAGTACTACCAATGTAAAAATAATAAATTCACAAAAACAAGTCTGAAAAAGAACAAACAGTTGATTTTTGGAGATAGTATTCTTAGAAAATGACTTTTTAGATGTGCTCATAAGTTTTGCAAAATCAGGACATTCTGAAACCCCTGTAAGATTGACAGAGGAAAAAAAAATGTATAACGGTCTAACAGTTTTAGGCAAAGTAAGAGATGAGTTGAGTGTTTACTTAGGGCAGTGGTTTTCAAGCCATTTTTTTCAGCTGCAGAACCCTTTTTATAAAACAAAATCTGAGATCCCAAATACTTTGAGTAAATTTATTTATATATTGTTTTAGTATTTGTTCATGTCTGTAAATGAGAGCACAAATAACCACACAATCGAACACATATTTGAAAATACATTTTATTACATGATTAAGGCTGTTTTTAAAAGATAAAATTCCAATTAAAAGTTTATAGAATCCTAGTGTTTTGTGGAAGGTAATTCAGAAGCATCAGAAGGATTGTGAAATTTGGGACTAGCCAGGTGCTTCTCCATGGAGGCCCGAGAAGTGTCATAGATTCATGCAGATGCCATTGGAGCTGATCTATATAGTGATAGAGAACAAAGAGCAGAGGACACCCCAGTGCTTTCTGTTTAATGGCCAAGCCAAACTAGTACTGAAGGGGCATGAAAAGGTGAGCCTGTGAACACTGTGACAAATGCCACCACTGTGAAAAGCTCCCCAGATCCCCCAATAAAGGGGAAAACAGGCAGGCCCTATCTGGGCAGGCTTGGATTGGCAGGACTGGGTTGGGGGGGCACAGACACAGGCTGGAACCATCTATTCAGGGGCATTCAGGAACGTTCCTTGGAGAGCTTCAGGAAGAGAAAGGAGGCATGTGGTTTTCTTGTTGGATGCGGCTAGATGGAATGGGAAGATAGAAAGCAACTAGGGTTAGGCCGGGCGTGGTAGCTCACGCCTGTAATCCTAGCACTTTGGGAGGCTGAGGAGGGTGGATCACCTGAGGTCAGGAGTTCAAGACCAGCTTCACCAACATGGTGAAATCCTGTCTCTACTAAAAATACAAAAGTTAGCCGGGCATGGTGGCAGGCGCCTGTAATCCCAGCTACTCAGGAGGCTGAGGCAGGAGAACCGCTTGAACCCAGGAGGCGGAGGTTGCAGTGAGCCAAGATCACACCATTGCACTCCAGCCTGGGGACAAGAGTGAGACTTCATCTCAAAACAAACAAAAAACCAAAACAAAACAAAAAAAGGAAGTAACTAGGGTTCAAATGGCCCAGGGTAAGATTTGGAGAAAGGAAAGGGAAAGTGGCCACTGAGAAAATGGCCCTATCTACAGCTGTGTAGGAATTTAGGACAGAGAAGTAACAAGAGTGATCTAAGCAGCACTGGAAACGTAGGGGAAGGGGGAGGTGTGGAGAGGGCAAAGAAGACATGGAAAGGGCAGGGAAAAGAGCAGAGAATGTAAGGCCAGTGCAGAAAGAAACAAAGCAAAGGATAAGAAGTTCAAAGGCTGCTTTGAAGACCTAAATCCATACAAAGACAGTATATGGCAAGTCTTGTAATGTAATACAAATGGACTAAGCAAAAAAGAGGCCAGTTTCAGCCTATAGAACTCAGGAAAGGAAATGAGAATCAAAGTTTATTGAATTTATAGAGTGTTTTGATGTTACTGAGTGTTGGAAAATTATTTGCCAGGGGAGGGAGGCTTTGGCTGCTTGGTGGTAAAGAACGCAAAATAATCCCTTTTATAGTAATCTGTGAAGATCAAATGAACACGTATATAAGTTCCTGCATAAACATATGATAATATTACCAGAAAAGCAATAGTAAATCATATTCTCATCTGGGCTGCAGGAATTTAGGAGGATAAGAATGATCTATCAGGGGTGGCCTAATGACATTTAGGAAAGAAGGAATGAGGAAAGGCAGGGTTTATGACAGCTATACGATCCTGAGAAGGAAATGAATTCCCTTGGTTTGAATTTTAGGTTTGGGCTTTTCATGTCCTGCGCTTAGACCCAATACTATAGCTGATCAGCTGTGAAGAGCGGTTTGCTAGATGCTGGGCACTTTACCTCCCTAAAAATGGCTCTGTGAGAAAATATTCCAGCACACAGATTAGAAAACCAAAGCTTGGATGGGACATGCAAATGACCCAAGATTACACAGCCAGTAAATGGGGAGCGAGGGCTCAAGCCCTAGGCTAACAGTCGCAAGTCCCCTTGGCAGCTGGTTTTCTAGGTCCTGGCCACATAGCACCCTGAGATGTTCCCCCTCCATCCTTTTGGCCCTTTTGGGGGTGGCCTCTTCAAGTGGCAGTAATCTCTCCTTTGAGGGCATTTGGTTTTATGAACATCTGTAAAAGTGCCCTTCTGGTGAAAATTAAGTTAGCAGCAAGCTTGAAAACTAAAAAGCTTCTTCTATCACTATGCAAACAAAGCAGAACAACATTACATATTAAGATTTCTTGGACAGGAAAGCACTTTGTCTCCTACCAATCTCCTCCCAGGCTAAAACCTCCTTGTGTTCAGGGGTTATCTTGCACAAACCTCTGTATATACTACATCCAGCATAAAGTCATGTATGTCATAACTGGCTAATAAGATAGTTTTTATCAAATAAAGGCCCAAAACAACTATATGCAAGAAGGCGGAGCACAATTATTTATAATATATAAAAACCATATTTTTCAAAGTAGATCATTACTTCTAACACAGGTGATTATACAAATTCCACCTGCAATTCTTTCTGAGGGGAATAAAATACTATGGATGGAGGCAAAGCCAAGGACACATAGAATTTGAAGTGTAGGGAACGTTTCTTGGCTTCTCTTCAGCTGTCTGATGTCACCAAAGAAGTGGGCTGGCTTGGATAAACTTATGACCTCTGTTTGGCCCTGGGTTCCTAAAAATTTTATGGGAAGGTCACTAATAAACTAAGTGTGTAAATGCTCCACCATCTAGTTAAAAAATAATAACTGCTACTGGAGCTGACTTATACTACATATTTTCTGCAAAACACATTTACTTACCTTTCCTTCTAATAAAATACACCCAGCAATAAATAAAAGGCAGTAAAAAGTATCCATGGCTTGCTATTAAACTTGATATATTTTTAACGACAGGTTTTAGTATACTGTTTTTGGAAGGATCAGGTATTTGAAAATAAGCACCCAATGAGGACATGATTAAGATTGGCACCAAGGTACAAATATAATAATTTGTCCCAAGTACAGTGTCTGTACTCAGAGAATTTAAATGTCTACCCTTGAAAGATCAGATTGCACTTTAAAATGGTCAATATACTTCTAGCAATGAGTCACTTGTATAAAAATGCCACTCTAAAGCACATTATAGTCTTTTTGGGGTTTTTTGTTTTTGTTTTTTCAAGTTTAAACTACAGTCTAGTGGATTTAGTTCTTCATGCTTTTGCCTAAGTGCTACAATGGCAGGGAAAGAGGCTTTGGAATTTCAGATTTTTTTCTTTCTTTTTTGTAAAGAAAACCTCTCAAGAAGGTATCCAACTACTTTTTGGAGACATAAACATATGTAAAGCAAAGTGACCCAAATAAAGGAAAAATTAAAAAATATATATATTCATTCTTAAATTTATTCTTCAATTTAGGCCAATTCTCTTTTACGGGCTCCTTGCAATTAGCTGGCAATCTTGTCCTGTGGGTCTGAAGGATTAAAGCAGGAGCAAAGAGCAAAAGGAACTGATCTGCTGCTACACTTCTCCATCGGTCCTTTCTGAACAAATCAGACTTCATCTCCTCCGGTGCCTCTTTACCACCTCATCTTCTTTCCTCTACCCACAGTCCCTTAGGGGAAGGACTGTTAACATGAGAAAATGCTACATAAATGAAATTCCTTCAGAATCAACACAGGTTTCAAAATGGCTCCAGAAACTAGAAGGTGGTTTTTATGGTTTTCTCATTTTGGAATTTTGGGCAAAGCACAGCTTTTTTGGATCACTGGATCTTTAAAAGATATGTAGCAGTAGGTAACAAGCCACCCAAATTAAGTTTACCAGAAATTTAGATGTACTCCTTTCCCTCTTGCAGACAATTGAGGACAATGCTCCCAGAAGGTCTCTACATTAAAGGAAGCATAGCCTGGGAATGGCAGACATGACATCTATTGAATTTACTGTTCCATCTGTCACTGACATGGGCCACATACAAATCTCTAGAGCTCTTGGGGTCTTTAAGGGGCCTGCTAATCCATTCCTTTTCCTTTACCCTTAAGTCATTCCAAATAGGAGGATCTATTCTGTGTTTAAAGACTTCCAAGGGAGAGTCCACAATCACTCAGCCAAATATTTAGAAATTAATTTCCCTATAGCCTTTCCCCATTGCTCTGAATGCACATTCCTCCCTATAGTCCTGCTGTTCTGAAGAGGAAAATATTGTGGCCATGAGCTTTGAGACCTATATAAAGACAAAATAATTCTTAATCTTACCCATCGATGCCATGTTTTTTTTTTTTTTAAGATGGAGTCTCACTCTGTTGTCCAGGCTGGAGTGCAATGGCACAATCTCGGCTCACTGCAACCTCTGCCTCTGAGTTCAAGTGATTCTCCTGCCTCACCCTCCCAAGTAGCTGGGGACTACAGGCCCGCACCACCACACCTGGCTAATTTTTGTATTTTTAGTAGAGAAGAGGTTTTGCCATGTTGGCCAGGCTGGTCTCGAACTCCTGACCTCAGGTGATCTGCCTGCCTCGGCCTCCCAAAGTATTGGGATTACAGGCGAGAGCTACTGTGCCTGGCATCCATGAAATTTTTTGATGAAAAACTAGCTCATAAGTTATAAAGTGTAGATACAAATGTACTGCACTCAACCTTCTTCTATGGAAGTGAAGATGAGAGATAAGTACTTACTCACCCATTATCCTTACCCTTATTTGGAAGTTCTGTGGAACTGCTGTAGGAACTAAGTCTGTTTGTAATTCAATGAGGTGGATATTGGAAAAATATATATATAATTCCAATACCTAAATCTAGAGAACTGCTAAACCAGAGAAGAGCTTACGGACAAAAAAAGGTTATACAGATTCAACTCACTTCAGTCTCAGGGACAAAATATATAATTAACCAAAAAGAGGAAAAATGATGATTTTTGTCCTACACACAACCATGCGTATACAGATCTAGGGCTTGAGAGTCAGTGAGTCAAACCTATAAAAAATATGGACTGCTAATTTTGCTTCTTCAGGTCACCAGTGCCCACTATTTTCATCAACTATATAGTACCAAAGCATACTAGTAATAAATACATAGTAATAAATACATAAAAAGTAATAAATAGTTGGTGAAAATGTTGATCCATCTGATTTCTCTGCAATCACTGATTATCTGCAATCTGTTAAAACATAAACTGGAAATAAATCACATACATGAAAATCCTCAGTGTTGATAATCAGAGAAAAAAGCAACATATTAAAATGACATCCAAACAGAGGAACTGCCAAATATGGCCTATGAAATGTTCTGTCAAAATAAAGATGTGGAATCAGGAAGCAGATGGCAAAATTCTTTCTAAAACCTCACTTAAGTAGCATTTTAGGCATTTCTGACGGTTCTACAAATGAAAAGAGGGATGTTTCATCAAGAGTAACTCTAGCCCAGTTATGATGAGAGGTTGCTCCAATCCTCTCCAACTTGGCTCAGGAAGTATCTGGCTTAAATGGGGGAGGGGAAGTGGGAGGCAAAGCAGCTCTCAGCAGGGGACACGAATGCAAACCCAACTACACAAGGTGAAAATCACTCTAGCTTTGGCATTTTGGATGAATTTCATTAGAATCAGGCTGGGTTTCATAACCAGAAGGCAGAACTTCCTTAGTTTTATACTTTTTC
Organism: Symphalangus syndactylus; assembly: GCF_028878055.3. Taxonomy (NCBI): domain Eukaryota; kingdom Metazoa; phylum Chordata; class Mammalia; order Primates; family Hylobatidae; genus Symphalangus; species Symphalangus syndactylus. Next base: position 44,786,807 of record NC_072429.2, read on the forward strand.
TAATAATGCTTTGTCAGGGAAATCATCTTCTCTATTTTAGAGATTTCTTTTAGATTTTTGACTTATTTTCTTGTTTCCCAGGCTGCGTATATCACTTGTGAACCTTCCAGACAACTAAAGAATAACAATGAATACTGCCATCTTCCCAGAGCTCCAGCACTAATCTTTATTAAGACTTAGAGGAAACAACTTTTCTCAGTTTTGATGTCTATGAATCTGCAATCACTAATGAATGGGGAAAAGTCTGTGAAACATTTATTTCCTACATAAATAATTAAAATTAGCTGGTTTTTTTTTTTTTTTTTGAGACGGAGTCTTGCTGTGTCACCCAGGCTGGAGTGCAGTGGCGCGATCTCGGCTCACTGCAGGCTCTGCCCCCCGGGTTCACGCCATTCTCCTGCCTCAGCCTCCTGAGTAGCTGGGACTACAGGCGCCCGCCAACACGCCCGGCTAATTTTTTGTATTTTTAGTAGAGACGGGGTTTCACCGTGTTAGCCAGGATGGTCTCGATCTCCTGACCTCGTGATCCGCCCGCCTTGGCCTCCCAAAGTGCTGGGATTACAGGCTTGAGCCACTGCGCCCGGCCAGTCTAAAATTAGCTGTTTTTAGAGCAGAACGAACAACATACAAAGCAGGTTGGACGACGTCTATTTCACACAATTGCATCTCAGTTTCTGACCTAAGTAAAATCCTGCATAAATGCAAAAGAATCCTCTATATTCATAGGTTCTGTATTTACGTTTAAGAGATGTGCATTTACATTTTATTAATTCATCAACTGATAAACTTAAGAATTAAAACTCTCAAAATCAGAAGACAGTGCTTTTTGGTAAAGAAAAAAATAAACAGGCTTTAAGTAAAAACAGGTATAAAAATTAACACAAAACCTTTAAGTAATGTATTTATTCTATAAGTGGAAAATTCTGAGAATAATGGAGGACTGAGGGGATTAAAATGCCATGCAGTAGATGGACTAATTCAGATTTTATAGTCAGGGAAACTGGCTTTGGGAGGACAGCTCTCAATTCATATACTTTACATAAGAGCAGTTCTTTCTATAGGCCATAAAGTTGTAGGTGATACAATAAACTGGGTTATGAAATAGCTTGTTTTTAGAATAGAGGTGATACAAAATCAATTTCTACAACCATCATTTCCTCCTGAACACCTCTTTCACTTTCAACCTAAACTTACTCTCCCCTTTGGGAATTCCCAGTGTATTTCTTTGAGATGTCTTCCATGTTAATAGCAGAGCCTAGAAAGAACCAATATGCAGAGGCTACTTGTCAAAGGGCACTTTCTGTAGGTAGTCTAAAAGAACACAACTATACACATACGCAATGTGTACAGGTATATGCAAAAGGGAAAAGGGGATCCAAGAGTACCGTACTACTGCTTTAACAAATGCTCTCACCCAATCCACCTTATCCATCTTATAGGCTAGAAATAATATTTAGGCTTTAAAATATGCAAAAAAAATTTTTTAATACATAAACCATCTATGGAAGCATACTTTGCCTTCTGTTATGACCCTCATCATTCCTCAAATCATATTCTAAAAGCCTGAGAGGTAAAAATCTTCTAAATAGCTGAACCACCCACAGAACCCGAAAATTATTATATATTTTGTACATGATTAACCTATATTCACCACTGAGGTTTAACCAAGAACCAGATTCAGGTAGGTAATAGGGGTCACAATTACTTTTTCATAAAATATACCCTCCTACTGGCCAGGTGAGGTGGCTCACGCCTGTTAATTCCAGCACTTTGGGAGGCTGAGGCAGGTGGATTGCTTGAGCCCAGGAGTTCAACACCAGTCTGGGCAACATGGCAAAACCCTGTCTCTACTAAAAATACAAAAATTAGCTGGGTATGGTGGCACGTGCCTGTAGTCCCAGTTACTTGGGGAAGCTGAGGTGGGATGGCTTGACCCTGGAAGGTGGAGGTTGCAGTGAGCCGAGATCATGACATTGCACTTAAGTCTGGGCGACAAAGCGAGACCCTGTCTCAAAAAAAAAAAATCTATCCATCCATCTATACAAACACACATACACACATCCTCCTACTTTACATAAATGTACAATTCTATGTCTATTCTTAGCATGTTTTAAGTTAAAATTAGATTACTGATGTTTACAAGAAGCACGGCCAAATGATTTTTTTCATTTTATGTCAATGTTTACACGCCAACCCTCCAAAAGGTTGGGACAATGGGAAGAGGGCATTGGACTGGATGTAAAGCCTGAGGCCAGGGGTCTAGTTTTGTTAGGGTCTAGTTTTGTTGATTCTCACCCCAGAATCTTGCCCCCTCAGGCAATCACTCAAATTGAAATATCACTTCTAATTGTCCTGATACTCTACTTCAGTAGTTATCTTACTTTTTCCTTTGAATGTTAACCATTTATAGCTAAGTAGAGTATATTTTAGTATAAGAACACAGTGAAAGCTGGGCGCGGTGGCTCACGCCTGTAATCCCAGCACTTTGGGAAGCCGAGAAGGGCGGATCACGAGGTCAAGAGTTCGAGACTAGCCTGACCAACATAGTAAAACCCTGTCTCTACTAAAAATACAAAAATTAGCTGGGCGTAGTGGCGCATGCCTGTAATCTCAGCTACTTGGGAGGCTGGGGCAGGAGAATCGCTTGAACCTGGGAGGCGGAGGTTGCAGTGAGCGGAGATCGACCACTGCATTCCAGCCTGGGTGACAGGGAGAGACTCCGTCTCAAAAAAAAAAAAACATAGTGAAGACCAAACAAAATTTCATCTGTACTAATAATGACTCACGGTGGGCCAGAGCTCGAGTCAGTACATAATAAGAAAGCAAAGGGAAAAAAAAAATCATTTACTTTACTAAAAATTCTGTTGTTTCTTTAAAACTCTAAACAAAATTGACCCTATTAGTAAAGATATTCATTCTTATCATTTTTTAACAAGCAAATTTTAATAATGCCTTTTATTTCTATACAATGCAATGTAACTTTCTGAAAAAAAAAAAAATGGCTATACAGAACCCTTTAAACATAAGAGTACAGTTTCAAATGGCAACAAGAAGTTAAGAAACATAGGGCACTGTGTCGTTATGGGTGAATCCTAGTTGTCCTGTAGCCCAAGGTCCAAGCTAGTTTACTCCATAACCTTAAGTAAATAACCGCGGTTCCTATGAATACCTTTCCAAAACCATTTATTATAAAAACTCACCCTTTATCCATTATCAGTATTAATGTATCAAAGTGAGAAAGAACATGGGAGAGAAAAATGAGAATTAACAATGCAGCATGAACATTTTCATCCTGAATACCAGTAAGGACTCTAGATGATATATGGTGCCAACTTTATGTGCCTCAAAAGATTTTAATTTTCAGAACATTTAAACGATTAAAGAGAAATCATCCTCTTGACTAGGTATTTTAAAGCATATCAAACTGTAGGTTTATATTTGACAAAGTCTTATGGACCACCAAATACGCAGAAATAGGAATTCCAAATATTTCAGTTCGTTGAATATACAAAACCAAATAAGGCACAAGGACCTGAAGAATAAACACAAAGCTAGTCTACAATGTTTGAGTTAACGTGATTTAGGACCCTTCTATTTTGTTCTGCAAGATAATTTACATAGTTCTCTCTGCTATATGTGTCCACATCTATTCAGATTGTTACAGATCTTTTCATTCTGGAACTTAGAACATTATAGGCCATACAAACTTCCAAACTCCATTGTTGGTATAATCTGATTCAAAATGGAAAAAAAAAAAATCTTCAAAGAAACTTTTATAAAACTCCCTCGTCTATTATCAAATATAACTTCTGAACAAGAACACACAACACTATTATTCATAATAATCAAAAAAACTGGTTAGAGAGATCATTGAAATGTCAATCCAGGAGGCTCCTAATTTTCCTGTTTGGCTTTCAAACAACCCGCACTTCTGTGCATTATATACTGACATCCTAAACGACTTCCTATGCTGATTCTGGATATTCATACACAGCAGATGAATGGACATTTGCAGCTATCAGACTGTGCTGGTGCTGATTTGTGTATTAATTTGACCATCCTGGTGTATTTTTTCTTTATATTTCTTAAATAGAAAATGAAAAAAATCAAATGGCTGATATCATAAAAACCACTGGTCTCTAAATTTAAGATCGAGACAAGAATAGAAATCAGGAGAAATGAAGAATCTTTAATTTCAACTGACTGAATGCTCACAGGACTCAAACCAGTTGGTGCATTCAACTGAGAAAAAGAACAAATGAGAACATGCAGAAAACACTATAAATAAATGATCTAAAATTATGTCTAAAAACTGAAGCATAATTAGGAATTCCAGAATGATTTAAGATCTCTACAACTCCTCTCTACTTTTTTAGTCCATTATCTTTTACAGAACCAATGTTCATGTACATTTTTAGGAATGTATTTAGTAAGATAAAAGAAGATGACTTCTTGTGCTGAAAATGAAGAAAAAAAATTGACCCAACATTAGTTTTCTAATCACGTCTACTGAATGATTCCCTAAGATTAGAAAAAATTGCCTTAGCAATCAACAAATGCAAGCCAAGAAATTAAGCACTAATCTACAGTAAAAGGTGCTACACAAGAGATATTTATTAATGTTCTGTTGTATTTACAGTTTTAACATAGCAAACCAAGATGAATTACCACTTGGGCAGAAAGCACATCATTCTACATTATAACCCACTGGTTTCTGCTAACACATTGTAAAAGCAAGTAGTACAGTATGTTAGGGATCATCTCAAAAGTTCCAAGCTACTTCTTTCTTTGCTCCTAAGTACCTAATCCTCTCCTTACTCCCAGACTTTGGCCTAATCATCAGGAGACAAAAGGAAAATAAGGGGGGTGGGGGTGAAGGACTCTAATTATAGAAAGAGTGTCAAGAATTACATTTTAGTAATTAAGCTTCATTTGTATCCTAGTCCTTTCTATTTTATACCGTGACAAACACCTTTAGAATCCCTTAGGTACAATAAGGTACCGCAAAATTGTGAATACAGGCTATAAAAAATTAATGCTTATTATTTACCAATTAAAGACATATTTTTGACCACACCTTAAATGTATTTTTGCACTATGATTTTGCTTCCAGGTGTTCATACAGAATTGAATAAATTTCTAGATTAACTTGAACAGCAAATATGGATTATGTGCAAAAACACAGTCATAACAAAAGTTTAACTTTTGAGAAAACCCCTTTAAAATGGCCAGCATTATACATATCTTACAATAAAATATTTAATTCCAAGTTCATTTTGAGATGGAGGATGAATAAAGCAAGACTGCCCCCTACTGACTACAGGGACATGGCTCATGCTACTTAAAATGACTACAAACAATATATAAGGCATTATTAATTACATCACAGACTTGATTGCAAGAGCTTTTTCAAACATTAACCACTAATGATTCAATGATTACAGAATTCTGCATTAACTATTAAAATTTTACACCTAGAACAAATAGAGAGAAATGATCTTTTCAACAGTACTTTATTTTTTTAAAGCAGGTGATTATTCCTCTGTGTTCTGCATCTTGATTCACTTCCTGCAGGTGTTCTCTTGCTTCTTGAGAGAGAATTCATAAATGCAGGAAGGCCTTTGCCAGAAAACATCTGCCAGAGAAGGATATTGAATATTGAAACTCTAGTTAGCTTGTTATTTTGGCTAAGAGAAGGATGTAGTCACAAAAGAAGGCAGGATGTTTGGAGACGCAAGTGCATTTTAACATAGTTTTAAGATTACTGTATACTGACATCATGGTATTCAATAAACATTAAATTTCAGTTCTTAAAGTTATCAAGGCCTCTAGAACTAGAAAAAACTGGAATGCTTTTTCTAAAAACTCCTGAAGTCAGGAGTCTCTCTTTCCAAACCTCTTAACAAAAGAATAGAATGGAAGCAGTGCTACTGCATCCCACACTTAACGCTGTCAGCAATGACTGAAACTTGGGACAGAAAGCATAATCCAAGTGCACAAGTAATTTTCCTAATACACCTGAAGCTACTGTTCACCCTAACAATTCCACTAGATATTGCACAAGGAAGGTTTCCAGTAAGGATGCCAACGATGTCATGCGATATCTCAATTGAGCATGGCAAAATCAGAAAACAAGGATAAACTCACAGGTACCACAAATACTTTTAAAAAACAAGTTTTCCTAAAAAGTCATTGTATTTGGGGCATGTTTCTCTTAATATATGTAGTTTCAAACTAATTTTAAGAAAGGAATATATCTGACTGAAATAAATGCTCTCAAAATAATGCCTATGCATTTTACTAAATGTAGTTTTCATCTAATACTTTGAGGCATTTCTGTACTAGTATATTGTTTTGGTTCTCATGAAAATAACTCGGGAAAAACTACAAGTAATTCCCTATACTAACAATAAAAGAAGAAATATTAACAATAAAAGAAGAAACACTAAAGAGATACATTTACTGCTTAATAAACATTTATTGAGAAACTATTTTGTGGTACTCAGCAACAAGTGAGAGTTGGATGGGCTCACATATAGGCCCATAACTTACTTTTCTATCCTCCAACTTACTGTAAAAGCCACAAGAAACTCTTCTGTGTCTTGTCTTTTTTTTTTTTTTTTTTTTGGAGACAAGAGTCTGTCACTCAGGCTGGAGTGCAAGTGGTGCGAGCTCGGCTCACTGCAACCTACACCTCCGGGGCTCAAGCCATCCTTCTGCCTCAGCCCCACAAGTAACTGGGACTAACAGGCGTGCGCCACTATGCCCGGCGTCTTCTGTATCTTTTCTGATTAGATTACTGCGTAAGTATTTAAAAGGCTGCTAAAATGCAGAGAGGGTACAAACACACTGGAGGAAATGAACATATTTTAATATTATCAACATTTTTCCAAATGATAAATTCACTTGTGTTGTGATTTGAAGTAAACCACTGAAACTGATACAAGGACATCTTTTCTTTAGATTGAGAGACATAAGAGATTGAAAGACCTCGGAAAGCACAGAGACAGCGACACAAAAATATGAGGAACTCTAAAAGCCAAGCAGAAGCAGAAAGAAAATTGGCAGATGAATATTAAATGAATGTTTTTGCAGTGAGGCCAGACTCATTATAAACAAATAATTTCTGTTTTATCAGTTTCTTTTTTTTTTTTTGAGACGGAGTCTCGCTCTGTCACCCAGGCTGGAGTGCAGTGGCACAATTTCAGCTCACTGCAAGCTCCGCCTCCCCGGTTCATGCCATTCTCCTGCCTCAGCCTCCCTAGTACCTGGGATTACGGGCACCCGCCACCACGCCCGGCTAATTTTTTTGTATTTTTAGTAGAGACGGGGTTTCACCGTGTTAGGTAGGATGGTCTCGATCTCCTGACCTCCTGATCCGCCCGCCTCAGCCTCCCAAAGTGCTGGGATTACAGGTGTGAGCCACCGCACCCGGGCCAGTTTCTTTTAATAGATGAAAACTGATGGAACAGTGACTAGTAGGTCAAAACAGAGTTTGCAAGAATATACAATATGGTACAGACAATTACCTGGCCACTTCCTTAGTTTATGATGCTTTAGCATAGGTAAACAGCTTTAATAGATCCCTCAAAGTCAAAGCCTGCCACCCAACAAACATTAAAAATCCCTTTGCTTGTTCAGTAAGAAAAGTAAAAATTAAATTAAAATAAAATATCTCAAGAGGACTTAGAGAGGTCACCAGTGGGTAATCTCAATCACCACACCATTCTCCAAATGAAAGACTGCTAGAGGGCACTGCTGTCTGAGACTTGGAGGCGTGAATGGCAGTGCTACAGAAATGCTGGCAGTACACAAACTGAAGGACAAACAGATCTAAGGGACTCTGGACCACATTACTAAATTATAGATCAGATCACTTTGTAAAAAAAAAAAAAAAAAAAGGAATCCAATAACCTACAGATCATTTAATTCCAAGACGAAGACAACCAGTTCTTCTTGGAGACATGTAAATTTTGTTTAGCAAAACTTCTACTGGAAACACCATTTCCCTACTATCTTACTATCTTATAACATAGTCCAATAAGTAAACCTTTACCTCGAGATGAATTTCCTTTAATAAAATAAGAGAGGTATTAAGGAACAGGAGAAAAATTATAGAAAAGGAGAAATGAAAGTGTCTGTTATCACATGGAAAAAAATTAAAATATTTGATGCCTAATAGGTACAGCTCACTAGGTCACTTTTTAAATTATGAAGGCCCTAGCTCATTAATACTAGGGCTCAAAAACCTCCTTTTTTCCTTCTATTTCAGATGCAATTAAAATAAATAATTTTAAAATATATTATGCTTCATATGTACAAGTGCTTTTGGTACCACACAAATAGTGTTAGATATAACCAATCAACTGTGTTACCACCTTATTGCTGTAGCTAACTTCTCATTCACCTGGCAGCATCAGAGGAGGTGGTAATCCATAAAAATGTATTTTCCAGTGAACTGGTAAATAAGAAAAAGTATAAACACTTTACATTTTTTACCATTTCGGGTACAGATGTTTATAACAGGTATCTGTTTCTTCTGCTTCCCCAGTCACATACTTTTTTTTTTTTTTTGAGACAGAATCTTGCTCTGTTGCCCAGGCTGGAATGCAGTGGAGTGATCTTGGCTCACTGCAACCTCCACCTCCTGGGTTCAAGTGATTCTTCTGCCTCAGCCTCCCAAGAAGCTGGGATTGCAGGCGCACACTGCCACATCCAGATAATTTTTGTATTTTTAGTAGAGACGGGGTTTCGTCATGTTGGCCAGGCTGGTCTCAAACTTCTAACCTCAGGTAACCTGCCCACCTCGGCCTCCCAAAGTGCTGGGATTACAGGCGTAAGTCACCACGCCCGGCCCAGTCACATACTTCTTGATGGCCACTGTGCACACCTTTAGCAGTTCCTTCTGGCATTTTGTTATGAAGGAGGAAAACAGGTAACAGCTTCTTAATATATTTTTCCCTCCCTTAAGCTTAAATGGACTCTGAAAAGGAACCTGAGAGCTGCCCCTATGATAGTACATGAGCTTTAATGTTTAGCTTTTGTAACATCTACTTTGGCTGATTAGAAAGAGATGTTTTGGGATCACTTCAAGATTGGTTTATTTGTACCATATTTCAGGTAGCCTGACTAGAAAAGTCACTATTCTTATACCCTTTTCTAGTAAAATGCCAAATCCTAGTACAATATGGAAAGTATATTATTTTTCTGTTATGGTGAAGTTATTTTAAAAATTCTGTATCTGTATATTTCTGGCAAAGTTATTTTAAAAATTCCCTACCTGTATCTTTCTTCAGCTACCTTTTAATTGGTGACATCTCCATCAAAGTAGAAGTCCATAAAAAAAAGCAAAGCTTTTGGGAACACTGACCCCATTTTCTAAAGTTTGTGTTCTCTGATTGGCCATTCCCAGCTTTCTACTTGCATAAACTCTGTATTCTGATCCTTTTGATGACTTCAGGTTGACAATGTCAAGACAGGCAACTTAGCAGAGTACTCATTAGTTTACCAGTGATTTTCCATAGCAGGAGTTAGCCTAGGTTTCTTTAAACTACATTTTCCCTCTCCCCTATCCCTATCTCTCTAGAAGAATCACTGTACATGACAGTTAGAAATAAGATCAAAGTTATTCTTTAGTAATCGGACTGCCTGCTAGGCAAAAACTCAACAACCTTTTGACAAAATTCAGAGCTCATAATCTCTACAACATAATAATTAACAATGCTGCAACAAAGAAATAACTGGCCAGGTGTGTAAAAACAGGAAAATGTAACCCAGAGTCAAGAGAAAAATCCATCAATACAAATAGACTTATCTATCTTGATGTTGGAATTAGCAGATAATTACTTTTTAAAAACTGTGATAAACATAATAAAGAATTCATATGGAGGAAAAAAATAAAGCTTTCATACTTCACATGACAGTTTTCCAGTATGTCTTCTAACAAAATTAAACTAAATCTCCTCTCAACTAGAGAAAGAAAGGATTCTACATCTGGATCTGGACAGAGCTCCTACCCTTTCAGTGGACAAAGGGAACTCAGTCCCATAGGATATTATGGCTTTTCAGGTTCCCTCTGGGGATCCCTGGAAAATTAGTGAAGTCATTAGAATTCTAAATTCTGCTGTAAGTTCCTCAAATCCTTAATTTAGAGTGCTGAATTCTCTGGGTGTGTCAGGAACGATTTCAAATAAACCAGGGTATCACAGTTAAATAGAAAAGCAAATAAACCCTATTATGCCCTCCAATGGAGTGCATTCATTTACCTCTGAGTAAGTTTCTGACAACTCTTAATGTATACTCCTGAAGCACCAGCAGGCTCATCACTTTAATCTCCCTTAGCACTTCCTACAACATTATTATTAATAAGGACTGCCTACTTCAAATCACAACCCCACATGCATAGTTTTAAATTTAGAATATCAAAAAATATTCCAGAAATTTTAGAAAATCCAAACAATAACAACAAAATTTTCAGTAAAGTACCAAACAACACAGGAAAACTGAGATGTTCAGGCTTTCTGTCAACTGGGCTGCTATTTCTTATGCTTAGAATCAAGATGAAGAAGGTATGCATTCCCCTAATAAAGATTCAAATTTCCTTCTAACTGAAGAACAAAGAGAATAGACAGAGGTGTGATCTCAGTCTATTTAGAAATTCAGAGCTAACATTAGACCACACCTCCAGAATTGATGACTTTTTTTTAAAAGAGAAAGAAATCTGTCCCCTCAGTATATTTTGGGTGTCAATGTATTAGGGGGAAAATATTAGGTGATTTCAGCACCCTTCATAAGGAGGACTTGTAGCAACCCAATAGTACTAGCTTTTGAATCCTTGACAGGTAAAAGTTAAACCTAAGGCTAACGATAAATTCCAATCAGATATACAGATGAAAGATGACAATGGTAACTAAATAAAACTACAAAGAATATCTAATAAGCCTCTTATGTTCTAGACATAAACAAAGACACGTCGTAGGAGTGGTATGAATGTCCATCTGTGTCCAGACTGTGTGACTGAATTCAAATTCATGACATGCTACACATTTTTAAACATGCAATCAAAGATTCCTGTTTTTTAATAATGAATACTAGTTTTTTAATATGAAGAAACTAACTTTAAAAGCAGTTTAAGCCTTCTTTACTTACATTCAATTATCCATGTAAAATGCTTAATATATTATCTGACACATGGAAAACTCCATGAATGTTAATTTTAGTTTACTATACTATGCTTGAAAGAATGTTTGTTATATTCAAGATGGTCTCATTATATTATTCTGTTGCCTAAAAGCTTTCAATGCTGTTCTATCACCTGGAAAATCAACTATGGTAGATGCTTTATTTTCTTGAAGCATACCTCCTGAGACCACCACAAGTCTTCAGAATTGAAAACCTCACGATTAGCATATGATTGCCTATATAAACTGATACTCTGCGAGTACAGAACAAATTTGTGTTCCACGTGGGCTTAGTCTTGCATTGACCTAACATGTCACCGGCTCTATCAATTTGATGGTTCTACTGCAAATGGGCTTGGTGCTCAAGGTATTTGAGAAACCTGCTTCAACCTGACTTTTTAGCCTTAACCCTCAATACTCCTTTATACCCCAATCAAGCTGCTGTCCTCTGAACAAGCTCCATACGTCCCTATTTTTGCTCTACACTCTGCCTCGGATGATTCTGAAATTCTTCCCCACACTCTCCACTATCATGTAAAGTTTATCTGAACTACTACACCTATCCTTTACAATGCTTTGCCTAAGACCTTCAACTGGACTGGCCTCTAGGTGGTGCTCAAGGTTTCAAGCTATGATCAACGCAGTCCCCAAAGTCCCAAAGAACAAACAGCCAAGTCCAAGAAAGCCTATTAGAACTTGTTACCAGAGAGAGCTCTCTCTGGTGTACTCTTTCTCAAGATTCTCTACCTCTTCCTTTAGGCAGCCTTTGATGTAAGATGGAGTGTCAGCCTCTGGGGAAAATCATGTGTGAATCAAAGAGCCTTGGCAGGGCTTAGTCCTCCTGTTCTAGGCAAGGGAAAAGGTCCTTTCTCCTCTTTTCTTGAGTTTGACCTTCCTCACATTAAAGTGGTATCAGAATGTCAACCTGAAGAAAGCCATCAGGAAAGCCTCAATGACAATTTTAAGAGTTGGAAGACTTGGTGGGCTTGTCAGCAGCCCAGACAAAAGGAGTTCTTAAAGTACTACACAGTCTCTCCAGGTTCTGGGATTTACGGGCAGAGATGAGTGATTAGGCCTGCAGGGTTCCTTCTGAATGTCATCCTCTGGAACTGGTGCAACAGTAAGCAGTGGCTTCAGGATGCTGGATTCAGTCAAGCAGCCAAATATCCTAGCTTTCTGATGACTGCTAAGACCCCTGCCTCTTTCACACTGTCAAAGCATGAAGTAATGGTTTCTCCTATGGCAGTTTTTCTAATTTGACTTTATCAATAGCTTTTTGTAAAAATCCCTGTTACTAGACAAGAAACTGCTAAAAGGCAGGGACTGTGCCTTCCTTACTTTCTCTATATCCCCCTACCACAGATACTTACTCTAAAACTGAATAGAAATCTATAATATAGCACATGGTTACACTGGGACTAGAATAAATTTTTTTCTTTAATACCTTTAATAAATAAAGAGAACTCTGGTCCTGGGGAGATTCGAGAACGTTTCTGGCATCTTCCGAACTTTTGCATAATTGATAAATCCTCTGAGAAACAGGAGAAAGCCTAATTTAAAAAAGAAAAGTCATGAATGAATTTATAATTTCCATGTTAAGTCCCCTCCCCAGAAATCCCTCTCCTGATAGCAATACATTGTTATTTTTCTGCTAAAGGTAATCAAAACATAAGCAATTTCCTTCAGAGTCTGCAAAGGATTTTCATACAAAATTATCCATCCTTCAATGAGAAGGTATAATGCAAGAGTCAATAGTGTCTTTTGCACATTCAGAATTGAATTGGTCTAAAAAGGAAATTAAAAATAAGATAGCTCCAAACATTTACATAAGAAAGCCTCATTGAGAAACATCAAAATCTACCTATTGAGTTTCAAAAAAGCATTCCAAGGTAATTAACTCCAAACAACAACAACAACAACAAAAAGAGGTTATAACTGTATTTTTCTGAAGTAAAAAGAAAAAAATGTAACCTTCCTTATCATGGGCTGTTTTTTCTGTCAACAGTATATAATGTTGTCCACTAGATGTCAGGATCCCCTTATCTATTACAGCAATTCTCATCGTCTCAACTTGAAACTTTAGTTATTATTATTATTATTATTATTATTTTTTTTTTTTAACAGACAGGGTCTTGCTCTGTTGCCCAGGCTGGAGTGTAGTGGTACGATCACAGCTCTGCAAGCTTGAACTCCTGGGCCCAGATGATCCTCCTGCCTCTGCCTCCCAAGTAGCTAGGATAACAGGTTCATGCCCAGCTAATTTTTAAATTTTCTGTAGAGACAGGGGTCTCGCTATGTTGCCCAGGCTGGCCTTGAACTCCTAGGCTCAAGTGATTCTCCTGTCTCAGCCTCCCAAAGAGTTGGTATTATAGGTGTGAACCACTGCACCCAGCCTATTTCTCTATTCTTAGTAAGACTCTTTTTGTGTGACACCAGAATCCATACATTCACAAAAGTTTGTACCTCTTAAAACTGTCAGCAGAGAGGTGATATACCCTCCAATGGAAACTCAGATACTCCTCCTGGCCTTCCTCTTTCAGAGATGGTCTCTGAGCCTTTAGCACATTTTTTTTTTTTTTAATCCTTTCACTGGGATACTCAGTGGTAGAAAACGGTACTTGGACAGTTGAACTGATTTTTAGCAGTAACCAAGAGCTGTCAGCTCTGAGCTTGGGGAACATCATTCTGTTTGGCACCCAAAGCAACAAGTGACTATTGAGCAGGGGTTACCCCTTCAAATACTAAGTTGGGGTACAGTGGTGGGATCTTACTGAACTAGAAGGCACATGACCTGTATGGAGGAGATAGCAATAACTCAACTCCAGCTAAAGGGTGCCATGTGGAATGTAGGCTAGCTTTGCTTGATACTCCAACTTTTAAGTAAAAACATTCAGAGGTTTTATGTGAAATAATTTTGATTTTTAAAATGTTGGCAACTAATTAAAAAAAAAACTTTAAAAATAACTGTGGAACAAATAAACTATAGGTTAACTATAGCTCAAGAGCAGCCAGCTTGGGAGCTCTGCATAGAGCTCTGCGAGAGAAAATACCATAAAACTGGTTCTCCTCGAAAGGGAAGTTCCCAAAATGACCCGAATATCGGGTACAAATGCTCATAAGTGTATCCAAACTCTTATTACTGTATATATATATATATATATATATATATATATATATATATATTTTTTTTTTTTTTTTTTTTTTTTTGAGACGTTGTCTCGCTCTGTCGCCCAGGCTGGAGTGCAGTGGCGCAATCTCGGCTCACTGCAAGCTCCGCCTCCCGGGTTCACGCCATTCTCCTGCCTCAGCCTCTCCGAGTAGCTGGGACTACAGGCGCCCGCCACTACGCCCGGCTAATTTTTTTGTATTTTTAATAGAGACGGGGTTTCACCGTGGTCTCGATCTCCTGACCTCGTGATCCACCCGCCTCGGCCTCCCAAAGTGCTGGAATTACAAGCGTGAGCCACCGCGCCCGGCCGGACTATATATATATATTTTTTGAGATGGAATCTTGCTCTGTCGCCCAGGCTGGAGTGCAGTGGCATGATCTCAGCTCACTGCAACCTCCGTCTCTCGGGTTCAAGTCATTCTCCCCTTGAGTAGCTGGGATGATAGGCATGAACAACTGCACCCAGCTAATTTTTGTATTTTTAGTAGAGACGGGGTTTCACCATGGTGGCCATGCTTGTCTCGAACTCCTGACCTCAAGTGATCTGCCTGCCTCGGCCTCCCAAAGTGCTGGGATTACAGGCATGAGCCACCACGCCCGGCCAAACTCGTATTTTTTGCTTACAAGCAAATGGTACATAGCAAGAATGATCAATGATGAAGTATTATAAAACCACCTCCCATGAAACTTTAATATAGAAAGGGAATCAATCCATTAAATTTCTTTAAATTATTTATGCCATAAGCAATCAATCTGAACATATGCTTAAGGGCTCTTCTTTGGTCCAGTCAGGATTTGACTTGGGGAAACAGCGGTGGTCAGCCTTTCTCTTAAAGGTACAGTTTAGAAAATAAGCAAGCCAAGGAACTATTTCTTCTAAATTAGTCTCCTGTTGGTCATTTTTATTGTTGAAGTTCTCAATAATCAAGAGAGGAAAAAAATTACTATTTCTCTTTCTTTAGAATTCTAATGACCAGTCATAGAGTAGATGATGCTGTTGAGGAGGTGGTAGATGGTGTGATGAATGATTTATATTTTCTAAGTAAAATGTAGGGTCAGCAATGCAAGATTCTGTCAGTCTTGGCAAAACAGGTCCTGAACTGTTTTGTTTTGTTTTTAGAGACACTGTCTTGCTGTCACCCAAGCTGAAGTGCAGTGATGCCATCATAGTTCATTGCAGGCTCCAACTCCTGGGCTCAAGGGGTCCTCCTGCCTCAGTATCCCAAGTAGCTAGGACTACAGGCACAAACCACCATGCTTGGTTAATTTAAAAAAAAATTTTGTAGAGACGAAGTCTTGCTTTGTTGCCCAGGCTGGTCTTGAAATCTGGCCTCAAGGTGAAATATTCCTGACTCAGCTTCCCAAAATGCTGGGATTACAGGCGCGAGCCACCATGCCTGGCCCAGGTCCTCAATTTATTAAGCACCTGCCAGGCATGGGTGCCAGGATGTGCTAGCCAGACCCATTAGCAGCACCCACCACCAAGGATCTTAATTAAGGAGGCAACAAGAAGCAAAATCGGACATAGGAGAAACTGATGTCACAGAAGCACAGTGAGGCAATCACACCATCTTTAACAGCCACAAAATGGCCCTGTTATTCTTTTGTAGAAATGACAGAAGGGATGGTGGTCTCTCTAACTGTATCATATATATTTTCTTTACAAATAATCAAGAAGCCAACATTGAAATAATTTACTCCAATGTTCATGTCTTTGTTTTAATGTCTAGGAAAAATGTATTTAAAAATAAATATTTAGAGTAAAAAATATAATCCAAAGACCAAAAATCTGAAATATCTGGTATATATATTAAAAAAAAAAAAAAAAAAAAAAAAAGTCCGGCCGGACACAGTGGCTCACGCCTGTAACCCCAGCATTTTGGGAGGCCGAGGCGGGTGGATCACCTGAGGTCAGGAGTTCGAGACCAGCCTGGCCAACATGGAGAAACGCCGTCTCTACTAAAAATACAAAAAATTATCTAGGTATGGTGGTGGGCACCTGTATTCCCAGCTACTTGGGAGGCTGGGGAAGGAAAATTGCTTGAACCTGGGAGGCGGAGATTGCAGTAAGCCGAAATCACGCCATTGCACTCCAGCCTGTGCGACAGAGCAAGACTCTTAAAAAAAAAAAAAAGTCCTCTTGCCTATTGTAAAATAATTCTTATTCTCACCAGTGGTAAACTAAAGCATTCTGGAAATCCAATGGTGGTTCTTTCAGAAGTTATGTCTAGTGAGGTTATATATTTTCTGTTTTCTACTGACAGACCCACCAAAGATGGGTCTCTGCACCTGCACTTACGAGTTAGTTCAACTGGCTGCCGTAAGCCTATAAGCAATTTGGTTTTGAGTTTGTGAATGCTGCGTGGCAATAGCTCACAAGGGGAAAAAAACTGATAGACTACAGAGTCATCAGTATACTCCATTGATCACATGGGGGAGAAAATATATGTATAGGTTAGGAAAAACCTACAACCACAAAGAAACTTTTTATTAACGTGCATGTTACTCTGATGATAACGAAAGACTATTCTTTAAGAAAGCAACATTTTAAAAATGTTTATTATTAATTGTTAATATATTACTATACAGTAATCAAGATGAACATTTACTACAAGTAATTTTACTTATAAAATTTAATGTAATGTTTTCTTGCCTTTTCTTACATTAAAAACACTTACCTAAAACAAGGAACACCCACCAGAGCCAGTACTGACCATCAAAATATCCAGGGAAATAGGTGGAAAACTAAAAAATAAGGCAAAACACTTTATAGCAGCTTAACACATATAATTTCTCATTTTAACTTAACGGTACACAAAATGACAAAATGCAAGACTTTTTTTTTTTTTTTTTTTTTTTTGAGACGGAGTCTCGCTCTTGTTGCCCAGGCTGGAGTGCAATGGTGCAATCTCGGCTCACTGCAAACTCTGCCTCTCAGGTTCAAGCGATTCTCCTGCCTCAGCCTCCTGAGTAGCTGGGATTACAGGCATGTACCACCACGCCTGGCTAACTTTGTATTTTTAGTAGAGATAGGGTTTCTCCATGTTGGTCAAGCCAGTCTCAAATTCCCTACCTCAGGTGATCCACCCACCTCGGCCTCCCAAAGTACTGGGATTACAGGCGTGAGCTACCATGCCCAGCAAGACTTATTTGTTCTACCAATGCCATCACTTAGCCTTTAGAATAATTTTAAAATCTAAGTGAAAGTATTTTACATATTACTGGCTTCAAATGGTTACAATAAATGCAAATCTGTTTCCTTTCAGGGAAAAGCAATTGTTAAATATGATAGCTTTTAGCTTTATTAACTCCTTATTTTGAAAGTATACAAAAATTTGTTTTTTAGAAAACATTTTTCCCCACATAATATTTACTCTTCTAGAAATGTGTTGCAATAATGATCGTTTTACTTTGCTTATTCAGTACCAAAAGCAATTATTATTATTATTATTAATTTTAAGAGACAGGATCTCACTATGTTGTCCAGGCTGGATTTGAACTCCTGGGCTCAAGCAATCTTCCCACCTCAGCCTCCTGAGTAGCTGATATCATTGCCTTCTTTCTAATGAGGCCTGATTTTGTTCCTACTCCTCCAGCCTTGTCTTGACCTTGGAAGCTTTATCATGTATACCAGAGTAATCCCCTTCCCTTGCTGGCAACTGGTTTAGGAATGGGCACAGGATGCCATTCTGACCAATGGAGATTGAGGGTTTCTGAGAAGCTTTCCTTGCTTCTCAAAGAAAAAACAGCTCTTTCTAAAGGTGGTAGAAAAAAATTTTTTTAAATAGTTCTTTTTCTTCTCTTGAGCACTGTTGTGTTTCAATGTAATTCTGATACATGAAACTGCCATTTTTTAACCCTGAGGGGAGGGGGAACCTGTGCCAATATGCTAATATGTCAGCTGTCCTTGATGATGTCAAAGAACCACTGACTTAACCAACCTCCTTGTCAGGGACTTGTTTTCAGGGGAAATAAACTTTCCCCATTTAAAAAAACAATTAAAAAATTTTTTCTAAGCCATTTTGAGCTAGGTTTTTGTTACTCACAGTCAAAAGCATCCTACCTGATACAAGTTAATTCATTTGATTAACTTTTTTTTTATTTTTATTTTGAGACGGAGTCTCGCTCTGTTGCCCAGGCTGGAGTGCAGTGGAGCAATCTCAGCTCACTGTGAGCTCCGCCTCCCAGGTTCACGCCATTCTCCTTCCTCAGCTTCCCGAGTAGCTGGGACTACAGGCCCCCGCCACCATGTCTGGCTATTTTTTGTGTATTTTTTTAGTACAGACAGGGTTTCACCATGTTAGCCAGTATGGTCTCGATCTCCTGACCTCGTGATCTGTCCGCCTCAGCCTCCCAAAGTGCTGGGATTACAGGCGTGAGCCACCACGCCCGGCCCATTTGATTCACTTTTTAAATGCAGTTGAAAATTTAGTTAGAAAAAAAAAAGACTGGAGTTAATTTTATTTCTCTTTTCCTTGGAGACTTTGTTGTCCAAGAGTTTAATGTAGTTTGAAAATTAAAATATAGTATTTTATTTGTTAATAAAGTAACAATTAAGATTTAGGGAAGAAGTGAAAACCTCTTTAGGGCTCGAGTTCTTAACCTAAAGTCCATTATCATAGATAAGTACATATTAGCTATGTGGGGGAAAAGCTTACAACTTTCATCAGATTCTCAAAGGATTCTGGAACCCTAAAAACGTTAACAAATGTTTTATAATAAATAAGGTGGCACTACTTAGAAAAACTACAGTGGTCAAGCAACACCCATTAGTTAGTTAAGTATGCCAATTTATGATGGATAAATTGGTTTTGTTTATAAGGTTGATGATAGCAATAAATTTATCTGAAGTCAGAGGATACTATAAAAGCCTAGATCTTTTACAACTTTAAATTACTTCATGCAAATTTAACTAACTGGTAACTCTTAAGTCACTAAAGACATACATCTCTATAATTTACTTCAGAGGCAGGCTCCTAATGGAGCAATACTTGTTAAACAGTTTTGGCTCCCCAAACATTTTGGCATAAGCAATCTGGAAGGGAGAGGGGAACAGAAGAAGAAAAGAAAAGAAGGAAGAAGAGAGCTAGATTAAAACTGTAACAGAATTAATGAGAGGAATGGCTGCTTTTGATGAGATATCAAAGGGGTAATATCCTTCCTTTTATTATAAAAACAACTAATTTCAGAACATATACATTATCATATTATAAACACTAAAAACAAAGAAAGCAGATGGTGAACAATATTAATGATAGACCAGTATTCAATAGATTTGACAACAAAACTTGTGTGCATAAGCCATTTGCAAATGATTTTGGTTCAGCTTCATCATGAAACCACAGACAAACCAAAAATCATTTAACACGTTGAAATAACTTTTAAAAAAGCAAATGAAAAATTAAATATTCAAATTATTGCCTCTCTGTGGAGCCCATCTTTTCTGTTGTACAACTTACCCTGACAATCAGGATCCATTTAATTAGAGAGAGACCAAATCCTGAAATGGCCCCATACCTTCCTGCAGCTGAAGTGGTCAGGCAAAAAGACAGGAAAAATCCAATCCAGTTAAAGAGGAATGCCACTGCAAAAGCAGAGAAGGGGAAAGATGTTAGACCTGCCCTGCTACCCAAGAACAAGGGTGCCTTAAACCTGCCTCTATTTAAATGACTTTCCAAAGGATAAAAGACAGCCTGTCCTCCACAACCCTCACCATACCTCCTCTAAAACATCCATTCTTCTCTTTCCCCAAAAAGCAAACAAGAAAAACTCCTGTCAGGTTTTACACAATTATGTCTACTGCTAGTCACTTTCAAAAACACCTTAACAGGCTGAGCACAGTAGCTCACACATGTAATCCTAGCACTTTGGGAGGCCAACGTTGGAGGATCCCCTGAGCCCAGCAGTTTGAGACCACACCTGAGTACCACAGTGAGACCCATTTCTACAAAAACTGAAAAAAAAAAAAAAGCTGGGCACAGTGGTGCACACCTGCAGTCCCAGCTACTTGGGAGGCTGAGGCTGGGGGATCACTTGAGCCCAGGAAGTCAAGGGTACAGTGAGAAGTGATCACACCACTGCACTCCAAATTCAGCCTGGGCAACAGAGCAAGATCTTGTCTCAAAAGGAAAAAAAAAACAAAAAACAGCAAAAAGCAAACCTTAACATTCACCAAACTGTATACTTACAACCTCTTTTTTTTTTTTTTTTTTTTTTTTTTTGAGACTGAGTCTCACTCTGTCACCCAGGCTGGAGTGCAGTAGCACGACCTTGGCTCACTGCAACCTCTGCCTCTTAGGTTCAAGCGATTCTCCTGCCTCAGCCTCCCGAGTGGCTAGGACTACAGGCGTGCACTGCCAGGCCCAGCTAATTTTTGTTTTTAGTAGAGACGGGGTTTCTCCAAGTTGGCCAGGCTGGTCTTGAACTCCTAGCCTCAGGTGATTCACCCACCTCAGCCTTCCAAAGTGCTGGGATTACAGGCATGAGCCACTGTGCCCAGCCTTTGACCTCTGCCTTTTTTTTTTTTTTTTTTTTTTTTGAGACGAAGTCTCGCTCTTGTCCCCCAGGCTGGAGTGCAACGGTGTGATCTCACCTCACGGCAACCTCTGCCTCCTGGGTTCAATTGATTCTCCTGCCTCAGCCTCCTGAGTAGCTGGGATTACAGGTGCCTGCCACCACACCCAGCTAATTTTTGTATTTTTAGTAGAGATGGGGTTTCACCATGGTGGCCAGGCTGGTCTCAAACTCCTGACCTCAGGTCATCTGCCTGCCTCAGCCTCCCAAAGTGCTGGGATTATAGGCGTGAGCCACCAAGCCCAGCCTGACCTCTGCTTTTTACTGTGTGTGTTATATATATAGTCCAGTAAATAAAATAAATGCCTTCAACATTAAATAAGTGCCCCCAAATAATCTGATTCAAGTCACTCATCCTCCTGTTCTCTGAATTTTGACAACTTATATAACATCACCTCTAAAAGCACTACATTTTCTTATCTTTCTAATACAACAAATAAAGGAAATGGTTGCTCACTTCTACGTGAGGCACACAAAAAGATAAACGCAAAGTAACATGAAGGGAGAAAATCAGGCTGACTTTGATCTGTCAGAAAAAAGAAGCTTTCAAAGCAAAATTCATCAAAGGCATTTAATTCCTATTCTACAGATTAAGTATGAGTAGAAGCAATGCAAAAGGGCCCCGCAGACCTGGAAGATGAAGCTTAGCTCATGTAAAAATGCAGCATCCTCATAACTGCTTTAATTATATTTTCCACAGATATTCATGAAAATAGAAGGCAAAGAGAAGGGATATTAAAACAAAGGTATATTAAGCTTTGAACATTCCAGTAAAAGGCACCAAATAAACATAATGTATTAATATATTAGCTCAACTAGTTATTTTAATTCAGTCAGATTCACTCATAATCCAAAGCACTCTGGTTTGTAGGGGGTGGCTCTGCTATGCATACATACTTACTGAAAAAAGTTAACATGAAAATCCCATCATTTCCTATCCTCAGCTGGTCAGCATCATCAAAATCATCCCGACCCACAAAATCCTCATCCTAAATGAAAAGAAAAAGAATTATTTCTAGGCAAAGGGCAGATATAAAGAAAAATGAAGGGGTAAATTTGAGTAGCAAGGAAAAAAGTTACTGCTTTGGCTCAGTTCAAAATTATGAGCATTAAAGGCTCAATGTGTGTTTAAAATTCCATTTTGCATTATTAATATATAATTAGAAAAGAAGCAAATCTTTCTTCTATCCCCAGTGTTCTAAACGAAATTTTCATCTTATAACCCAAGTTCTTTAACAATACACTTCAAAAATTTAAAAGTTCACAAAGAACTATTTACTCTTCCTTTAAAAAAATATACCTCAAGAAAAGACAAAAGATAAAATTTACTTATACATTTGGTTTAAATTCTAGAATATCAGTAATCAAGGACCTGTTTAGGACCTAAAATATTAGTAATCCAGGGTCTATTAAAGAGATAAAATCAGCCAGGTGCAGTGGCTCATGCCTTTAATCCCAGCACTTTGGGAGGCCAAGACGGGCAGACCACGAGGTCAGGAGATCAAGGCCATCCTGGCTAACATGGTGAAACCCCTGTCTCTACTAAAAATACAAAAAAAATTAGCCAGGAGTGGTGGCGGGCACCTGTAGTCCCAGCTACTTGGGAGGCTAAGGCAGGAGAATGACATGAACCTGGGAGGCGGAGCTTGCAGTGAGCCGAGATCACACCACTGCACTCCAGCCTGGGCGACAGAGTGAGACTTCGTCTCAAAAAAAAAAAAAAAGATAAAATCAGCCAGCTCAAGTGTTTTATGAGGGGCTGATATAGGGGAAAAAAGAATAGTATGATCATACATGAACAGTCCACAGAACTGCCCACTGCTCAACTCCATAAGCATGTATTTGTATTGGTACACAGATCTAAAACAATCTCACTTCTAACCTTATCAGCAGATAAGATCTTTTCCATCCTAACTTGATAACATAA
The DNA here is from genome assembly GCF_028878055.3 of Symphalangus syndactylus. NCBI lineage: Eukaryota > Metazoa > Chordata > Mammalia > Primates > Hylobatidae > Symphalangus > Symphalangus syndactylus. Next base: position 44,809,656 of record NC_072429.2, read on the forward strand.
TATTGCAGATCTAGAAATAACATGATCCTGAACAATACCAACACATGTGGGCTATCTTTTTAACTGATATAGGTATGTGTTGAGATATTTAAAAATAATTGAATATATACTTAGAAGTGATAGATTTGTACACAGTTCAATGAGGGCTCCTCAAATGAAAAATATTTTAGGGAATATCAAAACTTGTTGTACACAGAAAAGGTCTGGAAGACCCAAATTGTTAACAGTGGTTCCCTTGGGGAGTGGGAACTACAGAAAGGGAAGTCGGTGGCAATGGCAGCTTCCTTTTCTAACTTAACATACTTCCTCTATTGTTTGAAATTTCTATAAAAATGAATTGTTTTATAATTAATTTTTTAAAACATTAAATACCTAGTATTCTTACTTCATATTAGCAGAATAAGGTTTTGCCAAAATTAAAAGCTAATTGTTTTTTGCATAACTACTCAAAGATATACTCCAAAAAATACATGGAAGTAACATCTAATAATATTACAAATGCCTTCTAACTGTTCTTCCTGTCCTCTTGGTATCTCTTCTATCATGATGCATCCTAGAAATTGCTGCCAAGTTAACGTTTCCAAAACACCACACAAATCCTCTCATATCCCTGCTCAAAAACTCTGAAGGATTCTCTAAAAGCTACATATGAAGTTTAAATACCCCCATCTAACATTCCAAGGATTCTATAAACAACAGTTCTAGTCATGACTTTCTATCTCCCTTCACAAACTCTTGCTCATACAATGCCAATTACTACATCCACAGAACTGCCCTCACCTGGCTGAATTCACACCTGCTTTCTGTGCTTTTTCCCTCTGGAATGTTCTTACCCATCAAAACTCTGGGCCCACATGAAATCTCATTTTCCCCTATGATCACCCAGTAAAAAGTTTCAGTTCTTGATGCTCACTGCTCTTACGTGTCTTAGTTATCAGTATCTGTGGGCCCTTTACCCTAGTTGGATTTTAGGCTTTTGAATAACAATGAGGAACACTGCCTTATACAAAGCTTTTTACCTATCCACTGTAAAATACACTGCATCTTATATTTAAAAAGTGCTTTATACCTGTCTGCTGAATACTAGAGCCCTTTAAGAAGTTCCTAAATATGTACTTGTATCAAATGAAAGTATTCTAAAGAGTTCTGTGATTAATCAGAGCTAATTTCCATACTGATCTATTTACTATATATTGCAACAGGTCTGCAGAGTACAGTGAAACAAACAAGGACTTTGGATTCTTGAATATCTGGGTTTGACTTTCACTTCTGCTACTTATCAGTCATACGACTTTGGGAAAATTACTTTTTCTCTCTGGACCTAAATTTTTCACATCTGCAAAATGGAGGTAACATAATCTCTACCTTTCAAGGTTACTGTGAAGACTGGAAACAATATACAAAATATATAAAAGCATCAAGCACAGTACCAAGCATGTGGTTTGCTTCCAGTATACGGCAGTTACATTATGATGGTCTTGCCCTTAGACACTAGGGTTCTTAGTTTCTCCCTGGCACCTATAACAACTGAATGCACATCATCACCATTTAGGATCATCCTAGACTGGGCTCATAAACTATTTCTGCCAAGCAATCATTTTAGGAGCTCCACTCCTCACAGTAGGTGTGGTCTGTAAACAGTCTACTATCTTAAAGCCAAGAGGGGAACATCTGGGCCTATGCCATCACACTGCCCAGACTAGGCTTCTGTACTTGCTAATCACTCACTCCAGTTACTTGCTAGAATAGAGCCTAGAGGCCTGATGGTCCTCACATTTCTGGGGACTTATCCTGCTTCCATTCTCCCAGCATCTGGTCCAATGCCCTACCTTCATCAGCCTCAATCTGGATGAATATTTACAAAATGACAAATGCAGCACTTACATATCTGACATCAAGAACCAAGAGTGCCCAATAATCTCCACTGGTTTATATGGCATCCCAGTCTCCACCTCCATGAATCAACATCAGGCTAGATGGAATCTATGTCCCTACAAATGACATAATCTGGACTGCTGGAAGAACGGAGTTCATCTAAATCAATGTGGAGATCCCTTTTATGAGTTTAATTTTATAAATTTGCACATATTTATTCTCTTCCTAGACCTCCCTAGCAGCTATCCACCCAACAGCAAAATATTAAGTGTGCAGAATCAAGGAAACGTTAGTGTGCTTCTGCTTCAAGATATTTCAGCCATCCCAGGAGACTTGAAAAATTAGTGGTAATAGGAGAGATGAAGGAAAAATGAGCAGGTTTGACTAGTAATTTACCTTGTCATTTTTAAGAAGAGATGAGTTTATTATCCCAAAAGCAAATGTACCTGATTTTTAAAATTAGCCCTACTTTCACTAATCAATACAATCATAAGTAATGAATCAAAATTGGATAATGAAAATAACTTCATTCCCACAGAACAGCCATCAAGTAACATAGCAAATTATACTCACTCTCCCAGGAACCAAAGGGATAGTAGCTTCAGCCTTGGTCCTCTCGGCTTCATCATAACTGGGCAGTGTTGTAGCTACATTGTAAGATGGGGGCTTTGGAAACCCAGACTCATCCTTGTAGTCAAAATATGCTGCAGAATTTTAACAGTCACAATTTTTTGATGATTAGCTGAATTGAAATAAAAGGAGTTCCACTAACTCTAGCAGACAAAACCCAGCCATTCCCTTAAGAGTACATATATAACAATTGAACCAAAAGACATTCCTAGATGAATGTAAGAGACTGGGGGTGATTTTTAAATGTATCCACTTCTCAATTATTTAAAATCCAGACTCGCTTTGTAACCTTTCTTCCGACTGCTTCTGAAACTTTTTTTTTTTTAAACTGTAATGTCAAAGCACAGAGTGTTTTTAAGGATTCCGTAATCACCTTGCCCTGTTACCTACCTGCGCTCTCTGCAGAAATGCTGCTGTAAGGTGGAGGAGCATCACCTGCAGCCTGTTCAGGTTCTCCAGACTCTTCTTCATTCTGCAACTAAATAAAGATTTCATATTTTAATGTAAGCATAACGCCAATTAGAAAGATAAGAACCCAAAAACTGAAATAAATAGCCTTTCTAGAAAGCTATTTGGCAACGTATTTTGAAAGCCTTAAATGCACAAATCTTTTAAGAAAAGTATTCTACTCCCAGGAAGTTATTCTATGGAAATATTCAGAGACAAAAAGGGTACATGTAAGTGTTGTGTCAGCAAAAATTAGTAACAACCTAAATTCCAATCATAGGAGACAAATAAATTACAGTACATCTCACAAAGGACTACTAAACGGCCATTAAAAATTAAATTTTGCCATCCTGGCCAACATGGCACAACCCCATCTCTACTAAAAATACAAAAATTAGCCAGGCATGGTGGCACACTCCTGTCCTAGCTGCTCAGGAGGCTGAGGCACAAGAATTGTTTTAACCTGGGAGGTGGAGGTTGCAGTGAGCTGAGATGGTGCCACTGCACTCTAGCCTGGGCAACAGAGTGAAACTCTGTGTCAAAAAAAAAGTATACATTAAATTTCAGCCAGGCATGGTGGCTCACACCTGTAATCCTAGCACTCTGGGAGGCCTAGGTGGGTGGGATCGCTTGAGATTAGGAGAGCTTAGGAGTTCAAGACTAGCCTGGGCAACATGGCAAAACCCTGTCTCTACAAAAAATACAAAAATTACCTGGGAGTGGTGGCATGCACCTGTGGTTCTAGCTACTCAGGAGGAGGCAGCAGGATGGCTTGAACCCAGGAGGTCTTGGCTGCAGCGAGCTAAGATTGTGCCACTGCCCTCCAGCCTGGGTAACAGAGTGAGACTACGTCTTTAAAAAAAAAATTAAATTTCATTACTCAAATAGATATTTATGGTGTACTATTATTACATGAAAAAAGCTAAATTTGCCAAACAATATGCATCATATAATCCTTTTTAAAAAGGCAGACATATAATGGAAAAGAGGCCTAGAATGAGACATTTACAGTTCAACACTGTTATTTCTAGGTAATAGGAGTACAGGGGAATTTTTCCTTTTTGTTGTGTATCTGCATGTTCAAATTTTTTGTAGTGAATATTTATCACTTGCATATTTTTTTTTTTTTTTTTTTTTTGGAGAGACAGGATCTCATTCTTATTGTCCAGGCAGGAGTGCGGTGACACAATTATGGCACACTGCAACCCTGGCTAACTTTTTTTAAAATTTATTTTTTGTAGCGATGGAGTCTCCCTGTGTTGCCCAGGCTGGTTTCCAACTCCTGGCCTCAAGTGATGCATACTTTTTTAAAGTTAGAAAAATAATCTGTTAAGACAAAAGTCAAATCACAGACAAACCATGTTACCATTATATTCAGCGTGCACACCAAATTAAATCTTAAATAATTGAGACATTTATGAAAACATAAAATTCTCCCTAATTCTACATATATCTGTCAATAGATACCCCTTTTCCCTATCTCAGTAACTTTTCTGCCAGCCAAATCTTCAATTTTTTAAAATAAATTGCACTGAAAGTGTCTGCTGTTGCTAGTCTGTATAGTCTACACAAGTCATCTTCATAGAATAAAGACATTGCATTTGGTTTTTCCAGTCCAGTGTGACAATGAACTATATTAATTTAAAAGATGAGTTAGCTGGGACTAGGAGTCAATCTGGAAATTAATAACAGAATATTTAGTGATATAACTGACATAGGGGTCTGGTCCTGGCTTCAGTATCATCAGGATATACAGAGCCAACTGACATACTTGTAAAATACATACCACCTCTAAACCATACTGCTACAAAGAACTCTATCTTGAATTGAGACAGAAAAACAGAGAGGCTGAGGTGTACTAACATGAAGTAGAGCTCCATAATCCATTAAATTTTCTTTCTTTTTCTTTTTTTGAGATGGAGTTATGCTTTTGTTGCCCAGGCTGGAGAGCAATGGCGGGATCTCGGCTCACTGAAACCTCCAACTCCCAGGTTCAAGCAATTCTGTTGCCTCAGACTCCGAGGAGCTGGGACTACAGGTGTGTGCCACCAGGCCTGGCTAATTTTTGTATTTTTAGTAGACGTGGGCCAGGCTCGTCTCAAACTCCCAACCTCAGGCGATCTGCCTGCCTTGGCCTCCCAAAGTGCTGGAATTACAGGCGTGAGCCATTGTGCCCGGCCATAATCCATTAAATTTTAACTGATCATCTCAATCTCCACTCACTATGCTGTTCAAAACCAGATGTCAATAAATTTTTCTGACTAATACTACAAAAGCTTCAATTTCAAATGAATTCTTGTGTCAAATTCTCATCAGCATCTACCATCTGGGTACACTTTTTCGAATCCTAGTAAACTAATGTTAAACTTAAGGTACTCCCAAAATAACTGTATTATAACCTAAGATAATTTTTCCTTTTAAACAAAGACATGTGGCCAAAATAGCTGCAGTAAAGCCAAATGTTCTTGGGACACTGAACTAGGAATTACTTAAAGAGAGTTCTTTGGACCACGGTTCACCTAAAATACTGGTTTTAACACTGTTTGAAGCTCTTGGCAAGGTATTCTTAGCCTCCTCACACCTAACCACTCTTGTGCTGTGGGAAGGTCACAAAGAAGCAGAAGAGTCGGCAGCAAGAACAAGGCAAACACGGACTTTTCGAATATATTCCCTTAATATACTGTAGCCAGTAATGAACTTCATTTAAACCTAGCTTGGTTTATATCTAACCCGTTTTATATTTCCTGAGCTTGGTGTCAAAGTAATCACATTACCTCTGCATAATTTAGGTCTCAGAAAGGAAGCATGACAATTCTAAGAAATACAGAAATCCAAAGAACAAAGAGGTTAAGAGGTCTTCTATGACAATATTTATAAGATAGGCTGCCTGTCTCCTGGCAACTTGGAAATGTTAAATTTGATCATCCCCCACCATAGTAAAAGATGACAGTGCAAATAAATTCCAGCCTTCTTAGAACCACCAATTTTCACTTTGGTAAGGAAAAAAGAAACACTTCCAGGTGAAGAGTTTGCTCCATTAAAATTCACTACTTTAGAATAGTGTACTTTTTTCAATTAAAAAAAAGAAAAACAATTTAAAACACCATTATGACTATGGTATAATCTCAAGACCTCACTGTACAGGCTTCCCACTTGGCTTGCTTCTATAATGCTGGTGATAAGATTAGGCTCCATCAAGAAAGCTGTGTAAAACAAAACACCGCAATGTTAGGGGGATTGGGGGGAGAGGCAATCACCTTCAAAAATAGTAAGTATTTAGTGCCTGCCATCTGCATGAATAATAACTTGCTGAACAATGGAATCCTTAAATATACATCTTTTTACACTTTGGGGGCAACAAGTCAGGCATTCACTAACAAGTGGAGGAACCATGTGCGCTAGAACTAGAGTGTGCTATAAAATTGGTAACTTGGTTCCAAAATTTATGTTTAAGATTCCCCTTTTCCGTCCCTGGGAACCCTTCTGTGCAGCCTCCCTGCCATGTCCCTGGAGCTCAGGGATCTTCGGGCTCTTTCCTGATGCTTTCTGAAAGAATACGCGGCATTGTCACATTGGGGTTAGAGTTGGAAAGATGCTCAGTCTCTTCTATCAACTGGGTCAGTGGAAGCCCAAGTCCAATTTAACTGCCACAGAATCTGGGTTGTAGGTTGTCTCAGAGAGACAGATCTGAAAACTGGGACAGATCTGGGAACTTCTGCTCTCAGTGCACAGAGATGTTGGGCAAGGGTAGGGGGGATATCCTTTGAGTGACTGTGATAGATAATAAATAGCTGTTGGACACTGGATTTTTCTTCCTGTCATATAATTTCTGTTAAAATTCTGATCAATTTTACTAAACTTCAAATATGATTTATTTATTTTTTGATTTTTATTTTTTTGAGACAGAATCTCACTCTGTCACCCAGGCTGGAGTGCAGTGGTACGATCTTGGCTCACTGCAACCTCTGCCTCCTGGGTTCAAGTGATTATTCCACCTCAGCCTCCCAAGTAGTTGGGATTACAGGCATGCGCCACCATACCTGGCTAATTTTTGTATTTTTAGTGGAGATGGGGTTGTGCCATGTTAGCCAGGTTGGTATCAAACTCCTGACCTCAAGTGATCCGCCTGCCTCAGCCTCCCAAAGCGCTGGGATTACAGGCGTGAGCCACCACACCTGGCTGAAATATGATTTAAATGGCATTTTTTCCAAATAGAGTTACACAATTACCTACACAGGCCATATAAAGTAGAGTTTAATACAGAACTACCTATAACTACCTATGCCTCCATCACTAAGAAATAAATAATCCAATCAACCGAGAATTCAGATGGCCTTTCACTTTCTCACACCCAGAGTGTGCCCTTACTCTTTTCCTGATTACCTTTGCTCCCCTCTATGTGCTGAGCGGACTAGAATGGCTCCCCAGAAGAACCCTAAAACTCTTCCATTGTTCCCACTTCAGATATGTCACAATCTGCCATGGTGCCTTTGGCCTTGATGACCTTCAATTTGAAAAAGACATTTATTTACAAATAGGTGCTACTAAGGTTTTGTTCTCAAGTCACACCTGTAATCCCAGCACTTTGGGAGGCTGAGGTGGGTGGATCACTTGAGGTCAGGAGTTTGAGACCAGCCTGGCCAACATGGTAAAACCTCGTCTCTACTAAAAATACAAAAATCAACCAGGTGTGGTGGTGTGCACCTGTAGTCCCAACTACTCGGGAGGCTTAGGCACGAGAATCGCTTGTTCCTGGGAGCTCCGTGGAGGTTACAGTAAGCTGAGATCAAGCCACTGCACTTCAGCCTGGGCGACAGAGTGAGATTCTGTCTCAAAAATAAATAAATAAATAAAATAAAATAGAGGTTTTTTTTTCCCTCATCACCTTCCTCTGTATCTAGGTCCTCTTATTAAAAATAAATGTGACATTTTTATGAATCTCCAACACAGAAATCATATATAGTTCTAATTCTAATAGAAACAAACTTGAATTTAACAAGTTTAAGACATTATACTCTACAGATTTAAGCTATTATTTGAGTTCCCAATCAGCAAGAAAGCTTCATCACTGCCCTCCTCACTAAGTAGTTCTAAAATGAGCTGTTTTTAAGCAATAGCAGAGCTGGGACTAGGATTAGGGCTAAGCAAGTGGCAACATTTATAACCATAGCAAACGGCAGGACCTAAAGGCACTTAAAAGTCATTCTTGGATTCTCTATATTTCACTAAGAATGGGAGAACAACAAAAAACCCTACACTAAACAAAACCCATAAATCCTTATATATGAGAAAAAGTATCAACATATACCTCAGAATTCATACAAACAAATAAAGCACGTGAAAAATATGCTGAAGTATCCAGTAAGTCCATAAAGTTGTTAAGTATTTTCACTACTTATTTTTTTCTTGGTTTGGTCCTATTTAAACAGCAGGAAAATTCTTGTAAGTTTCAAGTCCCTTCTTTAAGTTATTAAAAATAAATATCAGAAAATTCTGGGTCAATACCTGAACACTAGGTTTAAATGTTATTTACCACTTCTATCTTAGAGTTAATTTCTAAAAACCTTTACCTTAAAATGCAATTTTTAAAGCTCTCATTACCAACCCACTACTTCTGCATAGTCCCTAAATCCTACCAAAACAAGGCAGTATAATTACAAAAAGTAAACAAGCACATTTCTTTTGGTAAACAGCTGAGTATGCTATTTTACTGTTGTTCAGAAATAATCATTAAGTTTGTGTGGCCTGCACGTTTACTTTATATATTGTAAATATAAACTCTGTTATTCTAACATCACCAAATTATTTCATTCAAGAAAAATTCTCTATTTAATTGTTATTAATTAGGGGAAGATATTTTAAATAATTCTGCAAGAGAGACTAAACAATAAAAAGGCAACCCAATTATAAAATGGGCGAATGATTTGAAAAGACGTTTCTCCAAAGGAGATATACAAAAGGCCAGTAGACACAAAATGCTCAACATCATTAAGTCAGCAGGAAAATGCAAATCAAAACCAAGACTCAATACCACTTCATGCTTACTAGGATGGCTATAATAAAAAAGACAGACAATAACAAGTGCTGAGTATGTGGAGAAACAGGAACTCTAATACACTGCTGGTGGGAATGTAAAATGGTGTAGCTGCTGCGGAAAAGTTTGGCAGTTCCTCAAAATAAGTTAAACATAGGCTGAAAACACAGTGGCCCAGCCTGTAATCCCAGCACTTTGGGAGGCTGAGGCAGGAGGATCACTTGAGGCCAGGAGTTTGAGACCAGCCTGGACAATACAGCAAGATCCTGTCTCTACTAAAAATTTAAAAATTAGCCAGGCATGGCGGCCCACCTGTGATCCAGCTACTCAAGAGGCTGAGACAGGAGGATCACTTTAGCCAAGGAGTTCCAGGCTGCAGTGAGTCCAGTCCAGTCTGTTGCTCAGTCTGAGCAACAGAGTGAGACACTGTCTCAAACAAAAACAACAACATAGATTTATATTAACATCAAGCAATTCCACTCCAAGGTATATACCCAAAAGAACTGGAAACAAGTTTACATAAAAACTTGTACATGAATCTTCACAGTAGCATTATCCATAATAGCCAACAATGTTCATCAACTTACGAAGGGATCAACAAAATGTGGCATATCTGTACAATGAAGTATTATTCATCCAGAAAAAATGAGGTACTGACACACGCTGAAACATGGATGAACCTTAAAAAGATTATAGTACAAGAGGCCGGGCGTGGGTAATCCTAGCATTTTGGGAGGCCAAGGTGGGTGGATCACGAGGTTAGGAGATTGAGATCATCCTGGCTAACACAGAGAAACCCCGTCTCTATTAAAAATACAAAAAAATTAGCCGGGCGTGATGGTGGGCACCTGTAGTCCCAGCTACTTGGGAGGCTGAGGCAGGAGAATGGTGTGAACCCGAGAGGCGGAGCTTGCAGTGAGCCGAGATTGCGCCACTGCACTCCCGCCTGGGAGACAGAGGCAAGACTCCATCTCAAAAAAAAAGAAAAAAAATTATAGTACAACAAAGCCAGTCACAAAAGGCCATACATTGAATGCTTCCGTTTATTGTAAAATGTCCAGAAAAGGCAAAATCCATAGAGACAGAAAGTATATTAGTGGTTGCCAGGGGCTAGAGAAGGGGGAGCAACTGACTGCAAATGGGTCCAGGTTTCTTTTTGGGGTAAAAAAAAATGTTTTAGAATTAGGCAGTGATAATGGTTTCACACCTTGTGAATATAATAAAAACCACTGAATCGGCGGGGCATGGTGGCTCAAGCCTGTAATCCCAGCACTTTGGGAGGCTGAGGCGGGTGGATCATGAGGTCGGGAGTTAGAGACCAGCCTGGCTAAGATGGTGAAACTTCGTCTCTACTAAAAATACAAAAAAATTAGCTGGGCGGGGTGGCACGTGCCTGTAATCCCAGCTATTCGGGAGGCTGAAGCAGAGAATTTCTTAAACCTGGGAGGTGGAAGTTGCAGTGAGTTAAGATCGCATCACTGCACTCCAGCCTCGGCGAAGAGCAAGACTCCGTCTTAAAAAAGACAAAAAAGGCCGGGCGCGGTGGCTCACGCTTGTAATCCCAGCACTTTGGGAGGCCGAGGCGGGCGGATCACGAGGTCAGGAGATCGAGACCAAGACCATGGTGAAACCCCGTCTCTACTAAAAATACAAAAAATTAGCCGGGCGTAGTGGCGGGCGCCTGTAGTCCCAGCTACTCGGAGAGGCTGAGGCAGGAGAATGGCGTGAATCCGGGAGGCGGAGCTTGCAGTGAGCCGAGATCGCGCCACTGCACTCCAGCCTGGGTGACAGAGCAGAAAAAAAAAAAAAAAAAAAAAGACAAAAAAACCCCACAAAACAACAACAAAAAAACAACACTGAATCGTACACTTTAAAAGTATTTTCTAATTTTTAAAAGCAAATCTATATAAACATAAATCTTATTTAAAACAGCCTGCCTGCCTGCCTTCCTTCCCTCCTTCCTTCCTTCTTTTTTCTTTTCTCTTCCTTTTTCTTGTCTCTTCTTTTTTCTTGTCTTTTCTTCCCTCTGTGGCTGGAATCTAGTCGGCTCGCTGCAGACTCCCTGCCTCCGGCTCCCGTGATTCTCCTGCCCCGGCCTGCGGGCTGCCTGGGATTGCCGGCGCGCGCCACCACCGCTGCCTGCTTTTTCTCCTTTGGCTGGAGGCGCGGTCTCGCCATGTTGGCCAGGCTGGTCTCCAGCTCCTGACCCCGAGTGCTCTGCCCGCCTCGGCCTCCCGAGGTGCTGGGACTGCAGATGGAGTCTCGCTCACTCGGTGCTCGGTGTTGCCCGGGCTGGAGTGCGGTGGCGTGGTCTTGGCTCGCTGCAGCCTCCCCCTCCCAGCCGCCTGCCTTGGCCTCCCAGGGTGCTGGGATTGCAGCCTCTGCCCGGCCGCCGCCGCCCCGTCTGGGAGGTGGGGAGCGTCTCCGCCTGGCCGCCCATTGTCTGGGATGTGAGGAGCCCCTCTGCCCGGCCGCCCCGTCTGGAAGGTGAGGAGCGCCTCTGCCCGGCCGCCACCCCGTCTGGGAAGTGAGGAGCGCCTCTGCCCGGCCGCCCCATCTGGGAAGTGAGGAGCGCCTCTGCACGGCCGCCCCGTCTGGGAACTGAGGAGCGCCTCTGCCCGGCCGCCCCGTCTGGGAAGTGAGGAGCACCTCTGCCCGGCCGCCTATCGTCTGGGAAGTGAGGAGCGCCTCTGCCCGGCCGCCCCTTCTGGGATATGAGGAGCACCTCTACCCGGCCGCCCCGTCTGGGAAGTGAGGAGCGCCTCTGCCCGGCCACCCATCGTCTGGGATGTGAGGAGCACCTCTGCCCGGCCGCCCCGTCTGGGAAGTGAGGAGCACCTCTGCCTGGCTGCCCCATCTGGGATGTGGGGAGTGCCTCTGCCCGGCCGCCCCGTCTAGGAGGTCTACCACAGAGGCCAGAAGCAATGTGGGGGCTGGACATGGTGGCTCACGCCTGTAGTCCCAGTACTCTGGGAGGCCGAGGCGGGTTGATCACTTGAGGCTAGGAGTTCGAGACCAGCCTGGCCAACATGGCGAAACATATGAAAAATACAACTGACCAACCAACCAACCAACCAAGCGACAACAAAACAGGTCTACCCTGGAGTCATACTCTAATTTTTTCTATTTTCCTCCCTTTCTGATCCTTTATCCCACTTTCTTTTTCTTCCTCTTCCTTCTCCTTCTTCTTTGTCAAATAGTGGATTGAGTTATCATTGATCCATACAAAGTCCCTCTCTCATTTATTTTCTTTAATTCCCACCCCCCATTTCTATTCCCCGTCTTCCCATGTGCAACCTTCCTAATATGTTTGATATGCATCTTTTTGTTTGTATGTACTTTTAGAAAATGTTTATTGTTTTGTGTGCAAAAAAAAATTTTTTTTAATAAAAAATAAATAAATAAAAAGAAATTTCCAACCAAACTCCTCCACTTACTGCTGTTCAAAGAATAGCTTCCAAATCAAGATTTAAAAATAGTTATTCTTCCAATAATTTAAGGTAATGTCCTGGATGTTCATCTTAGGTACTCCAGAAGGGCTGAGCAGGCTGCGCCTCAGTATGGGGCAGGATGCACGGGGGGGCTAAGCCTGGTGGACTTCTAGGAGGCAGCATGTCTCTGAACTGTTAGCTTTAATTTGTCTCATGTGAGATGAAAATTGAGAGGAGGGTTTCACAACATTGGCAGTGTTTGTAAACGTTTGTGATGTGACACTGCCAGTTGATGTTGGCCAACTGACTTGTTGACCAGTCCAGGTATCCACGAACTTGTCTCCTGAGCCACCTACGATTTCTATACAACCCACAATGTGTTAAGGTTTGTCAGCTGTAAGCCAATCGAGTATACAATTATGGAATTCTTTCTTTTCATCAAATGAAGTTTTAACTATAATTTGTCAAGGTAAACTGTGGCAATGGAATCCTGATGAAGGACTGGAGGTGAATAAAGCACCATTTGCTTTAATTTGGATAAAACTTAAAGAGGAATAGCCTGAGCTTGATGAGTTTACTTTATAATCTTTTTCAGATCCCATCAATGTGTCTCTGAGAGTGTTCTGTCTACTATGTGTTATTACAACAAAACATGGAAATCATTTAGGGAGACATTTTCCTCTGAGTGGGGTTGTTGCTCAATTAGATCAACCAGAAAAAAACTGATTTGTCATATTCAAAATACTAAATATTGATATACACAGTGTTAATTTATTACATTATAAATAAAAGCATTAATTTGCAAGGTTTCAAAATTAAAAAAAAAAATTCCTCCAAGTATTATTCTCTGGCTAAATAAATGTCCATGCCCCTCAATGGGAAGGAATGGGTCCTGATCGTACCAATATACCCAAGAGCTTAACACAGAACACATATTTGTGAATTAATGAAAACAACAAAGAAGAAGAGCACACTGAATTATAAACTAATTATAGTAAAAAAACAAAATCCTTAATGTTCTCCTTTCCTGAAGAGAAGAATTATCAGGATCAAGAGATCAAAGAAAGTTCAGCTAACATCCTAGTTTAAGAGCTGAGGAAAAACATCATTTTTTTCCTACTTCAAGAATTTGAAAAAGATAACTTTTTTTGTTGTTGTTGTTTTTTATGAGATGAAGTCCCGCTTTGTCACCGAGGCTAGAGTACAGTAGCGTGATCGCAGCTCACTACAACCTCCACCTCCCAGGTTCAAGCAATTCTCTTGCCTCAGCCTCCCGAGTAGCTGGGATTATAGGCTCCTGCCACCATGCCCGGCTAATTTTTGTATTTTTAGTAGAGATGGGGTTTCGCCATGTTGGTCAGGCTGGTCTTGAACTCCTGACCTCAAGCTATCCACCTGCCTTTGCCTCCCAAAGTGCTGGGATTACAGGCGTGAGCCACTGCGCTCAGCAGAGATAACTTTTAAAAAACAAATCTTCGGCCGGGCACGGTGGCTCACGCCTGTAATCCCAGCACTTTGGGAGGCCGAGGCAGGCAGATAACGAGGTCAGGGAATCGAGACCATCCTGGCTAACACGGTGAAACCCCGTCTCTAGTAAAAATACAAAAACTTAGCCCGGCGTGGTGGCGGGCGCCTGTAGTCCCAGCTACTCGGGAGGCTGAGGCAGGAGAATGGCATGAACCCAGGAGGCGGAGCTTGCAGCGAGCTGAGATCGCGCCACTGCACTCCAGCCTGGGTGACAGAGCAAGACTCCATCTCAAAAAAAAAAAAATCTTCAAGTTGCTCATGGGGAGCCAAAAAAAAAAAAAAAGAAAAGAAAAACCCACCAAACCAATTACCAGATTTAGACTATCCTCAATATCTCTCATGGAAAAGATAAATGAAAATCCTCTTAATAGCAAAATGAAAATACATTTAAAAATCAAAATTTGCCAAAGGAAAAGCGAAGTAACCAGAATAACGCTTTAAAAAGTCAATACAGCCGGGCGCGGTGGCTCACGCTTGTAATCCCAGCACTTTGGGAGGCCGAGGCGGGTGGATCACGAGGTCAGGAGATCGAGACCACGGTGAAACCCCGTCTCTACTAAAAATACAAAAAAAATTAGCCGGGCGTAGTGGCGGGCGCCTGTAGTCCCAGCTACTCGGAGAGGCTGAGGCAGGAGAATGGCGTGAACCCGGGAGGCGGAGCTTGCAGTGAGCCGAGATTGCGCCACTGCACTCCAGCCTGGGCGACAGAGCGAGACTCCGTCTCAAAAAAAAAAAAAAAACTCAATACAATAACAGATGAAAAGAATACCCTAATTTTGCAGTAAATCCCCTCAGAAAGGCTAACCTTTTGTAAAGCTTTCTATTTAAAATTTTTGTGGTTATCATCACTGTAAATATGTATCAATATAACTGATGAGTACAATTTGGTTTTGAAAGAGAAAATTATTTATGTTAGAATGAGTCCTTAGAAATCAAAGCACAAATACTGTGACCTATGATCATCAATTTTATGGGTTTTCTTCTGGTCTTTCTATTCTTTACGTAGGTCCAAGTAACAAGTGAAGGCATGCCATCCAAAAAGAAAGGCAAGGAACTAGCAGAAATCAACCCTCATCCCTGAAGGCACTAATTAGCCAACCATGGCTATGGTAGTAGCACTGCAAGGTTTTGGGGTGGCACCAGAAAATTATCATCAACCTGCCAACCCCTGGGATCTGTGTCTGACATCCAAATATTTCTAGTACTGATGGCTCCACCAAGATATCATCAAGCAAATAATCCTCAGTGTTTTCTGGCACCCAGCTTGAGGAAAACCTACAGACAAGAGCCTTTGAGGTTAATGGTAGGCCCTTGATGGGTCATGATCTTACAAAGACTAGGGAAATAAGGAGGGACAATTGTTCAGTATTTCCAAATAGTTAATAGCAAGTCTCTCTGCTCATGAACATATAGCATTTTAAATTAAGAAGTAGCATCTACACTATTTATAACCAGTCCATATCTTTAGTAATGTGAGTTCTTTTTCTCCACTTCTTGGTTCCATAAGAAAATTCAGGCTTAGCTCAGAGCTCCAGGGCCCATCTGAGAAGGATTTAAAGCCCTAGAGAAAGACAAGTTGAAAAGGAGACTAAGCACCTGGCTCCCTGACTTTGACAGAATAGCAGGAACTGGTCATCTTTTGTTTACAGAGTAAACAATACTAAAAATAGTGGCTGTATCAGACTCGTTTCAAAATAATTTATACAAAATCTAGTCCATAATTTAAATGCAAAGGTGGTAAATACATTCTGTTTTAACCCCCCAACACCCCGTATATAGATTTCATCTAAGATACATTAAAGCTCTAAAATAGAAACATGGAAGCAGAAACATGCTCCTAATTATTTGTCATTTAAAATGATACATTAAGCAGCCCCTTCCAAAGGGGAAAAAAAAGTCACAACAGACCATGGACTACAACTGGCATCTATTCAAGAATTATTTTATGGCTGGACGTGGTGGATCACACCTGTAATCCCAGCACTTTGGGAGGCTGAGGTGGAAGGACTGCTTGAGCCCAGGAGTTCAAGACCAGCCTGGGCAACATAGCAAGACCCTGCCTCTTAAAAAAAAAAAAAAAAGAATTCTTTTAGATTTCAAGAACAATTTTAAAAATCATTTGTTTGGGCCAGGCACAGTGGCTCATGCCTATAATACCAGCACTTTGGGAGGCTGAGGTGGGAGGATCACTTGAGGTCAGGAGTTTGAGAGCAGCCTGGCCAACATGGTGAAACCCCATCTCTACTAAAAATAGAAAAATTAGCTGGGTGTGGTGGCACGCCCCTGTAGTCCCAGCTACTTGGGAGGCTGAGGCACGAGAATCACTTGAACCTGGGAGGTAGAGGTTGTGGTGAGCCGAGATTATCCCACTGCACTCCAGCCTGGGCAACAGAGCAAGATTCTGCCTAAAACACAAAACAAAACCAAAACACACACACAAGAACTCTACTATTCATTCAGAAGACACCATTAGGAAAGTGAAAAGAAAATCCAAAAGAGCAGGAGGATATATTTTTCAGACAATGGACTTATATCTAAAATACATAAAGAACTTCTTAAAGTCAATAAGGAAGCCATTAAATAAAAAAAGGGACAAGACTTGAATACACATTTCACAAAAAAGACATCTAAATGGCCAACAAACTTACAAAAAGGTGCTCTATTTCATTAGCCATTATAGAAATGAAAATTAAAACCACAGATGATGACCAAAATAAAAAACAGAAAATACCAAATGTTGTTGAGAATATATAATAACCAGAAATCTCACACTACACTACTGATGGGAGTACAAACCTGTACAACTACTTTAGAAAACTGTTTGCCAATATCAACAAAAAATGAATTTACACATATCCAGCAATTCCACTCCTAGTTGTATGTCCAACAGAACATTTACATATGATACCAAAAGACACATAAGGAGGGGCAAAGCAACAGTATTCATAAAACTGGAAATTACTCAAATGCCTATCTACAGTAGAATAGGTAACTAAATTGTGGTATTTTCACATAATGAGACAGTGGTGTGCATGAATAAACTGTAACCCACATGGGTAAATTTTGCAACACCATGTTGAGCAAAAGAAGCCAGACTCAAAACAGTATTTACTGTATGATTAGATTCATATAAAGATTTTTTTAAAGAACAGGCAAACTAAACATACCAGTGAGTATGCCCTGGGAGGAGAGTGACTGGAAAGGCACTGAAGGGATCTTTTGGAGTGTTGGTAATGCTGTTTCTGGATTCAGGTACTAGTTAGCTGTGCATGTTCAGTTTGTGAAAATTCATTGAGCTGCACATTTATGATTGTACATGTTTTTATACTTAAATCATACTTCACTAACAATTCAGAAACGGGAGAAGAAAAAGACTGTACGAGGAATAGTGATGCAGACTATGAGCCCTCTGTGGACTGAGACCTTTGCATGGTTTATCACTGCATTCACCCCAGCACTTACCAGTGAGTGGCACAGCATGGATACATTAGTGAGTGTTGGCCAAAACAGGCATGGAGGTGGATTTCTAACAGAAACTTACCTGAAGAAATAGCAGCTAATCTTAATACCATTTTAACTTACCAGTTCGCATCTATGAAAAGTATTCATATTACTTTACAAATCTCCAAATAAATTCACAGGCTATGCATGTAGCACGCACAGATGACTGGTATAACTGTAGAGAGGACAGTGATGATGGTTTCAGGAGTGGAGAGCAGCAGGTATGGTATCCTCATCAGTACTCAGCACGAGGAGTGCATTTTAAACATGGAAGAATTGAGGAGAAACATGGCCTTACAAAGCAACTAAGGCAAAAGCAGCTCTCTCCTACTGACTGGTCTAAAAGAATACGTGTGAAACAAACTTACTTTCAAAAAAGATTGCTATGATGTGGATGGTAGTCACAGGTCTCTGATTTATTATTGTTATTTTGCATAAGGTACATATATACTATGTATTCCTTTCATATGTATCCATAATTTCACAATAAAAATGAAAAGAATAGTATGGCTCTATAGTTACCAATTTTAAAAAGAAAAGAAACACAAAGGAGAAACAGACATCTCCAAGCTTTATCTCTTTAGAAATGAGAAATTTAACATTTAGTATTCAACCTATAGCACTTAGCATTAAGTGCTCAGGTGTTCAATTAAAGTTTGTGTTATATATGAAGGAAAACTTATCTTCATCACAATGTAATTCTTACAATATTGTTTCTTCTAAAAACAACCAATTGGTATATCCCAAGAATGGAATATTCCACACTGAAAAGACAGTGAAATCAAATGTAGACACTGAAAGACAGTCACAGAGCCATGCCTAGAACCCAGGCTTGCATGTTGACTGCAGCCTGCTCAGCTCTGATAGTGAGAAGTTCCAAAAACTATGCTTGCTTATTAGCCTGGAGTAGAGCATACTCAGGCAGACATTATGGGTAGGAAAAGGTATTCTATTCAGGAGAGTCCACCTTGATTCAGGCCTGGTCATGAGGTCCCTTCTTCCTGCAAGAACAATGAGAGCCAAAAAGTAGGTGCATCAAGCATTTAATACCTTTCCTGTTACACTATCATCACAGAATGTTTCATTCTACAAGTATTCAACTGCTAGGTTAATTTAACAACACTTATTAAATGTGTCAGGCCACAACTGATGTGGGGTCTGGGGACAGAACAGTGACATGGCTGGTGTTTTTGGCCTCATTAAGTCTGCAAGTTTAGCAAATGAAACACAAAGAAGTAATTACAATTACTGTATAATGTGCAATTAAAGATTAGACAGTTGCCTCTTATTCCTCCTGAAACCCTCTTAAATATAAATGTGAGTAAAATGCTGCTTGTTTAAAGGCAAAAAACTTACAAGCAACAGGAAAGGATGCAGCAATAAATTTCTGAAAGCTAGAAGCAGGATGACAAGTGGTAACTGACTCAGCAGACCCAAGAAAGCTAAATCCTAAACCAGAAAGCCAAAAAACAACCTGTTTTGTATCCCCCAAAAGCTCAAGAACTGGTGGCACCAGGTACTGGTAGAAGTAGAAGTGAAAATGAGATTTATAAACAGACGAGATTGGGCACGTTCAGGGTGGTATGGCTGTAGACAAGATTTATAAACAGAAAGAAAGTTTGGGCCGGGTGCAGTGGCTCATGCCTGTAATCCCAGCACTTTGGGAGGCCAAGGTGGGCAGATCGCCTGAGGTCAGGAGTTTGAGACCAGCCTGACCAGCATATTGAAACCCCATCTCTACTAAAAATACAAGAATTAGCTGGGCATGGTGGTGCATGCCTGTAATCCCAACTACTCGGGAGGCTGAGGCAGGAGAATTGCTTCAACCCGGGAGGCAGAGATTGCAGTGAGCTGAGATGGCACCACTGCACTCCAGCCTGGGCAACAGAGCGAGACTCTGTCTCAAAAATAATAATAATTTGATAACAAATAGCTAAATCAACACTGAATTCTATAGAGAAAGGACTATGATGATTAAAGGGACTTGGGTTTTATCTGTAGCGCTTTCGATTTTTATAGGATTGTATTCATTGTTAATCAAAATTTAACAATGAGTCTAAGATGAATTTGGTAATAGATATATGAGTGTTATGTTATACTATTCTTGCAACCTTCTCTAAGTTTAAAATGATTTCTAAATAAAATTTTCTTTAAAGGTACTTTAAAAAGAAAGCAAACATGATCATTAGCAGAATATTTGGAAAATAAAGAGAAATCAGTCCTACCATTTTTCTTAAAATGTGTTGTTTAAAAAGAAAAAAATAAGACACTATGCATTTGTGAAAATTTATAGAACTTGATAGCACAAAGAAAGAATCTTAAGGTATGCAAATTTTAAAAATCCACTTAGGTGGCTGGAGGATGTATGCAAAATGTGACAAAACAAGATAACTGTATTATAAATGTTTGAAACAACCTCACTCAAGTGGGTGGAGGAAAAGGTGCTGACTTAAGTAACATTTGGAAGACTAAAGGCAAAGGAACTGTACATATGCTTTGTCCTGTAGTGGTTATGATACTATTTCCCACAGGGGTGTGGGTTAACAATTCTGATACAACTTACACGTGTATATCAGAACTGAAGAATGATGTAATGGATGGTAGAAGTGAGCCAGGTTTCTCCATGTTAGAGTGGGAGTTTATAGATAAGGGGAGTAGGCTACAGTGACCCATATGGTAACAAATTAGAGGTGGAGATACTAGTACGAACTTATGTTTAGCTTAATATAGATAGATGGTACATACAGAAATAGTTACAGATGTGTATACCCACAGGTTAATATACAGACATATATAGTTCCTTGCTCTGTCAGCTTAGAAGGCCTAAAAGCAATGACACCCTAGTAGCAAGGAGCACAGATCTTGGTTTGTAGTATTATTTTTCAATAAAAGGAACCTAGGCTCCTTGGAAAAGTGCCTGATTCTAGCATAGTGCAGGAAATATATAAGATGAGCCTAGTGCCAAAAAGTATGGAAGTGGTTAAAAAAAAATCCACGATGATGGAGGTATGCAATTTAAGCAATAAAACAAAGCATTTATTGGATTATAAACGGAAGAATAAAATAAATATTTATGAGTCTATACAGATATAAATACTAAATGAATTATCAGAGAAGAGACAAATGTCCCATGCAGGAAAATAACAAATAATTCATGTTAATACTTGGCCCTCGGCGAGGTGTTACATAACTCCCCACTCCTTATGTGTGGACCATGTATAGTGACTTCCTTCCCAAGAGTAAGTATGGAAAGTGGGGTAAAAAGTATCTTTACAGAAGAGAAATCTGACAAACACTACCTCAGCCAGGTGATCAAGGTCAGTGTCAACAATGATGAGTCATGTTGGCAGTGTGCATTCTTTATATGATGTGATGAGAACAGCACATTACCTGTGGTCTTCCCCCAAATCCACAACCCCAGTCTAATCATGAGAAAAACATCAAACAAACCCCAATTGAGGGACATTCTACAAAGACCTGACCAGTACTCCTCAAAACTGTCAAGCTCATCAAAAACAAGGAAAGTTTGAGAAACTCACAGCCAAGAGGAGCCTAAGGAGACAGGACGACTAAATGTAACGTTACCATATTATATCATCCTGGATCCTGGATGGGATCCTGGAACAGAAAAAGGACATTAGGTAAAAGCTTAGAAAATCTGAACAAAGTACAGACTTTAATTGACAACAATGTACTAATATTGGTTCAAAAATTGTGAGAAACGCACCATACTGATATAAGATGCTAATAGGGAAAGCTGGGCACAGGGCATATGGAAACTCTCTACTGTCTTCTCAGTGTTTCTGAAAAATTTAAAATGTTTCAGCTGGGGGTGGTGGTGTGTGCCTGTGGTCCCAGCTACTCGGGAGGCCGGTGGGGGAAGGATCGCTTGAGCCAAGGAGTTTGAGGCCAGCCTGGGTAGCAACATAGCAGGAACCCATCTTAGGGGGAAAAAAGTTCCAAAAAGTAAAGTCTATTTGAAAGTATAGATTTATTTAAAAAACATTTAAAGCCAAGGAAAGGTTAAGAAGAAAGCCTGAAGATGGAGGGTTGCAGTGAGCCGAGATTGTGTGGCTGCACTCCAGCCTGGGTGCAGAGTGAGGCCTTGTCTCAAAAAAAAAGCCTGTTGAACGCACACCAAACTTGAGGAGCAGTTACAGTTCTGTGAAGAAATAGGTAGGGAGAAAAGGGAAATCAGTTTTTCTTTAGAAAGTTACTGTTTGAATCTAGCACATGAAGAATGTATTACTATATAATACAAAATGTTTACTTTTAAATACCACATTTAAGCATTGAATGATAAAATGAAATCGGCCGGGCGCAGTGGCTCACGCCTGTAATCCCAGCACTTTGGGAGACGGAGGCGGGTGGATCACGAGGTCAAGAGATCGAGACCATCCTTGCCAACATGGTGAAACCCCATCTCTACTAAAAATACAAAAAATTAGCTGGGCGTGGTGGCAGGCGCCTGTAGTCCCAGCTACTCAGGAAAACTGAGGCAGAAGAATCACTTGAGCCCAGGAGGCGGAGGTTGCAGTGAGCTGAGATTTCGCCACTGCACTGCAGCCTGGCGACAGAGTGAGATTCCGTCTCAAAAAAAGGAAAAAAGAAAAAAAAGAAAATGAAATAATTATTAAACAGGCACCACTCCCTAAACCCTTATATCTCTATTCATAAATTGTCCAGTCTCCAGACAGACTTCCAAATTGTATTCAAGCCTCTGATTATGGTAAGTACTAATTGATATTGCTGAGATAAACTAATTTAAAAGACAAAAACAGAAAAAGCGGTCAAAGATTATTCTAAATTGCTCAGGGAGGGGGATAAGAAATATATTATACATATGGGCTAGGCATGGTGGCTCATGTCTGTAATCCCAGCACTTTGGGAGGCAGAGACGGGCAGATCACTTAAGGCCAGGAGTTCGAGACCAGCCTGGGCAATGTGATGAAACCCCATCTCTACTAAAAATACAAAAATTAGCCAGGCGTGGTGGCATGCACCTGTAACACCAGCTACTCGGGAAGCTGAGGCACGAGAATCTCTTGAACCCAGGAGGCGGAGATTGCAGTGAGCGGAGATCTCACCACTGCACTACAGCCTAGGTGACACAGCCAGATCCTGTCTCAAAAAAAAAAAAAAAAAAAAAAAAAAAAAAAAAAAAAAAAGAAGAGGAGAGGAGAAGAGAAGAGAAAAGAAAAATACATATGAAGGTAGCCTGGGCATGGTGGCTCACACCTGTAATCCCAGCACTTTGGGAGGCCGAGGTGGGTGGATCATTTGAGGCCAGGAGTTCGAGACTAGCCCGGCCAACATGGTGAAAACCCGCCTCTACTAAAAATACAAAAAATTAGCTGGGCATAGTGGTGAGCACCTGTAATGCCAGCTACTCAAGAGGCTGAGGCAGGAAAATCGCTTGAACCTGGGAGGCGGAGGTTGCAGTGAGCCAAGATCGCGCCATTGCCCTCCAGCCTGAGCAAGAAGAACGAAACTCTATCTCAAAAAAAAAAAAGAATATAATTCTTCTAAGCTGTTGTACTTGCTTAAAGATAAAATAAGAACATTTTAAGAAACCAAAATAATTATTTTAAAGCCCTAAAAACAAATAAATCTGAGAATGTCACCTGAATCTCTTCGAGCCTTTTTCTCTCTCTTAATAAAAATATGAAGTTATTCTCATGGTGGGATTTACTTTATAACCTAGCATAAAATAATGAAATATAATTGATGTCTAGGATAAAACAATTTGAAGTTATGTGCAGTCAAACTACTGGTGGCATCAGCTTAGAGCAAAATTCCCTAGAGCAGTTCAACTGGGCCTTGGTTTCTGCCCAAACCAGGAAGTGCTGCCCTGTTTTCAGGACACAGATAGTATGATTAAGCCAAATAAATCTTGCCTAACAAGTGGTCACCCATGGGATCAGGTAAGAAAACAAGGATAGACTAACAGGAATCTATCACTGCTACAAAAACAAAGCATGAGGCTTGGCAAGAGTGAGCCCAATCAATACAAAGGACAGTTAGTTATGGATCCACAGCCCGACAATGACAAATCCTATTTCCATACTCCTCACAAATTACAAGAGAGCTCTCATGATATATTCCTCGTGTGATATCTTCTTGAAATATCATACCATTTGTTTTCTTTTAGAGTTACACATAGAAATATTTATCAATATATGATTTCTAGGATTCGTTTCAAGATAATGTAGTGAGTATAAATGAAATAATATTGGCCATTCATTCACAATTGCTGAAGCTGGGTGATGGTGCATAAAGTTTCTTATACTACTTTATTACTGTATGTGTTTGAAATTTCCATAGTAAAAAGTTGAAAATGTAAACATCATGAAGAAATTACTCCTACAACTCGATAACAAAACAAAAAACTCAATTCAAAAATGAGCAAAGAACTTGAATACACATTTTCTCTGAAGAAAATATCAATGGCCAATAAGCACATGAAAAGATGCTCAACATCACTAGTTATTAGGGAAATAGGGATCAATACTGCAATGAGATACCACTTCACACCCATTAGATGGCTACTATCAAAAAAACAAAAAAGAGAACATAACAAGTATGTTGAGGATATGGAGAAATTGGAATCCTTACGCACTGCTGGTGGGAAAATGAAATGGTGAAGCTGCTATGGAAAACAGTATGGGAGTTCCTCGAAAACTTAAAAATAGAATTGCCGTATGACCCAGCAATTCCATTTCTGGGTATATCCAAAAGAACTGAAAGCAGGGACTTGAAAGATATTTGTAGACTCATATTTTTTATAGCAGCATTACTCACAATGACCAAAAGGTAGAAGCAAACCAAGCCTCCGTCAACAAATGAATGCATAAACAAAATGTGGTACATATATAAAATGGACTATTATTCAGCCTTAAAGAGGCAGGAAATTCTGACACATGCTACAACATGGATGACCTCTGAAGACATTATGCTAAGTGATATATGCCAGTCACAAAAGGACAAATCCTGTCTAATTCCACTTATGAGAGGTACCTACAGTAGTCAAATACACAGAAAGTAGAATGGCGGCTTCCAGGGGCTGGAGGAGGGGGGAATGGAGAGTTATTGTTCAATGGAGTTTCAGTTTTGCAAGGTGAAAAAGTTCTGGAGATGGACTGGTTCCACAACAATGTGAATGTACTTAATGCCACTAAACTATATACTTAAAAATGGTTAACATGGTAAATTTTATGTGTATTTTACCACAATTAAAAGTTTTCAAAGGAATAATTTACCCATCTTCCTAATATTTTTATAAATTTTCTTTGATCACTGACCATGTAGGCCACAAATACAGCATATAACTTAAGAAACTTTGACATTTAGATTATATCGGCATTCTGTGATATAATTATAACTTCTTTTGAAACTGAAAAATAAGCAAAAAAGCCACATAAGCACTATTCATTCCTTCCTCCAGGATCATTACTTCATCTAATAATTTAACATGAATATGGTTTGACCTATCAGAGATGAAATTCTTATGCTCATCAAAATATTCCTCCATAATCCTGAGAGAATTTATCCAAAAGTATACCATTCCAAAAGCTGTACTATAATGTCATCAAACTATAATACAGAGTATTGGTGATGCTCACAAATGGGCAACTTCTTTAGCAGGTAATGAGGCAAGTCCAGAACTAAACATTCTGTAATCTGTTTGAACCTACATGGCAGTGTCATCATCACCCGCTTACACTGAATTCAAATCCAAGTATCCCAAAATACTTGAAATGAATTGGCAAAATTCATGCACAGATCTACTGCAGATGATCTGCATTCATCTATGGATGAACGGGAGTTAACGTCCTCAGAGAGAGAAACACGTAACAGGTTTCTCAGCACTCAGTATGGGCCTACTTAAGTCTTTCTAAAATAGTGCTTCCATACTGTCTGAGACACAGTCTCAGTTTCAAAATGCAAAAATGAAAAAAAAAAAAAAATGCCACAGGGAACCTATAAGCCTAGCCTCTTTTTTTTTTTTTGGGACAGAGTCTCACTCTGTCGCCCAGCCTGGAGTGCAGTGGCGCAATCTTGGCTCGCTGCAACCTTCACCTCCCGGATTTCTCCTGCCTCAGCCTCCCGAGTAGCTGGGACTACAGGCACGTGGCCACCACGACCAGCTAATTTTTTGTATTTTTAGTAGAGATGGGGTTTCACCATGTTAGCCAGGATGGTCTCAATCTTCTGACCTCGTGATCTGCCCACCTCGGTGCCTTTTTTTTTTTTTAATGACAGTCTTGCTCACCCAAGCTGGAGTACAGTGGTGCGATCCCATCTCACTGCAATCTCTGCCTCCTGGGATCAAGTGATTTTCCTGCCTCAGCCTCCCAAGTAGCTGGGATTACAGGTGTGCACCACCACGCCACGCTTTATTTATTTATTTATTTATTTATTTATTTATTTATTTATTTCCTTTAAAACAGAGTCTTGCTCTGTCGCCAGGCAGGAATGCAGTGGCACGATCTCAGTTCACTGCAACATCTGCCTCCTGGGTTCAAGCGATTCTCCTGCCTCAGCCTCCTGAGTAGCTGGGACTACAGGTGCACGCCACCACGCCCAGCTAATTTTTATATTTTTAATAGAGGTGGGGTTTCACATGTTGGCCGGGATGGTCTCAATCTCTTGACCTCGTGATCTTTGTGATCTGCCCGCCTTGGCCTCCCAAAGTGCTGGGATTACAGGCATGAGCCACCTTGCCTGGCCATTTTTTGTTTTGTTTTGTTTTGTTTTGAGACAGTCTTGCTCTGTCACCCAGGCTGGGGTGTAGTGGCACAATCTCGGCTCACTGCAACCTCTGCCTCCCAGGTTCAAGCAATTCTCCTGCCTCAGCCTCCCAAGTAGCTGGGATTACAGGCGAGTACCACCACACCTGGCTAATTTTTGTATTTTTAGTAGAGACAAGGTTTCGCCATGTTGGCCAGGCTGGTCTCGAACTCCTGACCAAGTGATCCGCCTGCCTCGGCCTCCCAAAGTGCTGTGATTACAGGTGTGAGCCACCACACCTGGTTGAGCCTAGCACAGTCTGTCACTATGCTAAATTCAAGTTGTCCACATATTACACTACCAATAAAAAGACCATAAAGACAAAACTGTGTTTGCATTTATGAATGAATCATACAGTTTTCCATTACATTTACTTGGTGAGAAAACTAGCTCAATTTGATTAACCAGATCAAATAGAAGTCAGAACAGCCCTGTGTGACAACCAAAGAGTATCATGCTCCTATCAAGTTGCCTGGACAATTCACCATCATTCTATAATTCAAAAGCCTTTTAAATATGCATATTCTCTGACCAGGCATTTCCATGGCTAGTAATTTATGCTAAGGAAACAGTTGAAGACGTATGTAAAATAAATTTCAGTCAATGAAAAAAACTATAAACATTCTTAGTGACCAAAGATAAGCAATTAAATTATGATTCAGCCATACAATTACATGCCATGCAGACATTAAAAATATTTTATATAGAAGACATTAATAACATTGTGTGAAGAACATTACAAAATAGAAATATGAACCCATTTCATTACTTATCTAGCATGCCTTTGTAGATACATGTGCATGATACACATGTGCAAATGTATGAATGCACGTCTGAGAACAAGATACACATGGACACGTGCAAAAGTATGTGCAAGTATGATCAGGGGCTCATAAAACCGCACACGAATGTAAAAGATATGTCTGTATATGTATATATGGGCATGTAAGAGAATACATATGCATGCGTATATATCTGCTAATGCATACACCTATATTTGGACTGTGAGCCTGTGTTTTAAGTAGGTGAGTGTGTGTATATCCTTGTAATCACTACTTAGCAGCTTGTGACCTTGAGGCAAGTTACTGAGCCACTTTGAGTCTTTGACAATGAGAACAAACCCTGGTTCATAAGGGTTTGGTATGGATTAAATGAAAAAAAAAAATGGATGTAAATTACTTAGTACTGTGATTGTTGCATAAAAAAATCAATATTAGCTTTCCTGCATTCCTTATCTGTACACACATCTACTGATCTATAACTATGTATATTTACATAGCTATAAACCCACAAGAATGCACATTAAAATATTACCTTTGGTTATCTATTTGGTTTTCGTTTAGGGAGGGTTTTGCAGTTTTTTGGGCTTTCACCTTTTACAATTTTTCTAGGAAGGTTTTTTTCATTTTTTTATACTTCAATTCTGCATAATTAAAAAACATTAAATGCCACACTAAGGAATACATGGTTTTGATACTACAGCAAATTTTTTGTATTCTAGCAGTATGTCGGCATTACCTAATAGCTCAAGAAGATGGCAGTACAAAGAAAAACCACAGCTCTTGCTTGTTAGCCTTACCCAAGTCAGGATGAAAAGGATGAAATCAGATGACAGTATACAGTAGGAGTGATTTGCAAACACTGTGGTGACAGTTAAGTGACATCTGTTATTCCCATTTTATTAAAGCAGTAAGGAACCCGCAGGCTGCCCAAGGTCATACAAAAAAAGCATGTGCTAGATCCATGTGCTCTGAAGAGATCTAAGGATTAACTGCATTGCCACAATTTGGGCCGTGTTTATAAAACCAAGAAGCGAAATTCTTAACTAGTCATTTTGGGAGTCCAAGCCTGAGTGGGGGCGGATTGCAACACATGGCTGATGACAGCAAAACAAACCAGTAACAGGCCACACCAGGGTTAATCTACGTTTTCATCGTACTGGCTGGCTTTCCTTATTTCTAAAATATAAAATTGTAGATCGTCTAAGATAGGACATTTTATTTGATAAAAGCAGGATTGACATCTGTATGCACCGAAAGCATCTGAAACATGACAAACACAAGCCGTTATTTGCGGTTCCAATCAACATCAGTTTACCACCTGGCTCAATTCCCACCATTACGATATGTTAGATTAACACTTCCAAAAACCCTGCAGGTGGTCTCTAAATTTCCTGGGGGAATTTAGTACAGACGGGGAGTGAAACAAGCAGCTCTTTTCCCTGGGGCCTCAATGTATTAAATCAAACCCGAGAAAATGATCCAATCATTCCCTATACATTTCCTCCCCAGCTATGCCATCAAATCTCTTAAAACGTCACTTCCATGCATTTAAAATACACCCGGCACACGCCCTGCAGACTTCCCCGTAGCTCTCCCTTTTGGGGCATCACCACAGCCAAACATCGCCTCTTCCAAATCTACTGCAAACTGCGGGCTTGTCTCTTGCTTCATTTTTTACTTTTGTCTTAAAACGGAGGCGAGGGGGATGGGTTTCGACAAACTAGGCTCAGAAACCCTGAGCAATAGCATCTTGCTGTGGGGAGCTATCGGCAGCAGCAGAGATTTTAATCTTTTCTCTCCACCCAGTTTCCGTTTCATGCTTTTTTCTTTCTTTCTTTTCCAATGACATCAAACCAAAGGTGGAAACATGAAAAACGAATGCCTCTGATCGATGCCGCCTGTGGGTCGCAGGTTCTGACTCAGGCACCCGCCCGCCCTGGGAAATGCGGGAAACGAGGCCGGGAGGAGGGCTTTCCACCGCCGGAGTCCCACCCGGGGTCGCGGACGGAAAGGCCGGGCCCGCAGCAGCCTCGAATCCGAGCCCGGGGCCCGACCCGCCCCTCCAGGCCCAGCGCGGCCTGCCAAGCCCCGGCGTTGAGTTGGCCGCGGGCCGGCCAGAGAGGCCTGAGGCGGCCAGCGGGCAGGGCAGAGCCGGGGGCCGGAGTCCGGGGCTGGAGTCGGGCGCCGCTTACCTGCTGGTACCGGCTGCCGCAGGCCGGCTCGACCGCCGCCAGCGCCGCCAACGCCAACGCCATGGCGCAGCGGGCAGCAGGGAAGGAGAGCGAGCGAGCGAGCTAGCTGAAGGGGCGCGGCCGCTGCGGCCTGGGAGTGCTGCGAGGCCGAGGGGAACGCGCCTTGGGTGGGTCTCGATGGCCGCCGCCGCTCCCGGGCGAGACGCTCTTCTCAAGCTGTAAGCGCCGCCGCCGCCGCCGCCGCCGCCGAGACTCCGACGCGGCCCCTGGGGAAGAGGCGGGGACTACGACGACGACGCTGCGCTGCCGCCCCGCCCCCGACTCGCACCGCCCTGCCCGGCCCGGCCTAGTCCTGCGCCGGCGCCCCGAGGTGCACCAGCACAGGTGTAGTTGCTCCGACGACCTGAGCCTCCGAGGCTCAAGTGTTGTATTCGATTCCACTAAAAACGAATTACTAACAGGCCAGCCCAAAGAAAGGGCGATGCTGCTGATGACCACCTCGTGCCAAGCACTGAGCTTCACTTACGTGCCCTCATCCAGCCCTCAGCACCACCGCCCTGACGCAGGGACCACAGCCCCATTCTCGAGGTCGTTGACAACCAGAGAGGTTGACAGTCTTCACAGCAGCGACCTGATCCCTCGTGTCTGGCAGCAGAATCGTGGTTCTTATTCACCCCCTTCTTTTATCTGCCGTACTCATAAACCAGGGGTCAGCCAGCGACAGGGAGGGGGCCAAATACGGTCTGCCACCATGACTGTGAAAAGTACATGAAATTCAAGTTTCAGTGTCCATAAATAAAGTTTTATTGGAACAAAGCAGCACCCATTTGTTTGGTATGGCCTACAAACCCTAGAATACTTGCTATCTGACATTTTACAGAAAAAGTTTGCTAACCCTAAATCCTTGAGAACTGCTTGGATCTCAAATCCTACTTAGGGTGGATGATTATAATAGCATCCTCATGTTTATGCCATCCTTTAGTATTTTAACAGCCTCATCTGCGGAATCGGAAACCATATTTTCCAAAAAAGCTCCCTGAGTCGGTGACATGGAAGTCAAAACTTGAAGGGTTTGGCCATGCTAAAGGTTTTCCCGACCACAGGAACAGGTGCAAAGGGCGGTCCAGAGAGAGATTGCCTTGCGGAAGAACAGAAAGGAGGCTGGCATAGCTGCCATATAGGAGATATAATTATCAGTGTTTCACAGATGAGGAAGTTATGCCCAAAGAAATTAAATATCTCACCCAAAGACACAGAGCTACTAAGGGGTGAAGCTGGAATACAACTCCATTAAGCCAGCTTTCTTAACCAGTATTGCACAACTAAATTATAAGCTTTGTGAAGACAAGAGTATTTGTCTTTTAAATCTTATTACCTCCCAATGGCATCTAGCACAGTATAGCTACATAGCAGGCTTGCAAGGTCTGTTTCTTTCACACCCAGCCATCTGCAATTGCTTCTACCCACATGTCCTACAGAGAAAAAAAAAAATCTTCCATCTCTGAAGCTTGTTGCAATTCCCATTTCTTCTTCATTGCCTTTCCAAGTTGGCAGTGTAGAGGTTATATTATTATGATTATTGTCTTAGCTTCTAATTTTGAAGTTTAGTTAATTATGTATTTTAAAAGAGAGCTGTGTTTCAAACACACCCTGAGGTTTCTGTATATATGAGAAAATTGTAATCAATAAAAACTCTAGATGTTTACCATCTTCACTTTGAGTTCTCTCTCAGCATCCAAACTCCTCCATATCTGTCGCTATTTCCAAGTATTAGTCTCACATATTAACATGTTGGGAGAGTGAACAAATGTAGCAACATTCCAAGCTCTCAAGTCTATTTAGAGGCTCTTCACTCTGTCCCTCAGTTGTTGTTTTTAATCCAGAAAAACAACATTTAAATGTAATCAGGTACAGTGAATCAAACATAATGTCCTGCCATGTAGTCTTGTATAAAGGATGCAAAAATCTAATTTGAAATTTTTAAAAATTTCAGCAGTAGAAAGTAGAAATCCAGACTTCTTTGTCCAGATTGTCCAAATTTACGTGTAAGAAAGAATAAAAAAGAATTTGTCCACTGGGCACAGTGGCTCACATCTGTAATCTCAGCACTTTGAGAGGCTGAGACTCGAGGATCACGTGAGCCCAGGAGCCAGCAGTTCAAGACCAACCTGGGCAACATAGTGAGACACAATCTCTGGAAAAAAAAAAAAAGAGAGAGAAAAAAGAATTTGTCGGCCTACCACATAAGGCTATTGGAGCAACAACTGCAATCTTTATGCATGTCTGCAGTGCTGTGGCTTTTGTGGAAAAGATGTTGCCACCCTTCTATTTCTTTCCTAAATTACTTTCTCCCTCAATATCTATATACTCCCTGCATGTGGACACAAATATTTATCATAATATAAATAACAGGCTTTATCATAGAAATATTTTGCATTGAAAGTAAAAGAAAATTGATCTCCAACTTCCAATCTCCTTTTCCTATGTCCTCAACCAAAATGTTTTGTAGTCACGGTAAAGATTTTGGTCTTTTTTTTCTTGAGTTCCCCAAAGCCTCTAATAAGTAAATTGAGATTATTTGCCTTGATTTGATGGGTGGATAAATTGGAGAATTGAGAAATTGAGTCACTGCTATATTAGGCCTCCAGCTGGCAGGCAAATTGTACAACGAAGGGGAAAACTGAATTTCTGGCTCACAGATCCATGCCTGGTGCAAGCCAAGCAGACAGAGAAGATAATCCAAAGCCATACAAATTGTGCTCTTTGGCTTCATCTCGAGATGTTGTCAAGAGAGTTTCCACAGAGAAAGTTATTAATTTCAGATTGCTGCACTTAGAAGCTTATTTCCCCACAGAATAACAGTAATACTTTCCATGTGCAGTACTGCATATGTGAATTGCTGACTCTGAATCATCCCTCCTGAGAGAGAAGAGAAACATGGACAAGTATAAGCATAGCTCATGTCCATATCCCTTTCCCCCGGCAATATAGATACAAATCTCTAGGATAAATGTGGCCTTCTGTCTTTTATATCCACATGAGGCTTGACCTAGGTAGTGCACAGCTCAGTAAGTAACCAAGAAGGGTTTGTTAAATGTGTTAAATTTAACAAAAGCCTCATTAGTCTAATAAATTAAATGTGTTAAATTTAACAAAAGCCTCATTAGTCTAATATCTCATTTGAGGCCTTGAACTTCTCCAGCTAGTCTTCACAGGGCTCCAATTAAACCCTGAAGTTTTATTTCTACTGACTTACTACTTCTTTTAATTCTCATTACATTACCATAAGGTCCATTAAGAGCAAAAAGTAATATCTTCATATTGCAAATAAATTATCCACTGATAATTACTGCTGTTATGGAGCACTTCCAGAATCTTGGACCTGATGGTACATCATCTGCTGAATCTTCATAACAAACCCATTCTGCAGACGAAGAGACTCAGGAAATTTACATAACCTACTCAGCTTTGTGAGTGGTGGAGTCAAAACACAAACTGGGATTTGTCTGGCTCCAAAACGTACGCACTGCTTTGGGTGTGGAGAGAAATACAGGACATAAATAGACCGGAGATAGAAAGTTCTAACCTTTGGAGTCTTCATGATGAAATAGAGATGATAGTAAACACTTATTCAAGACATTTTTCAAATATAAAACTTACAAATTAATTACAACTGTGTTGAGCTATAGTAACTAATGCTGAGAGATAGTGAAGAGAATTATGTGGCCAGCTGGGATAATCAGGTAAGGATTGGGAAGAAAGGGTTTTGAACGAGAAAAGGGTTTTGTTGGCCAGGTGTGGTGGCTCACGCCTGTAATCCCAGCACTTTGGGAGGCCGAGGCAGGAGGATCACCTGAGGTTGGGAGTTGGAGATCAGCTTGACCAACATAGAGAAACCCCATCTCTACTAAAAATACAAAAAACTTAGCCAGGCATGGTGGCACATGCCTGTAATCCCAGCTACTTGGGAGGCTAAGGCAGGAGAATCGCTTGAACCCGAGAGGCAGAGGTTGCAGTGAGCCGAGATCGCACCATCGCACTCCAGCCTGGGCAGCAAGAGTGAAACTTCATCTAGAAAAAAAACAGAAAGAAAGAAAAGGGCTTTGCTGTCGTGGGAAGACAGAAAGTTGTCAACCTAAAATAAAAACAGAGAGATTCTCCAAAGACAATGGGTTTATTTGTGAATCCTCAAGATTGCAATCTGGGATATGTATGCACCTCATGAAGGGTCATGGATGTACCCAGAGAGGGAAAGGAAGGCAAAGGTTTTAAAGGCAAAATGAGCAAGGTTACATATGTTGTTTTGAAACTATTAACCTTGGCTACAAGGATCAATAACAAGGGTGGCATCACTCCAAGGCTGAACAGACAGTTGCTAGGCAGACGTCCTTGTAGTATTCTGTGTGTAAGGTTGTGGTGGCCTTGTTCAAGGTTGTGGTTTTCAGAAAGTGTAATCTAAAAATAGATTTAAACATAGACATGTGTGCATGAATGCCCCTCCTTTATGGCCTCCCGACTCCTATTTGTTGGGGTATGGCATAAGTGACTCCATTTTGATTCTTACAACTTTCACAAAGTCATGAGTATAATTGTACAAAAGCTTAGAACTTAATTTAGAACAAAAGCTTAGAACTTAGCAAACTTTTAATGTTAAGGAATAGATAGATATATTTTAAGCTTTGTGGACCATAAGCTCTGTTGCAGCTACTCCATTTTGCCATTGTATTGTGAACACAGCCATAAACAATGCCAAACTGGCATGACTGTGTTCTAATAAAATCTTATTTATGATCATTGAAATGTGAATTACATATTTTTTTATTATTTTTTTTTATTTTTGAGATGGAGTCTCACTCTGTCGCCCAGGCTGGATGGAGTGCAGTGGCATGTTCTTGGCTCACCGCAACCTTCGCTTCCTGAGTTCAAGAGATTCTCCTGCCTTAGCCTTCCAAGTGGCTGGGATTACAGGCAACTGCCACCACGCCCAGATAATTTTTGTATTTTTAGTAGAGACAAGGTTTCGCTATGTTGGCCAGGCTGGTCTCGAACTCCTGACCTGAAGCGATCCGCCTGCCTCAGCCTCCCAAAGTGCTGGGATTACAGGCGTAAGCCACCGTGCCCAGCCTCAACATATGATTTTTATGTGTCATGAAATAGTGTTCTTCTTTTGATTTTTTTTCCAATTAGTTAAAAATGTAAAAACTGGGCTGGGCACGGTGGCTCACGCCTGTAATCCCAGCACTTTGGGAGGTGGAGGTGGGCAGATCACGAGGTCAAGAGATCGAGACCATCCTGGCCAACATGGTGAAACCCCGTCTTTACTAAAAATACAAAAATTAGCTGGGCGTGGTGGCACAAACCTGTAGTCCCAGCTACTCAGAGGCTGAGGCAGGAGAATCACTTGAGCCCGGGAGGCAGAGGTTGCAGTGAGCCGAGATCGTGCCACTGCCCTTCAGCCTGCCGACAGAGTGAGACTCTGTTTAAATAAAATAAAATAAAAAGTAAAAACTGGCCAGACACAGTGGCTTATGCCCGTAATCCCAGTACTTTGAGAAGCCGAGGCCAGAGGATCACTTGAGGCCAGGAGATTGAGACCAGCCTGGGCAATATAGCAAAACTCTATCTCTCCAAACAAAAACAAAACAAAACAAAAACAAAAAATTAGCCATTAGCCAAACATGGTAGCAAACGCTTGTGGTCCCAGCTACTCAGGAGGTTGAGGCAGTAGGATCACTTGAACATAGGAGTTTGAGGCTGCCTTGAGCTGTGATCATGTCACTGCACACCAGCTCTAAACAATAGAATTAAAAAAAAAAAGTAAAAACTCTTCTCAACTGTCAGGTCAAACAAAGACAGGCAGTAGGCAGGACTTGGCTCCTGGGCAGTAGTTTGCCAACCCCTAGTTTAGTAGCAAGACAAAAGAAGTTATTTGCTAAGAGATTAAGTAGAGAGTTTAAGCCAGAGACTAATGCAGAACACCTACTGGAAAGGGAAAGGAAGGAGAGAGGAAGATAAGAATTTATAAAAGATCCTAAAATATAAACAGGTAAGCGGCTTTTATGAAAAAGTGAGTCAGAGGCCAGATGCTTTGGCTCACACCTGTAATCCCAACACTTTGGGAGGCCAAGGCGGGCGGATCACCTGAGGCCAGGAGTTCCAGACCAGCCTGGCCAACATGACGAAACCCTGTCTCTACTAAAAATACAAAAATTAACTGGGTGTGGTGGCACAAGCCTGCAATCCCAGCTCCTCAGGAGGCTGAGGCAGGAGAATCACTTGAACCTGGGAGGCAGAGTTTGCAGTGAGCCAAGATCATGCCACTGCACTCTAGTCTGGGGAATAGAGCAAGACTCCGTCTCAAAAAAAGAAAAGAAAAGAAAAGGTGAGTCAGAGGAAAGGGGTTCGTCAAATAAGAATCCAACATGGGACTCCTGATTCCTTGGTTTACCTTCTTGCCACTGGAATTCCACAGATTCATTTATTCAGCAAATATTAATTTAGCACCACTATAGATAAACACTGTGACTTCATGCCTAGAACCTGAAACTATTTAAGAAATGGTCTCTCGTTTATTCTACAAAATGAAATTAAGAAGTGCTGAAAGTGGTTATTTATGTATTCTAGCTACATATGGGTAAGCTTTGGTATGTTGTGTCTTTCTTTTTTTGTGTGAGGCAGTCTCGCTCTGTCACCCAGGCTGCTGGAGTGCAATGGCTCACCGCAACCTCCGCCTCCTGGGTTCAAGTGATTTTCCTGTCTCAGCCTCCTGAATAGCTGGGATTACAGGCATGTGCCGTCACACCTGGCTAGTTTTTGTATTTTTAGTAGAGACAGGGTTTCATCATGTTGGTCAGGCTGGTATCAAACTCCTGGCCTCAAACGCCTTGGCCTCCCAAAGTACTGGGATTACAGGCATGAGCCACTGCGCCCAGCCGTATATGTTGTATCTTTATCTAATTTCATCTCAAAGTATTTTCTTTTTTTTTTTTTTTTTTTGAGAGAGAGTCTCGCTCTGTCACCCAGGCTGCAGTGCAGTGGTGCAATAATAGCTCACAGTAACCTCTGCCTTCCCGGTTCAAGTGATTCTTCCACCTCAGTCTCCTGAGTAGCTGGGATTATACAGGTGTGTACCACCATGCCCAGCTAATTGGTCTTGAACTCCTGACCTCAAGTGATCCGCCCACCTCCGCCTCCCAAAGTGCTGGGATTACAGGCATGAGCCACCATGCCTGGCCGCAAAGTATTTTCTAATTTCTCTTGTGATTTCTTCTTTCACGCATTGGTTATTTAAGAGTGTGGTTTGATTTCCATATATCTGCATATCCCCCAAATTTCTGTTATTTATTTCTAATTTTATCCTATTGTATTTGGAGAACATACTTTGCATCATTTCAATCCTTTTAAATTTATTGACGTTTGTTTTATGGCCTAGATTATCAAGTCTACCCTAGAGAATGTTCCACATACGCTAGAGAAAAATATATATTCTGCCATTGTTAGGTGGAGTGTTTGTTAGGGAAGTTTAAACTTTCCCTCTGAGGGTTCAATAATTGAGTCTGTTTAAATAAACGGACAAAAGATTAACAGGAGAAGAGGCTATTAACTTGCAAGCCAATGGGAGTCACACCAAGTATGAAACTCAAAGAAGGACCTGACAGATGGAGTTTAAATATCCTCTTCACAGGAGAGATAGAGGCAATTTTAGAGGAAGAGTTATCACTCTTCATATGGTTAGGCTTTGCATCCCCACCCAAATCCGATCTTGAATTCTAATCCCCATGTGTCAAGGGAGAGACCAAGTGGAGGTAATTGATTCTTGGGGGCAGTTTCCCCCAGGCTGTTCTCATGATAGTGAGTGAGATCTCGTGAGATCTGATGGCTCTTCCCCCTTCGCTCAGCACTTCTCCTTCCTGCTGCCTTGTGGAGAAGCATTGCCTTGCTTCCCCTTTGCCTTCTGCCATGATTGTAAGTTTCCTGAGGACTTCCCGACCATGCTGAACTGTGTGTCAATTAAGCCTCTTTCTTTTACAAATTACCCAGTCATGGGCAGTTCTTTATAGCCATGTGAAAATGGACTAATACAAAGAATAAGTAATTTTTAGGGGAGATGAATGGGCCTAAAGAACAGACAATAGCCTGGGACAAAGGTCCTCTGAGCTCTGGGGAAGGTGGTAACAAGTTATGGGAAGGTGAGGGGGCAGA
Source organism: Symphalangus syndactylus (assembly GCF_028878055.3). Lineage (NCBI taxonomy): Eukaryota > Metazoa > Chordata > Mammalia > Primates > Hylobatidae > Symphalangus > Symphalangus syndactylus. The sequence continues at coordinate 44,847,067 of NC_072429.2, forward strand.
ATTGCAATGCAAAGATTGTCTTAGTATGCAAATAAGGTCTCTCAGGCAATATGAAAAGTCTGCTTGGGTGGGTGTGGTGACAACCTTTTGTTTCTTCTTCCTGATTAATCTTCCCTAGGCAATGAGATTTATTTATTTTTATTTCTTTTTATTTTTTTGAGATGCAGTTTCACTCTGTCACCCATGCTGGAGTACAGTGGCATGATCTCGGCTCACTGCAACCTCTGCCTCCCGAGTTCAAGCCATTCTCATGTCTCAGGCTCCCGAGTAGCTGGGATTATAGATGCCCAACACCATGCCTGGTGAATTTTTGTATTATTAGTAGAGATGGCGTTTTGCCATGTTGGCCAGGCTGGTCTTGAACTCCTGACCTCAAGTGATCTGCCCACCTCAGCCTTCCAAAATGCTGGGATTACGGGCATGAGCCACTGCGCCCAGCTGGCAATGAGATTTTAAACAGTGGATTGAAGGCAATTGTGTTTATTTTGAAAGAACTTCCGTCAGTGAGATAAGGTACCTTCAGAGAGAGCCTGTCCCTGCCCTTGTGGGGAGAAACAAAAGAAGGTCAGAGCGACCCTGATTCTGAGGTCACTTCTAAGGCTTTCGATTTCCTTTAATTCAAAGTGCTCAGTATTCAAATAATACGCCATACTTTGGTGTATTATTTTCTGAGCCCCAACATTTCTATAGGTATCTATTAGCTTTAGCTGGCTTATAGTATGGTTTAAGACTTCTATTCCCTTGGGAGTCCGAGGTGGGCAGATCATGAGGTCAAGAGTTTGAGACCAGCCTGGCCAAAATGGTGAAATCTCATCTCTACTAAAAATACAAAAATTAGCCGGGCATGGTGGCACACATGTGTAGTCCCAGCTACTCGGGAGGCTGAGACAGAAGAATTGCTTGAACCCGGGAGGCAGAGGTTGCAGTGAGCTGAGATCATGCCACTGCACTCCAGCCTGGGTGACAGAGCAAGACTCTGTCTCAAAAAAAAAAAAAGACTTCTATCTATTTATTGATCTTCTACTTAGTTGTTCTCACCGTATTGAAAGTGGGTTGTTGAAGTCTCCAACTGTTGCTGTTGATTGTCTATTTGTCCCTTCAATTGTGTCAGTTTTGCTTTGTGTATTTTACTGCTCTATTTTTAGGTGCATATATATTTATAATATCCACTTATTTTATGCACTTGATCCTGGAAGGATTTAGGAGGTTACTGTAGACCAAGAAATCACAAATTAGAAGTAGATGAGAAAGAAAAAGCAAAACAAGAATAGCAACATAAAATAGACTTTGTCTTCTTGTTCACTTTTGTTGCCATGTGAACAGGGCCTGTCACATAATAGGTCTTCATAGAATTAAAATAACACCAAGAATCAGGTTAACACAAAAATGAAGTTATACATTACAAGTGTACCGTAAACCTGGCATCCAATTAAAGTGGAGGCCTGATTGGTTATACAATTGATAGTGACCCTGAGCTAAATAAAACAAGAGATGATACCAATAACAATAGAGAAATTCCTTCCAAAGTTTGTCACTAACATTCAATTATAAATATGCCAAACAAACTCCTCCATCCTAAACAGAATATGTGCTTTAAGTTTGGGAATTTCCCCTTCCCAGGAGTGATGCTATAGTTAGTCCCCATGGGCTGCTACATCTGATTGTGCAAATTGTGTACTGTCCAACTCCAGGATATCCATCACATTGCAGTCTATGCAAACAACACCCTCTCCCCAACCACACACACTCTGCATTGGGTAATATACAACCTAGGCTCCTACAAGAGTGACTCCATAAAATCTTTAAGTGATTCCTCCTCTGACAAATGGCTTAGTGTTCACTGTATATTTAGGGATTGTAAAAGAACAGAATATGCTACCCCAAAATATACCTCTTTGGCATAAGGCTTATTTTGAGCCGATTATTTTAGGAAATAGCAGACATGGGAGAATCTCTGAAAACAGAGAAGTTTCCCATTTGAAAGGGAAATTTACATTTATAAAAGAAATCTCCATGTGTAGGGATATCTTTCTCTGTACTAGGAAGAGAAAGATATTCTAAATCACAAGAAATTCTTATCAATGGAGAAAGCACCAACTTATATCTGCATAACAAAGCTTACCCTTGTTTATTGTACATTTCCTGGTCACCTTCTCATAATTTACCTCCACCACACAATTCTTTCATTGATTTAGCTGAAGATGGTATTTAAGCCTGAATTCTAAGCCACCTCTCTGAGAGTTACTCATTTCCCTGACCGCCCCATGTTTATATGAGATATATATACCTGTTAGTAAACTTGTTTTGTTCTTCTTCTTCTTTTTTTAAAAAAATTTCTTTCTCTGCTTTTTTTTTTTTTAGACATGGAGTTTCACTATGTTGCCTAGGCTGGTTTCAAATTCCTGGACTCAAGTGATTTACCCGCCTTGGCTTTCCAAAGTGCTGGGATTATAGGAATGAGCCAAGATACACGTTAGTAAACTTCTGTTTGTTTTTTCTCTTGTTAATCTGTCTTTTGTTACAGGAGACCCAGCAGATAACTTAGACGGGTGGAAGGAAAATTATTTTTTCCTCCCCTACAAGGTGCTGTGGGTGGCCGAGAAAAGAGGAACAGCATCAGCATAGTGTTCATCTACAAGGAAACGAAGTCTCTGAACCTCATCTTTGGACACAATGTTCCAACCAGTTGTCTTAACCAAGTGCCTTGAAAAAAGAACCAGGTGAGTAGAGAAGGTGCTTCACTTCTCCAAGCTCCCACACTGATTCATAAGATAAGTCAAGGGGTTCTCACATTTCCTAGGATGGTAGTTTTCTCCCTGTATTTAGAGAGTATCAGAAGAAACACGATTGCACATGGGAAATGCTAAAGCTAGGAGCTCTGCGGTGTGTCAGGGGAGACACATATGTGTTAATTATGATGCAGAAGAGAAGTGACCCTCAGGGGCCCTTAGTGGAAGAAGCCATGTTGGCTTGCACTCAGCAGCAGCTTGTGGGCATGCACGCTGTTTACTACAAGTCTTCAGGGAGGTCTGCTCAGGTGACTCAGCAGGCCTCAGGCAAAGGACAAGAGAATCTCTAGTTCTAAATAAGATTACGCGAGGACCAAAAAATAATACCTGAGTTTTTGTTTCGTTTGTTTTGTTTTGTTTTTAGACAGAGTCTTGCTCTGTTGCCCAGGCTGGAAGTGCAGTGGCACGACCTCGGCTCACTGCAATCTCCACCTCCCAGGTTCAAGCAATTCTCCTGTCTCAGCCTCCCGAGTAGCTGGGATTACAGGCATGAGCCACCATGCCCGGCTGATTTTTGTATTTTTAGTAAAGACAGGTTTCATCATGTTGGCTAGGCTGGTCTCGAACTCCTGACCTCAGGTGATCCACCTGCCTCGGCCTCCCAAAGTGCTGGAATTAGAGGCGTGAGCCACCATGCCTGGCTGCTGAGTTTTTTTAAGTACTATAGAAATCCTGGCCCAGTTATTCATAACTTCTCTCTAACCTTATCCCCAAGTTGGGACAGTCCTTTGTCACATCTTCAGTAACTAAAACCCACAGAGAGCAGCAAAGACAAGCCCCCCTCTGTGTCAACTTCCTCCCCTGGAGTGAGCACTGTTACGATAGAATCGGGGTACAAGGTGGCTGGGCGCGGTGGCTCACACCTGTAATCCCAGCACTTTGGGAGGCCGAGGCGGGTGGATCACCTGAGGTCAGGTGTTCGAGACCAGCCTGACTAACATAGAGAAACCCCGTCTCTACTAAAAATACAAAATTAGCTGGGCATGGTGGCCCATGCCAGTAATCCCAGCTACTCAGGAAGCTGAGGCAGGAGAATTGCTTGAACCCCGGAGGCGGAGGTTGCAGTGAGCCAAGATTGAGCCATTGCACTCCAGCCTGGGCAACAAGAGCGAAATGCCATCTCAAAAAAAAAAAAAAAAAGAATCGAGGTACAAGGTAAGATACCACCTGGCAATGAGGCCTTTCCCGAGTTCCTTATGAGAAAACAGGCCACGAAACCTTGGATTTTCATTTCTAACAGAGTAATAGGCCACCTGCCCCGTGGCTGAGGGAGGCTGTGTTTTTGGCTCTCGACACACCAAACACCCTCTTGCCTTTCCCTGGTGAGCCAGTGTCACTTCATCAGCAAGCATGGTCAGATTAGTTTATAGCTGCTCCAGAACACCAGCTTACATTCTCCTTGATGTATTTCACCATAAAAAGTTGTAAGGCACATTTTTTATTGTTCAATGCCCTAACAAAGAGGCCTCTGAAGTCTTGAGTCCCAAGAATGCTGTTTGAATAATACATGACATGAGCACTTACTTTAAGTGAGGGACTGTGCCGAACAATTTATATTTATCATCTTTTTTTATTACAATAAACACATGAGGTAGTATCTATTTCTATCTCTATTCTATGAGTGAAAGAACAGGTCATATGGAGGTTAATTATTTTGTGTTTGTTATTATGTTTCATTATTTTTATTTTTTGAGATGGAGTCTCACTCTGTCACCCAGGCTGGAGGGCAGTGGCACAATCTTGGCTCACTGCAACCTCCACCTCTTGGGTTCAAGTGATTCTCCTGCCTCAGCCTCCTGAATAGCTGGGATTACAGGTGTCCACCACCACACCCAGCTAATTTTTGTAGTTTTAGTAGAGATGGGGTTTCACTATGTTGGCCAAGATGGTCTCGAACTCCTGACCTCAGGTGATCCACCCACCTTGGCCTCCCAAAGTGCTCGGATTACTCACCACGCCTGGCCTGTGTGTGTATGTTGTTAGAAGATTAGGGCTAAGAGGACTTTATTTGGTTTGAGTCTTCATTTTGCAGATGAGGAAACAGCTCAAAGGAGTTAAGTCACATGCCCATAATCACGCAGCCAGGAAGTGGCTTTAGGGTGGCACACATCATCCGGCTCTCTGTGAGTCTGCGGCCTAGGCTTTCATGATTTGAAGGTTTGTGCCACCCCCAAGTATTCTGTCATCCTGCAACCAAACTATGCTAAAAGGTGGGGCGGGCACCACACTGCATCAGATTGAAGTCAAACTTTGTGCCTCAGAACACGCAGAGTCCCTCTAGCCCTTAACAACTTTCTCTTCAGGAAAACTGCCAAGTGCTTGGTTACCTTTTGAGTTCTTCCTGGGTGTCAGGGAACACATCTAAAAATAGATCTGTCCCCAGCTCTCCCAGAAGAGGCTTGTAACTTAAAAATGTCACTCCCTCCTCCCTTCCAAAACACAGACTTCACTGTTCCTTCCTTCCAACCCAGCAGCTGCCTAAGAATATACCTTCCTCTTACCTGAAGACTAGACTTCCTTCTTCAGGAAGGGACAATAGTGTCTCTTGCCAGGAAGGGACAATAGTGTCTCTTGCCAGGAGGGAAAGACCTTTCATAGCAGCTTTGGCAAAAATTGCTTTCTCTAAAGCAGAATGACTTCAGGGAAAAGGGTGTGGGTCTTGTCCTGGTCTTTCGCCCTCCTAAACATTGGCGAAATGGGACAATGTATATAAATGTGTTTTATGAATTGCAGATACCAGGAACTATCATGTGTCTCTGCATGTGTTCCCTGATTCTTCAAAATTGCAGTGGGTGGAAGGGAGACTTCTCTAGTGATACCTCTGGTGACACAGATTTTCCGGCCACAGAAACCCGGGGAAGTTTTTCCTGGCGTGGGCTTTCCGTGGGTAACTCCTTGTGTGCTGAGATGACATGAGAATGATTGCAGAGAGCAGGCCTGAGGCTGGGCTGGGCTCACACCAGCTAAAATTGAGTTTGAAGCAAGCCAGCAGAATTGAGGAGACAAAGAAAAAAATCTTGTTCACCCGTGGGAGTCTCTCCCAGTTGATTCCGTACCTTGTTAACCTGGAGTTGGTCTCAACACTAAGATAAGACATGTTTGCTAGCTTCTCACCAGTACCATGCAATGCTTGAGCTCCACTGAACACTTTGTGGTGTTAGAAGTGTTTTCAGTTATCTTTATTTTATTCATATATTCACTCATTCAATAAATAGGTATTTAATTCTTACTCCATTGGCAGCTTTCTCTGTTTAAAAGACTCCATTTGCTGTCTACATATAGTGAATATAGTTTGAAGCTAAACAATTGTTTAAATACAAAAAATAAAGATGTGCCCATTTTTATTGCGCTCACTCTCTGCGACCCTCCTTTCCCCCCAACCATAAACTAGAGGTCATTTTGGTGATAGTTTCTGTTCCTGGGAATCACTGTGCTCCTAAAAAGCACTATTTTTAGAAGGCCAGAGTACTCTTTTTTTTTTTTTTTTTTTTTTGAGACAGAATCTCACTCCCGTGGTCCAGGCCGGAGTGAGCGGTGAGACACAGCTCACTGCAGCCCCGACTTTCCTGGGTTCATCAGGTGATCCTTCTACCTCAGCCTGCTGAGTAGCTGGGACTACAGGTGCACATCACCACGGCCGATTAATTTTTTGCATTTTTAGTAGAGATGGGGTTTTGCCAAGTTGCCCAGGCTGGTCTCAAACTCCTGGGCTCAAACCATCTGCCCACCTCAGCCTCCCAAAGTGCTGGTATTACAGGCATGAGCCACTGTACCCAGCCTCCTTATATATAAATTTTTTTTGTCCATCTTTGATTATTTCCTTAAAATGGACATCTATAAATGAAATTACTGTTTTTCAGATATAGTACTTTTTTAGATTCTTGATCTACAGTGCTAAAGTGCTCTCCAGGGAGATTGCACTGATTAATATTCCCACCACCAGGGCACACCAGTACTCATTTTTCCACACTCTTACCAACATTGGTTATTGGCAATTTTAAAAAAGTCTTTGCTAATCTGATCAAGTGTGCTGGCTCATGCCTATAATCCCAGCACTTTGGGAGGCCAAGGTGGGAGGATTATTTGAGCTCAGGAGTTTGTGATGAGCCGGGACAACATAGACCCTGTCTCTATTTTAAAGAAAAGAAAAGGGCCAGGTGTAGTGGCTCATGCCTGTAATCCTAGCGCTTTGGGAGGCCGAGGAGGGTGGATCATGAAGTCAGGAGAGATTGGGACCATCCTGGCTAACACAGTGAAACCCGGTCTCTACTAAAAATATTTTAAAAATTAGCCGGGCGTGGTGGCGGGCGCCTGTAGTTCCAGCTACTCAGGTGGCTGAAGCAGGAGAATCTCTTTCACCCAGGAGGCAGAGCTTGCAGTGAGCTGAGATCATGCCACTGCACTCTAGCCTGGGTAACAGAGCGAGACTCTGTCTCAAAAAAAATAAAAAAGAGAAAAAGAAAAGAAAGAAAAATCTTTGCTAATCGAATGCACACGCATATTTATATCTTTTTATAATTAGTCTTTGATCTATAAGCATTCTTTATATATTAGGAATATTACCCTTTGTTTATTGCAAATATTTTTCACAGCTTATCCTTTGTCTTTGAGTCTACTCAGCAGCGTTATTTGCCATACTGAAGTTTCTTCGCTTTTTTTTTTTTTTTTTCTGAGACAGAGTCTCACTCTGTCGCCCAGGCTAGAGTGCAGTAGCACAATCTCGGCTCACTGCAACCTCCACCTCCTGGGTTCAAGCAATTCACCTGCCTCAGCCTCCCAAGTAGCTGGGATTACAGGCATGTGCCACAATGCCTGGCTGATTTTTGTATTTTTAATAAAGACAGGGGTTCACCATGTTGGCCAGGCTGGTCTCGAACTCCTGACCTCAAGTGATCCACCCGCCTCAGCCTTCCAAAGTGCTTGAATAACAGGCATGAGCCACCGCACCTGGGCACATTTTAAAAATGTAGTCAAATGTATCCCTCCTTTTTTTTTTTTTGTTTTCTTTTTTAGGCTTAGGAAGGTCTTCACTCCCAAAATCACAAAAATACTCAGCTATATTTTCCTTAGTGCTTTTATGGCTTTTTTTTAACATGGACATATCTGATCAAGTAATTTATTTAGGGGTAAGGAAGCTAGTAATCCAGATTCTTTTTTTTTAATGGTTAGCTAGATTCCATACCATTTGTTAAATGACCATTTTAAAAGTCTCCTTTATTTCTGGAATCCCACCTTTTTTTTTTTAATTTTTATTTTATTTTTTTTTCAGAAGAAGTCTTGCTCTGTTGCCCAGGCTGAAGTACAGTGAAACAATCTCAGCTCACTGCAACCTCTGCCTTCCAGGTTCAAGCGATTCTCCTGCCTCAGCACTCCCACCCCCTCCCAGTAGCTAGGACTACAGGCGCGTGCCACCATGCCCGGCTAATTTTTGTATTTTTAGTAACAACGTGGTTTCACCATGTTGCCTAGGCTGGTCTCAAACTTCTGACCTCAAGTGATCCACCCACCTCAGCCTCCCAAAGTGCTGGGATTACAGGCGTGAGCCACTGTGCTTGGCCCCCCATTTCTTTTTCACTCACCTATCCGTATGTTTATTAGTGTCCTGTTTTTTAGAAGACAATTCACAAAGACTTCAACATACAAACTAGATAACCTAAGGAAATAGAACTGTTCAGGCTACAGATAGCAAGCTGTCCTAATTACCCCTGAAATTATTCAATTTTTTAAAAGCTGAAATTTTTACATATTCTTATATCAGCTTTATTAACATATAATTCATATATCATACAATTCACTCACTTAAAATATACAGTTCAGTGGCTTTAAGTATATTCACAGTTGTGTAACCGTAACCTTCACCACAATCAAGTTTAGAACTATTAAAAGACAGCAGGTCCAAAATGGTGTCACTCATGCTAAGGTTCTATGCAACAAAACTGAAACCTAAGTTGTTTATTTATAAGATTTGACCTTCTGAGAGAAACCAGGAGAAAGGCGATGGCCAAATCCCATAAAGCCAACAGGATTTCCTATACACCTCTACAAGGAAAGTAATCTTGAAATGATTAACATACTGTTGGTTCATTGTTTCTTCTTTCCTGCATTTTTTTCTATGTGTGAAATTCACCCATTCTGTCTAGCTTGTGAGAGCTCTTTTCTTTGTTTTACTTTATTTATTTATTTATTTATTTATTGAAACGGGGTCTTTGTTGCCCAGGCTGGAATGCAGTGGCATGATATAGCTCCTTGTAGTCTCAAACTCGTGAGCTCAAGTGATCCTCCAGCTTGTGTCCTGAGTAGCCAGGACTATAGATACATGCTACCACACCTACATGGCTGGCTAATTGTTTTGGTGGCAGTGCGGGGGCATGGGCTCTTGCTATGTTTGTCGCTCAGGCTGTTCTTGAACTCTTGGCCTCAAGCAATCCTCCCACCTCAGCCTCCCAAAGCACAAGGAGTATAAGTGTGAGCCACCATGCCCAGCCCTCTTTGTTTTAGACTGGATGCTGCTCAGTTCATGAATTACTAATAAAAGCCAATTAGATCTTTGAAATTAAATTTGTTGAAATTTTGTTCTGTGACAGAACATATCCATCACCCCACAAAGAACATTTCATATACATGGAATCATATGATATGCAGCCTTTTGTATCTGGCTTCTTTCACTTAGGATGTTTTCAAAATTCATCTACAGTATAGTATATATCCACATTTAATTTCTTTCTTTTTTTAAATTGAGGTAAGGTTCATATACCATGAAATTAATCATTTTAAAGTGTTTAATTCAGTGCCATTTAGCACCTTTATTATGTTGTGCAATCATCACCTCTATCTAATTCCAAAGCATTTTCATCATCCAAAAAGCAAAACATATGTTCATTAAGCAGTCACTCCCCATTCCTCCCCTCCAGCCCCTGGCAACCACTAATCTACTTTCTGTCTCTATTTGGGTTTGCATGTTTTGGACATTTCATGTAAATGGGATTACATAGTATGTAACCTTTTGTAACTAGATTCTTTCATTTAACATATTTTCCAAGTTCATTCATATTATAGCATGTAGATATACTTCATTTCTTCTTATTGTCAAATATTCCATTGTATGGATATACCACACTTTGTTTATTCATTCATCAGTTGATGGACATTTTCATCATTTACACTTTTGCCTACTATGAATAATGCTGCTATGAACCTTCTTGTACAAGTTTTTACATATGCTATATACTTCTCTTAAAAATAACTTTATTTTTTGCATAAAATCATATACCTATCTGCAGTATCAGTCCTGTAAGCCATCTTTTCAGGATGATTGAAAAGTTTATTTGCCCACAACCTTCTTTTTTTTTTTTTTTTTTTGAGACGGAGTCTCATTCTGTCACCCAGGCTAGATTGCAGTGGCACGATCACGACTCACTGCAACCTCCATCTCCCGGGTTCAAGTGATTCTCCTGCCTCAGCCTCCCGAGTAGCTGGGATTACAGGCATGTGCCACCATGCCTGGCTAATTTTTTTGTACTTTTAGTAGAGATGGGGTTTCACCACGTTGGCCATGGCTGGTCTTGAACTCCTGACCTCAAGTGATCCACCCACCTCAGCCTCCCAAAGTGCTGGGATTACCAGCGTGAGTCACCAAGCTGGGCCACAACCTTGTTTCTTTAAAGCCAAATGTAATTTCATTTGTGAAGGATTTAATCCTATTAGTCTATGCTAATTTAAACCACCAAGGAGAAAACTAAATTAAGAAATTTAAGCTGGGCATAGTGGCTTACGCCTATAATCCCAGCACTTTGGGAGATTGAGGCAGGAGGATCTTTTGTGTCCAAAAGTTCGAGACCAGCCTGGGCAACATAGTGAGACCCTGTCTCTATAAAAAAGAAAAAAAAAAGAAATTTAAGAATTTAGTTAAAACTGTAATCTGGGGGAAATATGTCTAGGTAGGTGCTCAGAAGGACCCAGTGATGATGGAAGTGATGCTCAAGCAACTCTATTCATGTCTTTCTTTATGTACTAGGGGCAACTCCATTCATTTACTTATGTACTTGAGGTTCAATTTTTAATATTAACATAAACATCTAATAGATTTTGCCTATGAATCCTGCCATTAACAGGATTGCAACATACATGGTTCAGTAAAATCAAAGAAGCAAAACACAGGACAAAGTTTTTTAATGGACCCAGTCCCCCACTAGATTCTAAGTTCTTGAGAGCTAAGATTGCATCTTGTTTGTGGTGGGCACACCAGAAATATTTGTTCAATAAAAAAATAAGGAAAGCTGTGTCCAGAATCAGATTTCCTAGCCTTTGCCCCACCCACCCACTCCCACCCTATTGTTTGCTCTTTCCCCAGACCCCAGTTCCACCTAATTCCAAGGGACAAGTTAGAGTCTCAGATCACAATGTATCGAAGGCAGGTGTAGTTGGAAGATTGTATTTATCTTTGTGGGGAAGGAAGGGAGTAGCATCAACAATGGAAAACCAAATGATCTTGTTCCATCCTGTGAACCTCATTTGCCAGTTTTGGAGAGACAGCAATTTTTTAATACCTTGAAACACTGGAGTTTGTATTGAGAAACAAAACAAAAAAACTCAAAGGTGGCTGTGGAGGTCTCTATCCCTCCTTCCAAGGCTCCCTGACCCCTCAGTGACCTGTAATTGTAGCTCTGGGAGAAATGAATAAGCAGACAGTTCAATGCTGCTATTTTAGGCACCCAGTCTGGTTAGTCGATGTGGGCGGCAGACACTGGGGTTGGTGTGTTGGGAGAAGGGCTTGTGGGGTGCCTGTATAAACTGGCCATAAAAATATGGGACAATAAGTGTGGAAAGCCACAAGAGGCCTCTGAGGAGGAAAGCCTAATTGCCGTCATGTTCTCATGCTCAAGGTGAGACCTGCTCTCTTATCTGTAAACATGTGTTCAAGGAAAAAGTCACTCTTTTGAAGCATTGGAATGTAGACAGACGTGCAGGCTCCTAGTTAAGCCCGCTCCCACTAGCTACTCTCCGATAAGTTAAAGATACGCTGTTTGAGCACAAAGGAGATTCATTTAAACCACTATTGCTATAGATTACGCCTATGACGCACTGCCTCCCTTTCGCTGTTTCGCACTGAACATCTGCTTCTTAGATCTAAGTGATTGTAATCAATAGTGTGTAGACCAGAACTCTGGGCCTTTGCAGTCTCTGATTTGCTCTGGTCCCCTGGCTCCCACCTTTATGAACTCTTAACCTGTCTCTTCTCATTCCTTTGTCGCCACCAGACTTCAGGTACCCTATGGTTGGTGTTGAGGCTGGTCCCCAACATTGGTGGAAGAAGCACCTTTATGGACCAGACAGCCATGTACTCGGTCAGCCCTACTGCAGATGCGCAGGAGGAAGGTCCAAAAGCCGTTTTCAGGGAAAGGACTCTTTGCCCCTTGTTAGTTAAACCTTGGCAGACATGCTGGGCAGGAATGACATACCCTGTGTGTAAGTACCTGGAAAACCCCATGGTGCTCCCACACACTCAACCGGAAGCAGCATTTTCAGATCTGCTCGTGCTGGTTCTTTTGCATTAGTTGATAGTCAGTTTAGATTTCAGATGTCACTGTCCCAGAAAGGCCTTCCCTGGTGCCTCATAAAGGCCAAGAGACCACAAAAGTTGAATGGCCAAGCCAGGCTGGCACGACGCAGTGCCCTAGCTATCTCCTTTTCTGCTGCAGAAGCACACTACCGGTGACGGGCAGTAGTGAGTGGGAGGGCCACCATCTGAAATGTGCTGGTCCTTTTGATTAGTTGGTACTGTGTTTTTCTCTATTTTTAGCTCCTATTCTGAAGAAATGATAGTGATTTTCACCCCATACCCGATCAAACAGGACTGTAACTTCTGTTTCCCAGTGTTCATTGCTCATTTCATGCACCATTACATTTTGTAGTCTCCCATGTCCATTAGACCTTGCTTCTCCCTCTGGGATGTTGGGACACTGTAGGGAGCATATGGTGATGTGTTGGCATACTGGGGTGGAGGAGGCCACAGCTGACTTGGGAGAACTTGTCCCTTGGTGACACCCACCCACACTGAGCTTGAACTTCAGACAAGGGAAATTGACTCTTACTCCACTCCCCACCCTCACCCCACGGCAGCCTGGCTCACCAACCACAGCGAAGCCAGACTTGGCCTCTTGGTTCTTCTCAACACAGCTCCCCGGTCAGCCACCACCAATTGAACTGAATTGGCACTATTTGGTAGTCTGGCCTGACTTATAATAACAATTGAAAAAGAAAAGATAAATCTGTCCTCCAAACTGGATTCAGATATCACACTATTGCTCGGATCTATTGTATCACTTGGAGCCCTGCACTTACGGTGCTATTCTGTGAATTTCTTCTAACAGCAAGAGTCTATAAGCTGAGAGGGCCCCTTGTTCTTTCAAAGAGAGAGAAAATGTCTCTAAAAGCATCATTTAAACTTAAATTTTAATGTTGTTTAAGCATGGAGAAGTACAAAGAAGAAAACATTTGATGGCCCACATTCTTATTGCCCAGCTCACTCCTGTCTGTATTGGATAATAATTATGACATTATAATAGTTATACGTGCATACAAGTAGAAATTTTAAGCATGAAAGTATAACAAGACAAGTGCTAACTTCTATTATTTCCTTCCTAATGATAACAGCTATTGATTATTAATAGTTTTTTATGGGTTCTACCAGAAAAAGTATATGTATGTATATATGCTTTTCTAAAAGTTACCAAAAAAGGGGAAAAGGGTGAAGCATACTCTACAATATGTTCTGCATCTTGTTTTTCTTCTTACTGAATTATACATCTGGCATTCTTTCCTGATCCACCTCATTCATTCATTCACATGGTCTTCCAGCATATGGATGTGCCATAATCCATAATATGGATGTGCCATAACTTAATCAGTACTCTGTTAATGGTAAAACATCTTTTGAAGACTTCAGGGGGCTCATCGACCCACTTGAACTATTATTCATCAACAAAGGAGGAAGGACACCTATTTCATTCATTCACTCAAAATCCTGCAGCTCCAAAGATTATTCAACTTGGTCCACAACTTCTGGCAAATACAACTGCAAAGGAAAGCATCAGCAGAGCTGGGGCTGGGGTGTGGTACGAATAAAGTCATTTGCAATGCACCAGAATAAAGATCCCTTGCAATGATCACGAGCTGTAAGCACTGACAGTCCTAGAAGACTTGGTCATGTGATAGACCAGGTAGCATTGCCTGGAGTAACATGAAGGCAGCATTGCTTCACACAGAGACTTCAAACTAACAGTGTCTCCCAGAAGCCTTACAGCACTGAAAATGCTTCACTGTATTTTATTCATAATAGATATATTCACTATAGATGCTGAGTCTGCTAAGCCAGCTATGTTTTCCTGTCACCAAGATGCCTTGATCGTACAGCCGTCTTAATATACACATATTTAAAAATTCTCCATGGAAGAACACCTTTACTTTGTCTAACTCTAATTGTGCCAGGGAATTGAAGTGGTCAGTTCAGATGATACTGAAACTTATTGACTACTTGTTAGTTCTGTGTCCTGGAGCATGTCATCTAACCATTCTAAGCCTATAAAATGAAGGTAATGATGCCTACCCCATAGGGTTGATGGGATGTTAAACTAGGATAATTTATATCTACAGAAAAACATATATGGTGTGCCCCCACTTATGTAGTTAAACAGGTATCTCTGTTTATTTTCAAAGAGAGATGTCTGGAAAGATGTTTATCAAAATGTTAAGCTTGGTTTTCTCTGGGTGTGAGATTTCTGAAGATTTACTTTTTTCTTAGTTCTTTTCCATGTTGATTGGATTTGTTTGTTTTGTTTATACAATGATTAGGAGTGATTTTTACATTTTTTTAAAAAGCCGTTTTCAAAATGAGATAATATTTATAAGGAAAATCACACATAAGTACTCAATCAACGTTGTTACTGTTAAAAGCTATTGGGAAAAGACCACTCACTCTATACCAGAAAAATCACGATTTAACTATATTTAAGACCCACCAAAGCCCAATTCTTTGGGGTTTGTTTGTTTTGAGAGACAGGATCTCACTCTGTCACTCAGGCTGTAGTGCAATGGCATGATCATGGCTCACTGTAACCTCAAACTCCTGGGCTCCAGCAATCCTCCCACATTAGCCTCTCAAGTAGTTAGGACTATAGGTTCATACCACAATTCACCACACCCTGCTAATTAAAAAAATTTTTTTTTCCTGGAGACAACGTCTTGGTATATTACCCAAGCTGCTCTGGAACTCCTGGCCTCAAGTGATCCTCCTACCTCGGCTTTCCGAAGTGCTGGTATTACACTTGTAAGCCACCATGACTGGCCCCAATTCTTAAGAATATGGGCTTTGGAATCAAGTAGTCCTGGCTTTGAATTACAGTTCTTAATCTTTGTTTTTCCTCCCTACATCTTTTTTTTTTTTTTTCTTCTCTCAAGACAGAGTCTCACTCTGTCACCCAGGCTGGAGGGCAGCGGCACAAACTCGGCTCACTGCAATCTCCACCTCCCAGGTTCAAACGATTCTCCTGCCTCACCCTCCACCTCCCAGGTTCAAACGATTCTCCTGCCTCACCCTCCTGAGTATCTGGGATTACAGGCACACAACACCACACCCAGCTAACTTTTGTATTTTTAGTGGAGATGGGGTTTCAAATGTTGGCCAGGCTGGTCTTGAGCTCCTGATCTTGTGATCTGCCCTCCTCGGCCTCCCAAAGTGCTGAGATTACAGGCATGAACCACCGCGCCCAGTGTTTTTGTTTGTTTGTTTTGTTTCGTTTTTGAGACAGGGTCTCGCTCCGTTAACCAGGCTGGAGTACAGTGGTATGATCTCGGCTCACTACAACCTCTGCCCTCTGCGCTCAAGCAATCCTTGAACCTCAGCTTTCTGAGTAGCTGGGACTACAGGCGTGCCTCCACACCTGACAATTTTTTTTGTATTTTTGGTAGAGATGGGGCCTCACCATATTGCCCAGGTTGGGTCTGAAACTCCTGAGCTCAAGCGATCTGTGCACCTCAGCCTCCCAAAGTGCTGGGATTACAGGCATGAGCTGCCATGCCCAGCCACGCTACGTCTTTTTAGATGCTACACTTTGAGGAAAACACTTCACCATTTGTAGCCTTGGTTCTTCCTCTGTAAAATAAAATGCTTTTCTCCTCTATCCAATAACCCAAATCCTACACAACCTTCAGACCTTTCAGTGTTTCCAGCTGTCCCAAACACTTGGAATCCCCAGAGTGCTTGCAAGCCTGGTTACTCTTTAGGGCCCTGGATATAATAACAAAACCTAGTCATGGCCAACACAGCTAATTCTCTATGTAATATCTACTCTTCTCTTTCTCTTTACCAACAGAACTTGGATTTTATGCAGGGCAGCAATGTACCCAGTTAAAAATACTCACTTAGCCATGTGTGGTGGCTCCTGCCTGCAATCCCAGCTACCAGGGGGGTCTAAGGCAGGAGGATTGCTTAAGTCCAGGAGTTTAAGACCAGCCCAGCCGACCCCATACCTGAAGTAAATAAATAAAAGTTAAGATACTCACCTTCCAGACTTACTTGCCACTCAGAGTGGCTCAGTTTGACCATTGGGAAGTATATAAGCAGTATGAGGTATGTATTAGTCTGTTTTCACATTGCTGTAAAGAACTGCCCAAGACTGGGTAATTTATAAAGGAAAGAGGCTTAATTGACTCACAGTTCAGCATGGCTGAGGAGGCCTCAGGAAACTTACAATCATGGCAGAAGATGAAGGGGAAGCAAGGCACCTTCACAAGGCGGCAGGAAGGAAAAGTGCTGAGTGAAGGGGGAAGAGTCCTTTATAAAACCATCAGATCTTGTGAGGACTTACTGTCAGGAGAACAGCATGGAGAAAACTGATTTTCCCCATGATTCAGTTACCTACACCTGGTCTTTCCCTTGACACCTGGGGATTATGGGGATTGCAATTCACGATAAGATTTGGGTGGGGACACAAAGCCTAACCGCATCAAGGTGTAAACAGTATTATCATATAAGGGGCTTCCAAGACAATTGTATTCCTCATCAGAAGGGAGAGATTCAGCTGATACATACTCTGAACTTTATTCTTCCCCTGTTCCTGCCTGAAGAAAGAAAATGACACCTAGAGTGGTTGCAATAGTCTTATGAGTATAAGAGCCACATTCTAAGAATGACAGAGCAGGAAAACAGAAGAAACCCAGGCCTTGGTGGGTTCGTGATAAATCCTGGACCACCTGCCCCAGACTTCTTGTTACATAATGAAATTAACTCTTAGTGGGTTAATCCACTGTCGTCAGGATTTGGTTACATGCAGCCAAATGCAGTCCTGAGTGAATATCCTACCTTAAAAGGTTGCTGTGAGGATTCGTTTGAGATAATGTTTGTGAAATACTTAGCCCAGTACCTGGAACACAGGCATAGCCTAATAAATATTTGCTGATGAGTTGCAGTTTTCTTCCTTATAAAAAGAATTAAGGGCTGGGCACGGCGGCTCATGCTTATAATCCCAGCACTTTGGGAGGCTGAGGTGGGCGGATCACTTGAGGCCAGGAGTTCAAGACCAGCCTGGCCAACATGGTGAAACCCCGTCTCTACTAAAAATACAAAAATTAGCCAGGCATGGTGGCACGTGCCTGTAATCCCAGCTACTAGGGAGTCTGAGGCAGTAGAATTGCTGGAACCTGGAAGGCAGAGGTTGCAGTGAGGCGAGATCGTGCCACTGCACTCTAGCCCGGGTGACAGAGTGAGACTCTGTCTCAAAAAAAAAAAAAAAAGGAATTGAGCCGAGTGCAGTGGCTCCTGCCTGTAATGCCATCAATTTGGGAGGCCGAGGTGGGCAGATCATCTGAGGTCAGGAGTTCAAGACCAGCCTGGCCAACATGGTGAAACCCCGTCTCTACTAAAAATACAAAATTAGCTGGGCGTGGTGATGCATGCCTGTAATCCCAGCTACTCGGGAGGCTGAGGCAGGAGAATCGCTTGAACCCAGGAGGCAGAGTTTGCAGTGAGTCGAGATCAAGCCATTGCACTCCAGCCTGGGAAACAAGAGTGAAACTCCACCTCAAAAAAAAAAAAAAAAAGGAATTGAAAAGCTGATCCAGAGTATGGACAATAATAGAAACTTGGGAACTTTATTTGTTAAGGTCTTAGAATAATGCCCAGCACACAAGACACACTTTATAAGTATTTATAAATATAATTCAAACAGATGTTTATTGAATGCCTATTATGTGCCAGGCACTGTTCTAGATGCTGGGGGTACAGCAGTGAGCAAGACAGTATTCCTGCTCTTATGGTACTTTCATTTTAGAAAAAGTAGGAGGTGGCATATGTAAGGAAATAAAGGTCAAGAAATTGTCAAGAAAACAAGATGATGTGAAGGAACTCCTTGGGTGGGTTATAGAGAGAATGCCTTCTGAAGGTGGTGACATTTGAGAACTACAAAACCCTTGACACAAATGACTCCATCCAATACCATTGACCACCCTTCCACCCTTACTGCACTAAGAGACTTGACTTAACTCCAGCACGACTTCTCGCCCCAGCCTCACTTTAAGTGCCTGCTTGAGAAAGCTCAACACTGCCAAAAAAATTTACTGCTCCCACCAAGACCTGACAATAGGCTCCTGATTTCTTTACTCTTAGAGCGTTTACTTTAGAAAGCTTGCCATTGTGAATCCTTTCCCTGCCCCTTTAAGATGTAAATATGTTACCATTCAGAAATGTGTCCTCAAGGACATAGGAGCCATCTCTTTGAAAGGCAGACATCCAGGGAGGTAGTGCTTCTGTCTCCCAGTTCCTTTGGGAGAGTAAGAGCCTAATTTCTGTGGGTGCCTTGCTCCAATTTACAAAACTACCTCCTGTCCTAATGATAGGAGCAGTTTGTTTCTCCTCCACAATAGTTCCAGTTAACAAACCCAGATAGCCCAATCGGGTAGACTAAAGCCCCCTTAATGTCCTTTAGTATCTTTCCTTTAGCACACCCCAGGATTTAGAAGACTTTCAAGCTTTTGTTTTGGTGGAGTTGAGCTGCCTTTACACTGAAGTCTCTCTCCCTTGCAGCAGTAGTACTGAATAAATTTTGTCTTACCACCTGTAACAACTGGCTCTGTTACTCTTTGACACATTGAAAGTAAGACCTGATTTGTAAGAAGGAGCCAACTCCTGAAAGGTCTGGAGGAAGAACATTGCAGGCAGAGGGAGGTTCGTCAAAGGACCTAAAGAAGTTATGAGTTTGGAGTTATGGAGGAATAGTCTTTCTGAAATTACCAAAAGTTTGTATGTGCAGCCACAGACAGGAATGGGTATACAGGGAAAATTCACATTTTGTGGAGCCTGAGGTTCATGCAATTTGGATAACCCTCTTTCAGAAAAAGAATACAGCCGGGTGTGGTGGCTCACGCCTGTAATCCCAGCACTTTGGGAGGCAGAGGCAGGAGGATCCCTTGAGGTCAGGAGTTCCAGACAAGCCTGACCAACATGGTGAGACCCCGTCTCTACTAAAAATACAAAGATTAGCCAGGCATGGTGGCATGTGCCTGTAATCCCAGCTACTCAGGAGGCTGAGGCAGGAGAATCGCTTGAACCTGGGAGGCGGAGGTTGCAGTGAGCCCAGATTGCACCACTGCACTCCAGCCTGGGTGACAGTGAGACCCCATCTCCAAAAAAAAAAAAAAAAAAAAGAAAGAAAGAAAGAAAAGAAAAAACAGAAAAAGAATACAAAATGCCAAATATAAAATGGAGCTTTGGAAGGCACCTTTGCAAGTGAATGGCCCCAAAGCTTCAGCTTCCGCTTTATGAACTTCCTAGAAAATCTATTTAGACCTGATCTGATGACAAAAACTAGATTTGAAGTATGAATTATTCAGAATTATTCAGACTCTTTTAGCAGTGAGAAACCCATTTGTGCTAGATTAAGTGAAAAAAAAGTTGACATGTATAACAGCAATCCAGGGTACCTCACAGGACAAAGCACGAGAATTTAGCTGGGGCAAATATATGTTGCAACCAGAGACTCAAACACCAGCATCACTCCCCATCTTTCACCTCTACCTCTCTAAACCTACACATGTGCTTTGTCTCTATCTTATCCTTGCAGATAAGCGCCATCTGCTTTCCTGACCCATGGGATAGAAAATCATGGCCGTCTAGAGCAGCAGTCCCCAACCTTTTTGGCACCAGGGACTGGTTTCATGGAAGACAATTTCCGTGGACAGGGGACGGAGGGATGCTTTTGGGATGAAACTGTTCCACCTCAGATCATCAGGCATTAGTTAGATTCTCGTAAGTGGTGCTCAGTGCATACTTTAGATCCCTCACATGCACAGTTCACAATAGCGTTCCTGCTCCTATGAGAATCCGCTGCTGATCTGACAGCAGGCGGAGCTCAGGCAGTAATGCTTGCACACCTGCTACTCACCTCCTGCTGTGCAGCCCAGTTCCTAACAGGCCATGGACTGGTACAGGTCCACGACCCAGGGGTTGGGGACCGCTGGCCTAGATCACTTCACTTTACATGTTACGGCTCCAACCGCCATATTATGACTTCCAGCGTTCTCACGGAAGCACTCTGACAGGTTTGAGTCACATTCCATCCTCTGGTCAAAAACCAGCACCACAGAAATAGGAGACCACTCAACTCTGGGATCAAGACAAAAGCAGTCATCCGAAAAAGAGGAATCACTGTGTGCCAAGAAGCAAACTCAAGTGGTGTCTGCCTCACCTGTTAACGTCTGACAGTAGAACAGCTCTGCCCAAAAGAAATATAATGCAAGCCACAAATGTAGGTCACGCATCATTTTCAATTTTCTAGCAGACACATTAAAGAAGTACAAAGAAACATATGAGATGAATTTTAGTAATATATTTTATTTAGTCAATATTATAACTTTAACATGTACTGAATAAAAAATTAGATATGCTATGTTCTTTTTTTTTTGAGATGGAGTCTTGCTCTGTCACCAGGCTAGAGTGCAGTGGCACAATCTTGGCTCACTGCAACCCCCACCTCCCAGGTTCAGCGATTCTCGAATCTCCTGCCTCAGCCTTCCTAGTAGCTGGGATTACATGTGCGAGCCACCATGCCCAGCTAAATTTTTGTTGTTTTAGTAGAGATGGGGTTTCACCATATTGGCCAGGCTGGTCTTGAACTCCTGACCTCAAGTGATCTGCCCCCCTCGGCCTCCCAAAGTGTTGGGATTACAGGCGTGAGCCACCGTGCCCAGCCTGCTATGTTCTTTTTTACATACTGTCTTCAAAATCCAGGGTGTGTTTTACACTTACAGCACATCTCAATTTGGGCTAGCCACATTTCAAGTGCTCAGTAGCCACAGATGGCAGGTGGCTACCACAGTGGACATGCAGGTTTTCATTTCTTGGCTGAGATCTGGTTGATGTTACCACCCCTGTACATCACAGCAGGCCCAAGTCTGGAATGATCAAACACAACCATTATCTTGCCTGATGCAGTTTGTCATTATTGTGTCTCTACTCTTGGGCTCTGATAAATGTGCAGGATTAATCATCATTGGCTTTCACAGTGCACACAGCAAAAACACACTCACTGCCAAATTGCAATTACAGAGTTCTTTCTTTGATGGATTCAGGGTTAATGTCTTTGTACTTCCTTTATTCCAGAAATGAAATAAAAGCCACACACACACACACACACACACACACACACACACACATGCCCACAGAAACCTGCAGCTCCATCAGCAAATTGTTCAGGCGCAGTAAGGAGGTCATTAGACTGGTTTTATATGGAAGCTATAAAGCATCAGGAAAGCAGATAAATTTCAAAATACTGGTTACTCAGCTATACTTCAGCTCGGCCTCCCAAGGGTACCAAATGCATTTCTCCAAAGTGTGTCTGCTTTTGCTTCAATTTGCTGTATCCAGGTGCATAAGTTCTATGAGGCATACTCCTTTCTCATTATATATGTATATTCTGAGCTTCACAACATGGATATTTACAGGTCAGAACTGCTCCATCTCACTTTGAGAGCCTTGTTTCTAGTCTGTCTATAGATCTTTCAGGTGAGTTTTATTCAAAAGACCAGATGTAATGGTTTAGAAGTGTCTTATTTTTCCTTCTGGAGGCAATTTCTAACAAGGCCTACTAATCTGATAGCTACAATAAATTGAGCACTTATTATGTGCCAGCATCATGCCAAGTGATTACAGACATGATGTCGTTAATTCTTGCAACAATGCCATAGGTAAGTATTGTGAACCCCCATATTACAGAGAAGGAAATGGAGGTTCAAGAAGGATTGAATAATTTGTGCAAAGTCACACAGCTACTAAGCATCAGAAGCAAGATTTGAACCCGAGTTGCCTGACTCCAAAGCCTTAATTGCTGAGGTTGGCATGCAAGTTGGGATAATTTCTGAAATATAAGGTCATCAAGCCTCGCTTCAAAGGGTTAGCACCTCCACCAGATGGCTTTTTGGGGCGGGGTGTCTGAGAAGAGAGGGTAGTGGGAATAAGGTCACTCGCAAGTAGGGCTGGAAGGCAGCAAAATGGGGTTCCTCTTATGTCAGAAAAAATGCAGACAGATGTGTGAGTGCCTGGGAGGGAAGCAGTTGACCAATCCTAGCGAAGAAGGGCTGGCCTCCAGTTGGCAGCCATTGTAAACCAGCTCTGACATGAGCAGGCCACCTGGCTTTCAGTAATGTACAGATAATGGCTCCACCAAGCCTCCCTAAGGGGCTATTTGGATTAACTAGTTTATGGTTATATACTAGTTTGAATAGGCAAAGGGCCCAATGAATTCTCTACTCAGGCCTTTTTAGCACAGAACTGAGGCCCTGTTAATTATAAACGTTAAAGGAAGATCAAGCCCTCTTGAGTTTTATTGCATTAATCGAGCCATTTGGCAATACTAGGCCAGACAGGAAAATAATAGCATGCCCACATTAATTAGCCAACTCAACTCTGACAGACAATGCCAGTCATGTTCTTAGATCCTGAATTTAATCTTGGCAACCTCAGGTGGGGGGCAGGCCTTATGTAAATATTTCTTGAAAAACTAAATGCAAGAATTTGGCGCCAGGCACCGTGGCTCATCCCTGTAATACCAGCGCTTTGGGAGGCTGAGGCGGGCAGATCACCTGAGGTCAGGAGTTCGAGACCAGCCTGGCCAACGTGGCGAAACCCTGTCTCTACTAAAAATGCAAAAATTAGCTGGGCATGGTGGCAGGCGCCTATAATCCCAGCTACTCGGGAGGCTGAGGTAGGAAAATCACTTGAACCCAGGAGATGGAGGTTGCAGTGAGCTGAGATCACACCACTGTACTCCAGCCTGGGTGACAGAGCGAGACTCTGTCTCAAAACAAACAAACAAAAAAGAATCTGACATTTACTTAAGCACTTATTATGCGCCAGACAGTGGATTACAAATACCAAGGTTTTTTTTTTTTGAGACAGAGTCTTGCTGTGTTGCCCAGGCTGGAGTGCAGTGGTGCTATCTTAGCTGTAACCTCCACCTTCTTGGTTCAAGCGATTCTCCTGGCTCAGCCTCCTGAGTAGCTGGGACTACAGGTGCCTGCCACCACGCCTGGCTAATTTTTGTATTTTTAGTAGAGACAGGGTTTCACCATGTTGGCCAAGCTGGTCTCAAACTCCTGGCCTGAAGTGATCCACCCGCCTCAGCCCCCCAAAGTGCTAGGATTATAGGTGTGAGCCATCACACTCGGCCACAAATAACAAGCTTTAAAAGCCACCCCTCTAATGTGAATATTTTGTCTGGAGATTGGGAATGTTATCACACACTCTGAATGTGGATTTCTCCATTAGCCAGTGCACAACCAACTGTACAGCAAAGTATCAAATCATTGAAGAATCCTGCTTGATAGCAAACTGTCAAATAGTTGCTCAAAACAAAGACAAATTGAAACTCTGACAATAGTTCTCTTGGCAGGATGACCCTGGAAGATAGCAATAGTCACTTGCCAGATTCAGCATAAATAACAGAATTTCAGGAGTTGTTTTAACAAATGAAGACAGAAAAATTACGCAGAGTATTTTCATCTTTGAAGGATCAAATCTATTCAAATTTCTGCAAGGCAAGGATAAGTAAACTCCCAATTAGAGGTACAAGTCATGCTTTGATCACATAACACGCCCTCAACTCTTAACTGTTTAGGAAAATGTGAATATGCAGGTTTCTGTAGAAATAACCAGGCAGCAGATTGTCCAGCAGATTTCAAAAACGGCCAGACCCTGTTAGTCATTTAATGCCTTAACTTCACACGGGATAAACACAAGACAAATCATTGCCACGCTGAAGTATTCTCTCCAACCATAATTTATTCATTCATTTTTCCATTCATTCAACTAAGATAAATTAAGAGCCTACTGTATGCCAGGCACTGTTCTAGGCATCAGTGAAGCAGCAACCAAACAAAGATTACTTGCTGTCCTAGAATTTACATTTTAGCAACTACTTTCCATTTGCCAACAGAACCAACAGAACTGATTGCACTTCAGGTCATAGTTTAACAAAATGAAACAGCCTTTTGGGCTAGTACTCAGATTTGCTTATGTTGATTCATTCTTTCCACAAATATTTACTGAGTAGCTACTGAGCTACTTTGTAGCAATACAAATGTGTATGAAGATGGGTATCATGCTTTCCCAGAGCTGTCTCCTTGGAGATGTAGGAAAGGAAAAAGCCTTTTCCCTCCACCCTCCTAGGTTCAATGACTGGGACCCCTAAATCAAACTGATAAAATGTTAACAAGAGGAGAATAAACTGAAGTTTTTTTTAACACATGTATCAACATATACACATGAGCAATGAATGATGAGTAATTCAAAGTGGGGGTTAGAATAGGGGCTTACATAGCATCTTAATCAATGAAGATTAGACTTAGAGAAGCGACAAGATGAAGGAAAAGGGCTTTCAGTTTCTAGGGTAGCAAATTGTGGGAAGGTAAATATGTGGGTTAACTAATGGTAGATAAGGGCTAGTTAGTAAGGTTTGCTATATAGATTCTTCTGGTTTAGTCTCCAGGCTGGTAAGGGTCTAGAACTGTCTCTGGTGATTAACTTCCCTTCCTGATAGAGAAGGGATGGGGGACACCTTTATAAATTTATGTCCATAGCTGGGTACCATAGTGGGCGCCTGTAATCCCAGCTACTCCAGACACTGAAGGGAAGAGGATCACTTGAGCACAGGAGTTTGAGACCAGGCTGGGCAACATAGGGAGAGCTTACCTAAAAATAAATACAAAGAAAATATATGTCCTGCTTTTAGGCAAATAGGGTGTTGTAGTCTGTTTTGTGCTGCTATAACAGAATATCTGAGACTGGATAATTTACTATGAATGGAAATTTATTGGCTTACAGTTCTTGGAGGCTGGGAAGTCCGATATCAAGGTACTGGCATCTGGCAGGAGCCTTCTTGCTGTGTCATCACATGGAGGAAGACAAGAGGGCAAGAGAGGGTCAAACTCATCTTTTTATTAATGGCACCAATCCCAACCATGAGGGTGGAGCCTTTATAACTAGTGTGGTTTAGATTTGTGTCCCTGCCCAAATCTCATGTTGAATTGAAGGAAGGGTTTGGTAGGAGGTGATTGGATAATGGCGGCAGGTGTCCCCCCTGCTGTTCTCATAACAGTGAGTGAGATCTCACGAGATCTGCTGGTTTAAAAGTGTGCGGCACTTCCCCCTTCACGTGCACTCTCTCTCTCCTGCTCTGCCATGGGACTAATGTGCCTTGCTTCCTCTTCACCTTCTGCCATGAGTGTAAGTTTCCCCAGCCATGTGGGACTCTGAGTCAATTAAACCTCTTTTCTTCATAAACTACCCAGTCTCAGGTAGTTATTTATAGCAAAGTGAAAACGAAATAATACAATAATCGAATCACCTCTTAAAGGTCTCACCTCTTAATACTATTACAATGGCAATTAAATTTCAACATGAGTTTTGGAGGGGACAAACATTCAAATCATAACATAGAGGGGGCTCGGAGAGGCTGAGGCAGGAGAATGGCGTGAACCCGGGAGGCGGAGCTTGCAGTGAGCCGAGATCGCGCCACTGCACTCCAGCCTGGGCAACAGAGCGAGACTCCATCTCAAAAAAAAAAAAAATAAAAAATAAAAAATAAAATAAAAATAACATAGAGGGGGGACAGAGAGCTTTTCTTGTATCTACTTCTTCTCAATTGTCTTCAGCTCAAAATAATTCTTAGGCCTAAAGTGGTATATTGTGGGGTGGCATATTCTGCTACTCTTCAGAAACATATAGCATTTATTAAGAGAAGAAAACATGCCGGGCGCAGTGGCTCATGCCTGTAATCCCAGCACTTTGGGAGGCCAAGGTGGGTGGATCACCTGAGGTCAGGAGTTCGAGACCAGCCTGTCCAACATGATGAAACCCCGTCTCTACTAAAAAAAAAAAAAAAAAAAAAATACAAAAAATTAGCTGGGGTGTGGTGGCAGGTACCTGTAATCCCAGCTACTCAGGAGGCTGAGGCAAGAGAATCGCTTGAACCTGGGAGGCGGAGGTTGCAGTGAGTCCAGATCGCGCCACTGCACTGCAGCCTGGGCAACAAGAGCAAAACTCCGTCTCAAAAAAACAAGAAAACCATAATACAAAGCATTAAATGCCATGAGCAGGCCGGGCTCAGTGACTCATGCCTGTAATCCTAGCACTTTGGAAGACTGAGGCAGGTGGATCACAAGGTCAGGAGTTCAAGAACAGCCTGGCCTACATGGTGAAACCCCATTGCTACTAAAAATACAAAAATTAGCCAGGCGTGGTGGCATGCGCCTGTAGTCCCAGCTACTTGGGGGGCTGAGGCAGGAGAACTGCTGGAACCCGGGAGGTGGGACTACAGGTGCAGTGCCAGTAGCCGAGATCTCACCACTGCACTCCAGCCTGGGTAACAGAGGGAGACTCCGTCTTGGAAAAAATAATAATAATAAATAAAATAAAAGCCATGGGCAAAGTAGATAAAGCTGTGAAAATTCAGAGAAGAAAATTCAGCTTCATGGAGGAAGTAGCTAGGTGGTGCTGGAGTTGGAATTTAAAGGATGAGTATGATTTGCATATGTAAAATGGAGGTAGATGGGGCATATTAGCACAAAGGACAATCTGTAACTGATCAAAAGTAATCAATCTTGTTTTATAATATATATGTTAGTAAAACACGTTGAAAACAGACTTGAATCTTTCCTTAAAACTTATTTATCCAAATGAAGTTTTAAAGCGGCTGTTGCTCTCAGTTCAACCGAACACTCAAGGTCTATCTACAATGAATAATCGAAAGAGTTAAAAATTGAGCCCTTGCTGGTGGTGCAAACCTGTAGTAACAGCTACTGGGAAGGCTGAGACAGGAGGATCACTTGAGCCCAGGAGTTGGAGGCTGTGGCGTGCCATGATCACATTCAGGAATAGCCATTGCACTATAGCCTGGGCAACATAGGGAGACCCCATTTCTTAAAAATAGATAAATGCAAAGAGTGGAAAATTGGTTTCATTTCATATGCCCTCTGAGGAACAGACTGCTAGAAGTATTGTGTGTTGCAAATAATTCTGAGGCTTTACTAAAAAGAGTCTGTGATTGATTACTAATGTCAGAAACAGGCACAGGATGTGGCAGTGGCTCTATTTGCCATCCTTGGATTAAGGTCAGATGTCTGAATTGCCTAGTGAAAAGTGCTCTGTAACAGTGGTTTTCAAATTGTTTTTGTTTTTGTTCTTTGCAGCAGAACCCATTGTTTCAATGAAATCTTACTCAGAATCCCAACCTATTAAAGAGTGGAGCTGTCCTCCTTGAAGCAGAGAATTGAAGGGTCAAGGGTCTCACCACTGACCCTTCTCATCATTCACTATAGGGCACCCAGAGCACTCCCTGAAAAATTGCTGCTTTATGAGATTGTTGCTTTTCATGCAACAAGAAGAAAAGCATGCGATAATTTGTTTATGTTGATTTCTACAAGAGGGATGATAATCACCATTTTACAGATGCAGAAACTGAGGTCCAAAGAGGTGAAGTGATAAGCCCCAGGCTCATGAAAGATGGTTAGTGAAGAAGTCAAGGACTAGAAGTCAGGTCTTCTCCCTCTTACACGAGCTAGGATGCTACTGGTCTCTGGCCCTGCAGCTCCATCGGAGCTTGTCTTGGGGCTGAACTCCAGGGACTTTGGAAGAGAGCTGAGTTTGGGTTGAAATAAATGCAGTGAAAAAGGAGATAGTCCTGCCCTTCTGTCCGAAAATCTGCCTCACTCTGCCTTCAACTACATATCATTTTCAAAAGCTCCTTTGTCATCGACACATTAGAGATATGCAATCTTGAGCAGCTCCAGACTCCTGCACAGGCTGAAGTTTCCTCCACACTCCATGTGACTTGCAGGAACTGCGGCAACCTGAGCATCAGCCTCCACCTCTTTCCTCAGCTGTTTGAGGGAGAACCTGTCATCTCTGCCTGGACTGGAGCATGGAGTGGAGCTCCAAAGGGTGGTTCCAGGGACA
This sequence comes from Symphalangus syndactylus, assembly GCF_028878055.3. Lineage (NCBI taxonomy): Eukaryota > Metazoa > Chordata > Mammalia > Primates > Hylobatidae > Symphalangus > Symphalangus syndactylus. The sequence continues at coordinate 44,875,357 of NC_072429.2, forward strand.
GGGTGGTCACAGTGAGTCCATAGTAAGGCATTTTACACATTGTAAAGCGTGTTTATTACCCCACCAACCCACTCTCGCATCCTCACCACCGTCATATGTAGCCTGGACCACTGCAGCAGCATTCGGTCTTCTCCCCTTACCCACTCTGGCCTCACTACGATCACTTCCATTTTCTGCATGGCAGGCAGAGAGGTCATTTAATAATGCAGATCTGACTGGGTCACTGCCTTGCTTAAAACCCTTCAAGAGCTTCCTATTTTCCTTAGTACCCAGCTGGAAGAGCAGTTACCTGTGAAAAATCATGTGTGTGTGTGTGTGTGTGTGTGTGTATACTCTCTCAAAGGAGGGTGGTTTATGATATTTAAACTGGAACATGACATTAGTATAAACTTCATTTGATACACAGTAGGGTATATTTATTTACTTATGTATATTTATTTAGGTCCTGGCTCATCCACAAAAGAATTGGAGTGGCTGGGTATATAATACTGTTCCCACCAGGCATGGTGGCTCACCACTGTAATCCCAGCACTTTGGTAAGCTGAGTGGGAAGCATTGCTTGAGCCCAGGAGATTGAGATCAACCTAGGCAACATAGCCAGATCCTGTCTCTAAAAAAAAAAAAAAAAAAAAAGCTGGGTGTGGCTTGAGCCTGGGAAGTTGAGGCTGTAGAGAACTATGATTGTACCTCTGCACTCCAGCCTGGGCAAAAGAGCAAAGAGCGAGACCAGATCTCTAAATAATAATAATAATATAATGATAATGATGATGTTATGTTTCCTGGGCAGGCAACAACAGGAAGCTTTCTCAGCTACATTTTGGAAATGTCAATCCCATTGTATGAAGCAACTACAGTCTAAAATAATAATAAATTAATATTCCATTATCCCAGAAGTCCTGAAGGGAAAATAAGGGATGAGATGCCTGCAGAGGTGCTCTCTCACAGCGTCAAGGTTATTTCTGGATCACCGAAAGGGCATTCCAATGTGCATTGGGAGAAACTGTCATTACCTAAGATAGTATCCTCTTGGTTTTTTTGTTTGTTTGTTTGTTTTGTTTTGTTTTGAGACAGAGTCTCTCTCTCTTTCGCCCAGGCTGGAATGCAGTGGTGCAATCTTGGCTCACTGCTACCTCCGCCTCCTGGGTTCAAGTGATTCTCTTGCCTTAGCCTCCTGAGTAGCTGGGATTACAGGCACCCACCACCACACCTGGCTAATTTTTGTATTTTTAGTAGAGACAGGGTTTCACCATTTTGGCCATGCTTGTCTCGAACTCCTGACCTCAAGTGATCTGTCCGCCTCGGCCTCCCAAAGTGTTGGGATTACGGGCATGAGAAACTGCACTTGGGCTCCTCTTGTATTAATATCATCCTAGCAGTGGCCCCGGGCCCCTAAGTCATGGGGGCCATTCCCTCAACCATGTTTCTCACAATTTATTAATAGAAAAGGGCCCTTGGTGGACCAGTTTTTTAAACATTTTCTTTGAAGTTACTTATTTCGAATTAGGTAACACAAAATATTTCAAAATTCCAAAGGTACAAGAGTGCTTAAGATAAAGCTGCTCCTTCCCACTCATCTTCCAGCCAGAGCAATCACTGTTACTAGTTTCTAGAAATAGTCTGTGCACATACAAGTCTGCATGTTTGTGGTTTTTATTTTCATTCAAATAGTGGAATTCTATTCACAATGTCTTGTGCCTTGTTTGTTTCCCCACCTTGCTTTTTCACTCAACAGTTTATCTTGAAGCCCAGATTCACTATGTGACTGTTCTGAACTATGACGGACATGTGTGCTTGAGATCCTTAAAGGGCAGGAGGGATTTGGATCCCGCTAAACTGAAACTGTCTGACTTCGGGTGAGAGGGCTTCAGCCCACGTCTACTCAGGCTGATTCAGAAGCTCATCACCTGCAGGAAGGGCAGGTCTGGGGTCAATCAGTGCCATCACTTGGGGATGCATTTAATTTTAGAGCTTTTAAATTACACAGGAAACACACAAGTGTATTCCTGCTGGATAAACACGTCAAACAATACAATTAAAGTAAAAGCCCATTTGAATTCCCAGACCCAAGTTTACTCTCTCTATTCAGAAGTATTCATTGCAAGCCGGGTGCAGTGGCCTACGCCTGTAATCCCAGCACTTTGGGAGGTTGAAGTGGGTGGATTACCTGAGGTCAGGAGTTCGAGACCAGCCTTGCCAACATGGTGAAACTCCATCTCTACTAAAAATACAAAAATTAGCCAGGAGTGGTGGCGCATGCCTGTAATCCCAGCTACTTGAGAGACTGAGGCAGGAGAATCGCTTGAACCTGGGTGGCGGAGGTTGCAGTGAGCCCAGATAGCACCACTGCACTCCAGCCTGGGCGACTCAAAAAAGAAAAAAAAAAAAAGTACACACTGTAGCCATCTGATATTTTGTGTGTTTTGAGACTTTTTTATTATTTATTTTTATTTATTTATTTATTTTTGAGAGGCAGTCTCACTCTGTCACCCAGGCTGGAGTGCAGGCTCACTGCAACCTTCGCCTTTCGGGCTCAAGCAATCCTCCCACCACAGCCTCCCAAGCACCTGGGATCACAGGTGCATGCTACCATGCCCAGCTAATATTTTTTAGAGATGGGATTCCCATTGCTTCTTGGCCTTTTGGATAAGATCAAATGTACAGATGGGGTTTCCCCATGTCACCCAGGCTAGTCTCGAACTCCTGAGCTCAAGCAATCCGCCTACGTTGGCCTCCCAAAGTTCTAGGATTATAGGCGTGAGCCACCGCTCCCAGCCTTGAGACTTTTTTTTAATGGAGAGGCCATTTTTTTTGTTTTCCTACATGAGACCATATTCTTTGTACTCTACAACTTGCTTTTTTCATTTAACATTTTGTCTTAGACATAATCCCACTTAAGTATATAGATCTATTTCATTCTTTACAATGATCACATTACTATTTTATCGTATGGACATACTATAATTTATTTAGAAATTTTCTTCTTGGCTGGGTGCAGTGGCTCACACCTGTAATAACAATTATTATTATTATTATATATAAAAAACAGAGGTTAAATTAGAATGTATTGAAAACAGTGAACACAGAGATTGGCAGGTAGTAAGTTAGTTCGCATCATGTCCAAGAGGATCTCACCTTTCACACTGGAAAATGACCCATCAAGGTGTTTATCTTACAAAAGAGCAGGTATTGCCCTAAGTGAGTTGTGCCACCAACCTAGGACATCCAACAGTTAGCTTTTAACATAATTATTTTCTTCCCTGTTAGTGTGTTGTAAGAAAGCTTCCTTTCGACTTAACACCTTAGAAATGTTGCTTATAAAATGCTTCAGTTCTCAGGGGTTTCGTGGTGAAAATGAAAGATGCTCTTGGATAACTTGAATGTGTCATCCAGGCCAACAGAGCTGAGATGCAGTGCAATTTCTCCCCCTGCCTCTGCTATCATCCCTCCCTTCACAGATGGCACCTCCACTCACCCAAGTTTCAGTCAGACCCTGGGAGTCATCCTTGAGTCCCCTTTCCCTTGTCCTCCACCCTCAGTCCCCCAGCAAGTCCTGCTGGGCTTACCTGCAAGTCCTCTGTCTCCATCCATACCAGTACAGGCAGGGGCCCTTCACCTCTCACCTGGGCCAGGGCAGTGGTTTCCTCATGGGTCCCCTGCTTCAACTCTTGCCTTCCTGCAGGAAGTCCATTGTCCCCTAGGCTAGCAGAGAGAGCATTTAAAAGCATCAGTGGGATCACTCCCCTCTTGTGCTTAAAGGCAACCAGTGCTTCCTATTGCCTTCAGAGTGAAAACCAGACTCCATGACAAGGCTCTGCTTATTCCAGCCCGCCTCTCTCCAGCCCTGGCTTCTGCTGCTGCCCTCCACCTACCCCCTCATTTCTCTGCCCCTAATGCCATGGCCCGCCGCTCTGAGCCTTTGCACTTGCTCTTCTCTGGACCACTCCCAATACCTGTAGCTCCTTCTCAACTTCAGAAAGACCTTTCCTGACCATTCATTCTAAATCAGCCCAGTCTTAGTTTCTCTGGATCATGTTTCCTGTTTATTAGCATCTGAGTCTCTCTCTCTTTCTACTTATTTGTGTGCTGTGTTCTCCCCAACTAAACTGGAGGCTCCCTGAAGGCAGGAGCCTTGTCTGTCTTTTTCACTGCTCTGGCCCAGCATTTTGTGCGGTATACACTTGTTGAATGAATGAACAAACGAATGAATAAATCAATGAGGAAAATGAAGAGGAAATCCCAGGGGAATATATGGTCTGACGAGATACTCCAAGGTAGGGGTGCCAAGGGAATTACCGCTCCATACAGAAGCCTGGTTCCTTCCTGTCAGGGAGTTTGGGTGGGAGCTGATCTGAGCCAGAGGCATTGGCCCTGGAGTCCAGGGGTCTCCCGTGTGGCTTCCTGAGATGGCAGAGGGAGTATCCCCACCCTGCCCCCATCAGAAATACCTAGACTACTGGAGCAAAAGGGCACAGCTGCTGCCTCCAATGCCGATTTCCACACAGCACAGCCACTGCCTTCTTCCACCAACCACAGAGCCCCTGAGTTGCCATAGCAACAGAGGACTGCACCAGAGTCCAAATAGGGATGTCTGCATCTCCCGGCACTTCTGGCTGGGGAGGCAGGGGGTGGTCAGTCCACAGCTGTGCCTGTGCCCTGTCTCTGACCTGTCCTGGTCTCTAAGCAAAGCACCCTCCTCTGCCTTTCCACCCTCATTTCACTTCCTCACTTGAAAATCTTAAGAAGAGGATCTGGAAAAATAACTAACGGGTACTAGGCTTAATACCTGGGTGATGAAATAATCTGAACAACAAACCCCCATGACATATGTTTACCTATGTAACAAACCAGCACATGTACCCTTGAACTTAAAAGTTAAAAAAAAAAAAGGCCGGGCGTGGTGGCTTACGCCTGTAATCCCAGCACTTTGGGAGGCCAAGGCAGGAGGATCACCTGAGGTCAGGAGTTCGAGAGTGGCCTGGCCAACATAGTGAAACCCCGTCTTTACTAAAAATACAAAAAATTAGCAGGGCATGGCAGCATGCACCTGTAATCCCAGCTACCTGGGAGGCTGAGGCAGGAGAATTGCTTGAACCCAGGAGGTGGAGGTTGCAGTGAGCCAAGATCGCACCACTGCACTCCAGCCTGAGGGACAGAGAGAGACTCTGTCTCAAAAAAAAAAAAAAAAAAAAAAAATTAAAAAAAGAGTCTCAGGAAGCACTCATTTCAGGATCTTCTTTGCTTTCTCTCCCCACTGTGGAAGGGAAGGGGAGGGATGGCCTTATCTTTGTGTCCTGTCCAGCCCCACAAATTGGACAAAAGAACAAAGGAGCAGGATTCTCTGATCACTCACAGCTCTCAAGCCTGCCTGAAGAATGTTTTCTTTTTAAATACCACTTGGTTAGTCTAGCTGGTCACCTCCTGGAGTTTTTTAGTTTCTATCAACTGCCTTTTAGTACCCCTAAAGAGACCCCTGAAGAAGCAAAACCTGCCTTTTACTCCCCAGAAGCTAAGAGCCTTTTGGAGGAGCTGCTGTTGTCTGTCAAAATAACAACAACAGCATCTACCACTCACTAAGTGAATGTGTGACATGCATCACTTCTCTCCATCCTTACAACCGCCCTGAGAAAAAGGTGTTAGTAGTCCCATTTTGTATGTAAGGAAACTGAGGTCACACAGCTGCTAAGAGGCCACGCTGCGATCTGAGCCCTGGACTCTCAGACTCTGAATCCCAAGCCATTGGCCGCTGCTTTATGTTGGGAGGCACAGCCAGCTCCATGGAATGACATATTTAGCTTCCCCAGCCCCAGCCAGTCCCCTGGGTCCTCACGTGGCTCCCTCCCAGCCATGGTGGCTAGCAGTCGTTGGCTCTGTCCCCATGCCGCGTCACCCCCGCAGGGATCTGATGGCAACTCGCTCAAAGTGGGAACAAAGGCAGCATTTTTAGCCCCTTCTTTAGAAACCTTGACTCCTTGCCACATACGCGGCCACTCGGATTGGCTGTTACCATGGTAACTGGCTGCCGCTCTCTGTCCAATTATGTCAGCCTTGAACTGCAGGGCTTCCGTGCCCATTTCCTGCCCGATCTCCCCAGTCCGCCAGCCCAGCCCCTCTGACCTCCAGGCAGATTTGAATGCCTATGCTTTCTAATTACAGCTGCCTTTCAATTCCCCGGTCCTTTCTGAACCCTTTGTAATCTGCATGGAACTTCTCCTCCCAACAGTCCATTGTCACGCTCAGCTCCCTGGCCATTTATCTGTGGTTTCTGTTGCATTGATTGTGTGTCTGGCCTTGTACCCAGCATACACACACGCCCCAATGGGCACACAGCTTGGACACAGAAATTTCAAACATCCCAGCTTCAGTGCCTGGCACTGAGATGTTTCTCCTGCAATTGTGACCTTGTTGGGGGTCTCAGTGGTCTGATTTAAAGCCAGCTTCTTTGTACATTCATTTATTCATTCAATGACTCATGAGCACCTATGATGTGCCAGGCACTAGGGATACCAAGTTAAACAAGACAAAATGGAACTTTACATTTTTGGGGGGTGCAGGGGTGATCAATGTAAACAGGTAAGCAATTAAATAAATACATGTAATTTTGGATCATGTTAAGCATGGTGAAGAGAAAGAAATGAGGGATCCCAATTCTGGGATGGACACTTGCCTCTGTCCTCACTCAAGCTCCCCACTTCCAGCCAGAGGGGCTCACCAGATGAAGAGGGTGAGGAGGAGGTGCTTGGTATCCACTGGACACTTTGGATGCAAGTGGCAGAGACCAAAGTTCAGCAACTTAGGGAAAAGGGTGCTCTGGGCAGAGCTGCAGCTGGAGCTCTGAGGCCTGAAAGTCACCAAGACTCAGTTATCGTCTCTTCTCTCTGCATCCCTCTCAGATGTCAGCTTCCTTTCCTCTCCTTGCAGTAGCTTTTCTTTTCCTTTAATTTTTAAATTTTATTATTATTATTATTTTTGAGACAGAGTCTTACTCTGTCACCCAGGCTGGAGTGCAACGGCATGATTTCGGGTCACTGCAACCTCCACCTCCCTGGTTCAAGCGATTCTCCTGCCTCAGCATCTCCGAGTAGCTGGGACTATAGGCGCCCGCCACCACACCCGGCTAATTTTTATATTTTTGGTAGAGACGGGGTTTCACCATGTTAGCTGAGTTGGTCTTGAACTCCTCACCTCAGGTGATCCGCCCACCTCGGCCTCCCAAAGTGCTGAGATTACAGGCTTGGGCCACCATGCCCGGCGAGCTTTTCCCACATGACAGAAAGCACGGCTGTGGACAGATCGTATGAATTTTACCTTTCACTGTTTCAGTCATGGGAGACAGCCTGACCTCAAGCATTCTTGAAGTCTAAGAGACAGAAACCAAGGGAAGAGGCTTAATGGCCCAGGTCAGAGCTTCCCATACCTGGACTAATCAGCTAAGGCCAAGGATGGGATCAGGGTACAGACAAGGAGGCTCCCTGGTTCCTGCCTAGTCCTCTGTGGTTGCAGAAGACAGACAATCCCAGCATCTAGAACACCCTTACAAAGTGAAACTCCCCTAGGTATGTGCCCTCCACTCCCTCACCTCATCCCACCCAGCCCTACCACTGCTTTCTTACTTTCACAGTCTCACTTCTGCTCCTGAGATGCAATCTTATGGCCTATGCTCCAGCTCAGTCCCAACTCTTTAAAATAAATATATATATATATATATATATAATTTTAAAACATTTATGTTATTGACTAGAGTCACCCTGTTGTGCTATCAAATAGTATGTCTTATTCATTCTTTCTATTTTTGTACCCATTACCCAACCCCCACCTTCCCCCACTACCTACTATGTCCATGAATTTGTTTTGATTTTTAGATCCCAAAAATAAGTGAGAACATGCAAAAAATTTAAAAAAAAATTTTGTGGGGATAGAGTCTTGCTCTGTTGCCCAGGCTGGAGTGCAGTGGCGGGATCACAGCTCACTGCAGCCTTGAACTCCTGGGCTCAAGTGATCCTCCCACCTCAGTCTCTTGAGTAGCTGTGACTACTCATGGTGGCATGCACCACCATGCCTGGCTTTTTTTTTTTTTGTAGAAACAGGGTCACATCACCTTGTCCAGCCTGGTCTTGAACACCCGGGCTGAAGCCATCCTCCCACCATAGCCTCCCAAAGTGTCGGAATTACAGGTGTGAGCCACTGCACCCAGCCTCAGTCCCGACTCTTAAGGTCAGTCTTTGAGGTTGACCTCAAGTGAGTCCCACTCACTTCATGCATGACCCCAAGTCACCACCAACACCAGGCTACTGTGTACAGCAGGTTTTACTGAAGGTCTGGGGGTGACAGATGGGGAACATCCCATAGCTCACAAGACCAACTTATGCTCCAATAGAATCATTTCTCAGTCTTCCAGGGCTCAGACTAAGGATGTTGCATTGTTTGCTCATTGACTTCTCCCTCAGGGTGCACCCTGAAATTCCTTGTTACTTTCTAATACAGAGGTGTTCAGTTTTCAGCTTCCATCCAAATCAAACTCCTGAGCCTACCTTGGCATAGTCTCAAAATACATTAAGTGCTTTGCTAAACAAAGGAATCTTCATTGTGAGCCTCCAAAGGACAGGAGAAGCTTTGGAGCTGTAGTTATTTTTTTTTAATTTATCTGCTCTCAAATTCTTAGGGGTCCTATTCCCAACGACCACAGCAAACACAGGAGGTGGGATGGAGCAGGGTTCACACATGTACTCTGATGTGACCCCAGGATAAAGTGCCGTCCCACTCAATATTCAATAAAGTGCTTTCCCCCTCTTGTAAGGTTGATTGGGGAAACTTAGATGTGTTATATTTTACTATGTCTCCTATCTTAGTCTGTTGTGTGCTGCTATAACAGAATACTTAAGACTGAGTAATTTATAAAGAACATAGGTTTATTTCTACTGTTCTGGGAAGTCCAGGGTCAAGGGTCCTGCATGTAGCAAAGGCCTTCTTGTTCCCATGGCAAAAGGTGGAAAGCAAGAAAGTGTGGGAGAGAGCCAAAGAGCAAGAGATGGAACTCGCAGCCTCAAGCCCTTTTATAATTGGCATTCATTCATTCATGAGGGTGGGGCCTTCAAGACCAGTGTTAGGCCTCATCTCCCAACACTGTGGCATCGTGGATTAAGTTTCCAATGCATGCTTTTTGGGGAGACACATGCAAACCATGGCAAGGACAGGAGTGGGAGTGGGAGAGTTCATATATCCTGATGTCGCCCCAGGATAAAGGGCTGCTCCCTTCAATGCTGAGCTCTTGTAAGGTTGACTGGGAAAAACTTGTATGTGGTATAACTCGCCATGTAGAGTTAGATCGGGGTTAGATCGGGGCTGCATGCTCAGTTCCCTTAGCCTTCCTTTGAGGGATGGGTTCAACAAGCTACACATCAGCCCAAACCCCGACAGTAACACGGGGAAGAATGAGTGGCTCCCAGACTATGGAGATGGGGGACACCTCAGCAAGAGACACAGATCAGAGAAGAGAAAGACTCATGAAACATGGGGGGAGTCACTCCCGCTGTCAGTTCTATTTTGCAGCCGAAGAAGTTCAAGTGCACGCTTGCATTTCCAGAGTCTACCCTTTTCCCTCTCAGAGCTATGGGATCTGCAAACGCTAAAATTCTAAGAGTCATCTCCTCTGAGTCTCCCTATAGGATCCATAAAGATTCAAAGATGACAGGCATCTGAGGCTGGGCATGATGGTTCATGCCTATAAGCCCAGCACTTTGAGAGGCCAAGGTGGAAGGATCACTTGAGCCCAGGAGTTCAAGACCAGCCTAGCCAACATAGTAAGACCCCAACTCTAAAAAAAATAATAATTTTAAAAAAAAGAAAAGAATTTAAGACAGGCATCTGAGAAGGTGTGCCCTTACACCTTTCCAGCTGCTTGAAGTGGTTTCTATGAACAATCAAGGCCCTCTCTGTGGCCTCCCGGGGCCTATGCAGGGGTAGACGCTTTGCCTGGGGCACTCAAGCATGGGTCTGCTGCTTTGTCTGAGGGGCCATTTGTAGTCTTCTGGAGGGATGGGAGGCAGCAGTAGGAACCCAGATGCACACTTTGCTCCCCCAGAGAATTCATATGAAGAGAATTACCCGAATCTTGGTGTTCATTCCTTAGAAATCTCCTTCCACCTTATTAACTCTAAGCAAACTGCAGGCTATTTCTGAAAATGCATTTGACTTTGAATCTAGGGGCTAGGCTGCATGGCTGTTGAGATCTCTTCCCCTTCTCACAAGAGGGAAGTAGCAGGCATATTGGAGTAAGCACTGGGCCAGGAACCAGGGAATTTTGTCATCTGGTTTTAGCCCTGATGAGGTCTGACCTTGAGTAAGTCCCTTGCATGGCAGGGCCTTAGATTCCTCATCTGTTAAATGCGTGGTTTGACTGGTGTAATTTTCTATCATCTCAGCCACTCATATCCACCATCATAATTTTTGTCATACCTTGGTGTCACCTGTATTTTTATATACTTAGTATGCTTCTGAAAATTGAATTCGCTTTTTAACTTGGCTTCATGCCAGGCAATATGTCCAAGAAATCACATATTTAATGTACTAGTTTTATTTTTACCACTACGTACTAGAACACTTTTTTATTTTAGGAGACAAAGTCTCATTCTGTCACCCAGACTGGAGTGCAGTGGCACAATCTTGGCTCACTGCAACCTCTGCCTCCTGGGTTCAAGTGATTCTCCGGCCTCAGCCTCCTGAGTAACTGGGATTACAGTCACGTATCACCACGCCTGGCTAATTTTTTTGTATTTTTAGTAGAGACAGGGCTTCATCATGTTGGCCAGGCTTGTCTTGAACTCCTGACCTCAAGTGATCTGCCTGCCTCAGCCTCCCAAAGTGCTAGGATTACAGGCATGAGCCACCACGCCCAGCTTATAACACTTACTTTTAATCATATGTATCTCTATAACCTCTGAAACCATCCTGTATCACCCTTTGGGAAATACTGGACCACAGCATCACTTTGATTACCCAATGTCTTCTCCCCTACTGAGAAATTGTAATAATCCCAAAAGGAAATGCAATTTCAGATTAAAAAAAGGAAAAAAATATGTATATGTGTTTGCATATATATACGTGTGTGTGTGTGTGTGTGTGTGTGTATGTGTATATATAATTCCTGAGCCAACAGCCAGCATGACCCTTGGAATACAATGGCTGTATTTTGACAACTTTTTGTCTCCCACACAGGTATGGGACCCAACTCCGACTCCCATTTTTCCATTTCCTGAGTCTGAGGAGTCTCCTGGGCCCTGCCCACTTTCCCTTGGAAGCACCACAGAATTCCATCAGCCTCCTGAGTAGCTGGGATTACAGGTGCCTGCCACCACACCCAGCTAATTTTTGTATTTTTAGTAGAGACAGGATTTCACCATGTTAGTCAGGCTGGGCTCGAACTCCTGACCTCAGGTGATTCACCCGCCTCAGCCTCCCAAAGGGCTGGGATTACAGGCATGAGCCACTGCGCCCGGCCACTCCTAGGTATTTACTCATGATAAATGAAAACATATTTATAGCAGCTTTATTCATGATAGCCTGAAACAAACCTCAAAGGCCCATACAGATGAAGAGATAAACAAATTGAGAAATAGCCAGATAGCCGAATGTGATTCGGCAGTAACAAGGACTGTACTATTGATATGACACACGCAGCAACATGGCTGATTCCCAGAAACATACAAGAAGCAAAAGAAACCAGGCACATAGAAAAATGATTTTTTTTAAATGTAAGTGAAACTGTGAACAGAAAAGAATGCATATTGTATGGTTCCATTAATACTACTTTAAAGAACAGGCAAAAATACTCTGTGGTGTCAGAAATCAGAACAGTGGTTATCTATGCAGGATAGGGGTTGAGCAGAAGGGGAAATCTTCTGGGGTCATGGAAATGTTCTATATCTTCATTGGGGTGTTGGACATGCAAGTGTATACATTTGTTTAAATTCATCCAGTTATACTCTGAAGATTTTTGCATTTCATGGTTTGCAATTTTACCTTAATTTTAAAAACAAAACTAAAAAAATATATTCTCTGGCCCCACCCTACTGAATTCATACTGAATCAGAATCCCTGGAGGAAAAACCTGCAAATTTATGTCTTACAAACCTCCCCAGGTGTTTCAGATACACAGCCAGGTTGGGGAACCTTTGGCTCCTAAGTAAGCTTCTGCTGACTCATAGTTAATCAAATGTGGGGAAGTTATAGGGCTGCTATTAGAAAGAGAGACCATAATAACATCTATTGCTTATTGAGCATTTATCTTCTCAAATTCTTCCAGTAACTCAGCAAGGCAGGTATTATTGTCTTCATTTTGTAGATTAAGAAATTGAGGGCAAGACATTTGCTCAGATTAGCTGATAAGCAGCAAAACGACTAGCCCAACTCTTCCTTAGCACAAATACCTCATTCTTTCTATCATTCATTCATTCATTCAGCAATCAAAAACAGATGAGTATTGTGTGCCTTCTTGGTGCCAGGCACTATGCTGGGCATGATGCCACACCAACCTCCCTGAGAAGGCTGCAGTGAGCAGTGATGGCTGTGCTAGATGAAGGCTGTAAAGCAGCCTTTACCTCTGTCTTGTAGACTTGGGCAGGAAAAGGGTTCCCAGGCCTCTTTTGATTTTAATTATTCAGGTAGTTTCAGGGAGAGGCAAGAGGTTTATGGTTATATAAACATGACTAAAGAAAACCTCTGTGTTGTTTACTTTGAGAACTTGCCAGAAGCTAACACCAATAACAGGTCATGTTAAAAATGGGTTAAAATCATTATCAGATTATGAATAATTCACCAGGCACCCCCTGTTGCCCATTACGTTTTATACTACATAATTGCTTCCTGGAAGTCTGCTCCCAGTGCAGGGAATTGGGAGTATCCATGAAATTGAATATTTCTGCTTTTCACAAGTAAATTTAAACAAAATTGTGGATTAGTTTCAGTCCACTGCTGCCTGTCCCTTTTGAGTTGATAAGACCGGTCCTTTACCCCCAGCAAAATAGCTGAGCAAGTAAAAAAGGGTCCAGCTCCTTTGAAAGGGAAATTAGCCCCAGATCCTATTCATACCAGGCAGTGTCCCAAAGATTCTAAGTGTTTGGAGGACTAAGTGTGGAAGTGGGGCTGGGGGAGGGATGTCTAAAGGAGAATCAGAGTCAAACCACAAAATGTATTCTGGATACTGTGATATAAAAAAGGGAATGATCAGAATAAGAAGAGCAATGATACTTAAAAAAAAAAAAAATTGAATTAGGCCAGGCTCCGTGGCTCACGCCTATAATCCCAGCACTTTGGGAGGCTGAGGCGGGCGGATCACTTGCGTTCAGGAGTTCAAGACCAGCCTGGGCAAAATGCTAAAACTCTGTCTCTACAAAAATACAAAAATTAGCTGGGCATGGTGGTACATGCCTGTAGTTCCAGTTATTCAGGAGGCTGAGATGGGAGGATCACTTGAGCCCAGGAGATTGAGGCTACAGTGAGCTGTGATTGCAACACTGCACTCCAGCCAGGGCAACAGAGTTGACCCTGTCTCAAAAAGAAAAAAAAAAAAGAGTTGGATTAGATGTAACTTATGTACCCAAAATGCATCCTTTTCAAGTATACATGCCACTGTTTTTTAGTATATTCACAAGATTGTGCAACCATCACTACTATCTAATTCCAGAACATTTTCATGTCCCAAAAGAAACTGTATATCCATTAGCAGCTACTCTCCATTCCTCTCTCTCTCTAGCCCCAGCAACCACTAATCTACTTTCTGTCTCTATGGATTTGCCCATTCTAGACATTTCATATACATGGAATCATGCAATTTGTTTCCTTTTGTTACTGGCTCCTTTTGCTTAGCATGATATTCTTAAAGTTCATCTGTGTCATGGCATGTATCAAAACTTTATTCCTTTTTATTGCTGAGTAACATTCTGTTGTATGGATAAACCATATTTTGTTTATACATTCATTTGCTGATGAACAATTGGATTGTTTCTACGATTTTGGCTATTATAAGTAATGTTGCTGTGAACATTTATGCACAGGGTTTTGTATGAAAATATGTTTCCAGGGTAGGTGCAGTGGCTTACACCTGTAATCCCAGCACTTTGGGAGACCGAGGTGGAAGGACCGCTTAAACCCAGGCATTTGAGACCAGCCTGGGCAACACAGCAAGAGCCCCATCCCTACAAAAAAAAATTTAAAGAAAATGTGTTTTCAGTTCTCTTGGGTATACATCTAGGAGTAGAATTGCTGGGCATATGGTAACATATGTATAATCTTTTGGGGAACTGCCAGACTTTTTTCGACAATGGCTACGCCATTTTACAGTTCTACCAGCAGTGTTCAAGTGTTCTGCCCTTCTCTACGATGCCTGATTTCTCTAGCAATGCTCTGACTTTATCTTCCTTGTCAAAACTTATCTGTTCTATGTACTATTCACAGCTTATATGAAAACCTCATCAACATTACTGATTCCATGTGTCATCCCTTCTAGATAACACATTGCAGTTCAAGAAGAGCCTCCTGGAGAGACAATTAATCAGGACTCTCCCAAATCCAAGTGGTCTGAAGCAAAAAGAGAATTTATTTACTTATGTAGCTAGAAGGATAATGGGGTAGCTTATAGACTTTAAGGGGGAGTTATAGGAACAAAGACTTCAGGGTAAATTTCTCTCTCTCCCTCTCTCTCTCTCTCTCCCCCCGCCCCCCTCTCCACCCCCCAACCCCTCCCTTCCCTCCCTGTCTTGTTTCTTTGGTGCCCGTTTTGTTGTTGTTGTTCTTTTTTTTTTTTTTTTTTAGACGATGTCTCAGTTGGTCACCCAGGCCAGAGTGCAGTGACACGATCTCAGGTCGCTGCAACCTCTGCCTCCCAGGCTCAAGCAATCCTCCTACCTCAGCCTCCTGAGTAGCTGGGACTATATGTGCACACCAGCTCGCCCTGCTAATTTTTATATTTTTTGTAGAGGCAGGGTTTCACCCTGTTACCCAGGCTGTTCTCAAACTCCTGAGTTCAAGTGACTGCTGGCCTTAGCCTCCCAAAGTGCTAGGATTACAGGCATGGGCCACCACGCCCGGCCTGGTGCCCTCTTTCTATGGCTCTCTCTCCACCTCTCATCTCTGTTGCCTCTGCCTGGCCTCATTCCATAGTCAGTTTCTTTCCTTGTAAGAATGATGTCTGGCAGAAGACTCAGACTAACACCCTCCCAGCTTAGTAACACAGGGACAGAGACCCTCTCTCTCCCTGCATTGGCTATGCCATGCCCATCCCTGGACCAATCATGTGTCCAGGAAAATGAAATCTAATGTTTGGCCCAAGCTGGCTCCCATGTCTGTCTCTGTGGTCAGATCAGAAGAAGGGGAATGGATGTGTGGAAGTAGGTGGTGGAAGGCACACACTGGGGAGCCAGAATTAATTGCTGCCAAAAATCTTAATTTAAAGGAGAAGCTCCAGTGATAGGAACTTCAGACACCATGGCAGACAGGTAGAAGGATATTTGGGGACAGGAAGAGCTGGAAATCAACTCTAGAGCTTACTCTGTCTAGGTCTGGAGGCAGCCCTGCTCTGGACAGACTCCTGGAGTAGCAGAGAATACTGAGCCCCTGAAAACCCGACAGGCGCTTTGCAAATTACAGTGCAACATGCACCACCACAGTGAACCTGGAGACCAGGGCAGGCCCAGCACTTAGCCGCATTACCGCCTCCCAAGTTATTTCAATCTGTGCAATTTTACTTTTTCCAAGTGAGTAGAGCAGTCTTTTTTAGAAAATGGAGGAACAACTTCAGTAATTGAAAACATTTTCTTTACTCTCAGTGGGTTCCAAAATCTGACAAGGACTCTTAAGGGACTTCAAAACACTTCTCAATTACGATTAAACCAGATATTAGAGTCTACACTTTAAAAAGAGGAAATGAGCTGAATCCTCAGATGTCAGAGCTGGAGGAGCCCATGGGACCACTTAGTTCCCTCAGTTGTTTTACAGAGGGAGAAACTGAGGCCAAGGGCTGGAAGGGACCTGTCTGGTTCTCCAGCGCACAGGCGGCAGAGCCAGCACTTAAATCCAGATCTCCTGGCCCAGCATCCTTTCCCCCTGACCAGGTCTCTTGGCTGCACTCTCCCTCATGAGAACTAACTCAGATAAAAAATACAGCCCCAGATACATAGTAAGGGTCTAAGAATGAGGTGCTGAATGAATGCAAAGACTTTCCTGTTTTAATTTTCTCTTTGGGCATCATTGCAGGAACGCAATCTATGCCTTGCGGACGGTTTCTTGCTGAAATCAGCACTGCCTGTGCCATAATCTAGCTGTGAGTCACAGATTGCACAGGAAGCATCTTAATGACATTGCTCTGAGAGAGACAAGAGGAGAGTACTTGAGGGGAGGAACAGAAAGAAGCACAGGCATTTTTGGAAGTGGTATAAAGAGTTGCAATCAACAGACTCGATCTGAGTACTGACAATGTGTAACATTCTGTGAGCAGTAGGAAGACATTTCAGACACAATGCTCTCTTCCACAATTACAATCTAGTTACCCAGGGAAGGAGACATACTGCTGGGACATGTTTTGGAGTCCTTTTGTTGTTGTTGTTTTTGCATGAAATTGTAAAAGTTCTTTATTTAAGGGTTTAGTTCTTGTCTGTCTTATAGGTTGCAAATATTTCTCTTCAGTTTTTATTTGTCTTTTGACTTGTTTTTTTCTCTTCTGAAGTATTTAATTTGCATATGTAATCACGTCTATCAGTCTTTTCTTTGGTGTTGCCTAAGCTTCAGTGTCATAGTTTAATATCCTTTCTACTTCAATTTTTTTTTTTTTTAAACAGGGTCTTATTCTGTCACCCAGGCTGGCCAGGCTGGAGTGCAGTGGTGCAATCACAGCTCACTGAAGCCTTGAGCCCCTGAGCTCAAGTGATCCTCCCTCTTCAGCCTCCTGAATAACTGAGACAATAGGCACACACCACCATGCCCAGCTTTTTTTTTGTTTTTTTCTTTTTTGTAGTATAATCAAGATCTCCTTATGTTGCCTAGGCTGGTCTTGAACTACTGACCTCAAGTGATTTTCCCACCTTGGCCTCCCAAAGTCCTGGGATTACAGACATGAGCCACTGTACCTGGACTCTACTTCAATTTTCTTTATCGAAATTTTTTCCAGTAGTTTTAAACACTTAAATATTTAAACTATCTGGAATTTATTTTGGCATGAAATGTGAGGTAGAAATCTAAGGTTTTTTTGTTTTTGTTTGTGTTTTTTTTGTTTTTCCAATGGTTCATCAGTTATTACAATAATATTGACTAATAATTCTCCTCACTTGCCAGTAATGTTCTATAGAGGTACAGAGAGAAAATGTATACTTGTTTTTTTTTTTTTTGAGACAGAGTTTTGCTCTTGTCACCCAGGCTGGAGTGCAATGGCACAATCTCAGCTCACTGCAACCTCTGCCTCCCGGGTTCAAGCAATTTTCCTGCCTCAGCCTCCCAAATAGCTGGGATTACAGGCGAGTGCCATCACACCTGGCTAATTTTTGTACTTTCAGTAGAGACCGGGTTTCACCATGTTGGCCAGGCTGATCTTGAACTCCTGACCCCAGGTGATCCACCCGGCTTGGCCTCCCAAAGTGCTGGGATTACAGGCATGAGCCACTGAGCCCGGCGGTTTTTTTTTTTTTTTTTTTAAAGTATGTGCACAACTTTCATGACACTACTTTTTTTGAAGGGTGCAATTTAATTTCCCTTTCCTTGAGTGTCAACTGGACTTAGTAAGTTCCTCTCTCTCTCTCTTTTTTTTTTTTTTTAGAGACAAATCTCCTCTCTATTACTCAGGCTGAAGTATAGTGGCACAATCATAGCTCACTGCAGCTTCAAATTCCTGAGCTCAAGAAATCCTCCCACCTCAGCCTCCCAAGCAGCTAGCACTACAGGTGTGCACCACCACACCCAGCTAATTAAATTTTTTTTTTTTTTGTAGAGACAGGGTCTTACTATGTTGCCCAGCCTGTTCTCAAACTCCTGGCCTCAAGTGATCCTCCCACCTTAGCCTCCCAAAGTGCTGGGATTATAGGCATGCACCACCATGTCTGGCCTGGACTTAGTAAATTTTAATGGCTAAAATATTATGGATAGTGTAAGTGATGTGTGACTTCTGAGACTAAGTCATACTATAAAAGGCATGCAACTTGCTTCTTGCTGTCTTGAATCACCCAGCCCGGGGGACACTCAAGCAGCCCTATGAGAAAGATCCATATGGGAGGAACTGAGGCCCCCCAGCCAACAGCCATGAGAGTGTACTTTTTAGAAGTGGATCTGTAGCCCTCGTCAAGCCTTCAGATGACTGCAGCCCCAGTCAATGCCTTGAGTGTAAGTTCATAAGAGACCCTTGGGACTGGGCACAGTGGCTCATTCCTGTAATCCTAGCACTTTGGGAGGCTGAGGCTGGAGGATCACCTGAGCCCAGGAGTTCGAGACCAGCCTGGGCAACATGGCGAAAACCCATCTGAACAAGAAATACAAAAATTAGCCAAGCATGGTGGCATGTACCTATAGTCCCAGCTACTCAGGAGGCTGAGATGAGAGGATCACCTGAGCCCAGGGAGGTTGAGGCTGCAGTGAGCCATGATCATGCCACCACACTCTGGCCTGGGAAACAAGAGTGAGATGCTGTCTCAAAAAAATATATAAATAAATAAAAAATAAAAGACCTTGGGCTACAATTACCCAGCTAAACCACTCCTGAATTCCTGACCCAGAGAAATTATGAAATAATATGTGTTTGTTATTTTAAGCTGCTAAGTGTTGGGACAGTTTGCTATGAAACAATAATCAATATGATGGTTATAGGATATTCGTTGAATGAATCAATTAGTCTGTGGTGAGTTTCCATCTATCTCTTCTTTTTCTCATCTCCTACCTTTCATTACATTCCCCTTGTGCTATTTGCATCATCTAAAAAGTCTAGTTAGACCGTTCTGTAAAATCTCCCTGATCTGCAGTAAGTCATGTTAGTTGAGACGTTTGTTCAGCTGTTTCAACAAAGACCAAATAAAAACAGTTTTGAAGAGGTAGATATGGCCAGGCACGGTGGCTCACAACTGTAATCCTAGCACTTTGGAAGGCCGAAGCAGGTGGATCACCTGAGGTCAGGAGTTCGAGACCAACCTGGGCAACATGGCGAAACCCTGTCTCTACTAAAAATACAAAAATTAGCTGGGCACCTGTAATCCTAGCTACTTGGGAGACTGAGACAGGAGAATCACTTGAACCCAGGAGGTGGAGGTTGCAGTGATCCGAGATCACATCACTGCACTCCAGTCTGGGTGACAGAGCGAGACTCTGTCAAAAAAAAAAAAAGGTATTTTTATACCTTTATTAAAAAAAAGATATTTATATCTCTGCCATGTAAAAGTCTGAGCCTAGGAAGCCTGGAGGAAAGAGGAGGCTCTGTTTCCTGAGGGGGCCCCAGGCACCCAGATGCCTTCTATCTTGTTGCTCTGCCATCTCCAAGAGCCACACTATCCAAAAACTGCAGCCACTAGTCACAGGTAACTCTTTTACTTAATTAAAATTAAATAAAATGAAAGATTCAAGTTATCAGTTGCACTTGTCATATTTCAAGTGCTTAATAGTCACATGTGGCTAGTGGTTCTATGTTGGATAGTGCAGATGTATAAGATATGTAGTATTTCCATCATCACTCTGCTCTAGAGTGTTACCTTCATTCACAAGGTAGACAATTCTGCTCTACCATGTCCACATTCTAATTAATGGAAAGAGAGATAAAATAAAGTATAAACAGTTTCCTTCCTTCCTTTTTTTTTTTTTTTGAGACGGAGTCTCATTCTGTTGCCAGGCTGGAATGCAGTGGCGTAATCCCAGCTCACTGCAACCTCTGCCTCCCGGGTTCAGCGATTCTCCTGCCTCAGCCTCCTGAGTAGCTGAGATTACAGGCACGTGCCACACTTGGCTAATTTTTGTATTTTTAGTAGAGACAGGGTTTCACCATGTTGGCCAAGATGGTCTCAATCTCTTGACCTTGTCATCCACCCGCCTTGGCCTCCCAAAGTGCTGGGATTACAGGTGTGAGCCACCACGCCCCGCCCAGTTTCCTTTCAGTGCCATGACGCAGAGGGTAAATGCGTCACTTCTGCGCTCACATCCCATTGGCCAGATCTAGTCATGTGGCCACACCTAGCTATAAGAGAAGCAGAAAGATACTGCCTCCTGGAGAGTGGCTAACCTCAAGGTGAGACAGCCTCTTCCTGGAAGGAAGACTCAGAGAATGGACATTGGGGAACCATTAGCAGGGTCTGCCCAGTCACGTTCCTCCAGGAGTCACCAGGTGTTCTCACGCAGCATGCACGTTTCTTCCTGTAGCCCATTAGGCTGCTGGCTCCACAGCCCCCACCTGTGCAACAGTGGGACCTCTGCCTTCCTCAGAGTGTCCCATTTCTTTCTGGGAGTCCCTGAGAGGAGCCTCACAAGGGCATGCAAAACCAGTCTATCCCTGGAGTCACCAGGCAGCCCCTAGCCTTTTTTTAATCTTTGGCCCCATTTCTGCATGTCTGTGCCCCTGAATCCCCTTGGAAAGGCATCACCTCTGCCTTAACAATCATGAGGGGTCTGTGGCTTTTCTGGGCCCCAAGGCAGAGCATTTCATGCAGAGCTGGGGACTGGATTGGCTCCCTCTGAGCCACACCAGCTTGCCTGGGCTCCCAAGTAGCTCTGCCTGGCCCTGAATTTTGGGAAGTCCCATCTTGAATTGTTCCATCAGCTTATTCTTGCTCTAAGTCCCTCTCTGTATAGAGTGCTTATGTCGAGTCTGAAGGAGTGAGTAGGGGGCACAAGTACTTCCATCTACTTCCAGACATTTCTTGCCCCTCTCATAGAGCAAAACTTCCCACATAAACGGATGGAGATCAAGGAGAGCTGTTGGGAATATGGATTGTCAGAACCAACAGTTGCCAAGTCACAGTGTGCTGTTATTCCCTGACCTCTCTCTGTAGACCTCATCTGAGAGACCCCTCTGGCCTCTCTGACTTACTTGGTTAGCATCTGCCCTCTCACAGATCCACATTTCCCTTCCTAGACTTCTCTGGAAACCCAACAGCTCCTGCTCGGCCCCAGAGACACCTGGCCTGACTGTGCTTTTGTGTTATAGATTTACTTCGCATTCTTGGGGAAAGAGTGCCTCCTGCACGTGAGAAGGAGCAATCCTGTGTTCTAGAGAGGATCCTCTTCAAACTGGCAATTGTTGGTTAGAAATAGGTTTTTGTCTCAAGGGTGGGGAGGCAGCTGCTTGGGAGGACAGCTTGGCAGCCTTCAAATCATGCATACCAGCCTTTTAACAAGCAGCTCCACTCCTGGAAATTTTAAAGGACATAAGCAAAGATTTAGTGGCAAGATACTCATTATAAATGTGTTTATAATAGTGAAAAATTGGCAATAGTCTAAATGCTCGAGAATAAGAGGATTAAATTATGGACAGCCATATGATGGAACATTATTTGGCTTTAAAAAATTATGCTGTATATAAATATTCATAGACATGGAAAGATGGTCATGGTAAATTGTTAGAAAAAATATTGCAGTATGTTGCCATTTTTGTCAGTTTACACACTGATACACATACAGATGGATATATATCAAATGTTAACAGTGATTTGCTTGAGATGATGAGTATTTTTACTGCCTTCTTTTTGCCTATGTGTATCTTCTAAGTGGGTGTTTGTTACCTTGTAAAGGGAAGAAAATGATTAGAATTATTTGCAATTCAAAACTAGACTGCTGGCTGGGCATGGTGGCTCTCGCCTGTAATCCCAGCACTTTGGGAGGCCAAGGCGGGTGAATCACTTGAGGTCAGGAGTCCACCTGGCCAACATGGCAAAACCCTGTCTCTATTAAAAATATAAAAATTAGCCCAGCGTGGTGGCGGGCACCTGTAATCCCACCTACACAGGAGGCTGAGGCATGAGAATTGCCTGAACCCCGTAGGTGGAAGTTGTGGATAGCCAATATCGTGCCACTGCACTCCAGCCTGCATGATGGAGCGAGACTGTTTCAAAACAAACAAACAAAAACAAAAACCCAAAAAACAAAAATGAAAAAACCACACTGCCTCCCAATCAGACTAGATAAAATCAAAAGGACTGACAATACCAACTTTGGTGAGGATGTGGAGCAACCAAGACTCATCCATGGCTGATGGGAGTGTAAATTGTAACAACCACTTTGGAAACCTCCGCCTCTGGGTTCAAGTGAGTCTCCTGCCTCAGCATCCCAAGTATCTGGGATTACAGACAGGGTTTCGAAATGTTGGCCAGGCTGGTCTCCAACTCCTGACCTCAGGTGATCCGCCCACCTCGGCCTCCCAAAGTACTGGGATTACAGGTGTGAGCCACTGCACCTGGCTGATGGCTTCTGTATTGAATAGCACAGGACTATATCTTGAGTGGTGGCTTTAATGGTATATACTTACATATAAAAATTCATCAAGCTGTACACTTAAGATATAAAAGTTATATCTCAATAAAATAATTAAAAAAAATTTTTAAACCCTTTTTTTTTTTTTTTGAGACGGCGTTTCGCTCTTGTTGCCCAGGCTGGAGTGCAATGGCACCATCTCGGCTCGCTGCAACCTCTGCCTCCCGGGTTCAATCAATTCTCCTGCCTCAGACTCCCAAGCAGCTGGGACTACAGGCATGCGCCACCACGCATCCAAGTGGTGACTTGCTCGAATGACAGAGACTCCACCCAGGGTGTGGTAGAGCAGAAACCAGTTCCACTAAAAGAAGGAAGAACAGAAACTTGGGGAGAATGGCCTACTGCTGATAGAGCTGTGGAGCGATTCTAAAGGTCTGCACTCAGCACTTTATTACTGTTTGCCCCACAGCTGAAGACAATTATTGGAGACTCATGCAGAAGAAAGGCAGGGGAGATCCCGAGAAGGTCCTTATGGTAACAGCTGGTCCTTGTTCCACTCAAGCCTGAGAAAATCCACCTCCATAGATCTACTCTGAGCCCCACAATTTGGCCAGCGTTCCTGAGATGGGGTACACATATCAGATGATTTTAGTGGTATAACAGTACTTTTTTTTTTTTTTTTTTTTTTTTTTACTAGTTATGTATTTATTTAAAAGTATAAGGCCAAGTGCAGTGGCTCACAACTATAATCCCAGTGCTTTGAGGGGCTGAGGCGGGCGAATCACTTGAGGTTAGGAGTTCGAGATCAGCCTGGCTAACATGGTGAAGCCCCGTCTCTACTAAAAATACAAAAATAAGCTGGGCGTGGTGGTGCACACCTGTAATCCCAGCTACTCGGGAGGCTAAGGCAGGAGAATCGCTTGAACCTGGGAGGTGGAGGTTGCAGTGAGCTGAGATCATGCCACTGCACTCAAGCCTGGGCGACAGAGTGTGACTCCGTCTCAAAAAAAAAAAAAATTATACATATATAAGTTTGTGTGTATATATAATGAAACATAAAACCCATGACTGTATAGGCAGCAACTGATTAGGGTAATGTTAAAGTTTAAAAGATGATTGTAAGGCTGTGTTCAATGGCTCACACCTATAGTGCCAGCACTTTGAGAAGCCAAGGCAGAAAGATCACTTGAACTCAGGGGTTTGAGACCAGCCTGGGCAACATAGTGAGACCCCATTTCTACAAAAAACACTTTTAAAAATTGGCTGGATGTGGTGACACATGCCAGCAGTCCCAGCTACTTGGGAGGCTGAGATGGGAGGATCCCTTGGCCCAGGAAGACAAGGCTACAGTGAGCTATAATTGTGCCAGTGCACTTCAGCCTGGGCAACACAGAGAGACCTTGTCTAAAAACAAAAACCAAAAAAACAAAAACAAAAACAAAAAAATCTGTAAAGAAAAATATTGAGTAAATAATGACACAAATGGTACATAAATAGAGAAAAAATATCATGAAGTATGCAAATCTTTGAGGTTTCAAAAAAAGTGGTTTATGCCACTCTCCCTCTGTGAACTGATTCTGGAGACCCAGGATTTTGGGGGTGGGGGAAGGGGAAGTACATTAAGGGGCTACTCCATGTGGGTTAATCAGGAGCAAAATTAAATCAGCAATTTGTTCAGAATCTAACAGCTATCAGAAACTGCGTGTTGGAAGTTAGAAGCTAATAGGCCACTTGCTAGAAAAACGAAGACCTTTGTAGGGACTGGGAGGACCTTTTTTTTTTTTTTTTTTTTTTTTTGAGACGGAGTCTTGCTCTGTCGCCCAGGCTGGAGTGCAGTGGCGCAATCTCGGCTCACTGCAAGCTCCACCTCCCGGGTTCACGCCATTCTCCTGCCTCAGCCTCTCCGAGTAGCTGGGACTACAGGCGCCCGCCACCACGCCCGGCTAATTTTTTGTATTTTTAGTAGAGACGGAGTTTCACCGTGGTCTCGATCTCCTGACCTCGTGATCCGCCCGCCTCGGCCTCCCAAAGTGCTGGGATTACAAGCGTGAGTCACCGCGCCCGGCTGGGAGGACCTTTGACTCTGAAGATTCACTGAAAAATCAACTCACAAAAGGCAGATTAATTGGAGAAAAGGTGTACAAATTTACTTAACATGTATACACAGGAGCTTTCAGAAAGAAGACCCAAAGATACAGAGGAAATTGTGCATTTTTATGCTTAGCTTCAACAAATTATGGACAGCTGTGTTGAAATATGATTGGACCAAAAAGATATGCTCTGGCTGGGCATGGTGGCTCGTGCTGTAATCCCAGCACTTCAGGAGGCCTAGGAGGGCAGATCACTCGAGGTCAGGAGTTTGAGACCAGCCTGACCAACATGGTGAAACCCTGTCTCTACTAAAAATACAAAAATAAGCCAGGCATGGTGGCGCGTGCCTGTAGTCCCAGCTACTTGGGAGGCTGAGTCATGAGAATCACTTGAACCCGGTAGGCATAGTTTGCAGTGAGCAGAGATCGTGCCACCGCATTCCAGCCTGGGTGACGGGGGGAAACTCTGTCTCAAAAAAAAAAAAAAAAAAAAGATACACTCTAGACTGAATGGGATAACCCAGCCAGGCTTGTCTGTCTAGATTCTTCTTGGCCTCTCTGAGCAGCATTCTTTCCTTCTGGTGTGAGGTAGCACCCTCTCTACAATGCGGGTCTTATGACCTGCAATCAAACAAGGTAGGTCAGACCATTTCTTTACGGCCAGTTTTTTACACTTAAAAGTGGGGAGAAAGTTAGAGTAATATTTTCAAGTTTTCTGGCTGGCTTTAGGGAAAAGGGGCTCTGGTTGCTATGAATCACCTTAGGGAAGAGGGATCCTAGCTTCTATGGCTAGAATGGGACTGGGAGACAGGAGGGCAGGAGGTCAGAGAAAAACTTTTGTTCCTGATGTCTCTGAGGCCTTCATTTTGGGGTGTTATTTTCTGAGACCCAACACCTTAAAGACAGCAAATGGTGCAGATTTCTCTAGAAGAGCTGATTTTGTAGTCACAATAGCAATTTCCTTTTTGTTTTTCTAGGGCAAAGGGCAAAGGCTCCCACTCCTCACCCAGGCGATATCCCCAAAGCCATGCTCTTCCCAGTTCAGGCATCTCCCGACATGGGAACTTCCTGTTTGTTGAGAGCACAGACTAAATGGCTGCCCACAGGGCTGACTGTCAGCCACGGGAAAGTACATATACTAAACCATTAAACAAAAAAAGACATGGAACGGTACTCTAACTTTGAGTGGACAGTCTCTTTCTTAAATCCTATCATAAATCCATTTTAAGAATTTAGGTTGCCAGGCTGGGTGCAGTGGTTACACCTGTAATCCCAGCACTTTGGGAGGCCAAGGTGGGTGGATCACCTGACATCAGGAGTTTGAGACCAGCCTGGCCAACATGGTGAAACCCCATCTCTTCTAAAAATACAAAAAATTAGCCAGGCACGGTGGCAGGTGCCTGTAATCCCAGCTACTTGGGAGGCTGAAGCAGGAGAATCACTTGCACCCAGGAGGCGGAGATTGCAGTGAGCCTAGGTCACACCATTGCACTCCAGCCTGGGCAACAAGAGCAAACCTCAGTATCAAAAAACAAAACAAAGTAAAAACAAGAATTTAGATTGCCTTTCAATATTCTGAAATCTTTTCTTTTCTTTTTTTCTTTGTTCTTTTTCTTCTTGTTTCTGAATGAAATGCTTCCTAACTTGGATAAAGCTACCGTCAGATACCAAGGCTAACTGTCAAGGTCAAGGTCATGCAAGAAACGGAGCAAGTAAGGGCGTTGCCCTAGACTTTAGTTCCTCTGGGCACTCTCAGAACTCACTGGGAAGAGAAGCCCTGTCCCCCAGCCCTGTACACAGGGTGCTACAGAGGAGGACCCAAAGAAGCCACCACCTTGTTCTTAGTGGAGCTCAGTGCAACTGGGAGTAGAGAGGCACACAAACAATACAAAGGCAGAAGGAGGCTGAGAAGGAGGAACACATAGGGCCAGGCTGAGGATGGAAGAGTCACCCCGAGGGCCACACTCTGGCTCATAAGACAGGGCTAGAGGAGGGTGAATTTTATATCCCTTCTCGGAGCTCCCTGCCATACAGACGGGCCCATCACAGCAGTGACCATTACTTTCATATACTGACCATTCACCACGTGCCAGGCACCACTCAGAGTGCTTTCCATGCATTATCCCATTTGGCAGAGAGACAATAATACACTCTGGAGTTTTCAGTCAGCAAATTATTTTAAGAGCCTACTATGTGTCAGGCACAGTTTTAGGTACTGGGGAAACAGCAGTGCCAAGGCCAAGTCCCTAGTCTAAGAAATGGCCAGGCATGGTGGTTCATGTCTGTAATCCTAGCACTTTGGGAGGCTGTGGCGGGTGGATCACCTGAGGTCAGAAGTTCAAGGCTAGCCTGGCCAAGATGGAGAAACTCCATTTCTACTAAAATACAAAAATTATCTGGGTGTGGTGGCATGCGCCTGTAATCCCAGCTACTCAGGAGCCTGAGGCAGGAGGATCATTTGAACCTGGGAGGTGAAAGGAAAGGGAGGGAAGGGGAAGGGAGGGGAGGGGGGAGAAGGGAGGGAAGGAAGGAAGGAAAGGAGGGAGGGAGGGAAAAAGAAAGAAAGAAGGAAAGAAGGAAAGAAAGAAAGGAAGGAAGGAAGGAAGGAAGAAAGAAAAGAGAGAGAGAAAGAAAAGAAAGGAAAGAAGGAAGGGAGGGAGGGAAGAAATTACAACAGATGCTGAAGTTATTGCTGTTAAAAAAAAAAAAGAAGAAGAAGAAACTGCACCAGAGACCAGGTCTGGGTATCATATCTGACTCCGCCTTTTACTAGATGAGTGACAATTAGTGCCTCTACACTTCAGTCTCTCCATTTGTGAAACAGCAAAAAATATATATGCGAGAGAGATATAGATATAGCATTTCTATATATCATATATAACAGATATATATCATATCTATATAAATTCACCTTAAAGATTTGTGCAAGGATTAAGTGAAATAAATATGTGCCTAAAGTTCTTGGAACAGTGCTCAAAACACAGTAAATACTTAATAAATACTGGCAACTATTTACAATGCTTGAGGTAGGTACTCTTATTGCCTCCACTTTTTAAAATTGTGGTAAAATATACATAACATAAAATTTACCATTTTAACCTTTTTTTTTTTTTTTTTTTTGAGATGAAGTCTTGCTCTGTCGCCAGGCTGGAGTGCAGTGGCGCGAACTCGGCTCACTGCAACCTCCGACTCCCTGGTTCAAGCAATTCTCCTTCCTCTGCCTCCGGAGTAGCTGGGATTACAGGCACGCACCACCATGCCCAGCTAATTTTTAGTATTTTTAGTAGAGACGGAGTTTCACCATGTTGGCCAGGATGGTCTTGATCTCCTGACCTCGTGATCCTCCCGACTTGGCCTCCCAAAGTGCTGGGATTACAGGCGTGAGCCACCGTGCTCTGCCATTTTAACCATTTTTAAGTGCACAGTTGGTGAAGTACATTCACATTGATGTGCAGCCATCACCACCATTATCCATCTCTAGAATTTTTTTCATCTTCCCAAACTAAAACTCTGTATCATTAAACAATAACTCCTGTTCTTCTCCCTCAGCCCCCAGCAGCCACCCTTCTACATTCTGTTTCTAAGAATTCAACTACTCCAGGTACCTCCTATACCTACAGCTACATGAATCAAACAGTATTTATCCTTTTGTGACTGGTTTATTTCACTTAGCATAGTCTGTTCAAGGTTCATCCATGTTATAGTGTGTGTCAGAATTTCCTTCCTTTTTAAGGCTAAATAATATTCCATTGTGTATATGTACCACATTTTGCTTATCCATTCATCTGTTGATGGACGCTTGGGTTAGTTCCATGTTTTAACTACCTGTATTGTGAATAATGCTGCCAAGAATATAGGTGTTGTTAAAGCAAACTAAATACGGCCTGAGAAGGACCCCATACCTCTATATTTGAGTCCCTGTGGATGAACTGTAACCTAGCTTAATAGGCAGACAAGATTGAAAACCTAACTTAGGAGTGTGCACCTGTAACAATAGCTGAGTCTTGGCCACTCCCAGCGGCCAAACTTCAACCACTCATAGACTGCTAAGTGTTCAAATTGTGTTCAAATAAGGCAAATGCCAACCTGTAACCAATCCAGCTGTTTTTATACCTCACTTCCAGTTTCTCTACATCATTTCCCTTTTTTTGTCTATAAATCTTCCGCCATGTGGCTATGCTGGAGCCTCTCTGAATTGGCTGTGATTCTGGGGGCTGCCCAATTCGTGAATCCTTCATGGGTCAATTAAACTCCTTTAAATTTGATTCGGCTGAAGTTTTCCTCTTAACAGTGTACAAATACCTCTTCAAGATTCTGCTTTCAATTCTTTTGGACATGCACCCAGAAGTTATATTGATAGATTGGCCCTGAGGTGAACTAAAGCCAGCAGCCCCACATCATGTCGAAGCTCAGCCAGGCCACCCGGGGCCTCAGGAAGCCTGAGGTCGGCGGTGTAATCCAGACCATCGTGTGGGCAGGCCTGGCCATGCCCGGGCCCCCACTAGGCCCAGTGCTGGGTCAGAGAGGCGTTTCCATCAACCAATTTTGCAAGGAGTTCAATGAGAGGACAAAGGACATCAAGGAAGGCATTCCTCTGCCTACGAAGACTTTTGTGAAACCTGACAGGACATTTGAAATCAACATTGGACAGCCCACTGTTTCCTACTTCGTGAAGGCAGCAGCTGGGATTGAAAAGGGGGCCCAGCAAACAGCCTCAGTTCAGAAGAGCTTGCAGCTTTCCAGAAGGAACGAGCCATCTTCCTGGCTGCTCAGAAGGAGGCAGATTTGGCTGCCCAGGAAGAAGCTGCCAAGAAGTGACCCATGCTCCCCAACTCCTAGATTTCAGAGGCAGGTGGGAAGGGGGCCAGTTGCAAAGGCTGTGCCCAAGGGGAGGAAGGAGGTCACACCAATATGATGATGGTTTTCGTGACTTTGAATTATATATTTTTGTACATCTAGCTGTATCGAGGTATCAGGCCTGAATAAACATCCTTTCTAAAAAAAAAAAAAAAGGTTATATTGATAGATCATATAGGAAGTCTGTTTGATTTTTTTTTTTTTTTTTTTTTTTTTTTTTTTTTACTTAAAAAAAATAAAAAGAGGTTGGGCACAGGGGCTCACGCCTGTAATCCCAGCACTTTGGGAGGCTGAGGCAGGTGGAAGAGGTCAGGAGTTCGAGACCAGCCTGACCAATATGGTGAAACCCCATCTCTACCAAAAATACAAAAATTAGCCAGGCGTGGTGGCTAATGCCTGTAATCCCAGCTACTTGAGAGGCTGAAGCAGGAGACTTGCTTGAACCCGGGAAGCAGAGGTTGCAGTGAGCTGAGATTGTGCCATTGCACTCCAGCCTGGGCGACAAGAGCAAAACTCCATTTCAAAAATAAAAAAATAAAATAAAAAGAGGCAAGGCCTCACTATGTTGCCCAGGCTGGTCTCAAACTCCTGCACTCCAGTGATCCACCCACCTCAGCCTCCCAAAGTGCTAGGATTACAAGCATGAGCCACCACACCCAGCTATCTGTTTGATTTTTGACAAACTGCTATACTGTTTTCCATAATGGCTGCACCATTTTACATTCTTACCAACAGTGCACAAGGGTTCCAATTTCTCTACATCCTTGCCAACACTTATTCTGTGCTGTTGTTTTGATAGTAGCCATCCTAATGTGTGTGACTTGTATCTCATTGCAGTTTGGATTTGCCTTTACATAAAGATTAGTAGGGCTGGGCACGGTGGCTCATGCCAGGAATCCCAGCACTTTGGGAGGCCAAGGCAGGCGGATCACCTTAGGTCGGGAATTCAAGATCAGCATGACCAACATGGAGAAACCCTGTCTCTACTAAAAATACAAAATTAGCCGGGCATGGTGGTGCATGCCTGTAATCCCAGCTACTCAGGAGGCTGAGGCAGGAGAATTGCTTGAACCCGGGAGGCAGAGGTTGCGGTGAGCCAAGATCACGCCATTGCACTCCAGCCTGGGCAACAAGAGTGAAACTCCATCTCAAAAAATAAAAAAAATTAAAAAATTAAAAAAAGATTAGTGATGCTGGGCATCTTTTCGTGTGCTTATTAGTTAGATATTTGTATATCAAAGTACTTCAACTCAAGTACTTTGCCCATTTTTTAATTGGTTGTTTTTTGTTATTGTTGTTGAGTTGTAGCAAGGTGTTTTACATGCATTTCTTTCTTTCTTCCCACATGCATGTGGCACCTCTTATTAATCCCCCACCCACAGCCAGGCACAGATATGGGTCCTCTCTGCATTCATTCCTCCACCTAGAAGGAGTGACATCCTCCAGGGCACCTCAGGCACCCTCAGATGATAAATGAAGGCTGCAACAGCAACTAGAGACAAGAAGTACACAAACAGGAAGGAGGGAGGGGAAGGCCAGCCAGAGAGATAAAATAAACAGGCTCTAGTTCTCTCAGTCCAGTTCATATTAAATTAGCTACAAATTATCAGTGCCTCAAATCCAAAGACAAACTGATTTCATATCAATTTCATCTTTGAGCTTCACAAGGGGTATGGGTCTTTTGCACATTCTAGAGGTACCTTCCCAACCTGCTCAATAATTGAACACCTGCAGCAAAGACCAGAAGTAAGAAAAAGGCTGAGAGGCCTGAGAAGATGTTAGATAATGTGCAAACAGCCTTCTGGAAGGAGAAACAGAGAGAGTGCTTGCTCCCCCACCATATTCTTCAGAGGTGGAGTCTTAGAACCACAGTGTAATAAGGAAGTTGATGGTAACAAAATAAACAAAGCCATGACAAAAAGTTGTGCAGGGAAGACGTGAGAGTGAAATCACAGACCCCTAGAAAATGTAACCAGAGACCTCAGTTTAAAAAATCACCCATTCTCCCAGCCTGGGTGACATGGTGAAACCCTGTCTCTACAAAAAAATACAAAAATTAGCCAGATGTGGTGGTGTGCACCTGTAGTCCCAGCTACTTGCGAGGCTGAGATGGCAGGATCACTTGAGCCTGGGAAGTCAAGGTTACAGTGAGCTGAGATTGCACCACTGCATTCCAACCTGGGTGACAGAGGGAGACCCTGTCCCAAGAAAACAACAACAACAAAAAACAAAAAACGAAACACCCACTTTCTTTTCTTTTTTAATTTTAATTTTTTAGTTCTGGGGTACATGTGCAGGATGTGCAGGTTTATTACCTAGGTGAATGTATGCCACGGTGGTTTGCTGCACCAATCAACCCATCACCTAGGTATTAAGCCCTGCATGCATTAGCTATTTTTCCTAATACTCTCCCTGCTACCATGCTCCCCCAACAGGCCCAGTGTGTGTTGCTCCCCTCCCTGTGTCCATGCGTCCTCATTGTTCAACTCTCATTTACAAGTGAGAACAGGCAGTGTTTGGTTTTCTGTTCCTGTGTTAGTTTGCTGAAGATAATGGCTTCCAGCTTCATCCATGTCCCTGCAAAGGAAATGATCTCATTCCTTCTTATGGCTGCATAGTGTTCCATGGTCTATATGTACCACATTTTCTTTATCCTGTCTATTGTTGATGGGCATTTGGGTTGATTCCATGTCTTTGCTATTGAAACACCCACTTTCTTTTTCTTCCTTCCTTCCCCTCTCACCTCTTCCTTTCTTCCCCATCTGGTTATAGGTGCTTATCTAATTATGCTCTTGCTTAAGAAATCCCAAAGGCTAATGTTGAAACCAGGCACGGGGTTTTCTTTTTGGAATCCTCCTGTTTAGGAGGAGTCATGAACAATTAGTCCACCACCATCAGGCCAAAATCAAGATAACACCAACCAGACCTCCGAACAGGCAATTACCCAAGATAGCCATAGGAACAAGACACACAGATGCTGCACCCTGCACCGCTCCCTCATGCCTCCCATACCAAGCTTCCCTTTAAGAATCCTAAGGCAAATGTTAAAATTTAAGATGGTATTTTAGAACACTAGCTCACCATCTTCTTGGTTTGCTGGCTCTCTGATTAAAACCTGCTTTTCCTCCCACCGAACCTCACCTCTTGTGTTTGGCTTTTGAATGGCAGAGCAGAGCAGAGCAGACGAACCCGGGTCCAGTTACAAAAAGGCAGTAATCTATGAGGCACTTTGTCAACATACTCGCTCCTCTAACAGTGATTGCAGTCCTGCCCCAGGCTCCTCCCCATTAATGTTAGAATAAGACTAGAGCTTAGGAAATGTGCTAAAAATGCAGGGTCCTGGGCACCATCCTTGAGATATGGCTCCAGTAAGTCAAGGTGGGCCAAGGAGCCTGCATCTTTACCCAGATGCCTACAAGGAAGGTGTTGCTGGTGGCCGGAGCCTACAATCTGAGCCATGCTGGCTACTGTCGGTGACAAAGGCTCCCCTGGGCTTTCCCAAGTCTGTGGAACAGTGGTCATAGACTCTGTTCCACCTTTTCCTGTTCAAATCCTGGAGAGGATTTCTGAAATTATGAACAGAAAAATTAGAGGGTGAGGACATCTATCCCATGACAACAGGATTCTTCCTTTCCCAAAAGAATTGCTAAGAGGTGCTCTTATTTTTCAGGAACTCGCCTGTAAGTGTTTGTCACGTTAAGAGCGCGAGGGAGCAGTTTGGCAGATGTTCAGGGAAGAGATAGAGAGCATTGAAGAGCTGTGGCGAACAGTGCATTGCTGAGCAATGAAGACAAAGTGGGAACCACAAGCTAAAGTTACAAATGGAATAGGATTTGGCTTATATATTTGTCGAGAACACATCCATTTGCAATTGAAATAATAATGACAGTCTTGTCTAGGTGCCGTGGCTCACGCCTATAATCCCAGCACTTTGGGAAGCAAGGTAGGAGGAGTGCTTGAGCCCAGGAGTTCAAGACCAGCATAGGTAACATGTGAGACTTCTGTCTCTACAAAAGTAAAAAAAGAAAAAAAAAATTAGCCAGGTGTGGTTGTGCATGCCTGTGGTCTTAGCTACTTGGAAGGCTATGGCAGGAGGATCACTTGAGCCCAGGAGGTCCAGGCTGCAGTGAGCCATGATTGTGCCACTGCACACCAGCCTGGGTGACAGAGTGAGACCCCATCTCAAAATAACCATAATAATAATGACAGTCTCATGAGCAAGTCCTTGTGCTAATTATGCTTTATACATTAATTCACTTAAAAATATATTCGCATATGAAATGTGCACATAAATTAACAAGTAAAAACTATAAAGAGGGGCCGGGCGCGGTGGCTCACGCTTGTAATCCCAGCACTTTGGGAGGCCGAGGCGGGCGGATCACGAGGTCAGGAGATCGAGACCACGGTGAAATCCCGTCTCTACCAAAAATACAAAAAATTAGCCGGGCGTGGTGGCGGGCGCCTGTAGTCCCAGCTACTCGGAGAGGCTGAGGCAGGAGAATGGCGTGAACCCGGGAGGTGGAGCTTGCAGTGAGCCGAGATCGGGCCACTGCACTCCAGCCTGGGTGACAGAGCAAGACTCCGTCTCAAAAAAAAAAAAAAAAAACTATAAAGAGGCTGCATTTACAGATGGTCACAGATCAGCCGAGCAATACAGCCTGTGGTTTAGCCCATGAGCTCTAGACAGCTTCTGGTTCAAGTCCTGGCTCTATTATTTATCAACAGTGTGACCTTCATAAGGAACATCTTCAGGCCTTGGTTTCCTCATCTGTTAAATAAGATGACACATGTAAAGCTCTTAGCACAGTCCTTGGCATGTAGTAAAACAGCCTCTAAGTGTTTTTAGTTATTGTTATTGTCTTAGTGCTGCTAGAGCAAAGCATGAGTCCCCTGCCCTGCAGCAGAGTGAGTTGGGTCTGAAGCCGCTTTGGACTTTACACACAGCCCCATGGAGATCCACAGGGATCCAAGGAGCACTGTCAGGCTGGCCTAGATACCGAGATGGTATCCTGAGATGACAGCAACTGCCATCTTTTCCTTGTGTCCCTCTGACGAGTGGAACATCACCGGTACTCACACTGGATGACGCTCCCTATACGGAAAGCATGTCCTAGAAACTGTGGAGACCTATAAAGTAAGTGTGAGTTTGCTTTAAGAATCAAATGAGGTAGTAGACATATCATGCCTGCCACACAGCAAATAATCATTATTATGCATTATTATAATCTATAACTTTATATAATTTGCTGTAGTGTCTCTAAAACACAACCTCACGAATAACAATTAGGATTAATTGAGCACCTACTCCAAGAGCCATCCATTGGGTCTGGATGCTCAATATCTTCACCTTTTTCTGATGACAGCACTCCATTTTCCTTTGGGGAATTGCCTACCCCTCTCCCATGGTTCTGGTGGGACTGCCAATCACAGTCTATTCCAGTCCCTGACAGTTTCTTTAAAACCTAATCAGCCAGAGACCACCAGGAATGAGCCTACAGTCTGAGGAAATCAGATTTCTTTCCTCCAAGCAGTAAGGTGGAGCACTCCAGAGGATCTCTGGAAGGAGGGCAGCTGTCTTGCAAGATTTGGGTTCCTGCTCAAGGATTCTAAGGAGGGCTGAAGGGAAGCAGGCATCAGTTCTGGATTGGATGCTGTTTTGGATGAGGGATTAAGAAGAGCAAGGATTAACTACGGATTGAGCATTATCACGAAGCCAGGGCAGTTGAGCAGTTGGTTATCCCCAGTATTAGATGAGAATAGCAAAGCACACCTCTGCCTTTGTCTTTGGTCACAGGTAAGAGAGCAGTAGCCACTTGCAGAGGGTCCTTACAGCATTTCACAGCCACTACATGACTTTGGGAGGAACAATGTTTCTTGCTGGCTTTGTAGCTGGCTTTAACTTTTCTGTCCTCTTAACCTGCTGTTTTCTTTTCCAGGACAAGTTGATTTTCACTTTCAGTCCTAGATAGAGTTTTACTCTTTTTGCCCCAGTGGTGACTTTGAACAAAGACACCCTTTCTCACGACATTTTACTGCTATTTGCTAGACGATTGTCATAATGAGTGTTCAAACCTCTGATGACTATGATGGGTAACCCCTGAAGTTTACAAAGCCTAATTGTAATTGTAGGCAGCAGCCCTGCCCCACGTGCCCTGAGCTGGGGCAATCAGGCATTGGGAGTTGGGGCAGGAGACTCTCAGATGGGAGGCAAAGGTTGGAGCAGGCCATCTAAGGAAGAGCCCCAAGGGAGGCTGGGCCACAAACAGTTGTCGCTGAGATTCCTGTCACTGCCTGGGCTCTTCCAGGCCTCCCTGAGGATTGACTGTTTATCTCTTCTTTTGATTCTGGAGCAATCCCAATCATTTCCCAGTAATCCTTGTTAAATTGAGCTAGTCAGTTTCTGTTGCTTACAACCCCAGAACCCTAAATAACGTATCTGTTTTTGTAGGTCTTCTGTTGGATGGTGGGATAGAGAGGAATAAAGCGCAGGCTCACAGTGGTATACTCACTGTGTACGTATGATGTAAGGGAGTGATTACTCCCAAGACAAAATGATTCTTCC
The DNA here is from genome assembly GCF_028878055.3 of Symphalangus syndactylus. Classification (NCBI taxonomy): domain Eukaryota; kingdom Metazoa; phylum Chordata; class Mammalia; order Primates; family Hylobatidae; genus Symphalangus; species Symphalangus syndactylus. Next base: position 44,911,282 of record NC_072429.2, read on the forward strand.
CTTTGCAAAGTAATTCACCCCTGGGTCGTTCCCTTTCTCTCCTAACCCCTCATTCTGTAAATTCTATAAATTCGCACTATATCCCCAGTGCCTGGCCAACAGTAAGCCCTCAACAGATTCACTGAATGAATTAATGAATAAATGAATGGAAGTTATCAACATCTCCATTTCTACAGATAGGAAAACTGAGCCTCAAAGAAACTCATAACTAAGCTTATGCACATGCTATTAACAAGTGTTAGAAGGCCAGGCACGGTGGCTCATGCCTGTAATCCCAGCACTTTGGGAGGCTGAGGCATACCGATCACCTGAGGTTGGGAGTTCGAGACCAGGCTGGCTAACATGCAGAAACCCCATGTCTACTAAAAATACAAAATTAGCCAGATGTGGTGGCGCATGCCTGTAATCCCAGCTACTCGGGAGGCTGAGGCAGGAGAATCACTTGAACCCAGGAGGCAGAGGTTATGGTGAGCCGAGATCGCACCATTGCACTCCAGCCTGGGCAACAAGAGCAAAACTCCGTATCAAAAATAATAATAATAATAATATAAAAATCTTAAAGTTACTGAACTGTACATTTAAAATGAATTAAATGGTAAATTTTATATTATGTATATTTTACACACACACAACATTCACACTCCAGGAGCCACCCTGACACTCAGAAACACCAAATGTTGCCCACGGCATCTCTCCTAGCCCTGAGGAACACAATAAGGACTCAATGAATGCTGATGTTTTTAACTCATTTTTAGGCTGTGCTGGAGAGAAGCCTTCTCCTGGAGGCAGTACAGTGGGATGGCTAGAAGTACAGACACCAGAGTTCAAACCCCAGGTCAGCCACTTATCAGCTTGGTGACTTTGGGTGATTTATAAACCTGTCTATGCAAGTTTTCTCATCAATAAAATTGGAAAAACAGTGCCCACCTCAGGGGGTTGTTCTAAGGACTAAGTGAAAAGATAATGTGTGAAAAGCACTTGGAACCATCCCTAAGACACAGTAAGTGTTCAGTAAGTATCAGCTGCTGGCAAAAGGGTGATTACACACTACAGTGAGTTCTGCTGCTCCCAACCCCTCCATTTTCACCAATGTTTACCATACTACCTCTCTGTAATACATTTCGTGCTGCAGATAACTGTTTTTGGCAGGAAAGGAGCTATTACCTTCAAAGCAAGCTGACTCCCCAAAAAGGAGACTTTTTGTGATGAAATTCCAAGGAAGCTCCAGAGACCCCCTCCTTGGTGTTTCTGTCCATCAGCAGTAGGGAGCTCCCAGGAAATGAATTTTTTTTTTTTTTTTATTGAGACGCAGTCTCGGTCTGTCGCCCAGGCTGGAGTGCAGTGGTGTGATCTAGGCTCACTGCAACCTCCGACTCCCTGGGTCAAGCAATTCTCCTGCCTCAGCCTCCAGAGTGGCTGGGACTACAGGCGCACATCACCACGCCCAGCTAATTTTTGTATTTTTAATTGAAACAAGGTTTCACCATGTTGGCCAGGATGGTCTCCATCTCCTGACCCCGTGGTCCTCCCACCTCGGTCTCCCAAAGTGCTGGGATTACAGGCGTGAGCCACAGCGCCCGGCCTAGGAAATGAATTCTATACAGAATAATCAGAGTGGTTCCTATGCCCTTTGGCTGCTTGTGCAGTTAAGCACATTTATCATGAGCTCTTCTTCTCAGTCATTCGCTATGTGGGATGAAGCTGTTCCCCTCTGGGATTAGGACTTCCCCCATTTCCACCCAGGCTATTTCTTGTGCTCCGCGATATGGAAGAGACTTGGAGACGTGGGAAGTGTCCCACACAGCTCATCAGCCAGGCACGGAGGTCCACCCACCTGGAGAAGGGTCACCAGGCTCAGAAACATCCCGTCCACACCTGCAAATCTACCCGTGCCTCCTGTTCATGCCCAGCCCACACATTCGATTTTTAAAAATTCATTGTTTTCAAAATAATTAAAAGTCTCTTGCTCACTCTGACAAAACAAGCTGCCATGTTGTGAGATGTTCTGCAGAGAGGCCTACGTGGCGAGGACCAAGGGAAGCCTCCAGCTGACAGCTCATGAGCAACCGAATCCTACCAATAAGCATGTGAGTGAGCCAGTGTTCCGCAAAGGGGCTGGATATGCAGAGCGACCCCCAAATACCAGAGCCAAGAAACCAAAGGAGGCTGACAAATCCAGCTTGTTGGTAAAGGATGATTCGTTAAGGTAACTTAGACAGAAGTGTGGTCTTGCGTGGCCACGAGACAGGTAGATGTGTTACTCCCCAGATCCAAGGATTATATACTATGGGTAAATAGTAAATATGCTCTGGCAAGACAGTTAAAGGCAGCCCTCCAGAACAGTCAAGAATGCTGTGTGTGTCCTAGCCTATAATGTGTGCAATAACATCAAGGTTGCTTTTTTCTCACACTAGGGATAACAAATAAAGCAGAAACCAGGAGACAAAATTAGCCAGGTGTGGTGGTGCGTGCCTGTAATCCCAGCTACTTGGGAGGCTGAGGCAGGAGAATCGCTTGAACCCAGGAGGTGGTGGCTGCAGTGAGCCAAGATAGCACCACTGCACTCCAGCCTGGGCAACAAGAGCAAAACTCCATCTCAAAAAAAAAAAAGACCTAGATAGGGGCCGGGTGTGGCAGCTCAATCCTGTAATCGCAGTACTTTGGGAGGCTGAGGCCAGAAGACTGAGAGACTGAGGCAGGAGGATTGCTTGAAACTAGGAGACCAGCCTGGGCAACAAAGCAAGATCCTGTCTCCACACACAAAAAAAAATTTAAGGAAACAAAAAAAGACCCAGCTAAGCTGCACCTAGATTCCTGACCTCCAGCAACTTTAAGATAATGCTGTTGTTTTAAGGCACTACATTTTAGAGTAATTTGTCATGCAGTGAAGAATGACTAATATAGGTTGAGGGTCAGTTTTATATGTTAACTTGTCTAGGATACAGTCCTCAGTCAATCAAATAGTAATTTAGTTGTTGCTGTGAAGGTTATTTTGTAGACATGATTAAAGTCCATAGTCAGTTAACTTCAGGAAATAGAGGCCAAGCGTGTTGGCTCACACCTGTAATCCCAGCACTTTGGGAGGCCAAGGCAGGTGGATCGCTGGAGTCCAGGAGTTTGACACCAGCCTGGGTAACATGGTGAAACTCTGTCTCTGGAAAAAATACAAAAAATTAGCCGGGCATGGTGGCACATGCCTGTGGTCCCAGCTACTTGGGAGGGTGAGGTGGGAGGACTGCTTGAACCCAGGAGGTGGAGGTTGCAGCGAGCCGAGATCACAACACTGCACCCCACCCTGGGCAACAGAGTGAGACTCTGTCTCGAAAAAGGAGAAGAAAGAAGAAAGGAAGAAGGAAGAAGGAAGGAAGGAAGGAGAAATAAGAGATTGTCCAAAATAATCTGGGTGGGCCCGATTCAATCAGTTGAAAGGCCTTAGAAGAGAGGAGTTGAGGGTTTCCAGAAGAAGAAATTGGACAGCAGTTTCAGTTCATGCCCAAGAGTTCCCGCATGCCTTCCTCACAGCCTGACCTATGGATTTCAGAACTCCCTCGCCAACTCCCACAATAGTATCAGCCAATTCCTTGCAATAAATGTCTCTCTCTCTATATATATATAGATATATATATTATATATATAATTAAAATTGTTTAATATACATAATGCATCACAGAGAATAAAGAAATGAAAACAGTATCAAAGGATATGCCATAAAAAGGAAGACTCCCTCCGCTTGCTGCCTTTTAGTTCCCTTCCCCCAAGGAGATCACTGCGAACTGTTTCTTTAGCATCCTTCTAGAAATTGTCTATGCACGCAGGAACATATATTTATTCTTACCTCCTGACTCTCATGCATGTTTTAGCACACATGTTATACACAGCGTTCTGTATCTTGCTTTTAAAAATTTATTTAACTATTCTGGTAGTCTTCCTATCAGCTCATGGAACTGGCTCCTTTTTAGTAGCTGTATTGTATTTCATTTTACAAGTGTGCAAAACTATTCAATCAGTCCCTGATTGATGGATATTTAGATTGTTCTAATATTTTTCTTTAACAAGCCAGGATGCCATGGATGCCCTTCCAGAAAGACAAAGGACTTAGTTTTCTTTCTGTCGGGTATGGGGCTTTCCCTCCCTTCCCCTCTCACTTTCCCCATAGAGTTGGCTGTGTATGTGGGGGCATATCCTGTATTTTGTCCTAATTGACTTTGTCAAGACTCCTTGAATGTCCCGTGTTCAGCTTTTTTCAATACATTCAAAAATTCATCAGAGCTACTTTTCCTCGACAGTAATTGGCACCTAAATTAAATCACCTAAATGGCAACACTAGCTGAAAAGCGTATCTCCATAAAGATTTGGACGATACCTTCTTGGTTTCATGCAGGTTCGGCTGAGGGAAGAACAGAAGGGAAGACTGAGAATTAAGGGTACTTATTTTCTTTCGGGAAAGGAAAACACTGTTCTTTGCAGAAGTCCAAAGTCATGAACAGGAGCCACCGTTAATTAGAGGTAACTTCCAATCATACACACTGATTCTGAAAATCGGCCAGTCGGCGACAGCATCGCTGCAGTAACTGCACTCCTAAAAGTAAGCGGATCCACGACAGCCCGAAAGGCAGCGCATCAGGGCCGGCCCCTCGGTCCCCTCCGCTGCTCAACAGCAGCCAATGAGCAAGTGTCTTGCTCCCGCGCCTGCGCTCCCGGAAGTCGGGGGCGAAAGGCAGCTTCCGCCTATGATTTGCTAACACAGCTGAAAGGCCTTAGATTCCTAAATACTTACGCTTCAGAAGCGCCACCAGACCCTGCATGACCCGCTTCCCTAAACCTTACACTAAATCAGCCCTGGGGGTTGGGAGATTTTTCCATACAGGTACGGTTCTCTCTTGCAAGCAAATCGGAAGTTCACTTTTTTTTTTTTTTTTTTTGAGCATCAGATGTCAGGTTCAATGTAACGCAACTCTTAACAGTTGGACCTTGTTTGTGGTTTGTTATGAGTTTGGACTTATGAGTGACAGATGTACTGAAGCGGCTGTGAGCTTAGCAAAGTCAGTCTTCCATTTTTGCAGTAGTTTATATGATCTGTGTTTATTTGCGTATATTTGAACCCCGATTGTCGAAAAGCAAGGGTAAATTTTGTGATGAAATTTCTGACCAGTGGGCATTTATTAAAGAAGGAAAAGTCCTTTTGAAGCTCTTTGTGCAGTAATTGTTCATTTAGTATAAAAATGATAGACATTTAGATGGAAACTAGCATATATTAATGGCTAAACATAAAAGAGATGTAAGATTTTCTCAACTAGTACTAAGAAAAGTGATACACTAACAAAGTTTTTTGATTAAGAGAAACTCAGATTAAGACAAAAATAGTTGTAATAGAAGTTGTAATGGCCTTCCACACTATATCATTATCAGTCTTTCTGCTCAAATAACTATTTGAACATACTACTAACAAAGTATTTTCTGGTTCCAAAATTGCAAGCAAAATTTCAAGTGCTAGGATAAAATCGACTGCCCTAATAAAAAATATAATAGCTTCATTTATTATTACAGAGATTATCAAATATCTAAATGCCTCATCTTTTTATGGCATAGCCACAATACAAGTATCACAATACAGGTACAACTTTTCCTGCGCGCACTAGTTTTCTCATAAAAACACTTGCAATAAGGCAATTGCAGGTAGAATCCCTTCCAGGTGAGACTTCAGAAACAATAGCAAATATTTGCAGAGCCTCTTCAGTTAGCAGTTAATGAAAACATTTTTACTGTTTTTGTTGGAGATAATACAAATAGAACTTTTAGTGGATGTATGCATACAAGTATACTGTTTATTTGATGTTGAAGCAAAGCCTCAATGATCCTATGGAAGGTATTGGCAGTCCTGCTCGTGTTCTCATAATGCTGCGTAAATAGCATTGGAGGGATGTCTTCTATTGAAACTGAAGTAATTATCATGAAATTGTTCTCCTACTTTAGTATTTATAGGGTTCTAACTGAACATTTTAAGGATTTTTATGATTTTGGCATTCAGAATTCTTCATTTCTCTTGCATTCAAAAATCCATTGGATCTCTTTAACAAACATAGTTGAGAGAATCTTCCATTTATTTCAAGCACTGAAATTATACTTTAATTATGAATAAAAGGCTCCCAAAATTCTTGACTTTTAAAATAATCCATTGAATGATGCCTAGTTATTTCTCATTCATAGTTTTCAATGTCAATTCTGCAATAGGATTCTGCAAATTGAAAGAGCAAATAGTGTTATGTAAGTACTGCTCCACTGCTAAATGTATTTGTTGAATGTGTTGAAGGAGAATTGATGAAAAATGCATCCCTTGAATTATCAAAACTATTCTTAAAAGGGACATTACATATGAACAGGAAAATAAATTTTAGCTCAAAGTGGACAATTATTACAACCCTTGTTATGACCATCTTTTAAGATGGATTTCATCCCTTGAAAAATTCAATTTTTTTACATGGATGTTACTAAATACCTTTCCAGTGTGGGTACAAGTGGAATTGCCATGTGTGGTGTCATGAAAAAGAAAGAATAAAATCTATACTACATTATATTACATGTGTTTTTTATTTATTACATGAGTTTTTATTCCTTCTTTTCACTACACTACATCATGTGTTATGCATACAGGTACAATGATTATTCAAAGTTGAAGCAAAACCTAAATGATTACATTACGTGAAAAATTTCATGATAATTACTTCAGTCTCAATAGAAAACATCCAATACTATTTAAGCAGCATTATGAGAACATGGGCAGGACAGCCAATATCTTTCATAGGATCATTCAGGCTTTGCTTCAACTTTGGATAAACATTGTACCTGTTTGCATACATCCATCAAAAGTTCTATTGTAATCTACATGTAGTGCAGTGAAAAGAAGGAATAAAAACTGATGACACTTTTTGTCAGTGGACAACATTTTAAAGAGTCATTGATCAAAAGATGCAATGTGATCCTGAAGAATGGAAAAGCAAGTTATGCATGAGAGATGACACATGTGCTTCAGCCAATCAAATTTGAAGAGTAATTCTCAGAGTTGGTAACTTTATGCCTATGCATGTTCAATACACTGGCTTGTACAGCTAATGTCAAGCATGATTTCTCATTAATGAATGTTCAGTGGCCAAAATAACAAAATAAATTGGATGCAACCACTGCAGAAGTCATGATAAAATGTAAATGGAACACAGACTAATTGCAAGGAATTTTATAAATAAATTCTGCAAAATGAAAAACTATTAGGGAGTGCCAAATCTCCAGGGAAATATAATAAAAGAGGTATGTAATTTAGATATTTACAATTTATTTCAGATAAGCAATGAATATGTTACTAAAAGTAACTTACTAAAACTATAAGTCAGGCCGGGCACGGTGGCTCACGCTTGTAATCCCAGCACTTTGGGAGGCTGAGGCGGGCGAATCACGAGGTCAGGAGATCGAGACCACGGTGAAACCCCGTCTCTACTAAAAATACAAAAAATTAGCTGGGCGTGGTGGTGGGCGCCTGTAGTCCCAGCTACTCGGAGAGGCTGAGGCAGGAGAATGGCGCGAACCCGGGATGTGGAGCTTGCAGTGAGCCGAGATTGCGCCACTGCACTCCAGCCTGGGCAACAGAGCAAGACTCCGTCTCAAAAAAAAAAAAAAAAGTATAAGTCAGTGCATGCAATATTTTTCTATCTAAGTGTACATATGCACAGGCAATTATAATTCAGATTTCACTGATGTTCTGTACTTTTATTTGTTAAATCTACTCCCTCAGCCTCCATGCCACTGTGCCTTTGTTTGTGCCTGTCTGTAATGCCTTCCTCCTCCTCTTAAATGATCAAATCCTGACTCTTTTGAGCCCATCTCAAAACCCTAGTAATAATGGTAATGATCCCTTAGTGAGGGCTAACTCTGTGCCAGGCACTGTTCTAAGGGCTTTATATATGTTAAATCATTTGCTCCTCCCTGAGATGATTATTCCTTTTTTTTTTTTTTTTTTTTTTTTTTTGAGATGGAGTCTTGCTCTGTCGCCCAGTCTGGAGTGCAGTGGCGCAATCTCGGCTCACTGCAAGCTGCATTTCCCGGGTTCATGCCATTCTCTTGCCTCAGCCTCCCGAGTAGCTGGGACTACAGGCGCCCACCACCATGCCCGGCTAATTTTTTGTATTTTTAGTAGAGACGGGGTCTCACTGTGTTAGACAGGATGGTCTCAATCTCCTGACCTCATGATCTGCCTGCCTCGGCCTCCCAAAGTGCTGGGATTACAGGCAAGATTATTATTCTTGAGAATAATACTACATACAATGTGGCAGGTATTATTTGCCTTAGATGCATTACATCATTTACCCTTTGTGAGGCAACTGTTCTTAATAATAATAGTACATACTGTAAGGTAGATATTATTTTTCCTATGTTATGGGTGAAGCCATTAGGGAACAAAGACATGTTGTAACTTACACAGACGTTACACAGCCCAAAAGTGGTAGAGCTGGGATTTGAAGCCAGATAGTGTGGCCGTGGAGTCCATTTCTGAACCCTGACCTACATGTACCCTGCTCTGCCCTATGAGACTCTTCAAGCTATGACCCACTTTCCCATTTAATGTTGGAACCACACAATTTATTATATAGTTTTTTTCTTGTGATGGAGCCTAAAATTACTAAATTTGTTTTCATTTCCCCCTTTAAAAGGAATCTGCCATAGACAAGAGTTGGAATCAACTCAAACATCCATCAACAGATGAATGGATAATCAAAATGTGGTAGGAAGAGACATAACTACAGTGATGATAAAAAGCTTAGTGAGGCCAGGTGTGGTGGCTCTTGCCTGTAATCCCAGCACTTTGGGACGCTGAGGCCAGCGGATCACTTGAACTCAGGAGTTCAAGACCAGCCTGGGCAACATGGCAAAACTCCATCTCTACAGAAAAAAAAAAAAAAAAAGCTGGTCATGGTGGTGTGTGACTGTAAGCCCAGCATTTTGACAGCCCAGGACAGCAGGATTGCTTGAGCCCAGGAGTTTGAGACTAACCTGAGCAACATAGTGAGACCTCATCTCTACAAAAAAATTTAAAAATTAGCCAGGCATGTTGGCTCATGCCTGTAGTCCCAGTTACTCAGGAGGCTGAGGTGGGAAGATTGCTTAAGCCTGGGCAGTGGAGGCTGCAGTGAACTGTGATCACACCACTGCAGTCCAGCCTGGGCAAGAGAGCAAGACTCTGTCTCAAAAATAAATAAATTAATTAATTAATTAATTAAAAGTTTAATAATTGCCAAGAGGTTCAGAGAGTTAAATAGGTCCTAAATTATAGTGTCATATAGAATAGTTTCACTGTCCTAAAAAAATCCCCTATTTTTTAGGGGATTTTTGACACTATGCATGTGTCAAAACCCATAGAATTTTACAGCACAAAGAGTATACAAATTTTTTAAAAAATCATTTAGGAAAAGGATGCCAGGACAGAATATAGAATGTGACAAAACAATATAACTGCATTAAAATGTATTAAACAACCTCACAGAAAGTTATAGAGAGGGAAAGATGCTGACAAGTAACTTTGGAAATTAATGGAGCCTGTCAGATGAAAGGCAAAAGAAGCTGTACATAAGCACTGTGCTCTACTTGCTAAAGTTGTTTTACATGGGAGTGAGGGTTACAATCCTGGTACTGCTATACATGTGAACTGAAATCACATAATTAAGTAAATGGATGGCAGATAGTAGGGGAAAATGTGGTATATACATACAATGGAATATTATTCAGCCTTGAAAAAGAAGGAAATCTTGTCACATGCTACAACATGGATGAACCTTGAGGACATTATGTTAAGTCAAAAAATTGTTTAATAGCTATAAAGTTTCAGTTTTTCAAGATGAGAAAGTTCTGGAGGGCTGGGAGCGGTGGCTCACGCTTGTAATCCCAGCACTTTGGGAGGCCGAGGTGGGTGGATCACGAGGTCAGGAGATCGAGACCATCCTGGCTAACACGGTGAAACCCCGTCTCTACTAAAAACACAAAAAATTAGCCGGGCGTGGTGGTGGGCACCTGTAGTCCCAGCTACTCAGAGAGGCTGAGGCAGGAGAATGGTGTGAACCCGGGAGGCGGAGCTTGCAGTGAGCCGAGACTGCGCCACTGCACTCCAGCCTGGGCGACAGAGCGAGACTCTGTCTCAAAAAAAAAAAAAAAAAAAAAAAAAAGAAAAAGTTCTGGAGATTGGTCACACAACAATGTGAATATATTTAGTACTACCAAACTATAGACTTAGAAATGGTTAAGGTGGTAAACTTAATGGTGTGTGTGTGTGTGTGTGTGTGTGTGTATGTTTACCAAATTAAAAAGAAAAAGAAAGGCCAGGCGTGGTGGCTCATGCCTGTAATCCCAGCACTCTGGGAGGCTGAGGCAGACAGATCATGAGGTCAAGAGATCGAGACCATCTTGGCCAACATGGTGAAACACCATCTGTACTAAAAATACAAAAATTAGCTGGGCATGGTGGCACACACCTGTAGTCCCAGCTACTTGGGAGGCTGAGGCAGGAGAATCGCTTGAACCTGGGAGGTGGAGGCTGCAGTGAGCCGAGATCGCGCCACTGCACTTCAGCCTGGCGACAGAGTGAGACTCTGTCTCGAAAAAAAAAAAAAAAAAACAGAAAAAAAGAAAAAAGAAATTCTTCCTTTGCCTTCTAGGCTTCTCCCCCCTCTTCTGCCCTCTAAGAAGCCAGTTTTTGGTGGTTTCAAATCTGGGCTTTTGAGATGAGAGAGAAGAAGGGAGAAACAACTGAGAAGCCAAAAGGACTGAGAGAAATTTACTACAAGGAAGAGGAGAACAGAGCTAAATTGAAAGGAAAGCAAGGTAGAAACCCACTTTGGCTGGTCATGTGGGTGTGCTGTTGGGGCAAAGAGATTTTTCAGTTAGAATTAAGAATTAGTGGTTGGCTGGGTGCAGTGGCTCATGCCTGCAATCCCAGCACTTTGGGAGGCTGAGGCAGGCAGATCACTTGAGGTCAGGAGTTCGAGACCAGCCTGGCCAACATGGCAAAACCCCATCTCTACTAAAAATACAAAAATTAGCTGGGTGTGGTGGCATGTGCCTGTAGTCCCAGCTACTTGGGAGGCTGAGGCAGGAGAATCACTTGAACCTGGGAGGTGGAGGTTGCAGTGAACTGAGATAGTGCCACTACACTCCAGCCTGGGCGACAGAGCGAGACTGTGTCTCAAAAAAAAAAAAAAAGTGGTGGAGAAGGTTTTCCTGGTTAGCGGTAAAATTAACAAAGGAGAATTTTAAGAGGTGCTCTGAGTTCTGATTTGGATCATCTTTGATTTTCTTCTAGAGACACTAATAAAAATGTTAATTTTCAGTTGCTGGATTGTTTCTCTGAATATCTCTGATGAGAGAATAATAATAATATTAGGTTAAACAGTATGAAATTGCTGATATTTTATGGTTTTTGACCCAGAAAAGTCACAGTTTCATATGGTTTAATAACTGGTATTTACTGACCACCAGCCATGTGTCAGGTGCAGTTCCAAATGCTCTACACATGTCAATTCATTTCATCCTCACAACTATCCTATGAGTGGCCACTATGATTATCCCCATTTTACAATTGAGGGAGCTGAACTACAGAAAAGTTAAGAAAAGTGTCCCAGCTAATTAGTGATTGATCTAGAATCTGAATCCAATGGGCTTTGGAGCCAGTGTTCTGAGCCACTTGGGGCTTTGGCTTTTATGTGCAAGGTACCACTGAACTACAGGGAGTATGGGAAATGCAGGAAGTAGTGACATATGGCTATCATTATAGGAGGTAAGACAGGGCCTCAGAAAATGAAAAGGTGGAAAACAGCAAGTAGCAGAAAGAAAGGCTCAGCAAAAGCCTTGGCAGGGGATTCCACAAACGTGGAAGACAGCAGGATGTTGGAGTATAGGGGTGGGGAGTGGGGAGTCTCTGATGGGTCTGACGTTGCACCTCCAGACACAAGGGAGTGGCTACAAAGGTTGAATCTCTTGTTTGCCACCCTCCCCATTTGTGGATTTTTTTCTGAGCATATTAGATATATTGCTGCATAACAAATCACTCTCAATTTAGCAGCTTAAAACCACAAGCGTTTATTATCTCACAGCTTCTGTGGGTCAAGAATTCAAGAATGACTCAGTTGAGTGGTTGTGGTTAAGGGTCTCTCATGAGATTTCAGTGAAGCTACTGGCCAGGGTTGCAGTCATTTGCAGTCTTGACTGGGACTGGAGGATCTGCTTCCAAGATGGCTCCCATGGCTGTTGGCAGAAGCCTTGTTTCCTCGGCACCTGGGCTTTTCCATAAGGCTGCTCCAGTGTGTCCCCCAAATGGCAGCTGGCATCACTGAGAAAGTGATCCCAGAGAGAAAGCAAAGAAGAGGCTGCAATGGCTTTTATGACCTAACCCTAGAAGACACACCCATCATTTCTGCACTATCTTGTTGGGTTACACAGGTCACCCCATCCACTGTGGAATGGGACTACATAAGAGTGTGAATCACTAGGAGCTGTCTTGGAGGCTGGCTATCACACCGAGTTACTAAAGTTCATAAAAATGTAATTCCTAGAGCCTGGAGGTCCACAAGGGTATGGACTTTGCTTTGTTCATTGTTGTGTCCCCAGAACCTAAAATAGTGCTGGGCACGTAGTAAAGGCTCAATAAATATTTTATAAATGAATGAAAAAGAAGACCGCAGGGCAGGTGGCACTTTACTTGGCTTGGATGGAAGCATAAGATTCATTAAGTTTTCAAGGTTTTGTTGTTGTTTTTCCTTCAAGACAAAATCATTCCATACAAATATTAGGTAGAATGTATCCTACCCCACAGCACCCACTTTGAAAAAATATGATGAGTCAATGAGACGATGCTTTAAAAACTTTTAGCACAGTGCCCAGCACAGAGTAGATGGTCGATTACTTTGATCAAATCTTTTCATTAATTTTTTTTTTTTTTTGCCAAATGGGGCAGGGGGGTTTTGTTTGAGACAGAGTCTTGCTCTGTCACCCAGGCTGCAGTGCAGTGGTGTGATCTCAGCTTCCTGCAACCTTCACCTCCTGGGTTCAAGCGATTCTCGCGCATCAGCCTCCTGAGTAGCTAGGATTACAGGCACGTGCCACCACGCCCGGGTAATTTTTGTATTTTTAGTGGAGACAGGGTTTTACCATGTTGGCCAGGCTGATCTCAAACTCCTGGGTTCAAGTGATCTGCCCGCCTCTGCCTCCCAAAGTGTTGGGATTACAGGTGTGACCCACCACTCCTGGCCAGATCAAATCTTAATAACAAGTTAGTGTGTGTCTGTGGCAGATTGTATTTTTTAAATATGGCCATACTTGTACATGTATCCCGTCCAACATTCTCTTCTTATAATATTACTGAACTTCTTACACAGAGAGATGGGGGTCTATGTTTTCTCTTTTTAAATCTGGATAGGGGCTTGTGATTTCTCCAACCCACAGAGCTCAGCAGAAGTGATGCTATATGACTTCTGAGACTAGGTCAAAAGAAGGATACAGCCTTAGCCCACCTTTGTCTCTTGATACGCTTGCCCTTGGAACTATGCTGTGAGGAAGCCCAGGCGACAAGGAGAGCCATGTGTGATTGTTCCACTAACAGTGAGCACCCGTTGTCAGACGTGTGAGTCAATGAGCTTTCATATGATTCCAGCCCCAGACTTTGAGTCTTTCAGTTGAGGGACAAGATATCATCGCCACTGTATCCTGTCTGAATTTCTAGCCCACAGAAACTGTGAGAAATAAGTCATTATTGTTGTTTTAAGCCACTAAGTTTTGGGGTAATCTGTAATGCAGCAATAGATAACTAATAAAATATCCTTCCAGAATTTCCTCTAACTAGCTTCAGGGGAAAATGATATTTAATTATGTATTCACTCATTCACTCACTCAACCATGAAACCCAAAAGGGTAAATTTGGCTTCAGACATGCTATTCTAGGGGGCTCAAATGATGGCATCAGAGTTCTGTGTCTCTCTTCTATTTGTTGTACCTTTCTGTAGCTCTAAGCTTTCCTCCGTTTTATGGCTCAAGATCTCAGGAGAAGTGTATTTCCCCCCAGTAGTGGCATAAACCCTAAGGAAGATCTGAATCACCTGCTGTAGCAGTGAGTCATGTTTTCAATTTCAAGTCACGGGAAATTCTCCTAACAATGATTTAAAGTTTAAGCCATAAGGACATTTACCATTTACTTAGAAGAAGTCCAGAAGTAGGAGGTCCCAGCACTAGTCAGATATCAAGGACATAAGTGTTTTCCCTCCTCCACTCTATCCTTATGCTTGGTGCCTCACAGTTACAACGTGGCCTCCCCAGCTTCAGTCATCACAGCTGCCTTCAAGGCAGGAAGGAAAGGGAAGAAACCAGAAACCGCCAGTTTGTTTCTCAAGCACAGCACTTTTCTAAGGAAGTAAAATACCTAACCAGAAGCCATCCTCCTCCCTCATTGGGCAGAACGAAGTTACTTGGCCACCCCGTAGCTGTGGGAGAAGCTGTGAGAGTCGTTAATTTTCCAGTTTCTCCAGTGGGAAGCAGCAAGGCAGAAGGGGTCTCTGAATGGCTGCTGGGTTAGTGTCTTCCATGCCTGCCTGGCCTTGAACTAATCACGGCCAGAGCCATGGAGTCTCTAATTGGTTCACTCCTAAGTCAGAGGGTAGGGCCAGCACCACACAAACTCTATGAATTGAGCAGAATTTGGGAGGTAACATCTGGGCAGGCTGTTTGCCCAAAGCAAGGGTGCATTAGAAGGTATAAAAATATCTGACCATACAAGAGTTGCAGAGTGTTCCATTGTATGGATAAACTCACAATTCTTTTAATTTGGCAACTTTAGTTCCAAGACAAGAGGATGGGAGGATAGGTGTGGGTAATAGTTTAAACACAGATGTGGAGTAGGAGGAGTACAGGGAGACAGGAGGTTAGGGCTAGAGAGCATTTCAGTATGGTTAGAGAGTGGGCTGTAAGGAGGGTTAGGAGGAAATAAGAGGTAAGTAATAACAGCTGGCTGTGAATGCCATGCTATGCTAATATTTCATTTAATAGTCACAACAGCCACACGAGGGCAGTATTACTTAATTTCCACTCAATTCTCATGTTTCAGGTAAGAAAAATGAGACCTGGAGAAGTTGAGTCATTTGCTTGAATTACTCACTAAAGAACCAGAAATTAGCCAGACCAGAATTGAAACGCAGGTCTTTCCGATTAGTCCCCACGCTGACCCAAGAGCCTCCAGGCTTCACAGAGACACTGCACTGGTTCCCTGCAGAAGGCGTAACTCAGGGGAAATGGGCTTAGTCACCAGAAGTCACTCCTCCTGGACAGGTCTGGATGCAGATGCTGCAGACCTGGCCCATGTTACCAGACGTGTTCGGAGACTGGAGTTGGAGCTTCATTGTGAAACATCTGCAGTCCTCAAGCTGAGACAATATTTCTGGCTGGGGGCGGTGGCTCATGCCTGTAATCCCAGCACTTTGGGAGGCCAAGGCGGGCGGATCACCTGAGGTCAGGAGTTCGCGACTAGCCTGGCCAACATGGTGAAACCCCGTCTCTATTAAAAGTACAAAAATTAGCTGGGCATGGTGGTGGGCATCTGTAATCCCAGCTACCCGGGAGGCTGAGGCAGGAGAATTGCTTGAACCCGGGAGGCGGAGGTTGCAGTGAGCAGAGATCACACCACTGTACTCCAGCCTGGGCAACAGAGCGCGACTCCGTCTCAAAAAAAAAAAAGATTTCTGACTGAATTTAAAAATAAACAAAAACTACACCAACACTGAGCCATTCACAGGCTCTCAGGATTTGGAAAACAAAACAAAACAAAGTAACACTGAGGCAAAGAGCAAGTCCCCCACACTGTAAAGGTATCAGCTCCACCATCTGTGGTCTCATCAGGGCCTCACCAGATGAAGCCTACCCCTAGCAAGCTGGTCTGGAGCTGCAGTTGGGCCCAAGGGCTGGGTGAGCGCCTGGGGTTGTCCACAGTGAGCAGATTCAGCAGAATTGCAGAACGTGGCCACCCAGCTGACTGAGGAAGGCCTTGTCCCGTGGGCATGAAGCCAGGATTCCTTTGGCCTTTTGCTGCTGGAGGAAAACTAGGCTGATTCAGAAGGTCTCACCACTGCTCCCTAGCACTGACCAAAGTCCAGGATGTCAGGCTATGAGGTCACATATCACAAGTCTCTGTACTCCTTTGATCCCCAGTTTCCACATCAATAAAATGGCGGTAATCATATCTGACGATTGGGCAGGATTCTATGAAATAATGGGCACAAAGCTCTTGCAAAACTCTACGTGATGGAAGATGTTACTGATGACCAGCACTCAAGTCTTTCCTCCAGCCTCTGCATGGAAAGTTCCCAAGTGTCCCTAGAAGTCTGGAACACTAATGTTGACTGGAAAGAATAAGATGGATCTCTTGTTCAGATATAGAAGCGTCCCAAATCCAGTCATACCAGCTGGGAGGCGGTGCCCGCTAGCGGTAAAAAGCATGGATTTTGGATTTGGACAGATCCCCCTGAATTGAAGTCTTAGGGAAACCACTTGTGCCTCTAGCCAAGTTTTCTCTCCAAGCATCAGTTTCTCCACTTGTTAAAAAAGTAATGGCAAACCTATTTCACTGGAGCTTAATAAGGATTAAGTGAAATAATGCAGATCAAATATCTGAGCATTGATATATATAAGCCTCATGTGTATGTGTTCCCATTTATGTAAAATAACAGTGTAAGCATATTCATAGAGAGCAATTCAGAATGTACTCTAAACTAAGCAATGGTTATCTTGGTGTGGGGAGTTGGGGAAACCAGGGGCCTGCCTTTTTCTCTATTATATAATGCTGCAAAGTTTGATCTTTAAAAAAGGACATTAAAAAGTCCAATTGTATTTTAAACAACAAAAGTTGTAATACTTGGGTAAATAAATGGCATCTAAACAAAGAAAGAAACTGAAGGCAGAGCTAGGCCCAACCCTAGGAGACTGAGGAAGCGATTCTGCTTTGCCTGCCCCCAGCTCAACCCCTGTACTAAAAACCCCAGGCCCCCCAGGGGCTTGTATTCCTGGGGGCGACCCGGCACCCCTCAAGTCTCCTCCTCTTGCACACACACACACACACACACACGTCTCCTCCTCTTGCGCACACGCGCGCGCGCGCACACACACACACACACACACCAGGTTCGAATCCCTGCCTCCCAAGGGAAAGTGTTTAAGGTCTGTTCCAGGGCCTGCCGAGTCCAGGGGCCGAGCTGGGACTGAGTGGCCGGAACTTCTCCGCCGCGGAAAGTCAGTCCCAGTAGCTGCGGCCAAGCTGAGTCAGCCCGGCGGGCGGCGCACGCGGCGCCGCGTGACCCGCAGTCACGTGACCCGCGCGGGGCCGGGCCGCCGGCGCAGTCGCTGCAGCCGCCGCGGGAGGCGTCCGTGTAAGTGGGTAGCAGGGCTGGCGGGGACCTTCCTCGCAGGCCGGAGCGCGGAGGGCTGCCCCAGCCCTACGGCACTCGGGGTCGGGACCCCGGGGAGCCGCCCTCCCACATTTTCCAGGCGGGATCAGAGGGACGATGGGGTGGTAATCGGGGTGGGGGACACGCTGTACCCCAGCGACGACCGCGCGGGCCACCTTCGCCTCTTTCCTTCACACTCCCACTAACCGCAGTGCTGGGGGAGCAAAATGTCCTTCTGGAGCGATTACCTTTTCCCTTTTGTGCTTTGGGGGAAACTGAGGACCCAAAGGAGTTCGCAAAGGCGGGCAAGTAGGAAGACCCCCCGCTAGTCCAGAGAGAGCACACAGCTCCCCAGGCAGAGCTCATTGCCCCACCTGCTCTAGTGGCCCAGCATGATCCCATGACCTCTCTACTTCTTGAGGAAGAGTCGTGGGGTAGAGGGCGGGGAGGGGGTAGGGTATCCCGTTCCCGTAGGGGCAGGGATGAGGGAGGCGGGGCTGAGCCGAGCATCTATCTGGATGGTAACAGCCAACGTAGTAAATACTAAGTTGTTTACATGCATTCTCTCATTTCATATTACCCGTCGTGAAGTCTGTGAAGTAGGTACTATTGTCCCGATTTTTACATGGGAGGAAACGGCTCAGAGAGAACTTAGGACCTTTGACCGAGGTCCTGCAGTTGGTAAGTGAAGGAGCTGAGATTAGAACCCAGATCTGCCCCCAGTGGCGCCTCCTGGTGGGCTGTGGGTGGTGGAGGCGACTGGCCCAGCCTCTTAGCTCCTCTGTGAATAGAAAGTCAGGCCTTTTTCCTGGCTCAGACAGCTTGGGAAGGGGATTGTTGCTGGGTAAGAGAAGCTTCTCCCACCACCTCCATCTCTTTCTCTGCCCCTTACCATTGATTCCTTTCTGTCGTCCCCTCTCCTCCACTGCAGGACAAGATGAAGCTCATCATCCTGGAGCACTATTCTCAGGCCAGCGAGTGGGCGGCTAAATACATCAGGAACCGCATCATCCAGTTTAACCCAGGGCCAGAGAAGTACTTTACCCTGGGGCTCCCCACTGGTGCGTTCTTGGATGGAGAGGGTGCCGTGGATAGGGGTGGAGAGAGTAGGCAACAGGGGCCAGGTACACGGGCTTACTCAGCCAAGGGACTTCACGGGGGCTCTGGGGTACTGGTGCTGAGAGAGCACCTTCCTGCCCCTTCCACATACAAAGGACCCAGCTTACCTTATGGGTTGGTTTAGTCGCTGCCTGTCCCTGCAGAATCCTGGAGCAGAAGGGATCTTGGTTAGGCAGGAAGAATTTGATTTTTAGGCTACATCCTAAGTCAGCCCTGTCCACCAAGGTTTCTTAACAGAATTAAGTCCTGATACCCTAAGGCATTCATTTTATGTAATGAATTAATTTCTCTTCTCTGCATCTAGAGGGGTACTAGCTAAGTACCATCCTTGGGAGAATTGAGAAGATAGTCACTTAGGTAATTTTCTGTAAGGCTTAATTAAACACAGGACCTAAGTAAAAAACAGTTCTAAATTCTTTTGGAAAAAATCAAAATGTTGCTTTTTCAGAAAGATATTTTGACCCCAGCTCCTCAGGACAAATGTCTTGATTATTTCTTTCAGAGATGGATGGGTTTGCCCTAGTGGCCCTACCTGACCCATCCATTAGTGTGTCTATGTGTGTTTGTGTGTTGGAGGGGTCTTCAAACTTGTTCTTTTTCTTTTTTTTTTTTTGGTCTTCCTTGCAGTCCAAACTTTTTCAGTAAATGGCCAGTAGTAAATATTTTAGACTTCACTAGCCATATAGTCTCTGTTGCAACAACTTAACCCTTCTGATGTTTGAAAGCAGCTATAATTAGCCTGGCATGGTGGCGCTCACCTGTAGTCCCAGCTTCTTGGGAGGCTGAGGTAGGTGGATTGCTTGAGCCGGTAGATTGAGGCTGCAGTGAGCCATGATTGTGTCACTGTACTCCAGCCTGGGTGACAGTGAGACCCTGTCTCAAAAAAAGAAAAGATAATATATAAGTGAATGAGTATGGTTGTATGCCAATAAAACTGTATGGACACTGAAATTTGAACTTATATAATTTTCACATGTCACAAAATATTATTCTTCTTTAATTAAAAAAAAACTATTTAAAAATGTAAAAACCAGGCCAGGCATGGTGGCTCATATCTGTAATTTCAGCACTTTGGGAGGCTGAGGTGGGCAGATTACTGGAGCCCAGGAGTTTGAGATTAGCCTGGGCAACATGGCAAAACCCCATCTCTACACAAAATACAAAAATTAGCTAGGCATGGTGGCACATGCCTGTAGTCCCAGCTACTGAGGAGGCTGCGGTGTGAGGTGTGAGGATTGCTTGGGCCAGGAGGTCGAGGCTGCAGTGAACCATGATTGTGCAATTGCACTCCAGCCTAGGTGACAGAGCAAGATTCTGTCTCAAAAAAAGAAAAAGAAAAGGAAACCATTCTTAACTCATAAGCTGTATAAAAACAGGCCACAGGCCCAGGCGTGGTGTAATCCCAGCACTTTGGGAGGCTGAGATGGGTCGATCATTTGAAGTCAGGAATTTGAGACCAGCCTGGCCAACATGGTGAAACCCTGCCTCTACTAAAAATATAAAAATTAGCTGGGCATGGTGGTGGGAACATATAATCCCAGCTACTCAGGAGGCTGAGGCAGGAGAATCGATTGAACCCGGGAGATAGAGATTACAGTGAGCTGAGACTGTGCCACTGCACTCCAGCTTGGGTGACAGAGCAAGACTCTGTCTAAAAAAATAAAAAATACAGGCTGCAGGTCAAATTTGGCCTGTGGGCCAAAGTTTGCTGAGCTCTGCTCTAGAGGTTTGTGGGAGTAGTATCCGCCTGTGCCTGTGAAACCACCAATGTCTCAGGCCCTCGGAGGCTGTGCTAACATCCTGTCTCCTAACTGTGGAGAGACCCAACCTCTGTATGGGTCAGTCTGGCCTTCTGAAACCATTCCCTCGTTCCCATCATTGCAGAGTCAGATTCAAGCTCTTCAGAGTGGCATTCAAGGCCCTCCAAAACCTGGCCTCTCCCTGCCTGTTCTGCTTGAACCAATAGGATGGCATTTCCACACGGGTTCCTTGGAACATTTCTTCTGTTAGATGTAGCACCTGTCAGGGTTCTCAGTGGAAACCACAGAAACCAACTCCAGCTAAATTAAGCAGAAAAGGAGTTTATTAGCTAGATACTGGGAAGTTCAGAGAATTCATGGGAAGGCTAGAAGTTTGGAAAATGGCAGGAGAGAGGAAGCTATGTGGCTCAGGCATAGCTAAGGCCTTGTCACACGGACCAACTGATTATTTTGGGTGGGCTGCGGGGAGCTGCCATTCACTCAGCAGGTATTTACTGAGTGCCATCTGTATGCAAAGCTGTTCTAGCCTCTAAGGATACAGCAATGAACAAAAAGGATATAAACTTCTGCCTTCTGAGGCTTAAATTAGAATGGGAGAGACAGATAATAAACAATTAGCAAAATACAGAGGAAAGGAGAAACATGAAGCAGGAAAGGATAGGGAGTGTGTCGGCAGGGGTGGGGCTGTGCAGTGTTGGATATGGTGGCAGGGAGGGTCTCATAGCCAGGGGCCAGGTTTTGTGGAGCCTTAGAAGGACTGGTGTTGCTGAGGGTGAAATGAGAAGCTATTGGTGGGTTTTGAAAAGAGGGGTGACATGACGTAATCTCGATGGGTTTTTTTTTCTTTTTTTAGTTTGCAAAATTTCAAATATTCAAAAAAGTTGAAAAAAACAGGTCAATACCATTCACCTAAATTACCAATTGTTACCATTTTGCCACATTTGCTTTTACCTTTCTCTGGCTCTTGTTCTTTATCTACACACACACAAGTTTTTTTCTGAGCCACGTGAAAGTAAATTCCAGACATCCTGACACTTCTCTCTCAATCCTTCAGCACATATCTCCTGAGAATAAGGACATTCTCCTACACAACCACGATGCCATCATACCTAAGAAAATGAAAAATCATGCCATCATCTCATATGCAAACTATGTTCACAATTTTTTCTCATTTGTCCACATTTATCTTTTATAGGTTGGTTTTTTAAAAATTAATCCAGTGTCCAGTCAGGGTTCATGCATCTTTAGTCTTTTAATATACAGTGTCCTCCTACCTTTTATTATGTGTGTGTTTTTATGACATTGACTTTTTTTTTTTTTTTCAAGATGGAGTCTGGCTCTGTTGGCCAGGCTGGAGTGCAGTGGTGCAGTCTCGGCCCACTGCAACCTCTGCCTCCCAGGTTCAAGTGATTCTTGTGCCTCAGCCTCCCGAGTAGCTGGGATTACAGGCAGATGCCACCATGCCCAGCTAATTTTTGTTATTTTTAGTAGAGACAGGGTTTCACCATGTTGTCCAGGCTGGTCTTGAACTCCTGACTTCAAGTGATCTGCCCGCCTTGGCCTCCCAAAGTGTTGGGGTTACAGGTGTGAGCCACCACGCCCAGCCATGACATTGACTTTTTAATGAGACTCAACTAGGGCTTCGCTGCTCCTCAGGGAAGTCTTCCTTGAACCCTGAAACACTGGGTGAGCCTGTGCTTTACCCTATCACAACTGACGTTCCTGCTTTGTGTTCTACTCCTAACCAGTGAGTTATCTTAGAGTAGCTACTGTCCCTTGCTCCCCTGTGTCCTTATCACATGGCCCTGTGCCTTGCACATAATACTTGTTCAGGGAGTATCATGTCAATAATTAAGTCTGACGTTCACTCAGGTACTAATCAGAGTGATTTCAGTCATCAGTGTGCTGGATACTGGGGATTCAGCAGTGATCAAGGCAGACACAGTCCTGCCCTCCTGGAGCTTACAGTCTAGTGGCAAAATAGGCATTAAACAAGCAATTAATGGATGGATGGCAGTTAGGATTGGAGTACCGGGCAGGACTTCAGATCTGACAGGTTCTCCCTGTGAGCAGCCCTGACTTATTCCTGTGTACCCTCTGGGCTTCCAGACTTGGGGTGCAAGGGGTGTTCATGGCTGTGGCCACTCTTGCAGGGAGTACCCCACTTGGCTGCTACAAGAAGCTGATTGAATACTATAAGAATGGGGACCTGTCCTTTAAATATGTGAAGACCTTCAACATGGATGAGTACGTGGGTGAGTCTTTCTCTTTCAAGGTTCTTTCCTGATTCTAGGAGACTGATGCTCCTCCTCTCATTGGCCCAGCCCTGGAGAGGAATCAGGGAGCCAGTGACATTTGATGATAGGCTCAATTATCAATACTTAACCTCTTGGTTTACTCATCTGTAAAATGGGGCTAATAAAGCTGACCTCACAGGTTGTAAGCATTAAATGAATTTAATGCTTTTATGATAAAAGATGTGGAAGTTTCTTATACATAACAAATAATAAATATTAGAGTATCTCCTTCTCCTCTGCCTGCTCCTCAACTCCATTCCATTTCTTTCTGGAACAAATGATTGCAAGTGGGATCCTGGCTGGGGTGTTTCCCCTAGGATCTGTGTCTGTGCTTTCTCTTCTGTGTGTGGCCTCCAGCTCCCTTTTCTGCCAGGTACACTTGGAGGGGACCTGAGATTGGTATCCTTCCTGCTGCTGAAAGGCTATACCTTGGTCTTCTATCACCTCCCCCTCACCCCAGTCCTTTTATAATAGCTTCATTTTAAACATCCTTTTAAAAAAAAAAATTTTGGTAAAATAAATGTAACATGACATTTACCATCTTAACCACCTTTCTGTGTATAGTTCGGTAGTGTTAAGTGCATTCACATTGTTGTGCAACCAATTTCTAGAACTCTTTTCATCTTGTAAGACTCAGGCTCTATACCCGTGAAACAACAACTTCTCATTTCCCACTTCATGAGCCGTGGAAACCACCATTTTACTGTCTGTTTCTATGAATTTGACTACTGTAGAATCAAACTAGAGTATATAACTGGAATCATAAAGTATTTGTCTTTTTGACTGGCTTTTTCACCTAGCATAAAGTCCACAATATTCATTCATTGTTGTAGTGTGTCAAAATTTCCTTCCTTTTTAAGGCTGATTTTACATATTCTTAATGCTTAAACATTATTATTTTTTTTTTCCTGGCTAAAAAAAAAAAGTTGATTTGGGGAAGCCCTGAGATAGTTGTCTCTAACCACCTAGTGTTCAAGCTGGAATTTATTCAGGCTGAGTGAGGTAGAACTGGGAGTGGATGGTCGGGTGAGAGGCACAGGGTGAGGGGTGTGCTTGCTTGCTTTCTAAGATGAGTCCAGCCCTACCCCAGGTGGCCAGAGTGTCCCCAGCCTCTAACCTATGGTCATTGCCTTATGAAAAGCAGATCAGAATGTGGGGATTTCCCAGGCCCTTGGTGTGCAGTTACTCTGGCCAAGCCCTGTGGCCACAGATGGTGGTACTGGGTGGGTGGACACTTATGGATACTGGCTCAGCCTGTCCCGAGTGGCTAGGGGTCAGAGGGCTGGTGCCTAAGGCTCCCAGATGGGCAGACGCCTGGGAGTGTCTCTGTAGGTCGGCATGGTGTCCCGGCATCCTTCTTAGGAGGGGGGCTTTGGCTTGGCCTAGGCATGACTGAGTGTCTCATGGCCCCACAGGCCTTCCTCGAGACCACCCGGAGAGTTACCACTCGTTCATGTGGAACAACTTCTTCAAGCACATTGACATCCACCCAGAGAACACCCACATTCTGGATGGGAATGCAATCGACCTACAGGCAGAATGTGATGCCTTTGAAGAGAAGATCAAGGCTGCAGGTGGGATCGAGCTATTTGTTGGAGGTGAGCTTGACACTCTGCAGCACCCATGTCCAGGGCCAGACCTGTGGGAAGGAGGACAAGACACCATGCCTGTCTCCAGACAGCTTCTTCTGGGTATGCTAGTGACCGCAGAGACAGAGGCTGGAGAAATGGGCCCTGCCTGGCTCTGTTACTTAGGAACTGTGTTCTCTTAGGGATCTCTTTCTGCAGTTTGATGCCTTGTCTGTAAACTGAGAGGTTTGGGTTTGGACTCTGAGATTGTGTCTACTCCCCAGTCTTAAGGTTTTATGGATCAGTCCTGGAACTTACCTAAACATTTAACATCATGGACTCATGTAGTTCCAGAAGCCTCCACCCAGCCCCTGTAGATAGCCAGTTGAACCCCAGAGAAGTTAGGTGACTCACTCAAGGTCCGCAGGTGGGAGCAAGTGTCTGCTTCTTGGATTTGTGCTTGGGTCCTCTGAGCTGCCCTTCTGTGTGTCCATCTATCGCCACCTCTGGAGTTACCCATGAGGGGTAACATTGAACTGCCTTTTATTGCTCTAGAGATCACTCTTCTATACTTCAAGGTTGTGGGGAGGAGGGCAGGAGCTCTCATCCTCTGAGATTTTAGAACCTTGGCAGCCCCTGTCCTGGTTCTCTGGGTGTTTTGTTCACTGCACCTCTGTCCCAGCAGCAGGACCCTCTAACTACAGGCAGAAGAGACAGAGAAGGTCCACTTTTCTGACAAACTGGGGAGGCAGAAGCTGTTTGGAGTGCTTCCTCCTCAACTTTTTGAGGGTGATAGCAAGTTAATAATGTCTGTGTGTGCCTCAGATAGACATGGTGGGGAGGGTCTCCTCTGAGACAGTATGGCAAAGAGAAAGAAATGGTAGGGAGGGGGACAGATCACATGTTTAAGGTGTACCCACCCAGGGCTGCAAATGAGAAAGGTGACACAGCTTTCAATGCTTTTTTTTCAGACCCTAGTTAGGGAAGGAGAGATTGGCCATTCTTGAAATCTTGGATCCCTGGGACTCACAGGGCTGCATGGGCTCTCTCCCTGTAGGCATCGGCCCTGATGGACACATTGCCTTCAACGAGCCAGGCTCCAGTCTGGTGTCCAGGACCCGTGTGAAGACTCTGGCCATGGACACCATCCTGGCCAATGCTAGGTTCTTCGATGGAGAACTCACCAAGGTGCCCACCATGGCCTTGACGGTGGGGGTGGGCACTGTCATGGATGCTAGAGAGGTAAGGGCGCAAGGGCCCCACCAGCCTTGTGCTGAGTGGACTTGTCTTTCTCTTGTTAATCTTAACTATACTGGTACCACCTACATTCTTATTAAGATGAAGACATGATAAATAAGGCTAAAATCCTTGCTGACCCTGTTACTCACTGTTCCTCTTGCCTCTTTGGAAGACATCATTATTCCCAGTGTGAGGTGAATCCCTTGAGCACGTTTTTGGTGCCTTTGGCTGACTGCCTGGGACAGCAGGCTCTCTGGCCTCGGGCCCCTTTCATGCTTTTCACAGGCAGAGAGGAGGCCGGCATCACTAATGTTGGAATATGAATTTTGTACCTGACTAGGTATGGAGAGAGGGGCTCCCTTGTTCCTTGTAGTTGGTAGAGGTCATTGTTTGGACACCAAGGATGCTTGTGCTTCTAGCCCCGTGCTCAGAGATTAATAAATGTGGTGAAGTGTGATTAAAATATAAGTGTTTTAAACTGAATTTAGCTTTTCCCCTAAAAAATTGGCTATTATTTGAATTTGAATTTTTTTGTGGTTCCAATTTCCTTGTTTTCATTAGAACTTTAGAAGCATTTTCTCTTCCTTTCTGATGTGTATAGACATGTTAGATTTATATTTCTTTGCCCAAGCCAATAAACAAGCATCTAAATCAATGAAAACTTCCCTGTTTAAAGTGAACTTTTGTGAAATGAGTGACAGCACCCAGATTTCTGTTGGGTAATCTTCAATCAGTACGTGGGGTGGGGGTGTTTACTCGCTGTTTTTAGCCTTGCAGCGTGGAAACGGGTTTAGGGCTGTCTTTATCATGAGGGCATCCTGATCTGGGAAAGGACCTGGGGCTGGAAATCAGGAAATTGTCTTTTCTAAAAAGAGTTCTGGGTTGCTGGGGGGTCCGGAAGAAATAGTCACATTCCCTGTCTGCTTCTGCGTTCTAATATTTTAAGAAAGGAGCAGTAAATCCTGTTCACAACTCTGTGGCACATGTGAATTAAAATGAAATCTATAGAACTGAGTTATTTTTTTTTTCTCTTTTCCTGCCCTTGAATAGAGCTGAGTTCTTTTTTTTTTTTTGAGACGGAGTCTTGCTCTGTCCCCCAGGCTGGAGTGCAGTGGCGTGATCTCGGCTCACTGCAAGCTCCGTCTCCCGGGTTCACGCCATTCTCCTGCCTCAGCCTCTCCGAGTAGCTGGGACTACAGGCGCCTGCCAATACGCCCGACTAATTTTTTGTATTTTTAGTAGAGACAAGGTTTCACTGTGTTAGCCAGGATGGTCTCGATCTCCTGACCTCGTGATCCGTCTGCCTCGGCCTCCCAAAGTGCTGGGATTACAGGCGTGAGCCACTGCGCCCGGCTCTAGAGCTGAGTTCTTTAAGATCACTTACGTTCTTGATATTTTAACTGTTAAGTGGAGACTGTGCCTTTGTTTTATTATATATTAACAAAAACCATCACCCCAAGTCACATTAGTTCATAGGTTTAATGCTGTGAACTGAAAGTGACCAGATAATGGGGCAACCTTTCTGGGATTCAGCCTTAGAGGCCCCACAGATAACTCCCACCATTGCTTGCAAAGCGCCCTTGCTGGTGGTGCAGGTTGGGAGCCCTCTTTCACAAACTGTGCTTGTGGAGAGTCACCCAGCTGATGGGATGGCGGGCCTGGGCATGGCATGTCTGTTTACAGGGCACCTTCATGGTCAACATCAAAGATACCTGGAGGCACTGTCACGTGGTAGTCAAGAACATGAACTTTGGGGTCATAAATGACCCTGGGCAAGTTACTTAACCCCTCGGGGCTCTGTTTTCTTATAACATGGAGATAATGATGCTGCCTGCCTCGGGTTATTTGTGTGATAAAACACAGGGAGCACTGAGCAAAAGTATGTTGCATGGTAACCACTTACAATGTGATATGAAAAACAATCATCCTTACAACTGTTTAGGGTGTCTGGAATGCTCCCCTCCATCACAGACTTGTTTTCTGATCCTCAGGTGATGATCCTCATCACAGGTGCTCACAAGGCATTTGCTCTGTACAAGGCCATCGAGGAGGGAGTGAACCACATGTGGACCGTGTCTGCCTTCCAGCAGCATCCCTGCACCGTGTTTGTGTGTGACGAGGATGCTACCTTGGAGCTGAAAGTGAAGACTGTCAAGTATTTCAAAGGTGAGGGAGGTGTCAGTCCAGGAGGAGGTGGTCAACCTCAGGGTGTGCTGGGAGTGAGGAGTAGATCCAGCTTTCATCCTCTGGTCATTTTAATTGACAACCGTAATCTTAATATCAAACCCAACTGCATCACACTACACAGTCATTTCTCTTCTGCCTGTGACTGCAAAGATCCATTTCTGGAGATCTGTTTGCTCTAAGGAGGAGGAAAGAAAATGCAGTGTGGTCCAAGGACTATGTGGTGACCTCACAGTGCCATGAAGCCTCAGGTTTTCTCTTCAAATCTTAAACAAGTGATTCCCCTCTAGGTGAGACACTGAATTATCAGGATCTTCCTTTCTTTTACAGGCTGGAGTGCTGTGGTGTGATCTCAGCTCACTGCAACCTCCATCTCCCGGGTTTAAGTGATTCTCCTTGCCTCAGTCTCCCAAGTAGCTGGGATTACAGGTGTCCACCACTATACCCAGCTAATTTTTGTATTTTTAGTAGAGACAGGGTTTCGCCATGTTGCCTAGGCTGGTCTCAAACTCTTGACCTCAGGTGATCCACCCACCTCGGCCTCCCAAAGTGCTAGGATCATAGGTGTGAGAGCCACTATGCCCGGCCCTTCTTTTTTTTTTTTGAGACGGAGTCTTGCTCTGTCGCCCAGGCTGGAGTGCAGTGGCGCAATCTCGGCTCACTGCAAGCTCCGCCTCCCGGGTTCACGCCATTCTCCTGCCTCAGCCTCTCCGAGTAGCTGGGACTACAGGCGCCCGCCACCACGCCCGGCTAATTTTTTTGTATTTTTTGTAGAGACGGGCTTTCACCGTGGTCTCGATCTCCTGACCTCGTGATCCACCCGCCTCGGCCTCCCAAAGTGCTGGGATTACAAGCGTGAGCCACCGTGCCCGGCCCCGGGCCCTTCTTTTACTTTAAAAGGATGCCCACGGCTTTAGGCAAACATGTGAAAATCCTCCTTTACTCAAGCAGGTCAATTAGGAATTTGTTCTTTGCTGAAAAGACCAACCTTTAAATAGCCAACTCCCATAGTGATTGAATTTATAAGTTCCGTGAATGTAGTACTCACTGTGAATAACTCTTTTTGTACTCTTAGGGTGTTTATCATTTGGGGATCATAGAGAAAAGAGAGAAGTGTCAACTCTAAGACAAAATTTGAGAGCTCCTGGATGTTATGATTGATAATCAAGGAACTCTTGCCACTGCCTGAATTAATTACTTTTTGTTTTTAATTTTTTGTAGGTTTAATGCTTGTTCATAACAAGTTGGTGGACCCCTTATACAGTATCAAAGAGAAAGAAACTGAGAAAAGCCAATCTTCGAAGAAACCATACAGTGATTAGCCTGTGCTGGGACCTAGTGTCAAGTACCCATAGGGAAAGGCAGGTCTTTCTGGAAATTGTCTTTAGAAGAAAGAATTGTATTTCTTTAATCTAGTATGGTTACTCCAGATAAGTGGGTGAACTTACTGTTCTTGGCCATGAGGCTGGGAGCCTAGTCATGGAGTTTAGCTATAGGGAGAATGTTTGTAACTTAATCAGAAAAAAAATCTCTGCAAAACGTACTCCATCATTTTGATGTCTGCCAAACCCAGGTTGGGAGTTTTAAACTTTTTGTTCTGCTTCAGCCACGGTTCACATGTATGACACACTCCCGGCAGGAGTTTCTCTCCTTACATGCATTGATTTTCACTTGGGAGGGAATTCGGGGCTTGTGTATATTGGACACGACCTCTTTGAAGAGTCTTGAGAGTCCTTCTTGCACAGGCCTGCCCCTTGGTTGAGAACCATTGTTCCAGGCTAAGGCGCAAACTCGATATCTAAAATAAGTGCAAGGAAGCAGTCTCTTTGGTCAGTAACAAGTGCAATGGAAAGAAAACGATTCCTTTCTTCCTTCTTCCACTTTCACAGCTTTTCTCTGAACTAGGAAAACCTGGGGGTGGATTTGGGTGGGTGGGGCCAAAGAGGAGGCTTCTACTGATAAACCCAGAGCCTCAAGGGGCCCAGCCACATCAAACTTCTCTGCCTCAGGGACTCTCCAGCACCAAAAGGCAGAAGATGGAAGCTGTTTTCCCCCCAGAGCCCTGTGTTTTTGTGAAAGGCCTCACTGTGGCTCCTTTGTTTTACATACTCATTAGTAAGTAGGAGGTCCACTGGGGCAACAGACACTGCCACAATTTCAGTGTTGTGTTCAGCCAAGGGGACGGTCTGGGCAGGCAGCTTAAGTGTGAGTTTAGTCACAACTCCTGAGTGTCCTGCTCTCCTGCTTCCCTAGGAGGTGAGTGCCAGGAAAATACACCAAATGCTTCTAGTATTGTTTCCCCACTTAAAATAGTCCTGCTAGATTCACATAGTGTGGTCTGATGTTCTGAGAACATCAGGAAATACAACCCTTTTGCCCATTTATTCTTCTCCCCGGATCCCAAGGTGGTCTGTTGCTCTGGCTTCCTTTCATTGTCTTAGGCCTTCATGGAGTGGATACTGCCTCCTCCTCGCTGTTTTTGTGCCTGTTTGAAGCTACCGCTGCCTCTATTTCTGGGAGAGACCTTTGAGAGCCTAGCTCAGGCCTAAGGGCTATGTTTGGTACCAGTGTTTTGTCTTTAGCTTTTCTATGTGATTGTGCCGTCATTCTGTTTTAAGCTCATGGATCAATGGATTTGTTTACAATGTGATATTTTCTATTAAATCCAGTATTTTCAAATAACATGTCATTTGTGGATTTGAGCCCCCAGTTTTAGAAGACTCTCTGGGCTATTTATATATTTTAGAAAGAGCTGGTAAGCAAAACCTCACACTCAGTCCTCACAAGAGCTTGCAGGAAGGTCACAAGCACAGCAACCATCTATTGATCTCCTCTTCAATCATCAGAGTGAAAAATAAGATTTTATGAAAATGGAGCACTTATAGGAAAAAGGGTAGGAATGAACAGATGAGCAATAAATTGTCATGTTGGGGCTGTACCTGAGATCCAAACGAGGATACAGCTGTTATAAAGATTAAGACAGATTTGTGATGAGGGATATTATTGCAAGGTATGGAAAAATACATTTAGGTTTTTTTTTTTTTAAAGTTATTATAATGGAATATCTTAGGTCAATATAGCCAATTAGGGAGGTAGATGTAGAAGTTAAAAGAAGGGTTTAATTTTTTTAACTATTTTGAGGCTGGATGCAGTGGCTCATGCCTGTAATCCCAGTGCTTTGGGAGGCCAAAGCAGGAGGATCACCTGAAATCAGGAGTTCAAAACCAGCCTGGGCAACATATCAAGACCCTGTCTGTACGAAATTTTTAAAAATTAGCCAAGCGTGGTGCATGCCTGTGGTCCCAGCCACTCAAAGGAGGCTGAGACGAGAGGATTGCTTGAGCCCAGGAGTTCAAGACTGCTGTGAACTATAATTGCATCACTGTACCCCAACTCTGGACAACAGAACAAGACCCCATCTCAAAAAAATTTTTTTTGAGATATAAATCCAACAATTTTTATGTTTATGGAATTGTGCACTTCCTTACCACAATCCTTTTTTCTTTTTAAAGACAGAAAGTCTCACCCTGTCTTCCAGGCTGGAGTGCAGTGGTGCAGTCTCGGCTCACTGCAACCTCTGCTGCCTAGGTTCAAGTGATTCTCCTGCCTCAGACTCCCCAGTAGCTAGGATTACAGGTGTGCACCACCACACCCACCTAATTTTTGTATTTTTAGTAGAGACAGGGTTTCGTCATGTTGGCCAGGCTGGTCTTGAATTCCTGGCCTTAAGTGATCTGCCTGCCTCGGCCTCTTAAAGTGCTGGGATTACAGACATGAGCTACCGTGCCCAGCACCACAATCCATTTCTATCATTCCCAAAAGCTCCCTACTCCTAACCCCAGCTCCAGGCAACTACTGGTCTGCTTTGTGTCTATAGATTTACCTTTTCTGGTCATTTAATATAAATGGAATCATGTGACATGACATCTTTTGTGTCTGGCTTTTTTCACTAAGTGTAACATTTTTCAGGTTCATACAACACGTAGCAGTAGTCCATTCCTTTTTATTGCTGTATAGTATTCCATTTTGTGGACATACATTTTGTTTATCCAGTCAAGAAGGGTTTAAATTTTAAGTATGTTATAGTAACTACATTAAAATGAGACAAAAAAGGACTTAGTAATGACGGCTAAACTGGAGATATATGTATGAACTTAAGACCTTGGAAAGATCTGATGTCTTTCCCAAGTCTGTGTTTTCCTGGTGGCTCAACAGCAGTGTCCTGCTACAACCAGTGCTTATGCGATCAAGTGGGATGTACACCCCTGGGTCATCTTGGGCCTCTAATATCAGGGCTCCTTGTACAGGAGCTAATATGTTTGGGGGTAGGGATCAGAGTAGACCTGGAATATCTTGTTACTGGAAATAAGGGTGCTTTCAAAAATGTATGGGGCTGCCCGGGCGCAGTGGCTCATGCCTGTAATCCTAGCACTTTGGGAGGCTGAGGCGGGCGGATCACCTGAGGTCAGGAGTTCAAGACCAGCCTGGACAACATGGTGAAACCCCATCCCTACTAAAAATACAAAAAATTAGCTGGGTGCAGTGCCGTGCACCTGTAATCCCAGATACTGGGGAGGCTGAGGCAGGAGAATCGCTTGAACCCAGGAGGCGGAGGTTGCGGTGAGCCAAGATCA
This sequence comes from Symphalangus syndactylus, assembly GCF_028878055.3. Lineage (NCBI taxonomy): Eukaryota > Metazoa > Chordata > Mammalia > Primates > Hylobatidae > Symphalangus > Symphalangus syndactylus. The sequence goes on from NC_072429.2 coordinate 44,943,539, forward strand.
TGCCACTACACTCCAGCCTGGGCTACCGAGCAAGACTTCATCTCCAAAAAAAAAAGTCTGGGGCTTGTCCCAGGAAGTCTGGGGATGAAATACAACAAAACAAAAATGTCTGAGGCAGTTCTGAGAGGACAAAACAGCCAGCTAAATGGGTTCCCACTGACTAGGTTTTCACAATTTGATCAAAAAGGAAATACTAAGTACAGCTGACTGGAACAAGTTGAATTTGTAAAACAGCAAGTTGATAAGAAAGGGAAAATGTAATATTAAGTGCACACAGAGTTGTATTTCAGGAAGAGTAGACAGAATGTGTTTACTTACATTTAGTAAAAAGTGGCAGTGTTGATATCAATGGGTGCCGCCTTCCTTCTATTAGTCTGTTTATAAAGTAGAGGTGAACACAAGAGCCTGGCTCACTATTCCCCCTATCGCCTACTCTTCTACTCTTTCCGTCCTTCAGGCCTTGCCTCGAATGTCATTTATCAGATAACTCTTCCCTGATCCTCCAATATAAAGCTGCAATCCCCAAGTTCCTATCCTTGCCGTGCGCTATTTTCTCAGAACCCTTTACCACTGGACATGTATTTTGTTTCCTAACTAAGTGTAAACTCCATGAAGGTAGATGTTAAATACTGCTCTATTCTGCCCCTATAGCAGTGCCTTGATAGCTAGAAGGCACTGGTACTTGTTGAACCATAAGCCTGATAGTTGTCCCCATGAGTAGTGATCGTACCTAACAACCAGGAGAAATCATGGCATATTACATAATGGATTAGCCAACTGGCCTACTGAGGAGATCTAACTTGGAAAATTTGATGCTTCTTTCCTGGGAACCAAAATCCTTACTGTGATGAGATGCTAATGAAACACGTCCATTTCCAGTAAGATACAGTGTGACAGGATTTAGAGTTATGCAATAATGGGCAGGTAAAACAGAACATAGTACTTTGGACCTCAGGGGAGCCATTACCACCAGCTGGCAGTCATACTATATTAATAATCAGACTAGTCCATTTAGTATCCTCAAAGACTAAATCATAAGGTCCCAAACCTCTAACCCCTCTACCCCAGTTTTCCTTTCAGCTAATGACCTTGAAAACAGAAGCAATCAGAAAACAATGTCCACGAGTTCCCATCATCACACACCCAGACGTCAGCCCTGCTTTCACACCTGCTGTCTTCCTGTTACCTGCTCCTTGGCCGAGCCCTCTGCTTGCACACCAGATCCCATCCTCTCTTGCCTCCTTGAGGACATTGCTCTGGCAACACTCCCAACTCTCACCTACAGCATCAAATTGTCCTCTCCTGGACCACTCCTATGGTATTCAAGACAAGATTTAAAAACAAAACTGTACCTCATTTGCCCCCTCAAGTACATCCTCATTTCTCTGATCTCCTTTAGAGCAAAGTTTCTAGAGTTACCCACACTCTGACTTTAATCTCTCCCTCTTCTATTCTCTCTTCTCCTTCTGGTATGGTAGTCGCCCCTTCATCCACAGGGCATATGTTCTGAGACCCCCAGTGAATGCCTGAAACCGTGGATAGTACTGAACCTGATAGTTTTTTTTGATACACATATACCTATGATAAAGCTTAATCTATAAACTAGGCACAGTAAGAGATTTATAAAAATAGAATAACAATACACTGTAATAAGTTATGTGAGCATTGTCTCTCTCCCTCTCTCTCAAAATCTTATTGTACTGCACTTACCTATTTTTGGACTACAGTTGCCCGTAGCAAGTGAAACTGTGGATAAGGGGGAACTACCGTATTCCCATTATGCGTAGCTACACTTTGCTATTTTTTTTTTTGAAACAGGTTCTCTGTTGCCCAGGCTTGAGTGCAGTGGCATGATCTCAGTTCACTGCAATCAGGCTCAAACGATCCTCCCACCTCAGCCTCCTGAGTAGCTGGGATTACAGGTGTGTGCCACCATGCTTGGCTAATTTTTGTATTTTTTTTTTTTGTAGAGACTGGGTTTTGCCATGTTGCCCAGGCTGGTCTCAAACTCCTGGCCTCAAGCAATCGCCTGCCTCAGCCTCCCAAAGTGCTGGGATTACAAGTGTAAGCCACTGCATCCAACCTACACTTTTAAAAATTATCCCACAGTTCTTGGATATTCTGCTGTTTTTAAAAATTTTCCATTCCTTTTTGAAATCTTTCAATTTCAATTTTGGAAGTTTATATTGACATATCTTCAAGCTCACTGATTCTTTCTGGCTGTGTTCAGTCTTATGAGCCCATCAAAGGCATTCATCTCTGTTTCAGTGTTTTATTTCTAGCTTTTTTTTTTTTTCTTTTGAGACAGAGTTTTGCTCTTGTTGGCCAGGCTGGAGTGCAATGACACGATCTTGGCTCATCGCAACCTCCGCCTCCCGGATTCAAGCTATTCTCCTGCCTCAGCCTCTCGAGTAGCTGGGATTACAGGCATGCACCACCACGCCAGGCTAATTTTGTATTTTTAGTAGAGATGGGGTTTCTCCATGTTGGTCAGGTTGGTCTTGAACTCCTGACCTGAGGTGATCCTCCCGCCTCAGCTTCCTAAAGTGTTGGGATTACAGGCGTAACCCACTGTGCCTGGTCTTTTTTTTTTTTTTTTTTTTTTTGCATTTCTTTTTGATTCTAAGTTTCCATCTCTTGCTTATACTACCTGACTATTCTTGCATGTTGTTCATTTTTTCTATTAGAAATCTGGCACATTAATCAGTTATTTTAAATTCCCAGTCTGATAACTCTCAAATCTCTGACATATCTGAGTCTGGCTCTGATGCTTGCTTTGTCTCTTCTTTTTTCCCTTTTAGCATGCTTTGTACTTTTTTACTGAAGCCAGACATGATGTATTAGGTAACAAGAACTTACGTAAACAGACCTTTAATGTGAGTTGTATGTTTATCTGGCTAACAGGCTGCATCTGATGTTCGCTGTAGGTGCTAGAGGCTCCAATTTTCCTCAATATCTTTGTCTCCCCTGTTGTCTTTGGGTTTCCCTAGAAATTCCTTCTTAAAATAGAGTCTGTATCTTGCAGCTCTCTCAGTTGTAATCCACTGTTATCCTGGAGCCCTACTGATGGTATTGTATTGGTGAGAAGATGCACTGCATATTCTTATGATTAAATCTGTCTTTTTTTTTTTTTAGTGGAGACTTGTTTTTTCCTCCTCTTATGTGAGACAGGAAGGCTAGAGGGGGGTTGAGCCATCCAACTGCCCTTCTCCTAAGCTAGAGAAGGCTCCTGCAAGTAGTTTTCCCTGAGAAAACTGTTCTCTGCCATGGAGAACAGAAGATCTGGGGCTGCTTTCTTCCTGGATGTATTTCAAAAGGATTACTTTCCCCCTTCCCGTGCCCAAAGCACGAGGGAATTTTCCTGCCATCTTTACAGGGAACCTAGTCGGTCTCCTTGAGGTAAAACCCACCAAAGTGTGGGGTTCCCTTAGACAAGCTCCTGGTTTTGAACCCTCAAGCTAGTCCGCACTCAGCCCACAGCAATATGTTTAAATCTCAGTTACTGTCTCCAACAGCTTCTGTCTTAGGTGAGCCGATCTCTATTTCCTGCCTGTTTTTGCGGTGAAGGTTTGCCCTGTGACCTCAATTCTCTGACAGATGTAAGAAAAGCTGTTGATTATCAGTTTGCTCGGCCTTTTTCTTATTATGAGGACACCCCATTCTTTCTCAAACATACTCTAGATTTGCAACTGCCCTCCACTGAAACAGCACTTGTCAAAGTCCCCAAGGACCTCAATACTGACTGCTTCAATTGTTACAGCTCACAGTATTTGACCTTTTTGCAGCGTATGACACAGTGGATTACTCCTTCCCTCAAACTTGACTTGGCTTCCAAGACATCACACACAGCTGGTTTTCTTACCTCCCTGGCCACTGTCTGTCTTTGCTGGTTTTTCCTCATCTCCTTGACTTCTTAGCATCTGGAGTGACCCAAGACTCAGTCCTTGGATCTTTCTCTACATATAACTCACTCCCTTGGTAATCTCATCTAGTCTCATGGCTTTAAAGCCATTTACACGTTGACTCCCATAATTCTATCTCTACCCTGAGTTGCTCCCTTGAACTCTGGACCAGAATATCCAACTGCCTGTTTATCATTTCCCCTGGGATAACTACTAGGCATCTCAAACTTACCTGTCCACAACCAAATTCCTGATCTTCAGCCACAGACCTGTGCTACCTACAGGTTTCTCATCTCAACTGCTCAGACAAAAATACCTAGAAATCAACCTGATGCCTTACTTTCTCATATAGCCAGCCTGTCAACAAATCCTATTAATTTTACCTTCAAGGTAAGTACAGAATCTAACCAGTTCTCAAGATTCTAACTTCTGGCACACTGGTATAAGCCACCTGCACTTCTCACCTGAGCTACCGCAAATGGCCTAACTGGTCTGTTTCCACCTTTGCTCACCAATCCCCTAAAGCACACGCCTGACCCTATCACTCCTCTGCTCAATGGCCCCCTCTCAGAGTGGCAGCCGAAGTTCACACAAGGCTCTATATAGTCTACAGGACCACATGCTCACATCCCGTCTCTCACTCTTCCTGGGTCTGCCTCAGCCTTCACTGGCTACCACACTGTTCCTGGAGCCCTCTTACATGCTCATAGCCCAAGGGCTTTGCCCTTGCTGTCTCTGCCTGGAATTATCTCCTCCCAGGTGTCCAGAAGGTTCAATCCCACACTGCTGAGACTTTGTTCAAGTGCTATCTTGATGGAGTCTTCTCTACTCTTTAAGATTCCAACATTGCCCTGCCTCCCCTAACTCCCTATTTCTTGTCCCCAACTTCTGTGGTTTTTTTTCTTTTTTTTCTTTGAGACAAAGGTCTTGCTTTGTCATTCAGGCTGGAATGCAGTGGTGTGATCAAGACTCACTGCAGCCTTGACCTCCTAGGCTCAAGAAATCCTCCTGCCTCAGCCTCTTGAATGTCAGCTGGGACAACAGGCACATACCACTGCACCCAGCTAATTTTTAGTTGTTTTTTTTTTTTTAAGAGAGACAGTCTTACTATGTTGCCCAGACTGGTCTCAAACTCCTGGCTTCAAGCGATCCTCTCACCTCAGCCTCTCAAAGCACTGGGATTACAGGAGGGAGCCACTGCGCACGACCCATGGTACTTACCTTCTGATGAACCAGATAATTTACTTAGTGTCTCTTTCCTTCTGCCAGAATTTGTTCCACATGGGCAGGGAGATTATGTCTGTTTTATTTACTGCTACATTCTCACCACCTTGAAAAAGAGTAAGGCCCATTGCAGGGTATTCCATCAGTATTTGTTAAATAAGTGAGTTATTCTAGGAAATACTATAGGTTGCAAAAAGTAGAATGGTACTGAGGGTAAGACAATCGCTTTTAAAATTTACATGTATTTATGTTGTATTAGTGTGAGTTTAGTTGTTTTTCCTTTTTTGGTTTGTTTTTATAATGAAGGGAAAAAAAGAGATCCAAGCAAGGAAAAGAAGTGACTGTGTTAACTTTGTACTTAGCAACTTCGGCGTCAAATCTCCCTGAGTTTCCCATGTACACAATCTTCTCCAAAGCATCCTCTGGCTCAGAGGAATGTGGGAGTCCTTGGAGAGGTAAATCTTCAGACAACCTGAGAAACTGTACAGTCTAAACGATGAGTGATGAAAGTTGATTATTACCATAAACATTTGTTAAGAATACCCCTAAAGCTCCCATAGCCAGATTTCTGACCACACTCAGTCTGGCCTGATTTTTTTAGTTAAGCTAAGGTTTGGGGAGCAGGCTGGCTACTCCTACCAGCATCAGAGGGCACCATGATGTTACAATTCCTTGGTCCTACTTAGGAGCTTTATATACAACTTAATTTCCCTACTTTGGTGGTTGAAGGTTAAGTGCCACTATCAGGAGTGACACTCTTACTATGTAACAATTGCATAAGATGTCAACTGTGGTTCACATACACTTTTGAGTATTTAAAAATTTCTGGTAATACTGCTGTTCCTGCCTTGATAGTATTGTTAGATACCATTCTGTATACTAAAGTATAAAACAGACTATAATGAAATACAATGAGGAAAATTTAAATACCAGAAATTAAATCTACTTCTGTAACAAAACAACATACTCTATACCTGTCTTAACTAGTGACTATATTTTTAGAACATGGGAACTGCTGCCACCTGCTGGTGATGCTTATGGCAAAGTTAATACCAGGTGGGAGATCCAAACTCCAGTCCAAATTCTGAAATTCCCTTTCAAAGCAGACAGCCACGTGAACAACTTTATTATTATCTCCTCTAATTAACTCTCATTGCTCTTGAGAAAAAATAAATACTAAGTATATTAAGAGATTACTAATGTAAATTAGAACTGTCTACTACTAAAAAAATGACTTTGGGCAAATGACTTTGGGCTGGGTGTGGTGGCTCACACCTGTAATCCTAGCACTTTGGGAGGCTGAGATGGCTGGATCACTTGAAGTCAGGAGTTCGAAACCAGCCTGGCCAACATGGTGAAACCCCGTCTCTACTAAAAATAAAAATATAAAAAAATAAAAAATAAATTAGCTGGGTGTGGTCGTGGACACCTGTAATCCCAGCTACTTGGGAGGCTGAGGCAGGAGAATCACTTGAACTGGGGAGGCGAAGGTTGCAGTGAGCCGAGATCAAGCCACTGCACTCCAGCCTGGGTGACAGAACAAGACTCCGTCTCAAAAAAAAAAAAAAAAAAAAAAAAAAAAGACTGCTGACAACACCACAAATCTGTCTGGGAATATGGCTTCTGATTCTGAGCCTTTCTTACGTTCACCAGCTCCTCCACAGGTCAACAGGAAGGGATACATCTATGCAACAAACTTTGAGATTTAGCCAAGATGGCAGGCTAATTCTCACACCAGGGCACAGTCTAATGGGTCCAGCTGACTTCCTGACTTGATCAACTTGCCCAGTGTTTAATGTTTTTCAAGAAGCTGAGCAGGAAAATTACCAGAACAGGTGAACAGCCTAAAACTGCACACACAGCACTGAAGCATCCTGAGAAGTAACTGATTTAAAGCTACAAAAGACCTCAGTCAAAATGAAATCACTGATTTGTTGAGCCTGCTAGGATTAGGTAATCTGTCTTCAAAAAGTTTTTTGGCTCCTGCCCAATCCAGATGTACCAAGGTATAATTAATGTTTATATAACAATAAAAACAGATGAGACAACTGTGACAGCTGAGAGGGGTCTAAGGAGACATGACGACTAAATGTAATAATGTGGTGTCCTAGAAGGGATCCTGGAACAGAAAAAGGACATTAGGTAAAACTAAGAAAATCTGAATAAAGTATGAACTCTACTTAATAATATCAATACTGCTTCATTAATATGATAAATGTGCTGCACTAATATGTTAATAAGGAAAACCGAGTGAGGGGTATATAGGAACACTGTACAATCTTGGCACTTTTTCTGTCAATCTATATTCTAAAATAAAAAGTTTCCTTTTAAAAAATGGATGGTCTGTTAATAGGGTAGCTAAAAAAAATAAAAATTATAATAATAAAAATTTAAACTAAAAGAAAAATGGATGAAACAAGATGCATCTCAATTGACAAAGGCAGGCCCTAAAGTTAGTTCGATCACAAGCTTAAAATGTCAGAGCTATTTTGATTTAAAAAAAAAAATTATGGCCAGGCACAGTGGCTCATGCCTGTAACCCCAGCACTTTGGGAGGCTAAGGCGGTTGGATCACTAAGTCAGGAGTTTGAGACCAGCCTGGCCAACATGGTGAAACCCTGTCTCTACTAAAAATACAAAAAAATTAGCTGGGCACGGTGCGCATGCCTGTAGTCCTAGCTACTTGGGAGGCTGGCAGGAGAATCACTTGAACCTGGGAGGCAGAGGTTGCGGTGAGCTGAGATTGTGCCACTGCACTCCAGCCTGGGCAACAGAGTGAGATTCCAACTCAAATAAATAAATAAGTTATTTGATAGCTTATTTTCATTTATCAGCTCTAGACCCAAACCTTTTATATAAAAATGAAGAGACACTGACTATGCAAACTCCCCCAAAAACACCCAGGAGGCCAGGCACTGTGGCTCAGGCCTGTAAATCCCAACACTTTGGCAGGCTGAGGCAGGAGGATCACTTGAGCTCAGGAGTTCACAGACTGGGCAATATAGCGAGACCTTATTTCTACTAAAAAAAAAAAAAAAAAAATTAGCTGGGCATGGTGCTATGTGCCTGTAGTCCCAGCTACTCAGGAGGCTGAGGTGGGAGGATTACTTGAGACCAGTATGATCGCATCACTGCACTCCATCCTGGGTGACAGAGTGAGACCCTGTCTCAAAAAGAAAAAAGGCCCATGAGGTTCATACTAATTTATGGCAAATCTCAACCCACTCATAAAAAAAGGCTTTCATGAAATTAAGGTAGGTACAAAACTCTGTATTCTATCATATATTTTGCTGACCCCACAACCTTCCACAAACCCATTTGTTTTACAGGGCATTTGGGGAGTTACCCAAATCTTTCATTTTACTGAGACAAAAGTACTCTACCAAAACTATACCATCTTAAAATTAGCTCATAACTCATGCTTCAAAAGTATTTTATAAGCCCTATTTTCTTTGTTAAAATTGAGTGATGAAGACTTTGTACCTAAGAATCACTAAGGTGACCAAACAAATTTTTGAGACTAAACACCAAATACCTATGTTGTTTTTAATATCATAAATGGGAAAAAGACCCCCATTTCTTTCATAAAACGGTATTATAAAGGCTTCTTTCCTACTTCTATGACATCATCAACAATGTACAACAGCTTAACATAAAATGATCTCTAGAAAATATCAAGTAGCTCATGAACTATAGAGCTTCTGAGGAGCTCTTTCTGAATAAATCTGAATTGAACTCCTCTTTGATCACAGAAATCACTCTTCTCAGCTATATATTGTAGAACAAATCATTTTAATTTCCATTTCTTATCTTTAATTTATTCTTTAAATTAACCTCAAATTTTTTTTTTTTTTTTTTTTTTTTTTTGAGGAGTCTCGCTCTGTCGCTCAGGCTGGAGTGCAGTGGCGCTGTCTCGGCTCACTGCAAGCTCCACCTCCCGGGTTCACGCCATTCTCCTGCCTCAGCCTCCTGAGTAGCTGGGACTACAGGTGCCCGCCACCCACCCGGCTAATTTTTTGTATTTTTAGTAGAGACAGGGTTTCACCATGTTAGCCATGATGGTCTCGATCTCCTGACCTTGTGATCCACCCGCCTAGGCCTCCCAAAGTGCTGGGATTACAGGCATGAGCCACTGTGCCCTGCAAATTAACCTCAATTTTTACACAAAATGTCCTGAATGGAAGACCATGAAACTATCTGGTTTAAACAAAATATGGGCCCTAAAAACCTAAGCTCAGTCACAAGCCCAGGTAAAAGAGATGCTATTCTGTGACCTTTTTCTTCTTACTTTATGTTATATGCCAAACAGTTTTAAAATGTGATTAGTTGCCTTGGTGACAGAACAAATAGCAACTCTGTTCTAAGATGATTTTTAAATTTATTTTTATTTTAAGATTAAGCATCCTCTTTGACAATCCAAAAACATAATCCTTGCTCACTCTGGACACACACACCTAAAACAGTTAAAAGTGATTCCTCAATTTTCAATGACAAAGTAGGAAAAAAAGAATATGTTCTCAAGCTGCAGTTCAATTTTTCTGTCCTCTTTTCCAAAAAATGTTACTTTGCTACCAAGCCACCCACCAATGATAAGGAAAGACAATTTTTCAAAAAGCCAACAAAACCCAGAAAAAGGAACAGGCATCAATTCAAAATTACCACCCGGAACACTGCTGTTGCGAAAAAAGAGTATGAAGCCAAATTCCCATAGCTTGTTAGAGAAGATCTTTAAAAATAATTCAGAAAGTTAGGACTGGAACTACTGTGGTATAGACAGGTTATACTGTCACTATATGCATATACAGTGGTAAATGCAGATAATTCAAGAACATTCAGCTTGGGAATATATTAAGCTTTCTCCTATTCCAGCAGAGGAAATAAAAACATGTGCTCCTGGAATTAATATTAAAATCATCCTTACAAACAGAAGGTAGGGCAAAGGTAAAGACAGAGAACGTGGAACAAAAGTAGCAAAGACAAGTCATTTTGAATCTAGGTTCTAACACCCAGGAAAGTTGAATAGAACTTAAATTCTTCTGAGCCAGTATCACTAAATTCTAGATTTGGCCTGAAACCAGTGGGCCATATACACCACTAATAAATATCAAGTGCCCCACAGTGTTTGTGGTATTAAAACATATATTTATATTATAAATTTCCATTCTGAAAAGCAGATCAAAATGACACTGGACCATCCAGTCAGTTACAGAGTAAAGGGCTTCCTCCAAAGAGAACTGACTTGGCAGAAATTTAGGTTGGTAGGAATGTGATTAACATGGAGTAAATGAGATCAGGTTCTCAGTATAATTTTCATAAGGCTTCTACCCACTCCAGTTGTAAGGAATAGTACTGAGGGAACTCCAACAGAATGTCTTAGAGGGATGCTTCTCAGAGACAAAGGGTCTCTAAGTTTAACTCTTGACCCCTCCTCTCCTTACCTAAAGCTTGGGGAAGAAAATAAATATTTAATTTTTACCTATTCAGAGCTTTGGGCACATTATAATATTTAATATTCTGTAGTTTTATTTTCTGAACCTTTGGCTTATAATTTTTCTCAACTTACATTAAAAAATGTATGAATGCACCTTCTTCAGTAGTACCACATGAAAATATAAACCTTGTTCTTCCATATCTTCTACGCAGGAAAAGTGAATGAATAGTACCCTAAATATCCCGCAAAGTTACTTTGTGTACTTGATGAAAGATTAGGGAAAAACAATTCACTTCCATATCTTCAGCAGTAGTTAACTAGTCTTCACCCTCATCTTCCCAAATATCGTCATCAATATCCACAGCATAAAACAGCCTGGAAGCATTAAAAAAGGTACATTTTTATACACTTGAACGAAACAATGTAAATTGCCTCTCCTTCCCTGAAAAATATTTTCTGTACTCTTAAAACATTTTTGTACATCTTTTCTTCTCCTTTAATCATTGCACTGAGGAGGGCTGAAATATGGGTCCCTCTGAACAATCTACCCTAAAGTTGGTTAAGAACGGCCTGTTTAAGGTGGATGAGTACCTGTCCAGCTCCATTCCCATCTGGCCTAGAAGATTTAATTGGCTGTCTTTTGGCCTTAAGTCCCTTGGCCATAGGGGTCCCACTGAGGGCCTAGATGGAGGCGAGGCAGGTTAGCCACACCACTCCAGCAATGATATGGGATAAAATAAGTTTGACCATCAATGCTGCCTCTGGCAAATCTCAGCCAAAAAGGGGAAAATGAGAAATAAAAATGATACCCTAAGCCCCACAACCAACTGAACAGATCCTCTCCTGGCCAAGGGAACACCAGAGAAACCTTGAAAACAGTTCCCGGCCATGACGGGATGGGAGGCCAGACACACCTGGTCATACCCCCCTCTCTCACTAACAACCATTAGGCCTTCTTTCCCTAAGGGTTCAAACCAACCCTCTGGGAAGACTTGTTCCACCGCTGATATCAACCAACCGCCTGACGCTGCCCCTCCCTTCTGCAGTTTTGGCACAAAAACCAACCAGCATTTCTTCCTGCCAATAGACCACTGACCATGGAGTGGATCTAGCCAGTCTATGGAGGATGTGTACTGAGGTTTTCATGTTCTCTGCTTCACCTGATATCAGAGAACTCCCCCAGAGATCATGCTAATGCCACCATTTTTTGAACATGGGTCCCCTGAAGGGTAATGAAGCTCAACTGCACATGCAGCGTATTTCTCCTTTCATAAATATTCATGACTCCTCCTATACCTTACTGAATATGTATATCTGGCTATCTTGTAGGGCATAAATCCCTGTCTTCCTCTTCCCATCCTTAAAGTGTCTGTTTCCAGCTTCTGGCTGAAGGCTATGCTTCCCAACCTGTCAGAACGGCCACTTTGCCAGCTTCAACTCTTTATGAGAAATAAAGCTCTCCTTTCCAAATTAAAACAAACGAACAAAACAGTCCTTTTAGAATCCAGACAAATTCTCCAGGGCCAAGGATAAACAATAATGGGGGATGGGTATCACAAAACTGATACTCAGCGTATACAATACATGGAATAAGCCAAGACTGGGGAAGTCAGGCAATTTAAACTGACCTCTTTCGAGACACTATTATTACTATTACATGCTCATCACTCCATTCTATCTTCACAGTCCTTGCACCCTCCATTTGTAGAATGTTTTGTAGCTGTCAATTTGTCTTCCTTTCCTTATGTTATCTACAATTTATGCAATTTCCAACACTAGATTTCCAATAGTTCATGGCAGGGCTTGTTTCTTCAATTTCTCTTATAGTTTCACAATACCAATGTGTTTACTTAACAGACACCTCTTAACAAAGGATCATCAACTGATGCTCAAAGTGGAGAGCTCTTGGAGAACAGGATATTCACGTTATGCCAAGGAATCACCCCACAGATTACTTCCTAATAACAAAATGGAAAACTTGCCTTTACAATAAAGCAAACTGTAGAACTGAGCACCACACTAATGAGGGACATCATGGACCTCTTGATGTGATTCAATACGGAATACACACATCACTCCTCATGAAGTATCAGCATAAAAAATGTTATTCTAAATCTAATCAAACTTCAGTCTAGACCTAACTTCCAGTTTATAGCAAATAAGAGAAACAAGCTAAAGGACACCATGGACAAATAAAACTCTAGAAGGTAAGACGTTATATAAGACAACTGGCCTGGACTCTTCAAAAAGTGAATGTTCAGCCAGATGCGGTGGCTCACGCCTGTAATCCCAGCACTTTGGGAGGCCGAGGTGGGCAGATCATGAGGTCAGGAGATTGACACCATCCTGGCTAACACAGTGAAACCCCATCTCTACTAAAAATACAGAAAAATTAGCCGGGCATGGTGGCGGGCACCTGTAGTCCCAGCTACTCAGGAGGCTGAGGCAGGAGAATGGCATGAGCCTGGGAGGTGGAGCTTGCAGTGAGCCGAGAAAGCGCCACTGCACTCCAGCCTGGGCGACAGAGCGAGACTCTGACTCAAAAAAAAAAAAAAAAAGTGAATGTTCACAAAACACACACACAAAAAAGGTGGGCCAAAGCTTTTCTGTATTGAGACTAAAGAGATAGAACCAAATACAATGACTGAACTTGTTTAGATTCTGGTTCAAATAGCTTTAAAAGATATTTTCAGAAATAATTAGGAAGTTTCAAATATGTTTGTTTACTAGATAATAGTATGCCACTATCATTAAATTTTTTAAAAGTACTGTCATTATGTAGAAACATTTCCTTATCTTAGGAGAATTGTGGAAATATTTAGAGTTGAAGCATTATCTTATGTAGAAACATTTCCTTATCTTAGGAGAATTGTGGAAATATTTAGAGGTGAAGCATTATCATAACTCCAACTTCACGTAGTTCAGTAAAAATGTTAAGGGAACAAATATGGTAAAGTACTATCAATTGTTAATTTGAGTGGAAAGTATCCTACTATTCATAGTCCTATCCTTTCAAATTTTCTGTGTTTGAAAACTTTCACTATAAAAACTTCCAGATGGTGTATATTCTCATTATAAAACTCATTTTTGAGAAAATAATATAAAAATTCCTTTATAGGGGAAAACATGTAAGATAATTCTCTAAATAAGTCCAAGTACTTAAATAAAACACTGGATTTGTGATCTGCAAATCAAGTACCAAAAATTGCTGGTGAGCCTAAGGAATTCTGTGTATACATACCGGTTAAAACATGGTGAACCAGGGTCATTGAAATGTTTGTAAGGGTTTGCTCTAGAGAGAGAACCCATGCAAATCCAACAGAAATATTGCATACAGCCAGTACATGTCATCTTGTTACATCCATCTAATTTCTGGTGGGAAGGATAGAAAGAGAAACATACCAAGGCTGTAAAAGCAGAAGAGACAGGCACATGCCAAAATGATTCAGTACAACATTGTCCTGGTCTTCTCCCTTTTCTTATGCAAGGTTGAGATATCAATGTAACACACTGATGACTATGTAATTGTTTATATTTTGCAGTATAAGTAAAACATAGAATACAGAACCAAAGACAAAAACCACATGATTATCTCAATAGATGTAGAAAAGGCCTTTGACAAAATTCAACAACCCTTCATGCTAAAAACTCTCAATAAATTAGGTATTGATGGGACGTATCTCAAAATAATAAGAGCTATCTACGACAAACCCACAGCCAATATCATACTGAATGGGCAAAAACTGGAAGCATTCCCTTTGAAAACTGGCACAAGACAGGGATGCCCTCTCTCACCACTCCTATTCAACATAGTGCTGGAAGTTCTGGCCAGGGCAATCAGGCAGGAGAAGGAAATAAAGGGTATTCAATTAGGAAAAGAGGAAGTCAAATTGTCCCTGTTTGCAGATGACATGATTGTATATCTAGAAAACCCCATTGTCTCAGCCCAAAATCTCCTTAAGCTGATTAGCAACTTCAGCAAAGTCTCAGGATACAAAATCAATGTACAAAAATCACAAGCATTCTTGTACACCAATCACAGACAAACAGAGAGCCAAATCATGAGTGAACTCCTATTCACAATTGCTTCAAAGAGAATAAAATACCTAGGAATCCAACTTACAAGGGATGTGAAGGACCTCTTCAAGGAGAACTACAAACCACTGCTCAATGAAATAAAAGAGGATACAAACAAATGGAAGAACATTCCATGCTCATGGGTTGGAAGAATCAATATTGTGAAAATGGCCATACTGCCCAAGGTAATTTATAGATTCAATGCCATCCCCATCAAGCTACCAATGACTTTCTTCACAGAATTGGAAAAAACTACTTTAAAGTTCATATGGAACCAAAAAAGAGCCCGCGTCGCCAAGTCAATCCTAAGCCAAAAGAACAAAGCTGGAGGCATCACGCTACCTGACTTCAAACTATACTACAAGGTTACAGTAACCAAAACAGCATGGTACTGGTACCACAACAGAGACATAGATCAATGGAACAGAACAGAGCCCTCAGAAATAATGCCGCATATCTACAACTATCTGATCTTTGATAAACCTGACAAAAACAAGAAATGGGGAAAGGATTCCCTATTTAATAAATGGTGCTGGGAAAACTGGCTAGCCATATGTAGAAAGTTGAAACTGGATCCCTTCCTTACACCTTATACAAAAATTAATTCAAGATGGATTAAAGACTTAAATGTTAGACCTAAAACCATTAAAATCCTACAAGAAACCCTAGGCAATACCATTCAGGACATAGGCGTAGGCAAGGACTTCATGTCTAAAACACCAAAAGCAATGGCAACAAAAGCCAAAATTGACAAATGGGATCTCATTAAACTAAAGAGCTTCTGCACAGCAAAAGAAACTACCATCACAGTGAACAGGCAACCTACAAAATGGGAGAAAATTTTTGCAACCTACTCATCTGACAAAGGGCTAATATCTAGAATCTACAATGAGCTCAAACAAATTTACAAGAAAAAAACAAATAACCCCATCAAAAAGTGGGCAAAGGATATGAACAGACACTTCTCAAAAGAAGACATTTATGCAGCCAAAAAACACATGAAAAAATGCTCATCATCACTGGCCGTCAGAGAAATGCAAATCAAAACCACAGTGAGATACCATCTCACACCAGTTAGAATGGCCATCATTAAAAAGTCAGGAAACAACAGGTGCTGGAGAGGACGTGGAGAAATAGGAACACTTTTACACTGTTGGTAGGACTGTAAACTAGTTCAACCATTGTGGAAGTCAGTGTGGCGATTCCTCAGGGATCTAGAACTAGAAATACCATTTGACCCAGCCATCCCATTACTGGGTATATACCCAAAGGACTATAAATCATGCTGCTATAAAGACACATGAACACGTATGTTTATTGTGGCACTATTCACAATAGCAAAGACTTGGAACCAACCCAAATGTCCAACAACGATAGACTGGATTAAGAAAATGTGGCACATATACACCATGGAATACTATGCAGCCATAAAAAATGATGAGTTCATGTCCTTTGTAGGGACATGGATGAAACTGGAAAACATCATTCTCAGTAAACTATCGCAAGGACAAAAAACCAAACACCGCATGTTCTCACTCATAGGTGGGAATTGAACAATGAGAACTCATGGACACAGGAAGGGGAACATCACACTCTGGGGACTGTTGTGGGGTGGGGGTAGGGGGGAGGGACAGCATTAGGAGATATACCTAATGCTAAATGACGAGTTAATGGATGCAGCAAAACAACATGGCACACGGATACATATGTAACAAACCTGCACATTGTGCACATGTACCCTAAAACCTGAAGTATAATAAAAAAAAAAAAAAAACACAGAAAATAGCTAGTTTTACTACAACTAGTTACTTGGCACAATCTCTTCCGACAAGCAGTAGATAAAAATCACACACATATAACTGGAAAATGTAGTTAGATTAATATTAAAATGTTTGGATGTAATGTGTGGGTTTTTAATTTTTACAGAAATCTAAGTAAATATTTGGTACCAAGTCCTCCACTCTGTCATAGGGCTAAGGTATGTCAAAAGTGATTATATGGCCAGGTGTGGTGGCTCACGCCTGTAATCCCAGCACTTTGGGAAGTGGGCGAGTCATTTGAGGTCAGGAGTTCGAGACCAGCCTGGCCAACATGCTGAAACCCCGTCTCTACTAAAAATACAAAAATTAGCCAGGTGTGGTGGCTGGCGCCTGTAATCCCAGCTACTTGGGAGGCTGAGGCATGAAAATTCCTTGAACCTGGGAGGCGGGGATTGCAGTTAGCTGAGATTGCACTACCACACTCCAGCCTGGGCAAGAGAGAGACTCAGTATCAAAAAAAAAAAAACAAAAAAAACAGTGATTACATATAGTGCCAGTTTCCTTAACTGGAGCCCACTATGTTCAGTTCAGACATAACAGATTAGAACAACAGAATCAAATGCAAAGATGTATTTTGATTTTAAAACATATTAAGATTTTTGTCAAGAAGCAATAGATCTAATTATTTTGACTCAAATTAATTCCTGAGTGTATCTTAAACAGGTGTGCAGCATTCCAGGATAAATAGTTCTGAGTGATCAGATTTGATTTTTTTTAATCACATAGATGAGGTAAGAGTTGACCATAGCTCTAGTATGCCCTCCTTACAACCCATTCAATTTTGAGGTAGATACAATGTGAGAACAATGGTCACTGTTAGAAAACACTTTGAAAAGGGAAGTCTGCAAACAAGATCTAGTAGTGAAATTTCCACCTTCCACGTAAGAAGGTGTAATAATAATACCAGCATGTGTTTTGTAAGTCATAAAATTGACTAGTAAGGCTTCTTAAGGTAATCATAACATGCTGGCAAGTCTGATGGCCTCCAACTCTGTCCCAAAACATTTACCTCTATGGGAGTTCCACAACATGGGCAGCTCTTTGAGTTCTTCTCTAGCCACTCCTTACTTTCCATCTCTTCCAGTGCCTTCTGAATCACTCTCTTACCATACCTTTGATCCAAAAGTCTTTTATTAGCCTCATCTGCTTGCAGGTATTCATTTCGTAAGTCCATTAATTTCTCTACAAAGTGAAATGGAAAATTAACTTTTATATAACTTTGTAATGCTGACTAAAAATCATTAAAAATGGCTATAATCTTCGACTATTCAATAATGTTATTCCTAGAAGTTTATAAGGAAATAATCCAAAGTCATACGCATGGAGATGCATATAACAATGGCAAAAAAAATTAAATTTCTAAGGAAATAATTATGTTTGGAAGAGCCATTTAATGACATAATATTCAATTATTAAAAATATAATTAGGTTCGCTACAACCCAATTAAAACGCTCATCACAGAATCCAGAAAAAAAGTATAATTATGTTATAACCCAGTAAAAATTATACATGCACAAATGATAATAAATGGAAAGGAATCCCCCAACTAGAAAAGATGTATCTGCTAAAAATGGAAGAATAAGATAGGCTATCTTTTTCCTTTGATTTTGATTTCTTAATGTTGGTATGTTTATGCAGTTAAAGACTGACTTATCTAGAAGACACAAAGGTTGAAACAGACATTGATTTTTCCACTAAGTCAGCACCATTCACTCTTTGATAATGAAGAGGCCTACCAAATACAAAGGCACCTTTGGCCTAAGGGCAAAGACTACCTCTTCAATTCTGTGTAAAAAAAAAAAAAAAAAAAATCAGTGAATAAAACTTACCACTCAATTCTCACCCTGTACTATGCTTTGCTACAGGTGCTGAAAAGTTTTCCCTTGATACTCTTCAATCTGGCTTCTACTGCTCTATCAACAGGTAACCAATCCCAAAGGTTTTACTTGCAGACAAAAGGCTTTTGTTCATAATTCTATTACCTTAATTTTTCAACACAATTAATTAAAGAGTTTTCTCAACAATGTTCTAGTTATTTTATCAGTTTACTTTCCTCACATTATCTGGAAGTCTATCTCCCTTTTAAAGCAAAAGACATCTCCTGATATAGAATCCAATATCCTATCTCCACTCTTTGCTTTCGCCTGTGAATTCTTTCTCTGTGTAGTGCATTCCCACAGCTCCATCACCTCTACTTCAGTGTAGCAGTGAAGCAATGTAAATCTCATCCCTCTAATAATTCAATGCATTTTTGTGTTCCTAGGCATCTTAAGGACAAAGGTTATATTGCTTTAGTCTTCTCAAAATAAAAAAATTGTTAGTATTTCATACTTTATATAATATATACATACAAAGAGAGAGAGAGATTCCTAATTTTGCTAAAGCCCTGAGTCTATCTTCAATTTCTTCCCTGAATGCTGTGAAACACCTGAAATGTACTGTCGACTTTTAATGAAAAGGTTACAGAAGTCTAAAGTAAAGACTTATATTATACTTTGCTAAGTTCTCTATCCCATGTGGCCTTACCTTCTACAAGATGCTGCCTGAGGCAACTGAAATTAGCTACTCACTCTTTCCTCTCATGCTACTTTCTTGGAAATAATGACAGTCTGCTAACATTAGCAAGTAATAATTACAATAATAATAGCATTAATAATTATTATTTTTCTTTTTCCTTTTTTTTTTTTGAGACAGGGTCCCACTCTGTCCCCCAGGCTGGAGTACAGTGGCACAGTCTGGCTCACTGCAGCCTCTACCTCCTGGGGTCAAGAGATCCTCCCGCCTCAGCAACCTGAGTGGCTGAGACTACAGATGTGTGCCACCACACCTCGTTAATTTTTGTATTTTTTTGTAGACACGGGGTTTTGCCATGGTGTCAAACTCCTGGACTCAAGCAATCCGCTCACCTTGGCCTCCCAAAGTGCTGAGATTACAGAGGTGAGCCACTATGCTCAGCCCCATTCTGCATTTTACATGTATTAGCCCACTGTCTCTCAAACTATTTATGGTAAAGGGCCAGTTTTTTTTTCTCTAATATGTCAAAGATCAACACTTTTATAAGATATAATCAGGTTTGCTTGATTTAATTTTTTTAGAGGCAGAGTCTCACTATGTTGCCCAAGCTAGTCTCAACCGAGGCTCAAAAGATCCTCCTGCTGTAGCCTTCTGAATAGCTAGAACTACAGGTGTGCACCACCACAGTCAGCTAACAATCAACTATTAGAAAAATGAAAAAAAGTCTAAATTTTTATTAGATTTGACATAAAATTATGTGAAATCACTATAAAAGTTTCTAACCCTCTCAATTTCTATCTCATTATAGACCAGTGTAACAAATATAACAATTTTGAATAGCATGATATTAGTTCCCTTCATCCTTAGAATAACCCCGTGAAGTTATTGTTATCTGCTCTAGCTGCAATTTTGTGAAGTAGCTGTTATCATTATCCCTGTCAGTCTGAAAAAGTCTAAGCCACCAAAGTCCAGTTAAATCGACGTTAAGGGCCTGATTTATGATTCCTTATCTAGACTGTAAATGGCAAACACATTTCACTCCTGTGTCTACTTCATCAGAGGGTAGTTTTCCGAAGTGCCATGTTGAGGAAGATTCTGAGGCCTCTCTGGCTCAAGGAGAAAGCATTTGATGACTAGTCAAACACATGTGCCATGGAGACAAGAATGGCAGCTTAGATGCCCTGCATTGGCCATCCAGGATATACATTATTCCATGTTCGTATATAGAATTTCCCGTGCCATTCCGTCTCCTGGAATGTTCCTCCCTGGTATCTGCATGGTTTTTCCTACCTCCTTCAAGTCTTTACTTAAACCATTTTGCCAGTGAGGCCTCCCGTTTTCCCTAACTAAAATCCCAAATCCCCTCTCCTTCAGAACATTTCATATACTGTCCTTGCTTTATTTCTTCTGCCTCTTCAGCACTTACCACCACCTAATATCCTTATTTTGTTTTCCTGTTTCCCCTAGTAGAATGTAAATTCCATGAAGGCAGAGATTTTGTCTCTTCTGGTCACTACTACAGCCCCAAGGCCTGAGATAGTCACTGACACAGAAATATCTGCTAAATGAATACTTCTAAATTGAAGAATGAAGTCATAAGGCCCTGGCAGGAGAGTGAAATGTGGGGGAGAGACTGGGGATGGGGGTTTGGGCTCACAGTTAAAACATACCTGCAGTCACCTTACAAGGAGAGACCCCATGGTAGGTCAACCTGCACAAAGTACAGAAGGCAAAATTGCAGCTGGAGCAGATACCCATGGTGCAGCCAGGCTCCTGCATCACAGGCAGCTGGCAGCACGGCCGGGGGCAGTACACCACATCTGCCATCAGGTCCAAGGAGGACTGGAGGAGAAGGCGGTCATAACGGGCAAATAACTCTGCTTCCACTAACTCTTTGACCTGGAGGGAAATACAAAACACCATAGGTTTGATGATTCCACAACCAGTTCTGAACCTGAGGAGATTCTTAGGATGCTAGTATAAACCAGATGGGCACATAAATTAAAACCTCTCTTTCACTTCAAAAGCAGACCAAGTATATTTTGACTGAGATGACAATTATAGGGGTCTACACATTTGTTAAAACTAAGCAAAGTGTTCAATTTATTTTATATTTTAGTTTTATTTCTTTAGAGATGGGGTCTTACTCTGTCATCCAGACTGGAGTGCAGTGGTGCAATCATAGCTCACTGCAGCCTTGAACTCCTGGGCTCAAGTGATTCTCTACCTCAGCTTCCCAAGTAGCTAGGACAACAGGTACTTGCTGTCATGCCTGATTTTTTTTTTTTTTTAAGACATGGAGTCATGCTATTTTGCACAGGCTGGTTTTAAACCCTAGCCTCAAGCAATCCTCCTATCTTGGCCTCCCAAAGTGCTGGGATTATAGGTGTAAGCTACCATGCTAGCCTTGTGTGATTTAAATGTGTAGTTTATTTTAAGTAAAATTATGCTTTAATAAGAAAACAAAAAACTGGCCAGGCGCAGTGGCTCACGCTTGTAATCCCAACACTTTGGGAGGCCGAAGCGGGAGGATCACTTGAGGTCAGGAGTTCAAGAGCAGCCTGGCCAACGTGGTGAAACCCCGTCTCTACTAAAAATACAAAAAAAATTAGCCGGGCATAGTGGCGGGTTCCTGTAATCCCAGCTACTTGGGAGGCTGGGGCAGGAAATCACTTGAACCTTGGAGGCAGAGGCTGCCGTGAGCTGAGATCGTGCCCCTGCACTCCAGCCTGGGTGACACAGCAAGACTCCGTCTCAAACAAAACAAAACAACAACAACAACAAAACCTAAGTAGGCTGTACTTATGCTGAAGTCTATAAAAAAGTTGGTTAATCTTTCTAAGAGATGTCCCCTTCAGATCCCAACCTCACACAAGGATAAGCTAGTGATTCCCCAAGGTTTATGGGATCCTAGCAGATATACAAAGTAAATTATCACAATTACTTAATAACTACTTTAACACTCATCCTTGCCCATTGCAAGGCCAAAGGAAGCATTCCATTTGCTTAAGCAGTAGACTAAGACCATAGCATTCTTAATGGATACAGCAAAACAACTTGTGGGCTGGCTCCAAGGCCTCACACTGCCCCATGAGCCCTATCAAGGAAGTTCCTGAGATGATATCTCCATTTATGGAAGAGAATTAGGAGGCAACCATCAGCAGGGTAAACAGTTACCTGACCAGGAGTGGCCACCGAAGGGCACTTTGGTTCTGGGCAGTTGAGGCATTGAACCTGGCCATCTCTGATCTGGATTTCAAAGTAGTCCTTCAGACAGGCTTTGCAGTACACATGCCTGCACTCCAAGAAGTACATGCATTCACTACCCAGCTTCTCACAGAAACAGATATTGCACAGGAACAATTTACTATTAAAGCATTTTATCTGCTGAGCTTGATCAAAGTCCAAGATTTCCTGGATCAGATTTGACAGTGATTCCACATCCTGCACAGCTCTCTCATCCACAATTTCCTCTTGGTCTACATCACATCCAGCAGCTCCTCCAAAATCTAGCTCTGTGTTGGGAGAAGCTTGAGCTGTCCTTCTCTGCACTTTTTTCTGAGAACCAATCTTGAGCTCAAAAGGAGAGACAATATTCAAGTATGCTAGGGTCTCTTCCTTAAGAAATTGCATCCAGGCAAACAGGACCACGCTGCCACGGTGTTCTTCCCATAGGTTGTCTAAGTGCTTGCATAGAGCAGATAGCTATGAGAAAACACATGAAGATGTTGGTGAGTTTAGAAAGATGATGCTGCTGCCAACTCCTGGTTTCCCTAGAAATCTTTTCCACTTGCAAGTTAGGCCCTTATTCTAACACTATTTTTTACTGCTGTGATACACTGTGCTACAAAACAGTACAAACATTCTTAATGGAGCACTTCTTAAACTATTCGGCAGCATGAGCCAGAGTAGAACACAAAGTCAGAAGCAAGAAGTACCACGAGAACAAGAGAAATAGCAAGACTCCATAAGGTAGAGAAATAGCTGTACATTTTAGCTACTGAAATGGAAGACTTTTTTCTGTTCTTTAATCTTTTAGTACTGCTATATACCTCATGTAGGACGAAGAGATCTAGTTCTAAAAATAAACTATTTTTCTTCCATTAGGAGTCCTAGCCCTGTTGGTATCCTAGAATAATGGTTAGAAAAAGAATAGTTTAAAAATACTATCCAAGTTTTAAAATTAATTCTTTTAGTTTTATCAAAAAGTCAACTCATCTGAAACAATCACTAACAGAATTCAACCTCAGAGTCCTTGTTCAGATTTACAAGCTGCTTTTAACTAAGCAATCTGGGCTTATATCAGATCCTGGTTAATGGAGGGAGGCTGCCTGATATTGAACCTGGTCCTAATCATAAGCCCTCAGCAAGGTTTGGCAGCCATAGAGAAAGCTTATGCTTCCTAAGCTAAGCAATCAAAGTTAAATTATTTGGAATTTTCCTCTTTAAAAGTGGTCTGTTCAATTTGAAAGGCAAATGTAAGAGGATTTTCCATTAGAAATATAAAATATTTGTAACTAGAGCACAGGAATTATAAGCAGCTTTTCTTTTTTAGGTAAACATCCAAAAATATGCCTTCCAGATGGCAAATATATTTTGTAAATTTAAATGGCAAATGAAAAGGGACCAGATTTTCTGTTTCTTACACTCTGTGTAGTGCCACTGACTAAACCCTGCATAGGTACTACCTTAAATACTTATTGATGAGTTAAAATTGAACTAATGATTTTTCACATTTGCATAAATATCTTTATAAATCAACCATGCTTTTGAGAAATCTGTTAAAATCTGTAAAATGTGATAAATACTAAAAGGGAAGCTCTGGGTGCTGTGTGAGCTACCAAGTGCTATGAAGAAGCCTTTCTCCAACCTCTTTTCTTCTCCAGTCCCTTCTCAAGAGAGGCAGCTAGGGCTGGGCATGGTGGCTCATGCCTGTAATCCCAGAACTCTGGGAGGCCAAGGTGGGTGGATCACCTGAGGTCAGGGGTTGGTGATCAGCCTGACCAACATGGTGAAACCCCATCTCTACTAAAAAATACAAAAAATTAGCCATGTGTGGTGGCTGGCACCTGTATTCCCAGGTACTCGGGAGGCTGAGGCAGGACAACCACTTGAACCCACTAGGCAGAGGTTGTAGTGAGCCAAGATTGCGCCCCTGTGCTCCAGCCTGGGTGACAGAGCAAGACTCCATCTCAAAAAAAAAAAAAAAAAAAAAGAGACAGAGAGAAAGGCAGCTGGAATGCATGTAAATGGAAGGGGGACAGGAAAGAGATTGTGCAAGTATATTGGGGGAGGAATAAGGAATAAAGTTTTAGAAAACTAAAACCACTTCCTTCTGTCTACCCACCCCAATTCAGAGAATGACAGCTCTATGTGTCAATTTCACTATTAACAGGTGAGAGTCATAATGCCAAGGAATCAGGGTACAGCAACAAACAAGAACTGAACCAAGAAGGAATATGAGACCAATTAAAATGTTAATTATATGCATAAACATTTATTTGATAAAGAATTCTACTGTAATTTTAGCTGTAACACATAAAACAACTCTCTTCCCCAGCACACACCCCTGCCCCCAAATCCAGCATTAAGTAGATGCTGGTTAGCTGGAATCTGAAACCACAACCACGCATCCAGCTAATCTGTCCCTGTTTTGTGCATGTGTGTGTGTGCATGCATGCACATGCGTGGATGTAAAGTATGAAAAGCTCTCTGGTGAAATAGGACTATGAAGATCTAAATAATTCAGCCAACTATCAGTGGCCTAAATGCCAAACAATCTTGATATTCCTGGACAAATCAACTGTCTTGCATCTGTTGCCTCTGGCACAGACATTAGAATGTAAAGTAATACTCCTTTTCATTCTACCTATATTATCCTTTTTAAAGTTTAATTTTGCTTTTAAACCGTAAGCTCAAGTTTGCAAAAGTACTCTCACTTAAAAGATTAGATTGGTGGATGGGGGAATGAAAACTATATGATCCAAAGAGAAAAACTAATGAGATATTCCTTGAGGTCAGCAACTCTGACAGCTTTTGTCTTTTTTTTTTTTCTTTTGAGACAGGGTCTCTCTGTCACCCAGGCTGGAGTGCAGTGGCTCAATCTTGGCTCACTGCAATCTCTGCCACCCAGGCTCAAGTGATCCTCCCACCTCAGCCTCCCAAGTAGCTGGGATTACAGGGATGCACCACCACACCTGGCTAATTTTTGTATTTTTTGTAGAAATTGGGTTTTGCCATGTTGCACAGGCTGAGCTTTTGTCTTAATACACATCAGTCTATCAGTCTTCATTATGACTTCTAGAAAAGCAGCTGCTGATTCATTATCTCTCCCAGAATGCTTTATATTATTTATATTTAGCTTCAAGTCATATTTATGTCTCAATCAAGAGTTGAGATTGTTACTAGAAAAGTATATATAACACAGAGGAAATGAGGTTCTTAACATAAGGCCTCAAGCCTTACTGAGATATCTACAGGAACTATACACATTTCTACTTGTATGCATTTATATCTATGTGATACCAGTTGACTGTTGTTACTAATACAGATTTTTACAAAGAAAATCAGTTATTGTATTTACTCAGAAAATTTGCTTATTATAACTACATTAGCTCAATTTTTAGTCCTAATTACAATGGAATCTTTCATTTAAGGAATGGATAAGAAACTAAGAAAAAAGTAGTATCAATATCTAAGGATAATGAGGAAGACCTCATAGTCTCCATTATAATACAGATTAAACAGGAAAATAGCAAGACAAGAAAAGAAATAATATATTGATTAAAAATTACTCCTACTACAATTCATGATTGTTTTAATTACTGCCATTCCTTTTTAAAACACCAAACATTTTCAATTTCTTAACATCAGGATTCACCAAGGCAAGGGAAAAAAATTACAAAATCAAAGCCATTTGTTTTTCATGCAGTGAATTCAAGATCATTAAGATAGTCTTCAATTAAAGATGATTTTTAAGTTTCTAAAAATGGATAGGAAAAATTAAGTTTCAAGTCTAACCTGAGTTGGTGACAGCCATTTGCCACTAAGTGTGAATGAAGGTGGGGAAGAGGATGGATAATCTGGTGGCAGTTCAAAGTTCAGCACAAGTGGAGGCAGAAAGCAAATGGTGTATTCAAAGCCACTATTCTGGAGACACTCATTTGAATTGCCTGAACCAAAAACAAAGATTAGAAAGGATCAGTTGATCAACACTTGAGTGTCCATTACTGCTGAGCAGCGCTCAAGAAAGACTTAATGCTTTAGTTGAGGGAATAATAACCCTCCCCCAAAGCCTTTCTATTTCCTAATTTTAACTTGGTAGCCACCACCTTAAAAAAAATCTTGTAAGCCCTTGAAAAATCTACTCAGCACCATGAAATGTATAATGAAAATACTACAACTTATTCTTGTATTCACTTCTGGGCACAATTCCTAACACTAATGACCAAGGAACACACAATGTTTGTTTTGTTGTGGTTTGGTTTACAGTAGATGATTAAAGACACAATCTAGAGAAAGGATGTTCATTTCCATTGAACAGCATGACCTACTTAGACCAGCATGTCCCACTTAGACCAGCATGTCCCAACTACCCACGAATCAGTTGGGAAAATATGTGCCAACATAATGATCTCAGGTTTGAGGATATGATATAGCACACAACACTCTCACAAAGTTTCATTTAAATTACCACACTTATGTTCCTTACTCAATCCCTTTACAGTAGAAACATTTTGAGAAAGTGTGCATCAAGGTCTTCTGTAAATGTCTGTATCAAAAGCAGTAGTTTTGTTTTTTCTGAAGAAAAGGTCACAGAGTAATAGCATGAGTCATATGTTTATAGTAGTTGAAATGATTCTGGAAACCAAATAGTATTAACCACCACCACTGTACTTGAAAATTTCTAAGTGTTTTCACATACATTCATTTTCTCTTTGATTATTGCTATGTAACAGCCAATAACTCATGGCTGATAAACTGCTAGTTAGCAGACTAGGATGTATGAAATATGCAGGATAATATCCCTCTTCAGTGATCAAAAAGGTAGAATCAAATTGAAAACTGCTTGCTCCTCATTGCAATTTTCATCTAAAACAGAAACATGCATTACATCTACAATACTACCACCTATCACTAATGCCTATAAACACAAAATGACAAATAGTTTAAGGTACACTAAGAAATAACGAATAATAGAAAAATCTGTTTAAGAAATTATTAACTAACCGCTCACAAATATCTTGAAATTCTGTGGCAAATCCAAATAGATCCTGGTTTCTCCACCTTGGACAGACTCTGCTTTTCTAAATTCATCTCCATCGTAAATACTTGCCAGGGCCAGCAATTCATCCTCCTGAGCTTCTCGATCTTCTGACGACATAAGGATCTGAAAACATTAAAATCAGTTAAGAACAGAAAATGCACAGAGGCTGGCCGGGTGTGGTGGCTCACACCTGTAATCCCAACACTTTGGGAGGCTGAGACGGGCGGATCACCTGAGGTCAGGAGTTTAAGACTAGCCTGGCCAACATGGTGAAACCCCATCTCTACTAAAAATACAAAAATTAGCCAGGCATGGTGGCAGGTGCCTGTAATCCCAGCTACTTGGGAGGCTGAGACAGGAGAATCGCTTGAACTGGGAGGTGGAGACTGCAGTGAGCCAACATCGCACCACTGCACTCCAGCCTGGGTGACAAGAGCAAAACTCCATCTTAAAAAGAAAAGAAAAGAAAAGAAAATGCACAGAGGTGGGAAAAGCTTAATGGCACAAACAACTGCAAAGAATTAATCGATATTCCAGCCTGGGTGAAAGAGCAAGACTCCGTCTCAAAAAAAAAAAAAAAAAAGAATTAATCGATATTATCACTTTTCTCCTAAACCAAAAATGACAGCCATATCTGGCATTCCATTAGTTTTGCAATATTAATAGTCTTTTTCAAAAGGGATGGTTGTGGTACTTCTAATCCCTGATCTTATCAGTTAGATATTTTAGAACTGAATTAGAGGAAAAAAAGCACAATTTGAAAATTTTCTTTGAAAAGGACAAATCACAAATTTACTTTGACTTGTCCACTGAACCTAGCAATGTGCCTGGCTCACAAAAGTGGTCAAAGGATATTACACTCCTTTCTTAAGTTAATTTGCCAGGCGTGGTGGCTCACGCCTGTAATCCCAACATTTTGGTAGGCCGAGGCAGGCAAATCACCTGTGGTCAGGAGTTCGAGACCAGCCTGGCCAACATGGTGAAACCCCATCTCTACTAAAAATACAAAAATTAGCTGGGTGTGGTGGCGCACCCCTGTAATCCCAGCTACTCGGGAGGTTGAGCCAGGAGAACTGCTTGAACCTGGGAGGCAGAGGTTGTAGTGAGCCGAGATTGCGCCACTGCACTCCAGCCTAGGCGACAGAGTGAGACTCTGTCTCAAAAAAAAGTAAATTTTTTAAATCTACAGGAATCTTTAGGGCAAATATTCTTAGCTTCAGCTCTATTGACATTTTGGAGTAAATAATTGTTGTCGGAGAGCCGTGTTGTGCATTATAGAATCTTAACAGCATCCCCTGGCTTTTACCCACTAGATACCCAATAGTGGCCCGCTTCCACCCACAAGAGCTATGACAACTGAAAATATCTAGCCAGGTGTGGTGGTGCTTGCCTGTGGTCCCAGCTACTTGGGGGGCTGACATGGGAGGATCGCTTGAGCCTGGGAGGTCAAGGCTGCAGTGAGCCATGATAGCACCACTGCACTCCAGCCTGAGTGACAAAGTGAGACCCTGTCTCAAAAAAAAAAAAAAAAAAATCTCCAAATAGCACCAAAAGTCCTGGGGCAGGATGGGGGTTGGAGGCAAAATTGCTCCCAGTTGAGAAAACAGTGCTTGAGGATGTTACAGGCATAGATATTATGGAAGAAAATTGGATAACTGAGCAAGCAGCAAAATAATATTAAATTTTTGAAATAACAGATTTCGTCAAATCCAAGTAGTCACCAATTTTAAGATTTACCATTATGACTCAAGAATATTTAAAAGATAATAATTTTAAGAAAGATTTACCATTATTTTAGGTAATACTAAGAATTTAGCTACAAGGCCCAGGCACAGTGGCTCAAGTCTTTAATCCCAGCACTTTGGGAGACCAAGGCAGGCAGATCACTTGAGGCCAAGAGTTCAAGACTAGCCTGGCCAACACAGCAAAACCCCATCTCTACTAAAAATACAAAAATTAGCCGGGCATGGTGGTACACACATGTAATCCCAGCTACTCGGTGGCTGAGGCATGAGACTAGAGAATCACTAGAATCCAGGAGGCAGAGGTTGCAGTGAGCTGAGATTGCACCACTGCATTCCAGCCTGGGCGACAGAGACAGATTCTGTCTCCAAAAAAAAAAAAAAAAAAGAAAGAAAGAAATTAGCTACAATTAAAGTATGAACTGGCTGGATATGGTGGCTCATGCCTGTAATCCCAGCACTTTGGGAAGCCAAGGCAGGAGGATCGCTTGAAGCCAGCAGTTTGAGATCAGCCCTGGCAACATTGCAAGATCCTGTCTCTATAAAAAATTAGCCAGGTGTGGTGGTGTGTGCCTGTAGTCCCAGCTACTCAGGAGACTGTGGCAGGAGGATCACTTGAGCCTTGGATGCTGAGGCTGCAGTGAGCCGTGTTTGCACCACTGCACTCCAGCCTGGGTGACAGAGCAAGACCTTGTCTCAAAAAATAAAGTATGAATCAATGTTTTTTAAAATAGCATCAACTGAAAGATACAGCAATTTCAGATAATTTAAATGTGGAAAAAATATGCAATGAGAATTTACAAAAATCACTTTAATAAAACAAAACTACCAGTCAATTAAAATATTGAACTACAATTGCATTTGCAAATATCCTCCTTCACAACTAAAATATTTTTAATTAAAATGTACATAAGTAAAAAGTTAGGATTTTTTACATTCTAAAAGGTCATACTATGAAATTAAAAATTATTTCATTTTCAAAAAACACTTTCTTTCTAGGAGATGTTAGTTCATGGCTCTGCTTAAACTGCATCCCTATCTAAGACACAATTACATGTTCTACTTGAGGTCAGTTAGTACCTGTTAATAACAATCAGAAGAAAAGGATATTAACACCGCAGTCTGTATTTCAGCTCAGAGTGAAGTTCATGCAAATCCCATTTATTCTCTGACTGGTGGAGCTGAGACTGCTGAAGCTGGATAAGAGGCCAAGATGTGGAAATCATACTACATATATTATGAAAATCCTGCCATCTGCAGAAAAGAAACACAAAAGATGGTGTTAGGACCCTCTCCAAATTAAAATTCTGAATTTCCATGATCACTGCTTAAGTCAAACATACCCTAACATACAGCCAATCCTAATCTACAGGTGCATGTTACTCTCCTAGGGCAGGCTAACTGAGCCATGTGGTTAAAGGAGTATTTGCATGTCCCCAGCAATGACTGAGGACTTTTTATCTGTCTGCCCTCAGCCATGGGAGGAGCTAAGGAGGAACACCAAGGTCATACGAGAGGACAGGACACCATGCCCCATAACAAACAACCTCTTCAGTTTGTTTTTTGTTTTGTTTTTTCTCCTTTCCTCTTCTGTTTCTTGTATTCCTTCATTTGCCATTCCCCTCCAGTTTTTCCTCTCTTGCTCATGAATTAATCCTGCCAGTGGCACTCAAGGTTAATTTTGGTAACAGAAAAATACTTAAACAAAACAAGAGTACACAAACACAAACTTTTAAGTTTTATTCTAAATGCTTTAGAGCCAGGCTTCTTCACTGGGGTGAGGGGAAAAGTGAGTATGGTCTATAGATGGGTTATGGAGAATCCTATCAACACCCTAAAATTATATGCAAAAATACTAGATACAAAACCATAATTAAAAACCAGATTCTCGGATGTGTAACTCCCAAATGAGATAAGAATGAGATTCAGAATCAATTTACATTTATTGAGCACCTACTATGTACTGTATTAGGTCCTTTCACATTGTCTTATTTTGCTAGGTGGGAGTATATGGTGCTAATTGAATTAAGCTTTTTGTTTCTTCCTGTTAAAACATTTGCAAATGGGATAAGAGATTCATTTATGCAGTTTATGGTTTTAGGTTAGTGTTCTCCATCTGACTGCACATTAGAATCTCCTGAGGAGCTGTTTTTTAAAATCTCAATACCCAGGCCACACCCTAGAACAATTAATTCAGGCCTCAGTAGTTTTCCAAGTTCTCCAGGTGATTCCAATATGCCGCCAGGGCTAAGAACTTCTACTCCAAGCAGTGTTTCAACAGTTCCTCATGACCTACCCTACAAGATTTCAGCTTGTGAAGCTGTCACTTGGAATCCAGTACCTCAATTCAGGTTGCTAACCCCCATTTCCTTCCTATTCTATCCATTTGGACCTCGGGTGTCCTGGTCTGGGTTCAGCTCGCCACTCGGCGTACGGAGTCGTTTGGGCGACTGCCCAAAAACAGGAGCAGGCCCAAGGCTAGCTATCAGCCCCAGCGCTGGGATCAGAGGGCGCAATGCGGGCGTGTGAGCTGCTGGCCAGCCTGGGGCGTCCCGAAGGAGCAGGGCCCACACCTTCTCCTTCCTCCTCAGCGTCCCGCAGGGAGTCCCGGCCAGCCGGGCTGCGGACGCCCGGTCCCAGGTTTGAGGGACTGAGGCCCGCTGCACAGTCCCGCTCCAGTCCCCTTCTCTGCCTGGCGCGCCCAGAGAGCTATCCCCACAGTACCTTCTGGGAGCCCGGCAGTGCCGAACCCCAAACTTCCGCCCTCCGCCCTTGCCCGGGGCCCCCTCACCGTCGCCAGCCGACCAGGCCTAGAGACGCCCTGCTCAACCGGCGCGCCGCCTCTTCCGTTCTCGGTAGCTGTCAGCTGAGCCAGGCGGATCCCGCTGGTGCGGCCGCCGGCGTAGGGAGGACTCTGCGCAGCCGCGGTGGTCGCCCCTGTCTCTCGGGCGCCTCCCACAGGCCCAAGGCGGCGCTGCCGGCGCGAAAACCGTCACCCCCACCACTGCGAGCGCCGTCCTCACAGGAGGCTCTTTTCAGTAGTTCCGATGGGGCCCAAGAATTCGAATTTTTACCAATCTCTAGAGGGGATCATGAGGCAGTGGTCTACCTAGGGCAGAGCCTCTCACAACAATCCCAGACCTGCTTCTCTAAGTGGACTAAGCAAACCTACTTCCTCCCGTTTACCTTCTCAGAAATGCTGCCGGTCTTTTTTGGCACTCCACTGTAGAAGCACACATTCATCGCTCACGTCATAACGGTAACACCGACCGCATTTATTGAGCAGTTAGGATGCTTCAAGCACTATGATAAATGCTCTACGTAAATTTTCTCTCTATCTTCAATGTAATCTTATGATCTAGCTACCATTTGTTATTCTCACTTTACAAATAAGGAAATTGAGACTTAGGTGCCAGAACTTACCAAGGGTCACATGATTATCTCCAGGCTAAGCAGGAATTAAAATTATATGCTTCCTACCTCACACCATATGCAAAAATTAACTAAATATGGATCAACGACCTAAATGTAAGAACTAAAACTATAAAACCCTTAGAAGGCCGGGTGCAGTGGCTCACGCCTGTAAACCCAGCATTTTGGGAGGCCGAGGTGGGCGGATCACGAGGTCAGGAGATCGAGACCAGCCTGATCAACATAGTGAAACCCCGTCTCTACTAAAAATACAAAAAATTAGCCGAGCGTGGTGGCAGGCACCTGTAGTCCCAGCTACTCGGGAGGCTGAGGCAGGAGAATGGCATGAGCCCGGGAGGCAGAGCTTGCAGTGAGCCGAGATTGCGCCACTGCACTCCAGCCTGGGCAACAGAGAGAGACTCCCTCTCAAAAAAAAAAAAAAAAAAAAAAAACCCTTAGAAGAAAATGTAGGAGTAAATATTTGTGAACTTGGATTAGGCAATAGTTTCTTAGATATGAAACCAAAGGCACAAGCATCAAAGGAAAAAAACACATAAATTGGATTCACCAAAACTAAAAACTTTTGTGCTTCAAAATGTCAGAAGTGTTTGAACCAGAGCAACTTCATCTTGAGTAGGGGCTGGGTAAAATAAGGCTGAGCAACCTACTAGGCTACATTCCCAGACAGTTAGGCATTCCAAGTCACAGGATGAGATAGGAGATTGGCACAAGATACAGGTTATAAATAACTTACTGATAAAACAGCTTGCAGTAAAGAAGCCGGCTAAAACTCACCAAAACCAAGATGGCCACAAGAGTGAACTCTGGTCATCCTCACTGCTACACCCCCACCAGCGCCATGACAGTTTACAAATGCCATGGCAATGTCAGTAAGTTACCCTATATGGTCTAAAAAGGGGAGGCATGAATAATCCACCCCTTGTTTAGCATATTCTCAGGAAATAACCATAAAAAAGGCCAACCAGCAGCCCTTGGGGCTGCTCTATGGAGTAGCCATTCTTTCATTCCTTTACTTTCTTCACAAACTTGCTTTCACTTTATGGGCTCCCCCTGAATTCTTTCTTGTGCGAGATCCAAGAACCCTCTCTTGGGATCTGGATTGGGACCCCTTTCCTGTAACAAAAGAACACTATCAAGAAAATGAAAAGACAACCCACATAATAGAACAAAATATTTGCAAATCATATGTATCTGACAAAGGTCTACTTATCCAAAATTTATAAATAAGTCCTGCAACTCAATAACAAAAAGACAAATAATCCCATTTTAAAATAGGCAAAGGATCTCAATAGATTATTCTCCAGAGAAGATATGCAAATAATAGGTAAGCACATAAGAAGATGGCCAACATCATTAGTCATCAGGAAAATGCGAATGAAAACCACTATGAGAAACCACTTTACACCCACTAGGATGGCTATTTTAGAAAGACAGATAATAGCAAGTATTGGTGAGGATGTGGAGAAACTGGAACCTTCATATACTGCTGATGGGACTGTAAAATGGTGCAGCCATTTTGGAAAACAGTTTGGCAGTTTCTCAAAAAGTTGAACATTGTTACAATAAGACTCAGCAATTCCACTCTTGAAAACATATGTTTGCACAAACCCTTGTAGACAAATGTTCATAGTAGCAGTATTCACAATAGCCAAAAAATGGAAACAACCCAAATGTCCATCAATAGATGAATTAACAAAATGTTATATGCATAGAATGGAATATTGTTCAGCTATGAAAAGGAATGAAATGAACCAAGATTGTGCCACTGCACTCCAGCCTGGGTGACAGAATGAGACCCCGTCTCAAAATAAAAAAAAGTAATGAAGTACTTAATACATGCTGCAACATGGATGAACCTTGAAAACATTATGCCAAGTGAAAGAAGTCAAACATGGCTGAGTGTGGTGGCTCACGCCTGTAATCCCAGCACTCTGGGAGGCCGAAGCAAGTGGATCACCTGAGGTCAGGAGTTCGAGACCAGCCTGGGCAACACAGTGAAACCCCGTCTCTACTAAAAATACAAAAATTAGCTGGGCATGGTGGCACATGTGTGTAGTCCCAGCTACTCAGGAGGCTGAGGCAGGAGAATCATTTGAACCCAGAAGACAGAGGTTGCAGTGAGTCACTGCACTCCAGCCTAGGTAACAGCGAGACTCTGTCTCAAAAACAAAACAAAACAAAAAAGTCAAACACAAAAAGCCATATATTGTTTTTAATTTATATGAAATGTCCAGAATAGGCAAATCCATAGAGACAAAAAGTAGTTTAGTGGTTGCCAGGAACTGAGGCAGGAGGGAATGGGAAGTGACTGCTAATAGATACTGCTAATAGATACGGGGTTTCCTGGGTGATGAAAATATTGTGGAATTAGAGAGCAGTGATAGTTGTATAACTTTCTGAGTGTACTAGAAACCACTGGATTGTATACTTTTGAAGAGTTAATTTTATTGCATGTGAATTATGTCTTAATTAAAAAATTTTTTTAGGTACAAAGCACTGTTCTCAGCATTTAAGTGGAATACAGAAATGTTGGCTCCTTCTCCTGGGACCCATCAAACTAATGTGCTCCTCACAATCTAATAAGCTCCTGCGTCTGCTTTTTCATATATTTCTTCCTCCAAAAGAGTAACTTGCAGAGCTAGGACTCTAACCCAAGCCTACAGGATTCTAAAGCTCTTGCCACCGTTGCCTCCCAGGCAGGATTAGATTCATGGGCCAGCAACCCATGCAGTCACGTAGGGCCCTGCACTTAGAAGGGCCCCAGATTTAGAAGTGTCCTGCTCTTAAGAATGATACAATGGACTTTGGGGACTTAGGGGGAAGGATGAGAGGGGGACGAAGGATAAAAGACTACAAATAGGGTGCAGTGTATACTACTCAAGTGATGAGTGCAACAAAATCTCACAAATCACCATTAAAGAACTTACTCATGTAACCAAATACCACCTGTAACCCAATAACTTATGGAAAAATTAAAATAAAAAAGAAGTGCCCTGCTCTTGATTTGATGCTGTGCTGTCACCCTCTTGAAGTTCTTGATAATTTTTGAATGAGAGGCTGCATTTTTATTTTGCCCTGGGCTTTGTAAATTATGTAGTTGGTCTTATACCCAGGAGAGAGAAAAAAACCAAGTGAATAAATCAGGGCACCCAAGGGATTACCTGGCTGCCACAGAGAGAACCTTGAAATACAAATAATCACTTCTAATTTTCTGTACTATAAATCTTGATTGTCACAAAACAGAAACCAAAATACCCTTCTAATAGATACCAAAACCAGAAACATATCTCTGAAAAATGCAAAGGAAGGAAGAAAAATCTCCAAAACCATTCATTAATATCATTATTCATGTTTAGCCAAAGGAATAAGACCAAGAGCAAAACGCACAGCAACCCTACCTCAGAGTGCTCAGAGAGGGGAGACCAGAGACCTCTTCGATGCAAAAAGTGAGGAAGCCCATGCACCAACCAGCTTGGGAAATTCTCACAAAGTCAGAGCAGAAGGTGAATTGTGACATCACGTCATGACCTCGTGTCAGAGGTCACAGGATAGAGAAAATAGAATTTCAAAGCAGTGTTAATAATGTACTGAATGTTTAAAGTGAACTAAAGATTTAGAGTCAATTTTGAGGACAAGATTGGGTAAAGAGAGCCTTCTAATAAGTTTTGTTTTTGACTCTAGGAAAATAACAGACTTTTGTGTCTTTGGTCTCATGTGCCTGGTTAGTCTTTTAAATTGCACTCTCCCCATGTACCTAGCCCTCCACTGTGCTAAATATTTCACATACATTCTCTCATTTAAATGCCCAGGACCCTATGACTTAGGTAATTTCATGTGCCCACTTGACAGAAGAGAAAATTGAGGCACTAAGATTTGTTTTTTTAATAAGGCCTTTTATATTTACACAATTACTATTTATGACATTTTTATTTATTTTTAATATAAAAAGATGTAATAAAAGACAGCAATGTCATAAAGGTGAAGTCAGATGTATTATACTTTGGGGTTTTGTTTTGTTTTTGAGACCGAGTCTCACTCTGTCACCCAGGCTAGAGTGCAGTGGCACAATCTCAGCTCACTGCAACCTCTGCCTCCCGGTAGAGGGTTCAAGTGATTCTCGTGCCTCAGCCTCCCAAGTAGCTGGGGTTACAGGTGCACGCCACCACACCTGGATAATTTTTGTATTTTTAGTAGAGATGGGGTTTCACCATGTTGCCCAGGCTGGTCTTGAACTCCTGGGCTCAAGTGATCCACCTGCTTCGGCCTCCCAAAGTGCTGCGACTACAGATGTGAGCCACCGCGCCTGGGCCACTTTTTTTTTTTTAACTTTTAAGTTCATGGGTACACGTGCAGGTTTTTTATGTAGGTAAACTCGTGTCACAGGGGTTTGTTGTACAGATTAGTTCGTCACCGAGTGACAAAATATTAAGTCTAGTACTTATTATTCTTCCTGATCCTCTCCCTCCTCTCATGCTCTACCCTGTAGTAGGCCCCAGTGTCTGTTGTTCCCCACTTTGTGACCATGTGTTCTCATCATTTAGCTTCCACTTACAAGTAAGAATATGTGGTATTTGGTTTTCTGTTCCTGTGCTAGTTTGCTAAAGATGATGAAGGCACTAAGGTTTGGCCAGTATCACACAGTGGTGGAGCCAGGGTTAGAGCCAATTCCTCATTAGTCTGACTCGCTCCAGGAGCCTATAACAGAATAAGGGTTTTTTGTAACAAATTCACAGACAGTAAAATAGTTCTGGCCTTAAGAACTAAACAGGGCCAAACACGGTGGCTCACATCTGTAATCCCAGCACTTTGGGAGGCCGAGGTGGGCGGATCACGAGGTCAGGAGATCGAGACCATCCTAGTTAACACGGTGAAACCCCATCTCTACAAAAATACAAAAAATTAGCCGGGCATGGTGGTGGGCGCCTGTAGTCCCAGCTACTCTGGAGGCTGAGGCAGGAGAATCACTTGAACCCGGGAGGCAGAGCTTGCAGTGAGCTGAGATTGCGCCACTGTACTCCAGCCTGGGCAACAGAGCGAGACAACGTCTCAAAAAAAAAAAAAAAAAAGAACTAAACAGGAAGGCCCTGGGGAAGTAGTTAGGATTCGAGTTTATGATTTAAGGATAGGTGAGAATGAGAACACAGACAGAGAAAGAGACCCAACTCCCACCCCCTGTCCCCAGGGACACCGGATGATGACGGAGCCTAGGGAGAGGAGAGGTTACAGCGTACAACCTAGACCAGAGGTCGGGACTCAGGCCATGGAGTGGGGAGTAGGAGTGAGTCACAAACTATGGCTTGTTACTATAGGGGTTAGCAGACCTGACGGTGCCTGCATTTGTTTCCATCCATCACTGGCATCCGGTGGCTGTCCAGAAACTTTGCTGAACTCATCCCACCATCCCAGGGGGGACTGCCTCCTTTTCCATGGCCACCACTCACAAGCACTCCTGCAACAAGCCCTTGAACATACAGGGGCAGCAGTGTGGAGAGGAAAACCCTGCCCAACTCTTGGATAAAACTGAACCGTAATGAGCCCTACCCCAGTAGAGAAGTATCCCTGAATTCTTGCTGGTCTCTTGTCATTGTGTATTTGCTCATCATGTAGATCTTAAAAGTCTATTATCATGTGGGCATCTGAAACATTGTTTTTAAAAAAAAAATAGAGGCTTCGGACTGGACGTAGTGGCTCACGCCTGTTATCCCAACACTTTGGGAGGCCGAGGCAGGTAGATCACCTGAGATCAGGAGTTCGAGACCAGCCTGGCCAATGTGGTGAAACCCCGCCTCTACTAAAAATACAAAAAAAAAAAAAAAAAAAAATTAGCTGGGCTTGGTGGCAGGTGCCTGTAATCCCAGCTACCCGGGAGGCCGAGACAGGAGAATCACTTGAACCTGAGAGGTGGAGGTTGCAGTGAGCCCAGATCGCACCATTGCACTCCAGCCTGGGCGACAGAGTGAGACTCTGTCTCAAAAAATAAAACAAAATAAAAAAAAATAGAGGCTTCATCCTAAAAAATTGGAAGTGCCTACACTAGAAGCACAATTATAAATAACTAATGCTTAAAGTGCTGCTTATGTCCCAGGCCCCACTCTAAGTGCTGTATGTTAACTAAACTAATCCCGACATCAACCTTATAACATAGCACTGTCATTATCATCATCATTCCTATTTTAAAGCTAAGGAAACTGATCATAGATAAGTTAATTGGCTTGCCATTGTCACACAGATGGTAAATTACAGAGCCAATCCCTGAACCCAGGCAATTGGTGCCCTGGGCCCACATCATTAACCCCATTGCTGTACTTAGACCAAGTCAATACTTGGCTTAAGGAAAGTGGTCAGCTGGGTCTATAAGGAGAAATAGCCAGATTACCTGCGTGACCAGCTTCCCCAGCCAGTGCAACCTAAACAATAACTCAGGTCAGGTCAGCCCAGGGTTATATAAAGATAGACTGCTACAAGGGCTTAAGGTGGCTGACAGTATAAAATGTTTTCTGTGCTTCTGATGCAAGGTAAAATTTGATTTACAATAACAGGCACAAAATGATCATGTTTATACTCGCAACCTGGCATTTTATTATTATTCCCCTGAATAACAGTGAAAAGAGTTTTGTAACCCCAAGGTAACATGGCTCTGCAAGGAGGAAAGAGGGGTGAGATTTAGCAGCAGCTGCCATCATAAATCAGTGTGTGGCTGTTTCTCTCAGAGCTCCAGGCTCAACTCCTGGCTGTCATAAACTTATAAAGGGAAGCCCCATGAGAATTTATGTAATGATGGGAAGACTCATTTTCCTTCCTGCAAGAGCCTTTCTGAAGCATGGAGAGAATTAGGCCGATTAGATTCTATATGAAGAAAAAAAACCAAGCCAATGGTTTAGAGGAAGGGAAAATGTGGGTCAACTTGAGCTACTTCCCTTGCCAAAAAAATGACCTTGCAAATAGAGAGGAACATGCTGAATTCCACCAAATAAATGAGCGACTGGATGACCAGATGATTTAATAAATGAGTGTAATCTAGGCTTCCTCCAGAATGGTTCTTTCGTGTAAAATAGTTCGATCTTGGAGTCACCCAGAAATGCTGAATACATAACAAGGCCAATCAACAGAGTTCGCTTCTGAATATTCATGCACAGATGATGCTCCCAGTCAATATGTTTGATTTTTTTTCTGTTTACTAATAGATTTTCAAATTCACTGTGTAAACCAAAATTCTTTAAAAAAAAAAAAATGAACTTGTGTTGAAAGCATACATTATTTCTGGGCAGAGTTGTCAGATTAAAATATCTATATTAAAAATTATTCATTGTTTATCTGAAATTCTAATTTAACTGGGCACTCTGTATTTTTATTTACTAAATCTGGCAGCCCCTTTCTGGACCAATAACCCTACGTAGAGGAGCGGACAGAAGATAGCTTCTAGGGGACATGCCTGCACCTGGGAGTTAGAAGGAAGGAAAACCAAAGAAGGAGCCAGAAAGGCAGATAGAGGAGTCTGCAGAAATCTGGAGAGAGAACCAGGTGAGTATGGAGCTCTAATGAATAGTGACACACATGTCAGGGAGAGGTGGGGACCATGAGGATTCTGGGTTAAGAAAGGCCTGATCGCTATAGAGTTTGGCCTTTGCAATGGGGAATGGTGATTCTGAGAATTTCTAATGAGTGGTTCTCGATGAAGTTGGGGTGGAGATAAGGATGCATGTCGGAATCACCAAGAATATATCAAAATTGAAATCTATACACCAGAAGTATTGCCCTTCCTCTCGAGGGTTGGGGAGAAAGACATGTGTGTGTAACTCTTATCAACCCAGAACTCAAGTGGTCCAGTTTTGGGTCCATGTTATGGTTACTAATGCACAAAATAAATTTGGAAAAGAACATATACATCTTTTCTTGTATTTTTCTTGAAACTCATGAAGGAGGTCTATAATTTGCAATAATGAATTCAAAAGTCCTTTTCATCTTCATTCTACCTCCTTCATAGCCTCTGCTGTTGTCTGCTGTACTGCTCTCCATAATTTTCTCAGATTGCAGAAATCCCCCTCCTCCCGTCTATTTATTTTTATCACGTAAATCAACTTAGCCTCTCTTTCCAGCAAAAAGGTCCAATCAAATTCCCCAACCCTGTCCCAAATGAAGGGTGCGGAACTGAGCTGGCAATTACAGACTATTCTTTGGCAGTATTCTGGGAAAGGGAAAAGTATGAATTTTCTTGCCCTGTCCTTGGTATTTTGTAAAGCTTTCCAAGTGACTTTGATATCTGGACCCTTTTGAGAACTGCCGCTCTTAACCAAGACATAAAGCTTTTTCATTTCTTGAAAGGTCCTATTTCTTGGCAAATTCCTCCCTTCAAAGTGCATTCTTTTTTCTGCACTGACCCCAGAAAGAGGTGTCATTGTGAGGCAGACAGCCTGTCATCTGTCTCAACAAAGTCCACAAAGTGCCCTGCTAGGAGCAGATAACCCAGAACATCTACCTGAGTCTCCCAGTCAAGATTCCTGGTCTGACTGGGAATCTAACTTCAATAAGATCTTCCTGAAAAAAGATGCTGAGCTTGGATGGTCCAACCACCTTCCTACCTGGGATGAGCCGGAGGATACTTCTTGGCTTCCCCAAAGCTGTCTTGGTGGTGATGCTGTGGCAACCACAGGGGAGATTCACGAGGAGCCAGCCTGGAAGACCTGAGCCCTGGAAGTGGGCAGCCAGCCCAGCGGGACATTCATAGGGGCGAGGTGTGATCTCAGCCTTCATTCAGCTGGCCTGGGAGTCCTTCAAGGGTCAGAGTCACACCTTACTGGTCTGACCCCTCAAGGTTCCTTAGGACTCCAGGTGTTTTAAGAAGATTCTCTGACCCCCCCATCCTTCCCACTTCATCCCTCAGCCCTCTCTGTGGTTAAGAACCCAAGTGTGAACAACCCCAAGGTTGGTGGTTAGTGAGGCCTTCAAGCGCAAACCCTAACCCTGCCCTTTGTAAAAAAATATTTTGGACTTAAGGGAGGTTGTCCTCAATTGTTTCAAACCTATTTCAGAGTACCTCCACTCCTTCAAACCTATTTTCAAAACTCAGGAAAATGTCGCCTTTCCAGACGAACTCTAGTGACAGCTCCATTCACCCCTTGGCATTTGACTGCTAAAGATCAGCTGACCCCTGCTGCCAGAAGGAGGAGAGAAAATTGCTAAACGGGACCTCATTCCCAGAAGTGATCACCTTAAAAAAGTCTGGGCCTTGTTGGCCAGCTTTGAAATCTCAAAGAATAATCTTAGCTTCATGCCCCCAGTGTGAATAAAATAAACAATAAAAACCACCTATGAAATCTAAATTCAAACTTTCTTGTGACCTATGCATCATTTTTTTGCATTCACATTCCCAGTCAAAACACACACACACACACACACACACACACACACACACACACACACAACAGATATATAACTGCATGTAAAATATATATATATAAAACAATGTCGGCCGGGCGCGGTGGCTCACGCCTGTAATCCCAGCACTTTGGGAGGCCGAGGCGGGCGGATCACAAGGTCAGGAGATCGAGACCATCCTGACTAACACGGTGAAACCCCGTCTCTACTAAAAATACAAAAAATTAGCCGGGCATGCTGGTGGGCGCCTGTAGTCCCAGCTACTCGGGAGGCTGAGGCAGGAGAATGGCGTGAACCCGGGAGGTGGAGCTTGCAGTGAGCCGAGATTGCGCCACTGCACTCCAGCCTGGGCGACAGAGCGAGACTCCGTCTCAAAAAAAAAAAAAAAAAAAAAAAAAAAAGAAATACTATTATCATCAGTGAATAGCTTCTCCTGTTGTATTCTTCTGTGCAGCAGGGGGCTGGAGCTGTGGATATTTATGAACCCCAGGCACCCACTTCCTGTCTTCGTGGCTGTCCCCGGTCCATGCCTCTGTGCCGTTTTCTCTACCTTTGGCCACCAGATGGCGCTCTGGAAACGAGTTTTCTGCATCAACGCTCCCCTGCATTACTCTCAATTAGGCTCCCTCCCTCTTCTTGGTTCCCTTCCAAGCTATTTTCCAGGGTGCAGCCAAAAGGCCTTTCTGGAGGGCACATCTGTGTGATCTTGGGCAAGTTACCTAACGCTCTGTGCTCAGCATCTTCAATGTGATGGCATGGCTGTGAGTGTGTCATGATAGGTTGTAGGTAAAGCACTCGGGACAAGGCCTGACATGTGGTCGCTGTTCTCATTATCCTGCGTTGAGCTTTTTAAAAGCACTCCACGACCTTCAGGACAAGGTCTAAATTCTTAGCCATGGGAACCCAGGCCACTGCATCATCTGAGGACTCCTGCTTATGTCCCCCGCCCAACCTTCCCCCTACGCTACTGCACTGACCCTCTTGCAGCACAGCTAGGAGCCAGCCTGCCCACCTCTGTGCCTTTGCCCATTTTGCTCCCGCCACCAGCTTTGCCTCTCTCCTGCCTATTCAACTTCCTGGGGCTCACTCCTCCAGGTCCGTCAGGATTCAGCGTGTGCCCTCCATGAGGAGCCTCCCCGACCCCCAGGCCTCATTCCAGAGCCATTCCACTGGCCTCTCACCTTTCATTTTCCCTGCCCCCACCTGCGACTGTCAGCCCCTTGCCTTGCTCACTGTCAGGCACACAGGGGGACGGTTGCGGGGCGGACAGTGAGGCTGTCACGTGGGCTAACTACCAGCAGGGGGCAATGGGCACCCTTGTGTCCCTGAGCTCCCAGGGGCTCCTAGTAGCTTAGGCAGCACCTTGCCCACACCAAGCCGAGGGAGACCTGAGAAATGGGATTCCTGCCAAAGAGGCAAAGAAAAAAGTGAAGGGACAAATGCAGGGCCATCTTTGCCACTGGCATATGAGGCATAAAACTTGGAACATAATAAATAGCAAAATCATAGTCCCTATGTGCTGAGTGCCTTCTCTGAGCCAGGCCCTGTGCTGAGTCCTTACCCCATCTTGTGAGATCGATGACAGCCCTCAGAGAAGGAAACAGACGCTGGGAGAGGTTAAGTCCCTTGTGCAGTGTCTCAGAGC
The DNA here is from genome assembly GCF_028878055.3 of Symphalangus syndactylus. Taxonomy (NCBI): domain Eukaryota; kingdom Metazoa; phylum Chordata; class Mammalia; order Primates; family Hylobatidae; genus Symphalangus; species Symphalangus syndactylus. The sequence continues at coordinate 44,986,968 of NC_072429.2, forward strand.
TTGTGGGTGGCGTGTCTGTCTCCAGGGCCATGCTGTAGGAGGTGGCCCTGGATTCAGGCCCCTTGCTATGGTTAATGGGTTTCAATGAAATAGTTGGGAAACCTCAAGGGTGGGATATGGAGTTAAAGGAAAGAAAAGCCAGAGAGAAAGGGAAAGAGTGCAGGTGACTGTCCCTTAGCCACCCCAGTCCTGATGGCCACAGGCCTCCATGCCAATAAGCCCTGACTAGTGCCACTTGGGTCCAAACATGGCACCTCTGGCCCCAAGGGCTTAGTAGCAAACACCTATCTAGGGAAGCTGGTCTTCATTCTCATCACCTCGAATGCTTCACAAGCGTCAGGGATCAACCTTGAAGTGGGTATAAGGCTGGGAGAATGTTGGGGGCAGCAAATTGAAGGGCACAATGAGAAGCAACAAGCCCACCTCAAAGCCCACCCAAGCAAACTGCACATTCACCTCCTTCCTTCCTGAATTTCACCTTATGAGGAGGTGAGTGGGAGGGAGGGCATCCCTTAAAACATCTAAAAGGAGAGTTGGGGGCAGCAAAGGAGTTGTGCTTCACGGGACTCTTATAAACAGAACAGGGGAGAGAAGAATTGGAGGAAGGGGGAAAGACATAGATGAAAGGGAGGGGAAGGTGTGGGAGAGGGAAATGTATAAAAGCTTCCAAGAGGAGTGGGAGGCTGGGGGTTCCCCAGACAGAGACTCAGGCTGGACCAGATGCAGAGAACAATGGACTTCAAGGCTGGAGGGGGACAGAAGGGAAGCGGGAGGAGAACAACACAGTCAAGTCACACAGGTTCTTGCAGCTTCTGGAATCAAGACCATGGGCACCCTCATAGGTCAGTGTGGGCAGGGACTGCCCCAGGGCCATTCCAAGATCCAGAGGTAGCCACAGGGTGTGACAAGTTGTGCAGATTACAACACTCACCCCTTGCAATAACGTCACTGCCTGTGACTCGGGGCCAGGCCCAGGCCAAAGCCCTTCATACATCATTTTGTTTAATCCTCACGGTTTCCTGCTGAAAGGGCTACTATCCTTACTCCCAACTCCACTCTATGGATGAGGTAATGGAGGCCCAGAGAAGTTAAGTGACTTGTCCCAGATGACACAGCTGGTAACTTGCAAAGTCAGAATTTGAACTCAGGCAGTTTAGCTCTGATGGCTGCTCTGTTCATTACAGCTGTTTTCCAGTGAGACAAAAACGGGTGATCAGGGCAGAGTCAAGACAGAGAGGTAAACAAGATTGGGAAAAAGACAGGAATGAGAGGGGAACAATGGGGGAAAAGATAGGAACAAAGAGGGTTGGGGAAGGGGAGAGAAATAGGAAACACGACTTGCCCGGGAGGGGCATCAGTCCACATGCAAGCAGGTGGAGGCTCAAGTTTTCTCCTCACTTGGTGATGCAGAGGCTCCCTTTCCCTCAGCAGCCGCCTTGCTGCGTGGACGGCAGCTTCCCATCTGGCCTGTCCCCGGAGCCCTGGCCTCATCCTCCTCAGCGGCAGGCCACTTAGCTTCACAGGAAATGCTCTTTCTCTAATTGGCATTGAAACTCACAGCCCTCCCTTTTCCTGTAGGTGGGGTTTCCATAGGAAAAAGCTGCTTCTCTGTTTCCCCAGCCTAGCAACTGTTTGGAAGTCAGAGTCCCACATCCTGCTCAACTGGGTCAGGTCCCTCTTAGACCAGCTCTTGTCCATCATTTGCCGAAGTGGACCAGCTAGTTCCCCAGTAAGGGGTCTCCCCTGGCAATTCTTGCTCGGCGTTTGGACATCTCAGATCGCTTCCGATGAAGATGGCCTTGCCTTGGAGTCCTGCTTGTTCCATCATCATCTAACTATGGGACAAGGTTGTGCCAGGAGGTCTGGGGGAAGGAGCACAGGGCTGATCAAGCCATCCAGGAAACACTGGAGGACTTGTCCAGCCTTGAAAGAACTCTAGCGGTTTCTGAATCTAGCCCACTTGGCGGTAAGCATGATGCAACTTCTGCAACTTCTGCTGGGGCTTTTGGGGCCAGGTGGCTACTTATTTCTTTTAGGGGATTGTCAGGAGGTGACCACTCTCACGGTGAAATACCAAGTGTCAGAGGAAGTGCCATCTGGCACAGTGATCGGGAAGCTGTCCCAGGAACTGGGCCGGGAGGAGAGGCGGAGGCAAGCTGGGGCTGCCTTCCAGGTGTTGCAGCTGCCTCAGGAACTCCCCATTCAGGTGGACTCTGAGGAAGGCTTGCTCAGCACAGGAAGGCGGCTGGATCGAGAGCAGCTATGCCGACAGTGGGATCCCTGCCTGGTTTCCTTTGATGTGCTTGCCACAGGGGATTTGGCTCTGATCCACGTGGAGATCCAAGTGCTGGACATCAATGACCACCAGCCACGGTTTCCCAAAGGCGAGCAGGAGCTGGAAATCTCTGAGAGCGCTTCTCTGCGCACCCGGATCCCCCTGGACAGAGCTCTTGACCCAGACACAGGCCCTAACACCCTGCACACCTACACTCTGTCTCCCAGTGAGCACTTTGCCTTGGATGTCATTGTGGGCCCTGATGAGACCAAACACGCAGAACTCGTAGTGGTGAAGGAGCTAGACAGGGAAATCCATGCATTTTTTGATCTGGTGTTAACTGCCTATGACAATGGGAACCCTCCCAAGTCAGGCACCAGCTTGGTCAAGGTCAATGTCTTGGACTCCAATGACAATAGCCCTGTGTTTGCTGAGAGTTCACTGGCACTAGAAATCCAAGAAGATGCTGCCCCTGGTACGCCTCTCATAAAACTGACCGCCACGGACCCTGACCAAGGCCCTAATGGGGAGGTGGAGTTCTTCCTCAGTAAGCACATGCCTCCAGAGGTGCTGGACACCTTCGGTATTGATGCCAAGACAGGCCAGGTCATTCTGCGTCGACCTCTAGACTATGAAAAGAACCCTGCCTACGAGGTGGATGTCCAGGCAAGGGACCTGGGTCCCAATCCCATCCCAGCCCATTGCAAAGTTCTCATCAAGGTTCTGGACGTCAATGACAACATCCCAAGCATCCATGTCACATGGGCCTCCCAGCCATCACTGGTGTCAGAAGCTCTTCCCAAGGACAGTTTTATTGCTCTTGTCATGGCAGATGACTTGGATTCAGGAAACAACGGTTTGGTCCACTGTTGGCTGAGCCAAGAGCTGGGCCACTTCAGGCTGAAAAGAAGTAATGGCAACACATACATGTTGCTAACCAATGCTACACTGGACAGAGAGCAGTGGCCCAAATATACCCTCACTCTGTTAGCCCAAGACCAAGGGCTCCAGCCCTTATCAGCCAAGAAACAGCTCAGCATTCAGATCAGTGACATCAACGACAATGCACCTGTGTTTGAGAAAAGCAGGTACGAAGTCTCCACGCGGGAAAACAACTTACCCTCTCTTCACCTCATTACCATCAAGGCTCATGACGCAGACTTGGGCATTAATGGAAAAGTCTCATACCGCATCCAGGACTCCCCAGTTGCTCACTTAGTAGCTATTGACTCCAACACAGGAGAGGTCACTGCTCAGAGGTCACTGAACTATGAAGAGATGGCCGGCTTCGAGTTCCAGGTGATCGCAGAGGACAGCGGGCAACCCGTGCTTGCATCCAGTGTCTCTGTGTGGGTCAGCCTCTTGGATGCCAATGATAATGCCCCAGAGGTGGTCCAGCCTGTGCTCAGCGATGGAAAAGCCAGCCTCTCTGTGCTTGTGAATGCCTCCACAGGCCACCTGCTGGTGCCCATTGAGACTCCCAGTGGCTTGGGTCCAGCAGGCACTGACACACCTCCACTGGCCACTCACAGCTCCCGGCCATTCCTTTTGACAACCATTGTGGCAAGAGATGCAGACTCGGGGGCAAATGGAGAGCCCCTCTACAGCATCCGCAGTGGAAATGAAGCCCACCTCTTCATCCTCAACCCCCATGCGGGGCAGCTGTTCGTCAACGTCACCAATGCCAGCAGCCTCATTGGGAGTGAGTGGGAGCTGGAGATAGTGGTAGAGGACCAGGGAAGCCCCCCCTTACAGACCCAAGCCCTGTTGAGGGTCATGTTTGTCACCAGTGTGGACCACCTGAGGGACTCAGCCCGCAAGCCTGGGGCCTTGAGCATGTCAATGCTGGCGGCGATCTGCCTGGCTGTGCTGCTGGGCATCTTCGGGTTGATCCTGGCCTTGTTTATGTCCATCTGCCGGACAGAGAAGAAGGACAACAGGGCCTACAACTGTCGGGAGGCCGAGTCCACCTACCGCCAGCAGCCCAAGAGGCCCCAGAAACACATTCAGAAGGCGGACATTCACCTCGTGCCTGTGCTCAGGGGTCAGGCAGGTGAGCCTTGTGAAGTCGGGCAGTCCCACAAAGACGTGGACAAGGAGGCGATGATGGAAGCAGGCTGGGACCCCTGCCTGCAGGCCCCCTTCCACCTCACCCCGACCCTGTACAGGACGCTGCGTAATCAAGGCAACCAGGGAGCACCGGCGGAGAGCCGAGAGGTGCTGCAAGACACGGTCAACCTCCTTTTCAACCATCCCAGGCAGAGGAACGCCTCCCGGGAGAACCTGAACCTTCCCGAGCCCCAGCCTGCCACAGGCCAGTCATGTTCCAGGCCTCTGAAGGTTGCAGGCAGCCCCACAGGGAGGCTGGCTAGAGACCAGGGCAGTGAAGAGGCCCCACAGAGCCCACCAGCCTCCTCTGCAACCCTGAGACGGCAGCGACATCTCAATGGCAAAGTGTCCCCTGAGAAAGAGCCAGGGCCCCGTCAGATCCTGCGGAGCCTGGTCCGGCTGTCTGTGGCTGCCTTCGCTGAGCGGAACCCCGTGGAAGAGCTCACTGTGGATTCTCCTCCTGTTCAGGTACCTGGGGCATGGGCGGCTCTTTCTGTGGTCACTCCTGGACCACCAGAAACAGAATCAGACATCCCCATAACATGCACAGTCCTCATGTTTCTTCCTTAGGCTTACCTGGCACTTTCTGATGCTTTGGGTAGCAATGGTTCAGGGCACAGCTTTGTGATCGGCTGAACTTAGCTGTGTGACCCTAGGCAAACTCCTTACTGTCTCTGGGCCTTAGTTGTCTTATCTGTAAATTAGAAATGATAGTAAGAGTATCTACCTTGTAGAGTTGTCCAGAGGACTTGATCAATTAATTCCTATAAGGCATTTATGGTGCCTCACAAGTAGACACACAGCAAAGGTAGTGATTAAGAGTATAAGCTTTGGGCAAGGTTGCCTGGGTTCAAATCCTGGCTCCACTTCTTCCTAGCTCTGAACCACAGGTGAAGTTAACGTCTCTGTTGAAGATGTCTATGTTAACAGCACCCATCTTCTAAGTTTGCTTGAAAATAAAATGAGTGAATGCTCTTAATGCCTGTAGAACAGTGTCCATCTGACCTGCAGTCAATACTCAGCAAATTATTACTATTACTTCCTCAAAGCACTTCTCCATCTCCACTCTTTGTCTGCCTTCATCTCATCTGGGCAACCTCCCTATAAGGAAGGCCAGCATAGACATCATTGCACTCAAACCCAGGTGCTGCAAATAATTTGTCTGAGACCCCAGAGCTTTCTGGCTGGGCCTGCAGGATGGGGCAGTGGAAATAACCTTAGAACTTTGCAGTTAGGCAGATTGGAGTTTAGATTTCAACACAGACACTTAGGAGCTGGGCAATCTTGTACACGTCCTTCAACATCTGAGCCTCATTTTCCTCATCTATAAAATGGGGATTATGAGACCAAACTTACCCTGCGTCTGCCTCCTTAGAGTGTGAGGGCTAAATGGGATGATGAGTGACAAAACGTCTAAGGACCTGGGATTTTCTATACACAAGTGGGGAAACCTTTTCAGGGACGATGCCTGATCTCACACCCATATCTGCTTCTGTGAACCTCAGATATTTTCACTGTGCCAGGCTGCCCGCCCAAGGCACACTTCTGTTTGGCCAGGCCATCAGCTCAGGTTTCCTGTGAAGCAAAACACAGTTTCCTTCTCTTATTCCCTCCTCAGGAAGCCACCTGGAGATGGCCCAGCTGTTCTCTTAGGAATCTTGCCCTGGGATCAGTGCAGACCCAGAGGTTGCCAGAGCCAACCATTCATTTATCCTTCCATTCATCCATCCATTTATCAGGTGCTTTTTGGATAAACTCTGTGCTGAACACTGTGCTGGCTGCTGGTAGACAGGACAACAGAGAATAGGCCCTGTGGGTGACCCCGCTGAGGTGATAGAAAGAAAGGTGCCCATTTGGGATCAACTTAAGGGTAAGAGGCAACTTGCCCAATGCTCATATCTTTCCAGCAGCACATAGAGTCAGATCTGAGTTTAAATTCCAGCCCTCCTACTAATTTCTGTGTAGCCTCTGTGGGCCTCCAATTCCACCTCTGCAAAATGGCCATAATGGTATCTCTTCCCTTAGGCTGTTGTAAGAATTAAATGAGATTATATACCACTGGACAATCATTGTTTATCATGGGATCTATTGATAAGCCCATTTAAACCTCATAACCTACCATATGACATGGGTCTCATTAATATGCACTTTTTTTACTGTTGAGGAAACTGAGGCTCAGAATGCTTAAGTAATTCCTCAAGGCCACACTGATGGGAACTGGGGCAGGGACGTATTTAGGATTTGAACCTGAGTCTGACTGATTTGAGTCTGGGCTGTAACTGTGAAGTGACCCTGAATGACAGTGCTCAGCATAGGGCTTGGCATGTAGGGAGTCATGTCATGAAATGGCAGCTGTCACTTGAGCAAAGGGTGGCAGGTATCTTAGGAGGGCTTCTGGACCTGGGCTGGGAGGTGGGATCTTCCCTGAGGCAGGCAATAAGACCCTGAGTCTCCCAAGTCACAGTGAAACCCCAGTCCTGGCCATCTCCTCTTCCAACTCTCCTCTGAGGTTGACACTTCCCACCTCAAGCTGCACAGAGGGGCATGGTGGACCTCCTAAGGGACGAATGGGGGTGGACCCAGGAGGCGGAAGCAGTGTTTCTAGGAATAACAGTCCAAACTCCTTGCTTTTGCAGAGGATTTTTAACTTTTTCAAACCATTAATCCTGACAACACTGAGAAGAAGCCTGTGTGGGTATTTCTAGCCCCCTATTAGAGATGAGGAAACTGAGGTCTGAGGAGGTCTAAAAACCTGTCTAATGCTATACAATAAGCTACAAATGGCCTTGAACTAGAACTCCACCTCCCAGGACTTGATCTGTTGCCTCTCCCTCCCAATGGCCTATAGGGTCTGGCCCTGATATCTCACCCATCCCCTACTCCATTCTCCAGTCTTTCTGAAACTCTACCTTCTCTTCCAGCCTTTCAGCGTGCAGTGCTTCTGCCTGAAAACCTCCCCACCCCTTGCCCAGACCTTCATTCTCTTTCCACATGCCAAACTCCTATGGAGCCTTTGGGTCTCAGCAGAGGTGCCTGGCATGCAGTATGAACTCAGTAACATCTGCTGAAATGAATGAATTAACTTAATCCAGTACCACCCCCCTGCTTCCTCCCTGCTCCAAGTTGGGTTAGGGGCCCTCTGCTCCCACAGAGCCCCTACTCTTTCCCTACGCCCAGAGGCAACCCCTGTGGTAAACATTCTTCGCTGCCCTGATCTCCAGCCAGCCTCCCTGTGGGGCTGCCTACAACCTTCACATCCTGACAGATGTGACCATGCTGAGGGCAGCAGCTGGGTCTCCTTCTCTTTCTTACTCCCATAGCAACCACCCTGCCTGGCACTTATTAAGTGCTTGTTGAATGAATGAAAAGATGAATAAATGAATAATTCAATGACACCATTTTGCCTTCTCTACAACATAGTCTTACATCTGGTCAACAAAAATTGGCCGAATGTCCAAATACTGCTAAAGGGGAACATAACTCTTTAAGATAATCTTCATCAAAGTAACAACAAATTGATGGTCAGGAAATGCCTTTTTCACCCCTATCTCTCAGAGTCCAACAGGCACAGGACACTCAGAGGAATGAGTATGAGGGGACGGGCCCAGAGGGTCCTCTTGCTCTCCTTCAGACACTCAGGTCCTGGGGTGACATGACAGAGCAGGGGACCAGCCCGCCCAGGTCCCTGTCTCTGTCACTGGGCACCATCCCCCATCTGATCACACAAACATCTGAAGCTAGAGGAAAGACTATAAAAAGAAAGCACCGGCATTGAGGGAAACATCCGGCGAGGAAGTGTGCTGAGTCGGAATTGTGTGGAGTCAACAGATTTTTCCTGTCTTGTAGCAAATCTCCCAGCTGCTGTCCTTGCTGCATCAGGGCCAATTCCAGCCCAGACCAAACCACCGAGGAAATAAGTACTTGGCCAAGCCAGGAGGCAGCAGGTAAGCAGCACGTAGACCCCACAGGCACCTCAAGGCCCCTACTGGCCACCCCTCATCTCTGCAGCCTCTGTGAGTGAGGAAGGGTGAGCACATGCCAGACACCGGTCCCCTGGGAGGGTGCAGCAGAAAGCATCCATCCTCCCACCCTGGGAGGCTTGGTCGTGGGGTGACTGTATTGATAGTATTTACAGGACCTAAAAGTCCTGTAGGACTAACTAGCTGTATTGATAAATGCTATCAATGCAGTAGTCACCAAGGAAATGACTTCATCCCTGAGACTGTATTTGTCCCGATTACAGAGGTGCTGTCAATTGCCTTTATATCTGTAACTGTCACCTCTCTTTCTCTTGACCCATAAACATAATATGAAGGCTCCCCACTAAAGACATGGCTGTGTGGGCGTGTCCCTTTGGGCAATCCTAGAATTGAAGAGACCTTAAGAGAACATCAAATCCAACTTCTTGTTACTGATAGAGAAACTGAGGCTCTCAGTAGTTTGATTCAAACCAGCTATGTAAACTTGAGCAAGTGAGATAATCTCTCAGGACCTTGGTTTCCCCATCTGTAAAACAGAAGCCATCCCATTTCCCTTGTGGTAATGGGGTGAGGATTTCATGATTAATTGTATTCTAAGCCCATAGCCCAGCAACTGACACATAGTAGGTGTACACACAATGCTAACTCCTTTCCCCTTGAAGCAATTTTGCTAAAGGTCATGTAACGAGTGGCAAAGCTGGGACCAGCTCTCAGAGTTCCTGACTCCTGCATCAGTGCTCTTGCCCTGACAACTTACAGCTTCTTTTTACAAGGATGGTGAGAGGTAGTGTACTGCAGGGGTGAGTCCACACACTCCGGAGTCACACTGGCCTGGATTTGAATTCTTGCTTTATCTCTTAATCTATGGGGACCTTGGGCAACCTGCAAAATCTTCACAAGTCTTGGTTTTCTCATTTGTACAATGGGGTGATTAAAGAGAGCCTCTTACAGGTGTGGAAGGTTTGAATGAGACGGTTGCATCGCATGAGGCCTGACTCAGACTCACTGCTCAATAAACATTAGTTGTCATTATCACCCACACACTTGCCACCTCCCTGCTCATTTCTTCACAGCAGCAGAAATGGCTACAAGGGAAAAAACCAAACAAACAGAAGGACTCCTATGCCTTAAAACCCCTCAGGGAGGCTTCCTACCTGCTGGGATGAGGGTCCAGGCCTGTCCCCAAGTGTCTATGGGAGAGAGGGACCAGGACGGAGACAGCAGGAGACTGGGGTGCAGGTAGCAGATTCTGAGCAGCTTTAGGCTGCCTCACTCCAGCTGCACCCTCCGTAGGTCTGCTTTTCTGGCCTAGGATTTGGCCTAAAGTAGGAAGGAAGGAATGTTCAGTCACTCATTAAGTATTGATTCAGCACCCACTGTGTGCCACGCCCTGTTCTGAGCATCAGTGAGGGAGCAGGGAATGAGACAGGCAAAAATCCCAGCCTTGCTGGAGCTCTTCTCCTACGGATGGATGGACGGCTGCACTGGCTCCACTGAGGTTTACTAAACTCCTCCTGTGTGCCAGGCAATGCCTAGGCATGGGAGGGGCAATGAGAATGATATCAATGAACTCACCTTCACTTCTGTCTGTTGAGTGCTTACAATGTGCCAGGCTCTGTGGTAGTCCCCTTTATCTACAACGTCTCATTTTACCCTCACAACACCCTGTGAGGTGGGCGTTATTTATTACTCCCATTTTACAAATGAGGAAACAGAGTAAGAGGACGGCGGGAATCACATGATCCAGGTTGGTCTGACTCTAGAGGCCAGGCTGTGTATCCAGTTCTCTATACGGGTAAATGAATGCAAACATGAATGGGCATGAATGAATGAATCTATGTGGGAATGTCCCTACCCATGGACTGGCTGGTTTCTTTTGCAGGAGTGCAATCCCAGACACAGATGGCCCAAGTGCAAGGGCTGGAGGCCAGACAGACCCAGAACAGGAGGAAGGGTCTTTGGATCCTGAAGAGGACCTCTCTGTGAAGCAACTGCTAGAAGAAGAGCTGTCAAGTCTACTGGACCCCAGCAAAGGTAGGGACCCCCTAGAATCACCTTGACCCTGCTTCTGCCCCATGATGTCCAGGCTTCAGAGTTCTGCTCCAATCCACTGCAGGGAAAAGCCATTCTGTTTCTGTGGAGGAACATCAGCAACATTTAACTTCCCTTGCACCCTTGTAGCCTCAGAAAGAATTTTAAAGACTGGCTTCTACTTTGGTTGTTTTTTGTTTTTTTTGTTTTTTTTTTTTTTTTAGACAGGGTCTTGCTCTGTCACCCAGGCTGGAGTACAGTGGCATGATCACAGTGTGATCACAGCTCACTGCAGCATTGACCTCCTGGGCTCAGGTGATCCTCCCACCTTAGCCTCCCAAGTAGCTGGGACTACAGGTGAGCACCGCCACCACATCTCACTAATTTTTGATTTTTTTTTTTGTAGGGACAGGGATTCACCTGTTGCCCAGGCTGGTCTCCATCTCCTGGGCTCAAGCAATCCACCCACCTCAGTCTCCCAAAGTGCTGGCATTAGAGGCATGAGCCACCTGTAATCAAAGCCAAAGTAGGCACCTGGCCTACGTCGATTACTCATTTTAAAAATCATCGTAAGAATAGTGACCATGTCAGGCACTGGGGAAGCATCTTATGTACATTATCTCATTTAAGCCTCCAACCATTCCCCTCAAGTAGATAATTATTACCTCGAATTTACAGATGAGCAAACCGAGGCTCAAAAAAATCAAGTAGCCTTCCCAGAGTCACCCAGCTCACCAGTGATCGAAGGGGAGCCAAACCCTGAGCCAGCCTGTCCTCTATGGACTTCTTACCACTCATTTGCATTTGGTGTGTTTCAATACCCTTTCACCCTGGGAACCAGGTCAACTCTTTAATATGCTAACAATTGCAATGAAAACAAAAAGATCTTTTTGCAGAGAAATAATTAGCTTTGACAATAAATACATAATGTGAACTTGAATTCAAGAATCTGCCAGCGCTCCCCACCCCTGCTGTGGACATTGGTCAGCCTCCTTTGGTAACACACTCCACGGCGGACCATCCCTGTGCTGTGGTTTTCTATTTATGTAGTTAACACTGTTTCTCATGTGCTCCATCTGGCTGCAGACACACTGAAGTTACGGCAGGGACTTCTCTTTCCTTGGTTAAAAAAATATTGCTAACGCTTATTGGGCACTTTCTATGTGCTAGACCCTGTTCTAAGGACCTCATGAGAAAATCTTATGAGATAGGGGCTATTCATTATCCCCATTTCATAAAGGAAAAATGTGAGGGTCGGGGGTGTTTAATAATGTGCCTAAGGTTGTGCAGCTCGTGGATGGTGATTAACACAGGCAGTGTGGCTCTAAATTTTAGAGCCGTGTTGTTCAATGAGGTAGTCACTAGCCACATGTGGCTATTTAAATTTCAGTGAATTAAAATTAAATAAAATGAAATATTCAGTTCTTCTGCCGTACCGGCCACATTTCCAGTGCTCAATAGCTATGTATGGCTCGGGGATATGGCTTTGGATTCTGTCTCTATTGGTCAGTTCTGGCTGGAACCTGTGGGGTCAGTTCCCACACGGTCCTGCTTGCCCACAGCACAAAGGGTACTGAACACAGGGGCACTGTAAGGAGTTGGGGGTAAGGAAAGAGGACGGGCAGAAAAGCCTTTGCTGCTCACAGGCTGGACTGCCATGGGGAAACTGGGATCTTGCTGCTTCAGATCTGCTTCAGATTGCTTCAGATTTGCTGCGTCAGATTCAGATTGCCCCACTTGAGAATGTGACCATGATAATGTTTTACTGGTTGCATGAACTCACTGAACCTCACAACAACTCCACAAAATAAGTACTACTGTCTCAGCGCTTCCTAAAAGGAAACGGGAGCTTAGAGAGGTTAAGCCATTTTCCCAAGGTCACCCACACTGCCCCTAAGCGGCAAAGCTGGGAAATCAAACCCGGGTTGGCCCAGTGCCCACCTGCAGCTAGAACTGGTGGGTGATGCTTGGTGAATTCAGCATCACTTTTCAGCTGTTCTCATACGCCCCAGTGATTTTCTCATTCCAAGCTTCACTCCTTCTGAAGCTCTCTGACCCGTGTAAAAGGAAAGGCCTGATTTTATAACACCAAGAGTTCCATCCAACCTTATAGCCTCAGAGTCTCAAGGAACTAAGGTTTGCATTTCCCAAATGTTGAAGGTTAATATTTATGTTCATTCAATCATTCAACAAACATTCACTAAGTCCCAGGCATGGGGCTAAACACAAGGATCCAGTAGGGCAGGAGCCCAACACTGTCTCACAACCTGCACAGTCCAGAATGCAGGACAGAGATTCATTTATCAGTACAATAAATGACTACAGGTACTTTGGAATAACTTTTTCAAATTACATAAGTAGTATTTGGTTAATATAGAAAAACATAGATAAACAAAAAGAGAATGGATCGCTTCTGCCCAGAGGTAATTTCAGTTAACATTTTGACATATCTCCTTCCAGTCTTTTATTCTGTGCACAGATTTTAAAGTAACTCACCTTAGGCAAACATTAGATAAACGTTAAGTAGATGTTGTGCTTTTTTTTTTTTAATTTTTTTAAGACACTGTTTCTTAACTACAAGACTTATAGTTTCTTTCCTCTGGCTTGGTCTCTACCATCAGGCCTGGGACCGGTTTCTTGAAACAGGATTTTCTGTTAAAGGGATAGGAAAAGAAGTGTGACTGTGGCATTGCAAATGTAGGGGCCAGTTTTTTGAATTCCCAGCCACCAGGCTGACTTGCCACCGCCACTACCCCAGTCCCTCTCCCCGGACAGCCCTTGGACAGGCAGCCCTTCCCCAGCCTGACTCTAGGCCAGGGTTCCAGCAGCTTGAGAGATTATGTTGAGGAGGATTTGAGGATCTGGGGCCAGGTGGTAACAGTGCAGACCTCAGGTAGCCTGGGAATTCCAGAGGCCCCAGCTGGGCACCTGGAGTATCCAGGGGGAAGAAGGGCCAGCTCTTCAGAGAGAGGGTAGGGTGGTGCCATCATAGGGAGGCTTCAAAGTCATCAGACCTGGCATCAAATTGAGGTTTGGTTGCCTCGTAGATGTGTGACTTAACTTCTTTCAGCTTCAGTTTCCTCATCCATCAAATGGGGATAATACTCTTGACCTCAAAGGTTTGCGTGGAAGTTAAATGAAATAATTATGTAAATTGCTCATCACATAAGTACCTAATATGTGGTCCCTATTATTATGGATGGGAACAAAAGGCAGCACCAAGTCAGGAACTCCAGCCTTGGCTAAGAAGAGGGATTTTCCCTCCATCCTCAGTTAGTGGAGCCGTGAGGGGAGAAGGCGCCCTGAGGGGTAAAAATCCTGGATGAAATATAGAAGGCACTGAGACTGGAAACACACGCCCAGACTGGGAAATTCTTCAGAAAAAGGCAAATTTCTGCTTCTAGGCCTTCTCCCCCTGCTGCTGCTTCCCCACTCGGTTCGCCCGGGTGTGTCAGTCGACTGCTTTCCTACCCAGGGAGCTTCCCTGTCAGGGCCTCTTCCTTCCTGTCCCTGTCTGGCCACTCTGTCTGTCCCCTGCCATTTCCCTTCCCTCCTTTGTCCACTGCCTTTGCCCTGCCCATTGCCCCACCCTCACCCGCCTGGCCCTTCCCGGAGCCTGGCCCTCACTGTGTCTCCTCCTCCCCCCACAGGTCTGGCCCTGGACCGGCTGAGCGCCCCTGACCCAGCCTGGATGGCGAGACTGTCTTTACCCCTCACCACCAACTACCGTGACAATGTGATCTCCCCAGATGCTGCAGCCACGGAGGAGCCGAGGACCTTCCAGACGTTCGGCAAGGCAGAGGCACCGGAGCTGAGCCCAACAGGCACGAGGCTGGCCAGCACCTTTGTCTCGGAGATGAGCTCACTGCTGGAGATGCTGCTGGAACAGCGCTCCAGCATGTCCGTGGAGGCCGCCTCCGAGGCGCTGCGGCGGCTCTCGGTCTGCGGGAGGACCCTCAGTCTAGACTTGGCTACCAGTGCGGCCTCAGGCATGAAAGTGCAAGGGGACCCAGGTGGAAAGACGGGGACTGACGGCAGGAGCAGAGGCAGCAGCAGCAGCAGCAGCAGCAGGTGCTTGTGAACATACCTCAGACACCTCTGGATCCAAGAACCAGGGGCCTGAGGATCTGGGGACATGAGCTGGTTTCTAAAATCTTGTAACTCACTAGCTAGCGGTGGCCTGAGAACTTTAGGGTGACTGATGCTACCCCCACAGAGGAGGCAGGAGCCCCAGGACTAACAGCTGACTGACCAAAGCAGCCCCTTGTAAGCAGCTCTGAGTCTTTTGGAGGACAGGGACGGTTTGTGGCTAAGTGTTTCCTGGCAAAACATATGTGGAGCACATGTTTTGGGCTCTGTTTAAGCAGAACAAATGCCACGGAGTATCACAAGTAGGAAAGGATGGCCTTCTTGGGTAGCAGGAGTCAGGGGGCTGTACCCTGGGGGTGCCAGGAAATGCTCTCTGACCTACCAATAAAGGAAAAGCAGTGATTCATTCTCCTGTTTGCATTTGTCAAGAGGGAGAAGGGAAGAGTAATAGAGTGAGGGTTATTTGTCATCCAATCCCTAGTAAGACTGTCACACTGGGCCTGGACAGGAGTGGGGCACCTTGGTACACAGTAACAGGTACACAAATAGCAGACATGTGTGCTCTTAACCCCGTTCCCCTATCACTATGTTACTAACTAATCTGCTTCTCAGCTGCAAAATTAGAGCTAAGAAAGCACAACTATTTCTAAAGCATTTACGTGAGCCAGGCACCAGGCTTTACAACAGGATTTAATTTGATTCTCCAACAATCCTGGGAGGGAGGTATTATTAACCCCATTTCACAGACATGGATATGGGGCTTGGAGAGGTCAAGTGGCTTTCCCAAGATCAAGCAGGGAGTAGAGCCAGAGCCAGCATTTGGACCCAGGCTGGCCCAACACCAAAACCTATGCCTTCAACCTTGACACCAGCCTGCCAACCAAGGAGAGGAGAAGGCAAGGCCCTGGAGGTGAGCTGTTGGCAGCAGTGAACTTGCCCGAGCTCCCTCGGGAAACACTGTTGAAAGGAACATTTCCAAAGCCATGCAGGCCCGCACCTCTCTACATTTCCAAGCACAAGGCGAAAGGAACTTGGATCTGAACTGATGCAGGCCCCTGTTCTTTCCCAACAAGTAGCTCTTCAAGTGTGGATGTCATCTTTCCCAACCCCATTTGCGGGTAAACCTTCCTCTGTCATTGCAGGTTCAGGCTTGTGAATCCCAGAGGACACTATGTGAACTGGGTCTACGAAATCGGCACTGACAGCAGTCAGCCTTCCAGGGGATGGGGGAGGGAAGAAATAGCAGATGTTTTCCCAAGGTTCAGCTTTATAATTTTCTTGGAAATTTCCGAGCAGCCAATCAGCTAGCTTCTAAATAGTGTGGGTCTCTCCTGGACACTGCAGGCAAAACTTCCTCTATCTGCTCCTCTTTTTGTCCTTTCTTGGAGCTCAGTGCTCATGTTCACTGTTCACAGAAATGGGCCAATCATACTCCCAACTACGGATAATGGGCATTACACACACCTGGAATACATTGTGGTATGATTATTCCACTTTACAGATGAAGAAAATGAGGCTCCCCAAAGTTATGAGTTTCAAGGGCAGAGTTTCTCCTCACCTCACTCTAGGCCAGAGTGATCTCCTTACAGAATCTGTGATTTTCAGGCTGGATCACAGAACTGTTGGGTTCTGTGGGCCAGTGAGAGAAGCTGGGGGAAACCAAGCAGGCAGGCAGGGTCTCCAGCCTGACCAGCCAGGTGCCTGCCACAAAGCAACACTTGATGAATACCTGTTGAATGGATGTATGAATGAATAAATGTGTCAATAAATGCTTCAGAGGCCCCTTTTATCCATATTGGAGCTTCAGGTAGGACGTCATTAGAAAAAAAGATTCTGTTATGTAAAAGCAAAGTCTGAGAACCACAGTACTGGAGTAGACCATGGTGACCTCCCAGTTACCAGCAGATTTTCAGTGCAGAGCAGATGTTGGGAGAGGGTAGAGAGAAGAGAGCGGGCAGGGGGAGGTGACCTGAGGAAGCTGGAACTATAGCTGGCAACTGGATCACTAGACACTTGGGACCATTGCATCATTCTAGTTCAAAAGCCCTAAATCTGTACTCCTTGGGCCCCCTGAATACTAGGTAAAACTTTGTGTCTAGGCATTTTTTTAGGCAGAAGATACAAAATTCTCATCAGATTCTCAAAGGAAACCTTGACCTTTAAAAGATTATGCAGCATTGCTTTAAGATACTATCTAAACATCCACAGACATGGGCAGTTGTCATAAGGAGTCTGAACTTTATCTATTTCAACTCTTCATTTTATAGCCAAGAATATAGAAAGAAACGGCAGATAACTTGCCCGAGGCCACCTGGCAGGTTTGTGGGGGAGAGCTTTCCAAATTAAGACATTTAACTGAGTGTTTGCTCAAATCAGGATTTGGATCTGGGATTGGGTATGGTGGGCTTTTTAATGCATCAAGGATTCGCAATCTGACGTCCTTGGTTGGACTTCAGGATCTATGAACCTGCTGAACTGCATGCAAAATTGGGAGGATATGCATTTTTCCTATGGAAAGAAGTAGGTGCTTAGATCAGATTCTCAAAGAGATTTCAGGCCCAATTAAGACTAGGAAGCACTACAATCCTCTAGGTCAGCCCTCAGCCCTGCCTTCCCTGCAGAACCTGGAGAACTCATGGATAGAGCTGCTCCTGTTCTGAACTTTGATCAGAATGGGGGTGTACGTACGTGAGGGACAGTGTTCTCTCCTGCACCATGTATCCCCTCCTGATGAGCTGATACCAGCACCTTTCCCAATAACAGGCTCAGAGTGAGACCGTGTCTATGGTGACAGAACTGGGTGTGTTGAACAGGAAGGTTACAGAAACTTCTTGACATCAGCCAAGATGTCAAAGCTGAGACTTTGGACACGCTCAAAACAGTTTCCACCAAGATGGGCTCTGTCCTCTGGGAGACTGAGGGAGCAGGCGAGCCAGCAAGCACTGTTACATGTCGTCTTAATTTGGAAAGCATAGAGGGACATTTTTTTAATCAATAGTCAGCCGTTCTCCAGCACCAGGAGTGCAATGCAGTGCTCACTCAGAGCCTGGGGGCAGCTCAGAGATTGACAGGCAGCTTCCTTGTCTGTCACCCAACTTCAGTTTGGCAGCTCATTGACCCTGTCTCTTCTCTGGCTGAAATAAGAGTGACGTGGCAACCACTACCTTTGAAACTCTGGAGAGAACCAAATCCCAAAAAAGAGAGGACAGGAGGAGGGAGAGGCCTGGCCTGGCACATAGTGTGTACCTAGAAAACAGATAAGCATTTTCTAGCTCCTACTAAATTTTGGGTACAATGGGGGAGGAGTAGGACATGATCAGAAACACTCATGCAACAAACATTTTGTGTTTATTGAACAATTACTAAGTGCCAGAAGTAGCACAGGAAACTCTGTGTGTGTGTGTGTGTGTGTGTGTGTGCGCGTGTGTGTGTGTGTGTACAGGTGGCAAGTGGGGAGCAATACAGAATTATTCATTCAAGTTATTTAAAATTATTCATTCAAATTACTTAAAGTACCTACTATGTGCTGGGTAGGCTTGGTGCTGGGCATTGGATGGGGTGAGTTGAGTATAATCACTCACTTATTTGTTGAATGTATATTTACTGAACATCTGAGTGCCCCACACTATATTAGCACTAATGATATAGTGAACCAAATAGACTTGTTCCCATCGTAGTGTCAGGACCCCCTGAAAACAGCATCTCCGGATAGGGAAACTGAGGCAGTAGAGCTTCCCACAGAGGTCTCATTGGTGAGGGTGCCGGGCTTTAACACAGCATCCTGACCCAGGCTGGCCCTGCTGATGGGAGCCACCTCCCTCTCGTCCTCTCACACTTCCTCTGGGGCACTGATGATGAGTCATTAATAACAGAATTTTAATGGCAAAAGCACAGCAGTCCCCATCTCTGCCAAAGAGGCCCATCCCCCTGGGGCTGGATCAAGACCGCAGTGACTGAACAGCCAAGGATTTTTGGTCCCTTGACAACACCTTTCTCACGACTCTGCCATCCTTCCCTTTCCACAGGAGAGGCCCTTCCTTTTTAAACTGGAGAGCTTAAAAATATCCTACCCCCAACCTTTGGCACCCCAAATTGAATCAGTATTTAGCTCAGTAGTGACTGAGTGGGAGGGAGAGCCACTCAGGGAGGGCTGCATCTGGCCTTCACCACAGGACGCCCAGTGGCCAGACTGTGAACCAGCCCTCGGCCCCAGCTATGGCTAGAAGGAAGTAGTCAGAAAATCCAAAATGACCACAGAGGGGAGGAGGCTGGGGAGTGGGGCTCCACAGGGAGGGCACACAGTGACATTTCACGCAGAGGGTGCCCCAGGAAGGCTCAAAAGCAATCTGTAGGGAAACGGGCTCTGGGCTCAACTCAGTGAGGGAAAACATTGGGTTAACCAAGTTCTTTACTGGAGGACTTCTTGGAACCTCAAATATGCTGATGTGTATTGTGAATCTATAAAAAGGGGACGTCTGGTGCAGCGTTTCCCAAACTTATTTAACCACAGAAACCTTTTTTTGTTTGTTTTTTGGCAGAGAGCTTACTGCACTGCACAGCTTAAAACCCTGAGCTTGAAACCTCAGGTTTCCTACCCTGCACGGGGCCTTGCACTCAGTGCTGGGGACACTGGAATACAAAGACAAGGTCCCTGCTCCCAAGGAGTGCCATCTGTGGAAGGTGGCCACGTGCAGGGTCCCATGGTGGTAAGCCAGTGTGCAGGGCAGCCCTGAAAAGGAGGCAGGGAGCAGGCGAGGAGCTGGAGCTAGAGGACGCTTGGGCTCCCCGGGTGAAAGGGAGGTGCTAGGAAAGTGTGGCAGGACCATTTAGAAGTTGAGAGAGGTGGGGTGGGAAGCAGAGAGGGAAATGTGGACAACTTTCCCCCCTCCAATCTTCTTGCCTTTGAATTGGCCAAGCTGGTTGGTCTCCACTCAAACAGTCATGGGATTGTGGGGGGTGGGCCCTCTATCCCTCCCAGCCCCCACCCTCCACCACATCTATGCTATTCAACTTGGGCTAACATCCAGAAGCCAGGGAATAGCTATTCACAAATTCAGTAATTGGACTCATTAGCACTGACTCAGAAATCTTTTTTTTTTCCTAAGTCTCTCTCTTGGAGAAGCTTTTAAGATCCTTTACATTGGCCGGGCGCGGTGGCTCACGCTTGTAATCCCAGCACTTTGGGAGGCCGAGGCGGGCGGATCACGAGGTCAGGAGATCGAGGCCATCCTGGTTAACACAGTGAAACCCCGTCTCTACTAAAAAATACAAAAAAAATTAGCCGGGCGTGGTGGCGGGCGCCTGTAGTCCCAGCTACTCGGAGAAGCTGAGGCAGGAGAATGGCGTGAACCCGGGAGGCGGAGCTTGCAGTGAGCCGAGATTGTGCCACTGCACTCCAGCCTGGGCGACAGAGCGAGACTCCGTCTCAAAAAAAAAAAAAAAAAAAAAAAGATCCTTTACATTGGTTAATGGAGAGTTTAGGGATGAGGACAGAGCCTCAGCTTTCAGCTCCCCCTGCCCATCTCCCTGGCTCTTCCCAACACATTCAAGGACAAGAGTGATGAGATAATCCATTATCTGTTTTATTAAACACCTAGACATTTCTGGCACGCTTCCCAAACGGGGACCTCAAAATCTACACTCTCCGGCTTTAAGACTCCTAGCATTCAATCTACATTTACTCTCCCATGGGTAGGACAGTCATAACGCTTTCACATAAAATTGCATTGTGAACTGATGGACAAGAACTCTGGGCCAGGAGTCAGGAGGCCCAGGTCCTCATCCTGGCCCAGCGACTCATAAAGTCACGCAACCATGAGCATCACTGCCTCCTGGGCCAAAGTGAGCACAAAGGTCCTCTCTGTGGTGAAATGCCCTTGCATTTGTCTTGTAAGGTAGGAGGGCAGACACCATTGCCTTTGGTCTACAACTGAGGAAACAATATAGGGAGTCAGGTCACTGCTTCAAGGTGACATGGCCAGGCAAGTGGCAGAGCCAGACCTGGGTCTTCACACACTTTCCTCTTCTTGACTGTACTGGTGCAGGTGCTTAGGGTTTGGGGAAAGGTGGGTGGGTAACTGGCCTATTCTTCGGGACTCAAGTTGTGATATCTCTCTGAGAACCCACAGGCTCTATCTTTAGGGCTGAGGTGGGAAGTTCTGAAAGTCAAGCAGACACATCCAGGCATTTGGGCAAGAAACTTCTTCCTTCCAAATCAAAGGTGATATGAAAACGATTATGAGCCCATGGGGGATGAACAGAGGTGAATGGTGGAGGTAGTCTTGAGGATGGCCTAATTCAGTGCTTCCTAAGTGTCAGCCATTCACGGAACCACCGCTATGATTTTTGCTACCTCTCTGGATCTGTGCCCACTTTTACGTTATGTTTTTCTTTAAACTGAGTCACTATTTTTTTTTACAGTTAGCTTTATCCTAGACAGAACATCTATCAAACTACAGGTCAATATGCTAGTCGCATTTTTTATATTATACATTAAATATATAACTACTGAAATAGAAAATATTAATTTGAATACCACCTAAAATCTTCTTGTGAACCAGGGATACACAAATCAGACATTGGCGAACAGTAGTACAGATTTAAATGTGGGAAAACCGAGGCATAGGAAGGAAGAAGGTAAGTTATTTGCTCAAAGACAAAGGCTAAGGTGAGCACCAGGGTCTCTGGACCCTTCAGTAGGGTTTTTCATAGGTCACTGAATGCATCCTTTGGTGCACAGACCAGAAATGACTGTGAATGCATCCAAGACTCATCTGTGAGGCTACCAAGTGGGGGGAAAGATCAGTCACTTACTAGCCATGTATGTGAAATTGCTTGGGAACCTGAACTCCCGCTGGAATTTCTACCTGGAAAGCGTTGCTGATGCTCTATTTTTGTTATCCAACCTCCTGCCCCCTCTGGCCCCTAAGAGGCACCAGTGACTATGTTTTATCTCACCTTAGCCAAAACCTAGTCTTACAACACTCCTTTCCAGTGGGTAGGGGTGTGGGGGAATAGCCCTGCTGGAGGCTTCCAGGCTGGCTCCGAGATGCCCACTTCTGCAGAGGAGGCCAAGGTTCCCTGTGCTCGAGGCGTGTGGTAGGCGTGAGGTTCCTGCTAGCAGGGTGTTCAAGCTGCAGAGGGAGGGGCTGGAGAAAGACTTCAGTCCTGTAACTGTCAGGTCGCTGTGCCCCGGGGCTACAAGAAGAGGTGAGAGCAACTCTTACTCATGCTGTATATTCTTGGATTCCTACTTTGGAGCCAGCACTTCTTCAAGGGCTTGGTTCCTCAGGCATTGTTAACTCCCAACCCCAGTGACTTATGAGTGAGCAGGGTTCTCAGAGCCCTAGAAGGGTAATTCAGGCAACCTTGGGATATTGTCTCTCCTACCAAATCATCAGAGCAGCTACCATTTGTTCAATACCTACTGTGCTGTCAGGCTGTGCTAAGTCCCTTAGTGTCATCTCATTTCATCCTTATGACAACTTAATGAGTTAGGTGCTACCATTACCTTCATTTTAAGAGGTGAAGAAACGGAGGCACAAAGCCATGGAGTCCAAGTTCAGTGACAGTGGGAGTTAAAACTCAGGTTTGACTGGGCGCGGTGGCTCACACCTGTAATCCCAGCACTTTGGGAGGCCGGGGTGGGTGGATCGCCTGAGGTCAGGAGTTCGAAACCAGCCTGGCCAACATGGTGAAACCCAGACTCTACTACAAATACAAAAAATTAGCCGGGTATCGTGGTGGGCACCTGTAATCCCGGCTACTTGAGAGGCTGAGGCAGGAGAATCCCTTGAACCTGGGAGGCAGAGGTTGCAGTGAGCCGAGATCGCGCTATTGCACTCCAGCCTGGGCAACGAGAGTGAAACACCATCTCAAAAACAAAACAAAACAAAACAAAAAAAACTCAGGTTTGTCTGACTCCAAAAGCTGCATTCCTTTTTTTTTTTGAGACAGAGTCTTGCTCTGTCACCCAGGCTGGAGTGCAGTGGCGCGATCTTGGCTCACTGCAAGCTCTGCCTCCCGGGTTCACGCCATTCTCCTGCCTCAGCTTCCCGAGTAGCTGGGACCACAGGGTCCGCACCACGCCCAACTAATTTTTTTTTTTTGTATTTTTAATAGAGACGGGGTTTCACTGTGTTAGCCAGGAGGGTCTCGATCTCCTGACCTCGTGATCCGCCAGTCTCGGCCTCCCAAAGTGCTGGGATTACAGGCGTGAGCCACCGCGCCCGTCCCAAAAGCTGCATTCTTAGCTACCACTGGGGTTGGAAATGACTAGGAGACCAGAGACTACTGCTACCTACTTATCTGTCACAGAGTACTGAGCTCAGGGAATGAACCTGTTGGCTTGGACTTGGGTCTGTACCTGCAGCCTCCATGGAAAAGAGGGCTCGCAGCCTCTCCTGGGCAGCCTCATTTCCCAGAGCAGCTGACTGCCGGTAACATCTCAAGGCCTCTCCCAGATTCCTCTGCACACCAAGGCCTTTCTCATAGCAAATTCCAAGGTGGTACCTGCTCTGTGAGTCCTAAGGAGAAAATGGACAGACGAAAAGATACACACATGCAGGAATGAGGAACTGAAACACTAAGGCAGGAGGAAGGTGAAGTCAGGCATGCCGGGACTTCATCCACGCAGGGTCAAGGCCCAGTCCTGGCCCACCCCATAGCAAAGGATCTCAACTACGAAATGCCAGAGGCTCAGAGCTCACCCAACACAAAGGAGAGGGGGATCCCTCCACCTGGGGAGATTCCAGCCAGGGCAGTGTGGAGGCTTCTCTTGCATAGGCTGGCTGAAAGCATGCACAAGGAAAGCTACCGGAAACACTCAGCCCGGTTATAGGAAACGTGGGAGTCGGGCTCCTACGTTGCCCTGAAACAGCATGGAGGCGAGGGTGGAGGGTTGTCTTCCCAAAGGCCCTGTGCCTTCCTGAATCTCTGCCTGGGAGGGCTGACAGAAAAAGAAACTCTTCTCCTTTAAAAAGCTATGCTCGGCCTGGGCGCAGTGGCTCACACCTGTAATCCCAGCAATTTGGGAGGCCAAGGTGGGCAGATCACGAGGTCAGGAGTTGGAGACCAGTCTGCCCAACATAGTGAAACCCCGTGTCTAAAAATACAAAAAAAATTAGGCGGGTGTGGTGGTGTGCACCTGTAATCCTAACTACTCAGGAGGCTGAGGCAGGAAAATCATGTGAACCCAGGAGGCGGAGGTTGCAGTGTGCCGAGATCGCGCCACTGCACTCCAGCCAGGGCAACAGTGCGAGACTCCGTCTCAAAAAAAAAAAAAAAAAGAAAAAAAAAGCTATGCTCTTTGCCCCAGCTCTGGATCCTTGATTCTCTCTCCTCTCACTGAGAACTATGCTCCTGGGAGGAATAGGAGCAGGTAGAGGCTGGGTGTCCAGCTGCATAGTCAGACTGTCTGTGCTCCCATCACAGACAGGTAAGTGGCCCTACCACTTACCAGCTGTGTTAACTCAGGCACGTGACTCTACCTCATGGTGCCTCAGTTTTCTTACCTATAAAGTGGGATACTAATAGCACCTACCTTATTAGGTTGTTGCAAGGATTAAATACACTATATGAAAAGTGCTTACATTCACTATATGAATCATATTCACTCTCCCAATTAAAAAAACAAAACAAAACACTATTGACTCCCAACCACGGTCCCATTTCTCTTCTACCCTTCACAGTCAAATTTCTGGGAAGAGTTCTACACATTCTCCCCCTGCTTCTATAACACACAGGCCAAAGTCTCTCCAATAAATACGGCAGACTCATGCCTACAGACCAGGTTACAACACAGCAGTGGACACACGTAAGGCCAAAACACCACCCCTGCAACATTGCTCAGTACAAACCCAGAAAGACACAATTCCCTGTGGGGTGGAAGAGTGTTGGGTCTGAGTCCCAACACAGCGTCACACAGCAGGTGACAGATATCCTTTTGTGCATTTCTCCTGCTAGCATGCTGGTCTGATTAAAGCAGGCCAGCATGCCCACAGTCTTGCCCTGTACATGGATGTGCAGACCTGCCCAACTTTGGAAGGCTCTGTGGGGCTCTTTCAAGGCAAGGCAGGTACAGCAGTGGATACTTGTTGGTGACATTGGTCCCCTTTTGACAGCTACTACAGATACTTTGGGCAACACAGAGTAGACAAGGAAAAGCATTCTGATGCCCAAGAGTTCAATGAAGCTATCAGTGTGTTGGCCAGTAAACAAAGGAAGCAGCAGTCCCCTATGTAGGGAGATTACAGTTCACGCATATATTGCTTGATTTAATCCAAGACTCCTGGTCCTTCAAGATGCAACTCAAAAGATATACTGGTCAAATACACTTGAGGAATACAGCAAATTACAGATGGCTTTTTCAGTGATCTACAGTGACATAAAGCTTTGAGACTTCCTGCATTAACTGTTTAACTCAGTATTTCCCAAACTCATCTAATCATTTTTTTTTCCTCTTATGACTTATAAACATCTCAGAGAACTAATGCTTCATGGAACACATCTGAATTGTCTGAATGCTAATGACCCCAGTTCACAGACAACCAGACATCCCCACCTACCCCAAACTGAGCAGTGTTCCCTGTTTACTGTATCCACTTGATGCGTCTTCTGATTTCCCTGGGTTACCATCACTTGTAATGATACGTTTTTCATGTGTACAGGTGTCACAGCACTGTCACACCTGTTAGTTATCTCAGCTAGATTTTGATCCTCACAACCACCCTGTGAAGTACTGGACAGGTAAGGCAAGCATTATTATGCTGATTTTAAAGATAAGGAAACAGGTTTGAATCAAGAAGTGACCATGCCCAGTAGTGTGCTGGTAAATGTCGAACAACTGGCTCTCGAGGAGGGAAAAAGCCCTGTTTTGTGGCATTTAGCAATTTCTGTGGTGCAAATATTCCCACCATAGCAGATTTTAAGCTGCCAACAGCTCTCACAGCCTGGTGCAAGCCAGCTCTGGCGTACTACTGCAACTGCCCAAGGGTCACACAGTAAGTCAGTGAGCGCTAAGGCTTGAAGCCAGGCCAAGGCTCCTATCAAACAATCTCCTAAGCACAGAAGAACTCAGTACCAGTTCCAAAATCACTTCTCTTATCAGGCTTCATCCCCAACATGCTTGTCCACTAGAGATCTCATACCCCATTGTTGGCTGCAAGCCAAAGATATTTCACAGCTCTCTGCTCATCCAGGTAGGGCTCCTTGGTGAAAAGCACCCCGAGGAAAGCTTGGGCCTGTGGTCAAGGAGGAAGGAAAAAAAGGCATCTTGGTCACTTTCAGGTTCCACAGGCCTCAGAGACCTTAAACAGACCCTGCCAAGGGCACTCACCTCTCTCAAGCCTGAGTCTGCAGCCTGCTTCAGCATGGCCACTGCCCTCTGCTGCTCAGGGTTCCACGAAGAGGCTGGGTCTCGTAGTAGGCACCTGGCATAGCGGTACTGAGCCAGGCTGTGGCCCTGGCTGGCAGCCAACTGATAATAAAGGACTGCCTGGGGCAAAGGGAGAAACACCCAGTCGGCTGGCAACTCTGTAAGCATCTTTTGCACTCAGTGAAATTTTTAAAAATTATTTTAATTAAATAATACATAATAATTATAGACTAGTCAGAAAATTCAGATAAGCCAAAACTTAAAAATATAAACCAAAAATAGAAACATAAAATCCCAAGAAATTCAGCCTCCTAAAGATCATTCTTGCTTAAAATTTTAGCGTACAGCTTTGCAAATATCTTCTCACATATATGTGTTAGACATACTCACACACATACATTTTAGACATCTATGCATTTGCACACACATATGTGGGGGGGGCAAAGAGAGAGAGAGACTTAGATCACACTATACTACTTTATAACCTATTTTTTTAACTTTAATAGTACACCATGAATGTCCTTCCCTGACATACAGATCTAGCACATCATTTTAAGGCCCAAATAGATGTAATTAACCAGTTTTCTACTGAAGAAACTTTCAGGTTTTTTTGGGGGTTTTTTTGCCTTCACATACAACTCTAAGAAATACATTCTTATATATAACCTCTTTGTGCTCTTATCCCACTTTTTAAAAATTAATTAATCCATTCATCAAGATGTTATTCTAGGCTGAGGATATAGCTGCAAAGAAGAAAGGCAAAATCTCTGCCCTCCCTGAATTTTGAGTCTAAATTCCTGGAAGTTAGGAGCTTCTTTCTTATTTTTCATTCGCAGCTGGGCTAGAACCAAGTGGAGAAAAGAAGCCAAACTTTCCCCCACCCCTGCCCACTGCTCATTTCTAGACATCAATCTCAGCAGCCCAGCACAGGAGGCGGGCTTGGGGGCAGGGGAATACCTTGCTAATGTCCCTGGGGGTGCCTCTGCCATGCTCATGACACAAGCCCGCATTGTACTGTGCTTTGCTGTAGCCGCTGGCTGCAGCTTTCTGGAAGCAAGAAAAGGCTGCTGTGTGGTCGCCACTCTTCACGTTCTCTGTTCCTGTAAGAAGGCACAGGGCACAAACACAGCTTCCTCAGTGAACTTCCCCACATCCTCAGCCAGGTACCTACAGACTCCTCATCTGATCCTCCTCCCTTTCTTTTTTTGTGCCAGACACTTTACATATATATACATATACATATATATATATATATATTTTTTTTTTTTTTTTTTTTGAGATGGAGTCGCTCTGTTGCCCAGGCTGGAATGCAGTGGCGCAATCTGAGCTCACCACAACCTCCACCTCCTGAGTTCAAACGATTCTCCTGCCTCAGCCTCCCAAGTAGCTGGGTTTACAGATGCCTGACCCCATGCCTGGCTAACTTTTGTATTTTTAGTAGAGATGGGGTTTCACCATGTTGGCCAGGCTCGTCTCAAACTCTTGACCTCAGGTGATCCACCTGCCTTGGCTTCCCAAAGTGTCGGGATCACAGGCGTGAGCCACTGTGCCTGGCCTTTGCATATATTTCTATCTTCTGAATATTTCACTGGTTTGCCATAGACAGCAGTGGGTTCTGCCCTACTATAAACCATTCCTCCTTCTCTTGGTAATAGCACCTAGATTTCCCATTGGGAACAACCCCTCCCCTAGTGCTGTCAATCAATGTGCTTGTGTTCTTCCTAACCACGGAGGTTCTTTCTCAGGAATCTGAACCTTGATCTTGTTGGGACAAGGAGAGAAAACAGCCCTCATAGGTTTATTCTGACAGCAGCATTCTGAAGATACTGTCTATCAGCTGCTGCCTCTTAGGTCTCTGGAGCTTCCCTGATTCCTGTCATTTCTGAGGCTTGGCAGGTCAATAGATCCCAATAGATTCCTTTTGTGTTTAAGTTAGCCAGAGTGGGTTTAGGTTGCTCATAACCAACAAACCCTGACTGATACAAGTGATACTGTTAATCTTGTTTCATGAAGAAATTGGGAGCGGTAATACAGCAGTGTCAAGACCTGAATGCAGGCACGTCCAACTCCAAAGCCCATGCTCTTTTCACCGCCCAAACAAAAAGGAAACAGGAAAGGATCAGGGCACAGCCAATTCTCAACTCAAAGCCTTTGCCTCAACTGTCTGTCCTGCCTGGGATCTCTCTTTCAGCCTCCACCATCAAAGCTCCCATACTGTGTCTGCTCTAGAACCTTCAGACCACACTCAAACTTTAAACACTTTTTTGGCACTTACTTAATATACCAAGCCTTTTTCTACAAACCAAACTGTTTCAAAAGTACAAGTCCTGTCTCCTCAATTAGACTTAAAATCCTGGAGGCAGACGCAGAAAAAGAATGTAGAAGAAATAACTTTGCCTAGGGTGAAGGCGCCATACAAATGCAAAACATGATTATGGCTTATGCTCCTTTTGCGTTCTGCCACCGTGCCAAGCACTTGCTGAATAAATGAATATATGAATGAAGGGATGGGCAAGAAAATTCTGAGAAGAGACTCTTTGCCCATCAAAATCACATAAAGCTAATGAGGGAGAAACCAGGTTCCATTCATCCAGCAGTGAATTAAATAAAGTTGCCTCCCTGCTGCCTGAAAACTCACTGTCCAGGGTTGACAGAGCCCTCTGCCCTTGGGGAGAAGACTCAAGATTGCAAAGGATCCCACCATCCTCCTGTTTCCCACCTGGCTCATTAATATAGCCAGATCCATCTACTCTTCTTGCTCTCTTCTTTCTCTCATCTAGACCATGCCACTGACACGTTTTGTTCAGCCATCACCAACAGCGCCTACCTCGTCTCCTTTTTCCCCTCTGGCAATCCTACAATCCATGTCTGTCTACATGGCAGCCAGAGAGATCTTTGGAAAAGTACATCAGATCATGTGACTGCCCCCTTTCCTGCTCCTGCTTAAAGCCCTCCAAAGACTTCCTGTCTCCCTTAGAAAATCCACACTCTTTACTGTGGCTCCGAAGACCTCACCTGATCTGACCCCTGCCTGCTTTTCTGGCTTTATCTCCTTCCGCCCTTCCCAAGATCTCTAAGCTCCAGCCACACTCACCTTTCTTTTGTTCCTTCAGCAATCAAAATCCAATCCTGCCTCAGGACTTTTGTGCTTACGGTTCCCACCACTTGGAAAGCTCTTTCTCCAGATTGAAACAAAAGTGGCTGTCTTTGTGACAGGTCTTAGATCAAAGGTCTTCTGCTCAGTGAGGACTTCTAAATCAAAAACTGCTCCTTGCTCAAGTCACTAACACATTCCTTTGTTTTATTTTCTTCATAACATCTATCAACATCTGAATTCTCTTTTTGTTTCTCAATTATTGTTTTTCTGCTCCCTGAGAATAAGGACTTTGTCTTGTAAATCACTGTATCCCCAGTACCTAAAATAGGAACTGGCAAAAGATAAATGCTCAATAAATTTGTTGTGAATGAATCCCAGCCTCTTGCCTATCTGCCCACTAGACCCCAATAGATGCTGTGGGAAGTCTGAGTCTCCACATTAGAAGGCCTAAAATGAGCCAAGTTACTGCAAAGAACAGGACAAATAGTGGAAGGGTATTTGGAGTCCCCACATGAGGGTAAGAGGTTCCTGTTCACACATACAGGATCTGCTCCAAACCCCAGGAGCCTGTTCTTTCCTAGGTGTGGCAGAGAATGGTACGTGCCCTCCAAGATTTATTTTTTCCTTCATACACAGTAACTAGTCTCCTCTGTGGCGAGGTGTGGCCATGTGCCTATATTCTGGACAAGGATTTGTGCAACGTCTAGATTAAAGGGAAGGAGTGATCCTTCAGCTTCCCTACCTTGCCCCGTCCAGCTGGCTAGAATATGGACAGGAGGACAGAAGCTGGAATTGCCAAACTGCACCTCAAGATGGGAGCCAGTTTTAAAAATGGCAGGCCACATTTGCATAAGAATGGGTCCCTGCCATGCCAGATTTGGTCTACCTACCTGGGAGAAAATAAAATCTCTCGTTTAAGCCACTCCCTATCCTGACTATATTTGACCTACCTCATACCGTTTCCATTTTCCCACCCTCCTGCCTTGGGGCAGGGTCCATTTGGTTACCCAGGAAGTTGAAAGCGATGGAAACACTGAGCTGGAAGAGCTGCTGAACGGAAGTCACAGCCTCCTCAAGGGAAAGAGTTTTTGATTTATCTTGTTCCTGGGAAAGAAATATAAAAGACTCACCAAGGGATGGTTTACCGGGATTGCCACCTGCCCAAGAGAATGTTATGGGGATCCAGGTGGCCAAATCTGGATAATACCTTTTCACCAGTGGGCTGAGGCTGGGCTGGTTTTGCCTTGGACTCGATGCTACTACTGGCATGCAGGAAGCCAAAATCACTGGGACCTGCAAGGGAAAGGCCGACACCCAGCCAGGGCAAAGGAGAAAGTTGTACTTCTTTTCTCCGACTCTCCCAGTCTACCCAGGCTTTCCAGCCAGCACCCTTGCCAGGAACCGAAATAACCCTGAATCACCTCACAAGGCATGGGACCTCATAGGAGTGCCAATTCCCTTTGCAGCAAACAACGTCCATCTGCCTAGCTCGCCACCACCGCCCCCTGCCTTCTGCTGATTCCATAAGGCAGGGACATACCTTCCTCAGAGGGGTCCTGAGGATGAGCTGCTCTCAAAGAGTTGTGTGAGAAGTTCCGGGGCTGAGCTGAGGCTTCTTCCTGGCCAAGCCTGGGTTCCCTAAGGCCAGTGTGCCTGGGAGCTGGGCCATCAGGGCTGGGGAGGATGTGTTGTCGCAGTGCTGGAAAGAGCCAGCAAGAGTAGTCAGGTCTGGGCCAGGCGCGATGGCTCATGCCTATAATCCCAGCACCTTGGGAAGCCGAGGCGGGTGGATCACCTGAGGTCAGCAGTTCAAGAGAACAGCCTGGCCAACATGGTGAAACCCCATCTGTATTAAAAATACAAAAAATTAGCGGGGTGCAGTGGCACACGCCTGTAATCCCAGCTACTCAGGAGGCTGAGGCAGGAAAATTGCTTGAACCCAGGAGGCGGAGGTTGCAGTGAGCCAAGATCACACCACTGCACTCCAGCCTGGGTGACAGAGCAAGACTCTGTCTCAAAAGAAAAAAAAAGAGTGATCAGGTCAGAAGAGGATCAGTGCAGGCTGCTCGGGCTTGACTGAGTCCTCCCTGAGGTT
This sequence comes from Symphalangus syndactylus, assembly GCF_028878055.3. Classification (NCBI taxonomy): domain Eukaryota; kingdom Metazoa; phylum Chordata; class Mammalia; order Primates; family Hylobatidae; genus Symphalangus; species Symphalangus syndactylus. The sequence goes on from NC_072429.2 coordinate 45,018,018, forward strand.
TTAGAGGCCATAGGAAGAATTTTGAAACTCCTGTGACACTTCCTTCACACTCCTCCTCCTGTTTCCTTGGCTTCCCTCCAGAGGAGTCTAGAGGGGCCTGTATTTGTGCTGATCTCCCACCCTAAGCATCAATCACTCCTCTGCCTAAATTCTTCAGTGGCAGGGAGACATCTACCTTACTCACTGTTGTAGCCCCAGTACCTAGCACTTTCTTTGATAGCAATATTGCTAATGATTATCATCATAATAAGGACAAGAACTAATGCTTAAACTAATGATTACTACACACTTACTATGTGTCAGGCAGTGCCCTAAGTCCTTGACATGTATTAACTCATTTAGTCCTCCCAAGAAACCTATGGGGTAGTTTTATTATTACCCCAATTTATAGATGAAGAAACCAAGGCAGAAGGAAGTTAAAAGTGACTTGTTCAGGGACATAAGACTAGTATGCAGTAATTTTGGGACTTGAACCTCTATAATCTGACTCTAGAGCTTCAACCACTAGGCTATGTTGCCTCTGCACCATGGCACATAATAGGTGCTCAATAAAGATTCCTTTATTGATGAATGACTGAGTGACTGACCAGAGAATAATTTAACTGGTTGAATGTGGGCCAGGAAGCCACACCCAGAATCTAAAGTAGTCTGGACCCTGTGGGCCTCCCTCAGTTGGAGGTGATGGGAGGAAATGGAAAGACACTGAGGGGCAGGTGTGGCCCACGCCCTGGGTGGATAGAACTTCCCCACATTCCTCTTCCTCTGACTTCAGATAGGAAAGGCAAGGAGTCGCTGATGGCTCTTTTCCTGAGGTGTGTCCAGAGACGCTTCCTGGCCCAGAGAAACTCCCAGCCCAGCCCTCCTGTCCCCAGGACTGAGAACTCACAGGAGCATGGGTGCCACAAGGGAGATGAGAGGAAACGGTCCAGGGGACTGTGCCAGGAGCAGTGTTCTACCCGCTGAGGTCCTGCTGGCAGGGATGCCTGGAAGTGGATTTGCCTTGCCAGCTGCAGGGCCAGCACGGCCAGAGTGCCCTGGGAAAGACGGCATGTTTAAGGACACGGTCCTTCACCAGTCAACTCCATCAGACCCTGCCTTACACTCAAACATCACTTCCTCAGGAAATCCAGGTGGGGCAGCTCCCCGACTACAAACTTTCACAACACCCTAACTTCTCTGGAGCCCTGAACACACTGGCATTTAAACAATCATCTCTACAGTTATTTATCTAAGGTCTGTCTCTCCTGTTAGTCTATAAGCACAACATGGGCAGGGACCAAGTATGTTTTACTCACCAATGTATCTCTGGTGCCCAAGTATAGCACAGTGCTAACACACAGTAGGGACCTAATAAGTACAAATTGAATAAATCCTTGATCAAGTGACTAAATAAGCGAAGACTAAGCAGGCAAAAAGATAATGGGGTAGGTTGGCACCTAATTGCAAATATAGCAACAGGTCAGAGTTCCCCATTAGGCTCTCTTTCCAGTCTTGCACAACCCCTCCTTCCACCAACTCCCATTCCCCCAATGAAGTCACCCCAGCACACACACATCTCCACGTGTAAGCTTTGTAAAGCTGTTTCTTCTCTGACAGGTCTGCAGAAGACCTGAGCTAGCTCTTATCCCAGAGACTGCTTGGTTTTCCCTGTCTCTTGTCTCTCCTTATGTTATGCTTAAGAAGGTTGACCCAGGGTCTGGTGCAGTGGCTCATGCCTGTAATCCCAGCACTTGGGAGGCTGAGGCAGGCAGATCACTTGAGGCCAGGAGTTCAAGATTGGCCAACATGGAGAAACTCTGTTCCACTAAAAATACAACAGTTAGCCAGGCATAGTGGGGCACACCTGTAATCCCAACTACTCAGGAGGCTGAGGCACGAAAAATTGCTTGAACCTGGGAGGCAGAGGTTGCAGTGAGCCAGGATCACACCACTGCGCTCCAGCCTAAAAAAACACACAGGTTGACCCAGATACTTACTTGTTGCTCCAGGCACTGCATACAATAGCAAGTAAGACAGACATAATTTCTGCCCTCATGAAGTTTACATCTTGTGTTTAGAAATACAAAACACAACTACAGAGAGAAATACAATAACTACTAGTGATGTTAAATGCCAAGAAGGAAACTAATCAGAGAGCTACACAGAGCATAAGAGGGGTCCTGACAAGACAAGGAGTCAGGGAAAGCCTGTCTGTGGGGGTGACGTGTGGTCTAAGGCCAGAAGAAAAGGCATCAGCATTGTGAAGAACAGAGACAAGTATCTATGGTACTGAGGACAGCTTGCGTGCAGACCCTTTCATATGAGCAGTAGTGACAGAGCACAGGGATGGCATTGGGACTTCTGGAATCCAGGCCCACTTCCTACTTCTCACTATGGGACAGCCCTAGGGCTCAGATCTTCTTTGGCAACATGGGAAAATGCTCCTCTCTTCAGCGTATGATATGGCCTTAGTCCACAGCTCCCCATAGGGGGTAACCTTGTCATGGAGACATTCCAGGCTCAGCTCTGCTGATGACACCAATTTATAGATGTGAAAGCCAAGGGTCACAGAGGTCAAGTCATTTGTCCAAAGTACACAGCATGAAAGCAGCAGGGATGAGCTGTGACAAACATGAGAGTGATGTGTGTGTCAACTTCATTCAGAAGACCTCATAAGCAGAACTTCTACCTGGAACGTTGCCTGAAAAGCAAAGACTCTGCCCTATGAGACCTAGTGTTCACTAGTAAGAATCTGACCTTATAGATCAGGTTCAACAAATATTTATTGAGCAACTATTACGGGCTAGGCTCTGTATTTGATGCAGCAACCAAGCAGTAGAACATGAACTCCAGAGTTAAATCTGGCTCCTCTACTTAACAGGTATCTACGCCTGTCACCTAATATTTCAGAGCCTGAGATTCCTCATCTGTAAAATGAAGGTGATATTTCCCTTGTAAGATTTTTGTAAGGATTACACAAGATAATGCATGTATAATACTTTACATTAATAAATAATGCTATGAGGCTGGGTGTGGTGGCTCACTCCTGTAATCCCAGCACTTTGGGAGGCTGGGACGGGTGGATCACTAGGTCAGGAGTTCAAGACCATCCTGGCCAAAATGGTGAAACCCCGTCTCTACTAAAAACACAAAAATTAGCCAGGCGTGGTGGTGCGTGCCTGTAATCCCAGCTACTTGGGAGGCTGAGGCAGGAGAATTGCTTGAACCCGGGAGACGGAGGTTGAAGTGAGCCGAGATCATGCCACTGCACTTCAGCCTGGGCGACAGAGCAAGACTCTGTCTCAGAAAAAAAAATAATAATTTTAAAATTAAAAAAGTTAAAAAATGATGCAATGTATTATTATTTATTGTAAGATCCATGAAGGCAAGAATATATCTATCTTGTTCTCTGCTATGTCCGTAGTGACTAGCAAAAATTCCTGGCCCAGAGGAGGTGTTACATGTTTACTGAATGAAATGAGGAAAACATACATGGCAGGGGTGGGGAAAGTGGCAATATCTCCTTGAATATGCTCCAATACCATGGGTTACTTGTTAAATGGACACAGTGATTCCCTAGCCCTTGTTCCAGGTTAGGCTGTATACCCATGCAAGATCATTCTCATCTACACTGAAGGTCAAGGACGAGGCTGGGGAAGCCTTACCCAAGATATGGCATCCCATAGGGTATTCGGGGAGACACGGGAAGACATCCACTGGAAGGCATCCTTCCATCCATGGGACCTTGGACCCCCGCTCGTGCCTGGGCCATGGGGACCTGACCTAGATGATGAAATAAGAGGCTGTCAAGTAGGGCCAAAGGGAGACCAGGGACTGGGTGCGGTGGCTTACACCTGTAATCCCAGCAATTTGGGAGGCTGAGGTGGGTGGATCACGAGGTCAGGAGTTCAAGACCAGCCTGGTCAAGATGGTGAAACCCCGTCTCTACTAAAAATATAAAAATTGGCTGGGTGCAGTGGCTCACACTGTAATCTCAGCACTTTGGGAGGCTGAGGCGGGCGGATCATGAGATCAGGAGATCAAGACCATCCTGGCTAACATGGTGAAACCCCGTCTCTACTAAAAATACAAAAAGAATTAGCCAGGCGTGATGGTACATGCCTGAAATCCCAGCTACTTGGGAGGCTGAGGCAGAAGAATCGCTTGAACCCAGGAGACGGAGGTTTCAGTGAGCCAAGATTGCGCCACTGCACTCCAGCCTGGGTGACAGAGCGAGACTCTGTCTCAAAAAAATAAAATAAAATAAAAATTAGCAGGGTGTGGTGACGGATGCCTGTAATCCCAGCTACTCGGGAGACTGAGGCAGAGAATTGCTTCAACCTGGGAGACGGAGGTTGCAGTGAGCCAAGACTGCGCCACTGCGCTCCAGCCTGGGCGACAGAATGAGACCCCGTCTCAAAAAACAAAAAAATTAAAAAAAATAAAAGGGCGACCAGGGGAGGAAATGAGTGGTAAAATGGCAGTATCTTACCTGTCAAGGTTAGGCACAGGAACCAGCAAAGTGGAGGAGGTAGTCTGAGGCCCATCTGGGCTGGTGGACTTAGGAGTCACTCTCCAGAGGCTAGGTCCCAGTGTACGGGGAAGAGCTGTACAGAACAACCAAAACTCAGGCACCTCAACAAGAACCCAGGAATCACTGTCATCTGCCTCAGCAGAGGTTCTTAAACATGGATACACATGGGAATCTTTTGTCTACTACAGATTCTAGGGTAGTACCCCAGAACAAACAAACTAAGATTTCTCAGGGTAGAGCATCACATTTTTTAAAAGCGCCCATGTGATTCTGCTGCTCTCCTGTGGATGCCAACCACTGTTCTAAGATGATCAAACGTTCATACATGTACTCTCACTAATGTTTGGGGCTCTTTGACTCTAAACCTCTCCTCTCTTCACTGGCTATGCCTACTCCATTGGCCCCTAATCCTCTTTCATTCATTCAGTACACCATCTCCGGCCATTGGACTCCTCCCCTTCCCAACAGTCCCACCATCTCCTTGGACTCCACCCTCTTCTAGCTAAGCCCACCCACATCTCAAATTCCAACAGCCCCTGACTTCCCCGCCCTCTTTCAGGCCCCGCCTTCCTTAGCTCTAACCCCGCCCACGATGGCTTCGGCTGTTTCCTCGGGCCCGCCCCCACTCCAGTTCGGTCTTTGCGGCCCAGAGTGACGCTGGTTGCCTGGACGTCCCTTACCTCGGCCCAGGAGTCCCGGGAGGCGCCACATGTCGCTGCCAGCACCACAGACAGCTCGCAGCCGAAAGCGCGAGGCCAAACCTCGGGAGAGCGGCTAGAGAGGCCGCCGCGATGCCCGGAGTGGCCGAATCCCCGAGGAAGCTCGGAGCTGGCCAATTAGAAGGGAGCCCGGCCGGAAAGACGGCGCTGCAGAGAGGAAGTGCAGGGCGGAGGCGTATTCGGTGCCAGCTGGGAGGTGACATGCGGCAAGGGCATGGGGATATGGGCCCAGGCTTCCGTAGGGGATGTCCTTGGCGTTCCCAAGCCGAGGCAGGGGACCGCAGGTGGCGAAGCGAGCCGCCCGGAAGCGGGACCCTTGAGAAGCGGGGCTGGAGCGGCTTCAGGGGAGCAAGAGGACCTTGCAGACCGTGAGGCCGCGAACGAGGAAAGGCTTCCCCAGGCCCTAGGCTTGAGGAGGTGGGAATAACCAGACCCCGTGGGCGGAGGAGAGGACCCCCGGGGTCCCACAAATGAAGCCAGTAGGCCGGGCTTCCGTTCAAGGCCACCTGCCTGAAGAGGCCAGGCCAGGGCCCGACTGCGTAGGCAATGAGAACCGCACAGGGCAAGGCTTTGATTCTGGGTTCTAGCTCCGGCCCAGCTTTATCTCACTGTGCAGCTTCATGCCAACCCCTTACCTTGTCCGGGCCGCAATACGCGCCAGATAGGGTCAAATGGAATGACTGATCTGACAGGCTGAGATTCTTGGGTAGCTCCTTTCAAAATATCTGAGACACCACCCGCGCCCTATTAGAACCCTCGTCTTCAGACGTGGCAAAAGTTATGTATGTGTTTGTTCTTTTGTGGAAAAGAATAGTTCCGGTTGGGTGCAGTGGCTCACGCCTGTAATCCCAGCACTTTGGGAGGCCGAGGCGGGCGGATCACCTGAGGTCAGGAGTTTGAGACCAGCCTGGCTAACATGGTGAAACCCCGTCTCTACTAAAAATACAAAAATTAGCTGCGCGTGGTGGTGGGCGCCTGTAATCCCAGCTACTCTGGAGGCTGAGGCAGGAGAATTGCTTGAACCCGGGAGACGGAGGTTGCAGTGAGCCGAGATCGCGCCTGGGCGACAGAGTGAGACTCCATCTCAAAAAAAAGGAAAAAAAAAAAAAATAGTTCTTTTCACCACACTTGAATCCGTGAAATAACGGAGCTCACATTCAAGTGTAGTAAGATGTTTAGATTTCCTCCCTATCCCCTTCCTCCAGGTATGTGACTTTAAGGTGGGTGGAAGTCGCTACCTGGGGTAAAAGTGTACTGGGGGCACTTCTAGACCGAGGCATGTGGCTTGAAAGTTGTATTAATATGTTAAACAACTTTTTTTTTCTTTTGAGACGGATTCTCTGTCGCCCAGGCTGGAGTGCAATGGTGTGATCTCGGCTCACTGCAACCTCCGCCTCCCAGGTTCAAGCGATTCTCTTGCCTCAGCCTCCCAAGTAGCTGATATTACAGGCGCCCGCTACCACATCCTGCTAATTTTTGTATTTTTAGTAGAGACGGGGTTTCACCATGTTGGCCAGGCTGGTCTCGAACTCCTGGACCTCAGCTGTTCCTCCTGCCTTGGCCTCCCAAAGTGCTGGGATTACAGGCTTGAGCCACCGCGCCTGGCCGTTAAAGAACTTTTGAGCCATATATCAGCCTGTCCTAGGATCTGAGAAGACAGATGAGGAAAGAGCATTTGTGGCCTCCAGGACCACGGTCCAGTGGATTAGTAATGGGCTTTGGAGTCCCACAAATCTAGGTTGGAATCACAGCTTGCTTACTTCATAGGTATGTTATCTTGTGCAGGTTGCTTAACCACACTAAGTCTCAAGAGCTTCATCTGTAAAATAGGGAAAATACCTCATGCAATTGTTGTGAGGTTTAAATAAAATAATGTGTTATAAATGTTTAACTTGGTGTTTCGGGTATACCCTTCAAAAAATAAAAAATAAATAAATAAAAATGTTTAGCATAGTTCCTGGCACATAGTAAAAGCCCAGTAAGTGTAAGTTGCTATTAATTATAGTAGTAGGAGAGGTAAGTAGGCAAGTGTAATAGATTAGATTCCCATAGAAGCATGAGCAATGGGTTGTGGGATCCCTAGGAAGGCTTCAGAAAAGTAGTTGCATTTGAGCAGGGCCTTTAAATATGAATAAGAGCTTGCTGGATGGAGAAGGAAGAAAGGCATTTCAAGCGGAGGAAACAATAAATAAAGGCCCAGAAGTTTGAATGTTGGGCAGCTATTCAGAAATAGCCTCGCTTGGGGATTTGGGACGGCAACCTTTCACATTCCTTGTGTTGCTGTCCCCAAAATAAAGTAACAAACGAGTATGCTGGTTCAGCTGTGTTCTTCCTCCTGTGTCTTTTGTACCCTCCTTCCTTTCAGACTATCCATAGTTTGTGTCATTTCTCAAGGCTCAGCCCAATCCCAGCTCTTCAGTGTAGACTCCTCAACTGTTTGAGCCCTCCCTGCTCCCTACTTTTCCCAGTTCCTATAGCACTTACTTTCTTACTACACAGTTTAGCAGTAATTATATGCTGTCTTGGTATTTATCTCATTTGTGTAACTCTAGCCTTCCCAGTTCTCTCCTTTGAGGACAGGAATAGCATTTTCCTATTCCGTGTCCCACATAGGGCTTGACGTAAATTGTCAGCCCAAAGAATATGTCCAAACAATCCCTGTTGACAGAACATCTTGTACTAATGATTATTACAGCCAGGGGTACCAGACCCCAGCCAGGGATTTACTGATTTGAGTGGAAATGTATTCATTGCACATACAAACATTCATTGAGGGCTCTCCCTGTTTGAAGCTAGTTGAAAAGTTTTGAAGGAGAGACTAGGACATCTGTCCCCATGTATAGAATGGCATTATGGCATCTCTTGTCCCCATAAACGGAGACATCAGCAGACCACTTGTGTGAGGGTAGATGGCGAGGGTGGCTGGAGCCCACAGCAGATCACCTGTTCAGTGCAGGTCACGGGAGCACTGTTGGTTGAATGGCAGCTGCCTCAACTGCCAGACCCCAAACTCTGTGGTTTTGGATTGTGGCTCAGTCCCTCTACACAGTCCCTCAAGTTGACTCAATCCCTCCACAAAGGTAAACTGACATTGGGAACCTATTGCCTGCTATCCAGTTAATCACCTTTCATGATGACTACACATGCCATTGTGTACTTTGTGTACTCTCACTACAGTGAGTATTCTAGATACTTGTTGCCTTCATTTTTGTAGGCATTCTTAATTTGCATTAATCAAATATATGATAGCTTATTTAGTGCTAAAGGATATGCTAAGTACATAACAATTTTAAAATGTGGATATGGGCTGGGCGCAGTGCCTCACGCCTGTAATCCCAGCACTTTGGGAGGCCGAGGTGGGTGGTTCACGAGGCCAGGAGTTCAAGACCAGCCTGGCCAACATGGTGAAACCCCATCTCTACTAAAAAAAATACAAAAAATTAGCCAGGCCTGGTGGTGCGCATCTGTAACCCCAGCCATTTGGGAGGCTGAGGCAGGAGAATCGCTTGAACCCAGGAAGCAGAGGTTGCAGTAAGCCAAGATCGCGCCATTGCACTCTAGCCTGGGCGACAGAGCAAGACTCTGTCTTGAGGAAAAATTAAAAAAAAAAAAGATCATGGATGTGGTCCTTGCCCTCACAGAAAATGGCCTAGGAGTGCAAACAAAGTCAGTAGGCAATTAAAATACAGAGTGGTGTTTTAGTTACTTATTGCAGCATAACAAACACCCCAAAATTGAGCGGCTTAAAACAATCATTATCTCTCACAGTTCTGCAAATTGACTGGGCTCAGCTGGGCAATTCTGCTGGTCTCACTTGGGGTCTGTCATGAGGTTGTAGTCAGACGGCAGTCATATGAAGACTCAAGTAGGGCATTGGAAAGGCTGGGCCTCTTTCTCCATGTAGTCTCAGGTCCCGTCTGCTCCACATGACCTCTCCAGCTGTGTCGCTGAACTTCTTACACAGTGGCTCAGAGCTTCCAAAAGTACACAAGTGGAAGCTGGCAGGAACTGGCATAGCATCACTTCTGCACTCTGTTGGTTAAAGCAACTCACAGGGTCAGCCCAGAATCAGTGTGGGAGGGGAAAACACAAGGTCACAAATACTGGGAAGTAGACTTTGGAGACAAGCAAGTGCTGTGGTGAAGAAAGTACAGAGTGCTATGGGAACACCCAGGGAAGGCCCATAACCTAGGCATAGAAGTCAGGAAGACTTCCTGGAAGCAGTGATGCTAAATTAACCTGAATCATGAGGCCTGGAAACTAACCAGGTGAAGAAGAGGAAAAGAAACCCAGTTCAGGCAGGGAACACAGCTGATAAAAAGTTCCAGAGAGGCAAAGAAAACACAATTTAAGATCACTGTAGCTGGAGCCGGGAGGGAGGCATGGAGTCATGGCGATGGGGTGGTGATAGGCCTTTAGTCCGGAGAGGTAAATAGCGGAAGGTCATAACGCCTTGTAAGCCCGTAAAACGTTTGGACTCTGTCCTGAAGGCACCGGCCATCTAGGAAGGGTTTTGGCAGGGGAGTGACCAGGCCAGAGGGATCCAAGAAAGGCTATTGGCTGCTGTGTTAGTGGGGGTCAAGCCCTCATTTTCACCCTGTCCCTTCTAGGCCAGTGACCTCACCTTCAGCACTGAGAAAGCTGAGTCATCACCTCAGCACTAATACTAGTACTAGCTCTTCTTGCTTTTGCTTTTTATTAGTGGGATTTTGTTTTTATTTATTTTTTATTTTTTTAGATGGAGTCTTGCTCTGTCGCCCAGGCTGGAGTGCAGTGGTGCAATCTCAGCCCATGGCAACCTCTGCTTCCTGGGTTCAAGCAATTCTACTGCCTCAGCCTCCTGAGTAGTTGGGATCACACACCCAGCTAATTTTTGTATTTTTAGTAGAGACGGAGTTTTGCCATGCTGGCCAGGCTGTTCTCGAACTCCTGACCTCAGGAGAGGAGGTCTGACCAAAGTGCTGAGATTATGGGTGTGAACCACCGCACCTGGCTGGGATTTTTCTTATAAAACAGTGCAAATGCCTTTATACAAATTTTTTTGTTTTAATTGCTTTTTAAAGAACATATCATAGAAAACCTACCTGGTAGGGATCTGGACATGGGGTTGGTCGGGGTCAATTTATTTTATTTTATTTTATTTTATTTTTTGAGTTGGAGTTTCGCTCTTGTTGCCCAGGCTGGAGTGCAATGGCACGATCTCGGCTCACCGCAACCTCCACCTCCTGGGTTCTAGCGATTCTCTTGCCTCAGCCTCCCAGGTTGCTGGGATTACAGGCATGCACCACCACACCCAGCTAATTTTTGTATTTTTAGTAGAGACAGGGTTTCACCATGTTGGTCAGGCTGGTCTCGAACTCCCGACCTTAGATGATCCGCCCGCCTCGGCCTCCCAAAGTGCTGGGATTATAGGTGTGAGCCACCACACCCAGCCAGGGATCGATTTATACTTAAGTGTGACGTATATTAAGGAAGAGCCCACTGGCAGGGAGCATAGAGCAAGCCAAGCTCAGTGGATTTGACCCCTCAGATAAATAATGGTCGTCGAAAAGCTCCTACTCTAGTAAAAAGTCAAATAATACTAAAGGCTTATATCAAAAGACAGCAGACCTCTGCCACACGCTCTCTACCCTCTAATCCTGCTCTCTAGAGTCAATTATTTTCAACTCTGTGAAGTGTCAGAAAGCAGCACAGGAGAACAGGGGTTCTAGAATTGAATTGTCTAGCATCCAACACAGCTGTCTCCCTTAGCAGCTGGGTTATCTTGGTCAAGTTCATTATAATATCTTTTCCCTCAGTTTCTTCATCTGTATGATGGGAATGATAATTGTATTCTTCTTATGAGATGACACAGTTAAACTGCTGGGCACATGGTCTATAAATGGTAGCTGTATTTGATGATGACGAAGAAGAATCTAACTTAATAGCAGCTGTGAGTACACCTAGATGTTAGCTGCACACTAAACAAATAAATGTAAGGCATGTTTATGATTTGGTGGAAATGACAAGAACACAGTCTCAGTTGGAGAGGTCTGTCTCTTCCCTTTGTCCTAAGGCTAAACTCTGTTTGTTCTCAGTCCCATTTCCTTCCTGTCCCTTTTAGAACTTTGTCTCTATAATTATCCTGACCCTCATGCCAAAGCATACATCTTTCTCCTACCTTTTTTCTTTCCGCCTGTGAAATATACACAGGCCTTTCCAATCTTAGGGGAAAAACCCTTTACTTGATCCTCCTGCCCTTTTCAGCTACCATTCTGTTTCTTTCTCCCTACTGCCAGATTTCTTAATTAAGTAACACATATGCTACCTTCCATTTCTGCATGACTCCTTCACTTTTCAGCCTTGTCTCCCAGCTTCCATCTCTGTTCTTCTGATACAGGGGTCACTAGGGTCATCAAAGACCACCTCATTAACCACCAGTGGACCTTTGCTCAATCAGACACCTTGACCCAGAGCACTTGACTCAGTTGACCATCCACTCCTTGAATCTTACACACAAAACCTCATCATCTGCTTCCATTTTTCTGCTATTGTATAGTTTCCCCAAGCCACCCAGGAAAAGAATCTTGAACTCATTGTTGGCTCAACTCTTCCTTCTCTGCCCTCCCCAATACTAGTTTTCTGTTTTCTTTTTTTCCTCTGGTTCAGGTTTTCTCATGACCCCACACTAGTTTTGACTCTTACTTCAAGTATTAGAAACTCATTGAAGCTAGCTTTCGAAAAAGTTTTATCAGGGTATGGAAGAGTGGACAGGACATTTAATGAACCCCAAGGGCAAGAGACAGCTGGGACCCAGGAAAGACCAGAATTATGGACTCAGGAGGCAACAAAGTGAGCCCTTTCTCTCTGGCTTTCTGTCTGGATTTCTCATGATCTGCTCAGACACCCCAAAGGTGTCAGACACTCCCATACCCAGCTAGTCACTGGATCCTGTCAAAATCACCTTCTTTTGCATCAGACCCTTAAATCTGTCTCCTCTTCAGCTTCCCGGGTCTCTACATCTCTCTAGCAGTGCTTCTTCCTCCTTCTGACCCCGAGTACCAGCATTGTCCAGAGGTCCATTCTTTCCCTATTGCTCTTAAACTCCCTCTGTCCTGTTGACTCTTAAATGAAAATACAGTGGTTAAGAGCTTGGGTTCTGGAGTCCTGATAATCAGGGTTTGAATCCTCCACCACTTTCTCAGTTGTGTGCACTTTGGGAAGTTACTTGAATTTTTTGAGCTTCACTTCCTCATCTGTGAAATGGAGCACATGTAAAGTGCTTAGTTAGCACAGTGCCTGGCACACAGAAAGAACTCAAAATGGTGACTATCATTAGCCTTACCTTTGTCCTCTTTCCTGAGTTCCAGTTCAGTCCTCCACCACCTGCTAGATTTATCCATTAGATGTCATGCTGTGACCTCAGATGCACCTGTCAGAATTCCCCAGATGCTAGTGGAGGATGCAGCTTTCTGATAGCTGGAGGGTGGGAAGACTTGAAAAGGCAGGTGGTCCCATCGGATCCTCAAAGGAACCCCCTACCTGGCCTCAGCCAGGCCTCAGCAGAGAAGGCCCTGAAGAACAGCTCCCAGAAGCCTCCAAACCCTATGCTGGCTGACTCTTGGGTTCTAGGAGGGCAGGCAGAGCTGTCATTACGAGAGCAAATGGAGGATGTGAATTCAACCTTTAAAAAAAGCCCCAGGTGGTGAAGGGAGGTGTAGCAGGATCAGTGAAGTTTGGAAGCAGGTGAGAAAGGTGAGAGCAACACCCTCAGGGCGCTGAGCTGAGTTTAGGCTGGGGCCTCCCTCAAGCACTGGGGATTTGGCAGCATGGAAGTCAGAGATGCTCCTGTTTTTAGCTGAGCTGTTGCAGGTCCCCTTTGCCGCCCTTGTGAACATTCCTCATTAAGTGCCAGGTGTGGCCCCTCAGCCCTGCTCTCCCTACCTCCTCTCTGCTCTTGGGTGGTGGCAGTCCTATTGGCAGGAACCCAGGAGGGACGGGGCCGTACTCTACCCAGCACAGAACTGGAGTCATGAGGGTCGGAGGTAGGTAATCTCACAGCTGTTTTCTCCAGGCAGTGTGACCAAGTGGTTCAGAGCTCTGGCTCTGAATCGGAATGTGTGTGCGCCTGTTCGAATCTCGCTTCTGCTTTTACTCTTTTTTTGACACTAGGCAAGTTGTTTAAATTCTTTTTGTCTCATCTGTATAATGGGGATGATAATAGGCCTCTCTAATAGTTGTGAGTTTTAGTTAGATAATGCAGGTAAAGCACTTAGCTTAGTCCATCTATGCCACTTGGAGCCAAGGGCCCTGTCCTTGTAGGAACAACCACCCCCATTGCTGTCTTCACCCCATCTGTGTTGTCCTCTGTTCACATATCCATCTCTGCCTTTGAACTACAAGCTCCATTAAGTCAGAGATTGAATTGTATGAGTCTGTGTCTCTAGTGCCCAACACAGGACGTAGCATATAGAAGAGCTTAATAAATGAATGTTTACTGTTGGAAGGAACTGGTGAAACAATGTAGAAGACCCAGGATTCCCTCTGGCCTGAGTCCCACCATCCCCTCTGGGTCATTTACCACAAATGGAGAGCCTAGGCCAGTCATGTCCTGGGGACTGAGGATACAGAAGTGAATGAGATAGGCTGGGCTCCTGGCCTCATGGAGTGAATTGTCCAGGGGGTGATGGACAGTAAACATAACAAAACTGATGATACATTTCAATTAGGAAGGTTGCTAGGAAGGAGAAGGTGGGCTGCTATGAGAGCATAGAGCAGAGGAACTATATTTTGGGCAGAAATGAATCGGGAAGAATTTCCTGGACAATGTGACAAGTAAATTGAGGCCCAAAGAAAGGGCAGGCTGGGTTGAAGCAGAAGGTGGAAAAGAGCCATCCAGGCAGAGGGGACAGCAGATGCAAAGGTCCTGAGGCAGATAGGAACTAGGCTGCTCAGTGGAAGTCAAGGTTAATGCGGCTGGAACCCAGTGATGGAAGGGATCAGTGACCTCTCCAAGGCTGCAGAGCTAGGAGCATGGCTTGTAAGAGCCGTGTAGGCTATGATGAGAATTTGAATCTTTATCCCTGATTATAATAGCTAACATTTATACAAATCGTATGTATATGTGCACTGTGTTTATTTCGCATGGTTTCTCATTTACTTTTCACAGCCTCCCTGGGAGACTGGTGCTATTATTCCCATTTTACAGATGATGAAATGCTGGCTCAGGGAGGTAAATTTCTTCAAGGTCACATAATTGACGGTGGCAGAGTTGATTTGGACCCAGATATCAGGATCCAACGCCTGCCCCTTTAGGCCCTGCGTGGCCCAGCTTAAGAGCTAAGTGCAGACTTGGATCCGCAGTACACGTTATTCAAGGCCTAGGTTCCTCTTTCGCCGCCTCCCTTCCCCCGGATTGGGGAAGGCAGGTGCAGTTTCGCCCTGACCAGAGGAGCGCCCCGGCGGCAGGCTTGACTGCCTGCGGAGACGGCCCCAGAATCGCCCGGGGCCGGGCCGCACCCACGTGACGGCCCCGCGGCTGAGCTGCCGAGCACCGCCGCAGTGCAGTGGGCGCGGGCGTGTGCGCGCTCCTGCTGCTGCCGCGGCTGTGAAATCTGGAGGGAACCGACCCCAGACGGCGGCCCGGGGCCTGGGAGGGAGGGCGCCCCTCCGCGCCCGGCAGGGGGCTCTCTCTCCCCACGATCCCGGGGCCGAGCCCGAAGCTCCATTGCCTGCATCACGTTCTCTCCAGCCTTGAGGGGGAAAGCAGCATTCATTTCTGATTAAAAATGACTGTGTTTAATGGGCTTCATTCTTTATTTCTTGCTGTCCTCTCCCAGGGCTAGAAAGAGGCGGAAAGCGACGCTG
The DNA here is from genome assembly GCF_028878055.3 of Symphalangus syndactylus. Classification (NCBI taxonomy): domain Eukaryota; kingdom Metazoa; phylum Chordata; class Mammalia; order Primates; family Hylobatidae; genus Symphalangus; species Symphalangus syndactylus. The sequence continues at coordinate 45,033,096 of NC_072429.2, forward strand.
AGAATCCATTCCAAACGAGCAGCCAAGAGGAGACGCGGCAGCTCCCAGATGTTGATGTTTTGTTTTTTGACATAAATCTTTGCACTCATATGGGAGTTTTCATTGATTCATGTTCCCATCTGCTGAATTTCCTTTTATTTATTTAATATGGCTTTGGGGGGAAATCTTGCTCCGAGGCTCTGGAGGAACAATAACTGTGGCAACTGTTGCACCCCACCCCCCAATCCCAAAAACCTTGGCTGCTGGGCGAGGGAAATTTAGTGGCATCCTGCGCTCATGCCCTCATCTTGGAGGCAAGCGCTCTGGGCATGCGTTTACGTGGCTGTTCTACTTGGGGCCTGCCCGAGGCTGTAAACCCAAGAAAGAAACAGCATGAGAGAGCCGGGGATCATTGAGTCTCTGTTCCTCATCCTTCCTGCCCACCCACAGCACCGTGTTTCCTTCATGCTAAAACACACTTACTCCCTTTTTAACAACTTGGACATCAGGAAACATCTAACAGCGGATGTATTAAGTGTGTTAAAAGCATATCCTCCTCCCCCCACTCATTCTGCACACCCCCATCCCACTAGTGAATCTTAGCAATGAAGAACTTCAGCTCTGGAGTCAGACTGCCTGGGCTTGAATCCTGACTCCACTTTCTCTAATGAATTCTTGAGCAAGCTAACTTCTCTGAACCTGGGATTCGTCATCTGTAAAATGAGGATAATAACTATCCCTTTCTCAGATATAGGTACATTTTACCAATGAGGAAACTGAGGCTGAGAGTAATTCAGAGATTTGCCCAACTAGGGCAGAGCTAGGAAACACCTCCTAGATCTTTCTGATCCTCACCCTATCCTACCACCTCTCCTACACCCACAACTCCCTATGTATCTCACATCCAGTCCACCCTTCTCTGCATGTACTACATGGGACTGTCTTTGCAGGACAGGATATGGCTGGACATCTAAGACTCTATAAATTGGTTCTAAGCTTACCCTGTGGGTGCACATACCCTTAACCCTTCAACTGGAATTGGAATTTCCATACACGGTAAGCAGTCAGGATGCCTTTGCATGTGCTTAGTATCTTATGGGAAGTAAGCCCTCAAAATATGTTTATTCAAGAAAATTTGAGGCTGGGCGCGGTGGCTCACACCTGTAATCCCAGCGTTTTGGGAGGTTGAGGTGGGCAGATCACTTGAGCTCAGGAGTTTGAAGCCAGCCTGGCCAACATGGTAAAACTCCGCCTCTATTAAAAATAAAAAAAAAATTAGCCCAGTGTGGTAGCGCACACTTGTAATCCCAGCTACTTGGGAGGCTGAGGCAGGAGAATTGCTTGAACCCGGGAGATGGAGGTTGCAGTGCACCAACATCGTGCCACTGCACTGCAGCCTGGGCGACAGAGTGAGACACCATCTCAAAAAAAAGAGAGAGAGAAAAAAAAATTTGATGGTGTAGAAGGGCATTTCTGCTCACATTGCCCAAAACCACCTAGAAATGAAATTATTGCCTTCTTGAACTAAAGCCTACTCATTGGTTCCATGATTTATCATTGAGGTTGCCATGAGATAGAAAAGAAGGGGAAATTATTAATCAAAGTAAGCAGGAAAGAAATAACTCCAGAAATAATGGGAGGTGGGTGAGTAATACATTGTAGCAAAATGGCTAATTATCCACCAACATCCATTCTCTCCTTCTTCCACGGTATTAGAATTCAGCTGGGATGTGGCTGTCCAGTCAGGGTCTACTTTTTCTAGCCTTTCACAAAGATAAGAGTAAGTTTAAAAAAAAAAAACTCAAAAGAATATGTACAGTATGATCCCATTCACTTATATTTCAAAAATAGGCAAGACTAAATTATATTATTTAGAAATCCATATATGGGTAACAAAACTACAAAGAAAGAAAGGGAACGTTCTTACAGATATATATGTAATAGATATATATAAATATATTATAGGTTCATATACATGTTTTAGACATCTTCTGTATATATGTTATATTTCACAATTACCTTTTTAAGATGTTACTTACCTGGCCAGGTGTGGTGGCTCACACCTGTAATCCCAGCACTTTGGGCGCCCAAGGCGGGTGGATCATCTGAGGTCAGGAGTTCGAGACCAGCCTGGCCAATATGGCGAAACCCCATCTCAACTAAAAATACAAAAATTTGCCGGGCGTGGTGGCGCACGTCTATAATCCCAGCTACTTGGGAGGCTGCGGCAGGAGAATAGCTTGAACCTGGGAGGCGGAGGTTGCAGTGAGCCAAGATCCACCATTGCACTCCATGCTGGGTGACAAAAGTGAAACTCTGTCTCAAAAAAAAAAGAAAAGAAAAAAGAAAATGTTACTTACCTTATAGGGTTATGTGGGAACTGAATGAGGTGATGCATTTGTAAGGCTCGAAGCTTAACTGCTTGGTGCATTGTAGGTACTCAATGGAAACAACTTTTTTCATTTATTATTTTTTATTTTTTTAATTATTTCATTATTTTACAGATGGGGGTCTCAGTTTGTTGCCCAGGCTGGAGTGCAGTGGCATGATGATAGCTTACTGCAGACTCGAACTCCTGGGCTCAAGAGATTCTCCCTCCTCAGCCTTTGCAGTAGCCGGGACTATAGGCACATGCCTCTGCCCCTGGCTGGCAGTAACTCTTCATGTTGAGGGAAGGATTTGAGGCCTTGAAGAAGGCCACATAATTAGCCAATGATAAGATTTTAAAAAGGTCCTACTTTTTTCTATGAAAGACATTGACTTCAAATATATATATATATACACACACACACATACACACACACACACACACACACACACACATATATGGTTTTTTTGAGAAGGAGTCTTGCTCTTTCACCCAGGCTGGAGTGCAGTGGTGTGATCTCAGCTCACTGCAACCTCTGCCTCCCAGGTTCAAACGATTATCCTCCCTCAGCTTCCCAAACAGCTGGGATTACAGGCATGTGCCACCACGCCCAGCTAATTTTTTTTTTCACTTTTAGTAGAGACGGGTTTCACCATGTTGGCCAGGCTGGTCTCGAACTCCTGACCTCAGGTGATCCACTTGCCTCGGCCTTCCAAAGTGCTGGGATTATAGGTGTGAGCCACTGTGCCTGGCTGACTTCCTATATTTGTGTATATAAGTGTGTGTGGATAGGGGTGGTGATTATTGATTGATTTAGGGTTAATTGATGGTCACAAACTTAGTGAAGACTTGAAAAATTTCACCCTTCCCTTCAGAGAAGACACAGAGGAGAAAAGGAAAATTGCTTGACTAGAGGAAGCCTGCCCCTGGATGAGAAGAGGTAAGAGCAGTGAGGATAGAATTATATTTGTGCTGGCTCCATATGAGAGGCCCAGGCAGGAGGCTCCATCCCCTGGATGTCCCACCTACATCCTCTTGGGTGCATCATGCTTCCTGCAGTGTTGATGAGGCCTCAGAAGTCAGCACAGGCGACAGTGGGATGGCCCAGACCCAGCTCAGCGATGCTGAGGGAAGCTATTCTGCTGACTGTGTGCCCTAAGGCACCGTGGAAGCAGCCAAGAGCGAGAGCAGTCACCAAGCCAAAAGGCACTGGGATCAGCCAGGGAGACCAGGAAAACCTGGCCAGAGTCTTCCAGCCAGGCCATGCCAACAGAGCTGTGCACCTCTGGATGCCATGCCCCAGGGTCTCAGAGCCAAGACTACTCTGCTCAGTCTTGGTCATCAGCTCCTAGAGGTGCCTCCCCAAGGGGAGCCCAGTCTGGGGCCATGGGGATGGCCTCCTTTCCCTACCATAGTTTCTTGATTTCCACACTGTGGGCTGATACATTTTGTTGTGCAATGGAAGCCATGGGGATAAGGGGGGTTAAATGCTGCTCCCACTGCTTACACTGTGGATTCTTGGGCTAGAGGCTCCTTAAGATTTTTCCCTTCTACTCTGATCCCTTCTAGTTAATCCAGTTCAGTCATTCAGTTCACTCTATATCAGGCCGGGCGTGGTGGCTCATGCCTGTAATCCCAGCACTTTGGGAGGCCGAGGCTGGTGCATCACCTAAGGTCAGGAGTTCAAGACCAGCCTGGCCAACATGGTGAAATCCCGCCTCTACCAAAAAATATAAGAAATTAGCCAGGCATGGTGACGCGCGCCTGTAATCCCAGCTGCTCTGGAGGCTGAGGCAGGAGAATCGCTTAAACCTTGAGGCGAGGTTGTAGCGAGCTGAGATCACACCACTGCCCTCCAGCCTGGGTGACAGAGCGAGATTCTGTCTCAAAAAAAAAAAATTCACCCCGTATCTACTGGGCACGTGTAAGGTCAAGGTGCTTTTTCTTTTCTTTTCTTTTCTTTTCTTTTCTTTTCTTTTCTTTTCTTTTCTTTTCTTTTCTTTCTTTCTTTATTTTTTGAGACAGAGTCTTGCTCTCATCCAGGCTGGAGTGCAGTGGCACAATCTCAGCTCACTGCAGCCTCAACCTCCCAGACTCAATCTATCCTCCTGCATCAGCCTCCCAGGTAGCGGGGACTACAGGCACGTGCGCCACCACACCCAGCTAATTTTTTATTTTTTTGTAGAGATGGGTTTTTGACATGTTGCCCAGGCCTCAGCCTCCCAAAGTGCTGAGATTACAGGCATGAGCCACCATGCCCAGCCTCAAGGCGCTTTTTCCAAATGCTAGCATTATGATGATGAAGAAGGAAGATATGGGCCCTGCCCTCATGGAGTTTACAGTCTATGGGAAAAGAGGTGCAGGATAAGCCATTACAATTATGACGTATGTTACAAAAAGTAAAAGGCTCAGAGATCTATGGAAAAGAATCAATACGAAGCTTAACATTGTTTAGCAATGTTTCTCAGAATATGGTCCCTGGACCACTTGCATCAGTGGTATCTGAGGTACTTGTTGAAAATTCAGGTCCTGGGCATCATGCCAGATATACTGAATCCAAAGCTCTGAATGTGGGGCCTAAGGAACTTGCTTTTTTAAAAAATTTAGAGGCCGGGCGCAGTGGCTCACGCTTGTAATCCTAGCACTTTGGGAGGCCGAGGCGGGCGGATCACGAGGTCAGGAGATCGGGACCACAGTGAAACCCCGTCTCTGCTAAAAATACAAAAAATTAGCCGGGCCTGGTGACGGGCGCCTGTAGTCCCAGCTACTTGGAGAGGCTGAGGCAGGAGAATGGCGTGAACCCGGGAGGCGGAGCTTGCAGTGAGCCGAGATTGCGCCACTGCACTCCAGCCTGGGCGACAGAGCGAGACTCCATCTCAAAATAAATAAATAAATAAATAAATAAATAAATAAATAAATAAATAAAATTTAGGTAAAATCTGCATAACAAAAAATTAGCCATTAAAAGTATACACTTCAGTGGCATTTAGTACATTCACAATGTTGTACAATCATCGTCTCTATCTAGTTCCAAAACATTTTATCATCTCCCAAAGAAACTCCTGACTCATTAAGCAGTAACTCCCATTCTCCCTTCGCCCCATCCCCTGGTGACCACTAACCTTCTTTCTATCTGTATGAATTGACCTTTTCTGGATATTGCATAGAAATGAAATCATACACTACATGATCTTTTGCGTCTAGCTTCCTTCACTTAACAATGTTTTCAAGGTTCATCCACGTTGTAGCATATATCAGTACTTCATTTGTTTTTATTGCTAAATAATATTCTATTGTGTGGATATACCGCATTTTGTTTATCCATTCATCCATTGATGGATATTTGGGTTGTTTCCATCTTCTGGCTATTGTGAATATTGCTACTGTGAATATTTATATACAAGTGTTTGTTTGAGTACCTACTTTCAAGTCTCTTGGGTATACCCCTACGAATGAAATTTGCTGGGTCATACGGCAATTCTATGTTTAGCATTTTAAAGAACCACCAACTGTTTTCCACAGTGGCTGTACCATTTTATGTTCCCATCAGGAAGGCCCAAGGGTTTCAGTGTCCCCACATTCTTGCCAATACTTGTTCTTTTCCTTAATTATAGCCATCACAGTGGGTATAAAGTGGTATCTCATTGTAATTTTGATGTGCATTTCTCTAATGACTAATGATGTTGAGCATCTTTTCATGTACTTTTTGGCCATTTGTATGTCTTCTTTAGAGAAATGTCTGTTCAAGTCCTTTGCTCTTTTAAAAAATTGAGTTATCTAGGCCAGGCATGGTGCTCACACCTGCAATCCCAGCACTTAGGGAGGCCGAAGAGTGTGGATCACTTGAGCCCAAGAGTTTGAGACCAGCACCAGCCGGGGCAACATGGCAAAACCCCATCTCTACGAAAAAATACAAAAAATTAGCCTGGCATGGTGGCACCTGTAATCCCAGCTACTCAGGAGGCTGAGTTGGGAGGATCACTTGAGCCCCAGGAAGGTTGAGGCTGCAGTGAGCTGTGATCTTGCCACTGTACTGTACACTGGGTGACAGAGTGAGACCTTGTCTCAAAAAAAAAAAAAAAAGGATTGTCTTTTTGTTATCAAATTATAAGAGTCCTCTATATATTCTGGATACTAGAAGTTTATTGGATATGTGATTTGCAAATTGACAAATGAAGTGAAAAGTGTCTTTTCACTTTCTTTAACATGTTCTCTGATGCATGAAAGTTTTTAATTTTGCTGAAGTCCAGTGTATCCATGCTTACTTTTTGTTGCATGTGGTTTTGATATCATGTTTAAGAAACCATTGCCAGGCCGGGCATGGTGCCTCATGCCTGTAATCCCAGCACTTTGGGAGGCTGAGGCGGACGGATCACCTAAGGTCTGGAGTTCAAGACCAGCCTGGCCAACATGGTGGAACCCCGTCTCTACTAAAAAATACAAAAATTAGCCGGGCATGGTGGCCAGCGCTTATTCCCAGCTACTAGGGAGGCAGAGGCAGGAGAATCATTTGAACCGAGGAGGCGGATGGTGCAGTGAGCTGAGATTGAGCCATTGCAGTCAAGCCTGGGGGACGGAAGCAAGACTTCTCTCAAAAAAAAAAAAAGAAAAAAAAAACCATTGCCAAATCCAAAATCATGAATATTTACCCTTATGTTTTCTCCTAAAGGTTTTATAGTTTTTGCTCTTACATTTAGGTGTTTGATACATAATGAGTTCAAAATTTTTGTTTGTTTTTTGTTTTTGTTTTAGGCCACTAAGTTTGTGGTAATTTGTTACATAGCAATAGAAAGCTAATACAGGACCAGAGCAAGAAAAGTTTCTGAAGCTATTGCAGGTACGATATAAGCTGCTTTCCTGCTTGGGCCTTATGACCCAGCAGATTCAACAGTGCTCCAAGCATCTATTGCAGATAGGAATGCTGGCGAACCATCTGGGAATCCCTAATAGAGGAATCACGATGTAGACTCCTAGAGTTTTTTTATTGCAGCTGTGCCTTTTTATACAAATAACTCATTCACACTTTGAAAAAAAAACACAGCTCCTGGGCTTGTTCATGGGCTCTGGTGGAGACAAAATGCCTGACCTAGGACGCCAAGTGAACATGTAGCATTTACCCATTTATCATAAGGGGTATTTTAAAGATGAACAGCCAGATGGAAGAGACGGATAGGGCAAGCCATGTGGGAAGGGGCATAGAGCTTTCATACATCTCTAGGCATGCCACCTTCCCTCCAAGTTTCTTCATGTGTTCAGCTATCCAGAAGCTACTTAGTGAGTTAATATTTGTATATGGTATGAGGTAAGGGGTCCAACTTTCTTCTTTGTTCTTCTTTCTTTCTCCTTCTTCTTCCTTCTTCTTCTTCCTTCTTCTTTCTCCTCTTCCTCCTCCTCTTCCTTCTTCTTCTCCTCCTTCTTCTTCCTTTTTTTTATGTGGATATCCAGTTGTCCCAGCACTATTTGTTGAAGACACTATTCTTTGCCCATTGAATGCTCTTGGCACCCTTGTCAAAAATCAATTGACCCCATAGCTGTATTAGTATATTTTTGGACTCTCAATTCTATTCCCTTGATATATATCTCTATCCTTTATGCTACTATCACACTATTTTGATTACTGTAGCTTTGTAATACGTTTTGAAATCAGGAAGTGTAAGTCTTCCAGCTTTGTTCTTCTTTTTCAAGATTGCTTTGGCTGTTTGGGGTCCCCTGCAATTCCATATGAATTTGAGGATTGGCTTTTCCATTTCTGCATTGAGTCAAAAGCTCTGAAGGTAAAGCCAAGGAATCTGCTTTTTTAAAAAAAAATAAGTTTTGATTGTGAGTAAAATACACACAACATAAATTTTACCATTTTAACCATTTTCAAATGTACAGTTAAGTACATTCACATTTTTATGCAGTCAATACCCAGAACTTTTTCATCTTGCAAAACTGAAACTATACCCATTAAACAACCCCCCTTTTCCTCCTACCCCTGGAACCTGATAACCACTATTCTACTTTCTGTCTCTATGAGTTGGACTACTCTAGGTACTTCATATAAGTGGAATCATATAGTAGTTGTCTTTTTGTGACTGGCTTATTTCACTAATGTCCTCCATGTTGTAGTTTCATCCATGTTGTAGCATGTGTTTGAATTTCCTTTCTTTTTAGGGTTGAATAATATTCCATTGTATGGACATACCACATTTTTTTACCTATTCAGCTATCAAGGAACATTTGAGTTGCTTCCACTTTGGCTATTGTTGAATAATGCCGTTATAAACATGGGCACACAAGTATCTCCTCAAGGCCCTGCTTTCAATTATTTTGAATGTATATCCAGAAGTAAAATTACTGGATCATATGTAATTCAATTTTTAACTTTCTGAGGAACCAATGTACTATTTTCCATAGCAGCTGTACCATTTTATCCTTCCACAAAAGCTTCAGTTTTCCACATCCTCACTTTTTTTCTTCCTTCTTTTTTTTTTTTTTTTTTGAGATGGAGTCTCACTCAGCCACCCAGGCTGGAGTATAGTGGCGCGATCTCGGCTCACTACAACCACGGTCTCCCAGGATCAAGTGATTCTCCTGTCTCAGCCTCCCGAGTAGCTGGGATTACAGGCACCCGCCATCATGCCTGGCTAATTTTTGTATTTTGGTAGAGACAGGGTTTCACCATGTTGGCCAGGCTGGCCTTGAACTCCTGACCTCAGGTGATCCACCTGCCTCAGCCTCCCAAAGTGCTAGGATTACAGGTGTGAGCCACAGCCCCCAGCTTCTTTCTTTCTCTTTTTTTTAGGGGGGGATAGTGTGTGGTGATATTGCATTGTGGTTTTGATTTCTGCATAGGAATCTGCCTTTTTAAATGAACTTTTTATTTTGGAATAATTTTGGATTTACAGAAAAGTTACAAAGATAGTACAGAGAGTTCCTGCACATCTTTCATTTGGTTTCCATTTCCCCTAATGTTATCATCTTACATTACAATGGCACTTTGACAAAACTTGGAATCTGCTTTGTACTAAGCACATGCGTGCTCACACATACAAGTGCATATCACTTATACTCATCATTTATTTATTTATTTGAGACAGGCTCTTATTCTGTCACCCAGGCTGGAGTGCAGGGTGTGATCTCAGCTCACTGCAACCCCCACCTGCCAGGCTCAAGTGATCCTCGTGCCTCAGCCTCCTGAGTAGTCGGGACTACATGCGCATGCTACCACACCCAGCTAGTTTTTTGTATTTTTCTGTAGAGACAGAGTTTTGCCATGTTGCCCAGGCTGGTCTCGAACTCTAGGGATCCACCCACCTTGGCCTCCCAAAGTGATGGGATTACCGGCATGAGCCATTGCGCCTGGCCGTGATTCTTACTTGCACTACAGTTTGAGAGCCACTAATCTAGGGATCAGAAAAGTCCTTCCAGGGAAATACATTTCAGCTGTTACTTGAAAGATGTGCATGAGTGAGTAAAAGGAACAGTGTGTGATCCAGGCAAAGGAAACAAACTGTGCCAAAGCCTGGGGGTAATAAAGAACTTGGAACATTTAAGGATAATCATAATAGCAGTAATAGTAATTTATTGACACTTACCATATGCCAAACACTGGTAAGCACTTTAGAACATTATTTTACTTAATTTTTCACAACAATCCTATAAAGTGGAAAATACGATCATTTCTATCTTATAGATGAGGTGACAGAATTGAAAGAAGTAACTTGCCCAAGGCCACACAACTGTAATGTGACAAAAGCAAATTTGAACTTAGGTCTTTCTTTCCTGATTCCTTTTCTCCCACTAGGCCCCAGTAAATTTTATTCACCTGCTTGCAGCAAGAAGCAAAACATTAAATATGTGGCTTTTCCTCCTTCTGGTCTACTCTTCCCACTCTCTTTTCCAGACTTCTCATCCTTCAGGGTTCAGAGAGGTCTTCCCATTCCAAAGCTATTCCTTAATGTTATTCTCTCTCATTGCATTGAAGTCTAAATTAATGAATAAATATAAATAAACAGCCTTAGCAACAATTTGCAATTATATATTCATTCATGCATTTATTTATTTAATGCCTATCTTTCCTGCTGTACTGTAAACTTCAGAAGGCAAGGATCCAAGCTGTCTGGTTCACCTAGTACCAGGAGATGCTTACTAAGCATTTGGTTTTGTTTTTTTTTTTTTGAGATGGAGTCTCGCTTTGTCATTCAGGCTGGAGTGCAGTGGCACCATCTTGGCTTACTGCAACTTCTGCCTCCTGGGTTCAAGCGTTTCTCCTTGCTTCAGCCTCCTGAGCAGCTGAGATTATAGGCACCTGCCACCATGCCCAGCTAATTTTTGTATTTTTTAGTTGAGATGGGGTTTTGCCATGTTGGCCAGGCTGGTCTTGAACTCCTGACCTCAGGTGATCCGCCCACCTCCGCCTTCCAAAGTGCTGGGATTACAGGTGTGAGCCACTGTGCCTGGCCTAAGTATTTGTTGAATAAATGAAGAAAGATAGGAACTCAAACATGTTTTGGATGTTGAATGAGTGACTTTTATTTTTGAGAAAGAAAAAAATCAAATGGGTTGTTGAATATCATTTAAGATATGAACCATAGGTTCCCTTTTTCTCTAGCAAAAACCTCAACATTGCTGTGCATGGTGGTTTATGCCTGTAATCCCAGCATTTTGGGAGGCCAAGGCAGGCGATCGGTTGAACTCAGGAGTCTGAGACAGCCTGGGCACTGTGGTGAAACTCCTTTAGAAAAACAAAACAAAATAGAAACAATTAGCGGGGTGTGATGGCACAGGCCTGTAGTCCCAGCTACTCTGGAGGCTGAGGTGGCAGGATCACCTGAGCCAGGGAGGTGGAGGCTGCAGTCACACGAGATCATGCCACTGCACTCCAGCCTGGGTGACACAGGGAGACCTTGTCTCAAAACAAACAAAAACCCTCAACCTTGTTTATCCAACTGTCATACCCCATAGAAAGTGACAGTGGTTTTGATTCCCTGGAGAGACTGACCCGAGTCTGACTGACCTGAGAAACATCTCTTTGTTGAGAAGTTCAGATCTGAAGACGGGGGTGGGAAGTCTCTATTCCTGACGCAAAAGGTCAAGAGTATCATCAAGAAGAAAATACCATCCTAACAACTTCATAAAGTCAACTGGCTGCAAGGAGGCAAGGGGGCAAGTGACCTCCCCAGGTCTTTTTCTACTCTGGGGTTCTGCTTTCCAGAATAGCACCAGAGTGCTAGCAGAGTGACCATGCTGTAAGTGAAGGCTAACTGCTCCCTACTTCCTCTGGCTCCCCCATTGTTAAATTAGCTTTATGTCAATATCACATCAGCAGCTGGGATGAATTATTGAAGCTCATTCACTGCAGTGAGCCCGGGTTCCACTTGCTTTATGAAATGGAAGTGAATGTGACCATATTATTTCTATTTGTCTTGTTGCAGTCAGTACATCTTCAGTCTGTTGTTAATATGAAGGGACTCAGCCCTGGCAGGCAGATAATCCCAGCCTCTGCTTCTCATAAGAGCTACAGAGATAAGCATAGTGGGAGTGTCAGAGCACATAAAGCGGGAGGGGAGGAGTTCAGGAACACATCTGCTGGCTCCAAACTCACAGGGGCTCTTAGTTATCACAATTTACATGGTAGTCCCCAACACCTATTCATACACACATAAGCACAGTCAACACACACATACACACATATATGCATATGTACATTCAGAGTCTTAAAGCCACACTCACCAGGGGCCCAGGAACAAAAATGTGGAGGGTGCCAACATTTTAAAGAATTATTTTCTCAAAGATTGTGCACATTTTAAAGCCTTCTCCTCCCCCCACCTTCAGCACCAGTCCTTCTCTAGAAGTGCTGGCTAGCTTGCCCCTGACTCTTGGCAGAGATGGCTGACCTGGAATGTCTAAGGTCATGAACAGGGAACCCATTTGTAGGAGGCTCCTGTGTGCATGTGGAAGAGCAGTCTTTCCTCTCTGCTCCCCTCCAACTCCCTCCTGAACTGATGTATGCCTGACTTTCAAGATATATTTCTGTTGCTTGGCCCAGATGCCAAAATTATCTGTTATAGCTCTGCATCTATCCATATACACTTGCACTGACATTCACAGTCACAAACATGCAGTCACACTCCTACACGCCCATGCTCACACACACACACTACATACCCAGAGCCAGGCCTCCTAGCCATATGGATTGGTTTGAAGGCTAATAAGAAAGCCTCCTGATCCTATCTGCTGGTCATAAGCCTCTCAAAGATTCCACCATTAAATATTTATCATTTTGGGAGTACTCAGCTAAGAATTAAGACCTCCAGTCAAGGCAACACACCATAAAGTTTTCATCCAACATTTTGGCAGGAGCCTACTTCTACCCAGAAACTTCTTTCTCCTTGACTAGCTGACTCTTACTCATTCTTCAGGTCTGACCCAAACTCCCCTGCTCACCCTCAACCCCTTACTATTGAGGGATGGTAAGTTCCCCTATTATCCATGCTCATTACTCTCTGTCATTTTCCTTCCGTGCACTGATTAAACCTGTAATTAAATGATTATTTATGTGATCACATTTATATGGTTTGTGGCCCCAATAGAAAGAGAACTCCAGTTGGTTAGGAGTTGCCTTTCTCTCTGTTCTTCACTATACCCCCAGGGCTAGCACAATGCCTGGCAAAGAATTGATGTTCAATAAAACTTAAATGGCTGGGCACGGTGGCTCCCGCCTGTAATCCCAGTACTTTGGGAGGCTGAGGCGGGTGGATCACGTGAGGTCAGGAGTTTGAGACCAGCCTGGCCAACATGGAGAAACCCCGTCTCTACTAAAAATACAAAATTAGCTGGGCATGGTGGCACATACCTGTAATCCCAGCTACTAGGGAGGCTGAGGCAGGAGAATCACTTGAACCTGGGAGGCCTAGGTTGCAGTGAGCCGAGATCACACCATTGCACTCCAGCCTGGGCAATAAGAGCGAAACTCCATCTCAAAAAATAATAATAATAATTAATTTTTAAAAATGAAGTTGGATGGTTTGCGGAAAGGACATTAGAGAAGAAGGAAAACAGACAGAAAATGTCAGAACAGATGGTTCCAAATCCTTCTGATCTTGGGCCTCTGAATAACCAGTATCTTCCTTTCTCACCTGCCAGGGTGACACCATGTAACTCTCCTGGGGCATGTTAAGATGCCCAGCAGAGGCCAGGTGCGGTGGCTCAAGCATGTAATCCCAGCACTTTGGGAGGCTGAGGCAGGTGGATCACTTGAGGTCAGGAGTTCAAGACCAGCCTGGTCAACATGGCAAAACCGCCTCTACTAAAAATACAAAAATTAGCCAGGCATGGTGGCACGCACCTGTTGTCCCAGCTACTTGGGAGGCTGAGGCACACGAATCACTTGAACCCAGGAGGTGGAGGTTGCAGTGAGCCAACATCATGCCACTGCACTCCAGCCTGGGTGACACAATGAGACTCCGTCTCAAAAAAAAAAAAGATGCCCAGTAGAACTACACAGGGACAGCACTAGGATTGAAGCAGACCGAAACTTCTCAGCTGGAGGAAACAGGCTCGACGGGCATCCTGGCCTGGTCTGGCTCTGCACTTTTCCAGAATGTGACTAAGAGCTCATAGTTCTAGACCAAGCTTTGTGTGAGGAACCTTCTATTCCAGATGTTTTCTGGTAATTAAGATGGGAGATGTTTGTTGCCAAGAACATATGGTATTGATAATAATAACAAAAATCCTATCAGCTACCATTTATAGAAAGCTTACTATATGCCAGGCACTGGGCTAAGCACTTTATATATAGTTACACCTAATTAATTAATCCTCACAACCATCTTGAGAGAAAAATGTCCTACTATTTCCATTTTGAGAGTAAGTAATTTGCCCAACATCACACAACTGGGAAGCAACTGAGCCAGGACAGGACTCTGAAGCCAAGCTTTTAACCAGCAGGATAGGCTGCCTTCAATTTAAGCCCCGAGGAGATACCAGACCACCTCATACTCACTCAACAGATATAAAGTGGTGCCCTTTAATGGACTTGGGATTTATTTGCAATCTTAGAAGCTGCCACTATTCCCTTATCTTAGAACCACCAGGACCTGGCTCCTGATTCCTGGAGTCACAGAAGAGAGGTGCCAAAACATCTGGAATTGCAGGAGGAAGCAAATACAGGCAGCTGGAAGGCAACTGATCCTTGGCCTTCTACAGCAAAATACTCGTGGGTCCCTGGCCCTCCTGCTTGGAAGATGGGACCACTTTGAATCTTTTCCCTCTGTATTTCTCTTCTCCCAGTGATGATCATGCAGGCTCATTTCTGAATGATGATGGTCTTGAGGCAGGTGACAAGTAAGCCACAAAGGGCCACATAAACCATGACCAGCCAGTGTGAGAGAGACGCTGCCACTGAAGGTGGGCCCTATTTACTTGGGGCTGCACTCGCGGCCTTCTGTACAGCCACTTGCAGGAAGTGAGAGCTCCAAGCTTTTGACATCGGGTCATGGTGTCTTCTGTTCCCCTCTCTTCCCTGTGCACTGACTTCAGCTTTGTCCCTTTAATGATTCTGAGTCTGACCTCCATGGCTTCAAATTAGGTCTGGAATCATTTTAAGACTACTACGGGACGGATGCGGTGGCTCATGCCTGTAATCCCAGCACTTTGGGAGGCCGAGGCCGGCAGATCACCTGAGGTTGGAGGTTCGAGATGAGGCTGACCAACATGGAGAAACCCCGTCTCTACTAAAAATACAAAATTGGCTGGTGTGGTGGCGCATGCCTGTAATCCCAGCTACTCAAGAGGCTGAGGCAAGAGAATTGCTTGAACCCGGGAGGCAGAGGTTGCAGTGAGCTGAGATCGTGCCATTGCACTCCAGCCTGGGCAACGAGAGCAAAACTCCATCTCAAAAAAAAAAAAAAAAAAAAAGGCCCCAGACTCATGCCACTTAAACTTGGTCTGAAAGAGATACTTCCTGGCTCATCCTTTCAACCTGCATTTATTGTGGTGTTATCTCTCTAGTCTGTGGACTCCTAAAGGGCGGGTTTGTATTGAATATGGTCAATTGGCATGCATCCTCTATTCTTATTTTCTTCTAATGTGTTACAGGGACTGGGGAGCTAGAATACATTTCCATGACTCCCTTACAATTAGGCACACTTGTATGACTGGAAGACAGAAAGGAGGAAGATGACTTCTTTCTGCTATTTTGGGCTTTCTGTTGGCAAGCAGGATCCTGGAGACATGGGGTTTTCCTGCAACAGCCATTCAGCTTCCTGATCTCTGCTTTCTAATTCCTGGATGGCAGATCTCTGACAATGTGTTCTTTAACTCAACAGTTACAGTAGTGGCCTTTTGATTCCCCATCTTACTAATCATGCCAAACATATTCGCCCTCCTGTTGCAGTTTTAGGAAGTCCATTCCACAACTCTTTTCAATGATTGTGTAAGCACTAATTCTCTACACTAAGTTCTCCTCAGTTCAAAATACCTAGAGTAGTTTGTTTTCCTGCACTGAACCAGGCCCTCAAATAGTTGTGAAATGACTCCTTGGAGAAACAAAGAAAAAAAAAGTCAGTGTTGTGTTGGAGAGAAAAGATTTCTTTTCTCATCCACTTCTAGGTTCATGGCCAAGATTCCAATAATAAAAAACAGATTAAGAAGAGAAAGGTATGCAAATGTATTTAGTATAAGATTTACATGACACAGGAGCCTTCATAAGGAAATGAAGACCCCCCAAAACAGGAAAACTTGTGTATTTATTTAGGCTTAGGTTTGAGGAAGAGTAGAAGTGGTCACTCATGCAGAAGTGTGATAGGACAAAAGGGGTGTGATCTAATGGTAATAAACTGCGGGTGGGGGACTTAGCAAGTCCTGTTCAGATTCTTCTGTCTTCAAGAACAAGGAAGTCCCTTTTCTTCAGTATAGGGAGGTTATCTCTGGAATGAGGATTTCATGACTTACTTCAGGAAAGAAAGGAGGGAGAAGGTCAGAGAGTGACCTTCCCAGTTTCTTTTCTTTTCTTTTTTTTGAGATGGAGTTGCACTCTGTCGCCTAGGGTGGAGTGCAGTGGTGCAATCTCGGCTCACTGCAACCTCTGCCTCCTGGGTTCAAGTAATTCTCCTGCCTCAGCCTCCCAAGTAGCTGGGATTACAGGTGCCCGCCTCCATGCCCGGCTAATTTTTTTTTTGTATTTTTAGTAGAGACGGGGTTTCACCATGTTGTCCAAGCTGGTCTTGAACTCCTGACCTCAGGTGATCCACCAGCCTCAGCCTCCCAAAGTGCTGGGATTACAGGCATGAGCCACTGCGCCTGGCCAACCTTCCCAGGTTTTATGGCCTGCTTCAGGAAAGAAGGGAGAGGGAAAGGTGAGAGTGGTTCTCCTGCCTCTGCTGTTTTTTCACATGCCAAGTTGCCATATTTTGGAGTACAGTATCCTGAACCCCATCATTCTCCTGTCTGAAACTTTCCCAAGAGGCTTCACAAAAACTGAGTTGGAAGATTATTGCATAACCCATTGAACCATCTCTCAGTTCCAGGAATAACTCAGTCCAGTTAAATAGTTAACAGTTGTATCTTATTCCAGTTGTTAGCTGGTATTGCAGTCGGGCTTCTGCCAAAGTTAGGCCTCTATGTAGTGTAATCAATCAGGCATTTAACAAGAGGCATTTCCAGACAAACAATAGAAAAACAAACATTAACAATTAGAGCAACCCATAAACTCAGTTTTTGAGTCTGGAAGACAGCCAGTCAAAAAAATTTCTAGATTTGAGCTCAAAGCATCTTGAGATGGTAGAATGGGGACAGGCAGTGAAGGACAAGCTGACAGATTTTCCTGGTTTGCAGTTTGCATGAGGTGTTTGGGGAACTTTCTGAGTAGCACATAGAGCAACAGGTACAAAAATTGTTCATATATGGCTGTTGTGATTTCTCTAAAGTCTATATGAAGTTGTCCAGCTTTAGCTTGCACGGCTTTGGGAAAAGGGCAGTTTTAATTTTTAGTTATTCTCAGTCACAAGGTGGGAGAAAAATTGGAAATTGTTTGGAGAGTGATAACCAGATATTGGAGGAAACTAGAATAATTTAAGATCAAGTCCAGATTATAGGTAGATAACAAAACCTCAGGGCCAGGCGCGGTAGCTCACACCTATAATCCCAGCACTTTGGGAGGCTGAGGTGGCTGGATCACGAGGTCAGGAGATCAAGACCATCCTGGCTAACACGGTGAAACCCTGTCTCTACTAAAAAACACAAAAAATTAGCCAAGCATGGTGGCGGGCGCCTGTAGTCCCAGCTACTCGGGAGGCTGAGGCAGAAGAATGGCGTGAACCCAGGAGGTGGAGCTTGCAGTGAGCCGAGATCGTGCCACTGCACTCCAGCCTGGGCGACAGATCAAACAACTCCGTCTCAAACAACAACAACAACAAAACAAAACAAAACCTCAAAAACATGAACAGGACTAGAATTCAATAATAGATACACTTTAGTTTTCTTCTGAAATGTAATTTTTAAACCTACAGTCACCTCTGTTTCTACCAAAGATGATCAAAATAAGATGAATTTGTTTGCAAAATAGGCCCAATCTCATTAAACTTAACCTGATTATTTGCATAAGTGCAGCAAAACAGTGATTGCCATATAGGCTCATTTAAGTTTGCTTTGCTGGAATTTTTCATAAGGAATCTCAAATTGGACTTTTAAAACCCTACTCAAGTCTAGGAAGCCAAACCAATGATTTCTCATCATACTTTGCCTATAATACCTATAGATTTTTGTGAATTCCTCTCTTTTTTTTTTGAGACGGAGTCTCGCTCTTGTTGCCCAGGCTGAAGTGCAATGGCACGATGGCACAATCTCGGCTCACTGCAACCTCCGCCTCTCGGGTTCGAGCAATTCTCCTGCCTCAGCCTCCCCAGTAGCTGGGATTACAGGCGCCTGCCACCGTGCCTGGCTAATTTTTGTATTTTTAGTAGAGACGGGGTTTCACCATATTTGCCAGGCTGGTCTCGAACTCCTGACCTCAGGTGATCTGCCGCCCTCGGTCTCCCAAAGTGCTAGGATTACAGGTGTGTGCACCTGGCCGGATTCCACTCTTCTTGAAGTCCCCAAAATACCCTGAGTTTCCTGGGCCTGTCAAAAAGTGGCATTACTTACTTACCTGTAAGGCAACCATATAGGGGAACCATGTAAGGGAACCATGTATGCAGACTACCAAGCCAGTTTTTCCTAAGGGGCTTTACTAGATCAATAAAGTCAGCCTTAGCCGGGCGCAGTGGCTCACGCTTGTAATCCTAGCACTTTGGGAGGCCGAGGCGGGCGGATCACGAGGTCAGGAGATCGAGACCACGGTGAAACCCCGTCTCCACTAAAAATACAAAAAATTAGCCGGGCGTGGTGGCAGGCGCCTGTAGTCCCAGCTACTCGGGGAGGCTGAGGCAGGAGAATGGCGTGAACCTGGGAGGCGGAGCTTGCAGTGAGCCGAGATCGCGCCACTGCACTCCAGCCTGGGCGACAGAGCGAGACTCCATCTCAAAAAAAAAAAAAAAAAACAACAACAAAAAAACAAACAAACAAAAAAAACAAATAAAGTCAGCCTTAGTTCTTTAAAGTATTCTGGTTATATCTGAAAATAGGCATTCCAGTCAAAGCCTTGGTAATATAGCCAATATTTCCAATGTGTTCTGCTACAAGGGGAACAGATTATTTTTGAACTTATGCAAATAACTATATTGCCATAAAAATAAGGATACTCACTAATAGTTTCTGAATTCTGGAGGAATCAGGAAAGGATACTAATAGTTTCTGAATTCTGGAGGAATCAGGAAAGGAGAAAAAGTAATGACGTCAATTCTGTTTATAAAAATATGCTTTACCAAGTGGCTTTAAGCTATAGATAGCTTAAAAGTGAAAAAAAAAAAAAGTTCTTAAATATGGAAAACAAAACATTAAAGAACCAGCAATGTTTCAGACAAAAAGTCATCCCCCAAATCATCCTCATTAGTTTATTCAGTCCCATGTAATCAAATCTTGTTCTGTTTGATCTTGCTTAGCAGTTTCATGAATTTATCAGTTTCTTCATTAGAGTTTTGGAAATTCTTACCTAGTGCAATGCTATGATTTTTAAGTTATCAGAAACCTGAACCTGCATTCTATTCCAGGGTACTTGTCAAAATCTTTTTCATGAATGTCCTTGAAGAAGAAGCAATTTTGGACAATAGTTGATTGCAAATACTTTCAGACAAGAATAAAAGTAAAACAACTGTCTGTGAATAACAACAACAACAACAAAAAACCGGCCATGGTTAAAAATATGAGAGTTCATTATAATAATAACAAAATTGATGAAGAATTTTTTTTTTTTTTGAGACAGAGTCTCGCTCTGTTGCCCAGGCTGGAGTGCAGTGGTGCGATATCCGCTTACTGCAAGCTCTGCCTCCCGGGTTCACGCCATTCTCCTGCCTCAGCCTCCCGAGTAGCTGGGACTACAGGTGCCCACCACTGCACGTGGCTAATTTTTTGTATTTTTAGTAGAGACAGGGTTTCACTGTGTTAGCCAGGATGGTCTCGATCTCCTGACCTCATGATCCACCCGCCACGGCCTCCCAAAGTGCTGGGATTACAGGCATGAGCCACCGTGTCTGGCCTGATGAAGAAATTTGATTATTCCTGTGGAATAAAACATTTTAACATAACTAAAATTATGACTGAAAACATTATATGATAACATATCAGATTTTTAAGAATTTTATACAGTTTTTGGAACACCTATTAATAATATATCCATACAGATATAATTCAAAGAATGTTAAACATCATTTCTTAGTTGACAATGTTTCCCATGTAAATTTAACATGTCAAATAAGCCAAATTATGGCTCATGCCTGTAATCCCAACACTTTGGGAGGCCAAGGTGGGAGGATCACAAGGTCAGGAGATCGAGACCATCCTGGCAAACAAAGTGAAACCCCATCTCTACTAAAAATACAGAAAATTAGCTGGGCGAGGTGGTGGGCGCCTGTAGTCTCAGCTACTTGGGAGGCTGAAGCAGGAGAATGGCGTGAACCCAGGAAGTGGAGCTTGCAGTGAGCCCAGATCGTGCCACCGCACTCCAGCCTGGGTGACAGAGTGAGACTCCATCTCAAAAAACAAAACAAAACAAAAACAAACAAACAAAAAAACACAAATAAGCCAAATTAGTTTAATATCTCTCTTTTTATAAGGTGAGAAAATAAATTATTTTGAGATATTCCAGAGGCCCTCTAAAAGCTCCTAAATTTAGATCGAGGTCAAAAAGATTTAATTTAGAATTTGATTTGGGGAAGTTTGTCAATAATATCAAAAGGTGTAAAACTCTTGATTAAATCAGGTTATTTGTTATCTATTTAATCAAAGTGGCAACAAAATATTTTAAAGGCAAGTACAGAAGGTTACATAGTTTTAAAAACAAATCTTTAGTTCTTTTAATAGAGAGAACTCCATTTTCTTAAGTAATCAAAGACCTAGTAGAGACCATGTGAAGCACCAAAAATTATTTTGATAGCTCACAAAACCTTTGTTTTCTATGCCAATTACTTAAAAGGTAAAGAAAAAACTTTTCATAATCTCTTATCAAAAGCAAACTAATATACCCCGCATCAAAA
Organism: Symphalangus syndactylus; assembly: GCF_028878055.3. Taxonomy (NCBI): domain Eukaryota; kingdom Metazoa; phylum Chordata; class Mammalia; order Primates; family Hylobatidae; genus Symphalangus; species Symphalangus syndactylus. The sequence continues at coordinate 45,054,057 of NC_072429.2, forward strand.
AAACTTTGTCTTGAGGCCAGGCGCGGTGGCTCACGCTTGTAATCCTAGCACTTTGGGAGGCCGAGGCGGGCGGATCACGAGGTCAGGAGATCGAGACCACGGTGAAACCCCGTCTCTACTAAAAATACAAAAAATTAGCCGGGTGTGGTGGCGGGCGCCTGTAGTCCCAGCTACTTGTTGAGGCTGAGGCAGGAGAATGGCGTGAACCCAGGAGGCGGAGCTTGCAGTGAGCCGAGATCGCGCCACTGCACTCCAGCCTGGGTGACAGAGCGAGACTCAGTCTCAAAAAAAAAAAAAACAAAAAAAACCCTTTGTCTTTATTATCTTTTTTTTTTTTTTTTTATGGTGAGACAGAGATTTACTCTTGTTACCCAGGCTGAAGTGCAATGGCACGATCTCAGTTCACTGCATCCTCCGCTTCCCAGGTTCAAGCGATTCTCCTGCCTCAGCCTCCTGAGTAGCTGGGATTACAGGCATGTGTCACCACGCCCGGCTAATTTTTGTATTTTTAGTAGAGACGGGGTTTCACTGTGTTACCCAGGCTGATCTCGAACTCCTGACCTCAGGTAATCCACCCGCCTTGGCCTCCCAAAGTGCTGGGACTACAGGCGTGAGCCACTGCGCCAGGCCAAAACTTTGTCTTTGACAGAGGAGACCAAATTCTAGTTTTGCATCAGTGTACTATTAATACTAAGGCTAATTTTAAAAATGTCTTCTGAATAAATCTATCCAGTCTCGGATAGCTTTGATTACACCAGATAAGACTCCTTTCCTAAGATTTCCTTCCTCAAACCCATTACAACCTTTAAAAAATATCCATAAAGCCGGCCGCGGTGGCTCATGTCTGCAATTCCAGCACTTTGGGAGGCTGAGGTGGGTAGATCACAAGGTCAGCCATTTGAGACCAACCTGGCCAACATGGTGAAACCCCTTCTCTACCAAAAAAATACAAAATGAGCCGGGTGTGGTGGCACACCACCTGTAGTCCCAGCTACTTGGGAGGCTGAGGCAGAAGAATCGCTTGTACCCGGGAGGCGGAGGTTGCAGTGAGCTGAGATCATGCCACTGCACTACAGCCTGGGTGACGGAGTGAGACTCCATCTCAAAAAAAAAAAAAAAAAATATATATATATATATATCCATCAACATTTCTTTCCCTACATTTTTCTCTTTCTCATTCTGGGAAGATCAGTCATTCTACTTTATGACAGAATTAATTACTCGTTTTTCCCCTAACAGAAAAACACATCCTCATGCCTTATAATTTTCCTTACCAAAAATGTATCTTATTTTCCTTGCATTATTTGCATACAGAGTTGTTACACTTATAATTTCTAATAGTTTTAACTCCATATATTAATTTGAATTTTAAATTTCAGTATCCTTAATTTATAGTGAAAACTAAGAAGTAAGCAATTGTGAACTGTCACATACCAACATTCTGCAGATTAACACCATTTCATAATTTCTAGAAATACATGCATCTCCATAATACAGTCTTTCAATGTGGCACAGGACATTTTTACTGTGACCCGAATATATTTCGTTCTTCTGAAATAAGAAGCAAAAGTAGATAAACTCATGTTCAGCGATTAATGTTTCAGCATTATATCTTACATAGAAATGACCCATCTGATAAATGTTTGTTACTCAATTTAATTTAGTATAACTTTAAGCTTTGAAGTTGCCAAAAAAATTTTGGAATTATTTTTAACTGGAAATGTTTTATAAAACATAACTGTTGTTGGAAAAGATTATTTATAAGCTTTTATCCCACTTATATCTCATTTAATTCACTTGTTCTTAACAATTATGCTTGAATTAAATTGCTCATGAAAATTTCATGAGACATTAAACAAAGCTAGCCACCATCTTAAGTTATTTTTCTTGTTGACAAATTAGGCAAGTATCAAAAATACCACAGAAGCAAAGAAACTAAAAGTTAAATATATAAGTGGAGATAATATAAGCTTGTTTGACTAGTAAACCCAAGTGGAAAAAAATGTATGTCTGCATTATATTTAATGCTAACAATTCTGAAGACATTTCTGATTTTCTTTTACCAACAATTTAAAAACTAATCTTATTTCTTGAAAATTTACCCAAGTTGGCCAGGCGTGGTGGCTCATGCCTGTAATCCCAGCACTTTCGGAGGCTAAGGCGGGCAGTTCGTGAGGTCAGGAGTTCAAGACCAGCCTGGCCAACATAGTGAAACCCTGTCTCTACTAAAAACACAAAAAATTAGCTGGGCTTGGTGGCAGGCACCTGTAATTCCAGCTACTTGGGAGGCTGAGGCAGGAGAGTCGCTTGAACCCAGGAGGCAGAGGTTGCAGTGAGCTGAGATAGCGCCATTGCACTCCAGCCTGGGCAGCAAGAGTGAAACTCTGTCAAAAAAAAAAAAAAAAAGAAGGAAAAAAAGAGAGAAAGAAAGAAAGAGAGAGAGAAAGAAAGAAAGAAAAAGAGAAAGAGAGAGGAAAGGAAGGAAGGAAGGAAGGAAGGAAGGAAGGAAGGAAGGAAGGAAGGAAGGAAATTTACCCAAGTCATGTAAACTCAAAAAAGCTTGGGGTTAGTTTCTGTTTCTTTCTTTTTTTTCAGAGAGAGAGAGAGAGAGATGAGGCCACTATGTTGCCCAGGCTGGTCTTGAACTATTGGACTCAAGGAATCCTCCAAGAGATTCTCCTGCCTCAGCTTCTGAAGTAGCTGAGACTGCAGCATCATGCTACTACACCTGGCTTAGACTCTACATTTCTGAGAGTTTTAGGAATACTTTATACAAGCACTCATTTATTTCCAGACCAATTTGAATAGAATTCCTTTAAGGAACTTTATAAATAAATGTGATAATACTATCCAGAGGTAGAATAAATACTAGCTATGCATAACATACAAATACACATACATATGTAAACATATGGACAGATGGCAAAGATCTTACAGCTTTTTTTTTTTTTTTTTTGAGACGAAGTCTCGCTCTGTCATCAGGCTGGAGTGCAGTGGCACAATCTTGGCTCACTGCAACCTCTACCTCCCTGGTTCAAGCGATTCTCCTGCCTCAGCCTCCCGAGTAGCTGGGACTACAGGCGCATGCCACCACACCCAGCTAATTTTTGTATTTTTAGTAGAGACGGGGTTTCACCATGTTGGCCAGGATGGTCTCGATCTCTTGACCTCGTGATCCGCCCACCTTGGCCTCCCAAAGTGCTGAGATTACAGGCATAAGCCACTGTACCCGGCCGATCTTACAGCTTTTAACATGTTAGCCTTGTGCCAGGTACAATAATTCAAAACACACTAATTTATAAAATAAATGGCTAGATCTAAATTGTGGTTTTGGCAGGTGTAACAAGTTAAGATTACCTTCTCAGTTGTCTAAAGTTTTTCACTAATATTTGTGGAAAAGACTTTCAAGATTTTTTACTTACCTGGTTTCAAATAGCTCCTTTTTTTTTTTTTTTTTCTGATGACAATTCCCTCCCTGAAGTTTGTATTCCAAAAGGTAGCTATTAGGTTCTAAAGAAGACAGGGTAGAAAATTTACAACTCAATGGCACAGAAAAAGAATGCAAGTTTTGGAGACATATTTGTCTATCATCAGAGGTTAATCTTATGGAGGCTGTGGACTAATTTTAGATGAGTGATTGAGGAGACATCTAGTGGCTATCGGCCTCCAAAGCCCATCTAAGTAGACAAACATCCATTTTTTGATTCCAAATAGTATTTTTCCTTCTCTCTTTTAGCCTCAAGTGGTTACTTTCAGGAGTCTCTGAGTCTCTTGAGAGCCAGAGACCTAAAGTTCAAGTAATTGAGGCTCTGGAAAGGGAAGGGAGAAGGGTGTCATATCAAGAATTCAAGGGAACTGAAAGACCAAAGCAAAAGGGGGAAGGAAAAGCAGAAGTAAATGGAAAGAAGAGGTCTTAGAGGAGCTAGTCTGGGGGGATCTTCAGCTTCCCAAGAGGCAATGAAGCTCAAGAAAGAAGAAGATGGAGAGAGTTAGCAGAAAATATAGTCAGAAGGAGTTTGGGAAGGGGGTGAAGGGTCAGTAAACTGAGAAGTTCCCACGAGAAAAGCAGGGTTCAATAGACAGAACAGAAATGCCTTAAAATATATATATTCTGGGCCAGGCACAGTGGCTCACGCCTGTAATGCCAACACTTTGGGAGGCCGAGGGGGGCAGATCACGAGGTCAGGAGATCGAGACTATCCTGGCTAACACCGTGAAACCCCATCTCTACTAAAAATACAAAAAAAAAAAAAATTAGTTGCGCATGGTGGTGGGCACTTGTAGTCCCAGCTACTTGGGAGGCTGAGGCAGGACACTGGCATGAACCCAGGAAGTGGAGCTTGCAGTGAGCCGAGATTGCACCACTGCACTCCAGCCTGGGCGACAGAGCAAGACTCCGTCTCAAACAACAACAACAACAACAACAACAAAATATATATATATATTCTGGGCCGGGCATGGTGGCTCACACTTGTAATCCCAGCATTTTGGGAGACCAAAGCAGGTGAATCACTTGAGGTCAGGAGTTCAAGACCAGCCTGGCCAACATGGTGAAACCCCGTCTCTACTAAAAATACAAAAATTAGCCAGGCGTGGTGGTGCACCCCTGTAGTCCTACCTACTCAGGAGGCTGAGGTATGAGAATCGCTTGAACCTGGGAAGTGGAGGTTGCAGTGAGCCAAGATCATGCCACTGTACTGCAACCTGGGCAACAGATTGAGAACTTGTCTCAAATATATATATATATATATATATTCTGAATATCAACTTTTTTTTTTTTTTTTATGAGATGGAGTCTCACTCTGTCACCCAGGCTGGAGTGCAGTGGCGTGATCTCGGCTCACTGCAAGCTCCACCTCCCAGGTTCACACCATTCTCCCGCCTCAGCCTCCCAAGTAGCTGGGACTACAGGGGCCTGCCACCATCATGCCCAGCTAATTTTTTTTTTTTTTTTTGTATTTTTAATAGACACAGGGTTTCACAGTGTTAGCCAGGATGGTCTTGATCTCCTTACCCTGATCTCATTATACGCCCGCATCAGCCTCCCAAAGTACTGGGATTATAGGTGTGAGCCACCACGCCCAGCCTATCAACTTTCAATTAAACCAAATTCCCACCATAGAGCTATTTATTTATTTATTTATTTATTTATTTTTATTTTGAGATGGAATCTCACTCCATCGCCCAGGCTGAAGTACAGTGGCGCAATCTGGGCTCACTGCAAGCTCCGCCTCCCGAGTTCATGCTATTCTCCTGCCTCAGCCTCCCGAGTAGCTGGGACTATAGGCACCCGCCACCATGCCTGGCTAATTTTTTGTATTTTTAGTAAAGACGGGGTTTTAGCGTGTTAGCCAGGATGGTCTCGATCTCCTGACCTCGTGATCCACCCGCCTCAGCCTCTCAAAGTGTTGGGATTACAGGTGTGAGCCACTGCGCCCAGCCGAGCTATTTAAAAAACAAATTAAATCACGCCTGTAATCCCAGCACTTTGGGAGGCCAAGACGGGCGGATCATGAGGTCAGGAGATGGAGACCATCCTGGCTAACACGGTGAAACCCCGTCTCTACTAAAAATACAAAAAATTAGCCAGGCGTGGTGGCAGGCGCCTGTAGTCCCAGCTACTCCTGCCTGGACGACAGAGCGAGACTCCGTCTCAAAAAAAAAAAAAAAAAAAAATTAAAATTAAAAAATAAACAAATTAAAAACTTTCAAGTATCCTTTTTCTTATTTTAATCAAAGACAGCAATCAAGTGACTGAGAACCAAAACCAGTAAGTCTTTCTTTGTTTTTTTTTTTTGTTTGTTTTTTGTTTTTTTTTCTGAGACAGAGTCTTGCTCTGTTGCCCAGGCTGGAGTGCAGTGGCACCATCTCGGCTCACTGCAACCTCTGCCTCCTGGGTTCAAGTGATTCTCGTGCTGCAGCTTCCCAAGTAGCTGGTACTACAGATGCACGCTTCTATGCCTGGCTAATTTTTGTATTTTTAGTAGAGATGAGGTTTCACCATGTTGGCCAGGATGGTCTCGATCTCCTGACCACAAGCAATCCACCTGTCTTGGCCCCCCAAAGTGCTGAGATTACGGGCGTGAGCCACTGTGCCTGGCCCAAAACCAATAAGTATTTTATGACTTAACCATGGATGAAAGAGATGTCCTCAAAAGAGGGTACAAAAAGATTCAGTCCTCCCAAGATCCAGAACCACCCCCAAAGATAGCCTAAAGAAAACAAAGGCCTTCAGAGCCACAGGTGGTAAAGGATGGTGTTTGTGAAAATGGTTTCTCCAATTTCCCATGAAATGTAGAAATGTAGGACACTTCCAGTCACATACCCACTAATCTGTGACACCAAACTGGTGCGACTGGGATGGAACTTTCCCAGCAGTAACCAAACAATGAAGATTAAAAGGAGGAAAGCTGGGCCGGGTGCAGTGGCTCCCAGCACTTTGGGAGGCCGAGGCGGGTGGATCACCTGAGGTCAGGAGTTCAAGACCAGCCTGGCCAACATGGTGAAACCCCATCTCTACCAAAAAAATACAAAAAATTAGCTAGGTGTGGTGACGCGTGTCTGTAATCCCAGCTACTTGGGATGTTGAGGCAGGAGAATCGCTTGAATCCAGGAGGTGGAGGTTGCAGTGAGCCGAGATCGTGCCATTGTACTCCAGCCTGGGTGACAGAGCAAGACTCTGTTTCAAAAAAAAAAAAAAAGGAAAAAAATGAGGAAAACCCCTAATGGATGGACTGGGATTCCTTTTCCTTTTCTTTTTTTCTTTTTTCTTTTTTTTTTTTTTGAGACAGAGTCTCGCTCTGTTGCCCAGGCTGGAGTGCAGTGGCACGATCTCGGTTCACTGCAACCTCTGCCTCCAAGGTTCAAGCAATTCTCCTGCCTCAGCCTCCTGAGTAGCTAGGATTTCAGGCGCGCACCACCACACCCTGCTAATTTTTGTATTTTTAGTAGAGATGGGGTTTCACCATGTGGGTCAGGCTGGTCTTGAACTGCTGACCTTGTGATCTGCCCACCTCGGCCTCCCAAAGTTCTGGGATTACAGGAGTGAGCCACCGGGCCTGGCCAGACTGAGATTTCTTATTAAGAGTGGACAGGCAAGCAGAAGTATGATTGGACAAAGGAGGTATAGTCTAGTGGTAGTAAACTGGAGAAAACTTAGCAAGTTCTCTTTGTTGGAATTCTACTTAGTAACTCTGTGTAACTTGAGGACAAGGATGCTCCTTTCCTCTGGGTATGGGGAGGATACCTCTGGAATTAGGGTTTTATATTCTACCTCAGGAGAAAAGGAGGAAGATGGTCAGAGGTTTTTGGCCCACTTCCGGGAAGAAGGGAGAGGGACAGGTGGGAATGACCTTCCTGCTTCTGCTGTTTTCTCAAATGTCAAGTTGCCACATTTTGGTGTAGTGTATCCTGAACCCATCACCAGTATGGTGATAGGTAGGAGGCCAGTTAAGCAAACACAAAAACACATTATCACAAATCAGCTTCTCATACTAACAACCAGTAAGCATTCCCATTCAGAATATAACAAAGACATCCAAATTAATCAAATCATACATATTAAATACATGTAGTTCTTTGTATATCAGTTATATCTCAATAAAGACGTTTAAAACAACAAATTCCAAAAGAGAGAGAGGCAAGGACAGAGCAGACAGGTAGGCAGGCAAAGAAATAGACTTGTATTTTAAGAGCTTAAATAGAGGGGATAGAGAGGCAAACAAACACACAGTTCAAACGTAGGAGTTCAGAAGTCAGCTATAGAGTTACTGTTGAATGTGAATTAATGTGTGTGTTCCTCAGACACACACACACACACATATACACATACACACAGCATGACAGAATTCTCTTTGCTAGTTTGAAAAATTCAGCCCTTTTTTCACTATGATGGCCCCAAATGGGATGAAGAATAATGTAGAAGGTGAAAAAATGTATGTGTATTAGGAGGATAAGAATCAAAGTGAAGTGATAAGACGTCAGTGAAAGAAGGAAAAATGGAGTAGGAACAATGCAGGAAGGACTGGAAGCTGGTGGGAGGGTAAAATGAGAGTGAACTTAAGTTGAAAGGAAGGAAGGAGGTAAAGGAAGGGGTGTTTGAGGAACAATTAGGCAAGAAAGCCGGCTTCCTCACTCCTGGATAACTTACTCTCTATTGTACAGTACCTGGAATATAGTAGGCATTAGATAAACATTGAACAGAAGAACAAAGTCAGGGAGGCTAGGGGAAGCAGGATCAAACAGGGTAAGGTATGTGTGTAGTAATAACTACTAACATTCACTGAGTTTTACCATAAGCTGTACACCCAGCTAACCACTTTACATGATTTATCACTTTCAATCCTCACCAACACTCTATGAGGTAATTCACAGTATCCCCATTTAATAGATGAAGAAACGGAGGCTCAGATAGTTCAAGTAACTCATCCAAGGTCACCTGAGTAGTAAGTGGCAGAGTCAGGATTTAAATGTTGACTTGTCCGACTTCCAAACCAGTGTTTCTCACCACTATATTAAATGTATTCCTAGCCAGGCACAGTGGCTCATGCCTGTAATCCCAGCACTTTGGGATGCTAAAGCGAGCGGATTATTTGAGGTCAGGAGTTTGAGACCAGCCTGGCCAACATGGTGAAACCTGTCTCTAGTGAAATAAAAAAATTAGCCAGGCATGGAGGCGCGCAGCTCTAATCCCAGCTACTCAGGAGGCTAAGGCAGGAGAATCACTTGAACCTGGGAGGCAGAGGTTGCAGTGAGCTGAGATGGCGCCACTGCACTCCAATCTGGGTGACAGAGTGAGACTCCGTCTCAAAAAAAAAAAAAAAAAAATTCCCCTTTGAGTAAAGGGTAGGTCTATGCCCCTCTCCCTTACCACCCCATACACATAAAAGTTTGGCGAGGACCACAAAAGACATGGTCCCAAACGTAGCCTATTGGTGAGGAGAGTACTAGGAGAAGAGGAATGGGGGCAGGCTCCCGGGCTGAGGAAGGACCATATTAAAGCCTCATCTTCAACAACACAGAGAAAAACAATTTGAAACTTAATCATCTCCCAGAATGATGATCCCTCCCCGCAGCGGGGAGCACATTAGCAGAGCTGAGAAATGATAATTCAGCAGCCCCCAACCCAGCAGGGAAGGAAAGAGAGGAGGAGGGAGGAGAGCTGGAGGAAAACAGAAACAGAGGCACAGAGAAAGATGGGGAACGCGGGGAGAGGCAAGGCCTGACCTCTCGTGGCTCTTCTTCCTGCCCAAATCTGAGACAGGGTTCCAGGAAAGTGGTCTGGTGGCACTTGGCCCTTCAATTGTGCCCAGATAGGGCAGGGGTCAAGGTGCTCCCTAGGTCAGTTCTCAGCACCGATGGATCCCCACGTCCGGAGCTGCATCCAAGCTCATCCGGCCCAGGCGTGGTTTAGTGGTCTTAGCCTGGTTGGGGGAAAGCTCCCGAGCCACCAGCGCTGGCTCTGAGCACCCGCTTGTCCGATGGCACCTAGGCGAATCAGCGGTCCGTCAGGACCCGAGGTGCTGGACAGCTCCCGGTCCCAGAAACGGTTCTCTGGAGTCCACCAGAGAGGTGGGGCGAGGCTGCCCCCGCGCCGCGGCAGTCCCCACCCTCCGGAGAAGCGCGAAGGCTGCTGGGAGCTCCTGGGGAAAGGGCTCGGGGTCGTGAAAGGGTCCGGATGGAGATCTGGTGGGGACCTTGAGCCTGGAGCCCCGGGGGCAACTTCTCCAGACGCATTCCTTCCTTCTGAGTCCAGACCCCTTCACTCCCCACACCACCCCCCGCTGGGGACAATGGCGCCTTCAGCCCCCAGAGATGAATGGGGCCTTTGAGAGCCGCACGCCACGGGGTCAGCGGCGGCCACCGGGTCCCCGGTGGGGGGGGGGGGGGCTGCCCAGCCTCCCGATCAAGGAGACTCTGGCCAGGGAGAGTGGGGAGCTCTTCGGGGAAGAAAGGAATCCCATGGTCCCTTTCTTAGAGACTAGTGGGCCCCGGAGAAGAGATTCATCTGGATCAAGCAGTTCCTGGTAAAGAAGGATTTTAAGGGGGTGGGGAGGGAGGAACCCCTGCTACCTGTGGCAGTGAAGGGGAGATTCTGCGCCCCTTCCTCAGGAGGCAGCAAAGCCAGCTACCAAGCTTTTGCTACCTCTTCTCACTCCACCCTCCATCCCGCTGGATTCCCTAAATCGGGGTCCCACCCTCAGTTTGCATGGGGCAGCTCCCCGTTTCTCTCGGTCCCTTCATCGGGGGCTGTCCCTAAGGCTTGGTCCCTCCTTCCTGCTCCTGTCTCCCCTCCACTTCTTGCACTGCAAGCCTACCCAGTTTCTATGGAAACAGGCTGGGAAGGCACTGCCAGGAGGCCAAGGCCACTACAGCTCTTAGGGGGAGGGGAAGATAGAAATGGAAAGAGAGACACAGGAGGCGAGTTCTGGTCATTCCCTGAAGCGGGTAGAGATCTGTTGGGAGTGAGACTTCACTGACAGAGGGGTGGGGCAGAAGGAGAGGTGTGATTAAGTGATGTGACTGAGACAGAGTCGAGGGGCTGCTACTCATTCCCCCAATTCCCAGTGCTCCAGACATCTAGACAAGCCTCCTCAGAGGGGAAAGTGGTGGATGAAGAAGGAAAAGAGACCGGTAGTACCAAGAGCTCTGCCCATTTCTAACTTATGTGAGGCTCTATCCTTTTACCCTTCCTGGGGACAGGCCCACTTGAGAGGAGGTCTCCAGGGAACTAGAAGGCTCCCAAGAAATGGGAGGGAAAATTGGAGTGCGGTGTGAGTGGTCAGGGATGGTCAGGAATCTCCCCTAGGAAGGTGAGCTAGAGGTGGGCAGAGGCCTCGGAATGTCAGCCACTTCTTTGGTACCCCTCTCTGGCACCTCCACTGAGGAGTTGGTAGGGGGCTGGAGACTGTCAGCTTCCTCCCCTCTGTTCATCCCATCAGAACGTTGGGCTATGAGAAAACAAAAGTGGCCTAGTGGGGGTTGGGTGCAGAGAAAGGGAGATAAGCCTAAGGCAAGAAGGGCCAGAAGAGGGGTGGGTGAGTGAGTGAGTGCAGATGCTTGTGGCTAGGGCAGGGAGGGAGCTTCTTAGAAGCTTCATTTGCCAGCTCCTGGGAAGTGATCCCCAGCCCTCACCCTCTCCTGATGCTCCCACTTAAGGCAAAGCTGCCCCTTGGACAGGAACTATTGGAAATCTCAGAGTCCTGGGAGATTGTGCTGTGGGGGATTCCTTGGAAAGGGGCCCTCTAGGTTATCAGAATGTTCAGCAAAGCTTCCCTGGGGGAGAGGGGTAGTGAAACAGGTACCCTGGAGCCTAGGGTTTCCTGGATCTGAGCCATCGGCTCTCCTTCAACCATAGTCCCCAGAACAGTCGTCTTGGTGTTTGCTTATTTTGGTTATTTTTTGATCAGATATTTTGGCACTGAGCACACTGCCTCCTGTTGCCATGGCAGCCGTGACAGGGGCTGAGGCACCGTGAGAAAAATACCAAAATTAATGAGTGAGCGAAAGTGCAGCCGAGAGAAAAACAAGGTTAAAAAAAGAGTTAAAACAGTAATGAAAACAGGCTTTCCAGCTCCACAGCAGAGCAACTGCTGAGGCCTCCCCTGAGCAGCAGCCCCCACCCAGCCTAGGGCTCCTGGCATCTCCCAGACCTCAAGGCAGGACTCACTTGGCTTCCCCCACCCAGCTCATCACTGACCCAGCAACAGCCACTTGGGGACCACCCTAGGCACAACAGTAGATCAGCTCCAGCAGTACATCAGCTTCCATCTCAGGTAGTATCCTGCCTCCCAGAACAGCTTGTCATCTCCTAGACAATAGAGTCTCAGCCACAGCCCCCACACAACAATGGTCCAGCAAAATTACCAGGAAATGGCCTCCTAGCTACACCCAAGCTTTAAAGTTATAGCTGCAGGCATCCCAGCTAGAGTCCAGCACACAGTAACAGCCCAGCCACAATCCTGAGCAACAGCATCTTAGCTATAGCCAATCCCCAGTATGCTGTCATCACAGCTACAGCTCCAGGACCAATAGCAGCTCAGCTACAGTCCTATACACAACAGTAGCTCTGCTCCTATCCCAGGTAACAGCCTGTCTCCCAGGTACAGGCTCCTGGCAACAGCCTCTCATCTCCTAGGACCTAGGCAATGGATCCAGCTACAGTCCCATCTACATCAGATTAACAGGGAACAGCTTCTCAGCTATAGCCAGTCTCAGGTGTGCCAGCCTCATATCTATAGCTTCAGGCCCAACAGCTTATCAGTTACAGCCGTCCCTCAACATGCACACACACACCCATACACACACAGCTTGGCGATAGTTTCTCAGGTAATCTTATTGGCTATAGCCTAGGCACACCAGCATCAGAGCACTGCAACAGTGTCCCAAGTACAATCAGAGGCAGCAGCCTTGGTGTTACAGTTCCAGGCCCTACAGAATCCTAGTTCACTTAGCCACAGCCCATCCCAGGTATATGGACATCACAGCAAGCACCCCAACCATTCCCATACCCGGCATCACCCTGATTCCAATCCCTGGCCACAGTCTCAGCTGGAACTCAGGCACCATCAGTTTCAGGAGCCTCCCCCAATGCTTCACTTGCCAAGCAGGTCCTCCTCCCACTTTGGTACAGGGCCAAAAGTCTGACTTCTCTCCTCTTCAAACGCCACCTCCCTTGCTCCCCAACCATCCTCCCAGTCCCTGCTTGCTCACCTGCCCTCCTTCCTGGGGGAAAAAGGTCCCAATTCTCATATCTACATTGCCCCTGACTCAGGGGCACAGAGCCCAGCCTGGCAGCTGGGGTAGGAGGCGCTGGGGAGCAGGGAGAAGAGTAGGCACACCCTGGTGCTGCTGCTCTGGCCCAGTTCTGCTCCTACCACTTGGTGCAGAATTTGAGTTTGATGGTGGCGGAGCAGGGAGGATGGAGGCGAACATCTGGGAGATTAGCATTTCCTGCCCAGCTCTGCGGCTGCTGATCCTGCTCAGCCCTGAGCAAGGGAGGAGAACAGAGGAGCCTTTGAATGGCTCCCAGCAAGCAGACCGGGGAGGGTTTGCTGCACTGGGCAGCGGGCACACGCTGGGGGCAGGGAGACCGGGGCAGCTCTTCTGCGGAAGATTTCTTCTCTCTGGGCCACTGATTCCCTCCTCAGAGCTGTGCTCAATGATGTAGAGAGTGTGAGCTTTCTAGAGACAGAAAGAAGCTACTTACAGGACAGACCCACCCCCCTCTTTCACCAGATTACCCAATCTCCCATCTAGAGCCCCGCCCCTGGGCTCCTGGGCCTGAGGGATAGAGCAGGGCCTAGGCCAGAAAAGGAGTCCAGTTAAGCGGGGCTGCTCTGGGAGAGATCTTGGACAGAGTTTGCTTGCCCTCTTAGCTAGCCAGAGATTCCACTTTTATCCTGAAGAGCATCCCACCGAGACAGGCAAGAGCTGAGAAGAGAAGGAAGTAGAAGAAAGAGGAAAGGCACAGAAGAGTGGTAGGAACAGGAAAATGGGGAAGGACAGAGATGGGGAGTCAGAGGCGATGGCAAAAAGAGGCCCAGCAACTGGTCATCCCATAAGGAGAGCATTTCCTCACCCAGCACTAGGCCTGGCTAGGGATAACCTTCCTCATTCTTTTGACCTAGAACATTATGCCTGGGCCTGCAGGCGAAGAAGGCAGGAGGTCCTGTTGAACTGGGACACTTGGCAGCCTGGGTTACCAAACCGCAAGCGCAGGAGAGGGAGTTCCCAAGCTGCTCAGAGACCTCTAGATGGCGCCAGAGAGCCAGAGCTGAATGGGAGAAACCGAGTATTGGTGTGAGACACTGCGTGTGACACCGTGTGTGATTTGGTGAGTGTGATAGGGAGCGTGTGGCACTGCAAGGGCGTGTGACACAGGCCGTGACACTGGGCGGCCTCGCGGGGCAGGGACCCGGTGACTGTATACTGTAAGTCACTGGCAAATACGTGTGGCCGCAGCACTACGCCGCCCAGAGGGCAGGTGATCAGGGGACCCTCGAATAGCCTAAGCTCAGGAGCAGCACTTCGTCTTCACGCTTGTGTATCTTCCCCACCCTCACTCTAGAGCCCCCGGGTGCCATTAGCCTCCTCCTCCCACGGTCCCCTCCATAGCCCCACCCCCACGGCTTGCTGCGGCCACCGAGGCTGACCGCTCTGCGGCTTCGGCCGGAGGGGGAGGGGTGAACTTTCCCCGAGCGCAGCGGGAAGGGAGGGCCACACAGGGCGATCCGGGATCTGGGCGGGAAAAGGGTGGATATGGAGGAGCAGGTGCCCAGGGAAGAAGGCGCTTCCCTTGCCTCGACTTCCCAGCGGGCAGACAGAGCTAGGGACAGGTGTTTGAGTAGGGTAAGGAGGGGAATCCAGGAGCAGTCCTAGATGGAGGCTTGGGTGGGATAAGTGTAAGGTGAAGCGCAGAGGAGGGGACGGCCTGTGTACTGGGCCTCGGGCGGTAAAGAGATGGCAAAGGGAGGGGTCCAGGCTTTGGGGAGCGGTGCTCGGGGTCCCCTCCCAGCCGGACCAGAGCGGTCCCGAGCTCCACCTCCCGGCCGGAGAGGGGGGGCGGGAGGCGGGCGGGCCGGGAGGGAGGGGGGAGGGAGGGGGCGGGCCGGGCTGTGCGCTCCGCTCTCTGCTGGCTCCGCCGCCGCCGCCGCCGCCGCCGCCTCACACACTCGGGGAGCGGGAGCGCGGCGCGGACGCAAAGCCGCCGGGCTGCTGCGCCCAGAGCCAGCCGGAGCCGGAGCCCGAACCGCAGCGCCAGCCCCAGCCGTGCGGAGCCGCAGCCCGGGCCGGGGCCGGCGGCGGCTCATGGACAGCGGGGCAGGCGGCCGGCGCTGCCCGGAGGCGGGTAAGGATCTGGCGGCGGTGGAGGCAGCAGCGGCTTGGGGCCCGAAGCGGTCACGGCCGGCGGGAGCTGAGGGAGGGGCGCTCGGCGGAGCGAGGCCGCGGGGGCCCAGCCCGAGCTCGGCGCCAGGGGGCTGAGGTGGGGGCGGCTGGGATCCCAGAGTGGGGGATGCGGCCGAGGGATTCCGGCCTCCCAGGTCTGCGGCGAGAAGCCGAGGGAGGGGAGGGGGTGCTGAGCAGAACCCCAGTCCCCGCGTCCCGAACCTGGGCGCGCTCGGAGAGACGGAGATAGGGAGACTCCAGGAGCGCGCGGCGTGGAGGATGGGTTTGGGGAAGCGCGCGGCCCCCAGTTTGGTGGGGGTCTCCCGGAGGACGGAGCAAGCAAAGACCCTTGTCCACAACACATACATACACACTTGTTGGGCAACTAGCTCGGCTCACTCAGCCGCTTCCAGCTTCCAGCGGGCACCCAGAGGGCCAGACCGTGGACATATATACACATATACATACATCCGTACATATGTGCACACAGACATACCTCCCGCACACCAGCGCCCACTGGGGCACCGTCACCAGCTCAGAATCCGCTTCAGTGTCTGCACGATCAGCAGCACCGACACACAACCCGTGGCTTTCCAGAGCAATAACACAACCGGGTGTGACACCCCGCGACGTGGACACACAAACACAATCTCGTGCCCTCATGTACGAGCGTCACAGCCACAGTTCACTACATGAACCCTCAAAACCTAGCCACCCCCCACATTCCTTTAAGGAACACACCCTAACATATATCATCTTACCCACTTCTTGGCCAGAACATAGGTACACAGCACAGGTCTCCTTGCACCCCTCTACTGCACCCACACAAACACACAACCCAGTATCTCAGCACACGCTTGATGGCACACACCCTAACACAGGAAGTGGCACCTACAGCAGCGCCTCACGGTCACAAACACAGAATACACTGCTTCACCCATCTTAACACTGGGTGTCACACACACCTCAAACCAACAGTGTCACATTACATTACACCCTGCAGCGCATACACACAAACACACACACTCCGTTCCTCTCCCTCGGAGTCCAGATTCAGGCAGAAGAAGCCGCCGGGGTCGCTCGGCGAGCCCCAAGCGCCCCGCCACGTTAATCGCGACATTATTACTGTAAATATCGGCACAGCGGGAAGCCTGGGCCGGCCTGCCGGCTTCCCAGTCGGCGCCTCCCCAACCCCCACTCCCAGGCCGAACCGGCCGGTGTTCCGGAAACAAGCTGGACCTGGCTGGCCAAGCCATCCCGCCTCCCCGGAGCTCCGGGGCCCCAGGTTCCTTTGTAGAGGGTGCTAGCCCGGGACGGTGATTGCGACCCTCTTCCAGCCATTTAGCTGAGTTTTCTGAGCCATCTGGGTCTCCAGCACACCTGGGTCCCACACACCTTGGTGGGTCCCGCACACCTGGGTTCGTCTCACACCTGGGCGCCTCCTCCGCCTGGTCCCCGCTGTAGGCCAGTGTGTGCGCGGGCAGGCCCTGGAGCCAGAAGGGAAACCGCGGCAGGCACAGGAGCAGAATTTGTAGGCGAGGTGGTCTCGCACCCCTTCCCCCCCAGCTACCCTCTGTAAGTCAGAATTCTGGCCTCAGTTTCCCCAACAGTGGTCGGCTACTATTTCTTCTGCCAGGAAAGACTGGGGGCGGCACTGAGGCCTTGGAGAATTGAGCGTAGGGAAAAACCCCCCTCCGCTCGCCACGAGAGGGTCGGTTTTATGAGAATGTCTCCGCCTAGCCGGGTTCGCGGCTTTGTGATTCCGGCGCCGGCTCCCTCCCCGCCCCCTCCCGGCGCCCGCTGCGCTGCTCGAGCCGGCGCCGGCTTGCGGGGGACCCTAGGCCGAGGCCGGAGATGCCGGGGAGGAGGGATTCCCCGCGGTGGCCTGGGTGCGGGGGGCGCAAGGGCTCCCCCCACTAGCCGAGGCGGGTTCTCACCACGCCGCGCCCTAGCCTTGCCTTGGGTTCCTGGAGGCTGGGCGCTGCCGGGGTGGGGGTGGGGCCACCAGAGCCCAAGAAACTGCCGCCGTCCCCCCCGCCACCCCCGAATCCCCACAACACACACACACACTCGGCGTCCTCTGGGAGGAGTCGCTCCGCGCGCTGGGTGTGTGCTGGGAGCGCCCGCAGACCAAGGCGGTGCGGACTGGGGCTGCTCGGGTCGGCAGAGTCCAGGACTTCGTGCAGGAAGACGCCAAGAGCCTTCTAGCACCTGCTCTGGGTCAACCCTCGGGAGTTGCCAGGGAAGGGGCCGCCCAGAAAGTTTTTATGACAAGCCGGAGGTCTAGCTGCGTTTGGGGTGGGGGGCGCGGGAGTAGGTGTGTGTTACTTTATTGACCTTAAGGTCTGGGGGAATTGGAACCTGTAATTACAACTAGACTAGGGCATGGGGTGGAATCGAGGGGAAAGGCAGACTGGCCCCCAGAGGTGGCCAGAGGCAGTGTGATAGGGAGGCAAGTCTGGATTCAGTTCTGGCCGCATTTAGTTTTTACCCCTTCTCCTACCCACCTCCAATTCTCAATTCCAAAAGGGACTTCAGCTGGAAGTGGGTGTCTTGCTGGTCTGCCATCTTCTTAGCAGAGGGGCTGCTACTGTGGCTACTTCTGCAGGGGAACTGGGCAAGTGATAGTAAGCTAATTGCTGGGAAGAAGGGGGTTGAAGGGCCAGTAGGCGGCCGCGAGTGTGGGGGAGGAGCTAAGTGGGAATCAGGGTTCGGGGAGGGGTGTGGGGAAAGAAGAAGGTGAGGGCTGCCCCTGCCGTGAGCAAGGATAGTTGGTGCAGAGATTCTGTTCAACAATGTATTGAGCACCTTTTATCTGCCAGGGCCCATGGTGGGTGGTGAGGATGCAGTAGTAAGAGACATACCGTCATTGCCTTCATAGGACTTACCAACCAGAGAGGGATTGGCTTGTTTATTCATCGAACCAAGGGGCACCCACTGTGTGCCTGATGCTGGAAATAAAATGATCTATTCAGCAATTGGAAGGCTTAGAGAAAAAATGATTTGTCCTTTACATGTAATGTAAATAGACCTTCATGTAATAGACCTTATAGGCATGAGATCTCATTTAATTCTCCCAAATAATTTCAAGAGGCAGGATTCATTATTTCCATTTCACAGTATGGAAACAGGTTCAGAAAAGTAAATTCACTTGGTTAATGTCACACAGCTAGGAAGTGGTGGAGCGAGGGTTCTAACCCCAACAATCTGACATGCAGGTGCCCAGAAGCCCTGCAGAGGCTAATAGAGGGTTGTGGGAGAGAGGGGAGAGGAGCTGAGGTCTGCACACTTGCTCTCTGTGGGAGGCTTCTGTTCAGCTCCACCCCACGCAACCCCATTTGCTTCCCCTCTCCTCCGACAGTCCGTTTGTCCCTTGGTGTTTTGTGCCTGCGGCAGTGACCGTTGTGTAACAGTGCTGGGGCGAGGGTGGGGAGTCAGAGCTGACCTGGCTACTGGGACAGTGGTGGCTGCCTCTGTGTGTTTTTTCTCTGGCCACAGCACTCAGCAAAATGGACCTTGGTCCCCGGGGTGGGCTGGAAATGAAGTTTCCGGGTGAACCCTCACCTCTGTTCTCCCTTCCCAGATGTTGACACAGACGGTATTTTCTTCAGCTTTTCTGGGACTCTGTCCCCTCCTTATCCCTTACTCCTACACCCCTGATGGGACTTCTGCTCCTCTATCTGAGGGACATGGGTCCCTGTGTCTGTTCCCCCTCAGGCTCTGGCTTCTCAGGGTCCTGGGTGCCCATGTCACTGGGGGGAGGTAGGGCACCGTTGCCCAGGAAGGCAGCCAGGGCATGGGGAAGGGCAGATAAGGCGCTGCATGTATCAAAGGCTGCTGTGTGGGACTAATGACTCCCAGTGCCCAACTGCTGGGGACAAAGTTCAGAGATGGTGGGAGCAGGGGTGAGGGAAGGCCTCCTTATTGCTGCTCCTGCCCTTCCAGGCCACCCTGGCTCTCTCCCTGCATCTCTACGGGCCCCTGGGTGAACAGCAGCAGCCTAGGAAGCCTGGGCTTGTTCATTCCTTGACCCTTAGGCCCACTGTTTCTTATTCCCTCCTTACTGGGCAAGGTTGGCAGTCCAGGAATGGTGGGGAGGCGGGTGTGACATAACAGGCATCAGATTCTA
Source organism: Symphalangus syndactylus (assembly GCF_028878055.3). Classification (NCBI taxonomy): domain Eukaryota; kingdom Metazoa; phylum Chordata; class Mammalia; order Primates; family Hylobatidae; genus Symphalangus; species Symphalangus syndactylus. The sequence continues at coordinate 45,073,072 of NC_072429.2, forward strand.
GCCTCAGATATTTCTGTTCCTTTCCCCCAGACCCTGGGATGTGAAGAGGCATTCTTATTTCTCAAGTCCTGGTTCTTTCACATACTACTTCTGTGACTTAAGACAGTTTATTCTTTCTCAGCCCCCATTTGATCATCTGTAGTATGGGAAGGAGTGTAATAATAAATACTACCCATTTCAGAGGGTTGGGAGGAAAGAGATCACGTGTGTAAAATGCTTAGTACTGAGTAAAATCTTAGTGTTTGCTGAGATGATGATGATGATGAGTGATTATGATGGCAAAGGTGATGATAAAAGTTTGTGGGGGCTGGGCGCAGTGGCTTACGCCTGTAATCCCAGCACTTTGGGAGGCAGACGCAGGTGGATCATGAGGTCAGGAGATCGAGACCATCCTGGCTAACATGGTGAAACCCTGTCTCTACTAAAAATACAAAAAAAAAAAAAAAAAAATTTAGCTGGGCGTGGTGGCACGCGCCTGTAGTCCCAGCTACTTGGGAGGCTGAGGCAGGGGAATTGCTTGAACCCTGGAGGCGGAAGTTGCAGTGAGGCTAGATCGCACCACTGCACTCCAGCCTGGCGACGGAGTGAGACTGTCTCAAAAAAAAAAAAAAAAAGAGTTTGCAGGACCTCAGGCTCATTCTTAACTCCCTGGAATTATCTCAAAGTTGTACCCAGATGGTCGACCATTGCATCACAATTGCTTGGGGGTTTCTCTAGGTCCCACCTCCTGAATAAAGATTCCTAAGGGTGGGGCCAGATAATCCTCATTTTGAAGAAACTCTCCAGATGCTTGAAGGGCCTAGGCCCTCTTCAACTCCTTTCCCCACTGTGAGCAACTCTCCCCCAACCCTCTTTTCGCCACATTCCTCCTACTTTCTGGGACCTTTCCCCGGCCCCGCCATCCCATACCTTCCTTGAGTTGGATATTATCCTGTGGTTCTCCTTCTCTTTCCAATTCAGAGGTTAGATACCACAGTCCTTAACTGGTTCTTTTGCTGGTTGAAGGTAAGGCAACTCCTCAGGGTGAGAAAGAGCATGTGGGGGGCGGAGGTAGTCTCATAAGCATGTGTGCCTGTTCTGCCTAGGAGGTTTGAAAGGTTATAGGGCCTCAGGTTGTGACTGTGAGATGGAGGAAGCCTGAGGTAGGGGCTTAATTCGTAGCTCTTGGAGTGGCCACACATCGTTTGCCCTGACTGCTGCCAGATCATGGCCCCCTGAATTAGCAGCTAAAATTTGTGAACAGTCATTTTTCCTGGAAAAATCTGCACCATGGTTTTATAAAATTCTTGAAGGAGGATGTGACCACAAAAGATTAACTATCTTAAATATCCTTGATCTGGAGAGAACAGAGGCAAACAGTGACTGCCTTATTTATTCTCTTGGTCAGGTTTAGGGTAATTCCCGTGGGCTTCCCACATAACGCCTCACCTGCCAAGACTTTTGTAGAGAATTGGGGTGCAGTGATACCACCTTGTATATGCAGAGGAGGATGGCAGCAGGATACAGTCCCATAAGAAAATGAGGTTCTCTGGTGATGGTCCTTTGGGGATGTGTTTGGGTTGGGGTTGAAGTAGTCAGATGAGCCTTGTGCCAGGTCCATGCAGGTGGAGGGGAGGTGGCTGGAGGGGGGTGGTGGTGGATCCAAATGGAGTACAGATAAATTCCTGCTTCCTTTAAAGAGATTAAGATTGCAACGGGAACAAACATTCACACCAATCTGATAACGCCACACACACTTTAGGGAGGGGCCTGTGCTTGGGGAAGGCCATAGAGAGGAGGGGAAGTGTTTGATTTATCTAAGGACTCTGTGCATTCAGCAAACATTTGCTGAGAGTCTACTATGTGCCCTAAACAGAGAAGACTTACATTTTACCCCAGGAAGTTCTCAGTGGCATAGGGGAATCGGGCAAGTGAGAAAGTAAAAGAGCAGTGGTCACACAGCAAAGTACCAGGAAAGGCTAAGCCCAGAGAGCCAAAATAACAACAGTCATTCAAGAGCTGCCGAGTGCCCACTGTGTGCCAGGTCCAGGGCTAAGCCCTGAGGAGGTAGGAGCAAACAAAGTAGAAACTCTCCTGCTTTCTGCTCACCATCTAGGAGCAAAGACAGACAATTAACACATTTTCCAAACAGGTACACAACTACAATTGTGCTAAATGCTTTGAAGGAGTCCTTTGTTGAGTACCCACATTTAGCCCACAGTATCTCAAACACCCTAGGAAATAGGTAGTATTATCCCCATTTTACAGATAAGGAAGCTGAGGCACTAAATCTTTGCTTCAGGTCATGCAGCCAGGAAGTGAGCAGCTGGGTTTGCCTGAGACTGTCTGATGCCACAGCCCTTGCTCTTCTCCACCCTGCTGACCTACATTCGCCAAATGGTATACAGAAGCAACCAAACAAAATGAACAAATAGTCATTGGGTTAGAAGCACTGTCATGGCAGATTGGACCAGTCTTGTTTACTTCTGCATCCCTGTGCCCAGGACAGAGCCTGGCGTATTGTAAATGCCCGATAAACATTTGTTGAATGCATGACTGAGTCCCTACAGTGTACCCAGATGTGCAAAGGTGCATTGTTAGGGGGCAGGGGATGAGTGAGTGTACAGAATACTGTCCCTTCCTTCATGGTGCTTTGCATTTGCCTGGAAAGGCAGAGAACTCAGGAATAGGTGCACAATACTGAAGCTGAACAACACAGGCGGGCGGTGTCCCAGTCAGCCCCATGATTCATTGCCTTGGGATTGGAGCAGACAATAAGCGGCTGTGAGTTGGAGGAAGAAGAGGTCACCGTGGGCAGGAGAGGACTGTGAAGGTTTCCTGGAGGGCCAGAGCCTGCCCTCAGCGGGATTGATGTGGGGTGGGTGTTCCAGGTGCGGGAGAGGTATTCCAGGTAAAAGTGAGGAAGTGGGGAAAGGAGACTGAACCAGAAGCCTCTAAAGAAACTGCTGATCCAAAGATTTTGGATTTGAATAAAGGAGGGACTGGCCATGATTTTGTTGGAGAGGAGGGATCATTCAAGACAGACAGTAGCTGGGTCTAGCTGGGATCTGCAAATGCATGACCTCAAAGCCAGGGGAGATGGGCAGAAGAAGGGGGTTATTGTTGTGATGGGGGTGCAGCTTGTGGTTGACTAGGGCAGAGGTTGGGAGAGGCAGGTGTGAAGTAGGGGCTGGATATATGGAGATAGATGTCAAATAAGAGCCAAATGTTCATCCAGAGACCAGAGGGTGTGGGGTGGGGGAGTGGCCAGGGAAAGGCTGGTGGTGTCATTATCATTGGCAGCTCTGTCCCAGTTAGACCTGCTGGGCTCCCTGTTGCTAAGGACAGGCCAGGGCAGCTCCCAATGCCAACTCCAGGGCTAGTCAGCCCTGACCACAGTTCTGACCGCAATCTTGACCTGTGTTCCCTTGTACGCACCTGCCCATGGCAGTAGGAGGGAGAGGAGAGGAGCCCTAGCAACTGTGCATGTTCCTGTGTGCACGCTCTGGGGCATGTGTGCACACTCTGTGACCTGTGTGCACGTTCTGGGGCATATGTGTTGGGGGAAAGTCGGGGAAGGCTAACACCTACTCCTCAACCCTAACCATTTTCACAAGCCTTGCCCAATTCAAGCTGGCCTTTTATGGGGGTGGAGAATACTGGGCACCGTGGGTGATTGTCAGAAAAAGAGGATTTGAGATGTCGTACCTCATGCATATGCACTGACTTGGCATCTCAGAATAAAGAGAACTGAGACATCATCCCCTCTCCCTCCAGCCAACCTTAATGGAGCCCAGTGTGACAAGTCAAGGTCCCAGGGTCTGGGGTGTGTAAGGACGTACTTGTGTCTCTTTCCTACCATGCATGTGGGGAGGGGTGCTCCAATTGGGGATGCTCGAGGCCTCACCCTTCCACTGGCTCTCTCTCCCTATCTCAGTATCAAGGTAATTACCATCGGTGACTAAGGCAGGATGCTCGTGAGAAGGAGGTGTTGGGTGAAGCACAGAGCAGAGAGCAGGGAGGAAAAGAAGGAAAGAGGGCGGGCAGCCGGGCTTGGGCCCAGGGAGTGTCAGGTGGGTGAGGGTGTTCCATGGGCGGGAGTTGCTCTAGGCATGCCAGGCCTCTTACTGGCTCCTCCAGCTGGGGAAGACACTGCTGCTACAGCCAGCTGTGGATGAGATTCAGGGATCTGAGTTTCTGGAATCGGGGTTCTGTGCTGGGACTGACTGCTCTTGTGGAGAATTGTGTGTCAGTGGGAGAGGGTGAGTATGGGGCCAGCTCTGGGCAGCTCAGGACCAGGCTTCTCTTCCCAGCTCATGGCCTCTGTTTTGCCTCTTCCCCTTGCAGCCCTCCTGATTCTGGGGCCTGCCAGGATGGGGCCCCTGAGGCACAGCCCAGGCCCTGGGGGGCAACGGCTACTGCTGCCCTGCATGCTGCTAGCACTGCTGCTCCTGCTGGCTCCATCCCCAGGCCATGCCACTCGGGTAGTGTACAAGGTGCCGGAGGAACAGCCACCCAACACCCTTATTGGGAGCCTCGCAGCCGACTATGGTTTTCCAGATGTGGGGCACCTGTACAAACTAGAGGTGGGTGCCCCATACCTTCGTGTGGATGGCAAGACAGGTGACATTTTCACCACCGAGACCTCCATCGACCGTGAGGGGCTCCGTGAATGCCAGAACCAGCTCCCTGGTGATCCCTGCATCCTGGAGTTTGAGGTGTCTATCACAGACCTCGTGCAGAATGGCAGCCCCCGGCTGCTAGAGGGCCAGATAGAAGTACAAGACATCAATGACAACACACCCAACTTCGCCTCACCAGTCATCACTCTGGCCATCCCTGAGAACACCAACATCGGCTCACTCTTCCCCATCCCGCTGGCTTCAGACCGTGATGCTGGTCCCAATGGTGTGGCATCCTATGAGCTGCAGGCTGGGCCTGAGGCCCAGGAGCTATTTGGGCTGCAGGTGGCAGAGGACCAGGAGGAGAAGCAACCACAGCTCATTGTGATGGGCAACCTGGACCGTGAGCGCTGGGACTCCTACGACCTCACCATCAAGGTGCAGGATGGCGGCAGCCCCCCACGCGCCAGCAGTGCCCTGCTTCGTGTCACCGTGCTCGACACCAATGACAACGCCCCCAAGTTTGAGCGGCCCTCCTATGAGGCCGAACTATCTGAGAATAGCCCCATAGGCCACTCGGTCATCCAGGTGAGAGCCCCCCTCCGTATAACTGTCAGGGTGACCCACCATTAGAGATGGGAGCCCACCCAACCAGGTGGGAGTTCCCTTCACTTAGGGGAAAAACTGCCAGAATACTGTAGTGAGACCCCTTCTCCCCAAAGTCAGCCAGGGGAGTCTTTCCCACCCCACCCCAGCAGGTGATATTACTTTCCTCTATCAGGCTACTTAGGTGACAGTGAAATAGCATATGAACAGTTTCCCCTGACCCCTAAGGCAGACTCAAGCTGGGGAAACCTCTGAGAAGTGAAACTCCCGTGCTAATCAAGTAGATCCTTCTCTGCCAGCCGGGTGAGCTGAGTTGGAACAAAGGAATCACCGTTTATCCAGGTAGAATCTCTCCTGAGATGAGAGTATCTTCCCAACCAGGGACAATTTCCCTTTAGCCAGATAAGGTTTTCCTGAAGCTGGAGGATATAGCCTCATTTTGCCTCTTCCTGACAAAGTCAAATGAGATCATTTTAGCCAGGTGGGACCCTCAGAGTTCTGAAAAAACATACTGGGGTGTCTGTATACCTGCCTCCTCCCCTAGGCATGGGGTGCCCATAGGTGTGGGATGCTTGGCACAGTGGGGTTCAGTGGGGGGTCAATTTCCTCTGTTGAAGTTCTCAGCACCCCTCTCCATGGGAACTGCCCCAGGCGCTGGGCAGCTTGGTGGGGCTGGGGCCTGGGAGGGAGCAAAGAAAGCGTCTCTGCAGACAGGTGGGTGTATCTCCCGCTGTCATCTCAGCTCTGGCCTCCTGCCAGCCCCAGCTCCTTTCTCCTTCCCCATGGGCTGAAGATGCCTCTCTCTTTGATGTGAGGGAGCTGAGGAGGCTCAGCCTGCCCTGGACACCGTTACCCATCCTGGAAAACCCTTAGTCCTAGGTCCTCAAGCTGAAGTGGGAGATGGGTGGGAGTTTCAGCCTTTTTTTTTTTTTTTTAGAGCCTGGTGGACTGGGACCTGGAAAAGAGACTGAGAAAGAAAAGGGAGACAGACAGTCAGGGATAGCAAATAATAATAGCCTAGGTGCCAGGCACCGTTCTAAACACATGATGTGTATTATATCATTTAATCCTTACAGTACAAGGTAAGCATTATCCCCATTTTGCAGATGAGAAACCGAGCCCAAACAGATTAGAAAACTCGCCTGATATCCTACAGCTAATGAGTTCAGAGTCCACCTTTGCCACAGCCAAGAGTCTGGCTTCAGAGCCTAGGTGTGTAACAGCTTTACCACCTCCCAGTGAGGTGAAGCGGAAGAGTAGGGCAGAGAGTAAGCAGAGAGGTCAGCAGGGCTGAAAAGAGAGGATGGAAGAAAACAGGCTGTGGGAAAGGGGCAGAATCAGAACTGAGCAAGGATAGAAAGGAGACAGAAGCCAAGAGTCACAGACAGAGACAAAGAGAAGTAAGACAAGAGGCAGATAAGAAGCTGGAAGACCAATCTAGAGGCAAGGGAGACTGGGGATCCTCATCATAAAGTTGGTGACAGGTAGACTGGGGTGAGGGGAGGAGAAACTGCTAGGGTTTGGCACTCAGAGATGTAAACAGAGACCAGGGTACCTGGGGAACTGTTGCCCAGGAGTCTTCACTGTAGAAAAAGCCCAGGCAGGGATAGCTGGAGTTCCCATTCCCAAGGAGGAGAGGACTGACAGTGGCTTGAGGACTCACTAGGTGCAGTGCCCACTACTGCATTAGTGCTGATTTTTCAGAGGCAGGTGGGTAGGAGGGTAGACGGTTGGACAGACAAAAAGAAATACATGCTATTTAGGGAGCACTTTCCCTGTGCCAGGCAGTATCAGGCATTTTTACCTGTATTATCCCATTTGATGCTCACCACAGTTCTGTGAAATAGGTTACATTATTATCCCCATTTCACACATTCATAGACTGAGGCTTAGGGAGGTTAAATAATTGGCCCAAGGTCACGTAGTTACTTGGGAAGTGGTATAACTGGGATTTGAACCCAGGACTCTTCTGTTTTGTTACCCCAGAGACTCTGCCAAGTTATGCTTATTCTCCCCTCACTCCCCACAGCCGTCACATTCTGTCTGGCTGTGACCTAACTCCAGCCCTCATGTTTCTCCCTGCCCAGTAGTACCCCGTGGCCATTCCCACCTGGGTCCTCTTGCCCCATTACCAACCGTGTTTGTATAGAGTTGAGTCGAGTGCGCGTCGGACTTGGCGTGGGAGGGCGTGCCCACTGACTGCAAAGGGACAGACAGTTCATTGTTTGATGCTGGGAGCCCAGCCCACTGCCAGCAGGCTCTGTGGCCTGCATCAACCCCTCCCTCCTGGCTGCAGGCTCAGGCCGGATTCCTCACATTGGTGCCTCGCCAGCCAGTGCCAGCCAGGAGGAGAAGTTGCTGCTGAAACAGGTTTCCCCGGTTTGACAGAGCGGTGGCTGGGGCCCGGCCTGGAGGGCTTCTCTGACCCACAACCCTACCTGACTTCTTTCAAAAGAAATCCCCCGACCTGGGGCCTTCAGGTGGGCATGTGAGTCTTTACTCATGTGTGCAAACACACATATGCACAAACACATACACCTTCTCACACAAAAATCACACATAATCACACATTCTGACACAATCATACACATACAAACACATATACCTTCTCACACAAAAATATCACACTTAATCACACATTCTGACACAATCATACACATACATATGTGCACGCATGCATGTAGTGCACATTCACACGGGCACACACACCACCTCCACTACTTGCACCTCTCCATCTCTTCAGGAGGGTTCAGGCAGGGTTCATTGGTGAAATGGCTTCCCTAGTTCTATTGGATCCTCACCCTCTCCTGGTATTTTTGTGGACCCATACAGCAATGACAAGTGAAGTTTAATTCTGCCCTGTCCCATCTCCAATAGTTGCCTGTAGCACTGTTGAGGATTTGCAGGCTGCATCTGGGCTCTTCAGGAAAACAGGTTAGTAATGCCTGCCAGAGAGTCCGAATTGGGAAAAGGCAGTACACACATGGCTTCTGGAAAGGGAGCGATGTTGGATTGGCTGTGTCTGCCATGCTTGTTGGAAAGGACATTGGCAGCATATGTGCCCCTTTATTTGCTATCCCTGATCTAAACCATCTCTGTTCTCCTTGTTTTTCTCTCCTGCCCCATAGGTGAAGGCCAATGACTCAGACCAAGGTGCCAATGCAGAGATTGAATATACATTCCACCAGGCGCCCGAGGTTGTGAGGCGTCTTCTTCGACTGGACAGGAACACTGGACTTATCACTGTTCAGGGCCCGGTGGACCGTGAGGACCTAAGCACCCTGCGCTTCTCAGTGCTTGCTAAGGACCGAGGCACCAACCCCAAGAGTGCCCGTGCTCAGGTGGTTGTGACCGTGAAGGACATGAATGACAATGCCCCCACCATTGAGATCCGGGGCATAGGGCTAGTGACTCATCAAGATGGGATGGCTAACATCTCAGAGGATGTGGCAGAGGAGACAGCTGTGGCCCTGGTGCAGGTGTCTGACCGAGATGAGGGAGAGAATGCAGCTGTCACCTGTGTGGTGGCAGGTGATGTGCCCTTCCAGCTGCGCCAGGCCAGTGAGACAGGCAGTGACAGCAAGAAGAAGTATTTCCTGCAGACTACCACCCCCCTGGACTACGAGAAGGTCAAAGACTACACCATTGAGATTGTGGCTGTGGACTCTGGCAACCCCCCACTCTCCAGCACCAACTCCCTCAAGGTGCAGGTGGTGGACGTCAATGACAACGCACCTGTCTTCACTCAGACTGTCACTGAGGTCGCCTTCCCGGAAAACAACAAGCCTGGTGAAGTGATTGCCGAGATCACTGCCAGTGATGCTGACTCTGGCTCTAATGCTGAGCTGGTTTACTCTCTGGAGCCTGAGCCGGCTGCTAAGGGCCTCTTCACCATCTCACCCGAGACTGGAGAGATCCAGGTGAAGACATCCCTGGATCGGGAACAGCGGGAGAGCTATGAGTTGAAGGTGGTGGCAGCTGACCGGGGCAGCCCTAGCCTCCAGGGCACAGCCACTGTCCTTGTCAATGTGCTGGACTGCAATGACAATGACCCCAAATTTATGCTGAGTGGCTACAACTTCTCAGTGATGGAGAACATGCCAGCGCTGAGTCCAGTGGGCATGGTGACTGTCATTGATGGAGACAAGGGGGAGAATGCCCAGGTGCAGCTCTCAGTGGAGCAGGACAACGGTGACTTTGTTATCCAGAATGGCACAGGCACCATCCTATCCAGCCTGAGCTTCGATCGAGAGCAACAAAGCACCTACACCTTCCAGCTGAAGGCGGTGGATGGTGGCGTCCCACCTCGCTCAGCTTATGTTGGTGTCACCATCAATGTGCTGGACGAGAATGACAACGCACCCTATATCACTGCCCCTTCTAACACCTCTCACCGGCTGCTGACCCCCCAGACACGTCTTGGTGAGACGGTCAGCCAGGTGGCAGCTGAGGACTTTGACTCTGGTGTCAATGCTGAGCTGATCTACAGCATTGCAGGTGGCAATCCTTACGGACTCTTCCAGATTGGGTCACATTCAGGTGCCATCACCCTGGAGAAGGAGATTGAGCGGCGCCACCATGGGCTACACCGCCTGGTGGTAAAGGTCAGTGACCGCGGCAAGCCCCCACGCTATGGCACAGCCTTGGTCCATCTTTATGTCAATGAGACTCTGGCCAACCGCACGCTGCTGGAGACCCTACTGGGCCACAGCCTGGACACGCCGCTGGATATTGACATTGCTGGGGATCCAGAATATGAGCGCTCCAAGCAGCGTGGCAACATTCTCTTTGGTGTGGTGGCCGGTGTGGTGGCCGTGGCCTTGCTCATCGCCCTGGCGGTTCTTGTGCGCTACTGCCGACAGCGGGAAGCCAAAAGTGGTTACCAGGCTGGTAAGAAGGAGACCAAGGACCTGTATGCTCCCAAGCCCAGTGGCAAGGCCTCCAAGGGAAACAAAAGCAAGGGCAAGAAGAGCAAGTCCCCAAAGCCCGTGAAGCCAGTGGAGGACGAGGATGAGGCCGGGCTGCAGAAGTCCCTCAAGTTCAACCTGATGAGCGATGCCCCTGGGGACAGTCCCCGCATCCACCTGCCCCTCAACTACCCACCAGGCAGCCCTGACCTGGGCCGCCATTACCGCTCTAACTCCCCACTGCCTTCCATCCAGCTGCAGCCCCAGTCACCCTCCGCCTCCAAGAAGCACCAGGTGGTACAGGACCTGCCACCTGCAAACACATTCGTGGGCACCGGGGACACCACGTCCACGGGCTCTGAGCAGTACTCCGACTACAGCTACCGCACCAACCCCCCCAAATACCCCAGCAAGCAGGTAGGCCAGCCCTTTCAGCTCAGCACACCCCGGCCCCTACCCCACCCCTACCATGGAGCCATCTGGACCGAGGTGTGGGAGTGATGGAGCAGGTTTACTGTGCCTGCCCGTGTGGGGGCCAGCCTGAGCCAGCAGTGGGAGGTGGGGCCTTAGTAATAACACCGCTGCCTCACCCAGGCACAGGGATTAGGCTGAGTGAAGATTAAGGGAGGGTGTGCTCTGTGGTCTCCTCCCTGCCCTCTCCCCACTGGGGAGAGACCTGTGATTTGCCAAGTCCCCGGACCCTGGACCAGCTACTGGGCCTTGTGGGTTGGGGGTGGTGGGCAGGTGAGCATAGGTGGGGAGGGAAATGGGGAAGAAGTCTACTCCAAACCTAGGTCTGTATGTGAGACCAGCCCTAGGTGCTTCTCTAGGAGGGAAACCGGGAGACCTGGGGTCCTGTGGATAACTGAGTGGGGAGTCTGCCAGGGGAGGGGACCTCCCCATTGTGCCTTCTGTGTGTATTGTGCATTAACCTCTTCCTCACCACTAGGCTTCTGGGGCTGGGTCCCACATGCCCTTGACCCTGACAATAAAGTTTTCTATTTTTGGAGTTTTGGTTTCTTATTTTCTGGAACTGAGAGAAGCAGCGAGAGAGACTGGAAGCAGCCCTTTGTCCTCAGGTCCTACCTCAATTTCCCCTTCCCTTCTCTTTGCCTCTTGCCACATCCTAGACCTGCCCACTGTATCCCACACTATCTTAGCCTACCATCTTGCCATCCACCCCCATGTCCCTATCCATGTCTGGGAAAGTGGCCTTCTGACCAGCCTTCAAATGGAGGTGTCTGGCAATGTGTCCCCTTGCCCCATGTCTGTAGGGTTTTCTTCCTAAGAATGACCCAGAAAGGGCAGGTAGAGCTATACCCAAGTCCTGCCCCATCTGAGGCTTGATTTTTCCAATCTGCTCAAACAGTTGCCTCTGACAGACCTCAGACTGGAGCACCTGGCAGGGAGTAGCATTCAGCCTTCCTTCCTGCCTTGGGTGAAGGCAGAGAACCTCTTGATTACACCAGCCACCTTCCCCCAGGGCAAGTCCTTCCCTCAAGTCCCTTCCCCAGCCTCTTCATCCCAACAACACTCAACACCCAGCAATTAGCTGGCCCTCCCCTGTGTCTCCCCACCATGATCACCAGCCGGGGCTGCAGGGAGCGGGGCCCAGGGGGAGACATGGGGAATTCCTAAGTTATTTGCATTGACCTGCCCTGCCACCCCCACTCTTAGGGGGTTCCCTGCTCATGAGCAGAGGCTTCCTAGTTCTGCCTTCTGCCTGTGATGCTACCTCCCTCCCCTCTTTCCACTCCTTGCTCTGGCCACCCTGGGTTGCTTGCTCGCACTCTCTCTCTCTCCGTCTCTCACTTCTTGCTCTCCTGGGTCTGCCCTGTCTCTGGTTGTACGTGAGTTGGAGGAAGGCTAAATATTGGCTGAGGGGCCTCAGGCCCTGGGGGAGTCTCCGAGGCCAGAGGCAAACTATCTCCATGGTGACTAAAGAGGCTTGAGACACTCCCAAGAGGACCGAGGTGCCAGCTATCTCCTCTGATGCCACCCACAAATTCCCCCAATGCCCTGGGGGGCCCCCAAAGTAAAAACTCCTGGGGTCCTTGGAGGGGTGGGGCCTGGGGAAGTGAGATCTAACCATATCGTGACCTCCAGCAACTCCTGACCTCCCATTCTTTCTCCTCCTTTTCTGTCCTTGCTGGCATTCCTTCCATCTTTCTCCTATTCCTTTAGCGTCTTCATCTCTTTTTCTTTCCCATGATCTGAGGGATTGTCTCTTACTCAGCTCTAATCCAACCTAACCCATCCGTGGAGCCACACTGAATGTCTTCTCCCAACATTCAGATACAACCAAACCACACCACCTGTTGTCATCATCAACACACATAGGCCAAGTTTCCACTGAGTACTCAGCATGGTACTAGACCCTGATGAAAAAATGGCCATACTTGTACAAGACAGACAAGTGAACGATGAGGCAATTGAGAGTCTTAAGAGTCGAATGAAAGTGCCCTACTAAAGCTTTTCCCAACTTATTCAATGAAACTACTTCTACTGCTACTGCTCACTTCCTTTTTTTTTTTTTTTTTTGAGATGGAGTTTCGCTCTTGTTGCCCAGGCTGTAGTGCAATGGCACCATCTCAGCTCATTGCAACCTCTGCCTCCCGGGTTCAAGCAATTCTCCTGCCTCACCCTCCCAAGTAGCTGGGATTACAGGCATGTGCCACCATGCCCAGCTAATTTTGTATTTTTAGTAGAGACAGGGTTTCTCCATGTTGGTCAGGCTGGCCTTGAACTCTTGACCTCAGGCAATCTGCCCGCGGTGGCCTCCCAAAGTGCTGGGATTACAGGCATGAGCCACCGTGCCCAGCACTCACTTCTGTTTTTTGAGTCCTTACTAGGTGTGAGGTACCATGCTAAGCACTTTGTGCGAATTAGTTCAATCAGTGCTCATAACTCTTTATGATATGGGTCATTTTAATATTAATTTTGCAGAAGTGAAAACTAAATAGTGATGCAGCCAAATTCAAACACAAAGCAGGCGGGTCTCCTATTATCTATTATGCTATAAAAAAGGGGTTCTGTGGTGAAGTTAGTTTTGGTAGTAAGAAATTCAGGATCACATTAGCCTATTAAAGGCTCTGCAGAGTCCTCCAAAAAAGGGGGAACCTGTTAGACTTCGTTTAACTTTTTTTTTTTTTTTTTTGAGACAGGGTCTTGCTCTGTCACCTAGGCTGGAGTGCAGTGGCGCAATCTTGGCTCACTGCAACCTCTGCCTCCTGAGCTCAAGCGATCCTCCTGTGTAGCTGGGACTACAGGCGTGCACCACCACACCTGGCTAGTTTTTGTAATTTCTGTAGAGACCGGGTTTTGCCATGTTGCCCAGGCTGGTCTCAACTCCTGGGCTCAAGCGATCTGCCCACCTCAGCCTCCCAAAGTGCTGGGATGACAGGTGTGAGCTGCTGTGCCCAGCCCCAATTTTGTTTACCTCTTGAGTTTTCTGAATTTATTTCACCATATTGCCCCTCCCTTCCTTTGACAAGCACAGTATGCGAAAACTTGCACAAGACATGGAAATGGGCCTCTGTAAGGAGAAAGTCAGCTTGTCAGTGATGAGCAGGATTAGGGCAGGAGGGTCCCCTGCCTCCTCACAGGGTCACCATGTGAGCAAACTCCTGCGGCAGGAGTGAGCCAAGTTGGAGGCAGGAAAAGGGCAGAAAAAGGAATATTCTGGCAAGAAGAGGGGCATAAGAGAAAGCTGAAAGATGAGACTGGAAGAACTGTAGGTTGTAGAGGACATAGGTGCCTTACCAAAAGTTCTTCAGAAGGAACTAGTCCCTGAAAGCTCATGAGTGTTTTAGATGAACTGAGTTTTAGAAAGTGCACTGGAATATACGGTAGGCTTAAAAGGGCATAGAGATGAAGGTACAGGACTGAACTTCTAAGAGTTGGACTATGATGGTGGCAATGGGGGTGATGGATGGATGGATTTGGCCAAGGTTAGGGAGAAAGGACCCACAGGATTCAAGGGATAATTGGATATGGGGTAGGGATGGGGAATGAGGGGAGAGCTACCAGGATTCCCAGGTAGACATCAGCCTTCTGAGTCTGGGTGATAGGATAGTGATGAGATCATTGCCCATACAGAAGCTAATTGAAGAAGCATTTGGTTTCAGACATGTTGAATCTTAAGGGCCAGTAGGCAGAGCCAATTGGAAATAATCAGCAAGTGTCTAGAGCTTCAGTTTGAGAGAGATTTTTTGATCTGGGCTTTTATAATTTGATAGTCATAAAATTAGAGGGAACATTAAGTGTTGGGTATAACCCAACCCTCCATTTTACGGAAAAGAATCATGGGAAAAGAGACCAAGTGACTTGCTTAGTAGGCAGGACCGAAGCCTTCAATTACCAGGTATGGGTTCTGCAAGGAGGTGGGACTGCTGGCCAGTATCTTGAAAGAAAACTGGAAAGAGAAGCACCAACACCTACACCAGGTGGACTACACTCCTTTATAGCCTCCCGGCCCCAAACATCCATGTCAGTTTTGGGGACCTTATCAGTCATCACCCAGACCCTTCAGTGTTTTAGATCAATACAAGGATTCCAAGAATGGTCGCTTATTCCTGAAGATGAGGTGGGAGCCATCTTCAGGAATAGGGATAGTGGGGAGGCAGTTCTGGGCTACCACAGCAGCTCCAAAACTCCTGTCCTGACAGCCTCTTCCACCCTAGCTGCCTTGAATGGGGCTATTAGGAGGGTAAGTCTACAAAGCCAGGGCCACCTCCCCTGGCCATCTTCATAACCTCCTATCCAGAGTTATAGAGTAAGACAAAGCACTGCCAAAGTCTTGGAGGATGGGAAGGAGCTTAGAGACTCATCAGCAGGGCCCTGGGCTTAGCTGTTTTCACCCCTGGCCTCCAGGGGCCCTGGGTCTGCGCCCTCCACAACTCCTAATTTCTGGTTGGCAGGAAAATCTGTGGCAGTCCCAAGTGGGTATTTGGGTGGCTGGCTGGTTGTGCCAAGTGCCAAGCTGAGGTTGCCAGGTTCCAGGGCTGATCATTAACCTGTGGCAGGCATACAAGGGCTGCTGGCTGGGAGCAGCCTGTCACGGTTCCACTCCCCCGACCCCTAGTCCCCAGTCCAAGCCTCCAAGTCTGGCTCCTCATGCCAGCAGCCCTCCCAGAAGCTCCTTCCTATTTCCTGGAAGGAGTCTCCCTTCGAGACCAGCTTTCCTAATCCCTAATGGGTGCCATGCCCTCCCCCCATGTCCAGGCTCCTGGCAGAGCCCTACCCTCTCCAGTGAATATTCTATTTCCTGATAGGGAGGACTGCGGAGTTCCCATGTTCTGCTTTGTCCCCTTCCCCCAGGTGCCCTGGTTTGTTATCAGGCTCCTCCCTTTTTTTTCCACTCCCAGGCCTCTCTGGAGGGGAGTGAAGTGGGGATGAGGGGATGAGGGGCTGAGTGGGAGGGGCCACAGCAGGGAGTCTTCAGACTGCTGCAACATCACAAACCAGGGATGAGGAACAGAGGATAAGAAAAGAAAGATTGTCCCCTCATTTGGAAGGAGGCAGTGGCAAGAGCAGTGAGACAGGTGAGGAGCTGGAGTTTGGAGGGTGCTGTTTGGAAATGAGGGAACTAACTGTTCTGGTATTGGTGAGCCATTTGGGAGTTAGGAGTCTGCTTCTTTTAGGAAGTTGTTCGAGAAACTGCAGGCTATGCTGGTGTTTAGAGGCTGAGCTGGAATTAGGGGAATCAGGTGGTATTATGTTACTCTGGTATTGGGCTCTACACTGTATTACAGGTCATTCTGGGATTAAAGGGAGGCTGTGCCAATATTGGGAAGCTGGGTTAGAACTAGAAGGGTTGTGCTATAACAAGCGGTTGCACTGGATGAGGGTTATTGGGGTAGCATAGGGGCTATAATAACGCTGGGGCCTGCGCTGTATTGGGACTTCCAGTATGCGGACTTGGCTGTACTAGGAGCGGTCCTAGAACTCAGGAGCTGTCTTTCACTGGGGCCTGTGCTTTCGGGAGGAATGTGCTGTGCTGGGGCCTGGATCTCTTCTTGGTTGCTGTTGAGGCCTGAGTAGGATGGTGCTTGGCTTGTACTAGGGCCTGGTATGGTGGTGGGCCCTGTGGGCAAGCTGGCTGGTCAGTAGTGACAATCTCTCTTCCTGCAGTTACCTCACCGCCGCGTCACCTTCTCGGCCACCAGCCAGGCCCAGGAGCTGCAGGACCCATCCCAGCACAGTTACTATGACAGTGGCCTGGAGGAGTCTGAGACGCCATCCAGCAAGTCATCCTCAGGGCCTCGACTCGGTCCCCTGGCCCTGCCTGAGGATCACTATGAGCGCACCACCCCTGACGGCAGCATAGGAGAGATGGAGCACCCCGAGAATGGTGAGGCGCAGCACCATGGTCAGGGCACCCCAGGAATGAGTGGAAGCCTGGGAATGGTGACAAGGCCTTAAACAAATCATCTATGTATTGAGTTATTATGTGCTCAGTCATCATCACTGTGCTGAGTGCTTTCAGGTATACACGCATTTAATCCCCAGAACCACTCTGTGATCTGAGAACTTTGTGGCACCCACTTTACAATGGAGGAAACTGAGGCTTAGAGAGGTTAAGTCACTTGCCCAAAGTCATACATCTAGAAAGTGACAGACCTGGGAGGGATTCAAACCCAGGTTTCTCTGACTCCAAAGCTGTTGCATTCGGCACCATGTTTACACGGCCACCTGGGAACAGGGACCCTGAGTGTGGTGGCCAGAAAGCTCCCGTAATGGTGAGGAAACCTTGAGAAGGTGGGTGGTGGTCCTCTAAGGTTGGAAAGGCCTTGAGAATAGAGATTGGGCCCTGGATGCTACAGGGGGCTCAGAGAACGGAGTGACATATGCTGGGGTGAGGAGTGGGAGAAGGTTTGGCACCTCTTTGAGGAAGACTGCGGCAGGAGGTCTGGTGAAGAGAAAGGCCTGTCTAGAGGGATTTGGAGGGTGATGGCAAAAGGGAGGTGTGAGCCGGAGCAGAGGTCGGTGTGGGAAAGGATGGTGAGGTGTGCTGTCAGTAAGTGTGTGTGCAGTGCGTGTGCGTGTGTGAAGGCATCCATGGCAGCCTGTGGAGGGGGAGAGTGAACGAGCTAACCCCTGAGATGGAAAGACTCTTTAAGTTGGAGCTGTCCTCAGGTCTCACCCACTCCCTCAACTCAAAGCCTCCTCTCTCCACAAAGGATGGGAGGTTTCACTCCCCTACCTCAGGCACAGGGCCCTTGTCTAACCTCCCAGGCCCTAGGTCTCAGAGTGTCCTCCACCCCCACCCCACCCCTCCATGCTCGATCTCATGCCCGTCTCGTCCTTTTTGTGCCCGCGCAGAGCCGGCTGGCCGGAGCAGGCCCTGAGGCAGAGTGCCAGGTATGTGGGAACTGCTCTGGGGTCTGGGGTCTGTGGGACTCTGCCCAGCACCCAGCCTCGCCCACCCAGTGCCCATGCTCTGCTCTGAGCCATGTTGCGTCCCCCAACTCTGCTCTGAGCTGTAGAGCCTTGGCACTTTGAGGGTTAACAACAGAGCTGTCCCCTCCTCACCTGGCACTGGCAGGAGGCCAAGCCAGAGTGGGTGGTGCCAGGGGAGCCCCTGTCCCAGGCAGTATTGCTCAGCCATGTCCCTGGGGGGTGGGGGGGTCACTGCCTGGTGCTGTCCCTGAGCAAGGGCAGGACAGGGACAGCTGTGACAGGAAGTACTCAAGGCCCAGCCGTTCCCATGGAGACCCCCGCTGCCCAGCAACTACACCGGCTACTGCTGATGTCAGGCAGCCAACTCCTGTTCCCGTGGGTGTTCTGGGCAGGGAGCCGGGACAAGGCCAGGGGTGGTGGCTGGTTTAGGGGCCAGAGTGAGGTGGGGAGGGGCTGCATGAGCGTGCTTGTGGATGTGAGTGTGGGCCTCTATGTGAATACCCCGCATAGAAGCTCGTCCCTTCCCCCTGGCTTTAAAGCAAGGTCTCGCTGGAGGAGGGTGGGTTCAGGACCACCGGGAGCACGTGAGGCTTGAGGGGGTTCTGAAGGAAGCAATGTGCCCAATTTCATCTGAGGATAGAGGTGCCCACTGTAGTAGATATGTGCATCCATGCCTATCTGTGTGTGTAAGAGAGGGAGAGAGAGAGAGAGATTGATTGCGTCAATCAATTCAATGAGGATGGGGGTTTCCTCAACCCCACCTAAGGATAGATTTGCACGTTTAAGTCTGTCTGGAGATAGATGAGGCAGTGTGTAGATGAGTGTGTGTTTGTGCACCTGTCTGAGGGCAGATTTGGGTGTGTAAGAAGAGCACTGTGGGGTAGGTGACGCTGGAAGGAATGTGTCTATTTAGGGCTTGGTGGCTTATGCTTGTAATTCCAACACTCTGGGAGGCTGAGGCAGGCAGATTGCTTGAACTCAGGAGTTCAAGACCAGCCTGGGCAACATGGCTTAAACCCCATCTCTACAAAAAAAAACAAAAAATTAGCCAGGCATGGTAGTGCACGCCTGTAGTCCCAGCTCCTCGGGAGTCTGAGGTGGGAGGATCGTGGGAGTCTGAGGTGGGAGGATCGCCTGAGTCTGGGAAATTGAGGCTGCAGTGAGCCAAGATCACACCACTGCACTCCAGCCTGGGTGACAGGAGTGAGACCCTGTCTTGAAAAAAAAAAGGATAAGTCCGGGTGCAGTGGCTCATGCTTGTAATCCCAACACTTTGGGAGGTCAAGGTGGGTGGATCACCTGAGGTCAGGAGTTCAAGACCAGCCTGGTCAACCTGGTGAAACCCCATCTCTACTAAAAATCCAAAAATTAACCAGATATGGTGGTGGGCGCCTGTAATCCCAGCTACTCGGGAGGCTGAGGCAAAAGAATTGCTTGAACCTGGGAGATGGAGGTTGCAGTAAGCCGAGATTGCGCCATTGCACTCCAACCTGGGTGACAAGAGCAAGACTCCATCTCAAAACAAAGAAAAAGAAAAAAGATAGATTGTGTGTGTGTGTGTGTGTGTGTGTGTGCGTGTGCATGTGCGTGTGTACAGTAGGCCAGTAGGTCAATGGTGGGAGGGCATGTGTCTATTCGAGGGTGTGTGTGCCTGTGAATTCAGTGGTCAGGAAGGGGCGCATACTCCTGTCCTGAGGTGGGGTGTAGATGCCAGTGGGAGGCCATGAAGCAGAGCTTTGCAGAGGCTGTAGGTCTGACAATTGTCCTTCCCCGCTCCCTCCCACAGACCTTCGCCCTTTGCCTGATGTCGCCATGACAGGCACATGTACCCGGGAGTGCAGTGAGTTTGGCCACTCTGACACATGCTGGATGCCTGGCCAGTCATCTCCCAGCCGCCGGACCAAGAGCAGCGCCCTCAAACTCTCCACCTTCGTGCCTTACCAGGACCGAGGAGGGCAGGAGCCTGCGGGCGCCGGCAGCCCCAGCCCCCCGGAAGACCGGAACACCAAAACGGCCCCCGTGCGCCTCCTGCCCTCCTACAGTGCCTTCTCCCACAGTAGCCATGATTCCTGCAAGGACTCGGCCACCTTGGAGGAAATCCCCCTGACCCAGACCTCGGACTTCCCACCCGCAGCCACACCGGCATCTGCCCAGACGGCCAAGCGCGAGATCTACCTGTGAGCCCCCTACTGGCCGGCCGGCCCCCCTCCCCGAGCCGCCAGCCAGCTCCCAAATGGGCCCATTCCAGGGCCTCACTCTCGACCCCTTCAGCGTGGACTTCCTGGCCAGGGCCCCAAGTGGGGGTATCACTGACCTCATGACCACGCTGGCCCTTCTCCCATGCAGGGTCCAGGTCCTCTCCCCTCATTTCCATCTCCCAGCCCCCAGGGGCCCCTTCCCCTTTATGGGGCTTCCAGCTGATGCCCAAGAGGGCTCCTCTACAATGACTGGGCTCCTTCCCTTGACTTCCAGGGAGCACCCCCTCGATTTGGGCAGATGGTGCAGTCAAGGGTGGGCAGCATACTTCTAACTCATTGTTTCCCTCATGGCCGACCAGGGCAGGGATAGCACGCCCAATTTTAGCCCTGAAGCAGGGCTGAACTGGGGAGCCCCTTTCCCTGGGAGCTCCCAGAGGAAACTCTTGACCACTAGGGGCTCCCTGAAGGGCTTTTGTTACCAAAGGTGGGGTAGGGACGGGGGTGGGAGTGGAGCGGAGGCCTCGTCTTCCCGTGCTGCTCCTGGACTGGCCCACCTGCCTGCCACATGCCCACGCCTAGTCCCATCTGGGCCCCCCTTCCCTGCTGGTCATGCAGTGTCTGTATATAAGGACCTTGGAATGACGTCCCCATTTCTGCCTGATTTGCAACTTTTCTTGTTGATGTTGTGTTGTCTTGGGGGACCCCTCTGGGGGGGGACCTGCCCTGTGCCCCCTCCTCCCTGCCGCAGTGCCCCCCAACCCAGGCCTCTATTGTTCCATGTTGTAAATACCCCTGGGGCCATGGTGGGATGGGGGTGCAGGCCAGGGAAACAACGGGTGGGTGGGGGTGGGGACGGGGGTAACATTTGCCTATCAGCAGAGCTGGGCTTTTATTTAATTTTTTTTAAAAATACAAATCTCTATTTTTTTGGAACTGTTGCGCTGTGCCCTGGGGGGATCCCCGCTCAGGCTGGCCTCCCACATCCAGATGAGCATCACAGAGGGGCCCTGAGACTGTGGGGGGCAGCTGGACAGGGGTGGGATGACTGTGCCTCTGGCCTGGTTGGGTGAGTTGAGAGCAGGAAGGTTTGCTCAGGGGGCGGCTGGGTGCTGCTCCCGATATAGGGGCCTGCATCCTGCCCCCTCCCTGCCCTCTCAACCCCCAGCCCCTGCCATGACTGACCCGTCAGCCTGTAAAACCACCATTGCCTTGATCTCAGGGGGTGGGAGGGCTGCCTCAGGGCACCCTGGGCTCCAGGCCCCCTTCTTCCAGTTGGGCTTCCCTTTGCCAGAGTCAGGGGTCCCATGGGGAAGGGGGTAGGAGGTTGGGGGGCAGAGAAGCCCAGTCAGCCATGATGAGGTGGAGTTCTCTTCTTCACCTCAGGGGGCCAGGGTGTAAGGGGCGTCCTGCAGAGCCCCCGTCTCCCACTGTGGCCATCTCAAAGCCTCAGCCCCTCTTCCTTCCAGAAACCCCCACTGCCTTGGCCCATACCTCTCCAGCTCCCTAGGGGCCCAGGCTGGGAGGCTGGAGACTCAGGGTATGGCCCTTGCTTGACTTAGTCTAAGCTTGGGGAGGTGGTCCAAGATTGGGAGGGGTGGGTACAGGCTGCGGGGTCATCTGGTGCCTTTGGGAGCTGTGCTGCTGGGGTCTTGACTCCTGTACCCCAGAGACCCCACCCCCACCCCGGAAAAGCCAGGGGGCTGAAGAATCACCCTATTTCTCTGCCCCTTACCCCCAACTTGGCTTGGGGTGACAGTGCTAGGAAGGAGAGCATTGTTAGGCTGGTAGCCCCGGCATACGAAGCCCTTCTATGGAGGGGAAGGGGTAGAATGGGATGGGGTGGCAGCAGCCAGGTCTAGGGGTTGGCCAAAGGCTCCTTTCCCTTGGGGAGGCCCAGGAAATGGGCTGGGGGCTTGTTAAAGAGACAGCTCCTTTCCCCTGCACAAATGGGGCAGGTGCAATAGTCTTGGAGTTGGTAGTATTGGGTGCCCAGCTGGTGGAACAGAGGCCTCAAGGATTGTCCTGGGTGCTGGAGGTCAGGATTCAGGCAAGAAGATTGTATGAGGCCCATTTGCATGGTGGAGATGGTGGTCCAGACTGGCGGCATTCCTGGGGTCAGTGGACTCCCACTGGAAGCCCCTAGTGGCCTGGGTACCCTGCCCTGGTCTTAGAGACCCCTGAGCACTGAGCGGAAGAGCAGAGGAGCATTTTGCACAATGGAGAAGCCAGAAGAAAGAGGGTGGCCCAGATGGCTGGGAGGGCTGAGAAGCCCTTCCCACAGGCAAAGACAGAGCCCCCAGCCCCCTGGTTGGGGCCAGGGCACTGAGTCTGTCACCAACTGGGCACTGGAGAGATGAAACCAAAGGTGGGCAGGGGTTGGCGACAGCACTGGGGACTATCCCTGTGGGTCCTAGGTCTGTGAAGCCCCTCCCCAATGCCTGTGTCGCGTACAGTTTTATGTACCAATAGGCGACATTTGGCCAGAGGAGAGCCCCCCCAAAACCCAGCCTGACCCAGTCTGTGTCTTCCTAGAGGGGACCTAGTCGGTCCCCATTCCCCTACTTCAGGACATGTCTCTCCGTAGGGGGAGGGTATATGGGGACATATTTCTCTCCTAGGGTCCCTGAAGCATGTTTCACATCCTGGGGTGGGGGGAAGTTCTCTGGGCATCCCTCACCTCTGGGGGCTCTCTAGGCCCTATCTCTCCCCTTGGGAGTCTCCGGGGGACATGTGTTCTCGCTGAGGACCACGGGAGCATGTCTCCCCCGATTACCCAGGCTCTCAGGGGAGCCTGTTTTCCTCCCAGGGTTCCTGGGAGTACTTAAGGCAAGTCAGTTTCGGGCCATGTCTCTTCCCAGGGAAGGGGGCTATCTCTGAAGCACGTCTGGGAAGGGATGTTTCTGGCCCTGCCCCAATCTCTCCTATGGGGGTTTCTCTGCCCTGCAGCACTTTAGGATGAGGCTGGGCATCTCTGAGTTGTCTTTTCTCCTAGGAGCCCTGGGATACCTCTCTCTCCCGAGGGTAGGGCCTCTGGAGCCATTTCTTCCCTGGGTCGGGGCTGTCTCCGGGTGTTGGGAAGGCTTGTGTTGGCCATGAGAAAGTCTCTTAAGGGGCGTCTCCACTGGGGACTTCTCTGGGAGGGGGGACTGTGTCTCGCCCATGGGGTTTCGGGCGGGTGTGTCTGCCCATGGGGAGGGGAGACTGTGTCTCCTCGGGTTATCTAGTGGGGAGGGGGGCCGTGTCTCTCTCGTGTGTAGGGGGGTGGGGGTCGGGGTGGGGGGTTTTGGGCGCGTCGGGTGCCCACATTGGGGTCGTGTTTTTCTTGGTTCGTGCCACTTCCCACCGCCTCGCTCCTCCCGGGAAGGGCCCCCGCCCCGCCCCGCCCCTCCCCTCCCCACCCCACCCCATCCCTGGCGCTGCGAGCACAATCCCGTTGATTTGTAATGATTTCTGTCTCTTTCTGTCTTTCTCTTTCTCTGACCCCCCACCCCCACCCCCGCCGCGAGCATGCGCAGGCACCGCCCCTACCCCCTCCGGTTCGGTTCGTTTCCGGTTTGTTTGCTGAGCTGTCAATGAAAGACCCGTGTAATTATTCCCGAGCTTTACAATAAAAGTGTGAAAACCGGACCCCACTCAGCTTCTTCCGGGTCCTCGGGCCTGCGTCCCGTGGAGAGTGGGAGATAAATCTGGAGGGACAAGAGACGCGAGGGACAAGAGACTGAGACCCGCACTGGTATTAATCGGGGATGGGGTCGAGCTGAAGCGTTCTGAGGACAGACCCCTAGTCCATACACCTCAAAGTGACCCCTGCCGGATCCTCTGGGCCCGACCTGCTGTGGGCACCCCTTCCCCTCAAGAACTCAGGTGCAGGATGGGGTGGGAGGTGACCGCAGGGGAGGTTTTGTGCTGCGCTGCCTTCTTCCCAGGGCGCCCCCAGGACGTGCAGTCGTTCCTGGGTGTATCCATTCCCGCTCCCCACTCTTTGGCAACGAGTGTGAATTGCGGAACTGGATGGGATAAGGGGCGGGAGACATCTGTCTGTCTGTCGCGTTCTCCCACGCTCAGGAACGAGGGTTGGAAGTCGATTTAGGGGAAAGGAACCGAAAAGGTCTCAGCCTCGGTCTCCGACTGCGCTCCCCTCCCCCCTTCCGGGCTCGACCGGCCCCGGCCTCCTCCGTCCGGCTCTCGGGTAAACACCGGCTCCGGAGAGGTCGGAAAACAGAGACCGGATCAGCCGGTTCCTGGCCCCGCCTCCCGGGGCGCTGCTCCCTCCTCCGCCCCTCCCCACCCCCACACCCGCCCCGCGTCGCGCGCTTTCGCTCGGCCCGCGTCCTAGCTCCCTAGGCCGGTACTGTGTGGGCCTCGCTCCGGACCCGGGGGTCGGTCCAGCCGCTGGGATTAGCCGACCGCAGGGACTAATCCCGGATGAGCCTCGTGTAAACCCGGATCGACAGCGGGGACGGCGGGGGTTGCTGGCACCCCTTCATCCGTTCCCAGACGCGGAGCATCGCGGGGCATAGAGCCCGCCCCGAGGCTCCTTGCTGCTTTCTGAGAGACCCGAGTTGGATCTGCAGTTGGGGGCGGGGCGGGGCAGGAGATGAAGAAGGCAGGGCCGGGATCTAACGCGCCGAGAGCCTGGCCGGGGGGTGACAGGGTGTGCGGCGGAAAGGCAGAGATATCTTGGGCAGTATTTGAATCTACCGGGTTAGGTCAGCTCCCTACTCAGTCTGCAACCGAAGCCCCCTACCTATCCTCCAGTTACAGAATCACAGACCCTCCCCCTACCAGTGGCTGTGGCAACCCTTTCCTAAACCTTTGGCCTCACCTCATTAGGAGAGGCGCTGAATCAGCGGGGGAGGGCCTCGCATTGTCTCCACCCCTGACTTGACCCCACAGTGGAGGGTGAGGAGTTCCTTCTGTTAAGCCCTAGCCCAGGAAAAGATGTCTGGAGTTAAGGAAGTTGGAGGAGATGTGGTGGCCGACTGGGTACCAGAATCCTGTCACTGGTTGTTTAACTCATTCTACAAACATTTCCTGAGCCTCTCCCATGTGCCAGACCGGCACAGGGTACTGGACCCCAAGAATGACACACAGTCTCTGTGGGAAAGGCAGACAGGTAAACAATGACCACATCTTGTGTTCGGCCCTGCCTTGAGCCGGAAATTCTGGCAGGATACCTAAAGGCGCTGTCCTCTCCAAAGTCTAGAGGCTTCCTGGAAGGGGTGGTGCCAGAGCTGAGTTTCAAAGGGTAGGTGAGGGATAGGCTACTGAGGAAGGGGTCAGCCTTGCAGGCTGAGGAGGATTGTGTGCCAGGGTCTGGAGGTGGAGGAGGAGGTGAGGTGGCTCAGGAGGGCAGGAGAAGTTGGAGAAGAAGGCAGGGGCCAGAACTAAGGACCTGCTGGTCAACTTAAAGTGCTTGGATTGAGGGGTTGGAGTGGAGCCATTTACAGATTTTAAGCCTGTAAAAGAAAAGGTCAGATTTACATTCTTCCAGATTCTGTGTTCCTCCCTTCCCTGCCCCAGCTTTCTCTGAGGATGCCTGGATTGGGAGTGGAGATACACAGGCAGACAGGAAGAGGAACCAGGTGCAGTTTAGGCTGGTTAACAATGGTCCCTGGCTGGTTGCAGTGGCTCACACCTGTAATCCCAGCACTTTAGGAGGCCAAGGTGGGCGGATCATGAGGTCAGGAGTTCGAAACCAGCCTGGCCAACAAGGGGAAACCCCATCTCTACTAAAAATATCAAAATTAGCTGGGCATGGTGGTGCGTACCTGTAATCCCAGCTACTTGGGAGGCTGAGGCAGGAGAATCATTTGAACCTGGGAGGCAGAGGTTGCAGTGAGCCAAGATTGCGCCACTGCACTCCAGCCTGGGCAACAGAGCCAGACTCCATCTCGGAAAACAAACAGAAGAATGGTCCCCACTTTCCATCAAACTTGGAGTCAGAGAGACCTACATTAGAAATTTGGCTGTACTTATTTCTAGTGGCATGACCTTGGGTAGGTGGCTGAGCCTCAGTTTCTTCCTCTGTAAGGTGGGGATAATAGTGCTTACCATCACCAAGGGTTATTGTGGGGCTTCGATGAGATAATTTTTCCACTTTTTTATTTATCACACGTCTAACACCTACTAAGTGGCAGGCACTGTGTCAGGTGCTAGCATTATGGTGCTGAATAAGACAGGCATGATGCCTACTCTCTGTCTCTGGGAACTTGCATTCTAGAGGAAAAGACAGACAATAAACAAATAAATGAGATAATTATAGATTGTGTTAAAGTGCTGTGAAGGAAACAAACAGTGGGACAAGAAGGAGGATAACTGGAGGTGGGGGAGGGGAGGGGACTGCTTTAACCAGCCTGGCCAGGGAAGCTTCCCTGAGGAAACCTGAAGGTTGGCCAGTGTACTCCAGCCTGGTGACAAGGTGAGACCCTGTCTCAAAAAAGAGAAAAAAAAAAGAAAATAACCCTGAAGTTTTAGAGCTTGGCAAAGAACATTCCAGATACAAGGAAACTGCAGGGAAATTGCCTTCAAAGGCCCTGAGGTAGGAGAAAAGAGCATAGCCACAGTACTCTAAGATGCTAAGCTTCCTCAGGGCAGTTACCTGGGTCTCTTTTCTTCTAACCTTCTGGTCAAAGTGAGTAGAAATGGAGGGGAGTTGGCTGGGTGCGGTGGCTCACGCCTGTAATCTCAGCACTTTGGGAGGCTGAGGCGGGCAGTTCGAGACCAGCCTGATCAACATGGAAAAACCTCGTCTCTACTAAAAAAAAAAAAAATACAGCCGGGTGTGGTGGCTCATGCCTGTAATCCCAGCACTTTGGGAGGCCAGTGCGGGCAGATCACGAGGTCAGGTGATCGAGACCATCCTGGCTAACATGGTGAAACCCGGTCTCTACTAAAAATACAAAAAAATTAGCCAGGCATGGTGGCGGGCGCCTGTGGTCCCAGCTACTCGGGAGGCTGAGGCAGGAGAATGGCGTGAACCCGGAAGCTCATTGCGGAGCTTTCAATGAGCCGAGATTGTGCCACTGCACTCCAGCCTGGGCAACAGAGCGAGACTCCATCTCAAAAAAAAAAAAAAAAAAATTAGCCGAGCATGGTTGTGCATGCCAGTAATCCCAGCTACTTGGGAGGCTGAGGCAGGAGAATCACTTGAACCTGGAAGGCGGAGGTTGCGGTGAGCTGAGATCGCACCATTGCACTCCTACCTGGGCAACAAGATTGAAACTCGGTCTCAAGAAAAAAGAAATGGAGGGGAGTTTCCATCCTGCTGGGCCAACCCCCTTCCCCTCCAACCCCATCCCCTAGAGTAATATTGGGGAGATGTGGGCTTCATCAGTCAGCCCATCTGTCCAGCTTAATCTTCCAGCTGTTCTATAGCTGCCCCCAACCCCCCTCCCAGTTTCAGGACAGGTCTCAGCCTGCTCTTTTCCCAGTGGGTTCTGGGGTTCCTAGTCCTCTTGGGCAAGAGGGGCAGGTTAGGGCCCCTCCAGAATCTGCCAGTCCAGATCCTGGATGAAACAGAATTTAGTATCTGACCTGCAGGGCCCAAGGGGTGGATGTTTCCCAGATGAAGATGACCAAGTGGTTTAGGGGCTTAGGCCTTTTGGAGTTTCCCGCTTGGCCTGGGTCTCACTTCATGGAGGCGGCCTGGATCCCTGTCTGATTCCCCCTCAAAGAATGCTTCCTGGAACATGGATACATTTCACACACAGCCGCCCGCCCCTGCTGCAGAGCGCACACAGCTCCTCTCACACACACTCACCATCCAGCTGCACCGTGCGTCTCCATGGCAACCAGTAGGCCTGGTCCACGGATGTTAGAAATAAGTGCCAGAGGAAGAGGAGAGAGGGAGGGAGAGGGAGAACGGAGAAAGAGAAATAAAGAGACTTAGAAAGATAACCTCCCAAGGAGAGCTCTACCCTTTCCTTACAACCCTGCCAGGAAGACATGAGTGGATTCGGGCCGTGAGGGTGGAGCAGCTCAGGGTGGGGACTAAGCAGTAGATTAGGGGCTGTCTGGACACAGGGAATGAGGCACAGTGGGCAGTAAGGAGTGGGCAGAATCAAGGGAACTTTCTTGACAGTCTGTAGTCTTGGGATAAGAATACTTGGTCTAGGTGAAAAAGGCAGATGGGGGTGGGTGGGTAGGGGTGGGAGACTTGGGGAAGCTACTTTCTCTTCTTCCCGGCCTAATTGGCTGTTCGGGCCGAAACCACCTCTTAGTCATTTAGTCTAATCGGAATTGTTCCGGAGAAGACAGTGGGGGAGGGGAAGGAGAAGCAGGAGTGTGAAGGGGGAGGGTGGGTGGAGACAAAGCTGGGTGAAGGTGGGGGTGGGAGTTCCTTCCACCACCTGCCATCCATTCTATCGCCACCCAGTGGATGGGGTGGGCTGTGACTATACAGGCTGATGGGTCTCTCTAACAGCCTCCCAGCTGCCACTAGCACCCCCTCACGCCCACTTGCTTTTTACTCTGCCCCTTCTCGTCTGTCTCCATGTATCTCTGTCTCTAGCTCTAGCTCTCACTCTCACTCTCTCCTGTTCACCCTGCCTAGCTCCTCACCTTCCTTTCTCCCCTTCGTGGGAGTCTCCTGACCTCTGGCCACTAATATTTGTATATGGAACAGATAAAGGATATGGGATTGCTGATCTAGGCCGATCCACTGGGGAGTGGAGGAGGAGCAGGGGGAGGGGATTATACTTAGAGGAGCCCTGTCTTTGGGGAGAAAGAGAGAGTAGGGTGGACGCTGGCCTGGCACGACTCCCCTTCACATACCCACACAGGTCAGGGTGTGTTTGTGTGTGAGTTTGGTCTGGAGCTGGACGGGCTGACTGTCTCAGACAAGTTACTTAACCTCTCTGTGCATCACTTTTTGTAACTATGAGATGAGGATAATACATTCCAAAAATGCAGTGTGGATTTAAGGTGAGAATGCACGTAAGTTGCTTAGCATGGTATATTGTAAGGGCTCAATAAATGGCAGCTTTTATCATCACTCCAGACTCTTGTCCTTCCTCCGGGGTCCTTCTGGAGCCAGGACAGCTGCACCTTCCAATCCCCTCCTCCTGCCGCTGCTTCTCCATTCTTGGGGGCCCAAATTGCCTCTCAGTTCCTGGACCCTCCCCCTTGCCTGGCTCCCAGGGCTACTCACTATGGTGTCCCTGTGTAGGGGGTGAGGCTGGGATCCTGCCTTCTGCCCACAAGGTCTGGAGGGACACACTTCTCCAGCTTAGGGTCTGTTTTTCCCTTCTCTGCAGGCCTCAGAGGCGAGGAAAGGGGACAGCCATAAATGATTTAGGGGAAGCGTACTTGCTGAGGGGGACAATAAGGGATGAGCAGCGTCCAGAAACCTAAATATTTCATGGGGCTGCAGCGCTGGGAAGGGCAAAGTCCCTGAGCTGTGTTTGTGCATATGCGCGTGACTCCATGTGGCTTGGAGCTGTTCCATATGCCCAATGCCCTCCTTACCCCCCAACCCTCAAAATGCTACACTCAGGAAAGCTGCTCTCGTGAACCCTTTCCTGGCCAAGATCCCTCCAAAACCTTCCCAGGGCATGTATATTTCATTTCTTATAGCTGTAGTAGTTCTTACGGCTTTTAGGCTGTATGTTTACACAGTCATGTCTTTTTTTGCCCCTGTGTTCAGGGCCCCCCGCCCCCATAGGGACAAAAAAAGGCATGACTCCCAAGGACTGGTACCCTTAATCCTCATTCCCTCTGCCTTATCAGGAGACCCCTGTAGCTAGAGAAAGCTGGTGGGTTGGGAGCAGAGGCAGAGGTTGGGGTGGTAGGGAGGAGGTCGAGGTCTCCTGAGTTTATGTCTCTGTCATGGTTGACTAAGGAGGAAGGTGTCCAGCAGAACAGGTGGGAATGAGGGGGACAGCATCCGAGTCTAGTGGCTTTCATGCCCCCTGCTTGCAGATGAGCTGGGGGACTGTCTCTGCCAAACCTCTGTCTCAGGGTAGTTCCTGTAGGGCTGCTGTCTATGACCCTTTCCTGACAACATATCTAAGTAAGGGAATAGAAGGTATCCCTTTCCATCTTGGTCACAGGTCCCCCTTGTCCCTTTCCTTGACCGTATTCCAATCTATGATTATTTAATCTTGTTGAGCCTTCAATTTCTGCCTCTTCCCACTAGAATAAAAGTTTACAGGAGGCCAGAACCTTGTTTAACTTATTTACCACCACCAAAAATATTTGTTGCATGAATAAATGAATGAGTGAATGGAAGGAATTCTGCTTGGAGATTCTGTAGCCAGAGCAAGATAAGGGAGGGAGAAGGAGGGCAGGCTCCAGATGAGTAGGGCTGTAGGTGAGAACTGTGGTGAAAAGAGGGAAAGAGGGTTAGATGGTGAAGAGAGTGGGTGGGATGGGTTGGGAGGGACGATGGGGAAGAGGAGAGACCTGGGATGCAAGTAGATGGAGCTAGAACCAGGAGGCATGGACTTTAGGGGAAGGGATTCAGGTCCCCAGAGGCGCCAGAGGCAGGGGCTTTGGGTAGGAGGAGGGCAAACCTGGAATAGGGAGTCAAGGACAGGGTGTGTCCTTGGCAAGGGCAAGGGGAAACCTGAAATTCAGGTCCGGGGCCACAGTGAGTAGAGTGCAGGGACCCACCAAGAGCAGCTGAGTCATAAAGATTTCCCAGGGCCTGCTGGTACCACCAATGTCCCTACAACCACTCTCATCCCCAGATCTCCTCCCCTTGCCTTTCTAAGCCCATAAACAGGAAATGCCCCAGGCTGGGCTGGCCAGGCCGCCCTTATAGAAAGAGCCAGGGATCCTCCTCTGGCTGGGAAGGGTGCACAAAGACACAGGGGCTCCTGACCCTTTGATTACCCATCCTCTACCCAGGGAGGCCCCTGTGGAAGCCTCCGTCTTCCCAAATCAAAGGTGATGGCAATATTAACTCATTAGCACTAAGCCCCTAGAGGAAACTGGATTTGAGGGTTAATCTTTTCACAGGGCCCCACCTTGTTGCTTGGCCCTTTCCTCAGCCCAGGGACTTCCTGAGAAGGCAGGCAAGGGACAGGAAAGATAGCCTGGAGGTTGGGGGGTGGGGAGATTCCCCTGAGAAGCAGTGTCTCCCCAGAATTGGGCAGAGTGATTATGTGTGCAGGGGTGGGGGTGGGGGTGAGGGAGCAGAGGAGATTGGAGGTGTGCACCTGCAGTGGTTGTCATGGTAACCTGGCCCAAGGCAGTGGCCTCTCCCCCAAAGCCCTGTAAAGCTTGGAACACAAGAGTGGACACACACACACACACACACACACGCACACAGACGGTTTTGCAGAACTCTACTTCTGGGTTCTCTCTACTCCTCAGCTGCCCCTCTTCTCTCTACTTCTCTGGGTGAGGCTGACACGAGGGAGGGGGCTGTGGGAAGAGGATGTGTCAGGGTGCCAGCAAGGGGGAGGCCCTCCACAAGGTGGGTAGGGGGTGTGCTTCGCAAATGTGTGGGTTGGTGTGGGATTATGTGTGCAGCGTAGCTGGGTGGTGTCCTCGTATCCACAGAGGACATGTATATACCCAGGTGACCCAGCCCCAGTCCTTCAGTCAGACCACACAGGAGAGGGATTTGGGAGGGATGATTATTAACAAAGACAACCATAATCACAGTTATCCTTAATTGAGAGTTTATTAAATTCCAGCTATGTGGTTGTGGTAAACATTTTACAGGCAGTGTCTCATTTGATTCTCACAACAATAGTACAAGGTAGGAACTATTAGCCCCATTTACAGATGAGAAAACTGAGATTCTAAGAGGTTAAGTAACTTGTTTCAGGTCAAGGAGCTGGAAAGAGACAGTCCAAGACTCTGTAGGAGGGGAGGAGGCACAGGACAGGGGTGCCAGCTGCTGAGGCCACTAGTCCTGTTCCCAGGCCCCAGGGCTCACTCATGCCCATGTGTCCCCATGCTTCCTGGCAGGACTGGTCTGGTGCCATGCCAAGAGGCAGAGCTTGGGAACTTCAGATCCTGGTGCCTGCCTGGACTGGGCCAGGCTGGTCTGGGGCAGCCGAGGGCACCTGTGAGAGTGCGGGGGTACACCAAACAGCGGGCATCATGATTGGCACGAGCCAGGGGAGCGGCTGGCAGCCTTGTTCCTGGTAAACACGAGGAGAGGTTACTTCACAAGGAAACAGTAATTAACTTTAATTAGCACCTTGCATCTCAGAATATTATTAACATCTCAATTTCTCTAATCAAGACAGCAGGAGAGGGGCGGCATCTGCTTTGCTGACTCCTTCCTGGCCATGCTCCCTGGCTTGGCTTGGGTTCTTGGCCGGCCCCCACCCCCTGGAAGGCTCCCAGGAGTACCTCCTCAGAGGCGAGTTGCCAAGGGGAACCTGGGCTGAAGGGCAGAGAGCAGGTACGGGCCAGGGACACACCAGCCAGCCCCAGCAGATGCAGGGCAGCAGGGCAGGGGCAGGGCTCTTTACCTGCCACCTTATCTTTCCAAATAGATTCTAAGTACCGAGGGGTGCTTAGAGCAAATAGACTCTAAGCACCGAGGACAGCGAGGCTTCTGTTCCCAATCCCATGAATACACATAATATAGCCTTGCTATTTTCCCTTCCTCTCTTTCTCCCTTACCCCTTTCCTCCCTTACCCCTTTCCTCCCTCCCTTCTTTCCTTTCTTTGTTCCTTCTCTTCCCTCCTTCCCCCTTCCCTCCTCTCTCTCTCCCTTCTTTGAGCTAACCTCCTTTTCTTTTTCCCACTCTCTCCCTCATGCTCCCTGTCCTCCCCACTGGAATTCTCCATTTTAACAAGCATTTATTAAGCAGACCTTACAGGACAGGGGCCCTGCTCCCACAACTGGGGATACAGTAATGGGCACAGGATAAATCCTGCCCTTGGGGAGTTTAGAATCCCACAGGGGAGATAAGGCTGGAGTATAAAGAACTCTGATCTGGGCTTCATACTGATAGGCATCATAATGGCTGGGCAGATAAGGGGCTGAGGGGTTGTAGGAGGGAGGGGGACATGGGAGGGACCAGAGCCCTAGTTGTGGGGCACCAAGGCACGTGGAGGGCAGCAGGATCCAGAGGCAGCGAGGGCACTTGGTGCTGTTCAGCCCTCTTTAGAAGGCCATCACAAGGGAAGTCCCTGAGGGTGCAGAAAATGACTCTCTTCATTATACCCACCCTCAATGGCTATTAACCCTGCCACGTGTCTGATATTAATAACTGACTGTCCTCCTTGGTCTAATTACAGCGGCCTGCTGCTTGCACAATTTGTTATTTATTTGGCAGTGTCCTCGGGGCTATCTCCCTAGTCCATCCAATTTGTATTTATTGAGCACCTACTATGCCTGGAGGGCTGGGTCTGCTCTGGAGTAGGCTTCCAGTGCTGGAGCTCCTCTCTACAGAGACTGGAGGGATAAGGAGAGAGCTGCCTACAGGCCTGGGCATTTCAGAAAAACAAAACAAAACAAAACCACAACACACACACACACACACACACAGAGAAACTTGGCAGTGTCAGCAGGAGGTTCCCCGTAGGGAAGAGTCTGGTTCCACATTGGCCTCATCGGCACCCCTGCCCTGCTGCCGTACTTGTGCCTACAGTGTCATCTTTGGGCACCTCCCCCAACTCCATCTCTATTTTTATACCATTTAGACGATAGTGTCGGAAGACTAAAGTCCAACTATAAATCTTGTCCAACATTAACCCAGAGGGCAGGTTATATGTTCAGCGGAGACCCCAATCTCAAACCCACCTAGTTGGGAGGGCACACACCATTTGATTTTATTATTTGCCTTGGTTCAGAAAACTGATCCCACATCAAGTTGCCAGGTGCAAAGTGGGACAGGTTATATCTGACCACACAGCTAATGTGGGCCACAGAACAGGGATGGGCATTTGCTTTTCCTTTGCTGTCACTCTATTCCCCAGTTATGATCGACTTTCCTAGAGGCCTACAAGATTTTACTTATTTAATTCTCATAGTAAACCTTAAAAAGTGGGAATTATTATGCCCATCTTACAGTTGGGGGAACAAGACAAAGAGATGAAGTCACATAGCTGGTAAGAAAGTGAAAGCATGGCGGGACAAGAACTGCTGGGATCACTTCCTCAGTTTTGATCTCTACACTTTATTGGAGGACCTCCATCCTCCTGGAGCTTGAGCGTTGGGGAGGGGCGATGCTGGGCATGGCCCCTGACCTTAAGGAAAATCACTTGCCAGTTAGAAACTCTAGCTCTTGGCCAGGCGTGGTAGCTCATGCCTATAATCCCAGCACTTTGGAAGGCCGAGGCAGGTGGATCACCTGAGGTCAGGAGTTGGAGACCAGCCTGGCCAACATGATGAAACCCCATCTCTACTAAAAAGACAAAATTTAGCTGGGCGTGGTGGCAGGCGCCTGTAGTCCCAGCTACTCGGGAGGCTGAGGCAGGAGTATCACTTGAACCCAGGAGGTACAGGCTGCAGTGAGCCAAGATCGCACCACTGCACTCCAGCCTGGGTGACAGAGAGAGACTCCATCTCAGGAAAAAAAAAAAAGAAAACAAGAAATTCTAGCTCTCATTCTCCCTCTCCCTCTCCAGCTCCTCCCCACCTCCAGCCCCAGCTCCAGCTCCTCAGGGTGGGGGGGCTGGGCCTCTATAATTGTATAGTAGTCCGCACAAGGCAGGGAAGAATCTGAAGTTTCCAAAGGCCTTTTTGATGTTGATGATTATGGTGATGACGAGGCTGCACGTCTCCTACAAAGACTGGGGCCTTTCTTTGTTTCTCTCTCCATCGAGGTCTCTCTCTCTCTCTCTCTCTGCCCTGAGAACTGGTGTTGTCAGAAGACCAGCATTTGCTCCTCCTTTGGGGAGGAAGGCGAGGGACTTGGCCAAAGTGAAAGCTGGGGAGTCAGCTCCACGTCACCTTCCCGGCGCTGGGCTTGGGGAAGCGCTGATGTGATCATTAGCATAACATTTGCATAAGGAACAATTGAGGAGATTGGAGTTGAGCCTCAGAGGAAACACCTGCAAAGGACAGTGAATGAAAGCTTCTCCTACCCCCAACCCTGAGATGTTTCCTACAAACCCCCCAGGATTGGGGAGGATGGCAGGAACCCAATGTGACTAAAGATGATGATGATTGGTTGTAATTCCCAGAGTGCCTACTAAGTGCCAGGCACTGAAGTGAATGTTCTATTTCTCTTGATAAAATGTACACCCAGGGTGGTACATTTTATAAGCCCCATTTTACAGAGGAGGAAGCTGAGGCTCAGCTTCCCACCCCAGTCATACAGACTATGTTAGTGGTATGGCTGGGCTTTGGAATCAGGTCGTGTGACTCAGTGCCTTCCACCTGTCACAGTGGGGCAGGGTGCTCTGGGCTCACCTTAGGGACCAAGATCCAGCCCAAAGACAGGCTCCAGCACACAGACACACATGCTCATGCACACATGCACAGCGGCTCTGCCTCTCCTCCGCCCTGCTTCTGGAGGCAGAAGAGTTGGCTGACTTGGCCCATAACCAAGTTAGCCAAGATCCAATTAACTAGTTAGCGCAGGCAGAGCTGGGGGCAGGCAGGGCGTGCAGGAGAGCAGGACGGATGGGTCGGGTAATGTGCAGAGACAGCCAGAGACAGTGGCTCCACTCTAACCTGATAAGCAGCTACCAGCATCAATATGCCCCGCCTGGCAGGCTGAGCAGCCTGGATCTGGGGTGGCTGGTGGGGGTGCTGGGTCAGCCTCTGATCCTCGTACCCCACCACACACACAGTCAATTCACAGCCCCTCAGCCTCTGGCCTCCCCTGAGCAACCCTCACTCCTACTCTGTCTCCTTCCAGGGCTGGGAGGCAGGCAGCTTCTGGGAGATATATTTTCATCCAAATTAGGCCAAAGTAGAAAGCTGGGAATATCTGTCATTGTGCAAGAAAGGTATGGATGCAACAACCACCTCGAGGTGGGAAGGTGGGGGCAAAGCTGCTGGAGGAGTTAATGGGGGAGGTGAGGATAACAATAGCCACTATTTATGGAGTTTGCTGCACCAGGCATGGTGCAAACCATTTATATGTACTATCAGGTACTATTAGAATCCCCATTTTGTAGATGAGATAACTGAGGCTTAGAGCAGTTTAGAAACTTGCTCAAGATCATATATCTGTCAAGCTGCTGCCTCAGGTTCAAAAGTGCCACACTTCAGACCACCCCTGAAATTAAGTCTAGGACTACCAGTATTACCGATAACAATCCTACTTGCTTTGGTATATCACCTTAGAGTTTTCAAAGGCTTTTTGGATTTATGCTGACGACAGGCCCATAAAGTAGATGCTTTCTTTCTAACGTCCATTTGACAGATAAATGAAATTGAGGCTTGGAGAGGCAATGTGACTTGTCCCAAGCCTCACAAGTGGTAAGTAACAGTCAGCATGAACCCAAGGCTGGGTCTTTCTTTCTTTCTTCTTTTGAGATGGAGTTTCATTCTGTCGCCCAGGCTGGAGTGCAGTGCTGCGATCTCGGCTCACTGCAACCTCCGCCTCCCGGGTTCAAGCGATTCTCCTGCCTCAGCCTCCTGAGTAGCTGGGACTACAGGTGTGCACCACCATGCCCAGCTAATTTTTATATTTTTAGTAGAGATGGGGTTTCACCATGTTGGCCAGGATCGTCTCGATCTCTTGACCTTGTGATCCACCCGCCTCGGCCTCCCAAAGTGCTGGGATTACAGGCATGAGCCACAGCGCCCAGCCTTGGGCCAGGTCTTTCTAACTTCTAGTCTAGTACTGTTGAGAATACAATGGAAAAAGAAAAAAAAAAATCCCATCCCGAAGTCAAGGTGGGTCATGTATCTATTTAGTTGCTTATCACAAGCTTATTGGAAGCCAACTGTGTGCAAGATACCATGCTGGGCATGGTCATTCAGGGGTGGAGAAAGCAAATGGCTTCTTGCCTTTATGGAGCAGATGGAGAGGAAAGCCCTGAAATTCGGTGTTTGGGGACTTGGGGCTGCCTTGGTCAGGGGATTCCAGGCAATGAAAAGCCAAAGAACGTTATCCTTTCTTTGCCTCTTACGGCACCAGACCATCTCTGGTTTGATTTCCTCGTGTTTTTCAGAAGCTGCACCTAAAGTCAAGAAAGTTAAGTAACTTCTCAAGGTCACACACAGAGACAGAAATGCAAACCAGTTCTCCTGGCTTTAAAGCTCCTTTCCTGTCAGCCTGGAGCTCCCTATTAATGGCAGGATGGGGACTTCCTAACTCTACAAGCTCTAAGTTCTGTCTGATGTCTTCTCACTACCCAATAGTGAAGGAAGAGATGCTGTGCCACCCATGCCCAGATGAAGGGTCTCCATTTTCCTTAATCTGTGCTCTGGTAGGAGAATCCACTGAATTCTTGCTGCTTTGGGTAATCTGGGGCTTTGGGGTCAGGAGCTGGGAGGTGCACGTTGACCACGGCAGAACAAGAGGAAGGCCTACACCTGTGTGGGACGTAGCATTTGGGCCATTCTGCAAGAATGTGTGTGCACATCTGTATTGCTCTCTGTTTCTCTGATACCAGCACTAGAAGGGTTAAGACGTCCTAGCCCAGGGGATGGAGAAGTTGTCTGCACAGGAAGCTTCTCTCCCAGTCCCAAAGGCCTGGGGGAGGGGGAAGGGGAGCGATTTTCTCATCTCTTTCCCAGGCTCCTCAGCCTCTCTGGGGACCCAGCTACATGCCGGAGAGGTGGCCCTTGACCCATCCCCCTCCAGAGGCCCTCCCCAGCCCGAGGAAAGTCTGATCCCGCACAGGGCGCTGGGGCACTGGGAGAGTGGGACCCCTCCCAACTTCCTCACCTCGTTTTTTCCCACCATCTCACTTATTCCTTATTAGTGCCTACCCCACTCCTGTCCCATATGCACCATATTCAGACCCTGAACTTCTTCCCCCACCCCAGCTCCAGGCCCTCAGTTCCCTTTTCCAGCCCCCGCATTTGTAATCTTCTAAAAATAAAAGCCTGTGATTCAAGTAGGCAACTCCGGAAATATACAATCCAGCCCAGGCATCCGTTGGGTGGAGGACAAGGAAGGGCCCACATACAGAGAAATACCCAGACCCAGCTCACCGCCCCAGGTAAACACAGGAACACAGTTTGTTCCTGAGGAGAAATAAGGAAATAAGGCAGGGGGAGGAGAATACTGCCAGGTGGAGCTCTTGAACTAAGGTCCCTAGCAAAAGAGTCTGAGGTCTCCTCGTGGCCTCCTGTCTGTCACCATAAGCCATTGTTCCCTCCTACTTTCTCAGCAATGGCTCAGAGAAGTGGGGGCTGCTTCCCCCAGCCACCAGCCCTGACCATCTAGAGTCTGGACCAAAATCTTTGGAAATCCAGGCAGCTTTGGGCCCTATCCCTTGGAGGGCGTCCTGTTCCCAGGGATGTGGAAGCGGGCCACTTCGGGCACAGCTGTTCAGAGGCATATATTCCCCATCCCCATTGCCTCCTTCCGCACCCTGGCCAGCCCTGAGGGCAAAGGGAATCCAGGAGCTGTATCATCTAAGATTCCCCATAGGTTTCCACGGAAAGGGAGGCTCTCCAGTAGTCTGAAGGGACTCCAGCCCCGACCTGGGCCACGTTCTCAGCGTGACAGAAATACCAGGATCAAATCACCCTGGACTTTGGAGACAGTCATTCCCATACTGGGCCATATGGACTTCCTGGCTGGAATTTGTGTAACTGCTCAATCATAGTACATTTGGGGACCTCACGAACTATAGTAATAATTGATTAGAAGAATTATGGTTAACATTTTTCAAGCACTTACTATGTGCCAGACCTGGGCCAAATACTTCACATGCATCATTCTCACTTGGTCCTGTCAGGAACTTCCTTTTATCACCCCTAACTTCTGGGTAAGGAAACTGAGGCCCAGATCACTCACAGAGCTGGCCCTAGGTCACACCAGTAAATAGCAAAGCTGAGACTTGAACTCAGGTCTGCTTGACTCCACAGCCTTTTCCCCTTAACCTCTGTGCCTGTGCCAGGGCATGATGATCTGGAACCCTGCTGAGAGACATCTGAAAAGCAACTGTGGTCTCAGGCTCAGGTGGGCACCACTCATGTCCTGGGGATAGAAGTCTACTGGGAAGCTGAGGTTTCTTTCTACGCCACATGGAAGAGTCAGCGGGCATGACATACGGGGTCAGACGATCCCTGGCTCCTTCCACACCCCACTGCAGAGCCTCAGGAAGGCAGCAGCGGCCAGCTGTAGGGTCTCTGGGAAGTTGCCCCGTCAGCCTCATCCCTAGCTCCTCATCCCCAGCTGACTGGCATCCTGACTGCCAGCCTACAGGCCTGACTGGCCCTTGCTAACCCCAGCCATGCAGCCTTCCAGACAGCAGAAGTCTCATTTTCTTCCATTTCCTTCTCAGGGAGGAGGGAAGGGGTGCTGGGCAGGGCAGGCAGCCTGGGCAGGGCCCCACCCACAGCATTGTCAAGGAGACAAAGAACTGACCAGAACCTGCCCCTCTTGTCAGCATCTTTGGGTCTCTTCCGAGCCTTTGTCAGCCCAGCACTTCTGCTGTTCCCCCACATCTGGCTTTTGCATCCTAGGGAAGAATCAGCTCCTCCTCTTAGGCCCACAGGAGCTGTCCAGCTCTTCCTATACATGAGCAATCCCCCTCAAGAGCATATATTTTGAATTACAGCCTTTTTTGGTTTAGACAAAATTTATCATATGCAAATTAGGTGGTGTGCCTGGAGGATCCCACCATTAAAGTATATGTATATATGTTGAGTGTAGCAGGGGTCACTCAAGGGACCCCTTAGACATGTTGCCCATGATAATAATCATGCTAACATTGCCAGCTACCATTTATTATTAACCACAAGCCTGACACACTGTGCCAAGCCCTTTACATGCATTCTTTTTTTTTTTTTTTTTTTTTGAGATGGAGTCTCACTCTGTCACCCAGGCTGGAGTGCAATGGCACAATCTCAGCTCACTGCAACCTCCACCTTCCGGGTTCAAGTGATTCTCCTGCCTCAGCCTCCCAAGTAGCTGGGATTACAGGCATGCACCACCACACCTGGCTAATTTTGTATTTTTAGTAGAGACGGGGTTTCTCCATGTTGGTCAGGCTGGTCTCAAACTCCCGACCTCAGATCCACCTGCCTCGGCCTCCCAAAGTGCTGGGATTACAGGTGTGAGCCACTGTGCCTGGCCTCATGCATTCTTATTTAATACTCAACAACTTTATGAGTTAGGTGATGCTTGTCTTCACTTTACAGAGGAGAAAACTGAGACCAAAGTCTCAGTAAGTAGATGAGCCAGGATTTGAATCCAGACCTATAGCATGTAGGGCTTTCTCTTTTCCCTCCCTCCCTTCCTTCCTTCTTTCCTTCCTTCCTTCCTTCCTTCCTTCCTTCCTTCCTTCCTTCCTTCTTTCCTCCCTCCCTCCCTTCCTCCTTCCCTCCCTCCTCCCTCTTATTTTTCTTTCCTTCCTTTCTCTTTCTTTCTTTCTTTCTTTCTTTCTTTCTTTCTTTCTTTCTTTCTTTCTTTCTTTCTTTCTCTCTTCTTTCCTTTCTTCCTTTCTTTCTTTCTTTCTTTCTCTCTTCTTTCCTTTCTTCCTTTCTTTCTTCCTTTTCTTGCTTTTTTTTTTTTTGAGACAGGGTCTTGCTCTGTTGCTCAGGCTGGAGTGCAGTGACACCACCATAACTCACTGTAGCCTTGACCCCCCCCCCCCGCCCCGCCCCACCCCAGGCTCAAGAGATCTTCCTGCCTCGGGCTCCCAAATAGCTGGGACCACAGGCATGCGCCACCACACCCAGCTAATTTTTAAAATTTTTGTAGCAAGACAGAATCTTGCTATATTGCCCAGTCTGGTCTTGAACTCCTGGACTCAAGCAATCCTCCTGCCTCAGCCTCCCAAAGTGCTAGGATTACAGGCATGAGCCACTGTGCACGGCCACATGGGCTTTCTTGTGGTCATTCTGCTCTTGGCTGGTTGGCCCTTGTGCATGCCCCACTAGTGCACATGCCCATCTGATAAAGTTGGTAGCATTTCCTGAAACTCTAAAACTGCTCCAGGCAGTTCTGAGGAGATAAGACATGTCCTGCAACCTGGGTTGGGCTTTGCTTTAAGCCTCTAATTGGCTGCTAGCCAGCACCCGCCTGACTCTACCAAACTCTTCTGATCAATAACTAGTGGATGCTTTTACACTCGTGAAGCATGGTTAAGTCCATCTCATTATGGCAACTCCTGATAGTTTCCCCCACCAAAGAATCCCTTCACCTCTTTCATGTTTGTCAGTTGAGCTACTAATTTATATGCTCCCTTTGTCCTTTGCTTTTAGGTCCTCCCTGATCCTCCCTCCCACTGTGACCTTGGGGGTCCAGGATAAATTCCATTAAAACTCCTGCTCCCTGTTCTTACCAGGATGGCCTTGATACATAAATTTAACTCTAGCCCCACTGTCTGTCTATCCTGTTATCTCTTTCTTAATATTACTTTGGTCTTATTCCTCCTGCTCCTCCTCTGACTGTCTCTGGTGTCTCGATCACTGCCTCCCTCCCCTGAGCCAATGCCACGGAACCGCCCAACATGTGTAAGTGTGACTGCCTGGAAAATGTAACCTTCAGAGAGCCTGAAGTTGAGTGACAGTAAACAGAACCTTGGAGACCCAGACATCATCTAGGGTTTACATGGACTCAGCGGCAGAGACTTGGAAACAAGGCAAGATGAGAGAGAGGGAGGGATGGGGATGATCAAAAGAATGAGCTGGAGGGAAAAGTGGGAACTAGGGAGAAGTAATATTGATTCAACCAGGCCACAGAATCCTTGCTGTCAATGAGAGAAGGGCCTTCAGAGATGAGCTAGTCCAGGAGTGGCAAGGATGTCATGAGCTAATGTTGAATGATGAGTAGCAGCTTCCTGGAATGCATCCTGAAAAGAGAGTGCCGTAGTTGATTAGCAGTGTCTGCCATGGGCATTGGATGAGAAATGGTGGCATGTGTGTTAGGATTTACCTCCTTGATCTAATTCAACCTCTTCACTGTAGTACAACCCAGGAGTCTGCAGGGAAGGGACTTGTCCAAGGTTTTCACAGCGAGTTGCAGGCAGATCTCAAAGCTTTTGCGATCTCCTGAAACCCAGGTGGAATTTGCAAAACTAGATATTGACAAGGGACTCAGGGAGAGTGGTGAGTTTCAGAAGCCCTAAGTGTGGGATAACTAGAAAAGGAGCTCCCACTCTGAGCTGTGGAGAAAAATGTGGATGCATTGCAGACCAGACACCGGTGGGTGCTTGGTTCTCACGGAGTGATCAGTTATCTGGATCTGCCCAGCACCCTGGATACCTTTTTCACCTTTTTCCTCCCAGGGAGAAAAAGGAAACCCCTTAGAGCAGAGGCTTTGGCTCTCTCTAGACAAAGGGTGGAGAACTCAGTGAGGAAGAGAAGAGGAGGGAAAATGGTCCTGGGCTGGGATGGCACCCTTAGGGGCAGAGCCACTGACTATGTGGCAATGGAAAGGGCCCTGAAAGAAGGTGGCAGGTAGGAGGAGCTGAAAGGCAGGAGGCACCTGTGTGTTGGTGTGTGGGCCAGGGAAGAAGAAGGAGCCTCCAGGTGACAAGAGCTGCAGAATGGGGATAATGATACCCTGACAAAGCAGCAGAGCTTGGAGCCCAGCCCAGCCGGGGGTCTGGAACAGCTAAGCCACAATGCACCACTCACAGGTGGAGGATGTGGGCCAGTGGGTGGGATGGAGGTGGGGGCTGAGGTGGCCCAGGACCAGTGCAGCCTTGGAGGTTTGCTCCAGAGCTTTTGTCTCTGTTGTTCTTCCCTTCTCTTTCTTTCCCATCCCATCTCTTACTTTCTTTTTTCTTCCTCCCTCAACCCTCTATACCACAGAGTCTCCACTGGGAGTTGAAATAGGGGAGTAGTGAGAGTGGCGGTGACAGAAAGATCTGGAAGCTGCTTTAATTCAGATCATCTGCCTAACGCTATGAAAAGGAACTAGGTTG
Organism: Symphalangus syndactylus; assembly: GCF_028878055.3. NCBI lineage: Eukaryota > Metazoa > Chordata > Mammalia > Primates > Hylobatidae > Symphalangus > Symphalangus syndactylus. The sequence goes on from NC_072429.2 coordinate 45,115,708, forward strand.
CAAGTGTCCCAACAGCAGAGAATCAGATCTGGATACCACACCCAGTTTTTCACAAGACCTAACTGAGATCTAGAAGGTGAAGAACTCCCCAGTGTCAGTGTCATGGTCAGACAGTCAAGTCTCCCATCTTCCTTCCTTGTCTCTGTGACCTAACCTGATCTTACCCCAGGATCCCAAGGTGGGCACGTAACTGGACCTGGTCAATCTGTGTCTTCCATCTCCAGGACACGGTGACTCATTAAAAGTTAATTTGGCTGGGCGCGGTGGCTCACGCCTGTAATTCCAGCACTTTGGGAGGCCGAGGCGGGTGAATCACAAGGTTAGGAGTTCGAGACCAGCCTAACCAATATAGTGAAACCCCATCTCTACTAAGAATAGGAAAATTAGGTGGGCATGGTGGCGGGTGCCTGTAATCCCAGCTACTCGGGAGGCTGAGGCAGGAGAATTGCTTGAACCCAGGAGGTGGAGGTTGTGGTGAGCCGAGATCGCGCCACTGCACTCCAGCCTGGGCAACAGAGCAAGACTCCGTCTCAAAAAAAAAAAAAAAAAAAGTTAATCCAATAATATTAGTAGTGGATCTTTTGCCGAACTATTGAAAGATGAGTGGGTTCTTTCTGTCAGGTTTGCCACACTGGTCAGTGTAAGACTGGAGCTTCTTAAACTGCTTGGAAAGTGGCTATCAGAGAGTAAAGCTAACACAATGGAGAGAGACCCAAAAGTTGGAGTGAGGCAGATGCCAGGTGATAACGTCTGAGCGCCTGGATTCAGCTATGCCTGAAGTCTATTCTTGTGCTTTTCAGTTATGTGAGCAAAAAAGCTTAAGCCAGTTTGAGTTGTATTTCTGTCATTTGCATCTAAGAGACTCTAAGTCCACTTAGAGAAACAGAGGGAGAGAGGCTGGGTGCGATGGCCCACGCCTGTAATCCCAGCACTTTGGGAGGCCGAGGTGGGTGGATCACCTGAGGTCAGGAGTTCAAGACCAGGCTGGCCAACATGGTGAAACCCCATCTCTACTTTAAAAATACAAAATAATTAGCTAGGCGTTGTGGCGCATGCCTGTAGTACCAGCTACTCAGGAGGCCAAGGCAGGAGAATTGCTTGAACCCAGGAGGCGGAGGTTGCAGTGAGCCGATAATCGCGCCACTGCACTCCAGCCTGGGCAACAGAGTAAGACTCTGTCTCAAAAAAAAAAAAAAAAGAGAGAAGAAACAGAGGGAGAGAAAGACAACCTAGAGAGAGACACAACTACAGGGATGAGGACTGAGTCTGATGGGAAAGCAGGTGTGCATGGGGGTGGGGTGGTCCTTTAGGATCACTGAACTGACATTTAACAGTGAAGCAGGCATAACAGAACTTATTGGAAAGAACACACAGCCAAAGATGATTTTCCAGATGGGCCAGTCTGAGGTTTCATGAAAGCTTTTTTGCTGCTACATAGGCTGTCTGTCTGTGTAATGACAGTAGTCCATCTGAGCTTCCAGTCTGCACAGGGTGTGGGTCTACTTGGGGTGGGGAGGAAGACAAGGTCATTGGAGTTTATCTGAACAGTCAGCAATCAGTTGCAACCAATGTCCCTACTAACAACTCATCATGTAATCCTTGCTCCAAGACCAATCTTTATCTGTCTATCTACCTATCTATCTATCTATAGACAGGGCGTCGCTCTGTCACCCAGGCTGGAGTGCAGTAGTGCGATCATGGTTCACTGAAGCCTCGAACTCCTGGACTCAAGCAATTCTCCCACTTCAGCCTCCAGAGTAGCTAGGACTGCAGTTACCTGCCACCATGGCTTGCTAATTCATTCCTTCCTTTTCCTTCCTTCCTTCCTTCCTTCCTTCCTTCCTTCCTTCCTTCCTTCCTCCCTTCCTTTTTTTTTTTTTTGATGGAGTTTGGCTCTGTCACCCAGGCTGGATGCAGTGGCGCCATCTCGGCTCACTGCAACCTCCGCCTCCCAGGTTCAAGCAATTATTCTGCCTCAACCTCCCAAGTAGCTGGGATTACAGGTGCACACCACCACACCCTACTAATTTTTGTATTTTTAGTAGAGATGGGGTTTCACCATATTGGCCAGGCTGGTCTGGAACTCCTGACCTCAAGTGATCTGCCTGCCTCGGCCTCCCAAATTGCTGGGATTACAGGCGTGAGTCACCACACCCGGCCACCTCTGGCTAACTTTTGTACTTTTAGTTGAGACAGGGTTTTGCTGTGTTGGCCAGGCTGGTCTCGAACTACTGGCCTCAAGTGATCCACCTGCCTTGGCCTCCCAGAGTGCTGGGATTATAGGTATGAGGCACCACGCCCGGCCAATTTCTTTTTTAATTGTAGAGATGAGGTTTCCCTATGTTACCCAGGCTGTTCTTGAACTCCTGGGCTCAAGCAATCCTCCTGGCTCAGCCTCCCAAGTAGCTGGGATTACAGGCGTGTGCCACCATGCCCTGCTAATTTTGTGTTTTTAGTAGAGACAGGGTTTCTCCATGTTGGCTAGGATGGTCTCAAACTCCTGACCTCAGGTGATCCACCCGCCTTAGCCTCCCAAACTGTTGGGATTACAGGCATGAGCCACCGCACCCAGCGCTCCTCCTTTCTCACAGCTACATAGTCGTTCAGTTTATTTATCTAGTCCCTTACTGATGGACATTTAGTTTGTTTCTGATATTTTGCTTTGCAAATAAGAACATCTAATATACGTTGTGCACACGTATGAGTGTTTCTTGAGGATTTATTCCTAGAAGAGAGATTGCTGGCTCAAAATATGTATGAATTTTTCATTTTGAAAAATACTGCCAAGTTGAAGTGGATAACTTTTTTCTGTGAAGGAGCCCTCCATCCCTAGGGCTGAACCAGTGATGAAAGCCACCCCAGGTAGAAAGAGCATGGACTTTCCATTCAGATGTATTTGGGTTCAAATCCCAGTTCTGCCACCTTTTTCCTGTGTGACCTTGGTTAAGTCACTTAACCTCTCTGATTTTCTGTTTCCTTAACTGCCCAATGGAGATTGTAAGAGCTGCCTCACAAAGCTGTTGCAAGGATCAAATAGCATCTTGTAGGTCAAGCCTCTAGCATGGGCCTGGTACGAAGTAGGCTCTTGGCCCATGTTAGTTTCCATTCCGTGACTGAACCCTTTCCTGCATCCATCATGGAAGACAAGCTCTGGGGAGTGGCTGGGGAAGGTGATTTATTAATGAATGTCACACAGAAGTCAGGACTCCACGGTGGCTCCTTCTAAAGATCACCTCTAAAGGCAACTCTTAGAGGTAAGGACCATTTCAAGTAAAGTTGTAAGGATCTGCTTTTGAGAACACAGCCTAGGGTGCCGACGGAGATCAGACCTCACTGGAGGACCTCTTCCTAAATGATCCCTTCACCCCAGACACTGCCCTCCATGCCTCAGTCTCTGCAGAAGAGGAGAAAGAGAATCCTCCTCGGCTGGGCGCGGTGGCTCACGCCTGTAATCCCAGCACTTTGGGAGGCCGAGGCGGGCGGATCACGAGGTCAGGAGATCGAGACCATCCTGGCTAACAAGGTGAAACCCCGTCTCTACTACAAAATACAAAAAAAATTAGCTGGGTGTGGTGGCAGGCGCCTGTAGTCCCAGCTACTTGGGAGGCTGAGGCAGGAGAATGGCATGAGCCTGGGAGGCGGAGCTTGCAGTGAGCCGTGATCGCGCCACTGCACTCCAGCCGGGGCAACAGAGCGAGACTCCGTCTCAAAAAAAAAAAAAGAGCATCCTCCTCAACAAGAGGAGGGTGGCTGGCTTTTACACAGAGAGTGGCTAGACTGGTCTCTTCGCAGAGAATAGAACCAGAAAACAGATATCAGACAGACAGGCAGCAGGGTGGCATTTCTGTCTTGGACACACAGCATAAGTGTGAGGGAAGCAGCAGGGTGCCCCACCGGAGGTCCCCACCCAGGATGGCCTATCCATCTCCCTGTCTTGGTTCAGGGCGAGAGGTCTGGAAATCCTTTGGAGGTAGTGGCCAGATTGCATCCATAGTCCCAGCCAGACCCTCAGCAATGCCAAGAGCCTCTTAGCTGCAGGTCAGTGTGCTCCACTGTCTCTAGGCCACTGCCCCACCTTCAGGGCTATAGTTTCTTTCTTCTGGAAACCACACGAGACATGAGAATCCCAGACTGGGCTGCCCTTCCTGGAAGAGGACATGTGTGTGAGCCCAGCAGCCACTGTGATGGGGCCCGAGGTGGTGATATTGGCAAAAAAAAAGGGGGAGCTGAGCAGCATGGTGACAGCAGTGGTGACAAGGCCTCCAGCACATATAGCCATGATGAGTGACACTCAGTAGGGTAGGCTGTGGTACCTTTATCCAGAGTCTAAATGCTTGCTTTCAGTTCCACCTCCATATATTACATGCTGTGTGGCCTGGGGACAGTAGCTTTCCCTTTCTGACCTCGGTTTCTTCATCAGTAAAATGAAGATGCTAATACCACCTGTCCTGTCTTCCTCACTGTCTCCAGCCAGCAGGTGACTTTAACATGCCACGAGGCAAGAGTGAATTCAGGTGGAGGTACTTTGCTAAAAGCAGCCCAGGTAGGAGGAGATGACTGAGTAGAACTGGCTGTGTTATCCTCAGAATGATTTCTTGCTTCCCCAGGAGACTCCTGTTGCTGTGACGATTTTTCCTGGTTCTCAGTCCCTGGACTCTGGGGTAGCTGAGATTTTCTGGCTCTCGCCTCACATAGCATCTCACAGTGATGTCCTGGCTTCCTGCCCAGGCCCCACTCACCAGTTCTGGTGCTGACCCTGCAGGACCTAGCTCCCTCCCAGCCAGCCTAGAGATAGGGCCCAGGCTCATTGGAAGGAACAACAGGAGACTTGCCTGAAAGCCGAATGTTCTACCCAACAGGACCTGATTATGGTGGCCAAGGGGCTGTACCTGAGCAGTCTCACCCAAGGGACACTTCTCAGGGGTTAGGAGAGTTTCAGCCCTGTGTTTACACATGATTCTAGGCTGAGGAGGAGAGAAAAAGCAGGGTGGGGGGTGGCAGATTAGGCAAGGGAATGTGTCCCCTAGATGGTCCCTTAGCTCACAGTGGAAGTGGGCTCTAGAGTGCCTTGCCCATGCCCTCTTCATGCTCTAGAGAGGTGGGCAAAGGATAAAGTAGGCGACTACCCAGGAGAACCAGCCTCCAGATTGAGATTGGAGATGATGGCCACTCAGTCCCCTCCATTGCAAAAAGAATAAAAGAAAGGAGTGGGATTGGCCAGTGCTTGCAAATAAACAGGAGGGGGCAGTGTTGGGGTGATGACCTCCATCCGGCGAGGGTCAGGAAGGGAGCTGTCCTTTACTGGGCACCCAGGAGCTGCACCTGCACAATTTCATTCATTCTCACGACCAGCTTGCTAGGTAGGCACTATCTCCCTGGCTCCATTTGGCAAATGAAAAGGATGAAGGCCTGAGAGGTCAAGTTACACTGCTAGGAAGAGGTTGACCTGGAGTGGAAACCCAGGACTGCCTGTCTGACTGCTGAATGGGTGCTTTGCATTCCTTACCTGCCCTCCCAGGGCTCCAGACCGTCCCTCCTGCACATCCGCCTCTCCCAGGCCGTGCCTCCATGTCCCCAGGCCCCTCCAACAGCTCCATCTCCCGAGAGCTCCTTGAATCTCCTCACTCACTCCTCACTCTTGCTTCCTCTTTGGAATCCAGCCACAGGCTTTTTTCTTCCATCTGAGGGAGAGAAAATGGTCTCGTTCCCCACCCCCCAGGTCTTTCCATCCTCTCATCCATCCAAACCTAAGCATCTCTCTCTCCTCCCCTCCCCCCTCTTTTTTTTTTTTCTTCTTTCTGTTTATCCATCACTAGAATCCACCCCCCTTCCCTCTTGCCTGTAGGTTCTGTGGCTATAATCAAATCATAACTTTTATTAAATTTAAGATTACTTTTTAATGGAATCAATTTCTTGTGTGGTGCTTCTCTGCCTGCCCGCGGGCTCTGCCGGCCCTGCGCTCAGCATCCCCACCCGCACAGTTGTCTCTGCCGCTGGCGTTTCTGGCTAAGCTGCCTCTGAAGGAGGGGCAGGTCTGCCATCCCTAAACACACACAGAGAAACACACACACACAGCACACACTCCCACACACACACCAAGATGCACCTTCCTGCGAGGCCCAGACACACAGCCGCCAAGCCCCAGGTGCCCACGCTGAGCGGCAGGGAGTGGGAGAGGGGCAGGGGCAGGAGGAGAGAGCTGCAGAGAGAAAGACTGAGGGTGCAAAACAAACGCGGAGCCGAGCAGACATTTCTCAGCCTGTTAATTTCCTACAGTTCTGTTTTCCAGCCTCAGAAACAAGCTAGTTTCTGCCAGTCCACCCCCTTCCCTCTGACTGCATTGTGCAGCTGGTGAGCAGAGAGAAGTTACAGGGAGGAGGGGGTTCCAGAGAAGCGAAGAGACTCAGGTTTTCGTACGATTTATCAAAGTACAGGCAAGATGCAGAGACGCTTCTGAAGCTGTGACCCCAAAAAGAAGCTCAACTGGGAGATTTGCAGGCTGGACCAGTCTAACCCTACAGGTCTGGGCTTCAGGAAGAAGGGAACCTGGGGGTGCTGCAGGGAATGCTTTGGAGGTAGGAGAGAAAAGAAAGAGGGGTTGGAGGGTCACTTTGATGGAGGGAGCAGAGGTTGGGGAGAGGTATTGGGGGGGTTCTCAAGATGAGCTCATGGGGGGCCTGTAGATGAGAATTTGCAGACTCAGCAAAGACTTGGCCGCCTCCTTGAGGCATTGGGATGGCTCTGGGCTCTGTTCCAGCTTTTCTGGGAGTATCCCTGGACAGTCTTAGGTAGACAGGAGATCATGGGTGCGCAGGTGGATCTGAGGCCTGAGGGTGGCCCCCCTTGGCCCACTACACTGTCCTCAGCACACATTGTTAGTAAACTGAGTGTCAGGCGGGAGACCTCATATTCATCCAGGTACATGTTGCAAAGCTCAGTGAATAAGAGCACAGCCTTTGGAATCAGAGAGGTCCACAAATCTAGACTCTGAAGCTTTCTAACTGTGTGACCTTGAACAAGTGACCTAACTTCTCTGAGCCTGTTTCCTACTCTGAAATAAGGATTCAGTAAAGTGACACATGTGGAACATCTAGCGTAAAGCCTGATAGAGTAAGAGTTCAAGTGGATTGCTAATATTTGTATTATATCTTCTAAGCACCAACCAAATGCACACACATAGCCCATGATCCCCCGTGCCTAGGTTGATTGGGACCAGGCAGGCCTCCGCTCTTGCATTAAATTCAGGCTGGGACCAGAGACCATGTGAGTGACAGATCCCAGGATTGGAATTCAGGACACGGCAGGGCTCTTCTCCCTCCTTCAGGTGGAAGAGTGGCTGAAGGGCTTGTCAGGAGAAGAGGTGAGGGACTGATGAAGGCCCCTGGGTACTGAAGGCCAAACTCCCTTCTTCACCCCTGATTTTCAGGAAGCAATGAACCTGAAGCTGGGTTTCCTTTAGGGCAGAATAAAGGGAAATCATCCTGTGGCCAATTCCTGCCCTGCAACCTCTGATAGCCTCCTGTTGGCTTGGGGGACTTTAGAGGGCTCTGACATCCTTAGACAAGGCCTAGAGAAGGGGGTCTATAAAGATTTAATTTGGCACAGGGCATGAGTGCCCTTTCTATCCCTCCTGTCCTTTAACCCTAGGGGGTAGGAAAAAACTCAAGAATGCAAACAAGGGGCAAAACTGGAAAAGGCTGGTTCTGGTAGTGAAACCCCTCATGTACCCAAACTGGGGAGCAGATGCCAACATGGCTATAGTCACAGTACAATCAGGATTGGTGGCTCCGCCCCATCAGGCTGTACTTTGGAGCCCAGCAGCTTCCTTGGAGAGAGGGACAGCTGGAGCCTCCTCTCCCAGGCAAGAACTCACCTCTCATCTTTCTATTACCCCTAAAATGAGGCTGTTTCAACGGGCTCAGCAACTCCCCCGGTTTGACCCCTGACACGAGCATGCCTGCTGAGTCTACATCTGGACTTATAGACTTGTAGAGTCTTATCTGGGCCTGGATGTTCCCGCAGGACAATTACGAGTCATGCATACAGAGCTTTGCTGCCCAAGGGAACTATCTGAGGGCTGAGTATTATTTACTTCAACTCTCCTTTGACAAGACACCTGAGGCCCAGATGGGGAAAGTCACACAGGACTGTGATGGGGCCTGATCGAGATCTCCTGAATCTTCCCAGTGCTGCTTGCTGTGCTTTGTGGCCCTTCCTCTGGCTGTAACTGTAACCCCACCTATACCTTAGGTTGCACGTGCTCACACAGCACTTACCATGAGCCACCCTCTGAGGCAGGTACTATTATGATTCCCATTTTACAGCTGGGGAGGCTGAGGCTCAGAGAGGTTAAATACTTCCCTAAGCTAGTATGTGGTCAAGCTAGAATTTGAAACCAGAATGTCCTGCCCCAGAATATAGACTCCTAACCACTGGGCTGTGCTATCTCTCTTCTCTGGAAGCTTCACCTGTACCTGGACACATTTACCTTCACTTTCCTCTTCTCCTGTCCTTAGCTTTCACCACCACCTTCACAATTTCTCATTTCAGGCTAAGCCAGATAATCACCCCAGACCCAAGGGCAGGCTCAGCACTACTATCAAAATCCCTTTTCCTTTTATCTTCTCCATCACCATCTTAGCCTTATCGCGTTCACTATCATGATCAACTTCACCATTTATAAAGTCTGTAACTGCAAATGACTGTGTACCTATAGACCAATGCAGATCTAACCCCTGCCTTGGGATGGGAGGATGGGGCTTACAGTCAAACCAAACAGCAGTTTAAGCCACATATACTCCTCCCTTTGTAAGTAAAGGTACGAAACCAGAATGTGGAAGGCAGTCTTCTTCTTAAGAAATTTTTCTGCAATAAAATGGAGGTGGTGAAGGAGAAGTTTCAAACAGCCAAAGAGTGCCTGCTGAGGGAAATTAATCAATGGCCAAGAAGATTGTTGTCATCTTTCAATATCTATAAGAAATAACGAGCCTCCAGAGAGGGGGCTAGAGCTCCAAGGGAACAGAAGACCAGTGGGTACTCTGTCCAACTCATGCCTCTAAGGAGCTACAGGAGGAAGATGGAGCCATAGGCAGCTTCCACCCCTTTGGGTGGTGGCCAACACCCATCTCCCCAGCCACAGTATTTCTCACAGCCCCTGGAAGCCAGAAGCAAGCAACACCGCCCAGGAGTTTTAAAACTGATTCTTCCCTTAAGCACAAATCCCACCCACCTCCCAACCCAATGAGTTTGCTGGTTGGTTGTCCATGAGTGTTGGCTGCCAGAGGTGCCATCATCCAGCACAGGATCTGCAGGAAAGAGGGCAATGGCTTCCCGGACCAGAGTCTCCACCCAGAATTCCAGCCAAGGCCCCAGAGCTCCCAGGACCTGGAGAATTTTTTCCTCCTGGTTGTGTTTGGAATTGGCTGGTTTTCTGGGCACCAGGCCCAGCTCAGTTTAATTTTTGTTTATTTTTATGTACAGATTCTCTTCTGTTTGGGGATGAGCTTTGTGTAAATTATTATTATTTATATGATAAAGAATAAATCACACCAAATAAAAAAACCCACAATCTCTTTTTCTCAATAGAATTACTAAATTAGGGGCTGAAAGGAACAGCCGATATGCTGGGGTTTGGTTTCAGCAAGGCTTTGGACATGGATTCTCGCAAAATGTCTTAGTAAATGGGCTCTGTTATCCTGGATTTGATGCTACCCATAGTCCGCAGAGGCATAAGGGGCCTCCCGGAAGGACGGCAGTGGTTCAGGCCTAAGGGTGGCTTCCTGGCCCTCCAGACATCCCACCCCTGGAGAGATGAGTCGGTCATTTTGAAGTGATTCACTAACTCAGAATGGGGAAAAAAAGGGAAAACAGGAGTTGGGGATTCTTGCCAGAACATGATCAAATGCCCTGAACTGGGAGGGGGGGTAGGGTTCATAGGAGTTACTTGAATAGTGGCATTATTACATCAGGGAAAATGAGCCAATCATTTCTTTGCCTATTCATTAAATTTGCATGCTAAGACTCTATTGGTTGCAATGAAATGAGTCAGGAGGCAGGGATGCAGATGGGCAGAGGACCAGCTGGGCCTGGAAAGTGTCCCCAAGTGGCCCCCATCCCAGCCAGGGTAGGAAGACCAATTCACCAAAAATACTGCACCCTCACCCCCTACCATCCACCCTTGGATAAAATTCTGTTTGGGAACTAGAGAAAGACACACCCAGGGCAAGGAATCCATCCTGGGGCTAATATCCTAAAGACCAGATACAGGAAAAAGTCAGCAATAGTTGTTTTTGTTTGTTTGTTTTTGTTATTTTTGTTGTTGTTGTTTTAAATCTCCTAGGACCTCAGGCTACCAGAGATTTTTTTTTTTTTTTTTTTTTTGACGAAATTTCGCTCTTGTTGCCCAGGCTAGAGTTCAATGGCACAATCTCTGCTCACCACAACCTCCGCCTCCCGGGTTCAAATGATTGTCCTGCCTCAGCCTCACGAGTAGCTGGGATTACAGGCATGCGCCACCACGCCTGGCTAATTTTGTATTTTTAGTAGGGATGGGGTTTCTCCATGTTGGCCAGGCTGGTCTCAAACTCTCGACCTCAGGTGATTCGGCTGCCTCAGCCTCCCAAAGTGCTGGGATTACAGGCGTGAGCCACCACACCCGACCTGCTACCAGAGAGTTTTAAAAAACATCTAGGCTGGGCGTGGTGGCTCATGCCTGTAATCCCAGCACGTTGGGAGGCCGAGGTGGACGGATCACTTGAGTTCAAGAGTTGGAGACCAGTCTGGCCAACATGGTGAAACCTTGACTCTATTAAAAATACAAGAAATTAGCTGGGCATGGTGGCATATGCCTGTAATCCCAGCTACTCAGGAGGCCGAGGCAGGAGAATCGTTTGAACCCGGGAGGCGGAAGTTGCAGTGAGCTGAGATCCCACCACTGCACTCTAGCCTGGGCCACAGAGCGAAACTCAGTCTCAAACAAACAAACAAATAACCATACACACACAGAAAAACATCTGGCACCATTGCCTATCAGCTTTTTCTCAAACTGTGTCCTCTTCCTAGAATGGACTTCTCCTATCTTCCCACCTAAGTCCTACCTTTGTGTCTTGGCACAGCTATGGCCATCGTTGTGGTGGGGTCCCAGAGCAGGGACTCTGGCGTCTCCTCTTGAGCTTGAAAATCTGCTCTGCCACTTAATAGCTGTGGAAAATTTGTGCAACTCACTTAGTTGCCCTGAGCCTTAGTCTCCCCATCTGTAAATGGGATAATAATAGCAATCACACATACCCAGAGGCTTAGAGTGAGGATTAAATCAGAAAGGTCACATGTAAAACGTGCTTACACAGTAAGTGCTCTATTAAAGTGGTAGTTATTTAGAATGATACTCTAGTAAGCTATCCCAGAGCTCCCCAACTGGGAATTAACTGTGTCCCACTCTGACATGTACCTTGGGAACACAGGGATTCCACCTTTAGGGTTTCCGACTAAATCATTTTTCACAGTCTCCCCTGAATCAGCTATTATGTAATGAATCTGGCAGTCCCTAGCCAAGCTTTGCACTTTGTAGGTGCTTGTTAAGACAATAAATGCTTGTTTAAAATGTTGCCCACCTAGTCAAATTCCCAAACCCTGTAAAATCCCACTAAATTCTAATCTATTTGTCCTGCGTCCCACACAATGCCTGGTTCAGCCACTTCCAGTAGAGTGGGAAATGAGGAGCAGTGGAAGATGGGCTGGGGCCCCAGGAGGAGAGGGGAGATAAGAGGTGGGAAATAAATGGAGCCTGTAAGGGGTTTTACTGTGTCCAGGCCACATGGATCTATCTGTTTTCACTGCCCCTCCATAGGGCACTTTAAATTCCACCCTCGTCTTTAATTAACCAATGGCTGACCTGAGACATGTCTGCTTGTGCACGTCCTCATCCAGCCAGAGGAGGTGTATATTGATTAGCTAGACTAGGGCAATGAACTGTACAGGCTCTGGATTGCCTAACAGGCCCCTTGAGAGGTGGTCCTTGTGGGTAAGGGAGGTCTCTGAGTCACCGTGGGTACTCATGCACTTGCCCATGAATAGCCATACATTTATATGTGTATGTTTGTGGGTAAATACTGGCCCTTTTATCTTGGTGTGTATTCAGGAATTCATTCATTTGTTCATTTATTATTTATTGAGGCCCTACTGTGGGCTAGCACAATGTTGAAGCTAGAATGTGGTAGTCGCTAAGGCAAAATTCTTGCCCATACTGAGCTTTTTTTCTAGCGAGTGGAAAGAGTAACAGTAAACAAGCAAAGAAATTAACAATTTAGTTTTAGATTGTGAAAGTGCTGTAAAAATAATAAAACAAGATAAAGGGATAGAGAGCAACAGTGCATGTAGAGGGAGCTCCTTTAGGACAAGTGGTTTGGGTCAAGACCTAAATGATGAGAACAAATCAGCCTCAGAAAAAATCTGGAAACAGAGCATTCCAGGCAGAGGTGCACAGCAAGTGCAAAAGCTCGGAAGAATTGCTTTGGGCCAGTGACTCTAGGGATCTGTGTCATTCTGAGGCAAATGTCAATCAGCTTTTATTGCACGTACACATTTGTATCTTTCCATTGCTGTTAGAATCATGCCAACCTCCTCACTGAGACCTACAGTCTTACAACCCCACCCACTGGCCTCCAATCCCATTGGCTTCTTCAGGTCCTTGAATAAGACGGGCTCCCTCCTGCCACAGGATCTTTGCACAGTCTGATCCCATCACCCTGCATACTGTTTCCTCCCCTCTTTCGGGAGTTAAATCCTCTTTTCTTTCTTTTCTTTTTTCTTTTCTTTTCTTTTCTTTTCTTTTCTTTCTTTCTCTTCCTTTCTTTCCTTCTTTCCTTCCTTCCTTCCTTCCTTCCTTCTCTTTCTTTCTTTCTCTTTTTCCTTTCCTCTCTTCTCCCCTCCCCTCTCCTCCCCTCCCCTCCCCTCTCCTCCCCTCCCCTCCCCTCTCTCTTCTTTCCTCTCTTCTCTTCTTGCCCAGGCTGGAGTGCAATGGCATGATCTCGGCTCACCGCAACCTCTGCCTCCCAGGTTCAAGGAATTCTCCTGCCTCAGACTCCTGAGTAGCTGGGACTACAGGCATGCGCCACCACACTCGGCTAATTTTGCATTTTTAGTAGAGATGTGGTTTCTCCATGTTGGTCAGGCTGGTCTCAAACTCCTGACCTCAGGTGATCTGCCCACATTGGCCTCCCAAAGTGCTGGGATTACAGGCGTGAGCCACCGTGCCTGGCCTTTTTTTTTTTTTTTTTTTTGAGATGGAGTCTCACTCTGTCACCCAGGCTGGAGTCCAGTGGCACAATCTCTGTTCACTACAATCTCCACCTCCCAGGTTCAAGTGATTCTCCTGCCTCAGCCTCTTGAGTAGCTGGGACTACAGGCATGTGCCACCACGCCCGGCTAACTTTTGTATTTTAGTAGAGATGAGGTTTCACCATGTTGGCCAGGGTGGTCTTGAACCCGTGACCTCAGGTGATCCACCCACCTCAGCCTCCCAAAGTGTTGGGATTACAGGCGTGAGCCACTGTGCCTGGCCAAATCCTACTTTCTTTAGCTCTCAGGAAGCCTGCGGTAGGTCACCCTTCTACCTTCCACACTAGATCAGTTTCCTTTGTTAGATGCTTTCATATTACCAAGTTCCTATAGTCAACTTCTTATCTTACTTAGTAATTATGCATTATCTTATCTGATATTAGTACCTGACTTCCCACCAGAATTACAACCCTCTGAGAAAGCTGGTTATATGAGATTTTTTTGTTTGTTTTTTGAGACATACTCACTCTGTTGCCCAGGCTGAAGTACAGTGGCCCGATCTTGGCTCACTGGAACTTCTGCCTCCCAGGTTCAAACGATTCTTGTGTTTCAGCCTCGAGAGTAGCTGGGACTAGAGGTGCCCACCACCAGGACAAAGCTAATTTTTGTATTTTTAGTAGAGACAGAGTCTCACCATGTTGGACAGGTTGGCCTTGAACTCCTGGCCTCAAGTGATACACCTGCCTTGGCCCCCCAAAGTGCTGGGATTACAGGCATGAGTCACATTCTCAGCCTGAGGGCTGGTTATCTTGTCTGTATAACTTATCTGTATCCCCTGTATACAAGGGAATATATTGACAGCCTTCAAATGCATTCTATGTTCAATATATTCAATATATTCAGTATATTCAAAATATTCAATATATTCCCTCAGGGGAATATACTGGCAGCCTTCAAATTCCACGAGGCTGTCACATTGCAGAGGAAGACCACGTTAACATAGGAGCAGGGAGGTGAAGAAGTGGGTTGTTAAGGAGAAGTGGGTGGGGTTCCTTCTAAGGAAGGTATTATAAGAATGAGAAGTTTCAGGGGTAGAACAGGTGCCTTAGGAGGTAGTGAGTTCCCTGTCCTTGGGGGTCTGTAAGCAGACAGGAGAATAGAGGGAGGTGCCCCAGGGAGTCTTCATGTAAGCATCAAGGTTCTGTGATTAGTAGTCCACCAGCTGACCAGGTCCTTCAACCCCAACGCAGCTGTAAAAATGGGAGCCCCAGGTGCTGAGTGGTGCTGGGTCTGACCCAGTGAGATAAGCGTCTGACTTAAGGAACTTGGGGGTGGACAGGGTCGTTCCCAGCTTCAGACTCCATCAGGGACTCTAAGTGGCTGCTGCTCCCCCTCCTTTCTGCCTAGCTCTGAAAGGGCTAGGAAGGAGAGAAAGCGGCGGGTGGGGGTGGGAGGAGGAGCTTCCGCACGTCTTAAGTGGCTCCCCAGCTGGAGCTATGGTGCATATTTTAAGTGGAGTTTACAGACAATGGATCTCTCTAGGGCTTGGAGGGGAAGGAAGCAGAAATTCAGGACCATTCTGTGAATTCCCAAGTTCTTTGTGTCCATTGTGTGGGGAACAATGCTGTTTGTTCGGCACATTCACTCAAGATGGGGAGTGGGGGGAGATGGTTAGGCCCCAGTGTTCCGAGGTTCTTCGAGGGGCGGGGCTGCTCAGGGAAGGGGTGGATGGAAGCTGGAGGGGCTGGGGGTGAGCCTTAAGGGAGGTGAGGATTCCAAGTATGGTTGTGTGGGTTTGAGCTCTAGGACAGCTCTCTTTAGTAGAAATATTACTTCCCCCCTACACCTCTCCACCCTTCTCCAGAGATTCTAATCCTCAGAGGCTTCTGACCTTGATGTGTTGTCCAAAGGGTTGGGTTGGGCGGCTGAGGAGGAGTGAAGCTGTCTGTTCACCAGGTAACCTTGGACAAACCACTGCCTCCCGGAGGCCTCACCCTCTTGCTCTATTTCCACAGTTGAAGGGCCAGCTAGAGATGGTCTCTCACAGCCACAAAATTAGGTCCCCTCCGTACCACATCCTCAATCTCACCAAGCCTGGGCTCCTTCCTGACTCTCATCCAGTAAGTTCACAATCTTGGTTGCCAGTGGAGGCTGTATATCCCCAGAGGGAGGGAAATGAGAGATGAGGCCAATGTAGGGCCTAGAACCTCGCTAATAAGAAAATCTCCACTTACTGGTTAGTTAGCAGCTGCTGGACACTGTGCATACATTCTCTTATAGGGCCTGGGATTAAAAGTTCTGCTCCTAGCCAGGCACAGTGGTACTGCACACCTGTAGTCCCAGCTTCTTGGGAGGCTGAGGTGGGAGGATTGATTGAGCCCAGGAGTTCGAGAACAGCCTGGGCAACATAGCAAGACCCTGTCTGTTAAAAAAAAAGAAGTCCCATAGCTGGGTCACCTTAACCACCTTAACATCTCTGAGCCTCAGTTTCCTCTCTGTAGGATAAACTAGATATAATAATAATAATAATATCTACCTCACTGGGCTGTTATGAGGATTAAATGAGATACTACATCTCAAGCACTGTCTCTGGAAGGGTGGTAGAGCTTATAAATATTGGTCATATACCTATATATAATTAATATCTCCATTTTTCATATATGAAAAGCAAGTCTTGGAGAAGGTAGGCATCACACAGTGAATAAATTAGGGCATGATAATTCAAATCCAAGCTGGTTGATTCTGAAGCTGAGTTGCTGACCATTGCTCAGTGCCTCCTGCAGAGATGGGATTGATGCCTGTCCTGACTTTCCAACAGCACCTGCCAATGGTCCAAAAGCCAAGTTTCCTTCTCCCAGCAGGAGAAGTTGCACTGTTTAACCAGGGCTGGAGTCTGAGACTCCCCTCTAGCCCTTCCCACAATCCTACTGTAAATTAGAGTCCCCTCACTCCCCAGTGACCTCTGCAAGGTAGTGTCTTGTGCTGGAGGGGCACCAGAGTTAGGGACAGGAGCAGCCTCAGTACTCCTGGGCTGAGTTCCAGAGCCCAGTTGTTGCACTTGGCCTCTGAGCTACAGTTTGGCTGGTGGCTGGAGACCTGGTCCTGGAGGCTGGGACCTGGCCCTGCTGTGCTTGGAGCCATAAGGCCATCAGACAGCCTGGCTAGGTCTTGGATCTCCACAGAGATACAGCTGGGAGAGGCACAGATCCATGAACTGAGACAGATCTGGGAATGAGAATAGACACTGGAGCCTTGGGGCTGGGGGGTCCACAGGTTGGCAGAAGGCACTAAGCCATGGCTCCTTCTTATTCCTGTCCTACCCCTCATCCACCTTAGTCCTACTCTTTCCATCCATTTCTCTCTTTCTGGTTTTGGGTTCTCCATTGAATGAGAAGAGGAAGAAAAAAAGGGAGAGAACTGGGGGAAGGGGTGTCCACTTTGCCAATGTGAAGCAGCTCTTGTTCTATGAATGAAGGTGATGTGAGTTCAGGGTGGAGGAAGGGGGGTGGAAGGAAGTGCTGGGTAGGGCAGCCTGGGATGGGGTTGCCATGGGAACGGCAGCCTGTCAGGAGCCCTGCCTTCAAAGCTGAGGTGCGTGTGTTGCAGGTTCCTGGGGGAGGCGGGTGGTGTATGTGTGTCTGGGGTGGGGAAGCAGCTCTGATGTAAGCCCCCTGGGACTCCAGCTCCTGGATTCCAGATCAAAACCTTAACCTGGGTGGGAGGCAGCATCATGCGATGCTTCCTGGCAGACACCCCTCAGCCTCAAACCCTTTTCTGTGGAATGTAAGGCAGGGATGCGGGTGGAATCAACCCTGGGGGGAGGCGGGCTGTGATGGAAGTTGTCTGCCAACACTACCCCCTTCATTTCAAATGGGTCAGGAGGGAAAGGGGCTCTTACTGGGTGGAGGGGAGTTATGGGGAAAGAGGGGGTTTGCTTCATCCTCTAGGCCTCGGTTAGGGGCCAGGCTCCACAATGACAGTTTCCTGAGGCATCTGGCTTCAATTCCTCAGAGAGCTTGGAACCTAGGAATAGGGCTCAGAGGGAAGGAAGCCCACTGAGCTGTTTGTGAGATCTCCAGCTGCCCTCACTCTCACCCCACACCGCCGCCACCATGACCTTCTGGCCACTAGGGGGGGGCCATGGCCCAGCATCCAGGGGGTTGAGGGACAGGTCAGTCCAGAGACCCAAGGTGGCCCAGTGAGGCAGCGTGGCTGAGATGTAGCCTCAGTGGCATTTGCCTTTCATGAGGTTGGCCCAGCTCATCCAGGCCCCAGCAAAACCTGAGGGCCTTTAGAGGGCACTCAACACCCTGGCACTGCCAATTCAGTCCCACCTTCTCAGCTGCCCAGGCAGACCTTTCCAGAGACCACCAGCCAATTCAAAACAGCTCTCAAGTGCCTACTACTCGCCAGCACTGTGCCAGGCATTGCCAGAGATTTTGAATCTAATGGGGGAGATGGACACTAACAGAGGCTTAAAACACATTCACCGAAGTCAGGAAAACCTGGGCTTGAATCCTCAGTTTACTATTTCTAACTGGGTGAGTGACCTTGTGCAAGTTACTTAATTTGTGTCTCAGTTTCCTTATCTGTAAAATGATAATAGTACTGGAGATGCAGGGAGCTGTGAGGAGGATTAAATGAGAAAGCATGCTTAAAGCCTTTGCTGCAGCATTTGACACACAGGAAACCCTCACTAAAGGGAACTATTGTTAGTAGGTGAACCAAGGTGCTGAGTACTAGCGTGGAGGTAGAAGCAAAGTGATGAGCAGTCCTGGAGAAAATAAAAATTCAATCTGGGCTGGGCATGGTGGCTCATACCTCCTAGAACTTTGGGAGGCCAAGGCAGGAGGATTGTTTGAGTCCAGGAATTCAAGACCAGCCTGGGTGACATAGAGAGATCCTGTCTCTACAAAAAAAAATTAAAAATTAGCTGGGCATGATGGCACATGCGTATGGTCCCAGCTGCTCAGGAGGCTGAGGTGGGAGGATTGCTTGAGCCCAGGAGGTCGAGGCTGCAGTAGGCCATGATCATGCCTCTGCACTCCAGCCAGGATGATGGAGTGAGTCCTTAAAAAGAAGAAGAAGAAGGAGGGCTGGGCGTGGTGGCTCACGCCTGTAATCCCAGCACTTTGGGAGGCCGAGGTGGGCATTATCACCTGAGGTCAGAAGTTTGAGACCAGCCTGGCCAACATGGTGAAACCCTGCCTCAACTAAAAATACAAAAATTAGCCGAGCATGATGGTGGGTGCCTGTAATCCCAGCTACTTGGGGAGGCTGAGGTGGGAGAATCACTTGAACCCAGGAGGCAGAGGTTGCAGTGAGCCGAGCCTGCACCACTGCACTCCAGCCTGGTGACAGGGTGAGACTCCATCTCAAAAAAAAAAAAAAAAAAGAAAGAAAATTAAATGTGTTGAGATGATCAGGGAGGGCTTCTTGGATGTGGTGCCTGATATGGGCCTGAAGGAAAGACAATATTTCTATAGCAGGGTTGGTAAGGGCTGTAGCAGGTAGAAGGAACTCCAGGAGGAAAGGCATTTAGGAACCTTACTTTATTTCATTCTTGCAGCACAAAATGGCGGCCCTATGTCTCCCCCCGGGGCGTCTCTCTCCTACATCCCTATTTCCAGAGGTTCTCCCACCCACCTGGAACCCTGCCTTGGGCTCCCTCCTCCTGCTCCTCCTCCTCTTCCTTTCTCTTTCACTCCCACTCCTGTTCATCTTCTTCTTCCTCCTTCCTTCTTCCCCTAGAGAAGCCAGCTCAGAGAGAGCACATTTCATAAACAGTGACCACTGCCCTATGAGTGCCTGGACCAGTAGCTCTCACCCAGGGGTGGTTTTGCCCCCCACGGGACATTTGGCAATGTCTGGGGACATTGGTTCTCACAACTGGGGGTGGGGGGATGCTGCTAGCTTCTAGTGGGTAGAGGCCAGGGATGCAACTAAACAACCTACGGTGCACAGGTCAGCCCGCACAACAAAGAAGCACCTGGTCCGAAATGTCAATAGTGCTGAGAATATAGTGCGGAGAATGCCAATAGAAACCTTGGCTTAGGCAGAGAACCGCAGCTGGGGAGAAATGCAGCCCCCTGCCCCGGGATCCTCCAAAACCCTACCCCAGGAGTCTCTGATCCCCTTCCTCAGTCTCTTCCCATCTTCTAGTTCAACCCTCAGTGTCCCCTGGCCTCATACTACCCACCACTCCTGCGCCTCTGCCCCCTCTCCTAGGGTCTTGTCCCCGCTCTTATCCTCTCCCACCGCAAGGGCTGTGGAAGGCCTGTCAGGCAGGAGTCAGCCTGCGGCTGCACGAGGCTTCGGAGACCGAGCTGCCTGCTGCACTCGGTGCTGCCTGTCCACTGATTGGCCGAGGCTGCCGTTTCCATGGTGATCTTCGGCAAAGCCCAGGCCCCCCCACCCCCTTAGCCCCCGCGACAGGCCCTATTCAGTGGCGAGAGCAGCGACAGTCAGGTTAATAAAACAGGAGCCGCGTGAGGAGCCGGGCTGTGGGCCGAGGTCCCAGCGTGGTGGCCTGGCCGGAGGAGAGGGGGACGGATGGGGGCAGGGAGCGAGGAGCTTGCTTGCTGCCCAGTCTCCGCCCTCCCCGACTCTGCCAACTGCAGGTTCTGGGGCTGCACCAGCTCTCGGGGACTTGGGGTTCGTCTCCTGGAATGCACCTTCCCATAGTGGCCTCTGGGGGCAGTGTCCCCTCCCCCATGGGTTCCACTGGGCTCCTCTAATCAGAAGGATTGGAGTTCTGGGGCTGGGGCTGGGTAAGGGGAGAGATGGAGATGGGGTAAAGAAGAAAAATGTCAAGGAAAGACTAGAATGGGAATCGGGCGGGAGACTGGGGTGAGATGGGGATGGGTGGGAGTGGAGTCCAGGTTGGGGATGGAGAAATGAAAAGGGGAATGAGGAAGGAGGTGGGAATGAGGCCAGGGGGAGGAAGGGATGAGTTGGAGGAAATGGAAGGTAGAGACCTGCGCGTGGAGAAGAGGCTGGGATGCGGAGAGGGAGGGAGCTGGTGGAAGGTGCAAGGTGGAGAGGGGCATGGGATGCAGGAAGAAAGCGGAGATGAGAAATTGGGATGGGAGCTAAGATTGAGTGAGATGAAGAAGGATGGTGTGGGAGAGAGAGAGGGTGGTTAAGAAGGGTGCGATGAGGGAGAGAGTGTCTGGGAGATAGGCACAGCCTCTGACTGGCTCACCTCTATGCTCAGCACAAGTGCTCAGGAAGTGTGTGCTTGTCACATAGTCCATGCTCACACATGTTTGTGGAATGAATGAGGTGGGAAATGCTGGGCTGTAGCGGGAGAACTTCCCTGCTGGAATCAATGCCACACCTCTTCCTCAATATCAACACTGAGTGCGCACAGTGGAGTGTGTGCCAAACTCCTTCATGGATGACCTCATTTAGTACTTTCAATAATCCTTTGAGGCAGGCACTATTACTATTTGACAGAGAGGTTGAGTAACTTCCCCAAAGTCACACAGCTCTGATTCTTGCCTCAGATACAGTGGACATATGGTCAGCTTCTGTGTCTGGACCTGAGTATTTCTGGCTGAAGACCCAAACCATGCAGACTGGTGATTGGGGAGGGCAGGGAGTTCTGTGTCACAAGAGCCCAAGAATGGAGCCTGGTTATGGTGCTGAGTGGAGTGGCAGGCTCCTGGATCACCATCCATGACTGTTTTCCTGGCTGGTGGAGATGCTAGGTCTGCTATTGCTTGGTGCATCATTGTAGTTGCAGTTCCATATGACAGATGCAGAGACCCTTAGGAATTCTCAAATGCTGTCCCTGAGGTCATTCATTTTGAGACAACGGGGAAGCCCAGAGCAGGTGCCCCAAGGTGTGGAGTGGAAAGGGCTTTGAAATAAAATAGTATAGTCCAGTTCTGCCGTCTGTGTTGTGGCCTTATGCAGATGATTTAATTTCCCCAAGCCTCAGTTTTTCCGTCTATAAAATGGAGACAATAGTACCACCTAGGGTGATGATACAGATTACAGTGAGATGATATCTATGTAACAACTGGCACAGAGAAAGTTCTCAGGAAATGTGGTTCCCTTCTCGCCAGGGTGCCTTTGCAGGTTCTTCTGTTTCTCCTTCTGGGAAGTGTGTGATCCATCA
Organism: Symphalangus syndactylus; assembly: GCF_028878055.3. Lineage (NCBI taxonomy): Eukaryota > Metazoa > Chordata > Mammalia > Primates > Hylobatidae > Symphalangus > Symphalangus syndactylus. The sequence goes on from NC_072429.2 coordinate 45,137,108, forward strand.
CTCCAGGACCCAGAGGGGAGAAGGAGAAAGAAAGGACTCCTGTCTCCCTGCATCTGTGTTGTCACCACACCCAGAGGACTCAACGTGAGAGGGGGAAACTAGACTTTATAGGCTTAGAAAAAGAAGCAGAATGGGTAGGTCCCATGCAGTGAGGATGCTTTTTTTTTTTTGTCTCCTCAGAAGGGGTTGATAGATCCAGGCTGAAGGAATGAGGTGGGGTTCACACCCCATAACTTCTCCCTCCACTCTAGCCCTTCCCACCCCCAGCCTGAGCAAGGGAGGACCACTGAGAGAGGCCAAGCCTCTGAACCAGAGCCAGAGCCTCTCTATCCCAGGCCGACCAGCTGGCTGCTGCCCTTCCAGCCTGCTTGTGGCCAGTCGGGCCAGGCCAGTGGCTAGGAGCCCAGGCCTGGAAGGGCAGAGGCGGCTGCAGCAACCTGAGCACTCGATAAACCATTAATTCTTAATAAACGACAGGCTGTGCATTATTTAACAATAATGATACTTTCTGTTCCATTATAGATTAAAACACCGGCCTCTTCTTATTAATCCTGCGTTTCAAAAGCTTGTAAATCCTGCACAGCCGGAAGAGATAAAAGCCGGCTCATCCCCATCCCAGGGCTGACATGCTTGCACTGACAGTGGCTCAGCGGCTCGACTTGTGTATGCACACGCGTGTGCTCTGGGCCCACCCACCACCCAGCTGCACCGACAGCTGCAGGTGCGGGGCTACCGCCACTCTCCACCTTAGCTGTGCTCTCCCTCCCTCAATCGCCTCTCATTTTTGTTTTTCTTCCTCAGCATTTTTCTCTGATTTTTTTCCCTTTTTCAGTTTATCTGTTCTTCTCTATCTTGCTTCTTCCTCTCTTTGTATCTCCCTGTATTCTCTGTTTCTTCTTCCTCCTTTTCCAATCTCCCCCTTTCTCTCTCTCTCTCTCTCACACACAGAGGTACATACATCACCTGCCTCTCCATCACCTGACTCTCCTTCATCTTCACACCATTCAACCAAACAAGCCTGCAATATGCACAGACTCTATCTCCATATGGTCTTTGCTTTTTTCAGGGGTCCTCAGAGGGATGGGGTGGGGAGAAGGAAGATAATTCCATAGAGAAGGAAAAGAAGGAGGAACACAGAGAAGAAAGGCAGAAGCAGAAAACCTGAGACTAAACAGGCTGAATAGTTTCGGAGCCCTCTTGGCAGACTCTGAGAGCCACACAGAGAGCACCTAGTGCAATCCTCAGTAGATGCTCAAAACCCTTCTGTATTGCCCTCAGGCTCTATTTGCATACTCCCAGGGACAGGGAGCTCACTGCCTATGGAGGCAGCCTTTTATATTACTGCAAAGAGAGCTTCTTCAGTAGGAGTTCATATTCACTTTCAGCCGTCCTTTGACAAATGCCAGACCTTTGGAAATCTGAAGGCTGCCATTCCAGCTTCGTGATGACACCTTCGGTCTCAAGCTAACCTTCCCCATCCTTCCTCCAGGCCTCATGTGTCAGTGGGCTGAGCCCTTCCTTCATCCTAGTTCCCCTGCTCAGTGACACCGGGGTGTGTCAGAGAACCAGTAAAGGTGGCTCCAATGCTGACCACAGTTCTTCCTGTGGTGCAGCCGGAACAGAGGCCAGCTAGGCCCTCCTCCCATCTGGGGATCAGAAACCATTACTGAAGGTTTGAGAAGAAAAATCACACTGACCTTGAATGTCTCTCCCAAGGTCATTGCAATAAATAATATCTGTTGTCATTTATTGAACTTTTACTACAGAGTAGGTGCCCTGTTTACATCCCTTATCTTGTTTAATCCCATAAGAGTTGTTCCATTATTATTCCATTTTGCAGATGAAGTAACACTTGGAGTGATTAAGTTAACTTGGCCATGGTCACACCGCTAAGTAAGTGGTGAAGTCAGAATTTGAACCTGGTACTGACTCTGAAGCCCTTGCTTTTAATCTGTGGATGTTCTCCCCAGCTATTTGGAAACAGAAGTGGTTTTTTTAGTCAAGTGGGCCCCCAAAGTCAGAGAGACTGCTGTCCGTGAAGCTAAAACATGTTCTTCAGGATTGGACTAATGGTTTCCCACCATGGGCTTTCCAGGTGGGGGTAGAGCTGGGGTAGGGATCTCTGGCATTTCGGTTTATACTTGCTGGATGTTTCTTTAGGTCGAGGAGGAAGATAGTGTTCATAACACTTACTGAATATTCCATCTGCCAGGTTCTATTAATCTCTTTTAATCTTCACCATGACTCTGTGCAGTGGATGCTAGCCCCATTTTAAAGAGTAGCAAACTGAGGTTCCAAGAGGTTAAGTCGCTGGCATTTATGCTTATAGCTCATGAGTTTTGGAGCTTGTCTGTGATGTTTCCTAAGAGGAGATGAAACGGAACACTTACTTTTATGGAATGAGGCGTTGGCTGGATTTTTTTTAGAAAGGGCAGGTGTGTGTGTGTGTTTGTGTGTGTGTAGGGTAAATGGGAGAGGAATAATCTTCAAGAAACACAGAATTGGGGAGGGGAGCTGAGTGGCTTTCTTCTTTTTTTGAAATGCACAAATGGGAAATTTAACTTGATCCCTTGTGGCTTCTGGGCCAACCCCTGAGTGAAGTCGGATCACTTTTGCAAAGGAAAATTTTATCCATTTTTTGGCTTTTATGGGGCTTCCTCAATGAGCAAAACCTCTCCTGTTGGTGCTTAGAGAGGATTTCTCTGCTTGGCCTACAGTGATGCCGTGTAATCTCCCAAAAAATATGGTGCTAATATCCGCCGGGTTAGGGTTAGTTATTTTTATGTCTTTGTCATTTTGTTTCTCGGCAGCTCTTTCTGCTGCCTGGAAAGGACGCGGCGAACACTTTATTTCCAGAGTCATATTTTTTAATTTGATCAAAGCAAATTTCACTTGTTCTCTGTATAAATTATTTAACTCATTTCTTTTAGGTTAAATGTCTCAATAGAAAGATAGAAAGTCTTTCCATCACATTTTCCTCCAGGATTTTAATCAGCTCCTGTAGACTGTATGAACTTCTTTCTCAGTCCTCCATCCTTCTCTGTCTTAAGTCTCTCTCCCTTCCTCCCTCTCTCTCCCTATCTGCTCTTCTCCGGCCTCTGCCCCCAACTCCTCCTGAGTCCTGGGGCTCAGCCCCAGCCTCCATTCCCTTATGGCTCTGGGTGGGGAGAATGGGGGCAACTTGAACATGCAGGGCTTTAGGAGCACACACCAACCCCCTTCAGTTGGATGAGTTACCAAAGGCACCCTTCCTCTGAGCTGACCCAGCCCACAGCCCTGACAGCAGCGTCAGGGCTCAATGGCAGGCCCTGCTTGTCCCCCTCAGCCAGATCTCTGTGCACAACCACAAGCTGCTGCTCCTGCCTCTGCCAAGACCTGTGCCTGCCCCCCCCCACCCAACTCCCATTTCCCCTCTAGGGCTGCAGTCTCAGGCTGAATTTAAACGTAGCAGCCTCTCCCCAAATTCCAGCTGTTTCCTAATAAAAATTCCATCCTACTCAATCAATGCTCCTTGTCACAGGCCAGGTTTCTTTGTGTCTTATTTCACTCTGGTCTAGTTCCCTCGGTCCCAGGGCTCCTCAGGCAGACCCCTCCTCCTCAGAGGCTTGAAGCCTCCCTCTAGCGCAGGGCTGGGGGTAGGAGAACCGGACAGAGGTTTTGGGGTTAAGTGGGGTGCTACAGAGGACTCCCTCCAGGGATGGGCTTGGGCTCTGTGGGCGGGGGGCCCTGCCTCCCACCTTGGCAGCCCCATCTCTGGCCCCAGGCACTGTCAAGGGAACAGAAAGCAGCAGGGCAAGCTCATTACTCGTGAACACTCTTCCTTCCCTCATATCACATTGTTTCAGCCAAGAACAAATCTCCAGTGGGAATTCCCTTTCGTCTTACTTTTAAAATATACAGTAATTAACAAACTAATGCTATTAACTGCAACAACGAGGAAATTACAATAAAATCGCTGCAGAGTCCACAAGCAGTGGGTGTAGGGACGGGTGGGTCCTGGCCCTGTGTGGAGGGGAGGGACCCAGTCTGGGCCCAGGTGTTATCATCTCAGCCACAGCAGGACCCTCTCAGGCTGAGAAACTTCTGCCAGGGCTGGTGAGTCCTCTGCAGGTCAAGCCAGGGCTTGGACACAGCTACTGCATTTCCTGTGCAGGAAGAGTCAGGATCCCGGTCATTCTTCCAGCCCCGGAGGTTTGCTCTTTTATGAAACACTTAAATAATAGAGCTGTGGCCCAGTACTGACCTGGGCATGTCTGTGAGGACATGGCCCCTGCTTCAGGGTCACCGTAGGTTCCGACAAGGCCTCCAGAGGATGAGGCTCAAAGAAAGCCTCGGGGAGGGACTGCTGTGCCTCCGCTCCCTCCTTCTCTGGTCCTGCGGAAGCATCTTCAGGGGCTCCCTGACCATCCTTCTGCCTTCCTTCCAGCACAGTCAGGCTGTGCCTCCCTTCCTGGGGGAGGTTTTACTCAGGTACAGCTAAAGATATCAGGAAGGACTAGGCTTGTTGTTGCCTGATTGCCTGGAAGTCTGTTTCCAGTCTGACTTCAGTCTTTCATGCTGTAGTCCTCTGTAATTTCCTCTGGTGAGTTCCCAGCAAACCCAGTTGATAAATTCCAGGGGTCTCTCCCACTCTTGCCTCTTTCCCTCAGGTTTTACAATCTCCCTGTCAGTTCTTAAATCCTCTTCCCCCATCAGGGAGCCATGGTCACCAGAAAGAGCAACCTGTTCTCATTCTCCCTCTCTAAACTTTCTCCCAGTGGCCACTCATCGCCTTGCATACCAACAAATGTCTGCTCAGAAGTTTAGAAGTTCTGTTCAGATACCCACAGAGAAGCTGCATGCTTATCCCATTTTACAGATGAGGAAAACAAGGCTCAGAGAGGTTAAGTGGCTTGTTTGAGATCACACAGCCAGGCAGAAGCATCATCAGGACTAGAACTGTGGTTATGTTTTCCACAGGTTCCCACCTTCCTTGTCTCTTCTTGGCTCTTACGGGAACAGATACTCCAGGGGAGAAGAGATAAACCTGGCTTTCCTTTATCTCCGTGGCCATGCTGGCCTGTGGAGGTGAACAAAAAATAAAAAGATAGCTCATTTCATGTTTCTCATTATAGCAGCCAGCATTATGAATTGTGCTATCATAATGCAGATTGTATACCCGGGGAAACTGAGGCTTGGAGAAGCACAGAGCTTTGCTCAAGGTCACAGGGCTGGTGGTGACCAGAGTCAGAACTTAAACCCAGTCCTGTCTGCCTGCAGAGCCCACCTCTGCCCTTAGCCACTCGCCTGAAGGGTAAGACCCAGCCCGACTTGAAGTCCAGCTGGGCTAAGTGTGGAGTCCAAGAACCTCATTAGGAGTGAAGCTGCCACATGTGTCAAAACCCCTGCCAGCCCCAGTGCAACTTGCAGCACACAGTGTAAACATCCTTACTAATTCACCAAACTCAATCACGTTACCGGGATGGATTTTCCCATCATTACTCCTGAGTGAGTGACAACCTGCTCAGACACTTGCCTTTCCCACTGCCTTGGGAGAGTCTCAGAAATCAGAAAGCTTCACTCCCTAAGTTGATTTCAACTTGTCCTAAAGTCATTTTAATTGGTGAAGCGTCAGAGGCAATTTGGGTGACTTTCTGAGAGCCCCTTCTCACTAGCACTGGGCTGGCGGGGAGCGGGGCTCGAATGCTACCTCCACCCTTGGTGGGCACTTTCCCCTCTGCTGATTGGTCAGGAGGCTGTGCTCTGTGCTTTATTTTCCTGTTTCTTGCTGAAGTTCCTCCGGCTGGTTCCTGAGGATAACAAGATTCATTTTCTCAATGGCTCTGACAGATAGGATTGTTATTGTTATTACACTCATATACCACCTTTCCTCCGAGGAGCTTAAGGCGCTTTACAAATTTGAAAATTATCTAATAATCTTCCAGCAACCCTGAGAGAGGGGGAGAAGCCGCAGTTAGAGGCACTGCAGTGCAGCCAAAGGGTGCCCACCCTCCTCGCCCCGACCAGGGAGGACGGGCTTGTGGCCACGTTTGGGCTGCGGACACTTGGGGCTTGAGGCCTCCCGTGGCTCCTGCTGAATAAGGAAGAGGGAGATGCCTTGCTGGGAGGAGAGAGAGAGAGGAAGGGAGGAAGGAAGAGAAGAAGGGAGGAAGGAAGAGAGGAAGGGAGGAAGGAAGAGAAGAAGGGAGGAAGGAAGAGAGGAAGGGAGGGAGACAGACCCAGCTCCAAAGGACAAAATCCAGTGGGAGGGAGCTCAGGCAAGGAGAGTTTTCTTTAAAGACACAAGAAATGAGAGGAAGCAGGAGGCTCCCAGGGGCTTGCGGGTAGGAGAGCTGAAATTCAAAATGGAAATCTACCAAAGCAGCAACTAGGCTGGTTGCAAAGGACCCAGCTCAGGCATGAGAACATGGGCAGAAATATCAAGAGAACTCAAATTGCAAATTTAGGTGGTTGCTCTGAGGTGGGTGTGGGAAGCCTCTGTGGGCCTCCTTTTTTTTTTTCATCTGTGAGCTGAGAGGTATGGCATTAGGTCTCTGCTAGCCTGACATCCTATGATTCTGTCTTCCTTAAAATTTCCTCTTGCCAGAGGTGCCCATAGTAATTGCAGCACCTTTACTAAGCGTGAAGGGAAAGCTACTATCAAAGTGACAGAAGGGCTCGACTGCATTGCCATTATTTTCTTGAGAAGAAGGTGTGCAAGACACCGCCTTATTTGAGGCTGTCCTTTTGGGATTAGGGATTTTGATGGTTCTAGGCAGTAGCCTTTTGGGAACCAAGTATGGCATTATGGTTAAGAGCTGGTCTCTGAGATCAGACAAACATGGTGACCTTGAGCAAATGACACAACCACTCGGACCCTCAGTTTCCTTGTCTTTTCAAGAATAATGATCATGATGACCTGAGGATGCTGTAAGGATGAACTGAGAGGATGTGTATAAAGTGCTTGGCGCAGTGCCTGGCACAGCCAACCATGAAGCTGAAGATGAGAAGAAGAGAATATAGATGCTGGCAGTAGGGTTTCTTCTAAACACCTGTCCTCCCTCAAGGGCTAGGACAGCGCTGGTAAGATTCAGGGGAAATTAGCAGGCTGGGGATTCAGGTGGGAAGGATGAGGCAGGGTTGAAGACCTGGCATGATGGCCTCTGAGGCATCTATTCTTCATCCTCTCTCTGCACCAGGACCACCAGATCATGGCTGTTATCCTAATTCTCTTCACTGCCTTTTCCACTGCCCTGTCTTCCCCTGCAGCTATGCCTGGTGCTAGAGTTGCATCATGAGCCCAGCCTCTAGAAAAGGCCTGTGGTTCCCCCTCTGCTTTGGCCAGTGTCGGGGGCCTTGCTGAGGGGCCCAAGGGAGGACATTAGGAGGTAAAGGTGGTTCTATAGACTGGAGTCTGAAAGGCAGATTGCAGAGTAAGAACAGTGAGCTGGAGAGAAGACAGAGGAGCTGTGGAGGGTGGAGAGAGAATGCAAGACAAGGAGGCCCTTGTAGTTCTCTCATTCTATGGAAATGAGATGCAGTAAGTACTCACTAGATGGGAACTATTATTAATACATATTTCTAAAAAATAATTAAGAAATTCCAAAACGTTCAGTTCTCCAAGATGCTGTGGAGCTGGTATCATTCATTCATTATCACTTAGGCATTCATTCAACAAATATTTATTAAGCACTGACTCTGTGTCAGACCCTATGCTAGCCACTGGAGTACAACGATGAGCAAAAACAGACATGAACCCTGCCCTCACAGAGCTTACAGTCTAGTAACGGAGAGAGACCTTGAATAGGCAAATGTACGAATGAAATAACTTTAAGGCCAGGTGTGGTGGCTCATGTTTGGAATCTCAGCACTTTGGGAGGCTGAGGCAGGTGGATCGATCACCTGAGGTCAGGAGTTTGAGTTTGAGACCAGCCTGGCCAACGTGGCAAAACTCCGCCTCTACTAAAAATACAAAAAATATTAGCTAAGCATGGTGGTGCCCGCCTGTAGTCCCAGCTACTTGGGAGGCTGAGGCAGGAGAATCACTTGAACCTGGGAGGCAGAGGTTGCAGTGAGCTGAGATCGTTCCATTGCACTCCAGCCTAGGTGACAGAGCAAAACTCCATCTTAATAATAATAATAATAATAATAATAATAATATGAAAAAACATTAAATGTGCTTTATTTCATCATGTATTTAACAGTATCTGGGAGAGCAAAACTGAGGGGACCAACCCTAGAGGGCTGGCCAGGTAAAACCTCCCTGTGGAAGGTTAAGATCTAAAGGCCAGATGGGGGCCACCCCGGTGGCTCACGACTGTAATCCCAGCACTTTGGGAGGCTGAGGCAGGTGGATCACCTGAGGTCAGGAGTTTGAGAGCAGCCTGGCCCACATGGGGAAACCTCGTCTCTACTAAAAATACGAAAATTAGCCAGGCATGGTGTGCACCTGTAATCCCAGCTACTCAGGAGACTGAGTCAGAATTGCTTGAACCTGGGAGGCGGAGGTTGCAGTAAGTCCAGATTGAGCCACTACACTCCAGCCTGGGTGACAGTCAGACTCCATCTCAAAAATAAATAAATAAATAAATAAAAAATAAAGGTCGGATGGGAACTGTCCAGCCACAGATTGAAGAGGGAGGGCAGAAGGGACAGTGATACAGAGACCAATGGGCAGGGTCAGCAGGGTGTGGGCCATGTAGGGCCTTGGAAGAAGGTAAAACTTTTTTTTTTTTTTTTTTTTACTCTTAAGTGCAATGGGAAGTTACTGAAGGGGAATGATTTGGGTTTTTCCATGATCCCCCTGGTTTTTGAATGAAGAATGGAATGGGGAGGGGGATAGGAGTAGAAGTCACAAGACCATTGAGCAGGTACAGAGTGGTGAGCCTCACATAATTTCTACCCTCCACTCAGTCAGGGTCTAGAATACAGTGATTCTCAATGTTGGTTAAGCATTAGAATCACTCAGTGAGTTTTAAGAATGCTGATGCCTAGGCTGCACCCAGACCACTTAAATCAGGGTCTCTGAAGCTAGGACCCCGCATCAGTCCTTTCTGAAGCTCCCCAGATGATTCCAATGTACTGTCCCAACACAATCTCTATCTCCAAGAAGAGGGGGAAGGGAATTCCTTTGACTGAGCACCTACTATGTGTCTGTGGCTATGCCAGTTTAATTTGCTTACATTAGTTCAGTGAATCCCCACCACAACTGTGAGAGATGGGCATTATTGTACCTACTTTATGGATGGGGAAACTGAGACTCAAAGTATTTTGCTTCCCTTCCCCTTGGCCTTGAGAAAGTCACTTAAGCCTCTTTGAAATTCAGTTTGTATAAATTGGAGATAATTTCTATTCCATAGAATTGTCAGGAGAATTAAACAAGGCAGGGCTGCCTACATCTGGAACATATTAAGAGTACAATAGATTGTAACTATTATTAGCAGAGCCCCAGGCCCCAGAGTTAGTAAGAGGCAGAGGCAGACTATGAGCCACCGTACTGCACTGTCCCCCATCGCACAGCTGCCAGCTCCACGGAAGGAGGCTGAATTCTGGCTTGTTCCTGTGGATTCCCTGTGAGTCTCAGTCCAGGTACAAGGATCAGAGCACCCTTACCATACCTCCAAGTCAGCATCTACACCAGACACTCTGCCACACGGTTGCAGTTTTAGTAGGCCATCTCTGCTTTTCTCTGAATTATGATTCCCTTTCACAAATAGGGGCAAGTGGCTTGCCCAAAGGCATAAACTAAGTTAAAGACAGCTAGGGATGAGGGCAGTTTTCCTGCCTAAGACATTTTCCTCTTCCACAAGGGAGTAGAGGGGAAGATGAGGCTTATCGCATTGGGGGAGCTATTATTAATATATCTTTTTAAAAATAATTAAGAAATTCCAAAACATCCAGCCCTCTAAGATACTGTGGAGCTGATATCATTGATTCATTATCATTTATTCATTCATATCACTAGAGCTAGTGCTGGGGCACCAAGAAGGGTGGGTGGTCTGAGAGCAAAGGCCAGGGACAAGGCACTTCCCAGCGCTGGTGATGGTTCCAGCAGACCCTGGGTGGACCCAGCACTATGAGAGCTCCCACTGCTATCCCTCATCCCAGAGAGGACCCCCAGCTGGAGCTCAGACATTTTTGTCTAGGTCTACTCTGCCCATGCTGGGGACCCTGTGGGTCCCCCAGCCATGTCAGTAGAACAGAGTGACTATGAACACAGGCTCTGAAGTCAGGAAGATGTAAACTTCAATCCCAGCCCTGACTCTTTTGAGCTGCAATACCTAGTATAGGTCTCTTAACTTCTCTAAGCCTCAGTTTCCTCATCTGTAAAATGGAAATAAGTGAAAAATAATGTAGATCAATTTGATTGATAAGGAAGAAGCTCCAATATGTATTATTCTTTGAAAACAAAATGAAACCAAGATGCAGAACCATTTTAATATAGTATGAAGCAAACCAAATGATTAAAAAGGGTTATCTCTATGTGGCGGGGGTCGGGGGGGCTTGCATATCATAGACTGTATCAGAAACTCCACAAAACAACGGAAACACTGCTTCTTTGTGGAGTAGGGCTGGGGTTGGAGTAGGAAGAAGAGTTACTCTTCATTGAGTATAGCTGGTACTATTTGAGTTGTTTACTTTGTGAAGATTTTATTTTTTCAATTAAACTACTTTTTAAAAATTGGGTTAATAATACTTAGAGGGTTGACTTGAGGATTAAATGAATTAGTGCATGTAAAGTGCTTAGTACAATGCCTAGCACAGAGCTAGTATTCAATTCCACACCGCAGATATTTATTGGGCATGTGATAGATTCAACTGGTCCTAATTCTTCACTGCTTCCACCACTTCCATGCCCTTGCCAGGGCATCAGCACTTTCTTTGGCCAAGGGGGAGCTGGCATAGTCGGGCATGCTCTTTTGCATTCCTGTCTTTTATAGAACATGCCTCAGGTAGCTGCTAGTTCGACAAGGATGAGAGATGGGGGGGCAGACCTGCACCCAGTTCACAGGTTAGAACCAAGCACAGCTGAGCCCAGTTTAGATCAACCAAAATCCAGTCAACCTGCAGGAAACAATACTTATTGATTGCTATATGACCCTGACTTTCTAGGTGGTTTGTTATACAGCATTACTGTGGCAAAAGCTAATTAATATAGAGCACCTACTATATGCCAGGCCCTGTGCTAAGTACCGGGGATACAGTGGTGAACAAAGCCAGATACAGTTCCTGCCCTCATAGAGTTGATTCTCTAATGATGAGAGGGCCATGAGAGCATTTCATGGCAGGGAGTGTTGATCTAGGTAGGTGGTCAAGAAAGCTTCCCTGAGGATGTGACACTCGAACTGAGGCCTGAAGGATGAGTACGAGTTAACTAGGTAAACTCTTCCAGACAGGAATAGAATGTGCAAGAACCCTGAGGCTTGAAGGAATCATGGCTCCTACCAGGGGCTGACAGTGGCTGGATAAGAGGGGCAGGAGTGAGAGGAGGAGGTGTGGGTGAGACGATTGGGGGTGGGGTGAAGATCAGGCAAGGATTTTTAATTTTTATTTATTTATTTATTTTTGAGATGGAGCCTCACTCTGTGGCCCAGGCTGGAGTGCAGTGGTGTGATCTTGGCTCACTGCAACCTCTGCCTCCCAGGCTCAAGCGATTCTCCTACCTCAGCCTCCCGAGTAGCTGGGATTACAGGCGTGCACCACCGCACCCAGCTAATTTTTGTGTTTTTAGTAAAGATGGGGTTTTGCCATGTTGGCCAGGCTGGTCTTGAACTCCTGACCTCAGGTGATCTGCCCGCCTCGACCTCCCAAAGTGCTAGGATTACAGGTGTGAGCCACCGTGCCCAGCTGGATTTTTTTTAAGTAACAGGAAACTACGGAAGGGTTTGAGAAAAGGGTTTGGTGGAAGGGAGAGGAAGACAAATTAATTTTGGAAGAGGTCCTTTGGACTGCGATTATAAACATACTGGCAGTTATGTTGGTTGAGGCAGTAGTAGAACTATTACAACATCTGCGCCTGACTCTATGTATCTCTGCCACATTGTGATCTTGCTTTTGTGTCCAAAGCAAGAGGCTCCAGGCGTCCAGCCATTTCCCCAGATTACTGGTGTTCTTGAAAATGTCGGGTCTGGTGGGGCACGATGACTCATACCTGTAATCCCAGCACTTTGGGAGGCTGAGGCAGGGGGATCACTTGAGGTCAGGAGTTTGAGATCAGCCTGGCCAACATAGTGAAACCCCCGTCTCTATTAAAAATACAAAAATTAGCCAAGCATGGTGATGCGCACCTGTAGTCCCAGCTACGCGGGAGGCTGATGCAGGAGAATTGCTTGAACCAGGAGGTAGAGGTTGCAGAGGTTGCAGTGAGCCGAGATCACACCACTGCACTCCAGCCTGGGCCACAGAATGAGACTCCATGTCAAAAAAAGAAAGAAAGAAAGAAAGAAAACGTAGGGTCTTCTTCATAACGTATGTTTCCAAAACTCTTGCCTATCTCCTGGGCATCTTAAGTCTCCCAATTGGGCTGGTGGTGCTGGCCTGTGGACTAGTAGAGGCTGAAGGCTGCCCCCAGAGCTCCTTCATCTGAGGCTGGGTGATGACTCCTCCCATATGGGTGGGAGGGGCAGGAGGCACCAAAGGCCCTGCCATCTGCAAACCTCACATCAGTGCAAATCAATGCAAGATTAAAATTCATGATGGTTCCGGGGCACAACTGCAAACAATTTGTTCAGTAAACTTTGCTCTAATTGGCATTCGTAGAATTTCCTGTTAATCAGGACCCTTGGGCTCTTTGGGGCTGAGATGCTCTGTCTCCCCATGACAGGGCAGGGAGCATGTGTGGGTGGGTGTGAGAAGCAGCAGGAGGGAGGGTGTTCAAATGTGGGTATCTGCAATTATATGCCTGGTATGTCTTGAAGTGTGGACACAAGTGACGGAATGGGTGTCCATCTGTAGCTTTGACCAAGGGGTACCTCTGTGCCACTCTATGTGGATCTCTGTGTTGGGGGATGTGGGGTGAGCTGGTCTGCTGGGGAGTGTGTCCAGGTGTGTGCCTAGGTGTTGGGGTAATGGCTATTAGTTGGGATATGTGTCCAGGCATTGAGGATGTGCATATCAGAGTGTGTGTGCTGGGACTTGTGTGTATTTGTGTGTTGGTGCCTGCACACAGTGTTCAGGTGTGGTCTTTGGGTCAATATCGTGCAGGTAGAGTCTGCGTCTCAGTGTAGGGGCTGCTGGGCCCGCAGCTCACTTTGATTTCTCTCTGGCTCCAAGAGAGATGGTAACTGGTGGCCATTGAGTTAGGACCTCAGAAGGTGTCTTGCCCGTGAGCCCCCGGCTTATCCATGCTTGCTGTCACCAAAGCGGACTTGGGCTCCCAGTGGCAACATTCCCCCAACCACCCATTTCACTAGGGCCCTGTTATCCATCACTCATCGTAAACCCAAGACCCAAGCCCTAAAGGCTTTTAAGGGTTCTGCTGACAATTTTCAATGACCTCAAATACAACCAGAACTCACATGAAGAAATACAAGTCACAAATGCTTAATTAAATGCCTACAAAAACCTAACATTATGCCAACTGCAGAGCTGCTCACAGGGCTATATACAAGTCATAGGTAATGTGGGACCTGGTTGTGTTTGTATGTGATGTTATGTAACGTGTATTTTCCAGGAGTAAGGAGACGCCAGCAGGTCTAAAGGCAGCCAGCCCCCAACTCTCACTTTCACAGGGAGGAGTCCTCTGCCCTTGTACAGTGATGGGGGTCACCTTGGCGCGCTGAACAGAGACTGACATCGTGACACAGAGACTGGAAAAAGGTGTAGCCATATGTGTGTGTGTGTGTGTGTTTTCGGGCTTCTGAGTTCCAGGGCTGCCTGCAGCTCGCATCTCTGAAATCTCCAAGGAGTTTTATCCTCAGGCTGGGTGCAGTGGTTCACGCCTGTAATCCCAGCACTTCCAGAGGCTGAGGCGGGTGGATAATCTGAGGTCAGGAGTTTGAGACCAGCCTGGCCTACATGGCGAAACCCCGTCTCTACTGAGTACAAAAACTAGCCGGGCATGGTGGCGGGCGCCTGTAATCCCAGCTATTCAGGAGGCTGAGGCAGGAGAATTGCTTGAACCCGGGAGGCAGAAGTTGCAATGAGAGCTGAGATTGCGCCACTGCACTCCAGCCTGAGCCACAAGAGTGAGACTCCATCTCAAAAAAAAAAAAAAAAGAGTTTTATCCTCAAACACGGAGAGAGAGTGCAGCACTTGTGTAATTGTGTGGAAGGGACTGCGTCTTATGCCCAGATGGTTATGATGCTTCTTTGTGTGTGTGTGTGTGTGTGTGGGTGGGTGGGTGGGTGGGGGGGGGGTGGTGTCCAGGCAGATAACTTGCCTGGGGGTGAGGGCGTTTGGGGGGCTTGCGGGTGGCCCCAGCTCTGGCATCCCGCACAATCATTACCTCAGCAGGAGCAGCTCTTGCCTTGGGCCTACCCTCCATGTTTCAAGCAGCTGCTGCTTTTCCTCAAATTAACCCCTCTGCTCCAGCTTCTTCTTTTCCTGCTAGGGGGCCATGGGCTGGCTGGGGAGGGGTTTCTAGGGGACAGTGCCCCCAGGAGGCAAGCTGATCTTCCAAAGCCTTCTGCCCCTGCCCCTCGTCCACAGGGGGTCCTCTTCTTTCTTGCCTTTGGCTGTGGAGAACAGAGATCCTGTGACTGCGGATCTGAGTGCGACTCTGTGTGTGCACACGCACGAGGCTGGGGCTGGACTGTGAATGGTTCAGGAGCACTATGGCAGGGTCCTGGCTGCCTAGGAGGAGCAGAAAAGGTCCTGAGCCCCTTCTGGCAGTGGGGAAGGGCAAAAAGAGCCTGAATTGCAGGTAACAGGAATGTGGCTAGGGAAGTTGTGGGCCCACCTTAGGCTTATCCAGCAGCACCCAGGAGAGTCAGCCCAGGCAATAGGCATGCAGTACCCCTCTACCTGCCCACAGGGCCAAACCCAGGTGAGGGAGACTGAGGATGTCAGCAGAAGTTGCCGTGGAGAAGGGGAAGCTGGAAGTCAGATGAGAGAAGGGGGAAAGAAAGGAAGAGTTAATCCCAGAGGACCTTATCTGAATGCTCTGTCTGCTACCTCTCTGAGCCTGGGGAGGAAGGAATGGGCATAACAGAATCAAGGTGAGACCTAGGGAAGGTGCAGACAAGGGACCTGAGGGCTGCGGAAGGTGGATGGACAGCTGTTGCCAAGCTGGGCATTCGGAGCTCTTATGGCTGCATGGAAGGACCCTAGGTCACGATCATGCCAGGTGGGGATAGGATATCACCCAGAGCACTTTGGCTCTGACTCCAAGACATTCAAATTCTGCCATGTGTTGTTGAGACACGATTATGAGCAAGACTCAGGCCAGTCTTCATGGAATAAGCAGGCTGCTGGAAGAGGCAGGGAAGTCACCAGCCCGGGATGGGAGAAGCTCAGGGCTATGGTCACCCAGAGGTGACCATAGGGGTCAGAAAAACTTCTTGGAGGAAGTGACATCTCAGCTTAGGCCTGAATGATTATAGTAACAACATGAGTTATCTTTTGTAATAATGGTAACAAATGATTACAATACTGAGCACCTGACACGTGCAAGATATATGATCTCATTTACTTTTCTTAACTGCTTTGTGAGCGAGGCACTCATATCCCCATTTTACAGATGAGAAAACCAAGGCCCAGAGAGGTGCAGTACTTTAGGAATATATAGCTAACAAGTGAGAGAACCGAGATTTCAAGTCCACCAAACCTACAGTATTTACCCACATTGGGGCACAGCCTCCTGGGGTCCTGAGTCACCTTTCCTTTTTTAAATTTTATTTTAAAATTTGTATTTATTTATTTGAGACAGTGTCTTGCTCTGGCACCCAGGCTGGAGTGCGGTGGCACAGTCTCGGCTCACTACAACCTCTACCTCCCAGGTTCAAGTGATTCTCCTGCCTCAGACTCCTGAGTAGCTGGGATTACAGGCACCTGCCACCATGCCCAGCTTTTTTTTTTTTTTTTTTTTTGTATTTTTAGTAGAGACAGGGTTTCACCACGTTGGCCAGGCTGGTCTCGAACTCCTGACCTCAGATAATCCACCTGTCTCAGCCTCCCAAAGTGTTGGGATTACAGACGTGAGCCACTGCACCCAGCTCTGAGGCACCTTTCCTAACTTCAGCAGCAGCAGTAGCAGCACAGGCTTCTGGGAACCCCTGCTGAATCTAGGCAGCTGGCCTGGCAGCCTGGACCAGGCCCCAGTGAACAAGATACAGAGGAGATTGGGAGGAGCAGGTAAGTCCTCAGCCCCATGTTTGCAGAGACTGACATCCACCTGGCCCTGTTTTCATTTGCTTTTTGGTGGAGAAGGGAAAAGGCCCACGTTTTATGACACTAGCTTGTGATTCTATTTTCTGTTTAAATTCTGGGTGAGGGAAAAATAAGAGACATCAGAGAAACCTTCAGAATCTCATTTTGAGAGTCTGAGCTGCAGATAAATGAGCCTCCTGCAGAAACGCTACATCAAAGCGAATTTTCTCAGCTGTATTTTCTTTCTTTTAATAGGGCCATTTACTACATTAATATTCCAGGAAGTCATTTTAATTTCATGTTTATCATCCATTGGGAAAGTTAAACAGGATCAATATGTAACCAGTGGCGCATTGGGGGATCTTGGGGGAGAAGGGGAACGTTCAGAGGCTTTGGTGATTCCACATGTGGGAGGCCTTAGGAGGGGAAGGGTGGGGAGGGGAGGAGGCTGGGGAATGGAAGGAGGGATGGGAGGGAATGGTGGAGGGGAAGCACAGGGGAGTTGTAAGGTGGTAATTGTCTGAACATGCATTGGAACAATTATTGAGCATCTACTAGTGTGAGGCATTGTTCATGCCGTGGTTTTTTTAATTCTCACAATGACTTATGAAATAGGTATTCTTATTCCCATCCTTACACCTGGGGAAACTGAGGCTCAGGAAGTTTGTCACATGCCCAAGATCTTAGAGAACTCTGATTCATTCCTTCAATAAATATATGCGAAGTACCTGCTATGTGCCAGACATTTATCTAGCAGCTGGAGGCTTTAGGTGAATGAAAGTTAATTTACCAAAAGCCTAAGGATCCATGTCAGATCCACTGAATGTCTCTTTTGGTGAATTGTCTGCTTCAAGCGATACAGGTGGGCCCTGCCTTTATGGAGGTTATAGTCACGTGGGGAGACAGGCTTTCATCAAATAATCACACAAGGAAAGAGACATGCAACCCTGTGGTAGAGGCTTAGGGCTTGAGAGCCTGGAATCAGGGGCTTCCTCCAGAATAGCAGGTCAGGGAAGGTTTCCCAGGGGTGGTGATGCTCCCACTGAGATCTGAGGGCAGCATGGTGGGCAGCTGGGTGAGACAGAAGAGCAGAGCCAGTTCCAGGGAGCAAGAAAAGGGGTACTGCAGTCAGGAGGAGCAAGGGACCTTGAGGGGCTGCTGAGGTGGATGGCAGACTGCGATGGGACCTTCTGAGCCAGGGTAAGGACTGGGGGAGCCCCAGAAGTCCATGAGGCAGATTTATACCCTGGGTCAAGTTGTTTGACCAGGGTCCTCTGCTCTGGGCTTTGTAAGGCAAATGCCCGGACAATGGAAAGAGAGAGGGATGAAAGCAGTGGATCTCCAATAGAGCCCTGAGAGACAGGGCTGGAATTTTTCTTTTTTTTTCTTTTTCGAGACGGAGCCTTGCTGTGTCGCCAGGCTGGAATGCGATGGCTCAACCTCGGCTATTGCAAACTCCACCTCCCAGCTTCAAGTGATTCTCCTGCCCCAGCCTCCTGAGTAGCTGGGACTACAGGTGCACACCACCACACCCCGCTAATTTTTGTATTTTTAGTAAAGATGGGGTTTCACCATGTTGGCCAGGATGGTCTCGATCTCTTGACCTCGTGATCTGCCCGCCTTGGCCTTCCAAAGTGCTGGGATTACAGGTGTGAGCCACCATGCCCGGCCAGAGCTGGATTTTAAAAGGAAGGGATGGGTCTTCAGGAATTGAGAGGTGGAAAGGGTAAAATCCTCAGAGTCATCCGCAGTGATTCCTTCTTTCTCCCATTCCTCACTTTTGATGATCAGCTCATCCTGGGGGCTTTCCCTTTTGCAATACATCCAGAATCAGACCTCTCAGCATCGCCTCCGTCACTACCTCCCTGAACTAAGCTGCCACCTACTCTCACCTGGGTTTTTGCAATAGCTTCCTAACTCTCCTCTCTGCTTCTGCCCTTGGCCCCCTATAGTCTAGTCTCAATACCACTGTCCCAGCAATACCTTTAAAACATCAATCAGATCATGCCTAAAACTCTCTGATAGATTCTTGTCTCATTCAGATAAAAGCTAAAAGTCCTTACAAAGACTAACAAGACCCTACACTAGCTGCACTTCCTCCAGGATTTGTGACTCCAATTCCTACTATGCTACCTTTGCTAACACAGCTACTCTGGCCTCTTTACTGCTCCTGTAACACGAACAGTGCAGTCCCACCTCAGAACTTTTGCACTGCCGTTTCCTCTTCCTGAGCAGTGCTGTTCCCCCGAATATTTGTTGCTCCTTTGCTTCCTTCAAGTCACTTTCTTGGTGAGACCAACTCAGACCGCCCTGTTTGAACTGCAGCCCTTCCCATCAGCACTCCAACCCCTCCCCTGTTGCCTCGTTTTGTTCTATTGTATTTACCTTCTCTAATATAGGTTATAATGTACTTATTTGTCTTGTTTATGGTCTGTCTCCCACTAATTGTAAGTTCCACAAGGGCAGGGATTTTTGTCCATTTTGTTCACTGTTCTATTCCCAGTGCCTAGAACAGCACCTCTGTGTCATAGATGCTCAACCAGCCAGATAAGAAGGGATACTTCCCATTTTGGGAGGCAGAGAGCAAGGCTTCAAAGGGAATGCTATTTCTGTACTAAGTTGTTTTAAATTTATTTTTATTTCATTGGCTCCTAACAACAGCTCTTCATGTTGACAACGATTACTGGCCCCATGTTATAGATGACGCCGTTGAGGCTCAGGGAGGTAGTGAAGAAAGTGGGAGAGGCCAGGTCTAGTGGCTCATGCCTGTCATCCCAGCACTTTGGGAGGCTGAGGTGGGAGGATCGCTTGAGGCCAGGAGTTAGAGGTCAGCCTGGGCAACATGGCAAGACCCTGACTTATTAAAAATAAAAAAAATTAGCCAGGTATGGTAGCACACACCTATAGTCCCTGCTACTCTGGAAGATGAGTGAGAAGATTGCTTGAGCCCAGGATTTTGAGGCTGCAGTGAGCCACAGTCACATCACTGCATTCCAGCCCGGGAGACAGAGCAAGAGAAATACTGTCTTAAAAAAAAAGAAAGAAAAGAAAGTCGGAGAGCTGGAGCATCTTTCAAATCTCAAAGGATAGGTGCTGGTGCAGGCTGCCTGGGCTGAAAGACTGGCACCTCCACTTTCCAGCTGTAGGAGCTTGGACAAGCTTCAGTCCCCTCTGTGCCTCAGTGTTGTCATCTGCAGAATGGGAATGATCATACTACCTATCTGCAAGGGTTGTTGGGAGGATTAAATGAGATAATACATGCACATTCATTTGCTCTGGCTACACGGAAGGTGCTCAGTAATGTCAGCTATTATTATTGGAGCTGCACTCTGCTGCCTGAGTCAAGCCTCTGGGCCACTCCCTAACCAGCCAGGGGTCTCCATCCCATTTCCACAGGGGACTTCAGGTCAGCCTAGGGCTCTGCCTTCACATGGTGATGGTCAGACTTGTCCAGTTCCATTTGTTTAGGAGGAATTTAATTTCTCCCTAAGCCGAGAGTCTTCTGCCCCCTCCTGCCCTCTCTCTTGCTCTCATCAGCCGCAAAATGAGCTCTGGGAGCTTTCCCCCTGGTCCAGAAACCCAAGGTGAAGAATTTCATTAACAATCAAGAGGACATAATCAACATTCTAATAATTCCAGATCCACACTCCCCTTCTGCAGCCCCTCCAAAGTGCCCCCATCCCCCAACTCCACCCTGTCCCTGGCTCTCCCAGACACACTCACATTGACAAAGAAATCTCATTTCCTCTCCAGCAAAATTTGCTTTGCTATTAAATTCAGCACCTTACCTCCTGCCCTGATGATGAGGGGACGCACTCCGGACTTCTCAGAATCCTGCTTCTGAAAGAGACACTAGTGGGAACAAGTATGTCATGAGGGACTTGCTTCTCTTACACCTCCTGGAAGGTTCCAGGGTGGGGTCATACACTTTTCCCCTAGGTCCTCAGGAACCTCATACCAGATGGCCAGAGAAGTAGAACTTCTCCTGGTGTGAGGGGAAGATGGGGTACTCTAGTGATTTCTTCTCCAGGTCTGCTGAAGATCTAGAGGTGATACATGGCCTTTTCAGTGGGCTGCATTTTACCCACCTTAAAGCCCCTACCCCAGCCTTTAGGAAGATCTAGCCTGGACCTCCTTCTGGCTGTATAACCTTGGGTAAATTAATCTTTCTGAGCCTCAGTTTCCTTATCTATAAAATGGGAATGATAGCAATCATGCCTCTCTCTCAAGGTTGCTGGGGGAATGAAATGAGATCATGCTTAGCAGAGTGGCTGGTGTGGACTTGGCACACAATCAATAATAGCTGCAACTATTATAGATGCAGTAGTGTCTTTGGCACTTGAAGTCTGCAGCACGGTACTGCCACCCCGCCTCTCTCCTGCCTCATTCCTTTCTTCATACACTTGGAATACATGATTGAGTTTTT
Organism: Symphalangus syndactylus; assembly: GCF_028878055.3. Taxonomy (NCBI): domain Eukaryota; kingdom Metazoa; phylum Chordata; class Mammalia; order Primates; family Hylobatidae; genus Symphalangus; species Symphalangus syndactylus. Next base: position 45,157,822 of record NC_072429.2, read on the forward strand.
ATTGATATAGTGGTGTGGGGGCTGAATATGTTCAACGGGCATTTATTTACAGTACAGTGTGGTCAGTGCTATGGCAGGCTAAGTGCTGGGGGCCATGACAACCCACACCCATAAAGGGGGTGCCTCAGTGGTGGTCAGAGGCTTCCAACAGGAGCTGACTTCTGAATTGAGACCTGAGGAACAGAGAGAGATTTGCCTGGAGATAATGAGTGATGGAGACTCTGAGAGTGGAGACCGTCAGCGCCCAGGCCTGGAGGGGAGAGCAGGCAGGGACCCGAGGACCTTGTGCAATGGGAGCTGAGGCCAGAGCGGAGGAGTTTGGCTTTCATCCTGAGGGCAGTGTGGAGCCACTGTAGGACACTGAGGAGAGCAGTGACATGGGTGTTCTTATAGAAACATCTGCCTGGTTTCAGTGCAGGGACTGGAAGGGAGAGGGGTGCGGCTGGAGAGTGAGGAGGTTGATGGGCCTGGGCTACAGAGATGGAGAAAAATGGACATGTGCCTTCCGGGAGTGATTGTGGCCAGGGCTGGAATTCTGATGATTGCTGGCTGAAGAGTCTGGCTTGAGCACTCCACCCCTGGAGGGTGCCTGGAAGAGGCACAGGGGTTGAGGGGAGGTTTGCACATCTGGACCCTGGGGCAGAGGCGTCTTGTGGCCCAGGTCCCTGTCTGGGAAAGGGCTTGAGGGAGCCTTGGGGAGCAGGAGGCAGGGTAAAGAGAAGGAGCCCAGGAATCCCCTGCAACTCCGGCTTGGCCCAGCTGAGCTCTCTATGCAGCTGGAGCCACAAGGATTCCAGGCTCAAGGGAGGCTGTAGCAGGATGTTTAATTCTCTAATCTCTGAATCCTCCTGATATCCCTTTCAGCCTTGCACAGCCCTCTGGCACACCTCCTGATGGTGGCTGGTGGGCACCTCCTGTGCTTCTTGCACACACCACACCCCCTAACCCATACATCCATACACAGATGCACACACAGCATGTTTCAGGCTCTGATGAGCCCCGGTAGAAGGGAGGCAGGGAGTTAGAGAGCACCTAGGAGAAAAAGGAGGAGGTGGGAGAAGTAGGAGAGAGGAGGGGAAGGAGGATCTTGGAGGCTCTCTGGTGGTGATAAGGTGGTGAAACTCCCAGCTCCAGTTTCCGTGGCTCAGGATGGGATTAACCCTTTAGGGGAGAGGGGAGAAGGGAAAGGTGTCACTGCGCCAAGTGGCAGGGAGTGTGCTCTCCCTAGTGGAGCTTCAATTGGGTATCAAACCTCCAGACCCCTTCTCTTCTAGCTCCCTTGGGGCAGATGGCTGTGTCACCTCCCCAAAGCCACCTCTGCCCTTTCCCCTCCAGAGGATCTGCAGCAGGTCATGTGTGTATGCACGCACATGTGTATGAGTGTCTGTGTGTGTAAGCTTTAGGAGAGGGAAGTGTGGGGGTGTAGAGGGAAAGGAGAGGAAGCAAAGCCTGGCCTCCCCTTCTAACACAGACAGACAGGAGGGACTGTTCCCACACTTGGGGGAGGTAAGACAGATGGTTGGTAGCCTCCCTGAAGGTCTCTCTCCCTCTCCTCTCTGGGCCCCAATCCTCCCTCCAAACGGCAGCCCTATCACCCTCCTACCTAAAATCTTTCTATAGTTCTTCAGTGACCTCAGAATAAAGTCCAAGCTCTCAAGCCAGCCTCTGTCCACCCTCCAGCCTCTGCTCTTGACACCAAAGCCTCCAGGCTCCTTCTCAGTCCTGTTCCTTCTGCTTAGAACATTCTCCATGTCCAGCCCCACACCTTATCCTTTTTTTTTTTTTTTTTTTTTTGAGACGGAGTCTCGCTCTGTCACCCAGGCTGGAGTGCAGTGGCGCAATCTCGGCTCACTGCAAACTCCGCCTCCCAGGTTCACGCCATTCTCCTGCCTCAGCCTCTCCAAGTAGCTGGGACTACAGGCGCCCGCCACCACGCCCGGCTAATTTTTTGTATTTTTAGTGGAGACGGGGTTTCACCGTGGTCTCGATCTCCTGACCTTGGGATCCACCCGCCTCGGCCTCCCAAAGTGCTGGGATTACAAGCATGAGCCACCACGCCCAGCCTTTATCCTTGTTTATATGGCTAATTCTTCCTCATCCTTTAGGTCTCAGAAACTAGAAAGCTTTCTCAGACTATACCTCCAAGCTAGATAACGTTTCTCCTTTGGGTAGGTACCCCAGGGCCACTGCTGGCACCCCCAACCCCTACCACCATTGCCTGTGCTTCCTCCATCCTAGCCCTGATCCCTCTGTGTTGTAACTGTCAGGGCAAGAACTTGCCTTGCTAGAATCCTCAATGCCTGGCATGGTGCCTAGGACTCATTAGATATTGGTGGAAGGAAACCCCAGGAATTACCCAATGGTAATCTTTCTTTTCTGCTAGTAGAAGCATAGAGAAAACTGAAACGAATCCCAATCTCCCTCACTTTTTCTTTTTTTAAAGAGAGAGTCTCACTATGTTGCCCAGGCTTGCCTTGAACTCCTAGACTCAAGCGATCCTCCTGCCTCTGCCTCCCAAATAGTTAGTACTACAGGCACGAGCCCCCACACCTGGAAGAATCCTCTAGTTTTGAGGCCCAGACAGTGGAAGAGACTCGGCCAAGGTCATACAGAGGGAGTATCTGAGCCAGGAAAAGAACCCAGGAGTCCTAACTCCCAGACCCTTGTCCTCCCATGGTGGAGGCGAGGCAGCTGGCAGGAGGTGTAGAGGGGCTGCAGTGGGGAGAGGTTCAGTGTGAGGATCCCGGCAGCAGCAGGGCCTGTGATGTGTGTGCAGACATGCGTGTGCTGTGATTCATGGCTGGGCACCCTCCTCAGGCCCATGTTCTTGGCTGGCCCACAGTGAAGAGGCCCAGCTCCCTGGAGGAGCCCACCTAGAACTGGATGGTGGGGGTGTTGGGGAGCAGAGCTGGCCAGGCCCTGGGATTGGGGGTTGTTGACGTCATCTCAAACCCCTGTGGAAGCTGACAGTGAAGACCCAGGGGGCAAGGCAGGCACTGGGGATGCAATCACAGGCTAATAGCCTCCCAGCCTGAGATGCAATTAGGGGCAGCTTCCCAGTGGGCCTGGAGGCAGTGGGAAGGGCAGTTCGTTGTTTGGAGGTGGGAGTGGGGCCTACATCTGCAATCCTGCACTCAGGTTCAGAGGAGCCAGAATAGGAGCATGGGTGGGGTAAGGAGACCCCCCAAAAGAAGGAAGGGTTGCAGACATGGGTGAGGCAGAGGGGTACTTGGAGGTAAAGCACCATCATGGAAGATTAATAATTGGGAAAGTTACTTTCCCCAGACCCCGGATGTAATAGTGAAAGAGCCAAGCTAAGTTACTTTCGGTCCTTAGCCTTTCTGCCTGGCGATTTCCCTCCCTGTAAGATGGGAACAATAATAATAGTATCTATCTTAGAGAGCGATTGTGGAGGTTAAATGAGAAAAAAGCATATAGAGCGCTTAGCTCAGAACCTGGCCCTCACCAAGTGCTCAATGATCATGATGATGCTTTAGGGAGGTGGTATCACATACTGGGCACTAACAGGAACCTTGGAATCATGCAGATCTGGATTCAGATCTCAGCTTTTCCACTTAGCAGCTCAATGACTTTAGGCAGAAGACTGAGCCTTGGGTTTGTCATTGGTAGACAGAACCAATAACAGTATTTACCCCAGCCAGGGGTGAGAGGAAGTGTGATAGGGGATGTAAGCTGCCTGGGACTCAGGTTCTTCCTAAATGGTAGCTGCCCCAGCAGCCATGCCACTTCTCAGGTCTCAGATCACAAGCCTGGCCCAAGATCTTCTGTCCCCGAGACCATGAGGCAGGCCTCTCTGACCCCTACATCTGACCTTGGGTCCAGCAAGGGCCATACCACTCCATTCTATCCAAGATAAAGGTCTGGAGAGCTGGCTTTCACCTGGAGCCTTGAGAGAGACCAACAGGTACACCTGACTGTGGTTGGAGGGCAAGTTTTGTTTAGAGATTAACCAGATATGCTGCCTGCTGCAGCTCTGAAAGCCAAGAACCTGCTGGACAAGTTCAGTATTCCCAGAACTGCAGCCCCAGGCCCAGGTCATCAGCTTGGAAGGGAATGGAATGAGTGGGGAGGGATGATGGTAATTTGAACTGGCCTTTATCTATAGTGTCTTCAGCATTTTATCTACATTGTCCAGCATGATCCTCATAACAACCCTGTGAGGAGGGTACAGAAATCATCCATATTTTACAGATGAGGAAACTGAGGTCAGAGAGGTGAACGCCTGGTCTGATGCTGCCTAACTAGTCAGTGGCTCAAACTCAGGAGTGTCCCAGAGCCTGGACTCTGCAGTTAGCTCAGCAGTTTCTGAGCTTAGGGGAAGCTCAGAATGGGGGAAGCCATATTGAGCAGGATCCCTCCATGCCCAGTTCTGGAGGTCTAGAGGAATACGCAAATTAGACCTGGTTATATTAGCAGCCCCCCTCCCCCACTCCCCATTCAGATGCTGGTGATCTAAGACCTACACTTGGAGAACTCTGCCCTCGGACCACTGGGGAAAGGCCCAGGCTGGTATCCAGCCTGCAAGGTCATTGACTGGGCCAGGAGTATGGGTGCCGCAAGGGCAAGAGACGGCCCCGCCCCTGCATTCCAGATTCCAAGGTCTCTCCCCACCTGCCTGCTCACCTGGAATTAGTCCAGGTGCTTTGAGATAAAGAGGAAATCCAGTCTCAACCCTGCCGAGGTGGCTGCTTTGGGGTAAATATAAACCTGGACTTCCTAGGCCCTGGATCTCAGCAAACTGGGCTCAAGGTGTCCCCTTGTTGGTTGGTGGAGAAGGTGGAAATCAAATCAATGGCACCCAACTCCCTGGAAAAGGTGCTGACCTAGTTGCCCTCCCTCCAGCTCCAACACAGGCTTTGGAAGAGGAAGCCACACTCCGTCCCCAGTCAGCCAGGTACAGTAGCAAGTCAGCCAGGTACAGCAGCAAGAGCATGTGCTGTCTCGGGCCTGGGTTCAAATCCCAGCACCGTTACTTACTGGCTGTGTGGCCTGAATCCCAGTTTCCTTGTCTGTAAAACGGGGATAGCGGACCCTACCTCTGCAAAGATTAATAAAGAACATTTGCAAGGAAAGCACAAGCATTCTGCAAATGTTTGTTTTCTTTCCTCTCTGGCAACTGAAATCCACCATTAGCAGCAGAGACATCCCCAGACTCCTCTTTAAAATGCACAGAGCCGGGAAGAGAGGGACAGTTATTAAGTCCACCTGAGATGAAGCACGTGCAATGCTCTGACTTTCACAGCTGTAGGATGGAAATGATTATGTTGTTCCAGTTATTGAGTTACTGACACCTGAGAAAAGCAGGGCTGGCGGGGGCTTAGAAAGCAGATTCTGGTTTCACTCCCTTATTTTAAAAAGGGGAAAGGCAGAGAGGAGGAGTTGCTAGCTCAAGGTCACCCAGAGTCAGGGACTGGAAGAGTCAGGCTCAAATCCAGTTTGTCTGTGATTTTGCTTATGCTAGGATAGACAGGTCCTGGGAGGCAGGCCCAGGATACTATGGGATGAGAGGGGCCCTAACAAGGTAGCCCTGCTGCTGCTGTCCACTTCCCTAGCCCTTGGAACAATGCCTGGCACACATAGTAGGTATTTATTGAATAAGGGCACCCAGTAGGCATTTATTGAATGAATGAATGAATGTGGTGGCAGGAAGACAAAGGCACTCTCCCAGGACAGGAAGGTGTCTCTGTGAGACTGTGATCACCTTGATAAGGGGCCCTTAGGGCCTTCCCAGGGCTGAGCCCACATGTCCATCTTGTCTCCTCCAGATGGCAGCTATGGGGGCAGAGGAAGGAAGATTCTGCGAGGAGACGAAGCTGCAGCCAGAGGGATGGAGGTTAGACAGCAGGTGAGCCATGGGAAGGAGCGCAGAACGGAGGCTGGGGATGGCTTCTTCCATCAGAGCTCTGTGAGGGAGGAGTGGGGCTCTGTGTGTGTCTGGGGAAAGGCAGGGGAGCTCTGTGAAGCTGTGGGGTGCCTAGGGGAGCCCTGAATCACACTTGCTAAGAGCCTGAGACACCTGGGGGGCTCCATGGGCAAAGGCCACCTCCACTCCTCAGAGGCAGATCCAGCTCGGCTCTGGCTGCTGAGAATCCTGTCGCCATGGAGATGGGGAGCTGGCTCCTCTGACAGCATTGGCGGCGCTGGGTGTGGCCTGCCCTCAGCATGATTTGCAGTTGGGGGTGGGCAAGTTGGGGCAGCAAAGGGATTCCGTAGGACTTTGTCAGGTGCAACGTTGACTGACACATGCAATGTGGCTGCTGCTGGCTTTAGGGTCCACTGACCTGGGCCTGAGTCCCACTTATTAACTGGCGGCCCTGAACAAGGGCCACGGCATCTCTGAGCCTCAGTCCCAGCATCTGTAAATGGGGTTGGCAGTATTGTTCACAGGGTAGTTGTGACCTTCACTCGAGCCTGTCTATGGGGAGCACAGTGCTGGGTACAGCGAAGACTCAGTAAGTGGTGACTATTACTTCTTAATTGGTGTTAGGATTGGGGCCCTGCAGGAGGCTGCCCCAAGGCAGCAGCCCCCTGCCCTCAGCCTGCTCCCTGGGACTCTCAGGTGAGACTGGAGAGAGGCCTGACTCCTTTTCCACAGACAAAGGCGATCAGGAGTCAGGAGTTATGTCATCCTTTGAACATGGGCCTGGAGGCTCTGCTGCAGGCGCATCTGAAAAATAAATAATAACAACGTGAATAATTCACCATGGCCTCCCAAGCACCAGCCGATTAGTCACCGCAGACCCAGGCTCCGGTCTTGTCTGCCTCAGGCTGCCCCACTGGCCCTAGGGAGTGTGGCCTGGCCACAGGGGCAGAAGGTGGAGGGCATGTGGGGACACTTAGAGGAGCCCTCTGGAGGCTACAGGGTCCTGAGGGGCAGCCAGGAGGTAGGGCTGATGGTCTCTCTGGGTTTTACAGAGAACCACAGGCTGTGGAAGTCAAAGGGGACAGGCCTAGGGTCCCCAAGTGAGTGGGACCCTGCCCTGGCCATATCAAGTCGCTTTCCTCTCTGGGCTGCATTTTGGAGACTTGGACTTACTATATTTTAGTAGCCAGTAACCAGCCCTGGCTGGGCAACTCTAATGCAGCCCCATCTCTACAGGGACCCAGCTGCACCTCTTAGCCCTGAAATAGATCGTGAGAAGCCCACACAGCCCTGTCATGTTTCTCTTGGGAGTTAAGACAAGGTAGGGGTGAAATGCCCCAGCTCAGGACTCAGACATCAGTTGAACCCTCAGTTGCCCGTTGTATGACCTGGCCAAATGGCTCAAATGTTCCAGGTCTCCATTTCCTCATCTGTAAAATGGGGATTAAAAAACACTCACCTCATAATGTTATTATTGTTCTGCAGATGAAATGATGTAATGACCATAAATTGCTTTGTGCGATGCCTGGCACATAGTAAGTGCTAAAAAACAGTGGCTGTTATAGATAGATATTTGTTATCTTTCCAAAGATAGCATATTGGGGATTCAGGATAAGAAGAGGGATGCTCAGACATTGCAGATGTTCATATAAAACATGATCTGCAGGCCCAAGAGATGGGTATAGACTGCCAGGCTGTTAGAGTGTAGGGGGACTCCGAGATCCTCTAAGTATACACTGCACTCAAAACACTGAGTCTCCTGTTTGTTTCCTCCCGAGCACTTGCCACATTTGTTAATTGTTTTCTTATTTACTTTTTTATGATCTGCCTTCCCCACTAGACTGTGAGCTCCACAAGGACAGGGACCTCATCTGTCTTGTTCTCCATTTTATCCCCAGTCCCTTGACTATGGCCTCGCACATAGTAGGTGCTCAGTAAATATTTGTCAGCTGAATAAATGGATTCATCAGGAGGCATGAGATCATGAAGGGCTGCAGGAACAGAGTCTTCATCATGGGTAGGGCAAGAGGGGCTCTCAGACAGTTGCTGGGTGTGCAGCTCAGAAAGGGGAAGGTGGTTCTAGGGCTGGCCCCTGGCAGACTGGCTGCTGGTGATGCTGCAGGGCTGTGATGACGCCCATCTGCCCCTTTCTTCCCCACTTCCCAGGTAAGCTCTCTGAAAACCAACAGTACAAGAGAGGCTTAATGGTGGCACAGGCTTGCTGAGTCTTCCCCAGTAATGATTTAATCATTTGTTTAGAATGTCCTGTGGCATTAATGATTATCCCCCAGAACAGGGGGAATAATTGGCTGTGTTCTCATGGTGAGCGAGCTCCCTGTTCGCGGGGAGCTGAGCCTGTTCTTCTGTATTCTTCCTCTCTCACCTGCCTGCCACTCACTTGCTGGGTGATGGAGATGGATGGGCTCATGTGTGCAAAGGGGCTGGGAGGACACCTGGAGGCTGCAGGGAGTTGGGCAGCGGGGGGACGGAGAAAGAGACACACAGAAATACAGAGACCGTGGAGAGGTAGCAAGAATCAGAGAACGAGAGAGAAAATGATATTGCGAGTTTGTGTTCTTAGGCTGAGTAATCCCCAAACTGAGCTCACAGCTTCAGTTCTTCCTAGTAGCTTCACTCCTCATTTTGCAAAACCTTCTGTGCATGAACGTGTACTCTTGTGTGTATGCACATGTGGGCATCTCTAGAGCAGTGGTTCTCAGAGTGTAGTACTCGGGCCAGCAGCCTCAGCAGCACTTGATGTGCTTGAAATGCACATTTTCAGGCCCCTCCCCAACCTACTGAATCAGAAACCCAAGAAGTGGGGCTCAGCACTCAAATAGACTTTCTAGGTGATTCTGGTGCACCCAAATTTGAAGAGCCCTGTTCTGATGTATACAGTGTGTAGAGATGTGTGAGGTGGATGCATGTGCCATGTGAACATGGCCACGTGGACACACATGTGGGTGTCTGAGCATTTGGAAACTGCAGCAGCAAAAGCCCAGGCAGAAATCAGGCCCCCACCAGAGAGCCCAGGGGTGCCTGTTATTTGGAAGAAGGGGCTCAGGTCCAGCAGCAACTCCCCCATCATAGCCACCTATCTCTTGGTGGCCACAAGACTCCCCTACCTGGGATAAGAGGGGGCTGCTGTCCCTGCCAAGGCTTCCATAAAGTTGGCCTGTCAGCAGGGTCTGCGGGGAGCTGCTAGTCTCATCCCTGACACTCCAGCGTGGCTGAAAGAGGGACCGCATCCTGGCCCCAGTACTCTAGGGATTTATAGTCCTAGGGACCCGTCACACTCCTCCTTGCTGCTCTTGGGCTTGAAGAAGTGGGTTTTCAGGGATTAACTAATTTAAGGAGGATTATGCAGGGCTAGGGGGAATGAATTATCAGCGGAGAGAACCGCAGCACCCACCTGCTGGAGCAGCCAGCAGTACAGCATCACTGAGGCCTGTGGATGATATTTCAGGAGGAGGTGGGTAGGGTGAGAGAGACCCTTGAGGCTCTGAGGGTAGCTCCCGGGTGTGAAGGTGCTGCGTTGGGGAGGGGAGGGGAGGGTAAAGGATAGGGGAGGAAAGGAGTCTGGTGAAGGAGGGGGCCGGTGGAGGAGGAGGATGAATAATTTGGTTAGGTAGAGGGGGAGGCCACAGGAGGGTGGATAGACTGATAGAAGGAAGGAAGGGAGGGAGAAGGGAGGGGTGGGTGAAGACAGCACAGAGGGAGAAGCTCTGGATGGAGAGGGGAAGATAAGGAGAGGTGGGGATGCCAGGACAGCCAAATAATGCAGTGCGATCTCAGGGGAGTCTGTAGGGAAGCTGGCTGGAGGGAAGTCACTAGGGAGTGGGGGCTCCGTGCTTAGGGGGGAGGGGTCATGGGGGCCTCTCCTCATGGGGGCCTAGCCTCTCCTCAGGCTAACCTGAGGGAAGGGGCATGGGCTTGAACTTCACAAGTAATCTGAGAGAAGTGAGCTGATTATTGAGTTTTGTGTTTAACAAGACAAAAAAGTGGAAGGAGTGTGAATAATTAGGAAGTTATGAAGACTTTGCAAAAATAGCATTTTATTTAAAAAAAAAAAGCAAAGAAAATACTGAGAACATGTGCAAATTGGCCATCTTGACCAGGTGAGTGAGTCAGCAACCCCTGACAGCCCAGCTGGGCCTGGGGATGGGAGGAGGAAGCAGCCAGGCGGCCAAATCCTGCCAGAGAGTGGGCGGGGACGTTGACATCATTCACCTCCCCCCTGCTTCCCAGCCTGCGGCTTGGCTCACTCTGCTAGGGCACCTGGGACCCATTTGGGGGAGACCATGGCAGTCCCCAGCATGATGCTGACCTCAAACGTCTAGGCCCAAACCCCCAGCACCTCTCGCTTCCTTTAATTACCACTGGGGACCTGTCATCCATTAATTTTGTGCAACCCTTTCTGAACTCCATTCTATTTTCAGCTTGTGAAGACCCCTTGGGGGTAACACATTCCAGAAGTTGGACAGCAGCTGTGTAAAGCAGGACTTCCCTTTAGAAATCCTAAATTAAGTAACAACAGCTTTAGAAGGGACCTCCTGGTTCTGGGCTGATGCTTCCTTAGCAGTAACTTGGGAGGTTTGGGTCAACACTACCCCCTCGGCCCTCTGCAAGGTTTCTAATAGCCCCTTTGCTCCTACATTCCAAATTTTCTGAGCTTTGAGGTCAGACAGGTTTAGGCCCAAACAGGGACTCTACCACTTCCTGGTTGTGTGACCTTTAGCAAATCACTTATCTTTCTGTCTTTAGTGTTTCCAGCTGAAAAATGATAAATAATCATACCTTCTATTTCCAAGATTGTTGGGACGTGATAAAATAATGTATGCGAACCATCTCAAATGGTTCTTGGCACATGGTAAGTGGGAGCTCCGTGGAGCACCCACTCTGTGTCAAATGCTGTTCTACGGGCAGGTGATAGAATACGACAGGCAGGCCCCTGCCCTCAGGGAGCTTCCATCCCAGGAGGATGCTGGAGATGACCATAGGCTAGGAAGCAAATCAATGGGGGATTCCAAAGAGTGATCTGAGCTATGAGGACAATGAAAAGGTCATGGGCGGGTGGGGGATAGATGGCTCATCAGGGAAGGCCTTTCTGGTAAAGTGACATTTGGGCTGCGACATGTGAGCTGAGACGAAGCCAGATGAGTGTGGATGTGGAGGAGGCATTCTTGTGAGTAGTCTCAGGATTTGTGCGATCCCAGGGGAGTCTATAGGGAAGCTGGCTAGAGGGAAGTCACTAGGGAGTGGGGGCTCCCTGCTTAGGGAGGAGGGGTCACGGGGGCCTCTCCCACCCTAGGCTAACCTGAAGGAAGGGGCATGGGCTTGAACTTCACAAGTAATCTGAGGAACTACTTACAAATCTCAGGATTTGTAAGTAGTTCAGGGCCACATTTTTTGCATCCTGCATGGTTTCATAGAATTGGACTCCTTGCCCCTCATCCCACTCTTTATCTCAGGTTTCCCCTGTCTCTGCGCTTAGAGTCCTCTTGTCTGTTAATGGGTCCCAGATCTGGGAAAGTGGTAGAGCAAACGGGGCTAAGAGCCCCGCCTCCTCCTTCCCTCACTCCCTCACTCCCACACTGGCCCTCCTGTGGTTCTCCTGCCACCTCGCTGGCTGCCCAGGGTGATAGATGCCTCCTTGCAGGGCTGAGTCATGTGTGCCTCTTGCAAGTTCTGGGCAACATCTCTGTTACTGTCGCGCTCCCTGCTCCACTCCTGGGCCCTGTGGGAAGGCAGATTTATAGGGATTTTCCCCGGGGACTGCACGTGCATCTGCTTCACCCTGGCTTGGAGGCTGCAGAATGGGCCGCTGCGCAGAGAAATTTTCTTCAATGCACAGATTGAGAAACTGAGACCTGGAAAGGAGAAGAGGCTCCTAAGGTTGTGCTGCCACTGAGCAGGGGCTGAGCAGGGGCTTGAGGCCAGATCTCCAGACTCGGTCCAGTGCTCTCTTTCCTGGCACACTTGGCTGTTTGCCCAAATTTAGGTCTTTGTCAGGGTCTTAGCTTCTCAAATTCCAGACCTAGGTCTGTGCAGCCCTCTCTGAGGAGCCCTAGGCCAGCACTCTGTGTAAGTAGCCTCTATTAGTAGTGATGGCCTAGAGTGCTGTGTTGAGGTTTTTGATGCTGCACGGGGCTTCATAGGAAAGTGTTATACAACAGTTCAGTGCTTCTCAAACTCCAATGTGCATCAGAATCACCTGGAAGACTTGTTAAGCCACAGATTGCTGGCTTTCACCCATAGAGTTTCCCATTCAAGGGGTCTGGTGTGAAGTCTGATGATTTGCATTCCTGAGAAATTCTCAGGTGATGCTGATGCTGCTGGTCTGAGGACCACACTTTGAGAAGCTCTGCTGTAATTGATTAGTGCTGTCTGCTCTGGGCATGAGAATAGGGAATTGTGACAAGTATGGCATATATTTGCCATTCCTCTTCTAGCAGGACTGTGGAATCTTTTTGTTATAAATTATAAATCTATAAATAAATTATAAATCTTTATTTTGTAGGCAGCCAGAGTAATAATTTTTTCAAAATACAAACCTAATCATATGACTTAAAATCCTTTGAGGAACCTGCAGACAAAGAGAAAATGACAGTGTGGCTTACAAAGTCCTACCCAGTGCAGCCACTGCCCACCATTACAGCCCATCTTACATCACATGGCCACCTATGTCTTCCTCCAGTCCATCTCATTATCTAGCATAGCTTTGGCCACAGGGCATTTGCACATACTGTTCCCACTGCCTGGAATGCTCCTACTGCCCAGTTAGGCTCCTTGCCTAATGAACTCCAACTTGTTTAGAGACCTCAGATCAGTCATTGTTTCTTCAGGGACACTGTCCCCAACCTTTCTGGTCTGGTCAAATTCTCCCATCATGTGTTCTCATAGCCAGGTGAGCCTTTTCTGTGATGTGTTTAGCACAATTATAGTTCCATGGAAGTGGTTATTTGATTAATATCTGTCTAGACCAGACTATGGGACCCAGCTCTAGGAAGGACAGAGACCATATATTCTTTCTACTTATTATTGATTCCACAGAGCCCAGCATGGTGCCTGTTATATAGTAGGGGCTCTGTAAATATTTGTAGAAAGAGAGCAAGAGGAGACAATGTTGTGAATTTCCATTGGGCTTCTGTTTAAGATTTTGCTGGAAGGGGAAGGAGGGACATGGTCAACCAGCAACCAGCAAATGTTTATTGAGCACCTACTATGTTTTGAGGTATTTGGGACTCAAGGCCTTGAGGTTCCTTTGCCTTAGCCAAGAACAAGCTCTGAGGTGGACAGTGAGAAGAGGGAAAAGAAACCTGAATTTACTGCACCCTCTTGGTGGGCTGGTCTTTTGCTTTACGTATGCTGTCTTGTTGCATTCTCAGAATGGGTCAGCACTATTCCCATTTTCCAGATGAAGAAACTGAGGTTCTGAGAGGACAAGTGGATTGTGTCTGAGGCCTGTGCATGAATTCTCTTCTTCCTTCCACCCTAGTAAAGTCTGAGGGGGCCCAATAAGGAAGAGCACAGATGTTAGAGTGGCTGAGAGGAGGGACTCTACATTCTGGTCAAGCAATTCAGGCTATTCTTTCACCAATTTTATAGACCTTGTTGCTGGTGGCACAGGTTATTCAGCAGTGGAAAGACAAAGTCCCTGCCCTCATAGAGCTTACATTCTGGTTACAGGGGACATGGAACAAATAAACATAAATAAGTTATTGTCAGATGGTGTAAATTCTGTGAAGGAACTAAATTGGGGTAACAGGCCAGCAAGTGGATATGGGATATATTTTATCTCTGAGAAAGGGTCTCATCTGTTGCCCAGACTAGGGCTGGAGTGCAGAGGTGGGAATCGTAGCTCACTACAGCCTCAAACTCATGGGCTCAAGTGATCCTCCCACCTCAGCCTGTAGCTGGGACTACAGGAGCAAGCCACCATGCCCAGCTATTTTTTAAAGAATATTTTGTAGGGATGGGGTCTCACTATGTTGTCTAGGCTGATCTCGAGCTCCGGGGCTCAAGTGGTCTTCCTGCCTTGGCCTTCCAAGTGCTGGGATTACAGGCACGAGCCACCATGCTCGGCCAGGAGATATTTTAAATGCGGGCTTCAAGGAAGGCCTTTTGGAATAGGTCAGTGGTCTCCAACATTTTTGGCACCAGGGACCAGTTTCGTGGAAGGCAATTTTTCCATGGACCCAGGGTGGGGGTCGGGGTGGTGGTGAGGGTTTCAGGATGAAACTGTTCCACCTCAGATCATTAGGCATTAGATTATCATAAGGAGTACGCAACCTACATCCCTTGCATGCGCAGTTCACAATAGCGTTCACGGTCCTATGAGAATCTAAAGCATTCTCTGACAGGAGGCAGAGCTCAGGTGGTACCAGTCCGTGGCCTGGGGGCTGGGGAACCCTGGAGTAGGTGACATTTAAACTGAGGCCTAAATTATGAGAAGGATCCAACCAGGGCCAACTTTTCCATTAAGGACAGTAGCACGGTGCCCACAATACTTTTAGGGGCCCTCAAAATATTTTAATTTCTTGTAAAATCAGAAGAAAACAATGAACTTTTAGGTTAAAGAAACTATAGGTTAAAATAGTTTCTGTCTTTCTTTTATTTTTTGGGAGTCTCGTTCTGTCACCCAAGCTGGAGTACAATGGCGTGATCTCGGCTCACTGTAACCTCCATCTCCTGGATTCCAGCAATTCTCGTGCCTTGGCTTCCTGAGTAGCTAAGATTATAGGCACACACCTCCACACCCAGCTAATTTTTTTGTATTTTTAGTAGAGATGGGGTTTTGCCACATTGCCCAGGCTGGTCTTGAACTCCTGAGCTCAGGCAATCTGCCAGCCTCAGCCTCCCAAAGTGCTAGGATTACAGGCGTGAGCCACCGCGCCCGGCCAAAATAGTTTCTTTAACATAACCATGCTTATACCAATGCAGTGCTAAAATATAATTTGTATATATTTTCATGAAAGAAGGGACCCACAAAGGCAAGTGCCTAGGACCCACACAAATCACAGTGTGGCTCTTGCTCCAACCATGGGGAAAGCCACAGAAGAGCATTCCAGGCAGAGGGAATGGCAAGTGCAAAGGTCCTTATGTGGGAATGAGCTGGACATGTTTGAGAAACAGCAAGAAGGACCTCGAGTCAGGTAAGTAGCTTGGGGAGAGTGATGAGAAATGAATGTGCGGGGTCAGATCGTGGAAGGACTGTGCATAGAGATGCAGGCCAGGGTGAGGAGGTGAGCTGATGACCAAGGGGGCTGCCACTGACTGCTCTTGGGGGCAGCAGGTAGTGAGCTGCTTCTCAGTGTCAGAACAGCTAGGGCCGTACCTGGGCTTGCAAGGTGACCAGTGTGTCCCCTTTAGGGGAAGGCTTGAATACAAACCTGCCTGCTACATCTTTCCAGCCAAGATGCAGGCCCAGGGAAATCTGTCTCCTGACAACCCACAATCCCTAAGAGATTTCCTGGATCCTCCTGCCCCCGAGGAAAAAAGTGGGCTGTGCCTCAGGCATAGTGCTGAGCAGGTGTTGTTTGGCAGGTGTTTCTGAGTTGGGGGCTGAGCCCCTCTGTCTTGGCCTCATTTCTGGGGCTCACAGCCCCTCCCTGGGACAGCCAGTATTGGAGTGGGGGATGGGACTTCAGCAAGTGAGATACAGTGAGGAGCTATTTAAAGCTGCCGGCAGCTCTCCCCTTCTGTTCGCGGCTCTGCTGGGTGGGAGCTGCCATCGTCACGCACCCACCGGTGCCTCAGGAACACAGCAGCCCAGCGCACCCACACGGAGACACGTGGGGAGGGTCTTGGTGCACTTCCACAGGCTGGCAGGGGTCCCGCAACTTGTAGGGCAAGGCTGATAAAGCAGGAATGGACCCTGGATAGCCCCTCACTCTCACCCCGGGTTTCTACCTACAGCCTAGAAAAGTGGCCTACATTTAGGTCACCTGCCCTCCATTGGCTGCAAGTGCAAACAATGGCTTCCTGAGGGTGTTGATGGAGGCAGTGGGGGGATCTTCAGGCCCTGTGGGACTGGTCGTGCTTCTTGTGCCCTGGAGGTGGTCCCATGCCTTGGGGGAGGAGCTACAGGCACCCAGCCCTCCCAAAGCTGTAGCCTGGAATGAGCGTCTCCCTGGAATGTTTGGGACCCATCCCTGCCCCACTCACACCTCCCAGGGTCCCACCACAGGAGACTGACTGTAGGGGCTGCCTAGGGGCTAAAAGTGCAAGCTGTGGAGGAAAATGGGCCCTGTTATGAATCCAGGCACGTGACTTGACCTCTTTGAGCCTCAGTTTTCTTCTCTGTGAAGGAGAGAAGGGGGCATTGGGTGTGATGAAGGGGACCTATGAGCCTTTTTCTTCTCTGTGATGTGGGTATAAAAACAATGTCCACCTCAGATGGTTGGGGAGATTTTGAGTTAAAAATGTCCAGCTTTCTCATAGCCTAGCAGAGTGCGCAATCAATGAGTGAAAGCTTTTACCTATATTATTGTTATCATTTATTTGAAATTGCTCTCCTCTCCCCCAAAACCAAAGGGTCATAGTGGTCCTCTTCAGGACCCGGTGGATACAGACATAGGCTGCAGGGTCCTGGGGAGGGGAAGCAGCAGGTGAGTTTGGCCTCCAGGTGACTATGTGCCATCTGTGGCCTGGACACACACTGGCCCCTGGCACTTACTGGGACTCCCTGTGAAGTCATCAGCCAGCCTTAATGACTGTTGGAGGCTCCATCCCTGTTCTGATGGTCACCAGCAGAACACCCTGCTCACAGACCCAGGTTCAGCAGCTACCATCAGCTCCTCCTCAGGTGAGAACTGCTGATCAGCCAGACCAGGGCAAGGGGGAACTTGGGCTCTTCTTTCTGGACCAGGCAGACAGACAGTTCTACAGGGTCAGCCCTGAAACACAGAACCACCTGCAGGGCCAGACCACAGTGATAAGGGGATCGCTAAGGCGAATGTCCTAAATAGGGAGGACCTCTGGCAACTCAAAACTGCACAGGGAAAGGAGAGATGGGGAAGCCTCAGGACTCAGAAGTGAGGGCTAGAAGCAGCAAAGTAAGTACTGGGAGCAGAGGCCTGCCATTAGGCGCAGCCAGGGAGACAGGTGAGGAGCAGGTAGATGGAGATCCAAGGAGCCCACCCAGTGGCCTTTCACCACATCCAGGTTTCTTCGCCTCCTTTAATGCCTCCTTCTGACCCATCCCCTTCATCCACATTCACCATCCCTTGAACAAACCTCATGCAATGTCCCGTCACTCCAGCCAGTATCCCCTTCATCACACCAAATGCCCCTTCTCCCCTCCAGGCCCTTTTCACTGAACCTCCTTCACTTTCATCCCATCCGATTGCATCCCAAGGTGCTACGACCTCCACCTAACCCCTCCATTATCCCACCCAGGGTCCTCTCCAGGCATCCCCAAGTCCTCTGCCAAAGTCCCAGGACTCCAACTTCAGCCCAGCTAGTTCCCTTTTCCGGGTCCCCATCACCCCCCTCTGTGAGCCGCCCCGGAGCTGAATCAGAGCCATAGAACTAACATTTTGCACACACGTCTCTCCAGATGACAGGCAAGCTGGGCCTTCTGCCCTCGGCCCACACACACCCGTGCTCAGGAAGCACAGAAAGCCAGGACTGCACCCCACATGGGTGAGGAAGAGGGGTGGGGGTGGGGGTAGCCCCCCTCACCCCCCGCCCGAGAGCTAGCCCAGCCCTGGCCCCTGGGGCCTTTGTTCAAGGCTTGGGACTCACATTTTAGGGAGCAGAACATGTGTGAGATGGAGAAATACACAGGGCTGGCAGACAGAGGCAGCGAGAGAGCTCCTATCAGAGACAGGGACACGACAGAGCAAGGCGTGACAGGGAAACAGGGAAGGAGAGAGGCAGGGATCGAGGCTGAATTAAGACAGAGATCAGAGATGGACAAGGAGAGACAGAAATAGGAAAAGAGAAAGGGAGAGTAACTGAGGGAAAAAGCAAACACTTGCAGGGAGGGAACCCAGAGGAAAAGAAGCAGAGATGAGCAAAAGGAAGAGGAGGCATTTGTGAGCCTGGGGGAGGGAGAAGAAAAGGGACCCTGAGAAGGATCGAGAGCTCAGATGGGAAGGAGCTGTCAGGAGCCTCAGCAGATCCTGAAGAGAGGCCTCCGAGAAGCTCAGGGAAAAACAGAACCCAAGGCTTCTGCAGGACGTCCAGGGCTGTGCCTGGAGCAGGAGAGCAGAGGCAGCTCCCAGGACTCAGAGGGGAGCTGCTGGCAGGTGAACTGAAATTACTGGGGAGGACCATGCACTCCCTGATCTGGCAGAGCCTGGGCCCAGGACTCGGGCCAGGAAGGGTTGGGCTGATCCCAGAGCGGGCCTCCTGATGCTAGCCAGTGTTCTTTTGCTACCCAGCATTGCTTCTGCCCATATTCCTAATAGCACCATTTATTTGAGAACCTGCTATGTAACAGGTACTTACAGCCATTCTTTCTTCCAGTCCTTTCACAAAATGCTTGCAAGGCTAAATCATTGTTACCCCCTCAGATGCAAAAACTGAGACTCAGAAACATGAAGAACCTTGTCTAGATCTGACTCCACCATGTTACCTATGAGCCTTTTTTCTGGCAGTACGGTGAAGTCTCATCTAAGCATTAACATTTTGTGAGTCTGCAGTTTGCCCATTCACCAACACATACACATGGGTGGACCCCAGGAGACACACACATGCACACACACAAAGGTATCCCCAGAGGGGACTCGGTATCTGTCCTTCATCTGTCCCATGGCTTCCCCACCCCCAGCCCCAGCTCCTCTTGCTTCCCCTCCACAGTATCTCAGATCACCTCCCTCTAGCTCATCAGCTAAGCACAAGGATGACGTCATTCCTTTTATTTAA
The DNA here is from genome assembly GCF_028878055.3 of Symphalangus syndactylus. NCBI lineage: Eukaryota > Metazoa > Chordata > Mammalia > Primates > Hylobatidae > Symphalangus > Symphalangus syndactylus. The sequence continues at coordinate 45,176,579 of NC_072429.2, forward strand.
AGAAAAGCACTGAGCTGGAGCTCAAGATGGGGGACCATGTGGGAGCAAAAGCCAAGTGACTGGCCTCCCAGCTCCTGGCCTCTTCTGTTCCCCAACCTGCAGTCTGCTGATCTGCCTCATGACTCCTGCCACAACCCCTGAGAAGCACCCTAGAGAGGGTCCTACTCAGCATGGGAGCAGTATGGGGAGACCAACAGGTTAACCAAGAAGCAAGGTGCCTGAGGTCTGTGAGGGTGTTACCAGCTGGTGTGTTTGTTAAGGGCTCTCTGGAGTCAAGATACATGCTTTTGTTAAAGGCATACAGGGGAAACTGAGGCTCCGGGACATTAAGTCATCCAAGGTGGTTATCTGTGCATGGCATTCCAGTAGGAGGGTGCCGGGGAGGAGGACCGAGTAGGGAACTTACTACCAGAATCACTAGGTCTAAGTTCTTTCTCTTTCATGCTCTAATAGCCACAGTCTAACCACCTGTTTCTTCCTGGAACACCTGAGAGGGGGCTTCAGCACGGAAAGAGCCCCTGGCCCAGGAGTAGGTCTGCTTAGCTGCCATGACCTGAGTTCTCATCCATGCCAGGACCTCTCAGCAATATCTTCAACTATTTCATGCCCCAGCCTTACTCCCTTCTGGAAGGTCTTTTTTTTGAGGGGTATGGAGCATTTAGTACCTGATTTAAATCTAACAACATTGCTAAGAGATTGGTACAACTATTACCTCATTTTACGGACCAGGAAACTGAGGCTTGGAAAGGGTAAGCTACCTGCCCAAGTCACACAGCTGGTAAGTGGCAAAGCCAGAGTACAAACCCAGGCCTGTCATGTTCTAAAGCCACTATCCTCTGCTTCTCACTATTCTGCAGGACTCTCCCCGAAGACCCCCTGTGCTCCCTTGCAATGGACTGAATGTTTGTCTCCTCCAAATTCATACACTGAAATCCTAACCTCCAAGGTGGAGCCTTTGGAAGGGGATTAGGTCAGGAAGTCAGAACCCTCGTGAGTGGAATTAGTATCCTAATAAAATAGATCCTAGAGAGCTCCTTCCCTCCTTCTGCCATATGAAGACACAGCAAAAAGGCACCGTCTAGGAGAAGTGGGCCCTCACCAGACACCAAATCTGCTGGCTCTTTGATCTTGGACTTTCCAGCCTCCAGAACTATGAGAAATCAATTTTTATTGTTTATAAGCTCCCTATTTTGTGATATTTTGTTATAGCAGCTGAAACAGACTAAGACATCCCTCAATGAAGTTAAGAGGTTTATTAAGTCTGCAAGCCTTTCTTCTCTACAACCTTATCCCAGCAAGAGACTCCACACCAGGGGACTGGAACCACTCTCTTCTGTTCCCCCATCAGTTTCCAAGGTCCCTAACTCTGGCAGTCTTTAGTGAGTCCCTGCCAGAAACAGGCAGAGATGCTCGTTCTATAGTTTATTTAGCCACTAATTGCCTGCATTTAAAAGGCATCACTGTGCCATCCATGTCCTCTGCTTCATGCCCTGATGCGTGTTTCTGCATGAAGGGACACGGGGCAGGGGAGTGATGGGGAGAGGGGCCACAGTCTCCCCAGTGACAGCTTTAAAAGCCTGACCCCAGCGCTGAGTGCTGGAGGATGTCAGGTTGTCACCCTGAGAAGCGAGAGGGGGCATGCAGGGGCTGGGGCCTCTGCAGAAAGGAGGAGAGAGGTCAGGGCCCTGGCGAGGGCCAGGAAAGAGTTGTCGGGGGGGCACTCCATGTCCCCACTCACCCCTAGGATGAGGGCCTGGCTGATGCAGATCTACCCAGAATGCCTTGTTTTCAGCTTCACTTTCCAGCCTGGAGGACTCTGCAATAAGCAACTGCCTGGAAAAGGATATGGTACGGGCCACAGACAGTCACGTCTGCTGCGATCAGTAAGGAGACAGCATTTGAGCCTTGGCTTTGCCCAAGAGCAAGAGAAGGAAGTCAGGGGAGATGGGAGTAAGGGTTGGAAGGTGGAGGTAAATGGATGAGACAGGTGATAGGTAGATGGCAGCTAACTTTTGAGAAGGCCCCAGTATTCTCCCTTTGGGTTTTCCACCTGCTCAGGAGGTGCACACCCCAGTAGATGAAGAGAAAACTTGCTTCTCCTCATTTCACAATCACTTCCAAGTCTAACTCTGAGCCAAATATAACCTCACTCTGACACCAAGCCTCATACCAACAGCAAACCTACAATCAACCACAACCCTATTGACCCTCTCCTCATCTCTAAATCCAAGCCTCATCCAACTACAGTTTCAACCCTAATCCCACCCTTCATACCAAAATCAAGCCAAAGTGCTCCAAATCAAACTCTAAGAGCAATTAGAATCCTAATATCATTTCCAACCCCAACCCCAACCCCAATCTAATCTTAACCAATCCGTCACTCATCCCAGACTTCAACTCTAGTTCTTACTGTAATATCCATCTCAGAGGGAAGTCCTCCCCCAACTTCCTTCCCAGTCCTTATTTCTCACCTGACCCAACCCCTTCTCCAACAACAATTTTACCTCTGAACTGCAACTGATACCAATCACTTGCCCTGGCACTACATCTAGCCCGTGGCTTGGCCCCATGGCACCTAGACAAGATTGATTGAGGGTTAGAGGACTGCCATCTTGAGCCAAGCCACCAAGCCATGGGAACTTCAGGATGGTGCCCCCCACTTTTTGAGTGCTCAAGGCCCCAGCTCTAAGTCTAGGAGTCTGGGCTCTTCCTGCTATGTTCAGCTCCCAGCCACCGGACCCAATGACACCAGCCACTGCGCCCGAGCTAAGAAGCCATGCTTCTCCTGAAGAATGGCAAGAAATTAGCACTTGGCTGGGCCGCCCCATCATCGCTGTTCCTCACACCTCACTGGGTAATTTCTACAAGACCAAAGCCTGAGCCTAATGGGCAGCCTGCTTCCAGCCCGGTGGACAATCAGGGAAAGCAGCCCCCAGGGTCTCCCACAGACTAAGGGGCTCTGCGCTCTGCTGAAAGGATGGTGCTTACAGTTGTCAGGAGAGGACACTCTGAAAGCTTGGGATCCTACAGCTGTTGGGTGAGAATGAGCAAGTTAGGGTGCTCTGCTGAGCCTAAAAAGCAGGAAAACGTTCTCTGCGGCGATGGGAAAAGGAGTCATCTCTGTTAGTGACTTGAGTGCCAAAGAGCCATGTCTGGGCTCGGCACATGCCGAGTGGTGAAGCCTCCAGCGTGTACAGCCATCCAAGCAGCCCCACCGAGAACAGCTTTGTGTACCATGCCCCGTTCCTGGGCCCACCACCGTCCACCCTCGAGCCACCCAGTGACGAACACCAACCATCACCACCGCATGGGCTGGCACCCCACCAGTCCACTGTCATCACCCGCCCCTCTTCCTGGGGTCGGTCTGTCTGCTCAGATAGGGAGCTGGATGGCTGGGCTGGCCGCCAACTCTGCGTTTCCTGCCGGGCCCAGTGCGCCATGGTTGCTCACCAAAAGCTAACTGAATGGTCTCAACTTTCTCCAGCTTTGTTTCCCAGCAACTTCCACTTCCTGGGCGGGAGGAATGGTGACTTCCGCTCCATCCTACAAGGAAGGCAAGATGGCCTGGTGGCTAAGAGGCATAGCTCTAGAAACAAGCAAACATGCCTGACCACTAACCATACCTCCAGCCCTATCATTTGCTAGCTGGATGGGCCTTGGACAAGGCATCTTGACTTCTCTGAACCTCAGTTTTCTGTTCCGTAAAGTGAAGATAATTATGGTACCTGTCTCAAAGAGCTGCTTTAAGAATTCAGTGAGGTAGCACACAGTAAGTGTGAGTGTGGGAGTGCTGAGCATAGTGGCTGACACACAGTAGGTCCTCAGTAAACATTAACTTATGATCATGATGTGGCTACAGACATTGGTAGCCTAACTTCAAGACAGCATCCCAAGAGGGGGTCAGTTTGGTCATTGTCCTGGAGAAGGCCCAAAACTTGATGTCTTTACGGTCTTGTCGGAAGCACCCACTTTGCTTTCTCTTCATCCTACCAGACATTCTCCTTTCCCCTGTCCCACCCTGGGCCAGGGAACCCAGTCATTCCTTCATTCACCCATTCACACATTCACTCATTCACTTCATTCACTCATTCAATATCCAACAAATATTTATAGATTGATTATTCTAATCCAGGCCCTGTGCTATGGGCTGGGGGATAAGTAAACACGTCAAGGTGCCTACTTCATGATACTCATGGCCTAATGTGAAGGGGGCTGGGTGCTTTATCAGTGCTAGGGTGAGGGGCACACAGGAGGACACCCTGGTCTAAGGAATGGCTTCCTGGAAGTGGGCTTGTATAAGCTAACATCTGGAGGACAAATAGGAGTTAGCTGGGCAAAGGTAGCCAGGCCAAAGGGAGAAAGAGTGTCTCAGGCAGAGGAAAACAGCCCCGGCAAAGGCCTGGGTTGGAGAAGACATGCAAGCTTTGCGTGGTGAGTGTCCTGAGTCGAAGTGGAGCCATAGGCAATGATGCACCATGTAGGCTAGAGTTTGTTCTCCTTCGTGGGAGCGCTCCCTGCTGGGATGGTCTTGCTGATACTTTTCCTTCTCTCCACACGCAACCTCCACAAGGAGACCTGTCCTGAGCCCCTGCCTGGTTGTTGGGGAAAAGAAGGAGAGAGGGTGAGACCCAGGAGAGGAATTTGCACCCTGGGAGGGCCTGAGATGGAAAGAAACCAGGAAGGGTGATTCCTCAGCTGGAGATAATATCTACAGTAACCAGTCCACTGAGGCATGAACTCCATTTTCTTGCTCAATCTTCATAACAGCATTACAAGGAGATACTCTTATTCCGTTTTGCAAATGATGAGACTAACGCATTGAGAGTTTCAGTAACATGCTTCACACCTACAGAATGTGGCCCTGGTTTCAGTCCCCAGAGCCTGTGCTCTTAACCCCCAGGCCACCCTGGATATGGGGCAACACAGGTGTGGGGGTGGGGACCAGGGACAGGAAGGCAGTGGAGGGAATGGTTTTTGGGGTAGCTCCCCTTGACCTCTTGACCAGCCAGTCTCCTTGACACAGACCAGGGAGCAAGTGCTTGCCAGAGCCTGACAGGACAAACTTCCCCTTTCAGAGTTCTGATGATCTCCTCTCCCAGCTGCTCAGCTCCTTGCAAAGCATTTTCCCTTAATAGCCTCCCATTCAACAGGACGGCTGCAGCCCACATCTGTGGAAACCAGGCCACAGCAACTCCTCCTACCAGGCCAGCAGGGCTGCCATGGCCATGGTCACCATGTCCTGAGCTTCTCCTTGTCCCTCCAAGTCAGGAAACTTCCAAGCCCCTTCCACTCCACCCGCTGTTTCCAGGACTCTGCCTATAGCAGAGGGACGGAGCTGAGATGCTTTCCCTCAGATCAGCCTGTCCTTAACTTTTCTCTGCCCAGTGCATCTTCAGGGTGAGGTTGGAGAGCAGGAGGATGGGTAGAACTCCTGGGTTCTCATCCCTCCTTTGCCTCTAACTTGCTTTGTGACCTTGGAAAAGTCACTTTACCTCTTTGGGACTCCCGTAGAATAAGAAGAGGGCCCAGCCTGAAATCAGAAGCCCAGAATCCTGGATCTACCACTAACAAGATGTGACCTTTGACATACCTCTCTGAACCTCAATTTCCTCTTCTATATAAACAAATCGACCCACCTCCACAGCTACTGAGAGGATTCAAAGAGATGACCCATGTGAAGCACTTGGCATAGTGGCTGGCTCACAGTAAACAACAAATAAATGTTAGCTGTAATTATTGTTATTATCATTATCATAATTGGTGTTTTTCAAACTTTTTAGCTGTAGATTTTTTTAATGTTCAAATGCAAATTTTTAAGCAGAACCCCGACACCATATATAAAAAATGATGTGTTGGAAGAGTGCTTGTCCACACCTCCTGCCAGCTCTTCCCAGTGCTGATGCACAGGGGCCTCTGGTTTTGACCAGTAAGTCCCAGACCCAGCTGATTATCAGACCATCCTAGGAGGATTTCAAAACCAATATCCCAAGCCCCACTCCTGAGATTCTCATTCAGGGAGTCTGGGGTAACCCCAGAGAGTAGAGCTTATGGAATCATCCAGGTAGTTCTAATGATCTCCCAGGTTGGGGCACCATTGAGGACCCTTCTGGATCTGACAGCAGGACTTTGAGTACAAGGGCCTCCTTCCCTATGGTCCTCTCTTAGGCTGAGAAATAGCCCACACAGGCCCAGTGAGTTCCAGTTGTTTCTATGCCCTCTCAGCTGGCCTCCCATCAAGGTTCCCTCTGTGAGTTCTTTCTCTTGGAGTCCTGACGGAAAGGGAACACGGAGAAAATGCTCCTTGACTTTCCTCCAGGCCCAGCCCACAGTCACCAAGTTCCTGCTCCTCCTTTCCAGGCCTACCTGTCTTGAGGGCTTTCCATGTGCCGGGCACCGTGCCAAGTGCCTTACATTTACCATCTTGCTAAGTCCTCACAAAGCCCTGTGAGGTATGAATTATCATCATCCCTGCTTGACAGATGGGAAAACAGAAGCAGAGAGGTGAGGTGACTTGATCAAAGCCACACAGCTGTAAATAGTCAAGATGAAACTCTACCCTAGGCCTGCCTGACCCCATAACTCATGCTCTTACCTGTACTGCTGATGTCTTCCCCTCTGTGCCCCCAACTCCTAACCTTACTCTATCAGTCTCTACTCCCTGCCTCCCACATCCCCAGAAACCTGCCCAAGTTTCTCCCAAGGAGCATGGCTTCGGGCCACAGCTCCTGTACTGGCAGGCAAGAAAAACCACAGCAGGGGCTGACCTAACTGGCATCTGAGAATGCCCTGGGTCCCAAATAGGGGTAGAGAGGCCAGGCACTTGCTTGGGAGATGAGAGATGAACGTGTGAATCCAGCCATCCAGCCAGTCTCTCCTGAGTGGATCTCCATCTGCCATCTGCCATGTGGCATTCATCCATCCATCCATCCAGATACCACGTCAACCTGAATTTACCAGCCCTGGTCATCTGTCAATCTTTCTTCTGACATCAGAGGCCACCCCGTGGTCCTTACTTGCCGCTTTGCTCATCAGTTGGTCAGTCCATTTTTACAGACCAAGGGCCTTGGTTTGTGAGATTCTGGGGTGGAGATCCCTGATCTCAGTGCGAACAGATCTAGCCACTGTTCCCACAGACCTCATAATCAGACACCCACAAAGCCAGCATCCATCCAGCAGCACCCCCAGGTCATGTTGTGGAACAAAGTCTCCCTTTCTGCCCCTACCACCACCTCATCTCCTCTGGGCTCAGCTGCCCCCACTGCTGGGGACCTTTCCCTTTGTGACCTGTCTTGGTAATTTGGGAGGTGATTAACAGCAATCACGCTTGAGTTTGACATCCAGGCACGGCCGCTAAATTGAGGCTCACAAAGCCTCCTTGACATCCAATATGTTATATGCTTTTCCCCTTAATTAGGAGCTAAAGTGGATAAATATGAAGTTGCCATGGCAACAGCCTCCCGGGTTGGTGGAGGGATGCAGCTCAGTTTCTGTCTGCTGGCTGGCTGACATGTTGGCTGATGGACCAAACTGGCTCCTGGGAAGGGTGAGATGGAGCCCTCTCCCACTTTCTTGGAACCTGCCCTCTAAGCCCCAGTTCTGGTTACTCTCTCCATCACTGCTCATCAGACTCCACAGAGTCTGATAATGCCCCACCTGGTCCATAGATCTCAGTTGGTCTAACTCCCTCATGGAACAGCTAGAAAAACTGAGGAGGTTGGTTCCTGCCCAAGGAGTGAGAGGCAGACAAGATCTAACACCCACATCTCCTGACTTCCAGACTAGTCAATAGTGGTTCTTAACTGTCTGGAGTACCTAGATCCCTTGAAGAATCTGTTGAAAGCTATGAATTCGGAAACATAGGCCAGAGATCAGCCACACAGTGGGGTTCCAACCCAGGACTGCAGCGAATCTACTTTTAAAATTTCATAAACAGTTGAGCACATACTGTGTGCATTTTCTCACATCCTCTAAATTAATCCTTGCAATCCTATGAGGTAGGTACCATAATTATCCCCATTTTACAGAGTTTCAGAGAGGTTTAGCCATTTTCTCAATGTCACACAGCTAGCAGGTGGAGGAGTCAGGATTTGGACCCAGGTCTGTCTGCAGACTGCGAAGTCCAAGCTCTAACCGCTATACTCTACTGCCACCTGGACGGCCTTTCTCTGACCCACAAGTAATGACTGTAGCAGCTGTGGGGTTTCAGCCAAGGAGTCCTTCTCTTGCCTGGGGAAGTGAGGACACTCTGAAAAACTCCTCCCCCTCTTCCTCTAGCTCTACAGAAGGATGGGTGGAGGAGAGTCTTTTGGCTCTTGTCTCATACAAGCCTCCTATTGAGGAAGAGCCAGCCCCAAACACTGCTAATAGAGGTCAAGATGTTTAAATGTTGAAGGAAGAAGCCAGGGTTCCATTCAAAGAACCTACAAAAGAAAACACCTCAGAGCTACCAAAGTCCTATTTTTGGGAGACCAAACTGGGTCTTCCTCCTTTCCCTTCTCCTTCTTTGCCAACAAGACCTACTGCAGAGCCCTGTGTTTGAGCAGGGAAAGGAGGCAGCGCTCCCTCCCCAGCCCCCAACCCAGAGCATGTCCCCTTGCTTGGAGATCCATCAGGCCCAAGCCTTGCTGGCAGGTAGGAGGGGAGCCATGCCTGCCTCCCCGAGGAGCTGGGACTCGGGGCTCCTCCAGTGCCCCCGCACCACGTGGCGTGGGTGCTGGCAGCGGGAGCTGGGGCTGGTGGCTTGGCCCTCGAACTTCCTTTCCTTCCAGTTCTGACTAAAAATAGAGACGGCAAGGACGCATCTCGTTCTGTCAGACAGTGTAGGGGGGATGCCTGTGCAGACATAGGCCCCCTCTTTCTGAGCATGTGAGACCCAGCCCCCAGTTCTCCCCATATACGCCCCTGCCTCACAGCCTGCCTCTGTGGCAGCAGCCATTGCCCAGGATCCAGGGTTAGGGCAGGGGATCTGCCACTTTCCCGAAAGTGGCTTCACGGGTTTCCTCTCCCTCTCCCTTCAAGCCATGTAGGATGGGTGGGACAAGGCTGTCAGGACTGGACCTCTTCATACCTTTCAGTACTGGAATTAGGTGCAGAAGTCCAGGCAGCTGAGTGGAGCCCTAGGGTGGTAGTAGTGGGCGAGAGAGAGTATGTGCTCTAAGGATGTCTTGTATCTTGCACTTCTCAGGGAATATGACTGTCAAGTTCCAGGGTCCCTCCTACCTCTTGGCTTCCTGCAGGTCCTCTCTCCAGGTGATTGAGAGAAACCCCTGGTCTCCTGTTTGGGTGCTGGGTTCCTGTAGGCAACCCTACCCATCAGAGAGGCTCAGGTGGGGTGTACAACAGGTGTGAGGGAGGAGTCTAGAATCATCCGCCGTTCCCCTCTTCCCAGCTCCCCACACCCAGCTGCCCAGTTCAGAGCTATGCTTAGGGAGAACGCAGCCTCTCTGCAAAGACCCTCCTTGAGATCAAAACATACACACACACACACACACACACCCTTTCCCGGACACAGTGAATTTATAAGACTACACCAGGTCCTGAGGGCAAGAAAAGCTGGGGAGGTGGGGCTAAGCTGTGGACAGGCACAAAAATGATACCTTTACCATGGCTCCTTGTCACTCAAGGGAATGGTTTCTTCCTGGGGCAGAAGCCGAGCTCCAGACTTCTGATTCACCCCCACCTAATCCAATCTAAGCACACAAGACTCTAAACCCTTACTGGTTCAATCACACAGGAGGTGGTGAAAAGTAGGAGAGAAGAAGCAGTTTGTTGTTTATCGCTAGTGCCTGGAACAGTGCCTGGCACATAGTAGGTGCTTGGAAACCTTTGTTAAGTGAGTGAATGAAAGAATGAATAAATGAATGAATGAGATGCAGGCATGAACCAAGACAGGAAGGGAATCATTAAAGCTATCATTATGGTACTTTTGCAACGGGGTTGGACTGGGAAATTAGAGCCAAGGGCAGGCTAATAATTTGGTGCCTCTTCAAACCAACACTCTTTCAATATTTGTTCAATATTTATTTGGAAGAGAAGCTGCGCGGAGACTGTGCAGAGAAGGGGGCCTACTCACAGCCCTCAGCCTCTCCTCCATCTGCTGAACAGTTCACTGCTGGCCCTAACTTTTCTGGCCCTACTGAGCTTCACCAAAACTCTTTGGTGAAGGACCCGCCCCCTCAGAAGGGAAGGGAGTTTAATGAAGAATTGTAGCCCGACGGCCCCTGGGGATCTCACCTCTGTACCTAGCAGCTTACAGAAGTGTTCCTGCCAACACCCTCCACCCCCACAGCGGCTTGTGCCTGGTAAATACTCTTTTCTCCAACTCATTAGGTGACCAGTGAAGCTTTAGTGCCCCTTAGAGATGAGTGCCCCGGGCAGCCGCCTGGTGGGCCCCTCTCCATCAGGCCTCTTCTCCAAGTGACTACGGAGGGGAACGGCATGGAAGAGGATTTCCTCAGTGCCCTCCTCAGCTCCTGGCCATCACCCACCACCATATTTAGGAGGAAAGGTCAGGAGGGGGAGGAGGAGTGTGTGCAGGGGTCAAACCCCGTTGCTTCTAGCTCAGAGCAGGTGAGAGGAGAGTGACCAACTGGCTGCCAGAAGGGACTCCCACTTCCCATGAGCTCTAGACCAGGCCTGTAGCTCTTGGTCCCTACTCTGCAGGGGGAGCATCCTGAGCCCCATGAGTACAAGCCAGCCTGAGGTAGATGGCATCAGAGCTGCTGAAGTAATACTGTCTGACTTCCATTCCCTGGGGATGCCCAGAGAAACCAGATGTCTGGCCAATGAGGCGCTCACCGGAGCAAAGTCTTTAAGTAAATACATAGTCACTCACTTCTGTTTCCTCCACTCTGCTCGCCTCACCCTCCCCTGCTTTCTGCATGCAGACTCCAACTCCCATCTCAGCCCACCGGCCCCCTGTCCCACAGCCTCCCTGCGGTTAACTTCCCCTCTCCCATGCCCAAAACCAGCTTCTCCATCCCCTCCTCAGCCCCCTGCCACCTGAGCAGCCATAAAATGAAACATCTGAGCACCGGTACAGATGAATAAATAATAAAGACATTAACAGGATATTTCTTGAGCACTCACTGTGTGCAAGGCATTAGGCTAAATATATATTTTTCTGAGACGGAGTTTTGCTCTTGTTGCCCAGGCTGGAGTGCAATGGTGCGATCTCGCCTCACTGCAACCATCACCTCCCGGGTTCAAGCGATTCTCCTGCCTCAGCCTCCTGAGTAGCTGGGATTACAGGCATGTGCCACCACACCTGGTTAATTTTGTATTTCTAGTAGAGACTGGGTTTCTCCATGCTAGTCAGGCTGGTCTCGAACTCCCGACCTCAGGCGATTTGCCCGCCTCGGCCTCCCAAGTTGCTGGGATTGCAGGTGTGAGCCACCATGCCCGGCTCTAAATACTTTATTATGTGCATTATCTCATTTACTCCTCATATATCCCCTGTCCTCTGATATATGGGTAACATAGGATATTCAGGGCAAGGCTCTGGGGTCAGACAGAGTCTCAGCCTTCCCACTTACCAGCTGTGTGAGACACAGGAAAATCACTTACCTCTCTGAGCCTGGTTTCTCATCTTCAAAATGGGGAGGTTAAGAATACCTACCTTATAGAGTTGTATGAAGACGTAAAGAAATAAAGTGCCTGGGCTGAACGTGGTAGCTCACGCCCTTAATCTCTGCACTTTGGGAGATTGAGACAGGCAGACCACTTGAGCCCAGGAGTTCGAGAGCAGCCTGGGCAACATGGCAAAACCCCATGGTGCCTGTAGTCCCAGCTACTGGTGAGGTAGGGGGTGTGCTGAGATGGGAGGATCACCTGAGTCAGGGAGGTCTAAGCTGCAGTGAGCCTTGATCTTGCCACTACACTCCAGCCTGGGCAACAGCACCAGACCCTGTCTCAAAAAAAAAAAAAAAAAAAGAAAAAGAAAAAAAGAAAGACAATTCTTAGCACAGTGCCTGGCACAAAGGCTGGTTCATGCCGGCTGTTATCACTATTATTATCCTCTTTTTAGATGAGAAAACCAGGGAGGTTGTCATATGCCAGCATCACGTGTGGCCAGATCGTAGCAGTGTCAGGATTCTAACCAAGGCCTCCCTAGTCCTGTCTGAGGGGCTGCAGGCTGGAGCCAAGTCAGATATTCTCTCCCTCCCTGGCTCCCTCCTCCTCTCCAGGGTCACAGGCTTCTCTTTTTCCTTGCCCGTGGAAAGGAAACCTCGTGGCTCCCTAGTGACAGCCAACATCCCACAATGCTCTCGGGAATGTGTGCACACGCCCACCTGCTGGGCCTGGAGGAATTCAGGCTTTAGATTTGAAAGGTAATTCAATCCCCCGGTGCTTCCTCCCCTCCCCCGCAGCGCTGGGTGTTCAAGACAGTGACAAAGACCCAGTTTCAGAGGAACAAGCCCGCAAGTGCAGAGCCGCAGGCAGACGCTCAGCCTCACTCACAGGCAGCCCCTTGGTCACAGGCACATGCTCTGCACCTTGCAGCAGTTACTAGAGACATAGTCCACCCCTGGTCCAGCAGTCACCCACCCCTAACCTGTCCACCCCTGGCCCGTCAAACCTCCAGACTTTGCCAACTCTCCACACATTCCTCAGCTCCCCACGTCCATCGGGCTCTCCGTCCCTCTCCCTTGCCCCATCCTTAGGAAGCTCCCCTTCCTCTACCCATCCTTTTCTCTTCCTTCCAGGCCCCAGACCCAGGGCTACTTCTCAGAGTGAGCACTCAGTGACTGCCCTTTCACCGACAGTGGGGGCAGTCCCCCGCAAGTCCACACCCCCACCTCTCTTTCTTTCTACCATTGGCTCAGCTCAGCCCAGGCTCTGAGATTGGTGCCCAGCACTTGGGACTGGGGCAGGAGGAAGCCTGGAGCAGCTCAGCGCTCCTGTTTAATTAATAATGGGTAATAAGTCAACATGTAATTAGAGGATGAGGGCATGTGACTGTGCTCCTTGGGCCCTGCCCTAGGGGAGAGAGCTGGAGCCTGGCCACACATGCCCCTGCACTGCCCAGGTCCTAGCCAGATAAGCCTCTTGATTCCCCTTGCTTACGCTGGGTCCTGCCACTAGGTCTCCGACCTGTGCCCCCCTTCATTCAGCCTTCAGGGTCTTCCCCACTTACTCCTGCCTTGGCTTCCTCTCTGCCTTCCACACTGGGCCAAAGGAGCCCATTCCCCACAGTCCTGGGGATCCCAATGTCTCCGGGGATCACAATTTCCTGAGGGCCCAGGTCAGTCCCCGACTCCCACACAGGCCTTGAGTACCAGAAGTCCCTGGAAGGAATCCACAGCAAGTCAAGCCCCACACCTCTCTTGCCGACCCCATTTGGCTCCTGCACTCTGTCCTCCATTGACATTCTCCCTATTCGCTCCCACTCAGCAGGGAGCCAGTGAGAGCCCTCCAGGGACTTCCTAGTCCCAGCCTGCGCCCTGTCCTCTTCTCTGCTCCAGCTCCTAGAAAAGCCTGTTGGGTGATGGAAGGCAGCTCCCTTCCGGGCACTCCACACCCCACTGTCCATGGGAGATAGTGTGTTGCCCTCCAGTGGCAATAGCCGGCAGTAACCTAGGGAGGAAAGGCTGTCCAGGTTCCTTGGAGTATCTCAGGTTCAGTCCATCTGGGGGTGGGAGGTGGGGAGGGAGAGTGCCACACCTTTGTTGACTCACCTTTGTCAACTCACCATTTGCAGGCTGGGTTGCTGACTACCTTTCCCAGCAGCCTAGTTAGCTCTTATCCTGTTACTCTGGCCCTGTGCTATCAAGTTCACCTCTGACCTCTTTCCCCAAAGTATCAATGAATTACTAAATGGCAATAAACACGATCAACACTCCTGTGTGCCAGGCAAAGGGATTTACAAGCATTGGCCCACTCAGTCCACACAGCAATCCCAAGAGGCAGGAGCAGTTGTCAACGCCATTTTACAGATGAGGAAACAGTTGCAGTGAAATTAGGGGACCTCCTGGCTCACCCAGCCAGGAGGCGTTGAGCTACGATTCTGACCCTACAGCACTGCTCTTCCAAGGAGATATTTGGCCTAGAATTATGGTGGAAGGCTGTAAGGAGGTGAGAAGGGGGTTAGGGATGGGAGAGGGGTGTGGTATGTGCAGGGGTGCAAGGGGAGTGGTAGGGGGTGCGGGAGTGTCAGGGGCAGGAGAGGATTCCAAAGAGTGATGTGAGGGGGGCACATGAAGTGTGGGGGAGGTGTGTGAGATGTGAGGGGTGAACAGGAGTGGGGAAGTGTCAGGCATGTGAACAGGTATAAAAGGTAGAGTGTATAGGATAGAGGAGTTCACAGAGCAGGTTAGGGGTCAAAGGGCAGAGTGAGGATAAAGTAGGAGGGGAGGGAAGTGTCAGGTGTGTGGGGTGTGTGAAGGAGAGGTGGAGGGGGAGGCGGGAGGGGTATGCAGGGTGAAAGGCAGCCAGAGTGAGTATGCGGTGGGGGTGCTAGGTGTGGAGGGGGTGTGAGAGTGCACGGAGTGGCTAGGGAGAAAGTGAGAAGGGTAGAAAAAGGTGTGGAGGAATGAGCAGGTCCCTGAGGGCCTGGAGGACCTGAGCAGGGGAGGAGGTGAAGGAGGGGGCTGGGTGGCATCGAGAGGGGTGGATAGGCCTGAGAGGCTTTGACAGTTTGGCTTTTGTCCCTGTCCACGTCCCCAGCTGCCACAGCCCCCACCAAACCTGGCCTTACTGCCAGGCTCATTTCAGGGATGGGTGGAAATTTCCATTTCAGCAAAATCCATTTGTAAAGCCCTGGAGCTTTGAGCCTCATTCTGCTCTGCCCGCCTGGCTCTGCCCACATGGCTCTGGCCTGCCCAGCTATCCCCACTCTCCACCCCAGACCTCCCTCTGCTCTCCCTCCCCAGCAAGCAGAGCTTGGGCTCAGGGCCTGGGCTCCCTCAGCCCCACTCCAACCCTAGCACTGCAGCCTACAGAGGACCATCCTCCACACCCCCCACCCCAGCCAAGCATTTTGACATTCTAGGGTGCCCCACAGATCTGGCAGAAGTGGTAGATTGGTCAGTGCCTTGCCTCAGTTAGGGGGCCATCAGCATGCAGTCTACCCCCACTGCCCCCTGTCCCAGTACAGAGGGTGGTTTCGATGCTACAGCACAGCAAAACGGGAAGAGCTCTTCAAGATAATCCTATTTAGACCCTTTTGTTTTACAGATAGGGAAATGGAGGCCCAGAGAGGAAAAGGTACTTACTAGTACAGGGTGCTACACAACTGGCTGGTGTGCAGGGCCAGAATGACCATATTGCCTAGAGGAGGAGTTGAGGAAAAACAGAGCCATGCAAACTTCAAACAGGCTCTGTTGAAGAGGTGTGCCTTCAACCCGTGATTTTACTTCTCTGCACCTCGGTTTGTTCTTCTACCAAGTGGAGCTCATGACCATTCTCCCAGGCTGGCGTGATGATGATGAGCTGGCCACAGCCAGATACAGCAAAGTAGGGGTGGATCACAAAAGCCCTAGGGTTTTTGAGTTCATGGGGAAGGCAGGAGCAATATCAGTTCTAGATTCATCCTGCCATTAGTGTCCAGACCCCTTTGCCTTGTCCCACAGCTTCCCGAGAACTACAGAAATTTCAAGAAACAGCAGGGATGACATGGCCAGAGATTGAGGCACTGGGTGGGAAGGTGAACTGGTCTCCTGGGGTAGAAAATGAAGGGACAGTGTGGGCCATCTCACTCAGGCCTCTGGGCAAGGAAGGCTTTTCTTCTCCAGCTCTAAAGGAGTGGCCACTCTGGCCTCAAGGTGGAAACATGGGTTCCCTTGGCCAAAGTCAGAGCCCCGCATTGAGGGGAAAGGCTGAACTCTCCTAGAGCAGGGTCAAGGTCTATCTTGCTCACTTCTGTATCCCAGCACAGCACCTGGCACGGAGGGTATACTCCTCAGGCCTTGCCACAGCTAGAGGCAGCTCAGGACAGATCTTAGTAGCTGGTACCAGGAAAGCACCCGGGGCTGCCTGACCTAGACTGCTCTCTGACCAAGCCCCATGTCTTACGCACACACTATGGCACATGCTGTGGCACATGCTGGAGCCAGCCTTAGCTCTAGTACATGCCCCAGCACATCCTCCAGCTGCTGCCCTCCTTCCCCAGCCCCCACAGGAATCCCAGGTCCCATCTGCTCCACTTCTCTGCATTTCCTGTGAACATCTGGACTGCTCCTGAAATCTGGCTCCTTGTTCCATCCAGAGGGAGCTGCTAGAGGGAAGAGGAGACTCCTGGGTGCCATTAGTTTAGAGCTGGGGCCAGGGAAGGCCCCGCTGACCCCCACTCCTAGCCTGCAGCTGCCAGAATGAACTAGCCTAACAGAACTCTGGTTCCTGTCTCTTATTCTCCCTACCCTTGAGCACCCCGTCACCCGTAGCGTTGTAACACCCAACATACCCCACACAGCCTCCCCAACATCTGCTCGAGGGTCACACGGTTCTCTGTGCCAGGATCTGTGCATGTGTTTAGCTTTGCACTCTACACAGAAAGATTCCCAGAGCTTCCTGGCATGGGCTGTGCTCCAGAACCACACACTCCAAGGACAGGCTGCTCCTCTCCTTCCCCACCCTGTGGTGGTGGTGGTTGAGGCTGGGGCTGGGGGTATGGAGGAACCAAGGCCTTTGGTCCCTGGCAGCAAAAATTCTGAGTCCTACTTCAGAGACATGCATTCTAGGTGGACCAGGCTGGGAATGACCTTGGCCGATAACCTTCTCTTTTGCCATCCCCTCCCCCGCCCTACTTCTACTTCACCTGCTCCCTTACTCTCCACAGGCGATCCAAGATTCTTGTTTTATTTTGGGAGAGGACCGCTCCCTTATAGGATGCTCTCCATGGTCCTGAACCAGAGTCCCGGGGCAGAATTACTTCTCAACCTTGAACAAGAGGTGGCTCCTGGCACACATCTCGGAGGCATTCTGACCCGAGTAAGAAAGGAGATGATAGTGAAAGGGAAGGCATTGGAGAGAGACAGAGAGTGTGTGCAAGACACACAGGGATAAAGAGACCAACGCGAGACTGCCAGGAGGAAGAAAGAGTGATTTTGTTGTTCTTTTTAAGAAAGGTGATCTTCCCAGGTACTTGGTTTCCTCACTCTATGCAAATGCCATCTCCTCGCTCCCGTTTGCCCCTGAAACTCTCTAGACGTCCCACTTTCCATTTCCTTCTCTCACGCCGTGTCCGGCCTCTCCCTGATTTGGGGTCTGTGTGCTTGGGGACCACCCAAAGCCCCGGACCTAAAGGCTCAGCTGTTGCTTCTTCCTCCTCGAAGGTCGAGAGAAAAGACTCCCTTCCAGATTTCTGTCGTCCCACGCCCCTCTGAGAGCAGGTCTGGGTCTCAAAGGGCCTGCTCAGTCTCCCTAAGAGCGGTGTCCGCTCCAGCCCGGTCCCCTTCCAGTCGCGGGATGCCTGCGGCACTGCGGGGCGGGAGAGAGGAAGGCCTTTACTGGCCGAGCCAGCCCGGGAGCCCCCCGGGGCCGCACTGGAAGGAAGGAGCTAGGGAAACAGAAGAGTGGCAAGCGGTTTCCTGCTCGGTTGTGGCTATTATTATTTATTTATTCATGTATTTTTTATTAAGGAGGAGATGTCGGCCTAATGAGCGGGGAGCCCGCTGGCTCGGAGGGGTGGAGCTGGGGGTAATGGGGCGCTATCCACACACGCAGGGCCTCTCTCTCTAGCCGCGGGGACCCCCTCGGAAGCCTCTCCTCGGCGCCCATCTCTCTCCCTCCGCACCGCTTTTCTACAGTGCCGAGGGCCCCCAGAACACACACACACACCCGTGGCCTCTCTCGCTTCCCCCCTCCCGCCCCGGGCGGGATGTTCCTCTCTCGTCCTCACCCCTACCGGGTGCTGCCGACGCCGGAGCCAGAGCTGGAGCCACGGAAGGCGCCTCTGTTTCTCCATGGAGAGCCCCTTTCCAGCGCCCCGCTCTGCCATCCCCTCTCCCGATCGTCCCCTCCCAGGCTCCTTCTCTGACTACAGAGCCAGGTCCCAGCCCTTGACAGAGAAATGAAATAGCCCAGCCCTTGTCCCCTAGTCAGGGGCAATCTCGCCTTTATCAAGGACCAGACTTAGCTTCAGCTTTCAGCCAAGAGCAAGCTTCTGATCGACCGAGGCACACCTCAAGTCTTAAATCAGTTCTCAACAGGGGGCTAGCCTCGGACCTAGACTAAATCCTCAGGCCCTGGAAGTGGACAGACTGCAGCTTGGTCCCAATTTTGAGTCTTTATCTGGGAAGCTACACTCAGACTAAGAACTCCCTCCAATGGTAGGGCTAGCCTTAATCCCAGTCCATATTTGTGGAATAACCTCAGACTCAACCTCCAGCCCCTAGCCCAGTCCCAGAATTTAGGGTAGACAAGAAGGTGGAAGCTTTTGGAGGCCAATGCCAAAAATAGTTGGGTGAGTATGGTCTGGGGAGGGGAGACACCTGGTTGTTCCCTTTGGCTCAGATCACTACAGCTTTACTTCACTAGCAGAGGGTCACCTCCTGCTTATTGCAAGGACCTAGCTGAGGGCACACTCTAGTTTCATGGGAGGGGGTGGAGGGGGCTCTGGGGACCTACACCTATGCGAGCACAAGGCCACAATTTCCATCATGCTTCCCTTGATGTCCAACAAATGCTGGACCAATGGAAATAATTTCTTCAGAAAACATCAGTAGAGCCCTGCTCTGTGCCAGAACCTGGGGACAGAGAGAATATCTCTAATAAGCCTGCTCTGTCTAATGGTGGCTGGGGGTGGAACAGCATAAACATCTTAGCAGCACCTAACTATTGAGCATGTGCTTATGCCAGACCTTGTTCTTCATGGCATTATCTCACTGCATCATTACAGCCCGACAAGGTACACAGTTATTATTCCCATGTTATTTATTAAATAGCATTTTATTATTACAGAAGTAATAAATATGAATTGTGCAAAATTTTAAAAGTACAGAAAGCAAAAATATAAGAATAAAAACATCATATTCCTACCACCATTAACAACTAATGCATCTCCCTCCAGATCTTTTTCTTACATACAAGTATCTTTTTACCAAAATGTGATTGAATTATACATACTGCTTTATGATCTGTTTTTTAACCAACAATCTCTACCTTTTCTATTTCAGTAAATTTTCATCCCTTTTAATGCCCAGAACCTATAAAAATTTCCCCAAATGACCCCCAAGAAGTCCTTTACAGTTGATCTGAATCCAATACAGGGATAGCATCTGATCATTATGTGTATTAAATTGCTTAAAATGGTGCATTCCCCTGGTTTTTTTGGTCATTAATGCATTGAAATATTCAGGTTAGTTTTCCCACAGAATATTCTTCCTTCCAACTGCCTGGTTACTTCCTTGTGCTGTTGTTGAGGTTGTGGAACTATCCCAGTGTTTCCTATAAACAGGGAGTTAGATCTAAAGGCTAGAACAATTCCAGTTCAACATTCTTGGCTAGAACACATGTGAGGCTATGTCATAGCATAGCCTTTGCACCATATCAGAAGACGTAGAACATCAAATTCATCCACCATGAGAAATGCTCAGATGGACACCTGCTGATGATAGTTATGATTTCCTCCCCATCTTCCTTCTAGTAAATTATGTTTGTGGGTTACTCTGACAGCACGCAAATGTCCATTTCCCTATCAGCCATTCACCTAATGGTTATTAATACCAATACGTAATCCTTGCCTGATTACTCTCATGTTTAAAGATGAAAAAACTGAGACTCAGACTGGGGAACATAGTCATTCAAGCTCACACAATCAGCAAATTAGGATGCAGACTAGAAATCAAGTTTTCTTCCTCTTTCCCACCATACTGAGTTGGGAGCACATTAGGTGTCTGGCGCACATTTAAATGTATAAAAACCTTCTGGGGAGGGGGATTTCCTCTCCTTATGGACTAGGCTGACCAGAGGTGGAGAAGCTTCTTGGTGAACCCCAATCTGCCTCCTGGTTGAGAGCTGATGCCACTAATATGTTTATCAGTGAAGCAACTCCACTCAGCAACTGCTATGTGACAGCCCATGCTAAGTGCTTTACGAACATTAGCTTCTCGAATTCTCCCAAGTAACATGCAAGGTACACATTATTACTAGACCCCCACCCTTTTACAGATGAGAAAAATGAGGCTCAGAGAGGTTAAGTACTTGCCTAAGGCTGCACAGCTCATGATCAATGGAGCCAGGATTAGTTCTGACTCCAAAACTCAGGCACTTTACTGTCTCCTTGACCTGGCCTCTAAAGCTGGCCTCTCTCCCATTCCCAAGGCTGAAGAGTGAAGCTAATAAACAAGGCTTGGGGCCTCCTCCTTATGTGGCTGGTTCTGACATTGCCCACAGCTCTGTGGCTATCTGTCAGCATCAGCAAGAGCATCACAGAGTTCTCTGGGTCCCCTCTGCTGGTCTCTACTCACCATATGGCTCTTGCCAGAATATGACTTGGTTCCTGCAGCCTCTGCATCCCATTAATCCTTCCAAGCTCTGCTCCCCCTGACCCCAGCCCTGGCCCTAATGCCTCCATCAGAGCTCCTCACACTTGTTTATGAAATACTTTCCTTTGCTCACATTTATGTAGTTGGAATCCCAAGACTACCCTTGAAGGAGGCAGGGAAATGGGCTCCATTTGATAGATGCAGACACTGAGGCTTGGGGTGAGGAACACTCTGGGCCCAGACCTGCTACGCTCCTGTCCCAATCAGCATTTTCAAGATGGGCTCTAGCCCCTTAGCAAAGTCTGGACTAACCTCAGAGTTGGTGCCTTGCTGCTATTTGGAATGTGAGGCTTGTCCTTGGGTGGGGCCTGTGGCAGTGGATTTGGGGTCAGCCCTGTATCCTCTAGCCCTGCCAGGGAGCAAGTCTCTGAAATGTCACCAGCACTGAGGGCGTCCTGAGAAATGTCAGCAAATGCAGATTTGGGTCCCTTGGCGGAGGGTGGAGCCAGCCTTTTTCTGCAGAGCCTCCCTCCACCATCTCCCTGTTCCCAGCTGCAGAAGAAAAAGAAGCCAAAGAACCCTTAGAGTTTGCCTAATCCAATCCCACCATCTTAGAGATGGGAGAACTGAGACCCCAGAACTCACAGAGCAAGCCAGCATCTATTTTTTTCTCCGGAAACATCAAGAATTAGTCATGGACCTCCACCCATCCACCCTATTCCCCATTCCCCACCACGGTCTATCTGGAGCCCCTTGAGTCAAGACCCTGGTTCCCAGAAGTCACAGGAGCAGAAGGAGGGAGGGACTAAGGAGCCAGCTTAGGGCTGTGAGCCCAGCATTAGGGGCTGCAGGAAGGAGAACAGCTTGAGCCAGCCACCATGCCAGCCTCTGCCCTCCTCACCACAGTACTAGACTGACACCTGGACCAGCTCTTCCTGAACCTCCAGAATGGAGAAAATAAAGGTCCTACCAAATGGTGGAGGCAGTGACATGGTAGCCTCCATGTGCTCTGGGAACTGACTGCCTTCTCCAGGCCCTGTGTGGCTAGTGCTTCTCCTGTTTCACACCTCTCTCTGTAAGAGTCCTTTGCTCCATCATCCTCTAGACCCTATCAAGGGAAGGCTACTTCTTCCCCCAGCCCAGTGAATCCTACCAAGACTCCATCTTTTCATTTTCACTGCTATGGAGTACAAAGGACTCCATCTCTCCATCTCAGGCAATCATCCAAAACCTTGAGAAGTCTGGACCTCATGTTTTTGACTGCAGAGCCTGCATTCTCCACCCCTCTGGTCCTCCCACAGTTGTCTATACAGTTGTAGTATACAGTGATTGTTCAGAGTCCTCTCTGTGCTGTATGTTTCTCTGTGCTGAGATAAGGAGTTGAGTGAGAGGAGTTGGTTCCATCCTGATCTTCCATGCCTGCCATATCATACGTGCACAGTAAACATTTATTGAGTAAATAAATATGGAGGTTCAAGATCAGGCCAAGCCTGTCCTTAATAGTCTGTACTTTTACCTCAAAGCACGTTGAGGTTGATCTTCCCCGTAGACTGTAAGCTGCTCCCTGAGGATAGGTACCATGTTTTCTGGTTCATGCCTGCATGCTTAGTGATTAATCCACCACCTAGCCCACAGTAGATGTCTATTAAATCTTCATGGAAGGGAATATGTGAATGAATGAATGATACATACATTCATAAATGAATGAGCATCCTAGGTAGACAAGGACTTTTATCCTATTATTATAATGAGGAAATGAGATTTAGGAGAGAATGGAAACCTGGCTCTCACTTCCCACATTTTAAGTGTTAGAGGCAGGAATTTAATTCAAGAAAAGCTGGCCAGGATGTTTGGAGCTACTGACCAGGGAGTAGGCGATAAAGGTGGGTAAAAGGCTGGATGGGGAAACCTCAGGGATTAGATCCAAGCAGATGGAGCCTCTGCCCTGGAGGAAGGACTTTCCTAGAATTATCCTGCCTCCAGATAGAGAAGCAGGGAAGTCTAATTGGTTTCTTCAGCTCTTGGAGTTGGATCCATAAATCATCGCTCCATTGAAAGCACAGGTGCCTCCTCTCTAGGGACCCTGCTATGACTTGATGTGAGTTCCCAGTGACATGAGGAGGCTTGCAGCCTCCACGTGCAGGTCCCCACGCCACTCTGCCCAGAATAGAAGGCACCGCTTGATAAGGTCTGCCCATCAGCTGCAGTGTTTGAGGTATGCAGGTACCCAAGGGAGGAGCAGGGGAGGGAAGGGGCCCAGGAACAGCAGCCGCGCACAGGGAGGGAGAGTGAGTGATGAAGACCCAAACAGCCTTCCTTCAGTGAACTCCATCCCATTCACCATTTATTGAGTACCTACCTTGTGTCAGATACTGTGCTGGGCACTGGAGACCCAAAGACAGCTCAGATGCAGGAGAGAGACGGGGAGAGGCAACTACAGAGAAAACAATCACAACATGGGTGATAAGTGCTTGAGAGGGATGTACAAAGTGCTCTGGGAGCTCACAGCACCAGGCCATTAATTCTTCCTCTGGTGGAGAGGATTTTGGAAGACTTCGCTGAGGAGGAGGTGTTTCAGCTGTGTTTGGTCGGCTCCGAGGTTGGCAGAGGGAGGGAAGGGCACTTCAGGCAGAGGTGAGCATGTGCAAAGGTGGGGGGTATGAAAGAGGAGCTAGGGGGTTTCTGTGTGGCTGGAGCTGAGGGGGAGGCATGAGGAGACACTCGATGGGGAGCCTCAGGCCAGTATTTGAAAGGCTATGAATGGTCCTACTAGAGAATTTGGATTGGATCCAGTCGTGGGCAAAGGGGAGCCATTGAAGAATTTTAAGCAGGGGTGTGTTTTAGAAAGCCTTATCCAGGGGAGATGGAACGAACCAGGATGGTGGCCAAGGGGCAGAGAAAAGGGAATGGATTCCAGGAACATTTGGGGGTGGGGAGAAATGGACCAGACTTTCTCTGGCTCTGTCATTCTTTTGGACTTTTCTTGCCTTTCTAGGCAGGCTCTGAGTTCCCCTGGGGGATGAAGGCTGCTCCCTCCTTTCTCTGTGTCTGGTGCAGGCTTCTGCATACACAGAGCTGAACCTACAGGGTCTGACTGACTGACAAGAACAGAGCAGCAGAGCTGACTCCCAGTGGTCAAGGAGTCCTGCTCTGTGGATGACCTGGTGACTTCTCTCCGACTCAGTCCACAAGCCCCAGAGCAGGATGAGGCTTAGCCCAGGCCTCTGGAGAAGGCCCGGGAGGTCTTCCCCTCCCTCCCTTCTTTTCTCTCCCTCTCCTCCCTCCCCCTCCTCCCCTGAGCCCAAGCTTTCTTGCTGGGAGGCTCTCAGAGCCAGCAGAGCTGTGGATGAAATGGTTCGGTGGCTCCAGCCCAGCTGCTGCCATGGCAACCAGGCTGCCTGCCAGACCCAGTCAGGAGCAGGCCCAGCCTTCCTGCTCTAGAACTACGATTCCCAGAATGCAAAGCACCTGAGGCTGTGAGAGAAACCCACCTCCTAGATGGTATCCAGCCAGAGCCTTCCAGCTTGGAAGATGCATAGGGGCATCCCAAAGGGAACACAGTACAGAACATAGGCACCTGTGTGTGCAGAGAGCAGGGATACTTCTGGAGGAGGCCTGAGAACCCCTCCTGATGTTGGCCTACTGGACATACCAGAAGGAGGCCAATGGCTTCAGGAAGGGACAAAGGCTGGGGATGGGTACTAGTCCTGCTTTTGCCACTAACCTGTGGTGTTGCTTGAAAACTTTCTCTCAAAACTCCACTACGCTCAGTCTCTAATACCACCTTCATAGTCCAAGCCTAGGTGGTTGCAACATGCCACTAATTGGTCTCTTTGCCTCCTTTAGACCCCCTCCCTTCCTTCTTCATGCTGAAGCCTAAGTGACCTTTTCAAAATGCGATTCTGATCATATCACTACCTCCAATGCTCAGCCCCCTGCTGTTTAAACTATTCAGTGTTTAAACCTTTCGCTCTTAGATGAAGCAGTAAATTCCCTCTGTCAGCTGACAAGGCTCTGCATGGCCTGGTCTCTGTCTAGTTTCCAGCCTCCTTACTCACTCCATACACTTCAGCCCTTTTAGACTTTCATTTCCTTGCAGAAGCCATGCTCCCTCCTGCCACAGGGCCTTTGCACAAACTGCTCCCTGTCTCTCCAGAACAGTTTTTCCTCCACTGTTGCTCTACACAAGCTTCTCTTTCTCACAAAAATGTCTTCTTCTAAGGAAGCCTCCTCTAACCTTCCTGACTTGACCAAATCCTCCTTTTATATATTAGTGTTGGCACCATGAGCCTCTCCTTTATAGCACTCTCCCAGGTGCACTTTTACATTTATCTGTACAGGCAACTATGCACCTCCCCACCAGATTGTAGCCTCTGTGAGAGGAGAGAGAGTGCCTTTTTGGCTATGACTGCAACCTCAGGATCTAGCACCATATGTGACACATAGCAGACACTCAAGAGCCATTTGTTGAAATAAATGAATCTGTTTAAGTCTCATTCTTCCCACCTGAGGGCCCCCCATGTGTCATGTACTGCAAGGGGGCGGGGCAGGGATACAGTACTGGACGAGACACACAAGCATGGTCCTTCCTATTATGGTGCTCGCAGTCCAGTGGGACACAGACATTGAATATATAATGACCAGAGTGCCGAGTGGTGCAAATGGCGAAAGATATAGAGCCACGGTGGCACAGAGCCCTGGGATCTGGACAGGTCCACCAAGGAAGAGAAGCAGGAGTCACCAGGCAAAAGGGATGGAATAACGTCAAAGAATGTTGCAGGCAGAGGGAGTGGCATAAGTGAGGATACTGCTGAGGCAGAGAGGGCTTGGATTGTTTGAGGCATGAAGTAAGGACAGAGTCACTGGAGCCTCGAGTGAGTGGGAGGTGGTGGTAGCTCCATCCACATGCTTTGATTTTACTGCCTAGCAGTGCAGATGAGCTGTCTTTTCAAACTGGTTGGATCTTGTCTTCTATACTCCTCCCCCTATTCTCAGGCCCGGGATGAGGCCCAGCGTGGATATACCCAGGCTGTCCCACTCCTCAGGTATATGGCCTTCACCCCCGACCACCCACTGCTGTATTCAGGTATCTGGTAGGGGCCCTGCCCATGTCCGGTCTGATGGGGCTGTGACATGTGTGTGTGTATTAGGGGGTGATATGCTGCGGTAGCAGCCAATCAATCCTGTAGCATACATTGCTGACAAGTCTGGGGGAGATCCCCTGAAAAGGGAGACTGGCCTGGGGCTTGGGAGTGGGTGTGCAGCTTGCCTGGGAAATGAGGCATGACTTACCAGCTGCAAAGACTTCAATGGGTGGGGGCAGCAGAAGCCCCTGGGCACAGGGCAGGGAGGGCTCTTCTCCTCACATTTGTTGCTGTCCTCCTCACTCTCAAGGGTCCTGGGTAGGGTGGGAAAACTCTTTCCAGCAGGTTTAACCCTTCCTTTGAACTTGGCAGTTCCCCTACAAGTAGTCCGAAGTGTGTGTGTGTGTGTGTGTGTGTGTGTGTGTGTGTGTGTGTAAAATGAAGTGGCACCTGGGCTGGAAATAATGGACTTTAGCTTTCTTATTTCACTGCAGGTATTCCAACCACTACCCCTCTAACACACACACTTGCACACACACACACACACACACACACACACACACACACACACACACTGAGGCCAGATCCCTGGTTTTGCTGAGGTTTCCCTGTGGGCAGGAGCCTCTATCTTACCCATTTCTCAGGAGAGTGCTTTTCAAAGTGTGAGCTTCAGGCCCACTGCATCAGAATCCTGTGAAATGCTTGTGAAAATGCAGGTTCCCAGAGGACTCTGATGCATGTAGTTCACAGATTACATTTTAAGAAGCATTGTCCTAAAGGATACCTAAGTCTGCCCAAAATAACTGCTGAAGCATTCCCCTCCCCAGAAGTGTCTCTCCCCATGGTGATCCAACCCTGGACTCTGCATTCTCCCATTCACCTCTAGACCTCTACTAGGAGGGCAAGCCAGCCCTGCCCCTTCAGATCCCCTTCCAAATCCCTGTCTTATCATGCATACTGTAAACATGGACCAAGAACTCATTATGTGCCATGTGCTGGGTTCTGGGGTTCTGGGAAGAACCTGGCAGTCAGGATCTCTACTCTCATGGGTCTTATAATTTGGCAGTGAAGACAAATATTGTAAAAGCAAATAAATAAACAAGATAATTGTGGCAGGTGCTATGAGGAAGATATCATATCTGATATAGTATGCCTGGAAGGGACTGCTTAACTTGGGGGTTCGAGGAAGGAGGCCACCTTGGTGCCTGTGTTTTAAGGAAGGTTCTGGAAATAAATGAAAAATCCCTCCTCTCTCTTTGCTACTGTTTTTATCTCTCTTCTTTCCTTTCTTTGGCTCAGCTTGGCTCTCTGTTTCTGTTTCAACTCCCTCTTTGTCTCATTTCTTCTCTCCTCCACTGCTTCTGTACCTCCCTCTCCCATTACCTCCCTCTTCTTCCCACCCTACCTCCCTCTCTTCTGCTCCCTTCAGAGGAACTGAAGAAACTAGATCTCCCTGTCTCTCAGGCTAGATAGCAGTAATTGAGCTGTGGGCTCGCTCAGCAGCTGGACCTGAGAGTAGGGCTAGAGGAGGGAGTGGGGAGGTCAGAGGGGAGCTGGAGAAATGAGAGCAGGGAGGGGCCTGGGAGGGTGAGGGCACTCAGAGGGGCTGGAGGTGGCTACTGAGCCAGGTAATCTAATCAGGGGGTGAGTCATAAAGATCACTCACTCTCGTGCACAGGACCAGCCTAGGAAATCACATTAATTTAAAGAGGGTGTAAAATCCACGGAGAATTCCCCTCTCTCCACCACACACATGAAGATAAACTGTCTTCAGCTTCCAATATGATCTTACAACAGCTTGTCAGTGACAAAACAGCCTCAAATCCTCCCATTTATCAAACGGCCAATCCTGTTAGCAGCTTAAAAGAGACATAATTACCTGCGGCCTTTTGTGTGATTCTTTATACTAACACTGCTTCCTTCTTCCTGGCAGCATTCCAGAACGTGAGCTCAGAATTCTTTCCTGGTGATAGAGGGGATCTTCAGAGATGTTAAAGTTGGGGGGCAAGAGGGGTTGAAGTCAGAAGTTCTGTACTGTGGGCGAGTCTTGGGCTGGGATGTGGGTTAGCACCATGGACAGGGCCAAGGACTGAGGGAGCCTGGGAGCCGCCTTGTGTGCAACGGGTAAAGCAGCACCAAGCCCCACTCATGTTTGCAGACACCGGGGGGGGGGGGCCAGCAGACACCTGCCGGCGGCCAGCAGGCATTTGGAGGGCTAGGGGCCAGCTGCCTTTACCGAAAAGGCAGTGTAGGCCTCTGCCCAGGGTGCATAAGCACTGACAGTGGGGACAGAATATCAACGTGGCTTGGCCTGTAGATCAGTAACTTGGGTAGAGTTCTCTACTCTCAGGCAGAGTGAGGAGTTTTTGTGACTTCAGAATCTGCCATGCTGCTACCAGGGAGAACACTAATGTTCCCAGCTAATATTTACTGAGTGCTTGCTATGGGCCGGGCCCTCTGTTCAGCACTTTATACACATGATCTTAATTAATATAAACCTCATGTAACCCTATTCTAACATCCATTTTATAGATGAGGAACCAGATGGTGAATGAGGCCAAGTCACACGTGCAAGGTCACTCAGGGATGACTCAAACTTGTGGTCTATGAACTGGGCTGCATCCAAGGCAGGCTCTGGCCATGAGGAGAGATCAGTTCTGTGATTCTGGGTTGGTCCCTCTCCCCCTCTGCCCTTATTCCTCAGTGAGCTCAGTTGGGGCAGGTCTCTGTTCTCACTACTTCGATGGATAAGAGAACCCCATGGCATAACTTTTCCTTCCATGAAGAATAAGACTTCCTAAAAACTGGCTTCTTTCTGGCAAGATCTGCTCTGCAAGCTTGCATCTGCATTCTCTCAGCCCCTCCCTCGACCCGCTGGTCCAGGTCCCTGCTGGGCCTCATCACTCCATTCCAGGAGGTCACCTCGCCCCTCCCCTCCCACTTCCCACTGCCGAGGCCCTACTTGCTTCCAGCCTTCCCTACATTCTTTTCCACTTTCCAAGAGGCCCAAAGGAATCATCTCTTGGGAGGAAACCATCAGAGTCCATTTGGAAGCCAGATAAAGAGGCAGACAGTGAGACAGACAGCAAGAGACAGACGAGAGACAGGCTGAAAATGAAATTTGAAGCACTGTTGAGTCAATGATTATGGTTAAATCCTGTTGAGAGATGAGCCCAGGGTAAGCTAGCCAGGGGTATCTCACAGGATTTCTAGGACTCACTTTTGCTCAGCTGGCTCCTGCTGCCCTCAGCCCTCCATCCTTGCCCCTCTCCCTCCTTGGGCTGCCTCCCAGACCAGCATCCTTCCCCCCACCCCACCCAGCCTCAGGGCATTCATCACTGGGTTAGTGATTTATCAAATGCTCCGACAGTTGCTGTTTGGCAAAATCAATCTGTGAAGAATGGGACCAACCCAAGGCTCCCTGTTCTCCTGAGCCCCCACCATCAATCTGCCCCAAAGGAACTCCATGGCTCTGACATCAGCACTGCCCCCGCCCCCACCCCAGCCTTGAGTGGGTCTCTGGATGCCTTCTTGTCCTTAGAGATAAGGGAAAGAAGGAAGGAAAGAGAGAGAAAGAGAGAGAGAGAGAGCATATGTGTTTTGGTGCCTTCTCTTAGATGTTTATTTTGTTGTTTTTAAGTGAGAAAGTCCCAGCTCTATTAAATGCAATCAATACTTGGCCCAAGAGAAGCTTCCCTTCTCTGAGACATTTGAAACCTAGTCAAATCATTTTGCCCCAATACAAAGTAATTTATCAATTTCAAAACCTTTCTAATCAGTGGAGGCTGTGGAGTCCCCATTCCTGCCTGCCATCTTCTGCTGCAGGACAGGCACACACACATGCAATACACACATACACCCAGAGTTGTGCATAAACTTCTTTATTCTCTCTGCAAACCACCCTCCCTCCCTCCCACCTCCCAGAGACTGCAGAATGTCTTCCCCTCAATTCAGCCTCCAGGCTGGGTGCCATCCTCAGCCTCTTCAGCTCAGCCTGTGTGCTCCTAGCCCAGAGAGGCTGCAGGCCCTGCAGGCCTATAGCACTCAGCCCTAGGGAGATGGAGGTAGGCATGAGTCCAGCCACAGTGCACTAGTGAGTGCCCTCCTCTTCACCTGGTGTGTAAACAGTTGGGTGGGGGTGGGGACTCTGGTTCATAGGCAGGGTCCAGAACTGGGGCCAGGGGGCTGGAAGGAGCCCCAGGGCCACCAAAGTTGTCCCTTAGGACCTTGGTGTAAATCTCCAAGGGGCAAACAAGATCTACTGGCTGGAGTGAGGTTTGCTGGCTGAACCTGGGGATGATGTCACAAAACTCTCCTGCCTTTAAAGCTGCTATTTTTGCCCTCGAGGACAGGCTGTGTCTAAAGGGAGATTGTGACAGCAGCAAAATCACCTTGCAACTCACCCTCCCACTCCCAGGAAGAGTGGCTTGAGCCTTTACCGCTCCATTAGATTGGATTCTCGGCAGGATTCTCAGCAGGTCTTTTGTGGCCGCCAGCTGTGGTGGCCAGATAGGCCACTGACCTTTGAGGAGGGGCCACTCACTGAATGGCTAATTTAAATGCTCTCCTTACAATGGACTGTGCACATTTGGCCCTCAGAGAGTGACTGAGGGAAGTGACTCAGCAAGCCAGAGGCCTGGTTCACAAGCGAACACAGGAGCATAGATGACATATGAACTTTCCGAAACCTCTACCGATGGAACAGTCAATCCAAAGGCCTTACCTTGGCATTCAAGACCCCTCCATCTGGCCTAACCTAACACCTCCAGGAGACCTTTCATGCCTAGTGTTTGGAAGGCACTCTGTAAATATGTGTGCAATCAATGAATGGGTGGAAATCTCTGTGTAGCTCTGCCCACCATTTCATGCCTTCCTTCCCCAAGTCTATCATAGCTCCTCTAGGGCTAGGAGCAAGGACTTTGCATATCTTTGGAGCCCTCATAGCTCCTTGCCCAGGGCTCTGCACAAAGTAATATTAAACTAGAGCGAGCACAGTACCCTGTGGTTTACAAGGTATTTTAATATTAACTGTCTAATTTAATTCTACAATAATACTGGGGATAGATATTATCCTGTGTTTATACTGAGAGGACCCGAGGTTCAGAGAGGTGAAGTCACTTGTCCTCCATTACACACAGAAAGTAAACAATAAACCTGGGATGCCAGTGCAAGTTCTCTGAATCCAGATCCTAAAATCTTTCTACCTCATTCATTTGTTCATTTATTACATAAATAGTGAGCTTCCTCTCCATGCCAAATGTTAAGTTTTCTTCATGGCAATCTGAAACTAGGTGACATTGTACCCTATCTGTAGATTGGAAAATAGAGGTGAAGTGATTTGCCCAAGATGGCACAGTAAATAAATAGGTGATGGAAGTAGTTTGAACCCAGATCTTTTTTTCCCTTTTTTTTTCTTTTGTTTTTGAGAAGGAGTCCTGCTCTGTTGCCCAGGCTGGAGTGCAGTGGCGCGATCTCGGCTCACTGCAAGCTCCGCCTCCCAGGTTCATGCCATTCTCCTGTCTCAGCCTCCCCAGTAGCCAGGACTACAGGCACCCGCCACCACACCCAGCTAATTTTTTTGTATTTTTAGTAGAGACAGGGTTTCACCATGTTAGCCAGGATGGTCTCGATTTCCTGACCTCATGATCCGCCTGCCTTGGCCTCCCAAAGTGGTGGGATTACAGGTGTGAGCCACCGCGCCTGGCCAAACCCAGATCTTTTATTTCAAATCCAGAATCTCCTGTTACACCTCACAATTTTTTTTTGTTTTTTGTTTGTTTGTTTTTGAGACACAGTTTCGTTCTTGTTGCCCAGGCTGGAGTGCAATGGTGCGATCTCAGCTCACTGCTACCTCCTCCTCCTAGGTTCAAGTGATTCTCCTGCCTCAGCCTCCCAAGTAGCTGGGATTACGGACATGCACTACCACGCCCGGCTAATTTGTATTTTTAGTACAGACAGGGTTTCACTATGTTGGTCAGGCTGGTCTCAAACTCCTGACCTCAGGTGATCTGCCCACCTCAGCCTCCCAAAGTGCTGGGATTACAGGTGTGAGCCACTGCACCCAGCCTCATAAAATGTTTTGTTGTAACATTCATGAAGAACCAACTATATGCCAAACACTATCCCATTTAATCTTCACAACATCTGACATGGGTTCTATTATCACTTCCTTCTTAGAGATGGAGAAATCAAAACTTTAAACAAAGTCCAGTGCCTGAGCATGGCAGCTCACACCTGAAATCCCAACAATTTGGGAGACCGAAGGGGGTGGATTGCTTGAGTCCAAGAGTTCAAAACCAGACTGGGCAACATGGCAAGACCCCATCTCTACAAAAAACAAACACAAACACAAACAAAACAAAACAAAACAAAACAAAAAACACAAAAAATTAGCTGGGTATGGTGGCATGTGCCTGTGGTCCTAGCTATTCAGGAGGCTGAGCTAGGAAGATCACCTGAGCTGGAGAAGTCGAGGCTGCAGTGACCTGTGATTGTGCTGCTTACCACTCCACCCTGAGTGACAGAGTGAGACACTGTCTAAAAAAAAAAAAAAAAGAAAGAAAAAGTCCAATATTTAGTAGCCAAGCTAAGAGTTGAACTGTGTTTCTCTGACTCCAGAATCTGAGCTCTATACTATACCAGCTTACTGATGATAATAATAATCCAAATTGTCAATGCATATTGATTGAATGACTGGTCACTGTAGATATTATGTTCATGGCACAGCTAGGGAAAAAAGCTGTAAATTCTGGGCTTGCAAGCCAGCATCTGGCCCTTGGTCTGCATTATGGCTCACAAGCCCTCTGTACCTAATAATAACTGCCCCTATGTCAGCCAGGCTCGGTGGCTCATGCCTATAATCCCAGCACTTTGGGAGGCCGAGGCAGGCAGATCAGAAGGTCAAGAGATCAAGACCATCCTGGCCAACATGGTTAAACCCCATCTCTACTAAAAATACAAAAATTAGCTAGGCATAATGGCGCACGCCTGTAGTCCCAGCTACTCAGGAGGCTGAGGCAGGAGAATCGCTTGAACCTAGGAGGTGGAGGTTGCAGTGAGCCGAGATCATACCACTGCACTCCAGCCTGGTGACACAGCGAGACTCCATCTCAAAACAAAACAAAACAACAACAACAACAACAAAAAAACCTGCCCCTACTTCTTGAGCAGTCACTGCATGTCAAGTCCTGTGTTCGGCCCCTTACATGCACTCACATAACCCGATGTAATCCTCATATATGACGTAGGTATTATCTTCCCTATTTGAAGGATATAGAAACCAAAGCTCAGGGAGATTCATTCACTTGTCCCCACCCACACATGTATCAAACAGATACTATTGTAAAGATGCTACCTCTTTCCTTGATCCTGCAAACCATCTCGGCACAGCTGCTCCAGTCCCAGCACCCCACGGTGATTGCCAGTGGGGATTATAAACATCATTTCTCTAGGAGTTTGGGAAGAGAGTAAAATTGTGGCACCAAGGGGCACTGCAGCTGAAAGTGGTCCCCAGTGCTTAGAGAGACACACAGATCCAGGGCTAAACTCTATTGGGAGACAAGTAGAAACCGGGAGTCAATGAGGAAGTAGCTGGGAGAGTAGCTGACTTCTGGGAATACAGTGCCCATTACTAGCTTTGATCCCCCAACCCCACCCCTCCAGAGCTAACTGCCCAAGCCTCCTCTTGTAGGAGACATCCCTCCCCTTAATGAATGGCTGCAGAGCCATTTGGCCCTGCCACTGCATCCCACATTGATGGATGAATGTGCCTCTGCAAATTGGAGAAATAACTAATGTACTACTCCTAGACCCTGCTGCCTTCAGGTGAAGGGGGCTCTTCTGGGTTAACTCAAGAATTGGAAGGAATCAGTCCCCTGAATAACAACCCAAAGCAGCAGTGGGGAGAGGCTCCCAGCCTGGTGGGGGTGGATTTACATTTCCTACAGGGTATTCTCAGTGTCACCTCTCATCACCATAATATTTACATCAAATGCAAAAGGCCTCCTCGGAATAGAGCCCTGAGGTTGTAAATGCCAAATCCAAGAATGTCAGTGAATGCAAAAGATCGGGTTCTTTGAGCAGCAGTCTCTCCCTGCCAGGCAATGCCTGCTGCAACCCTGGGGGCAGGCAGGGTGGGCTCCAGAGTCACTGCAAACCTCACCCAAAATAAAGAAAGGCTGGGAACATGTAGGGAGCCCAAAGGCATACATCTCTGGTCCAGGAACACCAGGCAGCCTTGTCCCTTTCACTTGGCTTCACTCGAAGTCTGAGGAAATGTGTTCACACATGTTCCCTGTGCTGGAAGGGAGGCCAGGCCACCTCATGATCAGAATGACAGCTGGACAGATGGACTCTCTCCAATGAACCCCAGAGCCTCAGTGATCAGGCCTCAATGTGGTCTGCAGCCCAGCAGCTGACTGCTGTACCCAGCCTGTCCTCCTTCCTCTCACTGCCCCCCTGGGGCCTAGTGAAGCTTTTCTGAAGTCATTCATTCATCAAACTTTTATTGAGCACTTATTAAGCACCAGGCCCTGGGAATACAATGGTGAACCAAAGAGACACAATTCGTACCCTGAAGGAGCTCATGTTCTAGTGGGCAAAACAGATAATGAACAAGTGAACAGATAAATAACTTCGGATGCTGTTAAGTACTGTGAAGAAAATAAATTGGGAAGAAGGGGTAGAGAGGGAAGGAGGGAGGCTGCTATTGCCTGGGCAGTCAGGGAAGGCCTTCTGGGAGGTGGAGTTTGACCTGAAGAATGAGAATAACCCATTCTGTAAAGATTTGGAGGAAGAGGATTCCAAGCAGGCAGATCAGCAAGTGCAAGAGCTTTAAGAAGAGAATGAGCACATGTGCTAGAGGAACATAAAAAGGCCTAGTGGCTGGGGCAGAGTGAGAAATGAGGTGGAGGAGAGGGGCATGGTCTTGCTGGCCATGGAAAGGAAGAGAATTTCTTGCTAAAAGCACTGGGAAGCCATGAGAGTGATTTGGGCAGAGGATGGCACTATCTGATTTACATTTTAATTTTGCTCAGATATTAAAAATCTTGGTCTAGTTCTGGCTTCACAAGTTACTCAGTGTGAGATCTTGAGCCAGTTGCTGCATTTCATTAAACCTCAGATTCTTTAAGAACTTCTTGGGGTGTCAGAAGAACGTGAGTTAACATGTATGTCTAGCTCAGAGCCCAATATCGATAGCTGCACAATCAATGCCCCACTTTGTCTCTCTTCCCTCTGCCTTTCCTCTGAGCCCCAGCCTCTCACCAGCTGTCACACACTAAGTACACCCCAGGGCCTAGCTAGGATCTCAGAGTGGAAGGAAGAGGTCTCATCCACAGGCATCAGGACCAGCTGAGGTAGGCCCAGTGTTCCCCTCGCCAGTGCCCGAGCATTTGAGGAACCACTCCTCAGGGTCGCCGGAGATCAGACCCTGCATGGGTACACCAAGGGGCTGCATGCTGCCAGGGAAGTGGCCAGGATGTCTGGGCCCATTTGCATGCAGACACTATGCATTTCCCTGTATTTCCATGCCATTTGCTACACCAAAATGGCAGGCCCAGCATGCACGGGAAAGGTTATCACTGCTACCTGAGGTCATGCTCCTTTACACTTACCTGCAATCCTTCCCTGTACTTTGCATGCAACCTTTGATCCCAGAAGTTGCCTGGGGGAGAACTAGGAGAAAAGGGAAGCTGGAGGGAGCCAATAAGGAAGGCAGTTTGGAGACTAAGCCAGGACTGAGAGCAGACAGGGTGACCCTCACATCTCCCAGGACCTGGGCCCACACTGCTGGCTCCAAAGTGAGGAAGAGGTGGCTGCCTGAGATAGAATCCTCCCAGCAGCTGCCTAGGTAGCCACATATCCACTTGACAGGCCTCAGGGGACAAAGCACTTCTCCTGCCTCCCTCCCAGCACTGGGACCCACAGAAAGGATCTGATGAGGTTAATTAATTGCTTGTAAAAAGCTCTTTGGAAGGAAAAGAGCCATCATGTCTGGGAGCCAGAGGGTGGCAGCAGCAAAGTCCTACCAGTTAAGACAGGGGTGCAAAGGGCAGGGCTGTGATGGTGCCAGACAAGGAAGGGAGTGGGACAGCAGGAGGAAGGGACATGGGACAAGTCTCAGAGAATAGCCTCAGGGAAGCCTCTGATCCTGGAATGTTTGGGGAGCCCACAGCGGGAGAGAGTTTGGTTGGGCAAGGGTAGTAAGGCCCAGGCTGGCTCATCACAGTGCCTGAGATAAGAGGAAAGAGAAACGCAATCCGAGCTGGGGACTCTTCCTCCCCTTCCTCACGAGGATGCTCTTCCTCTTCCTTCCCACTGGATGAGTCTGAAGCCAAGGGCTCCCACATCAATCCTCCCCCCCACCACCACCCACCCTGACCTCTGGAAGATCCTCTCTTTTCATTCTTTTGGGGCTCAGTATCCCCTCACTGAGTCTTCCATGTGAGAGACCCTCCTTCTTCACATTCAGTCTCAAAAATTCCTGTAGCCCTGACAAGGCCCTCAACTATATCCTGAATTTTATATGTAGGTTCACTGTACTCCACATCTGCAACATAGCCAGAGGCATTGCAATAGGGCAGGCTGGAAACAGGCAGAGAAACTGGTGCTGCGGGAACCCAGGGGGTACTGACCAAGGTCCTGAACAGCCTCAATTCCTGTTACACAGGAACTTCGCAATTCTCCTTGTGCACCCTATGGTCCCATCCCTGCCCACACATCCACCCTGGCTCCACCTCCAAGGCTTCATCCTGAATGTGAGCCATATCAGGGATGGGGATGATCAGGGAGCTGATCTCGATGAGCTCCTTCAGGTTACAAGCCAGCCCTCCCTACAAAGCTGCAGCCTCTGCCCCTCCCTTTTTGTCCTTAACACTGGCTCTGTCTGTTCTGCCAGTCTTGTCAAGGACAGCCCCTGCAATCTGACCACACAGCAGCTGGTAGAGCCCGGGGCTGCACTTGACATCCTGATCCAACCATATTCTCAGAGAGAAAACAGGTTGGGAGTTCCGCATGCTTGCACACACCTGCACATATCATGCACACACTCAAACTCTCAATGTCAGCCTAGACTAGAGAAGTGGTTCTTAGATTTCTTGGGTCACGGGCTATCTGGCTGTGATCTCATCAGAAAAAAAGATTCATACGTACCCAACCCTTTGCACATCCCATCAGGAGGGCCTGGGACGGGGGTGTCCTTCCTGATTCCTGCCCTCCACTGTAAAACTTGCCCAGGGAGTGGGGCTCTACCAAGAAGATGTTCTCTGGGAAGATGCACTGAGTTTGGGCACTCCCCAGGAGTAGTGCCAGTGGGGCTGGGCTGAGGTGCAAGAGGAATCAGAACCATCTCCAAGGCCACCTCCAGCTGTCAAACATGAGGACTCAGTGGTTCTGTACCACACATGCCTCTTGCTAACCAATGCAGTCAAGGCATCATCCACTCTGCTTTGATCTTCTTGAACCAAGACAGATGAGCTCTGAGCTCCCGGTGTCTACCTGAGTCACTGCACAGTCTGACCATGTTCTTGCCATTTACAGTGAGCACCAACCACATAGATGAGGAAACAGGGCTCTGCCTGGCTTCAAATCTTCCTATGACCAACCACAGACCAACTTCTTTGGGTTCAATGCACACACCTGTAGACTGTGCACATACATGCACTGACATGCAAGGCGCACATGCTCACAGGTCAGGAGACACACACAAATCATGCAAGAGCATACAGAAACACATGAATCATAAAAACAGGCTGAAACATGCAAAACTCCGAAAAGCACATGCATGTATAAACTTCACATACATATAATCACAGTCATGCAAACCATATGGACACACATACATGCTCTAAAATGTAACCCCCCATTCCCACCTCCTAGGGAATATTCCAACGCCACTAAACTTTTCATTTATTTCTGCCATGGCCTCTAACTCCCCCTCGCCTTTGTGTAATCTGTTCCCTATGATGGAATCATTCTTCCCTTCTTTTCCTCACATGGTGGATTCTTAGTAAGCTTCTATATGAGGTACCTGGGGTTGCCATAAAAATTACTACAGACTGGGTGGCTTTAAAACAGCAGAAATTTATTCTCTCACACTTCTGGAGGCCAGAAGTCTGAAATCAAGGTGTCAGCAGGATTGGTTACTTCCTGGAGGCTCAGAGAGAAAATCTGTTCCATGTCAATGTCTCTCTCTGAGTGCCAGAAAGGTTCTTACCCTTGTCTGAGTGCACTAGGAGGGGCAAAAAGCAGTCAACTGTGGTCTCCCGCCCTCAAGAGCTTCCGGTGGCTGCAATCCTTGGTTTGTATACACATCACCCCAATCTTGCCTCTGTGGTCACATAGCATTCTTCCTGTGTCTGTGTCTGTGTTCCCTCTTCTTAGAAGGACACCAGAGTCTTTCAATTAGGGTGCACACTAATCCAGTATGACATCATCTTAACTTGATGACATCTGCAAAGACCCTATTTCTATATAAGGTCACATTGACAGGTACTGGGAGTTAGGACTTGAATATATTTTGGAGGGGGTGGGACACAATTTAACCCTCAACAGACTAAGTCTTAGCCAACTTTTCTTTCTCCATGAGTTCTTCCCTGATCTGTCTCCCTAGACTGGTTAAAGTCTGGGCCTCTGGCATGTGCTCCCCAATCATGGCACTTAGCTCACTTATTATTATCACTTCTTTAATGGTCTCTCTTCCCAGCTCTGAGGGGCTAGGGCAGTCCATTTCTTACTCACCATTATATCCCCAGCACCTGGCACAGTGCCCAGCTGTGACAGGATCTCAATAAATGCCTGTTGAATTAATTAAACCATTTATTCACATAGTGCCATACATGAACCATAATTCACATGCGTGAGCACAGATACCTTACATATGTGTGCAAACATGTAAATAAAGGGTACACACAGACACATGAAATCTATATACAGTGTACACACACATGCCAGGCCCTGAATACAGTTCAGCAGATTCCAATTAGCCAACAAGTCATGGATGAGTTCCAAGAAAGCCCAACCCTTCTCTAAGTGCACTGGGAGAGGCAAAAAGGGGTCACCTGTGGTCTCCTGCCCTCAAGGGACTGATGGACTAATTGGAAAAACAAGACTAATATATGATGAGAGATACCATAGAATTTAGTTATATTCTGTGAGCTGTGAAGGCTCAGAGGAAGGAGCTCTTGTTGTAGGCTGGAGTAGTCCAGGGAGGCTCCCTGGGGGAGGTGAGAGTGGAGCTCAGCCTTCCTGTGTGGGCAGGATTTGGACAAACAGAGAGAAGAGAGAGGGGAGAAGGGGAGAGAAAAGGAGAGGCATGAAATCAACATGTACAGCAAAGGCCCAGGGGCCAGTTCATGGGATAAGTCTGATGGAAGGAACCCATGCTAGCAGCTGTGTAAGGAAGGGAGATCTAGATGACAGACGGCCCCAGTGCCAGTTGGAGGTTCTCCAGCTTGTCACAACACCGGGTAGTCCAGGCTCTTCCTGCTAGGTGTGGGGAGCTATTTCTCCAAAGCTTAGTGACTCCGGCTTCAAAGGGCTGAGGGGAAGGCAGGAACATGCTGACTCTGTATCTCAAGCTGTGGGAGCATGAGGCGGGCCCTGGCAGGACTCCTCCTCCCCAGGAAGCCCTGAGTGGCAGCAGCAGCTGCTAGAAAGGCAGAGTCAAGCCCAGTGACTCCCTGCCTGGGAGAGGTATGTGACAAGCTCGCAGAAAGCTTCAGGGACACCTTTGTTGGCAAAGCAGCTCCTGTCAGCCCCCAATGACAGGGTGGGTGTGGGTGGCCATCAGGTGGAGAGAAAGCCTCTCAAAGCTCCTTCCCAGCCCCAGAGCCCTGACCCTAGCAGGTCCCTTGAGACAGGCCTTAGAGCTTCTGGCCTCTGATGACTCTAGCTCTCTGGCCTCAGAGCCCCAGTGGTGACAATGCCCAGCTAAAGCACTGAGATGAGCTGGGGGAAGTGACAAGAGTCCTGCCTATGAAGTATTTTGCACCATTTAAGAGCAGGAGCTCTGGATATTTGGATTCAAATCCCAGCTCCACGCCGTTCTTGCTCTTTGTTCTTGGGCAAGTACTCAACCACTCTGAGCCTGCATTTCCTCATCTGTAAAATGGGGATAATTGTAGCTCTCTCCATCAAGGTTATGATGCTTGAGTGACTCTCACTAACTATCCAGGAAATGGGAGCTTTATGTATTTGTCTAAATGCTCCGATTCCATCTGCATTAATATTAGTGGCTGATATGCAGTCAGAGCCCAGGACATCCTGGATGTCAACTCAAAAGGCAGACAGGAAAACCTCACAGTTTGTCCAGGCTGCAGAAGAACGCCTTAGTATATGGGCATCTAAGCACCTTTCTCAAGTCCTGCCACAGAGCACAGTAATGTCCCCTGCCCCTCTCCCATGCCTCCCACAGCCCAGGAGACCCGAAGTAGGAAACGTAGTGAAAGCTGATGAGGTATCTGTTTCATGGCCATAGCATGCCCTGACCGACTGGGCCTGAGCCTCTTTCTGACTGGGGTGTATCCTGGGGCTTTAGCCCAAGCTCAGATAAGGCCAAGAAATAGAGAGAAGAGGCTTAGAAAGGAAGGGGGGGCAGCAGTACCTGCCTCTCATAAGAGAGGCTTTGGAGATGGTGAGTTTCTTTTTTTCAATACAGAAAGAAATGATCATTTGTCATCTAGGTTTAGGAATCCTGTAGCAACAGAGAAGGCCTGAGCCTGGGGCCTGGGAAGCCAATATAAGGCCTCTATCACCCTTCAGGCCTCTGTCTGACCTTGAAATTGTCCGTGTCCTAGGGATTTGGGGCCAGGAAGTAGTGGTTGCCATGGGAACTTGGAGAAGCTCCCAAGAAGCGAGTGGAGACTGCAAAGAAGAGAAGAGGGGCCAGAGGTTCGAAAAGAGAAAATTTGGCTTGGGCCTGGGGCCTTCCTACTGTGGACACCACCTCCCTGTCCCTTCATGCACTGCTCAGAAAGGCCCCAGTAGCGAATAGGGGAGAGGTAGGCAGTAAGTTCTGTGTTTGAAAGGTGAAGTGATGTTCTTGAATCTATAGTGATGGGGTTCTGGAAAACCCTGGGGCACCTGGGTGAGACACTGAAGAAGATCTGGGCAACCAGGTGGAGCTGGAGCCAGGCAAGGGGGGATATTCACCAGCTCCTGGACATCTGTAGCTATTGGCTCTTCAGACAACACGGGAGACAGCCCTCCTGCAAGAAGCAGGAGCAAGGTGAGTGGTCCAGCCCAAGTGAGCACTGGAAATGTGAAAACGGATGATCACCCCTGCTGGAGGGCTGGCCAGCCAGGTAGGCTCAATGGAGAGGGAAGGACAAGAAGAAGCCCACAACTGGACAAAAAGGACAGATGGAGGGGACAACATGAAGGGGGCCAGAGGATAAGGGAGGAGAGTTAAGGGAACACACAGACAAGAAAGATCTAGGGCAGGTGGACATGGGCCATTCCCCAGGCCACAGGGATTCAGGGATCTCTCACCCTCATCCATCTGGAAGGCCAAAGACAGCCTTATAAAGGAGTGACAAGGCTTTCCTGGCAGTCCCCTTCCCAGCTCTTCCTAAGGACTCAGTCTGTTAACTTGATACCATTTATTCAAGCTTACCCATGGCCAGCCACAAATCCTAGATTACTGAGGAATCAGAGGCCAATTTTCTGGGCTTGCTTTTTAAGGTGAAGTAAGGCACTCACAACTCTAGATAGCCAAGCCCCTAGAACTCGTCCTAGAGCGGTGCACAAGCCCAGGAATGTCAGGGCCCACTCTTGAACTTCTCCTCCTCTCTCAACAACCAGTCCCCAATTTCCAAGCCAAGACACAGTGGGATATGCGGGGGTGGGGTGGAGGCAGTCCTAGATGTCTTTTTCTCTTCTTCCTCTTTGGCCCCAGAGAGCCCTGTCCTCCAGGCTGCTGGGCCCCAGGGAGCCTCTGTGAAACCCCATTTCCTCTCCATTCAATGACAATGTCCCTCCCCTCAGACTCTCTGACTTCTGTCCTACATCCTGAGCATTTCTAGGCCAGAACCTCCAGCCACCAGGATCACAGAAGCCTGTCGGCCCTGCAGCTCCAAGCGGGCAGAAACACTAATTGGTGTTAATGGAGACCAGGCCAGAAACTCACAAAAGATCCCCTCTTCCTGACCAGAGCCAGGCCTGGGGTGCAGCCAGGCTGCTGGCTTCTGCTGTCTGCTAGTAGTGGGAGGGGATGACGTGGGGGAGAGGGTGCAAGAGTGGGGCGACCCTCTGGGGCTCCCCTCACCTGAGCCTCCTATACGTTCAGCAAGACGCTGGCTTTTCTTGCAGCCCCTTAAAACAACTCCTCAGGTAGGCCAGAGCACCTTAAGTACTTTGCCCCGTCAAAGCCTGCCCTATATGCTTATTTTAATCTAATCTCGCTTGGAACAGAAAGCTCTGAAATCAGACTGCCTGTGTTGATATCCCAGTACCACACCTTAATATGTGAGACCTTGGACCAAAAATGGTGCCTCTATTTTCTTGTCTGTGAAAAGGGAGTAATACTACCTACCTCACTGGGTTGTTGTGAAGATTAAATGCTATCCAGAAAAAGCGCCTAGCATAGTTCCCAGCATGTAGTAAGCACCCACTCAATGAATGGTAATTGTAGTTCTATGATTATGATTATGATTTCTTGGGCTCAGTTCCCTTTGTTGTGGGAAGTTGCTGTTTCAAGACTTCAACACTGAACATAAAGAATGGAATAGAGCAGGCACCCCAGAGAAGTTTGTTGAATAGATGAAAGGAAGGGAGAGCGGGAGGAAGGGGGGGAGGGGAGGAAGTAGGGGGGAGGAAAGGAGGGAGGGAGGGAGGGAGGAAAGTGGATGCATTTATCAGAGGTAAAACCACTCTTATAAGTAGACCACTGTTCAACACTCCATCTAATAGACCGTCTGTCATTGCCTATAATTTTACCAATGTTGACTAATTCCTTTGAGTAAAGCACTGCCCTCTTCCCATTGGATCCCTTTAAAATGCAAACAATCACACTTTAGTTTGAATGAATTATAAGATTGACTGAGAAGAGATAGTTTGAAAGCACCACAGCCTCCACGGGGAAGATGGGAATTTTGACATGGAAAGTGCCAAAGGAATGGAACAATTTTACAGGAGGCTGGCTCTGAGAAAATTGAGTGCAGGACACTGCAATTTCCCTTAGTAACAGTTCAGATGTGGCTGAACCTCATATTCAAGAATGTCTTTCCTTGTCTCTGTCCCAAATCCCTCATGCTGTGGATTATAGGACAAAATGATCATCTATTTCTCCACAATATGGGCTCAGCACAGAAGGTATGACTGTACTTGTTCCTGGAGATTTTTTTTCTCGTGGCAGGAGCTATCCATAGGCAATCTCAATCCTAAAGTGATTTTCATTTGCTGGGGAAATTTGAAGACTATCTCTTGCCAGTCTGAGGTTAAACACAGAGGGAAATCTAAATGCAATTTTCCTGTTTGAGAAGCAGTTACAATATTTTTAAGCAATTGAAGCTTCAAAATTTCAAATGCAATGTGCAGTTAGGCCTCAACTACAGGAGCTACAGATTTTTCAAAGTTTACAAAACAGTGGACTATCTCAGTGGCTTCTCCCTGAAGCTGAGTCTTTGACTGTTTCATAAATGAAGATGTTCTGGGAGACTTGGTGCAGTTTTATTGGTGTTCGGCTTTTGGCTGGGGCCTTTTAAAGTAAATGTTACATGGGGAAAATGTAAGAGGAAAGATGTTATAACAAAGTGTCAGAGCAATAACACATTTTTAATAGCATTATTTATCAGCATTTATTGGTGTTTGGAGTTAACAAACACTCTGGTCCATCCCCCATGAGCGTTTGCAGTAAATTTAAAGAAATTGTCTTGCCTTTGGCACAGTGAAGATGACCCAGCTAGGATCCTTGTGTCATTTTACACAGATGGTCATGGGCAGAGACCAACTTTTGGAGACTGGGGCTGAGAGCATACAGATACCCTTAGC
Source organism: Symphalangus syndactylus (assembly GCF_028878055.3). Lineage (NCBI taxonomy): Eukaryota > Metazoa > Chordata > Mammalia > Primates > Hylobatidae > Symphalangus > Symphalangus syndactylus. The sequence goes on from NC_072429.2 coordinate 45,220,074, forward strand.
CAGTTCTCATATTTTCCCTAATCCATTTTCCATGGCTGGAGAGCCCAGTTGCTATGGTCTAAATATGGTCTATTTATAAGTGGAATACCTAATCACCAATGTGATGGTATTAGAGGTAGGGCCTTTGGGGGTGATTAGATCATGTGGATTAGTGCCCTTATAAAAGAGTCCTCTTGGCCAGGCACAGTGGCTCATACCTGTAATACCAGCACTTGGCGAGGCTGAGGCAGGAGGATTTCTTGAGCCCAGGAATTCAAGATCAGCCTGGGCAACATAGCAAGACCCCATGATATAGTTTGGATATGGGTCCCCACCCCAAATCTCATGTTGAATTGTAATCACCAGTATTGGAAGTGGGGGCTGGTAGGAGCTGATTGGATCATGGGGGCGTATTTCTCATGAATGATTTAGCACCATCCCCTTCTTGGTGCTGTTCTCATGATAGTGAGTTCTCATGAGATCTGGTTGTTTAAAAGTGTATTGGCACCTCCCTGCCTCTTTCTCTCTCGCTTTTGCTCTGGCCATATGATATGCCTGCTCCCCCTTTACCTTCTGCCATGACTGTAAGTTTCCTGAGGCTCCCCTAGAGGTTGAGAAAATTCCAGCATCATGCTTCCTGTACAGCCTGCAGAACCATGAGCCAATTAAACCTCTTTTCTTTATTAATTATCCAGTCTCATCACCTGAGGTCAGGAGTTCAAGACCAGCCTGGCCAACATGGTGAAACCCCGTCTCTACTAAAAATACAAAAAAAAAAAAAAAAAAAAAATTAGCCAGGTGTGATGGCAGGCACCTGTAATCCCAGCTACTTGGGAGGCTGAGGCAGGAGAATTGCCTGAACCCAGGAGGTGGAGGTTGCAGTGAGCCAAAATCACACCATTGCACTCCAGCCTAGGTGACAAGAGTGAGACTCTGTCTCAAAAAAAAAAAAAGAAAAGAAAAGAAAAGAAAAAATTATCAGTCTCAAGTATTTCTTTACAGCAATGCAAGAATGGCCTAATACGGAAAATTGGTACTGAGGAGTGGGGCATTGCTACAAAGATACCTGAAAATGTGGAAGCAGCCTGAATCCCAGAACTTTGGAAGGCCAAAGTAGGCAGATCACTTGAGGTCAGTACATTGAGACCAGCCTGGCCAACATGGTGAAACTGTCTCTACTAAAAATACAAAAATTAGCTGGGCATGGTGGTGCGTGCCTGTAGTCCCAGCTTCTTGGGAGGCTGAGGCACAAGAGGTTGCAGTGAATTGAGATTGCACCTCTGCATTCCAGCCTGGGCAACAGAGTGAGACTCTGTCTCAAAAAAAAAAAAAAAAAATGTGGAGGTAACTTTGGAACTGGGTAACAGGCAGAGGTTGGAAGAGTTTGGAGCCCTCAGGAGAAGACAGGAAGATGAGGGAAAGTTTAGAACTTCTTAGAGACTGGTTAAATGGTTGTGACCAAAATGCTGATAGTGATATGAACAATGAAGGCCAAGCTGACAAGGTCTCAGATGGAAATGAGAAACTTACTGGGAACTGGAGCGAAGGTCAAGCATGTTATGACTTAGCAAAGAACTTGGCTGGACTGTGTCCATGCCCTAAGGATATGTGGAAGTTTGAACTTGAGTGTGACGACCTGGGGGCTGGGCCTGATGGCTCACACCTATAATCCCAGTGTTTTGGGAAGCGGAGGTGGGTGGATTGCTTGAGCTCAGGAGTTCAAGACCAGCCTGGGCAACATGAAAAAACCTGATTTTTACAAAAAATAAAAAAATTAGCTGGGCATGGTGGCTTGTGCCTATAGTCCCAGCTCCTCAGGAGTCTGAGGTGGGAGGATCACTTGAGCCTGGAAGGTGGAGGCTATAGTGAGCTGGGATCACACTACTGAATTCCAGCCTAGGCAACAGAGCCAGACCATGCCTCAAAAAGAGACAGAGAGAGAGAGAGAGGACGTGATGACCTAGGGTATCTGGAGAAATTTCTTTCTTTCTTTCCTTTTTTTTTTTTTTTTGTTTTTTTTGAGACCGAGTTTCACTCTTGCTGCCCAGGCTGGAGTGCAATGGTGTGAGGCTCACTGAAACCTCCGCCTCCCAGGTTCAAGCAATTCTCTTGCCTCAGCCTCCCAAGCACCTGGGATTACAGGCATGTGCCACCACACCCAGCTAATTTTGTATTTTTAGTAGAGACAGGGTTTCTCCATGTTGGTCAGGCTGGTCTTGAACTCCCAACCTCAGGTAATCCACCCACCTTAGCCTCCCAAAGTGCTGTGATTATAGGCGTAAGCCACTGCGACCAGCCAAGAAAGAAATTTCTAAGCAGCAAAGTGTTCAACAAGTGGCATGGCTGCTTCTAACAGTCTATGCTTAGATGTGGGAATAAAGGAAAGACTTGAACTTGGAACTTATATTTAAAAGGGAAGCAGAGCATAAAAGTTTGGAAAATTTGCAGCCTGGCCATGTGACAGAGAAAGAAAAGGTTTTTTTTTTTTTTTGGTTTGTTTGTTTGTTTTTGAGAGAGGAATTCAAGGAGGCTGTGGAGCAACCACTTGCTAGAGAGATAGCACACACAAACACACACACATACACACACACACACACACACAAACACACACAAGCCAAGAGCTAATAGCCAAGACAATGGGGGAAAGGCCTTGAAGGCATTTCAGAGACCTGCTTGGCAGCTTGTCCCATCACAGGCCCTGAGGTCTAGGAGGGAAGAATGGTTTCATGGGCAAGGCTCAGGAACCCCACTCCCCTGCACAGCCTCAGGACACTGGCTACTCAGGTCCAACCTCTGCTCCAGGGGGCCCAAGTACAGTTTGTCTGCAGCTCCAGAGGGTGCAGGCCTTAAGCTTTGGCAGCTTCCACGTGGTGTTAAGCCTGCAGGTGCACAGAGTGCAAGAGTTGAGGCTTGGAAACCTCCACCTAGATTTCAGAGGATGTATGAGAAAGCTTGGGTGCCCAGGCAGAAGCTTGCTGCAGGGACCTCATGGAGAACTTCTGCTAGAGCAGTGTGGAGGGGAAATGAGGCATTGGAACCTACACACAGAGTCCCCACTAGGGCACTGCCTAATGGAACTGTGAAAAGAGAGCCACCATCCTCCAAACCCCAGAATGGTAAATCCACTGACAGCTTGCACCCTGCACCTGGAAAAGCCACGGGTACTCAAGGCCAGCCTGTGAGAGCAGCCTTGGGGGCTGAACCCTGCAAAGCCACAGGGGCAGAGCTGCCCAAGACCTTAGGAGCCCACTTCTAACACCAGTATGCCTTGGATGTAAGATATGGAGTCAAAGGAGATTATTTTGAAGCTTTAGGATTTAATGACTGCCCTGCTGGGTTTCAGACTTGCATGGGGCCTGTAGCCCCTTTCTTTTGGCTGATTTCTTCCTTTTGAAATGGAAGTGTTTATTCAATGCTTGTACTTCCACTGTATCTTGGAAGTAACTAAACTGTTTTTGATTTTACAGGCTCATAGGTAGAAGGGACTTGCCTTGTCTCAGATGAGACTTTGGACTTTGGACTTTTGTGTTAATGGTGGAATGAGTTAAAACTTTGGGGAAGGCATGATTGTATTTTGAAACATGAGAAAGATATGAGATTTGGGAAGGGACAGGGGTGGAATTATGTGGTTTGCTGATGTGTCCCCACCCAAATTTCATGTTGAATTGCAATCCCCAGTGTTGGAGGTAGGACCTGGTGGGAGGTGATTGGAGCATAGGGGTGGATTTCTCATGAATGGTTTAGCACCATTCCCTTGGTACTCTTCTCATGACAGTGAGTGGGTTCTCATGAGATCTGTTGCTTAAAAGGGTGTGGCACTTCCAAACCCAACTGTTGCTCCTGCTCTGGCCATGTGAAGTGCCTATTCCTCCTTCACCTTCTGCCATGATTGTAAGTTTCCTGAGGCCTTCCCAGAGGCTGAGCAGATGCCAGCATCATGCTTCCTGTAAGGTCTGCAGAACCATGAGCCAATTAAACTCTTCTCTTTATAAATTACCCAGTCTCAGGTATTTCTTTATGGCAATGAGATAATGGCCTTATACACCCTATCTCTTAAAAAAAAGCACACACACAAGAAATGAAAAAGGAGGCCCTAGAGAGCTGCTTTGCCACTTCCACCATGTGAGGACTAGTGACAAGGCACCATTCTATGAACCACAAAGTAAACGCTTACCAGACACTGAATCTGTTGGTGCCTTGATCTTGGACTTCCCAGCCTCCAGAATTGTGAGGAATAAGTTTCTGTTGTTTATAAGCCACCCAGCTTATGGCATTTTGTTATGGCCGCCTAAACAGACTAAAACACTAGTCCACTTCCTGAATTACTCCCAGGCCTCAACATGAACCCGACCCACCACAGCAAGTGGACAGAGGGCTCTGAAGACACATGAATTATGCTGTCTACTCTGTCCACCACGGCTACCAAACAGGTAGCCACAGGTGACCCATCTCCATAGCCACAGCTGATTGGGCCATTACCTGGCACCTGAAGATAAGTTGTGGCCTGGTGAGCGGAAATAGATGAACTGGGCCAATCTAATGTCTTTGTAGGGAATCTAAGCAGGCAAGCATAAGAAGAATGAGGAGTTGACAGGGTGTGATAGACATGTGTTGTTTTTGCCTGCCTAGCACTCATTTCACATGTTTTTCTGGTGATGGCACCCCAATACTCCTTGGGGTACAGTCTTAGAGTTTAGATGAGCTAGTCTCACCTAAGATTTAAGTGAGGTAGTCTCACCCCAGATTCTGAAATAAGACCCTAATTCCTAGGCCTGACCCAGTCAGTAGATTTTATCCCCTCACCACAATGATGGGCTCAGGATGGGGAAGTAAATTAATTAAGATATTGATCAAGCTACTGTAACAAAGAGGCCCAAATAACAGGGCTAAAGCAAGATTAAAATTTTATTCTTTCTCATATAAAAGCTCAAGTAGATATAGTAGTTCTGCTCCACGAAAGTTCTCAGAATCCAAAGCTCCTTCTATTTTTTTGCTCTGCCCCCTCTAGGGGGTGGCACTTATCACCACCATGACCACATTTCTGCCAGCCAGAAGGCAATAAAAAGGAAGGGGAAGCACAACTATTTCCTTTAGAGGAACAGCCCAAAAGCTACACACATCATTTTTGCTCATGTATGATTAGCCAGAATTTAGAACTAAAGCACAACTAATTGCAAGAAAGGCCATCTTGCCAACTAAAATATTCTACCACATTGGAAGAAAAGGAGAACAGCCGTTGTCAGGCAACCAGGGGCCTCTGCCATAGCAACCATCCCATCAACAAGATGGGAAAGTCTGCCCAAAGATGGAGTTAACACAGTGGAAAGAAGAGATGAGAGATGGCAAGAATATTATCAAGGCCCAGAGACCTAGCCATGCTGAAGGCCAGCTCTACCTTTGATTTTTCATATATGAGCCAAAAATTTTCTTCTTTTCCCTTTTGCTTAAACTACTTTGAATTGGGTTTCTGGCAATTGACACTAAAGAATTCTGGCTAATTAATGGCAAAATCGGAAGATAAAAGGTCATAAGGGAGAAAGAGGACAAAAGGACCATAAGGGGAAGCCAGAGTCATGAGGAAACGGGAATCTCAAGATGGAAAAGGAGGCCAGGTGCGGTGGTTCATGCCTGTAATCCCAGCACTTTGGGAGGCCAGGGCAGGCAGATCACTTGAGGCCAGGAGTTCGAGACCAGACTGGCCAACATCACAAAACCCCATCTCTACTAAAAATACAAAAAATTAGTCGAGTGTGGTAGCTCACACCTGTAATCCCAGCTACTTGGGAAACTGAGGCAGGAGAATCACTTGAACATGGAAGGCAGAGGTTGAGTGAGCCGAGATCACGCCATTGCACTCCAGCCTAGGTGACAGAGTAAGACTCTAGCCTCCAAAAAAAAAAAAAGAAATTAGTTGGGTGTGATGGCACATTCCTGTAGTCCCAGCTACTCAGGAGGGTGAGGAGGGAGGAGCATTTGAGCACAAGAGGCAGAGATTGTAGTGAGCTAAGATCATACCACTGCACCCCAGCCTGGACAGCAGAGTAAGACCTCACCTCAAAAAAAAAAAAAGAGGACACAAAAGCAGAAGCCACAATACATAGAAAATGGGTGGTGAGAGGAGAAGAGGCAGACACAGAGAGAGGCTAAATTAATTGAGCTACCACCTCTTCCTCCAAAGGTCCTTCCTCTAAGCCACTCCGAGGTTCAAATAACCTAGTTCAGTTACAAGGTATATGGAAAGTTGTGTTATTGGTCAAAATATTTGCTGTTCCTCCCTTGGGTGCCCTTTCTGAAAGTGGAACATACTTCCCATTGATGACAGGCCTGCCATGCGATTTGCTTTGGCCAATAAAATATGAGGGAAATCTTTAAGAATCAGTGTGCTCCTCTATTGGCCTGGACTCCAGAGTCAAGAAAGCAGGGGAGCAGAGCTGCAGCTGACCCATGACAGACATGTAATACAAGGGAGAAATAAACATTTGTCATAGGCCTCAGAGATTTGGGGACTGTTTGTTACTGCAACATAATGTAACCCACACTGACTGATACACTGCATCTATATAGCCTATATTTATAGCAGTTCCTGCTCATCTTGTAGCCTGATTATACATCTTTTCCTGGATTTTCAGGCAAATATTTCCTTACAGTCTTCCCTCACCTATTCTTTTTTTTTTTTTTTTTTTGAGATGGAGTCTCGCTCTGTCGCCCAGGCTGGAGTGCAGTGGCGCAATGTCTGCTCACTGCAAGCTCTGCCCCCTGGGTTCATGCCATTCTCCTGCCTCAGCCTCCCGAGTAGCTGGGACTACAGGCGCCCACCACCACACCCGGCTAATTTTTTTGTATTTTTAGCAGAGACGGGCTTTCACCATGTTCTCCAGGATGGTCTCGATCTCCTGACCTTGTGATCCGCCCACCTCGGCCTCCCAAAGTGCTGGGATTACAGGCATGAGCCACTGCGCCCGGCCTTCCCTCACCTATTCTTATAACCAACCAGAAATAAGCTTTAAACAGTCTTCCTGATATATAATATTATTCTGGAGAGCTCTATCCATTAAGCCAGGAATTACAGGACTGATGTTTCATGATCAAGTATCCCTTTTTACCAAGTCCCTTTCCAACTCCTAATCTCCAATACTTCCTGTAGCCTCAAGAGAACGTGGAATAAATAGATCTGAGTATTATAAAACTGCACAATTGCATGATTTAAAGTAATTTTATTTTACTGAATTTCATGTTTATAAATTTTAAAGAATTTCTTTAAAACAAAATCAGAAATGGTTCCTTTTACAGATGCTGACTTCTCAAACTTAGGGGAGTCATAGATTTGAGTACAGACTGCACTAGTGATGATAATGATGATAGAGACATAAATTTATGCAGAACTTTTATATTTCCAAAACATATCACACATTTGCCTGCTTTAAATTCACAACAGCCTGCAAATATTATTCCCATTTTACATATATGGAGACTGGGGATGAGAAAGTTAAAGGAACTCTTTACAAATTATGGAGGTGGTACTGTATCTCCCAGCACCTTGTTCTCCTGCTGCTTTTCCTCCACCTGCTACATCTGTCATAGCAGGCATTTATAGGAAAGGGGGGCACCTACCTCCATGACAGAAGCTGAGGAGGGGGTAGTCAGAGACATCCCTGAATTGAATAAATAAGTGAATACATGAATATATGACTAACTGAATGGATGCATGAATGGATGGGTGGATGATAGATAAATGGATGAGTGGATTGATGGGCAGATTAATGGATCTATGGGTGGGTGGATGATGAATGGGTGGATCTCTTTTGTATGGATGAATGGGTAGATGGATGGATGGGATTCCTGCGGTCTCAGAGAAAGGCAGTGGTGTTCTCTCAGTGTCTAGAAAGTGTGTACAGACACTTATAATACTCTACCAGCCAGAATTCCTTATGCATAGCGATATCTTAACTCTGCCTGCCCAGGTATTTCAATCATCCTTCATCCTCAAGAAAATAGAATGTCTTTCAGCCATAAGGTTGTCTATTTCTACTCTCCAACTTAGTAGCCATGTTTACTGTACCTCTCCCTGCCTCAGTTTATTCACCCGTAAAATGGAGAGGAAAATAACATCTCGTTCATAGAGTTGGAATACATAATATATAGATAGATCATTTAGTAAAGTACCTAACATATCATAAATTCTCAATAAATAATAACTATCATCCTTATTATTCCCTAAAGTTCAGAATGGTTGCCTGTGAAAATCGAAGTGAGTCCCCACTCACTAAGCATGCCATATTGTCATTATGGTCTTTAGCCCTTTTTCATTAGTGGTGGAATCTGCAATGATACAATAACCTTTATTTTATTACACAGCCCTTGGAAATTGAGGGTTTCATCTGTGTCAATTAATTCCTTCGCAGCCCACGTTGGCAGTGACAATCAGAATGTCAAAATGTCTCAGAGGATTTCTAGGAAATCTGTGGCACTTCACGAAGAGGCTGCCCTGGGTGAGAGACCAGCCAGAGTGAATCGTTAATACACTTCCCAGGAAGGGGGATTCTTCTGAAATGCTAATACAATCAACTGAAAGGCAAACTTCAAGCTTCTTGTTCAGTGATCGGAGAGGCACTCCCAGAGCAAGGGTGCTCTCCACTGTGCAAGCTAAAGGCCCTACTTTCTCGCCCAGCCTTTTCTGGAGAGGAGCAACACATCCTCAGCACATTGCAGCTGCCCTGCGAGGGCTGCAGGTATTGTGTGTTCCCACCAGCCAGGGCAGTGCCCAGACAGACTCTGGCTGCCTGGACTGGGTCTGCTCCAAGGAAGCAGCACGTTTCTGGAGGAGGCTTAGCCAAGAAACCATTATGGATTGAGAGAGGAGTTATCTGGATAAATGAGGAACTGCCCAACTCCTAGCATGTATTCCTGGGACCCAGGCTGTAGCATCCTCTGGAGCCAAACTGCCTCTGTTCAAACCCTTGCCCCCACACTCTACCTCCTAGCTGTGTGGCACTGTGTGCATTACTTAACTTTGCATGCCTTACTTTTCCCATTTGTAAAATGCATATAATAACAAAACCTACCTCCTAGGGTTGTGTGAGGATTTAATGATTTAATAAATAAAAAAAACTTAGAACAATGCCTGACACATAGAAAGCACGTATAAAATGTTAAGTATTATTATTCATTCTTTCATATATTCCCTCATTCATGCATTTATTAATCTTTCCACTCATCCACTGATTCCTGCACTCATGCATGCATACATCCAACATTCCTATCTGAACCCTTATTAACGGATGAGGTCATGTTAAAAGTGAATAATAAATATCAAGGTTAGGTTTGAGAGACAAAGAGCTACCAAGGGTAGCCTGAGAAAGGTATCCTAAACCTCTGCTTTGTGCAGGCAACATGCTTAAAACCTCCAACCGCATGCATTTGCTCATGTGGTTTTGTCTTCTCAGATGCTTCTCTCCCCCTTCTTCTGCCCCTCTAAACCCAGAAAACCCTTACTTATCCTTCAAGGCCCAGTTCAAGGGTTATCTCCTGGGTGAAACTTTTCCAGCTCCCAGGCATAACTATTCCCCATCTCCTTAATGAGTAAATGACTGATGGACTGAATAAAGGCTCCCACAGCTCTGTGTTCATGTTGATGTTACAGCCTGTATTACCTTGGATTATAATTAATTGCTCATGCTTCTCCTGCCTGGAACACTCCCCCTTAAGCAGGCTGCTTCTATGTATCCTTCAGGCCTTAGTTTAGACATCATTTCTTCCAGGAAGCCTTCTTTGACTTAACAAATATAGTCTTGGGGCCTTTCCTGCAAGTCCCAACAGCCCCTGTTCCTCCCTCATCACCACCCTGGCCATACTGTGAGGTCATTCCTGCCTTGCCTGACTGAGGACTCTGTGGGACTCCATCCTCTGTGAGACCAGGGCCCAGGTTGGTCTTGCTTACCACGACATCCCCAGCACCCAGTCATGTCTTGTACAGTGTCTACGATATGATTGGCACCTCCAGAAGGTTGTGCAGCATGCAACTGTGTATGGCAGCCCTGCCCTGGAAAGGTGCCTCACACCAAATAGGCAGACAGTAAGTATCTGGTGAATTTATAGATGGTGGCAAAGCTGGGAAACCCCCAGGTCCCTGGGTCAGGTGTCGCTCTCATTGCTCCTCCAGGCCCCTCTGGGAGGAGCAAAAGTGTTGCAGGTTCTCCCCCTCCTCCTCCTTCAGGAGCTATTCTGTGTTTGGGAAGCTCTCAGCACCTTAAGGTAAGTGGGGTGTCAATAACAGATGGCATGGAATAGGGTGGTGTAAAGGGAGGCCAGTGTCCTGATCCTGAAAATAAGGAAGCCGCTACTCTCACCTAAATAACAGAAAACTGAGTGCTTCCAGCAGATCACATAGGCTCCGCCCCTGGCCTCCCTCCAGCTCCGACAGAAGACACCTGAAGCTCCTCCTTCTCAAAACATTTAGGTGTCCCAGGACTGAACCCTCAGAAGGCAGAAAAGGGAAGTGGTTAAGACAGAGCAAGCCACATTTCTAATTCCAGCCTCACCTCATTGTTAGCTGTGTGGCTTTAGGCAGATTGCTCAGCCCTTCTGAACTTCATTCCCTCATCTGTTTAAGGATAATACTTCACAGGGGAGGTATGAAGATTAAATAAAGCAACACATATAATATGCCTGGCACACAGTAAATATTCCAGGAATGTTTGCTATTATTATTATTATTTAACATTTTTTCAGATTCAGATGGGAGCTCAGAACAGATGTATAATATGGTTTTGATCCATCTACACCTCAATCTATCTCCTCATTGAGGCCCAGAGGAAAAGAGGGATTTGTCAGAACCACATCTGGCATAGACACAGAACCTTCCAAAATGATGTTCTTCCTGCTGCAACATCAGTAAAATGTCACCGTTCAGTGAGAACTTATTTCTTCCCTTGGCATCTGAAGGCTACATACACGGTGTAGGAAGAGCCTGGACTCTAGATTGAAATTCTGCATATGTTTGGCACTTTCCAGCTGTGTGACTTTGGGTGAGTTTCTTAGCCTCTCTGAGCTTCACTGTCCTCATCTATAAGATGAGAAGAAGAATAAAATAGTTCCTCCCTTAAGGTGAAGAATAGGTAAGATGATCAGGAAATATAACGACCTCACTTAGCACACTAAGTAACTGGCTCAGAGTAACAGACTAATAATTGTTCACTACTATTATTTTATTAGCAAGTCTTACGGTATACAGCTGTTGGGAATAGAGAAATTTGAATTATGTCCTTGACTGAGGCTTTTATTCTTCCTGGAAGTCCAGGCTTTGGTGCTCCCAATATGGGAACAGCCCCATTTCCATCTCAGGACTGAGGACTTCCCCTCTCACCACGTTAGGATTCCTCCCCATCCCCCTCCACGTTGCACCTCCTACCTCTCCCAGGCAAGCTGTGGCCTGCCTCATCCTTCCTGGTGTCTCTCACCAGGGAACACATTCTTTCTCCCACATTCTGAGGCCTGTGAGCTACAGTTCTTATCAATGCCAAAGGAACACAGGCTCTTGCAAGCTGGGCTGGCTGCACGAGCTTGCTCTGTCTCCTGCAGGCAGAAGAAACCTGCTCTCACAGTATTGGATGTCAACACGCTGCTGGGTGGCTTCTGTGTGTTTTGCTCTACCTGTCTGCAGCCAGAGACGGTGGCTGATCCTTGGGGATGTCCAAGTGGCCTGGGTTTTGTTCTCAAGTTGGCATTACCTGCTCTCAGTCCAGTGTCATCGAGAGAGCTGTTTATCCTCCTAGGTCCCAGAATAGCCAGGAAAGTGTGGGGTCCCTGTGCTCTGGCATACCTGGGAGGCAGTATCCCACAAGAAGGGACTGGGGGATTGCAGGAGAGAGGACACCTGGTCCCACCCCTGGCCCTCCCACCTCCCACCAGCTTCTCTTCCAGGAGCAGATCTGGGGGCCCCACCTCCAGGTGCCCAGAGGCCTGAGAAGTTGTCGAAACCGCTGAACCTGACATGTATAACTACAGGTGACGCCACCCGTCTCCTCCTGATGCGGGCTAAAAATACACAGGAGCAAGGGGCCTTGGTAATGGAGACTTTAAGAGCCTGTGACATGCAGCAACGGCTGCGCGGCCACTAATGAGCTCCAAGCCGATCGATGCCCGCGCTTCAAGTGAGTGTGTGGGCTGGGAGCAGGGATGGGGGTGTCACTCAGCATTTGTCCATCCTAGCTGAGAAATCTGGAATGTTGGTGTGGGCCAGGAGCTTGGAGACCAGCTCAAGTGACCCCTTGATGTTCAGATGGAGAGACTGAGGCCAAGTGACAGGAAGTGGGAAGACACACCAGAAAGAGGTTGAGGCCTCAAGGGACTCCAGCCCGACCTTTGCAGTAGGCTCCCTGCCCTGTTCCCAGCTCTGTGCTTCAGAGCCTAGCACAGAACCTGCATGTGGAGACCCTGGTAAATGGGTGATAATTGACTGAATGAATGAATGAGTGAATGAGAGTGAGTGAGTGAATCAATAAACATCTTCCTCACTGCAGCATGGCTCCCCAGTGATGGGGACTGTAATTTCATCATCCTATTCCTCTAGGAGTACCTGGCACAGAGTAGGCACTCAAAAACCGCTTGCTGCATGAATGAGCACCTAATCTGCTTCTTGATCTACCTGCTTCCTGAGTGTGGAGACAAGGAAGCCTGTAAAAATTGTGCCTGAGGTCTCTTTTCAGTGGTCCTACTACTCAAAAATGGTAGAATTCTACCTACAGAGAGAATAAAAAACAACACAGCAGACATTTATTAAGCACTCAGCAGGCACAGTATTAAGAACTGTTCACAAAATATCTCATTTAGTCCTCACATCAATCTATGAGTTAAGTTCAATTTTTATACCCATTTTAAACAGGATAAACAGGCAAGAGCCAAGGGAGCTCTGAAAGGTGGTGTGGCTTGCCCTGAGTCATGCATTCCTCTAGGAAAAGGAGGAGCCAGGATTCAAACCCAGGCCAGCCTGCTCTTCCCTCCTTAACCACTGCACTATCCTGCCGCCCTTAAAGTACAGCAGGAGAAGACAGGAGAATTGTGGGCCAGAGAAAGCCATGCAGAACGGAGTCAAAAAAATACCTCCAGGGCCTATAAAGTGTTTGATGAATTCCAGGAGAAGAATAGGAAGAAATAATGAGCATTTGTCAGAGCCTTTTATAGCATATAAGACGCTTTTCCCTGCATTCTGTCATTTGATCTTCACCACAGGCCTGGGAGGAAGGTATTATCATTATCTACATTTTATTGGTGAGGAAAGTAAGGCTCCCACACCTCTCAGCTAGGGTTGGGCAGGCTGCACACCTAAGGGGGTAGTGGTTCAGTGATAAGGACTCACTTCTCATCTCCTGGAGGCTGTCATAACCTCTCCCCAAATTGTCATTGGCTCAAAGGAAAATCTAGGCTGAGGCTCACATGGCATTTCTGTGTTCTCTATAACCACAGGGGAAAGGCCAGCAGGGCGCAGAGGCCAGACCAAATGCCACCTCCTCCAAGGAGCCTGCCTGGACCTGCCCGCCCTCGGGACTCTTACTCTCCTCTGAGCTGTCCATCTCTTTCATTTATTTGACAGCCCCTCCCAAGGCAGAGCTTGTTATCTCTGCATCATCTCAAAAAGAATTAGTCAATAAGAGTAACCCTTGGCAGTGGGAAGGTAAACACGTGGTGAAGGAGTTTGCTCAGGCAACAGTGTTATGATGGCTTAAGAACAGAAACTGTGTGTGGAGTGAGACGAGAGCCCCTCATGCTCTCCAGGCCCCTCTGACTCTCAGCTATTCTGTTGGCTCCTTGACCTTCGGAGCATGTGGCCAAGATTGGGCACCAAGCGGGTGTGGCAATGCTCTTCCTAATGCTCCCCACAGGAAACACAAATTTAATACAGCATGAGCAAGGGCTGCAAAGAGCTCCTGTCCTACAGCCAGTTCCATTTCTCCGAAGGGAATGGGAGTGTCAGAAAGTGAATGCTCTGTGATTATCTGGAATTTCCTCAGTTCAGCATAGGGTCAGTGGTGTACAGCATGCCTTACTATCTTGGCTTTATGTGCCAATTCAGATGGATGAAAAAGCATTGCTTCAGGTGGGGGGAGGGATAGCATTAGGTGATATACCTAATGTTAAATGACGAGTTAATGGGTGCAGCACACCAACATAGCACATGTATATATATGTAACAAACTGCACGTTGTGCACATGTACCCTAAAACTTAGAGTATAATTTAAAAAAAGCATTGCTTCTCACTAACTATACAAAAATCAAAACCCAGATTTTATGTGATTGAATTTTTTCGACCCCAGTTACCATATCTGATGGTATATATCTTTTACACCTTGTGATCGAAAAGGTAAAGCTAGGGCGGGAATGTGCTCCAGCAGGATTCTTGCAGGCTTTCAGCCTATGTGGAGCCCCTGCTAGGTGCCAGGCACTGTACTAGACTTTGAGGATATAGTGCTGAACCAGGCAGACAGTCCCTGCTGTTGGGAATTTCCAGCCTAGGGGACAGACAAGCAGACTTCACAAGATGACGGCTGGAAGCTCCTGACCCAATCAGGGAAAAGAGAAGGCCACTGGGGGAGAGGTGGCCCCTGGGCTGAATTCTAAAGGATATACAGAGGCAGATGGTGCAGCAGTTATGAATTCCAGGTCTGGAGTCAGGTAACCTGAGCTGGAACCTGGGCTCTGCCACTTCAAGCTCGTGACCTTGGACAAGTTCCTTGACCTCTTTGTGCCTCAGTTTCCTCATGTGTAAAATAAGCATAGTAATAGCAACTTAGGCTGGGCACCATGGCTCATGCCTATAATCCCGGCACTTTGGGAGGCCAAGGCAGGTGGATCACCTGAGGTCAGGAGTTTGAGACCAGCTTGGCCAACATGGTGAAACCTCGTCCTACTAAAAATACAAAAATTAGCCTGGCATGGTGGCGCGTGTCTATAATCCCAGCCACGTGGGAGGCTGAGGCAGGAGAATCGCTTGAACCCGGGAGGCAGAGGTTGCCTTGAGCCGAGATCGCACCATTGCACTCCAGCCTGGGCAACAAGAGCAAAACTCCCTCTCAAATAATAATAATAATAATAACCCCATAAGGTTGGGAGATAAATGAGTTAATACATAGAAAGCACTTGGAGGCCGGGTGCAGTGGCTCACACCTGTAATCCCAGCACTTTGGGAGGCCAAGGCGGGTGGATCATGAGGTCAGGAGATCGAGACCATCCTGACTAACACGGTGAAACCGCCATCTCTGCTAAAAATACAAAAAATTAGCTGGATGTGGAGGCGGGCGCCTGTAGTCCCAGCTACTCAGGAGGCTGAGGCAGGAGAATGGCATGAACCCAGGAGGCCGAGCTTGCAGTGAGCCGAGATTGCGCCACTGCACTCCAGCCTGGGTGACAGAGCGAGACTCCGTCTCAAAAAAAAAAAAAAAAAAAAAGAAAGCACTTGGAACAGTGGCTGGCCAATATTAGGGATCTACTGCATGCCAACTATCAGCATTTTTACCTTGTAGGTTGTTGTGAGGATTAAATAAGATAAAATTGGGTAAGCACTTAACCCAGAGTAAGTGCTCAATAAATGTAAGCTGCTTTTATTTTTGTTATTAAGTAGGCATTTGCCATTACTAGCCAGGTGGGTGGGAGGTGAATCCAAGGCAGAGAGAACAGCATATGCAAAGGCCTGGAGGCCAGACAGAGCCTGGCGCATTTGGCAAAGTTTTGAAGTTCAATTAGACTGGCACAGAGCCTGGGTTCCAGGAGTGACGCAGGCTGGGGCTGGAGAGGTGGAGGCCAGGGCTGGATCTGGAGGTGTTGGGAATAGTGAGCCTCCCTCACCCCACAGGCAAGAGTGCCTCTGCTATGAAGCCTTGCCTGCGGTGGTGGAGAGGCCAGCAGTATGAGGAGGGTTGCTCTACCCTCATCCTCACCTTGCCCAGTGCCACTCTGCTTGGAGCCGCCGGCTGTCAATTAGGCAGCCTCAGTGCAAGAGGCTCTCTTTCCTCATGTGATACATGTTACATCCAGGAACGATCAAAACAGCTTTGCTCTGGCAAAATGTCTTATGCCGCGTGTTTGTTCTTTGGAGTCTGAGCGTAACTCCTGTTGTTCCCGAGACACCTGTGATTTGCTGGTCTGTGACAGCCATTACCTGCTCAAAGTCTCTGCCTGCCACACAACCCACCTGGTGCCACCCCCATTCCTTCCTCTGCCATCCCCAGAGCGGTAAATGCCTCTCCAGGCCGCAGGGGTTGGGGCCAGCAGTGAATCAGACACAGTTGGCAAGGATGGCCAATTTTAGTAATCACCTCTACCATTTGGGAACAGCCACTGTGCGCCAGGTGCTTCGAATGCCTTGTTTTTAGTCCGCCCAACAACCCTACAGTTAGAGCTCATTATCTGTATTTAACAGAGGCACAGAGAGGTTAGGAACTGACCCAAGCCCACCATTTGATAAGTATGAGAAATAGGATTTGAACTAATATCTCTGCACCATTGGCTGCACACTTGCCACCATGCCAGGCTGCCTCTCCAGTTCACTCGCTCACAGCTGCTGATCCTGAATGGAGGGGCCTGGGACAGCTGAAATTTGACATTGGCATTGGGGTCAACTCATGGGAGTCAGTTCATCTGGCCCGAGGACCTTCCATTCCTGAGGACAGACCCCCTTGGAGGTACTAGACCCCCAGTGTTGGTCTCCACAGCTTGGATCCTGACCAGCCCCTCACCTGTCTCTTGCAAACTCAATCCTCTTAAGCTCTGACACCTCCAAGCTCCTTCCTGGGGTGATCCTTTGGCCTCCAACACTTACCCACCAAATCTCCACTTCGAGTTCATGTGTATCAAGCATCCAGTTCACTGTTATTATCATTATAATGGGGGAAGCACAGCCTCGTGTAAAGCTTGAGGGCCCTTCCCTGTTCCCTGTACCCCTTTTCTTCACTTTCTGGGATCTCTGAGGGAACCAAAGGAGATACAGGCCCTCCATTTTGTGATAAGTTCCTGGAGGGCAGAGCCCTATCTGACTTATTAACCTGTTTGCCTAGTGCTTGAACTGCAGTAGGTGCTCAGAAAACATATGCTGAGTAATAATATCCACCGGTGCTCTTGCCTATGGAGCTACACTGAACATCTCTTTCACATGATCCCATTTAGCTAAGACAGTAACCAATATAAAGTAGGTATTATTTTCCCCACAGATGAGGAAACTGAGGCTCTGAAACATGGAGCAATGTGCCATAGACGACAGCTAGGAGGTAGTGGGGCCAGGATTCATAACCCAGGGTTGCCTGACTCTAAGCCTGTGCTTCTGAACACCCATCCTATACAGCCCCCTTAATGCAATCCATGGATGAGTGGAGGAGTTCTACGTGCCCTGCCCAGTCGACTGCCCAGCCTGACCCCTCCCCACAACCTCCTAGGATGCTAGAGTCCTCCACCCATGCTGCCCCCTCTTCTGCCCACAGGCTCAGAGCAAAGCCTCTCCCAACAAGGCTTATTATTTCTAATCTTAGGAGAAAAACCTCAGTTCAAAGGCATTTTCTATTCCATTCAAGTCAAAAAACAGTTCTCACTTTGCCTCTCTGACCCCCTACCACCCCCACCTCCTTCTCCAACTGGCGCCAATAACGCAAGATAAATCTTTCCTCAGAAATATAATAGTTGTTCTTCCTCTTCTCGTTGAAGCCTCTGCCAGGTAATTAGCATATGCTGACACCTTGATAGACGAAAAGAAAGGCATGAGATAATTCCCTTTTTCTTTAACCATTATAGTATGAAGCAGCCTTTCAATTTGCCAGTTACCCAATCCAGCATTCCTGAACGCAGCCCACCGTGTGACATGTTATTCTAGCTGATCCTACCATCTCTGGTATTCATCACCAACCCTGGGTCACACTTGATAGAGTAAATTCCCCCTCTTCACACTGACACTTTTCTGGGAGGAGGGGCAGCCAGGGTTCAGAGGGTCTGGAAATCGTGGGGATGATGTGGTCATACTTGGGTGGGCACCCCCAGCTGACAGCCTAAGGCCTTGCAAAGGCCTGCAGAACCCTAGCGGTCACTTTCAGAAGCCCTCTCTCCTTCCCCTGTTCCTTTCCCGCTCCCTAAAAGAAGCTGGCCTTTGATAAGACTTTGGGAGTCCCTGTATTTAGTGCAGCAGGAAACTCAGCTTGGAGTGAATGGTTTTCTCTCTTCTCATCAACAAACACACACACACAACATGCACAACACACATACACACAAAACATGCACGCACACTACACGCACACGTGTGCGCGCACATACACACTCCCACTCGGGGTTCATGGGCCTGGGATCTTAGGGTTGTGCCCAACCTCTTTGGAGGGACTGTCCCTCTATGACCATTTATATGCTCACAGGGTTGATTTTATCCTTGACGTTTTGAGGGATGAGGGAGAAGATGACACTTAATTCCTTCATTTTACAATGTAGTAAGTTCCTACCAGGCACTATTTTAGACATTGAAGATACAGAGATGAACAAGACAGGCAAGGGACCTGGCCTCATGGAGCTTACAATCTGGCCCGAGGAAGCATACAACAAATAAGCCAGTAAAAGATATCATTTCAGATGGTGATATGTGCTTATTAGGGAGACAAAACCAAACAGGTGAGGTGATAGGGAGGGAGTGGGAGGACTATTTTAGACAGAGTGGCCAGAAGGCCTGAGATTTGAACTGATACGTGAAGGCGAGCAAGCCAGCCATGCAGGAGCTGGGGAAAATGTTCCCAGAATAAACAGCAAGTGAAAGAGCTCACAAATGCACCAGGTCCTGCACTGGGCTCAGTTTCTTTGGAGGGATCTTTTCCACCCTACATAGCTTTGACTTTCGCTGGTACTACTGAGGGTGAAACAAGCAGCTTGCTTGTCCATTTGGTGAGGGTAGAAAAGTTGATGCCTGGGTCTCTCTGTTAGCTAGGACTTTCCCAGGCTAGGGACTACGCATCATGCATCTGAGCAGAAACCAGAAACCAGATCAACCCTGTCATCTTGCCAATGGCTGCCCAAGGAAACTTCCAGCCCTCCCATCCCTCAACCCCTTCCTGAAGGACAGGTCCACTCCAGGCAGGAGGTTCAGTGGCCTTAACTTCTCTTTCCTGATTTGCCCATCTGCTCCTCCTCTTGGCTGGGACAGGTTCCCAACACCCCCATGCTTGGCCCAGGGGATGGGGTGGGGAGTGGGGAAACAGTGTGCCAGCCAGCCTTCACCGGTGCAGGCACACCTCCTTTCCTCTCAGTTCTGCTGAGATAAGGTAAGATTTTTTAAAGGAAATGTATCAACCAAACAGAGGGAAGAAAAAAGGGGAAAGAAGGGGGAAATGCAGATGCTGGGAAACAGGGTTCCACAGAGCTGAGGTTCCTGACTCTAAAGGAACTTATGCCTGGCCACAAGCTCACTTGACCTTCTGGGGACTTAATCTTCCACCACCAGCACCTCTGTGGCTCCAGATGCAGGATGACCTTGGGACTGCACCCAGGTTAAAGGTGCGGACTGGTCGCTGTGTTTGCTATTCTGTTGTGGGAGAAGGGTCACCGGGCACAGGCCCAGGGCCCAACCGAGCCTCAAGGAGCCTGTCCTTCCTCTGCTTCCCAGGGGCTCCTGTTGGGACTTCCACACGCCTCAGCCTCAAACTGGTCTCTCCACCTCACCCTGCCACCACTCCAGTCTATTCTCCACACACAGAAACTGGAGTGATTGTTTTAAAAAATTATATTTGAATCGGATTATATCATTTGTGGTTAAAAACTTCCACTGAATAAACACTATTATGGGCCAAAAAAGAAAGGCCTGGATACACGGGATGGACAGTATGAACGCCGCCCAGGCCCCTGTTCAGAGAAGGGCTCGTTGCCCCTGGTACTGGCGTGCTGTTGGGAAACAGCCTCCAGCTCTCAGCCCCTCCAGGATTGCATCAGCTGCAAAGAACTGCCTCATCCAAGGTCATGTCACTTGCGTGGGTCTCTACACCCAAGCACTGACTGTTGGGGGAGATGAAGGATGAGCCATCAGCCCAACTCAGGACAGCTCTGGAAGAGGCGCATCCAGCACTGGAGTTCCTCATCCAGCCGGCCAAGGCCACTGCCAGGCCTGTGCTCATCTTCTCCCTCTGCCCATTCCTACCTCCTGCCCCTCTTCCATGAGCACTGGTCTCAGGGAACTCCTACATAAAATCAGGCACACAAAAACAAAAGGGAAAAATTCTGCTGGCCTCCCATAGCATTTTAGATTTTTTAAAATATAAAGCTATGTATTTTTTACAAGGACCAGTAATGACTTACATGCCCTGAGCCTTGCCTGCCCTTCTCACTTCATGTCACTGAGGCCTTCCTTGGCTACCTTGTCTAAAATTTCAACTTCACATAATTCCTTTTTTATCCTTCTTAGCACTTATCACTATCTATCATACTACATATATATTTAAACTTATTTATCTTGTTTATTTTCTGTCTTCCCATTAGATCATAAGCTCAATGAGGGCAAGGGTTTTGTCTGTTTGGTTTCTCTTATACCTCCACAGCTTAGCATAGTGTCTGGCACATAGTAGGTGCCCAATAGTTGTTGAGTGAATCAATAAATGAATATTCTACCTATCACTATCTCACACAGTACCTGGAATATAGAAGAAATGAAATAAATATTTGTAAAAAAATAAATAGCCATGTCTGCAAGTGGGCCTCTAAGATCCTTTTTCACTCTATGGGGCTCCTTTAGTTCCCTCCAGTTTCCCAAGTTCTTTCTGTTGACCCCTCCAGGGCTCTGGTGACAGAATAGTGCAAGTCTGTCCCTGCCACGTATAAGCCAAGGGTCACAGACTCTCTGGCCATGGGCAGTGTCATCAGGGGTTACAGTTTTAGAGACAAACTACCTGGTTCAAATCTCGGTTCTACCACTTTCCAGCAGGGTGACCTTAACATCTGTGAGCCTCTCATCTGCAAAACGAGGATGACAGTACCTACCTCATGGCTTCTGCAAAGTATTTATTGAATGCTTGTCTCCATACTCGACCCTGAACTCTCAGAGGGCAGGAACTAAGTCTACAAGTTCGCAGTGACTCCTCGGCACTTAGTAGGTGCCTGATGACCATCAGAGAGTGAATTTCTGTATTTCCCATTCTACTCAGCACCAAGTATGGGCATGAGCAAAACTGGCTGGATGACACAGCAGAGGCACATCCCCACTGGCCATGCTCCGATAATTTCTGCCCATTCTCCCGGATTGAATTACCAGCTGAGAATTACCATTGTTTTCTCATTTGGTAGGTGGAGATAGGAAAAGGAAGTCTGTGGTGGTGACCATCATTCATCCTGTGCCCAGGGTTCTCTGCCTACCACCAGATCCCCAAGCTACCCCGTGGCTTCTCTGCTTGTGAACCTCTGACCAAACCCCAACCTTTGCTCTGGTTCCCCCTCTCTCACTCCAGAATCCAGCTGAGTACCCCCTCCCACCTCCACATGGCCTCTGACAGCTTAGGTCACATTGTTCTCTTCCTTTCCTGACCACCCACTGCATATATCGACTAAATCGTGCTTCCTGGCATTTGCTCCCACCCAGGCTGGCATTTGATTAGATTCTGCTGCAAGTTCTCATTTTACCTCTCTGTCAGATCTGCCCGAGTTGACTTTAATAGTAATAATAATAATAATAATAATTTTGCTTTACATCTGGGAACCCACCGGGCACTCATACAAAGGGATCCCATTTCTTTTACCTCTCTCTGTCTCTATAACCACCCCAGAAAGTGGGCAGGGCAGAGGTCATCTTCTACATTCCACAGATAAAGCAACCAAGGCTCAGAGATGCTCACATCAATAACTCCTCACCTCAGCCTGTTCCCCTTTCACCATCTCAATAATTGGCACCACTGTCCACCAAGATGTCTAAGCCAAAAACTTGGGCATCTCTATCATTCTTCACCTCCTCCTTTCTTTTACAGCCCCCACCCTGCAGATGAAACCGAAATTTCTCTCCAGACCACTCACTCCTCTCCATTTCTACCACCTTGGCCCATATGTGATGACATCATCCCTGCTCTGGAAGATTGCAAAGGTCTCCCTCCTGGCCTCTGCAATAAACATTGCATCACAGTGGTCTTTTTCTGATGCATACACATTCGTTCACTGAACAAATAGTTATTGAGAGCCTATTCTGTGCCAGGCACTGTTCAAGATGCTGGGGGTACAGCAAAGAATAAAACTATTGCCCTCGTGGGGCTTATATTCCATTGGGAGGCGAAGGATCAATAATAAGTAGTCAAGTAAATGTATAGTATTAGATAGTGATCATTGCTATGGAAAGAAAGAAAGCAGAGGAGGGAGTCAGGGAGTACTGTGGCAGGATATAGGCTTGTTATTATATAAGGTAGGGAGAAAAGCCCTCATTGAGCAGACATCTGAAAGAAGTGAGGGAGTGAGGCTTGCTGATACCCGGAGTTATTCCAGGCAGATGGAACAGCAAGTGTAAAATCCTGAGGTGGGATGGCACTTGGCAAGTTCATGTTTGAGAAAGTGCACAGAGACCAGTAAGGCTGGAGGAGTACGAGAAGAGGGAGAGATCTGGCAGAAGGCCACACCTTGCAGGGTCTATAGGCCGTTGTAAAGACTTTGGCTTTGACCCTGAGTGAGATGCTGCACCAGTGGAGGGGTTGAGCAGAGGCATGACACAATCATTTTAATTGGCTTACATTTTAACAGGACCTCTCTACCTGCTGTGTGAAGAACAAACAGTTAGGGTACAAGGGTAGAAGTGGGAAGACTAGTTAGGAAGACATTGCAGTAACACAGGGAAGAGATGACAATAGCTCGGACCAGGGTAGTGTCTATGGAAGTGATAAGAAGTGGTTTGATGCTGAATGAGTTACGAAGGTAGAGCTGACAATGTTTGCTGATGAACTGCATGTGGGGTGTGAAAGAAAGGAGTCAGGAAGGATGCCAGGGATGACTGCAAATATGATTTTGTCACTCCATCAATTCCCCATTGTTCTTAGGTTTGTACAAACCCCTTACCATGGATTATAAGGTCCTTCATGATCTGAGCCTCCTACTCACCTCTCACCCTCCCCACACCATGGCTTCATCTTCAGCAACAGTGAAGAATAATACTATTTAACAGTTATTGAATGTTAACCTCATGCCAGGTCTGGGCTAAGCATTTTACAAATGCCATCTCATCCATTCTCCACAACAATCCAATGAAATGGATATTATTATTAACCCCTTATTATTAATAGACCCATTTTACAGAAGAGAAAACTGAGGCACAGAGAGATTAAATAATTTGATCAAGGTCACACAGCTAGCACATAGCAGACCCAGAATTTGAAGCCAGGCATTTGATTCCAAAGCTGTTTCTTTAACCATCATGGGAGATGGAAATTTCAGTTCTCCAATCACTCATGACTTCACTGTCTTAATCTCTGTGCCCTCCCAACAGGCAATTCCCTGGGCTTAGAATATTTTTCCTCCCATCCCTCACACATTCCTCACCCTCGATCTTTCTCTGGTTAAATTGCCCTCCTCTGGGAAGCCAAGTCGGGTGAAGTACCCCTCGTCTGTGCTCCCACAGTTGCCTGGGCTTGTTTTGTTACGGCTCTGTCCACCCTGTGGCCAGGCTGTTTATGGACCTAGTAAGGTCTCCCTTACTAGACATGAGCTCTCTGTGCAGAGACCAGATTTACCTGTCTCATAGCTGTATCCACAAAGTGAAGAACAGTGGCTGGTATGCTGACGGTCGTAATTATCAGTTGATTGATCAATGGGACAGAGCCTAAACGTAGACATTCTACCTCTAAGAGGGATGCACTTTTAAATCCACCCTCTAATAATCTCCTAGGTTTGTGCTCCACACCACTCTGCCTTCCCATAGCCACACTACTACCTACATAGTAGATAATAACAGATAATAACAGCTAGCATTCCCTGAGTGCTTACTGTGTGCCATGCACTCTCTCATTTAATCCCCCCAACACATAATGAGATAAATATGATTATAATCTCCATTTTACAGATGAGAAAACTGAGGCTCTCTGAGGTTCAGCGAATCCCCCAGGGTCACAATGTGGTACTGGGATGCTGAACAAATAATTGCTGAATTGAACTGATAGCACTGGCATTACCCTGTGCCTGCCTTCTCCGTGTCCACCGATCTCAGCACAAAGCCTGGCGCAGAGTGGGTGTGCACTCACCAAGCGAGCAAAACCCAGTCCAGCCTGCGGCGGGAAAGGAGGCCTCCTCGCTCCTCTCCCCGCTCCCCCAGAGCTCCCTCTCCCCATTCATCTCCCCTTCGCACCCTTAATAAAAGCCCTGAGATTGACCGATTGAAGGGTGTGATTTCCCTGGGAGAGCAGCATCATTTACATGGGAACATTCAAACAGGAACAGAATTCTTCCGCGAGGGCATGGGCATCAGAAGATAGCTGTGGATGGAGAGTTGCCGGGGGAGCGGGTGCCGAGGGATGGGGAGCGATCCTTTATTTATTTATTTCCCTCCAGGAGCCTTCACCTTTCATTAAAACACCCTCCGGATGTAGGTGCAATCAAACATTCATTAGACAAGCAAGTTACATTTTTAAAAAACTAACAACGCCCAAACACACACACACACACGCACGCACGCACGCACGCACGCACGCAGCAATAATCTGCGAAATGAAACCGGTCTTTCGGGCGAGAAAAGCAGCCTGTGTTTGTCTGTACCGCGCTCCCCAAGCCCTGCGTCCCCCAGGCGAACAGCCGGCAATGCCCCGAAGCCCGCTCCCCAACCCCAGCCAGCCGGCCCTGACACAAGGGGTCCTTCCACGCAGGCCCTCCCACTCCTCTCCTCGGCAGGGTCTCCCCACAGGTCTGAAGCGCACAGAGAGTTCTCGCATCTGTTCGCAAACCCTGACTCGAGGCTCAGAGCTCAGCACTGGGGGTCATCTCTGCCCAGGGCAGCAGGCATTTTCCCAAAGCCCTGTGGTTGGGGGAACGGGGATACTGGGCGGTTGACCGGCGAGGCTGGCAGTCCTCCGCCCCTCAATCAGGACCGGCTTCCTGGAGGAGGGGACAGCGGCGAAGCCGGGAATGGGGACAAGGAAGTGGCTTGACAGATGGGGAGTGGGAGGCTCTTTCCAGCATATGGGGCCGCGTGGGCGGAAGGAGTCTGGGCCTGGCGGTGGGGAAGGGTGGGCACGGGGCTGCGGAGACGGTCCCCGGAGCGGGGACGCGCGCGGAGTGAGGGTGGGCGTGTGAACGGGACGGAGAGGGGAGGAGATAAGCCTCCCAAAGGTGGGGGCGGGGAGTGGGGGCGGCCTTGGATGCGCTCACCCGGGAGCCTGCGGAAGGCGCAGCATGCCGAGCGCCTTGCACAAGGGCGCCCCCTGATGGCGCCTCACGCGGCAGACACGGTTTCCATTTTCTTTTGACATCAGTGTAACAAAATCCTCAATTGAGCGCTTCCTAGAAGCCTGGCGCTGGGCTGAGATCTCCTTTGGAAGCCACTACCGTGCCCATTTTACAGCTAAGAGAACGGAAGCTCAGCGAGGTCATACAGCAAGAGCCAGGATTCCAATCCATGCATTCATTTACTCAACAGTTCTTAAGAAGTCCCTCTTGTAGGCTGGGGGCTGGAGGTACTGCAGTACACAGGTGAACAGGTTCCTGGCCTTGCGGGGCTTATAGTCTAGGTGAGGAAACAGCATACGAGTAAACAAATAAATGAGCAAAATAATTTCAGTGCTGCGGAGGAAATAAACCGGGGTGTGGAGCTAGGCAGCAACTGTGCTCTCTCGGTTTCCCCCAGCCTGCCTCCCGCTCACTGCTCCCTGGGGGACTGGGATTTGTCAGCCTTGGCTTCAAGGCAGGCAGCAAAGGAAGGTGGCTCTGGGGGTGGAACGAAGTGGGGGAGTGCAGATTCCCAAGGCCAAAAGCCGCTGTCATCTGGGTCCCGGCCACCCCTTCACATGTACTCCGGCTAGCACCTGCAGCCCTAGGCGTTCCCACTGTGGCCAAGCAGCTGAATTATTTCCTCATCTCAACCCGATGAGTTTTTAATCTTTCTTCATACAGCAGCCTGGCTGCCTGCGCTGGGATTATTACTGAGTTCTCTGCACATCGATCCTGCCTCCCCTGGCCGCTCTGACCAAGTGAGGCTCTGAGATGGCGGCGGGAGGGGTCTTGGCTCTGGAAAGATTTAGGGGAGTGCCAGTGCTTGCTGTGGGCTGGGGCCTACAGCACTCAGGTGTCAGATGCCCAGGATTTCAGGGGCACTGCCCTCAAAGCTGGGCTGAGCCAGGGTGGAGGGGTATGGGTATGAAGAGGCAAAGTTTACAATTTGAGCTCAGGAGATGGGGCTGTTTCAGCAGTACCAGGCTATTATTTGGGCAGCTTTGCAATTCGAAGGAGAAAGATGAAAGGAGGGAGGAGAGGCTAAGATTTCCTGGGACAAGGGCAGAAGGTAGGGAGAAATGGGTTCTAGTCCCAGTTTTGCTACTTACTAGCATGTAAGTGCCCTTGCAAGCTTGTAAGTGCCCTCAAATGACTCATCTGTAAAATGGGAGTGATTGCAGTGTGTGTTCCATGAGGTAGCATGCACACAGAGCCTTCATACAGTAAACACTCAATATGTCAAATATTATTAGTAGCATCATTATCTGTAAAATGGGAGTAGGAATCCTGGCTCTGCTTCCTGGAGATATCTCTTAGGAAACTCAAATGGACACAGGCACCAGGCCCATGTGAAGGACTATTGTTATTGATGCTCAATAAGGTCAACACCACCAATAATGGCATGAAGAGGCATGAGGCTGGCACACATATTCAGTCGCTCCCACATTCAATCAGTGACAGACACACTCAGTCTCAGCCTTTCAGACATGCAGCCTAGATACACCCTCTCCTGCCTTCGGATCAGCTTGATAGTGGGGAATATGGGACAGAGACTCCCACATGTGACTTTTCATTTGCCATGGTGCCAATGAATATTTGAGAGTGGCCTTTCAAGCATGCAAATCTGACCATCACACATGGCCCCGGACAAGCCCCAAACACCCTAGCATGGCCTGGGGCTGTCTTTTGCTCCTGCCTTGTCTTTCATCTCCTGCCCATCTTTCATCTCTTGCCTCTTGCACTCTGAGCTCTCTATGCTCCTGTGATATACTTGGCCTCTCTTGCCTCTGCCCTTGTATGTGTAATTCCTTTTTCCTGGGACTCTTTTCCCTGGGACTCTTTTCCCTTCTAATATCTACCTTGTTAAGGACAGGGGCTCTGTCGATTGGTTGATCGATAGTAAATCATCTATAAATATTTGTAGAATTGACACAACCCCAGCTGACGTCCAATGGCCTCATCTCAAACCTCGCTTCTTAGCAAAGGTTTTCCCTGCTGCTAGGGCTAGGTAGAGCCTCTTGTTTCACCTTCTAAAGCCTCCTGTACTTCCCCTGTGAAATTCCCGTGCTTGTGTCTATCTCCTAAACTCAGCTTCACAAGGGCAGGGAAGCTCCTTCTTGTTTACTGCCCTATCTTCAGTGTTCAACATATACTAGGTGCTCAAGAAAGGTTTTGAATGAGGAAATAAATGGATGGATGGCACTGGAACTCCACATCTCCTGTTTTAGTCCCTCCCACTGACCCTCTACCCCCATCTTCAAAGGAATGACTTTGGACATCCTAGGACCAGGTCTTTGCTCCCCCTCTCACTTCTCTCCATCTCCTTCCTTCTTAGCCATCCACTCACAGGCCACGTCTGGGCCCTTTCATCCTTGGTTGTCCCTCCCTGGTGAAGAGTAGCACCACCACTGCCTCTGAGCCGCACTCCTGAGGGTAGGCCCTGGACCCACCTCCTTTCCACCCTCCAAAGAGCATAGTTCTGGGTCTCCAAAAACAGAGAGGCTGGGCACCCTTCTCCCCCCATCAGCCAGCTGGGTCTAGCAAATGC
This sequence comes from Symphalangus syndactylus, assembly GCF_028878055.3. Classification (NCBI taxonomy): domain Eukaryota; kingdom Metazoa; phylum Chordata; class Mammalia; order Primates; family Hylobatidae; genus Symphalangus; species Symphalangus syndactylus. The sequence goes on from NC_072429.2 coordinate 45,247,985, forward strand.
CAAGTCATTGCCTGCTGGTGCCTGTCTCCAGCTCCTCCAGCCTGAGGAGCTGCCAGGAGCAAACCCAGAAGACCCACCCTTGGCAGCAGCCAAAGCACTTCACACCTGAAGCCAAGGAGTTCCTGCCTCTCTTCCTGCAGACTCCCACCTCTGCAAAGATGGTTGGAGATCCTAAAACTGGGGACCAGGCCAGGGTGGAACCCCAATGCTGTCCCATCTCAGCACCACCTCCCCACCCCACCCGCTACTGCCAAGTTCCCCTGGATACATGCTGGCAACCCAGCCTCAGTTTCTCCACGGGGTCCTTTCTGCTAAAGCTGCCAAGGGAACATTTGCAGGGCTGCTCCACAGCTTCAGTGCCCGTGAATGCTGACTAATAATTAAGCCCCTACAAACTGCCTGTAGATAACCATAATCCCTTTTATTTATACAGCCCTGAGCACATTTCAAAGCATTTTCATATATATTATCTCATATGATCTCCCACAATAATCCTATTGGGTAATTATTGGGGGAAGGAATTAATGGCCTTATTTCGAAGAGGAGAAAACCAAGACTCAGAGAGGAAGGAATCTTCTCTGAGGTCACACAGCCTGTGGGGGGCAGAACTGGGCTGACCATGCAAGTTCCTGAAAGTCCAGGGTTCTTAATTGTCCACTTGCCCTGGATCTTGAAGCTGAAACCCAGAGTAGCCTACACAGTGTAAACCCTTCCAGCTCTTATGCCATTCCAGTCTCTTAACAACAGCAAATAATTGAGTATCCATATATGTACACAACTTGAAGTATCTCACTTAACTTCCAACACAACCTTATGATATTGGCCATATTATTAGCCCCCACGTTACATATGAGATGGCCAAAGCTCAGAGAAGTTAAGTAACTTGCTTTGAGTCATATAGGCTATTCAGACTCTGGATACAATCTTAGTCTGTTTGAACAATCTGAGACTTTAACTCCTACCCATAGGTTCTGTGGCTTAACTGAGGCCCCTACTCACACCAAGCCTCCAGAACCTCTTCCTTGGAGTCTAGGATCATTGGGGATCTCTCTTTTCTGTGGCTGTCTGCATTCCCAGGTCACTCATTTATTCACCCATTGGTTTGTTAAACATTCATGAGGCCTTCCTCTGTGGCTGACATTAGGCATACCACGGTGGACAGTGGCACAATGTCGTGCTCTGGAGTAGCTAGCCCAGGCTGGGGAAATCTGGGAAGGCTTCCTGGAAGGGTACCCAAGATGAATCTTGAAAGATGAATAGGAAGAAGGCAGAAGAGAAGGAAGAGGGAAGAATGTTCCAAGCAGGAGAAGCCAGAGGCAAGAGAGAGTGGGGACTGCTCAGGGACCCTGTAAATGAGGCAGTTTGGCTGGGACAGCAACAGGGAGGAGAGAGGTGAGGCTTGTGTAGTGTTGGCGGGTGGGAGGATGTGGCAGGGAGTGACCTGGTCAGGTCTGTGTAAGGATGCTGTGGAGACTGGGGGAAGGGGAGGGTACAGGGATGCTGTCTCTTCCAGAGCGGGATCCTTCTAGTCACCTCTGGTGTTAGACCCTTGGAGCCAGCCCGGCAGGCTGGGAGGATGTGGGGAGGGCAGCCTTCCAGAGCACCCTTGGCTGAGTTTGCAGGGGCCTCCGGAGGCCTGGGGCAGGGATTGTGGATGGGATGAGGTGTAAGAGCCAAGTTTCCTCCCTACAGTCACCAGTGAGGTACCCATGTGAGAACAGATAAAAGGAAGGGCATTCTAGACAGTGGGAAGAGCATCTGCAAAGGTGCAGAGGAGAAAGAGAGCAAGACCACCTGGGAGCTAGCATAGTTTATACAGCTGAAGCCAGGGTGTGGGCTAGATGGAGTTGTTCCTGTGCAGTAGGACTGAACTCAGGCCTTCATGGGTAAGAATCTAGGGGTTCGGCTGCTGACACCCCTAGGTTCAAAGCCCAGCTCCTGCGAGCTACGCATCTGTGGGAAAATTACTTAGGCTCTCTGGTTTTTAGTTTTTTCATCTGTAAAATAGGGTTGTTGTGAGGATTAAGCAAAACAATGTGCAAAGTACTTAGCACATAATAAATACTCAATGAGCACAATCTATGTTATTGTCACTATCACTAATGTTATCATTACTAACAGTCTCACAGTGGGAAATCTAAGGTGGAGCACAACTTCATAAGAATCTCATTTTAAAAAGTAAAAACAAGTTGCAACGTGTGCTTATCTGCAATCTCCACATTCACTGATATGTGTGAAATTTCATCTGCAACTGTTTTCTCAGAGTGTCATCCCATCCCAAATCAAATGACGGATGTTGGATGTCGCAGGAATGATAGGGGTATTACAGCAGCCGACAGCAGGCTGGAGGCAGGGATCGTATGCAGGGGAGTGGAAGGGGCCTCTATCAGTCTCTGGAGGGGTGAAAACGCCCATGTTTCTAAGCCAGGATGGTGGAGACACTTTGGGGAGGGGAAACGGCTCTATCTGCCCCAGTTAAGGTGAGAGAAAATCAGCTGGGTTTTGCTAGAGTGAATACTCTGAGCAGAGTCTGGGATACAGCCCATGCCTCCACAAGTTTTACAATCTTTGAGGTTTGTTAATTGATCTCTTAGAATCTGAATTGTTTAAGCTTTGAAATTAAGATTTGCAGGTGTTAACCATGAGACGTAGTTCCAACATGGTCAGACAGGTGAACGAGGACCAGAAAGGCTGTGCCCTGGGGTCCTACCAACCAGGTTCAAATGCCACCTCTGTCTACATAGCATAGGCATTAGACAAGCTGTTTCTCTGGGTTTTGTTTTCCTTTCCTATACAACTGGACTGATCATTAGACCCACCTCAAGAGTTGTCTTAAGATTCAGTGAAATAATGCATGGAGAGCACTTGACACAGTGCCTGACACGTGATCAGGGCTCAAAAACTAGTAGTCGTCAGCGCTGATACAACGTTCTCCTCCTTCTGGAAAGTTTGACCTATCACACAGCCCCAGATGGGCTGCTCATGGGCTGGGGTGAGAGGCAGGGGTGTTCTGCCTGGGGATGACAGATGTCCCAACCAGACTACTTTCCCCTTAGGCAATGACAGGTGGGTGTCCTGTCACGGAAGTATCACTGTGCCTGGGAGGGTACAGTGACTCCTTCCTATAACTGGGGAACAAGTTAGGCCTTGACCTCAGCTGTGAGAACAAGGAAGGAGGCCAACTTAGCTAACAGACTGGCTGGACAAGAACTTGAACCCAGGTGCCCTACATTGCCCTGGAGCCACACAGTGGGGTGCAGAGCCTGGGGCAGGGTGAGGTCTGCATGGGAGGTGCTGGTGATGTGGTCTTGGTGAAAGCAGGGAGACAGGCCTTTGAAATTCAGGAACATGAAATTTAAAAAACTGCACACAACAAAGAAATATTTCTTTTTCGCAGCTGGTTTGGCATTTGGGGAATAATTTACCAACTTCAAGTTCGACTTAATGAAGTTGGGGGTAGGCAGCTTCCATGGGAGTTCTGCTTCCTAGCAATCTTCGGCCGCCCAGCCGGCAAAGAGGGCTGAGCGCATGGTTGGTGGGGAGCATTAACAGTAACACGTTGTGTATTTGTCATCGGAATGGAGCCCCCAGGCACAAGGGTAGTGCCCATGGCTGCTCAATGCTGTATTTGTCATGTGGCCACTGACACAATCAATTGACCCCCTTACACACCGGTGTTTATTAGCCATTGTATAAATATTTCACCCCTCCCCAGCTGACACATAATCTCTTCTTTGCTGCCTCTGACAAATGAACATTTCTCTGTAGACTCTTAAATGAGTATGTGTCACAGCTATGTCACTGATTAATTTTTTTTACCACCACGAACAACGATGCATAGAAATGCAACTTATATTCATTTCCCGGCTTGAGCCCAGCTGTCTAAAAAATTCCACCAGCAGCTACGACTGACAGACAGCTATCCCAGCGCTTGGGCGTGCTGACATGTGGTTGTGTGAGTGCCAGCTTGTTAATTACGGGCTCTCTCTTCCGGCCTGGCTGCCGAGTAACCAGCCACAAGGGCCTTAATCACTGTTGGGGCCTGGAAGGGCCTGCTTCAGAAGGCTCCAGGGGCCAAATCTCAATCTGGCCTAACCACGCACAGTTTCTTCCTTCAAGCATTGGCCACCTTTTCTCCTGGGCCCTGGTTTGGGAATGTGCCTGTAGTCACCTCAGTAACATTCACTGCACCCTTAAACCCTTCACCCACCAATCTGTGAGGACAGGGACTCAGTCTTGTTTGCTTGGCACAGGGTGAATGCTCTAGAAATAGTCACTGACATGATATCAGCTAAGGTGCAATTATTGAACAATATATCGGCCACTTGATAGATGTTACTCATTTCATAGTAGGAGCCCCTACTATGCGCTGGATGCTTAGCCAATGAGCACGACAGGTAGACCTTTAGACCTAGGCCCAGAGGAAAAGGTGGCCATCAGTTGGAGAAAAAAATTGAGTGTGTGGTTAGACTTGGGTGGGAGCCGGACTCTGGAGCCATCTGAGGCAGGTCCTTCCTGGCTCTGCCCGTGATTTAGGTCCTATGGGTGGTTAGTTGGCAGCCAGGCTGCAGTGAAGTTTAGGTTCTGGTGGTGAAGGACTAGAGGTTCTAGGGATAGAACTTCTATTTGTAGAGGTGCTATTTGTACCCTGTTTGCAGCTGAGAAAACTGGAGGACAGTTCTTGCCTTTGGCCACATAGCTCATGAGCGGTGGCATTGAAATAAGAGCCTGTGCCTTCTGACTCCAAAGCCTGCACCACTAACCACTCTCGGCCAACCACCGAGACCCCACTGTCCTTTCCCTCAGCTGCCTCAGTTTCTCCTACACTATAGCTCTCCTTCCCTCCTTCTCCTTCACACTTTCTTCTTCCTGGCAGGCTCTCGAGTCACCTTGGGCTTCAGAGCTGATTCAGCATCCCTGCCCCAGCCTGACCCCGTCCATCTGCTGCTCCCCCCTTCCCCATGCCCCCCACTGACACAGAACTGAGCCTTCGGCAGGTGTCTAGGCTGCCCCTAGCTCGCCCCCAACCTCCATGCACCTGTGTCCTTTCCCTGATGTCATATAACCACTGGCTAGGAGCCAAGTGCATAACACCTGGGGACACTTTTGGTGATTAACTAACTCCACCATTGCCCACAAGGCTCTCAAGAGACTGACTGGAGAAATACAGACCCCTCCCCCTCTAAGGCCCAAGCAGACTTGGGCAGCTCTGGAGGCAGGGGCTGCATGTGCAAGGAACTGATCCTCCCTGTTGCCACATCCATGGAGCCCACAGGAATCAAAACTGAGGATGTATATGGCAAGGTAGAGAGTGTGCAATGGGAGTTGGTCTGAATCCCAGTTTCTCTGTTTACCGACTATACATCCTAGGGCAAGTTACTTCATTTCTTCTTGGGTTGTACCTTGAAGATGCTAGTACCTATTTCACAGAGCTGCTGGGAGGTTGAGGAGAGCTCACGTGGGACAGCACCCACCATGGTGCCTGTCGTATAACAGGTGCACAGTAAACCACAGCATCTTTCTTTCCCTTTTGGCAAGGTTGTGATTCCGACCTATCTTTATTAATCACCTAATCAGAGAAGAAAAGCTAGACAACACACCTGCCTATTGATACCTTAGCCCATACTGACCCAGGAGACCCCAGGCACCAAAAGCACTGCCTCTCTTCTTCCCTCCAGGCCTGAGTGGTGTGGAAGGAGAGGCAACTCCTGGGAAGGAGGTGAAACTGCTGTGGGTGGGGCTGCCCTTCAATCAGCATCATCCAAAATCATGGCCACATACAAACATTCAGTCCATGCAGCACTGAACAGAGAGCATGTTTATGTGCATTATCTCATTGAAAAGTCACAAAACTCTTTGAGTTAGGTATGACTGGTTTCATTCTACTGACAAAGAAATTGAGGCCCAAAGAGGTTAAGAGAACTGCAAAAAGTCACACAGAGGCAGAGCCAGGACTTCAACCTGGGTTCACCTTATTCTCAAGATAGTGCTCTTAACTACCGTTGTATGCCACATCCCTCACACCCTCTTCCTCACTACGTCCACCAAGCTCCCAGGGCATTCTGCAGCGAGTGGCTGCAGCAGGCATCACCTTCTCTATGACGTCGTCGAGAGCCTGCTCTATCACCTCAGTGGGCCTGCCCTGTCCCACCTACTAGGTCTCAGTGGAGCTAGGGGCAGGGTCAGAGGAAGGAGAAGCTCAGATGACACAGAGCCAGGCTGGGACTGGGACAACAGCAAGCCTGGGGAAGAGGCTGATGCAAGAAAGGGGTCCACACAACTGGCCCTTCAGCTGGCTGGTTAGCTGTGCCATCCGCATACATTTCCTTGCTTGAAATGGAGCACTGAGCCCCGGAAATCAGGACAAAAGCACCACCCACAGCTCTGGTCTCGATGACTCAGATTCCACCTCCCACAGCCTCCTCCTGTGTGTGTTTCTGAATGCGTGTGTACCCGCGCGTGCGCCCCTCCAGCGCGTGAGGCTGTCAGCTGTGCGTGTGTGTGTGTGCGCGCGCGCATGTACAGAGATGAGCACACATGTGCACATGCCTGAGCTGGGTCCACCTGCATATCTCTGTCTCCAAGCCTGAGCTCTCAGAATACGATGACCCACAGGGTCAGTGATCATCATAACATTGATACCACATGCTTCCCATCCTCGGGCTGTGTGCCAAGCACTTTACACGCAGTGTAGCACAGAGTCTTTACCGCAGCCTTATTAGGTGCCTACTATCATTCCCATTCTGTTAATGACGAAACTGAGACTCAGAGAAGTTAACCTGCTTTTCCAAGGTCACACAGCCAGAAAATGGTGAAATTATCAGATGTCAAAGTCGGTGCCCAATAAGATGTGCTTCTCGCCTTGCTCCCTCTAGGGGATTTGGAAAGAAGTCCCCAAGGGTCCTTTGTAACCAGAAGCCAACCAGGGTCGCTGAAGGAAACGGGGCCAGAGCCTTGGAGGAAGGAAAGGGGGGTGAATAGCAGATAGACACTGAGGAGGAGGGGGCAGGGCAGCTGTCTCCCAAAACAGGTGTCAGAGAAGCTGTGACAGCCACTTAGAACCACAGTGGCAAGCCTCCTTTACATGGCGATTTGCATACATTTGCATGCATTTGCATCACCAAATCTGTGGAATCGGCCTTAATGGTCCCTGCCTCAGAAGACTGGCAGAAGTTGAGGGAGTGGGAGTGACAGGGAGGGCCTGGGGAATTCAGGAAGGGAACGAAGGGAGAGGCAGTGCAGCGGAGGCCCTGGGAAGCGCTGGGCACCGCTAAGAGACAGTTTCCAGGGGAAAGAAGGAAGAATCCCTCCCAAGTACCCTGGGAAGTCTCTCCTCCCCGAGACCATCTCCTGGGGGTAGCAGCGAAGGGGATTGGTGATGCAGAAATCAGGGAGAGCGTCGGAGGGTTGGAGACCTGTGTCCATGGACAGCGGGGCGGGTCTCGCACAGCGTCTCCCTGCTGGGGGCCTGTCCCTTCGGCCGCTGGAGCTCAGTGGCTCGGTGTTGGGGCGCCATCTAGTGGACATATGTGGGAACGCGCCCTTTCCTGCCCGCTCTGGCGGCAGCCTCTTCCTGCGGCTGCTTGCACCAAAGTCACGCCAGCTTGCAGACTCCCAACAGCCGGCTGTGTGAGTGGGCATAGGGACCTGCGGTCTTCCGGAGGATCACGGGCAGGGGAACTTCCCACGGGGCGGCCAGGCTAACGTGAATGAGCTAAGACAGCTTAGTGGTGAAGAGCTTGGGCCAAATATGGCTGTATGACCTTGGCAAATTAACCTCTGAATCAGTTTCCTCATCTGTAAAATAGGAGTGATAAAATTTACTTGTGAGAATAAAAGAAGATAATATCTATTAGGAGCTTCTCAGCAGGACCAGGACTTTAAGGACTTTCGACTTGCACGACCTTGAGACCTCCTTACAATTTGTCGCCTAAGCTTTTATCCTCTTCGTCCTCTTCCTGGTCCTGCTTATTAGCACAATGCCTGCCACATGAGGAGCACTTCATCAGCAGCAGCTACTGTGGTCATTGCTATCATTATTATTACTGTGAGGGTGCTGAGGCCTTGCGCAGGCAGCACCCCAGCCCCACTCCCATCTGACCTGGTCTGGTAAAGATATGAAAGGAGATCAGAGGCTGGAGGTGAGGGGCCACTTCCAAATGAGTCAGGAATAAAGAGGAAGTCATAGGCAGATAGGAGTGCAAGGGCCATATTGGGTCACAAACTTTGTAGGACCTTCTCAAATTCCCTGTGGTCAAATGCTAGATAAGGAAGGGACTCAGCCCTGGTTCACAGATGGTCAGTGTGATATGTTGGTGAGAGTTAGAAGTGGATTGCTGCCACATTATGGCCTTCTTGGGGTAGCCCTAAAGGACAGTGGGGAAGGGAGGTTCCAGGGTGCAAAGCTTTGAGCAGTACACTTGGGCGTTAGCTTTCTCTAGATGAACAAATAGCCTGAGGTGTGGATATCCCCTGGCTCCTGTGGAATAGTGAATGTTCCCTAGTCAGGAGCCTGAAGGAACAAAGCCAAAGGCAAGTGACAAAGTGGTCTAGGAAAGAGGTAGATGGGTGGACTGAGAGTGAGCACCAAGTGTGCAAACCTCTGGGTCTCAGGTAAACACCCTGAAGAGCATCTTTTGCCAGGACATGCTCCACAGATATACAATGATTCGCCTGGTGAGTGAATCTCTCTCCCTGTCTACACTGAATGCCTGCTCAAAAGCCCTTGAACAGAGTAGTCATGCTACCAGAGATGGAGGCTATGTATGAGCCCAACAGCGTGGGCTCCCTCTCACCAAGGATGCGCTAGTTCTACCACTTTGATCACTCAACCTGCCTGCAGCCAAGACCAGTGCTGGGCCCTCCCTGAGAAGGCTCTCTTCCTCAGAAGACCAGCCAAGCCTCTGGCCGCAGATCAGTTACATTGACCCTATTCTTTCTACTCTGGAGGGGACAGTAATTCGTTCTTACTGGAAGCAGTGCATGCTCCAGATTCAGGCTTGTCTTCCACAGTGTTTTTACCAAAAAAGTACAACAATGGGGTCATCAAGGACTTCTATAGTTTCTGCTCTTACATTTAGGTCTTTGATCCATTTTTTAGTTCATCTTTGTATATGGTGTATGGGATGCCGATCAACAGATTCATTGGGCTCACTTGGTTGCTCCTCATCACCTAGACGCTGCCAGCCTGATGGGACTAGGGGACAGCCTGTCGAATGCTCAGTGAAGACACTGGCAGGAACATGACACCTGTGGGTTGGGGCCCTCAACTCCTTGATGCGGTATTTGTTTTGAACAGTACTATGTTCCTTATGCATAGAAATTGCCAGTCCTGGAGTCAAATGTGGAGTGGACGTGGCCCATCTCATTCACATTTGTAGAATATTTGCTTTCTGTCCCCAACACTGGAGGCTTTGCCAATTTGAGTTTCTAGTTGCCAGGAAGGGAGAACTTATATGAAAGAATACAGTAGTTTCCACTAAACTGGAAGCTGTGACAGCCACGTGGCCACCTTATGCTCCTCATTCTAGTGGGCTAATAGACAAAGAAGGGCATTAATGTGCTGGCCAGGGCCATTGATCCTGATGGCCATAAGGAACCAGGGCTATAGATACAACGTGTGTAGGTGCAATGAAGGCAGGGAGTCTGACCCCAGCCAGGGGATTCGCTGTGGCATCTCTTGGAACTTCTCACCCAGTAGTAATTGACAATGGACAACTTCAACAACAATTCTAAAAGGACAGAGCAACAAAGGAATCAGATCTCTTGGGGATGAAAGTCTGTATAATCTCATCAGGCAAGTAGCCCAGATCTGCAGAGGGCTAGCGGAGGGTCACAGAAAGAGGGAGAGAATATCAATTATGGACTCAAGACACGCTACAGCAGTGGGACTGTAGCTTGCTTCATTAGCCCTCTCCTCTTTATCTTCCTTAAGACCACATCTGGCATTCTATGGAAGGGGACTTGATTCCAGTGGACTGTACTTTCCCTCTTGAGGAAAGAGTGAGGGCAACTTTGTCCCTGTGGGGGAAAATGCCTTGTAGGGTGGCATGGAAGTCAGGTATAATGGGAGGACTTGAGTGGATCTCAGCGGCATGAGAAATGGGCTGCCCCAAGGCATGAACTTTTCTTCTCAAATTCCTTCATTACCTCCTTGCTCTCTTTGAGGCTGCTCCTCTACTTTCAGACTTAGATAAAATGCCACACTGTACAGTGTGGAACCTGGTTTCCAAGTGCCACCAAGGGCTGGGTAACAGAACCCAGAAGCATGGGAAGGTAACTCTGTGGGGTGAACCTTGACCCATGGGAGACAGGTCATGGGTGGGAGCTGAGGACTGCTCCAAGGTATGTTTCCTCCTTACCTTCTGGAGAAGTCTCACCCATGTGCTGAGAGAGCACCCCTGCTGAGTAGCCAGCAGTGTCTCTGAGAGGCTTGTGTGAAGCGGGGCAGGACAGGAAGGCACCGCACTGTCTCACCTTGCATCCTCCGTTTCCTCTCCCTCAGCTCAGGGCTTCCACCTGAATCCTGACCACAGGCTCTGCTTCTTAAAGACCTAAGACAAGGGGATTCCTGAAAGCTGTTTCCCCGTCTGTGTCAGACACTGTGGTCACCGCTGGAGCCTGAGTTTGACCAGTCCAGCATCTCTGCTGAAGCCAAAGAAATAGAGACTCCGGGGGACAGGAACCAAGCAACTACTTTCCAGATGGGAGAGAAAGTATAGATGGACATCTGAGCAGTGAGGGAGGAGGGGCAGGCAGGGTCAAGAAAGAGAGTGGGGAGATCAGAAGGTAGGAAGTTAAGTCCCAGTGAAAACTGCCCACTGTAAATGGGTCTGTGCAGTGAGTTTTCTGGGAGAGAATGATTAGATCCTAGAAGTGAGAAGGGAGAACAATATTCTCTTTCCCCCATGGAATAGACAGCCGCATCCATGCAAGGCAAGGAGTGCATTCTCCTGACACCTTCAGGGCTCCATATTCCTGGGTGGGGGCAGTGTCTGATCCACAGATGCTCTGGACAGTGAAAACATCTAGAGTGAGTAAACGGTTGGCTGGGCATTGTGGCTCACACCTGTAATCCCAGCACTTTGGCGGAGGTCAGGAGTTCGAGGCCTGCCTGGCCAACATGGTGAAACCCCGTCCTTACTAAAAACACAAAGTTAGCAAAACATGGTGGCACACGCCTATAATCCCAACTACTTGGGAGGCTGAGGCAGGAGAATCGCTTGAACCTGGGAAGCGGAGGTTGCAGTGAACTGAGATAGCACCACTGCACTCCGGTCTGGACGACAGAGTGAGACTGTCTCAAAAAGTAAATAAATAAAAAATAAATAAATAACCCAGTCTCTGGTATTTTGTTACAGCAATGCAAATGGACTAAGATAGCCTCCCCCATCCCCTATGGTCACTCCCAAAGCCCCAGTTCATAAATACTGCATGCCCAGGGCACAACCCCATATCTAGAGTACAGCCTCACACTCCGATGGAGTTTTGTGCCCAAAAAAGGACTGACCCAGCAGCAATTTGGTGGTTTGCAGGGAGGTAGGGCAGAGACTGACCATGTCCAAATATCCTTAATACTCTCCTTGCGCCTACCCCTGCTTTCACTCTCTGTCTTTCTTTAGATGTGTGCAGTGGTGCACCAGAAGCTTAAAACAGAGGTCTGCTAATTCCTGGAGTCATCCCTGTCATTCTCCTGCCTCTAGGCAAAGCCCTATTTCAGCATTTTCAAGGCAACAGGAAGGGAAGAGGAGATGAGGAACCTGAGACCCAGCAGTCTACAGTCTGCTTTGCCTGGGATGCATAAATAGGATTGGAAGGGCCCCTATCTTTGATAGTTGGGTGCAGGGTGTTTTTCTGGGGAGAGATCCATAACTGTCATCAGAGTCTCAAAAAAGTTTAAGATTTGCCTGTGCTGTCCAATATTGGCAGCCAGTGGTTGTTTAAATTTAAATTAATTACAATTAAGTTAAATTAAATATTCAGCTCTTCTGGCTCACCAACCTCATTTCAACCTCTCAATGGCCACATGTGGCTACTGGCTGCCATATTGGACAGCACAAATATAGAACATGGTCCATCATCGCAGGAAATTCCATCGAACAGCTCTGCCATTAATTTTATGTATAGAGAAACTGAGGCCCAAAGAGAGATGACTTGCCCCAAGCCCTAAGGGGAGTTAGTAGTAGCTGTAGTACTAGATGCCCTCTATAAAATATTTTGCAGTAAAATGGCATTAAAAATCTTATAAATACAGCTCGTGTCAATAGCCTAGAGTGGAAGGAGACAGGGCCCAGTCATGGGAGTGAGGATGCAGGGGAAGGGAGGTGTTCTGTGTTTGTTCCTTCCCTCCGCCTGACCCCAAGGCTGCCCCAGCTCTCCAGGATAAAGAAGGCATAGAGGTCTGGAACTCCCTCCCCTCCTCAATGATGACTTCATCCTCACAAAAATGTGAGGAGGGAAATGGGAAGGGGCTCGCTGGAGGGTAGCTCTGGAGTCTAGGGGGAAATGGCACAGCCCTCAGGCCAGAGGAATTAGGGGTAGGGAGGGCTGTGCTGACCCTAACCAGTCTCCATGCAGCCATCTTCCTAAAATTCAAACCTAAATTCATGAGTCTATCACCCCATGCTTAAACTCTTCCCTGGCTCCCCATGGCTCTTGGCATGGAGACCAAATCTCATACAAGACCTCCAAGGGCCTTCATGGCCTGGCTCCTGAGATCCCTTCAGTCTCAGCTGGTCCCAAACTCCCTATCTCTTTGATCTGTCTCCCTTCCTCACCAGGCTGACTCCTACCTCAGGGCCTTTGCACTCGTGGTTCTTCTGCCTAGAACACTCCCTCCCATCCCACTTAACTCCCACCCATCTTTCTGAGATCTCAACTTAAGCAGAGCATCCTGGAGAAGCCTCCCAGACCCCCAGGCCAGGTCAGCTGCCTCTGTTATATGCTCTTATGGTGCTTCCCTTCAGAAAATTCATCTTGGTTTGTAATTACACATTTATTTGGGGGTTGTTTGATAAATGTCTCACTTCTTGAGCAGGTCATTCTCCCCAAAGTCTGCTGTGCATGTCGTTGCATCTCTAAACCCTTGAGCGGTGGTTGGTCCAGAAAAGATGATTAATAAAAACATGAGAAATAAATGAAGGGATTGAATGGGAGTCTTCCTTCCTGTAAGAAACATGCTCGGCCGGGCGTGGTGGCTCACGCCTGTAATCCCAGCACTTTGGGAGGCCAAGGCAGGGGGATCACCTGAGGTCAGGAGTTCAAGACCAGCCCCGCCAACAGGCAAAACTGCATCTCTACTAAAAAACCCACAAAAATTAGCCAGATGTGGTGGTGGGCGCCTGTAATCCCAGCTACTAGGGAGGCTGAGGCAGGAGAATCGCTTGAATCTGGGAGGCGGAGGCTACAGTGATACGAGATCGCACCACTCCACTCCAACCTGGGTGACACAGGGAGACTCTGTCTCAAAAAAATAAATAAAAAGAAACATGCACCTTGGCATCCCCCTAGAACCTGTCCCATCTCATCAGGACCAAATGTGGGTGATGGCTGTGCCTTCTACCATCCAGAGGGTAAGGGCAGGAAAGGAGTGTGACCTGGAGGCCACTGGAGACCATAGAGGTGATCAGGAGTTGCAGCGGTGACAGGAAATTGAGTAACAAAAGTGATGGAACAGACAAGATGACAACTGGGGACCTTGGGGAAAATACGAGGGGTACAATGTGGTCTAATTTGGCAATAGGATGACACATGCTGATTGATTAAAATAGGTAATGGGATATGCCAGACTGACGAAGAAACAGGCAAGCTGGGTGCATTCCAGAGTTATCGTGGAAGTAACCGGCAAAAATAGGAACAAGGAACGGGAAACACTTTGAGCACTCATTGTGTGTCAGGTCCTTTCCGCATATTACCCATATATTTCCATAGATTAATCTTTACAACCCTGTCAGGCACTATTCTCTCTCCTTTTTTTCAGAAAAGGAAACTGAGGCACAGAGGGCCAAATAGAGATGAATAATCTGCTCAGATCACAGCTGGTAGAGGTGGCATCAGGGCTTTATTTTAGAGACTGTTTTTTTGTTGACCTTTTATTTTAGTTTTTGTTGGTGGTGGTGGTGGTGTTTTGTTTTTAGAGACAGGCCTCACTGTGTCACCCAAGCTGGAGTGCAGTGGTGTGATCTTGGCTCACTGCAATCTCCACCTCCTGGGCTCAAGCAATACTCCCACCTCCACCTCCTGAGTAGCTGGGACTACAGGTGCACACTACCGCACTCGGCTAATTTTAAAATTTTTAGTAGAGACGAGGTCTTGCTATGTTGCTCAGGCTGGTCTCAAACTCCTGCTCTCAAACAATCCTCCTGCCTTGGCCTCCCAAAATGCTGGGATTACAGGTGTGAGCCACAGTGCCTAGCCGAGAGATCTTGTTCTTAATTGCTGCATACCATCCACTTTTGGTGAACAAAGTGGCCTCCAAAGTGATTGTGGCTTAATAGTCTATCATTTGAATGGGGAACAAATCGAGACATGGAAGGGGCTATTGAAGAATTCTCTTCCACATCTCCTCATTGCTTGGTTCTTCCCCTTCCTCTGCTCACTAGTGTCCTTTTTGTCCCATGTGTTAAGATTAAGATTTAAGATTTACTAATGTTGGCCAGGCATGGTGGCTCATGCCTGTAATCCCAGCACTTTGGGAGGCCTAGGTGGGCGGATCACCTGAGGTCAGGAGTTTGAGACCAGCCTGGCCAACATGGTGAAACCCTGTCTCTACTAAAATACAAAAATTAGCTGGGTGTGGTGGCGGGCGCCTGTAATCCCAGCTACTCGGGAAGCTGAGGCACGAGAATCGCTTGAACCCAGAAGGCGGAGGTTGCAGTGAGCCGAGATCACGACACTGCACTCCAGCCTGGGCAACAGAGGGAGACTTTGTCTCAAAAAAAAAAAAAAAAAAGATTTAGTAATGTCATGTTTCTTCCTATTCCTCCCTCCATGCAAAATCCCAGAGAGGCAAATTGAACAATAAAAAGCATGGGAAAGAAAAAACTAGGGCTGCTTCTGGGAAGAGCTTAAGAGATAGAAGGTATTGAGGAGTGAGAAGTCCCAGACAATCAAGATTTGTGGGCTGGGCATGGTGGCACACAACTGTAATCCCAGTAATTTGGGAGGCTAAGGCAGGAGGCAGGTGGATGGCTAGAGCTCATGAGTTCGAGATCAGCCTGGGCAACATGACAAAACCCTGTCTCTACAAAAAAGTACAAAAATTAGCCGGGCCCAGTGGCACGTGGCTGTATTCCCACCTACTCGGGAGGCTGACGTGGGAGGATCGCTTGAGCCCCAGGAGGCTAAGGCTGCCGTGAGCTAAGATCACACCACTGCACTCCAACCTGGGTGACAGAGTGAGACATTGTCTCAAAACAAAACAAAACCAAACCCAAAAGATTTGTGAGCAACATAGAAGTGTTGCCATAGGTTTTCAGGTCTTTTGAGAGATGAAGTATCAGAGAACCTGTTCACTCTTTTTGGTTTCCATGGGTCATGTGAGCCCTGTGGCTTATATTTGGGTTACATCAGAGCAGGTAAATCAGTTGATGATGGTTAATAATGCAGTCTCTCTAGCCAGGGTGAACTGGGTCTGTGGGGTCTCAGGATTTAGGATTGGAGAGAGTCCCGTCCTAGTACCCTTTGTCCATGAAGCTCTGAGGGAGCCACAGATTGCCAAAAGGTAAAACAGCTCAGCCTAGATTGCCAAGCATGGCTAGCTAGCTCTGGAGTAAAGTGAGTTCCCTTGCCCAGCCTGGCACTGCTAATCTTGCTGTAAGCAGACTCTTTGGACAGTGAGGGTGAGAGAGGTCTGATTAGGGAGCAGGGACCCAAGATAGCCTCCTAGGGAGGAAGACCTCCAAGAGGCACCAGCCACCCCTGCTACTCAGTTTCAATCCCATTCCTATGACCTGGTTCACCTCTCACACTACCATTCCCCATCTGCCTCTTATCTTAGGATGCTTCAGCTCTTTCAGGACACTGGTGACCACTCTCCTTTCCTGATTTCTCAGGCCAACAGCACTCCCTGACCCAAATCATCTTGAAGGCATATATCCCTCCAAGTGAATGGCTGACCTGGTGCTTTACCTCATTTTTGAGTATTCAAAGATTAAGCCCCAGAAATCCATACTTTCCTTCCTTGAGCTCACAGACCTTCGTTTGCACATCTCCTAGGGGCCAGGGCTCACATCTGCTACAGACTTACTCCGCAAGTTTCTAG
Organism: Symphalangus syndactylus; assembly: GCF_028878055.3. Lineage (NCBI taxonomy): Eukaryota > Metazoa > Chordata > Mammalia > Primates > Hylobatidae > Symphalangus > Symphalangus syndactylus. Next base: position 45,264,246 of record NC_072429.2, read on the forward strand.
AATCCCTGTGCCCTCACATGACGCTGGGTTAGTGCTCCCCCAGTGTGTGGAGAAGAACAGAGGAAAGCCATGACACCTGGACCCCTGGGCTACAGCTCCACAGAGAGGATTCTGGGCAAAGATCTCACTGTATCCACATTCAGGGTCACAGATGCCTTAGCCATTGTCTTCTGGGGCCTGGGATGCCTCTATCCCCTGCAACCTATTTCTGCCATTGCAAAGGCTAAGAATGAAAGAGAGGAGGCGGGGCGGGGTGGCTCACCTCTATAATCCCAACACTTTGGGAAGCCGAGGCAGGAGGATCACTTGAGGTCAGGAGTTCAAAACCAGCCTGGCCAACATGGTGAAACCCCATCTCTACTAAAAAATACAAAAATTAGCTGGGTGTGGTGGTGGGTACCTGTAGTCCCAGCTACTCTGGAGGCTAAGGCAGAAGAATTGCTTGAACTCAGGAGGCAGAGGTTGCAATGAACCGAGATTATACCACTGCACTCCAGCCTGGGTGACAGAGCAAGGCTTCATTTCCGAAAAAAAAAAAAACAGAAAGAAAGAGAGGATGGGGAAGAAGAGACCTGTGCTTCCCAGGCCAGAGCCTAAGACCCAGGATCACCCCCTCGTCTAGCTCCCAGGGACCCTAGAAGCAATGGATTCTCTTTGCTCTACTGTGGCCAGGCTACAGAGATCCCCTTGAGTCTGTCCTATCCCTTCAGAGACAGATTATGAAGACAGAGAAAGACAGACACAGACAGAGGGACAGAGAGACAGAGACAGGCAGAGGCCAAAAGAGAGACAGATACAGAGGACATCACAAAGAGATTCAGAGAGTGAAGAAAGATAGAAGTTCTTTTCCTGTCTTCAGGGGAAGACAGGAAAAGAAAGCAAGAGACAGAAATAGGAAGAGAGACAGAAATAGGAAGAGAGACAGAGCAATAGAGATAGAGGCAGAGAGAAGAGAATAGAAACTGAGAAGGAGAGCCAGGGAGAAAGAGAGAAGGAAGACACAAGCCAGGGGCCAGAAGCCTCCACCTGCCCCATATCATTGAGCCAAAGAAGGGAAGTGGGGTCTGAGGGAGGAAGCCAGATCTCCCTCTCTGTGGCTCTGCCCCATCATCTGGCATTGGTGTCCTTAACTTGGAGTCAGTGGACTTGGATGGGAAAAGAATATTACTTCCACTAATCTCTAGCTGAAATTTAACATTTCCTCCAATTATGACAATAGCAACAAACCAGTCATTTTAGCCATAACTATGGCTTTGTCACCAGTAGAAATCACATATATTTTTATATCATATTACAGTATTGCAGATCTTTTGAAATACCATTTATGCTCATCACTGCGTCAAAATTATGTGAGGTATCAACCTACCACTAGATCTTATTTAAAGCATTAATAAAGAAGCACATATATTACTATGTCACGTAGGTTTTATACCTGTATTACAACATAATTGGTTTCCTTCATAATCCTATATATTTTATTTTATGCACTTTAAAATGTTATTCTGAGATGAGGCCACATACTTTACCAGATTGCCAAAGGAGAACATGGCACAAAAAGATTCAGAACTCTTGCATCTAGCCCCTGACCCAAACCCCCCGGCACCCATTCCTCAAAACTCCCTGTGCCCTTCACCGTCTTTTCCTGTTCCCTTATTTTGCTGGGTTAGTCTGAGTCCTTAAAGAAGAAGCTGCCAAGGCAGAATGCAAAGATTTGACTAGGGGAGATGCCTGTGAGAAAGGACGGGAGCCTGGAGCTGGGAAAGCTGTGAAGGAGAGAGGGAAGGAATAAAGGTTGAGAGGAGCATCCTAAAACACCAGTCAAAGGAAAGTTCAGCAAAGCCATTGGGGAATCTTGATCCAAAGTCAGCTGTCAAAGGAGTCACCTATCTCCCAGGAATGGGTCTGCCTTAGGATCTCTGCCGAGCTCTGTCACTGGCTGGGAGCAGGCCCAGTGGGAAGTTGGCTTAGATTTCCGAGAGAAGCAGCTGGGGTTATTGGTTAATTTCACTCCTCACAGTGTAAGGTCTGTGAGGAGCATTCTCACTGCCACCACAGTTGCCCATCCAGAAAAAAGGACGTGGTGCAGGGGTCCTGTCCATGGTGGTAGGTGAGCATGGTAGTTATAGATACAGTTGGCTATTTTCTAGCTGCAGGGTCTTGAGCAAGTTATTTAATGCTCCCTGTCTCCTTATATGTAAAATAGAGGTGATAAAATTTCCTATTTATAGGGATATTTGTGAGGATTAATTAAAATTTGCAAAGCAATGTTTACATAGATCCTGGAGCACGGTCAGCTCTCAATAATTGGTAGCCCTTATTATGGCCATTGCAATTATTATTTTATTACTATAATTCTCTTTCTCAAAGGGAAGGCCGGGAAAGTGGGGCTCCAGGAGGCTGAAGATGACAGTCCCTCCCCTAGCTGAGGCAGCTGGAAGAGGTGGGAACCACTTCCTCCCACTCCCCTCTTCTTCCCCTGAGGCAGGGGTCTTCCCCTAGCTACTGACAGTTCCTGTGTCTGCTGACTCACAGCCAACTTCCTCTCATACAAACAGGAAAACACAGCCGGCCAGCGCCCCCCCCACCCCCAACACACACACACACACACACACACACACCCAAACACTGGCCCTGCTCAGAGAGGGAAGTGCCTCTACCCCTGGGAGACAGGCTCCAGGACCGGGGTTCTGGCAAGATTAGGGAAGGAGAGAGGGGCCATTCCTCCTCAGGCCTCCCCGGCATCCCCCGAGAAATTTTAGGGTGGGAGAGTGGGGAGAAGGGGCGGCTTCTCCCATGAATGAAACAGCTGCTTGCTTGGTTACTGAGCTTGCAGGGCGTCCGCCTGTCCCAAAAAGGCAGCCCCAAACCTTGGTTTGGAAGTAGGGATGTGCCTTGCGGACCTTCATCCTTCGGAGGAACCTAGGCCGGGCCCTTGGGGATGGAAGTGGGGAGAAACAGACGGAGACCCCTCTGCTGGGCCTCTGCGCTTGTTGCCCAGGCCAAGTCTCAATTCTGGATGTCCAGCTTCTGTCCCCCAACTAAACTGGTTGCCAGGGTCCAGCCACCCTTCTGGGCGTGGGACAGGTGCCCTGGGGGCTTAGGGCTCGACCTTTCCTCCTCCCTTTTGGCAGGACTGGAGGGCATGGGAGCAGCGGAGAGGATGCAAAGCCGTCCCTGGCACTCTCCCTTTCTCAGTTTCTACCTCCGTCCCAATCTCCGTCCCGGTCTCTGCCTCTTTGTCCCTCTCCCTAAGGTTGTCTTCGTCCCAAAGTGTTCTGGTCCTTTCTCGGCCTGCGAGAGAGCAGACTGAGGACAGACTCGGAGATAAGCGCGGCGGTTGGGCAAGAAGCCCAAACACTTTGGAGGCCTGCGCTTGCACAAGGAGTGGCCGGGGCCCCGCGGAGGGAACCGGCCGGGCGGGGCGGGGCTGGGCCCGTCTAGGGAGGGCAGAGGGGAGGCGGGGCCGGCGCGGCGGGACTCAGAGCCTCGGACGAGCGGCGGGCACCCGCGAGCGGACGGCGGCCGCGTAGTGAGGTGAGGACCCCCGCGCCCCCCGGGTCCCTGCTTCCCAGACTCCTCCCCATCACCTTCTCGAGGGCCTTCGTGGGCTCCCAGGCCCCCTCGGCGCCGGCGGCCCTCCCCATCCCCGCCACGACCCGCCCCTCCCTCCTGCTGCCCGGCCTCTGCCCCATCCCTCCTCGCCTCCTCCCTCGTCGCAGCCTGCGCTGCCCGCCACTGCCCGCCCCGCCCCCGCCCCCGCCACTCCTGTCCCGCGAGCACCTCGGCTCCCAGCCCCGTGCTCTCGAGCCCGGCCTGAGTCACCGGGAAACCGGGCCCTGAGTCAGGGCCCGAGGCTCAGCAAGCGGGCCCTGGCTTGGGAATGAGGCCCAGCTGGAGAGAGGCAGAGGGAGGCCAGCACTGATGCTGGGACAGAGAGGGCGTCCCTGTCACCGACAGAGCACAAGAACAACAGGCAGAGAGCCTAAGCCGAGGTGGAAGACAGAAACCCAGGCTCAGAGGCAGGCAGAAACACAGATACAACTCAAGATCTGGTTAGAATTGGAGACTGAGTCAAGGACAAGCTTAATGACAGAGAGCAAAACAGGGTGGGACAAGGAGAGGGACAAAGAGGGATTGAGAGGTTGAGATGGAGTAGGGCAGGGACAGGGACAAGGCAGAGATAAAACTCAGGGGCCACAGAATTAGAGACAGGTCTATGAAATAGACCAGGGTCAGGGTCGGGGTCAGGCTGGCGGAAGAGGGACAGAGCACAGAGACCTGAGCCCAAGGGAATGGGCAGGGAAAAGGCAGGCTCAGAAAAGGAAGGCTTGGAGAAAGCGGAGGTGGGGGGATGGCATTTCACACTGCCGAATCGCTACAGGGCATGTGCACACACAGGTGAACAGCATGTGAACACGCTGCCGGTGGGTAGAGAGTCCAGAAGCCTCTGGAGTACCCCTGACCTCTGGTCCCTCATCTCTCTGGCCTGGTTCTCCATCCCCATCCTTATTCTTCAATTAGCCTCCACCCAGGGCCAGGACCCCACACATTAGGCCTGGTTAGGGCTCTCCCGGCAGCCTGACCAAGGCAGGCAGGATGTGGAGGCGGCCAGGGCTGGAGGGACAGGAAGGAAGTCTGAGCAGAGACAATAGGTGGAAGGGGAGGAGGGACTGGGAACAACCAGGATTAGGATGGCAGGCCTGCATACCTCAGCTCTGGAAACAAGAGGGAGTGGGGTCTGCACCTCCTTCCTCCTACCTAGGCTGCCCCTCTCCCCACCTTAGTCCAGAGCTGATTGGCCACATCATTGGCCCCTCCTCTGCATCTCCCTATCCCACTCTGCCCCGCAGCATTCTAGCATCTTGTCCCATGCTTACTCAGTTGGATGTGCAGTCAGGCAGGAGCAGAGCTTTGACCCAGACCCAGGGTGGGCAGGAGCTGAGAGGCCAACTCTAGCACTGACTTGCTGTGAACCTGGGGCAAGCCCCTTCTCCTCTCTGGGCCTCAGTTTCCTTAACTTCAAATGAAGTCCCTTCCCTAAGTAGAGAGCCATTGCTGTTGTTCTGGGATGGCTCTGCTTCCAGATCGCAGGCCTTTCAGCATCTTTCTTTGGAGGAAGATTGGAGGCTGGTGCTCACTGTCCAAGCCTCAGACTCTGGGGCAGGGAGGGGGATTCTCAGCCTGAGCCCTCCCTTCACCCTGCCCCTCCCCCCAGCAATGGCCTGAGCCCCCATGGCTGCCCCTCAGGACCTGGACATCGCTGTGTGGCTGGCCACGGTGCACCTGGAGCAGTATGCAGACACGTTCCGACGGCATGGCCTGGCTACAGCAGGTGCAGCCCGGGGCCTCGGCCACGAGGAGCTGAAGCAGTTGGGCATCAGCGCCACAGGGCACCGGAAACGCATTCTGCGCCTGCTGCAGACAGGCACCGAAGAGGGCTCCCTGGATCCCAAATCAGATAGTGCCATGGAACCATCCCCCAGCCAAGCCCCCCAAGCCCAGCCCCCTAAGCCCGTGCCGAAGCCCAGGACTGTGTTTGGTGGACTCAGTGGCCCTGCTACCACTCAGAGACCTGGGCTGAGCCCGGCCCTCGGGGGACCAGGAGTGTCCAGGAGCCCAGAGCCCAGCCCAAGGCCCCCTCCTCTCCCCACTTCCTCCTCTGAGCAGCCTTCAGCCCTAAATACTGTGGAGATGATGCCTAATTCCATCTACTTCGGCCTGGACTTAAGAGGCAGGGCACAGGCAGCTCAGGACAAGTGAGTGGAGTTGGCTCCCTAGGGACTAATGCTGGGGGGAGTGGGGAGGAGAGCATGAGGGGGACAGAGGCGGGGAGCAGGGCGTGAAGGCTTGTTCTTCCTCCTCTCTCCTTAAGTAACCAATAGACCTTTCTCTTCAGGGCCCCAGACAGCTCCCAAACCGCTGCCCCCACCCCTGCCCTCAGGCCCACAACAGGCACAGGTAACTGGGTTATCACGGGTTGGGGGAGAGGGATAGTGCCAGCAGGACCTCATACACTCCCAGCAATCTCCTCTTCCCTGTGCGTTCCCCTCTCCTCCTGCCAGTGCACATCATGGATCCTGGTTGCCTGTACTATGGTGTCCAACCTGTGGGGACTCCGGGAGCCCCCGACAGAAGAGAGAGCAGAGATGTTTGTCAGGACAGGGCTGAACACAGGTGAGTACTAAATAGGGAATGGTGGGAGGGAGGAGCAGGTGAGTTGGTGGTGGCCGTGTATCCAGTTATTCAACAAATGTGCATTGAGTATTCACCAGCCAGGCACTCAAGATACTGGATGAGTATCACAGACCCAGTGCCACCCTCAGGCAGCTTGTGACTCAGTGGGACAGACAGGGAATAAAACAAGTAGACAAACCAATGGTCATCTAACGGAAAATTGGGAGGAGTGCTTTTCTTTCTTTCTTCTTTTTGAGACAGAGTCTTTCCCTGTCGCCCAGATTGGAGTGCAGTGGCACAATCTCGGCTCACTGCAACCTCCGCCTCCTGGGTTCAAGCGATTCTCCTGTCTCAGGCTCCCGAGTAGCTGGGATTACAGGTGCGTGCCACCATGCCTGGCTAATTTTTGTATTTTTAGTAGAGATGGGGTTTCACCATGTTGGCCAGGCTGGTCTCGAACTCCTGACCTCAGGTGATCCTACCTCCTTGGCCTCCCAAAGTGCTGGGATTACAGTCATGAGCCACTGTGCCCAGCCAGGAGAAGTGCTTTTCGTTTTTTCATTCAACAAATATTTATTGAGCAACTATCATGCACCAGATGTAGATGCTTGGGATAGATCAGTGTACACAGAAATCCCTGCCCTTGTGGGGAGATAGTCCGTTAACAATAAACATAAGACATTAAATACTATAGAATGTTAAAAGGTATTAAGTGCCATGGAAAAAATAGAGCAGAGTAAGAGGGCTGGGGGATTGGCCAGGCATGGTGGCTCACACCTGTAATCCCAGCACTTTGGAAGGCTGAGGCAGACGGATCACCTGAGGTCAGGAGTTTGAGACCAGCCTGGCCAACAAGATGAAACCCCGTCTCTACTAAAAATACAAAAATTAGCCAGGTGCGGTGGTGGGCGCCTGTAATCCCAGCTACTTAGGAGGCTGAGGCAGGAGAATTGCTTGAACCTGGGAGGTGGAGGTAGCAGTGACTAAGAAAAAAAAAAAAAAAGAGGGCTTGGGGGCAAAATGGGTGGACTGCAATTTTTCATTTACAGTTAGCGGAGTGTTAAGAAGATGACATTTGATCAAAAACTTGAAGGAGGTGAAGGAGTTAGCCATGAAGATAACTGGGGAAGAGTGCCCCAGGTAGGGCAAGTGATTGGAACAGAGGCCTCAAGGCGGGTGTGTGCCCAAGGGGATCCAGGAGCAGTGAGGAGGCCAGGGCATCTTGGATGGGGCAGGTGGGCCACAGTGGGAGGAATGGCAGGAGATGAAGTCAGAGAGGTAAAAGAGGCCAGATAAGGGCCGGGCGCGGTGGCTCACGCCTGTAATCCCAGCACTTTGGGAGGCCAAGGTCGGCAGACCACCTGACGTCAGGAGTTTGAGAGCAGCCTAGCCAACGTGGTGAAACCTCGTCTCTACTAAAAATACAAAAAAAAGCCGGGTGTGGTGGTGGGCGCCTTTAGTCCCAGCTACTCAGGAGGCTGAGGCAGGAGAATGGCGTGAACCCGGGAGGCAGAGCTTGCAGTGAGCAAAGGTCATGCCACTGCACTCCAGCCTGGGCAACAGAGCAGGACTCCATCTCAAAAAAAAAAAAAAATAGCTGGGGGTAGTGGCACACACCTGTACTCCCAGCTACTAGGGAGGCTGAGGTAGGAGAATCACCTGAACCCGGGAGGTGGAGGTTGCAGTAAGTCAAGATCATGCCACTGCCATCCATTCTGGACAACAGAGTGAGACCTTATCTCAAAAAAAAAAAAAAACAGAAAACCAAAACCAAAACAAAACCAAAAAAACAAAAACAAGAGGCCAGATAAGGGACTTTGGCTTTTACTCTAAGTGAAATGGGAAGCCATTGAGGGGTTTCGACTTTATAAAGGGATCCCCCTGGTTGCTATGTTGGGAGTGGTCTGCAGGGGGCCAAAGGAGAAGCAGAGAGACCAGTGGGGAGGTTTTTATAGTAATGTAGGTGAGAGACCTCAGAGTATAGTGATAGTAGTGGAGATGGTGAGAAGTGGCTTTATTTTAAAGTCAAACTGTCAGATTAACTTGGGATCTGAGAAAAAAAGGGCAGTCAAGAATGACTTTGAGGGCTTCCGTCTGAGCTGGCGCTGACCAGTATAGTAGCCATTAGCCACACGTGACTACTGGGCCTATGAAATGTGACTAGTATCCTTTGAGATGCACAATAAATGTAAAACACCTGCTAGATTTCAAAGACTTAATATGAGAAAAAGCAATACTGGATGAATATAACAAATATAAACATAAATTATCTTATGTTTATATTTTTATGTTGATTACAGAATTTTTATGTAGTAAAAATAGTAATTTTTATGTTGATTACATACTAAAATGTTAATGTTTAGGATATGTTGGGTTAAATAAAATATATTATTAAAATTAATTTCACCTGTTTCTTTTAATTTTTTTAAACGTGGCTACGGAAAAGTTTAAAATTACATACTTGGTTCGCATTAACTTCTGCTGGATAGCACTGTCCTGAGCACCTGAAAGTTCCTGGAGCTGCCATGGTCTGAGATGGGGAAGACTGTGCTCAGGCAGCTGGGAGGTGAGGGTAGATTAGGAGTGCAGTTCTGGACGTGTTGAATTTGAGGTGTAAGTTATGCCTCCAAGAAGAGGTGAAGAATAGACCACTGGATAGACGAGCTTAGAGTCTAGGGAGAGGTCGGAGCTGGAGACCTAAACTTGAGAGTTGTCAGCACTTAGATGGGTGCATACAGCTGTGAATGAGTGCAGATAGAGAAGAGGACCAAGATCAAAGCCCTCGTGCACTCCCATATCTAGAGGTTTGGGAGAAGAGGAAGAATCTGCAAAACGGACAGAAGAGAAATAGCAAAGTAGAAGGCCAGGAGAATGTGATGTCATGGGAGCAAAGTGAAGAAAATGTAGGAGAAGGGAGAGGCCAACTGTGTCCTACACTGCTGAGGGGTCTGCTGCTGAGTATGATAGGACTTAGAATTGACCCTTGGAATTGGAGGTCACTGGGGATCTTGACAAGTACAGTCTCAGAGTGATGGGGTGAAAGCTCGATCAGAGTGGGTTTTAAGAGAGAATAGAAAAGTATAGACTGTCTTTTGAGGAATTTTTCTGCAAAGAAGAGCAGAGAGTTGGAACTATTGTTGCTAGAGGAAGTAGAGTCAAGAAAAGAGTTTTTTTTGTTGTTGTTTTTGAGACGGAGTCTTGCTCTGTCACCCAGGCTGGAGTGCAGTGGCGTGATCTCGGCTCATTGCAACCTCTCCCTCCTGGGTTCAAGTGATTCTCCTGCCTCAGCCTCCCAAGTAGCTGGGCCTACAGGCACGCACCACCACACCCAGCTAATTTTTGTACTTTTAGTAGAGATGGGGTTTCACCATGTTGGCCAGGATGGTCTCGACCTCTTGACCTCGTGATCCGCCTGCCTCAGCCTCCCAAAGTGCTGGGATTACAGGTGTGAGCCACCGTACCTGTCCAACAAGAGTTTTTTATTGCATGCAATGTTATATAGGTTTGTAGGTGAATAGGAATGATCTGGTAGGGAAGGACAGTTATGTAGGGGAGAGGAGAGCGAGGGATGTCTAAGTGATTGTGTAGGTGAGAGGAATAGGATTAAGTGCACAGAGGAGGGTCTGGCTTTAGACACAAGTGTTTATTATAGTCACAGGAGGAAGGCAGAATATGTGCGTGAAATTGGGTAAACATGGCACTGGGAGTCTGTGAGGGTTCTTATCTGATTAGTTCAATTTCTCAGTGAAGTAGGAAACAGAGGCTGCAGTAGCGGTTCTCAACCTTAGCTGTATCATAGGCTGGGAAACTTTTTTTTTTTTTGAGACAGAGTCTCGCTCTGTTGCCCAGGCTGGAGTACAGTGGCTCGATCTCTGCTCACTGCAACCTCTGCCTCCCAGGTTCAAGCAATTATCCTGCCTCAGCCTCCCGAGTAGCTGAAATTACAGGCGCCTGCCAGCACACCTGGCTAATTTTTTTTTTGTATTTTTAGTAGAGACGGAGTTTCACCATATTGCCCAAGCTGGTCTTGAATTCCTGACCTTGTGATCTGCCCACCTCGGCCTCCCAAAGTGCTGGGATTACAGGCATGAGCCACCGTGCCCAGCCTTTTTTTTTTTTTTTTTTTTTTTTTTTAGGCTGGGGAACTTTTAAAACTGTAAGTGCCTGGGCCCTCTCCCAGAGATTCACATTTAAGTGTGTGGTGTGGAGCCCATGTACTGATATTTTTTAGTGTTTCCCAAGTGATTTTGTGCTGTTGAGGTTGAGAACCCCTGGAAAGTGACAGAGAATAATAGAGGAATCTACTCAGGTTAGTTAAGGGAGGCCTCTCTGAGAAGATGACATAAGCAAAGACCCGAAGGATGAGAAAAAGCAGCCCAGGGAAGCATGGAAGGAGGCAAGTTTTAGGTGGAGAGAAGAGCATGTGCAAAGGCTCTGAAACATGGAGGAGAATGTGGCTATAAGCAAGGGCCAGGGCAATACAGGATGCAGTCAGGGGAGTGGCTATGGGCCTCACTGTACAACTTCTTGCAGCCCGTTGGAATTTGGGTTTAACCTAAGTGCAAATGGGACGTTATTGAAGGGCTTCCTGCAAGGGAGTAAAACGGTCTCATCTGCATTTGTAAAAGAGCACTTTGGTGCCTGTGGGAGAATAAGTGTGGGAGGGAGGGCAAGAGTGAAAGCAGGTGGCCAGTTAGGGAATTTGCATCACCCTGATGAGAGTTGATGGGAACTTGGTCCTTGGTCCAGGGAGAGGTCAAGAACGTTTTGGACAAAGAATCAAGACATATTGATTAGCCATGGGCAACCATGACAGGGAGCCATCTACACAGCCCTTCCCCTCTTTTCCATCCAAGTCATACTAATGGCAAAGAAGATGGACTGAAATTTTCCCAATAAAAATTCCAAGTATGCTGCTTAGGAAAGCAGCTCCATGCCAATCTTAAGGGTTCTGAACCTCCCTATTCCCGTTTGAAAAGCAGATCCAGGCTGGGCACAGTGGCTCACACCTGTAACCCCAGCAATTTGGGAGGCCGAGGTGGGAGGATCACTTGAACCCAGGAGTTTGAGACCAGCCTGGGCAACATAGCAAGACCTCATCTCTACTAAAAATAAAATTAAAAAATTAGCCAGGTGTGGTGGCCAGCACATGTGTGTAGTCCCAGCTACTCAGGGTGGGAGGATCCCTTGAGCCCAGAAGTTTGAGGCTGCATTGAGCCATGATTGCACCACTGCGCTCAGCCTGGGCAACAGAGAGAGAGAGAGAGACCCTGTCTCAAAAGAGGTTGGGCGCAGTAGCTCACGCCTGTAATCCCAACACTTTGGGAGGCCAAGGCTGGTGGATCACCTGAGGTCGGGAGTTTGAGACCAGCCTGACCAACATGGAGAAACCCCGTCTCTACTAAAAATACAAAATTAGCCAGGCGTGGTAGCGTATTCTTGTAATCCCAGCTACTCAGGAGGCTGAGGCAGGAGAGTCGCTTGAACCCGAGAGGCGCAGGTTGCGGTGAGCCAAGATTGCGCTATTGCACTCCAGCCTGGGCAACAAGAGCGAAGCTCCATCTCAAAAAAAAAAAAAGAAAGAAAAGAAAAGAAAAGAAAATCAGATCCATTACCTGCCAGGCATTCTATTCTTAGGTGATGTGAGTAGGATGGAGAAAGTACAAAGAGGGTGTCCGGGGTACTTGTCTAATGTGTGTCCCTCCCTGTCTTGGCCCCCACAAGGCTCAGCAGGCAGGATCTGGAGGCACGGGAGGATGCTGGCTATGCCAGCCTTGAGCTACCTGGAGACTCCACCCTCTTATCGCCCACCCTGGAAACAGAGGAGACCAGTGATGACCTCATTTCACCCTATGCCAGCTTCTCCTTCACGGCAGACCGCCCCACGCCCCTGCTCAGTGGCTGGCTAGACAAGCTCTCCCCTCAGGGGTGGGCGCTGGGAGGGGAAAGGAGGGAGAAAAGAGAGGCTGGGAGGTGGTTGCAGGGGAAAGTGCCCCCAGACCCTATGATCCCCCTAACCTCATGCAACCTCAAACACTGATCTTGGCTCCTTCCTTCCTCAGAAACTATGTCTTCCAGAGACGCTTTGTGCAGTTCAATGGGAGGAGTCTGATGTACTTTGGCAGTGACAAGGTGGGGGGCTGGGAGATGTGACGACATGGAGATGAGGGAGAGGGAAGGCTGAGAGGGGCTCAGAATTGGAAGGAGGGAAGTCCATGGTGTGTGTGTGGGGCGCAGTGACTGCATGACTGATGACCGCATTTAAAGTAGCTGGCTTAGCAGCTGTACCCACTGCTTGTGGATTGAATGCCAATCTTATAAAATCTGGAGCAGGACCCAGGGCTGGCACACATGGCTTGGTTCCTGTCCTCATGGGTCATTGAGCTGTCTCTCTCCAGGACCCCTTCCCTAAGGGTGTGATACCTTTGACTGCCATTGAGATGACCCGCAGCAGCAAGGACAACAAGTTCCAGGTCATCACCGGCCAGAGGGTGTTCGTGTTCCGCACAGAGAGCGAGGGTGAGGGCCACAGCCCCCTGAGTCAGGGCAGGAGGGAAGGAGGCTGTGTGAGCAACAGCCACTGACCTGCTTCTCCATCCCCACCAGCTCAGCGGGACACGTGGTGCTCCACGCTGCAGTCCTGTCTGAAGGAGCAGCGCCTCCTGGGCCACCCCCGGCCCCCCCAGCCACCCCGACCCCTCCGCACGGGCATGCTGGAGCTGCGTGGACACAAGGCCAAGGTGTTTGCTGCCTTGAGCCCTGGAGAGCTGGCACTGTACAAGAGTGAGCAGGTGAGGAGAGCTGGGCTAGGGCTGAGGGGCCTGAACTAGTCCCTTCTGGCACCTCATGATGCCCACCCCCTGACCCCACCAGGCCTTCTCTCTGGGCATCGGGATCTGCTTCATCGAACTGCAGGGCTGCAGCGTCCGGGAGACCAAGAGTCGAAGCTTCGACCTGCTCACACCCCATCGCTGCTTCAGGTGGGGCCTGGGCCAGTGGGAAGCAAGGCTGGGGGACTTTTGCGGGAGGCACAAGGGTGCAGAGGACTGGAGGCCTCTTCAGTAGGATGTCAGAGGGTGTGCACGGATGGTAGTCCAGTAAGCTAGGTCAAGATGTCAGAAGGGTCTGGGCTGCCCCAGGTGTGGCCTGTGGTGGCTCCTGCAGGAAGAGCCAGGGGGATGGGACATGGCGGGTAGGTCCATGCCCACGGACTGGCCGTCCACCCCTCAGCTTCACAGCCGAGTCTGGGGGTGCTCGGCAGAGCTGGGCGGCCGCTCTGCAGGAAGCAGTAACCGAGACCCTGTCTGACTACGAGGTGGCTGAGAAGATCTGGTCTAATCGGTCCAACCGGCACTGTGCGGACTGTGGGTCCTCCCGCCCAGATTGGGCTGCTGTCAATTTGGGGGTGGTCATCTGCAAGCAGTGTGCAGGTGAGGACTGGCCTCAAGCCCATGTGGGGAACAGGAGGGCTGGGACTAGAGGGCTCAGGGTACCCATGCCCCATGCCCCTCACACCCTCACAGGTCAGCACCGGGCCCTGGGTTCCGGGATCTCCAAGGTGCAGAGCCTGAAGCTGGACACGAGTGTCTGGAGTAATGAGATAGTGCAGGTGAGGGGGCAGAAGAGGGAGAAGGTGGGAGGGGTAGAAGGGAGCGTCCATAAGTAGGCCTTGGGCCAGCCTGGGGACAGGAATGGAACATCTGACTCTTGAGTTCCTTCACCTGCCTTTGCCCCTTGTCATCCCACAGTTGTTCATTGTCCTGGGAAATGATCGTGCCAACCGCTTCTGGGCAGGGACTCTACCCCCAGGTGAGGGACTACATCCAGATGCGACCCCTGGCCCCCGGGGAGAGTTCATCTCCCGAAAGTACCGTCTGGGTCTCTTCCGGAAGCCCCACCCTCAGTACCCAGATCATAGCCAGCTTCTCCAGGTAGGAGGGACAGAGCGGGGCTGATCTGGGGTGGGGGGGTCAGGAAACACTCTCTAGAGTTGGAATGCCTAGATTTGGGTGGTGCAGACTGTTTTTGGTGATCATACGACTGTCCCCAATGCTCTCAGTTTGGGATTTGGGGCTGACAGAGGCCCTTCCCTCCCTGCAGGCACTGTGTGCAGCTGTGGCAGGACCCAACCTACTGAAGAACATGACCCAGCTCCTCTGTGTTGAGGCCTTTGAGGGCGAGGAGCCCTGGTCCCCCCCAGCCCTTGATGGCAGCTGCCCTGGCCTCTTGCCCTCAGGTCATTCCCCCAAGTGCCTCCTCTCTCCCCCACAGGAATTCTCAGACCCAACCTATGATTCAGTTCTTCCAAGGGGCCCCAATTAGCTGGTCACAATGGCCCAGCCTGGGCAGTTTCCCAAACCCTCAGATCCTCCAGGGCCTATCTCCTGATGTCATGTGATAGCTGATGACAGTCATGGCTGGGGGAGGGTCTGGGTGTTCCACGTGCTAGTGCTGGTCCACCCCTGACAGGGCCTGACCATAGGTCAGGGCTAGTCTCCCTGGAGACAGTCTGGTCTCTCAAAGAAGTGATCAGCTTAGTGACACTCGCCTCCATTGTTCAGGCCAGGGGGCTGAGACCCTTACAGGATGGCACATGCCCTGAGGTGCCCACCCAGAGCTAAGAGCCTGGTTGGCTAGCTGGTAGGGAGAGGCAGTGGGCAGGGGCTGGGCCAGGGGCCTCCCTGTCTCATTACCCCCTGCCTCTCTCTTCTGTAATCTGGGTAGTGAGGGATCCAGCTCCATTGGGCTTTACTTGGCTGTGCTGCCAGTGGAGTCAGGTCCCACTGTCTTTCTCCATTTCATCCCTTCCCCAGAGGGTGTCAGGTGATCCCATTGCACTTGGTTGACCTGACTACTTCCCCTTCCCCTTGCAGACCCCTCCCCTGGTGTGTACAATGAGGTGGTGGTGCCTGCTACTTACAGCGGCTTCCTGTACTGCAGTCCTATCAGCAACAAAGCTGGACCCTCACCCCCTCGCAGGGGCCGGGATGGTGAGGGGGAGCCAAGGGATGGGAGGATACAGGGACAGAAAGTGGATGGGTGTGAGTGTACTGCAGAGGGACAAAGAGGAGAGGGCTGGGATGGGAAAGTGGGGCCATGCCCGGGAATGGGCTGGGGTCCTGGGGGTGAGAGAGGGACCATGCCAAGTGACAGCATTGGGTGATAGTTAAGAGCATCTGTTCTGAAGTCAGACTGTCTGGATCAAATCCCAGCTTTGCTACTTCCTACCTATGTGTCTTGGGCAAGCTAATGACACTGAGCCTCAGTTTCCCCATCTGCAAAACAGGACTGAGTATAACACCTCATAGGGTTATTGTGAAGATTACATGGGATCATATATGGGCAAAGGGCTTGGCACAGAATAAATATCTGGTAAATTGGAACTATGACAGTGGGGGCAGAGGTCTGCTGCACCTGACTATCTCCCTCCGCCTTAGCTCCCCCCCGCCTATGGTGTGTGCTGGGAGCAGCTCTGGAAATGTTTGCATCAGAAAACAGCCCTGAACCCCTCAGCCTCATACAGCCCCAGGATATTGTATGTCTGGGTGTGAGCCCCCCACCTACTGACCCAGGTGACCTTGACAGGTAATAGCCCTCCTGTGATCACTGAGCTTCCCCTTTTCTCTTCCCAACCTCCAGCCTGACAGCCCCCTCATTGGTCCCATTCTCCTCACTGACCTCATCTTCTCTCCAGGTTCCCCTTTTCCTTTGAGCTCATCCTCACTGGGGGGAGGATCCAGCATTTTGGCACAGATGGAGCTGACAGTCTGGAGGCCTGGATTAGTGCTGTGGGCAAGGTGAGACAGGACAGCGCCCTCTGCAGCATCTCATGCTTTCCTTGTCCCCACATGTTCCCATCTTCTCTCTTATTCCTACAGCCACTTCTTCCACTCACAGCTAAGGGTTACTGAGCACGTATTCTGTGCCGGGCCCTGTGTTAAGCACTGCCCACTCGATATCTCATTTAATTTTCACAACCACTCTCTGAGGTAAGGTTTTAAGTATAAGGAAACTAAGTTTTAGAGTTTACAAATTCACTTGGTCAAGGTCACAGAGCTAGGAGGCAGCAGAGCACAGGACTAAAATTCAGGCCTCTGTCTGCAAAACTCATGGCCCAAACCTCACTGTGCCGATGCCTCCTCCCACGAAGAAGCTGGCTCTGATTCCCACTACCCACCCTCTGCTCCAGTTTTCCAGCAGGCCCAGAGGCAAAGCTACCTTCATATTTCCCAGCTTCTCCATTCTTAGATAAGCCAATATCTTTCTCCTGTATGCCATTCCCAAAACTG
Source organism: Symphalangus syndactylus (assembly GCF_028878055.3). NCBI lineage: Eukaryota > Metazoa > Chordata > Mammalia > Primates > Hylobatidae > Symphalangus > Symphalangus syndactylus. Next base: position 45,280,709 of record NC_072429.2, read on the forward strand.
AAAATTCAGGCCCTAGAGTCAGACATCCTGGGATTTGAGTCTCACAACTCTCAGCCTTGTGACCTTTTCCACATCTGTAGAGTGGGCGTAAAAGACTCACCCCCTAGGGTTGAGGATTAAATGACATGTGAGGCCCACACACAGCAAGCCCTCAGTATGTGGGCGTTGAAATAATAATGATGGTAGTGATGATGACGATGATGACGACAATCTCTCCCATCCTAAGACAGCTTTTCCCTAAGATCTGTTCCATCTTCAACTTTTCACCCTGGTGCCTTCCTTTCCCTCCTGACAATGCATCAGAAAGTCGTGTGCAGCCTGCAGTTCCCCTTTGACCCCTTGCGGCTGCCCTCCTCTGCCCATGCCCTCCTGAACTGCTACCTGGCAGGTCACCGGTGCCTTCCCATTTCCAAAGGCCAAGGCTGCCTCCCAGCCTCACCAGGTCATCTCTGCAGCATCTGGCACTCCTGTGTGGGAAATGGTCCACTGCTCTGGCTTTTGACCCCCTTCTCCCAGGCCTCCTACAACTCCTCACACTAACACATTGTCTCTATATCTTTTCAGGGCTCTGTCATGGCCCTCCCAACCAGGTTTAAGTCTCCTCTCATTATTATCTACACTTTCCAAAAAGCTATCCCATCCTTTAAGACAGTGCTACCCGGAGGGTGCTGTGAAGACTGTCACACCATACTAGCCCCTGGACTATGTGTTATGGTCCATGACAGGATAAGCACAGAACTTGAGAGTAAGCATTTAGAATATTTTATAGCAATTTGACATAGTAATTTTATGTGTTGAATCTAATTATAAAAAAAGGGCTTGGGCCAGGCATGGTGGCTCACACTTGCAAATCCCAGCACTTTGGGAGGCTGAGGCGGGAGGATTGCTTGAGCCCCGGAGTTTGAGAGTAGCCTGGGACCCCGTCTCTACAAAAAATAAGAATTAGCCAGCCATGATGGTGCTCACTTGTAGTCCCAGCTACTGGGGAGGCTGAGGTGGGAGGATTGCTTGAGCCTCAGAGGTTGAGCCTACAGTGAGCTGTGATCATGCCACTGCACCCAGCCTAAGTGATGCTCTGTCTCAAAAAAAAAGCAGGTCGGGTTGTATTCTTCGTTTTTTCATCCAGATTTTCTAGCAATTCATTTTTATTATTATTATTATTATTTTCTTTTTGAGATAGAGTTTCGCTCTTGTCTCCCAGGCTACAGTGCGGTGACGAGATCTTGGCTTACCGCAACCTCCACCTCTTGGGTTCAAGCGATTCTCCTGCCTCAGCCTCCTGAGTAGCTGGGACTACAGGCGCACATGACCTCGCCCGGCTAATTTTTGTATTTTTGGTAGAGACGGGGTTTCACCATGTTGGTCAGGCTGGTCTCGAACTCCTGACCTCAGGTGATCTGCCTGCCTCGGCCTCACAAAGTGCTGGGATTACAGGCTTGAGCCACCGCGCCTGGCCACTTTTATTCTTTTTAATGAAAATACAGTATTGAAAAAAAAAGAAAACACAGTATTGGCTGGGCGTGGTGGCTCATACCTCTAATCCCAACACTTTGGGAGGCTGAGGCGGGTGAATCACCTGAGGTCAGAAGTTTGAGACCAGCCAGGGCGACATGGTGAAACCCTGTCCCTACTAAAAATACAAAAAATTAGCCAGACATTAGCGCCTATAGTCCCAGCTACTCAGGAGGCTGAGGCAGGAGAATCTCTTGAACCCGGGAGGCGGAGGTTGCAGTGAGCCGAGATCATGCCACTGTACTCCACCCTGGGAGAGAAGAGCAAAACTCCATTTCAAAAAAAAAAAAAAAAAGAAAGAAAGTACACTATTGGTTAATGACAGCTTGGGACTTTAAGAAAGAAAAAGGAAAAAACCCTGGTCCTTTACTGCAATTTACTGCAGGTAGTTTGAGAAGCACTGCTTTGCAGTCGACCTCAAACATCCTTTCCTCTATGAAGCTTCTCCCCAGCCCCCTAGGGTGGTGGGATTTCTCAGGGCATCATGAGTCTTCAGGTGTAGCATTTTTGGCTATAAAGAATGAGTATGCCTTTTTGGCTGGGCGCAGTGGCTCGTGTCTGTAATCCCAGCACTTTGGGAGGCCAAGGTGGGAGTTTGAGACCAGCCTGGGCAACATGGCAAAACCCTATCTCTACAAAAAAAGTAAAAAAAATTAGCCAGGTGTGATGGCATGCTCCTGTAGTCCCAGCTACTCAGGAGGCTGAGGTGGGAAGATCACCTGAGCTGGGGGAGGTTGAGGCTGCAGTGAGCCATGATCACGGCACTGCACAAGAATGAGTATTCTTTCTTATACCGACACCTCAATTAAGGGCACGAGGCTGCCACACAGGGGTCTTCTTTATGTTGGGGAGAGCAAACTGAATTGAATTGAATTTCTTTCCTGTCTTTCTCCATCCATCTCATGTTTCCTCCTTGGCTGTCTCCTTCGCTCTCTCCCATCCCTTTTCATTCCTGCTTTTCTTCTGCTTTCTCTTCATGTTTTTTTCTGCTTTTCCCTACCGCGGTCACTCTCATTTCTCTCCCCTATTCCTTATCTCTTCCCCCATCCCCCTTTCTCCTGTCCTCCCCCTGCCTCTACAGTGGTTCTCCCCGCTGAGCTGCCACCAGCTGCTGGGCCCCGGGCTGCTGCGGCTGGGCCGCCTATGGCTGCGGTCCCCCTCCCATACAGCCCCGGCCCCTGGTCTCTGGCTGTCAGGGTTTGGCCTCCTTCGTGGTGACCACCTCTTCCTGTGCTCAGCGCCGGGCCCTGGCCCCCCAGCCCCTGAGGACATGGTGCATCTGCGGCGGCTACAGGAGATCAGTAAGTGGGGAAGTTTGGGGGGACAGGGATGAAGGGTGGCCATGGGGGTGCATGGGAGCAGACCTTTATTGTTTGGGGGTTCTTATGGGAAACAGCAGAACATGGTGGCTTCAGGTACAAGCTCTGAAGGGAAACTGCCCAGCTTTAGACCCCACCTTCATCACTTCCTAGCTGTATATCCCTGGACAAGTTATTTAACCTCTGTGCCTTAGTTTCCTCATCTTTAAAATGGGCACAATAATAACACCTTCCTCAGAGGGTTGTAGTGAGGTTCAAATAGGGTAATGCATCTAAAACATGTATCGCAGAGCCTGACAAGCATTTTTTAAGTGCTCAATAAATGTTATTATTATTATTATTTTTTTTTTTTGGAGACAGAGTCACGCTCTATCCTCCAGCCTGGAGTGCAAGGGCATGATCTCAACGCCTCAACTCACTGCAACCTCCGCCTCCCAGGTTCAAGAGATCCTCATGCCTCAGCCTCCCAAGTAGCTGGGATTACAGGCACCTGCCACCACACCCAGCTAATTTTTGTATTTTTAGTAGAGAAGGGGTTTCACCGTGTTGGCCAAGCTGGTCTCGAGCTCCTGACCTCAGGTGATCCACCCACCTTGGCCTCCCACGGTGCTGGGATTACAGGAGTGAGCCACTGTGCCTGGCCTATAAATATTATTATTATTTGGAATCACTTGCTGGTTGGGTCCTGGGAGAGGGTACTGGGTACCCTCACTGCTTTCCTTTCTCCTAAAAGAGGAACAATGTAAGATAATATTTTAGGACTTTGGAAACAAGCGACCTGGGTTTGTGCTCAGCCTTGCCATTTTATAGCAAGTAATCTGGGGCAAGTTACTTAAACTTTCTGAGATTGATGTGTCACCTATAAAATGGGAATAATAGTACATAACTCATAGGATTCAACTGAACGTTTTTTGTAATGCTCCTAGCCTGGCATCTATGCACGTTAAGCATTTAATAAATAATAGTCTCTATAATGAAGACAATAATCATGAAAATGTCCACTGATTCTCCTCCCAGGTGTGGTTTCTGCAGCTGACACCCCAGACAAGAAAGAGCATTTGGTCCTGGTGGAGACAGGAAGGTAAATTGCCCCTGCCCTTGACCTGGGGCTCCCCTTCCTGGAGCGGAGCCCACACTCTGCAACCTGGCCTGCTGGGCCATTGCCCACTTCCTCAGTTTCTTCCCTTGCTCCGGGATCATTTGGGTTGGGTGTTGCTGCCCTCTGCTGGTGGCTCTGGGAAGTCTGGTCCCCATGCATCTGGGCCTGTCAGAGGAGCTGGCTCTGATTCAGGCCTCTGGGGTCTCAGGACCCTGTATCTGCAAGGAGAGGGCCGGCTGGACTTCACGGCATGGAACGCAGCCATTGGGGGCGCGGCTGGTGGGGGTGGCACAGGGCTGCAGGAGCAGCAGATGAGCCGGGGTGACATCCCCATCATCGTGGATGCCTGCATCAGTTTTGTTACCCAGCATGGTGAGTAGGCACTGGCTGATACTGAGCCAATGGGGGTGGGGGGTGGGGGGGATGAGGGGGTGGAGAACGTGAGCACAGCCAGGGTGGAACATGAGCACAGCCTGGAAGAGCTTTGCCTCCAGAAACTGCAGCTGGACCCCAGCTGGTCATATGACTCTTGGCAGGCTGCTTTGCTTTTCTGAACCTCAATTCCATCATCTGTAAAATGGGGCCAGCGGTCCTCATTTTCCAGTATAATTGTGACAGTGAGACAATGCCCGTCAAGCCTTGAGCACAGGGCCTGGCATGTAGTAAGTGTTCAGAAGTTTCGTCAGAGTGTGGAGTAGGGGAGGAGCACTGAAAATGTGACTGAGGACACAGAGCCATGGCAAACAGCAAGCAGCTGCGAGGTGAGAGCTGAGCTGTGCAGCACATTCCCAGAAGTTTTAAGCAGAATTATTCTGTGTGGGAGGTTTTCTGGACTTAAATGGTCAGCTGTGCAAGTGGCCCCCATAATTCTTTGTGAGTTTTTTGTTGTTGTTGTTTTCTTTTTTTTTTGAGATGGAGTCTTGCTCTGTTGCCCAAGCTGGAGTGCAGTGGCGTGATCTCAGCTCACTGCAACCTCTGCCTCTTGGGTTCAAGCAATTCTTCTGCCTCAGCCTCCCAAGTAGCTGGGATTGCAGGCGTGCCCCACCACACCTGGATAATTTTTATATTTTTAGAACAGATGAGTTTCACCATGTTGGCCAGGCTGGTCTCAAATTCCTGACTTCAGGTGATCCACCCACCTCAGCCTCCCAAAGTGCTGGGATTACAGGTGTGAGCCACCGCACCTGGCCCTTTGTAAGTTTTTTATCCTAAATAAGGACCGAAAAGAATCTATTTCTCCTGTGAACCCTCTTTAGAAGGCTGTACTCTTAATAAGGAAAATTCACAGAAAACTAAGGTGGGCAGATCCCTAGATCATTTATAATACCTAATACAATGCAAGTGCTGTGGAAATAGTTGCTATGCTGTATTGTTTTTATTTGTATTTCGTTGTTGTTATATTGTTATCTTGGGGTTTTTTCCCAAATATTTTTGATGTCCGTTGAATCTGCAGTTGTGGAGCCCATGGTTACAGAGGGCAGACTGTAAGGAAAAAAACAGCGCCTCCACAAACCTACAAATAATTGTTACTAGTCACGGGAAATGGAAAGTCAGTGGCTAATAACATTTTCCATGCCTTGGCAGTGGCCTTGTTCAGTGACCTCCCCCATGCGCTACATCCTTATCCTCTTCTCAGCCTCTCTCGTGTTCGAAGGAGGAAATAAGTCAGAGGCCCAGTGAGAAATCCCTGAAGAAAGAATATGGGGCCGGGCGTGGTGGTTCAAGTGTGTAATCCCAGCACTTTGGGAAGCTGAGGCAGGTGGATCACCTGAGGTCAGGAGTTCGAGACCAGCCTGGCCAACATGGTGAAACACTGTTTCTATTAAAATACAAAAATTAGCCAGCCATGGTGGCGGGTGCCTGTAATCCCAGCTACCTAGGAGGCTGAGGCAGGAGAATTGCTGTGAGGTGAGGTTGCAGTGAGCTGAGATGGCACCACTTCACTCCACCCTGGGCGAAAAAGCAAAACTCCGTCTCAATAAAAAAGAAAGAATCTGGGTGTTCATTCCCTCCCCTCCAAGGTTCCTGCACCACCATTGTTTAGTCAGCATACACTGGTCGAGCTGCTACCATGTGTCAGACACTGGGGATATGGCAGTAAGCAGGGAGGGTCCTAGGAGGGTCCTAGGAAGCTTATTTATTACCCATCTCTTGGGTAATAAATAAGAAAACAAATATAGTCTGTTCTTGTTATTTGTGATAGTTATGCTCTAAGTCACTGCAAACATTTAATTAGTGAATACTGAATCACTGCCCCAGAGGAAATACAGGGTTAGCTTCCTGCTAGCCTCTGGTTACAATAACATTTTAGTCAAGTGATTAATATGTATGCTTGTTTTATGTGTTTTTCTGTGTAAAGAGACCTTATTTTATATATATTGTTTGATTTGTTAACACTAAACTCAAGGCCAACAGCACTGTAACTCATGCCTGAAGGAAGCTAATATAACACATGTATTTTCTCTGTAAGGCATGTCACAGCTTTCTCACACGTAGAAACACTAGACAGTATTTCAGCACTATACGTGGGCCATTTTAAACAGTGAAGTCACCAACAAAAAGCACAAAAATATGGCTCTAAATATACCATTAAAAGGATACACTTGTTTAGAGTAAGAACATGCACATTGGGGAGGGGACTTAAATTTTTCTTCACTCTGTTCATAAATGATGATGAAAATGCCAAAAGTATTGATTTTGGGGTTACAAATAACTTTTAGCAAGTAGGATAATGTGCAGATATGGAATCCACAGATAATGAGGATGGACTATAAAGTGATTTCAGAGAGTGCTATTTAAAAATAAAAGTGGTGAGGAGATACAGTGTGATGGGGGTTTTTACTTGTGACAGTGAGGTCAGGGAAGGACTTTCTGAGGATGACTCCAGCAGAGACCTGAGAATCAAGACCATGGAGGCATAGATCTCCTCCTCTCTGAATCCCATGCCCCCATCAGCCACATACCACATAGGGAGGCCACAGATGGGCCGTGGTAGGTGGTGGTAGCCTTTGCACCATGGTGAGCAGAGACGCCTGGCTCTCCTCAGGGCTCCGGCTGGAAGGTGTATACCGGAAAGGGGGCGCTCGTGCCCGCAGCCTGAGACTCCTGGCTGAGTTCCGTCGGGATGCCCGGTCGGTGAAGCTCCGACCAGGGGAGCACTTTGTGGAGGATGTCACTGACACACTCAAACGCTTCTTTCGTGAGCTCGATGACCCTGTGACCTCTGCACGGTTGCTGCCTCGCTGGAGGGAGGCTGCTGGTATTCCTAAGATCCCTGAGAACCAAGTCCCAACCAGGATCTCTGCCTTCCCCCACCAGAATCCATGGTTTGGCAGCCCTCCTCCCCATCACTTCCCACCCTGGGGGATCATCCAGCGACTTGGCTCAGGGGGAAGTGGGAAGGGGGCAGAGACACAGCCATCCTGCATTTGTGTCTAAAAATCCCTCCCTCCATACCAGCTGCCACTCTTTCTTCCTGGGTCCTCCCCAGCCCTCCTCCATTCCATCCCCAGAGCTGCCCCAGAAGAATCAGCGCCTGGAGAAATATAAAGACGTGATTGGCTGCCTGCCGCGGGTCAACCGCCGCACACTGGCCACCCTCATTGGGCATCTCTATCGGTCAGTATGGCTAGACCCTCTGCAGGACCCTTCCTCACTTCAATCTGACCCTGCACTTTGATTCATTTATTCATTCATTCATTCATTTGTTCATTCCACAAACAGTTGTTAAGTGAAGGTATCATAGCATTAAGGTTCAGAGAATGGATTTGGGGGATCAGGCAGACCTAGGCTTTAATCTGGTGCCGTCATTCTAGCTGTGTGACTTTGGGTAAGTTACTTGTTCTCTCTGGGCCTCAATTTCTTCATTTCTAAAAGGAAGTAATGGATGATGTAATGAATCATATCCACCTCATAGTTTATGAGACAGTTAAATGAAGGCTGGGCGCGTGGTGTCTCACGCCTGTAATCCTAACACTTTGGGAAGCTGAGGTGGGCAGATCACCTAAGGCCAGGAGTTCAAGACCAGCCTGGCCAACATGGGTGAAACCTAGCCTCTACTAAAAATACAAAAATTAGCCCGGCGTGGTGGTGCATACCAGTAATCTCAGCTACTCAGCAGGCTGAGGCACAAGAATCGCTTGAGCACAGGAGGTGGAGGTTGCAGTGAGCCAAGATTGTACCACTTCACTCCAGCCTGGGTGACAGAGGGAGACCCTGTCTCAAAAAAAAAAAAAAAAAAGAGAAAAAAGAAAAAGAAAAAAGGAAAAAAAAGAGAGAGTTAAAATTCATAAAATTCTTAGTATAGTACATGCCAGTACATCTGGCATGTCATAAGCCTTCAGAAATGGTTAGCAATCAATATCATTTTGTTTTATTATGCGATGTCAGAGAAAGGGTTAGATATAAGAAACACAAAAATGAATAAGACGCACATCTACCTTTACCAATCTGTTAGGGAGACAGGCCTTTGAGGAATTCTGGGGAGAAGCCATTTCTGTATTGCACTGATTATACTATATTACAGGGGCCAGGTGTGGTGGCTTACACCTGTAATCCCAACATGTTGGGAGGCCAAGGCAGGAGGATCATTTGAGCCCAGGAGTTGGAGACCAGCCTGGGTAACATAGTGAGACATCCCATCTCTACAAAAGATAAAAATAAATAAATAATAAAAATATACTATATTATAGGGATTGGTCAACTACAGGCCCATGGGCCAAATCCAGCTTATTGCCTATGTTTGTAAATAAAGTTTTGTACCTAAAGTGTAAAGCCACACCCATTCATGTATATATTTTCTATAGCTCTTTTCATGATGCAGCAACAGAGCTGAGAGTTACAACAGAGACTGTCTGTCCTGCAAGCCTAAAATGTCTACTATCTGTCCCTTTAAATAAAAAGTTTGCTGATTCTTGCCTTATCTGTCTCCCCTAGACTGGGAGCTCCTTGAGGCCAATATTGTCTTACTGCTGTATTCCAAGCACTTAGCCCAGGCATACAATAGGGACTCAATAAGTGTTTGCTGAATGAATGGCTACACTGATGAAGACCTTGGCACCCCTCTGCAGGGTGCAGAAATGTGCGGCTCTAAACCAGATGTGCACGCGGAACCTGGCTCTGCTGTTTGCACCCAGCGTGTTCCAGACGGATGGGCGAGGGGAGCACGAGGTGCGGGTGCTGCAAGAGCTCATCGACGGCTACATCTCTGTCTTTGATGTAAGGCTTTCCTGACCCCTAACCCACAACCCCTTTCCCCTACCCTCACAGGACCCAGAGACTCTGGATCCTGCTCACCCCAACAAGCCCCCAGCCCAGGCCTCTGGTGGCCGGCTACACCAGGAACCACCTCCCAGAGCCCTGGGCCTTTTTCTCCCACAACTTCACTTCCAACATCCTCACCCCCTTGGTTCTTAGCTCTTCTGGCCTCCAACCCTCTTAAACAGGTCCTCCTTGGCCTTGAGATCTTCCCTGCAGATCCTCTTCCAGCACCCCAACACTCTCTTTTGGCTCTTTCACAGATCGATTCTGACCAGGTAGCTCAGATTGACTTGGAGGTCAGTCTTATCACCACCTGGAAGGATGTGCAGGTAACTCGTCCTGACCTTAGTCTCCTGAATGGGGCAAGAGGAGATATCAGGACAGGAAGCTGACTTTCTGCCCAGTTGAGGAAGTTTCCAGCCTGTCCTTCTGGACACCAGCACTCAGGGGGAACCCAATGAGAGAAGTGCTTTGGAGAGTGGGGTTTGGTTAGGGTTTGCTCCATTTGTTCCACCATGAGGATTCTTCCTGGTGATAATCTTGGCACTGGATAGTTGGTTTGGTTTTCTATGGGAACATCAAGTGAGACCTTACTACTAAGTGTAAGAGATCCAAGGAGGAGTTAGTAAAGTCAGACAAAGCAGTGAGAATAATAATAATAAATATAATAGCAAACATAGCTGAGGACTTACTATATTCCAAGCATCTCTAATCTCATGTTAGTATGATACAACTCCATGAAATAGGTAGTCTCATTTTTTTCAAATAAAGAAAAGGGCTCAGTGGGTCATTTATTCAAGGTCACCCTGTAGCAAGTGGCAGAGACCAGGCAGTCTGACTCCACATCTGTCCTCCCAACCACTATGATGCCTTGGGAAGTACATATGCAGCCTAAAGATGCAGTTCTGCCACTCCCAGAGTTCTCCCTTTTAAGAGCCTGAGTGACATTGGGGTTGGAGGAGACCTTTGTTGGAAGAGTCGCTTATGAGGCAATACGAGGAAACCTCTGACTTTGATGTCTTTTGCATCCTTTTTTTGTCCTTCTGACTTTTTTACCCCTCCCCTCAGCTGTCTCAGGCTGGAGACCTCATCATGGAAGTTTATATAGAGCAGCAGCTCCCAGACAACTGTGTCACCCTGAAGGTTGGTCCCGAGGGGACTGGAGGGGAAATAAGAGGATAGTGAGGTTCCAGGGGCAATGGCCTGACCAGCATGGATTCTCTGCTCTTGCCCTGACCCCAGGTGTCCCCAACCCTGACTGCTGAGGAGTTGACTAACCAGGTACTGGAGATGCGGGGGACAGCAGCTGGGATGGACTTGTGGGTGACTTTTGAGATTCGCGAGCATGGGGAGCTGGGTGAGTATGACCATGCCTGTGTGTTCATGCATGTGTATATGCGTGTGTGTGGTTGTGCGGTCAAGGTCATCAGTGACTTCATGTTACCAAATACAGTGGACTCATCCACTCATCCATGCAAGCGGACATTCAACACAGTTGACTCACTCCCTCTTCCTCAGTATTCTTCCATCTTGGCCTTAGTGACCCCCACAAGCTCGTAGTTTACCTTTTACCTTAAAGGGAGCTTGTCTTCCTCTTTTGCCCAGACTCCAAATGTTGGAGAGACCCATGGCTCAATCCTAGGCCCTTTTCTCTTATCTATCTACATTTCTCCTTGGATGAATTAACCCATTCTCATGGTTTTAAATGCCATTAATAACCTAACACCCAAATTTATATCTCTGGCCCACATCTCTCCTCTCAGCTCCAGACTCATATCCAAATGCCTACTCAACACCTCCACTTCTGACTAGCAACTCAAATGTAAAACATCTAAGACCAATTTAGATGATTTCTAGCCCCTTTCCTAAAAAAAAAAGCCTAGGCCATTCTCCAGTTTTTCCCAACTCAGTAAATGGTACCACAATTCACCCAGTGATTAAGGCCAGAAACCTGGGAGTTCTTTGGGACTCCTCCCTTTGTGTCATCTTCATACCCAACTCACCAACTAGTCTTGTCGATTCCATTAGAATTGATCACTTCTCTCCATCTCCACTGCTACCACCATCCTAGTTGAAGTCACCATTATCTTTTTGTTTGTCAACAATAACCACTAAAATGTGTGGCCCCAGAAAGGGGATAGCTGGACAGTGTTCCATGCTTGCCTCCCTACAATCCATTTTCCATGCAGCAGCCAAGTGAACATTTCAAGCATAAATCAGCTCATATCCTTCCTATGGTTAAAACCCTTCAGTGGCTTCCCATTGAACTTAAAGTATCATTCCAGTCCCTTACCACAGCCCACATGGCCTTGAATGTCTGGCCCCTGCGTCCTCCATGCCTCATCTCACATCACCTGTTCTCGTATCTATCCTCTTTGCTGTAGCTACATTGGCTGTTTAGTTCCCCAAATACATCTTTCCTGATTGCCAGCCTTTGTTCTTGCATTTTGTCATGCTTGAAATCTTCTACCACCCAATCTTAGCATGGCTTGCTCTTCCTAATCCTTCAGATCTCTGAGTCTCGTCTTCAAGTGCCACTTTTGAAAGGTCTTGCCTGACTACCCTATCTCAGTTGCTGTCCTGTTGCTCACTCAGCTTATTGTTTCTTGCAAAGCAATTATTTGTCTGCAATTATTTTGTTGTCTGTACCCTCACTAGACTGTGTGCTTTGTGAAGGGAGGCCATGTGTATCATGCTCACCACCGTATCCCAGGGCCAGCACAGCCTGGCATAGAGACAGTGAAAAATAAATGTCTGTGGTTGGATAGTTGAATGGATGAATGAATGACTGGTGAGAGCTGGGGGCTTATTATGGATATGCTGATTGATATATAAACCCTCACCTTTCCCCTTAAGAGCGGCCACTGCATCCCAAGGAAAAGGTCTTAGAGCAGGCCTTACAATGGTGCCAGCTCCCAGAGCCCTGCTCAGCCTCCCTGCTCTTGAAAAAAGTCCCCCTGGCCCAAGCTGGCTGCCTCTTCACAGGTGAGCCTCCTTCCTCTGCCCAGCATCCCCCAGGTCTCTCCCCTAGCACCCTCCACCCAGGATTGCCCATCTATGCCCAGGTATCCGACGTGAGAGCCCACGGGTGGGGCTGTTGCGGTGTCGTGAGGAGCCACCCCGCTTGCTGGGAAGCCGCTTCCAGGAGAGGTTCTTTCTGCTGCGTGGCCGCTGCCTGCTGCTGCTCAAGGAGAAGAAAGTGAGGCCCTGGGGCCAGAGGCGTGGGATGCTGGGTGGCCATGGAGAGAAGCCATGACTGCACCCACCCTCTGACTCCACAGCCCATACTCTCATCAATCTCATTGCTTCCCTGCCCCCGACTTCTGTGACCCTGTGACCACAGACCCCATTGCTTCCATGACGTCTTGACATCATTAACCATGATCTCTCATCTCTCCATCTCGCTGACTCTGTTTCTGTTCTCAGAGCTCTAAACCAGAAAGGGAGTGGCCTTTGGAGGGTGCCAAAGTCTACCTGGGAATCCGCAAGAAGTTAAAGCCCCCAACACCGTGAGTTTTCTTCCCCAGCCCGCACTTCCAGGGCCTTCCTGCCTTCACCCCCCTGCCCTTTCTGACTGCCCCATCACTGTTCTTCTTTGTCTCCCAGGTGGGGCTTCACATTGATACTGGAGAAGATGCACCTGTGAGTACCTCCTGCCCTGGCTTCTCCTCTGTCCCAGCTCTGCACCCTGTCTTTTCTCTTCCCTCTTTCTATGCTCCATTCCTATAGCTGTGATCCTCTCTCTCCCTCTGATTCCACTCTGATCACCCCAGCTACTTGTCCTGCACTGACGAGGATGAGATGTGGGATTGGACCACCAGCATCCTTAAAGCCCAGGTGAGGGGAATGAAAAGGCTGAGGGCTGGGTCTGTGGTCCCCCTGGGGCCCAGCTATCCTCCTCAGTGCCTTTCATACCCACTGGTGCCAACCCTTCATGCTTCCACCAGCACGATGACCAGCAGCCAGTGGTCTTACGACGCCGTTCCTCCTCTGACCTTGCCCGTCAGAAGTTTGGCACTATGCCTTTGCTGCCTATCCGTGGGGATGACAGTGGAGCCACCCTCCTCTCTGCCAATCAGACCCTGGTAAGGCACCCCAGCCTGCCCCAACCCCTGATTCCTGTCGTAACCCTTGTCACATTGCAGTAGGGAGTGGTGTGCCTGCTAGCCTGGTGCCATTCTATGCTCACTGTCCCCCTCCCTTCTGCCTTCTTCACCCCCATTCCCCACCCCTGTCTCTTGTTGCTAGTCCTCACTGTGTCTTTATGTCTTTCCCTCCCCTTGTCCCCGCCCCACCTGTGTCCAGCGGCGACTACACAACCGGAGGACCCTGTCCATGTTCTTTGTGAGTATTGTGCCTGCTTCAGCAGTGTACCTGTCAACCTTGTGTTCCTCTGTGCTGCCTGAGCCCCGGGTGTGCTGTTTTCCTCATGTAGGCCATCAGGGTGTGTGTGTGTGTGTGTGTGTGTATGTGTGTGTGTGTGTAGGCCATCAGGGTGTGTGTGTGTGTGTGTGAGAGAGAGAGAGATAGAGAGGGAGAAAGAGAAAAAGGGAGAGGGAGAGGGACAGGACAGAGAGAGGAGGCCAGAAAGGATGAGGAAAATGAGGGATGTAAGATGCGGTAATAAAAGGAGAAAGGTCGGGCACAGTGGCTCATGCCTGTAATCCCAGCACTTTGGGAGGCTGAGGTGGGTGGATCACCTGAGGTCAGGAGTTCAAGACCAGCCTAATCAACATGGTGAAATCCTGTCTCTACTAAAAATACAAAATTAGCTGGGTGTGGTGGTGCATGCCTGTGATCCCAGCTACTTGGGAGGCTGAGGCAGGAGAATCACTTGAATCTGGGAGGCGGAGGTTGCAGTGAGCCGAGATCGTACCACTGCACTCCAGCCTAGGCAACAAGAGTGAAACTCTGTCTCAAAAAAAAAAAAGGAGAAAGTTGTCACAGAATCTGTGAAATAGAAGGAAAGTGATGAAGTGAATGCATTTTGGAGTTAGACCTGGGTTCAAACCCCAGCTCTACCATTCACTCATTATGTGATGCTGGGCAACTTACTTAACCCCTTTGCATTCAGTTGACTCTTTTGTAGTGTAACGCACTGCACAGGGTTGTTCCAATATCATATATGCCAAGTATTTTATAGCATCTGGCCCAGAGGAAGAGCTCAGTAAATGTTAGTGATTCATAATCTGGTAACTTTAACTATGTGCCCACTCCTGCCATCCCATTCCCATCCAGCCGATGAAGTCATCCCAGGGGTCTGTGGAGGAGCAAGAGGAGCTGGAGGAGCCTGTGTATGAGGAGCCAGTGTATGAGGAAGTAGGGGCCTTCCCTGAGTTGACCCAGGACACTTCTACCTCCTTCTCCACCACACGGAAGTGGACAGTGAAGCCAGAGAACCCCCTCACCAGCCAGAAGTCCTTGGATCAACCCTTTCTCTCCAAGTCAAGCACCCTTGGCCAGGAGGAGAGGCCACCTGAGCCCCCTCCAGGCCCCCCTTCAAAGAGCGGTCCCCAGGCACGGGGATCCCTGGAGGAACAGCTGCTCCAGGAGCTCAGCAGCCTCATCCTGAGGAAAGGAGAGACCACTGCAGGCCTGGGAAGTCCTTCCCAGCCATCCAGCCCCCAATCCCCCAGCCCCACTGGCCTTCCTACACAGACACCTGGCTTCCCCACCCAACCCCCGTGCACTTCCAGTCCACCCTCCAGCCAGCCCCTCACATGACCCTAAGACCAGCAGTCTGAGAGGGTAGGTACCAGAAGACCCGGAAGCTCTTATCATGGCACTGTTGCAGCTTCCTCTGCCCTGGCTGGAAAGACTCCAGAATCCAGTGTGGTGCTGTGGAAGGAGCACTGGACTGAAGGCTTCAGTGGCTGCGTGTCCCAGGACAGGTCATGGCCCCTCTCTGGGCCCAGTCCATTTATCTGTACCATGAGGTAACTGAAGTAAGGAGAGAAGTGAATGTCAAACTGTGTTTCTTAGAGCCGTAAGCCCCACATATTTTCCCTGAACAAGGGTAGCTCCTGCTTTATATATTTAATATGTAGGGGTTCTGTGAGAGATTTTGGGTTTTAAAGGAATGGTTTTACTGCATTAAAGAAAAAAAATGCTTTGGAAACCAGAGGCCTGGATGATGTTAAAGTCTATCCTGTCCCACTTCCTACATTCTGGGACTACAGTGAAGCCTGGAGTAGGGAGACTGATTGAGTTTGGGAGCTGGGACTGGGGGAGTCAAAAATAGATCAGTAATTGTCAATAAACCTTGGAACCAAAAGACTACCATTCTCATTCATTCATTGAACAAATATGTATTGTGCACCTAATTGATGCCAGGTCTCGGCATATAGCATGAACAAAACAAACAGGGCCCCTGCTCTTATGGATCCTCCATTGTGGAGGGGAACAGAAAATAGCAAATAAACACATAAACCAGTACTTGAACAAGTGAGTTTAGTGCTGTGAAGAAACTGAACCAAAGTGATGAGCTTGAAGAGTGATTGTGGAGGCCAGGCACAGTGGCTCACACCTGTAATCCCAGCACTTTGGGAGGCTGAGAGGGATGGATTACCTGAGGTCAGGAGTTCCAGACCATCCTGGCCAAGGTGGTGAAACCCTGTCTCTACTAAAAGTACAAAAATAACCGGTTGTGGTGGCACGTGCTTGTAATCCCAGCTACTCGGGAGGCTGAGGCAGAAGAATCACTTGAACTTGGGAGGCAGAGGTTGCAGTGAGCCAAGATTGCACCGTTGCACTCCAGCCTGGCAACAGAGCAAGACTCCATCCCCCCAAAAAAAAAAAAAAAAAGAGTGATTGTGGAGATGGCCTTTGGACTGGGTGGATAGGGAAGGCATCTGTGAAGAGTTGCAAAGTAAGGGAAAGAAGCTGTTGGAGGAGACAGATGGAATGCTGGAAGGAGAAGATTCTGGAGAAAGAAAGTAGGCATGAAGAACGCTCTGCACTGGAAGGGACTTGGTCTACCGAGGGAACAGCAAGGAGGCTGGAGCACAGTGAGCGGACAGTGGGAGGAGAATACAGGCTGAAGTAAGAAAGACCAGCAGGGTCTTCCATGCGTAGCCTTGAAGGCCATGGATTCTATTTGGATTTTATTCTGAAGCAAGTGCATTTTAAGCAAGTAAATTATGAGATCTTATTTCCCTTTAAAAAAGAAAAAAAAAAGGTTGATCACTCTGAGTGCTGTGTGAACAGTGGGTTGGGGTGAGGGCAGTGTGGAAGCAAGGAGACCAGATATTAGACCAGAAGTCTAATAATGGGGGCTTGGACTAGGATGGTGGTCTTGGAAATTGAGGGAAGTGGATCAAGGTTTTTGTTTGTTTATTGTTGTTTGAAATAGAACCTGTAGGACTTACTGATGGATAGAATGTAGGGTAGGAGAAGGCACACTGACTCTGGGTTTCTGACTTAACTGACTGGAGGAAATGCGGTGCCATTTAAAACGTTAGGCGGGGAGGATCAGGCTGAAGGAGCTTTAAAAGCTTTAAAAGTTGAGGTTCCTATTAGATATACTAGCAGAGGTGTCAGTGGGGAGTTGGAATGTGAATCTGGAGTTTTGAGCCATGTCAGGGGTACTGGGAGAGGTACCTGAGCCAAAGAAGCTTAGGTGAGGAGGACGGGGAATGGGGGAGAGGCTCCTCAGGAAGCAGTGCTAGGGCTGGAAGATCCTAAAGGTGGCAGGGGCTTCCTGCGCATCTCCCAGCTCTCGCCGACTCACTGGTGTCGTTTAGTTTTCAGTGGGGCCCAGTCTTTTTCCCTTTGGGCCTGGTTTCTTCCTGGATCCAGGCATCTTTCTCACCCCGCTCACGCTGGCTTTTCCAGTTAAGCGGGAATTAGGAAAAGATCTGGGACCAGCCCTCTCTTCGTCAGATGCATCTTTGCTCAGGTGCCCAGTGACTCAGTTTGCCTGGTCACACATTGAATTCCTCGCCATTCCTCATCATTAGCTCGGGGACTGGTGATCTACATATGCAAATGAATAATTATCAATAATTACAGGCTGAATCAGTGGCTACACTACAAATAGAACTCAGGCGTCTTTACTCAGATGCCTGGGGTTCTTCCCACCGCCCAGCGGACGCTGCGTCCGCCCCGCCAGCCGGACCCTTCCGGCGTATTCGCAGCAGTAACAGGTTTAGTTTTTCTGCGGCCCCCTCTCGCTTCCGCGCCCTGCGCCGTCGCTGGACAAGTCGTGGGCGGGCAGAGGGCGGGGCCTGACCTGGCCTTGGGCGGGGCTCCATAGTGGGCGGGGCTTCCTCGAGTTCCGGAGTCCAGTCGCTGGCCGCCTTGCTGGAGCGGAGATGCAGCCGCCGCCCCGAAAAGTGAGCTTGGCCCTGAATGGGGACTCCTGGCGGGCTGGGGGAACGGAGGGAGCTAAGGGGGCATCCGACTTGGGATAGGAGACGGGAAGGCGGAAGGGGTCAGACCCCAAACCAGAAGAGGAAAGAGCTCAGCCTCTCCCTGGCCCCGCCCCCTCACTGCTCCCTGCGCGGAGTGTTTTTTAGGTCCTTGCGCTGGGGTCTTCATCCTCTCCTTGCCCCCTCAGGTGAAGCCCGCCCAGGAGGTGAAGCTTCGCTTCCTGGAACAGCTGAGCATCCTTCAGACCCGGCAGCAGAGGGAGGCGGATCTGCTGGAGGATATCAGGTAGCTCCCCCAACCCCCTTCATTTACACTCACCTTCGTCGTTGTGCTCCACTGCTCCCCAACATACATGTGCTGGGGTGGAGGAACAGGGGCCAAGAGCTCCCCAGCCGACCAATCCACAGCCCTCACCCTAGGCCTGGCCTCTCCAGATACTGGATAGGAATGCTCCCCCACTTAACCCCCCCCAACCCCCTCCCACCCACATAAACACACAGGAACCCTCCCTCAAAGCCCTTGACTCCACACCACTGCCCCCAACCCCACGATCAACCTTAGGGCAGAATCCCTCTCCCTCTTCCAGACCTGTTGGAAGGCTGGCAGACATCGTACCCAGGCCCCCATCAGTCTTCACCTCTAAGCCTACAGATGAACCTCTGGGGTGGGGAGGATCCTGCTGGGGCCCGGGGCAGTAAGGTGAGGGTTTCCTGTGTTGCAGCTGCCTGAGGTGATCTCAAAGACTCCTATCAGTTCCATTCCCTCTGGGTGTAGTTACACTCTAGGAAGCTGGCTCCCCCCACCGCTTCCTCTTGCCCAGAGTAGAGGACTGAGGATGGGAGAACAGGACCAAACATAACCTTATCCGCCACCTCACCCCCCACCTGCAATCTCCGCAGATCCTACAGCAAGCAGAGGGCAGCCATTGAACGGGAGTATGGGCAGGTATGGGACTTTTCTCTGGACCTTACCTCTTGTTCCAGCCTCCTTTACATCACCAGTAATGTCTGTCCATACCTATCCCTATTGTGGTCAAGAGCAGATACCTAGAGTCAAGCAGACTGGTGTCAGATCCCTGTTGTGTAATTATAGCCATGTGACCTTGGACAAGTTACTTAACCTTTCTTGAGCTCGGTTTCTTTCTCTGTGAAATGGGAATAATAATAATACCTTACCTTCATGTAGGGTTGTTGTAAGGATTAAACAAATTAATGACTATAAGGCATTTAGCAAAGCAAGTGGCACATAATGTACTCAAAGAATGGTATTATACTCTGATCTCATATTCTGCCAGTTGGGGTGGGTCTTTGAAAGGGAACTTGGTTCTGTGATGGCTTTTTCACCAGGCACTCCAGAAACTGGCTGGCCCATTCCTGAAGAGGGAAGGGCACCGGAGCGGCGAGATGGACAGCAGGTGGGCCCTATGGAGGGGGAGGGCCACAGGGGTCAAAAAGTGATGGGGAGCTCAGCCCCAGGAACCTGTGGGGATGAAGGCCTAGCAAGTGGGGAGGGCACGTGAGCTGTAGGTAGAGCTGACACAGCAGCAGCAGAGGAGCTGACCCAGCAAGGACACTGTGGGTGGGGTGGAGGGCAGGAGTGAGGCTTGTGGCTGAGCTAATGGGCTGATCGATTGATGGGCTCCCAGACAAGGGAGGATGGGAAAGCACTCTGTCTCCCATGGTGTTGGTCAGGGGATAGGGGGCGGGGGTGGTCTCATGAAGCTGTGGAGTGCTCTCCTCCTCAACACAGACCTTCTCTGGGGAGGGGCAGGACAGTGTCCGGTGCCTGGCGCTGCCTGCTGGATGCCACCGTGGCTGGGGGCCAAACCCGGCTCCAGGTGTCCGACCGATACCGTGACCTAGCAGGGGGTACAGGGCGGAGCGCCAAGGAGCAGGTGCTTAGGAAGGTATGGCTCAGAGGATGGGGTGAAGGAAGAGCTGGCTTGGGACCAAAGGTGGTCTAGGTCAGGACTTTGTGTATGCATCCCAATAGGGAACAGAGAACCTCCAGAGGGCGCAGGCCGAGGTACTGCAGTCTGTCCGGGAGCTGAGCCGAAGTCGGAAGCTGTATGGGCAGCGGGAACGTGTGTGGGCCTTGGCACAGGAGAAGGCAGCTGATGTCCAGGCCAGGTGGGATCATGGACAGTGAGGAAGCCCAAGGTTGGGGAACAGGGAGGTGGGGCTGTCTAGGGGTGGAGCCAAGTCACCAAAGCTGGGCCCGACTCTAATCTCATATTCTCCCACTTGGAGTGGGCCTGACTCCTTTCTCTCATCTGCACAGGCTAAACCGAAGTGACCATGGGATCTTCCACTCTCGGACCAGTCTCCAGAAACTGAGCACCAAGGTTCGAGGGATGAGGGCATGAGTGGGGGCAGGGAAGAGGGGGGCAGAGTAGTCTAGTGGTTTGGAACCTAGGTGCATATGTATGAAAGACTGGGTTGAATCCAGGCTCTCCTACTTCCTGGGTAGGTGACCTTGGTTAATTTACTTGATCTCTATGAGCCTTATTTTCTTCTATAAAATGGAAAGAATACTCTTCTTTTTCAGTCCTTTAATATGCATTTATTGAGGATCTGTATGTACTAGGCACTGTTCTAGACACTATGGATACAGTGGAGAACACTACCAATGGAGGTCCTGCCCTCACAGTCCGGTTAAGAGAGACAGACAGCAAATAAATACTTAGATTAAGATGAAAATAAAACAAGGTACTATGATAAAGAATAACAAGGGGGTAGAATTTAGAGGGAGGCCTCTCTGAATCGGTGGCCTAGCTGTCAAGAAGGAGCTGGCCTTGCAAAGATCTAGGGGAAGAACATTCCATAGAGAAGAAATGGTGAGTGCAAAGGCTCTGAGGTGGGAATAACTTTGTAGGCTCGAGGAACTGAGAGAAGGCCAGTATGGCTGGAGTACTGTGAGCAAGGGAACAAGCACTTGAAAAGAGGTCAGAGAGGTTGCGGGGGCCAGCTCATATTGAACCTGGTGGACCATGATGAGGAACAGTGGATTTTATTTTAAATGCGTGCAGAAGGCACTAGAGGATTTTGAGCAGGAGTTGTGAGTATGCAATATTTTTAGTGTAGTGCCAGGCACATAGTAAGCACTCAATAATGTGAGAATCCATTCTGGATCTGGCTTCTCAATTGGTCTTGGAAGGACTCTGGGGGTCTAGGGCTTCCTATTGACATCAGTTTATCCTCCTAGCTGTCCGCCCAGTCAGCCCAGTACTCCCAGCAGCTGCAAGCGGCCCGCAATGAGTACCTGCTTAACTTGGTGGCTACCAATGCTCACCTCGACCATTACTACCAGGAGGAACTGCCAGCTCTGCTCAAGGCCAGTTTTAACCCAGACACCCCTGTCCCCCGGCAGGGAGGGAAAGGAGGACCTCCCCCTGCTTCTTGATCCCCGTGACAGTGGGTGGTACAGGGGATCTTGTCTGCTTAGAGTGGGTAGATGATACATACATGGGCTCTGGTTCTGCTCCTAGCTGGCTGCATGGCATTGTGCAGTACATTTAACCCTTCTGAACCCCAGATTCCTCATCAGGGATAACCCTTTCTCTGCCTATCTTATAGCACTAGTGGGGCTCAAAGTAAAGAATGGATGTGAACGTTGTGTTTTAAACTTCTAAGTGCTCTGCACACATGAGGGCCTTTCTCATGAAGAATGTCTTCTTCCCTCCTTCCTATACCTCATGCCCATCACCCATCAAATCTGGAACGAGCCTCTTTTACAGTAGAAGTCTGGTAGAGGTCTGGGGGAAGGGTGGTGTCAGTATCTTGGGGTTCTCTCTAGGCCCTGGTCAGTGAGCAGTCAGAGCAGTTGAGGGACCCCCTGACCTCCCTGAGCCGCACTGAGCTGGAAGCCGCAGAGGTCATCCTGGAGCATGCCCACCGCGGAGAGCAGACAACCTCCCAGGTGAGGGCTGTGGCCTCTAAGCTTCCCCAGGCATCCTTTTTACCCTTCCCTCCCAGTGCAGCCCTTTGTGCTTCACACATTGTCCTTTTTCTTTCAGGAAGTGCTAGGGACAGGGTTGGAGAGTGAGCCAGTGAATGAGTGACTTTGACTTTTCCCAACCCCTAGGTAAGCTGGGAGCAAGACCTGAAGCTGTTTCTTCAGGAGCCTGGCGTATTTTCCCCCACCCCACCTCAGCAGTTTCAGCCAGCAGGGACTGATCAGGTGAGATCTTCCTGCTTGTTGGAACCAGGCCACATATAAAGGCGACTATGATTTAGGCCTCCTCCATTATCCTTGTCTTTGTGTTAACTTAGTGAGTGTTACACTGTGGAGAGGGGGTTTCAGAACTCCCGCTCACCTCCCTCCCAACAGGACACACAAAAAAAAAACACACCTCAGTCCACCTTTCAGTCACTTGACTGCACCATCCTCTTCATTCTACCTCTGTCCTTCAACCTGGATCCCATTTCTGAAGCTCTGTATCTCTATGTCCACATTACCTGTGTCCATGGCCATAGGCATGTGCCCCTTCCTCTTTGTCCTTGTCCTTGGAGGTCAAGCAGAGGAGGGAACTGGAGAGAAGGAACAGCCTCAGGTCCTCCTCACAGCACCCACTGACCCATTCAGGTGTGTGTCCTGGAGTGGGGAGCAGAAGGCGTGGCTGGCAAGAGTGGCCTGGAGAAAGAGGTTCAGCGCTTGACCAGCCGAGCTGCCCGTGACTACAAGATCCAGAACCATGGGCATCGGGTGAGGTGGGGGGCACAGGTGTCATGTGTACCTTCTTGTCTCAGCAAGAAGAGCTGAGAGAGGGGATCTTGGAGCCATTGAGGGTGTCATGGAGCTACAGAGGGGAGGGAAAGGTATTTTAAGGTAACAGTGTGGCACAATAGTTAAGAGCACAGTTTTTGGAGCTAGACCGACATAGGTTCAAATTCTCTTCTGTTGCGTCCCATTTCTTTAACTCCGGGTAAGGGAGTGACTTAACCTCTCTGGACTTCAATTTCCTCATCACTAAAGTAGGGCCAATAATAGCACCCACCTTATAGGGAAGATTAAATGACATAATGTATGTGGTGCAACTAGCAAAGTACCAGTTCCATAGTAAGTCATGCCCCACAGTATTTCCACCCACCCCTGTTCTCTGCCTTCCAAACCAGGTACTGCAACGACTGGAGCAGAGGCGGCAGCAGGCTTCAGAGCGGGAGGCTCCAACCATAGAACAGAGGTTACAGGAAGTGCAAGAGAGCATCCGCCGGGCACAGGTGAGGCACGCCCCTGAGGTTAGAGATCCCACCTTCTCAGGCAAGCCCCACTCCCTCTACTCCTCTTTCTGATGGTAGGAAGGAGGGAAGGGAGAAGCAGAGAGTAGACACTGCCGTCAGCCAGGTTCCACTAACTTCCTTCCTCCCCATGGCAGGTGAGCCAGGTGAAGGGGGCTGCCCGGCTGGCTCTGCTGCAGGGGGCTGGCTTAGATGTGGAGCACTGGCTGAAGCCAGCCATGACCCAGGCCCAGGATGAGGTGGAGCAGGAGCGGCGGCTCAGCGAGGCTCGGCTGTCTCAGAGGGACCTCTCTCCAACCGTGAGCTCCTCCCCCAACACTACCCATCCTTACTTAGAAGGGAAAAACTCCAGTGGAAGGCAAACCCTATAAAACTGGAATCACAGTTGTGCCTAACTCAAAGGGTTATTGTGAGGCTTAAGTGAAATCATTCATATATCATTCTTTGCATAATTTCTGGCATAGAGTCCTCAGTAAATTTTTATTATGAGCATAATAGAATGATTAAGAAGTAGGGTTCTGGGGCAGTCTGTAAGGGCTTTGAGTACCAGTCACTCCACTTATGAGCTGTGCAATCTCGAAAAGTGACTTAACCTTTCTGAACCCGTTTCCTCATAAATAAAGTGAGGTTAATAGTTGTGCAAAACTATTAACACTGGGTCATTATGAAGATTAAATGAGACAACATACACAAGATATTTTGTATTGTGCCTGGCACATAGTACGCACTCAACTACTGTAACTCTGCTATTATTGTTAGTATTATCCTGCTCTGTGGTGACTGTGGTTGTGTACGTGGTGAGTGGATGGGTGCAGCTGCCTTGGAGGGGGATCCATGGTGTCCTTTAGGGGAAAGATGGAAGAGTGGGAGACAGAACCAGTGCTTGAGAGTGGGCCCCATATGAGGTCTGTTCTTTGCCCCTCTAGGCTGAGGATGTTGAGCTTTCTGACTTTGAGGAATGTGAGGAGACGGGAGAGCTCTTTGAGGAGCCTGCCCCCCAAGCCCTGGCCACTAGGCCCATCCCCTGCCCTGCACATGTGGTATTTCGCTATCAGGTATGAATGGGGGTGGGGACCTCTGCTGGGCAAGGGTGGGGGACAGCCAAGTCCTGAATCCTTCGTGTGTGGCCCAGGCAGGGCGTGAGGATGAGCTGACAATCACGGAGGGTGAGTGGCTGGAGGTCATAGAGGAGGGAGATGCTGACGAATGGGTCAAGGTGGGTATGGGACCCTGGGCTCTGACCTTGGGTTGGGGGCAGTAGGAGGGACTTCTCTATTGCCCCCATAGACCCTTCTAGGCAAAGCTAGAAGCCTGAGTAGAGGAGAGCCAGGGTCATGGACTGCTGAGGTAAGTCTAATATCTGTTCACATTGCTGGGTGAGCAGGCTCGGAACCAGCAAGGCGAGGTAGGCTTTGTCCCTGAGCGGTATCTCAACTTCCCGGACCTCTCCCTCCCAGAGAGCAGCCAAGACAGTGACAATCCCTGCGGGGCAGAGCCCACAGGTAAGAAAGGGAAATTTTGGGTTAGGGGACCCTGGGTATAGAGAAGAATTGTTAGGGGTTGTAGCCCTGGGGTGTCACGGTCCTGGGGCACTGCCACCCACCTCCCTCTCACCGTCTCTCCTGGGCCTCTAGCATTCCTGGCACGGGCCCTGTACAGCTACACCGGACAGAGTGCAGAGGAGCTGAGCTTCCCTGAGGGGGCACTCATCCGTCTGCTGCCCCGGGCCCAAGATGGAGTAGATGACGGCTTCTGGAGGGGAGAATTTGGGGGCCGTGTTGGGGTCTTCCCCTCCCTGCTGGTGGAAGAGCTGCTAGGCCCCCCAGGGCCACCTGAACTCTCTGACCCTGAACAGGTGAGGCTTACCTTCTCCCTGAACTCCCCAGGCACCTCTGGGTTGACCCTCCCACCCCAATAAAGCCTCATATTCATCTTACTGCCCCCTCTGCTCCCCAGGTTTACCTCCTATAGTGGCCTGGGCCTCCCCATCTCCTATGGGGGGGCAGGGGAAAGGGAAGCCAAGGCAGCCTTCATAGGAGTTTGGGGGTCTTACTTTAGTGCTGGATAGATCTGAGTTCAAATTTCTATTGTATGACTTGGGCAATGATTTAACCTCTCTGAGCTTGTTTCTTCACATGTAAAATGAGGATAATACCTACTTTAGCAGGCTCACTGTCATTAGAGATAATCGAGGTAAAGCCCTCTCTTTTTTTTTTTTTTTTCTGAGACAGAGTTTCGCTCTTGTTGCCCAGGCTGGAGTGCAATGGTGCGATCTCAGCTCACCGCAACCTCTGCCTCCCGGGTTCAAGTGATTCTCCTGTATCAGCCCCTCGAGTAGCTGGGATTACAGTCACGTGCCGCCATGCCCGGCTAATTTTCTATTTTTAGTAGATATGGGGTTTCGCCATTTGGTCAGGCTGGTCTCGAACTCCTGACCTCAGCTGATGCACTCGCCTTGGCCTCCCAATGTGTTGGGATTACAGGCGCGAGCCACCATGCCCCGCTGAGGCAAAGCCTTTAGTGCAGTGGAATGCAGAAGGTGTTTCAATATAAGATATCTGTTGTTATAATGTATATACATACAGCAGAAAGAGAATAGGAGTGGGCATCAGGAGAACTGGGTTCTAGCCAGCACTCTGCCAATAACTGGCTCTGTGATTTTGGACAGCTGGCTTAACCTGGGTCTCACTTCTAACATAGGAGTCATATTATTAAAAATGCCTACCTCATGGGGTAGTGGTGAGGATTGAATGAATTAGTACATGTGAAATGCTAGCAGAACACTTGAGACATAGTAAACATAAGCATTCAATACATATTGGCTGTTGAAATATTTGTCAGCTACACCCCCCACCTGAATGCAAGCATTTGGCCACTTCCTGTATTGGGAAGTGATGAGGAAGGAAGTGGAGATGGGATGAGAGGAAAAGCTGGTAAAACCTCCCCGCATGCCAGGAATAACTCTGTGCCCACCCCACCTCCAGATGCTGCCGTCCCCTTCTCCTCCCAGCTTCTCCCCACCTGCACCTACCTCTGTGTTGGATGGGCCCCCTGCACCTGTCCTGCCTGGCGGTGAGTGGAAGGAATTGGGAACCGTGGGAGGCTAACAGACAGGAAGAAGGAGGAAGCTTGGACTCCCAGGTCACGCTCTGGTCTTCTCCGTGCCTTCAGGCATCTCGAGATAAGGTCTATTGCAGCTTGGTGGAGAGCACTTGCCTGGGCTCTGGAGCCAGGCTGACTGGTTCAGGTCCTGCTCTGTCATTTTCAAGTGTGTGGTGGGATTCTGAACCTGTCTGGGCCTCAGTTTATGTTCTTTATGAGGTAAGGAAAAGGTACTAGCTCATTGAATTCTTATGAGAGTTAAAAAAGATGCCTGTGGACTACACAGCATTGTGCCTGGCACACAGTAAGTATGCACTCACTGTTATTATTTTAAAAATTAGCTAACTTCTCTCACAGTGTCCTCCCAATATGCACCTTTTGCTCCTAGTGTACAGATACCTAGCTTTGTATCACTATTTTTTCTGATGCCCACTTTTTTTCTTTTTTAAATGTCTATAGCAGTTTTATTTTATTATTATTTATTTTAGATTCAGGAGGTACATGTGCTTGTTTGTCATATGGATATATTGCATACTGGTGGAGATTGGGCTTCTAGTGTACCTGTTACTCAAATAGTGAACATTGTACCTGATAGGTAATGTTTCAACCCTCTCCCCTGCCTCCACTCCTACCTTTGCCCGCTTTGGAGTCCTGGGAGTCTGTTATTTCCATCTCTATGTCCATGTATACCTGTTGTTTAGCTCCCACTTACAAGTGAGAACATGCAATATTTGGTTTTCTGTTTCTGTGTTAGTTCACTTAGGATAATGGCATCCAACTCCATTCATGTTGCTGCAGAGGATGTGATTTCATTCTTTTTTATGGCTGTGGAATGCCTGCCTTTTCTAAAACCCTCTGGTACTTCCACCTTGTCCACAAAGAGTCTCCCTCTCTGGAGTTACCACCATCTCCACCACCCCAAGTTCACTTTGCATGACTTAGCACTTAGTCATTTATTGTGTTGAGCTTTCGTTATTGGTTTCTTGACAGCCATTGGGTGTGGGAGCACTAAGTATCCTATCTCCCTTTGTTTTGTACCTTGAGCAGAGCTGATTATACAGCAGTTGCCCAATAAATGTTGAGGACAGCGGATAGAGTGATGGATTTTATGGTCTAGGATGGTGACCATTAATTTAACAAATATTTATAGAATGCCACTGTCCTAAGTGCTGGAGATACAGCATTGAACAAAACAAAGTCTGAAGACTGACTTGTGGTTCTTATTTCCAGACAAAGCCCTGGAATTTCCTGGGTTCCTGGACATGATGGCACCTCGACTCCGGCCGGTAAGGGCCCTTTGCCTTGGAGGAGATTGTATGTAGAGGGGTTATTCCAACTAGTCCTGTTTTGTCTGCAGGGCTGAGGGAATAGACAGGGATACCCTTAAGGGAGAACTCTGGAGCACTAACTGTGTGTTCCCTACAGATGCGTCCACCACCTCCCCCGCCGGCTAAAGCCCCGGATCCTGGCCACCCAGATCCCCTCACCTGAAGGCCAGGGAAGCCTTGACCCCCAATGATGCTGCTGTCCTTATCTTCAAGCTGTCAGACCACACCCTCAATGATCCAGAGCAACACAGCCAAAAGCTGGAATCTCCCTTATTTCCACCCTCACCTCCAAGGGTGGAAACTTGCCCCTTCCCATTTCTGGGGCTGGAACCCACTCCTTTTTTTCCCACTGTCCTATCATCTTTAGGACTGGAACTACTACTTTCTCTTCTGCCATCACCCTATCTAGCGTGGTGAAATGCCTGAAATCTCTGGGACTGGAAACCATCCATCAAGGTCTCTAGTGGTTCTGGCCCACCTCTTTCCCCACCCTGGCTCCGTGACCCACCCCACTCTGGATGCCAGGGTCACTGGGGTTGGGCCGGGGAGAGGAACAGGCCTTGGGAATCAGAAGGAGCTGGAGCCAGGATGCGAAGCAGCTGTAATGGTCTGAGCAGATTTATTGACAATGAATAAAGGGCACGAAGGCCAGGCCTGTGCCTGGGCCTCTTGTGCTAAGAGGGCAGGGGGCCTACGGTGCTATTGCTTTAGGGGCCCACCACGGGCAGGGGCCTGCTCCCAGCTGCCACGCTCTATCATATGGAGCGAGGTATTGGGGAAGGTGGGGCAGGCAGCCTGTTGCAGGCAGGGGAAGGAGAAGAGACTGAGGGGCTGTGACGTCTCCTGAGGCCCCCAGCCTGAGACTGTGCAACTCCAGGTGGAAGTAGAGCTGGTCACTCAGCTGGGGGGCAGTGCTGTCGAGTGGAGGGGAGGGCCTTCATGCCCACCCACCCCCTGGCCCTGCCAGCTGGTAGTCCATCAGCACAATGAAGGAGACTTGGAGAAGAGGAAGAGTAAGTGTTGCTTCCTGTTCAAGCTGTGTCCAGCTTTTCCCCTGGGGCTCCAGGACCTTCCCTATCTCCACCACCAAACCAAGGGATTTATAGCAAAGGCTAAGCCTGCAGTTTACTGTGGGGGTTCAGGGAGCTGAAAGGCTTAAGTAGTTTAAGTAGGTGATGGGAAGATGAGATTACCTCATTTAGGGCTCAGGCAGACTCACCTCACATACTCCCTGCTCCCTGTGGTAGAGACACCTGAGAGAAAGGGGAGGGGTCAACAATGAGAGACCAGGAGTAGGTCATATCAGTGCCCCCCAGAGTAGAGAGCAATAAGAGCCCAGTCCAGTGCAGTCCCGGCTGTGTTTTCCTACCTGGTGATTGGAAGTGTCTGGTTTGCTTGGCTGCCCATTTGCCTCTTGAGTGGGCAGCCCTGGGCTTGGGCCCCTCCCTCCGGCCCTCGTTGGCTCTGCAGAAGCTCTGGGGTTCCCTTCAAGTGCACGAGGGGCTAGGCTGCTATCCCTGAGTCCTCCATTCTGTACTGGGGGGCTGGCTAGGACCTGGGGCTGTGGCCTCTCAGGGGGCAGCCTCTCCATGGCAGGCATCCCTGCCTTGGGCTGCCCTCCCCCAGACCCCTGACCACCCCCTGGGTCCTGTCCCCCACCAGAGCCCCAGCTCCTGTCCGTGGGGGAGCCATCACGGTGTTCGTGCAGTCCATAGCGCTTCTCAATGTGTGTCACCCGGAACCTGGGAGGGGAGAGAACACTGGGGTTTAGGACCACAACTCAGAGGCTGCTTGGCCCTCCCCTCTGACCAGGGACATCCTGAGTTTAGTGGCTACTTCCCTCTGGCCTAAGGTAGGGGAGGCCTTCTTAGACTGTGGGGCACATTGTGTAGCCTGATTTCTGCTGGAGCTCCCAGTCCAGGAGGAAAGAGCCAAGGCCCACTTTTGGGATCAGGTGCCTGATCATTGGGCCCCCTACCTCAACTTCCCTTTCCCTGGAGCACCTGCCCCACCTGCCCACAGAGAACACAGTGGTCTCCCCTGTCCGGGGGCGGCTTTTTCCTTCCTTGGAGCGTCCCTGACGGACAAGTGGAGGCCTCTTGCTGCGGCTGCAATGGATGCAAGGGGCTGCAGAGCCCAGGTGCACTGTGTGATGATGGGAGGGGGCTCCGTCCTGCAGGCTGGAGGTGGCATCCACACTGGACAGCAGGGAGGAGGGGAGCAAGGGTAACATTTCCATTTCCCTTCATGTTTTGTTTCTTACATTCTTTCAGCATGCTCCTTAAAACCCCAGAAGCCCCAATTTCCCCAAGCCCCAACATTTTTTCTTGTCTTTATGTAATAAACTCAATATTAAGATGTTAGTGACCACATGTTCTTCCTCCCAGGGCTGTTTACTAAAAAGAATATTGCTTAACCTAAAGGAGTGGCACTAGAGGTGAATGTTAAGCTTGATGATACCTAGATGAGAGAGATGGTTTGAAGGAATTGAGATTTCTACAAAACTTCTTTCTTCCTATAAGTTAGCCAGCTTTGCCCTTCTCCCAACCCCATACATGCAAGGAGGCTGGGAGACGATTGTGCTGGAGGAGAGGATACTCTCCAAGGCAAGCTAAGTCATGCTGGTCCTTGTTTCCAGCTCACCTGGACAGCTGCACTGTCCCTTCTCCTTCACTGTCCCCCAGCATCTCCTTCAAGGCCTCAGCATTGGCTGAGGGAAGAAGGAAAAGAGGGAGTCAGTGGAGGTGGAGGTCAGGGCAAGAGAAGGTTGGAGAAGAGGGAGCAAGGGGCTATGCTAGACCCACCTTCATTTTGGATGATGCAGCGAACAATCCTTTCTACTGTGTCCTCATTCATGTCATCGTCCTCAGCTGAAGGATGAAAGAGATTGGCAAGGAAGCAGGAATGAGTCAGCTTTGAGGGAACATTACCTGGTGGCTCCCATCATTTATTGCTTAGGACATACCCTTTTACCTACTTGCTATCATGCTGGACCTCAGCATTTCAGGGACCAGAAAAGATGGGGACACCAATGCAAGCCCAAGACTACCATCCAGAGGACCCTTCCTGCCCATGCTGCCTTCTCTAGTTTTGCTTTCAGAGTGGTGTCACCCCACTTGCTAACTCAAGAGTGCATCGCTAGGCTTCCTGAGCAGGTTTGATCAGGATTCGGCCGGGGTCTGTTGGTCAGGGAGGCAGAGGTGAGGGGCAGAGGTGTGGAGAGAAGGGTGAAAGGTGACTGAGCCAGGGTTCCAGGCTCCTCACTCACGGGGCTGAAGCTGGGCATCGTCAGGCTCAGAGCCCCTCGACGTGCGGCAGCGGTAGCCCTTCTTCTTGAGCACGTGGCAGATCATGAAGCCTACCAGGCCCATGAGGAAGAAGACCAGCACAAGCAGGAAGAGCATATACAGCCCATGCTGGGGCGGTTCCAGGTCAGGCTGTGGTTCCGACATGAGGCCCTGGGGGGCGAGCGCGGGCCAGGACGCCTCCTGGGTTTAGGGGGCTGCAGCTAGGAATTGGGGAGGAGTAGGAATGCCGTCCTCAGGATCTGAAACAAGCACGTCTAAGACGTCCGGCTGAGGTCCGGCCCCACCCCCTACCCAACCAGGGAGCTGTCCGGGCCAGGGGTGCTGTTTCGCCAATACCGCCCGAGGCAAGAGGTCAGCGTATACGCAAGCTCTCTACCATGACCCTGGTCCCGCTTCCCCGACGCCCCGAGCGTTCCCCTTTCCAGCTCGTTCACGCTTCTGTCCCTCCCAAGGACACTGCAGCACGAGATGGGACGGCATTCTTAGGCGGCGGGAGCAGAAATCGTGCCTGAGTCAGCGCCCGTACCTCCTCCGCGCCGGCCTGAGCCAGGCCTCTGCAGCCCCTTCCTCTCAGTACTCCCACACCCCTCTCCCTTTTTGGTTTCTCCCACCCTGACCACCTGGTCCACCCGGTACCGGTGATTTGGTTCTGGTTCCGGCTTCTGCTGGGGTTCCGGCTCCAGGGGCGTCCTAGTGCGGCTCAGGGCCCCCGACGCCCTTCCGGCGCTCATCCCTTGATTCCTCCCCTCCCCCTTCGCCGCCTCACCGGCCCCGGGCTGTGGCTGCGGATACCCGCGCCGTGGCAGGCGGGGGGAGGGAAGGACAGGGAAGGATGCGGGCTTGCTGAGAGCGGCGGCCGGCTCCAGGCAACTCCGGCCCTGGGTCAGGGAGATCGCCTCCGCTGCCGCCCTGGCTTCCCAAATGCCTTCGCCCGTCGCGGGCCCAGGACCAGGGGGCGGAGCGCAGGTGTGCGAGGCGGAGAGCGTGAGCTCTGCGCGCGCGTGACTGCGGCGGGTCCCCCCGGGGCAATGTGCGGCGCCGAGTCTGGGTCCGGGTAGAGGACAGGCGTGGGTGTTGTCCACTGGTCTATCCGGTACGCCTGGCGCAGCTCCTGCCCTCAGGTGCCCCGACCGAGCGGAGAGTCAGGAATCTTCCCCGAGGGCTGGGGGAAGCCGGCTTTCCGCACCTTTGAGGGACGGAGTGGCGGGATCTTCGGAGCTTCCTAGAGAAGTGACCACGGCCTGCGCCTGGTTTGGGGCAAGCGGCTGGATGGGATGGCTCGGCTTCCCGAGAATCTGACCCCCGGCCGGAGACAAATGGCCCTTGCATCCTAGGAGCGATGCTACCAGTTCCCTGCCCAACTCGGGACGCTCAAAGCCCCAGATCCCTGGAGAGCGGAGCCGGGCGAGGGGCGGAGCTCCCACGGGGGCGTGGCCTGGGTGTGGCTGGAGGCGGGGCCTCAACGCCCAGTTCCGCAGAGGCAGGCTACGTGCTTGCGCAGTACGCACGGCCGGGGAGGGGCTCGCGGCGGGCGGCGGGCGGCGGGCGGTGGAGGCGCGGGGCCTGCTCCCGCCGGCACCATGGCCAAGACCGTGGCCTATTTCTACGACCCCGACGTGGGCAACTTCCACTACGGTGAGGAAACAGGGCTATGCATGAGGGGTTGGGACACGGAGGTTTTGAGGCGGGGTTGCAACTCCAGGGGTGAGAGCTGACGAACTCTCTGCTCCCCACCCCCAGGAGCTGGACACCCTATGAAGCCCCATCGCCTGGCATTGACCCATAGTCTGGTCCTGCATTACGGTCTCTATAAGAAGATGATCGTGAGTTCCGCCGCCTCGGCCGAGGGTTGGGGGGTGGGGCGAGCTGTGGCCGTAGGGATAGGTGGGCTGGACTGAGTGCATCAAGTGCGACCCGCCCCTAGAGTAGCGGGGAGCTGGGTAGAAGACACCAGGAGTACCTTGAAAGTGCAGGGTGTTGGGGGTGGCGTCCTCTGCTTAATGGAAAGTACTTTCTCACCTCAGGTTGGCCACCCTCTGACTGTAGGCACACTGGCCCTTGGCCTAGGGTTGGGGTGATGTGGGGCTGGTTTGAAGACAGAAGGTGTGTACCTCCTCTGCATTTTAGAGTGTGTATAGGGCCTTGGCCTCAGGAATTAGGGTTAGGGGAGCGGGTATCACTGTATCAGGGTGTGAGGTTTACCCTCAGTTCCCACTCCTCTTTTACCACCTTTCTTTACCTCCAAGGAGTAGGGCTCCAGGGTGGAACGATGCTGCCGTGTTTGTAAATGTGTATGTGCGTGTGGAACAGACGAGATATCTTAGGTATTCCTTTTTCAGCCTGGAATACCTCTACATGGTTCTGCTTAATCGCTATCCAGTTTTTCATCTCCCAGACATACACATGCTGTCTTCCCAGCTTGGAATTTATGGCTGTGATATGGGATAGTAACAGTTAAGCCAGGCCAGGCGTGGTGGCCCATGCCTGTAATCCCAGCAGTTTGGGAGGCTGAAATGGGAGGATCCCTTGAGGCCAGGAGTTGGAGACCAGCTTGGGCCACAGTGGGACCCACATCTCTACAAAAATAAAAAATAAAAAAAGTAGCCATGTGTGGTGGGTGTGCCTGTAGTCCCAACTACTTGGGAGGCCGAGGCGAGAGGATGGCTTGGGCCCAGGAGTTTGAAGTTAGAGTGATCTATGATCAGCAGCCTGAGTTGACAGGGAGGACCTTGTCTCAAAAGAAAAAATAAGACAAAACATCTAAGCCCAGGCTTTATGTGTTGCTAGGGAAACTAGTGAACAATATGAATGAATGTTCATTGCTTATGCCAAGGCACAGACAAATAGATTGGTCATAGAAAAGACTGAGGTGATGTTAGTGCAGGAGTCTATATCCCTTGAGATTGTTTACCTATATGTACCTGTGTGCATTTTCTGGGAGAAGAAAAGTTCTTTCTTGTCCAGTTTTCAAAGAGGTGTGACACATCCCCCTGACCTTCCAAAGATAATAAGTCTTTGATTTTAATTAGAAAGTTGACATGTATCCCATATATTTGACTCCAGAAAGAAGAATCCAGAGGAAAGAGAACAGAATCAGAGCTTGGGGGAGGAGATGAGATGAAGAGAACTGGGAATAGGAGATCCAAGGAACAGGGCAGGTGGATCAGGGCTCAAAGTTGAGAAGGCTGAGCTGGAGGTGGAAAGGAAAAGAAGTGGTCTTCAGGGGGCTCATTTGTAATAACTCACCTGGTTAATCGGAGTCTCTCTACTGACTTAAGGATTGTGGGATGAGGGGAATGCTATGTTTGGCTTCATACAGTCTCCAGGACTGGGTTCAGTATGGGTGGTCTGAGCCTGTGGAGTGGGGCTGACCCTGCCTGGGTTCATCTTGTGTCTCCATCCCGAGGTCTTCAAGCCATACCAGGCCTCCCAGCATGACATGTGCCGCTTCCACTCCGAGGACTACATTGACTTCCTGCAGAGAGTCAGCCCCACCAATATGCAAGGCTTCACCAAGAGTCTTAATGCCTTCAACGTAGGCGATGACTGGTGAGGGAGGACTGGGAGTTTTGATGTCTAACAGTTTAATGCCAAGCCCTTCAGTGAGGTCTTTTGGCAGCAGTGGGAAGATCTCAAGGGGGGCCTACTTGTCAATGAATCATAATTCACTTATTTGTTTATTCAATAAATATTTATTGGTCACTTGTTCTAGGCAGGCCCTGTGCTAAGTGCTGGGAATGCAGTGATGAACAAAAAATTTTAATATTGTATTTTTGCTAAGTCTTATAAAGAGGAGGTTTATGACAGATTATGAGAGTGTATACGTGGAGATTGTTTAGCTTGGTGGAGTGGCTGGTCGGTGTGGCCTTCCTAGAGGAAGTAAAGATTGAGCTGAGATCTGAAAAAAGTAGAAGTAACCAGATGAAAGGTGGTTGGAGGGTGAGGGGAGGAGTATAGCAGGCAGTAGGGACAAGTGCTAAGGGCCTGTGGTAGGACTGAGTATGACTCATTTGAGGAACAGAAAAAAGGCCAAGTGGAGAATATGAAGAGGAGGTGAACTGAACTGAGGCTAAAGAAATAGGGCCTTTTAAAAGTAAACAGCTCTATTATGAATTGAGATTTTTACCCCTAGAGTAGAGGGAAGCGATCAAAGTTTTTTAAAAAGCAAGGGATCTTAAGGGGACTATGGGCAGTTAAAAAAACAAAAACAATAAAGGAGTGGTTTGATATCGTTAGATTTACAGTGAGCTTGTATCATCCATAAAAGAGTCAGGGTTAGACCCTCTGGGGAAGGATGTGGACAACAAAGATAAGCCAGGATCTTTCCTTACACTCTACATCCATGAAAAAATAGTAACCGTCACAGCTACCAGTTGCTCAATTCTACTTATTTTTGTTTCTAAATTTTTTATTGGCCGGGCGCGGTGGCTCAAGCCTGTAATCCCAGCACTTTGGGAGGCCGAGGTGGGCGGATCACAGGTCAGGAGATCGAGACCATCCTGGCTAACACGGTGAAACCCCGTCTCTACTAAAAATACAAAAAATTAGCCGGGCGTGTTGGCAGGCGCCTGTGGTCCCAGCTACTCAGGAGGCTGAGGCAGGAGAATGGCGTGAACCCGGGAGGCGGAGCTTGCAGTGAGCCGAGATCGCGCCACTGCACTCCAGCCTGGGCGACAAAGACTCCGTCTCAAAAAAAAAAAAAAGAAAAATTTTTTTATTAGGGAAAATTTCAAAAATTTCTGAAAGTGAAGCAGTGCGGTGACCTCCCATACGTCCATCATCTAGCTTCAACTCTTACGAGGAAATGGCCTTTTTTTTTTTTTTTTTTTTTTTTTTTTTTTTGAGACAGAGTCTCACTCTGTAGCCCAGGCTGGAGTGCAGTGGTACAGTCTTGGCTCACTGCAACCTCCGCCTCCTGGGTTCAATCAATTCTCGTGCCTCAGACTCCAGAGTAGCTGGGATTATAGGCGCCTGCCACCATGCCCAGCTAATTTTTGTATGTTTAGTAGAGATGGGGTTTCACCATGTTGGTCAGGCTGGTTTTGAACTCCTGACCTCAGGTGATCCCCCAGCCTCAGCCTCCAAAAGTGCTGGGATTACAGGTGTGAGCCATCGCACCCGGCTGAGCAAATGGCCACTCTTACTTCATCTATACTCCCTCATGTTAGATTGTTTTAAAGCAAATCCTAGATGTTATATCCTTTTATCCGTAAATATTTTATTATGTGTCTCTAAATGATACTCTTTTAAAAAAACATAGTATCATTATCAAACCTAAAAAGTTAACAATGATTCCTTAATGTCATCAAATATGCAATCAGTATTCAAATTTCTGCAGTTGTCTCATAATTATTTTGTAGTTAGTTTAAATCCAGATCTAAACAAGGTCTACACAGTGCATTTGGTTGATATGTCTCTTAAGACTTTTAATTTGTAGCTTTTCTGTCACCCCCTTGAATTTATTTCTGAAGAAACCAGGTTGTTGATCCTGTAGAATTTCTTATGATAGCTACCATTTATTGAGTGCTTACTCTCTAGGTATTATGCCAAGGGTTGCTGGTAAATCCACTTAATTCTCATACCAATCCTTAGATGTATTACAATAGACTTTTTTCTGATGTTATATATAAGTAAATTGAGGTTTGGGGATATTTAGATAACTTAGCCTCAGTCACATGACTGGTCATTGGAGGAGGCATGATCCAGATCCCAGGTTTTTAAACCACTAATCTGTTTTCCTGAAAGATCTTAATGACAGAAGCAGCCAGGGCTGTAGGATAGAGGCCAACTCATTAGGCTGGCATTGGCACCTTTCCAACTTCATCCCTACACCTCAGCTGCACGGGACACCTTCCTGGAATGCCCTTAGTTCTCTATTCAACCTCTTCAAGGCCTTCTCAGCCTTCACACCATCTCCATGAAACCTTTCTCGACCACACCAGCCCATAGAGCTGTGTCCTGCACACACTGCACTGCTCATTTGGTGTTCAGTCGTGCTGTCTGGGAAGATTTCTTGTTTTTTTATTATTCTTGCTGTTATTTCTGAGCTCACTTTCTAGCTCTGAGAATACAGGGTCAGCCCTTAAGCCACACTGGGGTCCTGTAGATGCCCTTTGTGCAATTAGGGACTGCTAATTAGAATACTGTCTCTGGGTTATTTATGCTGCATCAGTCTTCCTGTCAAACAAGTTACAGTTGTGCTTATCTGTATTTCCGATGAGAATCAGGAGTTTTTCTTCTGTTTAATGAATTTCTGATTGATTTCAAAGTATTCTAACATAAATAGCCAAATTGTACTACAGGCCTTTAAATGAAAAAAATAAAAAAGCAGTCCCAAGCCAGGCGCGGTGGCTCACGCCTGTAATCCCAGCACTTTAGGAGGCCAAGGCAGGCGGATCACCTAAGGTCAGAAATTCAAGACCAGCCTGGCCAACATGGCGAAACCCCGTCTCTACTAAAAATACAAAAATTAGTCAGGTGTGGTGGCACGTGCCTGTAGTCCCAGCTACTCCAGGAGGCTGAGGCAGGAGAATTGCTTGAACCTGGGAGGCAGAGGTTGCAGTGACCTGAGATTGCACTACTGCACTCCAGCCTGGGCAACAGAGTGAGACTCTGTCTCAAAAAAAAAAAAAAAATTCCAGACCTCTCCCTTTCACCCGTAAATCCCTCTGCCCATTGACAGCCACTTTCAGCTCCTTTCCCTATGTCTTCTGGTATTTACCTTTGGATTTCTAAATAATAATAATATTAATTGACTGTTATTACTAATCTGTAATCCTTAGGTAATACCTATTATATACTAGGTACTGTTCTAAGTGCTTTACAGCCCTTAGCTTATTTAATCTCAACAACCCCTGTGAAGCAGGGTCTATTATTGTTTCCTTTTACCGATGAGGACACTTAAGCACAGAAAGGTTAAACAGTTTATACAACCTCACTATCATTAGTAGGTGTTAAAGAACCTAGGTAGTCTGGCTCCAGAATCTGTGCTTATAATCATACTCCCCTCCTGTATTGTCTCTCATTGCTATTTCTTTGTCTGTCAATTTTAGGCATTATCTGTTAAGCTTTTAGTATGGGATATGAGCATTTGGTCTTCTTACACCATCACATTGGCTTCCTTTCCCCTTTCAGCTTCATAGTAATTTAAAAATAAATCAGTATTCTATGTTTACATTATTATAACTCTGAAAGATTCATTTACTATCAAGCCAAATAGTGTAGTGTGATTTAATCTATTTTCTTCTAAAGCTTTTTGTTTTTCCTGGAGCTGATAATTGCGTTATTTTTTTCATTTGCTTAGTTTTCTGGTATTAATCACTAATTATTTCCAAACCTTTTGAGAAACTGTAAAACCCTACAATTCTTGCTTGAACACGGGAGGCGGAGGCTGCAGTGAGCCGAGATCACACCACTGCACCCCAGCCTGGGCGACAGAGCGAGACCCCATCTCAAAAAATAAACAAAAAGCCCCTACAGTTCTGTTTTTCACGTGGTCAAATGTGTCAGCTGCACTATTTTTTTTTTGAGACCTAAAACTAGGGATTGCCTAAGCCTTTCCTTTTTAAAAAGTCAGGTTTATATAGGTATAACTTGCATACAGTAAAATTAACCTTTTTTAGGTGTAAGAGTTCTGAGAGGTTTGATAGAATATATCAAGGTGTAGGGCCAGCGCCAATGGCTCACACCTGTAGTCCCAACACTTTGGGAGGCCAAGGCAGGAGGACCACTTAGGTCCAGGAGTTCGAGACCAGCTTGGGCAACATAGTGAGACCCTGTCTCTGCAAAAAAAAAAAAAAAGTATCAAGGTACAGGAAATTTCCATTACCCGACAAAGGTCACTCACCCTTTTGTAGTTAATAACTCGTCTCCAACCTAGATCCAGCCAACTACTGATATGATGTCTGTCTTTATATTTTACGTTTTCCAGAATGTTACATAAATGGAGTCATACAGTAAGTAGCCTTTTGTGTCAGGCTTCAAGCCTTTGCTTTTTATGAAGAATAACAATGGTAATAATTATAGCTGACATTTATTAAAGGCTTAGCGGATACCGTGTACTGTGCTACAGGCTTTTTGTGAGTTATCTCATCACTGTTTCACATATGTAGGTATACAATTCTTTCTTTAAAATGTGTGACTGTGAAGAATATTATTGAGTATTATGTTAAAATTTGTTACATTGAGAAGACTAAGAAAAACAGAGCTCATGTTTTCTTTCAACTGATTTCCTTTTTACATTGTACTTGAGTACCTGGAAGCTGCTTGCTTCTTTCCCCAGCTAGGATACAAACTCCCTGACACTTAAGTGCTTCTTTACTTCCCGTCCAGTGCCTTGCACAGGGCTTGGTACATGGTTTGGTCCAAAATATTTGTTGAATAAATTTGCAGATAGCCCAGGTGTGTAGGAGAGGGAGAGAAGGTTCTTGAAAAATGGAGATTGGAGGAGTCTGGGATGGGGAGGGAGATATGGGAAGGGCCCAGACAGAGGCAGGAGGGTTCCAACTTGTTCCTCTTCCCTGCAGCCCAGTGTTTCCCGGGCTCTTTGAGTTCTGCTCGCGTTACACAGGCGCATCTCTGCAAGGAGCAACCCAGCTGAACAACAAGGTGACACAGTCCTGAGTCCTGTTCCTCTTTCCTCTGGATCCCTGGACTCGGGATTTAACCCTGATCCTGGGCTCCCAGCTTGAGGGGTGGGCAGGAAGGACTGTGACTTGGGTGTTTGTCTTTCAGATCTGTGATATTGCCATTAACTGGGCTGGTGGTCTGCACCATGCCAAGAAGTTTGAGGTGAGTGAGGAGGTGATGGGAAAGACAGTGGCCATCCTCGGTAGGTGTTTAGGATGATGGTGGGGGGCAGCTGGGTAGGGGAATTGCTCTTCTCTTTATGAGACCACTCACTGTCTTGCCATAGGCCTCTGGCTTCTGCTATGTCAACGACATTGTGATTGGCATCCTGGAGCTGCTCAAGTAAGTAGCCCAGGAGGAGATGGGGGCAGTTACGGGATTCTTGGCTGAGGAGGTTTCTCAGACTCAGCCCTGACTTTGACCTCCCTCCTCCCTGATTAGCTTCCCTGAAGTTCTTGATGCTTTATTCAGGCTGCCTCTTCCACTGCTGCAGATTCCCTGCTGCCTGCTCACATTTCAGCCTTCTCTGCATATCCCTCTCCTGTCCCTGCCTCTAGCCTCTAGGCTGGAGCCCCCAGTTGCCTTTAGGGAACTAGTGACATTAAGTTTCAGGTGACCAGGGCAGAAGCAGACTCTTCACAATTCGAGACCCGGTGTTTGGGAGGAGTGGGTTGGGGGGTTCACTTCTAGCTCAGACCCTGGCTTTGGCTTCCCTCTAGGTACCACCCTCGGGTGCTCTACATTGACATCGACATCCACCATGGTGATGGGGTTCAAGAAGCTTTCTACCTCACTGACCGGGTCATGACGGTGTCCTTCCACAAATATGGAAATTACTTCTTCCCTGGCACAGGTATGGGAATAGGGATTACTTTCCCCTTTGCACCCTTCAGCTCTTTGCTATGAGTGCCTCCTTCTCAGCCTTCTAGTCTCATCTCAGGTGTCCCCTCCTCAGAGAAGCCTTTCCTTACCACCCCAGTTATCATAATCACCTCCTTCCCCATTCCTCTGTTACATCAGCCTCATTGTTTCCCTCAGAACACTCACTGCTATTTGTGTTTATTGTGGTTTTTTGTTTTGTTTTGTTTACTGTCTCCCTCCTCCTCATGGCTACTCCCTAAAAATATAAGCTTGGTGGGATATCGTAAATTTCATTAGTTCCATTAATTGCTGCATCCCTACTGCCTAGTACACAGTTGGCTCAGAGTGGATCCCCCAAAACTATTTGCCGAATGAATGCAAGCTGCAAGAGATTTAGTAGCTCTAGGGAGTTTATGGTGAAGCTACATAGATGGAATGAGAGGCTCCCAGAGTGCAGATTGGGGTTGAAACAGCTGGGTTGTGGGTGCTTCCCATGTGTGGCTACCACCACCCACTTCCCTGCAGGTGACATGTATGAAGTCGGGGCAGAGAGTGGCCGCTACTACTGTCTGAACGTGCCCCTGCGGGATGGCATTGATGACCAG
Organism: Symphalangus syndactylus; assembly: GCF_028878055.3. Lineage (NCBI taxonomy): Eukaryota > Metazoa > Chordata > Mammalia > Primates > Hylobatidae > Symphalangus > Symphalangus syndactylus. The sequence continues at coordinate 45,321,337 of NC_072429.2, forward strand.
AGTAAGTACTGAAGTCTTCCCTCTGTTCCCTAGGCCCCTTCTTTTTCTCCTTGAAATAACCTCTTCTGCCTGGTATTGTCTGCTGTTGGGCCAGTTGTCCTTAAGGATGAATGGCCTTCAGAGGGACCATGAATCTCTGGAAATTGTATGCAACATATCATCTGTATATGCATTTTTCTGGGAAAAGTCATTGGCTTTCATCAGTCACTCGTAGCAGTCTGGGATCCCTTCCAGAAGTTTCAGACCAATGATTTGATTCTTTTGGGTTGCCCCTTTCCTGGGCTACATGCTCGCTCAACCCCCTTTTTCCTTTTGTTCCCTGTCTCCCCATCCCCTTGGGGTGCCAGGTGCCCATCTTTGGCCCTCTCCCAGGTTACAAGCACCTTTTCCAGCCGGTTATCAACCAGGTAGTGGACTTCTACCAACCCACGTGCATTGTGCTCCAGGTAATACTGTCAGTTCCTCCTCAGGAGTGTTCTACCTGGGCTTGGGGAAAGAGCAAGGGAAGAGGAGGTTCTTTAGGTTGGTGGTGGAAGGGGTATCTGTGATGTTCTGATCAGTTATCTCACTGCACTTTCCTGGGGTTTTGCTTTTTGCAGTGTGGAGCTGACTCTCTGGGCTGTGATCGATTGGGCTGCTTTAACCTTAGCATCCGAGGGCATGGGTGAGACTTGCTCTCCTTCTTCTCCCCAAGGTTTTCAAGTGGGCTTGGACTTCAGTACGTGGGTAGGGGTAGTTGGGGAATGGGCCTCACCTCTTCTTGGAAAGCAAAAATAGCTACAAATCGTACTTGAACTAGAAATGTCATCTTGAACAGGGTTCCCTAGATGGTCATTCATTCACAATATATTTTTATTAAGCGCCTATTATGTTCCAGGCATCATACCACATCATGGGGATGGAATAAGGAGTCTCCCGTGGAGTTTACAGTTTAGGAAACAGACAAAAATAAATAATCAAATGAAATAAAAAGATTGTTATAAATTCTATGAAAGAAAAAAAGCTGAGACACAGGATACAATGGGGGGTCTACTTTAGATAGCATGATTTGGGAAAGTTTTTCTGAGGAAGTAAAATTTGAGCTGAGACCTGGAGACTAAGAAGGAGTGAGTCATAAGAGGAGCAGAGAGAAGCCTGTCCCAAGCATTGACAAAGGCCCACAAAAGGCTCTGAGGGCTGGGCCCAGTGGCACATACCTATAATCCCAACACTGCAGAGGCCAAGGTGGGAGAATCGCCTGAGGCTAGGAGTTTGAGGCCAGCCTGGGCAACATAGTGAGAGCCATCTCTACAAAAAATAAAAAACAAAATCAGCTGGGCATGATGGTGCATGCCTATAGTCCTAGCTACTCAGGAAGCTGAGGCAGGAGGATCACTTGAGCCCAGGAGTTTGAGGTTACAGTGAACTATGATTATGCCACTGGACTTCAGTCTGTTGAGGTGAGGTCCGAGAAGCTGGCCATGGTGAGATTGTGCAGAGCCTTTAAACCCTGGTAAGGAGTTTGAATTATATTCCAAAGATGATGGGAAACCATCGAAGGATTTTAAGCAGGAAAGTGACATGATCCAATTTGTGTTTGAAAGTGACTATTCTGACTGCTGAATAGAGAAAGGTTTGGGTAGGGGGAATGGTGATGGAAGTAGAAAGACCAGTTAGGAAGCCATGGTGTTGGTTAGGTGCCCAGACTAAGGTGGAGGAGGTGGCAATGGAGAAAAGTAGATAATCTGAGGTGTGTGTATGTGTGTGTGTGTACACACACACATATATATATTTTTTTTTTTTCTTTTTTGAGATGGAGTCTTGCTCTGTCATCCAGGCTGGAGTGCAGTGGCACGATCTTGGCTCAGTGCAAGCTCTGCCTACTGGGTTCAAGCGATTGTCCCGCCTCAGCCTCCTGAGTAGCTGGGACTACTACAAAGGTGTGAGCACCGTGCCGGGCGTGGGTTATATTTTCAAGGCTGGAATTGACAGAACTTGTGTTGATGAGAATAGTTGATTAACAGGCAGGGTGCCAGGGAGGGTGTTGAGCAGAACAGAGGTGGGACTGTGCTTTATTTTAAAACTTTTATTGAGACACAGCATATAAACTATACACAAATCTTAAGGGTATAACATAATGAATTTCACTATCCAGATAAAGATTTAGAACATTTATAGTTTTCTTGTGCTCCTTTCAGGCAATACCTAAAGGTATTTACTTTGTCTTTTGATAACCTCCTCCACATCTTCCTCTGGTTCCTTTTAACAGGGAATGCGTTGAATATGTCAAGAGCTTCAATATCCCTCTACTCGTGCTGGGTGGTGGTGGTTATACTGTCCGAAATGTTGCCCGCTGCTGGTGAGCGCTCTTTTGATTTCCTCCCCTGTTGTCCAGTGTGAGCTAGGGTGTCCCTCAGATATGGCCACGTGGGCCCTTCAGCCCACTTGGTCAGCCTGCTCCCCTCTGCTGGTTGGTTTCAGGACATATGAGACATCGCTGCTGGTAGAAGAGGCCATTAGTGAGGAGCTTCCCTATAGTGGTAAGGACCACCCCACAACACCCCCATAACAGGAAGGCCATTCTCACCAGATTCCAGAATGACCTGGTTTGAAGGCAGATGGGAAATTTTACACTCTCAGAGCTCTGCAGACTAAACCCCTGGGCTCAGAGTAGGGAACAGATTGGGCAGCTATTATGTAGGTGCTCTGGATGGGAAGGAAAAAGATTGGGAAGTCTTGTTAGCTGCCTTTCTCAGTCTGAGCCATACTTTCTCCTCTCCTCCCCAAGAATACTTCGAGTACTTTGCCCCAGACTTCACACTTCATCCAGATGTCAGCACCCGCATCGAGAATCAGAACTCACGCCAGGTCAGCAGCTCAGAAAAGCTGAGCACAAACTTCTCCTGAAAGGTGGAGCCCAGGAGAGGTCAAAGATGTGGGAAGTAGGAAAAACCAAAGAGAAGGAAGTTCTAAGCCATCACGGTCACTGTTATTGGCTAGGAGGCAGTCCAGGTTAAAGTAGAGGCAGTTGGGGTTGGTGGGGAGGGACAGCTATCAGTTGGGGGACCTGAACTAGAGGTACCACTGAGATGAAAACCAGGATGGTAGGGGTAAAAGGCAGCTAGGAGATTGCATGCCCTGGGAATCACTTGAAACTGCTTACTCTGTATTCCTCATTTCCAACCAGTATCTGGACCAGATCCGCCAGACAATCTTTGAAAACCTGAAGATGCTGAACCATGCACCTAGTGTCCAGATTCATGACGTGCCTGCAGACCTCCTGACCTATGACAGGACTGATGAGGCTGATGCAGAGGAGAGGGGTCCTGAGGAGAACTATAGCAGGTCTGGGAGCAGGGACTTCAGCCTACTTTAAATAGGCTTGCTGGGGAGGTTTAAAAGGGAAAAAGTAAATGGGAAGGTATTAGCTTAATTGCCTCTGGCTTACCTCCTTTAGTCTGCTACAATTTCCTCACTCTTTTCTTTGCTATTTTTAATGACAAAAGTAACATGTATTTATTGTAAAATTTTAAAACAGCACCAAAATATGGTGTTGGCTTTCACATAATCCCAGACCTATTCCACAGGAGTAACTGCTGTTAATAGTTTTTATTGTTTTGGATAGGCCTTTTTCTATAGATTGCAAATATACTGTTCTGTATGTACATATAAACAAACACATATACACTCATTTACAGTTTGTGTGGTTTTTAGTTTTTTGTAAATACAAATAGGGTCATTCTACATATGCTGCTTTACATCATATAGCTGTTTCCAGTTAGCTAATACAGATCTGCTTCAGTATTTTATCAGCTGTATAATAATCTATTGTGTGGATAGATTATTTTCCATTTTTTTGGTATTACAATAGTAAGGTGGCAATGAACCCCCTTACATATACATCTTTGCATTCTTGTTTGAATGGGTTAGATAGTAGAATGGTTGCTGCTAGGTCAAAGGCTGTGTGCATTAATTTTTTTTTTTTTTTTGAGACAGGGTCTCATTCTGTCACCCAGGCTGGAGTACAGTGGCATGATTATAGCTCACTGCAATCTTAAACTCCTGGGTTCAAGCGATCCTCCTGCCTCAGCCTCTCGAGTAGCTGAGATCATAGGTGTGCACCACAACACCTGGCTAATTTTTTTTTTTTTTTGGTAGAGACGGAGTCTTGCCTTGTTGCCCAGGCTGGTCTCAAACTCCTGGTCTCAAATGTCCTCCTGCCCCGACCTTTCAAAGTGCTGGGATTATAGGCGTGAGCCATGGACCTGGCCTAAAATTTTTTATATTTGCTGCCAAATTGCCGTCCAGAAAGTCTGTAGCAGCCTATAGTCTTGCCAGCATTTTACTCAGTCTTTCCAGGTCTTGAGCTGGACAGGTCACTGCCTGCATACTGCTCTCTAAGGCTCTTTGATTTCTTTGCTCTGTTAATTTTTTCAGGTGGGATAATTGCATTGTGGTTATGTTGTTGTTGTTGTTGTTTTTTTTTTAAAGTCTTTATCTTTCTGAGATACATACAAAATATTTGTAGATGGAATGAATTAGGGGGAAAAAAGGATAGGATAGAATTTTTTTTTAATCCCAAAACTTTGCTGAAAAATGAAAGGGAAAGACAACAGAACCCAGAAGTGCAGAAACAGATGCACTTAATGGGGAACAGATTTCCTTACATGACTGAGGGATAACCACAGCTGGACACTTGTGGGACACGCAGTCTTGCTCCCACTCAGGGTTAGAGGTTTGAGCCGGCTCTGCTGCAGAGCCTGATGGGCTTCTCAGTCCCTTCTAGAATCTACTTCTGTCTTAGAATTCAGGCCTCCGAATCTCTCCTCTGGACCTGGGCTTTACCGCTCTGACTCTTGGGGACCTCTCCAACTCTCCTCCTCCAAGGATATCCCCCGATCCCTTCTGAGTGAGGAAGTGTCTGAACATTTGGCTTCAGGGCTTCCAGGACTATTGGAAATTGCTTTTCATTGTCTGGTTTGGTTTGGTAAAACCTGTTTTTAAGTTCTTCCTTTTGGATTTTTTATCAATAGCTCCAGGCTGGCATCTGGGCCTAGTCTCTGCATTATAATAATACCAAGCCCTTTCACAGCCAGCAGAAGCCTCAGGCCTCTTCCTGTTCCTAAGCCCTACCTCTCTGTCAGGCCACCCACTGAGTTTCTGTTCTTCTTTGATGCCTATAGCTCCAGCTTGCATATGACTTGCAGAGTAGAAATAGGAAGAGTTACCACTTTTTGTAGGTTTGCCAAGCACCAGACACTAAGTGCTGTCTATTACAACATATATATAATCATTCTGTTGCCATCGGACAACTCTGATGGCTGTTATTCTCAGATTAACACGGGAGGAATCTAAGGCTCAGAAAGTCTAAGTAACTTTTTTTTTTTTTTTTTTTTTTTTTGAGATGGAGTTTCACTCTTTTTGCCCAGGCTGGAGTGCAGTGGGGCATGATCTCGGCTCACTGCAACCTCTGCCTCCCGGGTTCAAGCGATTCTCCTGCCTTAGCCTCCCAAGTAGCTGGCATTACAGGCATGCGCCTCCACGCCCGGCTAATTTTTTTTGTATTTTTAGAAGAGACGGGGTTTCTCCATGTTAGTCAGGCTGGTCTCGAACTCTTGACCTCAGGTGATCCGCCTGCCTTGGCCTCCCAAAGTGCTAGGATTACAGGCTACAGGTGTGAGCCACCGCCCCCAGCGAGACTTAAGTAACTTTCTGAAGGTCACATGGCTAGTTAAAGATCAGGGCTGAGATTCAACCTGATTCTCTGACTCCACACCTTTAACCCTGTGCACTTAGAAGTAACTGAGACATTGCTCACCATGCAGATAAGGCCTTTCCTGGCTTAGTACCTCAGCTTCTTTTTGATGACTTTCTCAATTCTCTGTGTCCCAGCGAATACTTTTTCTTTCCTTTTTTTTTGTTTTTTTGAGATGGAGTCTCACTCTTTTGCCAGGCTGGAGTGCTGTGGCTAATCCTGGCTCACTGCAACCTCCACCTCCCAGGTTCAAGCGATTCTCCTGCCTCAGCCTCCTGAGTAGCTGAGATTACAGGCACGTGCCACCACACCCGGCTAATTTTTGTATTTTTAGTAGAGATGGAGTTTCACCATGTTGGCCAGGAATGGTCTTGATCTCTTGACCTTGTGATCCACCTGCCTTGGCCTCCCAAAATGCTGGGATTACAGGTGTGAGCTACCACGCCCGGCCTTTGAGAATACTTTTTCAAAAAGAAAGAAACCAGTATTGAGTACGTGTTGGGCCCTGTTTTGCTTTCACATCCATTCTTTCACTATGGGTTTATAATACCACGTCACTCTTCTTAAAATTAAAACTCTCCTTTACCTTGCACTTAGAAGAAAATCCAAAATTTTGACTGTGGCTTAAAAACGTCCTGCATGCTAGCCCTTACCTACATCCAGGATCTCATCTCTAACTGCTCTCCTCCATGCACAGTGCTCCCGGCTGTCCTGGCCTCCTTGTTCTTACTGGAATACATCAGTCTCTTTCCATTTCCTGACCTCTGTAGTTGGTTTTCTTGCAGCTTGGAATGGCCTTCCTGAAGTCCTTGCCTGCTTAGCTCCTCCTCAGACTTAAGGTCTTATGTCCCAATAGTCCTGTCTGAAATTTCACCCTTTTCCTCCCATCACCTTCAGTCCTATCACTTCATTTTATTAATTGTACTCCCCATCATCTGAAATTATCATATTTATTTACTTTGTTAGTTACTAGTCTCATTTATTAGGTAAGCTTTTTGAGGATAGACAACCTTGTCTGGCTTGTTACTCTACTGTATTGCTAAGGTTTATGACAGTGTCTGTATAGAGTAGTTCCTTAATGTTTATTTGATACGTGAATGGGTGAATGTATAGCAGTCTCTACCAACAAGAGGAGGAGTGGTTCTCAGCGGGGCCTGAGAAATGGCTTTGGAAGAGGGTGCTGGGAGAAGATTAGAACTTAGAGTGAGATCCTGACCTCTCTCCCCTTGCTTTGCAGGCCAGAGGCACCCAATGAGTTCTATGATGGAGACCATGACAATGACAAGGAAAGCGATGTGGAGATTTAAGAGTGGCTTGGGATGCTGTGTCCCAAGGAATTTCTTTTCACCTCTTGGTTGGGCTGGAGGGAAAAGGAGTGGCTCCTAGAGTCCTGGAGTGGTCACCCCAGGGCTTTTGCTGACTCTGGGAAAGAGTCTGGAGACCACATTTGGTTCTCGAACCATCTACCCCCTTTTCCTCTCTCTCCCAAGGCCTGACAATGGTACCTATTAGGGATGAGATACGGACAAGGATAGCTATCTGGGACATTATTGGCAGTGGGCCCTGGAGGCCAGTCCCTAGCCCCCCTTGCCCCTTATTTCTTCCCTGCTTCCCTCGAACCCAGAGATTTTGAGGGATGAATGGGTAGACAAGGACTGAGATTGCCTCTGACTTCCTCCTCCCCTGGGTTCTGACTTCTTCCTCCCCTTGCTTCCAGGGAAGATGAAGAGAGAGGGATTTGGAAGGGGCTCTGGCTCCCTAACACCTGAATCCCAGGTGATGGGAAGTATGTTTTCATGTGTGGGGAGGATATGAAAATGTTCTGTTTTCACTTTTGGCTTTATGTCCATTTTACCACTGTTTTTATCCAATAAACTAAGTCGGTATTTTTTGTACCTTTCGCCTTTCTAGGAATGTTAATTCTTGCTAGTTTCCTATTTATGAAAGGAGAGGGAAATGGGCATGATGATGCATGTAATAAAAGCATAGTTAACATTCATTCAGCACTTATCCTACGTTAGGCCCTGTGTATGTATTCTACATTTATTATTGTAAATATAAGAAGTTAATAGATGATTTTGGTTAAGAGTTAGACAAACCTGGGCAGATTTGAGAGGAGTAGAAGATGACTTCAGGTTTTTGAATCTGGGTGTTTAGAGTAGTGATGCTAGTTGGTGAAGATACACTGAGATAAAACATGTTAAGTGCTTAGCGCAGTGCCTGACATAAGAAGTTGTCCATTAACTGTCTATGTGAAGAACAATGCTAAATACTGTAGTAGCCACAAACATGGACCTTTCTCTGGAAGAGTTTACATTCCAGTCAGTAGTATGATAAATATTGTAGCAGATATAGACTGATACAAGAAAGAGGACTGATAGATGGGTCACTTCCTCCCCTCCATTCTCTGATTCTGTCCTCACCACTAGCTTAGAAAGTAGCTTTTGGACTTTTTGGACAAAAACTCTAGAAAGCTCAGCACTAAGTCAAGTTTGAAGTATGGGATGGACAGCTCTATGTAACATTCTATCAGGTCACTGTTAGAAGGTCTGGACCACAAGAGAGATGAATGCCAAATTTAGGAGCCAACCAGCTTGGCAGAGTCCCTGGTATATCTCAGGCCCTTGACTAGGCACTGGGGCTGTAGAATAAGTAAGTCACTGACTCTGCCCTTCAGGAACTTACACTTGAAATCTTGCTAGCTGTGGTCAAGGTTATTCAGTCCATATTGTGAAGGCCGACTGGTAGCCACATAACTGTCACACAAGGGACAGATGTAGCTGGGAGAATGGTTGAAATTGCTCAGGGAGAAAGTCATGCTAGAAGAGCAAAGAATATACTCTTGGAGAATACTCATTCTTTTCACTCATGTTTGGTTTATGTCAATGGGGAATCCTGGTTAAACAGGGTTTGGCAGCAAATCAGACTAAGCTGGGTTTAAATTTTATATCAATTATGCGTTCTTGGGCAAGTCACTTCACCTCTCAAAGTCCGAATTTACTATTTATAAAATGGTGAGGCTAGCAGAATCTATCACATGGGACTGTGGGGACTTAGAAAAATACATGTAGAGTGTTTGCCTAGTGCCTGGCAGAGAGCAAAGGGCATGGTTAAGTGGTAACTGTTATTGCTGTTTAGGCACATGTTGGCAATAATTAGTTTGTCCTGATTAGAAACAATTAGTTGGTACCTAACCTGGAATTCAAACTAGGAAATTAAACTCCACAGCGAGTCTGGTTTAGTCTAGTGCTTGCCCTGGACCGAGCTCTGTTCTTGCTACCTTGCTTTCAAAACATGGTGGCTATCACTTTTATAATTTTTTTCATGTGTTCCATGAGTATCGCACACATTAAAAACTGCATTCTCTTGGAAAACCTGTCACTAATTTTCTCCCAGTTTAATGGTCTCATGCGATTTTTGGTCTGGGGTGTGAGAGGATCCAGGCTGTCAGGCTGTACAGCCACGTGGGCGCTGCGTGGGAGCGAGAGGCCTGCGCTGCTCCAACCGCCAGGGGGCGGTGCTCTCAGCCGCGGCCGCGGAGAGCTGCACCGCCCACTCACCACCCCCCCCCACGTGGGTCCGAATGGTTAGGTCCGCCGGGCAGGTAGCGCGCTTCCGCGGATTTCCTCCGCCCCTCTCCCTTCCCCCATTGGTAGGGGCTGCGGGTCCGGGCGGAAGTGGGGCAGGCGGGCGGGAGCGAGGCGTCGTCGTTGTATATTCATGAGGCGCGCGCAGCCCGGCATGCTAATGAGGCGGGGCGCGGCGGCTGGCTAAAGAGCGACTGGGCGGCGGCGGACGCGGAGCTGCCAGGCGGGAGCGGCGTAGGCGCGGGGTCGCCAGCCAGCGTGAACCGGGACATGGAGCCGCCCGGCGGGAGCCTGGGGCCCGGCCGCGGGACCCGGGACAAGAAGAAGGGCCGGAGCCCAGATGAGCTGCCTTCGGCGGGCGGCGACGGCGGCAAATCTAAGAAATTTGTGAGTGTCCCTCCCATCCCGCTCCTGCCTGGCCCCGTAACTGCCCTCTGGACCCCTGCAGCCGGCCCCTGGGGCGCCTGCCCTGCTTTGGGGAGCCGCCCCCGCGCCTCCTTTCCTTGTTTCGCTCGGTCCGCGGCTCTGCAGCCCGACATCCTCTCCCTTCGGGACCTCGGGAAGCCCCGGAGTCCCACCCGGCTCTTGCTCCGGCCACCTCGGGGCTTCCCTCGCTCCCCAGCCCTTACATTCTGCCCTCCCGCCCGCATATCCCCGGCCGGCTCTCAGCCCAGTCTCTCCCCTCTCAGCCTCACTTCCTTTCTTCTTCTTCCTCCAGTACCCGAACACGCCTCCTCTTTTTTGGTCCCCTCTTCTGGGTCCATTTTCTATTCTTAACCTTACACCTTTTTTGTATTCTCGTATTTCCTTCTCCTAAAGGTCACTTCCTTCTCCATGATTGATCCTTTTTACCTGCTAACTTTCCTCCCGCCCAGTCCCCCGTGGGCCCTCCGCCCGGTGTCACCTGATAATCCTTCCCCTCAGGAATGTTACCTGACTTGAGCCCTACCCCCGTCCTTCTTTGGATGTTTGTCCTTGCGATTACAGGAATAGGCTCCTGCCCAGGTCCTATGGTCACTGGGGCATGACGTTTATTTGTTTACCAGTATTTCTCTATCCAGAGAACCTCTCTGTTTGCCCTGTTGCTTACCACTTTTCAGAGGATTAGAACTCTCATGATTATGCCCTTCTTGACCTAGGATGGTGATAAACCTCTCCTGTGGGAAGAAAGTTGGACTGCGAGTTCAAGAAGTTTGTAATTGAATTGTTTTTTATACATTTCCCATGATAACCGTCTCCTCAACTCCTTTTCTACTGCCTCTTGTGCCCCAAGGCGACTATTGGCTTCCCTTTGCGTGCCTGTAGAAGAGTAAGCTTTCCTCAAGTGCCAGTTACTTTCAATCCGAGTCTGAAGGAATATTGATATACATGTAACCCTATCATATTTCATTCCCATTTGCCCACACCAACACCTCTCTCCAGGGAGCCGTTTGGTTGCTTTTTGCTATAAAAGCTTTGTAAGATACGGGGCACTGTCCAGGAGAGGAAGAGTCTTGGATATTGATGATCATTATAATAGCTAGTTATAACTGTAGCTCTTTTGTCTTCTCTTCCAGGTATTTATGCCCTTACACTAGTGTATCTTTCTACTAAACAAATGGCTTGTAACTCTTCGTCCCACCTCCCAACATTTTGACCCAGCTCCACAAATTTGCGAAGAAAACTGATAAAGCGGTGGAAACAGGAAGAAAATGTTGTTTTATGACCTAGAGGGTTGAGATGTTAACCCTGGAGGGTTAGGTGTTTAATTCTAAATAGGATTAAAATAGTGACTCATCTCTTCCTATTTCTAGCAAGACCAAGTGCTCCTGGACTGCCCTTTCCAGTGATATCCGAGATGTCAGTAACCATCTGTTTTTATCTGGTGAACATCTTTTTTTCCCCCCCCTAGAAATACAACGTTAAGAGTATTGACACCCCCTCCTCCTTTGGTGACTAAAGTAGCATTTTTGTATGTTTCTTTAGGATAAGAATTGACCCCTCCCCCCCGTTAGCTTTCCTTCCAAAACTTAAGTTCTAGGGCTCATATTCCTTCTATTTCTGTATCTTTTTGTTTTGATTTTGTTTCCATGAGTACTGTTTGACCTTCCTCACCCGAATTCCAGCTATTGCTGCTGACTTGTGACCTCGGTGACTTGTTTTCATGTCTTGAGTAGAATTTTATATGTACTCTATTTTATCTAACAATTGTTTATTTCACGAATTTGTGAAGTCTACTATATGTGTGGTACTGTAAGGTGAGAAACCTGAGGAAGCTCAACCCCTTTTCACCTGTCTTTTGGAATGTCCATGAAGTCTTCTATATGTTTAATGGATTTGGCTCAGGGTTGTTGGTATTTGCTTTAGAGAGGGTGGAGCTGAACCGAGTTCTCTTTTCTTTCTGCGGTGTTAGTCTTAACTCTTAATCTGCTGAATTTTTAAAACTAAATAACTCAGGTAATGAGGAAAATTGCATTAGTAGCTACGGAATTGGAAGGTTTCTAGGAAAGTAGTGCTGCTTAACCCTTTTATTGCCAAATGTAACCTATCTCAAGGCATCAGAATATTCTTTCTTCCTCTTGCTCTTTTTATGAGAACTCTGGGGAAATGAGAGATGAGGAGGAGCATTGCAATCCACTTCTCTTTGTGTCTGTGTATGTATACGTGGGTGGGTGGAGTGGGCAAGATTGCTGGTGTGCTTTTGATACCCGTGACTTAGTTTTCTTGAACTATAGGCTAAAACTGAACTCAAAGCTCTTTTGCCACCTCCACCTTTTCTAAAGTATGTGTCCTCTGGAACTCCATTAAGAATGTACTGTATAAAACTGCACTGGTTTGGACTAAGTGTGCCCGAAGGTTGTTTGCATTTGAGGGGTTATAATTCCTTTAGCTGCTACATACCTTTCCTGGCTTATGCAGATTCTAAATACGGATTAACTGATGAGAACACAGAGCTCACAAATTGTCTAAGATCTGGTCTTACCCTCTGAGGCATCTTGTGTGGAAAGGAGATGGACCCTCAGTTTAAAAGTGGTTAGGCATCATCTTTTAAAAACACATGATTGTTAGAAGTGCTGACAGTGAGTGGCTGAAGCCAGGCTGCCTGGTATTACCCCTTGGTTCTTCATGAGTCTGTCTTCTCCTGGGCCATGAGCATACCCCTTCTCCAGCATTATTCCATTTCCTATCACAAGTCAAGATGAAGGAAAATAAAAATTTTAGGTGAACAGAGGGTTTTCTGACTTTTCAGCAGTGATCAGTGTGGGTGTCAAATAGACTGATTTCCAAAATATACCTAAGGGGAATAAGTAGACCTGGGATGTTAGGAGGCTGCAGAGTATTCCTGCATTTAATAGACTTTGCATGCATTCTCATATAATTGAGAAAGTGATATGCTTCCTGATTTAACTAGGAGCATAACTTTGTAAAACATGAATTTTGGTGTGGGATTAGAGAGATTTTTTTTTTCTTTTTTTGAGACGGAGTCTCGCTCTGTTGCCCAGGCTGGAGTGCAGTGGTGCAATCTCAGCTTACTGCAAGCTCCGCCTCCCGGGTTCATGCCATTCTGCTGCCTCAGCCTCCCCAGTAGCTGGGACTACAGGCGCCTGCCACCACGCCCGGCTAATTTTTTTTGTATTTTTAGTAGAGACGGGGTTTCACCGTGTTAGCCAGGATGGTGTCGATCTCCTGACCTCGTGATCTGCCCACCTCGGCCTCCGAAAGTGCTGGGATTACAGGCGTGAGCCACCGCGCCTGGCCCTTTTTTTTTTTTTTTTTTCCTTTTCTGAGACGAGTCTTGCTGTGTCCAAGGCTGCAGTGCAGTGGCACGATCTTGGCTCCCCGCAACCTCTGCCTCCCGGGTTCAAGTGATTCTCCTGCCTCAGCCTTCCAAGTAGCTGGGATTACAGGTGTGCGCTGCCACAGCTGGCTAGTTTTTGTATTTTTAGTAGAGACAGGGTTTCACCATGTTGGCCAGGCTTGTCTCGAATTCTTGACCTCGTGATCCGCCAGCCTCGGCCTCCCAAAGTGCTGGGATTACAGGTGTGAGCCACCTCGCCCAGCCAAGAGAATGATTTTTACTATTATTAAAATTATTAAAATTTGTTTAATTTTAGATGCCTATATTGAGTTATGGTCATGCTGCAGTTACACAGTCTTCTAAATGCAAAGTAATAGAGTATAAATGTTTAGTTGTAGACTCCTGTCCAAAAGGAGAGAAATTAAAAGATGCCAGGCAGAAAGAAGTGGAGTTGTTCGTGCAGATTTCTGCTTATATCCTCTTAAAACATTAACTTTAATCCAAAAGTTTGCAGAAAACTGAAAAATATACAGAGAGCTTTGCGAAAGTTTGCAGAAAACTGAAAAATATACAGAGCGCTTGCACACATTTTTTTTTAACAGATGATAAATGCAAGGATTATTTAGTTTGGAAAGAGGGAGGGGAGCCTACAGGAATGTTAGTGAGATGTTTGAGATGACAGAATAATAGCTTAAAAATTTCTGCCATTCTTCCTGCCTTGTCTTAAGGACAGATTGTGAGTCTACTTGGTATGGTTACCTGTGCTTTGTCAAAGAAAATTCTCCCTCACAGGAGGTGAAAGTGAGGGAATGCCTTAGAATTAAAATCTCTGCCTTGGGAGAGTTGGTAAATTTTTTTTAAAAAGAGCTGAAAATTTTATGACCCGTAAATTATGTTTATTATGAAAGCTAAGAAAATAGTGAGACATGATTTAATTTTGTTGATGGGTGCATGGGTCAGAATAATTTTATTTCCTGTGTCGTAGAATAACCTTTTGTTATTCCCCAAGGCCCTTGGTATTTTATAAATGTATTGCCAGGTTATTCTCGGGGAGTGTTATAGATCTTCCATGAAATGTAATAGAGATTTAAAAGATAAGTTATATGTCACATATGATTTAGAAGAACAGGTTAAAATAATTTTTATTGATAAATACTAGATGTTAATAGAGAAGCAAAGAGTTTGTATATGCAGGTTTATATATCCCTTTTTATGTCTCAGTAGCTGAAATTATTCATGGCTACAAAAATCCCCATTTTGAAACAAACTTTGTATTACTTAAGTGGTTTTCTTTTTTCGTTGAGCCTCCTTTTCTCAATTACCTTTGTTTGAAAGCAGTAGGCAAAAAATTCATTTTGTGCTACCAGCAAAGCATTGGATGTTTGCCCCTCCTTGGGGTTAGGTGAGACAAAGCCACACTCTCCCCTTTCCTGGCTGCCTGTCACCTCCTCCCTGTGTTTTTATTCCTTTCCTACTTCTGTGGGGGCTGATTTGAGCCCTATGAATAGCCAGGCCTTTGGGGAATTAAGGGCAGTCAGAAGCTGTTGATACTAAAATTTCTTAAAACCTTTAAGCTAAAATTGAAAAGTAAAGAATAATTACTATGAACATATTTTACTGTATTTTCTCCTTTTTTTTTAAACAAATTTCTTAGGATCAAGAAACCCTTTTTAAGGAAGTGAAAGAATTACTGAAGGAAAAGAGAAATAGACCAATATTTTAATGAATTTTACCACTGATTACAAGATAACTTTCATTTTTCTTTCAACTTTGAAATTCTTACTTTAATTACATTACCTGTAATTACATTAAATCTTACTGTGAATGGTACCCTTAAAACTTCAGAGTTAGGCCGGGCGCGGTGGCTCATGCCTGTAATCCCAGCACTTTGGGAGGCCGAGACGGGTGGATCACGAGGTCAGGAGATCGAGACCATCCTGGCTAACACGGTGAAACCCCGTCTCTACTAAAAAAAATAGAAAAAATTAGCTGGGCATGGTGGCGGGCGCTTGTAGTCCCAGCTATTCTGGAGGCTGAGGCAGGAGAATGGCGTGAGCCCGGGAGGCGGAGCTTGCAGTGAGCCGAGATCGCGCCACTGCACTCCAGCCTGGGTGACAGAGCGAGACTCCGTCTCAAAAAAAAAAAAAAAAAAAAACTTCAGAGTTGGAAGGGACTTTGAATGTCATCAAGTCCAAACACCCACTCAGTGCAACAGTCACTTCTTGCAGTTGTAGGTTGGAAACATCAAGGGGCTAAGAGATAGAAATTGGATGAACAAGTGGAGGAGGAGGAGCAGAAATTTTGGATTCTACATTTCCTTTACTAAATTTCGGATCTTGGGAATGGTTGGAGTAGTAGAAAGAGATTATATAAAAGGAACAGATATGCTAGAAGCTGTGAGATTGAAAGGAAAAAGATTGAAGAAATTGGCTCTCTATTGCTTGACTCTCACTCTGTCACCCAATCTGGAGTGCAGTGGTGCAGTGGCAACTCAGTTGCAGCATCGACCTCCTGGGCTCAAGCAATCCAACTGCCTTGGTCTCCTGGAGTATCTGGGACTACCAGCATGCACCACAATGCCTGGCTGATTTTTTTATTTTTCTTTTTTTTTTTTTATAGTGATGGGGTTTCACTGTGTTGCCCAGGCTGGTCTTGAACTCTTGGGCTCAAGTGATCCTCCTACCTTGGCCTCCCAAAGTGCTGGCATTAAGGCATGAGCCACTGCACCTGGCCTAATTTTTTTTATGTTTCATTTTTGTAGAAATGAGGTCTCACTAGGCGGGGTATGGTGGCTCATGCCTGTAATCCCGGCACTCGGAGGTTGAGGTGGGCGGATCACGAGGATCAGGAGTTTGAGACCAGCCTGGCCAAGAGACCAGCCTGTCCATTGTGATGAAACCCCGTTTCTACTAAAAATACAAAAATTAGGCCGGGCGCAGTGGCTCACGCCTGTAATCCCAGCACTTTGGGAGGCCAGGGTGGGCGGATCACGAGATGAAGAGATCGAGACCATCCTGGCCAACATGGTGAAACCCTGTCTCTACTAAAAATACAAAAATTAGCTGGGTGTGGTGGTGGGCGCCTGTAATCCCAGCTACTCAGGAGGCTGAGGCAGGAGAATCGCTTGAACCTGGGAGGTGGAGGTTGCAGTGAGCCGAGATTGTGCCACTGCACTCCAGCCTGGCGATAGAATGAGACTGTCTCAAAATAAATAAATAAACAAAAATTAGCTAGGTGTGGTGGCGGGTGCCTGTAATCCCAGCTACTCGGGAGGCTGAGGCAGGAGAATTGCTTGAACCGAGGAGATGGAGGTTGCAGTGAGCCATAGATCATGCCATTGCACACCAGCTTGGGCGACAGCGAGACTCCAACTCAGAAAAAAAAAAAAAAAAAGAAAGAAAGAAATGGGGTCTCACTATGTTGCCCAGGCTGGTCTCAAACTCCTGGCATCAAGTGATCCTCCTGCCTTGGGCTCCCAAAGCGCTGAGATTACAAGTGTGAGCCACTGTGCTCGGCTGCTCTCTTTTCTTCTAGAACTTGTATAGATTTAGCTTTTAAATTTGCCTCTTTTCTATCATGCATATGTTAGTTCCACACGTTCACCTTGGGATATAAATTGTCACCTGTGGTCAACACAGAACATTTCTGATACTCTGAGGATTTTGGGACTTTCTTTTTTTTTTTTTTTGAGACGGAGTCTTGCTCTGTCACCCAGGCTGGAGTGCAGTGGCACAATCTCGGCTCACTGCAAACTCTGCCTCCTGGGTTCATGCCATTCTCCTGCCTCAGCCTCTCCGAGTAGCTGGGACTACAGGCGCCCGCCACCACGCCCGGCTAATTTTTTGTATTTTTAGTAGAGACGGGGTTTCACCGTGGTCTCGATCTCCTGACCTCATGATCCGCCCGCCTCGGCCTCCCAAAGTGCTGGGATTACAAGCGTGAGCCACCGCGCCCGGCAAAGGATTTTGGGACTTTCATTCCATTTATCATGGAAGCATTTTTTTCCTGTTAGGTGGCGGTGGTAGCAACCTTTTGTTTTCCTGTATTCAGTATACTACAGATTGTGTAATGCCAGTCTTCCTGTTTATAAATATTAATGAATGTTTAGCATCTTTATAGATAAGGAAAATTAATTCATTCCAGACTAGGATAGGGAATAATAACAGTAACAGTAGCAGTAATAAAAGCAGTTGTTTGTTGCATGCTTAACTGTATCCCTAGTGCAGTGCTAAAGAGCCTTAGAGTTATTATCTCATTAATCTCTACATTGACCTTATAAAATAGGTACTGTTATTATTCCCGTTTTATAGGTAATGAAACGAACTCAGATCAAGCAGCCTGCTTGAAGACGTAGAACTAGTTAGTGACAGAGCTAGGATTCAAACCTAGGCCTAGCTGATTCAAAACTCATGGACTTATTCACTACATTGTACTGACAGTTTATGTGTGTCCAGTTTTTGTGCCTGCAGTGTAAAACTGGACTGCAGTGTAAGAGTATTCACTGCTAGGAATTTCTTAGAAAATTTTGGTGGTGTTCCCTTAGAGTTCTTTGGTCATCTACAGTCTATTAAAATGAACTGGATTCTCCTAGAGTTCAGTTGGCAGGAAAAAAGTACTAGGCTTAGATGTAAAAAGCGTAGTGGCTAAATGCCTGTTTTTTGCATTTAGTAATTTAGACTTTGAAGCCATTGGAAGAATCTTAATTAAACCTTTTGTAGGCATGAAAAAATAGCTGTTATAGTGCTTGCAAAACCTATCTTTCCCTTGGCTCATGAGTTATTAGGATGATGCTTAAATTATTATTTTTTAATGTAACTGTATCTCCTTCGTAAGTAGAACCGCTCTAACAGCATCACCTGTCAGGAGTTTTAGTTGTTTAAATTGCTGAGAGCCACAAGTAGTGGTAACAATGTTACAGGAAAGGGGAAGCTGTTACTAGACCATCTCTATAGTTATCCTTTTTATATTTTAAATTTGACGTTTGGTATTCTTAAAGACCTCTGTTTGTGCGCCTGAAATTTGACTGTTGTAATGATTGCAAATGGCTAATAACCAGGATCTCTTCTGAGTCTGGGAACTGCTGAAGTTTGTTCTTTAGACCTGGCAGTTATTTGCCAGTGGTTAATAATTAAGACATTGCCACAGAGGTCCAAGTACCTGGAACTGGGATTTGTTTCTGGTGACTGGTGGTGAGGAGTAGGGAACAGAGTTTCTCTTGATTTCCTGAGTCTACACGTATCTACTCTAGATCCAAAGACTGACCAAGAAGTCTTGAGAGTGTCCTATCAGGTTCAGTTCTTGCTCTTTAAGAAATTGTAATTTCAACCACGTCTATAAAAGAGGGATAGAAAAAGCTCTAAGGCTGTGATCTTAGACTTTAAATGCTGTGGAAATTCATAGAAGTGAGGGAATTAAGTGGAAAGGCTACTGGACTGACAGAAGGCCTAAGTTTCAAAATCTTAGAATGCTGGAGTCAAAAGGATACTAAGAATTATCTAATTCAACCCCTTTATTTTTTATTGTTTAAGAGTCAGAGTCTTACTCTGTTGCCCAGGCTGGAGTGCAGTGGTGCAGTCATGGCCCACTGCAGCCTGGAACTCCTGGGCTCAAAACAGTCCTCCCACCTCAGCCTCCAGAGTAGCTGGGATACAGGCACACGCCACTGAGCCCAGCTATCAACCCCTTTACTTTATAGATTAAGAAATGTTGACTAGACAAGTGATCTGTCCAAATTTAAAACTAGAAATAGAACTTTTATCTCCCACCCTGTCTGAATTATTCTTTCCATATGTAGCTGCTTAGTTGTGTCTTTACCACTAATTAACCATGTGAACTCTAAGCAAGTTATTTTACTTTTCTTCATCTTTTTATCTCTTGTAAAATTAGGGGGTTATTGTGAATCATTTCTAACATCTCTGCTAATGCCCCAGATACTGTAAATGACCCAGAATGTAATTGCGGGCAGTGTTACTTAGCTTCCTGGAAGATGGGGGATATGACTGGGCCTTGAATAAAATCCAAGATTTGGCAGAGTAGAGAGGGAAAGAATTCATGAGATGGGGAGCAGTAGAACAAAGGCTTAGGTGTGAATATGTGGCTGTAGTAAAGAGAAATGGCCTGATTATAGCAATTATATGAGGTTTAGTAGAACCATTTAAGAAAGGTAAAGCCACTTCATAGAAATCATTTTATTCCTGGTAAGGGCTTTAAGGTTCCCTTTCTATAAAAACCTGCAGAAAGCAGGATTGAAAATTAGCATTTTGTAACAGATTGTAATACATGTTGATGTCCATTTTTGGCCATGTGATATGTGGTGGTGACAGTAAGTACGTTGGAATATCCAAGAAGGAATAGCGTTAAGGTCAGTTTTCAGCAAGTTATTTCCGCTACTTAGATGGAGTTTAAAAAGTTTAGTTTATTTGATTTTCAGTCCTTACCAATTTTAATACATTGATGTTTTTAGACTTCCAGAAATTAATCTAGATTTTAAAAGATATGACTCTTCAGCTGGATCTCAAGGATGTATAAGAAAATTGTGGGCTCAGATGGGTAATGCCATTGTGGAAACAATCCGAGTCTATCTTTGGGACCTGTTGTTTCTTCTAAATGTTCTCTAATACAGTACAATTTAGCTTTTGATTGCATACTTATTTGAAGTATTCTTCTGTCTTTCTTGAATGCAAAAATATATGTTTATATCTTATTTTGGGGTCTTATCTCCCATCTAGATTGTAAGGTTTCTAAGAGTAGTGGTAGTATTTAGCTCATGTTAGTTAATATCCTTTATGTATTTTATATTTTAGTTTTAATGTTAACCTTGGGAATCTTTTTTTTTTCTTTTTTCTTTTTTCGCATCTTAAGGTTTGCTTCCTTTTTTTTTTTTTTAAATAGCCTTGGGAATCTTGATTATTTTCAAGGCGCTCTGTTTCTGTGATCTAATATAGGAGACTGACAGTTTTGAAAACATTAATTCTCTCTCACCAAAGTAACTATGGGGCAGAGAGAATCACTAATGTAACTATACCTGACCAGAAGAACTCTGTTGAGAAGAGATTATTATTTATCTCTGGAGAGAGAGATAGTTTTGACTTGTGTTTAATGAAAGAACATGTCTGTAGGATTAAAAAAACTCTACGTTATTTTACATAGTATAAGGCTATCAACTTTTATTATTAAAAATGAAAGCAGGCACTTTGGGAAGCCTAGGTGGGCAGATCACCTGAGGTCAGGAGTTTAAGACCAGCCTGGCCAACATGGTGGAACCCCATCTCTACTAAAAATACAAAAATTAGCCAGTTGTGGTGGTGCCCAGCAGTAGTTCCAGCTACCCGGGAGCCTGAGGCAGTAGAATTGCTTGAACCCCGGAGGTGGAGGTTGCCGTGAGTCGAGATTATGCCATTGCACTCCAGCCTGGGTGACAGAGTGAGACTCTGTCTCAAAATAAATAAATAAAAATGAAAGCAGGATTTGACTCAGTGCCTTTAGGGATTGTTACATACATTTAAAGTGAATAATTGCTAAGTTCCCATATTATTTGAATCTGTTAATATGATCTTTAATGGCTGCAGAAAGGTTTACATTGAATATTAAAAGAAGAGAACAAGGAAGAGTTTTCAAGTCCTCAGGATATGTCTGGATATCCACAAAAAGTACTAGTGGCAGTAGGAGTGCACCATTTTTTCATAAGCACATATACTCCCACCCAGAGCTATAAGAATTCCTTCAGTTCCTTCATTTGGCCATAGAAGCAAAATAGTTTTGGACTATTCTAAAATTATTTCATCTTGCATGGGGCCTAGAGGGATATATTTAGTTTTCTTAGTTTTTGTGAAAGATGTGTGTCAGGCTTAGAGGTCTCTAGTGATTTCTTTCTTGATTCTTGTATTTTTAAAAGATGGGAGTTGGTCTTAGTTGGCAGCTCTTTGCATCCGCCAGGGCTGTTCGTTACTTACTTCTAGGTCTGTGGGTGACGTCTGTTTCCTGTGATTGAAACCGCAAGAAGAAGTGGTGAGAAGCCACTGTAGGATACGTATTATCAGGCAAGCAGCAGGCATTGGGCTGCCCTCAAAAAGAGCAGTAGTACCTAAGTACAGTCTTTAAGGGAGTCGGAAGAGACCCTAGAAATGATATGACCCAGCCTCTTAAAATTAGGAGGACACTGAGGCCTAGTGGTATTAAGTTGCTCAAAGTCGTATAATTAGATGACCTAGGTTTTAGACTCCACCAATATTCTTCTCAGTATTCTTTCTCACATTGCATTGTCATACCTAAACTTTGTAACTGTGCCTTGTCTAGAATGTTTCCTTAAGCAAAATACCGCTGGAGAAGAGTAAATACCGATAGGCATTTTGCATATGGTAATTGGATGATGATGTTTTGCTTTTAGATGATGTGCTAATGATTTTTTGTGTGCTTTTTTTTTGAAAACACATACATATTTTTGAAACAATATGTAAGAACCCCAAGTTTCTATTTTTCATTTTTATTTTACATAGTGTTTGTATATTTTAGTCATTATCTCTATGCACAGATATTTTTACAACATTGCCTTTATAGTTTACAGATGTTTTTTGCTTTTAAAATAGTGTCATAAAAATTTTCCAGCTTTCTAATCTTTGAAAATTGCCACCTTAATTTGAAATGGAAATGTATGTGTATTCTAAAAGTGATAGTTTTTTTCTAAGAAAATACAAATGTATATAAAAAGAGTAAAACAGTCCCATACTTTGTTTTTCAGAAATTAATTTTTTTTAATGGTTAGAACCAAAGAGAACAGTACATGATACATGGAAGTTTCTTTGGATCCTAAGTACTTTGGCATGAAATTCTGTGTGTGTTTGTGTTAGAACATAGTTCAACACAAGTACAATTGCTAGAAGTATCAGAACAACCTTATTTTAACACTTGCTTATATTTCTGGTGGTAGAGAAATAATAAGATTTCATCTTCATGCTCTTCTCCCCTCCTCCCTAAGATTTTTTCAAAATCTTATTCTGAATGTGTACCAGGCCAGAAAATATTTACTATGGTTTCAGAGGATCAAGTCTGGCTTCTTGAGTAGTAGTATAATTGTTGGATTAATTAAGCGGTTGTCAGTAGGGGTAGGATTATTTCTGGGTATTCAGGAGTGGTGTGAGGATACAAAAAAGAGATTATTTAGAAATGAAAGGACTTTGGGAATGGGATTTAAAACAAGATGTCCTCATACTTGGTGCCTGTATGTAGAAGCGGTAGCAGTTGCAGAAACTTCCTGCTGTCTGCTAGGCTTTGGGTGTGTCACACACATGCCCACCCTCGAGGAAGAGTAGATGTCCTGCTACTCACATCATAACATGGGAGGAGAAGACAGTTGCTACGGCAATTGGGAAACAGCATTCCTGAGTCACTGACTATTTCTAAATGAATGGACAACACCCCTTTTTTTAAAGGAGTGATCACAGTCTTCTCTAAGCTCAGGCAGCAGAGGGAAAGCCTAGTAAGAAAGGAAGAGCAAGTATCAATATTTGAAGCTTGAGAAACATGTTGAAATTTTGGAAAAATTGGTTAACATTATGTTTTGTTTCCTGTATATGTATTCAAAAGTTGTATTGGAACCTTAGAATGTTTGAAAGGAAGGAAGGTTTGCTTACTGTTCTCTCACCAAATGACAGACTATGCATGCTGGCTTTCACCTTGTGAAGAGCAGAAGATACCGGTGTGCCTGCCACACCTTGTGATACTTGATAGGAAAGTAGGACTTCCAGACTCTGAGCACTTTCTCTATTGGCAGCTTGTTTGCCCAAACCATGTGTGCTTTATAGTGCAAGGGCTGGCAGTTTGTATGGATGGACTTGGAGGAATGTGGCATCCTCAGCCTGGTTTCTACCTGTTCTGCTGTGCTGGAATAGTGAAACCGGCGTGGCCTTTCCTCCTTCCCTCTGGGCTATCAACTACCTAGGATGCGGGCTGCCAGTTGCAGGGCTTTAGGATGAGCTGAGCTGTAGGCAAAAAGTTACTTTTTCCCTTTCCCCAAGATACTTGCTTTCTTGGACTATTAGAGAAGTGATACTTTGGACCTGTTAGAGGATACAATTCTAATATTAAGATAGCTTTCCCCTCATTTTAATTATAATTGGGAAATAAAGTTTATTGGAAAGCAGACTCACCAACAGTTTTAGACAGTTGTGCAGGACATAAAGTTAGTTGCTTTACATTTGTAAGTAGATTATTTCACATTTATAAGCAAATTATTGAAATACAGAATGGACTACAGTTACTACTGTTCTTTATACGGCATTTCTAACTTGTGCTTGACATTGGCCACTGCCTAGAATCTTTCATTGCTCCCGGGTGGGGTTAGGAAAAAATGCTGATTTTGGAAGGCAGGGGTAGATTGATAGAACTCTTTTAATTAGGAATAAAATATCTTGGACTGTCTTCTACTGTGTTTCCTTTGTTGGCTGTTGTATGAATTCTAACAAGTTTATTATTTATGTTTTCTCAGCTTTATTGAGGTATAATTGACATACAAATTGTTTATGGTATACAACATGATGTTTTGATATATGTATACATTGTGGAACTAATGAGTTTAACTCTCCAATATTTAGTTTAGCTGTGGGGCTGCTGAGGCACTGTGAACCTAATGGAGGAGCTGCTACAGTCTTACCTAATCCTTCAGCACTTTTTCCTCAGTGGTCATGGAGAAGATGAGCCTATCATTTCCATTTCTGGGGACTGCTAGGTAATCTTCAGCCTTCTTTCCCTTAAACACATTTAGCTTTTCTAGGTTTATAGTTTATATTTTTAAATTCCTGGTCATTTTGTGCCCCTCTCCTAGACTTCCTTTCCTCTGAGGTACCCTTTTTCTTTCCTTTATTTTCTTTTTGAAGTGGGTACTCCAACTCTACACAACCCCTGTGTAGGCTGCAGGCACCAATAAGGGTGATGTCAGAATCTAGTTTGTTTCTCTGTAAATGCTAGATAAAATATTGATTCAATTGTTGTTGTCTTTGGGCCATTCCTTGAAAATGGAAGGGAAAGTTCTTCTGTGCATTTAAAGTTGTCCATTATTTCATTTTCTCTAGTTCTAACTGACTTCTGTTTAAGGGGTGGGAATGAAGAAGGGAAACTAGCCAGTTTCAGTGGTTCCATCATATATTATTTAACTTTTACAAAGTACTTTGCAAAACAAAGTGCTTTATATCTGTTTGATTATTTATTCTTCATACTAGTCCTCTGAGACAACACAGCTCTAGAGATAGGAAGACTGAAACTGTGGTCAGTTTTTAAAAGCTTACCCTGACTTTACATTCCTTTAGTGGAAATGTGATAAATTTTGTGGCAAAGGCCGGGCGCAGTGGCTCACGCCTGTAATCCCAGCACTTTGGGAGGCCGAGGCAGGCAGATCACGAGGTCAGGAGTTCGAGACCATCCTGGCTAATACGGTGAAACCCTGTCTGTATAAATATACAACAAATTATCCAGGCGAGGTGGTGGGCACCTGTAGTCCCAGCTACTCGGGAGGCTGAGACAGGAGAATGGTGTGAACGCGGGAGGCATAGCTTGCAGTGAGCCGAGATCACGCCACTGCACTCCAGCCTGGGCGACAGAGCGAGACTCCGTCTCAAAAAAAAAAAAATTTTTTTTTTTTTTTTTTTTTTTTTTTTTGGAGACGGAGTCTCGCTCTGTCGCCCAGGCTGGAGTGCAGTGGCGCAGTCTCGGCTCACTGCAAGCTCCGCCTCCCGGGTTCACGCCATTCTCCTGTCTCAGCCTCTCCGAGTAGCTGGGACTACAGGCGCCCGCCACCACGCCCGGCTAATTTTTTTTTTTTTTTTTGTATTTTTAGTAGAGACGGGGTTTCACCGTGGTCTCGATCTCCTGACCTTGTGATCCGCCCGCCTCGGCCTCCCAAAATGCTGGGATTACAAGCGTGAGCCACCGCGCCCGGCCAAAAAAAAATTTTTTTTTGTGGCAAAGCTAGATCAGGCCTCAATCTATTATGATCCTCTGTTGCCTCAGTACCCTAAGGAACTATGTCAATCCTGAATAAAGAAATTAATCAGAGCTGGACCCTTATCTCTCTGTTCTGCATGATTCTAAGTGACATATGCTTTACCTTACCTATTCTTTCTGAGTAGGTAGATTAGGATATGAAAGGAAATTTTTTTTGGCTGTAGTGATACTTATTTCTCATTTTACCCATAGGTAGACTTTGTCATTATTGAGGGCTTATTGTCCTGTGGGCTCCAGTCAAGGTTCCTTGGTCTCATTCATAAGGAAAGACATTACTCTTGAAGGTTTGATCTGATGGTTTACTGAACTATTCATAACGATCATAGTGTACTGTCATATACCTTGACTTGAAACTTTTCCTTACTTTTCTCGATTTGAATAGAGTAATGAAAGAATAAATATACTGTTTCGGATGATGCTCCTAAACCTATAGTGATGCTAATTTAAAAATGTATTTATTAAAATATGGGCCACATCATTTGAATAAGACATGATTTTGCCCTCATGCAATTTAGTCTGGTTCACAGAAAAAGTTACAACAAATGTTCTGTTAAGAAGGTTATAATATAGTCCCGGTGCGGTGGCTCATGCCTGTCATCCCAACACTTTGGGAGGCTGAGGCAGGTGGATCGCTTGAGATCAGGAATTTAAGACCAGCTTGACCAATATGGCGAAACCCTTTCTCTACTAAAAAAATAGAAAAGTTAGCCAGATATAGTGGCATGCAACTGTAATTCCAGCTACGCGGGAGGCTGAGACAGGAGATCACTTGAACCTAGAAGTCGGAGGTTGCAGTGAGCCAAGATCACACCACTGCACGTTAGCCTGGGTGACAGAGTGATACTTCATCTCAAAAAAGAGGGAGTTCTTTTTTTTTTTCTGCGTCTAAGATTTTGTTTTTATTTTATTTTTACTTTTTATTTTTATTTATGATATTTTAAGTTCTGGGTTATATGTGTACAACGTGCAGGTTTGTTACATATGTATACATGTGCCATGTTGGTGTGCTGCACCCGTTAACTCGTAATTTACATTAGGTATATCTCCTAATGCTGTCCCTCCTCTCTCCCCCCACCCCACGACAGGCCCTGGTGTGTGATGTTCCCCACCTTGTGTCCAAGTGTTCTCATTGTTCATTTCCCACCTATGAATGAGAACATGCAGTGTTTGGTTTTCTGTCCTTGCAATAGTTTGCTCAGAATGATGGTTTCCAGCTTCTTCCATGTTCCTACAAAGGACATGAAAAAAAAGGGAGTTCTAGTATAAAATATTTAGAGCCTGGCTTGAGTGAGTCCTTTTGTTATTTTTGTGTAATAATTGTGGCTAAGTGTATAATTTATAGACAAGGAATAGATTATTCCTTATGCCATACTGTTGGCATAAAGCATCCACTAGTCTATCTTCAGGTGTGTATTTTACAAGAAGTCTTGTAGCACATTTGCCTTTACAGAATGATCTCTCACCACTCCATTTTGTTTATGACCTCAGTGGTCATAAGAGGTATGTGTGGGGGGTTAATAAATGGGGGAACTGAAGCATGAAGAATTAAACTTGTTTGCTCAAAATCATACTTGTAGTTTTCTAGGTAGCCAGAAATAAAAATCAGGACTCATGAGCCTTTTCCTTTAGCGAAGTTCTAGATAAATTCCAGAGTTCAGCAATTTGCTTAATGTGTTGGTTTCCTATTGCTTATAACATCACCCCAAACTTACCAGCTTAAAACAAACACATTTATTAGCTCATAGTTCTGTTGGTCAGAAGTTTGGCATGGATTGTGTGTCTGGGTTCAGCCACAAGGCTGAAATCATAATGTCAGGCTGGGCTGAGTTCTCACCTGGAGTCTCTGGGGGAAAATCTGCTTCCAGGCTCATTCAAATTGTTTGCCAAATTCAGTTCCTTGCAGTTATAGGGCTGAGGTTCCTATTTCTTTGCTGGCTGTCACCGGGGGACTGTTCTCAGTACCCAGAGGCTACCTATAATCCTTGCCTTTTGGCCCCCTCCACCTTCATGCCAGAAATGGCATCCTGAATCCTTGTGTCTCTGACCTCTAGATTTAAAGGGTTCATGGGATTGGGTCAGGCCCACTTAGATAATTCCCCTTTCTTAAAAGTCAGTTGTGCCTGAGCCAGGCATGGTGCTGTATGCCTGTAGTCCCCACTACTTGGGAGGCTGAGGCAGGAGGATTGCTGGAGCTCAGGAGTTCAAGGCCAGCCTGGCAACATAGTGAGACCTTGTCTCAAAAAAAAAAAAAAAAAATCAATTGTGCATAAAATGTAATCTAATCAGAGGAGTGATATCCTATCATATTCACAGTCCTGATGATTATACAGGGTATGTACATCAGGCTAGCAATCTTGGGGGACATCTTAGACTTCTACCTATCACATTAAACGTGTTCCTCACACTAAATTAGCCCATGAGCAAGGGTGGATGTCAGAAAAGAGAGAAGTAGGAGTGTATACTGAGGGAGTTAGTGAATTGTGTTGTGATTATACATATAAGAAAACCCGGCTGGGCATGATGGCAGGTGCCTGTAATCCCAGCTGCTCAGGAGGCTGAGGCAGGAGAATCACTTGAACCCAGGAGGCGGAGGTTGCAGTGAGCCGAGATCACAAAAACCTTTGTAGTTCCCAGGGATCCTGGGCCTCCTAGAATCATCAGAGTGTAAGGACCAAGTGGCATTCAGCTGTGCTGTTCTGGTGGTAGTCCATTTAGCCAAGAACTCAAATATAATTGTAGTTGTCTATTACAACTTAGCCTTAACAAAATCTTTAGAAAGTAATGAAATAGAGGCTTACAGTGTGGGTTTATATTTCCCGTGTGCTAGCCACATGGTTCTTGCAATTACTGTCCATGATTAACTGTCCATGTGAGGCACAGAAGTAGGAATTAGAAACACTTTTTGCTATGTAGAATGTACTCTGTGTTCAGAGTAATGTTTAGTCATACTCTCTTTTTAGATCCCTGCTAACCTCTCTGCTGCTAAGAACTACCCAATTACCTTTTGCTTGGCTACATGAGCATCCTGTGCCAAGAGACCATGCTTAGTTGTCTGAGTATTCTCTGGGCCCTTTTTCTGATTAAAGTGAAAAGTTAAAGATTCAGAGAATCAAGTAGAGGTGAATCAGTCTCTTGGATGAGTTTTCTTGTGTCCTGAATTTACAACAGGTTCAATTCTGTTACTAAGCAAACAGAGGGAGCCTCTGTGCAGAAGACTGCCATTGGCCCGTTTTTAAAAAGCTGAAGTATTAATACACACAACCACCACCACCGCAAGAACAAATTCAGATATGCAAAATAAGTTTTAAACTTCATTTATGTTTTCTGATAATAATTAATCAGGGTGTTTCAAACTCATTAAGTTATTAATTAGCTTGACCTTACAGGGAATAAATACCTTGGGGTCTTTTGACTTTTTTGTTGTTGTTGTTGTTATAAACTATAAAGTATCTAGGAAGTTTCTAATTTCCTGTAGATGGTAACCAAAAGATTTATCTTACCACATATTACATTAAGATGTGGTAACTGAATCAGAACTTGAATTACTCTCTGTAAGGGGAGTAAAGGGACAGCTTTTAATTTTTATGTTGATGGATGGTCTTAGTAGAGAAGAACCCAGCCAAATATATTTATATTTGATGCTGTTACTTTTGATGTACTGTACCTTTGAGCAATTTGTATTGATTTAAGTAAGATTTGGTAGCATTGAGAATCTTTTGGAGAAGAGAAGCTCATTTTAATACATGCAATTCTATTAAAATTATTTTACTGTACCATCTAATGACCTTTCGACACTTATCTAGTCATCTAATTCTATTGCATAAAAACTCCTATAGAATAAATGTTTTTCTACCCCTTTAAAAACATTTTATGTTTTCATTAATAATTATTTGCATATAAATGAAAGATATAAAACTTAAGAAACAAAAATCTAACGTGTGTATAAAAGTTGGCATTGCCACTGTTAGATGGAGTCTTCCAGGCAGAGAAAAACTGAATACCATCTCAGAGTCATAGTCCAGCTTCAGATTCTCTGAGTGTTTACAAGTGCACCTAGATTCTAAGGACATCACTTGGCCAGGACATGAGTAAGGCCTGGGAAACAGGGTTCGCCACAGTTGAGCATCTGGGGACCAAGTACTAGACATTCAACAGGAATAAGGTTGGGGAAGTACACTGCTCTGTATTTTCTGCTTCTGAGCTTACCATATGCAACCTCTAGCTCTCCTGAATAAGTCAAAGCGGAAAAGTTCTGTGGGGTGGAATGAGTATCCTTGACAGTCCAGTTAGTACAGCAGAGAAGGAAAGAAAAAAAACTGTTAACATATGGTCCAGACAGGCCAACCATCTGGGTCAGGTTCACCCAGGTATTGTGAATTTTAAAAGCCAGAACAAAAGCAGATGATGGTGATGACAGGCTTCAAGGGTCTGGCTCAAGTCTTACTGCTCCCTTTTAACTGGTGGTTCTCGGTACCTGGCACATACAGTCACCCTGGAATCTTTATCCAAGGGATTTCCTTCAATTTCCTCATGTGTTAGGTTTCATTTCCTGTATTTCAAGTCTTGCACTTTTTTGGTTTGCGTCCTCATTTTGGTGGAGCATGTCCTACAGTAACTTCCTGCGGTATATGGGAACAGATTTTTTAAAGCTTAAATGTCTGAAAATGTCTATTCTAAGCTGACATTTGATTGATAGTTTTTGTTGGGTATAGATTTGTAGTTTGGAAATTATTTTTCTTCAGATTCTTAAAGGCCGTGTTCCATTGCCACCCAGCTGTTGATATTATTGTTAAGAAACCCAGAACTGCTCTGATTCCTTTGTATATGACCTGTTTTCATCCTTTCTGTGGAATTTTGTAGGATTTTCTTTGTATTCCAGTGTTTTGAAATTTCACCATTATGTGCCTTTGAATCATCTATTTTTGTCCTTTGTGCTAGAGACTTATCCTGCAATACTGGGAAATTTTCTTTATTTCCTTGATAACTTGCTCTCTATTTTATGTTTTCTCCTATTATTTGGATATTGGTCCTCCCAAACTGGTCTTCTAATTTTCTTTTTGCTGTACTTTTTGGGGAATTTCCTTAATTCTTCCAGTCCTTTTATTGAGTTTTAATTTCTGTTCTCATATTTTAAACTTCTAATGAGCTCTTTTTCCTCTGAATGTTTCTTGTGGATATTAATGATTTTTAGAACATCTTTCTTCTTCTTGCATACTGTTTATTTGGCAAGTTGCTTCCCCCAGCCCCCTTTTCTCTCATGTTAGGAGCTTTCCTCAGATGTCTGATAATCCTGGATTGTCTACTCATGTTTAAGAATGAGGGATTACAAAGCAGATTGGAAACTCCAGGTGCATGGGTAGGATTTGAAAGCTGGTTGCTTTGCCGTAGGACAGCACCATCCAATAGAAATCTAATGTGAATCACATTGTGAGTTTAGATTTTCTAGTTTTAGAAACGTGAAATTAAGTTAATATAATATATCTAAAATATTATTTCGGTATGAATGAAATATAAAAATTATTAAGAAAATATTTTACTTTTTTATATTGTTATGAACTACAGTGTTTATTTTACATTTACAGACATCTCAACTGAGAAACTAAATTTTTATTTATTTATTTATTTATTTTGAGATAGTCTTGCTCTGTTGTCAGCAATGTGATCTCAGCTTGCTGCAACCTCTGGGGGCTCAGCTGATCCTCCCACCTCAGCCTCCTGAGTAGGTGGGACTACAGGCAAGCGCTACAATGCCTGGCTAATTATTATTACTGTTTTTTTTTTTTTTTTTTGAGACAGAGTCTTGCTCTGTCACCCAGGCTGGAGTGCAGTGGTGCGATCTTGGCTCACTGCAACCTCTGCCTCCCGGGTTCAAGCGATTCTCCTGCCTCAGCCTCCTGAGTAGCTGGGACTACAGGCGCGTGCCACCACGCCCAGCTAATTTTTTGTATTTATTTTTTAGCAGAGACGAGTTTCACCGTGTTAGCCAGGATGGTCTCGATCTCCTGACCTTGCGATCCACCTGCCTCAGCCTCGCAAAGTGCTGGGATTACAGGCGTAAGCCACCGCGGCTGGCCCATGCCTGGCTGATTTTTAAATATTTTTGTAGAGGCAGGTTTTGCCATGTTGCCCAGGCTGGTCTCCAACTCCTGGGCCCAAGCCATCCACCTGCCTCAGCCTCTCAAAGTGCTAGGATTACAGATGTGAGCCACCACAGCCAGTCCCTAAGAATTTTTTTAAGTCTTTTTTTTAAAGAGCAGTTTTAGGGTCACAGCAAAATTGAGATGAAGGTACAGAGATTTCCCATATATCCCTGCCCACACACGTGCATGGTGTATCAGTCCGTTCTCACACTGCTATGAAGAAATACCTGAGACTGGGTAATTTATAAAGGAAAGAGGTTTAATTGACTCACAGTTCTGCATTGCTGGGAAGGCCTCAGGAAACTTAAAATTATGGTGGAAGGCAAAGGAGAAGCAGGCACCTTCTGCTTTGCCTTCTAAGGGTGGCAGGACAGAGTGAGTGCAAGCGGGGGAAATGCCAGATGCTTACAAAACCATAAGATTTCATGAGACTCACTTGATATCATGAGAACAGCATAGGGGAGACTGCCCCCATGATCCTGTTACCTCCACCTGGTCCCGCCCTTGACATGTGGGGATTATGGGGATTACAATTCAAGGTGAGATTTGGGTGGGGACACAGAGCCAAACCATATCTCATGGCCTCCCCCATTGTCAACATCCCGCACTAGCGTGGTACATTTGTTGCAACTGATGAGCCTGCATTAACACATCAGCATCACCCAGTCCATAGTTTACATTAGGGTTCACTCTTAGTGTTGTACAATCCATGAATGACATATATCCATCACTATAGCATCATACAGAGTATTTTTCACTGCCCTAAAAACCCTCTGTGCTCTATTTATTCATAACCTGCCTACCCTACCTGCCTCCCTCAACTCTTGGCAACCACAGTTCTCTTTACTTTTTCCATAGTTTTGCCTTTTCTAGAATGTCATATAGTTGGGTACATATAATATGTAGCCTTTTTCTTTTTTCTTTCTTTTTTTTTTTTTGGAGACTGAGTTTCGCTCTTGTCGCCCAGGCTGGAGTGCAATGGCGTGGTCTCGGCTCACAGCAACCTCTGCCTCCCGGTTTCAAGTGATTCTCCTGCCTCAGCCTCCTAAGTAGCTGGGATTACAGGCACCCGCCACCATGTCCAGCTAATTTTTGTATTTTTAGTAGAGAAGGGAGTTCACAGTGTTGGCCAGGCTGGTCTCAAACTCCTGACCTCAGGAAATCCACCTGCTTCAGCCTCCCAAATTGCTGGGATTACAGGCATGAGCCACCGCACCTGGCCGCCTTTTCCTTTTTTTGAGACAGGGTCTTTTTCTGTCACCCAGGCTGGAGTGCAGTGGCTCGATCTTGGCTCGCTGCAACCTCCGCCTCCCAGGTTCAAGCGATTCTCATACCTCAGCCTCTCAAGTAGCTGGGATTACAGACACCCACCACCATGCTGAGCTAATTTTTGTATTTTTAGTAGAGGCATTGTTTTCGCCATGTTGGCTAGTCTGGCCTCAACCTCCTGGTCTCAAGTGACCCACCCGTCTCAGCCTCCCAGAGTGCCGTGTTTACAGCTGTGAGCCACTGCGCCCAGCCATATGTAGCCTTTTCAGTTCAGCTTCTTTTAGCAATATGTTAAGATTAGCACTAAGACAACAGATAATGTTCTGTTGTCTGAATGTGCCACAGTTTAGTTACCTGTTCACCTACTGAAGGATGTCTTTGTTGCTTTCAAGTTTTGGCAATTATGAATAAAGTTGCTGTAAACATTTCTCTGCAGGTTTTTGATGTGGACATAAGTTTTCACTTCCTTTGGATAAATAAATACCAAGGAACATGATTGCTGGATCTTATGTTAGTGTATGTTTAGTTTTGTAAGAAACTGTGAAACTCTTCCAAAGTGGTTGTATCATTTTACATTCCCACCAGCCATGAATTGAAAGTTCTTGCTCAGCCGGGTGTGGTGGCTCACACCTATAAATCCCAGCACTTTGGAAGGCCGAGGTGGGCAGATCGCTTGAGGTCAGGAGTTCCAGACCAGCCTGGCCAACATGGTGAAACCCCATACTAAAAATACAAAAATTAGCCACATGTGGTGGTGTGCACCTGTAATCCCAGCTACTCGGGAGGCTTGAACCTGGAAGGCGGAGGTTGCAGTGAGCTGAGATCATGCCACTGCACTCCAGCCTTGGTGACAGAGCAAGACTCCATCTCAAAAAAAGAAGGAAAAGAAAAGAAAGTTCTTGCTCCACATCTTTGCAAGCATTTGGTGTCATCTGTGTTGTGGATTTTGGCTATTCTAGTAGGTATGTAGTGGTATCTTATTTTAATTTACACTTCTCTGATGACATACAATGTTGAGCTTCTTTCAAAAGTTTATTTGCCATTTAAATTTTGTTAAAATTAAATAAAATGTAATAAATTCCTCCTCACACTAGACACCTTAATAGTGCTCTATAATTATATGTGCCTAGTGGTACATGTTGGACAGTGGAGCTCTGAAGTGATCTACTTGGACCGTGTCACAAGCTT
This sequence comes from Symphalangus syndactylus, assembly GCF_028878055.3. Lineage (NCBI taxonomy): Eukaryota > Metazoa > Chordata > Mammalia > Primates > Hylobatidae > Symphalangus > Symphalangus syndactylus. Next base: position 45,355,027 of record NC_072429.2, read on the forward strand.
TAAGTTGATTCCCCAGGGAGAAGACACTTCCAACCTTCTGTCTCAAGGGGAAAGGCCAGGCTGCTGGGGCTCAAAGATACTAGAGGGGGAAACGTGCTGAGTGTCTCAGTATGTACTATGCATAGGTTTACTTTTCTTTTTAGTATAGGGTCCCTGGCCTCCTCCAATCCAGAGACCCTCTGTTTTACCCTGTTCTGAGAACAAACTTCTCGACCTCTGCTGGAAGAAGGGAGGGTAGTTTCCCAATGGCATGGTTGAGGGGTGGGGTAGGATCTAGGGATCTAACTGCTTCTTAAACAGCTTCCAACCAGTCTTGTTTTTAGCCTCCCCCTCCTTTAACTCCCATTTCCATAGGTATCTGGTGCCAATTGTTCCTGAGCCTTTTGAGGATCCTTAAGTGTAATGGGTAGGTTATTGCTCTTTCCAGTTTAGGACTCAGCTTTCTGTAATCTGTTGGATTTAATACCTCTAGTTCTTCTAGTCCCAGTCTTCAAAATTTGCAGTTGCTCTTTGGTTCTTCCCAACCTTGTAGGCTCTTTCCTTGCATCACTTCTTACTTTCTAAAAAACACCTTTTCTGTAGGTTTAGTGAGGTTTCAAGAAGGAGAGAAATTAGATGTTTTGGGTCAGTCTGACATCTTTTACCTGAAAGTTCCTATTAATCTGGATTCATAAGCCAGATTTGGATATTTTAAAAAAACTTCATTCTGTATTTATGCTTCCTTCAGTATCTATATTTGTAGTTAAAGGTATAAGTGCTAATGTTTAGTGGAGGACTCAATAGAAGGGCCAGGAAGTGAGACATTTACCACAGCCAGGCTAGGACAGTAAGGGTTTGGTTTGGGACCAGAAGAGAATTGACAGCAAACAAGGAGAATGATGAAAGTGGATGCATTTAGATGTAGGTAGGATGATTAGAGACTTAATTTTAAGAAGCTTGGATATCTGAGACCTAATATGTAAATAAAGCTTCAGTAGCATTCATCTTCCTGGACTCCTATGTTTTCATTTTTTTTGTTGTTGTTGTTAACTTGTCATGATCTAGGAACTTACTGTACATTTCAGAGAATATACACAACTAATGATACAATTAAAAAATGACTATTGAACAAAGCCGTTTGCCAACATAGAATCTGTAAGAAGAACACACATAGTATTAACTAAGTAAACAATACACTCTGAATGTACTGTAGCAGCAGGTTTCTATTTTAATAGTTGAGCTTGCTGTTTGAGTGTTGTATTGGATTCTAAAACCGTTTTGCTTGTACTGACTGGGCTGTGATTCATTTTGCTGGTTGTTGCTGCCCTCTGTTGGACTAGCTCAGGAAATGCAGCTTTTTTTCCCTCGTGGATTATGTTGCTGTCCTTCCCCAAACTGAACACTAAAACACGGGTAATTTTTTTTCTTTTCTTTCTTTTTTTTTTTTTTTTTTTTTGATACAGAGTCTCGCTCTGTCACCCAGGCTGGAGTGCAGTGGTGCGATCTCGGCTCACTGCAGCCTCTGCCTCCCAGGTTCAAGTGATTCTCCTGCCTCGGCCTCCTGAGTAGCTAGGATTACAGGCGGGCGCCACCACACCCATCTAGTTTTTTTATTTTTAGTAGTGATGGGGTTTCACCATGTTGGTCAGGCTAGTCTCAAACTCCTGATCTCGTGATCCACCCGCTTCAGCCTCCCAAAGTGCCGGGATTACAGGCATGAGGCACTGTGCCCGGCAGATAATTTGTTTTTTAAGATAAAATGTGTTTCTGATGATGCTCTAGGAAAGCAAGGGAAACTGGCATCTTCCTTCATATATATATATATATATATATATATAAGTCTCCCTTTCTTTTCCATCTAAAGGCGAGAGTTAGTGGACATTGAATAGGAAAAAGGCACAAGAATTTGCGGAATGCAAAGATTTGGCAGCTTTGGAGTCTGGATGCCTGAGTGCTGTATCCAACTCATCCCCTAATCATACGACCTCAGTGATTTACTTCACCTGGCTGGGCTTCAGTCTCTTCATTGATATAATGAAGAGATGGAATAGACTTGGAGAGTTTCTCCAGGGATTGATATTTTAGGGAAGCAACCCTAGATTATAGTATTTGTTCATAGGAGATATAATGACTTAAGTTACAGGCTCTGCCATCAAGTAACTTAGTCTGGAAAGGGGTAGAGGAAACAGACAATCAAAAGACAATTGTAATCCATTTTTAGTGCTGTGAGACAGGCAAGTGCCTATTACTATGGAAACACAAGGAAAGGTTCATATCCATTTAGAGGAGGGATCATTCTGTAGGGCCTGTTGGAGTTGTGAAAGCACAATCTAGGCTGAGGAGGCAGCAGCCTAGGGCAAGTCTGGGGCATTGAGGCAGAGTCATCTCTTTGGAGACGAAGATGGAGTCTGAGGTGGAGAGTTTGCTGAGATGAGACTGGGGGGAAAAGCCAGGAGAGTCATATGCCATGCACAGGAATTTCGATTTTAACATAGGGCAGTGGAGAGCTATTGAAGGCTTTTAAATGGAGAAATAACATGGACAGCTTGGCATTTTAGAAAGATTCCTCTTGGATATAGTATGGAGAATGGATGTGGTATGGGGCAGATGGGACTGAAGGCAGGGAGATCAGTTAGGAGGCTGTTGGAGGAAATCAAACAGGAGACAATAATGGTGTGAACTTAGGTAATGCTAGTAGATGTGGATGGAAGAGAGATGAATCAAGAGTCTGTAGGCAGAAAGAACAGGTTGCTGGTTACCCCCCACCATTTTTTTTTTTTTAACTTCAGCTGTGAACAATTCAGCTGCCATTAATTCTTTAGACCCAGGTTCTGTTATCTACATTACATCTATCCTAGAGTTGTTTGCTTGTTGCTTGGTTCTGAGGGAACTCTTTGAGTTTGGGAGACAAGATTTTGGAAGCAATTGCTCTGGGAGCAAATAAGTTTAACCTTGGCTACGGTAACCCAAATTGTATGCACTCATTCCTTTTGTGCTTGTTTCACCTTCTATATGCCAAGGGACTTAGGGTGGTGACAGAAGGAACTATGTTATTGGTTGTCTTGGGTGGTGCTTTCTGCCTCATCATCCTTCTGCTTTGCTTCTATTACATAATCAGAACACATGAAGTAACTAAATTCTGTGGACACTTTCTCATGGCAAGATTCTCATGGTTTGGGTGAGTGATTAGCCCTCAGCCAGTGGAAGCTTGACCTATTCTGGACAATGGAGGTCAAAGTTTGTTTGCTTGTTTGTTTTATTTCAAAAGCACCAGGTTGGTGAAAAATGGGCAAAGTATACATTCACAGTTTACACTGGATTGAACTGAATTGTGTTATATGGGGAACGTGAACATAATAATGTAGGTTTTTCTTGTCCATAAAAGAGGAAAAATAGCTTTGTGGCAGAAACGGAACCAGTTTTTCATTAGTTGGGGAAGGTTATTCAAGAAGCATTTACCAGTTGGGTATGGTGGTTTGCACCTGAAATCCCAGCTACTCAGGCGGAGGCGGGCAGATCACTTGAGCCCGGGGGTTCGAGACCAGCCTAGGCAACACAGGGAGACCCCATCTCTTTAAAAAAAAAAAAAAAAAAAGAAGATTTACTATACTCGTCTAAGGACATTAATGAAAAAGAAATATTGTTTAAAATTAGGCAGGATGAAGAAAAATTCCCACTTTCCCAGACTTGCTCATTCAGACTTTTTTTGGGGGGCAGGAGGGGTAAAGTATAACATGTATACAGAAGAGAATGTAAAACATACAGAATAATTATAAACTGGACAGTCATGTGATCCATATCAGGATACAGAATATCATAAACACCCCAGAAGCTGCTTTGTCCCCTTCCCCAGTCACGACCCCACCCCACCCACCCCAAGCAACCACTGTTTTGACATTTATGGTAATTATTTCCTTTATACAATAATTTTACATACCAAATAATACAGTGTTACATGTTTTTAAACTGAATGTAAATGGAATAATAATTCAATATTGTGTTTATGAATAGCTGTAAGTTCATTCACTTTCTTTGTGAAATTGCTTTCCTTGTACCAATATACCAGTTTAATTGTCCACACTGCTCTTTTAGTTCACATCTTTCATTAACTCATACACAATTATTTGTCTTCTGGTTTGTTGAAGAATAAATCAGACAACTTTTGTCACAATAATATCTGTCAGAGTGGCCAGCTGGCCATAAACACTGTAACACTACATCCATCTGAAGGGCACTCCCAACGAAGGTGGCTACTTTTGCCATTCTCATTGGCCTCATGGGATTTCAGGACAGCCAGCTTCACCTTCTTTCTCGTGCTTATTCTTCTTGGGAGTAGTGTAAAACTTCTTTTTCTTAGCCCCACCACAAAGTCTCAAGATGAAGAGTGGACTCCTTTTGAATGCTGTAGTCAGACAAAGCACATCCGCCTTCTAGTTGCTTGCCAGCAAAGATCAGTCTTCATTGATCAGGAAGAATTCCTTTCTTATCCTGGATGTTGGCCTTTATATTTTCTGTTTTATCCAAGGATTCAACCTCAAGAGTGATGGCCTCCCCCATAAGGATTTTTATGAAAATTTGTGTTTTGGTGGTGGTTCCAATACATCCAGATGGCAGATCAGAAAACCCATTCTACTCTTGATGGCCATTTGCATTGTTTTCTGTTTTACATTTCATGGTGTTACTATGAACACTCTTGGTATACACATTCCACTACGTATGTACAAAATTCAGCAGGGTAGATAACATAGAAATTGATGTGTTGCATTGTAGTACGTGTGCGTATTTAACTTTACTGGATAATGCCTTACTGTTTTCCAAAGTGGCTATAGCATTTTATAGTACCACCAAGAGTTCCTGTTGGTCTGTGACTAGACGGACATGAAAGTTTTTTCCAGTCTTGGGAGTGTGAATTGATATCTCACTGTGGTTTTAATTTGCATTGCCTTATTTACTATGAAGTTGAGCATATCTTATAAGTGTATCGGTCATCAGATTCGGATTCTGTTCAGTTCTGCATCATCTTCTTTTTTTTTTTTTTTTCCCTTTTAAGAGTCATATGTTAGTGACCTTCAAACTCTTCCTGCCCCTTACTTGAGGGAATGTGCTAAGGAATACTTTGACAGAAATCATTAGCTTGTGGAAAGTAGCTTGGATCCTTTCAACTTCTCTCCCTCTTTTCCCCAACCCGTCTGGTGTTTGGGAGGTTTCCTTGTACTTCACTGATTTCTTTCTTCTCCCTCCTTTTTCCTGTTTCCTAGACTCTGAAGCGGCTCATGGCAGATGAGGTAAGGACATTTTGTTTAGCATGTGCATGTTCTAGCTCATTGCCTACACTATAATATTTACCAGTTTTCATAACTTTGACTTTCTGTAACTTTTAGTGGTGATATGGCTTCTACTCAGTATCTCAAGGCTTTTTTCCTAACTCTTTGCTGTGTTTGGCCCATTGCATGCATTTCCATGGACCTTCATTATCTTCCAAAGTTAGGCATGCTCTTTAAACTCCAAGCTGACTTGCAGTCTGAATGCCACTCGTATCACTTGAAGCCCTATAATACTTACACATAATTACTGTTATTTTCAAACGAGGAGAGCTGATAAGCTGTTGCTTATTGGTGACTTTTTGATTTGAGCATCAGTATTTGAGATTTGAGGAATGGCTTTTTAGTATTTGTTTGGAAGAGAGATGGCATATATACCCCTGAGGGAGATTGTATTCTTTGCTGATAAGATGTCATGCAAAGGGGATTTTGAAGAATATATATTGAACTTTTGCTGCCTACATTACACAAGTGCTGTGGAGTGTACAAATTAAAGAGAAAGGAATCCTGACTTTAAGGACAAATTTATCCTATGTGGCTTGTATCTATTAAAATCTGTAGTAATAGCTCTTGAAGGGAGACATCCTCTGGGGTCCTAGCAACATTTATTGTTGGGTAGCTAGAAGGAAACAAAGGGCATTTTATTGATAGAACTCTGTCATGAGAGGCTTTCAGTTCTGTACTACTACAAGGCTTAGAAATGGCAGGGGAGATCAAGAACAATGTTTCTTCTATTTTAAAGAGGTTTGAAATCTTAATACTTTGGTCCTCTTATCTTTGAACATAGATGAGAGTACAGAGTCAGTATGCTAAGTTAGATAGGAGGAAGACTGATTTCTTCTTTTCATGTCAGAAGAGTCTTGAACTGCTCGTGAACCAGAGGAACCATGCCTGTGTAAGAGGTTAAAGGGGTAAAGAATTTGGTGTGTGGTTTGTTATGTAAGTGAAAATGGATCACTGCTAATGCTTTTTTCTGTTTCTCAGCTGGAGAGATTTACCAGCATGAGAATTAAGAAGGAGAAGGAAAAGCCCAATTCTGCTCATAGAAATTCTTCTGCATCATATGGGGATGATCCCACAGCACAGTCATTGCAAGATGTTTCAGATGAACAAGTTCTGGTTCTCTTTGAACAGATGCTGGTAAGTTTCCCATTCCCAAAATGTTGCTTCTTTCTGTGCATTTATGGGCATGGTGGGCTCTTTTTGGTGCATAGTTCCCAACTAGCCCTTTATTACAAAGAATTCCAGGCTTAACATGGAACTTTTTAATACTAACCCTTTAATCCCATAATTAGGGACTAAATATACAAATACCAGTTCATAAAATTGGAATCTGTGCTTGGAAACATCCGATCACTGTCTTGTTCATGGTCTTCTGCCCAGCAACACTTTAGCCACAAAGACATAGTGGACCATCTAACCCTGTGTACCAGAGATGGTAATATGGAGTCCACCTTTGGGTTAAGCCAGAGCAGATAAAGTGTGGAAGTATTCACAACAAACTCTGTATAAAGGAGAAACTGAGGATGGAATATCATTTGCTCAAGGTCCTGTATAGTGGTGAATCTGGAAAGAAAATACATAGAATTGCTAGAAGACCTTTAAAGATTGTGTCTGAAGTCAGCTAAGTAACGAAGTGTATGTGCATGTGACTTACTTTGTTGTCCTCAGTGAGGAACACCGAATAAGGAGGATATTCAGTGAGTGTCCATTAGTGGTAAGTCTTGGAAAGTTTTGATGAGTACAAGATTTCATAAGACCTGTATATTGCATAGATATGTGATCTCAGATTCAAATAGAGACTAGTGGCAGGCCTAGCTTAATTAAAAGCTTAGGTTTAAAATCCTTAGCACAGGGCCTGGTACATAGTAAGCACTCAACTGGTACTACTGTTGTTATTTTTCACTGAATCTTTCAGTTTGTCTCTTAATATTCCAAGTGCATTAAGAGTCTTAAGAGTATGGTCTGTCAAAATAATCTCTTGGCCTTGGATTGCAAGTTTAAATGTCTCTTGTGCCAGGCAGGTAGTATAAATAAGGTAAGCAGGCTAGATAGAAGATGGCAAAAGAAGTGGGGAATGTGGCAAATTGAAGAGAGGCTTTTGGCATTTTTGTTAGAAAAGCCAGCCACAACTCAGTTCTAGTAGGTGGTTGCATTCCAGTTGGGAATACTTGTCTAGTAGTGCCAGATATTTTTATTTTTCAAAAGAAGTCAGCAATCCGTAATTTTAAAAAAATAAGAAATCTTGAATAACATAAAATATCCTAGTCACTATTTGAATTTCCCCAATTAGGTCATTTTTTAAAAACCAGTTTGTTCAAATCACAATTCCAAATATAGTCCACTGTACGGATATTCTCAATTTTCATTTAAACTATGGGTTTCCCTTCCTCTTTTTTTTGAGACGGAGTATTGCTCTGTCGCAAGCAGAGCAAGACTTGCAACCTCCGTCTTCCGGGTTCGAGCAGTTCTCCTGCCTTAGCCTCCCGAGTAGCTGGGATTACAGGTGCACACCACCATGCCCAGCTAATTTTTGTAGCTTGAGTAGAGATACAGTTTCATCATGTTGGCCAGGCTAGTCTCGAACCCCTGACCTTGTGATCCGCCCATCTCGGCCTCCCAAAGTGCTGGGATTACAGGCATGAGCCACTGTGCCTCTTCTTCTTTTATCCTTACTATTGATACTAAAAAAAAAAATTGTTGAAAAAACCGTTTGACCTGTAGAGTTTCCCACAACATGAAATTTGATGGTTGCATCCTTTGGTGCTGTTTTACTAGAGATCTGTATCTTTATGTAAGGTCCCCCAGATTTAAAATGTTGAGCTAGCCAAGTGAAACATTTTATCTTTGGGTTTGACTTAACTTGAGGGCCACCATTTTGTAACTTCTGTGTTCAGTTTATCTGCAAGAGGAAAAATGCATCTGGCTGGCAGTGGTGGCTCACACCTGTAATCCCAGCACTTTGGGAGGCCGAGGTGGGTGGATCACGAGGTCAGCAGTTCAAGACCAGCCTGGCCAACATGGTGAAACCCCGTCTCTACTAAAAGTACAAAAATTAGCTGAGTGTGGTGGCGGGCGCCTGTAATCCCAGCTACTGCCAGGAGGCTGAGGCGGGAGAATCACTTGAATCTGGGAGGTGGAGGTTGCAGTGAGCCAAGATTGTGCCATTGCACTCCAGCCTGGGTGACAGAGTGAGACTCCATCTCAAAAAAAAAAAAAAAACAAAAAAAAAAACCACCAGGAATTAAGTCACAAAAACTTCAGATTAATTTTGCTGCTTGCAGAAGAAACAGAATACATCCCCCCATCCATATTTTTCTCAATTCAAATAACATTCTGGAATTATTAGGGCTAAATTTGTGCCCACCAAGGTACTGGCTTGGACACATGGTTGTTATATATGTAGAAAGATCAAGCAGAGCCTTTCCCCAAACATACATCAGATTATGTCTGTCAGGGAGCCTCTGCTTTATCATAGAGTTTCCAGTTCTTTCTTTGTGGGAAAGGAGTTTGTACAGGGACTGAATTAACCAGGGGTAATGGGTTTGTAGGGCCTAGAGTTGGTGCAGTTTGTTGCTGTTGATTTTGCTTGTGTTTAGATTATGCCATTCATCCGGTGCTTCAGTCTGAAGAGATTTTTAAGGTCCATCCTTGATGCAGGAAGCATTATGTGTGGTTTTCTTTCAATAATACAAAATAAATCTTTCATTTATATTGAGTCCATTTTTCTTAGAGAAAAAAGGGTGTGTATGTCTATAGAGATTTATACTAAAATGTTTACTTATCTTTGAGGAATTTTCATCAGCTGTAATAGCTTAAATTTCTAGGGATCAAAAAGATTTATTTACTCAAGCATTTTACATGCTCAACTCTTCACTAAGTGTACTAATATTAAACACTAAAAATTTGTAAAGAATTTGAGGCAATTTTGTTTTTTCTCTTTTTTCTCCCTCTCCTAGCTGGATATGAACCTGAATGAGGAGAAACAGCAACCTTTGAGGGAAAAGGACATCATCATCAAGAGGGAGATGGTGTCCCAATACTTGTACACCTCCAAGGCTGTGAGTCCTGGGACAGGTACCCATGACATGGGAGACTGTGCCCTTGTCTTGGACCTGTTTTTTTTTATTTGTTTGTTTGTTTTGCCAATTTTATGTAACATTTTATGTCTGCATCAGTTCTGTTTCATTCCATTATATAAGCCTGTTCTCTTTTTACTGTCTTATTTAGTTACCATTCTTACATACATTTTGCCTGGTTAAATTTTCATGAAGTATGTAAATATAGGGAATGGGATAGGCAGTTCTAAGTCTCACATATTTTGGTGGTATGCGAGATGGGTATCTGCCCTGATAAACGTGGCCTGATGTGGTGGCTCACTCCTGTAATCTGAGCACTTTGGGAGGCTGAGGCAGAAGGATCACTTGAGCCCAGGAGTTTGAAATCAGCTTGGGCAACGTAATGAGACCTTGTCTGTGCTAAAAGTAAAAAATAAAAATAAATTATAAACTCTATTGACTAATACTAGTCCCTAATTTATGACTGGGTCTACCATTACTAATCTCTGTCTATGCCTCCTGTCTAGGGCATGAGCCAGAAGGAGAGCTCTAAGTCTGCCATGATGTATATTCAGGAGTTGAGGTCAGGCTTGCGGGATATGCCTCTGCTCAGCTGCCTGGAGTCCCTTCGTGTGTCTCTCAACAACAACCCTGTCAGGTGAGGATTCTGAGGAGGTAACAGGAGTAGGAGCCAAATGTTGGACTTCACTGGTGGTGATTGAAGATCAAAGGAGCCAGGGAAGCATGATAATAGTCTGAATTGGGAGTAGAAAGTTGTCAGGATAAACTTTGTTTGGCAAATAAGTATTTATTGATTTGATATTGCATTGCCTCTCTCTGTTCCTTACAGTTGGGTGCAAACATTTGGTGCTGAAGGCTTGGCCTCCTTATTGGACATTCTTAAACGACTTCATGATGAGAAAGAAGAGACTGCTGGGTGAGGACTTCCAAGTCTTTGCAACTTCAAGTTGGAGAGTCACAGGGGACTTGGCTATTTGCTCTGAAGGAGAAAGTAGCAGTTAAATGTAAAGTTGTGGGCTAGGGGAATGTACTGTTAGCCAAGAAGGGGTTTATCATAGTGGTGACTAGAGGATGAATGATGATTACAGATATAGGAAAGGGAGGAGGAACTTAAATTTCATGTTGGATAACTTCAATATATACCACATAATATTATTAGTCTCCTAGCACTGGTTCTTTTTCAATCTGGAAATAAAATCTGATTTAGTGCTGCCGTGTAATCTGGTCTGGGTAATATACATTTGGAAGTCTTATAATATACTTGAGACTAGTATTGTGACAGTCTTCAAGGTTGGAATAATTTTAGGTATACCTTAGACTCTCTTAGGCTACCTTGAAGCCAGCCTGAAGCAGAGCACTTCCTGGAATCTTTCTGAAACAAAATAATACATGGCCAAGACCTGCATATATCTTCTCAGACTTGAAACCTCTAGTAGCAAGGCAAGCAGCAATAGATGGGATGTTATCCTGATACACTTTAGCATTTAGGAGCCTAGGGAGAGTTAAAAAGAAGGTTTTAATGTAATACTAAATTCTTGGAGTACAAGAGGATCAGCCAGATTTTTTGATGGTGAAGATCCCTCTTCAGTTATCTATTTTCTTCTGTGTTTCTGGGCAAAGTGCTATTTCCTAAAATTTACTCATCTGCTAGATGGGGCTATTATTCCTAAGAACCTTGTTTGCAAGATTAAAAATGGGAAAGGGGTAGAGAATAAAGGGACCTCACTGATTATGTCTTCAATATTCAGGAGTTACGATAGCCGGAACAAGCATGAGATCATTCGCTGCTTAAAAGCTTTTATGAACAACAAGGTGAGATTTTTCCCATTCTCATTCCAAACCCCATCTGGATGCCTGTTCTTTCTCTTCTATTGGCAAACCAAAAGAGGAACTAGGAGTATGAGGTTCAGGACTTCTAGCTTTCTCTTTTAGTATCATAACTGTTTTTCATTGCCACATATACATGCTTCTATGGATATTTTTTTCTCAGTTCTAACTTCTGTTTCAGAGGACAGGCTCAATTTTGTTTCTGTCCTTTTTTTTTTTTTTGTGATATGGAGTCTCGCTCTGTCACCCCGGCTGGAGTGCTGTGGCTCGATCTCGGCTCACTGCAAGCTCCACCTCCCGGGTTCACGCCATTCTCCTGCCTCAGCCTCCCGAGTAGCTGGGACTACAGGCACCTGCCACCATGCCTGGCTATTTATTTTTATTTTTATTTTTAGTAGAGACGGGGTTTTACTGTGTTAGCCAGGATGGTCTCGATCTCCTGACCTTGTGATCCGCCTGCCTTGGCCTCCCAAAGTGCTGGGATTACAGGCGTGAGCCACAGCGCCCGGCCTCTGTTTCTTTACTTTCTTTTGCTAATTCTTGAATTTCCTGACCTATAGTTATTGTTTCTGCAATATTTGCTTTATTTCCTGTTTCTTTTTTCTTCTAGACTATTGCTCCATTTTTTATCTTCTTTTTGTCTGTTTAGTAATTCAACCCAGGGAGCCCACAGTCATGTGCCTCTGAGGACAAATCTCTCTTCTTCATTGTTTAATTTTGTTATAATTAACTTATTCCATTGGATTAGGAGGGAGAGAATTAACAAGAAACATATAAATCAAAGACTTTTATTCTTGGAAGACATCTAATTCTGTTGTGCCTCCTAGAAAATTATTTTGGTATGTTCATCTCTAATTATATTGGGAAAAGTATGCTACCCCTGTATTAGTTTGCTAGTGTACCACAAAATTAGGTGTCTTAACAGAAATTTATTTTCTCACAATTCTACAGGCTAGAATTTCAAAATCCAAGGTACCAGCAGGGTTGGTTCTTTCTGAAGCTGTATGTGATAATATGTTCCATACCCCTCCTAGTTTCTGGTAGCTTGCTAGCAATCCTTGGCACTCCTTATCTTGTAGATGCATCATCTTGGTCTCTGCCTATGTGATCACATGGTGTTCTCCCTCTGTATGTATCCATATCCAAATTTCCTCTTTTTATAAGGACACTGGTCATATTGGATTAAGGACCCTTTCTACCCCAGTAGGACTTCATTGTAGCTTGACTAATTATATTTGCAACGAGTTTATTTCCAGATGAGGTTACATTTTGAGGTACTGGGGGTTGGGACTTCAACACTGGAATTTAAGAGGACACCATTCAACCCATAACAACCCTTAAACTTGTCCCCCAGTTAGATGCCTTCGTCTTTCAGCCTCCTTTCTTTGTTCTTGGTCCTACCAGTTTGGAATCAAGACTATGTTGGAGACAGAAGAAGGAATCCTGCTGCTGGTCAGAGCCATGGATCCTGCTGTTCCCAACATGATGATTGATGCAGCTAAGCTGCTTTCTGCTCTTTGTATTCTACCACAGCCAGAGGACATGTATGTGACTGGAATAATTTTTCTTCTCCACTTTCAATTTTATCATTTTCTCTTAGTTCAGAGGACAATTGAGTTGGTTGGGTGTCCTCTGGTTCATAAATACTAGGTAAGATTGTGTTTCTTCCCAGAAGTGAACACTAAGCATCTTAACATTTAAGAACAGTTCCTAGGCTGGGCACAGTGGCTCGTGCCTGTAATCCCAGCACTTTGGGAGGCCGAGGCGGGCAGATCACGACGTCAGGAGATCGAGACCATCCTGGCTAACACGGTGAAACCCCATCTCTACTAAAAATACAAAAAATTAGCCGGGTGAGGTGGCAGGCGCCTGCAGCCCCAGCTATGCGGGAGGCTGAGGCAGGAGAATGGCATGAACCCCAGGGGGGCGGAGCCTGCAGTGAGCCGAGATCGCACCACTGCACTCCAGCCCGGGCAACAGTGAGACTCCATCTCAAAAAAAACAAACAAACAAACAAACAAAAAAAACAATTCCTAAGTGATGGGTGCTATCCTGAATGTTCCACTGGTCATCAGAGGTATAGCAAAATGTCTCCTATATCTCCATTAATATCTATATTGTCTAGGATGAGGGTTTCTTTTTACTATTCTTTTTTTTTTTAATTCAGAAGTGGCACAATGTTATTTTTAAAATTCAAACAATGTAGAAGTAAATAAAGTAAAATTTATCTGCCTCATCCCTTTGCCAAATCCTATTCTGCAAAGAGAATGACTGTTAATGGCGTGGTATAGTCTCATAGAACGTTTCCTAAGCATAGAGAAATGTATTGCATTCCCTTGATTCTAGACATCTGCCACCACAAAAGATAGTATCTTAAGAGCTGAGGAATGACACTTATGCCTATAAAACCAACTGCATATATAGGATAGATTTTTATTATTGAAGAGGGATTTGATTTAACGAAAGCTAAATCATTCTTTTCAACCTGTTTCTTTTTAATAGTAGATCTTGGGCATTTCTTCTATGTCGGTACTTACAGATCTACCTTATTATCTTTAGTAACTATTTAGTATTCCATATACATGTATGTATGGCCTATAATTTATTTAACAATTCCCCCGTTGCTGGACTTACAGGTTTGTTTTTTTTTTGAGACGGAGCCTCGCAGTGTTCCCCAGGTTGGAGTGCAGTGGCGCAATCTTGGCTCACTGCAAACTCCTCCTCCCGGGTTCAAGCAATTCTCCTGCCTCAGCCTCCCAAGTAGCTGGGACTACAAGAGTCCGCCACCATGCCTGGCTAATTTTTGTATTTTTAGTAGAGATGGGGTTTCTCCATATTGGCCAGGCTGGTCTCGAATTCCTGACCTTGTGATCCACCCGCCTCGGCCTCCCAAAGTGCTGGGATTATAAGTGTGAGCCACTGCACCCAGCCAACCTACAGATATTTTTTAAAGCAGATTTCACTATCTGTTCTAGGTGATCATTTTTACAAATGATACTGCAGTGAACATCCTTGTGCATATCTTCTTTCACATTTATGCCCATATGTTGGATACATTTCTAGAAGTAGACTATATGTTACATGCATCAGAAATTGATTAGTACTGTTAAATGCCCCTCCAAAAGTTGTATCAATTTATACTTCATGGAATAGGGGACTCGATTTGGTATTTATGGACAGGAGCCTAGGGATGGATTGTAGGGAATGCATTTCCCTGAAGGAGATGGTCCTTAGCTTTCAGCAGTTTCTGGGAACTGAGTGGTGAGAATAATAATATGAGAAATCTGGAACACCAATAATGTCCTGTTTCCTAATTGGTCTGTGCCCCTGTGTAATCTACTCATTATATGTGTCTGTGTCAGAGTACCTGGAAAGTTCTCTCCGTTTCCTTTCACTTGGGCAGGAATGAAAGGGTTTTGGAGGCAATGACAGAAAGAGCTGAGATGGATGAAGTGGAACGTTTCCAGCCACTGCTGGATGGATTAAAAAGTGGAACCACTATTGCACTGAAGGCATGTATATCTCCTGAAACTGGGCCCAAGAATAGAATTCAAGATGGACAGACTTAAATTCATTTGACCTTTTAATAAAATACATGGAGTGGCTCCCAACTATATATTTTACATTTCAGAATCTGTTATGAAGGGAAAATGATTAACCTTCTTTCTAAGAAGGTAAAGAATGAACTGTTTTCCTCATGAGATGGAAAAAGGCATGATATGTATTTACAATCTAGGAAAACCGAGACCTACAATAACATATACTCTCAAATCCTTGAAACCATTTAGAGTTTAGGCTCTCCGGATCTCTACTCAAACCAGGTCTCATTGCTATAGTAGAAAAGTCATTTTTAGAGTTTTTGTACTGTATCTTTCAGGTTGTATTGGGGACCTAAGAATGCATGTAAAGAAAATGGATTGTTGATCTCCAGGAGTTAGCATTGACATAGCCGCTGAATTTTCTTATTTTAGGTTGGATGCCTACAGCTGATCAATGCTCTCATCACACCAGCTGAGGAACTTGACTTCCGAGTTCACATCAGAAGTGAACTGATGCGTTTGGGGCTATATCAGGTGTTGCAGGTAAGATATCACACTTCATTAGAAAGGCTAGACTGGTTTGTTCTTGCTCTACAACCCCAATAATCCCTGGGATAATTCTTCGTTTTCAATTAAAAACCAGGTTGAAAAGCTTAGGTTTCTAACCACAAAGGATACTTTTGGGTTCCCTGACTTCTACTTTTGTTGTTGACAGGACCTTCGAGAGATTGAAAATGAAGATATGAGAGTGCAACTAAATGTGTTTGATGAACAAGGGGAAGAGGATTCCTATGACCTGAAGGGACGGCTGGATGACATTCGCATGGAGATGGAATATCCTTTTACTGACTAGGTTCAAGGCAGATGAGACATTCATTGTATTTAGTTCCCTGATCCCTGTGTGGAATGGTTTGGGAGATGATGACTCAGAACACAGCATCAGGCTTATGTGTCTTCTCATTAAATAAGGCAGGTGTATTTTTATTGCTGCTGGCTTTACTTACCTTATCATAGACCAGAGAAGTCAGTAAAGGTGATCTGAGGGTTGTTGAGCATGGAAGCCATCAAAATCAGTGTAAACTTCCTAGAATGTGATAGCTTAGCTTACTAAGATGTAGAACTGGCTTTTAGAGATGTTTGGACTGACAGAGGGAGTAATTTAGTTACCTGTTAATATTTTCAGTAAGTGACTTTGAGGCAGTTACCTCTTAGTTTCTGTCTACTGCCTGATCTTCAAGCCAAGTACTTACTAGGAATCCTCTGTGTGTATAGTACCATCCAACTCACTGGTCCCTTAAAGGACGTTTTAGAAAGCTTAAAGTTTCTGGTGATGTTTACAGGAAGAACAGCCAGTAGAATGGAAGTGGTGTCTTGCTACTTTTCCCTAGCTTTTTAAGAGTTAAATAAGCCACCTGTCAAACATAATTTCTACATATTTGCTTTCCTTAGCCTATTGCCCTTTTCCACTGACTTTAATGAAGTCTTTCAGATTCTCTTAAACACAGTGAAGGATTCAAAGGCAGAGCCACACTTCCTTTCCATCCTGCAGCACTTACTCTTGGTCCGAAATGACTATGAGGCCAGGTAAGATGGTGTGCTTATGGGAAGTTTTGAATTTGAGCCTAAGTGGAGAGAGTGAATTCCTTAAATTCAAAGATTGTTCTGTAAAGGGAAAATGTAAAGACAAGACTCAAGATTAGGGTTTATTAGTCATAGATATAAAGGAAGTTGTCTTGTTTCTTTAATCCAACTCAAAGGCATCCCTGTGGAAGAGGTCAGAGTGTATAAGCTGAAATGCTCTTCTGTTTTTGGAGGGGAGTAGGTAAATAGGATGAAGATGTTAGCAAAGAGAAGTGGCAATTTAAAATTCTTTCTAGTTTCCTGTAAGTATAGATTTAGCAATAGCACTATCCATCACAGGAAGGATCAAATGCAAATTTTTAGATGGGAAAGTATTGGCACTAGGAGCAGATGGCAAGAAGTTTTGATTATCTGAAGTAGATGGGGTAGGGTAGTTGATGTGGAAAAAGGAGTTTCTTAGCATGGCAGCGATACTTGTGTTAACTTTACAAAAGTTTTTCCAGGTCTCTCAGTTGTCAGAGCAATTAAGTTTTCTTGGTCCTGAATACTTCTGAAAATTATATTTTGATTTTCCTTTGATGACCCTGTTTTATTCTCTTGTAGACCTCAGTACTATAAGTTGATTGAAGAATGTATTTCCCAGATAGTTCTGCACAAGAATGGGGCTGATCCTGACTTCAAGTGCCGGCACCTCCAGATTGAGATTGAGGGATTAATTGGTAAGCATACTCTTCTATCTGGCTTCTCCAAGTATTGCTTCTTCCTTTCATTTTGCATCTTGTTTCAGTGAAAATGTCAGAGAAGATACCTTTCCAGTCCCCAGATAGTTCTATTTTTGTCCTTTCTTAGGTCATAACCAGCATCTTTGCTAGGAATCTATAGGTCTTTAGTTTATTTTTACATAAAACACACACCAGCACCTTTTGCAGGAACTCCTGGTGGTCTCAGAGAGTCAAAAGTATCACTCATAGGCATTCTTCATGCCACCCAGCATGGTGGCCTTACTGCACACTCGGATTACATGTTGAACTTAACTGAAAGTTCTGTTTCTTTGTCTAGTGCAGAATATTAAGAAAGATAATAAAAATGATCAAAAAGACTGTTCTTTGGAAGGGCGTAGTGTGAAAGAAATAGACCAAGAGAATTAGGAGCTTTACTTAGACTCTTCTTCTTTTCAGATCAAATGATTGATAAGACAAAGGTGGAGAAATCTGAAGCCAAAGCTGCAGAGCTGGAAAAGAAGGTGCATATGAGAGACCAGAAACGTGTGTTTGAGTATATCTTTCTTTGAGGATTATTATTTTCCTGATCTATGAGACAGTTTTCTTCTGTGGTATTTTGGAAGCGTTTAACACCCAATAGTGTAGTTCCCAGGGGAAACCTTTCCAGTATAGGGTAGTCATTGGAGAAAGTGATATGGATGTCTTCATAGGGAGCTCTAGTGATGGGCTTTCAGTTCTTGGGCTACTGGGCAGGAAAAGAAAGACAGATGATACAGTAGGAACTGGGGTCCTTAGAACAATAGAACTAGAGAATGTCTGAGTTCTCTTTTTCTCTTCAGTTTTTAAGAACTCTTATTGTGTGGTCAATAGGTTTTTGATCCTAGAGAATATTGGGATTATACTACCATCGTTGTCCTCGTTAAATACCTTTAAAATCTTATTTTTTTAACTATAAAAATAGGGAATCTGTGGCAATGAACTGATTCCCCTGTCCTTTAACCTTGTTTTATTTTCATTTTTATTTTTATGTATTTATTTTTTTGAGACGGAGTCTCACTCTGTCATCCAGGCTGGAGCGCAGTGGCGCGATCTTGGCTCACTGCAACCTCTGTCTCCCGGGTTCAAGCAATTCTTCTGCATCAGCCTCCCAAGTAGCTGGGATTACCGGCACCCACCACCATGCCCAGCTAATTTTTGTATTTTTGGTAGAGGCGAGGTTTCACCATGTTGGGCAGGTTGGTCTCGAACTTCTGACCTCAGGTGATCCACCTGCCTCGGCCTCCCGAAGTGCTGGGATTACAGGCGTGAGCCACTGCGCCCAGCAAACCTTGATTTTAAGGTCAGAATCATGCTGCTTTTTTCCCCAAGCATGGCCTGGATTTATGAGCTCTGTAAATCAAGTATTGGCCCAGAACAGGAGGCAGTGGGGGGATTCCAGCACCCCCAGGCAAAAGAGGAGGTAGGGAGAATTATGGGTAATAATACTTGTGCTTCTTACTGAGATGGAGAGCTTGCTGGGAGCCTGATTCGTTTTTTTCTCTAGTTGGACTCAGAGTTAACAGCCCGGCATGAGCTACAGGTGGAAATGAAAAAGATGGAAAGTGACTTTGAGCAGAAGCTTCAAGATCTTCAGGGAGAAAAAGATGCACTGCATTCTGAAAAGCAGCAAATTGCCACAGAGAAACAGGACCTGGAAGCAGAGGTGTCCCAGCTCACAGGAGAGGTAATGCCTGAGCAGGGAAGGCAGAATGACCTGTAACCTCAGGATGCACATGGCTTGGAACAGGAGTCAGTCATCTCACTCCTAGGGAGGGTTCAGCTACTAATAGGTAATCTAGTTACATGGTGCATATTTTAAAAATAATATACTGGTTTTTGGTTTGTGTTGGGGGTAATACATAAGACAGATAATCTGGAAAATACAGAAAAACATTAAGAATAAAGTAAGTTGGCCGGGCGCGGTGGCTCACGCTTGTAATCCCAGCACTTTGGGAGGCCAAGGTGGGCAGATCATGAGGTCAGGAGATCGAGACCACGGTGAAACCCCGTCTCTACTAAAAATACAAAAAATTAGCCGGGCGTGGTGGCGGGCGCCTGTAGTCCCAGCTACTCGGAGAGGCTAAGGCAGGAGAATGGCGTGAACCCGGGAGGTGGAGCTTGCAGTGAGCCGAGATCGCGCCACTGCACTCCAGCCTGGGTGAGAGCGTGAGACTCCATCTCAAAAAAAAAAAAAAAAAAGAATAAAGTAAGTTGCATTACCACCCAGAAATAAAGGTAATAAGTCTCCTAATAAATTAGGAATAAAAACTAAACTGTTAAAAATTGGCAAATTTCCTGTTATTTTAGTCATCTCTGCACAGATTTATCCTTACACACTGTCTCTGCAGTAGTAAATACTTAAATGATCTTTGATATCTGATAACTTGATTACTTATGTGGTTATATAATCATCTGTGTAGCACATATATTAGTTATATAACTAGAATGTTTGATTTACTTGACCTTTACATTTTATAATCAAGGGAGAGTTTAACATAAAGATTGAAATTGTCTTCTTAATATAAAGCATGCTGAACTAAGAACATGAAGACCTGAATTCTAGTTTGGCTCTGCTGCTAAGCAGTGTGACTTTAGGTGATCATGTCATCTCTCTGACTCCTCTCAGTTCCTCCATTTGGATTAAGTCATTTATTAGGTTCCTTCCAGTCCCAGTAGTCCCTGAAGTGGGGTGAGAAGTACTCACATTGGTGTTATTTCTGTAGGTTGCCAAGCTGACAAAGGAACTGGAAGATGCCAAGAAAGAAATGGCTTCCCTCTCTGCGGCGGCTATTACTGTAGCTCCTTCTGTTCCTAGTAGTGCTACTATTCCCCTTGCCCCTCCTTTACCTGGTGACTCTGGCACTATTATTCCACCACCACCTGCTCCTGGGGATAGTTTAACCACTTCTCCTCCTTCTCCTCCTCCTCCTCCTCCTCCTCCTCCACCACCTCCTTTGCCTGGGGGTGTTTGCATCTCCTCACCCCCTTCTTTACCTGGAGGTACTCCTATCTCTCCACCCCCTCCTTTGTCTGAAGATGCTAGCATCCCTCCACCCCCTCCTTTGCCTGGGGGTGTTGTCATCCCTCCACCCCCTCCTTTGCCTGGGGGTGTTGTCATCCCTCCACCCCCTCCTTTGCCTGGAGGTACTGCCATCGCCCCACCTCCTACTTTGCCTGGGGGTGCTGGAATCCCCCCCCCACCACCTCCTTTGCCTGGGGGTGCTGGAATCCCCCCTCCACCTCCTCCCTTGCCTGGAGGAGCAGGAATGCCACCTCCTCCTCCCCCTCTTCCCGGTGGTCCTGGAATCCCTCCACCTCCTCCATTTCCCGGAGGCCCTGGCATTCCTCCACCTCCACCTGGAATGGGTATGCCTCCACCTCCCCCATTTGGATTTGGAGTTCCTGCAGCCCCAGTTCTGCCATTTGGATTAACCCCCAAAAAGCTTTATAAGCCAGAGGTGCAGCTCCGGAGGCCAAACTGGTCCAAGGTAAGAATTTCTGTCTATTTCTTCACCAGTCAATCTTAAGAAACAGTTTCAGTTTTCTACTTTGTATTTTGTGCATGGATGGGCTGTGCCTTCCTTAAGGCTTTCATCTTTCTATCTTTAAGTTTCACTCATGCTTATGTTTATTCAGCAGATATTAGGCATCTTCTTTATTCCATACATCACCACGGAGAGTTCTGTGAACCCTGTACTCTGAATTTAATCCTAACTTATACTTAATGTTTTTTGCCTTTTCTCTGAGGCTGTGAATACCATGGTAACACACAGTTTGATAATAGTCATTCACCAGTCTGCAAACTACTGATAATTGTGCTGATCCCAAAGTCATGGATTTATGAATCCACTCTCCTATCCCAATTCCGCAGGATGTGAGTTACACAGGCCATTTTTTTTTTTTTTTTTTGAGATGGAGTCTTGCTCTATTGCCCAGGCTGGAGTGCAGTGGCGTAATCTCTGCTCACTGCAACCTCGGCCTCTCGAGTAGCTGGGATTACAGGCGTGCGCCACCATGCCTGGCTAATTTTTGTATTTTTAGTAGAGACGGGGTTTCACCATGTTGGTCTGGCTGCTCTCGAACTCCTGACCTTGTGATCCGCCCACCTTGGCCTCCCAGAGTGCTGGGATTACAGGCATGAGCCACTGCACCTGGCCTTCACAGGCCATATTTGCGTGCACAGTATTGTTCCCATGATGTGTTTGAGATGCCTGTGATTCTGAGTGAGTTAGCCTTTTGCTTCTAGAAAACAAGTTAATATAAAGGACCTTAGGGATTTGCTCATAAAATGAGCAAATTTGGCACAGTTAGCCAAACTGGTGGGAAAAATATAATGATGAGCAAGACTTCTCTGAAATAAAGCCTTAATGGTTATGATGAAGCTAGAGGATTTGGAGTTAGGAGGAGGATACGTAGTATATATGAATCTAGTTCTTGAATAATCACCAATTAACAGATGAACTGGAAGTATTCTCTCCTAATCCCACCGCAGGTATTCTGTGCCTCAAGTTAGTCTTATTCTAGTAAGACATTGCTGATAATCAGCCAGCCACCTATTTTACAGCCTCATCCGTTTTCTAGGATGGAAAGTATAGGGCTCAGTTTACTAATTCTTAACACCCTGCGTTTATCCACAGCTTGTGGCTGAGGACCTCTCCCAGGACTGCTTCTGGACAAAGGTGAAGGAGGACCGCTTTGAGAACAATGAACTTTTTGCCAAACTTACCCTTACCTTCTCTGCCCAGACCAAGAGTGAGTACCTTCCTCTTTGATGCAAAGGTCCAGTGTAGGGCTTAGAATATTTTTTCATTAGGTTTCCTATTCCCTTCCCTTCCCTGGGTGAAGATAGAAAGTATATGTTGGATGGAAGACTGATGGATTTTCCCATTCAAAAGAAAGAAAAGATGTTTTTGTATTAAATATTATGGAGTTACTTGGTTTGGGAAAGAGAACTGTTGTATGTAGGTATTTTGTATCAGTATAACTTGTAGGGATATGAGATTAAAGTGACAGAGCTTGATTTGGGCCCATTTTGATGATACTTTTGAACAGATTCTGGCACTGCCTTAAGGTGCAATTTCCAGTTCTAAGTACATAATTAATAAGGGTTGGATAGAGTCTTTAACAGTTTGGGTGACTGAGTGACTGTCTACAGTAACAAAGAACCATATGTGATTCCTTTTCTTCCTTCCATTTCTTTCCAATATTGGATGCCTTCTCCTTCCTGGCACTTTGCTCCTGCAGCTTCCAAAGGTAAGAATACAAAAGAGCCTTTTAGTTTGGTCTCTTGAATATTAGAGAAAAAGATGAAATAGATATAAAGGAATTTCTCATTAGAAAACTGAGATCAGAGATTGAGGGTTGACTTGTCTTTGCTAGGTGTTTTTTGTTTTTGGTTTTGGTTTTTTTTTCCTCCCCTGGAGTTCAAGAGGACCAATAGCTTTGGCATTAACTAATAGGGAAGAAAGTTTGCTTCCCGTTAAACTACCACATACTTAATCTCTTTAGAACGTGAGGGACAACGTAAGCAATAATACTATTACCTTACATTTGTGCTGTTTTACAATTTTCATAGTGCCTTAACATATATTACCCTATTTGATATGCAAAGAAGCCTTATAAGACAGGCAGGATGTGTATCATCTCCATTCTGTAGCATATATAGACTCTGAACAGTTAGGTCGCTTTCCCAAGGTTATGTGATCAGAACCAGGAGCCTTGACTTCTGGTCCATTTTTTTCTATATAAATTCTTGATTTTCTTTTTTAGCCTTCATGTGGTTCCTTTTATTTTACAAGAGCTGATCTTCTTTGCCCTCGTCTTTCTTCACTTCCTAATTCTTGTGGTTTTGTGCTACCTTGTGATAGGGTACTTGTAGTTACTTCCCCTGAGATAGTATTTAAAAGATCTTGTCATGTATAATGACAATTATAGCCCAATAATTTCATATTTTCATCTTCTAGCATTTTTGTTTGTTTAGAGGCTTACTATGACCCTAGTGATGAAAATTAAGGGAAACTTTGGAGCATTTATTTTCCCCACCTCCCCCTAGTCAATTAGTATTTTTAAAGGCAATTCTTATTTTTTTCCTTAAGTGATCTGATGGAAACAGGCTGCACTTTGTTCTAATAAGGAGTCTAACAGATTGCGAGGTGCCTTGGTGGCCCCTAGTTACATATGTGTGTGTGTGTGTATCTAGGAGTATAAGACCATAATGCTCATATCTGTCTTGTTGCCCTGTCATTCAGGTCAAAATGGCCTTTTCCTCTAAGAAAATTGTCACCTTCCATGCCAAAGCCCAGCCTAAGGGATTAATTCCACTCTCTTAATTAAAATACTGTGATGGTAACCACATAAACTGTATTAGTGTATCAATAAAGACAAGTTGACAAAGTCAAAATTAAATGATTTTCTAATTTGTAAGTTCACAAAATCCCTATGTTGGCCTCTGGCATAAGTTTCTTTCTTGAGTCTGGGCTCTGCACTTTTAGTGCCTTTGCAAATGAATACTGACTGGGCCCCTTTTCTCCCCCCACCCTCATCCCCATCTTTTTATTCGGTGCATTTGTATTCCTATTAATTCTAGTTGGGTTTTATACAGTTTAGTGGTCTTCCTTGGCACTATATTCTCATTATGAATTGGGATATGGTAGTGTTTTTTAAAATACCAAAGTGGCCCCCTTAGTCACAAAAGGCCAATAAAAAGAAAACTTTAGTAAAAGATCTTTGTGCTTCTTATTTAGAGTTTAGGTTTTTGTCAGATAAGGAATTTCAAGCTCTCAAAAATTGCAAGCACTCAGAAGACCCAGATCTCCTCAGTATGACAGCAAATATACTTTACTTCAGCGTTTTAAACATCTCCAGTATTTATATTCCAGAAAAAGATCTTCATCCTTACTACTTTTTCATTTTTATAATTTTTTTTTATTTTTGAGACAGAATCTCGCTCTGTCGCCCAGGCTGGAGTGCAGTGGTGCGATCGTGGCTCACTGCAGCCTTCGCCTCCCGGGTTCAAGGGATTCTCCTGCCTCAGCCTCCTGAGTAGCTGGGATTACAGACACCCACCATCATGTCCAGCTAATTTTTGTATTTTTGTAGAGATGGAGTTTCACCATGTTGGGCAGGCTGGTCTTGAACTCCTGACCTCAAGTGATCTGCCCACCTCGGCCTCCCAAAGTGCTGGGATTACAGGCATGAGCCACTGCGCCCGGCCATCCTTACTGCTTTTTAAAAGTAATTGTTGAATACTGAATGGAATATTGAACCAGTTCAGTTTGAATACTGAAGCCAGTGTCAGTTACCAAGTCTCTCATTCATAGTCTTGATATTGATGATATAATTAAATGATAGATAACTACTCATTATCAACCTTGTAAATATTTCATCTTCCAGATGAAGTAGTGACATAGATTAAATAACTTTTTCCAAACTATATAAAAAGTGTCAGACTTCAGACTCCAAACAGTGACTCCAAAGTCCTTGCTCTAGCCTTCTACTTCTTAGAAGTGTGTATGTACTTGCCCTAAGAGCCTCTGAAAGCTTAGATCCAGACAAAAGCTGCAGGAAGGGGGATATGCTGCCTTCAGGAACCACTTCATTCATTCAGACGCAAATGTCCTTGAATTGGCAGTGACTGAGTAGAAAAAAGGGAACAATAATAGATTAAAAAAAGTAAGTGAGATACTAGATATTTAGGGTTATAAAACAGAAGGCATATTCTGACTATATTCAACTCTTGCAAAACTAATCCAGTTGAAGAAATAAGACATGTTTATCTAGTAGAAGCACTGCTTAGATGATTTCAGTCCAGGTGGTTGCCAGTATTGATGAAGAAGTTATTTGGACACTAGGTTTTCATCATATTGCATTATTTCCTCTCTTGCTTGCTAAACACAACTCTGCTATTTGTTAAGCATGCCTATATCCCCCTTATGTTTTATTGATACCTAAAACCTTCAATATACCTACTGGCCCCTCCAAGAACGGGCATTGAAGAAAGCACCTGCCTCACTCTGCCCATCTGCCTCCTGTAGTGAAAAGTCTCCTGTTACACATATTCTGAAGCAGAATATGTGTGCCTTTTTACAAGAGAAGAGCTGAGAGACAGGAACTGGTCCTGGAATTTTATACTCCAGATTCTTTTACACATTATTTCTCTTTTAAGGATTAGTGTCTTGTTTCTGAAGGCTTTGTTTCCCATAAATGAGGTATTTACTTACTCAGTTAACTTATTCCCTGCCAGGAAATATTTTGAATTTACTTTTGATAGGCAGTGCCATAAAACTTCTAGTCCTTTTTCATATTCTCACTTTCCTTATAGTGATCAGCAAGGAGTCTTTTATCATGGACTCTTTGTTGACTCTTTTTTGAATTTCTTGGAAACAGGTCCAATAGTTAAATTTCTTTTTTTTTTGTTTCATTTTCTCCAAGGGAGCATTTTCATTGCTATAGTAGCCTTAGGCAGCTCATTATTTGTATGTACAAGATAAACTAGTTTTTCATTTTGCATTTCTTCTCTTCGCTGTCTTTTGTTGATTATGTGATCATTACACTACCACCTCTTGAACCATAGCATGGTGAGTGATAACTCATGTCTTAAGTAAGTAGTACAGTGACTTTTATTTTTAGGTTTATTCCTTCCTTCCAGAAACAATATGGAACATTAGACTTGTTAAAGTAAGAGGTGTGTTATGTGAACTGTGAGCATCAGAACAGTTCTCCAAATATTTAATGGCAGTAATTTAGAAAAACCTCTGGCTAAAAAGACCTTCACTAAGAAGTGAGAATTTTATTAAAAAATAACAGTACTCTAGTTAGCATTTGACTGTGTGGGTCCAGTACTGTTGTTCCAGAAGTCAGAACTGTTAGCCGTAACAGATAGGTTTACCTGTCTGCTGCCCTGACGTAATTTTCTTGCTTCAGGCTTCAGCAGGAGCCCCTTTCCCAAAAATAATCTGAGGATCTTTTTCTTTTTCCCTGTGATTCTCTTCTGTCCACTAGGTGGCACTCACCCAGTTGCATCTTTATTAGTGAATTTTTGTAGCTTCTGCAGCTTTAACCTTTAGCAGCAAGGTTTTGTGAGAGCTCAGCCTGCTCTACCTTGTTCATTGAGTCTCTTAGCAGAAAGATGTCTGTTCCATCAGTTCCTTATTCCACTCAAATCAGTAGGATTAGGACTAGAGGTACTAGTCAAGTGAACACTTGTTGGGAGTCTTACCTTTTAATTACTTAGCTTCTCTTGGGTTTTGAGTAGGGTCAGACTACTAGCACAAAGAAATTGGGAAGTTCTATAATATCCGATAATAGTCCCTTGTGATTTAAAAACACAAATCTACCCCTATTATCTGGGGTTACCAGAACTTCTTCACATGGAAAAAGTACCATACCTCCTCCAGGTTGTCATCTCACTGTCACTAGTGATATAAAAAAGGAACCTAAACTACCCCCTCATATACCCCTCTACACCCCAGCCTTTCCATCACCATTTTCTTTTAATCCACTGTATCTAATATTATGCCATTTATCTTGGTTTATGTCACTTACCACAGGCAGCCCCAGACTCCTGGGTCATCCCTCATCTCCCATAGTTTAATTGCGATAAGGTTCTGTGTGGTTACTATTCTGTCTCCTCCCATCCCACCTAAGCTCCTGAAACTGGTCCACTGTACCTTCTGGAATTCATGGTCCATTACTGGCAAAACCTT
Source organism: Symphalangus syndactylus (assembly GCF_028878055.3). Taxonomy (NCBI): domain Eukaryota; kingdom Metazoa; phylum Chordata; class Mammalia; order Primates; family Hylobatidae; genus Symphalangus; species Symphalangus syndactylus. The sequence continues at coordinate 45,381,818 of NC_072429.2, forward strand.
TTTCACTTTGCTCTACTGGAAACCTGGTTTTCTCTCATACCACTTTCCCTTTTGCTTGCTTATGTGGTTTTGTTTTGTTTTGTTTTTGAGATGGAGTCTTGCTCTGTTCACTGTAGCCTCTGCCTCCTGGTCACAAGCAATTCTCCTGCCTCAGCCTCCCGAGTAGCTGGGATTACAGGTGTGTGCCACCACACCTGGCTAATTTTTGTATTTTTAGTAGAGACAGGGTTTCACCATGTTGGCGAGGCTGGTCTTGAACTCCTCACCTCAGGTGATCCACCCACCTTGGCCTCCCAAAGTGCTGGGATTACAGGCGTGAGCCACCAGGCCCAGCCCATGTGGTTGTTTTTCTTTGTTCTCATAGACCTCACCCCAGTGGGCTTGGAGATGGGGTAGATGTAATCTTTGTTCTTCATTGCCACTCTCAGATCATTTTGCCTCTTTCCTAAAAGGAAACAATTCCTAAAAAAAACCAACAATTTCAAATCTTATGACATCAAGTTATGTCACCCATTTTCTCTCTTCGTGTTGTCATCTACCGACACCCATGTTACTCCTCATTTCTTAAACAATTTAGCTCTTGACTCATATCCACTCTTCTATACTCCAATACTACCTCTGACTTAATTCTTGGGAATTTTTATACGAAAAGGTCATGATCCTACCAATATTCTGGCCTTTCAGTTCCTTGAATTCTTCTACTGATTTTGTCCTCTATTCTACCTCAACCATTCCCCTCTTCTAGGATCTCATGTCATACCACCCAGGTTCTATCTTTTTACCTTACTCCCTTTGCTATCCTGACCCCAACAGTCCTCCAGCCCCGCTAATCCATTTGTCCTACCAGCATTTCACTGTCCTTCACCTTCTGATGACTTCACTCTTTCCCTGAGCTAAAATTTCTTGGTTAATCATTATAATCATTCTCTTGGGGTTCGTTCTTCCATTATCTCTCTCATTTCATACTCGATTGGCAAAACCACAATCCCAGTTAATTCCTTTTCTGTCTTTGTCCTGCTCCTGTAGCTGTGCAACTGAACATGGCTGGAGAATACCACACAACAGGGCCCTCCTTTGACAGACTTTCTTCTCTTAGCTTTCAGGACAGGAAACATTTACTTTTCCTGCTAACTCACTGGCTGATCTTTCTCCCAACTCTCCTCTGCTTAATTTGTGAAGTTGCTTGGCCCTTGATACTGCCAGGCAATCATATTTTAAGCATTACAAATTCATTGAATTTCCTGCTCTCCTAAAGGTTATTTCACACCTTTTTTTCCTCCTCAACAGCCCAAACCTCCCTCATCCTCATTCTCAGCTGAGGATGTTTTCTTTCTACTTCACTGACAAAATTGAAGCAATCAGAAAAGGAACTTGCAAAGACTTCCATCATTACTTTTACCTAGCAGAATTCTGTCTTCCTCTGTTACCATGGTCCTGTCTAAAGCCAGTTCCTGGACTAATTTATCATTTTAACAAATATGTAGAATACACTAGAAATACAGGGTAAAAAGTTGTCCTCCCCCAGAGTGATTGTGGTTAAGTCATACTTTTTATATGCATATGTTATTCTAATAACGGAATGGGAAAATTCTTTTCTTTAGTTCAAGTGAGAAAGGTAAATTTTTGAATAAAACTTTACTGGAAAGGGGGCAAAGGAATTAAAAATAAAATTACAGAAACATGAGGGTATACACACTTCTTTTTTAATGCAATTGGTGTGATCTTATACAGTATATACTGTTTCGTATTTTGCTTAACATGTTTTAGCATCTCAATGTCCTTACATATAGATCTGTCATTATTTCTGATAGTTGTCTTCTGTCATATAATACAAATAAGTTTTCCATTTTTTTATTACAAGCAATGCTGAAGGAAACATCCATTTTTCCATTTTTAATTGTCTTTGCAAACTTGTATTTCTGCACAGTAAATTCTTAAAAATAAAATTTCTGGGCCCAAGTTGCTAGGTACAAGATTTTAGCAATTTATACTTCCACCAAAAATAAAAAAAATTTATGGTAACGTCTAGTAGGGGAAAAGTGATATGTTGTTTTAGTCTGACCACTAATAAGATTGCACCAAAGGTTATCTTTCATACCTTGACTCTATCTGTAAAGTGAGATACATGAACCTAAAAGATATTTCAGTTTTAAACTTCTGGTTCTGTTACTTTGTTTTTTTCCTTGCAATAAGCTGTCTTTGGTGTTATCTGTCATGTCAAACTCTTCTTTTGTTTCTGACAGCCTTCCAAGTCCTTTTGTTATTTTGTTTGTTTTGGTCTGAGTTTCATTCTCTTATTCTATGCACCAAAGGTCAGGTATCAGGAGCTGCTGCTTGCTTACAACCAGTGTTTAGGGAGTATACAGCTAAACTGGGGCAAAACTTTAAAACTATTGCACGAAGGCTGCTGATGTAGTTTCCACAGAAGACTTACTGGTGGAGATTTAAGGGACTGCACCATCAGGTAAAGGAATTAAGTTTTAATTTTCTTCTCAACCGTGGGAATTCGATATTTTATTTCTAGCAGTGTGTTTTACTGCTTTCTGCCACCAGATGGCACATGGATCCCTTTTATTTTAGATGTGTCATTGTTGCGTTTGGTAGTGATGTCATCACGTTAGAGAGAGGCAACCTCTGTCCTTTCCAAATAGAAGCTGCTTAGTATACTGCCCTCTACCTGTCAGGAAATTTATTTGGAGGACTGATCGGCAGTTAAATTATATAGAAAGCTACAGCTTGCCCTTTTACAAAAGGATCTTGTCCTGTTGCAGCTAGTATTTTCAATAGTAGCAATATTCGTGTTCTTTTTGGGGTCCAGAGGCTGGAAAGAGTTTTTGTTCTTTAGTCCGATACCTTCATGAAAGCATAGCCTTCCTTTGAGAGGGCTCAAAGAGAGGTTTGTACTTTATCACCTTGGTAGCTCATTGTCGCCTCATTATATACACACTCATAATCCCATCTCTGTCTCAGTTTCTGCTGAAAAACTACTTTAAGCACATAATAGAACCTACCCACATTATATATTGATAACTAGCTTGAGATAATCTACTGAATCCATTTCTTCAGGGAATTCCCCTGGTTTAACTTGGATAGAATATGCTGGTGCAGAAAGATTTTCACAAAGTCAACCCTTTGTGTCATATGTTAACTCCTAATTATCCCCAGCTAGTCTCATTTTTAGAGCCTCTTTCTAGCCATCCCAGCTTTAGTGTGTGCCTGTGTTACTCTTTTCTAGAAACATATAGACTGAAATGGTATCTTTTAAATTCAAGGTACCATCTGCCATTATCTGTGGATTCCAGATTTTATTTCTAACCAAATGTCCTTTTAAATGTCATTGTCTGAGACTTAGACCATCTAGTTGGGGGATCAGTATTACTTAAACTTCTAACATCTTGGTACAGTCAGTTCCTAGCCTTAAATGTCTGTTGATAGAGTAAATCTCAAACTTTAGTATAAGGACTACATGAGGAGCATGTTTGTAACATGTAACATGTTTACATGTTAACGGTGTGAATTAAGCCACTCTTCACCTGTTCTCTTAATAATATTTTGATATCTGTATCTGAATAGGTATTATATAAGTATTATCCCTGTTCTTATGGAAGTCATATGAGATTGATTAGGAAACAATTCAACATTTTCTGTTGACTTGGCAGTCAATTTTGGAGTCACTATTTCAGAGGCACTTTTCTTGCCATCTTTCAAACCAGGTCTCAGTAGCCATCTTAGAAGGACATTTTGAAGAAGTTCTCTGTGGTCAGTGAATTAGTTCGGAACCACTTAGAGATTGACTCAGCTGAAGAGGATGGATGGAGGGCAGAGTGATTAGGGCAGAGTATTGTGCTGGACTGGGGCTTGTACAACACGGAAGGAGTTGTGAGAAACTGGAGGAGGTAGAGATCAAGATGAAGAATGTTACAGTTATACAGACATAACTTTTGTTCAAGCTTGGTTATTCTCTTGCTATGGAGACCTGGAGTTGGTAGAGATCAGAGATGTGTTTAGGCGAAGAAATGGGATATCCAGCAACTGTCAAAGCAGAACTAAGGATTGGGGTGAACAAAAGAGTGATCCAGTGCTCTCTTACTACATACTAGAACCCAAAACTGTTGCCTTAAGGAAAAGACACTGTTTTGAGGATCGCTTGACCTTACAGTATTTGGGAATTGTTGGACCTGAAATGACTTTGCTGCTGATGCTGAACAAGTCTCCCTCCAAACATAAGGTTGTAGACAGGCTAGTTTGGAAGGAGTACTAAGGATGTCTCCACAGAATGTTTCCTCTGGGGCTTTTCTTTCAGCTTCTCTGTTATCTGTGTGTGTGTGTGTGTGTGTGTTTTTTATTTGCATAGATAAGTGGTTCATAAGTAAAAACAGCATAAAAAAGTCTCATTCCCACCCTAGTATACATCCATGCCATCCTTCTCCCTCCCCTACCTTCTAGAGGTAACCATTTTTATTAGTTTGATTATCCTTTAGACTTTCTTAAAAAATGCAGTTATAAACAAATACTGATACAGATTCTTGTCCTTCCTCTTACCAAAACAAGGAACATACTATCTGTACTGTTTCTATACCTTCTATATCCTGGAGAGTCTTCATATCAGTATGCAGAGACTTTCTTCATTAAAAAAATTATAAATTTTTAATAAGCAGGCATTACTTTTACAATGAACACAAGGATAAAACAAAAATAGAGTAATGAAATAATTGTCCTTTTTTTTTTTTGAAACAGTAGCTACAGTAACCCATTTGATCTGACTGCATCTTAGCATGTATACATGTCCTTTTGATCTTTCTAAAAAAACTCGTACATAACAATGAATTGAAGAGTTAGTTACCCACATCAGCTCTGTAAATGTATGGCAACTTATACTAGAGCTTATAGCCATTATGATATGGGGAAGAGAGACTTGCAAAGTTCAGCCAGGGGACCTTCCAGACTTCACTCGAGTGTGATACTTGAACAGGAGGAGATCTTTGTATTGCTAGCAAAGGGATGCTACTCTCTAAAAGGCCTTTAAAGGAAAGGAGTGGCCTACCTTATTTTTTTTCTTGCTTCCATTTCAGTTTTTGTTCTGGAGATGAATTGCTCTAGAACTTAGTGTCCTGTAACTGTTCCATATATTAGAACTCTCGCCCATTGCCTTTGGAGCAATGTGGAAGAATGCTTGTGATTCAGTGTTTGGTGGGAAAAGCAGGAAACAAATTATGTACACCTTATTACAATTGTTTCATATTAAAAAGAAATGCATTAGTCAAAGATTAGAAGGGAATATACCAGACTACTGTAACAGAGATTTTGTTAGGGTATACTTTTTCTTTTAATTTTTCTATAATGTGGTTATATTGTTTTTATAATGAAAAAGACACAGGGTTAAAAAGGAAATGTCAGTGTCTGAGATGCTTGGAGAAGATTCTAGAGCACTTCTAGATTTCTAGAAGTACTTGAACCTGAGATTTCGTCTGCCAAGCCAAGTACTAGCATTCAGTTCTATAAAGCAAGTAACAGTATCCTTTACTTCACTCTTAAGTTTCTTTTTGAAAAAACAGATTCCAATGTTAAAAAAAAAACCTCTTTTCACTTCTAAGTACCATTGGGCAAGGGACCCCAGTGATATAATAGAAGGGCATTGGTAACCCCATTTCTGCAAGATGGGATGGAACCATTCTTTCCTCCTGATCCTACAATAACCCCAACTCTTCTTAGAGCCAGTGATTGCTTCTTTTAGATCTATTAGATGGGAAGATACGGCACTCTCCTATGTGTGTGTTTGCATTTCTCTTAGCAAGAAAAACTGCAAAAATCTTTCCCAAGAATTTCCCGTTTTTCCTATTCTGCTTGCATTTTTCTTTTCGGCCACGGGGTGTGCGCAGTTGAGCTATTTTGGCTCAGGTTCCAGATTGTGAGGTCAGAGACTAGGGATTGGAGGAGAAGATCAGGTGACTTTCAGTAACAGAGATGGCGGTCTTCCCATCTCCACCCCTTCCCCCCTCCTCTTTCTCCACCCTTTCCTGGCTTCCACCTCAGGAACAAAGAAGGGAAAAAAACAGCAGTATGACGAAAACCAGCAGCTGTCTCTGCAGGCTCAGGCTGGGGGCTGGGTGTTTATTCCATCTGTTCTCTTTGTTCTGCTCTTACCGTGTTACTTCCCTTCCCAACCCTGAATAAAACAGAGTATTTCTAGAATCCTTTGTTATGGAGAATGGTTTAGAATTCTGCAGTTTACTCAGTATTTATTTAGTTAGCGTGGGTGAGACAGCAGAGATTAAAACTGATCTGGAGCACCTAAAAAAAAGATGAAGGTACTTTGCCTTCTCATTCAGTCTTAAATTATGAATACCTATTTAATGTCAGATTTGTGACGGGATTATCAATTATTATTTCCAATTATCAAAACATTATTTCCATGATGCCTAATTGGTATTATCTTTGTTTTATAATTGAGATATAAAAGAGAATTAATATGTCCTTTGCTTATGAAGATTTTATAGCAAGTAAACACCAAGCCAGAATTTGAGCCTAGATATATTGGGCTCAGAATCCAGCACTTAGTGAAAGGGAGTGGCAAGAATGCAGGCATGTTGAGAGAAACCTCAGGTGCTCGCTTCCAGTGACTGACAGTGTAAAGTCACTGTGCTAGTGCTTCTTGCTTTTTACCAGTGATTAGTGTCCTGATTTCTTCAACAAATAAATTTCAGGGGAAAAAATGAGATGGAGAGGAACATATAGATTGAGAGGATTTTAAATTTTATCAACCAATACAGCATATGGAACTTATTTAGATCTTGATCCAAATGAACTATACAAAACACTTGACATTTGAGACAGCTGGAAATTCTTGTGATAATGGTTTCATGGCATTTTTTAAAAAGTCATCATCTTTTAGAGATGCATACAGAAATAATTGCGGATCATTATGGGATTTAGAAGTGGGCTGGGGTGTAGATGAAACAATTGGTCACGAGTGGATAACTGTTGAAACTGAGTGATGTATGCATGGGGATTAATAATTGTTTTTGTATATTTAATTTTTCCCATAATAAAACATTTTTTAACCCAGGAAAAGAGTTTTATTCCTAGTACCTTATTTTAATGCCTTTTCTTCTGCCCTCTAGCCTATTGTTTCCTTGCATAAACCTGTCCCTCTTTGCTGGCATAGACCTGAGTCCTTGTTTGGGATAGTGCCTGTCCTTCCGGTCCTTCCGCACCCACATCCTAGAAGCAGACTTCTTTTTAGCACTCCCTAATTGAGTCACCATCCTGGGTGTGCTGGGAAAGTATCTGTGGGAAACTCAATGACTATTTTATCTGAAAGACCAACTGCTTGGTGAAGTGCCCAAATTTTTAATACTGCTTTTCTGCTACCCTTCCAGACTTAGATCTGTCCCCTTCTTTATAACTCTCAGCATCTGGTTCTTCCTTTGGGATTCTGTGTGGCTTTGTTCTTGTCCTTTAGGTTTGTTCATTAATGCCAGTTTGCCCTGTCCCTCGTTACAGCTTGCGCATCTGTGATGGTCTAGTTCTGTGGGATTTTGCAGATAGTTGTATATTTTGGCCAAGATATCAGTGATATGGTTACCTTTGGGCAGGGATAACTGCTATTCGGTTGGCATGATATTTTTCCTTCTATAATGTATACCTTAGTGATTGTTTTAAAGTGCTGAATTTATCCCTTATGTATATTACAACCATGAAGAATATAAATCAGAAGTCCTCCATTTGGGCAGCTTCTTATATTAACACTTACATTAAGACCCTCTTACTCTCTCCTCTTCCCAGAATTAGAGAGTTGATGTAGTGCTTAATAGACATGGCTTATTGTATGCTAGGTGAATTTGGCAATTCTTTAGCTATGTTACCCTCACAGAAAGTTATTTCCTAGAGAGATTATTAAGTGTTCTGATCTTTCATATATGCCTGAGAGATCTAGGATTCTTCCACAAAGACCCTATTTCTTCAGAGAAAACTATAGTGATGCCAGAGTCTATTTTTTTTTTTTTTAACAACTTGTGATTTTTGTGCGCCTGTGTTGTATGTGTTGCCATTACCTCACTTTAGGGACGTTGGATAAACTGGCGTATTTGTGCAGCCTCATTTAAGTAGTGGCAACCATTAATGACTTGTACCCACAAGTTTTTCCAGATGTTTCTGTTTTTTTCCACCTTTCTTACATGTTCTCTTTTAGTTATAGGTACTTGGCTTACTCAAGGGAGGTGTAGCATAAGATAAAGATAATGGAGGGTGTTCCCTGTAGAATAGGTACAAATGCTGCAGGCTTTATCTTGGGCAGAGCAAATAGGGTTTTGGTCCTGAGTGAGTGAGTGTAGGTGGAGCTGCTTTATAATAGCTCAGCCTGTCTTCCAGCCCTGCGGATATAACTGACTTTAGAGTCAGTCCGTGTTCTCAACAGTTTTTGAAAAGCCCATTTTTCTATCCCACTTACTTACTCCCACCTGCAGTTCTTAAGAACGTAGTTTCCAGGATGTCAGGCAACTCCCTACTCCTCCATTTCCTGTTTGTGGTCTTCATTGAGAGACGCCTGCAACAGGAATTCCTGGGGAAGTGAAGGCTATAGCGGTGGGATTCCGGGGGTCATTAGTCCATTATTGAAGTTGGGGCATCATGTACTATAAAAGGACCTCCCTTCAGTTCTGTTGTCTCCTAGAAACTATTACTAATCATAACCAAGCAGTAACTGCAACTCAGGGCTGTTGACTTGTGCCCTTTGTCTTTAGAGACTGAAAATTATTTTCCCTTCTTGTGCCTCAGTTTCTATTATTTGAATTTTAGAGCTCAACATCAAGATTTGTGACAAAATTAACTTGGACTCTGTAGGACTGATTCGTTTCGAATGCAAAAGTAGTGAAGGACATAAAACAGACTCCCTATCTTGGACGCCAGGGGGTGCCCTTTCCCTTCGCTTTACTGTCTGGCACTCCCCACTGCATTCAGCCATTTTAGACAGATTGTTTTTGCTCCCAGCTAACTCCATTTTGTATTTGTGACGCAGGGAAAAAAAGGAGTTAGGCAAAGGAGGAGTCTGGTTTGCAGAGGGAGGGAGACTGGCTGAGGCGCAGCTACGTACTCTTTTACTCAGCAGTTGCTCATCAGGGACACGCCTTGCTGCAGGCTGCCTGCATCCTGAGCAATCGATGCCACAAGTCCTTGCCAGCAGAGCACAGAGCAAAATGGTTTGGCTGCCGGACACCTACTAACAGTGACAGGGTGCTAGCTTTTGAGACAGCAGGCCAGGGCATCCCCTTTGCCTCATCTAGACTCTAATCCTGGGTTTAGGTGTTTTTGCTACAGAGATGTTTAGGGCAATATTCTTAATTATAGGATCAGATAAGAAAAGATACCCCCAAAAAAAAGAAGAAAAAAAGGAACCCCTTTCACTCGGCTGTCTGGGAAGAATCAAATGCCCCAATGACTCTAGGGAAATGGTCTTGAATTTTTTTTAAAAAAAAGTTATTTTTGAAACCATAAAAAAAATGCACGCACACTTACATATGTGTAAAAAGACTAGTATGAACACCCCTATGTCCATCACTCATTTAAGAAACTTAATCAGCAGCCAGTCTTGTTTCATATACCTGTATCAACTTTGTCTTTGCCACCCATTATTTTTACATGTATCCTTGTTCATATTATTTAATCCTTAAGCAGTTTAGAATGTGTGTCAAAAAAATTAGGACTTTTAAAAGATAATTACTACCATTATCACATCTAAAAAATTCTTTAATATCAGATAGCCAGTTAGTATTAAATTTCCCAAAGTATCTTATGATAGTTGTTTTTTTTAATAGTTCATTTGAATCAGAGCCAAATAAAGTCTACACATTGCAGTTGATTGATGTCTCTATAGGTTCTCTCGTGCTGTCTCTTTTATTTTTTATTTTGTAATTTATTTATAGACTTAATTTCTTTTAAAAAGAAGATCTCTGCCAGGCGCGGTGACTCACGCCTGTAATCCCAGCACTTTGGGAGGCCAAGGCGGCCGGATCACCTGAGGTTGGGAGTTTGAGACCAGCCTGGCCAATATGGCGAAACCTCGTCTCTACCAAAAATACAAAAATTAGCCAGGCCACCCGGTGGTGCATGCCCGTAATCCCAGCTACTCGGGAGGCAGAGGCAGGAGAATTGCTTGAACCCGGGAGGCGGAGGTTGTGGTGAGCCAAGATTGCACCACTGCACTCCAGCCTGGGTGACAGAGTGAGACTCCATTTCAAAAAATAAATAAATAAATAAAAGATCTCTCAGGTTGGGACTGAGAAGATACAAAGCCAGACTTCCGTTCTTGCCAGAGCAGAGCCTCTTCTTTAGGATTTTCCCCAGAGGCTGTTGGAGACGAAGTGAAGGAGCAATGCCCTGCCACCTTCAGAGGGAGAAAGGCTGGACTCTTACTTTTCTCCTGACGTGATAATCTGTTACCCAAAGTCTTGAGAAAAGTTTGCGCACTGCCTTGAACAGAGAACATGGTCGTAGAAGTGGACCTCACCTGTTCTAAGAATTAAAGGAGAGCTTTTAAGCTTGGGGACAACTGTGTTTGGCTGCTGTGTAATAGCTGCATCCCTATGGTGATTCTAGAGTATCAGCTTTTTTTTTCCCGAATACTTTTTTTTACTTAAGTAGCAGCTTTCTCCCTGGTAAGACTCAATGAATTAACAGCACTTAATGGACTTTTATAGAAAGAAAAAAATATAATACTGTGTTGGGGCTGGGGGGATGTGGTGAAAAGTCCTTTATGGCTTCAGGATTATAATATCGCTACTCCTCCCCTTGACCTTTTTGGAGATACTCCCTGAGACTGACTTAGATGCAAATGATCAGATGAAAGTTCATGCTTAGTATTCTTCTCCCCCTTCTGAAATGGGTCAGTGACTCTGACTTTCAGCAGCCACAGCAAGCAGTCTATTCCCTTGCCCAAGGGGAGGGCACAGGTGATAGAAGGGAATTAGCAGGGTCTGGCTTCTTGGCAAGGCTGGCAGGACACTCATAGAGTCTGGTCTGTGGAGACTAGATTGGCCCCATGTCTAGTTTGGAAACTATAGTTCCCACTAGCAAAGGGTTTAGAATCTGCTGAATAGGTCAGGATTGCAGCAGCTAGAAATATGGATCCTGGCACAGCCACTTTTTAACCACATAGCTAGGTGTAAGGGTCTCTCTATTTCAACAGACTATTGTCTGTTGAGAGTCACAGCCTTTGCAGAAAAAATTTTCCTCTTTTCCTTTGTGCTAAGGTGCTATCTATATCCACCTATTTTGGTCCCTTATTTCATACAATTCTGTAAACTGAAATTACTCAGCCCTTGATGTTTTTAGGGTGAGGGACAGCATGAGGCCTTTGTTCTGGACTTCTCATCTTTGCTCTTATGAAAATGGGGCTGGAACCCAAGCATTGATAAGGTTGTATATTAGGTGCTTTAGTATCTGGATGATTAATTAGTGCACCATTCCTGTAAAAAGGCTGGGAAGGCGGCAAGTGGGAGCATTCTATGAGTTCTACATTTGACTGCCTGTCTTTACTGCTGGTTGTCATTGGGAGTTCTTCCTAACCCAGTGTCAAAGTTGAACCAGGCCTACCTGTCTAAGGATATGAAAATAAAATAGGTGGTGCCCAGAGCCATATCTGTCTTACCTTTCTTACAGTTTCCTGGTTGGTGACAGTTTTAAAAATTTACACGTAGTTAAGCAATGGGGAAAGGATTCCCTATTTAATAAATGGTGCTGGGAAAACTGGCTAGCCGTATGTAGAAAGCTGAAACTGGATCCCTTCCTTACACCTTATACAAAAATTAATTCAAGATGGATTAAAGACTTACATGTTAGACCTAAAACCATAAAAACCCTAGAAGAAAACCTAGGCTAAATTACCATTCAGGACATAGGCATGGGCAAGGACTTCATGTCTAAAACACCAAAAGCAATGGCAACAAAAGCCAGAATTGACAAACGGGATCTAATTAAACTAAAGAGCTTCTGCACAGCAAAAGAAACTACCATCAGAGTGAACAGGCAACCTACAAAATGGGAGAAAATTTTCACAACCTACTCATCTGACAAAAGGGCTAATATCCATAATCTACAATGAACTCAAACAAATTTACAAGAAAAAAACAAACAACCCCATCAAAAAGTGGGCGAAGAACATGAACAGACGCTTCTCAAAAGAAGACATTTATGCAGCCAAAAAAACACATGAAAAAATGCCCATCATCGCTGGCCATCAGAGAAATGCAAATCAAAACCACAATGAGATACCATCTCACACCAGTTAGAATGGCCATCATTAAAAAGTCAGGAAACAACAGGTGCTGGAGAGGATGTGGAGAAATAGGAACACTTTTACACTGTTGGTGGGACTGTAAACTAGTTCAACCATTGTGGAAGTCAGTGTGGCGATTCCTCAGGGATCTAGAACTAGAAATACCATTTGACCCAGCCATCCCATTACTGGGTATATACCCAAAGGACTATAAATCATGCTGCTATAAAGACACATGCATACGTATGTTTATTGCGGCACTATTCACAATAGCAAAGACTTGGAACCAACCCAGATGTCCAACAACGATAGACTGGATTAAGAAAATGTGGCACATAGACACCATGGAATACTGTGCAGCCATAAAAAATGATGAGCTCATGTCCTTTGTAGGGACATGGATGAAACTGAAAATCATCATTCTCAGTAAACTATCGCAAGGACAAAAAAACCAAACACCGCATGTTCTCACTCATAGGTGGGAATTGAACAATGAGAACACATGGACACAGGAAGGGGAACATCACACTCTGGGGACTGTTGTGGGGTGGGGGGAGGGGGGAGGGATAGCATTAGGAGATATACCTAATGCTAAATGATGAGTTAATGGGTGCAGCACACCAACATGGCACATGGATACATATGTAACAAACCTGCACATTGTGCATATGTACCCTAAAACTTAAAGTATAATAAAAAAAAAAATTTACAGGTAGTTACATTATCACACTATGTTAACAAATCAAATTATTTTAATTTGTTCATATTCCCTTGTAGTCTTTGCCTGTGCTGTATATATAGCATTTACATGGCTGTAATCAGAGGGGGTTGTGTGTGTGTATCTTAGTTCTTCTTCATTATTTCAGGTCAAAGTGTACAACTCATTATGCAGCATTAAATTTCAAAAAATTAAAAAGGAAATTTACATTCAGGTAATCAAGGTCTGCGACCAAGATGCCCTTTGTTATGTACCCCCCTTCCAGTTACAACTGAACCTCCACCCCCAACTCAGAGTACCCACCATCCTGAAGGGTTTTGCCTGTAGCTTTTGGTATATATACACGTTGTCAAAGAAGTTTCTTCGATTTCTGCTATGCTAAGACTGTTTATTCTGAATGGATATTAAATTTGGTCAGATTTTTTTTTGTATTGTTGAGATGATCATATAATTTTCTCCTTTAATCTGTAATTGTGGGAAGCATATTAACTGATTTCTGTTACACCGATTTTGCATTCCTAAAACAAATCTAACTTGGATGTGATCTGTTGTTATTTTTATTTTATACCCCTTAATTCACTTTGCTATTAGGAATTTTGTGCTTATGTTTATGAGTGAAAGTACCTATGACTTTTTTGATACTGTTCTTTCACATTTTGATAGTGAAGTTATGCTAGCCTCACAACATGAGTTGAGAAAATAGACTTCTGTGGAAAAATTTTTTGCATGATATTGGTGGAATTATTTATTCCTTGAGTGTTTGAAATAATAGCTGGTGAAGTCATCTGGGTCTCTGAAGAAATTTTTGATCACTGATTTAATTCTTTTATGGTTATAGGACTGGTTTTCTCTTATTGGATAAGTTTTGATATGTTATATTTTTCTAGAAATTTATCAATTTTATCTAAATTTGCAGACATATTTTGTATGATATTATTCCTTTTTTTTTTTTTTTTTGAGATGGAGTTTTGCTCTTGTTGCCCAGGCTGGAGTGCAGTGGCACGATCTTGGCTCACTGCAACCTCTGCCTCTCAGGTTCAAGGGATTCTCCTGCCTCAGCCTCCCGAGTAGCTGGGATTACAAGCATGCACCACCATGCCTGGCTAATTTTGTATTTTTATTAGAGACAGGGTTTCACCATGTTGGTGAGGCTGATCTCGAACTCCCGGCCTCAGGTGATATGCCCGCCTCAGCCTCCCAAAGTGCTGGGATTACAGGCATGAGCCACTGCGCCCTGCCTGTTATTATTCCTCCTAATGCTTGAGCCTGAGCCATATTTAGTTCAGTCCTGTATTTTGTTCCTGATGTTAGTTACTTATGCCTGATTTTTCTGTTTTTCTTTCTTGTTTTAAAATACTGAATTTAACTAGTCTTAAAAAAATGTTTTAAGCCAAAACTGTTGGCTTTGTGAATCCCCTCTGCTACAGATTTCACTAATTTCTGTTCTTGTCTCTATCTTTAAATTTTTCTTTTGGTTTATTTTACTATTCTTATTCTAATTTTTTTTTCTTTTTTTTTTTTTTTATTAATTTTTTTTGCATATAAAAACAATAAACATTTTCTAAAAATACATACAAACAAAAAGATGCGTATCAAACATATTAGGAAGGTTGCACATGGGAAGTCGGGGAATAGAAATGGGGGTGGGAGTTAAAATAAATGAGAGAGGGACTTTATATGGATCAGTGATAATAACTCAATCCTCTATTTGACAAAGAAGAGGGAGAAGGAAGAGGAAGAAAAAGAAAGTGGGATAAAGGATCAGAAAAGGAGGAAAATAGAAAAAATTAGAGTATGACTCCAGGGTAGACCTGTTTTGTTGTCATTGAGTTGGTTGGTTGGTTTGTCTGTTGTATTCTTCATGTTTCGCCAAGTTGGCCAGACTGGTCTCGAACTCCTAGCCCAAAGTGATCAACCCGCCTCGCCCCCCAGAGTGCCGGGACCACAGGCGTGAGCCACCACGTCCAGCTCCCACATTGCTTCTGGCCTCCGTGGTAGACCTCCCAGACGGAGCGGCCAGGCAGAGGAGCTCCTCACTTCTACCCAGACACGGGGCGGCCAGGCAGAGGGGCTCCTCACTTCCCAGACGGGGCGGCCAGGCAGAGACGCTCCTCACTTCTTCCCAGACGATAGGTGGCCGGGCAGAGGCACTCCTCACTTCCCAGATGGGGCAGCCGGGCAGAGGCGCTCCTCACTTTCCAGACGATGGGTGGCCGGGCAGAGGCGCTCCTCACCTCCCAGATGATGGGTGGCCGGGCAGAGGCGCTCCTCACCTCCCAGACGATGGGTGGCCGGGCAGAGGCGCTCCTCACCTCCCAGACGGGGCGGCCGGGCAGAGGCGCTCCTCACTTCTTCCCGGACGGGGCGGCCGGGCAGAGGCGCTCCTCACTTCTTCCCGACGGGGCGGCCGGGCAGAGGCGCTCCTCACTTCTTCCCGGACGGGGCGGCCGGGCAGAGGCGCTCCTCACTTCTTCCCGGACGGGGCGGCCGGGCAGAGGCGCTCCTCACTTCTTCCCGGACGGGGCGGCCGGGCAGAGGCGCTCCTCACTTCTTCCCGGGCGGGGCGGCCGGGCAGAGGCGCTCCTCACTTCCCAGACGGTGGGTGGCCGGGCAGAGGCGCTCCTCACTTCCCAGACGATGGGTGGCCGGGCAGAGGCGCTCCTCACTTCTTCCCGGATGGGGCGTCCGGGCAGAGGCGCTCCTCATTTCTTCCCGGACGGGGCGGCCGGGCAGAGGCGCTCCTCACTTCCCAGACGGGGCGGCCGGGCAGAGGCGCTCCTCACTTCTTCCCGGGCGGGGCGGCCGGGCAGAGGCGCTCCTCACTTCTTCCCGGGCGGGGCGGCCGGGCAGAGGCGCTCCTCACTTCTTCCCGGACGGGGCGGCCGGGCAGAGGCGCTCCTCACTTCTTCCCGGACGGGGCGGCCGGGCAGAGGCGCTCCTCACTTCTTCCCGGACGGGGCGGCCGGGCAGAGGCGCTCCTCACTTCCCAGACCATGGGTGGCCGGGCAGAGGCGCTCCTCACTTCCCAGACGGCGTGGCCAGGCAGAGGCGCTCCTCACTTCCCAGACGGGGTGGCCGGGCAGAGGCGCTCCTCACTTCCCAGACGATGGGTGGCCGGGCAGAGGCGCTCCTCACTTCCCAGACGGTGGGTGGCCGGGCAGAGGCGCTCCTCACTTCCCAGACGGTGGGTGGCCGGGCAGAGGCGCTCCTCCCTTCCCAGACGGGGCGGCCGGGCAGAGGCGCTCCTCACTTCCCAGACGGTGGGTGGCCGGGCAGAGGCGCTCCTCACTTCCCAGACGGTGGGTGGCCGGGCAGAGGCGCTCCTCACTTCCCAGACGGTGGGTGGCCGGGCAGAGGCGCTCCTCACTTCCCAGACGGTGGGTGGCCGGGCAGAGGTGCTCCTCACTTCCCAGACGGGGCGGCCGGGCAGAGGTGCTCCTCACCTCCCAGACGGGGCGGCCGGGCAGAGGCGCTCCCCACCTTCCAGATGGGGCGGCGGCCGGGCAGGGGCTGCAATCCCAGCACCCTGGTAGGCCAAGGCAGGCGGCCGGGGGGTAGAGGCTGCCGCGAGGCCAGACCACGCCACCGCACTCCAGCCCCAGCAACACCGAGCACTGGGTGAGCGAGACTCCGTCTGTAGTCCCAGTACCTCAGGAGGCCGAGGCGGGCAGAGCACTCGGCGTCAGGAGCTGGCGACCAGCGTGGCCAAGATGGCGAACGCGTGCGTGCAGCGAAAGGAGAAAAGGCAGGCAGCGGTGGCGCGCGCCGGCAGTCCCAGGCAGTCGGCGGCGCGGGCAGCAGCAAGCCGAGTAGATTGTAGCCTGCGCCAGAGAGGGAAAGAAAGAAAGGAAAGAAAGAAAGGGAAAAAAAGCTCTAATTTTTTTTAAATAGGTACTTACCTCTTTAGTTTTTAGTCTTTTTTCCCTGTCATATATGCATTTGAGACTATGTTTTCTTGGGGGGTTTTTTTGAGATGGAGTTTTGCTCTTGTTACGCAGGCTGGAGTGCAGTGGTGCGATCTTGGCTCACTGCAACCCCCGCCTCCTGGGTACAAGCGATTCTCCTGCCTCAGCCTCCTGAGTAGCTGGAATTACATAGGCACCAACCACCACGCCTGGCTAATTTTTTGTATTTTTAGTAGAGTTGAGGTTTCGCCATGTTGGGCAGGCTGGTCTTGAACTCCTGACCTCTGGTGATCCACCCGCCTTGGCCTCCCAAAGTGCTGGGATTACAGGTGTGAGCCACTGTGCCTGGCCGAGACTGTTTTTGTTTAAATTATTGTTTGGGACACATCTCTTAAGTTATTTTTTTGAGACAGAGTCAAAAAAAAAGCCTGTCACCCAGGCTGGAGTGCAGTGGTGCGGTCTTGGCTCACTGCAACCTCCACCTCCTGGGTTCAAGCAATTCTTCTGCCTCAGCTTCCCAAGTAGCTGGGGTTACAGGCGTGTGCCATGACACCCGGCTAATTTTTGTATCTTTAGTAGAGACAGGGTTTTTTCACCATGTTAGCTAGGCTGGTCTCGAACTCTTGACCTTAAGTGATATGCCCGCATCAGCCTCCCAAAGTGCTGGGATTACAGGCGTGAGCCACCATGCCTGGTTCACATCCCTTAAGTCTTGATAGGAAGTGTATTCGTTTGCTAGGGCTGCCGTAAGAGAGTACCACAGACTGAGCAGCTTAAACAACAGAAATTTATTTCTCACAGTTCTGGAGGCTTGAAGTCCAAGATCAAGGTGTTAGCAAGTTTAATTTGTTCTGAGGCCTCTCACCTTCTCTTGCAGATGGTTGCCATCTTGCTGTGTCCTCGTGTGGTCTTTTCTTCTGTGTGCGCATTCCTTGTGTCTCCTTGTGTGTCCAGATTTCCTCTTCTTTATAAGGACACATCAGATTTGAAGTACTTAATTTCCATATATATGGAGCGTATTAGTTTCCTATTGTTCCTATAACAAATTACCACAAATTTAGTGACTTAAGACAATGCAAATGTATTATCTTACAGTTCTGGAGGCCAGAATTTCTAAAATCGAAATGTTGGCAGGGCTGTATTCCTTCTGGAGGCTCTAAAGAAGAATCTATTTCCTTTCCTTTTCCAATGTCTAACGCCTGCCCAGATTCCTTGGCTTATGGTCCCTTCCTCAGTCTTTAAAGCCAGCAGCATAGCATCTTCAAATCTCTTTCTCTCACTTCTGCTTCTGTTATCACATCTCCTCTCTGACTCTGGTCCTCCTATCCTTCTTATAAGAATCCTTGTGGCCGGGCGCGGTGGCTCACGCTTGTAATCCCAGCACTTTGGGAGGCCGAGGCGGGCGGATCACGAGGTCAGGAGATCGAGACCACGGTGAAACCCCGTCTCTACTAAAAATACAAAAAAATTAGCCGAGCGTGGTGGCGGGCGCCTGTAGTCCCAGCTACTCGGAGAGGCTGAGGCAGGAGAATGGCGTGAACCCGGGAGGCGGAGCTTGCAGTGAGCCGAGATTGCGCCACTGCACTCCAGCCTGGGCGACAGAGTGAGACTCCGTCTCAAAAAAAAAAAAAAGAATCCTTGTAGCTAAGTGTGGTGGCATGTGCCTGTAGTCCCAACAGCTCAGGAGGCTGAGGCAGGAGGATCGCTTGAGCCCAGGAATTTAAGGCTGCAGTGAGCTCTGATTGCACCACTGCTCTCCGGCCTGGGTGACTAAGTAGGACTGCAACTCTAAAAAAAAAAAAAAAAAAACAACAAAAACAATTCGTGATTATACTGAGCCTACCCACATAATCCAGACTAATCCTGTCATCTCAAGATCCTTAATTAAATCATGCCTTCAAAGTCTCTTCTGCTTCATAAGCTTGTTCAGTATTCACAGATTCTGGGAATTAGAATGTGGACATCTTTGGAGGACGATTATTCTGTCTACCACATGGAATTTTCAGGATTTTTTGCATTTCTTGTTAATTTCCGGCTAATTGCATTCTGGTAGGTGCTCTTGTGATTTCAGTCTTTAGAAATTTGTAGAGTTTTGCTTTATGGCTCAGAATATTGCCAAATATTATAAATGTTCTGTGTGCACTGAAAGAACACATATATGGTCTTCAGTTACATGTTCTGTATGTCTCCATTTGTTCTTGTCTGTTAATTGTGTTGTTTAAATTTTCTGTATTCTATTTGTTTTATCAATCACTGAGAAAAGTAGTCAAAATATCTCGCTTTGTGGAGCTGGCATTATAGTTCTATGTGGTTTTGTTTTATATTTTTTCTTTTGATTTTTTATATTGACATAATTTTAGACATACAGAAAAGCTGCTAGAATAGTACAAAAAACTTCCTGCATTTGCTTGACCACATTCCGAATCAGCTGTTAATATTTTACCTTTGTCTTACCCTTTTCTCTCTCTGTGTGTGTTATGTATGTATGTGTATGTGAGTATAGTATTTTTTATTGAGCTATTTGAGGGTAAGTTAGACACGATGCCTTTTTTTTTTTTTTAAGAGACAGGGTCTTGCTCTGTTGCCCAGGCTGGAGTGTGGTGACACTGCAACCTTGAACTCCCTGGCACAAGCAATCCTTTCACCTCAGCCTTCTGAGTAGCTGGGACTACAGGCGTGTGCCACCGCACCTGGCTAATTTTTTTATTTGTATTTTTGGTAGAGATGTGGTCTCACTATGTTGCCCAGGCTGTTCTTGAACTCTTGGGCTCAAGTGATCCTTCCTCCTTGGCCTTCCAAAGTGCTGGGATTATAGGCATAAGCCACTGAGCCTGGCCCAGTGTGTTTTCTAATAACAGTTCCGTAAATGCGGTACAGTTGTCAAAGTTAGAAAATTAGCATAAGTGCAATACTGTTATTTAATCTACAGACTTTCTTCAGATTTTGCCAATTGTAACAATAATGTCCTTTATAGAAAAAAGTCCTGGATCATGCACTGCATTCATTTGTCTTTTATCTTTAGTCTCATTTAATTGGGAACAGTTCCTCTTATGGTCACCTGCAAGGGCACTATAGATCCCCACTTAAAATTTGGTTTGGATGTTAAGACTATTGGTGTTACATGCATAACAAAAGGGTATGAAAAGGTTTATTAACTTACATAATTGAGGTCCAGGAGAGCAGGGCAATCCTCTCAAGCAGTTTTGAAATGGCTGTAGAGAACAAGGAAAGGGATAGCTGGGCATGGTGGTGTGCACCTGTCTTCCCAGCTACTCAGGAGGCTGAGGTGGAAGGATTGCTTGAGCCTGGGAGGTGCAGGTGAGCTGAGATTGCGCCACTGCACTCCAGCCTGGGCAATAGAGTGAGACTGTCTCGAAAAAAAAAGAAAAGAAAAGGAAGAAAAAGGAAAGGAGATTCATTTGGGCTTTTATTGTGGTTAGGGGCTTGGGCTGGGGTGAGAGTTCTTGCACAAGAGCAGACTTTGCCTAGTTTGGATTTCTTGCTGGTTCCCAAGGAAGGAACATCTAGACTTTCATATCAGCTTGCCTGGATAAGGGACATAGGAAAAGAAAAAGAGGTGAGGTTTACATCTGGCTTATGTCCAGATATAGGACATAGAGAAAGAGGAAGAGGTGAGCTGTCAGCAGTTAAACATCAAAAAATGAAGTCAGACTCTTCCTTATAGTTCCTCAGTTTTTATTTTTTGTGACCTTAACGTGTCCATCAGTTTGGATTTGTCTCATATGTCCTCATTATTAGATTCAGGTTATACATTTTGGGTGTTTTATATATCTTAAGATAATGTTATTAGGTGCATACAAATTTAAAAATCCTACATTTTCCTGATGAACTAAACTTTTTAAAATCAATATAGAAAGTCCCTCTTTATTTTCTATATTGCTTTTTATTACCTTAAAGACTATTTTCGTCTGATGTGAATGCAACTTGGGCAACTTTCTTGTAGTTAGAATTTGCCTGGTATAGCTATACTTTTTCTTCCTTTCTGTATTCTTGCTCTAGATATTTCTCATAAACAGCATATCCTTGGACTCTTGTTTTTTAATCCACTTGACACTATTGGTCTTAACCAATACAGAGTGTGTAGTCTGTTTACATTTAATGTAATTACTGAAATATTGAGGTTTAAATCTACCATCTTATTTTGTGCTTTTTATGAGTTCCATTTGTTGCATTTGATGTGTTGATTTCATTCCATTCAAAATATTTTTTTGTTTCTATTTTGTGATTTCTTACCTGACTCCAGAGTTATTTATATATTTGCTTAATATCCAAATAATTGGGTATTTTTTGGTTATCTTTTTACTGATAGCTTAGTACTCTGAATTATTTCTATCCTTTGAAATTTGTTGAGGCTTGCTTTTACCCATATATGGTAAATTTTGGCAAATATGCTGTATACACATGAAAAAAGATGTTAGTATTATTGGGTACATTGTTCTAACATGTCAGTTAACTTTGTTAGATATGTTCAGATTTTCTATATCCTTTCCAAGTTTTTATCTGCTTGTTTTATTAGTATTGTGTGAAGGGTGTTAATTCTTCCACTGTGGTTATGGATTTGTCTTTTTCAGCCTTTAGTTCACTCAATTTTTAACTTTATATATTTTAAAACTAAATTATTGGATATTTTTAGATTTAGAATTACTATATTTTCCTCAAGGATTGACCCTTTATTATGAAATGTATGTATCATGCCAGTTGCTAGAGATATCTCTATCTGATATTAGTATAGCTACACCAGTTTTCTCTTGATTATTGTTCTTTTGATTAGTATATCTTCTTCCACTATTTTACTCTCAATGTATCTGTGTCTTTATTTAAGGTGTGTCCCTTATAAGCAGCACATATTTAGTAAGTATGTTTTGTAACTCCAGTCTGACAGTTTTAGTCTTTTCATATATTTGATCCATTTGAGTTGATATATACCCTATTTCTATTTGTTTTCTGTTTGATTTTCATGATTTATGTTCTACTTTCTGTTTTTTCCCTCTTACGGATTAATTTAGAACTGTATTATTTCACATTTCCCCTGTTGTTATATACCTTTTTACTATCCTCCTAGTGAGTATCTTTTTTTTTTTTTTTTTTTTTTTTTTTTTTTTTTGAGACAGAGTCTCGCTGTCGCCCAGGCTGGAGTGCAGTGGCGCCATCTCGGCTCACTGCAGGCTCCGCCCCCCAGGGTTCACACCATTCTCCTGCCTCAGCCTCCGGAGTAGCTGGGACTACAGGCGCCCGCCACCTCGCCTGGCTAATTTTTTGTATTTTTAGTAGAGACAGGGTTTCACTGTGTTAGCCAGGATGGTCTCGATCTCCTGACCTCGTGATCCGCCTGCCTCGGCCTCCCAAAGTGCTGGGATTACAGGCGTGAGCCACCGCACCCGGCCGAGTATCTTAAAAATTACAATATACATACTTGACTTATGATAGTCTAATACAAATTATAATTTTACTACCCTCTAGATAATGCTAGAACTTTATAACACTTCTTTTTTTATTTTTCTTTTTTGAGGCAGGATCTCACTTTGTCACCCAGGCTGGAGTATAGTGGCATGATTGTGGCTCACTGCAGCCTCAGCCTCCTTGGGCTTAGGTGATTCTCCCACCTGAGCCTCCCAAGTAACTGGGACTACAGGCACACATCACCATGCTTGCTAATTTTTGTACTTTTTGTAGAGACAAGGTCTCAACCTTATTGCCCTTATTGCCCAGGCTGGAACATTTTAGCTCTGTTATGTACCTTCCTTTTGAGTTATTGGTGTCATGCAATTTGATTCTGTAGGTGCTTTAAACCCCACAAGTATTTTTACTGTTACTTCGTAATACCAATATTCACTTAGAAACACCTTTGTAGTGTTTTTGCTTCATGTCTGCATTTTTGTATTTCCTTTGGGATAATTTTTTCTTTCTTCTGCCTGAATAAATACTCCCTTTACTATATTAGTTCAGGTCTGCTGGTAATGAATTCTGTTTTTTTGTGGATATATCTTTATTTCATCCATATTTTGGAAGATGTTTTTTCTTTTTTTTTTTAAAGAATTCCACTGTCAGTCTTACCGTTTTTCATTTGAAGATAATATATTCCACCCCCTGCTATTTTGAGGGTTTTTTTTTTTTTTTTTTTTTGAAACAAGATATTGCTCTGTCGCCCAGGCTGGAGTGGAGTGGTGCAATCATAGCTCATGGTAGCCTTGAGCTCCCAGGCTCAAGTGAGCCTCCTACCTCAGCTTCCTGAGGAGCTAGGACTACAAGCGTGCACCACCGCACCCAGCTAATTTTTTAGTTGTTTTGTAAAGATGGAGTCTCACTGTGTTGCCTGGGTTGGTCTCAAACTCCTGGGCTCAAGGAATCCACCCACGTTAGTCTCTCAAAGTGGATTACAGGTGTGAATCATCTGGATCACCACGCCCAGCAAGGATTTTTTTTTTTTAACTGATTTTTAGCAGTTTTACTACAATGATATGCCACAGTGTGGTTTTCTTTGTATTTATACTTGAGTTTCTCTGAGCTGCTTGATTTTGTATGTTGAAGGCTTTCATCACTTCTGAAAAATGCACAACTATTTTCTCTTCAAATCTCGCTCCCGTCCAATTTTTCTTCTCTTTCTGGGCCTCCAATTATACATATGTTGGACCATTGGCCTTTTCAATGTGTCTCACTTGTCCATTACATTCTTTTTCATTCTTACCATTTTTAACCTCTGTGCTTTTAGTTTGGATCTTTGTTACTATCTTCCAGTTCACCCACTCCTACTGTGTCTACTGTTAAACCCATCTGTTGAGCTTTTAATTTCAATTAATATTTTTTAGTTGTAGAACATTCATAGATTTTTATTTTTTATTTTTATTTATTTATTTTTGAGACGGAGTCTCGCTCTGTCGCCCAGGCTGGAGTGCAGTGCCACGATCTTGGCTCACTGCAAGCTCTGCCTCCTGGGTTCACGCCATTCTCCTGCCTCAGCTTCCCGAGTAGCTGGGACTACAGGCGCCTGCCACGATGCCGGCCAATTTTTTGTATTTTTAGTAGAGACGGGGTTTCACCGTGTTAACCAGGTTGGTCTTGATCTCCTGACCTCATGATCTGCCTGCCTTGGCCACCCAAAGTGCTGGGATTACAGGCGTGAGCCACTGCGCCTGGCTGAATGTTCATAGATTTTTTGAAAGTAAATTCTACTTCTCTGATGAACTTCTCCGTCTTCATTTATTTTTATTTTTTCCTCTATATTCCAGAACATGTTAACCAGAGTGATTTTAAAGTCTTTGTTGGGAAACTAATGTCTGAGTTGTATGTGAATATGTTCCTATTGGTTTGTTCCTTGAACTTTGGGCAAATGATCCTCCCCTTTGACATTCCTAGTAATTTTGATTAAATGCCCAGGCATTGCATATAACAATGGTGGAAACTCCAGATGATGTTACTTTTCTCTGAAAAGAGAAGTCACACTTTCCTCTCTAGACAGATAATAGTAGAGGCTGATTGTGTTAATCCAGTCAGGAATTGAGCTGTGCCAATACATGGTTGTGGTTTTGGAAAAGCTTGATCTACCTCTTTCACCCTGTTCCTAGAGGGTAGTCTTTCTAAGGCTTTCAGCTGTGAGCCTGTTATTCAACTTTAAGGATATAGCCTTTTGTGCTCCCAGCTTAAGGAAGAGAGTCTCTCTCTCTCTCTTTTTTTTTTTTTTTTTTCCAGACAGAGTCTCATTCTGTCACCCAGGCTGGAGTGCAGTGGCACGATCTCAGCTCACAGCAACCTCTACCTCTCGGGTTCAAGCAATTCTCCTGCCTCGGCCTCCCAAATAGCTGGGATTACAGGCGCCTGCCATCACGCTCGACTCATTTTTATATTTTTAGTAGAGATGGGGTTTCACCATGTTGGTCAGGCTGGTCTTGAACTCCTGACCTCGTGATCCACCTGCCTCGGCCTCCCAAAGTGCTGTGATTACAGGTGTGAGCCACCACGCCTGGCTAGTCTCATGTTTTGTTTGTTTGTTTTTTGAGATGGAGTTTTGGCTCACTTCAGCGTCTGCCTCCTGAGTTCAAGCAGTTATCCTGCCTTGGCCTCCCGAGTAGCTGGGATTACAGGCATGCACCACCACACCTGGCTAATTTTCATAGTTTTATAGTTTTATAGTTTTAGACAGGGTTTCGCCATGTTGGCCAGGCTGCACTCAAACTCCTGACGTCAGGTGATCTGCCCACCTCAGCCTCCCAAAGTGCTGGGATACAGGCATGAGCCACTGTGCCTGGCCCCAGAGTCTCATATATCTTACTTTATACCATCTTGATTTTTTGTTATTCTTAGGGAAGTTTTCATTTATTCAAGATTATATTTCTGTTTTTTATAGTTAGATTTTTAATGTATCTAGAATTTAGTTTTGTGAATATCATAAAATTAGGATCTTACTATATTCGTTTAAAATGGAAAGCCGGTCTTCCCAACACTATTGATTAGACCAGGAGTCAGCAAACTACGGCCAACATGTTTTGTTAATAAGGTTTTATTGGAACACAGCCATTCTATTGTCATTGTCAATGACTATTTTTGTATTATTCCAGCGGAGTTGAGTAGTTGCAACAAAAACTATTAATATATGCCCACAAAGCCTAAAATATATGTCTGTTTATGGAATTTCTTTTATTTCTTTATTTGCTTAATGTGTTCTCTCATCGTCTCACACTGTTTTTTGTTGTTGCTTTTTTTCTGAGACAGGGTCTCATTCTATTGCCCAGGCTGAGTACAGTCGCACAATCACAGCTCACAGCAGCCTCAGCCTTCTGGGCTCAGGGGATCCTCCTACCTCAGCTTCCTAAGTAGCTGGGACTATAAGCATGTGCCACCATGCCTGACTAATTTTTTATTTCTTGTAGAGACAGACTGTGTCGCCTAGGCTGGTCTCGAGCTCCTGGACTCAAGCAGTCCTACCACTTGTCCTTCCAAAGTGCTGGGATTATAGGCGTGAACCACTGTGTGCAGCTGTTCTCACACTATTATAGTTATTTTAGCTTTATCCTACTGTATTGGCCTTGAAGATACAATTTGTTTAGTCAGGTTTGCTGAGATATAATTTATATATAGTCAAATTCACCCTTTTAATGTGTACAGTATTATATGGCTGACAAATGTATACGGCCATATAATCACAGTCACTCCAAAAAGTTCCTTCATGTTCATTTGTCAGTCCTCCTCCTTATTGTCAAACCCTGGCATACCACTCATCTATTTTCTGACAGTTTTGTCTTTTCCAGACTGTTATATAAGTAGAATCATACACTAAGTAGCCTTTTCAGTCTGGATTCTTTGATTTTAGCATAATGTCTATTATGTGCATTCACTGGCTGATGGACATTTGGGTTGTATCCAGTTTTTGGCAATTATGAATAAAGCTGATAGAAACATTTGGGCACAGGATTTTGTCTAGACAAATATATTTTCATTTTGGAGGGATAAACACCTAGGGATGAGATTGTTGGGTCATATGGTATGGTAAATGTATGTTTAACTGTATAAGAAACTGCCAAACTGTTTTCCAAAGTGGCTATACCATTTTTCATTTCCACTAGCAATGTATGAGAGTTGCAAATGCTTTGCATCCTCACTAACACTAAAGTCTCATCAGTTTTGTTTTGTTTTTAGTGATTTTAAAAGGTTAGACTTTGTAGTTTTGATTCCTAATGAGTTTAATTCCCAGTACATAGTTTTCATGACTAACTGATGATATTGAGCAGCTTTTTCTGTGCTTAATTTGCCATCTGTATATCTTCTTTGGTAAAGTGACTTCCCAAATCTTCTGTCCATTTTTAAAAATTGGATTGTTTTCTTATGATCGAGTCATAACTTTTTAATCTGTGTTGGGTATACTAGTTCTTTATTGGATAAGTGTTTTGCAGATATTTTCTCCCAATCTTGTCTTCTCATTTCTTAATAATGTCTTCAAAAGAACAGAAGTTTTTAATTTTGGTGAAGTCTGCTTCATCAATTTTTGATGTTTTGTATTATTTTCTTTTTCTTTTCTTTTCTTTTTTTTGAGTCTCACTCTTGTCGCCCAGGCTGGAGTGCAGTGGCACGATCTCGGCTGACTGCAAGCTCCGCTTCCCAGTTTCACACCTTCTCCTGCCTCAGCCTCCCGAGTAGCTGGGACTACAGGTGCCCGCCACCACACCCGGCTAATTTTTTGTATTTTTACTAGAGACAGGGTTTCACCGTGTTAGCCAGGATGGTCTCGATCTCCTGACCTTGTGATCTGTCTGCCTCGGCCTCCCAAAGTGCGGGGATTATAGGCGTGAGCCACCACGCCCGGTCGGTTTATACTTTTTTGTGTGTCTTACCTGAGAAATTATTACCACCTCAAAGCTGTGAAGATTTTCCCCTGTTCTCGTCTACATGTTTGGTAGTTTTAGGTTTTCCATTTAGTTCTATGGTCCATTGTATAGATGCATGCTTGTCTATATGCATGTATACATTTATTTACTGATTGTATTGACATATAATTCACATATGATAAAATTCATCTTTAAAGTATACAATCCCATTTTTTGTGTGTATACAGATGCTCCTTGATTTACAATAGAATTATGTCCTGAAAGCCATTGTAAGTCGAAAATATTGTTAAGTTGGAACGCATTTAATAACACCTAACTTACCAAACATCTTTCTTAGCCTAGCCTACCTTAAACATGCTCGGGACACTTATATTAGCTTACAATTGGACAAAATAATCTAACACAAAGCCAGTTTTATAATGTTGATAATGAATTTTGAATCAAAATTTGAAGTACAATTTCTACTGAATGCATATGGCTTTTGCACCATCATAAGCTAAAAAAAAATTGTTAGGTTGAACTGTCTTAAGTCAGGGATAGTCTGTATTCAGAAAGTTGTCCAGCCATTACCACTATCTAATTCCACAGCATTCTTGTCGAACTTACAAGAAACCCTGAATCCACTAGCAGCCACTCCCTACTTCCCATTCCACCCAACTTGGCAACTGCTACTTTACTTACTATCTTATGGATTTGCTTGTCATGGACATTTTGTGTCAATATAATTAATAAAGTATGTGCCCTTTGTGTCTGGTTTCTTTCACTAATCATGATGCTTGCAAGGTTCGTGTTGCAGCATGTATTAGCACTTCATTCCTTTTTATGACACCACATTTGTTTCCACTTTTTGGCTATTATAAATAATGCTACTATGAACATTTTCTTTTTTTTTAACTAAACTGAGATGAAGTATCAATAGCATGACCTTTTACCCTTAAATTCTTCAGCATGTATCTTCTAAATACAAGTTCTATAACCACAGTGTAATTATCACATTTAGAAAATTTATCATTGATAGGATACTGTTATCTAATATACAATCCATATTCAAGTTTCACCAATTGAGTTAGTTTTTAAACGTGTAAGACAATAAACAATTTTATTGAGATAAAATTCACACAACATAAAATTAGCCATTTTAGAGCAAGCAATTTAGTGGCATTTAGTATACTCATAATGTACAACCATCATATCTATCCAGTTCCAAAACATTTTCATCACTCCCAAAAGAAATCCTTTACACTTTAAGCAGTTGCTCCTCATTCCTCCATCCCTTTAGCTCCTAACAATCACCAGTCTATATGTGTCTCTATAGATTTACCTCTTCTGAATATTTCATATAAGTTAAATAATGTATGTGACTTTTGTGTCTGGCTTCTTTCACTTTAGCATGATGTTTTTGAGAATTCTCCACATTGTATCATGTTATCAGTAGCTCATTACTTTTTATGGCAGAATAATATTCCATTGCATATGCCACAGTTTGTTTATGCATTAATTGACAGACAGACAATTTCTTTTTTTTTCCAAGACAGAGTCCCACTCTGTTGCCCAGTCTGGAGTGTAGTGGCACGATCTTGGCTCACTGCAACCTCTGCCTCCTGGGTTCGAGTGATTCTCTTGCCTCAGCCTCCCGAGTAGCTGGGATTCCAGGCATGTGCCACCATGCCTGGCTAATTTTTTGTATTTTTAGTAGAAATGGCATTTCACCATGTTGGTCAGGCTGGTCTCGAACTCCTGACCTCATGATCCGCCTGCCAAGGCCTCCCAAAGTGCTGGGATTACAGGCGTGAGCCACTGCGCCTGCTGGACAGTTAGACTATTTCTACCTTTTGTCTATTTTGAATAGAGCTGCTATGAATGTGCATGTACTTGCATCCATTTGAGTAGCTGTTTTTGGTTTTGGGGAGTATATGCCTTAGGAGTGGATTTGCTAGGTCATATGGTGATTCCGTTTAACAGGATGAAAGGATGTGTTGAATCTGTAGATTGATTTGGGGAAAATATACATCTTTCAATGTTGAATTTTATGTTCTATGAACATCATGTATCTTTCCATTTATTTAGGTCTTTGATTTCTCTCATCAGTGTTTTGTGGTTTTTAGCATACAGTTTGGTCATGTAACTTTTGTTCACATAACTGAAGTGTTTCTCTTCTTTTCTATTTATTTGTTTGCTTTTGTCTTATGGTACTTTTCTAGTTGTTCATTTCTTTTTCTTTCTGTCTTTTTTCTTTTTCTTTTCTTTCTTTTTTTTTTTTTTTTTTTTAGACAGAATCTTGCTCTGTTGCCCAGGCTGGAGTGCAGTGGCGCAATCTTGGCTCACTAGAACCTCCGCCTCCCGGGTTCAAGCGATTCTCATGCCTCAGCCTCCCGAGTACCTGGGATTACAGGCACACACCACCACCAGCTAGTTTTTGTGTTTTTAGTAGAGACAGGGTTTCACCATGTTGGCCAGGCTGGTCTCGAACTCCTGACTTCAAGTGATCAACCTGCCTTGGCCTCCCAAAGTGCTGAGATTACAGGCATGAGCCACCGTGCACAGCCCTTAAATATATATAAAGAAATATAATTTAGAGAGTAGTGACAGCAAACATCTTTACCTTGTTTCTGGTTTCTAGAGTCTCAGAATTCAATCTTTCACAATTAAGCATAAAGTTATTTGTAAATTTTTCATAAATGTACTTTATCAGGTTGAGGAAGTTCCCATTAATTCCAAGTTTACCTAGAGTTTTAAATCATGAATAGGATTTTAAATTTTGTCAAATGCTGGTATGATTTTTTAAACATCTCTGAAATCATGATGTTTCTCGCAGTGGATGTCATAGTTTCATTGGCAGGACTCTCATTTTTAATGGTGCATAAAATAGTGTGTATTTTATAATTGCTGCCATCATAGATTTGATGAAATAGCCCAAGCTGGAGTGCAGTGGCGTGATCTCAGCTCATTTCAACTTCCCCCTCCTGGGCTCAAGCAATTCTCATGCCTCAGCCTCCAGAGTAACTGGGACCATAGGCGAGTGCCACCACACCAGGCTAATTTTTTGTATTTTAGTAGAGATGGGGTTTCACCATGTTGCCCAGGGTGGTCTCGAACTCCTGAGCTCAAGTGATCTGCCCACCTCGGCCTCCCAAAGTGCTGGGATTATAGGCGTGAACCACCACACACGGCCTGAAATGGCATCTTTTGATAGGTGATAGTGCTGGTGTCATGTCTGTTTAAAAATTTTCCTGAGACCAGGTGCAGTGGCTTATGCCTGTAATCCCAGCACTTTGGGAGGCCAAGGCAAGTGGATCACCTGAGGAGTTCGAGACCAGCCTGGCCAACATGGCGAAACCCCATCACTACTAAAAATACAAAACTTAGGCCAGGCGCAGTGGCTCACGCCTGTAATCCCAGCACTTTGGGAGGCCGAGGCAGGTGGATCACGAGGTCAGGAGTTCGAGACCAGCCTGGCCAGTATGATGGAACCCCGTCTCTACTAAAACTACAAAAATTAGCCGGGCATGTGGCAGGCGCCTGTAGTCCCAGCTACTCGGGAGGCTGAGACAGAAGAATCGCTTGACCCCGGGAGGTGTAGGTTGCAGTGAGCCGAGATTGTGCCACTTCACTCTAGCCTGGGCGATAGAGCGAGACTCCGTCTAAAGAAAAAAAAGTTAGCCAGGCATGGTGTCGTGTGCCTGTAATCCCAGCTACTCGAGAAGGAGGCTGAGACAGGAGGATTGCTTGAACCCAGGAGGCGGAGGTTGCAGTGGGCTGAGATCATGCCACTGCGCTGTAGCCTGGGCGACAGAGCAAGACTCTGTCTCAAAAAAAAGAAAAAAACCTTATGCCTTACGGGATATACAAAAAGCAGTAGAGGGTAATTTATACCTGTAAATGCTTATAGTAAGGAAGAAGAATGATCTCAAATCAATAACCTAACCTTCAACCTTAAGACACTAGAAAGAGAAGAGCAAACTAAATCTAAAGCAAGCAGAAGGAAAGAAATAATAGAGATTAGGGAGGAAATTAACAAAATAGAGAATAGAAAAAAAAAATAGAGACAATCAGTGAAACCAAAAGCTTATTATTTAAAAAGATAACAAAATTCATAAAACTTTAGCCAGATTGACCAAGAAAAAGAGAGACTTGAATCAGAATGAAATAGTAGACATTACTACCAACCTTCCGGAAATAAAGAGGATTACAAAGAATGCTGTGAACAACTGTTCACCAACAAATTAGATAACCCAGATGAAATGGCAAATTCCCAGAAATATACAAACTACCAAAACTGATGCAAGAAAAAATAAACAATCTGAATAGATCTGTAACATGTGAGGAGATTGAATCATTAGTCAAAAACTACCCAAAAAAGGCTGGGGGCACGGTGGCTCACTCCTGTAATCCTAGCACTTTGGGAGGCCAAGGCGGGCAGATCACGAGGTCAGGAGATCAAGACCATCCTTGGCCAACATGGTGAAAACCTGTCTCTACTAAAAATACCGAAAAAAAAAAACTACCCAAAAAGAAAAGGCCCAGATATCTTCACTACTGAATTCCACCCAACATTTAATGAAGAATTAATACAATTAACACTAATTCTTTGCAAAGTCTTCCAAGAAATAGAATATTTCACAACTCTTTTTTTTTTTTTTGACACATGGTCTTGCTCTGTTGCCCAGGCTGGAGTGCACTGGGGCAATCTCTGCTCACTGCAACCTCCACCTCCTGGGTTTAAGTGATTCTCGTGCCTCAGCCTCCCAAATAGCTAGGATTACAGGTGTGCGCCACCATGCCCAGCTAATTTTTTAATATTTTTAGTAGAGACAGGATTTCACCATGTTGGTCAAGCTGGTCTCGAACTCCTGGCCTCAAGTGATCTGCCTGCCTCAGCCTCCTTAAGTGCTGGGATTACAGGTGTGAGCCACCACGCCTGGCTCACATCTCATTTTATGAGGCTAGTATTACCCTGATGGCAAAATCAGACAATGACATCATAAAACTATAGAGCAATATTTTTTATGAATATGGTAGCAAAAATCTTTAATGAAAAACTATTGGCCAGGCGCGGTGGCTCATGCTTGTAATCCCTGCACTTTGGGAGGCCGAGGCGGGCGGATCACGAGGTCAGGAGATCGAGACCACGGTGAAACTCCGTCTCTACTAAAAACACAAAAAAAAATTAGCCGGGCGTGGTGGCAGGTGCCTGTAGTCCCAGCTAATCGGAGAGGCTGAGGCAGGAGAATGGCGTGAACCCGGGAGGCGGAGCTTGCAGTGAGCCGAGATCGCGCCACTGCACTCCAGCCTGGGCGACAGAGCGAGACTCCGTCTCAAAAAAAAAGAAAAAGAAAAAGAAAAACTATTGACTGGGTGTGGTGGCTCATGTCTATAATCCCAGCACTTTGGGAAGTTGAGGTTGGTGGATTGCTTGAGCCCAGCCCAGCCCAGCCTGGGCAACGTGGCAAAACTGTGTCTCTACAAGAAATATAAATGTTAGCCAGGTGGGCTGGGCACGGTGGCTCACGCCTGTTATCCCAGCACTTTGGGAGGCTAAGGCAGGTGGATCACCTGAAGTCAGGAGTTCGAGACCAGCCTGGCCAACATGGTGAAACCCCATCTCTACTAAAAATACAAAAATTAGCCGGGCATGGTGGTGGGTTCCTGTAATCCCAGTTACTCGGGACGCTGAGGCAGGAGAATCACCTGAACCCAGGAGGCGGAGGTTGCATGGTGGTGGGTACCTATAATCCCAGTTACTTGGGATGCTGAGGCAGGAGAATGGCGTGAACCCGGGAGGCGGAGCTTGCAGTGAGCCGAGATTGTGCCACTGCACTCCAGCCTGGGCGACAGAGCGAGACTCCGTCTCAAAAAACAAACAAACAAACAAAAAGCCGAGCTCAGTGGCTCACGCCTGTAATCCCAACTCTTTGGGAGGCCGAGGCGGGCAGATCACGAGGTCAGGAGATTGAGACCATCCTGGCTAATCGCGTGAACCCGGGAGGTGGAGCTTGCAGTGAGCCAAGATTGCGCCACTGCACTCCAGCCTGGGCGACAGAGCAAGACTCTGTCTCAAAAAAAAAAAAAAAAAAAAAAAAAAAAAAAAAAAAAAAGTTAGCCAGGCATGGTGGCTCATGCCTGTAGTCTCAGCTACCTGGGAAGCTGAGATGGGAGGATTGCCTGAGCTCAGGAGGTTGAGGATGCAGTGAACCATGATTGAGCCACTGCACTCCAGCCTGGGTGACCAAATGGGACCCTGTCTCAAAACCCCTCAAAAACAAAGATTCTATTTTGATTTATTTACAGTATTTGAGTATATTGCTTTATATAGTTTTCTTAGATGTTGTTGTAGGTATTACAATATACGTATATAACCTATCCCAGTCTAATATGTAACCTATCCCAGTGTTTTACCAAGTTGAGTGTAGAAACTTTTTTTTTCCATTTAAGTCTCTTTGCCCTCCTCACTTTTTAAATATAACTGTCTTAAGTATTTCCTCTACATGAAGCTACTCCATTTTGGTGGAACTGGAAGTGCATATGCTTGTCTTTTATCCGTCAACCTTACTGAATGATTAATTCTTGTAGTTCTTCCTTGGGTTGTCTTGAATTGCTATATATAGTCATATCTTCCACAAAAATGACATTTTCATCCCTTCCTTTATCTATACGTTTTGTTTTTCTCACTACAAGCAGAAAAAAATGAGTATGGTTTTCTGTTTCTCAACATCAATAATGTATGTATATTTTTTCACTTTTCCTATGTAAAATGAGATACTTTTTTTCTCCTTCCCTGCTTCTAAGTTTTTGTGATGTAATCTGGATGTGTTTTGTCTCCATTTTTATCTGACCATAATTTTTTTTTTTTTTTTTGAGACGGAGTTTTGCTCTTGTTGCCCAGGCTGCAGTGCAATGGCACGATCTTGGCTCACCACAACCTCTGCCTCCCAGGTTCAAGCGATTCTCCTGCCTCAGCCTCTCTAGTAGCTAGGATTACAGGCATGTGCCACCACACCCGGCTAATTTTGTATTTTTAGTAGAGACGGGGTTTCTTCACGTTGGTCAGGCTGGTCTTGAACTCCCGACCTCAGGTGATCCGCCCGCCTCAGCCTCCCAAAGTGCTGGGATTACAGGCATGAGCCACCGCGCCTGGCCAATTTTCATTTTTTGTATGATTTTCTTTTTTTGGAGACTAGGGACTCTGTCATCTAGGCTGGAGTGCAGTGGCACAGTCATGGCTCACTGCAGCCTCAACCTCCTGGGCTCGAGTGATCCTCCTACTTCAGCCTCCCAAGTAGCTGGGACTACAGGCATATGCCACCACGCCTAGCTAAATTTTTTTTTAAATGGAGACAGGGTCTCACTATGTTGCCCAAGCTTGTCTCAAACACCTGGACTCAAGTGACCCTCCCACCTCGGCCTCCTAAGGTGCTTGGATTATAGGCATGAGCCACCATGCCAGGCCTATTTTTTTTATGTGATCTGTCTTTACCTACTTCTCTCACTTCATCTCCTGCTCTTCCTTTCATTCCATCTACTTTTAGCCTTAGTGACGTTTTTGCTCCTCCTTCAACAACACATCCAACGTGCTCTATCTCAGGCCTTTGCATTTGTTATTGCCTCTGCCTGGAATGCTTTTGCCCCTTTCCCCTGGATATTTATGTGGCTTGCTCTCTCAGTTTCTAAGAGGTCTTTACTCAGATGTCACTTACAGTGAGATCTTCCCTGACCATCCCTCTAAAATTGTAACCTGCCCCCCCTCATCAAACCCCCCATCCTTTTCCCTGTCTTTCTTTTCACAGTAGCTATGATAATATAGTATACTATTTTATCTATTAATTGGTCTAGTTTATTTATTTTTGTTAGAACGTAAGTTCCATGAAGGCAAGAATCTTTCTCTATTTTGTTCACTTCTTTTATTTCCATTGCCCAGAATGGAGCCTGGCACGTATAGGTAGTCAATAAATATTTATTGAGATAATTAATCTTTGTGTATTTAGTATTTTTCTTCCTCAAACTGGGACTACTGAGCTCCAAAACAGTGAATTTTTTTGAGACAGGGTCTCACTGTGTCATCCAGGCTGGAGTGCAGTGGCACCATCACAGCTCACCACAGCCTCAACCTCCTGGGCTCAGGGTGATTTTCCCACATCAACCTCCTGAGTAGCAGGGACTACAGGTGCATGCCACCATGCCTGGCTAATTTTTGAATTTTTTTTGTAGAGACAGGGTTTTGCCATGTTGGTCAGGTTGGTCTCAAACTCCTGAGCTCAAGTGATCTGCCCACCTCAGCCTCCCAAAGTGCTAGGATTACAGGTGTGAGCCACTGCACCCAGCCAAGAGTGAATGTGTTTTATAGTTCTTTGTACCTTTTGCATGTAACTTTTTTGTTTTAATTCTTGTTTATTTGTACCAAGTAATACTTTTCATATGGTTTAAAATTCAAATGGTATAAAAAGGTTGTGTTCAAAAGTATTCCTCCCACTGTCGTGTTCAAACACCCCATTCCACTGCTCAGAGGCAGCTAGCTTTGTCAGGTTCTTGACTCTCCTTTCAGGGATATTCCCATATGACTTTCTGAAAATTTGATACCAAGTTACACTATAGGACAAAGTATTTTACAATTATGTCTGTCCAGAATAGTTACTTGGTTTTTTTCTATGTATTGCTCAACTATCCTGGGATAGCCAGCATCAACCATTTTGTAGCGAATGTTACTATCATGAGAGCCATTAAGAGAGTGATATAATGAAATACTCTTTTGCCCATGCCCTTGAAGTTCAAAATCTAGGTGGGATGAGAAATACCCACACTTATTAAATAACAGAGGCTTTAAAAAGATCAAGATAATATGTATGTAATGTCACAAAACATTGAATAATTAATTGTTGGATGAGATATAGATAACAAATACCATGAAAATAAGTTTATCAAAGCAGAGAGCAAGTATCATTTATCAGGGAACGTTTCACGAGAAGGGAAGAATATGATGGCTTTGGATAGTCTGAAAAGAATGTAGAAGGCAGAAGTATATTTTACCTCAATCATAGGCAGTTGAGAAAACAAAATTTTTTTAGAGAAAGTCATGTTCAAGATGGAGCTTAAGGTGGGGCAACAGTGGCTCATGCCTGTACTCCTAGCAGTTTGGGAGGCTGAGGCAGGCAGATTGCTTGATCCCAGGAGTTTGAGGCCAGCCTGGGCAACATGGTGAAACCTCATCTCCACAAAAAAATACAAAAATTAGCCAGGCATGGTGGCCTGCACCTGTAGTCCCAGCTCCTTGGGACACTGAAGTGGGAGAATCGTCTGAGCCCAGGAGGTCAAGGCTGCAAGTGAGCCATGATTGCTCCACTGTACTCTAACCTGGGTGACACAGTGAGATGCTGTCTGGAAAAACAAACAAACAAAAAAGATGGAGCTTGAAAGATAAGTCGGATTTTTAAATAGGCACAAAAGGAAGGATAACATGGTGGAAGGGAACTGCTGAACTACTACTAGCCAACTGTTCTTGTGAGTCAAGTTTTAATGGAACACAGCCATGCCCATTCATTTATGTATTGTCTGTGCCTGCTTTCATGCTACAGTGGCAGAGTTGAATAATTGAGACCATATGGCCTGCAAAGCCTAAAATAGTTACTGTCTGGTCCTTTACAGGAAGCTTGCTGATCCCTGCAAGTAGATAGGATGTAGGTAGGAAAGCATTACTGATAAATATTGAAGAAATGAAAATGAGATATTTATTAGAGTTGGGGGGGGTTCAGTAATAGAAGGGTGGTTGATTGAAGAGGAGGTTAGTTTTGAAGGAATACAATGGAGAGACCATTATAATAGGGAGTAAGTGAGGGGCCATTTCACACTGGACAGTAGTTGCTCAGTAAAGCACAGAGGTGGCTTACTCTTAATCATGCTTTTCTAATCTTTTCCCTGCTAGCCAAGAAGGATCAAGAAGGTGGAGAAGAAAAGAAATCTGTGCAAAAGAAAAAAGTAAAAGAGTTAAAGGTATTGGATTCAAAGACAGCCCAGAATCTCTGTGAGTATCTCTTGGTCCCAACTATTCGAAATGTGAAGGAGTTCTTTTAAGAACTTTTAATTCTCTTGAATCTATGGTCCCTTGATATGGAACTTTAATTGTTCAATTCCTGCTATATACCAAGCATTGCACAGTGAATTTTCAGTATCATGTTTAATTTCTTCAGTAGCACTGCAAGATTTTTAAGTATCCAGTTTTATGTCAAGGAAACAAGCTAAGACTTTTAGGAATTTGCCTAGTCATAAAGCTAGTAAGAAAGAGGTCTGGGATTTGAGCCTTTGTTTTTTTTTTTGAGATGTAGTCTCACTCTTGCCCATACTGGAGTGTAATAATGCGATCACAGCTCACTGCCATCTCAGCTTCCCGGGCTCAGTTGATTCTTCCACCCCAGCCTCCCAAGTAGCTGGGACTACAGGTGTGCACCACCATGCTCAGCTAATTTTTTGTAGAGATGGGGTTTTGCCGTGTTGCTCAGGCTGGTCTCAAACTCCTGGGCTCAGGTCATCCGCCCAGCCGTGCCTCTGACTTTCTTATTTAAAAGTCCTTACTATGTCCATTGCGTTCACAGAAAGTCTACCACAGATGGTCTAGCCACTGTACATTTCCTCTTTCCCACTTTTGCTTTTTTATTAAATAAATAGAGAAGAGGTCTCGCTATGTTGCCCAGGCTGGTCTTAAGCTCCTGGCCTCGAGTGATCTGCCCACCTCAGCCTCACAATATGTTGGGATTACAGATGTAAGCTACCATGCCCAGCTTTCACTTTCTGATAAGTAAAGGTACTAGCTTGGCTTCAATTAAATTTAAAATTAGTTTGTGATTTAAAATAAGTAAGGTAAATTTTGTACTTCTCAGAGCAGGATCAGTAACTCCAGAGAAGGGCTCTGTTCTGAAGTTTCCACGTATACTCGTAACTGTTTGGTAGCAAAATTTCAAATAAGAAATTCTTCTGCAAAGTTGATATAGGTAGTACTTATTTGATGATCAGGACAAATGCTAAATTTTTGTTCTTTTTAATTATTCATCTACCTACTTCATACCGAGAAATATAGACTTAAATATTTATTTGACAAATATTTCAGGGTCTGCTATGTTATAGGCTCTATTAGGCACATACTAGGCATCTGTTCCAGAGATGAAAGGGTATTTTCTTTCTGTAAAACCCACTCACAGTCTTGTAATGCAGTTATTGTCCCTGTTTTTCCAAATGAGAAAACCAAAGTTTAAATGATGCGAAGTGCCCAGATCACACAGCCAATAAGTACACATACCCATAAGTAAAGTCAGTGATACAATGAGACCAGTAAACTGTCACATTAATCTTGATTATATAATCTTAAATTATTGTCAATAACTGTTACTACGTAGTGTCTGTGGTGAAGTCTTATGGAGACTAAAGTAAGGTGAGTCAGTTCCTCTTCCCAAGAGTATCTCTAGGAACATAAGACATGAGTAATTGTTTTAAAAAATGATACAAGAAAGACAATGGTGTTGTACATTATGATTTCTAGTGGCATGATATTGATATGGAAAACAGAAATTAAGAAAAGAAAATTGAGAGTAGTGTAGGGTAGGATGGTCTGGAAGATGGAATTTAGTGATTCAACAGTGATTAAATGTCTCTCATGTGCTAACGATACAAAGCTGAATAAGACAATAGTCCCTGTCTGCATGAGCCACGTATTTGGTAAAGACAGAAAGGCAGATTATAACAGCACAGATTGATAAATGCTATGATGGAGGTATGCTAGAATGTTTATGAGAGTACTAGGAAGGGAGGGATCTAAATCAAGTGGGGGCAGTATTGGAGGGGCAAATCCCAGAAGATATTCTAAAGGAGGTACTACTTAAACTGAATTGAAAGACCAATTAAGGAATTAAGGAGGCTGGGCGTGGTGGCTCATTCCTGTAATCCCAGCAGGAAGCCGAGGTGGGAAGATTGCTTAAGACCAAGAGTTCAAGACCAGCCTGGGAAACAAAGCAAGACCCCTGTCTCTACAAAACATAAAATACTAGGTGAGCACAGTGGCATGTGCCAGTAGTCCCAACTACTCAGGAGGCTAAGGCAGAAGGATCACTTGAGCCCAGGATTTTGAGGTTGCAGTGAGCTGTGATTGCACCACTGCACTGTAGCCTGGGCAACAGAGTAAGACCCATCTCAAAAAAAAAAAAAAATTAAGTGAAGGCGGGAAGGTTGGCTTGTTTCAGGAGAGGGATCAGCATGTATGAGAGCATGAGATAACATTGTGCAGTTCAGGAACTGCAAGTAGTTGAATACAACTGAGTAAAGTTTAAATCAGGAAAATGAGTGAGATTATCCTGTGTAATTTTTAGGAAGGCTGCTTTGGCAGTGATTTTGAGGCTGGATTGCTAAGGTAAGGGGAGACTATAGGCAGAGATGAGTTATGTCATTGTTTTAAACTAGGTGAGATGTGATCAGGGCCTGAAACTAAGGTGATGAGAATGAGAGAGGGAGAGGATATTAAGATGGTAGAATTAGGCTAGGTGCAGTGGCTCATGGCTGTAATCCCAGCACTTTGGGAGGCTGAGGCAGGTGGATCACTGGAGGTCAGGAGTTCGAGACGAGCCTGGTCAACATGGCAAAACCCTGTCTCTACTAAAAATAGAAAAATTAGCTGGGCATGGTGGAGCACGCCTATAATCCCAGCTACTCATGGGGCTGAGGCAGGAGAATCGCTTGAACCTGGGAAGCGGAGGTTGCAGTGAGCCGACACCACACCGTTGCACTGCAGCCTGGGTGACAGAGTGAGACTCATCTCAAGAAATAAATAAAAATAAATAAAATAAAATAAGAAACTAGCCAGATGTGGTGCCGCATGCCTATAGTCCCAGCCACTTGGGAGACTGAGGTGGGAGGAGGATTGCTTGAGGCTGGGAGGTCCAGGCTGCCATGAGCTACGACTGCACTACTGCACTCTAGCTTGGGCAACAGAGTGAGATGCTGTCTCCAAAAAAAAAAGAGAGAGAGAGAGAGAAGGTAAAATTAATGGAATTTAGTGATTGACTTGGGATAAAGGAGAAGGTAATTTGAGGTTTAGGTCATTCTGCGGGAAGTGGTACCATTTACTGAAATAGGAAAATTCAGCAAGAACAGATTATCTTTTCGGGGAGGTGGATGGGAGAGGTAGCAGGATGGTGTCTTACCTAAAGTATATTCTCTAAGTGGCTGCCATCTTTTCATTGGCTTTGTGGTGATGGAATAAATCAGAGTCGTGGAAGTGAGAGAGAATAGGCTAGTTTAGATTGCTATAAAGTGAAAGAAAGAGAAACTGGTAATTTAGAGAGGAACATTGAGTAAGATTTAAAAAAACTTGATTATGTATATATGCTGAAGGGAAAGGTCTGTGGGGCTGCCTCTTCTGTTGACACATGAGGAAAGGATGAGTACATGTACTTCCTATAAGCTTACGAAAGTGTTGGTATAGTTTTCTTCTAGGTGATTCCAAAAGGCTTATCTGAGTCTTTTCTAGTCTGGCTCTAACCAAGAGCCCTAGTGCTTTTTTTTTTTTTTTTTTTTTTTTTTTGAGATGGAGTCTTGCTGTCTCCCAGGCTGGAGTTCAGTGGTGCAGTCTCGGCTCACTACAAGCTCCGCCTCCTGGGTTCACGCCATTCTTCTCCCTCAGCCTCCCGAGTAGCTGGGACTACAGGCGCCCACCACCACGCCCGGCTAATTTTTTTGTGTATGTATTTAGTAGAGACGGGGTTTCACTGTGTTAGCCAGGATGGTCTCGATCTCCTGACCTCGTGATCCGCCTGCCTCGGCCTCCCAAAGTGCTGGGATTACAGGCGTGAGCCACCGCACCTGGCCCCTAGTGCTTTATTTTTAAGTAGAATAAGAGAAAGCTGAGCAAGTAATTTGACCAGTGGCTTTGATTTTTCTCAGTGAAGAGGAGCAGGGTCTTCCTGGAACAAATGGGGAAGTGGTGGGGCAGTGGGGAAAGTGGGAATGTGTTGGAGGACCTGCCAAGAAGGGTGGGAGAAAGTGGAACTGGGACACACAAAGAGAATTGCTAACAGCGTGGAGGCCCCAGTTATCATTGGTGCTACTGCAAATTCATAGACTCCAGTCTGCATCAGCCCAGGTGTCAAGAGTAGAGAAATGAAATGGCTAGACTGACCAGGGACCAGAAGGAGAAGGAAGCAAGAGAAAGGTAATAGTAGTAGTAGTAATACTAATGGGAGTCATAATAGAGAGCAAATGAGCTGATGGTTTAGAGGCTCCTAATGAAATAGGAAAGGCAGAGTGGAACTGATATATCAGTGAAAACAGAATGGTCAGGAGACTGGAAAGAGAGGTCCTGATAAGGCTGAAGAGTCAAGTGAGAGATTAGAAAGGGAGAGTTGAAAAAACAGGATGTGTTTGTTAGGGAATAGGATATGGCAGTTTAAGGTCAAGGCAGCTTTGAGGATCAAGTCCTGAGTGTGGGGAACTAAAGTAGAGTGGGGTGAAAGTCTTTCATGTATATAGACTTTTTTGAGACGGGTCTCGCTCTGCTGCTCAGGCTGGAGTGTAGTGGTGCAGCCACAGCTCACTGCAACCTTGACCTCCTAGGCTCAGGTGATCCTCCCACCTCAGCCTGCTGAGCAGCTGGGACTACAGGTGCACACCACCACACCTGGCTTGTTTTTGTATTTTTTGTGGAGATGAGGTTTCCCCATGTTGCCTAGGCTGGTCTCAAACTCTGGGGCTCAAGCGATCTGCCCACCTTGGCCTCCCGAAGTGCTAGGATTACAGGCATGAGCCACTGTGCCTGGCCTAAAAGAGCCCTGTTAGGAAGATTATCCAGCATAGGTCTGCAGGATGGGTTGGAAGCGGGAACAGACGGAGAAGAACATGTCTTAATATCTCATTTTCTGGCAGCAATCTTTTTGGGTTCCTTCCGCATGCCCTATCAAGAGATTAAGAATGTCATCCTGGAGGTGAATGAGGCTGTTCTGACTGAGTCTATGATCCAGGTAAGGAGCAAGGTGGTTCTGCTGGAGCAGGCTCTTCTGTGTCACTGGGCACTGGCCTCATCTCTGTGTAGATGAAGAGGATCCTCCTCTAGCATTGCTGACTTATGAATGCTGGCTTTGAGAAACTGCCTTTTCTGTGGTGGTCAGATTACTTCTGGTATATTTTGCAAAAGTCCCCCCATCTCAGTAGCTGCCTCTCCTCTCCCACCATATGTTTCTTTCTGTATGGTCCTTGAGCAGAGTGTGGGACTGACAACAGAGTAAAAGTTGTTTAGGCTTGAGTTGTTAGCGAATCCCCCTCCAGCTGAGATGTCTCTTCTCTCTTTCAGAACCTCATTAAGCAAATGCCAGAGCCAGAGCAGTTAAAAATGCTTTCTGAACTGAAGGATGAATATGATGACCTGGCTGAGTCAGAGCAGTTTGGCGTGGTGGTGAGTGAGGCCTGTGGCAGTAAGCGGTTCTCCGCCTGCTGTATTCCCCTCCCCTCTAGAGAGCAGCCTGGGCATATGCTCCTTGCCGCTTGTCTGTTTTTGAACCTGTCTTAATCGCTGTCTTCTCCCTGCTCTGGAGCTGTGATCCTCCCATAGGAGGCTCAAGCCTGTATCTTTTTCTGACTTCGCCCTCTTTTGACTGTAATGGAACTGCTTGTGTTCTCTACTAGATGGGCACTGTGCCCCGACTGCGGCCTCGCCTCAATGCCATTCTCTTCAAGCTACAATTCAGCGAGCAA
This sequence comes from Symphalangus syndactylus, assembly GCF_028878055.3. Taxonomy (NCBI): domain Eukaryota; kingdom Metazoa; phylum Chordata; class Mammalia; order Primates; family Hylobatidae; genus Symphalangus; species Symphalangus syndactylus. Next base: position 45,424,766 of record NC_072429.2, read on the forward strand.
GTAGAGAATATCAAGCCAGAGATTGTGTCTGTCACTGCTGCATGTGAGGAGTTACGTAAGAGTGAGAGCTTTTCCAATCTCCTAGAGATTACCTTGCTTGTTGGAAATTACATGAATGCTGGCTCCAGAAATGCTGGTGCTTTTGGCTTCAATATCAGCTTCCTCTGTAAGGTGAGCCAAAGAGTTAGAGCAGGACAACACAAGGAAGGTTGCAGCCTCTATGAATTCAGTGTTGGCAGGAGACCATCTTGGACATGTCAGGATTTAACTGTTTCTCCTCTTTCTCTAAGCTTCGAGACACCAAGTCCACAGATCAGAAAATGACGTTGTTACACTTCTTGGCTGAGTTGTGTGAGAATGACTATCCTGATGTCCTCAAGTTTCCAGACGAGCTTGCCCATGTGGAGAAAGCCAGTCGAGGTGGGGCAATTTGGAATGAAGCTAGAGCCCAAAAGTCTCTGCATGGGGAGGGAAATAAGACACAGTCTAGATTTGAGAGCATTTTCAGTTCAGACTATTTCAAGTGGAAATGAGATAGGATTTAGGCATGTTGCTAAGTCACAAGGGCAGAGCGTAAGGCTGAGGAGAGATCTTTATGTGTAGAAATAGGAAGCACTCTCTCTTCCTAAGGAAACACCAAACACCAAAAAACAGCTAGAAAGGCAGGTGTTTTTAGTCTAGGTTAACAGTTCTTTTCATTAAGAAAACATAGACTACATTAACAAAAATTAGGCCTCACTGTCCTGGAACTAGACAAAGAAAAGGCAGCATTCACTGGAAATTGGAACAGATTTCTGCCCCCGCCTCTATATTTCTATGTATATCTCCTTCCTCCCAAACCCTGTTCTCTAAAATAAATGAGACCAAGATCTCAGGGGATTTCATAGATTCATGTTAAATTAAATGAAGTCTCTCTTCTGTTCCTAGTACTGCATACCTTGTGAAGGCTGGAAGTTCAATGATCAGATAATTTATAGTCTCACTGGAAAGATGAAAACTTAAGTATGTGACACAACTAAAGTACATAAGGAACTAAAATTATTAAGTACCAGAATGTGTGTATAGACTGAAGCTGTGCTCTGAAAGGTGAAACTAAGGGGTGTTGAGGCTGGGATTATTAGTAAGCTCTTGCTGTCTGTTTTTATGGTGTTTTTGTTTATTTTTTTTTTTAGTTTCTGCTGAAAACTTGCAAAAGAACCTAGATCAGATGAAGAAACAAATTTCTGATGTGGAACGTGATGTTCAGAATTTCCCAGCTGCCACAGATGAAAAAGACAAGTTTGTTGAAAAAATGACCATATCCTCTCTTGAAAGGAGGGAGTTGTTCCCTAGGAAGGGAAAGAAAACTTCCTGTAGTGGGGGAAAAACAGGATATTTAGGGCAATATGCAATTTTTTTTCTCTTAAAAAACTTTTTCTTTAAATACATAGATTTTTGGGTTTGTTAGTATTTTGAGACAGGCTCTCTCTGTGTCACCCAGGCTGGAGTGCAGTGGTGCTATCACGCCTCACTGCAGCCTTGACCTCCTGGACTCAAACGATCCTTATCCCCTCAGCCTCTTTGGTAGCTGGGACTACAGGCATGTGCCACCAGGCCCTGCTAAACTTTTTTAAACATTTTTTTCTTTAGAGATGGGGTCTCACTTTGTTGCCCAGGCTGCATAGTTCCTGAGAGCATTCCATTGTTGTGGAGTAGAAGCAAACCATGCAGATCAACTATAAAAGTCCCCCCAACTCCCCTGCCTCTACCCCATCTCCACTACACACGCTCACACATGCTTCCCTCTCCTTCCCCTCCCCAAAGGTAACCACTGCCACTGGACTTAATTCTGATTTGCACCTCATACATTTATTTTAAACAAAAACTGCATTGTATTGTGTTTTGCACATATGTCTTGGCCATGTTTCCATAATAGTATTTATAGAAAACCCCCTTTTAGGTCAAGAGATTGAGACCATCCTGTTCAGCATGGTGAAACCCCATCTCTACTAAAAATACAAAAAAATTAGCTGGGCGTGATGGTGCGCGCCTGTAGTTCCAGCTACTTGGGAGGCTGAGGCAGGAGAATTGCTTGAACCCAGGAGGTGGAGGTTGCAATGAGCCGAGATCGTGCCACTGCACTCCAGCCCGGCGATAGAACAAGACCCTGTCTCAAACAAACAGAAAAACCACAAACAAACAAAAAAACAACCGTTTAAACTGCCACCTTCTTTTTTTATAGGTGTACCATAGTTCATGGTTTACTATTCCCCTATCTAGGGGTACCTATATGGCTTTGGTTTTTACTGTTATAAACAGTGCTGTATTGAACATCCCTTTGCATGCCAGTACTCATCTTTGAGTAATTCCTTGGGCTAGAGAAGTGGGTCTGCTTCTTGGTCTTGGTCTTGGTCTTGGTCCTTTACTCCTTGGCTGCACAGCTTTGTGAAGGATGCACAGGAACAGTATAACAAGCTGCGGATGATGCATTCTAACATGGAGACCCTCTATAAAGAGCTGGGCGAGTACTTCCTCTTTGACCCCAAGAAGTTGTCTGTTGAAGAATTTTTCATGGATCTTCACAATTTTCGGAATATGTTTTTGGTGAGCAAGGGATACTTGCTGACTGGATCTTTTGTGGGCATTTCTCATTTTCCCCTGGGTTCCTGTTGGCTGGTAGTAGGTATACAATGCCCATGTGTTCCTTCCTCCTCTTCCCTGCCCCAGCAAGCAGTCAAGGAGAACCAGAAGCGGCGGGAGACAGAAGAAAAGATGAGGCGAGCAAAACTAGCCAAGGAGAAGGCAGAGAAGGAGCGGCTAGAGAAGCAGCAGAAGAGAGAGCAACTCATAGACATGAATGCAGGTGAGGAGTGAAGACGGGTTGATGGGCTGCGATAGGAATGTTGGAAAGACTTCTCTGCCTAGAGTCTGGAGGCAGAGTCTCATGTCTGAGCTCACCTCCTGGCAAATGATTTTTGGCAGTCTTCTACCTCCGAGATCCCGATGCCGGACTTTAACCCCAATTCAGATACATTCGCATTCCAACTTGCCCTGATAAAACTATTACCTTTTCTCTCCTTTGCTGGCTCTTGCATTCTCTCTCATTCCCCTGTGATTGTGGTATTGCTGTGATATATACTGTTTTCCTTCTGTCCGTCCAAAGGTTCCTCTGGCCTGTTTTCATTCCCTCCACTAAATCTTTCGGGTTTTTTTCTCTAAAATATTTTCCTGACGCTCCTCCCATCTTTTAATTGTGGCGTGTCTTCCCTTTCTGCTTATTTCACAAAGTACTATGTCCCTAGTACCCTAGCCCAGTTGTACACACAATTAGATTGTAAATGGATTGAACTTTTGGAGTGGGTGGGGAGCCGGTCACCCTCTTCTTTCTTCAGCAGAATCTCTGTTTCACTACCAGAAGCATGTCTTTGTTGAAACATATGGTTTCAATTACTGGCCCTCTGTTTCCTGTCTCTGCTTCTTTCCTGCTGCAGATTCCCTACCCCTTCGCCCCCACTGCTCTCTCTGTGGGCAGCGGAAATACAGCATACGCTGCTCACACAGCACTGAGCTGTTGCCACCCTCCTCCAAACCTGAGGGGCCACGAGCCTTCTGCAAATGAAGAGGTGTTCACAGAGCTGCTGAGTTTGTTAGGAATCAGTATTTTACAGAGCACAGGCACAAGGGCTGCTCTGATACCTCTTGCTACCAGGGACTTTTTATACTTTTCTGTAAAGCAATTTCCTTGCCCTTAGTTGTAAGCCACAACTTTGTAATGCTATTAAAGCCCACACCAAGTATCCTTCACCTTCCCCTGGGACTCCAGAGTTTGTCCCCAGGTACTGGCTAGGATGCAGTGGGGGAAGGTGGAGTCCCACTGACATGTGGGATGAGGGCTGCACACGGTCAACAGGTGGCGTAATGGACCTTGCCCAGTTTCCACTACCCGGGTCAAGCAAATGAGGGTGGAATGTAGGTCAGCTGCACTGATGATGCTCAGCCAGCAGGTGGCGCTGGGAGCAGTGAGCCCCAGCCTTGGATCTGGCAGCCTATGGACTTTTTGGGATTTCACAGCTTCAGATTTCACTACCCTAAGCTGTTGCCATGGAAACCGAGCCAGGCTAGAACAAGGATTCTACATTAACTCTTTGTATTCCAGCCAGGCTGCTCCTCTTAGATGCAGAGGACTTAGACATCAGGAAGACTTAGCCACTGGAGGCAGTACTTCTCTTTGATCAGTGGTCTTTCCTCAGCCCTGCTCTGAAACCTAACCAGGCGAAACACTTTAGGATAAAGAGGGAGTGATATAGTTGCTTACTAATTTCACAATCGTAGTCTCTACTTATCCTGGTCTTGGAGTTGGGCAGTTCTGTAATTTTGTTGCTAGTCCTGATTGGGGTGGGGAGGATGGCATTGTGGGAAAATATCCCAAGGTCTGCATTGGATAATAGGCAATGAGATCTTTTAACCATTTTTGAGCAGATACAAGTAAACATGAGCGTGTGAGACTTAAGGCTGAGCTCTCTTTGTCTCTTCTTAGCTGCCAGCTGCTATGGGAGAGGGGAAATCAAGCAATAGCCATGCATTTTGTGTGGGGCTTGATATTTGCCGTGCTGCTCTGGCTGAAGAGTTCACATCTCCATTTGTTCTTTATAACAGAGGGCGATGAGACAGGTGTGATGGACAGTCTTCTAGAAGCCCTGCAGTCAGGGGCAGCATTCCGACGGAAGAGAGGGCCCCGTCAACGTAAGTAAGCACATGGAGCTCATCCTGGGTGTCGAAGGGGGTGAGGGCTCTCTACTCCTGCCAGTCCGAGGCTAAAGAGCAAATAATGATGCTCTAAGCATCTTCTTAGTCCCTGCATCAAGAACGGATTATCTAGTCCTCTTCTTCCCATGTTACAGAGTAGCGACTTAGAAAACTGGGGTTTAAGGGACTGGCAATAAATCAGTTACATTGGATTATGCCGCATTTCTCTCCACTCTTGAAGCAGATATTTGGAACAAAGGAACTGAGCTGCAGGACCCAGGGATTTGAGTGGGCATTTGTGTGTATGAACAAAAGTTGATCTAAATACAAAATGTATGTTAGGTATAGATTGAAATTCAAAGAAAAAATAAGTCAGAGTCCTTACTCTGGACTTCACAAGCAGGAGACATACATAGAGAGAACTAATAATAGAAAGTATAAAATTTTGTAGACAAGTTTAGGCATCATTATTCCCAGATAGAAAAATATAGAGGAGCATCTCAATTGGAGGATTATGCCGTGTCTGAAAAGTACCTTTTCCTTGAGTGCAATTAGCCTCTATTGCCCTTGCCTTCCCCCCATCACTGCCCTGCAATCTCCTTTCACGTCCTTTGGAAGATCTAAGTGGATTACATTGAGCTAGAGATTCTAAAAAGAATTATGGAGCTAGGACAAATGATCCAGGCATTAGTATGGGAGAAGATAATGAAAAGTTCCCTTTGAGGGAAGCTTACAGTGGCCAAGAGACTAATTCAAAAGAAGGTATAGGCAAGGCTTTCCCTCATGTGGAGTTGACCTGCACTGTCGTGTCTAGTGAAGGTCTTTTGAGGCTAGGAGTGGTGGCTTCTTTACTAATTTGAAGAGTGGGAATTACAAAAAAAGGCATCATTAAAGGTTTCTACTTCAGAGGGACTTAAATCTATGTTCCCTGTTTCTTGGCTGTTGCATTGTGTAGGCCCATTTGATAGTTATACTTTGAGATTATTGTAAACAGAAGGAGTTACACAGCTTGCTTTGGCCAGTGCTTAGCTGTTAATATAGTGGTATCTGTAGGGCCTGTAGTACCTGCCACAGCCTGGAAAGGGGGACCTTAGAGCATGCTGGCCTATGTAAACTCAGTATTGTGGCCCAACAACAGCCATCACCGTGAGTTTCATCTGTAATGGCTGGCTGCCCATTTCTACCTATACTCTGAATAACCAGAGTGATAGTCCCTTCTGAGGGTTCTCCTTTATGACTTCAGAATGTTCCCCAAACTGAAAGCTCCCGAGTCAAAGTTCTTACCCATTTTCTGGCATTCTCTGAGTACAGGCTTTCTAAAGGCGGGGAGAAGTGGATATGAAGAGCTGAGTACTCTCTGGGCTCGAGCATTTAGTCTTATAGATAGGTGTTTGCAAGGAGAGTACAGCTAGAGGTACTGTTACTCCTGTATTTCATCTTTATAGGTTCTTACAACGTTATTTCCTACTGACCACACAAGGTGATGTGGCCTTAACATTAAGCATTTCTAGCCTTACAAAAATACATTGCATCTTATTGTTTTTGTTTTTGTTTTTGACCCTGTCAGCTAAGTGCCTACATCAGACTTTTGGTGGGGAATTCCCTTGTAAGCCTCTTCCTGTGGAACTGTACTAGAATCCCAGATGCTTCCTGTACACAGGTAGCCAGACATCAGTGGCTTCCCTCTGCTGGGGAAGCCCCATTCTTCACTTCTTTCCAAGTGGAAAATCAGAACTCACAGGTGGAGGAAGGAGGAATTTTGTTGGAAACTAACCTTCCAGCAGAGGACCTGAATTAGTCAAAGTACTCTCGCCCATGCAAGAGGGAATAGGAGGAGACTTATACTGGGAGATACTAAATTGGAAAGTAGGTGAAATGACCATTACATATATTTTAGGTGGCTCTAGCCTATAAGCTTATCTTTCTAGGCTCTGGGTCCACTTGAATATATCTGGGAGAATCTCAGGGGAGACATTCGTAGTTATTCTGGTAACTCTTTAGACCTTGGTGCATTCACACATGTAAAGTGATGTGATGTGGCCTCACATTAAACATAAACAGGAGGGTAGCCATCAGAGTAGATTACAAAGAACACAGGGCTAGGTAGGGATCAAAAGACCTAAAGTCACATCTAGTTCTGATGCTGTCTGTGTTATCCTAAGCAAGTCACTTAATGTTTCTGGGACTCAGTTCTTCAGGTATAAAATGAGAGTTGGACAGGAATGAATGGTCTCCAGGGTCCCTTCCAGCTGTAATATTTTTTTGTGCAGTGACAACAGGATTAAGAGGAGAAGAGGAGAGAGAGGCTGGACTTAGATGGCCCCATTCTCAAAATACAAAGGCTCCACTGGCTATAGGTTTCTGTATGCGGCTACTGGATTTGGCTGTTCCACCCCTTGCCTGGCTGTCTCTGACTGTTCCTCTTGGCTGATTGCTTTGAGCTAAAAAAACAGAGGCACTGTGGAGCATATCTGCTTCATAGCCCTCCTTTTTTCCAGAGAGGCAGCTGTCCCTATTCAAAGACACTAGCTTTTTCCCTAGAATTTAAAGGAATGTTAAATTCTTCCGGTCTCTGGAGACCTGGGGGAGTGACCAGTATACAAAGACTCATTGAGGAGTTCGAAGAGGAGAGTTACTATCAGGCTTGGTTCATTAAAAGCAACATGTAAACTCCTGTGATCTGCAGGGTGTGGGAGAACAATGGTTTGAGTGTCAAGGGGAAGAATCCATGTGATTGTATTACATCTGCTATTTCAGGCCCATGACTGAGTCAGCTTGTGGTTTTAATGACTCAACTTTATCTCCATGTCTGAATTGTGGCCTCTTGTATACAAGTCATTTGCTCACTGGGATAAAAGCCAAGGGAAGAAAGAAATTCAACTCTTCCTTTCCTTCCCTCTACCATTCCCAGCTTCCCTATAAGCTCCATCCATCTAATAGAACCATAGAGTTGGAAAGGCTCTAAAGACTTCCAGTGATTAGTATCTAACCTGCTCATAGGGAAAGGAATTAAAACCAGATAAGGTGACTAACACAGTGAAACTCTGTCTCTATCAAAAATACAAAAAATTAGCCGGACGTGGTGGCAGGCACCTGTAGTCCCAGCTACTCAGGAGGCTGAGGCAGGAGAATGGCATGAACCCAGGAGGCGGAGCTTGCAGTGAGCCGAGATTGCACCACTGCACTTCAGCCTGGGTGACAGAATGAGACTCCATCTCAAAAAATAAAAATAAAAAACAGATAAGGTCTTGCCCAGGTCTACATGGCTATCTAATGACAGAGCACTATAGCCCACTTCTGTGACTCCAAGTCCAGGCCTGTTTCCCCTCAGCCTGCGTGATTGAACAGGAGACGGCAGTGAACCCACAGTATGGGCTGGAAATATTCTTTCATACCTTCCAGCAAGGAGAGTCTTGGACATGATGACATTGCTTCAGGAAGGTGCTCTCATAACCACCTGTGTTAGTCTATTTTGTGTTATTATAAAGAAATACCTGAGACTAGGTAATTTATAAAGAAAAGGGGTTTATTTGGCTGACAGTTCTGCAGACTGTATAGAAAGCATGGCGCCAGCATCTGCTGTTGAGGCCTCAGGAAGCTTCCAATCAAGGGGGGAGAAGGTGTATCACAAGGCGGAAGTGGGAGCTAGAGAGATGCCAGGCTCTTTTAAGCAACCAGTGCTCGTATGAGCTCATTACTGTGGGGAGGGCACCAAGCCACTCATGAGGGATCCACCCCATGACCCAAGTGCCTCCCACTAGGCCCCACCTCCAACATTGTAGTCCACATTTCAGCATGAGGTTTGGAGGGGTCGTACATCCAAACCGTATCACCTCCTATCTAGAGAAGGTTGCTAAGAATATTTCCTATACTACTACTTATTCTCCCCCCTACTTTTGTAAATAGGACAAGAAACATAATTAGGAGAGTTTGAGACAAGAATGAGTTACTTAGTGTGATGATGATTGCCCCATCTGTCCTAGTTTCCTCTTCCCTAAGGAAGCTTATTTTATTAACAGGAGCACTTCCTCTTTAATAATAGTTCCTAGGCTATGTTTTATAAAGGTCTTTTTTCAAATCACTAACCTTTTTAAAACTTGCGTTATATGGTTGATTTTGCTGGTGTTTTTATCCTAGCCCACCCCTAACTTCTAGGAATCTGTCCTCAGAGAGCATTCACCAGTATCTCAACATTGCTCCCTTTTCCCACATAGCCCGTGGGACTGTTCTCTTGGAGTTAATGATCCTCCCTGATCATTAACTCCATCTAGTCAAAATATTTATCTGGTTCTATGGCTACTTTTCAATAGTCTTATAGCGAGTGAGTAAGTTGGGGGAAGCATGGGGAGGTCAGTTTTTCTTGACTGTTCAACCTGCTGAGCATAACGGTGACTGAGTGCAACGCTGGGAGACCTGTTCCAACAAGAGCGTTCTCAGCCCCTGACCTTAGGCCACATCACACCCTCCGTGGTGTATAGGCTTTCAAGGCTTAAAAGGGAAATTTTGATCTTCCCCCTGCCTACTCTCTGCTCCTGGTTCTTATGAAGTTTGTAATACATCAGAAGCTTCTTGAGTCCAGAGAAGTCTAGAAACACCACTTGGTTGGGTACAACTGGTATCTTCTTATTTTGGAGGAAGAAACCACAGAAAGCAGCAGCTTAAGACCTACCACATGGGAACTCTGCCTTCTCCTGTGTTGCCCAGGACAAGTGGCCCAGTGTTCCTTTTACCAAGGTCTGGAGTCAGATGTTATTTCAACATATATATATACCACTAGAGTTACACACACATACACACACACACACTCGCACGCACGCACAGAGTCGCAGTGTCTTCTCAACTGCTGGAGACTGAATTCAAAGAAATAATAAAATGATAGGAAACTACTACCCTTCTGGATATGAGAAATGGGGTCTAGAGAGGGAGTACTTCAGAAGAGAGTGGAAATGTAGAAGGCCTGAGGAAGATTTTGGTGGTAAGGACAGTATGAGAAATGTACACATGTAGACCATCATAGTCACATTCATGTAGGCTTCTTTTCCTCACTTGTCTCAGTCACGGGGCAGTAGTTTATGTTCATAATCCAATAAGTCGTTTTGTGAAATTCCCACAGTCTCGGTCACATACCTATGATCTGTAACTAGATAAGTCCTATGGCTGTCAGTCAGAGTCTTCACTATTCTTTCTCCTCTTGGTAGACAACCTCTTGTGCCCCTGGGAAGTAGAGGAGGAGGAGGAGACCTTTAAATTGGTAACCTGTGTGCATGCTGTGTGTTCCCTGCTTGATCTATGGGCAGCCTCTCCTGGGATGAAGACAGTAGCTCTGGGTCATGGCTCTGCAGGGAGAGAAGACCTGGTTAAGACTTGGGCTTTGGCAGGCTGTGGTGTGTAATCCCAGAACTTTAGGTTCCAAGGTGGGAGGATTGCTTGAGCCCAGGAGTTCAAGACCAGCCTAGGCAACATGGAGAGACCCCATCTCTGCAAAAAAATACAAAAATAGCCAGATATGGTGGCGCATGCTTATAGTCCCAGCTACTAGGGAGGCTGAGGTGGGTGGATCACTTGAGCCTGGGAGGTTGAGGCTACAGTGAGCTGTGATTGCACTGCTGCACTCCAGCCTGGGCGACTGAGATTCCATCAAAAAAAAAAACAAAAAAAGACGGGCTATCTGATCCCGTTTGGCTTCTGCCTACCTAAAGCTTTTTGCTCGTCCAAAAAGCCGCTTCGTTCCAGTCATGCAGCTGCCCCAGTCTTGGTCTTCATTTAGGAGTGCTCGGCTCTTTCATCTGGTCCTGCTTCTAAACATTCCGGTACTGCTTTCTCCACTCCAGCTTTCCCAGATCTCCAGGAAGTCTTTTTTTTCCTTTCCAATTGAGATACCATTTACATAGCTAAAATTCACCTTTTAAAAATGTGTAATTCAGGGGTTTTAGAATATCCACAAGATTGTATAACCATTACTACTATCTAATTCCAGAACGTTTTCATCATCCGCAAAAGAAAAACTTCATAATACCCATTAGCAGTCACTTCTGATTCTCCCCTCCCCTTGCCTCTGGCAACCACCAGTCTATTTTCTATCTTTGGGTTTGCCTGTGCTGGACATTTCATAGAAGCTGACCCATAACATATGGCCTTTCGTGTCAGGCTTCTTTCATCCTAGACAGCTCTTTGTGTATACACAGTTGCTCTGTGCTGTTCTGGGGCATGGGAGGAGGAGACATCATGAGATGGGCATGGTCTCAAAGAGTGGCCTTCCTGCTGCAGATACTGGTGCCATAAGCCTAGATACCATAAATGAATATGAGAGTCTTGGGGATGAAACCCAGCAGTTAGAACAGAAACTCGTGGATTGATTTGGTTCTTCTTTTCTAATCTGGGATGACAGCCGGAACTTGACCATCCCTCAGCCACATGGGCGAGATTTCTTGGTAGGGGTCCTCTCCTGTCCATCTTGATCCCAGTTCTGCTTCCCTGACATAGCTTTTATTACTACCTCCCCCACCACGCCACCCCCACATACTCTACACACCTTGTAGGGCCCTTGGCATTTGTATTACGGCTGCTACCTTTGAAGGGGTGGGAAAGAGCTAGGGCATGTGGGCATCCGTTGTTGGAGGAACACGTGGGAGTGTGATGCCAATGCGTGGCTGCTGTTCCTCTTTGCAGGAGTCTCTCCAGCCACTTATGGAAGGTCGCCTTCTGCTAGGGACAACCCTCCCAGGGCTGACTGAAAAGTGTTTTGGCCTAGGAGTTTCCTGGGACCTGCCAAGAAAAGAAAAATAATACTATGTACTAAGCTTTAGTCTATTGAATTCCAACATCCCTATTACGAGAAAATAGACTTTGAGTACTTCATCTCTCCCTAAGTCACATAGCTAACACTTCAACCCAGTTCTGTCTGTCCGTCTGTGTTCAAACTTTGTGCAATTTTCACACAGGGAAGCAAGGGGGCAAGGCTTCCTTTCCTGTTGCACCACACTCTCTTACATTCTTTGCCACCCAACAATATATTCCACATGCTGGATCTCTGCCCCTCTTTCTTCAAAGTAAAGGCCTCTATGAACTGGCCAAGGTAGTCACGTCTGCATGGCTTACGCTGATTATCTGCTGTAGAGTTTGAAAGAAATTAGAAATGAGGCCTTCCATGGACAGAATCTCTCATCTTCTCTTGCAGCCAACAGGAAGGCCGGGTGTGCAGTCACATCTCTGCTACCTTTGGAGCTGACCAAGGATGATGCCATGGCCACTGTTCCTGCCAAGGTGCCCAAGAACAGTGAGACGTTCCCCACAATCCTTGAGGAAGCCAAGGAGTTGGTTGGCCGTGCAAGCTAACGTGGGTCCTGTGACCGTGGCAGCTTCTCAGTGGAGCCGCAGACTGTCCTGCCCTGCAGCATGTGCCTAAAGGCTCAAGGGGATATTCCTCTGGGGTGGCCACTCCCACCACCCTGACCCTGTCTTTCTCTCTGGCCTGCTGCTCTCTCAACATCACATACAGCTTCAGCTGCCTGGAGGCCAGAAGGAAAGGGCAGTGTGGGGGAGGCCTGAGCCCAACCTAGCCAGCCCTGGCTGTTGTATTACCAAAGCAGGGTCCATGTTTGCTGCCTTAACCCTGTCTCCTCTCTGTTACTCAGAGGGCCTCATCTCAGACAAGGCCCAGCCTGCTTTTTCTCAGCCCTGACTTTCTAATGGGCTTTCCCCCCTAGGTCAATCTTGCTGGATTTGTGCTTTTCTTTTGTGGTTTCTCTGGCCCTGAGAACAGCATGGGGCTTGTAAACCTTTGGGCTACATCCCTCCTTTCATTGCTGTTGTCTCTGCTCTTCCCTCTCCTGACTGTGGTTATTTATTATTAGTGGTGTGGCACTGGGAGCTGCTCCTAAGGAAGCAGGGAGCAAATCCCACCTTTACCCCACCTTCCTGGGAAAGGCCTCCAAAGCAAAGGATCTGGACCACTTTCCCTGCTGTGCCGTGGCCCAGGCCAGAGCCTGTGGGCAGGCAGGCAGGGCATAGCGACAGTGCGGGACCTGCCCCCAGCTTCTGCCACACTTTATGCCCTTGCCTCTCTGGACGCTCTGCACCAACCCCAGGCTACTGAGCCACCTTCCCTCCTCATGCCTTCCCTGAGCTTTGGTGCATCTCATCTGGACTATGGGTTGTATTGTGACCATCCCAACACCTCACCCTCTGTCTACAAGGAAATGGGAGGTGGAGCCTCCTGGCTGAGAAATTGTTTTGCAAATGGATCTATTTTTGTATGAAAAAAAATTTTTTTAAAGAAAACTGTTCCTTCCCCCTTTCCCCTCCATAATGTAAGAATCTTTGGTGGCAGGTTACAGAGTTCCTGGGATTTCTCCTCACAGGCCCAATCCTGAATGTGCCCCTGGACCTTCTGGACCCTTGAGTCCAAGGCAGATCCTCTCTCCCAGGGAATCCGACACAGGAGGAACCCCTTCTCTGGTTGAGCTGGGCCAGGCCTAAGAGTAGCGGGAACTCTAAGACCACAGAGTTTTTTATAAATGTATAAATGTATCAAGCCAAATGTGCAGATGCTAACTGGACATTCTGGGGAACTGGGCACCAGGAGTGCCTTCATATGCTGTACCCCAGCTCTCTTCTAAAAGAGAAGTGGGTGGGCACACTGAACTGTTTGGTGGCCCCAACCACAGGAAGCTCCAATTCTCTGGCTTAGGGTGACACTTTTGTCCTCCTTGTGCCCCTCTCAGCTTTCCATCCCCAGCTAGGAAGAAAGAATGGCACTCTTGGGCTTGGCCCAGAATTAGAGTTGTTAGCGCAAGAGAGAGCTTAGGAAGCATGAGGGCAACTATAGTGAGGCCTTACTGCCAGGAGGGAGGGTTTTGGTTGCTGGTACTTGTGTATAAAGGGGCAAGAGCAGCTCCTTTGGACTATTCCTGGGAGGACGCTGATGCAGGGCGTCTGTTGCTCCCCTGGGTCACCTCCTCCCTGCTCGCTGACATCTGGGGCTTTGACCCTTTCTTTTTTAATCTACTTTTGCTAAGATGCATTTAATAAAAAAAAAAAAGAGAGAGAGAGAGAGGTGTGGGGGACAAAATGCAAACCTATTTCCCTTGCCTCATAGGCTTCTGGGATGTCATCACCTCCAGTTTGTTGGTTTTGTTTCCAACTGTTAATAAAGCATTGAAACAGTACTGCCTTACAGCTTCCTGTGTGAATTTCTGAGCTGTTTTCTTTTCACTCTAGTCCAGGCTCCTCTAGTCTTTCCTGCCTCAAATCCCTGGTTGACCTGACAAATCACTGTGACAAAGCTAAAGGTGTCAGACACTTAACTTGGGCACAGGGCTAGAGATGATTAATACATGGTGGCTGCTGCCCCACCAGAGCTCACCTCAGGGCCGTTTGGCCACAGTAAAGGAGTGAGCGCCCTGTTCAGCTCCCTGACTCTTCCACATTGCTGCTACTTGGTTTGGAGCCCTTTTTTGGAACTCACTTGTAACCTTTCATGTTCCCAGATGTCACACAAGGTTTCCTGGCAGTACCTGTGTCTCTTGCTGAGGGAAGCATCTGACTCCCATTTTCCCATCCCCTCTGCTCTGTTGGTGGCCACAGACCACATTCCAGAGAAGAGGGCCTTACCCTGGGGTAGAAACCTGAGCCTGCCCAGCAGAGGTTGGGAGCCTGAGGTCATGCTCCAGATGACTTGCCACTTGGAGCTGTACTTGTCTGAGCGCATTATGACCTGCACAGAAAAGCCGGACCAGCAATGAGCAGGCCCAGGATAGACGGGGAGGCCTGGAGAGGACCACAAACCTATTCGGGCGGGCTCTGGAACTGGAAATAAAAGCCTTTTAAATAGCCCTAGAGCCTGGGCAGCTGCCTCCCCAGTATGGCCTGAGGTGTGGGGATGGGTTGCCTGCCGCCTCCCTCCCGTCCCCCCGGAGGCCACGCGTTTCTGGCTCAGAGCTTTATAGGCACACATACCAATTAGGGGACCAACCACAGCTGCTCACGCGCTCTGCCAGTCTGCTGCTGTGCCTGGAATAGAACCCAGGCGCCCGGCACCCCGCCCCTCCGCAGCCTGGCTCTGAGTAACAAAACCCTGCTTCCATCTCAGCAACCGTGCACACCACCCTTCCTCTCACAGTAGAAAGTCGCCCCCAGATTCTTAAGTTGGAAGGTTTGGTTTCCATGACAACAGACTTGAGCTGGCAGAATGGGTGACCTGGCTCTGGGAGGCTCCGCAGCGCGGAGAAAGCCGCATACCCTTGCTGACCAGCCAGTTAACCGCAGTGGCTCTGTCTTTGCGTTCTTGGGTCCTTCCGGGTAGTTCCCCTTTTAAGTCCCCCTTCACCCCCAGCTCGGTGTTTTCTGCAGCTTCTCTGGCTGCAGCAACCTCGGAATCCCATAGTGCTTCGAGGAGGCAGGCGGAGAGGGCGGGGAGATGGGAGAGCAGGCGAGTGAGTGGAAAAGCACCGACAGGAAGGAGGGAGGGGAGCTGAGTCTGCGATGGATCTCATTTCCTGCACGTCCTTTCAGTCCCCTTCACCCCCGCAAGAAAAGGTTGAGCCCTCCAATTTCTTAGGTTTCGCTGCGGAGATGTCAGCGGGAAGGCGAATTCCAGATGGGGAAACTGAGGCTCGAGCTGCAGACTTGGCTTTGGAAGAATCGCCTCCCGCATTTCCTCCCACTCCCGCGCTTTCCCAAAACCCCTAGGCAGCGGGGGTGGGGGTGCAGGGGCAAAGGAGAGTCTACCCTCCTCCCGTGAAGCCCTCCGGGACGCTTCGAGTAGGCAATTTTAGTCAGGAAGGGGCGGGAACTAAGGAAACGTCCTCTACCCTCTCCCCAAGGCGTTTGCGCCGCGCCAACCCGCCCCCGCCCGCGCCGGGGTCTCCTCTTCTGCCTGGAGACAGCCGCAAGCGTAGACTGCACACTGACACGCCGCACTCAGATCCCCATCCCCCACAGCGGACCGATCACAAAACGGCACACGGTACACAGATCCACAGACACACAGTCAATCACACGCTGTCTCACAGGCACAACGGCATTGCAAGCATACACAGCCATATTGCACAGTCTCTCTCTCTCTCTCTCTCTCTCACACACACACACACACACACACACGCGCAATTCGGAAACATCTAGACGCGCAATGACAAACTCGCCTGCCGATTCCGCCCTTCTTCCAGCACCCACCTCAGCTCATCACTTCATGCACACATGCCAGGAGCTTCCATCGCTTATACAGAAACGTTCAGCCTTTCAGAAGAAACCTTTTTATTATTTTTTTGTCGAAGAAAAAAAGCCATATAAATATTAGAGTATAAAACTTGCGTGAGACACAGGAAGAGGGTGGGGTGGGAGCTACGTGACTATGCGAAGAGAAGCGCTTATAGGAGAAGTCAGTACGGGAGAGGGGGTCGCCTTAGCGCGTGGACACAGCACAAAACACAACACGGGCCGCCGCGGGCAGATCAAGGACAGACGGCTGCGCGGAGCCCGCCGCCCGCTGCCCACCCGCCATCACGTAAAAGCACACCGCACTACACTACTGGCTAATCTACACCAGCTGAAAGAGGGAGGGGGCGCTACACTACCTAAGGGCAGGTCTGGGGTTCTCTGGCAGCCCCGCTGGATGGCCGGGGACCCAGGGGCAGAAGTGGGTGGGAGAAGAAGGTCTATGCACAAGGAGGCACTGGGGAACTTTAACCAGGCTATGGCCACTAGGGGGCGCACTGGGGACCTGGGCAGTGGCCTTCACGGAATAGAAATGGCACCTGGCAAGGTGAAGGACTGAGGCTTCAGGAGGGCAGGGGCCCTGTGAAGAAGCCCCATCCTGGGCTGAGACTTTCTGTTCATTTGGTCCCTGCCCTAGCTCCCTGCCTTCTCAACCCAGGGACTAAGAATGGTCTGGCTGGCCCACCCTTCCTGCTGGGGCTCCACTGACCCTTCCATCAGTGGCACCTCTGGAGTACCCAGCACCCACAGAGGCCCCTCTGACCTCTCAAGGGGACCTGGTCCTAAACCTGCTTCAAGCTTCCTTGGACTGAAATGCCAGTTTAATCCATTGGTCCTGTTAGCTCAGCCCAAAGCTGGCTGCCTGGGCTGAGCCCTATTATGTAGTGGGAAGGGTCCAGCCTAGTTACTGGTTTATGGCTGGAATCTGGAGGATGTTGTCAGTCCCCTGAGGACATACAGAGCCTCCTCCAAGGCCTTGATAACTTGATGTGTCAAGCTTTGTCCATGCCCCCACCATCCACATCCACACACTTCCCTTCTTTATCTTACCACCCCATACTGTCTTGGAACATGCAGTGGAGTCTCTTGTTTGAGGAGGAGGTGGGGGAAGTCACAGCATGCAGTGGGAACGTCAAACAATGAAAAACAAAACAGAAGACTGGTCCCCAGGGCGTTGGGAAGAGGCTTGGTAGCAAAATGCCCTCCCTAAATCCAGCAAGCGTCAGTACCATGGGGATGGTGATCATGTCCTCCAAAACTTGAGCATTGATCTCAGGCTGTAGAAGGAGGTGAAGGGGCTGGCACCAAACCATGCTTTGGGGGAAGACTGAGAATCAAAGGAGAGGCCAAGAGGTCATGATGCCCTTCAAACTCTTCAGAACTAGGAGCCTTGTAGGTTACCTGGTACTTCAACACCCCAACCACCTTACTCAGGAAAGAGGAACTGTTGGAGTGGGGTGGGGAGGAGGGAGGCATGGGATGGATGGGCCTGATTGATTTGGAAGATGGAGGAGTTCAGCTGTAACTAAACAGGTGTGGCAAATGGTTCTTGGTGTCTACACTAACCCCACTACCCCCATGGGTACAGCAATTGATTCGATGGGGGTTCCCAGCAGAACTCCCTTTGCATATTCAACCCCCTGGGGGGGGGGAAGGGGGTGGGTGTTGAGTGGGCACTTGTTTCTGTTTCCCAAGGGGAGCATGGCCTTGGCCCCTACCAGTATTCCGGGGGTTAGCCCTGAAACTCTGAGGCCTGGGTACAGGTAAGGAGAAGCTGGGCTGGTTGGGGGGAGGCTGCCCTGTGGCTCTTGGCCTGGCCTCCATGTTACTTCTTCTCCTTCTTGCCCGACTTCTTCTTGTTGCCATTGCCACCTGCTGAGGCCTTGCCGTCCCGCTTGCCAGCTGCGTTGGTCAGTGTGGCATTGCTGCCTGGGATGTAGACATTCTGGCGGTAGTCGGGCACATGCTGCAGGGTGAACTGGGGTCCGTAGCGGGCGCTCAATCCCATGGTGCCGGCAGCCCCTCCCAGGGTGGAGCTCCCATCAGCAGCTTCTGCAGAGACAGAGGAAGATCAGATGGGAGCTAAACTTAGGGTCCTCAACAGTCACTCTCTTATATCCCCAGCGGTGAATGAATGCCTATAGAGCACCCTGGGCCCTGACCACCCTGAGCACTGGGAATATAGGGGTCACCAAGGTAGTCTGTCTTCATGAGAGTTGAGGGTAGAGGTTAAGAGGCTCTGGAGTAAGAAAGTCTAGGTTTGCTTCCTAGCTCCTTTCCTTACTCACCGTGATCCTGGGCAAGTCTACCTAACCTCCCTATGCCACTGCAGTTTTCTCATCTGCAAAATGGGGGTGATAATGGTAACCACCTCTTCTGGTTTTAGTGAATGCTAAATAAGAAAATGTATGTAAGGTACCTAAAATAGTGCCTGGTAGATGTAAGTGCAGAAAACACATTCGCTGGTATTTCTCTCAGGGCTGCGACACGGGCTCTCAGTTCCTTGCCCTGGCTTTCTCAAGGGAGCCTCTGACTCCCACACTGGACCATGGGCTCCTGGAGGGCAGCAGCCATGGTTTGTACATGCCCCTAGCCTTTGCCAAGCAAGGCCTGGCATGGAGTAGAGATTCGGTAGTTCCGTTAGTAATTGTGTGGGGTGGGGGTGAAGAGCGCTCTTCCAAGCCTCCATTTCAAAACAGCATTTTTTTTTTTTTTTAAGATGGAGTCCTGCTCTGTCGCCCAGCCTAGAGTGCAGTGGCGCAATCCCGGCTCACTGCAACCTCTGCCTCCTGGGCTCAAGTGATTCTCCTGCCTCAACCTCCTGAGTAGCTGGGATTACAGGTGCACACCACTAGCCCAGCTAATTTTTGTATTTCAAAACAGCATTTGAGCACCTACTGTGTGCCAGGCACTCTGCTGGATGCTTCACAAGCACAATCACTTTTAACCTCTACATAACAGCCCAGCCAGGTATGTGACCCCCATTTTACAGATGAGGGAACCAAGGCTTAGAAGGACCAAGGCCATACCAGGTAGCATTTGTTAGAGGGGAATTCAGGCCCAAGTGTACCTAAGCGCGTGCTGGAAGGGACAGTCAGTCACCACCAGCAGCAGCAGCTTGGACCTTATCCCTGTTCTGAGTGAACAGGAGGTAGAGAGAAGATGGAGAAGAGCCCTGCTCTATGAAGCTGAAGAGATGCTGGTCTCGGGGACTAGACATCTCAGGGACGCTTTAGGCACAGGCTCAGAGTGTCACAGCTAGGTGACATCGGAGAGCACCTCTAGCCCAACGTCCCACTGTACAGAAGAAACTGGGGCCCACAGAAGTCCACACTCTGGCCCTGGCTCAGCATCACCCAGGAACTTGTTTAGAATGCAGCCTCTCGGAATTGCCAGCTGACTTGTATGCACTATGAAGGCTGCTGCGAGGACTAAATGAGATGGTGCTTCATCCTATGCAACACATCATCAACACCGTCATCATCCAGCATGCCATCACCTCTACCCTTCACCTGCCCTGACTGGGTCGGGGGTGGGAGAGGAGGAAACAGGAGTTTGACTCATTGGGGCTCGCTGCTGGAGGCCCTGAGATCCTCTGTGGTTAGGAGACAGTTAAAACCTCAGGGATGCCCAGACCAGCCCGGGCCCAGCTGGCAGTAGAGCTTCCCTCCCAGCCTCCCTCTGCCCCCACCCTGGACCCTGGGAGCGGGTAGAGAGAGTGACTAAAGCCGGAGAGGCTGAGTAATCCTGGGACATCAACCAGGGATTGAGAAATAGACAGACAGGAAATATTTTTCAAGCCGGTATAAGAGGAGGAGGGCACACGGGAGGGGCGAGCCGGGATGCGCCTCGGTTTTTCTCTTCACGCACCAGCGCTCAGGTTTCTACAGCCTCCATTTCGTGTCGCAAATCCCCGGAGCTGAGAGCTTTCTGGGGGCGGGGGAGAGGGGTTGAGTGGGAGGGAGCAGCTGCCCACTTCCTCCTCTCCTACCCCAGCGGGCCCCCACCCCCAGCCCTTTCATTCCGCTGACATTTCTCTGTTTTCCCTAATTAACTCCAAAAGGAAGCCAGGTCCGCCACCGCCCCGCCCCCTGCCCTCCAGCCGTCAGCCTCTTCAGCCTCTCCCAGCCTGGGAATGGAAGGAGTAGGGGAGGGGGGCCCAGATCTGGCTTCAAAGAGCCAGGATTCCAGAGTGATTTAGGGGCTAGAGGGGGGACCTCAGAGGCGCCAGAGAAAGAGCGGGGTGGGGGGTGTAGTCTCCCTGCACACAGAAAAGAATGAGGAGGAACACGGAGAAGCAGGGAGAAGGGAGGCAGAAACAGAATGACAGGAAGGGCCTGACGGAGTAGCTAGAAGCTCGGCCCACCCACGTCCTATGTGCACCCAAGATCTCTGAGTAGCACCCCAAGTGGGTGCAAGTGACAAAGCCATCCTCGCCCACCTCGTGGGGGGGTGCCCTGAGGTTGGGCTGGACCAGGAGGGAGAGGAGATATGGAAATCCAAAATGTAAAAGAAAGAGAATATCTGCTCTGCTCTGCCACTAAGGGACTGTGTGAGCTTGGTCAAGTCTCTGCGTGGCTCAAGCCTGTTTTCCCATCTATAAATCTGAGGGGAAGAAGTTGGATTGCCAGCTTTGACTTTCTGTACAATCAGTTCTCCAGTGCCCCTCCCTCTACACCCCACTCCCGGCAAGGCCCACCTTGGTCAAGGACCGGGATTTTCTCTTGGTCCAAGGAGAGGCAGACTTAGGAGAGCCTCAAGAAGCTGGACATCTTCTGGCCTGGACGAGGTGGGGGTGATGCCTCCTCTCCTGTGCCAGGCTCTACTCAGGGAAACTCAGCCCCCAGCTCCCTGACCTCCCCCTGTCCTCTTAACCTACCCCATCCCAGGGCCGAGGCAGCAACTCCAGAGTAGCCCAGGGAGGCCTGATTAGCTGGAACACAGCTGGCTGAGCTGCAAACCGCAGCCTCCTTGGGAGCATCCCTCCCCCCAGATGTTTATTTTAAAAGCCTCCTCCCAAGTGTCGGTTTTTACTTTCCCTCTTACTTAACCCCTCTCAGCAGCCCCACAGGCCTGGCTGGGCTGGACTTCAGGAACCTCTCTGGTTTCAGGGCTAGGAAGCGGGTGTGAAAGTGAGAGCAAGGCCTGACCCACCACCTCCACCCCCAGGGTCCGTTCCCCAGGGCGTAGGCTTAGACTAGGGTCAGGCCCTGTGTGGGCCAAAGGAGGGAGGCCTTGACAGGGGAACGAACTGCATGACTTGCTTGGAGGGTTTGGGGCCATAAATACTGATTTCATTTCTGTTTTTAACATCTGGATTTAGGCTAAAAAGCTGCTTCCTGGCCTCAGGGCACAAGGCCACAACAGCTAAATATACCTGTTTATTTCCCTCAAGAGCCCAACTTGGCATCTCCTCAGACCCAGCCGCCTGCCACTTTCATACTCAGTCTCTGGCCTCTCTGGAATCATAGCCCCACCAGACCTGGGACAGCTCTGCCTCAGGAGGCCAGCAGTCCCTGCCACCTCTCTCTCTGTCCTTCCATCAACCACAGGCCTGGCCCCACTTAACCTCACAGACATCTGGGGTAGAGTTGCCAGATTTAGTAAATAAAAGTACAGGGCTCCCAGTTAAATTTGAATTTCAGGTAAACAATGAGCATTTTTTTTTTTTTAGTACGTCTCATGCAACATTTGAGACTGACTTATGCTGAAATAGTACTTGCTATTTATCTGACATTCAAATATAACTGGGCATCCTGTATTTTATCTGGCAACCCTGATCTGGAAGAATAAAGCAGAGCTTGAGGAAGAGGTCAGCCTCTCGTCCCGCTCAGGTAATAGAGAAGCCGAGGCTGGATCCAAAGGCAGCCATGGTCCCTATAGTAGAAAGAGCATAAACTTAGGAGTTGAGCCAGGTTAGAACCTCAGCTTGGCAGCTCAAAACTGGGGACCCTGGGGCAAGTGCCTTCTTGGTTCTCTCATCTGTCGAATGTGAGAAATCAGACCTGCCTTGCAGAGCTATTGAGAGGATTCATTGACAGGAGGCCCCTAGAGTTTGTTTAGCATGTGCCCAGGTGTGATGACAGTGCTTCTTGTGATTTCACCTGGTTCTCTACCTACCAGTCCTCCAGATGTGCTGGAGGGCACGGCTATCAGTTCATGATATAGGGCAATGCCTTGATCCTCTGCCAGCCTCCTTATAAGCCCAGGATTTGCTTCTCCAGAAGCTAGTCTTTATTAATAGGCATTATTCTAATTCTGCTTTCTACACAGTAAAAAATGGGTTTGGGTCAGCAAAGATAATAATATATTGCGCCCTTACTCTCTGCCAATCCTGTGCTGAGGGACTTGCATTTGGCCCTGGTAACACCACAATGAGATCCATTAATACTGTGCCCCATTAATAGTAAGTGAAACCGAGGGGTTTAATAACTTACCCAAGGACTCATTGCTAAGTGGTGGTGCCAGGATTTGAATCCAGACTGGCCTGCCTCTAAAGCCTGTGCTCTTTTTTTTTTTGAGACAAAGCGAGACTCTGTTGCCCAGGCTGGAGTGCAGTGGCGCGATTTTCTGCTCACCACAGCCTCCACCTCCCAGGTTCAAGCGATTCTCCTGCCTCACAGGCACACACCACCATGCCCAGCTAATTTTTGTATTTTTAGTAGAGACGGGGTTTCACTATGTTGGCCAGGCCGGTCTCAAACTCCTGACCTCATGATCCTCCCGCCTTAGCATCCCAAAGTGCTGGGATTACAGGCGTGAGCCACCGCGCCCAGCCTAAGCCTGTGCTCTTAAGGACAAATGATATTCTTTTTCTCCTGCTCTGGGCCCTAGTGATTCTTCAGGGACAACCACCACTGGCCGAATCTCTATTACAAAGGAAGCCCTTTGTCAACCTTATGGGAAAACCAGAATCCTACTCTGGAGTTAGGGGCAGCAAAAGAGGAGCCTCGCATAAAGAGGAGGTGTTCTCTCTGCTGGGGATTTCTACACCCACTTTCATTGCTTGAGGGCTTCTAAGCGCCAGGCCCAGAACTCTATGCTTTGTGGTATCATCTCGTTTAATCTCTACAACAACCCTTTGGGATCCCTGTCCCCACTTTCTAGGCTGAGGAAACTGAGGTTTAGAGAGATTGAGCAAGTTGATCCAAGTCCCAAGGATAGTAGCAGAGCTAGGACCTGAGCTACACTGTCCCATTCCAGTGCTAGACTTGTAACCACTATTCCCTCCATGAGTCTTTTCCTTGTTCGCTCTCCTCCAGGCATCCCAGGACCCCCAACCCCTCTGCTATTCCTTAGCCACAATTCCAGGCTTTATGTTTGGAATTGTGGGTCCTTTCAGACCTGCCGAAAGATCTGGAGAAACTACACAGGTTTGACATCCAGTCCGCGGGCATGGTGGCTGTGAGATGCACCCCAGAACCCCAGGTCTCCCACTCTTCCATACACACACTGACACCACTTACCACTGGCAGAGGCCAAGATCATGGCTTGCAGCATCTCTGTGTCAAACTGGTTGTTGGGCCAGGTGCCGGTGTCATCGCCATTTTGGGAGCTGGGGAGAGAGTAGGATGATGAGCACAGACTCCCAGGTCAGCACAGCTCATGCCCCTCCTGTCCTCTCCCAGGGCTCCCAAAGCTAGTACCCTAACCCTACCCCATGCCCAAGACCTGTTTCTCTCAGCAAGGTAGGAGGCACTTCTACAATCCTTTAGAAGCCAGAATCCCACAAGTCAGTCCCCCAAACCAGCTCTTTGCTGTCTCTGATGCTTTTTTTTTTTTTTAGACAGGGTCTTGCTCTGTCATCCAGGCTGGAGTGCAGTGGTGCGATCTTGGCTCATTGCAACATCCACCTCCTGGGTTCAAGCGATTCTCCTGCCTCAGTCTCCCAAGTAGCTGGGATGACAGGCACCTGCCACTGT
This sequence comes from Symphalangus syndactylus, assembly GCF_028878055.3. NCBI lineage: Eukaryota > Metazoa > Chordata > Mammalia > Primates > Hylobatidae > Symphalangus > Symphalangus syndactylus. The sequence continues at coordinate 45,448,627 of NC_072429.2, forward strand.
GCCGGGCTAATTTTTGTATTTTTAGTAGAGACGGGGTTTCACCATGTTGGCCAGGCTGGTCCGATGCATTGAACATAGTGCATTCCCCCACCCACCATGAGAGAGCCTGGCTTCCTGTCACAGTGAGGGAGATCAGACCTTCTCCAGAAGACTGTGAAGGTGGGAATGGAAGAGAATGTTCCAGAGCTAGAGAAAAAGTGGGGACCTAGGAAGTACCTAGGGGGAGATGTAGGAGGCCCCAAGAGACCCTGGAGCAGGGAGAAGAAATTTCTAAAATTCAATGGCTTCCTAAGCCTTCAGAGTAAAATCCACAGCCCTATAAGAACCTGCCCCTCCTATTTTACAAGAACCCCCAACCCCCGCCCTCAAACACTCTATCATCAAACCTTTTCCAAGGTGCACTTTCCTATCCCTCAAGTTCCCTCTTGCTGTGAATCCTGGGCAGATGGTGTTCCCTAGAATGCCAGTCCCCCAACATTCGCCATGATGACACAAATAAAATGTATCAGAGGGGATCCACTCAGACTGGGCAGGTGCCTCCACTGTCCTCCCATCCCAGCGGCTGCCCCACATGGCACTAGTCACACTGCAACTGTTGTTGTGCCTGTCTGTTCCTCCACCACACTGACTTCTGTGAGGCGGGGACTCCACCTGCTTCCTACTGAAGCACCTAGCACAAAGCCTAGCACTTGGACCTAACTGAGACTTTTAGAAACTCCGAGTGTTGAAAAAACATGAAATGATTCATAATTTTAAAAAATACTAAACCATAAGAAGAATTCTCTACTTCTTAGAAGGTTCAGCTCTACTTGGAATTTTCCCACAGTGACAATTTCCATGATTTTTTCTAATTTCCAAGGATGAAATTATTTCAATTTGCAGGGAAGTGTTGGCAGGAAACAGCCCTGGCACACACACACACAGTCTGCCCGTTAGGTAACTGTTTGGCACCATCTGGCTCAGAGAAGTTTTTCAATAAATATTTGTTGCCTGAATGAGTGGGAAGAGGCCAGCAGGGACAGTTAAGTGACTGTAAGGTAAGAAGAAGGGTTTGGCACCTTCGGAAAGGCTGTAGGGTAGGCCTTGAAGGCATGAAAATGTGTGTGTGTGTGTTGTGTGTGTGTGCATATTTTGTCATGGTGGGTGAGCACAACCAAGAACTGCTTTACAATTTTTCCAAGGTCTGTCCCTGCTTTTGGTTTCGCCCAGTCTGGGATTCCCCGTCCCTAAGTAGATGAACTCAGCCTAAGAACAGACACAAGGCTGCCATGTGTGACCTCTATACCATCACAACAAACATAAAGCTAGGGTTGAAGGGGAAAGCAGGAATCTCAATTCTCCTTCCCAAAAGTGGGAAGAGTTGTAATTCTGTTTCCATTGATTCAATAATTATTTCTTTTCATTTCTTTTCTTTTTTTTTTTTTTTGAGCTAGAGTCTCGCTCTGTCACCCAGGCTGGAGTACAGTGGCGTGATCTTGGCTCACTGCAACCTCTGCCTCCCAGGTTCAAGTGATTCTCCTGCCTCAGCCTCTTGAGAAGCTGGGACTACAGATGCACACATGCCACCATGCCCAGCGAATTTTTGTATTTTTAGTAGAGACAGGGTTTCACCATATTGGCCAGGCTGGTTTCGAACTCCAGACCTCATGATCCACCCGCCTCCACTTCCCAAAGTGCTAGAATTACAGGCGTGAACCACCGCGCCCCTCCAACAATTATTTCTTGAGCAATTACTATGTACCAGACACAGAGCTAGGTGCTGGGGTTATGGCTGTGAATATGATAGAAATCGTCCATCTTTACGGTGCTCATGGTGGGCACTGAGAGGCTGATTTTAAATAATTACACAATAGAGTAATTGCAATTGTGATACTTGCCATGGGCTGTGTCAGGGGCTACCAGAGGGTATGAAGAGAGGCAGGGGCGGGCAGACCACGAGGTCAGGAGATCGAGACCATCCTGACCAACATGGTGAAACTCTGTCTCAACTAAAACATATTAAAAAAAATAATAATAACCGGGCGTGGTGGCACATGCCTGTAGTCCCAGCTACTTGGGAGGCTGAGGCAGGAGAATCGCTTGAACCCAGGAGGTGAAGGTTGCCACTGCACTCCAGCCTGGCAACAGAGCTAGACTCCCTGTCAAAAAAAAAAAAAAAAAAAAAAGAGAGAGTGGCAGGGTTAGGCAGCTCAGCCAGTCCAGGCTTCCCCAAGGAAAAGACAGTAAATTTAAATCTGAAGAAATTATCCAGGTAATTTTCAGAAGAATACCAGAAAATACATGTAGAAGGAATGACAGAACATCACCACTTTGTAATCACTGATGTAAAAACAGATACAAGCAAGGATCATCAGGGAATACTAAAATTGCATGAAGGGTTGCTGCCTATCTCAAAGTATCATCCACAGATTACTTATATGTTCACAAATATTTTTAAATACCTTTATAAAAATATATTTTTATAATGGAGAGATCTGGGACACTGTTTTTACCACACAAAAAACTCAGCATCACTGATAGGGGGACAGGCCGATGTTAGATGAGTCCAAGCGTGATGCTGCGGGAAGTATTCCTACCAAGGTGTGTAATCTGAATCTAACCATCAGAGAATAGCCAGCAAATCCAGGTTCGGGGACATTTTAAAGGACGACTGGCCTGGACTCTTTAAAAATATCCATGTCATTAAAAAAATAAAAAGACTGGGAGCTGGCTCCAGATAAAAAGAGACGAAAGACGTGACAACCAAATGCAATCTATGCTCCTTGATGAAATCCTGGATTTAAAAAACAAAGGATAAAAAAACACACAGAACATTTATGAAAATCTGCTGGTGGATTCTATATTATTGTATTAATGTTAAATTCCTCAACTCAACATCTGGAGTCCTTACTTCCAGCCCGACTGAGCTCTCTCTGGGCCTGGCTGAGGGTGCAGGGTCAAGGCCAGGTGTTCTCAGCCCCAGGTGAAGGGGACTAATGGGAATAAAGTAGGGAGAGCAGGCAAACGGGGGGGTGGGGGGTTGCAGGGAGGAGTGCATGGGGTTGTTAGGGAGACAACGGGACCAGATGCCAGAGGTTAGAAGGATGACCTGTCATGGGGAGCAGTGGTGTTGAGGGAACAAAGCTGAGTGGAAAAGTGGGCTTGGAACCATGATGGTTAGGAGTGTAAGGAGGAGTTCTGGGAAACGGTTGAAGGTTGAGGGCCAAACAGGTGGGTGGGCTGCCAATTATGTGAAGCTGGGTAAGAGATGAGCAGAGGGAGAGAGACCTCTTTTTTAACCATTTACTGACAGATTCCTATTCTGAGCTGACTGGGTAATATATTTGTCTTTTTTATCCTCAGAACCACCCTGCAGATAAGTGTTGTGATTATCTATATTTTCCAACAGATGAAAACAGGGCTCAGAGAGGTTGAGAGACTATACCAGAGCCACACAGCTGGAACTGGTAGAGTTGAAACCTGAAAGCCAGCCTAATATGATTCCAAGGCCTTTGATCTTATACACAACAATGTACTGGGCTTCAGCACGGAGGCCTTGGAGCCCCAGCAGCAGATATAAGGGACTCTTCCAGGATTTGGGGAATAGTGAAAAGTAAAAATGGAAGAAATGGACTACATTTAGTCAACTATTTTCCAAGCAGTGGCCTGTGACAGGACCTAGGATTTAAGAGATGATGAATATGGTTCTGGTCCTATTGAGTTTGGGGGGTGTGTGTGTGTGAAGGGAATATCCCATAGACTGGACTATAATAAAATACTCCCTACATCATGCTCAAAAAACTGAGAAATCTAGGAAGTCACCCTGACAACAGCCTGAATTTAATTGTGTTAAAATGTAAATGAGGCTGGGGACGGTGGCTTCCGCCTGTAATCTGAGCACTTTGGGAGGCTGAGGCAGGCGGATCACGAGGTCAAGAGATTGAGACCATCCTGGCCAACATGGTGAAACCCCGTCTCTACTAAAAATACAAAAATTAGCTGGGTATGGTGGCGTGTGCCTGTAATCCCAGCTACTCAGGAGGCTGAGGCAGGAGAATCGCTTGAACCCGGGAGGCAGAGCTTGCAGTAAGCCAAGATGGCGCCACTGCACCCCAGCCTGGAGACAGAGCAAGACTCTGTCTCGGAAAAAAAAAAAAATGTAAATGAATGTGTATGTTTTCTAATGTAGCAAAAGCCTATTAGCATTAGAAAAATAATAATGTATATTCATATGAGGACTTATTCTGTAAAATAATATGTATATTCATAAGAGGAGTTACTCTGCAAATGACTTGGGAAGAATTTTGAAAGACATCTGGAAATTCTCATGATACACTGCAAAGAAGAAAAAAGCTATAACTCTGTTGGACAGTATGGCCTCAGTTGCTATTTTTAAAAAACTAGTAGGAAATGTACTGTATGACTGGGAATAACAGTTCTTAATATGTGAATAAAGTGTCACATGAAAGTGTGACAAGTTTGTGAACAATTTATTTAGGTGAATGAGATTTTTTAAAAATGAAGCTTGGCTGGGCGTGGTGGCTTACATGTGTAATCCCAGCACTTGGGGAGGCCGAGGCGGGGGGATCACGAGGTCAGGAGATTGAGACCATCCTGGCTAACACGGTGAAACCCCATCTCTACTAAAAATACAAAAAAATTAGCCAGGCGTGGTAGTGGGCGCCTGTAGTCCCAGCTATTCTCGAGGCTGAGGCAGGAGAATGGCGTGAACCCAGGAGGCAGAGCTTGCAGTGAGCCGAGATTGCGCCACTGCACTCCAGCCTGGGTGACAGAGCAAGACTACGTATCAAAAAATAAATAAATAAATAAATAAAAATAAAAATAAAAATGAAGCTCATGCATATTCTTTGATTACACAAAGAAAAGTTTAGAAAGATATATATGAAAAGGTAAAGATTCAACAAATAAATTGCAAAAATGGAAGATGGAGGGGAAGTCTTTTACATTAAAAGAGCATAAGATACTTAAGAGACACTCACTCAAATATAAAATGTGGACTTTATAAAAGAATCATCTGGCCAGGCAAGGTGGCTCACACCTGTAATCCCAACATTTTGGGAGGCCGAGGAGGGTGGATCACTTGAGGCTGGGAGTTCAAGACCAGCCTGGCCAACATGGCGAAACCCTGTTTCTACTGAAAATACAAAATATTAGCTGTGTGTGGTGGTGCACACTTGTAATCCCAGCTACTTAGCAGGCTGAAGCATGAGAATTGCTTGAACCCAGGAGGCGAAGGCTGCAGTGAGCCAAGATTGCACCACAGCCTGGGCAAGAGAGTGAGACTCTGTCTCCAAAAAAAAAAAAAAAAAAATCTGTTAAAGATGGTGGAGACCAAGATGAAATTATATGATGTCTGAGATTTGCTTCAAAAGAATCCAAGGACAGGATAAGGGTAGGGATATAGGTGAAACAAGATAAGGCATTAGTTGAAGCTGGATAGTGGTATCATACAGGTTCATGACATCATTCTCTCTACTTTTGTACATATTTGAAATGTTTCATATTAAACTGTAGCTGGTGGTGGTTCTCCCTAGATTGTAAAATGATGGGTGTTTTCCTTTCTATTTTTCATGTTTCTATAATGAGCATGTACTATTTTATAAGCAGAAAAAAATTAAGTTGCTATTTGTTTGTTGAATGACTGCCCAAACTGAGAGACAGCAGGGATACTGTCTCTCAGAGGAGGGATGGTAGTATGGAGCCATCAGAGAACAGGCTAGGGACCAAATGGAGACTCTTTGTGCAGAGGCTGGGGACAGCTGCAGGGCAGGGCCTGGGTTACAGCCTAAGAAGGGGGAAATGGTTTGCTGGGCTCAGAGCTTGAGACAACAGCTATTGGGATCAGACACCCAAAGGATGACCTGAGAAGGGATAGTAGCGGGGAGGAGAAGCATGTGCCAAGCAGGAACTTAAGAATGTAAGTCTTCTTCATTTTTTCTCCCTTTTTCCTTCCTTCCTTCCTTCCTTCCTTCCTTCCTTCCTTCCTTCCTTCCTTCCTTCCTTCCTTCTTTCCTTCCTTCCTTCCTTCCTTCCTTCCTTCCTTCCTTCCTTCCTTGCCTCTCTCCCTCCCTCTCTCCCTCTCTCTCTGTCTTTCTCTCTTTCTCTCTTTCTTTCTTTCCTGATGGAGTCTCACTCTGTCACCCAGACTGGAATGCAGTGGTGTGATCTCAGCTCACTGCAACCTCCACCTCCTGGGTTCAAGTGATTTCCCTGCCTCAGCCTCCTGAGTAGCTGGGACTACAGGTGTGCACCACCACACCTGGCTCATATTTTGTATTTTTAATAGAGACGGGGTTTCATCATGTTGGCTAGGCTGGTCTCAAACTCCTGACCTCAGGTGATCTACCCACCTCAGCCTCCCAAACTGCTGGGATTACAGGCGTGAGCCACCACACCTGGCCAGGTCTTCTTCCTTCTGTCTAGGCAGTGTGACCCAGTGCTGACTTGAACTTGAACCAAGTTTACTGAAGAACTCAACACTAGCCCTGCTTTGAAGCTGGTGTGTCTGACCAGACCAGGCTGGAGGGCAGTGGGCAAGACGGTGGGGAGGGAGTGAGGCAGGGCATCAACAGAAGGCTGGAACCAGGGTTAGACTGAATAAAAGGAACCTCTCCTCTTCATCCCCTCATTCCAGTGCCAGCAAAGAGAAAACTCCCTGTCATTCCCTTGATCCCAGGAGGCCTCACCACAAGGCTTTTGCATAGGCTTTTCCCATTTGGAATGCTCTTCCTTCTGCGTAGGCAGTGTGACCCAGAGCTGGCTTGAACTTGAACCAAGTTTACTGAAGAACTCAACACTAGTCCTGCTTTGAAGTGAAGCTGGTATGCCTGACCATCTGGAATGCTCTTCCTTCTTTTCTTCAGCTGGTTAATTTGTATTTGTCTTTCAGATCTCAGCACAACTTCATTTCCAGGATGTCCTCCTGCTCCCCAAATCAAATCCCTATTATATGCCCACACCACCAGATACAATTCTACCTAGCACTTATGACAGTTTCAGCCTCACATTTATTTTTGTAAATATTTGGTCAATATTTGTCTCCTTCAATGCGCTGTAAACTCCTTGAGGGCAGGGGCCTCCCACATCGAGAACACTGCCTGGCCAACAGAAAGTGCTCACTGACCATTTATTGAATGAATGAAGGAGAGAAGTTGAAGTTACTGGACTAGATCCTAACGCTTATTTCACTTTGGAGCCGCTGAATCAAAAATGTTTGTTGTGGCCGGGGGCGATGGCTCACACCTGTAATTCTAGCACTTTGGGAAGCTGAGGCAGGTGGATCAGTTGAGGTCGGGGAGTTTGAAACCAGCCTGGCCAACATGGCGAAACCCATCTCTACTAAAAATACAAAAATGAGCTGGGTGTGGTGGTGCACACCTGCTGCCCCAGCTACTCGGGAGGCTGAGGCGGGAGAATCGCTTGAACCTGGCAGGCAGAGGTTGTGGTGAACCAAGATCGCACCACTGCACTCCAGCTTGGGCAACAGAGCAAGACTCTGTCAAAAAACAAACAAACAAAAATGTTTGTTGCATCTCCCACAAGTTAACTAAGGAAGCAGAGAGAGGAGAGAGAGAGAGGTTCCTCACGTTCTCCTCCATATCTCCAAGAGCTCCCACATGTATTCCAGGCCACCAAGCCTCTCATTTGATGAAAAGGGAGTTGAGGCAGGGGTAAGGTTCTCACCCCAGAGGACACATGAGAGGCAGTTGGTGGGGCTTCCAGGTTCAATGGTGAATTCTGCTTCAAAGCCAGTGTATGGCCTGGGGTGGAGGTAGGTAGAGGGAACATAAATGGCCTAGAACTTCTCAATGTCACCTCCTCCTAGAAGCCTTCTCTGATCTTTCCCCCCATTACACTCACATTGTTCTCTGCCTCTCAGAACTTAACAGTGATTTGTGGCTACTAGATTATTTTTGTTTTCATAATCTCGGTTCACTGCAACCTCTGCCTTCCAGGTTCAAGCAGTTCTCCTGCCTCAGCCTCCCAAGTCGCTGGGATTACAGGTGCCTGCCACCACGCCTGGCTAATTTTTGTATTTTTAGTCGAGATAGGGTTTCACCATGTTGGCTGCCAGGCTGGTCTCAAACCCCCGACCTCGTGATCTACCCACCTTGGCCTCCCAAAGTGCTGGGATTACAGGCGTGAGCCACAGTGCCCAGCCATTTTTTTTTTTTAAGTGTTACTTGTGCAAATTGTCTCCTCTGCTGGCCTGGAAGCCTGTGAGTTCTGGGATCACGTCTATTTGTTCACTCCTATAACCCAATGTTTAGCACAGGGCCCTGCTCATAGTAGATGCTCGATAAATATTTGTTGAATAAATGAATGAATGAATGAATACATTAATGACCTAATGGGTAACTTATGAGAAGGTTGGCAAGGCCAGCAGGGAGAAGGACAACAGCTGGGGCCAAAGGAAGGGCAAGGGCAGCCCAAGCCTTTTGATCTGCTGCTTTTTAGGGGCCTTCTAAGAAGCGCTTTGCATTCCTAAAATGGGTGACAGGACTGTGCATGCCCAGGAGCTGGAATCTCTGCCATACACCAAGAGCTCCTGGGTCCTTGTGGCAACAAGGGTTTGGTTGGTTGCAGGATGGGGAGAGACAACTCTTGGAAGCTCAGCATCTGTAGCAACTTGGCAAATGTGGACAGCAAGTACTCAACCATTGAGGAGGTAGGGTAAGGTGGCCCAAGCTCCGGCTTCTCTCCCTGGGCTCTGAGACTCCTCCAGGCTCCTGACTTCTAACTGGGAGGCCTGGCCCAGAGCCTATCCCACTCTGCTCAGACCAACTGAAGGTCTTTCTGCTGAAGTTTCCCTCCCCTTCAGCCCGCAGGGGGTTCCTGTCTCAGCAGGAATTCATACCAGATTGAAATGAGCAGCTGGGGCTGCTTGGATGGGAGGGTGTGTGGTGGAGAGCTGCGATCAAAGGCTCAGTGTGTGAGGGGCAGGGAAGGAAGAGAGCGGGGTGTTGGTAGGCGGTGGGTGGGGGGTTGTGTGTGCTGGCTTGCCCACAAGCACAAAAAAATGAGAGACAGAGACAGAGGCTCAGAGAAAAAGACAAGATAAAAGAAAAAGAGAGAGAAAGAAAGAGTAACAGAGAAAGAGGCAGAAAAAGACAACGGGCAAAGACAGATATACAGAGACAGAGACAAAGAAAGAGAAGCAGTGAGGCTGAGAACAGAGAGGAAAGCAGAAATAGTGTGAGACAGAGAAACATAGAGGCTGGGGATAGAATAACACAAGGCGCTAGGAAATGGTGAAAAGAGAAACAGAAAAGAGGTCCAGGACAAGGACAGGGAGGCAGAGATAGAGAAGGAGAAAGAGACTAAGGGTCCTGTGTAGTTACTCACTCCACATTTATTGAGCACTTATGCCATGGCAGGCACAGTGGGCGGCACGGATCAATGCAAGCAGACAAATGAAAGGGACTGAGGCTGAGGTGCAGCAATCAAGACGGAAGCTAAGACAGAGATGGAGAAGAGAGGGAGAGGCAGAGATTGCAAAGCGAGATAGAGACTGAGGGAAGGACTGAGAGGTAAGAGAAAGTGTCTAAGACAGAAACTCAAGAAAAAGGGGCAGAGACACGGAGACCCCACAGACAGAGAGCAGGACAAGTAGGGGCAGAGGACAGTGGGAGGAGGGGCCGGAGAGGGGGGCCTGCTCCATGCCCCGTCCAGTCCTTCCTCAGTCCCACCTCCAGCTGTGCTGCCTCCACTCTCCCCAGGCTGCAGTCAGCCTTGGCTCTGGAGGCTCTGGAGGCTCTGGTGGAGACGCTGAGTGTGGATGGCCTTCTCCGGTCAAATGTTTTTCTGCCTGAGCCCCAGGTCAGAATGGAGCCCAGCTCAACTCAGGGGACGGGGTTAGGCAGTACATGGGCATAGAAAGCCTCACTTTCACCCAGAGACCAGCTTAAGACCATCCTTTGGTTCCACAGTGCCCTCAGGGGATAGGAAAAGGTGCCAGTCATGGGGAGGAGGGAAGGGGCAAGCATGTGAATTGAGCTTCCTGAACAGTCAGGGCAGTTGCCTCTTCCTTCCGGGGTCTGTGTGCCAGCCCCCCACACACCAAGACCTCCCTGGGATCTCAAACTGAGGGAGAAGCCATTCGTAGCAAATGCTGAGCCCTCCCCCATCTCCTCCCACGTCATCCCTGAGAAAATGCCGCAGAGAAGAGGGTGGGCTGGAGAATCAGTCACCTACCCACTGGTTCCGGGTCTCTGGGCCTGAGAGAAACGCCAGTCCGTGTTGGGCGGGGCTTGCTGTGGAGAAAACAGAGGGAAAGGGGCTGAGTACCCGTGAGAAGTTAGAATGTCACCCGAGCCCCTAGGGATGGGCGGGGAGAGAAGGAGGGGAGTGGGCACAGAGAAGAAAACGGGCTAACAGGGGGCAGGGGTGGACTCATCTCCAAAGACAAAATACACCTCAGGTCAAGGAGGTCTGAAGTACCAGAAACCAAGAGATAAATCACATTTCATCTGACCACAGTGAGCAAGCTGAGACTCCTTTCCTGAAGAAATGGCCCCTTCCTCCCTGCCCCCAGAGTCGGAACTCCTGAGCCAAAACTCAAGGACTGAAGGCATCTTCTGTGGAACTGGGGGAAGAGGTGCAGAGAAAGCCCCCTAAAGTGGCAGAGGAGGCTTTTCAATGAGAATTCTACCAGCCCTAGATGAATTTATTCAACTCCTCAGCTGGGAACAAAGCATCCTCTGCAGCAAGATGGCTGCTGCTCCTGGTAACCCTTTTGGTGCCAGGTTGTGCAGTGACACATTCACAGGGACACCTTCTCTGGGTCCTTGGCTCGCAAGAATCTCTTCCCACAGCTAAATACATTATTAATTTGGGAGTCATGCCAGATTGGGCCTTTGCAGGGCATCCAAGTCCCTGACACTTCTCACCCCTAGAACTCCGTGCCAGACAATGGTCTGTGACTAAGGAGAAGAGAACAAGGCTGCTCTGTCTGAGACGGAGAAAAATGGAAGGGATGCAGGGAGGAGGGATCCAGCTCCCACAGCCTCTAAGCAGGGCCAAGTAAGTCTCCAGGGCTCCCAAGCGGCTGATTTGTAGCCATCTCCCACCTAGCTGAAGGTGTGGGGCTCTGGCCAGCCACTTCATTCCTGAGTCCCTTCTGGTCTTTCCAGGGAATGTGTTATCCCATCACACACTCTCATGGAGCACTCCTAGAGCCACCTCCTCACTGGTTCTGGGATGGGCTGGTAATTAATACTCATACTTGCTCCCAGAAGCAGAGAGTGTGAGTATCTCAGGTTACTCCAGGGAGAAGGAAGCTCCAGAACTGCCAGTGGCTCACTCAAGGCTCACAGGTGGCGGTGATATGAGCAGAACCCAGAAACCTAGCATTCCAGGTGTATTCGGGAGTCACCAGCACCATTCTGGGGCTGCCATGGAGAAGGGCACAGGGATGGCCAGTCCTCAGCCACTGTATTCTTAGACACAGCAGAATCTACAAGGAAATGCAGTGATTGTGATAGGAGGAAAGGGAGCTGGGGGAACTCAACCTACACAAGGATAACTGGCCAAGTTTGCGCTGCGGGGACTGCTCAGAAATGAGGAGCCGCAGAAGACTTTCCCCACATGAAAGGTCCTAAAAGGGAAGGAACCCCACCCTTGCCCCATCCCAGCAGAAGCAAAGTCCCAGCAGAGGCAACTCCCCTCTCCTGTCCTCAAGCTTTTAAAGTTCCAAGTGCCAAGAAATTAAAAGCACACATTCTGGAGTTAGACAGGGGTTAGAATCTCTCTTACTTGCTCTGTGAACTTGAGCAAGTCACTTGACCTCTGTGAAACTGTTATATGAGAGGCATGTTAGTACCTAGCCAACAGCAATGTTGGGAAGAGCAAATGAGATGAGGTTCTCAAAGGAGTTATATAGTAAGTTTCTCTCAATCAGCTATCAAAATCACCTGGGGGTGTTTCAAAATACAGTCCTGGGAGCAGAGTTAGGCATAGATATATTTTGAATAAAAGCTCCTGGAGTTGGGGAAACTTGTGTTTTATACTATTGTAGTTTCCTCACACATAAGGGAACCCTGGCATCTGGCAGAGCCTATAGCTTTCCATCTGCCAGAGGAGACAGGACTTGCTAGAGTCTCAGATAGTTTGGTCACCTCCAAATCTCTGACCCTAGATCGCTGGGCACACTGTGATCACGACGGCGCCAAAAGCCTGTACCTCTGGGGGTTGAGAGCCACGGCGCTCTAGGCTTCCACTTCCTGCGGGAGGAAGGGGCCTCTGGTGCCACTGGAGTCCCAGGCCTGCTGTCCTAAAGAGGCTCACTCATTCGCCCAACGCCGAGCCCTGCTGCGCCTCAGGCCACTAGGCAGCTCTGCCTGTCCGCCTGCTCGAGGCTTCTGGGTTGAGGAGTCGTCACCCTTGAGACGGAGTCCCGGGACCATCTGGACCTCTGGCCCAAGGGTCGTAGAGTCCCGCCCGCCCAGCACTTAGAGCGGGAGTCGCTCCAGCGCTCCTGGCCCCGCGCCTCGCACAGGCCGCCCCCCAGGCGACCCAGCCCAGCCCGGGGCGCAGGTGGGAGAGGTGAGAGGAGGCTCCGGAGTCCTCGCCTGGTCCTGGGCGGCCGCGATCTGGGACCCTCACTCAGGCGCGCACAATCAGCTACGAGTACCCCTGAGCCCGGCAGAGGGAGCGTCAGAGGGGAGCTGAGAGTGGGCCGGGACAGGCCTGTGAACCTGGCCGCGAGCGACTGGCAGTGAAAGCTGGTATTCGCGTAAGCCCACGTGCGAGGGGCGTGTGCGTGCGTCCGCGCACGTGTTGGCCGGGCGTGGCGAGCCCGTGCACCTTGTGTGGGCCGTGGGGGTGGCCTGCTGGGAGTACACGCATGAGCCCCGCGCGCACACTAAGTCCTGCAGACAGGTGCGGTTGGGTGATGCGGGGATAGGGAGGGTAACAGCGAAGTCACAGATGCTGGGAGTTGGGGAGAAATCGAAGAGGAAACCTACAGACCGGCGAAACGTGCCGGAGCCGGCGCCTAGGAGGCTGGCTGCAGGGGTGGATGTGTGACTGCCTCCTCCCGGGACCCCCGACACCCGCGGAAATCGCCCGAAATTCACCGGAAGCTCGACGGGGGCCCCAGCCTTTTTTGAGTGTGGGGGTGGGGAGTCGGTCCCACCTCCCCTCGCCCACAGTCGCCACCACCCCCCGGTGCTCGGAGCCCCATCCCTTAATCGGCCACTCCTCTGGTTCCGCGCCAAAGGTCCAATGATCCCGAGAATCGGGTGGAGCGCAGCCAGCGGCCGAGCCGGCCGGAGAAGAGTGGATGCAAGTTCAATCCCTTATGAGGACGGGCGGCTTCTCCAGTGCCGCCCCCAGGGGTCGCCCGGGGCGGCGCCGAGCCCCTCACCTGGCTCCGCTCCCGCAGCGTATTAGAGCGGGACCGGATGGCGTCAGGCTCCAGCGCCAGAGCTGTGGGCTGCTGAACGCTGAGGGGTCTTAGAAAAGTGAAGTCACTGCCGTCCGAGGCCGGTGAAAAGCACGTCCTGTAGCAGTGGCTCTGCGAGTCTGTGGGCCGCAGCGTCACCTCCATGTACTTGAGCGTGCCGTCCGAGCTCACCTGCAGGTTGGGGCTGGACTGCTTATAGAAGTCCCGGGAGGGTGAGTCCTGGCGCCTGCAGCACTGCCCTCCACCCCCGTCCCCGTCTGCGTTCCCCTGAAGGCACTTAGCTGACAGAAAGGTGAAGGTGACTAGGGATAAGAGACTGACGGTCGCTAGAGCCACAATGAGGTAAAGGGTAAGGTCTGAACGCTCAGGAGGGTGTATGAGGAAGTCACTGGATTTGGGCATTTCCTCAGGGTCCTCATCTTCCAGAACCAGCAGCACTGTGGCTGTGGAGGAGAGTGAAGGGTCACCATTGTCCCTCACCAGGACCACCACCTGCTGGGTGTCAGAGTCATCCTCCAGTAAGGCCCGGGCTGTGCGCACCTCACCAGTGTGTGTAGACACGAGGAACAGTCCTGGGGCTGTGGACTGTGGCAACAGTGAGTAGGAAAGCCACGCATTGTGGCCTGCATCAGCATCCACGGCTGTCACCTTGGTGACCAAGGAGCCAGGAGGAGCAGAGCGAGGGAGACGCTGGGGGGCTGAGTGTTCCCATCCTGGCCGTGGGTGCAGCACAGCTGGGGCATTATCATTCTCGTCCAGGACAAACACGTGCAGAGATGTGTTGGCATCCAATGGGGGAGAGCCGGAGTCTCGAACCCCCACCACAATCTGCAACATCTGCAGCAATTCATAGTCAAAGGTACGCTGGGCAAAGACCCGTCCATCCTCTGGGTTGACATACACAAAGGAGGACGCTGGGGCTCCCTGAACCTGATTTCCTACAATGGAGTAGGTGAGGCGGGCATTATCCCCAGTGTCTCGATCTGAGGCAGCCACAGTGCAGAGAAGGGAGCCCGGAGCCCGGTTTTCTAGGATGTAAGCAGTGTAAAGCTGCTGGTTGAAGCGGGGTGCATTGTCATTGACATCTGAAATGTTGAGCCTGATGGTGAGATGTTTGTGTAGGGGAGGTGAACCAGCATCGCTGGCCAGCAGCTCGATGATATAGTGGGATGTGGCCTCCCGGTCCAAAGGCTGGCTGGTGAGCAGCGAGTAGTGGTTCTCAGAAGGCTTAATCTGAAATGGCAGGTCCGGAGAGATATCAAGGCTCACTTCACCATTTCTACCTGAGTCTCGGTCTCGCACATTAAACAACCCCACTACTGTGCCCACTGGTGTGCTCTCTAGGACAGGGTTGGCCAAAGAGGCCAATAGCACCTCTGGGGCATTGTCATTGACATCCCCCACATCCACTTGAATCACACAGTGGCCCTCCATGGCAGGCTGTCCCTGGTCACAGGCTCTTGCATGAATTTCATAGAAACTTGACTCCTCAAAGTCTATGGGACCCAACACATGGATTGCCCCACTGCTAGGGTCTAGGCCAAAGAGGTTCCGTACTGCCTCAGATGTGTGGTCTCCAAAAGAATAGTCTAGTTGGCCGTTGGTGCCCTCATCTGGATCAGTGGCATTGAGGCGGAGCAGCAGAGTACCAATGGGTGCATTCTCTGGGATTCCCACACGTAGAACTGAGTATTGGAAGGTTGGAGCATTATCATTGATGTCCAGCACAATGACAGAGATAAGGGTGGTCCCTGAGTGGGCTGGGATCCCCCCATCCACAGCAGTAAGCACCAGCTGATGTCTTGCCTGGGCTTCACGATCCAGCTGCTGCTCTAGCACCAGCTCTGGGAATGGCTTCCCGTCTTTTAGGGTCTTCACATTCAGAGAGAAGTGGCTGTTGGGGCTTAGAGTGTAAAAGCTCACAGTATTGGTGCCTACATCCGGATCCTGGGCACTGTCCAGTGGGAATCGTGCCCCAGGTGCCGCTGATTCTGAGATGCGCATCTCTCGCTCAGTGGTGGCAAAGCTAGGAGAGTTGTCATTGAGATCCAGGATCTCTACCTCTACACGGATTAGCTCCAGGGGGTGTTCAGTCACCACCTGCACTGGCAGCAGGCAGCTGGTGCTGGCTCCACATAGGCTTTCTCGGTCAATCTTTTGATTCACTGCCAGGGCACCACTCATCAAGCTCAGGGAAAAATAGCGCCCATTCTCCTCAGAGCCCAATTGCAGCCGCCGGCTCAACAGATCTGTCATCTTTAAGCCCAGATCCTGAGCAACATTCCCCACCAGCGTCCCCGGCTCAGACTCCTCCACCACTGAGTAACGAAGCTGCCCAGACACCCAGCCCCAGCAGCACAAGGACAACATGCACAGCACTTGCCATTTCCCAGCGAGCTGTGGGGGTGTCTTGGGCCCCATGACCCAGAAGTCCCTTTGTGGAGAGTAAGTCTGTGCTGTCCTGTCTCCAAGGTAGACCCAGGGCTTGGAATGCAGCAGCTGAAGTCTCTTATGTCTCCTTCCAGCCTCTTAAAAACTGCTCGGAGGTTTGCCTGCTTGCAGCAGTTCTTCTTAGTCACCGAGTGGCGGGGGTGGGCAGGGGGGAGGGGAGCTGAATTTGAGTGGAGCTGGGGAGCTGGAGGAGGAGAGGCGGGCTGGAAGAGCAGATCTCCCACCTCAGCTCTGAGTCTGATTGGCCAAAAAGTCTGTGTGCTCTCAACCAATTATAGAGTCTCCTCAATCCTGGAAACCTTGGGAACACAGGCGGCAAATCTGTGTCACAGAAGCTTCCTACCTCCCCACTCATTTCGTGCTGCAGGTTGATTCAGCCCCCTTGGCAGCAAAGTTTGACAGCTCAGATGGTACTCAACAGGGAAGACAAAGTGATACAAAACTCCTCAGCGTTCTGTCCCAGCAACTTCCTGCATGACTTCAGAAGTTTCCACCACTTTGCTTGAACCAGCAAAATCTTGTCCTTCTGGGAGAGGCAAAGCCCATGTATTCCCCCACCCTCCCCCATCCTGCTGAATGCTGCTAAGGTGAGAAAAAAGATTAGTAAGAACCTTGTAAAGTCTTGCCCTGACTCTCCAGCAATGCTTTGAGGAAATCTCAATGTCAGCTGACATGGGACTTAGCTTTTCTGACACCCCAGACCCCAAATGTGGAATGAGTATTACAGTTTTTGGGTAGGGGAACATTTCTGGGGCTGAATCAGGTCACCCAGGAGAGTGGTCAGAGGCCAAGCATGGACGGCTTCTAGGTTTCATGGTTTCATCTAATTCAGAAGAACTCAACTTAAAGATGCACAGGGTGGCTGTTTCTATGAATCAGCCAACTGTAAACCAGTTTTCTGGCATAAGTGATTTCACTTACTGCTTTTTTCCAAAGGTGATGACCAACCCGCCCCAACCTTCCAATTCACCACATCTAGTTCAAATCCCCAGTAGGGACTTGATATGAGTCCTAAGACCCAGACCAAAAGATCTATGCTACCACTCTGATGTGTGCCTCTCTATTCCTTTAGTTCTCTCCTCTTTCTGCTGTCTGCTATGTTTCAAATAGAGAGGTCCCTTCACAGTGTACTAGATACTGTGAGACAAAGATTTTATTTCCCCTCAATCCCTTGGGAAATGGTAACCTAGAGTTAAGGTACTTCAGAATCTGATCCCCTCTTTCAGAAAGAGTAGAGAAAACAGCCACCTTTGTTCAAGTGACTGCCTGGTGCACTGTACCCTGTGCACTGTAGCCTCCTGTGCTCCCACATTCCATCAGCATGCTTCCACAACAGCCTGGCTCTTGATCACCAATTACTTTCATTTCTTACTCAGATATAGGCATGACCCGCCCCCAATGCTAAATTGTGACAACTCTGGTTAATTCATAAAACAATTACAAAGCACAGTGTCTACCACATAGTTACCTCTTACAAAAATGGTGACATCACTATGGGCTCTTACTGAGAGGCCAGTACTCTCTAGGACATGGCCTAGCCATATGCCTGGATCAGAATAACCCTCAAGCATTGGTTGAGCCTGCAAAGGTCTCACCTCTAGCCCATAGAGAAGATCAGAGGGTGGGCAGCTTGGGCGAACAGGCTCCCCTGCCATAGGTGCACTGGGTGACTTCACCATCATGAAGCTATCACTCCGAGTTGGTGCAGAAGCCAAGGGTGTACAGCCGTGAGAGTGGCCTCCCACATCAACAAACTTGATAGGATCATCTGACCCTAGCTGGATTCGGAGGATCCCATTGGAAGGGGGAAGCCCCTCCCTCCTTCGAGATCTGGTGAGACAGGCACAGGTGCCAGCAGGAAAGCAGGTCATTCCGCAGGCTGCCCCACGAAGACACTTAGAGAGTAGTGCCACGAATGAGCCAAAGGAGACAAAGCAAATTGCCACTAGGGACACAGCCAAGTAGAGAGTTAGACGAGATTCTCCTTCCCTTGGAGCTGAAGATTCTCGAAGATCTGGGACAACTGGATGAGTGTCTTCCTCTAAGGACACTAAGAGAGTAACAGAGGTAGAGAGTGGTGGACTACCACTATCCTTTACCACAATGACCAGCTTCTGTGGTGGGAGGTCAGCTGGGATGGGAACAGCCGTCCGCACCTCCCCAGCATATCGAGAGACTGCAAACAGGCTGGGATCTGGGGCCTCCAGGAGCTGATAGGAAACCCAAGCATTGTAACCTGAATCCAAATCCACGGCAGTCACCTTTGTGATTAGGTGGCCAGCACCAACTGATGGAGGCAGTGCTTGGGGACATAAGGAACCAGGCCGGGCCCGAGGACGGAGCACAGCTGGGGCATTGTCATTGAGGTCCAGCACAAATAGACGAACTGTCACAGTGCTGCTAAGGGGTGGGTTGCCCCGATCCCGGGCCTGCACCTCAAACTGCAGTGTCTGGGTTTGCTCATAGTCAAAGGATCGAGTAGCATGAACAGCTCCTGTCTGGGGGTTCAGAGAGATGAAGGAGGAAGCTGATACATCTCGATTCCTGGGCTCCAGGAGCGAGTAGGAGATAAGCGCATTCAAGCCAGAGTCTGGGTCAGAGGCTGCAAGGGAGCAAAGCAGGTCCCCTGGGCGATTGTTCTCAGGAACAAACACCTCATGTGACCTCTGAAAGAAAGAGGGTGGATTATCATTCACATCTGAAATATTGAGGAAAATAGTTCTGTGGGTACTGAGAGGAGGGTTCCCAGCATCAGAAGCAGTGACCATGATGTCATAGCTAGATTTGGCCTCTCGATCCAAGGGTCCAGCAGTCACCAGGGAGAACTGGTTCCTGAAGGCAGACTTGAGGGCAAATGGCAAGTGGTCGGGAATGCGGAGGCTCACATCTCCGTTTGACCCTGAGTCCGGATCCTGCACACTGATAAGTGCCACCACAGTGCCAGGTTCTGCACTCTCAGGGAGGGTTCCAAGCTCTGAGGTCACTGTGATGTAAGGGGCATTGTCATTTACATCCAGCAGATCCACTCGAAGGCTGCAATGTTGCTCCATGGCTGGAGAACCCCCATCGCGAGCCCGCACATCAAATTCGTAGTAATTCTCACTCTCAAAGTCTAGGGGCCCCAAAAGAGTAAGCTTTCCAGTAGTGGGGTGCAGGCTAAAGAGGTTTCTTACACGATCAGGGGTATGACCACTGAAATAAAAGGTGACGTTACCACTGGGACCCAGGTCCGGGTCGGAGGCATTGAGCTGGATGAGCACCATGCCCGCTGGTGCGCTCTCCAACACACTAATCCTGTAGCTGGATTGCTGGAAGGCTGGGGCGTTGTCGTTTACGTCCAGCACGGATACCCGGAGCTCTGCGGTGCCAGATCTCGGCGGGTTCCCTCCATCGACAGCAGTCAGCACCAGGCGGTAGTCCGATTGCTTCTCTCGATCCAAAGGCTTCTCCAGGAGCAGCTCTGGGACCAGGCTGCCGTCGCTGCGCTTCTTCACATCCAGTGCAAAGTGTTCATTGGAGCTCAGCCTATAGCTGCTAATCGAATTGCTCCCCACATCTGCATCCTGAGCCTTTTCCAACGGGAAACGCTGTCCTGGAGGAGCTGCCTCCCCAATTTCCAAGTCCAGCTGCTGCCGCGGAAAACGGGGGGCGTGATCATTCACATCTACGATCTCTACCTCTGCTCGGTACATTTCCAAAGGACCTTCGGTGACAAACTCCAGGGGCACGATGCAGCTGGCACTGAGCCCACACAGTGCCTCTCGGTCGATTGGGTTCTTGATGAGCAGGGCTCCGCTGTCCAAATCCACACGGAAGTGTCTTTGGTTCACCTCTCCAGCGACCTGCAGCCTGCGAGCTGACAGACTGTCCGTATCCAGCAGGAAATCTTGGGCGACATTCCCTACAAAAGTCCCTTCCTGTGACTCCTCTGGGACCGGGTAGCGGATCTGCCCACACACGTAACCCAGGTGGTAAAAGAGGAACAAAAGGGTAGCCCACCGCCAGATTTCTGTCCAGCCTCTCACCTTGCGGAGCATTGCTGCCGCCCGCTAATTCTCTACTTGCTCCTGAGACGCGGATGAAGCCGACCCGCCCCAAACAGCCACAGCAGCTGGAGACACCTATCTCCCTTTCCCCGCGCCAGCTCTGGCGCGGTTCGGCCGGCGCCGCAAGGGTTACGCGCCGTTTTTGCTGGTGGCGGGGTAGATTTGTCTGCCTTTCACTACCCGATTGGCAGACAGCGGCTCCCGGGCTCAGCCAATAGGCTGAGCAGAGAACGTCCCAACAGCAGCAGGGTTAATGCGTCGCAGCATTGGAGGGGAAAAAGCCCACCCTATCCTCCACGTTCCCCCACCCCCCAAAAAACCCAGCCTATCTTTTCGCCTTCCTCCCGCTCAACGGCATATTTTTCCACGGGTTGTTACCTCTGTGGGGAGGCAGACAACATATATGGTTTTTTGTTTTTTTTTTTCCTAACACACCGACTGACCCCGCCCCTTTTCGGCGGGGAAAACAGCCACAGCCTGAGCCCTAGCAACCTGCGGCCCACTGAGAGGGAGAGTAGCCATTGGAGAGTGGTCACTTTGTTCAAGCCAGTGTTGTCATCAACCAGTATTCTAAATGAGTAGCTTCCGTCTCAGTCTGATTGTATTAGAGCAACTGCTAATTAGAACCACTGCCATATACTCAAAACTCTGCCCTTCTGCAGAATATTCAGAAACGGATCCATCTCTTTGCAGAAAAGGCTTACACATTAATGTAGCCAATTAAATTTATGCAGTACACGTTCTCATTGTAACAGGAGGCACAGCAGAAACCAAACCTCTCTTATTCAGACATTTGCTAGTGATACACTAGATACACTAAATTACCATTCATTGATTTCAAGGACAGTATGGAAGCAGGGTGGAGGAAGCCAAGAGAGGGAGATGTTTCAAAACAGTAAAGAATCAGTGTGTCTGGGAGGTGCTAAGGACCAGATCTCTTTACCTGGCAGAATGCTAATGTTCACAGATTTAATAGCTTCCTTGAATGATTGAGATCAGCTACCAACAGCATTGTGCCTACAAATTCCCTTTATTTGACACCAAGGTATTCTTGATCTGTTGTTAATTACCAACGAAGACCATTTCAAAAGAGCAAGGTTTTCACTTAGCCCCAGGGGACCTCTTGGAGCTGGAGACTTGATCTCACCCCACCCCCACCCTCATCCAGACCTCCCAGCAACCTGGCTACTCCCTTGCACAAGCACAGAAACACAACACAATTCACACTGTAGGTACATACAACCTGCAATCTGAGTGGGAAACACACTAGAGCACAGAGAAAGAGAAAAATCCATCCTGATCTGGACATGAAATTTCTTAATTCAACCAAGTCCTTACCTAGGTTACACTGGCTGCCAAAAAAAGCAGCAACAACTGGAGTTCTTATCCTTCCCCAATATTTTTCCAAGCCTTGATCCTCAGGAATATCCTTCTGACTATGGTGGAAACCAATATTCTGGTGTCAAAGAGAGGAATCTGGCTTTCTGTGTTCTTTTACACACACACACACATGCACACACACAAACACACACCCCTCTATACCTTCTCCCATGGGAATGTTGGAGGTGTAAACCAGCCTGACCTATTAGGTGTTTATGCCAGAATTCACTGTCTCTGTGAATGGCACTGTCATCCACCCAGCTGCCTTAGTCAGAATCTAGGGGGATCAACCTTGACTCATCCCTGCCCCTCACTTCCTATATCATGTCAACCAACAAGTCCTGATGATTTTATTGTAGTCAGCTCCCTCCATCTGTATTGCCACTGTGCTGGTTCAAGCATTTATCAATCTTCTCTTCAAATATTGCAATAGCTTTCAAACTTATCTCTTTGCCTCCAGTCCCAATGTCCCCAGTCCCTTCACTTATGACTGACAGAATAATCTTTCTAAAACAAAAAAAACTCATGATATCATATGCATATCAGTTCAAATTTCTGCAATGACTCTCATCTATATGGAATAAAATAAAAACTCCTTGGCATGGCCCAAAGGTAACTCAGGATCTAACTCCTGCCTACTTGCTTCACCTCATCTCCTGCAAAGACTGTCTGTTTTACACACACACTTTTTTTTTTGAGATGGAGTCTCTCTCTGTTGCCCATGCTGGAGTGCAGTGGCCTGATACCAGCTCACTGCCACCTCTGCCTCCCGGGTTCAAGCAATTCTCCTGCCTCGGCCTCTCAAGTAGCTGGAATTACAGGCACCCACAACCACACCTGGCTAATTTTTTGTATTTTTAATAGAGATGAGGTTTCACCATGTTGGCCAGGCTGGTTTCAAACTCTTGACCTCAAGTGATCTGCCCACCTTGGCCTCCCAAAGTGCTAGGATTACAGGCGTGAGCCACCGTACCAGGCCACACACACAGTTTAAGGTTCAGTGATAATGAAATACCATAATCCCTCTGCATGGAATTTCTTGCAATGGCCCCTCCCTGCCCTGTCCTTTCCCCTTTACTATCTGACAAACTACTACTCAACCTTTAGTTCATAGCTCAAGCATCACCACCTCTATCATTTCTTCCTGGTTTCCCCAGGCTGATTTAGGTGTTTTTTCCCGTTTGGTCCCACTGCATCTTATGCTATGCAGATCTCCATTATCTTTTTTGTTTGTTTGTTTGTTTTTGCATGTCTGTCTCATACTGTACTATGGGTACCAGAATGATAACTTTTAATTGTTTACAGTGTCTGGCACATAGGGATGCTAATAAATGGTGAATATCAGTATTATCATTTTTAGTTCAACAAATAGTTATTGAGTACTTGCTCCATACAGGGATTTTATATGAATTACTTTTCACTCTCACAACAAGTTTGCAAAGTAGATATTCTCTTTATTTTATAGATATGGAAACTGGAGTTTAAAGAGATTAGAAGACTTATCTAAAGCTAAACAACTAATACGTACAGTACTATACTTACATTGTCAATTTCACACCAAAACAAGTACCCAGTCTGTTTTACTAGAACTGGAGCATCATAAAGCCTTAATCTTACATATATTTGACTTGACCTTTTTATGCCAGCCATATGATTCTCCCATCTCTAGATTTTTGTTTTTTTTTTTTTTTTTTTGAGATAGAGTGAGTTTTGCTCTTGTTGCCCAGGCTGGAATGCAACAGTGTGATCTTGGCTCACTGCAACCTCTGCTTCCTGAGTTAAAGCAATTCTCCTGCTTCAACCTCCCAAGTAGCTGGGATTACAGGCACCTGCCACCACACCTGGCTGATTTGTTTTTGTTTGTTTGTTTGTTTGAGATGGAGTTTCACTCTTTCACCCAGGCTGGAGTGCAGTGGCACGATCTCGGCTCGCTACAACCTCCACCATCAAGCGATTCTCCTGCCTCAGCCACCACGCCCGGCGAATTTTTGTATTTTTAGTAGAGACAGGGTTTCACCATGTTGGCCAGGCTGGTCTTGAACTCCTGACCTCATGATCTGCCCGCCTCCACCTCCCAAAGTGCTGGGATTACAGGCGTGAGCCACCAGGCCTGGCCTGATTTTTGTATTTTTAATAGAGATGGGGTTTCACCATGTTGGCCAGGCCAGTCTTGAACTCCTGGCCTCAGGTGATCCGCTGGCCTCGGCCTCCCTAATTACTGGGATTACAGGCATGAGCCACTGAGCCCAGCCCCATCTCTAGATTTTTATTGAGACATAATTCACATACCATACAAATCACATATTTAAAGTGTACAATCCAATGGTTTTCAGTGTATTTACATATACTAAACTGATGCGATCATCATCACAATCTAATTATACAACAATTTTGTCACATCCCTCCAAAAAGAACCCAATACCTATTGAACAGCTGTAGATGTTTAAATAATAGTTGCCCAGGGGCTAGTGCTTTAGGAAGGTTTTTCCCTTAGATGACTGAAATACCATTTTATGTCTTCCTACAGTGATCTTTTAGAGTTATTCTATGTAATACTTTAAGGCTGGGAGACATTACCATGTTTTTTAAAAAATTGGGCCTGGCCCAATAAAGCTGGATTCTGGTTCTGCAAATACCAGAATAACACTTTGCTTCACAAATATGCTAAATGATGGATTGGCAGGTTCTAGAGTACTGCTTTTCTTTTTTCTTTCTTTTTTTGAGGCGGAGTCTTGCTCTGTCGCCCAGGCTGGAGTGCAGTGGTGTGATCTGGGCTCACTGAAACTTCCACATCAGGGTTCACTGATTCTCCCTCACTGATGCTTCAGCCTCAGCCTCCAGAGTAGCTGGGACTACAGGTGTGTGCCACCATGCCCAGCTAATGTTTGCGTTTTTAGTAGAGACAGGGTTTCACCATATTGGCCAGGCTGGTCTCAAACTCCTGATCTTATGATCCACCCACCTCAGCCTCCCAAAGTAGTGGTTTTCAAATTCATCTGCACATTAGGATCAAGTGGGGACCTTCAAAATATGATGCCTATGTTCCAACCCCAGAGACTGTGCTTTAATTGGTCAGGGTGTGGCCTGGGTTTCAGAATTTTTAAAAGGTCTCTAGGTGATTTTAATGTGCAACCAAGTTTGAAAACATTGTTCTAGGGAAAATGACAGTTGTTTTCCAGGCTGACCAGAAGAGCAGCAGTTATTTCTTGCTGGCTTTCATGCTTTCTTAGCCTTTTCATATGCGCTTCTACTTTGTCATTTTTAATTGTTCCCATATGTGTATTTCCAAGGTGTGTTTAAGATTTTAGGTGGGTGAAGAACTAATAAAAATAATAGTAATAGCTGATAATGTTTTTTTGAGACAGTGTCTCACTCTATTGCCATGGTTGAAGTGTAGTGGTGCAATCACAGCTGATTGTAGCTTCAACCTCCCAGGCTCAAGCAATTCTCCCACTTCAGCCTCCCAAGTAGTTGGTACCACAGGTGCATGCCAACACGCCCAGCTAATGAAAAAACTTTTTTTTTTTTTTTAATAGAGACAAGATCTCACTATGTCACTCAGGCTGGTCTTGAGCTGCTGGCTTCAAGCAATCCTCCTGCCTCAGCCTCCCAAAATGCTAGGAGCTGGCTAATAATTGTTTAACAGTTATGATATGCCAGGCACCATGCTAAACACTTTGCATACATTACATCATGCATGAATCTTATAAAACATTTATTATTTCCTTTTTGCATATGAGGAAGAGGCTTAGAAAGGAGACTGAGTAACTTGGCCACAGACTCATAGTTGGTAAATGGTAGAACCTCATTTGTCTAACTGCCAAATCCAAGAGTTGATAGCAATGATGCACTGAGTAACAAAATAACAGTGGTTCTCCTACAGTTGAGAGTATGTATAGGGTTCTCTCCAGGGCAAAGGCCTTGCAGTCACCTTGCATGGATATCATGCCTTGGATAGTATCATTGCATACCACCCTGAATTAATGAATGCTTTACCTTTCTAAGGATATGAATTTATCTACCTTTTACATTGTGCATATACTTAAGAAAAATAAGGCTGGAAGGACAGGGACTAACACTGGAGGCACCAGAAAGACTCTCCTTTTGTAGTTTCTGGGATTTTTGTTGTTGTTGTTGTTATTGTTAAAGAGACAGGGTTAATCCCAGCACTTTGGGAGGCCGAGGCGGGCGGATCACGAGGTCAGGAGATCGAGACCGGGGTGAAACCTCGTCTCTACTAAAAAATACAAAAAAATTAGCCGGGCGTGGTGGCGGGCGCCTGTAGTCCCAGCTACTCGGAGTGGCTGAGGCAGGAGAATGGCGTGAACCCAGGAGGCGGAGCTTGCAGTGAGCCGAGATTGCGCCACTGCACTCCAGCCTGGGCGACAGAGCGAGACTCCGTCTCAAGAAAAAAAAAAAAAAAAAAAAAGGGACAGGGTTTCCCTATATTGCCTAGGCTGGAGTGCAGTGGCTATTCACAGATGTCATCCCACTACTGGATAGCACAGCAGTTTTGACCTTCTCCATTTCCAACCTGGGCCAGTTCACCCCTCTTTAGGCAACCTGATGGTCCTGCCCTCCCAAGAGGTCACTGTATTCATGCTGAACTTAGTGCAGACAGTGGATTGATGAATTGATCAGCATAGTGCACCACAGCCCAGAACTCCTGGGCTCAAGCAATCCTCCCACATCACGCACTGAGCAGCAAGAACTACAGGTGCACACCACTGAGTCTGGCTACTTTATGTTTTCTTGGGTTGCCTAGATTTATTTTTGAAATAAATTATTACTTTTATAATTAAAAGTGGTTATCTTTGGGTTTGGAGATTATGGTTTTAATTTTTTAAATACTTTTCTGTATTTTCTGAATTTTCTAGCAAACATGCATTACTGTTATAAGGTAAAAATATTTTGTAAGTACGGTGCACATCATTTCCAGTAGAGTGCCTGAAATAAAATTTAAAGGATGCCTGGAATTTCATTTCATTCATAAAACATTATCTGAGAATGAGGTACACGATCTGTATAAACAAAGGAAAATTATTAAAAAGCTATTAGTTTTAATACAAATGTCACAATCATTTGAAAGGTGGAGGAATGAGGTAGTTTTTATATTCCTAGAAGCTGCCACTGGTTAGAGGTATCCAGCAGCTTATTCCTAACGTAAATGATACCAAGCTAAACTCTGATCGCTGAGATCTTGTGTTTTGGCTTAGCCATCCCTTAGCAAGATTGGTTAGTTGTGACAGCAAATGAGTGCTGAGGATGTGAATTGGGTCCACAGATGAGTCAAGTATCTTCCCCCTTAAATGGGACCACAAACCACACTCTGGCAGGCCACCATCTCACAAAGGCACTAACTTTGATCCAGGAAGGGCCAGGTGAAAGTGTGAATGCATCATCAGGAAAACATCTTCATCACTAAAAAAACAGCTCCATTCCTTCCTCAATATGATGTAGGAATAAAAAAGCACTAACAGGGTCAAGCATGACTTGCTAAACCTTACCTGTCCGGGAGGGGCGCTCTCTGCACCCAACACCTGCCTATAGAACACGGGATCACAGCTCCGCAGCGTGTTCTGGCGGCTGGCCAGCGGACTGGCTGCACCAGGTTTCTTCAGCAGCGGGTCGCTGCGGCGGGAGTCCGTGGTGAGATACACTTGATGGTAAAGGTGCGGCGACATCAGGCCTCCCCGCACGGCGTCCGCGTGCAAGGAGGGCCCTGGTGTTCTGTACAGTGAGCTCACCGGGGCTCGGTATAGGTCTCTAGACTGCTTCCACTTGTAAACTTTGAATATGATTACTCCGGACACTGTGACCACGAATCCCACAGAAACCAGGATTAGAGAAAGAAGTAGATAAAAGGTGAGATTTTTGTTCTGCTCCCGGGCGGCAGAGCCAGAGGGGAACTCGGCTCGGGCTTCAGGAGAGTCCTCGGTTACTGACACAGTGAGGGTAGCAGTGGTGGAGAGCGAAGGCTCCCCATTGTCTTTGATCAAGACCGTGAGAGTCTGCCTGGGTGAATCTGTGTCCTGGACTGGACGGGCAGTACTGATTTGACCAGTGTGGAGCCCTATGGCAAAAAGGCTCTGGTTAGGGGATCCCAAGAGACTGTAGGAGAGCCAGGCATTGTGCCCTGCATCCGCGTCCCAGCCTACCACCCGTGACACTAGGTGGCCTGCTGAGGTACCTCGAGGCAGCATCTCCACCGAGCTCCCACCTGGGCGAGGATATAGGACCTGGGGAGCATTGTCATTGCGATCAGTGACAAATATGTTCACGCTGATGTTGGTAGCCAGGACCGGGGTGCCCCCATCGCTGATATGAGCTGTTAATTCAAATTCCCGCCGATCCTCATAGTCTAGGGGCACTAAGGATGACACTATGCCATTGTCACGATTTATTGTGAAATAGCGACCCACTAGCTCGGTTTCAGCTCCTTGCTCCAAGAGAAAGAAAGAAAGCCGAGCATTCTGCGGGGCGTCGGGGTCCCAGACACTTAGGTTTAATATTGGAGCCCCGGGGAGGTTGTTTTCTTCAATGTAAACATCGTAGGAAGATTGAGAAGATTGTGGAGGGTTGTCATTGATGTCGGACACTTGAACACGCACTATTGTAAGGGCTGAGAGGGAAGGGGTTCCGGCGTCTCGGGCGGTGATGCTGAGGTTGTATT
This sequence comes from Symphalangus syndactylus, assembly GCF_028878055.3. Classification (NCBI taxonomy): domain Eukaryota; kingdom Metazoa; phylum Chordata; class Mammalia; order Primates; family Hylobatidae; genus Symphalangus; species Symphalangus syndactylus. The sequence goes on from NC_072429.2 coordinate 45,476,582, forward strand.
CTGGCACAGTCTCCCGATCCAGGTCTGCACTGGTTTTCAAAGTGAAGTAATTCTTGAGGGAAGAAGTAAGGCTGAAAGGGAGACCCGGGGGAACTTCGCAGGTCACCAGCCCGTTCTCGCCAGCATCCAGGTCAGTCACACTGAGCAAAGCGATGACAGTCCCCAGAGGGGCATCCTCGGGTACTGGGCTGTACACGGAGGTGACTGTGATCTCCGGGGCATTGTCATTCACATCCACAACCTCCACCAACACTTTGCAATGTGTTCCTTCGGGATTGGCGCCCTTGTCTTTGGCCTGGATGTAAATCTCATGGAGTTTGGTGTCCTCGAAGTCCAGTCGACCCTTGATTGTCAGCATCCCGGTTACAAGGTCTAAGGCGAATAGTTCCCGCACGCCGGCGCGGTTGTGGCTGCCGAAGGAGTAAATAATTTCACCGTTGGGGCCTTCATCCAGATCCGTTGCAAGGACTTGTACCACGCGCGTGCCGGAGGGTGCATCCTCCAGGACGCGCGCCCGGTACAAGGACTGGTTGAAGACAGGCGCATTGTCATTCGCGTCCAGCACCGTGATGTGAATAGGCAGGCTGGCGGAGAGAGCTGGGGTCCCTCCGTCCAACGCCGTCAGCACTAACTGGAGACTAGGCTCCCGTTCTCGGTCCAGGGCGCGCTCCAGCACCAGCTCCGCATACTTGGTGCTGTCCTCCCGCGTCTGCACGCTAAGTGCAAAGTATTCATTTCGGCTCAGCTCATAGGTTTGTAAAGAGTTGCTTCCCACATCGGGATCGTGCGCGCTCTCGAGCGGAAAGCGCGTCCCCGGAGCCACGGCCTCGCTAATCTCCAATTTCATTTCCTGGGTAGGGAAAGCAGGATTGTTGTCGTTGATGTCCTGGATCACCACTTCCACACTGAACAGCTCCAGCGGGTTCTCCACTACCAACTCCAGAGTTATAGTGCAAGAGGGCAGTGTCCCACACAGCTCCTCTCGATCCAGACGGTCGTTCACAAACATCTCTCCGGTCTCCCGGTTCACCTCAAAGAATCTTCGGCTAGCTCCAGACACCACCCGGAGCCTGCGGGCTGACAGGCTACCGAGATCCAAACCAAGGTTCGCGACCACGTTGCCCACAGCGAAACCCTTCTCTCTTTCCTCCGGGATCTCATAGTGAATGACCGTGGAAGCCTTGTTCAAGGCACCAAGCAGAAGTAAAACTCCCACTATCCTCCCGGTGCTTACCAGTCCGCTCCTCCAGGCCTCTGGGACCATCTCACTCAAAAGCATTCCTCTCAGCGGGGTCCAGATCGTCCCTGCAATTTCGCTGAGAAACTTTCAGCCGGTTAGCGCTTGGGCGCTGGGCGCCGAGTCCGACATGGCTTTCTGGATGCCGTTGATTTGCTCGCCGGCTGTTCAGTCTCTGCCTCATCCCGGGGCGCAGAAAGGGGACGGGCAGGGGCCCGATCTCCAGCGTCTTCATTGGCCGACAGCGGCACACAGAGTCCCAGCCAATAACTGCACGAAGACTGAGCTAGCGCCGGGCTCTCCGAGCAGGACACGCGCTAGCGCCAGGAACTTCACTTTCCTTTGGCTTCCTTCCAGAGTTTCCAGCCAAAGCGCCTTGCCAGTATCGGTGCATAGGAAACCTACCTTAGGGAAAGCCAGCCTTGGGGCTGTGAGGCTAGCCGTTCTGCAAGTCTCCAATCCAAATCAAGACCCATTAAACATTTGAATCACTTTCTTTGATCACAAGAAAGGGGATCGAACCAAACCGAAAACTACACAACGTTGTCTGGAAAAACACCAACAAATCTGATTTGTTGGAAGACAATTAGCCGGACCTTACTTGTAAGGAGGCATTTAGCATTTCCGTGGAGACATTAATAATTTCAGTTTTATCTCTTACCAAATGAAATTAGCATTCCCTGTCACTTCCTCATTATCTGGAGCTACTAATAAATTAGCAGGAGTTACAATCTATTGGTTTAACTCTGGCTTATAAAATTTAAAAGTACAATTCAGATTTTATTTCTTTTAAAACTGGATGTCATTGTTAGCTCTTATTTCTTAAGAACCAGGGAGTAATAAGAAATTTCCCTACCCTGTCTTTCACAAGGAGCATGATCTCAATTGTAGAGCACACTCTCTCTATCGTTTCCCTTTACTTGATCAATCCTTTTCCAAGATCTTGGGTACCATATGCCACAAGAAGTTGCACTGCTAATGAAGAAGAAGACGGAGAAGATTTTAAAAAGAAAAAAAGCCAGGCCTATTTACCACCTAGGATCTTTATAAAATTATTGAAATAATGGCAGCAAAGCTCCACAAATCTTTAGAAAATACAAAGCCTTTAGTCACAGAATAAAGAGCCTTAAGTTTTCTGCATTTAGAATTGTAGTCACCAAACAAAATTATAATGATTAGGATAGTGAATAAAAGAGTCCACTGTGATATACGCCAGAGTTGAGATGTATATCCTTGAACAAGAAACGAACCTCTAAGGGTTCCTGCTCCTATCCTATTAAATGAAGAAGGCAGGAAAAGTGCCTGGCACAGAGTAAGCCTCAATTAATGATGCAAACCACTCCATTAGATGTAAAGTGTTAGAGCCTCATACTATTTCTGTATATTTGTCTTGGACATCACTTTGATTGCATAGAGTCCTTTTGAAGTATAACAGAATCTTGAACACAGGTGAAGGGGTAGGCACATAGGTTAGGTAGGTAGAAAAGAAGTAAGGATATATAGGATATTTCCCGAAGAGATGAAAAGCCATATGTGACCTATATTTCCATGTCTTTAACACTTCAATTAATCTCTGAAAACACCCAGTTTTAAATGCTCAAGTTTGATAATTAGCCAGACCAGCAAGAGGGCTGATAGGCATTAGAAGATAGAATACATTTAGAATTTAGAATATAGAGTATAGCCCAATCATTTGCTACTCAAAATGTGAGGACCAGTGGTCTAGGCATCACCAGGGAACTTGTTAGAAATGCAGAAATGCCCTCCTCTAGACCTACTGAGACAGGATTTACATTTTAACAAAACATCAGGGTGATTTGAAAACACATTAAAGTTTGACAAGCACTCATCTAGTGGGTTATTCAGAGATACATTGGTTTATCAATCTTTTTTTCCCCTCTTCAGCATCACTTAATTCACAATCTGGTTTTTGAAAATCAGCTTTTAAAAATGTAAGTAGTTTTCTCAATAATAAGGCCTGTCATTTTCTTGATAATAAGGCCTGTAGTTTTCTGAGACTTTTGTTGTTGCTGTTTTTGTTGTTGTTTGTTTTTTGTTTTTGTTTCTGAGGCAGGATCTTGCTCTGTCATCCAGGCTGGAGTACAGTGGAATAATCATAGCTCACTGTAACCTCCAACTCCTTGGGCTCAAGGGATCCTCCCGCCTCAGACTTCTAAGTAGCTGGGACTACAGGCCTGAGCTACTGCACCCAGCTCATAGTTTTCTTAAGACCTCTTCATGAACCAACAGAACCCTTGTGTAAGCATTCTCCGCAATAGCGAGGTTGATCTTCCTAAAATTTTAATTGGATCACACAATTGTCCAGCTGCTCCTCAGTAGCATCATACTGTTCTTGAATTAAAATACCAAATCCTTTGCATAGTATCCAAGTTCTCATGTCGTCTCCCTCTCTCACTATACTCCATTGTACCACTTGGAGGGTGGTCAGAACCCCAGCCCTTCCCTGTCTCAGGGCCTTCACACAAGTTGTTCCTTTGCCAGGAAAGCTGCTTTCTCCTCCTTCCCTTTGCTTTGCTAATTTCTACAAGTCTTTCTGGTCTTAGTTTAAATGTTATTTCCTAATAGAGGTCTTCCATTAGGCCCCAGTTAAAACTAGGATCGTTTGTTATGCTCTCTCAGAACACCTTATATTTTTTCCATTGAACTTGGCACAACTTTAAATTTTATAATTATTTTTGCGTAAGCAAAATGTCTGCTTCCCCCACTGAAAAAGAAAAAAAGAAGTTCCAGGAGGGCAGGGACCATGCTATTTTGGTGGCCACTTGTATCCTCACTGTCTAGCACAGCAGGCACTTAATGCTTATTAATATAGCAATCTTTATGATACTGACATAGTATAATAATCATAGCATACACTAAGGACTATATATGTATTCATTTGTGTGGATCCAATCTCCCTGGAAGTAAGCATTTTTTAGAAGATACATTTACTCTTTCAAGTTACCAGTGGGCCTTCCTAGCCCTCATGATCTGAAGAGATAATATAGTTTGCCAAAGAGCCAAGTAAGGTGTGATAATACAACTCACAGTGGATAATAAACAAAGATGCCGTAACTTGTTGTATCACTTTTCTTTCCTTCTTCCTTCCTTCCTTCCTTTTTCTTTTTCTTTTTTTTTTTTTTTTTTTTTTTGAGTTTCGCTCTTGTTGCCCAGGCTGGAGTGCAATGGCGTAATCTTGGCTCACCACAACCTCCTCCTCTCAGGTTCATGCAATTCTCCTGCCTCAGCCTCCCGAGTAGCTGGGAATACAGGCATGTGCCACCACGTCCAGCTAATTTTGCATTTTTAGTAGATACGGGGGATTCTCCATGTTGATTAGGCTGATCTTGAACTCCCAACCTCAGGTGATCCGCCAGCCTCCGCCTCCCAAAGTGCTGGGATTACAGGTGTGAGCCACAGTGCCTGGCCTGTATCACTTATTTCTAGGGGAAATGGAAGGACCAGTATACAGGATTTATATACTGATTCAACACAATTTCCCAGTCTTTATCTTTTTTCTTCTTTGTTTTATAATTTCAAGAGAGCTTCTGACCAATGAGATGCAGCATTTAGAATAAAATTTTTTTTTTTCTTGAGATGGTGTCTTGCTCTGTCACCCAGGTTGGAGTGCAGTGGCACGATCTCGTCTCACTGTAAGCTCTGCCTCCTGGGTTCAAGCGATTCTCCTGCCTCAGCCTCCCTAGTAGCTGGGATACAGGTGCATGCCACCACGCCTGGCTAATTTTTTCTATTTTTAGTAGAGACAGGGTTTCACCGTGTTAGCCAGGATGGTCTCGATCTCCCAACCTCGTCATCTGCCTGCCTCGGCCTCCCAAAGTGCTGAGATTACAGGTGTGAGCCACCGCGCCGGCTATAATATAACTTTAAAATAGAAAGTGAATGTATTATATGATTGAGAGTAAGGTCTTAGTGTCAAAAAGATTCAAATTCCAGTACTGGATATTACACCTAGTAGCTATGTAACCATGAAACTTTTATTTTTAACTTCTCTTTTATTTTCTTTATCTATAAAATGGGACTAATAATAGTACTCATTGATATAACCACAGACATGTCAATCATTTTTAAAATCTTTTCACAGCTTTCTACGTACAATATAGTGCCCCTATACAATGCAGGGATTTTTAATAAATTTATACAGTAATGCAACCAACCCCACAATCCAGTTTTAGAATACTCTCATCACCCCCAAAATTTCCCTCATACTTGTCTGTAGTCAATCTTCCTAGCTTCAGCTTCAGGCAACCACAGTTCTGCCTTTTCCGAATATTTTATTAAAAAGGAATTATAAAATAGGTAGTCTTTTATATGACGTAGCATAATGTCAAACTCATCTTTTGACCACACCCTCAAATATGTTATGTCTCCAACCTTCCTTACCTGGTAAGTGGCACTTCTATTCCAGCCAGAATTTCAGAAGTAATTTTTAATATTTTTTTCTGCATCCCCACATCCAGTATATTACTAATCCATACCAATGCTTACTACTCCCAAAATATATTTTGAAACTATCAATTACTTACCCTATCTACTGCTACCCTTGAGTCAAAGCAACCTTAAATGTTATCATAGCTTCCTCGCTGTTAATTTTACTCCCTCTCTTGCATTCCCTAAATTCCATTTCACATGCAGAAACCTGAGTGATCTTTCAAAAATGTACATGAGATTATACACCTTCCTTGCTAAAAACATAACTAGGCCTAGCTACGTAACTTGTAGGGTCAGTGCAAAATAAAAATAGGGGGCTTGGAGGCTGGGCGCAGTGGATCACACCTGTAATCCCAGCACTTTGGGAGGCCGAGATGGGTGGATCACTTGAGGTCAGAAGTTTGAGACCAGCCTTGCCAACATGGTGAAACCCCATCTCTACTAAAAATACAAAAAAATTGCCGGGTGTGGTGGTAGGTGCCTGTAATCCCAGCTACTAGGGAGGCTGAGCCAGGAGAATCTCTTGAACCCAGGAGGCAGAGGTTGCAGTGAGGCAAGATCGCACCACTGCACTCTAGCCTGCACAACAGAGGGAGACTCTGTCTTAAAAAAAAAAAAAAAAAAAAATAGAGGGCTTGGGCTTGTTAATAAAAATGATTGACCAGGCACAGTGGCTCATGCCTGTAGTCCCAGCACTTTGGGAGGCTGAGGCGGGAGGATCACTTGAGGCCAGGAATTTGAGACCAGCCTGAGCAACATAGGGACAGTCCCATCTCTACAAAAACAAAAACAAAAACAAAAACAAAAAACAAACAAACAAAAAACTTATCTGAGCACAGTGGCGTGTGTTTGTCATCCTAACTACTCAGAAGGCTGAAGTGGGAGGATTGCTTGAGCCCAGGAGTTCAAGACTGTAGTGAGTCTACTGCACTCCAGCCAGGGTGACAGAGCAAGACCCTGACTCAAAAAAATAAAATAAAAATTATTAAGAATTTCAAGACGGGAACAGCAGAGCCCTAACCAAAGGGTAGGGGCCTTCAAAGCAAGGGGGCCCATCTAAGCATGAAGCCCTGTGTCCCTGCACAGGTCGCCTGCCTATGAAGTTGATCCTGCTTGGCACAGAGGAAACTCTCAATAGATATTACCTAATATATATTTTAATATTAGCTAACTGTCTAATTACCTAATATTATTCCCAGAGGGTTAGTAATATCAGAAAATCCTATTTAAAATGCTATTAAATTATTGCACACATGGAAAAAATACATAAAATCCTCTTAAAATCCTAAATATCATCGAGTAGGCTTTCCATTCAACCTAATGTGTCTATTTGAACAGCTTCCCAAGGTCAAATTATGGGATCATTTGAGGAAAAATGGAATAAAAACAGTTAACCAATAAATCAAACAAACATGTATCTCAATTTAGACAGGTGGGACGTTCAAGGGTTTGGTGAAGAAGCTGAATGGTTTAGCCTTCATATTTATCTGAAGTTTACCTGAATATTGCATACTTTGATTTGATAAGATGATCTATGAATCTTTTTTTTTTTTTTTGAGACGTCTTGCTCTGTTGCTCAGACTGGAATGTAGTGGCATGATCTCGGATCACTACAGTCTCTGCCTCTGGGGTTCAAGCAGTTCTCGTGCCTCAGCATCCCGAGTAGCTGGGATTACAGGCATGCCACGACGCCCAGCTAATTTTTGTATTTTTGGTAGAGATGAGGTTTCACCATGCTGGCCAGGCTGGTCTCAAACTCCTGACCTCAGGTGATCTGCCTGCCTCGGCTTCCCAAAGTGCCGGGATTACAGGCGTGAGCCACTGCACTCAGTCTGAATCTTAAGAATAAGTTTTATATGACCTCCATTCTATCTACAATGTTTTTGCAATTACAAATAATGCTGTGATAAATAACCTGGTATATATGTATTTTTGTAATTTTTGAGGTGTGTATTTATCATAAATTCCTAACAGTGTGATTGCTAGGTCATAGGACAAATGCATATGTAGTTTTGTTAGAACAAGAAGAAATTATGTCATCAAAATATTTTGGAACTTCAAACATTTATTTTATTTTACTTATTTTGGTTTGTTTATTTATTTATTTATTTAGAGACAGAGTCTCACTGTTGCCAGGCTGGAGTGCAGTGGCACAATCTTGGCTCACTGCAACCTCCACCTCCCGGGTTCAAGCGATTCTCCTGCCTCAGCCTCCTGAGTAGCTGAGACTACAGGCGTGCACCACCATGCCCAGCTAAGTTTTGTATTTTTAGTAGAAACGGGGTTTCACCATGTTGGCCAGGATGGTCTCGATCTCTTTACCTCATGATCTATCCACCTCAGCCTCCCAAAGTGGTGGGATTACAGGCGTGAGCCATCGTGCCCAGTCTATTTTGTTTTATTTTTTGAGATGGGGTCTTGCTCTGTTGCCCAAGCTGGAGTGCAGTGGGGTGATCATGGCTCACTAAAGCCTCAACTTCAAAAGGCTCAAGCAATCCTCTTGCCTCAGCTTCCCAAGTAGCTGGGACTACAGGCATGTGCCACCATTTCTGGCTAATTTTTAAATTTTTTTAGAGACAGGTTCTTGCTTTGTTGCCTAGAATGTTCTCAAACTCCTAGGTTCAAACAATCCTCCCACCTTGGCCTCCCAAAGTGCTGGGATTACAGGAGTGACTCACTGCACCCAGCAAAAAGAATAATTTTGGAGATCAAAAGCCTAAGTTTAAAAAAACCCACAGGTTTACCTCATCTCCCATTTTAGTGCTATTCTCTTCTAGTCTGGATCATATTAGTACCTTCTTTTTTTTTTTTTTTTTTGAGACGGAGTCTCGCTCTGTCGCCCAGGCTGGAGTGCAGTGGCTTGATCTTGGCTCACTGCAAGCTCTGCCTCCCGGGTTCACGCCATTCTCCTGCCTCAGCCTCCTGAGTAGCTGGGACTACAGGCACCCGCCACCATGCCCGACTAACTTTTTATGTTTTTAGTAGAGACAGGGTTTCACCGTGTTAGCCAGGATGGTCTTGATCTCCCGACCTTGTGATCCGCCTGCCTCGGCCTCCCAAAGTGCTGGGATTACAAGTATGAGCCACTGCGCCCGGCCTTTAGTACCTTCTTATTGTTTACTATATCACAGATGTTAAATATGTCAGGAAACTACCTGCAAAAAGTTTACTAAATTTGTCCACATGAAAATCTTCCATGAGACCTACATTCTCCTCAGAAATAATTTGTTTCAATTTTGCACCTGCATTTTGCTATTACATTGCTATCTAACTTATTATTATTTCTCACCAAATGGGCAGCCTTGTATGGCTATTTCTTTTTTCTTTTTTTCTTTTTTTTTTGAGATGGAGTTTTGCTCTTGTTGCCCAGGCTGGGGTGCAATGGCTTGGTCTCGGATCACCGCAACCTCTGCCTCCCAGGTTCAAGCAATTCTCCTACCTCAGCCTCCCAAGTAGCTGGGACTACAGGCACCCGCCACCATGCCCAGCAAATTTTTCTATTTTTAGCAGAGACAGGGTTTCACCATGTTGGCCAGGCTGGTCTCAAACTCCTAACCTCAGGTGATCTGCCTGCCTCAACCCCAAAGTGCTGGGATTACAGGTGTGAGCCACTGTGCCCAGCTTAGTTTTCTAAATGAAGTAATTTACTTCAACATATAACAGAGGAAGAAAGAATTGTGGTTTTCTGATCATTACAATTTTCTGGCAGCCAGGTGTGGTGGCTCATGCTTATAATCCTAGCATTTTGGGAGGCTGAGGTGGGCGGATTGCTTGAGCTCAGGAGTTTGAGACCAGCCTGGGCAACTTGGTGAAATCTCATTCTACAAAAAAATATAAAAATCAGCCTGGTGTGGTGGCATGTGCCTGTAGTCCCAGCTACTTGAGAGGCTGAGGTGGGGACACTTGAGCCTGTGAGGGGGAGGTTGCAGCAAGCTGAGATTGTGCTACTACACTCCAGCCTGGGCAACAGAGCCAGACCCTGTCTAAAAAAGATAAAAATCTTCTGGCACTATGGAAGTTTGGTACATGATAAAGATGCTATCTCAAATCACTGGGACAAAGACGAAGTACTTAATAAATGGCATTGGGACAACTGGATAGCCATTTGGGAAAAAAGATATAATCAGATCCATATCTCAGCACACACAAGAATAAACTCCAATTAGATCAGGGATCTAAATGTGGAAACCAAAAACCATGCAAGTACTAGCACTGGAAGAAAAAAGTAATGAATCTTTCTATAACCTAGGTGTGGGGAAAGGCTTTCTAACTATGACTTAAAACCTAAATACAATATAAGAAAACGTTGATTTGGCCGGGAGCAATGGCTCACATCTGTAATCCCAGCATTTTGGGAGGCCGAGGTGAGTGGATCACTTGAGGTCAGGAGTTTGAGACCAGCCTGGCCAACATGGTGAAACCCCATCTCTACTAAAAATACAAAACTTAGCCAGGCATGGTGGCATGTGCCGGTAATCCCAGCTACTTGGGAGGCTGAGAGATGAGAATCGCTTGAACCTGGGAGACAGAGGTTGCAGTGAACCAAGATTGCACCATTGTACTCCAGCCTGTGTGACAGAGTGAGACTTGGTCTAAAAAAAAAAAAAAAAGAAAACATTGATTCATTTCATTACACAAAAAACAAAAACAAAGGGAAAAAAATTGCATTGCAAAAAAATGCCAAAAGGTAAATGACGAGCCGTGAGAAAATATTTGCAGTCTATTTATTGGACAAAGGACTAATATTCCTAATACAAGGAGTTTTCAAAAACTTCATGGAAATGCATATTATGAAAAAAATGTGTGGATTTCAAAATATTTCTTGCACCAAAATAAACCCATACTAACTTGTTATAACATGTCTGAATAGGATCTAGTTTGAGGCACTAAGAAGAATAAGATAACAGTTTGAAAAGAGCCCCTATCAGAGTAACATGAATTCTGCTAAAATTGAAACAAGGACATCAAATTTATATGAAGCTTGAGTGGAAGAATGGTGAAATCATTGACGTTTTGTGAAAAGTTTATGGAGACAATGCTCCAAAGAAAACAGCAGTTTACAAGTAGCTAGCTTGTTTTAAGAAGAGATGAGACAATGTTGAAGATGAAGCCCACGGCAAAAGACCATCTACATCAATTTGGGAGGAAAAAAATGATCTTGTCTGTGCTCTAATTAAAGAAGACCTACAATTAACATAAGAAACAATAGCCAACACCAAAGACATCTTGGTTCAGCTTACACAATTCTGACTAAAAAATTAAAGTTGAGCAAACTTTCCATTAGATGGGTGCCAAAACCATTACATCTAGATTAGCTGCAAAAAAATTATCCAGGCATGGTAGCATGTGCCTGTAGTCCCAGCTACTTGGGAGCCTGAGGTGGGAGGATTGCTTGAGCCCACGAGGCCAAGGCTGCAGTGACCCATGATGGTGCCACTGCACTCCAGCCTGGGTAACAGAGCAAGGCTGTGTCTGAAAAAAAATAAAAATAAAATAGATCAGCTGCAGTAAGACCAGAGCTTTCATTTGATTTTTTTTTTTTTTTTTTTGAGCTGGACTCTTGCTCTGTTGCCCAGGCTGGAGTGCAGTGGCATGATATCAGCTCACTGCAAGCTCCGTCTCCTGGGTTCATGCCATTCTCCTGCCTCAGCCTCCCGAGTAGCTGGGACTACAGGTGTCCGCCACCACATCCAGCTAATTTTTTGTATTTTTAGTAGAGATGGGGTTTCACCATGTTAGCCAGGATGGTCTCGAAATCCTGACCTCACGATTTGCCCGCCTCGGCCTCCCAAAGTGCTGGGATTACAGGCGCGAGCCACTGGGCCCAGCCTCAGTTGAAATTTTAAACAAATGTGATCAAGATCCTGAAGCATTTCTTAAAAAAAAAAAACTGTAACAAGAGATGAAACATGACTTTACCAGTCTGATCCTGAAGACAAAGCACAAGAGGTGGAAGTGGTCTAGTCAATGAAAAAGCAGGCTGGTCAAGAGCAAATGTCATGGCAATGGCTTTTTTGGGATGTTCAAGGCATTTTGCTTGTTGACTTCCTGGAGGGCCAAAGAGTGATAAGATCTGCTTATTATGAGAGTGTTTTGAGAAAGTTACCAAAGCTTTAGCAGAAAATATGCCTGGGAAAACTTCCCCAGAATCCTTCTTGACCACGACAATGCTCCTGCTCATTCCTCTCATCAAGCAAGGGCAATCTGGTGAGAGTTTTCTTGGGTAATCATTAAGTGCCCACCTTTCAGTGCTGATTTGGCTTCTTCTGACTTGTTTTTGTTCCTAATCTTACAACTTTAAAGGGCACCCTTTTTTCTTCAGTAACCAATATAAAAAACACTACATTGACATGGCTAAATTCCCAGGACTCTCAGTTCTTTAGGGGTGAACTAAATGGCTAGTATCATTGCTTACAAAAGTGTCTTGAACTTGATGGGGCTCATGTTGAAAAATAAAGCTTATATTTTTATTTTTATCTTTTAATTAAATTTCTTCATAAACATTTAGAGTCCCTTCATATATCCCCTAAACTTTTTACAAATTTAGGCTGAAACACTTAAAAAAAACTACTAGAAAAATGAAAATAAGACATGAACAGACAATTCAAAAAAATATATAGGGTCATTTGTGGTGGTTCATGGCTGTAATCTTAGCACTTTGGGAGGCTGAGGTGGGAGGATCACTTGAAGCCAATAGTTCAAGACAAGCCTGGGCAACATAGTGAGACCCCATATCTCTACAAAAAAAATAAAAAAAATTAGCTGGACATGGTGGTGTCCATCTGTAGTTCTAGCTACTTGGGAGGCTAAGGTAGGAGGATTGCTTGAGCCCAGGAGTGTGAGGCTACAGTGAGCTATGACTGCATCACTGCAATTTGGCCTGGGCAACAGAACAAGATTCCTGTCTCTAAAAAAACAAAAAGATATAAACTGGCTTTTAAACATATGAAAAACTATTTAACCTCATTCATAATAAGAGAAATTTTAATTAAAATTATTTGGAGATATCTTTTTACCCATCAGGTTGGCAACAATTAAAAAGCTTGACAATATACTCTGCAAAGGAGACTATGGGACAATGGACATTCTCATCTATTTGTAGGAATGCAAGATGGGGAATAGCTATATTTAACAAAACTACATATACCTTTACCTTATGATGCAGCAATCACACTATTAGGAATTTATTATGCATACACACTTCAAAAATAACAACATGAACAACAAAAAATATATATATATCTATATATATATAGATATACCTATCTCAGGTTCTTCATTAGCATTTTTTATATTGCAAAAATATTGGAAACTACCTAAATGACAAGTCATAGATGAGTTGAACAGATAATGATATGTGCACATACAATGGAGTTTTTTTTTTTTTTAGACTGAGTCTCTCTCTGTCACCCAGGCTGGAGTGCAGTGGCGCGATCTCAGCTCACTGCAATCTCTGCCTCCTGGAATCAAGTGATTCTCCTGCCTCAGCCTTCCAAGTAGCTGGGACTACAGGCGCCCATAACCACACCCAGCTAATTTTTGTATTTTTAGTAGAGATGAGGTTTCACCATGTTGGCCAGGCTGGCCTTGAACTCCTGACCTCAGGTGATCCATCCGCCTTGGCCTCCCAAAGTGTGGGATTACAGGCATGAGCCACCGCACCCGGTTTTTACAATGGAGTTTTATGAAGCTATTTTAAAAATGAAGATTTCTATAAATTAATATAGAATGATTTCCAGGATATATTATTAGTACAAAAAGCAAAGTGAAAACTTTTCCTTTCAGTCATGTGAAACCAGATATACCACTACAACAACTAGGAAGTGGATCAAAATGTGTGATAAAAGCTTTTAGACATTGGTTCAAAAGACAGTGCAGGATTCTAATCCATAAGAGAAGCAGGCCGGGCGCGGTGGCTCATGCCTGTAATCCCAGCACTTTGGGAGGCCGAGGTGGGCGGATCACGAGGTCAGGAGATCCAGACCATCCTGGCTAACACGGTGAAACCCCGTCTCTACTAAACAAAATACAAAAAATTAGCTGGGCGTGGTGGCGGGCACCTGTAGTCTCAGCTACTCGGGAGGCTGAGGCAGGAGAATGGCATGAACCCGGAAGCCGGAGCTTCTAGTGAGCCGAGATCACGCCACTGCACTCCAGCCTGGGCGACAGAGCGAGACTCCATTCCAAAAAAAAAAAGAGAAGCAAATGAGGATCCGCAAACTAGGATCTCCATTTTTTTGCCTGGAGACAACTTTCAGACTGTGGGGCAGGAAAGGGGAAATCCAACAGTAACACCATGGTTTTGCTGAGTTGAGGAATAGATATTAGAGTTTGGGGAGATTAGGAGATTAAGGCAGCCAGAATTTATGGGACAGAGTACTAAAGAGAATGGAGCTACACAAAGAACTCCAGGAACATTAATATGGATCCCCAAGTCTTTGGCTAAATAATAATCTGAGCATACATAGAGTGCACTGACACTCCTCTGCAGCTGGGTGAAGAACTGCCGGGGAGCTATTAGCTGAATTCTTGGTGGTCACATAGGGCTGGAAAATGTTTGAATTTCATTTAGCCATAATAAAGAGACCCTGTTGAATACTCAGATTAATCAAAAAAGTCAAGAATTAAGTGGCAGGTCTAAATTAGCCCAAGGCAAAAGTTACTATAGACCTGTCCTAACAACACTTAAAAACAAGCCTTGAAAAGATCAACCTGATCTGCAAAAAACATAATAACCTTCCAAAACAAACTGCAATAGTTCTTAAAGAAAGACAAAATCCAAACACTCAAAAATATGACATTTACAATGTCTGCTGTCCAATAAAAACATTATTAGACATGCAAATAAGCAACAAATTGTGACCCCAAGCCAGGAAGAAAATCATCACTAGGAATTACAGAGGTGACAAAATTAGCAGACAAGGACTTTAAAACTTCCATTATAAATGTGCTCAAAAATTTAAAGAAAAATATGAAGATAATGAGGAGAGAAATGAAAGAGTCAAATGGAACTTCTAAAAGTGAAAAATACAATATATGAAATGGAAACTTCACTGGATGGGATTAGCAAATACAGTAAACACTGAAGAAGAAAAGATCCCTGAACAACACTGTTACTAACTTGATCTAGTTGACAATTATAGGATACAACAACCACGAGAAGCAGAATACACAGTTTTCAGTTACACAGTTGTGTGTAAGCAACACTCACCAAGATAGACCATATTCTGTGCCATAAAAAAATGTTAACGAATTTAAAAGAATAGAAACCATACAATGTATATTTTTGGATCACGATACAATTAAATTAGAAATCAGTGACAAATATATTTGGGTAATACTTACATATTTGGTGACTAAACAATACACTTTAGGCTGGGCATGGTGGCTCATGCCTGTAATCCCTGCACTTTGGGAGGCTGAGGCAGGCGGATCACCTGAGGTCAGGAGTTCAAGACCAGCCTGGCCAACATGATGAAACCCCATCTCTACTAAAAATACAAAAAATTGGACTGGGTGCAGTGGCTCATGCCTGCAATCCCAGCACTTTGGGAGGCCAAGGCAGGCAGATCACCTGAGGTCGGGAGTTCAAGACCCGCCTGACCAACATGGAGAAACCCCATCTCTATTAAAAATACAAAATTAGCCTGGCGTGGTGGCATATGCCTGTAATCCCAGCTACTCAGGAGGCTGAGGCAGGAGAATTGCTGGAATCCAGGAGGCAGTTGTTGCAGTGAGCCGAGATCGTGCCATTGCACTCCAGCCTGGGCAACAAGAGCAAAACTCTGTCTCAAAAAAAAAAAAAAAAAAAAAATAGCTGGGTGTGGTGGTGGGCACCTGTAATCCCAGCTACTTGGGAGGCTGAGGCAGGAGAATCGCTTGAATCTGGGAGCCGGGATTGTGCCACTGCACTCCAGCCTGGGCAAAAAAAGCAAAACTCTGTCTCAAAATAAACAAACAAAATAACATACTTTAAAATAATCCATGGGTCAAAGAAGAAATTGCAAGGTGTATTAGAAAATACTTTGAACTAAATTATAATGGAAATATAACATCCAAAATATTATCTTTGCAAACTACACATCTGACAAAGGACTAGTATCCAGAATCTACAAGGAACTAACAAATCACCAAGAAAAATAAAACACAATCCCATTAAAAAGTAGGCAAAGGACACGAATAGCCATTTCTCAAAAGAAGGTATACAAATGGCCTACAAACATATGAAAAAATGCTCAACATCGCTAATCATCAGGAAAATGCAAATTAAAACCACAACGAGATACCACCTTGGTCCTGCAAGAATGGCCATCATTAAAAAGTCAAAAAACAATAGATGTTGGTGTGGATGTGGGGAAAAGAGAACACTTATACATTGCTGCTGGGAATATAAATTAGTACAACCTCTATGGAAAACAGTATGGAGATTCTCTAAAGAGCTAAAAACAGATCTACCATTCAATCCAGCAATCCCACTACTAGGTATCTACCCAAAGGAAAATAAGTAATTATATGAAAAAGACACTTGGACATACACGTTTAGAGCTGCACAATTCACAATTGCAAAAATGTGAAACCAACCTAAGTCCCCATCGACTAATGAGTGGATAAAGAAAATGTGGTATATATACATATATATATATATACACACACACACACACACACACAGACACACACCATGGAATACTACTCAGCCATGAAAAGGCATGAAATAATGTCCTCTGCAGCAACTTGGATCGAACTAGAGGCCATTACTGTAAGTGTGTATATATGTATACATACACATATATACTTCGTGTGTATATATGTATACATACACATATATACTTCGTGTGTATATATGTATACATACACATATATACTTCGTGTGTATATATGTATACATACATATATATACTTCGTGTGTATATATGTATACATACATAAATGTGTATATATACTTATAACAATAGTTTATTCTCATTCAACTGTTGGTGGATATATAGATATATAACTCTGTTTACAGTTACATATGTGTAAACACAGTTATATATCTATATCTGTCTATGTATCTAACACAGAGAGCCCAGAAAAAACCCACACCTACATATGTACGTGGCCAAATGATTTTTTATTAAGGTGCTAAGATTATTTGGTGGGGAAAAGATAGCCTTCTCAGCATATTTTTCCAAAGAGACAATTGGATATTCCTTTGGAAAAAAATATTAATCTTCATTGTTACTTCACACCATACACCATACATAAACATCAACTCAAAAGGATGCATAGACCAAATTATAAACAGTAGAACTATAAAACTTCTAAAAGAAAATATAGGAGAAAATCATCGTAAGTTTTCAGTAGGCAAAGAGTTTTTGAATAGGACATAAGAAATACAAACTACAAAAGAAAAAAATAAATTGGGCTTTATCAAAATTACAGCTTCTGCTCTTCAAAAGACACAACTAAGAAAATGAAAAGACAAGTCATAGTCTGGGATAAAATATCCACAAAATATGTATGTGACAAAGAGCTCACATCAAGAATATATATATTATATATAATAATCATATATAATTACATATATAATTATTATTTTTTAGATGAAGTCTCACTCTGTTGCCCAGGCTGGAGTGCAGTGGTGCAGTCTTGGCTCACTGCAACCTCCGCCTCCTGGGTTCAAGCGATTCTCCTGCCTCAGCCTCCTGAATAGCTGGGATTACAGGCACCTGCCATCATGCCCAGCTACAAGATATATTTTAAAACTCCCATAGCTCAATTTTAAGAAGGCGTTTAGCTCAGTTAAAGATGAATGAATACTTCAAGAAGATATACAAATAGACAATAAACACATGAAAAGATGCTCAGTGTCTCTAGTCAACAAGGAAAAACAGTTGAAACTTCAATGAGATAGTATCACACACCCACTAGAATTGCTAACATTTAAAAAATTGACAATAGGAAGCATTGGTGAGAAAATGTAGCAAGCGGAACTCTTTATGCATTGCTCATGAAAATGTAAAGTGATACTACCACTTTGAAAAATAGTTTGGCAGCTTCTTATAAAGTTAAGCATATACTTTCAATTTCATATGACCCCCAAAACAATTCTGTTTTGGGGTATTTATCCAAGAGAAATAAAAAAATATGCCTACAAAAATACTTGTACATGATTGTTCACATCACTTTAATTCAGAATAGCACTAAACTGGACACAACTCAAATGTCCACCAACAGTTGAATGAATGAACAAATTGTGATATATCCACACAACGCAATATTGCTCAACAATCAAATGGAACACGCTGCTGATACACACAGGAACATGAATGAATTTCAAGAAATTTTGAGCAAAAGAAGACGGATACAAAATAGTATATGTTATAGGATTCCATTTAGATGAAATTCTGAAAGAGGCAACACTAATTTATAGTGACAGGAAGCAGACCAGTTGTTGCCTGGAGCTGGAGAAGTAGTGAATTGATTGCAAAGGGGCATGAGGGAACTTTTGAAGGTTATAGAAATGTTCTATATTTTGATTGCATGATGGTTACACAGATGTAAACAATTGTCAAAATGCATAGTACTGTATAATTTTAAAAGGTAAATTTTATGTTATATAAATTATACTTCAATACAGCTGGTAAGGCTGGACGTGGTGGCTCATGCTTGTAATCCCAGCACTTTGGGAGGGTGAGGCAGGAGGACTGCTTGAGGCCGTGAGTTTGTGACCAACCTAAGCAACATAGTGAGACCCCGTCTCCACAAAAAATAGAAAAAATTACCTGTGCATGGTGTGCTATGCCTGTAGTCCCAGCTACTTGGAAGGCTGAGGTGGGAGGATCACTTGAGCCTGGGAGGTCGAGGCTGCAGTGAACTCTGATCACACCACTGCACTCCAGCCTGGGTGACACAGCAAGACCCTGTCTCAAAAACCAAAACCAATAGCTGGATGTGGTGGCGAATGCCTGTAATCCCAGCTACTCAGGAGGCTGAGGCAGGAGAATTGCTTGAACCCGAGAGGTGGAGGTTGCAGTGAGCTGGGATAGTGTCACTGCACTCCAGCCTGGCTGGCTGACAGAGTGAGACTCGTCTCCAAAACAAACAAACAAATAAACAAAAAACCCAAAACCAAAACAAACAAACAAAATAAAGCTGATAAGTTTTTTAAAAAAAAAGTGTCAAACAGTATGTACAGGCAGTCCTCATTTTCTGCAGTTGTACGGTATTTTAAAAATTGCTAATGTGGGGGACCTCCTCTTTCGGCTTTGGAACCCCCCTCCCTCTGTCTCTGCAAGGGGGAGCATCTTCCGTCTTCTCCCTTCCTTCTTGCTTATTAAACTCTCCGATCCTTAAAACCACTCCACGTGTGTCCGTGTCGTTTTATCTAAACCGGCATGAGGACCAGGAACCCTGTTGTTCCTCCACTCATCAGAGCCGTATCATTTTGGTGCATGGACTGGGAAAGGAAACTTATTTTAAACTATTTATGGCCTTTAATAATCAAGTAAGGTATACTACTGTGAACAAAGTTTGGAGCATGTTCATTTTTCTCTGCCTGGTTCCTCTAAAATTTGGAGACTATGTGTAAGCACTCTTAACTTATGGCAATATAGTTGTTCGCATCAGTGCGGTAAGAACCCGTTTTTCTTTGTCAACAGAACACAATTGGAGAAACTGGTTATTTTACCAAGGCTTTAACTGAAAGGGTGTGTTTCCCTTTAAGGAATCAAGCTTGACATGCAGAGCCAATAAAAGCCCCTTGGGGAGAACTGGCCTCACACCTTGTCTACACAGTCCCCACACAGGGTTCCTAACCTGTGGTCAGTGAAGAATGTCACTTTCTAACAGGTCTGGAAGCTCTGAGTTTATCTTGGGACCTCAAGAGGAGAGGATAACCCAACTCACAGGTATTAGAGGATACAAACCCATGGCTGGGCTTAGCTTTAAAAGTCTTATCTGAAATTCCTCGTGGAACAGTGTTTCATCAAAGCCAATCCAAAAGTCCTGTGTAGAAATAACCATTCTTGCTGCACTTCATGCAAATAATCAGGCCAAGTATAAGACTAAAGTTCATTCATAATTAGTTTTTACCAAAAATGAGGACTGGAGAGAAAAATTTTGCTCCAAAGCTTGTCATACATTTGTCATTAAATCCTAGTCTCATTAATTGTTTTTAAGCTTTTTGCCTACATTTTAGACTAACCCTGCTTATTCCTGTGAATCAAGTGGTGATCTTCTGCAGCTTGGGGGTGGGGGTGGGGGGGGGGATGGGTAATGTAAAAATGTGAATCAATATGCTAGTTCCGGGCAATTACTTTGCAAATTGTGCCAGGTAATGAAAGTAAGTAAGGTGCCCGTAACCCGTAACCCGGAGGTTTCTTTGTTTGGGAAAATAAAACCAAGGAACTTCGTAGGCCCACAGAGGGGAATTCTATATGTTGGCAAGTAAAATTTTAGATGGAAATTACCTACCACACCACACTTGTGGGAATTGCTGTCCTCGCTCTACTATTTGCAATAGGGTTATCCATGGTAGCACCTTCTAACTGAAATATTGGACAGAGTTTCCATTGCTGTTGTATTTTGCTTAATTAGTATCCTTATAGCAGGGATAATAGTTACTGGCAAAAAGGAAGCATGAAAGTTTTACTATCACTGAGTCTACTAGGACTTTTTATTGGATTTAGTAATGCAGTTTTTGTTTGTTTGTTTTGTTTTTTGTTTTGTTTTGAGACGGAGTTTTGCTCTGTTGCCCAGGCTGGAGTGCAGTGGTGCGATCTCAGCTCACTGCAACCTCTGCCTCCTGGGTTCAAGCGATTCTCCTGCCTCAGCCTCCCAAGTAGCTGGGATTACAGGCGCCCGCCATCACGCTGGCTAATTTTTTGTATTTTTAGTAGAGATGGGGTTTCGCCATGTAGGCCAGGCTGGTCTCGAATTCCTGACCTCGTGATGTGCCCGCCTCAGCCTCCCAAAGTGCTGGGATTACAGGCGTGAGCCACCATGCCCGGCCAGTAATGCATTTTTAAATGAAACATGTTGCTTTGGGATTAACACCTCTAGTAAAGTAGAGAAAAATCTACAGGTACTTAAAAATCAAATCAAAATTATTGACAGGCTCAGGAAAAATGCGGGCTTCAGCCCTGAGTGGCTACAATCCCTCTTTAATTACTTCCAGTTTTCTTTATGGAATTGGTTAACCCTTTCATTAAGCACTCTCTTGCTTATATGTGTTGTATTGATATTTGGACTCCATATACTCAATACTATAACTTGAATTGTTTCTTCTCGCCTAGAAGCAAACTCCAAATAGTGCTGTAAACTGAAACACACATGGACGCCATTCTTCCGAGGACCCTTAGATCGACCCCAGGAGGAGCCCTAGCTGCTGTTCTCCATTCGACACCCCTTTTCAGCAGGAAGTAGCCAGAAACAGTGGTCGCCCAAAACCCCCTAACAGCAGTTCGTTTGATATCGCCACAGGGAGGAATGTGGTAGGAGTTATTAAGAAATTATTCTGTAATCCCACCACTTTAGGAGGCCAAGGCGGGCAGATCACGAGGTCAGGAGATCGAGACCATCCTGGCTAACACGGTG
Source organism: Symphalangus syndactylus (assembly GCF_028878055.3). Classification (NCBI taxonomy): domain Eukaryota; kingdom Metazoa; phylum Chordata; class Mammalia; order Primates; family Hylobatidae; genus Symphalangus; species Symphalangus syndactylus. Next base: position 45,497,844 of record NC_072429.2, read on the forward strand.
AAACCCCGTCTCTACTAAAAATACAAAAAATTAGCCGGGAGTGGTGGCGGGCGCCTGTAGTCCCAGCTACTTGGGAGGCTGAGGCAGGAGAATGGCATGAACCCGGGAGGCGGAGCTTGCAGTGAGCCCAGATCGCGCCACTGCACTCCAGCCTGGGCAAGAGTGAGACTCTGTCTCAAAATAATAAACAAACAAACAAATAAATAAATAAATAAATAAATAAAAATAAAAAAAGAAATTAAAAAAAGAAATTATTTTATGCAGATAGACAGGAAAAGGGGTCCTTGGGAAGTTTTCATTTTTTAAAGCATCTCCGGAAAAAGTTTCTTTTAAAGCCCCAGCTCTTACAGCCAGGCCGGCAACCTTTGATATGCAAATGCAGGCCATTAGAAACTGGGTCCGTTCAACTTGGCGATTCCCACAGCCTTCTTGCCCTTGCCCCACAAGTTCCTGGCCACATGGCTGCTCCCACATATCACCACGTGTGTAGAACATCCATGGCGCCCTGTATTTGCATATTAAAAGGCTAGGGTGGGAGGGCCAGCTTTTTCTCGGGCTACGTGAATGACACGCCTGGTCAAACCAATCCCCTGAGCCCTATGCAAATCAGACATCACCTCCTCCAGCCTCTGCATAAATACCTGGCTGGTATCCATGGTAGATGGGGACCTCCTATTTTGGAGCCCCGCTCCCTCTGTCTCTGTAAGGGGGAGCTCCTTCCTTCTGTCTTTTCCTTTCCTTCTTGCCTATTAAACTCTCTGCTCCTTAAAACCACAAACACACACACAAAATTGCTAATGCAAGATGAAACTATGTAAAGTGATGTTAATAATCAATGGGAAAAAATGCGATTGTACTATGACCTTTAACATTTTTTGTCAAAGCATTAATAACTCTTATTATTGGTTGTAAATTTGTAGGGAAATAAAGAAACTAAAAAAAAACAAACAAACTGATATTTATTTAACACAGTGTAATTTAAAACATTAGAACCGCCGGGCGCAGTGGCTCAAGCCTGTAATCCCAGCACTTTGGGAGGCCGAGGTGAGCGGATCACGAGGTCAGGAGATTGAGACCATCCTGGCTAACATGGTGAAACCCCGTCTCTATCTACTAAAAATATATTTTAAAAAATAGCCAGGCGTGCTGGCGGGCGCCTGTAGTCCCAACTACTCGGGAGGCTGAGGCAGGAGAATGGCGTGAACCCAGGAGGCGGTGCTAGCGGTGAGCTGAGATCGCGCCACTGCACTCCAGCCTGGACGACAGAGCGAGACTCCGTCTCAAAAAAACAAAACAAAAACAAACAAACAAACAAACAAACAAAAAAACATTAGAACCATGGAAGATTATTTCCTTGTAAAAAATATATCAAGATTAGTTTGGCCTCTTTTCATCCTATAACATATAATATGGAATAAGCAGGTGGAGCATGGTGGCTCATGCCTGTAATCCCAGCGTTTTGGGAGGCCGAGGTGGGCAGATCACCTGAGGTTGGGGGTTCGAGACCAGCCTGACCAACATGGAGAAACCCTGTCTCTACTAAAAATACAAAATTAGCCGGGCATGGTAGCACCTGCCTGTAATCTCAGCTACTTGGGAGGCTGAGGCAGGAGAACTGCCTGAATCCGGGAGGCGGAGGTTGCGGTGAGCCGAGATCACACCATTGCACTCCAGCCTGGGCAACAAGAGTGAAACTCCATCTCTAAATAAATAAATAAAAAGGAACAAGTACCTTTTCTTCATCTTGACAAGTTGCCATATTCCTTTCTAAGTTTGGATCAACTTCCAACATTTTGTTTATTCTTGGAGGTTTCAATGTTGTGAAATATCTGAGAGTTCCTTTAATGTGAAGTTTTTACTGGCATTACTTTCTCTGGGACATCTTCATCCTTTTCATCACAACTACTTTTCTCATTCATGTCAATAAATTTACCTTCACTAAGCGCCTTTAGCTGCCCTTCTAGAGATTCTTGAAAGTAGCAATGTGAACATTCCCATGGTCAGCTATTTCTTCTATAACTCCATTTATGTTCAATTCAAATTTCACTGAAAACACTATCACTTTTATTTCTTTGCTGCACTTTTATCTTTGCTGGCCAATTCTTAATACATTTTTGTAAAATGTTATGTGGGTTTATCACTGGAAGGCAACACGACTACATGCTTTGCTGTCTGTGCATGAACTAAATAATAGGCACACACTGACTAATCACTGACATACTTTGAAAGAAGTCATGTGATTGGTCACATTATTTTGCTCATCTGTTATTTTCAAAGTGATCTGTGGACTGAAGGGCTAGCAGCCAAGTTTGTCCTTTATGGAACTACTCAAAGTTAATATACCATGGTAACTAAAATTTGAATTATTTTTAGGAGACTTATGTTATTTAAGCTGTAGTAACAAATATTTTTATAGTGAAACTGTTCAAAGCCAGGACTACCTACATAGTGTGTTACCTTTTGTGTAAGAAAGAAGAGGACATAAGAAAATATAAATATGTATAGGTTTTGTTTTTGTGTTTTGCAAAAAGAAACACAGTGAGGATAAACCACAAACTAATTAAATCGATTATCTACAGAGTGTGGTGTGAATGAGGCAGAAGGTATAGGGGAGGAATGACAACTTTCTGAGTACACCTTTTTTTAGTAGTTTTGACTTTATGTTAATGTTTTACATATTCAAAAAAGAATACTGGGCTAGGTGTGGTGGCTTATGCCTGTAATACCAGCACTTGGAGGCTAAGGCAGGAGGATCACTTGAGCCCAGGAGTTCAGGGTCAGCCTGGGGCAACATAGTGAGACCCCATCTCTAAAAAAAAAAAAAAAAATTAAAAAATTAGCCAGGCATGGTGGTGTGCACTTGCAGTGCCAGCTATTTGGGAGGCTGAGGTGGGAGGATCCCTTAAGTGCACGAGGTTGAGGCTGCAGTGAGCTGTGATTGTACCACTGGACTCCAGCCTGGGTGACATAGCGAGACCCTATCTCAAAAACAAAACAAAACAAAAAAGCAACAGAAAATACACTAATCAACCAGAGTGTGGCAAAACTCTAAAACTGCACATAATATAAACAGACTTTATTTTAATGAATCACATAACTATACTACAAGTAACTTTTCAGCACAGTATTTTGATAATATACCCTCAGTTTCAAGACAACCAGTTGCAAGCAAATCTTCAGCAGCTCTTTCTTACTGTATAATGCCAACTAATAAAAGTAGAATAAATTGTTACAAATGGAGTTAGAAAATCATCTCCCCAGAGTGTGGGCTGGACCAAGTGATTTTGCTTCTTATGAACAAACTACAGCAAAAATGATGGTATGTCACTTTCTCAGTCTTTCACTCCCTCCCTTCCTTCCTCCTTCTCTCTTCCTCTCTCCCTCCTTCCCTCCCTCATTCCTTCCTTTCTTTCTTGACAGGGTTTCATTCTGTGGCCTAGGCTGGAGTGCAGTGGATGGAGCAAATGAGTAAATATATTCATAGCACTGGGAGCCAGGGTTCTTACTGTTGGAAAATAAAAATACAAAGATGGAAAGGGGGAAGGCTAGGAAGAACCAGAACTGGAGGTATCAATATGAACTCACGATTTTGAGGGAGTGTGTATACAAATATAAATATGGGTGTGTTTATGTGTGTTTTTCCTAGCTCTGTCTGCTGACAAGGCCTAGAAACAGTGATAGCCCATTAGCAGTGAGCATACCTCACACACAGATCTTAGTTTCTAAATACTATTCCCTACCAAAATGAAGCAAGGCTTTTGGATAAATGTTCATCTCAGAGCTGGAACAAGGCAAGTATGAGTCTCTAATATCTTCTTATATCAGAAAGTAAGAAAGGGTTCAAGAAAATGAGAGAGTTATGGCAAAAGGACACAAGAACTAGCTTGAAGAGGTTCTTATTGGCAACATCTAAAACAATTTGAGGTCAAAATAAAAAATGGCAGTAATGGAAGATACTCATTGGAAAAAACACATGAGCCATACATGAATAAATAAAAAGAGAAAAGAAAGCTCTTTCTTACTATATAATGCCAACTAATAAAAGTAGAACAAGTTATTACAAATGGAGTTAGAAAATCATCTCCCCAGAGTGTGGGCTGGACCAAGTGATTTTGCTTCTAATGAACAAACTACAGCAAAAATGATGGTATGTCACTTTCTCGGTCTTTCCCTGCCTCCATACCTCCCTTCCTTCCTCCCTCCCTCCCTTGTTCCTTCCTTTCTTTCTTGACAGGGTTTCATTCTGTGGCCTAGGCTGGAGTGCAGTGGTGTGATCTCGGCTCACTGTAACCTCTGCCTCCTGGGTTCAAGCAATTCTCTGGCCTCGGCCTCCTGAGTAGCTGGGACTATAGGCACGCACCACCAGACCAGCTAATTTTTGTATTTTTAGTAGAGGCAGGGTTTTGTCATGTTACCCAGGCTGGTCTTGAACTCCTGGGCTCAAGCAGTCCACCCGCCTTGGCCTCTCAGAGTGCTGGAATTACAGGTTTGAGCTACCATGCCTAGCCTGGTATGTCACTTTCAAAATTAGGTTTATAAAAAGATTGTGGCTTTCATCACATTTGCCCTCTCTGGCACTCTCCTTTACTTGCTCTAACAGAAGCTGGTTGCCCTATGGATGTCCACATGGCAAGGAACTGAGGTAGACCTCAAGCTAACAACCAGCAAGAAACTGGAACCCTTATTCTAACAATCCACAAGGAACTTAATTTTGCCATTAACTATGTGAGAGAGATTAGAATCGGATCCATCCTCTGTTGACCCTTCAGATAAGACAATAGCCTTAGGTGACACTTTAATCGCTGCCTTGTAAGACTTTGAGGCAGAGGCACTCAGCAAAGCTATACCCAGTCCTGATCCACAAAATTTATGAGATAATAAATGCTTCTTTTAAGCCACTAAGTTTTGGGATAATTTGTTACACAGCAATGGCTAAATAATATACTACCAAAAAAATGTCTAGTTTAAATACAATCATAAGGCTGGGTGCGGTGGCTCACGCCTGTAATCCCAACACTTTGGGAGGTAAAGGTGGGTGGATCACAAGGTCAGGAGCTCGAGACCAGCCTGGCCAATATGGTGAAACCTCATCTCTACTAAAAAAAATACAAAAAAATTAGCCGGGCGTGGTGGCACATGGCTGTAATCCCAGCTACTTGGGAGGCTGAGGTAGGAGAATTGCTTGAATCCGGGAGGCAGAGGTTGCAGTGAGCCGAGATCGCGCCACTGCACACCAGCCTGGGTGACAGAGCAAGACTCCATCTCAAAAAAAATAATAATAATAATAATAAAAATAAATAAATAAATAAATAAATAAGTACAATCATGAGGTCCGGGCACGGTGGCTCATGCGTGTAATCCCGGCACTTTGGGAGGCCAAGGCGGGTGGATCACCTGAGGTCAGGAGTTCGAGACCATCCTGGGCAACATGGCAAAACCCCATTTCTACTAAAAGTACAAAAATTAGCCAGGCATGGTGGCAGGCATCTGTAATCCTAGCTACTCAGGAGGCTGAGGCAGGAGTATTGCTTGAACCTGGGAGGCAGAAGTTGCAGTGAGCCTAGATTGCGCCACTGCATTCCAGCCTGGGTGAAAGAGTGAGACCCTGTCTCAAAAAAAAAAAAAAAAAAGAGAGACACGGCAACTAAATGCAATGTGTGATATTTTGGACTAAAAAAAATTACTATAAGGTATAGTAAAATATACTATAAGGGTTGGTAAAATTTAAATATGGACTATAGGCTAAATAATTATATTGTATTGATGTTAAATTTTCTGATTGTTATTATAGAAATTTAATTATATGAAAGAATGTCCTTGTTAGGAAATACACAATGAGGTGTTTAGGAATAAAGAAACATAATTTCTACAACTTACTCTCAAATGTCATAAAAATAATCATGTCATAAAAAAATCATATCATACAAAAATAATGTGTGTGTACATACACACAAACATATATACATACACACTTGGGTGTGTATGTAAATATGTATATATAGATACATCTTTATTAAAAACTTTTTTACATTTTTTTTTTTTTGAGACAGAGTCTTGCCCTGTTGCCCAGGCTGGAGTGCAGTGGTGCAATCTCGGCTCACTGCAACCTCTGCCTCCCAGGTTCAAGCATTTCTCATGCCTCACCCTTAGGCATGGGGTACCAGGCCTGGCTAATTTTTGTATTTTTAGTAGAGATGGAGTTTTATCATGTTGGCCAGGCTGGTCTTGAACTCCTGGCCTCAAGTAATCCACCTGCCTCAGCCTCCCAAAGTTCTGGGATTACAGGAGTGAGCCACTGCACCTGGCCTATAGATACAATTATATAATACACCTATATATATATATACACACACAGAGTGATAAAGGAAATTCAGCAAAATACAAAATGTTAACAATAGGTGCATCCGGGTGAAGGAGATACAGTTTTTTGTACAATTCTTGCAACTCCTTTGAAAATTTGAAATCATTTCAAAACAGAAAGTTAAAATTAAAACTTCTTGTGAAAATACCTATGAAAATTACACCTATTTACTCTTTGACCCAGCAATTTCAATTCCATTTCTGGGAATTCATCCCAAAGATACACTGCATATGTAAAAACTAATGTAGGTACAGGGCTATTCAATAGCGCTCATTTATGAGACTGGTTAATAATCCAAAGGAATACTAAGCAACTGTTAAAAAATAGCTTTCTATATATTAATATGGAAGTTTTTTTTGTTTGTTTGTTTGTTTGTTTTTTTTTTTTGAGTTGGAGTCTCGCTCTGTCGCCCAGGCTGGAGTGCAGTGGCGCGACCTCGGCTCACTGCAAGCTCCGCCTCCTGGGTTCACGCCATTCTCCTGCCTCAGCCTCCTGTGTAGCTGGGACTACAGGCGCCCGCCATCACGCCTGGCTAATTTTTTTTTGTATTTTTAGTAGAGACGGGGTTTCACCGTGTTAGCCAGGATGGTCTCGTTCTCCTGACCTCGTGATCTGCCCGCCTTGGCCTCCCAAAGCGCTGCGATTACAGGCGTGAGCCACCGCGTCCGGCCAATATGGAAATATTTTTAAAGGATATAATGTGAAGAAGGGAAGATATAGAGTGGTGTATAGTATTTTATCTTTTTGTAAAAAAAATGGGGAATAAAAATATATGTACATATTTGCATAAGAAATGCTGACAGGATACTTAATAAAGTTATAAAATGTTTACCTACAGGGGACAGGAGGAAGCAAGGGTGGAATAGGAGTAGGATAGGGATGGAAGTCAGACTTCTCAATATATACATAGTATATTGTTTTGATTTTTAAAACCATGTAAATGTGTTTCCCATTCAAAAATAAAACAAAGAAAACTACTAAGATTGAGGTAGATGGCTATAGAGATTCAAAGAAAAGGTTCCTTGAGATATTAAGTGGAAAAGAGCAAGTTGCACAACAGTATATATACTGTAAAATGATCCCTGTTGTACAAAGAAAACCCCACACATACATTCGCATACACACAGAAAATGTTGGTAAGTGTACATAACCAGGGATGAATAGTAGTGATCTTTCAGGGGTGAGTCTGAGGCATAGTGAGGGTGGGTGAGGCTAATTTTATTTTCTTTTAATTTTTTTTTTTTTAAGATGGCATTTCGTTCATGTTGCCCAGGCTGGAGAGCAATGGCGTGATCTTGGCTCACTGCAACCTCCGCCTCCTGGGTTCAAGCGATTCTCATACCTCAGCCTCCTGAGTAGCTGGGATTATAGATGCCCGCCACCATGCCCGGCTAATTTTTGTATTTTTAGTGGAGATGGAGTTTCACCATGTTGGCCAGGCTGGTCTCGAACTCCTGACCACAGATGATTCACCCTCCTCAGCCTCCCAAAGCACTGGGATTACAGGCGTGAGCCACCACACCCGGCCAATTTTATTTTCTTAAATTTATTTTCAATTAAAGTATAATTTATATACAGTCACATGCAAGACTCTTAAGTTCAGTGAGTTTTGGAAAATGTGTACATCCTTATAACCCATCCCTCTATCAAGATATGGAACAGTTCTAACTTCCTGAGGGGGAAGATTCTACCATCATTAATACTGTTGGTTTCAACTTTAAAATGCTGAGGACTCTACAGGATGTTTAAGGTGTATATGGACATAGAATCCTCCAAGTGTACTCATAACATTAAAATCCAACAATTTTGTTATGATTGTTATGGATGTTTTATCCTAAACATTCCTTCTATGCAGTTTTACAGATGGTGAAGAAAAACTGAGGTTAAAAATTTCCACTGAGTGCGGTGGCTCACGCCTGTAATCCCAGCACTTTGGGAGGCCGAGGTGGGCAGATCACCAGGGTCAGGAGTTTGAGACCAGCCTGACCAATATGATGAAACCCATCTCTACTAAAAATACAAAAATTAGCCAGGTGTGGTGGCATGTGCCAGTAATCCCAGCTACTTGGGAGGCTGAGACAGAAGAATCACTTGAACCCGGGAGGCGGAGGTTGCAGTGAGCCGAGATCAAGCCATTGTACTCCAGCCTGGGCGACAAAAGCAAAACTCCACTTAAACAAAAACAAAAACAAAAAACAAACAAACAAAAAAATCCATGGAGCACATATAATCATGTGAAAGAAAATTAAACAACAAAAATTAAAACAGCCTGACACATTTTAATAGAATTCCAGACACAGAAAAAAAAAAAGCAAAAAACTGAACACTAGGACTAGTCTGAAGCGTGGAGTATGAATTAGACAGCAAATTTCCCTGGGTGCTGGATGTTTCTTACAGTGAAAAAGAGATCAGGAAGATAAATAAAACACAAAAGTAGCTCAGCTATGAACCCCAAAACATACCAGTGTAGAGCTATCAGGAAGCTTATTATGCTTAGCCTTATAAGGATCTACCCATCTGACTAGACGATCACAACGGAGGAACTCAAAGTAAAAGAATGGTAACCAGCTGGGCGTGGTGGCTCACGCCTGTAATCCCCATACTTTGGGAGGCCGAGGCAGGCAGATCAGAGTTCGAGACCAGCCTGGCCAATATGGTGAAATGCTGTCTTTACTAAAAATACAAAAATTAGCCAGGCGTAGTGGTGCACGCCTGTAGTCCCAGCTACTCAGGAGTCTGAGGCAGAAGAATCACTTGAACCTGGGAGGCAGAGATTGCAGTGAGCCGAGATAGGGCCACTCCAGCCTGGGTGACAGAGTGAGACTCCATCTCAAAAAAAAAAAGAATGATGACCATATGTCTAACCACACACTGAATATCTGCACTGTTTCTCAGATCCTTCAAATGAACATGCCTGGAACTCAACTCTTGATTTCTCTTAAATCTACCATTCTCTAGTCTTCCATTCTCACCAAATGGTAGCTTTATCCATCCGGTTCCTTAATGTAGAAACCCAGGAATCACTCTTAATCCCTGCTCCCCATTTATCCATTGTATTTATTCAGTTAATAATATTTCACTGAAGATCTACCACTTGCCAGGCAAGACAACAATCTTTTCAGACACCTAGGAATATAATAATAAACAAAACACCCCCTGCCCTCATGAAATTTATATTCCACCTATTTCATTATTAAGTCTTAGTGAACCCATTTCCTAAATATATCTATAATTCATCCATTTATTTCTATATCCACAGCCTCCCCTTTAATCCAAGCCAGCTCTTCTTCCATTTCTTACCAGGAATATTGCCATAGTCTCCTATCTTGTCTTCCTATTTCTATTTATGACCCTCATAAATCAATTCTCCATATAGCAGCCAGAGTAAGCTTAATAATTCAAATATCTTGTCACTGCCTTGTTTAAAATGTTTTAATAGCTCCTAAGCACAAGGGTATTTAGAACAAAATCCAGAATTTTAAGTGTGATTTACAAGGCTCTCCCTGCCTTATTAGTCTCATCTATTTATTTTCTGTTTCTAGCCTCCCTAGCTCTTTTCAATTGCTTGAGTCACACCTTTTATTTTTTAAAAAGATCTTTCCACATGCTATTTCCTCTGCCTGACAATTTCTTTTTTACTCTCCTTGTTACCTAGATAACTTCTACTCATCCTACTAATCTATTCATCTCTCTAAATATCACTTTCTGAAAAAAAGAAAGCCTTCCTTGACCTTCAGATTAGGAGAAGCTTCCCTACTATAAGCTTTCTCTTAGTGCTTTTGTATTTCTCCTTGTTAGCTTTTAACAGGCCTGTAAAATATCATGTATTAGAATGGGGCCCATTAACTCAGGAATCATATATGCCTTGTTCATTACTGCATCCTTAGTCCATAGGTCAGTGCCTTGCATATAGCAGACACTTAATAAATATTTCTTATGTAAATGAATGAATGAACCACCCAGGACCAGACTTGGGCAGACACCAATGTTTACTGTTTCTGGATGGGTTCTCTCAACTTACAAACTGAAGAGAATGGAAGCCTGAACTTATGCAGAGTGGTTTCGACTTATATTCTCACACAATATAGTGTAAGAATAGAGCACCTTGCACCTCTTACTTTTCAAAAGCATATAGAATACATAAAAACAATAGTTTTTAGTTTTTCTGTAAACTAGAAATGAACAATTAGAAAATACAATTTTAAAAATACTATTTACAATAACATTCAAAAACATCAAATATGTAGGGACAATTTAATGAAAGATATACATGACCTCTCTACACTGAAAACTATACAATGTAGCTGAGAGAAATTAAAGAAGACCTAATTAAGTGGAAATATATACCATGTTCACGGATTGGAAGTGTCAATATTGTTAAGATGATCCTCCTCCTTCCTTTCCTCTTTCCCTGATAAAGCTATAGATTCAATGCCATCCCATTCAAAAATCCCTATAAGCTTTGTCCTGTAGTAAGACTTTGTAGCAAGACTTACTATAAAGCTACAATAATCAAGACAGTGTGCTATTAGTAAAAGAATAGGCAAATGAAACATGATCAAGAATATAGAAATAGAACTACATATATCAGTGAAATGACTTTCAACAAAGGCACCAAGCCAATTCAACAGAAAGAGGAAACTATTTTTAATAAATGGTATCGAAAAAAATGGGAAATAAAGAACTTCAACCCCTACCTCAATGAACTGGTGCCTCATGCCACATGCAAAAATCAATTTTAAATAAGGTAAGTAGAAAGGAAGAGTCGAAAGTGTCAAATAAGTGCCTTTTGCTCACTAGACACAGTCACTGTCTCACCTACTATACTGCTAGAGCAAAGTATTACACAATATAAATCCAGTACGTGGCCGGGCGCAGTGAGTCATGCCTGTAATCCCAGCACTTTGGGAGGCCAAGGCGGGCGGATCACCTGAGGTTGGGAGTTCGAGACTAGCCTGACCAACATGGAGAAACCCCGTCTCTACTAAAAATACAAAATTAGCTGGGTGTGGTGGCACATGCCTGTAATCCCAGCTACTAGGGAGGCTGAGGCAGGAGAATCACTTGAACCTGGGAGGCAGAGGTTGCAGTGAGCTGAGAGCATGCCATTGCACTCCAGCCTGGGCAACAAGAGTGAAACTCCATTTCAAAAAAAAAAAAAAAAAATCCATTACACACAAGTGACACATATCTATTGAGATGCTTCCCTTTTCTTGGTTTCCAATCCTTAGCAGACTTTTCAGGTGAGCATCAGAATCTAGATTGAAGATGCCAAATTATCTGATTTACTGAATTCCTTTTAGAAGCCAATACCCAGGTAGCATTTAAAATAAAATTAACATAGCTTAGATGGACCACAGAATCCATACCAATAAGGAAACCTGCTGTGAATAGTCAGACACACTTTTATTAATTTTCCTACTAATATTCCTTTTCTCTTGACTTACCAGTAATTTTTTCACTGTTTTCAGACTTTCCATATTACCCATTTTACCTAATGATGTTTTCCAAAGGTAACTGTTTCCTTTTCATTTTTTTTTGTCTTTTTGGTAATATTTTATATTGTAAGCTTCCAATTCACTGATAGGGAAATATATGAGGAATTTTATATGCAAATGTTATTCTATAATTTTTGAAGTGTTTGTAAACTACTAGTTCAGTAAAATGCTATGCTAACATTATCTAGATCAATTTGTACAATCACCTGATTATAAGAACATTTTATATACAACATTTTGTTTTAGCTCAAAGCCATTTAAAGCATTTGAATTGGAACAATTTCCCAAGCTTTAAATAAGTCATAAGGAGAGAAGCTCTTTGTTTGTTTGTTTTGGGACAGGGTCTAATTCTGTCACTTAGACTGGAGTACAGGAGCGCAATCACAGTTCACTGCAGCTTCAACCTCCCCAGACTCAGGTGATCCTCACACCTCAGCCTCCCAAGTAGCTGAGACCACAGGCATGAACCACTACACCTTGTTAATTTTTGTATTTTTTTTTGTAGAGATGGGTTTTTGCCATGCTGCCCAGGCTGGTCTCAAACTCCTGGGCTCAAGTGATCCACCTGCCTTGGCCCCCCAAAGTGCTAAGATTACAGGTATGCTTGGCGAGACAAGCTCTTTATATTATAGAGAATGATGCAGTGGACATGGCTAGGGAAACAAAATGCAGTATAACTTATGATAGTGTTCTTAATCTGGTTTGAAAAGCAAGGTTCAGCTTGAGGAGACTGGAACAGTCATAAGAACGCTCTTCAGTGAAACAATAATTTTCAAAGTTTAGGTCTGGCAACTTCCATTAGTCATATTCTTAGATTTACTGAAATTATAGGCTAACTTTATCAGCCAGAATGTCTTTTTGCAGTAAGAGGAAGTTTCTTAAATAGAAAATGAAACAGTTGTGTGCTGAAGAAGTGATAAGCAGGGATTCTGAGTTGTAAATTTACATCTCTCATATTACAATGGCCAAGATTTGTCCCTTCCTTATTTTTGGATCAGTACAATTTGAATATCAAAGTAAAATTATAAAATATAATCAAACACATATAAATATATATAATCAAAACATGCTCCCTACCTACAGGCCCCAAATGCTCTGGCATGTCTGATACTCTGTCTGCCTGAGTACTGTCCCTCAAGCTCACCATGCCAAATATTTCTCATCTTAGGCCTTTGGTCTTGCTGCTAGAAATGCTGTTTACTGAGATCTCTGAAAATACTTAATGCTAGAAGAAAACCTGCTTGTGACTGAACTTAGTTTCATCAAGAATTTTTCACCTCGGAGAGTGGATTCTGCCCAAGCAATTAGAATAATCACAATCATCCCCTTCCCCAAGGGGCTTTCTGCAGTGAAGCTGCTATTGAGTCCTGAGGGGTAGGGATTCAAAAAAGAAGTTCACTCAGCCCTGGATTTGTAGGAGAAGCACACACCTAGTAGGAATATGGCATCATAGAGCTACAGTTACCCAGAAACCTGGGGCTTAGCTCGGGATAGACATCCGTGGGAAAGACTCAAAGACAGGATCATTTTGGGGTCTTCGGCACTTCAAAACCAGCACAAACAATGCAATCAGGAAGAATAAAAAGGAAATTAAAGCTAAGGCAATCACCAGATAGAAATTAATTTTGGATTCAGACTGTAACTTTGCAGAGTGATCGCTGAGGTCTGGCAGAGCCTCCTGCAGGCTGTCGGCGAAGAGGGGCGGTGGTGGTGGTGGTGATGTGGCGGTGGCGAGAGGAGCGGCTGTCCACCGCAGTGCACCGCGACCAGTAGGCGCTGGCGAGTAGCTTTCCTGTGGCCCAACGCACGAGCTGTCCGCACCTCGTCGGTGCGCATTCCAGGCTGAAGAGCCTGGGCTCGCTGGCCTGCAGCACGTGGTAGGACAGCCACGCATTGTGTCTCACATCCGTGTCTACCGCCACCACCTTGGTGACCAGGTAGCCAGGCTCCGTGGCGCGCAGCACCATATCCAAGAGTGCGAAGCCATCGCGCTCCAGAGCTGGGGTACAGCACCCGCAGTGCGTTGTCATTGAGGTCGTCCACCAACACGCTCAGACTCACGTTGGCGCCGAGTGCGAGCTAGTCCTGGCCACTGGCCTGAAGCGTGGGCTTGAAGGCTCGCAGCTGCTCTTGGTCGAAGGCGCACTGAGCGCTCACGGAGACCTAGGACCACAGCGCCTGTGGCTCCAGGTCACTGGCCATGATCGAATAGGGGACTTGGCTGTTGGGTCCCAAGTCTAGGTTGGAGGTGTCTACTTGCACACTATGGAGGCTTTAGGAAGATTGTTCTTGCCCACGTGGACGACGCAGGAGGCCTGGTAGAAAACCACAGCATTGTCGTTGACATCACCAATGAGTAGGGTGATGCTTGGGCTGGAGAAGAGGGTTGGCTTGCCTCTGTCAGTGGCAGCGATGCTGATGTTATACCTTGGGTCTGTTCCTGGTCCACGGCCCCATTTGTTACAAGCATGTAGTTAATAATTGGAGGAAGATTTTTCTCAAGGTGCATTTTCTTGTATCAGACATGTGACCTCGTTTCTCCTGAATCCAGATCTTGTGATTTAAAGATCTTGTGATTTAAATCCTGGACAGTGATTACTGTCCAAGGTGCAGAATCTTTGGGAATCATTGCGGAATTAGAAGTAAAAATCGCCTCTAGGATATTGTCATTACCTTCTAGAATTTCCGTCTCAACTGTACACTGGACAATGAGTCCCTCTCTGTCACTTGCTACCAAAACCACGGAAATTTTAAAATCTTTTAAAGTCCAATGTACTTAAAGTTTTCATTTCTCCACTATTTGATCAAGGCCAAACTAGATATGGGTACTCTGGGTTGAGAAGCAGTATGTGATCTCTGCCTTGACACTCTAGTCCTGGTGGGTGGCCCTCGCTCTCAGCACAGAAGTGCCCGGATGTACATCTTCCTGAAGGCTGAGGCTGTACACATCCTAGCTGAACACAGTGTTGTCATTGGCTTCAACCAATAGGATCAGGAGCTGAGTGATGCTGCTTTGTTGGGGGGCCGTCTAAGGCTGCTAGCACTAAGGGATGGGAGCTCTGCTTTTCCTAGTCAAGCGGCTTCTCTAACACATGATCAACATATGTCTTTCCACTGTTGGTCTCTTTTACTTCAACGAGAAATATAGAGTTGCTGCTAAGGTGATAATTTTGTAAGGAATTTCTCTCAACATCAGGATCTTCTGCAGGTTCTGTTGCAAACCTTGTTCCAGCTGGGTCAACTCAGAGATATGTAACTTAATAACATTCCTGCTGAACTGTGGTGCATGATCCTTCACATCCTGAATCTCTATATTCATGTGAAAAACATTTAAAGAATTTTCAACTACTGTTTGTTCATTTTTTTTGAGATGGTGTCTTGCTCTGTCACCCAGGCTGGAGTGCAGTGGTGCGATTGCCTCTCAGGTTCAAGTGATTCTTCTGTCTCAGCCTCCCGAGTAGCTGGGATTATAGGCGTGCACCACCACGCCCGGTAATTTTTGTATTTTTAGTAGAGACGGGGTTTCACCGTGTTGGTCAGGCTGGTCTCGAACTCCTGACCTCATGATCTGCCCACCTCAGCCTCCCAAAGTGCTGGGATTACACGTGTGAGCCACCGTGCCTGGCCTTCAACTATTTCAAAGCATTATGGCCCAAGCTATAATTGGGGGGCGTATCTGCTCCTGATCCATTCAGTCACTCACAAGTAAGTCTCCACTTTCCCCACTTAGAATGAAGTATTATTTCTCAGCATTAACCCAAAGCTTTCAAGCGGGCACATCCTGGACACTGAGTCCCAGGTCCTTGGCAAGGTTTCCCACCACTAAACTCTTGGCCAGCTCCTCTGGGACTGAATAACGGATCTGTATCATAGAGAATGCCCAGCAGGATAGAAATAGCAGAAAGGAAGCAGTAATTGCCTTGGTTCTACCCAGCCTGTCAGTCCAGCACCATTCCCCATCTCCTCCATAGTTAAAGTTGCTGCTGCTGCAGCCCAGATAAGCCCCTTTTCAAACTCTTCTTGGATTATAGAGTCTCCAGCCAAGAAGGAGCTGAACTCATTGCCTGTAAATCCATTCTGTTCCTGCTTATAATTTGTAGAACTAGGAGCCATAATAGGAATGTTGTGGGTCTGCTCTTGGATTTGCATTCCATGAAATTAGAAAAGCCAGCAAGCGGGAATGTTTGAGGATAGGCTCATTTATCTCTGTTCCCACACTGGCCAACAGTGGCACTCTGAGTCCCTACTCTAGAACTGCAGCCTGAAGAAATGAGAGGACAGCATTCTGTAGAGTTAGTTGAGAGCAGAGAGAAAGACGTTTCTCACTGGAACTTGCAAGCTGAAAGGCAGTAATGCAGTCTTGCTCCTGCAATAAAATATTCCTGGGAATTTATAACCTCAGTGATGTCAGCACATGAAGTCGAAGTGATGACTTATTTTTATTTCTTCTTGATGTTTGAGTATTTGTAGGCTTAGAATCTTTCTTTCTATTCCCACTTCCATGCCTGGGCTTTATTTTTTCCATGGAACACAGTCTCAGAATGAATTGTTGGCTGAATCTTCAGCTGAAATTATATAGGAAGCTTCTAAGAGGTTTCACATATGGATTTTTTTTTTTTGTCAGAGTCTCACTATGTCGCCCAGGCTGGAGTGCAGTGGCATGATCTCAGCTCACTGCAACCTCTGTCTCCCAGGTTCAAGTGATTCTCTTGCCTCAGCCTCCCGAGTTGCTGGGATTACAGGCGCCTGCCACACAATATGGAAATCTTATGAACTGAGGCATCTATTTTCAAAATTTGACAAACAAACCAGGTCCTTAGCCTTTTAAGATAAGTCAGAAAGTTGGCAGGGTGCGGTGGCTCATGCCTGTAATCCCAGCACTTTGGGAGGCTGAGACAGATGAATCACCTGAGGTCAGGAGTTCAAGAGCAGCCTGGCCAACTTGGTGAAACTCTATCTCTACTAAAAATATTTAAAAAAATTAGCCGGGCATGGTGACAGGCGGCTGTAATCCCAGCTACTGGAGAGGCTGAGGCAGGAGAATCGCTTGAACCCAGGAGGCAGAGGTTGCAGTGAGCTGAGATCACACCACTTGTACTCCAGCCTGGGCGACAGAGCAAGACTCCATCCCCTACTCCAAATATATATATATATGTATATATGTCAGACAGCTGCCTCTTATTAGGGTTTAGATATAGAAGAAAAGTCCATGTAAAATAATTAGTTTTGCACTATGATTCTTTTTTCTCCAAGAGACCACTTTCCAATAATCGAACTCAAGCATTGTATTAAGTACTTAGAAGGTATACAAACTACAGTGTGAAATACTTCAGAGTTAATGATGAACTAAGAAATTATATCTGCCCTCAATGACAGTATACAGAGTAGATTCTTATATGACATGTCTAAGAAAAATTATGGTGGTACCAACTTCTTTTACATATAGATTAAGTTATTTTGTTTGATTCTATGGTCTCTTCAATGACAGTTTTTTAAAAACATTTTCCTGAACCAGAGCCCTTCCCATCTGGTATCCAGAAGTCTCAGCCTTTATAAAATATTTTTTCCAATTAGCTTTGCCATAGGCTGGCTATCTTTTGCCATCAATATTTTAGGAATGCATCCTAAACAGTATGCCCTATTATTGGTAATTTTCCATTAAGTATGGTTTCTTAAAGGTGAACTCAAAGTGGCCAGGCACGGTGGCTCACACCTGTAATCTCAGCTATTTGGGAGGCCGAGGTGGGTGCATCACAAGGTCAAGAGATCGAGACCATTCTGGCCAATATGGTGAAACTCTATCTCTACTAAAAATACAAAAATTAGCTGAGTGTGGTGGCGCATGCCTGTAGTTCCAGCTATTCGGGAGGCTGAGGCAGGAGAATCGCATGAACCCAGGAGGCAGAGGTTGCAGTGAGCCAAGATAGTGCCATTGCACTCCAGCTTGGTGACAGATTGAGACTCTGTCTCAAAAAAAAAAAAAAGTGAACTCAAAGTGTAACATTAGAGGGTAACTGTGTCTCTTTCTTGAGATTTAGCCTCATCAGTTTGATCAACATCCCTTTGAAACTGTGTTTGTTTTTCTGAACCTGACATCTTATATGAGGATAAAGCAGATTTTACACCAGAACTATTCAATTCGTGATCACAGCTATACTGTGTTATATGTCATAAAGAAAACTGATACACTTCGCTCATTTGTAATTAGCCTTATAATTCATAGAAAAGTGATGTATGAGATAAAATACACTATAACAGTGTAGTATAGTCTCCTCAACATTCCTATGCTATTGCTGCTTCAAAAAGCATAATACTTCCGGAATGAAAGCAATGGAGGAATGTCTTCTGACTGATTACATTCCAATTTTAGGTACTATAAAACAGTGAAGCTACAAATTTTAAATTATAGCTGAACGCTTTAACTTATTAGATGAAATGGATACATACCCATCTGTCATACACATAAGAAGACAAGGAAAGTCCTTGACATAATTTTATGACTGGAATCAGAAGAAATGTAAACACATCCAAACCCATTGCCCAGTTAGTCTCAGAAAATAATCAACACATATCTTAATTATGAATCCTAAATTATCAACAAGTGTCCTAAAAATCCTAAAGCTAAGCCGTTAGTTTCAATTCTTATATGGCCCAAACCAAATAATGATCACCAGCCTTCTGGTTTCGGTGATCCATTTTCTGGTGAAATTATCTAAGATCCCAATGAAGTAAACTGCTTCTTTAAAATAAGTTTCACAGGATCCTTGTTTAGATTTCACTATGGTTCAGACAAAGAAAAAGTAACACTCACAAAATTGTCTCATATAAAAATCTTTCCCCCATCTCTATGGCCTAAAACTGTGGCTTCTCAATCAAGAATGTGCCTAGGCATTTAAGATTTTTAAACCAGCTTTCACAAAAATTTTAGAACAGTTTTATTTCCATCCACAAATCATTCCATTGTACCACAGGGAGAAGCACACAAAAATCATTATTAGTTTTCCCAACAGAACATCGAGTGTGCTTGCATTGAAAATATAAGTCCTTTTTTTTTGTCAACCACTAAAAATGGCTACTGTTAATTAATTGCATGTTGTGAATCAGATTTTTGTTAGCCCTAGCCATCACCACGACCTTTCAAATTAGATACGATTATTCCTACTTTGCTGAAGCTCAAAGAGATTAAATAACTTGCTGAAGGTGATACAGTTAAGAAGTTACCTAATCGGCCGGGCGAGATGGCTCACGCTTGTAATCCCAGCACTTTGGGAGGCCGAGGCGGGCAGATCACGAGGTCAGGAGATCGAGACCACGGTGAAACCCCGTCTCTACTAAAAATACAAAAAATTAGCTGGGCGTGGTGGCGGACGCCTGTAGTCCCAGCTACTCGGAGAGGCTGAGGCAGGAGAATGGCGTGAACCTGGGAGGCGGAGCTTGCAGTGAGCCGAGACTGTGCCACTGCACTCCAGCCTGGGCGACAGAGCGAGACTCCATCTCAAAAAAAAAAAAAAAAAAAAAAAAAAGAAGTTACCTAATTGCAAAGCTGCTATCCTTCTATGATACATCTGAAAATTCAGAATCCTGGTATCAGGTAATACCCAGAGTACATTATTTGTTTATCCATTCATTCAACAACTATTTAATAAAGCCTATTCAGCTCAAACTGGAAACATAGTTGACTGAAATCACTGATATTTGAGATATGGTCTAAAGGTCTTGACTATTCATGCTCTAACTCTCAACGATTTGTTCCTAAATCAAGTTAGGTGAGCAGAGGTCAGAATAATTAGACCATGTTAGCTTAGCTTCCCAAATCATTTGTTTTCCTATTATGTCTTTCTTTCTATTTGACTATGTATGAGAACTGTCCATGTGATAAACATTTTGGTAGTTCATATGAGATGATGGAGGAGAGAGGTTTCATTGTCCTGTTTCTCTCAATATTGCCTATAGAACACTGTACTTATTAAATTATATTTGAAAACTAACGTAAACACAAATTTAGTATTTTTAGATAAATTCAAATACTTTCTTTCAAAAAATCACACAAGTAGAACCACACACTCTATATTTTGCCCCCTTTTTTGTCACAGAAGCAGCAACTGCCTCATTTTAGAGCCCTTGGATGTCTTTCATTCTCTAAGTGGTTTCCAATCTCTTTTCTGAGTTTTAACTATTGTATCTTTCAAAGTAGATAGGCAGCAAACAAAGAAGAAAGAAAAAATAATTGGAATGTTATGTTTCCCTACACCTTTACAGAATTCACCAAAATAAATCAAGCAATGATTTTCAAAGAGTAATACACTTTAGCATTCAGTATCTGTAAGCACTCTATGATAAGCATAAAGTTCTCAGAAAACACTTAGATCTGTGCATGTTTCAGAAATTTTCCCATAGTTGTAAAAGTTATGGGGAATTTAATGTAGAAAGCAGGCAATATTACTGCAAATTTGCCCCAGTACTAAAAAAAAGTACTCAAAACACATTTTGTTAATTCTGAATATTCCACAAAGTCATCATTAGAATCATTAGTGTAGGAAATGGGCAAAAGAAATGTCTAACTTGGAAACACATACAGATATTGTATTAATGAAATGCATAACAGAAGTGAAAAACAGTCTTTACCATTTTTTGTCATGGCAATACAGTGTATTGTATATTTAAGTGATGAAATTTTAAATGCAGAAGAAATAAATTCACTAAATTTGGCAGTTCATGAATGATTTAAAACCACGAAACGACTTGGGATACTGAGAAAGTACAAATGGACATATCCCTAATGGCCAGAAAGAATTACTGCACTTTGGAAGAAACTAAATTCACTTTATGAATTTGCTAGCAATCTTAAGTGTAGTTAAAAGCCACTCTATTTACAAAAGTTTATTAAAATTTTATTTATATTTTTCATTGAATTAGATTTCTCCCCCCTAGATAAACAGATCAGTTGTTATCAGATGCTCTACACAAAACTGCTGCATGGTCAATGGGAAAAAAAAAAGTGGGAAAAGAGTATTATCATTGATAAATTCATCTAGAAAATGATATAGAGTATTAACAAAGTAATTTAATAAATTGTTAATAAATTATATCTATTATATAAAATATATGTACATAAATAAAGTATGAGGGAAGGTGACTGGATTGTTGTTGGTGTCTGTCACATATATATATAAATTTATTGATGTCTGCTTTATAAATTCCAAGTGTACTAAGGGATATATTTCTCTAAGCTAAGAAAAAAATATTTGTTTTTTTTTTTTTTTTTTTAGAGGTGTGAAGTGGGAAATCAGGAGTCTCACAGCCTTCAGAGCTGAGAGCCCCAAACAGAGATTTACCCACATATTTATTAACGCAAGCCAGTCATTAGCATCGTTTCTATAGATATTAGATTAACTAAAAGTATCCCTTATGGGAAACGAAGGGATGGGCGGAAATAAAGGGATGGGTTGGGCTACTTATCTGCAGCAGGGGCATGTCCTTAGGGCACAGATCGCTCATGCTATTGTTTGTGGTTTAAGAACACTTTTAAGCGGTTTTCTGCCCTGGGCAGGCCAGGTGTTCCTTGCCCTCATTTCGGTAAATCCACAACCTTCCAGCATGGGCATTACGGCCATCATGAACATGTCACAGTGTTGTAGAGATTTTGTTTATGGCCAGTTTTGGGGCCAGTTTATGGCCAGATTTTGGGGGGCCTGTTCCCAACACAAAGAGACAAGCAGCAAGAGGAAGAAATGCAAGATCCTACAGGAAAAACAGAGAATACCTCTAATTTCCACCTCCCCCACAATGCCCAAGTCATCTAGTCCAGAAATCATACTTTGCGTACACTGACAGAAGTAAGTACACTGGAATTACAAATCTTGGATATAATCTCAAGCTTGCTGTAACAGAAAGGACACAGAAATCAGTCTAAAGGGAATCCCAAAGGCCAATCCTGGGACAATTTCAGCATCAAAATAAATAATTGATATTAACAGATTACAGGCCATCGAATAAATAGAAAACCATGCTTCCAGAATCATAGAAACAAACATATATAGAGAATATAAAACTCTTCTTCAAGGTAGAAAGCCAATTAACAACTATAGAAGAAACATGGAATTATAAAATCTTCATTTGGAAGCGATTATAATAAGTGTAAAGCAACTGTCATCAGTGGGTGAAACTAGAGGATAAAGTTTTTTTTGTTGTTTTTTGAGATGGAGTTTTGCTCTTGTTGCCCAGGCTGGAGTGCAATGGCACAATCTCGGATCATTGCAACCTCCACCTCCCAGGTTAAAGCAATCTCCTGACTCAGCTTCCCAAGTAGCTGGGATTACAGACATGCACCACCACGCCTGGCTAATTTTGTATTTTTTTTAGTATAGACAGGGTTTCTCCATGTTGGTCAGGCTGGTCTCGAACTCCCAACCTCAGGTGATCCACCCGCCTCGGCCTCCCAAAGTGCTGGAATTACAGGCGTGAGCCACCGCGCCCAGACAGAAAAGAATATCTGATAAGGGCGGAGCACTGTGGTTCACGCCTGTAATCCTAGCACTTTGGGAGGGAGAAGCAGGAGGCTCGCCTGAGCCCACGTTCCAGATCAGCCTGGTCAACATAGCGAGACTCCTGTCTCTACAAGAAAGTAATAAATAAATAGACAGACAGACAGACAGACAGATAGCAGATGGCTTGCACCTGTAGTCCCTGTTACACTGGAGGCGAAGTTGGGAGAATTGCTTGAGCCTAGGAGTTTGAGGCTGCAGTGAGCTATGATCGTGCCGCTGCATTCCAGCTTGGGCGACAGAGGAATTAAAAAAAAAAAAAGAAGATTTGATATAAACTTACCTGGATTAACCCATGACTGTCTTTAGAAAATACCGAATCACCTGACAGCAAAAGGGGCTCGCTTTTTTCAAAGCTCTCCCGGCTGACGAGCGTGTCTGCATAGTTGGGCTGGGGGAAGATCAGGTGACTCTTCCGCGAGTCCGTGGTGAGGGAAATCTCGTGGGAATAAGTCTGCAGAAAAGCCTGCACCCCGTCCACGCCCACAAAGTGCGACGCCAGCTTTCCTGTCAAGCCGCCTCCTGAATCCTGCAGCAGGCGTGACTTGTGCCAGCGCCGCAGCCTGAGCGCCAGCAGCACAATGACGAAGGCCAGGAAGACGCAGGAAACCGCGGCCACCGCCACCACCAGGTACAGAGTGAGGTCTGAGGATTCAGAATTAGCTGGAGACTCGAGGCTGCCGAGGTCCGCCAGGACTTGGGGAATGCTGTCGGCCACGGCCACGGCCACGGTGAGCGTGACAGTGGCGGAGAGAGGGGGCTGGCCGTGGTCCTGGACGGCCACCACGAGGCTCTGCTTGAGCGCGTCTCTGTCCAGCAGGGCTCGCGCCGTGCGCACCTCGCCCGTGTGCAGCCCCACCGCGAAGAGTCCCGGCTCGCTGGCCTTGAGCAGGCGGTAGGACAGCCAGGCGTTCTGGCCCGAGTCTCTGTCCACCGCCACCACCTTGGTGACCAGGTAGCCAGGCTCTGCGGAGCGGGGCGCCAGCTCCACGCCAGTGGAACCATCTCTGGGGAGGGCGGGGTACAGGATCTCAGGCGCATTGTCGTTCTGGTCCAGCACGAACAGGCTCAACGACACGTTGCTGCTGAGGGGCGGGTGCCCGTTGTCCCGCGCCAGCACTTTCACTTGCAAGTCTCGGAACTGCTCGTAGTCGAAGGAGCTCAGCGCATACAGTACCCCAGTGTCGGAGTTGATGGACACGTAGGAAGATACGGGTGCCCCTTGGATGGTGTCCTCAGCCAGGGAATAAGTGATCTGGGCGTTCTCCTCACAGTCGGGGTCGTGGGCGGTCACAGAGACGAAGGAAACTCCTCTGGGATTGTTCTCTGGGATATAAGCGGAATAGGAAGCCTGAGGGAAGACCGGCGGGTTGTCGTTGGTGTCTGCCACGTTCAGTGAGATATGAGTTTCCGTGGATAGGGGCGGGGTTCCCCTGTCAGTGGCGGTCACTGTGATGTTGTAGCTAGGAACCTGTTCCCTATCCAAGACTATGTCTGTGACTAAACTATAGTAATTTCTGTAAGATTTTTCTAATTTAAAGGGCAGATTTTCTTGGATGAAACAGATCACCTGTCCGTTTTCCTCAGAATCTTGGTCATTTACATTTAAAAGGGCAATTAATGTCCCTCTGGGAGAGTTTTCGGGAACCGAGCTGGCGAGAGAGGTGAGGACCACTTCTGGGGCATTGTCGTTCACGTCCAGAACCGTTATCAGGACTTTGGCTCGCGCAGAATATCCTGCATTATCCATTGCTTGAACTTCCATCTGGTAGAATCCTGAATCCTCGTGGTCCAACTCCCCTATTGTTGATATTGTCCCTGAATTACAATCTAGTTTGAAAACTTGGGCCGCCTTGTCGTCCACATACCGGAAGGAATACCTCACTTCCGCATTGACTCCTTCGTCAGGGTCGGTAGCGTTGACTACAAGCAGCTGCGTGCCCACGGCCAGATTCTCCGGAACGCTCGCGCGGTACTCGGGCTGAGCAAACGCTGGTGCGTTGTCGTTCGCATCCAGAACCGTCACGCAGATGCGCGCGGTGCCTGTGCGCACCGGGTCGCCCCCGTCGGAGGCCGTAAGGACCAGGTGGTGAGCAGCCTTTTCTTCGCGGTCCAGGGCGCGTTTCAGCACCAATTCGGGGTACTTACTACCGTCGGCTCCATTTTGCACGATCAGGGAGAAGTGAGTATTCGGGCTGAGCTCGTAGCTCTGCAGAGAGTTCTTCCCGATATCCGGATCCCAGGCGTGGGGTAGAGGGAACCGCATCTCAGTGGCTGCGTTTTCACTAATTTTTATTTCTAATTCACTTTCACGGAAGTAGGGCGCATTGTCGTTAATGTCCCTTACTTCTACTTCTACTCCATATATTTTCACTTTATCCTCCATCAGAATGTCTAGATTTAATTGACACTTGATGGCCCCCATACAGAGCTCCTCCCTGTCTATCCTGCCCGCCGTGACCAAGCTGCCGCTGCGCAGGTTCAGGGCGAAAAGCTGCGTCCTACCTCTGGGGATGATGAGGGCTCCGCGCTCCGCCAGCTCCCGGGGCTCCAGCCCCAGGTCCCTGGAGATGTCGCCCACCCTAGAGCCTTTCTCCAGCTCTTCCGGAACTGAATAGCGTATCTGGGTGCATCCGGTCTCCCACAGAGTCCCCAGGAGGATTCCCAGCAGGACAAGCCCTTTGCAGTCCCGGTGCAGTCGCGCAGGAATCATTCTCATCTTCCTCCAGAATTATTTTCAATTCTGCCCTTAACCACTGAAGTCAGGAGCAGTTCCTTCGCCCATAGAATGGGGCAGTTGGGAAGTCAGAGCTCCTCTGTTGTTTCCTCATAGTCGCAGGGATGGTTCATTCCTAGCTATCTGCTTTGTGCTTCAGGCGCGTGCAAGGCGAGCAGGATCTCCGCTTTTCTCTCCCCGATTGGTGAACAGCGGCGCTCAGAGTCCTAACCAATTACTGCACAACTTTGAACTCCCAGAAAGGATATTTCGTTTTTATATCTTAAATAGCTCCACCTACTGTTCTTCAAAAGGGGATGGAAATCTACAGTATTAGCTTTAGTAGAAACTTCAGTGAGCTTCCTTTTTTTTTTTTTTTTCCCAATGAGCTTTTTTTCCCCGATGAGCTTTTAAATGAATTGGAAATTTCTATAAACAATGATTTTAATCTTATAACGCTAGTGCATCTGCTTTGAGATTACTGTTCCCCCAACACACCTATTATAGGGGATGTCTCCCTAGGAGTTTCTCTTTTTGACAAATCATATAATATAATAATTTAAACTTTCTGATTCAGCTATAATTTGGGGAAAAACATTTTTAAACAGATTCCTTGAACGATCCTGAATGGAAGGATTACTTTACCAGGTTGTTGACATTTAACGCTTAAAAATCAAATGTTCATGATATTATGGAAACCTAAAAATGATATGTGATTGTACACATTATCAGAATCACACTTAACAAGAACCCAAGTGAAAAAGAAACAATATTTTTAGCATAAAGTAGAAGCATTCCAACTTGCATTGACTGGAAATAACGGAAGTACTCCAGAATTCTATTAATACATTATATTTCAAAAATATTTATTGTTGAGGCAACTTAGTAAAAGAAAATTGGTAGTCCAAAGAATGTTACAGACTTACCTTTTCCTGGGTAACTGACCTAATTGTAATTACTGAGAATTACTGGTAATACTTTTGGAAGCCCATCAAAATATAGGGAAAAAATTCTCCCTAAGAAATAACTGGCTACTGTACTTTCATGAGCGTAAATATTTATACTATAAAGATAAGATATTTGCTAGGCATAAAATAAATAATATATTTTAAATTGGGAAGAAATATATAGGTAACCGTGAGAAAATATCAGACATAAAATTGAGTTTACTTGAATTACAAGAATCACAAGTAAATGTAACTGAATATTACCAAATCATTACCATGTTCTTATTATTTTTAAGCTTTTTTCTCTGCCAGGCACAGTGTCAGGCAACTGTAGTCTCAGCTACTCTGAAGATTGAGGTGGGAGGATCGCTGCAGCCCAAGAGTTTGAGTCCAGCCTGGGCAACATAGTGAGACCTTAATCTCAATTTTTTTTTTTTAAAAAAAGCATTTTCTCCATTTTCTCACGCATTTTCTTCAAAATTTATAGTTAATGGATTAAAGAAAAAGCCTTATATACTCAAATATCGATGTCCCAAGAAACACCACAGGAAAAAAATTTATTCCTCAATTAAAATATCTCAATGACAGCAGTATCATAATACCCACTTTTCACACGTGTGTGTGTGTGTGTGTGTGTGTGTATAAAGAATGTCTCCGGGCCGGGCGCAGTGGCTCACGCCTATAATCCCAGCACTTTGGGAGGCCGAGGTGGGCGAATCACAAGGTCGGGAGATCGAGACCATCCTGGCTAACACGGTGAAACTCCGTCTGTACTAAAAATACAAAAAATTAGCCAGGCGTGGTGGCGGGCGCCTGTAGTCCCAGCTACCCGGGAGGCTGAGGCAGGAAAATGGCCAGAACCCGGAAGGCGGAGCTTGCAGTGAGCCGAGATCACGCCACTGCACTCCAGCCTGGACCACAGAGCGAGACTCCGTCAAAAAAAAAAAAAAAAAAGTCTCCTGTAAAAATGGTCAAAATGTTTCAAAAATACATGAAAGCTAATAATGAAGTTACTGGCCCACCCAGAAAGGAACAGGAAATATTAAGAATGGGCAAATAAACCTGAAGCAATAGTAGATATAATATGTTTAAGATTTTCTTGCCAAAATATTGGTTTGAAAATTAAACCACACCCATTTGTAAATGAAAGACACTAATTGGAACTCACGTGAGTAGGAGCAACAGAGTTAGAGCTTATCTTGTTATTCTCTTCAGTGAAGCTTGCTACCAGAGAAACTTCATTAGAAAGATCTTGTGGGGGGACTGTTTCTGGTGTCATGGTGAGAAAATTAAATCTTCTTTTTCTAGAATCCGAGGGAACATACAGATTGCAGGAATGCAGCAAAGCTCCCTCATTGTAGTTGGGAGAAACCCCTGGTCTAGTCTTAGAACAGAGACCAGGGTGAAAGCAACCCCAGGCAGAGGTGCTGGAAGAGCATCGCAGGTGCAAGGTGACCACCAAAATCACTGCGAGGAAGAAGAGCATAGAAATCAAGGCCAAGGCCACGACCAGGTAAATCTGCAGCTTTGCCTGGGAATCAGAGGGCACAGGACCGTCACTGAAGTCTGGCAGTGCCTCCTGTAGGCTGTCTGCGAAGACTAGGTGAAGTGTAGCGGCGCAGAGAGCGGCGGCTGTCCTCCGTCACGCACAGCAACCAGTAGGTTGCCCGTCTGCAGCCCCAGGCTGAAAAGCCCGGGCTCGATGGCCTGCAGCACGTGGTAGGACAGCCAAGCGTTGTGTCCCGAATCTGCGTCCACCGCCACCACCTTGGTCACCAGGTAGCCGGACTCTGCAGCGCGTGGCACCATATCGAAGAGTGCGGAGCCATCGGGCCCCAGCGCGGGGTACAGCACCCGCGGCACATTGTCATTGAGGTCGTCCACCAACATGCGCAAGCTCACGTTGGCGCTGAGCGCGGGCGAGCCCTGGTCGTGGGCCTGCAGCGTGAGCTCGAAGGCGCACAGCTGCTCGTGGTCGAAGGCGCGCTGCGCGACCACCACCCCGCTCTGTGCGCTCACGGACACGTAGGACGACAACGCCCGCAGCTCCAAGTCACTGGTAACGATGGAGTAGGAGACTCGGCCATTCAGCCCTAGGTCCAGGTCAGAGGCGCTGACTTGTGCGATGGAGGCTCCGGGAAGGTTGTTTTCGGCCACGTGGACCACGTAGGAGACCTGGTGGAAAACCGGAGCATTGTCGTTGATTTCACCAATGCGTAGGGTGACGCTTGTGCTGGATGAGAGAGGAGGCTTGCCCCTGTCAGTGGCAGTGATGGTGACGTTGTACTCCGGGATCCGCTCCCAATCCAGGGTCCCATCTGTTACAAGCTTATAGTAATTATTGGCGGAAAATTCGATTCTAAAAGGAACTCTTTCGTTTATGAGGCATGTAACCTCCCCATTTTCTCTCGAATCTGTATCATGTGTTTTGAACAGAGTGATCACCGTCCAGGGTTCTGCGTCCTCAGTTACAGAACTGGACACCGAAGTAAAAACCACGTCTGGAGCATTGTCGTTCTCATCTAGGATTGCTAGTATAATTTTACATTCACTGGTCATGCCTCCACCATCCTTAGCTTCTATGCTCATGGTATAACTGCTATGAATTTCGAAGTCTATTAAGTCTTTGGATTTAATTTCCCCATTTTGATGGTCTAGCACAAACATATTTCCAATATCATCTCGTAGGGATTTGAAAGAGTAAGTGATCTCCGCATTGACACCCTCATCCTGGTCAGTGGCTGTCGCCTTTAGTACAGAGGTGCCTGGGGGCACATTCTCTCTAAGGCTGACTTTGTATACATCCTGGCTAAAAACTGGGGCATTATCGTTGGCATCAGTGACCTCAATTTGAATTGCAGCAGTGCCAGTTAGGACTGGGTCACCCACGTCCATTGCTTTCAGGACTAGGAGATGAGAGCTCTGTTGCTCCTGGTCCAGGGGCTTCTCCAGCAGTAATTCTGGAGCATTCTTGCCTTTAGTCTTGTCCATCATCAGACAGAAATGTTCATTAGAACTGAGCTGGTAACTCTGGAGAGAGTGAGGCCCTACATCTGCATCTATAGCAGATTCCAGGCCAAACCGAATGCCTGGAATTGCTAGTTCATTGATTTGTAAAACAATGCTATTTTGGGGAAAATGAGGTGGATTATCATTTATATCTTCTATCATCACATTTATGTGAAAAACATTTAGAGGATTCTCTGCTACAATCTCTAAGGGTACGACACAGAGGATTTTGAGGACAGAGTCACTCTCGATCTATTCTGTCGCTCACAAGTATGTTCCCATTCTCCGTGTTCACAGTAAAGTATTGTTTCTCTGCACTAACTCTAAGGTTTCAGGTCAATAAATCCTGAACATGCAGCCCCATGTCCTCAGCAAGGTTCTTCACCACGGAGCCCTGGACCGTTTCTTCTGGAATAGAGTAGCGGATCTGCTCCGAGGGCGCCCCGCAGAACAAAGGCAGCAGGAAAGGGAAGAGTGCTTGCTGCCCCCAGGTCCTGCTTCTCTGCTTCACCCTGTTTCCCATCCTTCCCGTGCGTTGCTGCAGTCTCCAACGTTAAGAGAAAATGTTTCACAAAGTGCTTTTAAAATATTTACTTCCACACATAGAAAACTCAATGCTCCCAGTTTGAGGGCACCCCAATCCATATGGAATCAGATTTGCAGGAGCAGAAAGCCCAAGTCTTGGCCACTCTCCGACTTGCTTCTGTGACTGAACAGAATATCATCCCGGTAGATCCCAGGCTCCAGTTCTTGCAGCACATTGGCCAACAGCGGGGCTCTGAGTCTATTTAGAAAACTGCAGCCAGAAGCCTTTGCTAATTCAATGGGATTTAGAATTTAGACAGATGTGTTGGACTAATGTGTAGGAAACTAGACATTTTATGAGTTTTGGTAGTGACTATTTTCCAGTATTTACTACCAAAGAAGATTCCTTAGAGATGGGAGTCATTAACCCAGTAAAGAGAAGTTAAAAGTTTGGTTTTTTCCAAGCAGAAGCAATGCACATATTGGAAGAACTAGGCAAAGTCTTCTCTTCTGATGTAGAACAAAAACCATGTGGGAAAACACCCCCATCAAGTGGTATGGGAAAATTTTGACCACTATGAAATGATACGCAGTATTATTTTCAATCTGATGTGCAGGTAATTTTCCTCCTAGTTTTATCAGAGAAAACTGGAGGAACACCGAAAGCTATATAGGGCATATTCAGAATAAAGTTAGCCAAACCCTTCTTATCACTTATAAAAGAAGTTTCTGAAAAGGATTATTAAGTGTTTCATGCTTTCATCATAAAGAGAATATAAAGGTATGGCCTAGTAGGTTGCCATAGGAATTAATAACATGAAATGTGATGGTGTTTTATTTTTATCCTCTATTTAATGGGACTATATGTTATACCTTAACAGAACTTTATCACTACCTCCAAATCAACATAACCTCCTTAATATCACATTTCAAAGCCAACCCTTCCTTTTTGTTCTCCAAGATCTTGGGAAGTCAGTTTAGATGAGGTTTTATAATATGGAACAATCTCCTTTTCCCAGCCAAATACCTCATATCCTTTTTATTTAACTAATTCCAGTCAAAGTATAATGACTTACATCATTTTTCTCAGTTTGGAATTCCACAATTATAAATCCTATCCCTAGATGCTCAAAATACCCGAACATTTTTCTTGACTTCAAGAAAAATGTAGGCATCTGTTGGAATACTTGCCTTTCCTACAGTTGAAATTATTTTTGTCCGAGCCCTAGATAGTCAGTTTACAACTAATGACATAAGGTAAATTCCTAAATGAGAAAACTAAACTTGAAAGGGAACATAAATATGCAAGTAATTACCTAGAAGTAATGTGAGAGTGTTGACTGAATTGATTATGGAAATGATTCCTGTGATCAAAAACCCTAGATAAGTCTCCTTTCCTCATTTGGCTTTCCTAGACATTGCTTCAGGTAACATGTATGTCAGGCATATCAAGCTTCAATAACAAGTTGGTCTGAATAAAAGAACTGAATGTACTATTTGCCATAAGAATGACCTTATAAAGAAAGAAAGAAGGGCCGGGCGCGGTGGCTCACGCCTGTAATCCCAGCACTTTGGGAGGCCGAGACGGGCGGATCACGAGGTCAGGAGATCGAGACCATCTTGGCTAACACGGTGAAACCCCGTTTCTACTAAAAATACAAAAAATTAGCCAGGCATGTTGGCGGGCGCCTGTAGTCCCAGCTACTCGGGAGGCTGAGGCAGGAGAATGGCGTGAACCCAGGAGACGGAGCTTGCAGTGAGCTGAGATCGCGCCACTGCATTCCAGCCTGGGGGACACAGCGGCACTCCGTCTCAAAAAAAAAAAAAAAAAAAAAAAAAAAAGAAAGAAAGAAGGAATCTATGACTCCCAAGTACACTGAAAATGAACAAAAAAATAGCCAGAAGGATACTAGCTAAATCTGTTTAATTAAAGTCCAAATACCTTCAATCTATTTATATATTCACAAACTACTCTATTTGAATAAATCTGTAGACATCTTTAGCACATTTGAAAATAGCTTTTTGAGAAGCACTGAATCAAAATCAAGTTATTTTTATGTATGGATTTACTACATTAAAAAACCTTCCATACATACAAACGCAGACACCAAAGTAAAAGAATAAAAGGAAATAATACCAGTTCAATAATTCAATTATTTCCTCAGAACAGTCAATGTAACTTCACCATAGTAATGGAAAAGACATCTGGAGCTTAAGAAAAAATGTGATCTAAATTTTATCTCCCAAGGAAATCCAGTAGTTAAAAGCCAGTCAATATGTCTGTGTTGATAGGATGAAGAAATGAGACAAAGTTGAAATAGTCAACAGGATCTAAGCATATTACCAGCCACCAAGAATCAAAATAAAATTGCTCGGAGAGGCCGGGCGCGGTGGCTCACGCTTGTAATCCCAGCACTTTGGGAGGCCGAGGTGGGCGGATCACGAGGTCAGGAGATCGAGACCATGGTGAAACCCTGTCTCTACTAAAAATACAAAAAATTAGCCGGGCGTGGTGGCGGGCGCCTGTAGTCCCAGCTACTCGGAGATGCTGAGGCAGGAGAATGGCGTGAACTCGGGAGGCGGAGCTTGCAGTGAGCCGAGATTGAGCCACTGCACTCCAGCCTGGGTGAAAAAGCCAGACTCCGTCTCAAAAAAAAATAAAAAATAAAATAAAATAAAATTGCTCGGAGAAAAGCTTACATGTATAGTGTGTGTGCATGTGTATCGATACATAGATGAGAAAGAGCACTAGAGGGAGCATGCTATTAAATCAACAGGATCAAAATTTGAACATTAGCAGTAATAGCAAATAATGGTGGAATATAACTACAAATCAGTGAAGGCACAGCAAAATTGAAATGGAAATAAAAAGTGTGAATCATTAATTTGTATCTATATATAATAAATTGATAGCTTCATACACTGATAATAGAAAAATAATACTAAAATTCAACCTACTCCAAACCAAGCCAGCATAGTTGAATGGCCCCTTTGAAATCAAAAGAAAATATGCCAGGACTGAAAAATGACTTTCACAAAAACGTTCTGAAAGATTATGGTAATCTCATGAAAGGCAAAGTAAAACTCACATGTATTGCTCTAAATATATATGAACTAAATATATGCCGCCCCCCCAAACGGTTTTCATAACAGGCTCAAAAAACATCTCCTTAAAAGACTTGTGCCAAAACACCAACAATTAGGAGGGAGAGAAATAAATCTCACCTGATTACTTGTCGGGTCACATTTGCCTAAAATGATAGCCGAGTCTTCAGCTATCAAAAGTGGCTCGCTTTTCTCACAGCTCTCCTGGCTGATGAGCGTGTCCCCATAGTTGGGCTGGGGGAAAATCAGGTGACTCTTCTGAGAGTCCGCAATGAGAGAGACCTCGTGGGAATAGGTCTGCAGGAAAGCCTGTACCCCGTCCACGCCTACAAAGTGTGAAGTGGGCATACCTGCCAACCTGCCTTCAGAAGCCTGCAGCAGGCGTGACTTACGCCAGCGCCACAGCCTGAGTGCCAGCAGCACGATGACAAAGACCAGGAAGATGCAGGAGACCGCGGCCACCGCCACCACCAAGTACAGCGTGAGGTCTGAGGTTTCAGAGTTAGCCAGAGACTCGAGGCTGCCGAGGTCCGCCAGCACTTCGGGGATGCTGTCGGCCACAGCCACGGTGAGCGTGACAGTGGCCGAGAGAGGGGGC
This sequence comes from Symphalangus syndactylus, assembly GCF_028878055.3. Lineage (NCBI taxonomy): Eukaryota > Metazoa > Chordata > Mammalia > Primates > Hylobatidae > Symphalangus > Symphalangus syndactylus. Next base: position 45,531,147 of record NC_072429.2, read on the forward strand.
TGGCCGTGGTCCTGGACGGCCACCACGAGGCTCTGCTTGAGCGCGTCTCTGTCCAGCAGTGCCCGTGCCGTGCGGACCTCGCCTGTGTGCTCCCCCACCGCGAAGAGTCCCGGCTCGGTGGCCTTAAGCAGGCGGTAGGACAGCCAGGCGTTCTGGCCTGAATCTTTGTCCACCGCAACCACCTTGGTCACCAGGTAGCCAGGTTCTGCAGAGCGGGGCGCCAGCTCCACGCCAGTGGAGCCGTCTGTGGGGAGGGCAGGGTACAGGATCTCGGGCGCATTGTCGTTCTGATCCAGCACGAACAGGCTCAGCGACACGTTGCTGCTGAGGGGCGGGTCCCCGCTGTCACGTGCTATCACTCTCAGTTGTAAGTCTCGAAACTGCTCATAGTCGAAGGATTGTAGGGCATAGAGAACACCAGTGTTGGAGTTAATAGAGACATAGGAGGACAGAGGCACCCCCTGGACAGTGTCATCCGTCAGAGAGTAAGTGACCAGGGCATTCTGTTTGCTGTCCGGGTCGAGGGCGGTCACTGAGAAGATGGAGGCACCCCTGGGGTTGTTTTCGGGAATGTAGGCAGAGTAAGAGGAGTGAGGAAAAACGGGAGGGTTATCGTTGTCATCTGCCACATTCAGCCAGATACGAGTTTCTGCAGACAAAGGCGGGCTTCCCTGGTCTGTGGCTGTCAACGTTATATTGTAGCTCTGGACCAACTCCCTGTCCAGCACGCTGCTTGTTATCAATTTGTAATAGTTTCCATAAGTCTTTTCTAATTTAAAAGGCAGGTGGTTAGGAATAAAACAGGAGACTTGACCATTTTCTCCAGAATCTTGATCTTGCACATTTAGAAGAGCAATGACTGTACCTGGAGGAGAGTTTTCCAGAATTGAATTAATAGAAGAGGTGATAGTTATTTCCGGAGCGTTATCATTCACATCCACAACAGTGATCAACATCGTCGCGGTGGTAAAGAGACCTCCACCATCTTGGCCTTGAATTTCCATCTCATAGAATCTATATTTTTCAAAATCCAGAGACCCCCGTACTTGAACTTCTCCAGTTTGTGAATCCAATTGGAATATTTCAGAAGCCTTGCTTTCCACGCTCCGAAATGAATACATTACTTCCCCGTTGATTCCCTCGTCTGGATCCGTTGCATTAACCATCAGCACCCGAGTTCCAGAGCTGATGTTTTCTGGAACACTCACGCGATATACGGACTGTGTAAACATTGGGATGTGATCATTTACATCGAGGACCACCACACGAATGGGAACTGCGCCCTTTCGGATGGGATCGCCTCCATCTAAAGCTGTGAGGAGGAGCAGGTGAGCCGCCTCTTTCTCTCGGTCCAGGCTTCCCTCCAGTACTAGCTCTGGATTCTTGGCCCCATCCGTTCTGCCCCGCAGTTGCAAGGAAAAGTAATTGTTAGGGCTGAGCTGGTAGCTCTGGAGGGAGTTCACGCCCACATCTGGATCCCTAGCATTAGGAAGAGCAAATCGCGCCCCAGGAATTGCGTGCTCACTGACTTTTATCTCCACTTCGTCTTCCTGGAAGCTGGGGGCATTATCATTAATATCTATTATTTCCACCTCCACTCCGTAAATCTTCAAGGTGTCTTCCACGAGAAGTTCCATATTTAAAAAACAGGAGGGCACCGTTTCACAGAGCTCCTCCCGGTCTATCCTGCCTGCCGTGATCAAGCTGCCTCTTCGCGGATTCACAGCGAAAAGCTGTGTCTTCCCTCTGGAGACGATGCGCACTCCGCGCTTCGCCAGCTCCCGGGGCTCCAGCCCCAGGTCCTTGGAGATATTGCCCACGAAGGAGCCTTTTTCGGTCTCTTCTGGCACCGAATATCGGATCTGCCTGGCCCGGAATCCCCGCAGCGTCCCCAGGAAAATGCACAGCAGCACCAGCCGACTGCGGTCCAGGCTCTGTAGCCGATTCGCCATGGCAGGCTCTAAGCCGATATTCCGCGGTTTCTCGAGCTGGTTGGTTGTGAATCGGCTTATGTATCTATGAAGTGCTAGGCCGACTGCATCCAAAATATATCAGAAAGCGAAGGAAAATACTTCTAAGTCTCCAGTGTCAGGATCTGTGAATATCCATCTCATTCCGCTTTGTGTGGTAGAAGCGGGGGAGGGAGGGACTCAGTGGCGCGCAGCTTGCCATTCCCTGATTGGTGAACAGCGGCGCCTAGAGCCCATTCTTATTATTGCAACGACTAAGAAATTCTAGAAGAAATGATTATATTTACGCTCACTTCTTTGTGAATCACACGTATTTGCACAGCTTAAAAACGATGATACACAATACTTATATTATGTGATGTTAAAACTTTACCAAGAACACCCACGAAAGGAGTAATTATTAAAAGGGCTTGCTTAATTTTTAAAAAGTTTTCAAAATGTTACTGGAGCTGAAAAGTTGTAGGTTATAGTTGGTGCCAATTGATTTTAACCGACTGAAAGTAACGACATTTCTGGAAGTGGAAATAATACGGTCCCGATAAAATCATCAGGTAGGATGCCTAACTATAATTCTTACAAGTGTTCCTTTATTGAGTAAATGAAGATGAAATACTTGAGAAAAATTGAGTAGCATCAGGGTTTCAATTAAAATACCATGCCGTAAAAATATACCTGTGCTTCATATTTTTAACCGAAAGGTATTTTATTTCGTAAAAATGCCACCGGAGATTACCAATGTAGTTTGCTTTAAAATGTCTTTGAATAGTAGGAAGACTGAGGCATTTAATTTAAACTTTTGTTTTAATAATGATAACCATAAATTTGACCTATATTTTGGCAACTCTGTGAAGAGGTTATCTAGAATCTTAAAATAATACCACTATATTGGAATATATTGGCATATTGTAATATAAAAAGGATTAAATACATTTTTAAATACTTACCTGTTTAAGAATCTTATCTCCTTCAATGCTGGGAGTTAAAATGCTAGCCAGTAGCATGCTGTCTTTGTTGAGGTTATCTTGTGTGGCTGGACAATGATCAACAGATGTGAAAAAATTAAATTCTGGATTCATTTGATCCCCAGGCACACAAAAATTATAGGCACAGGGCAACGTTCCCTCACTGTAGTTGGGGGAACCCACAGGTCCGGACTTGGAGCAGAGAACTGACTCAAAGCAGCCCCCTGCAGCAGGGCTGAAAGACTGTCGTAGGCGTAGAGCAATAACTAGAATCACCGCGAGGAGAAAGAGCACAGAAATCAAGGCCAAGGCCACCACCAGGTAAAACTGCATCTCAGCCTGGGAGTCAGAGGGTGTGGGATGGTCGCTGAAATCCGGCAGTACCTCTTGCAAGCTATCTGCGAACACCAGGTGCAGCGTGGCAGTGGCTGAATGGGGTGGCTGTCCTCCATCTCTTACAGCGACTAGCAGGCGCTGGCGGACCGAGTCCTTGTCACCCAAAGCACGCACCATGCGCACCTCGCCTGTTCGCAGCCCCAGGCTGAAGAGCCCGGGCTCACTGGCCTGCACCACGTGGTAGGACAGCCAGGCATTGTGCCCGGAGTCGGCGTCCACGGCCACCACCTTGGTCACCAGGTAGCCTGGCTGCGCGGCCCGCGGCACTGTGTCGAAGAGCGCGGAGCCGTCGGGACCCAGCGCAGGGTACAGCACCCGCGGTGCGTTGTCGTTACGGTCGCCCACCAACACGCGCAGGCTCACGTTGGCGCTGAGCGCGGGCGAGCCCTGGTCGCGGGCCTGCAGCGTGAGCTCGAAGGCGCGCAGCTGCTCGTGGTCGAAGGCGCGCTGCGCGAACACCACCCCGCTCTGCGCGCTCACGGACACGTAGGACGACAGCGTTCGTGACTCCAGGTCGCTGGCAATGAGAGAGTAGGAGACACGGCCGTTGGGCCCGAAGTCTGGGTCAGAGGCACTGACTTGCGCTATGGAGGCACCCGGCTGGTTGTTTTCTGGCACGTGGACCAGGTAAGCTGACTGTCCGAAAACCGGCGCGTTGTCATTGACGTCAGTAATGTGCAGGGTGATGGTTTTGCTGGAGGATAGCGGAGGCTTGCCCCTGTCGGTGGCTGCGATGGTGACGTTGTACTCTGGGGTCTGCTCCCTATCCAGGGCCTCATCTGTTACTAGCTTGTAGTAATTATTAGAAGAAGAATGAATCTTAAATGGAACACCTCTACTTAAACTACACCTGACTTCCCCATTTTCCCCTGAGTCTCGGTCCCGTGTTTTGAAGAGGGCAACAACCACTCCTGAAGGGGAATCCTCCATAATCTGATCAGAGAGTGACGTGATGATTATTTCTGGGCTGTTGTCGTTTTCGTCTAGAACTTCTATAATTACTTTACACCGTGTTGAGAGAGATCCTCGGTCTTTTGCTTCTATATTCATCGTATATCTTTCTACTTCTTCAAAATCCAAAGGCTGCTGAGTTAGAATGTTTCCTGTAGTGTAATCCAGAGAGAACACGTGCTGAGCTTTGTCAGCCACACCAAGGAAGGAATAAGTGATCTCTGAGTTGATGCCCTCGTCCTGGTCAGTGGCCTTCACTCTCAGGATGGAGGTGCCTGGAGGCACGTCTTCCCGAAGGCTGACCCTGTACACGTCCTGGCTGAACACTGGGGGGTTGTCATTGGCATCTATTACCAGGATTCTTATCTGAGCAGTACCGCTTCGGGGAGGGTCCCCACCATCTAAGGCGGTCAGTACCAAGTGGTGAGCGCTCTGCGTTTCTCGGTCCAGAGTCTTCTGCAATACTAATTCTGGATATTTGCCACCATCAGGATTGTCTTTCTCCACCAATGAGAAATACTCGTTAGGACTTAGTTGGTATTTGCTCAGCGAATTCATACTAATATCAGGATCTTCTGCAGACTCAAGAATTGTTCCCATCCCCGGGCTGACGGATTCACTGATTTCTAAGTTTATTTCATCTTTCTGGAATTGAGGGGCGTGGTCATTAACATCCTCAATCACCACAATGATAAGAAAAATATTTAAAGGATTTTCCACCACAGCTTCCAATTGCAACTCACATCTTCTTCTCTCTTTGCATATTTGCTCACGGTCTATTCGGTCCTTCACAAGTAAGTCCCCGCTCTCCGCGTCTACGCTGAAGTGCAGCTTCTCCGCGCTAACTCGCAGCTTGCGAGCCGACACATCCAGGACACTGAGCCCTAGATCCTTAGCGAGGTTCCCCACCACCGAGCCCTTGGCCAGCTCCTCCGGAATCGAGTAGCGGATCGGCTCACACAACGTGGGGTAGAACAAAGGCAGCAGCAAAGGAAATAGTACCTGCCGCGGGCCGGCCCGGCGCCTCTGCGCGCAGCTCCCTCCCATCGTTCGCTCGGGTTCTCGCTGGGTCCCCGCCTTTCCAGTTGGAGAAAGTGCACTCTACCGCGCTAAAAGAGCATTCGGCCCAGGACAGGAGTCGTCCCGGGTCTCGGAGCTGGGAATCCGGTGTGGTGAGCAAGGTCTGCGCAGCCGGGAGCCTCTGTGTGGGAGCTGGTTTTCTTCTTTCTGTTGTTGGCTGCCTAGGGCATCCCAGGCTAGAGGCTGAGGGATCCCCGGCGTCAGCGCTTGCTCTGCACTGGCCGACGGCGGCGCCCAGAGGCTCTGTGTGGGACTGCAGCTTGACTTTATCTCTTTCAAGGAATTTTTTTAACTACGAGTTGACAGCCAAAATATTTTAATCTTTTTCCTCAGTGACTCCTTTACATCAGGAAATATATTTCCACGTGGTCATAACTATCATATCTTTTTATTTACTGAATTTACATATATCTTGAATAAATGAATATTTTTTCTTCAAAATTTAAAAAGGCACAAAAGAATATGGCATGAAGGTTTATAGGTCTCCTATCCCACGGCCCATTGCTATCCACTTCCTCCATCCAGAGGCAGTCATTCTTGTTCCTTTTAAGAGTAATTATCTATGAAGCTGGAAATACTGAAGATAAGCAACAAATTTTTTGTCTTCAATTCTAGCCTATATTCACCGAGAAAGTAATAATTCCTTATTTCATACTTAAGTACTGGAATGCAACCATTGCCCTAGTCATTACCATCATCCAGGGTGTCCTGTATTGCTTTTAGATAATTATATTTAAAAATATTTTCTCACAATAGCTACAATGTCAAGAGTAGTTTTTTTAGAAAAACCTGTATTTTTCAAAATAATAGAATTATTTGAGATGAATGCACAATAATTTTGACTCTCATTACCACAAATATAAAATAATAGTTTCAATGGTTTAATAGTTAATAACTATGACCCTAAAGAGTGTGCTTTCCTTCCACAGACCTATCATTGAACAAATGTTGACTGACCTGAAAAAAGCCACGGAATTATAAGGGTCTTGAGAAACTTCGGAATGCCTTTTGACTTTATACTACCACATTTAGTAGAATGCTAGTAATAAAATTAAGAGATCTACCTAATACGTCACTATTTTCATTGAACTAAATGAACTCATCAGTACCTCCAATGATCCTTTGTTTATATAATTTCCCTTACTTCGTTGCATAGATTCTTTTCTTTTTTACAGCTGTGGTTGGTGCTTATATTCTGATCTGCAGAAATGGCATTTCTTTCTTGACTTTATTTTGCCTCTCAATTTCAGAGTTTTCAGAGTTTCAAGTGTTTGCCTCCTTATACATTAAAGAGCCACTGAAATAGCTTTGTCATATATCTCTTGCTCCTGTTCTCGGGAACATGTACAAATTTATCTGTCTTCCCAACCCATATTTACTTTCAGCCTTAGTCATTAGAAAATTTAACAAAAAAGACAAAAGCAGAATCCCAAATGTTCTTAATTTCACCCTCTATGGCCTCCTCAGGATCCCTATTGAGCAATGAAAGTTAAATTAAAATGCTATATCTTCCACATAGCAGTGTGAAATTAGAGAATTGTATGCAAAAAGGATGCTGCAGTGTTATTAGGTATAAATAAGGCTGGAAAAACCTAAGCATACATTGTTGTAAATAAATTGTTAATTCAATATTAATGAAAAACTTAGTATATTCAACTGCAACTATCACCACAAAGTATAGATTGAAAAATATATAAAATGTAGTTCGAAAAAGGCCTATTGCCCTTCTCCTTGGGAAGAACTGCATTGAGTATTCTTGGATATGAGTTGTGTTTCCAGAGGCCATTTCTTTCTGATACTTACCTATTCTTACCAGATCTGCCTTCAGAACAAGAGGGTTGCTTAAGGGGCTGGAGTTTCAATATGTGACCACCCAGGAGGAAATATAAATTGACAGGCACTTCTGTATGGAAGTCTGTCTTAAGAATTGTCAATATTGTACTCAACAACACTATAAACTACAAGGTTCTGCAAAGCTAATCATAACAAAGCCAAAGCCTTATGACATATAGGCCTTGATTGAGACTAGGTGAATTTTACCGGAAAGTCAAAAAAAAAAAAAAAAAACCTTAATAAGCATCAAATTCTATTCATCAGTGTTTTAGCATTTACACTTTCCACCATCATGCCGCAAACTTCAAAGTAAAAACCAATCTTTTTTTTTGTTTTTTAGCAAGAGAAAAAGTAAAAATAAAAATAAAACTCACTGGAACCAATGGGGTATCCTCTATAGGAAACTTCGAATCATCTAACAAAGACAAAGGATTCTTTTTCTCACAGCTCTCCTGGCTGATGAGCGTGTCCGCATAATTGGGCTGGGGGAAGATCAGGTGACTCTTTCGCGAGTCCGCGGTGAGGGAGACCTCGTGGGAATAGGTCTGCAGGAAAGCCCGCACCCCGTCCACGCCCACAAAGTGCGACGCCGGCGCTCCTGTCACGCCGCCTCCTGAAGCCTGCAGCAGGCGTGACTCGTGCCAGCGCCGCAGCCTGAGCGCCAGCAGCACAATGACGAAGGCCAGGAAGACGCAGGAGACCGCGGCCACCGCTACCACCAGGTACAGAGTGAGGTCTGAGGTTTCAGAGTTAGCTGGAGACTCGAGGCTGCCGAGGTCCGCCAGGACTTGGGGGATGCTGTCGGCCACGGCCACGGTGAGCGTGACAGTGGCGGAGAGAGGGGGCTGGCCGTGGTCCTGGACGGCCACTACGAGGCTCTGCTTGAGCGCGTCTCTGTCCAGCAGGGCCCGCGCCGTGCGCACCTCGCCTGTGTGCTCCCCCACCGCGAAGAGTCCCGGCTCGCTGGCCTTGAGCAGACGGTAGGACAGCCAGGCGTTCTGGCCCGAGTCTCTGTCCACCGCCACCACCTTGGTCACCAGGTAGCCGGGCTCTGCGGAGCGGGGCGCCAGCTCCACGCCTGTGGAACCGTCTGTGGGGAGGGCGGGGTACAGGATCTCGGGCGCATTGTCGTTCTGGTCCAGCACAAACAGGCTCAACGACACGTTGCTGCTGAGTGGAGGATCCCCGCTGTCGCTGGCTGTCACCTGCATCTGTAGCTCATGAAACTGCTCATAGTCGAAGGATCTGAGTGCATACAGGACGCCAGTGTCTGAGTTGATGGATATGTATGAGGACAGAGGTGCCCCCTGGATGGTGTCTTCAGCCAGGGAATAAATAATCCGGGCATTCTCTTTGCTGTCCGGGTCCAGCGCTGTCACTGAGAAGATGGAGGCACCCCTGGCGTTGTTCTCTGGGATATAGGTAAAGTAGGAGACTTGAGAGAAGGTAGGTGGGTTGTCATTGATATCTGCCACTTGTAGCGTAAAGTGAGCTTCTGTTGATAGAGGTGGACTTCCCCCATCTGTGGCTGTTACTGTGATATTGTAAGAGGATACCTGTTCCCTGTCCAGGGCTCTGTGTATCACCAATCTGTAATAACTATCAATGGACTTTTCTAATTTAAATGGTAGATAGGCCAAAATGGAACAGGTTACCTGTCCATTCTGCTCAGAGTCTAAATCATGCACATTTAAAAGGGCTACGACTGTTCCCAGAGGTGAATCTTCAGTCACTGGACTAAATAGAGACGTGATGGTCACCTCTGGACTGTTGTCATTTACATCTTCTACTGTAATCAACACTTTTGCAGTTGCAAGATATGCTCCTCCATCTTCTGCTTGTATTTCTATTTCATAGAAACCGGTTTCTTCATAATCTAGATTTTCTGATATTTTTATTTCTCCAGTATATTTGTTTAGTTGGAACTTCAACAATTGCGTGTCAGGTAATTTTCGGAATGAATATGTCACTTCTCCATTGGCACCTTCGTCCCTGTCGGTGGCTGTGACTGTCAGCAGCTGAGTGCCCACAGGCAAATTCTCAGGAACACTCACTCGGTATTCTGGCAAGGTGAAGACCGGCGCGTTGTCATTTGTATCGAAGACAGTCACACTGACAAGGACAGTGCCAGATCGGAGAGGGTCACCCCCGTCGGAGGCGGTGAGGATCAGGTGGTGAATGGCCTCTTCCTCGCGATCTAGGGAGTGCTCCAGTACCAGCTCCGGGTACTTGACGCCATTGGCACGGCTCTGAACTCTTAGTGAGAAGTGCTTATTGGGGCTGAGCTGATAGCTCTGCAGGGAGTTCACGCCCACATCCGGATCAATAGCTTCCGGGAGAGGAAAACGCATTCCCGTAGCGACATTTTCATTAATTTTTACGTCTAGATTTTCTGCTTGGAATTTTGGAGCATTGTCATTGATATCAGTTACTTCTATTTCTATCCCCAAAAGTTTCACCCTGTCTTCCACAAGGATATTAAAACTCACCAGGCACCGCGCGCTCTGAGCGCAGAGCTCCTCCCGGTCTATCCTGCCCGCGGTGACCAAGCTGCCGCTGCGCAGGTTCAGAGAGAAAAGCTGCGTCCTACCTCTGGAGACTATGCGGACTCCGCGCTCTGCCAGCTCCCGGGGCGCCAGCCCCAAGTCCTTGGAGATGTTGCCCACGAAAGAGCCTTTCTCTAATTCCTCAGGAATTGAGTAGGAGATCTGCCGGGCTCCAGCCTCCCATGGAATCCCGAAGAAAAGGCAGAGCAGGACCAGCCCGCTGCAATCCTTTGATTCCTTTGAGCGATTCCTTTGAGCGGCCATTGTAGTCTGGTTACAGAATTCTGCAAAGTCCTCACTGGACACGTTATGTGTTTCAACCGGTTCCTTTGTCTTTCTGTGGCTTCAAGGTGTCTCCGTAGCCTGGGCACTTTAAATTCTGGAGTGAGCTTCCCTGCAGCCCAGCAGCCGGTTTGTGGGGCTTGTGTAGTTGAAGCCCTGAGAATCCGGATTGAGCTCTGGCTGCGTTTTCTCTCCTAGCAGGTGAACAGCGGCGCTCAGAGTCCTAAGAAGTTACTGCACCCAAGTGATACATGCAATGGAAAGTAAACTCTATTCTGTTGGATTATTATATTTTACATAGATTCTTTGGTTTCTCCACTCCTATCTTTAAATAATTTACTATATGTAGGTTTCTTACGGGAGGTGTGATAAAGTGGAGTGAAAATATTGTAAATATTTCACGATAATGTTTGATTAAATATATATTTGCAACACGTTTTCCCAACAGAAATGTACATACTTTAATAAAAGGTAAGTAATACTTATTTTAGGTCATATGAGTGTCTAGGTATATTCAGAAAAGTCTTATAATTTAAAATTGTGATTTGAATAGTCCAATTTTGTTTAGTATACATTCATACAAAGATTATATTAAATAAACTCTTCATGAGATAATTCACTCTGAAGCTTTATAATTTTAACTACTTAATTCATTAAACTTATTTAGCTTAGGATTGTGTAAGAGGTTTTTAAAGTACTCTTCTAGAATAGTTTTACTGAGCCTTAATGAACCTTTTTGTGTAAAACATACTTTATCTTACAGGGATACAAGTTAAATGGACCTATTTAAATGATTAAGCAGGTAATCACAAACTAAAATGAACATATATTACAGTTGCAAATTAAACTGTTGGCATTGTAATGAGAAAAGATATATGTAGAATTTGAAGTACTAAAAGTTTCAGAAAACAAAGTTAGATGTAGTGATATAGGTTTTTAACAAGTAAGTGTTTATGTCAAATGACCTGTTTTCATCAGAGCATTAATACCAGTATAAATAATCTCTTCTCTTAGGCAGTTTGTATGAGAGGCCAAAGTCCAGTGGTTCACATATCTTCAACTGTGTGTGCCCACCAACCCAGTAGCAATTATTCCCTCAAAGGCAAAGGGTATAGAAGTTCACTTCTTTCACACAGAGAACAGGATGTTCAGAAGTGTTTATGTCACTATGCCTTCCAAGTATAGAACTCTTCAAAGATTTTATCTTTTTTCTTCAAAAGTTTTCTATCAGAGAATCAGAGACAGAGACTGAGTGCAAAGGCAATAGTATTTCATTTCATTTCTTAGAAATGTCTTTTTTTTTTTTTGAGACAGGGTCTCACTCTGTCACCCAGGCAGCTCACTGCAGCCTAGACTTCCTGGGCTCAAGCGATTCTCCCACCGCAGCCACCAGAGTAGCTGAGACCACAGGCATGTGCCACCACACCCTGCTACTTTTTAAATTTTCTGTAGCGATGGGGTCTCCCTATCTTGCCCAGGCTGGCCTCAAATTCCTGGGCTCAAGAGATTCTCCACCTCCACCTCCCAAAGTGCTGGGATTACAGCACACTTGGCCCTGCCTGCATATTTATGTATTTATTTTAGAGACACGGTCGCACTCTGTCACCCAGGCTGGAGTGCAGTGGCAAGATCAGGGCTCACTGCAACCTTGACCTCCCAGGACCAAGCAATCCACCCAGCTCAGCCTCCCAAGTAGCTGGGACCACAGGGGAATGCTACCACACTCTGCTAATGTTTTGTTTTGTTTTGTTTTGTTTTGTTTTAGTAGAGATGGGGGGGGTCTCCCTATATTGCCCAGGCTGGTCTCAATTCTTGGGCTTAAGTGATACTTTCCGCTTCAGCCTCCCAAAGTGCTGTGATTATAAGTGTGAGCTACTGGGCCTGTCTTCTGAATATTTTTAGGCTTTAAAAATATATAAATAAGATATGGTAAATTCACTAAGTCTTCGCAAATTTGAATAGATAGGTTACTTGTTTGTTTTCTTAGGTGCCAAGACCACTGCTTCTGTTCCATAGTCAGAACTTGACAAAATATGGTGGCTCACACCTGTAATCCCAGCACTTTGAGAGGCCAAGGTGGGAGGATCACAAGGACAGGAGTTTGTGACCAGCCTGGTAGACATAGTGAAACCCCATGTCTACTAAAAATACAAAAAATTTAGCCATGGTGAGGGGCACCAGTAATCCCAGCTACTTGGGAGGGTGAGGCAGGAGAATCGCTTGAACCCAGAAGGCGGAGGTTGCAGTGAGCTGAGATCATGCCACTGCACTCCAGCCCGGGCAACAGTGAGAGACTCCATCTCAAAAAAAAAAAAAAAAAAAAAAGACAAAGACAAAATATCTTCAATCTGGTGACATTCTTTTACAAAAAGATAGAGCAACTTATGAACCAAATACATAGTGAAAACTATAATTGAAAAAACATTGAGAAAAGATTGTAAAAAGCTATGCATTTTAAACATATGATTCTAGATATGAAAATAAAGTAGTATGCCTAAAATATGAGAAACTAGTAGACTATTAGATAAATCACACACAAAAAAGAGAAACTCACCGAAGTTAGAGTCTCAGGATGTGAAGTCAAATCCTCCCCATCATGAGGTGGAATTAAGGCTCCAGGAGAAACACCGCAAACCATGTCTTCATTGGAATGTATGGGCACACTACATTTTAGGAAATTAAACTCTTTTGTACCCGTATGTGCAATGCACAGATTATAAGAATAAGGCAAAGTCCCCTCACTGTAGTTGGGGGGAACTACAGGTCCAGACTTGACACAGAGACCAGGATGGAAGCAGTCCCAAGTAGTAGGGCTGAGAGAGCGTCGCAGGCGCAAGGCAATGGCCAGAATCACGGCGAGGAGGAAGAGCACTGAGATTAAGGCCAAGGCCACCACCAGGTAAAATTGCAGTTCAGCCTGGGGGTCAGAGAGTACAGGGCGGTCGCTGAGGTCCGGCAGTATCTCTTGCAAGTTGTCTGCGAAGACCAGATGCAGCGTGGCGGTGGCAGAGAGTGGCGGCTGTCCACCGTCACGCACAGCGACCAGCAGGCGCTGGCGGGCTGCGTCCCTGTCGCCTAAGGCTCGAGCCGTGCGCACTTCCCCAGTGCGCAGCCCCAGGCTGAAGAGCCCGGGCTCACTGGCCTGCAACACGTGGTAGGACAGCCAGGCGTTGTGTCCCGAGTCGGCGTCCACCGCTACCACCTTAGTCACTAGGTAGCCGGGTTCTGCAGAGCGAGGCACCATATCGAAGAACGCGGAGCCGTCAGGACCCAGAGCTGGGTACAGCACCCGCGGTGCGTTGTCATTGCGGTCTCCCACCAACACGCGCAGGCTCACGTTGGCGCTGAGCGTGGGCGAGCCGTGGTCGCGGGCCTGCAGCATGAGCTCGAAGGCGCGCAGCTGCTCGTGATCAAAGGCGCGCTGCGCGAACACCACCCCGCTCTGCGCGCTCACTGACACGTATGACGACAGCGCCAGGGGCTCTAGGTCACTCGCCACAATAGAGTAGGAGATGTGGCCATTGAGCCCCAAATCCGGGTCAGAGGCGCTCACTTGCGCAATGGAGGCTCCTGGCGGATTGTTCTCGGCCACGTGAACCACGTAGGACGTCTGGTCGAAAACTGGGGCGTTGTCGTTGATGTCAGCGACGTACAAGGTGATGCTTCTACTGGAAGAAAGGGGCGGCTTGCCCCTGTCCATGGCTACGATGGTGACATTGTATTCTGGTGTCTGCTCTCGGTCCAGGGCCCCATCTGTCACCAGTTTGTAGTAGTTATTGGAAGAAGAATAAATCTTGAATGGAATGTCTGTTTCTATATTACACCTGACTTCTCCATTTCCTCCGAAATCCAGGTCCCGTGTTTTGAAGAGGGCAACAACCATTCCTGGAGGCGAATTCTCCAAAATCTGATCAGAGAGAGAAGTGATGATTATTTCTGGGCTGTTGTCGTTTTCATCCAGGATTTCTATGATTACCTTACACTCAGTAGAGAGACCACCTCCGTCCTTCGCTTCCACTTCCATGGTGTACCTTTCTACATCTTCAAAATCAAATGACTGGTTATTCTTAATCATACCTGTTTTCTCATCCAATGTGAACATATGTTTTGTGCTCTGGGCAGTGCTTCGGAAGTAGTAGTTTATCTCGGCATTGACCCCCTCATCCTGGTCAGTGGCTGTCACTTGCAACACAGGAGACCCAGGGGGCAGATTTTCACTAAGACTAATTCTATATTCGTCTCTGCTGAAAACCGGGGGGTTATCATTGGTATCCTTGACAGAAATTTCTATATGAGCGGTGGCACTTCTTGGTGGGTCCCCTCCGTCCAAGGCAGTCAATATCAAGCTATGAGATCTCTGTTCTTCCCGGTCTAGGAGTTTCTCCAGAGATAACTCTGGGTATTTGCCACCATCGGAATTAACTCTAACCACTAATGAAAAATAAGGATTAGAGTTTATCTTATAATCTTTAATTGAGTTTATGTTTATATCAGGATCCGTGGCAGGGTCAAGGGATAGTCGTGTACCAGCAGATGCAGATTCGAAAATTTCTAAATGTATTTCCTTTTTATCAAATTGAGGGGCGTGGTCATTAACATCCTCAATCACCACAATGATATGAAAAATATTTAAAGGATTTTCCACCACAGCTTCCAATTGCAACTCACATCTTCTTCTCTCTTTGCATATTTGCTCACGGTCTATTCGGTCCTTCACAAGTAAGTCCCCGCTCTCCGCGTCTACGCTGAAGTGCAGCTTCTCCGCGCTAACTCGCAGCTTGCGAGCCGACACATCCAGGACACTGAGCCCTAGATCCTTAGCGAGGTTCCCCACCACCGAGCCCTTGGCCAGCTCCTCCAGAATCGAGTAGCGGATCGGCTCACACAACGTGGGGTAGAACAAAGGCAGCAGCAAAGGAAATAGTACCTGCCGCGGGCCGGCCCGGCGCCTCTGCGCGCAGCTCCCTCCCATCGTTCGCTCGGGTTCTCGCTGGGTCCCCGCCTTTCCAGTTGGAGAAAGTGCACTCTACCGCGCTAAAAGAGCATTCGACCCAGGACAGGAGGAATCCCAGGTCTCGGAGCTGGGAATCCGGTGTGCTGGGCAAGGTCTGCGTAGCCGGGAGCCTCTGTGTGGGAGCTGGTTTTCTTCTTTCTGTTGTTGGCTGCCTAGGGCATCCCAGGCTAGAGGCTGAGGGATCCCCGGCGTCAGCGCTTTCTCTGCACTGGCCGACAGCGGCGCCCAGAGGCTCCGTGCGGGGCAGCAGCCCAGTTTTTCATTTTGAATTCGGTCTCCAAAATGTATATATTCTTCGAAAATGCAGGTGTACATTCCCCTCAAATTTTGCTCTCACCATAATATTATAGTAGATATTTCTATGCTTTGTGTTTTAAATAAATTTATTATGCACAATTTCAAACTTATACAACAGTGGGGAGTATATATAGTGAATCTTCACATAGCCATCACCCCACCTTCAACAATGATCACCACAAAGCCAATCTTTGTTTAATATATACTGCGCTCCCTCATTATTTTTAAGTAATACAAGATATAGAATGTCAATCAATGCTTCTTTTTAAGATGAGACATTAAGTTCAAGAATTTTATCTTTCAGCTTATGTTCTACAATCTGTTACCAATGCACAATAAGTTAAGTCCTACATAGCTTAAGAAAAACAGAAATAAATATTTTCCATACTCCGCTCAGTCATCTGTCTGGTAAACCTCCTGTTCTGGTTTTAAGGGCAAGAGACATTTTTGTGGTATCGAATAGTAACTACCTACCATGACATACAAGCCTTCATGGATATCTGTTATGTTTTCCCCAAATTAACACACATTTCAATATTTATGAATACTAAATATGAAGGCCACTCCTCAGAGTAGAAATTGTAACAATTTTCTTGTTGCATGGTTAAAAATATGAGCCTGAAGGATGCTTTATTTTTTTGTTACCCGCTTAAGGGGGAAAACGTGTTTGAAATAATTAAAATGTCTGTATGTCATAAAGGATTTCCAGATAGTTTAGCTTTCTTTTCTTAAAAATAAAGCAACTGAAACCCAAGTAATTACAAACAAATAAAACAATTCTTCATTTCCACAGAAATGCCAGCAGTCGTCAATGTATCTATGGATCACATGTCTAGCATAGAATTTTGAGTCAACTTCAAAGCTTATTTTTCAAATGTCTTGTGAAATGTTATTTACTACTTGAAACGACATTATGTTTAAAATAACATTAAATAATACATTATTCTCTTCCTTATAGCTAAAAACAGTAAAATAGTTTTAGAATCTTCCAGCAGTTCCTGAGAATATTTTCTTAAATTATATCTGATATGCAAGTTCATTTCTAGCCTCAAAAGCTGGAGAATTGAGCCAGAAATAATATATAAGTGAAAGAAATATTGGCCGGGCGCGGTGGCTCACGCTGGTAATCCCAGCACTTTGGGAGGCCGAGGCAGGCGGATCACGAGGTCAGGAGATCAAGACCATCCTGGCTAACATGGTGAAACCCCGTCTCCACTAAAAATACAAAAAATTAGCTGGGCGCGGTGGCAGGCGCCTGTAGTCCCAGCTGCTCGGGAGGCTGAGGCAGGAGAATGGCGTGAACCCAGGAGGCAGAGCTTGCAGTGAGCCGAGATAGTGCCACTGCAGTCTGGCTTGGCCGAAAGAGCGAGACTCCGTCTCAAAAAAAAAAAAAAAAAAAAAAGAAATATTTTTAATTCCTTGTTTTGTCATTTCACAGTGTCCAGTCTTAGAAACTTTTCTTGAGCAAGCATATACTATAGAAAAGAAGAATGTCCTACTATTCTCCATAATTTAACATTAAAGCGTTAGGAAATTAAGACCTTTGAAAATATGAGAATAAAAGACGTTACAACTTTCACCATTAAAGGGAAAAAATTGGTTTACTAGGGTTTGGAAGTGGATAACTGAAGTTTGAATCTTCATCAGAAAATATCTATAAACACAAACATACTTTACACACTTGTGATCTGAAAAATATAACCGCAAAGGGGTGTTTTCCTATCATAGAAATGGAAGAATAGAATCAACAAATCTGGGCTTTCAGCTGTTTCTCTAAGAAGAATACATTTACCTTTTTATCAGTTTACCCTTACAAACATAGTATGACCTGAATAAATGATCTTAGGAGTAAGAATTTGCTGGGTGAGGTGGTTCACACCTCACCCAGTGCTTTGGGAAACTGAAGCAGGAAGATTGTTTGAGACCAGCCTGGGCAACATAGCTTGCTAGTCCTCCCACCTCAGTCCTAGCTACTGTGAAGGCTGAGGCTGGAGGATCGCATAAGCCCAGGAGGTTAAGACTGCAGTGAGCTTTACTCACACCACTGCATTCCACCCTGGACAACAGAATGACACCTCCATCTCTTAAAAAAAAAAAAAAGGAATAAGAATTTTATGATATGAGTCCACTGCAACCAATCAAGCAACCCTACCCAAAAAGCCCACATCAATGCAGGCTGAGAGCTACCCCATGAAGAATGGTTTACATTGACAGCAGGTTAATGATTATGAGAACACGAAAGTTATATCAGCAAACATAACCAACAAATGCCTCATTTCGGTGTTGGAGCAACAATTAGGCCCAGTGAAAAGTGATGAGAAACACACTGATATCAACTTATACTACCTTAAGTACAAACAGTTAAAGAGAAAGCTAACTATATCAGAAAGTAAAGGGCCAGGTGCAGTAGCTCACGCCTATAATCCCAGCACTTTGGGAGGCTGAGGTGGGTGGATCACTTGAGGTTAGGAATTCAAGACCAGCCTGGCCAACATGGTGACACCCCGTCTCTACTAAAAACACACAAAAAATTAGCCGGGCCTGGTGGCGTGTGCCTGTAGTCCCAGTTATTCTACTTGGGAGGCCTGTAGTCCCAGCTACTCTACTCTAGTCCCAGCTACTCTACTTGGGAGGCTGAGGCAGGAGAATCACTTGAACTTGGGAGGCAGAGGTTGCAGTGATCCGAGATCACACCACTGCATTCCAGCCTGGGTAACAGAGTAAGACTCTGTCTCAAAAACAAAACAAAACAAAAAACAAAAAAAGAAAAGAAAGAAAGAAAAAAAATGAACTCACCGGAACCAAAGGAGCGTCTTCTATAGGAAACTTGGAATCAACGGAGACGCACAAAGGCTCATTTTTCTCACAGCTCTGCTGGCTGATGAGTGTGTCTGCATAGTTGGGCTGGGGGAAGATCAGGTGACTCTTCCTTGAGTCAGCAGTGAGGGAGAACTCCTGAGAATAGGTCTGTAGGAAAGCTCGAACCCCATCTACACCCACAAAGTGTGAGGTGGGCACACCAGCCAACCCATCACTTGTAGCCCGCAGCAGACGCGAGGAGTGCCAGTGCCTCAGCCTGAGGGCCAGCAGTGTGATAACAAAGGTGAGGAAGACACAGGAGACGACTGCCACAGCCACAACGAGGTAGAGGGTAAGGTCTGAGGCCTCCAGGTCTGCAGGGATCTGAAGACTGCCCAGGTCAGCCAGGATGTCTGGGATGCTGTCAGCTATGGCTACCGTGAGCGTGACAGTGGCCGAGAGAGGGGGCTGGCCATGGTCCTGTACAGCCACCACAAGGCTCTGTTTGAGCGTATCTCTATCTAGCAGGGCCCGAGCTGTGCGCACCTCACCTGTGTGCAGCCCCACCAAGAAAAGCCCTGGCTCACTGGCCTTGAATAGGTGGTAGGAGAGCCAAGCATTCTGGCCTGCATCTCTGTCCACTGCCACCACCTTGGTCACCAGGTAGCCGGGCTCTGCAGAGCGTGGTGCCAGCTCCACACCAGTAGAACCATCAGTGGGGAGGGCAGGGTACAGGATTTCCGGGGCATTGTCATTCTGGTCCAAAACAAACAGTCTTAATGACACATTGCTGCTAAGTGGTGGGCTTCCACTGTCGCTTGCCCTCACCTGCATTTGCAAATCTCTAAACTGCTCATAGTCAAAGGAGCACAGAGCATACAGCATGCCAGTGTCCGAGTTAATAGAGACATAGGTGGAGAGAGGAGACCCTTGGATGGTATCCTCTGCCAAGGAGTAAATAACTCTAGAATTCTCATTGCTATCAGGGTCATAGGCAATCACCGAGAAGATGGAAGTACCTCTGGCATTGTTTTCGGGGAGGTAGACTGAGTAGGAGGCTTGAGAGAAAGCAGGTGGATTATCATTGATGTCAGTCACTTGCAGGGTGATGTGAATTTCTGTGGACAGGGGCGGAGTTCCTCTGTCTGTTGCAGTCACCGTGATATTATACTCTGAGGCTTTTTCTCGGTCAAGAATTTGGGCCGTCAACAATCTGTAATAATCTTCTTCTGAATTTTCTAATTTAAAAGATAGATTCTCCTGGATAGAACAGACAACTTGACCATTCTTCCCGGAGTCTCGGTCATGAGCATTGAAAAGAAGAATTACTGTTCCCTGAGGTGCATCTTCTCTCACTGGGCTAAACAGAGATGTAATGGTCACTTCAGGTCTATTGTCATTTACATCTTCTACTGAAATGAGCACTTTTGTCCACCCTTTCAATCCCCCACCATCTTCAGCTTGTATTTCCATTTCATAAAATGAACATTCTTCATAATCTAGACTTTTTGCTATTGATATTTCCCCAGTATTTTCGTTAAGCTGGAACAGCAGAGATTGTTTTTCATTAATTTTCCAGAATTTGTATGCCACTTTTCCGTTGGTTCCCTCATCCAGGTCGCTGGCTGTTACAGTAAGCAGCCAGGTGCCTGGGGGCACGTTCTCAAGGACTTTAACTCGGTAAATTGGTTGAGCAAAAACCGGGGCATTATCATTTGTATCCAGGACTGTCACATGGATGCGCACTGTGCTGGAGCGACGCGGCTCGCCGCCATCCGAGGCCGTGAGGACCAGGTGGTGAGCAGCCTCTTCCTCCCTGTCCAGGGCGCGCTCCAGCACCAGCTCTGGGTTTATGGCTCCATTGTCTCCAGTCTGCACGTCCAGGGAGAAGTGGTGATTGGGGCTGAGCTGGTAGCTGTGGAGGGAGTTCACGCCAACATCCGGATCAATAGCTTCTGGGAGTGGATACCGTGCTCCAGGAACCGCGATTTCGTTAATCTTTACTTCCAGACTTTCGGCCTGGAATTTTGGGGCACTGTCGTTAATATCAGTTACTTCTATTTCTATTCCGTACAGTTTCACTCTGTCTTCAACCAGGACTTTAAAGTTCACCAGACACCGCGGGCTCTGAGCACAGAGCTCCTCCCTGTCTATCCTACCCGCGGTGACCAAAGTGCCGCTGCGCGAGTTCAGAGAGAAAAGCTGCGTCCTACCTCTGGAGACGATACGGACTCCGCGCTCCGCCAGCTCCCGGGGCTCCAGAGCCAGGTCCTTGGAGATGTTGCCCACAATATAGCCCTTTTCTGTCTCTTCAGGCACTGAGTAGCGAATCTGACTGGCCCTGGCCTCCCATAGCATCCCCAGGAGCGAGCATAGCAGGACTAATCTTTCGCGGAGCTGGCATTTGGTTGGAGCTGCCATTGCTGCCTCGCTTTGGAATTTTCTCAAAATGCTCTCTGTGCGCGCTGCTTCATCAGGTTCTTTCTTCCATCCTGCAAAGTATGGTGATCCTTTTCCTTAGAAGAAAGCCAGAGTGCCCTAAGTTAAGAGGCTGAGCTTTGCTGCAGCCTGGGAGCAGGTTTGTGGTATCTGCTGGGTTTTGTGTAGTCGCAGAACTGGAAATCCGGATGGAGTCCTGATTTTTGCTTAGAGTTGATCAACAGCGGCGCTCAGAGTCCTAAGCCGTTACTACACCCACTGATGTGTAACATTCAGATGGCTGATAAAGGAAACACTACTCTCTTCTAATTATGATTTTAGATTTCTCCAATTGTTTCTTGCATTTGTATTTCAAAAGCAATCTATTTTTTAGATATCTGAGTTGTAAATAAAGTGGAATAAAATTTCTGTAAGTGTATTATTAAATCACAAACCATCGCTTAATTAATTTGCTTATTCTTGGTAGAATTTTGCACTCTATTTCTAGATATGTAAATTATTATAATTTCCTTTTTATGATGCTTCAATTTTTTCTGTATATCTTAACAATTTTCTGAAGTAATTTTTAGGTGCAACCTTGTTTGGAAGTACATTCATTTTTAATTTTTATACCTATATTATATATTTGTAAATGTAAAATATATAATTGTATTGAATACACATATAAGGATAGATTATCCACTTTGAAATTATTTTCTGGGGTTAATTTATTTTGATGGTAAAATTCCTGGAAAAACGTTTCTTTTAAATTTTTGTATTATAAAAGTAATGTTAATTCAGCAATAGTTACAGATGTTCTCACCTAATATTGCTAAATATTAACAGGATTAAAGTTGGAAATTTTTACATTTTTGTGATTGCTTAAACGTTTCTGCTATTTCAAAAAATGCTTAGTGTTTTTGATGTGAATATGTAATGCATGCACACACTGTGTTTCTTTTTTTTTTTTGAGACGGAGTCTCGCTCTCTCACCCAGGCTGGAGTGCAGTGGCGCAATCTCGGCTCGCTGCAAGCTCCGCCTCCCGGGTTCACACCATTCTCCTGCCTCAGCCTCTCCGAGTAGCTGGGACAACAGGCGCCCGCCACCATGCCCGGCTAATTTTTTTGTACTTTTAATAGAGACGGGGTTTCACCGTGGTCTCGATCTCCTGACCTCGTGATCCACCCGCCTCAGCCTCCCAAAGTGCTGGGATTACAAGCGTGAGCCACTGCGCCCGGCCCACAGACTGTGTTTCAATGATTCAAATGTATATACACTGAAAAGCAAGTTTCTATTTTAATCCTTCATCAATAAATTATACAATTTTAAAGTGGTCTTAAACATTATTCTAAGGGTCACTTAAACTTATATAATAATTTGGAGAAAAAGAACACAAAATATACAACAAAGAAAACTACTGAAAGGTTAAAAGTAAGTGGTATTATAAGAAATCTCAGCACTTTGTAAGGAACCCATTTACGGAATCACATACTAAGGGAAACCAAGCAAAAGACTTATACCATGTAATGGGAGCTCTGTATGTACACAAGACTAGTAGTTTTTTTCTTAAAAATGGAATAATTCTGTATTCACCTTCTGTCCTACAAGGATGTTAAGAAAACATCCAGTCATTTATATTTAGAGCTCCAAACGATAAGACAAATCTGGTGTCTTTTTCCCCCTCTTCAAGAATATATGTCAGGATTCCGAGCAAGAGAAATTCAGGCAATAGCATTTCCTTTGCTTGTAAGTTTCTTCTGGCAATTATATAGAGGTAGAGAAGGATTTTGCATCCAAGAAAACCTGGATAAATTTAGAAAATGATTTGGATGATTTGGACCTTCTAAGTTCAGTGAATCAGTCTCTCTGTTTCTCTCTCATACACATAACATATAGTATTTTTCTTCTTCTTCTTTTTTTTTCTTTTTTTTTTTTTTTGAGATGGAGTTTTGCTCTTTTTGCCCAGGCTGGAATGCAATGGAGTGATCTCAGCTCACTACAACCTCCACCTCCCGGGTTCAAGCAATTCTCCTGCCTTAGCCTCCCGAGTAGCTGGGATTACAGGCGCCCACCACCACACCCAGATGAATTTTGTATTTTTAGTAGAGACAGGGTTTCACCATGTTGTCCAGGCTGGTCTTGAACTCCTGACTGTGTGATCCAACCGCTTCGGCCTCCCAACGTGCTGGGATTACAGGCATGAGCCACTGCACCCGGCCAACATATAGTATTTTTAATAAAATTTTAGGAGATTCAAAAAATCATAAATCCATTAGGTAGGAATAAGAAAGTATATATGAGGAACATGAGAAAGAGATGGAAACTACCAGTGAAATCAGTGAAGAAAGACACCTACTAGCAGTTTCTTTGCTTTAAAAGATGAATTAAATGATTACATACATTAAATTTAATGTTTAGCTACATATAATAAAATATAAACATATTAAAGAATGAGAACGAATGGGTAAATTTCATTAGCTTTGAGAAAGAGGACAAAAAACCGCACCAAATGTTTTTGCTAGCTAGGAAGCTAAGAGCAAACTCCCACTATTTTGTAAATCTATAAGGCTACTCCTTTTATGCTACATAACAACTCACAATTTACTGCTCCTCTTAAAGAATGGTAGGCTAGCTTTCTGAGCAGCTATAACTTCCCTAAGACAACTCATTAGACCTGAAAATGTACGGTAGTTTCATGTAAATACAGAAAATTGGGTGGGTAATGAAAAAGAATAGACATAAACGAAACTCACCAATTCAGGATGAGAAGTCGACTCACTGGAATTACAAAGTGGAAATAAGGCTCCAGATGAATCACCACAAAGTATGTCTTGTCCTGAACTCAATTGCTCACTACATTTTAGGAAATTAAACTCCGTCTTTCCTGTATGTGCAACACATAGGTTGTAGGAATAAGGCAAAGTCCCCTCACTGTAGTTGGGGGGGACCACAGGTCCAGACTTGACACAGAGACCAGGTTGGAAGCAGCTCCAGGCGGCGGGGCTGGAGGAGCTTCGCAGGCGCAAGGCAATGGCCAGAATCACGGCCAGGAAGAAGAGCACTGAGATCAAGGCCAAGGACACCACCAGGTAAAACTGCAGCTCAGCCTGGGGGTCAGAGGGTACAGGGCGGTCAGTGATATCCGGCAGCACCTCCTGCAAGCTGTCAGCAAAGACCAATTGCAGCGTGGCTGTGGCAGAGAGTGGCGGCTGTCCACCATCACGCACAGCGACCAGCAGGCGCTGGCGGGCCGCGTCCCTGTCGCCCAAGGCACGCGCTGTGCGCACCTCTCCCGTGCGCAGCCCCAGGCTGAAGAGCCCGGGCTCGCTAGCCTGCAGCACGTGGTAGGACAGCCAGGCGTTGTGTCCTGAGTCTGCGTCCACCGCCACCACCTTGGTCACCAGGTAGCCGGGCTCTGCAGCGCGCGGCACCATATCGAAGAGCGCAGAGCTGTCGGGACTCAGCGCGGGGTACAGCACCCGCGGTGCGTTGTCGTTTCGGTCGCCCACCAACACGCGCAGGCTCACGTTTGCGCTGAGCGCAGGCGAGCCCTGGTCGCGGGCCTGCAGTGTGAGTTCGAAGGTGCGCAGCTGCTCGTAGTCAAAGGCGCGCTGCGCGAACACCACCCCACTTTGCGGGCTCACAGACACGTAAGAGGCCAGTGCCAGAGGCTCTAGGTCGCTGGCCATGATGGAGTAGGAGACTTGGCCGTTCAACCCCAAGTCCGGGTCCGAGGCGCAGACTTGCGCGATGGAGGCCCCGGGAGGGTTGTTTTCGGGTACACTGACTAAGTAGGACGCCTGGTGGAAAACCGGAGCGTTATCGTTGACGTCGCTGATATGTAGGATGACGCTTATGCTGGAGGAGAGGGGCGGCTTGCCCCTGTCTGTGGCTATGATGGTGACATTGTACTCCGGGGCCTGCTCTCGGTCTAGGGTTCCATCTGTTACCAACTTGTACGAATTTTTGGATGAAGAGATAATCGTAAAAGGGATTTCGCCTTGTAACTGACAATTAACCTCCCCATTTTCCCCAGAATCTTGGTCATGTATTTTGATCAAAGCAATTAGTGTTCCAGGCACCGCGTTTTCCAGAATCATTTCAAGTAGAGAATGGAATGTAACTTCTGGGCTATTGTCATTTTCATCTTGAATATTAATTTCAACTGTACATTGTGCAACCAGTCCACCACCATCCCTCCCTTCTACTACCATTGAATATTCCTTGGTTTCTTCAAAATCCAGTTTCTTTTGAGTGGTAATTTCCCCGCTCTTTGAATTCAGACCGAAGATTTGCCCGGTTCTGTGGAAGGAATAAGTAATTTCTGAGTTGATGCCCTCGTCTTGGTCGGTGGCTGACACTTGCAGCACAGTGGTGCCTAGTGGCACGTTTTCCCGAAGGCTGACTCTGTACACATCCCTGTTGAATACCGGGGGATTATCATTGGCGTCAGTTACCTGGATCCGGAGCTCAGTGGTGCCGCTTAGGGGTGGATCTCCACCGTCCAAGGCAGTCAGGACTAAACGATGGTAACTCTGTTGTTCCCGGTCTAAAGTTTTCTCCAGTGCCAGTTCCGGGTATTTACTACTATCTTGTTTCTCCTTAACTATTAATGAGAAACTTGGGTTAAGAGAGAGTTTATACTTCTGTAGAGAGTTTAAGCCAATATCTGCATCTTCTGCTACTTCCAATATAAATCGTGTGCCAGGCTGTGCAGACTCACTTATTTGCAGCTCAAAGGAATTTTGCGTGAATTTTGGCGTGTGGTCATTAATGTCCTCGATCTCCACACTCACGTGATAAAAGTTCAGTGGATTTTCAGCAACAGCCTCAAATTCCAGAGCACAAGCTGGCTTCTTCCCGCATATCTCCTCCCTGTCTAACCTGCTGCTCACAAGCAGCTCCCCGGTCTCTGCGCTCACGGTGAAGTAAGGCTTCTCCGAACTGACGCGCAGTTTTCGAGTCGGTAACTCCTGGACGCTGAACCCCAGGTCCGTGGCGAGGTTCCCCACTACGGAGCCCTTGGGCATTTCCTCGGGAATCCTGTAGCGGATCTGCTCGCAGAGCGCCGGGCAGAACAAAGGCAGCAGGAAGAGAAAGAGCACTGGCAGCCTCTCAGCCCGGCCCAGCTCCCCGGCGCCGCTCCCCATCCCTCTTGCTCTCCTCAGCTTGCTCACCAGCCTGGAGACGCCGGGTTACAAATAACCTCTGTATTGCAGATTTTTGGATCTCCGAACGGACTTTAGTTCCAATTCCAGTTTAGGAAAAGATTCTTCTTTTTCTGAGGAGGAGGCGGTGTAAAGGCTGGCGCTGGGGAGTCTGAGGAGGGCTGCCCTGGAAAGCGCGCTGCGGCTGCGCGAGGAGAGCTGGAGCTCCAAGCTCTCCACTTTGGCCAACAGCGGCGCCCAGAGTCAGCACTAGGAAACTACAGCCTCTGTTGCTTCAGTTTAACCAGCGCAGTAATTGTATTGTGTGTCTAATTTAATAAGCCAAATTTTTACGTTCATTTAGTTAATAACAAATTATAACACCCTCTTTAAGGTATCTTTCTCTGTTTTCCAAATTGTTAGAAATATCACGTTGGGTTTTCATACAAACCTCCATACATTTGTCCATTCTTTCACCATTCTGCAAACATACCTTGAACTCTTAGCTAGAACTAAGTACTGCCCTTGTCACTGGCAATATAATAATTAACATGATACAGTTCTTGCTCTCAGAGGCTTAATACTATACTGATTACAAAAATTCATTTTTTATTAGCTATGGTATGTGTAAACAATTTTATCATTCTTCTGTTCATTTCTATGATTTCCAACTCCCCAATATTTCTACTGTTTTATATTACACATATTAGGGAAATCTATACTATTTAAAACTATTTTGTAAAGTTTTGGCAATTTTATACCAATCCCCAAACATCTCCTCTTCCTGACAATATTAACATTCTTTATAAAAATAATTTTTCTTTACTCTTCTACTTCAGAAAATATTCATTCAAGTATACTGCCCATATAGTGTAGCCAAGAAATGATATACCCTACGTTGCTCTTCTTCATATCTCAAAATACTTGTCTTATGTCATATCTTTTACAGTACATAAATTCATTCTTAAGAGTTATTGGGGACATGCTTATGTATTCTGCAATACAAGGTACAAAGGGATATTCTAGTGGATTGCATTATTATCCTATCTATGTACCATCACTGTAGTGAAGAAATGACTTTGGAACTGGATAAATGAAGCTCATAAGTTTATTTACAAAAATTTGCAGACATTGGTCAACCTTCTTTAGTCCATTTGTCAGATTAATAAAAACAACTAGCCAACATTTTTAGGGAGAGTAAGGATTTTCTTTCCTACCAGGGCAACTTTCATCCCAGTTTTTAAAATTGCAAAGTGCCAATAATATGTTGTCCTCTCAAATGTGCATCCAAATGGTACACAAACTATGAAGTTAACTCCCACTCCACTGAATATACACCATACAGTAGAACATTACACAATCCTTAGGAAATGTCCTTTTCATTAATAACAAATATTTATTGGGTCATCTACTTCTACCTTACAACAATCAATTCAGGGATTAGCTTTATTCAAATGCTACAAGAAGGTATGCAGGAATACAGTAACGGATAGCCTATACCAAGTTTTTACTATTAATATTAGTTTTTTTTTTTTTTTTTGAGACAGAGTCTCGTCCTGTTGCCCAGGGTGGAGTGCAGTGACAGGATCGCGGCTCACTGTAACCTCTGCCTCCAGGTTCAAGCGATTCTTCTGCCTCAGTCTCCCGAGTAGCTGGGACCACAGGCGTGTGCCACCATGCCCGGCTAATTTTTGTAGTTTTTAGTAGAGATGGGGTTTCACCATGTTTGCCAGGCTGATCTTGAACTCCTGACCTCAGGTGATCCACCCACTTCAGCCTCCCAAAGTGCTGGGATTACAGGTGTGAGCCACCGCGCCTGGCCTAATATTAGTTTTTTTAGAGACAGGGTCTAGTTCTGTCATCTAGGCTGGAGTGCAGTGGCATGATCACAGCTCACTGCAGTTTCAAACCCCAGGGCTCAAGCAGTCCTCCTGCCCCAGGCTCCCAAAGTGCTGGGATTTCAGACATGAGCCACTGTGTCCAGCCAAGAATGAATAACTTTAATTGAACTGATCAGCTTATTTAGAACTTGTGTACCTGAAACATTGGTTCTTAAAATCAACATTCTCACCATTTCACATCGATGCACAACCGAAACAGCTCATTGGAATTGTATTAAAATATGTTTTTTCGTATTTTACAAAAGTCACTGTCAACAGTTTAAAATTACGTTTTAATTCAGATCTAATGTTTTTGCTTTTGTTTTTTGTTTGGGGGAGCAATGGACATTCCAGGCTTTAGATTTCATGTCTCCACGGGCATGGAGCCCAGGTGACCACTGACACACATACTTAATATTTAGTAACCAATCTCATCTCCCACCAAGATCCATCTTTAAAGTTTGTTCATGTTTTGAAGGATGGTAAGAAGTATTAAAGTTTTGAAGGGCACTGGTACAGAAACAGGGCTCAGAAAAGAGGTTTAAAGTGAAGAAATCTACGAGAGCCTAGTTATAGGTTCAAATGCTAAACATAACCCTAAAAATTCTGAGATATATTTTACTTTTGCTAAGCTAATAACAAGGCTTTAGATTTCTTGATAATTTTCTGAAGTTCTAGTTTGGGATACACACACACACACACACACACACGCACACGCACACACACAAACAATAGCAAAATTACCAGTATGGACGGGTAGGTACTTCTTAAGTGAATGAGTGATAATAGGAATAAAATACTGGAAGGCTTAAAATGGTTGAACAATATTTTCTAAGTCGTTTAAAAGCAAATGAAACAATAACCTATGACTATTAGCGTTCAATTTTATAGTAACACCACCAAAATAAACCCAAAACTCTGTGATACGCCTTAAAAATTATTTTCAACTATCTTCACAATGTTTTTCAAAACCTAATTTACACCAAATAAAATTCATCTGGAAATTAAAAGCAAGCAAAGAACTAAACTCACCTGACCATGATCAGCTTCATTCTTACATTCACGAAAATCTACGGATGTTACCAAAGAATCATTTTTCTCACAGCTTTCCTGACTGATGAGCGTGTCTGCGTAGTTGGGCTGGGGAAAGATCAGGTGACTCTTTCGCGAGTCGGCGGTGAGGGAGACTTCCTGGGAATAGGTCTGCAGGAAAGCCTGCACCTCCTCAACACCCACAAAATGTGAGGCAGACACGCCTACCAATCTGCCACCGGAATCCTGGAGCAGGCGTGACTTGTGCCAGCGCCTCAGCCTGAGCCCCAGAAGCACAACGACAAAGGCGAGGAAGACACAGGAGACGGCAGCCACTGCCACCACGAGATAGAGTGTAAGGCTCGAATCGTTCGGGTCGACCGAAGGCTTCAGACTGCCCAACTCGGTCAGGACTTCGGGGATGCTGTCAGCCACGGCTACGGTGAGCGTGACAGTGGCGGACAGAGGGGGCTGGCCATGGTCCCGGACGGCCACCAAGAGGCTCTGCTTAAGCGCGTCTCTGTCCAGCAGGGCTCGCGCCGTGCGCACCTCGCCCGTGTGCAGACCCACCGAGAAGAGTCCCGGCTCGCTGGCCTTGAGCAGGCGGTAGGACAGCCAGGCGTTCTGGCCCGAGTCTCTGTCCACCGCCACCACCTTGGTCACCAGGTAGCCGGGCTCTGCGGAGCGGGGCGCCAGCTCCACGCCGGTGGAACCGTCTGTGGGAAGGGCGGGGTACAGGATCTCGGGCGCGTTGTCATTCTGGTCCAGCACGAACAGGCTCAGTGACACGTTGCTGCTGAGGGGCGGGTCCCCGCTGTCGCTGGCTGTTACCAGTAGCTGCAGGTCTCGGATCTGCTCATAGTCGAAAGATTGCAGCGCATACAGGACACCGGTGTCAGAGTTGATGGAGATGTACGAGGACAGGGGCGCCCCCTGCAGCGTGTCCTCGGTCACAGAGTAAGTGACCTGGGCATTCTCCTGGCTGTCGGGGTCGTGTGCAGTCAAGGAGAAGATGGAGGCTCCTCTCAGGTTGTTCTCTAGGATATACGCTGAGTAGGAGGCATGAGGGAAAGTAGGAGGGTTGTCGTTAATGTCTGCCACGTGCAGAGTGATTTGAGTTTCAGTGGATAGAGGCGGTGTTCCTAGATCTGAGGCCATCACTGTGATATTGTAGATAGAGACATTTTCTCGGTCCAAATATTTCCTTGTCACTAATCTATAATAATTATCTATTGACTTTTCTAATTTAAAAGGTAAATTATCACGTGTGTAACAGACAACTTGACCATTCTTTCCAGAGTCTTGGTCATGCACACTCAAGAAGGCAATTACTGTCCCCGGAAGAGAATTTTCTAACACTGGGCTAAACAAAGACGTAATGATCACTTCTGGTCTATTGTCATTTACATCTTCCACCGAAATGAGCAATTTGGTCCTCCCCAGAAGTGCCCCCACATCTTCGGCTTGTATTTCCATTTCATAAAACGAACATTCTTCATAATCTAGAATTTTTGCTATTGATATTTCCCCAGTATTTTCATTAAGCTGGAATAACGGAGTTTGTTTTTCATTAATTTTCCGGAATTTGTATGCCACTTTTCCGTTGGTTCCCTCATCCGGGTCGCTGGCTGTTACAGTAAGCAGCCGCGTGCCTGGGGGCACGTTCTCAAAGACTTTCACTCGGTAAATCGGTTGAGCAAAAACCGGGGCATTGTCATTTGTATCCAACACTGTCACATGGATGCGCACTGTGCTAGAGCGACGCGGCTCGCCGCCATCCGAGGCCGTGAGGACCAGGTGGTGAGCAGCCTCTTCCTCCCTGTCCAGGGCGCGCTCCAGCACCAGCTCTGGGTTTATGGCTCCATTGTCTCCAGTCTGCACGTCCAGGGAGAAGTGGTGATTGGGGCTGAGCTGGTAGCTCTGGAGGGAGTTCACGCCCACATCCGGGTCAACAGCTTCTGGGAGTGGATAACGTGCTCCAGGAACCGCGATTTCGTTAATTTTTACTTCTAGATCTTGGACCTGGAATTTCGGGTTATTATCGTTAATATCAATTATTTCTATTTCTATCCCAAAGAGTTTTCCTTTATCCTCAACCAGGATGTTAATATTTATCAGACACCGCGGGCTCTGAGCGCAGAGCTCCTCCCGATCTATCCTGCCCGCGGTGACCAAGCTGCCGCTGCGCGGGTTCAGAGCAAAAAGCTGCGTCCTACCTCTGGAGACGATACGGACTCCGTGCTTCGCCAGCTCCCGGGGGTCCAGCCCCAGGTCCTTGGAGATATTACCCACGAAGGAGCCTTTGTCCGTCTCTTCTGGCACCGAGTAGCGAATCTGTCCCCTCCCGATTTCCCACAGCGTCCCTAGCAGCGCGCACAGCAGGATCAGCTCGCTGCGTCTGGGGCGACTCTGTGGAGCGGCCATTGTTGTTTTGCTGCAGAATCCTCTCAGAATCTTCACTGTGCATAAGTGGGTCTTATTTAGTTTCTTGCCGCAGCTATGGAGATGATAATCCTCCGGAAACTTGGAGTGCCTCCAAACAGGGGTGGGGTTTCGCTGCAGTCCAGCAGTTAGTTTGTGGCATCTGCAGGTCTTTGTGAGGTGTGAGATCTGAGTGTTTTCGGTTGTATTTGTCTTCCAGTAGGTGAACAGCGGCGCTTAGAGTCCCAAATAGTTACTGCACTGAGATACAGATTACTTCTAAATGTAATACTCTACTAGATTACTGAGAAAAAAAATCATTTGCTTATTACTTTGTTTTGAATTTGATTTATCCCTAAACTCATATTTTAAAAGAAGCAGCCAAAGAATGTGAGATGAAGGTTTATTTAGTGTTATTAAATGATCAGATTAGATCAGAATGATCAGATTGTAGAATCGGATTAAATTACTCACATTTCTGCAATACATTTTGTCTTAAAAAAAATGACACTTCCATTTCCCATGTGCTCTAAGCTTTATTGTAAATGTCTCCAGTATATACTAACAAATAACTAAGAACTTCAGTTGTCACCAGAAATGAATTTATCTTGAGACTAAAATAGACCTACTGGAGATGACTGACTCAGAAATTGTTTTATTTGGTTTAAACTACTTAATCATTTTACAACCTTTCTATAGAGCTGTTGCTTTTAAATTATTCTTCTAAATGCCACTTGAATTACAGGTTGATAAAATTTTCAAATAAAAATTGTGGAATTTCAATAGGATAAATGCTTTTACCATTGCAGTTTTATGAGATATTATATTGTTTTGCTATTTCATTTACATTGTTTATATTTTTCTATTTGAATACCTGAAAGGTACAGATGAATATATGATGAAAAGCAAAGCTCCATCCCATCCCTTTCACCAGAGAGGATTAAATTTAAAGCAGACTTGACTTTTTAAGGTAGACATATATTCTAAAGTTAACTTTACCTACATTAACACTTTGATCTAAAAAACTGCAAAAAGTAATGACTAAATAATATTAAGAAGCCAAACAATAAGTATGACTACAAAAAAGTCTTGTTTCCCCTTCAAGACCAGCCTGGGCAACATAGCAGATCAACTTATTTCACCCTTCCTTTGAAGAATGGTATGATAGTTTTTTCACTGACTAAAACTTTCTTAAAACCACTCATGAAATCTGAAAACTTTATATTTTCCTGTGAATATATTTTCTTATGCATATGGAAAACTGGGTAGACAATGGAAACCATACCAGTTAAATTAGTGAAGGAAAATACTGTCTCTACTGAAAACAGAAAAATTAGCCAGATCTGGTGGCATGAGCCTGAGTTCTAGCTAGTCAGGAGGCTGATGCAAAAGGAATGCTTGAGCCCAGGAGTTTGAGGCTGGAGTGAGCTATCATTGTGCCACTGCACTACAGCCTGAGTAACAGACAGAGACTCTGTCTCAGAAAAAAAAAAAAAAAAAAAGAACCGAAAGAGGTTTCCTTCCTTCAGCAAATTGTAAAGTGGCCATTAACTGAAGCAGTTGCTTAGAGATACCTAGCAAAAGCTCATATAATGTTCCTTGGTATTTTGTATATATTTTGTATGCACACTAGATTGGCAGTTTTCAAGACTGTATTTCTTTCCTAGAGGTAGCAGAATGATTAGAAGACCTCTAGCTATAATAGTTTAAGGCTGCAGATAAGGCAGTTACACATTATATATTAGGGCTGTGTGTGAGAGGGACACAGACACAAAACATTGTCTTTTCTTTGATGAAGGATATAGAAGGAGCTTGAATACAGATTAATCCTGAAACTCCCATGTTGCAAGTAAGGAGAATCTGCTTTTGATCTTCTAATGAGCATAGTAGACCTTTTTCTAAGTAAAAGGATCACACACACACACACAGACACACACACACACACACAGCGTACACTGCATATAATCACAAGGGGTCCAAGGACACAAAAATCCAGTTGACTCCTTATTCTAAGAGCTTTTGAAACAAAAGGGAAGTTAACACAAGAAACAAAACAGTAGACTACTGTGGAGACCATACCAGTTAAATTAGTTAAGAAAAGTGTTGAATTTTAGCTTAAATTCTTTGGCT
Source organism: Symphalangus syndactylus (assembly GCF_028878055.3). NCBI lineage: Eukaryota > Metazoa > Chordata > Mammalia > Primates > Hylobatidae > Symphalangus > Symphalangus syndactylus. The sequence goes on from NC_072429.2 coordinate 45,564,306, forward strand.
TTATTATTTTTATATTTATGGTATGTCCAAGCTGGAAAAAGTATTCATCATATATTAGTCAACAAGAAGGAAAATGTATAGGAAAAATCTCATTCAATTTTTAGGAGAGAGCCAACAACTGTCTAACATTTTCACTTTGTGGTTAAAACCACACCCTCGTTGCTTTATAAATCTAAGCTTGGCTAAAAAACAAACAAATGTTGGGCCACACAATTGCTCCTACTTCACTCCTCCTTTGAAGAATGATATGACAGCTTTTTAACTGACTACAACTTTCCTAAAAATGATTCATGAGATCTAAAAATTATATATTTTCCTGCAAATGTGTATATTTTCTTGTGAATATGGAGAAATGGGTAGGCAATGAGAATTAAATTATGCTGAAAGGAAACTCACCTGATGGGAAGTCAATTCACTGGAATTACAAAGTGGAAATAAGGCCCCAGATGAATCACCGCAAAGTATGTCTTGTCCTGAACTCAATTGCTCACTACATTTTAGGAAATTAAACTCCGTCTTTCCTGTATGTGCAACACATAGATTGTAGGAATAAGGCAAAGTCCCCTCGCTGTAGTTGGGGGGCACCACGGATCCGGATTTAACACAGTGACCAGGCTGGAAGCAGCTCCAGGTGGCGGGGCTGGAGGAGCGTCGCAGGCGCAAGGCAATGGCTAGGATCAAGGCCACGAGGAAGAGCACTGAGATCAAGGCCAAGGCCACCACCAGGTAAAACTGCAGCTCAGCCTGGGGGTCAGAGGGGTCGGGGCGGTCAGTGATATCCGGCAGCACCTCCTGCAAGCTGTCGGCGAAGACCAGGTGCAACGTGGCAGTGGCCGAGAGTGGTGGCTGTCCACCGTCACGCACGGCGACCAGAAGGCGCTGGCGGGCCGCGTCCCTGTCGCCCAAGGCACGCGCTGTGCGCACTTCGCCCGTGCGCAGCCCCAGGCTGAAGAGCCCGGGCTCGCTGGCCTGCAGCACGTGGTAGGACAGCCAGGCGTTGTGTCCTGAGTCTGCGTCCACCGCCACTACCTTGGTCACCAGGTAGCCGGGCTCTGCAGCGCGCGGCACCATATCGAAGAGCGCAGAGCCGTCGGGACCCAGCGCGGGGTACAGCACCCGTGGCGCATTGTCGTTGCGGTCGCCCACTAACACGCGCAGGCTCACGTTCGCGCTGAGCGCAGGCGAGCCCTGGTCGCGGGCCTGCAGTGTGAGCTCGAAGGCCCGCAGCTGCTCGTGGTCGAAGGCGCGCTGCGCGAACACCACCCCGCTCTCTGGGCTTATGGACACGTAGGATGACAGCTCCCGCTGCTCCAGGTCACTGGCCATGATGCAGTAAGAGACTTGTCCGTTGGGCCCCAAGTCAGGATCAGAAGCGCTGACTTGTGAAATAGAGGCTCCAGGCGGGTTGTTCTCGGCCACGTAGACTGTATAGGAAGACTGTGAGAAAACCGGAGCGTTGTCGTTTACATCACCAATGTGCAGGGTGATGCTGGAACTGGAGGAGAGGGGAGGCTTGCCCCGATCTGTTGCCGTAATGGTAATATTGTACTCTGGATTCTGCTCGCGGTCTAGAACAGCATCTGTCACTAATTTATACGTGTTTCTTGAAGAAGTTAATATTTTAAATGGAACATCACCTTCCAATTTACAAGTAACTTCTCCATTGTGTCTGGAATCCTTGTCACGGACTTTGAGCAAAGCAATATGTGTTCCCAGCTCGGCGTCCTCCATAATTAGGTTGGGTAGAGACTGGAATATCACTTCTGGGACGTTGTCATTTTCATCTATGACTTCTACCTCCACTGTGCATTGCGCAATCATTCCTCCACCGTCCCTTGCTTCCAAAACTATGGAATATTCGTTGACTTCTTCAAAATCTAATGTATTTAAAACAGTAATTTCCCCGGTGTTAGAGTTCAGGTCAAATTGGGTGATCTGGCTAGCTTCACTGAAAGAGAAAGTAATCTCGGCATTGACACCCTCATCCTGGTCCGTGGCAGTCACCTGTAGCACCGTGGTCCCCAGGTACACGTTTTCTGAAAGGCTCACCCTGTACACGTCTTGACTGAACACTGGAGCATTATCATTGGCATCAGTCACTAGAACGTGTATCTGTGCAGTGCTGCTTAGGGGTGGTGCTCCAAAGTCCAAGGCAATCAAAGTCAAGTGGTAGGATTTCTGCTTTTCTCTGTCCAAAGGTGTCTTCAATACCATCTCAGGGTATTTACTGCCATCTGATTTCTCTTTATTTATCAGTGAGAAATGATCACTGGGACTGAGTTGGTAATTCTGCAGTGTGTTGCTACCAATATCCGCATCAAGGGCAGATCCTAATATAAATCGTGTGCCAGGCTGTGCAGACTCACTTATTTGCAGCTCAAAGGAATTTTGCGTGAATTTTGGCGTGTGGTCATTAATGTCCTCGATCTCCACACTCACGTGATAAAAGTTCAGTGGATTTTCAGCAACAGCCTCAAATTCCAGAGCACAAGCTGGCTTCTTCCCGCATATCTCCTCCCTGTCTAGCCTGCTGCTCACAAGCAGCTCCCCGCTCTCTGAGCTCACGGTGAAGTAAGGCTTCTCCGAACTGACGCGCAGTTTTCGAGTCGGTAACTCCTGGACGCTGAACCCCAAGTCCGTGGCGAGGTTCCCCACTACGGAGCCCTTGGGCATTTCCTCGGGAATCCTGTAGCGGATCTGCTCGCAGAGCGCCGGGCAGAACAAAGGCAGCAGGAAGAGAAAGAGCACTGGCAGCCTCTCAGCCCGGCCCAGCTCCCCGGCGCCGCTCCCCATCCCTCTTGCTCTCCTCAGCTTGCTCACCAGCCTGGAGACGCCGGGTTACAAATAACCTCTGTATTGCAGATTTTTGGATCTCCGAACGGACTTTAGTTGCAGTTCCAGCTCAAGAAAAAATTCTTTTTCCAAGGAGGAAGCGGTGTAAAGGCTGGCGCTGGGGAGTCTGAGCTGGGGCTGCCCTGGAAAGCGCGCTGCGGCTGCGCGAGGAGATCTGGAGCTCCAAGCTCCCCACTTTGGCCAACAGCGGCGCCCAGAGTCAGCACTAGGAAACTACAGCCTCTGCTGCTTCAAGTTAACCAGTGCAATAATTATAGTTGTGTGCCTAACTGAAAGAACAAAAACTACGTGGATACGTCTGTATATTGAATGACGTCTAAAAATGTACTCTTAGGAATGCCTTCATCCCAACTTTGAAGATTTTTAGGCAAATCAGGTAGATTAAGTACAGAAACATCTATTGACATAAGCTTTCCCCAATCTTCAAACGCACTATCTATATAAAGATAGCTATAAAACAAACTTGGCCTAAACCGTCTCAGAGTACAGTAATTTTCCATACTTACTCATTAGAAATATACTGGATACATTTTATCTTTCTTTCATTGTTCCTAACATTTTCTCCACTTTTCTAAGTACGTCCAAGTTGATTTATTTCAACTTTTTCCGGAGAGTATCAGTAATGCCAAAATTGCCTTTTAGAAGGTGCAATTTATACTTATCTTCAAATACATCCCCTTTCCCAATAGTTTCAGTGATTTCATTACAGGAATATTATGTGATTCTCACTTCTATGATCACAGACAATAGCCTACTCCTCTCCTCATTACACAATTATTTTCCTGGTTATGAAATACAACATTCATCTTCAAAGTTATCAGGCGGATAATACATAACCTCAAAACACAAAGTCACTGAGATCTGCTGCACTGCAGCACTGCTTCCTACCTCTGCACTTATTTTACGTTCCTTGGTGACCTCTGAATTGAAGGAAACAATCCCTGGAAAGTTTGATTGCAATAGCTCACTGAGTTTAGTGATTATGTCTCTCTGTTGCTTAAAAATAATTTTATGCATCTAATAAATTTTGGTCAGGAGATTTTCTTTTACAAAATACCTTATAACCATATTTCAGCCATAGGACCTTCCCTCAGTAACATTGTTGGTGTCAGCAACATTGTCTTCTACCCCAAGTGATTGCACATCTGAAATGTGAACACTGCAGAACTTGTAAAATGTATCCAGCCTGGGTGACAGAGCGAGACTCCATCTCAAAAAAAAAATGTATCCCCCCACACTATTGTACAGTCTATCATGTGCAAAATACTACCAAGTACAACACTAGTCTAAAAAGAAGTCTTTTTGAAGAGACAGAGTCTTGTTATATTATCTAGGTGAGCCTCCAATTCTTGGGTTCAAGCTGTCCTCTTGCCTCAGCCTCCCAAGCAGGTGGGCTATAGCTTGCAACACCATACCTGGCTAAAAGTGTCTTCTTAATTAATACTCAAAGATCTCTGGAATCAAGATTACCTTGTCATCCACCCCTTCTGGATGACAATCACTTGATATATTGAGCTTTACTAAAATGTTGTACAAAAGAATATGGAAGTAGTTAATCCCAGATTGGGTTATTTCCAACTGAATTTTTCAGTAGACCTAATAAATAAAATCAACTACTGGTCTAGGATCTGTACGTAAGATAGTCTAAGGTTTGAGTACATGAGACAGTTGAAACAAAGCCAGCATCCCCAGTCTCCCACTTTGATAGCCCACAGACACACTTCATCTGGCCGTACCACTAAAACAGCACACTGGAATTCTCTGTTAAAACATGTAATTGCCTATGTCACAAATGCCAATTACAACACTTAAAATGACATTTTATTTCACATATTTTATTGGTTTTGTCCGATGGCCTTTAGTGTGGCATTAGACTTGATATCTGTCTTTGATACAGATCTTAGTGAAGTGTGATACACACACATTTCATTCTTTAGGCATAAATCTAACCTTCTACTACCACCCCATTAATAGATGATTATACTGTAAATAGGTCAAGAAGCAATCAAGATTTTTTAGAACCACCAAGCAGAGGTACATGGAGGCAGAATCGGGCACAGAAAAGTGGGGAGCTTGGAGCTCCAGATCTCCTCGCGCAGCCGCAGCGCGCTTTCCAGGGCAGCCCCAGCTCAGACTCCCCAGCGCCAGCCTTTACACCGCTTCCTCCTTGGAAAAAGAATTTTTTCTTGAGCTGGAACTGCAACTAAAGTCCGTTCGGAGATCCAAAAATCTGCAATACAGAGGTTATTTGTAACCCGGCGTCTCCAGGCTGGTGAGCAAGCTGAGGAGAGCAAGAGGGATGGGGAGCGGCGCCGGGGAGCTGGGCCGGGCTGAGAGGCTGCCAGTGCTCTTTCTCTTCCTGCTGCCTTTGTTCTGCCCGGCGCTCTGCGAGCAGATCCGCTACAGGATTCCCGAGGAAATGCCCAAGGGCTCCGTAGTGGGGAACCTCGCCACGGACTTGGGGTTCAGCGTCCAGGAGTTACCGACTCGTCACATGGAAGAAATCTTTCAGAATCTTTTACATATTTGAATGCTAAAGAGAATCCTGAGAAGGCAGCTGAAGTGTGTTTTGTTCCTGCTAACCTTGTGCAATATGAAAGACTCGATTCATTCCAATTTATAAAATATATGAGTTAAGAAAGTAGGTTGGAACATAGATTGGAAAGTAGGTGGAAATTATAAAATGTGATAGTCCACATACTCATAATCTTGTCCACAGGCTTTCACTAAAGAAATACTATATCCTATGTGTCCTATATTAAAGTGTCACCACTGAAGGAAACTGGTAAACTCATTTTTACCTCTATAAAGTTTTTTAAATCCCTATTTTCAAAACATTTGTTTGCAAAATAATACAGAAATATCATGCAAATAAATTCCTCACGGAAATAAAGGAAGGGCTGGGCTCACCTGAATACTTGGCACTTTGTCTTTACATTCCTGAAAATCTACGGATCTTAGCAAAGAATCATTTTTCTCACAGCTCTCCTGGCTGATGAGCGTGTCTACATAGTTGGGCTGCGGGAAGATCAGGTGACTCTTCCGAGAGTCCGCGGTGAGGGAGACTTCATGGGAATAGGTCTGCAGGAAAGCCCGCACCCCGTCCATGCCCACAAAGTGCGAGGTGGGCCCGCTCGCCAAGCCACCTTCTGAAGCCTGCAGCAGGCGTGACTTGTGCCAGCGCCGCAGCCTGAGCGCCAGCAGTACGAGGACGAAGGCTAGGAAGACGCAGGAGACCGCGGCCACCGCCACCACCAGGTACAACGTGAGGTCATAGTTGTAAGGACTGTCGGAGGGCTCAAGGCTGCCCAGGTCGGCCAAGACTTCGGGGATGCTGTCGGCCACAGCCACGGTGAGTGTGACGGTGGCTGACAGAGGAGGCTGACCGTGGTCCTGGACGGCCACCACGAGGCTCTGCTTGAGGGCGTCTCTGTCCAGCAGGGCCCGAGCCGTGCGCACCTCGCCCGTGTGCAGCCCCACCGCAAAGAGTCCTGGCTCGCTGGCCTTAAGCAGGAGGTATGACAGCCAGGCATTCTGGCCTGAATCTTTGTCCACTGCCACCACCTTGGTCACCAGGTAGCCGGGCTCTGCGGAGCGGGGCGCCAGCTCCACGCCAGTGGAACCGTCTGTGGGGAGGGCTGGGTACAGGATCTCGGGCGGGTTGTCATTCTGGTCCAGCACGAACAGGCTCAGTGACATGTTGCTGCTGAGAGGCGGGTCCCCGCTGTCACGTGCAGTCACTCTTAGTTGTAGTTCTCTCAACTGCTCATAGTCAAAGGATTGCAGCGCGTACAGGACTCCAGTGTCAGAGTTTATGGAGACATAGGAGGACACTGGAGCCCCCTGGATGGTGTCTTCAGCCAAGGAATAAGTGACCTGGGCATTTTCCTCACTGTCGTGGTCCTGTGCAGTCACTAAGAAAATGGAGGTCCCTCTGGGGTTGTTCTCAGGGACGTAGACTGAGTAGGATGAGTGGGGGAAGGTGGGTGGGTTATCGTTGGTGTCTGCCACCTGCATGAAGATGTGAGTTTCCCTGGACAAGGGAGGAGTTCCACCATCTGTGGCTTTCAGTGTGATGTTATACAAAGAGAGTGTTTCCCGGTCCAAGTTTTTGGTTGTGACCAATCTATAATAATTATCTATTGATTTTTCTAATTTAAAAGGTAGGTTTTCTGGAATGGTGCAGGTCACTTCACCATTCTTTCCAGAATCTCTGTCTTGTAGGTAGAAAAGAGCAATGACTGTCCCAAGAGGTGTGTCTTCAGGGATTGAGCTACTTAAAGACGTCATAGTCACTTCTGGAGCATTATCATTTACATCTAAAACTGTGATCAGTACTTTTGCCTTTGTCAGACTACCAGGACCATCTTGAGCCTGAACCTCCATTTCATAGAAGGCAGTTTCTTCATAATCTAATCCTTCTAAAGTTGATAATTCTCCCGTAAGCGAGTTCAGATGAAACATCTGTAGAAGTTTAGGAGTTATTTTCCGAAAAGAATATGTCACTTCCCCATTGACTCCCTCGTCCAGGTCGATGGCATGTACCGTGAGCAGTCTTGTGCCCACTGGCACATTCTCGGGGACAGTTACTTGGTACTGAGGCAGAGAGAAGACAGGCGTGTGGTCATTCACATCCACCACTGTCACCTGGATGCGGGCTGTACTGGATCGGGGCGGGTCGCCGCCATCAAAGGCTGTGAGGACCAGGTGGTGAACCCGCTCTTCCTCCCGGTCCAGCACCCGCTCCAGCACCAGTTCCGGGTACTTAGTTCCATCGTCTCCACTTTGCACAGCCAGGGAGAAGTGGCGACTGGGGCTGAGCTGGTAACTCTGGAGGGAGTTCGTGCCCACATCTGGATCCCCAGCCTCGCTTAACGGAAACCGAACCCCAGGAGCTGTATTCTCCATTATTTTTACATTTATTTCTTCCGTCAAGAATCTTGGAAGGTTGTCATTAACATCTATTATTTCCACGTCTATAGGGTAAAGATTCATTTTATCTTCCATCAGGATGTTAAAGTTTACCAGACACCGTGCGCTCTGAGCGCAGATCTCTTCCCGGTCTATCCTGCCCGCAGTGACCAAGCTGCCGCTGCGCTGGTTCAGGGCGAAAAGCTGCGTCCTACCTCTGGAGACGATGCGGACTCCGCGCTCCGCCAGCTCCCGGGGCTCCAGCCCCAGGTCCTTGGCGATGTCTCCCACAAAGGACCCTTTGTCTGTCTCCTCCGACACGGAGTAGAGAATACGTCCTGCCCAGGCTTCCCACAGGGTCCCCAGGAGGATGCAGAGCAGGACGAATCCTCTGTAGTCGCCGCCCCTCGGCTGAGCCGCCATAGTCGTCCTGCTTCTCTTGCTTAGGCGCCCGTCTCGGGAAGTGCTTCAGAATGCGGGTGCATCCGGGTGGACCCCTCTGTCTTAGGAAGGGGAGCTCAGAATCCAGCAAGATAGAGGCTTGAGTTTAGTGCAGCCTGGAGGAGGGCTTATCGCAATCTGTCGTTTCTCTGTGCTGTAAAACTCGGTGGTTTCTGTGGGATCTCTCGTACCATTTTTCCCTGGTTGGTGAACAGCGGCGCTCTGAGTCCTTACTAAGTTACTGCACCAGATTGATGCACACAATACACTGATTTCATAGAAAATTGTTTCATCTTTCAAAATTTCCCTGTTAGATTTCTTTGCTCTAGATATCCCTGATAATTAAAAATCCATTTTAAGACACTGAATTAATGCAACAGAGTTCATGGACGGGTGTTTGATAATCTTAGATAATTTTTAAAAAACTGCTTTGCCTTGCAACTTTCAAGTGACTCTTTTGGGCACTGACTCACACGTTATTGCACATGGGAAACTCAGTCATTGAAGGCAAAAAGGTAAATTTTATTTAAATACATATGAGAGATTTTACGTAGAAAATATTTACATCAGTGTATATAAATTTTAATTAATTCAGTATTAATTGAACACATATGTTCTAGATACCATGATGCAAGATTCAGAAAGTCAAAATTGTTGTAAAATATATAGACCTATTTTAATAAATTTTTGATTGTATAGAACCTTAGAGACGGTCTAACACCTTCATTTTAACCGTTTAAAAAATGAGAGGGGAGGCCAGGTGCGGTTGCTCACGCCTGTAATCCCACACTTTGTGAGGCCGAGGCGGGCGGATCACCTGAGGTCGGGAGTTTGAGACCAGCCTGACCAACATGGAGAAACTCCGTCTCTACTAAAAATACAAAACTATCCGGGCGTGGTGGCGCACGCCTGTAATCCCAGCTACTCAGGAGGCTGAGGCAGGAAAATCGCTTGAAGCTGGGAGGCGGAGGTTGTGGTGAGCCGAGATCACACCATTGCACTCCAGCCTGGGCAACAAGAGCAAAACTCTGCCAAAAAAATAGAAGAAAGAAAGAAAGAGGGAATTGCCTTGCCTTGTTCCTGATTATTGATTATATAGTAGTAGAACAATGTCGGAATCCAAATATTCTCACTCCCAGTCTTGTGAGAAAAAAAAGAAAGAAATCATTGTTTTTCTTGGCTGCAACAATCAGCTATAGAAGCAACCCATTTTCTACAGAAGGCAGAAATCTGCAGAGATCCTACTGGGCTGTGAATTCATAAGAAACTGGATAATGGATTGGCTGATTCTTTTCATTATGCAATTCAATTCAAGTCTTCATCCTAGCATGCAATTCAAATCTTCATCCTACTCTATTCTAGCGTAATTGAGAAAACAGGGATCTCTAGACAGCATTTGAGCAAAATGCAGGACTGTCCTGACAGGATCCTTAGAGTACTCGTCTCTCCACTGACGTTGATAGAGTAAAACTAAATTATTGATGGATCTGAGGCTACCCTCTGCTAGCAGAAAGAAAAGAAAGCTTCTTTCACATAGTTACAGAATAAAAGAGAATGACCTGCTCTGGAATAAAGACCTGGCAAGAAACAGTCTTGGTTTGTAAATTCTCCTAGGTCCTGGAGAGTAGTTGGTGGAACCAGGAGGAGAATCCAGAACTAACACTAAGAAAGCTTAACTTGGTTTTGTGAGAGGCTCCTAAGTAACCTATTTCTGCTTTCTGGTGGCATTGCTCCAGAATACAGGGAACACTTTGAAGGAGATTCTGTTTTGATCTATCAAATAATCCATAGTTATCTTTGTATTCACAAAGTAGATAAATTTTGTTTAAAGGAACTAATAGAGGTATTATAGATGAATTCTGTAAACTGGAGTTAAATTCTATTTGTTTAAAAGTACTCTTGAACTTCTTGTTGAGGCAAGCAAAGTGTATGATTATTAAACAACATAGTACTTGTAGACATTTTCAAACAAACTTTCATGTTTGGAGGTTATAGCTCTCAATGTCTTGATCCATTTCTACCTGATGCCTCAAAATTCATAGTTACATTTCACATGTTTCTTATTCTACTGTTTTAAAAAAGTCTCAATTAACTTATTGTGTCTTGGTACCTTCTTTGGAGAAAAAGAAATAAGATCTAGTTAAATTAAATTATAGACTACTCTGAACACAAAGCATACATACCCTACGGAGTAAATGGCTTCATTATCTCTAGCATTCACATTTTCTAAGTTATCGAACATCGTAAAATTAAATATTAAAGATCTTTACTAGACCACCAAGATATGTTTAATAAAATCTAACATAAGCTCATTATATCGAATTGAAATCATTTCATAGTTTAAAGAGTGTATATTATTGTTGACTAAAATATTGGGAAGAATCCTGACCATTTGTTTGGTTGCATTAAAAAGAATTCTATGTAAAGTCTTTGGCTTCCTGGGCATCGAATTGATTATCTTCTCTCTTTTCTTTTTGGGACTTTTTTTTTTTTCTAAAAAACAAACAACAAAACAGTTCTTTGAAGTTCCATTTAGATTTTCATTCTCAAGCAAAGATATAGGTATTTTCCAATGTTTCTCCTCTGAGATTTTACTCCTTCCCCTTTGACAATTGCCACCTCAATAGAAGCCTGATGAGAAATGAATGCCTTTCAGACCGGGCTCAGTGGCTCATGCCTGTAATCCCAGCGCTTTGGGAGGCTGAGGCGGGTGGATCACTTAAGGTCAGGAGTTTGAGACCAGCCTGGCCATCATGGTAAAACTCCATCTATACTAAAAGTACGAAAATTAGCTAGGCATGGTGGCACGTGCCTGTAATCCCAGCTACTTGGGAGGCTGAGGCAGGAGAATTGCTTGAACCCAGGAGGAGGAAGTTGCAGTGAGCAGAGATCACACCACTGCATTCCAGCCTGGGAGACAGAGCAAGACTCTGTCAAAAAAAAAAAAAAAAAAGGCTTTCACAGACCATAAAATAAGAATAAGACAATAAGTTGGTAGTTTTTTTTTCCTGATGCTTCAAAATTCTCTACTGAACTCTCAAAACCTCAGACAGCCTATCTTATTATTAATGATCTGTATTGCAGGTGGATTAAAGAATCTCATTTAGTCAGAACTTAGCAAATTCCATGATTGCCAGGATGTTTGACAGCCGGTCAGTCCACAGGAATGAATGACTTTTGTGAGAGTAGAAGTTGGTAGTTTTTCCATCAGTGAAATATTTTATTTGTTTAAATGAAATGGTCACAGTTAATAAGAGAATAAAATAAACCAGCCTGATCTCCATGAAAAGTAGTTAGTGAGCTTCCCCTATAACAACAAATGCTCAAGATGTAGTTTAACATCCCAAATTGGTGGTATAGTAAAATAACATTCACACTTTCAGAGTTTATGAAATAATCATATGTATAACAGCCCATCTAACTCACAAGACTAATATCCAAGATTCAAGTTGTTTAAAATTGTTATTTTATCAAATTATATCACAAAGATACAAGAAAATGAGCTTTGAAGATGTGTATGATTAGATCTCTTGTTTAGGTGTACACCTTTAGAAACTTGAAATAAATAAATCTACAACAATTCCTTAAATGTAAATATCACAATATTGGTTCAGAAAAACACATATTACTCTTAGGCACCTTGTTTAAAAACACATCAACTCAATGTTATCTTTATGAAGACTGACAAAGTCAGGTTACAAAGGAGGTTCTCATTTATTTTCAAGGTATCTTCTCAATTACTTTTTTCTTACATAACAAATTCAGATGCACAAGTGGCCAATCCATTCTATAATACCACCAGATTGTAGAATCTTCCAACTCATGACTGGAAAAAAATCTTGACTATAATGTAGTTCAACAAGTCATCAAATTATAGAATCCCCTGTACTCCATTAATTCCAGGGCCATCAACTTACTTTTGAAGACTGTCGATAACAGAATCTCCTATCTCCTTAGTGATCCGTTTTCTATTCGAACATCATCGACAGTCAAAAACTCTGCTGTTTTCTGTTCATGAAACAATGATTTTGTTTGCACATTTCAGTCACAATAAATAAGACTAATCAGTCTTCTAAATGATAATCCCTTTTTTCTAGAAATATTTCAATAAAGAGTTCCTATATGATGAAAGCCTTATTGTCTGGGTTAAAATGCTAAAATATTTAAATTTTTATTTGAACCTCATTAGCATTTGCTCTCCCATTCACCAGTCAGTCATCTATTTTTAGAGATATGTCCCGTAAGCAGACACTACCGAGCATGTTTTAAAATTCATGTTCACTCTTTATTAATTATTATTATTATTTTTTTGAGACAGTGTCTCACTCTGTCACCCAGACTGGAGTGCAGTGGCGCGATCTTGGCTCACTGCAACCTCCGCCTCCCGGGTTCAAGCGATTCTCCTGCCTCAGCCTCCTGAGTAGCTGCGATTACAGGCCCATGCCACCCCACCTGGCTAATTTTTGTATTTTTAGTAAAGACGGGGTTTCACCATGTTGGTCCGGCTGGTCTCCAACTCCTGACTTCGTGAGCCACCCGCCTTGGCCTCCCAAAGTGTTGGGATTACAGGCGTGAGCCACCGCACCTGGCCATTTTCACTCTTAAATACTATCAGGCACACAGTATGCAAAAGACATTGTAGTAGGCACACAGCATTGGTGCTTAGTTATTGTTAACAACCCAATAATTATAATAATGGTGATGTCAACAAATACTTGTTCACTATGCTGCTTTAGAGTTTGAAAAAAAGTTATAAAATTATTTTCTTAGAATTTGAGTCAGATAGATAAGGAAAGTCGTGTTTTAAAAAATAATATAAGTAGAGCTTATTTGGGCCAAGCTTTAGGATTGCAACCCAGGAACATAGATTCAAGTTGCCCTGGATACACACTCTATGAGGAGCAGTTACAAGTGGATTTTTACTCCAGACTGGGCAACAGAGGGAGATCCCATCTCTGATAAAGGAAGTCTTTTAAATCTTAATTTTAATTGGAAGATAATGGCGATTTTAACTGGCCCAAGTAAATGACAGATAGTTACAGGAATGTTATTCAGGTCTTTTAACACCAAAGATCAGGTGTTCCCTGCTGCAGTTACCAATGATTCTTATCTTTTTAAAAATAATTTTTGATTCCTAAGTAGTAAAGGTGAAATATCTCTTGTATGAACCTCCATCATTTATAATTATTAAGTAACACTTAGAAAAAACAAAATCTTTTTTTTTTTTTTTGAGAGAGAGAAAGAGTCTCATTCTGTCTCCCAGGCTAGGGTGCAGTGACACAATTATATCTCACTGCAGCCTCAAACCCCTGGACTTAAGCAATCCTCCTATCAGAGCTTCTCGAGTAGCTGGGACTACAGGCGTACGCCACACATCTGGCTAATTTTTTTTCTTTTTGGTAGAGACAGAGTCGTGCTCTGTCACCCAGGCTGGTCTCAAACTCCTGGCCTTAAGGGATCCTCCTGCCTCAGCCTCCTGAAGAGGTGGGATTACAGGCGTGAGCCACCATGCTAGCTAAAGACAAGATCTTGATCTTTAACACTGACCTAAATTAAGGTTTTTTTTTCCACATTAGAAAAAGAAAGAAACTTACAAATGTCACAGAGTAGGAAAAAACCTAAGAAACGAGATGCACTCAATCCAAGACACAAATAGTTTGCCAAGAAGAGAAAGGTAAAGAAAAACTAGGACATGCATTATTTTCCCCCACAAAATTGAGACTTCAGAACATTTTTTTGATATAAAAGAAAAACATTAGAATTACGTGATTCTCTGCAAAGGACTAAGAAAACTAAGTACTAATCAAAGATAATCTTTAATTTTCCTGTCAACCAATAAAAACAGTACCCTCACCTGAACAAGGGAGTCTTACACTTTACAAAATCACGAATCTTCCTATACCAAAAGAGGTTCGCTTCTATAACAGCCGATCTGGCTAATGAGCCTGTCTAAATAGTTGGGTTGCGAGAAGACCAGATTACTCTTCCGCTTAGGCGGAAAGAAACTCACCTGAAGTTGCGTGGGGTCTCCTTTCCTTTCAAGTAAATTCTGAGTTATCAGAAGAGGCTCGCTTTTCTCATAGCTCTCCTGGTTGATAAGCGTGTCGGCATAGTTGGGCTGGGGGAAAATCAGATGACTCCTACGCGAGTCTGCAGTGAGTGAGACCTCGTGAGAATAGGTCTGCAGGAAAGCCCGAACCCCGTCCACGCCCACAAAGTGAGAGCCGGGCATGCTCGCAAAGCCACCTTCTGAAGCCTGCAGCAGGCGTGACTTGTGCCAGCGCCGCAGCCTGAGCGCCAGCAGTACGAGAACGAAGGCTAGGAAGACGCAGGAGACCGCGGCCACCGCCACCACCAGGTACAACGTGAGGTCATAGTTGTAAGTACTGTCGGAGGGCTCAAGGCTGCCCAGGTCGGCCAAGACTTCAGGGATGCTGTCGGCCACAGCCACGGTGAGTGTGACAGTGGCTGACAGAGGAGGCTGACCGTGGTCCTGGACGGCCACCACGAGGCTCTGCTTGAGCGCGTCTCTGTCCAGCAGGGCCCGAGCCGTGCGCACCTCGCCCGTGTGCAGCCCCACCGCGAAGAGCCCCGGGTCGCTGGCCTTGAGCAGGCGGTAGGACAGCCAGGCGTTCTGGCCCGAGTCTCTGTCCACCGCCACCACCTTGGTCACCAGGTAGCCGGGCTCTGCGGAGCGGGGCGCCAGCTCCACGCCAGTGGAACCGTCTGTGGGGAGGGCGGGGTACAGGATCTCGGGCGCATTGTCATTCTGGTCCAGCACAAACAGGCTCAGTGACACGTTGCTGCTAAGAGGCGGGTCCCCGCTGTCGCTGGCTGTCACCCACAGCTGTAGGTCTCTCAACTGCTCATAGTCGAAGGAGCGCAGGGCGTACAGAATCCCAGTGTCGGAGTTGATGGACACGTAGGAGGACAGGTGCGCCCCCTGGAGGGTGTCTTCTGCCAGCGAGTAGGAGATTTGGGCGTTCTGGTCCACGTCAGGGTCCAGTGCATTCACAGAGAAGATGGAGGCACCCCTGGGGTTGTTTTCAAGGACATAGACTGAGTAGGATGAATGGGGGAAGGTGGGCGGGTTGTCGTTGGTGTCTGCCACATTTAGAGAGATGATTGTTTCTGTAGACAGAGGTGGTATTCCTTTGTCCGTGGCTGTCACAGTGATGTTGTACGAGGATACCTCTTCCCGGTCTAGAGCTGCATTTGTCACTAATCGATAATAGTTGCCAACCGATTTTTCCAATTCAAATGGGAGACTTCTCGGGATGGAACAGGTTACCAGGCCATTCAGGCCAGAGTCTCTATCGAACACTTGAAAAAGAGCGATTACTGTTCCTGGAGGTGCACTTTCAGCAATTGTTCTGCTTCCAGATGTAACAACCACTTCTGGTACATTGTCATTGACATCCAAGATAGTTATGAAGACTTTCGCTCTGTCACGAAGACCTGGCCGATCCCGGGCTTCAACACCCAGCTCATAAAAACTCGATTCCTCATAGTCTAGATTTGCAGAAGTTGAAATTTCTCCAGTCAGAACATTCAAACAGAAAATTTGTGAGATCTTTTCTGTAATCTTCACAAAGGAATAAGTTACTTCCCCGTGGACTCCTTCATCCTGGTCAGTGGCATTTACTGCCAACACTGGTGTGCCTACTGGCAGGTTTTCAGGAACACTTACACGGTAGACAGGCTGAGTAAACACTGGAGCGTTGTCATTTGCATCTAGAACTGTTACCAGAATTTGGGCGACGCCTGAGCGGACAGGGTCGCCGCCATCCATGGCAGTAAGGACCAGGTGGTAAACGGCTTCTCTTTCCCGGTCCAGTGTGCCCTCCAGCACCAGCTCCGGGTACTTGGGTCCATGGGCTTCGCTTTGCACGTCCACTGAGAAGTGACTATTACCACTGAGCTTAAAACCCTGAAGGGAGTTCATTCCCACATCAGAGTCATAGACCTCCATTAGTGGAAAACGAGAGGATGGAGCTGCGTTTTCGAGAATTTTCACTTCCAATTCTTCCTTTAAGAATCGGGGTGTATTGTCATTAATGTCCACTATTTCCACTTCCACGGGATAAAGATTCAGTTTGTCCTCGACAAGGATGTTAAAACTCACCAGACACCGCGGGCTCTGAGCACAGAGCTCCTCGCGGTCTATCCTACCCGCGGTGACCAAGCTGCCGCTTCGCGGGTTCAGAGAGAAAAGCTGCATCCTACCTCTGGAGACGATGCGGACTCCGCGCTCCGCCAGCTCCCGGGGTTCCAGTCCCAGGTCCTTGACGATGTTGCCTACGATGGAGCCTTTCTCCAGCTCCTCGGGAATAGAGTAGCGGATCTGCGCTGCCGCGGCCCCCCACAGCGTCCCCAGGAGCGTGAGGAGCACGACCTGCTCGCTGCGCTGCAGATGCCTCTGCAGAGGCGCCATTACTGGCTTATTAGGGACTTCTCTGGGATTAAGAAGAGGGAGAACAGGTCTGCATCACTTTTTGCTCTTCTCAGAAATAGCGGTGAAGGTCCTTCAACAAGCAGAGACCGGATGCGAAGTGTTTCAGGTCAGAATTTCTGCACAGCTTTCCTGCTTTCCCGTCTGATTTGCTTTGTGGTTGGAGGATGTAACTTGAGTTTCCGTTGATTTTCTGGCCCAGGTTAGTGAACAGCGACGCTTAGAGTCCTAACTTAATACTGCATCGTTTTGTGAAACTATCACACAGAGGATTTTATGTCTGCTAAATCTGCAGAGATGAGACCCGTAATATTTCCCTCCCCAAGATAATGAAGCATTTAGAAGAGTGCAAGAGATTATTTTGAATAATTTTAAATGTTCTCTGAAGTTTACCATTCATTTTTATGAAACTATCTTAGGACCTTGGGGAACAGAAATAATATTACAATCTTCTGTAAATTTTGAATTATCATCACATTTCACCATCATTTACGCTAGTCCCATTTTCAGTAAGGGTACCAACAACCACAAACACTTTTTTTGAGACAAAGTCTCGCTCTGTCTCCCAGGCTAGAGTGCAGGGGCACAATTATAGCTCATTGCAGCCGCAACCTCCTGGGATCAAGGGATCTTTCCACCTTAGCCTCCCAAGTAGCTGGGACTACAGGTATATGCTACACAAACACATTTTGAACCAATTCATTACAGTGCCCATTACAAGAGTTGCCATTTTAGATGACATTATTTCTTTTGATTAGCATAGAAATTAAAAACTGCCCTGACATAGGCAACATCTGTGTATACTT
This sequence comes from Symphalangus syndactylus, assembly GCF_028878055.3. NCBI lineage: Eukaryota > Metazoa > Chordata > Mammalia > Primates > Hylobatidae > Symphalangus > Symphalangus syndactylus. The sequence continues at coordinate 45,581,769 of NC_072429.2, forward strand.
TTAAAAACATGCAAAGGGAAGTAAAAATATTATATATAGGTTACATTAAAAATGTGTTAAGATATACATTATGTTTCATATATTTTAGGATTGACTGCATTAAAACTAAGTAAACCACTTAATTGTGCAGATTTGTGTCTAATTCTGGATAGATATGTCTGAAAATGACAATGTGAGATAATACTGTATTAAAAATGTTTCAGATTATAGTGTATTAGGATTAACGAAAGTTTCAAGACTATCAAAAGGAGGCTTTCTATGAAAGAACAACTGCAACACAGATATTCTACAGGAAATTCTACAATTTCCTAGACACCCTACTCTACACCAGAAAATCAATAAAATAATGTAATCAGGGAATATTTAATCTGTATTCTTTTTATCTCTAAAAGAATGAATTGAAACCCAATTATATTTATGGAAGGAAAGGTTTGAAGAAACTCACCTTTCGCAAATTGTCTGAATTAGAAGGCATTTCTGGATTGTCATTACTTTCAAACCAAGACGCTTCATCACATAGAAGATCTTGTGGTGCAGCATTTTCAGCCTTTATATTGAGAAATTTAAACTCGGTGTTTGAGGAATGTGAGGCAGCACACAGATTGTAGGAATAAGGCAAAGTCCTTTCGCTGTAGGTGGGGAGAACTCCAGGTACAGTCTTGGAGCAGAGACCAGGCTGAAAGTAGCCCTCAGTGGCGGGTCTGGAGGAGCGTCGCAGGCGCAGGGAGATTGCCAGAATCACCGCGAGGAGGAAGAGCACTGAGATCAAGGCCAACCCCACTACTAGGTGAAACTGTAGCTCCGCCTGAGGGTCAGAGGGAGTGGGGCGGTCGCTAAGGTCAGGTTGTATCTCTTGCAAGCTATCTGCGAAGATTAGGTGCAGCGTGACGGTGGCTGAAAGAGGCGGTTGTCCTCCATCACGCACAGTGACCAGCAGGCGCTGGCGGGCGGCCTCCCTGTCGCCCAAGGTACGCGCCGTGCGCACCTCACCCGTGCGCAGCCCCAGGCTGAAGAGCCCGGGCTCGCTGGCCTGCAGAATGTGGTAGGACAGCCAGGCGTTGTATCCCGAGTCTGCGTCCACCGCCACAACCTTGGTCACCAGGTAGCCAGGCTCTGCAGCGCGTGGCACCATATCGAAGAGCGCGGAGCCGTCGGGCCCCAGAGCTGGGTACAGCACCCGCGGTGCATTGTCGTTGCGGTCGTCCACCAACACGCGCAGGCTCACATTGGCGCTAAGAGTAGGCGAGCCCTGGTCGCGGGCCTGCAGAATGAGCTCGAAGGCGCGCAGCTGCTCGTGGTCGAGGGCTCGCTGCGCGAACACCACCCCGCTCTGCGCGTTCACGGACACGTAGGACGACAGCTCCCGCGGCTCCAGGTCACTGGCCACGATGTAGTAGGAAACAAGTCCATTAAGTCCCAAGTCGGGATCCGAGGCGCTGACATGCGCAATGGAGGCTCCAGGCGGATTGTTCTCAGCCACATGCACGGTGTAGGAGGCCTGGTGGAAAACGGGAACGTTGTCGTTGACGTCAAGGATGTGCAGAGTGATGGTCTTGCTGGAGGAGAGCGGTGGATTGCCTTTGTCGGTAGCTGTGATCGTCACATTGTATTCTGGGATCTGCTCCCGGTCCAGGGCTCCATCTGTCACCAACCTGTATGTGTTTTTGGTATCTTGAACGATTTTAAAGGGGAACTTTCCTTTTAGTTGGCATCGGATTTCTCCATTAAATCCAGAATCTAGATCATGCGTTTTGATCAGGGCAATAGCAGTCCCCAGCTCAGCATCTTCTTGTATATGTTGGGATTCAGAAGCCAGGGTTATCTCCGGGGCATTGTCATTTTCATCTGAAATATCTATCTGTACTTTACAATAGGCAGTGTGATGTCCACCATCCTTTGCTTCCACCCCAATTGTGTAGCTATCTCTCTCTTCAAAGTCCAGTTCTCCAATAGTGGTGAGTTCCCCCGTTTTACTGTCCAGCTTGAACAGTTGTCTCACTTCCTTACCAATATTGATAAAGGCATAGATGATTTCGGCATTGATGCCCTCATCCGTGTCAATGGCCATCACTTTTAATACCGAGGAGCCAGCGGGCAGGTTCTCTGCAACATTGACCCTATACATGTCCTGAGTAAATACTGGGGGGTTATCATTTGCATCTGCGACAATTACCCTGATCTGGGTGGTACAGCTTCTGGAGGGCTCGCCCCCATCCACAGCTGTGAGGACCAGGTGGTGATGTGGCTGCTCTTCCCTGTCCAGGGGTGCTTTCAGTACTAGCTCTGGGTACCTACTGCCATCCAGGTTCTCCTTCTGAATCAAAGAGAAGTGCGGATCAGGGCTGAGGTAGTACTGCTGCAGCGAATTGACACCTACATCAGGATCTTGCGCAGATTCCAGGGCAAATGTGGCTCCAGTGAGCGCCAGTTCGCTGATTTCCAGCTCAGTGATATTTTGGCTAAAGGTGGGTGGGTTGTCGTTAATATCCTGGATCAGCACAGTTACATGAAAAAAGTTTAAAGGCTTTTCAGCAACCATTTCAAATTCCAGAACACACGTCGACTTCTTGCCACAAATCTCCTCTCGGTCTATACGGTCGCTCACAAGTAAGTTCCCATTTTCGGGGCTCACGGTAAAGAATTTCTTCTCTGCAATAACCCGCAGGTTCCGAGTAGGTAAATCCCCCACGCCAAACCCCAGGTCCTTGGCGACGTTCCCTACCAGAGAGCCCCTGTCCAGCTCCTCGGGAATAGCGTAGCGGATCGGTTCGGAAAGCGCCTGGCCTAACAAAGAGAGCAGGAAGAGAAATAGCATTCGCCTCTGCCCTGCTGGGCCCCTCCATCCGGAGCTATTTCCCATCCCGCTCTCTGCGCCTTTGCCTTTCTAAATCCGAGGAGAGGAGATCTTTAAATAATCCCAAGAGTTCTCTGAGCAGGACCAAGTATTTGCTTTGTCTTGGTGCTTGGGTTCTCTAATGGGTGTCTCCGCTGCAGGAAGCCGGATAGAGAGTGCACTTTTCTTCCGAGTTGGCTGCGGCGGGAGGAGCCAATATTTTGCACAGCACTAGCCAATAGCGGCACCCGGCGCCTCTGCTGCAGAACTGCAGTAGTGTGACTAAATCAGCTCCAAATAAGGAGCCAGTTAGGAGAAAAATCGGCAATGTACTGATAGTGATACTTTCTTCCCATTTTAAAAGGACTTTTAAAAAACATTAAATATATTTACTATATCTTTAGTCTGCTATTTCTTTCAATTTGAGCTTTATCCATCCAAATCTAGTACCTTTTACTTGTCAAAGGGCAAAGATAATCTTGCTCAATCCCGTCATGTTTTTAGTTTCCATTTTCATAAAATGGTCATAATAATATCTTTTCTGCTTACTCTAGTAGAAATGAAGGCCAAATAAAATAATACATAGAAAATCATACACCTGAAAGCTATTTTTGGTGATAGCAGAAGACGTAGTATAAAGAGGCTTGAAATATCAGCTTCACGTGTATTCTTACTGCATTCTATTTCCTTTTCTTCTAACTTCTAAAAGTTATAATCTCACAGCTTTTAGTTTTATTCTATGTTTCACTTCTCTTTTATCTTTATTATCTCCCCCCAAAAGAAGTTACAGGTAATGAGGAAATGATTGACCTTACAAAATAGAAGTATAGTAAGAAGCAAGAGGGTCTCTTTTCCTTTGTTTCCAAGTGTCTATTTTTAATTAAATAAGTATGATTGAAAACTTTTTTTTCGATAGAGGTGGGGTCTCACTATGTTACCCAGGCTGGGCTTGAACACCTGGCTTTAAGCAATCCTCCCACTTCAGCGTCCCAAAGTGCTGGGATTATAGTCATGAACCACCCTGGCCCAAATGAAAAACTTTTACAAAGGATGTTTTTTCATACTACATCACAATTGTCCTGAAATGTACTGTTTCTTCTCAAATAGCCTAACAATGATGCATTATTAGGATTGGGTAGTGAATTGTAAGTCCTTATAATTATATTATTTGATTATATAAGTAATCTTCCTGACCACTTTTCCTTGGTCTCCAGTTTACCATCTGATCATCCCAACTTTTTGTTATTTACACTTTTCCCTGGTCAATAACATGCCATTTTCCATGCTTCTGACAGGTGTCTTACAGTTTCAATTCCATTTTCAAACCAGAAAATCTTCCTAAAGAAATTATCTTTAGCCTACATAATGTATTGTTACTCTAAAACTAGGCAAGTGTGCAGCAATAAGCAATGAGTTCCACACTGAATTCACCTAATAGTGGAAAAGCATTATAGCATCTTAAACTACTCACGGTATCCAGAATTCTAGACAGCCACTCACTGTCACCTTTATACAAACATCAAAAATATAACTGACTCAAGACTTTACTCCAAAACATTCCAAAGCAAGTGCCTTCCAACACAATGACAAGTGTTCATTGTATGAACACTTCAATTAGTATGAAAAATTATTCTTCAGAACACATATAAAACTAAAGATTCAGATATTTAAAAGTATATGGTATATATAGTACATACATTCAGAATGTATGGATCAAGCATTTTTTAAAGTCTCTTAGTAGTTTATAGAGGGTTTAAAGATATTTTTCCATTGCCCAAAAAATTTAACTCAGAGGAAATGTACCCAAATTTATAACCTTTACTTTTTTCCCAAACACCCTACTCTAAGAAGCATGTAACATTTTATTTAAAAAAAAATGGAACAGCAAGTTTTCACATAGGAGTGAATGATGTCGACACCTATTGTATAGATTCTCTTGTTACTCTTTGGATGCATTCACTATTCGCTGAGTTTGTACATTTTACATTTTGGTCAGAATGTCCATGTGTGTATGTATGTGTGTTTGTGTGTGTGTATGTGTGTATATGTATGTGTGTGTGTATGTATATAGATATAGATATATTTGAAAGCTTTTTAACAATGTTTAAAAAATAAAAATCAAGTGGTCTTAGGTTCTTTAATGTGTCAATTAACCTTTCATGTGGTTGAGTAATGTAGCTTACTATCCCATTTGTAATATTTTATTACCTTTTCTCCTTATTTAGTCATTATTTGAAGCTGATGCTCAAGGTGTTAAAAGTACAAAATTTGAAGGATTAAGAATATTTAAAAGGAAGCATCTGAAAATCATCTTCAGCAAATCAGATGCAGAAGGAAAATCTAGTAGTTCTTTCATTACATAACACATCCTCCTGGAATTTGAGGCACATAGACCAGTATTTCCTTAAGACAAATCTATTAATTTAAGATAAGCACATACCTTAGATACGAAATTTAAAAGTTTGAACCATCCTTAAGTTGAATTCTTTTTTTTCAAATACAACCTTAGACTCAAGTAATAAAGAAGAATTGCACCTACACTTAAAGAAACGCTAACATTTCAGTAGGTATTGATTCTAATAAGTAAAGGGTTTACCTATAACAGAAGATGCCAGGTGTGTGACATATTTACATTTATTGAATGCAGCAGTATGTAACTCTTTGGAGGCTTTACATCACAGAATGAAGCCCAACTTTAAGGTTCCTTTACACTGATTTCTTCTCTCAACAAGCCCACATATCTGATAACTACATGGCTTAACACAAACTTTCCAGACTTTAGGATGCTACATGTTACCATCAATACAAATTTAATCTACTTTTCTGATACTTATTTATTTATTTTGAGACGGAGTCTCGCTCTGTCTCCCAGGCTGGAGTGCAGTGGCGCGATCTCGGCTCACTGCAAGCTCCGCCTCCCGGGTTCAGGCCGTTCTGCTGCCTCAGCCTGCCGAGTAGCTGGGACTACAGGCGCCTGCCACCACGCCCGGCTAATTTTTTGTATATTTAGTAGAGACGGGGTTTCACCGTGTTGGCCAGGATGGTCTCGATCTCCTGACCTCGTGATCCGCCCGCCTCGGCCTCCCAAAATGCTGAGATTACAGGCGTGAGCCACTGCGCCCGGCCTCTTTTCTGATATTTATGACCCAGAAGTTCTCTGTACCTTTCCATTGATTTATGTAAATACTGTAAATTATTTCCTTAAACAAATTTCAGGTAGACTAAAATATCAATCCTACACATTATCCTTTCCAAAACACATTCACTAATGATGTCTAGGCAGACACTCAAAAGAGAACAATATATCTAACAATTTGAATTAATAAAACATCTTTTCTATTAATAGAACTGCAGTTCCAATATAACAAAATATTTGGGTAAAATGATTATATTTAACCACTTTCCTTTAAGGTATTTGTTTCACTTAAGTCTACAGATATTAGCTAGACTTCCCAAAACAGAATTTGAAAACAAATGGAGAAAGCATGAATTACAAAAAAAAAAAAAAAAAATCTCCAATAGAGCAAATAATGTTCCACTATTTACATAACTAGTTGATTTTGAATATGACAGAAACATGAAAAAGGAAACAAATGAAAATGTTCCGGTCATCCTTACCGAAAGAGAAAACTAACCTGAACTCGCCCTTCTTCTTTGTTTGCAACTACCTTATCAGATATCAGAAGAGGCTCGCTTTTCTCACAGCTCTCTTCACTAAGGAGCGTGTCTGCATAGTTGGGCTGGGGGAAGATCAGGTGACTCTTCCTGGAGTCCGCGGTGAGGGAGACCTCGTGGGAATAGGTCTGCAGGAAAGCCCGAACCCCATCCACGCCCACAAAGTGCGAGGCGGGCACACCCGCCAACCTGCTGCCTTCAGCCTGAAGCAGGCGTGACTTGTGCCAGCGCCTCAGTTTGAGCACCAGCAGCACGATGACAAAGGCCAGGAAGACGCAGGAGACTGCAGCCACTGCCACCACAAGATAGAGTGTGAGGTCCAAATCCTCAGGGTCAGTGGGGGTCTTGATACTGCCTAGGTCAGCCAGGATGTCAGGGATCCTGTCGGCCACGGCCACGGTGACCGTGACGGTGGCTGACAGAGGGGGCTGGCCATGGTCTTCGACGGCCACCACGAGGCTCTGCTTGAGCGCGTCTCTGTCCAGCAGGGCCCGCGCTGTGCGCACCTCGCCCGTGTGCAGCCCCACCGCAAAGAGTCCCGGCTCGCTGGCCTTAAGCAGGCGGTAGGACAGCCAGGCGTTCTGGCCTGAATCTTTGTCCACGGCTACCACTTTGGTCACCAGGTAGCCAGGCTCTGCAGAGCGGGGCGCCAGCTCCACGCCCGTCGAACCGTCTGTGGGGAGGGCGGGATACAGGATCTCGGGCGTATTGTCGTTCTGGTCCAGCACAAACAGGCTCAGCGACACGTTGCTGCTAAGTGGAGGGTTCCCACTGTCGCTGGCTGTCACCCACAACTGTAGGTCTCTCAACTGCTCATAGTCGAAGGATCTCAGCGCATACAGGACGCCAGTGTCAGAGTTAATGGAGACATAGGAGGACAAGGGCGCCCCCTGAAATGTGTCTTCAGCCAGGGAATAGGTGACTCGAGCGTTGTCGCCACTGTCAGGGTCATGGGCTGTCACAGAGAAGATAGAGACACCTCTGGGGTTGTTTTCTGGGAGGGAGGTGGAGTAGGAGGCTTGAGGGAAATTGGGTGGGTTGTCATTGACGTCTGCTACTTTCAAGGGGATGTGGTTTTCTGTAGAGAGGGGCGGGGTTCCATGGTCAAAGACGGTTAAAGTGATATTATAATCTGAAGTCTCTTCTCTGTCCAGGTCTCTAGTTGTTAATAGGTGATAGTAATTATCAACTGACTTCTCCAATTTAAAAGGCAAGTTCCTAGGAATAGAGCATGCAATCTCACCATTTTCTCCAGAATCATCATCATGTACGCTAAACAGCGCGATTACAGTTCCGGGAAGACAGTCTTCAGAGAGCGAACTGGTAAGAGAGGTGAGGATCACTTCAGGGGCATTGTCATTCACGTCCTGTACTGTGACCACCACCTTGGCGCTGGCAAGAAGAGCGCCTCCATCCTGAGCTACCACTTCCATGAGGTAGAATCTGGATTCTTCATAGTCCAGTGATTGTAGAGTTGAGATTTCCCCCAGGTTGGAATCAAGTTGGAAAGTCTCCGAAATTTTGTCTTCTTCATTGCGAAAAGAGTAGGTCAATTTCCCGTTTATTCCCTCATCTGGATCCGTGGCGGTTAGCGTGAGCAGCCGAGTGCCCACAGGTATGTTCTCTGGAACACTCACGCTGTACTCGGATGAAGTGAACAGGGGCGCATTGTCGTTTGCGTCGAGGACCATAACACGGATGTGCGTGGTACCGGAGAGCACTGGGTCTCCGCCATCTAAAGCTGTGAGGAGGAGGTCGTGAACAGTCTCTTTCTCGCGGTCTAGGGGCTGTTCCAACACCAGCTCCGGATACTTTTGTCCATCAGTTCCGCTTACCACATCCAGAGAGAAGTGCAGATTGGAGCTGAGCTGGTAACTCCGGAGGGAGTTCACACCCACATCCGCATCCCGCGCGAAGGGAAGCACTAACCGTGTCCCCACAGCCGCATTTTCATTAACTTTTACTTTTAACTCGTCATCCCGGAAACGCGGGAAGTTATCATTAATATCGATTATTTCTACTTCTACTCCATAAATTTTCATTTTGCTCTCAACCAAGATATTAAAGTTCACCACACACAGCGGGCTCTGAGCGCAGAGCTCCTCCCGGTCTATCCTGCCCGCGGTGACCAAGCTGCCGCTTCGCGGGTTCAGGGCGAAAAGCTGCGTCCTACCTCTGGAGACGATGCGGACTCTGCGCTCCGCCAGCTCCTGGGGCTCCAGCCCGAAGTCCTTGGCTATGTTGCCGACATAGGAGCCTTTGTCCAGCTCCTCCGGCATCGAGTAGCGGATCTGCCCGGATCCTTGCTCACACAGCGTCCCCAGGAGCATGAAGGGCAGCAGCAGCTCTCCGCAGCCCCAGCGCCTCGGTGGACTCGCCATTGCCTTCTCTCTGCCCAATTTTCTCTTAGTTCTGGTTCAGCCTGCTGTTTCCTTATTTATCTAAAGCCGATGGGTACATATTCCTTGACGAAAACGGGCGTGGAGGGTTGTATTTTCGTAGGAGCTTGTCTGGTCTGTGTGTTTAGTATGGAGGGAGCAGAGTCGGGTCGCCTCTGCGGCAGCTTCTTTCCCACTTTGGTCAACAGCGACGCTCAGAGTCCTAACCAGTGACTGCACCAAATTCCATTTTTATTTCTCCTTAGTTATAATTTTATTTCTAATAATGTTGCCATATCCTTAATGTTTAACTGTGTAGCATTGTTTATGACCGTTAATTCAGCTTTAATTCTGAATAGCAAGACTTCCACAATCCCTGAGATCAGTATGATTATTAGATTCCAATACCTTACAAAAATTTTATTTAATGCGCCATTGGGGGAGCCTATGTCCTTTATTTACCTCTTATCTATATTTAGTCCATTAAATTAGGACATTCGAATTCTTACCTTTGTAGGATTCAAGATTTCATCTCTTTATTAGGATACATTTAGGAAAACGTGCTTATTTGCACATAAGAATACCAAGGAAACAAACCCAGTTCTCCACGCACCTTTCCAAACAGGCCTACTGATTTATGTAAGTTATATTAGCTGTCATATGCAGAAGAAATAAAGATCTTTGTTACTTGTGAGGACTTTGAGAAAGTCTCTCCACTATCTCAGACAGTGTTTGAGTTGGGTTAACTATGCATTTTTATGTTTTTCTATTACCATGCTCAAATATTTGTAGTTCCAGTGACAACCAGTATAGTAACTGTGGAGGATGGGGTTTTATTTCATCATCCATGCAGGAAACCATGACCAGATACTTGTCGAGCAGTACTGAGTGGCCTTTCTGTGTTGAGACAGATATTTAGTGCTATCATCTTTATATGACAACAGAAATAGAAAAACCTCTAGATTGAAAAAAATGGACATTTCAGAAAGTCATTTTATTTAATAACACTTCCATAGAAAACTAAGAAAATAAAAGTTCTATATAATTAGGAAATTCAGAAGCAAAGTTTTAAGTAATATTTTGTAGAAAATGATGTGAACATAGGTTGTAAGATTTTTCTCAATGTGTAATTTTTCTCAAGAGCAATTTGTTAAAATGCATGTTAGAGAATGATTTCTCACATTTGTTAAATGCACTCTTTCTAGCAGATACCTCAGACCTCAAACATTGCCTGTCCTTTAGAAATACATCTGTGATTCCAAGACATTTAGCTTACTGAGTGTTGGTCTTCAAGTCAATGGGACAATGTCCTACCCATGCCCTGTGATTAACAAGCCATGCCATTATGCAAAAGTCTTTCTTCTTTGGTTCCCAATTTCCAAAGACTACTAAAATGAAGACTCTCTTTACTCTGAAGTACTATGATTCTAAGAGGAAGTAAAACTAAAATTTGAATAACAAAGAGCCTGAGGTGAAAGTAATAGCCTAAAGTCTCAATAGTAACAAATCTGCAGAGAGAAGTAATGTAAAGATGAGGAAGAAAAAGAAATACAGTGCAGTATCTCATGTGATAAAGGTTTGCAATCATGGGTAAATAAATCTCACATTTCAGAGAGAAAACACTTAAAATTCAGTTAGATAAGATTAAGATAATTAAGGCACAACATTGGCCAAATCTAACTTACAGACAAAGAAATATACAATGGAACTTCCCAACCAAATTAGGTGAAACAATAAAACCAGAAGTGAAAATAAATTAATTAAAGCTCACCTTCAAAATAGTATCCGAGGCAAAAGGGACCCCCGCGGCTCCATGATTTGTACTTTGTTCCCAAGAGTCATTGTCACAGAGGAGATCTTGCGCGGGAACCAATTCCGGGGTTACGTTCAGAAAATTAAACTCTGTCTTGGCTGATTGTGAGGCAACACACAGGTTGTAGGAATAGGGCAATGTTCCCTCACTGTAATTGGGGAGAACTCCAGGTCCAGGCTTGGAGCTGAGACCAGGCTGAAAGCAGCCCCAAGCGTCTGACCTGGAAGAGCGTCGCAGGCGCAGGGAGATTGCCAGAATCACCGCGAAGAGGAAGAGCACTGAGATCAAGGCCAAGGCCACCACCAGGTAAAACTGCAGTTCCGTCTGGGGGTCAGAGGGCTCCGGGTGGTCGCTGAGGTCTGGCAATACCTCTTGCAGGCTATCCGCGAAGATTAGGTGCAGCGTGGCGGTAGCGGAGAGTGGCGGCTGTCCTCCATCACGCACAGCGACCAGCAGGCGCTGGCGGGCCGCGTCCCTGTCGCCCAAGGCACGCGCTGTGCGCACCTCACCCGTGCGCAGCCCCAGGCTGAAGAGTCCGGGCTCGCTGGCCTGCAGCACGTGGTAGGACAGCCAGGCGTTGTGTCCTGAGTCTGCGTCCACCGCCACCACCTTGGTCACCAGGTAGCCGGGCTCTGCGGCGCGTGGCACCATATCGAAGAGAGCGGAGCCATCAGGCCCCAGCGCGGGGTACAGCACCCGTGGCGCATTGTCATTGAGGTCGCCCACTAACACGCGCAGGCTCACGTTGGCGCTGAGCGCGGGCGAGCCCTGGTCGCGGGCCTGCAGTGTGAGCTCGAAGGCGCGCAGCTGCTCATGATCGAAGGCGCGCTGCGCGAACACCACCCCGCTCTGCGGGCTCACGGACACGTAGGATAAAATCTCCCGCGGCTTCAGGTCGCTCGCTACGATGGAGTAGGAAACTTGGCCATTAGGGCCCAAGTCAGGGTCAGAGGCACTGATTTGAGCGATAGAGGCGCCAGGAGGATTGTTCTCTGCCACGTGAACCATGTAGGAAGTCTGTTGGAAAACTGGGCCATTATCGTTGACGTCGGAGATGTGCAGGGTGACAATTATGCTAGAGGAGAGGGGCGGCTTGCCCCCGTCGGTGGCTGTGATGGTGAGATTGTATTCTGGGATCTCCTCCCGGTCCAGGGCGCCGTCTGTCACTAGTTTGTAATAGTTCTTTGAGGAAGATTTCAAAATAAACTTGGCATTTCCCAACACTTGGCAGTAAACTTCTCCATTTTCTCCGGAGTCTCTGTCTCTCGTTTTTATCAAGGCGATGACTGTTCCTGGTGGCGAATCCTCTGGTAGGGGAGTAAATACTGAAGTCACAATAACTTCAGGTGCACAATCGTTGTCATCAAGAATTTCAACTTGGATACTGCAGTGGGCTGCTAGATCTCCAGGATCTTTTGCTTCGATACTCAGAGTGTAACTACTTGCAAGCTCAAAATCCAAATCATCCTTTGTCGTGATTTCTCCTGTTTTTTCATTTAAGTTGAAAAAGTGTTTCACTTGTTCGTCCACATTATGAAAGGAGTAGGTGATCTCCGCGTTTATGCCTTCATCCCGGTCGGTGGCTGTCACCTGAAGCACAAAGAAGCCCGGGGGCACGTCCTCCCTTAGGGTGACCCTGTACACGTCCTGGCTGAACACTGGAGGGTTATCGTTGGCATCCGTGACTTGGATTCGGATTTGAGTAGTGCCACTTTGAGGTGGGTCTCCGCCATCCACAGCTGTGAGGGCCAATTGATGGAAACTCTGCTCTTCTCTGTCCAGAGAATGTTTTAGAATCAACTCTGGATATTTACGTCCATCTGGAGTCTGTTTCTCAGCGAGATCAAAGTACTCGTTGTCATTAAGGTGGTATCTTTGTAGTGAATTAGGACCAACATCTGAATCCAGGGCTGGGTCAAGTGGAAATGCTGTACCTGGCTTAGTGGATTCGCCAATTTTTAAATTAATCTTGGTCTGTTTGAATAGCGGGGTATTATCATTTATATCCTGCACAATTACTGCTATGTAGAAAATATTTAGTGGATTTTCAGCGACAGTATCGAAATCCAGAACACACAGAGGCTGCTTCCCGCATATCTGTTCTCGGTCTATTCTGTCACTCACAAGTAAGTCCCCGCTTTCTGGGTTTACTGTGAAATATTCCTTCTCCGCGCTAACCCGCAGCTTCCGGGCTGGCAAGTCCCGGACGCTGAGCCCCAGATCCTTGGCGAGGTTTCCTACGACCGAGTTTTTGGCCAGCTCCTCTGGAATTGAATAGCTGATCTGGTCTGGGAGAGCCCCGGGGAACAAAGACAACAGGAAGGGCAACAGTACCTGCAGCCACCGCACCAGCCCGCACCTGCCTGAGCTCGCCTTCATCCTCTGTCTCCCTCCGGCTCCGTTTGCTCCTTTGCCCATAGGAGGAATAAGCCTTCCGAGGATGGCAGAATCCGGGCTAAGGTCACTTTTCCTGCTTTTGTTTTCTGTTTCCGAATCTATACTGGCCTCCTCTGTGTGGTTGGTTTGTGCAGGAAGCTCCCCTCTAAGAGGCTCCCAAACGCTTCTCTTCGTTCTTTTGACCGACAGCGACGCTCAGAGGTTTTCTCCGGAAACTGCATCAATGGCTTGTCAATGTTTGCTAAGAACTTTTTTCCTTTCTTTTCTTTTTTAATTTATAAAGTCTTTATTTGTTTTAAAATATGTGAAATACTCATATAGTTCCAAATTCAAAAGGCGCATTCAGCATAGGTTCTTCCTTTCATCCCTGCTTTAGATGAGCAGAAATGCTTTCACAGGGGAAATGAGTGTTAAAGTTTCTTAGGTATCCTTCCGGAGATATGTCTTGTATAGCGCAACGGATTTTTATAAATATTCTGTCTCCTTCTTTACACAAATGTAAGCATACAACATACCATGTTATGCACATTTTTTATTTGTTATATCTTAAAGATCAATCATATCAATACATAGGGAGCTTTCCCATTTATTTCTTATAGTTATCTAGTGGCCCATAATATAGTTATCTAGTAGTCCATAATGTGAATATACAACAATTTGTTTCATCAAAATTGTTATTTGCTAAAAGAAACCCACTGCCCATTCTAACAAAAACACATTTTTTAAAAAATTTGATTTTAGGTTATAAATTATCTACTGCTTTCCTAGGCCTTTAAAACATGTGGCACTCTCATTCTGGAATATATTCCTAATGCCAACACCTGAATATGCTTGACACAGTTTCAGGCCAATTGAGCATTTCCAAATTATATTTTATGGCTTAATTACTTTAAACAATCTCTCCTCAGATGTGAGTTGTCTCTCAACATTCACTTGTTATTTCTGCTTTCTGCTCCCCAATCCAGGTAACTGCATCATATCATATTCCAGCTTACTCTATGTATTGCACCACAACTTTCTATGAATACAAAACCATGTAGAAACTAAAACTCTCCTTTGTAAGTCAAATTGAGGCATATTCCACAGTCTATTGCTACAACATCCAGTTATCAAATTACACTAATCTGTGTAAGCATATGCATTCATGAATTTTGAATTAACTCACAGAACTAAGTGAAAGCACAAAGAACAAAAGTGTTGTATATCTCCTACACACAAAATATTTTCCCTCATATAAAATAATCCCAGAGCCACACGATGATAGAAATATTTGAAAGCAATTTGTAGCAATAGGGATGAGGCCAACTTACTAAGCAGCGTAAATCATATCAGTCCAGAACCCAAGTAACAACCTTTGAAAGAGGCTCACATGATGAAAAGAGAAAAGACTCCAAAAACTTATATTTTCCTTAGAAATCAAGAAAGTCTCAATAGTGATGTCATGATAGGCAATTTAAAAATTATTAAAGTTACTCCTAGAATCTACTTAAATATGAGTGAAATTAACTTGGAAATATTTCTCATAATCACAGGAGTGCACCAAAAGAATCACGCATAGTCACTTCTGGTGCATCTCAGAACAGCAACAAGAAAATATTTGAAATATACCAGTTCATTGAGAAAATATCCTGTTAAAGTTATATCTAAAAGTTAAACTCATAAATTGCCAGTATTCTTAAATTGATGTTGCCTATTATAATGCAAAATACCCTTTCAAGGAAGGAAAAGTAAACTTCAAGCAAAGCATGGTACAGTGTGAAAATAGGAAATTAGAAAACCCCCAGTCCAGATCCAACAATAGCTTCATGAGAAAGAATATTGTAAATGTGAATGTACACAATTGTCTTCTATTTCACAGGTCTCTTGTATCTTTTCAGTAACACCTAAGGGAAAAGGAAATTTATTCTTTATTTTACTTTATTTTATTTTACTTTTTGGAGACAGAGGCTTGCTCTGTCACCCAGGCTGGAGTACAGTGGCATGATCTCAGCTCATTGCAACCTCTGCCTCCCAGATTCAAGCAATTCTCATGCCTCAGCCTCCAGGGTAGCTGGGACTACAGGCGCACACCACCACGCCAGGCTAACTTTTTGTATTTTAGTAGAGACTGGGTTTCACCATGTTGCCCAGACTGGTCTTGAACTCCTGAGCTCAGGCAATCCATCCTCCTCACATTCCCAAAGTGCTAGGATTACAGGTGTGAGCCACCACGCCCAGCACAGAAAAGGAAATTTAAGGAAATGAGGTGGCTTAAAGTTGTAAAATTAGAAAATTCTGGCGAAACTACACTGAACGAAGATCAAAAAGGATAAGTAATAAACAACATTTTTGTGTGGTAAATACTGTTGATCATTATTGAAGGGTCATCCACCAGTTTTCTTTAAAGCAATAAAATATTAAAAGAGGAATCTTCATTTGATATATTACATATATAATGGGAGACATTTACACAACTCTGTCTATATTTCAGTGTGGTATGATCTATTATAAGATTGACTCACCTGAAGATTAGGGTCTCCTTTTGTTTCAAGTAAATCCTGAGTTATCAGGAGAGGCTCGCTTTTCTCACAGCTCTCCCGGCTGATGAGCGTGTCTGCATAGTTGGGCTGGGGGAAGATCAGGTGACTCTTCCTAGAGTCCGCGGTGAGGGAGACCTCGTGGGAATAGGTCTGCAGGAAAGCCCGAACCCCGTCCATGCCCACAAAGTGCGAGGCAGGCACACCTGCCCACCTGCTGCCTTCAGCGTGAAGCAGGCGTGACTTGTGCCAGCGTCTCAGCTTGAGTGCTAGCAGCACCATGACAAAAGCCAGGAAGACGCAGGAGACAGCGGCCACTGCCACAACGAGATAGAGTGTGAGGCCCGAGTCGTCTGGGTCTGCTGAAGGCTTGAGGCTGCCCAAGTCAGCCAGGACATCTGGGATGCTGTCGGCCACAGCCACAGTGAGTGTGACGGTGGCCGAGAGAGGGGGCTGGCCATGGTCCTGGACGACCACTACAAGGCTCTGCTTGAGCGCGTCTCTGTCCAGCAGGGCCCGTGCAGTGCGCACCTCGCCTGTGTGCAGCCCCACTGCAAATAGTCCCGGTTCGCTGGCCTTGAGTAGGCGGTAGGACAGCCAGGCATTCTGGCCTGAGTCTCTGTCCACTGCCACCACTTTGGTCACCAGGTAGCCTGAATCCGCGGAGCGGGGTGCCAGCTCCACACCAGTAGAGCCATCTGTAGGGAAGGTGGGGTACAGGATCTCAGGGACATTGTCGTTCTGGTCCAGCACAAAGAGGCTCAGCGACACATTGCTGCTGAGTGGAGGGTCTCCACTGTCACTAGCTGTCACCAGTAGCTGTAGGTCTCTAAACTGCTCATAGTCGAAGGAGCGAAGTGCATATAGGATCCCAGTATTGGAGTTGATGGAGACATAGGAGGACAGGGGTGCACCCTGGAAGGTGTCTTCGGCCAGGGAGTAAGTTATTCGGGCATTGTCACCACTGTCGGGGTCTTGAGCAGTCACAGATAAGATGGAGGCTCCTCTGGGGTTGTTTTCAGGAATGTAGGCAGAGTAGGAAGCATGAGGGAAAGTGGGTGGGTTGTCATTGATGTCCATCACCTGCAGTGAAATATGAGTTTCTGTAGACAGTGGAGGAGTTCCCTGGTCAGTGGCAGTTACAGTGATGTTATATTCTGAGACTTCTTCCCTGTCCAGTGTTCTGTGTGTCAACAACCGATAATAATTTCCATAGGTCTTTTCAAGTGTGAATGGCAGATTATCTGGAATAGAACATGTGACCAGGCCATTTCCTCCTGAGTCACTGTCATGCACGTTGAAAAGTGCAATTACTGTACCCGGGGAAGAAGTTTCCTGGACTGAGCTGGTGAGAGATGTAACTGTGACTTCTGGTGCATTGTCATTTTCATCCAGAACTGTCACCAGTACCTTGCTTCTAGCTCGGAGACCAGGCCCATCATGGGCTTCTACATCTATGTGATAGAATCCAGAGTCCTCATAATCTAGATCCCCCAATATTGTTATATCCCCACTCAGGGGATTCAACTGAAACAGCTGTGATATTTTGTCTCTTACTTTCCGGAAAGAATACGTCACGTCTCCATTGGCTCCTTCATCTGGATCAGTGGCTTTTACGGTGAGTAGCCGAGTGCCTACAGGAACGTTCTCACGAACACTTACGTGGTACTCGGGCTGAGTGAACATGGGAGCATTATCATTGGTATCCACAAGTATTATGAGAATCCTGGCAGTGCCAGAGCGAACTGGGTCACCTCCATCGAAGGCCGTGAGAACGAGGTGGTGAACCGCCTCTTCCTCGCGATCTAGAGCGCGTTCCAGCACCAGCTCTGGGTACTTAATCCCATCGGTCCCGCTTTGCACGTCCAGGGAAAAGTAACCGTTTGAGTTGAGCTGGTAACCCTGCAGGGAGTTTACCCCTACATCCGGATCAAAAGCTTCAGGAAGAGGAAATCTCGTCCCAGGATTTTCACTTTCAGCAACTTTTATTTCCCTCTGTTCTGTCCCAAAACTGGGTGGGTTATCATTAACATCGATTATTTCCACTTCTACCCGCAAAATCTTCACTGTATCTTCTAGGAGAATCTCCAGGTTTGTCACGCAGTTTGGAGATCTGTCGCAGAGCTCCTCCCGGTCTATCCTACTCTCGGTGACCAAGCTGCCGCTGCGCGGGTTCAGGGCGAAAAGCTGCGTCCTACCTCTGGAGACGATGCGGACTCCGCGCTCCGCCAGCTGCCGGGGCGCCAACCCCAGGTCCTTGGCGATGTTGCCCACCACTGAGCCTTCTTCCTGCTCCTCAAACACCGAGTAGCGGATCTGTTCGGCCCTGATTTCCACCAGAACCCCCAGGAGAAGGCAGATCTGGAGCAGCCGGGTGTGGTCTGGGCGAGCAGGAGGCGCCGCCATTACAACCCTGCCGCGGAGTCGCCTGTGCTTCGGTTTTCCCTCTGTCTAGGCCTGAGGAGCCCCAGGATCTTCTGGGTCCAAAATAAAGTGCATTCACAGCCGGAGCTCTCAGGGCTTCCGCTTGAAGCTTTCATAAAGCTCCAGAGCCAGTGCTTTGTGCTGCAGAAATCTTGTGATTCTGATTAAATTTCTGGTTTGACTTTTCCCCCGATTGGTGAACAGCGACACCCAGAGTCTTAACCTGTTACTGCGATTTATTCTTGGTTAAAAAAAGTTTATTTTTTATACACGTTTCTATTCCTATTTCTCCCAAGATAATGAAAGTCAAATTCCTATTTTTCACTTGCAATAAAAATTCAAGAATGATACAAGTCTTCCTGTACAATAAACTTCATGAAGTTGTTTATTTTCTTGGAGAAAATATGACGATTTTTTTTCTAAGATGTGTTTTCTCTCTTTTCAGTTTTCACATTGTTCATCCCCACAGCCCATTCTCAGTATAGCGTATTGTGTGAGGGACATAATTATCTCTCCTAAAGACAAAGGTGGACTTGAAAAATGGATGAGACAGATAAATGAAAAGACAGTGGGACAGGAACATGGAGGTCTGGCTTTAGTCCCAATTTATGCAGTAACAAGTTTCCTCACATGAGTTGACCCTCTAGAACCTGGGGCAATGCTTCAATTCCCTTGCAAAAAACTCAGCTACTGTTCAAGAGTTAGCCTTACCCTGTACAAATGAGATTGACAAATAGGATAATAGGTTTGGGAAGAGAATTTGCTCCTTAATTTTGTATACAGTAGATTCTTGGCCACAAGCTATGCATATGACTATCTTGTTCACAATGTGTTCTCAATCTTTAGAACAATACCTTTCATAGAGTAGTAACTTTTATGAAACCTTTCAATGTTTCATGAATGACCAGTTCAAATGCAAAGCCTAAAACAATGGGTAAATAACTCTGATCTTAAAAATAAAAAAGAAATAAAAAGAAAAGTTAGACTGAAGAACTATAAAGTGCAGATAATAGTTTAGTGATTTTTTCACATGACACATTCAGTATTATTTTACAATTTCTAACCTTACTTTAGCTCTCATTTTAGAAATAGCCAGTAAAAGGAAATGTTTTGGTAGCCAAACATGGATTATCATTGCATGTGCCATCGCTTTCTTGCTTATGAATACTTACAGTAATTTACTAATCTGTGAAAATTTGAGATAAAGCAGTACATCAGTTCTTAAGCTTATTCCTCACTTAACAATTAGCAGTAGAAATGACTCATACAAAAGGGCATTAGCTATACAGAATTTAAAAACCCTCAGACTTTGAGAGAGTAGATTAAAGTTGTTTTTCACAATCCTCAAAGACCGCACAAACTGTGGATGATTGAGAGGTGAAATAAGATGTTTGGAAATAAATTTGACAGTATGCATTAAAAAAACTCAACATGTTTATAGATTTAATTAATTCATCAGAAATCTATACTAAAGAAACAAGAAGTATGGAAAACACTTTATAAACCCAAATGTTCATTACATCCCTTGTTTTAATAGAGACAAAATAGAAAGAGCATGAAAATAAATAATTTAGGAATGGTTAAGAAAATTATGAAATATCATTGACTGAAATTATAGAGTGTGAATAATATCGACCCAAACTTAGTGATGCAAATGTAAAATTGGACAATATTTGCTACTTCTGATGAGACAAAGTGTTAAGAGTCTTAATAATTGGAAGGCTGTGTTAAACATACATGTTGCTGCAAAAAGACAAACCAGAATGTAATTGATGAAGATGAACATAAACTTTAACTTGGGTGGGAAGAACTCTAAATACATTTATAAGGAGCTAAGAATAAAATGACTTGAAAATATAGTATCGCATATCAACTAAGAAAAGGCACTGCTATTACTAGGTGTTAACATCTGGGAAACAGGTCTCTTTAGCACGATTTGCCAACCATACAGAAATGCCAACAGTAAAGGTTGAAAATTAAATTGCCAAGACTACTGAGCAATCAAGAAAGCAATCTCCATCTATCTAGTATCCCCTCCCCCAGTAGATACCATCACTAGAACAATGAAAGAAAATCAAAATTACTTATACACCAATGAGAAGAAAATGCAATATATAATTTTTGTTTGTTTTTTTAGACAGAGTTTCCCTCCCATCGCCCAGGCTGGAGTGCAGTGGCACACTCTTGGCTCACTACAATCTCCACCTCCCGGGCTCAAGCGATCCTCCTGTCTCAGCTTCCTGAGTAACTGGGACTACAGGCGTGTGCCACCACACCCAACTAATTTTTGTAGTTTTAGTAGACGGGGTTTTACCATCTTGGCTATGCTGGTCTCAAACTCCTGACCTCAAGTGATCATCTGCCTCAGCCTGGTTAAGGGCTGGGATTACAGGCTTGAGCCACCGCGCCCGGTCGCAATATATAAAATTTAACTAGATTTGCAGAAACTCACGTGCGAAGACAAAGAAGGGTCATAAGAGGTTTTGTGATCTTCATTACTGGCACATACAACCATAGAAGGATCATCACACAGCAGATCCTGAGGGGGAGCCATTTCCGGTGTCAGGTTCAGAAAATTAAACTCTGTCTTTGCAGAATGAGAGGCAACACATAGATTGTAAGAATAGGGCAAAGTCCCCTCGCTGTGGTTGGGAGGAACCCCGGGCCCAGACTTGGAGCAGAGACCCGTTTGAAAGCAGCCCTCAGTGTCGAGGCTGGAGGAACGTCGCAGGCGCAGGGCGATCGCTAGAATCACCGCGAGGAGAAAGAGCACTGAGATCAAGGCCAAGGCCACCACCAGGTAAAACTGCAGTTCCGTCTGGGGGTCAGAGGGCTCAGGGCGGTCGCTGAGGTCTGGCAATACCTCTTGCAGGCTATCCGCGAAGATTAGGTGCAGCGTGGCGGTAGCGGAGAGTGGCGGCTGTCCTCCATCACGCACAGCGACCAGCAGGCGCTGGCGGGCCGCGTCCCTGTCGCCCAAGGCACGCGCTGTGCGCACCTCACCCGTGCGCAGCCCCAGGCTGAAGAGCCCGGGCTCGCTGGCCTGCAGCACGTGGTAGGACAGCCAGGCGTTGTGTCCTGAGTCCGCGTCCACCGCCACTACCTTGGTCACCAGGTAGCCGGGCTCTGCGGCGCGTGGCACCATATCGAAGAGGGCAGAGCCATCAGGCCCCAGCGCGGGGTACAGCACCCGTGGCGCGTTGTCATTGAGGTCGCCCACCAACACGCGCAGGCTCACGTTGGCGCTGAGCGCGGGGAAGCCCTGGTCCCTGGCCTGCAGCGTGAGCTCGAAGGCGCGCAGCTGCTCGTGGTCGAAGGCGCGCTGCGCGAACACCACCCCGCTCTGCGGGCTCACGGACACGTAGGACAACAGCTCCCGTGGCTCCAGGTCACTGGCCAGGATAGAGTAGGAGACGCTGCCGTTGGGTCCCAAATCCGGGTCGGAGGCGCTTACTTGTGCGATAGAGGTGCCAGGTGGGTTGTTCTCAGCCACGTGGACTACATAGGAGGCCTGATGGAAAACAGGTGCATTGTCGTTGATGTCGGAGACGTGCAGGGTGATGCTTGTCCTGGAGGAAAGGGATGGTTTGCCCTTGTCGGTGGCTATGATTGTGACGTTGTAGTCTGCTGTCTGCTCCCGGTTTAGGGCTCCACCAATCACCAGCTTGTAGTAATTCTTCGAGGTGGATTCTAATTTGAACGGAACTTCTTCCTGAATATAGCATGTCACCACGCCATTTTGCCCAGAATCCTTGTCTCGCACTTTTATGAGGGCTATTACAGTTCCAAGGTCTGAATCCTCTGGAATCTGGTTAGAGAAGGACATGAATGTCACCTCTGGGGCATTGTCATTCTCATCAACAATTTCTATTTGAACATTACAGTGAGCTGTGTGTACTCCTCCATCCTTGGCTTCCACGCCCAACACATATCTACTTGTCTCTTCAAAATCCAATGTGCCATTGGTTGTGATGTCGCCGGTATTTGGATTGAGATTGAAGAGGCTGGTACTTATTGGGGAATTGAGGAAGGCATAGGTGATCTCTGCATTAATGCCCTCATCTTGGTCTGTGGCCAGAACCCGCAGCACGGAGGTTTCCCAAGGTACGTTTTCTTGGAGGCTAACCCTGTATACCTCCTGGCTAAACACGGGAGCATTATCATTGGCATCGGTGACTCGGATCCAGATATGGGTGGTGCCGCTTAGAGGCGGGTCCCCGCCGTCCATGGCAGTCAGGATTAAGCGATGAGAGCTCTGATGTTCCCTGTCTAGAGGTTTTTCCAGCAGTAATTCCGGATATTTACTTCCATCAGGACTTTCCTTCGTTGACAGAGAGAAGTATTGATTGGGGTTGATGGTGTATAACTTCAGTGAATTGCCTTCCACATCTGCATCTTGCGCAGAATCCAGAGAGAATTTTACCCCGGGTAAGGCTGACTCACAAATTTCTAAGTCAATGCCTTTTGCAACGAAACGTGGTGCATTGTCATTAATATCTTGGATTACAACAACCACGTGGAAAACATTCACTGGGTTTTCAGCGACCGTTTCGAATTCTAGTGCACACACAAGTTTCCTTCCGCAAATCTTCTCTCGATCTATCCTACCGTTCACTAACAAATCCCCGCTCTCCAAACTAACGTTGAAATAATCCTCTGCACTAACCCGCAGTTTTCGAGTTGGCAACTCCCGGACACTGAGCCCCAGATCCTTGGCAAGGTTCCCCACCCGTGAGCCGTTGGCTAGCTCCTCTGGAATCGTGTATCGGATCTGCTGGGAGATGGCCCCGCAGAACAAAGACAGCAGGAAGGGAAACAGTACCTGACTTTTCATCACTTCGGCTTCTCTGGCTCTCTGCATTTCAGGAACTCTCCGCGGAGCTTCTTTCCTCTGGGATGTTTTCTAAAAAGCAATGGCAGCTCCCTGGACTTCTGTGATCTGAGCTTAGGACTTAGTAGTTAGGCGCTCGAGGGTGAACAGGAGCAGCGTCTGTGCTCAGTGCACCGGACAAATCAGGAAGGCATCCTGCCTGACGCTCCTGCAGAATTGAGAAGCCTTCACTTCCTTTTGGTCGACAGCGGCGCCCAGAGGTTGTCTTGGAAAACTGCACAGTGCCCAGCTATTTATTCTCAAAGCACAACCTCTTGAATCTATGCACCCTGTCTTTAATTTGCTGGAAGGAACCAGATACTCACATTTTCCCCTTTACATTTCAATTTTCTAGTTTGTCATCATCAAATAAGGGTCTTCATCATTTCGTATTCTTTTTTCATTTAAAAAAATTCACAAGGTACACTGCCATTTTTTTCAGTTTTGGGGGCAAAAAAAATCTTCAGTGATTTCACTGTATTTACAAGCTCTGGCATGACTGCTGTATCCAAATAAGTGAATTGATAATTTTTATTTATATTTTTAGTGGACTAAAATACCTACCTTTCTGTAAATTCATCGGAATCAGTTCCCTTATCTAGTATTTTAAATCTCTCCATATATATGTTATCAATTCAGTAATACTTTTCGAAGATAGTTTTTGCAAAAAAGGGGAAATCACAGCCTTACGATTATGTTAATATGTTTCTCTTCTTTATAAAATATAGATAATCTTTCCAGTTAAGTAGGGCAAAGTCTGATATTTTGTTAAAAGGGCCAGTTTAGTATTGGGGTACACATACATGCTTTTATGAAGGGGAATCTCATATAATGTACATTTGTTTTATGAAACCAGTGCTTCTTTTTTATATGAATGTATATGAAATACTCTAGGCTGGGTGCAGTGACCTGTGATCCCAGCACTTTGGGAGGCCAAGGTGGGAAGAACACATGAGGTCAGGAGTTTGAGACCAGCCTGTCCAACATGGTGCAAGCCATCTCTACTAAAAAAATAAAAATTAGCTGGGCATGGTGGCGGGTGCCTGTAACCCCAGCTACTCAGGAGGTTGAGGCAGCAGAATCACTTAACTCAGGAGGCAGAGGTTGCAGTGAGTTGAGATCATGCCACTGAAGTCCATCCTGGGTGACAGAGCAAGAGTCTGTCTCAAAAACATTCTCTATAATGCCAATTCTCAGCTCCAGCTGACTTATACCATTAATGAGCAAAACGAGTTTGACTTGACCACTGGTGAATATTGGAGAGGTATTCAGAGTTCTTAGACACCCAATTTTGGAACTTATTCTGTAGTTCCAGGCTTAGAACCAGTCTTGGTTCAAAGCAAATCCCTTCATTTCAAATGCATTACCAAATGATATCCAACTCAACAATTTATTCTACTATTTTGCAGTGCTCACCCATACTCATACTCCAGTCGAAACAGCCTGTTATCTGTTTTCTTAAGATACCTTTTCACTTGTTTCCTTGCATCATGCCTTTATACTTTCCATTCCTTTTATTATGAACTTCTCCTCCCTTTCTCTTGTAATGGATTCTTGCCCGTTCTTCAACAAAATAAAAATAAATCCATTTTAGTGAAAATGGGATGTCTGAGATCTTCCATTACCTGTACAAGTAGGTGGAATTGTATGGGTTCCATATTCTCAGTGTATTTTCATGACACATATGTAGGCTATGTTTCATATAGAATTCTTAGAAATTCTCTTTGAGCATCCAAATTTCCCCTGACACTAGCTAATTAATTTTTTTTCTCCTTACAGGGAAAGTGATACTGATACTATAAACATTTTTTTTCTAAAAATGATATGTTAAAAGTTACGTGCCTTTTTCTTTTGAGACAGGGTCATGCTATGTTGCCCAAGTAGGTCTCGAAGTCCTAGGCTCAGAAGTCCTCCCCTGGCTATGGGCCTTTTAAATTCTGTGATGTATTTCCATGTTTGAGTGAGAATACACCTTACTCTGCTTACAGCTTTTGTGTTCTGGCCCTGTTGTCTCATACATTTAAATGTGCCTTTTCCTAATATATTGAGGGAGGAATCTATTCTTTTGTTTGAGTTCTAATAAAACATATTTTGGTCTAATTTTGGATGACTCTCATATGGTTTCATGAGTGAAAATAATTTCATAAATTGCAGAATAAGCCAACAATTTCTGGCTCAAGAAAGTTGTAGAACATGACAAAAGAAGGGACTTCTATTCCATTGTTGGAAGAGATTGTCTGGAAATCTCCCGCAGAGGCTGAGATATATTCCTTTACATGTTTTTAATGTCCTTCTCAAGGGCAAGAAATATCACTCCAAGGCTCATAATAGTTTAGCTAGGTGAACTTTACACCCTCAGGCAAAATGTTGAAATCAATATGAATACACACGTAAGCATATACTTTAGGCATATATGACAGGCACTATAGGTAAAACCATTTGACCAGCCTCTACTTTTTTTTTTTTTTTTGAGATGGAGTCTCTCTCTATTGCCCTGGCTGGAGGGCAGTGGCCCAATTTTGGCTCACTGCAACTTCTGCCTCCTGAGTTTAAGCAATTCTTCTGCCTCAGCTTCCCGAGTAGCTTGGATTACAGGCGCCCGCCAGCATGCCTGGCTAATTTTTGTATTTTTAGTAGAGACAGGGTTTCATCATGTTGGCCAGGGTGTTCTTGAACTCCTGACTTCAAGTGATCCACCTGCCTCAGCCTCCCAAAGTGCTGGGATTACAGCATGAGCCACCGCACCCAGCCTCTACATTTTTATTCTCCAATTTTTGTGTTATTGAGATGAAAAGAATAAGACCAGGCATGGTGGCTCATGCCTCTAATTGCAGTACTTTGGGAGGCTGATGTGGGCAGATCACTTGAGCTCAGGAATTTCAGACCAGCCTGGGAAACATAGCAATTGCCCTATCTCTACAAAAACAAAAACAAATTAGCTGGGAGGGTGGCTCGTGCCTGTGGTCTCAGCTACTCAGGAGGCTGAGGTGGGAGGATCACTTGAGTCTGGGAGGTCAAGGCTGCAGTGAGCCGTGATCATGCCACTGCACTCCAGACAGAGTAAGACCCCGTCAAGAAAGAAAGAAAGAAAGAAAGAAAGAAAGAAAGAAAGAAAGAAAGAAAGAAAGAGAGAAAGAAAGAGAAAGAAAGAGAAAAAGAGAGAGGAAGGAAGGAAGGAAGGAAGGAAGGAAGGAGGAAAGAGAGGGAGGAAGGAAGGAAGGAAGGAGAAAAAAAGAGTGTCATCTGTCTTGGAAGGAGCCAAACATAATTTAATTTCATGGGCACATAAAATATCTTCTATTCATATGTATTTTTACTTGTATGTATCAGGATAAGCTATATAGGTTGGAATGACAAACTCCAAAGCACAGGGATTTAAAATGAAAAAGGCCTATTTATCACAGGTATACAGACCAGTGTTGTGTTTCTGTCATCATAGTTACTCAAGGACCCAGGTAGAAGCAGCAGTCACAATTTCAAATAGTAACTTAGAGATCTGAAAATTCTCACAGTGGCAGATTCCTCTAGGAAGTGACACTTTACTTCCACTCACGATGTATTATTTTTTCCCTAAGCCCACGCAATCATAACCAGACCAGGGAGTGCAGTCCTACTATAGGCCCAGAAAGAAATGGGGACAAATATTTAGTCAAAGGACTAATGACAACCTCATGGCTTTATTTCTCAAATACATATGTGTTAAAGCTTTATAATAACCACATTCTCATACCTGTTCTTCATAATATTCAAAGAAATAAACTCACCTGAAGTAGGTTGGAATCTCCTTTCATTTCAAGTAAATCCTGAGTTATCAGGAGAGGCTCGCTTTTCTCACAGCTCTCCTGGCTGATGAGCGTGTCCGCATAGTTTGGCTGGGGGAAAATCAGGTGGCTCTTCCGCGAGTCCGCAGTGAGGGAGACCTCGTGGGAATAGGTCTGCAGGAAAGCCCGAACCCCGTCCACGCCCACAAAGTGCGAACCGGGCATGCTCGCCAAGCCGCCTCCCGAAGCCTGTAGCAGGCGTGACTTGTGCCAGCGCCGCAGCCTGAGCGCCAGCAGCACGATGACGAAGGCCAGGAAGACGCAGGAGACCGCGGCCACCGCCACCACCAGGTACAGAGTGAGGTCTGAATCGTTGGGTTTGGCGGAGGGCTCGAGGCTGCCCAGATCGGCCAGGATGTCGGGGATCCTGTCTGCCACGGCCACGGTGAGCGTGACAGTGGCGGAGAGAGGGGGCTGGCCGTGGTCCTGGACGGCCACCACGAGGCTCTGCTTGAGCGAGTCTCTGTCCAGCAGGGCTCGCGCCGTGCGCACCTCGCCCGTGTGCAGACCCACCGAGAACAGTCCCGGTTCGCTGGCCTTGAGCAGGCGGTAGGACAGCCAGGCGTTCTGGCCCGAGTCTCTGTCCACCGCCACCACCTTGGTCACCAGGTAGCCGGGCTCTGCGGAGCGGGGCGCCAGCTCCACGCCAGTGGAACCGTCTGTGGGGAGGGCGGGGTACAGGATCTCGGGCGCGTTGTCGTTCTGATCCAGCACGAACAGGTTCAGCGACACGTTGCTGCTGAGTGGAGGGTTCCCGCTGTCGCTGGCTGTCACCAGCAGCTTCAAGTCTCTAAATTGCTCGTAGTCGAAGGATCGCAGCGCGTATAGGACGCCAGTGTTGGAGTTGATGGAGACGTAGGAGGACAGGGGCGCCCCCTGGAGGGTATCCTCGGTCAATGCATAAGTGATGCGGGCGTTGTTGTTGCTATCTGGGTCCTGGGCGGTCACTGAGAAGATGGAGGCTCCTCTGGGGTTGTTTTCTGGAATGTAGGCGGAGTAGGCTAAATGAGGGAAGGTGGGTGGGTTGTCATTGATGTCAGTCACATGCAGGGTGATGTGAGTTTCTGTGGACAGTGGCGGGCTTCCCCCATCTGAGGCTCTCAGACTAATGTTATATTCTGATATTTGTTCGCGGTCCAGGGAGGCGGCCGTCACTAAGCAGTAATACTGATCTATTGATTTTTCTAACTTAAATGGCAGATTTCCCAGGACAAAAACTTCAACCTGCCCATTCAGCCCAGAATCTCGGTCATGCACGTCGATAAGAGCAATTTCTCTTCCAACGGTGCCCTCTTCTGGGACTGAGCCTGTGAGTGACGTGATTGTAATTTCTGGAGCATTGTCATTCACATCCAGAACCGTGACTAGAATCTTGGCTCTTGAAAGAAGACCTGGTCCATCCTGTGCTTCAATTTTAATTTCATAGAACATGGCATCCTCATAATCTAGACTTTTTAATATTGATACTTCTCCACTCACTGAGTTAAGATGGAAAATCTCAGCGATTTTCCCAGGCATTTTATCTAGAATATAAGACACTTGAGCGTTGAATCCCTCATCAGGGTCAGTGGCATTCACCGTGAGCAGCCGGGTACCCACAGGCACGTTCTCCCAAACACTTACACGGTACTCAGGCTGAGTAAACATTGGTGGGTTGTCATTTGCATCCAGGACTATCACTTGGATGTGCAAGTTGCCAGAGTGGACAGGGTCTCCACCATCAGAGGCAACCAGGACAAGCTGGTGAATTTCTTTTTTCTCACGGTCCAGGGCCCGCTCCAGCACCAGCTCTGGATACTTGGCCCCCTCAGAGAGGCTATTCACAGCCAGGGAGAAGTAGTCACTGGGGCCAAGCTTGTAGTTCTGCAGGGAGTTCATGCCTACATCTGGATCAAAAGCAGTTTTAAGTGGAAATCGGGTTCCAGGAACCGTTAGTTCACCAATTTTTATTTCCAATTCCTCTGTTGGGAAATTGGGAGCATTATCATTAATATCTTTAATTTCTATTTCTACTTCAAAAAGTTTCAATTTATCCTCAACCAGGATGTTAAATTTTACCAGACACAGCGGGATCTGAGCGCAGAGCTCCTCCCGGTCTATCCTTTCCGCGGTGACCAAGCTGCCGCTTCGCGGATTTAGAGAGAAAAGCTGCATCCTACCTCTGGAGACGATGCGGACTCCGCGCTCCGCCAGCTCCCGGGGCTCTAGCCCCAGGTTGTTAGCGATGTTTCCCACGAAGGAACCTTTATCTAGCTCCTCAGACACCGAGTAGCGGATCTGACCGGAACCTGTTTGGCACAGCGTCCCCAGGAGGGCGCACAGCAGGGCCAGTCCTCTGCCATTTCGGAAACTCAGGCAACTGGTCATTTCCTTTTCGGTGAATCGCTTTCTCTGAATTCGGTTCCAGTTTCCCACGACGGACTCCAGTCTTATTTTCTCAAGAAACGAAGTCTTTTACGGGCCTAATCCACAGGTCAAACAGCTGGTTGACTAAGAGGTGAGGCTGGCAGCCGCCCCGGATCTTCTGAGTCTGATTTGCTGGTTCTTTGCATTTTAGGAGCGAGGAAATGGTGGACTAGTTCTCAGCTGCGTTCTCCTTCTTGAGTGGTAAACAGCGACACTAAGAGGCCTAACCGTTTACTGCATCCTCTCAGACAAACACAGATTATTATTTTTGAATTATCCAAGACCTGAAATCCTTCTTCTCAGAGATAAGAGGACTAGTGTTGATTGAACATAATTGAATTGATATATGTTAAACAGTGTGACCTCAAGTTATCTTTCTTGGGAATCCATGCGCTAACCTTAATGCCACCAATATTGCTTCAAACATAGTGGAGTTAACTGTTTTGAATTGTTCAGTTTAAGAAACACACAGTAACAAAGAACTGGCCCTAAGGACCAACACAACTATTAAAAGACGTGACCACCACTTGTTCTTCCACCACTGAACCTTGATAATGTGTTTATTGTTATACTTACTACATTTATCAGGGTTATTTGATAAGATATCCACCTCCTCTTTCACCTTTCCCTCTCTATACTCTTAACTCTCTAAGAGCTGAGACAAGGAAAAAAAGAAAAGAAACACACAGAAATATCAGCCACATTTATACATTATATTTCTTTAAGTATGTTCTTGGTGACCTGATAACTTAGTTTCGATATTTGTTGGTATTTAATATCATTAAACAAACACATAATTAGTTGTCAGACAGTATGTTTGGGGATTTAAGGTGAACAATATAGACACAGTAGCTTCCTTCACAGAGATTATAAGGATATAAAGACAAACAGGGAATTGCAGTGTACTGAGATAATTACCATAATGGGAGAAGCCAAGGGGGTTAGGGGGGCCTTCAGTTGGGCCTTTAATGTTAGCAAAGGCTTTCCCAGGAAACATGAGAGGAGTAGATCAGTGAAAAGGCCTGGATGTGGGAAAGAACAGCATGACAATGCCTAGATGTGAGAGAGAAATCACAGACCTTCAGGGTACTGAAAGAAGTTTGCTTTGTTTAAATCTAGACTGTAAGGATGTTTTTTCAAAACCCACAACTGAAACTAGTAGAAATAAGCTTTTATGTTCCAGAATCTCTTTCCCCATAAGTTTCCAAGCACAGAAATATAAATACAATATATTTGTCATTTCAATCATGATGCATTACATATCTATGCATAAGGCATTTATTCTTGTGTAGTTACTACACACACTAAAATAACTTTGCTTTAATTTTCCTGTTTGTACTTTATTATTCACTTACAAGTAAAGATATTATGACATATTATTCCACAGCGAGTTCCAATTTTACTCATAGAGAATTATGTAATAGTAACTAAAACAACACGTTGTCTCAGAAAATTTTTTCTTTATCAAATGCAACAGAAAGAATCACAGCACTTTGAGAGATACGGTATCACTCAAAAAAAGGCTCAATTGGTACATGATAATTTCCAAATAAAAATAAAAAATGATGCCAGTTACATAGAACATTAGTGTGCTTATTATTCTCTGTTATTAAATACATAACCAACATACTAAAAGCCAACATAGGAAGAGGAATGGGAAAAGAAAATTGATCAGAGGGGCACTGGGATTGGGTGAGGGATTGGGAACATTTCTAGCAGCTGCTGTGAGTAGAAACCTTGAGAAGAGAGATGTATAAAGAAGATGGTTCTGGGCAATTGTATGATATGAATCTTTTGTATCTTTTCTTTAAGCAAAACTATATTGAGGATATATATTATTTTAAAGATTAAAAGGCAGTATGGTTCCCACGTATGAGAAAGATAAAAAAAGGGAGAAGTCTGTTTATTACTACTCTACAGCTTTATTATAGAGCAGATGATAAGTCAGTGACTTCTTCAAGAAGCATATAGCTTAGAGGCTAAAGTGATTTTTTAAACTAAGCCAAAATAATATGACATACCTTCCTGAAACACTGTAAGGAATGTATATTTCTAAATTTCCATATTTTTAACAGGGAAGGACATGCAAGTTAAGGAAAACAATTTTGCTGCCAAACTGAAACAAATATATTAAGACTGAATGAGAAAGAACTAGCCAACTAAGATGTCTCACTGTTCATATACAGATTCAAATATAAAGTAAGAGTCATAATTTAAAAGAAGAAAGGACTTGAGTAAACATAAACTCCAATCTTTATATTTTTAACAAAGAAAAAATTATTGATCCGAGTGGATGAGATGATTTGCCCAGGGATGGAGAAGAAAGTATCAGAAACCAGACACCCTAGTTACTAATGCAGTGCTCTTTGGATAATCTTATGTATTAACTCCTTGTTTACATTCATTGCACAACGATTCTCATGTCTCTTCTTCCTCTTACAGCCTGTGAACACTAAGACCTACCAAGAAATAATTCACCAAGACTCACTTCCTAAAACTTGACCCTACCCTCACGGAAATATGGGGAACAAAATAGATATAGTAAACAAGTAAGTGAATTACTTCAGCAAACTAGCTAGTACGTATGTCGTGAAAAGATAGATTACCTGAGAAAACGTTTCTTCTCTTTCATCTTCGGGTAGAGATTGAGGTGCTGATAAAAAATCCTTTTTCTGACAGCTCTCCTGGCTGATGAGCGTGTCAGCATAGTTGGGCTGGGGGAAGATCAGGTGACTCTTCCGCGAGTCCGCAGTGAGGGAGACCTCGTGGGAATAGGTCTGCAGGAAAGCCCGCACCCCGTCCACGCCCACAAAGTGCGAACCGGGCATGCTCGCCAAGCCGCCTCCCGAAGCCTGTAGCAGGCGTGACTTGTGCCAGCGCCGCAGCCTGAGCGCCAGCAGCACGATGACGAAGGCCAGGAAGACGCAGGAGACCGCGGCCACCGCCACCACCAGGTACAGAGTGAGGTCTGAATCGTCGGGCTTGGCTAAGGGCTCGAGGTTGCCCAGGTCGCCCAGGATGTCGGGGATCCTGTCGGCCACGGCCACAGTGAGCGTGACAGTGGCGGAGAGAGGGGGCTGACCGTGGTCTTGGACGGCCACCACGAGGCTCTGCTTGAGCGCGTCTCTGTCCAGCAGGGCTCGCGCCGTGCGCACCTCGCCCGTGTGCAGACCCACCGAGAAGAGTCCCGGCTCGCTGGCCTTGAGCAGGTGGTAGGACAGCCAGGCGTTCTGGCCCGAGTCTCTGTCCACCGCCACCACCTTGGTCACCAGGTAGCCGGGCTCTGCGGAGCGGGGCGCCAGCTCCACGCCAGTGGAACCGTCTGTGGGGAGGGCGGGGTACAGGATCTCGGGCGGATTGTCGTTCTGGTCCAGCACGAATAGGCTTAATGATACATTGCTACTGAGTGGAGGGTTCCCGCTGTCCCGCGCTATCACCCACAGTTGCAAGTCTCGCAATTGCTCGTAATCAAAGGAGCGCAGTGCATAGAGTACTCCAGTGTCGGAGTTGATAGAGATGTAAGAGGATAAGGGTGCCCCGTGAACAGTGTCCTCCGCGAAAGAGTAAGTTACATGAGCATTGTCGTTGCTGTCGGGGTCATGGGCCGTCACTGAGAAGATAGAGGCTCCTCTGGGGTTGTTTTCGGGAATGTAGGTGGAATAGGATGTGCGGGAGAAGGCGGGAGCGTTGTCGTTGACGTCTGCCACCTGGAGCAAAATGTGAGCATCCGTGGACAGGGAGGGGTTCCCTCCATCTTTAGCGATTAGAGTGATGTTGTAAAAGGAAAACTGTTCCCTGTCAAGGGCTCTGGTTGTAACCAGTCGGTAGTAATTGTCTACTGACTTCTCTAACTTAAAAGGAAGATTCTCCGGGAGTGAACAGGTGGTGAATGCGTTCTGCCCAGAGTCTCTATCATGTACATTAAAAAGCCCAATTGTGGTTCCTGGAGGAGAGTCTTCAGAAACTGAGCTAGTAGCAGATGTCATGTAAAATTCTGGGGCATTGTCATTCACGTCCAGAACCGTGACGATAACCTTCGTTCTGGTTAGAAGGCCCGGACCATCCTGAGCTTCAATATCAATTTCATGGAATGTAGCATCCTCATAATCTAGATCTTTTATGATTGTCAGATCTCCAGATGTTGACTTAAGCTCAAATACCTCTGAGGTTTCTCCAGGGCTTTTCTCTAGAAAATATGCCACTTGAGCGTTGTAGCCCTCATCTGCGTCAGTGGCGGTCACCGTGAGTATCCGGGCGCCCACGGGCGTATTCTCTGGAACGCTTATGCGGTACTCGGGCTGTGTAAAAACAGGCGCGTTGTCGTTCACATCCAGGACCTTCACGCAGATGCAGGAGGTGCCAGATAGCACTGGGTCACCCCCATCAGAAGCCACTAGAAGGAGGTGGTGTACAGCCTGTTCCTCGCGGTCCAGAGCGCGCTCCAGCACCAGTTCTGGATACTTGTTCCCGTCAGCTCCGCTTCGCACGTCCAGGGAGAAGTGGTCATTTGGGTTGAGTGCGTACTTCTGAAGGGCGTTCTCACCTACGTCTGCATCATGAGCATTCTTAAGAGGAATCCGGAATCCTGGCGTAGTGGTTTCACTGATTTTTAGCTCCAGTTCCTCTACTCCAAAGCGAGGGGCATTATCGTTAATATCTGTTATTTCCACCTCTACTGAATAAATAGTCAATTTATCCTCCAGCAGAATGTTAAAATTCAACAGACAGGGTGCGCTCTGAGCGCAGAGCTCCTCCCGGTCTATCCTGTTCGCAGTGACCAAGCTGCCGCTTCGCGGGTTCAGAGCAAAGAGCTGGGTCCTACCTCGGGAGACGATGCGGACTCCCTGCTCTGCCAGTGCCAGGGGCTCCAAACCCAAGTCCTTGGCGATGTTGCCTACGAAGGAGCCTCTGTCGATCTCTTCCCGCACAGAATAGCGAATCTGCCCGGCCCTGGCCTCCCACAGGGTCGCCAAAAGGAAGCACAGCAGGACCAGCTTTCTGCAGTGTGGCAACTTCTGCAGAGCCGCCATTTCCCGCCTGTCGCAGTTTTCTCCGAGTCAACTTCCAGCATCCAGTGCGGATTCCAGTCTTTATTCCTCAGGGTGTGAGATGACCAGCATTCACGGGACCCAGGTCCCTATGGAGAGAACTGGTGGGCTGTTCGACTGAATTTCTCTGGTGTCCTGAAGCTTTAGGGCCAAACCTCCAGCCCCTTGTGCTGTGGGAGCCGTATTGCTGGATTGGATGTCTCGCTGCCTTTTACTCCTTAGGTGGTCAACAGCGACGCTCAGAGGCCTAAATAATTTCTGCACCTGCTCAGGAAAACCTAAGTTCTTGTTTGTTTGCCTCTGTTGACTTTCAAGGTGATTTAAAGAATCTTACAGCTCTAAGATACCCTAGAATTAGATCTTTCAAAACAGGAATCTTTTTATCAGGATTAATAAGAATGGTGTAAATGAACATGACCTTGATAATAGTTGCTAGGAAAGTATTATTGACTGCTCACGGCATTAATCAATGCCACCACTGCCCTTGCTCCAAACATCTTCCATCTCTTATTGTATAATCAGAAGCAGTAAGATCAATTAAGAAACGTTAGCTACATTTTCTTCTAAGGTTATATATTTTGAACTTTTGTGGTTGATAGCTTAGCATTTACCTTCAAAATCTGCCTTTAAATTATTGAATCATCAGACAATTGGGTACATGTGCCTCCCACTTTGCGTGATTGCGGCTGGAGATAGAAATGGTGAACATGATAAACACAGGCCCTGGTCTCAAGCGTGAAGGTTGGAGGAGGACATAATAAAGCAAAGAGAGTGTAATAGAGTATGGTAACTGCTGTGATATGAGGTGAGAAACACTGGGTGATGGAGGAATACCTAGAAAGGGTATCCAGTCTAGATTTGGGGTCAGAAAAGTCTTTTTGAGGGCATGATTGAAGCTGAATCCTAAAAAGTAGGATTGAATCAAGAAAAAGGCTGAAGAAGTGTCCTAGAACCTCTGAACAAATGCTTGAAGGTAAGAGACAGCATGGAACATTACAGAAACAGAAAGCAGGTCTATTTGATAAAGCTAGAGCCGGAAGGGGTTTTTCACCACATTAGGAATCAGTCACTCAAAATTGTTTGAAGTTGTCAAGTTCTTTTTCTGTTATTCATTTTCCAAGGGTGTAAAATACAATGCAGTGGATGTCTTCTTACTCCTGTTTCATCTTTACCATTTTGACCATTGTCAAGCATACAATTCTGTGACATTAAGTACATTCAAATTACATTCTGGTGTGACCATTACCACCATCCACCTCCAGAACTTTTTCATCGTCCCCAACTGAAACTCTGTACTTATTAAATAGCAATTCCCCATTGCCTTTCGCCCAGTCCCTGGCAACTACCATTCTACCTTTTTTCTCTATGAATTTGACTAATCTAGGAACTTCATATATGAGGAATCATACAGTATTTGTCATTTTATGACAGGTTTATTTCACTGACATCATGTCTTTGAAGTTCGTCCATATTGTAGCATGTAACAGAATTCTCTTCCTTTTTTAGGCTGAATAATAGCCCATTGTATGTGTGAACCACTTTTTATTTACCCATTCATCTGTCAATGGACACTTGGGTTACTTCCACTTTTCAGCTATTGTGATGAATGCTGCCATAAACATATGTGTACAAATATCTGTTGAAGTCCCTACTTCCACTTCTTTTGGGTAACAACCAGAGTGGAATTGCTGGATTATATGGTAATTCTATGTTTAAATTTTTGAGGAATCACCATACCATTTTCCACAGCAGTTGTATCATTTTATATTCACCAGCAATGCACAAGAATTCCAATTTCTCCATATTCTTGTTAACACTTCTTTTCTTTTCTTTTATGACAGCAATTCTAATGAATGTGGAGTAGTATCTCATTATGGTTTTGATTTGCATTTCCCTAATGACTAGTGATGTTGAACATCTTTTCATATGGTGTTAGCCATTTGTATATCAAGTCTATTGATATATTGAAATGTGTATTCAAGTCCTTTGCTCATGTTAACATCCAATTGTTTGGGATTCTTTGTTGTTGAGTTGGAGTTCTTTATTCTGGTTATCCATTCTTAGATACACGATTTGGAAATATTTTCTCTCATTCTGTGGGCTGCCTTTTCACTCTATTGATATTGTTCTTTGCTGCACATAGTTTTTAACTGTGATAAAGTCCAGTATACCATTTTTTTCTTTTGTTGCTTGTGCTTTTGGTGGCATATCCAAGAAATCATTGCCAAAAATCAGTGTTATGAAGGTTTCCTCTTGTTTTCTTCTAAGAGTTGTATAGTTTTAGTTCTTAAACATAACAACTAAAAGGGTTTTATTGCTTCTGAATATTGCTTCTTTGATCCATTTTGAATTAATTTTTGTATGTGGTATAAGTGGAATTGCCCATTTCTGATGACACTTTAATCTGTTTGCCTTTTGGCTCCTTCCTTGTTTAAATTTTCTCATTTTTACTTTCATCCATTCTTCTTAGAAGACTGAAGAAAAATGTGTTGGAAATAATTGATACCAACTCACAATGTTTTCTTGTAGAGCTACTATGCTATATTTTGCTTTTGTTTTTTATTTTTATTTTTGTGTTTGTGTTTGTTTGTTTGTTTGTTTGTTTTATAGAGATTGGGTCTTGTTATACTGCCCCGGCTGGATTCAAACTCCTGGGCTCAAGCAATCCTACTGCCTCAGCCTGCCTACTCAGTACCTGGGATTATAGGTGTGCCATTGTGCCTGGCTCTCTTACATGAATCCTAACATTAGACTTGACAGAATTTTCATTTTCTCCCCACTGGTTTTATTACATTTGTTGTCTGCTTCCATTACTTCATCCTCAGAATTCTTCCATGGTTGCGTTTCAAAAATGTATCTCTTTGTTATTTTTTCCATCATTTTATTTTAGTATATACTCATTATATGTTTTTTATCTTACTTCTTGAATGGCAAGCTAAATTCATGTATTTTAAATAATTTTGTTGCTTTTAAAAAAATTATTGCATTTTTCTATAAACTTACTCCTAATTTGTTTTAGCTGCATCTCACAATTTTTAATAAAGAATATTTAAGTCCTTTTTTTCTGAGTAGTTTTCATTGTCATTGTGATTTTTGAAATCCAAGAGTTATTTAAGGGTGTAGATGTAAATATCCAAACTTTTTCCCCTTTTCTATTTTTAAATGTTTGCTTTGTGATTTAAGTATGTGTTGTAAGGCAAGTATATTATTGGGACTTTGAAATTTGCTGAACCCTTTTTTGTAATGAGTAGGTAATAAACTTGTAGATTGTCTGCTCAAGGATGACTATTCCATATTTGTTGTGTGTAGAATGGATCTATTAGAATCCTAATAGATCAAGCTTATAATTATGTTGTTCAAATCTTCTTTATGTTAACTAACTTTCTTCCTGCGGGGTCTTTTATTTCTTATGGAATTATGTTAAAATATTCTGGTATTTTCTAAGCTATATTTTTCGGTAATAGAAGCTCATATTTTTATATCCTTTTGATCATCTGTTCTTTTTACAACTATAATCAGTTCATTGTTTAAAATCACAATTTGTGTTTGTTACCTTAAATATGACTTTGTTGTTACATTAATATTAACATGACTGCTTTCTTTTTTGTGTGTGTACATATATATTTAGTTTCACTGTTTCAGTGTATTTTTAAGCATGTGTATTATTAGAATATGGATTTTAAAAATCAACCAGTTTTGTAATATTTGTCCTTTAATAGGTAAATGTAGCTCACTTGTATATACA
Source organism: Symphalangus syndactylus (assembly GCF_028878055.3). Classification (NCBI taxonomy): domain Eukaryota; kingdom Metazoa; phylum Chordata; class Mammalia; order Primates; family Hylobatidae; genus Symphalangus; species Symphalangus syndactylus. Next base: position 45,619,695 of record NC_072429.2, read on the forward strand.
CGGAAAAAAATTATGATTATAAGAGCTGAGAAAGTCCAGAACTGAGATATCTTAGTTATCAATTGAGAGTATACTCTTGGTACCAAGCAAAAAATAAAAATAAAAATGCAACAGACACACAGCAAGAATGAGAGAAAGTCTTCAATAGTTATCAGAGAGAAAACAGAGATTACCTTAAAAAATAACAGTGTGTTGATGGAAAGTTTCTCACTAGCAACAATAAATTCTATGAGACAAGTGTGTTTTGAAATTTTGGTTTGTATATTTATTTTTAGTGGAAGAGCTCTGTTTGTTTTTAGTTTTAGTTTGTTTTTTTCTCTTCTACACTATATCCCTCTCTCCTTCCCTCCTGGGTTCAGTGCTCATTTATAATGGTTTTGAAATAGTTTCTATCTGACCTGAGGTCCCAGGCCATAAATAGGTGTCTTAATGACGCTTTAATGATGCACAGCAGTGATATTCTGGATACCACAGCTCACATATGAGATACTTGGTGTTCGCTGTCTCTATCCAGCATCTGTGTCTGTCTCTCTCTCTTGGTCTACACAGCTTACGAAGAAAGCCATAACCACCGGAATTGGGAGGCAGCTTTTATTATTATATTTATTTATTTATTTATTTAACAGGGTGTGGCTCTGCCGCCCAGGCTGGAGTGCAGTGGCGCGATCACGGTTCGCTGAAGCCGTGACTTCCTGGGCTCAAGGGATCCTCCCACGTCAGCACCTGCCCCGCCCTGCCCCGCCCTGCCCCGCCCCTCCCCGCCCCGCCCCGCCCCGCGTAGCTGGGACTACAGTCGAAGGCCACCGTGTCCGGCTTGTCTTGAACTCCAGGGCTCCAAGGATCTTTCCGCCTCAGCCTCTCAAATCGTTGGAAATACAGACGTGAGCCACTGCACCCAGCTAGGAAGCATGTTAATGCATCTTTCTTTTCCTTTTTAACCAGCTGAAGGGTCTCATTGCTTATTTTGGATTCAGGCAGTAAGCCTGGTCAATATTTATCTAGTCTGAAGAACTTCTGTCCCTATTACATTGCTGGAGGCAGTTTCCTAACCTTCAATTTCTGCTTTTAAGTCCAAGACTATAACTCACATGGCTTTAGACCAGCTCACCACTTTGCTTTTGCTTTCCTCTTATATTTTATGTATCTCTGTATTTTATTGGAGCAGAGTAAATACATCAAAGCATGAACTTACTCTCCGACCATACTGTTTTTTTCTTCTGAAAAGTTAACACACATTAAAATAGGATATATACTTGATTTTTGTTAGTTGATTTCATTACAGGTATAATGTATAAGTCAGGAGGCTTCAAAGCTATTTCTCAAGTTGCATGATAAATTTTCTGTTGTTCATAAATTACTTAAATAGATGTATTCTTTAGTACAGGCACCACAGCTCACACCTGTAATATCAGCACTTTGGGAGGCTGAGGTGGGAGGATCTCTTGAGCCCAGGAGGAAGTGGCTGCAGTGAGCCATGATCATGCCACTGCACTCCAGCAAGACCCCATCTCACAACCAAAAAAATTTGATAATAAAGATAGAATAAAGGGCTAAAATATTCAACAATAATTTAAAATTGCAGTTTATATAGATCTCTATAATCTTAGATGAACACAACTAAAAATACTACTTTAGACAATCTTCACCTCTTCAAATGTCCCCAAATAAAATATCACAGTGTCCTGACAGATGACATCTACATTAAATTCAGGAGTAGATTAGCAGGTACTTATAACAAGAAAATTTGAAAACAGTGTTAGTCATTTAAATACTGGTGAGCCTTTTCTAATCAAACCCTTTAGCCCAGATGCAAGTAAGAAAATGTTAGAAGCTAGATCGCCCTGTTTCTAATGCAGTGCTCTTTCCAAACAGAGAAGGCATCTCACGCATACCTTCAACCCAACCACCTACATTATGATCACAGTCTCCTTTTCAATGCAAGAACAATTATAAATATACCTGCATATGAACGTGTAGACTCACTTAATTGTGATTTTGCAGGACTCGTAATAAAAAGCTACAAAGATACATGGGTTAGAAGAACTATCTGTAGTAAAGAGTGAACGCAAGTAAGTTAAATCAAGAATTATTTTTCTCTAGATAGCTTATACATTCATCACAAAAGTTTACCTGAGAAAATGGTTCCTTTTTGTCTTCTAGTAAAGACTGGGGTGCTGATAGAAAATCCTTTTTCTCACAGCTCTCCTGGCTGATGAGCGTGTCCGCATAGTTGGGCTGGGGGAAAATCAGGTGGCTCTTCCGCGAGTCCGCAGTGAGCGAGACCTCGTGGGAATAGGTCTGCAGGAAAGCCCGAACCCCGTCCACGCCCACAAAGTGCGAACCGGGCATGCTCGCCAAGCCGCCTCCCGAAGCCTGTAGCAGGCGTGACTTGTGCCAACGCCGCAGCCTGTGCGCCAGCAACACGATGACGAAGGCCAGGAAGACGCAGGAGACCGCGGCCACCGCCACCACCAGGTACAGAGTGAGGTCCGAATCGTTGGGTTTGGCAGAGGGCTCGAGGCTGCCCAGGTCGCCCAGGATGTCGGGGATCCTGTCGGCCACGGCCACAGTGAGCGTGACAGTGGCGGAGAGAGGGGGCTGGCCGTGGTCCTGGACGGCCACCACGAGGCTCTGCTTGAGCGCGTCTCTGTCCAGCAGGGCTCGCGCCGTGCGCACCTCGCCTGTGTGCAGCCCCACCGCGAAAAGCCCCGGCTCGCTGGCCTTGAGCAGGTGGTAGGACAGCCAGGCGTTCTGGCCCGAGTCTCTGTCCACCGCCACCACCTTGGTCACCAGGTAGCCGGGCTCTGCGGAGCGGGGCGCCAGCTCCACGCCGGTGGAACCATCTGTGGGGAGGGCCGGGTACAGGATCTCGGGCGGGTTGTCGTTCTGGTCCAGCACGAATAGGCTGAGTGACACGTTGCTGCTGAGGGGCGGATCCCCACTGTCCTGCGCCATGACTTTCAGTTGCAAGTCCCGGAACTGCTCATAGTCGAAGGATCGCAGCGCGTATAGGACGCCAGTGTCGGAGTTGATGGAGAGGTAGGCAGATAGGGGTGCCCCCTGGATAGTGTCCTCTATTAGGGAGTAAGTGATTTGTGCATTCTCATTGCTGTCCAAGTCGTGGGCCCTCACAGAGAAGATGGAGGCTCCTCTGGGGTTGTTTTCGGGAATGTAGGCAGAGTAGGAGTCCTGATGGAAGACTGGGGAGTTGTCATTGATATCTGTCACTAGCAGTGAAATGTGAGTTTCAGTAGATAGAGCTGGAGTTCCTTGGTCTGTTGCTGTTACTGTGATGTTGTACCCAGAGATAAGTTCTCTGTCCAGTATTTTTTCAGTCACTAAACGGTAATAATTATCAACTAACTTTTCCAATTTAAAGGGTAAACTTCCAGGAATGAAACATGTGGTGTAGCCATTGTCTCCTGAGTCTTGGTCATGCACACTGATAAGGGCAATTATGGTCCCAGGAGGAAAGTTTTCTGGAACTGCAGTGGTGACAGAGGTGATGGTCACTTCTGGGGCATTATCATTTACATCCAAAACTTTGACCAGTACCTTAGTTTTAGCCATGAGCCCCGCACCATCCTGGGCTTGAACTTCCATTGAATAAATTTTGTATTCTTCGAAATCTAGTGGTTCTTTATTTGATATTTCTCCTGTGTAAGAATCTAAATGAAATATTTGGGCCACTCTGTGGTCTACATTGTGAAAGGAGTATGTTACTTCCCCATTGGCTCCCTCATCAGGGTCAGTGGCATTTACCATGAGCAGCTGAGTACCCAGCGGCACGTTTTCGGGGACATTTATATTGTATTGCGCCTGAGTAAATGCTGGAGGATTGTCATTTGCATCCACCACCTGAATGTAAATTCTGAGGGTCCCTGAACGGACTGGTTCACCCCCATCAGAAGCTGTGAGGATGAGGTGGTGGACAGCTTCTTCTTCTCTGTCTAAGGGACTCTGTAGCACCATCTCTGGATGTTGGGGCCCATCGGCTCCCTGTTGCACATCCAGGGAGAAATGAGGGTTAGAGCTGAGTTGGTAGCTCTGGAGTGAGTTCATACCCACATCTAAGTCTTGCCCAAAAGGCAATGAGATTCTGGTACCTGGAGTGGTTATTTCATTCATTTTAAACTCCAGTTCCTCTAACTGGAATTGGGGAGTGTTGTCATTAATATCAATTATTTCTACTTCAACAGGAAAAAGCTTCATTTTATCCTCAACAAGGATATTAAAACTCACGAGACACGGCATGCTCTGAGCGCAGAGCTCCTCCCGGTCTATCCTGCCCGCGGTGATCAAGCTGCCACTTCTAGGATTCAGAGCGAAAAGCGGCATCCTACCTCTGGAGACGATGCGGACTCCGCGATCTGCCAGCTCCTGGGGTTGTAGCCCTAGGTCCTTGGCGATGTTGCCCACGAAGGAACCTTTGTCTGTCTCTTCCGGCACTGAGTAGTGAATATTCCCAGCCCCAGCTTCCAACAGCAGCTCCAGAGAAAGACACAGAAGCATCAGCCTGCTGCAGCCAGTCAGCTTTTTCTGAATCTTCATGGCTCTCTCACTTCGTAGTTTTCGTCCAGTCCAGTACCAAGGGTATCCTTTCTGCTTTTCCGAGCTGAAATTAACCCAATTTTCAGGAGAATTCTGAGTGGAGAGTCATCCAGAAGTAGGATTTAGGCAGTCTTGGACAGTCTGTTTTCAATCTGGCGGTTATGGAGGTTCTAAGAGGCACAAGAGCTTTTTTCTTTTTTTTTTTTTCCCTCCTCCTGACGTGTATGTACTGCCTGTATCTACCAGATTAGTGAACAGCGGCGCCCACAGTCCTAACCAGTTACTGCATTCCTAGCAAATACTTAAAACCTTCTCATTAACTTGATATTTTCTTAAGTTTTAGTCTATTGTCAAGGAAATCATTCTACCATATATGTATGAAAAGGAGAAACTATATGTTCACTTCTTTAAATGTGCCTAAATGTCACCAAATTGAAATATACAGGAGAATCCCAGTATTCTCATGTTATCTGCTTTCCTTGTTTGCTATTCAGGGAATGATAGTAAAAACCTAACATCACAATGAGGACAAAATCATCTCTCCACTTTTTCTGTAGTAAAGCTTGACCATAATTTCCCAGGCTACATAGAGCAGCTCCCCTTTGACTGGAGGATGAAAAGTATTAGAGGGAAAAATAATCTTTTAGAATATAAGCTAGACTTTAAAAAATTGTACCATCCAATTTCCTTCCCATTATGATTTGAATATTTATCAGAAACCTTGGGATTTTGAAGAGCACGGTTTAACCCTATCCTTATTTTTCCTATTTTTTTTTGAAGTGTCTTTGCATTATGTATGTTTTTAAAAATTCTTAAGATTCACCAAAGGCAATATGTTTTGAAAAAAATAAAACTGGGCTCTTGGAATTTCATTGAAAAGTCACATGAATATATAATTTAGATTTCAAATTTCAGAGACAAAGTCTATGATATTATTCTTCACAGCTTAAAAGAAAAATGGTCTTATCTTTATTTTTAGATAGGCTCTTATAATATGTATTCCCCTATAATCGCAATTAATATTTTCTCCAAGAGAAGTTGGTTTTCTCTTAACAGTATTTTTTAACCAGTTAAGATGAGGATGTGGCCTTCTTTTTTTAATCACTGCACTATTAGCAAAAGGTCACTAATTAAAATGTCTCAGGCTTAGAGTGACTTACTTATCTTTACCCCAAAGTTAGAGAAGCATGCCATCTGTACTCCAGAGTCTGATAGTTTCAGGAACAAATTCGGCCAGCCAACCCGTGGACACCATGACTGAGAAAAGTTAAAAATGAGGAAAGAAAGAAAACAATGAAAGGTCTCAAGAATAGTTTTTGGAAAGAGAACTTTAGTTCTTAACTAAATCTACAGTTTCTCAGCTTCTAAGACAAGTATATGAAGCCAAAAAGCAGAAATTTAAAGGTGCAATAAATCACCTTCAATATTGCAAGGAAGTAACTCTTTAACAGAGAATGTAACTTTTCAGAATACACATTAATAGGCATAAACTTTTCCCCAAAGAAATTGTGAGCTAATGAGGCAAATTAAAATATACATAAGAACTAGTCAGTACCCCCGTAGAGCTCCCTACTCTCAGCCCCCAAAAACACGCAGGAGTGATTTATAAAAGGATGATAAGTATAAAATAGAAATGTTAAAATACCACACAAATACATTTGAATCAAATGCAACATTTAAAGCTGCATTGCTGGCCACACACAGTGGCTCACACCTGCAATCCCAGCACTTTGGGAGGCCAAGGTGGGCAGATCACTTGAGGTCAGGAGTTTGAGACCAGCTTGGTCAACATAGTGAACCCCGTTTCTACAAAAACAAAAATAAAACAAAGCTTCATTGCTGGCACTGCAGAGAATACCTGGTTGAAAGCTGTTCCCTGAGTTAAAGAAATTAAGATTTTAAAAATATCTAAAACCACACATACGTTGTAGGAACAGGGCAAATTTCCTTCCTTTAAGTTGGAGACAACTCCATATCTGGGCTTGGATCAGAGATCCGGCTGAAAACAGCCCCAGGCAATGGGGCTATAGGGTTCAGAGAGATGACCAGAGTCACACTGAGGAGAAACAGCATAGAGATCAAGGCAACAGCCATCGCCAGCTGTTGGGTGCTGTCTGCTGTCTGCTGCCTGCTGTTGGGTGCTGGGCGATTGCTGAGGTCTGGCAGCAACTCCTGCAAACTGTGAGCAGCAATCAGGTGGTTTCAGTGTGATGATTCACCATTGACAACGGTGACCAACAAACCTTGGCAGGTTGCATCTCTGTTACCCACAGTAACACAGCACGCATCTAGCTCGTGCACATCCCTAGTTTGAAGAGCCACATTAGCTGGCCTGAAGCACATGATAGGACAGTCAGCCTTTGTGCCCCAGCTGGTGTCCACTTTGGTGATGGGATAGCTGGGTTGCATTGCGAGTGGTGCAGCATCAAAGAGGGCCCCACTCGGCTGCAACTCCTGGCATAGTGTCCTTGCATTTTTGCAATGGTCATCCACCATCACATGCAAGTTCAGGATGACACTGAGCAAGTTGAACCCTGGCCACTGGCCTGCAGAGTCAGCTCAAAGATAGTCTGCACGGACACCATAGCACTCTGCACTCACCGACATGTAGAATGATAGTGCCCACAGTGGCAGGTCACTGGTCAAGAAGAAACAGGAGGCATATGGGACCCTAAGTCAGGGTGGGAAATGCTAAAGTATGTGATGGAGGTGCTGGGCAGTATTCCCAGTCACCCAAAAGAAATAGGAGGCTTGTTGAAGAATGAGCATTTTTGTGGATGCAGATGGTATGCAGGGTGATGCAGGAGAGGGACAGTTTGTCCTTGTTGGTGGTTCTGATGGTGACATTGTCCTTCAGGGTCTGCTACCAGTTTAGAATTCCATCTGTGAGTAGCTGACAAAGAATCACATCATAATTCTTGGAGGTATGTTGTTTGCCAGTATGATCATTTCTCTCTATAATAATTTTCATCTTTCATTTAAGGTCTCTTAGTCCTATTGTTTTGGTTAGGGCAACCACAGTTCTTACCTCTGATAGGACTAGACACCCAGCTGAAAATCACCTGCAATAACTGCATTATACTGCTCAACCTCCATTTCAACCAGGACTCTGAAGTGGGCCCTCAAACTGCCTCCAGTCTTCTATTCCATGCTATAACTGTTACTCTTCAAAATCAAGTATTTCTGTCATCATTGGACAGGAAATATATTCTGTATGCCCTGTAAAATTGTGTAGAAAAATCAGAACTCTATACTAAAGATATTGTCTAGGTCAATGGGGATCACCTGAAGAATGAAGAGGAGGAGGTGGCGAGTAGGTTCTCCTGCAGGCTAACCCCACTTACACATTGCTCAATATCTGACGGCTGGCATTGGCATCCAAGGCCTGTGTCTTGCCCTGAGCTGTTCTGCCCCATCCCCATCACTAAGTGGTGGCAGCTCTGCTCCTCTGGTTCAGGGTTTCTTTTCTTAAAAGATGGGGTCTGGCCATGTTACTCAGGCTGGAATGCAGTGGCTATTCACAGGTGTTCTCATAGCACACTGCAGCCTCTAGCTGGCATCAAGCAATCCTCCTGCCTCAGCCTCCTGAGTAATGGGGGCCACAGGAGTGCCCCACTGCACACGCTCAGGGGTTCTTCAATAGCAGCAATTCAGAGTACATACTGCTGTAGTACTCTCCTTTACTTGTAGGGGAAGGGGAGATGGCTATTAAAACTAATCTGATATATTTGTACAGAGTTACTGCCGGTGTTCAAAATCTACTGCAGACTTGAGTAAACATTCCTCTTATTAAGACGTTTTTCAGAATTTCCAAAACAAAATTTGTGCTAAAAGCCATTTTGTTAATTATATCAAAGATGCATACGTTTATATGAAAACATTTATACGATTTTCAGTGCCTTCAAATTCAAAGGGCTGAGGGTCTTCCTTGGGCGTAACTGCTAGATCTATCCTGTCATTCTCAAGCTCGGCTCTGGCTCGTTCTCTGGCCGTAAAGAGAGGCTTCTCAGCACTTACCCTTAGTTTTTCCCGTCACCGAGACGCAGATCTTCTGAGAGATTACCAACCTTAAACCCCTAGCCTTCTCTTCCAGAATCTTACAGCGTATCGGCTACGTAGAATAAAGACCTAGTAGAATAAAGATCTCAGGCAGGGAAACAGCGCTTCCTGCGCTCCTCACGCCTTCCTTATGGGGGACTTCTTCCTGTTTCTTCTTCCTGCTGGTACTCAGATCCGAATACTTCTCGCTACCGTTGCTCCCTGCTTCCTGCTTCCAAAGATGCTCAGGAATAAAAGGCAGCACCTCACTCGGGGTCACTAGACATCCTGAGATTCCCGACCAAGATATTTCCAGCAGATTGTGAGACAGACAGCGGGCAGAGTCCTCTCCTAATGTGTTTCTCAAAAGCCTGCGGGGACTGCTGCGTCAGTGGATTGCTTTGTTTCCCTCCAGCCACGGATTGGCGGACAGCGGCACCCAGAGGCCCAGTATGATATCCCTAGCAGGTTAGTTTTCAAGGTCCTCACAAGAGACTATATTGGCTTTTTTCTCGAGACATATTTTAAAATACCAGCTGCTTTACTAAGAAGGGTACAAATCATTATTTTTGATAAAATATTAACAAAACGATCATTTCACAAAATTTAGTTCAAACGCTTTAATTTATTAAAATTCTTAATCTTTTTTTTTTTTTGAGACAGAGTCTTGCTTTGTCATCCAGGCTGGAGTGCAGTGGCACGATCATGGCTCACTGCAACCTCCGCCTCAAGGGTTCAAACAATTCTCCTGCCTCAGGCTCCCTAGTAGCTAGGATTACACATACACACCACGATGCTCAAGTAATTTTTGTATTTTTAGTAGAGATGGGGTTTCGCCATGTTGTCCAGGATGGTCTCGAGCTCCTGACCTCAGGTAATCTGTCCACCTTGGCCTCCCAAAGTGCTGGGATTACAGGTGTAAGCCACTGCACCCAGCCTAAAAAACATTAAAATTCGACTAAGAATTCTTACAAATTTTTCCCTCTTGACATTTCCTTTTCAAGATGACACACTATTGAAACTTATTTTCTGTAAAAATGGCTACTCAAGAAATTGTCCACTGTAAAAAAATTAGTATAAAAAATTCTCACTGTAAATATATTAAAGGAGAAAATTTCACTATAAAAGGTAGAAAATACTGATAAAAATGTAAAATTATGAATAATTGCATTATGTAACTACTGATATAAAGAATTTACATTCGATGCTTATCCATGCTTTTAAAATAGATATATACTTTTACAATTACAAAAATAATCAGCTCTTTTATGGATACTATTGGTTGATCATGCCCCTTTTTCCTCTTGTAACACTTCCTTTTAGTTTAGGTGTTTGCCCTTAATGTACCTAGGGAAGCAGAACCTATTCAGAGCTGTAGTAGGTTCTGATAAATTTAATCTAATAATGATAATCTCATCCTCTTGACAGTGCTTAGTTAGGAATATAGACTTAAAATAATAAACTTAAAGCAGGGCTTCTCAACTCTGGTACTATTTTGAGCCATATAATTCTTTGTGGTGGGGAGCTGTTCTGTGCCTTGTAAAATGTTTAGCAGTATCCCTGGCCTCTATGTACTAGACACCAGTAGGACCCACCCCCCACAGTTGTGACAACCATAAATGTCTCCAGACATTACCAAATGTCACCTCACCTCTCCCCAACCATTTTCAGAAACACAGGCTTAGGGTATTTCCCTAGTGAGTATTACTGAGCTAAGAATAGGAACATGGCCTAAGTTGGTCCAGTTGGATTGAAAGATAGACTGTTTGGGGAGAGTCACTCTCTTTTCACAGACAAGGAAGAAAGTTCTCCAGTTATTGCTGCTGGCTGGTATCTTGTGACTACAGCCTTTGGAATTCCACAAGGAGAGGAAAGCAGAGCTGAAACAATAGAAAAAGTATAAATAAGTGCTCATTCTTCAAAATTAGGAAGAAAAAACAATTTGTGCTACACCATGATTGTATCTGGCCTAGAGGCGGTGAAACTTCTAGACCTGCACTGTCCACTACAGTAACGACCAGCCACATGTGGCCACTGAGCACTTGAAATACAGCTAGTCCAAACTGAGATGTGCTGTAAGTGTAAAACACACACTAGGTGTTGAAGATTTAGTACAAACAAGAATGTAAAATGTATTATTAATATCTTTACATTATTGTAAAAATATGTTGCAATTATATCTTAGATATATTGGATTAAAATTATTGAAATTTCACTTGTTTCTTCTTGCTATTTGAATGTGGCTACTAGATAATCCAAAATCACATCTGTGGCTGACCATCTGTGGCCCACATTATATTTCTGTAAGACAAAGCTGTGCTAGACTACCTGTTTTTTGGGATCATAGATTTTCTTACTGTTTAAACCAGCATAAATTAGATTTTAATGTTTTCCTATAGAAAACATCCTACTAGATACAGGAACTGCTAAATATTTTTAGTTAACCTTTTTATCTTTAAAATATATGGTGATATAGCAATATGTAAGCTGGCTTTTCTGTGGTGCTTGCTATTTCCTCACCCCTATAATTTTCTACCTCCTAAATATAAGCAGGATTTCTCCCATCACCCATAATTTAACCTCCAAAGTATAAGCAGCCCTTTAAGGAACTAAAAAGTGTATTAGAGGGCAGCTTATACTTTGGAGCCCTTTAAGGAACTAGAAAGTGTATTAAAGGGAATTTTCAAACATACACGATTATTAGTAACCTGATTCATACTCCTTAATCACAGGCAGGAAGCCTTTGGAGGACTTGTTACCGCACTGGAGAATTTATTGCTCTCCCCAAATCTTTTGTTCACTGGTATCACAGATATTCCATGGAACAACCACAGGAGTGTAATTCATCAATTCAGAGTTTTTCTGAATGTCTAATGGAACTTTAAAAAAAAAAACTGGGGATTTATCAGTAGACATTAAGATAATGTGATGTGGCAGAGGCCTTAGGCCTTAGTGATAGGCAGAGGCCTGCCACATCACATTACCTTTTTTTTTTTTTTTTTTTTGAGATGGAATTTTGCTCCAGTGTTGCCCAGGCTGGAGTGCAATGGTGCAATCTCGGCTCACTGCAACCTTCGCTTCCCGGGTTCAAGCAATTCTCCTGCCTCAGTCTCCGGAGTAGCTGGGATTACAGGTGCCTGCCGCCAAGCCTGGTTAATTTTTTTTGTTTTTGTTTTTGTTTTGTTTTTGAGAAGGAGTCCCGCTCTATTGCCCAGGCTGGAGTGCAGTGGCGCAATCTCAGCTCACTGCAAACTCTGCCTCCCGAGTTCACGCCATTCTCCTGCCTCAGCCTCCCGAGCAGCTGGGACTATAGGTGCCTGCCACCGTGCTCGGCTAATTTTTTGTATTTTTAGTAGAGACAGGGTTTCACCATGTTAGCCAGGATGGTCTTGATCTCCTGACCTCGTGATCCGCCCGCCTCGGCCTCCCAAAGTGCTGGGATTACAGGCGTGAGCCACCGCACCTGGCCTTTTTTTTTGTATTTTTAGTAGAGATGGGGTTTCACCATGTTGGCCAGGCTGGTCTCGAAATCCTGACCTCAGGTGATCCATCTGCCTCGGCCTCCCAAAGTGCTGGGATTACAGGCATGAGCCACTGCACCCAGCAGATTATCTTAATGTCTACTGAAAAATCCAATTTTACAAAAATATTTAGGGTGAATATAATTTCCTCCCCTAAAAACAGCATATAGAAAATGTGTTAAACTCAAAAGCAGAAAATGTATTTCAGGACTGAAGGAGCTAGATACATTAAGAAAACCTTAGTTAATCCTTTTAACTATGTCTGGCAATATTCCATGTAAAGGAAGGTTTAGAAACTAAAATACACAGTAATTTTGGAAAATGAAAAATTGCATACAATTTATCTCAAGTTACCTTCTATGATAAGAATATTTGAGCATCATAAAACTCATAGGGAAGATGCCGAATAATATTTGGATTATTTTCATATATAATGACCTCACATTTTATATGGTTAAACAAAACACAGCCAGGCGAGGTGGCTCAAGCCTGTAACAGAAAAAACTTCACCTTTGAAAAAGAGGAAATAGATCATTCTGGAAATTACAGGTAAGTCAGCTAACATTCTTCAACACATTGTAAGCAAAGAGAAATAATTTACCATTATCTAGAAGGGCATACTTTCTCTTTTAAAATTAACATTAAAAACCAAACTAACGTCAGGTCATTTTAATTTCCTCCCACAACAGTATCTCATTCTAGCTAAACCACATTCACACACACTATTAGTAAACCTCCCCACCTCATAACAATTAGAATTGTCCTTGACTAGAAAGGAAATGTATGTAAAGTGGCTCTATCTCATTTTAAAGTGACAAAGAATGTATTTTCTCTCAGAAATCACTACAGGATTTAAGACTATGATCTTTCTAGACAGATCAGTTTTTTCATTCAATTAGCAAATATTTTTTGTGTATCTCCCATATTCCGGTACTAGGCCCTGGGACACAATGACCAGGATAGAAAAAGATCACTATCATGGAGCTTTCAATCATATAAGAATAAAGTGAATTTTGGAAATGTTAATTACATCTTAAGAGAATTCTCTTAAATTTAGGGGCAATTGTTAATATTTTAGAGGATAGAAATTAAATATTAATGGCCTTGATGCTCTACCAAATATTTTTAAAATAAATGGAAATAAATAGAAATATGTACCAACTGTTACCCAGTTATGTCAAAATACTAAAAATATGTGTTGATGAATACCTGACTATCGATAGAAAAGACTAGCAGAAAACGGCAAAATAGTAGAGGTGGAGTTAAAAAAAAAGTCAAAGTAATTTAAAATTACTTGTACATGAGAGACAGGAAACAATACTTCAATTATATCTACTTTAACCAGATGCTCAGTCTATCAGACGATTCTGTCCAAAAGAACTTCCTTCTCTGTTTACATTTACATCTAAATCAAGCACATAAAAAGGAATCACCCTTGTTTCCCCAGAAGTATTATAGAACAGAAGTAAACCCAGAGGCACAATTCCCCTACAGGGAATTACATTAAAAAAATACAGACTTTGGGCCAGACGCGCTGGCTCACACCTATAATCCTAGCACTTTGGGAGGCCAAGACAGGCAGATCACCTCAGGTCAGGAGTTCAAGACCAGCCTGGCCAACATGGTGAAACCCCTTCTCTACTAAAAATACAAAACTTAGCTGGGGTAGTGGAACGTGCCTGTAATCCCAACTACTCATGAGGCTGAAGCAGGAGAATCGCTTGAACCCCGGAGGTGGAGGTTGCAGTCAGCCAATATTGTGCCACTGCACTCTAGCCTGGGTGACAGCCTGAGACTCCATCTCCAAAACAAACAAACAAACATACATATATAGAGAGAGACTTAGAATTATATAGTGAGCTGCATTCCTCCTCACTCCATTGATTTGGGTACTTTAAAATCCATTGTATAGTAGCTACACATTCTTGTATTGGCACCAGATAGGCTAGACCCTAGGGAACATCCGAGATGTTTCCAGAAGCAAAGACGCTTACTGCAAGGCGTCCCCCATCTCCCGGAATCACCCGGAAGTCTAGAAGCCATCCGGCCCCACAGCGATCCCGTAAAAGTGCTGGCTTAGCGGGGGACGAATCTGTGTCTTTCTTGGAACTTCCAAGCTCTAAATAGTTTGAAACCAACAGCTCTTCCGAAACACTGTCATTTTCATCCCGGAAAAACAAGTTATCGCGAAAAGATGAGTTTCACGTTGGGCAGCGTAATTGCGCTATTGCGCCTGCGCCAGCGGGGGCTCCGCCCTTCCGCCCGGAGGGGCTGTCACTCACAGCCACCTCCCGCCCCGCGTCGCGACGTAGCACTTCCGTTTTCGCTGGGTAGGCGACCCGGACGGAGGGCCGGCGAGGTGCGGGGTCTGGTGATCCGAGCTGCGCCTCTCGGCAAGATTTCGCGCTGCCTGTCCCGGGCCGTTTCATCAGTAATCGGTAGTGGATCACTCTGCCAAGCGGCAGGAATAATTAAGGAAACGACAAGGAGACGCTCGGCTCTCTCCTGCTTGGCTCCTTGCGGCCTCCTCTTCCCTTCGCTCCGGCCCGGTGAAACTGAACTTATAATCGTCACTGGATTGTAAGTACCCGAGGCGAAGAGAGCTCACTGAGCCCTGATTTTTTGAGTGTCTTTGTTCCGGGAGAGTTTGTGAATTGAAAGTATCTCTGCTGGGCTTTCTGGGCCGAAAACCGTTCCGCGGGAGCCGCCATTTGCTTTCCTGCTCCCTTGCTAGCTAGCTCTCTCCGCGTTGGCCGGCAGCGGCACCTAGAGGTTGGGACTTGGCATTGCATCTGATTTAATGAACTTAGTCTGTGAATAAGCCATTGTGTTAACGACTGATATTCGGTCGCAGCATATTTAGAGAAAAGACTTGGAGCTTACATAAAAACTAAGGCAAAATAGACGCTTAGCTGCTGATCTACAGACAACTTCTTGTAATTAAAAGATTTCAATTCATAGCAAACTGGTGTTTTAAACTATTGCAGTAGCTGGAACTTTTTAGTGTAACCAGCATTTATTGGAGAAGTGAATCACAAGGAAATAAAGATGAGTAAAAGCAAAGATGATGCTCCTCACGAACTAGAGAGCCAGTTTATCTTACGTCTGCCTCCAGAATATGCGTCTACTGTGAGAAGGGCAGTACAGTCTGGTCATGTCAACCTCAAGGACAGACTGACAATTGAGTTACATCCTGATGGGCGTCATGGAATCGTCAGAGTGGACCGTGTTCCATTGGCCTCAAAATTAGTAGACCTGCCCTGTGTTATGGAAAGCTTGAAAACCATTGATAAGAAAACCTTTTACAAGACAGCTGATATCTGTCAGATGCTTGTATCCACAGTTGATGGTGATCTCTATCCTCCTGTGGAGGAGCCAGTTGCTAGCACTGATCCTAAAGCAAGCAAGAAAAAGGATAAAGACAAAGAGAAAAAGTTTATTTGGAACCACGGAATTACTCTGCCTCTAAAGAATGTGAGGAAGAGAAGGTTCCGGAAGACAGCAAAGAAGAAATATATTGAATCTCCAGATGTTGAAAAAGAAGTGAAACGATTGCTGAGTACAGATGCTGAAGCTGTTAGTACTCGGTGGGAAATAATTGCTGAAGATGAAACAAAGGAGGCAGAAAATCAAGGCCTGGATATCTCTTCTCCAGGAATGTCTGGTCACAGGCAGGGCCATGACTCATTAGAACATGATGAGCTTCGGGAGATATTCAATGACCTCAGCAGCAGCAGTGAGGATGAAGATGAGACCCAGCATCAAGATGAAGAAGATATAAACATCCTTGACACGGAGGAAGATTTGGAGAGACAGCTACAGGACAAGCTAAATGAATCAGATGAACAGCATCAGGAAAATGAAGGAACCAATCAGCTGGTTATGGGAATTCAGAAGCAGATTGACAACATGAAAGGCAAGCTCCAAGAGACCCAGGACAGGGCAAAACGACAAGAGGATCTCATCATGAAAGTGGAAAATCTGGCTCTCAAGAACAGATTTCAGGCTGTACTGGATGAGCTCAAACAAAAGGAAGACCGAGAAAAGGAGCAACTCAGCTCTTTGCAAGAAGAGCTAGAATCACTCCTAGAGAAGTAAAAAGAACTGATACTTAATTTCAGTCTTCAGACTGGTCAGTGTTAGAATAATTCTTGGCTTTGTTGTACTGCGTATTAAGACCTTGTGCTTCCTAGTCCTTTTAATGCTGTGTGTTCTGTTAAGTTCTTTCATTTGTTTGTAATTTTGTTTTTCAGCAAATTTACATTGTTGCTAGGTGTTCATCCTATAAGAAGCAGGATTGTATAGGCAGAAAAATGATTGTAGGAGAGTTGCAGGATTAGTGGAATGTATGGTTCAACCTTAATTATAGCTTCATTGCAGGACTTTACTGTTTCTCCATTTTCTAGAAGCTGCTGTTGCTGCTTTATGATGACGTGAGATCAATAAGAAGAACCTAGTCTAGAGACAATGATGCTAGTTTGCATATGTTTTCCCATGCAATAGTTGTTTTCCCAGTTATTCAAAGCAGTTTCCCATATGTAGAGATGCAAATTATTTTATTGTTTCCAATACAATAAATAAAAGCATCTGTTTTTCACTTTATAGTGTATCTTGTTCTTTCATGGTTGGTGGGAGTCAGGTCCCCTTGTGAGGTGGTTTCGTGGTGGAGTTCAGTGACTAAGCAATTTGATCCTGTTCTGCAGGTAGAGGCAGTGGGGTTTATGAAAAAAAGGAACACAGCAGGGGTAAAGAAATTGAGAATTGTCATGTTTGCATCATATTAAGATTCCAATTCTATCTGATATACTTGAAAGCTGGGAAACATTAGATACAGAGCTTTCTTAAAGTACCCTAATTTTTGTAGATGAAGGCCTTTGTGCCTTTTTTAAAAAGCGCTAAATCTACCTGCATAAAATGTTGGAAACAAAGCAGTGGTTATCAAGTGCAGTCCAATGAACCATTCCATTGGTTTGGATTAATATTTTATTTCTAATTTTCTTCAGTTGAGTTCCTATAATTAATATTCTGAGAACTGAGGTCATTTATCAATGTCATTTCATCAAAATTGCTCATAAAGGAAGTTGGTACCAAATTTCTCATGCGCTAAAGATAATCTAATGCCTCAGAACATGAGCTATTTTTGAAAAATCAGTTACTGTTAAAAGAGGCAGAGTTGTATGCAATTTGTTTGAGAGGTTGGTTTATGAGAAGCTTGGGTTTGAAAATATTTAGTCTTTTTTTTGAGACGGAGTCTCGCTGCGTCGCCATCTCGGCTCACTGCAAGCTCCGCCTCCTGGGTTCACACCATTCTCCTGCCTCAGCCTCCTGAGTAGCTGGGACTACAGGTGCCCGCCACCATGCCCAGCTAATTTTTTTTTGTATTTTTAGTAGAGATGGGGTTTCACTGTGTTAGCCGGGATGATCTCGATCTCCTGACCTCGTGATCTGCCTGCCTTGGCCTCCCAAAGTGCTGAGATTACAGGCGTGAGCCACTGCGCCCAGCCTCTTTTTTTTTTAAGACAAAGTTTTGCTATTGTTGCCCAGGCTGGAGTGCAATGGTGGGATCTCGGCTCACTGCAACCTCTGCCACCTGGGTTCAAGCAATTTTCCTGCCTCAGCCTACCGAGTAGCCGGGATTACAGGCATGTGCCACCACACCTGGCTAATTTTGTAGTTTTAGTAGAGACAGGGTTTCACCATGTTGGTCAGGCTGGTCTTGAACTCATGACCCCAGGTGATCCGCCCACCTTGGCCTCCCAAAGTGGTGGGATTACAGGCCTCAGCCACCACACCCAGCCTAAAGTCCATTTTACTTCTATCTGACAGGAAACAGTATTAAAATGTTAAAAAAAAAAAAAAAAAGTTACCTAGTCCTCAGGTCTACAATTATATATGCTGACATTCGTAGACTTCAGAAGGCTAATTTATCTTTTTAACTGATACGTTTTTATGAGTAAGTTTTTTTTTTTTTTTTAGATGGAGTCTTGCTGTGTCACCAGGCTGGAGTGCAGTGGCGTTATCTTGGCTCATTGCAACCTCTGCCTCCCAGGTTCAAGCGATTCTCCTGCCTCAGCCTCCGGAGTAGCTGGGACTACAGGCGTGTGCCACCACGCCCAGCTAATTTTTGTATTTTTAGTAGAGATGGGGTTTCACCATGTTGGCCAGGATGGTCTCCATCTCTTGACCTTGTGATCCACCCACGTCGGCCTCCCAGTGTGCTGGGATTACAGGCGTGAGCCACCATGCCTGGCCATGACTAAGATTTTAGCACAGAATATGTAAGCTTAAGCAAGGTTTCCCTCAATACCTAGGTTTTGTATTATTTCTTGAGGTTTCCAAATAATATATATTAAACAACAACAACAAAAAAAACAGTTTAGGATACTGGGTGACAAAATTTCCTGTTTTGGTAATGTAGGTATTTTGCTACACTTAGAAGATTGACACCTGAAAAGCTCCCACCATATCTGGCTTTACAGTGGATCATTTATCAAATAGTTTATTCTTACCAAGATCTCAACACCAATGGTGGCAGTTCCATCAGTAACAGAAAGGAAAAATTCTGGATACAATAACAAAATAGTATATTGATCTCACTATTCCTGTTTCAGTTATGAGTTCTAAATGGATTCTAAAATCCACATTTCCAACCTTGATTCTTCTTGCTTCAGGTTTAGTTTAGCCAGATGTGTACTAGAAACATACTTGAAAGTATCTCTCAGGCAACTCAAGTGTAAATGTTCAAAATGGCTGGGTGCAGTGCCTCATGCCTATAATCTCAGCACCTTGGGAGGCTGAGGTGGGTGGATCACCTGAGGTCAGGAGTTCAAGACCAGCCTGGCCAACATGGCAAAACCCATCTCTATTAAAAATACAAAAAAAAATTAGCTGGGCATGGTGGTGGGCACCTGTAATCCCAGCTACTTGGGAGGGCGAGGCAAGAGAATAGCTCTTACCTGGGAGGCAGATGTTGCAGTGAGCCGAGATCATGCTACTGTGCTCCAGCCTGGGCAACAGAGCAAAACTCCATCTCAAAAAAAAAACACAGGTTCCAAATGGAACTCTTCCTCTTCCTCAAAAATTTGCTTTTCCTTTTGGGTTTCAGTAAAAATAAATGGCACCACCACACATCCCAACTGTGGAAGCTGGACATTAGAGCCATAACTTTACATTTCTCCCTTTCCCTTGCTACTTCTGATTTTACTTCTTAAGAAGCTCTTCACTCACTCTACTTCATCCTTACAGCCACTGTCCTATTTCAAGCCATTATTATCATCTGTCAAATGGCAATAGCTTCTTTACCATCCAATTTAGTTTTCACTGCCACCAAACTGATTTTTCTGAGACATATTTGTGTTACTACCATGCTGAAAACCCTTCAGTGACATCTCGTTGCTCTCAGGGCTAGGTTTGTATTTCTCAAAAAGATGCACAAGATTATGAGTGCTCCATTTACCTTTTCAGCCTCAGCTCTGCATTCAGTATATGGTCAGTCCACTCTGAACTTACATTTTTTTCAAGGAGCTTACTCATTCTTGCACTCCTGGGCCATAGATCCTTTTAACAAGCTGTTCACTCCACCTAGATGACTTTACCCTTTGAGTCCTACTTAACCCTCAGGTCTCAACCTAAGTGACTTCAGCAAGGCTTTCCTGACCCCTTTCTCCCTCTAGGTTAAGCAACCCTATTATGGCTTTGTACTTTGTGCTTCCCTCTCTCATTTATTTGACAAACATTTTGTGTGTGTGCGTGCCAAACTACAAGTTACTGGATATGCAGTGATAAAGCATTTAGTGTCTATAAACTCATGCACTGCATGGTCTACTGGGATGAGTATCTGTTATAACTAAAGTGTGAATTACCTTTGTTCATATCTCCTGCTTGGCTTTAAATTTACTGAGATATTTTGCTACATTAGTGACTGTAAACTGAAGAATAGTAGAAAGATCAAAATCTTAACATCAAGACATGTCATGCATGGTTTGTATCCTAGCTCAGTTACCTATTAGTTGTGTGACCTTGTACAGGTAGCAATCTGTTTACCTCAATTTTCTCATCTCCAAAGTGGAGGCAATAATACTACCTACCTCATAGGGTTATTGGACTGTTGGCTGCTGGCTGCTGAATCATATAAATGACTTCTTTAGAACAATGCCTGGAACATAGTAAGTAAACAACAGAAATAAATTTACCATTATTACAACCCATTAAGGTATGGACCATAACATACTAAATAATTAAAGAGTGACTGAAATGTTAGAAAAAGTGTTTATAGGGAACCAACTATTCTAAATGTAATTGATTTCAAATCTAAGAAATTTTAGAGATCATTTTCAACCAAATTCAGATGGGAAAAAAATTTCTGAATGAAAGCTTATAAATTAGGTTACAGCAGAAACAGTTTGCTTCAAATTTATCTGCAGCATAAACAAATTTACTCAGCTCTTTCCTTCTGCAGTTTAGCACTTACAGTTCTCTTTTCTTGGAATAGTCACCAGATATTCTCATGGATAGCTTTTTGTTGCTGAAGGCCCAACTCAACCCTTATTTTCTCTGGTAACCCTATCTGGCCATTCAATCTAATTCTTAAGAAGCATGTGATTTAGATGTTTAATCGTGTCAGATGCTATGTCAAGTGCAGTGGTCTTCGTTAAAAAGTTGGAAGGTTCTTTGCTACTATTTTCTAATATATGTGTTCTGGAGGATATGTGCTTAAAAACAGAAGCAGCATCATTTTGGTTAGTTGGAATCAGGGAAATGGTTTTAATTGCTTAAGATTGCCTATTATCTTGGGCAATGTTACTGTATATGCTTGGCTCTGTTTTCTGCAAGTCCAAGTGTATGGTCAAATGTATTTCATAGAACTTGACCTCAGGGAATCTGCCTCTGTTACTTGTGTTATTATGCCTGACAATTCATTGAGGGTATTAATGTTCTTGTACTGATCCCTGGCCCTGGTGTTATGGAGTATGGTTTCCAATGTAATATTTTCCTCCGAATAGCTTTGTTTAACGGAACTGGGGCATACTGGGACACTGTCATTCACATTTATCTTTAGTTATGGGTATGTGGGCTCCTCTCATTGTTTTACCTCTGGTGGTCACAATGAGATGATGAAAGACTTCCTCTTTCTTTTCTAAATCGTTCTGTAAGATCAGCTACATGGTGGTGTCTTTTTTTGTTCTAATTTTAATATCTAGGGAAAAATAAGCATTGCTTTTCAAATTCTAGTTTGCAGACAACATATTCTCATGTTGAAGTTTCAGGTACCCCTTAACTGGAAACTCATGTCAGACAATAGTCTTACACTAATTTTAATAGATATCTTTCTACTTGTAAAAGAACACCCGGCTGGGCATGGTGGCTCATGCCTGTACTCCCAGCACTTTGGGAGGCCAAGGCAGATGGGTCGCCTGAGGTCAGGAGTTCAAGACCAGCCTGACCAAAGGTGAAACCCCATCTCTACTAAAAATACAAAAATTAGCCGGCTGTGGTGGCAAGCACCTGTAGTCCCAGCTACTTAGGAGGCTGAGACAGGAGAATTGCTTGAACCTGGGAGGCGGATATTGCAGTGAGCCGAGATCGTGCCACCGCGCTCCAGCCTGGGTGACGGAGCGAGACTCCATCTCAATAAAAAACAACAACAAAAAAACAAAAAACAAAAGAATACCCATGAATTGTCACTCATAACTAGAATTTCACTATCTGGTTTTTCAACATCTGCAGATATTTTCAATATCAGCATGGGTTTTGTACAATTTTTCAAAGTGTATAATGCCTTGGCTTTTCTCATCATGTAGCTCTTCCCAATTACTGTTGCTATTGAAACATATGACCCCATTCTGTAAGCTTCACATGAAATGTGTTCTACCTTAAGAGACAATGTCCTGAGAGAGCACTATTCTGAAGTCCTTGGTTGTTATTCATGAGAAAGACTTGTCTCATTTCAGGTACACTTTATGAAGAATGCTCAGCAGGGCTGGGTGCAGTGGTTCACTCCTATAATCCCAGCACTTTGGGAGGCCGAGGCAGGCAGATCACTTGATGCCAGGAGTTTAAGACCAGCCTGGCCAACATGGTGAAACCCTGTCTCTACTAAAAATACAAAAAATTAGCTGGGCATCGTGGTGGGTGCCTGTAATCTCAGCTACTCAGGAGGCTGAGGCAGAAGAATGGCTTAAACCTGGGAGGCAGAGGTTGCAATGAGCCAAGATCTGGCCATTGCACTCCAGCCTGGGCAACAGAGCGAGACCCTGTCTCGGGAAAAAAAAAAAAAGTGCTCACCAGAATAAGCCCACTGCAGGGGCAGTGTCGCAGTTCACCCATTTTCTAGTATTTCTAATTCCTCGAATTTCTCTAACATCTGTGCTTCAGTTTCTTTTTCTTATAGTAGCTAGTACATTGACTCTCATTAATAGCAGGCATATGGTTAATGTAGCATATTCATTTTTAAAAATCCTGTTCTTTCTGTTGCCATATGCGGTTTCTATATTGTATCTCCTTATAGAAGAGCAAAAGGGGAAAGGTTAGATGTCTCTCTTTTCTCTCCGTCATAAATGAGCAGCTAAATTCAGAATACAAAGTAAGTTACTGTACTAACATGAGAGAAAATTGAAAATAAAACAATTATAGTCCAGTATTGACTTTCCAAGTGCACGCATTCCAAGTCAGTACTAGACAATAAACGCATCAAGAGAAGAGCAAGAAATAAGCAAGAAAGGAGCACTTACCCAGTAAAACATTTCTCCTTTCTTGCTTATTTCCTGCTCTTCTCTTCATGCATTTATTCATTTGGCCCCATCAAAACTCTTATGTCCCCTATCAATATTTATGATATATTTTTATACAATCATAACATTTTTTCTTATAAAGAAAACATATTCTTAAGCAGAAAAGGTAACTTTTCATGGGTATCCTTATCATTGGGATATTCTTTTCTAGGCAAGAGCTACATTTCCTGGATTTACTTCCATTTCCTACATGTCCTGAACTCAATGCCCACCCTTCCTATTCACCTGAAGCCTGAGAGTGACCCACATTCTCTCTACAATCTTTTCTTAGATTTTTTTTTTTGTTCTCACAGGTACTGTGATAGCTAGCCTCCAAGATGGCTCCCATTGATTCTTACCTCCTGGTATTAATCTTGTATAGTCCCCTCCTACATTGAATGGGAATGTCCTGAGTAAATGATAAGCTATTGCAGAAATAATGATTTGTGACTTGCAAGGTGAGGTCATAAAAGACATGTGACTTTTGCTTGCTCTGTCTCGGATCACTCACTCCAAGGGAAATCAGCCACAATATTGTGGGCACACTCTTTAGAGAGGTCCAGGTGGTAACAAACTGAGGCCTTCTTGTGAACAGCCAGCAGAGCTTGCCAGTCATGTGAGTGATCCATCTTTGAATCAGATTTTCCAGCCCCTGGTCAAGGCTTCAGATGACTGAAACTGTAACTGACATCTTGACTGAAACCTCATGAGAGATCCCAAAGTGAGAAATACCCAGCTAAGCTTCTCCTAAATTCCTGATCCACAGAAACTATATGACATATAAATGTTTGTAGCTCTTTTATTTCACTTCATTTTGGAGTAATTTCTGATGCAGCAGCAGATAACCAATACAAATTTTTGCTACCTACCTAGAAGTGAGGTGCTGCCATAAAAATATAAAGTGTAAGAGTGGCTTTGAAATCAGGTCTGTACACACTTCTCAAAAGAAGACATTTATGCAGCCAACAGACACATGAAAAAATACTCATCATCACTGGCCATCAGAGAAATGCAAATCAAAACCACAATGAGATACCATCTCACACCAGTTAGAATGGCGATCATTAAAAAGTCAGGAAGCAACAGGTGCTGGAGAGGATTTAGAGAAATAGGAACACTTTTACACTGTTGGTGGGACTGTAAACTAGTTCAACCATTGTGGAAGACAGTGTGGCTATTCCTCAAGGATCTAGAACTAGAAATACCATTTGACCCAGCCATCCCATTACTGGGTATATACCCAAAGGATTAGAAATCATGCTGCTATAAAGACACATGCACACGTATGTTTATTGCAGCACTATTCACAATAGCAAAGACTTGGAACCAACCCATCAATGATAGACTGGATTAAGAAAATGTGGCACATATACACCATGGAATACTATGCAGCCATAAGAAAGGATGAGTTCATGTCCTTTGTAAGGACATGAATGAAGCTGGAAACCATCATTCTCAGCAAACTATCGCAAGGACAAAAAACCAAACACCGCATGTTCTCTCATAGGTGGGAATTGAACAATGAGAACACTTGGACACAGGAATGAGAACATCACACACCAGGGCCTGTTGTGGGGTGCGGGGAGGGGGGAGGGATAGCATTAGGAGATATACCTAATGTAAATGATGAGTTAAGGCATGCAGCACACCAGCATGGCACATCCACACATATGTAACAAACCTGCACGTTGTGCACATGTATAAAAAAAAAATATCAGGTCTGCACATGGAGAGAAACCGCTCTGGAATTTTGGACACACAGAAACTATGGGATATAACAAATGTTTATTGTTTTTTAATGTCACTAAGTTTTGGGAGTGATTTATTGTACATAAGTATATAAGTAATGCTTGTACATAAATGTCATTTGAAAAAATAAGCAGAGTTCATTAGAAGAGTAGATGGAATTAGTACATGGAGAGCCTTCAACTCTTAAATTTAAGATCTAATATTGGTCCCCTGGTACAAGTGTTTAGAAAAAAAAAGATATAATATTGGGTGTTGGTATCAGTTGGGAGCAATTGTTATTTCTGTGTGTTCTTGATCCGAGAGATAAAGTGACGAAAAGTATGATATTGTGAAATATGTATTTGGTCTTTGATTCGTTTCCTGGTATACAACTGCTAAAATCCTTAGAAACTCGAGTGATGTCTTTTTCTATGCTAATGATTGACTTGAAGGCTGGCAGCGCCTAGGTAGCCTTAGGATGGGGTCTGGTGGCCAGAAAGACCAAGGCAGGATTAGGATCAACCTCTAGAGAAGGGGAGAGGGGCTGAAGGTAAGCTGATCACCACTGGCAAATGATGCAATCAACCACTCCTATGTAATGAAGCTTCCATAAAAACCCTGGGTTCAGCGAGCTATCTGATAGCTAAACACGTGGAGGTTCTTGGAGGATGGAGCCCTGGGGAAGGCATGGAATTTCTGTGCCTCTTTCCCTATGTCTCACCTTATGCATCGTTTCATCTGTATCCTTTTGTAATATATTTTATAGTAAACCAGTAAACGTGTTTCCCTGAGTCCTGTGAGCAGCTCTAGTGAATTAAACCCAAAGAGGGGCCATAGCAACCTCAACATGAAGCTGGTCTGTTAGAAGTTCTGGAGCCCCGGACTTATGGCTAGTGTCTGAGGTGGGAGTGGGGTGGGGTGCAGTCTTGGATACTGAGCACTTACCCTGTGGGATCTGATGCTTTCTCCAGGTAGATAGTGTTGGAATTGGATTGGAAAACACCCAG
The DNA here is from genome assembly GCF_028878055.3 of Symphalangus syndactylus. Taxonomy (NCBI): domain Eukaryota; kingdom Metazoa; phylum Chordata; class Mammalia; order Primates; family Hylobatidae; genus Symphalangus; species Symphalangus syndactylus. The sequence goes on from NC_072429.2 coordinate 45,645,309, forward strand.
CTGGTGTCTGCTGTAGAACTGATTGCTTGCGTGGTGTGTGGGGAGAAACCCTGACCCATTTGGTCACAGAAGTCTGCTGTGTTGATTGTTGTGGTGTGAGCAGAAGCAAAACATCTTGAGTGCATTTTTCCACTCACAGAAACAGTGCTTAAAGACTGGCAATATGTGTGCATCATGAACTGTAGCCCAATGGGATCCATTTATTTTGATTTCATTCTCAGAAAAGGGAAGGAGGGAAAAACGGTTTTGTTTTGTTTTGTCTTGCTCTGTCACCCAGGCTGGAATGCAGTGAAATGCTTTTTATGGAGGCAAAAATAGCCTAGAATGGCTGTTCATACAGCAAAATAAGATAAAATAGCAATGTAGAACTTCATTTATTTGCAATGAAAGATAAAAGATATAAAATATTTTTTAAATCTCACTCAGATAACACCTTTACAGTAAATAACCTTAATTATATGTTTTAGGCGCTCTCCATAATGAAATAGTAATGCAGAGTATATGCCATGTCACTAGACTTGGAATGCCTTGGACTTGCTTATATTTATTACACATATAATGGGCTCCCTTTGTCTTAAGGTCTACATTTAGTGGCTAAACCATTTCCAAATATCTGTTTCATTTGCCATTCGATGTTTATTTTTAGACTGTAGGAGCCTTCGAAGGCAAATTTCTAATTTATATTAGGTGACCGTGGCAAAATCTACTTAATATGTTATTATTTAAATAATTTCTGGGCTGAGTGCAGTGCCTTATTCCTGTCATCTCAGCACTTTGGGAGGCTGAGATGGGAGGATCACTTGAGCCCAGGAATTTGAGACCAGCCTGGGCAACATAGTGAGATTCTGTCTCTACAAAAAATAAAAAAATTAGCTGAGTGTGATGGTGCACACCTCTGGCCCAGCTACATGGGAGGCTAAAGTGGAAGGATTGCTTCAGCCTGAGAGGTTGAGGCTACAGTGAGCCATGATTGTGCCACTGTATTCCGGCCTGGGCAACAGAGCAAGACAAACCAAAACAAAACCCTTTTCCCCCCTTCCCTTTCCTGAAAGTGAAATCAAAACATAGAAAAAAATTCCTCAAATATGACATGAAGGATTTAAAAATCCTAATGAAGTTTTCTATTTTCAAATTGCAGATTGTTCTCATCCTCTCTGCTTTACCTAAGAGGCTGCTAAATAAAACAACAGAAAGGATTTTTAAAAGATGTTAACCTCTAAGGACAAAGAGAATAGGAAATGAGACAAAAGTGGATGAGAGATGTCAACCCATTATCTGAAGGCCAAAACAGAGAAATGATAAATGAATTCATAGATCAGAAAAAGTTACATGCTAAATGTCTGCAAGTAGTTACACCAAAGAGAGACAAACCCACTTGATAGAGCCTTGTAAGAGGCAAAATTTTTGCAAGCAGAAGATTCCAGGGAATGTGGGAAGGTGTAGGGTTAGAGATGTGAGATTCATTAAAGTCTGTGTTCAGAGTTGTTGGGTGTCCAGGATCTCTATCCCACTCTATGAAGCCAGATAACTCTTTCCATCCCACAGAAGATGGAAATTTTATTTTCTGGATAAATTGAACCAAAGAAGGCCCAAACTCAGAGAAAGCAGGCACAGTATCAAATAAGGAAAAAATTATGTGAAAGTCTATATATTTACTCTAGGTGTGTCACCCCTCTTCCCCTCTCTTGTTCTCTTTAAATCAGTATCTAGGTTTATAACATACCTCTCCCCCACCACACCCTACACACACAGAGTCAAGGCTGGTAGAGCATTCTCTGAAGAAACTGTGGTCCCAGAGAAGAGAACTGCAACTGCTGACATTTGGGCATTTCCCAAAGAAAAGCCCAGGTTACTATTTACTACAGTGAAGACTACCTGGTGACAAATTATCCATGCACAATTTGCTTTTTAGTACCTCATTAAAAAATTTTTTTAAAATATTCTCAGAGACCATTGTTCTGAAGTACCTCACTTTTAACTGACAGCCAAGGATAATTAGACAAGGAAAGTTTTCTAAATGAAAGAGAGAATGCTTTCAGCATACTTTCTTCCTCCCAGATTTTGTTTTTACTACCCATGGCCGACTATGGCTTGGAATGTAAGCCTGGAGAGAATTTATTCCAATGCTGGGATTATAAATATCTGGGAGGAAAAAGTGTGTCCTGACAGTGGTATCCTCACTAATGTCCAAAAAACATCTTGCCTTGAAAGCTAGACATGTCATTTATATCCCAAACTTCTACTTCTTTTTAAATTGAATTTCATTTTAGATTCAAGGAATACACGTGCAGGTGTGTTACATGGGTATGTTGTATAATGCTGAGGTTTGGGCTTCTAGTGAACCCGTCACCCACATAGTGAACATAGTACCCAACAGGTAGGTTTTCAACCCTCAATCCCTCCCACCCTCCCCACTTTTGGATTTCCCAGTGTCTGTTATTCCCATCTTTATGTCTTTGTGTACCCATTGTTTAGCTCCCACTTATATAAGTGAGAACATGCAGTATTTGATTTTCTGGTTCTAAGATATTTCACTTAGACTAACAGCTTCCAGCTCCATCCATGTTGTGAAGGACATGATTTCATTCTTTTTTATGGCTGCATAGTATTCCATGGTATACATATAGCACATTTTCTTTATCCAATCAACTATTGATGAACACTTATGTTGATTCCGTGACTTTCCTATTGTCAATAGTGCTGCCATAAACATATGAGTGTAGATGTTTTCTGGTGTTTTTTTTTTGGAGACAGGGTCTTGTTTTGCCACCCAGGCTGGATCATAACTCACTGCAGCCTCCAACTCCTCAGCTCAGTCAATCTTCCCATCTCCGCCTCCTGTGTAGCTGCCACTACAGGTGCATGCCACCATGCACGGCTACTTTTTGTATTTTTTTGTAGAGATGGCATTTTGCCATGTTGTCCAGGCTGGTCTGGAGCTCCTGGGCTCAAGCGATCTACCTGGCTTGGGCTCCCAAAATTCTGGGATTACAGGTGTAAGTCACTGTCCCCGGCACAGGTGTCTTTTTGATAAAATGATTTCTTTTCCTTTGGGTAGATACCCAATAGTGGGATTGCTGGGTTGAATGGGTGTTCTATTTTTAGTTCTTTGAGAAATCTCCATACTGCTTTCCATAGGGGTTGAACTATTTTACATTCCCATCAACAGTGTATAAACGACAAATTTCTACTTCTGCATGAGGCTGTGTGGGTCCTCAAAGAGAATCTCAAAACTTAGAAAGCATGGTGCTGAGCCACCCAGCTCTTTTCTATCAAGTTTCTTAGCAATGCAGTATATAAATATTATCCGTTTTCCAAGCTGATTTTATAGTGCCGTGTTCTGTCTTCAGAAATGATAAGGACTCCATGTTCCACCAGTTCCCAGGGCTGCAACCCCAGATCCTTGGGGATGTTGCCATGTGGTAGCATTTCTCCAGCTCCGCAGGAAAGCAGTAGCACATCTCCAGGGCTAAGGACTCCCACAGTGCCCTACTCCCCTCCTTGCCCCCCAGGAAAGTCAGGAGCATGGGCAGCTCGCTGAGGGTTTTCTGATCAAAAGCAGTCACTGTCTCATGTAGCAATCCTCAGATCGTTTCGTTACCGGACAGGGGTCCTGATCCAGACCCAAGGGATGGTTCTTGGATCTCATGCAAGAAATAATTTGGGGCAAGTTCATAGAGTAAAGTGAAAGCAAGTTTATTAGAGAAGTAAAGTAGCAAAAGAGGCCGGGCGCGGTGGCTCACGCTTGTAATCCCAGCACTTTGGGAGGCCGAGGCGGGCGGATCATGAGGTCAGGAGATCGAGACCACAGTGAAACCCCGTCTCTACTAAAAAATACAAAAAGCCGGGCGTGGTGGCGGGCGCCTGTAGTCCCAGCTACTCGGAGAGGCTGAGGCAGGAGAATGGCGTGAACCCGGGAGGCGGAGCTTGCAGTGAGCCGAGATTGCGCCACTGCACTCCAGCCTGGGCGACAGAGCGAGACTCCATCTCAAAAAAAAAAAAAAAAGAAGCAAAAGAATGGCTACTCCATAGGCACAGCAGTGGCCTGGGCGGCTTGACTAAGGATACTTACAGTTTTTTATTGAATGTAAGCTAAACAAGGGGTGGATTATTCATGAGGTTTCTGGGAAAGGGGTCCAAAGTTACCGGAACTGAGGATTCCTCCCCCTTTTTAGACCATATAGGGTCACTTCCTGTTGTTGCCATGGCATCTGTAAGTGGTCACGGCGCTAGTGGGCGTGTCTTTTAGCATGCTAATGCATTATAATTGGCGTATAATGAGCAGTAAGGACGACCAGAGGTCACTTATTACGCCATCTTGATTCTGGTGGGAATTGGCTGGTTTCTTTACTGAAACCTGTTTTATCACCAAGGTCTTTGTGACCCGTATCTTGTGCTGGCCTCCTATCTCATCCTGTGACTTAGAATGCCTGTCTTCCTGGGAATGCAGTCCAGCAGGTCTCGGCCTTATTTTACTCAGTCCCTAGTCAAGATGGAGTTGCTGTGGTTCCAGTGCCTCTGACAGTTTGTCTTCTCTACTTTATTTTTTGTAGGGGTGAGGGGTGTCTCATTTTGCTGCCCAAGCTATCCTTGAACTCCTAGGCTCAAATGAGCCTCCCTCTGCAACCTCTTCAAGTGTTGGGATCACAGGCATGAGCCACCGCACCTGGCCTGTCTTACCTACTTTAAAGCAGTTTTCTTGTAGATTGACCCTCTGAATTCAAGCTCTATTCAAGTGAGGGCATCTTTTTTTCGGTTTGTTTATTTTTGTTTTTTGCATGGTAAGAAGCGTGGGATAGGCCAGGTGTGGTGGTTCATGCTTGTAAGCCCCAACACTTTGGGAGGCCAGTGGGTGGATTGCTTGAGTTCAGGAGTTCGAGACTAGCCTGGGCAACATGGCGAAACCCCGTCTGTACAATACAAAATTTAGCTAGATGTGGTGGCTTGCGCCTGTAGTCGCTCTAGTCTCAGCTACCCAGGAGGCTGAGGTGATAGGATCGCTTGAGCCCAGGAGATTGGGGTTGCAGTGAGCCAGGATCGCGCCACTGAACTCCAGCTTAGGCGGCGGAGTGAGACCCTAACTCAAAAAAAAAAAAAAAAAAAAAAAAAGAGAAAAGAAAAGAAGCAGGGCTGGCTGATTAGGACAGCATTTCTTTTGCCGCCAGTTGAACAGCGGCGTCTAGAGTTTCCGGCCATAATTGCAAGAATTTATCGAAAAGCTTTACATGTTTTCTTGGTTTTGGTTTTGAGACAGAGCCTCGCTCTGTCGCCCACCCTGGGGTGCAGTGGCGCGATCATAGCTCACTGCAGCATCGACCTCCCGGGTTCAAGCGATCCTCGCTTCATTCTCCTGAATTGCTGGGACCACAGGCGCGTGCCATCGCGCCCGGGTATTTTTTTGTTTTTGTAGATATGGAGTCTTGCCATATTGCTCAGGCTGGTCTCGATCTCCTGGGCTCAAGCGATCCTCCCGCCTTGGCCACCCAAAGTGCTGGGATACAGGAGTGAGCCACCGCGCCCAGTCGCAGTACACTAAAAGCATTTATTCGGTCCGCGTCCCCCGCCTGCGGGTGCAGGGATGGCGGCTCCTGGCTGGAAGCGGCTGGGGGCCCGGCCAGTGCGCCAGGAGCCGCAGGAACGCTAGTGAGCCGCGCGCGGGGCCGGCAGCTGGGGGTTATTTCAGTGCGCGGGGAGGGGGCGGCCCGCGGCGGAGCGTGGGGTTGAGCGGCTTCCCCCCGCACTGGGGTAAGATCCCAGAACAGGCGGCAGAGCCACCCCACAACCCCCAACCCCAATCCCCGCGCCTGCTGCGGCTGGACGTGAAAAGCCGGTCCCACGCTCTGGGGAGTTAGTCGCCTTCCACTGGGACCTTCAGACGAGTGAGCGAACATGAAGTCCAGTCCTGGCGTCCAAGCCGCCGTCGACCTCACAGCGGGGGCCGCAGGGGGGACAGCGTGTGTACTGACTGGGCAGCCCTTCGACACAATAAAAGTGAAGATGCAGACGTTCCCTGACCTGTACAAGGGCCTCACCGACTGCTTCCTGAAGACATACGCCCAAGTGGGTCTCCGGGGCTTCTACAAGGGCACCGGCCCGGCACTTATGGCCTACGTCGCCGAAAACTCGGTCCTCTTCATGTGCTACGGGTTCTGCCAGCAGTTTGTCAGGAAAGTGGCTGGAATGGACAAGCAGGCAAAGCTGAATGATCTCCAGACTGCAGCTGCGGGGTCCTTCGCCTCTGCATTTGCTGCACTGGCTCTCTGCCCCACTGAGCTTGTGAAGTGCCGGCTACAGACCATGTATGAAATGGAGATGTCAGGGAAGATAGCAAAAAGCCATAATACAATTTGGTCTGTCGTGAAGGGTATCCTTAAAAAGGATGGCCCCTTGGGCTTCTACCATGGACTCTCAAGTACTCTACTTCAAGAAGTACCGGGTTATTTCTTTTTCTTTGGTGGCTATGAACTGAGCCGATCGTTTTTTGCCTCAGGGAGATCAAAAGATGAACTAGGCCCTGTCCATTTGATGTTAAGTGGTGGAGTTGCTGGAATTTGCCTCTGGCTTGTCGTGTTCCCAGTGGATTGTATTAAATCCAGAATTCAAGTTCTTTCCATGTATGGGAAACAGGCAGGATTTATTGGTACCCTCTTAAGTGTTGTGAGAAATGAAGGAATAGCAGCCTTATATTCTGGACTGAAAGCTACTATGATTCGAGCAATCCCTGCCAATGGGGCACTGTTTGTGGCCTATGAATACAGCAGGAAGATGATGATGAGCCAGTTGGAAGCATACTGAAGTGTCTTGGTGAACCTGGATCTGAGTCCATGAGTTTGAGGACTACAGTTCATCACAGGATTCAGCAGAGTACAAGACCACTGCCGAATTTTGACTTCATGGGAATTTTGGTTTTATCTTCCCTTCTTCTACCCTAAATCTTAACTTTATGGAAGGGCCTCTATTTTACATCATATAATTTCTGCCCATAATTGTATTGAAATAGGAAAGTTGCTGCTCTTGCGCTTGCTGGAATGTATAGGGTGGGCTGGTTGGCCCTATGTACCTAATCTGAAAAACTAAATATTCTGTCAGGGCCTTTGCATAAAGCCGTTTGTGTGTACATGCAGTTTGGATGATTCTATGTTGTGAGTCAAACAATTTAGTTCTATATATAATCTCAAATATCAGCCCCCCAAACCCAGAATTGACCATATTTTGTGAAGATAGGTATGAAGGTATGAATGATTACTTAGAATCACTCTCTGTCTCTCTTTTTTTTTTTTGGAGAGGGAGTCTCACTCTGTCGCCCAGGCTGGAGTGCTGTGGCATGATCTCAGCTCACTGCAACCTCTGCCTCCCTGGTTCAAGCGATTCTCCTGCCTCAGCCTCCTGAGTAGCTGGGATTACAGGTGCCCACCACCACGCCCAGCTAATTTTTGTATTTTTAGTAGGGATGGGGTTTCACCATGTTGGCCAGGCTGGTCTCGAACTCCTTACCTCAGGTGATCCACCCACCTCGGCCTCCCAAAGTGCTGGGATTATAGGCATGAGACACCGCGCCCAGCTAGGATCTCTTTTAAAGTCTGCTTAACATGTGCACTACGTTAGGTGGTTCAAGTTTTGAAACGTCTTCATGTGGTGCTTGATACCAAAATACTCCTCTTTCTCCCATATATATATATATATATATATATATATATATATATATACTTTTTTTTTTTTTTTTTTGAGATGCAGTCTCACTCTTGTTGCCCAGGCTGGAGTGCAGTGGCACGATCTCGGCTCACTGCAACCACCACCTCCCGGGTTCAAGTGATTCTTCTACCTCAGCCTCCCAAGTAGCTGGGACTACAGGTGTACGCCACCACGCCCGGCTAACTTTTGTGTTTTTAGTAGAGATAGGGTTTTGCCATGTTGGCCAGGCTTGTCATGAACTCCTGACCTCAGGTGATCCACCCGCCTAGGCCTCCCAAAGTTCTGGGATTATAGGCGTGAGCCGCCATGCCTGGCCTCATCTATATTTTTAAGAGGAGAAGGTACCTGCATACCAGTGTGGCTTTGACATTCTTGAGTTAAAAGTTTCAGAGTAAGCATTGTGGATTTTCCCAAGAAACAATACCCTTAATATAGTGTTATCCATTTTCAAAGTGGGATTATATTCTGCACTCTGCCTATATGGTTAGGGATGGTCTAGAGTATCATCAGGCCTTGGGGAATCCACACAGCCTTCCTGCACCAGCTTCCCTTCTCCCCCTCAAAGGAGCTGGGCTTTAGTTCGAGGAAGAAGATGCGCACCTATGCTTTGATGAAGATTCATGTGGCTGATAACAGTTCTTAGCTTCCAGTCTCTGGGTCCTGGCCTGGGTAGGACTCAAGGGTGTTCATTGGCCCATTTAGAGGTTGTTGATTCATTTTGGGTCACTCACTGTCCTCTCTGCCTCCATCAGCCAGAAACCTTCCTGGGGAACAGAAAGTGACAAAGCTAAGAGAAGCTTTTGTTCCCTGTTTGCTAACAATACTTGTGGGTAAAAGTCATCTACTCTCAGATAGAACTAGACAGAACTTAGTGCTTTTGCTCCACAATGAGTCATGTTAGGGACAACCCTTTCTTGAAGTTTACCTTGGGTCCATAATACCTTCCCATGCCTTTACAGTGCTAGAGTCTTCTAAATTTGGTACTGGCCATCAGTAAATTTTAATGATAACTATGTATGGGGTGTGACTAAGCAATGAAACAGAAGAGAAGTAATTTTATTGAACTATATACCATATGTATGTATATATACACTGTCAAAACCCCTCTGAAACAAAGAACAACCCCCAACCTCAAAACATAGTTCATTTATCTGATCCCCACAGACTTGGAGATAAGCAACTGTTCTTTGGCCATGTCATTCTTGTCACCACTAAAGTAAGCCCCATTATTCTGTGTTGCGCCAAGACCACTAGCAGGGTCTCTTTCAGTAACAAGTTTTCTTAAGCAGCCTTTAAAGCTGAAAAGAAGCAGGCTAGCAGTCTTAATAATAGTCTATACCATGTGGGTTTATCATTTGACAGAATGTAATTCCCGCGGGAAACTTTGTTTCCTTAAGCTTTTTGCTATCTATGAAGTCTCTGTGGTAACTCTAGCCTTAGTGTCAGAAGCAAGATGGTCAGGGAAATGAGATACTGACCAGTAAGGGTTGCTGCGGACATTTAGGGGAGGGGAGGCTCAGTGTCATGACTGGTGTGCCCCAGAGCTATGGCTGATCTTCCATTTATTTACTTTTACTTTAAAAGAAAATCATGTTTATACTTTAAAGTTATTTATAGATTTAAGTTATATATTCCATACTTAAATGGTCAGTAGCTATGGAGTGGTGCTTCATCGGAGCAGGCCTGTGTTAAATAGAAAACGGGACTGGCATTTAACAGGAAGTGGATCATTTCAGAGTCCACCATCCTGCTGCCTGGCACCCATGAGATAGTCTAAGTTAGCTTTGTTGTCAGCATACCTTCTTACGTGTCATCCATTAAAGATTTAACTCAATACCTTCAACAAAATTAGTATGAGGCAAGTAAGGATAGTGGGAGTGAGGAATAGAAATCTAAGTCAGGAGAATTTTTTTCCTGTCCTATTTGCTTAATTCAGTGTTCAATATTTGGGTACAACTTGTATCATTTCAGATCTCTAAGCAAAAATATAGTAATTTGAAATACTGTGTTTAAAGACATTTGAGGGTTCTATCACCAAATTATTTATCTACATAATACTTATTTAACTCACACCATTTACAATGTATTGTATTGAACTGTGGCTATTCAGACACTAACGGTATCTGGTTTCTGACTTCAAGGATCTGACAGTCTAGATGTTTGTTCTATAGTTAGAAGAGTGATATTTTAGAATAAAATTTAGAAGAAAAAAGTGGAATCCAAATTTATATTGTGTGTGTGTAATCAGTGATGGAATCTCTGAATTTAACAACAGTCCCCTTCTCTTTGTTTTTATTTGTTTTTTTTTTAGATGGAGTCTCGCTCTGTCACCCAGAGTGCAGTGGCACGATCTCGGCTCACTGCAACCTCCACCTCCCCGGCTCAAGCAATTCTTCTGCCTCAGCCTCCCTAGTAGCTGGGATTACAGGCCTGTGCCACCACACCCAGCTAATTTTTGTATTTTTAGTAGAGACTGGGGTTTCACCATGTTGGCCAGGCTGGTCTTGATCTCCTGACCTCAAGTGATTCACCCACCTCGGCCTCCTAAAGTGCTGGGATTGTCCCCTTCTCTTAATTGTGTTTTTGTATTGTGGCTTTTTGTATTCTTTAAATTAGTGCCATGGTATTTGTTTCTAAGATTTAAATTGATCAAATCATTTTTCTGATGCCTAGCCTTATTTTAAAATTTTCTTCACTTCCACATAACATAATTTGCCCCTTAATTTTGAAAAATCTTTTCTGTAATTTATTATACCTTTTGGTCTATTGTCAAGGCCAAAGGGTCTGCATCTTGCATTGCTGAAAGATATTGTAGTTAGAAATTCTTTCTGTGTCCTAGCATTCACTGGATGCTAAGCTGTAGTAGTTAAGTATATGTGATATCTCAGAAGGATCATATCTGGCAATGGAGTATCAAACCTGCTCATTTTCTTCATGATCTTGTTGCTGAACTCAGAAGAAATGTAGATTCTCTTTCTTCTGGCCCAGACCTCTAAGGAGGGTGATAATTATTTCCAGGAAGTTTTTGTGTGACTGAAACTACTGGAGATTTTTGCTCAAGACCAGAAAGTATCCCTCTGTCCAGGGCCTGCATTTCCAACTTGAGCAACTCCTCAACTTTAAAATCCCTGTTTTCAAAGTCTATAATTCTCTACTGTCTCTGATCTCTCTAGATTCATGTGAAATTGGCCAGACATCTTCTCTGAGATTCATTTATTCATGTGAAATAGGCCAGAAGTCTTCCCTGAGATCCATTTTAGAAAGCAAATTATTTCAGTGCGGAAACTGAAAGGAGTTAGTTAGCTTGCCTTAGGTAGACAGCAAGGGAAGGGTCCCTGGAGAGCCCCCAGCCCATGGGTCAGTGTCTCATCCCCCCATAACATAAAAAGGAGCCTGGGAAAAAATTCAAGCTGCAGGCACCGATAAGGAACTAGAACAGGGTGTTGTGCCTGGAGACATGCCCACAGATGCACAGATAGAAAAGCCTCCGGCCCATTTGGATAAAAACTTGCACAGACCTCCGGCCCACTCAGATAAGGGAACAAGGCCTGGCATAGAAATGCCTTTGTCCTTTGTATAGTCAGCAGGCTCCCAGGAAAAAGTTTCTTTTCCTTTTGTGGGCAGGGGCACAGTGGGCTCTAGTGGGTTCCGGTGGGCACTTTCCTTTCTTTTTTGGACTGTAAGTCTGGCTCTATGAATCATCACTTCAGCCCCTGATTGTTCCCAACCCAAGGCCCCGGGCAAACCTTTCTGGTTGGTGTCGGGTCAAGCTGAGTCACATGTTCTCCAAGACAGCCCTGGGACTAAGCATATTCTTTCCTCTTCCCAGCCCCTGAAAACCCTGGACCCCAGCCTCACATGGGGCACCCCGTTTAGGCCCCCCTCTCTGCTGACAGAGAACTTTCTTGTTTCGCTTATTAAACTTTCGCTCCAACCTCACCTTTGTGTCTTCTTGGAGGTAGGACAAAGAACTCTGGGTGTTATCTCAGACAAGAAGAGACTGTTACATCTTGGTGCATTGCTGAGACTACAACGAAACTATCATCAGGGTCTGTGGCCTGCCTTCTGAGCTCCACTGTCTACACTGTTCTTGGCTTCCTCCTAATGCCAGCACTTATATACAGACTTCTTATTAATGATGTTTAAAAGGTGGACTGCTATCTTCCTGTTTCCCCAACCTCTTCAAGGTTGGTAGCATCACCAGTAGTGATGCTCTATTCCTTACATGAGGCTTAGTAGATTTTTAAAAATCAGTTTAGGCTGGCTTTAGTCTGCATGTTGAGAAGAAAAAAAATCACAAGTGGGTAAGTAGCTTTGTAGATAATTGATGTCTCTTAACAATCCTGCACATTCTGCATGTGAAAATAATGTCCCCAGAAAGGGCATTATTATTTCTTCCACTGGGAAGCCAGATAATTATGTATATAGCGAGTATTTCTACTGCAGTCTGAAGAAGTTTCACTGGGTCCTCCTCAACAACCTGGTCTCTCAGCAGACATGAACTAGGACATCTCTCTACATATCTTCTTTAATCATTGATTTACAAACAGATCTTTTGTGCATTTGGAAGAAGTGTGCTTTTCTGACTTTGGAAAAATAGTGGACTCACCTCTAGCCAGTACTCAGGGTTTCTCATCTAGGTTCTCCACGATGTTGCCCACAAAAAAGCCTTCTCCAACTCCTTGGTACTGGACTCAGATGCTCATTTAGACAGGCAGAGGCAGCTCAGGTGGTTAGTCTTCCCTTGTGTCTGCAGCCTGCTGTGGCACCATGACTGTCTTCTGGTGAATGCATTATGGGATTTATTATTATTATTATTATTTTTTCAGACGGAGTCTCGCTTTATTGCCAAGCTGGAGTGCATTGGCACGATCTTGGCTCACTGCAACCTCTGTCTCCCAGGTTCAAGTGATTCTCCTGCCTCAGCCTCCCAAGTAGCTAGGACTACAGCCACGCACCACCACACCCAGCTAATTTTTGTATTTTTAGTAGAGACAGGGTTTCACCATGTTGGCCAGGATGGTCTCGATATCTTGACCTCGTGATCAGCCTGCCTTGGCCTCCCAAAGTGCTGGGATTACAGGCGTGAGCCACTGCGCCGGGCTGGGATTTATTTTTCTACTCTCTGCTTCTGTTTCTTTGTTTGCCTCCCCTCTTCTCTTTGCCATGTGGAGTCAAAGCTGATCCAAGTCGATAAGACCCTAGCTCTATGTCCAAGCACTGGTGACTCCCCAGGTTGATTCTGTTCTGTGCCTGCAGTAAAGCTGGGCAGGAAGGCTCCTAGGTTCTGTGTTTTCCATGCTGGAGAAAAGATCTAAAGGCCTGGGAGAAGTTAAACATGTTTGGCAAGAATACATCATTGGTGATTTTCTGTGCTTTATATTCTATCACATATAGGATTTTATTGTTATTTATTTTTATTTTTTGAGATGGAGTCTCACTCTGTCACCCAGGCTGGAGCGCAATGGCACGATCTCAGCTTGCTGCAAACTCCGCCTCCTGGGTTCAAGCGATTCTCCTGCCTCAGCCTCCCAAGTAGCTGGGATTACAGGCGCCCGCCACTATGCCCGGCTAATTTTTGTATTTTTAGTAGAGATGGGGTTTCACCATGTTGGTCAGGCTGGGCTCGAACTCCCGATCTCAGGTGATCTGCCTGCCTTGGCCTCCCAAAGTGCTGGGATTACAAGTGTGAGCCACCAAGCCCAGCCCACATATAGAATTTTTTAAAAACAAATCCTGTTGGACCTCAGGTTCACAGAATTGCATTATGATAGACTCTCATCATTAGTCCATACATGGCTTGCTTTATTTATTTACTTACCTAGCCAGTGTCAGATTTAAAATCCTCAATACTTGGTGTCATATCTCTGGCTCTGTCCTGTACTAGGTGTGTGACCTTAGTCAAGTTTTCTAACTCTGTGTATTGATTTCTTCAACAGTAAAATGAGGATTATTACCTCGTAGAGCTGTGTGAGAATTAAATGAGTTAATATATGCATACTAGTTAATGCGGTGCCTGGTATCTGGTAAACTGTGTACATGTTGGCTTTTATATTATCTCCGAGTTTCCATGTATGATCCTTTGCCTTATACCCAAAATAAATTCTTTAGAATTTCCTTTAATGTGGGTCTACTAGTGACAAAAACTCTTCATTTTTGTCTTAAATTGTCTTTATTTCACTTCCATTCTTTTAAATTAATTTTTTCTAGTTTTGCATTTTTTAATTACTATTGAGGATGAATATTTTTCTGGGTGTTGCTCAGCTGTTTATGGTTCTTTTTTAAAAAATGAGTTCACCCAGCCTGGGCAACATAGGGAGACCTCATCTCTAAAAAAATTTTAAAATTTAGCTGAGTGCGGTGGTGCATGCCTGTGGCTCCAGCTACTTGGGAGGCTGAGGTGGGAAGATCGTTTGGGCTCAGGAGGTCGAGGCTGTAGTGAGCTAAGATCACACCACTGGACTCCAGGCTAGGCGACAGAGTAAGACCCTGTCTCAAAAAAAAGAGTTCACTTTTCCCTAACTTCTTTTGTTTTTGTGGTAAAATAGATATATAAAACATAAAATTTGTCATTTTAATCACTTTTAAGTGTACAATTGAGTGACATTAATTACATTCACTGTGTTGTGCAACCATCACCACTACCTATTCCCAAACATTTTCACCACCCCAACAGAAATTTGGTACCCATTAAGCAATAATTCCCCATTTCCCGTTCATCCCATCCCTGGTAATCTCTAATCTGCTTTCTGTCTCTTTGAATTTGCCTCTTTTAGACATTTCATACAAATAGAATCATACAATGTCTTTTGTGTTTGGCTTATTTCGCTTGGCGTAATGTTTTCGTTTTGATTAGACAGTAAGTTACAGGATTCAAACAACTATATCAAACTTACTCTGAGAAGTCCTATTCCCACCCCACCCACATTACCCCTTTATACTTCATTTCCTATAGATAAATCATTTTTTCGTTTTTATCATGGTAGTGTTTGTTGTTGTTGTTGTTTGTTTGTTTTTGAGACAGAGTCTTGCTCTGTTGCCCAGGCCAGAGCACAGTGGTGTGAACTTGGCTCACTGCAACCTCTGCCTCCTGGGTTCAAGCGATTCTCCTGCCTCAGCCTCCTAAGTAGCTGGGATTACAGGCCCATACCACCACGCTCAGATAATTTTTTGTATTTTTAGTAGAGATGGGGTCTTGTTATGTTGGCCAGGCTGGTCTCGAACTGCTGGCCTCAAGAGATTCCCCGCCTCTGTCATCCAAAGTGCTGGGGTTGCAGGTGTGAGCCACTGTGCCTGGCTATCATGATAGCGTTTTTATGCACAAATATGCAAATATGAATATATGTTCTATGTCTCCTTTTGTAACAGAAAATGTAGCTATTTTAGCCTGAGTCCTCCCAAAAGCAGAGTAGAAGACAAGGGGCTAGACCAGGTGCAGTGGCTCTCACCTATAATCCTAGCACTTTGGGAGGCTGAGGCGGATGGATTGCTTGAGCCCAGGAGTTCAAGACCAGCCTGAGCAAGATGGCAAAACTCCATCTCTATAAAATAGAAAAACAATTAGCCTATAGTCCTAGCTACTTGGGAGGCTGAGATAGGAAGATTGTTTCAGCCTGGGGAGATTGAGGCTACAGTGTGTCATGATTGTGCTACTGCACACCAGCCTGGGCAACAGAGTGAGACCCTGTTTCGAAAAAGAAAAAATATGTCAAAGGGCTTTTATACCACTAATATATTAGGAAGTGCAATCCTAGGAAACAAATGAGGGGCCAGGAGAGTGAAGCCAGAAAGGAGGAAGAGCCAATTTGAGGGTGCATTATTGAATTGGCTGTTATTAATTGCAACTGATTTCTTAAATCCAGTTCTCCAAGAAGTCATATATATTGTATCTGAGGGGAGCTAGTTGGAGGAGTGGTGATGGGGGAAAATTTTTTTATCCTCACCTCCCTCTGGTCAAAGTTTCAGCACACAGACGTGAACTACCTCACACTTCTGAATTGTGTCTATGTGGGTGCTGAGCAAGGTTCCATGGCATCCTGTTAAATTGGTTTCAACAGGAAAGCCTTTGGGTGACAGCCAAATGACATGTGACATAGTTATGAGGGAAAAAGTACTGTTAAGATTGCACCTATGTGAAGTCTGTGCCCACACGGAGCTGGCTTCCAGTAGCCATGTCTGGAACACAAGATAGGCAAGGCTGAGGCCATCTGAAATGGAGCATAAGAAGTATCTGATATAGCCCATCCACTGTACCACTATGGGCCTGCTCAGATTCTCCGTTATATCCAGCTTCCATGCTATTATTCAATATGGGGCCTCCACTTGTGTGTGTGCACGTGTGTGTGCATACGTATGTGTGTGAAAGACAGAGAGACAGAGAGAGAGAGAAAAAGAGAGAAAGAGAAAGAGAGAGAGAGAGAGTATGCCCTCACTTCTTATCTGACAGCAGAGGAGTAAGTCCAGTCCACAAAAGATTTTCCTTTAAGGTATAACCAAGTACGATTTCTGAAGAGACTTAAGAGTTAGTGAAACAAGCTACGGTTCCTTTTGGACCTGCTTGGAGATGAGACATTTACCTCTGAGGAGTTTAAGAGCTTAATGCCTTGTCTGTGTCATGGTTGCTGCAGTTGCTCATTTACCATTGACACTGGCAGTGGAGACACCAAGAGATACCCTAGTGAATCTCCTGAATTCCAGACATATGATTTACTGAACGAATTATGTTGGAGCAACCCAAGCTTCTCATGGTAATCAAAGTCACTTACCACCATAATCACATTAGCTCTTTTTTGGCTTGTTTGTCCACTGGTATGAACAGCTCAACGTGACCAGGCAGTAACCAGGTTCAAATTCAACTGAAATGCAGCAGAGCCTAGAGATTCCATGGATGGGAAGCAAAAATGCAATCAGATCACTGGAAGCGTCGGTGGGAGGAGTTAATCCTATTTCACCACTTGGTTCATGGACTCATGTATTCTAGCTACTTGGGATGGAATTGTTGGTTCAGCTCCTATTCTACATTTTAGAGGACAGCATCCGAATCTTTTAGGGTGATCTCCAAAGCTAGTGCCTTAGTAAATATTTTTAATAGACACTGCCTTGATTTATTGGCTCATTGTTTGATGGTGGTGGGAGGTAAAGACATACATTGTAAAATTTGTGAATCTCTTGGTCATGTATCCAATGTCCTATATCTATATATTTAATTGGCCACAAATGGATCCCTCAGTCTAAGGCAGGGTTTATAGGATACCTTGTTGATACATCATTCTGTAAGCCTTTGAATAATATTGCTGTCAGAAGAATTGTGAAGAGAGGAAAAAAAAACACTGCTTTCTAGAGTAGATGTCAATACTAGTAAGGATGAATTACTGCCCTATCCAGAGTGAGGGGAGTCTGATAAAATCAACTTGCCATTAAGTGGCAGGCTGGTTTCCTCAAGGAATGATACTGAAGGCTCAGCATTCTTCTGCTGGCATTCAGAAGGGGTAATATTCTGCAAAGGAAAAGCTCAAATAATTAAGATAAAAAGAAATGAAAAAAAAAAAACCAACAACACCAGAAGGGGTAATAGATCAGCCACAGTGAGAGGGAGCCCCTGCTGCTATCCCCATACAAAATCTCTACCCCCATGGCCTCCCTGCTTACGAACTTATTGCCCCAGTAGTGGGATGGCTGAGGAAAGAGGCTGACTGATATCTACAGAATAAGTCATCCAATTCACCTGGTTGTTGAAGACTTCTCCTATGGTAGAATTATCTTGTGAGCATTAATGTGAGATACAAAGATTTTTTATGCTGTTTTTTGGCCCAATTCCTAATCCTTCCATATACATTTTCCACAGTTTTCTTGTCTCTAATATAATAATTGTGTATCCTCCAGATGCTAGACCAGCCAGCCAATCCCTTTGCCACTGCTCGGCTATCTACATATAGCCACACGTCAGACCACTTCTCTTTTCATGAAAAATGAATGGCCAAGTACACTTCTTACAGCTCTGCTTACACAGAAGGTTTTCCTTTACCACTGTCCTTTAGGGTTCCCCTTAAGTAACTTAGCAGTTAAGCATTTTTGGCTTGCACCAACATATGTACCAAGCACCTGTAAACTGGGACCAATATCTTTTCTCCTCTGTCAGTTGGTCATAGGGAATTTTCCAATGAAAATATAGGTATGAATTGTGAATTGCTTTGGTACAGTAGAGATTGGTGAAACAGGAGTCTAGGTCATGTGTTTATGAAATTCCTTCTGGACTTGCTTGGAGCTAATCCTGAATTTACTATTTCTCTTATACAAAGGGTTTCTCTTATACCTATCTAACCTTATAATTTAGTAAATCTGATGATACCAAGTTCTTGTTGGCAGCTCTGGTGGCATAATCATTTGGTGTCTGATATAGTTTGGACATTTGTCCCCACCAAAATCTCTTCTTGAATTGTAATTCCCAATGTTGGAGATGGGGCCTGGTGGGAGGTGTTTGGATCATGAGGGTGGATCCTTCATGGCTTAGTGCTGTCCTCGCAGTAGTGAGTTCCTCCGAGATCTGGTTTAAAGTGTATGGCACCTCCTTCACTCTCTGTTTCTCCTGCTCTTGCTATGTGATATGCAAGACCTGTCTTTACCTTCTGCAGTTGAGTAAAAGCTCCCTGAGGGCTCCCCAGAAACCAAGCAGATCCTGGCACCGTGATTGTATAGCCTGTAGAATCATGAGCCAATTAAACCTCTTTTCTTTATAAATTACCCAGTCTCAGGTATTTCTTTTATTTCTACTTCCAGCAGTGCAAGAACAACCTAACACAGTGTCCCATTGTCATCTACTCAGTCTCTAATAGGGCTAAGGAGCATGATAGTATCTATTTATAAGCACTGAGAAATTTCCTACTGTAGAAGGCATGGATCTAAACCATTTAGATTTACTGTCTGTACCATTGAAAGATTTGCACTTTAGCTTTCCTACTGTGCCATGCCAGAAACTCCATACAGCATTGTTATCCATCATGGGCATTACTAGCAACATCAGAGTGGCTGGATTGTGTCAGATGGCTGGTATCACAGCCTGGACCTCTTACTCCAGAGTATTCTCAAACCTGATAGCATTTTGAGTTCCAGATGTGGTATACATTACCTCTAAAATCCAAAGAGACTGTGCCTCTTTCTTAATGGTAAGAAATGCAAATGATAATGACTTTTATTTTATCTCAGAGGGCATTTCTTTGCATGCCCAAGAACCCTAGAATCATTACTGATATGACAGTCTTCTGAATATTCATAGGGTTAATCTTTTACTCTTTGACATGCTAGACCATCTAGGGTCCTTGCTACTTACTACTCACTAGGTCCAATTAGAATCATGTCATCTATGCAGTGATCTAGCATTATGTTCTATAAAATGTTCAATGTTGAAATATTTGTGGAGTACATTATGAAAGAAAGCAAGTTCACGCCTGTAATCCCAGTACTTTGGGAGGCCGAGGCGGGCGGATCACGAGGTCAGGAGATCAAGACCATCCTGGCTAACATGGTGAAACCCCGTCTCCACTAAAAATACAAAAAATTAGCCGGGCGTGGTGGTGGGGGCCTGTAGTCCCAGCTACTCACGGTGAAACCCCGTCTCTACTAAAAATACAAAAAATTAGCCGGGCGTGGTGGTGGGGGCCTGTAGTCCCAGCTACTCGGGAGGCTGAGGCAGGAGAATGGCATGAACCCGGGAGGGCGGAGCTTGCAGTGAGCCGAGATCGCGCCACTGCACTCCAGCCTGGGCGACAGAGCGAGACTCCGTCTCAAAAAAAAAAAAAAAAAAAGAAAGAAAGCAAGAGAGTTAACATAGCTTTGTAATAAGACATTTGAATGTATTCTGTTTTCTTGTTATGAGGAGATGAACTGCTTTTGATTTTATTCCCTGGTGGAATTAAAGACAAGTGCATTTGCCGGAAAAATAGCCACCTACCAAGTTGCCAAAGTTATATTGATCTACTCCAATGAAGATACCACATCTGGCATGACAGCTGCAATTGGAGCTACCATTTGGTTAAGTAAGTATATTGCAGTCCATTGTCATCACAACAATCTACCTAGTTTTTGCAGAGGGTGACCAAATGAATTAAATGAGAATTTGATGAGGACTATCACCTCTGTGCACTTTAAGCCTCAGGAGGTAATGTTAATCTCTAAAAATCCTCCTAGGATGCAGCATTACTTATGATTTACTATCTTGGCTAGGGAAAGGGAAATTTCAGAGTTTCCACTATAATGTGTCTTACTCTCTTATTTGTCAGGGAATAAATAAAAAGATTTGGCGTCAGAGGGTCCCAAGACCCCAGGTTTGGTAATTTTCTAAGACTCACAAAACACAGCATGTAGTCATACTCATGGCTATGATTTGTTACAGTAAAGGGATACAAGGCAAGCTCAGCAAGGGGAAAAGTTGTATCAGATAAAGTCTGGAGGAAACTAGGTATAAAATTCCAAGAATCCTCTCCCATTGGAGTTACACAGAATATGATTAAATCCTCCAGCATCAAATTGCAGCCACAGGTGTAAAGTGTTATCTACCAGGGAAGCTTGCCTAACCTAGGAATCCAGGGTTTTTATTGGGTACTGGTCATGTGGGCATCTTCTGCCTAGTAGATAGCAAAATCCCAGACTCCCAGAAGGAAGAAAGCAGGTGTTCAGCATAAGCCACGTTGTTTGGATATACAGTTTAGGCACAGCAAACCACTTTTATCAGTTATGAAATGATGCAGACACTCTCAAAATCCAAGTCCCAAATGCAAGCCAAGGGCCTACTTTGTAAGCAGGCCTTTCGAAGGCTTAGTAGTCTCAGGTCTATTATATTAACTCTTTTCTTCTACCCACTTGGTCATTGTACAAGGCATTTTTTACAAAAAGATTATTATCAATAGGATCCCACATGGCAGGGTGAGATCAGCCTACAGTATTGGCCTCAGTTATGTCCTCCATGGCTTCTAGATTTGGCCAATTGAAACAAATCCTGGGAACAGGCACAGTGGCTCATGCCTGTAATCCCAGCACTTTGGGAGGCCAAGGTGAGTGGATCACCTGAGGTCAGGAGTTCAAGACTAGCCTGACCAACATGGTGAAACCCCGTCTCTACTAAATACAAAAAATTAGCCGGGCGTGGTGGCGCATGCCTGTAATCCCAGCTACTTGGGAGGCTGAGGCAGAAGAATCATTTGAACCCAGGAGGCAGAGGTTGCAGTGAGCCAAGATTGTGCCATTGTACTCCAGCCTGGGCAACAAGAGTGAAACTCTGTCTCAAAAAAACAAAATAAAACAAAAAATCCCATTACATAAAGGTCTATCTTAGAAAGCCAGGTATC
Source organism: Symphalangus syndactylus (assembly GCF_028878055.3). Taxonomy (NCBI): domain Eukaryota; kingdom Metazoa; phylum Chordata; class Mammalia; order Primates; family Hylobatidae; genus Symphalangus; species Symphalangus syndactylus. The sequence continues at coordinate 45,666,341 of NC_072429.2, forward strand.
TTTCTCCTTCAGTTTTTGCATTAACTGTTGTTTTCTTTTAATCTGGCCCAAGGCATCAACTCAGGCACAGCACATCTCTGACCAGTAAGTTAAAGTTAATCCGAATGCCTTGTAGGGGTGAGTCAGTGTCAAGATAGTCAGGATACCCACAAAAGAAATATAAGCCCAGAGGGCACACACAGTACCCCTGGAAACAATGAGTTTACAGTTGTTAGTACACCCCAAGCAGGACATACATTAGTCAGGCAATAAGGTTAAGAAGACCTCTAATGTAACCTTCCACTGTGGGCCCTCCTGCTCCAGGATTCTCAGTGCAGTCCAAATAACACAGGTCAGTCCTTAGATTCATAAGGACTGCCTGAGGCAGTCAGTTCCAAACAGTTTTGTTCATGCATAATATCAGTTCATCCATCTCATAAGTGTGGGCGACATCTGGAAGTGTTCCTCTGCCGTCTCAGAGTCACCTGTGACCATAGGCTCAGCAATCTGTTTGAATTCAGAGTGCTCGCAGCAGCTTGGAAAGCCAGCATGGGGACTTTTCCTTCAAGAAGGGGGTAAAGCTTCCAGAGCAGTTCTGAAAAACAAAAATCATTAACACCCTACCCTCTCCCTGCGCCTCCCCAGGTGCTGGGTGTGTTTTCTCCATTGTTACAAAATCAGTGTGTCCCATTCACAATTATAACTTTATATTTTCAATCATCTACTCTCACTAGGGCCTTTCATCCAGAAGGGTTATAGGCAAGAGGGAAAAAACCATTTTCACAGAAAAACATTTTTACACAACTTAAGCAGAAAGACACATCATGGTAAGGAATTGGTCACAATGACCTGAATTTTCTAAGATTTTTCAAATTAAGTTTACACAGACTCTTATCCCTTTAGTCACAATCATTTATCCAGTGGCCAGCCTATCATCCCAAAGAAGAGCAGTTCCTTTTTGGGGACAGCTGCATTTAACAATCAAATTGTCTTAATATTCCAGTAAAAAGGTGAAGGAAGTAGATTCAGGCTCTAAGTCAATTGTTGCAAGTTGCAACCAATCCAGAAATCTAAACACAAATCTATAGCAGTGGGACTTACTCCAGAGGAGGTCCAGAGTCTGATCTGTCAGGAATGGGGAGAGGGGTTACAGTCACTGTGATGTGCCCAGTCCTAAACTGAAGTTAGGAATGCAACCAGTCTCTGTATATCTCTCTATATCAGAAATATAGAGCCAATCAGCACCTCAATTTTAGATGGCTCCATCAGAGAATAACCCCTTTCCCATGGGCATCTGACCACCATAGATGGTCCAGCCAGTATTTATGACGTTTTCATTGTTTAAGGCCCCACAAAGAGGTATCTTAAATCTGCAACAGTTGCAGAATCTATGTTCTGTTTATTGAGCCTATGCCTGCTTTCAGTTTAGCACAGCTCATTCTGAGACTGAGATGGTCCATCAGAAGATAGTCAGATTTTAGCTTAGAGTCAGGTCCAGGCAATTAAGATATGTGAATTCAGGATTCCAAAAAGTCAGTAAGAAGGGATGGTGAGAACACTCTCAAAATCCTAGTTCCCAGATGCCAGCCAAGAGCCAACTTTACAAGAAGAGCTTTCTAAGGATCGCAGTATTAGGCCTACTGTGTTGGCTCTTTTCTGCACTAGTGTTTTTTTGTTTGTTTGTTTGTTTGTTTTTTGTGTTTGTTTTTTGTTTTTGTTTTTTGAGATGTAATTTCTCTCTTGTTGCCTAGTCTGGAGTGCAATGTTGCGATCTCTGCTCACCACAACTTCTGCCTCCTGGGTTCAAGCGATTCTCCTGCCTCAGCAGGGATTACAGGCATGCACCACCATGCCTGGCTAATTTCGTATTTTTAGTAGAGACGGGGTTTCTCCATGTTGGTCAGGCTGGTCTCAAACTCCTGACCTTAGGTGATCCACCCTCCTCAGCCTCCCAAAGTGCTGGAATTACAGGCGTGAGCCACCATGCCCAGCTGCACTAGCTTTTTCTAGCTAATATCTGCTCCAATTTTATACTTACAGGCCTGAGAAATAACCACTTCGTAGGTTTGTTGATCCTTTGGACCCACTGTGAGATAAATTTGGGCCCAAATTCCATGCATCTCTTGATATCTATAAGCCTCCACTGTAACTGGAGGACCATGATGGTGTTTTAGGACACCTTGGATTACAGGCAGCTCAAGAACTATATGTAGCCTTCATTGAGAAGTCTGGATAATCCACTTTCCCAAGTGTGGTTACCCAGGCATATGGCTGCAGATCTCTGATAGAAAGCACAGAAGGGAGCATCAGGAGTCTATAGTTGCAGGGGCATTTTCCTTCCTCAAAGGGAGTCAGCTTCCCCTTCAAACAATGGGGTGTTCTGACTTAGATCTAAAAACAGTGTGAGGAACTGTGGTATAGTTTGGATGTTTGTCCTCTGCAAATCTCATATTGAAATTTGATCCCCAGTGTTGGAGGTGGGATCTGCTGGGAGGTGTTTGGAGCATGGGGTGGATCTCTCATAAATGGACTAGTGCCCCACCTTGAGGGAGGGAGGGAGTTCTTACTCTACTCGTTTTGGAGAGAGCTGGTTGTTAAAAGAAGTCCCTGGCCCTCCTGCCTCCTTTCTCATTGTGTGATCTCTGCACACAATGGCTCCCTTTCACCTTTCACCATGAGTGGAAGAAGCCAAAAGCAGGACTCAATAGTATAAGGCTATAATTTCTCTCCAAACTGATTTTTATATCTCTCAGTTGGATATATATAAATTTTATGTATAGTGTATAACATAATATGTATGTTATATATAAGTTTGAAAAGAATTCATATATATTCATATGTAGACAATATATAGAATTCATATATATATTCAGTCTCATTCAAAGTCCTTATTTCTTTTTTTGAACTTGACAAGATGATTCTAAAATTAATATAGAAATGTAAAAATGCAGGAATAGCAAAGACTCATGACAGCATTATTCATAACAGCTAAAAACTGGAAACCTCATATCCTTTAATTTTAGAATATAAACTTAAATATAAATTTAAATTCAATTTAAAATAATATGTTATTTTTATGCAGCAGAGAAAGAGAACAAAGTTGAGTTACACACAGCAACATGGATAAATCTCACAAATACAATGTTTAGTGAAAGAAGCCAGGCACAAAAAACACATAATTATTATTCCACTTATAGAAAGTTTTAAAAATATGCAAAATTAATACTTAGCTGGTAAAAGTTAATAAAGACAGTATAGTGATTATCATAAAGGGTGATTATCTGAGCAGGAGAGAGGAAGTAGCAATTCAGAAGAGCCATGAGAGTGGCTAAAACATTGGCAATGTTTTATTTTTTTGAGATAGAGTCTCACTTTGTTGCCCAAGCTGGAGTGTAGTGGTGCGATCTTGGCTCACTGCAACCTCTGTCTCCAGGGTTCAATCAGTTCTCCTGCCTCAGCCTCCCGCCACCACTCCCGGCTAATTTTTGTATTTTTAGTAGAGACAGGGTTTCACCATGTTGGCCAGGCTCATCTTGAACTCTTGACCTCAAGTGATCCTCCCACCTCAGCCTCCCAAAGTGCTGGGATTACAGGCATGAGCCACCAAGCCCAGCCCAATGTTTTATTTTTTGATGTAGTAGTGGTTACATGACTGCTTGTTTTGTGATAAATTATGGAGCTGGACATTTTTGTGTATTTTTCTATATGTCTGTCATGTTTTACAATATAAAAAGGTAAAAAAAATCTGTTGTTTTGTAGCCTGTGTCTAATAATTCCAATTTTTGTTGGTCTGTTTCTTTTGCATCTTCTTTTAGCTGCTTCTCACTAATGTTTCCCTGACTCTTTTTGTGTTATAGTTGTGTTTGCAAAATAATTTGAGACCTGTGGTGAAGGTGGTGAAGGTACCTTCTCTGGAGAGGATCTGCATTTGCAGCTTCCAAATATATGGGAGCACTGATTGAGGACTTTTGTAAACCAAATTCAAAACTTTAAGTTCTCTAGAAGATCCAGGTGTTTTGAATTCATGTGGAAATTCCATGCAAAAGTAGGTCCACCCTCGTTCTCTGGGTCACTCTTCCTTTGGGAACCCAGTTTACGGTGGGAGTGTCTTTTTGGATACCATTTTAGAAGATGGAGGAACAGGGACTTCTGCAGAATATTTAGCCACATGCTTTATATGCTTATATGAGATCACCATAAGTTTTGAACACTCATAAAAATTATCAAAGTTCTACCTTTTTTTGAACTGCTGGGCTCAAGTGATTATTCTGCCTCAGACACCAGAGTAGGTGGGACTACAGGCATGTGCCACCACACTTGGCTAATTTTTTTTTTTTAATTAGTTAATTTTTTTTTTTTTTTTTGAGACGGAGTCTTGCTCTGTCGGTCGCCCAGGCTGGAGTGCAGTGGCGTGATCTCGGCTCACTGCAACCTCCGCCTCCTGGGTTCAAGTGATTCTCCTGCCTCAGCCTCCCGAATAGCTGGGACTACAGGCGCCCGCCACCACGCCTGGCTAATTTTTGTACTTTTAGTAGAGACGGGGTTTCACTGTGTTAGCCAGGATAGTCTCAATCTCCTGAACTCGTGATCCGCCCACCTTGGCCTCTCAAAGTGCTGGGATTACAGGCGTGAGCCACCACGCCCGGCCACACACTCAGCTAATTTCTAAATTTTTTTGTAGAGACAAGGTCTCACTATGCTGCCCAGGTTGGTCTCTAACTCCCGGCCTCAAGGAATCCACCCACCTCAGTCTCCCAAAGTGTGGGATTACAAGTGTGAGCCATGACACCTGGCCCCACAGTTCTACTTTTTATCTGACCTGTTTCTTTATTAAAAATCTGTCTATTTTGTTTTGAGGTTGAGAAACTTTTTTTTTTTCACAGACTTGTCCCAAGAATTATTGGAGTATTGTCCAATAGAAGGCCTCTACCATGTCTAAATGAAGAGATAAGGACTGTTTCCTTTGTCAATTATTATTTCTGTGACTTAAGATTGATTCTACTCCAGGAATTATAAGACAGACTTCTCACACTGATTTTCTTGAAATCAAACTCCAAAGCAAGAGGCTCTTTGAAATCTCTTTTGGGGACTTCCATTGAACAGCTGCCTGTTTTTCCATCTCTGGGTTAGAATTATGCCACTCAGCCTTTTGCTAAGGGGTAAAATAAACTCCTCTTAGAAAAGAAGAGGAAGAAAATAAATGGATAGAATGTCTGGACTTAAGAATAAATATTCTATCAACTTGTTTGTAGTGAAGTCTAGATAATTTCTGTGTAAAGCCTTTGAGGAAACAGTCTCAGATATGTGTATTGGTTTAGGCAGAAATTCTGAATTTCTATTTAAGGAGGCACCAGCAAGCCAGCAAGAGCACCTAGTTCTTAAGTATAAAGACTCAGTAAAGGGAAAGCACTGACCAAGTGAGCCCAAATTCACTCAGGGTGAACCCAGGCTGGAAAATATAAATAATTCTTGTTTGAATTAAAGTATGGAAGCTAGGCAATGCCCTGAATATTAGGGTATTTAATGTGCATATAAGGACTATAAACTCTTAATGAAAATGAATTCATTACCCATAATTTACACCTTAGATGTATCCTTGAGGCAGTAAATTCTCCAATCCTAATGAAATTCTTATCAGTCTGAAGAAATAAGAACATGCTTGTAGAAATGTTGATTGATGAGTCTTAGGGACTTACAAAGTAATCTAAGATACTACAGGTCAAGATTCTTAAAGGAAAAAAGTGGCCAAATCTGTCTCCAAAGAACTTTTTTTTTATGTAATCATACTCCTCTGGAAAGAAATTAGGAGTCTGATCAATACATAGCAGAAGAAATAGAAATGAAAATTCAGACAATTAAAAAATTTGTTTGTTATTTATGTTGGGCCTTTGTTTGCCATTTTAAACTACAACATATTATAATATGTATAAATTTGTATTTAAAGGCAAAGATTTCAGGGAATAACAGATTCTGGTAAGGATGTGGCTAAAGGGGAAAATTCATACATTACTGGTTGGAATGTAAATTAGCACAGCCACTCTGGAAAACAGTATGGAGGTTCCTCAAAAAACTAAAAATAGAACTACCATATTATCCAGCAATTTCACTACTGGGTATATATCCAAAAGAAAGAAAATAAATATAAAGAAGAGATACCTGCACTCCATGTTTACTGCAGCACTATTCACAATAGCCAAAATACAGAATCAACCTAAGTATCCATCAATGGATAAATGGATAAGGAAAATGTGGTGTATATATACACAATAGAATACTATTCAGCCATAAAAAAGAACAAAATTCTCTCATTTGCAGCAACATGGATGGAACTGGAGGTCATTATATTAAGTGAAATAAGTCAAGCACAGAAAGATAAACATTTCATGTTCTCACTTATATGTGGGAGCTAAAAAAAATGGATATTATGAAGATAGAGATTGGTGATTACCAGAGGCTGGAAAGGGGAGAGGGGAGGAGGATGAAGAGAAATTGATTAATGGGTACAAATAAATAGTTAGATGAAATAAGACCTGGTGTTCAATAGATCAGTAGGGTGAGTGTAGTTAACATTAATTGACTGTAAATTTCAAAATATCTAGAAGAGAATAATTTGAATGTTCCTGGTGTAAAGAAAAGATAAATATTTAAGGTGATGGATATCCCAATTACCTTGATTTGAGCATGTAAGTGTATCAAATTATCACATGTACCCCTAAAATATGTACATCTAATATGTATCAATTTTAAAAAGTAAAAAAAATGAAAACAAAGATTTGACTCTAAAAGATATAATGTATGGGTTCTGTAATTTATGTAGATTGATTACTAATTAAAGGAAGTTTAAAATGGAGGCTTAACTAAAGCCTCAAACAATGTATGTTTGGAAAAGATACACTCCAAGTAGCCAATTAAATGCTTAATTTAAAAGAAATTTTGGTGTTGATAAAAGATATGAAGTAACTTTTAAAAAATTATATTTAGGTTGGGCACGATGGCTCACGTCTGTAATCCCAGCACTTTGGGAGGCTGAGGCAGGCGGATCACCTGAGGTCGAGAGTTCAAGATCAGCCAGACCAACATGGAGAAACCCCGTCTCTACTAAAAATACAAAATTAGCCAGGCATGGTGGCACATGCCTGTAATCCCAGCTACTCGGGAGGCTGGAGAATCGCTTGAACCCAGGAGGTGGAGGTTGGGGTGAGCAGAGATCGTGCCATTGCACTCAAGCCTGGGCAACAAGAGCGAAACTCTGTCTCAAAAAAAAAAATTATATTTGGAAGAATGACTACATATGAATGTTTTTGCCCGATAAACTAAATATATTCATTTAAAGACAAATCTCTAAGCATTAAAGCTAAGATACTATTGCAAGTTAAACTTGTTTTAACTAACAAATTTGTTTTGCAGTAATTTCATGGAGGTGGTGCTGGCAGAAGCACTGAGGGCAGGAAGGCATATCCATATCTAGAAAACGTGTCTATGCCGGTAAGGTCAAATCTCTGTCTTGTCCATAAGTTCAGTGGCTGGCTATCTCATGAGGGTCTAGACTTTGGCATTTTTCTTTGATGATAACAGATTGGCATGCAGCAGTGGTGATAACCACATCAGCCTTGATAAAGAGATGATCATTTTGTTGAACCTATGCATAATGCCATGGCCACTTTGCTGATGGCCCATTGAACAAATACTGTTGTGGCTTTGGAAAGGGTTATCTGATATTTTATGGATTAAATGAGTTAATTTTTTTCAAGTACTAAGAACTATGCCTGGCACATAGTAAGCACTATGTAAGTGTTTTGCTAAATAAAAATCCATGTAGTGAACCTTCTTTTCTACCTCAGTATTAAAATCTACAACTGCAATGTGGAACATTTAGTAGGCATTCATATGAGGCACATATATCCACATACTCTGTGTTCCTTTTGATAGAGTTCCATAAACATATCCTGTATCCAGGCTTTCTTATAACCAATAGTCTAATCTTACTCCTTTTAATTCCATGACCAGCAGGCCAAAGCATTAGCCACTGCTCATGAATACATGATGTTATGGGTTGAACTGTGTCTTCCCCAAAGAAGAAATCCTGGAGTCCTAACCCCCAGTACCTCAGAATATGATATTATTTGGGAGTAGGATCTTAACAAAAGTAATCAAGTTAAGATTATTATTGAGATAATTAGGGTGGGCCCTAATTCATTAAAACTGGTGTCCTTATAAAAAGGGACAATTTGGACACACAGACAGATATGTATACAGGAAAGATCATATAAAGAGACAAGAGGCTGGGCACAGTGGCTCACACCTGTAATCCCAGCACTTTGGGAAGTCGAGGCAGGTGGATCCCTTGAGCTCAGGAGTTCTAGACCAGCCAGGGAAACATGGTAAAACTTCAAAAAAAAAAAATTAGCCTGGCATGGTGGTGCGCACCTGTGGTCCCAGCTATTCAGGAGGCTGAGGTGGGAGGATCGCTTGATCTCAGCAGGTCAAGGCTGTAGTGAGCCAAGATTGTGCCACTACATTCCAGCTTGGGTGACAGAATGAGACCCTGTCTCTAAATAAATAAATAAATATAAAGAAACATAGGGAGAAGACAGCTGTCTGCAAGCCAAGTTGAGAGGCCTAACACATTCTTCCTCACAGCCCTCAGAAGGAACCAACCATGCTGACACCTTGAGTTTGGGTTTATAATCTCTGGAACAGTGAGACAATACATTTCTGTTTAAGTTACTCATTTTGTGGTACTTTGTTAAGGCAACCCTAGCAAACTGATACAAATGCAAACCCACACTTCTTGCCAACTGTCCTTTTAGTAAAGTTGAGCAGATATATTTCAGGAAAAATGAACAGATATATTTCCTTTCAGGAGGAACTTTTCCCTCTTCCCGAGCCTGTCTTGTGGGATGTTATACTCTAGAAGTCTCTTTCTGGCTTGTGCCAGATTTTTGCATGACAGTATTTCTAAATCGGGCTCAAATTTTCTTTCTGTAGTATCTAACCACAAAAAACTCCTAATGAGGCCATAGATGTAGGTTGAAAGAGACCTGTCTTTATACTAGTAATGCAGCAGCAGTAGGTGCTTTGCTAGTATAAACTACCTACTCATGAAATATACTTGTGCATTCCAGACCTGCTCATATATGATCTAGCGTTACCACTTCCACTTGAATATAGAGTGCTGCCTGGCGTGGTAGCACACACCTATAATCCCAGTTACTTGGGATGCTGAGATGGGAGAATGGCTTGAGTTCAAGGAGTTCAAGACCAGCCTGGGCAACATAGCAAGACCCCATCTCAAAAAAGAAAAAAGATAGAGTGCTGCTACTTATGCCCAGGTTTTGATAAATTAGGTAGCATCTAGTACACTACAGGCAGCTTGGATCAGATATTCACTTAGTGTCCCATAGTCAGATGTTCAATCTCTGCCACGGTTCAATAGTAAGTCAGGAACATTGTTACAGGGTTGAGATCTCTGGAAAGCAGACTCTGAGATGGAATTAGTGTGTAGGGTGGTTTCTAGGGAGTTCCGTTGGGATTTAGCATCTGTAGGATGGAGGTGACAGAGGCAGGATTCAACAGAAAGAGCAGTGGGAGCTCTGGAGCTAAAATGGCCCATTAGAGTTGTGCTGCATTCAGCTAAAAAGGCCAGGTTATTTTGTGTGTGTTTTTTTTTGGCGGGGGGGAGGGTGAGGAAGAGGGGCTTGCTTTGTTGCCCAGGCTGGAGTCCAGTAGCTTGATCACGGCTCACTGCAGCCTAAATCTCCTGGGCTCAAGTGATCCTCCCACCTCATCCTCCTGAGTAGCTAGGACCACAGGCTCACACCACCATGCTCAGCCTATTTTTAAAAAGATGTTTTGTAGAAACAGGGTCTTGCCATGTTGCCCAGGCTGGTATGAACTCCTGGGCTCAAGTGATCCTCCCACCTCGTGCTCCCAAAGTGCTGGGATTACAGGTGTGTGCCATCACACCTAGCCAAGGCCAGGTCTTTATAGTCCCATCTCTATTAGCTGTTGGATGTGGCCCACCCTGGGAAAAGTGTGATCTGAGATGATCCCACAAAGAATTGACAGCTGAAGGGTGCCTACTGACAGCATTCCTGGCACTCCCAGCAGCACTCTTGAAAACAGGTCTTTCGTGGAAGAGGAATCTGAGTGATACATCTCCACGTTCTTACAGTCCACTCCCTGTGCTGTTCAGATCCTTTTCATATCTTCATATATGTTCAGAGAGTAGCTCCTTCTGATTCTGGTGGGCCTCTCCTCTTGGAGGAAACTTAGAAGAGAAAATTTAATGGGATGAACTGCAGTTCCCACCACTGAAGCTGGTCTCAGGTTACAACTGATTATCATAATCTCTCTTCTCTACTATCCATTTGAAGTTTTCCCTCATCCTCCATTAGCTGATCTGCTGGTCAGAGTGGCTTATTTGGTGGTGTAATCCACACCTTCATCCCTGAGAGACCTGAGCCCTGGTCACCATTCCCTTCTTGATCTGGGATTGTTGCATTTATTCACTTACCAAATAATTGGGCAGGGGTGTACCAGGAGGCACCCAGTGGGTCACCTATGTGCCAAACATATTTTTCCTAGCTCCTACTGTGTAACAGCAGCCCTATTTCTATCTGATGATCAGTGTCAGGTACCCCTGCTGCGATGGTGACTTCTTTTCTTGCCTGCTGAACCCTGAGCACATGGAACTCAAAGAATTGAGGTCACTGATTTGGCTTAAAATATATTGAGATTCTTGCTGTGCCCCCTGGTAGAAATTTTTCCCTTCAGGGACTGGGACTTCTAACCCTGCAGAGCAGAGTTGCAGAAATGGGAATCACAAATTCCCTAAGTAGGTCATTGGGAACAATGGTAACTGGGTCACTCGCTGATCTCTATTGCTGGCAGGTTGAAGATTTGGCTGTGCAAGTTTATTAAGTAAATTTTTAAGGCTTCATCTTGTTCTGATGCCCAATATCCTCACAAACAGGCAGTGAACACCCTGCCCAGGTGACTAGGTACAAAAGTATAACAAGGTTGGTCCCTGCCGCAAGTTCCCCTTCTTGCCCTCCCCTGACTACTGTGATATAACTCCAGTCAAACACACCAGTGAAATCCCCTCACACCTTTTGCCTGTGCACTCCACTCTGACTGCCAATAAAGGCATTTGCCCAGGGATCACTCTCTTGGTTCCCCACCTGCTTGTTGAATGTGTTCCCTTGGCTTTCCTGTACACCCCCCGCATGGCGTGCTGCATTTCCCTCTCTAGTACATCTGTGTGTATGATAAATATGTTAATTTCATGCCCCTCTCCCACTATAATTTCCACAGTCACATTGGAGTGGTTCTTAAATACCCCACAATAGGGACTTACACCCCCTCTTACAACACAGGAAGCAGCTAGATCAGAATTGGTAAGCGAGGCACATGCATAGCCTTTGCCTCACTTACACATAGCATCTTTGCCTCTGCGGCCTCTGTTCAAGTGCTCCTCACTGCAGCAGTGGTCTGACTGATGAGAGAGGCTGTCTTATGTCAATGGGATGTCATCTTGTTTACTTCATTGTTTAGTGTCTCTTCCATGGTAGGATGCCCACTGATGACCATTGACTTGTCACACAATGTCATCACACTTTTGTATTCACTCCCCTATGCCCATCAACATGATTCTAACCCAGAACTCTTTATACCCAGTCTTCTAAGCTTTCAGGACTCTTACCAGGCAACCAGATCATTTGCCACTAAACATAAATGTACTTACATTCCAGCCTTAGATTGCTTTTCTATCTACACAAAGTGGATGACCAAGTGCACCACTGGAAGCTCTGCCCAGCTTTATGGAGGATTTTCCCTTATCACCAAATTTCCAGGCAACCCCTAAGTGAGGCAATAGTGCAGCTGACACTAATGTGCAGTTTGCACCCACATACCAAACTGACCTATTCATGAACTTCCCTGTCAGTCAGTTGTAAGGGTTCCTCCTTATGGCCACAGGTGGGAGCTGAGGGAGGAGTTCCTGTGCCACAGGGGTGGATGAGGTGGGTATCCATGCTACCTACTCAATACAGCTTGCTTATGCTGTTTCTTCTTATATTCAATCCCATAGTTACGATTTCCATCTTTACATTAGATTGTTGCTGGATCCATTCAACCTTATGACTTGACAGGTCTGACAGAACCCCAATCATAATAGATAGTTCCATTTACATAGTAACTTGGTGTCCCCTGATCAGGTATTTAGTCTCTACTAAGCCAAATAGCATACCAGTTTTTCTGTTTGTGTGTTAGGCCTTTCTTACATTGCTATAAAGAAATATCTGAGACCGGGTAATTTATAAAGAAAAGAGGATTAATTGACTCATGGTTCTGCAGGCTATACAGGAAGCATGGTGCTGGGATCTGCTCACTTCTGAGGAGGCCTCAGGAAGCTTTTACTCATGGCAGAAGGTGAAGTGGGAGGAAGCACACCACATGGCCAGAGTGTGAGCAAGAGAAAGAGAGTAGGGGAGGTGCCACACACTTTTAAACAACCAGATCTCACAAGAACTCACTCCTTATCACAAGGAAAGCATCAAGCCAAAAGGGATCTGCCTCCATGATCCAAACACCTCCCACCAGGCCCCATCTCCAATTCTGGGGATTACATTTCAACATGAGATTTGGGCTGGACAAATATGCAAACCTTATCGGTTTATTTTTAAGGTAATTCCCTCTTGCCTGTGATATGGCCTTGCTCTAGTATATCAGGACCTGAATTGTAGGTCTTCTTCTGTGACTTGCCATAAATCCCATATAGCGTTTTTTCTCACTACTTGTAGCTTTAATGCAATCTTCCTGGTCCTCGAAGGGTAAGGACACTTGGATTGCAACCTGGACCTGCTGCAGCGCCCCTTCCTTCATGGGATACACCCAAAGCAGGCAGCCTTTTGTATCATTTAGTCTACAGACAGAGGCAGTATTCCCAGGTGTGGCACAATTCTACCACGTGTTGTTTCTATTTTTTGTGGCTGAAGTGCAAAATGCAATAATTTATCTTTTACCTTGGATGGGATACTCTTGGCCACTAGACCGCTAAAAATGTTACTGATTTGAAATGCACCTGAAAATTCACAGGACGTGTCTCCCAACCTCTAAAGTTCATGTGTCATATCAAGACCTCCACTATGCTAACCATTTTTGCTTACCCAGCCAAATTGGCGTGATGTCATTGATAGATCAATGTGAAAATCTTTAGAATACTCAAATAATCCAGATCTCTTTGGACTGCACTTGATAGAGGGCAGAAGAGATAACATAGGCTTGGAGCAAGATTGTAATTGTGTACTATTGTCCATTTCATGTGAATGTGAATTGATTTTGATCCTCTTATAGGAAAAGAATTCATTTGCCAAATCAATGGCTACATACCACATAGCAAGCAAAGATACATCTGATATGAAGGTTGCTATGAGAGATACTACTTAGTTAAGTTTGTGGTAGTTTATTGTCATCCTACAGGATTTATCTGGTTTTTGGAGGAACCAGACCAATGAATTAAGTGACGACACAATGGAGACTATATCCATTAGATACCTAAAGATGGCACTAATTTTTGCCATGCCTCAGGATATAATATCAGTTTTGATATACTATCTTTCCAGGATTGGGAGAATTCCCTGTTATGACAGTTCTTACAATACAGCAAAGACCTATGCGAGGTTGTGTCTTAAGAATGTTTACCCCAATTATATATTTGGAGATGAGGGAAATGACTACTGTATGGGTCTGTAGACCCAGTAGGTCCACTATGAACTGCACTTTGATGAGGAATTCATTTATTACCTTATCTGTAGATGGCTCCATTCTAAATGGGCCCATGACACTTTGGATCTCTTATTGTCAGTTTGGCTCTGTGTCTAACAGTCTTTGAGGTGTTTGGATATACTACTTTTCCCTGTGAACAGTTTTTTTTTTTTTTTTTTTTTTTTTGTATTTTTAGTAGAGATGGAGCTTCACTGCGTTAACCAGGATGGTCTTGATCTCCTGACCTCGTGATCCACCCACCCCGGCCTCCCAAAGGGCTGGGATTACAGGTGTGAGCCACCGTGCCTGGCCTGTGAACAGTTTTACAAGTAAATAGCTGTAGGTACATTTGGGGGAGGACAGGGGAAATCATTACAGTGTACCCTTGCCATATGTTGTAGAGTCCTTTGTCCTAGGAGCCCAGTCTCCTCTTCAGTCAAAGGGTTCTGTTCTGAAACTGGCTGAGATCAAGAAATTGGGCAAGGGATTGTGGCTTTTATTGGAACAGCTGCCCTTAACAAATGAATCATTCATCGTTTATCCCTTCTGACAGTTTAAGTTGAATAATAGCTTTATAAGCTGTCCATCTATCATGCCTGTAAGGGAAGCCATGTTCTACTATCTCCACAGCTCTCTGTGGATCAAGAACCCTTGGCTACCACCTCACATTTGCCACTCAGTTGCATCACACTAAATTTTGATGGTTAAATGCTACTACCTGACCTTTATATTTTTTCATACTACTGTCATTCCCATGGCTATCAGTAAGCCTGGTTCTATAATGGTGTCTCCTATTGTCAGTCATGATCTGCAGAGAGTAGCCATCACTGAATTTCTTTCTTTCTTTCTTTTTTCTTTTTTTTTTTTGAGACGGTGTTCGCTCTGTTGCCCAGGCTGGAGCGCAGTGGCGCAATCTCGGCTCACTGCAAGCTCCGCCTCCTGGGTTCACGCCATTCCCCTGCCTCCCGAGTAGCTGGGACTACAGGCACCTGCTACCACGCCCAGCTAATTTTTTGTATTTTTAGTAGAGACGGGGTTTCACCATGTTAGCCAGGATGGTCTCGATCTCCTGACCTCGTGATCTGCCCACCTCGGCCTTCCAAAGTGCTGGAATTACAGGCGTGAGCCACCACGCCCGGCCCCACTGAATTTCTTAATGATGTTTGTGCTGTTCTCCTTGGTACCTTACTTATTGCTTTGGTGAATGGTGTAACCTCTAGGACTTCTCATGGGTCATAATTATCTAGTGGATTTTCTGGCCTTACATAGTTGTGATGGCTAATTTTATGTATTAACTTGCCTGGGCTAAGGGATTTCCAGATAGCTGGTAAAACATTATTTCTGGGTGTGTTTGAGGGCATTTGTAGAGGAGATCAGCATTTGAATCAGTAGACTGAGTAAACAAGATCCATCTTCACCAATGTGGGCAGGCGTCATCCAATCTCTTGAAGCCCTGCATAAGACAAACAGGCTAAGGGGGAGCGAATTCTCTCCTTCTCTTTTTGAGCTGGGACATCCATCTTCTCCCACCTTCAGACAATGGGGCTACTAGTTCTTGGGCCTTGGGACTCTGGGAGTTATGTTATTGACTTCCCTGGCCCTGAAGTTTGCAGTCAGCAGGTAGTGAGACTTCTCAGTCTCCACAGTTGTATGAGTTGATTTTCATAATAAATCGCACACCCCCCACACACATACACACATTTCCCCCTATCGTAGGTTCTGTTTCTCTAAGACCCCAAACTGATTCAATAGTATATCCACTTAAGAATGCAAATTTTCCTAGGCTTTCTAATCTCTTCCTCTACTGTCTGCCATGAGAATTCTGGTTATTTTGATTTAACTTAGTGTGTGCCATCACTTTTTGATGCTTCTAGAAGTCATACTAATAGTGTTTATTCCATATAAATGCTGGTCAGAGTGCTAATTCCTATGTCTCCCAAATCAGTAAACTCATCTAATCTTATGCTCCAACTGCCTTAATTGAGCAACCTCAGAATCCAGTACCAGGAGTATTCCCCTGGCTCCTGCTGCTATATGCTATCTAGGACTTGTAGCTCTTTTAGGGTAGAGCTCTTTTACTCCCTCATTAGGCTTAGCATGTCTCCAGAGTTATGCTGTGAGCTAACTCTACTCGAGTTTAGTGGCCAAAAGGGGAGGTAGAGGCAGATTTTGAGGGTAATATATATTGTCTTATAGGGAAGAAGCCTCTGCATATCTTTAAGGAAAGGGCTATCTTTTAATAAGGAGAAGTGGACCACTTCTGCAGGCTCACATGGTCAAGGAAAATCTTGAAATTAAAGATGCAGGGGATATTGATCCCTATATTCTCATCTTATGACTCAGGATACCATCTTTTGCCAAATGGAGCCCTCAATCTGGCACAGTAGACTTGTCTTGGCTGGGAGTTAACCTTATCAGGAACTTAGCTAATCTGACAGTTATATATCCTGGCCTTGTCCTCGCTTTCTCTGCCCTCCTTCTGTAGGAAATATAAGCCTCTTTTTACTCCACCTAGGAATCATTCTGGCTTTTACATCTGGCTTTCAATTTCTGTTAATTACTCTCAAGTCAACTGAATTTGGCCATAGACACACATTCCCATTGTCCATATGGCTACTTTTTGCTGACTGTTTCTCAAATGACCTGTATATTGAAACAGTTAATGCATTCTCTTCCACTAGCGGAATTCACTATCCCAGTTCACCACCAGTGAAAATTTTAACAACCGGACGTGGCAGGAGCTGTGTTCCACCTACTACTAGTTATAGGGCCCTTATTTGCCAGTTGAGAAATGATTCAGCTTGAAACCCCCATCTTATTGCCTGCTTTCTAAGACAACTCCCATTACCAATAGTTACATAATTCCCTGGGAAGCAGGCTATGAGATGGAGTTTATTGAAAAAGATATTTATTAGGGTGTACCCTTGGGATTACCACCAGTTGAAGAAAAGGGGAAGGAAGTAATCAGAGGGAAAAGTCCAACTATGATGCAGTTCCTACTATAGCCTTGCTAACCCCACCAGGAGCTCAGAAGCCAAAATGAACCTTTAGAGTTGTTCCACATTGAGCCAACGTAGCTGGAACTTCATACCCTTGTCTTGATCTGCCATTAAATGTAGGATGCCCTAGGAAGGGCGTTACCTTAAATGAGGCAGATGTCTGTAGCTGAGGACATCCCTGAGGATTCTGACAGCTTAACTCTGTCTACTGATAACACTCCTAGCACTTAGGCAAAAGGACCTCCTTGAAGATGGATGGGGTGGTACATCTCCATGTCCATTAAAAACATTTTTTTAGGCTGGGTGCAGAGGCTTACACCTGCAATCCCAGCATTTTGGGAGGCCGAGGCAGGAGGATCGCTTGAGCCCAGGAGTACAAGGCCAGCCTGGGTAACATAGTGAGACTCCCATCTCTACAAAAAAAATCAAAAAATTAGTCAGGCATGGTGGCACGCACCTGTGATCCTAGCTACTCAGGAGGCTGAGGTGGGAGGATCACCTGAGCCCTGGAGGTTGAGGCTGCAGTGAGCCGTGATCACACCACTGCACTCCAGCCTGGGTGTCTCTGTCTCAAAAAAAAAAACAAACAAAATAAAATGGGAAAAAAAGCCTTTGTTTTTCCCCACAGAGCTCAGGGAAACATTTACTTATGTTTACTGGTTTGTTATAAAGGATGTTCCAAAGGATACAGAAGTGATGCATAGGGCAAGGTATAGGAGAGAAGGGGAGCAGAGCTTCAATACCCTACCAAGACACACCATCTTCCAGGAACCTCCAGGTTTGCCAGGTTTGCAGCTATTCAAAAGCTCCCCAAACCCTGTCTTTTGGGAGTTTTAATAGAGGCTTCACTACATAGGCATGATTGATTAAACCACTGACCATTCGTGATCAACTTCATCTTCAGCACTTCTCTTCCTGGAGGTTGCAGGGTGGGAAAGTCCTAATCCTGTAACCCTGTCTTAGTCTTTCCTGTGACCAGCCCCCAATTCTGAAGCTGCCCAGGGGCTTCCAGCCATCAGTCATCTCATTAGGATACAAAGACATCACTCTGGAGTTTCTAAGGATTTTAAGAGTTGTATGCCAGGAAATGAGGGCCAAATACATAATTCACGATATCACAGTCCACCTCCGATGTGTAATTCCTTACTTAAAAAGACGTACAACTCAAAAGACACTGCCACATTACTAGAATCTTATTCAATTATTAATAATTAGTTCAGTCCATTATCATATTGTATGAATTTGTATCCCAGGGTGAGGTCACTCAAGTTTGCAGGATTTTCATTGACCTTATCAGGTTCTAAAAGCAGCAGTGGTCTTGGCTTCACCCTGTAAGACACCTGGTATAATTGAACTAAGAGACAATGTCATCTCTTGCTCTGAGCCTTTTTCAAGGTGTTAATGTAATGTGATACTAGATTTATCTGAATTCATAACCCGTTTATTCCTTTATTCTCAGCTGCTCTTCTTTCTTCACTTTACTAATAACCTTTGCAAAGGACATTAGAATCAACACTGTGCTGGTCTAGATTGTAGGCATCACTACTGGTAATTACCTTCTCCTCAGTCCATGCCCATTCAGATGGGCTAAGGTTATGTAGGTGCCAAATTATTGCACCATTTTTACCACCAGGCAGTATAGCTGCATTCACTGTTAACCCCAATTTTGCACAACCCATTCCCATCAGGCCCTTAGCAATTCTGATATGAGGCTTAAAAACGTATTTACAGTTTCTTGTTTAGAAATCATTCTTGCTTCCAGTACGTGTAGTTACAGCTCTGGTCCTAGAACCACTTTTTTGATCAGAGGAGCAGCCTTCCAAACAGGAGTTTGCCCATTCACCTTAGAATCTTGGAGCTGTCATCCACAAACTCAGCAGTTGTTGGGTGGTTAGTTGAGAGCTGTTTATAGGGCACTGTGCAAGTGCTGACAGAACCCAGCAGCTCCTCACAGTTTTATAGTCAGTACTTACAGTCGCTTTTATCTAGTTCACTAGGCTGACTGTTCCCTCAGGAACATTCCTATGTGCCTGGATCACATATAGCCATCTGCAATTGTTCAATAGTGAGTTGTGTGCCCTGCATTGACCCAAATATGCCCTTCCACTCTGAAGCATTTAAAGCCAAATAAATTTTACCAATGTGTTATGAAGAATATTACAAAGGATACAGATGAAGAGATGCGAGGTCAGGAGATCGAGACCACGGTGAAACCCCGTCTCTACTAAAAATACAAAAAAAAAAATTAGCCGGGCGTGGTGGCAGGTGCCTGTAGTCCCAGCTACTCGGAGAGGCTGAGGCAGGAGAATGGCGTGAACCTGGGAGGCGGAGCTTGCAGTCAGCCGAGATCGCGCCACTGCACTCCAGCCTGGGTGACAGAGCGAGACTCCGTCTCAAAAAAAAAAAAAAAAAAAAAAAAAAAAAAAAAAAAAAAAGAAATTATCATTGATACAATTGACTAACCTGCAGACTTTATTCAAGTTTTGCCAATTGTTCCACTAATGTCCTTTTTCCTGTCTAGGAATCAGTCATGTCTTCTTAACTTCTTCCAATCTAGGACAATTTTCCAGTCTTTCTTTAGCTTCTATGACCTTAACACTTTTAAAGAGTGCTGGCAAGCTATTGGTTAAATGTCTCTTAATTTGGGTTTGTCTGATATTTCCTTATGACTAAATTTTGGTTGTACATTTTTGGCAAGAATAATACAGAAATGATGCTTAGTCGTCATATCAGGAGATATGTCAGGTTAATGTTTCATACTGGAGATGTTAACTTTGGTTATTTGATAAAGAGTTTGTCTCCACTGTAAAGTTACTGTTTGCCCTCTGTAAT
This sequence comes from Symphalangus syndactylus, assembly GCF_028878055.3. Taxonomy (NCBI): domain Eukaryota; kingdom Metazoa; phylum Chordata; class Mammalia; order Primates; family Hylobatidae; genus Symphalangus; species Symphalangus syndactylus. The sequence goes on from NC_072429.2 coordinate 45,685,918, forward strand.
TAATAAATATTATAACAATGTCTTTGTAATTAACAAGTATCATATGAGGAGCTGCTTCGGGAGTGATCTATTTCTTAACAGGATAATAGTTATTTACTGAAAAGGTAGGACTATGTTCCAAATCCCAGAGGCCCATGCTCTAATTCTCTTGTTAGGGAATGCCTTGGGCTTCATATAACATTCTGCTATAGTAGACACTTTAAACATAATTTATTTTTTCAGACAGCGTCTTGATCTGTTGCCCAGGTTGGAGTGCAGCGGTGTGATACCGGCTCACTGCAACCTCTGCCTCCTGGGTGCAAGCAATTCTCGTTCTTCAGCCTTCCGAGTTGCTGGGATTACAGGCCTGTGCCACCACACCTGTCTAATTTTTTTTTATTTTTAGTAGAGATAGGGTTTCACTATGTTGGCCAGGCTATTCTCAAACTCCTGACCTCAAGTGATCCACCTGCCTCGGCCTCCGAAACTGCTGTGATTACAGGCATGAGCCACCGCGCCCGGCGTTAAACATAATTTTATCTGCCGAGTCGTAGCTCCCAAGTGGTGTTTCTGTTCTTAATGCATTCTGGAGTACCTGTAGAGCCTTCTTTGATTTGGAGTTCTGTTTAAAGCTGGCAGCCTTAACAGCTACTCAGCAAAAAGATCAGAGAAGGATGCCAAAAGATAACATGTTGCCTCCAAAATCAAGAGGCTCACCAAGTTTGCCTTTTTCTTCATGGTAGGCAGTGTAGGAAGGGCAGCAGCAACTTGTTTTTCACTTTCTTGGAAATATCTTAACATGCCCTAGATTTCTGAATCCCCCAAAACTTCAGAGAGGACAGTTCCTTAAATTGTTGTGGGGCTTACTTATCTCCTCTTCTGCTATACGTATGTCTTACGAAGGCATCTAGGGCACATGTTACTTGCTATTGAAGAGGTACAATCAGAATGATCCCATTAGCGTGCTGGAAAAATGTGATGTCCTATGGGATGGTGAAATAATTAGAACCTCGTATGACTCTCAGAGGAGCAGGAGCACCCCTAACATTTGTGATACCTAGGGCAAGAATAAAAATAGAGATTTATTTTCCCAGCTACTCGGGAGGCTGAGGCAGGAGAATGGCGTGAACCCGGGAAGCGGAGCTTGCAGTGAGCCGAGATAGCGCCACTGCAGTCCGGCCTGGGTGAAATAAAAGAGCCAGACTCCGTCTCAAAAAAAAAAAAAAAAGAAAAAAAAATAGAGATTTACTTTCCTGAGTCTTTTTTCCCTCTACACTATTGAAACTGTGCCCCAAAGAGTTAAAGAAACCGGTAACTAACAGAAATTCTTGAGTTTTCATAATGGCAGATAAGAAACAACTTGCTGAAGCACTGAGACTCCCTCTGTTTAAAAGAAATGAACTGGCTGAAATCGGTTATAACCTAGATAGATAAATGGAGTTTGCACAGAGTGAGCTTGCTGAGATCACAGCCTGAGTTTCCACCGCAGATTTCATACTAACTCCCGATAATTGGCACAAGACCCTTGCGGAGGCATGAAGAGGTAAGTGCGCATGCCCAAGGACTTCCCATGCCTCCTCTTTCCTTCCGCTAATCACCGCTCTCAGAATCTACCCCCAAACCTTTTCTTTTTCTTTTCTTCCTTTGTTTCTTTTTTTTTTTTTGAGATGGAGTCTTACTCCGTCGCCCAGGCTGGAGTGCCTTGGTGTGATCTCCGCCCATTGCAACCTCCACCTCCCAGGTTCAAGTGATTCTCCTGCCTCAGCCTCCTGAGTAGCTGGGATTACAGGCGCACGCCACCACCCCTGGCTAATTTTTGTATTTTTAGTAGAGGCAGGGTTTCACCATGTTGGCCAGGCTGGTCTCAAACTCCTGACCTTAGGTGATCCACCCACCTCGGCCTCCCAAAGTGTTGGGATTACAGGCGTGAGCCACCACGCCCAGTCCCATAAAGCTTTTCTAACAAAATTACTGCCTGAAAGCCAGCATGGGAAGACACTTGACGTTTATACTCCTGTCTCCTTGGGAATCCATTTTCTTTCCTTTGTGTGTTTGTTGCTATAACAAAGACTTTCAATATAAAGCTTTTCTTTTCTCAAAAATGCAGTGTCATATTATTGGCTTCTAGCATATCAGGTAGTGAGTCCCTTTTGCTGGATAACATTACCTAAGGCACTATTAGCATCTTAATTTCCTTTGTTAAATTGTGGCTGTCATTGAATTGAGTCAGCTGACCAAAAGAACTATTAGAGATAATCATGTGAAAGCTTGAACACTGAATTCAGAATCTCTGGCAAATGAACCCACCTAAATTCAACTCAATCTAAAGGTTTTTTCTTTGTTTTCTGTTATAGCATACTCAGTTCTCAAACATATTCCTAAGGTTTCTGTGATGTAGTTGGCAAAATTATGCAATTCTTTCAGTATGTATGCCTTCTAATATTGGGACTGGCTTTGTGCTTGTCCCCACTGAACATGCTAGGATAGGAATCTAATTAGAGGTCTAGAGGCAATGAGAGTTGGCAAGTGAAGGGCATGGAGAAAATTAGCAACCCCTTGCAATGTAACTGTCTCAGCTGAGGTCATTACAGACTATGCATGCAAAGAAGACAGTCTTATTAAAAAGGAAAATAAGTTTGCTTCTGCTGGGATAAAAAAAAGGGCTCAATTTGTTTGGGGATTCAAGATACATCTGAATTCACCTAGCTGTCCCCATTCCCATTCTAAGGATACTACTCTTTCTGGATCAATGCTCTAGCAATTTCATTAAAAAACATGCAGTGGTTGTGAATTCAACTTTGTAATTATTTATCAACCTGAAGAATCAGACTTTTTGTCTGATTTTTATCTATGTCAGTCCCGTAGCTGTGGGATAAAAGAGATGTTTTTAAAGCAATCATAAAAATATTTGATTTTCATATCTTTCCTGACCCAAGAATTTTAAAACCCTAAGTTTGTTATTTTCTTTAATTAAATTCTCTAGTGCAGTCAAAAGTAATCACCACATCCCCTGAACCTTTCTCTTTCCCACCATAATGCTTTGGTACACCAGCCACTTTGCTTGCCAGAGAATTACCTTCAATAAGCAATTAATTCCAGATAAACACAGTGATAATCTGAGTAAATGTTTTGCTGTTGCTTACCAGGGACTACCAATATCTTATTTTCCAGAGGATATGGGACTATCATTGCCTTTGATCTATCTAGGTCATATAATCTTATCCTAAATTTCATTCTTCGGTGTTTGTTGCCTGCAACTTCTGGCACAAAATATATTTTTGAGGCTCAGGGCACATAACAAAAACAACTGTAATCAGTTTATGCAGAAAAATATTTAATAGAGATAATTAGATTTTTATAGCATCATTGGAATGTGTGGATAAGTGGAACTCAGGAACTATTGAGTTCCAAGAACAACTTGCTACACCTGTGACCCAGGGTTAGTAGGCCACTTCTACTGTTGCTACCACCTCTCAATACCCACACAGTTGCTCCTAGATACAGGAACACTCAATCTGGCTGTTGCTCCTGGTGACACTGGAATGCTGAACCTTCCCTCCACAGCTACTTCTCAACCCTTTGCTTGTACAACCAAATGCAGCAGTGTAGCAGACGCTATTGATGCCTGTCCTATATTCCCTTGGCCCACTTCAGAGTTTACCCGCAGTTAAATGAAGACTTTTTAGCAAGCTTACAGCAGCTTCTCATGTGATATGGTTTGGCCGTGTCCCCACTCAAATCTCATCTTGAATTGTACTTCCATAATTCCCACGTGTTGTGGGAGGGACCTGGTGGGAGATGATTGAATCATGAGGGCAGTTTCCCTCCTACTGTTCTGGTCGTAGTGAGTAAGTCTCATGAGATCTGATGGTTTTATCAGGGATTTCCACTTTTGCATCTTTCTCATTTTCTCTTGCCGCTGCCATGTAGGAAGTGCCTTTCACCTACTGCCATTATTCTGAGGCCTCCCTAGCCATGTGGAACTGTAAGTCCAATTAAACCTCTTTTGCTCCCCAGTCTCAGGTATGTCTTTATCAACAGCGTGAAAATTGACTAATACATCATGTCAAGCACTTTTGTCTTTCTGCTTCTTTTCCTGGGAGGGTTTTCTCTGATGCCATAAGAGCTTGCTCTGCCCATTCATACTGCAGTCTGGAATTTCCAGAAATTTAATGCCCTTAGGGTTAACACTTAATGAAGGATGGAAGGTGATATCAGTCTACCACTAACTTTCTGGTTCCTTGGTGGGACAATTCTATAGCATGTTCCACACAATTCCTCATAGAGTTCCCTAGCAAGATTGAGGCCCATGTATTCACAATGGTAATCTGCTTATTAAAATAATAATTTTTAATTTATTAATGTTTCTCCCTCCTTTTTCTCAGTTTCCACACTTCCTCACTGGTGCTTCTCTAGAAAACTTTTTAAATAAATTAATTGCACCTAAGTCCTTGTCTCTAGGTCTGCTTTTGGGAGAACTCAACAAAGATAGCAACTTAGAAAGCAAACTCTAAGGATGGGATTCTGAACTTGAATTACTTGCTGGTCACATGGCAGCAATCCAATGCTGGTAGAAGGTGCGGTTGTGATAATCCCTGTCATGCTGTAGCATCACACTTACTAAGACTCTGTGGAGAGTTGAAATGAGCAACAGGTATAAGATAACTACTGGCTTATGCAATAGCTTCTGCACATGACACAAATGGAAAACAATGTAATTGAAAGGATTGTGAAGTTTGCTTCTTTTTTCTGCTGACTGTAAGCCCTGAATATACAGCATGATTAGCTCAAATTATCCACCTATCAATTTAGAGAACACTGTGAAAGCCAAAGGCCTTCCGTGGAAAAATTTTAAAAGACATCTCTGTTCTACAGCTGGAGGGCTAGATGTACTGAAAATCGGGCTCAGTATTTGAATGTGTTAGTGCCAGAGCTACAAAGCAGAATGAAAACACAATCATCTAAGTTTTCTTTGTTAAAGTTAGAATCCTGTTAGGAAAGAAATGTTCCACATACTCTGATTCCTGGGATGAGGACATTTGGTTGGATGTACTTGAGATACTTATATTCTCAGATTCCCTTGAACTCTTTCTAGCCATGGATCCTCCTCTTTTCTAGGGAAATAAAGCCTTTCATTGCTTGGAGATAATGTAAAGCCTTCATCTGATATTAATGCCTTGCAAGATGAAACTTACCCTATTCAAGACCTGTCCCCACTGCTTTTATATCTATAACTAAGGTTAAATAATGACCTGAGCCGGAAAGTACAATTCCTGCTCATGAGAAAAATAAATCCTATTCATTAGAAAATAAAATTTAGGCCAGGGACAGTGGCTTATGCCTGTAATCCCATCACTTTGGGAGGCCGAGGCAGGCGGCTCACAAGGTCTGGAGATCAAGACCATCCTGGCCAACATGGTGAAACCCTGTCTCTACTAAAAATACAAAAAAATTAGCTGAGCATGGTGGCATGCGCCTGTAGTCCCAGTTACTCAGGAGGCTGAGTCAGGAGAATTACTTGAACCTGGGAGGTGGAGGTTGCAGTAAGCTGAGATCGCGCCACTGCACTCCAGCCTGGCGAGAGAGCGAGACTCCATCAAAAAAAAAAAAGAAAAGAAAAGAAAATTTTAAAAAATTATATTCACTAAAGAAGCTACAAGGCATGGCTAATATGTACCAGCAGAAACAGGGGATTATGCTTGGAAATTAATATTGAACATAAATTTGTGTGTGTGTGTGTGTGTGTGTGTGTGTGTGTAATACGCTGCTGGATAGAGGAGTGTTCAGGGTATGAAGGTACCCTCTCTTGACTTCAGATCTGTACTTCAGAATTGCCTCCTGGCAATGACACTTATAAGAACTAACACATTGCTGGGATGGCCTCTTGAAGCTTAGGCATAATTATGGACTACAGTAAATGAGTTGGAGTTACCAGAACTGCCTTGGAGAGTACTGAAGGGGTCAGAAGTGTCAAACATGTTAGAGTGGATTTATTAGATGACTCTAGAAAAGTCATCTGCAGAGTCTTTTCTTTGGGAGAGTCCATAGATTTTCATACATTTGTATTTATTTATTTATTTTGAGATGGAGTCTCACACTACTGCCCAGGCTGGAATGTAATGGCACGATCTCAGCTCACTGCAACATCTGCCTCCTGAATTCAACTAATTCTTCTGCCTCAGCCTCCTGAGTAACTGGGTTTACAGGTACTTGCCATCATGCCCAGCTAATTTTTGTATTTTTAGTAGAGACGGGGTTTCACTATGTTGGCCAGGCTGGTCTTGAACTCCTGACCCCAGGTGATCCACCTGCCTCGGCCTCCCAAAGTGATGGGATTACAGGCGTGAGCCACCTTTCCTGGCCCATACATTTACTTCATTAATGCAAATAGGGATATACTAATGAAGGGGCATTTGTATTTTTTTATTTTGATTTTGTTTTATTTTGCATTTCATATGTTACCCAGTTTCACATTCTCACAGGATCAGCAATGACAACAGCCATCTAGTCTCCCAAGTCTGAAATGGCAAGACTTTCACAGCTGTGGCTGACAGTAAAGCACTGATATGCTCACAAAACAAAAAACATTGAACAATGTTTCCTTAATTTCATTTTTCTTAAACAAATACCTGACAAAAAGGCTTACACTGAAGAATGGAAAACCTTTTCTTCTTCATGCCTCAAACTAAACATTAAACTTATGTGAAAGAATGAACAAGGTCACTTCAATAATTAATGGTACACACATGAAGAATCCTTTACGATGCATAAATATTTTGTGGTCATGTTTCCCAGGCTGGTCTTGAACTCCCAGGCTGGAGCAATCCTCCCACCTTGGCGTCTCAAAGTGCTGGGATTACAAGTGTGAGCCACTGTGCCTGGCCCATTCAGAATTTTTTTTTTTTTTTTTTTTTTTTTTTTTTTTTTTTTTTTTTTTTTTTTTTTTGAGACGGAGTCTTTCTCTGTCCCCCAGGCTGGAGTGCGGTGGCACGATCTCGGCTCACCGCAACCTCCACCTCCTGGGTTCACGCCATTCTCCTGCCTCAGCCTCCCGAGTAGCTGGGACCACAGGCGCCCGCCAGCACGCCCGGCTAATTTTTTTGTATTTTGTAGTAGAGACAGGGTTTCACCGTGTTAGCCAGGATGGTCTCGATCTCCTGACCTCGTGATCCACCCACCTCGGCCTCCCAAAGTGCTGGGATTACAGGCTTGAGCCACCGCGCCCGGCCTCCATTCAGAATTTTTTAAAAGACTTTCTATATATCTATTATGTATCTAAATTCAAATTAGCTCCTTTATTTTGTTAATATGATGAATTACATTACATTGATTGTTTTAATTTAACACATACTACATTTATTATTTAGGGGTTTTGTTTGGTCTTGAATAACAGAAAACTCCCAAGATATGCTCCACAAATCAACAAAGTGCTTATTTTTCTCCTAGGAGAGTCCAGAGATTGGTAGGGCAATGATGGTGTAGCCACTGAACAATACAATAGGGGAATAAGTTTACTTATTTGTTCATTTTTCCTGAAATATTGTATGACTAGGAGAAACAGGGCCTTGAGAAGTATTATGGGAACTATATGCTCACCATAAAAATTAGACCTTTGATAAATGTGGAGAAAATGGAGTCAGAATATTAAAGAAAGCCTCTAATCCTGAAATTCTGCAACAGTGGTATGAATGAGTAGGTTTAAGCTTGCAAGGAAATTCAGGCAGCTATGCCTGTCTAGTCACCAAAATGAGGTCATGAAAGATGATGAGCTCATAGAGATGTTTGTGGAAGCTACCACTATTTTTTTTTTTTTTTTTGGAGACAGGGTCCCACTCTGTCACCCAGGCTGGAGTGCAGTAGCAGGATCTCGGCTCACTGCAACCTCCACCTCCCAGGTTCAAGCAATTCTCCTGCCTCAGCCTCCTGAATAGCTGGGATTACAGGCGTCCCAATTTTTGTATTTTTAGTAGAGACAGGGTATCACCTTGTTGGCCAGGCTGGTCTCGAACTCCTGGCTTCAAGTGATCCACCAGGCTCAGCCTCCCAAAGTGCTGGGACTACAGGTGTGAGCCACTGTGCCCAGCCTGGAAGCTACTACTTCTGAGGGAATTGAAGTTAAATGCTTAGGTGATTGGCTCAGTGCTGATGTTGTTCAACACAACCAGTCATCAAAAAGACATTTTTAAAGTCTGGAACTGATGAGTACTTCTAGATCTGTTTGTCAATCTGCTACTGCCACATCCTTTTGAGATTTATGGCTTCCATTTTATTTCTTCACTCCAAATCTCATTCAGTTTCCTCTTTTGTTCAACTCTAACCTATAAACTATAGACAAAGAGGATTCTGGGAAATCTATTTCTAAGCCATATAACACAGTCCACCACAATCATCATTACCCCTACTTTCATCCACATGGCTGCAAGTTCCCTCTTTTCAACTTGAAGGGTTGTGTTCAAGTTGAAGCAGTAGCAAAATACAGAAGGTTAAATCATCAGGTCTGAGATGAAACTGTCCTTTTTCAATAACTTTGCACATTTTTAAATTTCTATCAACTATATTGACCAGGACAGTTAGTTGTAGAGTACACTCTCTGCAAAATTTTGCTGAAGATACCTCTTTCACCAGTGAAGTTGAAAAATTGTAAGTTTTCTTAGTAAGGAAGAAGGGCAGAATAGATATCAGGTAAGAAAATCCTAGGATCTGCTATGGTAAGCCAGAAAAAAGAAACCTCTAAAGTACCAAACTCAATAGCACAATGACCACTTGCATTAACTGCAATGAAATTTAATTAGAAACAAAAATAAAATGAATTTTTAATTATTTTATTTTGGGCTTATAGGTCCAAGGAGACTTCACAATGGAAATTAGACACTTAGTAAACTATAATAAAAATAATATGTATCAAAAGTTATGTGAGATAGCTGAAAGGATACTGGGAGCAATAGTTGTCATCACAGAAGTTTTTATTAGAAAATAAAAACTATAAATTATGAGCTGGGGTCCACTTCAAGGATGAGATACTAAAAAAACATTTTCGTATTTACAAGATTTTAAAGATTTGTCTTCTGGTGTCAATTATACGAATAAGAAGAGATGTATCTGAAGACCTTCCCACATGAATTACATTCAATGGGTTTGTTTCCAATGTGAGTTTTCACATGTCTTTGAAAATATGAGGAAAAACACTAAAGGATTTTCCACATTCTTTACAGTCGTATCTCCCAGTATGAGTTCTCACTTGCTGACTAAGGCATGAAAAAGACTTGAACGTTTTCTCACATTCTATACATTTATTTCTTTTCAGTATGTGTTCTCACATGTTTTCTACAGTGCGAGGGATTACACTTTCCTATGTTTCTTGCACTTACGTGGTTCCTCTTTAATGTGAATTTTACCTCAATTTGAAAAAATTAGACCCAAATAAGATTTTCCTACACTCCTTATACTAATAGAATTTCTCTCCAGTGTGAGTTCTCACACTGTTTTTTAAGGGATGAGGAATAGCTGAAGATATTTCTGCATTTCATACATTCAGTGTGTTTACTAGTCAGGGTTCTCCAGAGAAACAGAACCATTAGAAGATAGATAGATGGATAGATAGAGAGAATTTATTATGAGAATCAGCTCACATGATTATGGAGGCTGAGAAGTCCCATAACATGCCATCTGCTAACTGGAGAACCAGGGAAGCTAGTGGCATAGCTCAGTCCAAGTCTGAAGGCCCAAGAACCTGGAGGGCCACTAGTATAAGTCCCAAAGACCAGAGAACCTGGACTTCTTATATCCAAGGCAAGAAAAGATGGGTGTATCAGGACCAGAAGGGAGAGCAAATTCACCTTTCCTATGCCTTTTTGTTCTATCTAGGCCCTCGATTGATTAAATGGTGCCCAGCCAAACTGGATGAGGCCTGATCTTCCTTACTCAAACCACTGATTCCAATGTCAATCTCTTCTGGACCGCCCTCATAGATATACCCAAAATTAATGATTTTCCAAAATTAATGCTTTACCAGCTACCTGAGTATCCTTAATCCAGGCAAATTGACCCATAAAATTAACCATCACACAATGTTTCTCCAATGTGTATTATCACATGAATGGTAAAATATGAAGAATAAATGAAGGATTTTTCATATTGTTTACAATCATAGAGGCTGTCTTCAGTGTTTATTCTCACATTTCTATTGAAAGAGGAGGGCAAACTGTATACTTGCCCATCTTTCTTACATGTGTAAAGCTCCTTTTTGGTTTATTTTCATTTGAACAGGAAGTTTTGAGGAATAAATGAAGGCTTTTCTTCATTCTCTATATTGATAAATCCTCTCTTCAATGTTAGTTCTTACATGTACAGCAAGAGATGTGGAAGAAATCAAGCCTATCTCACATTCTTTTATATCCGTAGGGTAAATTACAATATGAGTTATCACATATGCCCTAAAAGATTGGGGCAATTTAAGGTTTTTCTACATTTTTATGTTAATAAGATTTCTCTTCAGTGAGAGTTTTCACATGTTTTCTAAAAGATTAAAGAAAATTGAAAGCTTTTTCACATTTCTTATACAGGCTTATCTCCACTGTCCACTGTGAGTCCTTTTTTTTTTTTTATGAGATGGAGTCTCGCTCTGTCACCCAGGCTGGAGTACAGTGGCATGATCCTGGCTCACTACAACCTCTACCTCCTGGGTTCAAGCAATTCTCCTGTCTCAGCCTTCCGAGTAGCTGGGATTACAGGTGCACGTCACCACACCTGGCTAATTTTTGTATTTTTAGTAGAGATAGGGTTTCACCGTATTGGTAAGGCTGGTCTTGAACTCCTAACCTCAGGTGATCTACCCGCCTTGGCCTCCTAAAGTGCTGGAATTACAAGCGTGAGCCACCGTGCCCAGCCCACTGTGAGTTCTTACATGTACATCAATAAATGAAGAATGAACAAAGGCTTGCTTACATGTCTATTCATAGAATTCTCCTCCAGTGTGAAATTTTTCATGATTCCTAAAATACAGGGAACACATAAAGGATTCCCTGTATTCCTTACTTTGATAGGGTATGTGTTCAGTGTGTGATGCCATGTGGGTTTTCAACAAGTGAAAGATCAGTGAAGACTTTCTTGCATTCACTGAATTCACATAATTTCCCTGCAGCATGAGTTCTCTAGTGCACATTTAGATTTGAAATCTGGCGGAGATCTCTTCATGTTTATTACTCTCATTATATTTGTCTCCAATTTGGAGTATTTTCTACAGAGTAGACATCAAGATCTTTTTGAGAGATTTTCACATTTGATTATATTCATAGAGGTTTTCCACCATATGAATTCTCAAATATATGTCCTATGTCTTGTGCTGATCCATCTATGTCATGGCAAAAGAATGAAGATTACATAATTGGAAGTTTTTTATATTGTAACTTAAGTATAATACTAATTGAAGGTAGACCATGATAAGAAAAGGCAGTATATTGTCATCCTTAGAAGAAATACTCCAGAAACTGTTGTAGCTAAAAATTCAAATAAGGATATAAAATGGAATATGAAAAATATTTAAGTCAAAAGAAAACAGAAAATGAGGAACAAAGGATTTCAAAAGAAAACAGAAAATGGGGAACATAGGAATGAAAATGGAGGGTATGAATAAAATTGCAATAGAGACAATCATATTATAAATAATTACATTACATATAAATGGAATAAACTCTCCAATTAAAAAGCAAACATATTAACACTAGATAAAATGCAAGATTTAATGCTATGTTGTTTTAAAAAGATGCTTTTTAAATATAAATACAGGTTGAAAGTAAAGAATGAAAAAATATATCATGCAAACCTTAAGCATAAGAAATGTAGACTGACTATATTAATATCAGACAGAGTAACTAGAGACTAAATGAGACATTTTATAATAATGAGTGTCATTCCATTAAGCAGCTATCCATTGTGCATGTAATAACAGAGCTTTAAAGTACATGAGATTAAAAAATGATAGAACTGAAAATAAATAAAAAATTCACAACAAACAGATGCTGGAGAGGATGTGGAGAAATAGGAATGCTTTTATACTGTTAGTGGGAGTGTAAACTAGTTCCACCATTGTAAAAGACAGTGTGGCTATTCCTCAAGGATCTAGAACTAGAAATACCATTTGAACCAGTGATCCCATTACTGGGAATATACCCAAAGGATTATAAATCATGCTACTATAAAGACACATGCACATGTATGTTTATTGCAGCACTATTTACAATAGCAAAAACTTGGAACCAACCCAAATGTCCATCAATGATAGACCGGATTAAGAAAATTGGCACATATACACCATGGAAGACTATGCAGCCATAAAAAAGGATGAGTTCATGTCCCTTGCAGGGAAATGGATGCAGCTGGAAGCCATCAATCTGAGCAAACTATCACCAGGACAGAAAACCAAACACCACATATTGTCACTCATAGGTGGGAACTGAACAATGAGAACACTTGGACACAGGGTGGGGAACATCACACACAGGGGCCTGTCATGGGGTGGGGGGCGGGGGGGCATTAGGAGAAATATCTAATGTAAATGACGAGTTAATGGGTGCAGCAAACCAACATGGCACATGTATACCTATGTAACAAACTTGCATGTTGTGCACATGTACCCTATAACTTAAAGTATAATTAAAAAACAAAACCTCACAATCACAGGTGAAGAATTTAACACTCTTCTCCTAGTAATTGACGGAACATGTAGAAACAATGTTAAGAGTAAAGAAGATCTAAAAACATTATCAAGTGACTTGATTTAATTGATATTTACAGAATACTCAACCAACAACTGTAGGTTACACATTTCTTTCAAGTACACATGGGGAACTCACCATGGTAACTTACATGCTGAATAATTTTTAATGACTTCATAAATCTCAAAGGGTTGAAATTATACACAGTATGCTCCCAGACCAAAAAATAATTATTTTGGATATCAAAAATTTTACCTTTGGATAGTTGGAAATTAAGCAACACAATTAAAGTCAAGCAATGGATCAAAGAAGAATAGTTCAAACTGAATGGTAATAAAAACACAAACTAGTCAAGTTCATGAAATGCAACTTAAGTAATATATAGGAAGAAATTTATAACTTTATATTTTTATATATTTTCAAGTGTGTTAGAAAAGAAAAGCTTAGAATCAATTATCTAAGCTTGCAGAGAAGCTAGAAAAAGAGAAAACTAAACTCAAAATATATAAAATAAAAGAAATAAAAACAGAAGAGCAGAAATCCATAAAATAGGAAACAAAAAGGAGGCTAGAAAATGTAGCTCACACGTGTAATCCCAGCATTTTTTAAGGTTGAGGTGGGAGGATTGCTTAAGCCCAGAAGTTTGAGGCCAACTTAGGCAACATGGTGAGGCAATGTCTCTACAAAAATAAAAATAATTAGCTGGATTTGGTGGCATGCACCTGTATTCCTAGCTATTCAGGAGGTTGAGGCAGAAAGATCTCTCTCTCTCTCTGTCTCTTTTGTGTGTGTGTGTGTGTGTGTGTGTGTGTGTGTGTGTGTGTGTGTGTGTGTTTGAGAGAGAGAGAGAGATGGAATTTTGCTCTTTTGCCCAGGCTGGAGTGAAGTGGCATGATCTTGGCTCACTGCAACCTCCGACCCCGGGGGTTCAAGTGATTCTCCTGCCTCAGCCTCCCTAGTAGCTGGTATTACAGGTTCCCACCACCACACCTGGCTAATTTTTGTATTGTCAGTAGAGATGGGGTTTCACCATGTTTGCCAGGCTGATCTCAAACGCCTGACCTCAGGTGATCCACCTGCCTCAGCCTCCCAAAGTGCTAGGATTACAGGTGTGAGCCACCATGCCTGGCCTTAGGAGGATCTCTTGAGGCTAGGGGTTTGATGTCACAGTGAGCGATGATTGCATCACTGCACTCCAGCCTTTTCTTCTCTGAGAAAAGGAAGAAAACAGAAAGTAATAGGAAAAGTAGTGAAACCAATGACTGGCTTGTTTTTCAAAATTAATAAAATTGGTACATTGACAGAAATACCAATAAAGACAAAAGGAGGGAAAACATAAATTACCAATATCCATAGTGAAGTGGGGGCCTCGCTGCAGATTCTAAATATATTGAAAGATGAGAAAGAAATATTATCAATAGCTTCATGACAATAGCTTCAACATCTTTGATAAAATAGACAAATTTGCTTAAAAAACACAAGCTGCCAGCTGCTGACAGAAGAGGAAACAGAAAATTAGAATTGCAGCACATTTATCTAAGAAATTGAGTGTGCAATTCAAAATCTTCCCACAAAAAAATGTCCTTCATGGTTGGGTTCTGCAGTAAATTCTATCAAATACATAAAGTAGAAATAATAACTATCTTACATAAACTCTTTCATAAAATAAGAAGCGGAGGAAACAATTGCCAAGTCATTTGATGAGACTAAATCCTGACAAGGATATTACAGGAAAAAAAATTGTAGATCAACATCTCCCATGAACATAGATGCACAAATTCTCAACAAAATTAGCACACTGACTTGGCTGCATGTCTCCTGGAAGAAAAACTTATAAACACTTTTCCTGGACAATCATGATCACACAGGTGCTGTTCCATTCCCAGTCTGCAGGACTCCAGCTCATGAGATCTGCTTGGATGTCTTTGGATTCTTCCACCGTTGCTCCTGCCACTCCATATTTGGAATAGGACTTGCTTCAGATTTCTTTGCTCGAATTCCAGTTGTACCCATCACTGTTACCATATTGATGGTCATTTGAACTTGCAAGTTGGAAACAACCAACAACTGGGACAAGGGTGAAGCAAGTAACTCAGATGCAAATTTTAAGTCATTATCCCAAAACTTGGAGATAAATACTATTTGTTGCAATACTGTAAAAATTAAAATTTAATGTAAACACCCATGAGAAACAAAATATGAAATTTTAAGTAAAGATAGGAACCACCCTACCCTTGCACACATCTGCCACACTAACCTCACCCTCATCCTGTCAGATCCTATTGTCAACTTTATTGTTTCCTGATCTCACTGGGGGAAAATTTACCATGTCTACTTCATAGCTCCTTCTCCTGGGCTGCTCCTTCAAGGCCAAAAAGGTCACGAAAATTCTAAACTCACTAATGTTGGGATTGTTCCATTTGCAAGACATAACTTCCTTTCATTTGAAAATATAAACTCTTCTACAATATGTTGCTAATGCTAACTTTATTAAATACATTCATAGATTAAAGAAAAAAAATCTTAATGTGGAAAAGTTTTGGAAAAGCAATGTTACTCTGGTATTTATCTCTGCATTTTATTGCCACTGTCTACTAAAGCCACCCACCAGAGACACACACATATACAGGCACAAATGCACACACACAAATACACAAACCACTATGGGGTTTTGTGTATTTGTAGCTGTAGATTTCTAAAATTGTTTGAGGCATCATTATTTATGTATCATGATAGGTTTTTCTCAACTTTTTGGTGACTATGCTGATAAATGGAAGTAATGCTCTTCTCAAGGTATTCCAGATCAGTCTAAGAAAGACAAAAGTATTAATCCTTTAGAGATGCCTTTAAATTCTAGACTTTACCCATAAAACATTTGTAAATTAAGATACCAAGGAAGTAGTACACATTGGGATCTCTGGGCCTGTTTCAAAACATGCATTTCTATACGTAAAGAAGTTTGTCAGGAATTAATCAAATATGTTTTTTGGAAAAGGTAAGAGAAAGACCAAATCTCAAAGTAGTAGTAGTGAGCTTTCTTCTCTCATTTGATATACAAATTAATGTTATCTTGAAAATGACCATCATTGCCACAAGTGACAGGGGCTACTGATGATTGGGTACTAATGGTAATACCCTAGGGGAAATGACATTTGCTGTTCTCCAGCCATTAATATTCATAATGGGGTCTGTAAGTATGGTGCCAACTTCTGAAAGTCCTAGAATTCACAAGAATTTTTAATTTTTTTGTGACTATGCTGATAACCAGAAGTAATGCAGTTATCAAAAGCCCCAGTCAGAAAATGATTACTGCAGTCAGTCAGAAACATAGAAAGGCCAAGAACAAATTCATGTATTTAAGTAATTTTGCTATTACATCTCTTCCTTTGACATATTATTAAGGGAGCATCTAGGTGTGTAACAAAAAATCCACTTAAAAAGATGCTAATGGCTACTGTGCTAGCCAAAATGAATGTTCTATGGAAGATTTTGATGAAGAAATAGATGTCACAGGCCTCACTCATTTTAATTCCCATTTTAAGAGGAACGACCCTCGATTGCCACCACTCCAGATAGTCTACTTTGCCCTTACTACTGGGCATCAGTTTTCTTTAGTGAGCTGAGCAGTATACAGAAATTCAGCATCAATGTTGAGCTGCCATTGTCACCTATGACCATTCCACAGACAAATGCCTGGATGTTCAAAGTAATTGAGCTACCATCTATCTGTTGCCCTGATTGTGAAGCAAGATTTCTTTAATATTTGCAGACACATAAAATACAAGAATTATGAAGAAAAGGTTAACTGTGATTCCCTTAATTTCAAATCATTGGTGTTGGTGAATACTGACACATGCAGATATACGTTTGCCTCCCCTTTTCCAGGGAGTGCATATGTCTCCACCCCATTGGACTCTTGTAAAACAAATGGGAGCAGTCATATTATTAAACCAACAAACACAAATCTCCTGCTTCCTAGCCCTAGTTTAGAATTGATGTAAGCCCACCAGTATTTCCAAACTTGGTACCAGAAAAGGCATGAGTCAACTTATAATAGTTTTAAAATAACTTTTAGGCTCTTGAAATATAAGTGCATTTTTCTCCATGTGAAGGAAGCTGGTCTGCAGCAAAAGGGAATGAAACCAGCAGGATAGAAAAAATGGTCAAGTCCTTGTTTCTAATTGTTATGGCCCTACCCTTCAATCAGTTTTATTTCCAGACATATCCTAAATTACTTTATATGCTCTAATATCTTCTCAATAAATTCTGTATTTTATCTTGAGAGCTAATTTTATCTTGAGAGCTAATTCTGTATTTTATCTTGAGAGTTTCTGTTGATTAAAACTAAAAGAATTTAGACTAACAGAAGTATTAATTTGGCAAAAGATCTTCCTGGTTAGTATATTTTCTGTTACTATGAAGTATGAATTTCTAAAAGTCATTTTCAATGCAGAATATAAGAGATATGTAGAAGAGCATACGCTTTTCAAACATGATTCTGAATGTTGATGGCAGTAGTGACAATTTGAGGAGTAACATTTAGGGACAGGCTAGTTGAGTGACACAAGATTCCTTCAAGGAGCATGCTCAGGAATATCTTTAACCTCCATTCTTTAGGTCTGCCAAAATTTGGAATGCCTGACTTCCCTGGCATGGATCAGACTTTTAACAATGGTCAGATGAAAATTTCTGGTCAGAAAGAGAACTTGGAACGGAACTTGGGCAAAGTATTTCATATGCCTTTTTATTTCATGTCAAATGTAATATCCAAACAATGTTGAGGTATTTCCAGAACTGCCTATTTGGACATATAAAATCTTTTGAATATCTTTAGTTCTTGGCCTGCTCATTCACATTTGAGAGCACATGACACAAGAGGGTTCCCATAGCCTCCCACAGGTAAAACTTCTGCAGTGATTTCCAGGCTACTGATTCAGCAATAGAGACAATATTCTGATTATTTTTTATTACATCTTCCAGGATAAATGCTGCAGGGTTTTGCCCAGATTACATTTCTGTTCATGGAGTATTCCAGTGAGGTCTCTACCTGAGCTAGATTTTCATTAAACATCACCAAAGTGAACTCTCATTGAATGTTATGTGGCTTTGCTTGGGAAAAAAGACACAAGCCTCTCCCTTAATAGATTGGAAATACATATGAAATGAGCTTGCTGTGTTAGAGCCTATATTCTATTGATTTTATAGGAAAGGAATCCATTTTTACAGAAATAGGCATTGGATTAACAAAAAATATTCATTATGTTTATGTTTCCTTTGTTCTTTTGTGAAGAAAATACATCACCACAGTGTTTATCTAAGATTATAAAACCCTTAGGGGATTATCCTAAAGATAACTCATAACACTCCATTATGACTTCAAAATATCCAGAGAGACCTCTGCTAGTACAGCCAAGCTTTCAACTTTTAAGGAAATCTTTTCTAAAAATTCAGCCATCAGCCAAAAGGGATAATTTTATATACATTTAAATAGTCATATTAACTAAATTATCTAAAATTATACATAATTTCCATATTTACAGTAATCAAACTAGAAATAGAAGTTCCATGTTGCTCTTTTAAGTAGTGGTTTGGAGGATAGTGAAGAGACACTGCAGCTTATTTTTATTATACCAAAAATATAGCTAATGGGTTTCTCAGAAAACTGTTGCCCCCATGTAAATTCATTTGTGGAAGAAATTAAAATTCTCCTCCACTTTCCAATTGTTGGAATAAGGTACCTCCCACCTTGTGAATGCTGTCATATGACCACAACTACCTATGTATTCCAATTGCCATTTAGGAAGAAAATAAAAGCAAGGAAGGGAAATAAAGCAAGAAGGTCAATGGCCTTAGATTAACATCATAAAAGGCAAGATGAGACTTATAGAAATCTCAAAGGAAGTCTACAAAATTTGAAAGAGAAAATAGGTAAAATGAATGGCTCTGTTTATGTTGGTGAGAGTCTCTATCCTGCTAGTTTCCAAAACACTTATTTCACTGTCCTTAATTTTTTTATTCACTAAGAAACAACGACTTGTCACTCATGTTCAAAATTGTTCTAGGTGCAATGCGTGACATAAAGGAGAATTGGTACTTATCCTTCCAACAGCCATAATCCACAAAATCACATGGATTGCTGATCTGCTTATAAATATTTTCAGGATCCATATTTAGTCAATTTTACTAAGTAAAATTTTTAGCCTTGCTACTTATTGCCTGTGATGGGGGTAGGGTATTCTGGATTGCTGCATAAACATCTTAGTCATCTTGCTCAGGATACTGTTAAGTCCAGATTAAAAAGCATGCCTCTCATTTATCAGTTCGCTTTCTGATTCTGTTCTCCAAAGTCAGTTTTTGGAGATGCTACTAGCCAGGAATATTTCTTTGAAAATTCAGTTATTTGCATATGTTTGCCAATTGTGAGATGACTGAATGATGATATAAATTTAATTGCAGTAGTTCAGAGTACTGTCCCTTGATAACACCCCAGGGAAAACAATATGACTGATTCAAGACAGGCAAGGCCCCAAATTAGGGCTTAACCTGGGAGGATTTTTGGCTCCACACATAAAAGAATTCAAGGGCAATCAGGTTCTGTTAAGACAGCAATCTTTTATTGAAAGGGACTGCTCCTTGCTGAGTAGGGCTAACTCCTTTGCAGTGCACCCAGAGTTAGCAGTAGCAGTTTATGTTATGGGTTGTTGGCAACTGTATTTATACCCACTTATACCTACTTTCACTTATATGCTAATTAAGAGGTGAGTTAATGCAAATTGAGGAGCTGGTTATTCAGAACTTTCTAGAAAAAGGGGCAGTAACTTCTAGGTTGTTGCCATGGAAAAGGGCGGTAACTTCTGGGTTGCCATGATATTTGTAAATTGTCATGGGGCTGGTGGGAATCTCTTATGCTAATGAGCAGTGAGGCAATTAGAGGTTGCCTTCAGCACCACCTGCTACTTCCTGCAGGGTTTTTAACTTCAATTGTGCACCACCTGCTGGTTCCTGTAAATTTCTTCATTTTGTCCTGTTCTGACAGGGAAATAAGTCCTGCTGATCTCCTACCTCACTACTTCTCTGACAAATGTCTCATACATCTTAAGTAGACAACTTGGAACCTAGTCTGAATACTGTGTAAAAAAGTAAAAGTAAAAGTAAAAGTAAAAAAAAAATCACCTGCACCAATGAATGTGGCAATACATCCAGGGAAACTCCTGCTTTCAAGGCTTGGGACTGACAAATCCTCTGTAGTTTGAGAGCCGTACTCTCTGGACTTCAAGCTCCATCCTCTGAACTATTCTTCCTTTTTCATTTGAATTGGCACATGTTTTTAGCTAAGCAGTTTTATCAGTCTATTTCTTGCTTACAGAATTTGGGGAGGGGGGTACCACATCCTCCTTTAATTAGTTCTCTCTATCCCTTTCAATTCAAGCTGGCAGTGTTTCTGCTGATTAAACATTCTTAATAACTTTATTTCCTGTGCATTTCACAGGGATTCAATTTATTAAACAAGAGAGTCCTTTGAAGTTATTTCCTGAGTAATTATGTCTCTATTCCTGGCTTCTGCTGATGTGGCTGAAGATATCCATATCATGTACCCAGTCTCTTCAAAGAGCCTTCTGTATGATTGACTACCTGATTCTTTCAAGGCACTAGTAAAAGGTTGTCCTAATATGTCTGTGGCTTTCTCTCCAGAACATGCATCCTTAGCAGTGAATCTCCTGATTTTAACATCTGTTGCAGTCTGAATAGGGTGAGAATGTCCCCAACCATCAAGTCTGGGTTCCTTTTTGCTTCACAGTTCTTCTCTCAATCGAATTCCTCTCATTCTTTTCCCTCTCACATTTTACTATAAGCAGCAAGAAAAAAAACAGGCTGTGCATTCAACCCTTTGCCTGAAAAACTCAGCGAAATCTCCCAAGTTCATTGCTTACAAGTTCTTTCTACAAAACTTCAGGATACAATTCAGCTAATTTTTCTCCCACCATATAAAAGGATTCCCTTTTCTTCAATTTCCAATAATATTTTCCTCATTTCTGCACCCTCACCAGCAGAGACTTTAATATCCATATTTCTACTTGCAATCTATTTAAAGTAGGTATTCTCTAAGGCAACATGTTTCTCCACCATGCTCCTCGCTTCATTCTGAGTCCTTACTAGCAGATTTGTTAACCATATTTCTGCTAACACTCTGTCCAAAGCAAGCGAGGCTTTTTCTGTCATGCCTGTCAAAGTTCTTCCAGTCTCTGCCCACTGTCCAATTCAGAAGCCACCTGCACATTTTAAGTGTTTATTACAGTAGCACCCCACTTCCAGGTATCAAAATCTGTGTTAGTTAGAGTTCAGCCAGAGAAACAGGCAGCAGGAGATGTATAGTAATCAATTTATTGCAAGGAAGTGACTTATTCAGTTGTGAAACGCGGCTAGACAAGTCCAAAATCTGTACAGCAAGCAGTTAGGAGGGGCAGGCTGGAACTCTGGGGCATAAGCTGAAGCTGTTGTCCTTAAACGAAATTTCTTTTTCATCTCAGGGAAGACTCAATTCTGCTTTTATGGCCTTTCCACTGATTGAAATAGACCCACGCAGATTATCTAGGAGAGTCTCCCTATTTTAAGTTTAGCTGATTGGCAACCTTAATTCTGTTTGAACCTTAATTTCTTTGCAGTATAACATATTCATAGGTTCTGGGGATTAGGGCAGGAACATCTTGGTGGTCATTATTTTGCATGCAATACCATTCTAGAGTATCTGCAAAGTTGAGAAGCTCCTGGAGACAGAAAAGTCCTGACGAGACAGCAGATGTTTTTTCCTCAAATAATTCAACTCCTTCACCAACATATCCTTTAATAAATTTTATTTGGTTAACTAATATTAATTCTACAATGTATTTTCTTTCAAATTCCTTACGAATCAGAACAATGTCACTATCCAAAGACAAGTAGATGTTGGCATACTGTATCATCAGAAGCTCCTCTAAGCCCAGAATTTGGAACTCAGTTAAGATTTTCCTGCTGTGGAAAGAGGAAATTGCGGGAGATGCATTAATTGGTCCTAGTGTCTATTGGCCTTATAGGAACACCTTAAACACAGTAAATCTGGGTATTAAAAAGCCTGTCCAGTCCCCCCGATAGGATCATAACATTAGATAGAGATAAGGAAGAACCCATTAGTCTTTTCTATGTTAATTTACATGAGAAAGAATACATTATGCAGATATATTTTTATGAGATGACATATGTGTTTTAGAATGAAAATCTAATGCTAACAAGTGTGACCTTGAAAAGAGTAGCTTAAAATTATCCATGTTGCTCCTTATTGGAAAAAACAAAACTCCAAATATGAAGCTTGGAAGAAATTACACATGGATAAATATGAAATGATTACACCCCAAACTTTTGTCAAAAAGTCAGAGCTGTGTGAAGAAGAAAAACTATAAAAAAAACCTTAAAATATGACTTCAAAAATCATACATTCTTATGAAGTGTCATATAGTGTGAAAGGTACTTTCAGAATTAGAGTTATGTTTATTAGATGGGGTTAACTTTCATATTACCCTTCAGGAATGAATACTATTAATTTATTCAAAAATATGAACTTTCCTGATAAAAAATATTTATAATAATATAATAATTTGAAAACTGTCTAACAACCAGGGCAAGGAAATGAGTAACATTATTAAAGGCAACAGGAGAAATTTTAAAAAAAGTAGAATTCAAGATTACTAAAGGGTTAAAAAAAAAAACTAAGGTGAAAAGTGAGGAAGACAAAATTAACAGACGGTAGGAAAGCTTCAGATACCTACATTATTCTAGAAATTCTGATTTCCTCCTAGAGTCCTGGCTCACAATATTGGGGAATATAGGCTTCAAGAACTTGAAATCATTAGTTTCAGAGCCTCCCGTCAGACACACCTTGTACTGGTAGCTCTGGGACAGGGTCCCGGTGCCGCTGACGTCCACCAGATGCCCTGGAAAGGAGCCCTCGGGCACCGAGCAGCGATCCACCGAGGCCGCCCTGCTCCTCCTGCACAGCCGCACCGCCACGAACAGGAGCACCGAGAAGAGGAAGAGAGACGACACCGAGGCCAACGCCACCACCAGGTAGACGGTGAGCGAGTCGGCCTGGGCCTGGGCCGGGGCCGCTTCCGGGAGCGGCAGGTAGGGCTGGGAGAAGCCGTCCACCAGGAGCACGTGCAGCGTGGCGGTGGCCGAGCGCGGAGGCTCGCCATTGTCCTTGACCAGCACCACCAGCCTGTGCTTGGCCGCGTCGCGCTCGCTCAGCAGCCTGGCGGTGCGCACCTCGCCATTGTGCGCCCACACGCCGAACAGCCCGGGCTCCGTGGCCTTGAGCAGCTGGTACGACAGCCAGGCGTTCTGGCCCGAGTCGCCGTCCACCGCCACCACCTTGGTCACCAGGTAGCCCGGCTCGGCCCCCCGGGGCACCAGTTCGGTGCAGGGCGCGGAGCCGTTCTGCAGCGGGTACAGCACGAAGGGCGAGTTGTCGTTGGCGTCCAGCACCAGCACGCGCACCAGCGCCTCGCTGCTCAGCGCCGGGGAGCCGCGGTCTGTGACGCCCACGTGGAACTCGAACGCCTGCAGGGCCTCGTAGTCCAGCGACCTGAGGGCGAACAGGTGGCCATTGTCCGCGTTGATGGAGACCAGGGAGGCGAGGGGCAGGTGCGGGTCCTGGGGCGGCAGCAGCGAGTAGGTGACCTGGGCGTTGGTGCCTGAGTCTCTGTCTGTGGCGCTGACGCTGCCGATGTGCAGGGCGGGGCTGTTGTTCTCGCGGACGAACAGGGTGTAGGAGGTTTGGGTGAAGGCGGGGGCGTTGTCATTGACGTCGGAGACCAGCACGGTTATGCTCTGCTCGGTTTTCAGCCTGGGGGTCCCCAAGTCTGTAATGGTGATGGTGATATTGTACTCGGCTCTGGTCTCTCTGTCCAGCGCCCCTTCTGTTACCAGCCTGTAGAAATTCTCAACAGAAGGTTTTAGCTTAAAAGGAACATCATCCTGAATTGAGCAAATCATTTTTCCATTTTCCCCAGAGTCTCGGTCTCTAATCCTAAACAGGGCCACTTCTGTCTCTGGAGAATTCTCGGGAATAGGGCTGGTAAGTGATGAAATACTTAGTTCCGGGAAGTTATCGTTAACATCCAGCACCTTAACAGAGACAGAGCATTTTCCAGAAAGTCCCCCCCCATCAGATGCCTCTATCTCTAGATCATACGAAGACATTGTCTCAAAATCTAGTTTTTCAATTAGTCGAATTTCTCCTGAAAGGCTGCTTAGCTCAAAAGGTTTGTTTATCTCCTGAGAGCTGTAATAAAGGGAGTATGATATCTCTCCATTTGTCCCAGTGTCTAAATCCCTAGCAGAGACCTTGACAACTAGGAAGCCTATTGGGCTGTTCTCTGGGACCTGCACCTCGTAGAACGCCTGCACAAATTCCGGGGCATTGTCATTAACGTCCAAGACCAAGATGAGGATCTGGACGGTGCCAGATCGGGGTGGAGAGCCACCGTCCACAGCTGTCAAGGTTAATCTGAGCTCGGCCTGCTCCTCGCGATCCAGTTCTGTGTCCAGCACCAGCTCTGGGTATTTCCTGCCATCCCCTCGGGTGCGAGTGGAAACATGGAAATGAGAATTGGGAGAAATATTGTAGTTTTGAACATTATTGCTGCCCACGTCCAAGTCCCGAGCTTTTTTCAGAGGAAACACAGTCCCAAGGGAGCTAGTTTCTGGGATTTTCAGGGTCATTTCTCTTTCAGGAAACTCAGGAGAATGATCGTTTATGTCTGTCACTAGTAGTTCAGCTCGAAATACTTCCAAAGGTTTTTTCAGTAACACTTGGAAATGCATTATACAGGGCTCGGTAGGGCCACACAGCTTCTCCCGGTCCAGCTTCTCATTTAATATCAACTGCCCGGTCTGCAGATCAATCTGCAAGCCTTGTTCGTTATCCTCAGAAACTACCCGGGCTCCCCGCTCGGCTAGCTCCCCAACTCCCAGCCCTAGGTCATTGGCCAGGTTGGCCACAAAAGAACCTCTCTCTGTTTCCTCCATCACAGAATAGCGACGGGGTTCCCAGCCTGCCAGAGTCACTTCCAGTAAAAGAAGGAGAATCAGGACTTGCCTTTGTTCAGGAAAGCGCTCCCCTGCAGGCTCCATCTTTACTTCTGTACACGCCCCTTTCAAGGAACCGGAGTCAGAGCTACTTCAGGGGGCGATGGGACAGAGGCAGTGATCGATCTGTCCGTTGGTAACCTGTCCGGAAATGTAGGAGAATAGCATTCTCCGGAGACACTGGTCCGTGCTCTGCTAACAGGCTTTCCTCTTAGGCTGAAAGAGGTCTGAAGTAGCTGGTAGCATTTCATGGGCTTTTTCCTTTCCCTTTTTTTGAAGCCTTAGCCTGCAGCGCCACCATGCGTTGTCTTTGCTTCGAAACGAATTGCTACACTTGATCTATTCTCTATTCTATTAGGAGTTTGGAAATTGGGAGGAAATGATGTAATCACAATATCACGCAATGATAATTATTAATTTCTTCATTCAAAGGAGTATTATTGGTCTCTATGTGCCAAATTATGAAATGCCTCAGTAAACAACCCAGACATGGTCCCCACCCTCCAGAGCCTATAGTCTGGGTGTAGTCTGGGTGGGTTGCTCTGAGGGAAATTGAGAAGTGAAAGAAGACATAATAGTGATCAGTCATCTTGTAATAATAATAACACATTGCCACGTGATTTCTTAAAATTTTCTCAGCAAAACAAAATGAATTATTTGATTTCTTTCAAATTCTAGACAGCCTATGTACCAGAATTGTGCTCCCATTGGTTGGATTACATCAAGAAAAAGCTACATGTTCATTCCAGTGTGATATCCTTTCTACATAAAGTCAGACAGTTATGATTTTATGAAAATTTTAAACTGTGGAAAAATACATATGAAGGCACTTCCTATATCTCTTACTTTGCTTTTTCTTTTTTTCTTTTCATTTTTCCTTTTTTTTTTTTTTTGAGATGGGGTCTTGCTCTGTTGTCTAGGAGGGAGTGCAGTGGCACAATCACTGCTCATTGTAGCCTTGGCTGCCCAGGCTCAAGCGATCCTCCCACCTCAGCAACTGTAGCTGGGACCACAGTTGCGCATCACCATGCCTGGCCAATGTTTTAATTATTTGTAAAAATGAGGTCTTGCTATGTTGCCCAGGCTGGTCTCAAATTTCTGAGCTCAAACAATCCTCCTGCCTTAGCCTCCCAAAGTGCTGGGGTTATAGGCATGAGCTGCCGTATCCAGCCCTGCCTTATCTCTCTCGTATTTATTATCTGGCGTAGTATAGATGTACTTATTTAGTTGTTTCCTTTCTGTTTCAACCTTACATGTTAGAACTTCATTTTGTTCACTGCTGCATCCCTAATATCTAAAATAATCCCCGGCACATGGTAGGTACTCAATAAATATTTGTTAAATGGATCCATTAATAAATCACAATTAATTTAAACATTCTGACAGATAGGTTCTCCTCCTACTGTAGAAGTCCCCTCTTCTGCTGGGATTCAAGTTCATTACATAAGATGGATAAACAAAGACAGCATGTTCATAAGGTAGCTATTTCCTATGCCCTTTAAATAGTAATGTGAAATAACCCAGAATGACCTAAAATGTCATTTCATTAAGTGGCAAAATAACCTAGCTACCCATAAGCAAGGGATATATTATATGATAGAAAGAAAGAACATAACAAGATTATGATGACCCTAAAGATAAGGATTATGTCTCCTTTAGACACACATTTTTCAATAACAAGGTTTTTTTTACAGTAATGTTATTATGACACTTATGATATTCAAAACTCTTATATAATAAAATTTTCTAAGAATTTCTATTAAACACTTCAAAGATTGTACCATTGGAAAGATCCTTCAGTTTTTCTCAAAATTATATATTCTGACAAAAGCTAGTGCATGTCCCTTACAGACTACTAATATTTTACAACCTCCTTGATCCCAAATGTTGTCATATTAATATGAAAAGCCACAATAAAAACTCAGTAGGAAGAAAGGTCTAACTTACCAACAATGCAAGAATCTAAACATGCTTTTGACAACAAAAACCTCACTTAGGTCTCTTAATTAGAGGGAAATTTATTAAAGAGCACATATGTGTCTCCAACAACCTAAAGGAAAAAGACTTGGGAGGGACTGGAAAATCTAAAACAGGAAAATCTATGACAAGGTCATTCTTTTGGTACCTTATTTTTTCTTGTCTCTCAATAGATTGATGTTCTGTATTTTTTTCCAGGTGTTTAGCCAAATATGACACCACTTTCTGCTTATGTTCCTAACAAAGAGACTATGTTGTATCTGGTTCCTAAAGCCATTTTTTTTTTAAACAGGGAGAATCAGATTCGGCCAGCTAGAATCATCTTATTTTTGTGTTTGAAATCACAGAGGGAGGTGAGCCATATAAAATAAATGTGACTGCAACATTATACTTCAGCTAAAGACAGGGAGAATATTCCAGAAAAAGATCAGGTGGGCTAGATAGACACTACAAAAGGGAACTATGATTTTAAAATCTTGAGATAATCTAATAATCACTAAAGATGCTCATATGGCCAGGCGAGGTGGCTCACACCTGTAATCCCACACTTTGGGAGGCAGAGGCGAGCGTATCACCTGAGGTCAGGAGTTTGAGACCAGCCAAACTCCTGACCTCAGGAGCAAGTTTGAGTTCGGCCAACATGGTGAAATCCCATCTCTACTAAAACAAGGAGCCTGTAATCCCAGCTATTCAGGAGGCTGAGGCAGGAGAATCGCTTGAACCGGGGAGGCGAGGTTGCAGTGAGCCAGATCGCACCATTGCACTCCAGCCTGGGAGACAAGAGTGAAACTCTGTCTCAATAATAGTAATAATAATGCTCATATATGTTATGGAGTGAAGGTTATAAAAAGAGCAGAAAAGTCTTTAAGTTTGGGAAAAAATGTAGTCTTTCCCACCGCACCATTGCACTCTAGCCTGGGAGACAAGAGTGAAACTCTGTCTCAATAATAGTAATAGTAATGCTCATGTATGTTATGGAGTGAAGGTTATAAAAAGAGCAGAAAAGTCTTTAAGTTTGGGAAAAAATGTAGTCTTTCCCACTTCAAGCTATTGTGAAATAAAACGATGCAATTTTTGCAGACACTTTTCCATTTAAAAATTCATGACAGGTAAGCATAAGACAGAATCAATAGAATATGTACTAATAATCACTATATCATCGTTCTTGTCTTCTAAGCATCAAAAGTTTAGAAAAGCTTTCTTTAATGAAACGGAATGGAGCTGGAGTCTTCAAATCAACAGCCTGTGATTTTTGAGAAGTTGATAAATTGAACAAATATTACTTTTCATTAATGAGTAAACTTGAAAGTTGTATTCATCAAAATGGACATGATAAAAGGAGACTAAGTATGAACAAATAATCAAAGAAAATGTCTAATCTTAAGTAGGAAAATGAAATCAGCAAAATCTTAGAAAATCTAGATAGCGCAAAAAACATGACAGAGACTTAATATATTGATAAAGGACTAACCTTTATCCTAAATGCTCTGAAAAATCTACAGATTCTTACTTGAATCCAAAACCATTTACAAAGTTGGACTTTTCCTCCCGTCATTCACAGCGCCCGGATGCTTAGGGATAGCAGACTTCAGGAATTTGAATTCATTTGTCCCGGAGCCTCGCATCAGAAACACTTCATACTTGTACCTCTGGGATAGGGTCCTGGTGTCGCTCAAGTCCACCAGATGCCTGGAAAGAGGTCCTCGGGCACCGAGCAGCGACCCAGTGAGGCCGCCCTGCTCCTCCTGCACAGCCGCACCGCCACGAACAGGAGCACCGAAAAGAGGAAAAGCGACGACACCGAGGCCAACGCCACCACCAGGTAGACGGTGATTGAGTCGGCCTGGGCCTAGGCCGGGGCCGCCTCCGGGAGCGGCAGGTAGGGCTGGGAGAAGCCGTCCACCAGGAGCACGTGCAGCGTGGCGGTGGCCGAGCGCGGAGGCTCACCATTGTCCTTGACCAGGACCATCGGCCTGTGCTTGGCTGTGTCACGCTCGCTCAGCAGCCTGGCGGTGCATTGTGCGCCCACACGCCGAACAGCCCGGGATCCGTGGCCTTGAGCAACTGGTACGACAGCCAGGCGTTCTGGCCCGAGTCGCCGTCCACCGCCACCACCTTGGTCACCAGGTAGCCCGGCTCGGCGGCCCGGGCACCAGCTCCGTGCAGGGCGCGGAGCCGTTCTGCAGCGGGTACAGCACGAAGGGCGAGTTGCCGTTGGCGTCCAGCACCAGCGCGCGCACCAGCGCCTCGCTGCTCAGCGCCGGGGACCCGCGGTCTGCGGCGCCCACGCGGAACTCGAACGCCTGCAGGGCCTCGTAGTCCAGCGAGATGAGGGCAAACAAGTGGCCGTTGTCCGCGTTGATGGAGACCAGGGAGACGAGGGGCAGGTGCGGGTTCCGGCGCGGCAGCAGCGAGTAGGTGACCTGGACATTGGTGCCCGAGTCTCTGCGGTGCTGACGCTGCCAATACGCAGGGCGGGGCTGTTGTTCTCCCGGATGAACAGGGTGTAGAAGGTTTGGGTGAAGGCGGGGGCGTTGTCATTGACGTGGGAGACCAGCACCGTTATGTTGTACTCGGTTTTCAGCCTAGGAGTCCCCAAGTCAGTGGCTGTGATGGTGATGTTGTACTCGGCTCTAATCTCTTTGTCCAGTGGTCCTTCTGTTAACAGCCAGTATAAATTCTCAACGGAAGGTTTCAGCATGAACGGAATATCATTTTGAATTGAGCAAACTATTCTTCCATTTTCCCCAGAATCTCTGTCTTGAATGCTGAAAAGAGCTACAACGGTCTCGGGAGAATTTTCGCGGATGGGGCTTGTGAATGAAGCCATGGTCAGTTCCGGAGCGTTATCGTTGATATCTACCACCTGTATTATGACAGTGCATTTTCCAGAAAGACCTGTCCCATCAGAGGCTTTAATATCCACCTGATATGACACAATTTTTTCAAAATCTAATTTTCTGATTATTTTAATTTCTCCCCTTAGTTCATTAAGTGCAAATGTCCTAGAAATCTCTTCATCACCATAAAAAAATGAGTAGAATATTTCACCATTAATTCTCATGTCTGAATCTGTAGCGGAAACAGTGGCAACAAGGGATTCCAGGGGGCTGTTTTCTGATATCTGCACCTGATAGAGTGGCTGCACAAACTCAGGTGCATTGTAATTAATGTCCAAGATTTCAATGAGGACCAGAGCAGTCCCAGTTCTGGGAGGAGTCCCCCCACCTACTGTCATGAGAGTTAACCTGAGCTCGGCCTGCTCCTCCCGATCCAGGGCTTTGTCCAGAACCAGCTCTGGGTATTTTCTGCCTTCACTGCCATTTTGGGTGAGAGCGTGGACATGGGAGTTAGGGTAGATGGTGTAGTTTTGGATGTTATTGATGCCCACATCCAAATCTTGTGTATTTTTCAGAGGAAACACAGTTCCTGGAGGAGTATTTTCCATGATTTTCAAAATAATTTCTGCTTCTGGGAATACAGGGGAATTGTGTTTATGTCACTGATGAAAAGTTTAAACCTCCAAAGGTTCTTCCAGTAACACTTGGAATTGCAGCACACAAGGCTCAGTGAGTCTACACAATTCTTCCCGATCCAATGTCTCATTTACTTGCAGGTCTCCGGTCTGAAGGTTCAGCTGAAAATATTTTTTATTGTTGTTGTTAAAATTGACCCGAGCCCTCCACTGGTATATTTCTCTTACTTCTAGCCCTAGGTCCTTTGTTAGATTGGCCACAAAAGAACCACTTTCTGTTTCTTCTGCTACAGTATAAACGTTCCACTCCGCACAAGTCTGAGACAGCGTAACAAAGAGAAGCAGCACTTGCCTTATTCTAGGAAAGTGCTCCTTTTCAGTCTCCATTTCTCCAACACCAACAGCATTCAGGGTCTGGATGCCAATGTTGGGTCAGTAGGCAATCTGCTCTGGGAACCATTCCTTGCAGCAACGCAATTTTCGGTTAAGAAAGCCTCTTCTCTTTGATGTATCTAACGACTGCTAGCACAGTAGATGAAGAGATTCATTCTAACATTTCAGGAGTATTAACTTAAGTGATATACTAGCTAAAGCTGGTTTATTATGCAAACTCAATAGGTAGCTTAAGGAGTTGTGGATAACTTATTTGTGAATATTGCCTAAGGACTGTGAGCTTGTTATGTTGACTTGTTACAGTATCTAAAATAATTTATAAAGAGCATCACCATCTATTGTTAATACTGAGATACACACATGTTGAAGCTGTCACTGAGACCTTGAAGAGGGAGACAGACAAGATCATGGATATAAAGGCTGAAGTTAAAGTAAAAAGTAAAATGCAGAAGAAAACAAGTTAAGTTCACCTAAAATAGCACATTAAGCATATTCCCGACTGGAGAAGATCTCAACTCATTTTTAGTAAGCAATCATGTATCTCTTGTGGATTCATTGGAATCCTGAAACCCTAGCATGGAACTGAAATTTTTACTTCTAAGGAAAGAGAAAACATTTTTGGGGGGGAGACTTGGGGGTCTTCCCAACTGTACCAACTTTAGCCAATGTTTTACTCACAATGTTTAAATAGAATGCCACAACACATAATAGTGTCTATTAATTATCTAGCTAACTGAGAAAACTAAGGATGAGCCAAGTGTAAGAATTGTGGTTCATATTGGTTTCTCTTAAGGTATAAATAACTCACATCAACATTCTACTTTAGAATGTTTTCTTCTATACAAACAAATTCGATTAATTAAACTTTCAAAATATGAGAACATGCCAGTCATGGGCAAAATCTGATGGACAAATTTCCTTATAGAAATATTTTGGTCATGGATCCAAATTCACTATTATGGATTTACATGTCCAAGAAAATATGTCCTGAATGTCTATGCATTTTTTAATATTAATGGGATAGAAGCTTGTACCTATGTCAGTAACCTAATGAATCAAAGTTAGTTTTTTATTCCCATCTTTCATCTCTTGGATAAAGTTTCCTCTTTCTAAGATCTTAGCTCTTAGGCTTGGCAGACACTTAAATTTCTTTCATGAGGCTTTCTAGCAATAGAGTATATTAATTAAATATTTATTACTATAACTGAAATCATGAATCTATCCATATGATCTATAAATTGGGATTATTTATGGAGCAAGAATATTTTACATTACATGACAAAAATAATTTTGTTCACACTGAGCTTAGCAAGTAATTTTTTAAAAGAACGAGTCTGCTAAGGAGGGTATGATGATCCTGAGAAAAGGTACAGACACCCAAAACTTACAATTTCAGTGTTATTATTATTTTTTAAACTAAAAGTATTATTTAAAAAGTAATCATGGGACATACAAAATAATGGAGATAAAGTTAATGAGACATTTCATAAAGCCCTTTGTAGCATTTATCTGTTGAAAGACCTCATGAATTATTTACAAATTTAAATTTTGTTACATAAGCCTCTAGTATAGATTTGTTATCTCTAGGCTTGTACATCCTGTATTTCATTCATTAAGTTAATAATAGAAGCATGCAATAAAAGACCAGGGTTTCATGGTAGATAATCTAATTGAGTACTCAAGGTTATACATACCTTTCAAGTCTCTTTTGATTTCAAGAAATCCCCCTTCAAGATAGGTTAAACAAAGGAATTTTACTATTACCAATGGAGTCTTACTGTAGAACCCAAGGGCAATTAGACATTGGAGACTTCGGGGGAACTGAACTTAGGTGGACAGGTCTAGAGCTAAGTAGCTATCTTAGTCTCTACTGTTTTCTAGGCTTCCGCCTACTCCACTCTTATTCCTTTTCACTTTGACTCTTTCCTTCCATTTTATCTCCCTCTTTTTCTCACTATCTAGAAACTTATGAACATGGCTACCTCAGCCCACGTTCAACATTTATTCAAGAGGAAAAAGTAAATGAACTATATCTCAATCACAAATTTAGAGGTTTGGAGAATGTAGCTATTCCAGCTTAAATCAGGAATCTATCACAGGACCAATAAAAAATGATCAGGGCTCATGCTTGTAATCCCAACAATTTGGGAAGCTGATGCGGTACGATGAGTGGAGCCCAGGAGTTCAAGACTAGCCCGTGTGACATGGCAAGACCTCATCTCTTAAAAAACAAAATAAAACAGGGGGTAGGGCACTGTGTAAGAAAAGAAGGCCTGCAATGGAATAAGCATCACACTAGTGATCACCTCTCTTTGGTAGTATAGAGAAGTTCTCAGACAAGAAATGAGCATGAGCTGGATATATACATCTTAATCCAAAGAAGGTTTTAAATTTATTTAAATAAAACAACATCTACTAGCATATATATGGTTCACAAATAGTTATGAAAAAAAAAAAACCCTAAGTACAGGAAAAATTCTCTGCAATGTTTGCCAGAAAAGTAGAATGAAAAGATTATAGGTTTTTAAGAAAGAAACCTAAATTAGATAACATCTCAGAAACCAACCTAACCAGATAACAAGCAATTATGTTTTTATTCATATCATGCATTTACCTCTATAATAATATTCTCAATTACACAAAAACTGCTTTGGATAGAGGATCCACAGTGAGAACACTCAGAAAATATGAATGAGCACAGTGTGCAATTAAACTTGAAGGGAAAATAATATGTATGTGAATATATTATTTGAGGTTTTATTTCAAAACAGTGACTAAGCAAATTCCGGCTCTCTCAATTTTTTCACGGTTAAAACAACAACAAAAAATAGACTTAAATTCTTGTAATTTCTGAAAACTCTTGAGAAAAATGCAGTTACCCAAAATGAAAAACTCTACATAACAATGAATAAGATTTCAAAGAAATAGACTCATTCTTTTCTTTCCTTTTTTTTTTTTTTTTTTTGAGTCAGAGTCTGGCTCTGTCCCCCAGGCTGGAGTGCAGTGGCAGCATCTCGGCTCACTGCAAGCTCCGCCTCCCGGGTTCACGCCATTCTCCTGCCTCAGCCTCCCGAATAGCTGGGACTACAGGCGCCCGCCACCACGCCCTGCTAATTTTTTTGTATTTTTAGTAGAGACAGGGTTTCACTATGTTGGCCAGGATGGTCTCGAACTCCTGACCTCGTGATCCGCCCACCTCGGCCTCCCAAAGTGCTAGGATTACAGGCTTGAGCCACCGCGCCCGGCCATAGAAATAGACTCATTCTAAAAGTTCTGCATCATAATCAGATCCCTAATTGCACTCCATGCCATTCAGAAAGGTGGGGCTTTCTCCATTTCGCTATCCCGGGGCAGGAGATTGGGAATTATCGGCTTCAGGAATTTGAACTCATTTGCTGCTGAGCCTCCCGTCAGACACACCTCATACTGGTAGCTCTGGGATAGGGTCCCGGTGCCGCTCACGTCCACCAGATGTCCTGGAAAGGGACCCTCGGGCACCGAGCAGCGACCCACCGGGGCCGCCCTGCTCCTCCTGCACAGCCGCACCGCCACGAACAGGAGCACCGAGAGGAGGAAGAGCGATGACACCGAGGCCAATGCCACCACCAGGTAGACGGTGAGCGAGTCGGCCTGGGCCTGGGCCGGGGCCGCCTCCGGGAGCGGCAGGTAGGGCTGGGAGAAGCCGTCCACCAGGAGCACGTGCAGCGTGGCGGTGGCCGAGCGCGGAGGCTCGCCATTGTCCTTGACCAGCACCACCAGCCTGTGCTTGGCCGCGTCCCGCTCGCTCAGCAGCCTGGCGGTGCGCACCTCGCCATTGTGCGCCCACACGCCGAACAGCCCGGGCTCCGTGGCCTTGAGCAGCTGGTACGACAGCCAGGCGTTCTGGCCCGAGTCGCCGTCCACCGCCACCACCTTGGTCACCAGGTAGCCCGGCTCGGCCCCTCGGGGCACCAGTTCGGTGCAGGGCGCCGAGCCGTTCTGCAGCGGGTACAGCACGAAGGGCGAGTTGTCGTTGGCGTCCAGCACCAGCACGCGCACCAGCGCCTCGCTGCTCAGCGCCGGGGAGCCGTGGTCTGCGGCGCCCACGCGAAACTCGAAAGCCTGCAGGACCTCGTAGTCCAGCGACCTGAGGACGAATAGGTGGCCATTGTCCGCGTTGATGGAGACCAGGGAGGCGAGGGGCAGGTGCGGGTCCTGGGGCGGCAGCAGCGAGTAGGTGATCTGGGCGTTGGTGCCTGAGTCTGTGTCTGTGGCGCTGACGCTGCCGATGTGCAGGGCGGGGCTGTTGTTCTCGCGGACGAAGAGGGTGTAGGAGGTTTGGGTGAAGACGGGGGCGTTGTCATTGACGTCGGAGACCAGCACGGTTATGTTGTACTCGGTTTTCAGCCTGGGTGTCCCCAAGTCGGTCACGGTGATGGTGATGTTATATTCATTTCTGATCTCTCTGTCCAGTGGGTGTTCTGTTACCAGAGCGTAAAAATTCTTGAAGGTGGGCTTCAAGACAAAGGGGAGGTTGTCCTGAATTGAGCAAACCATTCTGCCATTGTCTCCAGCATCTTGGTCTCGTATGCTGAAAACAGCGACCACCATCTCAGGTGAAGAGTTTTCCGGTATGGGGCTGGTAAGAGATGTCATGGCTATTTCTGGCGGGTTGTCATTCACATCTACAACCCGAACTAAAATGCTTGATTTTCCAGAAAGGCTCCCACCGTCAACGGCCTGAATGTTTATGACATAAGATTGAATAATCTCGAAATCTAGAGGTGCTTTTAAATAGACTTCGCCAGAAATTGGATGGATTTCAAATGTTTTCCGTACATCTCTGGAGACGTGGGAAAATGAATAAGACAGTTCTCCATTTATTCCTGCATCTAAATCTGTAGCAGACGCTTTGATGATCAAAGAGTCCAGAGGGCTGCTCTCAGGTACATGAACTTCATAGACTGGCTTCTCAAATTCAGGGGCATTGTCATTGATGTCCAGGACCACAACGTTAATCAGTGTCGTCCCAGACCTGGGTGGAGACCCGCCATCCACGGCTGTTAGCGTTAAACTAAGCTCAGACTCCTTTTCTCGATCCAGGGATTGGTCCACTACCAACTCTGGATATTTTCTGCCCTCATCGCTGTCTCGTAATTTAAGGTGGAAATGGGGATTGGGACTTATTGTATAGTTTTGAACACCATTCTTTCCCACATCCAAGTCCTGCGCACTATCTATTTGGAATAAGGTTCCTAGAGTAGTACCTTCGGAGATTTTTAGAAGTATATGATTGTTTAGGAACGTGGGAGTGTGATCATTTATGTCTTTGACCAAAAGCTCAGCCCGAAAAAATTGCAACGGATTTTCAAATAACACCTGGAAATGCAATATACATGGCTCTGTGAGATCACAAAGTGCCTCCCGGTCCAGCTGCTCATTTAAGAGCAAGTCGCCATTCTGTGGATCCAATCGCAAATAAGGTTTATAGTCGTCAAAGATGACTCTGGCCCCCCGTGCAGCCAGGTCTTCCACATCCAAACCCATGTCTTTCACCATGTTGGCTATAAACGTGCCGACCTCCATTTCCTCTGCTATGGAATAGCTCCACGTCTCAGAACACACCAAAGACCCTCCCAGGAAAACAAAGAAAAGCAGCACTTGCCTTGTCCGCTGAGCTCTTCCCTTTCCCGGCTCCATGGCTCCTTAGCCAAACGTCTTTCTGTCGAAAACGTTTCCACTCAGTCTCTAGCAGCTCTTAAAGTTGCTCCTCTCACCTATCAGCCTGGACCTTTGGGAATCTAGAAACTCGTAATCCTTTTGCGAAGGTGTTGATGGTGCCCTACCTTTTGAAAATCTATTTTCTCCTGGTTTTCCAGCGCTTTCAGTTCCCATGGTTAAGGGAAACCAGAGCATCTGCGGTTACAAAAATTTCACCATCTTATCCTGCAGCGCCACCATGCGACTCTGCAGATTTTCAGGTTTTAGATAAATTCCAATACGTTTCAGACAAAATATTAATTTTTCTTGTGTGTTTGTCTATAAATTTCAATTATATTCTCCTCCTATATGCCTATTTTCCGAGTTGCATTTTTGTGATATGTGATGCTATTACCTTTCCATCATACAGCCATATAGCTGTAGTAGATGTAAGAAGCATATTTAAGATGTAGCCCCTGCCTCAAACGAGTTATGATCTCTCTGTGAAGACATATTAAACAACTAAAGATAGTGAAGAATACTCTTACATGTAATTGACTTAGTAGGCAAGAGATTTTTAGGAAAATTGGAAATGAGAATTAGAGGTCTTAGCTCTCTCCACAACTACTCTTAGAAAAGAGGAATGAGATCATGAACTTGAAAATGAACCTGGTATATGAAAACAGTTGCTTTGGAAAGGGTGAACATTTTGAGCTGCATAAATGGTACGATTTATTTAGGGATACTCAGTAGGAGACTTAGCTGGCAGGAGTAGAAAATAAATGCTCAAAAGTAGTGAGTAAAATAAAACATTTCTGGTTTTTAATCTAAAAACAAGTCTAGTTAAACATTTTTAAAAATATGAACAAATTAGGCCTCAGTTTAGTTGTGAAACTGAATTTCATCATTTGCAGACCCAGGCTTTCCAGAGGCACAATTCTAAACATGTTTATATATCCATTAATTAATTAGTTTAGCAGATAGTTATTGAGAATATACTTTGTGCAAGGAATGGTCATAAGTGTTAGGGATAGAAGGGTAAACAGACATAGTTCCTGCCATGCAAGAGGGAGACAGAAAAATGACCATGTATTTTAAATAGAGCACAATGAATGTCATGATAAAGAAAGTTCATGCTACTATAAGGGCATAGATGATGGTCATCTAACCAGAATTTGGAAATACAAGACAGATTTTTCTGGAGAAAGTATACTCTAAATTGATACATTAAAAATTAATAGGAGTACTTTAAACAAAAATTGGGCATGGGGTAAAATTGTTCAGGAAAACTAAAAACAAGATTGTGCAAATGCAAATAAAGAGAAGTATTTGGAGGAAATAAATAAAATCAATATGGCTAAGACATAGAGCAAGAGGAGAGAAGTGGTAAGAGTTGAAATTGGAAAGATAAGCAAATATTTTGTAACTATGTCAAAGCATTTGGACTTTATGCCAGTAGAAATGCAGGGTTATTAAAGGGATTATAATTAAAACAGAAAAGTGGCATGATTATGTTTCTACTTTTAAAAAAGATTATCCTGTTTCAGAGTTGTGAATAAATTAGAGAGGAATAAGATTAAAGGTGAGAGATTGATTACAAATGGTTGCAATAATACAAGTAAGAGGAAACATTGGCCTCAACTAGAAATGCAGTGAAGGAGTTGTATTAGAATTATAAAACAATAGGGGATGTGGTGATAAACATAGAAGGAGTGGGGTAGAAAGGCATGAAGGTAAATGTACTTTGTCTTCAGGCTTAGGGAACTGAGTGACTGTTGGTTCTATTAACTGATAAACACAGGAAGAGCAGAAGAAAGAGGAAAAGATATGGAGCTGGTGAAGGTATATTTAGTTTTGAGGAAGGGAACAGTTTTAATTTTGAATAGATGAGTCTGAGCATCCATATAGACAGTTATATAAATTAGCTTCTATCACATAAATGTAGTTGAGGAAAGACGTTTGGGCTATAGAGTCACATTTGGCATTTATTGGCATAAATGATGATTAAAGCTCTTCAGGAAAGATAATAAGTTGCAGATTAAAGGAAATATATTTGAATTTGTGACTTCAGACTTTATGTAGTTTTCAGAGACTACCATCTCCAGAGAGAGGTCATGGTTATAGGTGGCTAAGCTAGAGTAGAAGTGAATGTCATTAGAGATGAAGAAGGCTAGAAACAGAGATAGGTCAAACTCTTGGACCCAGAATTGTTGCAAGGGATGGGCAAAGAGGAAAATTATAAGAAGTCACATTTAAGAGATAAAATATCTTTACACTACTTCTTTCTTGTTATCTGGAATAATTTAAAATTAAACTGATAGCAAGTTGAGTTCATGCTCTCATTTGATGACTCTTACATGCAAAGACCATTTAGGTAGAAAGGTTTGCCAACTTCCTTCAGTACATTAAAGTTATCTTACTTTCTATTTTTTTCCATTGCTACTGTTGAGAAACATGGAGCATAGCTGTCAGTCTGTCATGTGTTTGTGGGTTCAAGGTCCTTTTCCCATGGCTTTTTTAAAAAAAGATTTCTCTTTTTCTTTGGTTTTCTGAGCTTTGAATACAATGTTTCTAGATATGGATATCTTTTTAAATTTATCCTGTTAGGTTTATTTAGGTCTCTTAAATCTGCTTGTTGAAGTTTTCATCAATTCTGAAGAATTAAAATTATTGTTGCTTTAACTATTGCTTCTGATACAATTTTTCTCTTATCTCCTTGGGCTCTGGTTAAACATATGTTAAACTTTTTTACTTTGTCCTCTGTTTCTAATATTTTCTTCTGTAATTTTCATCTTATCAACTTTCTGACCTACATATTGGATAAATTATATCCACATCTATCTTTCTCTTCAGTAATTATTTGTTTAGCTGTATCTAATCTTCTATTAAATTTTCTAGTTGGTTTAAAATTTTGATTATTATAGTTTTTCATTTCTAGGAGTTCTATTTTGTTTTCTAATCTGTCAAATTTTGTAGTATTTTTCCCTGTACACCTTCAAGTTTAACTTTTATTTCAATTAAAGTGCCTAGCATATTATAGACTGTGTCTGATAATTACAATATTTGAAATGCTTGCAGGTTTATTTTTATGTTCCTTTTTTCTGCTGGCTCTCACTCATAGTGTCATGTTCCCTTGTGTATGCACTTATCTTTGACTGTTTATGTTAAGAACATAAAAAATTAGTTGTATGAATGATTTGAGGCTTAGAGTGAATAAACATTCAAACATTCAAAAAATGGGCGACAGAGCGAGACTCCTTCTCAAAAAAAAAAAAAG
Source organism: Symphalangus syndactylus (assembly GCF_028878055.3). NCBI lineage: Eukaryota > Metazoa > Chordata > Mammalia > Primates > Hylobatidae > Symphalangus > Symphalangus syndactylus. The sequence continues at coordinate 45,725,531 of NC_072429.2, forward strand.
CTGTAAGGTCACATTCACATTCGCTATAAGAAGTCAGATTTCAACTGGGTGTGGTGGCTCACGCCTGTAATCCCAGCACTTTAGGAGGCTGAGGCAGGCAGATCACCTGAGGTAGGGAGTTCAAGACCAGCCTGACCAACGTGGAGAAACCCCATGTCTACTTAAACAAAAAAAATACAAAATGGCCGGGCGTGGTGGTGCATGCCTGTAATCCCGGCTACTAGGGAGGCTGAGGCAGGAGAATCGCTTAAACCCAGGAGGTGGAGGTTGTAGTGGGCAGAGATTGTGCCATTGCACTCCAGCCTGGGCAACAAGAGCGAAACTCTGTCTCGAAAAAAAAAAAAAGAAGTTAGATTTCATAAAAGATCTGCATTTGATTCTATCAGTTCCTGGGAGAACTGTCAATGATCACTTTAAATCAAGTTTAAGGCTAAAAATCAAGTTAAAGGCTAAAAATCAAGTTCAAGGCTGAAATTCCCCACAAGGGTTCATCCATTTCCAGTTTACTCTCACTCCAAGGTGTGGCTCTTAGGGATCCATGCTTATTAATAGAGGTTCAAGTTTTCCAGGATTCCCAAGGAAAAAGTAGATTTTGGTCTTGCTTATCTCTCTGGGTTTCTTTTTAACATTAGCTCTAACCTGACAATATATTAATATCTCAATAGCTAATTGTTTTCAGTGAAATCATTGTGCTACATAATTTTTACCAACCTTGTTAAAAATGTAAAGTCTCAGGGATATTGTTGCAACTCAAAATTACAAGTAAACTCTTAGCTTTCATATTCTATGGGCAACTGATTATTTTGGAAGGCTAAGAAATAATAGTATTTTTAAACAACTTCAACTGTTCAATACTAAATCAATTCTATAATGACATAATGAATTTAAACAATCTCTTGGAAGAGACAACTGCCATTTACATTGGTATTCATTCTCACTTCTTTCTATACGCCTTATTCCCCTATATATACACAAATAGCTTTCCTATATTCTCTCTTCTTTCCCCTCATAATGTGTATTTATATATTTGCATATGTCTATAAATATAAGATATTGTGTATACCACTGTACTATAAATCTTTGTCTCTTTTTTCTTTTAAGATATTTGAGATTTATTCAAGTGATTGCATGTCTAGCTAACTCCTTTTGATCACTGCATAATAATCTTTCACTAACATGTTACTCATTTTATCAATTGCTTTACTGATGGATATGTAAGTGGAGTCCTATTCTTCACTTTCCCAGGATGAATATTCTTATATACATCATTTTGTAAAGCTCTATCAGAGTTTTCTGGCTTACACACTCCAATAGAATTGCTGAATTATAGAGTACATATATGTTAAATTTTACTAAATACTATCAGAAAGCTCTCTAAATAGGCTGTACATGTGATTTCCTATTATCCCACTTGATATTACCCAAATCTCTCATCTTTACTAATTTTAGTGTATGTTTCACCAACTAAAAAGGTTGAACTTCATTTAAAGCTATTTTCAGACTTTCTGTTTTCTCTTTTTTTGAATTTCCTTTTCCTTTGTCTTAAAAAAATCCTATCGTCTCTCCTGGCTTTGTTGTTGTTGATTTGCAAGACTTATTTGAACAATGTAAATATTAATCTTGTCAGTTAAAATACTGCAGGTGGCTTCTCACTGTCATCTGTTAGTTTGTCTGTGCTATCCTTTAATTTTGAGGCAGTAATATTCAACAATTTGTATTTTTCTTTTTTGTGCCTTAAAGCCTTTTTAAGAAATCCAAACCCAAACTAAGATGATATGAATATTTTTACCTAGATTTATTTCATCTCTTCCAATTCAAATATTTCAAATTCACCTATTACATACATACGAAGGTTGTTTTTATATGACATGAGATAGGGATTTTGTTTCTGTATATAGTGAACCAATCTCCCCAATAACATTTGCTACATAATCTCTCTTCTCCACCAACCCCAGTTATTATGATACCTCCTGTGACCAAGTTGTCTTATATAAAAGGATCTGACCCTGGATTCTATTCTATCTGGTAGTCTATGAGTCTGTTCCTGAATTGTTCAGATAGATTTACCTACTTCATATTTGTAGTATGTACTATTATCTATAATGTAAGGCATTCCCTCATTTTTCTTTTTAAAAATTATCCTAGCTTTTCATGCAACTTGTTCTTCTATATTAATATTAGAAACCATTTTTAGATCCTTAACTACTTATGATGGATTTCGCTGGAATTGCATTGAATTTATAAATTATTTTGGGAAGCATAGATCTTTATTAAGTAGTTCTATCAAGGAATTAGCATCTGTCTCAATTAACTCAGACATTTAATTATTTCATTTAGTGTTTTATCGACATCATTCACTTTTCCATAAAGGTTTTCTGACTTCTTTGTTAGCCTAATTTCTAGAAACATTATAGTTTCAATACTATTTAAAATTTTCATTTATAATTGATAATACTGAGGTTAAAAATACACTACTTTTATTTCTCTTTCCATTTCACTTTTTTCTACCTTATTCTAGTCTTTCTTCTCTCTTTCTTTAGTTTTTACTTACTTCAGTTTTTACATTAGCAGTGACTTTTAAGAGCATAATTTTGCCTCTTATGACTCTGAGGGAAAAAGGGGACCCAAATATTCTTTTCAGGATTTTATTGTTTAAATGTCAATTTTAAGAAATCCACACAACAAATAATTACTTGTTACAATGAAAAATAAAATCAGTGAAAATTGCATGAAGTAGAGGGAAGAAATCTAAGGAAACTGGAATTTGTTTCACCTATTTCACAATGGCAAGTGAAATTCCACTTTACTACATCATCTGGTCTATAATAGTATTTAATCTTGTAACAGCAATTTCAAAAATGTATACGCACACTAGCCCTATATCCATACTACATTCTAGTTACCAAAATCTCTATCTATAATCTATAGAACTTTCTTTTAGAGCTGAGATATAATATGTTACATGATGAGGCATCTATAAACCATAAATGCCTACCCATTCCTTCTTTGTAAGCATCTGAGAGAGGCCACGAAGTATTAATGATGTTTTATATTTACTCAATAATTAATAGGAAAGTGAAACTAAATCATTTTCTTTAACAGTTTGAATCTTCATTTAAATTTCTTATGAAGTTCTTGCTTTGTACTCATCTGATGGAAGGCTATTTTACCCAGGATAAGACCCTAAATTATTTTCTGCTTTAGTAATAAACAACACAAAATTTAAGCTAGTAAACACGATGTATTTAAAGAAAATTAGGCCGGGCGTAATGGCTCATGCCTATAATCTTAGCACTTCGGGAGGCCAAAGCAGGTGGATCACTTGAGTTCAGGAGTTCGAGACTAGCCTGGGCCACATGGCAAAACTCCATCTCTACCACATATACAAAAATTTAGCTAGGCATCGTGGTGGGTGCCTGTAGTTCAAGCTATTTAGTAGGCTGAAGCAGGAGGATTGCCTGAGCCCAGAATGTCGAGGCTGCAGTGAGCCAAGATCCTGCCACTACACTCTGGCCTGGACAACGAAGTGAGACTTTGTCTCAAAAAACAAAAACAAAAAACTAGCTAAGGCAGGCAGATCGTTTGAGCCAAGGAGTTCCAGATCAGACTGGGAAAGATGGCAAGATTCCATCCGTACAAAAAAAATACAAAAGAATTAGCCAGGCCGTGGTGGCCTGTGCCAGTGGTCCCAGATACTCAGGAGGCTGAGGCAGGAGAATCACCTGAACCCAGGAAGTCAAGGCTGCAGTGAGCCATGATGGTGCCACTGCATTCCAGCCAGGTCAATGGAATGAGACCCTGTCTCAAAAAACATAAATAAATTAAATTAAATTAAGAAAACTAAAGAGCGACAGCAAGGCCCAGAGCATTGTAAGACTCGTCCTCCACAACAGGATTATCAACAAAAGTAGTTACAGAAAAAATTGCTTAAGAAATTAATAATTTCCAATGTGACCACTTAAGTTTCATCATAAAGTAAATATTTGAAAAACTAATAAGGTTCTCTAGAACTGAAAATGGAGGGATAGCATCTTTTTTACCTTTTCTAAAGAACATTTTCAGAGAGAATAGTGTGATAAATGCACTACATTTTCGACCCAGATTCAGCAACACTTTTTATTTTTACTTTATGTTTTGATGGTGTCTAGATTTAAGTTACATATATAATGACATTAGCTCTTAATACTTTAGTTTGCATATCCAAATAATTGAGAATATTGTCTTGCATAATGCCATTATCACAGTAAAAATAGCAATAACTCCATTAATATAACATTTTGACCAAATAAATGAAAAACCAGAAAACACAGATTACATTTCCATGTCATTATAGCCACTAATAAAGATTTTTAAAGAAACTGTGAGAAAAACAAGAGCTATAATCATGCATGCAACTACAGTACAACCAAGAATCCACAAAAGATTATGCAAAAAGTACCATCAGCTTGCCAAGAATAACTAAAAATTAGAAATTTAAAATAGTTTTATTGAATGTTAAATCCAAAGCTATTTCGAAAGTTCTCGATTTCCCCCATATTCTTACCAGTGTCATGAACTTGACAATTGGGGATAATCGGCTTCAGAAATTTGAACTCATTTGTCCCGGAACCTCCCGTCAGACACACCTCGTATTGGTAGCTCTGGGACAGGGTCCCGGTGCCGCTCACGTCCACCAGATGTCCTGGAAAGGGACCCTCGGGCACCGAGCAGCGACCCACCGGGGCCGCCCTGCTCCTCCTGCACAGCCGCACCGCCACGAACAGGAGCACCGAGAAGAGGAAGAGCGACGACACCGAGGCCAACGCCACCACCAGGTAGACCGTGAGCGAGTCGGCCTGGGCCTGGGCGGGGGCCGCCTCCGGGAGCGGCAGGTAGGGCTGAGAGAAGCCGCCCACCAGGAGCACGTGCAGCGTGGCGGTGGCCGAGCGCGGAGGGTCGCCATTGTCCTTGACCAGCACCACCAGCCTGTGCTTGGCCGCGTCGCGCTCGCTCAGCAGCCTGGCGGTGCGCACCTCGCCATTGTGCGCCCACACACCGAACAGCCCGGGCTCCGTGGCCTTGAGCAGCTGGTACGACAGCCAGGCGTTCTGGCCCGAGTCGCCGTCCACCGCCACCACTTTGGTCACCAGGTAGCCCGGCTCGGCCCCCCGGGGCACCAGCTCGGTGCAGGGCGCGGAGCCGTTCTGCAGCGGGTACAGCACGAAGGGCGAGTTGTCGTTGGCGTCCAGCACCAGCACGCGCACCAGCGCCTCGCTGCTCAGCGCCGGGGAGCCGCGGTCTGTGGCGCCCACAAGGAACTCGAACTCCTGCAGGGCCTCGTAGTCCAGCGACCTGAGGGCGAACAGGTGGCCGTTGTCGGCGTTGATGGAGACCAGGGAGGCGAGGGGCAGGTGCGGGTCCTGGGGCGGCAGCAGCGAGTAGGTGACCTGGGCGTTGGTGCCTGAGTCTCTGTCTGTGGCGCTGATGCTGCCGATGTGCAGGGCGGGGCTGTTGTTCTCGCGGACCAACAGGGTGTAGGAGGTTTGGGTGAAGATGGGGGCGTTGTCATTGACGTCAGAGACCAGCACGGTTATGTTGTACTCGGTTTTCAGCCTGGGTGTCCCCAAGTCTGTGACGGTGATCGTGATGTTGTACTCGGCTTGGCTCTCTCTGTCCAGTGCTTTTTCAGAAACTAGAGTGAAAAAGTTCTTGAAGGTCGGTTTCAGGAAAAAAGGGAGATTATCCTGAATAGAGCAAATCATCCTCCCATTGTCTCCAGAGTCTTGGTCTAGGATACTAAAAAGAGCTACTAGCGTCTCTGAGGCATTCTCTGGAATTCTCTTTGTAATCGACGATATGGTTACTTCTGGTGGGTTGTCGTTTATATCCATAACTTTAACTAGAAGGGTGCATTTTCCTGAAAGACCTCCACCATCTGTTGCCTGAATATTTATAGTGTAGGACTGTATTACTTCAAAATCCAGGGGTGATCTCAAATTAACTTCCCCAGATATTGGATTAATTTCAAATGTTTTACGAATATCTTCTGATGCATGGAAAAATGTGTAAGATATTTTTCCATAGTTTCCTGCATCCAGATCCTTAGCTGAGATGGTGGCAATCCAGGAGCCAAGGGGTCTATCCTCGGGGACTTGCACCTCATAGAGACTCTGAGGAAATTCAGGGGCATTATCATTGATGTCCAACACCTTAATGAGAACCAAAGTTGTCCCAGACTTGGGTGGGGATCCACCATCCACGGCTGTGACTCTTAATCTGAGTTCAGCTTCCTGTTCATAATCTAAAGCTCTATCTAGGACCAGCTCTGGGTATATCTTTCTGTCACTACTGTCTGGAATTTTAATGTAGAAGTGAGAATTGGGGCTAATTGTGTAGTTTTGGAGACTGTTGCTTCCGACATCCAAATCTTGAGCACTCTCCATTAGAAATGTAGTTCCAATAGTGGTACCTTCTGATATTTTAATAAGTATTTCCTTGTCTAGGAATGTAGGGGAGTGATCATTTATGTCTTTGACACGCAGCTCAACCCGAAAAAACTGTAAAGGGTTTTCCAAAACCACCTGAAAATGCAGCACACAGGGCTCGGTGGAGCCACACAGCTCATCTCGGTCTAGTTTCTCATTTAGGAGCAAATCCCCAGTCAGCAAATCAAGGTGCAAATACTTTTTATTATCATCAGACACTACCCGGGCTTCACGTGAAGACAGCTCCTCCACCCCCAGCCCTAGGTCCCTCGCTAGATTAGCCACAAAAGAGCCAATTTCTGTTTCCTCTGCCACAGAATAGTGTGCAGATTCAGTACCTGCCCGAGACAATCCCAGCAAAACAAGGAATATTAGAACTTGCCTTTTTCGCAGATCGAGTGCCCCTCTGATCTCCATGGTTCCTTTAGGCAATCTCTTGTGGAAAAATTGAAGCTCAGCCCTAATTTTGGAAGCTGAAGCTCTGGTTTTTAATAGGAACCCCCTGGAGAGTGCATCCTCCAGCAGCTCTGTAGGCGAAGCTCCTTTCATGCCTGTCTTTTCAGTGGGCTGGATGCTTTCTGTTCTCCTGAATAGCGAAGCTCACCCTGCCAGCCTATGTACTGTTTTCGTCTTATCCTGTAGCGCCACCATGTGTCTCCATGTTTTTTTTTCATTAAAAAAGTTTTCCTCTTTGAACAAGTAATTCATAAATACATCCAGAACATTCGAAACAAATCCCAGACATCATTTTTTTACCTTTAAATACTTCACTAAGTATTTTTAATAGACAAGGCCTTCTAAAAGATAATTGTAATATAACGTTCACAATCAACAACTTGAGCAATAATTCCTCGACATAATTTATACTGCATTTGGTTTTCCCCAGTTCTCTCCAAAATGTCCCTTGCCGTTGGTTGGTTTGAATTTGAATCCAGAAAAGGTCCATACACTGCATTATCACTGTTTCGAATGCTTGACACTAACGGATCTGTTAAAATATTCTGAACTGAAGAAATAATTTTTTATTTAAGCCATTTCTCGAGTAATTACAAATATATTCTCTTCTTCACTCTTGTAAATACTTGTTGTCAGCTATAGTTGGTAATGTCATTACTTTTTTCACTTTTATATTTTAAAAATATAAAGAAGGACATGGCACAAATAAGTTAGAGATAATTCTTGCTCTTCTGGAGCTCACAAGCTAGAAAAATTGGCAGACAAGTAAATAAAGTATGTCATGTATGCATTTATAAAAAGTAATATAGAAATACCTAGAAAGGACCTCTTGTACCTAGGAGGCTGCACACCTTAGTGCTTAGGAATATGGGATCTGGAACCAAATTATCAATATTAGAATCCTGATTATGTAACTCACTATCTATAAGCTTGGGCAAGTTATAGATATCTTTGTTTCCTCACCTGTAAAATGGGGTAATAATAATATTTGCCTATGATTATTATCGTAGGCATCTAATTAATTAATATTTACAAAGTGGTTTGTAAGTGCTGGTTAAGTGTCTATCAAAAATAAAATAATTAAGATCGAAGTCGGACTTGGGACATCAGTGAAAGCTTTCCTGAGGTAATGAAAAATACATTGTGATCTGAAGGAACTAGCAGGAGAAGGAGGAATATTTCAGATGGGCATTTTGAGGAACACAGATAAGTGAAGCATGCCTTGGACTTTAAAAACTATGGAAGGGGAGGGTCTAACAATGAAATTAGGGTTAAAAGCATGGTGAGAACATGAATCATTATACAGGTCATATCATGCATTCTTGCATTTATCCTAAAGGTAATTCAAGTACAAAGATGGGTTTTAAACATCTGATTAACATGATTACATCTGCATTTAAAAAATCAGTTTGGCTGCATTATGGAGAATTAATTTCAGGGGGAATGACTGGAGAATCAAGGAGATCAGATAAGAGATGATGATAGTCTGGATGAGGATAATGCCAGTGTGGATGGAGAGAATAGGAATGAGTAGAAATGTATGAGGAGATGAAATATTTTCAACTGTTGGTTGATAGGTTGCATGGGGAGAAAAAGGGGAAAGACTCAGAGATGATATCACACCTCTGGACTGGGCAACTGGATGACTAGTGGTGTCATTCACTAGGACAGGGAATGTTAAAAAACATAATTGGGGTGGAAAAAGATGAAGTGTTCAGTTTTGAACATGCTGATATTGAGGTAAGTGCCTGTAGGATGTGTGTTTGTGTGTTTGTGTGGTGGTGTGTGTGTGTGTGTGTTTGCATATAACCAAAGCATAGGAAATAAATCTGGGCTGGCAATATGAACTTTGGTGTGTGTATATATATATATATATATATATAGAGAGAGAGAGAGAGAGAGAGAGAGAGCATATATAGAGAGCGTATATAGAGAGCATATATATAGAGCATATATATATATATAGCATTCATGGTTTCAATCACCGTATATATATATATATACCATGAATGGTCTAGGATAACCAAGCAAAAGTGTGTCAAATCAGTATAAAGGAGGCTTGGCACAGAACTCTGAGAAACATCTTCATTTAGAGGAGACAGGGCAAGAAGTATATTTGAAAAGATAAAGAAGGCTCAGAGTTCAAAATCATGAAATCAAAAGCAAATAGCATTTTAAGGAGATGAGGAAGATCAATGGCTGCAAATGCTTCAGAAAAGTCAAGAAAAATAAGTATGACAATTATCCATTGGGCTTAAAAAGATGGTCATTGTGGAGGATTCTGATAGATGTCTGACAAAATCTGTTTTCCCTTGCTTCTATAGTAATAGAACTATACCTAGGTACGTGGCCATGAAAGTAGATTGCCCATCCCAGCCTCCCTTGTATTTGAGTGTGGGCAGTGACCCAGCTACAGCCATGCAGATTATATTACCATAGGGACTGTTGAAGAAATTACTTGAAAGAAAATTTGGTTTCAGAGGGACTGTGAGGATGAAAGCTGCCCTACCTACCTAATAATTTTTACACTGGTACTGTCATGTGAAAAAGAGAGACATGTTTACAAGCCACTGTGTCATTGCATCACATTGGTTCCACAGTATAATCTTAACTTATATGGAAATCTTTGATAACATTTGCAATAGCAGTTTCAGTAGAATGATTGTGATGAAAATTAGATTGTACTTTGGTGCAAAGTGAGAGGGATGAGGAGGCAAAAATAAGGTAGATGGTTCTTTCAACAATTTTTTTTTTTTTGAGACAGGGTCTCAGTCTGTCACCCGGGCTCACTGGCTCACTGCAGCCAGGCTCTCAAGAAATTTGTAAAGAATGAAAAGGCTGTAAAAAGGAATAAGAAATACATTGGTATCTGGAGAAGAATTCAGACTCAGAGAGTATTTTAAAGACTAGAGAAACTTGAATATATTTAAAATGCCAATGTTCAGTAGGGAAGGAGAAAATTAAGATACAGAAGGGATCATGCAAGTCCCCTGGAAAGGTTGTTAAAGATGGGATCCAGGCAATGTATGAAGGGATTGGATTTAGACCAGTGGGAGGGACCTCAGCAGGTGAAAAGTATAGATACAGATGCTGTTAAAGCTGTGGAGTAGGGGACAGGAAAATGAATTTCTAGCTGATGGATTCTATTTTCTCAATAAGGTATTAGGCAAGTTCATCTGATAAAAGGGGTATCTAAGTGGTAGGGTAAGAAGTTTAAAGTAAGATAAGTAGGTTTAAAATAGTTGTTGTGGAGCGTAGAAGAGAAAGCTCATTAGAAAAATTATAAAAGGAGTTCTTGGTCTCAGAAGCCCAATTAGGTTTGAATATTATACATTTATAGTGGCAGTGGTATTGCTAATTTTGTAAGTTTGGTCTTATAGAGTGCAGCACTCCATGTGTAAGAGAGGAGGAGGACTATATTCATCTGGGCTGGAGTTTCATCAGGTGGTTTTAGTGAAGGAAAATTGAACAAGGGAATTGAGAATATGGGCGTGAGAGCAACTGGGAGTGGTCAACCAGGAAATCAGCTGGATAAGAAGGAAATTAAAACAGGAGCGTTTGATAGGTAGTATCAGCATCATGGAATGGAGCCTCCTGATAAGGTCAAAGACAAGATGTGATAGAAACAGCAGAATGAGAAGGTTGTAGGCATAGACAATTGTGCTCTCAGAGGGAGATAGCTGAAATTATTATATCATAGAACAGTTTCTTGGTGGGGAAAAAGTACAATATGTAGCCAGGGCATTAATGACTGAATAACAGGAGTAGAGGTAAAGACTTAGGGACTGAGAGGCCATGTTGTTAGATTAATCAGTGGACCCAGGAGTGGTGGTAGAACTTGAAACAGAAAGATAAAGAGAACAATGTGTTTGTAAGATAAAATGTCCTATGTCCCTTTTCCCTCCCATACTATTGCCTAAACAAAAAAAAAATACTGTTACTTGGTTTTTATTGTAAGGGTTTTCAGGAGAATCCATTCTGCAAGACTGGGCCATCTCTTGTGTCCCTATTTTCTAAGTGTCCTTTAACCCCCGCTAGATATAAAATTATGTTCTAAGTTACTTACAACCTATAGTTCTTTCATATAAAATTGGCTGATACAGCTTGATTCCTATGCACTGTTTTAAGTATAACTATAAATGAGGTCTTTGAAGCATATGAGCAAAATTCGTTTTTAGCAATACATTCTAGGAGAATTGGTTGGTTATATGTATCTGGGCATTTGAGTTACTGAATGCCTGGTCACTCTTTAGAGCCAGGAAACTCATAGTTCTTTTTATAAAAAGAGGGGTCCTGCTGCTCACATATCTAGAAAAACTGGAAGTAATAGGACAAGTACTTGGCCCTTTTCTCCACGGTTGCACTAGCGAGATTTTCTGTCTGAGTTGTTTGAACTACTCTTTCCCACTCCACCAGTAGATATGAGAAGATCACAGGGAAGCTGCTAGAATAACTCCCACCTTTGTAGGCCAGGAGTTCAACAGCCTGGGCAACATGATGAGAACTCATCTCTACAAAAATTTTTTTTAAATAGCTGGGGGTGCTACTCGGGAGAGGCAGGAGAATGGCGGGAACCCAGGAGGCAGAGCTTGCAGTGAGCCGAGATTGCGCCACTGCACTCCTGCCTGGGTGACAGAGTGAGACTCCGCCTCAAAAACAAAAGAAAACAAAACAACAAACAAACAAACAAACAAACAAAAATAGCTGGGGGTGGTGGCATGTGCCTGTGGTCCCAGCTACTTGGGAGGCTGCGGCAGGAGGATTGCTTGAGTCCAGGAGGTCAAGGCTTCAGTGAGCTATGATTGCACCACTGCACTCCAGCCTAGGTGACTGAGACCCTGTCTCTAAAAAATAAACAAAGAAAGAAAAAAGAAAAGAATAATTATTCAGTTGACACAGCTCAACAGAACCGGTAGTGAAATCTTAGCAAGAAGTATAAACATTAGGTTGTCTTAGATATGCTATTAAAAGAGATTGAACTTCTTGGTGTTATCAACTGACTAATATCCAGTCCCTCTACAATGTTAAGATAAAGTTTTAAAATATCTTCAAGAAGCAGTTGAGGCCAGGTGCTCATACCTGTAATCATAGCACTTTGGGAGGCTGAGGCAGGCAGATTGCTTGAGCTCAGGAGTTCGAGACCAGTCTGGGCAATATGATGAAACCTTGTCTCTACTAAAAATGCAAAAATTAGTGGGTGTGGTGGCCTGGGCCTGTAGTCCTGGATACTAGGGAGGCTGAGGTGGGAGGATCACTTGAGCCCAGGAGGTGGAGTTTGCAGTAAGTGGAGATAACACCACTGCACTCCAGCCTGGGTGACAGAACAGGACGCTGTCTCAAAAAATAAAATAAGAGAAGCAACTGAGTCTGGTCTGTGGCACTGGAAGTAGTCATTTTACTCATCCCCACGAACTTCCTCTTTTCCGTGCTTTCTCTCTCTCTCTCATACACATGCTTGCTTTGCCTCTATACTTTTACTCATTTTGTTATTCTATATTTTTCTCCCACAACATAGACTTTAGACTTTTTGATAAAAGTCATGGAAAATCTCCTTCTCCAACCTTGAAGTCTTTTTCTTGCATAGTGTGTCAGATCCTTAAAGGTAAGAGTGGTTTAACATGAGACAAAGCTACTCCCCTACAATGGTTTGGAAAATTTTTTTAAATTAGAACCCTAAGGGACTATCTTTTGATACTATCAATGTTCAACATCTGGTATACTTTTATATGTCTGAGAAAAGTGGTTTTCAAACTTTGGGTTACTTACTACCCATTATTATACCATGAAATAAATTTAGTGGATCATGACCACATTTGAAAATTGAATAGAATGAAATATATAGGTAATTTCAAATTATGTCATAAAAAGACTAAGCATTGTTCACAAGCATTTCTTTCTATTAAGCTTGTGTGTTTCAAAATATGTAAAATATAATCTTAATTATTGGTTGCAGTAAAAAAGTTTGAAAAATAGTTTCTGGTGTATATACATTAAATTATATGATAGTACAGGCAAAAATTTTTACACATTAACACACAACTCCAATTTATGCTATACAAATTATTATTTGGGCACAGGCATCTGCATTCAACTAGATTGCATTAGAGCATTGTGACATTAATTAAAAAATTATAGCTTCATATTCCCAGATTCTGTGATTGGCCACAGTATTAACGTGCCTGCACAATCCTCTCCAGGATGAATGAGGAAAGGATACTAAGAAACTGGTCTTCTGACCCTTTCGAATCAAGTGATAACACTTGGAGTTGTATCATAGGATATAGGTTTTCTGGTTTATTTTTGAAAGCAAAAATCATATTTAAAGGTTAACTAAAAACGCACTGGATTTAAAAAAAGAAAAATGATATGTCTGAATAGCAATCATTATTTTAAGACTGGAAAAAAGAGAATCAAATGAAGAAATGCTGGAAAATTTGAATCACTTCCAAATTGCTCTATTTAATTTTACCATAAGCATAATAGTGGGTGAAGTTCAACTAAAGATAGGGGCATGAAAAAAATGTGATTTGGTTTGCTCTTTAGGGAGGCAAATTAATTACAAATTAAGACCATCTAGGTTAAAGAATGAATTGCCATCTTTTAAGAACCAGGAATAAAGGTAAATGTTCACTTTAAAGCAAAGGGAGAAAGAACATGAGAAAAATCAAGAGTAAATCAGTACAATTTTAAATACACACAAATTGGGGGAAATAAACATTGGCATAGAAATGCCACAAAATTAAATACCTATGGAATATAAAAGTCGACTATGGTCACTGAATATTGAACCCAAAGTTATTGGTGAAGGTAGAATTTCCCTGTATTTCTTTCCCAGGGCACTGGGGAGGGAAGTTGGGGATAATCGGCTTTAGGAACTTGAACTCATTTGTCCCCCACCCTCCTGCCAGACACACCTCATACTGGTAGTTCTGAGATAGGGTCTCGGTGCCGCTCACGTCCACCAGATGTCCTGGAAGGGGGCCCTCGGGCACCAAGCAGCGACCCACCGAGGCCGCCCTGCTTCTCCTGCACAGCCGCACCGCCACGAACAGGAGCACTGAAAAGAGGAAGAGCGACGACAGCGAGGCCAACGCCACCACCAGGTAGACGGTGAGCGAGTCGGCCTGGGCCTGGGTCGGGGCCGCTTCCGGGAGCGGCAGGTAGGGCTGGGAGAAGCCGTCCACCAGGAGCACGTGCAGCGTGGCGGTGGCCGAGCGCGGAGGCTCGCCATTGTCCTCGACCAGCACCACCAGCCTGTGCTTGGCCGCGTCGCGCTCGCTCAGCAGCCTGGCGGTGCGCACCTCGCCATTGTGCGCCCACACACCGAACAACCCGGGGTCCGTGGCCTTGAGGAGCTGGTACGACAGCCAGGCGTTCTGGCCCGAGTCGCCGTCCACCGCCACCACCTTGGTCACCAGGTAGCCCGGCTCGGCTCCCCGGGGCACCAGTTCGGTGCAGGGCGCGGAGCCGTTCTGCAGCGGGTACAGCACGAAGGGCGAGTTGTCGTTGGCGTCCAGCACCAGCACGCGCACCAGCGCCTCGCTGCTCAGCGCCGGGGAGCCGCGGTCTGAAGCGCCCACGCGGAACTCGAACCCCTGCAGGGCCTCGTAGTCCAGAGACCTGAGGGCGAACAGGTGGCCGTTGTCGGCGTTGATGGAGACCAGGGAGGCGAGGGGCAGGTGCGGGTCCTGGGGCGGCAGCAGCGAGTAGGTGACCTGGGCGTTGGTGCCTGAGTCTCTGTCTGTGGCGCTGACGCTGCCGATGTGCAGGGCGGGGCTGTTGTTCTCGCGGACGAACAGGGTGTAGGAGGTTTGGGTGAAAGCGGGAGCGTTGTCATTGACATCGGCGACCAGCACGGTCATATTGAGCTGTGTTTTCAGCATAGGGGTCCCCAAGTCAGTGACAGTGATGGTGATGTTGTACTCGGCTCTGCTCTCTCTGTCTAGTGGTCTCTCCGTTAGTAGGGTGTAAAAGTTTTCCGCGGATTTCAGGAGGAAGGGTAGATCCTCCTGAATGGAGCAACTTATTTTCCCATTTTCTCCTGAATCAAGATCTGAAACACTGAAAAGTGCAACCACAGTTTCAGGCGCGTTCTCAGGTATTGGGCTGGTAAATGCAGACATGGTAACTTCTGGGGCATGGTCATTCACATCCATCACTTGAATCAGAACGGTGCATTTTCCAGAAAAGGTTCCAGCATCTCTTGCCTCAATATTGACTTCATAGGACTGAAGTTTTTCGAAATCGAGTTGTTTTTTTACTTCAATTTCTCCTGTCAGGGGATTGATCTTAAAGGTTTTGCCAATCTCGTCTGAAGCTTGGAAAAGTGAATAGGAAATCTCTCCGTTGACTCCTGTGTCTACATCCGTGGCAGAGACCTTCACAACAAGGAAGCCTACTGGACTGTCCTCAGAGATCTGCACCCTATAGAAAGGCTGCTCAAACTCAGGGGCATTATCGTTGACATCCAGGACTTCGATGTAGACCTGAGCAGTGCCAGATCTGGGCGGAGAGCCACCATCCAGTGCGATGAGTGTTAACCTGAGCTCAGCTTCTTCCTCTCGGTCCAGCGCTTTGTCCAGCACCAGCTCTGGATATTTCCTTCCATCACTGCGTTTGCGGGTGAGGACCCGAAAATAGGAATTGGGGCTGATTATATAGTTCTCAATATTGTTTTGGCCTACGTCTAAGTCTTCAGCATTCTTCAGAGGAAACGTAGTCCCAGGAGGACTGCTCTCTGACACTTTCACCAACATTTGTTTGTCCAGAAATACTGGAGAGTGGTCGTTTATGTCTATTACTTGCAGCTCAGCTTGAAAAAACTCGAAGGGACTCTCTAGCAACACTTGGAAACGTAGCACACAGGGCTCTGTGTGACCGCACAGATCCTCACGGTCCAATTTCTCATTGAGCAACAAATCCCCGGTCTCCTGATTGAGCTGCAAATGTAGTTTGTTCCCTCTGGAAACAACCCTAACCCCCCGCCTGGAGAATTCCCTCTGCCCCAGACCCAGGTCCTTTGCTAAATTGGTGACAAAGGAGCTGCCCTCAGTTTCCTCCACCACAGAATAGCGTCTAGGTTCCGCCGCGCCCGCCAGAGATAAGCCCAAAAGGAGAAAGGAAAAAAGGACTTGCCTTTGTCTGCAAATGAGCTTCCCGCTGGCCTCCATTGTTCTTGCTGGATTCAGCTTCCTGGGAGGACTGTTCTGTGGGATTGTAAAGTCCCCAGTATCTGAGGCTGTGGTTATTCCACAGATACTTCAGAAATATTCCAGTGAGTAGTCCTCTCCAGAAGACCCAGCCGTTCTCTCTTTGGCCTCCAAGCTTCCCCTGGACTTCCAGGTTCTGCTGCTTTTTGCCGGTTAATGGAGCTGCAGCTGCGGTTCTGGTTTGTGCCTTCTTATCCTGCAGCGCCACCACGCGTCCTCACAGGATCTTACATTTTGTGGGATGATGATAGATGTAATATTCCCAACTCTGCCTGTATGCACCCCGGGACTATGTAAGGTTACAACACCACCGTTAATATCGCCGGACGTTAGTGAGCAGACAACTGCCCGAAGGAGAAATTACATTAGTCTTTCAACAATGCTAACTGAGTTTTGGGCAAAAAAGAAATATTTAGGTAACAGTCTAGCGTGGCAAAAAGAATATATGCAGAGGAATTTCAGATGTAATTGTGGTTAACATGGGCAACATTTAGATCTTTATAGTTTTATTTCTATAAACCAGAGGAATAATTAGTAGCTGTGAACCTCGAACAAATTATTTAATCTCTCTGCTTTAGTTTGGTCCTCTGTAAAGTGAGGATAAGAACAGCACCTACCACATAGGGCTGTTGTGAATTCCCCATCTTAAACATGAGGAATCTAATGCAAATAGATATTAACCTTAAAAATAAACTATATACCAAGTATAAAGCAATTTGATGCCATCAAGTAGCTGAGTCTTGATGGCATAAATCCATCATAAGTCTAGCATAAATCCATTACTATAACTAGAAAAACACCTCAAAATTCAAATGGTAGAAGAATACAGGAGCGTGACTATCTCAGGTAGAGAGGTTATGTCCAATAATGAAGGGAAATGAACAAGGAAAGGCTGGAGAGCTTGTCTAAATAGAGACAATATCTGTAACAACAGTGGTGATTTTGTTTCTGGGAAGCATGTCCTTTTTTGTTACCTCCACTTCTAACAGCATCAATTAAAAGAAATTATTTTGAAATTTTTCAAATCTCATAAAAGAGAGGAGTATAGTGAACCTCCAAGGACTCAGTACTACCTTCAACTGTTATCAGTGTTTTGCCATAATTCTTGACTCTATCCCTTCAACATTTTCACATCCCAGACAAACTGAATTTTCACCCACAAATACGTCATTATACATTTCTTTAAAAGCATCATGACTTTAAGTGACTCTAAAAATGTGCTTAAGTACAATGCCATTATCACACCTAAAAATCAAGTTATTATTTAATACCCATCTATATTCAAATTCTTCCAAGTTTTTCAGAGTCATTGCTGTTGTTTCAATCAAGATCCAAACACATTGCGTGGTAGACCTCTTAAGATTTTTCCTGTGTAAACTTCACTCCTCTTATTTTTTATGCAATTTATTTGTCAGAGAAATTGGATAATTTTACCCTGAGACCATGAAAGCAATTTTAGATTTTACTACTGTGAGTTTTTTTGTCCTTAGATTCTATCCCACCAGTGATATGCAGTAATTCTAGCTTTATTAGAGTTACCAGCACTAGTTTATAATATATTTAGAACACAACTATGCAAAAATTACCTATTTTAAAAATAAGAATCAGTTATATATTTTTTAACAAACAATGCTTCTCCTTAACTCCCCAAAATTTCTAAAAATTTAATGATCATCTATATTTTTCTTTGATATTACACATTTAAATCTATTCTTTTTCTTAAATTTTCCTGATTCAGCAGTGCAGGATAGGTAAGAAAAGCTGCTAAAAACAAACTCTCAAGTCAGGAAAATATATTACAAATGTAAGTATGGGTGACTCTGGAAATATACTACGATGTAAAGAATATAATTGACTAATAATGCAGTCACAATTATGTACTATTCCTAATCAGGACCATTAATCTTTTCTGTGAAATGAAAGTTATATGTTCAGGAGACAACGAGAAGGCACAGGTTGCTCTTTCAATTTTGTTTTTACTTAAGATTTGGACAGATCAGAGCATTAGTAATAATAGCTGAAAATTTACCCAGAAAAGCAAGATTACTGGTTTAAGAGAAAATGAAATCATAAAGATTATTTCTAAATAAAGGTTGAACAGCAGCATGAATATGATAAAAACTTTTCTTCTCTTTAGTTAGGCAGAAACTTGCCAGGTGATATCCAATGACGAAAACAGTATGGAATCGGAGCAAAGTGACTGACTCAGAGTCAGACAGATCTAGGATGGATGCTCAGTTTTGTCATTTATTAGTTAGTGGACCTTAGTGAACTTACTGAATCTCTAAGACCGTCTATTTGGTCATTCCTAAAATACCATGCCACATATGTTTCTTCTGAGATTAAAAGTGTGAAAACAGTGTATGAGTCATAAAACGAGTGTTTTTTAAATAAAGTTTAAAAAGATACACTACAATCTATGCTACTGAAACTAGGGTAGGTATACTCGAAGAGCATGCTAATCAACTAAGAAAATGGAAGTCACAGTAAATATTGAAAACAATGGAAAGCAATTTAAAATATCTCAAACAAGACTTACCACTTAATAGACTTTATATTAAGCATAATTGTTGGACATAAAACATTACACATATACATTTCATGCTTTGTGAAGGGTTCTTGGTACTAAATCTGGATCCTTTTCTATGTAAAGAAATTTATTTCTTGACTTGAAGAGTACATATTTGAAGTGATCAAAAATACTACTTTACAGGCACCTCACGATAAGTTCCTAATTATAAATGTATTCACAAACACAGGATTTATTTTTCATTCTTTATCAGAAACCCAAATTATTCTGAAATGGGGGATTTTCTTCGACTTCCCTACCTGTGCTCTGTGGTAGGAAGTTGGGGATAATTGGTTTCAGAAATTTGAAGTCATTTGACCCGGAACCTCCCGTCAGACACACCTCATACTGGTAGCTCTGGGACAGGGTCCCGGTGCCGCTCACGTCCACCAGATGTCCTGGAAAGGGGCCCTCGGGCACCGAGCAGCGACCCACCGGGGCCGCCCTGCTCCTCCTGCACAGCCGCACCGCCACGAACAGGAGCACCAAGAAGAGGAAGAGAGACGACACCGAGGCCAACGCCACCACCAGGTAGACGGTGAGCGAGTCGGCCTGGGCCTGGGCGGGGGCCGCCTCCGGGAGCGGCAGGTAGGGCTGGGAGAAGCCGTCCACCAGGAGCACGTGCAGCGTGGCGGTGGCCGAGCGCGGAGGCTCGCCATTGTCCTTGACCAGCACCACCAGCCTGTGCTTGGCCGCGTCGCGCTCGCTCAGCAGCCTGGCGGTGCGCACCTCGCCATTGTGCGCCCACACACCGAACAACGCGGGCTCCGTGGCCTTGAGCAGCTGGTACGACAGCCAGGCGTTCTGGCCCGAGTCGCCGTCCACCGCCACCACCTTGGTCACCAGGTAGCCCGGCTCGGCCCCCCGGGGCACCAGTTCGGTGCAGGGCGCGGAGCCGTTCTGCAGCGGGTACAGCACGAAGGGCGAGTTGTCGTTGGCGTCCAGCACCCGCACGCGCACCAGCGCCTCGCTGCTCAGCGCCGGGGAGCCGCGGTCTGTGGCTCCCACGTGGAACTCGAACGCCTGCAGGACCTCGTAGTCCAGCGACCTGAGGGCGAACAGGTGGCCGTTGTCCGCGTTGATGGAGACCAGGGAGGCGAGGGGCAGGTGCGGGTCCTGGGGCGGCAGCAGCGAGTAGGTGACCTGGGCGTTGGTGCCTGAGTCTCTGTCTGTGGCGCTGATGCTGCCGATGTGCAGGGCGGGGCTGTTGTTCTCGCGGACGAACAGGGTGTAGGAGGTTTGGGTGAAGGCGGGGGCGTTGTCATTGATGTCGGAGACCAGCACGGTTACGTTGTGCTCGGTTTTCAGCCTGGGTGTCCCCAAGTCAGTGACGGTGATAGTGATGTTGTACTCGGCTCTGCTCTCTCTGTCCAGCGGACTCTCTGTTTCCAAAGTGTAGTAATTATTTAGCGAAGATTTTAGCACGAATGGGATGTCTTCCGGGATAAAACAAACCATCTTTCCGTTGTCCCCAGAGTCTCTGTCTCGTATCCTGAAAACCATAACCACGGTCTCTGGCGTATTTTCTGGGATTGGAGTGGTAATTGATGACACAGTGATTTCAGGAGCATTGTCATTTACATCCATCACCTGAATTCTGACTGTAGATTTTCCAAAAAGTCCTCCCCCATCTGTGGCTTGAATGATTATTGAGTATGACTCAATTGCTTCAAAATCCAAAGGTGCTGTTAAAGTAATGTCTCCAGACTTTTGATTAATTTCAAATGTCTTGCGAATATCTTCTGAGGCATGGGAAAATGTATAGGATAGTTCACTGTTTGTTCCAGAGTCTAAATCCCAGGCTGAGACGGTCACAACCAGCGAGCCAAGGATGCTATTCTCCAGAATCTTCACCTCATAAAAAGCCTGCTCAAACTCAGGGGAGTTGTCATTAATATCTACAACCACCACCCTGACCAAGGCAGTTCCAGACCTAGGAGGGGACCCGCCATCCAGAGCAGTGAGGATGAAACTGAGCTCCGGGCGCTCTTCATAATCCAGCTCCTTGTCCAGAACTAACTCGGGGTATTTCCTATTGTCTGGATTGACTCTTATTTTAACGTGGAAATGAGAGTTTGGATTTATTGTGTAGCTTTTTACAGCATTGATTCCTACATCTAAATCCTTTGCACTTTCAAGCAAGAACACAGCACCAACAGGACTGTTCTCTGGGATTTCTAAGAGCATTTCTTTTTCCAAGAAGACGGGAGAGTGATCATTTATATCCCTGACTTGGAGCTCAATTTGTAAAAACTGCGTGGGGTTTTTCATTAACACTTGGAAATACAGTACACAAGGCTCATTGGAGCCACAGAGCTCCTCCCTGTCTAGCGTTTCGCTCAGGAGCAAATCCCCAGTGTTTGTGTCCAGCTGCAAACACTCTTTGTTATCATTAGAAACCACGCGAGCCCCCCGCGAAGACAGCTCACTCACCTCCAGTCCCAGGGTCTTTGCCAAATTTCCTACAAAGCTCCCGCTCTGCAATTCCTCCATCACCAAAAAGTTCCCAGTTTCAGAGCCCGCCTGAGACATTCCCAGCAAAACAAAGAAAAGCAGGACTTGCCTTATCTGCAGAGTGCCTGCCCCTCCGTTTTCCATAGCTTCTTTTCCAAAACCCCAAAATCTTGCAGAATTGCCTCAGCTCCACTTCGCAGTTGTGGGAAACGTGCCTCTGATCTGTCTACCAAATCCTCGGAAGCCTAAAGATTTTAACCTTTTTGAGTGGCTTCAAGGTTCTCCCTTAAAGGATTGTTCTTTCTGTCTTCCCAGTTCTCCCCGTGTACTGGATAACAGGGTGTACAACATCCTCCGGGGTAGTTTTTTTCTTGATATTATCCTGCAGCGCCACCACGCGTCTCCACAGATTTTCACAGTTTGATGAACACTACCTAAATTTTATTTACATAACTGTCCTCCAGAAGCAAATATTGCGCTTAAATAATTCCTTCTGTTTAAGTAATTAAAAATATATTATATCTTCCATAATAATTGTTTCATATTCTTTATAGTTTGTGATGATGTTTGTATTTGTCTTAAAGCATTTATTCAGTGTCTTTTCCCACTCTCCTCACAACCAAATGTGCTCGATTGTGGTGAATACAGATACAAGATGTGATCCCTGGCCCCCAGGAATTCGTAGTGTTTCTGAGACAATTGTAAGCCTGAAACAAGCAGGGTGTAACTGATTGTTGAGCTGAATGAAATTCTATTACTACTTGGCTTTCTTTACGTGGTAAGGGAAAGGAAAGGTCATCTCAGAAGTCCTTTCTGAAGTTATGAAACTGGATTAACCATGAGATGAGGCATATATAGGTCATTAGGACAGCATAAAAAGGCATTTCTGTAGATTTCCTTAATAATAATGAATTGTGAACAGGTAGAAAATGAAGCAAGAGATTGGGGTGGAACATATTATGTAAACCTATCATTTAGTTCCAGTTTTTCATAATTTACAAAAAAAATTCATAAGTACACAAGCATGAGCAAGTTAGTTTAATTTAAAGCAGACTCTTATTCCTAAAGCTGGCTTGCCTTAGGTTCCCAAAATTTATTGTAGCCACAACTGTAGCTATCTGTTTTCTCTTTCAGCCCAGGAAGAGAAAGTAAGAGTCTATCCCTAGACATAGAACAAAAACCTAACTTTCACTCTGATTAGACCAAGTAAGATCATGTGTCTGCCACTGAAGCAATCATTGTTTCAAGAGGTACAGAATTATAGTTGGAGATTTTAGTCCTAGAATCTAAAGACCCATCTCTGGCCATTACTTTGTTTTAATCCTATTTGGGACCACCTCTTAAGCTTGGGATGGTTTCAGTCCTAGCCAAAGTACATCATTGGTACATAATGAAGGAGATTGTTTGCAATAGATACTAAGGGCTCATCAGTGATGTTCACTATAGAAAGTCTTAAAGTGCACTAAGAATGGATGGAAGAAGAATCCAACAAGTCTGCATTTTAAAATTTAAATTCAATTAATATTCCTAAAAATGTAAGCTGGATACATGGTTGAAATAGTAATTGGTAAAGAAGGGTAAAAGTTGAAAAGTAGATGGATTGACCACACACAATTAACCTCTCTTTTTTAAAAAAAAATACGCACTAAAATGGCAGAAAAGTAATTAAAATGGTAGGAACTAACAAAGATTAAGAATACACAAGTGAACACACATATTTTTCTATGACAGAAAGCAGGTGGAAGAGCAATTAACTTAGCAGTTCCAAAAAATGCCCCTAAAGTAAAGTTCCTGCATTGAAGACACTCACAAGAAATGTAATCTCTTTTAAGCACAAGATCTGGAGGAATCAGATGTTTAAGAAGACTGAAGTCAGTTAAGGATGGAAAAAAGTTATTAGTTGGAAATATGTGTAGAGGATAATTGAATTCCCTATTCTTCTCATCACCCTACATAGACAGAAATGTAACTCACAGCCAGAAAATAGAAAGTTTATTCTCTGGAGAAATTTAATGGGATTTCCTCTAGTCTTGGGGATCTAGGCACAGCTGAGCACAAGTGTGAGGTGTCAAACTGAAAATAGGGAGAGTAAGCAAACCTTTGTGTTTTGCATGATGAGACTTCTAATCCCTTTTCATGCAATACTCTTAGACTGTTGGACACAAGGATAGACACCCTAGTCTATCCCCACACAGTGGATATTGTAGAATTCTAACCTGGAGAAAATGAAAGCCCCAAATGAAGACATATTAATATTTGGCATCTCATAAGGTAATAGACTTATACTAGCATGGTTATATTAGAATGAAGCCCTGCCATCAACAGTTACTGTTGGCTCACAGAGTTGATTGTCAGCATTTTGATATATCATCCTTCTAAAATATGAGAAGACAGCCAAGGCATTTGAGGAAATGCCTGTAACATAACATAGAAAGACCAAAACTATCACAATCACTACTACCAAGAAAAAAAAAAGGAACAATAATATAGAAAGCAGAAGAAAGCCTTTGAAAATATCTGGTTAATATTCCCAGAGAAAGAAAATCTAATAAAAGCTAATACTTATTTAGTATTTACTCTATGCTACTCATTGTTCTAAGTGCTTCATAATGCATTTATCCATTTAATCTAAATAGTAATTGTATGAAGTATGTATTTATCCATTTAATCTAAATAGTAACTGTATGAAGTATGTATTCCTATTGTAAGATGAAGACTAGATTAGGACTTAAGTGCTTTTTACTAGCTATATTACCTTGGACAAGTTCTTAACTCCCCTTAGACTCAATTTCACTTTTAAAATGGATATATAATAACGATACTGCATAATGCATTTTTAAAGAAAAGATTAATCATAAATGCGAGAAAATATTGCATTTATAAATCTATGACAGGATACCATGAAAAATATTCAGAGAACCAAAAACAACTCTTAAAAGTAAATATTTGTCAGTCATAAAGAAAAACTTATATATAAAACATTGAGTGATTAAATAAATTGTCCAAAAAATAGAATGAGAGGCAAAGAGAAAATAAGAAAGGAAAAAAGGCTTAGAGTCTTACAGAGTCAATCTAGGAGGTCTAATATTTAACTGAGATTTTCGTTGAAGTGAGAATCCAGAAAACTCAGGAGAGAGATTATGAGTAAAACATACCAAGAAAATTCCTTTTAAAAAATTGTTTTTGTGTAGATATAGGTTCCCACTATGTTGCCCAGGGTGGTCTCAAACTAGGGGCCTCAAATAATCCTCCTGCCTCAGCCTCCCAAAGTACTGGGGGTGCAGGTGTGAGTCACCATGCCCAACCACAATTTCTCAGAAATAAAATTGATAGTCTGAACATTAGCCAAGGGGTCTAGCACATGCCTGTAGTCCCAGCAACTTGGAAGGCTGAGGCAGAAGTAGCTCTTGAGTTAGAGGCTGCAGGGTGCTGTGATTGTGCCTATGAATAGCCACTGCACTCCAGCCTGGGTAACACAGTGAGACATCATCTTAAAAAAAAAAAGATAAACATGAACAGGGCATAGCCATGTGACCAGATTAATCAATAAACAGCCAGTACTAAGGTATTTTCAGAAGACCAGGGGAATTTTTTTCAATGCTCCCAGAAAGAAAGAAAAAAAGGGAGGAATCACATAAAAAGACATAGGAATCAGAATGGAATCAGTCTTCTGAGCAGCAATTCTATATGCAGTCAATAAAAGGAGCAGTGCTTTTGAAATCTGAGGGAAAATTATTTTCACCCTAGAATGTTATGCCCAAACTATCAATCAAATAAAAAAAGAAAATAACAAAGCAAGCGCTCAAAAAGTTTTACTTCCTCTGTATCCATTTTTATGAAGGTACTGAGAGATGTTCATCAACAAAATAAGACAGTAAACTAAGAAAGAAGAATATACTGGATCTTATAAAAGAGGATCAACAAGAAAAATATTTTTTAAAGTCCTAGGGTGACAGCCTATAGAGCAACCAGTATGAATGAAGTAGAGATCTGGGTGCAAGATCACCAAGAAATAAACATAATTGATAGGTATCTGATATATTTGAATATTTTGAGAAGAAAGAGATTCAAATTAGAGAATGTAAAGAAACTAATATTAGTAAATGGAAAATTATGTAAGTACAAAACAATTTTCAGTTCTAGGAAAAATGTTTCTCAAGAAAGGAAATTTAATCACACTACACTAATGTGTATTTTGAAGAAAGTTTAGCAATATGGACACTATTAGGTTAACTTAAAAAAAAAACCGTAGGCTGGGCACAGTGGCTCATGCCTGTAATCTCAACACTTTGGGAGGCTGAGGTGGGCGGATCAGCTGGGGTCAGGAGTTCAAGACTAGACTGGCCAACATGGTGAAACCCCATCTCTACTAAAGCTACAAAACTAGCTAGGTGTGGTGGTGGGTGCCTGTAATCCCAGCTACTCGGGAGGCTGAGGCAGGATAATCACTTGAACCCGGGAAGCAGAGGTCACAGTGAGCTGAGATCACACCACTGTATTCCAACCTGGGTGACAGAGTAAGACTCTGTCAAAAAAAAAAAAACTGTAACAATTTTATTGGGAGAATAGGAGAAAGGGAATGTACAGTGCTTATATTGGTTTACATTAGTCGGAAAGAAAGTTATATCTTGTTTTAAAAATACATAGCAAGAAATGATTAAAATGTAAAATGGAGTAGCAAGATTTAACAGCAAAAACATATCATTTAGAAGTATTGAGGTAATTCTAGAAGAAGCCACTCAATAGAAGGGGACTGGAAATTAAAGAAAATATTGTTTTTTTCTTTTCTTTTCTTTCTTTCTCTTTTTTTTTTTTTTTTTTTTTTTTTTTTTGAGATGGAGTATCGCTCTGTCACCCAGGCTGGAGTGCAGTGGCAAGATCCTGGCTCACTGCAACCTCTGCCTCCTGGATTCAAGTGATTCTCCTGTCTCAGCCTCCTGAGTAGCTGGGATTATAGGCACACACCACCACACCCAGCTACTTCTTGTATTTTTTAGTGTAGATGGGGTTTCACTGTGTTGGCCAGGCTGGTCTTGAACTCCCAACCTCAGGTGACCCGCTCGCATCAGCCTTCCAAAGTGCTGAGATTACAGGCGTGATCTAACCCACCCAGCCAAACCACTGAGCCAGGCCTTGTTTTTCTTTCAACCTTTAGTTCACCTTGATTTTTACATTTGAAAATAATGAAATAAATTTACAAAATAAAAGGAAAAGTGAATGTCTTTCCAACAGTCCACCAATATTCTCATCCCAAAATTATCAAAATGTTTTAATATTCCTATTTATTTTCATACAGTTTATTACATTTTGTTTGGATTATAAGACATGATCTCTCTCTCTCTCTCTATATATATATATATATATACACACAAAAGTAAGCATTAAAAATATTAGCCAAGTAAGTGTAGTGTATTTAAGAAAATAATACAAGCACAGTTATTATTGAAGTATAATACTAATCACAAAATAATATTTAATTTACCATGAGCACATTAATAATGAAATGTTTCTCTTTAAATGCTGTGATTTAGAACTAGATGATGTGGCTTTTTAAATGAATAAATAGAATGTTAGAATAAGGTTGGAAGGGCAGATATGACTTCTCCCATGAAGAAACTACAATACATAAGTGGTTAGGATCATAGGATGCAGACAGTGAAAAATACTAGGGGAGGCTGGGCATTTGAGGAAATGGGCACGGTGGCTCACGCCTGTAATCCCAGCTTTTTGGGAGGCTGAGGTGGGTGGATCACTGAGATCAAGAGTTAGAGACCAGCCTGACCAACATGGTGAAACTCCATCTCTGCTAAAAATGCAAAATTAGCTGGGTGTGGTGGTGCACCTGTAATCCCAGCTACTCTGGAGGCTGAGGCAGGAGAATCGCTTGAACCTGGGAGGCAGAGATTGCAATGAGCCGAGATCACACCATTACACTCCAGCCTGGGCGACAAGAGCGAAACATCGTCTCAAAAAAACAAAACAAAACAAAAAACCTAAGAGAAAAAGTCAGTTTTCTAGAATGAGAAATAATAATCAGTAAATTATTGTACACTTGGAAAGGATTAAAACCTTAAAATTATTCATTAGAAATGGATTAACTACCTGTTACTTAATACAAAAAGGATTTACAATGTTATTCACAATGATATGCAATACTTGAAAATTGAAAATAGGCCTGGCCGCCTGTAATCCCAGCACTTTGGGAGGCTGAGGGCAGTGCAACGCTTGAGCTCAGAAGTTAAAGACCAGCCTAAGAAATATGGTGACGATCCGTCTCTACAAAAAATACAAAAAGTAGCCGGGCATGGTGGCGCACGCCTGTAGTCCCAGCTACTTGGAGGCTGAGGTGGGCTGATCTCTTGAGCCCAGGAGGCAGAGGTTGCAGTGAGCTGAGATCCTGCCACTGACCTCCAGTCTGGGTGACTAAGATTCTGTATCAAAAAGGAAAAAAAAAAAAAAAAAAAAGGCCAGGCGCGGTGGCTCACACCTGTAATCCCAGCACTTTGGGAGGCCAAGGCGGGTGGATCATGAGGTCAAGAGTTTAAGACCCGCCTGGCCAACACGGCGAAACCCCGTCTCTACTAAAGATAAAAAAAAAAAAAAAAAATTTAGCCGGGCGTGGTGGTGGGCGCCTGTAATGCCAGCTACTCGGGAGGCTGAGGCAGGAGAATTGCTTGAACCCGAGAGGCAGAGGTTGCAGTGAGCTGAGATCACACCATTGCACTCCAGCCAGGGCGACAGA
Source organism: Symphalangus syndactylus (assembly GCF_028878055.3). Classification (NCBI taxonomy): domain Eukaryota; kingdom Metazoa; phylum Chordata; class Mammalia; order Primates; family Hylobatidae; genus Symphalangus; species Symphalangus syndactylus. The sequence continues at coordinate 45,753,425 of NC_072429.2, forward strand.
ACGAGACTCAGTCTCAAAAAAAAAAAGCTGGGGGGAGAAAAGAAAAAATTAAAAATACAATTAGTTGTATTGCATAATAACGTAACTAGTTTAAAACTAAATAATACTGATATGGTTATATAAAACTAAAAAAGTATATGAAAATGTAAATAGCATTCTTACTAAAAATTAAATCCAAAGCTATTTCGAAAGGTGGGGTTTTCTTCACTATTCTTCCCAGGACCTTTTGCCTGGATATTAGGGATAACCGGTTTTAGGAACTTGAATTCATTTGTCCCGGAACCTCCCGTCAGACACACCTCATACTGGTAGCTCTGGGACAGGGTCCCGGTGCCGCTCATGTCTACCAGATATCCTGGAAAGGGGCCCTCGGGCACCGAGCAGCGACCCACCGGGGCCGCCCTGCTCCTCCTGCACAGCCGCACCGCCACGAACAGGAGCACCGAGAAGAGGAAGAGCGACGACACCGAGGCCAACGCCACCACCAGGTAGACGGTGAGCGAGTCGGCCTGCGCCTGGGCCGGGGCCGCCTCCGGGAGCGGCAGGTAGGGCTGGGAGAAGCCGTCCACCAGGAGCACGTGCAGCGTGGCGGTGGCCGAGCGCGGAGGCTCGCCATTGTCCTTGACCAGCACCACCAGCCTGTGCTTGGCCGCGTCGCGCTCGCTCAGCAGCCTGGCGGTGCGCACCTCGCCATTGTGCGCCCACACGCCGAACAACCCGGGCTCCGTGGCCTTGAGCAGCTGGTACGACAGCCAGGCGTTCTGGCCCGAGTCGCCGTCCACCGCCACCACCTTGGTCACCAGGTAGCCCGGCTCGGCCGCCCGGGGCACCAGCTCGGTGCAGGGCGCGGAGCCGTTTTGCAGCGGGTACAGCACGAAGGGCGAGTTGTCGTTGGCGTCCAGCACCCGCACGCGCACCAGCGCCTCGCTGCTCAGCGCCGGGGACCCGCGGTCTGCGGCGCCCACGTGGAACTCGAACGCCTTCAGGGCCTCGTAGTCCAGGGACCTGAGGGCGAACAGGAGGCCGTTGTCCGCGTTGATGGAGACCAGGGAGGCCAGGGGCAGGTGCGGGTCCTGGGGCGGGAGTAGCGAGTAGGTGACCTGGGCGTTGGTGCCTGAGTCTCTGTCTGTGGCGCTGACACTGCCGATGTGCAGGGCGGGGCTGTTGTTCTCGCGGACGAACAGGGTGTAGGAGGTTTGGGTGAAGGCGGGGGCATTGTCATTGACGTCGGATACCAGCACGGTTGTGTTGTACTCGGTTTTCAGCCTCGGTATCCCCAAGTCAGTGACGGTTATGGTGATATTGTACTCGGCTGTGCTCTCTCTATCCAGTGGTCTCTCTGTTTCCAACGTGTAGTAATTCTCAACTGAAGATTTTAGCACGAATGGGAGGTCTTCAGGAATGGAACAAACAATTCTTCCGTTGTCCCCAGAGTCTATATCTTTGATACTGAAAACCATAACCACGGTCTCTGGCGTATTTTCTGGGATTGGAGTGGTAATTGATGACACAGTGATTTCAGGAGCATTGTCATTTACATCCATCACCTGAATTCTGACTGTAGATTTTCCAAAAAGTCCTCCCCCATCTGTGGCTTGAATGATTATTGAGTATGACTCAATCGTTTCGAAATCCAAAGGTGCTGTTAAAGTAATGTCTCCAGACTTTTGATTAATTTCAAATGTCTTGCGAATATCTTCTGAGGCATGGGATAAGGTATAGCATATTTCACCATTTGTTCCAGAGTCTAAATCCCAAGCTGAGACAGTCAAAACCAGCGAGCCAAGGATGCTATTCTCCGGAATCTTCACCTCATAAAAAGCCTGCTCAAATTCAGGGGAGTTGTCATTAATGTCCACCACCACCACTTTGACCAAGGCAGTTCCAGACCTGGGAGGGGACCCCCCATCCAGAGCAGTGAGGATGAAACTGAGCTCCGGGCGCTCTTCATAATCCAGTGCCTTGTCCAGAACTAACTCGGGATATTTCCTATTGTCTGGATTGACTCTCATTTTAATGTGAAAATGAGAGTTGGGACTTATTGTGTAGCTTTTTACAGCATTGATTCCTACATCTAAATCCTTCGCACTCTGTAGTAAGAACAGAGCACCAACAGGACTGTTCTCTGGGATTTCTAGGAGCATTTGTTTTTCCAAGAAGATGGGAGAGTGATCATTTATATCCCTGACTTGAAGCTCAATTTGTAAAAACTGCGTGGGGTTTTGCATTAACACCTGGAAATGTAGCACACAAGGCTCAATGGAACCGCAGAGCTCCTCCCTGTCTAGTGTTTCACTTAAGAGCAAATTCCCAGTGTTTATGTCCAGCTGCAAACGCTGTTTCTTATCATTAGAGACCACCCGAGCCCCCCGTGAGGACAGTTCTCTCACCTTCAGCCCCAGGTCCTTTGCCAGATTGCCTACAAAACTCCCGCTCTGCATTTCCTCTGCCACGGAAAAGCTCCCAGTTTCAGAGCCCACCTGAAACATTCCCAGCAAAACAAAGAGAAGCAGGACTTGCCTTATCTGCTGAGTGCATGCCCTTCCGTTCTCCATAGCTCCTTTCTTGTAGGCTTCTTGAAGAAAGGCTTCAGCTCTGGGGAACGCGTCTCTGACTTGTCCACCAAATCCTCTGTAGTCTAAGGATTTTAACCCTGTCGAATGGCTTCTAGGTCACCCTCGTGAAGGCTTGTTCTTTCTGTCTTCTGATTCTCTGTGTGCACTGGATATCAGTGTTCACAACGCCATCCAGCAAATATATTTTTCACGATGTTATCCTGCAGCGCCACCAAGTGTCTCCATAGATTTTCACAGTTTGGTGAAAGCTACCTAAATTCCATTCACTTATATGTCCTCCAGAAACAAATATTGTTTTATTCATTGTGTTCAAGTGATTACAAATATATTGCACATTCCGTAATAATTATTTCATATTCTCTTTAGTTTGATATGCTGTTAATATTCATCTTAAAGCATTTATCTTTCCCCATTCTCCACACAACCAAACGTGCTTAGATGTGGTGAATACAGAAATACAAGATGTGATTCCTGGCCTCCAGTGGTTTGTAATCTTTCTGAGAAGATTGGAAACATAAAACAACAATAATATTATTAAGCTGTACAAAATTCTATCACTACTTGACTCTTCTCAGGTGGTAAAGAAAAGGCAAAGTATACATGGGTCATTTTAGAAGTCCTCTCAGAGGACATGAAACTGGAATAACCATGAGATGGGACATACTTTGATAGTTATGATAGCACAAGAAGACATTCATATAGATTTCCTTGGTAGCAAGGAATTGTGAACTGCTAGAAAGTAAAGTAAGATATTGGGAGTACAACACATTATGAGAATCCTTGATTTAGTTCCAGCTTCTCAAAAAATAATAAGTATACAAGCACAAGCATGTTAGTTTCATTTAAAGCAGGCTTATTTCTAAGACTGGCCTCCCTCAGTTTCCCCAGATTTATTCCAGCAACATCTATGGCTATCTGCTTTGTTTTTCAGCTCAAGAAGACAGAATGAGAGAGATTTTCTTCCTCAATAATAGAACAAAATCTTAGCCTTCATTCTGATTAGACCAACTGAGAGCACTTCATCCTGTTACTGAAGAAATCAGTGTCTCAAGACATATAGGATTAAAGGTAGAGATTTTAGTCCCAGAATCTAAAGACTCCATCTTTGACCATTTGTTTTAATCCAGTCAGAGATTGCCCCTTAAACTTGAGGTGGTTTCAGTCCTAGCCAAAGTGCATGGCTGCTACATAATGAGGGAGATAGTTGGAATAGGTGCTTGGAAACTACCAATGGTATCCACTATTAGACATCTCAAAGTACTCTCAAGAATGGAGGATATCTAAGAAGCCTGCTTTTAAAAATGCTAATTTAAAATTACATTCATGAAAATGTGAACTAGATACATTGTTGAAAAATTATCAGTGCAGAAGAGTAGAAACTGAATAGTATGTGGATTGACTATACGATTATCCTTCCTTCTTCTTAACCCTGCTCTAAAATGACAGAAAAGTAATAAAAGGTATGAATTCACAAAGACTAAGAATACATAAGTGAATACACAAGTTATTTAATGATAGAAAGCAGATGAAAGAGCAATTGACAATAGTTCCAAGAAATGTCTAAAATAAAGTTCCTGCATTGGAGATACTAAAATTAAACTACTGGGTTTTCCCTACATAATCCTAGTAGGTACCAGACTTGGAGGAACCAGGTGTATAAGAAGGCTGAAGTCAATTAAGGGCTTAGAAAAGAAGTTATTAGTTGAAAGTATGTATATAGGATAGTTGAATTCTCTGGTCTTTTCACCATCATACAGAGACAAGAAAATAACTGAGAGCCAGAGAATGGAAAGCTTATACTCTGGAGAAATTAGATTATATTCTGGAGAAATTATACTATCTCCAGTCTTGGAAACCCCAGGCAGAGCTGAGTGAAAGTAGGAGGTATGAAACTAAAGATAGGGAGATTAGGCAAAACACTGCCTTCTGTATAGTGAGACTCCTAGCCATGATACTCTCAGATTGTAGGACACAAGATATATGCCTGATATCTTCCACATTGCACCCCAAAACATTGAATATTGTAGTATTCTATCCTGGGAAATATGAAAGGCACAGATAAAGACTTACATGTACTGATATGTGGGGGTTTTCCAAGGTAGTAGCTCCATCCTAGCATGGTTACATTAGAGTGAAGCCCTGTCATCAATACTCATGAAGGGTTGACTGTCAGCATTTGCTGTGTCATCATTCATATATATAATAAGACAGCCAAAGAAAACAAGACATTTGAGAAAATGCCTACAACATGAAATAAAAAGGCCAAAACTGTAATACTACCACCACACACACAAAGCAACAGGAGGGAATAGATATAATTCAGAAAACAAAATAAAGCCTTTTAAAATGTCTGATTAATATCCCCACAGAAACAAAATGTAATAAGAGCTAACACTTATTGACTTTTTCTGAGTTCATTATTCCAGTGCCTCATTTGTATTTACCCAGTTGATGTTAACAGTAACCCTATCAAGTATGTATTTATATCAGGAAGACAAAGAATAGCTTAGGGCTTAAGTGCCCCTTACTAGCTATATAGCCTTATGCAAATTCTTAGCTTCCCTTTGATTCACTTGCAAGTTTAAAATAGGTATAATAATAACTCTTACTATATAATGCATTTTTAAAGAATAAATAGATTAATTATAGATGAAAGAAGATTTACAGTTGCAAATTTGTAATAGGATGTTATGAAAAACCAAAAGAGCTCTTAAAAATAAATATTTGCTATTCAAAAAGAAAAACTTAAATATGAAGATTGGATGATTAAATAAATTGTCTAATAAGTAGAATAAGAGATGGAAAAGAAGAAAAAAATTATAATTTAGAGTCTCAGAAAATCAACACAGGAGGTGCAATATTTAATGAGATTCTGGTTAAAGTGAGACTGTAGAAAACTCAGTGGATAAATTATTACTAAAACATAACAAGAAAATTTCTCAGAACTTACAGTAAGAGTCTATATGTTAACAGGGTATGCCTGCAAGGCCAGATTAATAAATAAAATGCCTGTATTAAGGTCTTTTCAGATTACCAGGAAAAAGTTTTTCTTTTTTTTTTTTTAGACAGAGTCTCACACTGTCACCCAGGCTGGAGTACAATGGCATGATCTCGGCTCATTGCAACCTCTGCCTCCCAGGTTCAAGTGATTCTCCTGCCTCAGCCTCCTGAGTAGCTGGGACTACAGGCACACGACACCACACCTGGTTAATTTTTGTATTTTTAGTAGAGACAGGGTTTCACTATGTTGGCCAGGCTGGTCTCGAACTCCTGACCTTGTGATCTGCCCACCTTGGCCTCCCAAAGTGCTGGAATTACAGACGTGAGCCACTGTGCCCAGCCGGAAAAAGTTTTTCAATGCTTCCAGGGAAGGAGGTAAGAGAGAAGGACACAAAGAGAGGTGGAATCAAAATCAAGTCAGTCTTCTGAAGAAACTCGACATGCAATGAGTGAAAGAAACAGCTTCAGCTTTCAAAATCTGAGGGAAAATTATTTTCAAACTAGAATTTTATACCCAGTCAAACTATCAAGCAAATGAAAACAAACAAAAAAGATGTCTTCACAATGTAAGGAGACAATTTTTAAAAAATGTCTTCTGCATTCATTTATATGAATGTCTTGAGAGATGTGTGCCAGCTGAACAAGAGAGTAAACTAAGAAAGAAGAGTATACTGGAACTTGTAAAAGTAGACTCATACAGGAAAGTATCGAAGGGAAAAAGTCCCAGAGTAACAGTCTATAGATTAACCAGTCTAAATGAAACAGAGGAAACTCAGGATGAAAGAGCTCCTGAAAATAAATGTCATTGACAGAGTATCTTAAAAATTGGAATATTTTTAAGGAGAAAATACATTCAAATGAAAGACATGGAAAAAAAACAATAGAGGTACATAGAAAATAATGCAAGTATGAAATAACAATTACGAACTCTAGGAACCATACTTTTCAAGTATGGGAATGTAATTATAGTACAGTATACAAATGCATATTCTGAAGCACGTAGCAATATAGATAATAACTACTAATTTAAGAAACTGTAACATCTATATTGGGAGAATAGGAGAAAAAGAATTTGCAATGTTTGTATATGTTTGTTAGTTTGGAAATAAAGCTAAATGCTTTTCTATTCTGGAAAGAAATGGTTCAAATACAAAACAATATCAAGATATAGTATTATAAACATATTATTTATAAATATTGAGATCAATTCAAGAAGAAACCAAACTGTGGTAAGGGACTGGCAGAACAGCTAATTTAAAAAACTATAAAATGTTAGTTATATATAGTATATCTTTTATGTATAGTAATCTAAAAAAACTAATGAAGCTTGTTTTTCATTCTAACCTTTAGTTCCTCTTGCTTATTAAAAATTTGGTATTTAAAATAAATTTGCAACATATAAATGAATATCTCCAGCAATAAACACAAATTTCAAAATGTTTTATTTTTATTCATTTTCATGCAGATTATAATTTTATTTCAATTATAAGGCATAGTCTGTTTTATACATTAGCAAAAGTTAACATAAGAAAATATTGGCCAAGTGAAAGTAGCATGCTTAAAGATAAAATAATAAGTATATAAACTAAGGGTATTATTGATGTTCAGTATTGCTCACAATATGCTTTGTTTCATTTTGTCATGAGCATAGTAGTAGAGAAATATTTCCTTTTAAATACATAATGTAGAAATAAATGACATGGTTTTCAAACACGAATATATAGAATGTTAGAATGAGTTTGGAAATGTAGATACACCTTCTTAAATAGAGCAAGTACACTATAGACAGAAGTGATTAGAATCATGAGATGCAAGCTCTGAAATGAATCAAAACCTCAGATTTTTGTAATGAGATATAATAGTAATTAATTCCTTGGGCAGTTGGAAAGAATTAAAACCTTAACACTATCATTTAGAAACAAATACTAATTAAATTAAACCCAGTTGTTATTAATGCAAAAAAAGATGAAACATTGTAAAACCACAGGGATATACTACTTGAAAATAATGCTTGAATTTGCATAATAACTTAAATTTGAGATTTAAAGTAAACTAATAGAAACATGGCTATGTAACACACCAAAAGTACATGAAACTAAAAACAGACGTTACTGAATATTAAATCCAAAGCTATCTCGGAAGGTGGAATTTTCTTCACCCTTCCTCCCAGGGCCCTGTGCCTGAATATCCGAAATAATTGGTTTGAAGAACTTGAACTCACTGGTCCCGGGGCCTCCCGTCAGACACACCTCATACTGGTAGCTCTGGGACAGGGTCCCAGTGCCGCTCACGTCCACCAGATGCCCTGGAAAGGGGCCCTCTGGCACCCAGCAGCGACCCACCGAGGCCGCCCTGCTCCTCCTGCACAGCCGCACCGCCACGAACAGGAGCACCGAGAAGAGGAAGAGCGACGACACCGAGGCCAACGCCACCACCAGGTAGACGGTGAGCGAGTCGGCCTGCGCCTGGGCCGGGGCCGCCTCCGGGAGCGGCAGGTAGGGCTGGGAGAAGCCGTCCACCAGGAGCACGTGCGGCGTGGCGGTGGCCGAGCGCGGAGGCTCGCCATTGTCCTTGACCAGCACCACCAGCCTGTGCTTGGCCGCGTCGCGCTCGCTCAGCAGCCTGGCGGTGCGCACCTCGCCATTGTGCGCCCACACGCCGAACAACCCGGGCTCCGTGGCCTTGAGCAGCTGGTACGACAGCCAGGCGTTCTGGCCCGAGTCGCCGTCCACCGCCACCACCTTGGTCACCAGGTAGCCCGGCTCGGCCGCCCGGGGCACCAGCTCGGTGCAGGGCGCGGAGCCGTTTTGCAGCGGGTACAGCACGAAGGGCGAGTTGTCGTTGGCGTCCAGCACCCGCACGCGCACCAGCGCCTCGCTGCTCAGCGCTGGGGATCCGCGGTCTGTGGCGCCCACGCGGAACTCGAACGCCTGCAGGGCCTCGTAGTCCAGAGACCTGAGGGCGAACAGGAGGCCGTTGTCCGCGTTGATGGAGACCAGGGAGGCGAGGGGCAGATGCAGGTCTTGGGGCGGCAGCAGCGAGTAGGTGACCTGGGCGTTGGTGCCTGAGTCTCTGTCTGTGGCGCTGACACTGCCGATGTGCAGGACGGGGCTGTTGTTCTCGCGGACGAACAGGGTGTAGGAGGTTTGGGTGAAGGCGGGGGCGTTGTCATTGACGTCGGATACCAGCACGGTTATGTTGTACTCGGTTTTCAGCCTGGGTGTCCCCAAGTCAGTGACGGTGATAGTGATGTTGTACTCGGCTCTGATCTCTCTGTCCAGCGCGTCTTCTGTCATTAGGATGTAAAAATTCTCCACAGAAGGTTTTAGTAGGAATGGCAGATTCTCTTGAATGTAGCAAACCATCTTTCCATTTTCTCCAGAGTCTCTGTCACTAATCTTAAAAACAGCCAGTGCGGTCTCAGGAGAATTCTCAGCAACAGAGTTGGAAAATGATGATACGATCAGTTCAGGGGGATTGTCATTGGTGTCCAATACTTCCACTAAAACCCTACATCTTGCAGAAAGGCCTCCACCGTCCATTGCCTGTATATTTATTTTGTAAGAATTTACTAACTCATAATCAAGCAATTCTCTGAGAAAGATTTCCCCAGAAAAAGGATTGATTTGAAAGGTTGTTCGAATATTTTCTGAGGCATCAAAAAATGAATAGGATACTTCTGCGTTGACTCCTGAGTCTACATCTTCTGCCGATACCTTAACAATAAGGAACCCAATCGGGCTGTTTTCTGGAGCCTGGGTCTCATACAGAGCCTGGGCAAACTGTGGGGCATTGTCATTGACGTCCAAGACAACGACGCGTACAGTGGAGGTCCCAGACCTGGATGGAGACCCACCATCCAGCGCTATGAGGGTTAAGCTGAGCTCTCCCTGCTCCTCCCGATCTAGTGCTTTGTCCAACACTAGCTCTGGATATATCATGCCTTCATCACTGCCACTAATATTAATATGGAAAAAAGAGTTGGGGCTGATTGTGTAGTTTTGGATACCGTTAATTCCTCCATCTGGATCCTGTGCTCTTTCTAGTCGAAATGCTGTCCCTTCAGCTGTATTTTCTGATATTTTTAAGACTGTTTCTTTGTCCTGAAATACTGGCGAGTGATCATTTATATCCCTGACTCTCAGCTCAGCCCGGTAAATCTGAAAGGGATCATCCATTAAAATTTGGAAATACAACATACAGGGCTCTTTAGGGCCACACAGCTTCTCTCGGTCCAGTTTCTCATTTGTGAGCAAATTCCCAGTATGTGAATCCAGGAGCAGGTATTGTTTGTTATCATCAGAAACCACCCTGGTTCCCCTTGCAGCCAGCTCCCCCTCTGCTAGTCCCAGATCCTTTGCCAGATTGACCACAAAGGATCCTCTCTCTGTTTCCTCAGTCACCGAATAACGTCCAAACCCGGAACCTGCCAAGCACACTCCCCAAAAAAAGAAAAAGAAACAGGACTTGCCTTTGTCTTGGGAAGTACAACTCTCTGACTGCCATAGCTGCTGCATACGTTATTTCCTAGTTGGTTACAGCCACCGCTCCCAGCGTAAAAGAACAGCAGTAGGAAACCCTGCACCTACGCCGTGTAGCCCAGGGGTCTTTTTTGTCCTTTTCCTTTCCCAATCTTTGGCAGCTAAAGCTTCTCTTTTAAGTTCATCTGTCCGTGTCTTCCTTTATTAGTGACTTGCATAGCATCCTCAGAGCAATTCCCAAACCGTCTCTTTAGCCTGCAGCGCCACCGTGTGGCCTCCACCAGATTTCAGTAGTTGTACCCATTTGTGTGTGTGTATTCAGACAATTTTCCTTTAGTGCCTCATTTACATTTTTCGTGTTTGTTTTGTAAAAATTAATGTTGAGACACAGAAATAGTCACATTGTTGAGATTCTTCAATTCTTTTTGGGAAAAGTTAAAAATTCAACACTTGAAAATGTTTCTAGCAATAACTCTGTCCACCTCACTGTGCTAAATTTAGCTCTCTACTAGTCCTTTCATCTCAGACACAATTCTCATACAATGTCAAGAACCAAAGGGAAAATGTTGGTGACATCTGGGATCACCAAAGTAACAGAAGATTTTACTTTTCCAGAAACATCGGGCATAAGAACACCAAAACAGACAAAGAAAATTTGTTTCACACCTTCCTCAACAAACTTCTTCAAAATCTCATCACACTGATTAAGGAGAACATCACTCTGTAATCCTGTATGATGCATTTAAGCTGTTCCTCCTCTATTCTCTCGTAAAAACTTGTGGATACCACTATGATTGCCCTGCAAATATTATTGCTTCTTAATTCATGCTAGTCTATTTCTTCTTCAATGTGTGGACCATTTAAGAATAGGAACTATGTCCTAATCATCTGTGAGTGACAAGTCAGACAAGCAATAAATACTGCCTGTATTAGGACATGCAAAAATAAACTCAGGTGGGTAGAACCTGAAACGTTTTTCAGTGCCTTTCAATTCCTACCACTTGAAAGTTTTTTTCTTTCATTTACTCTTTGCAATTTCTGTTTCCTTACTTTCACTTGTCTTTGTTTTTCTTGTATTAGCTTTAAAATAACTTACAGGGTTAAATAAGAGATTGATCCTTATTTTAAGGTCCCCTCTTAATTGAAATTTAGCAAGATCTAACTTCTCTGCACCAAATAAAGGGAGGTAAAGAATAGACCACAATAACACCTATCTTAACACGTTAAAATTAAGAACAGCATTATAGTGTCTTTTTTCATAGAATTTTCTTCAAAGGTCTTTTTAAATTATTTTATATTTTATTTTATTTTGATGGAGTTTTGCTCTTGTTGCCCAGGCTGGAGTGCAATGGTGCAATCTCGGCTCACCACAACTTCCACCTCCTGGGTTCAAGCGATTCTCCTGCCTCAGCCTCCCGAGTAGCTGGGATTACAAGCATGTGCCACCATGCCTGGCTAATTTTGTATTTTTAGTAAAGATGGGATTACTTCGTGTTGGTCAGGCTGGTCTCGAACTCGCGACCTCACATGATCTGCCCGCCTCGGCCTCCCAAAGTGCTGGGCTTACAGGCATGAGCAACTGAGCCCTGCCTCAAAGATCTTATGTCTAGAAGGAAGCTCTATTTTTTCTATAATAGGCAGGTGAAAGAGATTAAGTCAAGGAATGTCGTGGAGGAAAAGGCTAGACACTACCAATAACACTCTAATAGTTGAATATAAAAGCCACACAATATAAACCTCTACTTTGTGATTGCTATTGTTTTTTCAACTGGATGGCAGTGGGCTATTAGCCATTAAAAATTTAACAGGAACCTCTGATTTGTTTATACAGAATTAAAAGGAGCAAATTAAATATTTTCACATGATCCTATAGAATGACTAAATTTTTTCTTTTTTTTCTTTTTTTTTTTTTGCTTTCCAAACTAAAGCCCATTTACACACGCTCAATGTCTTGCAGTGGCTTTTCTTCTAAGGCTGATTAGAGGTTTATTTATCATATCGCTTACAATAGAAACATTATATTTCAAATAGAGAACTATCAATGCCGGGAAAGTAGAACTTTAAAATAAAAGGTAAAGTTTAAGAAAATTATTGTAGGCTGAGTGCGGTGGCTCACGCCTGTAATCCCAGCAATTTGGGAGGCTGAGCGGGGTGAATCACGAGGTCAAGAGATACAGCATCCTGGCCACCATGGTGAAACCCGTCTCTACTAAAAATACAAAAATTAGCCGGACGTGGTGACATGCAACTGTAGTCCCAGATACTCCGGAGGGTGATGCAGGAGAATCGCTTGAACCTGGGAGCCGGAGGTTGCAGTGAGCCGAGATCGCGCCACTGCACTCCAGCCTGGGCGACAGAGAGAGACTCCGTCTCAAAAAACAAAAAACAAAAAACAAAAAAAAAACAGTTGTAATAAACAAGGATGGCAAACCAATAAGAACACCGGTTTCAAAAGAAAAATAGAAGAAATATCAAATAGTAAAAGCACATACTACATGCAGCAGATTATTTTAACAAGTAAAAAGTTTTAGGAAAAGAAGAACTAAAGAATAACGTAGAGGCAATGAATTTAAAGTCAATAAAGACATTTAAAACGAGCAAAAAATTTTTTTAAATGATATCAAGTTTGAAAAATAATCTATTTCACTCATGGGATTCTAGTAAGATATGCCTCATCAGGACACAAAATAAGAAAAAGTTAACTTGTGAAGTTAAGCATAATACGCAAAGTTGAAGATGAATCAAACAAAAAATAGTACCTTCTTTCTGGTGGGCATACACAATTTAGTTAGCCAACAAGACTATATTAAAGAAGTAAATGTCTTTATTAAATGGGTTCCGTTCAATAATTAAATCCAAAGCTATTGTGGAGAGTAGAATTTTCCTCTATTTCTTTCCCACCGCTTTGGGGAGGGAGGTGGGGGGTAATCGGCTTCAAGAACTTGAACTCGCAGGTCTCTGAACCTCCAGTCAGACACACCTCATACTGGTAGCTCTGAAACAGGGTCCCGGTGCCGCTCACGTCCACCAGATGCCCTGGAAAAGGACCCTCGGGCACCGAGCAGCGACTCACCGAGGCCGCCCTGCTCCTCCTGCACAGCCGCACCGCCACGAACAGGAGCACCGAGAGGAGGAAGAGCGAAGACACCGAGGCCAACGCCACCACCAGGTAGACGGTGAGCGAGTCGGCCTGGGCCTGGGCCGGGGCAGCCTCCGGGAGCGGCAGGTAGGGCTGGGAGAAGCCGTCCACCAGGAGCACGTGCAGCGTGGCGGTGGCCGAGCGCGGAAGCTCGCCATTGTCCTTGACCAGCACCACCAGCCTGTGCTTGGCCGCGTCGCGCTCGCTCAGCAGCCTGGCGGTGCGCACCTCGCCATTGTGCGCCCACACGCCGAACAGCCCGGGCTCCGTGGCCTTGAGCAGCTGGTACGACAGCCAGGCGTTCTGGCCCGAGTCACCGTCCACCGCCACCACCTTGGTCACCAGGTAGCCCGGCTCGGCCGCCCGGGGCACCAGCTCGGTGCAGGGCGCGGAGCCGTTCTGCAGCGGGTACAGCACGAAGGGCGAGTTGTCGTTGGCGTCCAGCACCAGCACGCGCACCAGCGCCTCGCTGCTCAGCGCCGGGGAGCCGCGGTCTGTGGCGCCCACGCGGAACTCGAACGCCTGCAGGGCCTCGTAGTCCAGCGACCTGAGGGCGAACAGGTGGCCGTTGTCCGCGTTGATGGAGACCAGGGAGGCGAGGGGCAGGTGCGGGTCCTGGGGCGGCAGCAGCGAGTAGGTGACCTGGGCGTTGGTGCCTGAGTCTCTGTCTGTGGCGCTGACACTGCCGATGTGCAGGGCGGGGCTGTTGTTCTCGCGGACGAACAGGGTGTAGGAGGTTTGGGTGAAGGCGGGGGCGTTGTCATTGACGTCGGAGACCTGCAGTGTTATGCTGTGCTCGGTTTTCAGCCTGGGTGTCCCCAAATCAGTGACGGTGATGGTGATGTTGTACTCAGCTTTGCTCTCTCTGTCCAGTGCACCTTCAGTCATTAGGATGTAAAAATTGTCAACAGACGGTTTCAGAAAAAAAGGCAGATTATCTTGAACATAGCAAATTGTCTTTCCATTGTCTCCAGAGTCTCTGTCTTTAATCTTAAAAACAGCCAATACTATCCCAGGAGAGTTTTCGGCAACAGAGTTGGAAAGTGATGATATGATCAGTTCAGGAGGATTGTCATTGGTATCTAATACTTTAATCAAAACTGTACATCTTGCAGAAAGGCCTCCACCGTCCATTGCCTGTATATTTATTTTGTAAGAATTTACTAACTCATAATCAAGCAATTCTCTGAGAAAGATTTCCCCAGAAAAAGGATTGATTTGAAAGGTTGTTAAAATACCTTCAGAAGCATCAAAAAATGAATAGAATACTTCTGCGTTGACTCCTGAGTCTACATCTCCTGCAGACACTTTAACAATAAGGGACCCTACTGGACTGTTTTCTGGAGCCTGGGTCTCATACAGAGCCTGGGCAAACTGTGGGGCATTGTCATTGACGTCCAAGACCACAATGCGTATAGTGGAGGTCCCAGATCTGGGTGGAGACCCACCATCCAGCGCTGTGAGGGTTAAGCTGAGCTCTCCCTGCTCCTCCCGATCTAGTGCTTTGTCCAACACTAGCTCTGGATATATCATGCCTTCATCACTGCCACTAATATTAATGTGGAAAAAAGAGTTGGGGCTGATTGTGTAGTTTTGGATACCGTTAATTCCTCCATCTGGATCCTGTGCTCTTTCTAGTCGAAATGCTGTCCCTTCAGCTGTATTTTCTGATATTTTTAAGACCATCTCTTTGTCCCGAAACACTGGCGAGTGATCATTTATATCCCTGACTCTCAGCTCAGCCCGGTAAATCTGAAAGGGATCATCCATTAAAATTTGGAAATACAACATACAGGGCTCTTTAGGGCCACACAGCTTCTCTCGGTCCAGTTTCTCGTTTGTGAGCAAATTCCCAGTATGTGAATCCAGGAGCAGGTATTGTTTGTTATCATCAGAAACCACCCTGGTTCCCCTTGCAGCCAGCTCCCCCTCTGCTAGTCCCAGATCCTTTGCCAGATTGACCACAAAGGATCCTCTCTCTGTTTCCTCAGTCACCGAATAACGTCCAAACCCGGAACCTGCCAAGGACACTCCCCAAAAAAGAAAAAGAAACAGGACTTGCCTTTGTCTTGGGAAGCTGAACCTCCTGGTCTTCATAGCTGCTTCTTTCCTCAATGTCAGTCTCAATCACACTGTCCCAGCACAAATAGCAATCGCAAACCCAGACTTATGTGTACTAGAGATCTAGGGTTTTTAATTTTTCCTTTCCCGGTCAGGGGCTCGACAGCTCTTCTTCTCAGCCCGTCTGTCTCAACGTTTCCTTTTTGTCAAGGACTTCCGTAGCCTTCTGGTCAATTTTGTTCTTCCATCTCTTTAGTCTGCAGCGCCACCTTGTGGCTTCCAACACAGTCAAATGGCTGTGCCCAATTTTTGTGTTTATATAAAAATTCTTCATTGCTTCATGCAAAAAGTTAAAAATTGAACAGCTCAAAAAACGTTTCTAGCAGTAACCCTGTTCAACTCTGTATTAGATTTAGCTGTGTACTAGGCCTTTCGCCTCTGACACGACTCTTATGCAAACAAAGGGAAAATTGTGGGTGCCTTCTGGAACCACCAAAATAATCGATTTCACTTTCTCAAAAACTTTGGGCATAGGAACACCAAAAATTAACAACAACCAAAAAAACTTGTTTCACATCTTCGTCAACAAATTTCTTCAAGATCTCAGATTGCCTAACTAGAATCACCGCTCTGTAGTCCAGAACCAGGCATTTAGGCTGTCTCTCCACTGTGCTTCTCTAAAACTTATGCATACAACTATGCTTACTCCATAAATATTATTGCTTCTTGTTTCAGGCCAGTTTGCCCCTTCATCAACGTGTGAACTACTTGAGAACAAATGTGTCTTAGTCATCTGCGGTTGGCAAATTAGCCACTCACTAAATGCTTGCTATATTAAGGCATGCATAAATAAACTAGTGAGTAGGACATGAAACAACATTCAGTGCCTTTCGATCTCTGCTATTTGAAAGTTGTTTTATTTAATTTACTCATACTTAGCAATTTGTTTTTTTTTTCTTAGATTAGCTTTAAAGTTACTTGCAGAATTAAAGAAGGGACTGACCTTTATTTTCAGGTCCCTTTTAATGGAAATCTAGTAGGCCCTAATTTCTCTGAACCAAATAAGGGGAGGTAAAGAACAGATCAAACTAACACCTATCCTAACACTATTGAAAGTGAAAACAAATTATTAAATCTGACTCACATAGAATTTTATTCAAAGGCCTAATACCTAGAAAGAAGCTCAACTTTTCACATAATAAACAAGAAATACAGATTAAACATAGGGATGTTTTACAGAGAAAGG
Organism: Symphalangus syndactylus; assembly: GCF_028878055.3. NCBI lineage: Eukaryota > Metazoa > Chordata > Mammalia > Primates > Hylobatidae > Symphalangus > Symphalangus syndactylus. Next base: position 45,769,928 of record NC_072429.2, read on the forward strand.
GCTAGATACCGCCAATGTATACTATGATGAATATAAAAGCCAAACCATATAAATATCTCCTTGATAAGTTATTTTTTCCAACTTAATGAGATTCAGTTGTTTGCCATGAAAAATATAACAGGGACCTCTGATTTTTTAAGTCAGTAATAGAAAGAATAAATTATTCAATATTTTTACATAATACCTTTGCTTTTTGTCTGCAAACACAAACACATTTACACATACTGAATGTCTTACAATGGCTTCTCTTTATTTTTAGATAAGGCTGGTTAAAGATTTCTCATATCACTTACAATAGGAATATTATATTTTATTTAGGGAGATATCAATACAGGGAAAATAGAACTTTTTTTAAAACGGTAACTTTACGAGACTCCGTCTTAAAAAAAAAATAAAACTTTGGATGGGCACATTGGCTTATGCCGGTAATCCCAGAATTTTGGGAGGCTGAGGAGGGAGGATGCCTTGAGCCCAGGAGTTCAGGATCAGCCTGGGCAACCTGGCAAAATCCCATCTCAGCAAAAGATTAGTCAGGCATAGTAGCATGCACCTGTAGTCCAAGCTACTTGGGAGGCTGAAGTGGGAGGATCCTTTGAGCCCAGGAGGCAGAAGTTGCAGTGAGCCAAGATTGTGCCACTGCACACCAGCCTGGGTGACAGAGTAAGGCCCTGTCTAAAAAAATAAAAAAAAAAAAAAAAGAAAAGAGAGAAAGAAACTTTAAGGAAAGTATTATATGAAAATTGAGCTTGAACCCAACAAGACTACCAATTTCGAAAGGAAAATAGACAAAAGAAATGTAACAGAGGAAATATGCCTAATACATGCAACAAGTTATTTTAACATTTGAGGTTCTAGGAAACTGAAAACTAACATGAAAAATAGAGAAAAAAATGAACAGGAAGTAAATAAAATATAAAGACGAAAAAATTTTAAATGACGTCAACTTTGAAGATAAAGTCTATTTTGTTAATTGGGATTCTATATGCAACACGTCTTTGGGTAAATATAAGGAAAAGGGAAACTGGAATTAACAACATAATTTGAACTAACAATCAGAGAAAAATAACACCATATTGGTGGTGGTGAGCATGAACAATTTAATCAACAAGACAATCATAAGAAGTTAAGAAATCTATCAAATGGATTCCTATCAATAATTAAATCCAAAGCTATTGTGATGGGTGGAATTTTAATCTATTTCTTTCTTAGTGCCCTAAGGAGGGAAGTTGGGGATAATTGGCTTCAGGAATTTGAACTCATTTGTTTCTGAGCCTCCTGTCAGACACACCTCGTACTGGTAGCTCTGGGACAGGGTCCCGGTGCCGCTCACGTCCACCAGATGCCCTGGAAAGGGGCCCTCGGGCACCGAGCAGCGACCCACCGAGGCCGCCCTGCTCCTCCTGCACAGCCGCACCGCCACGAACAGGAGCACCGAGAGGAGGAAGAGAGACGACACCGAGGCCAACGCCACCACCAGGTAGACGGTGAGCGAGTCGGCCTGGGCCCGGGCCGGGGCCGCCTCCGGGAACGGCAGGTAGGGCTGGGAGAAGCCGTCCACCAGGAGCACGTGCAGCGTGGCGGTGGCCGAGCGCGGAGGGTCGCCATTGTCCTTGACCAGCACCACCAGCCTGTGCTTGGCCGCGTCGCGCTCGCTCAGCAGCCTGGCGGTGCGCACCTCGCCATTGTGCGCCCACACGCCGAACAGCCCGGGCTCCGTGGCCTTGAGCAGCTGGTACGACAGCCAGGCGTTCTGGCCCGAGTCGCTGTCCACCGCCACCACCTTGGTCACCAAGTAGCCCGGCTCGGCCGCCCGGGGCACCAGCTCGGTGCAGGGCGCGGAACCGTTCTGCAGCGGGTACAGCACAAAGGGCGAGTTGTCGTTGGCGTCCAGCACCAGCACGCGCACCAGCGCCTCGCTGCTCAGCGCTGGGGACCCGCTGTCTGTGGCGCCCACGCGGAACTCGAACGCCTGCAGGGCCTCGTAGTCCAAAGACCTGAGGGCGAACAGGTGGCCGTTGTCCGCGTTGATGGAGACCAGGGAGGCGAGGGGCAGGTGCGGGTCCTGGGGCGGCAGCAGCGAGTAGGTGACCTGGGCGTTGGTGCCTGAGTCTCTGTCTGTGGCGCTGACACTGCCGATGTGCAGGGCGGGGCTGTTGTTCTCGCGGACGAACAGGGTGTAGGAGGTTTGGGTGAAAGCGGGGGCGTTATCATTGACATCTGATATCTGCACTGTTATGTTGTGCTGCGTTTTCAGCCTTGGAGTCCCCATATCTGTGACGGTGAGGGTGATATTATATTCAGCCCTTGCTTCTCTGTCGAGTGCTCTCTCCGTTACCAAGCTGTAAAAGTTCTTGACTGAAGGTTTTAGAAGAAAGGGAAGGTCTTCCTGAATGGAGGAAATCGTCTTCCCATTGTTTCCGGAGTCAGGATCTGAAACGCTGAAAACAGCAACTACTATCTCAGGCGAGTTCTCTGGGATGGGGCTGGTGAGTGCAGACATGGTCACCTGTGGGGGATTGTCATTCACATCCACCACCTGCAGGAGAAGAGTGCACTTTCCTGAAAGACCTCCCCCATCTGTGGCTTTGATGTCCACTTCATAAGACGTAACCGTTTCGAAATCTACTTGTTTACTCAGTCGAATTTCCCCTGTCATAGGATTTACCTCCAAAGTTTTACTAATATCCTCTGAAGGCTGAAAGAGTGTGTATGATATTTTCCCATTGGCTCCGCTGTCTAAATCCCTGGCGGAGACGGTGGCAACCAGGCAGCCAAGAGGGCTGTTCTCTGGAATCTGAGCTTTGTAGATGGGCTGCTCAAACTCAGGGGCGTTATCATTGATGTCCACCACTTCAATGCGGACCTGAGCAGTTCCAGATCGCGATGGAGAGCCGCCATCCAGCGCTGTCAGGGTTAATTTTAGTTGAGGCTCCTCCTCCCTATCCAGCTCTTTATCCAACACTAGCTCAGGATATTTCCTGCCATCATTGCGTTCTCTGGTTAGAACCCCAAAATGGGAATTTGGGCTGATTTTATAGTTTTGAACATTATTGCTTCCTACGTCCAAGTCCAAAGCATGATTGAGAGGGAACTCAGTTCCTGGAGGACTGTTTTCCGGTATTTTTAGAATCATTTCCTTCTCAGTGAACATGGGAGAATAGTCATTTATATCTACCACCCTCAGTTCAGCCTGAAATATTTCTAAAGGTTTTTCCATTAACACTTGGAAATGTAGTATGCAAGGCTCAGTGGGACCGCATAGCTCCTCTCGATCTAGCTTCTCATTTATGAGCAAATCCCCAGTTTGAACCTTGAGCTGCAAATGCTGTTTGTTCCCCTGGGGAATGATCCTGGCCTTCCGGGTGGACATCTCTGTCAACCCCAACCCCAGGTCTTTTCCTAGGTTTGCCACAAAAGAGCCTCTCTCCGTTTCTTCCACTACGGAATAGGACCCCAACTCGGCGCCCGCCCCAGACAAGCTCAGCAAAACAAAGAAAACAAGGACTTGCCTTTGTCTCCGATTGTGCATCCATCCAATCTCCATTGCTTTTTCTTGAAAAGTTGGTTCACAGAAGCTTCATGTATCCCCAGGATCCTAGTAGCACGGTTTTGCACTCCAGAATGTCAGAACCAAGCAGCCCAATGCTGTCTTAAAGAGGTTTCACACTCGCGTTTGCTCTGGCTCAGCTATTCTTTTGCTTCCAGGCTTTGGGAAACCGTTTGCTGGATCCTGGAGCTGCGCAGGCAATTCTATGTTCCGTCATCTTAACCTGCAGCGCCACCACGCGTTCTCACTGAGTCTTTTATTCTGGTTGAATATTGGAGGCAAAATACTTCTAAACGTACTGAATAGACTATGTAATATAAAACACTGAGTTCTATTTTCATGTGACTTTCGTGTGTACAGATGGAGCTCTGTGATGTTGTACAGGGAGGAGTACAAAGAGAAGACTGTCATTTATGTTATTGACTGTTTAATGCTGTTGAGATTAATGATTAAATAAAATTCAATGAACATTTAACCAGAGATAGAATATACACTTAGGAGCAAAATGTTTCTGAAGTAACATGAGAACAGTTTCACAAGTACACCTTTTTCATGGTACCTATATAGACACTATGAGTAGACACTGCAAAATTGCAATCAGTGGTAGTTCTAAAGAGTATTTAACAATTGCTTTATTAAAGAATAAATTACTTCCTTTTCTTTCTGACACCTAACCCTGAGAACTGTGAGTTTTTACAACTTTCAAGTTATTGGAAAATTCATTCCCAAACAGGCAAATCTCAAGGTTGGGTCTGCAACACTTTTGGATTCCCCCCACCCTTTTTTCATTTCAATGGCTTTTAATATATTCAGAGGTGTACATCCACCATCACAATTTTAAAACATTTTCATCACAAGAGAAACCTTACCTCTTTTAATTATCACCATACCCCTTCTCCCATCCCACTTATAAACGTGTGTGTGTGTGTGCGTGTGTGTGTGTAGGTTAACCGAAAAAGACTGAAGAAAGAGAATAAGAAATTCAAGAAATGCAACTATAGGTTAACTCTACTTCCTACTTAGACTCATTTCTTTAATAATGGTTATGGCATGTAGAGAAGGTACAGGACTATAAATCAGGTTAATTCGCTCATCATAAAGTTCATTTGTAGTATCTGTCCCAGCATACTTAGAGCTTCGATAAGAACATGGGTATATTTGTGCAGAGTAGTATAAACAAACTATAAACTAAAACTTGTATTTTCACATGAGAGTTTAGTTCATGGAGTAGGAGTAGGAATAACATAAATTTCATTTCCTTAGTTAGAAAAACAATGCTATCAGTTAATGCCTGACCATATAGCATATTGGTTAGACTTAGATTATATTTCAAATTTTTACTTTTATTACTTCAGAATTATAAGAAAGTTAATCGTTTTTTGCCAGGGGGATGAGGTCTCACTCTGTCACCCAGCCTGGAGTGCAATGGCACAATCTTGGCTCACTGCAGTCTCTGTCTCCTGGGCTCAGGGGATCCTCTTACCTCAGCCTCCTGAGTAGCTGGGACTACAGGTTCACAATCACACCTGGCTACTTTTTGTATTTTCGTTAGTGTCAGTGTTTTGCCCTATTGCCCAGGCTGGTCTCGAACTACTGAGCTCAAAGGGTTCAGCTTGCCTCAGCCTCTCAAAATGTTGTGATTACAGGTGTGAGCCACTGCTCACAGCCAAGTTACCTTTCTAAGCCTCAGTTTTCTCATATTTAAAAAAGGGGATAATATGTCAACTCCCTTAGGATATGGGGAAACATTTAAAAGGCAATAAATGTAAAACATTCTCTACACTACTTTTAACTAAATTTTAGCTAGATTAGAAATTAAAAAATAAAGGCTTAAAAAGATCAGTTACATTAATTTCTTCACTTCAGATCTGTGCATTTTACTATGTACATTTTAATTAAAAGTGCACTGTTAAATAATTATGATTAGAGTCCACTGGATATACTAATGAAGAGAAGATGAGTATCATTTTTTAAAACAGTGAAAACAAGACAAATACTATGGGCAAATTTAGTGTAATTTAAAATTTATGCTATGTTGACAGAAAACCATTACTTTGAATTGATCATAAAAATTAAAATATATAATATGAAAACAATTACTTTAACTGAAGGCTGAAACCAAAGCCATTCCTAAAGTTAGAGTTTTCTTCCATTTCTGGCCCAAAAGAATGGCCCTGAATATTAGGTAATACTGGTTTCAGGAACTGGAACTCATTCGTCCCTGAGCCTCCCGCCAGGCACACCTCGTACTGATAGTTCTGAGACAGGCTCCCGGTGCCGCTCACGTCCACCAGATGTCCTGGAAAGGGGCCCTCAGGCACCGAGCAGCGACCCACTGAGGCCGCCTTGCTCCTCCTGCACAGCCGCACCGCCACGAACAGGAGCACCGAGAGGAGGAAGAGCGAAGACACCGAGGCCAACGCTACCACCAGGTAGACGGTGAGCAAGTCGGCCTGGGCCTGGGCCGGGGCCGCCTCCGGGAGCGGCAGGTAGGGCTGGGAGAAGCCGTCCACCAGGAGCACGTGCAGCGTGGCGGTGGCCGAGCGCGGAGGCTCGCCATTGTCCTTGACCAGCACCACCAGCCTGTGCTTGGCCGCGTCGCGCTCGCTCAGCAGCCTGGCGGTGCGCACCTCGCCATTGTGCGCCCACACACCGAACAGCCCGGGCTCCGTGGCCTTGAGCAGCTGGTACGACAGCCAGGCGTTCTGGCCCGAGTCGCCGTCCACCGCCACCACCTTGGTCACCAGGTAGCCCGGCTCGGCCGCCCGGGGCACCAGCTCGGTGCAGGGCGCGGAGCCGTTTTGCAGCGGGTACAGCACGAAGGGCGAGTTGTCGTTGGCGTCCAGCACCAGCACGCGCACCAGCGCCTCGCTGCTCAGCGCCGGGGAGCCGCGGTCTGTGGCGCCCACGCGAAACTCGAAAGCCTGCAGGACCTCGTAGTCCAGCGAGATGACGGCAAACAAGTGGCCGTTGTCCGCGTTGATGGAGACCAGGGAGGCGAGGGGCAGGTGCGGGTCCTGGGGCGGCAGCAGCGAGTAGGTGATCTGGGCGTTGGTGCCTGAGTCTCTGTCTGTGGCGCTGACGCTGCCGATGTGCAGGGCGGGGCTGTTGTTCTCGCGGACGAACAGGGTGTAGGAGGTTTGGGTGAAGGCGGGGGCGTTGTCATTGACGTCCGAGACCAGCACGGTCATGTTGAGGTGTGTTGTCAGCCTGGGTGTCCCCAAGTCAGTGATGGTGATAGTGACGTTGTACTCGGCTCTGCTTTCTCTGTCTAGTGGTGTCTCTGTTAGTAGAGTGTAAAAGTTCCCCACAGAAGATTTCAGAAGGAAGGGTAGATCCTCCTGAATGGAGCAACTTATTTTCCCATTTTCTCCTGAATCAAGATCTGAAACACTGAAAAGTGCAACCACAGTTTCAGGCTGGTTCTCAGGTATTGGGCTGGTAAATGCAGACATGGTAACTTCTGGGGCATGGTCATTCACATCCATCACTTGAATCAGAACGGTGCATTTTCCAGAAAAGCCTCCAGCATCTCTCGCCTCGATATTGACTTCATAGGACTGAAATTTTTCGAAATCAAGTTGTTTTTTTAGTCGAATTACTCCTGTCAAGAAATCGACCTTAAAAGTTTTGCTTATCTCATCTGAAGCTTGGAAAAGTGAATAGGAAATCTCTCCATTGACTCCTGTGTCTACATCCGTGGCAGAGACCTTCACAACAAGGAAGCCTACTGGACTGTCCTCAGAGATCTGCACCCTGTAGAAAGCCTGCTCAAATTCAGGAGCATTATCGTTGACATCCACAACTTCAATGTAGACCTGAGCAGTGCCAGATCTGGGCGGAGAGCCACCATCCAGTGCGATGAGTGTTAACCTGAGCTCAGCTTCTTCCTCTCGGTCCAGCGCTTTGTCCAGCACCAGCTCTGGATATTTCCTTCCATCACTGCGTTTGCGGGTGAGGACCCGAAAATAGGAATTGGAGCTGATTATATAGTTTTCAATATTGTTTTGGCCTACGTCTAAGTCTTCAGCATTCTTCAGGGGAAACGTAGTCCCAGGAGGACTGCTCTCTGACACTTTCACCAACATTTGTTTGTCCAGAAATACTGGAGAGTGGTCGTTTATGTCTATTACTTGTAGCTCAGCTTGAAAAAACTCGAAGGGACTCTCTAGCAACACTTGGAAACGTAGCACACAGGGCTCTGTGTGACCGCACAGATCCTCACGGTCCAATTTCTCATTGAGCAACAAATCCCCGGTCTCCTGATTGAGCTGCAAATGTAGTTTGTTCCCTCTGGAAACAACCCTAACCCCCCGCCTGGAGAATTCCCTCTGCTCCAGACCCAGGTCCTTTGCTAAATTGGTGACAAAGGAGCTGCCCTCAGTTTCCTCCACCACAGAATAGCGTCTAGGTTCCGCCGCGCCCGCCAGAGATAAGCCCGAAAGGAGAAAGGAAAAAAGGACTTGCCTTTGTCTGCAAATGAGCTTCCCGCTGGCCTCCATTGTTCTTGCTGGATTCAGCTTCCTGGGAGGACGGTTCTGTGGGAATGTAAAGTCCCCAGTATCTGAGGCTGTGGTTATTCCACAGCTACCTCAGAAATATTCCAGTGAGTAGTCCTCTCCAGAGGACCCAGCCGTCATCCCTTTGGCATCCAAGCTTCCTGTGGACTTCCAGGTTCTGCTGCTTTTTGCCGGTTAATGGAGCTGCAGCTGCCGTTCTGGTTTGTACGTTCTTATCCTGCAGCGCCACCATGCGTCCTCACAGGATCTTACATTTTGTGGGATGATGATAGATGTAATATTCCCAACTCTGCCTGTATGTACCCTGGGACTATGTAAAGTTACACCACCACCGTTAATATCGCCGGACGTTACTGAGCAGACAACTGCCTGAAGGAGAAATTACATTAGTCTTTCAACAATGCTAACTGAGTTTGGGGCAAAAAGGAAATATTTAGGTAACAGTCTAGCTTGGCAAAAAGAATTTCAAATATAATTGTAGTTAACATGGGCAACATTTAGATCTTTATAGTTTTATTTCCATGAATCATAGGAATAATTAGTAGCTGTGAACCTCGAACAAATTATTTAATCTCTCTGCTTTAATTTCCTCATCTGTAAAATGAGGATAATAGTAGCACCTGCCACATAGGGCTGTTGTGAATTCCCCACCTTACACATGAGGAAACTGATTCAAAGAGAGATTAACCTTAAAAATAAACTATATACCCGGTACATGGCAATTTGATACCACCAGGTAGGTGACTCTGCATAAATCCATTGCTATAACTAGAAAAACACCTCAAAATTACATGGTAGAATAGTACAGGAACATGACTATCTCAGGTAGAGAAGTTATGTCAAACAGTGAAGGTAAACAAAGAAGGAAAGGCTGGAGAGCTTGTCTAAATATAAACAAAATCTGTAACAGCAGTGGTGATTTTGTTTCTGGGGAAGCATGTCCTTTTTTGTTACCTCTACTTCTCTTCTAATAGCATCAATTTTAAAAAGCTTTTATTTTGATATTTTTCATATCTCATAAAAGGAGAAGAGTAAAATTAACCTGCAATTACTCAGTACTAGCATCAACTATTATCAATGTCTTGCCATAATTCTTGACTCTATCCCTCCAACATCTTTACATTCCAGACAAACTGAATTTTCACCCACAAATACTTCATTATACATTTCTTTAAATGCATAATAACTTTAAGTGACTCTAAAAATAACCTTAAATACAATGCCATTATTATACCTAAAAAATTAAGTTAATATTACTTAATACCCATCTATATTCAAACTCTTCCAAGTGTTTCAAAGTCATTGCTGATGTTTGAATGAAGATCCAGACAAGATCCACACGTTACATTTGATTGGTAGATCTCATAAGATCTTTCCTACTGTAGACTTCTCTCCTCCTGTTTTTCTTTTTCTTTTCTTTTCTTTTCTTTTCTTTTCTTGTTTTTTCTTTTTTTGAGACGGAGTCTCGCTCTGTCACCCAGGCTGGAGTGCAGTGGCACGATCTGGGCTCACTGCAAGCTCCGCCTCCCGGGTTCACGCCATTCTCCTGCCTCAGCCTCTCCGAGTAGCTGGGACTACAGGCGCCCGCCACCACGCCCGGCTAAATTTTTTGTATTTTTAGTAGAGACGGGGTTTCACCGTGGTCTCGATCTCCTGACCTCGTGATCCGCCCGCCTCGGCCTCCCAAAGTGCTGGGATTACAAGCGTGAGCCACCGCGCCCGGCCTCTCCTCCTGTTTTTCATGCCATTTATTTGTTGGAGAAATTAGATAATTTTACCCTAAGACCATGAAAGCATTTTAAGATTTTACTGCTGTGAGGTTTTCTTTGCCTTTAGATTCTATCCCACCAGTGATATATAGTAATACTACCTTTATTAGAGTTACCAGCACTGGTTTATAATATTTTCAGAACACAACCACGCAAAAATTATCTAGATATTTTAAAAATAAAAATCAGTTGTAAATTTTTATAAAAAACAGTGCTTCTCCTTAACTTCCGAGAATTTCTAAAAATTTAATGATCATCTATGTTTCTATTTGATACTACGCATTTAAAACTATTTTTCTTAAATTTTCCTGATTCAATAGTGCACTATAATTAATAGAAAACTTTCAAAAACAAACTTTCAAATCAGGAAAATGTATTACAAATGTTAAGTATGGGTGACTGCAGAAAATCTACAATGTGAAGAAAATAATTAACTAATGATGCAATCAAAATTAGGTAATATTCCTACTCAGGACCATTAATCTTTTTTCTGGGAAATGAAAGTCATATGTTCTGAAGACAAGGAGAAGGCACAGGTTGCCCTTTCAATTTTGTTTTTCACTTGAGTTTGGACAGATCAGAGCATTAGTAATAATAGTTGAAAATTGACCCAGAAAAGCAGGACTTTTGGTGTATAAGAAAATAAAACCATAGATAAATATGTATATTATTATTTCTAAATATAGAAAAGATTGAACAGCAGTATAAATATGATAAAAGACTTCTCCTTAATTAGGCAGAAACTTGCCAGGTAATATCTAATGACAGAAAACAGTATGGAATCGGAGCAGGGTCACTGACCCAGAGTCAGACAGATCTGGGATGGATGCTCAGTTTTGTCATTTATTAGTTAGTGGACCTTAGTGAACTTACTGAATCTCTAAGACCATCTATTTGTTCATTCCTAAAATACCATGCCTCATATGCTTCTTCTCAGATTAAAAGTGTTAAAATAGCGTATGATGCATTAAAAGCATTTCTAAAAAATGCTTTAAAAGACACTCTACAGTTTATGCTTCTGAGACTAGGGTAGGTACACTCATACAGCATTCTAATCAACTCAGAAAGTCTCAGTAGAGATTGAAGACAATGGAAAGCAATTGAAAATATCTCAAACAAGACTTACATTTAATAGACTGTATATTGAGCATAATTGTTTGACATAAAACATTACACATATACATTTCATGCTTTGTGAAGGGTTCTTGGTACTAAATCAGGATCCTATTCTATGTATAGAAATTTATTTCTTGACTTCAAGAGTACATATTTGAAATGATGTAAAGACACTCCCTTACGGGCACCTCACAATAAGTTGCTAATCAGAAATGTATTCACAGACGCGGATTTAGTTTTCATTCTTTATCAGAAACCCAACTGATTCTGAAATGGGCGATTTTCTTCCACTTCCCTGCCTGTGCTCTGGGGTAGCAGGTTGGGGATAATTGGTTTCAGAAACTTGAACTCATTTGTCCCGGAACCTCCAGTCAGACACACCTCATACTGGTAGCTCTGGGACAGGGTTCCGGTGCCGCTCACGTCCACCAGATGTCCTGGAAGGAGGCCCTCGGGCACCGAGCAGCGACCCACCGAGGCCGCCCTGCTCCTCCTGCACAGCCGCACCGCCACGAACAGGAGCACCGAGAAGAGGAAGAGCGAAGACACCGAGGCCAACGCCACCACCAGGTAGACGGTGAGCGAGTCGGCCTGGGCCTGGGCTGGGGCCGCCTCAGGGAGAGGCAGGTAGGGCTGGGAGAAGCCGTCCACCAGGAGCACGTGCAGCGTGGCGGTGGCAGAGCGCGGAGGCTCGCCATTGTCCTTGACCAGCACCACCAGCCTGTGCTTGGCTGCGTCGCGCTCGCTCAGCAGCCTGGCGGTGCGCACCTCGCCATTGTGCGCCCACACGCCGAACAGCCCGGGCTCCGTGGCCTTGAGCAGCTGGTACGACAGCCAGGCGTTCTGGCCCGAGTCACCGTCCACAGCCACCACCTTGGTCACCAGGTAGCCCGGCTCGGCCGCCCGGGGCACCAGCTCGGTGCAGGGCGCGGAGCCGTTTTGCAGCGGGTACAGCACGAAGGGCGAGTTGTCGTTGGCGTCCAGCACCCGCACGCGCACCAGCGCCTCGCTGCTCAGCGCCGGGGAGCCGCGGTCTGTGGCGCCCACGCGAAACTCGAACGCCTGCAGGGCCTCGTAGTCCAGCGACCTGAGGGCGAACAGGTGGCCGTTGTCGGCGTTGATGGAGACCAGGGAGGCGAGGGGCAGGTGCGGGTCCTGGGGCGGCAGCAGCGAGTAGGTGACCTGGGCGTTGGTGCCTGAGTCTCTGTCTGTGGCGCTGACGCTGCCGATGTGCAGGGCGGGGCTGTTGTTCTCGCGGACGAACAGGGTGTAGGAGGTTTGGGTGAAGGCGGGGGCGTTGTCATTGACGTCGGAGACCAGAACAGTTATGTTGTACTCTGTTTTCAGCCTGGGTGTCCCCAAGTCGGTGACGGTGATGGTGATGTTGTACTCAGTGTTCCTCTCTCGATCCAAAGATTTCTCTGCTACCAGAGTATAGAAGTTCTCTACAGATGGCTTCAGGATGAAGGGGAGATCTTCCTGGATGGAGCACACTGTCTTTCCATTGTTCCCGGAATCTCTGTCTCTAATCCTAAAAACAGCCACGACTGTCTCGGGTGAGTTTTCTGCAACTGGGCTAGTAAGTGAAGACAGGAGCAGCTCGGGTCGATTATCGTTTATATCTGTTACCTCAACCACCACAGTGCATTTTCCAGAAAGCCCGCCGCCATCTTTGGCCTGAATAGTTAATGTATAAGTTTGAATTGCCTCATAGTCCAATTCCGCTTTAAGATGAAGATTGCCAGATGTTGGATTGATTTGAAACGTTTTGAGAATTCTTTCAGTGGCATAAGAAAATGCATAGGCTATTTCCCCATTACTTCCGGTATCTAAATCTCTGGCTGACACGGAGACAACCATGGAACCAACGGGGCTATTTTCGGGCACCTGCACCTTGTAGAGCGACCGCACAAAATCAGGGACGTTGTCATTTATGTCTAGAACCAGGATGCGCACGAGGGCGGTACCTGATCTAGGAGGAGAGCCGCCATCTAAAGCGGTGAGGGTTAAACTGAACTCTGGTATCTCTTCCCGATCCAGCACTTGATTCAGCACCAATTCGGGATAGATATTCCCCTCCCCGCTATCATGGACATTAATATGGAAGTAGGCATTGGGGCTGATGGTGTAGTTACTCAGGCTGTTGGTTCCAACATCTGAATCCTGCGCACTCTCTAGGAGAAATGCCGCCCCTGGCGTGGTACTTTCTAATATTTTCAAGGAAATCTCTCTGTCTAGAAATACTGGAGAGTGATCATTGATGTCTCTGACCCATAGTTCAGCACGGAAAATCTGAAAAGGTTTTTCCAATAACAACTGGAAAGGCAGCACACAGGGCTCTCTGGGGCCACACAGTTCCTCTCGGTCCAATTTCTCATTTAGAAGTAAATCACCAGTAAGCGAACTGAGCAGTAAAAATTGCATGTTCTGGTCTGAAACAATTCTAGTTCCCCGGGCTCTCAGTTCCCCTACCCCTAACCCTAGGTCTTTTGCCAAGTTGGTAAGAAAGGTGCCTCTCTCGGTTTCCTCCGCCACAAAATACTGAAGCGGTTCGGCGCCAGCCCAAGACATCCCCAGAAATACACAAAGAAATAAGACTTGCCTTTTCTGCACAGCACGCTCCACTCTGGCCTCCATTCTTCCTTGGATCAGTCTTTCAAAATGACTTCCACTCAGCCTCCAGCGGCTCTCACAAATGGCAGCAGCCGAATCCTTTGAAATGAGCTGAATAATAGCAATGTTTGTGGGGAAGGATCCTCACTTTACCCCAATTCCTATTACCACCGTTTCCTTTCCTATGCTTTTCTCTTCAGATTTCCTCTTTACTCTGGAATCTGTAACACCCTTTCTTTGTGAAGTTATTTTTCTCTCTCTTTTTAGCCAGCAGCGCCACCTTGCGTTTTGTGGATGTTATTCCCGTTATCAAGACCAGAACAAAAAGATGGCGGATTGAAGGAATTCTGCAACAAGAATGATTTGTCCCCGGTATCTTTGCTGTTTCATTCCATCTTTATCCTCGAATGGTCACAGTAATGCTAGTAAGTAATAGCTGATGTCGTTTTCCGCTGTGATAATCTGGATTCGTAGAAGAATTAATTTACTGTCTTCTTAAATCTAGGGGCATGAAACTAAACTCTGACTCCCCACCGAAATCCTAAGAAAACTTCCTATTTTAAAAATGAATAGTAAAAAATATATATGAGAAAATGAAGCCTCCTCCTTGAAGTCAACAAATATTGGTTGGGGACATTTTATTTATTTGTAAAGTATTTAACAATAATAATGTGAATATGGCAGAATAATTGACCTTTTTCCAATTTCTTGTGAATTAAACAATTATTCCACTTTCCAGGTCTTAACTCTTTACCCGTGATACTTCTTGGAACACTTTCTGCCTCCCCCAAACCCAACCTTCATCCTTCGCCTGCTTTAGGTATTACATAGAAATTATTGTTCATCTATAATTTCAGTGACTAGAATCTCCAATATCCAATGAATATTCTTAAAATTAGTAGTAGCAAGTTGGTCAATCTTGCATATGTGGAAGTGTTTCTAGCATTTCATCTTCAAATATGATGGTTGATCTCAATTGGGGGTAAATATTCCTTTTTTGAATCAAGAAAGTTTTCTTTTTATTCTTTCATATTTTGAAGTGATTTTTGATAGCTGTTGAAATAATACATTTATTCTTTAGTTTCTAAATTATTGAGTTATTGATATAAATGACATTTAACCATAATGTATTATTGTTTTAGTGCACAGGTAGATATGATGTGTCAACATGGTTTTAGGATTTTTCTAGTTAATGTTGTTTTCCTAGTGCGTGTTTGCCTTTTATGGCTTTGGTATTAAACTATTATACTGGCATCGTAGAATGTGTTAAGGAGCTTTTTATCTATTTTATACAATAGTTTTAATAATTATATTATTATATGTTTCTACATGCTTAATTCCAGCTTGCCTTTTAAACTGGTTGGGTTTGGTGACTTCACTTGCAGTAGATCAGTGACTACCATTTACATTTTACCTTTGGTTATTAATCGGTTCAGGTTTTGTATTTTTAAGTAACTTGCATTTTATTTTGAAAATCATTTTATCTAGTTTGCAAATTTCTTGGCATTGTTTTCATTGTGTTATTTACCTTTAATTGTATCCCAATTTTTATTAGTGATGTTTAGCATTTTAACTCCTTTTTATTCTTGGTGAGACTTGCAAGAGCTCTACTTTACTGATATTTTGAAATGCATTTTTTTCGAAATAATATATGACCTTGGTCCAAAATTAAATAGCACTAAGAGGCTTGTTCTGCCCTTTTCCTCCTCACTTTTCTTAGTTCCCCTCCTAAGAGGTAGCCATTTTAAAACTCTTTTAGTTATCTCTTCGGTCACTAATCTGTTTTCTGATATATTTTGATTAATTAATTTTAGAAATTATCAATTGACTCTTTATTATGTTAGATTACATTTTAGGTATTTTAGATTTTCTTTTACTTACTACATATTGGGAACATTATTGTGTATTAATTATATTTTCTTTTTCAATTTTTTCATGAAGTTATCAATTGTCTTGCCTTTTCATTTACTTGATTTTTTTATCCCTATCACTTATTCATCCCACAGATACAATTGCCTGTCAGTACAATTTTCCCCATAGTCATTTCCATTCCTCCTGAGACTTCAATTTTTCTTTAAATTGGGTAGTTGCTTGCTATGCCTACTGCACAGCTATCATTCTGGATTTTTTCTTTGCTGTCATTCATGGAATATTTTGCCTTTTATTCTGGATGTGTTTGCTATTTCTGGGATTTTATAACTTGCCCTTTTTCAGTTTACTCTATGGCATTACTAGATCACATCCTCCAATAGGTTCATATGATTGAAAAGATGATACAATGTTAAGAGGATTGCTAATGATATCCTTCAAAATCCCTGTCTCTTGAGTCAAACAACTCGTTACTGGACTAGTTGTTCATTATGCCTGAGACTCAGTTGTCATCCTGGGATCATCCTTCAACATCACCTGGAGATTCATTTCACTTCTGTCCTGTTTTGGATCTTCTAGTTTCTGTTTCTTCTGTCTTCTCCTGTCTTGAATTAGGTTCTCATTTTGATAGATATCTTCCAGTAGTTTTCAGAGAAGGATGTTTCAGAGTTTAACGTTTTTGTGATCTTAAATGTACTAAAATGTCTTTATTCTACCCTCAAACTTGATTAGTAGTTTGACTAAGTATAGAGTTTTAGGTTGAAAATAATTTTTCTTCTGAATTTTTGTTTTATCAATGAGCTTTCCAAACCAATCTGTTTGCTAAGAAGTCTAAAGCTAATCTTCTTTCTTCTCTCTATATGTCACCTATATTTTTATTTTTCATTGTAGTGTTTTGTCATTGTCCCAAGCACTTTAAAATTAACCAATTATATGTTTTGGTTTGGGGTTATTTTCCATCCACTGTACAGTAAAATTGATGAGACATTTCATCTAGGAAACTAATTTCCTCCTGCTCTTAGAAATCTCCATAAATTATTTCATTAATAATCCAACTCCCATTCCCTTTTTAGAATTTCTATAATTCAGGTGTTAGACCTCTGGTACAGTTCTCTAATTTCTTTATTTTTTTCTCTCCTACTTGCCATTTTAAAATATTTTTGCAGTATTTTCTAGAACATTTTCTGAAGTTTATCTTCAAGCCTTTATATTGAGATTTTTATTTCTTTATTAGGTTGGTATTTTCCTAGACCTGTCTCTTTCATTTAAAGAGCTCTCTTTTGGACTTATTTCTTAGATGCAATAACTTCTTTTTTCATCTGATGATATTAATAATCGCTTTTCCCCCAAGTTTTCTTCTTGCTGCAGACTTTCCATTTTCTCCAAGTTACCTTTTTACTCTTTGCTTTTCTTTAACTTCTGTATGCCCTTTCAGAAACTTTCTTCATGTGTTTGCTCTTAATTTAGTTTGGGAGACTACAGAGCTGAGTGATGGCTCTGAGTAGGTTGGTAATGCTTGTCCACCTTGATTTTTCATTCTAAAGTGAACTGGGAGCACTGATGGATGGGGAAACCTCAGTGTCAGTGTGATTAGGTCTTTCCAGTTGGACTGGCCAGATTACCACACTCTTTAAAATCCCCTATCCAAAAGGAAAAGATATAGATTGAAAAAGGTGAAGGATTAAGTGGGTGAAGAGGAGTACAGTTTTGCATCAGGATAGGCTAAGTTATGCTTCAACACCAAACAACTTCCCCAAATCTCAACAGCTTCACACAATGAAAGTTGATTTCTTCCACCCTGGCTAACACAGTGAAACCCCTCCTCTACTAAAAATACAAGACATTAGCCAGGTGTGGTGGTGGGCGCCTGTAGTCCCAGCTACTCGGGGAGGCTGAGGCAGGAGAATGGCGTGAACCTGGGAGGCGTGGTGAGTCGAGATGCAGTGAGCCAAGATTGCGCCACTGCACTCCAGCCTGGACGGAGCAAGACTCCGTCTCAAAAAAAAAAAAAGGAAGTTGATTTCTTTCTTTTTTTTTTTTTTTTTTTTTGAGACAGAGTCTTGCTCTGTCACCCAGGCTGGAGTGCAGTGGCGCGATCTCGGCTCACTGCAAGCTCCGCCTCCCGGGTTCACGCCATTCTCCTGCCTCAGCCTCTCCGAGTAGCTGGGACTACAGGCGCCCGCCACCACGCCCGGCTAATTTTTTGTATTTTTGGTAGAGACGGGATTTCACCGTGGTCTCGATCTCCTGACCTCGTGATCCGCCCGCCTCGGCCTCCCAAAGTGCTGGGATTACAAGCGTGAGCCACCGCGCCCGGCCAGATTTCTTTCTTATACTATATATCCTATACAGTTCAGCCTGGGGCCCTCCTTACAGCAGTCAGTCAAGGATCTAAACTTGTGGAGATTCCATCTTCACATATACTTCCGTGATCACTGTAGTGGGAAAAGAAAATGTGTTAAACTGTGCCTCCAAAAACTTCAGCCCAGAATGGATATATGTCACTTCTCACGTTTTATTAGCCAAAGGAAATTACATGGCTACACATAATTTTAAACAGAAATAGAATTGAAATTCTACCATATGTCCAAGAAGGGGAGAACCAAAATATTTGTAATTGGTTCTAATGACTATCACAGCATTTTAACAATCAACCAGAATTCAATATTTAGATGGTTACTTACTTTTGCTACCCATATTACTCATGCCCTCCATTTTGTTGGCAGAACCTCTCATATAATAACCCTCCTTTTTGCACTCATCAGAAAATAAAACTCCAGACTTATGTTAGGGTCAAGGAGGTAGGTAGGTTACTGACTGCAATGGGGAAATGTGATTTAACTGCTAGAGATTTAACTGCTTTACAGGGATCTTTAACACAATCCTTCTTATTTGGCATGAGCAACTAGGATTGACATTTCAGATGCCTCTATATGTCCAATCATCTAAACAGAATTTATTCTAGTCCCACAGTCTGAACAGGATTGATTCTCAGCTCTTCCCACTTCACAACTGGTAGTTGATTTGTCAGGTCTACTAAATCATTCATCTGTTTTCCAACTTCTAAGAGTTTTCCCTGTTGTCTTCTACGTTATTCTCTTCATCCTTATTAAGTTTATGTTTCTGAAAATATCTGTTCATATTTTCTTAGTGCATTTTTAGAGGGAGCCAAATGAAAGGTGCATGTCTCATACATCAATTATATATAGAACCTAAAATATCCTTCGCTTTTTGTTTAATTGGTCAAATATTATGTGATTTTATTCTATTTAATCAATTTATGCTTTTATATTTTTAATTCATTCCTTTTATTTTCCTTATTTTTAAAAATTCTTGTTTTGATTCTTGAGTCATTTACTTTGTCCCTCTTTTCTCAATAAACCTAGATTTCTAAAATATGCATGTCTTACATTTTTCTCTATTTATCCTTATACTCTTACCTTAAATATCACTTTATTAAGGAAACTTCTTATATCAGCTAGAATTATATTCTACATAACTTATAGATCTATGTTCTATAGCAATTTAGCTTGAAGTTACAGATAAAGCCATAATAACAGTGACTTAAACAAAATATAAAAGAAGCCTAGTGGCTGAAATGCACTCCATGGTATCTGGGACCCAGTCTCATTCCATCATTGACTTGCTATCTTCAGGACATGGCCTTTACTTCATTGTCCAGTATAGCTGCCTAATAACCAGTCATTACATCCGCATTCATGCCAACAAAAAGAGGAAGGAAAGGGTGTGCTTTCATTTTTTTAAAAGATTATTTCCATAAGGTACTCCATGGCACTTGTGCTTTTATCTCACAGCTTACAATGTGGTTACAAGATGACACCTGGCAAGAGAGGTTGAAGAATATAATCTACAGCTCACATACCTACATAAGCAGCTAAAATCAGATGTATATTAGTAATAAATAAGGGGAGAATATATATTTGGGTTAAAGTAGCCATCTATATCATACCCACTTAGACCTGACCTATTGCCCCAACTGCCCACTAGGAACAGATAGCGTCAAAAAAGTTATCCAATTCAGAGCAGTTATTAAAGGAACATATGACTGTCTCTTTCCATATTGGCAGTGTGGCTTGTAGCCAAAATAATTACTGTTCCACTGAAAGCTAAGCCCAGGAAGCAATAGAGAAATTAATTCAAGTGCTAGGACAAGGCCTTTTGAACAAACAATGTTTCCCCAGTGTGCTATTGGAAAATGCCATCCATTCCTACTTCATTTTATAAATTTTTTAAAAATTCAGGGTCTAGAAAGCTTAAAACTCCATTTTCCAGACTTCTTAGAATTATTATTCTGGATGTAAATTAGGTTTTACCAATGAGATTCCTTCACGTGAGCCTTAGAATACAGGCAAAGGTTGTCTCCCACTGTTCACCAATAAGGTCAGAAAGATATGAATGCTTGCAGCTAAGTCAGCATTCCTCTGTCTAGCCATCACCTTCTTAGGGAACTGGAGACCACTGTGGCATCCAGACACTCTGTGCAAGTGTGCAGCCATCAGTTTTGGAGGTGGGAGAGGGCACTGTGGGAGCAACAGTTTTGGTAGTAGCAGTAGCATCAGCTTCCTGATTCCTGTGCTGCAGCTGTGGTCATATGCCTTCAAAACCTTTTCAGTGCTGACTCTCTTATTTCTGCTTGTCCAGTTCTTCCAGTGATTTTATATAAGCATCTAAGTCCTTGTAGCTGATATCTTTTTTGGTTTTGGTTAGAGACACACAGAGTGGTTTTTGGTTTTTTGTCCTGAACTCTGAATAATTCATCCAAACTCAAAATTTTATTCCTTCACTCAAATTATAAGTAATAGGAGCCTCTTGATTAGAGTTTGTAAAAGAAAAAAACTGTAAAACATAAAATCATCAAGCCTTTAAGGCACTAGTCCCTTACTCTAACACAACTTAGTTTAAGAATAGGGGAGAATAAAAAATTTCAGATGTACTCCTGCAAGACTAAGGATAAAAGTGTTTGATAAATTTGATGTATATCTTTTTTAAAAAGCAGAACATGGTCTGAAGGTGAATAAAAATCTTTCATCCTCCCTTCATGTGTAACACTATAAGTCAAAATTAGTTTTAAAAATGTATTATTTGTAAAGAAATAAGAAAGGGCTCAACATCACATTATAAATTTTAAAAAATGAAAGCTGGGTCACATATTTTAAATGACATATTGTTAGGTGAACAAAGCAAGTATCAAATGCTTTAAATAATAAGTGGGCATTTTATAAAAAAGAAATAAAATATTTTGTTATCATGTTTAGGCTTACTAAGCCAGATAAAATAACAAACTGAAATTTATTTATTACTTTATTCAATACTCATTCACCTATAATTATTTCAATACAGCCACGTGCTGCATAATGACTTTCGGTCAACCGTGGATGGCATATACAATGGTGGTCCTGTAAGATCATAATGGAGCTGAAAAATTTTTGTTGCCTAGTGATGCCATACCTATAGTAATGTCATAGTGCAATGCATTATCTGTTCTATGTTTAGATACACAAACACTAACCATTGTGTTATAAATTGTCTACAGTAGTCAGTATAGTAGTAACATGATATACAGGTTTGCAGCCTAGGAACAATAGGCTATACTGGGTATCTAGGTGTGTATAGTAGGCTACATTATCTGGATTTGTGTAAGTACACTCTATGATGTTGGAGCAATAATGAAATTGCCTAATGACACAGCTTTCAGAATGTATTTCTGCTATTAAGCAATGAATGGCTGTTTATATATTTTTCTAAGCCCATAAGATAAAGAGCCCTCTTTGTGAAGAGAGTACTGTCTAGTGGAGAGGGGAGATTATTGATTGTCTGAGCCGAGTACTCAGTTGATGAAACATTGGATTCAATGGATTCAAAGGAAAAGTAGCCTAATTAATATATAATTGAAATGGTGGAAAAACTGAATCTTCAAGTTGAATAAACATTAGACACAGCCTGTGATTTCTGAAAATGATAGTATCAATAATTCATATGACCCTCCTAAAGAAAACAAAATATAATGGACAAAACTTAAGAAAAAACTTAAAAACTAATGAAGAGCCAAAAACATAGTAGAAAATGGCAGAAAAAGCCCAATTTTTATGGAAGCCTGTAAGAGAGGGGTAAACAGAGTATCAGAACAACAAAACTTCTTATGCTCTCAGGGCATTTAAAAATGTTTGTACACAGGCTTTGATCTGAAGCTATGTGGGATTAAAGAAATATAAATCAAGGCTCAGGTGTAACCACAGTTGCAGCATATTATAGAAAGATCCTCTTCATATTAAGGGACCCCTCAGGGATACATCCATAATGTAAATACAGTGTAAACACCAGCAAATCTAAACTTGCCCTCAGCCTCCAACTCCAGGGAATTATATACAAGTCTCCCTGGTTTTTTTTTTTTTTTTTTTTTGAGACGGAGTCTTGCTCTGTCACCCAGGCTGGAGTGCGGTGGCGCGATCTCGGCTCACTGCAAGCTCCGCCTCCCAGGTTCACGCCATTCTCCTGCCTCAGCCTTTCCGAGTAGCTGGGACAACAGGCGCCCGCCACCACGCCCAGCTAATTTTTTTTTGTATTTTTAGTAGAGACGGGGTTTCACCGTGGTCTCAATCTCTGACCTCGCGATCCGCCCGCCTCGGCCTCCCAAAGTGCTGGGATTACAAGCGTGAGCCACCGCGCCCGGCCAAGTCTGCCTGGTGTTAAGCAGAGCAGAAGCAAAAGAAAAAAAAACATGCCTGGGAAGTTGTATCTACATATTGGGTGTGTGTATGGTGTGTGTGTGTGTGTGTTTGTGTGTGTGTGTGTGTGTGTGTATTGAGATGGGGTCTTACTCTACTGCCTAGGTGAGTATAGAACTCCTGAGCTCAAGTGATCTTCCCACCTCAACCTCCTGAGTATCTCGGACTACAGGCCCACACCACTGCACGTGGCCCTCTTGTGTATTTGTATTTTGAATATACATAGGTTGAGATGCAAGGAACCTCAAGCCATTTAATTACTTTGTGATGGTCCACTATTGATAGTGTTTCCAATGTCCTGGCTGAAACAAATGAAAATGCATTTTGGGAGATGGAACATGTGCAACCTAGGCTTTGTAGATACCCCACAAATAAATTTTCAAGGGCAATCAACCATGCACAACCTACAAAGAAACAAAGACATAACGAAAGAGAAGGAGCAGAAACAAAATAGAGTAGGTATAGGCCCACACAAACTTCAGATATTAGAACTATAAGGCAGATTTTAAAACAAAATATACTTACCATATATAAATAAATAAGTGATATACTTGAAAATATCTTCATGAACAGATTGAAAAGGCACGCTGAGTTCCAGGGAAAAGTAGTGTGTAATTACCATAATCAAGACATAATCTGATAAAGATAGTGAATTTCAAGGATAGAAAACAAGTTACCTACAGGTGAAGCAAACAGGTTTCAGACTTTCCCTGAGCAACATTTAATACCAAAGCAGAATGGAAATGTCTACAAGATTCTGAGGGAAATAAATTATGGCTCAATTATTTTACACATAGCCAAGCTGTTGCTCAAGTACAAAGACAACAATGCAGCAAACAGGAAAGAATTCATTAAACCTTGTGCTAGTACTGATGAATTCTTATTGAAAAAAATACTACTTAAGGATAAAAATCAAGTGACTTATAGATGACTGTAGAAACTATGATAGAAGAACTAATGTTATATTTAATGTCAACAAATCTTTGATGAAAAGAAAGTCCATTGAAAAATTTTATACCCAGCTAAATTGTATTTCTCAAGCATGTGAAAAAAATACAGCACCTATGAACTCTTATCTAAAGACTGACATCTGATGAAATCAAGCAAATCAAGAGATAAAATAACATAAATGATTCAGGTACAGGAAAACTAGCACAATATGACTGACAGTAAGGACTGTATTTTACTCTAGTTTGAGCACACTAGTTTTTCTCAAATTTTTTCCTGAAACTTTATGTAAATGATAGAGGGCAAGGGCTTAAAATAAACAAAGCTATAAAGACAAAAATAATGGGAGAAGAATAAACCGCAGGGGAGAGAAGTCACAAAAATTTTGGAAGATGCAAAGCACACAGACAATTGGTAACTGACAGTTTTCTTTTTTTTTCCTTTTTGCTCTCAAATGAAAAGGAGGAAAGGTAATAAGAAAATCAAATCTAGCCAAAGTAATAATCCAGACTGAGGACCCAGGGAGAGGCTAGAAACAATATTGGCTGAAGATCTATATAAGGAGTACTTATATCTGAGAATTCCTTTCCTAGTCAGTGAAGCAAGGCACTTTCCCTTTTCTCATCATGGCGGAAAATCGGAGGTGTAATATCCATAGTGGTTTAATAGGAAGGGCTCTGGACTGAAGGACACCAGCACAACTTAGGACAGGACTGAGATCTTAGTGAGAAAGTGGGTTAAAAAAAATTAAGACACTTTCTCTCAAACCAAGGAGCTTACAAAGTGCTAGGTGTCAAGTTTATAATAACTTCCATCCTACCCATCCTTATTGAATTCCTCTCTGAAGAACAATGTGAGCCCAAGAGAGAAGACTTACAGATATTGACGTTTTGTCTCCAAATAAAATGTTTCCTGTTTCATTACCCTAAGGTGAGATCCACCACTCAACTAGTCCCACCCAAACATACAATGTTTATCAGCTTTTAAGAGCCTTATTTTATAAAAGGAAAAAATACGCTGGGCACGGTGGCTCACGCCTATAATCCCTGCACTTTGGAAGGCTGAGACGGCTGGATCACCTGAGTTCAGGAGTTTGAGACCAGCCTGGCCAACATGGTGAAACTCCATCTCTACCAAAAATACAAAAAAATCAGCCAGGCGTGGTGGCAGGCGCCTGTAATCCCAGCTACTCGGGAGGCTGAGGCAGGAGAATCACTTGAACCCAAGAGGCAGAGGTTGCAGTGAGCTGAGATTGCACCACTCCACTCCAGTCTGGGCGACAGAGCGAGGCTCTGTCTCAAAAAAAAGAAAACAATACATAATTGGGCTTCATCAAAATTTTAAAAATCTTTTTTACTTCAAAGGACACTACCAATAAAGTGAAAACACAACTCACAGAATGGCAGAAAGTATTTGTAAATCATGTATCTGATAAGAGTCTAGTATCCAGAATATATAAAGAACTACTAACATTCAACAATTAAAATATTAAAAAATTAGATTAGATAACTGGCAAAGAATTTGAGTATACATTTCTTTAAAGAAGATACTCGAACAATAAGCATATGAAAAGAAATATAACATGATTAGTCATTGGGGAAATGCAATTCAAACCATAACAGGATACTACTTCACACCTTCTAAGATGGCTATAACACAAAATAAGTGTTGGTGAGGATGTAGACAAATTGGAACCCTCATACACTCTTGAGAGGAATGTAAAATGGTATAGTCACTTTGGAAAACAGTTTGACAATTCCTCAAAAAGTTATATAGAGTCAGTGTTTGACCCAGTAATTCCATTCCTAGGTATACACCCAAGAGAAATGAAAACATGTTCACACAAAAACTCATACATGAATGTTCCTAGCATCATTATTCATAATAGCCAAATAGTGGAAACAAACCCAAATGCCCACCAATTGATGAACAAACAAAATGTGGTGCATTCATACAATGGAATATTATTTAGCCATAGAAAAGAATGAAGTGCTGATGCATGCTGTAACGTGAATGAACCTTGAAAACATTATGTTAAGTGAAAGAAGCCAGACATATTCTATGATTCAATTTACATGAAATGTCTAGAACAGGCAAATCCAAAGAAACATAAAGTTGATTAGTGGTTTCCAGGGGCTGGAAGGAGGAGGGAATGGGGAGTGACTGCTTATGGGTACCAGGTCTCTTTTTTGTGCTGATGAAAATGTGAAAAATGTTCTGGAATTAGATAGTGGTAATAATTGTACAGCCCTTGGAATATACTAAAAACCACCAAACTCAATTTTTTAAAAAGTGAATATTATGGTATGTGAATTATATCTCACCAAAGAATTTTAAAACTGCAAGGCTACTCTAGAAAGAAATATGTAGAGACCAAGAAAAAGCTTTTTGAAAGTAAAACTATGATAGCAAAAGCTTAAAATTTAGCCATAGAGGAAATTTACTGGAATCCAGGAAAACAAAGACAGAAGATAGAACAAGGGTAAGAAAAATTAAATATCAAACCAGGTTAGTATACAACTAAGAGAAATTGCAGAATAAAAAACCAAAAACCATTTAGTAGGGGAAATAATTTTTTAATTAAAAAAAAAAAAAACCCTAACAATCCTGTTCTAGTCTGAAGAACATGTCTCAAGATTGGCTAGTCTCATTGAGTAACTAGTGCAATAAATGACCAAAATTCTTACAGTATGACACAATGACGAAATTCTAGAACACTGGAGGTACATACAAGAACCTCAATTTATCTGGAGTAGGGTTTCTCAGCCTCAGCACTGTTGGCAGCTGTGACCATCAAAAATGTTTCCAGACATTGCCAAATGTTTGATAATTGCCAGACATTTACCAAAGGTGGCAGAATTGCCATTGGTTGAGAATCAGGGATCTAGAAGGAAAACAAAGTTTCTCAGAAAAGAATGGGTAATATCTCAACTTTGGTGATTAGAAGACAACAGAGGAATGTCTTCAAAATACTAGCAGCAAATAATTCCTAACGTATAATTCCACACCCAACAAAATCTTCAAATAGACATTTGAGTTTCTGACATCTGAAATTTTTATATTCAAGCAATCAAAATATTTATTACCAAATATTCTTCTGACAGTTAAGGGAGAAAACCAAACAAGAGGAAGATGTAAAATCCAGAAGAGGAAATCAAATGGAAGAGGAAGATAAATTCCCAAGTTAGTGGGAAAAGCAAACTGCCAGCTGTGCAGTAGGTCTAGAGAGCAAACAACGTACAATGGAACAAGACTCTGAATAGCTCCAGGATGGCTCCAGGAGAAAAGAATGGAACTGATAAATTTCTTTATGAGTTTAACCTAAGTTAGGAGCTTCAGGCTTTACAAAATTTGTGGATAATTTAAAAATATGTACATAGAAAGTAGTTGAAAAAGAAGGCAATTATGACCTTAAAGGTAAAAAAAAAGAGGCTTTTTGCTTTTACTCTTAAGGCTTAGGTGTAAGTAACATTTTTATGGTGACAATTATATAAACAGTATCTAAACAGAATTTTGATATTGCTAGGTAGAGAAAATGTGCGAGTTGTGTGTGTGTCTGTGTGTGTACCCCTTAAAAACTGGATATCTAAAACTGGGATTTGAGAAAAAGCACTTTATAAGCATATGTGATTTTAAAAATAGGGAAGTAAATATGGGAAAACATAAGAGCATCAAAAGTGGTTACCCTGGGCAGTCAGACTTGAATAAAATTGGAGAAAAGTAGCATTATATGACTTTTAAATTAAAATTTTAAAAATATGAAATGCCGGCCAGGTGCGGTGGCTCACACCTGTAATCCCAGCACTTTGGGAGGCCAAGGCAGGTGGATTACCTGAGGTCAGGAGTTTGAGACCAGCCTGACCAACATGGTGAAACCCCGTCTCTACTAAAAATACAAAATTAGCCAGGCGTGGTGGCGCATGCCTGTCATCCCAGGTACTTGGGAGGCTGAGGCAGGAGAATCGCTTGGACCCGGGAGGTGGAGGCTGCAATGAGCCGAGATCACGCCACTGCACTCCAGCCTGGGCAACAAGAGTGAAACTCTAAAAACTATGAGTGAAACTCTAAAAAAAATTGAGTGAAACTCTAAAAAAAAGTATGAAATGCGTAAACAATTATGGCAACTATTCTTTCAAAATACATTGTAAATGTTATAAATATTGATAAGGTAATATATATTTAATACAAAAAGGATAAGTAAGGTTAAGAAAGAGGAGAAAGGGTATAAAATGTTTATTTGCTCATTTTTAAGCAGGCAGTTAAGTAATGCTAATGTCTTAATATGCATCTAATCTTGCTTTTTAACCTTCATAGGGACTACTTATCAAAGTTTAAGCAAGTTCTATAGTTTCACACTTCATTTTATTGTATTCAATCTGATCATTTTTATCAGAAGCTATCAATTTATTATAGATCCATTTTATAAAATTATTTTCATCCATGACTTTATTCATATATACATTCATTGAAATATTTTAGAATGATGTTGACTTAATGAAATTAGTTCTGATGGTGGAATAATGATGTTAATTTGCTTTCTCTTTTGTTCTTGCTGTATGTTTGAATCATATGATTATATTTTATCTTTATTTATTTCTTTATTTTTGAGATGGAGTCTCTCTCTGTCACCCAGGCTGGACTGCAGTGGCATGATCTCAGCTCACTGCAACCTCCGCCTCCGAGGCACGAGGGATTCTCCTGCCTCAGCCTCCCGAGTAACTAGGATTACAGGCACTTGCCACCATGCCCAGCTAATTTTTGTATTTTTAGTAGAGATGGGGTTTCATCATGTTGGCCAGGCTGGTCTCGAACTCCTGACCTCAGGTGATCCGCCCACCTTGGCCACCCAAAGTGCTAGGATTACAGGTGTGAGCCACTGCTATATATTACTTTAAAAGAAGGAGAATCATTATTTACATACCAAAGCCATTTATTATTTTAAAAAAAGCAATCACAAGTCAACCAACCTTTTTTCTATTATTCTTTCATGTAACAGGAGTTGAATCCTTTAGAATAACAGCCGATGGTCTATAAATATCAATTTTGAAAGGAAAAATTCAGGAGAGAAAACATCACCTAGGTAAAATATTGGTTCATTTGAGGGAAGAGTAGTGTTTTTGAAACAACACAACAGAATTGCAACAATTTACAAGATTACTAAAATTTTTGCATAAATGAAAATTATTTTTTAAACTAAAAGCTGTGATTTGCAATAGACATAGAGTCATGCTGATGATAACCAGAAAGTTTGAAACACTATTCTCTTAATCATAACATATCAATGAACAAGTTCAAATATTGGGAACCTGAAAACACCTGTGAGTTCCAAAATCTGACCAAACAAAAACAGCAACCATAGGAAACACCATTTCTCTGCTATTGTGTGCACATGCTATATAACTAACATAGCTGACAACCACCACAACAAAAATTAAAGAGAATGGAAAATAGTCCGGCAGGTTGAAATAGCTATAAATATGGCAGCCATTACTAATGTGTGAATATGTGACTCTACGTGAATGAGAGAATTGGGAACTTACAGATGAATAGTGAATTCTATGATTTATCACGACCTGTTGTCAGATTCCTAATTGAATCCAAAATGATTCCTGGAGTTGGAGTTTGCCTCGCTGTCCCCACCAGTCCCTTCACCCAAGAAGTTGGGAAGTATCGGTTTAAGAAACTTGAACTGGCTCTCAGAGCTTTCTGCCAGGTAAACTTCATACTGATAATTCTGGGACAGGGTCCCGGTGCCACTCACGTCCATCAGATGCCCTGGAAAGGGGCCCTCGGGCACCGAGCAGCGATCCACCGAGGCCGCCCTGCTTCTCCTGCACAGCCGCACCGCCACGAACAGGAGCACCGAGAAGAGGAAGAGCGACGACACCGAAGCCAACGCCACCACCAGGTAGACGGTGAGCGAGTCGGCCTGGGCCTGGGCCGGGGCCGCCTCCGGGAGCGGCAGGTAGGGCTGGGAGAAGCCGTCCACCAGGAGCACGTGCAGCGTGGCGGTGGCCGAGCGCGGAGGCTCGCCATTGTCCTTGACCAGCACCACCAGCCTGTGCCTGGCCGCGTCGCGCTCGCTCAGCAGCCTGGCGGTGCGCACCTCGCCATTGTGCGCCCACACGCCGAACAGCCCGGGCTCCGTGGCCTTGAGCAGCTGGTACGACAGCCAGGCGTTCTGGCCCGAGTCGCCGTCCACCGCCACCACCTTGGTCACCAGGTAGCCCGGCTCGGCCGCCTGGGGCACCAGCTCGGTGCAGGGCGCGGAGCCGTTCTGCAGCGGGTACAGCACGAAGGGCGAGTTGTCGTTGGCGTCCAGCACCAGCACGCGCACCAGCGCCTCGCTGCTCAGCGCCGGGGACCCGCGGTCTGTGGCGCCCACGCGAAACTCGAAAGCCTGCAGGGCCTCGTAGTCCAGCGACCTGAGGGCAAACAGGTGGCCATTGTCTGCGTTGATGGAGACCAGGGAGGCAAGGGGCAGGTGCGGGTCCTGGGGCGGCAGCAGCGAGTAGGTGACCTGGGCGTTTTTGCCTGAGTCTCTGTCTGTGGCGCTGACACTGCCGATGTGCAGGGCAGGGCTGTTGTTCTCGCGGACGAACAGGGTGTAGGAGGTTTGGGTGAAGACGGGGGCGTTGTCATTGACGTCGGAGACCCGCACGGTTATGTTGTACTCGGTTTTCAGCCTGGGTGTCCCCAAGTCTGTGACAGTAATGGTGAAGTTGTACTCGGCCCTGCTCTCTCTGTCTAGCGCTCCTTCTGTTAACAAAGTGTAGAAATTTTCTAAGGTAGGTTTTAGAAGGAAAGGGAGATGGTCTTGGATGGAACACATCATTTTTCCATTGTTCCCGGAGTCCGGATCCGAAATTCCGAAAACAGCGACCACTGTTTCTGGGGAGTTTTCTAGGATATCACTGATGAGTAAGGACATGGTAAGTTCCGGTGCGTTGTCGTTTATATCCATCACTTCTATGGCTACGGTGCATTTTCCTGAAAGACCCCCACCGTCTGAGGCCTCAACTTCCATGTGATAAGATTGAATTTCCTCAAAATCCAACGCCTTTTTTAATCTAATTTCTCCCGTGATTGAGTTTATTTCAAAGGCCTGAATGATTTGATTTGAGTATTGAAAAAATGAGTAGGAGAGCTCCCCGTGGGTCCCAGCATCTAAATCCCTGGCAGAGACGGTGATGACAAGGGAACCTATAGGGGTGTTCTCTGGGACCTGCACCTCGTAGCGCCGCTGAGCAAATTCAGGGACGTTGTCATTGATATCTACAATCACTATGACAACCTGGGAAGTCCCAGTTCTGGGCGGTGACCCACCATCCAGCGCTGTGAGGGTTAACCTGAGCTGGGGCTGCTCCTCGCGGTCCAGCGCTTGATCCAGCACGAGCTCTGGGTATTTCTTGCCGTCACTGTGATTGCGAGTGAAAAGGTGGAAATAAGAGTTGGTGCTAATTGAGTAGTTCTGAACTGTGTTGCTACCTACGTCCAAATCTTGAGCTATTTTCAAAGGAAATGAAGTCCCTGGATGGCTGCCTTCAGAGATTTTCAGGAGGATTTCATTTTCCAAGAATTCTGGGGCATGGTCATTTACATCTTGGAGCTGTAGTTCACCTTGAACAAACTGCACCGGATTTTTCAGTAACATCTGGAAATGCAGTATACATGGATCTATGTCACCGCACAACTCTTCCCGGTCCAATTTTTCTTTTAGGAGCAGATTCCCACTCTTCCGTTCGAGCTGCAAATACTGTTTGTTCCCTTTGGAAAGAATCCGGGCGCCTCTCGCGGCCAGTTCCCCTACACCCAGCCCCAGATCTTTTGCTAAGTTAGCCACAAAAGAGCCGCTGTCCCTCTCTTCTAGAACTGAATACTTAATCGTAGCGCTGCCCGCCTCCCACAGCAGTAGTAAGAAAATAATGGCGGTCACTTGCCTTTTCTCTGGTGCTTTGGGGAGCGGCGTCTCCATCATTCCTCAGGGTCCAAAAGATGCAGTATTTAATCACAAAATAATTGTTTTACAGCCAACTCAGCTATCTTGATTTAAATATCTTGAGTTAGTTATTTTTAACATTTACCGACATGGGATGGGTGCCTCTCTGAAACCTTCTATCCCCAGTAGTGAAAAAGTGTTTCCTTTTCGAGCTGCCAGAAAACCCGCACAGCTTTTAAGGAGACACTGATTCTGCAGTTTTTCACTCTTAGCCTGCAGCGCCACCAAGCGTTCTGCTTTACAACTTCAGATAATTTTCATTTCAAAGCACACTGTATACTGTAATAGCTAAAACATATAGCAGGACTTTTAGGTCATAGCCTGTTATATACTCCCTTTTCCCCTGCCTATTATGAGGCCTTGTTCAGGTAGCTAAGAATGGTTGTTACAGCAAAAGTAATGTCTATATCTATATTCATCTTCCTTATAAAGGTGCAAGTTCAGTACACAAAACTCTGCTCCAGGCATTCATTTATTAACAAGTATTTACCTGTAGGGACATTCATGTAGCTTCCTGGGATAATACAGTAAATGAAACATAAAAATTCTTGCTCTTGGGGAATTTACATTCTATTACAAAAATGCTAATTTGTTCTATTGTACTGGAAGAAATAATGAACTTTCAAAATCTAGTTTCACTCTCAAATTGTAATGTGCCTGTAACTCCTGAAAGAAAATAAAAATATTGTTTCTTGTTAGTCTCTGGTCTACATAACCACTGGGAATTTTTTGTTTTTTTTTTTGAGACATGGTCTCACTCTGTTGCCCAGGCTGGAGTGCAGTGGCCTCAATCTTGGCCCACTGCAACCTCTACCTCCCAGGTACAAGCAATTCTCCTGACGGCTTCCTGAGAAGCTGGGACTACAGGTGCGTGCTACCACACCAGGCTAATTTTTGTAGTTTTAGTAGACATGACATTTCACCATATTGGCCAGGCTGGTCTTGAACTCCTGGCCTCAAGTGATCTGCCTGCCTCGGCCTCCCAAAGTGCTGGGATTACAGGCATGAGCTACCATACCATTTAGGATTTTTTTTTCCTTCATAAATTTATTATGTGCAATGCCCAGTGAAGTTTAGAGAAAATGGTGGTTTGTCTTATTAAAAATCAATATAGGCCCGGTGTGGTGGCTCACACCTGTAATCCCAGCACTTTGGGAGGCTGAGGTGGGTGGATCACTGGAGGCCAAGAGTTTGAGACCAGCCTGGTCACCATGGTGAAACCTCATTTCTACTAAAAATACAAAAATTAATCGAGTGTGGTGGTGCACACCTGTAGTCCCAGCTACGCAGGAGGCTCAGGCAGAAGAATCACTTGAACCTGGGAGGCAGAGGTTGCAGTGAGCTGAGATCGGGCCACTGCATTTCAGCCCGGGTGACAGAGCAAGACTCTGTCTCAAAAAAAAGAAAAAAATCAATACAACCTCAGAATCTAGGCAATGTCTTTTATACAGACTTAAAGAGGACAACAAAGTTGACAAAGTCAAAAATACACTTTCTGGGGAAGGGTTGACCTGTCTGCATTGGACAGTACACCACCCCAGTGTACATTCTCTAGGATTAGGGGAATGGGGATATTGAAAAACACTACTGCTCCAACTAAAGCCAAGTGACTGGAGTGAGAAAAATTGAAGAAGGAATCTCACCAAGGAAGAATGCTGTTCTAAGGAGAAGAGGGTATATATCTGAGAACACAAAACAGTAAATGTTCCCCACACTCATTTAATCAGTTGGTAATCATCCATGACAGTCAGTTCACTTATCTGGACACAAAACACAGTCAAATGTAATTTAGTTCAGCCCAGTTCCACTTCAATTAAGGATAAAAATAAAATAGTCGGCCGGGTGTGGTGGCTCACGCCTGTAATCCCAGTGCTTTAGGAGGCTGAGGCGGGTGGATCACAAGGTCAGGAATTCGAGACCAGCTTGGTCAAGATGGTGAAACCCCGTCTCTACTAAAAATACGAAAATTAGCAGGGTTTGGTGGCATGCGCCTGTAATCCTAGCTATTAAGGAGGCTGAGGCAGGAGAATCACTTGAACCCAGGAGGCGGAGGTTGCAGTGAGCCAAGATCGCACCATTACATTCCAACCTGGGCAACAAGAGCAAAACTCTGGCTCAAAATAAAATAAAATAAAATAAAATAAAATAAAATAAAATAAAATAGTCACTGAATTGTCATTTTAATATACATTGCTTGCCTTTGATAGAAAGTTGAAAGAGGGATTTTTAAATGAAATATCACAAATACAGCTGACACAAATAAGACTAAATATGGGCTAAACTGTGAAGGTAAATGGTTTTATGGTTAATACAAGCAAATGACGCTTACACAACACTAGAAGGGAAAATCTGATGTTACCGAATAACCTGCCACTAATACCTTACTTAGATCTTGGTAGATATCAAATATCTTGAGAAAGTGAGAGGAGGAGTTTGGCAAATATAACTTGAAAGCTTTCAACTTTCAAATTGTGAGACAAAGACAAAAAGATAAAATGTGCTGTTAAGCATTTTATTTTCTGTAATGGTATGTAGGGTGAGTAGAAGAGTCAAAGCTGTTTTCTGTTTTGAAGGAAAGCAATAGTGATTTGACTAAGAAGTGATATTTCATACTTTCACTCATTGGCAAGGATATTTTATTGTAGAGAGGATATTAACATTTCTCTGTAGATGCAATAGTTTTTAAAAAAATCAATACTAGAATGTTAGTAACATTCAGCAAATATTTATTAAGCATTTATAATTGGCACGACTTTTTTTTTTTTTTTTAAAGACCATCATGTTCTTACCTGAGGCTCACAAACTAACGTGTTGACACTTCAGTAAAGTCTATAGTCACAAAAATTTTGGATTGATTATTATGGGATACTAAAATATGCATAAGTATGAATGGCTACTTTAGTGTTTAGCCGTCATTAGTTCTTATTTTTAGTGTTACACACTGTAGGAGTTACTGCAAAATGAGACATTGGATGATTAAATAATATCAAATACTCACATTTTAAACAGTCCTACACAGCAATAGTGAAACAACTCTTACCAATAGCTAGAAATACTACAATTTTACTTAAGGATTTACAATACCTTTTTTGAGGGGGGGAGAAGAATAGATAATTTAATTTCAAAAGTTTTAAATTATGCAAATAAAAATTTATTTTTTGTTCATATTGTCAAGTATGTAAGTGAAGTAATAAACTACCTCAAGTGAAGTAATAAACTACTAAGCATGAACAGGAAATACTAAGATACCAGTATCTTACTTTATTTAAAATTTCAACCTAAAGAATAGAGGTAAAATAAACAAGAAACAGACTATGTAACTTTAAGTTAAAAGAGATCTCCAAATATAAGTAAGATTTAGTAAAATAATTCCACACTTAACTGAACGGGAAGCTATTCCGAGAGGTGGGGATTTCTTCCATTTCTCTCTCAGTGCCCTGAGAAGGGAAGTTGGGGATAATCGGCTTCAGGAACTTGAACTCATTTGTTCCTGAGCCTCCCATCAGACACACCTTGTACTGGTAGCTCTGGGACAGGGTCCTGGTGCCGCTCACGTCCACCGGATGCCCTGGAAAGGGGCCCTCGGGCACCGAGCAGCGACCCACTGAGGCCGCCCTGCTCCTCCTGCACAGCGGCACCGCCACGAACAGGAGCACCGAGAGGAGGAAGAGAGACGACACCGAGGCCAACGCCACCACCAGGTAGACGGTGAGCGAGTCGGCCTGGGCCTGGGCCGGGGCCGTCTCAGGGAGAGGCAGGTAGGGCTGGGAGAAGCCGTCCACCAGGAGCACGTGCAGCGTGGCGGTGGCCGAGCGCGGAGGCTCGCCATTGTCCATCACCAGCACCACCAGCCTGTGCTTGGCCGCGTCGCGCTCGCTCAGCAGCCTGGCGGTGCGCACCTCGCCATTGTGCGCCCACACGCCGAACAGCCCGGGCTCCGTGGCCTTGAGCAGCTGGTACGACAGCCAAGCGTTCTGGCCCGAGTCGCCGTCCACCGCCACCACCTTGGTCACCAGGTAGCCCGGCTCGGCCGCCCGGGGCACCAGCTCGGTGCAGGGCGCGGAGCCGTTCTGCAGCGGGTACAGCACGAAGGGCGAGTTGTCGTTGGCGTCCAGCACCAGCACGCGCACCAGCGCCTCGCTGCTCAGCGCCGGGGACCCGCGGTCTGTGGCGCCCACGCGAAACTCGAAAGCCTGCAGGGCCTCGTAGTCCAAAGACCTGAGGGCGAACAGGTGGCCGTTGTCTGCGTTGATGGAGACCAGGGAGGCGAGGGGCAGGTGCGGGTCCTGGGGCGGCAGCAGCGAGTAGGTGACCTGGGCGTTGGTGCCTGAGTCTCTGTCTGTGGCGCTGACACTGCCGATGTGCAGGGCGGGGTTGTTGTTCTCGTGGACTAACAGGGTGTAGGAGGTTTGGGTGAAGGCGGGGGCGTTGTCATTGACGTCGGAGACCTGCACGGTTATCGTCTGCTGGGTTTTCAGCCTGGGTGTCCCCAAATCAGTGACGGTGATGGTGATGTTGTACTCGGCTCTGCTCTCTCTGTCCAGCGCGCCTTCTGTCACCAGGGTGTAGAAATTCTCCACAGAAGGTCTTAGTAGAAAAGGGAGATTGTTCTCTATTGAACAAATAACCTGTTGGTTATGTCCAGAGTCTGCATCTGAAACACTGAAAACTGCCACTATGATCTCTGGCAAGTTTTCTGGGATGGGGCTGATGAAGAACGACATGGTGAGTTCAGGGGCATTGTCATTCATGTCCAGGACCCTGACGACTAAAGAGCATTTTCCTGATAGGCCTCCACCATCTGTAGCCTCAACATCCACGTCATAAGACTGAATTTCCTCAAAATCCAAAGTCTTTCTCAGCCGAATTTCTCCTGTGATTGCGTTTATTTCGAAGGGTTGGTTGACGTCATCGACTTGAAACAGGGCGTAAGATACTTTCCCAAACGATCCTGCATCTAAATCTCTGGCTGAGACGGTAATAACCAGAGAGCCGAGGGGGTTGTTCTCAGGGACTTGCGCCTCATAGAGCTCCTGAGCAAACTCGGGGACGTTGTCATTGATGTCCAAAACCTGAATCTGAATCTCGGAGGTCCCTGACCGGGGCGGAGACCCGCCATCCAGCGCGGTGAGCGTTAGCCTGAGTTGGGGCTGCTCCTCGCGGTCCAACGGTTTGTCCAGCACCAGCTCCGGGAACTTCCTGCCTTCGCTGCGATTGCGGGTGAGAACGTGGAAGTGAGGGTTGGAGCTGATTGTGTATCTCTGAAGGCCGTTGCTGCCAGTGTCTAAATCGTGTGCCATTTTCAAAGGAAATATCTTTCCTGGCATAGTAATTTCTGATATTTTCAGGAGCATTTCTCTGGCAGGGAATTCCGGGGCGTGGTCATTTATATCTCTGACTCGCAAGGAAGCCTGAAAAAACTGCAAGGGGTTTTCCAGTAACACTTGGAAAGGTAGCACACACGGCTCACTGGAGCCACACAGCTCCTCCCGGTCCAGTTTTTCATTTAGCAGTAAATCATGGGTCTGTGGATCAAACTGCAAATGTTGTCTGTTACCTTTGAAAACAACCCGAGCGCCCCGCGAAGCCAGCTCCCCCACCCTCAGTCCCAGGTCCTTTGTCAAGTTGGCCACAAACGTGCCACTTTCTGTCTCCTCCAGTACGGAATACTGAATCGATTCAGAACCCACCTCTCCCCAAAGCATCAATAAAATGAAGAACGCCACTTGCCTTTTCTTGTTCTGTACTTTAGTTTGCATCATGTCTATTGTTATGTCTGAATACGGAAGAAAAATCCTTTTCAGCTCCCAATCACCACATCTACCGTCGACCCTCTCGGATGCCTTTGCAGAGATTTTTAAATTCGTTCTTACAACTTGTCTGGCGACGACTGCCTTCCCGGACACATCTATCTCAGCTTTAGGTGTAAATGTGGTTTGTATTTTTACTTGGCTTCTGGATGAAACGGAGTCCCCCAAGTCTGCAGAGCTTTCATTCACTCTCTTAGCTTGTACCGCCACCATGCGTTCAAACTAATAACTTCATGAGATGTTTTCAGTTCAATAGCATTTCCGAAATCTGAGCATTATAAAGACTTTTAAGTCGAGTCAGTGTTTCTCAAACTGAGTGCGTGGACCACATGCATAAATAATTGCTTGCGAGGGTTGTTTTTTGTGTGTGTATGTTTTTGTTTTTAAGCCAATTCCTGGGTTCACTCCCCTCTAGAACTTGAATCAAATTCCCTGGTGGTGCTAATTAAGGAGAAAGATTGAAGTGCAGATTCTACACTTCAATCTTTCTCCTTTGATTCTTCAGCAGCGCGGTTTATCTCTGATGAGCCATTTAATCTATGAGTCTAAGAGGTACACTATTTAATTGTCCCAACAAACAATGCAAAACAGCAAAGTTTGTTAGCAACAATAATGGTAAAATAAACAATAAATTATCTAAATTATATGACTCATAAATGGCACGAACAAAAAACCTACTTTGTTATATAGTTACGCCTGCACAGTAAAAAGAACAATTAGGCTATTAGGAGGAAAACTGAGGCCAAGAAATACATATGATACATGTATCTAAGTAAATTAAAGTATTTAAAAGAGAGACTAGAAGCAATCAAGTAGTTGTCATAAGCATTTTAGGATTCTACTCCATTTTTGCATGGATAGAATTAGACATTATTTTAAGAGGCTTGTGCATGTTATTCTAACTTTTTTTTTATCAAATTCCCCTCTTACATTATTTAATCAAGGTCTAAATATATTACCCTGTTGTACAAACATGATGCAATGCGGAAAACAAACATTAAAGAATCACCTTCACCATCTTCGCACAGCAAAAAGAACATCAAGTCCTATAAATACAGGCCAAATTAAGGTACTGTAAAAAAAGGTGAATTACATTTGAGTGAATGCCATGGAATTCAGTGATGGAATATTATGGCTATATCCATTCCCATCTCACCAGTTTCTACTCAGATACATTGGAACATGTATCTCTAAACCAACTGAAAATGTGTGAAATAGATTAGTGCACATAGAAGAGGCCAAATATGCCAAACAATTCAATTCATTTCAGATTGATTTCATATTTATTGAGAGGTGAAATCAATTGAATTCAAACAAAGTTCACTTCAGGTAAGAGCCAAGGTGACAGAAGATTAAAAATCAAGATATTTTCAAATACATAAACTCTAGGCAAAACAAATAAGGCTAAATAAAATCTAAACTCTGAATAGCTGAGATGATCTTGTAGTTCAAAATCACCTCTATGTAGCCAGAAAAACAAAAGATTATGAATGTGACCAGCCTCCAGGGTTCACTTGATAGATGCTACTGAGAACACACTGTTCCTTGAGAATGTGAGTAAAAAAATGAACTTATAAAATAAAACCAACAATAATAAACATCTTGGACTGGTGTCATTTCTTTGCTGAAACAAGGCCATTACTTCCTGCTCAATCTTAAATGCTTCCTTCTTTCAGTGAGCATTCTGAGTTCTGATTCCAGCTTAACAGCATCCACAAAGTCTTTTATTCACTCTGTTTCTCTGAAGCACCACCAGGCATCCTCAAATATAGGTTGTTGAATTATTTTTTACTTCAAAGCAAATTTATCAGCAGTACAGTATTTGTCAAACTCCATTTAGATCCTTGAAATGTCTTTGATAACATTGGTAATTATATAGAAAGAGGATAATAGCTCAAAGTACCCCAAAAAGATATCAATTGGGTCTATCAAGAAACTTTTTTATAGAAAATGGATTACATTAGATTGTTTCAGGAGAATGTTTCTCTGTGTTGCCCTCTTTTGCTTTGATTTGATTGCCTAGAGTAGAGTTGAATTAAGTTTGCATTCGTAAACATGTTCTCACAAGGACTCATTAACTTAAAATTTTTATTATGGAAAAATTCTAACATATACAAAGTAAACAGAATAAGCCTCTGTACACAATCAGTTTCACAACATTCTGTTGTCTTGTTTTGTGTATACCTTTCTCTCCATTC
Source organism: Symphalangus syndactylus (assembly GCF_028878055.3). Lineage (NCBI taxonomy): Eukaryota > Metazoa > Chordata > Mammalia > Primates > Hylobatidae > Symphalangus > Symphalangus syndactylus. The sequence goes on from NC_072429.2 coordinate 45,809,063, forward strand.
TCTGCTTCCCATTCAATGATTACTTTTGTATCATTCTTTTCTTAAGGCAATGTTTACATAAGTTGAAATGCACAAATCTTAACTGTACCCTTTTAACAAATGGATTCATGTGTGCAACTCACACTTTTTTCAAGATACGGAACATTTTCATCATTCACTGGGAATCATCTTAATCATATTTTGAAGCTCAGTTTTATTAACTGGGGAGCAAAACCTTGGTCTCATCTGGACACATGATGGAAAAGTAGACAATATGAAAAAGCACCATGCCCCATATTCTTTATGCTCATGTATGCTAAAGTGAAGTGATAGATTAATTTAGCTGGACTGTTACCAGCAAGCCGAAATAGTATTTTGATTGATTGAATGTTGTAAAGTATGTTAAAATTAATTTTATTTAGTTAGCCTGTAATGACAGGTTGAACAGCCCTTGTCCGAAATGCTTGAGACCAGAAGTGTTTCAGATTTCAGATTTTTTAGATATTAGAATATTTGCATGTACATACTGGTATATCTTGGGAATGAAAACCAAGTCTAAACATGAAATTCATTTAAGTTTCATATACGTCTTATAAAAATAGCCTGAAGGTAATTTTGCATAAAATTTTTAAACAATTTTGTGCATGAAACAAAAGTTTGCATTACGTACTTATGTGTGGAATTTTCTACTTGTGGCATCAGGTTGGCTCAAAAAGTTTCTGGTTTTGGAGCAGTTCCTATTTTTGGATTTTTGGATTAGGGATGCCCAACCTGTACCTGTACTGCATAGCTGATCAAGCTGATTTCCTTTTTATGTTCCAGTTAATCCCATTATAATTTAAAAAAATTATTCAAGTTTATCAAAAGAGAAAGGAAAAGACTTTCAAGGACAAATTGAATCTCTTAAAACTCTTCTTTAGTTATATGGAAAGAAAAACACAGTAATACAGGGAAAAGTTAGAGATGATATATAAGCAATCACTTAAAGAAACTCAATTAACAGGAGATACGTTGCAAGGAAGTTGAAAATATAAAGGATTTGATACTAAATCACATTTGAAACCTGAAATGATTGGGTAAGACTTTTTGTCAGTATTGCTAGAGGTTTGTCATTTTTTAAAATGTTTTTTGAAGAACCAGTTCTTTGTTTCTTTATTGCTTTCTCTATTTGCTTTGAATTTTCTTGATTTCTTCTATTATCTTTGTTATTTCCTTCTTTCTGAATGCTTCGGGTTTATTTTCCTCATCTTTTTCTAGATTCTCGAGGTAGAAGCTTGAAACTGATGAACTGGTGGGTGACCAATTTGAGAATTTTCCTCTTTTCTAATGTACATATTTAGTGCTATAAAATTTTCCTGTCTGCACTGTGTTAGCTTGTCTCACAAAATTTGATGTGTTGTATTTTCATTTTCAATTCAGGTCAACGTATTTTTAAATTTCCCTTGAGATCTTCTTTTTGATTCATAGATTATTTAGAAGCATGTTGCTACATATCCGAGCATTTGAAGGTTTTCCTCTTTCCATTATTCACTTTTAGTTTAATTTCATTGTGCGTAGAGAACCCACTCTGTATGATTTCACTATTAATTTGGTTGAGGTTGGTTTTACGGCTGAGGTTGTGGTTATCTTATACAGGTTCTGTGAGCATTTGAAAATAATGTGTATTCTGGTATTGTTTATTCTGGTGTATTCTGGTATTTTTTATTCTGGTGTATTCTGGTATTGGAGTGTTCTGGTGTATTCTGGTATTGGGGTGTTTTATAAATATTAATCAGATGCTGTTAGTTGATGGTGTTATTGAGTTCTTCTATATCTGCTGATTTTCTGCCTTGTTGGTCTATCAATTGTTGAAGGTCATTGAAGTCTCCAATTGTAATTGTGGATTCCTCTATTTCTCTTTCTGTCAGTTTTTGCTTCATACATTTTGCAGTTTTGTATATATGCATTTGGGATTGCTATGTTTTCTTCTTTTATCATTATATAATATCCCACTATGTCTCTGATATGTCCCATGCTGTCTCTGATGCTTTTCTTTGCTCTCATGTCTACTTTATATGACATTATGGCTACTCCTGCTTTGTTAATTAATTTATCTAGTTATTTATTTATTATTTTTATTTATTTATTTTTGAGACAGAGTTTTGCTCTTGTCTCCCAGGCTGGAGTGCAATGGTATGATCTCGGCTCACAGCAACCTCCACCTCCCAGGTTGGAGTGCAATGGTATGATCTCGGCTCACAACAACCTCCACCTCCCAGGTTAGAGCAATTCTCCCGCCTCAGCCTCCGGAGTAGCTGGGATTACAGGCACCCATCACCACAGCAGCTAATTTTGTATTTTTAGTGGAGATGGGGTTTCATCATGTTGGCCAGGCTGGTCTCGAACTCCTGACCTTAGGTGATCCTTCTGCCTCAGCCTCCCAAAGTGCTGGGATTACAGGCATGAGCCACTGCACCCAGCTCCTGCTTTATTTTTTCATTAATAATTGTATGCATTTTTGTCTTTTTATTTTCAAACTGCATATATCATTATATTTGAAATTAAGTTTGAGACATATAGTTGGGTCATGATTTTTTAAACCCATTCTCCCAATGTTTTTGTTTTAATTGATGTGCTCAAACCATTTACATTTAACCTAATTATTGATTAGTAGAGATTAACTCTGCTATTTTTTGTTTCCTGTTTGTTTTCTCTGTTTTTTTATTTGTTTCTCTGTTTTCATTTTTCTAACTTCCTGTGGGTTATTGGAACATTTTTTTAGAATTCTGTTTTGATTTAGCTGTAGTGGGTTGTTTTTTAGAGTGTATCACTTTTTATAGCTTTTTACTGATTAATCTAGGTATTATACTACGTATACACAACTTATCAGTTTACCGATTGATATCACTAACTGATATTTTTACCAGTTCAAATGAAGCATAGAAAATGTACCTCCCTGTGTGTCCTTTTACCCTCCTTCATTTATGTTTTAAATATTTCCTGTACATACACTTAGGACCACATTTAGAAAGTGTTATAATTTTGGATTCAACCACCAAACATAATTTAGGAACTTCAAGAGAAAAAGAAAAGTCTATTGTATTTACTCATATTTTTGTTTCCTGTGTTGTTTCTTCCTTCTTGATGTTCCAAGATTACTTTTTAAATTGTTTCCTTTCTGTTTGGAGAACTTGCATTGCAAATATTTTAAGGTCGGTATGCTGGCAACAAATTCTTTTCCTGAAGGATAGTTTCACTGGATATAGGATTTTGGGATGACAGTTGTTTTCTTTCAGCACTTGAAAAATATTGTGCAACTTCCTTCTAGCCTCCATGGTTTCTAATAAGGAATCTACTCTCATTCAAATTGTTACTGCCCTGTAGGTAAGGTGTCATTTCTCCTTCACTGCTTTAAAGATATTTTGTCCTTAGTTTGTAGAAATTTCACTATGAGGCCTTGGTGTGGATTCCTTTGGGTTTATCCTGTTTGGGATTTGTTCGGCTTCTTGAATTTCTGGTTTATGCCTTTTGCCAATTTCCTTAGTTTCAAGCCATTATTTCTTTGAGTACTTTTTTAGCTGCACCCTCCTTCTGTCCTCCTTCTGGGACTCCAGTGACACAAAGGTTAGATCTTTTGGTATGCCCCCACAGGTTCCTGAGCCTCTGTTCATTTTTTAGCTCTATTTTCTCTGTCCTCTTCAGAATGGGTAATTTCTATTGTTCCATCTTCTGGTTCATTGATTCTTTGTGCCCTCCATTCTGCTGTGGAGCCCGTATCTTGAGTTTTTATTTCAATTATTATATCTGGGTTTTTCTTTTTCTTTTTTTTTTTTTTGAGACAGAGTCTTGCTCTGTCACCCAGGCTAGAGTGCAGCAGGGCAATCTTGGCTCACTGCAACCTCCCCGCCTCCTGGGTTCAAGTGATTCTCCTGCCTCAGCCTCCCAAGTAGTTGGGATAACAGGCATGCACCATCACACCTGGCTAATTTTGTATTTTTAGTAGAGACGGGGTTTCACCACGTTGGCCAGGCTGGTCTCGAATTCCTGACCTCACGTGATCCACCAGTCTCGGCCTCTCAAAGTGCTGGGATCACAGGCGTGAACCACTGCACCTGGCCCCATTATTACATCTTTAATTTCTAAAATTTCCATAGGCATTTCTTTATATGTTTCATTTCTTTGCTGAGACTCTGTTTTTCATTTGTTTCAAATATGTTCATAATTGCTCATTGAAAGATTTTGATGAGCTCTGTTTTTAAAATTTGTCAGATAATTCTAACATCTGTCATCTTGGTGTCAGCATCTCCTTGTTGTCTTTTTCATTCACTTTAATATTTTCCTGATTCTTGGTTTGACCCAGATAGTCCCTTCCTGGATGTGCCTGTACCCAAAAGGAACCCTTGCCCAAATATATGAGGCAATATATTCAAGAATGCTTATAGCAGCATTGTTTATAGTAACAAAACTCTTAGAACAACCAAAAAGTAAATCATTAGTAAAATGAATTTAAAGCTCATAGTATTCCATTTATATAATGGAATACTATAGAACAGTTAAGTGAATAAACTGAATTAACATGGATAAATTCAATACCATAATGATTAAAAAGAGCAAGCTCACAGAGGATCCATACTATATAAATTCATTTATATAAATTGCAAAGACAGATACAACTAAATGGTAAATCATTTAGGAATACATGCTTTTCTATTGCAACTATAAAGAAGAACAAACAATTTAGTAAAAATTCAGAAAACTGGTTCTCTTTCATAGGGTTGAAAGATGTTATGATGGAGGCATAACATCTTGGCATAGTTCTAATTCTTAAGCTGGGTAACGGGTAGATGAGTGACCATGTTATTATTGTTTATTATTATTATTGTACATATATGTTGTATACATTCTTTTGAATTTTGATAGATTTTAAAATAGAAAAAAGTAAAAACAAACAAACAGCAATTTCTGAGCTGGGCATGGTAGCATCTGCCTACTGCTCAACAGGCCAAGGCAAGAGGATCACTTGAGCTGAGAAGTTGAAAACCAGCCTGGGTAACACAGCAAGACCTTGTCGCTAAAAAAAAAAAAAGTTCTTTCATAAAAATCAAGCAATTTCTCTGGAGTCAGGCTGCCTGGATTCAAATTCTACTTCCACCTCTTATTAGCGAGGTGACTGTTGAAATCCTAACCCCCAACGTGATGGTAGGAAGTAGGGCTTTGAGTGGTAATTAGGTCAGGAAGAAGCAGCCCTGAATGAGATTGGTGCATTTATAAAAGTGATTCCAGAGAGCTCTCTTGCCTTTTTTCTGCCATGTGAGGATACAAGGAGAAATCAGTGCTCTGAAACCTGGAAGAGGGCCCTCACCAGAACTCAGCCATGCTAGCACCCTGATTTTAGACTTCCAGCCCTAACACTGTAAGAAATTACTTTGTTATTTATAAGCCACTCAATCTATAGTATTTGTCACAGCAACCCAAACTGACCTTGTGCAAATCGCTTTACCTCTGTGTGTTCCAGTTTGTTCACCTTGAAAATATAGACACTAATTGTACCATTATTTTGATGATTAAATGAGATTTGTATAAAGTATTTAGAGAATAGCCAAGTACACCGAAAGTATGTAGTAGTAGTAATTGTACATAATATATAAAAGTTCATAGAAACTTGAATATGCCACTGACTAAAAATTCATCAGAAATACTCAAAAATAAAGTGAGAGACTTCAGAACATAGAAAAGCTAAAGATGTAAAATAAAGTATAAGAAACAAAGAAATAATTGAGAATATTCAATATCTGACAAGCACAAGTTTCAGAAGGAAATAACAAGATTAAACTTAGGGATACAACTATTAAGAAAATAACAGTAGAAATGGGCTGGGCACAGTGGCTCACACCTGTAATCCCAGCACTTTAGGAGGCTGATGCAGGTGGATCACTTGAGGCCAGGAGTTTGAGATCACCCTAGCCAATGTGGTGAAACCCCAACTCCATTAAAAAAAAAATCCAAAAAAAAAAATAGCTGGATGTGGTGGTGTGCACCTATTGTCCCAGCTACTCAGGAGGCTGAGTCAGGAAAATCGTTTGAACCCGGAAGGCAGAGGTTGCAGTAAGCCGAGATTGCAGATTGCACCACTGCACTCCAGCCTGGGCAACAGAGTGAGATCTGTCTCAAAATAATAATAATAACAGAAATGAAGTAATCCCAGATAAAAAAGGTATAAATTGTTAGAATACATAAGTACATTGAGTGTTCAGTCAAAGGAATGAAAAAAATATAATACTATTATGAAATTAAAGCCATCTAAAAAGAAGAGAAAATTCTAAGGGAAGGAGACACAGAAGATTCCTTTCTCTACAGAAATATGGAGAGAGAGAAATGGGGGCATAAAAAATCAACAATCACACTGGCATAAAATTTTTTATCAAAAATTATGAATCAATAGTCAGTATATTAATGATTTTAAATTTCCAAGCAATAATTCTGTATCTGGCCAAATCATCAATTAAATATGAAGGAAAACTAAATGCATTTTAGGCAGAGACACAGAAATTTGCTTTTTTGTGAACCCTCCTTTAGGAAGACATTTCAGGATGTATTGTAGCAAAGAGAGGGAATAAAAAGGGAAACAAGTGATCTGTTAAATAATGGACTCAACCAGGAGAGATATGAAGACAAGATGACAGTTTTGTACAGACTTAGAGATCATTTAGTCCAGATGGAAGCAGAAAGCTAGAGGGCTTCAGGTTAGGAAATATGGTAAAGTGAATTATTGATTGAGATTTTGAAAATATGGTAAAGCCAACTAATGGAGTCTAAAATGATGAATCTATTTGGTCTTGATTTTAGGAACATACTGTTTTCAGTGGTACAGGAAGCACAACATTGGATCCAAAGAGCAGGAAAGATAGTCCCTATCACTAAAACATAAAGTGAGAGACATCAGGACATAGAAGAAAAGCTAAAAATGTAAAATAAAAGAGAAATATAAGAAACAGAAAAATAACAAAGAATATTCAATTTTTTTGTTTGTTTTTTGTTTTTTTTAATTTTTATGAAGAATATTTAATAACAGACAAGCACAAATCTCAGATGGAAATAACAAGATTAAACTTAGGGATATACTATTAAGAAAACAATAGTAGAAATGAAGTAATCTCAGCTCTAAGATTACTTAGATCTGTAAGTAATCCCAGACTACTTAGAGGTTTCAGTAAGTAATATGGCTCTGCAATGAGCAATATTTTGAGAAGAGAATCAGCCCAACAACCTGGAACTCTTCTGACACTCACAGGTTGGCCATAATCTCCTCCTATTGAATGTGAACAATTTCATATAACACCAAGACCAGAAAATAACCTTATAACCCTGATGGAGCCAGACTTCCTGCTTGAGGAGAGAATGTCTAAAACAAAAAAGAAAAAGACAAAAGAGCTCTTTTTCCTTGCTAGTATGAGTGAATGCTGCTTATTTACCAATTACAGATTTAATTTCAGTGTTTTTCCCACTTCCTAAGTGAAATTCATTAAAATAATATAGAATTACCCAATTTTCTGAAAGCATCCAATCCAGAGCTGACCTGTACTTCTTGAACCTCTGTTAAAACCACCTAACAGAAGACCAAATCCTATAACTCCTCTGTAAGACCCTGTTACTAAAGTGACCGCTGTTTCCTATTGTGTGCAGTCTCCTTCATTGCAACAAGTCAATAAACCCAACTTTGTTCTGATACGGTGCGTTCTTGGTGATTTGGGACTGCAGGGCATTCATAATTTATATAATCATTTAAAGTAAATTTTAAATATTCTAAAATATATCTATAGACAAGACAAGGAATTCTTAGCTATGGTTGTAACGATGTAAAATGCAAAATAGAAGTTCAACTGAGAGAGCTTGGAAAGTGTTAAGAGAGAAACAGATATAAAAGGAAGAATAAGAATGCTATTCTTTTCTTCATACAAAAATCTAATGAAACTGTTATTACTGGAACAATAAAGAAAGGTTTCAGTTTGATCAGAGAAGTTCCCAAAAATAGTAATATAGCTACATCTGTAAAACAAAAGATTGAAGTTGTTTTAAGTGTGCTAGTTACTCAGCAATCATGATAGGAAATTAATTGTCTAAAGTTTATGAAAGTTACTACATTAGTCTGCGAGGGCTGCTGTAACAAATACCACAGACTGGGTGGCTTAAACAACAGACATTTCTTTCCTCCCAGTTCTGGAATCTAGAAGTCCAGGATCAAAGTGCTGGCAGGGTTGGTTTCATTTGGAGGCCTCTCTCTTCGGCTTGCAGATGGCTATCTTTTTCTAGTGTCTTCACATAATCATCCCTCTGTGTGTTCACATGTCTGACATCTCTTTCTCTATGTTCTAATCTCCTCATCTTATAAGTATAGCAGTTATATTGGATTAAGTTCTGCCCTAATGACCCATTTTAATGTGATTACCTCTTTTTAAGGGCCTATCTTTAAACATAGTCACATTCTGAGGTAGTGGGAGTTAGGGTTTCAACATATGAATTTGAGGGGGATATGGGAACATAGTTCAGCTCATAATGATTACAAACATATTCCTTACTGATAAGAAAGTAAATATAAGAAGAGCTTTAAAAAATGTATAAAGTGCTTGCCAATGGGATAAAATGAAAAACAGACAATACCAGTTTGTTGGCAGAAATGTGGAAAAATTTGTACATCTGGACACCGGGGATAGCAATGTAAATTAGTACAACCACTGGAAGACTATTGGGAAATGTCTGCTAAAAGTAAACATGTACTTACAAGATGGGCAACAATTCCACTCCTAGGCATATAGCCAACAAAACTGCATATACAAGTTGCCAAAAGCATGTTAAAAGAATGTTTATAGCAGTATAATTCATAACAGCCAAACTTTGCCCCATCCCAAATACTGATCTAAAAGATAGATAGTAAATTGTGGTATATTCATACAGTGGAATATTATACAGCAATGAGAACGAAAGGACTAAACTTAAAAGGTGTATTATGGATAAATTTCATAAACATAATGCTGAGTGAAAAAAGCCAGACACAAGCAGTTCATACTCTATTACTCCGTTTATATGAATTCAGAAGAGGCAAAATTAAACTATGGTATTGGAAGTCAGCATATTTGCTATACTTGGGGTAGTAGTGATTGTAAGGAGTAATTTGTGTGGCACCTGGGGTGCCAGTGATGTTTCATTTTCTCTTCAAGCCGCTGGTACTAAATATGTTACTTTGTGAATATATATTGAGTTGAACATAAAGGATTTGTTCACTTTTCTTCATGTAAGTAATTCAATTAAACTGTTTTTAAAAATTTGCTAATAGGACTCAGGGCTGCAAAAAAGAGTAAATAGAAGATTGTTGCCTTTTACATATTTTTTCACATATTTCATTTGTTAACATATGTATGTATTTGTCTTTGTTTTAAACAATTAAAATACGATGATGTGAAACATTTTTAATTTTTGCATTTTAGCATCAAATATATAATACCTAAGAGTGTGATGAAGTAGAATGGGCAGAATATATAGAAAATAAAATTAATACTTGATTTTATTAAGGTGGTTTATCACAACAAATACCACCAAGAAGAGAAAAAAATCTCAGGAAAATCAACAGCATGCATGGATTTGGAATGACCCTACGTAAATAAATGCAATGAAATTAAATTGAGTTTTCAACACTTGGACAGCATAAAGTTCAAAAGACAAATCCATTAAAAAGGAAAATAAAAGCTAAATCTCAAGGTGAAATTTTTGTCCATGACACTCTCGAATTCTAGATCTGAAAAAGTTTGGGATAAATGGCAGAAAACAACGCGTCATAACGAGATCTCTAATTCAATCCAAAGCTATTCCTGAAGGCAGCAGGTTTCCCTATTTCTTCACCAGCGCCCTGGGGCAAAAGGTTAGGAATAATCGGCTTCAGGAACTTGAACTCGCCGGCCCCTGAGTCTCCGGTCAAACGCACCTCGTACTGGTAGTTCTGGGACAGGGTCCCGGTGCCGCTCACGTCCACTAGATGTCCTGGAAAGGGGCCCTCGGGCACCGAGCAGCGACCCACCGAGGCCGCCTTGCTCCTCCTGCACAGCCGCACCGCCACGAACAGGAGCATCGAGAAGAGGAAGAGCGACGACACCGAGGCCAACGCCACCACCAGGTAGACGGTGAGCGAGTCGGCCTGCGCCTGGGCCGGGGCCGCCTCCGGGAGCGGCAGGTAGGGCTGGGAGAAGCCGTCCACCAGGAGCACGTGCAGCGTGGCGGTGGCCGAGCGCGGAGGCTCGCCATTGTCCTTGACCAGCACCACCAGCCTGTGCTTGGCCGCGTCGCGCTCGCTCAGCAGCCTGGCGGTGCGCACCTCGCCATTGTGCGCCCACACGCCGAACAGCCCGGGCTCCGTGGCCTTGAGCAGCTGGTACGACAGCCAGGCGTTCTGGCCCGAGTCGCTGTCCACCGCCACCACCTTGGTCACCAGGTAGCCCGGCTCGGCCCCCCGGGGCACCAGCTCGGTGCAGGGCGCGGAGCCGTTCTGCAGCGGGTACAGCACGAAGGGCGAGTTGTCGTTGGCGTCCAGCACCAGCACGCGCACCAGCGCCTCGCTGCTCAGCGCCGGGGACCCGCGGTCTGTGGCGCCCACGCGAAACTCGAAAGCCTGCAGGGCCTCGTAGTCCAGCGACCTGAGGGCGAACAGGTGGCCGTTGTCCGCGTTGATGGAGACCAGGGAGGGGAGGGGCAGGTGCGGGTCCTGGGGCAGCAGCAGCGAGTAGGTGACCTGGGCGTTGGTGCCTGAGTCTCTGTCTGTGGCGCTGACACTGCCGATGTGCAGGGCGGGGTTGTTGTTCTCGCGGACGAACAGGGTGTAGGAGGTTTGGGTGAAGGCGGGGGCGTTGTCATTGACGTCGGAGACCAGGACGGTTACGTTGTGCTCGGTTTTCAGCCTGGGTGTCCCCAAGTCGGTGACAGTGATGGTGATGTTGTACTCGGCTTGGCTCTCTCTGTCCAGTGTTCTCTGTGTCACTAGGGTGTAAAAGTTTTTTAATGTGGGCTTCAAAAGAAAGGGGAGATCATTCTGGATGGAGCAAATCATCCTACCGTTGTCCCCGGAGTCTGGATCAGAAACACTGAAAACAGCAACTACAGTTTCCAGGGCATTTTCTGGGGTAGGGCTGGAGAGCGTAGACATGGTGAGTTCAGGGGCGTTGTCATTCACATCCACCACTTCTATAGCCACAGTGCATTTTCCTGAAAGGCCCCCACCATCTGTGGCTACAATTTCCACGTTATAATATGGAGTTGCCTCGAAATCCAATGCCCTTTTCAGGCGAATTTCTCCTGTTTTTTCGTCTATTACAAATGGTTGAGTAACTTCATCGCCTTGGAATAGAACATAGGCTACACTCCCATACGCTCCTGCATCTAAATCTCGGGCGGAGACAACGACAACTAAAGAGTTAAGGGGGCTGTTCTCGGGCACCTGTACCTCATAGAGTGATTGTAAAAATTCAGGGGCGTTGTCATTATTATCCAAGACGACAATGCGAACTGTGGTGGTCCCGGACCTGGGCGGAGCCCCACCATCCACTGCAGTGAGTGTTAAGCTGAGCTCAGGCCGCTCCTCCCGGTCCAGCGCTTTGTCCAGCACCAGCTCTGGGTATTTTCTGCCATCTCCGCGATTACGCATAGCAACATGAAAGTGGGAATTTGGGCTGATTGTGTAGTTCTGAACAGTGTTGCTACCTATGTCAAAGTCCTGGGCTATTTTTAAAGGAAACACAGTCCCTGGCTGGGTGCTCTCTGGGATTTTTAGGAGCATTTCCCTCTCTGGGAACTCTGGGGAATGGTCATTTATATCTGTGAGCTGAAGATCAGTTTGAAAAAACTGCACTGGGTTTTCTAGTAAGACTTGGAAATGCAATATACAGGGTTCTGTCGCCCCGCACATCACCTCCCGGTCTAGTTTTTCATATAGAAGCAAATTGCCGGTCTTTATATCAAGCTGCAAGAGTTCTTTGTTTCCTTTGTAATGGATTCGCGCGCCCCGAGTGGCCAGTTCCCCCACCCCAAGACCCAGGTCTTTTGCCAGGTTGGCCACAGAATAGCCACTTTCTGTTTCTTCTGGTATGGAATATCTAACTGCCTCAGAGCCAGCCTCCCACAAAAGCAACAATATAGCAAGAAACATAACTTGCCTTTTCTGTGACGTTTTTGCTAGCGCAGTCTCCATTGTTCAGACCCGGTCCAGAAGGCGGTTTCTTTAACTCCGTACACAATCCACCCAGATGATTTGCAAAGATAACCGCGAATCCGATCTTTCTTGACTGATTTCCACAAGAACGAAGCCCACCCTTAAGATCTAGCCACTAGATCTTACCTAAAATGCATCCTTCTTTTAGAGTTTGGATTCCCCAGCTTAATGGCGCCGGAGTTATCCGCAGAGCCCACTATCCACACTCTTGGCCTGCAGCGCCACCAGGCGTCCTAATTTACTATTGCATATAGTATTTGCCATTTCATCCTAAATTCTAACTGACGTGTATCCATACCCTTTTGTCACATAAGCTCTCCCGATGGTATCTCCAGCTGTTAGTTACTGAAAGTTCTAAATAAATGTTGTGGAGTTAATCTGCAGTGAGAAAATACTTTTGAGAAAAAAACTAAAATTATATATTAATCTCCATAAAATACCGTTGAGTACACAAATATACTTTATTTGGTGTTTCTTATTTGATTATATTAAATAAGTGATCAGGAATATCTATAAAAATTTAAAGTTTAAGAAAAATTACTTTCACTTTGAAGTAAACACCAATAACACCCAGAAAATGGCACAAATCATAGGTGTACAACTCAATGAATTTTCGCAAAGTGAACACACTCCTATAAGTAGAACCTAGATTAAAAATACTACCCCAACCCAAGCCCCCACCTGCTATTGTCTGGTTACCACCCTCTCCCCAAAAGATAAGCACTGTCCTGACTTCTGTTGTCATAGCCTTTTTTTTTGAACTTTATACAAATGGAGTTATAGGTTGTTACTCTCGTGTGTCTGGCTTCTTCTCAATATTATGTTTGTCAAATTGATCTGTGGCATCTTGTTCTTATTTGTTTTATTCTCATTGCTTTATATTATTCTGTTGTGTGAATATACTATGATTTATTTATTCATTCTCCAGTTGATGAACACTGTTTTCCAGGTTTCAGCTATTTTGGGTAGTACTGGTATAAACATCCTTGTACTAGTCTTTTGGTGACCACATATATGTGTTTATGTTGAATATATTCAAAGGAGTTGGATTGCTATGCATTAAGATGTGCACATATATTTTGCGTTAGCAGATAATGGGAAAGTTTTCTCAAGTAGTTGTACTAATACCAGCAAAGTATGAGAGTTCCAGTTGCTCCACATTCTTGTCAACATTTGATGCTATCTTTTCCATTTTAAACCACTCTGGTTAGTGTGTGGTGATATCATATTGTAATTTTAGTTAGCATTTTCCCTGGTGATTAAACAATTTGAGCACATTTTCATGTTTATCAACCATTAGGATACAATCTTGTGAAGGGCTTATGCAAACCTTTTTACTTTTTTGGGGCGAGGCATTTGCCTGTCTGCTTATTGATCTGCAGAAGTTTCTCATATATTCTGGTTATAAGTCCTTTTTCAGATATATGTATTGCAAATATCTTTTCCCACTCTATGGTTTTTATTTCAAGTCTATTATGTGTCTTTGATGAATAAAATTTCTTACCTTTAGTCAGATTTGTCAATAATTTTCATGTATGATTAGCATTTTTTTGTGTTATATTTTAGTGTTCACATACTCCAAGGTCATGAAAATATTCTTGTATGATGTATTTTGAAAGACTAATTATTCCACTTTTCATAGTTAGAGCTATAATCAACCTGAAATTAACTTTTCAAGTGAATGAGGTTGGAGTCAAAAGTTTTAAAATATAAGTATCTGAATGCTTTAAACCTTGGCACCATCTATTTAAAAGACAATCCATTTTCCATTGTTTTTGAAAAGTCATCTTTGTTATAAATTAGGTAACCATAGCTCTGAAGATGTTTTATTCAATCTTGTTTATCCTACAATAACTCATTGTGTTAATTATTATAGCTTTATCATGAGTTTTGTTATCTGAGAAGTAAGTTCTCCAGTTTTTTAAAAGTAGACTTTAATTTTTAGAATGGTTTTAGGTTCACAGCAAAAATGAGAGTAAAGTACAGAGATTTCATATATGCCCTGTCCCCACACAAGCACAGCCTCACCCATTATCAACATCCTCCACCAGAGTGGTTTATTTGCTACAGCTGATGAATCTACATTGGCACGTCATTATAACCTGGAGTCCATAGTTTACATTAGGGCTCATTCTTGGTGCTGTATATTCTATGGCTTTGGACAAATTTAAAATTATGTGTATTCACTTTTATAGTATCATACAAAGTAGTTTCACTGCCCTAAAAATCCCCTGTGCTCCACTTATTTATACCTCCCTCTCTCCCCTAGAACCCAATCCAAATGGATTTTCTTTTTACTGTCTCCACAGTTTTGCTTTTTCTAGAGCACTGTGTAGTCGAAATCACACAGTATGTAGTCTTTTCAGATTGGCTTCTTTCACTTAGTAATATCCATTTAGATTTCCTCAATGTCTTTTCACGGGTTGTTAGCTTGTTTCTTTTTGATGCTGAATAGTATTCTATGGGTTGAATGAATTGCAGCTTGTTTATCTATTCACCAACTAAACAACATCTTGGTTGCTTCCAAGTTTTGGCAATTATGAATGAAACTGCTATAAACGTCCCTGTGCAAGTTTTTGTGTGAACATAAATTTTCAACTCCTTTGGGCAAATACTAAGGAACATGAGTGCTGGATAGCATGGTAAGAGTATATTTTGTTTTGTATCAAACTGCCAAACTGTCTTCCAAAGTGTCTGTACCATTTTGCATTCCCACCAGCAATGAATGAGAGCTCCTGTTGCTCTCATTACCAGCATTTGGCACTATAAGTGTCCTGGAGTTTGGTCATTCTAATAGGTATGTAGTCATATTTCACTGTTATTTTAATTTGCATTTCCCTGTTAACATATGATATGGAGCATCTTTTCATATGTTTATTTGCCGCCTGTATACCTTCTTTGGTGAGGTGTCTGTTAAGGTCTTTGGCTTGTTTTTAAATTGGGTTCTTGTTGCTGAGTTTTAGTCGTTCTTTGTATATTTTGAATAACAGTCCTTTATCAGATATGCCTTTTGCAAATATTTTCTCCTAGTTTATGCCTTGTCTTTTCATTCTCTTCATACTAGCTTTTGCAGAGCAGAAAGTTTTAATTTTAACAAAGTCCAGCTTATTAACTGTTTCTTCTATGGATCATGACTTTGGTGTGGTATCTCTAGTTTGGTTTCTTTTCGTCAAGGTTCCTTTGGTTATTACTGTTTTTGTATTTTCAAATAAACTTAATGTTCGGCTCATTAATTTTCACAAAGAAAGCTGCTGAAATTTTTTTTAAGATTTTATTGAATCTATAGATTGACTAAGAGAGAACTGACATATTCCCAACATTGAGTCTTCCAATTAGTGAACATTGTATATTCCCATAATTTTTAGCATATTTTAGTTTTCAATGTAGAAGTCTTATACATATTCAAATAGATTTGTTTATAAATAGCTGCTATTTTTGAAATTATTGTGCATAATTAAATTTTTCACTTTTTTTGTTGCTATATAGAAATAGAACTCGTGTTTGTATGTTGACCTTGTATCCAGTGGCATTGTTAACTTCATTTGTTAATTTCAGTAGCCTGTAGATTCTTCATGGCTTTCAATATATACAATCATGTCTACTTAAAAAGACATTTTTATTTCTTCCCTTCGAAACATAGTGCCTTTTATTCCTTCTTTGCTTTATTCCGCTGTTTAGGACCTGTCATAGAATACTAAATTGGAGAAGAAAAGACAAGCATCCTTGTTTCATTCTTGATCTCCAGGGGAAAATTTTAGAAAATTTATCGTTAATGATGTTTCCTGTAGGTTTTTAAAGTCACTCTGAAAGTTCCCTTTGATTTTAGTTTGCCAATAATTTTACCACTACTGTGTGTTGAATTTTATCACATGACTTTTTTCTGTATCCATTGAAATAATCATGTTTTTTTCTTTATCTTTTAATATGGTAAATTGCAATGATCAATTTTCAAATATTAAACTGCCTCTGTATTCCTAAAATAAACTCCGTTTTTTCCAATTATTATTTCTCTTTTATACATTTTAAAATTTTATTTGCTAATATTTTTTAAAATGAATTTTCCATACACATTAATAAAAAAGAATAGTTTGTAATTTTCTTTTCTTATAATATCCATTCAGGTTTGAATGTTATAACATATTCAGATTTATGCTGGCACCCAAATGATTTGGAAAATGTTGTCTATTTTTCTACTCTCTGAAGGAGTTTGTACATATTAGTGATAATTTTGACATAAGTATCTGGGAGAATTCACTGCTGTGAATTAGAGTAGGAAGGTTTTTAATGAACAACTTTAATTAATATAATAGATATGACTAATCAGATCTTAATTTCATCCTGTTTCAGTTTTGGAAAATTGTGTTTTTAAAGGATGGTTTCTGTTTTACATAAATTGTCAAGTTTATTGGCATAAAATTGTTCATAATATTTCCTTTTTATTTTTTAAATGTCTGTAGGTTGATAGTTGTGTTTTTTTAATCCTGATATTGGCAGTTGGTGTTTTCCCTATTTATTTATTTATTTATTTATTTATTTTAATTTTTATTTCTTTTTTTGAGTCTGAGTCTTACTCTGTGGCCCAGGCTGGAGTGCAGTGGCTCACTGCAAGCTCCGCCTCTTGGCTTCACGCCATTCTCCTGCCTCAGCCTCCCCAGTAGCTGGGACTACAGGCGCCCGCCACCATGCCCAGCTAATTTTTTGTATTTTTAGTAGAGACAGGGTTTCACCATGTTAACCACGATGGTCTCGATCTCCTGACCTCGTGATTCACCCGCCTCGGCCTCCCAAAGTGCTGGGATTACAGGCATGAGCCACCATGCCTGGCCTTCCCTCTTTTTTTCTTGATTAGTCGAAAGAGTCTTAAATTTTAATCATTGTAGAAACCAACTTTTCGCTTCACTGATTTCCTCTGTTGTATATTTGTCATTTATTTTGTTTCTGCCTATGTGTGTGTGTATACAATTGTCTTCCATCTTTATTTGCATTTGATTTGCTGTTCTTTTTCTAGCTTCTTGAGATGAAAGCTTAGATTATTGATTTTTAGCCTTTCTTTTCTAACATGTGCATTTAAGATTTTAAATTTCCCTCTTAAGTACTGATTTGATATGCCAGGTCTTAATTTTTCCCTGTTCAAAATATTTGGAAATTTCTGTTGTGATTTCTTTTTGACTTGTGGATTACACAATTTAATTTTAAAAATTTGGAGATTTCTTATTATATTTTTATTTCTGGCTTAATTCC
Organism: Symphalangus syndactylus; assembly: GCF_028878055.3. NCBI lineage: Eukaryota > Metazoa > Chordata > Mammalia > Primates > Hylobatidae > Symphalangus > Symphalangus syndactylus. The sequence continues at coordinate 45,826,512 of NC_072429.2, forward strand.
ATTGTGGTCAAAGAACATACTCTGGGTCATTTCAATTTTTTTTTCCCCTGAGACGGAGTTTGCTCGGTCGCCCAGGCTGGAGTGCAGTGGAACGATCTCAGCTCACTGAAACCTCTGCCTCCCGATTTCAAGCAATTTTCCTGCCTCAGCCTCCCATGTAGCTGGGATTACAGGTGCCCGCCACCATACCCTGCTGATTTTTGTATTTTTAGTAGAGACTGGTTTTCACCATGTTGGCCAGGCTGTTCTCAAACTCCTGACCTTGTGATCCGCCCGTCTCTGCCTCCTGAACTTCTGGGATTACAGGTGTTAGCCACTGTGCCCGGCCTCAATTCTTTTTTAAATATTTGAGGCTTCATTCATGACAAAGAACATGAACAATTTTTATATATCCCACATACATGTAAGAAGAATGTGTATGCTCCAGTGTGCTATATATTTCAGTTTATTTGAATATGATGTTCGTGTGGTTCGGATCTTCAATATTTTTTGTATATGTGTGTTTTTTCTTCTTATTCTAATAGGAATTGAGAGAGTTGTATTCAATCTCCCAGTGTAATTGGGTTTGTCTACTTTGTATTTGTATTCTATCAACTTTATATATTTTGTAGTTATCTAATTGGGATGTATTCAGTTTTAAAATTAACATATTTCTGGTATATTTACCTCTTTATTATTATGAAAAACTTCTCTTTATCTCTAGTAATGTATCTTTCCTTAAAGTCTCTTTTGTCTTATGTAAGTACAGCTACCTAGATTTATTTTGGCTAGTGTTTATATTACTGTATACCTTATCTAATTCTTTTAAACCTTCACTCTTTTTGTGTTCACACACACACTTATTTGATAGCACAGAGTTGAGTTTTTCTTTAATCTAGTCTGACAATTTTTGTTGTTTAATTGGATTATTTAATCCAAATAAAATTAATACAATATCTGACATCTTTCCATTTATACTTACCATCTAATTATTTTTCTATTTGTCACTAAAGTTTAATTTTTCTTTTGGGTTATTCAAATATTTTTAATTTTTCTTCCTTAAATTAGTGTTTTATTACTTTGAGGGTTATCCAAGAAATTACAGCATGCATCTTCAATATACAAGAATCTAACGCACATTATTAATTTTACTACTTCCATGATAATGCTTACAGCCTTAACACTTTTTAACTCTATTTATACCTTTGGCGTTTACATTATTGTTGTTATAAATTTAAAGTTTATATATAATTTAAATCCTTCAGAAACTAGTATTAATATTGTTGCCTTGTATAATCAATATTCAATCAACATTCATTTACATTGACCTTTCTTATTGCTCTTCATTTATTCCTGCAATTCTGTGATTTCTTTTGGATTGTTTTCCTTCTACCTAATGCATTTCATTAAAAGTATTTCTTGGCCAGATGCAGTAGCTCACGCCTGTAATCCCAACACCTTCAGAGGCCAAGGCAGGCGGATCCCTTGAGGTCAGGAGTTCGAGACCAGACTGGCTAACATAGTAAAACCCTGTCTCTACTAAAAATACAAAAATTAGCCAGGCGTGTAGGCACATGTCTGTAATCCCCGCTACTCAGGAGGCTGAGATGGGGAGAATAGCTTGAACCCAGGAGGTGGAGATTTCAGTGAGCCAAGATTGTGCACTGCACTCCAGCCTGGGCAACAGAGTGAGACTCTGTCTCAAAAAAAAAAAAAAAAAAAAAGTATTTCTTTTAGTGCAGATGTGACTGTCGTTAATTCCCTTCATTTTTGTCTGAAAATTGCATTCATTTTTGAAGGATATGTTTGCTAGCAATAGAATTCTAACCTAATAGTAATTTTCTTTCAGGACTTTAAAGATATCATTCCTTTGTCTTTTGATTTCCTGATTTATGTTGAAAAGTCAACTCTCCATTTTACTGATGCTCCTTTAACAAGAATGTATTATTTCTTATATGGTTGGTTTTAAAATTATCTCTTTGACTTTGGTCTTGAGAAGCTTTCCTATGATATGCCTAAGTAGGCTTTGTTTTTATTTAGCCTATTATTTATTTCTTGAATATCTTGAAGGATTGAAGATTTTCACCAATTTTGGAAAATTCCTTGTCATTATCTCTTCAAATACTGCCTCATTCTTGTTCTCTCTTTCAGTATGTTAGAGTTTTTAAAAATTACGTTCCACATATCACTAATGTTCTTTTCTGTATATTTTATTATTTTATTCTCTGTGCTTATATTTGGATGTTAATATTGAATTGTCTTGCATCCACTAATCCTGTATTCTTTTATGACTATGACATTAAACCATTTAAATAGCTTTAATTTCAGATAATACAATTTTTCAGTTCTAGAATTAACTTTCACTTTTAAAGTTCAATTCTCCAGTTAAATTATCTCTTTATTTTCTCTATTGTTCTTTATTTTTAACATATTAGACTTACTTATTTTAATATCATTCAGTTAATTTTAATATCTGAATCATTTATGGGTAATTTTTATTGTCTGTTTTTTTCTCTTGGTTTTATTCATGTTACCCAGTTTTTGGTGTGTGTACCTAGGAATTTTTTATTGAATGCTGAATATTTATATAAAAAGCTATCCAAGGTTAAGATATTATCTTCCTCCAACAAGAGTTCACCTTTTCCTCTGTTAACTTGATAGAGTTCTGTCTAAACAAATGATCTCAACTGAAAGAGGCACTGGGCTTTGTCAAGTTTCTTTGCAGTTCTGATAAGCACCTGGCTCTCTAGAATTTTCAGCTGAGAACTTCGTATATTCTCCATAGCCCCTTCCCATGGCAGGTCCTAAACTCTAATGTTTCTATAGCAAGACTATTAAAACTTCACTTTGCTTTTCAGAAATTTTCCAATTAGGTTTTTAGTCTTTTTCCCTGGGCTTCCCTGAGTTTGATAAGTGTCCTGAGGGGAAAATTTGGCCATGAACTTGAATCTTCCAGTCGACGCTAAGGGCTATTGAAGTTACCCTGCGTCTGACAAAAGCTTTTTGTTTGTTCTCATACTTAGCATATTTCCTCAGGGTAAAACTCCTGTCAGGAGTCAGTTTTCACCTCCAAGAATTTTCCTTCTCAGGAATCATGGCCCATTCAGATCTTACTATATTATCTGTTTTCAGTTACTTCAAACAGATAATTTTACATTTTAACCAATTTTTAGAGTTGCTTTCTGCTGCTAGATAATCCATCTACTCTGGAAGCAGAGTTTCACCAAATATATGCATAAGTTTTAACCTTAGACTATTTAAAATATATTTTGTAACTTTTGATAGTAAAAGAAGAGGGGATCATTTTGTTCTGTTTTGTTTTGTTTTGTTTTGTTTTGTTTTGTTTTGTTTTGTTTTGAGACAGGGTCTTGCTGGGTCTCCCAGGCTGGAGTGCAGTGGCATGATCATAGCTCACTACAGCCTCAAACTCAGGCTCAGGCGATCTTCCTGCCTCAGCCTCCGAAATAGCTGGGACTACAGATGTGTGCCACCATGACCAGCTAATTTTTTGTTGTGGTTGTTGAAACAGGGATCTCACTATATTGCCCAGGCTGGTCTCAAACTCCTGGCCTCAAGTGATCCTCCCTGCTTGGCCTCCCAAAGTGCTGGGATTACAGGCATGAGCCACCACACCCAGCCAAGGAGAGGGGATTCTAAATTGAGATGGGCTACATTGCCTTCAGAATTTCTGTCTCCAAAACAGCGTGTGTTAAATTCACTATATGCTGTGACTAAAAATAACAGTAGCAGAGAAACTGTAAAAGATGCATATATAATAGATTAATTTGAGAAAATACCTGTTGGGATGGGAGTTATTATCAAGATTCTTGGCCTCCATTCTCTAATTTTGTTCTGTGACAATAGAACTGGCCTATTTTCATAAGGTATGCATGCTGTGAAAGTTATTTGGATCATGTTTACAACTAAATTCTAATAATTGAATTTTTAAATGTTGATCTATACTACACCAAAGTCTGGTAGTAGCCCCTAGCTGGTAAGGAATAAGTCATGCTTTATGAATGCCTCCAAGGAGGATGTCGGTTTGGGGTGTTTATTTGAACAGTCTCGTTTGGGTGATTATGCAAATTGGACTTACCCTGCATAAACAACAAAAAAAATGATTTTGGACTTTCATCATGTCAATATATAGTTGGTGAAAGCTTCAACCAGATTTCTTACTTGTCATCATAAATAAAAGCTATTTCATTTTTTTTTAAATTTTTTTGAGACAGAGTCTCACTCTGTCACCCAGGCTGGAGTGCAGTGGTGTGATCTCTGTGGCTGGAGGTATGGCTCACCACAACCTGTAACTCCCAGGTTCAAGCAATTCTCCTGCTTCAGCAACTCCTGTAGCTGGGATTACAGGTGTGCACCACCATGCCCAGCTAATTTTTGTGTTTTTTTAAGAGGGAGGGATTTCGCCATTTTGCCCAGGCTGGTCTTGAATTCCTGGCCTCAGGCGATCCGCCTGCCTCCCAAAGTGCTGGGATTATAGGCATGAGCCACCACGGCCGGCCTCAAAGCTATTTTATTTAAATAGCTAATAATAAATGGAAGAAGACATTAAAGTTGACTACCATATTTATGTCTTACATATTTGTATGTTATATTCTGTTCTCACTTTATATCTTCTTCACTTTGATTTTTAAATTGAATAAACGCTAAAAAATATGTTTCAAGAATAACTTAAGTCAATTTTCCTTTTTAGTTCATTACACGTTTAGAAAAAAAGAGTAATTCAAGGAAAAATGCAAGTAATTTAACTTCAGTAGGATACTTGAGATTTAAAAATAAATGTTAGATTATAAAGCAAGTTCTTCAGTTGCTCATATTCTGCCAAAAGTAAAATAGAGGTGTCCTATAGCCATACAACTTTACCTAGCTTACTGGGCTTACTGATCACAGCATAAAACAATTTTAATTCAGATAAATTTATTACTGTTCCAGTCTATACAAGGACAAAATAATACTTATTTCATGCAAGTGCAACTTTGGCATAATTGAGAAGTTAAATTAATTCAAAATAACTGAAAGTTACCTTAAAGAACAAATAAAAATAATTAAGCATTTAAAAATTATTTTTGTAAAGACTGTCCATATCTGCAAAGTAATGTACAGTGAAAAACCTGAGATCAACTGATTATCAGATTTAAACAGAATAGCCAAGGTGCAGAAGAAATTTCTTGATTCTTTTGAAAGATGGGGAGAAGCTGTAGGAAAACCAAAAAATATATACATATTAAAGTATACTTGGATTTCTATTTATAGGGAGTGAAAGGGAGCACAAGGAGACCTATGATGATCTCAAGAGTCTTGATTTTGGGGAGAAATTTAGGGCTTATTTCAGATTCTGAGATTTTTTTTTTAAGACGATATCAGGCCGTGATTTAACAGTTTTATTTATTGAAAGGTTATGACAAATTATATGAGATTTTTCTCTTTAAAAATTATTTATAAATAAGTTATTTTTACAAAATTTAATATCAGCATTCATGGAACATTACAATGTGCTAGGTAAGTAGCAACCAAATAAACAAAATAATCACTAGACATGTGGTGGTCACAAGAGGAAAAGGACCACAATTTTAGTGTATTACTAATGTAATGAAGTGCATGTTTATATACAATTTGTGAAAAATGAGTATACTAAATTTTATGCTCATGGCTATTTAGAGGGCTTAGCCTAGTATAGTCAACCAGAAAGGAAAAGGTAATTCTAAAGTTAAATAGAAAAATTTCAAACACTCTGGCCTTGCAAACATTAAGTTACATGGTAAAGACAGGCACAACAAATATTTAGAAATTCAAGAGTTCATATATTCACTTAAATGTTCCATTAAAAAGATGTTAATTTAAGAATTTCATTAAAATATAATTTGTTTTTATCCTAATTGAGTAATTTATGGTTACAAAAAGATTAATCACCAATAGATCAAATATAGAGAAAATCCATACTCAATATCCAGTATAACTAAAAATGTTAAGTGCAATTAATAACAATAAAAAGGGGACAAATTTAACTTTATCAGGGACATGCGTAGGTTTGAAATTGTGGTATAAATATTTAGATAAGTAGACAATTTTTTAAAATAAAGGCATTGCAATGGGAAGTTTGACAAAACTAATGAGCGGTTCACTAAACTAAATACAACACTTAACTGAATACCAAGCTATTTCTGAACTTGGGGTTTTCCTTAACTTCCCTCCCGGTGTCCTGAACCAAGAGATTAGGAAATATTGGCTTGAGGAACTTGAACTCACCAGTCCCAGAGTCTCCTGTCAGACACACCTGATACTGGTAGCTCTGGGACAGGGTCCCGGTGCCGCTCACGTCCACCAGATGCCCTGGAAAGGGGCCCTCGGGCACCGAGCAGCGACCCACCGAGGCCGCCCTGCTCCTCCTGCACAGCCGCACCGCCACGAACAGGAGCACCGAGAGGAGGAAGAGAGACGACACCGAGGCCAACGCCACCACCAGGTAGACGGTGAGCGAGTCGGCCTGGGCCCGGGCCGGGGCCGCCTCCGGGAGCGGCAAGTAGGGCTGGGAGAAGCCGTCCACCAGGAGCACGTGCAGCGTGGCGGTGGCCGAGCGCGGAGGCTCGCCATTGTCTTTGACCAGCACCACCAGCCTGTGCTTGGCCGCGTCGCGCTCGCTCAGCAGCCTGGCGGTGCGCACCTCGCCATTGTGCGCCCACACGCCGAACAGCCCGGGCTCCGTGGCCTTGAGCAGCTGGTACGACAGCCAGGCGTTCTGGCCCGAGTCGCCGTCCACCGCCACCACCTTGGTCACCAGGTAGCCCGGCTCGGCCGCCCGGGGCACCAGCTCGGTGCAGGGCGCGGAGCCGTTCTGCAGCGGGTACAGCACAAAGGGCGAGTTGTCGTTGGCGTCCAGCACCAGCACGCGCACCAGCGCCTCGCTGCTCAGCGCCGGGGAGCCGCGGTCTGTGGCGCCCACGTGGAACTCGAACGCCTGCAGGGCCTCGTAGTCCAGCGACCTGAGGGCGAACAGGTGGCCGTTGTCGGCGTTGATGGAGACCAGGGAGGCGAGGGGCAGGTGCAGGTCCTGGGGCGGCAGCAGCGAGTAGGTGACCTGGGCGTTGGTGCCTGAGTCTCTGTCTGTGGCCTTGACACTGCCGATGTGCAGGGCGGGGCTGTTGTTCTCGCGGATGAACAGGGTGTAGGAGGTTTGGGTGAAGGCGGGGGCGTTGTCATTGACGTCGGAGACCTGCACGGTTATGGTCTGCTGGGTTTTCAGCCTGGGTGTCCCCAAATCAGTGACGGTGATGGTGATGTTGTACTCAGCGCTGGTCTCTCTGTCCAGTGGTCTCTCTGTTACCAGGGTGTAAAAATTCTTCAAAGTTGGTTTTAGAATAAACGGTAGATTATCTGGAATAGAGCAAATCATCTTTCCATTTTCTCCGGAATCTCTATCTCGAATTCGGAAGATAGAGACTACCGTCTCAGGAGCATTTTCTGGGATGGAGCTGGTGAGTGAAGATACGATAAGTTCTGGGGGATTGTCATTCACATCCACCACCTCTATGACTACAGTGCCTTTCCCAGAAAGGCCTCCTCCATCTGTGGCCTCAATTTCTACATGGTAAGATTTAATTTTTTCGAAATCCAATTGTTTTTTCAATAGTATTTCTCCCGTGAATTCATTTATTGAGAAAGTTTGTTTAATTTCATCTGATGCTTGGAATAAGCCATAAGAAACACTCCCGAAGTTTCCAGCATCTACATCTCTAGCTAAGACCCTAATAATTGGAGAGTCTAGGGGGCTGTTTTCCAGGACCTGCACCCCATATGGAGTGTGCACAAACTCAGGAGCATTGTCATTGATGTCCATGATCAGGATTCGAACCATGACTGTGCCAGACTTAGGTGGAGACCCACCATCCAGCGCCACGAGGGTCAAGCTGAACTCAGGCTGCTCCTCTCGATCCAGTGGTTTGTCCTGCACCAAATCTGGGTATTTCTTGCCCTCACTATGATTTCTAGTGAGAATGTGAAAATGAGAATTGGGGCTGATTGTGTATTTTTGAAGACCATTGCTGCCCACATCCAAATCCTCAGCTATTAGCAACGGAAATAGAGTCCCCGGCTGGCTATTTTCTAGTATTTTCAAGAGCACTTCCCTTTCAGGGAATACTGGAGAGTGATCATTTATGTCCTGGATCAATAATTCTCCTTGAAAAAATTGCACCGGCATTTCCAGGAACACTTGGAAATGCAGTACACACGGTTCAACAGGACCACAGAGCTCTTCCCGGTCTAGTTTCTCCCTCAGAAGCAAATCTCCAGTCTGACGATCCAGCTGCAAACGCTGCTTGTCATCGTCAGACACCACCCGGGCTGACCGGGCGGCCAGTTCCCCAATTCCCAGGCCCAGATCCTTGGCCAGATGGGCTACAAAGGAGCCGCTCTCTATTTCCTCCAACACAGAATAACGAATAGGCTCGGGGCGAACCTGAGACAAGAACACCATCAAAATAAAGGCCAACACTTGCCTGTTTGGATGAATTCTCCCTAGCTTCTTCATGTTGGAGTCCAGGTCCTTATATCCAATCCTTTCAGCAACCGCAACGAGACTTGAGACATTCAATTCTAATTTCTTGCTTGGAGGAATCGTCACACAGTTGCTTTTAATATTAAATGTGTTTAGTATATCGCTGCCCCAAGCCGTTGGTAAACCTGCACTGCTTGCAACGCTTCTTCCTTGTGTTTTTTATTGCGTCTAGCGACACAAAAGAATACGCGAGCTTTTTAGGACTCTTTATTCACAACTTAGCCTGCAGCGCCACCCTGCGTCTTGATTGAGAAATTAACAACTTCAAGACTGCGTATTTGGGAAGTTTTAAAATGAAAGCCATTTTTAAGAGTATAGAATTTTTACAAACTTTGTTATTACATTAAACTGCATAATTTAAAAGGTTATTTCATTACAGTGCACGAACCAGAATAATCATGAGCACAAACCAAGAAGATATCTCAGTCTCCCCACACGCTTATCAGTGAAACTTCAAAGAACTCCATTTCTTCTTTACATAATCCAACCACAGGACACAATTTTTTATACACTTTCAATTCAATTCTTAGTATTTATATATGTTCTTTTCTAAGAATGTGAGGACTTTGTGATGATGCAAAAGTTTAAGATGTTCTCTATACATGGTCTAAAGGGGGACTACCTTTGAAACGAAAGGTTCTATTTTCCTACTTTAATGTGCAAATACTAATACAGGTGAATAAACAGGTATCTTGTTTTGTATCAAGTAATTTACAGTGCGAACCTACATTGAACCTAGGAGTAAGGCAAATAGTATTAAAATCACAGATTCTTAGAACTAAAGAGGAAATAAAAGATAAGGAAACTGAAACTGAAGCTCAGAGGGTGACAGGACTTGATTATTTTATGTGACTATTATGAGGATAGTGCCAAGACAAAAGTGAGTAACAGTCACAGAATTTTGTGAAGATAAAGGCTTTAAGCTGAACTTATTTAGCAAGATAGATGTAATCTATATTTTACAATGAGTTTGCCTGTTACCACACTCACCTTTTGTATCCCAGATATCATATTCCTTGACCAGCTAATTTTGGGGAAAACAAGAAGCACTGATTTAAAATATTTTATTCTGTGACCAAAGGGTGACTTAGGCTGTCTCCACTCAGATATGGTGAAGTAAAGAGACTTGTGTATAAAATGGATCCCACCACAGTGTGTAGCTACTGTGATTACTCTCAAACAATAAGAAAGAATGGTACCACTGAGACACAGTTAACCAATTTATTGGTTGCAATTAATACATTGAATGGAGCACCACTTATCTTGCCACATATAAGATTTTCTCGCCTTAAATATCTTGATGTTTTATTTAATTATCCAATTCATATAAGTAATTATAATTTATAATTCATGTTAAATGAATTCTTTTTAAAGCATGAAATCTGAGATTTCAGATTCTGATAGTGATAGAAAGTATTTGTAAAAATTATTTTTGAAAGATAAATGGATTTTATTTAGTAAATACCAGTTGAATTAATAAATTAATCCACTCAAATGATGTTTTTATCTATATAAGCAGATTATTGTCAGATCATATATTCAGCCATGAACATGTCTGAAACTGAATACAGAATTTTGAGAATATAATACATGCTAAGCATTATATAACTAAACTTACTTTGATTCTATTTCTATTAATTAATTCCTATAAGGGATATCTCAATGGCAGTAATAATAATATTAACATCTTAGAATTTTCTTTCACATTTAAAGTAAATCAGAAAAGATACACTATGCATCACTATTAAATGAAAAACAATAAAAATATATACTGAAAAGAATAAAAAGAAAGAGTATTATTTTAGACATAACTGGAAAACAAATCTCCTGGGCAAACCAAAGAGAAAATTGTTTCTAATATAATAACCAGGTTTTAGTTAGATTCAAGTTAATGCATTCAGGACAAAATTCAAACCATATTTTGTTTACTTATTCCTACATGTTGACATAGAGTAAGAATTGCATCTTTTCAGTTCCTTTTGCAATCCAAAAGTAAATGAAATCTCAATAACATTAACATATATATCCACTATACACCAGATATTTTTCTAAGCATTTTGCATATATTGACTCATTTTATCACCCCAACAAGCCCTATGAGGTGGGCAGTCTTATTAGCCACATTTTAAAGACGAAGAATTGTGGCACACAGAGTTTAAATAACCTGTCCAAAGTCGTACAGCATGTGAAACGGCAGAGCCAGGATTTAAACTGTTACTATGTGACTCCAGAAACCATTCTTTTATATGCCTAAGCAGAGCTGGAGAGGTGAACAACTTTTCAGATAATTTAGATCCCAACTTCAGCCTAGCCTTGGGTACATGGTTATCATAGGTGAAATATATTTATATTCAAGTTTTCAATTATTATTAGAAACTTAAAAATTACTTGTCTCCCTTTAGAGATAGCTAGTTACCAGTAAAGAGAGATGTTTATACAACTTACACACTGGAAGGAAAACTAATACTCAACATTTTTGTCGAGATCATTAATCAGGTGAAAAAAATGAAGAGTGACATAATGAATTATTCATAGCCTTAAACATTGGATAAAAATATGTATAGATCTTTTGAAAAGTTGTTTAGGTTCTGATAAAGGGTTTAAGGTTACAATCAAGAAGCGTGGCCTAGAAGAATGGCCTAGCATATTATGCCACAGTTTATTTCCCTAAACTGCCATATTTATCAGAAAAAAAGATCTGTTATACCTGAATGGAGGATAAGCTAATGATATAAGATACGCTAATGATATAAAGAATGAGCATCTGAAAACTATTTCATACCAGTCAGAAAAGCTGTATTATCCATTCTGAAGGATTCATATGACTATTTACATAATTGGTTGCCAGATCTGAAGCATGATATTTAATTTTTTTTCATTTTAAATATACAAGAAAGATAAAATAGAGGGATACGCAGGAAACTAGTTGCTCTCTGATAAAATATAGGCAAGAACCTTATCACTGAAGAAAGATAAAAATCATTTTAAAGAAATTTGAGGCTGGGCATGGCAGCTCATGCCTGTAATCCCAGCACTTTTGGAGGCCAAGCAGGAGGATCACTTGAGCTCAGGAGTTGGAGACCAGCCTGAGCAACATAGCAAGATCCTGTCTCTACAAAAAAAAAAAAAATTATACAGAGGTGGTGGGATGCACCTGTAGTCCCAGCTACTTGGGAGGCTGAGGTGGGAGGATTGCTTGAGCCTGGGAGATTGAGGCTTCAGTGAGCCATGATTGTGCCACTGCACTCCGGCCTGGGTGACAGAGTGAGACTCTTTCTCAAAAAAAAAAAAAAAAAAAAACTACTAAAATAAATAAATGAGTTCAGCAAGGTTGCAGGATACAAGATCACTATACAGAAATCAATTGTATTTCTATACAGTAGCATTGAACAAACCAAAAATGAAATCAAGAAAGCAATGCAATTTATAATAGATATCAGAAGGAACAAAATGCTTAGGAATAAATTTAACAAAAGAAGTGGGAGAACTGAACACTGAGCACTACAAAACATCATTGAAAGAAATTAAAGAAGATCTAAGTAAATGAAACGTGTTCATGGATTGGAAGACTTAAGATTGTTAAAATATTGGTACGCTCCAAATTGCTCTACAGATTTAGTGTAATCCCTATCAAAATTTCAGTCGGCTTTTTTGCAGAAATTGGTAAAGTGACCCTAAAATTCACATGAAAATGCAAGGTACCCAAAATACAATCTTGGGAAAAAAGGAACAAAGTTGAAAAGCCCACACTTTCTGATTTTAAAGATATATTGTAAGTTATATATCACATATTTGAGTATTTTGATATATTAAACTTATAAATACTATTTTTATTCTAGAAAAAATTATTAGAAATCATCTTAGATTCCATCACAAATTTCTCAAGTCAAACTCTAATTGTTCAAGTATCTCCTTCCTACATTTACATTTCAGTGAGTGTGACTTTAAAAATATCTTACAGGTTTAAGTTTGGAAAGTTAGCTAATGTAAAATTTACTTTGCTTTCACCACTGAGCACTATTGTTTGCTTTACACCTATTTCATTCAAATGGTCAGCTGATGTATCTATTGTACCTATTTAATAGAACATTCCAGGAGATCATTCCTTTTATAAGAATTTCTAATAAATTCCACAAACAATTGATATTAACTATTTATTATTGAGAGCTTAACATTTTGAAATAGTGCTATTGGAAATATGATTTAAAGAAATAATAGTCAAATTTATCTCTTTCTCTCAAAAATTAATGTTTAATTTTCCTCTATTCTCCCCTTTCAAAGTAAGAACAAAACCATCCTCAAGTCATGGTGAAGTTTTCAAAATACTCTTTCATTTTTAAAATAGACTATTCAAAATAGTATGAATTTAACATTTTTAACTTTAGGACTAGGTATACTCAAATCTGTTTTTAAATTCTTTTTTCTTGAGACAAGGTCACACAAGCTGGAGTGCAGTGACACAATCATAGCTCACTGCAGCCTCGAGCTCCTGGGCTCAAGCAATCTTCATGCCTTGGCCTCCTGAGTAGCTGGGATTACAGGTGCAAGCCACCACATTCAGCTAATTAAAAAAAAATTTGTAGAGATGGGGTCTTGTTATGTTGATCATCCTGGTCTTGAACTCCTGGCCTCAAGCATTCCTCTCACCTTGGCCTTCCAAAATGCTGGGATTACACATATGAACAACTGCAACTGGCTCATTGTTTGATTTTAACATGCCAAACCAACCTTGCATTCCTGAGATAAATCCCACTTGGCCATGGTATGTAATCATTTTTATGTGATACTAGAGTCAGTTTGCTAAAATTTTGTTGAGAATGTTTGCGTCTATATCCATAAGAGAAATTGGTATGTATTTTTTCCCTTGTGTTATCACTGTCTGGTTTTGTCATCATGTTAATACTGGCCTCTATAGAATAGAGTTGAGAAGTGGTCCCTGCTCCTCTATTTTTTGAATGAGTATATTACGTACTGGTGTTAATTCTTCTTTAAACATTTGGTAGAACTGACCAGTGAAGCCATCTGGTCCTGGGCTTTTCTTTGTGGAAAGTTTTTGATTATTGGTTCAATCTCTTATTACAGATCTATTCAGGTTTTTTGTTAGGTTGGTGTAAAACTAATTGCGTTTTTTGCCATTGAAAGTGATGGCAAAACCACAGCTACTCTTGCACCAACCTAGTATTTCTCCTTAGTCACTTTTGGCAATTACAGGTCTATTCACATTTTCTATTTCTCCTTAGTCAATTTTGGTAGTTTGTGTTTTCCATTTAATCTAGGGTTTTTTTTTCCATTTCATCTAGGTTTTCTAATTTGTTGGCTTAAAATTGTTTATAGCATTCCCTTAAGACCTGTGAAATGGGTCATACTTTTCCCTCCTTTTTTTTAATTTTAGTAATTTGAGTCCTCTTTTTTCATCGTCAGCCTAGCTAAAGCTTTGCCAATTTTATTGATCTTTTCAAAGCACCAACTTTTAGTTTATTTTCTCCATTGTTTTTCTATTCTGTTTTATTTCCACTCTAATAATTTCCTTTCTTCAGCTTGTATTGGCTTTAGTATGCTCTCCTTTTTCTAGCTTCTTAAGGTGGAAGTCTGGGTTACTGATTTGAGATCTTTTAAAAATATATAGGTATTTCAACTATTATTTTCCCTCCTAGCACAACTTTTATTGTATCCCATAAGTTTTGGTATGTTGCATTTTCAGTTTTATTCATTTCAGAGTATTTTTTAATGTCCTTTGTTATTTCTTCTTTGATTCATTGTTTTTTTTAAATGTTTAATTTCCACATATTTGTGAATTTCCCAAATTTTCTTCTGCCACTGCTTTCTAATTTCATTTCATTGTAGCTGGAAAACATACTTTATATGATTTTAACTCTCAAATTCATTAAGACTTGTTTTATGGCCTAAAATATAGTCTATCCTGGAGAATGTTTCATATGCACTTGAAAATAATGTGTATTCTGCTGTTGTTAGATGGAGTGTTCTGTTAAGTACTGTTGGTTTATAAGGTTATTCAAGTCTTCTTGTCTCATGTTGATACTGTTTCATTGTTTTATCATTTATTGAAAATTGTGGTATTAAAGTCTTCAGCTATTATTGTCAAATTGTCTAACTCTTCATTTGTGTCTCTTTTTGCTCCATTTATTTTGGGTTTCCATTATTAGGTGCATGTATGTTTATGATTATTATGTTTTCATAATGGATTGACCCTTTTACTATTATAAAATTCCCCTCCTCAACTTTTTATTTTTAGTAACTTTTGTGTTTGTTTTATAGTATATTTTGCTTGATATTAATGTAGGCATTCTAGCTCTTTTGGTTACTATCTACATAGTATATCTTTTTCCATCTTTTTACTTTCAACGTATGTGTGTCTTTGAATCTAAAGTTTCCCTTGGTAGACAGCCTATAGTTGGATCATTTCTAAAAATCCATTCTGCCAACTTCTGCTTTTTAATTGGAGTGTGTAATTCATTCACATTTAACATAATTGCTGATAAGGTAGATTTATACTGGCAATTTGCTTTGTTTTCTACGTCTTATTATTTTATTTCCTCATTGCTCTCTTTTGTGTTAAACACATATTTTCTTGGGTACCATTTTAATTGACTTGTCATTTTTTTTACCTTTTTTAGTTATTTTCTTGGTGGTTTCCCTGATTATTAAAGTGAACATCTTTTACCAATCTAGTTCAGATTAATATCAATTAAATTTGAATAGTATATAGAATTTTGTTTCTATATAGCTATGTTATCTCTCCCCTCCTTTGTGTTACACTGTCATACAAATTACATCTTTACAAATTATATACCTATGAACATAGATTTATTATTATTGCTTTATGCAGTGTTCTTTTCAATAAAAAATTTACAAATAAAAACACACTTATAGTTCCCTACATATATATATGCCTATAAGTTACTTTCCCTTTTTGAGGCTTTTATTTTTTCATGTGGATTAAAGTTACTTATTGGTGCCCTTTTATTTTAGCCCAAATGACTACCTTTAATATTTCTTTGTAGAGTAGGTTTGCTACTAATGTAATTAGTCACTTATTGTTTTTTGGTAATGTCTTGATTTCTCTTTCATTTTTGAAAGATACTTTTGGTGGATATAGAATTACTGGTTGATAGTCCCTTTAAGACACATTCAAAGCAGTGTGTAGAGGGAAATTTATAGCACTAAATGCCCACAAGAGAAAGCAGGAAAGATCTAAAATTGACACCCTAACATCACAATTAAAAGAACTAGAGAAGCAAGAGCAAACACATTCAAAAGCTAGCAGAAGGCAAGAAATAACTAAAATCAGAGCAGAACTGAAGGAAGTAGAGACACAAAAAAACCTTCAAAAAATCAATGAATCCAGGAGCCGGTTTTTTGAAAAGATCAACAAAATTGATAGACCGCTAGCAAGACTAACAAAGAAGAAAAGAGAGAAGAATCAAATAGACGCAATAAAAAATGATAAAGAGGATATCACCACCGATCCCACAGAAATACAAACTACCATCAGAGAATACTATAAAACAACTCTACGCAAATAAACTAGAAAATCTAGAAGAAATTCCTCGACACATACACCCTCCCCAAGACTAAACCAGGAAGAAGTTGAATCTCTGAATAGATCAATAACAGGCTCTGAAATTGAGGCAATAACTAATACCTTACCAACCAAAAAAAGTCCAGGACCAGATGGATTCACAGCCGAATTCTACCACAGGTACAAGGAGGAGCTGGTACCATTCCTTCTGAAATTATTCCAGTCAACAGAAAAAGAGGGAATCCTCCCTAACTCATTTTATGAGGCCAGCATCATCCTGATACCAAAGCCTGGCAGAGACACAACAAAACAAGAGAATTTTAGACCAATATCCCTGATGAACATCGATGCAAAAATCCTCAATAAAATACTGGCAAACCGAATTCAGCAGCACATCAAAAAGCTTATCCACCATGATCAAGTGGGCTTCATCCCTGGGATGCAAGGCTGGTTCAACATACGCAAATCAATAAATGTAATCCAACATATAAACAGAACCAATGACAAAAACCATATGATTATCTCAATAGATGTAGAAAAGGCCTTTGACAAAATTCAACAACCCTTCATGCTAAAAACTCTCAATAAATTAGGTATTGATGGGACGTATCTCAAAATAATAAGAGCTATCTATGACAAACCCACAGCCAATATCATACTGAATGGGAAAAACTGGAAGCATTCCCTTTGAAAACTGGCACAAGACAGGGATGCCCTTTCTCACCACTCCCATTCAACATAGTGTTGGAAGTTCTGGCCAGGGCAATCAGGCAGGAGAAGGAAATAAAGGGTATTCAATTAGGAAAAGAGGAAGTCAAATTGTCCCTGTTAGCAGATGACATGATTGTATATCTAGAAAACCCCATCGTCTCAGCCCAAAATCTCCTTAAGCTGATAGGCAACTTCAGCAAAGTCTCAGGATACAAAATCTATGTGCAAAAATCACAAGCATTCTTATACACCAATAACAGACAAACAGAGAGCCAAATCATGAGTGAATTCCCATTCACAATTGCTTCAAAGAGAATAAAATACTTAGGAATCCAACTTACAAGGGACGTGAAGGACCTCTTCAAGGAGAACTACAAACCACTGCTCAATGAAATAAAAGAGGATATAAACAAATGGAAGAACATTTCATGCTCATGAGTAGGAAAAATCAATATCATGAAAATGGCCATACTGCCCAAGGTGATTTACAGATTCAATGCCATCCCCATCAAGCTACCAATGAGTTTCTTCACAGAATTGGAAAAAACTACTTTAAAGTTCATATGGAAGCAAAAAAGAGCCCGCATTGCCAAGTCAATCCTAAGCAAAAAGAACAAAGCTGGAGGCATCACGCTACCTGACTTCAAACTATGCTACAAGGCTACAGTAACCAAAACAGCATGGTACTGGTACCAAAACAGAGATATAGACCAATGGAACAGAACAGAGCCCTCAGAAATAATGCCACTTAGCTACAACCATCTGATCTTTGACAAACCTGACAAAAACAAGAAATGGGGAAACGATTCCCTATTTAATAAATGGTGCTGGGAAAACTGGCTAGCCATATGTAGAAAGCTGAAACTGGATCCCTTCCTTACACCTTATACAAAAATTAATTCAAGATGGATTAAAGACTTAAATGTTAGACCTAAAACCATAAAAACCCTAGAAGAAAACCTAGGCAATACCATTCAGGACATAGGCATGGGCAAGGACTTCATGTCTAAAACGCCAAAAGCAATGGCAACGAAAGCCAAAATTGACAAATGGGATCTAATTAAACTAAAGAGCTTCTGCACAGCAAAAGAAACTTAACTATCAGAGTGAACAGGCAACATACAGAATGGGAGAAAATTTTTGCAGTCTACTCATCTGACAAAGGGCTAATATCCAGAATCTACAAGGTACTCCAACAAATTTACAAGAAAAAAAAACCCATCGAAAAGTGGGTGAAGGATATGAACAGACACTTCTCAAAAGAAGACATTTATGCAGCCAAAAGACACATGAAAAAATGCTCATCATCACTGGCCATCAGAGAAATGCAAATCAAAACCACAATGAGATACCATCTTATACCAGTTAGAATGGCGATCATTAAAAAGTCAGGAAACAACAGGTGCTGGAGAGGATGTGGAGAAATAGGAACACTTTTACACTGTTGGTGGGACTGTAAACTAGTTCAACCATTGCGGAAGTCAGTGTGGCGACTCCTCAGGGATCTAGAACTAGAAATACCATTTGACCCAGCCATCCCATTACTGGGTATATACCCAAGGGATTATAAATCATGCTGCTATAAAGACACATGCACACACATGTTTATTGCAGCACTATTCACAATAGCAAACACTTGGAACCAAGCCAAATGTCCAACAATGATAGACTGGATTAAGAAAATGTGGCACATATACACCATGGAATACTATGCAGCCATAAAAAATAATGAAGCTGGCCGGGCGCGGTGGCTCACGCTTGTAATCCCAGCACTTTGGGAGGCCGAGGCAGGCGGATCACGAGGTCAGGAGATCGAGACCACAGTGAAACCCCATCTCTACTAAAAATACAAAAAAATTAGCCGGGCGTGGTGGCGGGCGCCTGTAGTCCCAGCTACTTGGAGAGGCTGAGGCAGGAGAATGGCGTGAACCCGGGAGGCGGAGCTTGCAGTGAGCCGAGATTGCGCCACACACTCCAGCCTGGGAGACAGAGCGAGACTCCGTGTCAAAAAAAAAAAAAAAAAAGAAAAAATGACGAAGCTGGAAACCATCATTCCCAGCAAACTATTGCAAGGACAAAAAACCAAACACCGCATGTTCTCACTCATAGGTGGGAATTGAATAATGAGAACACATGGTCACAGGAAGGGGAACATCACACACCAGGGCCTGTTGTGGGGTGGTGGGAGCGGGGAGGGATAGCATAAGGAGATATACCTAATGTATATCCCAGCACTTTGGGAGGCCGAGGCGGGCGGATCACGAGGTCAGGAGATCAAGACCACAGTGAAACCCCATCTCTACTAAATGACGAGTTGCTGGGTTCAGCCCACCAACATGGCCCATGTATACATATGTAACTAACCTGCACGTTGTGCACATGTACCCTAAACTTAAAGTATATATATAAAAAAAAAAGATAGTCCCTTTTAGCACTTTGAATGTGCCATCCCACTCCCCTTTGGCCTCCATTATTTCTGTAAGAAATCAGTGTTAGTCATATTGAGGATAATATTTTTGAGGATAAGGTATGTGATGAGTTGCTTCTCTCTTGCTGTTTTTGAGGTTCTCTTCTTGTCTTTAGCTTTTGACAGTTTGATCATGATGTATCAAGGCATGAATCTCTTTGACTTTATCCTGGTTGGAGTTTGCTGGGCTCCTTGAATGTGAAGGTTAATATTTTTCATCAAATTTGAGAAATTTTTGGCCACTATTTCAGCTATTCTTTCTGTTATTTTGTCTCCTTTCTCTCCGTCTGGGACTTCAGGTATGTGTATTTAGTAGGCTTCATGGTGTCCACATGGTGTCCCACAGGTTCATTTTCATTTTTAAAAATATTTTTATTCCTAAGACTGGATAATTTCAGTTGATCTATTTTTTTCTTTCTTTTTTCTTTCTTTCTCTCCCTTCCTTCCTTCCTTCTTTTTCTTTCTGTTTTTTTTCTTTTTCTTTTCTTTTTTTTTTTTGAGATGGAGTCTCCCACTGTCACCCAGGCTGGAGTGCAGTGGCGCAATCTCGGCTCACTGAAAGCTCCACTTCCCAGGTTCACGCCATTCTCCTGCCTCAGCCTCCCGAGTAGCTGGGACTACAGGCACCCGCCACCACGCCTGGCTAATTTTTTTGTATTTTTAGTAGAGACGGGGTTTCACCATGTTAGCCAGGATGGTGTCGATCTCCTGACCTTGTGATCCGCCCGTCTTGGCCTCCCAAAGTGCTGGGATTACAGGCGTGAGCCACCGCACCCGGCCCTGTTTGTTTGTTTGTTTTTTGAGACAGGGTTGTGCTCTGTCACCCAGACTTTTTGTACTAGACAAGCTGTGATTCAGGGCAATCAAAGACAGCCTTGCAAGTGGAGTCCTCCAGGGAGCCACCAAACAGATCAAATAATGACAATTCTTTGTGGTGCTGTTCTGTTCCTTCTGGTGGCTGCCAAGCTGCTAATTTTCATTGTGATAGTAAATTGTTAATTTTAAAGGCTACTAAGAAGCTAGAGAGATGGGGATGGAAATAGGCCAGTTAAAACACCACAAAAACCACTATTTTTAACCTAGAGTCAGACCTTTTTTCCTAAATAAATTCTCCCTAAGTTGCTGCACATCTTTGTTTAAATTTCAGAACTCTGAAACACTAGATTTTGAAAATTTTTCTCAGTTTCCTCATTGCTTTCCTGGAGAAGAGATTTTTCGGAGGTCCATTCTCTACCATTTTCACTGATGTTCAGAATATATTCTTTTTTAAAGTTGCAGTAAAGTATACAATACCCTTTTTCATAATAACAAACATAGACAATGAAACTTCAACACCGCCAGTTACCTACTTTAAATTAAACAGAATTGAAACATTTGGGATGAAAAAATTCATTTCCTCAGAGATAAAGAAATTCAAACAAAAAAATCTCAGAAAGATACAATTTAGAGGATACAATTTTTAAAAAATAAATCCCACATTGTTGTAGAAATTAAATTTCTTTTAAAAGTCTTTCCTCATAGATAGCTCACATTAATTAGAGACAATTGGCTTCAGAAATTTGATATTTGTTTCTGATATTCCAGAAATGTCTCACACTGAAAGCTCTAGAACTAAATCCCAGTGGTGTTGATACTTCCAAAATGCTCAGGAAGAGGCCTTCTTTTGAGCAGCAATGCACTGAAGTTTCCCATTTCACCCTCCACATCTGAGTAGCACAGGAACTGAGAGAATTGAAAGAGAAAGAAGCCTGAGTCAAATCAGTGATCAAGAAAATGGAAATCCTTTTATGGGTGGTTAAAGGAATGGAAGAGAAAACTGGGGTAGGTCCTAGACCAGGTGTAGGATGATCATGGCAAATAAAGGTGGCTTCCACTTGTCCTTAATAACAGCACCAGCTTATGCCTGGTTGTGGTTGCCTCTTAGAAGCCTAGATGTGCTTCACATACTCTGTACTTCCAGGTTGTGGGCCTGCATGCTAACATCCAGGGCTCTGAGGCCTCGAATCACCAATAAAATAGTCATGAGTTCTAGCCCAAGTCATCACTGGGTTACCACTTTTTTTCTACCTGGACAGCTCAGTACACAATATAGAATTGCTTTATAATCAATTTTCTTTGTTTTCTAGCTATTATAGTTGTGTGTCATCCAGGATCTCCACATCTTGATGCTCAACTCCAGAAAGCTCCAGACACATTTAGAACTCAAACTCTTCAAGAATCTCAAAAACCAGGGACATCAAAGCACACAGGTTCCATTGTCCATGCTGATGGATACCAAGAGAGGGCTGAGGAATATGTCCTTGGGCAGCTGTGGGAAAGTGACTTAGGTATTAGTCCCTAGATAGTCTCTGTTTTTGGCAGTGATACTATCAGCATTCTGAGTAGGACTTTTTTTTTTTATTGTGAACTAATAAGGTACATGAGGTTTGGGTCAGGGAATTGTTGACAGTGTTGAAGAACAGTGTGATTATGCTGTGCTGTATTTCTGCATGTTAGATTCCACCCTAGTAAGAGATAGTACAGAGCCCTGACTTCTCTGTTACCAAAATAATTTTATTTTTTGAGATAGAATCTGTCTGTATTACCCAGGCTAGAGTATGATCATGGCTTGCTGCAGCCTCAACTTCCTGGGCTCAAGGATCCTCCCACCTCATCCTCTTCAGTAGTTAGGACCTCAGGTGCATGCCACCACCCCCAGCCAATTTTTAAAATTTTTTGTAGAGACAGAGTCTCATTATGTTTCCCAGGCTGTTGTTGAGCTCCTGTGCTCAAGCAATCCTCCTGTCTCGGCCTCCCTAAGTGCTGGGATTAAAGGCATGAGCCACTGTGCCCAGCCCTAGAACACTAATTTTTGACAAATGGTTTCATGAGGAGATTGTCTTGGAAGGAGCAAGCCCATTTTGCATTATCACCAGAGTCCCAAGCTATTTTCTAACAAAAAAAATAGCAACCACTATTTCAGTGGAATCTTGGATTATGTTATTATCTTTCTGAGCATTACCATGAATGTTGTAACTTGAATCAAGACAATGATGTTTCCCATATAGTCCCCTTGTGTCAATTGCTTCAGTTACAGTTCAGTTTTCCTAAAAATCAACTTGTTTATTCTGTAGATTGAAACATTTTAAATTTCTCCATTAGCTTCCATGTCTATAAATTTCTCCATTAGCTTCCATGTCTATAGCCTTAGCAGAAACCATGACAACCAAGAAGCAGTGACATTCCCTGAGATTTTTGCCTCATTGAGCAAATGCAGAACAATATCACCCAAAAGAGCATGGGTCCCAGCTCAAACATATTTTTAGTGCTTGGTCCAGAACTTTTACCTCGGTGTGGCAAAGTTGAGCTAAGCTTTTAAATTAAGGCTTGGGTTTGCAGAGGCCAGGGCTGAAATCACCTTGAGACCCCTCTTCTTCTTCCCTTCCCCAAGGTTGTCAAAACAAGTACTACTGTGAAAGAAGCTTCCAATAAGAGATAAGTTCTCAATAAAATATCACCAAGCAAATGAAGATTAACACCATGAAAAAGAGACTCAACAAATAAAAGAATTGTTTTATCTACTATAAGAAATAGAAATTCGAAACAATATGGCAAGAACTTAAACGTAAAAGACTCAAACAACAAAGAAGGAAATAGCAATTTTGAAACAAGAGCAAATAGTTGTGAAAACTTGCCAAATGAAAGTTTTCAAAACAAAATTGTAATTTCTCAAAGAAAAAACATGCAGTACGTTATGTGAATCTCAGGTTGGGGCCTACCATATATATCAGAACAGCAAGAATAAATTTAAAAATCTAAAAGAGTAAAGAAGTTTACGGATAAAAGAATGAGAAGTAGACTGACATTGTACTTTTCATCAACGTGTTGAATGCCTAAAGAATAGAAGGAAAATAAGTTTAAAATTTTGAATCTATGATGAAGAAATTATCCATATGCATTGATTAACCATATGCATATTTGACATTAAAATAATTCATAATTAGGGCTAACAGATTTCTGGCTTAAAAAAATCTAACAATTACTTTAAGAAGCAAAAGACGTTTCCAGAATAAAGTAGGGGGATATATAGAAAAGCTGGTACTTTTTTTAAACAGAGTCTTCTTTTGTAAGGAAGTAGAATTTATTCATCAAAGATTTATGAAAAGTATGGTGGTATAGTGAGTGGCCTCACTAGTTTTAACGATTGATATTTGAATATAGCTTAGTCTTATAACAACCCCCCACATAAAAATTTAAAATTCATTTGTATCCCTTTGATTTTCAGTGCTAAAAACTAGATTGTGAATGTCCAGGAAATATTTAAGTTATTTCCGAACTAATGTATTTGTAGAGAGAAGAAGGGAGTGTGCCCGTGATCAAGAATTATGTTTTGAAAATAAATGAATGATTGGCTATTAAAAAAATTTTTAAGCCTTTGGGATCTTGCAAATTTTATTTAATCTTGATATCATTAAGACTAACCCAAGTTCAATAGAAGTACCAATTAGAGGCCAGAGAATTTAAATACCAATTTCAGGAAGTTAATTTGATGTACAAAAAGTCTTATATTTAATTTCTTCTTTGTCCCTGAAATCAAAGATATAAATAAGCTCAATTTGGAACCAACTTGGAGATTAATACATAATTTTACAGTTCTCCAAGTTTCCACAAGTCTCAAGATGCAAAGGGAGACATTAAATAAAAAATTGGCTCTATAGGGAATTATTCTTCATACTCCACCCCTTTCTGAATACAGATCTTTTAAAATTCAATGTGTAGATCAGGCCCAAATAAACAAGTTTGTAAGTCCTTACAACATTATTTTATTTCCCAAATAATTTAAAATTTATTTATTTAACACATATAAACTGAGCATCTACTATGAATGAGGCATTGTGCTATTTGCTGGAAATAATACTATGAATAAACCAGAAACAGACTCTACCTTCAAGTTGCTTAGAGTCTAGTAAGGTCATTTTATATATTCTAGAATGAGGGAAGAGAGTAAAATTTTTCCTTCTCTTACTTTTTGACAATTGGAATACTGGTGAGATGGATTTGTAAATATTTTACAATAATGAATTAGCCTGCCTAGAAGAAAAATTACTAGAAAATTATTAATAATATATAAAGTCATCCCTTTTACCTTGTGCCAGGCTTTTAGTTTGTGGAATTCCAAAACGTGGCAACACTAGTTAGTACTGTACATATGGTACTCTCTCTGTTCTGTATTTAATGAAATATCCAGATGAATATGTTTTTGGAAGTTGTCTTCAAATAAAAGGGTAAAAGTTTCTAACTGCCCTGAAAGAGAAGCAGCTTTGAACCAAGAGTAAGATGTGATTGTTTCCCATCTTCAAATTTAGTATAGATTATCTTTTCTGGCTTTGCTAAATTCTATTCATTTTCTCAACAATGTATAAGTCCAGTACATCTAAAAACTAAATTACAAATGGTATCTGTTCTTCTATCTTCAGTGTCTAAATGACTCAGCATATTGCCTTTTGAACTTTAGTCTCCAATCATATACCATATTAGTCCCCAAAAGAACTGCCCTCTATATTTTCCACAGTTGAATACTTCCCTGGCTCTGATACCATCTGGGACTAAGGTAATCAAAGAGAGAGAAATCTTGATCAGAATTCTATGCCTTCTCCTGATATTCATGGAAAATCAGCTACGTATGCAAAGAAGAAAAATATCTGACCAAAACAGCCAGATTCAAACATCTCTATAAAGCACTTGAAGTGAAAGGAAATATTATATTAATTTTCCTCTGACTATTAAAGATTCACACATTTGGCTGGGCATGATGGTTCATACCTGTAATCCTAGCACTTTGGGAAGTGGAGGCAGGAGGATCCCTTGAGCACAGGAGTTCCAGACCAGCCTGGGCCACATGGGGAAACCCTATTTCTACAAATAAATTTTTTTTGTTGTTAAATAGCTGGGTGTGGTGGCACACACCTATGGTCCCAGCTACTCTGGAGGCTGAGGTGGTCAGATCCCTTGAGCCCAGGAGATTGAGACTGCAGTGAGCCATGATTGTACCACTGCACTCCAGCCTGGGCAACAGAGCAAGACCCTGTCTCAAAAATGTTTTAAAAAAAGTATTTATGCATTTGATGCTGTTACATAAAATTACACTATTTAAATGTGATAATAACTACACTTTAACATGTTTGAAAGCATGTCAATCTTAAGCTCTTGCTTTTTGGGGAATTTTTTAAATCTTTGAGAAATTCTCTTTTCTCTAGTCATGAGTATTTAATTCCTAGAAAGTTATATGGATGTTCTGTGGATGAGGAAACACTTGTAAGAAGAAAATTGATTTTTTCCTAATACATTTCCCTAATTAGGAGCTAAATATTTTGTCGCTTAAAATAAGTTTTTTGATTTTACTCAAGATAACCATAAGATTCGATGTTTTGGTTGCTTCCGGATTTTATTCTTAGTTGTAGCTAGAGTTTCACAATGATATTGCCCGCTCCTTTTTAGAACTTTCTATTCTTGTACATCTTCTTTTAATTACATTGTAGGAGGTAGGATGCTGATATGGATGGACAGTTTCTATCCCAGAAAGACCATATATAATCCTAAATCATGTCAGGTTAAAATCCGAAGGAGGGAACCAAGACAGGAAAAAAATAAAATATCTTTCTCCTATATCACCATACAAGTGGCAAGTAGGTATTAATAATAAAATAGGACTGGATAGGACACCACTTTTACCATGAAGCATTTAGATATCATATACCCATGTATTTTCTTGAAATTAAAAATTGTCTCTCAGATTCCTAACACTTACATCTCAGAATTTATGAAACAAATAGTTGTCATTCCACCAGACGCCTTACTAAACAACGTTTTTGTGTCAAATGGAAAAGAACAGTCAGTTTTTACAATGGCATAGGTTTAATTTTTTTCCTCAGTCATCACGAACACACTTTAGATAAACCAAAGGGTAATTACCCATATTAGTCTATATTTGTGTCCATATTTTGGCCAATATAAGCACATAAAATATTGAAATGTTAATTGCAAATGTCAACACAGAAAATGAACTAAATTACTTTCATTTGAGTACTATATCCTTAAAAAGATGATATATTACTATTTATTAAAGAAAACACATTCCTGTCTATCTCTGAAACTTTGTTAACCATAGACGAAGCTGCTTTGGGCATATTATAAAACACATTATATGAATATATTCAACAAGGGAAATTATAAAATTGGTGGTTTGGAACTCTCTCTACATTGCCTTATAATGTAAAATTTGAAAGGGCTTATTTTAATAAGCTATTTGAAATCACTATTAAAAGATAATGAATTTCTTTTTGCTCCCCATTAGAAAAAAAAAGGCGGAATTAAGACTGCGTTGGCAAGCCAGGATGAAAGGAGAATATGCAAGGATTAACTACAGAAAAAGTAGAATCAATATATAAACAAAATGTTCTATCGACTAAGGATTCTTGATTGAAATACAAAACATTCAGAGCCAAACAACTACTTTCCAGTTCTGTTAATGAAACCTAAGCATCCCTGGATTTGAAATTTTGCTCTATTCTTCCTACTTGCCTTGAACCAGACCAAAAGAGACCTCCCCAATGAGCAAAGCAGTAAAAAAGGACTTTCCACAGATTAACTAAAACGAGGCTCAGTAGATCATTATTAACACTTAACTGAATTCAAAGCTCTTCCTGAAACTGGGATTTGCCTCGCTAACTCTCTCTGCACCCTGAGCAACGAAGTTGGGGACAATTGGCTTCAGGAACTTGAACTCATTTGTCCCGGAGCCTCCAGTCAGACACACCTCGTATTGGTAGCTCTGGGACAGGGTCCCGGTGCCGCTCACGTCCACCAGATGCCCTGGAAAGGGGCCCTCGGGCACCGAGCAGCGACCCACTGAGGCCGCCCTGCTCCTCCTGCACAGCCGCACCGCCACGAACAGGAGCATCGAGAAGAGGAAGAGCGACGACACCGAGGCCAACGCCACCACCAGGTAGACGGTGAGCGAGTCGGCCTGGGCCTGGGCCGGGGCCGTCTCAGGGAGAGGCAGGTAGGGCTGGGAGAAGCCGTCCACCAGGAGCACGTGCAGCGTGGCGGTGGCCGAGCGCGGAGGCTCGCCATTGTCCTTGACCAGCACCACCAGCCTGTGCTTGGCCGCGTCGCGCTCGCTCAGCAGCCTGGCGGTGCGCACCTCGCCATTGTGCGCCCACACGCCGAACAGCCCGGGCTCCGTGGCCTTGAGCAGCTGGTACGACAGCCAGGCGTTCTGGCCCGAGTCGCTGTCCACCGCCACCACCTTGGTCACCAGGTAGCCCGGCTCGGCCGCCCGGGGCACCAGCTCGGTGCAGGGCGCGGAGCCGTTCTGCAGCGGGTACAGCACGAAGGGCGAGTTGTCGTTGGCGTCCAGCACCAGCACGCGCACCAGCGCCTCGCTGCTCAGCGCCGGGGAACCGTGGTCTGTGGCGCCCACTCGGAACTCGAATGCCTGCAGGGCCTCGTAGTCCAGCGACCTGAGGGCGAACAGGTGGCCGTTGTCCGCGTTGATGGAGACCAGGGAGGCGAGGGGCAGGTGCGGGTCCTGGGGCGGCAACAGCGAGTAGGTGACCTGGGCGTTGGTGCCTGAGTCTCTGTCTGTGGCCCTGACACTGCCGATGTGCAGGGCGGGGCTGTTGTTCTCGCGGACGAACAGGGTGTAGGAGATTTGAGTGAAGGCGGGGGCGTTGTCATTGACGTCGGAGACAAGCACGGTTATGTTGTACTCGGTTTTCAGCCTGGGTGTCCCCAAGTCAGTGACGGTGATGGTGATGTTGTATTCGGATCTGGTCTCTCTGTCCAGCGCGCCTTCTGACACTAAGGTGTAAAAATTCTCTACAGATGGTTTCAGGACGAAGGGGAGATTGTTCTCAATGGAACACATCACTCTTCCGTTGTCTCCAGAGTCTAGATCAGAAACACTGAAAACAGCCAGTACAGTCTCTCCCGAGTTCTCAGGGATAGGGCTGTTTACTGAAGACAAGGTCAGTTCCGGTGGGTTGTCGTTGACATCAACCACCTGGACTATGACTGTAGACTTTCCGGATAGGCCTCCGCCATCCTTGGCCTCGATGTCGACTTCATAACTATTAATTGCTTCAAAATTCAAATATTTGACTAGTTGCATATCACCAGTAATTGGATTTAGCTGAAAAGTTTTGCGAATTTCTTCAGAAGCATGAAAAAATGCATATGATATTGTCCCAAAACTTCCTGTATCTAAGTCAGAAGCCGAGACAGTGACAATGACAGAGTTAACGGGGGCATTCTCTAGAACTGCAGCCTCATAGAGCGGCTGTGCAAATTCTGGTGCATTATCGTTTATATCTAAGACCTGGATGTTTATCTGGGCTGTCCCAGACCGAGGGGGAGCGCCGCCGTCCAGCGCGGTGAGCGTTAAGCTGAGTTCCGGCTGCTCCTCCCGATCGAGCGCTTTATCCAGTACTAGTTCCGGGTACTTCCTTCCGTCCCTACGACTGCGAGTGAGTACGTGGAAGTGGGAATTCGGAGTGATAGTGTAGTTTTGGAGGCTGTTTCTTCCCACATCCAGGTCCTCAGCATTTCCCAAAGGAATTACTGTTCCTGGCAGAGTGCTTTCTAGGATTTTCAGATGCATTTCATTTTCAAAGAATACCGGAGAATGGTCATTTACATCTATGATATGGAGGTCGTTTGTAACAAACTGCAAAGGGTTTTGCAGTAATATCTGAAAATGCAGTATGCATGGTTCTGTGGGGCCGCATAGCTCCTCCCGGTCCAATTTCTCATTCAGGAGCAAATCACCTGTCTGATGACTGAGCTGAAAATGCTGTTTGTTCCCTTTGGACACAACTTGGGCCCCCCTCGCGGCCAGTTCCTCTACCCTTAGCCCTAGATCCTTTGCTAGGTTGGCTATTAAAAAGCCCCTCTCTTTTTCCTCAGCCACAGAATAGCGTCTTGACTCGGACCCAGCCAGAGACCCTCCCAGAAAAACAAAGAGAAGCAGGACTTGCCTTTGTCTAAGAAATCGCTCTCCTCCCGCCTCCATTGCACTTTCCGTCACGCTCTTCCAGGGAATGTCGCCAAGCTGAACCTCAGACAGCGCTGGGAAATAGTCTTTTGCCCCACAACCTTTGCAGACGGCCTAGTGAATAAGCCTTTCCAGAGGCTCAGGCTTGCTGGCTCAAAAATCTGCCTGTGCTCTCAACCCCTGGTTTACCACACTGGATCCGTGCGTCACCGAGCATGCACAATGCCTGTGGTTTAATTCGCCTTCTTAGTCAACAGCGCCACCATGCGTTCGCTTGCAGTTTCAAAATCTTGGAGAAGGTGTTTTTATTTTGCTTTATCGATTATTCTTATCAACCCTAGTTGACCCTACTGGAGGAGTTTCTCATGTTATATAAGTTAAATAAATGCAATCTAGGAAATAAAATGCGCTTTTATCTAAGTGCAGCGATTCTTCCTGGTAGAGTCCTCATTTACATGATTTAACGGAAGTGTACACATACTAGTTTACCCCTCCCCTTTTGTAGTAATTACACACAAACTTCAAAAGATTTTTGCTCTAGATGATAGCATGCTTCACTATCCTATTTATGTTTTTTTTCCCAAACTTTGTGAAATGAGCCCGAATTGCATATACCAGAAAAATACAAGGAAAAGACACCTCCTGCAAGGTGGTAAAAAAGAAAATATATCATGTCAGAGGTGGATCCAGAGGGCTACAAATGCATAATTTCTTCCACATTATCACGCTCAAGGAACACTTAAAGTGCTTTCTCTTCTTATTTCAGAGCAAATTTACAATTATTCATTTGATCTGTATTAGTTTATTTCCACAGATAATTGTTCAGTTTGTAGAAGTTAGGCAAGTGGTGGTAACAAGACAATGTCTGTATATCTTATAACAATTTTCCATCTAGTGGGTGTACAGTCTTTAAACAGATGTTTAAACAGTGTGAAAAGTGCTACATAGAAAAGGTACTGAGTGCACTCAAAGTATGCAATACGGGGACCTAACTTAATGGAGAGTGATTAAGAAAGTTTCCCCCAAGGTGCATCATTTAATCTGAAACATGAAATAGGAGAAGTGTGCCAGGCTAAGACTGTAGAATGTGTGAAGGCTCTGAGAGAGCAAAGCATAGCTATTAAGAGATAATGAATGAAGGACAGTGAATACAAAACTTAAGTCTCAAGAGTAAGTGGAAAGTAAGGCTGAAAGGTAAACCAAGGCCAAATAATGGGTGCTTCGATTTTATTCTAAGAACAAAAGGAAGCCATTGCAAGGTTGTTGGTAGAGAAATAAAAGAGTGCAAATATGTATTCAATGTGGCCTCTTTTGTACTTCTACACAATTATCAAGAATGTTTGCTCTTAACACTAGTGATACTAAAAATAACAGCAATTTCACTTTTATGTCTTTATATTGAGTATAACTGCAAGCTATTCAAATACCTGCTATCATTTGGGGTAGAAGAAGAGAAACTTTGTGACTCATCCAAAATCCTACAGGTAATGAGTTGGTTGATCAGGGACTTTTGATACCAACACAGCGCTCTGCACCACTGCTAATCTCAAAACAAGACCTCAAAGTTGATATTAAAATTTTAATAGGATAGCTCATTCAAATGTATGTAAAAATGACATAAAAGTATGTAGACTGAGTAACATTAAGAATTAAGATTTGTTTTAATGTATAGATCAGAAAGTAAACTGCAAGAAATGAAAACAGTTGGGTGAGTCATTTAGGGAACTATGGAAGGAAATTTAAGTAATAGAATTAAAAACCATCTGTATTCCTTAAGCCAGTGGACAGGAAAGGAGGCTCAATTTAAGCATTAAGAGAAAAAGGAAAAATATGTTGAAGGAAGCGACAACAGAATGGTAACTGCATGTTTGAACAAAGGTAACCAATTCAATTAATACCAAAATTATAATTCATTGTACATCAAAGAGTATTTGATTCCAGCAAAATGTTTTCCTTTAAGTGTTCTAGTTTATTTAAATATCAATATATCACAGGTAAAATACTTTTCTCTCTTTCAATCATTCAAAAATTTTATTAAGAACCTATAATGTTCCAGTGACTGTGTGAATCATGCAATTAATGAGAGAGCTGTTGAGAAACAGAACTCAAGCACCTTTATAAAAAGGCATTGAAAAGTCTAGGGAAATGAAAGGTGGAAAAATAGAAGTAGTCAGTGCAAAAAAATAGAGTGGTGCTAGATACATTTTTCTCCCTAAAGGCTTATTTCTAAGCGAATCCTAAATGCTCCAGAAAATTTTAAAAACAGCAATACCAAGCTATATTTGAGGTTTCTAAAGGTCAAGGACAAAGACATGTACTCCCTCAAATTTTTTGGATTTTAATGAATTGCTCAAAGTTAAAAGGTTATTAATAATTTAAAAAGATTTTAAAGGGGGGGACTGGAATAAGCAGAGGGCTCTTAAAAAACTATTTGAAAGAGAAAGCATGATGAATTAGCATGCCTTTGAAAATTGCTAGACATGTATTATTTATCTACATTTTAGAATATTAATGATTGACTTTTGACAAAAATTTATTACAGCACTTATGATGTTAATGCCTTCTAGAATCTAACAGTTAAAATTCTTACAATCTCTAAAGACTAATACTTTTCATATGTTAACACTTGAAAGAAGTATATATATTGGGCTGGGGGGGCGGTGGCTCACGCCTGTAATCCCAGCACTTTGGGAGCCTGAGGTGGGCAGATCACCTAAGGTCAGGAGTTCAAGACCAGCCTGACCAATATGGAGAAACCCTGTCTCTACTAAAAATACAAAATTAGCCGGGCATAATGATGCATACCTGTAATCCCAGCTACTTGGGAGGCTGAGGCAGGAGAATCGCTTGAACCCGGGAGGCAGAGGTTGCGGCGAGCCGAGATTGCGCCATTGCACTCCACTACAGCCTGAGCAACAAGTGCAAAACTCCATCTCAAAAAAAAAAGTACATATATTGAAAAACGAGGATGGTGCTTGCTATATGATTCATAAATATACCTATTTAAAGAGTTAGCCAATGTGAATTCACAGGATAGAATTTACACTAGCCTAAGAGGATATGAAAAACACAAATATTCTGGGCTGGAAAATATAACTTATGTAATGATAACAAATATTTTCAAATGTAGGACTTCAAAATTATCTAGGACCATGGACTGTGAGGTCTGGAAAAGATGCTCTAACTTAAAGACTTCTGAAAATACAAAATTTACTTTTACACTTTAAATGCAATTAAATTGCAATGAAACTAACCAACAATTAGAATACAAAGAAAGTTTATATTCATTATACCGCAAAAAAACTCATACATTTATAAATACCAGTAACATGCATAGAATTGGAGTAAGACGGTTACTTTCTAATAAAAGGAGACACCTCCAATGGGCAAAGCAGTAAAAAAGGACTTTCCACAAATTAAATGAGACTAGCCTCAGTAGATCCTTATTAACATTTAACTGAATTCAAAGCTCTTCCTGAAACTGGGATTTGCCTCGCTAACCCTCTCTGCACCCTGAGCAACGAAGTTGGGGATAATTGGCTTCAGGAACTTGAAGTCATTTGTCTCGGAGCCTCCAGTCAGACACACCTCGTACTGGTAGCTCTGGGATAGGGTCTCGGTGCCGCTCACGTCCACCAGATGCCCTGGAAAGGGGCCCTCGGGCACCGAGCAGCGACCCACCGAGGCAGCCCTGCTCCTCCTGCACAGCCGCACCGCCACGAACAGGAGCATCGAGAAGAGGAAGAGAGACGACACCGAGGCCAACGCCACCACCAGGTAGACGGTGAGCGAGTCGGCCTGGGCCTGGGCCGGGGCCGCTTCCGGGAGCGGCAGGTAGGGCTGGGAGAAGCCGTCCACCAGGAGCACGTGCAGCGTGGCGGTGGCCGAGCGCGGAGGCTCGCCATTGTCCTTGACCAGCACCACCAGCCTGTGCTTGGCCGCGTCGCGCTCGCTCAGCAGCCTGGCGGTGCGCACCTCGCCATTGTGCGCCCACACGCCGAACAGCCCGGGCTCCGTGGCCTTGAGCAGCTGGTACGACAGCCAGGCGTTCTGGCCCGAGTCGCCGTCCACCGCCACCACCTTGGACACCAGGTAGCCCGGCTCGGCCCCCCGGGGCACCAGCTCGGTGCAGGGCGCGGAGCTGTTCTGCAGCGGGTACAGCACGAAGGGCGAGTTGTCGTTGGCGTCCAGCACCAGCACGCGCACCAGCGCCTCGCTGCTCAGCGCCGGGGAGCCGCGGTCTGTGGCGCCCACGTGGAACTCGAACGCCTGCAGAGCCTCGTAGTCCAGCGACTGGAGAGCGAACAGGTGGCCGTTGTCCGCGTTGATGGAGACCAGGGAGGCGAGGGGCAGGTGCAGGTCCTGGGGCGGCAGCAGCGAGTAGGTGACCTGGGCGTTGGTGCCTGAGTCTCTGTCTGTGGCCTTGACACTGCCGATGTGCAGGGCGGGGCTGTTGTTCTCGCGGACGAAGAGGGTGTAGGAGGTTTGGGTGAAGGCGGGGGCGTTGTCATTGACGTCGGAGACCAGCACGGTTATGTTGTGCTCGGTTTTCAGCCTGGGTGTCCCCAAGTCGGTGACGGTGATGGTGATGTTGTATTCGGATCTGGTCTCCCGGTCCAGGGCCGTGCTTATCACCAGAGTGTAAAAGTTCTCAACAGAAGGTTTCAAGAAAAAAGGAAGATCATCTTGGATGGAGCACACCATCCTTCCGTTGTCTCCGGAGTCAGGATCTGAAACGCTGAATACAGCAATGAGGGTGTCCTGCAAGTTTTCTGGGATCTGATTGATAAGTGTCGACACAGTCAGTTCCGGAGGATTGTCATTCAAATCCATCACTTGGACAAATACCACACAAGTTCCAGATAGGCCCCCACCATCTGTCGCCTGAATATTTACTGTGTACGTCTGGATGGATTCGAAATCCAGTTTCTGTCTTAAAAGGAGTTCTCCCGATTTTGCACTTAATCGAAACGTTTTGCGAATGTCTTCAGATGCTTGGGAAAATGCATAAGATATTTCTCCATTAGTTCCAATGTCTAAATCCTTGGCAGAGACGATGGCAACCTGGGATCCAACGGGGCTGTCCTCCGGGATCTGCACCTCATAGCGCAGCTTTGCAAACTCTGGGACGTTGTCATTGATGTCCACAACTTCAATCCGTACCAGCGCCGTGCCGGACCTGGGTGGAGTCCCGCCATCTAGCGCTGTGAGAGTTAACCTGATCTCAGGCTGCTCCTCGCGATCCAGGGCTCTGTTCAGCACCAGCTGTGGTAATATGCCATCGAGACTGTCTTGTAAATTAAGATGGAAGTGAAAATTGGGACTGATTGTGTAATTTTGGAGACTGTTGGTTCCTACATCCAGGTCCTGGGCACGTTCTATTAAGAAAGTAGTTCCAGGAGTGATACTTTCTGGAATTTTCAAAAGTATTTCTTTGTCTAGGAAAACTGGGGAATGATCATTTATGTCCCTAATCCGTAGCTCCGCCTGAAAAAACTGCAAGGGATTTTCTAGTAACACCTGGAAAGGTAGGACACAGGGCTCTGCGGGGCCGCACAGCTCCTCCCGGTCCAATTTCTCATTTAACAACAAATCCCCGGTCTGCCTATCGAACTGCAAATGCATTTTTTTTCCTTTGGAAACGACCCTGGCCCCCCTCACAGCAAGTTCTCCTATCTCCAGCCCCAGGTCTTTTAACAAATTGGCCACAAAGGAGCCACTCTCCGTTTCCTCGGCCACTGAATAGTGCCTAGGCTGGGAACTAGCCTGAGCTATGCCCAGCAAAACAAAGAATATCAGGACTTGCCTTTGTTTCGGAAC
Source organism: Symphalangus syndactylus (assembly GCF_028878055.3). NCBI lineage: Eukaryota > Metazoa > Chordata > Mammalia > Primates > Hylobatidae > Symphalangus > Symphalangus syndactylus. Next base: position 45,861,631 of record NC_072429.2, read on the forward strand.
GCGCTCCTTCCCCTCTCCGGCCTCCATTGCCTTCTGGTCTCGCACCAAACCTGCTCCAGCTGTGGCTCACGTTGTCGCTGATTCTATCTCCCCGTATCTCGCTGACACTGGGATGAGTGGACAATCCTAGGGCCCGGATTTCCCAGAGCGACCGCCTTAGAAAGCCTCCTCTTCCTGCTTGCTGCTTCTTTAGCTGAGTATCTGGGTAAAGGAACGTCGGCTGGGTGCTTTGTTCTGCTACTTCTAAGGCTGCAGCGCCACCCCGCGTCTCTTCCGAGTATTTATTTTCTCCTAAACTAAGAAAATCCCAGTGCTTTCTTTCAGGCTGATGGCAATCGAAATTGAGTATTTTCAAGTAGTGTCTCTCAATGTACCGAAGTTTTATTGGCGTTTCGAAAGGCTCTTCATTGCACCCATAGAGCCAGGGCAAGAATAAATAAATCTTCACTTCCCTCACAAATCCAAGCGTTTTTTTTTTTTCAAACTGGAAAAAATAAATTTCAGAACCTGGAAGGGAGTGATCTCAGTCCTAGCATGCTTCAGAAAGAAGGCTTAGACTAAGAAAGTTCTATTTTTATTCAGAGTTTGGGCATGTGTGCAACTCAGTGGTGGTTAGGTTACCATCATCACACTCAAACCCAACTGAAAAACAGAGACCCAGGAAAAGCACAGAATCCAAATAAGAGTATTTTAATGGGCACTGAAATAGTCTCCTTACTCATACTTCTTTCTTCGCACTGCTCCCACTTCACATTTCCCTGAACTTTGATGTGTCTGAGCCTCATGAAACTCTCCAAGAGCAGCCAGATATTTTCTTATTGTAAATGTATCAATATTATTTTCCTTTCTAATGCCTAGGAGAACTTTCAACATAACCTCAATTCAATTACCACATCTGGCAAAGAGCAATTTCATAATATTAAATAGCCAGTAAATATTCCAGTTTCCCCAGTTATCTTTAGAAATGTCTTTTCAGTGATGGTTTCTTCAATCTGCTTCCAAACAAGGTATATATGTCATTGTTTGTTGTTAGGTTTTTTAAATTTTCTGTCTCTTTGTTTTTTTTTAATGTTAATATAAAGAAATAAGTTATCAAGCCACAGAATGACATGAAGGAAACTTAAATGCATATTTCTTAGTGAAAGAATCCAGTCTGAAAAGGCAATGATACCGTATAATTCAAATTACATGATACTCTGAAAAGGACCAAATTATAGAGACATTTAAAAGACAAGTGATAGCTAGGAAGAAGAGGGAGGGGGAATGAAGACGTTAAACATGCGGTACTTTATGATACTACAATGGTAGATACATGACATTATGCCGTTGTCAAAATCTAGAGAACTATACAACACAAATAATGAACACTAAACTATGAAATTTAGTTAATAATTTACCAGTATTGGCTCATCAACTGTAACAAATGTACCACAGTAATGCAAGATTTTGATAACAGGGAAACTTTGAGTGGGAGAAAATCGGTATGTGAGGGGAACTGTTTGTACTATTTACTCAATTTTCTGTAAAATCTAAGGCTGCTTTAAAAAATAATTTTACTTTGGGAGGCCGAGGCAGGCAGATCATGTGGTCAAGAGATCAAGACCATCCTGGCCAACCTGGTGAAACCCCATCTCTACTAAAAATACAAAAAAAATTAGCCAGGCATGGTGATGGGTGCCTGTAATCCCGGCTATTTGGGAGGCTGAGGTAGGAGAATCACTTGAACCTGGGAGGTGGAGATTGCAGTGAGCCAAGTTCACGCCATTGCACTCCAAGCCTGGTGACAAAGTGAGACTCCATCTCAAAATAATAATAATAATAATAAATATTAAGATGTGTCTCTAAAAGATCCATTGGGTTAAAAAATTAGGGGGATGAAGAAAAAAATTAAATATATAGAACAGTTAAAAGAACTATACATAAACTACAACTCTAACCTTCATCCAAACTTAACAATTGTTTATATTTTACCATATTTGTTCTATCTTATTCTGTACACATACCCACTTTTCTGCTGACTCATATGAAAGTAACTTGCAGACATCATATTTCACCTCTAAATATTTCAGCAGGTATCACATAATTATAATATTATCTCATATAATCATAATGCTACTATCATACCTAAGAAAATTAAAAAAAATTCTACAATGTTATCTAAAATCCAGTCCCAATTAAATTTCACTGTCTTTCCATTATCTTTTCCTCAATTTTGATAAGAATTCACACTCACTCAAGTTCCTTTGACAAATGCACTTACTTTTTTAACTATTTGTTATAAGGAATGTCTTAGACACTTTTTCAACCAACTTTGGTAATTGTATTTGGGTGTTAGATCTATTTACTCTAGAATACTCCCCAATCTTTACTGACATTAAATTTCTGAAGTGTCCAGACTAGTTGTTTTGTAGGATGTCCTACATTCCGAATTTGATTGTTTCCTCGTGGTATCATTTAACCTGTTCTTCCATCCCCTGTATTTTCAGAAAACTGGACTGGATGATTTATTAAATGTAACAATAGCATAATATTTTAAAAAGCTCTCATTTATCTTCTGTAACTGGCTAAAAAAAGGATTATCACAGGTTCCCTTTCTTAACATTTAGAAAACAAATGCCTATCTCTACCTGTTGATATTATTTTTTGCTTTTCATGATTAATTTTATATGGATGTTATAATAATTCAAAATATTTTAATTCATTGACATTGAGCATTAAACAAATTCATTGAGGTGAATAATACCCAAGGTCCAAGTCTTTAAAAGCAGCTTTTTATATAAGCTGCAAAACCTAATTAGGGTCCGAAATAGATGTAGTGAAGATCAGTTATATCATACAGGCAGATTATAACTGGTAGGTTACTTGAAATTTTACATTTAACCAGGTATATGGCTATTTCCTTTGGACAGGTTTTCTGAACTAAAGCAGTTATGGTTAATTTGGGATAACATAAAGGAGAGGAAAATAGGTAATATGAAGAAAATAACATAATCTCCTCTCACAAGCTGGAGAATAGAAAATTTAATATCTAAGATATTTCAGAGGATACAGTAACCAAGAACACATTAGGTTTTATTGTGAAAAAAAATTTAAAACCTCTCATGTTGTCATGTGTCCTCACAATTCAGAAGGTTTTACCCATCTTTCATTTCAATGCTATTAACACATCTAGAAATAAAAGCAAGTTTATCTTTTTCAAAGATTATATAACCAATATTTTATATTTGTATATGCGTTTCCAGCTTTAAAGGCATTATATCCGCTATGCTATTTTAAATCATTTATTTTCTTAAACCTTGATGAGAATACACCTTCCTTCTTTACAAATGCTCTTATTTTCTTAATCTCCTTTAATAAGGAATCATATATATTAGATTAGAATTTGTAGCATATTTATAAGTCTGAATGAAATATGTTTACATATAGTAATTATTTATATTGTAATGAGGGAATCTATTGCATAATTTAAAAATTATGTTATTACAGTAGGTTTAATTTCTTAGGTTTTGCTTTACTTTTCATATGCTGCACAAGCAGAGACATTATCCTAGGAGTCACTTTCATAATTTTGAAGATTCATTTCAATAAAATCTAACATATTAAAATGTTACACAAATAATTTCATATACAGAAATAGAAAAATATTTTCAAAAACATACTAAAAAATGAAAGCAAGTCATTACAGTCTTATTACAAAAGTGCAGCCATTCAAAAAATAAATAAGAACACATTGTTCGAGTATCTGTCATAATTAAGCTTGCCTCTCTCTTTTTTGGACTAAAGGGTGATTTGATCTTTTGACTGCCATGAGATGAAAATTACAAGAATTAAGAGAAAGGGTAGTCAAAGGGATTTACATGACCATTTTCCTATCAAAGATAATGCCAAATGATATGGAGATATTATCTCCACTAGTATCCCTCTTTCGATAGAGAGGGATCTTCAGCCTTTCGATGCCTTCTGCCCACAAGCTGGCTTTACTTACTCAGCCATAAGATGGCAGAAGAAGGAGGGGTTTTCAGTGATCTAACATGAAGATTCTGCAGAAAATATGAGAGAAATATTCCAGGATGAGAAGGGAGTGTTCTGGCATAGTTTATTACCCTAATCTAGGGTGAAAATTGGGAGCATATTCAACTAATTTACTTTTACCTTATTGAGGATACAAATAAGTTTCCCCATAATCTATCAAGACATTTCATGAAGCTCAAGCAAACACGATTTCAAAATAAAGGTCAGCTAGCTGTGGTGGCTCACACCTGTAATCCCAGCACTTTAGGAGTCCAAGATGGGTGGATTGCTTGAGTCCAAGAGTTGGAGACCAGCCTGAGCAATGTGGCAAAACCCCATGTCTACCAAAAAAAAAAAATCAGCCAGGTGTGGTGGCTCACACCCATAGTCCCAGCTACATGGGGGGCTGGGGTGGTAGCATCACTTGTGCCCTGGAGGCAGAGGTTGCAGTAAGCCGAGATCACACCACGGCACTCCAGCTTGGGTGACAGAGCGACACCTTGTCTCAAACAACAACAACAACAACAAACAAGCAAATGAAACGAAATAAATATAACTCAAAAAGGGGAAATGGTGTTGTTTATTCTCTTCCCACGGTACAAATAAGCAAGAAAGGGTTTTAGAAGTGATACCTGCACAAGAATCTTGCCCGATTTTGTTTAAGGAGAACCATCAGAGTCTATTAAGACAATCTGTCCCCTTGAAAATAAAAATCTTGACCAGGACTGCAGATAAAGCTAGACAGACAGATATAGATGGAAACAGAGATGAGAGAGACAGAGGTATGACCTCTTCCAAAAATCTCAGACTTTTTTTATGATTAAAATAGGCTAAAACTTAAGTCAGGTTTAGGTAATCTGGTAGAAGATTGAATTTTCACTAAGATCACTATTGAAATTTTACTTTAAAAGAAAATATGGACTGGGCGCAGTGGCTCATGCCTGTAATACCAGCACTTTGGGAGGCCAAGGCAGGTGGATCACGAGGTCAGGAGATCGAGACCATCCTAGCTAACACAATATACAAAAAATTAGCTGGGCGTAGCAGCGGGTGCCTGGAGTCCCAGATACTCGGGAGGCTGAGGCAGGAGAATGGCATGAACCCGGGAGGTGGAGTTTGCAGTGAGCCGAGATGGTACCACTGCACTCCAGCCTGGGCAACAGAGCGAGACTCCATCTCAAAAAAAAAAAAAAAAAAAAAAAGAAAATATGGCTAAATACAATATCGAAAATTGGTAAATAATGAAGAAATTCAAAGGTGTAGAGAGGGCAAAGAATATGGGGTGAGGGGAAGAAACCTGAAACTCTGACTACAAAATACAAAGCATAAATAATCAATTTAGATATGCTAAAGAAATATAAGGAAATACTTGAAAATTATAATATATATTTTCATATCAGAGTAATTATTTGAACATCTACTGTGAAAAGAAGCAGGCCAACAAGAAAACAAAGGAATACTAAAACCATAGTATATGCTAAGTGAGGAATCTAAGTGACAGACCCCATACTCCTGAGGTCTGTCAAGATGTAGCCAGTAGAGCTGAAAGAAACAGCTGACCAGCAGCAGTTGTTGTCTGAATCTGGAATACAGAGGTGGCATCTCAGTGTCCTTGACCATAACCTGATGTCTGTGATTGGCTAGATTATCATCACTCACAAACCTGGTGTGCATACTTCCTAGTATTGGGCTAACATGCTATACAGATGGAGACTCAAGTCTTTGAGTAACTGATAGGACATGAAGACCTTCCAGACCTAGGCTCCTTCTACTGCCACCACCTTGAACATCACATAATCCGTTCTGCATTAAATATAACACAAAGGAGAATTTCCATTGCCATCAAATATTACCAACCACACCAACGCCATGCTGCTAGCTCATTGTAGTAGTGTCTGTTTCTCTCATACCGAACTTGACTCTTATGGGCCTTACAAACAGATTCTTTGTGTCCACTGTCATGGAGTACTGCACATCCTGGGAAACCAGAAGCAAATAAGTTACTTGGGTGTTTTTCTAAGTCTCTGTCTATGGCAGTGTGCTGCTAAAATGCACACTCTAGGGCTGTGTTTTCATACTTGATAAGTGTAGAGGCAGTTTGGTGAAAATGAAGACCTGGTTATATTGTTTCTTTCAGCTTACAGTAACTCCAGATCTCTGGCAGTGATCACAGAATTGTACTTGTCTTTATTCTACCTCTATTAAAGGCTTTAGGGTGAAGGGAGGGTGGTATTATGAAGCCCAAATATCTATTTTTTTCTGTGGTCTGGATCTGAAACACAGGAAACAGCAGATATGGTCTAAAAGCAGATATGGCTCCTTGGGACCCAGTTCATAAATGATGACATGATGATTAGGAGTGGACTGTCTTTTACATCAAGAAGTTACATTTTCTACAGTCTTTCATTATTGATGATCTCAGAATCCACACTGCAGATTAGTATAGCCTTGGAATTTATGGGTTTGAGTGATGGGTTTGCTTTTGGTACTTTTATACCTATGTAAATGCTTTATTAAAGTTTTCATTAAGTCTTCAGCAGCCCGGTAAAACCTTAAAGATAGTTTTCCATTATACCTTATATCCAAATTCCTGATGGAAAAGTGATAGCCAGGGAGGAAAAACTTTTTTTTCTGGGATTACCGTACTGAACTACTGTATATTACAGCTGAGTAAAATCACTGACAGCCCACAACTTTGGTGAAGACCAATGCAGATTTGGATCTATGTGGTGACCCACCATCCAATATCATGATAGTTAAATTAACCTCAATCCATTTCTTTCCATTGAGAAAATTGCCCATCCTCATTCAGGATATTCCCTGCCACCATTCTCTAAACAAACAGAAGAGAAGACATGGGAATTAGGATTCAAAATATACTTATGAATACTGCTCTGTCTACATGTTCTGCCATCTATATGGTCTCTACAAGATGCTCTCCTTGATTTTTTGCAGCATTCCTATATCCAGTAATACACACTAGTGAATGGCTATATCTGTGAGTCCAAGGCACCTTTTAAAAATGTAACTCATTTTTCCAAGTTACCTTTCTCAAGGCAGATGAGTAACTCAAATGAGTTACATTTTTCCAAGGTGCTTTGAGACTCACAGATGGATCCAGTTTCTATTTAGTACCCACTCCTGAGTCTTTTGATTTGAAAATGCAGTTTTTTTAAATCTATAGAAACATGAATTACCCTCTCACTCCCCATACCTCTCAAGTTCCCCATCCTAAGGCCCAGAATCTCTGCGAAATTAGCAATGAAGGAACCACTCTCCAGCACCTCTGGAACAGAACTCTGCAGTTCAGTATCCTGAATGGTACATGCTTAGTAAAACAGAATCACACTTTGTTTTAGACTGGGCTTTAAGTATTACATTATTCCTTCTTCTAACACCTTCCTGCAAATATGGTCCTACACAAACTCTGATCACCCTAATGTTTCTATTACTTATACCACCAGAATCTTAGGCATCCAATACAACTTTCACAGACAGGGTAATGTAATACGAAACATACAGCACTGTATTTGCAATCTGCTTTAACCACCATGAGCCTGCAGTGCCATTATAGGACCACCCTCCCTTAGTGTACTAAACTCTCTAGGAAGAAAAAAAGTATTTGAGAAAGGCAAATGAAAACACCAAACACTTTGTATTTATGTAATTATTATCCAGTGTATTGAATAATGTCTGTTTTCATTTTCTCAGCAACTATCATAAATATATTAAATATCAACAAATAGGTCTTATTTGAGGCATATTCTGTTGTATCTTCCTTAATTTTTCTAAACCATACAGGAGAGTATTAAACACTGACATGAAGAAAAAAAAGATAAGATTGTTTTGTCAGTCTATTTTACATGACATTTAATGTACTGGATATGCTATGATATTAATTGCCAAAAATTAATCATTTTGATGTTTAATAAGAAAACTTAGTAAAAATTAACAAACACAAATTTAACATTGACATAAATAAGCTACACAGCAACTCAGTTGATTTATGTCTTAAATAATGAAAAAGACATTTATTTTTACAGTTTTTTTCTTGTAGTTGTACATCTGCATTTGATTTCGTGGTCATCAATATCACCAAAATCATCAAATGACTATTTCAAATAAAAAGTTAAAACCATATATTAATAATAGTAATCAAGTAAATAGTTCCTTAAACTAAGTAAATGGAGACCAGTCCTGCTGAAAAGTAGACTATCACAACTTGTCAGCCATCATTTACGAAATATCAAGAAAAGCAAAAGATGACTTTAAAATAAATAGCTTGACCTTCTTTGAGAAATTATGAAGACTATCATTTTATGGATTGAAGTGGGATGAGTTTCCTTGTCAAGCTTCAGAATATCTGCTAGGACAGTCTACTCAAAGTTTTAGGGATAATTTACCTTTGAGAAAGATCAAAGGACATTAGGCATGAGCAGAAAAAAATGCGTTCCTTTTCTGTGCTTAACAATAAAGAGGAACTACACTACTAGCTTCTAAATAGACCTTTGTGAGATAGATAAAAAGATAAAAATAGCTAAGCCATCAATATCTGTTAACTGTTAATGAACAATTAGCTATGCTTCAGAAAAAAAACACGATGGAAATTAGAGCCATAAAATAACCAAAACATTCAGAACGGTGCTGTTATTCCTCTACCTTTTATCCAGAATCCAAAAGGAAGAACGCCAAGGATGATAGCTGTCTCTACCTACTGTCTTGTTTTGAGCTTCCTGGAACCTAATTTCATTGGAAATAAAGTGATGTTGCGTGTAGCTCTCTTTTCTGGCATGCATTATTAGGTTGTCAGATTATGGAATATTTTAAATATCCAATGAAAAGAACTCTGGTAGGAAGGATCAAGGCTTTTGTTTTGTTTTGTTTTGTTTTTGTTGTTGTTGTTTTTTTATCTCAGGGTGCTGAGATTATGGTTCTTAAACAGATGAAGTCTTTCCAGAAGTGCTCCAGGATGAGGCAGATAAGTGTCAACATGACCAATTCTATGTAATCGTCATTCAATGGCATTGTCTTCCACCGCCCTTCACATGAAGAAACACTTTCTGAAACTATTTCTGCTTTTAATTGCCTGAGTATTTGCCACGTGGCACTGAAATTTCCTGGTAATTCTCTTGCAGTGGATGCTTATGATGCATGGGGTATCAGTGGTATTTAAAATGTTCTGCTAGCATTTAAAATGCTCTCCAGAGGTTGCAGAATTCAGAGAGCCTGGAGAATTCTGAGAGCCGATTCATAATTATTTACTCAGACTAAATCTTCAGCCGGTTGCTGTGAGACCTGAATCTCAAAGATTGTCATTGATTGTCATGACTTGGACCTAGGAGGTCTCAGATATCTACCATTCTTCTCTGGGAGAGTTAAACTTACCTTGGGTTGTGGTTCGTCCAGAGATTTTTTTCACACGTATGGACAAATTACTTACCCCGATATTGCACAGCACATTATTGTGAACATGGAAATTGAAAATGAGTGTGTAGTTTCCAATGACGGAAAATTTACCCAAACCTCATACATGTTCCTGGTGCACATTCTGGAACATTCAGAAGAATTTTCAAAGGTGGAAACGGTTACATCTCAGACACAGATTTTTCTCTAAAGACAAAAAAAAAATTTTTTTTTATACAGGTAATACTTGGAAATGCAAGGCTCCCATAGGTCCGATTTTCTACTTGAGAGCAAGGGCTCTTCTGTGGGTCGATCTAAAATGTTATTTGGTCTCTTTGGAAACTATCCTGCTCCAGTCTGTCCTCCCGCCGCTCCCTTTTCCGCCGCCAGCGCCCATCTCCAGAAACCCTGACCGTAAAAAAGCCGTTTTCCTTTTCCTGGGCCGCCTGCGCTACGCCCGGGAAGAAAATGAAAACCCACCACCTGCCTTTTCTGCCAGATTTTTTTCTCGCACAATTTCCTGTATATCCTCTGAGTGCATTGCCTTTAGTAAATGAAGTATTCGGAAGTCCTGTAAGACTTCCAAACATTTGTGTAGTCCCCATTCGTTTGAAGAAAGCTCTAAAATCTGAGCTCGCAGCGGACGTTTTCCAACTCGTATCTGTTCCCAGCACCTTTCAGATTTTGTCTTTTCTAAGATGGAATCTGCAGGCAAATGCAGGGCTCCTCCTCCTCCTACTTTTTAGCCTGTAGTGCCACCAGGCGTCCGAACTGAAAACCTGGGCTGTACAGCGCTTTCCTGCAGAAACTGTCAAAATCTGTACATATTCACATCTAGTGGCAGAATTCTCACCTCTTGAGTTTTAATTACTTCTCCAATATTTAGTTTACTTAATGTGAACAAAAACAATGGTTGTTTATTAGCATAATATCAGCTGTGAGATTTCCTTTGAGAGGAACCGAATTGGATTTCTTTCATTTCAATCAAGCCAGTCATTTGGCCATGAATTCATTGAACTGATTAATTCTTCGCAGGTATTTTTTACACATAGATTATATTCAAGCACTGTAAAAGATATTGGGGATATAAAGTTGAGTAAAGTCTGGTGCCTACACCGCAGAATATTAAAAAGGTGACTCAGGGTGATTTGCATAGGCACTACCAGGTACTAAAAAGGGATATTTAAGTAAGAACAGAAGTGAGGTATCAGGAAGAGTCTCAGAGGAGGTGAGGTTTGAGCTAAGTTTAATTTTATGGTACCAACTTAAACACAAACCCACTGAAATGATTTTCTACTGCAGATGAAGTATTTCTGATTTTGCAGGAAATAAGATTTTTCTCAAATGATGTGAATGAACATCATGGCCCATGGGGGGGTTGCAGTCTTTCAGTCAGTCAGTCAACATCACAGAGCCCTGTATGAAGTGTCAAGGGATGACAACTAAAAGACTAGGGATAGGGCCGGGCGTGGTGGCTCACGCCTGTAATCCCAGCACTTTGGGAGGCCAAGGCGGACAGATCACTTGAGGTCAGGAGTTCGAAACCAGCCTGGCCCACATGGTGAAATCCCATCTCTACTAAAAACACAAAACAGCCGCGTATGGTGGCACATGCTTGTAGTCCCAGCTACTTGGGAGGCTGAGGAAGGAGAACTGCTTGAACCCAGGAGGTGGAGGTTGCAGTGAGCTGAGATCACGCCACTGCACTCCAGCCTGGCCGACACAGCAAGACTCCGTCTCAAAAAAAAAAAAAAGGATAGGGATAAGCCTCTTTTTTCTATTTGAACTTGGCTCACATCCCCAGTTTAAAGGAAAATCCTGCAGCTTGAATTAGCAATATCTTAAGGAAATATTTAAAGTGATGATTAAGACTTTATGATGTTGGCTGGGTACAGTGTCTCACACCTGTAATCTCAGCACTTTAGGAGGCCAAGGTGGGTGGATCACCTGAGATCAGGAGTTTGAGACCAGCCTGGCCAACATGGTGAAACCCCGTCTCTACTAAAAATACAAAATTAGCAAAGTGTGGTGGCATGCGCCTATAACCCCAGCTACCCAGGAGGCTGAGGCAGGAGAACTGCTTGAACCCAGGAGGTGGAGGTTGCAGTGAGCCGAGATCGCACCACTGCACTTCAGCCTGGGGAACAGAGCAAGACTCTGTCTCAGAAAAAAAAAAAAAGACTTTATGATGTTAAGATTCATATTCAAGTCCTGGCTCTGCTTCTTCACATACATTAAATTAGGAAAAGTATTTAATCTCTCCAAACTTCTGCTTTCTCATCTGAAAAAAATTATGGATATAATGGTGTTATCTCCTTCATGAAGTCATGACAATTAAATGAAACAGTGCAGGCCAGGCGCGGTGGCTCACATCTGTAATCCCAGCACTTTGGGAGGCTGAAGTGGGCAGATCATGAGATCAGGAGATTCAGACCGTCCTGGCCAACATGGTGAAACCGTCTCTACTAAAATACAAAAAATTAGCCAGGTGTGGTGGTGTGCACCTGTAGTCCCAGCTACTCAGGAGGCTGAGGCAGGGGGGAATCACTTGAACCCAGGAGGCCGAGATTGCAGTGAGCTGAGATCACGCCACTGCACTCCAGCCTGGTGGCAGAGCGAGATTCCATCGCAAAAAAAAAAAAAAAAAAAAAAAAAAGAAAAGAGAAACAGCCCTTATGAAATGCTCAGCTTAGAGCATGGAACATCATGGTACTTCATAAATGTTTACTGTTATTAGTGTAATACTATGAAAGCAAGAACTTCTCTACATTGTCTGGTTTACTCCTACAAACAAATATAAGTCTAAATGACTCCTACACTACACTCTATTATCTTTCTCCCTTACCTCAGTGGAACATGCAGCACTTTCTTATTTATGCAAAAATCTAGAACCTTTAAGCATATCATAAGTTATGAGAATTTCACTCACAGTTTCACCCTTGTTGAATATGAATTATTTTCATTCCTACATATTCAAACTCTCTCTTTTCAATAAATTATTTGATCTTACCATCCAACTTAAAAATCTTGCCAGAAGCTGGGCATGGTGGCTCACGCCTGTAATCCCAGCACTTTGGGAGGCTTAGGTGGGCAAACTGCCTAAGCTCAAGAGTTCAAAACTTGCCTGGGCAACAAGGTGAAACCCTGTCTCTACTAAAAATACAAAAAATCAGCCGGGCGTGGTGGCGCACCTGTAATCCTGGCTACTCGGAAGGCTGAGGCATGAGAATTGCTTGAACCCAGGAGGCAGAGGTTGCAGTTAGCTGAGATCACACCACTGCACTCCAGCCTGGGCAACAGAGTGAGACTGTCTCAAAAAAACAAAACAAAACGAAATGAAACAAAAACAGACTTACCAGGGTCCCACACTTCTTTTCAGCTACCATCTCATTTCTATGAATTTCTTAAATATTCAAGCTTCTTGAAAAGATTTTATACACGTACTGACAATACTTCCTCAATTCCTCAGTCTGTCCTTAAACTTTTACAATTTGACACTAAAAGTGTTCATTAATTCACTTCCATAATGCCAAATTCAGTAGATACTTTCATTCTCTTCTCATTTGAACTTTCGGTAACTCATTTTCAACCTATTTAGGTTTTGCAGTAATCTATACTCATAGTCTCTGGTCTCCCTGTAGAAATTTCAGTGTTTACTAACATCCATTTATTTAACAAAATTGTATTGAGGGTCTACTCCAAGAAACTGAGATCATCTCTGAGGAATACAAACTGTAAGTAAAACCAAACACTATCCTTACCCTCAGGAAGCATGATCTGATGGGGAAAAAATACTTTAATCAAATAATCCCACAAATGGATGAAAGACTGAAATTTGGCTACATACTACAAATAAGTGATCTGGTGGCTCTATGAGAGCCTATAAAAGTCTATAATAATAGATTTTTATCCAGTCAGAGCAGTCAAAAAAGGCTTCCCTGAATAAATGCCAAGGATAGATAGGCAAAGAAGGAGCGAAACAGCAATTCATGCAGACAGAACAGCATGCGCAATATAGTGGATTTCTCTAAACACTGAAGTCTTTTTTTTTTTTTTTTTTTTTGAGTCAGAGTCTCACTTTGCCACCCAGGCTAGAGTGCAGTGGTGTGATCTCAGCTCACTGCAACCTCCGCTCCCCGAGTTCAAGCGATTCTCCTGCCTTAGTTTCCCAAGTAGTTGGGATTACAGGCACCTGCCACCGCGCCCAGCTAATTTTTGTATTTTTAGTAGAGGCAGGGTTTCACCATCTTGGCCAGGCTGGTCTTGAACTCCTGACCTCATGTTCCACCCACCTCCGCCTTCCAAAGTGCTGGGATTATAGGCGTGAGCCACTGCGCCCGGCCGACACTGAAGTCTTAATATATACATTCCCCATCCAGATTTTCAGTGAGGACCAAATTTGTTCCTAACTTCCTAAAGGGGGAAATAGTACTTGGGGCCAGAAGAGGGAAGTAGCTCCTTGCAATGTGAATTTTCTACGCTAGTAGGAAAAGAGCTTTTTTGAGTCACCTTCAAATTAAAGGAAGAAATACAGTGCTAGCATGTATTAAATTCATAAAGGTTTTTATTCTCATTTCAGAGTTGCTGCAACTAATGGCAATCAAGAAGCCTGGAGGCCGGGCGTGGTGGCTCACGCCTGTAATCCCAGCATTTTGGGAGGCCGGAGCGGGTGGATCACCTGAGGTCGGGAGTTCGAGACCAGCCTGACCAACATGGTGAAACCCCGTCTCTACTAAAAATACAAAAATTAGCCGGTCCGTGGTGGCGGGCGCCTTTAATCTCAGCTACTCGGGAGGCTGAGGCAGGAGAATCGCTTGAACCCAGGAGGCGGAGGCTGCAGGGAGCCGAGATCGTGCCACTGCACTCCAGCCTGGACGACAGAGCGAGACCCTGTCCCAAACAAACAAAAAAAAACAAAAAAACACTGGCTGTCACCCTCGTCCGCACAGTTAGACATCTGTTGGAACCGACGCGTAATTTCGGAGGCTGTAAGAATTCCCATCTCCTAAATTATACATCCAGGAGAGAAAGCCGGTGCTATAAGGAGTGACTCCAGGAATCCTGAGCAGTCTACTGGCCTCACTTCCTCTTCCTTCTGGTAGGACCGCTTTTAGGGCCGGTACCGGAAGTGCTAGCCACAGCGACTTCCGGTAGTCTCGGTCTTAGCGGAGTCAGCGGAGTTTCTTGTCTTCCTGCGTGCTGCACTAACTGAGCGACCAATTGATACCTAAGTTTAGATGATCTTTTTATTGAATTAATTAAAACTTTTGAAATCCATTCTGTAAGAACCTGAGAAAAATTGCGGCTACAGAAGCTGTTTTGAAATGCGCTTGGCTTCCGACTTCCTCAAGGGAAGGCAGCTGTTTCTTGTGTAAGCAAAGTCGAACTGAAAGAGGATGAAAAGGAGGGAAAGGGATTTGTAAAGATTTTATTAGGATTTTTCCCCTCTTTAGGCTGGAACATTTCTTCTAATTCTTCTTTTCTTTCTTTTTTTTTTCTTTTTTTTTTTTTTGAGATGGAGTCTTGCGAGCTCTGTCGCCAGGCTGGAGTGCAGTGGCGCGATCTCGGCTCACTGCATCCCCCGCCTCCTGGGTTCAAATGATTCTCCTGTTTCCGCCTCCCGAGTAGCTGGGACTACCTACAGGCAGGCGCCACCATGCCCAGCTAATTTTTGTATTTTTAGTAGAGACGGGGTTTCACCATGTTGGCCAGAATGATCTCGATCTCTTGACCTTGTGATCCGCCCGCCTTGGCCTCCCAAAGTGCTGGGATTACAGGCACGAGCACCGCGCCCGGCTGGAACATTTCTTTACTATTTCTGGCACATTCAGGGGATGGGATAGCTGCGACTGTTTTGCAGTGCAATTCATCAGCTGATCTGAATGCTCTTTGGCTTGCTGGAATCACAGCGTTTTGATCATGTTAAGAAAAAAGGCATGAATAGGGATTAAACTTCAGATAGCATAAAGATCGTTTTAAAATGCATACATTTGAAAATAGAGCCCTCCTTCCATATATAAAGTGTAATTTGAGGCAGTTTTCTGAATGGAATTAAAATACTGCGAGTTAGGAAATTACACAACCCAGTTAATTTATTTCTGTAGGTTACTTTGCAAGGGTAGGTTAGTAACTATACGTGGACTGATTGTGCTAGTTACATCTGGAAGTATATAATTCTGCCTTCTGAAGTGGAAGTATTACGTGTGTTTCATGTGATATGGAGCAGCAAGGTAAAAAACCAGATGTTGAGAACTGGTGCGTTTGTCTGCATAGGCAAAGGTTGGAGAAAAAAGTAAGAGTAAATCTGGGGAGGTTGAACAGACAGGCTGGAGCGTCTAGAAAGAATTATCCTGAGGCTGGTTCAGGTTAATTGAAAGTTTTAACAGAAAACTTTGAAGAAGGTCTACTTGCTGAACTGGTACAGAAAATTATTTTTGTGAGTAATAATTATGGAAAGTAGTTTGTGTAGGTAGAGCAAACTACTCTTTCCTCAGCTTTTCATTCTCTTTTGGATTCTCTCTGCTTCTCCCAGTTTTCTACTTTGCATTGATTCTCCATTTTCAGCATAGAGTAAGGTCAGGTGACTGAGTACAGAAAAAGTGCTTAGTTGGCAACTCACCAGTGAATGTAACGATGTACAAAGGGAAACTGGATTATTAAGATAAAAACAAGATAATTTTCCCCTAAACTATACACCTATAATATCACAATCAGAAGGTGTTTTAGGAAGTAGGGCGAGTTTGATTTACAAAAATATTTGTATGTATATATTTGTTTATATAGATGGTCTTCCATAAAGAAGCAAGTACAAATAGCTACAATTGAACTGTATGAATCAACACAAGTGGGAGTTAATTCAAGTTTATTTATTGAATACTAAGTGCAAAATAGTATAGTAGAGTAAGAAAGATTATTACTTTAACACTGAAGATAAAAGATTAAATATTTCTGAATAGGTGCAATTCACTAGGTAGATTTTGTAAAGGACCATATTAAAAAGACATCCAAAGCAAGAAATTGTAATAGCAATTTAAAAATAAATACCTACTTAAAATAAATTCAGAATCATCTTTTTTCTAGAGCTGATTTTTTTTTTAACATGAGGTATTGTCTGACAGTGCCACTTCTCTCTCCTAATTAAACATAATCAGGGTTCAGATTTGGTCAAGTAAAATACGTTTCAGGTTCTCCAGATACTAGCATAATACTTGGTGTGTATTGATTACTTAAATGTAAATTCACAGAAGAGAATCCAGGTATATTTGGACAAAAACAGCACTTTTAATTAAGCATGTTGACATTTTGTTCAGTATAATTTCTTCTTCTGTTCCTTTATTCTGTTACTTATTCAAATTCTATTGCTGTTTTCCCTTGTATAAAGACACACATACTGAATATGCGAATATATAGAGAAAAGATTCAAGCCACCTTGTCAAGTCACAATTTAAGATTGACAAATATTCAATTGAAGATCAGTTGAATTTTTTCCTTCATATCTTATGTGAGATGAATAAAGGTTTTATTTGGAAGCAAAATAGAGGTTTTTAAGATTTTGCAGGGCTTATGAAGCATAATCTAATTAAACAGATTTGTGACTGTGTGCCTTTTGAGTATTCTGGGGTTTTCTATTACCGCTTAGTTGTTCCAAAAAATTTTTTTTATTAATTTGAGACATGGTCTCGCTCTGTTCCCCAACTCCTGCTCTCAAGGGATCCACCCACCTAGGCCTCCCAAACTGCTGGGATTACAGGCTGACCCACCCCATTGGCCTTAAAGTATTATGAAGCTTTCTTGTGTTTGTAAAAATACCATCTTGAAATTCACAATAGTGGTATTTTTTATGATTTTTCTAGGAAAAAAAGGGGAGTGAATGGAAGCCCAATTTAGAAATGTTGAGAGGTCAATGAAAGTCCAATTGACTAATACGTTAAGAGGTTTTATATTGAGTTCTCTGAGAGCTCATTTGATTAAAAAAGAAGTCTGCTTATCTACTAAGGGAGCAATGAATTCTAATTAAGTTTGATGTTTAGGAACAGGCTTTTCTCATATTCTCCTAAGGCCAAGGGATATTTCACTCTGAAACTATTTTGAGGTCAAAGAAGTGCAGTGTTAACTGAAATGTCAGGAAGAAGGGAAACTCCAATTTGTATACGCACTAGAGAAAATGTGTTTTTATGGTGTTCACTGGTAGTGCAAAGGCTTCAACCAAAAGTCACTGAAGTCCTAGTACTTCATTGAGTTCAAATTTGGATGTTTTGCAAGGCATTTTTTCTCTATTTTTATTAAATTTTATTTTTCTATTTGTTTATATAAATAGCAAGTTCAGGGAAAGTTAATTTTAGAGGGAAGTTAGAAGTTCCTTTATGGTTCCTCATGTATTTAGTGACTGTTTAGAGGTGGGAATGTATATTTGTGGATTTTATTTTCAAGACTAAATTTTCAAATTCCTTTCAAGTTTATGTATAATTAGATCAATCAAATCTCTATGGCAATTAGGATCAAATTCACACAAAATTTTGTACTGAAAGCATATTGCATTTACATATAGATCAGTGAATCCTACACATTAACACTATGGCATGTTTTACAAGTAATATTTAATACTTAAAACTCAGATCCTCACGAGGTCAGGAGATCGAGACCGCGGTGAAACCCCGTCTCTACTAAAAATACAAAAAATTAGCCGGGCGTGGTGGCGGGCGCCTGTAGTCCCAGCTACTCGGAGAGGCTGAGGCAGGAGAATGGCATGAACCCGGGAGGCGGAGCTTGCAGTGAGCCGAGACTGCGCCACTGCACTCCAGCCTGGGCGACAGAGTGAGACTCCGTCTCAAAAAAAAAAAAAAAAAAAAAAACTCAGATCCTGGGTGACTTTTAAATGATGTAAATTGCATTTTGCAACTTAACAGATATCAATGTGTTTATGTAGTTTACTGTGAATTCAGTGGATTTATTGATAGACTGCTGGATTTATGTATTTTTTTCTATGTGGGCCTTTGGAAGAAAATATACAATTATTTCCTAAGACCTGTGTGTGAAATTTAAGGAATGAATTAGCCTTTGTAGGATTTCTTCTTTCTCCTGTCCAGTAATCCCAGAGAGTTCATTGAAATTAGTGAAATGTGAGCAAGTTCACTTAGTGTGTACTTTAAATTGAAATGATAAGATTTAGCAAATGGACGAATTCCCTAATAACTCATGATCAGTGTATTCAAAGAGATGCAGTTAAATTCAGATCAATCAGTATAATTTCAGTTTGAGGTTAATAGGTGACATCAGTACATTTATTTAACCCTGGAGAGGAATTCTCAGTGAATACCTGAAAAGGTTCCCTAGATCCAATATAGTATAGATGAGTTCTAGGGTTTATTATAGTTTTAAAATTAAATTATTTTGCTTATAAGGTGGATTTTAAAACTTTGCATTTTTGATGTAATTTTTGATTTAATTAAAATTGAGTGAGGAGTGATTCACTCTATGATCAATTCACATTAATGCAGAAAGCCATAGTTCCTACAATGGTTGCTCTGTTGGCCATGCATAAAAGGTTCCATGCATAAATCACTTAAAGTTACTCAATTTAAAAGTTTCCAACTTAAATTTGTTTTATTTTAAAGTACTATTTTTTTTTTAACAGGCAAGCATTTTGACTAAGAGATCTGGCTGTTGGGAAACCTGTAGGCAATGTCAAAAAACCTGTTTATTTCAGTCAAGTCAAGAAAATGTCCGTAAAACTGATTATTTGTTGGTAGAGTTTTTTAAAAAAACATAAAATACATAGAGAAAATAATATAACAACGACTAGCCTGACCACTGTTCAGCTTTATGAAATTTTAATGTCTGCTTTACTTGTTCCAGGTCTTTTAGAAAATAAAATGTTGATGTATTCAAGGCTCCTGAAAATATATTATTATCCCCTTTACAAAGAGTTAAAAAAATATATATGTATTTTGAGACCAGGTCTCGCTCTTGCCCAGGCTGGAGTGCAGCAATGCAATCATAGCTCACTGCAGCCTGGACCTCTTGGGCTCAAGCAGTCCTCCCACCTCAGACTCCTAAGTAGCTAGGACTACAGGCATGAACTGCTATGCCTGGATTTTCCCTCCCTCCCTCCGTCCCTCCCTCCCTCCCACCCTCCCTTCTTTCCTTCCTTTCTTTCTTTTCTTTTCTTTTCTTCTCCTTCTCTCTTTTTTCTTTTCTCTCTTTCTCCCTCTTTTTCTCCTTGCCTCCCTCCTTCCTTCCTTCCCTCCTTCCTTCCTTCCTTCCTTCCTTCTTTCCTTCTTTCCTTCCTTCCTTCCCTCCCTCCCTCCTTCCTTCCCTCCCTCCTTCCTTCCCTCCCTCTCTTTCTTTTCTTTCTGACAGGGTCTTCCTATATCGCCCAGGCTGGTTTTGAACTCCTGGCCTCAAGCAATCCTCCTGCCTTGTCATCCCACAGTGTTTATAGGCGTGAGCCACTGCACCTGGCTCAGATATCCTTATATATTTCATCTTGTTGACATCTACTCAGTTTCAGAGGTGCTCCATCTAGAAGTTTAATTACAGTATTATATCTGCATTTCTTCTTCTTGATGAGATGAAGCCAGACTGTGTTCCTGTGTTTTTATTTTTGTTTTCAGCCAGTTTACACTTAAAACTAGCAGTGCATGAGAGCTGCTTTTGTTTCATGTGCTCTGTAACCCTTGTTATTTTAATAGTTGCCAATCCGGGTGCGTAGTTCATGTTGGTTTAAATATGCATTTTCCTGTTACTAAAGAATTTGAGACCTTTCGTATGTTTATCAATCACACCACTTGGATTTCCTCTTTAAGACTTTTGATGCTTTTTATTAGGTTGTGTGCCTTTTTATTATTGATTTGTAGATACCATTTATAGGCTTCGAATACTAGAACTTTGTGGTTTATACATGGTACAAATTACATTCTCCAAACTGAGGCTTTTCTTTTCACTCTTTTTATGGTGTTCTGTGATGACTAGTTTTTACTTTTATGATAGTGAAATTTATCAGCCTTTTCCTTGGTTTGTGCTTTTGTGTCCTGTTTAAAACATTCTTCCCCAAAGTCATGAATAGATGTCCAGTATTATCTTCTAAGTGTTTGCATTTCGTTTCCCACTTTCAGATTTCTAAATAGCCTAAAATTGATTCTTTTGTATGGTATGAATTAGGGACCCAAATTTTATTTTTTATATAGATAGTTAATTGTCCCAGCACCCATTTAAGGGAATGCTGTCTTTTCCCCATAGCTGTGCTCTCTGTCCATATGTATGTTAGTTTATTTTAGGGACTCTAAATTAGTTCATTTTTCTATTCCTCCACCAGTACCACACTGTATTAATTACTGCAGCTTTATTTAAATAAGCTTTTATATTTGGAATGGCAAGTCCTCTCACTTTGTTCGTCATATTCAAGGGTGCCTTGGCTATTGGTCCTTTGCATTTCCAAGTATTTAGTGTAATTTAGTCTTGTTGAACATGACAACATGTGACCACCACCAACAACAACAAAAAAAATACCTGTTGGGATTTGATTGGGACAGCACAGAATCTATAGATAAATTCAGGGAGAATTGATATCAAGTCTTTAATCCTTACATGTCTTATATGTCTCAACTTATTCAAGAATTTTAAATTTTCTTTAAAAAGTTTTACATTTTTATTTTTGGAAGCCACACACATCTTTCACTAGTATTATTCCCAGGATCCTTCATATTTTGAATACTATTGTAAATGATACAATTTTAAAATGAAGTTTTACATTTTTATTTTTGGAGGCCACACATCTTTTACTAGTGTTATTCCCAGGATCCTTTGTATTTTGAATACTATTATAAATGATACAACTTTTATTTTTATTACTATTATTATTATTATTTTTGAGAAGGAGTCTTACTCTGTTGCCCAGGCTGGAGTGCAGTGGTGCGATCTTGGCTCACTGCAACCTCCACCTCCCGGGTTCAAGTGATTCTCGTGCTTCAGCCTCCTGAGTAGCTGGGATTACAGGTGCACACCTTCGTACCTGGCTAATTTTTGTATTTTTAGTAGAGACAAGGTTACATCATGTTGGCCAGGCTGGTCTTGAACTCCTGACCTCAGGTGATCCGCCCTCCTCTGCCTCCCAAAATGCTGAGGTTACAGGCGTGAGCCACCGTGCCTAGCCAATATAACATTTATTTATTTAATTTTATTTTTTTGAGACAGAATTTTGCTCTTGTTGCCCAGGCTGGAGTGCAGTGGCACAATTTTGGCTCTGCCTCTTGGGTTCAAGTGATTCTCCTGCCTCAGCCTCCCGAGTAGCTGGGATTACAGGCATGTGCTACCACGCCTGGCTAATTTTGTATTTTTTTTTTTTTTTTTTTGAGACGGAGTCTCGCTCTGTCGCCCAGGCTGGAGTGCAGTGGCGCAATCTCGGCTCACTGCAAGCTCCGCCTCCCGGGTTGACGCCATTCTCCTGCCTCAGCCTCTCCGAGTAGGTGGGACTACAGGCGCCCGCCACCACGCCCGGCTAATTTTTTGTCTTTTTTAGTAGAGACGGGGTAATTTTGTATTTTTAGTAGAGATGGGTTTCTCCATGTTGGTCAGGCTGGTCTTGAACTCCCGACCTCAGGTGATCTGCCCGCCTTGGCCTCCCAAAATGCTGGGATTACAGGCATGAGCCACGGCGCCCAGCCAACTTTTAAAAATACATTTTCTTATTATTTGGTTGCCTAGTCCAACGTGATTTTTTTTTCTTTTCTTTTAAATTTAGGTTCAGGAGTACATGTGCAGATTTGTTGTATAGGTAAGTTGTGTGTTACTGAGGTTTGGTGTACGGAATCTTTTGTTACCCAGGTAATAATCAAAGTACCAGTAAGTAGCTTTTTTATCCTCCTCCTCCTCACACTCTCCACCCTCAAGTAGGCCCTAGTATCTATTGTTCACTTCTTTGTGCCCATGTGTACTCATTGTTTAACTCCAACCTATAAGTGAGAACGTGCAGTATTTGGTTTTCTGTTCCTGAGTTAGTTCACTTAGGATAATGGCCTCTTGCTCCATCCATGTTGCTACAAAGGACATGATTTTGTTCTTTTTATGGCTGTGTAGCATTCCATGGTATGTATATACCACATTTTCTTTTCCAGTCTACCACTGATGGGCATTTAGGTTGATTTCCATGTCTTTCTGACAGCATGATTTTTTATATTGATTTTGATGGGATCTACTTCTACTCATGCATATAGTATGAAGATTATTTTAAACTGAAGATATTTGAGATTCAAGAGATGCAGAAAGAGGCCTGTTTGGAGCTTTCCTTATCTGATTAAAGGCCAAGCCTTCTGAGAATGAAGCTGGTCATAAATTACTGCTTCTGGGAAGCTTCATTCAGAAAGGAGACAAAGTGAGGCTGCCATAAATCCCCTCTCTGGGGTAATTTTGCAGCCAAGAAGGAGAAAGACCACTTGCACCTGCATAAATAAACATTATCACAAACTATCATACCTACCATTTGTTCCTCTGAAAGCCAATTTTTCTTTCAAAAAAAGAAAAGCTCATTTTTTCTTCCTATAGAAGTCTTTTCTCCCCATTCCCTTTCTGTTATTAAGTTGGTATATAAACCCTTATCTCTAGCTATTCAGTGGGCCTCTTCATCTAAACATGCCTGCACATATGTAAATAAGTTTTCCTCCTGTTAATCTGTATGTCAGTTAATTTGCAGGTTTCCAAACTCAGATCTAAACTTGTATAGGATCCTTCATCTACGTCCTTTTTAATGTATCTACTTTTCTCCTGTCCCTACCCCTGCTTAATGCCTGGCTACCTCTAATCAGTTCTAGATTTCTATGGTTTTGTCACTTCAAGAATGTTATTGTCTTCCCATTTCGTGTTGCTATAAAGGAATACCAGAGACTGAATAATTTATGAGAAAAAGAGGTTTATTTGCCATATGGTTCTGCAGGCTCTACAAGAAGCATGGCACTAGTATCTGCTTCTGATAAAGACCTCAGGAAGCTTCCAATCATGGTGAGAGGCAAAGGAGAAGCAAGCATGTCACTTGATGAGGGAGGGAGGGAGCAAGAGAGAGAGAGGGGAGAAAGGTGCCAAGCTCTTTTTAATTAGATTTAGTGGGAACCAATAGAGCAAGAACTCAGTCATTACCACCAGGACTGCATTGAACGATTCATGAAGGATCCACTCCCATGACCCAAACATCTCCCACTAGGCCCCACAGCCAACACTGGGGATGAAGTTTCAACATGGGATTTGGAGGGGACAAAAATCATATCCAAATATATGTTATTACTGATATAAGTTATATATGATTCTGCTTATATAGTGCATAGTATATAACTCCCAAAAGTTATATCTACTATATGATTCCACTTATATGCTATATATCTGTATATAGATATAGTATATAACTTTTTGGGGTCAGCTTTTTTCAAGTAGCATAATTCTCTGGAGATTCTTCCACAGATTCTTCCACAATGTATGTCTCAGTAAATGGTTCCTGTTTATTGCTAGGTAGTATTCCATGGTATGGATCATTGTTTCTAGTTTGGGGATATTATGAATCAAGCCAATATAAACATTTGTAAACATTTATGTGGAGGTTTTTGTATGAACATAAGTCTTCATTTCTCTGGGATAAATGCCCAGGAGTGCAATTGCGGGGACATATGGTAGTTGTGTGTTTTGTTTTGTAATAAACTGCCAAACTGTTTTCCAGAGTGATGTGCCATTTTTTATTTCTACCAGTAGTATGTGACAATTAACAGTTTCTCCACTTTCTTCTCAGGCTTTGGTGTGGTCTCTATTTTTTGTTTAATTTTAGCCATTCAGATAAGTGTGTAGTCACATCTCATAGTGGTTCTTCAGAGTAATGTGCCATTTTATTTTCCACTAGTAATATATTACTGACATAGTTTCTTCAGTCCTCTCAAGCATTTGGTTTTATCTATTTTTAAAATGTTTAGCCATTTGTATAGGTGTGTAGTGATATCTCATTATAGTTTTAATTTGCATTTCTCTAATGTTTAATGAAGTTGCACTTCTTGTGTATTTATTTGCCATCTGTACAGCTTCTTTGGTGAAATGTCTCTTCATGTCTTTTGTCAATGTTCCAATGTATTGTTTGCTTTTTTACTGTTGATTTTATATGTGTCTGTGTGTGGTATACTATGAATATGTGTACATATATATATAAAATAAAATATGTATTCTATATCCCAGTTCTATGTTAGATATATAGCTTACAAATATTTCCTCCCATTCTGTAGTTTGTCTTTTCATCCTCTTAACAGGGTCTTTGGCACAGCAAAATTTTTTAATAGTCTGGTTTATCAATTTTTACATTTATGGATTATGCTTTTGCTGTCAAGCCTAAGAAATCTTTGCCTAGACCTACATCCCCCAAATTTTATCATATATATGTATATATTTAAGTATAATAGTTTTACATTTTAAATTTAAGTCCATAATCTATTTTATTTTCGTATAAAGTATGAGACATAGACTGGGGCTCAATTTTTTGCCTGTGGATATCCAATTACTCCTGCACTCATTGTTTAAAAAGTATTTTTCCTCCATTGGATTGCTTTTTCACCTTCGTTTAAAAAAAAACAGTTCTGTATATTTGTGTAGGTCTATTTCTGGGTCCTCTGTTCAGTTCCAGTGATCTCTGTTTGTATACCTCCACCAATACCATGCAGTCTTGATGACTATTAGCTATATAATAAGTCTTGAAGTGGATCAACTTGTTATGCCCATTGTATTCTTTCAAAATTGTTTTACATCTAGTTCCCTTGTATTCACATGTACATTTTAGATTAATCTTTTCTATATCTACAGAAACATTTTGGTAGGATTTTAATAGGAAAAATACCCATTTAAGGAGAATTGACATGTTGAATTTTCCAATCCATGAACAACAGCATGTTTCTCCATTTATTTAGATCTTCTTTGGTTTCTTTAATCAATATTGTGTAGTTTTCAGCATACAAGTCCTGTACATCTTCTGTTAGATTTACACCTAAGTATTGCATTATCTTTTTAGTAATTGAAAATGGTATTATCTTTTTAATTACAATGTCTATGTGTTTATTACTAGTACATAGAAAGAAATACAGTTGATTTTTATGTATTGTATCATGACCTTGGTGTACTTGCTTATTCTAAGAGTGTTACTACAAATTCCTTGTGATTTTCTATTTGCACAATTATATCATCTGTAAATGGAGGTAATTTTCCCACTTCCTTTCTGATCTGTATGCCTTTTTTTTTTTTTTTTTTTTTTTTTTAAATGGAGTTTCGCTCTTGTTGCCCAGGCTGGAGTACAATGGCACGATCTCGGCTCACTGCAACCTCTGCCTCCCGGGTTCAAGCAATTCTCCTGCTTCAGCCTTCTGAGCAGTGGGGATTACAGGTGCCCACCACCATGCCCAGCTAATTTTTTTTTTCTTTTTTTTTTTTTTTTTATTATACTTTAGGGTTTTAGGGTACATGTGCACAATGTGCAGGTTTGTTACATATGTATCCATGTGCCATGTTGATTTCCTGCACCCATTAACTCGTCATTTAGCATTAGGTGTATCTCCTAATGCTGTCCCTCCCCCCTCCCCCCACCCCACAACAGTCCCCGGAGCGTGATGTTCCCCTTCCTGTGTCCATGAGTTCTCATTGTTCAATTCCCACCTATGAGTGAGAACATGCGGTGTTTGGTTTTTTGTCCTTGCGATAGTTTACTGAGAATGATGTTTTCCAGTTTCATCCATGTCCCTACAAAAGACACGAACTCATCATTTTTTATGGCTGCATAGTATTCCATGGTGTATATGTGCCACATTTTCTTAATCCAGTCTATCGTTGTTGGACATTTGGGTTGGTTCCAAGTCTTTGCTATTGTGAATAGTGCCGCAATAAACATACGTGTGCATGTGTCTTTATAGCAGCATGATTTATAGTCCTTTGGGTATATACCCAGTAATGGGATGGCTGGGTAAAATGGTACTTCTAGTTCTAGATCCCTGAGGAATCGCCACACTGACTTCCACAATGGTTGAACTAGTTTACAGTCCCACCAACAGTGTAAAAGTGTTCCTATTTCTCCACATCCTCTCCAGCACCTGTTGTTTCCTGATTTTTTAATGATGGCCATTCTAACTGGTGTGAGATGGTATCTCACTGTGGTTTTGATTTGCATTTCTCTGATGGCCAGTGATGAGGAGCATTTCTTCATGTGTTTTTTGGCTGCATAAATGTCTTCTTTTGAGAAGTGTCTGTTCATGTCCTTTGCCCACTTTTTGATGGGGTTGTTTGTTTTTTTCTTGTAAATTTGTTTGAGTTCATTGTAGATTCTGGATATTAGCCCTTTGTCAGATGAGTAGGTTGCAAAAATTTTCTCCCATTGTGTAGGTTGCCTGTTCACTCTGATGATACTTTCTTTTGCTGTGCAGAAGCTCTTTAGTTTAATGAGATCCCATTTGTCGATTTTGGCTTTTGTTGCCATTGCTTTTGGTGTTTTAGACATGAAGTCCTTGCCCACGCCTACGTCCTGAATGGTATTGCCTAGGTTTTCTTGTAGGATTTTAATGGTTTTAGGTCTAACATATAAGTCTTTAATCCATCTTGAATTAATTTTTGTATGAGGTGTAAGGAAAGGATCCAGTTTCAGCTTTCTACATATGGCTAGCCAGTTTTCCCAGCACCATTTATTAAATAGGGAATCCTTTCCCCATTTCTTGTTTTTGTCAGGTTTATCAAAGATCAGATAGTTGTAGCTATGCGGCATCATTTCTGAGGGCTCTGTTCTGTTCCATTGATCTATGTCTCTGTTGTGGTACCAGTACCATGCTGTTTTGGTTACTGTAGCCTTGTAGTATAGTTTAAAGTCAGGTAGCATGATGCCTCCAGCTTTGTTCTTTTGGCTTAGGATTGACTTGGCGATGCGGGCTCTTTTTTGGTTCCATATGAACTTGAAAGTAGTTTTTTCCAATTCTGTGAAGAAAGTCATTGGTAGCTTGATGGGGATGGCATTGAATCTATAAATTACCTTGGGCAGTATGGCCATTTTCACGATATTGATTCTTCCAACCCATGAGCATGGAATGTTCTTCCATTTGTTTATATCCTCTTTTATTTCATTGAGCAGTAGTTTGTAGTTCTCCTTGAAGAGGTCCTTCACATCCCTTGTAAGTTGGATTCCTAGGTATTTTATTCTCTTTGAAGCAATTGTGAATGGGAGTTCACTCATGATTTGGCTCTCTGTTTGTCTGTTATTGGTGTACGAGAATGCTTGTGATTTTTGTACATTAATTTTGTATCCTGAGACTTTGCTGAAGTTGCTCATCAGCTTAAGGAGATTTTGGGCTGAGACAATGGGGTTTTCTAGATATACAATCATGTCATCTGCAAACAGGGACGATTTGACTTCCTCTTTTCCTAATTGAATACCCTTTATTTCCTTCTCCTGCCTGATTGCTCTGGCCAGAACTTCCAGCACTATGTTGAATAGTAGCGGTGAGAGAGGGCATCCCTGTCTTGTGCCAGTTTTCAGAGGGAATGCTTCCAGTTTTTTCCCATTCAGTATGATATTGGCTGTGGGTTTGTTGTAGATAGCTCTTATTATTTTGAGATACGTCCCATCAATACCTAATTTATTGAGAGTTTTTAGCATGAAGGGTTGTTGAATTTTGTCAAAGGCCTTTTCTGCATCTATTGAGATAATCATGTGGTTTTTGTCTTTGGTTCTGTTTATATGCTGGATTACATTTATTGATTTGCGTATGTTGAACCAGCCTTGCATCCCAGGGATGAAGCCCACTTGATCATGGTGGATAAGCTTTTTGATGTGCTGCTGGATTCGGTTTGCCAGTATTTTATTGAGGATTTTTGCATCAATGTTCATCAAGGATATTGGTCTGAAATTCTCTTTTTTGGTTATGTCTCTGCCAGGTTTTGGTATCAGGACGATGCTGGCCTCGTAAAATGTGTTAGGGAGGATTCCCTCTTTTTCTATCGATTGGAATAGTTTCAGAAGGAATGGTACCAGTTCCTCCTTGTACCTCTGGTAGAATTCAGCTGTGAATCCATCAGGTCCTGGACTCTTTTTGGTTGGTAAGCTATTGATTATTGCCACAATTTCAGAACCTGTTATTGGTCTATTCAGAGATTCAACTTCTTCCTGGTTTAGTCTTGGGAGGGTGTATTTGTCGAGGAATTTATCCATTTCTTCTAGATTTTCTAGTTTATTTGCATAGAGGTGTTTGTAGTATTCTCTGATGGTAGATTGTATTTCTGTGGGATCGGTGGTGATATCCCCTTTTTCGTTTTTTATTGCATCTATTTGATTCTTCTCTCTTTTCTTCTTTATTAGTCTTGCTAGCGGTCCATCAATTTTGTTGATCTTTTCAAAAAACCAGCTCCTAGATTCATTAATTTTTTGAAGGGTTTTTTGTGTCTCTATTTCCTTCAGTTCTGCTCTGATTTTAGTTATTTCTAGCCTTCTGCTAGCTTTTGAATGTGTTTGCTCTTGCTTTTCTAGTTCTTTTAATTGTGATGTTAGGGTGTCAATTTTGGATCTTTCCTGCTTTCTCTTGTGGGCATTTAGTGCTATAAATTTCCCTCTACACACTGCTTTGAACGTGTCCCAGAGATTCTGGTATGTTGTGTCTTTGTTCTCGTTGGTTTCAAAGAACATCTTTATTTCTGCCTTCATTTCATTATGTACCCAATAGTCATTCAGGAGCAGGTTGTTCAGTTTCCATGTAGTTGAGCGGTTTTGACTGAGTTTCTTAATCCTGAGTTCTAGTTTGATTGCACTGTGGTCTGAGAGACAGTTTGTTATAATCTCTGTTCTTTTACATTTGCTGAGAAGAGCTTTACTTCCAACTATGTGGTCAATTTTGGAATAGGTGTGGTGTGGTGCTGAAAAAAATGTATATTCTGTTGATTTGGGGTGGAGAGTTCTGTAGATGTCTATTAGGTCCACTTTATGTAGAGCTGAGTTCAATTCCTGGATATCCTTGTTAACTTTCTGTCTCGTTGATCTGTCTAATGCTGACAGTGGGGTGTTAAAATCTCCCATTATTATTGTGTGGGAGTTTAAGTCCCTTTGTAGGTCACTGAGGACTTGCTTTATGAATCTGGGTGCTCCTGTGTTGGGTGCATATATATTTAGGATAGTTAGCTCTTCTTGTTGAATTGATCCCTTTACCATTATGTAATGGCCTTCTTTGTCTCTTTTGATCTTTGTTGGTTTAAAGTCTATTTTATCAGAGACCAGGATTGCAACCCCTGCCTTTTTTTGTTTTCCAGTTGCTTGATAGATCTTCCTCCATCCCTTTATTTTGAGTCTATGTGTGTCTCTGCACGTGAGATGGGTTTCCTGAATACAGCACACTGATGGGTCCTGACTCCTTATCCAGTTTGCCAGTCTGTGTCTTTTGATTGGAGCATTTAGCCCATTTACATTTAACGTGAATATTGTTATGTGTGAATCTGATCCTGTCATTATGATGTTAGTTGGTTATTTTGCTCGTTAGTTGCTATAGTTTCTTCCTAGCCTCGATGGTCTTTACAATTTGGCATGTTTTTGCAGGGGCTGGTACCGGTTGTTCCTTTCCATGTTTAGTGCTTCCTTCAGGAGCTCTTTTAGGGCAGGCCTGGTGGTGACAAAATCACTCAGCGTTTGCTTGTCTGTAAAGTATTTTATTTCTCCTTCACTTATGAAGCTTAGTTTGGTGGGATAGGAAATTCTGGGTTGAAAATTCTTTTCTTTAAGAATGTTGAATATCGGCCCCCACTCTCTTCTGGCTTGTAGAGTTTCTGCTGAGAGATCAGCTGTTAGTCTGATGGGCTTCCCTTTGTGGGTAACCCGACCTTTCTCTCTGGCTGCCCTTAACAATTTTTCCTTCATTTCAACTTTGGTGAATCTGACAATTATGTGTCTTGGAGTTGCCCTTCTCGAGGAGTATCTTTGTGGCGTTCTCTGTATTTCCTGAATCTGAATGCTGGCCTGCCTTGCTAGATTGGGGAAGTTCTCCTGGATAATATCTTGCAGAGTGTTTTCCAACTTGGTTCCATTCTCCCCATCATTTTCAGGTACACCAATCAGACGTAGGTTTGGTCTTTTCACATAGTCCCAAATTTCTTGGAGGCTTTGTTCATTTCTTTTTATTCTTTTTTCTCTAAACTTCCCTTCTCTCTTCATTTCATTCATTTCATCTTCTATCAGCGATACCCTTTCTTCCAGTTGATCGCATCTGCTACTGAGGCTTCTGCATTCTTCGTGTAGTTCTCGAAACTTGGCTTTCAGCTCCATCATCTCCTTTAAGCCCTTCTCTCCATTGGTTATTCTAGTTATCCATTCTTCTAATTTTTTTTCAAAGTTTTTAACTTCTTTGCTATTGTTTTGAATTTCCTCTCGTAGCTCAGAGTAGTTTGATCGTCTGAAGCCTTCTTCTCTCAACTCATCAAAGTCATCCTCCATCCAGCTTTGTTCCGTTGCTGGTGAGGAACTGCGTTCCTTTGGAGGAGGAGAGGTGCTCTGTTTTTTAGAGTTTCCAGTTTTTTTGGTCTGTTTTTTCCCCATCTTTGTGGTTTTGTGTACTTTTTGTCTTCGATGATGGTGATGTACAGATGGGTTTTTGGTGTGGATGTCCTTTCTGTTTGTTAATTTTCCTTCTACCAGACAAGACCCTCAGCTGCAGGTCTGTTGGAGTTTACTAGAGGTCCACTCCAGACCCTGTTTGGCTGGGTGTCAGCACCGGTGGCTGCAGAACAGCGGATTTTCGTGAGACCACAAATTCAGCTGTCTGATAGTTCCTCTGAAAGTTTTGTCTCAGAGGAGTACCCGGTTGAATGAGGTGTCAGTCTGTCCCTACTGGGGGGGTGCCTCCCAGTTAGGCTGCCCAGGGGTGAGGGACCCACTTTAGGAGGCAGTCTGTCCGTTCTCAGATCTCCAGCTGCGTGCTGGGAGAACCACTACTCTCTTCAAAGCTGTCAGTCAGACAGGGACATTTAAGGCTGTGGAGGTTCTCGCTGAGTTTTTGGTTGTCTGTGCCCTGCCCCCAGAGGTGGAGCCTACAGAGGCAGGCAGGCCTCCTTGAGCTGTGGTGGGCTCCACCCAGTTCGAGCTTCCTGGCTGCTTTGTTTACCTAAGCAAGCCTGGGCAATGGCGGGCGCCCCTCCCCCAGCCTCGTTGCCGCCTTGCAGCGTGATCTCAGACTGCTGTGCTAGCAATCAGCAAGACTCTGTGGGCATAGGACCCTCCGAGCCAGGTGCGGGACACAAACTCCTAGTGTGCCGTTTTCCAGGCCCGTTGGAAAAGCGCAGTATTAGGACGGGACTGACCAGATATTCCAGGTGCCATCTGTTTCCCCTTTCTTTGACTAGGAAAGGGAACTCCCTGACCCCTTGCGCTTCCCGAGTGAGGCAATGCCTCGCCCTGCTTCGGCTCGCGCACAGTGCGCTTCACCGACTGTCCTGAACCCACTGTTAGGCACTCCCTAGTGAGATGAAACCGGTACCTCAAGCAGAAATGCAGAAATCACCCGTCTTCTGTGTCGCTGGGGCTGGGAGCTGGAGACCGGAGCTGTTCCTATTCGGCCATCTTGGCTCCACCCAATTTTTTTATATTTTTAGTAGAGATGGGGTTTCACCATGTTGGCCAGGCTGGTCTCGAATTCCTGACCTCAGGCGATCCTCCTGCCTTGGCCTCCCAAAGTGCTGAGATTACAGGGATGAGCCACTACACCCAGTCTCTGTATGCCTTTTATTTAACTTTTCTTGCCTTATTGCACTGGCTACGATTTCCAGCACTTTCTTGAAGAAGAATGATGAGGACAGACATACTTGCCTTGTTCCAAATATCACAGGAAATCATTCAGTCTCTCTTTTTTTTTTGAGACAGAGTTTTGCTCTTGTTACCCAAGCTGGAGTGCAATGGTGCAATCTCAACTCACTGCAATCTTTGCCTCCCAGGTTAAGCGATTCTCCTGCCTCAGTCTCCTGAGTAGCTGGGATTACAGGTGCCCGCCACCATGCCCAGCTAATTTTTGTATTTTTTGTTTTTTTGTTTGAGGTGGAGTTTGACTTTTGTTGCCCAGACTGGAGAGCAATGGTGCAATCTCGGCTCACTGCAACCTTCACCTCCCGGGTTCAAGCAATTCTCCTGCCTCAGCCTCCCAAGTAGCTGGGATTGCAGATGCCTGCCACCACACCCAGCTAATTTTTGTATTTTTAGTAGAGACTGGGTTTCAGCATGTTGGCCAGGCTGGTCTTGAACTCTTGACCTCAGGTGATCCACCTGCCTCGGCCTCCCAAAATGCTGGGATTACAGGCATGAGCCACCATGCCCAACCAAAATCATTCAGTCTTATGCCATTAAGTATAATGTTAGCTGTAAGATTTTTATAGGTATTCCTTGTCAAATTAAGAAATTTTGCCTATATTCCTATTTTTCTGAGAGTTTTAAATCATGGATGGGAGATAATGCTTCTTCTGTATCAATTGATATGTTCATGTGTCTTTTCTTCATTAGCCTGATAATATGGTAGATTATATTGATTAATTTTCTAATATTGAACCAGCCTTTCATCCCAGGAATGAGCCCCACTTGGTGTATACTTTTTATATATTGC
Organism: Symphalangus syndactylus; assembly: GCF_028878055.3. Lineage (NCBI taxonomy): Eukaryota > Metazoa > Chordata > Mammalia > Primates > Hylobatidae > Symphalangus > Symphalangus syndactylus. The sequence continues at coordinate 45,894,654 of NC_072429.2, forward strand.
TTGATTTTATTTCCTGTTATTTTGTTAAACATTTCTGTGTCTATGTTCATAAGGATTATTGATCTGTAGTTTTTGGATTTTTGTTCCTGATATCCAGTAACCATTAGGCATCTAGGCCTGGATATTTTTAAGAAGTTTTAAAATTACAAATTCAGTTTTCTTAATAGTTATAGGGCTATTCAAATTACCTATTTCATATTGGGTGAGTTATGGTAGTTTGTATTTGTTGAGGAAGTAGTTCATTTTATCTAAGTTGTCAAATCCATGGGTGTAGACTTGTTTATAGTATTTCCTTATAAAACTTTTGACAGCTCCAGAGTCTTTAGTGATATCCTGTTTTATTTCTGATATTAGTACTTCAAGTCTTGTCTTTCTTTGATCTTTTTAAAGAACAAGTTCGTTGTTTGATTGTCTCTATTTTTTTTGTTGTTGTTTGTTTTGAATTTTATTGATTTTTGCTCTTTATTTTTTCCTTCTTCTGGCTTTGGGTTTATTTTGTTTTTCTTCTAGGTTCCTGAATGGGAGCTTAGATTATTGATTTGAGACTTCTTCTCCATCTTAATTCATTTATTACTATAAATTTTCCTCCTACCGTTGTTATAGCTGTATCCCACAAATTTTGATATGTTGTATATTAATTTTCATACAATTCAGTGCATTTAAAATTTTTTCTTTGGGACTTCCTCTTTAATCTGTGAATTATTTAGACATGTGTTGTTTAATTTCCAAGTGTTTGGAGATTTCATATCATCTTTCTATTATTGATTTCTGGTTTGTTTCCATTGTAGTTAGATAATACCTTCTGTATCATTTTAATTTTTTAAAATTTGTTGAGATTTGTTTTATGGCCCAGGATATGATCTGTGTTAGTGTACGTTCTGTGAATACTTAAAAAAGAAATGTAATTCTGTTCTTGCTGGGTGGACCATCCTATAAATATCAGTTAGATCCTGTTGATTCATAGTATTGTTGGGTCCTTGCTGAGCCCTGCCTAGATGTTCTACTAATTGTTGACAAAGGAATGTTGAAGTTGCCAAACTATAGTTGTGGATTTGTCTATTTCTTCTTTCAGTTCTATTAATTTTTGCTTCACATATTTTGCAGATCTGTTGTTTTGTGCATACAAATTTAGCATTCTGTGTCTTCTTGGTGAATTAACTTTTTAAGTCACTGTATAATGTCCCTTTTTGTCTCTGGTAGACTTTTTTCTCTAAAATCTACTTCACCTGATATTAATATGGCTACGCCTGCTTTCTTTTGGTTAATGTCTGCATTATATGTTTTTCTCATCCTTTTACATTAACCTTGCCTGTATTGTTATATTTGAAGAGTTTTTCTGTAGACAATATATATTTGAGTAATATTTTTAACTCATTCTGCCAATCTGTCTTTTAACTGGTGTGTTTTTAATGTAATTACTGGTATATCAGGATCTTAGTCTGCCGTTTTATTTTTTGCTTTCTGTTAGTTTTCTTTGTTTTTTGTTTATGCTTTTTTTTTTTGCCTTCCTGTAGCTTACTTGAACAGTTTTTAGAGTATGATTTTGATGTGTCTATAACATTTTTGAGAATATCATCTTATATGGCTTTTTTAGTGGCTATTCTAGGTATCACATTATATATAGATAATTTATCACATTCTGTTTATGTCATCATTTCACCCAGCTGAGTGTAGTATAGCAACGTCACCTCTTTTTTTCCCTTTACTTCCCCATGTATAATTGTCTTAATTATTCTCTCTACATATATTTGGAACCATGTTAGGCAGTGTTACAATTTTTGCTTCAGCATAACTTAGAAAAGTCAAGAGGAGAATAAAGCCTATGTATTCCCCTATTTTTTTGCTTACTGTGTTCTTTCTTCTTTCATAATGTTCCTGTATTCCTTTTTAAATGACATCCTTTCTGTTTAGATAACTTCCTTTTTAGCCATTCTTTTAGAGAAGGTAAGCTGATAACAAATTCTCTTAGTTTTCCCTCATCTGATAATGTCTTGATTTCATTTATTCTTGAAGAATATTTTCAGAGATTCTTCATTGACAGTCCTATTTTTTCAGCCCCTAAAAAATTGAGTTACTTCCTTTGGCCTCCATGGTTTCTGACAAGAAGTCTTCTGCCATTCAAATTGTTTTCCCCCTAGAAGTAATGTGTTACTTTTCTCTGGCTGCTTTCAAGAGTTTGCTTTGTCTTAATTTTCAGAAGTTTGACTACAGTGTGTCTTGGTGTGGATTTATTAGGGTTATCCTATTTGAGATTTGCTCAGCTCCTTGAACATCCAAATTTGTCTTTTGCTAAATTTAGGGGGATTTTTCACTTATTATTTGTTTGAGTACTTTTCAGCCCCATCTTCGTTATACTTTCCTTCTCTAATACTGGTAACACAAATAGTAGATCTTTAATTATTCTGCCACAAATCCCTGATGCTCTGTTCATTATTTTTCAGTCTGTTATTTTTTTGTTCAGATTGAGTTGTTTCTTTTGTTCTATCTCTGGTTAACTAATTCTTTCTTCTGTCCCTTTTATTCTACTGTTGAACATATCAAGCCTTTCATTTTTGGTTATAGTGTATTTCAGTTCTTTTATTTCTTTGCTGAGACCTTTTTTTTTTTTTTTTGCCTAGATATTACTGACCAAGAGAGACTTTCTATTCTTTTTTTTTTTGAGACGGAGTCTTGCTCTGTCACCCAGGCTGGAGTGCAGTGGCGCGACCTCAGCTCACTGCAAGCTCCGCCTCCCGGATTCATGCCATTCTCCTGCCTCAGCCTCCCGAGTAGCTGGGACTACAGGCACCTGCCACTGTGCCTGGCTAATTTTTTGTATTTTTAGTAGAGACGGGGTTTCACCGTGTTAGCCAGGATGGTCTTGATCTCCTGATCTTGTGATCCGCCCGGAGACTTTCTATTCTTTATTGAGGCTTTCTAGTTTTTCATTTGTTTCAAACATGTTTGCAATTGCTTACTAAAGCATTTTTATGGTGGCATCTTTAACATTCTTGTCAGATAATTCTAATATTTCTTTCATCTTAGTGTTGGCATCTCTCAATTGTCTTTTTTTCATTCACGTTGAGCTCTTCCTAGTTCTTAGGATGACCAGTGATTTTTTTAATTGAAACCTGGACTTTTTCAGATTATGTTTTGAGACTCACGATCTTATTTAAACCTTCTACTTTAGTTGGATTTTTTCTGACACTGCTCTACCCATGCTAGTCATTTTCTGCATAACAGGGATGTTACTTTTTCTAGTATCTGGGACAGATGATCTAAGATAAAAAAAATTTTGTTCCTTTAATATAAATAAAAACTTTTTTTTGAGAGAGAGAGACAGAGTCACATGTCACACTCTGTCACATAGGCTGGAGTGCAGTGGAATAATCATGGCTCACTGCAACTTCAAACTTTTGGGGTCAAGCAATCCTCTGGCCTCAGCCTCCCTAGTGGCTAGGACTACAGGTGTGCACCACCATACCTGGCTAATTAAAAAAAAAATTTTATGTAGAGATAGGGAGTCTCGCTGTGCAGCCCAGGCAAGTCTTGAACTCCTAACCTCAAGCAATTCTCCCACCTTGGCCTCCCAAAGTGCTGGGATTACAGGGTGAGCTACCACACCTTGCTGCAGAAATGTTTTGAGGCCGGGTATGGTGGCTCATGCCTGTAATCCCAGCACTTTGGGAGGCTGAGGCAGGTGGATCACTTGAGTTCAAGACCAGCCTGGCCAACATGGTGAAACCCTGTCCCTACTAAAAATACAAAAAAAATTAGCCAGGCCTGGTGGCAGCTACTCGGGAGGCTGAGGCAGGAGAATTGTTTGAACCCAGGAGGCGGAGGTTGCGGTGAGCCGAGATGGCACCACTGCCTCCAGCCTGGACAAGAGAGTGAGACTGTGTCTTTAAAAAAAAAAAAAAAGAAACCTTTTGGGCCCACTCTCCTCCCTGGAAATGTGTGTGGTACATACTTAACTACTGATTCAGTTATTTTAACTGGATTAAGTCTATTCAATTTTACTATTTTTCTTCAACCAGTTTTTCCAGGGTATTCATTCTCATAGAGTTGTTCATAGGTTTTTCTTTTGAATGTTAATCTCTGCTATATCTTTTTTTTTTTTTTTGAGAGACAGAGTTTCACTCTTGTTAACCAGGCTGGAGTGCAATGGCACCATCTCAGCTCACTACAACCTCTGTCTTCTGGTTTCAAGTGATTTTCCTGCCTCAGCCTCCTGAGTAGCTGGGATTACAGGCGCACACCACCACCACCACGCCCAGCTAATTTTTGTACTTTTAGTAGAAATGAGGTTTCATCATGTTGGCCAGGCTGGTCTCGAACTCCTGACCTCATGATCCGCCTGCCTCAGCCTCCCAAAGTGCTGGGATTAAAGGCATGAGCCACCGTGCCCAGCCCAATCTCTGCTATATCTTTAGTTTTGTCTATGCCAAATATTATTTACTTATGCCTTTTTTTCTTTTCTCAATCAGATAATTATCCTTTTTTTTTTTTTTTTGAGACAGGGTCTCCCTTTGTCACCTAGTCTGGAGTGCAATGGCATGATCACAGCTTGCTGCAGCCTTAACCTCCTGGACTCACTCCATCCTCCCACCTTAGCCTCCAGAATAGCTGGTACTATAGATATGCACCACCATGCCTGGATAATTTTCATACCTTTTATAGAGCCAGAGTTTTGCCATGTTGTTCAGGCTAGTGTCGAACTCCTGGGCTCAAGCCATCTGCCCTCCTCAGCCTCCCAAAGTGTTGGAATCACAGGCATAAGCCCTGCTTCAGCCATGATTACATATATAAAGATTCCTTTATAATATAAGCATTTAACAGTATGTATTTCCAAGTAGCACTTTAGTTGCATCTTCCAAGTTTTGGTATGTAGCATTTTCATTGTTACTCAGGAAATATTTTCAGATTTTCATTATAAACTATTTTCTTCAAGTTTAAGCTTTAAAACTTTACATGGGGGGGGTTTATGATTTTTAATTATTGATTTCTAATTTAATTAAATTGAGGTCAAAAGATGTTACCTTGGCTGGGTGTGGTGGCTCACATCTGTAATCCCAACACTTTGGAAGGCCGAGGCAGGTGGATCACTTGAGGTCAGGAGTTCGAGACCAGCCTGGCCAACATGGTGAAACCCCGTCTCTACTAAAAATAGCCGGGTGTCCTGGCGCATGCCTGTAATCCCAGCTACTCGAGAGGCTGAGGCAGGAGAATCGCTTGAACCCAGGAAGTGGAGGTTGCAGTGAGCTAAGATCGCGCCACTGAACTCCAGCCTGGGCGACAGAGTGAGGCTTTGTCTCAAAAAAAAAAACAAAGAAGAAAGAAAGAAAGAAAAAAGATGTTGTCTTTATAATATAAATTATTGGTGTCTGTTAGATTTATTTTGTGATCTAATATGTTGTCATCTTATTTAAAAATTTTATGTGTAGTTTAAAATAATGGGGATATTTAAACTGTAGAACATAAGGTTCTCTCCCTATATGTATCTTTTAGATCAAGCCCATTCCTTGAATTCTTCAAATCCAAATTTGGATTTCCTAGCTATTTTCTATTTGGTTGATCTATCAAATACAGGAACAGGTATGTTTAAAACCCCACATATGATTATGGACTCACCAATTTTTATTTTAAATCTGTTTGCCAGGCTCAGTGGCTCACACCTATAATCCCAGCATTTTGGCAGGCTGAGATGGATGGATCACCTGTGGTCAGGAGTTCTTGACCAGCCTGACTAACATGGCAAAACCCCATCTCTACTAAAAATACAAAAATTAGCCAGGTGTGGTGGCGAGCGCCTGTAATCCCAGCTACTCAGGAGGCTGAGGCAGGAGAATCCCTTGAACCTGGGAGGCGGAGGTTGCAGTGAGCCAAGATGGCCCCACTGCACTCCAGCCTGGGCAACAGAGCAAGACAGCGTCTCAAAAAAAAAAATTCTGTTTGCTTTATAAGTTTTGAGGTTATATTAGATACATTCAGTTGCAGAATTGTCCTATAATGCTTTTTGCCATTAGGACTTTTTTCTGATATTAGTACAGGTTTTCAGATACTGATATTCTGATAACTGATATTCATATTTAGTATTGTACACGTATGTTTTCCATGTCTTTACTTTCATTTTACTGGGTGATGGGCAGAATAATAGCCCTCAAAGATGTCTACATCCTAATCCTTGGACCTTGTGAATGTTATGTTACATGGCAAAGGGAATTAAGGTTGTACATGGAATTAAGGTTACTAATCAACTGACCTTAAAATAGGGAGATTTTCCTAAATTGTCCTGCTGGGTGCAGTGGAATCCCAAGGGTCATTAAGATTGGAAGAGCGGCTAGAGAGGAGAGTGACAGAGTGAGGTGGATATGTGAATATGAAAGAAAGGTATAGAGAGATGCAACATTGGTGGCTTTGAAGATGAAGGAAGGAGGTCACCAGAAGCTGGAAAAGCAAGAAAAGAGACTTTTCTAAAACCTCCAGAAAGGAATGTAGTATTGCAGACACGTTGTTTTTAGCCCTGGGAGACTTGTGTCAGACTTCTGACCTACATAACTGTAAGATAATACATATGTGGTGTTTTAAGCTACTACATTTGTAGTAATTTGTTAAAACAGTAAGCAGAAAACTGATAAACAGTGTTTTAAAGTTTTAGTTATGTCATTTGTAAAAAGCATTTAGCTGTATTTTTTTTAATCCAATGTGATGTTTTTGTCTTTTCATAAATGAACTTGGGAGACTGAGTATTGCTTGAGGCCAGGAGTTCAAGACCAGCTTGGGGAACATAGACCCTTTCTGTATAAATACATACATACATACATACATACATACATACATACATACATACATACATACATATGTGAAACAAACTGTTTGTCCTTATTGTGATTACTGATACATTTGGATTTATTTTTCTAATATTGTTTTGTACTTTCAATCTTCTGGGGCTTTTCCTCTACTTTCCTGCTTTTTACTGGATTAAGTTTTCTTTCTTTTTTATTCCACTTGTTTGGAAGTAACACATTCTTTTTCTTTTTAATCCCAGGTGCAGATGGTTGATTGTATTTCTTAGTTTAGAGTACATTATCAACTTTGGTCTGTGCAGGAATCTCCTTATTTTATTACTTCATTTTCCCCTAACTTTCAGCACTCCTGTTTCTCTATTTACATACTTAGCCTATATGTTTAATATCTGTCTTTAAATGTATGTTTATGCTTACAAAATACTGTTTTGTTGTTTTGTCCCTGTAAAATATGTTCAATATCCAGGTATGCATTTTAAGTTTCTTATTCCATTTCTAGCTTTTTAAAAAACTCGAATTGTGTTTTTGAGATATAGTCACGTTGTTTTTGAACATCAGGTTTTTTGCGTATGACCTCTGTGTGACGTTCAATAGTGTACATTACCATTACCATTTTATTCTTTATTTTTCCTGTTATTGGACAACTACATTTAACTCAGTACCCAGCTATTACAAACAAGGCCATGATGGACTCATTGTATATGTTTCCTTACAAATCAGTGTAAGAAGTTCTGTGATATATTTATACAGAATCTGGATAAATACATACATTTATTTTCATTAAATACTTCTAGAATGCTTTCCAAAGTTACTGTACTAGTAGCCATTTCCTTCAGATGTGTATAAGTTGTCATTACCTCACATCCTTGCCAACACTTGATATTTTCTAGCTTTGTATTTCTTTTTCATTTTGCTGAATATAAAAGTGATTTTATTTTTAATTTGTATGTATGTGATTACTCATGAGTTTGGGCATTTCTTTTCTATTTTCTATAGCATTGACTATCTTTTAAATATTTATTTGCATGGGTTCTTTGTGAGCTCTAAATGTCAATCTTTTGTTGGTTTTAGACATTGGAAATATTTTCTGCATTATGCCATCTGCCTCTTTTTTTATTATGCCCATCTTTGAGCAGAAATCATAAATATTGAAGTAAATATATAAATCTTTTTGCTTTATAATATGTACTTTTTGTCTGTTGTTTAATCATTTCCTACCCTTACAGCACAAAAATATTATCCTAAATTTTTTTTCTTTTCTTTTTTTCTTTTGAGATGGAGTCTCCCTCTGTCACCCAGGCTGGAATGCAGTGGCACGATCCCAGCCCACTGCAACCTCCACCTCCCGGGTTCAAGCGATTCTCCTGCCTCAGCCTCCCGAGTAGTGGGGACTACAGGTGAGCACCACCACGCCCGGCTAATTTTTGTATTTTTAGTAGAGACGGAGTTTGACTGTGTTGGCCAGGCTGGTCTTGAACTCCTGACCTCAAGTGACCCACCCGCCTTGGCCTCCCAAAGTGCTGGGATTACAGGCATGAGCCACCATGCCTGGCTGAGAGGTTACTGTTTTTTGTTGTTTATTTATTTTGTTGAGACAGTCTCGCTCTGTTGCCCAGGCTGGAGTGCAGTGGCACGATCTTGGTTCACTGCAACCTCCACCTCCCAGGTTCAAGTTATTCTCGTGCCTCAGCCTCCCAAGTAGCTGGGATTACAGGTGCCCACTACCATGCCCAGGTAATGTTTTGTATTTTTAGTAGAGATGGGGTTTTGCCACGTTGGCCAGGCTGGTCTCGAACTGCTGGCCTCAAGTGATCTGCCTTCCTCGGCCTCCCAAGTGCTGGGATTACAGGCGTGAGCCACTGTGCCTGGCCAATTTTTTCTATTAGTTTTATTGTTTACCATTTATATCTAGATCTTTAATCAATGTGAAGTCCAACTTTATGTGGTATAAGCATGTATCCAGGTTATTATTTTCCATTTATGAGGCAAATTTTCCCAACATAATCTGCTAAACAGTCTGCCCTTTACTTATTGTTTTTGGTGCAAACTTTATCATTTCTCAAGTTCCTATATGAATATATGTATTTTTAAGCTCCTTGTGTTATTCTGTTGGTTGATTTATGTGATCTTGTGTTAGTTTTCTTATTATTTTAACTTTGTAGCCTATCTTTGTATTTGACAGGACAAGCTCATCTCATGCCTTTTATTGTAAAAGATAAATTAGCTATTTATGAAAATATATTGTTTTATACTGATATTAGAATGAGTTACGTTCCTCAAAAATCTACCTGGAATTTTAATAAGATTTTATGAATTTGTAGAACTCAATAGAGAGAGTAGGCTACTTCTGTTAAGTCATTCCATACATAAATGTGGTATATTTCTCCATTTGTTCAAGTAGTTTTATATCCTTTAATAGCATTAAAATTTTTCTCCATAATGGTCCTGTGAATATTTTATCGAATTTAATCTGATTCTTTATAGATTTTGTTGTTATTGCAGGACATATTTTACTTTAGATGGTATTTTCTAGTTGGCTATTACTGGTATGGAGGAACACTTTTTCCCGCTTGGTTGATACTGTATGTAGGACCTTTGATAAAGTCTTCAGAAAGATGACTTTAGCAAAGGTGCTAGATTCTAGTGATTTTTCTTCATAGATGATTATTTCATCTGCAAATACCAATACTTTTATCTCGCCTCTTCCACACCTTATACTGCTTAAGCCTTTTTCAAGTTTTGTAGTAGTGGCCAGCATCTGTTTACTCTGCTAAGAAGTAGTGGTTCTGGTAGGTATTCCTTTCTTCATCCTAATCTTACTGAGACTTTCTAAGGTTTCCTCATTAAGTATAATGTTTACAGTAGACTTTTGATATATAGTCTTTTTAAAGATAAATGTTTCCATATATATCTATTATATGTAAGTGTTCAACTTTATTTTTTTCTATTACTATTAACAGTTTATTGTAAGTTTGATAAACTATAAAACCATCCAGACTAGTTGTTTTTTAGGGGGTGTCAGGTCTGTGATTACCGTTTCAGTTATTTTAATAATTATTATCTATTCAAAAATTTTATGACATTTGTACCAATTTGTCATTTCTATTTTCCTATAAATTTATCTAAGCACTTAGTTTTTCACTCATTTATTTACTATCGTCTTTATAGTTACTTCTTTTTTATTCTGTGTTTTAAGTTGTTGTACCTTTTCCTTTTTTGGACAGCCTTCCTCTAATTTTTCTGTTTTATATATACATATATAATTATATATATGTATATGTATATATAATTATATATGTATATATAATTATATATGTATGTATAATTATACATGTGTAATCTATTTTATATATACATATATAATAGAATATATATTACATTTGAAATATATATACATATTTCAAAATAACTTCATTTGTTTTGGCTAATTTCTATTCTTTTTTTTGAGACAGAGTCTTGCTCTGTCCCCCAGGCTGGAGTGCAGTGGCGCGATCTCGGCTCACTGCAAGCTCCGCCTCCCGGGTTCACGCCATTCTCCTGCCTCAGCCTCCCGAGTAGCTGGGACTACAGGCACCCACCACCACGCCCGGCTAATTTTTTTGGTACGCTTAGTAGAGACGGGTTTTCACCGTGTTAGCCGGGATGGTCTTGATCTCCTGACCTCGTGATCCGCCCGCCTTGGCCTCCCAAAGTGCTGGGATTACAGGCATGAGCCACCGTGCCCGGCCACTCTATTCTTTATTTATACTTTAATTGATTTCTGCCCTTATCTTTATTACATCCTCTTTCCTCTTTGTGTTTGCTTATTGCTTTTTTAAAATGTTTGAACTCATTTGCTTTAAATATTTCTTTTTTTTCTGACACATGCATTTAAAACAAAAAACTTCCATCTAAATTCTACTTTTTCTCTGCCCCACAAATGTGGCCCCGTTATATTTTCACTGTTGTTAAGTTCCAAGAACATTGTACTTTTCTTTAAGATTTCCTCTTTAACTCAAATATTACTTAATAATTTGCTATTTAGTTTTCAGTAAAATAAGATTTGTTTAAAGAAATTTTTTGGTAATAATTTAAAAATATTTTTGCACTTTGATAGATATATCTGCTTTGATTTACCTAGATTTCTTGACCGTTTCTTTCTAGAGTAGTATTCAGCTATTTTTTTTTTTTTTTTTTTTTTTTTTTTTTTTTTTTTTTTTAGACAGAGTCTCTGTCGCCCAGGCTGGAGTGCAGTGGCGCAATCTCGGCTCACTGCAAGCTCCGCCTCCTGGGTTCACGCCATTCTCCTGCCTCAGCCTCTCCGAGTAGCTAGGACTACAGGTGCCCGCCACCACGCCCGGCTAATTTTTGTATTCAGCCATTTTTTAAGATCATTCTATTGTGTGCTCAAAAATAATGTATTTTTTGTTCTTGTGATGAATTGTTTCTTAATATATTGTTGCACATCAATTGTGATTTTCAAATATTCCTTATTTTTACTTATCTTTGAGTGATGTTTCTCAACGTAGTATATTAAAAACTCCATCTTAGGCCAGGCGCGGTGGCTCAAGCCTGTAATCCCAGCACTTTGGGAGGCCGAGGCGGGCGGATCACGAGGTCAGGAGATCGAGACCATCCTGGCTAACACAGTGAAACCCCATCTCTACTAAAAATACAAAAAAAAAATTAGCCGGACGTGTTGGCGGGCGCCTGTAGTCCCAGCTACTCGGGAGGCTGAGGCAGGAGAATGGCATGAACCCGGGAGGCGGAGCTTGCAGTGAGCCGAGATCGTGCCATTGCACTCCCGCCTGGGAGACAGAGCAAGACTCCGTCTCAAAAAAAAAAAAAAAAAAAAAAACTCCATCTTAGTTGCTGATTGTCTATTTCTTTCAGTATTTTTTGGTTTTTCCTTTATGTATCTTGAGGCTCCATTATTGAGTGTATATATTTTCTTTTTTTTTTTCCCACATTAACTCTTTAGTTGCTGCTTTTGGGGGTGGTCCAGATCTAGGGGAGGGGCAGGACAGCAGGAGCCCTCCAGGGGCAACAGCCGTTTCTACTCTGTAGAGAAGTATTTCCGGGTTTTTTTGTTTTTTGTTTTTTGTTTTTTTTTGAGACGGAGTCTCACTCTGTCGTCCAGGATGGAGTGCAGTGGTGCGATCTCGGCTCACTGCAGCCTCCACCTCCAGGTTCAAGCGATTCTCCTGCCTCAGTCTCCCGAGTACCTGGGATTACAGGTGTGTGCCACCATACTCGGCTAATTTTCGTAATTTTAGTAGAGACGGGGTTTCACCATGTTGGCCAGGCTGGCGTCAAACTCCTGACCTCGTGATCCACCCACCTCGGCCCCCAAAGTGCTGGGACTACAGGTGTGAGCCACCACGCCTGGCTGTATTTCAGTATTTTATTTGTTTTTTTTTAATTCCCATTTTACAGATGAATGTTTTATAGTATTTTACCGACTGCTACAGGTGTGTCAACTCTGGACCCACACTGCTATGAATCTGGGTATGTGTGTTGAGGGCAAGTGACAGGAGAGAATCTAATTAACCTCCCAATATAGAGTATTTCAGGCTGGGCGTGCCAATATAGAGTATACCCAATATAGAGTATTTCACGCCTATAATACCAGCACCCTGGGAGGCCGAGGTGGGTGGATCACCTGAGGTCAGGAGTTCGAGACCAGCCTTGCCAACACAGTGAAACCCCTTCTCTACCAAAAACACAAAAAATTTGCCAGGTGTGGTGTTGGGCGCCTGTAATCCCAGACACTTGGGAGGCTGAGGCAGGAGAATTGCCCGAACCCAGGAGGTGGAGGTTGCAGGGAGCCGAGACCACGCCACTGTACCATTCCAGCCTGGGCAACAAGAGCGAAACTCAGTCAGCCGAAGGAAGATCAGCAGGGGCCGGACTCTTGGCCGAGCTTTCAGCGTGGCTGTTCCTGAATCGCTCACTGTGTTAAATCGATTGTCTCCATAACAGATGCCATCAAAGCCCCTGGTTCCCTCCTCCGGGGCCTCCTGTGTGAAGATCCAGGGCGGGTTGGTGGCGTAGAGGGAGGTGCTGGGGGTCGTGGTGTGCTTCTTCCCGAAGAGTTTGCTGAAGGTGCCCTGCACTGTCTGGTTCTTTTTCATGCTGCCGCAGCCTGCACGGGCGCCGGGGAAGGACCTTCCCTCCCTCGCCCTGCCCTGCCCCAGACTGAACTCAGAACGGTCTCCCCAGGGGACTCTGTCTATGGTGGAATTTCCTAAATGCCAGGGAATTCCAGTTAATCACTGCTGTCTCATAGCCCCCTAATCAAACTATTCTTCAGGTTTGGATTTCACCTTCCATTCACCTTTTTCCAGAAAAAAGCATTACATGGAGTTACTATAAATTATAATTCACCAACAATGGGATTTGAGGTGAGGGGAAGGGGAGGGTGAATGTCCAAGGCTAGTCAGTATACAGTTAATTAATATAAATTTTGACCCAAGCAGATTTTTTAAATTGCCTTGACTTTTACCCCTGATGACAACTATACCCACAATCTGAACTGTTGCCACTTACTTCCAGTGAGAAGGCAGGAAATCACTGTCCAAAGGTGGGAATAGGAGATTTATTTTAAATATATCATACCACAAACATGACGGCTTACCCTCCTCCCCAGGCTGCAGCCACCACTAAGCCTTAAAACACCAGTATAAAACAGACTCCATCCTCCTCAAAAGCTTCTTAGGGTTTTTTCATTATTTCCTAAGTTCCTAAGTTCTCTGTCTCTCTCTCTCTTTTTTTTGAAGCAGAGTCTTGCTCTGTCACCTACACTGGAATGCAGTGGCACAATCTCAGGTCAGCTCACTGCAACCTCCGCCTCCTGGGTTCAAGTGATTCTCATGCCTCAGCCTCCTGAGTAGCTGGGATTACAGGTATGTACCACCACACCTGGCTAATTTTTGTATTTTTAGTAGAGATGAGATTTTGCCACGTTGGCCAGGCTGGTCTCGAACTCCTGGCCTCATGTGATCCACCCGCCTCAGCCTCCCAGAGTGCTAGAATTACAGGCATAAGCTGCGGTGCCCAACCTCCTAAGTTCTATAATGTTTCAATGTATGGTTCCTCCATGACTGGTCTTGTAGTATCTGTAACCCATGCTAATCTGCCGTCTTGGCAAGAACCAGAATCAATATATTTCTCTTCTCTGCCATTTCCTCCATTCTTCTTCTGGAATATCTCTGGGACTTATATTAGAGTTTTTCCGTCTATCTTCCACGTCTCCTGTGGCAGCTTTAAAACCTTTTCCCCAAATTCTTTACCACTCCTTTATTCAAGAGGTAGGACATATATCCCCTCATCTTGAATTTGGTCTCTGTGACTGCTTGACCAATGGAAAGCACGGTGAAAGTGATACTTGCTGTTGTAACCCAGCTACCGTGTTTTAAAGAAGCCCAGGCCACACAGACAGGACACATGCAGGTATTATGGTTCACTGCCAGCATCAATCATGGAAGAGAGGTCACCTCCAAATGATACTAGCTCGCTGCCACTATGTCACTCCCAGCCTTTGAGCCTTTCTACCTGAGGCCTCAGGCATCATAGAGCAGAGACAATTCATCTCCATTGGGTCTTGTCTGAATCCCTGACCCATGGAGTCCATGAGCATAATATGTCTGTTCTACACCTTTAAGGTTCAGTGTGGTTTATCACAGTAGATAACATCTTTAAATGCTCTTTCATAATTTTTATCTTTTCTGTTATTGGGCAGATCTTAAAAATCTTCCTTTATCTCAAATAAAAGGGTTTACTGAACAACAAAATAAATGATAGAATTGAATTATAACCTAAATAATAAATACCCATGTGTCCATATATAATTCTATAGTTACATACCAATTTACTAATTTAGTCTTCATTAGCTTCCAGACTAAAGTTTATACTATCTATTGAGGTTTTATTACAATGAATAAGTTTTATTTCAATGAATAAGTTTCATTTCTAAAATTTCTGGTTGGCTATATTTATGTGGATCCATTCTTACTTTATTTCAGTCTTTTTTTATTTCGTAATTTACTATCTTTTGTGGGTGTAACTTCTAAGTTTATCTCTGCAAGCATCTTAAACAGTTTTATTTTGAATGACACTTTTTGAAAATATCTCCCTTTTCATTCCTCTCTCTACTTATGTTCATTTCCTAGACCCTGGACATGGTCTAGAATCAGGTTGTATAGTAATGATTTGGGCTTCTGACCCAACATGATACTGGAAATAGTACAGATGACTACATTAAGTCTGTTGGCTGCAGAGCCCAATACATATTCTGGATGTTGTTTCTGTGTCCTCCAGCCTTCATAGGCCTGCAACATACCGTAATGTATAGCTTCAGGAATTTTTTGGCAATGGCTTTTCAACCTACCTTGACCCACCCTACCTCTTGGCTCTAACCAATGACACTGGCTTTTATTCTCCATTTTTCACAGTGAACATTTTGTTCCTGAGAGCCCATAAGAGCCAAACTAATGGTAGCCATTGCCAACTTCCCATCCTGATAGCTTGGAAATCCAAGGATTTTATCCCTGCTCACCATTTTACATCTGTTCCATTTCTGGTTTTCCTTTTTTTTTTTTTTTGAGATGGAGTCTCGCTCTGTCACCCAGGCTGGAGTGCAGTGGCATGATCTCAGCTCACTGCAACCTCTGCCTCCTGGCTTCAAGCAATTGTCATGCCTCAGCCTCCTGAGTAGGTGGGATTACAGGTGCATGCCACTACGCCCAGCTAATTTTTATATTTTTAGTAGAGACAGGGTTTCGCCATGTTGGCCAAGCTGGTCTCGAACTCCTGACCTTGGCCACCCGCCTCAGCTTCCCAAAGTGCTGGGATTACAGGCATGAGCCACCGTGCCTGGCCTTGCATTTTTTTTTTTTTTTTTTGGCGGGGGGCGGGGGTAGTGGGGGAGACGGAGTTTAGCTCTTGTTGCCCAGGCTGGAGTGCAATGGCCTGATCTCGGCCCACTGCAACCTCCACCTCCTGGGTTCAAGTGATTCTCCTTTATCAGCCTCCCAAGTAGCTGGGATTACAGGTGCATGCCACCATGGCTGGCTAATTTTTGTATTTTTAGTAGAGACAGGGTTTCATCATATTGGTCAGTCTGGTCTCAAACTCCTGACTTCAGGTGATCCACCTGCCTTGGCCTTCTGGGATTACAGGCGCGAGCCACCATGCCCAGCCGCATTTTTTTTTTAATTTTCAATTTTTACCTGTTACTGCTGTATTTAGAGCAGAACATGGTACACAGAAGCGTAAACTTACTTCACCAGCTTGACCAGAAAACCTTTGTTACTTTCACTTTGTAACATTCTGTTTCAGTGGTTTTTTTGTTTGTTTGTTTGTTTTTGGGGTTTTTTTGTTTGTTTTTTTGAGACTGAGTCTCACTCTGTTGCCCAGGCTAGAGTGCAGTGGCATGATGTCAGCTCACTGCAATCTCTGCCTCCCGGGTTCAAGCAATTCTCGTGCCTCAGCCTCCCAAGTAACTGGGACTACAGGCGTGAGCCACCATGCCTGGCTAATTTTTCTGTTTTTGGTAGAGAGGGGTTTCCACCATGTTGGCCAGGCTGGTCTTGGACTCCTGACCTCAGGTGATCTCCCCACCTTGGCCTCCCAAAGTTTTGGGATAATAGGCATGAGCCACCATGCCCAGCCTGTTTCAGTGTTATATAAACACAACAAATACTTTAATAATGTTTTTTAAAAGAGTTACATATATTTGAAAATGAAGTCAAACTTTTGGTTGAAGAATGAATGTCCAATTAGTCACATACTTCTAAGATATTAAACTCTACAGAAAATAGCTATTTATATGGTAGAATCATATGAATGAATTATGCTTCCAAGAATAAGACAAATTCATCACTAAATGGAAAACAACAAAAAATGCACAAACATGATAAAGAAATTAATTATTTATTTTTAGGAGAATTACATAATATCAGACAGACCAATTCCAATTCTTGTATATCTGTAAGTCTAATTTCAGTATATAAGTCTTTTTAAATAGCATCTCCAGTATACATAGCTTAAACTATATAAACATGTCTGCATAATAAATGTTAAAATTTTCAGTTTATATCTATTTTAAAATGTATGACTAATTTAAAATTATGTTAGTATAATTTTCTTTAAAGTTAAAACTTTATGCATAAACCTTAATGGGGTTACTTTATGATTGTTTAAAATAATCTAACATGTAGAGTTACAAAGAAATACTAATTTTGATAAAAATGTATTCTATATGGATAATTCCAGTCTTAAAAATCTGCTCTTCATCTCAGATAAAAGAGTTTGCTGAACAACAAAGTAAATGATAGGATTAGTTTGTAACCCAAATAATAGAGGAGATATCCAGGTGTCCTTATGTAAAGAAATAACTAACTAAATAAGTGGGGGGGAAAGTAACAAGTTTTCCTTCCAGAAGAATTTTAATTAATGTAAAAGGAAATAGAGAAATAGAAAATCACCATTAGAATGCCACAATATTAATTGCCACAGAAAATATCTAGCAATGGATACTAAAACTGGTTTAAGCAGAAACATGATATTTTCATAGTTTCAAAGTATATCCCCCAAGTATGTATTAATTACAAAGAGAAAAAAGTAACTTTATAGTAGAGAAACATGGCAGACATTATGTTAACCGATAAAAATTAACATCACCTTAACATTACTGAAAAATGGCTAACATACTTAAAAATGGCTAACATGGTACATTTTTTAAGTTCTTTACCACAATAAAAGAAAAAAAGATTAATATCACCAGTAGTATGACGTTGGCATCACATACCTGCTGACATGATGCACTGAAAAGGATACAATATCATTTCTGCAGTATTTTTCCCAATAATGCATAACCTCAGTTTAATAATGAGAAAACAATCCCAAACTGAGGGGCATTCTACAAATAACTGGCTAGTACTCTTCAAAATCTCAAGTACATGATAGACAAGGTAAGAGTAAGGAACTGCCACAGGTGGTAGAGACTAAGGAGCCATAACAAATGCTTTGTAGGATCCTGGATTGGATTCTTGAATAGAAAAAGGACACTGGGGGAAAACTGTTAAATTTGAATAAGATCTGTAGTTTACTTCATAGAATTATACCAAGGTTAATTTCTTAATTTTGATAACTATTGTGGTTATGTAAGATGTTAGCATTCAGGGAAGTTAGGTGAAGGATATACAGGAACTATCTGTAGTATTTTTGCAATTTTATGAGTCTAGAATTATTTCCTAATAAAAAGCCTTTTTGTACAAGACACTTTTCAAGGTTCTTGGGATATAGCTTTGAACACATATAAATAGTTCTAATATCACTTGATACTTTGGAGAGAGTAATTGTCCTAATTATTTCCATTCTTTGTCTTAATTTGCTGATGGAGACCCAGACTTAATCTTAGCTGGTGTAAGCCGGGCGCGGTGGCTCACGCCTGTAATCCCAGCACTTTGGGAGGCTGAGGCGGGTGGATCACGAGGTCAGGAGATCGAGACCACGGTGAAACCCCGTCTCTACTAAAAATACAAAAAAATTAGCCAGGCGTGGTGGCGGGCGCCTGTAGTCCCAGCTACTCAGAGAGGCTGAGGCAGGAGAATGGCGTGAACCCGGGAGGCGGAGCTTGCAGTGAGCCGAGATTGTGCCACTGCACTCCAGCCTGGGTGACAGAGCAAGACTCCGTCTCAAAAAAAAAAAAAAAAAAAAAAAATCTTAGCTGGTGTATAGAGTTCTCTCCAAAAACAAGTGGCCTACTTCACATTCAGTGAATTGATATATTCTTATTTTAAGTTATCAGGTAGGATTGGAATTTTCTTGGGAACTTGAAGTCTGAATAAAGTTAGATTAGAGTGACAAAATTTTCACCTAAGGCAAAAATAAGAAAAATTGTGGCAAAATAATTTTTTATTAAATCGATACATTTTTTAAATTTAAAGCATGGTTTATTTTATAAGATTATTATCTTACCCTTTTTTTTTCTTTTTTGAGATGGAGTCTTGCTCTGTCGCCAGGCTGGAGTGCAGTGGCACGATCTCAGCTCACTGCAACCTCCACCTCCTGGGTTCAAGCAATTCTCCTGCCTCAGCCTCCCAAGTAGCTGGGACTACAGGTGCATACCATCACACCCAGCTAATTTTTGTATTTTTAGTAGAGACAGGGTTTCACCATGTTGGCCAGGATGGTCTCCATCTCTTGACCTTGTGATCTGTCTGCCTCAGCCTCCCAAAGTACTGGTATTACAGGTGTGAGCCACTGCGCCTGGCCTATCTGAACCATTTTTATATTAAAATGCCATTTAGTTTATGGAATAATGGTGGCGTGAAGTGGTAGATTTTATTTCATTTCATGTGAAAAAATAAAAAGTTGACAAATCTACATCTTCTGTCCATTGTGTATGTGTGTATGTATGTATTCATGAACTTCACTGCTATTTGAATATCAAAGTCTTAAAGTCACGAATCTACACCATTTTCTTTCCCTATCCTTGACATTAAGCCAGGCTCCATTGATTATGTTCACATCATTAAGTGTAATGAAACACAGTTAATCCAGTAGCTTTTACTTAAGCATGTTTTATTAACTAATTATTGCTTACCCATAAAAATTAATTCTAGGCCGGGCATGGTGCTGTAATCCTATCACTTTGGGAGGCCAAGGCAGGTGGATCACCTGAGATCAGGAGCTCGAGACCAGCTTGGCCAACATAGCGAAATGCCAACATGGCGAAGCCCCGTCTCTACTAAAAATACACAATTTAGCTGGGCATGGTAATGTACAACTGTAGTCCCAGCTACTGGGGAGGCTGAGGCAGGAAGATCACTTGAACCCAGGAGATGGAGGTTGCAGTGAGCCAAGATCGTGCCACTGTACTCCAGCCTGGGTGACAGAGCAAGACTTTGTCTCCAAAAAATAAATAAATAAATAAATAAAAAAAATTCTGTTTCCTTTTTCATTTAAAGGAAATAGAAATTTCAGCATGCCTTCACCAATTGGAACACAAATACACTGGAACACTATTCTATGTTTTGTGCAAGAAAACCCTTACTCTAAATCAGAATCATAACTCAATGTATGTAAAATATTTAATATTAAAAATAAAAGCAATTCATTGATATAGTGCATTTGCTCCATCTATTCTTTAACATTTCAACATTGAAGGCAGCCATAGGTTACACCAGTTCTGCCCTAAGCATCTCCAACATTTAAAAAATAACAGCACTAAATTTTATTGTATTCCTGTCCAACAGGTAAACAGCCAGGTGGTGCCATTAGGTATTAGTCATTAAGTCCAAGAGTGAAGTTTATATAAATAAATACGATTTGGTATATTTAAGAAGTGTTTTAAGAGATAATGCTCTACCCTTAAAACACCAGCTACAAACATTGTGCCCTCCCGTGCAGGAAGGAAGAGGATGTATTCTAGTGAGTCTGAATTTACACACATTTGTATAAAATAAGGCACATAATTAAAGTCTCATAAAGCACACTTTTTTTTTTTTTAGATGAGGTTTCACTCTATTGCCCAGGCTGGAGTGCAGCAGTGCAATCATAGCTTACTGCACCCCTGAACTCCTGGGCTTGAGCAATCCTCCTCCTTCAGACTCCCGAGTAGCTGGGATTACAGGTATGAGCCACCATGCCCTTCTCTAAAGCAAACTTTTGACTTTCAAGGCACAGTTAGTAGTATTGGGAGAATCCCTGAAATATGTTAATGTTTTAACATTGGCTTATTTTAGAACGAGAAGGCTCAGAATAGCTTATGAAGGCAAACAGTGGTGATCAAAGAGAAGCCTAACTTGTCTCCCCACTCCATTTCATTTTATGAATGATTTACTAAAAATGCCACTTTTTCTCAGTTTGCATGTGTTAACTTCAGAATACTCAGGGAGGAAAATGGCTTACAATCAAATCTGGTGCTACCTGAAAATGTGTCTTTCCTTGATGCCACTTAATTAGTATTAATGAACTTTTTAATTTTAATGTCTTTATTTTATATTTGCTCTACAAACTACAAAATGGTTTACAATAAATGTTGTATACACTTAATGGCACAAAATAGTTTAGAGTGTTCTGTAACACTTACTAACTACAGCTGGCCTTATTTATTTATTTATTTATTTTTATTTTTTTGAGACAGCGTCTCACTCTGTTGCCCAGGCTGGAGTGCAGTGGCACAATCTCAGCTCACTGCAACCTCCACCTCCCAGGTTCAAGTGATTCTCTGGCCTCAGCCTCTGAGAACCTGGGATTACAGGCGTGTGCCACCATGACCGGCTAATTTTTGTACCTTTAGTAGAGATAGGGTTTTGCCATGTTAGCCAGGGTGGTCTCGAACTCCTGACCTCAGGTGATCCACCTGCCTCCATCTCCCAAAATGCTGGGATTACAGCCGTGAGCCACAGCACCCAGCCATCCTACTTTATTTTTATCCTCATCCACCCTCCATTTCCCTTTTTTCAAATAGATTCTCTCTGGGACTGCAAGGATAGACATCTGGATATGAAAGAGGGAGATTTGAGACTTGCCTATGGCTCCAAACAATCATTAAGAAATCAAATCTGGCTGGGCGCGGTGGCTTATGCCTGTAATCCCAGCGCTTTGGGAGCCTGAGGCGGGTGGATCACCTGAGGTCAGGAGTTCGTGACCAGCCTGGCCAACATGGTGAAACCCCATCTCTACTAAAAATACCAAAAAATTAGCTGGGCATGGTGGCACACGCCTGTAATCCCTGCTACTCGGGAGGCTGAGGCAGGAGAATCGCTTGAACCCAGGAAGCAGAGGTTGCAGTGAGCCGAGATCACGCCATTGCACTCCAGTCTGGGCAACAAGAGCAAAACTCCATCTCAAAAAAAAAAAAAAATCTACATCTAATTTAATTTTGGAGAACATTCCTAAACTGAATCTCTTTATCCTTATATCTGCCCTTATTCACATTTGCAAATAAGTGAAATCCTTTTCTTTCTGCCTCCTTCCTTCCACCATGATTATTTGTGAAGACCACCATTTACCAGGCGTTTCCATGATTATGATTATGAATGATTGCAGGCAAGGTATTGATCAAAGATAATCACTCATCAGGGACAAGAATTTAGAGATTCCTGAATAATAAACTATATCTCTGCTGAAACCTAATCACTTCCCAATATATCAAAAAGGGAAGGTAGTTCTCTTCCCTATGCATGCATAACTTTCTACTGGAAAATAATTTAGAGGCAAATAAAAGGATCTCTCTATGGAACTAAGCATTTCCTGGGCCAGAACCAGTGAACTTCTAGGGGAAATGTGAATAATGGCTTATTCATTACTTGCTAGCACAGAGATGGAAAAGCAAAAGTTCCTACCACATACGCATTTATAGTCGGTGACATTTCTTTAAACAGAATTCCAACTGGAGAAAGGGTTATAGATATATGACCTGGGGATCAGGATAACTGCTTTGTATTGAGTAAGCCTAGCCTCACTCTGGGTTTCCCATTTTCACCAAACTACTAAAGCTGCAGTCTACTACCAGCTTTTGTTTTAATGAGGATGTAACAGCTTTGCATACCAAGTATAAAATTTTGCTTCTCTTCTGTCACTGAGGCTGTAAATAGGAGCTACATATAGTCATTAGATACCTGGTCGTGGCCCTCTGATCTCCAAGACGTATTCGTATCAGAATTTGGGGGCAAACTGGAGCCAGCCTCCGTTTTTATCTCCCCAGTGGCATGAGGGAAAGGGAAGTTGGGCATAAAGCGCTTAAGAAAGCGAAACTCACTATTACCAGTGCCAGTGGCTGAACATATTTCGTATGGACAAGGCTGAGATAAGGATCCATTGCCTCGTCCTTGTACCAGGTTGTTAGAGAAATTACAGTCATCATAGAAATGCTCTCGAATTGTGAACTTTTCTCTATATTTAATCTTTTGGTAGACCTGTATAATGAAGATCACTATGACAGAGAGGAGAAAGAGAAAGGAAAGGATGGCCAGAGAAATGATCAAATATTTAGTGGATGGATTTACCTTTCTAGAATGCTTGATTGGATCCTGGAACTGCAGATAGGGCTCTGAAAAGCCATCTACCAGCAGGATGTTGAGTGAGACAGTAGTGGAAAAAGCTGGTTGGCCGTGATCCTGAACAAGAATGATCAATTTCTGCATCATGGAGTCTCTCTCAGATATCTGCCGTAATGTACGGATTTCTCCATTTTGTCTTTGAACAGAAAATAACCCAAGGTCAGTGGCCTTAAGTAGATGATATGAAAGCCAAGAATTCTGACCTGAGTCACCATCCACAGCCACCACTTTTGTCACCAGGTAGCCTGCCTCTGCAGACCTGGGTACCAGGTCATTGCAGGGCAAGGTGCCATTTTGCAGTGGGTATAAGATCATTGGACGATTGTCATTGTCATCTAGAACAACCACTCTGACAGTAACTTGGCTACTCAGTGACAGGAAGCCCCCATCAGTTGCCTTTACCACAAATTGAAAATCTTGAATGGCCTCATAATCCATGGTTCTCAGTGCGTAGAGCTTCCCATTGTCTGAATTTATGGATATGTACGCAAAGACTGATAGATCTCCGTTTTTTGGAGGCAACAGAGAATATGTTATTTGGGCATTCTCACCCAAATCAAGATCCTCAGCATGGACTTTGCCAATAAAAACCGCAGGACTATTGTTTTCTCGAACAGTCAAGATATAGGAATCTTCCTGAAATATTGGAGGATTGTCATTAACGTCGGATATTAGCACCTCTATCATAGTCTCGGTGGACAAGCTAGGTGGTCCAGTATCCATGGCAACAAGGGTGATATTATAGCCTGAGACCTCCTCCCGATCCAAGCTTCTGTCAGTGACCAGCGAGTAAGAATTTCCGAATGTAGGTTTGATTACAAAGGGAAGGTCTTCTCTGAGGAAGCAGGTGACTTTTCCTCCCACTTGAATGTCCCGGTCTCTAATAGTGAAAAGGGCTACTACTGTCTGTGGTGGTGAGTCTTCAGGGAGTGGGCTGGACACAGAGGAGACCATCACTTCGGGAGGATTGTCATTCACATCCACCACTTCTACCAGGACTTTGCTGTGGGCAGAGAGGCCTCCACCATCTGTAGCTTGAATGTCAATGTCGTATGTTTCAATGGCTTCAAAATCTAGGGGTCCCCTTAGTCGAACCTCTCCAGTTTGAGGGTCAATCTGAAACGTCTTGAGAATTGCTTCTGATTTTTGAGCTAAAGAGTAAGTTATCGCTTTGTTGGTGCCCTCGTCTAGGTCCATGGCAGTCACCGTGGCCACCAAAGAGCCATTGGGGCTGTTCTCTGATACCTGGGCTTGGTACACCAGTCGCGAGAACTGGGGCACGTGGTCGTTGACATCCAGAACCACCACATGGATGTGAGCTGTGCCAGACTTGGGCGGGGACCCGCCGTCCACCGCCGTAATTGTCAAGTTGACTTCAGGCTGCTCCTCTCGGTCCAGGGGTTTGTTCAGCACCAGCTCAGCATATTTAGGCCCGTGGCTGCGGAAGCGGGTGTGCAGGTGGAAATACCCATTGGCACTCAGGGTGTAGTTCTGGAGACCATTAAGGCCCACGTCCAGATCCTGGGCGCTCTGCAGAGGAAAACGTGAACCCAAGGGGGTGTTCTCCGGAATCTTTAAAAGCGGCTCCTTGTTTAGGAAAACTGGGACATTGTCATTGATATCAAATACCCTGACCTCGGCCCGGAAGGACTGCAGCGGCTCCACCAGGACTATTTCAAAGTGCAGAACACACGGATCGGCTTTGCCACAAAGTGACTCCCGATCCAGTTTCTCCTTCACAAACAAATCTCCCGTCTTGCGGTGGAGCCGGAAATGCATTTTGTTGCCCTCGGAAACCAGCCGCGCCCCGCGCGCAGCCAGTTTCCCTACCTCCAGACCTAGGTCCTTAGCTACGTTGGCCACAAACGAGCCGCTCTCCATTTCCTCTGCCACTGAATAGCGGATAGTTGTCGCACCCCCCACAGATACGCACAGAAAAATGAGAAGAGATCCCACTTGCCTGTTTTGCAAAGATTTTCTACGCGCACCCGCCATCAGTTCTCACAAGCGCACTCTCTGCAATCAAAGCCAACTGTTGCGGATATACTTTCACTTTTCTGCAACAGGTTACTGCAACAGCTGCTCTCCGCTTCACTAGCCTCTAACTGCAGCACCACCAAAGGCTAGCCAAGCCCATTAAGCCGTTTTGCACTTGAAAGAAAATTTGCATTGAGCGACTCCACTCCCAGTCTAGCCAATGTATTAATAGATATGTTCTCATTCCGGAGAGTTAGGTAGAGGTTGAAAGTTTGTTGCCAAAGCAACAACAGACTCACCTGCTAATTCCCTTTCAGGAAAAAAAAAGTCCTTGGGAATTGAGAAGCCAATGAGATTAGTCGTTCAAGCTGAAGTCATTCTATCTGCTAGCCGTCTGGAGCCACTGAAGCAGTGGGCGAACAGCAACAAGTTTAAGCTACATCTGCACTCTCTGCAGTCCATCCAGAGACCAAGAAAGAAGCACAAGGATCCTGCAGAGTCTTAAGGCCAAGCCAAATACATGAGGCAGGGAGCTGGAGAATGTGGAGGAAGTGGTCAGTAGGAAAAGGAAAGGGAACAAACAGTCGTTCTCCTTCAGAAACTTGAGGTCCAGTAGGTACACTGACAGGGGACTAAGCCAACTAACCTCTTGATTTGCACTACGCTATCATGCTACTTCTACGTATACACTCCCCACCCCCAAATATCTGTATACACGTGCACAAAGGGAGGAGCTGGCTTGTCACTTAGGATTATAATGGCAGCAGTATTTATTGGATATGATTTCCATGTACTGAGACTATGACAAGTGATTTACATGCATTATTTAATTTAATACTTGCAACAACTGTATGGAGTAGACATTATTAAAAAAAAAAAAAAAGACAAAGAAAGTGAGATGGGAGAGGTTATGTCAAGGTCCCCTACCTAGCAAATGTTAGAAATAAAACTCAATTTAATTTTGTCTGACTCCCAAGTCTATGCTCTTAATCAGTACACTACTCTGCTTCCCAGATAATATAATGAATAAATCAAATGAAGATAAATATTTGGTTTTGGATTTTAAAGCAAATAAAATAAGATTGCTTACACATATTGAAAATGGCCTAATAGAAATATAGGAGATATTTGTTGAGAGTTTCCTTTATGATCATAGGATAATAGAATGTTTAATAAGACATTTCAGAAAGATGAGATCCAGTCTCCTTCTCACCCACCCTCCACTTTAAAAAAAAAAAAACAACAGTTGAAGAAACTAAGGCCCAAAGTGATGAAGTCACTTGCCCAATTCATACAGCTACTCATGGCAGTGTAAGAACTAGAACTTGTCTTCTGATGCTGTCTCATGCTCATTACCTAAAACATTTGATTTCTCATTTGTGTTCAGTATTTTATGTCCCAGTGCTATACAATTATGGCCACTTAAGAGAAATCTAAACTATATTTTCCAATAGGAAAAAAAAAAGAATGAAAATAGAAAGTGTACAGAACATTAATTACATCCTGATATGAGGGAATTAATGAATCTCTCAATCTCTGTCAGTTATTTTAACACCTGGCTTAAGTGTGCATCCTTAAACAGTTTAGTTTTGCCTCTTTTGAAAACTATATACCTTACTTGAATATGAATAGAAATAAAATAAATCAAAACTATATATCAAGTAAAGTATACCGTAGGTAATCCTTTGAATTTTGTTTCTTTCCCTCATTTTTCGCTCAATGTAAGATTGGTGTTATCTTTAGCTCTAGTTCATTTATTCCATTACCATATAAAATTTCAATATATTGTCAATGTCCTTTAGCTAGAGACCATCAGAAACACACCTGTAGTTGAACAAAATTATATTTACTGACTTATTGTAACAAGGGAAGCTGTACACCATAGAGAATCATGGAGCATCTCAGTGAAAGGGTGTTAGAAAGAACATATATTTGGACTTGTGTTAGGTGATTTGGGGGAGGTTTGAAGCAGCGTGCTCTGGATTGGATGTCATCATAAGTGGAGTTAATTCTATGATGAGTATATTGATAATTCTTATATAGAAGGTGAGAGGAATGGGGTGAGGCTAACGCTGTGATTGGTAAATAAGCTCTAGTGACTAATATTAGCCAGGACAGAAAGAAGTTTGGGCATTTTTGTGGATCGGACAATACTCTTTTTTATCTGTATTTAGACACACTTATGGTGTGCTCTCGTTTTCCTCTTCCTCCATCATAGTCATGGTGTGGCCTTGTCCGATACTGGTGTCCTGTGAAATCATTTTTTGTTCAACAGAAGATCACTATGGCCTAGCTGTGAGTGTCAGGCCAGCTCCTAGCTCTCATGGACTGCTTTTGTCTTTTTCAGTATGAATGCAGCAAAATGCATTTACCTATTTTATTATTCTGCCGCTCATAGCATATCATTGTACATGTCACTTTGTGCACGTGTATACACACATTTTGAGGGGATATCTACATAGAAGTAGCATTGATATCATAGGGTATGTTCTTTTCAGCTTTACATGATGTCACCAAACTGCTTTCTAAGAAGTTGTACTGGCCGGGCGTGGTGGCTCACACCTGTAATCCCAACACTTTGGGAGGCCGAGGCAGGCTGATTACGAGGTCAGGAGTTCAAGACGAGCCTGACCAACATGGTGAAACCCCGTCTCTACTGAAAATACAAAAATTAGCCAGGCATGGTTGTGCGTGCCTGTAATCCCAGCTACTCAGGAGGCTGAGGCAGGAGAATCACTTGAACCCAGGAGGTGGAGGTTGCAGTGAGCAGAGATCATGCCATTGCACTCCTGCCTGAGCCACAAGTGAGATGCCATCTCAAAAAAAAAAAAAAGTTGTACTGATTTACACTCTCATCAGCAGTGCAACTTCTAGTTGTTCAAATTGTTTCCAGCACTTAGAATTACTAGTCTTTTAAAATTTTGACCATTCTGGTGAGTGACTGTTTATATTTCATTGATTAATTTGCATTTCTCATTAATTATTGATGAAGTAGGGCACTATTTAATATATTTGTAGTCATTGGAATATCCTTTTTTGGGAAGTTTTTGTTCAGTTCTCTTGCCTTTTTTTAACATTGCATTGTTTACCTTTTTTCTATTAATTTCTATTACCTCTTTCTGTTCTGACTATGAGTCCTGAATATATTAAAAAAGATGTTTATGCTTAGTCAATATACATAAACAGAGAATAGCCTTGAGCAATTTGGATAGAAAAAAATAGAGTATACTACCCACTAATGTTATTTAGCATCATCAAAAAGGCTATTGGGGAGGATTTTTTAAAAGGAAATATTAGTGATTCACAAACTATGCAGAAGCTTCTCACATCCTAGGAAGTCTTAATACAATCAATTTCAAAATAATTCATCAAAAAAATTGTAAGTTAACAAATACATTCTTGGCTGGGTGTGGTGGCTCATGCTTGTGATCCTAGTACTTTAAGAGGCTGAGGAAGGAAGACCACTTGAGGCCAGGAGTTTGAGACCAGCCTGGGTAACATAGCAAGACCCTTGTCTCTACATACATACATACATACATACATACATACGGCATGGTGACAAAGCCTGTAGTCCCAGTTACTTGAGGAGAGAGCATTGCTTGAGGTCAGGAACTTGAGGTTACAGTGAGCTATGACTGTACCACTGCACTCCAGCTTGGGCGACAGAGTCAGTATCTGTCTCAAAAAAAAAAAAAATTCCTATGAGGTGAAGTTTAAGCAATGCTGCTTTTCTTTTCTTATTTTCTTTTTTTTTGTTAGTTTATTTTTAACTGACAAATTATATTAATCATGGACAACATAGTATTTTGTAGCATATTTATATCGTAGAATGACTAAATTCAGCTAATTAACATATATATTACCTCACATAGTTATTATTTTTGTGATGAGAATACTTAACATCCATGTCTTGGGCATTTTTCAAGAATACGGTACATTGTTATTAACTATAGCCACCATGTTGAACAATAGATCTTTTGAACCTATTTCTCCTAACTGAAATTTTGTATCCTTTCGGCTCTCCAACCTCTCCTTCCTCATCCCAGCCCCTGGCAACCACCATTCTACTCTCTAGTTCTATGAGATCAACTTTGTAAGATTCCATGTATAAATGAGGTCACACCATTATGAAAAACAGTATAGAAGGTCCCCCCAAAAATTAAAAATAGATCTACCATAGAATCCAGCAATTCCACTACTGGGGATATTTTCAAAGGAAATGAAATCAGTATGTTGAAGAGATATCAGCACTCCCATATTCATTGCAATATTACTCACAATAGCTGAGATATGGAATCAGCCTAAGTGCCCATCAGTGGGTAAATGAATAAAGAAAATGTAGTATATGTACATAATGGAATATTCTTCAGCCTTCACAAAGAAGGAAATCCTGCAATTTGTCACAACATGGATGAAAATGAAGGACGTTATGTTAAGTGAAATAAGCCAGGCACAGAAATGCTGCTTTTCAATTCAATTCCTCTGAATCTTAATCTGTTTGGTTAGCCCCAGGTGATTTATTAATATCTGCTAGATGGAATTAAAATCCAAAATATTTTCTTTTTCCTTGGAAAATGTTAGGACCTTTAAACATGGTGGCAGTTTTTTTTTTTGTTAAAGCCTGTATTCTTTCTGGTGAAGGTAGAATTGGGAGCCCACTGACTAAATCTATAGCGTCTTAGCTTGTAAAGTCAGGATCAAAACCTACATGTCGGGAAGAGGGACAATCCACGGTTAGTAGGATATCATGAAGTTTTGGGAGAACAAAAATTCATTTCAAAACTGTATCTTAGTACTAACTTTTAAACTTCAAAAATCTTATTTTGAAATATTTCAGAGTTTTGGAAGAGTTACAAGAGTGTTTGTAATAACTTATGACTTACCCATTGGCTTACCTTAACTAAACTTTAATAAGGCTTCTCTTCTCCTGACAGGTCCCTGAACTTTAGCTGGCCCCAAAACTTGAGCAAGCTCTAAAAAGCAGAACATCTCCCACTTAACAGTTTATTCTGAGAACTGGCCAACCACAGGAGGGAAAATCATATCTCCAGTTAAAGTGCCCTGATCGTGCCATCTGCTCATCCTACCCCCTTTGCCCTGCTCCCACACAAAGTTCCTGCTAGCCCTGTTTATATCTTCTTTTTTTAAACTCTTTTTTTAATTTGATTTTTAGACATTTGAAGATTTCTGTGGTCAGAGGGTCTGTAATAGCCTTTTTTGAATAAAGCTGCTCCTTACCTAAGTCCAGATTTGTTTTCACTGAATATAATAATAAGTGACCATATTACTTTCACCTAGATTTATCAATTTTGCTACATTTGTACACTTTCTTTTTCATATTTATCTATTACTATATTATATAATACATTATAATATATATACACATACATTATTCAAAAATAGTTATCTCTTCCTCAATTTTTGTGGGAGATGTATACCTCTCCACTCCAATGGTGCTGAGTTTAGCTGCATGATATGCTTTGACTTTACATTGGGTTCACTATACTTCCCTACCTCTTGAATTTGGAGTTGGCCATATGAGTTATTTTGGCCCTCAATGGGATGTTAAGAGTGTTGTGGGTTGAATTTGTCCCCCAGAAAGATATGTTGAAATCCTAACCACTGGTCCTTGTGAATGTGACCTTATTTAGAAACAGAGTCTTAGCAAATGTAATCAAATTAAAATGAAGTCAGACTTGATTAGGGTGGGCCCCAAATCCAATGACTGATGTCCTTATAAGGAGAGAGATTTTGGAGACTCATGGACACACATAGGGAAGAAGGCAACATGATAACAGAGACAGAGGTTGGACTGATGCTGCTACAAGGATTGTCTGCAACCACCAGAAACTTGGTAGAGTCAAGGAAGGATCTTCCTCTATGCCTTCAGGGGGAGTGGAACCCTGCTGACATCTTGATTTTGGATTCTAGCCTCCACACCTGCAGGAGAATAAAATTCCACCGTTTTAAGCTGCTCAATTTGTAGTCATTTCTTATGGAAGCCCTAAGGAAACTAATACACAGAGTGAAGCAAGTTGTGCCTTGAAATGTGCTTGCATAATTGGGCTTGTCCTTCTGCTCTTCTGCTACCTTCATGAGAACATTCTCTGGATAGCCTGTTGATAAAAGAATGATGAAAGACACATGGAACAGTACTGAACACAACCTGCATATTGAAGCGGAGCATGGCTGATCTCAGCCTAAATCTGCTGACCCCAAGATGCATGAATGGGAATCAATGTTGCTTTGAACTACTAATTTTTGAAGAATTTTGTTGCACTACATTCTATGACAATACCTAACCTATGTAATATGTAAACATTTTATTTTGGCATAGTTAGCTGCAGACATTATGATATCATTCCTAAATATCTCAACAGGTACCTCTTACAAACAGGGACAGTATCCTTCATAACCTCAATACAAATTATCACACTCAGGAAGTTTAACATGAATACAGTACTATTATCTAATACATACTTCATATTCTAATTTCCCCAGTTGTTCCAAGTATGTCCTTTGTGCTGTTTTTTTAAATGTAGGATACAATCAAGGATTGCACATTGATTTTAGTTGTTATGTTTCTCTAGTTTATAATTTAAACTGAAACAGAGAAAACATTTTTATGATGCTGTTTTTTAATGACACTAACTTCTTTGTCATGACACCACTATTTTTATTTATTTATTTAAAAAACTTTTATTGTAGGTTCAGGGGTACATGTGCAGTTTGTTATACGGGTAAACTCATGTCATAGGGGTTTGTTGTACAGATTATTTCATCATTCAGGTACTAAGCCTGGTACCTAATAGTTATTTGCTCTCATCCTCTCTCTTCCCACCCTCTACCCTCAAGTAGGCTCCAGTCTCTATTGTTCCCCCTCTGTAGGTCCATGAGTTCTCATCATTTAGCTCCCACTTATACATGAGAACAAGCAGTATTTGGTTTTCTGTTCCTGTATTAGTTTGCTAGAGATAATAGCATGCAGCTCCATCCATGTTGCCATAAAAGACATGACCTGGTTCTTCTTTATAGCTGCATAGTAGTCCATGGTGTATATGTACCACATTTTCTTTATCCATTCTATTATTGATGGGCATTTAGGTTGATTCCATGTCTTTGCTATTGTGAATAGTGCTGCAATGAACATTTGTGTGCATGTGTCTGTATGGTAAAATGATGTATATTTCTTTGGGTATATACCCACTAATGGGATTGCTGGGTCAAATGGTAGTTCTGTTTTTAGCTCTTTGAGGAATTGCCACATTGCTTTCCACAATGGCTGAACTAATTTACACTCCTACCAACAGTGTATAAGTGCTCCCTTTTCTCTGACACTTCATCAGCATCTGTTTTTTTTTTTTTTTTTACTTTTTAATAATAGCCATTCTGACTGGTTTGAGAGGGTATCTCATTGTGGTTTTAATTTGCATTTCTCTAATGATCAACACTGATGTTTTTAAAGAGTTGTTTTACTCTTTATTCCTCAATTTGGAATTTTTTGTTGTGTTTACGCTTGGCTAGATTGAGGTTAAATATTTTTGCAAAAATACCACATAAGTGATATTGTGTTCTTCTCAATGTATCACATCAGAGGGCATATGATGTCATTTTATTCCATCATTGGTGATATTAAGTTTGTCAGTTTGGTTATAAAATGGTGTCCATCAAATTTTTCAGTTGGATAGGTACCTTTAATTCTTTTTATAATTAATTAGTGATCTGTGGAGAGATTTGAAACTATGAGGATATGCTATTCCCAAAACAATTTTATTAACCATTGGTTTCCAACATCCATGAATGATCCTTGCCTTGAATAAATACATATTTGTATATATATATATATTGTATAAGTGTATGTGCATACATATATCTATATGGGATCATGAGACTTACACTGTCAATACATTAATACAGGTATCTTTATTTTCCTCCCCTACTTCATATTTTGTATTTTCCTTGTCCCAAAGTGAGAAGCCTTAGTTCACCACAGCATCAATATATTTACCCATCAAAATAAATCTCAAGATATACATTAAAGAATTTTGGAATTATTACACTATTACCTAAGTGCTAATTAATTTTTTTGAAAATCCACTCAGGGAGGCAAGAGAAATGTAGTTAGTGTCATATTGAATAACAAATTCTTTTTACCCAATGTTCTTCCCTTTAAGACTCTACATTTTCTGCTTATAAAATTAGTTTAGATCAAAATTAATTCTAACATTAATGTAAAATATATTGTTTATTTTTATTTATCTTTAAGTCATAGGTTGAAATGTTTCTGAAATAGTTCTGATGATAATTTTTTCACTATTTTCAACTTCTTTTAGAAAAAAATACCTTAACTAAAATATTGGAGCATCTCTTCTGATTTGTTGCTTCTACTATTGTACCCAAAGTTCAGGTAGTTTTAACATTTTAATATTGATAATATTTATTGTAATTTTTACAGGCAGGTTAATATTTGGGGTCACCCAATTTTCATTCATATATACCTTTAAGCCTAAAAAAAGTCTATTTTTAGGAGTAGATGTATTTTGAAACATTGAGGTCACACCTGCAGCTGTAAACTTTAGTACTATTTTAAAATTTTATTCTTCCATTGTGTCTTTTCATGCATTTAAGGTTTCTTATTCATATTAGCAGAAACAAGATGCTTTGGTGGATAGAAATCCTTTTTAGGCAGCTCAGTTTATGGCAGCTGCTCTTGATCTCCCATCTGTTGCTTAAATGACAATGCCTCTTATTGCTCAACCTGTGCATGTGTGTATAAAGTTTCCTTCTCCCACAGTAACACAAGAAGCCATAATATAAACCAATACCACTTATAGACTAGATTTGTATTACACACTTGTTTAAAACAGATGTCTTTCATCTTCTTACTATTCATGTTTTTTTCATATTGGTAGAATAGGCTATGGATGTCTTTCCATGAAATCTGACAAGTGTTTGGAAACGTCTCAATTTAATCAAATAGAGACTATATTAGAGTGATAATTCTTTCCCTTAATAAGCTCTTATCAATTTCTCCTTTCTATAAGAAAATTCAGTTAACGCCAAAATCAGTACCTACATTTTTACTGAAATTAATATCCAACAAAATTTTGTTTTAAACCTTAAAACAGAAATGGTAACTTTTATGTTAAGTAACTATGCTATTATATTTTTATTCTATGTTAAGACCCATAGAAGAGTAAATGAGAAAATAGCTATAAGAAAAGCAAATACTAACTGGGTTGGTTGACATATAAAGCCAAATGTGTCCCAGGATGGGTCTTTTTTCTGAGAGTGGTAAGCTTGTTTGCTTGGGAAAGAATTTTATTTCACTCTCAACTTGCTAGAATTGATTTTACACTGTAACCCATACATCTGAACATACAGTAAGACTTTGAAACAACATTTCAACAAGGTATTTCCCCTATTTTTTCTTGCTATTTATCAAGATCTGTACTTACAAAGCAACTTAAGGTTTCCCCATCTGAAGCTGGATGTATGTAATTCACAGTAACTTAACCATCACTGTGTAAAATAGTGTAAATAATATACACAGACTAAAAGTAATAAACATACCATAAATTTTCTGTATTTTTAGCACTCTGATAGTTTATATATTAGGCTTGGAAAAAATTAAAAAACAAAAGTTTTCCTCCTAGAATTCCCACCACCTCTTACCAATTCCTAAATATAGTCACACTTTTTATCTTCCAGAAACTGAGATGAGAGTAGTACTCTCGGCTAAACTTCCTGGAATATGTTTGGCTAACAATATAGTGCTTCCTTAGTATTTCTTTCGGTAAAATATACCCTGTGGAAGTTTTAGTAAATATTTCTAAAGACCTATATGTACAGATACTTTAAAAATACCTATTTGATTACAAGATGTGTTGGAAAAAATGCGTGGAGAAATTTAAACATTTCGTAAATTATTTTGAGTAGAAGCGAGAGATCACTGAAAATTCTACATTTTTCCATTTCT
This sequence comes from Symphalangus syndactylus, assembly GCF_028878055.3. Lineage (NCBI taxonomy): Eukaryota > Metazoa > Chordata > Mammalia > Primates > Hylobatidae > Symphalangus > Symphalangus syndactylus. The sequence continues at coordinate 45,929,447 of NC_072429.2, forward strand.
CTTTAAAAATAGGCAGATCTCTCAAAAAACCACTTCCTGACTCCCCAAATCTTCAATTTGTGTCTTTTAAGTTTTAGGTCTTAATCCAAAGAACCCTTTAAACTTTATCGATAGTATTTTCCTCATCTGCCACCAGGTGGCAGGTGGATCCACTTTTCGGAGCACCACCCCGACCCCGCCCTACCGGAAGCTGTCATGTAAAGGAGCCTCTCTGGCCACGCCCAGAGTTCAGCACCCTGGCCACGGACAGCGACACCGCCCAGTTCAGTCCCATGACTCGCTGCGGAGATTTACACCTCACAAAGGAAATGGCCAATTCCAACTGGTTCCAGGGGCCGCGTGACTGGCTAATTTACAATGCCAGAGGTGGAGGTGGGTAGGAACCCCTTGTTTGGGGATTTTTAGCCTGGAGGAGGAACCGGCTGATTTTAAATAATACACCGTATTGCAAAATCCTGTGGTTGTTTTTCTCTCTATTCTCCGCAATCTCAGTGACTCGTAAATGCTGCCTTGCTGTACAGGATACAGGGGCTAGATTACCCAACCTCCGCGTGTTGGTTTATTCCGACAAAATGCGTAAGACAGCAAAGGCGGTACAAAAGTCAGTGTGAGTTATGGCGGCCAATACCTCGGCTTCCACAAAGCTGCCTGTCAGCTTTCCTAAGACACCAGCATCAGGACGGACTACATTTTCTTTTTCTCTATTTCCAATTAATTAATCTCGGAAACACAAACAGCAGCTGATTTTTTTGTTGTCGTTCGCTTGAAATTACTATTTTAGGCAAAGACACTGATTGGAGTGAAGCACGAGTGTGTTCTAGAAGTAATGGTTTAGTTGTTATCTTCCAGTTGCTTAGCGACTAGTTAAACAAAAAGAGCCCTTATGGGTGGGGATTATTTGCGTTTTAGAACGGCAGAAACCAGGGGCAAATGAAAATGGGTTCAGGGACTAGCGTTTAGAATCAATCTAATTAAATCTCAGTGCTGGGGAAGTAGGCAGCGCTAAAGAGGAACAGTAGTCAGTTAAGGTTCACAAGTGGGTTAAATTAAGCCGAGTTTTTGTTGTAATTTTTCCGTATCATATGGATTGCTTTCTCATTCCTCGCTGTTTTGGCGGCGACAAATTCGGATCTTTAACCAGCAGAGGGCGAGTCGACTGCATTTTTCAGCCCTCAGACACTCCCTCTTCCTCCCTTCTCTGCCTCTGGGAAATTAATTTACTAAGCTCTTCAAATACAGACGAAGCTGAGGAAGGTGTTGTGGAAGGCGAGCAGCGCGCACGACTTGGCAGAGTGCCCGCCCTGTCAGCCTTGGATGTGTGGCTGCACCGCACTCCTGACGACACGGATCTCCTTGCTTGGGGCTGCAGAGGGGATTGCAGGAGTTGTTGCGGTAGGAGGCGGGGATGAAAAGCACCCCCATCCCCAGACGCTGTAGATATTTAGGATCACTAGCTTCAAAGAACTGAGAAGGCCAGAGGTAGCCTAATAAAATGAATGTAAACCATGAAGGTGGGAAAGAGGAAAGAAACCGTTTACGTCTCAGGGCCAATACTCAGTGAGCTGGAACAATAACCAAAAGACAGGGACTCTGCTCTGGCTTTGCCTTTCTGGGAAGAAAAATTGGAGGATGAGGAGTAGGGAAAGGGAGAAGATGAGGGCAAAGACTAAAAGTTCGGCTGAGTCATCTTTAAAAGACAAGCAAAGCAAGCCAGCCCAAGGGAAGAGACAATGAAAGCAAGCCTGCCAGAATGCATTGCTGAGCAATAAAGCATGCTGTACAAAGATAATTTATTGTTGGGCGGAGCCCCCCTGATTCTGGAGGGGCATACCACTTGCTCCAGAGGGATGATTTGCTTTGTAATGTAAGACTTTGCAGAATCCCCCTGGGCAGGCAGCCAGAACTCCCATTAATTCAGCATGTCCTTTCTCCTTCACATATTTATGTCTCAGAATTCATCTAACTCGGTTTCAAACTAGTAAAATTAATTTTTTCTGGAGGCATTAAACTAAATTTTATGCAGTATTGCATTTTCTCTCCTTCAGTCATTAAATTTCTGTAGTGCTTGTGTTTAAAGGACACCATTTTATTAATAAATTCAATTCATAAGATAGTATTATATTCCCTTGGAGTTGGTATTGGAGAGGACAAGAGTAAGATATCTTAAGATAGATCAACACTTTTCAGAATGCATGATTTGACTCACAGTTTCATGACCAATTTTACAGATAAATTGCACTATCTTGGTGTTTTGCAGCACACCTGTGTTTCCCCTGTAAAAGAGCACTTGTAAATTTCCCCTGTAAAAGAGCACTTGTAAATTTCCAATGCATGCACCAAAATTTATTCATGTTGTTTCAAGATCCAAACAAGTGCCTAGTATTGGCTAATATAATCTCCCCATAGAAACAAGAATTATCTTTTTAAAACCTAAGTACTAAGTCAGTGAGCAGGCACTTAATGAAAGAGAATACCCAAATAGCCAATAAGCATATGAAAAGGTTTACAACATCCTTAACTGTTAAAGAAATGGAAATTTAAGCCACAACGAAAAGCCTGTATCCATCCAAGAGCATGGCTAAATAAATAAATAATAAAAGCTGACATTTTCAAGCCTTGGAAAGGATGAAGCAGCGCCAACTATCATACAGTACTGGTGGAGTGTAAATTGTTACAATCACTCTGGAAAGCTGGCATCATTTACTAAAGTTCAATAAAACATACCCGTAGATCTGCTCTCTTAGGTATACATCCAATAGAAATGCTTACGTGTATGTACAAAAAGACATAGACAAGAATGTTCATCATAGCTCAAACCTGGAAGCAATCCAAATGGACCTCAATAGTTCAATGGATAAAGATGTTGTCGTTGCCATATACAGAAACATACACAGCAATGACAATTTTTTAAAAACTACTACATGCAACAATATGTATCAGCCTCACAGACATAATGCAATGTTTAGCAGGAAAAAAATCAGAAACAAATTTTTGTATGATTCTATTAATTTAAAGCTCAATAATTGTATAAACTACCCTAAGGTGATTAAAGTGAGGATAGTGGTTGCTTCGATGGAGATAAAGACTGGAATAGGGAATGAGGGAGACTTCAGGATTTGGTAATATTCTATTTCTTGACATGAATGTATTCACTGCAAAAATCTATTAAACTGCACACTATGATTTGTGCATGTTAAGTATGGTATATTGCAATAAAAATATACTAAAAAAATTTTACTGATACAAATATTTGTATGTATTTGTGGAGTACATGTGATATTTTGTTTAAAAGACATAAGACAGATTATGTTGCACCCATGCTTAAAACAATTCAATGTCTTCCCATTGCATTGAGAGTAAAATCTAGATTCCTTAATAAAGGAAATGCATAACAATTTCATGCCTACATGCCTCTGCATAAACAAATCCTATCTAAATTTCCAATCTTATTAACCACTTCCTCCCTCAATCACCACACTTCAATTGCTCTGACCTTCCAACAGTTCCTAGAACATTAATCAATCTCTTTTCAGTCTTGGGGTCCTTGAGCTTGCTGTTTTCTTTACCTGGAGTGGGTTATCACCAGCTCTTTGCATGACATGTTCCTTCTAATATGTCAATTCAGATTAATGACATCTCTTTAAAGAAGCTTTCCTTGACTCCCATCTAAAATCTCCGAGTTATTTTTCTATTTGCTGCTGTGATGAATTGTCACAATGTTAATTTCCCCTTGCTATGTAATATATTCACAGGTGTCAGGACTAGGATGTAGGCATCTTTGAGGGGGACATTATTCGACCTGCCACAGTGCACTTCTTTTATTGATAACATTATGCTTATTTCGGTAGAGCACTAATCACAATTTTAAATAATTATATATATATTTGTTTACTTGTTCACTGTCTAACTTCTCCACTCTAATGTAAATTCTAGTGAGACAGAGACCCTATCTGTCCTGTTCTCTTCTGTTTTCCTGGTGCTTAGCACGATACCTGGCACATTATAGGGGTTCAGTAGGTATTTGTGGAAATAATAAGTAAATTATTAAAGTTTAGCCTCTGCTTTGATACAAAACAGCCCTGTTTGCTTTTTATCATTCTTGCTCATATAAAAATATATATTATGTCTCGGCAGTAGAGAAATCTCTGAAGAGATATTAGCATAGATTTTTTTCAACTTCTCCATCATACTAACTCCCTATAAAAAATCATGCCTACAGATATAGGCCCATATATGTCATGTAGGCTCATATCTGTAAATTGATTGTAAAAATTTACACTCCACCATATATAGCTTCATATATGTATATACATATATCTTCATAATATAACTTTATGTTTTATTGGAGTTAAAAGGGTAGTTCATAAATTGCCACTTCATGGAAAATAGCACATCACAGGACTCATGCAGCTGAAGCAAAAATAATCTAGAATAAAGAGTTAGAATTTGCCGGGCGCGGTGGCTCACGCTTGTAATCCCAGCACTTTGGGAGGCCGAGGCGGGCGGATCACGAGGTCAGGAGATCGAGACCGCGGTGAAACCCCGTCTCTACTAAAAATACAAAAAATTAGCCCGGCGTGGTGGCGGGCGCCTGTAGTCCCAGCTACTCGGAGAGGCTGAGGCAGGAGAATGGCATGAACCCGGGAGGCGGAGCTTGCAGTGAGCCGAGACTGCGCCACTGCACTCCAGCCTGGGCGACAGAGTGAGACTCCGTCTCAAAAAAAAAAAAAAGAGTTAGAATTTGTTACAGTCACATGAGAAAAAATATGGCACGTGGGGCTCTAAGTATGATCCTATGATGTAGCTAGAAAAACAGTTGTCTGTCATCAAATAATCATTGCTTATTTCTCTTTTGCCAGGTCGTAATACCAGATACCAGAAAATTAAAAATACTTGTTAATTTATTCATTTATTCAACAAATATTTATTGAGCACCTATGAAGTTCCAGACACTAGACTCTGGGCATATAGCATGAATAATATATGGTATGCATTATTAGGGAACCCCTGCCTTTAGGGAGCCCATAAATAGATACACAATATTATATGAAATAGTGGCAAACGTTATAAAGGAGAAGGGGGATGATGAGAAACCAATTAAGGGTTTTGAATGGAGATTTGATTTACATTATGAAAAGATAAGTCTGGCTGTTATATGGGTAGAAGAAGGGAAATTCATTAGAAGGTCATGGCAATAATGCAGGCCAAAGATAATGGTGGTTTGTACAAGGGTGGGGGTGCTGAAGTTTAAAAAATTGGTTGGGTTTGGAACATTTTTTTTTAATTGGCATGATTTCATGATGAATTTAATGGAAAATGAAATAATAAAAAAAGAATGCTCTCTGTTTTCAATATCTTAGTGATTGGTGGTGTCATTACTAACATGGGGAAAGTTAGGGTTAGTTTTGGAATGGAAAAATCAACAATTTTATTTTGGACATGCTAAGTTTGAAATGCTTGTTAAACATCTAAGTCATATCAAGTGGGCAAATTAATATTTGAATCTGGGGACTTAGAGGAGATACCATATCTACAAATACGAATTTTAAAGTAAAGATTAGGAAAACTGTAAAGAAATGAAGTGAGGTCACCTGGAAAATTCACATAGATAGAGAAGATGGTGAATCCTAGCACACATCAGCTTTAGAGGTCTAGAAAATGGAAAGAAGCCAGCAAAGGAGACTGAAGGAGGGAATGACCAGTGTGGTAGGAGGAAATCCAGGAAAGAATGTCCCCTGAGAACCATGTGGAGAAACTGTTTGAAGAAGGAGAAAGGAAATACTGCTTTAGTTTAGTAAAATGAGTTTAGTAAAATAAGCCTTGAGATAGAAAGATGGAAACCTCTTGTGACCTTGGCAGAGCAGATTCAATGAAGTAGTAAAATAAAAACCTGATTAATATGATAATCCATTATGAAAATATTACAAAGCTTGAGTTCATTGTAAATAATGCTACTCGAAGTAGAGGTCATATGAATTGCTAAGATTGATGGTCTATATGCATATAATTAATTAACTTCTAAATTCACAATTTCTTAGTATTAGCAGATCAAGGCATATAGATTGTTTTACTGTAATGATGGCTGCCTAAAGGGAATATTGAGTCATAATTTCTTCATAGCTCTGAAGATACTATTTAATTCTATGATTTGTAATAATGAAAATAATAGTTTTAAATTCTTCCCTTCTGAGATATTACAAATACCTACTCTGGGCCTCAAAATAATAGAAAAATAAGCTTTCTTGGTGAAGAGCTCTTTGTTGAACTTCCTATTTTTCTGAGGACTCCATGTGATGCACTAATGTTTGCAAAAGAGTTCTTTTATTACTTGCGTTTGTACCATGATGAGGCTGTTTCCAATAATTGTTGTAATTACTAGGTTTCCTAATCTTGCAAAGTGTCCACTCTACAAAGCTCATGTCCATCTGATGGGCCCAGTAAAAGAGCTTTAGAATGCTGTCACTCGAGCCAGCTCTTTTCCACAGCATTGTTCGATCAAGGGACTTCTCTTCTAAAGACTGTTTTTTACCTAACACTCAATTACCACTCTAGTCATTCAGTTACTAAATATTATTAGGCATCTCCTATGTTTGGCCTCTCCTAGAGTCAGAAAATGTAATGTCCAATGAAATGGATCCCATCCTAGCCTCACAAAACTTAAATCCTAAAGGGTAAGACAGACAAAAAAATTGTTACAATAAATATGTTACAGACTGCCAGGATAAGAATACAGGGTAATAGAAGAACTCAAAACTACAGATGGGAAATGAGAGGCTGGGAAAGGCTGGGCTCTGAAAGATGAAGAGTTATCTAAGCAAAGAGGAAGGAAAACAATTGCAAAAAGCTTGTACAAAGATTTAGAAGCAATGAAAGGATAGTGCATTTGAAGAACACTGTGGGAAAGGGAATAAAATTTATCATTATTTTCCTGTCCTTTAGGGTGACTTGCCTTAATGCTTCTTAGTGACCTTCAAACCACCTTAAAAATTGATTATTCATTGTCAGATTGTATTTTTTGCTTGTAAAGGCTATTTATTTTTGTGTAGTAATCAGTATTCATTAGCTAATAAATATTATGATCGTGCTTATCTGTATTAGCTAATATTTCTGTATTATATAATATATAAATTTTAAAAATATATAATATATAAATTATAAAAATATATTACATAATATATAAATTATATATGTAAATTATAAAAATATATAATATATAAATTACAAAAATATTATGTAATATATAATAATTAGAGAAATATTAGCTAATACAGATAAGCACTGTCATAAGGTGATAATCAATTTTAGTAATATTTTTGAAATTCTTTTCAGATAATTTTGGAACATTTTAAAAGTATTATTCTCTAACTCTTCCAAGATTGCCTAACCACTCCAATTGTTCATTAATTCATTCTCATGAGGCTCTAAGGGGTTTCTGTACAGATTAAGCATTTCCTCTTATTCCAATTGCATAATACGAATCATGATGAATATAGTAATTTATCAAGAAATATTTAATAAGTGATGCTTTATTTCTAATATGCTCTGAGTATAACACTGAAAGAAATTCAATTTTTCTAAGATTTAATAAACTCAAGATAACACCTAACTGATGATTCATCCTCTTATTATTCCTGGAAATCTGGATGTGGAAGAGGTAAATGAAAATACATAATTAGGTGTTACGCAGAGTTTAAATTATAATTTTTTTTCTGTGCAAAATAGCTACCCGGTATAGTTTTAATTTTACATATAAGGAAACTGAAGGCCAGAAAAGTAGAATGTCCAATATTACACCTCAAGTTAGCAAAAAAAAAAAGTCCTGGAAATCAGATTCTGAATCAAGCCTAGTGCTTTTCTCATTATGATAATATCTTTGTTCCTCATTTTTTCTTTTCTTTTTTTTGAGACAGGGTCTCACTCTGTTGCCCAGGTTGAAGTGCAATGGCATGATCATGGCTCAGCAGCCTAGAACTCCTGGGCTCAAGCGAACCTCCTGCCTCAGCCTCCAAAGTAGCTATGACTACAAGTGCCTGCCATCAGACCTGGTTGTTTATTTTTTTCTTTTTTTTTTGGTAGAGACAGGGTCTCACTGTGTTGCCCAGGCTGGTCTTGAACTTCTGGCCTCAAGTGATCCTCCTGTCTTGGCCTCCCAAAGTGTTGGGATTATAGGCATGAACTACCACACCTGGCCTCAAAGTGCTTTTGATCTTTAAAAGTTTGAGGGCCACTGCTTAGAAATCCATTTGTTTAGTCAATAAACAAATATTTATAAAGGACCTATGATATTTTAGGATTGTTCTAGGTATTGGGGATACAGCAGTGAATGATTGACAAAAATTTGTGCTTTCTGGGAACTGGAGAGATCATCAGACCACTGATACCAGCTGGGATATTTATAGGACTGGATACATTTGAATTTCAGGTATGTGCACATGTACATGTGTGTGTGTATTCAGTTTGTTTCATTTACATTTGAGTATATGAAGAAATAATTTCCATGCAATAAAACTCATTATTTTAAGGGGTACAGTCTGACAAGTTTTGACAAACATACATAGTCATTTAACTACCACCACAATAAAAATATAGAATATTTTCATTACCTCAAAAAGTTCTTTCATGCCTCTTTATAGTTAATCCTTTACCCCACCTGCAGCTTCTGATGAAACTGATCTGATTTCTATCCCTGTTTAAATGGAGTCACACAATAGGTACCTTTTGCAGCTAGCATTTTTCATTTAGCATAATGCTTTGAGATTCGTCCACCTTATTGCATGTATCAGTAGTTGGTTCGTATCCATTCATCTCCAATGTTCAGTAATTGAACTTCAGTTTTTGCATCCTAACTGAGCACAAAGACCAGGTGAAAAGATTTCGAATCAACTAGTGTAGGAAGTCTAGTAGGAGATTCTCCTTCATCAAAGGAGAGACCCTGAGATGAATACAACTTAGTGTTGAGTGAACTAGATATGACTTCCACCCAGGGACTACCAAAAAACCCTAACTGAAAAACCTGACTGTTCCCGAGATTAACTAACTGTACGGGCAGGATGGTGGGGAATAGGGATCACCACTAGGGATCTGGAACCACTTGTGGCTTTCATGTAGGTTTTTTTTTTTCTTAATTGAAATATTGTATCTTATTTTTTAAATTTTTAATTTTTGTGGGTACACAGCAGGTATATTATTTATTCTCATGTAGTTTTGAAGCTTGTATTCACTAGACATGGATAGTTGGGAAACAGAAACAAAACTTCAAGCTGAAAATATAATTTTATGTTGGTCTCAAACTTGTAGTACCCCTGGAGCCTGAACAAAGCAAGTACAAATTATCTCTAGAATAATCCATCTTTAACCCAGGCTTTAAATAATTTCTAAATATAGAATTCTAAGGAAAGTGAGCGATTTACCATAAAAAACCAATGTAACAAGATACTAGATTGAGATCCAGCAGGCATACAGTGACTTCAGATAATGAAATTATTGAATACAATATAAAAAGATTATATTTAATATAAAGAAATAAAAGACGAGTTTGAAAATAAGCAGAGGGAAAACATCATGAGGAATGAGCAAGCATATTTGGATGAAGAACATATAAAACTTCTACAAATACAAAAATGTAATAAATAAAAGTTTAAAATTCAGTTAGTAGGTTTAAGAACAAATCAGACATGAATGAAAAAGAATAATAGACTAGAAGACAGGCAGACTGTAGGAAAGAGAAAAAAGATAGAGATTATAAAAAGAGTTTAAAAGACATAGAAAATGGAGTGAAATGATAAACACAGGTATAATTGCAGTCTCTGAAGGATAAAAGAGGAGCAGAAGCAATATTTAAAGAGATAATTAATTAGAATTTTTCATAATACCAAATCACAAAATCAGAAACCAAATGAATCTCATATAAGATAAAAACAAATAAACACATACGTATAGCATAGTATAATTGCAGGACAGTGAAAATGAGAAAGATTATCTTAAAATAGATATAAAAGAGAGATTTCTTTTAAAGTAGTGACAGACTTCAGCACCATAGGAAAGGTAAATTGTTTTAAAAATTAAAAAAATAGGATGGACGCTGTGGCTCATGCCTGTAATCCCAACACTTTGGGAGGCCGAGGTGGGTGGATCGCTTGAGGTCAGGAGTTCAAGACCAGCCTGGCCAACATGGTGAAACCCCGTTCTCTACCAAAAATACGAAGATTAGCCAGGTGTGGTGGCCAGTGCCTGTAATCCCAGCTACTTGGAATGCTAAGGCAGGAGAATCGTTTGAGTCTGGGAGGTGGAGGTTGCAGTGAGCAGAGATTGCACTGCTGAACTCCAGCCTGGGTGACAGAGTGAGACTTTGTCTCAAAAGTAAATAAATAGTAAATAAAGTAGTGACAGACTGAGAATGAACTCAGCAGCAAAAGAGGAACGTGAAGACAATGGAATGATATTGTCAATGTTCTGATATAAAATAAAGTTAATCTAGAATTCAAGGCCTAGCATAAACATGGAGAAACCCCGTCTCTACTAAAAATACAAAATTAGCCGGGCGTGGTGGTGCATGCCTGTAATCCCAGTTATTTGAGAGGCTGAGGCAGGAAAATCACCTGAACCCGGGAGGCGGAGATTGCCGTGAGCCGAGATCGTGCCATCGCACTCCAGCCTGGGCAATAAGAGCCAAACTCCATCTCAAAAAAAAAAAAAAAATTCTCAAAAGCAAATATGAAATAAAGACATTTTCAGACCCCAAAAAACGAGTTTGCCACCAACAGACCATACACTAAAGCAATTCTAAAGATTACACTTCAGGCAGTATCTCCTTTTTAAGGCTGAATAATATCCCATGGCATATATTTGTATCACCATTTCTTTCTCTGTTCATCAGCCAATGGATAATTTAGTTGTTTCCATACTTTGGCTCTGTGAGTAATGCTGCAATGAACATGGGAGTGCAGATATCTCTATGAGGTTATGATTTTATTTTCTTTAGGTATACATCCAGGAGAAGAATTGCTGGGTCATATGGTAGTTCTATTTTTAATTTTTTGAGGAACATCCATACCATTTTCTTTATGGCTATACCAATTTACATTCCCACCAACAGTGTACAAGTGTCCCTTTTTCTCTAAATTCTTACCAACACTTGCTGTCTCTTGTCTATTTGATAATAGCCATCCTAAGAAGGAGATACTGCCATTTACAGCAACATGGATGAAACTGTGGGATATTATGCTAAGTGAAATAAGCCAGACACAGAAGGAGAAATACTGCATGATCTCACTTATATGGAGAATCTAGAAAAAAGTCAAATACAGGGCGGGCACGGTGGCTCACACCTGTAATCTCAGCACTTTGGGAGGCCAAGGCGGGCGGATCATCTGAGGTGGGGAGTTCAAGACCAGCCTGGCCAACATAGTGAAACCCTGTCTCTACCAAAAAACTACAAAAATTAGCCAGGCGTGGTTGCGGGCGCCTATAATCTCAGCTAATTGGGAGGCTGAGGCAGGAGAATCACTTGAACCTGGGAAGCTGAGGTTGCAGTGAGCTGAGATCACACCACTGCACTCCAGCTTGGGCGACAGAGCGAGACTCTGTCTTAAATAAATAAATAAATAAATAAATAAATAAATAAATAAATAAAACATAAATAAAAAAGAAAATGTCATCATGATTATGTAGGAGAATGTTGTATTCTTAGGAAGTGTATGCTGCTTTATTTAGCAGTGATATGTCGTGTCTAAAACATACTTTGAAATGATACACCAAAAATTACACAGAGAGGAAGGAAGAGAGTGAAGGACGAAAAGGGAGAGAGGGAAGGAAAGGTTAAGGGAGAGAGAAAGACAGAAGTAAATGTGGCCAATGTTAAATGGCGAATCTTGATGAAAGAAGTATAGAGGTTTATTTTACTATTCTGTCGACTTTTCTATAGGTTTGAACTTTTTAAAAAAAATAAAATTGAGCACTGCAATGATCTTTTCAGGCAAAGTACTAATTTCTAAAATGAAGAATCGTGGTTTCAAATGAAGTCATTTGAACCTACAGCCAAGTAGCTATGAGTACTAATTGTTTAAATATAATTATCTTAAAACTTGGGCTGGTTGCAGTGGCTCACACCTGTAATCCCAGCACTTTAGGAGGCTCAGGCAGGTGGATCACTTGAGGCCAGGAGTTCAAGACCAGCTTGGCCAACATGGTGAAACCTCATCTCTACTAAAAATACAAAAATAAGCCAGACATGGTGGTGTGCACCCGTAATCCCAGCTACTCGGGAGTCTGAGGCATGAGAATCACTTGAACCCGGGAGGTAGAAGTTGCAGTAAGCCAAGATCACACCACTGCACTCCAGCCTGGGCAACAGAGCAAGACTCTGTCTCAAAAATATAATATAATATAATGTAATAATTTTAAAACTATAAAACAGAAATTAGAGGAGGAATTGGAGATAGTGTAGGGAACACTTTCAAGGAATTTTTTGCATAAAGAAGAGAGAAATGTGCAGTAGCTGGAAGGAAAAATGAGGTCAATAAATAGTTATTTGAAGATGTGAGAAATAATAACATGCTTGTATGGTGATGGGAAAGATCCAGTAGGAAAGAGAAAATTGATAATACAGTGGTGGTAGAAAACAATGTCCTTGAGTACATGACACAGAGAGTTCATCTAGTAGTCATAGAACATAACATAGAGTACAAGAGAACAAAGGCAGGTCAGTAGGTCAACGAGATAAGAACTTATGGGCAGCTCCTCTGATCACTTCATTTATCAAATTTATTCGAAGTTAGATGCTCTACTGATGGAGGAGTGGGAGGAGTGCTGAAAGTTGGAAAGAGATCAGAATGTAGAAATCGGTCAAGGTAGGATGGATGCAGACGAGAGAGTAAATGGGCTAGGAAAATACTATATAATTGCCAGACGACATTAAGGGCCACTTGAGATTTGTAATCACAAATATAAAATGAGAACAGCTAGCAATATTGTGATGTTTTTCTCCTGCTACATTAACATATGTGAATACAAGCCTGATGTGGGCAAAGTTTTAGGTTTACAAGTCTTTGAATTTATAAGTCTAGTTTTTGATTTATGAAGCTTCAGATTTTTATAAGCAAGTACATTAAAGTGAGGGAGGATCATGGATTTTAAGGTATATAAAATGGAGTGATTATAATGATTGACCACAGACTTTTCACTGGATAAAAATAATTAGGACATGAAGGTGGTACGGATGATGAAAAGATGGTAGGACTAATAGATTTTATGTATTGGAATGGTTGACATTATTTTCGAAGTTAGGGTCTTAGAGGGAGTAAGCTGGGAAAATTGTAGGGGAATTAGAAAGTTTGATGCTTGAAATTGATACTTAGAAATTAGGAAAGTGTTGCAGTCACTGATAACATAAAGATATTTGACCTTAGATGGGAGTAGGTAGCTGAGGTCAGTAGAGTACTGGGTAATTCAAGGAGAGAAGGTCAAGGAATGGAGAAGGTAGGCTGTTAGAAGAAATATGTATGTGGATATTGAAATCACCAAGTATTATGTTTAGAATAGCACTGGAGAAGATGATGAACCAGCAGTTAAAATCATCAAGAAACGACAGTGAGTGACATGGGATAAGGAGATGACTGCTACAAGGAGAGGTAGTGGGTGTTAAAATTTGGCGACATGAGATTCTAAGCTGAATGTTGTTAGGCAGAAGGGAGGTAGGGAGATCTGGAAGTGGCAATGTGGGTGGCAAGGTAGGGTGATATGGAAGTGGCAAGTGGTAGGGTGATCTGGAAGGAGCAGGGAAGATAATTTCTCACTTCTAGGCCCAATGGGATAAAGGCTAAGAAAAAATCACAGCTACATTTTGAGAAGAATAATGGAAATAATCTCCTTAGGGAGAACTGGTGTTCAGTTTAAAAAAAGAAAGCAAATTTTTAGAAAAGAGGCTGTGGACATAGGGAATTTTGCTAATGACTGACCACAGGGCATAATACAAAGGCTTCAGGAGTTAAGGAAAGATAGAAATAGTGTAAAAAAAATCTACGAAACAACATGGGATTCACTCTCTGAGTGAAAGGAGATGATCGGGGAGTTCTGAACTTTTGGAAACTGGCATAAACCATGACCTTAATGTTGATGGTCACATGATGATGATAAGGCTATAAGTTGGGGGTGAAGGATTTGGATCGTGTCACAAATATACCGAATTCTGGGGCTCTCGCTTAGCTAAAACTGATGTTTTCCTTTAAGCCCAGGGCCACATAGAGACTGTGTCTGACATGTGCCAATGCAGATACGGAGACCAGAGACAAGGGCATTTGCTGTCTGGTGTGAGTTTCTTTCCATCTGTCTTGGATATTATCCATAAATGGAGGAATCAAGTTTCTGGCTTTGTACCCTTTTTGAAAACATATCCATTCCTGAAGCCCATGCTTCTCAGATGATCAGAATATTGGGATGATAGTTGTGCTGCTGATGCTGCTAGCTCTCACATGGGGCAGTAGCCTGAGAAAACCAAAGGGCAATAAGCATGACTAAAATTTAGCACTGAGCTGAAGAATATTCATGTTTTCCTGTGGCTAGGATGGGTACTCTTGAAATATGGAAAGTTCAGTTAGAACCTCCCAAATGAATTTTTTTTTTTAAGTTTAAAAATTCGCTACTTTTTATCACCAAGATCAGAAACACAATGGCCTAATCAGTAACTGGACATTTTGAAACAGCCTAATATTTAAGAGGAAATTAAAAGTAAGCCTTGCTTACTATCAGTGTTAAAAATCACAAATAGACACACACATACTGAGTCACTGTAATAATTCTCTGGTCTTAGTTCACTGAGTCTCTGCAGATTCAATCTGGCATCAAATAACAGCCCATTCTTCTCTGCCACATTGGTCATTTGGAGCTGATGAGGAGACAGATAGCACTTTGGCTGCACAGAAGAAGAAAGAAGTGCTCTAAGGTGACATTTTGTTTTGAAAGAAGTCTGGAGATGTAAGTTTGTCTATCTGTTTTTATAAACAACACTTACGAAAATTGGAGACTTTCACCATAATATCTTTTCTTAAACCAACTTAATTTATTAAGGGTTAAGATACTTGAATTTGCCTTTGGTTATGTCCCTAACATCTAAAGCTCATGCAATTATTCTTACCTACAATTTCCTCATCCATGCAAGTGAAAAATAAAACTGCCTGGAAGCATTAAAAGGGACTTCTGAGTCATTGCTGATTTGAAACCAGGGCGCTTCAACTTTAACCTTCAAGATAAGCATGTTCACATCTTCAATTCCAGGCCTTGGCTAACACGCAAGACAAGCAAACTCCTCTCAGAAGAGACCTCACTCACACAAAGAAGGCAGCCAGAGGCAGATATCCAAATTCAAAGTGGGACCTTGTAAGTAACGATTACAAAATGGATTAGGTTCCTAGAAGGACATGATGTATGGACCAAGAGGGATGAACAACCTTTTGTTAAATAACATGCTAAGATGATGACAGGAATTTAGTTCATCTTGATACCAATTCACCTAAAGTCAATTCTCCCGATGCCAATTTACCCTAATTAATTCATCTAAAATTATCATTTTCTAGAGCAGTAGTTCTCAATCCTAGCTATGCATTGAGTGATTCTAACCTGGGGAATTTTTCAAAACAATGCCCAGGCCACAACCCCAGAGATTCTGATTTATTTGGCTTGTAGTAGAGCCCAGACATTGTCAGATAAAGTGTAAGACATCAGTTAGATGTAAATTTTAGAGAAAACAAATAATATTTTCATATAAGTATGTCCCAAATATTGTATAGGAGATATTGCACAAGACACACTTAAACTAAAAAGTTATTTGCTATTTATTTGAAATTAAAATTTAAATGGACATCTTATGTTTTCATTTGTTAAATCTGGCAACTGTATCTATAACTCTAGGTTTAGCCAGGACTAATAACCACTGCTCTAGTGTATATAGGTCTTATAAACTGGACTGGGTTTATTAAATGTTTTCCAAATAATTTTTCTTTTTTTTGAGACAGGGTCTTACTCTCTCACTCAGTCTGGAGTGCAATGGCGGGATCTTGGCTGACTGCAACCTCTGCCTCCCAGGTTCATGCAATTCTTGTGCCTCAGCCTCCCGAGTAGCTGGGATTACAGGTGCGGGCCACCACGCCCAGCTAATTTATGTATTTTCAGTAGAGAGAGTTTTTGCCATGTTTCCCAGGCTGGTCTTGAACTCCTGGCCTCAAGTGATCCACCTGCCTTGGCCTCTCAAAGTGCTGGGATTATAGGCATGAGCCACCGCGCCCAGGAAATGTTGTGTTTTTTGTTTTTTTAAAGTATACTTTTCCCATTTCTAGGCAGTTGAATTCATTTTTAGGCTGTTAGTTTCTAAAGACTCAAACATGTGTTTTATTTTTATATTTCTAATAAAGATTTCTAATATAAATATTTATAATATATTAGATAGGTATGTAATAAATATTTATAATATATAATATATTTTGATTTATCTTATTTAACCCTTTTGAGCATTTACTTCTTTTTGGCCATTTGCTATTATTTTATATTTCTTTGTGCTTTTTCTTATTAATTTGTAGGAATTACTTATATGTATAGAAATTAGTCCTCTTTTATGATATAAATAACAATATATTTTGCCTTTTGACTTAGTTCATGGTGATTTTTTAGTGCAATTTTAAAAATTATATATGCAAAATAAGTATTTTCTCTTCTATAACTTCTTAGTATTCTGTTATTCTTATAAAATCTTTCCCCACTTTGAGATTTTTTTTTAAATTCACCCATTTTTGTGGCAAAGGCTATAACTCCAATATTCTGCCCTCTTTAGATAGAGAATGCTTATTTCTAATGGGTCACATCCTTGCATCAGGTTGTGACCATGTGAGCATGTAATTTTTGTTGTCTTTTTTTGGCCAGTGACAGATAAACAGAAATGTTGGGTGGTAATTCTGGGAAACCTTAAAAGACTTCCTTCTCTTGTTCCTGCTCCTGAAACGGCTGGAGATCTAGCAGCCATATTGAACTATGAGAGACCTTGCCAATGTTCCAGGCTAAGGGGGCAGAATAGAAGATATGATCCTAGATCCTTAATATTACAGTAAAGCTACCTCCACAGCCCTGACTCCCTATGTCAGGCTTCTTTTTATGAGAGGAATATAATTGCTATCATATTTAAGTCACTTTTATTTTGAATCTTTTATAAATACGCTAACCTAAACTAATCCTAACTGCTACACCACTTTGCTCTTAATAGTTATATTATTTCTCTCTCTCTTTCTTTCTCTCTCTGTCTCCTGGTGTATGTGTTTTACTTCATCTTGTATTTATTTTGGCATATAATTTTTTTCAATATTTTATTGTAGTAAAATATACATAATGTTAACCATCTAACCATTTTTAAATGTATAGTTCAGTAGTATTAAAGGTATGTATTATGTTGTACAGTCGTTACCACCATTCATCCATAACTCTTTTCATCTTGTGAAACTAAAACTCTATACCCATTAAACAATAATTCCCTATTCCTTTCTCCCCACAGTTACTGGCAACAACCATTCTTTGTCTCCATGACGTTGACTTCTTTAATATTTCATACAAGTAGAATCATACTGTATTTGTCTTTCTGTGACTGGCTTATTTCAGTTAGCATAATGCCCTCAAGGTTCATTCATGTTGTAGCATGTGCTAGAATTGCCTTCCTTTTCTAAAGTTGCATTATAGTCCATTGTATGTATATGACATTTGTTTTTCCATTCATCCATTGATGGACACTTGGGTTGCTTCTACATTTAAGCTATTGTGAATAATGCTGCTATTAACATGGGTTTACAGATGTCTCTTTAAGACCTTGCTTTCAATTATTTTTGGTATATACCCAAAAGTGGAATTATTGCGTCCTACAGTAATTCCATTTTTAATTTTTTGAGGATTGGTCATATTGTTTTCCACTGTGACTGCACCATTTTACATTCCCATCAGTGGTGCGCAAGGGTTACAATTTCTCCGTACCCTCACTAACGCTTGTTATTTTCTGTTTTGTTTTGATGGTAGATATCCACAAAACAAATGGCTACCATCAAAAGGATATGTGGTAGCCAACCACGTCCTGGGTGTGAGATGGTACTTCATTGTAGTTTTAATTTGCATTTCCCTGATCATTAGTGATGTTGAGCATCTTTTCATGTGCTTATTGGCCATTTGTATATCTTCTTTGGAGAAATGTCTAGTCAAGTCCTTCACATTTTTTTTTAAGACAGAGTCTGGCTCTACAGCCCAGGCTGGAGTGCAGTGGCACGATCTTGGTTCACTGCAACCTCTGCCTCCCAGGCTCAAGCCATGCTCCTACCTCAGCCTCCCAAGTCGCTAGGACCACAGGTGTGCACCACCACGCCCAGCTAATTTTTGTGTTTTTTTGTAGAGATGAGGTTTTGCCATGTTCCCCAGGCTGGACTTGAACTCCTGAGCTCAAGTGGTCTGCCTGCCTCAGCTTCCCAAAGTGCCAGGATTGCAGGCATGAGCCATCACGCCCAACCTTCATTTTTGAATTGGGCTGTCTGTTTTTTGTTGTTGAATTTTTGGTGTTTTTCTGTATATTCTGAAGGTGTATATCCTTTTATAAAGTAATACATGCTAATTTTAAAAGACACAAAAATGTATATAATCAGAAAGAAGATACAGACTTTGTACCACTACTTAAAAATATACATTAAGAATTTTGATATATTTCCTTCTAGTGTTTTTTTCTTTATTTTCTTTTCCTTTCTTCTTCTTCTTTTTTTTCTTTTTTCTTTTTTTTTTTTCCTTGAGACAGGGTCTCACTCTGTCAACCAGGCTGGAGTGGGGTTGTGCAATCATAGCTCAATACAACCTTGAATTCCTGGGCTCAAAGAATCCTGCTCTCTCAACCTTCCAAGTAGCTGAGACTACAGGGATACACCAGCATGCCCAGCTAATTAAAAAAAAATTTTTTTTTAGAAATGGGGTCTCACTATGTTGCCCAGGTTGGTCTCAAACTTCTCAAGCGATCCTCCTGACTTGGCCTCCCAAAGTGCTGGGATTACAAGCATTAGCCACCATGTCTGGCCCAGTCTTTTTTCTTTGTATTTTACTTTATATAGCAAAGTACTTGGTTCATAATATTTGCTAAAAAGTATTGGTCGAATAATTGAAGTATGTATATTCTTTTACATGTTGATTTTTGCCTTTTAAGGACAACTTCATTAGTAGATGGAGCATAGGTTCATAACCATTATTATATCATTACTAATAAAAATATAATGGAGATATTAGTGCATATGGCTTTGTCTAAATGTAATTTCCAGGAATGGAGAAAACACTTTAAACATCTTTAACGCTTTGGGTACACAATGACACAGTGTTGAATTTTGATG
Organism: Symphalangus syndactylus; assembly: GCF_028878055.3. NCBI lineage: Eukaryota > Metazoa > Chordata > Mammalia > Primates > Hylobatidae > Symphalangus > Symphalangus syndactylus. Next base: position 45,948,829 of record NC_072429.2, read on the forward strand.
GTCATTAATAAATAATATTCCTCTTTGTGGCCAATATTTAAAGCAATAGAGGTATGAAACATAGAAGAAGGCAAATGGAGACCAAAATATCCTATTTATCACTAATAAATCTCATGTTAGAAATATATTTGTATCTCCAGGCAAATAGGCATCTTCTACAGACCTGCAGAATTAAACCCAGGGCAGGCCTCCCTGTCACACCAGCAGGAGTAGAGCAGGGGCTCCGTGTGAAGAGTTTGATCCAAGAGGAAGAAAAGAGAACAGGAATGATTTATGCATGCCCAGTGTACCCTTTCAGTTCATTTACCAGGTAAATATTTTCCCCCAAAAAAGAGGGATCCGGTATAGAAAGGCTAGAAACATCAAGTCATCAGAGCTCCCCAAGAATGGAAAAAGGAGTGGAAAGTGTTACTGCACATCTTTATAAGAACTAAAAATTGGAATTTTTAAAACTTCTTAATAACGTAATAAGTAACAAATGGTATCTAATTGTTTCAAGTTTTGATTACTAATGAAGTTGAACAGTTGAACATTTTCCTCAACATTTAAAAATTGGTTGGTGAATCATCTGTTCATATGTCTTGGAGCTTGAGTATTTTTCTTATCAATTTGTATGATTTCTTTATATAATTCAAATAGTCTTTTATTGTACTTTCTGTTAATATTTTTGGTAATGTTTTGCCTTTTAATTTTGGGATATAAAATAAATTTATGTAATCAAATCTATTCCATTATTTGTGCTTTAATTTATTGCCTTTAAGCTTAGAAAATCCTTCTCCCCATAACGGACATGCACTTTTGTTTTACTCTAGTTCTTTATGGTTTAATTTATATTTATTTTTTTAATCCAACTGATATTTTTGGGTTTTGTATAGTATGGGTAAATATTCTTTTGTCTGCCTTCAATCTACCTGCATTTCTAAGTTTTCTCCTTTTAGCCCTCTGCGTTCTCACTGACTCCATAGACGAGCAAAGAGACAGGGAAAGAAGTGAAAAAGAAATAAAAATTATGTGATTTTTGTTTTCTTAATTACGAGGGAACAGTCATTTCTGCAAGCAATCAAGTTTCTGTAGACACTTTTCCTTTCTCTGATCAGTAGCCTAAGATGCACATGGTCTTTCTTTCTTTCTTTCTCTTTCTTTCTTTCTTCTTTGTTTTTCTTTCTTTTTCTTTCTTTCTTTTTCATTTCTTTTCTCTCTTTTTTTTTTTTTTTAAGATGGAGTTTCACTCTTGTTGCCCAGACTGGAGTGCAATGGCATGATCTCGGCTCACCGCAACCTCTGCCTTCCGGGTTCAAGCAATTCTCCTGCCTCAGCCTCCCAAGTAGCTGGGATTACAGGCGCCCACCACCATTCCTGGCTAATTTTTTGTATTTTTAGTAGAGAAGGGGTTTCATCATGTTGGCCAGGCTAGTCTGGAACTCCTGACTTCAGGTGATCCACCTGCTTTGGCCTCCCAAAGTGCTGGGATTACAGGCATGAGCCACCGCACCCAGCCAACATATGCTTTCTTACAATAAAAGTAACTTTGAAAGTATCCAGTATAAACTCTAAAAATGGAAGAGAAAAAATTATCAACTTACTTTTAAGGCATACAAATATACTCAGAAAAGAGTAAACTTATGTTTTCATATGGCCCATATGAAATGCCTTGAATTGGAAAAATTAAATTGTTACCTAATTAAACATTAAGTCAATTTTAATTTTTTTAATTGTTGATTTTCTTAGTTGTTATTGGGAATTTCAACCATAACCTGACTCTCACTGGAGATGAGCAGATTACAAAGACACTTAATAAGGATAGTATGGGAAGAAGGTGAAGAAAAAGAATCATAAAGAGAGAACAAATGGTGAGGTGGGTAGAAAGAATCAATATGGAACAGAAAGAGTATAGGAAAGAGGATGAATTGGGGAACTGGGAGGAGAAGGAAAGAGAAGAAAGAGAAAGAAACAGAAATTGATCCTCAATTACTCAAAATGGGCTCAGGTGCCATATTGTCAACTTTTAAAAAATGGCTTACATTTATTTAGTGCTTCCCCTGAGCCTGACCCTGATCTAAGCTCTTTATAGATACTAATTATTTCAACTCAATTATCTTTTCTTTATACAGTTAGATGTTAGTGTCAAAATTTACTTTGTTGGTATTATTAACATGCATTACCAAATCTTTCAATAGATCTAAGACTCCGTAAAGCAAGCTTGAGGTCTGCTATGTGGGGAGTTAATCATACTTCTATTAAGGTACCCAGGAAACTAAAAACAATGACATGTTGGCTCCTTTTCCAAAAAGTATGGATGGCAAAATCTTGCACCCTCCTATTTGGCCATTATGAGGACTGAAGCGGGGAGCTGTAGAGCCAAGGCATTTGGCCTACTGTACTTGATAGTTTCTAAGCTCCTGATCCAGCAAGCCCTCTGGGACACAGGCCTAATGCACTATGTTCCTTTTACTGAAATGTCAAGTCTGCATTTATTACAGTAATTATCCATTGCATGAATATATGGACTGAACATTGATTCTGAGATCACACATTGTAATATATCTAATATATCCACTGGGCCAAATAACACTATCAATTTTTCACACTGTTTTAAAGCCAAATTTGCTGCTCAGATACTTAAAGGCACCTTGTATTCTGGTAAATAGTTGACACCATAAGTCCGATCAGTCAAATCATAATCTTTTGATGGAAGAGATGGAAAAAAGGTGCAATTTTATGGTAAAGAAATGCAAATTAAATCATAATCCTTTGATTATCATGTTTTCAAAGATGAGAAAGATTCTTAAAATCCAGTATTGGGCAAGGTGTAGAAGAAATTCTCATAAACTTTTGGCAAGAGTATACTGCATTATCAGAGGCCAATTTTGAAATATATATGAGAAGTTTAATGTATATATTTTATACTTAGTAATTCTACTTTTTGAAAGTTATCCTGAGGTAATAACTGGACTTACATGCCAAATGTGGTAAAAGACTATTCATGGTAGTAAAAATTTGAAAAAATCTTTATTGTCTATTAATGGAGAACTAGTTAAACAAATTATACTATAGCTATATCATGAAATACTAATACAAATAATTAAATGGATTTATATTTATGTGGAAAAAAAGCAAGTTACAGAAAGTAAGACCAGTATGATTCTTTAAAAACTATATACATATTTACAGAAAAATGCATCTTCTCCCTCTTGATGCTCTCTTGTATGCAAAGGGAACTTGGAGTCACACCCTTAACTTTTCCATACCCCTTTATTCACTCTCCTTCAGGAGGTTTTAGGGACTTATTTGATTGGCAACTTGGGTAAGAATAAATGGTTAATACTTGGCTCAGCACTGCCTCTTTTCCTCCTGGAATTAAGCTTTCTGTTGGGAATAATAGTTATTTTCTGTTCAACACTGTCTTTCTTGCCAGACACTGGGGTTAAAAATTTGACTAATTCTGAGGTTCATCTAGCAGTCCCATTTGGCACTCACACTAATCTACATTCTCTAACATCTTTATTATTAATAAAAGGAATATTTTTGACTTATGATGCCATTCTTTTGTCTTATTTATCAATTAATTCAGTACCCTGGACAAGAGAGAAAGCTGCTATTTATTGGGTCCTTTCAAGCACAGTTACAAATGCATGAAAAAAGGAATGGAGGAATAGATGCCAAACTCTTAATGGTGCCTCTCAGGAGATACTTCACTTGCTACTTTCCAAATTCTGGATACATATTTTATTTTTTTTAAAATAAAAGCTTGTTTTACTTTTAGAATCAATAAAGGGAAATCAATATTGATATTTCATCTTGAATAAAAAGATTAATAAAATATATATAACAATGAAATACTACTCTCTATATAAAATTAACATGACCTCCCTAAATTGTACTACTTTTGGCTCTCAAACATATAATGAAATGAGTATTGTCATTCACTCCTGGTGGCCTCTAGTTGTGCAGTAGAGTGGTAACAGGAGAATGGCTGCCTTGTCATTGACTAGCTGTCTAACACTGAATGAGTCATTCCCCTTTCTGTGAGCCTCAATTTTCTCATTTGTTAAATAAGTTTCCTTGGGGCCCTAAGTTTCTAAGATTCTACACACTGATGTTTAGTATACTAACAGTATCTGGGGAATATCAGCTATCATCAAGCTATTAAAGTTGTCTCTAAGTATGTGATCTCCTTTTTTCTGAGAATTCTCCTTCCTACCCACAGTCCTCTGGCCCATGGCTGATGGGCTACCTGACTCAAGGTGATCCAATGAGTTTTTCTTTGCAGGAAGAAGTTAGAACTAGGAATTAGAAACAGAACATATGTGGCCGGGTGCGGTGGCTCACGCCTGTAATCCCAGCACTTTGGGAGGCCAAGGCAGGCGGATCACAAGGTCAAGAGTTTGAGACCAGCCTGGCCAATATTGTGAAACCTTGTCTTTACTAAAAATACAAAAATTAGCCAGGCGTGGTGGTGGGCGCCTGTAGTCCCAGCTACTCGGGAGGCTGAGGCAGGAGAATCACTTGAATCTGAGAGGAGGAGGTTGCAGTGAGCTGAGATTGCGCCATTGCACTCCAGCCTGGGTGAGAGCAAGACTCGTCTCAAAAAAAAAAAAAAAAAAAAAGAAAGAAAAGAAAAAAGAAACAGAACATAGATTTTTATGGGCCACTAGAACTTAGTGTGTATAAATTTAGAAGCTGTGGCAAAGAGAAGGAGAGGGAGCTGATCTGTAGAGACAGGGAAGAATGAAACAGATTAAGAGAGACGATTAGAGAAGATAAATTTAAAAAGGAATTTTTCTGGCTTCCTAGTTACTGGTTCTGGTCCCTTCTGGAGGCCTAACCTTACTCCCATTCTTAGTTTCAATGAAACAGATTTGTGTCCTTATAATAAACCATCCTTTTTAGCTTAAACTAGACGGTGTTGGTTTAACTCACAACCCAAGAATCTATTTTAAAATGCACGTCTCTGTCAGCAAAAATGGTCTCATTCCATAGCCCCTTGGCCCTATCATTCCAAATCTATGCAAAGAAAGTACCTGAATGATCCTAATTTTATTTGTTTAGCCTGTGCAAGGCTTCCTCCCCATCCTATAAGCATCCCCAGGAAAAATCCAGCACTGCCTATCCCAGCTACTGATCCCAAGTATATGGACCACTCACCTATGTCCTAGAATGACTTACCAGATATCTGGTTGGGCTCTAAGCTAGCATACCACTGTGAAAAGTGTGAAAGGAAGGATAGGACTTCCAGACTTCAAGATTTCTGAAAAATTGATCATAGGCTTGAGGAGGACCAAGAGGAAGGTGATCTGGAAAGCTACTGCAATTGGGAAGAAATGTGTGCTGTGTCTGATGAATTCCATTAGCCATAGAGAATGGAATAAACCTGATTTAGGAATGCAGTTCTTTCTTTTTTCTTTCTTTCTTTCTTTCTTTTTTTTTCTTTGAGACAGTGGATTGCTCTGTAACCCAGGCTGGAGTACAGTGATGTGACTGATTATAGCTCACTGTAATCTCAAGCTCCTGGGCTCAAGCAATCCTCCTGCCTCAGCCTCCGAAAGTGTTGGGATTACAGGCATTAGCCACTGAACCCAGACTGGAATTATGTCTTGAAAGGCTGATTTAAGGGATAAAATAGTATCAATAATTTCATAAGGAAGATTTCCTGAAGTTTATAGCCAGATGGTTTTGTAACTGAGATTTTTTAAATACATGAATGGCTGCATTGATTTTTGGCTGCCTTGGATTCATTACTTGATAAGCAATTTGTTTTTCTTAAAATGAAATAAGCTCCACTGGTACAAAGTAAATATGTCTACCCTCAGGTAACATGTAACAACCTAGAAAAAAGTTAGACTGCTTTCTACCCGAGGTTCAACCAGATTATATTAAAATACCACAGGTCTAAGCAAGTATTTGAATTGTCTTTGAGACTTCCTCTTTCATACATACATTTCAATCTGTTATTGAATGGCAAGTCTTTGGATGAAATGAAGCTCCCATGAAATTATTCTGGATAAGTAAATGAAGACATATCTTTCTAACATTTTTCTGTTTTTCTTGTGAATGTCTGTCTGTTTTTCACCATTCATCTACAAATAGAGCCACAATTCATCGTTGAATACTAGAAATGAGTGAGTTCCAGTAAAGGAATGTGTGTGGAGGGAGTCACATATAGTTCATAATAGTCTTCCAAACATCCTTTTTGTAATATACCTAGACCAGGTTTTATAAAGCTCAGGTGCTAAATTTATCATTGCGAACAAGTGTTATTTTTGGTTTTGAGTAGCAAAAATATGGAAAAATTAAATGCATTATGACATTATGATCTGGCCATTATGTGGAATTTATACAGGAATTAAAAAGAGTGATGTAGAGTTGAACTGAAAAAAATCTTCATGTTATTGTAAATTAAAAAAAAAACTACAGGGCAACAAGCATGACATCATTTTATTTTTATATAAAAAAGAAAACAGGCTGGGCGCGGTGGCTCATGCCTGTAATCCTAGCACTTTGGGAGGCCGAGGCGGGCAGATCACCTGAGGTCAGGAGTTCGAGACCAGCCTGGCCAACATGGTGAAACCCTGTCTCTACTAAAAATACAAAAGAAATTATCTGGGCCTCGTGGCACACGCCTGTAGTCCCAGCTACTTGGGAGGCTGAGGCAGGAGAAAATCACTTGAACCCGGGAGGCAGAGGTTGCAGTGAGCTGAGATCGCACCACTGCACTCTAGCCTAGGCAACAGAGTGAGATCCTGTCTCAAAGAAAAAAAAGGAAAACAATTATTTTTAAAACTATATGTATGTGATATAAACGTGTGTGTATAGAGAAAAATGCAGAGAAACACGTTTGAAATTGTTAAAATTGGATACCCATGTGGGAGAGAATTGAAAGAAGATGGTGAGGAAATTAATAATTTTTCTTTATATATCTCTGGTTTATTTGATTTATTTTAAAGAACACGTATTACCTTTTATAATAAAAATTCAATGTCACATACAACTAAATAAAGTCTAGTGAAAGCAAACCGTAAAGTGAGAACTGTTGTGTCAGTCCCCCATATGTTTATGCTTCGGGTGCCAATTGTTTTAGCTCTGCTCTAAGACCAGCTACTGGCTGAGTGGTTGTCTGACTTGCTCATGTTCTTTGTAGATTGATGATCCCTAAGTCACCTGACAATTATGTAACCTAACAAAATGCTGGACTTATGTTTTTCACTACCTACTCTTTCTTATTTCTTTATGCAAACTAGACTCCGTATTATTAAAGTAAATTTACTAATGTCCAGCTCAGAGGAGCTCAAGTTCAAAGACAAGGTGATAGACTTTATTAGGCAAAAAACTTTTAAGATTTCCTATGTCAGCAGGCATTTCCCCATGGATCAACCCAAGAGAAAATAGGACCCAGCAAACATTTTACCTGACTGATTATAACAAAAAGGTTGCTACGTACCATGCTTAGGCACAATTTCAAAGGGAGGACAGCACCATGCTCATCTGCTAAAGCCCCCTCCTAGTTACAATAAGAACCTCTGTGCATGTGCGTGTGTATGAGCATGTGTGCGTGTGTGTTCATGTGCGTGTGCGTGTGCGCACGTGTATGACTGTGCGCGTGCATGTGTGTGCATGTGTGTGCGCATGTGTGTGTGTGTGTGTGTGTGTGTGTGCATAAAGCCAGAAGAAATTTTTCAGGTTGCAAGTTGTGTCCTGCCAACCAACAGTCAAGGTAATTTTGGGGGAAATAATATAATCAGCTTTTTCTACAAGGAAAGGAATCACATGAAAATATGATGAAATAGGGTCAAAGAGTGGCCAACTTTCCATTTCCATTTCCATTTCCTGGAAAAGCTCCAGGGACTGAAAGTCTTAAGGAACTGTATCTGTAGTTTTGTTTATTTACTTGTTTTGTTGTATCTCTTAATGTTTGCATGGTTTTTAAATCTAGATTTAATAGTAAAATTGCATTAGTGTTTGGTCAGTTACATTTGTACTTTAGATTGCGGCTTATAACTTAAACATAATGTTTATAATTTAAACATAAAATACATTAACATCAGATCCTGGCACTTACAATCTTACCTAGGAGCCTAAAATTCAAAGCCAAGGCTCTAGACACTCATTGGAGAAACTCATCCTTTAAAATTAGATCAATTGCAATATTTCTAAAGAGTGAATCTGGCTGACTCTCTTTTCAGACTCAGCCTGCCTGCACCCAGGTGAAATAAACAGCCATGTTGCTCACACAAAGCCTGTTTGGTGGTCTCTTCACACGGACGCGCATGAAATTTGGTGCTGTGACTCAGATCGGGGGACCTCCCTTGGGAGATCAATCCCCTGTCCTCCTGCTCTTTGCTCCATGAGAAAGATCCCCCTACGGCCTCAGGTCCTCAGACTGACCAGCCCAAGAAACATCTCACCAATTTCAAATCCGGTAAGCGGCCTCTTTTTACTCTCTTCTCCAAGCTCCCTCACTATCCCTCAACCTCTTTCTCCTTTCAATCTTGGTGCCACACTTCAATCTCTTCCTTCTCTTAATTTCAATTCCTTTCCTTTTCTGGTAGAGACAAAGGAGACACGTTTTATCCATGGACCCAAAACTCCGGCGCCAGTCACGGACTGGGAAGGCAGCCTTACCTTGGTGTTTAATCATTGCAGGGATGCCTCTCTGATTATTCACCCATGTTTCAGAGGTGTCAGACCATGCAGGGATGCCTGCCTTGGTCCTTCACCCTTAGCGGCAAGTCCCACTTTTCTGGGGGAGGGGAAAGTATCCCAACCCCTTCTCTCCGTGTCTCTACCCCTTCTCTGATTTTCTGGGGCAGGGGCAAGAACCCCTCAACCCCTTCTCCTTCACCCTTAGCGGCAAGTCCCGCTTTTCTGGGGAAGGGGCAAGTACCCCAACCCCTTCTCTCCGTGTCTCTACCCCTTCTCTGCTTTTCTGGGGGAGGGGCAAGTACTCCTCAACCCCTTCTCCTTCACCCTTAGCAGCAAGTCCTGCTTTTCTAGGGGGCAAGAACCTCTAATCGCTTATTTCTGCACCCCGACCTCTTATCTCTGCACCCCAATCCCTTATTTCCATGCCCTGACCCCTTTCCCGCTTTTCTGGAGGGTAAGAACCCCCAAACCCCTTCCCTCCGTGTCTCTATGCTCTCTTTTCTCTGGGCTTGCCTCCTTCACTGTAGGCAATCTTCCACCCTCCATTCCTCCGTCTCCCTTAGCCTGTGCTCTCAAGAGCTTAAAATCTCTCCAACTCACACCTGACCTAAAATCTAAGCATCTTATTTTCTTCTGCAATGCCGCTTGACCCCAATACAAACTCGACAGTTGTTCCAAATAGCCGGAAAATGGCACTTTCAATTTTTCCATCCTACAAGAGCTAAATAATTCTTGTTGTAAAATGGGCAAATGGTCTGTGGTGCTTGACATCCAGGCATTCTTTTACACATCAGTCCCTTTCTAGTCTCTGTGCCCAATGCAAGTCATCCCAAATCTTCCTTCTCTCCCTCCCACCTGTCCCCTCAATCCCAACCCCAAGCATCACTCTTTCTAATCTTCCTTTTCTACAGACCGATCTGACCTCTCCCCTCCTTGCCAGGCAGAGCTAGGTCCCAATTCTTCCTCAGCCTCCACTCCTCCACCCCTCCACCCTATAATCCTTTTATCACCTCCCCTCCTCACACTTGGTCTGGCTTATAGTTGCATTCCGTGACTAGCCCTCCCCCACCTGCTCAGCAATTTATTCTTAAAAAGGTGGCTGGAGCTAAAGGCATAGTCAAGGTTAATGCTCCTTTTTCTTTATCCCAAATCAGATAGCATTTAGGCTCTTTTTCATCAAATATAAAAATCCAGCCCAGTTCATGGCTCATTTGGCAGCAACCCTGAGACACTTTACAGCCCTAGACCCTAAAAGGTCAAAAGGCTGTCTTATTCTCAATATACATTTTATTACCCAATCTGCTCCCAACATTAAACTCCAAAAATTAGAATCTGGCCCTCAAACCCCACAACAGGACTTAATTAACCTCACCTTCAAGGTGTACAATAATGAAAAAAGTTGCAATTCCTTGCCTTCACTGTGAGACAAACCCCAGCCATATCTCCAGCACACAAGAACTTCCAAATGCCTGAACCGCAGCAGCCAGGTGTTCCTCCAGACCTCCTACCCCAGGAGCTTGCTACACATGCTGGAAAACTGGCCACTGGGCCAAGGAATGCCTGCAGCCCAGGATTCCTCCTAAGCCGCATCCCATCTCTGTGGGACCCCACCGAAAATCGGACTGTTCAACTCACCTGGCAGCCACTCCCAGAGTCCCTGGAACTCTGGCCCAAGGCTCTCTGACTCCTTCCCAGATCTTCTCGGCTTAGCGGCTGAAGACTGACAATGCCCGATATCCTCAGAAGCCCCCTAGACCATCACGGACGCCGAGCTTCGGGTAACTCACAGTGGAGGGTAAGTCTGTCCCCTTCTTAATCAATACGGAGGCTACTCACTCCACATTACCTTATTTTCAAGGGCCTGTTTCCCTTGCCTCCATAACTGTTGTGGGTATTGACGGCCAGGCTTCTAAACCTCTTAAAACTCCCCAACTATGGTGCTAACTTAGACAATACTCTTTTAAGCACTCCTTTTTAATTATCCTCACCTGCCCAGTTCCCTTATTAGGCCGAGACACTTTAAATTATCTGCTTCCCTGACTTCCTGGATTACAGCTACATCTCATTGCTGCCCTTCTTCCCAATCCAAAGCCTCCTTTGCGTCCTCCTCTTGTATTCCCCCACCTTAACCCACAAGTATAAAATACCTCTACTCCCTCTGTGGCGACCGATCATGCACCCCTTACCATCTCATTAAAACCCAATCACCCTTACCCCACTCAATGCCAATATCCCATCCCACAGCATGCTTTGAAAGGATTAAAGCCTGTTATCACTCGCCTGCTACAGCATGGGCTTCTAAAACCTATAAACTTCCCTTACAATTTCCCCATTTCACCTGTCCTAAAACCAGACAAGGCTTACAGGTTAGTTCAAGATCTGCGCCTTATCAACCAAATTGTTTTGCCTATCCACCCCATGGTGCCAAACCCATATACTCTCCTATCCTCAATACCTCCCTCCACAATCCATTATTCTGTTCTAGATCTCAAACACGCTTTCTTTACTATTCCTTTGCACCCTTCATCCCAGCCTCTCTTCGCTTTCACTTGGACTGACCCTGACACCCATCAGGCTCAGCAAATTACCTGGCCTGTACTGCTGCAAGTCTTCACAGACAGCCCCCATTACTTCAGTCAAGCCCAAATTTCTTCCTCATCTGTTACCTATCTCAGCATAATTCTCGTAAAAACACACGTGCTTTCCCTGCTGAACGTATCCAGTTAATCTCCCAAACCTCAATCCCTTACAAAACAACAACTCGTTTCCTTCCTAGGCATGGTTAGTGCGGTCAGAATTCTTACACAAGAGCCAGGACCGCATCCTGTAGCCTTTCTGTCCAAACAACTTGACCTTACTGTTTTAGCCTAGCCATCATGTCTCTGTGCAGCAGCTGCTGCCACCCTAATACTTTTAGAGGCCTTCAAAATCACAAACTATGCTCAACTTACTCTCTACATTTCTCATAACTTCCAAAATCTATTTTCTTCCTCATACCTGACGCATATACTTTCTGCTCCCCGGCTCCTTCAGCTGTACTCACTCTTTGTTAAGTCCCATCCGGACCGGACTTCAATCTGGCCTCCCACATTATTTCTGATACCACACCTGACCCTCATGACTGTATCTCTTTGATCCACCTGACATTCACCCCATTTCCCCATATTTCCTTCTTTCCTGTTCCTCACCCTGATCACGCTTGATTTATTGATGGCAGTTCCACCAGGCCTAATCGCCACACACCAGCAAAGGCAGGCTATGCTATAGTACAAGCCACTAGCCCGCCTCTTAGAACCTCTCATTTCCTTTCCATCGTGGAAATCTATCCTCAAGGAAATCACTTCTCAGTGTTCCATCTGCTATTCTACTACTCCTCAGGGATTATTCAGGCCCCCTCCCTTCCCTACACTTCAAGCTCGAGGATTTGCCCCCACCCAGGACTGGCAAATTAGCTTTACTCAACATGCCCTGAGTCAGATAACTAAAATACCTCTTAGTCTAGGTAGACATTTTCACTGGATGGGTACAGGCCTTTCCTACAGGGTCTGAGAAGGCCACCGCAGTCATTTCTTCCCTTCTGTCAGATGTAATTCCTCAGTTTAGCCTTCCCACCTCTATACAGGCTGATAACAGACCAGCCTTTATTAGTCAAATCAGCCAAGCAGTTTTTCAGGCTCTTAGTATTCAGTGAAACCTTTATATCCCTTACAGTCCTCTGTCTTCAAGAAAAGTAGAACGGACTAAAGGTCTTTTAAAAATACACCTCACCAAGCTCAGCCACCAACTTAAAACAGACTGGACAATACTTACCACTTTCCCTTCTCAGAATTCAGGCCTGTCCTCAGAATGCTACAACGTACAGCCCATTTGAGCTCCTTTTTATTAGGCCCCAGTCTCATTCCAGACACCAGACCAACTTGGACTGTGCCCCAAAAAACTTGTCATCCCTACTATCTTCTGTCTAGTCATACTCCTATTCACCGTTCTCAACTACTCATACATGCCCTGCTCTTGTTTACACTGACAGTTACGGCCGGGCGCAGTGGCTCACGCCTGTAATCCCAGCACTTTGGGAGGCAGAGGCGGGCGGATCACGAGGTCAGGAGATCAAGACCATCCTGGCTAACACAGTGAAACCCCGTCTCTACTAAAAATACAAAAAAATTAGCCGGGCGTGGTGGTGGGCACCTGTAGTCCCAGCTACTCGGGAGGCTGAGGCAGGAGAATGGCGTGAACCAGGGAGGTGGAGCTTGCAGTGAGCCAAGATTGCGCCACTGCACTCCAGCCTGGGCGACAGAGAGAGACTCCATCTCAAAAAAAAAAAAAAAAATACACTGACAGTTTACACTGTTTCTCCAAGCCAGCACAGCTGATATCTCCTGGTGCTATCCCCAAACTGCCACTCTTAACTCTTGAAGTAAATAAATAATCTTTGCTGGCAGGACTATGCTGAATCTCCTTAGGCACTCTCTAATCAGATGTCCTGAGTCGTCCCAATTCTTAGACCTTTTATACCTGTTTTTCTCCTTCTCTTATTCCATTTAGTTTTTCAATTCATACAAAACCGTGTCCAGGCCATCACCAATCATTCAATATGACAAATGTTTCTTCTAACATCCCCACAATATCACCCCTTACCACAAGACCTCCCTTCAGCTTAATCTCTCCCACTCTAGGTTCCCATGCCGCCCCTAATCCCACTTGAAGCAGCCCTGAGAAACATCGCCCATTCTCTCTCCATACCACTCCCCAAAAATTTTCACTGCCCCAACACTTCAACACTATTTTATTTTATTTTTCTTATTAATATAAAAAGGTAGGAATGTCAGGCCTCTGAGCCCAAGCCAAGCCATTGCATCCCCTGTGACTTGCACGTATACATCCAGATGGCCTGAAGTAACTGAAGATCCACAAAAGAAGTAAAAATAGCCTTAACTGATGACATTCCACCATTGTGATTTGTTTCTGCCCCACCCTAACTGATCAATGTACTTTGTAATCTCCCCCACCCTTAAGAAGGTTCTTTGTAATTCTCCCCACCCTTGAGAATGTACTTTGTGAGATCCACCCCTGCCCGCAAAACATTGCTCTTAACTTCACCGCCTATCCCAAAACCTATAAGAACTAATGATTATCCACCACCCTTTGCTGACTCTCTTTTTGGACTCAGCCCGCCTGCACCCAGGTGAAATAAACAGCCATGTTGCTCACAAAAAAAAAAAAAAAAAGAGTGAATCCTGCACTCTGTGTATGTGAGACTTATATCAAGTAGCCTGGCCCTTGAGAAAGAGGCACCTGTCTTGTCCTTCATTGCCTGTGAAATCCCAGGCAAGTCTGTGGGTAATTTGGCATTTCTGTTTTGCCCATCTGCCGAAAGAAGTTGTTGGAGGTGACTCTTCTCTCTCTCTCTCAAGCTGTTGTACTTCAAACCCTATGGTTTCTGGCTTTCAGATCACCAACAATTGAGGTGAAATAGCTGCAAACAGACTGGTTACTTGACTACTTAGGTATTTATTATTATGATAGAAATAGGTAAGGAGTTATGAAACTGACTTTACTTCTTTTCCTCCTGGGGTGAGCAAAAGAACAGAGGAGTAAATAAAATATTTATGGCCGGGCGCGGTGGCTCACGCTTGTAATCCCAGCACTTTGGGAGGCCGAGGCGGGCGGATCACGAGGTCAGGAGATCGAGACCACGGTGAAACCCCGTCTCTACTAAAAATACAAAAAATTAGCCGGGCGTGGTGGCGGACGCCTGTAGTCCCAGCTACTCGGAGAGGCTGAGGCAGGAGAATGGCGTGAACCCGGGAGGCGGAGCTTGCAGTGAGCCGAGATTGCGCCACTGCACTCCAGCCTGGGCGACAGAGCAAGACTCTGTCTCAAAAAAAAAAAAAAAAAAAAAAAAAAAATTTTTATTGCCAAGTCTATGTTGATTTATTTGGCCATCCCTCATCCACATTTTTGTCCGTAGGAAAAGTTCCCTGGGTCTAATAGCTAAATCTTTGAAAAGGGGGTGAGGAAATGGAAGAAAAGGATTAATAAATAATAATATTTATCGAGTACTATGGTGTGCCAGACCTGCTAAAACTTTTTAAGATTACCTCACAAATCTATAAGATCTGTATTATAATTATTACCAGTTTAGAGATGACTGGAAAACTGAGAGAAGTAGTAGTTTGCCCCAAATTCCCCGTCTAGTTAGTGGCACAGCTATACCAGTTTACCTATAGAGTCCCCATAAATCCCAGTTAGCCTGGGACAGTCCCAGTTTACTGGGACTTGATCTTGAATCCTGAAGTAATAATGAATGGTGTCTCCTGTTCCATTTCAAAAGTGGACTACACAAATTATACGGTCACTTTATCTGAAGGTTTCTCAATCTTGGTTTGAGACATTGACATGTTGGGCTGTAAGATTCTTTGTTATAGGGGGCTGTCCTGTGCATTGCCAGGTGTTTCACAGCATCGTTGCCCTCTACCCAGTAGATGCCAGTAGCACCCTCCACTTCAAGTAATGAAAAGCAACAATGCCTTCAGACATTGTCAAATGTCTCCAGGAGGGCAAAATTGCTTCTGAGAACCTACAGCATCTAAAGCTTATAGTTATACAAATTTAACTACAAAAGGACAAAACAATCTATTTGTTACAGCTGAACCTATGCAGTAGAGTGGCTGGCATATACCCTGTACTCAATAAAAGTTATTTCTTTTTGTAGAGATGGGATCTCGCTATGCTGCCCAGGCTGATCTTGAACTCCTGGCCTCAAGCCATCCTCTGGCCTTGGCCTTCCAAAGTTCTGAGATTACAGGCACTAGCCACTATCCCTGACCTAAAAGTTCATTTCTTTGGGGTGTCACTTGGCTTTCCAATTGTAGAGAGGTGCAAGGGCTAAACAAGTAATGAAAAAGATGCCTAGAAGGGCTCTTGAGATAAAAATTGGTTTGTCGCAATTCTTATTAGAGAAAACTGAAATAGTGTAACTACAAAGTGACGCAGCAACCTCCTGGCTGCCCATTCTAATGATATGAAGTTTGAATCTTGATTCCATTGGGGCTTTTGCCTTAGTAATGGACATAAAAGCTAACGTGATAAGAGAGTGTTACAGTGAGTTTCATACTGCAGCAATCTTCTTCAGTATTAATTGCTTATCAGTGTTCTATTTCCTCCTACTCTTAGAAATGACCACCATTTCTTTCATACCACCATTTTCATTTATTAGCAATAACAGAGGAAATACCAATAGCACCAATTCAAAATGAATCCACATGACGTGTTTTATCCTTACAGCTGTAATAACTAGTAACTAACATGGATTGGAAAGCACTTCGCAAATGTAAAAGTGCTGTACAGATACATTATAATTATCATCATTAATAAATTAGCCCGATTCTCCTAGTTCAAAAGGCACGTAAGGTCAGATACATGGGCTTCAGTGGGGCAAAATGATCACAACCTACAATGTAGCAATGGTTCACATGTGTTGGCAACAAGTTTTACCCCATGCAATCCTGCAGAGCTGAAGTTACACACCCTTCAAAATATGGGAGAATGAAGCTAAAAGTAGACAAGACAGTTTTTTTTTAATTTAATGCTTTTTTTAAATAACAGACTCCTACCTCTTTTATATTAATGCCTAAATAGATAATATAATCAAACTTCTAAATTGTACATTATAACGAAATTAAAATGTCTTATTTAAGGTGACAGCAAATTTTGTTACTTTCTATGAGCTGATATTTCAGATACCATTAGAATTTCAAAGCATTCTGCAACTTCAAAAGAGGTCAGACTGGTAAAATTTGTGCTTGCACACCCTCATGGAATATTGTCAGTATTCATTCCAAAATTGTTACTAGAACAAAACAGCTTTATCCATTCCCTTGCCAGCAGAAGTCTTGGCAAGAGATGGCTCTTGGCTGGACCATAAATAAAATTCCTTGAATCACCAATATCTTGATTTAAGAAAGAAATTTTACTGTGTCTTTCATACACAAAAGCTGATTAACAATGGTTAAAAAAACACTACTCCACTTTTTCACAGGTGTACAAAAGGAAATATAATGGAATTACATTCAACAATAAAGCTTAAAGTTCACTCTAGGTAATAGTTGCATTAACATTCACATACACAAGCACAGAGTAAGTATATTTCAGGAGTCTTATCATAGCATACAGCATACATATGGGAGATTGATTTCAGGTAACATCATAGGTGTTAGTAAGATTAGCAATTCAGAGTGTTATAGAAAAGGAAAACTAAACCAAAGAGAAGGTGTAGGCTAGCACACCAAGACAAATCACAGAATTAGTAGATCGAAAAATCTGTTCACTGTATGAGAAAACAATATTTTTCTTCAATTTTTGGGTCTTGATATATAGTTGGTTAGAGAAGGTTGTGTATCAAAGTGCACATAATTGTTTCTTAGAAAAGAGAGAGAGAGAGAGAGAGAGATCATTTTATTAATACATGCAAGAGGCAGCCCCAGAGTGACCTGAAAGAGTAAAGCTGTGACTGGCAGGTGGCCGATATAATACAGATGTTTCAGGCAATTCTCTTAAAGCACTTCTGTAGCAGCAATGATCATTTAAATGGCTGTAGACTGAATTCTCTTTTGAGGAGGGTTTAGGGGAATTGTATTCATATTTCTCTTTAAAGATTTATAGCTATAGACTTTCTCTTTTTTTAAATAAATCTATGAAACAACAAACAGCGAAAGGTGAGGTGTTGGGGTTTTCTTTTGCTTTTGCATAAGTATTGGAAAAGGATCTGGCCTTTTCATAAACATTGTGTGCAAAAGAATTTTTAATAAAGTGAACACAGGACATGTATAGGAAACATACCAGATCTGCTTCTGTTTCCCAGGGTGGTTCTCTGTTAAAACATTGAACTGTTGGCTTGCAGGTATGATGCAGATTTTAGGTATAATGACATCACAGCCAACAGACTTTAGGGTCTCCTAAAGCCTTGTCAGTGGGGGTAGTTTTGTCTCCTAGAGGGTGGCCGCCACCTCTTGAGTTGTAAGATTTAGAAAGTCTGGTCCCTTTTAGTTTACACTTCCCCTCTACAATAACTTCGGCTGTTTATTTGTCTTTGTTTTCTTGCCTTCCTTGTACCAATTAGTCTAAGCTGGCCCGTCTCAGCCAATATCTGGCACTCGCATACCCGCGGTAGCCACACATACCCAGTGGCCACAAACACCCAAGCTGCTCAATCTCAAAACTTTTCAGCCTGCCCTGCAAGTGTCATCAAGACAGGATCCCCGGAGCACAGGGCAGAGAGTCCAACCTCTCACTGGCGGGGCTGGGAAGCCTCTCCTTTGCGGCGGAGGAGAAAGGAAACTTGGGTCTGCTTTTTAGGTTCTGAAAACAAGCCAGAGTGGAGAGAAAGAGTTAACACCAGACTTAGTAAAGCTTTTATGACAAAACCTGTTAAATGCGTTCTAGACAGACACAGGGAACTTTCTGCAGATTTCTGAGGTCTCTAAGAGGGCTCATGTAGATAGGAAAAAGGAGCAGGGAATTGCTACATGGGAGAGATTTGCCATTATTACAAAAACTGGCTAAGTGGCTTGTTTCCATTTGAGGACCTCACTGGTCACTGTTGTCAGTCGTGCTGTTCCCTTTCTCTTTTTTCTCCTGGGTCTTGTTACCCTTCTTCTTTTTCTTCTTTTTCTTGGTCTCCTCCTTTTTGCCGAAGGTTATGAAGTCACTTTTGTCAATTTGGCTGTTAGTAGGCTCCTGCCGGATGGAGATGATTGCAGGAGATCCTGGGATAATGAATTTGTCTGGCAACTCACCGGGACCGGATTGTTTGGGGTTGCCTGGTCCGTATTTAAAGGTCCAGCTGTTGCTATTGACACCCGCACCGACTGGAGGGGACACTTCTCCTGCCTCTGGTTCTGAAAGACAAAACATTACAAATCATTAACAGGGTCAACACATGCTCTTGATTCCACACTGCTGGGAGAGTACAGGAGTACTGCATAGGCAGGCTGAGCCTCCCCAAAAAATCAGGAGTTGTTTCTTCAAGTCTGAGGGCGAGGCAAGTGTTTACTTATTTATTTATTTGTTTAATTTTTTTTGAGACAGGATTTCCCTCTGTCACCCAGGCTGAAATGCAGTCACTGCAGCCTCGACTTCCTGTCCTCAATCAATCCTTCCATCTTAGCCTCCCAAGTAGCTGGAACAACAGGCACAAGCTACCATGCCAGGCTAACTTTTTAAAAAATTTTTTTATAGAAATGAGATCTCACTATGTTGCCCAGGCTGGTCTCAAACACTGAAGCTCAAGAGATCCTCCCACCTTGGCCTCCCAAAGTGTTGGAATTATAGACATGAGCTACCACACCCAGCCAAGGCCAGTATTTACAGACAAGCAAGAGGGCAGGTTTTTTCACCAGGATACCAAGAATCTAGTTTCATAGTAGCATATGTTTGGTTCTTTGTGAAGAATTTCCTAAAGAATACAGTTGTGATTATCTTGATTGGGAATGGGATGGGAAATATACAGGCTAAAGGCAAAATATGCTCCTTTTAGTGTCTAGATTAAACTTTGGCTGTAACTGTGTTAGGATGTCTATTTTGTCCAAAACAAGAAAAATTAATTGAATAAATTATTTGATCCTAATTTTATTGTAATAACATTGAAGGGTGGTGGGATGGAGCATGGAAGAGATGGGAATACACAGTGTAAGAGGATGGAATCCTTTTGTAAATTGAGCCTATTTGTTTAGATAAAACACTGGGAGCCAATTTTACTTTCCAAGCCAAGTTCCTTCCCTCATTGTGCTCACAGTCTAGTTGGACATACACTCAAGCAACTAGAAACCAACTTAATACATGCAATAACTAAAGTATATGTAAAGTACTGTGGGACTCCAGAAGAAGAAATTGTTAATTATACTTGAGAAAGTTAATGGGGTTCCAGAGGAGGTGAAATCTGCCCTGAGTCTTGAGAAAATGATTATGCATCCACAGGAGTTTTCAATAGAAGACATTCCCAAGAGTCTGATTGGAAGACACACCATAAAGTACACCAGCGACTTCTAGAAGAGTAGAAGTCAGAGCTGGAGAGGAATGGTAATGGTCTGTCTGGGCAAAGTGATCCCAGTGGCCATGACATTGGATGCTCTGACATCATAGCAATGTTTATGTATCTAACACTGCTCCTTTGGTTGACACATGAAAAGCTCCATCAAATAAACTGTTTATGTTCAATTACGGTTTAGAGTTGTGTACATCTGCTATTTCAATTTCCTATTACTTCTCAGTCTCCTCTAATTTGGTGTCCCTGAGCAGTAATTTTCTAACATAACTCAGGTCAAGTTCATTATATTACTTCCACAATCAATGGTCACATTTTAGTCCTCATCTTATCAAACCTCTCAGCAGCATTTGTCATCCCCTTCTTGAAACACTTATTCTCATGAGTTCTTTGTCATGTAGGAGAATAACCCCAATAAGTTCTTAGATGGACTGGACCCCTGTTAAAAAATGCAGATTAACAAGAAAAAAAAGCAAACAGAAGTTTATTAACATGTATATTTCATATATACATGACAGACACCCAGAGAATGAGCAGTTCTCAAAAAGGTGGCTTAGAATTCCAGCTTATATAGCATCTTCAACAGAGAACAATAAATTTTTAAAGAAGTGTAAGATAAAGGAAAAGACCTTTGAGGACTTTGAGTCTCTAATGGGTAGCTACCTGGGGGAAGGCAAATGAATGGCAGATAAAGGCTAATTTGTAAAGCAGTACAATTTCCAGGCCAGTAAGAATCCAAAGTTATCTTCAGTGGTTAACCTTTGTTCTCCCTGGTGGTGGGAGGCAGAGGAGGGAGGTGGAAGCAGGATAACTTTTGTCTTTGTAAATTTATGCTCTTTTAGGCAAATAGAGGGAGGGCAGAAGACCTCTCCTGTATCTGCTTCTTTTATTATTATTACGATTTTTTTTTTTTAATTTGAGATAGAGCCTTGCTCTGTTGCCCAGGCTGGAGTGCAGTGGCAAGATATCAGCTCACTGCAGTCTCTGCCTCCTGGGTTCAAGTAATTCTCGTGCCTCAGCCTCCTGAGTAGCTGGGACTACAGGCACATGCCACCATGCCTGGCTAATTTTTTTTTTTGTATTTTAGTAGAGATGGGGTTTCATCATGTTGCCCAGGCTGGTCTCGAACTCCTGAGCTCAGGCAATCTGCCCACTTCAGCCTCCCAAAGTGCTAAGATTACAGGCGTGAGCCCACTGCACCCGGCCTGTATCTGCTTCTTTTAACTTGCCTTCAGCTCAATAATCCTTCTTATTTTGGGACAGCATATTCTGGCCCCCACCATCAAAACATTCTCCTGACCTTTCTCTCTGGCTGTTCTTTGTCAGTTTCTTTGTCAGTTTCTTTGTCAGTCTCCTCATCTGTGTGTTGAAGCTTCCTTGGGTTTGGCCCTAGACTCTCTTCTCTATTTTCTCTTCACTCTCTCCTTTTGGGATCTCAGCCATATCCATAGATATAAATACCATATGAATAAGCTGATGAGATGCAGACTTATATTTTAAGCCCACATCTCTCTGTGCTCCAATCTCATGTATAACTGCCTATCTGGTATCCCCAGTTGGAAATCTCATGGGCATCCCAAACTGAAGAAATCTGAAATCAAACTCTTGATTCCTCGAATCTATTCCTTTCTAAATCTTTCCAGTTTCAGTAAATTACATCCCATTTACCCCATTTCTCAAGCCAGAAAGTTCAGAGCTAATTATTCATTTTTCTCTATTCTATTCTTCATTCTCCATTTATAATACATCATCAAGACCTGTCATTTCTGTCTCCTAAATATATCTTGACTCTGTCCTCTTCTCTCAATTTTCACTGCCACCACTCTTTCAGGACACCATCATCTCTTATATGAATTGCAGCAATAGTCTCCTTATTCAGTCTGCTTCCACTTTTGCTTCTCTCCAACCCTCCACACAGTAGCCAGAGTCATCTTTATTTCTTAAAGTCTCTCTTTAAAAATGACGTATAACAGCCAGGCGCGGTGGCTCACACATGTAATCCCAGCACTTTGGGAGGCTGAGACGGGCAGATCACAAGGTCAGGAGATTGAGACCATCCTGGCTAACACAGTGAAACCCCGCCTCTACTAAAAAATAGAAAAAAATTAGCCGGGCGTGGTGATGGGTGCCTGTAGTCCCAGCTACTCAGGAGGCTGAGGCAGGAGAATGGCGTGAACCCAGGAGGTGGAGCTTGCAGTGAGCTGAGATCGTGCCACTGCACTCCAGCCTGGGCAACAGAGCAAGACTCTGTCAAAAAAAAAAAAAAAAAAATTGAGGCATAACGTACATATAGCAAACTCTTTTAAAAATAGAAATCAGATTATATCACTCCTCTGCTTAAGCTTTCTATTGCCTTGAGAAAAAAAAAAAAAACTCCTTACCATGATACATAAGTCCCTTCAATAATCTGATTTTTATTTCTTCTCCACTCTCATCTATAAATCTCCCTCTTACTATTATACTCCATCCACACAGGCCTTCTTTCAGATCCTCAAATACTCTTTGGAGTTGTTTTTTGTTGTTGTTTGTTAGAGATAGGTTCTCACTCTGTCACCCAGGCTGAAGTGCAGTAGTGCAATCACTGCTTGCTGTAACCTCAAACTCCTGGACTCAAGCGACCCTCCTGTCTCAGCCTCCCAAGTGGCTGGGACTACAGGCCACCATACCTGGCTCCTTGGAGTTGTTTTTACCTCAAGATCTTTACACATCTGGTTTGCTTTTGTCTTGAATGATCTCTCATCCGTTCTTAGCATGACTCCTCATTCTTCAAGTCTGTATTAAATGTAACCTCCTCGGAAAGGCATTCTATGATATTCCTAGCCAAGCAGCACTCCCTTAGCCTATTAGTCTCTATCACTATAAGATTCACAAAGGCAAAAAATATATCTGTTTATTCACCAATGTATAACCAGTGCCTAGCACAATTCCTGGCCCATAACAGGTGTTTAGTAAATACTGGATGAATGAATGAAAGGACTGATGTGAGAAGTGAAAGTGGTACCCACTCTTTAGCAGACCAAACAACTCTCCAGTGAGGCACTTTTGGGGTCCCTAAAGACAATGAGGTAATGCATGTAAAGTGCTAAGCTTGATCCTTAGCACAATGCAAGAATTCAGTAAATGGTATCACATATGGGCAATTATATATAATGCAGCTCTTGGGGCTTAGGAGGCCAAGATAAAGATACTGCAAATTTACAGCAGGCAGTGAGGAGAGGGAGCAAGAAATTTTCTTCTCTCTTCCAAACCCTTTTCCTTACACCATGCTTCCCCTGGCAGAGCTGACACAATAGCACTTTAGGGATGAGAAACAAATTTTTTCTCTGAGACTAATGTCTTTGATCTATCTAAATTAATCAAATCTGCAATTTAGCTCAGCCAGAATCTGCCTGTTTACCTTTAAAATACAGGTCCTATCTCTAAGAGACTGAGACAAAAGAGAGAAATGTATTTAAAAGCCTCTGATTCGGCACCTAAAACTGGGTTTCAGCACCACTCCACAGTCCTTTAGTTGCCCTCAGAGCCCAAAATGGAAATTTTTCTTCAACCATAACCAGGACTCTGCATGAGGCCTAAGCACTGTCATCTGGAGATGCAGAACACAGAAATATCTTCATCTTGCAGAGTTAAAGGACATTAATGGCTGTGTCTATTGGCGGAGGGAGCCCCTCACAGCAGGACCGCCAAGAGTTAATCCACTTTAACATGTCACTGAGCTTCCTGGTTCTATATGACTCAGCCCAAACTCCAGGAAGCAGAGATCTAGTCAGGCGCCTCCTCCACATGTCCAGCTTCCGCTGAGCAGAACAAGGTGTGGTCTCTCCAGTCCCTCACAGACCACTGTGCCTCACCTGTTCTGGTTGTTGTATAAACAAATATCTCTGAGAGCTCAGCAGCACGTAGACTGTGACTCATTCCAGTAAAACAAAAGCTTAAGGATCTGACAAACACTGACTGACCTCCTAATCTGAATTCCTTTTGGCTAACAGCACTCAAGACACTTGGCTGGCTTTGCCTATAAAATGTCATGCCTTTGGGGCAGAATCAAGGAGATACTTCCTTTTGAAGAAGATGAAAATGGAAGAAGCACATTTCTACCCCTAACCCCAACCAGGGGCCAGTATCAGCAAATGATCAGTCAAGGAAATGTTTCTTCTTTCAGTGCAGCCTCCTTTCCCTTCTAGGATCTCCAGCAAGTCTCCTCCCTTATGCTCCCAGGGTCCTAGCTCACCCTCAGGCAAAGACAAGGCTGAGGGTGCAGTCAAGACCCAAAAGAATGGGCCTGTTAAGAGGCTAGAAGGAGGATTTCAGACACATATAAATCTGGTAGGGGTCTGAATCTTTAGGCAGAGCCCTTCCCAGACTACAGATTACAACCCAATAGGATTTAAAAGTTTATTTAACAGAGTACGATCATAATTATACAAAATATGGTTTTGCTTTTTTATTGGATCAGCCGATATCTTCACAATGGGTAGGGATACATTTTAAAATCAGAACAACATATATTTTAATAAAAGCATACAGATCTTCACTTCTACTTTAAAAACTGCCCTCTGGGGCCAGGAACGGTGGCTCACATCTAAAATCCCAGCACTTTGGGAGTCTGAGGCGGGTGGATCACTTGAAGCCAGGAGTTCAAGACCAGCCTAGGGAACACGGTGAAACCCCATCTCTACTAAAACTATAAAAATTAGCGAGACTGTGGTGGTGCACCCCTGTAATTTCATCTGCTTCGGAGGCTGAGGCATAGGAATCACTTGAACCTGGGAGGTGGAGGTTTCAGTGAGCTGAGATTGCACCACTGCACTCCAGCCTGGGTGATAGAGCAAACAAACAAAAAACCCTGCCCTCTGGAAGTAGCTGGCCACTTCATGTAATCCTATAATCCAACTTGGGCCCTTCCCTTAGGCACTGCCCAGGAATCTTTTTGGCAAAATTTCCAGCTTTCCTCTTTCATGCTAAACTAACCCTGGCTGCCTCAGTTGATGGAGTTGAGCCTCAGGGACTAGGAATGATCAGGTCAGAGGCTTTGCCAAGGCAAATGCCAGGAAAGGGCCAGAAGATTGTGAAACAAATACCAGGCCTGTTAAACTCACCCTCATCCGCATTTGGAACTGTTCTAACAGGCCCCTTAACAAGGCCAGGAGGGCTTTTCTGATTTACACTGACTTTCCCTAATAGAAGAACATAAACTCATTTTGACCAAGGATACTATTTTCAGGAAAGCTCTCAGAGGGGCATGTGCTGGAGGGTGTTGGAGGGTGTTCGCTTTTCTTATCTTCTCTTCATCTTGCTTTGTTCTCTCTGTTCTTGAGGACTTGCCCTGGTTCTCTCACTAGTGCATAGTCCTGGGCCATTTACATAAATATCTCTGAGCCTCAGTTTCCTCATCTATAAAATGGAGATGATCCCCTTCCTGTCTACATCACAGGGTTGTCGATGTAGTTAACATTTGCTGTGCCCTTCCTATGTGTGTGCGACAGAGTTAAACAAATCTGCACGCCATATAGGTTTTGGTCCTGACAAGAGCGCTATGAAGTAGGTATTTCTAGTATCTCTGTCTGTGTTATGTGTCTGTTTTATAGATGAGGGGACTAAGGACTAATGGTCACATGGTCACTAACTGGTGGAGCCTGGGACTCAAATCTAGGGAGTCTGACTCCAGCTAGGAGACTCAGATCCTGAGCTGTATAACAAGGTCATCCTTTGAAAACCCTAAAGCGTTATACAAATGTGCCAATTATTATGGTTATTGCCTGTTTTATTACTACTATTTGGGAGGTACAGAGATGCCAGCAGGAGCCCTAAGCCAGAATGAGTTGAAAGAAGGAGTGGAGGTGGGGGAAGGGGTGCGGATACAGCCCGGCCTCCAGGTTTCGGCCCCGCCCCTTTGCTCCCCATTCATCCCTTTGTTACCAGCTCTGGGATTTCAGCGCTGAGGTTAATAAAGAGCTTCCAGAAAACCCATCATTTTGATTAAAGCCGGGGACTATCTTGCCAGACAGCACTCTGGAGCCTGCCTACCGCCCACTCTGCTAAGTCAGTGCAGCCGGCAAAGGCTATTAAATGATTACAGCCGTTTCCAGCCCAGCCCCTGGACTGCTAGTTCTTTGGCGCGGGCGGCTGCTGCTGCCTCTGGATGCCCAGGAAAGAGTCAGGGCACCGAAGGCTGTGCAGATTCTGGGTTTGCAAGTGAACTTCCAGGCTTTCCGCGCAGAGACACCCCGCCTCTCCCTCCTCCTTATTTCCGCTCACCACCCAAGTCAGCCACTGCAGTCTTTTTCAAGCAGCCCCGATTTCTTTTGCTCCTTCTTGGCTTTGGGCATCAATTTAATCAACCTCTCTCTCTGTCTCCCTCTGTCAGAATTTGGCCGATTGTAGAATTATAGTATATACTCAGGCTGACCAAACGGCAAAAACCATCCGCCATCAACCACTGAAACAGCCCAGGTTGTAAAATATCTCAAGCTCCTTCCCCGCCCCCTATTTCGCCATCTGTGGGGTTTGTTGGACCGACTGGACAAGCTCCGCCTTCTCCCACGCCTTCACCCCCAACCCCCGCCAGTCTTTTATGAACTGGGCAAACCTAATCTGAGTAATCACAGCCCACAAAACACAGCAGAATCGTGGTCTGAAACCCAAATCCTGTCCAGGATCAGAGAGGGAGGAAGCTAAGCCCACCTGGGCTAGCATTTCCAGCACTTCCCCGCTGCTGCTTAGTCCTTCAATTGACAGTGGAAAGACTTTTCCATGGAAACAAGGGAATGTAAAAATATACTCCCTGTTCTCTGTAGGATCTTAGGCTCTGTAATCAGAATAGTAGGCTTAAACCTGGCTACATCATGTAAATTATGGTGATGTTTGGCAAATTATTTCATATCTCTGGGCCTCAGTTTTCATCCGTAAAAAAAGATCATAAGAGTGCCCCCCCCAAAGGGTTGTTATAGATTAAATGTAACTATCCTTATATAGCATATAGCATAAGTGCATGGTGCAAAGTAAAAACTCATTAAATTTTACTTACTAAGATCAGAGCAACAGAAGATTCATTTGTTTAAGGACTATTGATTGCTTATTATGGATTAGACAGTTTATTGGGTATTTTGCATGTATTTAATTTTAAATGATTTAATTACAATTAATTAAAGCTATTATTATAAATGTATTTATCTAAATACATATTTAAAGCGTATTTATTTTATAAAAAAGGAATCTGAAGGCTTAAATTACAGCAAGATAATTTGTCCTAAATCACACAGGATTTTTTTTTTTTTTTTTTAGAGACAGCGTCTGTATCTGTTGCCCAGGTTGGAGTACAATGGTGAGGTCATGGCTGACTGCCAGCCTGGACCTCCTGGGCTCAAGTGATCCTCCCATCTCAGCCTTCTGAGTAGCTAGGATTACAGATGTGCGCTACTATGCCTGGCTAAGATTTTTTTTTTTTAATATATAGAGATAGGGGCCAGGCACGGTGGCTCATGCCTGTAATCCCAGCACTTTGGGAGGCAGAGGCAGGTGGATCACCTGAGGTCAGGAGTTCGAGACCAGCCTGCCCAACATGGTGAAACCCTGTCTCTACTAAAAATACAAAAATTAGCTGGGCATGGTGGCAGGAACCTGTAATCCCAGCTACTCGGGAGTCTGAGGCAGGAGAATCACTTGAACCCTGGAGAAGGAGGTTGCAGTGAGCCGAGATCTCACTATTGCACTCCAGCTTGGGCGACAAGAGCAAAACTCTGTCTCAAAAAAAAAAAATATATATATATATACATGTAGAGAGAGAGAGAGACAGAGAGAGAGAAAGAGAGAGAGATAGGGCCTTGCTGTGTTGCTCAAGCTGGTCTTGAACTCCTGGCCTCAAGCAATCTTCCCACCTCTGCCTCCCCAAAGTGCTAGGATCACAGCTGTCAGCCACCACATTCAGCCCCACACAGGGATTTGACAATGAAGGTGAAAAACTATTCTCACATTGACTCCTTGGCTCAATAATCAAATAGTTTTTGTTTGTTTGTTTTGTTTACTTCTTGTGAAGCCTTGGGGATGAGGGAAGAGATGGAGTTGAGCTCCATTCACAGGCCTAGCATTGTGATCTATAGAGCAGCTGGGAGAGTGGTGCGTGTGTGATTGGATGTCAGGCTTAGCAATGCGGAGGCCAATCTAATACCACTCCCCAGAGGCCCCTAGAGCTGCTACTCCTAGGTATTTCACCCTCTTTGGGTGGAATGAGTTGAGCTGGAAGAAGATTTTTTGGCTGTTTGGTGTCCCAAGCTACAGCTGGGCTAATTTTCAGTAATCTTGGAGCGGAAGAGATAAATACACTTGGCATATTTTTAAAGCCACAGCTCTTGCTTTGTGCCCAAAATAACTCTGCCATTTCTAGGTTAAGAGTATAAAGACATCATGTGCTGCGAACCCAGATTCAAACATTGGAATGGCTGGTCTCCGTAGTTAGCTAAAAAAAAAAAAATCACATTTCTTCTTTCCGTGAGCTCCCCGCAACCCAGCAGGGCTCAGGCTGCACAGTTTTCTCTACCTTGTTTCCTGGTTGCTAAGGTCCCCCAGGATGTAGGGAAGGCAATTTCCCTTTATAGTCTCTTCTCAAAATACCCCCTCTTCAGTTGGCTGTCATATCCAGAGGGTAACAAAATGCTTAAAATGTAGGTTCTTGGGTAACATAGACTTGAGTTGGAATCTGCTTCACCACTTATTCGTTGAACTTTGAGCAAGGTACTTGGCCTCTTAGCTCCCATTCTTTCATATGCAAAACAAAGATAATAATAACCATCTAATGGGATTGTGAACATTAAAAAGAGACAAGGCTTATAAATCACACGGATCAATGTCTGTCATGCAGAAATTCTGAAATAAAGAATGGGTATTATTACTATGTAGTATTCCTTTACGAATCCAACTCCCACTTTAACCACCTATTCTCAAATGTAGTACTTCCAGAAATTCTCTTTTCCAAGGACCCTCTCCCCGTCAGGCTCTGCTCCTCCTAGGGGATTGAAGACTTCCGGCTGTGACATTTTCTAGCTTAGAAATGGTTGCTAGGTTGCTCTCCATAGCCCTCTGAAGGAGGAAGTGAAGGAGGCTGCTTAGACATGGTAGAAAGCACACTGGACGAAGTATCAAAAGTCATTTGGGTTCAAATCTCAGCTCCAGCATTCTGCTTTCTACTATTTTCTAGGATACTATTTGATTAACAGTGACTTACAGTTTCTTCATCTGTAAAACGGATATAATAGCTACCTCCCAGAGGCATTGTTATTTATTCAACTAAACTTATTATTTACAAGGCCAGGCATGTGGCTCACGCCAGTAATCCAGTACTTTGGGAGGCCAAGGCAGGCAGATCACCTGAGGTCAGGGGTTCGAGACCAGCCTGACCAACATAGTGAAACTCTGTCTCTACTAAACATACAAAATTAGCCTAGCATGGTGGCGCTAGCTTGTAATCCCAGCTACTTGGGAGGCTGAGGCAGGAGTATCACTTGAACCCAGGAGGCAGAGGTTGCAGTGAGCTGAGATTGTGCCATTGCACTCCAGCCTGGGCAACAAGAGCAAAACTCTGTCTCAAAAAAAACAAACAAACAAAAAAAACAAAAAACTTATTTACAATAAATTAGACATTAAATTAGGAATTAGGGATATAAATATGAATAATATTAGGACAAGTACCCTGTTCTCAAAGAGTTACAGCACAGTGGCAGGAAAAGACAAGTAAATGAATAAATACAATAATAGTTTTAAAGGATAAACAAGGTAGATAAACTCTGGCATAAAGATGGCATTAAACTTTCTAGAGACGGTGTGTGTAGTGGTTAAGAGCACAGACTAAGAAGTCAAACAATCCTGCTTCAGATCCTGGTGCCCTTACTAAATGTGTGATCTTATTTAATCCTATGGGTGTCAGTTTTCTTAGCAGTAAAATGAGTATAATAATGCACAAATTTCTGGGTGTGGTTATACAGATTAAAGGAGTTAATACGTGTAAAGTGCTTAGAATAATACTTGGCACATGGCTTAACTGTTCAGTACAGGTTAGCTATTATGATTCACAAGTAAATGTTCTCCTCTGTTTGCTCTAGCATTTTTAACTGCGGAGGCTAAGTCTGTTGATGATGATGTCACTGAGTTAAGTGACATATAGCACTAGCTCGAGGTGGGGATGGAAGGTTCAGAGGGAAGTATGTAACAAGTGCAGTCCAACCACAGGTAAGTGAATGCCAATTTGCCAATTTGGTATTTTTATATCCTATGACTCTGTAATTCTACTTCTGGAAATTTATCCTGTAAAAATACTAGCAAGCATGCATAAGAAATATGTATAAGAATATATATTGCATTGTTTAGAAAACATAGATACCAACAGGAAATTGGATAAATTATAACATAGGTATACAACATAGTACTATACCCTTACTCAAGAAGATTGTGGCAAATCTATATGTACTGATGTAGAAAGGTGTTTGTTAACACACACACACACACACACACAAGTTGTATAATAACATGTATTGCATTATCCCATTTTGCTTTTTGAAAATCTCTATATAGTCATGTACCCCATAATCATGTTTCAGTCAACAACGGACCACACATATGACAGTTGTCCTATAAGATTATAATAATGTATTTTTATTGTACTTTTTCTGTGTTTAGGTATGTTGAGATACACAAATACTTATCATTGTGTAACAATTGCCTACAGTATTCAGTATAGTAACATAATGTACAGGTTTGTAGCCTAGGAGAAATAGGCCATACGATAGAGCCTAAGTGTGTAGTATGCTGTATCATCTAGGTTTATGTAAGTACATTCTATGATATTTGTACAACGAAAAAACTGCCTAACGACACATTTCTCAGTGTATCCCCATTGTTAAGTGATGCAAGAAATATTTGGAAGAGTGAACCCTAAAGTAAACATGGAAGTTGGGTGGTAATGATAGTTTCAATAATGATGTCAATATAGTTTCATCAATTGTAATGAATGTACCACTCTGGGCAGGATGTCACTGTGGCAGGGTGTGGGGGCATTGTGTACGTGGGAGAGCAGGAGTGCCTGAGAACTCTGCACTTTCTACTCAACTTTGCTGTGAATCTAAAACTGCTCCAAAAAGTAAAGTTGATTAATTAAAAAAAAATTGGAGGATACACACAAAATTGTTAACAGTGGTTGCTTCACCAAAGGGGAGTGGGATTGAGGGAAATAAATATTTCTATGCAAATAACGCTATATTTTTTAATACTCACTTCAACAATGTAATTCTATTTTATTTAAAAATACATTAATTTAAAATGTAGACATATAAAGAATTCTGGAGATGCAACTAAATTATTGGTAGTGGTTACTTTTGGAAAGCATGATTGGATATAGGGAGTGAGGCACTACTCATTTTATTTTAGTCCTGCACAGATATAATTTGTTATGACTTTTGTTTCTTCTGTAATTAAATCAAAGAGAGAGAGGTTCAGAAGAATACTAGCCCAATATGGTTCAAAAACTAGCCTGGACCCAGGATTAACTACATAATTTGCAGGAACCAGTGAAATTTGCCAAATGAAAATGGGGGAGGGGGCCCTTGTTAACAAATTATCAAGAACTTCAAGACAGTGACAGCATAATATCAAAACACACAGGGCCTTTCTAAATGCTGGGCCCCAAGAAGCCAGACTTGCCTGGGCCTGAGCACTACTGGGTTCCTCCCTTAGCACCGCAACTTGACACTTACTATTCCCAAAGGTTTCACACTGCCTGCCCCACCTGAAACTCTATGAGGCATTATTTTACCCGACAACAAAATGGCTTCTGACTTTGGTTGGGTTTTCAAACTTTTCTTCTCTACCCTCCCCCCTTACTTTGTTACAATCTGTGCTTCTTAGAATTTGGCAGCAATCCCAGGCTCTGTGTTGCTGTGTCACTTCTCAGCCTTGAGTAACCATTTCTAGACAAGTAGTGATATCCCTGCATTGAGGGTATAAAATGGAGGTGCCATCAGCACATTGCAGTATAAGGAAGGCAAGCAAGATAATGGGAGAACCCTCTACCCCACCCTGCACACTTCCATACCATTCCATGTAATCTAGCAAAAACATCTTGAATCCTCTTTACTGTGTGCCAAGCACTGTGTTAAGTGCCGGGAGCATTAAATTGAGTAGTAATAGTTCTGACGACATTTTTGAGTGGCTACCATGAACTAAGCATGGTTCTAAGCATTTTGTGTGCATTATGTCATTTAATACTTACAACAGCCTATGGTCTCTCCTCTTTTACACATTGATAAATCTGAAGCACAGGTTGCACAATTATTAAATGATATGATAGAAATGTGAGGCACTGTGCAATGCCAGGCTATCTCCCTTCAGAAACTAACGTGAGACAAATTTTAAACCTGCCCTTCACTCTCCACATTTTCTCAGACATGATATACCAAATCCACCAGGATTACCTAAGAACATTTCCAAGGCCAGCCCTTTTTTTAACAATTAAAAAAATGCTGCATTTACTTCCCTTTTTGATTCTCCTTTTCTAAACACTCCAAAGTTTCCAATATTTGGTTTGGGAGAAGAAAAACACTAAGTTGAAAGCTCATAGCTCATCTTGACATTCAGTACAGTGATCGGCCCTTATTCGAGATTTGATTTCTGAGGCTTCAGTTACCCACAGTCAACCTTAGTCTGAAAATATTAAATGAAAAATTTCAAAAATAAACAATTCATAAGTTGTAAATTGCAAGCTGTTCTGAGTAATGTGATGAAATCTCGAGCCATCCCGCTTTATCCTGCCCAGTACATGAATCATCCCTCTGTCCGGCCTATCCATGCCGTCTACACTACTCACCTGTTAGTTCACTTAGAAAGTGTCTTGTTATCCGATTGGCTGTTTTGGTATCAAAGGGCTTGTATTCAAGTACCCTTATTTTACTTAATACTGGCCCCAAAGCACAAGAGTATTGTGCCAAATTTATAAATTAAACTTTATCATAGGTGCGCCTATGAAAGAACATACTGTATATAAAGGTCAGTACTAAATGAGGTTTCAGGTATCCACTGAGGGTCTTGGAATGTATCTCCACAGATAAGTTTGGATTGCTGTAGGTTGATTTTTGAAAATTCAGTAGAGTTAAGGAAACTTAAAAGAATCTTCTGTCCTAAATATAAACAAACCAACTAACCTTCTAGTGGCTCTCCATGGCCAACAAATGAAACTACAAATTATTTAGCAGGACATTTAAGGTCCTACAAAATCTGATTCCAGTCTACGTTTCTGATCTCATTTCCTAACATCTCTTTATTCTACCACATCCATCAAATGCACTCATCTTATTAACCCAGACTACACAATTCAGTGTTTTTGTTTTTTGTTTTTGCATGTACGCATTGTTTCCTTTGCCTGGAATTCTCTTCCTCTCCACATCCTACTTGCCATCCTGTAATACCCAGTATTTTAAATTTTTTTGAGACAGGGTCTCACTTTGTCACCCAGGCTGGAGTGCAGTAGTGTGATCTCAGCTCACTGCAACCTCCACCTTCCAGGTTCAAGTGACTCTCGTGTCTCAGCCTCCCAAGTAGCTGAGACTACAAGTGCATGCTACCACACCTGGCTAATTTTTATATTTTTTATAGAGATAGGGTTTTGCCAGGTTGCCCAGGCTGTTCTCAAACTCCTGGGTTCAGGCAATCCACCTGCCTCAGCCTCCCAAAGTGCTGGGATCGCAGGTGTGAGCCACTGCGCCCGGCCTCAATATCCAGTATTAAATGTCAAATAATCTCTGACTTAGTCTCCTGAATTTCCAATTCCATCTTCTGAGGTCCCACAACATCCACTGTTCATGGTTGCTGAGAGTGTTTGGGCCCTATGAAAACAATCTGGGGACTGTCTCAAGAAAGGCAGCCCAGCTTACCTTATTTACCTAGGGTTTGAATTGATTATAACATTCTGGACCAACAGGCCCTGGTGGTTTGTCCCAGCTTCCTTCCCCTTCATTGACCCTGCCTATGTAGGGCATTATTGTGGTCCTTATCACAAGACAATGTAATATTTCCATCATATTTCTTTACATTTCTGCCTTCACCATTAGATTTATAAGGGCAGGACTGTTATATTTGCATCACCTAGAAGAGAGTCTGGCCTGACCTAAGTGCTTAATAAATGTTTGATGATGACTACAGTCATGCATCACTTAACAATGGGGATATGCTCTGAGAAATGCATCACTAGGCATTTTTGTTGTATGGACATCATAGAGTGTACTTACACAAACCTAGATGGCATAGCCTACTACATACCTAGGCTATATGGTATAGCCTATTGCTCCTAGGCTACAAACCTGCACAGCATGTTACTGTACAAAATACTGTGCAACTGTAATATAATGGCAAGTATTTGTGTATCTAAACATAAAAAAGGTACAGTAAAAATATGGTATTACAATCTTATGGGACAGCTGTCACATATGTGGTCCATTGTTGACCAAAGTGTCGTTATTTGGTACATGACTATATATAGAGAGTCCTAAAAAATTTATCTATTGGAGCCAAGCCAAGAAAAGCATCCTTAGAAAGGATACTATATACTTCACTTCTTTCTCTCTCTCTCTCTGTCTCTCTCTTCCCGTGTGTGTGTGTGTGTGTGTGTGTGTGTGTGTGTGTGTGTGTGTGTGTGAAAGAAAGAAGGAGAATAGGAATGAATAAGGATTTTAAAAGAGAAATGCTGATGATGGCGTTTAATGATGGAGTTCCAGGGACTGGCTGGGAGGTGGTTTTTGTGAGGATCTTCGTAGTACCCTTCAAATCACAAACTTTTAGAAGGTATTATCCTGGAGGCAAGGTTGTGACTCTGGGCAAGAAAAGACCAAAGAAGCTAATTTATATATCTAAATCCCCAGATTCAGAGAGAACATACCAAAAAGCTAAAGAAATTAGCTTTAGTGAGTTTCCCTCTGAAGAAATTTCCCAAAGGCAAATATTTAGAATCGATTTATACTTGTTGCAACAAAAGGAAATTGATGTGACACTGACCGCTGAATACACATAGCCCTGCTGACTGCAGACTGCAGGAACAGCAGTTGGACTGACATCTTGGTGACACAAGGAGCCCACAGGGGATGCTGGACTCTGGGGAGGCTCTTTCATGGGTCCCATGGCCTAATCATTGTCAGCAGTATAAGGGGTGATTTAATCTCCAGTCAGAGCTGCTGTTAAGTATGGAGACGGCCTAAGCTTTGGAGATATCCAGCTTGTTTAGAATATCAAGGAGGGAGCTAGAGTGAAACTGGTTGTTATACAAAATGTTCCCAAAAAACAAACACATCCTTAGATACATATGGATCCATAAAATTGACCCCAAACCATCCTACTCTCCTATCCCCAACACAGGAAGCATCACAGGAAAGGCAGGTGGGATTTACAAACACTGGCGGGAGCATTACCCACCCCTCAACCCCTAACACACACATACACACCAATAAGGCTCTTTCTTCTATTTTTCAGGGAAGTTCTGGATATAATCTGCTTTCACTTAGACACAGATACTAGATGCATACAAGGCAGGCAATATGTGTTGCCCCATCTTCTGGCATCACTTGTGACAGTGACTTTTCCATTAGCTACCATGCCCCAGGATTGAATCCTTACAGATTGGCCTCTGGGTAATCTAAAGAGTACTGTCCTCTGCTTCCTGCTCCCAACTCTTGGAACAATATTGTTAAACCTGGGGCAGAACAATATCTCTAAGTCCAGAACACAATAATGTAGTGGGAACTATTTTTCTCCTCTCTCCACATTTCCACCTTTGCTCTTAGAAAAGGGAATGCCCACCAAACCAATACTCCCATCCTTTGCAGGGATGTGCTAGGAAAAGAACTTTCATCTTTAGCTCTATTTCCTTCCTTACTCTTCCCAGGAAGGGAGAGTAGTTTATCTGATTGGGTAGATCACTGAAAGCATGATTTAAATGGATCATGCTTCTTGATTGAGCAAAGTTAGCATCATCAGTCACTGTTCTTCCATGACACATCTCACCTTAATTCTCTTTCTCTACTCTAGCTCATTCCCTACTGAAATTAACTTACACACACACACACACACACACAGCCACCTCTGCCTGAACATGAAAGACCGTGTGGTAGGTAGAATAATGGCCCCACCAAAATGACTGCATCCTAATTTTAGAACTTGTGAATATGTTATGTTACATGGCAAAAGGGACTTTGTGTTAATTTGTTATGGCAGCACTAGGAAACTAATACAGATTTTGGTATCTGGAAGTGGGGTTCTGCTGTTATAAATGCCTAAAAATGTGGAAGTGGCCTTGAGATTGGGAAATGGGCAGAGTCTAGAAGAATTTTGAAGAGCCTGATAGAAAGAGCCTACATTACCTTGAACAGGCTGCTAGTAGAAATATGCATATTAATGGCTCTACTAGAGAGGACTCAGAAAAAAGTGAGGAGCAAACCTAAATTGTTATGAACATATTGTTATTACAAATATGGACATTAAAGGTGCTGCCAGTGAGGGCTCAGGCAGAAATAAGGAGCCTGTTATTGGAAACTAAAGGAAAGTGGATCCTTGTTATATAGTGGCAAGAACATACCTTGATTTTAGCCCAGTGAAACTCACTGTGGACTTCTGACTTCCGGAACTGTAAGATAATACATTGTGTTGTTTTAAGCCATGAAGTTTATGGTTAACTTGTTACAGCAGTAATGGGAAATAAATACAGACACCCTACAGTTGGCCTAGAACTCAGACAGTAAATAGTATTTTCCAAGTTACCAGCTATTCCCCTCATGTATCATGCGGGACAAGATAATAGTAATGTGTTAAGTGTATAGAGTTCAGCAGCAAGCAGACATGAGTTCAAATACTGCCTTTACCACTGCATTTATTAATGAATTTAACAAAATTTATTGAGCATCATTGTGTGCTAGGCATCCTGCTTGACCCTGGGAATACAATGGTGAGCAAAAAACATTTTTACTAGCTGTGTGAATGTAAGAAAGCCACTTAATTCTTATGAGCTTTAATTTCTTTATCTGCAACATGGGAATAATAATGTACTTCTCTCAAAGTTAAGTATGCAACATATGTAAAGTGCTTATCACAGTTCTCAATAAATGGTAGCTATTATCTTCCTTTCTCTTGTTCTAAGAGACTATTTCTACAATCCAGGAGGCAACAGTATGGGATTTAAAGACTTATAAAACTTGACCCAGCGAAGACCCACTCACTGGAACGTACACTTAAAAAAACAATGTCCTCAGGGCTCTATTTTTGCTAATAGGCTTTGGCTGAGAGAAGGGAGCTTCTTCTGCA
Source organism: Symphalangus syndactylus (assembly GCF_028878055.3). Taxonomy (NCBI): domain Eukaryota; kingdom Metazoa; phylum Chordata; class Mammalia; order Primates; family Hylobatidae; genus Symphalangus; species Symphalangus syndactylus. The sequence goes on from NC_072429.2 coordinate 45,985,838, forward strand.
TTCCATGATTCATCATCCAACACAGAGCCAAACTTACAGGCTCAAAGGTATCCACCCTAGGGCTGTTTATATACCTAGTGATGCTCTTATCCCCACAAATCTGGACTCTCTGAAAGCAGCTTGGTGTGCATCTAATGTAAATCATTCATACTGGCTGAGGCTTCCAGTCTTAACACAGACCTTTACGGTATTCATCTGACTCCGGGTGATTATAGGAAAAGAGATCGAACAGGTGTGTTCTTGGGTAATACAGTATCTATGATGCACGGTCAAAAAAGACAAGAGAGAAGACTTGGGGAATGTCACCTCACTATTCAGCTTGATACATGATACCACCTACAGCAACAGCTCTGGACACAAGATTGTGCCAATGTTGGTTGAAAGCCCAAGCTGGTGAACCTTCTTGGAACATCACCAACAAACTTGCTTGTTTAGACTTTCTGTACAGGGCAGGCTTTACTTATTTTTAAAGTTTGTTTGGTTGGTTTTTTACAGGCAATGGCATCGATAATCTCAAGACCCGGGGTACATTGTTTGGTATCCAGCAGACAAGGAATACAATGCTAGTTACAATAAACTTCTCTTTGTTCTCTTTGGGGTCCACATTTGGTTCTTAAAAGTCACCTTTTCATACCCTAACTTTCTATTATTATGCCTCTTGAGTCTATGACTTCTACAAAGCTCTCAATTTCCTGTTTCAATAGTAGCACGAGCATCCTTTTTCCCCCTTATTTCCTTTAGTATTACCATCTTCAGGACTGACTTCTCCCATCCTTTGCCTAGCCCACACCCTTAGAGATAGATCATTTCAGGCAGGGCTGTTGCTGAGGAAGCTCTTGGTCTCACTGAGATAAACATGGAATGTCATCTATCTCTGCTCTCCCTCTTTTTCTGATTGTGAGTAATGGAGACTCCAAGTGCTGAGGCACAGAAAGATTCCTCTCCAGTCCACACACTCATTGCCAGGCTTCCTGGCAGTGACTAATCTTACGGGCCTTTCCTGGGGGCCTCTAGTCTCTAGCCAGTGCTTGAACTGAATATGTTTCTCCAGATTAGGCAATGACCTTTTCAACTGCAAAGCTGACTGCCTCTGAAGATAAAATTTTCACGTTCCTTTGAAATCTGGGCAGAGTTTCTTTTAAAATATTGCCATGAAAGACCCTTGCTGTCACTAGCACAGACTTTCATTCTTCGTTTACTTGTATCAGTGAGGCTGAGGACAGGGCTTGCCGGAGCCATAAAACTTAAAGGAATTACAAACTATCTTCCTCCTGTGCCCTCAACTCACGTTATAAGCAGGTCTTTCTTGTTCAAGCACCTCCCAGGAGGAGTTCCAAGCCTAACAATTGTAAACAATCTCAGCAATTTTTCCCACAGAGTGAAGTGCAGACTCTCCACCCTCCATATCTTCTTTCCCACAAAGCTCTCAGTCACACAGGTGGCCTATCACCTTTGAGCTGAGTCAGGTGGCAAAGTTGGTGAGACCCCACTTCCTTGGCCCTTTGTGACACTGAGATCTCCCCAGCAGAAACTTGAATCTCCCTTTTGACAAGGGGCTTAAAACTTCAGCTACAAAGAATGGTGTATAAAGAAAGCTAGAAGGGAGGGTAATTCAGAAACTCTCCTGTTTTATGCAACACTCTTAAACAAAAGAAGGGATAAAGTGTCTTATTTTTCTAAGATATATTCAGAAGTTGTTTCTCTTGACAAGGTTTTCAAGGGCCAGACTGTATTGCCTCAATGTAACTGGCATATTAAAGGAATCAATGATAACTGAAGAAACTATAATAAGTCTCTATTCCCTTACCCTGCATTAGCCTGCTTCTCTCCATCGTGGAGTTTGAAGGAAACTGCAGCCTAAGAGAACAGTGCTGTTCTATTCTCCTCACTACACCCTCTAAAATGTTATATCCAGGAGCGTACATCTGAGTGCATATGAGACTGGATAGGTTTCAGGAGACAACGTGATCTCTGTTTGAGGCTACTGTTATGGAAGAAATTCTTTTATTATGTATCACGGTCTTAACCATGACTGTATTCTGTCCAGGCCACCAATCCTAGAATAATTACTATGGGGCAAATGAGAGGTCCAAGGAAACACAGAGCGTCTAGGGAAAGAACTATCCTAGAGTCTATTCATAAACAAAATTGTTTAATTTCAGAAAACCAGGAAATCTCCGTTCTAGTCTTTTATTTACATGACCATTAAAAGTGGAAGGTACAGTGTTTTCCCAAGAAGAAGATGAAGAATGTCATCAATGGATGGAGCCAGCAGAGACTTAAGTAAGCTTCATGGCTTCTCCTAGGTAGAGGATGCTAATTCCCCTTCCCACACCCTTGCTTCCTCCCTTCAGGTCAATCCAAAACAAACAAATTCTTTATCATAAGCTGCAAAGAGAACTCTGGCAAACACAATGAGTTTCACACCCCCAGAAAGTAAAAGTGCATCTTGCAAGGACTTACTTTCCTCAGGTAGAGAAAGCTAAGCCAAGCTGGCACTCCTGGGCTGTCAGATGGCAGGTGAGAGGGAAGGATACTCACAGGCGGGAGCTGCCCCACTCACATAGATCCCTGATCTCATTTTTTTTTCCTAATAAGGATATGTACACACCTCCCAGGACTGTCATTGCTGTGACAACGGCAGAAGTTGAGGTTGAACAGGTTAGTGGAACAGCATGCTTTCTAAATTCTCCAACAAGGCCCAAGGCTGCACTCACTCATGAAATGGAAAAATTTATGTTGACAGTGCTCCTAAACAGATTCCAAAAAACTTAAGAATCATGCTTTCTTTCTGGGGAAGGATCAGAGATGGAGTCTCCATGGAGTCTTTCCATGGGGAGTTGGTTTTGTCAGAGAGGTAAGAATCCTTGAGACAATTAAGAATATAAATCCCCATATAAAACTAGGGCACATAAACTGTGTCCATTTTCCACAGAGTAAAGAGATGTGGCAAATCAGGGCAAAAGCAATCCCCTAAGGAAACAAAGAGACAGGCACTTTAAAAAAATCTCTATAGCAGATCCTTCCCACAGAGAATACTCAGAACAACCTGGGTCTAAATTCTGAAGCTGAAGGATAGACTCATACCTTGAAAAATCATTTAAAAATAGCTACTATTTACTAAACCCTGATTGTTCTTCAGATTCTGCAATATGTGTGCATTATCTCATCTAATTCTTGCAAGAACCCTATAAGGTAGACACCACTATTCTCCCCATTTTATAGAGAAAGAAACTGAGAATCAGGAAAGTTAAGTAATCTTCCCAGGAACATACAATTACTGAGTGGCAGAGGTAGAATTCAGAAAGCGTCACTGACTCCCAGGCTTGAGCTCTTAACAATTATCTCTCGGGCATGGGGAAAGGCCCCCTGCTTCTCACAAGAACCATAAACAGATGGCTTCCTTGCAAGGATTCTGAGCCTGTAATGACAACCTCAGGAATATTTACCTTAGACTAGTTCTTAAACTTTAGAATACATTGGTATCACATAGAAGGCTTGTTAAAACAAAGACTGCTGGGTCCCATTCCTGAGAATGTCTGTCTTTGTTTCTTTCTTTTTCTTTTTCTTTTTTTTTTTTTTTTTTTTTGAGACAGAGTCTCACTCTGTCACCCAGGCCGGAGTGCAGTGGCGCAATCTCAGCTCACTGAAACCTCTACCTCCTGAGTTCAAGCAATTCTCCTGCCTCAGCCTCCTGAGTAGCTGGGATTACAGGTACCTGCCACCATGCCCAGCTCATTTTTGTAACTTTAGTAGAGATGGGGTTTTGCCACGTTGACCAGGCTGGTCTCGAACTCCTGACCTCAAGTGATCTGCCTGCCTTGGCCTCCCAAAGTGCTGGGATTACAGGCATGAGCCACTACACCCAGCCTCCATCCTGAGAATTTCTGATTCATTAGTCTAGGATAGGGCCTAAGAATTTGCATTTCTAACAAGTTTCCGGGTATTGTTGGTGTTGCTGCTCCTTTGAGAACCATTGTCTAAACCAAAGTTCTCTAACTAAGACTCATTGCCTTAGTGGCTTCCGCTACCTAATTAAACTTTCACTGTTTAGTCCCAGATCCCCTGGGGTCTTGAGAAGCTATAATGTTATCTTCTGCAGTGCTGTGTGTTTTGAAACTTTCTGAACTCTTCTGAAAATAGTGAGCATCTCCCACTCTAAAACTAATGTACTCTTGCCTTAGGTAAGGCCTGAGATCCCATGAAATGTAGAAAGAGGAGCTGGAAGAACCAATAACAGATAACAAAGCAGCCTGGCCCACTGAAGCCAGGCCAGTTCCCTCACAGGCAGGGGCAGTCCTTTTATAACCTCTGGGATTGCCCTAGGAACTGATCACAAGAGGGCATTCATTAAAACCTCTTCAGGGCATTCGTATTCATGAAGTTAAAAAGAGCTGTAACATGAGCGACTGGCCCTTTAATATCCCTCCCCCTAAAACACATTCCTCCATCTGAAGAAGAGGCTGCAACTGTATTCCCTGCATTCCCGATTTAGCTAATTTTCTCTCTCTGCTCGGTCTCAAGGGAAGCTGAAAGGAAATAAGAAAGCCTGTGGTCCGGGTCTGCTCACACAGAGGGGAGGCTAGAGAAAGGGGCCAGTAATCAGGATTAACCAATTTAATGCCTGACTTGTTTATCCTGCAGAAAACATCACTTGGTGATGCCCTTGTTGATCCCTTCAGAGTGTGGCATCTTTATCTCAGGCTTTTGCAGACTGTGAAAATAAATGAACAGTTTTTTAAAAAAGCTAAAGAATTCATCAGTGAGGCTGGGCGTGGTGGCTCACACCTGTAATCCCAGCACTTTGGGAGGCCGAGGTGGGCGAATCATGAGATCAGGAGATCGAGAACATCCTGGCTAACACAGTGAAACCCCAGCTCTACTAAAAATACAAAAAATTAGACAGGCGTGGTGGCAGGCGCCTGTAGTCCCAGCTACTCAGGAGGCTGAGGCAGGAGAATGGCATGAACCCAGGAGGTGGAGCTTGGTGTGAGCCGAGATCACGCCACTGCATCCAGCCTGGGCGACAGAGCAAGACTCTGTCTCAAAAAAAAAAGAAAAAAAAGAATTCATTAGTGAAGGAAAAATAACTTTAAGAAACACGTATGAATGAGGATTATCGTAAGGCAGGCCCCACTTCCTTTATTCAGCCATTCCAAGTGTTGGGATGAGAAGAGCAATACACAGCTGGTTCACGGAAAGGGCTCTGATGCAAGTATAAGGAGGCTTTGGCACCAGAAAGAAGCCTTTTGGAAGCAGCTGCATCTTCACCATGATGCTTTAAGGGCAACAGAATCAATGAAAGGCAGGCTCTATTTGAGTCTGGAAACAACCACATTTTTTGGAGCATTTTCCTTTTCTTCAGGCAGCAACTAATAAATCCTCCTCACTCCATTTCCAAGGGGGCAGTTGGGGTGACTGGATTGTGAGGATGTCGGGATAACCCAGATAACCTCAGAGGGTCTATATCTGGGCCTGCAAATGAGAACTACTGAATTCTGGCCACCAGGCTATCAGCCAACACTATATCATAGATTGCAGAAAAGTAGTCCAGAAAAAAAAAAGAGTAAGATTAGGCCAGGCGTGGTGGCTCACGCCTGTAATCCCAACACTTTGGGAGGCCGAGGCGGGCAGATCACGAGGTCAGCAGATTGAGACAATCCTGGCTAACATGGTGAAACCCCGTCTTTACTAAAAAACACAAAAAATTAGCCAGGCTTGGTGGCACACGCCTGTAGTCTCAGCTACTCAGGAGGCTGAGGCAGGAGAATCACTTGAACCCAGGAGGTGGTGGTTGTTGTGAGCCGATATCGTGCCACTGGACTCCAGCCTGGGGGACAGAGTGAGACTCTTGTCTCAAAAAAAAAAAAAAAAAAAAAAAAAAAAAAAAATATATATATATATATATACACATTTATTAACTATATGTCAAGCACTATGCTCAGTTCTTTTTTTCTCCTTTAGTTCTCATGGTAACTCAATAAAATGGGTGTTATTATTATTACTACACTCAATTTATAGAAAGGGTAATTAAGAAAATATGAATTCAGGCAGTTTGTCTATGCTCACCCAGCAAGTAAGCTTGGGATTAGAATTCAACTCAAATCTGACTCTAAATCATAATCTTAATCTTTATGCCATATTGCCTCCAAGCAGTGCAGAACATATATTGAGTCCTAAAAGCCTAAAAATACCAGAAGGACGGGGAGAAGGCAGAGAATCCCTTTAACTTTACATCACTGATGCAGAGGTATGTATTGAAAAGTATGATTAGGTTGCCATGGAGTAGTTGGAAGATGTAAGCTCTATCCAGCACAGTCCATGAAGACTGTGACTCATGCATCAGCAGCCAGGCATAGTTCTGGATAAAATGGGTTATACGAGAGGGGCTGGGACAGTAAGAAAGGGAACAATGGAGATCCCCTTCTCTATCTCTGTAAAAAGATAGGTTCTCAACATTTTTTGAATCTGAAAGAGGGACTTGGCCAGATGTATGAAATATCAATACATGGTTCCTATTCCACATTTGCCTAGGAATACACACCAACCAGCATCACTATGGGAGGGAGAATGTATTCAAAGTTAGTTTGTGGCTTACCAGGTCGACCTACAATGCCTCCATAAGAGCAAGAAAAACTCTGAAATAAAGGCAAGGTAGAAAGTCATGATTTCATGTGGCTTCTTTGGAAAGTTCTCACCTTCCCAGATGCCTCCACACCCTGCAACACTTGGCAGTCTAAAACCACTTCCTCCTCCATCATTTCTTCACTCCATCGTTGGCATTGAGGGTACAGATTTGTCAATGAACTATTTTATGCTTTTCCCCTTGCAATCTGGCAATATTAGCTCTCTAATGAATTGCTTCAACTTGTATATTTTTTGGACAAATGTGACTTTTAGTTGAATTGTGCAACATCCATAAATAGCAAATTCTGGCTGATTAGAATCAATGAATGCCCTTAGAGTTGCCAGCAAAAATGGGCCCTTAGCTGCATGTTACTTAATAATTTGAAAAGCATCTGATTATTTTTGGGAAAAAACCTTTTACACACACATTCTATGTCATCTGTTATGTATGTAGATATGTATTTGAATTTGAATGGATTATTGCAAGCCAGCCATGTTATGAATATAAGTGCTAGATATACTTGGATTTGAAACTAAACACATTTGGGTTTGAATCCTACCCTCTGCCACTTACAAGCTACGTGAACTTGTAATCTCTCTGTCTCTCCAGTTTCTCATATGTAGAATAGATATAATAAATCCCTTGCAAGCTTGACTTAAGGAATAAATGAGACCACACATACAATGTACTTGGCACAGTGTCTAGGCATATTATGGCTTAATAATTAGTAACTACTATTATCATCATGATGTTATATTAATAGAGGATTAGAGTAGACACAATTTGTCTCTACCAACACTTAATCTTCCCTTTCTGAAAACTGCCACAGTGATGGGCCTCCAAAGCCGTATTTCTATTACATGACCCTGCTTTAGTGATAGGGCAAGAATAAGGATACCAAGGAAATGTGAGTTTAAGCAATTTTCCTATACTCACCCAGCCATTAGGTTTTTTACACAACTTGGCATGTTCTCTTTCCTGAAAGTTTGGATTAGGAAATGGTCCCTATTATCCCTCTAAACTAAGAAATTGTGAGGTGGTCATGTTTGGCAACATGCATGCCAAGGCACTAAAAGGCAGTCTGCAGAATGTTGTTGATGTGCAGAGAGAAGCAGATTGACTTTGACTTGAACTCAAAACAATGCCTTGGTTCCGATACTTTTCCACTTCCATGAGAAACCATCTTTCTTCCTTCCTTCCTTCCTTCCTTCTTTCCTTCCTTCCTTCCTTCCTCCCTTCCTTCCTTTTCTTTCTTTCCTTCTTTTTCTCTTTCTTTCCTTACTACTTTGGGTGGGTTTCCATAGTCTTCAACCAAAAGATCTTTGTTAACAGTGTCATCTCTGTGCATAAGGCCACCAGATCTTTTCTGCATGGCTTGGATGGCCTAAGCATTTGAAAGGTACCTGATTTAAACAAACAAACAAACCCCAAAAACTTCATACACACACATGCGTGCACACACACTTTTCTTATGTTATCCTTTTTCAACTCCTGAAGAGCATTAGGTATAAAATCAAAATAATCATATATATAAGGAAATCATGTATGTATGGATCTTACAAAAATAGGTCATTTGATCACTTTCCAGAAACCAAGAAAGAATGGAGAGACCTCAGCTCTTTACCTGGTGTTGCACTGGATACTGTTGGCCACTGCTGATCAGGCCCTCCTGGACCAGCCCGTAGAATGCCAGCCTCCTCTAGGTGCACAGAGCTGAATAAACACACAGACCCAGATAACAGTTAGATCATAAATTCTTTCCCAGCTCTTCTTCCACCCTCAGAAATTGCTTACATCTATGAAGCCAGGGCTGCAGCTAACACATTCTGTTCATGCTTGAACTGAAGCAATTACTGCTGAGCAGTCACCCTGCATAAACTGCAGAAGCATTGCTGACTTACTTACTGCCTGCTATACTATTCCAGGAATACACATGTTCTATCTTTATGGCAATTTTGTTTTTTATTAACACCATGTGGTGCTCACTAAATCTAACAGGAAGCCCATCAGAGGACTAAGCCATTTTAACATCTTGATGCTGAAGCAGATGAGGAGGGCTTGTTCTCAGAAGCTCCAAGCCTCTCTTGCAGGTTCTCTTGTTCCCAGGTTCTCTACTCTAAAGAAGAAAACACACTAAAATTATTTTCTGATAATTGGAGTATTGTTCCAATTTGGCTATCCAATTAATTCTTAATCTTATTTTCTATTTTACTCTTTCTATATCTTTTATGCATAGATGACCCACCCTATATTTCCTGAGACTAGAGAAACCTGATCACCACCACTCACAGATCCCAGTTAAGAAGAGATTAATTCAGCATAAAACATTGCTGGGAGTGAGATACAAACTGGGAGACCTTTAGAGGCAAGCAGAGATAGAACATAAACTGTTCAAGGGAAAAGAGAACATGGTGCAGTATTCATTTATGTATGTCTAATACTAACTCATATTAATCTCTCAAATATTTGTTGGATGAATGAATGAATGAACGAATAATGATGGAAGAAAGAAAGGAAGGAAGAAATAAGTGGGATCCTAAGAGAAATTGTCCAAGAAAACCCTCATCAAAATTAGAGGACCTTTTATTTTATTTTATTTATTTATTTTTGAGACAAAGCCTCACTCTGTCACTCAGGCTGGAGTACAGTGGTGCGATCTCAGCTCACTGCAACCTTGGCCTCCCAGGTTCAAGCAATTCTCCTGCCTCAGCCCCCCAAGTAGCTGGGACTACAGGCATCCGCCACCATGCCTGGCTCATTTTTGTATTTTTAGTGGAGACGGGGTTTCACCATATTGACCAGGCTGGTCTTGAACTCCTGTCCTCAAGTGATCCGCCTGCCTCACCCTCCTAAAGTGCTGGGATTACAGGCATGAGTCACTACACCTGGACTAGAGGACCCTTTTAAACTAGACATTTGCTTATCTTGAAAGTTAAATTTCTAAAATAAAATTTACACTACTGACTAAAGAGGTTATATGAGGCAACAGAGCAGGGAAACGAACTATTAGAGGGAAGGCAACATATAAGTTAAATGTTTTCTCACTCTTTGACTTCAAACAACATATCCAGTAGAAATTCACTCGTTAAACTCTGACCTTTTACTATTCTTCCCTTTGTCTACACTCTAGAATTATCTGTTTTTTCCCAAATATTAACAGCCTTCAAGTGTTCCTGGATCCTACTAGCAAATTGTGTGGGCTCAGTCAGATTCATGAAGGTGTAACTATCCTGGAGCCAGCTCAGCTCAAAGCAGAATTTTTTAAAGAATAGTTACATGATGTCTAAGACTAGAAAGGCCGAGAAGCCAAACACACATAAGAAAAAGATTAGTATTATTTAGGTTCACAACTCATTTATTTATTTATTTTATTTATTATTTATTTATTTATTTATTTATTTTTGAGATGGAGTCTTGCTCTGTTGCCCAGGCTGGAGTGCAGTGGCGCAATCTCGGCTCACTGCAAGCTCCGCCTCCCGGGGTTCACGCCATTCTCCTGCCTCAGCCTCTCCAAGTAGCTGGGACTACAGGCGCCCGCCACCATGTCCAGCTAATTTTTTTGTATTTTTTAGTAGAGACGGGGTTTCACCGCGGTCTCAATCTCCTGACCTCGTGATCCGCCCGCCTCGGCCTCCCAAAGTGCTGGGATTACAAGTGTGAGCCACCGTGCCCGGCCTCACAACTCATTTAATATGTTCAATGTATTACAATGCAAAAAAGAAATGGCATTTTAATTTCAATTTTTATTTTATTTCTTACCCTACTCAAATCTCATAATACCTTAATTGAAACCCGAATAGGAGCACATTTGGCTTTTTTTTTTTTTCAATTTGAAAATGGGATAAGGAAGTTATGTTATTTTATTTATTTATTTATTTTTCTGAGACAGAGTCTCGCACTGTCGCCAGGCTGGAGTGCAGTGGCTCGATCTTGGCTCACTGCAACCTCTGCCTCCCGGGTTCAAGCGATTCTCCTGCCTCAGCCTCCCTAGTAGCTGGGACTACAGGTGCACGCCATCACGCCCAGCTAATTTTTGTATTTTTAGTAGAGACGGGGTTTCACCATATTGTCCAGCATGGTCTCGATCTCCTGACCTCGTGATCTGCCCACCTCGGCCTCCCAAAGTGCTGGGATTACAGGTGTGAGCCACCAGGCCCAGTCCAGGAAGTTATGTTTTAATGTTTTATTTCAAATGTAGTTTTTAAGGCACAACTCATAGCTTTGGTACTTTTAAAGAGTTGGTACTGTAAACCATGCTTTTACTCATTGCATGTCTCCACCTACAGCTCAGATGCAGGCAAAAGCACAAGTTGGTCTCTAATAAATATAAAGAATTTCTTCTGATACCTAATATTCTGGTATATGCATGAATGTTTCTGGCCTAAAATTATGACCCAGGTTCCAATGTGACATCTTACCAAGCCAACTACTAATCTTCAGCCCTTCACTGATTGCTTCTGAATCAGAAATAGCACCCAATGTAATGATTTCTGCTCATTTGTAATGCTTGAGAGTATGTTAATTTATTTCAATCTAATGCATTTTAATGGGCTAAAACTAATTTCACATTAACTCTACACATACTTTGTAGGCTTTCTCTTTAGGAACTGATCTAGGTTTGGTGAATATTCACTTGATAGTTGCCCAGATATTTTGAGGGGCTTAAGTTTGAAGATCATTTCTTCTTTAAAATTAAATCCTTTTGGTAGTTGTGATCATTTGTTTCTTGGTCCTTCCCATCTGGTTTCCAAAGACATTCGCAAATAATCAATCTTTTATTTGGCCCCATGGCATGGATACTAGATCACCTCCAGAAATAATGGTAGTTAATCAATTACTGTCAGAGAGACAAAGTAGAGAAAGCAAAATTATATTTAATCTGAGTCTTAGACTAATACTGTTACTCTAGGTTAATTTAAAGTAAGCTAGATTTGGTGTCCAGATACCCAGTAAAGGCCCTTTACATGCCTCATCCTCTGAAGAACCCATGTCATTGATGACAATAAGAGCAACAGATGGGAAAGATGACGAGGCTCTAATAGGTGTGAACATAAACAACAATAGCAATCAATTATTGAGGGTAATAGGATGTAATAGCCAATGTGAGATTAAAAAAAAAAAAGGTAGACAACACGTATGTATACATTGCACAATGTATCCAAGTCTCAAAGCATGAGTATTAATTACAGTTTTTAAAGGAGGAAAAGAAAGCATAGGTAGAGAGGGATGAAGGAGGTTGAAATTACTTCCCTGTAGAAGTTTTGATGGGAGAAAATACACAGCAGCCTATTTCTGTGATTTTACAGAGGACTCATATGCCAGCACTTGATAAGCATCTGGCACTGACCATTTGCGATCTTTCAAGGAATAGACATGGGGACAAAATAATTGCATTTTCTTGGCAAAGTACCTAAAGCTTTTTAGTTTTGACAGCTGCTTCTGGTCTATGGAGATGCAGTTTATCTGTTACCAAGTTAAGGTTACTTCTGAGTGAACGATGAGGGAAATACATACCTGTGCATGCCTGCTCTCAGGGAGGCAGAGTAACGCCAGTCAGGGTTGGGCTGTCGTGGCTGCAAAATCACAAAGAGAGTTTTCTGTTAAAATGACAAGACAATGTTCTCCCAGGGATGCTGCTAATTGATTAGTTACTCCCTTAAATATTTCCAGGCATCTAAAAAAAGTATTGAATGAGCCATTTCATGTGTAACTCTACGATGATATCTACATATATAGCACTTTAGAAGAAAATTAGTTCATCAGGGTCCTCACACAGATTAGATACCCTGGAAGACCAGATTTAATAATCTTGTAAAGGCCAGCTTTGGCTTTGCCTTGCCCAATACATGTCTGTGTTCTTAAAACACTATGGGAAGAACAGTCTGTTTTGAGAAAGGAAAAGCTTTCACTGCTTTTGCCCTCAAGTGCCCCATTAAGGGAACATTCCCAATTCAGTATTACAACTATAACAGGGCACATGGCTACACAAGTTCTGCTGGCCTGGCTGAACTGCAGAGGACTGCAATCTGCTGCTGGCTTTGCAGACTGCAGCATATTTGACCCGGGGGGATGTGCCCAGTCATAACACCAGCAACTGATAACAGTCTCTTTGCTGATTGAAGAGGGATAGTAGGGAGAGGAAAACAAACTATTGGCAGAGTTTGACCTTGTTTTGCTACCTAATCCTTTCCATAAACTTGTACTTGTTCCTGCTCCTTCCTGAGTGCTTTCCCTCCTCACTGAATCACTGTTCACTAAGCTCTGATTGTTTAACAGGGAGTAGCTGAAATCCAAGAAAAACCTATACATTTTGCATTAGTTGTGTATTGAAAAGATCTGTTGCCCTCTCTCTACAAACTCAGTCTGAAGGGGGAGAACAAAGAGGAAAATACGGGCACCTAAAGACTTAAAGATACGCGCTGGTTAGAAGCTACTCAGAAATCTCTGGGACATCATCAGTTACCACCACTGTCTTGTATCAGTAAGCAAAAATGTCACTGTGAAAAACTTGTGACATTCCTCTAGATGCGTTTTCATGGGTGGAGATTAAGGTGGCCCTGTCACTGAATATTGAGGTATAGTTGAATGAAAAAAATGGGGGATAAAAGTTGTATTTTGTATTTTCCTCTACATTATACTTATCATATTTGGTAGAAACAAAGCCATAGTAATATCAATAGACCATTCCAAACTGTCAATAATTCTTATTCCTATCACTCATATAGTTCCTTTAAGGGATGCAAAGTATTTAATAAACACATTTCTTCATAACACCCAGGAGGGAAATGATCACCATCTCAATATTCAGAAAGATTTGTGGATGGCTACATAATATTCGGCATGCAGAGAATTAGCCAAAGTCAAGGCCCAGAAAAAGTTACAACTCTGGGATACTTTACCTCAATGGTCCTCACATGCTAACTGCTCTCTCTATTCTACCAATCTGCTAGCAAGATATGCATATGCAAGCTGCTTCCTCCTTTGTTTTCAAGTTCACAAAACGCTATGGATATTCCATATAACATAGCATAAAATTATCTACAGACCAAATCAAAGGAGTTTCCATTATCTACTAGCGGTGTTAGAGGGAACAAAAGAAAATGTTTGCAAATCATTTTATAAACCTGGAAATATGACTGAAATACTTGTAATCAATCAATCATCATCACCATCTCTCCCCTCGCCATCAGGAGCACTATCGTTAGCTTGTCAGCTGAGAGAATCTTCCTTTGAGAAAGACTGTAACATCTGCTGAGAAATGTTGCCAATTTTTCTATGATTGGGTAACATTCATGATGAAAATTGCTGCAACTTGATCTTTGGAATGAAATCACCAAACTCATTTTGCTGAAAGGCACAGTTCTAGCAGGACTGACCAGGAAACTCAGTTCATTATACAATCTCACTTCCCCAGTGACACATTTAATTTGTCATGCTGCCATTTTCTATACTAGTCCATCAGCAACAACATCCTTCTCAGATTCATTTGACAGAATCACAGTTACAAGATTTCTTATGGCAGTAATATCAGGCAGGGAAAAGGAAAGGAAGAAAGCATATAATATGTTTTAAGTAGCTACACAGTACTAGATTTTGCACTTTATTACATACTGTTGCATGTATCCTAATTCTTTCTTTGTCAGACAGTAAACTCTATGAAAGGAATTATATCTGTTTTGCTCATTAATCACATGCATATCTTCAGATATTCATAAAAGCATAGCTATATAGTCAGAGTCTAGCAGGCTTCTGGCATTTGGGAGGTTTTTAAAATGTGTTTAAATAAATGAACTATAATGCACAGTCAACATTATTGTACTTAAATTGCAAAAATGAGACATCTGAACTTTAGAGAGATTAAATTACTTGCCTGATTGCTGAGTTCAGCTGACAGTCATGTTTAGGTCCCCTTAACACAAAAGTCTGTGTTTTATTTATATTTGTTTATTTATGAGACAGGGTCTTACTTTGTCATTTAGGCTGGTGTGCAGTGGCACAATCTTGGCTCCCTGCAACCTCTGCCTCCCGGGTTCAAGCAATTCTTCTTCCCCAGCCTCCCTAGTAGCTGGGATTACAGGCACCCGCTACCATACCTGGCTAATTTTTTAAATTTTAGTAGAGATGGGGTTTCACCATGTTGGCCAGGCTGGTCTTGAACACCTGACCTCAGGCAATCAACCCTCCTCGGCCTCCCAAAGTGCTGGGATTACAGGCTTGAGCCACTGTGCCTGGCCAAAAGTCTGTGTTTTAAATAAATTTACATGAAATGACATATATTTTTCTTCTTTCTCTTTTTTACTTCTGAGTTTCCAGGATATTGATTTAAAACAATACAAAACTAAAAGTAATGAAATGCACATGAGTTTCATCCAGAACTTGATTAAACTTGGAAAAATTCAAGTTGAAAGGTTGACTACTGATGTATCTGACACAGTAAGACATATATTACTATCACAATTTCAATCACAGTTGAAATAATGTGATTGTTTAGTTCTTTAATACTTAGATGGTACCTCCCAGGACTATGCTTACTTTCTATTGGTGAAGAACTCCAATATGTCCTATTGCTTCAAAGGTTAGTCTTTTGGTAGAATAATGGTCACAAAACTCCATATGTGGAAAAATTCAATTAGGTAGTCCATATGGGTGATGTAGTATTACTGAAGAATAAGAATACACTTCAGTTCCTATTAAAATTATAAAAATGATTTAATTTATCTTGTAATGGTATTATTTGTGATTTATAACAGGATATTTGAGCTACAGAAGGATGAATCACCTCTTCTAAGATTTAAAGTAAAATAAGTTTAAAATACCCTATTTTATTAATAAACTCACACAACTACTCAATGAAATAATATGCTATCTTCGTACCATGGAAATCCATGTGGAAGACACCAATAAATTGCCCTCTGGGACATGAGACTGCATATAATATCTCCTTTTCCTTCCTAATAGGACTGTATTAAGAATATATTCACTGCAGATTTTGCATAGTGCTATTTTATGAACATTGATATAAACTGATAGGCAGAATTCCAAGATGGCCCCAAGATCCCTATATCCTGGTGTGCACATCCTGAATAATCTCCAAGACTGTGATTGTGATGGATCTTATTCCCATGATTACATTATGTTACGTAGCACAGTTGGCTTTAAGAAAGGGAGATCATCCGGGTGGGACTGACATAATCACATGAGCTCTTTAAATCTGGGTCTAGAGGTCAGAGACAGAAATCAGAGAGATCTGAAGCATAAGAGGGATTCCATGTGAGGGAAGATTCTCCAGTGCCAGCCATGAAGATGGAGCAGACCATGGGACAGGAGTCCTGAGTCCTCGGTTCTCTAGGAACTAAGAGTGACCCCAGGCCGATAGCAAGTAGGAAAACAGAGATCTCAGTCCCCAAACAACTGGATTCTGCCAACAGTCTGAATGAGCTCAATAATAGATTCTTCCTAAGAGCCTGCAAAGGAGAACACAGCCCAGCTGTGTTCATTGCAGCCTTGAGACTACCTGAGCAGTCAACTCAGCCACATGGTACAGGACTGTGAGATAACAAATAGGTGGTGTTTTACACAACTTACTTGTGGTAATTTGTTACAAAGCATCAGAAAAGGGATACATAGACTGTTGCTCATTAAGGCAAAAGGGAATATAACATTTAAAATAATCATTATGTTGCATATTGGTCTTCTAGCATATCAAAATGAGGGCTGGGCGCAGTGGCTCACACCTGTAATCCCAGCACTTTGGGAGGCCAAGGTGGAGAGGTGACTTGAGGTCAGGAGTTCGAGACCAGTTTGAACAACATGGTGAAACCCAAAAATACAAAATTAGCCAGGCGTGGTGGCGCATGCCTGTAATCTCAGCTACTCGGGAGGCTGAGGCAGGAGAATCGCTTGAACCCTGGAGGCAGAGGTTGCAGTGAGCCAAGATCATGCCATTGCACTCCAGCCTGGGCAACAAAAGCAAAACTCCGTCTCAAAAAAACTAAAATAAAACAAAACAAAAAGCTAATAAATTTCAGAATTCTGTGTGGAATACTTTCCTCTGAATGTAGTCATTTAAAATGCTAATTTACAGACCAGGAAAGTAAAATAAACATAACTTTAGAACATACCTAATGGGTTCCAGTGCAACAGAAAGTGCTAGGTCTGTTTAGTTCTGGATGCATAGACTGCTAGCACAGCAGCTACTCTCTCACTCACAGTTGTACCTCCTTGGAGCCCAGAGTTCTGACCCTGGAAGGCCAGAAGGGAACTGATGGTGCTTATATGCCAAGGAACTAAGATTTCTCTGTACCTTTGCAATGTTGGATATTCCTTTGAATTTGTCAAGTTAAAATTCTTGAAAGAAAAACCCTTGTATAATTTTCAGGTTAGCAGATTTAAAACACTGCAAGAGAATCCTTTTGACCTTTGATTTATGAAGTCATGGTTACAGATTATACTGCTCCAAATATTATCATATGAATAAGCTAAATTTATAGCCATATTATCACATGCA
Organism: Symphalangus syndactylus; assembly: GCF_028878055.3. Lineage (NCBI taxonomy): Eukaryota > Metazoa > Chordata > Mammalia > Primates > Hylobatidae > Symphalangus > Symphalangus syndactylus. The sequence goes on from NC_072429.2 coordinate 46,002,973, forward strand.
CAAAACATTGATCCAGGTGAAGTTCTGTAAAAGCCACATTTAAAGACACCTGTAAAATGCCATCATATTCAGCTAAACCTCTGGGTTTGGTGACAGGAATGTTTCCTCAAACATTTGCAAATTGACATTATTCTGACCTCTCATTGAGAGCAAAAAATGGTAGGCAACCAAGGCAAGTATCCAGAACTGACTTTGCTATTCTGTCAAGTAGACAGCATGCCAATAGGCAACGTATAATATGCCAGGCTGTGTCCCTGCAGAGTGTTCTGAGTTAGACCAGATGCCCATGTGATCGCTCACTCCTGGGTCAGAAGGAAACAGTAGGCCAATGACATTCAAGCTACAATAAATAGATTTCTTCTTCAGTCAGAATGTGTATAAGATAAAGAGACAGAGAAGAGCTCAGCCATAATTCCATCTGGCTCAACAGTCTGTAGAAAAATTGAGGAAAGAGGTAATTGAAATAAATTATTGTATCATCAGACCAAAGAAAATAAACTTTCTCAGAAGAACAGTCCTGTGACCAATATGAAATTTGCCAACTAAAACAGCCCCAGTCATTATAAAGTGACCATCAGAGGATGAAAAACTGGAGTGGAAGTTCATAGATATGATTTCTTTGTCTATTCTGACCATTGTGCAATTTTTATAAATTCACTACTATGTCACTTTACACCTAGTGTAAACTCTGTTCCAGGATAGAGTCACCAGATAGAAAAGTCAGTGCTGGGGGAAATAAAAGTAGGTGCCACTGAAAGAAGAATTAACTCTTTCAGGTCACTATATCTGGAATTAGGGTGAATATGCACACATAGTGGCACAAATAACTGAAGGTTTGGTGACTACAAATTGCTTTAAAATAAGTGAAAGTGAATGCAAACTTAATTCATCTCTGCTACTCTTTTGTAATTTCTACATGTTGTGCCAACTGGGCCCACTGAGACGCTGTTGGACAAATCTACCAGAGTACTCAAAGTGACTCATTAGCAAACACAACACCACGACCACAAATGCACAGAATCTACCTTAAGATTTGGTTTCCTTTGCCGGGTGTGGTGGCTCACACCTGTAATCCCAGCACTTTGGGAGGCCAAGGCAGGTGGATCACAAGGTCAAGAGATCGAGACCATCCTGGACAACATGGTGAAACCCCATCTCTACTAAAAATACAAAAATTAGCAGGGCATGGTGGCACGTGCCTGTAATCTCAGCTACTCATGAGGCTGAGGCAGGAGAATCGCTTGAACCTGGGAGGTGGAGGTTGCACTGAGCCAGGATTACGCCACTGCACTCCAGCCTGGCAACAGAGTGAGACTCCGTCTCAAAAAAAAAAAAAATTTTGGTTTCTTTTTATGGAGACTCTGAAAGGAGTGCCAACAACATTCAGTATCAAGTTCAGAAATTTCCAAAGAGAAATTCTGCTCTATTGCCAAATAGTTACTTCAGAATCCTCACTGCACAAGTGATTCATTAAATAAGCTCACTGGGGGTAAAATCTACCAACAGACTAGAGTCTGGGGTTAAATGCTGATGTTTAATAAGCAACAAGAGAAAAATCAGTGAAATAATAAAAATAAAAGATCTCAACAGGCTTTGCCAATAGTGAAGCAAACAAACAAATACAAATATATTAACAGCATGTGCAACATAGTGAGACCCCATCTCTTCCAAAAAAAAAAAAATAAACTAAAAACTAGCCAGACATGGTGGTGCACATCTATGGTCCAAGCTACTCAGGAGGCTGAGGTGTGAGGATTGCTTGAGCCCAGAAGGTTGAGGCTGCAGTGAGCCATATTCACACCACTATACTCCAGCCTGGGTGACAGGCCAAGACCCCATCTCAAAAAAAAAAAAAGTAGTAACTTACTGATATTCCCATTTGTTGCCTGCTTCTATGCAAGAAATTACTCTTTTTCCAAAAGCAGTTAATATATATGACTAGCTAAATTAGTGATAGCTTAAATGACTGAATATCCCATATCAAAGGGAGTATAAACATTGGAAATTCTGTCTACTTATAATATTGAAAAAAAGTTTCTGGAGTCAGATGGATACAACTTAAAATAACACTAGCAGTGTGGCTGTGTATATTACCTAACCTCCCTGAGCTTATTTCCTCATATGCTAGATGTTAACAAATATTTAACACATGACTTGCAGGTAATGAAATCATATATATATTCAATATTATAATATTCAATATATTGAATAACCTTGAATAATATTCAAGATTCAATAATATGAGATATATGTATGTATATATGTATGATATACATATATCTATATAGCAGGGTTGTTAGTGAGTACAAATTCCCTTACTCTTCCTCTCTATTCCCATCTACTCTTAATGTGGGCACATGGTACTAATTGTACCCCAGGACTCTCCTGCCACCTGTAGTAACTAGGTAGGAAAAAAAGAAAGCCCAACATGGGAATTTAACAGGTTGATCTGGCAATGATGACTTTCAGAACTGAGTGACTTTTGTTCCTATCTTGCCACACTGTAACAATGTGACTCACTCTCTCCCTATAACTGCAAAAATTTTCTGGAGCTGTAGATCTTGGGGCTCTTCACTGGATTTCCAAAAGCGCCTGGCAGAAATTTGCGTTTATTAAAATCATGCATTCTCCTGGCAAAATCTCCCAAAAGCAAGCACTTTCTGAAATAATTTTCTCCCTAGATTAAATGTTTGTGTACCAAAGTACATATTAACATACAGGTCAGTGTAAGACAGAAATAGTTTATGTATCAAATTGCCCCAAGCTTTGAGTCAGGAGAGGGAAGGTAAGTGTCTTTTCTCTGAGCTTCTAGCTCACAGCTGGTGGCAAAGCTGAGCCTGGCCTGACTTGTTCATGCCTCTTCACCACCTACAGCCCACCCCAATCCCAAAGTGCTTCACAGGAATTTGTTAAGCAAATGTCTACAGTAACCTTATTGAAAGCTAAACCCTTTTACGTGCTTTCAAATGCTACGATCTAAAGAATTCTGGAAACTCTTTGATATTTTCCCCCGTTTTTCTTAATCTGCAATCTGCCTCCCGTGGTTACTCAGCATTGACTAACACCAGCCACTTCTGATAAATGAATAAATCTATCTGAAATGTCCATGAGAAAAATCTACTCTCAATCAGGAATGGGAACTACACTCCTCAAGATTACCACGAACTTGAAATGTGACAATATGGATATTACATACAATACAGCAATATGTCAATGAAAATATATTGCAAAAAATAGGGTAGAGACAAATATTGTTCACACATTGTGTAGTAGCTCTAAAAGCCCTTTCTACAAAGTAGTTATTTGGAAAGATAACAATTCACTATTTATGGGACAAAATTTTGGCTTCTGAAATCTAAGTTTTAAGTATCACAAAGCATATCTCTGTTATTTCAAGCATACATATGGAGACAAACACACAACACAAACACACACATATTCATGTACTTTCTAATAATTTATGTACATTCTTCATAATAATGAACAAGCTGGCCTTATACCTACTTAAATCTCAAAACTAGTGCATATACTAATACCTGCCTCTACACCTTACTGTAGGGTAAGCCATCCACTTTCCAAGCCAGCCTTTTGAAGCCACAGCAAATCAAATTTTAGATCCAGAAAATGAATGCATGCTTTGGAAGTACTGTCATTTAACTTAAAGACATGAAGGACTTGAAAAGGCTACTTTACATCTCATCAAAACCATAGAAACTGTCAACAGAAAATCAGAAGATTACAGGCTGCATTTAAGCTAAATTCAGGGAAATCCTCTTACAATGAATTCAGAGTATGCCAAGAAAGGTGACTACTGGGAGAATTATTTTTCCCTTCTCTTCCTTCTAATCCCAGCTTGTCTTGGTCTTCACCATCCCCCCACACCCCTAATCCACTCATTCTAATACCTCCCTGGACCAACCAGACAAATTGGTACTTAATCTCTCTGCCTTACCATCATCCACTCCCTCTGACAGCCCCCTACAGAAGAGTTGCCACATCATACAGCCAAAGCAAACTGTAGCTTCAGTATGATGTCTAAATACTACAGCTTTATCACTTGTGACATGCATTTCCAGAGGATCCTATCACATAGGTTCAGTGCAAGTACCAGAAATATTAACTAGATAATTTCCACTGTAGACAGTCCAGAGTATAAACAGAGACAGCATATAGTGGTGACTATGATAGCCCCTAGAGGCCTCAGAGCTTTTTAAGAAACATTACTTATATGGGATTTCAAAAGAAAAATTTCCCTGTAGATGATACAGCAGAGGCCACTTCTCCTTGAGTCTCATAACATTACTCCCTAAAACATAATCCCTATTCCAAGGCCTGTTCTGTTTCTCTATAAATCTGTGTTTTAGCATTAAATATTAAGACTAATCCTCACTTCTCAAGCAATTTTATGGACAAGTCTTCATGCCTCTGAAAATGAAAAATAAAACAATTCTTTAGTGCTATTTTTCTAGAGAGGAAATAGCAGATTATGATCAAATTGTGGATACTGTATATACTCAGTTTACCACATAACTCTTGTCAGTGTTAATGACTCAATAAAGCCAACCACAGGATATTGGGGGATGTGTAACAAATGCACGAGTTTGTGGAAGACCCCCTGACCACTATCTCACCTCATTTTGAGAAACAGCCTCGTTTTTGAGAATAATCAGGTTCCCAGCACTCTGACCACTTTGGCCTGTGAGGTTCCTGCTGTCAGTCACTGCTGCTTGGGCTCCCGAAGGCCCTGGTCCTGTCTGGGCCCCTGTATTGTAAAACATGAAAGTGTCACTCCCTGAGCCTGCTGTCAGACAGGCCTTGTAGCAGTAGGTCTTGGTGAGAGAGCCATTCCCTCGAACTTCAATGAAGTGAGGCTGCACTTTGAGGCCATGCGGTATCCTGGCATCAATATTGTTGTTGGCCTGTTTGTAAAGTTCTGCAGGGGACCTTTCCCTTACTCCACAGAAGCCTCCACAGCATGCAGTGCCATACGCAGTGTAGTGGTAGCACTTGATGATGCTCAAAATGATGATTGTCAAAAGAAATATAAAAGACACTGTGCTTAATGCTATTATTAGATAAAGGGTAATTTCAGAGTATGTCCGAGGGCTCTTAATGTGTCTCTGAGTGTCAGGGAGGATTTTGGAAACCCTATCCACCACAGCTACCGTAACAGCCACAGAGGCTGATAGTGATGGCTCTCCATTATCTCGGACTACCACAGTCAGGTTGAAAGTGCTACCACTCTCATCTCCCATCTTCCTGGTAGTCCTAATTTCTCCTGTGTGCAGCTCTACTTTAAAGAGGTCCAGGTCAGAAGTCTGGGCTAGATGGTAAAAAAGCCAAGCATTTTGCCCAGAGTCTGAGTCCATGGCTATGACTTTGGTGACCAGGTAGCCAGCAGGGGCAGTTCGAGGCACCATCTCGAAGGCTGCTGACGAGTTGGTTGAGGTAGGGTACAGAATGTGAGGGGCATGGTCATTCATGTCCACCACATACACGTTGGCAGTCACGGTGCTGCTCAGTGGTGGGCTCCCCTTGTCCTGAGCCTCCACAGTCACAAAGAACTCCCGAAACTTCTCATAGTCAAAGGAGTTGACAGCATAAAGGCTGCCACTGGCACTGTTAATGGAGACATAGGAGGTGACTGGCAGCCCTTGAATCTCCCTCTCCAGAAGGGAGTAGGTCACCTCTGCATTCTCCTTTTCATCTGGGTCTGTGGCTTGCACAGTACAGAGCAACACACCTGGCAAATTGTTCTCCTGTATGTAGATGGAATAGGAGTCCTCCAGGAAGCTTGGTGGATTGTCATTGATGTCAGAGATCTCAACCTTCAGTGTCCGCTGGGATGTGAGCTGTGGTATTCCCCCATCAGTGGCTGTCACCGTGATGTTGTAGACAGCCACCTGCTCTCGGTCCAGTGGGCCACTCACCACCAGTGTATAGGAGTTTCCAAAGCCATTCAGTCGGAAAGGCAGTGTGGCCTCCAGACCCAGGCTCACTTTCCGGTTGGGGCCTGAGTCTTGGTCATTGACACTGAGAACTGCCACAATTGTGTTGGGTGTAGCATTCTCAGGCACTGGGCTATACAGGTCCGTGAGCACCACTTCTGGGGCATTGTCATTCACGTCCACGATGTCCACCAGCACCTTGCAGTGACCTGCCATGGGCACTGGACCCCGGTCAGTCGCCTGCACATAGATCTGGTAGGAGGAGGCTTCCTCATAATCCAGCCCCCCAATTACTCGCACTTCCCCAGTACTGGCATCTATGCTGAAGAGCTGCCTCTCCCGGTCCGACGTGTAGCTGCTCAAGGAGTACCTGAGCTCACCATTGGAGCCCTCATCCGGGTCTGAGGCATTCAGTTTCACCACCAATGTGCCTGGGGGTGAGTCCTCCCGTAGCTGGACGCGATAAGTGGACTGGTCAAAGGCAGGAGAGTTGTCGTTAGTGTCCAGGACACGCACAGAGATCTGTGCCGTACCCGAGCGGGCTGGGATGCCCCCATCCACGGCTGTGAGAACCAGGTGGTGCAAGGCTGCCTGCTCCCGGTCTAGGCCCTTACGCAGCACCAGCTCAAGCACTTTACTGTTCTCCTGCAGGGGCTTAAGGTCCAGCTCGAAGTGCTCGCTGGGGCTGAGCTCATAGGTCTGTACTGAGTTGGCGCCCACGTCAGGGTCCTGCGCACTCTCTATGTGAAAGCGCGCTCCAGGCGCCACCGATTCGCTTACCTGAAGCTGGTAGTTGGGCCGCGGGAAACGCGGTGAGTTGTCGTTGATGTCCAATATTTCCACCTCAACGGCGCTCACCGCCACGGGGTTGTGCGCCAGCACTTCCAAGCTGAGCAGGCAGCGAGGCCGCTGCTCACACAGCGCCTCCCTATCAATGCGCTCGTTGACGAAGAGCGCTCCACTCGTCAGGTCCAGCTCCAGGTAGCGCGGACTGGGCGCACCCAGATGGTTGATGCGCAAGCAACCCGGCCCCAAGCGCCGCAGCTCGAGCCCCAGCGCGCGAGCCACGTTGCCCACGAGCGCGCCGGGTGCCTGCTCCTCTGGCACGGAGTATCGCAGCTGGGAGGCCGCTGGGCCCGGTAGCAGCAGCAGCAACAGCAGCAGGAGAGGCAGTAGCAGCAGCCAGCGCATGGGCCGCCGGAGCCGTGGATGCTCTGTCGCCGCAGGTCTGGTGCCCGCCTGCTCCATAGCCACTGGCCGCGGCGGAGGCAGCCGGGCAGGGCCGGAGGCGGCAGCTTCCCCAGCCGTGCTCCACGCCCGGGCCCCGCCTCCGCTCGTGCCACCCTGCGCCCGCTCCCCCACCGCTCACGCTCTAGCAAACGCCTGGGGCCGCTCCCTCCGTAGGCCCTCCCAAGGGCTCCTGGCCCCACCGCCCTCGCTGACTCCCCATATTCCAGCTCCTCCGCTCGCCTCCGAGTCGCTCAACCGGGCTCGGCTTCCTGCTGCTGCTGCCGCTACCGCTCCAGGGGGAGGGAAAAGGAAGCAGAAGGGGAGACAGAGGGGGAGGGGGAAAGGGAGGGGTAGGAGGGCTCAGCAAGTCCTGCTCTGATTCCGCGCCGAAGTGGCGGACGGCGAACCCGGACTGCTCAGCCTCTCCAGTCCCATCTCCTTCACCCTGGACCTGCCGGATCCCAGCGGACCGCAGGAACACGGCCACTCCCTTTCTCCCTACCCCCACTGTCCAGTTCATCCAGTCTCCACCGTCTCTCCCCTGCTTAACGGGTCTTTAAGGAGATTAGTCTGGGAAAAGCAGTCAAGCCCCTAGAAGTCTGGCTATCAGTTCCCCAGGAAAAGACTTCCGAGCGCAATTCAGGAAAATAAACTGAGGGGCCTTAGCTAAGTATGGGCACCCGGGCGGCGGATCTAACATTAAAAGGAAACAACGCAGGGGGAGGCGCTCTGGGGTTACTGGCGATGGGAACTATTCACCTGACTCCCACATCTTCCCTGGACGCTCTTAAGTACTGCAAAAAGTGCTCAACTCCTAGGGCAAACGGAGGGGGATGGCAAATGCTGCCCTCTTTCCGGGAGCAAGCCTCAAACCAGCATCCTGGGATCCAAGACTCAATTCTGCTCTCGGCCAAGTGGCCCTTACTTTCAGTGTGTGCCTTGGCAAATAGCCAATATTTAAATGTTTAAAATGCTCTGTTTAAAAAAATAGTCTCCATGAAGCTGTAGGCAAATCTATTATTTGACCCATTTTGGCGACAGTGGGGAAAATCTGGTAAAATTTTTAAAGAGATTCTTCTCTCAAGCTTTTTCTGATCTTGCTTCAAATCTTTTTCATTTATCACCCAAGACATTTTCTTTCAAGAGTGATTTAAAATTTTTTCTTTAATGGATGACAATGTCTTCAAGAGTCTGCAAAACCATTAAATCAAGAGCGTTACTGTTGATCTCCTAAGCCAGGCTGGAATTTGGATTCCATTAATGCTTTGCAGTTAAAAAAAAAAATCTGCTGTCATTAAGCAAAATGTGGGAGTCTGGGATTTATCTTACAATAACCAGCAATTTCAATGACTGCAGCTTATCTTCCTTAAATATAAGACTCCTTAGACTTCTGTTCTTCTGTGTCCCCAAGTTTCCTCTTGTACTGCTATAGAGGCAATGCAGAGACAACAAATTCACTTCAGTAAAAGAGAAGGCAGAAGGATCAGAGGAAATCTTTCCATGCTGTGTCATTGCCTCTGCTGCTCAGTTCTGTATATTCACTCTTCCCAGGTTCTCACATTTCTTCCACAGGAATTTGAAATCTATTGCCTCATGTGCAAAAAAAGCACTCACTAAAACGTCCTTTCTCTTCATCTCCCAGTATTCTCTCATCCGTAGATCTTCCTCTATGGGTCATTTTCTAGCTATGGACTGGAACAAAGTCAGAGTGAGACCTGACATTGGTATGCTTCCCTCCTAGAGGGGACGATTAAAGGAGCCAAGGTTGTGATCCTGACACCCAGAATTCAAAGGCCTGAACTAGCACATCCCTTCGTTCCACCGACCAAGCACACTTCCTATCAATGCTCTACTACCTAGCCAGTGTTATTCCAGAGAAACGCCCAGCTTCCTCCTATCACTGCTGCTTCTTATTTGTCCTCTTTGTTTCCTCAAGGGTACAGAGTAGGAAGCAATTTTCATCAAAATCTATTCCTGTCTCCTTTCTTGGGTCTCTGGCTTCTTCCTCTTCTCTCTGCATCCTCCCCAAACATCCCTACAATAATTCTGTCTCAGTTTGCTGTGGTAATTTGATCTCAGAGGCCTTAATCTCTCAAGTGCACAAATTGTGGACCTGGCCTATGTCCTCACCCATTACTTGTTTCTGAAAATAAATGGCTTATAAGTGGAATCAAGTTGTAAGTTGTCAGGAAAAGTGATCTTTCCTCCCCTCATCTCCTCCCAGCCCTCCGAGTCCCTGCCATCTCTGCACACAGCTCAGAGACCTGGCCACTGGGTATTGACCAGGCATAGACCTGTGACCGTGAAAAAATCATAGGCACTTAAGGAAGAGATTACAGTGGCAGAGGCTTGGTGATTTCTTAATGGAAGCCCCCAAATGTCATGTCTTAGGAGAAAAACCAGGACTCTCCTTTCAGCACTCTTGTCATCTTCCAGCAAGGACACCTGCCAGGTTGTCCATTTTGCTGTTTTAGGCCCTGTAGAATGTATTTAGCTCCAACTAGAATTTACTGCCTTAATTATTAAGGAGTCAAACATAAAGCCAACACAATCAGCCTCGTTTTGAAAGACATTGTACTAAAGAGATGGTATACTCTATTTGGCACTATAACGATTTCATTCCTCACACCATTATACTGAGGCTCCTGCCAACCTTACTAGTTGTTAGAATGTGATTGCTCAGACTGTTGTTAATTACCCTTTCTACAAATATTAACGCTAATGCCTTGACCACACTATTATGCATTCCTTTCCTTGGACCTTCAAGAACTCCCTATTAAAAAGTAGAACACAGTAATTAGGAACATAGACTTTGGAGTCAGTCACACTCCTGCCAGTGACTAACTGTGTGGCTATGGACATGCTACTTAACCTAAGCTTCACTTTACTCATTTTAATTAAGGAAAACAATAGTAAGCAAAACTCATAGGGTTATTATTATGATTACATGAGAAAATGTATGTAAAGCAATTTGCACAGTGACTAGTTAAGTACATTATTGTTGTTGTTGCTGTTGTCGTGAAATACAACAATTTATTATCATCAGATAAAACCTTAGTTGGCAGTCCATATGTAGCATGGCCCTTTAGATATCAAACACAGATAAGCGCATTTAACTATGCCATATAGGAAATCAACCATGATAGGGAAGATGCGTATGCAACAAAGTTAAGCTTTCCCAATTACTTCTAGAACTATATCCTACATTTTGAGAACAAAACCAAAAAACAGCCCCTTTTTATATCATGAAGTAAATGGGACTTCTGTTATGAGAACTCCTTCAAGAGATTTGTTTCCTCACAAGAGATTTACCTTTTTAGAAAACACAGAAATACTTTAGCAACAGAGTATGAAGTTAGTTCCTAAACATGCTGTAATCTACAGCACCCAGCACCTCTTTGAAAAGAACTAAATTTACAAATTTATCTGCGTAATTCTAATACAAACAGCTTCCTATTTTCTCTCCTCCTTTTAAAATCTTACATACATTTCAAGGTCCAGATGAAAACCTACCTAACCCATGAAACAGTGTCTACTCTAAACATGAGTTTTGTTTTTTTTTTTTTCATTTTCACAGTCTACAGCATATCTGTAAGATGGCATGTGTCATTTTTAAATTCATCCAAATAATTTAATATTATCTCTTTAATTATAAGCAACCTAAAAGCAGGAGCCATGTCTTATATTTCTGTCTCCTTCACAATGTAGAAACCCTTATAGATTCTCAATAAATGTTAATTGCTTCATTTTCTTCAGATCTTATTTTTAGTAAACTCAAGAAAAGCTGCTACAGAAAAATTTCCTATATAGCGATAGAGCATATCTTATGGAGAGGAGATTGAGAAGTATCTGTCAAATAGGGAAGGATCTAACTTTCATTTTTTAATTTATGTATTTATGTTGCTCTACAAACTGAGCTCAAGTTATATAATAAAAGAGAGACAAATGGTCATCTCTAATGTTTAGAGTTGTCCAAAGTAGTTTTTAAAAATTCCATCTTGTTAAAAACGAATAGGATTCCTGATCTTCATGCATCCCCAGAAGGAAAATACTTTCCAATATGATTATAGCATTATTTACAGATAAAACATCCAGTGGATGGGAAGATGAAAAAGTTTTCACATAACTTGATGGCTAAATTTTTTCACATCTCCCTTCCTCCAGAAGAAATATATCAGTCAAATATTTGGCATTAACAATTGGCTTTTAGGGGGAGATCCTCTATGTTTTTAGTTCTAAAAAACTAATATATTATTGATAGTTGGCTGAGGTGTCTGAAAATTGCTTAGAATAAACAAAGAGATTCAAGCCATAAGAGATTCAAGCCATCTTTGGATAAGTAACAATAAAAAGGGAGAGACAGGTTTGGGGCAGATTGTGTAATATTAACAGATAAAATCAAACTAGCCAGTATTGGGGGGAGTTTTACTTCTTTATTAGTATTCTCAATTGAGATGGCCTAACAAGAATCATAGAATATTAAAGGTTGAGGTTTTTTTAATTATAAAATTCTTTTTCATTGAAGAAAATGGTTAAGTGAAACTTGAACCTCAAGATCAATAAGGAGATAGGAAGCATAAAAGTGATATTAGTGGCCGGGTGTGGTGGCTCACGCCTGTAATCCCAGCACTTTGGGAGGCCAAGGCCGAGGTCAGGAGATCGAGACCATCCTGGGTAACATGGTGAAACCCCATCTCTACTAAAAAATATTAAAAAATTAGCTGGGCGTGGTGGTGGGTGCCTGTAGTCCCAGCTACTCGGGAGGCTGAGGCAGGAGAATGGCGTGAACCCAGGAGGTGGAGGTTGCAGTGAGCTGAGATCATGCCACTGCACTCCAGCCTGGGCAACAGAGTGAGACTCCATCTCAAAAAAAAAAAAAAAAAAAAAAAACTGATGTAAGTAAGTCAAGTATCTGTGGCCAGATAAATGATCTTCCAAGGCACTGAAAGAACTTACAGATGTGACTAGAGAACCCAATTTCCTATCTTTTAAAAAGTGCCATTAAGCTTGATACAAATTCCTTCAAAACTGTAATATAACTAAAGTGATTGTTTATGAGCACTTGGAAATGAAGGCATTCATACTAAGGACTACTCTGGCTTAATTAGAAACTGGTAACTTCAAACTAACCACATAGACTTAAGATTGTTTTTCATATGGGTATTTTAGTTTCATTTACTAGAATCATTGCCAAAATAAATGCTTATCAAAACAAAATTAAAAAAAAAAAAGGCTGCAGGAACAGTCAATCAACCTCAAGAAACAGCGCCATGGCAAAAAGAAGCTTCCTGGAGCTTCTGATAAATTCCGTCACCTTTTTGGGACCCAGTTTCTTCATCAATACCAACCTCATTAGGGCCCTGTGAGGAGTACATAAGGTTAGATATGTACTGAAATAATATGCCAACTCTTAAGTGCCAAGACATTAGGATGCAAGGGGGTTGGGTGACCAAAAAGTCAACAATTACTTGATACTCTAGATATCCCATTCAACATTTTGTTAATGACTCAAAACAAGGAGGTAGCAAGTGTCCATGCCAGTCCAGCAGCAAGTTGGGCATTTTTGGAACAAGAATTGCAACTGCCTAGGTTAAGCTATGTTTCTAATTCACTAAACTTAGTACCAATTTTCTATCTGAAACTCAAGATATGTCCCAAATTCATTAGTGTGTATTTCAGCTAATTTCTGGCTTATAGTTGCCATTAAACCTGTTCCAAGTTTCCATTCATCACTTGGGACCTCTTATTTTAATAGAAACCTTGTTTGGCCCTATTTCTCCTCTGTAACTCTTGGGATTTTAGCCACAGACTAAAATAAGATGACTATTTGGCACTAAAGAACACCCTCGTTACCAAGTAGGTTTTAGCCAAAGCATTCATTGATTTGGATAGGGGTTTTAAAAATATATTTCAAAAACACATTAGATATTGTTGAAGTACCTTGAATTTGAACTGTTTTCCAACTGTTTTCCTAAGCTCAGTCTATATGAAGGCCACAGTTTCTCTTTCCTATACCCATTATGTTTGCTGCTTGGAACAAACAAACCTACACCTCTGTGTAAGAAGGATTACTTCTCAAAATTATCCATACGTATATCTAGAGTATCAAGTAATTGTTGACTTTTTGGGCACCCCCCCCCCTTGCATCCTAATGTCTTGGCACTTAAGAGTTGGCATATTATTTCAGTACATATCTAACCTCATGTACTCCTCACAGGACCCTAATGAGGTTGGTACTGATGAAGGAACTGGGTCCCAAAAAGGTGACGGAATTTATCAGAAGCTCCAGGAAGCTTCTTTTTACCATGGCTCTGTTTCTTGAGATTCTGAAATAACATCTGACCACTACACATGCAACCCCTAACTTAAGAATTGTATTATCAGTCTCAAGCTATTAATATCTAAGTATTTCATGAGGAATACCATTGTTCCCACAACTACAAGTTTCTTTCTCTTTTAGAAACTACAATTGAATCTTCTGTACATGTTTTTAATAATAAACAGCCGGACTTAACAAAATCGTGATGCAAAACAGATTTGTACTTCATATCCCAACTTCTTCTTTCAGTAACATCTACCTCCTACCTACGATATTCTGCCTAAGTAATGAGACTTTACAAATGGCTTTGATTTTTCTGATATAAATCCCACTCGTGTATTCCTTGATAGATTTTGCTACATAATTCCTTTAGCAGTTATAGGCATAATACATTATAATGTGAGTAAAATATAAATCCTCTAAATTAGCCATGTTAATATACACTGTTCTTACTGAATATTAAAATATACTTTAAGGCATTTTGATGAGATAATGTTATCTAAAAATTTTCCCTTTCAAAGCTCATTTTATTGAAATTATTTAGAAAGGATTTACAAGTTCTTCTTTTGCTTCTGTGTTTTTTCTCTCTTTTTTTCTATCACAAGCAAGAAAAGCATATTATACTTGGCTGATAGAATTGAAACAAAAAATCTAGTGCTGATTCTATTTATACAGCATCTCTGAATTAATGGTCTTAAAGATCTTAACATTTTTTAGTTTGATCCATATATAACAATATACCTTGATTGATGCCAACTTCAGCTTTTCAGCACAAAATAGAAAAAAACACACAAATTCTCAGATCAATCAACACTTTATCTTAATTTGTGACTTTTTTTTTTGAGACGGGGTCTCACTCAGTTGTCCCACTGGAGTGCAGTAGCATAATCAAAACTTATTGCAGCTTCAACCACCGGGCTCAATGATGCTCCCACCTCAGCCTCCTGGGTAGCTGGGACCACAGTCATGCACTATCATGCCCAGATAATTTTTGTATTTTTTGCAAAGACAGCATTTCACCATGTTGCCCAGACTGGTCCTGAACTCCTGGGGTCAACCAATCTGCCCACTTTGGCCTCCCAAAGTGGGCTCACCTCGCCCACCTTCGGACCCCTGCTGAATGTCCGAAACCAAGGATAATATTGAATTCTATATATACTGCATTTTTTCCTGTACATACATACCCATGATAAAGCTTAATGTATAAATTAGGTACAGTAAAAGGTTAACAACAATAACTAATAATAAAATAGAATAATTATAATAATATACTATAATATTATTACAAGTATGAGCCACCACACCCAGGCAGACTTTTCTATATCTATTATATATCTATTGGTCAATTCTTTTATAAACCCAGTAAACCAAAGACACTGGAATGATAACTTTAAGATATAAAAATTAAAACAGAATGGTTTGATAATTTACTAGAAATAGAAAGTTGATTTCAAACAGAAATGGGTAAAAATCTCACTTTCTCTCTTTCCAATTCAGTGTTACATTTATTATAACAGAGTTGTCACTCTAGGATATTCAATATCCTTTATAATTAAAATTTCATCATAGCTTTCTGTGATTGGTTTTCTGCAGTACTCTCAAGCTGGACTAGTATTCCTTTGATCCAATTATCATAAGCTCATTTAAAATCTCAACTGTGTATGAAACATTTATTGGTTCATAAATCAATGTACCCATAGGATGTACTGGACAGCCATGCCTCCTAGGATATGTGGATTTAGTGTTCTTTAAGCCAGCAGGAGTTGAAGAATAAAAGATATTTTCAAATTATAAAAAGTCATTCTTTCCAAGCGTCAGTGATAATGTTTGATGACCTGTTAAGAAAATAGCAACATTCCTGATAAAGTCAGATTGTGAACTTCCTGTGATTTATTTATTTTTTGAGCTCTAACTTATTTTAATTAAGTTCAATAATATTTAAAATATATACTTCTTGTATCAAATTAAATTGGTTCAGAATTGTCAAAAGTGATGAAAGTGAAAGTCCATTAAAATCTAATTCCCTTGTAGACTAGACCAGTAACAGATAATTGTATATCACTCCAGGCTTTTGACTATGCTATATAAATATACACACTGATACATTTTACCAAAATGGAACCATATTCTACAACTATTGTACAACTTTACTTTTTGCTTCTGTGTTTTTTCTCTATTTTTTTCTATCACAAGCAAAGAAAGCATAGTATACTTGGCTGATAGAATTGAAACAAAAAATCTGGCACTGATTCTATTTATACAGCATCTCTGAATTAATAGTCTTAAAGATCTTAAAATTATTTAGCTTGATACATAGATAACAATATGCCTTGGTTGATGCCAAGTTCAGCTTTTCAGCACAAAATAGGAAAAAAAAATACACAAACTCTCAAATCAATTAACACTTTCTCTTAATTTGTGACTTTTTTTACTTAACATATATGATGAACTTAGTTTTTACTTAACATATATAATGAACATCCTTTCATGTCGGTATATATAATTCTGCTTCTTTCTTAATAAAAGCTACATAATGTTCATTGTCTAGATATTTCATAATTAATTTTTACTCCATGATTGAATATTTAAGTGCATTTCTGAAAGTGTGTGCATGTATATGTCTGTGTGTTTATTCTAGGAAGTGCTTTGTTAAAAGTACAGTAGTCCCTCCTTTTCCACAGGGGATACTTTCTAAGATCCCCACTGAATGTCTGAAACCAAGGATAATACAGAATTCTACATATACTATGTTTTTTCATATACATACATACCTATGATATAGTGTAATTTATAAATTAGGCACAGTAAAAGATTAACAACAATAACTAATATAAATTAGGACAATTATAACAATACACTATAATAAAAGTTATATGAATGTGGTCTGTCTCTCTCAAAATATCTTACTGTACTGTGCTCACCTATTTTCTGAAACTGCTCAAAGCGAAACTGCAGGTAAGGGGGACTAGTGCTTACATATTTAAATTTTAGGTAGACATGCCAAAATGCTTCACCAAATTTTCGTGCCTATTTATATTCCCAATCGGTGATCAATAAACCAATTTATATCCTTATGATTTGTCTCCAAAATTCTTAGTTCATAGTGTAGTAAAGAAACACCCAGAATCATGTCCATAGCAATATTTCATTTTCCTTAATAAAAAGCCCTTAGTCACATTTATAATTTATTTTATATGACTCCCATAAATATCTAAATGCTCACTGAGAAATTCAGACCACTTCCTTGAATTTATTTTACTTAAATTGACTGATTAATTACAATGTTTTAATGTAAATTTTATCCTATATCCAGCAGGATTAAAGTTTATACCTTTAAGAACATGCATTCATTGATATCTAACTCTCCACACATTCATTCAATCATTTAACCCAAGATTTAAAAATATTAAATTCGAAATTGAAGCAGTAATAAATAGCCCACCAACCAAGCAAAGCCCAGGACCAGACAGATTTACAGCTGAATTCTATCAGAGGTACAAAGAGGAGCTGGTACCAATTCTTCTGAAGCTATTCCAAACAATGGGAAAGGAGGTACTCCTCCCTAACTCATTTAAGGTCAGCATCATCCTGATACCAAAACCTGGCAGAGATACAACAAAAAGGAAAACTTCTGGCTGATATTCCTGATAAGCATCAGTGCAAAAATCCTCAATAAGATACTGGCAAACCGAATCCAGCAGCACATCAAAAAGCTTATCCACCATAATCAAGTAGGCTTCATCCCTGGGATGCAAGGCTGGTTCAACATATGCAAATCAATAAATGTAATTCATCACATAAACAGAACTAAAGACAAAACCCACATGATTATCTCAATGGATTCAGAAAAGGCCTTCGATAAAATTCAACATCACTTCATGTTAAAAATGCTCAATAAACTAGGTATTGAAGGAACATACCTCAAAATAATAAGAGCCATATATATGACCAACCCACACCAATACCACACTGAATGGGCAAAACCTGGAAGCATTCCCCTTGAAAACCAGCACAAGACAAGGATGCCCTTTTTCACCACTCCTATTCAGCATAGTATTGGAAACTCTGGCTAGGGCAATTAGGAAAGAGAAAGAAATAAAGGGTACTCAAACAGGAAGAGAGGAAATCAAATTATCTTTGTTTGCAGATGACATGATCCTGTATCTGGAAAACCCCACTGTCTCAGCCCAAAAGCTTCTTAAGCTGGTAAGTGACTTCAGCAAAGTCTCAGGATACAAAATCAATGTGCAAAAATTGCTAGCATTCCTACACACAAACAACAAGCAAGTAGAGAGCCAAATTATGAATGAACTCCCATTCACAATTGCTACAAAGAGAATAAAATACCTAGGAATACAGCTAACAAGGGAAGTAAAGGACCTCTTCAAGGAGAATGTCAAACCACTGCTCAAGGAAATCACAGTGGACACAAAAAAATAGAGAAACATTCCATGCTCATGGATAGAAAGAATCAGTATTATGGCCATACTGCTCAAAGTAATTTATAGATTCAATGGTATTCCTATTAAACTTCCATTGACATTCATCACAGATTTTGAAAAAGCTATGTTAGAGTGGAGCCAAGATGGCCAAATAGGAACAGCTCTGGTCTACAGCTCCCAGCGTGAGTGACGCAGAAGACAGGTGATTTCTGCATTTCCATCTGAGGTACCAGGTTCATCTCACTAGGGAGTGCCAAACAGTGGGTGCAGGACAGTCGGTGCAGTGCACCATGCGCGAGCTGAAGCAGGGCGAGGCATTGCCTCACTCGGGAAGTGCAAGGGGTCAGGGAGTTCCCTTTCCTAGTCAAAGAAAGGGTTAACAGACGGCACCTGGAAAATCGGGTCACTCCCACCATAATACTGCGCTTTTCCAACGGGCTTGGAAAATGGCACACCAGGAGATTGTGTCCTGCACCTGGCTCGGAGGGTCCTACGCCCACGGAGTCTCGCTGATTGCTAGCACAGCAGTCTGAGATCAAACTGCAAGGTGGCAGCGAGGCTGGGGGAGGGGCGCCCGCCATTGCCCAGGCTTGCTTAGGTAAACAAAGCAGCCAGGAAGCTCGAACTGGGTGGAGCCCATCACAGCTCAAGGAGGCCTGCCTGCCTCTGTAGGCTCCACCTCTGGGGGCAGGGCACAGACAAACAAAAAGACAGCAGGAACCTCTGCGGTCTTAAATGTCCCTGTCTGACAGCTTTGAAGAGAGTAGTGGTTCTCCCAGCACACAGCTGGAGATCTGAGAACGGGCAGACTGCCTCCTAAAGTGGGTCCCTGACCCCCGAGCAGCCTAACTGGGAGGCACCCCCCAGTAGGGACAGACTGACACCTCACTCAGCCAGGTACTCCTCTGAGACAAAACTTCCAGAGGAATAATCAGACAGTTGAATTTGCGGTCCACGAAAAGCCACTGTTCTGCAGCCACCGCTGCTGACACCCAGCAAAACAGGGTCTGGAGTGGACCTCTAGCAAACTCCAACAGAGCTGCAGCTGAGGGTCCTGTCTGGTAGAAGGAAAACTAACAAACAGAAAGGACATCCACACCAAAAACCCATCTGTACATCACCATCATCAAAGACCAAAAGTAGATAAAACCACAAAGATGGGGAAAAAACAGAGCAGAAAAACTGGAAATTCTAAAAAGCAGAGCACCTCTCCTCCTCCAAAGGAATGCAGTTCCTCACCAGCAATGGAACAAAGCTGGACAGAGAATGACTTTGACGAGTTGAGAGAAGAAGGCTTCAGATGATCAAGCTACTCCGAGCTACAGGAGGAAATTCAAACCAATGGCAAAGAAGTTAAAAACTTTGAAAAAAAAATAGATGAATGTATAACTAAGATAATCAATGCAGAGAAGGGCTTAAAGGAGCTGATGGAGCTGAAAGCCAAGTTTTGAGAACTACGTGAAGATTGCAGAAGCCTCAGTAGCTGATGCGATCAGCTGGAAGAAAGGGTATCAGCGATGGAAGATGGAATGAAATGAAGTGAGAAGAGAAGTTTAGAGAAAAAAGAATAAAAAGAAATGAACAACGCCTCCAAGAAATATGGGACTATGTGAAAAGACCAAAACTACGTCTGATTGGTGTACCTGAAAGTGACGGGGAGAATGGAATCAAGTTGGAAAACACTCTGCAAGATATTATCCAGGAGAACTTCCCCAATCTAGCAAGGCAGGCCAACATTCAGATTCAGGAAATATAGAGAATGCCACAAAGATACTCCTCAAGAAGAGCAACTCCAAGACACACAATTGTCAGATTCACCAAAGTTGAAATGAAGGAAAAAATGTTAAGGGTGGCCAGAGAGAAAGGTCGGATTACCCACAAAGGGAAGCCCATCAGACTAACAGCTGATCTCTCGGCAGAAACTCTACAAGCCAGAAGAGAGTGGGGGCCGATATTCAACATTCTTAAAGAAAAGAATTTTCAACCCAGAATCTCATATCCAGCCAAACTAAGCTTCATAAGTGAAGGAGAAATAAAATACTTTACAGACAAGCAAATGCTGAGTGATTTTGTCACCACCAGGCCTGCCCTAAAAGAGCACCTGAAGGAAGCACTAAACATGGAAAGGAACAACCAGTACCAGCCACTGCAAAAATATGCCAAATTGTAAAGACCATCGAGGCTAGGAAGAAACTGCATCAACTAATGAGCAAAATAACCAACTAACATCATAATGACAGGATCAAATTCACACATAACAATATTAACTTTAAATGTAAATGGGCTAAATGCTCCAATTAAAAGACACAGACTGGCAAATTGGATAAGGAGTCAAGACCCTTCAGTGGGCTGTATTCAGGAAACCCATCTCACATGCAGAGACACATATAGACTCAAAATAAAGGGATGGAGGAAGATCTACCAAGCAAATGGAAAACAAAAAAAGGCAGGGGTTGCAATCCTAGTCTCTGACAAAATAGACTTTAAACCAACAAAGATCAAAAGAGACAAAGAAGGCCATTACATAATGGTAAAGGGATCAATTCAACAAGAAGAGCTAACTATCCTAAATATATATGCACCCAACACAGGAGCACCCAGATTCATAAAGCAAGTCCTAGGTGACCTACAAAGAGACTTAAACTCCCACACAATAATAATGGGAGATTTTAACACCCCACTGTCAACATTAGACAGATCAACGAGACAGAAAGTTAACAAGGATACCCAGGAATTGAACTCAGCTCTGCACCAAGTGGACCTAATAGACATCTACAGAACTTTCTACCCCAAATCAACAGAATATACATTTTTTTCAGCACCACACCACACCTATTCCAAAATTGACCACATAGTTGGAAGTAAAGAACAGAAATTGTAACAAATTGTCTCTCAGGCCACAGTGCAATCAAACTAGAACTCAGGATCAAGAAACTCACTCAAAACCGCTCGACTACATGGAAACTGAACAACCTGCTCCTGAATGACTACTAGGTAAATGAAGGCAGAAATAAAGATGTTCTTTGAAACCAATGAGAACAAAGACACAACATACCAGAATCTCTGGGACACATTCAAAGCAGTGTGTAGAGGGAAATTTATAGCACTAAATGCCCACAAGAGAAAGCAGGAAAGATCCAAAATTGGCACCCTAACATCAAATTAAAAGAACTAGAAAAGCAAGAGCAAACACATTCAAAAGCTAGCAGAAGGCTAGAAATAACTAAAATCAGAGCAGAACTGAAGGAAATAGAGACACAAAAAACCCTTCAAAAAATTAATGAATCCAGGAGCTGGTTTTTTGAAAAGATCAACAAAATTGATAGACCGCTAGCAAGACTAATAAAGAAGAAAAGAGAGAAGAATCAAATAGATGCAAAAAAAATGATAAAGGGGATATCACCACCGATCCCACAGAAATACAATCTACCATCAGAGAATACTACAAACACCTCTATGCAAATAAACTAGAATATCTAGTAGAAATGGATAAATTCCTCGACAAATACACCCTCCCAAGACTAAACCAGGAAGAAGTTGAATCTCTGAATAGACCAATAACAGGCTCTGAAATTGTGGCAATAATCAATAGCTTACCAACCAAAAAGAGTCCAGGACCTGATGGATTCACAGCCAAATTCTACTAGAGGTACAAGGAGGAACTGGTACCATTCCTTCTGAAACTATTCCAATCGATAGAAAAAGAGGGAATCATCCCTAACACATTTTATGAGGCCAGCATCATCCTGATACCAAAGCCCGGCAGAGACACAACCAAAAAAGAGAATTTCAGACCAATATCCTTGATGAACATTGATGCAAAAATCCTCAATAAAATACTGGCAAACTGAATCCAGCAGCACATCAAAAAGCTTATCCACCATGATCAAGTGGGCTTCATCCTTGGGATGCAAGGCTGGTTCAACATACACAAATCAATAAATGTAATCCAGCATATAAACAGAACCAAGGACAAAAACCACATGATTATCTCAATAGATGCAGAAAAGGCCTTTGACAAAATTCAACAACCCTTCATGCTAAAAACTCAATAAATTAGGTATTGATGGGACATATCTCAAAATCATAAGAGCTATCTATGACAAACCCACAGCCAATATCATACTGAATGGGCAAAAACTGGAAGCATTCCCTTTGAAAACTGGCACAAGACAGAGATGCCCTCTTTCACCACTCCTATTCAACATAGTGTGGAAGTTCTGGCCAGGGCAATCAGGCAGGAGAAGGAAATAAAGGGTATTCAATTAGGAAAAGAGGAAGTCAAATTGTCCCTGTTTGCAGATGACATGATTGTATAGCTAGAAAACCCCATTGTCGCAGCCCAAAATCTCCTTAAGCTGATAAGCAACTTTAGCAAAGTCTCAGGATAAAAAATCAATGTACAAAAATCACAAGCATTCTTGTACACCACTCACAGACAAACAGAGAGCCAAATCATGGGTGAACTCCCATTCACAATTGCTTCAAAGAGAATAAAATACCTAGGAATCCAACTTACAAGGGATGTGAAGGATCTCTTCAAGGAGAACTACAAACCACTGCTCAATGAAATAAAAGAGAATACAAACAAATGGAAGAACATTCCATGCTCATGGGTTGGAAGAATCAATATCGTGAAAATGGCTATACTGCCCAAGGTAATTTATAGATTCAATGCCATCCCCATCAAGCTACCAATGACTTTCTTCACAGAATTGGAAAAAACTACTTTAAAGTTCATATGAAACCAAAAAAGAGCCCACATCGCCAAGTCAATCCTAAGCCAAAAGAACAAAGATGGAGACATCACGGTACCTGACTCCAAACTATACTACAAGGCTACAGTAACCAAAACAGCATGGTACTGGTACCACAACAGAGACATAGATCAATGGATCAGAACAGAGCCCTCAGAAATAATGCCGCATATCTACAACTATCTGATCTTTGACAAATCTGACAAAAACAAGCAATGGGAAAAGGATTCCCTATTTAATAAATGGTGCTGGGAAAACTGGCTAGCCATATGTAGAAAGCTGAAACTGGATCCCTTCTTTACACCTTATACAAAAATTAATTCAAGATGGATTAAAGACTTACATGTTAGACCTAAAATCATAAAAACCCTAGAAGAAAACCTAGGCAATACCATTC
The DNA here is from genome assembly GCF_028878055.3 of Symphalangus syndactylus. Classification (NCBI taxonomy): domain Eukaryota; kingdom Metazoa; phylum Chordata; class Mammalia; order Primates; family Hylobatidae; genus Symphalangus; species Symphalangus syndactylus. The sequence continues at coordinate 46,026,066 of NC_072429.2, forward strand.
AGGACATAGGCATGGGCAAGGACTTCATGTCTAAAACACCAAAAGCAATGGCAACAAAAGCCAAAATTGACAAATGGGATCTAATTAAACTAAAGAGCTTCTGCACAGCAAAAGAAACTACCATCAGAGTGAACAGGCAACCTACAAAATGGGAGAAAATTTTCACAACCTACTCATCTGACAAAGGGCTAATATCCAGAATCTACAATGAACTCAAACAAATTTACAAGAAAGAAACAAACAACTCCATGAAAAAGTGGGCGAAGGACATGAACAGACACTTCTCAAAAGAAGACATTTATGCACCAAAAAACACATGAAAAAATGCTCATCATCACTGGCCATCAGAGAAATGCAAATCAAAACCACAATGAGATACCATCTCACACCAGTTAGAATGGTGATCATTAAAAAGTCAGGAAACAACAGGTGCTGGAGAGGATGTGGAGAAACAGGAACACTGTTGGTGGGACTGTAAACTAGTTCAACCATTGTGGAAGTCAGTGTGGCAATTCCTCAGGGATCTAGAACTAGAAATACCATTTGACCCAGCCATCCCATTACTGGGTATATACCCAAAGGACTATAAATCATGCTGCTATAAAGACACATGCACACGTATGTTTATTGTGGCACCATTCACAATAGCAAAGACTTGGAACCAACCCAAATGTCCAACAAAAATAGACTGGATTAAGAAAATGTGGCACATATACACCATAGAATACCATGCAGCCATAAAAAATGATGAGTTCATGTCCTTTGTAGGGACATGGATGAAACTGGAAACCATCATTCTCAGTAAACTATCACAAGGACAAAAAACCAAACACCGCATGTTCTCACTCATAGGTGGGAATTGAACAGTGAGAACACATGGATACAGGAAGGGGAACATCACACTCTGGGGACTGTTGTGGGGTAGGGGGAGGGGGGAGGGAGAGCATTAGGAGATATACCTAATGCTAAATGACGAGTTAATGGGTGCAGCACACCAACATGGCACATGGATACATATGTAACAAACCTGCACATTGTGCACATGTACCTTAAAACTTAAAGTATAATAATAAAAAATAAATAAATAAGATTTTAAAAAGCTGTGTTAAAATTCATATGTGTATTAATCTGTTCTCACACTTCTATAAAGAACTGCCAGAGACTGGGTAATTTATAAAAGAAAAAGGTTTAATTGACTCACAGTTCAGCATGGATGGGGAGGCCTCAGGAAACTTACAATCATGGTGGAAGGGAGAGCAAACACGTCTTTCTTCACATGGTGGCAGGAAGGAGAAGTGCCAAGCAAAAAGAGAAAAGCCCTTATAAAACCATCAGATCTAATGAGAACTCACTATCATGAGAACTGCATGGGATAACTGCCCCCATGATTCAATTACCTCCCACTGGGTCCCTCCCACAACATGTGGGTATTATGGGAACTACAATTCAAGGTGAGATTTGGTTGGAGACACAGCCAAACCATATCAATATGGAACCAAAAAAGAGCCTTTATAGCCAAGACAATCCTAAGCAAAAGAACAAACCTGGAGGCATCATGCTACTTGACTTCATATATACCACAAAACTACAGTAACCAAAACAGCACAGTACTGCTACAAAAGCAGACGCATATACCAGTGGAACAGAATAAAGAACTCAGAAATAATACCGCACACCTACAATGATCTGATCTTCAACAAACCTGACAAAAACAAGCAATGGGGAAAATATTCCCCATTTAATAAATAGTGCTGGGAGAATTGGCTAGCCATATGCAGAAAATTGAAACTGCACCCTTTCCTTACATCTTATACAAAAATTAACTCAAGATTAATTAAAGACTTAATTCATAAAAGTATAAAAGTATAAAAACCCTAGAAGAAAATCTAGACAATACCATTCAGGACATAGGCACAGGCAAAGATTTCATGACAAAAGTGCCTAAAGCAATTTCAGCAAAAGCAAAAATTGACAAATGGGATCTAATTAAATTAAAGAGCTTCTGCACAGCAAAAGAAACTATCATCAAAGTGAACAGACAACATACAGAATGGGAGAAAAATTTTGTAGTCTATCCGTCTGACAAAAGTCTAATATCCAGAGTCTACAATGACCTTAAACAAATCTACAAGAAAAACCCAAACAAGCCCACTACAAAGTGGGCAAAGAACATGAACAGACACTTCTCAAAAGAAGACAGTCATGCGGCCGACAAACATGTGAAAAAAACCTGAACATCACTGATCATTAGAGAAATGCAAATCAAAACCACAATGAACTATCTTCTCACACCAGTCAGAATGGCAATTATTAACAAGTTCAGAAACAACAGATGGAGAAAAAGGAACACTTTTACGCTGTTGATGGGGGTGTAAATTAGTTCAATCATTGTGGAAGACTGTGTGGCAACTCCTTAAAGATCTAGAGGCAGAAATACCATTTGACCCAGCAATCCCGTTACTGGGTATATACCCAAAGGAATATAAATCATCCTATTGCAAAGATACATGCATGTGTATGTTCATTGCAGCACTATTCACAATAGCAAAGACATGGGATCAACCCAAATGCCCATTATTGATAGACTGGGTAAAGAAAATGTGGTACATACACACCATGGAATACTATGCATCCATAAAAAGGAACAAGATCTTGTCCTTTGCAGGGACATGGATGGAGCTGGAAGCCATTATCCTCAGCATAATAATGCAGGAACAGAAAACCAAACACCACATGTTCCCACTATGTGTGGGAGCTGAATGATGAGTATACATGAAAATATGGAGGGGAACAACACACACTGGGGCCTGTCGGGGGAGCAATGGGAGGGAGAGCATCAGGAAGAATACCTAATGGATGCTGGGCTTAATACCTAGGTGATGGGTTGATCTGTGCAGCAAACCACCATGGCACATGTTTACCTGTGTAACAAACTTGCACAACTAGCACATGTACCTCAGAACTTAAAAGTTGAAGAAAAAAATAAATAAATATTAAATTTAATTCTTGGATAAATGTCATGTTTAAGCAAAAATTTCAAAACACAATGTCTGAAGCTCAGTCTAGTAGATCAAAGTAAGCTCATAATAAACAGACCCTTCCAGAGATAACAACTGTAGCCTCTGGCCAAAATACATAAAGCAAATATCTAAGGACCCTGGAGAATAAACAAAAGCAGGCAGTTTTTGGGCAGGAGGGCACTAAAACTTGGAGAAAGGAATCAGCATGAAGTGAGTTTCCTGTTTTTGTTGCTTTGGCCTAATAGCTGATCAAGGTTGTGACATAGCATGAGGAAGCTAAAACTCTGACAGATAATCCCTAGTTTCTCCAGCTTAAGGGACAAAGGGAAGGAGCCAGGAGCAACAGCACTGTAATCCACAACTGAGAGGGGTAGGAATCACTGAGTGCACAGAACAAAAGAAGGTGAGCCGTAAATTCTATGATTAAATTCTTCCCACATCTCTGCTGTCCCTGAATCGCATATAAAGAGCAAAGGCTAAAGCTAAAAGAACTAAACTGAAGTTTGAACTGCTACCCAGCAGAAGCAAGAGAAATTTTGCATTTTTAGTCTAATCAAGTTTATTCTCTACTAAAACAAAAATGTCAACATCCTTCATAGAAATATAACAATGATATGGTGTAGATCTGTGTCCCTGCCCAAATCTCATGTCAAATTGTAATCCCCAATGTTGGAGGTGGGGCCTGGTGAGAGGTGATTGGATCATGGGGGTGGATTTCCCCCTTAATGTTGTTCTCATAATAGTGAGAGAGTTCTCATGAGATCTTGTTGTTTAAAAGTGTGTGTCACCTCCCCCTTCTCTCTCTCTTGCTCCTGCTTCTGCCATGTAAGATGAGTCTGATTTCCCTTTGCCTTCCACCATGATTGTAAGTTTCCTGAGGCCTCCCCAGAAGCCAAGCAGATGGCCAGCATCATGCTTCCTGTACAGCCTGCAGAACTGTAAGCCAATTAAACCTATTTTTTTTTCTAAATTATCCAGTCTCAGGTGTTTTTATAGCAGTGTGAGAAAAGACTAGTACAGAAAATTGATACTGAGAGTGGGATATTGCTATAAAGATCCTGAAAATGTGAAAGTGACTTTGGAACTGGGTAACGAGGCACAGGTTGGAATAGTGTGGAGGGAAGATGAGGGAGAGCTTAGAACTTCCTAGAGACTACTTGAATGATTGGGACCAAAGTGCTGATAGTGAAATGGACAAAGAAGTCCAGGCTGAGGAAGTCTCAGACGGAGATGAGGAACTTACTGAGTACTGGAGCAAAGGTCACTTTCCTTATGCTTTAGCAAAGAGCCTGGCTGTATTATGCCTGTGCTGTAGGAAACTGTGGAATGTTAAACTTGAGAGTGATGAGTTTAGGGTATCTGGCAGAGGAAATTTCTTTTTTTTTTTTTTTTGAGATAGAGTTTCACTCTTGTTTCCCAGGCTGGAGTGCAATGGCTGTGAGAAGAGGGCCACCACCCTCAAGACCTCAAAATGGGAATCCACCAGCAGTTCTAAGCAGCTTGCACACTGTGCCTGGAAAAGCTGCAGGCATTCAACACCAACCCATGAGAGCAGTCGCAGGGGCTGAACCCCACAAAGCCACAGGGGTGGAGTTCCCAAGGCCTTGGGAGCCCACCCCTCACACGAGTGTGCCCTGGATGTGAGACATGGAGTCAATGAAGATTATTTGGAGCTTTAAGATTTAATAACTGCCCTACTGGATTTTGGACTTGCATGGGGCCTGTAATCCTTTCTTTTGGCTGGTTTTCCCTTTTGGAACAGGAGTATTTACCCAATGCCTGTACCCGCACTGTATCTTGGGAGTAACTAACTTGTTTTTATTTTACAGGCTCATAGACAGAAGAGACTTGCCTTGTCTCAGATGAGACTTTGGACTTTGGACTTTTGGCTTAATGCTGGAATGAATTCAGACTTTGAGGGACTGTTGGGAAGGGATAATTGTATTTTGCAATGTAAGAACGTCATGAGATTTCGTGAGGGGATGGGGGCAGTGGCAGAATGATATGGTTTGGATCTGTGTCCCCACCCAAAGCTCATGTCACATTGTAATCCCCAATTTTGTAGGCAGGCCCTGGTGGGAGGTGATTAGATCATGGGGCAGGTTTCCCCCTTGGTGCTATTCTCATAACAGTGAGAGAGATCTCGTGAAATCTGGTTGTTTAAAAGTGCGTAGCACTTCCCCCCTCCCTTGCTCCTGCACCGGCCATGTAAGATGAGCCCACTTTCCTTTTGCCTTCCACCATGATTCTTGAAGCCTCCCCAGAAGCCAAGCAGATGGCCAGCATCATACTTCCTACAGCCTGTGGAACTCCGAGCCAATTAAGCCTCTTTTCTTTATAAATTACCCAGTCTTGGGTGTTTCTTTATAGGAGTGCAATAATGGACTAATACAAACAGAATGATGAATCTCAAGAATAACACATTAATAATATAAAGATATAATCCAAAATTATCTAACATAGAATACCAGAAAAATGTGATGCATTCTTAAAGGTAAAGACCATCAAGAATCCAAACCTGAGATGACACAGATGTGGGAATTAGCAGACAACGACTTTAAAGTAGCTACTATAACTATATTCAATAAGATAAAGGAAAACATGTTGGTAAGGAATGAAAATAAAGGAAATCTTATCAGAAAAAAGGAAAATATAAAAGAGCCAATGGAAATTTTAGCAATAAAAATATAATATTTGAAATTAAAACTCACTGCCTAATCTTGGGAAAAATGGAGCTAAAAGAGGCAAAAGTCAATGAATCTGAAAATAGATCAATAGAAATGATCCAATCTGAAGAAAAGAAAAAGGACTGAAATAAAATAAAAATAAAATAAATCTAAGAGACCTATGGAACAATATAGAATATACAAGAATATGAAAGAAATGTATAGTCTTAAAGGACCAAATTTAACCCTACTATGGTAAAACCAGACAATATTTAAAAAGTACCATATGTATGTAATTGGAGTCCAGAAAGGATAGAGAGAAATTAGGATTAAAAAATTTAAGGATTTAAGGAACAAAAATTTGTCAAATTTGGTTAACAATATACATTTATGTGGTTGATAAACTCAGCCAACCCTAAACAGGATAAAAATAAAGAAAAGCATAAATAAGCACATCATAGTCAAACTTCTAAACCAAAGGTAAGTAGAAAACCTTAAAATAAATATCCCCCTAGCCATGCAGGGGCAACAAAAACAATCATATTGCACACAGGGAATAATGACTTAAATGACTATGCACTTCTCATCAGAAACTATGAGCATTAGAAGACAGTAGAATAACATTTTTTTTAATGTGGAAGAAAATAAAATCTGTCAATCCCCCAGAATTCTATATCATTCAAATGCAAGATAAATAGATCTTCAGATAAAGGAAAACTAAGATAAATCACTGCAGTATATACACATTACAAAAAGTACTAAATAAAGTTTTTCAGGTTGAAGCAAAAAGACATTATGGATAAACTCAGCTCTTTAGGAACAAATTAATGGCACTAGAAATGGTAAATGACTAGGTAAACAGAAATGACTATTTTTCCTTCTTAGTTCTCTAAAGTACATAATAACTGCTTAAACAAAAATTATAACTGTGTCTTGTGGGTTTTGTATTGTATGAGATTTAATACAAATGAAAACTATAGCATAAGCAATGGCATAGGAAGAGCTAAATAGTCTTATATGGTTGTAACTTTTCTATATTTCATGAAGGTTGTACACTATTAAGTGGACTGAGAAAAGTTAAGTATGTATGCTGTAATCCTTACAGCAACCACTAAAAAATGCAAATAAAAAAATGTAAAAATAGGTATATCTAAAAACTAAAAGAGATTCTGAGGAATACCCAAATAATTCAAAAGACAATAGATAAGGGGAAACAGAAGAACAAAATCAGAGGGGACAAATAGAAAGCAAATAATATATTGAAGGACACAAATCTAAACATATCAATTATTACACTAATGAGAATGGGCTAAACACTTCAGTTAAAAAGCAGATATTATCAAAATGGGTAAAACAGCAAGATCCAACAATACGCTTCTACAAGGGCATACTTTAAAGAAACAAAAGTAAAATGAACAAAAAGCAATATGCCATGAAAACAGAAAACATGAGACTAGAATGGCCACATTAATATCACACAAAAGCTACTACAAGAAAAAAAGTATGACCAGCAACAAATCGATATTTTATGAAGATAAAAGGATCAATAAATCAGGAAATTATAATAATCATCAATGTGTGTGCCTAATAACAGGGCTTCAAATTACATGAAGCAAAAATGGGCACAAAGAGATAAACACAATGATGACAGGTGATTTTTAACACTGCTTTCTGAGCAATTGATAGGACAACTAGACAAAAAAATAAAGACACAGAAAATCTGGATAACAATAATTTATATTTATAAATCATTACACCCAACAATTACAGAATATACATTCTTTTCAAGTGCACGTGATATGTTCATCAAGATAGACTGTTGCTGGGCCACAGAACAAGTCTAAACAGATTTTTAAAAGACTGAAATCAAGCAGAGTATGTTCTCTGACCAAAAGAGAATTAGATTAGAAATCAAAAGCAACAAGATAGCTAGGAAAACCAAAGATATTTGTAAACTTGATCACACTCCTAAGTAATAAGTGGGTGAAAGGGTTAAATCATAATGGAAATTAGAACATACTTTTAAATGAATAAAAATAAAAACATCACATATAAAAATTAGTAAAATGCAAATAAAGCAGTTCATACTAATAAATTCGTGGCTTCAATTTTTTTATATTAGAAGAAATGTCAGTTACCTAAGAATCCACTTAAAATCTAAAAGACAGCAAAGTAAACCTGAAGTAATATAAGAAGGCAAATAATACAGACAAAAGCAGAAATTAATGAAATAGAAACCAAACAATAGAAAATATATCAACAAAGCCAAAAGCTGGCTATTCGAAAAAAATCAACAAAATTGATAAATTCTCAGCTAGACTTATTGATAAAAAAGAGGATAGAACACAAATCACCAATATCAAAAATGAAAAAGATGTTATCACTACAGATTATACAGACGTTAAAAGATGAGAGAATATTAACAACTTTGTGCCAAAAAATACGATAAATTGAATGAAACTGACAAATCCTTTAAAAAATACAACTTAACAAAATTGACAGAACATGAAATAAAATATAAATAGTGTTTTCATTTTTAATAGCAAGTCTATGAAAGAAATTGAATTTATTATCAGAAACTTTCCCTAAAAGAAAACCCCTGGCACAGAATGTTTCACTGAAGGAAGAAGTAACACCAATATTACACAACCTTTCAGAAAATAGAGGAAGGAACACCTCCTAAGTCATTTTATTAGGTTAGAAATACTAAAACCTAATGAAAACATTACCCCTCAAGAAGAAAAGATATTTTTTTTTTTTTTTTTTTTTTGAGACGGAGTCTTGCTCTGTCGCCCAGGCTGGAGTGCAGTGGCGCGATCTCAGCTCACTGCAAGCTCCGCCTCCCGGGTTCACGCCATTCTCCTGCCTCAGCCTCTCCGAGTAGCTGGGACTACAGGCGCCCACCACCACGCCCGGCTAATTTTTTTGTATTTTTAGTAGAGACGGGCTTTCACCGTGGTCTCGATCTCCTGACCTCGTGATCCGCCTGCCTCGGCCTCCCAAAGTGCTGGGATTACAAGCGTGAGCCACCGTGCCCGGCCTAAGAAGAATAGATATTCTTTACAAAATTATTTACAGATATTCTACATGAACACAGATGTAAAAATATTTACTAAAATACAAGTTAAATCTAACAATGTTTGAAAATATAATATATCATGACTAAGTGGGATTTACCCTAGGAAGGGAAGGTTTTTTCCAACATTCAAAAATCAATTAGTGTAATCCAACATATTAGTAAAATGAAGAAAAATCATATGCTCATATCAATAGATTAAAAAAAATTTGAGTGAATCATGATAAAACTCTGAGCAAACTAGAAAGAAAAGGGTACTTCCTCAATTTAATAAAGCATTTGGGAAAAACCTATGAGTAGCACATACTCAATTGTAAAATATGGAACACTTTTCTCATAAGATCAGGGTTAAGGCAAGAATATCTGCTCTCACCACTGCTGTTTATATTGTACTGGAAGTCCTAGCCATTATAATGGCAAAATAAATAAATAAATATTAATATTGGAAAGGAAGAAATAGTCTCTGCAAATTAAAAATCTGTTTAAAATCAAAAAACTTTCAAAACCTCAATACTTAAAACTACAGAACATGCTGAGACAATTTTTTACAGACCCAAGTAAATGGAGTTATCTATGTTCATACGATCTGATGACTCAATATTGTTAAGATACCAAATCTTCCCTAAATTGATCTAAATGTTAAACAGATTCCCAATAAAAAATCCCAGCGGAATTCTTTGTAGAAATTGAAAAGTTGATTCTAAAATTTATATGAAACTTTAAGTGACCTATAATAGCCAAAACAATGTTTACAAGTAGAACAAGGTTGGAGGATTTCACAGCTGATTTTCAAACTTATAAAGCTACAATATCAAGACAATCTACTTTTAGTGAAAGGATAAACATATAGATCAAAGGAATGAAATAGAGTCCAGAATTAAGCCCACACATTTATGCTCAACTGACTTTTTACAAAGATGTCAAGATAATGCAATAAAAAGAACAAATATTTTCAACAAATGGTACATTGGATTATCTTATTTGTTTTTCCTGCCATAAATGACAGGATTTTCTTTTTTTAAGGCTGTATAGTATACCATGAATATATACCACATTTTCTACCCCATGGAAGTAACTATACATTTTATTATTATTTTTTTTTTTTTTTTCTTTTTTGAGATGGAGTCTCGCTCTGTTGCCCAGGCTGGAGTGCAGTGGCGCAATCTCGCCTCACTGCAAGCTCCGCCTCCCGGGTTCACGCCATTCTCCTGCCTCAGCCTCTCCAAGTAGCTGGGACTACAGGCACCCACCACCACGCCCGGCTAATTTTTTTGTATTTTTAGTAGAGACGGGCTTTCACCGTGGTCTCGATCTCCTGACCTCGTGATCCACCCGCCTCGGCCTCCCAAAGTGCTGGGATTACAAGCGTGAGCCACCGTGCCCGGCCTATTATTTTCATTATTTTAATTGACACATACCTATTTATGGGCTACAGTCTGATGTTTCAATACATATATACATTGTGTAATGATCAAATCAGGGTAATTAGCATATCCATTACCTCAAACATTTATCATTTCTTTGAAGTTAGAACACTCAAAATCCTCTATTCTATAATAGTTATTTTGAAATATACATTATTCTTAACTACACTCTACTGTTCAATAAAACACCAGAACTTAATCTTCCTATCTAAGTGTAACTTTGTACCCATTGACCAACCTCTCCTCAACCTCTCCTCCTTACTACTGCCCTACCCATCTCTGGTAATCACTGTTATACTGTCTGCTTCTATAAGATCAGCTTTTTTACATTCCACATGAATGAGATCATGCAGCATTTGTCTTTCTGTGCCTGGCTTATTTCACTAAACATAATGCCCTCCAGATTCATCCATATTGTCACAAATGACAGGATTTCATTCTTTCTAATGGCTGACAAGTATTCTGTTGTATATATATATTTCACATTTTCTTTATCTGTTCATCCACTATGAACACTTAAGTTGATTCTATATCTGAACTACCATGAATAATGCTGCAATGAACATGGGAGTGTGGATAGGTCTTTGACATACTGATTTCATTTCCTTTGGATATATACCCAGTAGTGGGATTGCTGGATAGTTGTTTTAGTCTCAATTTTTTGAGTAACCTCCATATTGTTTTCTATGATTGTACTAATTTACATTCCTACCAACCGTGTGCAAGAGTTCCCTTTTCTCCACATCCTCTCCATCACTTGTTATCTTTCCTCTTTCAATAATAGCCATTCTACCAGGTGTGAGGTGGTATCTCATTGGGGTTTTAATTCGCATTTTTCTGATGATTCATGATGTTGAGCATTTTTTAGTATACCTGTTGGTCATTTGTGTGCCTTCTTTTGAGAAATGTCTATTCACATCCTTTGCCCATCTTTTAAATTGTGTTATTTGTTTACTTACTATTGAGTTGTTTGAGTTCCTTATATATTTGGTATGTTAACTCCTTATCAGATGTATGGTTTGCAAATATTTTCTCCCATTCTGTGGATTGTCCCTTCACTCTTGTTTTCTTTGCTGTGCAGGAGCTTTTTAGTTTGATGCGATCCATTAGTCTATTTTTGCTTTTATTGCCTGTGCTTTCAGGGTCATATAAAAAACATCATTGCTCAAATCAGTGTTATTGATCTTTCCCACTGTATTTTCTTTGTTAGTTTTACAATTTCAGGTCTATGTTTAAGTCTTTAATCCATTTTGAGTTGACTTTTGTATATGGTGTGAGATAAGGGTCTAGTTTCATTTTTCTGCATCTGGATATCAAATTGTCCCAACATCATTTATTGAAGAGACTGTCCTTTTTCCATTGTATATTCTTGATACTTTTGTTGCAAATCAGTGGACAGGAACTGTGTGGATTTATTTCTGGGCGCTGTATTCTGCTCCATTGGTCTACATGTCTTTTATGCCAGTACCATGCTGTTTTGATTATTATAGCTTTGAAGTATATTTTGAATCCAGGTAGTATGATGTCTTCAGCTTTATTTTTTTGTTTGTATGTTTTGTTTTATTTATTTACTTTGCTCAATATTGCTTTGGGTATTCGGGGTGTTTTGTGGTTCCATGCAAATTTTAGGAAAGTTTTTTATAGTTCTGTAAAAAATTAATTGAAATTTTGATAGGAATTGTATTGAATTTGTATATTGCTTTGGGTAATATGGACATTTTAAACAGTATTAATTTTTCCAAGCTATGAACATAAAATATATTTCTGTGTATTTATGTCTTCTTCAATTTCTTTCATCAATGTTTTAAAGTTTTCAACCTGCAGGTCTTTCACCCTCTTGGTTAAATTTATTCCTAAGTATTTTTATTTTCTCATAGCTATTGTAAATAGCATGGTTTTCTTGATTTATTTTTCAGATAGTTCAATAGTGTACAGAAATGCAATTGATTTCTGTAAGTTGATTTTTTATCTTTCAACTTTATTTTGTTTATTAGTTCCAAGAGTGTTTTTGTAGAGTCTGTAGGGTTTTCTTTACATAAGACCAAAGATAATTATGTCTGAGTAAAAAATAATTCATGACCCACAACCGTTACAGAAGTAGACCCACCAGAGAGGTTAAGACAATACTCTTAATCACAATCATCTAAAGAAGGCATAAACCAATATAAAGAGATGTTTCTGGAATTATAGGAACTGTACAGAGGAGTAGGTGGTTAAGAGAAATAAGGATGATTCTAATATCTCATTTTACAATTATGGGGCAAAGATCACTGTGGACCCTTGACAGACTTCTAAAATACAATAACAGGAGGAATAAACCCAGCATTTTTTCCATGTAAATGCTCAAACTTACTAAGGTGTTCAAAGGCAAAATAACCTGATAATTACTGTTATTAATAGGATACACAGAATAGATAAATAAGGGGTATGGACTCCCAATCCACACTTGCTTACAACACTATACTTCTACAGCACACTACTCTACCCAGGAAAATTCTGAAGTGATCTCTACAGTAAGTTGCCAGGAAAACTATGATCTTTAAATACTTAAATCATTTAAAGTATGAAATATGTTCCTTGCCACCATTTAAGAAGCCTCAGTCCAGTGCCTCATACCTGTAATCCCAGCACTTTGGGAGGCCGAGGCAGGCGGACCACTTCAGATCAGGAGTTCGAGACCAGCCTGGATAACACAGTGAGACTCCATCTCTATAAAAAATTAAAAATTAGCCAGGTGTGGTGGCACGTGCTTGTAATCCCAGCTACTTGGGAGGCTGAGGTAGCAGGATCGCTTGAGCCCGGGGTGTCAAGGCTGCAATGAGCAGTGAACACACCACAGCACTCCAGCCTGGGCGACAGAGTAAAACCCTCTTTAAAAACAAAACAAAACAAAACAAACCAACAAAAAACCAGCCTTGGCCCTTTAATTTTCAGCTCTTCTAATCTTCAACCTTTTCTTCTCTAGTACCATTTTCCCATGAGATATAAACTTACTCAGGCCTCCTTTATCTTTAACAAGAAACCTTTCTGTATCCAAATCTGGTTTTGCATATTTTGAAGATAATTGCTTTTGGGGGGTACTCAATAGTTCTGTCTCTGTTTTCTTAACTACTTTAACTCTTTAATTCACTGCTTCTCCTATAACCACACTTCTGAAGCTGCTCATGCTAAAGTGCTCATGACATCATAATGACCAGTCCAATGAACACTTTAGAGACCTCTTCTTACTTCTGTGACATCTTACAACTTCAATCAACTCATTATCTTCAAACTTTCCTATTTTGCTTTGCATAAAGGACCACTTCCTAGTTTTTTTCCTACATCTCCTACTGCTTTTAGACTGTGGACTTTCATTCTCTCAGACCTTTAAATGTGTTCCACAATATTTTGACCTTGTCCCTTTTTTTCACACTTTATACATTGTTCATAGTTTTATCCATAATCCAGCTTCCTTATGCAGATGAATCAAAGTCTATATTTAGAATTCAGCCCCACTCAGATCAACAAATTCAACTGATTATTGTCTATGTCTATTTACATGATATTTTGCATACTGAACTCAACATTTCCATGAACCTTGATAGCATCTATTTATTATTTTACTGTATCTCCCACATTTAGCCTTATCAATTCTATCCTTTATATCATATGAAAACCCTTGCTTCTAGTCTGAATTTAAATATCCATAGTTTCTTACCTGTATATTTTAATAATCTCCTTTCCTCTACTCTCATCCTGTCCAATGGATACTACACAATATTGCTAATAATGTCTTCCCAAAATTTAATTCTTTTTCTTTTTTGAGACAGAGTCTCACTCTGTCACCCAGGCTGGAGTGCAGTGGCATGATCTTGGCTTACTGCAGCCTCCACCTCCAGGGTTCAAGCGATTTTCCTGCCTCAGCCTCCAGAGTAGCTGGGACTACACGTACCCACCACCACACCTGGCTAATTTTTGTATTTTTTAGTGGAGGTGGGATTTCACCACATTGGTCAGGCTGTTCTTGAACTTGTGACCTCAAATGATCCATCTACCTCGGCCTCCCAAAGTGCTAGGATTACAGGCTTGAACCACCACACCCAGCCCCAAAATTTAATTCTGATAACAGAATGTCTACGTTTTAAACTCTTTTAAATCTCTTTCAATTTTTTTTTCTTCATGCTTATTCTTAGAGATAAATTTTAGGAAAAAAGTTGTCATGCTAAAGTAAAATAATCATCTTACTGGAATTTTTATTGACACAGGGCCAAATCCAACTAGTTTGTGGAAAACATGCCTTTGTAATATTCTACCTAAAAATACATTATGCCATCTGATTTATACAAGATTTTAAAATATTTTTCAACAAAATTTCATACTTTTACTTCATATTTCTCATTAAAGTTATTCCTAAAAATTTTGTGCTTATTGCTTTTCTGAATGAGATCTCTTTTGTCATTTTTTTTTTTACAATTGGCAAATATAAACACTATAATTATATGTGACATCCTATATGGGAAGATTTTTCTGCCTCAACCCCCCACCCTCCCCCGACCATACTGAGTTAGTTGCTTCCCCTCTGAGTTTCCTAGATAGCATGTATTTATTTCAGTTGTAGCTTGAATTTGATTGTATTATAATTGATAGTTTACTTGTTTATTGTTAGATACCTTTCCTTTTTTTTCTTTTTTTGAAACAGAGTCTCATCTGTCACCCAGGCTGGAGTGCAGTGGTGCAATCTCCATTAACTGCAACCTCCGCCTCCCCCTGGTTCAAGTGATTCTTGTGCCTCAACCTCCCAAGTAGCTAGGATTACAGGCATGAGCCACCATGCCCAGCCTTAGATATCTTTTAATGATATGCATATCTTATTTGCCTACACATTTTAAATATCTTATGCTCAAAAATGTATTTTAAACAAAATGTCTGGAATAGAGAAACAAGGAAACTGTTTTATGTCAAGTAAAGCCACAAATATCACCTTTAATAAAGCTTGATTATGTAAATGTTTTAGGTGAATACATGTGCTCTCTTGGCTCAATTAGTAAACATTTCATAATAGATCAGGTTTATGAATTATTTTTTCCCAAAATTAATAATAAGAGATATGAATCCCTTATCAAGGTTTAGGGAAAGTAAAGATACTATTGTTTTCAAAACAAAAGTAATTCAAATATTTTAAGATATACATAAAAGCATTTCAATATTACTTAGATGCTAGTCACTGGTGATAGAACTCTATGATAGGGAATATCAGGTAATGGCAGCCTAAATTATTTACAGCAGTCATCCTACTGAAATCAACTAAATATTCTTGGATAAAATATTAAAACAATTATCTTAAAAGCACTGAAAATCTGACAAGATAATGGGGAACTGCTAGGACAAATTGTGGAGGAAACCTAAGCCCAAAGAGGTAAACAATATTGAACTTGACATAAAATTGGACATAAATTGTAGGAAGACAGAAATTAAGAAGCAGGATGGGCTGGGCACCATGGCTCATGGCTGTAATCCCAGCACTTTGGGAGGCTGAGGCAAATGGATCACGAGGTCAGGAGTTCAAGACCAGCCTGGTCAAGATGGTGAAACCTCGTCTCTACTAAAAATACAAAAAATTAGCCAGGCGTGGTGGTGGGCGCCTGTAATCTCAGCTACTCCCGAGGCTGAGGGAGAGAATTGCTTGAACCCGGGAGGCAGAGGTTGCAGTGAGCCAAAATCGTGTCACTGCACTCCAGCCTAGGTGACAGAGTGAGACTCCATCTGAAAAAAAAACAAAAAGAAAGAAAAAGAAAGAAAGAGACAAAGAGAAAGAAAAGAAAAAGAAAAAGAGAGAGAGAAAGAAAGAAAGAAGAGAAAGAAAGAGAAAGGAAAGAAAGAAAGAAAGAAAGAAAGAAAGAAAGAAAGAAAGAAAGAAAGAAGAGAAAGAAAGAGAAAGGAAAGAAAGAAAAGAAAAGAAAGAAAGAAAGAAAGAAAGAAAGAAAGAAAGAAAGAAAGAAAGAAAGAAAGAAAGAAAGAAAGAAGAAAGAAAGAAGAAAGAAAGAAAAGAAAGAAAGAGAGAGAGAAGCAGGATGTTCAAGATGGGGAGTCTTATGGGGACTCCAAACTACATTAAGCTGGAACTTCAAAGGATTAATCTTTCCAAGTAATGGTATGTGAAAACTAAACCCACCTACTCTCCAGCCCAGAAAACTGCTGGGGAATTTGACTTGGCACCAAAAAGGCCAGAAGGAAAATAGGAAAGGAAAATTTAATCCTATAAACTTGTAGCTAGATACTAGATATCCTGCATATTTTTATCTGAGAATATGTAGTCTAAGTAGCCAAGGAGCTTCAAGTCTTGAACTTGATTTAAAGTGGTTTACAAGCAGTAGTATTCACTCACTGGAAGGTGTATAAAAATCTATCATGAAGAAAGGCACTTTCATCCAAGATCTCAGGATATCCTGGCAAATATCATTTTCAGGATATGGACCATCAAAAGTCAAATAAAAGTTGGCACACATAAAAATATGGAGCTGTCCAGCTGAAACAGCACACAGCAGGTACACATTTGCAGACTTCAGACTCTGAAATTATCAGATGAAGATTTAATATATTTAAATAAATAAATGACAAGCTGAAGAATATTCGCGGGAGCCAGGCGCAGCGGCTCATGCCTGAAATTCCAACACTTTGGGGGCCAAGGTGGGAGAATCACTTGAGCCCAGGAATTCGAGATTGCAGTGAGCTATGATCGCGACGGAGCAAGACTTGTCTTGAAAAAAAATTGCAGGGAACAGAAACCTATAAAAAATATCATGGCAGACTTGATCAGTAATAATTATAATTTTTAAAATGAAAAACACAATAACCAAAATTAACAACGCAAGGAATACTTCTAATAGCATGTTGGACACACAAGAAGACAAAATTAGTAAAATTGGAAGAAAGATAATAAATTACTGATGAAGCAGCACAATGAGACAACAGTGGAACCCAGAAGATAATGAGGAGGTAACTTTAATGTACCAAAATGAAATAAATGCCAATCTTGAATTTTACACCCAGGGAAAACTATCAAGAATGATATGTCAGGCAAACAAAAACTATAATAGTTTATCACTAGCAGAAATCGAGGTAAATAATACATAATGCTAAAAGTTTCAATTTAGCAGAAAGATATCACATATTTATATTTGGTTAAGAATCTAATAAAATAAAATAGCCTTAAAACATGTGACACAAAAAAATTGACAAAATCCAAGGAGAAACAATTCACTATTCATAGTGGAACACTTTAACATAATTTTCTCAGTAGCTGATAAAATAAGCAAACAAAAAGAATAAAAAAGAATGCAGAATATTTGAACAACACATCTAGCAAAGATGACCTAATGGACATATACAGAACACTACAACAAGCAATGTCAGAATACTGCTTTTTCTTGAACATGCAGAACATTTATAGAAATTGACCATTCACACCCTGAAATACTATAAAATGACAATGAATGATATACAGCTACACACAACAATATAAATGTATCTCACAAATGATAATGTTCAGCAACACACACATACATACAAGCTGGTTATTCCTATTATTGAAGTTTTCCGTACACTTATTGATTTTCTTTTGTCTCCTTGTTCTGTTTTTGAGCAAGGTATGTTAAAATTTTCCATTTTGATTCACCAAACTAATACAACAAGAAATAGAGCCTCTGTATAATTCTGTAACTATTAATGTTATAGACATTGAATTTATAATTAACATTTTCATGAAGAGAATTCTAGGCCTATAAATTTCACTCTTAATTCTTCAAATGCTTATGGAAGAAAAAATGCTGAGTTACACAAACTTGCTATGATCTGAATGTCTGTGTCCGCTCCTCCTTTGCAATCATAAGTTGAAATGCTAACCCCTAAGATTATGATATTAGGAGGTAGGGCTTTTGTGGAGATGATTAGATAACGAGGGCACAGCTCTCATAAAAGAGGTTCCAGAGAGCTACCTTGCTCCTTCCAGAAGGTGAAGACACAGCAAGAAGGTGACATTCTGTTTTATGATCCAGGGAGTGGGCCATCACCAGACACAAATCTGCCAGGGCCTTGATCATCAACTTCCCAGCTGCCAGAATTGTGAAAAATAAATTTCTATTGTTTTTAAGCCACCCAGTTTATGGTATTTTGATATAGCAGCCCAAATGGACTAAGACAACTCTTCCAAATAAGTGAAAGAAAAGTAACACTTCTCAACTTACTATATAAAGCCAGGATAGCCTTGATGCCAAACTCCGACAAGAGCATAAGAATGGAAAGTTAAAAGCCAATTTCTTGTGCGTGTGTGTGTGTGTGTGCATGTATGTGTGTGTGTGTGTTGCTTTTTAACTTTTAAGTTCAGGGGTACATGGGCAGGTTTGTTATAATGCAAACTCATGTCACAGGAGTTTGTGGTGGTTTGTGGTACAGATTATTTCATCATTCAGGTACTAAGTCTAGTACCCAATAACTATGTTTTTAAAAATAATTATTTTTTTCTGTAGAAATGCATTTCTATCATAAACATATATTTTAAAACTGTAAACAAAATGTTAGGAAACTAAGTCCAATGATATAAAGAAGGATTATACATCATAAGCAACCTGAGTTTATTCCAAGAATGCAAGACTGGTTTATCATTAACAAATCAACCAATATAATGCATGGTATTAATAAAATAAAAGGATAAAAATCCATATTATCCATTCAATAACAGAAAATATGTGATAAATTCAATGCCTATTCATGATTTTTAAAAAACATAGTAAATTAAAAAACAATGGGAACTTAATAAATCTGATAAAGGATTTTTGCAAATAAACCCAATCAAACAATGTATTTCATATTAAATATTTAAAAACTTCCTCTCTGAGACCAGGAATAAGACAAGATTATCCATTAACATTACTTCTATTCAATATTATGCTGAATTTCATAGGCAATGCCAGAAAGCAAGAAAACTATGTGATTAGAAAGTTTTTAAAAGACCAGGCATGGTGGCCTATGCCTGTAATCCCAGCACTTTGGGAGGCTGACGTGGGAGGATTGCTTGAGCCCAGGAGCTCGAGACTAACCTGGGCAATGTAGTGAGACTCTATCTCTATTTTTTTAAAAAAGAGAGAAAGTAAAAAATACAATAATAAAACTAACATTATTTGGGGATAGCATGACAGTATATGTAGAAAACCCAAAATATAAAAATATGAGATTTTACTATTTAGCAAGGACATTGGATACAAAGTTAACATAAAATCAGTATTATTTCTATATACTTGCAACAAAAGCCAATTATCAAATTTAAAAAAAATTTTTTTTTTTGAGACGGAGTCTCACTCTGTCGCCCAGGCTGGAATGCAGTGGCGCGATCTCGGCTCACTCCAAGTTCCGCCTCCCAGGTTCACGCCATTCTCCTGCCTCAGCTTCCTGAGTAGCTGGGACTACAGGCGCCCGCCACCACGCCCGGCTAATTTTTTGTATTTTTAGTAGAGATGGGGTTTCACTGTGTTAGCCAGGATGGTCTCGATCTCCTGACCTCGTGATCCGCCCGCCTCGGCCTCCCAAAGTGCTATGATTACAGGCGTGAGCCACCGCGCCCGGCCTTTTTTTTTTCTTTTAGATAGAGTATCACTCAGCTGCCCAGGCTAGAGTGCAGTGATGCGATCCCAGCTCACTGCAACCTCTGCCTCGCAGGTTCAAGCAATTCTCCTGCCTCAGCCTCCTGAGTAGCTGGGATTACAGGCATGTGCCAACATGTCCAGCTAATTTTTGTATTATAAAATTAAACTTTTAAAATAGCGTTAAAATATCAGCTATCTAATAAAAGTTGTGCAATACCTCTACATACACATACACACACATAAACGTTAAGATAAAATAATAAAATAAATGGAAGAGGCTGGGTGCGGTGGCTCACACCTGTAATCCCAGCACTTTGGGAGGCCGAAGAGGGCGGATCACGAGGTCAGGAGATTGAGATCATCCTGGCTAACACGGTGAAACCTCGTCTCTACGAAAAATACAAAAAATTAGCCGGGCATGGTGGCGGGCACCTGTAGTCCCAGCTACTCGGGAGGCTGAGGCAGGAGAATGGCATCAACCTGGGAGGCGGAGCTTGCAGTGAGCCGAGATTGCGCCACTGCACTCCAGCCTGGGAGACAGAGCAAGACTCCGTCTCAAAAAAAAAAAGATAAATGGAAGAATATACCTTGTTAATGGGTTGTCTGTCTCAATACTGTCAATATGTTAACAAGCCTCATATTTTTATAGATTCAATAAAGATCAAAATAAAATATTTTCAATATACCCCATATTTTCTACAGATTCAATATAGTGCCAATTAAAATCAGAGCAGGGTTTTTTAAAATAGAAACTGAGAAGCTGAATCTACAATTTATATAGAAATGCAGAGGGCCAAAAATAGCTTAGTTAATCTTGAAGCAGAAGAACAAAGTGAGAGAACTTACACAATTAGATATCAATACAAATGAAAAGCTACTATATTTAACACAGAATGGTATTGGCACAAGAATAGACAAGTTGACCAATGAAACAGAATAGACAGTCCAGAAACAAAATATATAAAGTCACGTGGCTTATGACAAAGGTAGCACTGCACAGTAGCAGTGAGAAAAGGATGGTCTTTTTATTCAATAGTGCTGTGTATGTAGACAATCTAACTGGATTTACACGCGGAAAATATAAATCTTGACTTCTACATTGCACTATATTCAAAAGCAATTTCAGGAAATTTAAGATCTAAATGTGCAAGTTAAAACAAGAAAGCTTCTGGAACTACAGCAACCACTAAATAGACGTGGTTATTTAAGCTTAAATTAATTAAAATTAGTAACATTAAAAATTGAGTAGCCCAGTTTCACTAGCCACATTTCAAGTGCTTGGTAGCTACACATCCCACATTTGCAGATAGAGAAAATTTATAACATGTCAGAAAGTTCTATTGGATGGCAATGTTATAGAAGAAAACACAGGAATATATCTGCATGACTTGAAGCAAGATATGTTTTCTTTAAAAGGATAGAAAGAATATTAAATAAAAAAGACAACATTGGCTGGGTGTGGTGGCTTAGGCCTCTAATCCCAGCACTTTGGGAGGCCAAGGCGGGCAGATCACTTAAGGTCAGGAGTTCGAGACCAGCCTGGTCAACATGGTGAAACCCTGTCTCTACTGAAAGTATAAAAATTAGCTGGGTGTGGTGGCGGGCGCCTATAATCCCCACTACTCTGGAGGCTGAGGTGGGAGAATCGCTTGAACCCGGGAGGCAGAGACTGCAGTAAGCCAAGATAATACCACTTTACTCTAGCCTGGACAACAGAATGAGAATCTGTCTCAAAAAAAAAAAAAGATAATATTGATAAATTGGAGCTCAATTGCTAATCAAAAGACACCATTAAGAAGTATGGAATAAGTGTAAATACTATACTACTATGAAATAATCTCGTTTATATTTTTAAGTGAAAAAAATCAAACTGGGGAAGAATGTGTATTGTATGGAATAGCAGATACTAGACTTCTCTAAATATATTTTGTTTTATAAGTTTATTTTGGAGCCATGTAAATATTTCACATAATTATAAAAGAAAATTAAAATTTAAAAAGCAAGCCCTAAATTTGAAAGCAACTTGAAAAAAGCCTAGCTCTGTATCTAGCTGGTGGCTTAACTACACAGAGAGGAACTTTTCCAAGATACTTTAAAACACAATAATTTGACTGTACATGCCTCCTGGGCATTTGTAAGGATGTGCCTTATAAATGAAAAGAATGACAAAACTTAAACTGCTACAGTATCATATTATTTCTGTAGTGCTGAAATTGTTTTCTAAGTCCATTGTTTGAGTCCCGTGGGATAACAAATGAGTAATTCTGTTGATGTAAATGAAACTGGGATTTGAGGTATGGGAGAAATAGGAATGTAAGATTGATGAAGTTAAGTAAAAACCTCGGAGTGCTGAACTTGAATTAGATTAGTATAAATATGTGATGAATTTTATCTTTTAAAAAATGGACATCCCTTAGCTCAGTAACTGAAAATACCTAGAAACACCAACTGACCCAGTAGCCATAAGCACACCTGTTGTTGAGATTATATCTCTAAGTATCATCTTTCACTAAAAATAAGTGAAAGCTCTTTGAAAAATGGCTGATTCTGGGAAAGGAAATGTACAAGATAATCTAAACATCTTGTAATACCAGAAATCAAGGAAGCATTCAAAAGACTATTAAGACTCACGTGAAAATGATTCGGGGTGTTATCACTGAGGAAAAGTGGGTGACGAGCACATGGGATCTCTCTGTACTAGTTTTGCAGCTTTATGTGAATCTATAATTATTCCAAAATAAAAGGTTTAAAACAAGATACACAAACACACTCACAAAGACTCAAGAGCAAAGCTGAACAGTTCCCAACTTGCCAAAGTTAGCATAATTTGATCATTAAAAAGATAATAATTGCCATGGATTGGGCCATATCAAATATGTTTAAGTCAATGAGTTCATAATGACACCTAAAAAAGGCCTTGGTCCTTTTTGTAAGATGGTCAGGAATCAATTCATTATTTTGAATATTGCTAAACAAAGGGAAAGAATCAAACATTTATCCTGCCTTTCCTGTGTGAACTGTACCTCAGGGTAATCAAATAGTTGAAGACCCATTACAGAAATGTTACAATTAATTAAAAAAAAAGAAGAAATGATAGAATTAGAATGGTAGTTCTCAAAGTGTGGTCTATGGACCCTTTGGGTGTTTATGAGGTGAAAATAATTTTCAAAATAATGTTAAAACATCATTTGCATTTTTCACTATATTTACACTTGCATTGATAATGCAAAAGCATTGGTGGGTAAAGCTGGCCACCATAGAACCATAGAAGAAGTCAAAGCAGTGGCTCCACACTGTACTGGTGGTTATTACATTCATGATCGGACATTTGCAGTAAGAAAAATACCAGTAAGAATGCCCTTGATGAAGCACTGATTATTATTAATTTTGATAAATCTCCACAATTAAGTACAAATCTTTTAAATATTTTGTGTGAGGAAATAGAAATGAAAAGTATGTTTAAAGTACTTCTATTGCACACTGAAATATAAACATATAAGGAAGGAAATAAATTAATAAAATATGAAAATTAATAAAACAGAAAGCAAGCATAGAAGAAAGAGAACCCAAAACACCAAAAGTTAGCTTTGGAAAGACTAATATCATTAATAAACTACTTCCAAGTCTAGTCAAGAAAAATCAGAGGTGACACTAACACCAGGATTGAAAAGGGAAACATCACTACAGATCCTGCGGATGTGAAAAAAAGTCACAACAGGACATTATAAACAACTTTACGCCAAAATATTCAAAAGTACAGACAAAACTAACATATATCTGAAAAAATTAAATGTACAGGAATGAAATAGGAGCAATAAAAATACAAAGAAATTTGATCTCAATTAAAATTTTCCTACAAAGAAAACTTTAGGTACAGAGAGCTTCACTAGTGAATTCTACCAAATATTTAAGAAAGCTATATCACCAATCTCAGTAAACATGTCCAAGGAATAGGAAAAAAAATGTGAGAGAGACAGAGGTAGAGACAGGATTTCCAACTTGTTTAACAGGGCCAGCCTAACCTAATAAGAAAAGAAAAAGACAAATCAACCTAAAAACCCACTGTTAAGACCTCTTAATTGGTTTTTATTTTATATTAACATTATTTTGAATTTAAACAAAACAGCTGTAGTCTTTGCTTAACAATTCTAAAGAATAACCATAATGTGTTTGAATTCAGAGTACATTTTGAACGTATGTCATTAGAGTGCCCCTATGAACACAGAATATCTGTAGATGGTAACCAGATGGCTCTAGGAACAGCCAAGGAATTTGAGATGGGTTAGAAATAAAGTGTTTATCTTTCTCTACAGCACAGGAGAATACGAGATTGCATATTTATTTCTAGATTCCAAAACGAGTTCCAAATGAATATATAATAACCTTTTGTGTTTATAGTCATTTCTTTTTCATAAATGCAGTATAAAAGAGACATGTAATTTATTTATATCCTGAACCATTATCTTACGCCATCAATTAAAATTGAGAACAAAATGAGTGGCTATCTACCTTTATTATTTAGCTTTGTTTCTTAAGAACAACCCTTACCAACAAAGTCCTTACTTCCCATAATACTTTAGTCAGGATCCTGGACTGTAATCCATATTCACTTGAAGTTCTGCCAAGTGTTAATATTTCTGATATTCATATGACATGCATTTGAGCATCGTAAAAACCTTTCAGCAATTTAGTCCACCTTCATTCCAACCTAGCTAAGTTAATTTAGTTGTTGAAATATTATTGTTTCCCTCTAACTGAATATATTGAAGACAACAAAAGTCAATAGGTCATTAACATTATGAGACACATTGTCAATACTTTCCCACTTATATGTTTCCAAGGTATTGCTTTTCTCTTATGTCCACTCAAATTATAATGTTCTTTTTCTTTCCTTTTTACTGGTTTGAGGGTCTATATTATACAATATTGTTGTGTTGTCTATACGAGTTTTTTAATTTGAATATATTTCATATGTCATGCAAACTTCCTTAGTTTCATCATTCTAAAGTTTTTTAGTGTGGCTATCAGCTTCAAAGTCAAAATAGATATACAAAACATCTAATTACCCTATGGGAAAGTCTACTTGTGGAATGTATGTTAAATAAAGCACCTTGAATGCCATAAACATTCTACTACTGTTAACAAATGACATTGCAAAGAGGAGATATCCTATTTCCTATATACCCTGGCAAAAAACAAGATGCTTTAATTCCAGGTGAACAATACACTAATATAACATTGGTATGTTCAAACTATGTATAACTTTCATGTGGAAATTTAATAAGGCCAGTTGTATGGTAAGTGTTTCATGCATTTTTGCTATATTAATATATTTATACCTTTAAAAATTGTCAATGCAATCAGTTTTTAACAAGTAGAAATTTATATCTCAGAAGTACCATCTTAGATACCATTCTAAAAAATTCAAATTGCCCATCAGGAATATTAACAGAAAAAAATGGACATGAGGTACACATTGTCTAATTGTTACACAATCAGTGAATCAATTTTGTTTATATCTTAAATATTATCAATTGGAAATATAGAGATAAAAACCATGTTTTCCTGAATTTCTTAAACTGATAATTTTTAGTATTACAGGCTATGTTAATATATACTGTAAACTTACGGTAAACTAAAATGAAAGAACTTAGAATTTGAGCAAAATATAAACACATATGCATCAACATGATTCTATAAGACTCAGACACATATTATAATCATTGTTAAATGTCATGCTTTTCAAATGATTTGAAATAAAATGAAAGCAATAAATATGTTATTTCTAGAATCCTGTCATTATTAAGGCATTCAGGATACTATGACAAGAATTCTTTTCTAAAGAATTAAGATCAGATCAATAGGTAATTGAACATGAAGAAGTAAATAACAAATGCCTTTGTGAATTACAAATACCCCATATTTATAGAAGTTATTTTATTCATGTTTTTATGAATCATAATTCATTTATTTATAAGGAAATATCCAGCCCACAACAATTATTAGCAGACCAATTATCTACCTAAAAAGCAAAATATCAACAATGATGGAAAAAGATTCTTCAACTGAATGAATGGGATGGTACAATATTCCTGCACATATGAACAGTATATCTCTATTATTTTGTTAATCATTCATATATGTTTAAAAATTTGGTTTGAAGGGTTGTTTTTTCCTCTGTTATTTCCTATATTTTTCCTTTTAAATAGCTAATTTTCCTTCTAACTTCTAGATTCATTGGACTTCCTATCGCTTACTTATGTTTCCTTTCTAGTCTAGTGAAAATGTGTTTCTAAAAAAAATTCCTCACTCCCAAACTTTATAGCCATTACTGGTATTATCATCTCTTTTTGTTACAGAAAGCAATGAAAATAAAAGAAATAAATAGTGAAATTTCTTGGTAGGAAACGTGTTCACATATTAAGTGCTCTGATACCTGAAATATTAGGATTGTAGTGCACCAATTTCCTTCCCTAAAATTAACTGAGATTCTATTAAATAGTATCCACTGCAAATATCACAATGTAATGATGTGCATACCTATTAATTCCTTTGTCATCTATAGAACTGGACTCATACTTAGTCCCAGACACAGCATTGAAGTTTCTCATGCTAGCTCTAGAATCAGAAAATTCCTCTGTTATGTTATTAGTGTAGGTCATGAGGAAGAAAATAATCATTGAAACAGTACATTTGAAAGTGACCTTTAAAGTGTTAACCACATGTACACATCTAAAGTAGAAAAGTAAGTTAAAGTTTTTCCCTCTGTGTTGAACAGTGTTACCATCCAATTCATATATGCACATATTTATTCATTCAGTCAGCATTTACTAAGCATATCTTATATGCTGGATTCTATTATATTGTGAAAATATTAAGTATGGAAAATTTTAACATATGTACATTTATTTTATTTGCAGTTAACATCATTACTTGAGGAAGAATAACTTACAAGCCACTTTTCCCCTTATTGCCTAGAATAGTAAAACAAGGAATGCTTCATTTTCCTTCCTTCATTTCTACACACCTCCTTCTCTTGCATCTAGGATTTCTATGAGAAGTCAAAAAGTAATAATGTAGAATTGCTTCAAAATGTTGTCCTAACTGCACTCAAGAAGTTTGAGGGCCAGCTGCAGTGGCTCATGCCTGTAATCCCAGCACTTTGGGAGGCCTAGGTGGGAGGATCACTTGAGGCTAGGAGTTTGAGACCAGCCTGGGCAACATAGTGAGACCCCTGTCTCAAAAAAAAAAAGTTTTGAAATGCCAAGGGCCACTAACAGATAAATTGAAGTATTTGAATCACTTAACTTTTATTAGATACATTACTCTCAAATATGATATTTACTTATTTGTTAAGTGTATTTGTCCCCTAAAATAAAAGAAATTAAATCTAAGTTGAATGGACTTTGGATGGTAAGTGCACCTTTGAACACATAAATATTTCTGACATAAAAATTACTCATCTTTCCTCTTTGTAAAATATTATCAATAGAAACACAAAACAAAAGGCTGTCAAGTCCTGTATCCAACAATATGATCTCCTATCAGTATAAATAGATGTTATGAGAGAGGCTTACAATTTTTGTGTACTTACAAAACACTGCTGTGGAGCTATTAGCTATGTTTTAGGGTGTCATTCCCAAAGAAGACACCTTCACCAAAATGGTATTCATGAAAAGTATAGGCTAGAGAATACACTGTTTTTTATTAAATGGTATGTCATATTAAAGATCCAACTAAATCTGTGATCTCTATCACAAAGCCTTCTCTGACTCCTTCCTCCCCACTCAAGTGTTCTCTTATGTTCCCTTTCTCCCTTCTTTTAACCCCCATTGTAATTTATTTTTACATCTTTTGTGGTTATTGTCATCTTTTAATAATGCATTGCAATAGCTTAAGTATATGTTTCACCTTCCATAGTATATTCATATAAAGCAGACTCTTACTTATTTTTCATTCTCCACTTTAAATAGTAGAGTGCCTTACACATCTGTTGCTTATAAAATATTTTGGTATTTTATTTTTAATTTTAGACCTTTATGTCATATTACTTTTATTGTTCTTAAATAGGTTTTAATTTTTACCCTTGTTTCTCAAAAATAAACTATAAGTCCCTTGAGGCCTAGGGCAATCTTCTAATACTTCTATACTTCCAAATTTCTTGGCACAGGAAATGCCAAGAAGGAGTGTTTAATTCAATTGATGAAATGTTGTGAAAGGCTTGTCTAAGAAATATTTCAGAATACAGCTAGCAGCCATCTCCTAGTCAAAGGAATCAAATTCCATAAAATTTGCTTACCATGGCATTGACATTAGCGTGATCCCCTTTCCTATTCCGAATCTGAATACAGGATATTGGCAAATTCAGTCCTACCCCAGGGGCAAGATTTCGCAGGTCGGCAGCATTGTACTCCCCACGCAATAGCAAACTGTTATTATCAGAACCAAGTCCCAGAGAGGCCCGATAGAGATAAGTCTCAGAAAGTCTCTCAACTGTAGTGACATCTATGGTGGCTGATGTCATGCAAGGATTTGAAACCATCTTCCTTCCATACCTCAGATCCTCTGTAGAGTGACAGCAGCTCTGAGGGCAACAGCCTCGGCTCTGGTGCAACTTGGTACACACGAAGAAAAGTAAGCACCCCAGAAATAAAAAGGAAATACAAGCCAAGGCAATTACTAAATACAAGTTCTGGGCAGAAAGCTGTCCTCCTGGTTCCCAGACATCTTCAAAGTCTGGAAGTAACTGAGGGACAGAGTTGCTCAACAGCACACCCAGAGTGACAGAGGAGGAAAGTGGTGGGTCTCCATGGTCCCGAACCACTACCACCACCCTCTGCTTAACTGCATCAGTGGGAAGAACTAAGCGAGCAGTACGGAGCTCACCTACATTTGCTGAAATTCTAAAAAGACTAGAGTCAGACGACCGGGAGATGTGGTAGGAAAGCCAGGCATTAGAACCACTGTCTGCATCCTCTGCTACCACTTTTGTGACCAAGTGTCCAGTCCTGGCAGAGCGGGGCACAATTTCCACTGGGACAGAACCATTTCTGGGCAAGGGAAACAAGATAACTGGATAATTGTCATTCCTGTCTACCACAAACAAGTTTATAGTCACTGTTGCACTTCTGGGAGGAATGCCACCATCCCGGCCTTCTACTTGGAAACGAAACCCCCTGAGCTGCTCAAAGTCAAAGGAAGTTTTGGCAGTGATAGCCCCACTGGATGATTCCACTGCCACAAAGCTAGAGGCTGGTGGCCCTTCAGAGATAACATCCAACAGCTCATAAGAGACAAGGCCATTCTTCCCCAGGTCGGGGTCCTGGGCAAACACTCGGCCTAGAGAGGCCCTAGGGCCATTGTTTTCGGCAACGAAAAGTTCCTGCTGGGGTTGAGGAAAGCTTGGTGTATTGTCATTCACATCAGCAACTGACACAGTGATTGTCCTTCGGGTGCTAAGTGGGGGTGAGCCACTATCTGAGGCCGTGATCAGGACTTGGTATTCACTGATATGCTCCCGGTCCAGGGGCCCATCAATCAGCAGGCTGTAGTAGTTGTCAAAGGAAGCCGTCAGCTGAAAAGGGCCTGCACTAGACATGCCACAAATGACCCTACCATTAGAATCAAGGTCTTCATCCTTTACACTAAAGAGAGCAATCACTGTGCCAGGGGCAGCGTCCTCGGGTACTGGGTTCGAAAGAGTCATGAAGTCCAGTTCGGGGGCATGATCGTTCACGTCAGTCACCTCCACCAGCAGTTTAGCGGTGCTAGCTAAACCAAAGACACCTTCGTCCCTCGCCTCAATGTATGCCTCCAAGAGAGTTTCAGGCGGACCTAGTGAAGCAGCTACTTGCACCTCCCCACTTTTAGGGTGCACGTGAAAGCGGTGTCGCAGCTCTGCTTGCGTGCTATTGCTTAGGGAGTATCGGACTTCCCCATTGGACCCTTCATCTGGATCCAAGGCTTGAACTCGGAATAACACAGTTCCATTGGGTGCAGTCTCTGGAACCTTGGTGCGGTATACGGAGCACTCAAATACAGTTGCGTTGTCATTTGTGTCCACCACAATGATGGTGACTTGTGCGTCTCCTGAGCGGGCAGGTAGCCCGCCGTCCCGAGCTGTAAGCACCAGCAGGTGGGTGGCGCGCTGTTCGCGATCAAGTGCTTTCTCCAACACCAACTCCGGGTATTCGCTGCCGTCAACCCGCGATCCCATGTCCAGGCGAAAGTGCTGACTGGGGCTTAGGCTGTAGTTTAGTATCCCATTGCTTCCCTCGTCGTCATCTTGGGCATTTGGGAGAGTAAAGCGGGCTCCAGGCGTCAGGAACTCGGGGATGTGCAGCTGCACGTCGCCGGCAGGAAAGAGAGGTGAGTTGTCATTGGTGTCCAGGACGTGAACCCGAATCTTGTCCAGCTCCAGCGGGTCCTCGAGCACCAGGTCGTAGGTCAAGACGCAGGCAGCTTTGGCCCTGCACAGCCGCTCGCGGTCCGCCGGCTCTCTGACCACCAAGTTGCCGCTGGGTAGATCCACCCCGAAGTAGAGCTCGCGGTGGCTGGAAAGGAAGCGAAAGTTCCGCGAGGACATAGCGGCCGCTGGCAGCGTCAAGTCCGCGGCGACATTGCCTACGGCTAAGCCCCGCTCCGTCTCCTCCGGCACTGAGTACTCGAGCTGTCCCGCGGCAGCGCCGCAGGAAACCCACAAACATAAAACTGCCACCCCCCAGCCCACCATCCTCCCTCTGGGCGTCCACGTTCCACCAACACGCTACACCAACGGTGACCCAGGACCATGCTCCGGACTCCTGGAGAGCACGAGGCGCGGGGAAGAGCACGTTCCTGCCGGCCGTCACTGCTGTGGGCTGGATGCTCAGCGACCGCCGACGTTGCGCCTCCCGAACGCCGGCATTGCCCGGGCTGGCCGGCTGGGAGCCGGGCTTGCTAGGCTGGAGGCTGGGCAGCCGTCTGGGAAAGCAGAGCCGGCCTGGTGTTGAGGACAGCAGCGCCGCCTAGGGGTGCAGAGACGAGGCTGCCCGCCCGGGCGCGAGAAGTGCCGTCTCCAGTAGCAGCGGGCTGGGGTCTCGCCCACAGCGCTGGCCGCGGGCGCAGGGCGGAGCTTGGGAGACGCCCGGAGACACTAACACTTCTCTCCTTAAAAGGTGTTTTCTAGGACAACGCCCTGAGGCTGCCCAGATCTTAACCTCCACAACCTCTGCCTGCAGATTGCTGGTAACTGAGGCTGAGCCCCTCTGGGCCCCTCCTGCCACCCTTCGGGAGTCGCGCGTCAGGTCCCGGCGCTCTGACCCCGGCGCACCTCTCCCGCGGAGAGGGCGGAACTCCGCAAGGAGCTGCCGGGCGGAGGCGGCGAGAGGCGGGACCGTGAACGTGAGCGACCACACCTTCTAGGCTTAAGGAAACAGGAGCCCCCAGAAACAAGTGCTGCGGGGCTTCCCGCGCTGGATCCTGCTGCGGGTTGAAGTCTGTCCTGCACCCTCTTGTATCCCAGGAACTGCCAAGAATGCAGTAGAGACAAGGAGAGGAAGAAGGTTGGGGAATAGTGTCCGCATCAAACTGCCTCCGGACTCTGGCTTTTCCAGGCAGCGGAGCCAGCGAGCTCAAGGCTTTTTTTGCGTGACAGCAGTTTCTCCCTCTCCAAGAGGCTCTACTTGGGAGTGCTTTGCAAACGGCCCTTGACGATCTGGGTGAAAGAGGAGGTTATAAACCAGTCAATACCAATAACTAGAAACTCAAACACTTGACGACCCGTCCCCAAAGAGGACGCGAGAAGTGGAGGGGAAAGTACTGAGATACTCATCAGAGTTTGACCAGGAAACTACTCTGTAAATTTTCTTTCTGTAAATATTTAGAAAACACCATGAGGCAGGATAAGAATAGGCTAGATACCCACCCTTTCTCCAGCCTCGCTTTTTTAAAAATTATTATTATACTTTAAGTTCTAGGGTACATGTGCACAACGTGCAGGTTTGTTACATATGTATACATGCGCCATGTTGGTGTGCTGCGCCCATTAACTCGTCATTTACATTAGGTATTTCTCCTCGATTTTAATTTGGTCTTTTGCATGGATATTGGGACAGTGATCAGTTCTATGAGAAACATCTCCAGCCACAACAGATACACCCAAATTCTGCCTAACACCCTACAACCAGTTCCTTTCCCTAAGAAGGAGGGGAGCCAAAAGGAGGCTCATTGACTATTGACTATTAAGCACTAAATTCCTCACTCAAATCCTTCTTTTAATACAGGTGCAATATGCTCAAAGCCCCAGTAATGAAAAATTTGAAAGGCAAAATCTGAACACAGATCAAGAATTAAAGTTTCCAGGACATATTTTCTGGTAGAAACCTGCCTAAAATTATCGATAATTATTGAAGCTGGGTAATGGTACATTGGGGTCAATTACACAATTCTCTCAACTTTTGTGTATGTTTGAAATTTTTTTCCTTCCTTCCTTCCTTCCTTCCTTCCTTCCTTCCTTCCTTCATTCATTCATTCCTTTCGAGATGGGTGTGTTGCTGTGTTGCCCAGTCTGGTCTCAAACTCCTGGGCTCAAGCGATCCTCCCATCTTAGCTCAGCCTCCTAAAGTGCTAGGATTACAGACATGAGCCACTGCACTCAGCCTGCATTTTTTTTAACTTTTTTTATTTATTTTTTCTTTTTTTTTGAGACAGGGTCTTGCTCTGTCACCCAGGCTGGAGTGCAGTGGCACGATCTGGGCTCCCTGCAACCTCTTCTCCCAGGTTCAAGCAATTCTCTTGCCTCAGCCTCCTAAGTAGCTATGACTACAAGCACGCACCACCACGTTCGGCTAATTTTTGTATTTTTATTAGAGATGAGGTTTCGCCATATTGCTCAAGCTGGTCTCGAACTCCTGACCTCAAGTGATCCACCTGCCTCGGCCTCCCAAAGTGCTGGGATTACAGGCGCGAGCCCCGCGCCACCGCATCTGGCATCAGCCTGCATATTTCTATAATATTTTAAAATATTTAAAAATTGCTGATTAAAATGGTGGGGAGAGGGGTAGCTCTGGCATTCTCATTTTTACACTGAGAGTTGGATTGATAACTCCAGTGTTCCACTAAAAACCAGTTACCTCCCTGAACACACAAACCCATTCCTTATCTCTTCCAGGGAACTAGAAAGGGCACACTGTGATGTAAGGCAATGTAAGTAGTAAATACCCCTTGGCTAGTTTGCCTTTTTGAATTAAGAAACCAAAAAATCATTGCCACCAAGTCTCAGATAAAATTAAAGGAGGAAACATGTCAGCCTATTAGGCAGAGTCACAAGTACAGACCTCATTAGATCTCATCAGGATGCAAAACAGCCCATAAAAATTGAACTTATTCTTCACCAAATTTCAAAACCAAAACTAATTTTCTGCTTCAGTGCCAGAGATTAGGATGTGCATTTCTTCATTTTAAATTAATGCTGCTAAGCAAGCTCACTGCTTTGGAATGAAAGTTTATTCTTTCTGCCTTAAACAGATGAAATACAACTGTAAAGATGTACCGAATTTTGGCAGGCCCCTTACTTTTAGGTCTGCAGCCAAGCCTCCAATTATACCAGGTTTAGGAATTCTGAGCTGCACCTAGAGGGATAGTATGTGTGAGTATAGACTAGGGCGTGAGGAAAAAGGAAAAATGCATACAGAGAACAGCATGGGAAATCTTCACAGAAACTCCTCCTCCTTCACATGCTTCTCAGATTTTTGGCTTCCCTTTCTCCCATTTCTCTATTTAAACCGCCACTGACGTCTATTTTCAGAAGATTTCATTTGTGAAAAGAATGAAGAAAGCATCCACCCAGTAGGATTTGTCCCACCATATGCCTCCCTAACTTCTGGCATAACATTGCATTCTTATTCAAGTAAATTGGGATTTGTGAGAAAACAACATTTAAGAGAGAAGGATATCCCAAAGATAAGGGAGGCTAAAGATTTTTGCCTTTTAGATAAGATGACAAGATAAACATTAAAATTGTGAATTAACAAAACTTCTCTTTAGCGGGACCTTTCATTGCTGATATTTCATTTTGTCCTTTTTTTGGGACAGAATCTCACTTCTGGAGTGCAGTGGTGTGAAGGTGGCTCACTGCAGCCCCTACCTCTCTGGGCTCAGGTGACCCTCCCACCCCAGCCTCCCAAGTAGCCAGGATTATAGGCACACACCACCACGCCCAACTAATTTTAAAAAATATTTTATAAAGACAGGGTCCCACTATGTTGCCCAGGCTGGTCTTGAACTCCTAGGCCAAGCACCTCCATGCCCAGCTAATTTTTAATTTTTTGTAGAGACAAGGTCTCACTATGTTGCCCAGCTAGTCTCAAACTTCTGGGCTCAAACGATCCTTTCACCTTAGCCTCCCAAATTGCTGCAGTAGATGCATCTGAACAAAAATTTATCTTTCTATAATTTTTTTTAATATTTCACCTTCAAAATGTGACCCTAAAAACTTAAAATCATACTCCCATTGGTCAAATAAGTGCTGACATGAGGAGACCTAGCTCTTTTATTCTAAATACTATATATGTAGTAACAAAGTCCAAAACTGCAGTCCAACAACCATTCTCATGGCTTGCCTGTTGTCTGTGATATGCCACTGGCTGAAGACAAACTAGATTTCCATTGCTGGAAGTAAAAGTCTGAAGTTTATTTGTATCTCAAAATTTTTTCTTGAATGATGTCTTTGGATTTTTTCCCCCTTGTCTACGTATTTGGTGTCTTTGAGGACATCTATTAGCAGTATGCTGTATCTCCTTTTTCTGTATTCCAAAGCTACAGTTTTCTCTCCAGTTCTTTTAAATTCTTTATTCTTTTCCACTTATTTTTCTCAACCTTGTCAAGTGTTTCTTTTTGTTCTTGACTGTATGGAGGCAGAGCCTGTTCACTTTTTTACTGCTTGCAGTATAGCCATATTTACTGTCTGATGGAGTGGCTTATGTGTGCCATAGTTTTAATATATCTTCAACTCATGAGAACTGGCAGCTGCAGGGCAACTTGTCATCCTAACTTTTCTCCTTACCTTGCCACATCCTTAGGTTCAATCTTGAAGTAATGGCGCATCTGCTCACTCTCAGATTTAGTCCTGCGTTCTCTCCTATTTTGTGTTGACAAATAGGATAATGAGAGAGTCCTGCCCTTAGCCTCTGTACCTAGATCTTTTTATTCCAAAACAAGGAGTCTTTGGTTTTGCATCTCAGTGAGAATCACTACTCTAGAAAATACCAATATACCAGCCCTTTCCAAGATCTCCAGTGAAAGGTATCCTCTCCTAGCATTTTCATATCTTGGTCCAGTCTTCATGGCATTTAGTAACTTATCTTCATATACATCATGGTTGAGGTTCAAATGTTTTACAGAGTTTCACTAAAGATATGACTTTATTTTTTTGTCTGCCATACTTTTTGTTGTTTTTGATGAGTTTCATGGAGGATAAGAGACATTTAAAGGTGAATTTTCATTTATCTATAGTTGGTAGAAATACCACTTTTTGCTTAGTGGGATTTCTACATTTTGAAGGTATGTGGGAAAGTTATATTTTTATATTTATTTTTTAAACTAATCATTTCATTGAACTCTTTTTTAGTTCTATTTTTTTCCTTTGGTTCTCTGGGATTTTACAAGTGTAAACTTATATTGACTATAAGTTTTATCATGTAATATATATTTATCCTCCTTTCCAAAATCTTATATATATACCGTATATATACGCACACATATATAAATATGTATATATGTGTATAGATATTCACATATATATCTTACCTTGTGTTATCTAGAACATCCAAGTCAGTATTGAATAGTAGCCAAGAAGTGTCCTGTTATGCTTATAATTTTTATGGGAGTAATTCGTGTGTTTACTGTTTAAAATTGAGGTGGCCAGTGTTTGATGGTAACTGTCAAATTTTTATTAAAGTCCCTTAAAATAGCTACCATAATGATGATCTGATGATATTTTTCTTATTACCTTTGAAACCATAATATAGTATGAGCTCTACTATAACATAATAGAGCTTTTTTTACAGAATGTTGTATCAGCAGATTTTTATTTCAGGTTAGGCACTATCTAACAAACTAATCTCAGAGTGGTTTGGTAGTGGTTGCAGGCCTCCCTTTTCAGACACCGTTGAAGAAAATTTTTATCTGCAGCACAAAGGAAAATCTAGTGTG
Organism: Symphalangus syndactylus; assembly: GCF_028878055.3. NCBI lineage: Eukaryota > Metazoa > Chordata > Mammalia > Primates > Hylobatidae > Symphalangus > Symphalangus syndactylus. Next base: position 46,062,060 of record NC_072429.2, read on the forward strand.
AATGTTTATCAAATATGTAGAAACATGAAACTTGAATATAGGCAAATATATTATGTGATTGGACCAGACAGATTAGCTCTTAATACAATGGCGTTCACCAAATTTGAGGTTTTTTTCAAGTAAGCATAAAAGTCTAGGACTTTTTGATCTGTGGCTTAATATCATCTAGCAAAAAAGACGTGAATTATAGTTGTCAATCTATTGTGAAAAAAACTGTGCTTTATGTCTGTTAAAAAAAAATGCATTAGCTGGGTGTAGTGGTGTGCACCTGTAGTCCTAGCTACTTAGGAGACTGAGGCAGGAGGATTCCCTTAAGCCCAGGAGTTCAAGGTTAGAGTGAGCTATGATTGCCCACTGCACCCTAGTCTAGACAACATAGCAAGACCCTGACTCTGAAAAAATAAACAAATACAATATTGTACTCTAGTACTACATGTGGTGTTTAGAATGAAAGGGCTAGATCACCTACTCTTGGAACTGATTTGACAAACCAAACTTTAAGTTCTAAGGGCCACAGTTTTTTGTTTTTGTTTTTGTTTTTTTTGAGACACAGTCTTGCTCTGTCGCCAGGCTGGAGTGCAGTGGCGTGATCTCAGTTCCCTGCAACCTCCGCCTCCCAGGTTTAAGCAATTCTCCTGCCTCAGCCTCCTGAGTAGCTGGGACTGCAGGCACGCACCACCATGCCAAGCTAATTTTTGTATTTTTAGTAGAGACGGGGTTTCACCATGCTGGCGAGGATGGTCTCAATCTCTTGACCTTGTGATCCGCCCCCCTCGGCCTCCCAAAGTGCTAGGATTACAGGTGTGAGCCACTGCGCCTGGCCTAAGGGCCACACTTTGAAGGTGAAATAGAAAACCTGAGTCTAACTAATTGCATAAAACAATATGTAGAACTCTATTGTTGGACCAAAAACGTATAGAAATATAACAAATTTGTCAATTACAGTATAAAAGAGGTGTGTGGGAGAACAGCTGTATCTGATAAAAAATGACACCAGATGGTAATATGAATCCACAAGAATAAATGAATAGAACTAGCAATGACAAATAAGAAATGCTATAAATATATAATTTTCTCCTTTTTTCTTTTAGTGCCTCTAAAAAATATAAGATTACATAAAGTAATAATTATTATAGCGATGTATTGTTGGGTATATAATACTATAAATGTGCATTGGTTTTCTGTGGCTGCTGTGACAAATTACTACGCACTGGGTTGCTTAAGACAGTTTTTCTCCCAGGTTTGGAGAGGAGAAATCAAAACTCAAGATGTTGGCAAGGTTGCACTCCCTTTAGAGGCTCTACGGAGAATCTGTTTCTGCCTTTTCCAGGTGTTGGTGGCTGTTGACGTCAATCCAATCTCTGTCTCCATCTTCACATGGCCTTTTCCTCTGTGTCTGTTTTCTTATCTTCTATCTCTTATTTAAAAAACAAAACAAACTTTTCACTGGAATTAGCCCCCACCTGAAAAATTTAGGGTAATTTCATCCCCAAATCTTTAATATAATTATGTCTTCAAAGACTCATTTCCAAATGAGGTCACAGGTTCCAAAGGTTACTATGTGGACATATATTTTTGAGGCCCACAATTCAATCCACCACAAGATGTAATATGTGTAACAGTAATACAAAAGGCAGAAGAGGAATAAAGCTATCTAGAAGTAACATATTTATATCTCACTAGAATTAAGTTAATATAAATCTGAAGCAGATACCAATAAGCTAAAATATATATATGGTAAACTCTAGAGAAACTACTGTGAAAATAACTCAAAAGATACAGTTTAAAATTTATTTTAAAAATTACCATGTTACATTCTAAAATATTCACTTAATATAAATCAGTAAATGAAAAGTATAGGGAAAAAAGAGAATTAAAACATATAGAAAAAGGAGTAAAATAACAAATATAAATCCAAATATATCAATAGCAACATCATGTGAATAGATTAAAGAACCCAATCAAAAGGCAGAATTGTCAGTCTAGAGTTTTTAGGAAAACAAGATCCAACTATGTGTTGTCTGCGGGAGACACTTTTAGATTCGAAGATACAAACAGATTGAAAGTAAAAGAATGGAAAAACATATATTGTACAAATAGCAACCACAAGATAGCTGGAGTGACTACACTAATATCAGACAAAACAGACTACAAGACAAAAAGTGTTACTAGAAATCAAGAAGCACATTTTATAATGACAAAAGGACCAATTAGGAAGATATAGCAACTAAAAACATATTTGCATCTAATAATAGAGCCCCAAAACACATGAAGCAAACACTGGCAGAAATGAAGGGAGAAATAGACAATTCAATAGTCATAATTGGAGACTTTAATACTCCACTTCCAATAATGGACAACAACTAGGCAGAAGGTCACCAGGAAATGAAAGACGTGAACAACACTAAAAACCAACTAACCTAAACAACATCTGTCTTAGTCTGTTCAGGATATTATAACAAAATGCTATATGCTGTGTAGTTAATAAACAAGAGAGATTTATTTTTTCACAGTTCTAGAGGCTTGGAAGTTCATGATTCAGGCACCAGCAGATTTAGTGTCTGGGGAGAGGCCACTTTCTGGTTCACGGATGTCACATTCTTGCTGTGTCCTCACATGGTGAAAGAGGCAAGGCACCTCTCTGGGCCTCTTTTATAAGGGCACCAATCCCATTCATGAGGGCTCTGCCCTCATGACTTAATTACTTTTGAAAGGTCTCACCTCCTCATACCATCACCGTGAGAATTAGGTTTCAATATATGAATTTGGGGAACACAAACATTCATGTCATAGCAACATCTATAGAACATTCAGCCAACAGCAGCATAATATACATTCTTCTCAATTGCACATGGAACATTATCTAAAACAATCCTCAATAAGTTTAAAAAGATCGATACCATCCAAAGCATTCCCCTTGAGACCTGGAATAAGACAAGGATGCCCACTGTCACCACTCCTATTCAACATCCTACTGGAAGTCCTAGCCAGAGAAATCAGGCAAGAGAAAGAAATAAAAGGCATCCAAATAGGAAGAGAGGAAGTCAACCTATCTCTCTTAGCAGACAATATAATTTTATACCTAGAAAACCCTATATTCTCTGCCAAAAAGCTCCTACATCTGATAAAACCTCCAGCAAAGTTTCAGCATACAAAATCAATGTACAAAAAATCAGCATTTCTGTACACCAACAACATCCAAGCTGAGGGCCAAATCAAGAACACAATCCCATTTACAACAGACATACACAAAAAGAAAATATCTATGAATATGGCTAATCAAGGATGTGAAAGATCTCTACGAAAAGAATTATAAAACACTGCTGAAAGAAATCAGAGATGATACAAACAAATGGAAAAACCTTCCATGCTCATGGGTAGGAAGAAACAACATTGTTAAGATAACCATACTGTCCAAAGCAATTCACAGATTCAATGATGTTCCTATCAAACTACCAACATTATTTTTCATAGAATTAGAAAAACAAACTATCCTAACATTCATATGGAAAAAAAAGAGCCCAAATTGTCAAAGCAATCCTAAGCAAAAAGAACAAGAAGGACATCATACTACCCAACTTCAACTATACTACAAGGCTACAGTAACCAAAACAACATGGTACTAATACAAAAACAGACACATAGACCAATGGGACAGGTTAGAGAACCCAGAAATAAAGCTGCACACCTACAATTATCTGATCTTCAACAAAAACAAGCAATGGAGAAAGGACTTCCTACTCAATATTGCTGGGATAACTAGCTAACCATATGCAGAAGATTGAAAACTGGACCCCTTCCTTTCAGCATGAACAAAAATCAGCTTGAGATGGATTAAAGAGTTAAATGTAAAACCTAAAACTATACAAACCATAGAATAAAACCTAGAAAATATCATTCTGGGCATAGGCCCTGGCAAAGATTTCATGACAAAGATGCCAAACGCACTTGCAGCAAAAACAAAAATTGGCAAATGGGGCCTAATTAAACTAAAGAGCTTCTGCACATCAGACTATCGAGGTGGAGCAAGATAGTGGAACAGAAGCCTACACCATCCCCCGCTCCCCCGCCACATGAACACCAAATTGTAACAACTATCTGCACACAGAAAAGCATCATTACAAAAACCAAACATCAGGTAAGCAATCGTAGTACCTGGATTTAACAACATATCACTAAAAGAGGCATTGAAGAGGGTTGGAGAGACACTCTGGAATCACCACCATCACCCCTCCCATATCCCCCAGCAGCAGCTGAGCAACATGGAGAGTCTGCGCACTTGGAGGAGGTAAAGCACAGCAACTGGGGAACTTTACATTAAACTCGGTGCCGTCATAGCGGAGAACAACACTGTGCTAGGCTCAGCCAGCAGCCGCACATGAAGGGAGCTTTCGGAACAGGCCTGGCCAGAGGCGAATCACTCATCCCAGCAGTCAGAACTTGAGTTTCTCAGCAAGCCTCACCACTATAGGCTTAAGTGCTCTGAGGTTCTAGGTAAACTTGAAAGACAGTCTAGGACACAAGGATTGCAATTCCTAGGTAACTCCTAGTGCTGGGCTGGGCTCAGAACCAGAGGGATAGGGTGGCACATGACCTAGGAAGTCATCAGCCTGGGCAGCTAAGGGAGTGCTTGTGCCACCCCTCCCCTAATCCCAGGCAGAGAAGCTTGCAGCAACAAAAGTTACTCCTTCCTTCTGCTTAAGGAGAGGAGAGCAAAGAGTAAAGAGGACTTTGTCTTGCATCTTGGATACCAGCTCAGCCACAGTAGGATAGGGCATTGAATAGAGTCATGAGGCCCCCATTCCAGGCCCTAGCTCATGGATGACATTTCTAGACACACCCTGGACAAATAGAAAACCCATTGCCTTGGTGGGAAGGACCCAGTCTTGGCAACATTAATCACCTGCTGACTAAAGAACCCTTGGGCACCAAATAACCAGCAGTGATATCCAGGTAGTATACTGTGGGCCTTAGGTTCTGAGATGTGCTGACTTCAGGTGTGATCCAGCACATTCCTAGTTGTGGTGGCTACAGTGAAAGATTCCTTCTGTTTGACAGAAACAGAGGAAAAAGTAAAGGGGACTTTGTCTTGCACCTTTGGTACCAGTTTGGCCACGTGGAGTAGAGCAACAAGCATGCCCTTGGGGTCCCAAGTCCAGGCTTTGGCTCCTGGAAAGCATATTTGGATCTTCCCCAGGGCAGAGGGGTGCCCACTTCCTTGAAGAGTCCCAGGCCTGGCAGCATTCACCACAGCACAACTGAACAGCCCTTAAGCTTTAAGTGAACATCAGCAGTGGCCAGGTAGATTCCCTGTGGACCAGTGGTAGTATTGGCCACAGGGAAAGGCACCTCTCCCTGTGGAAAGGGGAGGGAAGAATGGGAAGGACTTTGTCTTGTGGTTTGAGTGCCAGCTTAGCCATAGTCAAATAAAACATCAGGCAAATTTCTAAGTATTTTGACTCCAATCCCTGGGCAGGCCCAAGTAGCATCTCTGGGCCTGCCTAGGGCCTGGGGGAACTTGCTACCCTAAAGGGAAGGATGCAAACTTGGCTGGTGTCACCCCCTGCTGATCTTAGAGCCCTAGGACCTTGAGTGAACATAGGTGGTAGTCAGGTAGTGGTTACAGCAGGCCTTGGACAAGACCCAGGGCTGTGCTGGCTACAGGTCTGACCCAGCACAATCCAAGGTGGGGGCCACAGGAGTGCTTGCATCACCATACCCCTAGTTCAAGATGGCCCAGCACCTTGAGAGAGAGGGAGAGAGAGAGAGAGAGACTGTTTGACAGAAAGTAAGGGAAAAGAACAAGTGTTTTTGCCTGGCAATCCAGATAATCATTCTGCATCTTATTCAAGACCTCCAAGATGGTACCTCTACTAGTCTGCAAAAACCACAGTATTATTGGGATTGAGGCCCAAGCTCCTTCAAATAAAAACCTTCTGGAAAACCTTCTTAAGAAGGACAGGGACAAACAAGCCCAGACTGCAAAGACTACAAGAAATACCTAGCTCTTCAATGCCCAGACACTTACTGCTAAGAATAAGCATACAGAAAAACACAGGATATTATAACACTGTAATTGTGCTATGTAAACTTATCTTAAGTAGAAAGAGCAAATGATGAACTGGTCAAAAATAATGACAACCTGGTCAGGCATGGTGGCTCATGCCTGTAATCCCAGCACTTTGGGAGGCCAAGATGGGCGGATCACTAGGTCAAGACATCGAGACCATCCTGGCCAACATGGTGAAACCCCGTCTCTAGTAAAAATATAAAAACCAGGTGGGTTTGGTGGTGCATGCCTGTAGTCCCAGCTACTCAGTAGGCTAAGGCAGGAGAATCACTTGAACCCAGGAGGCGGAGGTTGCAGTGAGCCAAGATAGGGCTACTGCACTCCAGCCTGGTAGCAGAGCAAGACTCTGTCTCAAAAAAAAAAAAAAAAAAAAAAAAATGACAACTTTTCACAACATAGTACAATAAGACAAAGGGAAACAACACAAAGTTAAAAAGCAGGAGGATAAAGTTAAAGTGTAGAACTTTTATTAGTTTTCCTTTTGTGTATTTGTTTTTTGTTTATGCAATCTGTTAAGTTGCCATCAGTTTAAAATAATGGGTCATAAGATAAGTCATAAACCTCATGTAACCTCGAATCGAAAAACATACAATGGATACACAAAAAATAAAAAACAAGAAATTAAATCATAACACCAGAGAAAATTATTTCCATGAAAAAGAAGATGGGAAGAAAGGAAAGAAGGGAGAGATGACCATGAAACTACGAGAAAACAAATTACAAAATGGCAGGAGTAAGTTCCTACTTAAATGAAAATACTGAATGTAAATGGACTAAACTCTCCAATAAAGACATAAAGTGGCTGAATGGATGGAAAAACATGATCCAATGATCTGTTGCCCACAAGAAACACTTCACCTATGAAGATACACATAGACTGGAAAATAAAGGGATGGGAAAAGATATTCCTTGCTAATGGAAACAGAACAGGAGCAGGAGTAACTACACTTACAACAGATAAAATAGATCTCAAGACAAAAACTGTAAGAAGAGACAAAGAAGGTCTTTGTATAATGATAATGGGGTCAATTCAGCAGGAGGATATAACAATTATAAGTATATATGCACCCACCATTGAAGCACCCAGATATAAAAAGCAAATAGTATTAGAGCTAAAAAAGAGAGAGAGATCACAATACAATAATAGGTGGAGACTTCAACACCCCACTTTCAGTATTGGACAGAACTCACAGACAAAATCTCAACAAAGAAACATCAGACTTAATCTGCACTATAGAACAAATTGACCTAATAGATATTTATGGAACATTTCATCCAACAGCTGCAGAATACACATGCTTCTCCTCAGCACATGGATCATTCTCAAGGATAGACCATATGCTAGTCACCATACAAGTCCTAAAATATTTTTTAAAAAATGATATCATATCAAGATTCTTCTCTGACCACAATGAAGTAAAATTAGAAATAAAAAAGAGGAATTTTGGAAACTACACGAACACATGGAAATTAAACAATATGCTCCTGAATGACCAGTGGGTCAATAAAGAAATTTAAAAGGAAATTGAAAATTTGATTCAAGCAAATGATAATGGAAACACAACACGCCAAAACCTATGAGATACAACAAAAGGAGTACTATTAGCAGGAAATTTATAGCTGTAATTGCCTACATTGGAAAAGAATGAAAACCTCATTTAAATAACCTAACTATACATCTTAAAGAACTAGAAAAGCAAGAGCAAACTGAATCCAAAATTAGTAGAGAAAATAATAAAGATCAAAGCAGAAATATATTTGAAATGACAAAAATACAAGAGATCAACAAAACAAAAAGTCAATCTTTTGAAAAGATAAATAAAATTGACAAACTTTTAAACAGATTAATGAAGGAAAAAAGAGAGAAGACCCAAGTAAATAAAATTGGAGCTGAAAAAGTAGACATTACAACTGATACTGCAGAAATTCAAAGGATCATTAGTGGCTATGATGAGCCACTATATGCCAATAAATTTAAAAATCTAGAGGAAATGGATAAATTCCTAGACACATACAACTTACCAAGGTTGATCTATGAAGAAATTAAAACCTAAACACACCAATAACAAGTAATTAGATCAAAGTTGTAACAAAAAATCTCCCAGCAAAGTAAAGCCTGGTACCCATTGGCTTCACTGCCAAATTCTACCAAACATTTAAAGAAGAACTAATACCAATCCTACTCAAACTATTCCCAAAAGTAGAGGGGGGGTTAACTTCCAAACTAATTCTATGAGGCCAGTATTATCCTGATACCAAACAATGACACATCAAAATAAAATAAAACTCCAGGCCAATATATGTGATGAATATTGATGCAAAAATCCTCAACAAAATACTAGCAAACTGCATTCAACAATACAGTTAAAAGATCACTTATTATGACCAAGTGGGATTCATCCCAGGGATATGAGGATGATTCAACATACACAAATCAATCAATATGATACATTATATCAACGGAATGAAGACCAAAAACCATATATCATTTCAACTGATGCTGAAAAAGCATTTGATAAAATTCAAAATCCCTTTATGATAAAAACCCTCAAGAAAATTGGCATAGAAGGGACATACCTCAAAGTAATAAAAGCCATCTATGACAAACCCACAGCCAACATCATACTGAATGGAGAAAAGTTGGAAGGATTCCCCCTGAGACCTGGAATAAGTCAAAGATGCCCATTTTCACCACTTCTATTCAACATAGTACTGAAAGTCCCAGCCAGAGTAATCAGACAAGAGGAAGAAATAAAGGGCATCCAAATTGGAAAAGAGGAAGTTAAACTGTTGCTGTTCACTGACAATATGATCATGTACTCTGAAAACCCTAAAGATTCATCCAAAAAGCTCCTAGATCTGATAAATGAATTCAGTAAAGTTCCAGGATACAAAATCAATGCACACAAATCAGCAACACTGCTATACACCAACAATAACCAAGCTGAGAATAAAATTAAGAACTCAATCCCTTTTACAATAGCTGCAAAAAAAAAAAAAACAAAATACTTAGTGAGATGGTTAATACTGAGTGTCAGCTTGATTGGATTACAGGAGGCAAAGTATTGTTCCTGGGTGTATCTGTGAGGGTGTTATCAAAGGAGATTAACATTTGAGTCAGTGGATTGGGAAAGGCAGATCCACCCTCAATCTGGGTGGGCACAATCTAATCAGCTGCCAGCACAGCCAGAATAAAAACAGGCAGAAGAACATGGAGAGATTAGACTGACTTAGCCTCCCAGCCTACATCTTTCTCCTGTGCTGAATGCTTCCTGCCCTTGAACATTGGACTCCAAGTTCTTCAGCTTTGGGACTTGGATTGGCTTGCTTGCTCCTCAGCTTGCAGATGGCCTATTGTGGGACCTTGTGATCATGTGAGTTAATACTCCTTAGTAAACTCCCCTTTATATATACATCTATCCTATTAGTTCTGTCCCTCTAGAGAGCCCTGACTAATACAGATTTTGGTACCAAGAGTGGTTCTAGAGGAACAGACTATTAAGGATGGAGTTCTTTCATTGGTTTTGGGGTTTCTGGAGATGGCTGCTTAATATGATTAGACCCAAAAATGCTAAGGACTGTACTTCTAATGGTATGGAGAACACTGATAGTCCTTGGCACAAACTATTTACAGAGTTACACAAAATAAATTCATTTGACACTCCTGATTCACTGTTCATGAGAGGTAAGGAGTTTAGTAACTCTATATATAATACCTTTGACCATATGTGGGGAACAAAGGAAAATAATGAAGTTGGTTGGTTGCTCCTAAGTTCACTGAACAAAGTGATGAAAGAAAATGATGAACTTAGGGATTCTAATTCCTAGCTTCAGAAGCAGATACTAAGCCTCAAACCTGCTAAGATTGTCCTGAGTGAGAGTCTTATCTCCTGTAGAGAAAGACCTGAAATTGCGGGAAATCAGACACAAGTTCTTATCACACCAGTGGCTGACCTGCAATGAAAGGTGCATGCACAGCCTTGCCAGGTGTCTACTGTTGAAATGAAGGCATTGATTGGAAAAGAATGGGATCCTGAAACTTGGAATGGGGATATGTGAAAGGACCCTGATGAAGCTGGGGACACTGAGATTGTAAATTCTGATGAACCATTTTTTGCCAGAAGAAACAGCTTTCTCATCCCCAGTAGTGGCAACATGTCCTCCCCAACCCACACTGCCATCAGCCTTTCCACATTTGTCTGAGGAGATAAACGCTGCACTGCCTGAGGCAACAGTGATGGCCTCCCCGAGGCCGTTGCCAGGCAAGATAACGTTGATTTTCCTCAGGACCCAGCCCCTACCACCCCTGTTTGCTTCTAGACCTATAACTAGACTAAAGTCCCAGGAGGGCCCTAGGGGCGAGGTTCAGAGTGTGACCCACGAGGAGGTGTGTTACATCGAAAAGAACTGCTTGAGCTTTCTAATTTATATAAGCAAAAATCTGGAGGACAGGCATAGGAATGGATATTAAGGGTGTGGGATAATGGTGGACGGAACATAGATCCAAGGCATTGGATCAGGCTGAATTTACTGATTTGGGCCAACTAAGCAGGGATTCTGCATTTAATGTTGCAGCTTGGGTAGTTTAAAAAGGTTCTAATAATTTATATGCTTGGTTAGCTGAAATATGGATTCAAAGATGGCCCACTGTGAGCAAGCTGGAAATGCCTGATCTCCCTTGGTTTATTGTAGAGGAAGGGATCAAAAGGCTTAGGGAGATTGGGATGGTGGAGTGGATTAGTCAGTTTAGACCTACTCATCCCAGCTGGGAGGGTCCAGAAGATATATCCTTGACTAATACTTTGCAAAATAGATTTGTGAGGGGAGCACCTGCATCCTTGAAGAGCTTTGTGATTGCTCTTCTCCGTATGCCAGATTTTACAGTAGGAACCACAGTCACTCAACTACAAAACTTAAATGCAATGGGAATAATTGGATCTCAAGGTGGCAGGGGCCACTCAACTGTCAAAGGCAAGGTGGGTGTAGCTACCATAATGGACAGCAGAGGCAAAGCAGCAATCAGAATAGTCTGACTCATGTAGATCTCTGGCATCTGTTAATTAATCATGGTGTTCCCAGAAGTGAAAATGATAGGAAGCCTACTGCATTCTTATTTAATTTATATAAGCAGAAACTTCCAGGTCAAGTGGACAAAAGACTAAATTGAATTATAAAAACAGAGGATCACAGCCCCTCAATCAATTTCCAGACTTAAACCAGTTTACAGACCTAGAATCCCTTAAATTAAGGGGAGGCTGGGTCCCCTTGACAACAATTTATGCTGTTAAAAGATCACTTATTATGACCAAGTGGGATTTATCCCAGGGATACAAGGATGACACTGACAACAATGTATGCTGTTAGTCTTTCTCCCATCCTTCCCCATGGAGACCTATGGCTTTTTACCAGAGTAACTGTGTATTGGGGAAAGGGAAATGATTGCCATTTCGGGGACTACTGAACACTGTCTCTAAGCTGATGTTGACTCCAGAGGACCCAAAACGTCATGGTGGTCCTCCAGTTAAAGTAGGGGCTTATGGAGTTTTAGCTCAAGTCTGACTTAGCGTGGGTCCAGTGGGTCCCTGGACTCATCCTGCAGTCATTTCCCCAGTGCCAGAATGCATAATTGGCATAGGCATACGTAGCAGCTAGCAGAACTCCCACATTGGCTCCCTGACTGGTAGAGTGAGGGCTATTATGATGGAAAAGGCAAAGTAAGAAGACCAATTAGAGCTACCTCTACCTAGAAAAATAGTAAATCAAAAAACATATCACACCCCTGGAGGAGTTGCAGAGATTAGTGCCACCATCAAGGACTCAAAAGATGCAGGGGCTGTGATTCCCACCACATCCCCGTTCAGCTCTCCTATTTGGCCTGTGAAGAAGACAGATGGGGCCGGGAGTGGTGGCTCACGCTTGTAATCCCAGCACTTTGGGAGGCTGAGACGGGCGGATCACGAGGTCAGGAGATTGAGACCACGGTGAAACCCCACCTCTACTAAAAAATACAGAAAAAATTAGCTGGGCGTGGTGGCGGGCGCCTGTAGTCCCAGCTACTCAGAGAGGCTGAGGAAGGAGAATGGCGTGAACCCGGGAGGCGGAGCTTGCAGTCAGCCGAGATTGCGCCACTGCACTCCAGCCTGGGCAACAGAGCGAGACTCCGTCTCAAAAAAAAAAAAAAAAAAAAAGGAAGAAGACAGATGGATCTTGGAGAATGACAGTGGATTATCGTAAGTTTAACCAAATGGTAACTCCAATTGCAGCTGCTGTACCAGATGTGGTTTCATTGCTTGAACAAATTAACACATCTCTTGGTACCTGGTATGCAACCATTGATTTGGCAAATGCCTTTTCCTCCATTCCTGTCCATAAGGCCCACCAGAAGCAATTTGCCTTCAGCCGGCAAGGCCAGCAATATACCTTTACCATCCTACCTCAGGGGTATATCAACTCTCCAGCTTTGTGTCATAATCTTGTTTAGAGAGACCTTGATTGATTTTCCCTTCCATAAGATATCACACTGGTTCATTACATTGATGACATTTTGCTGATTGGACCCAGTGAGTGAGAAGTAGCAAACATACTGGGCTTATTGGTGAGACATTTGCATGCCAGAGTATGGAAAATAAATGACGAAAATTCAAGAACCTTCTACCTCAGTAAAATTTCTAGGGGTCCAGTGGAGTGGGGCCTATCAAGATATTCCTTCTAAGGTGAAGGATAAGCTGCTGCATTTGGCCCCTCCTACAACCACAAAAGAGGCTTATTTGGGCCTATTGGATTTTGGAGGCAACACATTCCTCATTTCGGTATGTTACTCCAGCCCATTTATCAAGTGACCCAAAAGGCTCTCACTTTTGAATGGAGTACAGAACAGGAGAAGACTCTACAACATGTCCAGGCTGTGTGCAAATTGCTCTGTCTCTTGGGCCATATGACCCAGCAGATCCAATGGTGCTTGAGGTGTCAGTGGCAGATAGGGATGCTATTTGGAGCCTTTGGCAGGCCCCCATAAATGAATCACAGTGGAGACCTCTAGGATTTTGGAGCAAGGCCCTTCCATCTTCTGCAGCTAACTACTCTTCTTTTGAGAGACAGCTCTTGGCCTATTACTGGGCTTTGGTGGAAACTGAACATTTGACTATGGGTCATCACGTCACCGAGCAAACTGAACTGCCTACCATGAACTGGGTGCTTTCTGATGCATCTAGTCATAAAGTGGGGTGTGCATAGCAGCATTCCATCATCAAATGGAAGTGGTATATATGTGATTGGGCTCGAGCAGGTCCTGAAGGCACAAGTAAGTTACATGAGGTAGTGGCTCAAATGCCCATGGTCTCCACTCCTGCCACCCTGCCTTCTCCTCTCCAGCTTGCAACAATGGCCTCATGAGGAGTTCCCTATGATCAGTTGACAAGGAAGAGAAGACTAAGGCCTGGTTCACAGATGGTTCTGCATGATATGCAGGCACCACCTGAAAGTGGACAGCTGCAGCACTACAGCCCCTTCCTAGGACATACCTGAAGGACAGCAGTGAAGGGAAATCTTCCCAGTGGGCAGAACTTCAATCAGTGCACCTGGTTGTGCACTTTTCATGAAGGAGAAATGGCCAGATGTGTAATTATATACTGATTAATGGGCTGTAGCCAGTGTTTTGGCTGGATGGTCAAGGACTTGCAAGAAGCATGATTGGAAAATTGGTGACAAAGAAATTTGGGGAAAAGGTATGTGAATGGACCTCTCTGAGTGGTCAAAAACTGTGAAGATATTTGTATCCCATCTGAGTGCTCACCAATGGCTGGCCTCAGCAGAGGAGGATTTTAATAAACAAGTGGATAGGATGGCTCATTCTGTGGACACCACTCAGCCTCTTTCCCCAGCCACCTCTGTCATCACCCAATGGGCCCATGAACAAAGTGGCCATGGTGGCAAGGATGGAGGTTACACATGGGTTCAGCAACATGGACTTCCACTCACCAAGGCTGATCTGGCCACGGCCACTGCTGAGTGCCCAACTTGCCAGCAGCAGAGACCAACACTGAGCCCTTGATATGGCACCATTCCTCAGGGTGATCAGCCAGCTACCTGGTGGCAGGTTGATTATATTGGGCTTCTTCCATCACAGAAAGGGCAGCGATTTGTCCTCACTGGAATAGACACTTACTCTGGATATGGGTTTGCCTATCCTGCACACATTGCTTCTGCCAAGATTACCATCTGTGGACTCACAGAATGCCTTATCTACCATCGTGGTATTCCATACGGCATTGCCTTTGACCAAGGCACTCACTTTACGACTAAAGAACTGCAGCAGAGGGCTCATGCATATGGAATTCACTGGTCTTTACATGTTCCCCATCATCCTGAAGCAGCTGGATTGATAGAATGATGGAATGGCCTTTTGAAGTCACAATTACAATGTCAACTAGGTGACAATACTTTGCAGGGCTGGGGCAAAATTCTCCAAAACGTCGTGTATGCTCTGAATCAGTGTCCAATATATGGTACTCTTTATCCCATAGCCAGAATTCATGGGTCCAGGAATCAAGGGGTGGAAGTGGAAGTGGCACCACTTACCAACACCCCAGTGACCCATTAGCAAAATTTTTACTTCCTGTCCCTGTGACATTATGTTCTGCTGGCCTAGAGGTCTTAGTTCCAGAGGGAGGAATGCTGCCACCAGAAGACACAACCATGATTCCATTAAACTGGAAATTAAGATTGCCACCTGGACACTTTTTGGGCTCCTCCTACCTTTAAACCAACAGTCTAAGAAGGAAGTTGCAGTGTTGGCTGGGGTGACTGACCCAGACTCTCAAGATGAAATCAGTCTACTACTCCACAATGGAGGTAAGGAAGAGTATGCATGGAATACACAAGATCCCTTAGGGTGTCTCTTAGTATTACCATGCCCTGTGTCAATGGGAAACTACAACAGCACAATCCAGGCAGGACTACAAATGGCCCAGATCCTTCGGGAATGAAGGTTTGGGTCACTACACCAGGAAAAAACCACTACCTGCTGAGGTGCTTGCTGAAGGCAAAGGGAATACAGAATGAGTAGTAGAAGAAGGTAGTCATCAATACCAGCTATGAACCACGCGACCATTTGCAGAAATGAGGACTTTAATTGTCATGAGTATTTCCTCCTTCTTTGTTAAAAACATGTTTGTGCATTTATACATTTGTACTAAGAAAATATCTTCATTTTATTTCCTTTTTTGTTTATCATGTGACATAAGATTTATTGACTTCATATCAACATTTAAATGTTGTTAACTTTATGTAATAGCATTTGGGTTGGGAATTGGTGTATTCTTGGTTGTATGAAGGATAGTTGTATTATGTTAGGAATAATTATGACCTTATTATTGTCTTAATTTGAAAATTATAATTTCAGGAGGTGTGTATGGGTTCAAGTTGACAAGGGGAGGACTTGTGATGGTTAATACTGAGTGTCAACTTGATTGGATTGAAGGATGCAAAGTATTGTTCCTGGGTGTGTCTGTGAGGGTGTTATCAAAGGAGATTAACATTTGTGTCAGTGGACTGGGAAAGACACACTTACCCTCAATCTGGGTGGGTGCGATCTAATCAGCTGTCAGTGCAGCCAGAATAAAAGCAGGCAGAAGAATGTGGAGAGATTAGACTGGCTTAGCCTCCCAGCCTACATCTTTCTCCCATGCTGGATCTTCCTCCCCTTGAACATCAGATTCCAAATTCTTCAGCTTTGGGACTCAGATTGGATTCCTTGCTCCTCAGCTTGCAGATGGACTATTGTTGGGCCTTGTGATTGTGTGAGTGAATACTCCTTAATAAACTCCCCTTTATATACACATCTAGCCTATTAATTCTGTTCCTCTAGAGAACCCTGACTAATACACTTAGGAATATACTTAACCAAGGAGGTTAAAGATCTCTACAAGGAAAACTACAAAACACTGCTGAAAGAAATCATAAATGACACAAACGAATGGAATATATTCCATGTTAATGGATGGCAAGAATCAATACTGTGAAATTGACCATACTGTCAAAAGCAATCTATAGATTCAATGCAATTCCCAGCAAAATACCATTATCATTCTTCACATGACTAGAAAAACACAATCCTAAAGTTCATATGGAACCAAAAAAGAGCCCACATCCCCAAGGCAATACAAAACAAAAAGAAGAAATCTGAAGGCATCACAGTACTTGACTTTAAATTATACTAAAAGGCTATAGTTACCAAACCAGAATGGTACTGGTATAAAAATAGGCACACAGACCTATGAAACAGAACAGAGAACCAAGAAATAAAGACAAATACTTACAGCCAACTGATCTTCAACAAAGCATACAAAAACAAAGTGTGGAAAGGACACCTTATTCAAGAAATGGTGCTGGGATAACTGGCAAGCCTCATGTAGAAGAATGAAACTGGATCCTCATCTCTCACCTTACACAAAAATCAACTCAAGATGGATCAAAGACTTAAATCTAAAACCTGAAACCATGAAAATTCTAAAATATAACAGCAGAAAATCTCTTTTAGACATTGGCTTAGGCAAACAATTCATGACTGAGAACCCAAAAGAAAGTGCAACTACAACAAAAATAAATGAATGAGCCCTAATTAAACTAAAAAGCTTCTGCATAGAAAAGAATTAGCAAAGTAAACAGACAACCCACAGAGTGGGAGAAAATATTCACAAATTCTGCATCAGACAAAGGACTAATATCCAGAATCTACAAGGAACTCAAACAAATCAGTAAGAAAAAAAAATCTCATCAAAAAGTGGGTAAGGACATAAATAGACAATTCTCAAAAGAAGATATGCAAACAGCTAACAAACATATGAAAAAAATGCTCAACATCACTAATTATCAGGAAAATGCAAATTAAGACAATAATGTGATACCACCTTACTCTTGCAAAAATGGCCATAATAAAAAAAAATAGATGTTGGCCAGAAAGTGGTGAAAAGGGAACAATTTTACACTGCTGGTGGGAATGTAAACTAGTACAACCACTATGGAAAACAGTGTGGAGATTCCTTAAAGAACTAAAAGTAAAACTACTATTTGATCCAGCAGTCCCACTACTGGGTGTCTACCCAGAGGGAAAAAAGTCATTATATGAAAAAGATACTTGAACACACATGTTTATAGCAGCACAATTCGCAATTGTAAAAATATGGAATCAGCCCAAATAGCCACCAATCAACAAGTGTATAAAGAAATTGTAATATATATATATATATACATAAAATATATGTATTATATATATAATACACCATGGAATACTACTCATTCATAAAAAGGAATGAAATAATGGCATTCTCAGCAACGTGGATGGAACTGGAGACCATTATTCTAAGTGAAGTAACTCAGGAATGGAAAGCCAGACACCACATGTTCTCATTCATAAGTGGGAGCTAAGCTATGAGGATGCAAAGGCATAAGTATAATACAATGGACTTTGGGGACTCAGAGGGAAAGTGTGGGAAGGTGGTGAGGAATAAAAGACTACAAACTGGGTGCAATGTATACTGCTCGGGTGATGGGTGCACCAAAATCTCAGCAATGACCACTAAAGTACTTATTCCTGTAACCAAATACTGTTCCCCAAAAACCCATTGAAATAAAACAATTAAGTTAAAGTATACCATTATTTTTTAAAGTGTATCATATTTGTAGCTGTTACATTGTGAATAGCACAAAAATCAGCAAATAATTTTCCAGTATTTAAGAGGTATTATCCAATGCAGCAAGGAAGTCACATCATTGACAAACAGGTCAAGATTCAATGTCTTTGTCATTTTACTCTATATTATTTGTTAAGATAAATGAAAATACCAACAGACATTCATGTGAGAACTATACTTGTCAATTACAACCATAGATAGTTTATGGATAGAAAAGTTCAGCAAAAATCAAGGAAAACATTCTGTGATAATTGATAATAGGGAGAATTGTATATTTTATTACTATTTTAAACTATTTACCAAACATCCTTTGTATCAGTTAAATTTATAATATATATATGGTATATGCATACATATATATGCACATACATGTGTATTAAGCATTTACCAGGCCAACGCCAGCTATATAGCATCTCAATTCCACTTATTAGAAAAGTTTCTTGCTCTAGTTTAAAGTGAACAACACAATAGAACTATTATCTGTGGTACCCGCTTAGATCTATAATGCAAGGAATAATATTTTAAGTTTGATCAGGTGAATTCCACTGATACATGTTGTGCTGAATTTTTCCTGACTGTATCACTGTTTCTAGAAGTAACCACAATCCTTCCTATATTTTTGAAAAGCTTATTTTTTTAAAATGCATCCTTTCCCAATAAAAATGCTGTCTTTACTGTATACTAAATTTCCTAATGCGCAATGAGACACTACCTCACTCCTGCAATAATTACTATAATTTAAAAATCAAAAAGTAATAGATGTTGGCATGAATGTGGTGAAAAGGACAGTCTTTTATACTGTTGGTGGGAATGTAAACCAGCACAACCACTATGGAAAATACTTTGGAGATTTCTTAAAGATCTAGAAGTAGAGCTATTATTTGATCTAGCAATCCCACTATCAGGTATCTACCCAAAGGAAAAGAAGTCATTATATGAAAAAGAGAAATGTGCAAGCCATGTTGATAGCAGCACAACTCACAATTGCAAAAATATGGAACCAACCTAAATGCCCATCAGCCAACAAGTGGATAAATAAAATGTGGTATATATACACCATGCAATACTACTCAGCCATAAACTAAATAAAATAATAGCTTTTGCAGCAGCTTGGGTGGACCTGGATGCCATTTTTCTAAGTGAAGTAACTCTGAAATGGAAAACCAAATATTGTATATTCTCACATACAAGTGAGAGCTAAGCTATGAGAATGCAAAGACATAAGAATGATATAATGGATTTGGGGGACTTGGAGGGAAGGGTGGGAGGGGAGTGAAAGATAAAAGACTACACATATTAAGTACGGTGTACACTGCTTGGGTAACAGGTGCACCAAAATCTCAGAAATCACCACTAAAGAACTTATCCATGTAACTGAAAACGACCTGTTCCCCAAAACTATTGAAATCTTAACCCTCAAAAATCTGGGTATAGAAGGAACATACCTCAACATAATAAAAACCATATATGACAGACTCACAGCTAGTATCATACTGAGTAGGCAAAAACTCAATGCCTTTTCTCTAGGATCTAGAATATGACAAGGATGCCCACTTTCACCACTGTTATTCAACATAGTATTCAACATAGTACTCTTAGCTAGAGCAATTAGACAAGAGAAAGAAATAAAGGGCTTCCTAGGCCAGGCGAAGTGACTTACACCTGTAATCCCAGCACTTTGGGAGGCTGAGGGAGGAGGATTGCTTGAGCCCAGGAGTTCGAGACCAGCCTGGGCAACAAAGCAAGGCCTCATCTCAAAAAAAAAAAAAAGAGAGAGATAGAGAAGACATAAAGGAAGTCCGGGCACAGTGGCTCGTGCTTGTAATCCCAGCACTTTGGGAGGCCGAGGCGGGCGGATCACGAGGTCAGGAGATCAAGACCACGGTGAAACCCCGTCTCTACTAAAAATACAAAAAATTCAGCCAGGCGTGGTGGCGGGCACCTGTAGTCCCAGCTACTTGGAGAGGCTGAGGCAGGAGAATGGTGTGAACCCGGGAGGCGGAGCTTGCAGTGAGCTGAGATCGCGCCACTGCACTCCAGCCTGGGTGCCTGGGTGACAGAGCAAGACTCCGTCTCAAGCAAAAAAAAAAGAAAAGAAAAATAGCTGGGCTTTGTGGCATGTGCCTGCAGTCCCAGCTACTCAGAAGGCTGAGGCAGGAGAATCGCTTGAACCCAGGAGATGGAGGTTGCAGTGAGCCTAGATGGCACCACTGCACTCCAGCCTGAGTGACAGAGCAAGACTCTGTCTCAAAAAAAAAAAAAAAAAAGGCAAATGACATGAACAGCCACTTCTCAAAAGAAAACATACATGTGGCCAATAAGCATATGAAAAAAATGCTCAACATCACTAATCATTAGATAAATGCAAATCAAAACCACAATGAGATACCATCTCACACCAGTCAGGATGGCTATTATTGAAAAGTCAAAAATAACAGATGCTGGTGAGGTTGCAGAGAAAAGGGAATGCTTATACACTGCTGGTGGGAATATAAATTAGTTCAGCCACTGTGGAAAGCAGTTTGAAGATTTCTCAAAGAACTTACATTCAAGCCAGCAAATCCCATAACTGTGTACACAACCAAAGGAATATAAGTCATTCTACTATAAAGACACATGTAAGTGTAAGTTCATCATGGCACTATTCACAATAGCAAAGACAGAGAATAATCCTAAATGCCCATCAATGGTGCACTGGATAAATAAAATGCAGTACATTGGCCAGGCGCAGTGGCTCACGCCTGTAATCCCAGCATGTTGGGAGGCCAAGGCAGGCGGATCAGCCTGGCCAACACGGAGAAACCCTGTCTCTACTTAAAATACAAAAATTAGCCAGGCCTGGTGACAGGCGCCTGTAATCCCAGCTACTCGGGAGGCTGAGGCAGGATAATCGCTTGAACCCGGGAGGCGGAGGTTGCAGTGAGCCGAGATCATGCCATTGCACTCCAGCCTGGGGGACAAGAGTGAGACTTTGTCTGAAAAAAATACAATACAATACAATACTGTACATATACATCATTGAATACTATGCAGCCATAAAGAAAGAAAAAGATCATGCCCTTTGCAGCCCACTGAATGGAGGTGCAGGCCATTATCTCAAGTGAATTAATATAGAAACAGAAAACCAAATACTACATGTTCTCACTTATAAGTGGGAGCTAAAAAAGAATGTGAAAAGACAACACCCTCAATGAGAAAATCTTTGCAAATCATATATCTAATAAGGTAATTGCATCTAGAATATATAAAGAACACTTACAACTCAACAACTGAAAAACGAATAAACCGATTAAAAATTGGGCAAAAGATATGAATAGATATTTCTCCAAAGAGGATACAGAAATGACCAATAAGCACATGAAAAGAGTCTCAAGAGGAAGCAAAAGAAGGTTATGGGGCTTTTAATGGTGTTGAGAATTGAAGAACTCCAAAAAGTGCCAATAAGTACTCACTGGAAAGCATAGTAAAACAATTTGAGAACAATAGTCATGGGTGGAAGGGGGGAAATCGAAGGTCCTAATTCAATTATCCCTGAGTAAGAAAAAAAAGAGCTTTGAAAAGAGAGATGAGAAAACTCAGTGAAATATTAGAAATAAAAGCAAATTCAAAACTTAGTGGAAGGGACTACAAATAGATTGGATTGTGCTAAATAAACCTGTCTTGGCCCTATGAACTTCTCAACTAACAAATGTCTTCTTGTAGCAAAAACCCCTATACTGAGGAGGAACTGATAGGAATTGAGTCCATATGAAGCAAAATGGTGGGGGTGAGGGACAATTAAACAAAGGAAAAAGGTCCAAGTAAAAAGGGTAAAGGGTGTCACAAAGTAAGATATTAAAAAATTATATTTTTATCATTTCATGACAATAGCTGAATAGAAATATATAGAGCAACAAAGATAGGAAAATTATCCTGGTCTGTTTCTTCTAAAATTATGGGGAAGCACTTTTCATATAAACATGAGCATAAGAAAAGGATCATGGGCAAATCTGATATAAAATTATTTTTAAAGGAAAGGACAAATAATTACACTAAAGGAAATAAATACACACAAGAAAGAAAATTCCACAAATTGCTACATAATATTTGAAAACAACTTAAACATTTTTAGAAAATAATGAAAAGCTATGCAGGAATACACAAATCAGCATTAGAGAGACTCAGTAATGATATGATTGGAGAAAAAAAGCTTTGAAAAGAGAGATGAGAAAACGCAGTAAAATATTGGAAATAAAAGCAAAATAATTTTTTCAGAAGCAAACACTAAACCAGAAGGCACATAACAGCAAATAAACACTAGGGATAATGCCTAAAGAAAACTATAAGATGAAAACAATAATAAAAAGTAAAATATTTTTTTAAAAACAGCTAGGTAGGATTTAGAAGTGATAGCTACAAAAGAAAGGC
Organism: Symphalangus syndactylus; assembly: GCF_028878055.3. NCBI lineage: Eukaryota > Metazoa > Chordata > Mammalia > Primates > Hylobatidae > Symphalangus > Symphalangus syndactylus. The sequence continues at coordinate 46,084,227 of NC_072429.2, forward strand.
AAAGAATATTTAATGTAAATATAATTGGATGAAGACGAAATCTGAAGTAATAAAACAGAAGAAATACTAAAATCTATAATTTAAGAAAACTTTCTAGGAAAATAAACTTCAAAAATACTTGTAAATAAGCTACCACTTGTAAAGAAAAGAAAATTACATTGTCATTCAACATCTTTAAAATGAGAATATAATAGCATAAAAAAATGTAACTATGGAAAGAAAGTCAAAATCAGGGATAATTATATAGAGGGGAATTATTTCAAGTTATTTGAAACTTCTCATCTGCAACACCAGGAGCTAGAAGATACTGGAATAAAATAAATGTATTTAAAAATCAATTCAACAGAGGACTTATATTACCAGTATGCAGAACTGGTAATTTGAACCAACCATACCATTGGAGATATTTTAAAATGATAAAAGTATCTAATGACTAATAAAGTCATGGAGAATTAACAGGTAGAGATTCTGAAAAAGGCCACAAATTCAGAAGGGAAAGTAACTTTCTGGTCACTTTGGATCTGGGTTGTTTCTATATAAGAGGTAGGGCATCAGGATGGCTGAGTAGTCTAAGGTACCAGACTCAAGACAAGGAGGGAATTCTAAAAACAGTAAAAGAAAAGTGACAAGTCACATATAAGAAAATTCCCATTAGACTAACAGCAGATTTCTCAGCAGAAACTTTACAGGCTAGGATAGAATGAGATGATATATCCAAAGTGCTGAAATTTTTTAAAACTATCAGCCAAAAATACTACACCCAGCAGAGCTATACTTCAGAAATGAAGGAGAAATAAAGTATTTCCCAAACAAGCAAAAACTGAGGAAGTACATTACAACTAGACAAGTCCTACAAGAAATACTTAAAGGAGTCCTACAACTGTTTTTTTTTTGTTCTTTTTTGTGAAGAACAGGGTCTTGCTATGTTGCCCAGGCTGGTCTTGAACTCCTGGCCTCAAGCGATCTTCCTGCCTCTGCCTCCCTAAGTGCTGGGATTACAGGCATGAGCCACTGTGCCCATAAATGCTGTTGGTGGGAATGCAAATTAGCACTGCCACTAAGGAAAACAGTATGGGAGTCCCTAAAAAAACTACAAATAGAACTACCATATCATCCAGCAATTCCACTATTGGGCATTTATCCAAAGAAAAGGAAACCAGTATGTCAAAGTGATACCTGCACCTCCCATACTTACTGCAGCACTATTCACAATAGCTACTATGTGGAATCAACCTCAATGTCCATCAACAGGTGAGTGGATAAAGAAAATGTGGTGTATACGCACAACGGAATATTATCCAGCCATAAAAAAGAATGAAATCCTGTTATTCATGGCAGTATGGCTGAGCCTGGAGGACATATGTTAAGTGAAATAAGTCAGGCACAGAAAAATAAATACATGTTCTCACTTATATGGCAGCTACAAAATTGTATTCAGCTCATGGAAGTAGTATTGTGCTTATTAGAGGCTGGGAAGGGTGAAGGAAAAGGAGGATGGTGAAAGGTTGGTTAATGGATACGAAATTATAGCTACATAGGAGGAATGGGTTGTGGTGTTTTGCAGCACTGTAGCACTGTAGGATGAATATGGTTAACTATAATTTCTTATATATTTTCAAAAAGCTAGAAGAGTGGATTTTAAATGTTCATGCAAAAATGATAAATGTTTGAGATTATGAATATGCTAATTACCCTGATTTTATTATTATATATTGTATATATGTATCAAAATGTCACCCTGTATCCCATAAATATGTACAATTATTATGTACCAACTAGAAATAAAAGGAAAAAAATAGGTGAATGAATACTGAGATATACTTCTGACAGTCTCCAAGGACTAGAGAAACAAAGGTCAGAATCCTGAGTCTACCAGTCATGGTGGAACTTCTTAAATAATCTCTCATGTTTGGCTAGGAAATTGAATAACCATACTTAAAGAATACATGTAAATTTTAGATAATGAGGTTTTATCTAGAATACCTGAAGCCTGAAATAGATTAAGATTACCCATGATTGCTAGTGCCCCAAGATGCCTGGCAAAAGTCCATTAAAATCCATTCTGGAGAAAGAAAATGTTATAAGCCCCAAATTATTTCCAGGAATAAGTGTTTAATACAACTTTCAGCACAAAATCAAAGATAACCAGGTTTATGTGGAGACAAAACACCATAAAGATACAATTTTAAAATACACCACAGGAATAGACCCATGAGGATCCCAGTTACTGGACATATCAGAAATAGACGCTAAAACCATGAGCTTATTGTGTTCAGGATATAAATGCCAAGCTTGAAAGTTTCTAGAGGAAACTAGAAATTATACACAGTAACAATAAATTTGAAAAAGAACAAATAAAAGTATCTCAGACCATTTGTGCTGCTATAACAGAATGCCACAGACTGAGTAATTTATGAGAACAGAAATTTATTTCTCACAATTCTGGAGGCTAGGGGAAGTCCAAGATCAAGGCACTAGCATCTGGTGAAGATCTTCTTGCTGCATCGTCACATGAGAGAGACAAAAGCATAAGACAGGAACAGGCTCCTTCCATCAAGTCCTTTTACAATGCCATTAATTTATTCATGAGGGCAGATCCCTCATAATCTAAACATTTCCTGAAATTCCCCACCTCCCAACACTGTTGTATAAGGGATTGAATTTTCAACACATGAATTTGGGGGTACAAATTCAGACAACAGCAAGAAGAGAGAATTATTAAACTTTAAGGTGGGTGAACTATCCACAATAAAACCCAAAGAGCAAAAGGTGTTAAAATAAAAGGTAGACATAGATGGGATAGAGTAATAAGGTTAAAATATGTTTAATTCGAGTACTAAAATAATACTATAGAAATACAATGGAACAGAAGCAACATTGGAGAACATTATAGCTGAGGATATGCTCAAAGTGGTGTAAAGGCATTAATCCACAAATTCAAAAATCCTATACAACGGACGTTGGGGACTTGGGGGCAAGAGTGGGGGGTGGCGAGGGATAAAAGATTGCAAATATGGTGCAATGTATACTGCTCAGGTGATGGGTGCACCAAAATCTCACAAATCACCACTAAAGAACTTACTCATGTAATCAAATACCACCTGTACCCCAATAACTTATGGAAAAATTAAAAATAAAAAAAATCCTACTGAATCCAGAACAGGATGATTATAAAGACACATCATGGTAAAACTGCAAAATATCAGACACACAGAAAATCTTAAAAAGCTGCCAAAGGAAAATAAACAGAATACCTTTAAAGGAATGACAGATTGACAGCTAAATTCTTGACAGCAACAATGGAAACCAGTAGACACTGGAATAATATTTACTATGTGCTGTGGGGGTCACACCTAAGATTATACCTCAGAAAAAATGTTTTTCGATAATTATGATGAAATAAAGACATTTTCAGAAAAACAAAACCTGAAATCATTCCTCACCAGCATCTTTGGACTAAAGGAAACTCTCAGAGTATTCTAACACGGAAAGACAATAATCTCTGATGAAAGGTCAGAGGGGCAAGAAGTAAGGAAGAGAAACAAAACTGGTAAATATGTAAGTACATTTAAAACAACATTGATTGTATAAAATAATATTAATATCTTGTGGGGTTTTAAAATATTTTTAAAGTATGACAAAAATAGTATATAAGAGGGATTAAAAAGATTTTAAAAATGTAAGGTCCCTGCATTTCCCAGAAGGAGGAGGGGTTTCAATTAAATTTTGATTTTGATATATCAAGGATACATGCTTAATTTTCTAGGGTAAGCACTAGCTATTTGGAAAAGGGCTTCCAAATAATACAGAAGGAAATGGAGCAATAAAAAGTACAAAAGAAGATCAACAAAGGAAGGAAATACAGACATAAAAATGGTGAGACAAAAATAATGCACAAAAAATTGAAAGATTTGTGCCTAAAGATATCACTAGGTATTGTAAATGTAAACTAAATAAATATTCGAGTTAAAATTTATAGATTATCTAAGAAAGAGTACTTGCTCAGTTATCCATTGCTATATAGTAAACCATTCCAACTACGTAATATCTTAAAACAACTTACTGTTACCTCTCCTGGTTCTGACTCAACTGAGTGGTTCTTGCTTGCAATCAGGTGCAGTAGTGTACTGGTAAATGCTTAACAACTAGGTCTCTGGGAAAAAAGAAAAGCAAAAAGCTCTGTTTTATAGCATTTGCCTATTTCTGTGGCAGAAATACTCCTACCATGGCCAATTTCAAGCTACCAAAGTGACATCATTGAATCCAGAGTTGGGAATAAATTTGCATTATCAGTTCTCATAAGCCAATACAAGAGCCAGCTCTAGCACACTACAGTCACTTGAAGCCTTCTACATTTTTCTGGCACCTAAGCTTGGAAAGATAAGACAACTGGAGACTAGTTAGTAATTTTTCTATCTGTTTGGCTTCTCACAAGTCCAGCTTGAGCTTCTTTACAGTACGACAATCTCAAGGTAGTCAGAATTCTTACATGGTGGCAGGCCTCCCCCAAAACAAATATTCCCAGAGACCAAAGCATAGTGTAAGACTTCTTATGACCTGACTTTATAAATCCCAGAATGTTACTTCCAATATTAAGACCAGTCAACGTTCAAGGAAAGAAAAATTAGACTCTGCTACTCAGTGAGACAGTAGCAAAGAACTTGTGGAATATGCCCATAATACTGAAAGGTTTAAAATAAAAGGCTGGGAAGAGGACATCTCTTGCAAACACAAATGAAAAGAAGAGAAATTAATCAGTATAATTAATATAAAAATACTTCAAAGCAAAAACAAAAATCAGAAAGCAGAATTCTGAAGAAAAGTAAATTAGGAAGCAAAAATAATATCAAGAATGGAAAGGGAAATGTCACTATAGATTCTGTAGAAAGTATGAGCATATAACTGAAAATTTAGATTAAACAGGAAAATACCTGAAAAAATATGATCTACGTAACTGACTCAAGAGTAAATTAAACTCTGAATGGTCCTTATATTATTAAAATTGAGCCAGTAATCAGAAATATTCCCACCAATCAAAATCCTGATACAGATAACTTCAACAGTGAGTTCTCCAATCAAATAAAAAGTAATTCAAAGATTATACAAACTTTTACAGGAAATAGAAAATTTTCTGGAAGTTTTCAAAGATTATTCTTCTTTGTTAAGTATTCAAGTTATGCTAGATTCTTATTTATAACTTGAATACTTAACAAAGAAGAAATTAGGAAGAACAACAAGTTCTATCAGTATCACCTGGAATAAAGATGCAAAAACTTTTTTGAAAATTTAACAAAATAAGTAGTATATAAAAAGGATTATAAATTATAATCAAATTATGTTTATCCAAGGAAGTAGAGGTTGGTTTGCCATAAGAAAATCATGAATCGTAAATTCAACACATTAACATTGCCAAAGAAAAAATTTATACCTCCCTCAAAAGATGCAGATAAAATATTTGATAACATTCAACCTCAATTCTAATGTTTTAATTTTTATGTTAAGACATGGTCTCACTCTGTCACCAGGCTGCAGTGCAGTGATGTGATCACAGATCACAGATCCCTGATCAACCTCCCCAGATCAGGCTATCCTTTTAAAATTAAAAAAAAAAAAAAAGTGGGTAGAATAATTCCTAGAGCTCACAAAGGGCTGGAAATATTTCACATTCCTACCAGTCAGAGAAGAGAGACCTCTTAATGCACAGGGCATTAGGTGGTGTCCTCAGGGAAGTATTGCTGTAATGAAGGCCAAATTAGTGCTACACTAAAAGCTGCTCTGAATGTGTACTAACAAATCTTAAAATGAAGTCTTGAAAGGAATAAATTGGTACCGAGCAACTTAATTTCATGTCAGAACTGAGTCCAAGACTCTTTAAAGCAGAGTTGCTCAACAGTGGAACTACTGACATTTTGAGCTGACTAATTCTTTATTGTTGGGCAGCTGTCCTGTGCGCCGTAGGATGTTTGGCAGCAATTGGATGGTGTTTAGCAGCATCTCAGAGCTCCATTATTAGACGCCAGTAGCAATTCCCTGGTTGTAACAACCAAAAATGTATCCAGGCATTGCCAAATTATCTCCTGGGTGGGGGGTAGAGGGGGCAAAACTGTTTCTTATCAAGAACCACTGCTTTAAAGGAACACACACATGCACACACACACAAAATCCAGCATCTGACAATGTAAAATTCCCAATGTCTAGCATCTTATTAGAGATTACCAGTCATGCAAAACAGCAAGAAAATATATCCATATAAGAAGATAGATCAAAAGAAGCAAACTAAGGACACAAATGTTGAAATTAGCAGACAAGAAAGTTAAAACATCTATTATACATGTACTAATATGCTCAAACATATAGATAAAAAGATGACTATTCTGTGGAGACATGTAAAATAAATTTTAAAAGAGACAAAAAGAATCTTACACAGATAAGAAATAAATGTGGTCTCTGAAATGAAGAATACACTGTTTAGTGTATATGATACTGCAAAAGGAAAAATTAGTGAACTTGGAAAATATAATAAAAGATATTCAAAATGAGGCACAGAGAAAGAAACAATGGACAAAAATAAAGAACGCTTCAATGACCTGTGGGACAGCATCAAAAAATCTAACATATGTGTTACTGAAGTCTCAGACAGGATGGAAGGAAAGAAAAAACTATTAGAAGAAGTATGGTTGAATTTTTCCTGAATTTGATGAAAATGATAAATCCACAGATCCAGGAATATCAACAAACCCCAACAGACTAACATAAAGAAAACCATACTAAAGCACATCACAATCAATCTGCAAAAGTCAAGATAAAAAGAAAATTTTTAACAGTAACCATGAGGGGTGGGGAGAGGAAGACTCATATATAAAAAAGCAAACATCTTATTAGAAACTATGCAAGCCAGAAGACAACTAAATTATATCTTTTAAAAAACTGTCAACTATGCCCAGTGAAAATACTTTTTCAAAAATAAAAATGAGATAAAGGGCCGGGCCCGGTGGCTCACACCTGTAATCCCAGCACTTTGGGAGGCCGAGCCGGGTGGATCACGAGGTCAGGAGTTCGAGACCATCCTGGCTAACACGATGAAACCCCATCTCTACTAAAAATACAAAAAATTAGCAGGGCGTGGTGGTGGGCGCCTGTAGTCTCAGCTACTCGGGAAGCTGAGGCAGGAGAATGGCGTGAACCTGGGATGTGGAGCTTGTAGTGAGCCGAGGTCGCACCACTGCACTCCAGCCTGGGCGACAGAGTGAGACTCTGTCTCAAAAAAAAAGAGATAAAGATATTTCTCAGACAAAAGCTGAGTGAATTTGTTGCCAGAACATATGTACTATAAAAAATATTAAAGAAATTTTTCAGGCAGTAGGAAAGTGATACCAACTGGAAATTTGGATTTACAAAATAATAAACTTCATTGCTAAATGTCTAATGTGTAGAACATGCCTGGCACATAGAGAACACTCAGTAAGTATTTATTAAATGCATTTAATTAATGAATGTTCAATATAGGAGTTGGGAAGACCTTTCTTTCTTTCTTTTTTTTTTTTTCAAGACAAAGTCTTGCTCTGTCACCCAGAGCTGGAGTGCAATAGCAGGACCTCATCTCACTGCAACCTCCACCTCCTGGGTTCAAGCAATTCTCTTGCTTCAGCCTCCCAAGTAGCTGGGATTACAGGCGTGTGCCACCAGGCCTGGCTAATTTTTGTATTTTTAGTAGAGACAGGGTTTCACCATGTTGGCCAGGCTGGTCTCCAACTCCTGACCTCCTGATCCGCCCGCCTCGGCCTCCCAAAGTGCTGGGATTACAGGCGTGAGCCACCGTGCCCAGCTGGGAAGACCTTTCTAACTAAATATGCAGACCTTAAAATCCATAAAAGGAAAAAGATATATTTTAATTCATACATTTTAAAAACATTTGTATATGACAAAATTAGTACAAACAAATGAATAGAAATAATATAGGAGGAAAATATATTTGTGATGCAGATAATAGATAAACACACGACGGCACGTACACCTATGTAACAAACCTGCACGTTCTGCACACATATCCCAGAACTTAAAGTATAATAAAAAAAATATAAAAATAATTTTTAAAAATTTTATCTATAAATAGAGATACTTTTATTTATTTCTGAAGTAAAAGTAACAAAATTAGAGAAATGGAGAACAGATTACTGCTTGCCAGCATTAAGGAGGGAAGCAGATGTGGCTATAAAAAGGTGATATCAAGAATCTGGTTGTTACGGAACTATGTTACTTCTTTACTGTATCAATGTCAATATCCAGGTTGTGGTATGGCCCTGTGTTTTTGTAAGATGTTACTATTGGGGAAAACTTAGTGAAGAATACACAGCATCTCCCTTTACTATTTCTTTCAACAACATGTGAATCTATAATTATCTCAAAATAAAAATTTTAATTAAAAATGTCAAAAAATAAACAGTTAATATCTATAAGGTACAGAGAACTTTTCCAAACTGAAACTAAAAATTTTTTTTCAATAGAAAAGTAGGCAAATAACTTAATGGATAAATCAAAGAAGATCAAATACAAATCAACAAAATACATATGACAATATGCTCAAATTCACTAATGCTATACAGGAATTTAAAATTCAAGTAACAATGAAATATCATTTCATAGAGATCACATTGGCAGAAAGTAAAACCACTATCGCTTCTTGAGATAGAAAGAGTGCTCATAACTGGTTGGGTCCAAAATACTTGGAAGGCAATCCAGTGACATATTTTATAATTAAAATTATTAATATTTTTGATGCATCAATTCCACATCTGATAATCAGTTTTGTATAAATAACACCAATATTTTAGGAAATATATGAAATGATAGCACAGCATAGTTCATGAAGATAACAGAACACTTGACACAAAGTGATTGCCCATCATTAGGTAAATAATTGCACACTTACACTGTGGAATACTACACAGCTTTTAAAACCATTAGATTTGCAGGGACTGCCAAAAGGTACTTTCAGTCACCAATACCTTTTGGAAATCCCTTCAAACTTTGGAAAAGAAATAATAACAAAAAGCCTACCAGGTCTCTCTCTATATATGTATATATACATGTGTGAGTAATTATCTGAATGCAAATAAAAAATTGAAAGCAGAATCACAAGATATTTTTCATGGGATATATGAGGAGGAACACTGATGTGCCTAGAGGACAAAAAAGTAGAGGCAATCAAAACAGGTTAAAAAAAAAAGAAAGAAAAGTGCACTTAAAAAAAGCATTTATGTGAAAAGTTATGCGGCTGTTAAAATAATATCTATGTTGGTATATGTATACATTAGATTAAAAATTTTTTAAATTTAAGATTATGATTAGCCTCATTAAAACAAACATTTCCTAAATGTTTAAGTTCTCACAACGTGAGGAATTTTTTGTAAATGCTCAATTGCATGATAAATACTTAGAACTATTAAGAATACAACAGAAACAAAATGTTCTTGTTTTGCACATTTCATTATGGTTTCTGAGTTCAGATTTCACTCTGAAGGATAATCCAACACATAATGTCCACAGCAGAGTTGTTAGATTCGATAACAACTAGCAAAATTAAAATTAAAGAATAATTTGAAATTGGCAGGAAAGGTGCCTTAAACAAACAACTGCAAGGAAGGCTAATGTGTTTACTAAGACAATTTTTTTAAAATATAAGCTTACCTCTTTCAAGCATTCTGAGTCCTCCTGCCTCTGGCCTGTTCCCTCTGCAGAACCCAGACAAGGAGGAAGGCTGGGACTGAAAGCCATGAGGTCCGTCTTATGCGGGCCCTCCCCAGAGCACACCCTCTGCCGCCTCTGCTGCGAGTACGACCAACTCCCTACCGCGCTGGAGCACACTAGAGTGGGCTTGCCCGGCGCGCCCGCGCCCTCGGTGGGCGGCGCCGAGCACCGCAGCGCAGTATACAGCAGCAGCGTGAGCACCAACAGGCTGGACACCGCGCAGATGGCAATGATCAAGTAAACATTGACATCCACCAGCGCCGCTTCTGGACCCACAGCACCTGCCGACGCCCTCGACGACGCCTGTGGCGCTTGGCCGCTCTCCACCAGCGACAACAGCACCGTTGCCGTGGCCGTCAGCGCGGGCTCACCGTGGTCCTTCACCAGCACCAGAAGGCGGTGGCGCAGCGCGTCCACCTCGTCCAGAGTGCGCGTCGTGCTGATCTCGCCAGTGTACAGCCCCACGCGGAACGGGATGCGCGCGCCGACCGCCGCCAGCTGCAATTCATACGAAAGCCACGCATTGTAGCCCGAATCGGCGTCCACCGCGCGCACCTTCGCCACCACGTGGCCTGCACCCACCGACCGCGGCACCAGCTCGCTCACTGTGCCTCCCGCGCTGCCAGCCCCGGGCGTCAGCAGCGCCGGCGCGTTGTCGTTCTCGTCCAGCACGAACACCTGCAGCGTCACGTTGCTGCCCAGAGGCGGCACGCCCGCATCGCGCGCGCTCACCTGGAACTGCAGCAGCTCCAGTTCTTCGTGGTCCAACGGCTGCAGCGCGTACACCTTGCCGCTCTCCGCGTGCACCGACACGTAGCTCGACAGCGCGCGCTCGCCCACCCGCCGCTCCACCAGCGAGTAAGAGACCAGAGCGTTCTCCTGTGCGTCCGCGTCCTGCGCAGACACCGTGAAGATGTGGCAGCCCGGCGGACTGTTTTCCTTCACGAATACCGTGTACTCGGGCTGCGCAAACGCCGGCGCGTTGTCGTTCACGTCGGCCACCCCCACGGACACACTGGCCGTGGCCCATAGCGAAGGCGAGCCCCCGTCCCGCGCGGTCACCACCAGTTCATAGGCTGATACGCTCTCGCGGTCCAGGGCGCTGTCCAGCACTAATGAGTAGTAATTCTTGTAGGTGGACACCAGCTTGAAGGGGACGTGCGGCGTCAGGGTGCAGGTGACCTGTCCATTTGAGCCAGAGTCCCGATCGGACACACTGATTAGGGCAATGATGGCGCTAGGCTGAGTGTCTTCTCTGATGGGAAGTGACAAAGAAGTGATGGCAACCTCTGGGGCGTTATCATTTACATCTAGTACTTCCACCAAAAGGGTACAATGACCCGCCATTGGAATATTTCCTTTGTCAACTGCCTCCACGGATATTTCATACAATTTCTTTTCTTCGAAATCTAGTTTGCCTTTTGTCCTAATTTCTCCATTGTTCGGATTTATGGTAAATGCATATACCACTGCAGGCGATACAGGCCTTCTAAATGAGTAAACTATATCTCCATTTGTACCATCATCAGGATCTGTGGCATTTAGCTTGATCACTAATGTTCCATTGAATGCGTTCTCTAACACCGTCACTTTATAAACGGATTGGTAAAATTCCGGGGCGTTGTCATTCACGTCCAGAATCGTGATGAGCAGCTGAACTGTGCCAGTCAGCTCGGGTTTACCTCCATCACTGGCTGTCAGTAATAAACTATGTTCCTGAATTTCCTCTCTGTCCAGTGTTTTCCTCAGTACAAGTGATAATGAAGACATTTGCTCAAGACTATTTTGTGCGTCCAAAGTGAAATAATCGTTGGGATCCAGTCGGTAGGTCAATGCCGAGTTTACTCCAATATCTGCATCGGATGCGCCATCTAGTGGAAATCGAGTTTCCGGAGGTCTAGATTCTGCAATGATTATTCGTTTCTTGCTTTCAGGGAATATGGGCGGGTTGTCGTTAATGTCCCTCACCTTCACCTCCACATGGAAAACCTGCAGTGGCCTGTCCACGATCACCTCCAGGTGCATGCTGCACTCCGCGCTCCCCCCACACAGCTCCTCGCGGTCGATCCGAGAATTCACAAACAAAATGCCATTCTGCAGATTTACCTCCAGAAGGTCCCCGTGTGTTTTGGACGCCACCCGGAACAGGCGCGGCACCAGCTCCGCCAGCTCCAGCCCCAGGTCCTGAGCGATGCGGCCCACAAAGGTGCCGTGTTTTGCTTCCTCGGGGACGGAGTAGTGGAGCTGGCCACTACCCGTCTCCCAGGCTGCGAGGATCAGAAGCCAGAGCAGTAGTTGCCGCGGTCTTGGGCCTCCTTGCCAGGAAGACAGCATGGTACACTCCAAAAACCTCAGAGCTATCTGCAATACATACAACGCCTTACCTCAAACTGCCTCTCAAGGCCCAATTTTTATGGCTTCCTAGTGCGGAAGGATTCGCAAGAAGTATTCCGCTTTCTGCTATATTTTCTGCAGGAAGAAACGGCGGCTCTTTCTTCGCGGAAACGTTCTCAGTGAAGAGCGACACCATGCGCATGAACGTGTAAGTGTAAGTATGACTCAGTCTTCATATTTTCCATTGATGTAGTTTTTTTCCCCTTGCATTTCCTGACATTTTCACTGCAAATATGTAATTGAAGATTAAATGTTTACCTTCCCAGAAACAGCAAATCACTGCATTCTGCTCAACATTTTATATTAGCTGACAATTGGTTGATGAGTTTCATTTTGCCACAAATTTACTTTTCCATGTGTAAGAATTCCATGCAGAACTTTAAGACAAAGAATATTCGACACTCGTTTTGGGACAATTGATCGGTAGTTTTGCATAGTCATGTAGGTTTTTGTGGTACTGTCCTCTTCCTGTAATATTTTTCAAGACCTCCTCACACAACAGCCATCGACTCCAAAAGGAAACATAACAATCACATAAGAATAAAATCGGTGAAGGTGAAAAATATTGGTAACTGATATATCAGATTTTGAATAAATACATCATATTTATAAATTTCCTTCAATGTGACTTGAGATGTAGATATTTATATTCAAAAGAAAGTGTTCAGTCAATATGTGTGGGATTTTGTACGTGAGTGTGTGTATGTGCATAAACACAATAATTTAGACACAACAATGCTCTAAGGTTTTCGATTCTGTTTTTATAAAATATGCCTGGAACTAATATCCTATTTACTTAGTAGAATTTAACTTACCGCCGCCGGCTGCAATTTATACGAAAGCCACTCACTGTAGCCCGAATAGGCGTCCTGGTTAAACAGAATTTAACCAGTAGGTTAAATTTTCCATTTTCTCTCTTCATCTTACTTCATCATCACTGAGTAAAACCTTGCCGTCATTTAAATTGACTTTAATTTTCCAAGAAACAATAGCTAGACAAAGATGTTAGCATATCTTTAGCGAGGAAAAAAGGAAGAGGATCTTACTTTTATCTGTTGTTATAACTATCTCTACCAAGCCACAAAATCCCAGGCGAAATGGTGTAACGAAAAATATATCATAGCTCCAATAATTATCTGGCCTGTTCTGTGCACAACTCTATAGGAAATGACTGTTGGGTTTATTTCCATAGCTCTGCTCTCCTCTGAAAATTTAGGCAGGGTATTTGGTATTCTCTTACCCTCATCATCCTCTCCTGCTCCATTACTTTTACTAACATAGTATTTCTCTTCTAATTCTTTCTATCTGGCCCTGCATTTCTTTATTTACCTTTTCACATAATTAGACTACATAGTCAACCATTTAAAATATGCCGTTCCAGACACTCTAGAGTCATTCACCTATTTATATTACTCCTCTAACATTCTTTTTAGCCTCCAACATGCAGTTACCCTGACAATCCATTTTCTCTATTCTTCCTATTAAGCTGCTCAATATTGTCACTTAACCATGACTATTCTCTTCAAACTTACTCTCACCTTTACCTCAGTTGGGCTCTCAAGTGAATTCATAATTAATTCCTCCCTCTCGCTTACAGAGATTCTTCCATATTCTCTTCCCTCTCTTCTCAAATTCTCAACGTCATTTCCATCAGTTCACTTTCAGATGATTCACACATTGAGAGATGTGACAAAACAGAAATTCAATTGCTCTCTTCTTGTGTCATTTTTCCTTGTATCATCTGTTTTCATTTTCTACTAGTTGTAAGGAAAAACTGTTCCCACTTTTAAGGTCAACCATATGCTCTTAAAAATTATTTTCTATTCTCTCATAGTTTTCATCTAAATTCACCTGCTGCCTGTCTTATTTTTAGTATCTTATTTTATTTATTTATTTATTTTGAGACAGAGTCTTGCTCTGTCGCCCAGGCTGGAGTACAGTGGCGCGATCTCTGCTCACTGCAAGCTCCGCCTCCCAGGTTTACGCCATTCTCCTGCCTCAGCCTCCTGAGTAGCTGGGACTACAGGCGCCCGCCACCACGCCTGGCTAATTTTTTGTATTTTTAGTAGAGACGGGGTTTTACCGTGTTAGCTAGGATGGTTCTCGATCTCCTGACCTCGTGATCCGCCCGCCTCGGCCTCCCAAAGTGCTGGGATTACAGGCGTGAGCCACCGCGCCCAGCCTAGTATCTTATTTTTTACTTGTTTCTTTCACTCACACTGTGAAGACAGTCAAACATCTTTAACTAAAATATGTATACGTACACACATGCACATACACTAATTTAAACGTTCTACTTCTGGTGGAAAACCTATTCTGTTTATCTTTTTCCCTTCACGTTTAACTTCTAACATATACTTAATATATTGCACTTTGAGCTTTATTTCAGCTTCCTGTTGTCTATCCTCCTATGATTTTAAGCCTACTGTAATAGGTTGAATTGTGGTCCCCAAAAAGTTATGCCCACATCTTAATCCCTGGAACTTGTGGATTTTACTTTATATGGTGAATGATATGATTAAGGATCTTGAAAGGCGTTTGTCCTGGATTATCCAGATGGGCCCTAAATACAATCACATGTACCTTTGTAAAACCAACACATAGAGAGAGACATGGAGAGGAGGGGGCAATGTGACCATGAAAGCTGAGAAGGCTGAGATAGGAGTGGTGCAGCCACAAGCCAAGGAACACCAACAGCCAACAGAAACTGAAAGAAACAAAAGTCAGATTCTTCCCTGACGCCTCCAAAGAGAGTATAACCCTGACAACACCTTAATTTTGGACTTCTGGTCTCCAATACTGAGACATAATAAACTTTTGTTGTTTTACAGCACCCAGTTTGTGTTCGTTTGTTATAGCAGCCACAGGAAGTGACACACTTACCCACCTAAGTACCTGGACACATTGTTTTTCACTTTTCAATGTCTATCTTGGCAATTTTATTCTTTCATGGATTATTTTTTTCTCTAAAGGAGTTGTTCCCAAAATCTATATCAATAATCTCTTCTGAGATCCAGACCCATATTTCCAATCACAACGGTATTCTCTTAGGACCTCAAAGTAACATTTTCTTACATGTTCATCTCCATTCCCTACCTGCTCAAATACACACAAACTGTTTCTCCAACCTTATTCTGCAAGTTGGTTAATGGCAATCTCATCTTCTCAGTTGAACAAACTGAAAGAGTGAGAGTCACCTTCTACTTTTGTTTTTCTCTTATCATTTGTATTGAGTCTGTCATTATCTGGCTGCTTCTACTTTGCCAGTGCCTCTTGTATATGTCTTTTTCAATTCATTTCTACTGCCATAATTTAAGTCTCCATTACTTGATACCTAATTTATTAGAAAAGAAATAGCTTTCCTGCCTTCACAATCTCCCCTGCTCTAATCCTTCAATTACACCATATACTGTGCAGTTGTTCATACTTATCTCTCCATCTGTAACACTTTCTTGGTAAAATGTTATCTATCTTTCAAGACACTCTTCAATAAAACATTATCTGATTTCTAGGGCTTACTCCCATTTCTAAGATAGAGGGGAATGCCCAGGTAATACATTTCAATACCATATATTTATTTAAAATTATTGATTGAAGCTGGGAGTAGTGGAGCCTGCCTGTAGTCCCAGCTACTTGGAAGGCTGAAATGGAGGATCACTTGAACTCAGAAGTTCTAGTCCAGCCTGTGCAACATAACAAGACCCCCATATGTTTTTAAAAGGTGATTGAACATATACTATATTCCAGATCCTAAACTAAAGATATGTAAGAAAGTAGATATAAGGCTGGAAATTTTAATGCCTTTACTACCAGGCTGGGGTATGTAAGACTTTATTCTCTGCTTAAGGAGAAGCCTCTGGATATTTTTGTAGAAATAGAAAGTTAAAATATGTAAAATGCACATTAGAAGATTCACTTGGTAATAGGCACAGTGCAGTGGTATACTATGATAAGTTTGGGATCATCTGAAACTGGTTTGAGCCACAGTTGGTTACCAACTGTACTGTATGGTACAGATGGTTAAATATTTTTAAATTGAGAAATGATTTTATTATATTTCATGTAAATAAGAATAGTACAGTAGCTATTCCTACTTGAAATAAAAAGGTATTTTGTGAGCAATGAAGAAAATCATTCATCATATGTCAGACATATCATTTATATTACTGTGATAATACCTGGAATATAATGTGAAAATATCTAGATTGTACTGAAATTAGAATAGTGATCAAGAAGGCTATTTTAAAAGCCTAAGCATGTGAGGAAGAGTTAAAGAATCCATTAATGGTATCTAGGAACTCTTTGTACCATTCTTGCAACTTACCTGTAATCTTGAAATTATGAACAAATTAAATTTTTAAGTTATCAAACATCTGGCCAGTTTTTAATCTAATATACTGTTTTGTTTCAAGGTTCATCAGTCATATAAAATATTATAGAAAAAGAAAAATATTGAGTGTGGTGCTCCATGGCCTTCATTGTACCTACATATTTCCTTCATTCATATTAGACAAATACATAAAAGTTCAAAACGAGTAAGAATGACCAAGAAAGATGAGACATTCGATAGTTTAAATAATAAAATCATAAAGAAAAATGAGAGAATGTAGTTATAACCTAAACGGAAGTTCTTCAAGGAAACAAATATATCTAAATAATATTAATAACTTACTTCACTGGGAGGATTTAAACAATCTTCTCGAGACAGCTGAAGGCTTGGGCTGAAGGCCATGAGGTCCGTCTTGGGCGGGCTCTCTCCAGAGCACACCCTCTGCCTCCTCTGCTGCGAGTAAGACCAACTCCCCACGGCGCTGGAGCACACCAGCGTGGGCTTGCCCGGCGCGCACCCGCTAACGGTGGGCGGCGCTGAGCACCGCAGCGCAGTGTACAGCAGCAGCGTGAGCACCAGCAGGCTGGACACCGCACAGATGGCGATGATGAGGTACACGTTAATATCCACGAGAGCCGCTTCAGGATCCACAGCGCCCACTGAGGCCCGCGACGACGCCTTTGGGGCCTGGCCGTTCTCCACCAGCGACACCAGCACCGTGGCCGTGGCCGTCAGCGCGGGCTCACCGTGGTCCTTCACCAGCACCAGCAGGTGGTGGCGCGGAGCGTCCGCCTCATCCAGGATGCGTGTCGTGCTGATCTCGCCAGTGTACAGCCCCACGCGGAACGGGATGCGCGCGCCGACCGCCGCCGGTTGCAACTCGTAGGACAGCCAAGCGTTA
The DNA here is from genome assembly GCF_028878055.3 of Symphalangus syndactylus. Taxonomy (NCBI): domain Eukaryota; kingdom Metazoa; phylum Chordata; class Mammalia; order Primates; family Hylobatidae; genus Symphalangus; species Symphalangus syndactylus. The sequence goes on from NC_072429.2 coordinate 46,101,599, forward strand.
TAGCCGGAGTCAGCGTCCACTGCGCGCACTTTCGCCACCACGTGGCCCGCACCCACCGACCGCGGTACCAACTCGCTAACTGCGCCTCCCGCGCTGCCAGCCCGAGTCGCCAGCAGTGCCGGCGCGTTGTCGTTCTCATCCAGCACGAACACCTGCAGCGTCACGTTGCTGCCTAGAGGCGGCACGCCCGCGTCGCGCGCGCTCACCTGGAACTGCAGCAGCTCCAGCTCCTCGTGGTCTAGCGGCTGCAGCGCGTACACCTTGCCGCTCTCCGCGTGCACCGACACGTAGCTCGACAGTGCGTGCTCGCCCACCCGCCGCTCCACCAGCGAGTAGGACACCAGCGCGTTCTCCTGCGCGTCCGCGTCCCATGCCGACACCGTGAAGATGTGGCAGCCCGGCGGGTTGTTCTCCTTCACGAACACTGTGTACTCGGGCTGCTCGAACGCAGGCGCGTTGTCGTTCACGTCGGCCACCTCCACGGACACGCTAGCCGTGGCCCACAGCGAAGGCGAGCCCCCGTCCCGCACGGCCACCACCAGCTCATAGGCCGACGCGCTCTCGCGGTCCAGAGAGCTGTCCAGCACCAACGAGTAGTAATTCTTGTAGGTGGACACCAGCTTGAAGGGAACATGAGGTGTCAGTGAGCAGATGACCTGTCCATTGGCTCCAGAGTCACGATCTGACACGCTAATCAGGGCAATGACGGTACCCACCTGAGCATCCTCTTGCACAGGGAGCGACAGTGAAGTAACCATTACTTCAGGGACGTTGTCATTCACGTCCAGAACTTCCACCAGGACCATGCTGTGACCTGCCATGGAAGGAATCCCTTTATCAATGGCGTTAACCTGAATTTCATAGGCATTATTCTCTTCAAAATCCAGTTCACCATAAATTCTAATTTCACCTGTGTCTGGATTTATTGAAAACATACATTTCTCACTCACTGGCAAAATCATTTTGATCCCATAGGAAATTTCTCCATTAAGTCCTTCGTCTGGATCGGAAGCATTTAGTTGGATCACTCTCGTGTCGTTTTGGACATTTTCAGACAACACTACTTTATAGCTGGGCTTATCAAATGCCGGACCATTGTCATTCACATCCAGGACGGTTATTTGAATCTGAACAGACCCTGTTAGTTCTGGTTTACCGCCGTCGATTACCATCAGCAATAAATTGAGTTTTGGCGTTTGCTCTCTGTCCAATAACTTCCGAAGAACTAATTCAGGCAATATACTTTTATCTTTTTTTGTTTTTATTTTAAGCTCAAAATGCTCATTTAGACTTAACGCATAGGTCAAAAGAGAGTTTACGCCGATATCCGCATCAAAAGCGCCCTCTAGAGGAAAATGAGAGTCCAGAGGCGCAGATTCAGAAACAGGTACCTTTTGTTCCCTTTCTCTGAACACCGGGGGGTTGTCGTTAATGTCCTTCACCTCCACGTCCGCATGGAAAACCTGCAGCGGCCTGTCCACGATCACCTCCAGGTGGATACTGCACTCCGCGCTCCGCCGGCACAGCTTCTCGCGGTCGATCCGAGAATTCACAAACAAAATACCATTCTGCAGATTTACCTCCAGAAGGTCCCCGTGTGTTTTGGACGCCACCCGGAACAGGCGCGGCACCAGCTCCGCCAGCTCCAGCCCCAGGTCCTGAGCGATGCGGCCCACGAAGGTGCCGTGTTTGGCCTCCTCGTAGACAGAGTAATGGAGCTGGCCGCTTCCCACCTCCCAGGCTGCAAGGAGCAGAAGCGACAGCAGCAGACGCTGGGATCCCGGGCCTCTTGGCCCGATAATCACCATTGCAGAAAATGAGGGCCTCTGAGTTGGGACAATCAGTTTTAAGGTATCGCTTGCCTGAGGTATTTTATGAGCAGTCACCCTTTTCTGTAAGTACATATTTAGTAAATTTTTTCCAGCATCACAGTCAATATGGAGTCGATCCTATTCCGTGAATGAATGGAAAGTGGGTGCGGAGAAAAAATTTTCCTGTAGCGACATCATGTGACTGATTATGTAAGTACAAGAAAGATCCTGAGGTTCTTTTCGGTTTAGCCACTTCCTGGGTCACTCTTAATTCTATTGTTTCGACTTTGGGATATTTTTCACGGATCATTTATAAATGCGGGTTTAGTTAACATACATGATATTAGTAACAAAACATTAACAATTTTATTGCACTGTAGTTTAAAAATGTTTTCTTTTTCAAAGTAGAAATCTTTCAAATACAGTAGGCTAGAACCTATACTTTATCATGGAAAATGATATACAGAATAATATACAGCACCCCTCCCCTTATATACCTTACAATTCACAGTTTCAGTAACTTTTAACCTTCACAAGCGCTCCATCGTAAGATTTTAGAGAAAGTTAGGAATTTTGTATTTAACAAAGGATAAAAAACTAAAATATGTCTAATACCAAACAATATTTCATTTATATAAATTGTCTTATTCATAAATCTGATGAAAGTTAGAATTCATCATAAATATGGAGAGTGTTATTGTTTTGGTCCCTTGATGCTTGAATGTGATAACTTTTCACATAACTGCTCTCATTTCCATAACATGTTAAAACAAATCTTAGGAATAGATTCTGGAAAGTTTTACTCTAGCAAAAGTAAAGCACTTTAATGTAAAATGTTCAGTTGAAGCCCCCAAATTTCACACTATCCCGAAGCAACAATAGAGCACTAAAATGAGAAAGAGCTCTTAAAGGGTTTTGGAGCCTAATCTCATTGACTAAAGTCAAGAGAATGTGAACTTGATATCAACCTTTTGCTTTTTCTCTAAATCTTCCCCTACAGGTCATTTAGTAGTTAAGACATGCTTCTCTTCAGAAAATCAGAATGGTGACTGTGATGCAAGGGGAATCAAAAGACCTTTCATGAGATTATTCATTAATTCAAGATCAGCTTTAAGAGAAAAAAAGCACAGATAAGATTCTACAACTCATTGTGAACAAGTACACATAGATTTTGTAAGTCTATTAATACTCAAGTCAAAATCTTTAAACCAATAATTTGTTGCCATTCATTGCTATTACATATAATAATAAAGGCAACTGAAATATGACACCTTTACAACACCAGGAAAGAATAACCAAGAATGGCTCTACAAGTTTAAGATAACTTAAATCAACTATAAAACGTTAAGTAATTAAAAACGTATTTGAATTTTGATGTCATCAGGCTAATTATTTAAATTGTCTAATATTACCACCAAGTTTCTTTCCCATTTTTCATTTTCAAAAGTGGTCAATGTACCATATATGCTAAGGAACTTTAATTTTAAAAAAATAGGCTGTGCACAGTGACTTACACCTGTAATCCCAGCACTTTGGGAGGCTGAGGCAGGCAGATTACCTGAGGTCAGGAGTTCAAGACCAGCCTGGCCAACATGGTGAAAACCCATCTCTACTAAAAATATAAAAATTAGCCAGGAGTGGTGGTGCACGCCTGTAGTTCCAGCTTCTCGGAAAGCTGAGGCAGGAGAATTGCTTGAACATGGGAGGTGGAGATTGCAGTGAGCCGAGATTGCGCCACTGCACACCAGCCTGGGTGATAGAGCAAGACTCTATCTCAAAAAGAAACAAATAGTAATAGTGTGTTATGTAGTTCTCACATACTCTTTGACCTAAACAAATTGTTAAGCCAATAGGAACATCTAAGTTTAGCCTAATACTTAAACAACTAAACTAGAAAATAAATTGGAATTATAATTTTATACCATAGAATGCAACCTTGGCATTAAGTATAAAAGACACAACTTTGCAGAAATCAGTCCAAGTAATTTGAATTATCTAAAATGCAAATTGGTTATTTATGTGATATAAAATAATAATTTACAAAATTTTAACCTGTACTGAAAACATTCCCAAGTCTTTAAAAGATGTTCAGTTATTCCAAAAACTTCATCTGGAGATGAGTAATGTATGCCCTATCTAATATTCACATTTATTATATTTGTGAAGTTTCATAAGTGGTATGATGGTTTAATCACTTTTGAGCCTGAAATATTTTATATTTTTATATTGTTGCCTTCTCTTTAATACTTAAAGAATGTTTTTAGCCAATGAATATTAAGATACAAAAGTTCTCGATCTAAAGTCTATGAATAGGCTTCAGCATAGACTCTGAATATTGTGCCAAACAGTATGTTATGCATCTATAAGGGGGGAAATAGCTAGATATGATTCTCAAGGAAGTCTGTAATTCCACCACTCTACATGTAGTAAGAATAACTAAATATGAAGAATGACTCAGAAGTAAATGATCTTTGCTCAAATCTTCAGATGGGATGATACTACGTGGAAAGAAAATTTCAAAAACATTAGAGATAAGGCATTGCAAGATAGAGCAGTTACAATGTGAGATGAATGAAACTGATAATTGTCAGTAGGTACTCACATTAATATATTTAATTTTTTCTCTGCTAGATGAATCTGAAAAACTTATGGAAGAATGCCAACTAGCATATATTGTAGATAATATAGCCCTATATGCATGTCTTTAGAAGTTTAGATAATTTGAATAATTTTATTTACCTAGTTTCCTTTGGAATCATAAATCATGCCATTTTGTTTGAGTATCCAGTAGTTGACAAATGTCTTGCCTATTCATGGAACAAAATCAAGAACAGGCAAAAAAATTATTTTTTCGGATGGGGGTCTCACGATGATAGCTCACTGTCGCCCTGAACCCCTGGGTTCAGGGGATCCTCTCATGTCAGCCTCCCAAGAAACTGGGACTACAGGCGTGCACCACTAGGTCTGGCTAATTTTTTAATTTTTTGTTGAGACAGGATCTCGCTATGTTGTCCAGGCAGGCCTTGAACTCTTGGGCTCAAGCAATTCTCCTGCCTCAGCCTCCCAAATAGCTGGGATTACAGGCCTGAACCACTTTGCCTGGCAAGAACATGTAGAATTTTAGTTACATTATTTCCATAAAGCAGCATATAAGAATGCAAGGCTTAACTTTTTTCTTCAAACCATATGAAAACAAGTATTATCACAGGAATAAAGACAAAAGTAAAGATTGTTTCATATATAATGAATTTATGATGAATGTTTAACACTGTAAAAAAAAAAAAGTAAATCATGTCATACTAATGGAGTATTCTAGCTTTGACACAAGCCTGAAGTTAGAAAAGCCAATGGACTAAGTGCAGTGGCACTGCATTCCCAGCTACTCTGGAGGCTGAAGTGGGAGAATCCTTTGAGCTTAGCAGTTCTAGACTACAGGTCACATGTAAACAGCCACTGCAGTCCAACCTGGACATCATAGGAAGACCTCCTCCCTTTAGAAAAACAAAGCCAGTTGATCTAACAATGTAGAAATATCAAGGCAAAACTCTGCTAAAAGACAAAGAGGAGCAAATTTAAATAATCCATAGTTATTATGGTCATAATTGAAGTTTAGAGATGAAAGGGCATGGGTACTTTAGTGAAAATAGTAATTATTTCTACTCAAGTGACTACAGAAGCGTCATTCTTGCATCTCATTTCTTTTAGTATTTGCTAACCAAATATTAAGAGAAATAGGATATTTTGGTTAAAGAAGCCAGATCATTCATATGATTAAAAGACTGAAGATGTGTGTCGTTTGGTATTTCATGAACAGACATTGTTATCTAAAACAATATTCAAAATACTGATTATTAATAAAACTTTCCCTTTAAAAATCTGTGGAAAAAAACTGGATTTTAAATAATTTCACATACACTTCCTGATAGGTGGAATCTGTAGAAAACTCACCTGTCTGGGGTGATTTGACCCTGGCTCCTGTCTTTCCCCTTCCTCCTCTTTATTCAGACCTAGAGGAAGACTGGGGCTGAAGGCCATGAGGTCCGTCTTCGGTGGGCCCTCCTCAGAGCACACCCTCTGCCGCCTCTGCTGCGAGTATGACCAGCTCCCCACCGCGCGGGAGCACACCAGCGTGGGCTTCCCCGGCGCACAAGCGCCCTCAGTGGGCGTTGCCGAGCACCACAGCGCCGTATACAGCAGCAGCGTGAGCACCAGCAGGCTGGACACCACGCAGATGGCGATGATCAGGTACACGTTAACATCCACCAGCGCAGCCTCTGGGCTCGCGGCGCCCACCAAAGTCCGCGAAAAGGCCTTTGGCGCCTGTCCGCTCTCCACCAACGACACCAGCAAGGTGGCCGTGGCCGTCAGCGCCGGCTCACCGTGATCCTTCACCAGCACTAGAAGTCGGTGGCGCGGCGAGTCGGCCTCGTCCAGGGCACGCGTTGTGCTTATCTCGCCCGTGTACAGCCCCACGCGGAACGGGATGCGCGAGCCGTCCGCCGCTGGCTGCAATTCATATGAAAGCCACGCGTTGTAGCCTGAGTCCGCATCCACTGCGCGCACCTTCGCCACCACGTGGCCCGCACCCGCCGACCGCGGTACTTGCTTGTTAACTGCGCCTCCCGCACTGCCAGCCTGAGTCGCCAGCAGTGCCGGCGCGTTGTCGTTCTCGTCCAGCACGAACACCTGCAGCGTCACGTTGCTGCCCAGAGGCGGCACGCCCGCATCGCGCGCGCTCACCTGGAACTGTAGCAGCTCCAGCTCCTCGTGGTCCAGCGGCTGCAGCGCGTACACCTTGCCGCTCTCCGCGTGCACCGACACGTAGCTCGACAGCGCGCGCTCGCCCACCCGCCGCTCCACCAGCGAGTAGGACACCAGCGCGTTCTCCTGCGCGTCCGCGTCCCGCGCCGACACTGTGAAGATGTGGCAGCCTGGTGGGTTGTTCTCCTTCACGAACACGGTGTACTCGGGCTGTGCGAACGCCGGCGCGTTGTCGTTCACGTCGGCCACCTCCACGGATACCTTGGCCGTGGCCCACAGAGAAGGCGAACCCCCATCCCGCGCAGTCACCACCAGTTCATAGGCCGACACTCTCTCGCGGTCCAGGGCGCTGTCCAGCACCAATGAGTAGTAATTCTTGAAGGTGGACACCAGCTTGAAGGGAACGTGGGGCATCAGCGAGCAGGTCACCTGTCCGTTGACACCTGAGTCACGGTCAGACACGCTGATCAGGGCAATTACCGTGCTGGGCTGAGCGTCCTCTCGTACTGGGAGGGACAAGGAAGTCACGGTGACTTCAGGAGAATTATCGTTGGTGTCCAAGATTTCCACCCAGACTGTACAGTGACCTGCCATTGGGGGAGTCCCCTTATCTGTAGCCTGTACTTCAATTTTATAAAACTTGTTTTCTTCATAATCTAAAGTTCCATTGACCCTCACTTCTCCATTATTTTGATCTAGTGTAAATAAGGGTCTTCCGGTGGGCTTAATTGACATTAAGGAGTATGTTACCTCTCCATTGACTCCTTCGTCTCGGTCTGTGGCGTTTAGTTTTATCACAAGAGTTTCTTTAGCAGCGTTTTCCATAAGGCTCACCTTGTATTCTGATTTATCAAACTCTGGATCATTGTCGTTGACATCCAAGACTTGGACTAACAGCTGAACGGTGCCAGTAAGCTCCGGTTTTCCCCCGTCTGTAGCTGTTAGTAGCAAATTAAGTTCCGGAGTTTTCTCTCTATCCAGAGACTTCTTTAAAATAAGTGACAGTCTTTTAATCTGCTTACTATTTGTCGGTAAATCTAAAGAAAAATAATCATTTTTACTTAGCTTGTAGGTCAATAGAGCATTCTCTTCAATGTCAGCATCAGAAGCTCCCTCTAGTGGAAAACGCGAGTCCAGTTGCTTAGATTCCGCAATCAGCAGCTTCTGTTCTCTGAGCGAGAACACCGGCGGGTTGTCGTTAATATCCTTCACCTCCACGTTAACATGGAAAACCTGCAGCGGCCTGTCCACGATCACCTCCAGGTGGATGCTGCACTCCTCGCTCTGCCGGCACAGCTCCTCGCGGTCGATCCGAGAATTCACAAACACAATGCCATTCTGCAGATTTACCTCCAAAAGGTCCCCATGTGTTTTGGACGCCACCCGGAACAGGCGCGGCACCAGCTCTGCCAGCTCCAGCCCCAGGTCCTGAGCGATGCGGCCAACGAAGGTGCCGTGTTTGGCTTCCTCTGAGACGGAGTAGTGGAGCTGGCCGCTCCCCACCTCCCAGAATTCGAGGAGGAGAAGCCAGAGCTGTAGTCGTGGGGTGCCCAATCCCCTTCTCTGAAAACCAAACATCGCATACGAAATTGGCTTCCAAAATAAGCTTCTTTACACTTACAGTACCAGATTCTTCAGTTTCAGGTTAAAAATCTCGCTGAATTCTTGAGAAGTTTCAAAGGATCCTTAAACGGTGGCATCCGGTATGATGGAGTCTCTTTGTATGGGAGTGCCTCACTGTTCAGACCAACATTTGATTGAACTTTCCACCAAGTAAAGAGCGACACCTTGCGCCTAAAACTGTGAGTACTGTCCACTACATTTACCACAACAGAATTTCACGTGTTTTGGGTTTCTTCCCCTAAATATTTCCAACATGCTTATTTATGGAATATTCAGATTATAAGTCATATTTAAACTAAATATATATGGAAATGGCATTTTATTTCTTGATTAACATCAAATTTAAATTATTGTGTCTATGTTTGACTTAACATTATAACATTGTTCTTTTACTTATCTAAAATACATATACACAGAGAGAGTGAGAGAGAAAGAAAATTCAGTTGTTAAGGTGGCCTCATGAAAAACTAGGGCTAAACATTTCCTGAAAGTGTTGTTCCTCATATAAAAATACTATCAAATTTGAATTGTTTTACTTTCAGTCTCCCTTGTTACTTTGGCTGCTAGGGAACTCAAAGAAAAAATTGAAGTTTTATAAAAGCAGCTCTTTAGTCTTTATGTTCCACATGATTTATTCTCATGTCTCTGGGCTTGCCTTTTCATATCTATTTTCTATAGTTCTGATTCTTTGCTGTTTACATTTAATTGCTTTCTGATTATAAGTGACTTTATATTCATTGCAGAACAATATGAAAAACAAATATATTCATATTCTGAAACTTGGTAGTTTTAAAAAAGGATCCACAAAGGAAATGTCTATTGATCTAGGTGAATTTTTTTGTGACATATATTATTTCTAATGTAAGCCATTGTAGCATAATATATCAAAATTTAGCACTTTATGTAACAGAGTCAATGATATGACAGAAATAGGCTTTTCAACTATAAAATAAATTTTACTATCATTTGATAAAATAAATAAAATCACCCTGAACATCTTTGTGCCATATTGGTATTTCCAAGTCACCAACATTGGTTTCCTTAACCTAATTCAGTTATATTCATGAAAATAGTTTGTTTCTTGTTGAAATAATTTTGGGTTTGAGAGCATAAGTTCATGGAAAACAAGGGACATGATTTTTAATTATACCTTCTCTAAGTACCTGATACTGTACTTAAAACATAAAAAATTAATCAAATAATTCAACTAAATGGGAAATTACCTTAGCGTTTGTGGAAACGGAATTTCACAGAAAATACTAAGTAAAATACAGGAATTGCTTATGAGAGTTTTCATTGCCTGAAGTTGTAATTTGCTTGAGTTTTCTTTGTCTTTTCATATACCCTTAGGATTTAGGAGGAAAAAAAGAAGATGCAACAAAATTTTAGCGCAGAAAGTGATTTAGAATAAATATCACTCTAGCTTAAATATTTTGTTGTATAGTTTTGATGGTTTATCTCCAATCTAAAAATACCACAATGGCATATGAAAAAATTATCATATGTGTATGCTAATATTTTATATATATATTCAACTATTAATTTGAGATTTTGTTCTACTTTTTTCATATTTACTCTTTTCCCAATGTTGTCATAACACTAGAACTCTAAGGTAAATGCAAAATTCTGTATTAAAAAATTAAAGGAGACATATCAACTTTTATAACCATTAATTCCATTATGCATCTGTAAAATAATCAATCATAGTAGGCTCTAACCAAAATATAACATTAGACCAGATGACAGTATATTCAACATGATATTTGAAGCACATCAGGTTTATTTTGAACAAAAGGAAACAACAGATCCTCAATCACCTTATTATGGGAATTGGGGATGAAGATGTTACATGGAATGTGGAGTCTTGCGAGGTAGGGAAATGAACCTGAGAAGGTTTACTCTGGAAAGATGATAATATCACATATTTGAATTAAAACAAGATGTTAATTTAGGTGTTAATTTCCAACAATACAGTATTTTGTGAATATATAAAGTAATACCGAACAAACGCCAAGTCATAAAAGAGTTTGATATAGTGTATGAATCAATGACCCATCTTTTGCATTTTGGCTGTGATATTTCAGATGTCACCATCTCAACCAGCCTCTAGTGAAGAGGTTATGCTCCCTTTGAACTCATCTTTGAGGATCAGCCTAATATCTGGGTATAGGCTAATGCCAAGAAGTCATTTCAATACAGTTATTGTTAACTGATTTTGTAAAATCAATTGAAGATTAAGGAAATGTGTGCCTGACTTTTCCTATATCAATCAAGACATACAATCTGCCTGTATGTCCTGTTAGTTATATAAGTATTAGAGTGCCTAGTTTAATGTCTTACTAGTGCACGTCATCCACTGATATTCTAACAGACCTAGTGCTATTATTTCTTGAAAACACATAAATAAATTTTGACACCATTGTCAGAACCCCAGGAGGTTCTCCAAAACCAACAGATTAGAATTACATTATCCAACCACTGTATTAACAAAAATTATAGGATTTACTCAGTGATGATAATTCTGCTCTATCATGGCTTAGTCAAGTAAAAACAGTTATTTGGTCACAAATCATTTGTCAGTTGTTACAAGCTTCCCAGCCAACAATAAGACTGAAGAAGACTGAAAGACCTACACACATTTGAAGATTTTCATGGGAATCTATGTCTTTAAAATTGCTATTGAAGTATGCAATATTGTAAACATTTCTTGAATCCTTTGGCCATGTTCAGGGTCCCTGAAATAATAATATCAATATCTATACTTGTCCCAAATACTGTCTTTATTCACAGTAAAGAAAGAAGGGTGTCATTTTTGGTATATAGTATTTAGTTTGGGTGTTCCACAAGGATATTGGAAACCACAGTTTTCTGACTTTTCTTACATGTTAAATGATTCTTACTTATATCACTTCCAAAAAACAGATACATAGTTCTTATAAGGCAACTCTTAATTACTTAACAATTACATAACCAAAATACCTATCTCAGTGTGGCATTGATTAAAACAAATGACAATGATGATCATGAACTCTTACAAGAAAAAAATCACTTAACATAAAAAAACTTAGTGCCATCTCAGTCACGCATTGTCCAAAATTAATGATGAAGACAATCATGAAGCTTCTTCTAAGCACAACAGAAAGATTTGCCTGTACACAACTTGTGCCTGATTTTCCTAGCCGAGACCATGTTTGAGCAGAGAAAAGACTTACTGAAGAAAGCTCTACGTTATAGTGAATAAAAGAATGAGTCTGAAGCCTGAATGATACACATTTGAATAATATCTCCACTATGTACTGGCACTGGATAAAATAGATAAACATCTCAGATTCTCTTATTTTATCTTTCAAATTGGAAGAGTCATATGTACTTTAGAAACTGTTATAAGTATTAAATGAAATAATGTATTTAAGTCCCCTCATGATGCCTAACAAATATATTATTAAACTGCTCAAACAATGGTGATTTATTATCATGAAGTTACTGATCAATGTTGGCTCTTGTTCTATACCTATGGATGAAGAGAAGTCCAGCACCATAAAGTAGGACAGGGTTTTCCCTCTTCTGAAGATTTCCTTAATGTTTATCTTCATAGAAATCATTCTCTCAGAAGTTGTTTTTCTAGGTAGACACCAATTCCTTTTCAGCATTTATATTAACTTTACCATACCTATAACATGGTTATCCTGCCATATGTAAATATACTATTTCTTTACACAGAATTAAAGGCCATCTCATTTGTAATTAGGCCAAAAAGAGCAAAGTAATTTTACATATAATTTAATATACATCCTTACAGCTATAAATACATGTTCTCTGGGATCCCTTTAAAGAAAGCAATTCACATTAATATGGTGTGAAGGCAAAAAATATTTTGCATCAAATATATCAAGAGTATACAATGTTAAATTCTAAGGTATAATTAATACCACAATTGTCAAGTGAAGTGCGTTTATTAATATCCTATGATTCTTATACTTAAGTTATTAAAAGCAATGACATTTTTTGGTAGAGATGGGGGTCTCACTATTTTGCCCAGGCTGGTCTCAAACTCCTGGCCTCAAGCAATCCTCCTGCCTCGGCTTCCCAAAGTGCTGGGGTCACAGGCCTCAGACACCCTGCCAAGCTCAGCAATGCCATTCTGAAGACCATACAGCTTAATGAACACAGACAATGGTATCACTCTTCATCATGTATGGGAAGACTCTCTTACACTTAAAGCACAAATAAGTGTGAATTTTCCTACCCTAAAATATTTTCATACAGCCAGGTACCAAAAATGAAAGAAAAATGAGTATAATCAGTGCTCAAAGAAATCTTCCCAAAATAGTAGAAGAGCTCAACAACTTAAACTGGAGGACAGCAGCAATTAGGTCAACAGGTAATTAAGCAGAGCTGACATTGTTTTGTTTTTGTTTTTTTTAAAAAAAGAACAAAATTGTTGGCTATCTGAAGTAGTTGAAGATTGTGAAGACAATGACCTAAAATGAAATTATAAGAAGATTGAAGACAAAAATTAAGAAGTAAGATCACCTTTAAAGGCAAGGCTAAAATTCCACCCACTGCAATCACCATCTCAAAAAAGATTGCTATTGATCATGAAGAAACAAAATTGTTTGTGAACGAAGCTGGCTCAACCCTGCTCATCACCGTTTGTGAGAGATAAATTTATAGATTATAGAAAGATAAATATTTAAACATGTTTTAAACTCAAATAATTATGATATTAAATGTTGTCATGGTATTTTTGAATACATAAAAATAATAAGGAATGGAGGACACAAATCAGAATAAGAAAATGAATAGGAATAAAGAACTTGCTTCAAAATTGAGAAGATTTGACCTTCTCATAAGGATCATTATTCATCATGATCCTTCCCGTAAGATTTAACTTTCTCATTTACAGGAAACAGCCACTCAGTCTAATTCATTATTAGTATTATCATTATACTTAGCAACTGAAGAATATTCCTAAAGAATATTCATGGTGACTGTAGTAAAAAGTGATGAAGATGGCTAGACTTCCAATGTGCTTTTTTATTTTTTTAAGACAGAGTTTCACCCTGTCTCCCAGGCTGTAGGGCAGTGGCCTGATCTCGGCTCACTGCAACCTCTGCCTCCTAGGTTCAAGCGATTCTCGTGCCTCAGCCTCCTGAGTAGTTGGGATTACAGGTGCGCACCATCACACCCAGCTAATTATTTTGTATCTTTAGTAGAGATGGAGTTTCACCATGTTGGCCAGGCTGGTCTCAAACTCCTGACCTCAAGTGATCCGCCCGCCTCCGCTTCCCAAAGTGCTGGGATTACAAATAGGCGTGAGCCACCGCACCCGGCCCCAGTGTACTTTAAATAAAGCATCTCAAAAGAAAAGCAAAAGCAAAATAAATAAAGCAATCGAATTAAACAATAACTTGGTGAACATTATCAATGTCACTATGAGGGACATTAATAGGAATGAAATACTTTCCAGGATTACAATACTTACATTCTCAAAAATTTCCTTTTGAAGTCCATCTCCAAAATCTGAACCATGGAGGAACACAAGGACTAAAAGCCATAAGGTCGACCTTGGGCGGCCACTCTCCAGAGTAAAATCTCCTTTGCTGCGAGTAAGACCAGATCCCACTACGCTGAGGTACACCAGCGTGGGCTTGCCGGCATGCACGAGCCCTCGGTGAGCGGCGCCAAGCATCGCAGCGTCGTGTACCGCAGCAACGTTAGCACTAACAGGCTGGACACCACGCAGATGGCGATGATCAGGTACACGTTGACATCCGCCAGCGCTGCCTCCCGGACCTCGACGCCCGCCAACGCCCGCAAAGAGACCTTCCTCGCCTGGCTTCTCTCCGCCAGCGACGCCACCACGGTGACCTTGGCAGTCAGCGCCAGCTCGCGGTGGTCCTTCACCAGCACCAGCAGGCGGTGGCGCGTAGCTTTCGCCTGGTCCAGGGTACTCGTTGTGCTAATCTCGCCCATGCAGAGCCCCACGTGGAACGGGTGCTGCCAGCTGACAGATGCAGCTGTTGCGACAACCAGACGTCATAGCTGGAGTCCACCGTGCGCACCTTCGCCACCAAGTGGCCTGCATCCACTGAATGCCGCACCAGCTCACTCGCAGCTCCGCCAGCCCACCCAAGGCACCAGCAGCGCCGACAAAGTTGCCTTTCCAGCACTAATACCTGCAGCGTCACGTTGCTGCTCAGAGGCGGCATGCCCGCGTCGCGCGCGCCCACCTAGAACTGCAGCAGCTCCAGCTCCTCGTAGTCCAGTGACTGCAGCGCGTACACCTTGCCGCTCTCCGCGTGCAACCACACATAGCTAGACAGCGCGCACTCGCCTACCCACTGTTCCATCAACGAGTAGGACATCACCACGTTCTCCCGCGCGTCCCGGTCCCGCGCGGACACTGTGAAGTCGTGGCAGCCCCGCCGGTTGTTACCTTTCACGAACACCATGTACTCGGGCTGCCGGAACGCCAGCGCATTGTGGTTCACTGTTCGGCCACTTCCACGGACCTTTTGGCTGTGGCCAGCAATGAAAGCGAGTCCCCATTCCGAGTGATTACCAACAATGGATAGATTTGCTCTCTTGGTCAAGGGCGCTGTGGAGCACCAACGAATAGGTTCTGGGCAGCGCCTTTTGAAGGTAGACACCAGCTTGAAGAGACGTGAGGCGTCACGGTGCGGGTCGCCTGTCCCTTGGCACTGAAGTTAGGGTCAATTACACTGATTAGGGCTATGACGGTACCAGTGGAGCGTCCTCCTGTACAGGGAATGATAGTGACTTACTGCTAACTCTGGAACACTGTCGTTGATGTCCAAGACTTCTATCAAGTCTGTGCAATGACCAAACATTGGGGAATTGCCTGTGTCAACTGCCTGTATTTGAATCTTTCATTATTTAGTTTCCTCAGAACCTATCTTTACATTTACTTTTATTTATCCACTGTCTGAATCTATTCGAAAAAAGGGCTTGTATGTTAGGGGAGACATCAGTTGCAAAGAAATAATGTGACGGTTTGAACCCTCGTCAAAATCCAAGGGGTTAAGTCTAATAACCAGTGTACCTTCTCTTGCATTTTCCAGTAATTTCACATGACAGACTGCTTTGTCAAACACTGGGCATCATCATTTACATCCAGCGCTGTGATATATAATACTTCGGTGCCTGTCAGCTAAGCTTTGCCTCCATCAGTTGCTTTGAGCACCAAGAGTAGCTCTGAAGTGACTTATCTATCTGAAAGAATTTTTAAAATACACCTTCGAGTGGTTTTACCTGCTCTCGGTTGGTATTTCCAGGGAAAAATAATCATTGCGGTACAGTATGTAAGTCATCAGAGCATTGGCCCCGACCTCGGCATCCCAGACACCCTCTAGTGAAACACGAGAATCAAGAGCCCTCGTTTCAGAAACAGATTCTTTTGTGTTGCTGAGAACACTGGCAGGTTGTCTTTATTGTTCTTCACTTTCACCTCCACATGGGAAACCTGTAGCAGCTTGTCCGCGATCACCTCCAGGTGGATGCTGCACTCCGAGATCTCCCACCCAGCTCCTCGAGGTCGATCAGAGAACTCAAAAAAATGCCATTCTGCTGATTTACCTCCAGAAGGTCCCTGCGGCCTTTGGAATCCAACTGAAACAGGCGCGGTATCAGCTCCACAAGCTCCAGACCCAGGTCCTGCGCGATACAGCCCGCGAAGACGCTATGTGCCGTCCTTGGCCTCTTCCAGGATGGTATAGTGGAGCTGGTCCTTTCCCGCTTCACAAAATTCAAGGAGCAGAAGCCAGTGCTGTAGTCTCCGGGATTTCTGGCCACTTAGTCTAGCAGCTAACATCATGCCTCTCTTTTGGTTAGTAAAACAATATTTCATGACTAGAAAGACTTAGTTCCTCTGAGACCTTTTGATCCTTGTTCCTGAGGTTCCACGTGATCTTAATGGGTGTCTGTAGTTTTTAAAGTACAGGAACAATGGAGATTCTTTCTGATCTAGGAATAATCTGATTTTCTTCTGTTAAAAAAAATACTTTTCGGCCGGGTGAGGTGGCGCTCGGCCAGCACTTTGGGAGGCTGAGGCGGGTGGATCACAAGGTCAGGAGATCGAGACCATCCTGGCTAACACGGTGAAACCTCGTCTCTACTAAAAATACAAAAAAAATTAGCCGGGCGTGTTGGCGGGCACCTGTACTCGGGAGGCTGAGGCAGGAGAATGGCGTGAACCTGGGAGGCGGAGCTTGCAGTGAGCCGAGATCGTGCCACTTCACTGCACTCCAGCCTGGGCGACACAGCGAGACTCCGTCTCAAAACAAACAAACAAACAAACAAAAAACTTTTCTTGGAGAACAACAATATCCTGTGGCTCAAAACATTAAGTGCATTTGATTTCATATTATTTCACTTATCTTCTTCTTTCCTGATTCCTGCATATGTTTATGTTTCTCTTTGTGAGCTTTCAACTCCTTTCCTATACCTTCTTGTGTGTGATCAGTACCTCTTCAAAGCTGGGTTTGTCTTACAAATCAGAATTCCATGAAGAGTTTTATCTTGTATGTAGACATCCTAAATAAAGTACTACTGCACCAACTGTATTATCACTTGAATTAATATGAAAAAAGATCATATTTGCAGGATACTGGTGTTACTATTGCTTTTGCTTTTTTCAATTTTTGAAATAGGGTCTCACTTTGTCATCCAGGCTGGTGTGCAGTAGCAGAATCATGGGTCATTGCAGCCTCAACCTCCTGGGCTCAAGCCATCCTCCCACTTCATCCTCCCAAGTAGCACTACAGTAGGGACTAAAGGCATGTACTACCATGCCTGGCTTATATATACATAAGTATATATATATATATATATATATATATATATGTAAGGAGAGCCCATCATATATATATTATATACACACACACACACACACACACACACAATACAAGGTATCCCTATATTGCCCAGGTTGGTCTTGAACTCCTGGCCTCAAGCTGTCCTCGCACCTTGGCCTCCCAAAATGCTGGAATTACAGGTGTGAGCCACCATGCCTGGCCTTAAGTTAGTATTGATGGAGAGATTAATGCACCTGTATACCTGAGACCTTTACAATTGATACGAGTTTTTACTAAGTTTTTTATATTACTTATAATATAAGACACTAAGGAGGATTTTTTTTCAAAATATCAGATGGGGGGAGTATATATTTCATAAACCTATTTGATATAATAGCAAATACACTTCTAAACTCTGCATTAACTTAGCATCTATAATTTCTAAGAGCTGGAGACAGGGCATGGAGAGTATCAACACTGAAAGAATGCCATGCTTAAATTCTTGTCACAATTTTTTTTTGGTGTTGCTAAACTTGAACAATAATTTTAATTTTATTTGAAGCTATTTGTGAAGCACGTACTGAGTAACAAATTCAATCTCCATACTCAAAGAGAAAGGGAATGAAAAAAGTAATTGTTAAGAGCCATAGGCGAGATGACAAATTCATTGCATTGGTGTTCAGTAACACTAGAATTAATAAATTTTTTTAAGAAATGAAATCATGGATATCAGGTAACAACCAATTTCAGGGAAACACAATTGATAGTGTAGTTTTGTCACTCTGCAACTAAATTAGCTTTCACTTCTGAGTCTATATCATCTAACCCAACCCTGTTTAAGATGACTAGAGAAGCTATTAAACTATACAATATATCGGATCACTAGAAAACATTGATTTTCTCCACAAACTTTTAATATTAATTCATACTAAAGTATTTTCAGTCTCAAAATTAAAAAGTGTTCAAATTCTCTTCATTATTAAACATAAGCATGACTCTTAAAGTGAAAGAGCTAATACCTGAATATCATAAGCAATGCCTAATGCTGATAAATGAGCAGATAATGAAGAGCTACTGGATAAAATTATGTAAATAACGGAAACACACATTTTCTTCTGCTAAGTGAATAATACACACTGACACAAGTACCACTACAACTAATATAAAAATGGAAAACATTTTTAAAGTTCAAAACATTTAATTGCTAAGATTAAGAAATTTTTACCAATGAACTGCCCACCTACTTACTGCACTATTGAGAAAAAGCTGTAATCACTGAACATTGAGATCTACTATGGCAGTATAAGCTATGGTATGCTACACATATTCTACACATGGAGGAAAACACATTTTCACTGAAGAGATATAGATCAGTGGAATTTTTTGTTAATGCAAATACAATCAAATCAAAATTTAGATTGGAAATGAAATAACATGAAGTATTAATCTTACAAATATTTGTAACGAAAAGTGATTATGAAAGTAAATCATCAGAACTGCAACCTATATCACATATTTGTATTGGAAAATATTAGTGTATTCAGAATAAATTGCTGTTTAAAAAAAATTTAAGTACCAATCAAAGGCTGACACACTGGGCAGGATAAAAAAATTTGAAAACTCCTGGAATAAATTATATTACAAAGGTATCACTAGAAATATTCAAGCATAAATGGAAGGTAGACAAAAATGAAATATTCGGATACATATTTGAGAAAAAGCGGTAAGAGAAAATATTATTCATAAAGCACAAAAGGAAAATGAAAATATAATAACCCACCTTCCTAGAGTGGTCCCCTCCAATAGATTGAGCTTCCCCGTCCACATCTACCATTGGGCACGGTGGAAGGCTGGGGCTGAAGGCCATGAGGTCCGTCTTGGGCAGGCCCTCCCCAGAACACACCCTCTGCTGCCTCTGCTGAGAGTAAGACCAGCTCCCCACCGCGCTAGAGCACACCAGCGTGGGCTTCACCGGCCCACATGCGCCCTCGATGGGCGCCTCCGAGCACCTCAGTGCAGTGTACAGCAGCAGCGTGAGCACCAGCAAGCTGGACACCGCGCAGATGGCGATGATCAGGTACACGTTGACATCCACCAGGGCCACCTCGGGCGCCACGCCCACTGAAGCCCGCGACGAGGCCTTGGGTGCCTGGCTGCCCTCCACAAGCGAAACAAGCACAGTGGCCGTGGCCGTCAGCGACGGCTCGCCATGGTCCTTCACCAGCACCAATAGGCGCTGGCGTGGCGAGTCAGCCTCATCCAGAGCGCGCGTCGTACTGATCTCGCCCGTGTACAGCCCCACGCGGAACGGGATGCGTGCGCCAACCGCCGCCGACTGCAATTCATACGACAGCCACGCGTTGTATCCAGAGTCAGCGTCCACTGCGCGCACCTTAGCCACCACGTGGCCCGCACCCACCGACCGCAGCACCAGCTCACTGACTGCACCGCCCGCGCTGCCAGCGGGAGACGCCGGCAGCGCGGGAGCATTGTCGTTCTCGTCCAGCACGAACACCTGCAGCGTCACGTTGCTGCCCAGAGGCGGCACGCCCGCATCGCGCGCGCTCACCTGGAACTGCAGCAGCTCCAGCTCCTCGTGGTCCAACGGCTGCAGCGCGTACACCTTGCCGCTCTCCGCGTGCACCGACACGTAGCTCGACAGCGAGCGCTCGCCCACCCGCCGCTCCACCAGCGAGTAGGACACCAGCGCGTTCTCCTGCGCGTCCGCGTCCCGCGCAGACACCGTGAAGATGTGGCAGCCTGGCGGGTTGTTCTCCTTCACGAACACCGTGTACTCGGACTGCGCGAACGCCGGCGCGTTGTCGTTCACGTCGGCCACCTCCACGGACACGCTGGCCGTGGCCCACAGCGGAGGCGAGCCCCCGTCCCGCGCGGTCACCACCAGCTCATAGGCCGACACCCTCTCGCGGTCCAGAGCGCTGTCCAGCACCAGCGAGTAGTAATTCTTGTAGGTGGACACCAGCTTGAACGGAACGTGAGGCGTCAGAGAGCAGGTGACCTGTCCGTTGACTCCTGAATCATGGTCAGAAACGCTGATCAGGGCAATGACGGTGCCCACCTGAGCATCTTCTTTCACCGGGAGAGACAGAGAAGTGACAATCACCTCAGGTGAATTATCATTTTCATCCAGTAGTTCCACTAGGACCGTGCAGTGACCAACCATAGGTGGGGTTCCCTTATCTGTAACATCTACATGAATTTCATAAGTGTTACTGTCCTCAAAGTCAATAGCATCATTTACTTTTATTTCTCCCGTCCTTTCGTTTATCCAAAATTTCCTTCTTATAGTGGGTGGGACCAAAGAGCTAAATGAATACATCATTTCCTTGTTTATTCCTTCATCCGAATCAGAAGCGTTGAGCCATATAACTAATGTTTGGTTCACTTGATTTTCATACATCTTAACTTCATAAACCGGTCTGTCAAAGACAGGGGCGTTATCATTGGCATCTAACACCAGGATCAGCAGAGAAACAGATCCGGTAAATTCAGGTTTGCCTCCATCAGTTGCTGTCAATAACAACTTTAGCTGAGGATTTTCTTCACGATCCAGCAGCTTCCTCAGAACAAGCACTGGGAATTTGTCTTTGTCTTTTTTGTTTATAATATCAAGAACAAAATACTCATTTGGACTGAGTTTGTAAGTAAGCAATGCGTTCTCTCCAACATCCGCATCAGATGCGCCTTCTAGTGGAAACCGAGAGTCAAGCAGTCTGGATTCAGGTATTGAGAGCTTTTGTTCTGTTACGGAGAACCTGGGCGGGTTATCGTTAATGTCCTTCACTTCCACGTCCACATGGAAAACCTGCAGCGGCCTGTCCACGATCACCTCCAGGTGGATGCTGCACTCCGCGCTGCGCCCGCACAGCTCCTCGCGGTCGATCCGAGAATTCACAAACAAAATGCCATTCTGCAGATTTACCTCCAGAAGTTCCCCGTGTGTTTTGGACGCCACCCGGAACAGGCGCGGCACCAGCTCCGCCAGCTCCAGCCCCAGGTCCTGCGCGATGTGGCCCACGAAGGTGCCGTGTCTGGCCTCCTCGTAGACGGAGTAGTGGAGCTGGCCCCTCCCCACCTCCCAGGCTGCGAGGAGAAGAAAGGAGAGCAGCAAACACTGGACCCCCAGGCAGCTACATCTGGAAACCATCTTATCCTTCTCTTGTTTTACAAATCGACGAATCAGCGGTCTAGAACGCACATACGATCTTACATTTTCTGTCCTATTTCTTATATCTATTTTTTATCGAAATGGCTGAGATCTCAGAATGAAGCTACTTCCTAGTCCTCGAGAAACTGGCTGATGCCTTTGTTCTAAAAAGCTATTTTGTGGACGACAGCGACATCCGGTGGCTTTAGGTGTAAGTACAATTCCATGAGTTCACAACTTTTTCATTTATATGTTAATTCTTTTTTTACGTATTTTTATGTCTGTGGACTTTCAAAGCCTCACATTACGTCTCTTTATAGTTAATAACAATAAATGTTGATCCCACGTGCAATGTTTTCTTAAATGTATACTCTCAGAGTAGTGATTTCTTCGCTAACCACATGATTATCAACAGCTGAATTTCAAAATGCCCTTAATATTTGCGTACTACTGAGTACACTAATATTTTATTAAATGACAAGTTTAGTTCCATTTAAGTTCTGACACTTAACTTACTTCTCTTTCTCATTATTTTGAGATTTAATAAAGTTTATTTGGACACTAATGTCAAGCATCAACTATCTGTGAGGTGTTTATAACTCCGAAGATCTAGGCATCACTAGAATTTAGAGATCATTAGCTTCAACATCAGATATTTCTCCATTTAGATTTCTATTATCCTACTCACTAGGCACATGACTTGGGAAAATCATTTAACCTCTCCCTCCCTCATGTTCCAATTTTATAACTTTGGCCTAATGGTAATATGGTGGTTGTGTGAATTATAATATAGTAAGTGCTTGCAATAGTACCTTAAGGAGAGTGAGTGCTTCATAAATGGAAACTATTCTCAGGCCTCAATTTGGCCACATTTGTTTTCATGAGCCTCAATACCAAATTTGGCTCATCAGGCAAAATTATTACCTATAGAATGCCTTAATTATTGCTACCGCACAGGCTGAGAGTGGTGGTTTCTGTATTTAAGAAAACAGAAAAGTACCGTTATAGAAAAATCCTTTATACAAGAAGTTTCGTTTTATAATATCTTACATAGGCAAAAAGAATCTTAATTATAATTCTGAATAAAATAATTAACAAATTTATTATTTCTGCTTTCAGAGACAAATGCTTTCAACCCTGTTTACGCCTTTCAAATGCCCAAAAGACACAGTTCTGAAATGTATCTAGTAATTCTATCAATGTCAATGAAGTTTTTCATCACTACTTTCAGTAAAAATATTTTTTCTCTCTCAAAGTTCTTGAAATCAAATATTCAGGAATGAAAATGTAATATATTTGTGCTGCTGAAAAAAACTTGGGTTTTCTATCTTTCCAAGAAAGGAAAACTTAATAACAGAAATATTGGTCTTTAATAAATTAACCTTTTAGCAAGGGTTAATTTATTTTATTTAATGATGTTTTGACTTTTCTAAAGAATATTTTTAAATGTATCAATAACTTTAAACTTTTTAATTAAAATCTGAATGACAGAGCAACAATATTTATGAATAAGAAAACTGACAGAAACGAGTGTCATTTAATCCATCAGTTTATATGTCCTACTAAATTGTTTCTATACTTCTCTACTCCTCTGGAATGCCTCTTGCATCAAAATTCATTCAAATTCTGATTTTAGAGATTACTTTTTTATAAACCCTGAATTAAAATGTAATGAGTTACGTATCAAAATGTCAACGTTTGTTTTAGCTATCTGGAGTGTAAAATAAGTTTGCCATTGATCAATCATCTCCACA
Source organism: Symphalangus syndactylus (assembly GCF_028878055.3). Lineage (NCBI taxonomy): Eukaryota > Metazoa > Chordata > Mammalia > Primates > Hylobatidae > Symphalangus > Symphalangus syndactylus. The sequence continues at coordinate 46,124,532 of NC_072429.2, forward strand.
CACAACATAATAAAAACTAAACTCAATTTCTACTAATGTACATTTTATACCAAGTAATAACAAATATCCCAGTGTAGACATCCAATATTGAATAAAAAGTAGGGAGTAGTTAAACTACTCTTTCTTTTTTTTTTTTTTTTTTTTTTTGAGATAGAGTCTTGCTGTCACCCAGGCTGAAATGCAGTTGTGCTATCACAGTTCACTGCAGCCTCAATGTCCCAGGCTCAAGCGATTCTCTTGGCTCAGCCTCCTGAGCAGTTGGGACTACAGATGTGTGCCACCGTGCCCGGCTAATTTTTTTTTTTTTTGGCAGAGATGAGTCTCACTACATTGGTCTCAAACTGCTGGGCTCAAGGAAGGGACCCTCCCACCTTGGCCTCCCAAAATGTTGGGATTGCTGGTGTCAGGCCACCACATCTTTTTAAATTACAGAAACTTGCACTGTCAAGTATCAAATAGGGCTACGGATCTAAAATTTCGGTTGTATGAGAATCATCTCAGGTGTGCTTTAAAATGAAAATTTGCTCGTACTACCCATTTCAGAATTTCTGAGGTGGAGTCTTGAACCAGAACATTCAATGAGGACTTAGGTGCTGCTAATGCTAATGCATTAGCAGGTCTAAGGATAGGTTGACCATAGGCCCCAATTTGTCTGGAGCAGGCTCAATTTAGGTCTGTGATCTTGTATACTTATTTACAGCAGCCCCTTTGCTCTCAAAGTGTCTAAGATATTGGGTGACAACTTAGTTTTTCCTATATAGTAACTACAACTTGAAAAGAGGCATAGAAGGAGCTTCATTATTGTTTCATGATTCTGACTTGAATTGAGGAATGTTAACTACAGATGCATATAAGCAGAGCTATTAGGCAAAATAGGAAAGTGGCTCTTCTGCTCTCACCTCTGTTTTGAACTTGCCAGCCTGTTTTGAATTTTACCTTCTCTGGATCCCAGTGAGTTCATGTTTGCTAATGACCTCAAAAGATAAATTTATTACTAAGGTGTTCACAGCCCTTCTGAGAATTTGCATATGATGAGAGCTTATACTCTGAAAGAGAATAGAGATTAATATGAAGGACTAAATTACCAATCCCATCAACACAGCCATCAATAATAAAGAATACATTTTAGGCCAGGCGCGGTGGCTCACGCCTGTAATCCCAGCATTTTGGGAGGCTGAGGCGAGAAGATCACGAGTTCAGGAGATCGAGACCATCCTGGCTAACACGGTGAAACCCCGCCTCTACTAAAAATACAAAAAAAATTAGCCAGGCATGGTGGCGGGCGCCTGTAGTCCCAGCTACTCGGGAGTCTGAGGCAGGAGAATGGTGTGAACCCAGGAGAGGGAGCTTGGAGTGAGCCGAGATGGCACCACTGCACTCCAGCCTGGGCAACAGAGCGAGACTCTGACTCAAAAAAAAAAGAATACATTTTATGATTATTGATGACATAGTAAATGCTTAGTAAGTACTAGCTCTAAGGAGACTGGAGGACTTAGGGCAGGGGACAAATGACATCTGTAGCATCCCTCTATTCACGTCAAATAATCAGATACCTGGGTCCAAGTTTAAATGGCACATGAAACTTGAAAAATGTGCAAAGACAAAGATACTTCAAAGTATAAGACTATATTCAAGGTGAGTTGTGCTGATAGACAGACATAGATAGGTTTAATGACAGGAGCTCAGAGACCACTCAAGTTTTGAAAGAAAATGACAAAAAAAAAAAACAGGCTTCGCACAGTGGCTCACAGCTTTAATCCCAGCCCTTTGGGAGGCCGAGGTGGGAGCATCACAAGGTCAGGAGTTCGAGACCAGCCTGGCCAATGTGATGAAACCCCATCTCTACTAAAAATACAAAAATTAGCCAGGCACGGTGGCATGTGCCTGTAATCCCAGATACTCAGGAGGCTGAGGCAGGAGAATTGCTTGAACCCAGGAGGCAGAGGTTGCAGTGAGCCGAGATCACGCCACTGTACTCCAGCCTGGGTGACAGAAAAAGACTCCGTCTCAGAAAAATAAAAAGACAAACAACATGTAATATTGTAGCATATTCCAAACGTGTGTTTTAAGGGAAAATTTAAAAATTAAAAGATTTTGTTTTAAATAAACGTTACTGGCATTTTCATAGTTATTATTGTGGCTCTATTCTCAAGGCCATTCTGATCTTTCTCCACTGAGTTTTTAATTAAGTCATACCTTGTAAAATATCTGACACAATATTAAATAAAATAGCTGAAAGAGAAAGAAAAATATAAACCACATAACAAAAACTCAATAAGCGAAATTTTTAAAACTATAAATTAGAAAACAAACAAATAGCTTGCACTAAAGGTAGAGTGTGGAAAATCACCACTTTGAAAGTCACATACTACAATTCAGGAAATATAACATGTAGTGACATTAAAGAGGCAAATCTCATATCCAGATTTCTGCCTTGTGTTATGTATGAGCTGAGAGGAGAAAAAGAGATTTTTAAAAAACAGATTTCTGTCTTATGGATTACTGACAGAACAAGTGAATTCTCACCTAAATTTGTAAGGGTAATGTTTTAAGTTACAGACTTTGAATTTCAAAAGAACTCAAAGTTTGGAATCTTTACATGGCTGATCATTGTATCACTGCATGGAGAAAATTTCAATTAAAAGGAGAATGTCTTCTTGAAGAAAGAAAACACTTGTTTAAAAAGCATTTTCTCCAATTTCTGTAAACTGAATTTCAAAAAATGTTCTAAGTATAGACAAAATTTCAGTCAACATTTCCTGAATTATCGACATTGTCAGGCATTTTAAAACGTATTTTATATAAGTTGAAATGAAGGCTGTGTTTATAACATTTATTGACATAATTTGATTCCTAAAGTGGAGCAACTGTTTTCTAAAGTTTAGGGGAAGTTTCTTGTTAAAATAATAGATACTGAGGTTGCTGAACAATCAGATGTTCACACAGTCTCCATCCAGAGAAATGTAGAGAACTATAAACTTAACAAGGTAACAATTGCTATATATTTTTGCTTGGGTTTCTTATAAACAATACGAGTAGACTAAAATACTATGCATCATTTAGAAATAAATAAATGATAGTGATGTTAATGTTTAATGAATGACTAACAACTAAATTGGTTTTCAAGTGTTATGGCAGCATAGCATCAGAAATTCAATGTCACTTTAATCACAAATCTAAATAAAATCGATTCAGCGCCCAAAAAATATCTATTTAATATACGGTTTATAATTCTCACTAGACGTCAAGACAAAGTCGGCTCCAATGTTAAGGGGTTCACTTTATAAGAAAAAAAATCTGCTGGATTTCTAGAAAAATGAATAAAACTATTTGAACGGCCCCTGGGAGTAATCGAAAATATCTTTCAAGAAAAAATAAATAATTATACAATAAAATGCTAGAAAAACCCACCTTCCCAGATGAATCTGAAGAAGCAGAGGGTTCTCCCGTTCGCTCTGTAGATCCAGCACAAGGAGAAAGGCCCGGGCTGAAGGCCATGAGGTCGGTCTTCTGCGGACCCTCGCCAGAGCACACCCTCTGCCTCCTCTGCTGCGAGTACGACCAACTCCCCACCGCGCTAGAACACACCAGCGTAGGCTTGCCCGGCGGGCACTCGCCCTCGGTGGGCATCGCCGAGCACCGCAGTGCGGTGTACAGCAGCAGCGTGAGAACCAACAGGCTAGACACCGCGCAGATGGCGATGATCAGGTACACGTTGACATCCACCAGCGTCACCTCGGGGCCAGTGGCACCCATTGACGCCCGCGACGATGCCTTTGGCGCCTGGCCGCTCTCCACCAGCGACACCAGCACAGTGGCCGTGGCCGTCAGCGCGGGCTCCCCGTGGTCTTTCACCAGCACCAGTAGGCGCTGGCGCGGTGCGTCCGTCTCATCTAGGGCTCGTGTCGTGCTGATTTCGCCCGTGTACAGCCCCACGCGGAACGGGATGCGCGCGCTGGCCGTTTCTGGCTGCAGCTCGTATGAAAGCCACGCGTTGTAGCCCGAGTCGGCGTCCACTGCGCGCACCTTCCCCACCACCACGCCGGCGCCCACCGACCGCAGCACCAGCTCGCTCGCTGCGCCGTTAGTGCCCCTCATCCGAGGTGCCAGCAGCGCCGGCGCATTGTCGTTCTCGTCCAGCACGAACACCTGCAGCGTCACGTTGCTGCCCAGGGGCGGCACGCCCGCGTCGCGCGCACTCACCTGGAACTGTAGCAGCTCCAGCTCCTCGTGGTCCAACGGCTGCAGCGCGTACACCTTGCCGCTCTCCGCGTGCACCGACACGTAGCTCGACAGCGCGCGCTCGCCCACCCGCCGCTCCACCAGCGAGTAGGACACCAGCGCGTTGTCCTGCGCGTCCGCGTCCCGCGCAGACACCGTGAAGATGTGGCAGCCCGGCGGGTTGTTCTCCTTCACGAACACCGTGTACTCGGGCTGCGCGAACGCTGGTGCGTTGTCGTTCACGTCGGCCACCTCCACAGACACTCTGGCCGTGGCCCACAGCGAAGGCGAGCCCCCGTCCCGCGCGGTCACCACCAGCTCATAGGCCGACACACTCTCGCGGTCCAGGGCGCTGTCCAGCACCAACGAGTAGTAATTCCTGTAGGTGGATACCAGCTTGAAGGGAACGTGGGGCTTCAGGGAGCAGGTAACCTGTCCGTTGGCATCAGCGTCTAGGTCAGTCACACTAATCAGGGCAATGACTGTCCCCAGTTGTGCGTCTTCTTTTACAGGAAGCGAGAGCGTTTTGATAGTCAACTGTGGAGCATTGTCATTTACATCCACAACTTCCACAAGAACTGTACAATGACCAGCCAGGGGTGGGAAGCCTTTATCGACAGCCTCTACTGGGATCTTGTGTGCTCTACTTTCTTCAAAATCCATATGTCCTATCACTGTGATTGCCCCACTTATGGGGTCCATGTGGAACTTGGATTTTACATCTGGAGAAACATCACTGGAGAAGGAGTAAATAATATCCCCATTCAAGCCTTCGTCTAAATCTGAGGCATTGGGGTGAATCACCAGCGTTCCGATAGAAACGTTTTCTGGTAATTTCACCGTATACAGGGTTCTGTCGAACACTGGGGCATTGTCATTTATGTCCAGTACTGTGATGAGTAACTGAACGGTGCCAGTCAGTTCAGGTTTGCCTCCATCGGTGGCCGTGAGCAATAAATGAAGCTCCGGAGTTTCTTCTCTGTCTAAAAGTTTCCGCAATACAAGTCCAAGAGGTTTTACCTGCTGGTTGCTGGTTGGCACGTCCAGGGAGAAATACTCATTGGGGCTCAGTCTGTAAATGAGCAGGGCGTTCTCCCCGATATCTGCATCGGACGCGCCCTCTAGTGGAAACCGAGAGTCAAGCGGCCTGGATTCCGCGATGAACAGATTCTTTTGTGTCGCTGGGAACACAGGAGGGTTGTCGTTAATGTCCTTCACCTCCACGTCCACATGGAAAACCTGCAGCGGCTTGTCCACGATCACCTCCAGGTGGATGCTGCACTCCGCACTCCGCCCGCACAGCTTCTCGCGATCGATCCGAGAATTCACAAACAAAACGCCATTCTGCAGATTTACCTCCAGAAGGTCCCCGCGGCCTTTGGAATCCAACTGGAACAGGCGCGGCACCAGCTCCGCCAGCTCCAGCCCCAGGTCCTGCGCAATGCGGCCCACGAAGGTGCCGTGTTTGGCTTCCTCCCGGACGGAGTAGTGGAGCTGGCCGCTGCCCACCATCCACATCGCGAGGATCAGAAGCGAGAGCAGTAGAGGCTTACCCTCTGGATCTCCTCGACTTGAATATAACATTTCAAATACTCGGGCTTCTACTAATTAGTGAAAATTGCCTCCAAATTAAGAGAAATCATCTGATTTCATCAGTTCCATTCTGCTGTGTTCGCCATTGTTCAGCACAGACAGAGTGAAAAAGAATTGAGCCTCTTTCCCATGGGAAAAGGGCTGTATTTGTCTGGATTCAGAGAGAACATCGCGGCAAAGAGTGACATCACGTGGCCCAAAGTGTAAGTACATATTTCATGAATAAAAATTTCACAATTATTCTGCAAAACTTATTTCATTTTCTTAATTTTTTCTTAAGTAATCATTATTGAAACAGAAGATCCCATTTCTCTTGCTGGAGCCTTCTTAGCAGACTGACTGACTCTAAAAGTTTTGTATGACCTTGATTGTGGTTTTCTTATCCCTGAGAAAACTCTCCACTTAAGTTTTAAATAACGACAGAAATGAAGTAATTATGTAACGACAAAAATGAAGTAATTTTAATTAAATCTCAATTAAAATGATTCCATTGAGCAATCACGAATTTTAAATTACAAAATTCTTTTGTTCTGGAATTCAGAATCTCCCATATGGCTCGAAATATGATTCTAGTGCAAGAGAAATCCAGGAGTTGCAATCTCTAGTGAATATAGCCCAGAAATCTACTGATGAAAAAGAAACTTAGTCATGTCTGGAAAAAGGAATCAGCAAAAAGGAGCAACCAACTGAGGTAGTTTTCCTGAGTAATTCTATGAATTGAAAAGGTATAAAATATTGCAAGAAAAGCGAGAATTGACTTTAAGGTCTTGCGTTGCATGGGGAGAAAACATATTTTTCTGTTTTGCAGCATTTATACAATGTTTCCAGAAATGTGTTGTTTTGATTCTTTCCAAGCTTTATAATCTATGAATAATCTCTTCTTCATAATCTCCAATATAGTTTGTGTAATGTTATTACAATATGTTTTAATTTCATTATTGCTCATCCTTAGTACTCAGGGCAATTTCTGGTTTTAAAGCTATGCTTGAGATTCTTTTCCTCAGTTCTACAAAGTTCTGTTGTGAGTTTTACTATCTTATTCCAAAGTGCAAGTCGATTAATTAAATCTAATTTTAGTGTATCTCAAGTCTAAAAGCAAAACCGTGACTGTTTATTGTGCCATTAATGTTTTTGCATATTTATATTTTATTTCGTATTTCTACTGATAACAGCCTAAGAGGTGCATTTAACAATTGCTTCTGTCCTTGATTATTGCAGGAGCTTCTGAGTTTGTCTTCCCGTTCAACCTTCTTTCAAAACTCATGATTTATTTTGCTCAAGGTAGCTTGATAGCTCCCAATTAATTCTAAAGAGTGGCCAAATTCCTTAATCACTCACGGCCATTTAGTTTATTACTCAGAAATCATGAGATCTTCTTACATTGGTTTTCCTGCTTTCATTCTCTGCAGACTGTGTGTTTTAACCAAAGTGGACTTTTCTACTTGTCATATTGATGCTTTCTGTGTCTCCAATATTCCGTACGTCTTCTCTTTCCAAGAAATGTCTATCATTCTCAATATTCTCCCAGGGGGGAACTTACTTATTTTAAAGCCACTGAAACACACCATGCCCCTTCAAGTATTTCTTCAAAAATTCAAATAGGAAATGATTGTCTTTCAACTTCAACCTCACTCTGATTTACCTCTTTTGTACCTGTTACATTATCTTGCCTTGCATTGTGTGACTCATATTCTTTATTTGAACTCAAATTTTAAAACCAGAGGCTGGGTCTCAGTAATAATTCCTGACATGATGATATGCAGTTAGAGATCTGTAAAGGTCCTATTTAATGTTTAATGAAGACTGGTTATTACAATCTTCTCTACTTGCTAAGAAAGCATTTTAGGCTGGGCGCGGTGTCTCATGCCTGTAATCCCAGCACTTTAGGAGGCCGAAGTGGGTGTATCACGAGGTCAGGAGATCGAGACCATCCTAGCTAACACGGTGAAACCCCGTCTCTACTAAAAATACAAAAAATTAGCCGGGCATGGTGGCATGCACCTGTAATCCCAGCTACTCGGGAGGCTGAGGAAGGAGAATCATTTGAACCCGGGAGGCAGAGGTTGCAGTGAGCCAAGATCGCGCCACTGCATTCCAGCCTGGGCTACGGAGCGAGACTCCGTCTCAAAAAAAGAAAGAAAGAAGGAAAGATAAGAAAGAAAGAAAGAAAGAAAGAAAGAAAGAAAGAAAGAAAGAAAGAAAGAAAGAAAGAGAAAGAAAAGAAAGCACTTTAAAAGGCTATTCTACAACACTCTACATAAATGGTTTACTTAATTCATAGAACTACAACATAAATTGACTTTAAATCATCATCAAAACATTATTGTATACTTCTTTTTAAGAAAAATACTATTAATGGAAAGAAACATACAAAGATCTCAAACACCTACTCAGCCATCTGCAGGATCTCAGGCAACTTTTAAATACGGGAAACATAAAACTATCAAATTAAGATAGTCTACACATTCCTTGGAAGGACTTTAACCTTTCCAAAAAATTTTTTCCCACATGGGTGATGTTAACTTGACTTTCCTAAACTCGTAATAACTTTTAGATTTTTTTCATTCCACCACATAACATTCAAAATATTGAAACATCCTAGGTTAATCTAAAAAATGACTTTACAGAAGATAATTTTACATAAAAATAAGATTAATATGGAAGGCCATAACGACTTTCTGACATTTTAGGTTTCCTTTTTGCAATCACTAACTTCTTTTCTCTTAAGAATGGTAATAACTAAATTTTATTATGTACCTATCACTTGCCAGACTTTATTATTAATAATTTATAACTATTAACTTACTTGATACAAAAAAATCTATACAGTAGAATTCACATTTGTCATGCAAACATATAATGCCAAGGAACTGAATAACAAATCCTTTACCAATGGCTACACATACAAAAATTGATAAAGGGAGGACTTGATTTAGAGAGCTTCAGAATCCACAATACTTAATAACTAACTTCTGACACATTTCAATCCCAGAAATGCTTAATAGCTAAAAGCATCACCATAATTAGAATAGTGAAAAGTATTAATGTACAAGAAATAGGTTTAAACTTTCCCACTGTGAAAGCACAACCCCAAATTCAAATATCAGAGAGTTGAAGAAACACAGAACTAAAATGACTTCAATGATAAGTTGCCAAATACAATGCTAGGTGGTGGAAAGAATCCTCCTATTTATGATATTTTGTAAAAGTCAATTAAATGTTTAGGAAAATTCAGCAATTAAAGTAATACCTGAGAACCAGGTAGACATAGACAGGATAGGAAATATTACTTTCACAAAGGAAAAACTCCACATATTATTCAAACAGGATAACAAAGATAAGCATATTTTTTAAAGTCCTTAAAGGACTAAAATGAAAACAATTCGCTTTTACATAACGTGTTCTAATAGTCAAATAAAACGCTAAACATGGACAGGCATTAAGAGAACTGTAAAATCAACTACAAAATAATTCTGCTTTGAGGTTACCTTCAGTTGGACAAGGGGGATAAAATATGCCCATAAATGATTACATTATTGGTTCATAAGTGATTAAAAGATTTAAAACAATACTAATAACAAACTAAGAATTCAGAGTCCCAGAAATCCTTTATTCCCTTCCATCAAGTTCTACCTGTCCCTCCAAAGCAATATGCGCAAAGTCTAATGGGTATTTAATATCCAGGCAGGTCGAACAGTCACAAGAAGCAAAGGTGTAAAAAGACAGGAAGAAAGAAAAGAAAGAAAATGTTGAAAGACACCAAAATAAAGTATCTTGGATTTTTCAAAGATTTATCCCATAATGCTAAATATTTTTACATGAACTAATGGGCCATGATAATCCCAAATATTCTGTATAATAAGGATTTATAAATTATATGTGTGGTTTGCAAAAACGAAATTACCTTGTATAGTTTTTCTGATGAAAACATTTTTCTAAGTCATATATTAAATATCACTTTAATGTGGAATATTATTGAAAATATTCCAACTCATGAACAAAGGGTTGAATGATTAGAGTTTAGAAGATACTTGCAAGAATAATCATTTTCTAAACATAGAGGCTCAAAAAATATTAAGTTAGCGGCAATACAACTGTAAAAATCATGTAGAATAAAAAACATGTCTCCGAATAGTAAAATGGTCTAAATAATGAATTAAAAGAAGGATTACAAATCTCTTCCCTCTTGACTTTACTTTTTAACTAGTTTATAATAAAATTGGGAATATGAAAACTATCAAATTTTGAAAAACACTATCATTCTGTATTTTATCACTACACTGCTTAAGACGGCAATGGTGAAACACCAAAGATATTTGTGACTACCAGACACTAAAAAGTCAGATAAGATGAATAAACTGAGATCTTAAAGTGAATAAAAGTAAATATAAGGACAACATATTTAAAACATGCATTCCAAAGTACAGCATATGGAGTAAGATTAAGAGTTCAGTGCCTAAGGACAAAAGAATAAACGCTTTGGGGGAATAAATTCACCAAAGATCGAAATGCCCTGAACGTCCTTAGAGTATTGTTCAGAGAAGACGGCTGTAAGGCAGGCCAAAATAAATATTCAGTAAAAAAAGGATATCATCCAACCATAACTTGAGTTTCAAGATAGACCCAACTTGTGGAGAGTGATTAATACTGTATTATGCCACTGAGAAAATTCAATTAATTATAAAAGTTTCTAAAAACTAAAACGTTTAAATTTTCACTCTAAAATACGGTGAAAAAACAAATCTGAAACACTTTTAAAGTAACTACAATTTCCACAAATAGAATTTATGAGTTCTAAATTTAAATGGACTTACTTTGAGGCCATGATCAACATTTAAATCTTGCTCTTCGCCTACATCAACTGATCCCAGGTCAGGAGGAAGGCTGGGGCTGAAGGCCATGAGGTCCGTCTTCGGTGGCCCCTCACCAGAGCATAACCTCTGCGGCTGTTGCTGGGAGTGTGACCAGCTCCCCACCGCACTGGAGCACACCAGAGTGGGCTTGCCCGCCGGGCACCCGCCCTCAGTGGGCAGTGCTGAGCACCGCAGCGCAGTGTACAGCAGCAGCGTGAGCACCAGCAGGCTGGATACCGCGCAGATGGCGATAATCAGGTACACGTTGACATCCACCAGCGCCGCTTCCGGACCCACAACGCCAGCCAACTGCCTCGATGACGCCTTTGGAGCCTGGCCGCTCTCCACCAGCGACACCAGAACCGTGGCCGTGGCCGTCAGCGCAGGTTCCCCATGATCCTTCACCAGGACAAGCAAACGGTGGCGCGGAGAGTCCGCTTCGTCCAGCACACGAGTGGTGCTGATCTCGCCCGTGTACAGCCCCACGCGGAACGGGATGCGAGAGCTGCTTGCAGCTGGCTGCAGCTCATACGATAGCCAAGCGTTGTAGCCCGAGTCCGGGTCCACTGCGCGCACTTTCGCTACCACTTGGCCCGCGCCCACAGACCGCGGCACCAGCTCGCTCACTGTGCCACCAGTGCCACCCACCCGAGGCTCCAGCAGCGCCGGCGCGTTGTCGTTCTCATCCAGCACGAACAGCTGTAGCGTCACGTTGCTGCCCAGAGGCGGCACGCCTGCGTCGCACGCGCTCACCTGGAACTGTAGCAGCTCCAGGTCCTCGCGGTCCAGCGGCTGCAGCGCGTACACCTTGCCGCTCTCCGCGTGCACCGACACGTAGCTCGACAGCGCGCGCTCGCCCACCCGCCGCTCCACCAGCGAGTAGGACACCAGCGCGTTCTCCTGCGCGTCCGCGTCCCGCGCAGACACCGTGAAGATGTGGCAGCCTGGTAGGTTGTTCTCCTTCACGAACACCGTGTACTTGGACTGCGGGAACGCCGGAGCATTGTCGTTCACGTCGGCCACCTCCACAGACACGCTGGCGGTGGCCCACAGCGAAGGCGAGCCCCCGTCCCGCGCCGTCACCACCAGCTCATAGGCCGACACGCTCTCGCGGTCCAGGGCGCTGTCCAGCACCAACGAGTAGTAATTCTTGAAGGTGGATACCAGCTTGAAGGGGACGTGAGGCGTCAGCGAGCAGGTCACTTGCCCGTTGGCACCTGAATCGAGGTCGTTCACGCTAATTAGGGCGATGACAGTACCGAATTGAGCGTCTTCACGTACAGGCAAGGATAAGGAAGTCAGTGCTATCTCAGGGACGTTATCATTTTTATCCAAAATTCTCACTAAAACGGTGCAATGACCCGCCATGGGAGGATGGCCTTTGTCCGTGGCGTCAATGCGGATTTTGTATAAATTTACTTGTTCAAAATCCAAATTACCCCGAATCACTATTTCACCCGTATTTCGATCTATGCTAAAGTGGTCAATAACCATAGTTTCAACAAGGCTATTAAAAGAGTATGAAATTGCCCCATTCGATCCTTCATCCCGATCAGAAGCATTCAGTCTGATAACTGTTGTTCCGTTGTCTACATTTTCGAATATTCTTACTTCGTATTCAGACTGTTCGAAAGTGGGAGCATTATCATTCACATCCAGCACTGTGACCAGCAGCTGAACAGTGCCTGTGAGCTCAGGTTTGCCCCCATCTGTGGCTGTCAGGAATAAGTTGTGTGCAGGAGCTTCCTCTCTGTCCAAGGATTTTCTTAATACGAGCTCAACCAGTTTATTCTCGTCGTTCTTTGAATTCACATCTAGCATGAAGTAATCATGAGAGCTAAGCCTGTAGGTTAACACGGAGTTAGCTCCAACATCTGCATCGGACGCGCCCTCTAGCGGAAACCGAGAGTCTGGCATTCTGGATTCTGAAACAAACAGCTTTTGCTCTTTTACACGGAACACTGGCGGGTTGTCGTTAATATCCTTCACCTCCACGTCCACGTGGAAAACCTGCAGTGGCCTGTCCACGATCACCTCCAGGTGGATGCTGCACTCCGCGCTCCGCCCGCACAGCTCCTCGCGGTCGATTCGAGAATTCACAAACAAAATGCCATTCTGCAGATTTACCTCCAGAAGGTCCCCGTGTGTTTTGGACGCCACCCGGAACAGGCGCGGCACCAGCTCCGCCAGCTCCAGCCCCAGGTCCTGCGCGATGCGGCCCACGAAGGTGCCGTGTTTGGCCTCCTCGGGGACGGAGTAGTGGAGCTGGCCCCTCCCCATCTTCCAGGCTGCGAGGAGCAGAAGCGAGAGTAGCAGTCGCCGGGATCCCAGGTCTCCTCGCCAGTGATAAACCATGTTAAATAGTCGTTTCCTATCAGAAAATCTTCTTAATATTAAGATGAACGACTGTACTTCCAGAGTCTTTTAATCCAATTCCGCTGCATCTCCCATTGTTCGGCCTTTAGAGACAGATGCTGTCAGAGAAACGACTTTGAACCTTGGCTAACCAGAACTTCTTGGTAGAGAGCGACATCATGTGGCTTCAAAAGGTAATGATTACATGAATTACTTCCTCAATATCTGGGTTCTTCTATGCACTTTCTATTTCTTTATCATACTTTAATAGTAAATCCTTAACTTTATCAATTGCAGAGGCATTCATACTATCTGGCTCCTTACATTAGTTTCAGCTAAGGATTTCTTCTTCATAAGGAAAGGAATTTCTTCCCAATATTTCAAATATCGTATCAATTAATAATAAATTTAAGTATGACTTGTATGTCATGGATATCAGAAATGTAAAGTGTCCTCCATAGTTTCGTGTGGAAAAAATGCATTAATATTTATTTGGTCACCAGAAACACTGGTATATATTACTCTGAGGTGAGCATATAATTCTAACTTTTCTACATTTTATCTTCTTGTGTTCTTATTGTTAAATTTCTGCTTTTCTTTATTCAATAAATGTCAAATTGCCTGAACAGTTTTATTTACTAAAGTAATAAAAATGTATGTGCATATTCTTTACACTATTTCTCGATATCTCTATAGCTTGTTAAATTCAGCGTCTCACTTAAACCATTTTCCTTTATGATTTCTCTGACATGCCAAACTCTAGTAGTATTTCCATCATTGGCTTGTTAGCTCTTCATCTTTCTTCTGCTCCAAAAAGTATTTTCCAGAATTATGCCTTTAACCTTTTTTTCCCCAACCTTTTTATTTAACGTTTCTATTTCCAGGGCTTTAAACTAGCCTATTATTTGAAGTATTCTTAACTCCATGTCTGCAACCCCCTATTTTCATTTTCTACCTGACATTTTTACCTGTATACCCTAACATTGCTTAGAAAATGAGTCGACCAAAGTTAAAAGAATATCTAATCAATAATCACCCAAAACCCAAATCATTAAAAAATCACAATTTTTATAGCATAGTGATTCTCCACATTTACTCATATGTATTTTTATGACTTCTTTTCCCTTGCCTACCATATTTAAAGTTTGTATGCATCCCATCTCTCATGTGTGATAATTTCTGTCTTTATTAGTACAGCCTTCACTCGATTTCACTAAAATCTTCAACAAGTTTATCTTTCTATTGACCAATTGTCAAGATATTAGACTTCCATCTGGGAGATACGCTACGTGACCATGAGCCAATCTTCTCAGTGCTAAGGCTAACCACTTTCCAGTACGAGTCATATTTTACAGAAAATATATTGTCTCCTTCTTGGCACACTCTTTGTTCAAGGTTTTTCTTCTATTCATCTTTTTCTGTCAAAATTCTATTCATCTTTCAAAGTCCACCTCAAAAGTAAATTCTCCATAGATTCATCATGAATGCTTTCATGCAGGCGATTAAGAGCTCCTACAAATTTCTATAAAAGTCTTACCAAAAACGTAGGTAAAATAGGAAAGGTGAATAAAAGTATTTTCTGTGAAATGATTTAAATTTGTCATCACATTATTTATCCAAAAAATACCTCTGTAGTTGACTCTAAATAGTAGCAAACAATTTGTAAAGAAAATAGTATTTCTCGATATCTCAGGAGTTTGAGACCAGCCTGGGCAACACAGTAAGACCCCATCTCTACAAAAAATACAAAAATTAGCTGGGCATGGTGGTGTGTACCTGTAGTCCCAGCAACTTGGGAGGCTGAGGTAGGAAGATCACTTGAGCCCAGGAAGCAGAGGTTGCAGTGAGCCCAGATTGTGCCACTGCACTGCAGTCTGGGCTACAGAGTGAGACCCTGTCTCGAAAATAATAATAATAATGATAATAATAATTGATGAATACAGTTTTGAGTGGCTAAGGAGGATCCCCTATCAACTTCAAGTATTTCCCAAGATAAATAGGATATTTAAAACTTTAATAATATTCTAGGAAGGTTTTAAATATACATGCATGTGAGCATAAAAACAAAGCAATAAAAACAGATTACAATTACCATCTTTGAAGGTCAAAGATATTTATAGATTTTTCCACAAAACTGAATATTCTTTCAACAAGAGCAGCAAACTTGGTCTGCTTATGTGAATGACATATTACTGCTTAATGGTAAATAATTCTATTGATTATCAAACAGGTTTTTGACTTTGCATACCTCTATCCTTATTCACGTTGAAAAGAAAACAGTAACATATCCTAAAATAATTCCCTAAAGTATATTAGAATATTAGGAACAGTGAAAATTGACTGTCAGTTCTGAGATTTTATTTTATTTTATTATTTCATTTTATTTTATTTTTGAGGCAAGGTATTGCTCTGTCACCTAGGCTGGAGTTCAGTGGCATGATAACTGCAGCTTGGACCTCCTTGGCTCAAGGGATCCTCCTACCTCAGCCTCTTGAGTAGCTGAAACTACAGACACGCATCACCATGCACAGCTAATTTTACAAAGTCTCTACAAAAGAGGCACAAGCTGGTCTCAAACTCCTAGACTGAAGCAATCCTCCTGCCTCGGCCTCTCAAAATGCTGGGGTTAGAGGTGTGTGCCACCATGCCCCATTAACTATCATTTTTTTAACCAACCAAATTATTTGTAAAAAATTTTTAAAAGTCTAGACAATTCAGTTATTGTTTCATTAATGTCCCTAATACAGTACTGGATGAATAAATCATGATATATCCATAAAAGAAAATAAGATGCAAATACTTTTAAAAATAAGAAAGCAAATAATCAAAAAGAAGGAATAAGCGCTAATGAAATAATATGCCACAAAACCCAATATATAATTTAGGCTGGATGTGGTGGCTCATGCCTGTAATCCCAGCACTTTGGGAGGCTGAGGCAGGCAGATCACTTGAGCCCCAGATTTCGAGACCAGCTGGGGCAACATGGTGAAACTCTGTTTCTACTAAAAATACAAAAAAAAAAATTAGCATGGCATGGTTGTCGGCGTCTTTAATCCCAGCTACTTGGGAGACTGAGGCATGAGAATTGCTTGAACCAGAGAGGCGGATTTTGCAGTGAGCTGAGATCGCACCACTGCACTCCAGCGAGGATGACAGAGTAAAACTCTGTCAAACACACACACACACACACACACACTATCTATCTATATATATATATATATATATATATAAAATTTAAAGTGGAAAAACAAACAAAAAGTGCAGAAGGGTAGGTTTCTAATGTAATCATTTCTTTTTTTAAAAAAAGGAAAGATGAAAGGCAGGCTGGGTGTGGTTGTTCATGTCTGTAATCCCAACACTTTGGGAGGCCAAGGTAGGAGAATCAAGACCAGCCTGCGAAACAAGACTCCACCCTGCCTCTACAAAAATAAAATAAAATTAGCCAGGCGCAATTACATGCGAACTGTATTCTCCAGCTACCCCAGAGGCTGAGACAGGAGGATCCTGTGAGCCCAGGACTTTCAGGTTGCAGTGGGCTATAATCCCACCACTGCATTTCAGCAGCCTGGGTGATGGAGTGAGAGCGTGTCTTGAAAGAAGAAAGAAAAAAGAAAAAGAAAGAATGAAAGAAAGAAAGAAAAGAAAGAAAGAGAAAAAGAAAGGAAGGAAGGAAGGAAGGAAGGAAGGAAGGAAGGAAGGAAGGAGGGAAGGAAGGGGCAAATTCTAAAATATA
Source organism: Symphalangus syndactylus (assembly GCF_028878055.3). Lineage (NCBI taxonomy): Eukaryota > Metazoa > Chordata > Mammalia > Primates > Hylobatidae > Symphalangus > Symphalangus syndactylus. The sequence continues at coordinate 46,141,287 of NC_072429.2, forward strand.
TATATTGGCGATTTGCAGTTTGGTGATTGTAAATATATATGTATAAAATTTGGCAATAATAATCTTGGGAATATACAAAAAAACTAAAACTGCTTCAGAAATTCAGAAAGGTAAAGTGAATGGTTTGCGGTTGGAGGAGGCAAGGAGATTTTTTACTACGTACTAGATTTCACTCTTTGAAATGTTGAATGTGAATATATTTCTTATGCAAACAAGGAACAAAATAAAAAATACTATTAAACTGCCATTTAAACTATTTTAAATTGTTCATATTAATTCTTCATGAACATGCCGAATACATTTCAACAAAGTAAGTTAAAAAGAAGTCAGTGCTACACAAATATTATAAAAAGAAGATAAATAGATGTAAAAGAAATGCTTAAAATTCAAGTTCTAGACTAAAGATAAAAAGGCAAAATTGAACAGATGATTTTGACCCAGGTATATTTTATAAAATGAGGACAATACATAGAATAAAATATTAGATAAAATATATATTAAATTTGTTTACTATAGCATTTATAAGTATTGACTATCAAAATATGGAAATGTAAATATTTGATTTTGTAAATACACTATAGAAGGTGAATCTATTGTTCTAGTTAGCAAAGTCCTTCTCCAAAAATAGAGTAGCCAACATAAACCATAGATTTTGATCTACAGTATTACGCATCCCAAAACAAAAGTGTATATTAAACGTACTTCCAAATAATTAGTGCAAATACAGCATAACACTAAAAATTAATAATTATATATAAAGCTATCAACTAAAAAAGAAATTATGAAAGAAAATGTAAAGAGACAAATTGAACTAATTATTTTTAAATTGTTGGAAACAAGATTATTTATGACTCACATTGTCTGTAGAGGAGGGACCCTGAGGAAGGCTGGGACTGAAGGCCATGAGGTCCGTCTTGGGTGGGCCCTCCCCGGAGCACACCCTCTGCCGCCTCTGCTGGGAGAATGACCAGCTCCCCACCGCGCTGGAGCACACCAGAGTGGGCTTTACCAAACCACACGCGCCCTCAGAGGACGGCGCTGAGCACCGCAACGCCGTGTACAGCAGCAGGGTAAGCACCAACAGACTGGACACCGCGCAGATGGCGATGATCAGGTACACGTTGACATCCACCAGCGCGGTCTCTGGGCCTGCAATGCCCAACGATGCCCGCGACGATGCCTTTGGTGCCTGGCCGCTTTCCACCAGTGACACCAGCACGGTGGCTGTGGCTGTCAGCGAGGGCTTCCCGTGGTCCTTCACGAGCACCAGAAGGCGGTGGCGCGGTGCGTCCGTCTCATCTAGGGCTCGTGTCGTGCTGATCTCGCCAGTGTACAGCCCCACGCGGAACGGGATGCGCGCACCGGCCGCCACCGGTTGCAACTCATACGAAAGCCACGCGTTGTAGCCTGAGTCAGCGTCAACCGCACGTACCTTCGCCACCACATGGCCCGCGCCCACAGACCGCGGCACGAGCTCGCTCACAGCGCCACCAGTGCCACCCACCCGAGGCGCCAGCAGTGCCGGCGCGTTGTCGTTCTCGTCCAGCACGAACACCTGCAGCGTCACGTTGCTGCCTAGAGGTGGCATGCCCGCGTCGCGAGCGCTCACCTGGAACTGCAGCAGCTCCAGCTCCTCGTGGTCCAGCGGCTGCAGCGCGTACACCTTGCCGCTCTCCGCGTGCACCGAAACGTAGCTCGACAGCGCGCGCTCGCCCACCCGCCGCTCCACCAGCGAGTAGGACACCAGCGCGTTCTCCTGCGCGTCCGCGTCCCCCGCCGACACAGTGAAGATGTGGCAGCCCGGCGGGTTGTTCTCCTTCACGAACACCGTATACTCGGGCTGCGCAAACGCCGGGGCGTTGTCGTTTACGTCGGCCACCTCCACGGACACGCTGGCCGTGGCCCACAGAGAAGGCGAGCCCCCGTCCCGCGCGGTCACCACCAGCTCATAGGCCGACACACTCTCGCGGTCCAGAGAGCTGTCCAGCACCAATGAATAGTAATTCTTGAAGGTGGACACCAGCTTGAAGGGAACGTGGGGCATCAGGGAGCAGGTAACCTGTCCGTTGACTCCAAAATCTCGGTCAAACACGCTAATCAATGTGATGACGGTACCTGGTTGGGCGTCCTCTGAAATAGGGAGAAACAGGGAAGTGAGAGTCAACTGTGGAGCATTGTCATTTACATCCACAACTTCCACAAGAACTGTACAATGACCAGCCAGGGGTGGGAAGCCTTTATCGACAGCCTCTACTGGGATCTTGTGTGCTCTACTTTCTTCAAAATCCATATGTCCTATCACTGTGATTGCCCCACTTATGGGGTCCATGTGGAACTTGGATTTTACATCTGGAGAAACATCACTGGAGAAGGAGTAAATAATATCCCCATTCAAGCCTTCGTCTAAATCTGAGGCATTGGAGTGAATCACCAGCGTTCCGATAGAAACGTTTTCTGGTAATTTCACAGTATACAGGGTTCTGTCGAACACTGGGGCATTGTCATTTATGTCCAGTACTGTGATGAGTAACTGAACGGTGCCAGTCAGTTCAGGTTTGCCTCCATCGGTGGCCGTGAGCAATAAATGAAGCTCCGGAGTTTCTTCTCTGTCTAAAAGTTTCCGCAATACAAGTCCAAGAGGTTTTACCTGCTGGTTGCTGGTTGGCACGTCCAGGGAGAAATACTCATTGGGGCTCAGTCTGTAAATGAGCAGGGCGTTCTCCCCGATATCTGCATCGGACGCGCCCTCTAGTGGAAACCGAGAGTCAAGCGGCCTGGATTCCGCGATGAACAGATTCTTTTGTGTCGCTGGGAACACAGGAGGGTTGTCGTTAATGTCCTTCACCTCCACGTCCACATGGAAAACCTGCAGCGGCTTGTCCACGATCACCTCCAGGTGGATGCTGCACTCCGCACTCCGCCCGCACAGCTCCTCCCGGTCGATCCGAGAATTCACAAACAAAATGCCATTCTGCAGATTTACCTCCAGAAGATCCCCACAGAATTTGCACACCGCCCGGAACAGGCGCGGCACCAGCTCCGCCAGCTCCAGCCCCAGGTCCTGCGCGATGCGGCCAACGAAGGTGCCGTGTTCAGCCTCCTCGGGGACCGAGTAGTGGAGCTGGCCTCTCCCCGCCTCCCAAGCTGCTAGAATTATAATAAACAGCAGTAGATGTCGGCCCCCTGGGTCGTATCCATTTGGGCACACCATTTCAAATTATTGGCTTGTTTTTCTTGTCAGCAAAACTTGCCTTCGAATTTATAGGAATGTTTTTATCCCTTCATTTCAATCTCGATGTGTGGCCATTGTTGTGCATCCAAAGAGTGAAAGAGAGTGGAGCGTCTTTCCAATGCGAAAAGGAATGACTTCCTTTTGTTGACTATGAAAGAATTTGCGGTAAAGAGCGACATCATGTGGCCATCATGTAAGTAAGAATTACAAACTATTACAAGCTATTAATCAGATGAAAAGTTTTATTTCAAACTCTGAATTTTTTTCTTCATTGTTGTTAAAGGTTAAAATAGCATTTCTCATGATTGTTAGAAGCATTCTTAGGCGACTGATGGCTTTTGAATACTTAGTGTTACCAGAACTGTAGCTTCCTCATGCCTTAGAAAACTTTTTTTTCACACAGTTTTAAATAAAGATAGAAACCTAAGTGAAAACATGAATCTAAACAATTGCAAGTTTAAATTCCTTTGATCTAGATCCCAGGAAACTTCATATTCTTGATTCAGTATCGCTTGTTAAGAAAAATCCTGTACTCTTTTAGGGACCCAGGATCTCAAGAATCTACCGATTGATGAAAGAGAAACTTAGAAAGGGGTGTGTGTGTGTGTGTGTGTGTGTGTATGTGTGTGTGTTTTCTTTTTAGGAGGCAAGAAACATTAGCAACTATCCAGACACTTTTCTTGGGAAAAAAAAATAAGAGAAAGTTTGAGGAATCTTTGAAGGGGAAGAATTTGTATCATGTGAACTTTTTGAGGAGGAAGTATCCTGAATTTTTTGCTTTAGCAGAATCTATATATACTGTTTCAGGAGGTCTTGATTTTATATTTGTTTCCTCATTCTATCCTTTCAAACACTTGTGTGTTATGAATAGATGCCTATTTTTACAATCTCAAATATTATTTGTATTATTTCTTTTACAATGTAAGTTTATTTTATTAGATAAATTTCAGTGCTCAGCCATCTGACACAGAGCAGCCCTTTGATCAAGTCTTGAGGTATTTCATCCTTTTTGGATCTACCTTACTGTGTTCGTTTTCTTGAATGTTTCACTCCAATGTTCCCAAAGGCATGTAAAATAATTATGTCTGTATTCAGATGCTTTCCTAAATAAGTTTTTATAATTGCTGCTCTCCTGGAGTATTGCAGTAGCTTCTTATTGTGTAACCTGTCCATTCCTATGTCATTCTCCTTCATTTAATCCTTGCAGTCATCTTCCTTAAACACTTTTTATTCCTATTGCTTCACACTTTTTGACAGCTTTCAAATGACTTTGAAGAATGTCAAAATTACTTGTCTAGCACTCAAAGTTACCCAAAAGGTTTTTCTCATATTACTTTCCTTGCTTTATATCACACTCTCTCTTATGGGAACCGTGTGCTTTACCCAAAGTGGACTATTCCTCATTTCTAGGTACATTTGGAATTTTCTGTGTACTCACTTAAGTTACTCTCTTTTCAAGAATACCTGTTAGTCTCCATATTCTCCCAAGGAAAACTCTTTCCATTTTATAACCAGTAAAACATCATGACTCTTCACGGGTTCCTTCAACAAGGGAAAAAGGCAAAGATTTTTTTCCAATTCCAATAACACTATGATGTACCTTTCTAGCACCTCTTACAATATTCTTCCTTTTACTATCATCGTATTTATGTAGGATACTTACCTTTATTTATCTATTAAATTTGAAGCCAGGTCTTGTTAATTCGATGATTCTCAGCAGGCACGGTGTGATACTCTTAAAGACCCTCCTAGAAACTTTTTAAAAAACATTTACTCACTAGCAGCGCTATAGTTCTCTACTTCCTGAGAAAGTATTCTGTTTTGAGGCTGTTAGATATCATTATCTACACAAATGGTGATCTTCAGTATAACCAGAGACAATTCTGCCACTCTTAAGTATGTAGAGGTATTTTTTTTTAATTTTAGTGCAATATTAATTATATGCTTAAAAATTATCGTGTACTTCTTTTAGAAAACAGAAAATACCACCACTGGTTTCTGCCATTTCAAGAATGGAAAATGCTCACATTAGGAAACACAAACCACAACTCAGTCCTCTAATGGCCCCTAAGCAACTTTTAAATGTGGGCAAATACACCATTCATGCTTAATGCAGTCTAATATTTCCTGGGGACATGGACAACACAAAAAGTCAAAACCACCTTCAGGAAATCACTGAGAACTCAGCAGGTTAAATGTCTTTTGAATTCATAAAACTTTTCCACTGTCCAAGTCTTAATTCAATTTTCAACTTTGAAACACACATTTTAAATTACTTTTAATGTAGAACATGGCATTTAAAATGTTAGAGACATCTCAGATTAATTTGGTAATTATGGCCTCACTATGAATAACAAAAATTCAATCTTTACATAAAATGAAAACAATATGGAATCTGTAATGAGAGTTTCCTAGCATAAAATGACATAAAGTTTTTCTTTTCCTCTTCGGAAAAGTAGCAAATTTTATTAAGCACTTGCTATTTGGCAAACACAGCTATAAGCACCTTACAGTATCAACTTACTAAAGCTTTATTACGATTCTATCATTGAAACTAGTGTTTATCATTCCAAATTTACAGAAGAAATTGAAATAGAGGTGAAACAATCCATCCACAAAACAAAATTGGTAGCGATGAAATTTAGGCAAGGGAGGATAGCACCAAAACTCACACTTAATCACTACTTTTTGCTGCTTTTCATTTAAAGAAATAATGACTAGCCAAGCATAGTGGCTCACACCTATAATCTTAGTACTTTGGGAGGCCAAGGTGGGCAGATCACTTGCACCCAGTAGTTTGAGGCCAGTCTGGGCAACATGGAGAAACCCTGTATCTAAAAAAAAAAAAAAAAAAAAGGCGGGAGGCATGGTGGTGCTCGCGTGTAGTCCCAGCTACTCCAGAGGCTGAGGTGAGAGAATCACTTGAGCCCAGGCATTCGAGGGTGCAGTGAGCCATTATTGCATCACTGTACTCCAGCATGGGTGACAGAGCAAGACCCTGTCACACAAACACACACACACAAAATAGTGAATAGTTTAAATTACTGTGTAGAAACAATGAAAACATGAATACAAAAAATAGATTTAGACTCCATGAAGAGAAGACCATCAAGTGAAATTCAAACAGAAATAAGAGAGCTGCAATGCCAGAGGAATGCAGTTTTCATATAAATTTACTTGATCACAAGGTCCAAATTCTCTTGAATCACTATTTTCCCATTATTTAGATCGGTAGTAAATAAATCAATAACCGTAACAACCAGAAGTATTCAGGCTGATAACTATTGTTTTTGTCCTTTAGTCCTCAATGGTTTAAAAGGGGGACAATAAATAAACACTATTGTCTCCTGGAATCACAAGTCTGAAAAGGGAACCACAGATAAAAAGTATGATGATCAGAGTTCTTACACAAAATGGATAAAATCAAAGCGTTAGCTTAATAAAAGTGTCAGCAGAATAACATTGAAATGGAAAGTGTAAAAGCATAAGTGATACACTGGTGCTCAAATTTCAAAATATGATCAAAAAAGAGTATATGTAAAAAAATTATCCTAAAGCTCAAAGGCAAACAAATGAAAATCCTACATAATTAATCAGAAAAAAATGCTACTATGAATCTGAATTAAAATGCAACAGAAAACGACATATCCAAGAATATTTTGGTTTGAAGACAAAAATTCTGAGGTGCAGATTGTGGACAATGATTTCTAATTTCACTTAAATTATGAATATTAAAGAAGCAAAGAGATTATAATAAGAAACAATAAAATGAAAATATGTAAATTTTATAAAATTAATTAAAAATTAAAAACAGAAATATAGAAAACAAATCTGAGGAAAACAATTATAAATTTAAAATGAAAATTAACTGTTAATTATGAAAATTCACTTACTTTGGCATCATGATCTTCATTTAAATCCTGATTCTCCACCCTACCCATCATAACAGGACAAGGTGAAAGGCTGGGGCTAAAGGCCATGAGATCCATCTTGGGTGGGCCCTCCTCCCCGGAGCACACCCTCTGCCGCCTCTGCTGCGAGTACGACCAGCTCCCCACCGCGCTGGAGCACACTAGCGTGGGCTTGTCCGCCGTGCACGCGCCCTCGGTGGGCGGAGCCGAGCACCGCAGCGCTGTGTACAGCAGTAGCGTGAGGACCAGCAGGCTGGATACCGCGCAGATGGCGATGATCAGGTACACGTTGACATCCACCAGCGCCGCCTCTGGGCCCGCGGCGCCCACTGACGCCAGCGATGACGCCTTTGGAGCCTGGCCACTCTCCACCAGCGACACCATCACCGTGGCCGTGGCTGTCAGCGCCGGCTCACCGTGGTCTTTCACCAGCACCAGCAGCCGGTGGCGCGGAGAGTCCGCTTCGTCCAGCACACGAGTGGTGCTGATCTCGCCTGTGTACAGCCCCACGCGAAATGGGAAGCGAGCGCTGCTTGCCGCTGGCTGCAGCTCATACGAAAGCCACGCGTTGTAGCCTGAGTCGGCGTCCACTGCGCGCACCTTCGCCACCACTTGGCCCACACCCACTGACCGCGGCACCAGCTCGCGCACTGCTCCACCAGTACCACCCACCCGAGGCGCCAGCAGTGCCGGCGCGTTGTCGTTCTCGTCCAGCACGAACACCTGCAGCGTCACGTTGCTGCCCAGAGGCGGCACGCCAGCGTCGCGAGCGCTCACCTGGAACTGTAGCAGCTCCAGCTCCTCGTGGTCCAGCGGCTGCAGCGCGTACACCTTGCCGCTCTCCGCGTGCACTGACACGTAGCTCGACAGCGCGCGCTCGCCCACCCGCCGCTCCACCAGCGAGTAGGACACCAGCGCGTTCTCCTGCGCGTCCGCGTCCCGCGCAGACACCGTGAAGATGTGGCAGCCTGGCGGGTTGTTCTCCTTCACGAACACCGTGTACTCGGACTGCGCGAACGCCGGAGCATTGTCGTTCACGTCGGCCACCTCCACGGACACGCTGGCGGTGGCCCACAGCGAAGGCGAGCCCCTGTCCCGCGCCGTCACCACCAGCTCGTAGGCCGACACGCTCTCGCGGTCCAGGGCGCTGTCCAGCACCAACGAGTAGTAATTCTTGAAGGTGGATACCAGCTTGAAGGGGACGTGAGGCGTCAGCGAGCAGGTCACTTGCCCGTTGGCACCTGAATCGAGGTCGTTCACGCTAATTAGGGCGATGACAGTACCGAATTGAGCGTCTTCACGTACAGGCAAGGATAAGGAAGTCAGTGCTATCTCAGGGACGTTATCATTTTTATCCAAAATTCTCACTAAAACGGTGCAATGACCCGCCATGGGAGGATGGCCTTTGTCCGTGGCGTCAATGCGGATTTTGTATAAGTTTACTTGTTCAAAATCCAAATTACCCCGAATCACTATTTCACCCGTATTTCGATCTATGCTAAAGTGGTCAATAACCATGGCTGCAACAAGGTTATTAAAAGAGTATGAAATTGCCCCATTCGATCCTTCATCCCGATCAGAAGCATTCAGTCTGATAACTGTTGTTCCGTTGTCTGCATTTTCGAATATTCTTACTTCGTATTCAGACTGTTCGAAAGTGGGAGCATTATCATTCACATCCAGTACTGTGACCAGCAGCTGAACAGTGCCTGTGAGCTCAGGTTTGCCCCCATCTGTGGCTGTCAGGAATAAGTTGTGTGCAGGGGCTTCCTCTCTGTCCAAGGATTTCCTTAATAAGAGCCCAATTTGTTTATTGTCATCACTGTTTATTTTCACATCTAGCCCGAAGTAGTCGCTAGAACTGAGTTTATAGGTTAAGATGGAATTTGAGCCAACATCTGCATCTGACGCGCCCTCCAGTGGAAACACAGAATCTGGCAGCCTAGATTCGTAAATCAGCACTCTTTGTTCCTCTACCGGGAACAAGGGCGGGTTGTCGTTAATGTCCCTCACCTCCACGTCCACATGGAAAACCTGCAGCGGCCTGTCCACAATCACCTCCAGGTGGATGCTGCACTCCGCGCTCCGCCCGCACAGCTCCTCGCGGTCGATCCGAGAATTCACAAACAAAATACCATTCTGCAGATTTACCTCCAGAAGGTTCTCGCGGTCTTTGGAGGCCATCCTGAACAGACGCGGCACCAGCTCCGCCAGCTCCAGCCCCAGGTCCTGCGCGATCCGGCCCACGAAGGTGCCGTGTTTGGCCTCCTCGGGAACGGAGTAGTGGAGCTGGCCGCTCCCCACCTTCCAGGCTGCGAGGAGCAGAAGTGGGAGGAGCAGACATTGCTTTCCCAATCTGTCTTCCGGGGTAAACACCATGTCAAATACCTCTGGTTTTATTTCCATTAGAAGATCTTCCGCATAAAGATAAAATACTGTATGTTCCCGAATTTACTAATCCATTTCTTCTGCGTCCGCCATCATTCAACAGTCAGGAAATGATGCAGTATAATAGAAGAAATTTGAATGTTGGCTAGCTATAACTTCATGGTAGACAGCGACATCATGCGGCTCCAAAAGGTAAGAAATTAATTCACATAACAGTGCTATACTATATATTTTTAAAACGGTATCTTCTTTTCTCTACTTTTATAGTAAACCCTCCTCACGTTTGTAATTTGCACAGTCAGTGTTATCCCGACTTCTTTTATTAGTTTAGAATAAGGGATCTAATTATTAACAGCTAAACAACTTTTCTACCAATATTTGCAACATTAGTATCAACCAGTTTAGCAAATTTAAGTGTTAACGGAACTGCTCTTTAAATCTGAAATGTAAACTATTCTACACTCTTGGTAGAAAAGAAACTTGCCCACATCTGTCTTTCCTAGGGCATGCTATTATATAGTGCTCTAGGGAAAAAATGTAACTTAAAATTATCAAATTTTGGTTGAATTTTTAAAGCCTTATAGATTATTGAAGTCCATGCTTTCTTTGTTCAATAAATATCAGATGCTCTTAAGGTTCTTTTGTGTAATGATGGAAGATAAAATTCTAGGGCATATTCTTTATCACATTTAATTTATCTGCAGCTTATATTAGGATTCTTGCTTAAAATATTTTCTTTTCATATACTTCACCACTTCAAATTCTAGTGGAATTTCTACCCATTGTGCTTTGCTGTTTTTGATTCTTCAGCTGTTCTTAAATGATCTCTTTTTTTTCTCTCAACTTCAACCCTGTCCTATATCCTTTCCTTTAATTGTTCTCACACCCTTCCAAGTTTTGAATAAGACTTTTATTGAGGTATTTACAAATCCATATCTGTATCCCTTCTTTCTATGTTTCTAATTGTCACTTTCACCTATACATGCTGACTCCTAGAAAACAGCTTGTTAAATATCAAAGCATGACCAATTATTAATAATCCCCAAATTCAAATTTTTAAATTCATATTTTTAATGGCATGAGCATTTCTCATGTCACCTATATTACTTTTTAAATTACTCCTTTTCCCTGGCTTGCCTTATTCCACGTCCACCTAAGTCCATCTGTCTTTCACATGCTACCATATTTATCTTTATGAGTACAGCTTTCATTGAATTTTACTAAACCTAGAAATTGCAAGACATTTGAGAAACTTCTAGTAACCTAATATGTAATCACATATTAGGTAATCAACTTTTTGAAGGTTATTTTCAATTACTCTCCAATATGAATCTTATTTTTCTGACAATATAGACCACTTGCTCTTCCTCTTTTTCAATACCGTGTTTATTTTAGCTGGGTTTTTTAACTATGTCTACATTTACTTGAAAAACGTTACCTTCATATAAAAGTCAGAGCCAAATATCAACTTCACCCTTAATTTAACCTTAATGTTATCCATTGGAAGTGATTAAACCCCTCCTTGAAAGGAGAAAATTAGAGTCACCAATAAGACTTTTCAAATGACATGATCATCTTCACCTTACTCCAAAATTCTGATATACAGTAAAATGCCTCACAGATGATTGTAACACAAAGCCTTTTCTTCCATTTGAAATTCTATCTTAAAATAATTAACCTGGATCTGTTTAGTAGTTCTTATCACTGACTTTCTATTGCAGTTATTTTGGGCAAACAAAGCATTCAATTTCCTAACCAAAAACAATCCCCCAAACAAGAGGTTCCTATAAAAAAGACAAGCTGCACAAAATATACATAAAGACTTGATATATAAAGAGATATATAGTTTATATCACAAAATAACATGATTTTTAAAAATGTGACCGTTGTTAACTCTAGATTTATAGAATGACAAAAACTATTTCTCAATTTCTAGGACCTCCTCAAAGTAGCTCAGGATATTAGGAATATATAAATAGCATGATGGAAGGGTACTTATAAAATTGAATGCATATGAGAATAAAAGAAACAGGCAAAGCAACAGAAATAGGGAATTCACATTTTATCATGTAAAGTGTGGACTATTTACTACCTATAAACCCATACTTTTCCCCTCAAAAGAGTAGAAAAATGGTTCTCATTATTTCAGATGGAGAGGACACTTGTATAGAGTAGGGGAGTTTGTATCATGGTATATTTATTTTTTAATCTAAAAATGAAAAGTAACAACAAGCAGTAAAATTTCCCAACCAAAATATACTAGAATTTGCACAACTGAGGGGATTCACAGTTACTCCTTATCAGTATAATAATTTAGGCCAGGTGTGATGGCTCACGCCTGCAATCTCAACACTTTGGGAGGCCGAGGCAGGTAAATCACCCGAGATTAGGAGTTCGAGACCACCCTGACCAACATAGTGAAACCCCGTCTCTAGTAAATACAAAAAATTAGCCGGGTGTGTTGGCACATGCCTGTAATCCCAGCTACTTGGGAAGATAAGGCAGGAGAATCGCTTGAACCTGGGAGGCCAAGATTGCACCATCGCACTCGTTTGGGCAACAAGAGCAAAATTCTGTCACAAAATATCTAATATATATTAGATATATTGAAAAATATGCGAATTTCCAGAAAACTAAATCATTGTTCCACTGAATGTTAATATTAAGGGAAAAATAACCAATCACATACCTACACAATGGGACACCATAGATACAGATAAAAGAAAAATCTACTTCAGTAATGATAACTCATGATCATCAAGATATATTAGTAAATGAAAAAAGCAAGATTAAAATCAATACTCATATGTTTTTTAAGGGGGTAGGGAAGTTTATTTGTATATGAAAAAAATCTCTAGGATATCCGAGAATGTTTTGGCTTCATGAAGGAGGTGAAAGGGAAAATTTAACTGTATTCTTTTGCACCTTTAGAACAGTAAATTATGTATATGTGTTTCCTATGCAAAAAATCAATAAAATGAAAAAACATAATTTTAAAATTACAATTATCAAATTCATCATGAGTATACAGGTGAACTGCTTAGGCAAAGTTGAAATAAACCATATACTGCAAAAACATAATTGAAAACAGAAACTAAATTAGTGTAATAAAATAATAATTAATTTAAATACAACAGAAACAAAAAGGCAAAATTGGAAGGGTGGTGCTAAAACATTTTTATAGGCCAGGCACTCTTGCTCAATCCTGTAATCTTAGTACTTCGGGAGGCTGAGATGGGAGCATGGCTTCAAACCAGGAGTTCAAGACCAGCCTGGGCAAAGCAGCAAGACCCCTATCTCTACAAAAAAAAAAAAAAAAAAAACTTTAATTAGCATGTGCATGTAGTCCAGCTACTTGGGCGGCTGAGATAGGAGGATCACTTGAGCCCACGAGTTTCAGGCTTCAGTGAGCTATGATCAGGCCACTGCAGACTGAGCAACAAAGGGTCTATAAAAAATAACAATAAAATAAAATGAATTTTCATGTAGTCATAAACTGAGACTTTGAGAATGACTCCAAACTATGTCTTACAATTATTATCCTACATTTTTAGAGATGCAAAATTCAAATGCTAATATAAAATATAATTTTTAAAATACTTAATATCACAGAAAGCTGATGAATCTATTACCCCAACAGAAAAACCTCATAAAAAGCACATAGTACATGAATTAGTGCAATAATTGTGTATCACAATATTTATGTACTAAGGCTTAATTTTTAAATACAAAAAAAGTGGGTGAATGTGACATTTAATATTTAAAAATTGGGAGGGAAAGTTGGATGTTAATATTAGAAAACTCACGTCGTCTGTAGAGGTGGGACCCTGAGGAAGGCTTGGACTGAAGGCCATGAGGTCTGTTTTGGGTGGGGCTTCCCCAGAGCACACCCTCTGTCTCCTCTGCTGCGAGTACGACCAGCTCCCCACCGCGCTGGAGCAAACCAAAGTGGGCTTGCCCCGCGTGCACACGACTTCGGTGGGCTGCGCCGAGCACCGCAGCGCGGTGTACAGCAGCAGCGTGAGCACCAACAGGCTGGACACCGCACAGATGGCAATGATCAGGTACACGTTGACATCCACCAGGGCAGCCTCGGGACCCACAGCGCCCGCCGACGCCCACGATGAGGCCTTCGGCGCCTGGCCACTTTCCACCAGCGACACCAGCACTGTGGCTGTGGCTGTCAGCGGGGGCTCTCCATGGTCCTTCACCAGCACCAGAAGGCGGTGGCGCAGTGCTTCGGTCTCATCCAGAGAGCGTGTTGTGCTGATCTCGCCCGTGTACAGCCCCACGCGGAACGGGATGCGCGTACTGCCAGGCGCCGGCTGCAGCTCATACGAAAGCCACGCGTTGTAGCCCGAATCGGGGTCCACTGCGCGCACCTTCGCCACTACGTGGCCCGCACCCACTGACCGCGGCACCAGCTCGCTCACTGCGCCGCCGGTGCCACCCACTCGAGGCGCCAGCAGCGCCGGCGCATTGTCGTTCTCGTCCAGCACGAACACCTGCAGCGTCACATTGCTGCCCAGAGGCGGCACGCCCGCATCCCGCGCGTTCACCTGGAACTGCAGCAGTTCCAGTTCCTCGTGGTCCAGCGGCTGCAGCGCGTACACCTTGCCGCTCTCCGCGTGCACCGACACGTAGCTCGATAGCGCGCGCTCCCCCACCCGCCGCTCCACCAGCGAGTAGGACACCAGCGCGTTCTCCTGCGCGTCCGCGTCCCGCGCAGACACCGTGAAGATGTGGCAGCCTGGTGGGTTGTTCTCCTTCACGAACACGGTATACTCGGGCTGCGCGAAGGCCGGAGCGTTGTCGTTCACGTCGGCCACTTCCACAGACAAGCTGGCCGTGGCCCACAGAGAAGGCGAGCCCCCGTCCCGCGCAGTCACTACCAGCTCATAGGCCGACACGCTCTCGCGGTCCAGGGCGCTGTCCAGCACCAACGAGTAGTAATTCTTGAAGGTGGACACCAGCTTGAAGGGGACGTGGGGCATTAGGGAGCAGGTCACCTGCCCGTTGACACCTGAGTCACGGTCAGACACAGTGATCAGAGCAATGACCGTGCTGAGTGGAGCGTCCTCTTTGACAGGCAGGAAAAGGGAGGTTATGGCCATCTCTGGGATATTATCATTCACATCCAGGAGTTTCACTACTACTTTACAGTGTCCCGATAATGGGAATGTACTTTTATCCATGGCATCAATATTAATTTCATATGAGTTACAGTCTTCATAATCCAGTTCCCCCTTAACTTTTATTTCACCAGTATTAGAATTAATTACAAATTTAGACTTTACATCGTCAAGAACAAGATTACTGAAGAAATACACTATTTCCTTATTGATGCCCTCATCTGCATCTGAGGCGTTCAGTTTAATAACTAATGTCCCACTTGGTGCATTTTCCAACAATCTGACATTATAAATGGATTTATCAAATTCTGGGGCGTTATCATTAGCATCCAATACATTGATCAACAACTGAACTGTACCTGTTAGTTCGGGTTTTCCTCCATCAGTTGCAATTACTAATAAACGATGTTCTTGTGTTTCTTCTCTATCTAAGGATTTCCTCAAAACTAGCTCTAAAAAGTTCGTTTCTTCTTCATTTGTTTTAACATCTAAGTCAAAATATTCGTTTGGATTTAACCTGTATCTCAATTGTGCATTTGCTCCAATATCCAAATCCGACGCGCCCTCTACCGGAAACCGCGAATCTGGCATTCTTGACTCTAAAATGAATAATCTTTGTTCTTGTCTGGAGAACCTGGGCGGATTGTCATTAATGTCCTTCACTGCCACATCCACATGGAAAACCTGCAGCGGCCTGTCCACGATCACCTCCAGATGGATGCTGCACTCCGCGCTCCGCCGGCACAGCTCCTCCCGGTCGATCCGAGAATTCACAAACAAAATGCCATTCTGCAGATTTACCTCCAGAAGGTCCCCGCGGCCCTTGGACGCCACCCGGAACAGGCGCGGCACCAGCTCCGCCAGCTCCAGCCCTAGGTCCTGCGCGATGCGGCCAACGAAGGTTCCGTGTTTGGCTTCCTCCGGGATCGAGTAGTGGAGCTGGCCGCTCCCTGCCTTACAGTAGGCGAGGAGAAGCCAGAGCAGCAGGAGCCGGGATCCCAGACTTCCTCTCCGGGAATATACCATCTCAATCTCGTTCCAGTTATCAGCTCTCTATTGCATCACCACACAATGTATTTTGTAAATTCAATTCCCAATTAACTATATATGTTTTATATTATCACCTTTCTGAGCTTCTTGGCACAGCCAAAAATGGAAGGTTCTTTTCCTTTCTGTCTAAGGAAAATGTACTCACTGTATTCCTTTGAGGTTGGGAAGGGAGAAAAACCTTGCGGTGTCCAGCGACATCATGTGGATGAAAGGGTAAGTGTTTTATTTTGTTTTGCTTTATTTAGCTTATATTCGTCAATATTTCTCAAGTATTCTTACGTTCAATGACATGATTCTTATCATTCTTTAAATCACTTATCTCTAGTCAAAATATATCATTAAACTCTATCTTAAAATGCGTCAATATGTGTGTCATTAAAATATTACAGAAAAATACATCTAAAGTCATGAAACCCCAATCCTTATTAGAGAAATTTATATTGGTGTATTTTATATAGGGAGGAGTTTATATATTTCCAAACTGATAAAAATAACTTTTAAGAGTTAAAGTTTTGACTTTTCTCATCTCTATTTAAACATATCTAATTAAAACTTTTGAGTTTTTCTGTATTAGTCAATGGAATATTTGTATGCTACCTCCGTGTTACTCATAAAACAAAATTTTATTCCAATTTCAGTATTTAATAGTGACATTTTGTTGATGTTATTTTCAAAAACAACTAAAACTATTTTAATGGCATTCTCACCTGAGTTTCTTCTTGGAGGTCTAATTTTCAAATCAATGAAAACCTATTTCTTTATCTATAACACCTATCTACATTTTGTACTGACTCAAAAACTGTAATGGGGATATTTCAACTTTCTAGAAATCAAAAGCATAATAGAACGACTTTGGTAAACGTCTTTGCACTATTTTCAAATTAGAAGCATCTAGATAGCATTTCTTCAAGTTGCTATTACTGATAAAGCAATTATTAAAAATTGTAAAAGACATACATTTGCACTTACATAACAAGTCAAAATCCTAATATTGTCTATATGACATACTATTTCACAAAATGTTTAGGTTCCAGTAAATATAATCATGCTGAAAAGAATATCATTTTATTAACCAGGCTACATTTATATTAGTTTAATTACTTTTTTAAGCTCCCAACTGTTTACTGGATGGTATGATTTGAACACGACCTAGAAAATTTAGTAAACTTCACTTAATAAATATGTGCAAAAGAAAATGTCGCCAAGTTTTCTATTGAAGAAATAGCTGACATTCTGCTTGTATATATACTCCATAAAATTCCTTAAATATTACAAAATATCCATGACCTGTGAAGACAAGAGGGACCAAGAGATTAGTAATTCTATTGTTGGATACTTTTACATTTAAAATATAGCTTGATAAGAAAAAGGAACTTACCAGAAAATGCAAAGTCAGTGGAAATTCACTTGATTTCTGGAATTCAAACTTGTAAAGAAACAAGGTATTGTCACAGAATTGTTTCTGATACAATCTTTAAAGATGTATTTACCATTTCCCTTATACGATTTTTACTATCTCTATTATAACAAGGTATTGTCACAGAATTGTTTCTGATACAATCTTTAAAGATGTATTTACCATTTCCCTTATACGATTTTTACTATCTCTATTATCATGACTTTTCACTAATATTTGGATCATTGAAACACAAATCAATTTCCAAGACTATTTGCCTAATAGTTTTCATACTGATAATTTTGAAATATTTTAATACACAATGGTTAAAAACATAAGAAAATTATAATAAATATTTAGAAAACAGCATTAGCTGATGTTAGCCACTTTCTATTATATAACAGTAAATAATGTAAAATTACAAAGCTATGGAATAAATTATAGTAGAATTTTATACAAAATACACAAAGATAACCTTTGAAAAAAGTAAATATTAAGTATTTAAAAGGCAAATTAACAATGTAGTATTAACAATGTGTACATTGCAATCTGCAGAATATTATGATAAATACTGAGTATTTTAAAAGATATACTCAATGGAGAAAAAGTCATCAACAATATCAGTTCACATGCTCCTCTCAGTCTGGAAAAAATATCTCATGTACTTATATAGATATTTAAGGAGGAAACAAGACTCTTGACTTTTGATTCACTTTCATATCTGTTAAATTATATTTACTTTTTAAATTATCACTTGCATTTGTGCTACAGTGATCAACTCTTATTTTGAATATTCCTTTCTCAATAACTATAGATTATCTAATCTGAATTTCATGGGAGACGCCACAGGAAAAGAACATTTTTAAAAACCTTCTTCTAAGCTATTTTCTTCAATCAAATATTACAGATTATTTCCTTGACTGATCCAGTTAACCTCTCCTTTAGATATTTCAGTCATGTTTAAGCATCATTGTGTAAACAGAACTTCTTCCTTGAGAAAAAAATTTAGATATAAAACTGTGTAGTATTTTAAAGTGTCTCCATTTAATTCACTAAAAGCCTTTAGAAATATACTAACACAAGAAAATTTAATCTTCATAAGGGTATAAATGTCCTTTATTCCTTACAAAACCCAGAATAAAATTTTAATAAGCTATATTTTTATTCTCTTATCTGTAGAAATTATATAGATACACCAGATTGCAGAGAAGAGGAAATGTTGAAGCAATTGTATAAAAATGTATAAATAATTTATGCACATATGTCATTTGATTCTTCAAAAATTAATTCTGTATAAAAATTAATTTATTCTATTATAAGGATAGTAAGAAAAGATACCACGCGCATATAATACACATCTTAGCACTGCCTGTCTAATGATTCACAGAGGAAAGTATAACTGCCCTATAAGGGAGTGTGCTAAAATATCCATATTATATATCCTCTTTGGATAGAAAATATGAGAATAGTTCTAGCATATCCCTGAGATAGTGAAAAATTAAATTAATCATTTTTAGGCAATTATATTGCGTTCATTAATGTCAAATAATCTCACTTAGTGGAAAGGGACAATGAAGCTAAATTCAAGAGATGTAATCTCAGGCATCTTTTTTATGCCTCTAACTATAGATGATTCTATACAACTGGGTGACAAAGAGTCTCACTCTGACCGAGGCTGGAGTGCAGTGGTACAGTCAAAGTTCATTGCAGCCTCAGGCTCAAGCCATCCTCCAACTTCAGCCTCCCAAGTAGCTGGGACCACAGGTGTGCACCACCACATCTAGCTAATTTTTTTCATTTTTTTGTAGAGATGGAGTCTCCCTATATTGCTCAGGCTCATCTTGAACTCCTGGGCTCAAGCAGTCCTCCTGTCATGGCCCACAAAAGTGTTGGGATTATAGGCATGAGCCACCATGCCTAGCCTGATTCATTATTAATCGGAGAAAAATGATAATCTCTCAGGTTATATCCAATTTTAAAATCCAAGATCAAGTAAGTGAAAACTTGGTGAGAGGAAAATTTCTTTTAACATTAGCCAGTACCCAAGTTAGAAATATATTTTTAAAAAGGAAAATAAAATTCTAAAACTTAAAAATGCCATGATTGAAGAATTCAATCGAGGACTTTGACAGTGGCCTAGAATAACAAGATAAAATTCCTGAAGTAAAAGATGGGTCAGAATAAAACATAGATTATGAAACACAGAGAAAAAGTGATTTAAAAACAGAAATGGCATATAAAAGACAAGGGATACGGTGAAAAGATTTAACATACATGTACTTATAGTCACAGAAGAATATAAAAGAAAATACGAAGTAGAAGCCATATTTGAAGGCATACTGCTAAGTCTTCTCTTAAACTGATAAAATATTATCAACCCACAGATATAAGAAGCTTTGAAAACTGCAAGCGAGATTAAAAACGAAGCAAATTAACACTGGGCACATGATAGTAAAGCTGTTAAAAATGAAAAACAGAGTAAGTATACAAAGTAGCCAGAGAGAAAAAAAGACACACTAATTGAACAATAAACTTGACAGCCATCATCTCAAAAGAAGACCATGGAATGTCATCTTAAAAGTGCTGGCAAAAATAACTTTCATTCAATACCCAAAACTGTTTCTCAAAAGTGATAGTAAAATTAAGACATTTCCAGATATATAAAAACTTAAAGGTTTCTTTACCAGCAGGCCACACTAAAGGAAATGTTAATTTCTTCAGAAGGAAAATGATCCCAGAAAGAAACACAAATAGGTGTTAACAAAACAATGATAATAATGTACTATGTGTCTAGAATATATAAATAATTGAAAGGCATATCAGTAACAAAAAGTAGGGTACAAGTAAATGGTATAAGGATTCAAGGTCTTAGCATTGCCTGGAAGTATTAAAAGTATTGACTTAATTGAGATAATAAGTCAAGGATGTGTGTTATAATCAATAAAAGAGGAAGTCAAAGAGGAAACCAATAAAATAATTTGTAAAACATATGTAACTTAAAAAGATAACAGAGGTAGTGACATCAGCAAGATGCTGTTATAGGAATCCCCAGACCCTCCACAGGTATACCAACTCGACAACAATACAAGGACCAATTCCCATGGTGTTAAGTGCCGAAACCAGTTAAGAGGGTCCTGGGCTCCAAGCAAGTGTAAAACTAGCTGCGCGATTTTCTAGGGCCCTTTCCCTATAGTCCCATCCAGCAGCACAGTTCCATTCAAACAGGGGGAAACTCCCAGCTCCTATCTTCTCCCTGAGAAGGGAAAGAGAAAGTAAAGCATGCATTCAATGTTCTGACTTTTCAGGGGAGCTGTCTTGCATATCTCAGAGCACTGATGGAATCTGGCATATTCTAAATTCCTGAGGGCAGCTGAGAATAATAAAGAGCTGGGTGGTGGGCTGATGCTCCTCAGGACCTGTGATACAGCACACAGAGCGCAACTCAGCTCAGCTCTCTCTCCCTCATGAGGGAAAGAGAAGAGTAAAATGCATCCAAAGTTCCTGAATTTTAGTGGGCAGTCCAAGTTTCTGTCTCACTTGACTCCAGGCACTGATAGGATTCAGCAGAATCTATAACTGAGGGCTTCTCAGAACCTAAAAGAGCTGAGTGAATACTGCTGCTCCAGAGGGCCCACAGTACAGAACACGGACACCACAGAGGGAAAAAGATTAGAGCTTCTTAAAAAAAAAAAAGTTGGCAGATCCCTCTAATTAGGAATTATACACACAAGTCCACAGAAGATGCATCCACAGAAAAGGTTTGAGAGGTCCCTAGAATCTCTAGCCAGCCTGATTAGTAAAGATCTTTCCATGTACAAATCCAGGCCATAAAGACTGGGAGAGGTAGCTGGTGTGTTTTTGTTTTTTGTTTTTTTGAAATGTATAGATATCAACACAAAGTAATAAGGAATATGAGAAAACAGGAAACACGGCCCAATCAAATAGCACGTGCCCACACACATACACACACCTCCAGAAACCAAACCTAAAGAAATAGAGCTATGTGAATTACTTGACAAAGTATTCAAAATAATTGTCATAAAGATGTTCAGTGAGCTCAGGAAAATAATGCATAAGCAGAATCAGAATTTCAGCAGATAGAAAATATACAAAAGAACTAACAAGAAAGTTTGGAACTGAAGAATACAATAATTGAACTGAAAATTTTACAGATATGTTCAACAGCAGACTTAATCAAGTAGAAGAATGAGTCAGTGAACTCAAGGACACATCATTTGAAATTATCCAGACAGAATAGCAAAAAGAAGAAGAAATGAAAGAGAGTAAAGAAAGCCTAAGAAATTGATAGGACATCCTCGAGCAGGCTCCTCTACTCATTATGACAGTTTCAAAACAAGAAGCCATGAGAGAAAAGGACAGACAGCTTATTTTTCAAAATTACATCTGAAAACTTCCCAAATATGAGGAAGGAAATGGACATTAAGATCCAAGAAATGTTAACAATTTAGAAAGCAGCAAAAGAAAAATGCCTCATCACGTAAAAGAGAACACCCCTATTTCTACCAGTAGATTTCTCAGTAGAAACCTTGCTATCCAGAAAGGGGTGAGATGTTATACTGAAAGTGCTGAAAAGAAAAAGAACTGCCAACCAAGAATACAAAATCCACCAAAGTTTTTCTTCAAAAATGAAAAAGAGATAAAGATCTTCCCAGTTAAACAAAAGCTGAAGATGATCACAATTAGACTTGCCTTACAAGAAATGTTAAGAGGGAGTCTTTTGAGTTAAAATTAGGGGATGCTAAACAGAAATACATAGGTATTTTATCAAAGTATAAAGCTCACTAGTAAAGATAAATATATAGATAAAAACAGAATACTATAATAATGTAATGGTGGTACATGTCACTTTAAAATCTGATATTTTAAAATCTGATTAAAAGACAAAAGTACAGAAAAACTAACTATAAAATAATGTTAATGTATACACAATATAAAAAGATGTATTTATGACATCAATAACACAAAATTTGGGTAGGGGAGAAGTAAACATAATAAGTTTTGTGATTGTAGTAAAGATGCTATCAGTTTAAAATACATTTTTATAAGAGTTTTAAAATGTAAGCCCCATGGTAACCACAAAGAAAATACCTATGGAAGACATACAAAAGAAAACAGGAAAGGAACAAAAACATAACATTACAAATCTCAATAAAACACAAAGGAAGACAGTAAGAGAAAGAAAGAGGCGCAAAAAGTCTACAAGCTGCAAACAATGATTAACAAAGAGGCAACAGTAAGTCATGCCCTATCAATAATTACTTTAAATAAAAATGGGATAAACTCCCCCAATCAAAAGATACAAAGTGGCTGAATTGATTTTTTTAAAGACCCAATTATATGTTAACTATAAGAGATTTGCTTTAGATTTAAAGACTTAGATCGGCTAAAAGTTAAAGGATATTAAAAAAATTCATGCAAATTATAACCAAAAGAGTGCAAATGTGGAAACAGCTACATTAGACAAAATAGTCTTTAAGTCAAAAAGTGTCATAAGAGACAAAGAAGGACATTATATAATGATAAAAGGTCAATTCACCAGAAGGACATAGCAATTATAAATACATATGCACCCAACATTAAAACACCTAAATATATGAGGCAAACATTCACAGAAGTGGAGAAATAGATAGCAATACAATACAGGCAAGTGTTGTATAACAACGTTCCAACCAATAACAGACCACATGTACAAGAGTAGTCCCATAAAATTATAATGGAGCTGAAAAATTCCTATCACCTAGGAAGGCAATATATATTGCTCTGATGTCCTATAATTCCAAAAGACTTTAGTTAAAATGGATATATAAAAAGAGGTAAAACTTTAACCCAGGGAAATTCGACTCTTAGAAATAAATTTACGAAGAAGTTGATAGAGAAAAACAATATGAAAATTAAACAAAAGGATGTTATACACTAACCTTTGCAAAGGATTCCTCAGTTGTCTGCAGCTGATCTTCTCTGTCCCTAGAGTCAGGTAAACTGGGGCTGAAGGCCATGAGGTCGGTCTTGGGTGGGCCCTCACCAGAGCACACCCTCGGCCTCCTCTGCTGCGAATATGACCAGCTCCCCACAGCGCTGGAGCACACCAGCGTGGGCTTAACCCGAGCGCACGCGCCCTCGGTGGGTGGAGCCGAGCACCGCAGCGCGGTGTACAGCAACAGCGTGAGCACCAAAAGGCTGGACACCGCGCAGATGGCAATGATCAGGTATATGTTGACATCCACCAGCACAGCCTCGGGACCCACAGCGCCCGCCAACGCCCGCGAGGAGGCCTTTGGAGCCTGTCCACTCTCCACAAGGGACACCAGCACAGTGGCCGTGGCCGTCAGCTCGGGCTCGCCGTGGTCCTTCACCAGTACCAGTAGGCGGTGGCGCGGAGTGTCCGTTTCGTCCAGGGCACGCGTTGTGCTGATCTCGCCCGTGTACAGCCCCACGCGGAATGGGATGCGCGCGCCACCAGTCCCCGGCTGCAGCTCGTACGAAAGCCACGCATTGTAGCCTGAGTCAGCATCCACCGCGCGCACCTTTGCCACCACGTGGCCCGCACCCACCGACCATGGCACCAGCTCGCTCACTGCGCCACCAATGCCACCCGCCCGAGGCGCTAGCAGTGCTGGCGCGTTGTCGTTTTCGTCCAGCACGAACACCTGCAGCGTCACGTTGCTGCCCAGAGGCGGCACGCCCCCGTCGCGCGCGCTCACTTGGAACTGCAGCAGCTCTAGCTCCTCGTGGTCCAGCGGCTGCAGCGCGTACACCTTGCCGCTCTCCGCGTGCACCGACACGTAGCTCGATAGCGCGCGCTCCCCTACCCGCCGCTCCACCAGCGAGTAGGACACCAGCGCGTTCTCCTGCGCGTCCGCGTCCCACGCAGACACCGTGAAGATGTGGCAGCCCGGCGGGTTGTTCTCCTTCACGAACACTGTGTACTCGGGCTGCGCGAACGCCGGAGCGTTGTCGTTCACATCAGCCACCTCCACAGAAACACTGGCCGTGGCCCACAGTGAAGGCGAGCCCCTGTCCCGCGCAGTCACCACCAGCTCATAGGCTGACACGCTCTCGCGGTCCAGGGCACTGTCCAGCACCAATGAGTAGTAATTCTTGAAGGTGGACACCAGCTTGAAGGGGACGTGGGACGTCAAGAAGCAGGTGACCAGCCCATTGACACCCATGTCTTTGTCGGACACGCTGATCAGGGCGATGACTGTACCCAGTGGAGCGTCCTCTCTAATTGGAAGTGATAAAGACTTGAATTCCAAATCTGGGATATTATCGTTGCTGTCTTCTACTTCCACAATAACTCTACAATGGCCAGAAAGTGGGAGCTGTCCCTTATCAACGCCCTCTACAATAATTTCATAGGATTTGCTTTCTTCAAAGTCAATATATCCCTTTACAATAATTTGTCCAGTAATTGGATCTATGTGAAACTTGGATTTCACATTTGGCGAAATATCATTTGAGAATGAATAAACAATGTCCCCATTCAATCCTTCGTCTAAATCTGAGGCGTTAAGTTTAATTACCAATGTTCCATTAGGAACATTTTCTGGTAATCTCACCTTATAAATGGTTCTGTCAAAAGCTGGGGCATTGTCATTGGCATCCAGTACTGTGATGAGTAACTGAACGGTGCCAGTCAACTCGGGTTTGCCTCCATCAGTGGCTGTGAGCACTAAACAAATCTCCGGAGCTTCTTCTCTGTCTAAAGATTTCCGTAATATAAGCCCAAGACCTTTCACCAGCTCGTCATCAGATGGTTTTTCCAGAGAAAAGTATTCATTTGGGCTCAGTCTGTAAGTGAGCAGGGCGTTCTCCCCGATATCTGCATCCGACGCGCCCTCTAGTGGAAACCGAGAGTCAAGCGGCCTGGATTCCGCGATGGACAGGTTCTTTTGTGTTGCTGCGAACACCGGCGGGTTGTCGTTAATGTCCCTCACCTCCACGTCCACATGGAAAACCTGCAGCGGCCTGTCCACGATCACCTCCAGGTGAATGCTGCACTCCGCGCTCCGCCGGCACAGCTCCTCCCGGTCGATCCGAGAATTCACAAACAAAATGCCATTCTGCAGATTTACCTCCAGAAGGCCTCCGCGGCCCTTGGACGCCACCCGGAACAGGCGCGGCACCAGCTCCGCCAGCTCCAGTCCCAGGTCCTGCGCGATGCGGCCCACGAAGGTGCCGTGTTTCGCCTCCTCGGAGACCGAGTAGTGGAGCTGACCGTTCCCTCCCTCCCAGGCTGCGAGGAGAAGAAGCAAGAGCAGCAGACGCCGGGATTCCTGGCCGCTTCCCCAGGAAAACGCCATCTTTAGTGCATAGTATTTTGTTCTGATTAAATATCGTTTCTCAAAGTCAAGGGAAATCTTTTAATCGGTCGGTCAAGTGCAGCTGCATCCTCCATATTTCAGACTCCAAAGAGTGCATATGGTTCCTTCCAGTAAGAATAGAAGGAATTTTCCCCTCTTCCGTCGTCTCTCATGTATTTTGTGGTAAAGAGCGACATCATGTGGCTCCAAACCGTAAGTAGCAATTGTGGAAACCCACACACACTCTACTATGAACTACTTGGTTTTATTTATTCTTTCAGCCGTTTTGGAGAATAGGAATACATTTTGTACTACTGTGGTACACATTGTACCACTGATTGACTGAGTGTGGTCCTTAGTTTCGCCATAGTGGCAACTTTTACTTCAGTAGAAATAATTTTTTCAACACAGGTTTAAATAAGTATTACAGAGACCTAACTATACACTTTGTAAACATGTAACCGTAAAGCATTGATTAGAAAAATTCATTACAGATTCCTGTGTTCCCAAGAATTCCAGGGTTTTTTATTAATGATAACACCTTCTTCACCCTAGTATTTCTGGTGTTGTAGACGTGAGGGGACTGGTCTCTAGGGAATTTCTGGTGCCAAGAACAAGCTATTGAAAGGGAAATTTGCAGATGTTTTAAAGGATCAAAGACCATCAGCATTTAATTAAATGTCTTCCTTGAGTCACGTCAGGGCTGAAAGTGCAAGGAAGCAGGAAGTTATAGCAAATAGCTTGCATGGAAAAGCATTCCAAATAATTTTATTCATTGGAACTCATTTGCTCCCATGAGCAACGCTGGTATTCTCATTTTGACTCTTACAGTTTATAAGTACTTGCTTGTTCTCCAGTATGTAATGTGCCTAAGCTTCTGTTTTCTCCTATAGTGCTTATATATTTTAGCCAAACTGAATATTTCCTACTTCCAATAGCGTTTTGAAATAAACATGTTCATTTTGTCCTGCTATAAGTAATCCACATGATTTCTAAACTCTTCTAAAGCCAATTTACCCCATTTTATAACCACTTAAAACTTCCCTGACCCATGAAGAATGTCATGGTCAAACCAATTGAACAGGTATTTTTTCTTCTTTTACAAACTGCAGCACCAGGTGGAATCGTGTGGACCATTTATTACATTAATTTATCTCTTATAAGCATTTGAGTATGTGTGTCCTTTTTTGGAATACATATTTTAAAGGGAATAGTTGTATATTAATTGTTTAATAGCTCAGAGGGACTTACCTAATATTTGCTAAATATTTACCCTGTAGAAAAGGTTTGGTTTCCTTCCATTGCCTAATATAATGCATTAATTTAAGGTGATCGCATAGCTAGTTGGGAAAATGTGGTGTTTCAACAGCCTCTATAATTTTCTAAAGATACAAAAAAAGTCTCTAGACATTTCCCCAATTAAGATGTATTTCAAGTTCCATGTTGAAAACTTGGGTTTTAGCTTAATTTTTATCCCAATTCTTGGTAATCACGATCTTTGAATCATCCTGGGTATTAGTGGGGAATGAAGACTTCCCAATAAATAAACCATAATACATTTTCTTACATAAAGAAATTTAATATATAAAGACATAATGGCAGCCATTTAAAAACTTTCCTTGCCTCCTATATTCATAAAGTTCTTTTCCTCCTGTTTGTCTAAACAAAAAATCAATCTAGTGAAAATAGCTTTACTCTCCCTCTCTATTGAAGAACTACACTCACACAAACACACACACACACACAAAAAAACCAAAACAACAACAAAAAACCCACCAAATTTCTGAATCAAACAGAAACCAGAGTACTTTCACTATTTGGGGACCCAAACTATATTTTTACAAAATGATCATTGACATCAAGCACATTGGAAAAAAGGAGAAAGAATTCCATTTTCGCCCATTTCATTTGTAATATTTTCATTTACCAGGTATTTTAATGTACAGATGGGGAATGCAGCAGAATAGAAAATGGTGTTTATTTGGTAGCTATTCAATATTTATTTGGCATAGCATCAATCCATCTGTGAAGTGAAAATTCCAAAGTCTTCAAAATGTCTTTGCCAAGAGTCTTGTTAGACAATAATTTCAAGAGGCAAGCTGGATTTGAAGATTGAAGTTCCATATCTGGGAAGACAAGTACTTTGGCTGACTCTATTATATTCAAGAAGCTGATAACAGAACTAAATTTTTAAAATACTGACCTGAGATGGACACAATATGGCTACTACTTCATGGACAAGGGAGCAACAAAGGATAGTGCCAAAAAAGGAAATAAAGAAAATGGAAGTGAGGGGAAGAAGAGGAGTCAAGGAAAGTGTCTATTTTACATGTTAGACCTCCCACACTGTGAATGAGTATTAACCAGGTTTCAGTTGGTTACTATTTCTCTCCAGTGGTAGGGAAACTTAAATGGGAGTCCAACTAATTGCTAGAGGAGATAACCAAATATGTAGGGGGAGTGATTAGAAAAAAGTCTACCTTCAGTTTCATTTGGTTCTGGTTATTTGGAGTTTTCTACTTACTGCATGGCACACATTAATAGGCAGGATGCTATTCAGAGAAGGTAACCAGTAATAACATTATAACATTGGCTTATCAAACTTATTTCATATTAGCATCCTTAGTATGGTATGCAAAAGACACCAATGAATAAAAAGTTTTGCTAGTAGGGGTAGTTTTAAAATTAGATACCATAATTATTTTCAAGATATTGTTCAGTTTGAAAATTATTTTTAACAAGATTTAAAACATTCTTTTAAAATGAATATATAAATATACTACAGAACTATTAAATTTTCACTTCATATTGATATTTTAGTTATTAGTAATAATAAATTTGAACATATAATACAGTAGTATTATTAAAGTAGCATTAAATAAAGTAGTGATAAACTAAAGATGAACAAAGATACAATTCTAAATGCAATTGTTATTCTCGATTTTTTTCCAAACTGGGAAATCAAGAAACAATAAACGGTATTGCCAAATTAGAGCACAAGGCCTAAAATGAATCATATTCAAGTAAAAAGGAAGGGTTGAAACTCCAAACAAATGAATAAGAGAATAAAAGAAGTTCCATAAAAGACAACAGGTGTAATGATCTAATTTTTGAAACTGAAGGTGGAAAAGCATAATCAATAGGGAGTTACAAGCATTTAGGTGAACTCACAAAATGAGCAAGTAGCATTCGTACTAACAGGTAGTAGGAAGTCCAAATGAAACGTGGCAAAAGATATTGAAGGAGCATTGTGTAGGGATAAGTATAAAACAAGTAGAAGTCAAATTCTCTAAATAATACAATTCATCTAAGAAAAAATATTTGTCTTATACCCAGGCATTTAGCAATAAAATAATCCTACTACTGCACCTAATAACAAAACAAAATTACAAGTGTGGATCTCATAACTTACTGCTGATTTGGTTCAAAAATTAGCAACAAAAATCTTAGCATTTTAACCACAAAACCACAAAACTGGAAAAGTCTAATTATGAATCACATAACTCATACTTAACTATTAATGTATTTCCAAAGGAGTGGAAACATTGAGGAATGAAAAACAAAGACATTTTGGAAAGAATAAATAAAAATTACTCACTTTGGCTGAGAGATCAACGTCCACATCCTGTTTCTCCTCTCTATCCCGGCTATTTGGGCAAGGAGGAAGGCTAGGGCTAAAAGCCATGAGATCGGTCTTGGGCAACCCCTCTCCAGAGCACACCCTCTGCTGCCTCTGCTGCGAGTATGACCAGCTCCCCACCGCGCTGGAACACACCAGCGTGGGCTTGCCCAGCCCACAGGCGCCTTCGGTTGGCGGCGCGGAGCACCGCAGAGCAGTATATAGCAGCAGTGTGAGCACCAACAGACTGGACACCGCGCAGATGGCGACGATCAAGTACACGTTGACATCCACCAGTGCAGCCTCCGGGCCCGTGGCGCCAGCGGACGCCTGGGACGAGGCCTTGGGTGCCTGGCCACTCTCCACCAGCGACACCAGCACAGTGGCCGTGGCGGTCAATGAGGGTTCACCGTGGTCCTTCACCAGCACCATTAGGCGATGGCGCGGGGCGTCCACCTCGTCCAGGGCACGAGTCGTGCTGATCTCTCCCGTGTACAGCCCCACGCGAAACGGGATGCGCGCACCGCCGGTCCCAGGCTGCAGCTCATACGAAAGCCACGCGTTGTAGCCTGAGTCGGCATCCACTGCGCGCACCTTCGCTACCACGTGGCCAGCACCCACTGACCGCGGCACCAGCTCGCTCACTGCGCCACCGATGCCACCCACCCGAGGCGTCAGCAGTGCCGGCGCGTTGTCGTTCTCGTCCAGCACGAACACCTGCAGCGTCACGTTGCTGCCCAGAGGCGGCACGCCCGCATCGTGCGCGCTCACCTGGAACTGCAACAGTTCCAGCTCCTCGTGGTCCAGCGGCTGCAGCGCGTACACCTTGCCGCTCTCCGCATGTACCGACACGTAGCTCGATAGCGCGCGCTCCCCCACCCGCCGCTCCACCAGCGAGTAGGACACCAGCGCGTTCTCCTGCGCGTCCGCGTCCCGCGCAGACACTGTGAAGATGTGGCAGCCTGGCGGGTTGTTCTCCTTCACGAACACCGTGTACTCGGACTGGGTGAATACCGGCGCATTGTCGTTCACGTCGGCCACCTCCACGGACACGCCGGCCGTGGCCCACAGTGAAGGCGAGCCCCCGTCCCGAGCAGTCACCACCAGTTCATAGGCCGACACGCTCTCGCGGTCCAGGGCGCTGTCCAGTACCAACGAGTAGTAATTCTTGAAGGTGGACACCAGCTTGAAGGGGACGTGGGGCGTCAGGGAGCAGGTGACCTGTCCATTGACTCCTGAGTCGCGGTCGGACACGCTGATCAGGGCGATGACTGTGCTAAGTGGAGAGTCTTCTAATACAGGTAAAGACAGTGATTTAATAACTAATTCAGGTACATTATCATTGATGTCCACAATTTCGAGTAGAACTGTGCAGTGATCTGACATTGGGGGATTTCCTTTATCCGTGGCTTCTACCTGGATTTCATATGACTTACTTTCCTCGAAATCTATGTTACCCTTTACACTGATTTGTCCATTGACTGGATCTAAATGGAATTTTGACAGAATATCTGCTGACATGTCCGTATTGAAAGAATACGCGATATCCTTATTTACTCCTTCATCCAAATCGGTAGCGTTAACGGTCACCACTAGGGTACCATTTGGTACATTTTCGAATAATCTGACTTTATAGATCGTCCTCTCAAACGCTGGGGCGTTGTCGTTTACATCTAAAACAGTGATCTTTAGTTGAGTCGTGCCAGTGAGTTCTGGTTTCCCACCATCAATTGCTGTTATTAGTAAATAATGCTTAGGAGTGTCCTCTCGATTTAAATTTTTTTTCAACACGAGTCCAAGGGATTTAATTTCCTCATCATTTCTTTTAACGTCCAAGGTAAAATATTCAGTGGAATCAAGACTGTAAGTCAACAAAGAATTTGTTCCGATATCTGCATCTGATGCGCCCTCTAGCGAAAACCGAGAGCCAGGCTGTCGGGATTCGGAAATAAACAGATTCTTTACAGCCATTGGGAAAACTGGCGCGTTGTCATTAATGTCCTTCACTTCCACGTCCACATGGAAAACCTGCAGCGGCCTGTCCACGATCACCTCCAGGTGGATGCTGCACTCCGCGCTCCGCCCGCACAGTTCCTCGCGGTCTATCCGAGAATTCACAAACAAAATGCCATTCTGCAGATTTACCTCCAGAAGGTCCCCGTGTGTTTTGGACGCCACCCGGAACAGGCGCGGCACCAGCTCCGCCAGCTCCAGCCCCAGGTCCTGCGCGATGCGGCCCACGAAGGTGCCGTGCTTGGCCTCCTCAGAGACGGAGTAGTGGAGCTGGCCGCTCCCCACCTCCCAGGCTGCGAGGAGCAGAAGAGAAAGTAGCAGGCACTGGGCTCCAGGATCTTCTCGCCAGGAGAACAACATTGCAAGTATTTTCCAAATATTAGATTGCCTTTACATTGATCCAAAATTTAAAAATAATTCGAGTTCCTTATCTTCATTTCTTAAACTCCTCGGTGTTAAATTTTAGAGAGGATGAAACAAAGCAGTATCTGAATACGTAATGCCCGCTGCGTTTCTTTTGTGGAGAAAGACCTTGTGGAGGACAGCGACATCATGTGGCTAAACGTGTAAGTATTAAATATGTAAATATATCTTCTTTTCCTTGTATGTCGTTTGAACTTTCCCAAAATTTCTAGTTTCAGTTGTAATATCCTTCGGTCACTCCTCAAAGTCCTTATATTTTATCTAAATATTTCCTTAGAACTTTTATACTAATTCACTATCAATTGTGCTAATTCATGACATACACTAAAATATTGTGATTCCTGTTTTAACAGTGGACATCTATTGGAAATGTTTCCCAAGTGACAGCCACTTTTCTACTTGTCTTAATGGAATTATCCCGTTAAATTATCACAACCCTCTGAAATAAGTTTTAATATTATTCGCTTTTTATAAACACATAGAGGTTAAGTAAAACGATATTAACTGTTGGTACGATGGGATTTCAATCTGATTCAAGACAACTTACCATTAACCTCTTTACCTCCCAAGCTACACTGTTTAGAAAAATCAGATCCTTTCAGATTTATGATCATCAAAACATTGAGACATTGAAGTATTTAAAAGTGTGTGTGCTGTATATATTAAAACATATGTATATCTACTTTTATGTTATTACAGCAACTGTTAATTTTTAAAAATATGTACATTTATGGTTTTTTAAATTTGTAGAATGTCTATAATTCCCTCCTATGCCCCTTTTTCAAGAACTATAGCCTCATCAACTCTCTTGACTGTAACTTACATAAAGATTTCAGAAGTCAGTCCTTTACAGAGAAATTCAAACAGGAAATTTGTTTCCTATTGTGGGAATGTGATTTGTATATTTGTTACATTCACATCACATCAATTAAGAATATATTAGGTTTAATTTTTCCACACTCTTAATGTATTTGAATTTACCTGTATATACTAAAATGTTAACAATATAAAATAATTATGTTTTTGATGATCTCCACTCCTGATGAATTTCTAGATTCCAGTTTCTTTAAAAGTTGTTACTTGAAAGAATTGATTATTTAACTAATCAGTGAAGGGAGAAAAGTAACCTAGGAACATAAGCCAGTATTTACTCAACATATTTAACACTAAGCAATAAAACACTCTAAAGATCTCTGTGAATTCAGTGAGAAGCATGAATTCTCTCAGCATTTGGAAGTGGGGCAAAGAAAATTTATGGAAAGAGGTCAAATTTAGAGAAATAAAAGAATGTACAAATTTTTGCTTATAGCCAGACCATTTAAAAATGAAATAAAACATGTGATCTAAATATTTAGGGGAAAAGTTTTCATTCCAGCTTTTGTTTCCTGTGTATTCATTAAATAGAAGCCAGGACTGCAACTTACTCAGATTTTATCATTCATATTTAGAATAGGATAAATTATCAATTGTTGTTTTCATGAATAAATAAATTAATATTTTGAATTAACCTTTTCAAGCAAGATGAATAAAAATGTAAGTAAAATTAATGAAATTTGTTAATATCAAACTTACATAATTTCTAAATGATTCTATTGTGCTATATTATGAAGAAGTAAGTAAACATTTAAGAATTATTTCTGAAAAGCATGGACCTAAGAAATAATTGTAGCTGTTAATATTCCATTACCACTTTGCTGAATTTTGAAAGATGGTAGCTAGTTTGAAAATAAGAGATAAATTTAAAATTTTTAAACTTCATGGACTTCATATTAATGAGATGTCTTTGACAACTTATTGTAATACTGTGCTTTTCAGTACCTTTAAGAGTTATACTAATTGCAAAATGGAATGTCACATAAGAATTTATAACAGAGTAGACTCCATACTGATTATTAAGAGATAAAGGTAATATTAAAGGAATTAAGAGTTTAGAAGATTGAGGCATTTTGTAGATAAAGTATCAGTGAATAATTTCTACTACCACCTAGACATCTCTTAGACAACCAAGAAAAAAATGTAAATAAGAATTTAAAAAAAAAAAAAACTTATAGAGCAACAGATTGTGACTCTTGGAGATTTGGACATATGTAAATATGATTTTAAAAGCTTATCATTTACCTATGGTAGAAACATAGTGGTCAAGCATTACTTGGAAATGGATATTCTGACCTAACTATGAAATGGCTAAAGGTAAGATCACTAGTGGAAGTTATTTCTATGATTTATCAATATGCACATATATTTAGAATAAACAGCAAATAACTAAGAACTAAATAGTAGAGGACTGTTTAAGACAGTTATTTTATTGCAATACATCTTCCTTTGGTTGGAAAAGCTAAAAAAATTCTTTCCAAGTGTAACATTTACTTGTCGAGTTCAGTGTTATAATTACCCAAAATAAATGTTTCAAGTGAAAATGTAGTCATCCAAGACCAGGCCTCACCTTTTGGAAAAATTCCAGTTTCATTAGGAATATGGATGCTTCCAGGTAAAATTGAGTGAGGTCACATTAATGGAAAATGTATTCCCACGCATAGAATTAGATGCCAGAAAAAGGTAGTCAATCTCTGCAGTGGGAGGCCTGCACACATTGGCCTAATGATAATGATACTGAAAGGATGATTTATCAACCATTAACATAAAGACTGGGTAGTCTCCACTTAAATGAAGAAAAAGTCCCACCACCTGAAAAACCCCAGGGTGATTTTTAAATGTTAATATTTTCAAATTAAACAAAATCGAGAGGGTCTCTTTTCTCAAAACTCTCTATTTTTGCCTGATAACTCAAAAATTTTATCAGTGTGAAATCTTTATACCAAATAATGTGTTATTTTACTTATAAAAAACATACTTAAGATTAGCAATTATTCCTAAGTGCTGTCATTTTGTTGTAACAACCTGTGCTACATACTTTTGGAAATTCTGGCATTAAAATATCCACTCAGGCTGCTTTCAAATACAAATAAAAAGGCCAGGCGCAGTGGCTCACTCCTGTAATCCCAGCACTTTGGGAGGCCTAGGAGGGTGGATCACTTGAGGCCAGGAGTTTGAGACCAGCCTGGCCAACATGGTGAAACCCCATCTCTACTAAAAATAATTTTTTTTTTTTAAATAGCCGGGTGTGGTGGTGGGCGCCTGTAATCCCAGTTACTCAGGAGGCTGAGGCAGGAGAATCACTTGAACCCAGGAGGCAGAGGTTACAGTGAGCTGAGATCACACCACTGCACCCCAGCCTAGGTGACAGAGCAAGACTCTGTCTCAACAACAACAACAACAACAACAAAGTAGCTTATTAACTATTGCATAGACAAGGGCATTGTTGATCCAAAGAACAATCTAAGAAATGTCCAGGATATAGGTTATTCCAAACACTATCTGACAGATTGGATAGACAGTGTCAATTGAAAATATGTATTATATAATCAAATCCTTTAATTTCTTCCGATTGTGATTTTCAGTTTTTAAGAGAGAAAATATTTATGGGAAATGTTTAATTTACAAATTTTGCTGAGGTGTTTTTCAGTGTTTCATGGTCTATTACTCATGACTTAATGATGGAAGTGCCAAAATGTAAAAATAAGAAAACAGTTACGTAGATTGTTTAAATAAATTGTTCAGTAAATGCAATAAATTGATCTCTAATTCATATTCAATATCGCACAGTAGGATGATATAAAATAAATGAAGAACTATGAATCTAAAAAACTAGCAGAAATCATATAGAATTTTTTAAAAAAACAATTTTAGAATTGGCAAGAAAAATTAAAAGACTCACCTTTCCTACGTACTCTGATTCTGAGAGCTGTCTGTCTTCTGTGGAGTCTGGACCTTGAGATAAGCTAGGGCTGAAGGCCATGAGGTCCGTCTTGGGCGGGTCCTCCCCAGAGCACACCCTCTGCCGCCTCTGCTGCGAGTAAGACCAGCTCCCCACGGCGCTGGAGCACACCAGCGTGGGCTTTCCTGGTGCGCGCGCACCCTCGGTGGGCGGCACCGAGCACCGCAGCGCCGTGTACAGCAGCACCGTAAGCACCAACAGGCTGGATACGGCGCAGATGGCGATGATCAGGTACACGTTGACATCCATCAGCGTAGCCTCTGAGCCCGCGGCGCCCACCCACGCCCGCGACGAGGCCTTGGGTGCCTGGCCACTTTCCACCAACGACACCAACACAGTGGCCGTGGCTGTCAATGCCGGCTCGCCGTGGTCCTTCACCAGCACGAGTAGGCGGTGGCGAGGCAAGTCCGCCTCCTCTAGGGCACGTGTCGTGCTGATCTCACCTGTGTATAGCCCCACGCGGAATGGGATGCGAGCGCTGCCAGTACCCAGCTGCAGCTCATACGAAAGCCACGCGTTGTAGCCTGAGTCAGCGTCCACTGCGCGCACCTTCGCCACTACGTACCCTGCACCCACCGACCACGGCACCAGCTCACTCACCGCGCCAGCAGCGGTGCCAGCCCTAGGCGCCAACAGTGCCGGCGCGTTATCGTTCTCGTCCAGCACGAACACCTGCAGCGTCACATTGCTGCCCAGAGGCGGCACGCCCGCATCCCGCGCGCTCACTTGGAACTGCAGCAGCTCCAGTTCTTCGTGGTCCAGCGGCTGCAGCGCGTACACCTTGCCGCTCTCTGCGTGCACCGAAACGTAGCTCGACAGCGCGCGCTCGCCCACCCGCCGCTCCACCAGCGAGTAGGACACCAGCGCGTTCTCCTGCGCGTCTGCATCCCACGCTGACACCGTGAAGATGTGGCAGCCCGGCGGGTTGTTCTCCTTCACAAATACTGTGTACTCAGGCTGTGCGAACGCCGGCGCGTTGTCGTTCACGTCGGCCACCTCCACAGACACGCTGGCGGTGGCCCACAGTGAAGGCGAGCCCCCGTCCCGTGCGGTCACCAGCAGCTCATAGGCTGACACGCTCTCGCGGTCCAGGGCGCTGTCCAGCACCAACGAGTAGTAATTCTTGAAGGTGGGGACCAGCTTGAAAGGGATGTGGGGCGTCAGGGAGCAGGTGACATGTCCATTAGTACCAGAGTCGCGATCCGACACCGTGATGAGAGCAACGACCGTGCCCAGGGAAGCATTCTCTGAGATGGGAAGTGAGAGAGACGTTATCGAGACTTCTGGTATGTTATCATTGATGTCCACAAGTTTCAATGAAATTTTACAATGTCCTGACATTGAAGGGGTTCCTTTGTCAGTTGCAGTGACCTGAATCTCGTAGGACTTTGCTTCTTCATAATCTAATTTTCCCTTAGTTCTGATTTCCCCTGAGATGGGATCTATGGTAAACTTAGTCTGTATAGTGGAGGACACATCACTACCGAGTGAATACACAATCTCGCTGTTTGATCCTTCATCTGCATCAGAAGCGTTTAACTTAACCACTAAGGTCCCATTTGCAGTATTCTCTAACAATTTTACTTTGTAAATTGATTGGGCAAAAGTTGGTTCATTGTCATTTACATCTAATACCTTAATAAGTATTTGAACGGTGCCCGTGAGCTCAGGTTTGCCCCCATCAGTAGCCACCAGTAACAAATTAACCTCAGCAGTTTCCTCTCTGTCCAGCGATTTCCCCAGCACGAGAGACAAAGATTCACTTAGTTCATCATTTGTCTGTATATCTAGGAAGAAAAACTCACTGGAGCTGAGCTTGTAGGAGAGAAGAGCATTTACTCCTATATCTGCATCAGATGCTCCCTCTAGAGGAAACCGAGAATCAAGCAGCCTCGATTCGGGAAACCGGATAGTCTTTACTGTCACTGGAAATACTGGCGGGTTGTCGTTAATGTCCTTCACCTCCACGTCCACATGGAAAACCTGCAGCGGCCTGTCCACGATTACCTCCAGGTGGATGCTACATTCCGCGCTCCGCCCGCACAGCTCCTCCCGGTCGATCCTAGAATTCACAAACAAAATGCCATTCTGCAGATTTACCTCCAGAAGGTCCCCGTGTGTTTTGGACGCCACCCGGAACAGGCGCGGCACCAGCTCCGCCAGCTCCAGCCCCAGGTCCTGCGCGATGCGGCCCACGAAGGTCCCGTGTTTGGCCTCCTCGGAGACGGAGTAGTGGAGCTGGCCGCTCCCCACCTCCCAGGCTGCGAGGAGCAGAAGCGAGAGCAGCCGTGTCCAGGCCCCTCGGCCCCTTCTGATAGAAGACGCCATTACCTATCCTCAATGATTTGATCAAATTAGAAGAGCATGTTTTGCAAAAATTTAAATATTCTAGTCTCTGTTAAAGTCCTGCTGCTTCTCTTATTCCTCCATTTCTCTGAAGTAACAAAGGGGCTCTGGGTATTTTCCTTCCTAGATAACACTCTATGGTGGACAGCGACATCATGTGGCTAAAAGGAAGGCTCTACTGTTTATTCTGTAGATTTAAAACTAGTCGATTTTCTGGTTTAAGTTTACTCATAGCTTTCATCTTGGAAAAAAATAACTATTTTAAGCCCTAAAATATATTACCTTTTTACCCTTTTTTACTCTGGTTAAAAAAAAACACAACATAAAATTTAAAATTACCATATTAACTATGATTAAATGTACATTTCAGTAATGTTAAGTATATTCACATTGTTACAAATTTTTCATCTTGGAAAACAGAAACTCTATACCCATTACACAACAACTCCGCTTTTCACCCTCACTCCAGTCTCTGGTAACCACAGTCCTATTTTCTATTTCTGTGAATTTCACTACTTTAGATATTTCATGTAAGTGGACTTGTACAGTATTTCTCTTTTTGTGACTGGCCTATTTCACTTAGCACAATGTCCTCAAGGTTCATCCACGTTGTAGCATGTGACAAGATTTATTTCCTTTTTAAGGTTGAATACTAGTCCATCGTATGTATACACCACGTTTTGTTTATTCTTCATTCAAGCATCCGTGGATGGTTCCTCAAGGTTCATCCATGTTGTAACATGTGACAGGACTTCTTTCCTTTTTAAGGCTGAATAATAGTCCAACATATGTATACACCACGTTTTGTTTATTCATTCAAGTATTCGTGGACATTTGAGTTGCTTCCATTTCTTGACTGTTGTGAACAGTGCTGCCATGAACATGGGTGTGCAAATATTTCTTTGCGATCCTGCTTTCAATTCTTTTGGACATATTAGCATTTTTCACTGTTTCTTCAAACGAAGAACATAGTAATCAAAGGTATTTTAGTTCATCGAAGATATGTGTGTATATATACTGTTTTTTTGTGATTTAATTTTGATTTTTGAATTGTTTGCAGATGTTTTTAAATTAATAATTTATTTGTTTCTCATTTGGATAATGTACCATTAATTTAGAATATTTCCTTTTCCATTACATTTAGACTTTTCTGCAAGAACAATACAATTGATCTCTTTTTTAGTGTTAATTACTTGAGAATATCTTCTTTTGTTAATTTTTAGCTGATCCCTTCACAGTAAAAAAAATGAAAATAGAATAATGATAAGATGAGGATGAAATAAAATGAATCAAGGAGTGGGATAGCATACAAAATGCATAATAAAGGGTCACTTTCAGTTACTCTAACCATGTCACGATTTTGTTTTCAGCTTCCTAGAGCAAAGAGAAAAGTAAAATTAATTGCAAAATTTGCAATGTCCATAAGAGAAAAGCAAAGCTCTTGTTAAGAAAAGCTAGCTTTTTTTCCAATAACAATTTTTTCCTCATGTACAGTATCTTAAGATATTCATTTGTACCATCTATGGAAATGTGTATTTATATTAATCATACTCTAACAATAAATCCCAAGTTAACCAATTTAAGCAAAAATAAACCAGAGAATCCTGTACTGACTTGTACATGGAAATGGATAATTAATTACTGGTTTCAGACAGAGCTGGGTCTACACCCTTCCATAATTCCATAAGGAAAATAATCTCCACATTTATAATTCCTTTTCCCCTGCTGACCTTCTTCTCAGATAGACTTTTCCCATCTGCTGGCAAAATGGCCAAAGTAGCTTTCTAGACTAAACGTTACCAGTTTGGTGACTCTTACCAGAAAGTGCCCTTTTCTAATAGTCCAGCAAAAATCCTGGATATTACTTCCTACAGCCAAGTTTGGATGATGTTAATTTCCTTTAGTCAATAATTGTGATTTTTCTCACATTGGCTGGACATGGGTCCACTTGTTCATTCTTGAAGCCAGGAAATGAAATCACTTCCACCTAAATTATGTGAACTGAAAAGTGGGAGGCTGGTTCTTATGTGAACTGAAAAGTGGAGGTCATGGCATGTACCAAATTCTCCTGGAGCTTAAACAGATGGCAGATAGCTACAGAACTGGTCGTTACAGCATTATGTAGTTGCAAAGCAATTGCATATGTATGATACCCAGTAATTATTATTTAATCTATGGCCAACATTGACCACTGTTGACACATAGAAGGAATTATACCTAGAATCCAGATGCTAGCTTCAGGAAACATGGCTTGCTTGAGACAATTTCTGCAATCATATAAGGTAATTAATTATACTGGATATTCGGAATGAAATATGTGGGGGTATAAGAGGCATTCTGTGTTGTTATTTAGGATTTCTGAGAATATAGAATATTTCCCCCTTCCCCCGGAGATAGAATACTATTGCCAGATATGCGAGTATATTTCCCCCACAACCGGGAAAAGAGACTAAGAAGCCATGCTCAGCAAATATCCTTCCTCCCACTGCACTTGATATCTCTTGGTACCTGTTTTGGGTCAAAGATACCCCAAAATACATCACTTTTCTGAGGTTCAAATAAGTGACCTTATTTGGAATAAAGGTCTTTGCAGATGTAACAAAGATGAGGATCTTGATATGAGATCATCCTAGATTACTGAAGGCCATAAATCCAGTGATGGTTGCCCCTTATAAAAGACAGAAAAAGAGAAGGAATATAGTAACGCAGGAAAGACGGAAATGTGAAGACAGAGGCAGGAACTGGAGTTATGCTGCCACAAGCCAAGCAATGCCAAAAGCTACCAGAAGCTGGAAGATGCAAGAAAAAATTTTCCCCTAAAGTCCTCAGAAGAAATGTGGCCCAGGAAACACGTTGATTTTGGACTTCTGGCCTCTGTAAGAGAGAAGAAATTTATTCTTACGGAGACTCTGTAAGAGAATAAATTTCTGTTATTTCAAGCCACCAAGTCTGTGGTAATTTGTTGCATCAGCCCAAGGAAACTAATACAGTACCCATAGCTAAAATTATACCCTTTGCACCTATCTATGCAACTGTATATCCCTTAACATTTACATGTCCAAGCACTCATTCTTGCAAAACCTTCAACCTAGTCTTTCACAAAACTACTAGAAGACCCCAGAAGAAAAAACAACAGGGGGAATGGATGCTAAGCAAGAAAAACGAAGGAATATCTATGACATTTTAAATTTCAGTTTATTATTATTATTCTGCTACCTTTTATATTTAAGAAAAAGAAATCAAAACACAGTAGATTTTTTCCATGGAATTCAAGTTATCTAATCTGCTTAATGGTCAGATGTCTTAGTAAAAACTGTCAACAATAATGTTCTCCTACAGTTGTATTTCCTGTTGTAAAAAAAAATGCCCTCCTCTTAAAATGTATTCTGTTCATATTAGCTTAATGGCAGTGGGACCCCAATACATATGCTGTTGTGAGTTAACATTCAGTTTTTCCTCTAAAATAAACATAATTTTATTTCTTGCTCCTGCAGAGTCCTTTGTAGTTATTGGGGACTTCCTATGACAGCTTTTCTCCACATGTTGGCTCAGCATCCTGGATTGCTTTGACTTTATGGCATCTCAGTATCAACCAGTGCTTACGTAATTGCTGTAACAGGAAAAGATAGCAGAAGAGTCTTTCAGTGGCAGTTACATAATTCTGCTTGGAAGTGACACACCATTCACAATTCATTGGCCAAAGGAAATCACACCATCGTGCTACCTCAAAACAACAGAAAAGTGAAATCCTCCAGCATTCTCAGAGGAATATTGGTAGTGGCTACCAATATAAACTATTTCTGATTTTCATCTATTTGCATCTTTCACTGACCACAAGTCTCTAAGGTCCCTCGAAT
Source organism: Symphalangus syndactylus (assembly GCF_028878055.3). NCBI lineage: Eukaryota > Metazoa > Chordata > Mammalia > Primates > Hylobatidae > Symphalangus > Symphalangus syndactylus. The sequence goes on from NC_072429.2 coordinate 46,182,813, forward strand.
GATACCTTACTAGTTTGTGGAAGAAATCTTGTGAAGAAAGATAAACCTATTGAAAGTTGTGTTAACTACATGAAGATTCAGAATGGAGCAAGAACTTTAACTACCAATGGGAAATCCATTCACATTTACATTAAAATAAATACTAAGTGACAATACCACTCCACAATCATCTTTTCTTCCATTCTAGAATTACCTTTTCATAAAAATTACTTTTCAAATTTTGTACTCCTACAACCCATTTATTTTGGTTTAATAGTAATTCATTATTATCTGTGATTCACCTTCAGGTTAATACCCTCAACTAACCTAGAAAACTAAATAAAGAAATATTGAATGTATCTAAAGGCAATCCTAAGCCTGGCCATTAATATCGTTAGCAAATGAAGCTTTGGGGACATAGTAATGTGAATTGGAAAGAGAAATTATTTTGTGATTTTCTGATCTATTTTTTCCAATTTTATAATCCTGCAAATTTTGTCTCATATTTTGAGGAACTGGGACATTTTCTTGGCAACAGGATCCTAAGATTTTTTTTTCTGATTCTTGCCAAAAGGCTGAGTACGATAATATATTAAAAGTTACAGAACATGTTTACAGCCTATTTTTTACAATACTCTAAGCAACAACTCTGTATCAACTCAAATCTCTGGAAACTTAACTAGCAAATTATATTAATTTCTCATAGAATGCCTTCACAAGGGGACATTCACGTATGTTTGAATGTTTGACAAACAAAAATATATTCATTTAATATTTAAGTAACTTCAGAAGTAAACATACGAAATAAAATTTAACATTATGCCCTTGACTGAATGACTAGCAAATACAATGATGTCTACATCAAGGATATTTCCGTGGGTTTTCCAAAACTGCTATAAAACGTGCTGCCCAGTATATTGCTCAACCTTTACAAAATCATCAGTAATCAAATCTTCCTTGATTTTGTAGCAGGAAGAGGCTATTTTTTCTCTCTTGAAGAAATGGTATAGAGAATTTCCTTTTATTGTTATCTTTCATACTTCTATATTGACTTACAGGAAGGTAAGTACTGGGATTTGCACTCAGCCTAGGCTTGATTTTTGAAATAATGACTCCCACCTTTCTCTTGATCTTTTACTTTGGCCTTAAGCAGATATTTTAATAATTTGCTTTTGCAAATTTCTTCCACTGTAAGCTACCTTAAACATTTTAGGAAAGGTAAAGTACTGTATTACAGCAAGCAAGTTTTGGATATCCTCGGGAAATTTGAAGAAAACTTAGTAATAATACTGAACTTAGGTTTTCCGAGCCTCAGCACCTTTATCCACAAAATGTGACTAGTCTTCACTGCATAAAATCGTTGGAAGGATCGAATGAGCTAAAAAGTAAAGGGTTTAGAACATTTGTGAGTGAATGGGAGGAATGGGAGGTGCTTAATAAGTGTTTCCTAACTGGATCCCCCGAAATAGCAAATCCATGCAATATTAAGCCTTCTAGACCCAGGAGAATTCAAGGTTAAATAGCATCAGGAAATTGTTCACAATGACAATGAAGTCGTGGTTGTATGTTTTCATAAAGAAATTAAACAAATCGCCCAATAAATGCTGTTTTTTGTTTGTTTGTTTGTTTGTTTGAGACGGAGTGTCGCTCTGTCACCCAGGCTGGAGTGCAGTGGCGTGATCTCCGCTCACTGCAAGCTCTGCCTCCTGGGTTCATGCCATTCTCCTGCCTCAGCCTCCCGAGTAGCTGGGACTACAGGCGCCCGCCACCACGCCCGGCTAATTTTTTGCATTTTTTAGTAGAGACGGGGTTTCACCATGTTAGCCAGGATGGTGTTGATCTCCCGACCTCGTGATCCACCTGCCTCAGCCTCCCAAAGTGCTGGGATTACAGGCGTGAGCCACCGCGTCCGGCAATAAATGGTGTTTTTTGTTTGTTTGGTTAGTTGGTCGGTTTTGGTTTGTTTTTGTTTTTGTTTTGACACAGTCTCACTCTGTCGCCCAGGTTAGAGTGCAATGGTGCGATATCGGTTCACTACAACCTCTGCCTCCCGAGTTCAAGCGATTCTCCTGCCTCAGCCTCACCAGTAGCTGGGATTACAGGCTCCCGCCACCATGCCTGGCCAATTTTTTTGTATTTTTAGTTGAGACTGGGGTTTCACCATGTTGTCCAGGCTAGTCTCAAACTCCTGATCTCAGGTGATTCGTCCGCCTCAGCCACCCAAAGTTTTGGGATTACAGGCATGAGCCACTGCCCCCGGCCAATAAATGTATTTTAAATTACATTTGCTTAAAACTATTCAGTTTATTGTTCACTTTGAAACTTAGCCACGTAAAGGAAAGGCAGATGATTTCTGTAACTTTGTCAAGAATTGTTTGTCCCGGGCTTGACATTTCACCAGAAAAGATAACGTAATAATTTACCCTGAATATGTCACTGTTATTTTACTACATTGAGATATTGTGTTAAATATGATCAACATTACCTTTTATTGTACCTTGTATTGTAGCTTTTTTAACCTGCCATTTAAATCAAGAAATACGACAATTTGTCCCTACATTTTTCTTTGCTTTCTAGTTCCATTCAAGACAAAACTGCTATTAATAGGATATCTACATTGAATGTTATGATTTATTTCAACGTTAGTGAACACCTTGAAGACATTTTTTAAAGTGATATTTGAAAAGATGACTAGACGAGTTAAATATGAAAAATATTCAAAGCCAAAACTCGAAAGTTGGACTTACATTACCAGAAAGATCCAAATTTGCTTCTGGTTGTTCATTTCTTTCTGACATGTTAAGACTTGGAGATAGGCCTGGGCTGAAGGCCATGAGGTCGGTCTTGGGTGGGCCCTCGCTAGAGCACACCCTCTGCCGCCTCTGCTGTGAGTTCGACCAGCTCCCCACCGCGCTGGAGCACACCAGAGTGGGCTTGCCCGGCGCACACGCACCCTCGGTGGGCGGCACTGAGCACCGCAGCGCTGTGTACAGCAGCAGTGTGAGCACCAGCAGGCTGGACACCGCGCAGATGGCGATGATCAGGTACACGTTGACATCCACCAGCGCCGCCTCTGGGCCCGCGACACCCACCGACGCCCGCGAAGACGCCTTTGGCGCCTGGCCGCTCTCCATCAGAGACACAAGCACAGTGGCCGTGGCTGTCAGCGCCGGCTCACCATGATCCTTCACTAGCACCAGAAGGCGGTAGCGCGACAAGTCAGTCTCGTCCAGGACACGAGTCGTGCTGATCTCGCCCGTGTACAGCCCCACGCGGAACGGGATGTGCGCGCCGCCTGCTGCCGGCTGCAGTTCATAGGACAGCCACGCGTTGTAGCCGGAGTCGGCGTCCACTGCGCGCACCTTCGCCACCACATGACCCGCACCCACCAATCGCGGCACCAGCTCACTGACTGCACCAATAGTGCCACCCACTCGAGGCGCCAGCAGCGCCGGAGCGTTGTCGTTCTCGTCCAGCACGAACACCTGCAGCGTCACGTTGCTGCCCAGAGGCGGCACGCCCGCATCCCGCGCGCTCACCTGGAACTGCAGCAGCTCCAGCTCCTCGTGGTCCAACGGCTGCAGCGCGTACACCTTGCCGCTCTCCGCGTGCACCGACACGTAGCTCGACAGCGCGCGCTCCCCCACCCGCCGCTCCACCAACGAATAGGACACCAGCGAGTTCTCCTGCGCGTCCGCGTCCCGCGCAGACACCGTGAAGATGTGGCAGCCTGGCGGGTTGTTCTCCTTCACGAACACTGTGTACTCGGGCTGCGCGAACGCTGGCGCGTTGTCATTCACGTCGGCCACCTCCACGGACACGCTGGCCGTGGCCCACAGCGAAGGCGAGCCCCCGTCCTGTGCGGTCACCACCAGCTCATAGACCGACAGGCTCTCACGATCCAGGGCGCTGTCCAACACCAATGAGTAGTAATTCTTGAAGGTGGACACCAGCTTGAAGGGCACGTGGGGCATTAAGGAGCAAGTCACCTGCCCGTTGGCACCTGAGTCACGGTCAGACACGGTGATGAGGGCGATGACGGTGCTGAGTGGAGCGTCCTCTCTGATCGGCAAATACAATGAAGTGACCGCCAGTTCTGGAGCATTATCATTTACATCCAGCACTTTCACCAAAACCTTGCAGTGATTTGACATCGGAGGACTTCCTTTATCAACTGCCTTTACTTGAATTTCGTAGGATTTTGTTTCTTCATAATCCAGTTTATCAATTAACCTAATTTCTCCTGAGCTGGAATCAACTTTGAATTTTTCTTGAATGTCACGAGAAATGCCACTGTCAAAGGAAAAGACGACTTCACCATTTGCACCTTCGTCAGCGTCAGACGCATTTAATGTGGTCACTAATGTTCCATTTGCTGTAGTCTCTGATAAGTGGACTCTGTATACGGCCTGGTCAAACAGTGGGGCGTTATCATTAACGTCGAGGACGGTGATCAGCAGCTCAACTGTACCTTGCAGCTCCGGTTTGCCCCCGTCAGTGGCTGTCAGTAATAAGTGAAGTTCTGGTGTTTCTTCTCTATCCAAAGATTTTCTCAATTCAAGCCAAAGAGATTTACTCAGTTCATCACTTGCCTCTACATCCAAAGAGAAATAATCACTCGGGCTGAGCGTGTACGTTAGAAGAGCGTTAGCACCAATGTCTGCATCAGCAGCTCCTTCTATCGGAAAACGCGAATTCAAGAGTCTAGATTCAGGAATAAATATTATTTGTTCTCTGCCCCTGAAGACGGGTGGATTATCGTTAATATCTTTCACCTTCACCTCCACATGGAAAACCTGCAGCGGCCTGTCGGCCATCAACTCCAGGTGGATGCTGCACTCCGCGCTCCACTGGCACAGCTCCTCGCGATCGATCCGAGAATTCACAAACAAAATGCCATTCTGCAGATTTACCTCCAGAAGGTCCCTGTGTGTTTTGGACGCCACCCGGAACAGGCGCGGCACCAGCTCCGCCAGCTCCAGTCCCAGGTCCTGAGCAACGCGGCCAACGAAGGTGCCGTGTTTGGCTTCCTCCGGGATCGAGTAGTGGAGCTGGCCGCTCCCCACCTCCCAGGCTGCGAGGAGCAGAAGCGAAAGAAGCAGATCCCAGGCTCCCAGGCCTCCTCTCCTAGAAAACACCATTGCAAAAGGACTACACCTTTCTTATGCTCTCCCCTTATTTCAAAATCATGCTATTTTATCTAATATTTCCAATCATTTATCTCTTTACCGTTTCTGTCTTCTCTCAAGCGGTGACAAAATGGAGCTTCCTCCTTTACTTTTAGTAATCAGTAGCTCCTTTCTATTGACAAGACTTTGTGGTGTACAGCGACATCATGTGGCCAATGTAAATTTTAGATCCATTCATTGATTTTCAAAATGCAATCTCTACATCTGTCTGCAATTTGTTAAATGCAATCATTTTCAATTTTATGTCCTTTTAAGACCCAGGACATTTCAAATCTCACTGGAGAGTGTGTAATCCAGTATCTTCCTTTAGTAATGATTACAAACATATTACAATTGAATTAGAAACTTTAAGATATACTTAACCTCTCCTTACATCATTTTATTTAAAACGATTTTATCAGCTCATATATTTTTATTATTAAATATTTGCAACTGAATGTCAAAGTTTTAAAATAAGGTACTTTGACTGATATGATTTACCTTATTCTAGGATAGCTTGGGTGTTTATTTTTTAAATGATATTATACACACACACGTACATATGCACATGTATATATAGTTATCAGGTACTTACAGATGACATTTTTGGAAAATTCCCGAACACATGTAAAATTCCTTTAATGTGGTATGAGCAACTTCATCATTTTCTGATACTTTAACTGTTAGAATAAAGATATTTGTGACATTTTCCTTTGTTGCTTGTTATATAACATAATGACCTAAGTATTGAACTTATAACTCTGACTTCCAAAAGTCAGCACTCCTAATTGAATCGGTATCCACTAGATCTTTTATTCCTATGTTAAATTTTCAGCCATGCTTTTTTCTTATCAAGACCAAACATTGTCATATTACACCAAAAATCATATGGATATTGAATCGCAATATCAGAGACACATACTGAGAATCTTAATATAGTCCGTAGTCAAAAGAAAAATGTAAATCTAATGCAAAGATATATTTAAAAAATAATTTGAGAATAACCTACCTATTAATAAACCTCTCTTTCAATTTCAATCCAATTCATAATCAGAATCCATAGCTACATCTTAGTTTGACAAAGAAATGTGATCAGAATAAGCTATCACTAGTTTTTTTTTTAAAGGAATGGCCATAATGTTTATATTTTAAGTACTAAGAATAGTTAAGGATATTAATGTGAATAAGGATTATTTAATCCAGTATGTCTTCATAATCAGAAAGCCTAAATCCTTGTTTACTTGATAATTAAGATATAGACAAAACATGGAGCTATTTTATTTTTAACAAGCAGCTTATATATTTTAACAGTTCAATGTAGTAATTACTTTATTACAAAAGATAGAGCAACATAAGATACATGAATATTCTCTTAGTCCAAAAGTGAAGCAAACTTTAAACTTGGAAACATTCTAAAGGTTAGCAGATTTAGAGAACATTGTCAACATTTGGAAGTGCAAAATACTTTAATGTGTTATAAATTTTGAAGAATGACACAGTGGCGAACTCTCTGGATTTTTGCCTTATCTATTCCAGACTTGGACCAGAAGAAGCCAACAACCAGAAATATCATTGGTACTGATGCAAAATGCTCAAAAAAAAAAGCATGCTTTCTCTAGACAAAGGACCAGGAAATAGGCAGCCTAGCAAGACAAAAAGCTCCTAGATAATCATTTACTCCAGATAATCACCACAGAAAAAAACTGTGGCCCCACACCAGCAAAAGTTGAGTGGGGAATCTAGATTAACGCTCTTGCAAAGCTGTTAATGAGGAACCCCAATACTTCTGTTGGTATCAGATCAGGCCAAAAAATGAAACTGAGACTTTCATTCCCCCAACTGCTAGCAAGCTCCACAGTTGTGGTATCAGGGGAGACCATGTAGACAGCCTGGACTAGTACCCCTATGCAGAAAATAACACAGTGCCACCTCCCCGTCTCTGCTGGGGTGGTGCACTAGTCCATTTTGCATTGCTATAAAGGAATACCTGAGGCTGGGTAATCTATAAAGAAAAGAGGTTTATTTGGCTCACGGTTCTCCAGGCTATGTAAGAAGCATAGTGCCAGCATCTGCCTTTGGTGAGGGCCTCTGGAAGCTTCCAATCACAACTGACAGCAAAGGGGAAGCCAGCATATCACATGGTAAGAGAGAAAGAAAGCAAGAGAGAGAGGGAGGAGGTGCCACACTCTTAAAAAATATATATCATGTGAACTCATAGAGTGGTAATTCACTCATTACCAAGCACCAAGCCATTCATGAGGAATCCGCCCCCGTGACACAAACACCCACAACTAGGTCCACCTCCAACATTGGGGATCACTTTTCAACAAGAGATTCGGAGGAGCCAAATATCCAAACCATATCATTCCACCCCAGCCCTCCAAGTCTCATGTCCTTCTCACATTGCATAATCCAATCATTCCTCACTGATAGTTCTCCCAAAGCTTTAACTTGTTCCAGCATCAACTCAATCAAAAGTCCCAAGTCCCATCTGAGACTCAAGGCAAGTTCCTTCTACCTATGAGCCTGTAAGGTTAAAAAAAAAAAGATACAATGGTGGTGCAGGCATTGCATTGGGTAAACATTCCCATTCTAAAAGGGAGAAAACAGCCAGAAGAAAGGAACAGGCCCCACACAAGTCTGAAACCACACAGGGCAGACATTAATCTTAAAGCTCCAAAATAATTATTGATCCCATGTCCTGCATCCAGGGCATACTGGTGCACAGAGCAGACTCCTAAGGCATTGAGCAGCCCCACCTCCATGCCTTTGTAGGGTGCAACACCCATGGCTGATATCATGGCTTAGAATTGAATGCCTGCAGCTTCTCCAGGCTCAGGGTGCAAGCCGCTGGTGGCATTCTCATATTATTCTCAGATCTAGAGGATGGTGGCCCCCTTCCCACAGCTCCATTAGAAAGTATGCTGGTGAAAACTCGGTGGGAGAGCTCCAGCTCCACATTTCTCCTGGGAATTGCTCTAGTAGAAGTTCTTTACGGGAGCTCCACCCTATGGCAGGCTTCTGCCTAGGCGTCCAGGCTTTCTGATACATCCTCTGAAATCTAGGTGGAAGCAGCCAAGCCTCCTTCACACTTGCATTCTGTGTGCCTACAGGCTTAACACCATGTGGAAACCATCAAGGTTCATGGTGGTCTGCACTCTCCAACGCAGTGGCCAGAGCTGTACCTGTGGTCCTTTGGGCTCCAGCTGGAGCCAGGGCAGTCAGGATCCCGGGAGCAGTGTCCCAAGGCTTCACATGCCAGCAGGGCCTTGGGCCGGGTCCTCAAACTCATTCTTTACTCCTAGGTCTCTGGATCTGTGATGGGAGGGACTATCTGGAAGATTTCTGAAATGGCTTAGAGGCCTTTTCCCCATTATCTTAGGTATTAGCACTTGCCTCCCTTTTAGTCATGCTAATCTCCACGGCAAGTGGTTTCTCTGTAGCCCTCTTGAATCTATTTCCTGAAAATGCTTTTTTCTTCTCTTACTACATGGCCAGGTTGTGACTTTTCCAAATTTTTACACTCCACTTCACTTTTAAATATAAGTTCTAACTTTAAGTCATTTATTTGCTCCCATATCTAATCACAGGTTGTTAGAATGCAGCCATGCCACATCTTGAATGCTTCACTGCTTAGAAATTTCTTCCACCTGGCTGGGCACGGTGGCTCATGTCTGTAATCCCAGCACTTTGGGAGGCCGAGGTGGGTGGATCACGCGGTCAGGAGATCGAGACCATCCTGGCTAACACGGTGAAACCCTGTCTCTACTAAAAAAATACAAAAAAAAAAAAATTAGCCAGGCGTGGTGGCAGGCGCCTGTAGTCCCAGCTACTCGGGAGGGTGAGACAGGAGAATGGCATGAACCCGGGAGGTGGAGCTTGCAGTGAGCCGAGATTGTGCCACTGCACTCCAGCCTGCTACAAAGCGAGACTCTGCCTCAAAAAAAAAATAAGAAAGAAAGAAATTTCTTCCACCGGATATCCTAGGTAATCATACTTAAGTTCAACCCTCCACAAATCCCCAGGACATTGACACAATGCAGCCAAGTTCTTTGTTAAGGCATAACAAGAATGACCTTTGCTCCATTTCCCAATAAATTCCTCATTTCCATATGAGAACTCATCAGCTTGGCCTTTGCTATCCATATTTCTATCAGCATTTTTGTCACAACCACTTAACAAGTCTCTAAGAAGTTCCAAACTTTCCCTCATCTTCCTGTCTTCTTCTGAGACCTCCAAATTCTTCCAATCTCAGCCCATTACCCAGCTCCAAAGCTGCTTCCACATCTTCAGATATCTTTATAGAAACACCCCAGTCTTTGGTACCAATTTTCTGTATTAGTTCATTTTGTGTTGCTATAAAGAAATATCTGAGACTGGGTAATCTATAAAGAAAGGAGGTTTATTTGTCTCATGGTCCTGCATGCTGTACAGGAAGCAGGGTGTTGGCATCTGCTTCTGGTGAAGGCCTCAGGAAGCTGCCAATCATGGCTGAACACGAAGGGAAAACCAGCATATCACATGATTAGAGAGAGAGCAAGAGGAAAAGGAAGGAGATACCACACTCTTTTAAGCAACTAGATCTTGTGTGAACTCACAGAGTGGGAGCTCACTCACTACCCCAAGAATAGCACCAAGTCATTCATGAGGGATGCACTCTTATGACCCAAACACCTCCTGATAGCCTCACCTCCAACATTAGGCATCACAATTCAACATAAGATTTGAAGAGGACAAATATCCAAACCATATCAGGTGATGTCAGAGGAGGTTTAGTGGAAAGCCAAGACCTTTCACCATGTGATAACAAGGGCATCTCTACCTTAGTGTCTATGGAGAACACATGGTGGGGCCAAAACTTCCACCCCACCTAGAAGTATAGAGGACATGTCCACGCATTTGTCAATGTAGGTCTATGGGAAACTTGGGCTTTATCTTCAAGTGACAGTAATGAGATAGTGCCAGTGCTCTCTCTGACAGAACAGTGTCAGGAGAAACTAGCTAAAATAGAGTAAGTAAGCTCCAGAGTCTCAAAACATGATATAAAAATGTTCAAGTTTCAATATGAAGAAATTACTCATTGTTCCAATAACCAAGAAGATAAATTAAATTTAAAAAATAACATACCGATGCCAACAATGAGATGAAAGAGCTGTTAGAATTCTGTGACAAAAATTTTAAAGCAGTCACCATGAAAATGCTTCAATGAGCAATTGCAAATATGCTTGAAACAAATAAAAAATAGAAACCCTCAGCAATGAAATAGAACATCTCAGCAAATAAATAGATGATGAAAAGAACCAAATGAAAATTTTGGAAAAAATTACAATAACCAAAATAAAAACCCAAATAGAAGAATGGAGTGGTCAAAAAAGAGAATAAGGAAACTGAAAGAAAAATAGAAAATACTGAATCTGGGCAGGGCACAGTGGCTCACACCTGTAATCACAGCTAGCACTTTGGGAGGTGAAGGTGGGAGGATTGCTTAAGCCCAGGAGTTTGAGGTTATGGTGCAGTATGATCATGCCACTGCACTCCAGCCAGGGCAACAGAGCATGACCCCATCTCTAAAAACATAACAAATAAGTAAATAAATAAAATTACGCAATTTGAAAAACAGCAACAAAATAGACTAAAAGAATAAAAAAGAACAGTACCTTGGGGACATGTGGGAACGTAACAAAAGCTCCAACATTCATGTCAATGGAGTACTGAAAGAAAAGGCAAAGAAGACAAGGCTAAAAATAACTTGAAAAATGGCTAAAAAGTTCCCAAATTTGATAAACAATATAGAGAGGTGAGTGAACTCCAAGGACTCCACACCAAGACATATAATAGGCAAACTTTTGAAAATAAATAAAAAAGAAAAAGTCTTAGGCTAGGTGTAGAGGCTCATGCCTGTAATTCCAACATTTTGGAAGGCCAAAGTGGGAGGATTGCTTGAGCCCAGGAGTTCAAGACCAACCTAGTCAACATAGTAAGACCTTGTCTCTACAAAAAATAAACAAAATTAGCTGGACATGGTGGCATGCACCTGTACTCTCAGCTACTTAGGAGGGTGAGGTGGGAGGATCACTTGGGCCTGAGAGATCAAGGCTGCAGTGAGCCAATACCATACCACTGCACTCTAGCCTGAGTGACAGAGCAAAACCCATCTCAAAAAAAAAAAAAAAAAAAAGAAAGAAAAGAAAAGAAAAAGAAAGAGAAAAAAAAACTGACTAAGTGAATCAAAAAAAGACCCAATTACATGCTGCCTACAAGTATCTCACTTGAAATATAAAAATACAAGGAGATTCAAATAAAAAATGTAAAAGCTATATCAACAAGCAAAATGTCTTGAGCATCCCCAAAACCTGTTGCCATGACCTTTGCTTTTTGTGTGTGTTGGGACCTTTGCTTTTGACCAGCCAGCTTTTATGTTGACTAGACCATTTACACCTCTTGGTAGCATTGCTTTGATTGTGCTTTGTCTTCAAGATCATACTGCTAAAGCCATGTTTCATCTCCTGTTACAATTCTCCAAAGAAAGTATTCAGAATCTTGATCCCATTGTTTAAAATTCCATGGAAACTCAGCTTTTATCTGCAGCTGATCTGGGTGCAATGGTTTCGATACCCATCAAGCAGAAATTTGCTCAACTTTAATTTTTCAGTCAGAAGTGATCAAAGGAAAGAAGAAGCATCTATCAAATAGAGTTCAGGACAAAGAAAACTACTGAGATATAGAGGAAAATTAGGCCAAGAGTGGTGGCTCATGCATGTAATCCCAGTAACTTGGGAGGCCAAGGCGGGTGGATCATTTGAGGTCAGGAGTTCAAGACCAGCCTGGCCAACATGATGAAATCCCCTCTCTACTAAAAATACAAAAATGAGCCAGGCGGTAGTGGTGCACGCCTGTAATCCCAGCTACTTAGGAGGCTGAGGCAGGAAAATCACTTGATCCTGAGAGGTGGAGGTTGCAGTGAGCCGAGATCACACCACTGCACTCCAGTCTAGATGACAGAGTGAGACACTGTCTCAAAAAACAAGAGAGAGAGGAAAATTATAAACGATAAGGAGTCAATCCACCAAAAAGACATGGCAACCCTAAATGTGTACGCACCAAACAACAGAGCTGTGAAACAAAATCTCATAGAACTAAAAGGAGAAACAGATAAATACACAATTATGATTGGAGACTTCAACACTTCTCTCTCAACAAATAACAGAACAACTAAAGAGAAAATCAGCAAGAATATAGAAGAACTCAGCAACATCACTAACCAATGGAAACTAATTGACATTTATAGAACACACTATTCAACAATCACAGGCTGAGCACAGTGGCTCACACCTGTAATCCCAGCACTTTGAGACACTGAGGCAAGCGGATCACTTGAGGTCAGGAGTTCGAGATCAGCCTGGCCAACATGGTGAAACCCTCTCTCTACTAAAAATACAAAAATTAGCCAGGTATGGTGGTGTATGCCTGTAGTCCAAGCTGCTTGGGAGGCTGAGGCAGGAGAATCACTTGAGCCCGGGAAGTGGAGGTTGCCATGAGCCAAGATCATGCCACTGCACTCCAGCCTGGGCAACAGAGTGAGACTCTGTCTCAAAAAAAAAAAAAAGAGAGAGAGAGAGAGACTCCATCATCTCAAAAAAAAAATTTCAGAATACACTCTTCCAAGTGCCAGCGAAACATATTTCAAAACACATCTTGCCCTGAGTCATAAAACAAGCCTCAGTAAATGTAAAAGACATGAAATCATACAGAGTGTGTTCTGTGACCACAATGGAATCAAAGGAGAAGTCAATAACATAGAGATAAAAGAAAAATATTCTAACACTTGGATGTTAACATATCTCTAAATAATCCATGGGCCAAAGACGATGTCTCAAAGGAATAAAAAAAAAAATACATGGTATGAGGTAAAAAAAAATTTAATTTAAAAAATAACACCAATACTAATCTCTCCCAGAAAATACAAGAGGTCTTCAAAAAGTTCATGAAAAATGCATACTATGAAAAAATATGCATGAATTTAAATAAAGTTTGCATCAAAATAAACTTGTATTAACTTGTTATAACATGTCTGAGCAGGATCTAGTTTAAGCCACAAAGAAGGATAGGACATCCGTTTGAAAAGACTCCCGATTAGAGCAACATGAATTCACTAAAATTGAAGCAAGAACAAACATCAGATTTATGGTGAAGCTTGGGTGGAAGAATAGTGAAATCATTGACACTTTATGAAAAGTTTATGAGGACAATGCCTCAAAGAAATAAGTAGTGTACAAATGGATAATTCATTTTAAGAAGGGATAAGATGATGTTGGAGATAAAGCCTGCAGTGGCAGGCTATCCATATCATTTTATAAGAAAAAAATTAGTCCTGTTCATACCGTAATTGAAGAGGGCCAATGATTAACAGCAGATACAATAGGGAATACCATAGACAGCCCAAATGGTTCAGCTTACACAATTCTGACTAAAAAATTAAAGTAGAGCAAATTTCTGCTCAATGGGTGCCAAAACCATTGCACCCAGATCAGCTGCAGATAAAAGCTGAGTTTCCATGGAAATTTTAAACAATGGGATCAAGATTCTGAATACTTTCTTTGGAGAATTGTAACAGGAGATGAAACATGGCTTCAGCAGTATGATCTTGAAGACAAAGCACAATCAAAGCAATGCTACCAAGAGGTGTAAATGGTCTAGTCAAAGTAAAAGCAGGCTGGTCAAAAGCAAAGGTCCCAATACACACAAAAAGCAAAGGTCATGACAACAGGTTTTGGAGATCTTAAAGGTATTTTGCTTGTTGACTTTCTGGAGGGTCAGAGAACATTTTAAGAAAGTCAAGCTTTAGCAGAAAAATTACCGGGAAAGCTTCACTGTAGAGTTCTTCTCCACCACAACAATGCTCATGTTCATTCCTCTCATCAAACAAGGACAATTTCACAAGAATTCTGACGTGGAAAATCACTGGGCATCCACCGTACAGTCCCAATTTGGTTATTTCTTTTTTTTCTCTTTCTTTTTTTTTCGAGACAGGGTCTCACTCTGTCGCCCAGGCTGGAGTGCAGTGGCACGATCTTGGCTCACCGCAACCTCCACTTGCCGGGTTCATGTGATTCTCCTGCTTCAGCCTCCTGAGTAGCTGGGATTACAGGTGTGTGCCATCTCACCCAGGTAATTTTTATATTTTAATAGAGATGGGTTTTCACCATATTGGCCAGGCTGGTCTCGAACTCCTGACCTCAAGTGATCCACCTGCCTCGGCTTCCCACAGTTCTGGGATTACAAGTGTGGGCCACCATGCCCTGCCCCAATGTGATTATTTCTGACTTTTCTTTATTCCCCAATCTTAAAAAATCTTTAAAGAGCATCCATTTTCCTTCAGTTAATAATGTAAACAATTCTTCACTGACATGTTTAAATTCTTAGGACCATCAGTTCTTTAGAGATGAACTAAATGGCTGATATCATCCCTTATAAAAGTGCCTTGAGCTTGGCGGGACCAAGATGGCCAACTAGAAGCAGCAGCAATTAGAGGCTCCCACTGAGAAGAAACAAAACAGCATATCAATCCTGCACTGGCAATCAAGGTATCCAGGTTCTATCATCAGGACTGACTAGGCAGTTGGCATGACCCACAAAGAGCAAGAAAAAGCAGGGTGCTGCATCGGCCCACATGGAGCAAGGGCAAACCCCACCCCCAACCAAGGAAGGTGGTGAATGAGCATGCTACCTTGCCTGGGAAACCGTGCTTTTTCCACAGATCTGTGCAACTCGCAGATCAGAAGATTCCACTTGTGAGCCCACACCACCAGGGCCTTGGGTCCCAACCACAGGGCTGCACAGACTCTCAACAGCCACTCTGCTGGAATCTACCTAAAACTAACGAGTTCCCGCAGGAGAAGCTGCCATCATCAATGCAGCTGCCTGCTGTCTAAGCCATCTGAGCTTCCAGGGGGAGAGATGGCAGCCATCACTGCGGCTGTCGGCTGCCTAAGACAACTGAGCTCCCTGAGGGAGGGGCGGCCCTCATCACTGTGGTTGCTAGCTGCCTAAGAAAACTGAGCTCCCTGCGGGAGGGATGGCAAATATTACTCCAGCTGCTAGCTACCTAAGACACTGAACTGGGGGTAGCGGGGAGGGTGGCAGCCATCACTATAGCTCTAGACCATATGTTTCCCCTCCTGGAGCCAGAGAGACAGGACAGCTTGGTTTCAAGAGGTAATCTCCACGGTGCAGTACACAGGCTGTGGCTGAAAAATGCTGAAAACTCAAAAGGCCAGAGTGCCTCTTCTCCAAATGATCACACTTCTCCAGGAAGTGCACAGAACTGGACAGAGGTACCATCCTGATACCAAAACCTGGCAGAGATACAACAAAAAAGGAAAACTTCAGGCCAGTATCCCTGATGAACACTGATGCAAAAATCCTCAATAAAATACTGGCAAACTGAATCCAGCAGCACATCAAAAAGCTTATCCACCATGATCAAGTCTGCTTCATCCCTGGGATGCAAGGCTGGTTCAATATACGCAAATTAATAAACATAATTAATCACATAAACGGAACTAATGACAAAAACCACATGATTATCTCAAAAGATGCCGAAAAAGCCTTTGATAAAATTCAACATCCTTTCGTGTTAAAAACACTCAATAAACTAGGTATTGATGGAACATATCTCAAAATAGTAAGAGCCATTTACGACAAACCCATAGCCAATATCATACAGAATGGGCAAAACCCAGAAGCATTCCCCTTGAAAAGCAGCACAAGACAAAGATGCCCTCTCTCACCACTCCTATTCAACATAGTATTGGAAGTTCTGGCCGGGGTAATCAGGCAAGAGAAAGAAATAACGGGTATTCAAATAGGAAAAGAGGAAGTCAAATTGTCTCTGTTTGCAGACAACATGATCCTATATCTACAAAAACCCATTGTCTCAGCCCAAAAGCTCCTTAAGCTGATAAGCAACTTCAGCAAAGTCTCAGGACACAAAATCAATGTGCAAAAATCACAAGCATTCCTGTACACCAACAACAGACAAGCAGAGAGCCAAATCATGAATGAACTCTCATTCACAATTGCTACAAAGAGAATGAAATATCTAGAAATACAGCTAACAAAAGATGTGAAGGACCTCTTCAAGGAGAACTACAAACCACTGCTCAAGGAAATAAGAAAGGACACGAACAAATGGAAAAATACTCCATCCTCATGAATAGGAAAAATCAATATCCTGAAAATGGCCACACCGCCCAAAGTAATTTATAGATTTAATGTTATTTGCATCAAACTACCATTGACATTCTTTATAGAATTAGAAAAAATGACTTTAAAATTCATATGGAACAAAAAAAGAGCCCATATAGCCAAGACAATTCTAAGCAAAAAGAACAAAGCTGGAGGCATCATGCTATCTGACTTCAAACTATACTACAAGGCTACAGTAACCAAAACAGCATGGTACTGGTACCAAAACAGACACATAGACCGATGGAACAGAACAGAGATCTCAGAAGTAAGACCACACATTTACAACCATCTGATCTTTAACAAACTTGAGAAAAACAAGCAATTGGAAAAGAATTCCCTACTTAATTAATGGTGCTGGGAAAACTGTCTAGTCATATGCAGAAAACTGAAACTGAACCCCTTCCTTACACCTTCTATAAAAATTAACTCAATATGGATTAAAGACTTAAATATAAAACCCAAAACCATAAAAACCCTAGAAGAAAATCTAAGCAACACCATTCAGGACATAGGCATGAGCAAAGATTTTATGATGAAATCACCAAAAGCAATTGCAACAAAAGCAAAAATTGACAAACGAGGTCTAGTTAAACTAAAGACCTTCTGCACAGCAAAAGAAACTATCCTCAGAGTGAACAGGCAACCTATAAAATGGGAGAAAATTTTTGCAATCTACCCATCTGACAAAGGTCTAATATCCAGAATTTACAAGGAACTTAAACAAATTTACAAGGAAAAAATACAAACAACTCCATCAAAAAGTGGGCAAAGGACATGAACAGACACTTCTCAAAAGAAGACATTTATGCAGCCAACAAACATGTGAAAAAAAGCTCAACATCACTGATCACTACAGAAATGCAAATCAAAACCACAGTGAGATACCATCTCACACCAGTCAGAATGGTGATTGTTAAAAAGTCAAGAAACAATAGATGCTGGTGAGGCTGTGGAGAAATAGGAATGTTTTTACATTGTTGGTGAGAATGTAAATTAGTTCAACCATTGTGGAAGACAGTGTGGCGATTCCTCAAAGATCTAGAACCAGAAATACCACTTGACCCAACAATCCCATTACTGAGTATATACTCAAGGAATGTAAATCATTCTGTTATAAGGATACACGCACACGTATGTTTATTGCAGCACTATTCACAATAGCAAAGACATGGAATCAACCCAAATGCCCATCCATGATAGACTGGATAAAGGAAATGTAGTACATATACACCATGGAATACTATGCAGCCATAAAAAAGATTGAGATCATGTCCCTTGCTGGGACGTGGATGAAGCTGGAGGCCATCATCCTCAGCAAACTAACACAGGAACAGAAAACCAAACACCACATGTTCTCACTCATAAGTGGGAGCTGAACAATGAGAACACATGGACACAGGGAGGGGAACAACACATATCTGGGCCTGTCATGGGAGTGGGGGAGGGAGAGCATCAGGAAAAATAGCTAACACATGTGGGGCTTAATACCTAGGTGATAGGTGCAGCAAACCACCATGGCACTCATTTTCCTATATAACAAACCTGCACATTCTGCACATGAATCGTGGAGCTTAAAATAAAACAAAATAAAATAAATTTTAAAAGTGTCTTTAACTTGATGAAGCTTATGTTGAGAAATAAGACTGATAATTTTTATTTTGATCTTTTAATTCAATTTTCCATGAACTTTTGGAAGTCTCCTCATAGGAAGGTAATCCATCTAAGTAAAAGGAATATTTCTCAATGTATGCTATGAAGACAGTATCACCCTGATGCCAAAATCAAAGACAATACAAAAATAAAAAGAAAACACAGAGTGATAACTTTTATAAATTTAGATTTCAACAATTTTTAAAATACTAGCAAATAAAATTTTACAATGAGTAAAAAGAATTATACACCCTGATCAAGTGGGCTTTTTTCATATATTCAATATTTGAAAATCAGTCATTATAATCTACCATATTAAAGGGCTAAAGAAGAAAAGACATATGTTCATAATTATGTCAATAAATGCAGAAAGACATTCGACCAAACTTCAATATCAATTCACGGTTTTTAAAATTCTCAGAAAAATAGAAATAGAGGAGAACTTCCTCAACTCAGTAAGAAGCATCTATGAAAAATCTATAGACAGATTTATATTTAATTGTGATGAACTGAATGCTTTTATCCCAAGATCAAGAAAAAAGCAAAAATATCTGTTCTCACCACTCTTATTCAACATAGCACTGGAAGTTCTACACAATGCCATAAGGCAAGAAAAGTAAGTAGGAGGAATACAAATGAGAAAGAAATAAAATTGTTTTTATTAGTGTTTGACACAACTGTGTACTTTAAAATCCCAAGGAATAGACAAAAAATAAACCACTTCTAGAATAAATGAATTCAGCAAGGTCACTAAAAAAAAGATGAACATAGAAAAGTAAATTGTATACCCATATACTAACAATGAACAAATGGATACCAAAATTTAAAATATAATACCATTTCCATTAACTCAAAAAGGATACTTAGATGTAAATGTAAAAACCCATGTACAGGACTTGTGTTCTAAAAACTACAATAGCTACACAACACTGATGAAAGATTTTTAAAATCTAAATAAGTGGAGAAACATACACTGTGCTCATGAGTTGGAAGACTCAAAAAGTCATGGAGAGATATCAATTTTTCCTGAATTGACATATAATTTTACACAGTTTCTACCAAAATGCCAGAAAGATTTTCTGTGGCTATAGATGAGATTACTGTAAAATTTACATGGAATACCAAAGGAACTAGAATAATTAAAACAATTTTGAGAAACAAGAAAAAAGTAGGAAAAATCAATGTACTCTATTTTAAGATTTTTACTAAATAGCTACAGTAATCAAGACTGTGTATAATAATAAGTAGATGAATAGACATGTAAATCAATGGAACAAGATAAAATAAATAATCCAAAAGTAGACCCATGCAAACACACCCACCTGAATTTTGACAAAGGTGCAAATGCAACTAACTGAAGGAAAGATAGCCTTCCAAAAAATGGCATTGGAGCAATTGGACATCCATGGGCAAAAAAATAAGCTTCAGCTTAAGTCTCACATCTTATACTAAAATTAATTCAAAATTTATCACAAATGTAAAAGTAACATAACATTCTAAGATTTTTGGAAAACAACATAAAGGAAAATATTCAGGATCTAAGGCTAGGCAAAAGGCTCTTAGACTTGACATCAAAAGCATAATCTGTAAAATGAAAAACTAATAAGTTGAATTTCTTAAACATTTTTAAACTTTTACCCTGTTAAAAAAACATTAAAAGCATAAAAGATAAAGCTAAAATTTTGGAGAAAATGTTTGCAAGCACATATCTGACAATGCACTTATATCTAGTACATATAAAAGAACAGTCAAAACTCAACAGTAAAAAAGCAAACAGCCCAATTAGAACCTGGATATGAAAAGACATTTTACCAAAGAAAATATCCAAGAAGGCAAAGAAACACATGAACATATTTTCAATGCCAGTAGCTATTAGGGAGGAACAATAAAACTACAATTAGGTATTATTAGATACCTATCAGAATGACTAAGATAAAATGTTGAAAACACCAAATGTTAGAAAAAAATTCAGAGAAACTAGATTACTCATACATTCTGGTGATAATGCAAACTGCTATAGCCACTCTGATAAAGAGTAAGGCAGTTTCTTTTAAAATAAAACAAAGCAACCAACTACCCATGGACCTCTCGTATAAAACAATAATTGCATTCTTTGGCATTTATTTAATAGAAGTAAAAACTTGTGTTCACACAAAAACCTTTACACAAATGGTAATACAAGGTTCATTCATAATATTCCTGAACTTAAAACATCCCAGATGTCCTTCAACAGATGAATAATAAACAGGGGAACATCTACATAACGGAATTCTATTCCATTATATTAATACATTCAATAACCTGGATGAATTTCCAGAGAATTATGCTGAGTGAAAATGACTAATCGCAAAATGTTTTATAGTGTATGATTTTATTTATATATCATTCTGGAAATAACATTTTAAAAGTGGAAAACAGATTAGTGGTTGCAAGGGTTAAGAAAGAGGTGGGCCAGGGGTGAAAGTGAGTATGGGCATAAAAGGGCAATATAAGGAATCCCTGTAGTAATGGAAATGTTCTGGATCTTAACTGCATCAATATCAATATTTTGGATGTAATATTGTACTATAGTTTTGGAAGATGTTACCATTGCGGAAAAGTGGGTAAAGAATACAGAGGATTATCATTTCTTATAATTGCATGTGAGCCTACAATTATCTTAAATAATAAGTGTGTTCATCTGATTTGCATTGCTATAAAGGAATACCTGAGGTCAGTACTACATAAAGAAAATAGGTTTATTTGGCCAATGGTTTGGCAGACTGTACAAAAAGCATGGTGGCAACATCTATTTCTGATAGCCTCTTACTCCTGAGGCCTCAGGAGCTTTTATTCATAACAGAAGGTGAAGGAGGAGGCCAGGTGCGGTGGCTCATGCCTGTAACCCCAGCACTTTGGGAGGCCAAGGCGGGCAGGTCATGAGGTCAGGAGTTTGAGACCAGCCTGGCCAACATAGTGAAACTCCATCTCTACTTTAAAAAACACAAAAATTAGCCTGGTGTGGTGGCGCATGCCTGTAGTCCCCACTACTCTGGAGGCTGAGGCAGGAGAATTGCTTGAACCAGGGAGGTGGAGGTTGCAGTGAGCTGACATCACGCCACTGCACTCCAGCCTGGGCAACAGAGTGAGACTCTGTCTCAAAAAAAAAAAAAGGGAGAGAGAAGGTGAAAGGGGAGCAGGCATATCACATGGCAAGAGAGATGCCAGGCTCCTGTAAACAAGTAGCTATCATGTGAACTAATAAAGTGAGAATTCATTTATTACCACAGGGAGGGCACCAAGCCATTCATGAGGGATCCATCTCCATGATCAAAATACCTCCCACTAGGGTCACATCCAAAATTGGAGATCACATTTTAACATCAGATTTGGAGGATACAAATATCCAAACCATATCAACAAGTTTAATTACAAAATCAGAAGCGAAGACAGCAAAATCATGAACAAGAAAGCTTCAAACTTTTGTCCCCCAACAGAAACATCAACAAAACAAAAAAACAAACCAGAAGCAGTCTGAATAAACTTCATGGGAGCTGTGGAAAACAGTCAAAGGTCTACAACAACCAAGTAATGCCCAATCAAGAAAAAAAAAATCTATGAACATATTTAGACTGTAAGAAAAAAAAAATCTAGCCAGGAGATGTGGCTCATGCCTGTAATCCCAGCAATTTGGGAGGCCAAGGTAGGAGGTTTGCTTGGGCCAGGAGTTTGAGACTAGCCTGGGTAACATAGTCAGACTCCATCTCTACCAAAAAATAAAAATGAAAAATTAGCTGGGTGCAGTGGTGCACACCTATAGTCCTAGCTACTCAGGAGGCTGAGGTGGGAGGATCATGTGAGCCTGGGAGGTCGAGACTGCAGTTAGCTTTGTTCATGCCACTGCACTCCAGCCTGGAAAACAGAGGAAGACCCTGTCTCAGAAAGAAACATTTGGTGATGATTTTACTCTTCCTTGCCTGACCTTCTTCCTGGTACAGTATCAAACATGGTCTTGAATTGGTGACAGCACAGTTCCCAGTTCCCTCCCTAGAACCAAAGGGTGAAGCACAGACTTCATTTACAATTTTTTTTGTTTGTCTCTTCTAACCTGTCTAGGGAAACAACTGAAGGACTGAAGCAAAGTGTTTGATGTTTGAAGGTTAAAGAATTTGCAGGTGGCTATAATTTTAATGTTTGTCCCCTCCAGGCTTCATGTTGAAATTTGATCCCCAGTGTGGCAATGTTAGGAGGTAGGACCTAGTGGAAAGCATTTGGTTCATGGAGGTGGATACCTCATGAACAGATTAATACCTTCCCTGCTGGGTTAGTGAGTTTATGCTCTAAATAGTTCCTACGAGAGCTGGTAGTTAAAAAGAACCTGGCATGCACACATAAACATCTGCCTCCTCTCTTACCATTTGATCGCTTTGCACACTGGCTAACCTTCCACATTCCACCATGATATGTGGCAGCCTGAGACCCTCACCAGATGGAAATATGCAATCTTGAACTTTCCAGTCACCAGAACCATGAGACTAATCATTTCTTTATAAACTATGCAGTCCCACTAGACTGTTATAGCATTACTAAACAGACTGAGACACAGGCACTGCTCCTAAAAGCTACGAGGTGACTAGAAACCCACAGACATCTGGAGGAAGATATTATGCTTGGGGACATGCAATACACCATCTAAGACCTGGAAGATAAGCTGGGGTGACACCCTGTGGGAAATTAGGACATTCAAATTCAGCCACATGTATAGGGAAATTTAAAAAGCCATGTGCGTGTCCAGGCAAGACATATGCTTAGAAAAATTTCTGCCTTGAGATAATCCCTAAGCTTAGAACAAGCTTATGTATGGTGAAGAAGTGCTCCAGTACACAGGCAATCTGAAAAGACTGGGAGAAATGGCTTATCTCTTTCTCTGATTTTGATTTGTTTGTTTAGGTTCATGACACTCAAGGGAATCCATCAAATAACTAGATGAACACAAGCTAGAGCATCAGAAACTTCAGTGATCACATTTGACAACGAATAGTCTTTGCAAAACATGCTTGGAAAAGTCTCAGAAAAAAAGAACTATTACAGCCTTCAACAATTTAAAACATTAAACTCTGGGAAAGTGAGATAATCTCATTTTCAAAGTTTTCACAATATATCAAAATGTCTAATTTTCAAGAAAAAAATCACATCATACAAAGAAACAGGAAAACATGTCTTATTCAGAGAAACATAATACATGGACAGTAATCATCCCTAAGATTTCCCTGACCTTGGACTTAATGGGCAAAGAATTTAAAATAATTGTCTTAAATATGCTCAAATAGCTAAGAAAAAATATGAACAAAGAAGTAAAAAAAATCAAGAGATAACATATGAACAAAATGAGAACATTGACAAAGATATAAAAATTATGAAAAGAAACCCAACAAATTCTGAAGCTGAAAAATACAATCACTAAATGAAAAGTTCACTAGATGGGTTCAACCACAGATTTAAGTAGACAGAAGAAGCTGAGTATAGTGGCTCATGCCTGTAATCCTAGTACTTTGGGATGCCGAGGTGGGAGGATTGCTTGAGCCCAGGAGTTCAAGACCAGCCTAGTCAACATAGTGAGATGAGACCTCATCTCTGAAAAAAGTGAATTAATTAGACAGAAGAAATAATCAGCAAACTTGAAAATAAGATAATTGACATTATTATTGGAAGAGCAAGAAGGAAAAACTAATAAAGAAAAGTGAGGAGAGCCTAAAGGACTTGTGGGATATCATCAAGCATACAAATAAATGCATATGAGAGTCCCATAAGGAGAAGAGAGAAAGAGAGACAGAGATAAAAATGGTTGGAATGAATATTTTTAAACAATAGTGTTTGAAAACTTTCCACATTTAATGAAAGATATGAATCTACAAATTCAAGAAGCTCAACGAAGTCCGAGTGGGAAACCACAAAGAAACCCACACTAAGACACATTATAATCAAACTATGAAAATCCAAAGACAAAGATAGAATCTTGAAAGCAAGAGAAAAGCAACTCAATATGTATAGGAAATGCTCAATAAAATTATCAACCAACTTCTCATCAGAAACCTTGCAGGCCAAAAAGCAATGGAATTATATATTTAATGCATTGAAAGAACAAAACTGTGTATCAATAATTTTATATCCACCAAAACTGTCATTCAAATATGAGGAAAAAATTAAGATATTCCCAGATAGGGTCAGGCGTGGTGGCTCATGCCTGTAATCCCAGCACTTTGGGAGGCCGAGGCGGGCAGATCATGTGGTCAGCAGATCGAGACCATCCTGGCTAACACAGTGAAATCCCGTCTCTACTAAAAATGCAAAAAAAAAAAAAAATTAGCCAGGCATGGTAGCAGATGCCTGTAGTCCCATCTACTCAGGAGGCTGAGGCAGGAGAATGGCATGAACCTGGGAGCGGAGGTTGCAGTGAGCCGAGATCACGCCACTGCACTCCAGCCTGGGGAACAGAGCAAGACTCTGTCTCAAAAAAAAAAAAAAAAGATATTCCCAGATAAATGAAAGATGAGTTCATCGTCACTAAACTTCTCTACAAGAAATTCTAATGGGAATCCTTCAGTTTGAAATGAAAAAATGCTAGACAGTAACTCAAATCTGAATGGAGATATACAAATCACCAGTTAAGGTAAATATGCAAAAGCCAATATTGTGGTAATTTTGGTTTCTAAGCGATATAGTTTGGCTCCATGTCCCCACCCAAATCTCATGATGAATTGTAATTCTTGAAGTTGAGGGAGGGATCTGGTGGGAGGTGATTAAATCATGAAGGCAAATTTCCCCCTTGCTGTTCTCACAAAAATGAGTGAGTTCTCATGAGATCTGGTTGTTTGAAAGTGTCCCCCTTTGCTCTCTTTCTCCTGCCACCATGTGAAGATGTGCTTGCCTCTCCTTCACCCTTATGCCATGATTATAAATTTCATAAGGCCTCCCCAACTATACTTCCTGTACAGCCTGCAGAACTGTGAGTCAATTAAACCTCTTTTCTTCATAAATTACCCAGTCTCGGGTAATTCTTTACGGCAGTGTGAGAATGAACTAATACAGTAACTCTACTTTTTGCTGTCTACAGAATTTAGAAGACAAATGCATAAAAATAATTATAAAACTATGTTATTTGGCATACAGTGTATAAAGATGCAATGTGTAACAACTATTACACAAAGTGAGAAATTGAACAGTAAAGAAGCAGAGTTTTTATTTGTGATTGACGTTAAGTTTGTATCAGCCCAAATTAGATTTTTATAACTTTTCTTTAGACAAGGTCTCACTCTGTTGCCCAGGCTGGAGTGCAGTGATGCAATCTCAATTCACTACAACCTCAACCTCTCAGGCTTGAGTGATTCTTATGCCTCAGCCTCCCCAGTAGCTGCCATTACAGGTATGTGTCACCAGGCCCAGGTAATTTTTGTATTTTTAGTAGAGACAGGATTTCGCCATATTGGCCAAGCTGGTCTTGAACTCCTGACCTCAAGTAATCTACTCACCTCAGCCTCCCAAAATGCTGGGATTACAGGCATGATCCACTGTGCCTGGCCAGATTGTTATAACTTTAGGATGTCATGTGTAATCCCCATGGTGATCACAAAGATAGTATTCATAGGATATAAACAAAAGGAAATGAGAAGATAAAGTATATGACTTTAAAAAATCAACTAAACACAAATGAAGGTAGTACTGTAGTAAATTAAGACAAAGATATGACATATGTAAAACAAATAATGAAATGATGAGAGTAAGTCCTTTCTCATCAATAATTACTCTAAATATAAATCAGTTAAACTCTCCATTCAAAAGGCAAAGTTTGGCAGAATAAATTTTAAAAAATACAAACCAACTATATGCCATGTACAGGAGACACATTTTAGATTCAAAGAGAGAAGTGAATTAAAAGTAAAGGGTTGGCAAAAGATAAATTATGAAAACTGGAACCATACAAAAGCAAGGGTGGCTATACTTAGACATAATATAGTTGAAAATAAAAATGTCATCAGAATAAAGATTGATATTTTATATTGATAAAATGGTCAGCCCATCTTGAAATTATGAAAATTATATATATATATATCTCCACTGAAACATCAGAGCCCCAAAATACATGAACCAAAAGCTGAAAGAATTGAGGAGAGAAATAGATAACTGAACAATAATAGTTGGAGACTTCAACATTCCATTGTCAATACTGAAAACAGCAACTATGCAATGATCAGCAATGAAATCAAAGACTTCAACAATAGTATATGCAAGTTACACCTAACAGATATCTATAGAGAACTCCATCCAACAACAGCAGAATACAAATTCTACTCACGTACATATGGCAGTTTCCACGTTTGACTATACGCTACGCCATAAAGCAAGCCTCAACAAATGTAAAAGCATTGAACTCATAAAAGAATAAACAATCACAATGAAAATTGGAAATTAATAACAGAA
Source organism: Symphalangus syndactylus (assembly GCF_028878055.3). Taxonomy (NCBI): domain Eukaryota; kingdom Metazoa; phylum Chordata; class Mammalia; order Primates; family Hylobatidae; genus Symphalangus; species Symphalangus syndactylus. The sequence goes on from NC_072429.2 coordinate 46,209,317, forward strand.
AGAAATTTGAGAAATGCACCCAGAACATATATCCAGAACATATCTATATATACATATATTCTGATATATATCTGATATATATATATATATCTGTAAAGGCTTTATTGTACTTCTTATATTCATAAAGATTCTTACCAGTATGAATTCTCTAATATGTAGTAAGGCAGAATTAACTTTATATATTTTCCTACATTTCTTACATTCATCAAGTTTCTCATCAGTTTGAATTCTCTGATATTGAGCAATGTGTCCAGACACAATAAAGGCTTTACCACATTCTTTACATTCATAAAGTTTGTCACCAGTATGAATTATCTGGTTCTCAGAAGAACTCAAATCAGATTAAAGACCTTATGTTCCTTACATTCATGAATTTGGCACTTACATGAATACTCTGATATTGAGAACATTGTCCGAATACAAGGAAGGCTTTATTGCATCCCTTATATTCATAGTTTCTCACCATATGAATTCTCTGATACATAAGAAGGATTAAAATTTAAATGTCCTTCCACAGTTCTTACATTTTTTCAGGTTTTTCAACAGTATGAATTCTCTTATAGTGAGTGACTTGCCGGCACACAGGAAAGGATTTCCAACATTCCTAATACTTATAAAGTGTAGAATCAGTATGAATTCTAATTTACAGAATAAACTCAATTCATTCTAAAGAACTCCTCACATTCCTTATATTCATAGAACCTCTTACTAGTGTGAATTCTCTGGTGCTGGCTAAATAGTCCACACAAATAATAGCTTTCACATATTCTTAACATTCATGAAGTTTTTCATCTGTGATAAGGACTAAATTGAATTGTAATGTCTTCTCACATTTTTTTACATCTATTGTGTTTTTCACAGTATGAGTTCTCTGATGTTGAGTAAATTGATATCCACTACTGGTCATCTCAAATTGTTTATGATCACATCATTTCTAAACAGAACAAATTTTCTTTCAATGTATAAGTAATATAATATTGCTTCTGTTTATAATACAATAATAATTTCTGGCTCTTATAAATTATGTGATATAAAATTTGAAATTTCTATTTACTATTACTATTACTGTTACTACTGTAGATAGTAATTTAAGTAAAATCCTCCTTCTTAAGCATGCACTCACAATTTCAGCTATTTCTAAAAACAGAGGCTTCAAGGTCAATTGTATTACTTCTTAGCCAGATTCCTTAATTCCTGCATTACATATTTAATGTCTACTCTCCAGAATTCTGGGTCCAAAGGCTGTTGTGGCGATAGAAGATTATCCAGAAATAGACTGGCATATCTCTAATGACAGTCTCATTTTTTAAAAGTTTTGCTAGTAAGCTAGGTTTTTTTTTGTTTTGTTTTGTTTTGTTTTGAGACGGAGTCTCACTCTGTTGGCCAGGCTGGAGTGCAGTGGCATGATCACAGCTCACTGCAGCCTTGACCTCTTGGCATCAAGTGATCTTCTCACCTCAGTTTCTGAGTAACTAGGACTACAGGCACATGCCATAGGCATCCAGCTAATTATTTTATTTGTAGAGATGCGGTCTTGCTATATTTTCCAGGCTGGTCTTAAACTCCTGGGCTCAAGCAATCCTCTTGCCTTGGCCTCCTAAAGTGCTGGGATTACAGGTGTGAGCTGCCACACCCAGCTGATAAACCAGTTTTGTTCAGCTTACTACTTAAGCCCTTCCAAAAATTTTGTTAGCACACAATTTTCTGTGTGAATCTCCTCCCAATTAAAAGTACCTGCAATTGTTTGATATTGGCACTAAACACTAGTCAGAAATTGACTGTGTAACAAACTAAAAGATGAAAATCAAATAATAAAGAAAAGCATTTGTATTAATTTCACAGGGCTGCTGTAACAAATTACCACAAATATGGTGGCTTAAAACAAATTTATTCTTGCACAGTTGTAGAGGCCATATGTCCAAGACCAGGGTGTTAGCAGAGTTATCCTTCTGCCAAAAGGCTCTAGGGAAGAATGATCCTTCTTTGTTCCAGCTTCTGGTGGCTGTCAACATTCCTTCTAGGTGTATCAGCCCAATATGTTCCTCTATATTAATTTGCTTCTCTTCTCTGTGTCTTTTTCTGTGTCTTATACGGACACTAATCACTGAATTTAGTGCCAACCTTGATAACCCAGAATGATCTCATTTTAAGATGATTAACTTAATTATATCTGCAAAGACCCCTTTTCCAAATAAGGTCACATTTCCAATAAGGTCCATATATTAGGACACAGACATATCTTCTTGGGGGCTAACATTCAAACAACTAGAGCATTTAATAAGGTTCAATACATAATTCTGATTAAAATAACTTTTAGGAAAATTCCTCTACTTGGTAGAACTACACATTAAAAACCTATAGTAGACATTAACTTTATATAGAAAATTTAAATACATTACCTTTAAAACTGAAAATAAAATATGGATGCTTGCCATTATCTCTACTGTTTAATATGGTACTATAGGTCCTGGTCCCAATACTATAAGACAAGAAAAAAATAGGCCAAGTGTGGTGGCTGAAGCCTATAATCTAAGCACTACAGGAGGCCAAGGCAGGAGGATTGCTTGAGCCCAGGACTTTGAGACCAGCCTGAGCAACATAGGGAAACCACATCTCCACACACACACAAAAATCTTAAGTTAGCCAGGTGTGTATGCACACACCTGTGGTCCCAGCTATTTGGGAGGCTGAGGTGAGAGAACTGCCTAAGCCCAGAAAGTCAAGGCTACACAACATACCATGCACAACATTAAGAAAGCTATAAAGACGGCTGGGCATGGTGGCTAATGTCTGTAATGTCAGCACTTTGGGAAACCCAGAAAGGAGGATTGCTTGAGCCCAGCAGTTTAAGACCAGCCTGAGTGGGGCACGGTGGCTCATGTCTGTAATCCCAGGACTTTGGGAGGCTGAGGCAGGCAGATCATGAGTCAGGAGATCGAGGTCATCCTGACTAACATGGTGAAACCTCATCTCTACTGAAAATACAAAAAATTGGCCAGGCGTGGTGGCATATGCCTTTGGTCCCAGCTACTCAGGAGGCTGAGGCAGGAGAATCGCTTGAACCCAGGACGTGAAGGTTGCAGTGAGCCGAGATCAGGCCAGTGCACTCCAGCCTGGGTGACAGAGCAAGACTCTGTCTCAAAAAAAAAAAAAAAAGACCAGCCTGGACAACATAGTGAGACCCTATCTCTACTAAAAATTTAAAAACTTAGCCTGGCATGGTGGCACATGCCTGTTGTCCTAGCTACTTGGGAGGCTGAAGCAGGAAGATCACTTAAGCCCAGAAGTTCAAGGTTACAATAAACTATGATTACGCCACGTCACTCCAAAATGAACAACAGAGCAAGACACCAACTCCAAACAAAAGCTATAAAGCATCTAGGAATTAACTAAGAGTACACAAGATCTCAATGAAGAAAGATACAATATGATTTTACAGTATAGAGAAGATTCTAAATAAACAGAGACACATTCTCTGTGCCATTCTAATAGCATCAGTTGGATGCCATTAATTAATATGAAATACAATCACCCCAAATTAGTCCATAAATTAAAAATCATTGACATCAAAATTCCAGCAGTATTGTTTTCGTTTTCGTTTTTGTTTTGTTTTGTTTTTGAGACAGAGTTTCGTTCTTGTTGCCCAGGCTGGAGTGCAATGGCACAATCTTGGCTCACTGCAGTCTCCACCTCCCGGTTTCAAGCAATTCTCCTGCCTCAGCCACCCCAGCAGCTGGGATCACATGCACCCACCACCACGCCTGGCTAATTTTTGTATTTTTAGTGGAGACGGGGTTTCACCACGTTGGCCAGGCTGGTCTCAAACTCCTGACCTCAGATGATCCACCCACCTCAGCCTCCCAAAGTGCTGGGATTACAGGCAAGAGCCACTGCCCCCAGCCTCCAGTGGTATTTTTAAGGTGATAGATAATCTTAATCTAAAACTTTAAAAGAAGCATAAAGATCGTAGGTATTTTAATCTCTTTGAAGCAACTGTGAATGGGAGTTCACTCATGATTTGGCTATTTGTCTGTTATTGGTGTATAGAAATGCTTGTGATTTTTGCACATTGATTTTGTATCCTGAGACTTTGCTGAAGTTGCTTATCAGCTTAAGGAGATTTTAGGCTGAGATGATGGGGTTTTCTAAATATACAATCATGTCATCTGCAAACAGGGACAATTTGACTCCTCTTTTCCTAATTAAATACCCTTTATTTCTTTCTCCTGCCTGATTGCCCTGGCCAGAACTTCCAACACTATGTTGAATATGAGTGGTGAGAGAAGGCATCCCTGTCTTGTGCCAGTTTTCAAAGGGAATGCTTCCAGTTTTTGCCCATTCAGTATGATATTGGCTGTGGGTTTCTCATAAATAGCTCTTATTATTTTGAGATACGTCCCAACAAGACCTAGTTTATTGAGAGTTTTTAACTTGAAAGAGATGTGAAGGACCTCTTCAAGGAGAACTACAAACCACTGCTCAACGAAATAAAAGAGGACACAAACAAATGGAAGAACATTCCATGCTCATGGATAGGAAGAATTAATATCGTGAACATGGCCACACTGCCAAGGTAATTTATAGATTCAATGCCATCCCCATCAAGCTACTGATGACTTTCTTCACAGAACTGGAGAAAACTACTTTAAAGTTCATATGGAACCAAAAAAGAGCTCGCATTGCCAAGACAATCCTAAGCCAAACGAATAAAGCTGGAGGCATTATGCTACCTGACTTCAAACTATACTACAAGGCTACAGTAACCAAAACAGCATGGTACTGGTACCAAAACAGAGATATAGACCAATGGAACAGAACAGAGCCCTCAGAAATAAAACCACACATCTACAACCATCTGATCTTTGACAAACCTGACAAAAACAAGAAATGGGGAAAGGATTCCCTATTTAATAAATGGTGCTGGGAAAACTGGCTAGCCATATGTAGAAGGCTGAAACTGGATCCCTTCCTTACACCTTATACAAAAATTAATTCAAGATGGATTAAAGACTTAAATGTTAGACCTAAAACCATAAAAACCCTAGAAGAAAACCTAGGCAATACCATTCAGGACATAGGCATGGGCAAGGACTTCATGTCTAAAACACTAAAAGCAATGGCAACAAAAGCCAAAATCAACAAATGGGATCTAATTAAACTAAAGAGCTTCTGCACAGCAAAAGAAACTACCATCAGAGTGAACAGCCAACCTACAGAATGGGAGAAAATTTTTTCAATTTACTCATCTGACAAAGGGCTAATATCCAGAATCTACAAAGAACTCAAACAAATTTACAAGAAAAAAACAAACAATCCCCTCAAAAAGTGGGCGAAGGATATGAACAGACACTTCTCAAAAGAAGACATTTATGCAGCCAACAGACACATGAAAAAATGCTCATCATCACTGGCCATCAGAGAAATGCAAATCAAAACCTCAATGAGATACCATCTCACACCAGTTAGAATGGTGATCATTAAAAAGTCAGGAAACAACAGGTGCTGGAGAGGATGTGGAGAAATAGGAACACTTTTACACTGTTGGTGGGACTGTAAACTAGTTCAACTATGGTGGAAGACAGGGTGGCGATTCCTCAAGGATCTAGAACTAGGTATGCCATTTGACCCAGCCATCCCATTACTGGGTATATACCCAAAGGATTATAAATCATGCTGCTATAAAGACACATGCACACATATGTTTATTGCGGCACTATTCACAATAGCAAAGACTTGGAACCAACCCAAATGTCCATCCATGATAGACTGGATTAAGAAAATGTGGCACATATACACCATGGAAGACTATGCAGCCATAAAAAAGGACGAGTTCGTGTCCTTTGTAGGGACATGGATGAAGCTGGAAACCATCATTCTGAGCAAACTATCACAAGGACAAAAAACCAAACACCGCATGTTCTCACTCGTAGGTGGGAATTGAACAATGAGAACACTTGGACACAGGAAGGAGAATATCACACACTGGGGCCTGTTGTGGGGTAGGGTGAGGGGGGAGGGATAGCATTAGAAGATATACCTAATGTAAATGACGAGTTAACGGGTGCAGCACACCAACATGGCACATGTGTACATATGTAACAAACCTGCACGTTGTGCACATGTACCCTAGAACGTAAAGTATAATAAAAAAAAGAAGCATAAAGATCAATAAATTTTATGTCAGCATTACAAATGAAGTGGAAAGATGGAAGATTCAGCCAATTAGGTATTACCATAAAATATATATATGGGGTGTGTGTGGGGGGGGTATGTGTGTGTATACACCATAATAATCAAAGGTGGACTCCAAGTAGATTAAACACAATATGGAGGTAAAGCAATAATGTTGATAGAAGGAAATATAGGGTGATACCTTTAAAACATAGGGGCAAGAAAGGACTTTTAAAATGAAACTTCAAACATAAGGCAAAAACAAATACATAAATCTCATTATAATTGTATATTCAAGAGTATGTATTAAGCACTTCTTATGTGCTAGACACTAAGGCTGTATATTAATAGTACATATAGATTATAAATACCACTCCTCACTAAAAGGAAACAGGGCTTTTGGGAGAAATTACTCACCTCAGGATAGTGGTGACAAAAGTGCAAGATGAAACGAATATCTTTTTTTTTCTTCAGAAAGTAAGAAACTGCTCAAAGTTATGGAAACACTTGTAAAAACACCACAGGAAACATGTGAAGGGTCTCCCACTGGAAAAATATGATACAGTTTGAATACCACAATGAATACTGACAGTAATGCATTATAACAAAACGTATAAAACAGAATCCATATATTAATGACTAATAATGGATACTAATGAATACATTAATATGAATAGATGTAAATATGGCTTAAACAGGGGTAGGGGAAATGGGAACATTTTTTACGGAAGAATGCCAATTAATACATGCAGAATAAATGACCATTCGAAAGTTACTATTTTTTAATCATCATAGGAATAATTGATTCAGACAAGAACCTTCAACAAATACTAAAACATTGGGGTAAAAGTTTATTGGTGATTAGTTTCAATGTATCTCTCTACAAATTAGTTATTAATTACAAGGAAAAAATGGTATCTTTGCAGTTGAGAAACTTGGTGAACACAAAACATTGGGGTAAAACTTTGTTGATGATTAGTTTCAGTGTATCTCCCCACAAATTAGTTATTAATTACAAGGAAATAGTATCTTTGCAGTTGAGAAACTTGGTGAACACAACACTAACCAAGTTACATCACCAATAATGAGACAAACTGACATTATGTATCTTCCAATGTGCTATACTGGGAAGTCATAACATTAATTTCTGCTGTGATTATAAGGAAATAATCAGACAAGCTAAAACTCAGGATCATTCTATAAAACTATTGGTTTTTGTACCCTTTAAAATTTGTTAATATCACCAAAAGTAAAGAAAAGCTAAGAACCATTTCAGATTAAATATGACTAAACAGACATAGGAACTAAGTGCAATGTGTGATTCTAAGAGAAAAAAGTTCATCAAATATATTATTTGGAAAATTTGTGAAACTTTAATATGGGCAGTATATTAGATAGTCAAATTATAATAAGATTAAATATTCTAATTTAATCATCATGCTGCCATTTTGAGGTGTATATTCTTGTTCTTGAGAGTTACATGCTGAAGTATTTCAATATGAGGTAAAAGGATTTAATAGTTGTAAAATTCTTTTAACATTGTAAAAAGCATTTAACAATTAACATTTTACCATACACAGTCTTTTTCTGTGTGTGTGTGTGTGTATCTATAGATAGATGTAAATAGATACAGATCTATTCCATATATCTCTAAATGAATATACATAGTGAGAGACAGAAAGAATGTGGCAAATTGTAGCTTAGGTTCACCAACTATATAAACGTTCACTGTCCCGTTTTTGTAAGTTTTTCATGGGTTTGACATTTTTCAACATTTGAAAAAATATTCATAATCTGATTATTTTATTTTCCCCACTGCTGCCACCCTGGTCAAAATTATTATAAACTTTCACTGAGGTTACTGAAATAGCTCTTATTGTATCCTCCTGCTTTTACCCTTTCCTCCTACATCATATTTCTAATATGGCAGCCAGAGTAATCCTTTAGCCACATCACTCCTGTGCCAAAAAGAGTAGCTCTAACTTCCTATTTCCCTCAGGAAAGCAAAGACTTACAGTGACAAAGAAAACCCAGATTATCTGTTTCTTTTACTACCACCTTGGCCTCATTTCCTCCTAATAATTATTATCTCTCTGATCCAAGCACACAGATGTCTCTGCTTCTTCTTGAACACACCAAGCATTCTTCTTCCTTAGGGCATTTGCTGTAGTTTTTCCCTCTGCCTTGAATGTTTTACCCCAAGAAAACAGCTTGGCTAACTCCCTCATATCCTTCAAGTCAGATATAATTTCTTAATGAAGTCTATCCTGGTTATTCTATATAGCTCTTTAATATTGTGACATTCATCCCATCTCTCACAGATTTCTGATTTTCTTAATCTGTTCTACTCTTTCATTATGCCAAAGCACATTTTATCTTCACCTTAATGAACATAATTTCATGCCACTGTACTTCAGCCTGGGCGACAGAGCAAGACTCTGTCTCAAAAAAAAAAAAAAAAAAGAATTTCCATGCAAATGGAAACTGTAAGAGAAGAAGAATAGCTGTACTTATATCAGATAAAATACACTTAAAGTCAAAAAGTCTAAAAAGAGACAATGAAAGTCATTATATAATAATAAAGGATCAATTCAGCAAGAGGATATAACAATTGTAAATACAAAAGCATCCAGTATTGGAACACCTAAATATATAAAGCAAATATTAATAGATCTAAAGGGAGAACAAGACTGCAATACAATGATATTAGGGGGATTTGCTATCCATTTTCAGCAATGGACAGGTCATCTAGACAGAAAATCAACAAAGAAACTTCAGATTTAAACTACACTGTACACCAAATGGACCTAGCAGACATTTACAGAACATTCCATCCAACAGCTGCAGAATACACATTCTTCTCAACACTATATAAAATATTTAACAGAATAGATAATATGTTAGGCCACAAAACAAGCCTTGACAAATTTAAGATTGAAATCATATCAATTGTCTCTTCTGAACACAATGATATAAAACTAAATATCAGTAACAGAAGGAACTTCAGAAACTTTATACGTTCATAGAAATTAAATACGCTCCTGAAAAACCAATAAGCCAATGAAGAAATTAAAAGACAAATTTAAATATCCCTTTTGGACAAATAGAAATGGAAACACAATGCACCAAAACTTATGGGATACAGCAAAAGCAGTTCTTAGAGAAAAGTTTATAGCTATAAACACCTACATCCAAAAAGAAGAAAGGTTTCAAATAAAGAATCCAACATTATACCTCAAGGAACTGGAAATACAAGAACAAACTAAATCTAAAATTAGGAGAAGGAAGTAATAAAGGTCATAATTTGGGTGAGATGCCGTGGTTCACGCCTGTAATCTCAGCACTTTGGGAGGCTCAGGTGTATGGATGACTTGAGCACAGGAGTTCAAGACCAGCCTGGGCAACATGGTGAAACACCATCTCTTCCAAAAATGAAAAAAAAAAAAAAAATAGCCAAGCGTGGTGGCAGGTGCCTGTGGTTTCAGCTACTCAAGAGGCTGAGGTGGGAGGAACTCTTGAGCCTGGGTAGTGGACGTTGCAGTGAGCCAACATCACACCACTGCATTCCAGCCTGGGTGACAGAGTGAGGCCTCGTCTAAAAAATACCAGCATATAAATAAATGAAATAGAGGCTTGAAAAAAAATACAAAAGAGCAACAAAATTAAGAGTTGGTGTTTTGAGAAAAAATAAAACCAGCCAACAGTTAGCTAAACTAACTAAGGAAAATAGAGAGAAGACAAACAAAATCGATAATGAAAAAGGAGACATTATAACTGATACCACAGAAATAAAAAGGATCATAAGACATTATTATACAATTTTACACCAACAAATGGAATAACCTAGAAGAAACAGATAAATTCCTGGACACATACAACCTACTAAGATTGAATTGTGAAGTTATAAAAAAATTTGAAGAGACCAATAATGAGAAAGGACATTGAATCAGTAATAAAAAGTCTCCCATCAAAGAAAAGCCCAATACCTGGTAATTTCACTACTGAATTCTACTAACATTTAAAGAAGAATAAAAGCCGGGCGCGGTGGCTCACGCCTGTAATCCCAGCACTTTGGGAGGCCAAGGCGGGTGGATCACGAGGTCAGGAGATCGAGACCATCCTGGCTAACACGGTGAGACCCCGTCTCTACTAAAAATACGAAAAATTTTCTTAATCCAGTCTATCGTTGTTGGACATTTGGGTTGGTTCCAACTCTTTGCTATTGTGAATAGTGCCACAATGAACATACGTGTGCATGTGTCTTTATAGCAGCATGATTTATAATCCTTTGGGTATATACCCAGTAATGGGATGGCTGGGTCAAATGGTATTTCTAGTTCTAGATCCCTGAGGAATCGCCACACTGACTTCCACAATGGTTGAACTACTTTACAGTCCCACCAATAGTGTAAAAGTGTTCCTATTTCTCCACATCCTCTCCAGCACCTGTTGTTTCCTGACTTTTTAATGATGGCCATTCTAACTGGTGTGAGATGGTATCTCATTGTGGTTTTGATTTGCATTAAAATGTGGCACATATACACCATGGAATACTATGCAGCCATAAAAAATGATGAGTTCATGTCCTTTGTAGGGACATGAATGAAACTGGAAAACATCATTCTCAGTAAACTATTGCAAGGACAAAAAACCAAACACCACATGTTCTCACTCATAGGAGGGAATTGAACAATGAGAACTCATGGACACAGGAAGGGGAACATCACACTCCGGGGACTGTTGTGGGGTGGGGGGAGGGGGAGGGACAGCATTAGGAGATATACCTAATGCTAAATGACAAGTTAATGGGTGCAGCAAAACAACATGGCACATGGATACATATGTAACAGACCTGCACATTGTGCACATGTACCCTAAAACCTAAAGTGTAATAATAAAAAAAAGAAAAGAAAATCCAAAAAAAAAAAAGTCATATTGTTGATTAATACTGAGCAGGCTGTAATAAACCACTTTTCTCTGTCAAAAAAAAAAAAATACAAAAAATTAGCCAGGCGTGATGGCAGGCACCTGTAGTCCCAGCTACTCAGGAGGCTGAGGCAGGAGAATGGCATGAGCCTGGGAGGCTGAGCTTGCAGTGAGCCGAGATCGCACCACTGCACTCCAGCCTGGGAGATAGTACGAGACTCCATCCCAAAAAAAAAAAAAAAAAAAAAGAATACCAATTATTCTCAAAATATTTTAAAATACTAAAGAGGAGAGAATACATTCAAACTCATTCTGCGAGGCCAGCATTACTCCGATATCAAAACTGAAAAAAGGCCCCCAATTACTCCAGGGGAAGGAGCAAGTTGAACTGGAAAGGAGCAACCTGCCCTCACCACATGCCTCTGGAATCTGGGCAGGAGGAGACCCCTCAACCACCATGGACACTTGAGTTGGCAGGAAGAGCTGCTTAGAGAAGTGGTAGGGGAAGCACTCCAGCTGGTGCAGAGCCCAGAGGGTTTGATGTGGTAATGTCTGTAGTGAAGCATAATCATGGATGCCCACACCCCTAGGCTTGATTTGCTCCCATAAGAGACTTTAGCCCTAGGGGAACTGTTGGACATGAACTCTCAGGGCAGTCTTGCCCACCAAATGAGGCCAGTCTGATGTGAGCACCCCTTTGCCTGCTGACCTCTCACAGGGCCCCAGCCTGGCTGCACCTGCTTGCAGTGCAGCCTCGAGTGCCCTTGGGGGCTGCATCATAGCTCCCGCGCTGGCAGACTGCACCAGCCCACCTACTCCCTCCTCTCACTCCAGGCCCACAACCACCCCTATATTGCTGGAGCATATGTGCATGGGTGGATTTTACCTTCCCTGTCCTACCAGCATGTGTGTGCACATGCACCCTCTGCTGCCACTGCTGCTGGGGTAAGTGCAATCCACTCCACCACCTCCCCCATCATACTTCCATTGTAGTCGGAGTGCAGCCCAGCCACCACCAGCACCCTGCCCCAGCACCAACATTGTCACCAGAGCGAAACTAGGCACAGAGAAGAGTGGACCCTCCACTGCCCTAAGTGACCACCTCCACCTACATGAAAACACACAGAAGGTGCACACAGTCCTGCACCTGCCAGCACCTTGCGCCATGCTAACACCACCACCAGCAAACCACACACGCAGTCACCAGCAGGGACCCCAACCCCTGAGCCGTGCTGTCTCTGCCACTGCTATGAATGCCCGAACACTCATGAACACCTGGCTACAGCCAATAAGCATGTACCCTGCCATGCTGCTTCTGGCACATGCAAATGAGGATGGACCCCACTGCCACCGCCCTATGAAATGCTTTGGCTGTCACCACCCATAGGAATGCTGAAACCAAAGATGCAGGAGCACCTCAGTCCACCCAGTGCAGTGAGTTCCTAACCTCAAAGAGCCAGAAAACAAAGCTGGGGCCCAATATTGGTCCCCTAGAGTTAGAGCACGTAGACCAGGAGTTGTGAGCTGAGCCTTGGCCCCCTGAAATCGTCCAGAAACAAAGCCGGTCAACTGAACCCACCTTGTACCACAATCAAACCCTCAAAGTCATCAAACAGGATAAAAGAAAAAACCCATCCAAAGGACAGCAACTTCAAAGATTGAAGAAACATCAGCCCACAAAGATGAGAAAGAACCAGCACAAGATCTGACAACTCAACAAGTGAGAATGCCTTTATTCCTCCAAATGACTGCACTAACTCTCCAGCAAGAGTTCTGAAAGAGGCTGAAATGACTGAAATGATGGAAACAGAATTCAGAATATGGATAGGAATGAAGATAATCAAGATGCAGGACTACATTGAAACACAATCCAAAGAAGCTAAGAATCACAATAAAACAAGGCAGAAGCTGCCAGACAAAATAGCCAGTATAGAAAAGAACATAACCAACATAACAGAGCTAAAAAAACACACTATAAGAATTTCAAGGCCGGGCGCGGTGGCTCACGCTTGTAATCCCAGCACTTTGGGAGGCCGAGGCGGGCGGATCACGAGGTCAGGAGATCGAGACCACAGTGAAACCCCGTCTCTACTAAAAATACAAAAAAAAAAATTAGCCGGGCGTGTTGGCGGGCGCCTGTAGTCCCAGCTACTCGGAGAGGCTGAGGCAGGAGAATGGCGTGAACCCGGGAGGCGGAGCTTGCAGTGAGCCGAGATTGTGCCACTGCACTCCAGCCTGGGCGACAGAGCGAGACTTCGTCTCAAAAAAAAAAAAAAAAAAAGACCATCTTGGCCAACATGGTGAAACCCCGTCTCTACTAAAAATACAAAAATTAGCCAAGCATGGTGGCACTCACCTGTAGTCCCAGCTACTTGGGAGGCTGAGGCAGGAGAATGGCTTGAACCTGGGAGGTGGAAGTTGCAGTGAGCCGACATCACGCCACTGCACTCCAGGCTGGTGACAGGGTGAGTCTCTACCTCAAAAAAAAAAAAAAAAAAGGACAAACCAGCCAAGCACGGTGGCTCACACCAGTAATCCCAGTACTTTGGGAGGCTGAGGCAGGCGGATCGCCTGAGGTCAGGAGTTCATGACCAGCCTGGTTCAACATAGTGAAACCCCGTCTCTACTAAAAATACAAAAATTAGCCAGGCATGGTGGTGGGCGCCTGTAATCCCAGCTACTCAGGAGGCTGAGGCAGGAGAATCACTTGAACCCGGGAGGTGGGGGTTGCAGGGAGCTGAGATCGTGCCACTGCACTCCAGCCTGAGCGACAGAGCAGGACTCCATCTAAAAAAAAAAAAAAAAAAAAAAAAAAAAGACAAACCTTAGCTGGACTAAGAAATAAAAAGAGACAACTTAGGTAAGTAAGATCAGATGCAAATACAAATTCAGTATCTAGGGGGAGCCCACTTCTTGGTTCATAAACAGCCATCTTTTCACTCCGTCTTCACATGCCTGAGGGGCAAGGGAGCTCCAATATCACAGAAATTACAATGATTATAAGAGAATTCTATGAACAATTATACACCAACAAATTCGAAAACTAGAGAAAAAGAATAAATTTCTAGAAACACACATCTACGAAGACTGAATCATGAAGAAATGGAAAATCTAAACAGACCTATAGCTAGTAAGGAGATTGCGTCAATAAGAGAAAACTTCCCAATAAAGACAAGCCCAGGACCAGGTGCATTCACTAGATCATTCTGCCAAGCATTTAAAAAAGAATTAACAGCTGGGAGAGGCAGCTCACACCTGTAATCCCAGCACTTTGGCAGGCCAAGTTGGGCAGATGACTTGAGGTCGGGAGTTCAAGACCAGCACCTGGTCAACATGGTGAAACCCTGTCTCTATTAAAAATACAATAATTAGCCAGGTGTGGTGGCACACGCCTATAATCCCAGTTACTCAGGAGGCTGAAGCAAGAGAATTGCTTGAACCCAGGAAGTGGAGGTTGTACTGAGCCAAAATTGAGCCACTGCCCTCCAGCCTAGGCAACAGAGCAAGGCTCTATCTCAAAAAAAAAAAAAAAAAAAAAAAAAGAGAGAGAGAGAACAACAATACTGCTCAAATGCTTACAAAGAATTATAAAGCATGAAACACTTCCAAACTCATTTTATGAAGCCTGCATTACTCTGACACCAAAGCCAGACAAGAACGTTACAAGAAAATAAAACATACAAACCAATAACCCTTATAAACACTGATGTAAAACTCCTCAGCAAAATACTACCAAACTGTATGCAATAGCATATTAAAAGGATTATACATCATGACCAAGTTTGGTTAATTCTGGGATGCAAGGATTTTTCAATATATGAAAATAAATCAATGTAACATACCACATTAACAGAATGAAGGAAAAAACCACATGATCAGCTCAGTTAAGCATAAAAGGCATGTGACAAATTTTAACATGTTTTTGTCATAAAAATACTCAACAAACTTGGAATAGAAGGAAACTACCTCAATTAATAAAAGCCATATATGAAGAATTCATAGCAAATATCATATTCAATGATGAAAGATGAAAATCTTTTCCTCTAATATCAGGAATAAGATAAGAATGCTCACTTTTGCCACATCTGTGTTAAATATTTATTTATTTATATGATATTTAACATATAGTATTTAACATAGGTCTGGAAATTCTTCCCAGGCTATTTAGGCAAAAGAAAGAAAGAAGAAGAAAGAAAGAAAGAAAGAAAGAAAGAAAGAAAGAAAGAAAGAAAGAAAGAAAGAAAGAAAGAAAGAAAGAAAGAAAGAAAGGGAGGGAGGGAGGGAGGGAGGGAGGGAGGAAGGAAGGAAGGAAAGAAAGAAAGAGAAGGAAGGAAGGAAGGAAGGAAGGAAGGAAGGAAGGAAGGAAGGAAGGAAGGAAGGAAGGAAAGCAGGCATCCAAATTAGAAAGGAAAAAGTAAAATTATCTCTGTTCTTAGGTGACATGAACTTATAAGTAGAAAACTAAAGACTCAGGCCGGGCGCGGTGGCTCACGCTTGTAATCTCAGCACTTTGCGAGGCCGAGGCGGGCGGATCACGAGGTCAGGAGATCGAGACCACGGTGAAACCCCATCTCTACTAAAAATACAAAAAAAAAAATTAGCCAGGCGTGTTGGCGGGCGCCTGTAGTCCCAGCTACTCGGGAGGCTGAGGCAGGAGAATGGCGTGAACCCGGGAGGCGGAGCTTGCAGTGAGCCGAGATCGCGCCACTGCACTCCAGCCTGGGCAACAGAGGGAGACTCCATCTCAAAAAAATAAATAAATAAATAAATAAATAAAATGAAATAAAAAAATATTAAATTGGCAGTGAGGGAGCAACTCACAAATTATTTTATAACTACAAATGTGATCATAAAGGCCCATGCTTAAGAATCAGGCTGAAAGTTGCTTGTTCTGGGCCAGGGGTGGTGGCTCATGCCTGTAATCCCAGCACTTTGGGAGGCCTAGGTGGGTGGATCACTTGAGGTCAGGAGTTCCAGACCAGCCTGGCCAACATGGTGAAACCCATTTCTACTAAAAATATAAAAATTAGCCAGGCATGGTGGCCCACACCTGTAAGCCCAGCTACTAGGGAGGCTGAGGCAGGAGAATTGCTTGAACCCTCCAGGCAGAGGTTTCAGTGAACCAAGATCACACCACCGCACTCCAGCCTGGGCAACAGAGTAAGACTTTGTCTCAAAAAAGAAAAAAAAAAGGTAATTATTCTGCAGAACTTGGAGGTGATCCCAATGGTATCTCTGAGAAGCCACCCTGTCATTCTAAAAAGGATGAAAGCAATTAAGAAACATGTTCACCAGCCTGGACAACATGGTGAAACCTTGTCTCTACTGATACAAAAATTAGCCAGGAGTGGTGGTGTGCACCTGTAATCCCAGGAAACTGAGGCATGAGAATCGCTTGAACCTGGGAGACAGAGGTTGCAGTGAGCTGAGATTGCGCCACTGTACTCCAGCCTGGGCAACAGAGTGAGACTCTGTCTCAAAAACAAAAAAAAAAGAGAGAGAGAGAGAAAGAAAGAAATATATTCATAGGAATCCTATGAAGAAATAGAAAGTAAAACATCTAGTATTTCATCATTAATAGGTAATCATAGAGGAGAGTAAAAAGAAGAAGAAGGAAGGATATGAGGAGAATTGTTACTAAAGGAAATCTATGTTGTATTTTACTTACTGTTCATTTTGGGGTTTTTTATTTTTATTTTTTTTTTAGAGACAAATGTCTCTACAAATGTCACCCAAGATGGTCTCAAACTTCTGTCCTCAAGTGATCCTCCTACCTCGGCCTCCCAAAGTGCTGGGATTATAGGTGTGAGCCACTGCACCTGGCCTCCTGTTCATTTGGATTTTCACTTCTCTGTTTTATTCTTCGTGCCTTCATCTTACTTTAATGTTTTCTAAAATTCTATTTTGAGTTAATACTATGTTTTTGAGTGCATCTCTTTGTATAACATTTGTGGTTGCTCTGTACATAACTTATCAAAGTCTGTTCATTTTTTTGGTCTAATTTCTCTCTGTTGCTTAGGTTGGATAATTTTTATTATTCTATCTTCTAGTTCACTTGTTATTTTTTCTGTCCCCTCCATTATGCTGCTGAACCCATCCGCCCCATCTACTGAGGTTTTTGTTATTATATTTTTCAGTTCTAAAATTCCCATTTAGTTCTTCTTTTATCATCTATTTCTTTGCTTACGCCTTCCATTTTTCATTCATTCCAAGAATGTTTATAATTGCTTGTTGAAGCATTTTTACAAGGGCTAATTTAAAATCTCCGTCAGATAATTCTAATATCTCTGTCATCACAATGTTGGCATCTGTTGATTGTCATTTTTTCGTTCTGTTTGAGATCTCCTAGTATGATGAGTAATTTTTCATTAAAACCTGGATATGTTCATATTATATTCTGCTACTCAGGATCCTATTTAAACCTTCTGTTTTAGTTGGATTTCTCTGATACCATTCAGGCAGAAGGGGGAACAGAGAAAGAAGGAGATGTCACCTAATTACTGCCAGGTGCAGGCAGAAGTCCAGTTTCCCCGCAGAGCCTCCATTGCCACCTGAAGAAGGGAGCTCATTGTTACTGCTGAGTAAGCATGGATGTTCTGGCTCCCCTGACACCACAGTGAGGATGGCCACATTACCACTGGGTAGAGGTCTAAGTCCAGTCTTCTCATATAGTCTCCCCTGCTGGGAAGGGAAGTATTAACCAAAGATCATGAGATTTGCGGAAGAAGACAAAAGAGAGTTTTATTTCCTATAAAAGGTTAAAATCTGCAGGTTGGGAAATGAAACATCCAGCCAAAACAAAAAGCATCTGCTTCAGAGACAAAAGGGAAAAGCTGGGATTTATGCCCAACAAGATGAGCTATATGTACACATTCAGCAGCTTATAGGAGAATCTATGAATATTTGAGAGAACCCTAATGCATGCAAAGAGAATAAATATATATGTTACATATGTTCCATGTTCATTTTGGGGTGGAGATTTAATATTAAAGTGAAGTGGAACGTGGCTGTTTATATATAACAAGGTGAAACAGAACACAAAGGAATCTTGTGCACAGCCTCTGTGGACTAGGTGCAATCAGTCTGTGGTCAGTGGTCAGTATCACGATGGAATGTTTAGTAAGGCTGGTAGGTAGTCATGGAGAAACCACGATAAAAGAGGGGAGGTCAGCCATGACATCAAGAGGTCTCTTGAGGTTGAGGGAGAAATCTTCCAGACAGTTTTTTAGGAACTCGTTTCTGTTTAATTGTAGGAAAGAAAGTTTTGAGGCAGTTAACAAGATAGGGGAGTGTTGAGGTGTGACTGACCTCTTGCCTTGCCAAAGCCATAGAATCCAGTTTTCAAAGTTTCTGGGGTCTCTTTTGCAACAAGAAGTCCATTCTGTTTCACCTAGGGGCTTAGGGACTTTATTTTTATTTCACACTTTCCAGCTTTAGGCTGAAATCTGCCATAGGCAGCATTGATGGCTAAATTTTCTAACATGTCCCATGTCGTTCCCAGGATGGCCTATCTAGTCTCTCAGGTCTATCTAGTCTCTCAGTGGGACTGATGTGGCTAGGAGACATACAACCAATTGAATATTTTAGGCCAGGCAAAGAAGGAGGCAGACAGCTATTAAGACCCTTTGGGCCGGGCGCGTTGGCTCACGCCTGTAATCCCAGCACTTTGGGAGGCCGAGGCGGGCGGATCACGAGGTCAGGAGATCGAGACCATCCTGGCTAACACGGTGAAACCCCGTCTCTACAGAAATACAAAAAATTAGCCGGGCGTGGTGGCAGGCGCCTGTAGTCCCAGCTACTCGGAGAGGCTGAAGCAGGAGAATGGCGTGAACCCCCGGGGGGCGGAGCTTGCAGTGAGCCGAGATCGCGCCACTGCACTCCAGCCTGGGCGACAGCAAGACTCTGTCTCAAAAAAAAAAAAAAAAAAAAGACCCTTTGAATCTTTGAGACTAGAAAAACAGTAACAACAAAAAAGTTGAGATGGTAAGTTTATGTTTATGTTGTCTGTCATTTCTATGCATTGTGCTACCATAACTTTGGTTTTAGCTACAGACTTGAAGTAGTTGGTTATAGATCTTATGAGTACTTTGATTATCAAAAGTAGGAACAAGACAGTGATATGATAATGACAAGGGTTTGTAAGATGGATGGGAAGTAATTTCTAATACTGCAATGAGTCAGCTAAAAACGTCATTAAGGGGATCTGTGGTTTGTACCTCCTATAACCAGGCAGCCTATTAGGTGATCTTACCTACATGGGTTGTTAAATCTCCTATAATATTGATATAAGTGCAACAAGTGGTGTGGGCTATCATGCAAATTCCCCCTTGTTTAGCAATGAGAAAACCTGGTGCAATTTGATTGTCTAAAACCACCTGAGCAAGAGAATTTAAGGACTTTTATTGTGTCACAATACTTATTGCAGTATTTTCAGCAATTTGTCCTATGGTGGTCGGCATTTTTTTATCATATCTCTGTTAGCATATACTCCATAGCTGAGAAAAATTATACCCCAAAGACTATGCTACCACATATCCTGAAATCCTCTTGGTAGCTCTCTTTTAGCTTATTGGAAAGCAAGATATTCTTTATGATTGAGATGGATGGAAAAGAGGGCGACATAATGACCTAGAAGGCAAAGTCCTTCAACTTGTCAGCTGCTTATGCATCTGTGTGCCTCTTCTTGAACTGTGGGATCTGACTCAATTCTATATAGGAAAGTGTATCCTCAAGGGGCACAAGTTATACCTCCAAGGGTATGCCCATTTATACGTTCATTTATGAACAAGATATCTATTATGTGAGTGAACCATGAACTGGTTTTGTTGCAAGCCTTCTAGAAGCCTGCAGAGGCATGATATCTAACAAACAGGAGCTGTTGTCAGTGTTTGATATATTTTCTTTGGGCATTCAGTGGTTATCTACAGTAAGCAAGGGTGGGAGTCCCGGAATCTAAGGAGAAAGCTACATAGACATAAAAATCTTAATATTTTTAAAACTCAGTTTTCTGGCTTAGTGCAGTGGCTCATACCTGTAATTCCAGCACTTTGGGAGGCTGAGGTGGGAGAATTGCTCGAGCCTAAGAGTTTGAGACCAGCCTGGGCAATATAATGAGACCTAATCTCTACAAAAACCTTTTTAAAAAATTAGTAAAATTACCTTTTACTCAAAAGGGTAAGGGTTAAGGTGTGGGTTTGGTAACAGAAGTGGTCAATAAAACTAAAATTGTGGAGAGTGAAACAGAGGTGGCCATCTTAGTTACAAAAAAAATTAAACCAAGAAAGAAATCATAAATTCCATACAAATTGCTGAGGGTCACTATCTAGAGTCTGGGGGTATTCTTTAAGGTAATGGAGTATTTGATTAACAAGGAGCATGGTAACTATGTTTTCTAAAGTGAGGATTATAGGCTCTGGGAAAGGGATTTGGGACTTGGAAGTGAATGAGAAATTTTAGAAGTATCTAAAAATGAAATACAAGGGTTAGCATTTTAGTGCAACACAGGATCTCCAGAATACATAATATTCCCAACGTCAGGGTAATCAGTCAATAATGCAGGTACTTGAGGCAATGGCAATGGTAATTTGTCATAAGTCAAAAGTGGGCGAGTTAAAATACAGGCCTGGTCCAGCATCTTGGACAGGCAGTCCACCTCAGCTGTCATCTTCTCAGCCATGAGGTGGAGCCCTAGTCTGTTTAAGTCTGGTGTCAGATACTGGTGTTGAAGTGCAGTCTTCCGCGGAGGGAAGAACTTCGTTATTCCAATTGAGAAATTGGTATTCAAATATGTTAAAGTCTTTTCGATAAAAAGCAATTTGGATTATAGCTTATTGCAAATGTTTTTAGAGAAGAATTAAAAACAGTAACTATAGTTGACAAAAACTTAGAATGGCTATGGTTAAAATCTAAGGGAAGTTCTCAAATGACAAGAACATTTAGTTATTTACATTATATGTAGTATTTTAAGATAACAACCAAAATTATGACTGATAACACATTAGATCTTTCTGAATTTATATAAATTTTGAAACATTTATATCAACAACATATCAGTTTAATTAAAAGATCTAGTATTGCTTATTATTTGACAATGTTTTTATATAATTTACCAAATAAGCCTAATCATTTAAAATATCTCTATAAAATGAGAGATATATCTGTTGAAGCTTTTAGGGGCCCAAGCAGAAAATCTCAAAGTTAATTCTAAGTAAAAAGACTTAATTTAGGATTGATTTTGAGGATGCTTATCAAAGATGTTAAAAGGCCCAAAATATTTGATCAAAACAGGATCACGAGTCATTGTAAAATAATATTCATTTAACCAAAGTGACAATCAAAAGACTTTAAAAGTAATACAGAAAGCTACATAGACATAAAAATCTTAATCTTTTTAAAACTGAGTTTTCTGACTTGGTGCAGTGGCTCACGCCTGTAATTCCAGCACTCTGGGAGGCCGAGATGGGAGAATTGCTTGAGCCCAAGAGTTTGAGACCAGCCTGGGCAATATACTGAGACCTCATCTCTACAAAAACCTTTAAAAAATAATTAGCCTAGGATGGTGGCAGACAACTGTAGTCCCAGGAGTTTAATTGTAGGAAAGAAAGTCTTGAAGCAGTTAATGAGGTAGGGGAGTTTTGAGGTGTGACCGACCTCTTACCTTGCCAAAGCCATAGAATCCAGCTTTTAAAGTTTTCTGGGGTCTCTTTTGCAACAAGGAGTCCATTTCATCTTGCCTGGGGACCTATGGGCTTTATTTTTATTTCACGGGGGGAAAAGGGGAACCTCATTAACTGGTCAGGATGGATAAAAATCTTGTTCCCTATTTGGCCTTATTTAACACCACGTTAGTGGGGTCTTGGGGTACCTTCTTATAGCCGCTCAATAGTGGAAGTCTAGGCTCTTACTCAGCCTTTGCTGAAGTGGGTGGGGCCATAGTTGTTGGAGTGTGTGTGTGTGTGTGTGTGTGTGTGTGTGTGTGTGGTGTTTGGCTGGGGTAGAACGGTTATTGTCTAAGAATTTTATGTCTTGCTAAGCTGTCCTCTTCCTGATCCTGGTCCTATGAATAGAGAAAGCAGACTTTTGCTGGGGCTTTTAAAATCTGCGTCCATTGGCATTTCCAGATTGCCAGCTTCTTCAGTTCCAAGTCTGGAATACAAAAGGAAAAAAAAAAACTCACGACTGTGTTGTACCTTGAGTCTTGAGATGCCTTTTGTCTGCCTTTCATAGTATTACATTTGTTTTACGTACAATGCTTTGGGGTTTTAGCAGGATGAATAGCGAATACTACATTTACTCCATCTTCCTAAAAGCAGAAGTGTGTGTAATATTTTGAATAAATACCGTAAACTATTCCATGCATTCATGAAATATGCAATTTCTCATTCACCAATGTAAATGGCTTGATTCACCATTATAGAACCATACATAAGTACAACAAGGAAGTTTTATTTAGGGAAACTCAAGCAAAAATAAAAAGGCAATTTGTCAAATGTAAAAAGATATTTGCCTGCAAATACAAGAAGTATAGACCAAGCGCAGTGGCTCACGCCTGTAATCCCTGCATTTTGGGAGGCCAAGGTGGATGGATCACCTGAGGTCAGAGTTCGAGACCAGCCTGGCTAACATGATGAAACCCTGTCTCTACTAAAAATACAAAAAATTAGCTGAGCATGGTGGCACGCACCTGTAATCCCAGCTACTCAGGAGGCTGAGGCAGGAGAAACACTTGAACCTGGGAGGCAGAGGTTGCAGTGAGCCAAGATCCCGCCACTGCACTCCAGCCTGGGCAACAACAGCAAAACTCCATCTCAAAAAAAAAAAAAAAAGAAGTATAATAAACACTTTCTATGTTCCAAATCTCTTGCTAAGCACTGTTGTAGCTCTAATAACCTTTACTACATTGAGGAGCGCAAATTGCTTTCCAAAGTATTTCTATTTTCAAAAGTATTGTCTTTTGACTTAATTTCCATACAGCAATGCAAATAAGCAACTGCTACACACAACAAAATAGATGAATCTAGAAACATAATGAGGGTCTTTGGCCATACCACCCTGAATGTGCTCGGTCTCATCTGATCTCAGAAGTTAAGTAGGGTCGGGCCTGGTGAGTACCTGGATGGGAACATAAGGAGGAATGAAAAAATCAATCTCCATTAATACAAAGTTGAAAAAACAAAACAATCATAATATTAGAAATCACCTTAAGGCTTTCTTCTGAGGACAATTGTGAGAGAAGCGACTACAGGAGGCTCTAGAAGGGCTTTATGGAACAGTCCTATTTATAGATGTGTGGTAATTTCATGGTTTTGTTTACTTTGTATTAATTCATAGAGCTGTAAATTTATGATTTGGGTACTTTTCTGAAATCATACTGTTTTATCTAAAGATGTATCTTTAAAAAAAGATGCACACTATTCAGCATTCAAGGTTAAATAAGAAAATACATTATGTGGGTCGGGTGCAGTGGCTCACGCCTTTAATCCCAGCACTTTGGGAGGCCGAGGCGGGCGGATCATGAGGTCAGGAGATTGAGACCATCCTGGCTAACACGGTGAAACCCCGTCTCTACTAAAAATACAAAAATTAGCCGGGCGGGGCGGTGTGCGCCTGTAGTCCCAGCTGCTGGGGAGGCTGAGGCAGGAGAATGGCGTGAACCCGGGAGGCGGAGCTTGCAGCTAGCCGAGATCGCGCCACTGCACTCCAGCCTGGGCGACAGAGCAAGGCTCCGTCTCAAAAAAAAAAAAGAAAAAGAAAAAGAAAATACATTACGTGAATTTATTCTATACACTTAAAATGAATATTTTGTCTTTTTTCATGAAAACGCAATGAGGTACCAAATTACAGCCATAAAATTGGCAAAAATTTTTAAAGTTGTACAATGCCAAATATTGGGGACATGATACACTGCTGGTAGATGTGTAAGTTGGTAGAAATACTTTGGAAAACCACTGAGCAAAACTATAAAACTGAAGACATGAATCCACTAAATACTTAGCAATTTGACTCCTAGGTATGTACCCTGGAGAAAAAGATGCTGAAGTGCCACAGGACATATGTATAAGACGTGAATCTCTGTTTTTTCTGGGTTTCAGTTATTATGAACAATGAACCAAAACTAGAAATGCTACAAATATCCATCAATATTAAAATGAATAAATAAATCATCCTATATTCATTAAATGGAATAGTAAGCCACAACAAAAACAATGTGGTTCAATCTTACAAATGTATTATTGAAAAAATGAAGCAAAACAAAACAAACACTTCAATATAACTATATTTATGAAACTAATCAAAATAGGAAAACTAAATTATAGCTCCCATGCATTCATATATAAGTGGCACAGATATAAAGAAGAGTGAGAAAATTATTATTATAAAAATCAGGTAAATGGAGGGGGCAGGCATAGTGGCTCACGCCTGTAATTCCAGCACTTTGGGAAGCCAAGGTAGGCGGATCATTTGAGGTCAGGAGTTCGAGACAAGCCTGGCCAAAATAGTGAAACCCTGTCTCTACTAAAAACACAAAAATTAGCTGGGCATGGTGGCACACGCCTGTAATCCCAGCTACTCAGGAGGCTGAGAGAGGAGAATCACTTGAGCCCGGGAGGTGGAGCTTGCAGTGAGCTGAAATACCCCCACTGCACTCCTGCCTGGGCAAAAGAGCAAGACTCTGTCTCAAAAATAATAATAATAGTAATAGAAATATTAATAAATAAATAAAAATCAGGTAAACAGAGCTGGGCACAATGGTGCATGCCTACAGTCTCAGCACTCAAGAGGTTGAGGCAAAAGGATCACTTGAGCCCAGGAATTCAAGGCTGTTGCCACTATGATTATACCTGTGAATGGCTACTGTACTACAGCCTGGGCAACATAGCAAGACCCTCTTCTCTAAATAAAATAAAAATAAATAAAGTAAAAAATCAGGTGAATGGTTAATTCCAGAAGAAAGTGAAGGGATTGTAAAAATCAAAAGAGAGAGAGAGTTTCTGGGATGTTGGCAATGTTTTCTTAACCTTAGTAGTGATTATATGGATTCATTTTATAAGTATTTATTTAAATCTATATATGTATCTCATAAATTTTCTGCATGTATGTTATATCTCACAGTTTAAAAAGTTTAATTAGTGAACAGTAGAAAATTGATACAATCATCATAAGCATACATGCTTCTACAATACAACCCTGAACTACATCAAACAAATAGGAAAAAATACATAAATCACCAGTTGTAGTTGGAAATGTTTTAACATGCATCTCTAAGAACTGTAGATCACATAGACCCGAACATAGTATGGATATGAATGAGCTGAAAAGAAAAACAATTTTAAAAATATGTAGATCCAAAATAAACAGGCATTATTTTTGAATATATATATAACACTTACAACAATAGACCATGTATTAGCCCATAAATTCCACAGATCTGATCCCATTCAGACAATGTTCTCCTACTACAATGCATCCTGGAATTAACAATTGTAAAAACAATAGCTAAAATAAAATCCCCATGTGTTTGGAAACTAAATAACATGTTACTAAATAAGATTCTGCTTAAAAAATACTTAGAAGTGAGTGAAACACTACCTGAAGAATTTGTGTACTACAACTAAAGCAGTACTTAAAGGCAAACTTGCAGTTTTAAATACACTAATGATTAAGAAAGATTAAAATCAAATGAGCTGCCACAGGAGATACAACCTCACACCCTTCAGGATAGCTGCTATCACACACACACACACACACACACACACACACACACAGAGAGAGAGAGAGAGAGAGAGAGAGAATAAGTGTTAGTGAAGATGTGGAGATATTGAAGCATTTCTGCACTATTGGTGGGAATGTAAAGTGGTATAGCTGCTATGGAAAACAGTACAGCAGTCACTTAAATAATTAAAAGTACAATTACCATATAACCCAGCAATTCCACTTCTGGGTATATACCCAAAGGAATTGAAAGCAGAAACACAAACAGATATTTGTACACTCATGTTCATAGCAGCACTGTTCATAATAGGCAAGAAGTCAAAACAACCCAAATGTCCATTGATGGACAATGACCAAACAAAACATTCCATTTTAATAGTATTCCATTGTAGTATTCACATACAATAAAATATTATTTATCCTTTTTCAAAAGGAATGAAATTGTAGTACATGATACAACATGGATGAACCTTGAGAACATTGTGCTGGCTGGGTGCGGTGGCTCACGCCTGTAATCCCAGGAGAATCACGGGGTCAGGAGATCGACACCATACTAGCTAACACAGTGAAACCCAGTCTCTACTAAAACTACAAAAAATTAGCAAGACATGGTGGCAGGAGGCTGAAGTCCCAGCTACTTCGGAGGCTCAGGCAGGAGAATCGCTTGAACCCAGGAGGTGGAGGTTGCAGTAAGCCGAGATTGTGCCGCTGCACTCCCGCCTGGGCAACTGAGCCAGACTCCATCTAAAAACAAAACAAAACAAAACAAAACAAAACATTGTGCTAAGTGAAATAAACGAGTCACAAAAAGACAACTACTGTATGATTCCACTTCTATGAGATACCTAGGGTAGTCAAATTTATAGAGACAGAAAGCAGAATGGCGGTTGCCAGGGATTAGGGATAGAGGGAGGTAGAGAGTTATTAGTTAATGGATATAGAGTTTCAGTTTTGAAAGATGATGAGTTCTGGAGATAGATAGTGGTGATGGTTACATAGCAGTGTGAATGTACCTACCACCACTGAGCTGAACACTTTAAAATGGTTCATATGCCAAATTTTATATTCTGTGTATTTTACCACAATTAAAATTTTTTATGGAAAACAAAAACAAATGTTCTGGCTTCCAGATTCCTATAGAATAACGCCAGTTACCTAAATTTGAATCTCTCCACACATCCTATAAACAAACAAAACTAAGGAGAACAAATAAAACCATCTATGGCTACAATATAATTTACAGGCAGAGAAAATTATAAACCCCATTTTATATAAAAGCAAATATATACATCCAAAACCAGCAGATCCAGTTACAGAGCCATGCTCTAGAAGAGAAGCCAAGATGGCACAGAAAGGCCAAACCACCACCAGAAAAAGAGAGTCCCATCTTGAGTGGAGAAATACTGACAATATGTCCGAGATCTGGTAGATGAAAGAACTGAGACATATTTTAAAAGGGGGTGAAATTGTTTGAGACTGGAAATGGCAATGTTGCAAAGGCAAGAGGAAAGGCAGAAGGAAAGAGGTGACTTGAAGGGGAGGTACCCCTTCAGGGCTTGATGGTGAAGAAAAAGGAAGCAAGCAGTGCATAAGAGTCCCAGGCTGGGCGTAGTCGCTGACTCCTGTAAACCCAACACTATGGGATGCCGAGGTGGGCAGATTTCTTGAGCTCAGGAACTTGAGACCAGCCTGGGCAACATGGCGAGACTCCCATCTCTACAAAAATAAAATAAAATAAAATAAAATAAAATAAAATAAAATAAAATAAAATAAAATAAAATAAAATACAAAGTTTAGCCAGGTGAGGTAGCACGCACCTGTGGTCCCAGCTACTCGGGAGGAGGCTGAGGCAGGAGGATTGCTTGAGCCCAGGAGGCAGAGGTTGCAGTGAGCCGAGATGGCGCCATTGCACTCCAGCCTGGGAGACAGAGACAGACCGTGTCTCAAAAAGAAAAACAAAAATAAAGTTAAGAGTCCCACAGAGATGAAACAGAATCACAAAATCACAAGACATCAGCTAGTGCTCCACTCTAAAAAGAGGTCACTCTTGAACTAAGAAAGCTGGTAAGGCACCCAACCTCCTGCCTCATTTGCAGTTGCTGAAACTGGAAAATAAACTATCACAAAATGCACAGAAAATTGCAGACATATTATACAGAAAAAAAATTCAGTGAAAATCTATATTTTCTTAAAAAAAAAAACAAAACTCAACATGAAACTGGAAAACTGAAACACAGTATTCCAGCCAAAATTAAATAACCTTAAACAATAATTTGGTAACATGAAAAAATGCCATGAATCAGAAAAATAACTCAGAACAGAAATGGACAAAGAATAAGATAACTAAGAAAAGTTTGTTTAAAAAAAAGCAGGAGAGCCGGGCGCGGTGGCTCACGCTTGTAATCCCAGCACTTTGGGAGGCCGAGGCGGGCGGATCACGAGGTCAGGAGATCGAGACCGCGGTGAAACCCCGTCTCTACTAAAAATACAAAAAATTAGCCGGGCGTGGTGGCGGGCGCCTGTAATCCCAGCTACTCGGAGAGGCTGAGGCAGGAGAATGGCGTGAACCCGGGAGGCGGAGCTTGCAGTGAGCCGAGACTGCGCCACTGCACTCCAGCCTGGGCGACAGAGCGAGACTCCATCTCAAAAAAAAAAAAAAAAAAGCAGGAGAAATAGAAGAATAAAAAAATCAAAAAAAAAAACCTAAATTATAAGATGTCCAAAGAGGAAGAGCTTTTACTTAAAATATAATAACTGGTATTGAGGAAAGGTATTAACAGAGCCAATAAAATAAAAATAAAATCAAGAAAGCAATTCAGCCAGGTGCGGTGGCTCACACCTGTAATCCCAGCACTTTGAGAGGCCAAGGCGGGTGGATCACAAGGTCAGGAGTTCGAGACCAGCCTGGCCTTTATGGTGAAACCCCATCTCTACTAAAAATACAAAACTTAGCCGGGCGTGGTGGCATGCGCCTGTAGTCCCAGCTACTTGGGAGGCTGAGGCAGGAGAATCACTTGAACAAAGGAGGCAAAAGTTGCAGTGAGCCGAGATCGCATCACTGCACTCCATCCTGGGCAACAGAGCGAGACTCCATCTGAAAAAAAAAAAAAAAAAAAGCCATTCAAAGGATCAGACAGAAAGTGTAGAGGCAAAGATCCAACATACATTGCAGTCCCTGAAGAAGAATAAAATAATGCAACCAATGTAATCTTCAAAACTATAATAAAAGAAACTTGGGTCTACATATCGAAAGGAAACCTAGGAAAATTTCTATGGAATGATCAAGTCTGAGGTATATCTTAGAGCATCCATTAGATTTGAAAGAAAAACTCCTGTGGGCCTCAGGCAAAAAAGACAAGAAGATACAAATATACAGGTAACTGTTAGAACAAACACGTGAACATTACTGAACACTGAAAAATTTTTAAAAGTTAAGAGTTTGGTTGTTTTTGGATTTTAAGCACTTCCTTGCTTTCTAGCACTACGAGGTGCTCCGTGTCCATTTCTGTATTTCTTGCCCACTACTAAATTCGGCCATTTCTCCAAGAAATCCTGCATCCTTTTATTATGGAAAGGGAGCTGAACTTCAGCAGTAAGAGCGCCCGCAGGTCTCGAACAATCCCGCAGGTGGTTTGATGACACGCAAAGTAACCGCTGAGCTAAAGCCAGCCCAGGAGTTGTTTCCGGATTGTATTTTCTTGACTGGTGAGAAAGACCTACGTCACAAAGAGTGAGTCAAAACAATGGTGTTTTAGCATGACTCAGCGACCCGGACTGTCCAATCCGCCACTACCTCCAGACAATTGCAGAGTGTCCATCTGGGGACATACAGCAGTGACAAGTACTCAGCCTTCCTCTAACCCCTGGAGAGCTCTTCCGCGGTTGTGCCCCGTTTATTCTCTCCTCAGCAGTCACCTGGTCCACAACTCTCGACACGCCCCCACCTCCTTTGCCTCCAGCCTTTGTGCTCCCAAAACAACCACGCAGGGTCACTTTGTGATCAAATCGACTTTTACAAGTAGTGCTTGGGTCATGAGAGTGGAGTCTTTACAAGGTGTAAATTGTATTTCAGACCTTATCTTAGAACTTCGCTGCTAAACTAGATAAACCTTACAACCTCTCCCCAGGGGAAACTTCCTGTTACGCTTTTTTTTTTTTTTTTTTTTGACAGAATACCCCTCTGTCACCCTGTCACCCAGGCTGCAGTGCAATGGCCCCATCTAGGCTCAACCCATACGCCCCACTTAGCCTTCTGAGTAGCTAGGACTACAGGCAGTCCACCATGCCCAACTAATTTTTTTTTTTCTGAGACGGATTCTCCACGCCGTTGCCCAAGCTGGATTGCAGTGGCACCAACTTGGCTCACTGCAGCCTCTGCCTCCCAGGTTCAAGCAATTCTCGTGCCTCATCCTCCCAAGTAGTTGGGACTACAGGCATGCACCACCACACCCGGCTAATTTTTATATTTTTTAGTAGAGATGAGGTTTCACCATGTTGGCCAGGCTGGTCTCGAACTCCTGACCTCAAGTGATCCACTTGCCTCGGCCTCCCAAATGGCTGGGATTACAGGCTTCAGCCACCATGCCCAGCCTTTTTTGTTTAGTTTTGTTTTGTCTTTTTGTAGAGACGGGGTCTTGCTATGTTGCCAAGGTTGACCTGGAACTGGCCTCAAGAGATCCTTCCACCTCAGCCACCCAAAGCTAGGATTACCCGCGTGAGCCTCCATGCCTGGCCTAAAAATTATTTCCATGTTTAATACTACAGGAACATCTATTCTTTTTATGTGCACTGTAAACAGCTAACCTTTCTTCCCTAAATTCCTACTTTTCTCCAATTAACCACTGTTTATATTTCAATGTGTATCCTTCCAGTCCTTTCTCTCAATCTGTATATGTAACTGTACACAAAACATAAGGTTTTTCTTGGCTTGCTGGGAATCCGGTTGTTGGATATTGTTTACTTAACAGCATGTCTTGGAGATCCTTCCACTCACTGCATATAAACCTAAAGCACTTGTATTGTAACAGCTGCATTATATTCAAGTATAAATGTACTAGTTTTAAGTTTCACTATCATAAAGCCGCAGTGATACACATCCTGGTACATATATGTATGCATACACAAGTATGTTGTTAGAATATATGCTGGATTAAAGAATCTGCACACATATTTGAAGAAAGTTATGGGAGAAATAACAAGAGGCCTTGAGGGTGCCTGAAGCCGTAGGATCATCTTTAGTAACAAGGATCATCTTTTGTTCCCTAGGTACTCTGAAGTGCAATTCCACCAGAATGTACATTCCATGGCATCTGGGACTTTGATGCATTGCCCCAGAAGATAATACCAGTACCTACAGCATGTTCACCTAAGCACTGGTCAAGTGGATATTCCTCAACCAGAATGCAAACATTTCCATTGGTTCTAGAAAGCCCTGAAAGCAGCTTCTCTTTCAGATTTCTGGGTTATCTGGAATTACTGTGGGCTCTTGAATTTCCATTCCATTTCCTTTCCTACGACAACAACTTGAGCACCTCCAAACACCCTCATGACTTAGGTCCCTTTGAGACTCAAACCACTTACCGGTCCCAAGAGAGTTTAAAGATTCAGAATTGCATTTTAGAAGTGACCAGAGATGGCCAGGCACCGTGGCTCATGCCTGTAATCCCAGCACTTTGGGAGGCCGAGGCGGGCGGATCACGAGGTCAGGAGATCGAGAACATCCTGGCTAACACGGTGAAACCCCATCTCTACTAAAAATACAAAAAAAAAAAAAAAAAATTAGCCGGATGTGGTGGCAGGCACCTGTAGCCCCAGCTACTCTGGAGGCTGAGGCAGGAGAATGGCAGGAACCCGGGAGGCGGAGCTTACAGTGAGCCGAGATCACGCCTGTGCACTCCAGCCTGGGCACAGAGCAAGACTCCGTCTCAAAACAAAAAAAAAAGAAAAAAAAAAGAGAAGTGAACAGAGGTAAGCTCCACTGTACCAAAAAAGGAAAGACATCCTTTGAAGCTAAATTAAACTGGATGGTTTCCTGAAGAATGAGATTGGGTGCGGTGGCTCAGGCATGTAATCCCAGGACTTTGGGAGGCTGAGGCAGGCAGATCATTTGAGGTCAGGAGTTCAAGACCAGCCTGGCCAACATGGTGAAGCCCCGTCTGTACTAAAAATACAAAAAAATTAACCAGGCATAATGGTGGGCAACTGTAATCCCAGCTACTCAGGAGGCTAAGGCAGGAGAATCACTTGAACCCGGGAGGTGGAGGTTGCAGTGAGCTGAGATACCCCACTGCACTCCTGCCTGGGTGAAAGAGCAAGACTCTGTCTCAAAAATAATACCAGTAATAATAATAAATCAATAAAAATCAGGTAAATGGAGTTGGGCAGAATGGTGCATGCCTAGAGTCCTTGCAACTCAAAAGGCTGAGGCAAAAGGATCACTCAAGCCCAGGAGTTCAAGGCTGTTGCCTGCTATGATTATACCTGTGAATGGCTACTATACTGCAGCCTGGGCAACATAGCAAGACCCTCTTCTCTAAATAAAATAAAATAAATAAAATTTAAAAATCAGGTGAGTGGTTAATTCCAAAAGTGAAGGGGTTGTGAAAATCAAAAGAGAGATACAGGGTTTCTGGAATGTTGGCAATGTTTTCTTATCCTTAGTGGTGATTATATGGATTATATAGTAGTGATTATATGGATTCATTTTATAAGTATTTAAATTTACATATATACCTCATAAACTTTCTGCATGTATATCTCACAATTTTAAAATGCTTAATTAATGAACAGTAGAAAATTGATACAATCATCATAAGCATACATGCATCCAATATACAATCTTGAACGATATCAAATAAACAGGAAAAAATACACAAATCACCAATTGTAATTGGAAATGTTTAAACATGGATCTCTAAGAACTGTAGATCACATAGAACTGAATACAGTATAGATATGAATGAGCTGAAATGAAAAACATTTTTAAAAATATGTAGAACCAAAATAAACAGGCATTCTTTTTGAATATACATATAACACTTACAACAATAGACCATGTATTAGGCCATAAAGGAAGCATCAATAAATTCCAAAGATCCAATCCCATTCAGACAATGTTCTCCTACTACAATGCATCCTGAAATTAACATTTGTAAAAACAATTGCTAAAATAAAATCCCACTTACTTGGAAAATAAATAACATATTACTAGATCAGACTCAGCTTATAAAACACTTAGAAGTGAATGAAACACTACATGACAGAATTTGTGTACTACAAGTAAAGCAGTACTTAAAGGCAAACTTACAGTTTTAAATACACTAATAATTAAAAGAGATTAAAATAAAATGAGCTGCCACAGGAGACTCAACCTCACACCCTTCAGGATAGCTACTATCAATAACACACACATACACACACACACACACAGAGAGAATAAGTGTTAGTGAAGATGTGGAGAAATTGAAGCATTTCTGCACTATTGGTGGGAATGTAAAATGATACAGCTGCTATGGAAAACAGTATGGCAGTCACTTAAATAGCTAAAAATAGAATTACCATATAATCCAGCAATTCCACTTCTGGTATATACCCAAAGGAATTGAAAGCAGAAACTCAAACAGACATTTGTACACTTATGTTCATAGAAGCATCGTTCATAATAGCTAAAAGGTCAGAACAACTCAAATGTCCATCGATGGACGATGGCTAAACAAAATATTCCATTTTAATAATATTCCATTGTAGTATTCACATACAATAGAATATTATTTATCCTTTTTAAAAAGGAATGAAATTATGGTACATGATACAACATGGATGAACCTTAAGAACATCGTGCTGGCTGGGTGCGGTGGCTCACGCCTGTAATCCCAGCACTTTGGGAGGCCGACGCAAGTGGATTACCTGAGGTCAGGAGTTCGAAACCAGCCTGGACAACATAGCAAAACCCGTCTCTACTAAAAATACAAATATTAGCCATGCGTGGTGGTGGGCGCCTGTAATCCCAGCTACTGGGGAGGCTGCGGCAGGAGAATCGCTTGAACCCAGGAGGCGGAGGTTATAGTGAGCTGAGATCGCACCATTGCACTCCAGCTTGGGAGACAAAGCCAGACATTGTTTCAAAAAAAAATTGTGCTAAGGGCAATAAAGGAGTCACAAAAAGACAACTACTGTATGATTCCACTTCTATGAGATACCTAGAGTAGTCAAATTTATAGAGATGGAAAGCAGAATGACGGTTGCCAGGGATTAGGGATAGAGGGAGGCGGAGAGTTATTAGTTAATGGGTATAGAGTTTCAGTTTTGAAAGATGAAGAGTTCTGGCGATAGATAGTGGTGATGGTTGCATAACAGTGTGAATGTACCTACTACCACTGAGCTGAACACTTTAAAATGGTTCATATGCCAAATTTTATATTCTGTGTATTTTACCACAATTAAAATTTTTTATGGAAAACAAAAACAAATGTTCTGGCTTCCAGATTCCTATAGAATAACGCCAGTTACCTAAATTTGAATCTCTCCACACATCCTATAAACAAACAAAACTAAGGAGAACAAATAAAACCATCTATGGCTACAACATAATTTACAGGCAGAGAAAATTATAAACCGCATTTTATATAAAAGCAGGTATATACATCCAAAACCAGCAGATCCAGTTACAGAGCCATGCTCTAGAAGAGAAGCCAAGATGGCACAGAAAGGCTAAACCACCACCAGAAAAAGAGAGTCCCATCTTGAGTGGAGAAATACTGACAATATGTCTGAGATCTGGTAGATGGAAGAACTGAGACATATTTTAAGAGGGGGTGAAATTGTTTGAGACTGGAAATGGCAATGTTGCAAAGGCAAGAGGAAAGGCAGGAGGAAAGAGGCGACTTGAATGGGAGGTACCTCTTCAGGGCTTGATGGTGAAGAAAAAGGAAGCAAGCAATGAGTAAGAGTCCCAGGCTGGGTGCGGTGGCTCACTACTGTAAACCCAACATTATGGGATGCTGAGGTCAGCGGATATCTTAAGGTCAGGAACTCGAGACCAGCCTGGGCAACATGGCAAGATGCCTGTCTCTACAAAAATAATAACATAACATAACATAACATAACATAACATAACATAACATAACATACATAATAAAATAAAATAAAATACAAAATTTAGCCAGGCGAGGTAGCGCGCACCTGTGGTCCCAGCTGCTCAGGAGGAAGCTGAGGCAGGAGGATTGCTTGAGGCAGAGGTTCCAGTGAGCCGAGATGGCGCCACTGCACTCCAGTCTCGGAGAGAGAGATAGACCCTGTCTCAAAAAGAAAAAGAAAAAGAAAAGAAATTAAGAGTCCCACAGAAATGAAAGAGAATCACAAAATCACAAGGCATCAGTTGGTGCTCCGCTCTAAAAAAGGGCTATTTGGGGGAAAAATGCATTTTGTTCTACCAACAAAAGAGGGCACTCTTGAACTAAGAAAGCTGGTAAGGCACCCAAACTTCTACCTCATTTGCAGTTGCTGAAACTGGAAAATAAAATATTACAAAATGCACAGAAAATTGCAGACATATTATATAGAAAAATTGTAAGTGAAAATCCATACTTTTTTTTTTTTTTTTTTTGAGATGGAGTCTCCCTCTGTCGCCCAGGCTGTAGTGCAGTGGCGCAATCTCGGCTCACTGCAAGCTCCGCCTCCCGGGTTCACGCCATTCTCCTGCCTCAGCCTCTCCGAGTAGCTGGGACTACAGGCGCCCGCCACCACGCCCGGCTAATTTTTTGTATTTTTAGTAGAGACGGGGTTGCACCGTGGTCTCGATCTCCTGACCTCGTGATCCGCCCGCCTCGGCCTCCCAGAGTGCTGGGATTACAAGCGTGAGCCACCACGCCCGGCCGAAAATCCGTATTTTTTTAAACTCACCATGAAACCGGAAAACTGAAACACAGTACTCCGCCCTAAATTAGATAACCTTAAACAATCATTTGGTAACATGAAAAAAATGCCATGAATCAGAAAAATAACTCAGAACAGAAATAGACAAAGAACAAAATAACTAAGAAAACAGTTTGTAAAAAAGCAGGAGAAATGGAAAAAAAAATCAGAAAAAAGCTAAATTATAAGATGTCCAAAGAGGAAGAGCTTTTACTTAAGATATAATAACTGGTATTGAGAAAAGGTATTAACACAGCCAATAAAAAAAAAAAAAGATATCTCTTAGAACATCCACTAGATTTGAAAGAAAAACTCCACTGGGCCTCAGGCAAAAAGGACGAGAAGATACAAGTATACAAGTAACTGTTACAACAAACACATGAACATTACTGAACATTGAAAAAAAGTTTTAAAGTTAAGAGTTTGGTTGTTTTTGGTTTTCTTTTTTTCTTTTTTTTTTTTTGATACGGAGTCTTGCTGTGTCGCCCAGGCTGGAGTGCAGTGGCGCGATCTCGGCTCACAGCAAGCTCCACCACCGGAATGGCTCACGCCATTCTCCTGCCTCAGCCTCCCGAGTAGCTGGGACTACAGGCGCCCGCCACCATACCTGGCTAATTTTTTTGTATTTTTAGTAGAGACGGAGTTTCACCGGGTTAGCCAGGATGGTCTCGATTTCCTGACTTCCTGATCCGCCCGCCTCGGCCTCCCAAAGTGCTGGGATTACAGGCGTGAGCCACCGCTCCCGGCCTGTTTTTGATTTTCAAGCACTTCCTTACTTTCCAGCACTGCGAGATGCACCCTGTCCATCTCTGTATTTCCTGCCCAGTGCTAAAATCAGCCATTTCTCCATGGTTCCCCATGGAAAAGGAGCTGAACTTCAGCAGTAAAAGAGCTGGAAAGCACCCGCGGGTCTCGAACCACCCAGAGAGGTGGTTTGAATGTACTCGAAGTAACCGCTGAGCTAAAGCCAGCCCCGGAGGCTATGTCCGGATTATATTTTCTTGACTGGTGAGAAAGACCTACGTCACAAAGTGAGTCAAAACAACAGTGCTTTAGCATGACTCAGCGTCCAGGACTGTCCAACATGCAACCACCTCCAGACAGTTGGAGTGTCCAGCCAGGGGCACACAGCAGTGACAAGGACACAACCTTCCCCTAACCCTGGAGAGCTCTTCCGCAGTTGTGTCCCTGGCTTATTTTCTCCTTCTCAGCAGTCACCTGGTCCACAAGTCTCGACACACCCCCACCTCCTTTGCCTTCAGCCACTGCGCTCCCAAAACAACCACGGAGGGTCACTTTGTGATCAAATCAACTTTTACAACTAGTGCTTGGGCCAGGGGAGTGGCGTCTTTACAAGGTGTAAATTGTATTTCAGACCTTATCTTAGAACTTTGCTGCTAAACTAGATAAACCTTCCAACCCCGGCCCAGGTGAAACTTCCTGTTATGCTTTTTAAATTTTTTTTGTTAGAGACAGACTCTCCCTCTGTCACCCAGTCTGGAGTGCAATGGCCCCATCTAGGCTCAACCCATATGCCCCTCTTAGCCTCGTGAGTGGCTAGGACTACAGGCATAGGCCACCATGCCCAACTAATTTTTTTTCTTTTCTTTATTTTTATTTTACATTTTATTTTATTTTATTTTATTATTTTATTTTATTTTATTTTTGAGATGGAGTCTCCACTCTGTTGCCCAAGCTGGATTGCAGTGGTACCACCTCAGCTCACTGCAGCCTCCACCTCCCGGGTTGAAGTGATTCTCATGCCTCTCCCTCCCAAGTAGCTGAGACTACAGGCACACGCCACCCCACCTAGCTAATTTCTGTATTTTTTAATAGAGGCGAGATTTCACCATGTTGGCCAGGCTGGTCTCGAACTCCTGACCTCAAGTGATCCACTTGACTTGGCCTTCCAAATGGCTGGGATTACAGGCTTCAGCCACTGCGCCCGGCCTTTTTTGTTGTTGTCAGAGACGGAGTCTTCCTATGTTGCCAAGGTTGACCTGGAACTGGCCTCAAGAGATCCTTCCGCCTTGGCCACCCAAAGTGCTAGGATTACCCGTGTGAGCCTCCATGCCTGGCCTAAAAATTATTTCCATTTTTAATACCACAGGAACATCTATTCTTTTTATGTGCACTGTAAACAGCTAATGTTTCTTCCCCAAATTCCTACTTTTCTCCAGTTAACCACTGTTTATATTTCAATGTGTATCCTTCCAGTCCTTTCTCTCAATCTGTATATGTAACTGTACACAAAACATAAGGTTTTTCTTGGCTTGCTGGGAATCCGGTTGTTGGATATTGTTTACTTAACAGCATGTCTTGGAGATCCTTCTAGTCGCTGCATATAAACCTAATTCACTTGTAACAGCTGCATTATATTCAAGTATAAACGTACTAGTTTTAAGTTTCACTATCCTAAAGCTGCAGTACTACACATCTTGGTACATATATGTACACATACACAAATATGTTGTTAGAATATATGCTGGATTAAAGAATCTGCACACATATTTGGAGAAAGTTATGGGAGAAATACAAGAGGCCTTGAGGGTGCCTGAAGCCACAGGATCATCTTTAGTAATAAGGATCATCTTTTGTTCCCCAGGTACTCTGAAGGGCAATTCCAACAGAATGTACATTCCATGGCATCTGGGACTTTGATGCATTGCCCCAGAAGATAATACCAGTACCTACAGCATGTTCACCATGTTCACTGGTCAAGTGGATATTCCTCAACCAGAATGCAAACATTTCCGTTGGTTTTAGAAAACCCTGAAAGCAGCTTCTCTTTGAGATTTCTGAGTTATCTGGGATTGCTGTGGGCTCTTGAATTTCCATTCCATTTCCTTTCCCAAGACGCCAACTTGAGCACCTCCAAACATCCCATGACTTAGGTCCTTTTGAGACTCAAACCACTTACCAGTCCCAAGAGAGTTTAAAGATTCTGAAATTCAGAATTGCTTTTTTGAAGTGACCAGAGGTAAGATCCCACTGTACCAAAAAGGGAAAGACATCCTTTGAAGCTAAATTGAACTAGATGGTTTCCTGAAGAATGAGACTGGGCGCGGTGGCTCACACCTGTAATCCCAGCACTTTGGGAGGCCAAGGTGGGCAGATCATTTGAAGTCAGGAGTTCAAGACCAGCCTGGCCAATATGGTGAAACCCCATCTGTACTAAAAATACAAAAAAAAATTAGCTGGGCCTAGTGGCGGGCAACTGTAATCCCAGCTACTCAGGAGGCTAAGGCAGGAGAATCACTTGAACCCGGGAGATGGAGGTTGCAGTGAGCTGAGATATCCCCACTGCACTCCTGCCTGGGTGAAAGAGCAAGACTCTGTCTCAAAAATAATACCAGTAATAATAATAAATCAATAAAAATCAGGTAAATGGAGTTGGGCAGAATGGTGCATGCCTAGAGTCCCAGCAACTTGAGAAACTGAGTCAGAAGGATTACTCGAGCCCAGGAGTTCAAGGCTGTTACCCACTATGATTATACCTGTGAATGGCTACTGTACTGCAGCCTGGGCAACATAGCAAGACCCTCTTCTCAAAATAAAATAAATAAAATAAAAATCAGGTGAATGGTTAATTCCAAAAGTGAAGGGGTTGTGAAAATCAAAAGAGAGATACAGGGTTTCTGGAATGTTGGCAAAGTTTTTTTGTTTCGTTTTGTTTGTTTGTTTGTTTTTGAGACTGAATTTCTCTCTTGTTGCCCAGGCTGGAGTGCAATGGTGCGATCTCGGCTCACCGCAACCTCTGCCTCCTGGGTTCAAGCAATTCTCCTGCCTCAGCCTCCGAGTAACTGGGATTACAGGCATGCACCACCACCCCAGCTAATTTTGTATTTTTAGTAGAGACAGGGTTTCTCCATGTTGGTCAGGCGGGTCTTGAACTCCTGACCTCAGGTGATCCGCCTGCCTCAGCCTCCTAAAGTGCTGGGATTACAAGCGTGAGCCACTGCGCCCGGTCGGCAACGTTTTCTTATCCTTAGTGGTGATTATATGGATTATATAGTAGTGAATATATGGATTCATTTTATAAGTATTTATTCAAATCTACATATATATCTTATAAACTTTCTGCATGTATGTTATGCCTCACAGTTTTAAAATGTTTAATTAGTAAACAGTAGAAAATTGATATAATAATCATAAGCATACATGCATCCACAATACAATCTTCAACTATATAAAATAAATAGGAAAAAATACATAAATCAACAATTGTAGTTGGAAATGTTTTAACATGCATCTCTAAGAACTGTAGATCACATAGACCCGAAAATAGTATGGATATGAATGAGCTAAAAAACAATTTTAAAAATATGTAGATCCAAAATAATCAGGGATTCTTTTTGAAAATACATGTAACACTTACAACAATAGACCATGCATTAGGCCATAAAGGAAGCATCAATAAATTTCAAAGATCCAATCCCATTCAGACAATGTTCTCCTACTACAATGCATCTTGGAATTAACAGTTGTAAAAATGATAGCTAAAATAAAATCCCACTTGTTTGGAAACTAAATCACATATTACTAGACCAGACTCTGCTTAAAAAATACTTAGAAGTGAATGAAACACTACATGACAGAATTTGTGTACTACAACAAAGCAGTACGTAAAGGCAAACTTAGGAGTTTTAAATACACTAATGATTAAGAAAGATTAAAATCAAATAAGCTGCCACAGGAGATACAACCTCATACTCTTCAGGATAGCTACTATCAATGACACACACACACACAGGGAGAGAGACAGAATGAATGTTAGTGAAGATGTGGAGAAATTGAAGCCCTTCTGAACTATTTGTAGGAATGTAAAATGATATAGCTGCTATGGGAAACCGTATGGCAGTTACTTAAATAACTAAAAATAGAATTACCATATAATCCAGCAATTCCACTTCTGGTATATCTCCAAAAGAATTGAAAGTAGAAACTAGGCTGGGTGCGATGGCTCATGCCTGTAATCCCAGCATTTTGGGAAGCTGAGGTGGGTGGATCATGAGGTCAGAAGTTCGAGACCAGCCTGGCCAACATAGTGAAACCTTGTCTCTACTAAAATACAAAAATTAGCTGGGTTTGGTGTCACGCGCCTGTAATCCCAGCTACTCAGGAGGCTGAGGCAGGAGAATTGCTTGAACCCAGAAGGTGGAGGTTGCAGTGAGCCAAGATCACAGCAATGTACTCCAGCCTGGGGGAGAAAGCAAGACTCCTTCTCAAAAAAAAAAAAGAAAACAGAAACTCAAACAGATATTTGTACACTTATGTTCTTAGCAGCATTGTTCCTAATAGTCAAAAGGTCAAAACAACCCAAATGTCCATTGATGGACAATGGCTAAACAAAATATTCCATTTTCGTAATATTCCACTGTAGTATTCACATACAACAGAATATTATTTATCCTTTCTAAAAAGGAATAAAATTGTGGTACATAATACAATATGGATTAACCTTAATAACATTGTGCTGGCCGGGCGTGATGTCTCACGCCTGTAATCCCAACACTTTGGGAGGCCAAGGCGAGCAGATCACCTGAGGTCAGGAGTTCGAGACCAGCCTGGTCAGCATGGTGAAACCCCATCTCTACTAAAAATACAAAAATTAGCCAGGTGTGGTGGTGGGTGCCTGTAATCCCAGCTACTCGGGAGGCTGAGGCAGGAGAATCACTTGAACCTGGGAGGCAGAGGTTGCAGTGAGCCGAGATCATGCGACTGCACTCC
This sequence comes from Symphalangus syndactylus, assembly GCF_028878055.3. Classification (NCBI taxonomy): domain Eukaryota; kingdom Metazoa; phylum Chordata; class Mammalia; order Primates; family Hylobatidae; genus Symphalangus; species Symphalangus syndactylus. Next base: position 46,250,768 of record NC_072429.2, read on the forward strand.
AGTCTGGGCGACAGAATGAGACTTCCTCTAAAAAAAAAAAAAAAAAAAAAAAGAACATTGTGCTAAGTGAAATAAACAAGTCACAAAAAGACAAATACTGTATGATTCCACTTCTATGAGATACCTAGTCAAATTTATAGAGACTGAGGGCAGAATGGCAGTTTCCAGGGATTAGGGATGAAGGGAGATGGAGAGTTATTAGTGAGTGGGTATAGAGTTTCAATTTTGAAAGATGAAGAGTTCTGGAGATGGATAGTGGTGATGGTGACGGTTGCATAATAGTGTGAATGTACCTACCACCACTGAACTGAACACTTCAAAATGGTTCATATGGGCTGGGACGGTGGCTCACACCTGTAATCCCAGCTCTTAGGGAGGCAGAGGTGGGAGGATAGCTTGAGCCCAGGAGTTCGGGATCCGCCTGGGCAATATAGTGAGACCCCATTCTCCATAAAAAGGGGAAAAAAAGACAAAAACAAGGTATAAAATGGTTCATATGCCAAATTTTATGTTCTGTGTGTTTTACCACAACTAAAATTTTTTTATGGAAAACAAAAACAAATGTTCTGGCTTCCAGATTCCTATAGAATAATGCCAGTTACCTAAATTTGAATCTCTTCACATATCCTATAAACAAACAAAACTAAGGAGAACAAATAAAACCATCCATGGCTACAATATAATTTACAGGCAGAGAAAATTATAAACCCCATTTTATATAAAAGCAGGTATATACATCCAAAACCAGCAGATCCAGTTACAGAGCCATGCTCTAGAAGAGAAGCCAAGATGGCACAGAAAGGCTAAACCACCACCAGAAAAAAAGAGTCCCATCTTGAGTGGAGAAATACCGACAATATGTCTGAGATCTGGTAGATGCAAGAACTGAGATGTATTTTAAAAGGGGGTGAAATTGTTTGAGACTGGAAATGGCAATGTCGCAAAGGCAGGAGGAAAGAGGTGACTTGAGGGGGAGGTACCCCTTCAGGGCTTCATGGTGAAGAGAAAGGAAGCAAGCAGTGAATAACAGTACCAGGCTGGGCGCAGTGGCTCACTCCTGTAAACCCAACATCATGGGAGGCCGAGGTGGCGGATCTTGAGCTCAGGAATTTGAGACCAGCCTGGGCAACATGGCGAGACCCCCATCTCTATAAATAAATAAATAAATAAATAAATAAATAAATAAATAAAATAAATAGAATAGAATAGAATAGAATAGAATAGAATAGAATAGAATAGAATAGAATAGAATAGAATAGAATAAAATAAAAAGCTGAGTGAGGTAGTGCACACCTGTGATCCCAGCTACTCTGGAAGAGGCTGAGGCAGGAGGATCGCTTGAGCCCAGGAGGGAGGGGTTGCAAAGCTAAGATGGTGCCACTGCACCCCAGCCTGGGAGACAGAGACAGACCCTGTCTCAAAAAGAAAAAGAAAAGTAATAGTCTCACTGATATAAAAGAAAATCACAAAATCACAAGATATCAGCCTGTGCTCCACTCTCCAAAAAAGGGCTTCCTATTTGAGGGAAAAATCCATTTTGTTCTACCAACAAAAGAGGGCACTCCAGCCAGGCACAGTGGCTCATGTCTAATTCCAGCACTTTGGGAGGCCAAGGTGGGTGGATCACCTGAGGTCAAGAGTTCGAAACCAGCCTGGCCAACATGGTGAAACCCCGCCTCTACTAAAAATACAGAATTAGCCGGGCATGGTGGCGCATGCCTGTAATCCCAGCTATTTGGGAAGCTGAGGCAGGAGAATCGCTTGAACTGGGGATGAGGAGGTTGCACTGAGCCGAGATCGCGCCATTGCACTCCAGCCTGGACAACAAGAGCGAAACTCTGTCTCAAAAAAAAAAAAAAAAAGAAAACAAAAATAACAGGGCGCTCTTCAAGTAAGAAAGCTGGTAAGGCACCCAAACTACTGCCTCATTTGTAATTGCTGAAACTGGAAAATAAAACATTTCAAAATGCACAGAAAATTGCAGACATAGTATATAGAAAAATGTTAAGTGAAAATCAATATTTTTTTGAAAACTAACCATGAAACCAGAAAACTGAAACACAGTACTCCAACCTAAATTAGATAACCTTAAGCAATCATCTGGTAACATGAAAAAAATGCCATGAATCAGAAAAATAACTCAGAACAGAAATGGACAAAGAACAAAATAACTAAGCAAACAGTTTGTAAAAAAGCAGGAGAAATGGAAGAAAAAAAAATCTCTGAAAAGAAAACTAAATCATAAGGAAAGCTTTTCCAAAGAGGAAAAACTTTTACTTAAAATATAATAACTGATATCGAGGAAAGGTATTAAAACAGCCAATAAAATAAAAATAAAATCAAGAAAGCAATTCAAAAGATCAGAGAGAAAGTGGTATAGAAGCAAAGATCCAACATACATTGCAGTCCCTGAAGAAGAATAAAATAATGGAACCGATGTAAATCTTCAAAACTATAATAAAAGAAAACTTGGTTCTACATATCGAAAGGAAACCTAGGAAAATTTATATGGAATGATCAAGTCTAAGGTATTTCTTAGAACATCCATTAGATTTGAAAGAAAAAATCCTGTGGGCCTCAGTAAAAAAGGGCGAGAAGATACAAGTATACAGGTAACTGTTAGAACAAACACATGAACATACTGAACACTGAAAAAACTTTAAAAGTTGAGTTTGGTTGTTCTTGGTTTTTAAGCATTTCCTTACTTTCCAGCTCTACGAGATGCTCCACGTCCATTTCTATATTTCCTGCCCAGTACTAAAATCAGCCATTTCTCCAAGGAGCCCTGTTTCCTTTTACCATGGAAAGGGAGCTGAACTTCAGCAGTGAAAAGGACTGGGGAGCGCCCGCGGGTCTCGAACCACCCAGAGAGGTAAAAAGGACCGGAGAGCGCCCGCGGGTCTCGAACAACCCACAGAGGTTGTTGTTTCAATCATAGAATTGTCGAAGTAACCGCTGAGCTAAAGCCAGCCCGGAGGTCGCTTCCGGATTATATTTTCTTGACTAGTGAGAAAGACCTACGTCACAAAGAGTGAGTCAAAACAAGAGTGCTTCAGCATGACTCAGCGTCCAGGACTGTCCAACACGCCCCCGACCTCCAGACAGTTGAGGAGTTGTCCATCTGGGGACAAATAGCAGTGACAAGGACGTAGCCTTTCCTAATCCCTGGAGAGCTCCTCCGCAGTTGTGTCCTCGGCTTACTGTCTCCTTCTCAGCAGTCACCTGGTCCACAACTCTCGAAACGCCCCCACCTCCTTCCTTCCAGCCTTTGCGCTCCCAAAACAACCACGCAGGGTCACTTGGTGATCAAATCAACTTTTACAACTAGTGCTTGGGCCAGGGGAGTGGAGTCTTTACGAGGTGTAAATTGTGTTTCAGACCTTATCTTAGAACTTCACTGCTAAACTAGACATTCCAACCCGGCCGGGCGCGGTGGCTCACGCCTGTAATCCCAGCACTTTAGGAAGCAGAGGTGGGCGGATCATGAGGTCAGGAGATCGAGACCATCCTGGCTAACACAGTGAAACCCCGTCTCTACAAAAAATACAAAAAATTAGCCGGGCGTGGTGGCGGGCGCCTGTAGTCCCAGCTACTCGGGATCCTGAGGCAGGAGAATGGCGTGAACCCTCCCCAGGTGAAACTTCCTGTTACTCTTTTTAATTTTTTTAAGAAACAGAATCTCCCTCTGTCACCCAGGCTGCAGTGCACTGGGTCCATCTAGGCTCAACCCATACGCCCCTCTTAGCCTCGCGAGTAGCTAGGACTACAGGCACAGGCCACTATGCCCAACTAATTTTTTTTTTTTTTTTTGAGATGGAGTCTCGCTCTGTTGCCCAGGCTGGAGTGCAGTGGCACGATCTCGGCTCACTCCAACTTCCGCCTCCCGGGTTCCAGCGATTTCCGGCTAATTTTTGTATTTTTAATAGAGACAGGGTTTCACCATGCTGGCCAGGCTGGTGTCAAACTCCTGACCTCAAGTGACGTGCCCGCCTCGGCCTCCCAAAGTGCTAGGATTACAGGCGTGAGCCACCGCGTCTGGCTTTTTTCTTTTCTTTTCTTTCTTCTTTTTTTTTTGAGACGGAGTCTCGCTCTGTCGCCAGGCTGGAAAACAGCGGCAGGATCTCGGCTCACTGCAACCTCCGCCTCCCAGGTTCAAGCGATTCTCCTGCTTCAGCCTCCCGTGCACCACCACGTTCAGCTAATTTTTGTCTGTTTAGTAGAGACGGGGTTTCACCATGTTGGCCAGGTTACTCTCGGTCTCTTGACCTCATGACCCACCTGCCTCAGTCTCCCAAAGTACTGGGATTACAGGCCTGAGCCACAGCACCTGGCCAAAATTTTTTTTTCCTTTTTCTTTTTCTTTTTTGAGATGGAGTCTTCACTCTGTCGCCCAGGCTGGATTGCAGTGGCACTACCTCCGCTCACTGCAGGCTCCGCCTCCCGGGTTCAGGCGATTCTCGTGTCTCAGCCTCCCAAGTAGCTGGGACTACAGGCATGCGCCACCACACCTGGCTAATTTTTATATTTTTTAGTAGAGAAGAGGTTTCACCAAGTTGGCCAGGCTGGTCTCAAACTCCTGACCTCAAGTGATCCGCTGCCCTCAGCCTCTCAAGGGTTGGGGATTACAGGTGTGAGCCACCGTGCCGGGCCTTTTTTATTTTTTATTTTCTGTAGAGACAGGATGTTGCTATGCTGCCCAGTTGACCTGGAACTGGCCTCGAGATCCTTCCGCCTTGGCCACCCAAAGCACTAGGATTACCCGTGTGAGCCTCCATGCCTGGCCTAAAAATTATTTCCATTTTTAATACTACAGGAACATCTATTCCTTTTATGTACACTGTAAACAGCTAACCTTTCTTCCCTAAATTCCTACTTTTCTCCAATTAACTACTGTTTATATTTCAGTATCTTTCCAGTCCTTTTCCTCAATCTGTGTATTTAACTGTACACAAAACATAATTTTTTTTGGCTTGCTGGGAATCCGGTTGTTGGATATTGTTTTTTTTTTTTTTTTTTTTTTTTTGTTTTTTTTTTTAAGACAAAAGGTTTTTATTCAAAAAACGCCAAGTATAAAAAAAAAAAAAAATAAGATCTCTTTTATTCCGTTGGATATTGTTTACCTAACAGCATGTCTTGGAGATCCTTCTGATCACTGCATATAAATCTAATTCACTTGTATTGTAACAGCTGCATTATATTCAAGTATAAATGTATTAGTTTTCAGTTTCACTAAGATAAAGCTGCAGTAATACACATCTTGGTACATATATGTACACATACACAAGTATGTTGTTAGAATATATGCTGGATTAAAGTATCTGCACACATATTTGGAGAAAGTTATGGGGGAAATGCAAGAGGCCTTGAGGGTGCCTGAAGCCACAGGATCATCTTTAATAACGATCATCTTTTGTTCCCCAGGTACTCTGAAGGGCAATTCCACCAGAATATACATTCTATGACATCTGGGACTTTGATGCATTGCCCCAGAAGATAATACCAGTACCTACAGCATGTTCACCATGTTCACTGGTCAAGTGGATATTACTCAACCAGAATGCAAACATTTCTATTGGTTTTAGAAAGACCTGAAAGAGGCTGGGCACAGTGGCTCACGCCTGTAATCCCAGCACTTTGGGGGGCTGAGGCGGGCGGATCACGAGGTCAGGAGATCAAGACCATCCTGGCTAACATGTGAAACCCCGTCTCCACTAAAAATACAAAAAAAAATAGCCGGGCCTGGTGGCAGGCGCCTGTAATCCCAGCTACTCCGGAGGCTGAGGCAGCAGAATGGCGTGAACCAGGAAGGTGGAGCTTGCAGTGAGCCGAGATAGCGCCATTGCACTTCAGCCTGGGCAACAGAGCGACTGTCTCAAAAAGACCTGAAAGCAGCTTCTCTTTGAGATTTCTGAGTTATCTGGGATTGCTGTGGGCTCTTGAATTTCCATTCCATTTACTTTTCCAAGATGCTACCCTGAGCACCTCCAAACACTCCATGACTTAGGTCCCTTTGAGACTCAAACCACTTAACCAGTCCCAAGAGTTTAAAGATTCTTAAATTCAGAATTGCTTTTTAGATGTGACCAGAGGTAAGATCCCACTGTACCAAAAAGGGAAAGACATTCTTTGAAGCTAAATTGAACTAGACGGCTTCCTGAAGAATGAGGCCAGGGCTGGTGGCTCATACCTGTAATCCTAGCACTTGGGGAGGCCAAGGCGGGCTATCACTTGAGGTCAGGAGTTCAAGACCAGCTGGCCAACATGGTGAAACGCCATCTCTTCTAAAAATACAAAAAAATTAGCAGGGGACAGTGGCAGCCACCTGTAATCCCAGCTATTCAGGACGCTAAGGCAGGAGAATCACTTGAACCCGGGAGGTGGAGGTTGCAGTGAGCTGAGATCGTGCCACTGTACTCTAGCCTGAGTGACAGTGACACTCTCTCAAAAAAATAAAAAATAAAAAAATACTGAACCATGGAAGGAACTCACTGAAACCTCCAGCCTGCCTTGAAAGGGGTAACAAAAGACCTAGTCAACAAGACTGTCACCCAAGGGGCCTGAAGTGCACATAATCCTGCCAAGGAAAGCATGCACCAATCTGCCCCCCAATTGCCCAATACTTAGTGTATCTAAAACTTTGAGCCAGGCCTTCAGCCCATAGGTGAAGATACATTCAGTGTTCCCAGTGGCAAAATTCAGCATCAGAAATTAGACAAAGTGCATGTCTTACATTAAGGGAATTTTGTACAAAAGTCCAAAGGGAGGTGTATGGTGCTTTGTGGTTCAGATACTACAGAAAGGTGAGGAGCTTAATGGGGCAGAGAATGAAAACCAGCTATATGGTGGCAGCCTTGTTATCCCAGATCCATTTACAGATCCATTTTTTCAGGGTATAGAACCAGCAAATTACAGGTTTCATCTGCTTGAAGTTAATGTGACTGTAGTTCTTCGTGACGTATGGCTATTTTTTTTCCTCTGCATCCCCTTGACTTGGCATAGTACTTGATCCAATGGATATCTCAAAGTTTTGTGAGTTTCTGTTCTGAGTTTACCAGTCTGTGCCATCTAATTCTCAAATTAACCAAGGTAGGGAAGACAGCTAGCTGCTTCTCAGTGGTTTTCAATGTGGGTAGGGAGGGATTTTGCCTTTCTCAGGGGCACAGACATTTTTAGTTGTCACAATTGTGGAAGAGGGTGCTACTGGCATCTAGCAGGTAGAGGCCAGGGATGAAGTTAATCATAAGTCAAAATCAAAATAATAAACATCCTACAATGCACAGCATTGGCTTCTACAACAAATGATAATCTGGCCCAAAATCTCAACAGTGCCAAGATTAAGTAATCCTGTGTCTAGCAGACAGTAAGAAAAACACTAAGGGCCGGGTGCAGTGGCTCACGCCTGTAATCCCAGCACTTTGAGAGGCCGAGGCAGGTGGATCACCTGAGGTCAGGAGTTCCAGACTAGCCTAGCCAACACGGTGAAACCCCATCTCTACTAAAAATACAGTATTAGCCACTTGAAGCCAGGAGGCGGAGGTTGCAGTGAGCCAAGATTGTGCCAGTGCACTCCAGACTGGGCGATACAGCAAGACTGTCTCAAAAAAAAGAAAAAAAAAAAAAGAAAAAAGAAAAACATTGTGTTCAATCCTGAGCTCTGCTGTTCCAAAAACAAAAGATCAAAGGAGTCTGAAATGATAGGAATCATTTTGGTTCAGACTTCTCTGGACATAGATCCCTTATCAGAGGAAAACATAACTCATGCTAAAAAAAAACCTAGGCAAAAATAAGATTTAAAATGGAAGAATAAAATACTCTATATGGAAATCCTCAGCATGAGAAGGAAAACAAATATTCACAGGCAAGATTATGGAATGTTCCCACCAAATGTAAAACAGGCCCAGTCAATGCCATTTATTATACATGTTGAACAGCTTCTAAGACCCAAGGGCTCCCATAGTAAGGTTTTGGGGATTTTTTGTTTTGTTTTGTTTTTCATTTTCTTTTTTGCATCAAACAGGTTCTTCCAAAAGCCTGCTCACAAGGAAGACAAAAACATAAATCTTCAGGAAAATGAAACAAGAGAAGCTGAAACAATCTACACCTGAATGTTAAAAAAACTCATCAGACACAAACCCCACCAAACACTCATCCCATTTAATTTCCTGTTACATGCTCTGAGGAAGCCAAGAACATCAGGCCCCAGGGCAGCAATGCTCTAGGATTCCAGCTCGGACCCCCTCTATGTGACAGATTCATGCACACACATCCACACACCATAGAACCAGGCAGAAATACACATGCATGCACAGGTGGCTAGAGAACCATAGGGCGGGATGGGAAAAAGGGCTGGTCAAGGATATGCAATCAGCTGGAAACTGGGACCTAGAGAATGCATCTGTTGCAGGATAAACATGAGTTAAAATTAAAACAAAGGCAGAACACAGGATAAAGGTGGGATGCTCAGACAAGAGGTTGGATAGATGGAGAGATAAAGATGCAGGGGGAGTTTTGGGAAAGCAGCCTCAGAAGGGGAGGGAACTCAGGTGGGCAGGGGTCCTATGAGTCCAGTGATGTACTGGGGCTGAAGCAATATGCCACAGCATTACCTCTGCAATCTGTGCCCTCTCCCAAAGTAGAGGGAAACCATGAGCCCCCACCCTCTATCCCTCCCCATTGACACTCTTAAGAACTTTCCCATTACCCAAAAAGAAATGACCCCTGACTACACACACACAAAGTTAGGTCCAGCATAGGCCAAAGTTAGGCCAAGCATAGAAAGCCTCAGTAACTCTTCTTGGTGGAACCAAAGCCAGAGAAGCCCATCACAGCTGCCATCTCATCGTCCTCCTCAAATGTCAAGTCCTCCTCAGCCCTCCTTTTCTTCTCCTTCTGTTTCTCTTTCTTGTATGCTTTGGCCTTTTCCTCCTGGAGGGAAAAATCACTCAGAATCAGTTTAGACTCCTCAGCCAAATGTTGTTTATAACAACAACAACTAACATTCTGGGGCATGCAGTACATGTTAGAAATTGCTCTGAGGTACTTCATGTATATTATACTAAGATCTCTAATATGGGGATACTGAGGTACGAAGAGGTTATATAACTTGCCCGAGATTCACAGCCAGTAAGTGGAAGAAACAGAATTCTGACCCAGTCAGCCTGATTTCATGGGCCTCTTTAGGATTAGGTACATTTAGTTAATTCCTCTTGTAGTTAAAAAAAAAAAATTATGGGGGAGGCTATGCATGTTGTGAGGGACAGTGGGTATATGGGAAATCTTTATACCTCCCTCTCAATTTTGTTGCAAACCTAAACTCCTCTAAAAAAAGTTAAGTCTTTTAAAAAAATTAAATCAAAGAATACAGATGAGACAGTCCTCAACTTATGATGCTCTGACAAGATTTTTCAGTTTTACAGTGGTGAAAAACTGACACGCATTTGAAACTGTACTTCAAGTATCCATACAACCATTGTTTTTCACATTAGTATAGTATTCAATAAATTAATGAGATGAATACTTTATTATAGAATAGGCTTTGTGTTAGATAATTTGGGTCAATTGTAGGCTAATGTGATCTGAGCACATTAAGGTAGGCTAGGCTAAACTACAGTAGGTTAGGTGTATTATGCATTTTTGACGTATGATATTTTTAACTTGATGATAGGTTTATCAGTAGGTAACCCCATCAGAAGTTGAGAAATATCTGTATCACCAAAAAAAAAATTACAAAAAAAATTACAAAAAAAATAAGGCCCAGAGAGTCTAGGAGAAAAAAGTAGTTTCAGAGCCATTTCCTTCACATCATGAGAATCCTAAACAAAGGCAACAAATGTTTCCGCTAATATACAGAACTCAGGAGATACAACTCTGGGAGTGGGAGTAGGAGTGGGATGAGGACAGGGTCTCCCATGATTCATAACATAAAACTCAAATCTGGGGGAGAAGGGAAGGATAGGAGAGCCTTACCTCTTCTCTGAGCTCCTTCATCCTTTCCTCAAAATCATAATCCTTCTGCTTCTCTTCCATCTTCTTCTTGTTGACCTCAAAACGTTTCTTCACCTGATCTAGGGTGGAACGTTCCACACGCATAGACATGCCCAGGTTTCTCTGATCTGGATGGGGTCAACAGTGAAGGCAAGTTCATTACAACATCCTCAGCCCCTCAAAAAGTATTTTCCTGACTTCTCTGACATCTCATATGACATCTCATAAAACACACAGCAAAAATAATTATGGCTAAAAGAAACTCCCTTGGCCAGCTAGGTCCAGGAGCAGCACATGGTTTGGGTGGTGCTGTTGAAAGCCTCATGGCCTCCAGAATGAGGCCTCTTACCTCATGGCCTCCAGAAATACTACATAATGAAGTAAAAGATGGCCTGTGCTGAAACAACTGGAGAGTTCTAATAGGGGCATCAAAAAAGAGCCCAATAGAAACTACCCTTCTTACTCCAGCCATCTTTTGATGAGTAAAAAGAAGAAGAAGAAGAAAAAAACTACCCTTCCGGCCGGGCGCGGTGGCTCATGCCTGTAATCCCAGCACTTTGGGAGGCTGAGGCGGGTGGATCACAAGGTCAGGAGATCGAGACCATCCTGGCTAACACGGTGAAACCCCGTCTCCACTAAAAAAAAATACAAAAAATTAGCCGGGCGTGGTGGCGGGCGCCTGTAGTCCGAGCTACTCGGGAGGCTGAGGCAGGAGAATGGCATGAACCCGGGAGGCGGAGCCTGCAGTGAGCCGAGATTGCGCCACTGCACTCCAGCCTGGGTGAAAGAGCGAGACTCTGTCTCAAAAAAAAAAAAAAAAAAAAAAAAACTACCCTTCCATTCCACCCCACCTCCAAAACTCAATTCCAGCCCTAGTCACAAGCTACCTCCAAGCCTTACGTTTCTTTCCATTAATGTGATCCAGAAAGTTGATGGAGTCCTTCACCACACAGTCACAGACATTGCAGTAATATCTAACAGGAAGAAACAGCACCTGAGTCAAATATGGTTTTAAGGATCTTATCATTTTCAACCAAGAAACTCAAATTTTTAGGTAAACTTCTTTTAGAAGTGTTAAGCCTTCATTTCTATAAAGCCTTAGCTTAAGAGAGAGTATAGCCGTCATCCTCCAAGACAGCCCCAGGATAAGCCCCACCCTCTTGGTATTCCTACTCTGTGTAGTCTCTTCCCAATTTGTACTACAGTTGGTCTGTTTGGCCAATAGAATATGTCAAAAGTAGTATCTTCCAAAATTAGGTTATTTCAAAAACCATGCCTTCTGTCTTTGTTTAGGTTACTTGCTCTGGGGAAGCCAGTTGCTTTATTGTGAGCAGTCTTATAGAAAGGTCTATGGGGCGGCCGGGCATGGTGGCTCATGCCTGTAATCCCAGCACTTTGGGAGGCCGAGGTGGGCGGATCACCTGAGGTCAGAAGTTCGAGACTAGCCTGACCAACACGGAGAAATCCCGTCTCTACTAAAAATACAAAAAAATCAGGTGGTGCATGCCTGTAATCCCAGCTACTTGGGGGGCTGAGGCAGGAGAATCGCTTGAACCCAGGAGGCGGAGGTTGTGGTGAGCCGAGATCACACCATTGCACTCCAGCCTGGGCAAGAAGAGTGAAACTCCATCTCAGAAAAAAAAAAAAAAAAAAAAAAGAAAGAAGAAAGGTCTATGGGGCCAAGAATTTAGGCTTCCAAACCACAGGCATGTGAGAGAGCTTGGAAGCAGATCCTCCAGCCCCACTTAAGATTCATATGAATGCAGACCTACCTTGCCAACTCCTTGATTGCAGCTTCATGAAGACCCTGAGCCAGAACCACCTAGGTAAGCCACTCCCAGATTCCTTACCCAAAGAAACTGTGAGTGGTGTAGTTTATGCTGCTAAGCTTTGGGTTAATTTGTTAATTTACATAACAATAGATAACTAATACAGACAGGAATGGACAACAGTGGGTTTATTAAGCAGCTCAGAGAAGTGTCACTCATTGCTATCTGTGTTGCTCTCCTGCCAGAAAACCTAACTGGACAGAGAAGCAGTGAGGCGCAAAACGGTGACAAGCTCTTGTGGGACCCTTCTTCCTATAGGTTACAGTCTTGGAAGAAGGTGTACAATCAGGCATCCATAACAACTACAGCCTTTGCAGCCAGTCTGGAACCTCAAAGCCCCCTTCTTCACCATTAACAACTCCTAGGCTCTATTCTAGCTCCACCTAATTTCTCTCCTAGAAATCTCCTCAGTAGTCCTTTCCTTCATTTCTTCCTCTGACAGATCAAATAATCCCTTTTGATAACAAGTATAATGGCAACAAAAAATTTAAAAAATATATTAAGTAGTAGCTGCAGTGTTCATAGTATGATTTTTGTTTGTTTGCTTTGGTTTTTTTAATTGAGACAGGGTCTCACTGTGTTACCCAGGCTGGTCTTGAATTCCTGGACTCAAGCAATCCCCCTGCCTTGGCCTCCCAAAGTGCTGGGAATACAGGCGTGAGCCACCGTACTCAGCCAATGCTAATAATATGAAGAAACCCACTGAGTGACCACTCCTAGAGACACACACTATCATGTCAACTTGAGACCTTGGGAGACACAGAAAAATATAAAGATGGAATTACAGGCAAGAAGGACGTAATCCTGGGGCCAAGGACCTTCCTCAACACTTCCTAAAACCAAAATAGGTGGCTTATTAGATGCATTCTTGGCTGCAGAGGAAAAATGATAAGCAACTCACCCTCCCATCTCAGATTGAGGGGTTGTCTTGGTAATGACAATTGTCTTCCCAAGCTTGGATTCCAAGTCCACCTTGTAGTCCCTATGCCGTAAAAGCTCTCGCTTGACAGGCTGCACTGGTTTTCCTGAAACAGAATGGGGAAGGAAGTCCCTTCAATATTATAGTTCCTCAACCAGAAAGGAAAAAAAATGCATGAAACCCAAAATTCAGGTCTACTCATTTCAAAATCATTCCTGAAAGGACACAACAGGCCGGGCGCAGTGGCTCAAGCCTGTAATCCCAACACTTTGGGAGGCCGAGGCGGGCGGATCACGAGGTCAGGAGATCGAGACCATCCTGGCTAACACGGTGAAACCCTGTCTCTACTAAAAATACAAAAAATTAGCCGGGCGTGGTGGCGGGCGCCTGTAGTCCCAGCTACTCGGGAGGCTGAGGCAGGAGAATGGCGTGAACCCGGGAGGCAGAGCTTGCAGTGAGCCGAGATGGCGCCACTGCACTCCAGCCTGGGCGACAGAGAAAGACTCCGTCTCAAAAAAAAAAAAAAAAAAGAAAGGACACAACAGACAGTTAAAGTAGCAGCTGGGGAGAATCTCAACACAGGAAAAAATCATAAGCAATCCTCAACTCTCTACAGCTTTTCTCCACTTTAAAGCCAGCAAATCTAAAAGCAGTATGTTTTATATTCATTGATTAACTGAATTGTGGGGGAGAATTTCTGAAGTGTTACTAGAAGCAACTTTTTCAAAACAGGAGCAAGGACATTCAAGAATGCTTTCAGGCAGGTACCCTAGGCATAACAGAAAGGAACCTTCTGAGAGCTGGGCAAATTTATAAAAGGTGACCAACATCTAGGAAATGCCTGTTACATGTCAAGCACTATTTATTTTACATATTAAATAAAAAATGAAAGAGTTAGTGAGTGCAAGGTGGCCTGGAGGTATAGGGAAAGAAGAATGTACACGTTTGAAACAGATGACAAAATAAGACATTTCTTTATGCAATCTCTTAACCAGGAGAGAAGCACCAACTCCCTGACGTACAAGGCACAGAGAAACAGCACTACTAAGCACTAGCTGAAAGAATCACAGATCCTGCAAAGTACTACGGCTTTTCTCAGACTATGTGGGAGGGTCTTGATTGGGCCAGGAATGTTCTCTCCCTTAAGCAATTTCAAGGGAAAGAGGGGGGTCACTGATAGCGGTAATGCACAGCAGCAAAATACTCTACTTAACTTCTCTGTCACTACTAAGGATTCCGTTATCTTCTCTGTATTTCAGGAAAGCATTAAACGAGCCAAGCAAAGGGTGGGCAAGGAAGCAGAGTGAAATAGAGCTGAAGAGCATCTCAAAACTACTTACTTCAGCCCACCTCCTCGCTCTCATTTTGTAAATGTAGAAACCTAGGCCCAGGGAAGCAGCACTCTGCCAGAGCTTACACCGCGTGGGAAGGCAGCGCACTTCAACTCCCACCCGCTCTCCATCATCGCATCGCCTCTGTGATACCCTTAGCCCTTGATGTAGTTAGCACCCACCATCTTTCTTTTCTCTCTCTTCTGTGAGCCTCTTCTCGGCGAGTTTCTCGTATTCATCTTTGTCCCACTTTCGGCGAAAGTCCAAGTTTTTTGTCTGTGGGGGTGGGGGGGGGGGGGAAGCGTCAAGATCCGTCGCCGTGTCTGGACCCCTAGAGAAGCAGTGAACCGCGCCCTCGCGGTCCAGGCGGCTACAGGACCTTTTGAAAGCGAAGCCTCTTTGGACTGCACCAGAAGGCTGAGGGAGCCTCAAGACCCCAACCCGAGAAACCTCCGCGATTCCACTGACCCTTTGCCAAGGCCTATACTGGGGAGTTCTTGAACCTGAACCCTGGGATCTCGAGGAGATATCGGAAAGCCACTCGGGTGCAGGAGTTTGTCTCTATTCAGGTCTGAAAAACCATTCTCCACCCCGCAAAACCTCCTCCTCAGACACAACACCTACCCCGCTGCCCGACGCCATCTTCACAGCGAAGTGAAAGGCGAGCTGAAAAATGCCGTAAAAAGCGGCTTGGAGCCGTAAGGCAAAATGGCCCTCCAATAAGCTTGGAGCCTTGTGTTCTAAACGAGCTAAAGACTGGAGGGCTTCTAAAACAGGCTTGTTGGCCCCGCCTCTGCTCCAAGGAAACAGCGCAAGCGCAAGAGGAGCATGAAGCAACACGGAAGTAAGGGCGCCTGCAAGCGTTTTTTGCCTTGAATTTCAAAACAAGCATTGAAGGGTCAAGATTTAGTTCAACTATTTTACAAACAAGGAAACTGAGGTTCGCAAAACAGTGGTCTCTGATCTAGTCTAGCAACTTTGCGTCCACTGCCAAGAATTTCTAAACCTTTTTTAAGGCCGAAGCGCCATTCTAGATGCCTCTCATTCACCTGCATGCACTAGGGATATGACCCTAAACTACACTGAAACGTTTGCAACAGAGGCACCCTTCCCGACGCACATATAAAAAGCATGTTTTGCACTTGGGCTCTTTTCATTGAAGCAATACTACCACCCTTTGGTTCACTCATTTTTCCATCATCTGGGGAACTTTATAGTAGAACATAATTTAATCAACATAATTGGATTTGGAAAGGCCAGCCATCAACAACACTCTAGAGAGAAGCACTGTGGCATACCGGCTCACTATATGTTCATTTTAGCAATAAAACTACCTCTTAGCCGGGTGCAGTGGCTAATGCCTGTAATCCCAGCACTTTGGGAGGCTGAGGTGGGTGGATTATGAGGTCAGGAGTTCGAGACCAGCCTGGCCAAGAGGGTGAAACGCTGTCTCTACTAAAAATACAAAAATTAGCTGGCTACTTCGGGAGGCTGAAGTAGGAGAATCTCTTGAACCCGAGAGGCGGAGGTTGCAGTAAGCCAAGATCACTCCACTGCACTCTAGCCTGGGTGACAGAGCAAGACTCCGTCTAAAAACAAACAAACAAAAAAACTACCTCTTGAGGAGACGGGGAAAGAGGGAGAAACTGTGGCTGCTCATCACTGAATACAGAAGCATCATCCCAGGGAGGTTACTTCTACCTCACAGAATTCTCCAGTGTACACTCAAGCATTTTCTATGGTCTATGCAAACCAAGCCCTTGATAACAATAACAAATTACCCAAACTACTACACTTAGTATTTTATTTAACATGTTATCCAACCACTTCTAAAACAGCCTCCATGGCACGGCATGGAATAGTTAGAGCAGTGATTCTGGCACAGGAAATGGTCTCCAAAATCTCAAAATATCAGATCTCTATCTTGTCATCTATTAAGTTCAATGTTCAAGATTATCAAGCATACAGCCCCACTCTTCTATTGTTAGCAATGGATGGGCTAGAGAGATGTCAAATCAACATGGGTACTGCCATGCCTTTAGGATAGCATCTGTCCTCAAAGCTGAAAGCAGCCATTGCCCCTCTTTGCTGTCTTCCAAAAACTCCCCAGACAGGCCAATGGCTGATTGTGGACAAATTCACCAGAATCTGGTTCCGTAGCTACAGCAGAAGGCTAAGTATCTGGTTTCTGATCTCAATGGTTCAGAATCCTCAGCCTGAGGTGACTCTCCCAGAGCCTTGCTCACACCAACAATCTCAGTACCTCTTGACAACATTTGGTGACACTTCAAATTTGCCTCTGCAGCTAAAGCATGTCTCTTTCACATACCAGCCATCTGCACCCATGCAGAATAGCTGCTCACACTAGCCCAGGAGTCCTCAGGGTCTTCTACAGTTCTGCACCCAGGAAGAATGGAGGAGGCAGAAGGTACTTGTCACCCTTCCTGGCCAGTTGTTGTGAAGTCCATCACTCAATTCCAGAGAAATTCAGTTCTAGAGGAAACCTTTTCTACAAAGAGCAGCAGATGGGAATCAGGCAAGGATCAAGACTCAGACAGTCGCTTCTGAATTTCAGCCACAAGATTTTCCCGTTTAATGGCCACCTGAAACATAAGAGAATCCTCATGTGATAAACTAGAAAGTGATACCAGCTCCTTAGCCACTGTTTTTCCAGATTTGTTTTACTCTGCATCTGCTCCCATTACTTACACAACCAGAAGGGAGTAGTGTGGGTTGACCTGAAGAATGTATACCCTCAAGACAAAAGGGATTCAAACACCTGATCTACGTCTATTATGTTGATTAGTCTCAAAATACCCATTTGGATTTCGTTTGTCTTTCTTCTGGCCACCCAGTCAATACTCACAGGCAGCAATGGTCATCTGGAGTGGGTGTTTGTTCATCTCTACCACTATTAACCATGAAGATAATTTCTCAGCCAGAAGATGCATATTTCTTACAGAATTTGGGAAAGGCAGAAACACTTCGTCCCTTCTATTTCTGCTGCCGCCACTCACCTCCTCTCTGCTGGCCACTGAACGGATCTTGATGACCCCTTCTTTCAGTTCTTGCTCACCAATAATGACCACCAGTGGAATGCCCGTGCTCTCACAATAGTGCAGCTGGGTTAATAGTTTGGGGTTGTTCTTGTATAGCATCTCTGCCTGAAATGGATCAAGACAGAGTAAGGGACTCAGAAGTGAACACAGCAACAAACCTCAGGAACAGGGATATCCAAGAAAGCCAGAGATAAGTGGCTAGTCCTCCCACCCTAAAAAGCCACTCTAGTAGCTAGTAGACTAAAAAGGTTTTGAGTTCCGCCCTAGAGATAAGGTAGATATAGCCCTGGGTCCTAAATTCCACACATACCCAGATGGCTCAGATATCAGCTCCACCGTACCTTGATTCCAGAATCCCAAAGCTCTGCAATAAGCTTCAACCGTTCTTGGAGAAAGTTCTTCTGTGGTGTGGCCACAAACACTTGAGTCTCTGTAGTCCGCACCTTCTCACCTTTGTTCTAATAAGAGAGAAGAAAGTAAAACTAATAAAAACCTCCTTTCCACCAGCAATTCCAAAAATCAAGACAAAAAGAATCATCAGAAAACCACTCCAACTATACCTCCAGCAACAGGAGGGTTTTTAGGCCTCCAGCCCCACCTCACACCTACCTAGGACCTACCTTCATCCTCTGCTCCACAATGTAGAAGATTCGCTCAACCCCAATGCTGAGTCCCACACATGGCACCTTGTGACCCTTGGGGTGAAACATGCCCACCAGCCCATCATAGCGCCCACCAGCAGCCACACTGCCCACATTCAGGGGATCCTCCCCAGCCTGAATTGGGGTCTGCAGCAGCACTGCTTCATAGATCACTCCTGTATAGTAGTCTAGGCCCCGAGCCAGGCTGAGGTCAAAGGAGATCTGTGGGGACAAGATTACAGTCAGTCCCAAACTAGACTCAGGACCCTGAGAGCCCTAGAGCTCAGCAGGAGATCCATTTGCAATTCAGCTTACCTTATCAGCAATTCCAAATAAAGTCAGGTATTCAAACAGCAGCTTCAGGTCTCCCAGGCCCTCCAGGGCCTGCTTGTTCTGGGATAGTCTGGGATCCTGAAACATTTGCTCTACTAGGGATACCCCACCTGGAGAGAAATAAAGTCTCTGCTGTTCACTCAGATGTGTTTCATTCAAAATTATCCCTGATGTGCTCTAGCTAGTCTTCCTCATTTTCTTAAAAAAAAAAAAGATCCCAGTCTCACATGACAAGACCCTCCTCCTTTGCCTCTAGCTTTGCCATCTGAAGACACAAAGTCGTTACAATAAGAAAAAGAGAAATTAAATTCAGGACAGGCCCTGGAGCTTAGCATATCTACAGAAAAGAGTTGTTTCAGAGGTAGAATTTGAGCACGTCACCTTCAGCCTGGTTCTATCACAGCTCTGAAAACCCTGGTTCTTACCATGACATTGGACATAGTCCCCAATTCGATCAGCCACCTCAGGAGCCAGGCCTTTCTTCGCCACCATCTCATGTCTCACATCTTTCCAAGCCATCTGCATAAGCACCCAAACATTAGCCCAGCCCCAAGATCTTTCTTTCTCAAACTGAAGTAGGACAACTCAACTTCCATTCAGTATATACATCACAAGTAGCTAACTGTATATTCAGCAAAGTCAGAGACAGCTTAAGAAATCCAGTCACAATCCCCACTGTATAGCATGACTCAGATCTTCCTTCAGAGTATGCCTCCTTACCTTCCACCCCAAAATAGCCCACTTGCAGCCATAACCTCCTTATTTTTCACTAGTGGTATGGATTTGAGGGCAGGGCAGAAGCTAGATAGGGTCTACTGAAGTATGTCTTCTTTGTTACCTTGTCTAGTTTATCTATGGAGGAGCAGATGGCACGGAACTTGCTTTCAGGAACACCACAGACAGCAAACATCCCATCCACAATCCGCCGGTCATTTACCTGAGAACTCAATGTCAGTGACCCAAGTGCTTGTCAATGCCCTTCCACTCAAAACAATGGCAGTACCTACTTTCCTGACATATAAAAAGATGGAAATTTCACAGGAAGAATACAGACATATAGGAAATACAACAGCTTTACTAGGAAAGTCCTAGAGTTGCAGGCTTAAAGGTTGGAGTCACCCAAGTTTGGGACTTGCATAAACAGTATTAGGCCAAATTCAGACTTCTCCCACAGTTCTCAGCCCTGGCCTCACCTTAATGAGAAAGTCTCCCAACTGCAAGCCACTTAGGATTTCACACATGATCTTCAAACACTCTGCATCAGGGATCATAGGGTCAAACTGACCAGCAATGTCAAAATCCTACAGCAAAGAAAAAGACGGGAAAAAACTTCCATTATCCAGCCAATTTCAAGGTTGTGGCCCCTAGAACTATCAAACTGTGCTGCTCCCATCAGGTCACTTACGCACTGGCAGAACTCCCTGTAACGGCCTTGGACTATGGCTGGGCTCTCTCGCCGCCACACCTTTCCAACATGATAACGTTTCATCTTCTTGACCTTATTCATGGCCAGGTAACGAGCAAAGGGAACCTCACATGAATGGGTTAAGGAAGAGGGGTACTGCATCCAAAGATTAGGCCCAGTATACAGACATTAGGGAAGACTGGGCCTATATCAACTGGATCTCATCCACTAGGGTGAGAACAAAGACCTTCCCTTTTTTCCACTATCCCCAAGGCCTAGCAGTGCTTGGAATTCAATATATATTGAATAGTGTCAAATGAAGGAATCTCACCTAGCAAAACTAGAAGTTCAGCAGAAAGCAAGGGAAGTAGAGATAGAAGTGACCCAAGAACTAACTTCAGGTCTGGGCCATTTCTGCCCATTCAGATCAATTCCCGAACCATCTCAAAATAGTCAAGCTTCAGAACTTGGATTTGCCTAACAACTTCTAAGCTACTGGTTCTGAAAGTACAGGGAAAGGACTACGTGCATCTTAATTACAAAATGCAGATTGTAGGCCAGATGCAGTGGCTCACACCCATAACCCCAGCACTTTAGGAGGCCAAGATGGGACGATCACTTGAAATGATGAGTTTACGACCAGCCTGGGCAACAAAGACACCCATCTCCACAAAAAAAATTTTATTTTTGAGACAGAGTTTTGCTCGTCGCCCAGGCTGGAGCGCAATGGCGCAATCTTGGCTCACTGCAACCTCTGCCTCCTGGGTTCAAGTGATTCTCCTGCCTCAACCTCCCTAGTAGCTGGGATTACAGGCGCCTGCCACCACGCCCAGCTAACTTTTTAGGTCAAAAGAGATCTGTGGGGACAAGGCGACAGTCAGTCCCAAACTAGACTCAGAACCTGAGAGCCCCAGAGCTCAGCAGGAGCTGAGTAGAGATGGGGTTTCACTATATTGGCCAGGCTGATCTTGAACTCCTGACCTCAGGTGATCCACCTGCCTCAGCCTCCCAAAGTGCCGGGATTACAGGCGTGAGCCACGTGCCTGGCCAAAAAAACAATTATTTAATACAAATTATTGAACCCCATTCCAGCTACAGAATTAGCTAAGAATCTCTGGGACTGGAGCCAAATGTCTGTGCTTCTGCAAGCTCCCCCAAAGGATTATGATACACACTACAGTTAAATGACAGGGCTCCAGGCCAGGCTCCCATAGCAGAACTGCCTTCTGGGAGAAACTAGAAGTATAGGCAATGGACCTCTAAGATCCCAAAGTCACTTTCTCCACTTTCGTCAGAGAAAGCCCTCTGGATTTGGAAAGAGACAGGTCAGGCTCCAGTACTCAAAAGGATACAGTAAGGTCATAGCGGAGGGACAACAGCTCTCCACCTTGATCCTTCAGATCATACATGAGCCCAGAGTCCTCTCCATACTTCTCAGTCAGCGTTTCCTATAGCGGTCACACAGAATGAGCCACAGTTCAAAGGATGACTCCAAAACACAGATGAGAAGCCCTTTGGGACATTGAAGGCCAGTGAAGAAGTAAGTGAGGTTGCACGTACTCTTTCTTCTCCCCTTACCTTCAGCTCAAATGCTGGGGTATCCATCCCCTTTGCTCCATGACGTTTAAAGCAGCTGATAACCAAATCAAGAATTTTCTCCCTCACAACCATATGCTGAGGACTAAGATCCCTGGTACCCTGGAAACCAAAAGCAGCCATAGTGAAAACAAAAACAAAAAATAAGTCCATTTCAGACAAGGAGTTAAACTACATTTATTATGTAATCTCAGGTCTGGAGCTGAAATCTATTGAGTTCAAATGACTCTGAGCCCCACCTAGTATCTCAAGAATAGTATATATTTTTAAAATTTACTGTAAAGGACATTAAAAGGGGTCAGAGAGACATGCAAGGCAGAGGTCAATCCTCCAAGGCACTCTAACGGGATAGGGTAGGCAAAAAGTATTACCTTTGGGGTCTTGATAATAAAATTTGGTTTCTCTTGATGTGCTTTCAGTTGGGATGTTAACACTGCCTCTGCAACCTGGCAGAAGAATGAATGTGAGATGTGGCTCCTCTGGACACTGGCCAGACCTGTGGCATCTCTGACCCTGTTGACCACCAACCTGCAAAGACTCTTCACCCTGAGCAACAGGAAGCCAAAGCACCATTTCATCTATCCCAATCTCAGTCCCGCCCCAAAGAATCCATGTTGTATCTACAATTACACGTGTAATATATATGAGGTCAGGTCTTCACCACACAAGCTTCTTCATTGTATATGGATTTTTTTTTTTTTTTTTTTTGAGACAGAGTCTCGGTCTGTTGCCCAGGTTGGAGTACAGTGGCACAATCTCGGCTCACTGCAACCTCTGCCTCCTGGTTCAAGCAATTCTTCTGCCTTAGCCTCCCGAGTAGCTGGGACTACACGCGTGCCACCACCACGCCCAGCTAATTTTTGTGTTTTTGGTAGAGATGGGGTTTCACCATGTTGGCCAGGCTGGTCTTGAACTCCTGACCTCGTGATCCAACCGCCTCGGCCTCCCAAAGTGCTGGGATTACAGACATGAGCCACCACGCTCAGCCGGATTTTTAATATTCTCAAATACTTTAAGAATCTGAGAATAATGAAGGCACTGAACAACCCACCACTACCAACACCAACCATTCAGGGGTAGGGATTATGATGATCTTCTCCAGGTCACGGTTCCTACTGAAACAGCAAAAATAATAATTTTTTTTTTTTTTCAGATGGAGTCTTACTCTGTCCCCAGGCTGGAGTGCAGTGGCACGATCTCAGCTCCTGCAACCTCCACCTCCCAGGTTCAAGCGATTCTCCTGTCTCAGCCTCCCGAGTAGCTGGGATTACAGGCGCATGCTACCACGCCCAGCTAATTTTTGTATTTTTAGTAGATACGGGGTTTCGCCACATAGGTCAGGCTGGTCTCAAACTCCTGACCTCAGGTGATCCACCCCCCTTGGCCTCCCAAAGTGATGGGATTACAGGCATAAGCCACTGCGCCCGGACAAAATAATAATAATTTTTAATAAGGTAGCACTGGTTATCAGGTTTAGAGATAGGAAAACCGTAACTTGAAGACAAGGGAACCAGCTCAAGAACACAGAACAAGCCTGTGGAATGACAAGATATGGATTTCTTGAATGAACTAAAAAACTCAGACTGGTAAGATGCTGTGATTGAATATTAATAAAAGATCTGTGCCCTATTGTTCACGATAGCACAAAGCATCTGCTAAGAGGGCATTAGAATCTTTCCGAAGTAAGGCAAAACTTAATCAGTGACATTACCAGCAAGCTGTATGCCCTTCCAAAAATAGAGGATGTGGTGGTTCCATACTATGGCGATTATCTGCCCTAAGAGAAGTCCAAGTTCAAGTCCACAATCCCTTATCTGCAATTCCAAAATCCAAAACTCTCTGACATCTGAAAATGTTTTTCTGAGATTCATTCTGAGGTAAATTCTAAGATGAACTCAGTCTACTTCTGGTCTTTAGTCATCTCATTTATTAGGAATATTCATACATTTTGCTTAAAAATATTACTGCTTGAGTCCAAGAGTTTCAGGAAAAAGTGTGGATATGAATTAAAATACTCCCTTACTACATATCCTTGTATAAGTCATTCATTTAATCTTGCAGCCTCCGTTTCCTCAACTGCAGAATAGAAATAAAAACTCCAACCTCTCAAGATTGCTCCAAGGATTAAATGACCAGGCATCCAAATCGCTTAGTTCAGTGTCAGTACATAGTGGGCACTCGATAAAAACCGACTGTAACACTACTGGAACACAGGCCGCGAGGCTATGCTTTCAGATCTGGAGGCCCTGCTGGGATAGACCAGAAATAATTATGTCGCGCTCACCTGGCTTTGGCAACGGACCGGCCCGGTGCACGAGGCGCAGGGCGGTCGCAGGAGCTGGCTGAGCAGCGCAGCCCAGGCCCTCCTGGGAAGAAGTCCGAGCAGGGGCATCGCGCCGCAGGACGCCGGCTTTCCGGGACAGGAACAAAAGGCCTGGGAAGGAGGCGGGTCAGATACCAGGAAGGGTGGAGGGCACTGCAAAGGCGGAACCCGCGCACCAGGGAAAACTCGGGCGTTTGCGCACCTCACTAGTCACGACGGCTGAGGTGGGAACCTCCCAAGTTCCCTTAGTAGCCAGCGTCGGCACTTCCGGTAGGAGCCGGAAACAATTTTTGTGCTCGGCGGAGGCTCTCTAGGCGTGCCACCCAGCGACTCGATAGCCGGAAGTCATCCTTACTGAGGCTGGGGCAACCACCGCAGGTCTAGGCAGCAGTCGGCTCAAGTGGACAGCCGGGATGGCAGAGCGTGCGGCGCTGGAGGAGCTGGTGAAACTTCAGGGAGAGCGCGTGCGAGGCCTCAAGCAGCAGAAGGCCAGCGCCGAGCTGGTGAGATTTAGGCAGCAGGGGAGAGGGCCAAGGCAAAGCCAGGGAGGACGTAAAGCCAGGGTGTTCGGGACATAGGGTAGGGAGGAGAGTGGGCTGCGTGGGGAGGCATCCGGGGTGGGTCCCGAGAGAAACAAAGCTAGGCCTAAACAGAGAGATCTGATGAGGGAGGAATATTGAATGAATGGCGGGGGAGGGAGGAAAGTGACAGATGGATAGCTCAGCGCCTTCTTTCCCTTCACAGATCGAGGAGGAGGTGGCAAAACTCCTGAAACTGAAGGCACAGCTGGGTCCTGATGAAAGCAAACAGAAATTTGTGCTCAAAACCCCCAAGGTAATATCATTCCTGTAGGGAGCCACTGAGAAAGTCTCTAACTCTACTCACGGGGCGCTTATGTCTGCCTCCCTAAACCAGGTCATTGAGCATCTGAAATGCTGCAAAGAAGAGGACAGTCGCTCTGGGCGCTGGGCTGGACTGGACTCTACATGAGTCATTCTGGGATGGCAAAGTGATGGCAGAAACTAGGCCAGCTGGGTGATCAGGGGAGTCAGCCTGCTGCTGCTACTCGTTCGTTCATTCAATAAATGTTTATTTAGCGCTATGTCTCTAGCACTATACAAAGCACTGAATATATACCATGGTGGACAATATAGCCTACCCTCATGGAGCTTACATTCTACTGAAGGAGAGAGACTTAGAACAAATAATCCCACACAGATTTTTTTTTTTTTTTTTTCAAAATGGAGTATCCTCTATTACACAGGCTGGAGTGCAGTGGCACATCTTGGCTCACTGCAGCCGCTGCCTCCTCGGTTCAAGCGATTCTCCTGCTTCAGCCTCCTGAGTAGCTGGGACTACAGGTGCCCACCACCATGCCCAGCTAATTTTTGTATTTTTAGTAGAGATGGGGTTTCACCATATTGGCCAGGATGGTCTTGAACTTCTGACCTCAAGTGATCTGCCTGCCTCAGTCTCCCAAAGTGCTGGGATTACAGACATGTGCCACCAAACCGGGCACCACACATGGTTATGTAATTACATATTGTGAAAAATAATATAAAGAAATTAAGGTTGCTCTGAGAAAAATAAGGGAGAACTGGGGAGTCTGAGAAAGGCTAACTGAGGAAGTGATATACTAACTGATCTAATGAGTGAGTAGGAGATAGCCAGAGGACAAGTGTGACAAAGATAGGTCCAGGTAGAATATGGAAACCCTAAAGTGGGAAAGAACTTTGATAGTTTTGAGGAACTAGAGGATGATCTACATGGCTAGAACTAAGTTAAGGAGAGTAGAGTGGAATGAGGTTGGAGATTCTGAGCTCATCCTCCAGTTCAGTTCCACTTTGTGTAAGTTCTATAAACAGAACTGTTTACCCCTTCATCTGGGTTCTCTTGGCACTTCATACATATTTCTGTTATTGCACCAACTTTAAGTAGTTATTTAGGTTGTTTATTTACCCTGAGACTGAGACTAGATGTCTAAATAGGTATAGTCAGCCCTCCATATCCCAAGATCCCACATTCACAGATTCAACCAACTGTGGATCAAAACCATTCAGGGGAAAAGAAACAATTAAAAAAAATCTGGCTGAGTGTGGTGGCTTACACTTGTAATCCCAGCACTTTGGGAGGCCACAAGGGGAGGACCATTTGAGCCCAGTAGCTTGAGACCAGCCTGAGCAACATAGTGGGTCCCTATCTCTAAAAACAAACAAACAACAACAAAAAAAAACCTTTTAAAATCTAACAATAAAAATTTCAAATAAAAAATATAGTATAACAACTATTTACATAGCCTTTACATTGTCTAAGGTATTATAAACACTCTAGAGACTATTTAAAGTATATAGAAGGATGTGCATATAATTTTATATCAAGGGCTTGAGCATCCATGGATTTTTGGTATCCACATGGGGCC
This sequence comes from Symphalangus syndactylus, assembly GCF_028878055.3. NCBI lineage: Eukaryota > Metazoa > Chordata > Mammalia > Primates > Hylobatidae > Symphalangus > Symphalangus syndactylus. The sequence continues at coordinate 46,276,607 of NC_072429.2, forward strand.
CAGAACAAATCTCCTGTGGATACTGAGGGATGATTCTATTTAATAAATGTATTTGAAATTGAATTCCAAAGGAGAGGGGAGATGGTCTGTTTTCCTTGTGTTAAGGTTAATTCTTTGGGCTCCTAAATTCATTGAGCTGTTTCTACATATAACTCATTTTCGAAGATTAAAGAGACAGTGTAAAATCCCAAAGTGGTGATCATCAGTGATTTTTCAAACTATTAGATGAAAAGCTTACTGTGGAATTTATGATGGATCAGTCTGTCCTCACCAGTGATCAGTTTTAACATCACTAAAAGTAGGACAACTAGACATTATGTTCCTGCTGATGTGATGCAATAAGAAGTACACAGCACCACCTGTGAATTCTTGCCAAGTAAATTGAACTTGAATCTAATCAGATCTTTGGACTAACTATCAGTTTACAGGAAATACTAGAGATGGAGGAACATGTTAAATGACACATCACGCATATTGTTCACCAAATCTAGAATGTGAAAATTTTTTTTAGGACAAATGACCCAATTTCCTCAGTTAACAAATAACCTTTTTAAAATAAAAAAAAAAAGTTGAGAAGGGAAGGAAACTTATAGATTATAGCTGATTACAACGCATAGACTTCGTTTTGAAGCTGATTCAAATAAATCAACCATAAAAAGATATTATTGAGGCAACTGGGGAAAACTGACCATGGCTTAGCATTAGATAATATTAAGGAGTTGCTGTTAGTTTTGTTAGTTATAATAAAGATAGAGTCTTTGGGGTTTTTTAAATGTCCTTACGAGTTAGAGATTCATACTGAAGTATTTATGAATGAAATGATATGACATCTGGGATTTATTTAAAAATATTTAAGAAAAACATGTCAGGACTTAAATGAAATAAGAATAGCAGATGTTAATGGTTGTTGAAGCTGGGTAATGGATAAATGGTGACCTGTAATACTATTCTTTATATTGTGTCTTTGAAAATTTCCATACTATAGTGTTAAGATTATGCTAGAGAGTTAATATCCATTTTAGTATTAACAATAGAAAACTCAGTATTGTCGAGACAAGACTCTTTCAAGGGATCTTCATGGTCAAAACTATTTTTGTAATAATTCTTTTGTTTTGTTTTGTTTTGTTTGAGACGGAGTCTCGCTCTGTCGCCCAGGCTGGAGTGCAGTGGCGTGATCTCAGCTCACTGCAACCTCCGCCTCCCGGGTTCAAGCGATTGTCCTGCCTCAGCCTTCCGAGTAGCTGGGACGACAAGCACATGCCACAGCACCCGGCTAATTTTTTGTATTTTTAGTAGAGATGGGGCTTCACCGTGTTGGCCACACTGGTCTTGAACTCTGGGCCTCCAGTGATCCTCCCACCTCGGCCTCCTAAAGTGCTGGGATTACAGGCGTGAGCCACTGCGCCCGGCCCTTCTATAATAATTCTTTTTTTTTTTTTTTTTTTTTGAGACGGAGTCTCACTCTGTCACCCAGGTTGGAGTGCAGTGGCGCGATCTCGGCTCACTGCAAGCTCCACCTCCCAGGTTCACGCCATTCTCCTGCCTCAGCCTCTCCGAGTAGCTGGGACTACAGGCGCCCGCCACCACGCCCGGCTAATTTTTTGTATTTTTAGTAGAGACGGGGTTTCACCGTGGTCTCGATCTCCTGACCTCGTGATCCGCCCGCCTCGGCCTCCCAAAGTGCTGGGATTACAAGCGTGAGCCACCGCGCCCGGCCTTTCTATAATAATTCTAAGACATTATCTGCCTTTTTCGTTGTGTTAACATTTGCACTGAAGGCACAAAAGCGCTGGTGAGTAGAACTGCTGGTGCCTTAGCATAAATTAAGACAGCGACACTAAACTGTACTAATAGCCAGTATGTTCTTCACTGCCATGCACTCACAGTAAGTAAATAAATTAATTAATTAAAAAAATTCAGTTTTACTTAACAACGTCATTGATAAAATGGTAAAACTTTGTTCGTTTGTTTTGGGGTTTTGTTTTTGGAGACAGAATCTCACTCTGTTGCCCAGGCTGGAGTTCAGTGTCACGATCTTGGCTCACTGCAGCCTCCACTTCCCAGGTTCAAGCAATTCTTGTGCCTCAGCCTCCTGAGTATCTGGGATTACAGGCAGGTACCACCACACCCAGCTAATTTTTTGTATTTTTATAGAAATACAAAAAACATACAAGAAACCTACAACATGTTTCACCATGTTGCCCAGGCTGGTTTTGAGCTCTTGAGCTCAGGCAATCTGCCCACCTTGGCCTCCCAAAGTGCTAGGCTAAGCCACCATGCCTGGCCAAAAACTTACTAATTTTATTGAATCTTGACCCTTGAGGACCCTATTTTTAAATATTTGCTATGACAAAATGGGAAGTACATATAAAGCACTTCTGCACTCCAAGGTAGGGAAAATGCTTATGCCATTGTTCAAGTTGCAAGCTGATCTAGCACTTTTTTCATAGAACATCTTGTTTTATTTGAATTAACAACTGAAAGATAAATTACGGTTTTTCAAACTTAAATATTTGGCAGACATTTTTACAATAATAAACGAAGTGAGCCTTGTCACCTCAGGGAAAACATCTGACAGTACTTGTAGGCAGTGAAAAAATTCAAGTATTCAGGTGAAAGTTAGAATTTTAGAAAACTTAGGCAGAGCATGGTGGCTCAAGCGTATAATCCCAGCACTTTGGGAGGCCAAGCGGGTGGATCACCTGAGGTCGGGAGTTTGAGACCAGCCTGACCAACATAGAGAAACCCCATCTCTGCTAAAAATTAGCCGGGCGTGCTGGCGCATGCCTGTAATGCCAGCTGCTAGGGAGGCTAAGGCACAAGAATCGCTTGAACCTGGGAAGCGGAGGTTGCGGTAAGCCAAGATCGCACCATTGCTCTCCAGCCTAGGCAACAAGAGCGAAACTCCATCTCAAAAAAAAAAAAAAAAGAATTTTAGAAAACTTCTATCTTCCATCATAAGCTTGACAGCTTCCCAATAATTAAAGAGTTTTCTGCCGGGCGTGGTGGCTTACGCCTGTAATGCCAGCACTTTGGGAGACCAAGGTGGGCGGATCACCTGAGGTGGGGAGTTTGAGACCAGCCTAGCCAACATGATGAAACCCTGTCTCTACTAAAAATACAAAAATTAGCCAGGTGTGGTAGCGCACGTCTGTAATCCCAGCTCCTCGGGAGGCTGAGGCAGGAAAATCATTTGAACCTGGGAGGTGGAGGTTGCAGTGAGCTGAGAACACACCACTGTACTCCAGCCTGGGTGACAGAGTGAGACTCCATCTCAAAAACAAACAAACAAAAACAGGCCAGGCAAGGTGGCTCACGCCTGTAATCCCAGCACTTTGGGAAGCAGAGGCAAGCGGATCATGAGGTCAGGAGATCAAGACCATCTTGGCTAACATGGTAGAACCCCGTCTCTATTAAAAATACAAAAAATTTGCCGGGCATGGTGGCATGCGCCTGTATGTAGTCCCAGCTACTCAGGAGGGTGAGGCAGGAGAATCATTTGAACCCGGGAGGCGGAGGTTGCAGTGAGCCGAGATCACGCCACTGCACTTCAGCCTGGGTGACAGAGTGAGACTCCATCTCAAAAAAAAAAAAAAAAAAAAAAAAAAAAAGGCTTTCTTGATGAGATCTGAGGTGATGTAAATAAATAAGGCTTCCTGATATTGTATAATGAAATGTATCAACATTTGAAAGACCTGTTATGAAATCATGCACAGGCAAAGGATCCATTCATTCAAAGTACAAAATACAGTAGTGGATTTTTTTTTTTTGTAGGAAAATATACATAACATAAAATTTACCATTTTAATGATTTTTTTTTTTTTTTTTTGAGATGGAGTCTCACTCTGTCACCAGGCTGCAGTGCAGTGGCATGACCTTGGCTCACTGCAGCCTCCACCCGCTGGGTTCAAGCAATTCTCCTGCCTCAGCCTCCCAGGTAGCTGGGACTACAGGTGCGTGCCACCACGCCCAGCTAATTTTTGTATTTTTTAGTAGAGATGGGGTTTCACCGTGTTGGCCAGGATGTTCTGGATCTCTTGACCCCATGATCCACCTGCCTTGGCCTCCCAAAGTGCTGGGATTACAGGTGTGAGCCACCACGCCCAGCCCATTTTAATGATTTTTAAGTGTACAGTTCAGTAACATGAAGTACATTCATACTCATAACCATCACCATTATCCACCTCCAGAATTTTTTCATCATCCCCAATTGAAACTCTGCACCTCTTAAACAATAACTCCCCACTTCACCCTCCCTCCAGCCCCTGGTAACTGCTATCCTACTTTCTGTCTCTATGAATTTGACTATTCTAGGTACTAGATAAGTGAGAGACTAATTGTTTTTTTTATTTTTTTTTAAGTTCATTGATCTAGTTTTCAAATTCCACATTGCAACCAATCTTTAAGAAACAACCACTTGTTGGATTCTGATGTAGTACCAAAGAAAAATATCCACAGTTAGCTGAAAAGTTTGTTAAAATACTCTTCCTTTTACAACTACATATCTGTGTAAGTAAGGTTAGATTTTCTTTATATACTTCAACCAGCACGACATATCACGACAGACTGAATGCAAAAATCACATATGAGAATCCTGCTGTCTTCTATCCAGTCAGACATTAAAGATTTGCAAAGATGTAAATCAGTGCCACTCTTCTCACTAAATTGTTTTGGAAAACAGTTACCTTTTTCTAAAATATTATTTGCATTAACATATAATAGATATATTATTTGTTAAATGAATAAATATTTTAAAATTTTTGCCATTCTAATTCTAATACAGTAAATATTGATAGGTATAATCCACTTTGAGACTTGAATACATAGTAAGAGTGTAAAGAGGTCCTGAAACCAAAGACTTTGGAGTAGGGTATAAAAGCCCAGATTGGAAGCTCTGACCTGGAAGGAGAACACAATTCTAGTCCTGACTGCCACAAACATGTTGAATGGCCTTAAGAAATGACTTAACTTCTCAACATCCTGTACTTCATCTATAAAATTTATCTGCCTAGCCTATGTCATAGAGTTGTTACCAGAAACAAATTAGAGAACAGTTGTAACTAAGATTTAAAAGAAGTTATATTGGGAGAGAAACGTTGCTTGTAAAATTTGGAATTCAATTAGTTGAGCCAGTCTGAGTTGGTGATATGCCTATAATCAGGTAGGTATTTTTTTGTTGTTATTATTTTTGTTTGGTTGGTTGGTTGTTTTTTTTTTTTTTGACAGAGTCTTGCTCTGTCTCCCAGGCTGGAGCGCAGTGGCACGATCTCAGCTCACTGCAAGCTTCGCCTGCTGGGTTCACGCCATTCTCCTGCGTCAGCCTCCCAAGTAGCTGGGACTACAGGCACTTGCCACCAATGCCCGGCTAATTTTTTTGTATTTTTAGTAGAGACGGGGTTTCATAGTGTTCGCCAGGATGGTCTTGATCTCCTGACCTCGTGATCCACCCGCCTTGGCCTCCCCAAGTGCTGGGATTACAGGTGTGAGCCACCGCACCCGGCTGGTTGGTTTGTTTTGTTTGTTTTGTTTTGTTTTTGAGATGGAGTCTCGCTCTGTCTCTCGGTCTGGAGTGCAGTGGCGCAATCTCGGCTCACTGCAACCTCCGCCTCCCAGGTTCAAGTGATTCTCCCTGCCTTCAGCCTCCTGAGTAGCTGGGATTACAGGCACCTGCCACCACCATTTGTTTGTTTTTTTGAGACAGTCTCACTCTGTTGCCCAGGCTGGAGTGCAGTGGCACGATCTTGGCTCACTGCAACCTCCGCCTCCCAGGTTCAAGGATCCTCATGCATCAGCCTCCCAAGTAGCTCCAAGTAGCTGGAACTACAAGGGGCGTGCCGTCACACCCGGCTAATTTCTGTATTTTTAGTAGAGACGAGGTTTCACCATGTTGGCCAGGCTGGTCTCGAACCCCTGACCTCAGGCAATCCATCTGCCTCGGCCTCCCGAAGTGCTGGGATTACAGGCGTGAGCCACTGTTCCTGGCCTCAGGTAGGTGTTTGTTATTAGGCCAGGAAATGTTCTGTTATCCAAGAAAGAGTGTTTAGAAAAATGGCTCAAAGAGAAGAGTTCTAAGAATTTTAGAAAATAGACCCAAGCTTAAAAGGGAACGGAGTTTGGAAAGCAGATAGCAAATGGGTGTGGGAATTAATAGGGAATTATTTGTACTTGTTTTAAAACTCAGTGGCCTGTAGGAAAATCTGTTTAGAGCAGGATTTGCTTTTTCATTATTGAGGTCATCCTTTTATATTTCCAAAACATATTGTTCTTGGTTTTCAAACCTCATTTCTGGTTCTCTGGCTGATTTCAATTCCAAGGGCACAAGAGACTATAGTCCCCGGCAGATGGCAGTTCGAGAGAAGGTGTTTGACGTAATCATCCATTGCTTCAAGCGCCATGGTGCAGAAGTCATTGATACACCTGTATTTGAACTAAAGGTGAGGAATGGGCAAGAAGAAACTACATGGTAGATGAGTGGGCATTTGAATAACAAAGAAGATGACAACAAGAGAGTGAGGGTCCAAAGGGCCCACTTCTGTTGTGGACACAGACCAGTCTTTGCTCCAATAACAAGAGGGACAAGAATGGCTTGGAGGGAGAGGCCCTGTCTTTTATTATCTTGGTTGTGGCCAGCAGCTTCCAAAAGAGAGCCATTCTTTGGAGTGGTAATTGTTCTGGGTCCTATCTGCATTGTATTGCATGGCATCTGTACTTGGAATGTTTTCTAGATTCATGCAAACCATACGTACATAAATATGCAACCACTCTCCTATTGATGGACTCTGAAGTTGTTACTAGTTCTTTGCTATTAAAAACTAGATTGCAGCTGGGCACACCTGTAGCTCCTGCTTCTCAGGAGGCTGAAGCAGAAAGATCACTGGATCCCAGGAGTTCAAGGCTGTAGTGTGCTATGGTGGTGCCTGTGAATAGCCACCATACTGCAGTCTGGGCAAGGTAGCAAGCCCCTGTCTCTAAAACAAACCAACCAACCCAGATCGCATTACTACCTGCTTCAAACCCGGTGATTCCCACTGCACTTATAGTACAACCCAAACTCTTTACTCAGGTTTACAGAGCCCTAGGTGATCTGGCCACTGCCTGTCCTACCTCATCTCATGCTATTTTTCCTCTTGCCCACTATGCTACTCTGGTCTTCTTCCTACTCTTGGAACATACTCAGTGTGTTTGTACCTCCGGACCTTTGTTCTTGCTCTTCCCCTTTCCTGAACTCCCTTTCCTTAGCTCTTTGCATGATTTATTTCAGATTATACTACAGACTGCAGATTTTAATTCCTTTTTTCAAAAAAAAAAAATACCAATAGAGACAGGTCTTGCTATGTTGCCCAGGCTGCTTGCGAACGAACCCCTGGCCTCAAGTGGTCCTCCTTCCTCAGTCTCCCAAAGTGCTGACATTACAGGCGTGAGCCACCACGTCCAGCCAGCCAGATTTTAATTTCAGAGCTCAGCTAAAATGCCACTCCTCAAGTAATCTTCTCCAACTACCTTCTTTAAAGTAGCTGTTCTCCCTCTTATCACAATGAGCTAGTTTATTGCCTTTAGGCTATAAAACTGTCTGAAATTATCTGTTGTTTCCTTCATCAATGTCTCTTTTTATTGATATTTAATTGTACATATTTATGAGACTGTTTTTACCTACTGTATTAGTTTGCTAGGGCTACCATAACAAAGTACCATAGACTGGGTAGCCTAAACAACAGAAATTTATTTTCTCACAGTTCCAGAGGCTGGAAGTTGACATAACATGTTGGCAGGCCTAGTTCTTTCTGAAGGCCATAAGGAAGGATCTGTTCCAGGCCTCACTCCATGGCTTGTAGATGGCCATCGTCTCCCTTTGTTTTTGTTTTGTTTTTTTTTTTTTTTTTTTTGAGAAGGAGTCTTGCTCTTTCACCCAGGCTGGAGTGCAGTGGCGTGATCTCGGCTCACTGCAGGCTCCGTCCCCCGGGGTTCACGCCATTCTCCTGCCTCAGCCTCCCGCGTGGCTGGGACTACAGGCGCCCACCACCTCGCCTGGCTAATTTTTTTGTATTTTTTAGTAGAGACGGGGTTTCACCATGTTAGCCAGGATGGTCTCAATCTCCTGACCTCGTGATCCGCCCGCCTCGGCCTCCCAAAGTGCTGGGATTACAGGCGTGAGCCACCGCGCCCGGCCCTGTTTTGTTTTTTAATTGAGACAGAGTCTCACTCTGTTGCCTGGGCTGGAGTGCAGTGGCACGATCTCATCTCACTGCAACCTCCACCTCCCAGGTTCAAGCGATTCTCCTGCCTCAGTCTCCTGAGTAGCTGGGATTACACATGTGTGCCACCACACCTGGCTAATTTTTCTATTTTTAGTAGAGACGAGGTTTCACCATGTTGGCCAGGCTGGTCTTGAATTCCTGGCCTCCAGTGATTCGCCCACCTCAGCCTCCCAAAGTGCTGGAATTACAGGCATGAGCCACTGCGCCCAGCCTCCCTTTGTCTTTACATCATCTTCCCTCTGTCCTTGTCTAAATTTTCTCTTCTTACAACAACATATTGGATTAGAACCCAACTTGGAGACCTCGTGTTAGCTTAATCATCTCTTTAAAGACCCTATCACCAAATGTAGTCATGTTCAGAGGTTACTGGGAGTTAGGACTTAAACAAATGAATTGGGGAGGGTGGGGCCAGGGGGACACAGTTCAGCCTGTAACACTAGCGTGTGACTGTTTCTGATACTACATACTGGGAAGTTTCAGGCTTTTTAATCTTTGCCAACCTGGTAAGTGAAATATGCTATTACCGATGATAGACATCACAGGGCAAGGACTGCTGTAATGCCCTTAAGACATTCCTCAGTTTTTACTTTTGACATTATTCGAATCTCAGGCATCAAAGAACATTTATGTTTGTTGGTCTAATAACTCATTCCTAGTAGTTTATCATCAAGAAAAATACTTTAAAAAAAAAAAAAAAAGAGCTATATACCTAAATATTAGATATTGAAATGTTATGGGGAATTTTTTTTTTTTTTTTTTTTTGAGACAGTGTTTCACTCTTGTCACCCGGGCTGAAGTGCAATGGTGCGATCTCTGCTCACTGCAACCTCTGCCTCCCGGGTTCAAGCAATTCTCCTGCCTAAGCCTCCGAATAGCTGGGATTAGATGCCTACCACCTCCCCCAGCTAATTTTTGTATTTTTAGTAGAGACGGGGTTTCACCATGTTGGCCAGGCTGGTCACGAACTCCTGACCTCAGGTGATCCATCCGCCTTGGCCTCCCAAAGTGCTGGGATTACAGGTGTGAGCCACCATGCCTGGCCTAAAAAAAATTTTTTTTAAATTAGAATAACCTAAACATCTAACAGTGTAACATTAGGGAGGAAGTAAGTACAGAGCTTCTTCTCACTGGAATTTATGCATCTTTTAAAAATACTTAAGGCCGCGCACTGTGGCTCACGCCTGTAATCCCAGTACTTTAGGAGGCTGAAGCGGGCAGATCACGAGGTCAAGAGATCGAGACCATCCTGGCCAACATGGTGAAACCCTGTCTCTACTAAAAATACAAAATTTAGCCGGGCATGGTGACACCCGCCTGTAGTCCCAGCCACTCCGGAGGCTGAAGCAGGAGAATCTCTTGAACACCGGAGGCAGAGGTTGCAGTGAGCCGAGATCACGCCACTGCACTCCAGCCTGGTGACAGAGCAAGACTCCATTTCAAAAAAAAAAAAAAAAAACTTCATGCTGAGAAGTTGTCTGAAGAAAAAAGAGATTTTTAAGAGAAAAATATGTAAGAAAAATACTTCAGCTCTGTTACAAAATCAAAAAAGAAAAAACACAAAATTGGTGTTTCCTTTTTTTTTTTTTTTTTTTTGAGACAGAGTCTCGCTGTCGCCCAGGCTGGAGTGCAGTGGCGCGATCTCGGCTCACTGCAGGCTCCGCCCCCCGGAGGTTCATGCCATTCTCCTGCCTCAGCCTCCCGAGTAGCTGGGACTACAGGCGCCCGCCACCTCGCCCGGCTAATTTTTTGTATTTTTAGTAGAGACGGGGTTTCACTGTGTTAGCCAGGATGGTCTCGATCTCCTGACCTCGTGATCCACCTGCCTCGTCCTCCCAGAGTGCTGGGATTACAGGCGTGAGCCACCGTGCCCGGCCTGGTGTTTCCTTTTAATGATAACTACATCAGACACCTAAGAATTGGGATAAAGAGCAGAGGGAAATGTAGACAAGTTGGAATCAGTCATGTTTGTTTTCAAAACTTCCTTTTAAATTGTTATATTTATTATTATTACCACATTTATTTATGTTTTCTCCAGGAAACACTGACGGGAAAGTATGGGGAAGACTCCAAGCTTATCTATGACCTGAAGGACCAGGGCGGGGAGCTCCTGTCCCTTCGCTATGACCTCACTGTATCTTTTTAAACTTGGGCTCTTGAGACTTTGGATGGATTGGCACTCACTTGGCTCAGGTTTAAGAATGGTAGAGTAGGTAGGATCAAATATGAGGCCTTTGGCGATCAGGGGAATTATTTCTCTAAACCAGGAGTGGGACTTTGGCTAAACAGAGCATACACACCCTTAGAAATCTTCTGAATCCTGAGGGAGACCTCAGCTTGATGTCAGGGCCCAGTTCCAACTCTACAGTCATCTCATGGCTCCAGAATACCTCTCCCCTGCCCTGTCCAGTGAACAAAATTCTCCTTAATGGACCAGCAACACATTTCCCTTGTCTCCAAGCTACACAGAGAATCATCTGTTTAGAAATCCCATATGGGGGCCTTTTTCTGGTCGCTTTTTTCTGGTCTGTGGCCAACCTGCCCAGCCCCTTGCCATGCTCAAAAAAGTCCAGTCAACACTACAAAAGGGAAAGGTGCCTTAATCTTTTTTGAGCCTTCAGCTACCTCATGTGGTAGCACAGCTGATGCTTTCTGATGTTTGTAAGTGCTATTAATCTTATGGGTGGCAGTTTTACCCACATAGGGAGGGGTTAGACCCCAGCTTCTGTTGGTGATGATAATCAGCTTGCAGACAGTGATAGGAGGGACTTTCTCCTTAACTCTTTGTCATCAGGTTCCTTTTGCTCGGTATTTGGCAATGAATAAACTGACCAACATTAAACGCTACCACATAGCAAAGGTATATCGGCGGGATAACCCAGCCATGACCCGTGGCCGATACCGGGAATTCTACCAGTGTGTGAGTGTTGGGAAACCGTGGGGCAGGATGAGTTACTTGGGGCTGTCTCAAGCCAGCAGAATCTATTGAGTACTCATGGTGTCCTGAGCAAATTGGATGACCCAGATAATGCTCTTAGGGTTTCTATGGTGGTTTTTTTGTTTGTTTTCTGTTTTTTTGAGATGGAGTCTTGCTCTGTTGCCCAAGCTGGAGTGCAGTGGCGCAGTCTTGGCTCACTGTAACCTCTGCCTCCTGGGTTCAAACGATTCTTCTGCCTCAGCCTCCTGAGTAGCTGGGATTACAGGCGCCTGCCACTATGCCCGGCTAATTTTTTGTATTTTTAGTAGAGACGGGGTTTCACCATGTTGGCCAGGCTGGTCTCGAACTCCAGGCTGGTCTCGAACTCCTGATCTCATGATCCGCCTGTCTCGGCCTCCCAAAGTGCTGGGATTACAGGTGTGAGCCACTGCACCCAGCCTCTTCTATGGTGTTTTCATACAGATTTCACAAAATCCCTGTGGTGGGGGAGGAGAGTAAAGTCTCTCCATTTTACATATGAGTAAACTTGATACCCAGCAGATGAAGAGATCATAGGGATAAGAAAGGCAAAGTCAGGACTAGAACTCTTGGTCCAGTGCTCTTTATTTTAAACCACAGTGATAGGATCACAGCAGAGAATAAGGAAATTAGCTTTGATATATCAAATCATCCAGACTGATGCCAGGGCTTCTGGATGAATAGGGAAAATGGCTAAGCACTAAAGCCATATAATCACCCCATCCAGTAGGAGGAGTTAAGGATGATGAGGTAGAAAATGAAGGAATAGCCCAGTAGATGGAAAGGAGACCAAAACTGGTGAGAAGCCCAAAGATGCTGGGGTTTACCTCTGGGATGATGATCAGAAAATGAAAGAGAAAGTCTATGCTTGAGTGCAACCAGGCCTTCCTAGAGGACAGAGCTCCCAGAGTCCCCCCTTCAGAAAGGTGAATCCCTGAAGACCGCTGGCTAACCCTCTCCCTGCAGGATTTTGACATTGCTGGGAACTTTGATCCCATGATCCCTGATGCAGAGTGCCTGAAGATCATGTGCGAGATCCTGAGTTCACTTCAGATAGGCGACTTCCTGGTCAAGGTCAGAGCTGACAAGGCTGGGAGGGCAAAGTTGGGCCTGGCCTCTCACAAGAGAAGATCCTTGTGCAGAGGGACCAGTAGCCCAAGTGACCATGACTATTGCAGGTCATGTAAGAAAAGAGATTCCCCCCTCACTATGCATTGGTTCCTTGCAGGTAAATGATCGACGCATTCTAGATGGGATGTTTGCTATCTGTGGTGTTTCTGACAGCAAGTTCCGTACCATCTGCTCCTCAGTAGACAAGCTGGACAAGGTAACAACCCAAGTACTTGACTTCTTTTCCCAGATCCCACCCTGCCTTGGGAAATGGAAAACAAGATTGAGAGAGAGAGGTGCATGCCTCTATACCCACCAGACGAAGGTTAGCCCCAGGATGTAGGCTCATGGGCAGCTACTGCTCCAAAACGGTTCCCTGAGGACAGTACACACTTGCTCTGTGGTGTGGAAGCTGCCCAGGGGTCCCTGACTGGTGTCTGTCTGCCTAGGTGTCCTGGGAAGAGGTGAAGAATGAGATGGTGGGAGAGAAGGGCCTTGCACCCGAGGTGGCTGACCGCATTGGGGACTATGTCCAGCAGCATGGTGAGGAACAAAACCAAGCCTCCCCGGCAGCCGTCCCACTGCCCTCAGTCCTAAAGTTGAAACTCTTCTGTGTATGTATGTAGGGGAGTGAGTGTGTGTATGCATATGTACACACACATGCATGGGCGACTAGAATCCAGGCAAGAAGGTCAACCCCTCTTACCTTTTCTGTTTCCTTGTCAGCCTCACTCACAAGTCTGTCTCCCCAGGTGGGGTATCCCTGGTGGAACAGCTGCTCCAGGATCCTAAACTATCCCAAAACAAGCAGGCCTTGGAGGGCCTGGGAGACCTGAAGCTGCTGTTTGAGTACCTGACCCTATTTGGCATTGATGACAAAGTGAGTCAAGTTGGGGATGGGATCCTTTCTGAGCTCTGAGGCTTCGGGTCCCTGACCTTAATCTGGCACTGACGATTTTCTTATCTCCACAGATCTCCTTTGACCTGAGCCTTGCTCGAGGGCTGGATTACTACACTGGGGTGATCTATGAGGCAGTGCTGCTACAGACCCCAGCCCAGGCAGGGGAAGAGCCCCTGGGTGTGGGCAGTGTGGCTGCTGGAGGACGCTATGATGGGCTAGTGGGCATGTTCGACCCCAAAGGGCGCAAGGTGCCATGTGTGGGGCTCAGCATTGGGGTGGAGCGGATTTTCTCCATCGTGGAACAGAGACTAGAGGTAGGTCCTAGGAGGTGGGTAGAAGATAGTCTGAGCAGATGGTGGCACCTAAGCTATCTGATCTCCAAGGGAGCAAGTGGTGCTGCTTTGGGCAGGGAGCATCTCACAGAAATGGAGAAAAGATTATTGCTCTTTTTCACAGATTTCTACCCATTATATGTCAGTTTTATGGATCTTTAATCCATAATCTTTCTCCACTAAATCCTCTGCTCTGGGTCTTTACTTTCTTCAGGGCTGTCACAAACCTGGGCTGGTGTATCCAAGACTTAGATCTTCCTCATGATACAGAATACTTAACATTTTACTGCCTTGTGCCAGGCACTGTGCTTGGTGCTTTTCATGCATTATTAAAATATAATTGTTACCACAGCCCTCTGAGAGTAGCTAATTTTATTAATTGCATTTTCCAGATGAGAAAACTGAAGCATTATAGATCAAATAATTTGCTTAAGGCCATGAAACTTGTAAGTGGTAGAGTCAGAATTTGAATCCAGGCAGTCTCACTCTAAAGTCTTGCCACTAACCACACTGTAATACTGTCTGTAAATGGGAAGCATGTGTCTGAGGCCCTGGGATCCCTCAGATGGCTACTGTGACTCTCTAGCACCTAGAGTAACACCAAGGAAGCCTCTTGTAGCCTTAAGCCCTCCTTTGTTGCTGCTGGTCTTAAGTGGCTGGTTGCATTTCATCTTCTGGGAAATGCTCTGGCAACCTCCCCACGGTCCTATGCCTTTTCTCTAGGGTGGAAACCACCAGTTTCCCAGTTGAGATCATTCTTCCAGTAGGCATCTTACATTCTAAGAACTATAAAAATAGTTTTTCTGAAAAAGACAAGGGAAGCAGCAGCAGCATTCTTCTTTCCCCATATACACGCCTGTGCCCTGTAACTGAAGTGTGAGAGGCACAGTGTCATAAATGGGTAGATAGTAAGTGGGGACTAAAACTGCCAAGGGTGATCTAATTGGGGTGGGTTCATAGTAGTACTTTTGTGTGAATGCTTCGGTGGACCCTGAAGGTACTACATGGACCAGCCTGGGCAACATGATGAGACCCTGTCTCTACAGATTAAAAAAAAAAAATTTTTTTTTTTTTTTTAATTAGCTGAGTATAGTGGTGTGTGCCTGTAGTCAGGAGGCTGAGGTGGGAGGATCACTTGAGCTTGGGAGGTCGAAGCTGCAGTGATCACACCACTGCACTTCAGCCTGGAAGACAGAGACCCTGTCTCAAAAAAAAAAGGTACTACATGGAGAAAAGCTTGAAGTTACGGTAAAAAAGCTACCTTCACTCTTGCCCTAAGTTATTTATTCTGACACGTCCTGTGTACAAGTCAGTCAGTTCAGTCCTCATACCTACTAAAAGCTACCCTTATGCCCAAGGTGCTAGATGAGAAGACAGGGCCCCTGCCCTGGTAGAGCTGAGTTTGGCCTGGTCTCAAAATCCTGACTAGAGCTTGCTTTGTTTGCTCCTTGAAGGTGTTAGCCCAGCTCTCTGACTTTTATCTGCCCCTTCGCCAGGCTTTGGAGGAGAAGGTACGGACCACGGAGACACAGGTGCTTGTGGCATCTGCACAGAAGAAGCTGCTAGAGGAAAGACTAAAGCTTGTCTCAGAACTGTGGGATGCTGGGATCAAGGTACGGAAGGCAAGTCCCAGGGTGGCAGCAAACTTGGGTGTGCTAGGCACAAACTGAATAAAAGCTCACCCATAATGGATCCTGCCACTACTTCTCAAAAGTAGAGCTAAGAGCAAGGTGCCAGCTTGGACACCCTCTGTCCCTGAGGACAGCAGAAGCCAGACTTCCTCTTCTGCTCTTGTCCCCTGCAGGCTGAGCTGCTGTACAAGAAGAACCCAAAGCTACTGAACCAGTTGCAGTACTGTGAGGAGGCAGGCATCCCACTGGTGGCTATCATCGGCGAACAGGAACTCAAGGATGGGGTCATCAAGCTCCGTTCAGTGACTAGCAGGGAAGAGGTGAGGGAGGTGGGCAGGAAGGCTAAGGGACAGAGAATGTATGCCATTTTGGCAGGCCCATGCCCATTCAAGACCTGAGAAAAAGCCTAGCATTGATATTAGTACAACTCATAAAAGACTTGAGGGCTTAACCTGTTATTGTGATCTTAGTAGGGTGAGATCTCCATCCCTGCATATACCTTATGGTTTGTTGGCTCCCCCAAGAGGCACACTCTAGCCTGAGGTGTTTAATTAGGTTCCTCCTCCCAGCTGAGACAAGCCTGATGCCTAGAGGGCTAGAGGAAACTAGGCACTCGGGGAGCAGTGGAATGGAAGATGCTTATACCACCTTCTTCTCCCATCCTGGCCAGGTGGATGTCCGAAGAGAAGACCTTGTGGAGGAAATCAAAAGGAGAACAGGCCAGCCCCTCTGCATCTGCTGAACTGAACAAATTATCAGAGGAAAGGAAGTGGGACTGGCACTATTTGAGGTTAAGACAAACTGCATATGTACTTCAACTACTTTGCACTTTTCCGTTTCAGCGGAAGACCTGAAGAGTGGTCAGAACAGAGACTTTAATTTTTATTATGGTTATTTTATTGATTATTACTGGCAAAAACGGCCAGGTACTACACCTTTTTCATACAAGGCCCAGGAGGCTTAGTCCAGTCTGCTCCTGGGCTACAAGGACCCAGCCTGAGATGGTCTCATCTGCAGGGCCCCCGCACCAGTTGGAGCAGATGCCTCCCCACCACCAATTGCCAAAGGTCCAATAAAATGCCTCAACCAGGGAGTCTGCGTGTGTCAGTGATGCCTAGCCCCGCCTTCCCCAGCAGACCAATGTAGGGATGGAAAAGGGAGAAAGACAGTAAACTTGTGACCCTGAGGTTCTTGTCTCCAGCGTCCACCCTGCGGCTTGGGAGCTCCTCCTCGGGAGGCAGCCCCAGTACATACGCACCGGCGACTTTGCAGCTTTCACCTGAGGGTCTGAGCGAAGCCCGGGCGGCGCACGTGCAGTGGATACCTCCACCCCCCTGGGAGGCGGGGTCGCGCTCAGAGCCAATGAGAGCTTGCGGGGTGGAGGGGTAGGGAAGCTTCCAGAGGCTAGTGGGGAGGAAGTTATAAAGAGGGTACGAAGGGGCCAGCGGGAGAGCCATGCAGTCCAAGCGGGATTGTGAGGTAAGCGGCTGGCGACTTGGGGGCCGGCGAGTCCCGCCGGAGCGAGGGTCAGTTTTAGGGACCCCAGTACCACAGGAGAGGTGGGGGCGGGCTTGGCGATCCGCCATTCCAACCTTCCTTTCCCTCTCAGCTGTGGTGTGAGAGGGTGAATCCAGAGAACAAGGCGGCGCTGGAGGCGTGGGTCAGGGAGACAGGCATCCGCCTGGTGCAGGTGAACGGGCAGAGGAAGTATGGCGGGCCACCCCCAGGTACGGTAGTCCCAGCCCCTCCGCCTGTCCGACTACACCAGCCCCCTTTGGGGGAGGGGCTGCTCCCAGCCGTCACTGTCAGAAACTGCGAACTACCCGGATTTATACCCCCCAGCAAAGGAGGAACTGTGGCTCCACGTCCACCCGCCCCGTCGAGGGAGGGGGCCAGTCTCAAAGTGTACCTACTGTGCCAGCCCCCTCGTTAGCGCAGTCACCTAATTATGTCAACCACCCAGGGTACGGGTGTAAACCCATTTCACAGACCTTTGTTCACATCGCCTCCCAGCCCCGCGCGCTGAGTCCGTGGGCTCAATTCGAAAGCGTCGCATGACGGTGGCCTTGCATACCCCCTTCCCACAGGCTGGGTGGGCAGCCCGCCGCCAGCTGGGTCAGAGGTGTTCATCGGGCGGCTGCCTCAGGACGTGTACGAGCACCAGCTTATCCCGCTGTTCCAGCGCGTGGGCCGCCTCTACGAGTTCCGCCTGATGATGACCTTCAGCGGCCTGAACCGCGGCTTCGCCTATGCCCGCTACAGCTCGCGGCGCGGCGCGCAGGCCGCCATCGCCACGCTGCACAACCACCCGCTGCGGCCGTCCTGCCCGCTGCTCGTGTGCCGCAGCACCGAGAAGTGTGAGCTGAGCGTTGACGGCCTGCCGCCGAATCTGACTCGCAGCGCGCTGCTGCTCGCGCTGCAGCCGCTGGGTCCCGGCCTGCAGGAGGCGCGTCTGCTGCCCAGCCCCGGACCGGCGCCCGGGCAGATCGCTCTGCTCAAATTCAGCTCGCACCGGGCCGCTGCCATGGCCAAAAAGGCCCTAGTGGAAGGTAGGCTGCGGCGGGGGTGCTGGTTGGGGCCAAAGACGTTCTGCCCGGCACTTCATACTGAGCATAGCTGTTAAAGTTACAAGATCTTAGAGTCAAACATGCCAGATTTTGCAACCTTTTACTATTTGATCTCAGATTTCTAAAACTTCCAATGGTGCTACCACCACCGCTTACCTAAATTTGTAACACTTCCCGAGCATTACCTCCTGACTTAATTCTCAACCTTCCCCCACCCCCACACCGCAAAATAGGCACAGGACCCTCAAGCTATGAGGAAACTGTTAGAGAAATTGATTTGCTCAAGGGAATCCAACTGAGCTTTTTACTACTAAAGAATCTGTTTCCTCAGACTGTTGTGAGAATTAAGTAACATAATGGGTGTGTGGTACTTTGCACACTAACTGACTTACAGCACGTTTTCCCAGTAAAGATTAGCCATTATGATGGTTATGAGGCAGACAAAACCTGCAATTAACCAGTACTTCTCCAAGGAAACTTGTAAGGTAGCAGTGTGTTATATACTCCCTTTGCAAATAATGGAGGCTGGAGGCTTCATTGTCTTTTCTTACCCATGGTCACACTACCAGGAAATGGGAAGGCTACAAATTACAGGACTGTGTAGCTCCAAAGGGCTCACAACCTGGAGGCTTGGGCCCAGAGTTTAGACCTGCCCTTGTTTTGCATTTTTTTCTGCAGGGCAGTCACACCTCTGTGGAGAGCAGGTGGCTGTGGAGTGGCTCAAGCCAGACCTGAAGCAGCGACTTCGCCAGCAGCTTGTGGGTCCCTTCTTGCGGTCCCCACAGCCAGAGGGCAGCCAGTTGGCCTTGGCAAGGGACAAGTTAGGGTCCCAAGGGGCTCGGGCTACCCTGCAGTTGCTGTGCCAACGAATGAAGCTGGGCAGCCCTGTGTTCCTCACCAAGTGTTTGGGCATAGGACCTGCTGGCTGGCACCGCTTCTGGTACCAGGTGGTGATTCCTGGGCATCCGGTGCCCTTCAGTGGCCTCATCTGGGTTGTGCTGACCCTAGATGGCCGGGATGGGCATGAGGTGGCCAAGGATGCTGTGTCTGTACGGCTGCTGCAGGCACTCAGTGAGTCTGGGGCCAACCTCCTGTGGTCTGCTGGGGCTGAGGCAGGTACCATGGTTAAACAGTGACTCCATTCTCTCTCCACAGGCACCCTGAATGGGCATGCAGAGCCTGTATCAGGCCCCAACCCAGCAGGCCTGGGTGGCCACTATCTGACCCCCAAAGGTGGGGAGGGGCATGGGCCCAGGCCCATCAGCCTCCCTGCTGGGACAGGGACCTATGGCACCTAGGGGCAGCTTAGGTTTGGCTTAAGTTGTGGTGAGGGGCCTTGCCCTCCCCCTCCCAGCCCCTCCCTCCCAATGACCCAGTGATCTTCCATGGCCATTCCTTGTCCCACCCCCACCTGATCATACCTTCTCCCCTCTGCCACAGCTTAGCATGAATCTTCTTTGTTGTCCTGATTTGTCCTGTTGGTTTTTATTTGTGGGGAAGGGCAGCTGAGCCAAAGGGGTCAGAAATTCTGCCCTTTGCCTCCACCACATGGCATTCTGGTTTTGGTTTCTGTATAGTTTTGGGTCTTTCTATGCTGGTTGTATTTATATTAAACCCCTGGTTAGTATATACTTGTGTCTGTGCTGTCTTGCCCTAGCTTACAGTTTGTTTATACTGGTAGAGTGAATAGCTGTTACGGGGCAAGTACTTCCTCACATCAGTGCTTTGAGTGCATCTTCTTGTGCTGCACTGTAGGGTATTATAAATTCATATCCAGGCCGGGCGTGTTGGATTTTGCCTGTAATCCCAGCACTTTGGGAGGCTGAGGCGGGTGGATCACCTGAGGTCAGGAGTTCGAAACCAGCCTGGCCAGCATGGAGAAACCCCGTCTCTACTAAAAATACAAAAATTAGCCTGGCACGGTGGCGGACACCTGTAATCCCAGCTACTTGGGAGGCTGAGGCAGGAGAATTGCTTGAACCCGGGAGGCGGAGGTTGCAGTGAGCCAAGATCACGCCATTGCACTCCAGCCTGGGCAACAAGAGCGAAACCCTGTCTCAAAAAAAAAAAAAAAAAAAAAAAATTTCATATCCAGCCAGGCACAGTGGCTCATGCCTGTAATCCCAGCATATTGGGAGGCCAAGGCAGGAGGATCACTTGAGCCCAGGAGTTCAAGACCAGCTTGGTCAACATAGTGAAACCCCTGGTCTCTACCAAAAAAAAAAAATCACAAAAATTAGTCAAGCATGGTGGCACATGCCTGTTTAAGTCTCAGCTACCAGGCAGGCTGAAGTGGATCACTTGAGCCCAGGAAGTCAAGGATGCAGTGAGCCATGATCAACCCACTGTACTCCAGCCTGGGTGACGGAGTGAGACCTTGTCTCAAAAAATATATATATTTTTGGCCAGGTGTGGTGGCTCGTGCCTGTAATCCCAGCACTTTGGGAAGCAGAGGCAGGTGGATCATTTGAGTCCAGGAGTTGAAGACCAGCCTGGGCAACACAGACCCCTGTTTCTACCAAAAAAATACAAAAATTGGCCTGGTGTGGTAGTGCACACCTGTAGTCCCAGCTACTCCAGAGGCTGAGGTGGAAGGACAACCTGAGCCTGGGGACATTGAGGCTGCAGTGAGCCAAGATCAAGCCAGTGCACTCCAGCCTGGATGACGGCAAAACCCTGTCTTTTCAAAAAATAATAATTCATATTCTCTCTGGGGATGCAGCCCAATAAGCAAGACTCTTGCCTGGTGAGGACCTGTCTTAAGATTCAATTCATTGCCTCAGTCACTGTCATCCCCAGTCTCCTCCTTTTCTTCCTGAGCCGTGGAGTCTTCTCCCTCTTCCCTCAGTCCTGCAAAGAAGTCATCGGTGCTCCAAGTCTTGCTGCTCAGAGCCCGCAGTGGTCCTCCCTTTTTTTTGCGCCGACGGTAGTCATCCACCACCACAGCTCGCAGCTGGGCCATGTCCCAAAACTTGAGGCGCTGGTCATGGCCACTACTGGCCAGGAAGTGGCCACAGTGGGAAAGGGCCAGCTCCTCCACAGGCTCCCCAGTGTGCTGGCCCACACTGCCCACCACTCGGTTCGGTAGGATGTTCACAGCTCTGGGCAGGGAAAGAACAGTGTTGAGTACTGGCTAGCTGGGCCTGCCCTTCCTGTGACCTAAGGGCTGTCCAGGCTTCCCTCACCTGATGACTCCATCGGTGGAGCCAGTACACAGCAGACTCTCGGTGACTGGAACCATGCAGTCGATAGATTCAGCTCTCAGAGCAAAGCGGTCACTTGTGGCCCCAAAGCCATTCCAGTTGAAGAGGTAGATGGTACCTTCACTGGAGCCACAGGCCACCTTCTTCCCACACTGCAGGGAAATAGGGAAAACGATGTGGAAGCTGCCTTAGACTAAGCCCCCAGCACACACCCCTCCATCCCACCATAACCAGCTGTACTTTCATGAGAGTGACAGAGGTCAGGTCCCCAGACTGAGGCTCTGAGAGCAGCTCAAACCGACGCCTCTTAATGTTGAAGACGCCAAGGCAGCCATCCCCACTGTAGAGAGTAGAGCAGTAGGCTTAGACACAAGGTCCATTTGAGGAAGACATTTCACACAGGGAGGGGAGGGGAGGCAAGGCAGCTTTGAAGTTGTACCTGGCTGTCAGCAGCAGCTTTTTGGCTGGATCCAGAGCCATGTCCGCGATGTACTCTTCATGTTGCCTCATATCCATTAAGGGGCCCTCCTTCCTCTGGTCCCAGAGACGGATACCACCCGTGTCATCCCCAGTGGCCAGAACATTCTCATCCACCAGCAGAAGACTGTTGATGGGGGCACTAGAGACAAAGACGTAGAACTTCTTGGAGCATCTCTGTCCCAGTGGGGACCTCCTGGTCCTTACCCTTCACCTCCATGCACATACACAGAATTGGCTGCTCTCCTTACCCATGAGCCTTGGAAACACATCTTTCCAGTCGGCCCTGCTCCACATCTAGAACATGGATGGCTTTGTCCTTGGAGACAGTAATGAGCTCTGGGGAAAAGGTGCCCAGGTCATGGTGCTGCTCACTGCTCCCTTCCACCACATTGCTGGCTGTCTTCCCCAGTACTCACTCTGCCCATCTTCAGAGAAGGCCACAGCTCGGCAGGCCTTGAGATGGTGACCCGATGACCAGAGCTCCTTGGTTTCTCCCTCTTGGCAAGAGTAGGAAAAGCTGGGGAGAGAGGAAGGAGGGTAAATGACTCCAGACCCAGCCTGGGTTGCATCGAGTGCAGAGACCAACCAGACAGAGCAGCCTTCCCACCTACCTAAGAGTTCCTGCTTCTGTACCTCTAAGCCCAAAAAGTTTACCATCTCATTTCTCCATTTTCAGTGAGTTTGAAATGTTAGGTCTTGCTTTTTTCAATATATATTAATTCAAGGTATATTTGCTCAAGATTTCTTTGTGATCCCACCCAATCCCTCTTTATCATCTTTGAAAGCCCCAGCCTGGACAAAGATTGGGTCTGGACCACTGTGGAGGAAATATTTGTTACATCAATGACAAAAGACCAGCCCCAGAAGTTAGAAATGTAAAAATCAGTAAGGTAGAGCAGGCTCTTGCACTTCAGGTCTGCAGGAGCTAGAGAAAGCCACAATTAATTACAGTACATTGAGAGTACGTGCTGAAAGAGGCAAGATCAAAATGGAGGTGGGGGAGAGGCACCAGCCTGTAAACAACTTTGAGGTGAGTACTGTTTATGGAATACCCCCAAGAGCCTGCCTCAGAGCAGATCCTCAAAAAGGGCAGAATGAATACGTGCTTAATTGCCAGTGAGTTCCAGGTGGACAGAACTGAGCCTGCTCATTTTCTCTGTCCCAGTGCCGAACATGAAAAAGTGGCTTAATAAACATTCACAAATTGAATGAATACTTGGGAAGGGAGAAGAGAGCCCTGGAAAGCTAAGGTGGTAACATGTCGGTTGGATCATACGAGAGTAGAATTTGCCTGGCTGAGAGCAAGGGCCAGATACTGGAGGCGGCAAAGATAAGGAATGAGGAGGGTTCCTTGCAGCAGGAGAGTAGCATGACTGAATCTAGAAAGATGGGCTGGGGTGGGCATGAGACCACATGAGCCAAGCAGAAGTTTGAATTTAATCCTCGGAAAAGGAACCTCTTCACAATAGTCATGGCTGAGGGTGGGGAAGGGGAGAACCAAGAATTTTCCTCCAGAACCTTTTTTAAGACAAGGGAAGCAACAAAGTTGGGTGGAATGTGAAGAAAGGTGGATGTCTAGGGCAACTCCCAAGTGCCTGGCACCATAAATATGGATAGTAGTAGAAGGGAACCTACACTTGTTGAAGAGCTGCTTAGGCGCTGTACTGCAAACTTGTCCCCTCTGCAAGGGTAGGTATAATTACCCCTTTCAAAGATGAAAATACAAAAGTTAACACGCTCAAGGCCATTACAGCTAATGAAGGGTTGAGGTTTAAATTCATTAAGTAAATCTGATAAGCATAACATCTTCAACTTTTCCACTGCCTCTAACCTGTATCTTTTGTTCAAAATCAAACATGTGTTGAGCATCTACGCTAGACTAGAGGCTGGAGATAAAATAGACAACAAAACCGATGACAGATTACACTCCAGAACAGTGTTTTTTCACATTCTAGTCATATAACAGACTAGTAAGCTACAATCAGCATTTTGTGTACATGCACACAATAATAGAATAAAATCAGAAATTGTATCAGAGAGCATCATATATAATGTAAAAGGTATTTCTCTGTGAGGCAAGGTCAAAGACGTTTGAAAAACATTAGTGAAGCACACAGCATTCAAATAATTACACAAATGGACGTATGGTTACCAACCATTCATTAGTAAGGGAAAGGTACCATGGCACCTGGTGCCATGACAGCATCTAACAGGTAACCAATTTTAGTCTGGGGAGAGAGGAAGAGGGAAGAGATCCTGGGAACTCAGAGATAGTAGGTAAGAGTGAGGGGAAAGGAGTTTTCCAGACAGAATAGTACATGCAAATAGGCTGAGGTTTCGAGATTTTTTTTTTTTTTTTTTTTTGAGATGGAGTTTTGCTCTTGCTGCCCAGGCTGGAGTGCAATGGCACGATCTTGGCTCACTGCCACCTCCGCCTCCCAGGTTCAAGCGATTCTTCTGCCTCAGCCTCCCGAGAAGCTGGGATTACAGGCGCCCGCCACCACACCCAGCTAATTTTTCTATTTTTAGTAGAGACGGGATTTCACCATGTTGGCCAGGCTGGTCTCCAACTCCTGACCTCAGGTGATACCCCACCTTGGTCTCCCAAAGTGCTGGGATTACAGGCGTGAGCCACCATGCCCGGCCCAAGATGTATTTTTAAAAGGTATGGATGAATGAGCACAGATGGTCAGGGCGTTGAAAGTGGGATTGAGAAATTTGTACTAAATCCTAAAAGCAGACCATTGAAGGGTTTTAATCAAGGGGGTGTCTGCTCGGATTTATGTTGTTTTCTTTTTGAGTCTCACTCTGTCGTCCAAGCTGGAGTGCAGTGGCACGATCTTGGCTCACTGCAACCTCCACCGCCCGAGTCCAAGCAATTCTTCTGCCTCAGCCTCCCGTGTAGCTGGGATTACAGGCCCGCGCCACCACACCCGGCTAATTTTTGTATTTTTAGTAGAGACGGGGTTTCACCATGTTTAACAGGCAGGTCTCGAGCTCCAACCTCAGGTGATCCGCCCACCTCGGCCTCCCAAAGTGCTGGTATTACAGGTGTGAGCCAAGATTTGTGGTTTGAAAAATCAATTAAAGGGGCCTGCTGAGCCTGTCTCGGGCACAACATAATAATCCGGTAGGAGGCCGGGCGCGGTGGTTTACGCCTGTAATCACAGCACTCTGGGAGGCCGAGGCAGGTGGATCACGAGGTCAGGAGTTCAAGACCAGCCTGGCCAAGATGGTGAAACCCCATCTCCACTACAGATACAAAAAAATTAGCCGGGCGTGGTGGCGGGCGCCTGTAATCCCAGCTACTCGGGAGGCTAAGGAAGAGAATTGCTTGAACCCGGAAGAGGGAGGTTGCAGTGAGCCCAGATCGCGCCACTGCACTCCAGCCTGGGCGACAGAGTGAGACTCCGTCTCAAAAATAAATAGGTAAGTAAATAAATAATAATCGGTGGGAAATAACAAGGCCTTAAAGGGCTTTTTGTCCTACTACGGTATCTGGGCTCTGTCACGACATTCCAGTTCTTTCAACAGACTGGTGTGATATAAGAGCCGAATGTTACTGAATGGATCCAATGAATCTTGCAAAATTTGTCTCCCTGCAACTTTCTCTCCTCTCTCCTGTTCCCAGGTCCATCCCCGGGAAGCTTCCAGACCCGGCGCCCCCAGCCCTGCCCCGCTCTCACACGAACACGTCCCCGTCCACGTCCCCTGCAGCCAGTAGGTCACGGGCCGGATGGAACGCCAGCCCACTAGCCGGAGCTTCCAGCACGATGTCTTCCGGAGTGTCCCGGATCCGGGTTGGGGCTTCCATGGAGTCTGGGTCCTCCTCGTCGCTCGCATCCTCAGCGGGCCTCTCCTCACAAGTGCGGTCCATGCTGAGAAGGACTGCGAGCGGCGCCGCCGCAGGGAAGTCAGCCTCGGAACCACCCACACTGCGGGAGGAGTAGCCTGGGACTCCGCTTCCGCCTCGCGGGGCGGGGCCGGAAGTGTCTCCGGGACGTTCTTCCTTACAGGAGAGGTGGGTGGGCCGCTGCTAGTGTGGGTGGAGCGGAGCGAAGAGACCGCGTTTGGGAGATCGGCTACTTCCTTGTCCTGCTGTGGCCCCGTTTGGGCTAGGTAGACGGTGGGACCGTCAATTCCCTCCCTAGTCACGTCACGTAAAGTTGGGAACTGCGTGTAAATCTTTCCTCTCCTACTTCATCCAGACAGGCTTAATGCCCTTGGGATAGGAGGGACGCTAATCCTTCGTGGCTTGGTGAAACCCAAGATCAAGTCAAGCGACAGCCAGGGCTGTCAGGAAGCCGCAAAATCCCACGCTGCGCGATGACATACTGGAGTCTTGGACAGCAGGCAGCTCGAGCAGCTGCTATTCACGCCCCTAACGTCTTTGTGGCCAGTTTGCTGTGCCAGTTCCTACAATTTGTCTACAGAAACTCAATCGGCTGGACGAGCAGTGCTCAGTTACCAAGAAATTTTTTTTCTTTTTTGCTTTGTTTTGAGACAGGGTCTGGCTCTGTCGCCCAGGCTGGAGTGCAGTGGCACGATCACCGCTTGGCTCAAGCGATCCTTCCGAGTAGCTGGAACTACAGGCACACAGCAACACGCCTCGCTAATTTTTATTTATTTGTTTGTTTATTTATTGAGACGGAGTCTCGCCCTGGCTGGAGTGCAATGGTGCGATCTCGGCTCACTGCAACCTCCGTCTCCCGGGTTCAAGCGATTTTCCTGCGTCAGCCTACCGAGTAGATGGGACTACAGGCGCATGCCACCACGCCCTGCTAATTTTTTGTATCTTTAGTAGAGACAGGGTTTCACCATGTTGTCCAGGCTGGTCTCAAACTCCTGACCTCGTGATCCGCCCGCTTTGGCCTCCCAAGTGCTGGGACTACAGGCGTGAGCCACCGCGCCTGGCCAATTTTTGTATATTTTGTAGAAACGAGGTCTCACTATGTTGCCCAGGCTGGCCTTGAACTCTTGACCTGTCTTCCCGCCTCAGCTTCCCAAAGTGCTAGGATTATAGGCGTGAGCCACGGCGCCCGGCCCCTTAATTTCTTTTTTTATTTTTATTTATTTTTATTTTTTTTATTTTTTATTTTTTTTTTTTTTTTGAGACGGAGTCTCGCTCTGTCACCCAGGCTGGAGTGCAGTGGCGCAATCTCGGCTCACTGCAAGCTCCGCCTCCTGGGTTCACGCCATTCTCCTGCCTCAGCCTCTCTGAGTAGCTGGGACTACAGGCGCCCGCCACCACGCCCGGCTAACTTTTTGTATTTTTAGTAGAGACGGGGTTTCACCGTGGTCTCGATCTCCTGACCTCGTGATCCGCCCGCTTCGGCCTCCCAAAGTGCTGGGATTACAAGCGTGAGCCACCGCGCCCGGCCGAATTTCTTTTTTTAAATCAAGGTCTTGCTCTGTCATCCAGGCTTGGAATGCAGTGGTGTGATCATAGCTCACTACAGCCTTGAACTCTTCAGTTCGATCCTCCTGCATAGCTATAGGCTCATGAACTCCTGGCCTCAAGAGACTCTCCTGCTTTGGCTTCCCAAAGCACTGAGACTGTGGGCATGAGCCATTGAGCCTGGCCTCAGAAACTGAATTTCAAACCAACAGTCAATCTCCAGGTCTTGCTTTTAGTGACTCTCCAGGTGTCTTCACCTGTGCCATGTCTCTGTGACCATTTTTAATAACTGGGACTGCTGCCTACGGAACCATGGTGTCATTTGTCTGAAATTAGCCATTCTAGGTGCTATTGCAGCAAGGCCCAATTTCAGCCTCGTGTGCCATGCACAATGCTGGCTTCCTCACAAAAACCTGTCCTACCAAGGTGAGTATAATCAAAGACAAGGTAACTGCTAAGGTGACTTTCTAGCTTTCTTGGATCTGGTGAGGCCACAAATCTTGGGCTCAGGGTAGACAGTGGCAGCGTGGCATCCAGCCAGGAAGCAGTAATGACACCTAATGATAAGCACCAGACCAAAGTGCTGGTAATGAGCAGAAAGGAAGAAAAGGGAAGGGAATGGTGTGATTCAAAGGCCAACAGACCTATTCTGGGCCTTGGCAAATGTTTCAGGGTGATGAAGGGCACCAAACCCTTCTGGTCTAGGATAGGAATTCCTGTACCTGCAGGGCCACACTATTATCAGCTCTAAACCCGAAGCACTTCCCTAAGGTTACACCTTTAGCCAAGGAGACAGTGATTTGTACTCAACATTAACAAAGTTCACAGGAGGACATAAACTCATAAAAGGTTTTGGTTCCCACCCGTAAGTGATTTTCATTAGATGCCTTCATCCAGAGCCCAGTCCTTCATAGCCTGGGGATCAGATTAGCAGCCCATCAGGCTGACTGCAATCCCCAGGAAATCTTTGTCCAGGGACTAGGCCTGAATGAGTCTGACATTTGAGACCAATCATCCTTACATTCCTCTATCCACCTCTTGCCCATCAGTGAGGATCATTATTCTCTTCTCTACTGGGCACACTGGCTAGAAAGCATCCTTACTGTCTAGGAATCTAGAACCACAGCTCAGGAAAGGACTGATAACTTTCTGCATGTGATTTTACACAACCAGTGGAATTAGTGTTCTTGGTGCTTCAAGGGCACTGGAGGGGACATGCTCAACAAAGCTAGCAAGTTAACCAATTTTAATGGAACCAAGTAATTACACAATAAAATTTTATATTCATCCACAAAAAAACATCTTGTAACCTTTGGAAATTGTAGAAAGAAAACAGTGGGGAGCATATCCTTGTGGAGCATCTCTGGTTGTAACTGGTGATTAGTATTTTGGTCTTTTGACTTCAACCCTGCAATGGAAGGAGAAATGGGTCAGTATAAGATCAATACACTAAGCAATTCCCACCAGCCCCACAGAAGAGGAATAATGCCGCTCACCCATCAGCTTCCATCTTCTTCCTCTTCTCAATGATCTGCAAAAACAACAGGATAGTCTATCACCAAGCTGCCTATCTAAGCTGACCTGAGGCCCAAGGCTGACCTCTCATTTCCATGGCTCTCCAGCCCCTTGCCTGTTCCTGAATCTGCAGGCCAATGTCTTCTCCCAGCTGAAACCCTCCCACCCAAGGGGCCATCCTACTTACTGCACTAATCTTCTTCCACTGACGATCAAGCTCTGCTTTGTCATTGGTTTCCTTGAAGCGCCTGGTTTTCCGCCCTTCAGACATTTTGATACCATACTGGAATGCAGCCCTGAAAAAAGCAGTTGGGAAAGAATGCATCAGAGATTGCATAGTAGTGGCGAGGTTTTCCCGAGTCCTGTGGGCAAAGAACTTAGTTGGGAATATCTCAGCCAGACCACACCCTCTAACCTTATGTGCACTATTCCATCAAATCCCCCCACCCCTTCTCACACCCTGCCCATATTCAGTACCGACTCACTTGGGCAAAGCCTCTTTGTTGTTCATATACTCGCTGTATTCTTCCTGGGTATCAAAGTCCCAACGGCCTAAGGGCCCCTTCTTGTTACCCTGTTGCAGGACAGAATGGGGGGATGGGGAAGGAAGAGATGTCGGTGGAAATGGAATTTCAGCCCTTGATTAATGCCAGACTCTCCCATAATCCTAGGTTCCACAATTCATAAATCATACCCTGATAAGTAATAATAAATGCTTATTACATACTTACTATGTGACAGGCATTATTCTGTACACTAAATGCATATCTCATTTAATTCTCATAAAATCTATGAAGAGGGAACTATATTTCTCTCCATTTTCCTGATGAGGAAACTGAGGCATAAACAGTAAAAGAACTTGGCAAGTTCACAAAACTAATAAATGGTAGAGGCAGGATTAAACAAGGCTCCAAGATTAAACCATGCTATTTCAATACAATGAACTCAGGGGAAGAACAGAGACTTCTTCACTATTAGTGGCATTAGTGGTTTTTTCTTTTTAATTTTGCTTAAGACTTAGAGGAAAACTTCAATCCTGGCTAGAATAAAACTTAGTTATTTTCCAAGGACTGCAATTTTTTCTGCCCTTTCTACTTACGCATTGATGCTTGCTTACTGCCTACCATGGGAATCAAAGCCTGGCACTTTGCTATAGGAAATAAAAAATAGATTTTTGACCCTATGTCATTTGATCTTGTGCAAAGACTCTGAAATAGTTAAGCTGCTCATGACCCTCAATGCTGCTGTTTCTACTGCTGCAACTAAAGGAGGGTGGGGCCCAGTAAATGAGATAGATTTTTTAGGAGTGGGGAAGGAGATATATGTAAAACGAATAATAACTGCCCAAAGGCGCCCACCATCCTTCTTACTACATACCTGGTCCATTTTGCTATAATCCACCTCCTCATCACTATCTACAGCCATGTCATCCATCCTAAAGAGAAGCAAGAGTTAAACAGATGTTGCACACCCTGACCCTATGCTTCATCTGGAAACCTACCCAACTAAGAGGCTATCTGCATAGAAATGACCACCCCCTAGACCTCCCACTCAGAGCCTAATAAAATAGTTCATCCAAGTAAGAAGCAGCCTTGGGCCAGGCACAGTGGCTCACTCCTGTAATCCCCGCACTTTTGGAGGCTGAAGCGGGCAGATTACTTGAGGTCAGAAGTTCAAGACCAGCCTCGCCAACATCATGAAACCTCATCTCTACTAAAAATACAAAAACTAGCCAGGTGTGGTGATGCATGACTATAATCCCAGCTACTTGGGAGGGTGAGGCAGGAGAATCGCTTGAACCCGGGAGGTAGAGGTTGCAGCGAGCGGAGATTATGCCATTGCATTCCAGCCTGGGCGACAGAGTGAGACTGTCTCAAAAAAAAAAAAAAAAGTAGCCCTGGGACTTAGCAAATCAAATTTCCATTTCACCCCCAACTTGTTCCCCAATCATCCCAGCCCCCCTTCCTTAACCAGGTTTCACATACGTGGCTGGGTAGCACTCTGCATAACTGTTGGACATGCCAAAGAAATCTCCCAGCTGCTTTTTGTCTTCTGGCTTCTTCAGCATATGCTATGTTAAAGAAAACACTAGACAGGATTCTACCTATTGCTGTAAAGCTTCATCCAGGAGGGTGCCAAGGGCTAGAAGCCCCAACATGAAAATTCTGAGAGGGCTGTGAGCTGTTATGGGTGCTCTGGGAAGGAACAAGGGATGGTTTCATTCTGTCAAAATTCAGCACAAAAGGGAAGGAGTGGGGCGGGTAAGAGGGAGCAGGGAGGCAGCGGGGGGTTGGAGTAAAGAGACCAGTTCTCTGGAACCCAGGAATGTATTAAAATAAAGGATATGATTCTGTGCCTTCCCAGCCAGCAGACCCAGCAAACTTTTCATTGATGGACTTGATCAACTCCTTGGCAGACCCAGGTCCTAGGAGAAAAGAGAACTCTGCCCAGACCTTGAACTGAGACTCTCACAACCTCCTCCCCACAACACACTTAAAAAACATTTTTTAAGGCATAGAACCCTTTTGACTAACAAAGTTTTAAACAAACTCCAATTAATGAGTTACTCTGGTTGAGATGAGGGTAGGGTATCCAGAACATTCCATACTCAACCTCTATCTCACCTTCTCAGAACCCCAGGGCCACAGGAATTATATCTAAGAGCAAATATGCCCTGCTATGGCCCAGGAAGGTGGAGGGAACTCCACCTATTCAATAAAGCAAGACACAGTTCTTACGAGAACCCAGAACCAGGAAGTCCCCCAATCCCACCATTGCCAGCTCTGAGCCCTAGGTCAGACCCTCAGCCCAGGGGAAAGCAGGACTGCTAGAGCAACTGTGAGATGCTGTGTGTACAACTCACCTTTGTCAACGTCCATGGGCTGGAAAGAACACAAAATGTGAGGTTAGTGTTACCATGAGAAATTCCTACTCATCCCTCCCCCAAGTTTGAAACAATTCCTTACCCAACCTTGTTCACATTTCCAGAGAGGGGTAACTCCATCACCTGGTACTAAGGGCCCACATCTCACCTCATCATCTACTTTTGGCTTCTCAAAGTAGCTGTGTCTCTTCTTTTCCTCTTCTCTTTCTCGGTCCCGCTCTCGCTCTCGTTCCCGATCTCGTTCTCGCTCTCGCTCTCGGTCACGGTCTCTGTCTCTCTCCCGATCACGCTCCCGTTCCCGATATCTCTCCCGCTCCTTGTCCCGAGGTGTCTTGGTTGTGGAGGGTACGTAATCCCCAATGTCTTCAAAAATACTGGGAAAATGGAGATCACTAGCTGGCCAAATTCACACACACACCTTCACTCCCCCTGACCATTTCTCCAGATTCTCATGTCAACACCTCCCCAAAATGCCAGACACAAGAAATGCACAGACCCCCTCCCTCTCATCAGATGCCAGGGGCTAGGATACATACTTCATGTCAGCCTCAGGAGGTTTCTTCTCTTCCAGCTTCCCTGAAATTTAAAGAGGGAAGTCAGGAACATACTCCTCAGTTAATTTCCACTGAACTTCACCATCCTCTCCAGCTCTTAATGCCCTTTTAAACATCTTCTGTTTAAAATGTGGGTCAAGGCTGGGTGTGGTGGCTCACGCCTATAATCCCAGCACTTCGGGAGGCCAAGGCGGGCGGATCACTTGAGGTCAGGAGTTTGAGACCAGCCTGGCCAACATGGTAAAACCCCATCTCTACTAAAAGTACAAAAAAATTAGCCGGGTGTGATGGCAGGTGCCTGTAATCCCAGTTACTCAGGAGGCTGAGGCAAGAGAATTGCTTAAACCCAGGAGGCAGAGATTGCAGTGAGCCGAGATGGCATCACTGCACTCCAGCCAGGGCGACAGAACGAGACTCATCTCAAAAAAAATAAATAAATAAAAATAATAAAATAAGGCCAGGAGTGGTGGCTCATGCCTGTAATCCCAGCACTTTGGGAGGCCGAGGTGGGCATATCATGAGGTCAGGAGTTCGAGGCCAGCCAGGCCAATACAGTGAAACCCCGTCTCTACTAAAAATACAAAAATTAGCCAGGCGTGGTGATGCGTGCCTATAGTCCCATAGTGCCCTATTGTGCCTGTAGCGCCTACTTGGGAGGCTGAGGCAGAAGAATCGCTTGACCCCAGGAGGCAGAGGTTGCAGTGAGCAGACATCGCACCACTGTACTCCAGCCTGGGTGACAGAGCGAGACTCTGTCTCAAAAAATAAATAAATAAAATAAAATAAAATAAAATAAAATGTGGGTCAAGTGTTAGAGCCTTTTTAGAATCTGTCTAGGTTTTCTGGTTTTCACCAAAAAATCTCTTTAAAAAAAAAAAATAAATGGGACATAACCTACCCACTCTCCATCCCTCATGCTTCAGACCTGACTACTGCTTCTTAGGTAGGTTAAGGAGACAGAATCTGGCTGTAACTGTCTCCTTGCCAATGCTCCAGTACTCCCATTTTTCTCTGCTTCCCAGGAGCCTCTCAATATTCTGGAGACAGAAAGCTCCAGGAGACCTTGGTTTTATCCCCAAACGCCCTCTGTGGGTAAGGTTTCTCTCTCTAACCCTCCAGGTACCTTTATCCTTCTTCTTAAGCTTCTTGTTACGGGTTCCCTGCCTCAGGTATGAAAGGATCTGGGTCAGCTTGCTAATGACAATGTCATTTGTGGTCAGTGTGGTCTGGGCCTGAAAATACCAAGAAATAAGAATGTTAAACCACTAAGCAGGAATCTCTTCATTTATTCATTCATTCACTTAACAAACTAAAGACTGAATTACAATACAGTAGGTGAAGGGAGGGAAAGGAAGTGCTGTGAAAGGATGTTCCAGAGATAAAACAGCCTGCACAAAAGCCTTGCATCAAAAGTGAATCAAGAACATTCAAGAAAGTCAGGAGTCTAGAACATTCTAGAAAGGCCAGATGTTGCAGAGGCTCAAAGCCATGGTAAAGATTTTGCTCTTTATCCTAAGAATGAGATACCACTAAAAGCTTCTAAACTGTAGTGAGACAAAAATTTACATTTTATTTATTTATTTGGAGACAGAGTCTCATTCTGTCGCCCAGGCTAGAATGCAGTGGCACGATCTTGGCTCACTGCAACCTTCCCCTTCTGGGTTCAAGCAATTCTCATGCCTCAGCCTTCCAAGTAACTGGGATCACAGGCACATGCCGCCACGCCTGGCTAATTTTTAGTAGAGATCGGGTTTTACAATGTTGGCCCAGCTGGTCTTGAACTCCTAACCTCAAGTGATCCTCACACCTCTGCATCCCAAAGTGCTGGGATTACAGGCGTGAGCCACTGAACCCAGCCAAACTGTGTATTTTAGAAGGGTAGGGGAGGTAGGGGTGGTTAATAGGTACCAAAAAAAAAAGAAAGAATGAATAAGGCCTACTACATGATAGCACAACAGGGTGACTATAGGCAGTAATAATTTAATTATACATTCTAAAACGACTAAAAGAGTATAAATGGATTGTTTGTAACACAAAAGATAAATGTTTAACGGGATGGATACTGCATTTTCCATGATGTGATTATTATGCATTATATGCCTGTATCAAAACATCTCATGTACCTCATAAGTATATGTACCTACTATATACCCATAAAAATTAAAAAAAAATTCTTTTTAAAGGATGAATTATATGGCATGTGAATTAACACCTCAATAAAAAGATATAATAACAAATCAGAGTGGAAGTGCGGAAACCAATTAGAGTGGAAGTGCGGAGACCAATTAGAAGCCTTTTTAATAGTTCCAGAGGCCTGGCGCAGTGGCTCATGCCTGTAATCCCAGTACTTTGGGAGGCCAAGGTGGATGGATCACTTGAGGTCAGGAATAGCCTAGTCAACATGGTAAAACCCAATCTCTACTAAAAATAAAAAAATTAACCAGGTGTGGTGATGAATGCCTGTAGTCCCAGCTACTTGGAAGGCTGCGGCAGGAGAATCGCTTGAACCTGGGAGGCGGAGTGTGCAGTGAGCCAAGATAGCACCATTGCACTCCATCCTGGGTGACAGAGTGAGACTTGGTCTCAAAAAAAATAGTAAGTTAATAGTTCCAGCAAATGATTATAGCTTAGACTGGAATGCTATTGGTGAAAAAGTGGAAAAGTGAATGGATTCAGTTGAGATTTAGGAGGTAAAAGTGAACAGGACTTGGTGACATGGTGGATGAGGGACACGGGGCAGGGGCCAGGCTGATTCCCAGGCTTGAGGCTCACATGATAGGCTCTCAGGATTCCATTCACTCACCTCCATGGTGGGGCAATCAGCCTTGCTGCGGATAAGAGTGGTGGGGATATCTGTGTCAGCATACTCATCATCCAGGTCTACCACATAGGCCATGCGGCCCGGCAGGAACAACTCATTCCGCTCATATGCTTTGCTCTTAAAAAGCATTCGGTAAACATTGCGGCCTACAATAAGGAGAAGAGCAGCAAGTAGCCAGGATCTACAAGAACAGCTGTCACTTATGTGCTTACTCTGTGCTAGCCACCATGCCAAGTGCTATGCAAGCTTTGCTTCATTTAATCTTTACAACAGCCCTATGAAGTGGATATTATTATCCTTTTTACCAATAAGAATACTATGGCTGAGATTTAAGTAATTTACCTAAAGTCATGTATCTACTAAGTAATGGAGCAAAGAATGGAACCAGGCAGTGTACTCCAAAGCCTGGGCTCCTGTCCACTCTTCTACATTGTCTCTTCAAGGGCACTACGCACCTGTATTGTATTAAGTTCTCTGAGGAAGAAGGATGAAGTTTAAGGTAATATTGATGATGACGGAAAAAACAGCTATACTACCTGCTCATATGATAGGCATGGTATAGATTTCATTTTTCTTCATCCCTACAATAAAGTCATGTGGTAAATAGTAACCCAATTTTTACAGATGAACAAACAGCAAAGTCAGTTGCCTAAAATCATACACTTAGTGCTGTTTCATCATCAAGGTTTAAACTCAGGTCTCTCTGATTCCAAATTTTGAACTTTTAATCACTAACCATGTTACTTCTTTTAATTCATAAGCCCCAAACTGGAAAATCTTTCAATCTACCTGAGGAGACATAAATGACATATGAAATAATTAAATCTATGTCTGAGTCTTATTAGAGTATTTTATGGGAGTTAGTTGTTTGGGGGGCAAGAAAGAATCTCTTTGGGAGGTCAAGGCAGGAGGATCACTTGAGCCCAGGAGTTTGAGACTGGCCTGGGCAATACACAGAGAACCCCATCTCTGCAAAAAATAAAAAAAAAATTAGCTAGGTATGGTGGCACATGCCTGTGGTGCCAGCTACACAAGAGGCTGAGTCCAGGAGGTCAAGGCTGCACTGAGCCATGATCACACCACTGCACTCCAGCCTGGGCAATTAAGTGAGACACTGTCTCAAAAACAAAGAAAGAGGAAAGGAGGTTGGGGGAAAGGAGAAGCATATCCTTCCCAGAGCATTAAATTCCCTACAATTCACCTAGAATGCATAGTCACTAGTATAGAAACTGTACTCACCCAGACGTGTTTTAAATTCAATCTTATTTTCAGGATCCTCATCTTTCCTGAAAAGACAAAAAAGTTTTATTTTTGCTAAATGTGCTCCAACTTTAGGTCCCACCTTTCTAAATTCTCAACCCTTCCATAATATTTACTTACTTGGTTTCTTTCTGGGGCTTTTCCATCAGTTCCTCTTCCTCTTTCTCTTTGCTGGCAATCTCAGCTCGTACCTAACAGGAAAGCAAGCAGGGTTAGGACACTCACTTTATATATTTATTGAACATCCACTACACCACACTGTACCAGGAACTAAGAATATAATATTAAACATGACAGATATTGTTCTTACTCTAATGGAGCTTATAGTAGATGAGACAGACAAATTAAACAATTTCAACAAAGTGCAATAACTGCTATGGTAAATGAAACAGAAGGGCTATGCAAAGGTACAGGAAGCAGGAAGTGAAGGGAAGTGCTTAACCACACCTGGGTGATCAGGGAAGGCTTCTCCAAGGAAATAAAATTTGGCCTGATACTTGAAGGATGAGTAGCAATCAGCTTTTCAGAGGGGCCACTTTTAGCCCTTCTTCTACTCAGTCTGAACTCTCAGGAATCTCCCTCCTCATCTTGCCAGACCCATACAAGAGCACTCAGCACGATAGTATTACTCCCCACCTGACCACCAGGACTCACCTTTTGAAGCAGAGCAAAATCCAAGCCTTTCACCAAATGGGTGTGTTCCATGTCACCACCCAAGAATTTGGACTCCTGGATCAACTGTCTTCTCTTCTCTGCAGCTGATTTGTCCCTGTATAATGAAAGAGGCCACATAAGAACAGTACTGGCCAGGCGTGGTGGCTCACGCCTGTAATCCCTGCACTTTGGGAGGTCAAGGCGGGCAGATCACAAGGTCAGGAGTTTGAGACCAGCCTGGCGGATATGGTGAAACCCCATCTCTACTAAAAATACAAAAATTAGCTGGGCATGGTGGTGGGTGCCTGTAGTCCCAGCTACTCAGGAGGCTGAGGCAAGAGAATTGCCTGAACATGGGAGGTGGAGGTTGCAGTGAGCTGAGATCGTGCTACTGCACTCCAGCCTGGGCAACAAGAGCAAGACTCTGTCTCAAAAGAAAAAAAAAAAAAGGGGGGGGGGATGGGCGGGCCAGGTGCGGTGGCTCACGCCTGTAATCCCAGCACTTTGGGAGGCCGAGGCAGGTGGATCACGAGGTCAGGAGATCGAGACCAGCCTGGCTAACACGGTGAAACCCAGTCTCTACTAAAAATACAAAAAATTAGTCAGGCGTGGTGGCGGGCGCCTATAGTCCCGGCTACTCAGGAGGCTGAGGCAGGACAATGGCATGAACCCGGGAGGCAGAGCTTGCAGTGAGCCGAGATTGCGCCACTGCACTCCGGCTTGGGTGACAGAGCGAGACTCCATCTCAAAAAAAAAAAAAAAAAAAAAAAAAGAACAGTCCTTTGTGGGTGGCAAATGCCTCTGAAATCGCTTATTGTAGGCTCCAGGGCAAGAAAGTAAGAGAAAGAGTTCACATCGTATCTGCATGACTCTAGAATGCTGAGGGAACCATGCCCTGGTCCCTCAGTACTCACGCCTCAGCAGTGGGGCCAACAGCCCTGTAGTTAGCTGTGGTGCTGATAAGCTCAGTTTCTTCATAATCTTTGTTCACTCCATCTCTCCGTTCCTTGGCACGATCCCGGTACTTCTCTGCTAGCTCTCTCTCTCTCTCAATTTCCTGTTGGCGTAGCTTGGCATAATAACTGTGACCAGAGAAAGGCAAATGTGTAAGGCTCATCAGCTGCTACCTCAAGGTCAACAGAACTGTTCCTGCTTGCTTCCCTACATCTCCAACCTACTCTCTATGGGGAAAAGCTCATGTCTGTCCTGATAGAACTGCTGGCCACCTCTTCATAGTTACTCAAAATCAGAACTACAACTTCTTCCAGCTTATAGATAAACTTTTCCAGTGCCAATTTGGGACACTCCATCTGTCACTTGAGAACTTTTTAATACCACCCAACTCTACCAATTCTCTATAGATATAAGACTTTTCCATACAAAAATCAGAAAATCTTCTGAATTTTTACCACCTTCTAAATTTCAGCTGAAAAGAACGTATTATTTGCTGGTCCACTCTCAGAATAAAGGAAAAGCCAAGTACCAGGTCCAGAAACTTTTGTATCATATAAATAATGATGATGATATAATAATGATGATGGCCGTCAAGATTTATTGGGTGATTACCATATGCCAGGCATTGGTGCTAAATGCCTACATGTACTTTCACAGCTGATCCTCATGACATCCTGATAAAAGTTATTATTGCTACTGTATCTCCACTCTATCCATGGATTAGAGAGGCTAAGCAAATGTCTAGGTTATCCATCAAGAAACTAGTGAAGATGAGATTAAAATATAGATAGGCCTATTCCAAAGCCCTCTACTGCCACTCTAAGTATCACTCTGTTTCATTAAGAAAGTAGAGAGCCTCAAGACAAAATCTTAGTTTCTAGCTTCATAATTAACCCCTACTTCTTTCCCCTAAACACTATCCACCTTAAAATCTAAAACCCTTCACCCTTCCTTCACCTTTTCTTTTTCCTCCTTCGTGCAGCTGGGTCTTCATCCTCATTGTACTCCCTTGGCATCCTAGAAGAGACGAGAAATTCACTGATAGCAAAATATTGCCACAGCCCCAGAAACCCCAAGAAGTCTCCTTGAGGATTTTTAGAAAGACCTAGAATACTGACCAAAGTAACACTTTCAATCAAGCAGAAATCCACATCAATATTTGTAGGTGGGCAGTTCTCAAACTTTAGAGAGCATCATAAATACCTGAGGGACTATTAAAAGTCATTCTGCTTAGTAGAAAGAAATAGGAAGGAGCAAGAAACAAGCTGGCAGACAGGTTGGATCACCCAAAGACTTACTCATGGTGACGTGACTTAGAAGGTGGTGCAGAGGTAGGTGCAGCCCTGGGGGTCATGAGAAGTTTCCTGAAGTCTTCATTGGTGAGTTTTGATCTAGAAGAAAAGGCAAAGATTTTAAATATTAGGACTCAATAAGAAATGAAAAAGGAACAAGTAAAAATCATGATTAAATTAACAGAAATCAGGGAAATACAAATTAAAACAAAGATATGACACTTTTTTTTTTGAGACGGAGTCTCGCTGTCACCCATATTGGCCAGGCTGGTCTTGAACTCCTGACCTTGTGATCCGCCCACCTCGGCCTCCCAAAGTGCTGGGATTATAGGGATGAGCCACCACACCCAGCTTTTTTTTTTTTTTTTAAGACAGAGTCTCCCTCTGTCGCCCCGGCTGGAGTGCAGTGCCACGATCTCAGCCCACTGCAACCTCTGCCTCCTGGGTTCAAGTAATTCTCCTGCCTCAGCCTCACAAGTAGCTGGGAATACAGGTGCCCGCCAACACACCCGGCTAATTTTTGTATTTTTATTAGAGGTGGGGTTTCACCATGTTGTCCAGGCTGGTCTCAAACTCCTGACCTCAGGTGATCTGCCCACCTCGGCCTCCCAAAGTGCTGGGATTATAGGTGTGAGCCACTGTGCCCGACCAGATATGCCATGCCACTTTTAATGCATCAGAGTGTTAACTACTAAAAAGTTTGATAAATCAAGTGTGAGTGAGAATTTGGGAAGGGGACACTCATATAATGCTGATGAGAATGTAAACCAGTATAACCAATTTGAAGGGCAATTTTGCAGTATTTGTTAAAATTTAAGTATATATATCCTATGAGCCAGCAACTCCATTTATTTATATTTAGCCTGGCCCATTACTGACATATGTATATAAGAAGGCCTGTAAACGAAATTCAATTATAGCCTTGAAAATAACCAGTCTGGCCAGGTGCAGTGGCTCATGCCTATAATCCCCACACTTTGGGAGGCTGAGGCAGGTGGATCACCCGAGGTCAGGAGTTCGAGACCAGCATGGCCAACATGGTGATATCCCATCTCTACTAAAAATACAAAAAAATTAGCTGGGCATGGTGGTGGGAGCCTGTAATCCTAGCTACTCAGAAGGCTGAGGCAGGAAAATCGCTTGAACCTGGGAGGCGGAGGTTGCAGTGAGCCGAGATCTAGGTACTACACTCCAGCCTGGGCAAAAAGAGCAAGACTCTGTCTCAAAAAAATAAAAAAAAGAAAAGAATCAGTCTGAAACAGACTAAGTGTTTATTAGCTGGAGACTGACTAAACTGTGACGGTGTTTCCCAAAGAGGGAAAGACAGCACTAATGGTACAAGAGATTATTTTAATTGGTACACTAACAAAGACTGACTCCTCTCTTGATCAAATAAAAGTCAGACTCCTTTAAAGCTCTCTTCTGACTAGGGCTCTTCCTTGGCCTGCTGACCTCAGTTTTAAAAAGGAATCCTAAGTCAGTTCACAGAAAGTTTTCCCACTCTTGATATCCAATCCAGCTCCTCTTCTCCCACCCTTGATATCTAATCAAGTTCCTCTTCTCCCCAAGGAAGACTTTATCGAAGACTACTGTAACAGAAGTCAAGACCATTGTAATGGAGTAGGGAGACTGAACTTAATTCCAGATACAACAGGGACAAGTGAGAATTTATAGAAAATTACTAAAAGCAACTTGGTTAGGTATGGGGGTGGAGCGGCGGTTGATTTCTTTGCTAAAACTGTGCTCAGCAGGCCACAGATGAGTCCTGCTGAAAAATAGGACTCTTTGGGGAACCTGACTAAAGTTTAGCCAAGGAGGGAATGCTTGTCATTGCTATGAAAGATAGTCTCAGAAACACTGAGCAGGGTTTAAAAAGAAGCAAGTTGCAAAAATGATATATACAGCATAATATCATTTAACTCAAATATTTTAAATCACAAAGCAATGTTGTGTTTTCCTCAGATATGCATGTATGTGTATAAATGCATTTAAAAAAGAGTAGGAGGGCCAGGCGTGGTGGCTCACACCTGTAATCCCAGCACTTTGGGCGGCCGAGGCGGGCAGATCATTTGAGGTCAGGAGTTCAGGACCAGCCTGGCCAACATGGCGAAACCCTGTCTCTACTAATACAAAAATTAGCCAAGCATGGTGGGGCATGCCTCTAATCCCAGCTACTGGGGAAACTGAGGCAGAAGAATTGTTTGAGCCCAGGAGGCAAAGGTTGCAGTGAGCAGAAATAATGCCATTGAACTCCAGCCTGGGCAACAGGAGGAAAAGATACACAAAAAAACGTAACCGTGGTTACTTCTAAGAAAAGGACTGGGGCTGGGCACGGTGGCTCACGCCTGTAATCCCAGCACTTTGGGAGGCTGAGGCGGGTGGATCACTTTAGGCCAGGAGTTCAAGACCAGCCTGACAGACATAGTGAAACCCTGTCTCTACTAAAAATACAAAAAAAAAAAAAAAAAAAATCAGTCGTGCATGGTGGCACATGCCTGTAGTCCCAGCTACTTGGGAGGCTGAGGCAGGAGAATTGCTTGAACTCAGGAGGCAGAGGTTGCAGTGAGCTGAGATTGCATCACTGCACTCCAGCCTGGGGAATAGAGTGAGACTCCGTCTCAAAAAAAAAAAAAAACAAAGAAACGGACTGGAATTGGGGATGTTATCAAAGATGATTTTACCGGGGGCTGGGCACAGTGGCTCATGCCTGTAATCCCACCACTTTGGGAGGCAGAAGTGGATGGATCACCTGAAGTCGGGATTTCAAGACCAGCCTGATCAACATGGAGAAACCCCATCTCTACTAAAAATACAAAATTAGCCAGGCGTAGTGGAACATGCCTGTAATCCCAGCTACTCGGGAGGCTGAAGCAGGAGAATTGCTTGAACCTGGGAGGCGGAGGCTGTGGTGAGCCGAAATTGCACCACTGCATTCCAGCCTGAGCAACAAGAGCAAAACTCAGTCTCAAAAAAAAAAAAAAAGATGATTTTACCCTTATTTCCTATGTTTCAATTTGCTATTGGAAGAAGTAATTCTTATATAATGTGTAATTACACAACACGTATTTAAAAAAAAAAACAACTTAACACCTTTCCTGCAGGAATTTCCCTTCTAATACCCTTATGCACTTGGCCTGATCCAGTTAAGGCTCACAGAGATAAAGGGCCAGCGGGTATAATTTTTGACCGGCCTTGATGACAAGACATTCAGAATTCTTTTACCATCACCACCACTTTTCTGTTCATTGCCCAACTCATTTCCATGCTCCTAGCACAAAATACTCACTGATGGAAGGAGTGAGGATCATCCACATCGTGGCCATCGGGGGCCAAAGGGTTGGAGAACGGCTCACCTGACAAAAAGAATTGACGTTAATTTAATCAGTCTCTTATGTGTCAGATCCCATGCAAAAATTTGAGATATAGTAGTGAACAATACAGAACAAAAATTAGAACAGCGGCAGTGTCAACACGATGTAATAAGTGCTGAAATGGGAAACTACAAGAGGCTGTGGGAGCACAAAGCAGAGGACCCTAATCTTGCGCTGGAGGATCAGAGACTTCAGGAAGATCACGTCTAAAATACTACGTAAAAGATGAATATGCGCAACCCAGGATTAAGTATGGGGACAGGACTGGGGGAAAGCGATCCACACACAAAAGCCGCCTATCATCACTTGGAGTAGGAGTGAGGATTGGGGACGGAGTTTGGAGCCGTCGGCCTCACTTAGGACCCTACGGCTTCTCCGGGTTCAAGCGTCACACATACACACACACCCGGCTTAAGCTCAGAAGCTACAATAATGCGCCAAGTGCCCCAAGTGCCATGAGGAAGAAATAACGGATGGCCTGGGCCTTACTATCTCGCTCCGGCATTTTGTTATCGTTCTTCTGCTGTCACCAACAATCGAGTCTCCAACAGCAACACCGCAGCTACAAGCCCTTTCCCACAGTGCACCTCAGAATCAACCCACACTGCTTTGCGTTCGCAGCCTTTCCGCTTCCTGTTTTTCCTTCTGACCAACCCCGAGCGCAAAGAAATTGACCTCACAGCGGTCCTACAATACTTTCATATCATTGGCCAAGCTTTACCCCGCCCCTGCCTCATGCAGCCTATGGCCTAGGCTTTAGGGTCCGCGGTTGGTCAGACCGGAACACTTGGCCCGAAGACCTGGAACTGGGAACTTCGGTGTTAGCAAGGATGGCGGCGGCCGCAGCGAGTCGAGGAATCGGGGCAAAGCTGGGCCTGCGTGAGATTCGCATCCACTTATGTCAGCGCTCGCCCGGCAGCCAGGGTGTCAGGTGAGGCGCGGCGTGGTGAGGCGGGCGGGCTTCGGGACGCCGGGGTCACGA
This sequence comes from Symphalangus syndactylus, assembly GCF_028878055.3. NCBI lineage: Eukaryota > Metazoa > Chordata > Mammalia > Primates > Hylobatidae > Symphalangus > Symphalangus syndactylus. Next base: position 46,319,724 of record NC_072429.2, read on the forward strand.
CCTTGACCTCCCTGAAGTTGAGGGAAGCCCGCGCCCACAGCACGCGCGGCGCTTTCTCCGGCCCCGCAGGGACTTCATTGAGAAACGCTATGTGGAGCTGAAGAAGGCGAATCCCGACCTACCCATCCTAATCCGCGAATGCTCCGACGTGCAGCCCAAGCTCTGGGCCCGCTACGGTGAGTGCGGGACGCCAGGGGTCTGGGGCTCCTGTAGGGGAGCAAGGGTTTGAGAAGGGAAGGGACCGCCCAAGGTCGTGCAGAAACCCGTGGAGAAACTAGAACGCAGACTTTAGCCTTGCTGTTGATCTTGTTTCCATGAAGAAATTTATATTCGCAGGGTTATATGATGCGTTGTATTCCGGGCAACATAAGTATGGAGGCTGACCGAATCCTGCGTAGGGACCAGGAGCTGATGTTTTTGTAGTTAAGAATGGACTTCAGACAGGAGAGAAGCTAGTCAATATAGTTTCTCCAAATAACGTGTAGCCAGTGTCAGTCCAGGTAGTGTGTGAGAATCTCAGTAATTTTGAGCACGTAGAGCTGGGCCCTGTGCTGAGTGCTTCCCTGCCTAACTCATTTAATCTTCATTAGTTAGGAGGAAGCGTGTTCTTCTTTTCTTTGTAGAGATTAGAAAGCGGAATCAAAACTGTGGAACATATCTAAAGTAATGCAGCTAGAGTATAACAGGATTGAGCCTTTACATTTATTCCCCTTTCCTAGAATGCACTTACCCCTCTAAGACTGGCATGGCAATGTATTGCAAAATGAAATTTTCCTATCACGTTGCCTAACACATTGTAGGTATGCAATAAATGTTTATACATACTGAATAACAGGATTTTAATCACAGCTTTTAACTATATGGTGCCCTGGGAATGTCAGGAGGAGGTGGAGGAGAGTGACCACCTTAAGCAGACTGGTTCTCAGAGTAGACATCTGTGAGACACAGTAGACATTAGACGTGCACTAATAATTGGAGGAGGAAAAAAGCTTCTCCTTCCAAAAGCCAGTAGACTACAGGAGGAGATAGACACGAGTAACTTTAGTGTATTGTGCTGGGTATTATGTTAGATAGCCTAAGGGAGCCTAGAGAATGGGTACCCAGCCGGGTGTGGTGGCTCACGCCTGTAATCCCAGCACTTTGGGAGGCTGAAGCAGGTGGATCACCTGAGGTCAGGAGTTCGAGACCACCCTGGCCAACATGGTAAAATCCTATCTCTACTAAAAATACAAAAATTAGCTGGGCGTGGTGGCGGGCGCCTGTAATCCCAGCTACTCAGGAGGCTGAGGCAGGAGAATTGCTTGAACCCAGGAGGTGGAGGTTGCAGTGAGTGGAGATCGCGCCACTACACTCCAGGCTGGGTGACAGAGCGAGACTCCATCTAAAAAAAAAAAAAAAAAAAAAAAAAGAGAGAGAGAATGGGCACCCAGCTGAGGCTGGACCCATGCAATACATTGCTCACAGTAGTTAATAATAAATGCCTACAGTGCCCATGAAAGCTTCCCTGAAACAACCCATTGTGGCCATCCAGAATCAGCCAAAATTCTATTTGGACTTGGGCTTCCTAGATGTGTTTGAGACCTATTGTATTAATTCTAGGCATACCAAATGTATTTTGATCATATCTCTTTAATACTCTTCCCATCTTAACAAGACTAAGATAAAGACAAAGATCTTTTATTTTACTTTGGTAGCCTCCACGGCAGAATAGGTAAAGACACCTCCCTCTCTCTCCTCAGCATTTGGCCAAGAGAAGAATGTCCCTTTGAACAACTTCAGTGCTGATCAGGTAACCAGAGCCCTGGAGAACGTATTAAGTGGTAAAGCCTGAAGCCTCCACTGAGGATTAAGAGCAACAGCCCCAGAGCCTGGGCTCTGCTGGACTTAGTATAATGTGAAAAAAATGTGTTCTCCTATTCCTCATAAAGCTTGTGCTGTAAAATGCTTTCTCAGGGTGTTCTTGTCCTCATCTACCCTCTACCCCTTATTGTGCAACCACTGAGGCAAAGTAGCTTAATATAAAAATAAAACTTTATTCTGTCTCATCAAAAGCTACCAGCTGCTGAAGCAAAAATGAAGGGTGGGGGGCAGGGATTCTAGGGCCCCAGAATAAGTAGACCACACTGAGTCCCTTTTGGTCCTCCTGCCTAGATAGTGCTGAGTGAAAGAGGAGCTGGGACCCAAAGGTCTTGGCTTAGGTGTGGGAGCAGAGAACATGAGACCTCATTATGGTCCTAAGTCTCCAAAGGCTCTACTGGACAAACAAGCTTGATGTTAAGAGAGAGGGGAATGAGTGACATTGAGAAACAAGATCACCCTTGAAGAGCTGTCTGCTGGAGAGCATACACACGATCCTGGAGCTGGGCCTCTTCCTGATGCCTTTCCAGGGCCTGCAGCCCTGACTGCTGCAGGAAGACCTGAACAGCCTAGGGGCAGGGAAGAAAATTCAACACACCTGGTCTCTGTGTCCTAAGACTCAATTCCCACAGCCTCATGGGTCAGCCCACTTTAGAGGGTGCATTCCCCCACAAGAGGATGAAGGTTCTGACATGGAATCTATATAGGTTAGCCAGGCCCAGAGAAACAACTATAGTTAGGACTGGACGGGAAGGGAGCCACTGTGTGGCTTCAGAACAGGGGTGACTGAGGATGTGGGCCAGAAACCTATACCTCTGGCTGATACAGGAACAGCAGATGCAGCAGCTCCAAACTCTGGCCTACTACTTCAGTGTCAGAAAAGGCTAGTGTGTGCAGCAAGGCGGGAAGCAGGGGCCCTGGCCACAGCCGCTGGCAGTAAGCAGGACCCTTTTCTGCAACATTGCACAGAACTGTGAGCACCTGCAGATAGACACATATATAGTCTACAAAGAATGAAACACAAAGATCATAACAACAGCTAAAATATATGACATGGTGACCACATGCCCAGGCACCATGCCAAGCTCTTCTACATGCATGTTCTCATACTCCTACAACTACCCTATGATGCAAGATTATCCCCAGTTATAAGTGAGGAGACTGAAGCTTAAGGTGGTTAGTTGATTTCTTCAAGGATAAATAATCCAGTTTAAGGGACACACACCTAGATTGGTTGGGCCTTGAGGCCACACACCACCACCTGCTGGCTCTCAACTAAAGGTACATCTGAGGGCTCAGGACTGCTGTCCCATACAATCTGACTACCAGATCTTGGATTCAAGTGACCCCAATACATACCATTACGCTAACCACGTTAGATACTGGCAACAGCTGTAAGAGAGGCTCAATCAGATCCAGGGAGAGCAAGGAGGTACAGAAACTAGGACTGTTTGCTGGAAGAGAAGTACCAGGGTGAAAAACTGCTTTCCCCCACCACCCCTGTCAATACTACCCACCTCAGCCTAGGCCATGAGGAAATATCCCCATTATCCAAATGTCCAGGCCTGGGCAGATTATGGTGCGTACCAGTGAGGTTGTTGAGGAGCCAGAGGCCCTCAGGGAGCAGACTGGGCTGTTTCTGGAAAAAGAACTGCAGAAGGATAAATAAGGCTGCTACAACACGCTCATCTCTGAGCTGCATTTGCCCTCCCACAGTCTCCACTGCTGCCTCAGTTAGCAGGTTGCTTAGACATCGAAGCACGGGGCATGCCAGCTGCAAAGACAAATTGGGGGGTCAGGTGTAAGAAGGAAGAGGTTGCCTGCATTCCAGACTATCAGGAAACATCTCCCAGAATTTCACCTGACATCTTCACCTACCAGCTCCAGTCCTGCGTCCTCGGTTCTCTGGACAGCCGCAGCCAAGTCCAACAGCAGCAACCCCAGAGTAGACAGAGCCCCATGGCCAATGAGCAGAGGATTGCTGACCTGGCTGGGCAACAGGAAGCAAGCAGTCCCTATGTATATAGTCAATTCCACCTTTAAGAAGAGAAGCAGTTGCCTGGGCGTAGTGGTTTATACCTGTAATCCCAGCACTTTGGGAGGTTGAGGCGGGTGGATCACCTGAGGTCAGGAGTTCGAGACCAGCCTGGCCAACATGGCGAAACTCCGTCTCTATTAGAAATACAAAAATTAGCCGGGCATGGTGGCACGCACCTGTAATCCCAGCTACTCAGGAGGCTGAGGCAGGAGAATCGCTTGAACCCAGGAGGCACAGGTTGCAGTGAGCTGAGATTGCACCACTGCACTCCATCCAGCCTGGGTGACAGAGCGAGACTGTCTCAAAAAAAAAAGAGAAACAGCTAAGATCTGTGGGTCTGCTGGGCTCCAAAAAGAGAAGACAGTGGAGGGAGGAAAACTCACTATAGCAATTCCAGACACAAGTTCAAAGAGTTGAATGTCATGGAAGGGAGCCCCAGGAAAGATCTGTGATACTTTCCCAATTGCCCTGTTACCTGCAGATGATGTAATGAAGGCACCAGGCAAACTCCACAGCGACCCCAGGGTTCAGCTTTGGGCCAGGTTGCAACATTTGTAGCATGTGCTGAGGGAGAGTGGAGGCCAAGATGGAGCTGCTGGCAGAAGCAGGGCTGTAAGTAGGAACCAGGAAGATGCCAGTGGCTCTTACCAAACCCTGATAGCAGGTGGGAAAGTGTCCAAACCCAAAGCCCTGCCCAGATGGGAAAGTGTCCAAACCCAAAGCCCTTCCTAGCCAGACACATGAAGTTAAAATGTGCAACAGCTCTGGAAATCATTCAGGCATCCGGGAGCTATACTACTGAGTGGGTCACCTCTGGCTGCACATCTAAAGACAGTTTTACTCACGGAATGATCTTCTCTGGAGCTTCCTCAGCCTGTAGAAGCTGGGACAAGGCATATCCGAGAGCTTCCAGCACAGCCACATGGGGGGACTGGAAGTAGACAGGGTAAGGATCTGACTGGAAGCTGGGTCATAAGGTCTTCAGAGACTTTCAGCCCCTTGGCCCAGGGCAGAGGCTGGAACTACCTAACCAAAGTAGATGGAGCATGTGGGGAGGCGCAAAGGAAGGGTTGCCCAGGGAGGAAGAAAGGAGTCACCTGGATGCAGGCAGCCAAGGCTGGAACAATGCCCTGTGGCAGGAGCTGCCTTCTCACAGCCTCACTCTCCACGATCAGGTTACCCAGTGTATACAGACACAGCTCCTGAGAACAGGCAACAAAAGCACTGGGCTTGGCCTGTTTCATGCCAGGCTGGGTGTGGGGAGATGGGGAGGGGAGGTGATGGGGACGCTGGAGCAGCTATCCTTGAGGCTCACAAGAGGGTGGGGAGATGATGGGTGTAGCCATGGCTGTAGGCATAAGGGCAAACATGTTTTCTTCCTCCTACCTGCCAGCTCAAACTGGTCCCAAAAGCACAATTTTAAAATCTAAACCAAGAACAAGATAGGAAGGGACAGGGCTTACTATGAAGTCTGAGCTGTGACCGGAGAGGTAGGTGAGGAGGTAGGAAGTGGCTGGCAGGCAGGCCTCAGCAACGGTGGACTGCTCGGAGTGAGAGAGCTCATGCAGGCACCGAGCCGCCTCAAGCTGCAGCAGGGCCTGGTTGCTGGTCAGGAGCCCGACCAGGGTCCGCATGCTGCCCTCCAGCCTATGTGAGTGAGTACCAGAGCCCTGCTTAGCTTGTGGTCCATCCCTCAGAGCCCCAACTCCTCCCTCCCCACACCACCCACACTGACCGGATGAAGGTTTGCTGCGTTTCAGGGTGCTGCAAGCCTCGACGAAGGCTGACCAGAGCCCCCTCTCTCTCCTTTTCCTCTGTCCCCCGCTGGGCTTGCCGCAGGAACTGCTGCACCTGGAGTTCAGGGCAGGGAAAGGAGAACACATAGTTCCCAGAAAGCAAGTCCTAAGTCTCTCTCTGCCCACTTCACCTGTGAGCCTTCCAACATCACACCTCCAGAACTTGTTATTCACACTAATGCAACTAATAAGCATCTACCTTGCAGTGGAGTGGACAGAGAATCAGAACTGAGTTCTAATACAATACCTGCCACTTACTCCACATGGGACCTGAACCTAAGTTTCCTCACCTGAAAATGAGAATAACAATATCTATCCTGCCTTCATACAGGGTTCTTTCAAGGATATTTAAACCTCTCAGCCTGGCAAAACCTACTCCTCCAGCCATTCTCCCCATGCAACCTACACTCTAACAACAACTAGCATAACATGAGCTTTTTTTCTTTTTTCTTTTTTTTTTTACACTTCCGAGCTTTTGCACATGCTATTCCTTCTGCCTGGATACCCTCCCCAGCTTCCCACTCTCTTCAGATTTCTGCTCCTCATTCCCTCTGGGAAGTCAGCTCTTTTTGAGAGACTTAGGAGTTTCTCTTGTTCCTCATGTTTCCTTCCCTTGTGACATCTGTCTTCTTCACCGAGCTGTGAGCACCTCAAAGAAAGGGGCTCTAACCTTTCATCTTTGTGTACCTCAGTGACCAGCACAGTGTCCGGGCATAAAGTAAACACACAATGGAATAGTACAACCTGGGAATAAGTTGATAATATATATGTCAACATAGTATGTACGGTAAACTATGTATGTAAACATAATACAAATACAGGGGATACTCAATGCTTGCTGAATAAATCCTTTCATTCACTCATTCAATAAATACTGAGTACTTAGCTATATGCCAGATAATGTGCAGGCAACCAGGTTTTCAATGACAAATAACACAGGATCTAGGTTTTCCTGCAATTAAAGTCCAGTTGGAGAAATAACAATAAACAAACCATTAGATAATGATTAATATTCTACAAGAAACAAGTAGGTGGCCGGGCACAGTGGCTCACGCCTGTAATCCCAGCACTTTGGGAGGCCAAGGCGGGTGGATCACGAGGTCAGGTGTTCGAGACCAGCCTGACAAACATGGTGAAACCCCGCCTCTACTTAAAATACAAAAATTAGTGGTGGCGCGCGCCTGTAATCCCAGCTACTCGGGAGGCTGAGGCAGGAGAATCGCTTGAACCCGGGAGGCGGATGTTGCAGTGAGCCGAGATCATGCCACTGCACTCCAGCCTGGCGACAAAGCGAGACTCTGTCTCAAAAAAAAAAAAGAAAAGAAAAAAAAATAGGCTCTCAAGACAGAATACCAAAAGAAACCCGCGTTAGACGTAGCGAATGCCAAGGGCTTGAGACACGAGTCCGATATATCGTTGCAGAAACTGAAAAGAGGACGGTGGGTAGGATGAGAAAACTGATAAAATTGGAGTTAGGAAGAGGCTAGACCATGCTATGCTTTGCGAGGCACAGGAAAGATTTTGGTCTCCACGTGTTTTTAAAGGACATATTGACGGCGACAAGCATAGATGCAGGGTGACCTTTTAGGAGATTGCAGTAGTATCCAGAGAGGAGGTGGTGGTGGCAGCTTCGATGGTGAGGCATGTAAAGACTCCAAAGCTCTTCAGGAGGTAAACAACTAGGACTTGATGATGGATCGATATGGGGTTGTGGGTCAAAGTGTTGTGCAGGATGATTCCCGTTTCTGGCTTGACCCACTGGATGCATGGAAGTGTAGAGCGGATTGCGTTCAGGTTTGGGGCAGACCTCGAGTACTCCCAGGAGTCTGCCGCCAGAGGGCGTGGACTCCAGCGCACCCTGCCTTGCCCCCTCACCTCGGTTTCCCCGAGGATCGCAGCCACACATCCCTCTCCAGCTTCCTCTGGGGCGTCGTCTCTCAGCAGCCTCTTGCTGACCAGCTGCTGCTCCCTCCGCGCCTTCCGCAGTGCTGGGGGCAGAGGAGCCGGCTGAGCGTGGGAAGGACAACCAGAACCCAGAACCCGCGGCTCCGAGACAGGGGTCTCAACCTATCTCCGACCGCCATATACCCCCGCGCTCCCTCGGCCGCCCACACCTGCCTCCCGCTCCCGCCGGCGGCGCCGTAGCTCCTCCACCCCGCAGACCGTGGGCCGGAGGCGGCCCTGCCGTCGGCTCCACATGGTGGAGCAGGAGGAGGAAAGCTGAAGGAAACAGCGGCCACAACGCTCCCGGGGCGTAGAAGATGGCACCGACTGCGCAGCCTCAGCAAAGGGCGGGACCAGGCGGGGACGGCGCGAGGAGCGGGGTGGGTGCTGGGTGAGGGCGGGGCTCGGCGAGTGGACGCAGCGCGGGGACGGTGGGCGGGGCGAGGGCTAGAGACGCTGCGCCACCGGACCGGAGCCAGAGGCGCCGCTCCGCCTCTGATTGATTCCCTGTCTTACGAATTCTAGGAAAAAAAGTCTCTCATCCCTGACCTCGAGTGCCCCAAGCTAGCAGTGTCACAATCTACTCAGCAAACAGAACTTCCCCACCCACAATACGCTCTAGATGAACGTTCAAAACAACCCCGAACTCCGGGAAGCGCCACGATGCCGTTCGTTTCACCATTAATGCGGATCCCACTGATGAGAGCTGCCAAAAACGCTTGAAGCGTCATTGAATTATCAACGAAAAGAGTCAAACTCTGTAAAATATTTGAAGAGACTTATTCTGAGCCAAATATGAGTGACCATGGCCCTTGACACAGCCCTCGGGAGGTCCTGAGAACATGTGCCCAAGGTGGTCCGGTACAGCTTGGTTTTACATATTTTAGGGAGATATGAGACTTCAATTCATTCAAGAAATACGCTGGTTGGGCCGGGCCTGGTGGCTCACGCCTGTAATCCCAGCACTTTGGGAGGCCGGGGCGGGTGGATCAACTGAGGTCAGGAATTTGAGAACAGCCTGGCCAACATGGTGAAACCCCATCTTTACTAAAAATACAAAAATTAGCCGGGCGTAGTGGTGGGTGCCTGTAATCCCAGCTACTCGGGAGCCTGAGGCAGGAGAATCGTTTGAACCCGGGAGGCGGAGATTGCAGTGGGCCGAGATCGCGCCTCATTGCCTGGGGTACAAGAGCGAAACTCTGTCTCAAAGAAAGAAATCTGGGATATGATGAGGTTTCTCTTCAAATAATTAGATCAGTCTTGTATTCTTTAATTCATAGTACTCCCCCACACACACTTTTGTTTTCCTTTTTCTCCTTTTTTTTTTTTTGAGACGGAGTCTCGCTCTCTCACCCACGCTGGAGTGCAGCGGCGCGATCTCGGCTCGCTGCAAGCTCCGCCTCCCGGGTTCACGCCATTCTCCTGCTTCAGCCTCTCCGAGTAGCTGGGACTACAGGCGCCCGCCACCACGCCCGGCTAAGTTTTTGTATTTTTAGTAGAGACGGGGTTTCACCGTGGTCTCGATCTGCTGACCTCGTGATCCGCCCGCCTCGGCCTCCCAAAGTGCTGGGATTACAAGCGTGAGCCACCGCACCCGGCCCCTTTTTCTCCTTTTTTTCCTTTTTGCCTTCGTTAGATGCCGAGGCATGCCACAGTACCAGACGTTATCAGTACCAGCTCACATTCCTTTCCTTATTTGGAAAGAAGACTAACTTTCTAGTTCATTACAGGCACCCCTTCCCCTTTCCTCTCCACTTTCTTTTACGTGCCCACATTACCTAAAAAAAAACCAAATGTTTAGCCAACCGGGATTAGTTTAGATTGTATGACCCGACCCCGGCCAATGGGGAAAGGGTACAGGGGCAGGACTTGCGTCAAGAATAAAGGCTCTCGTGCCCCTTTGTTCAAGTGTGCTCTCATGGCGACTGGCCAAGCAGACACCCCTCTGCGCAGAAGTAAAATTGCTTTGCTAATAATCCTTTGTTCGAGTGTTCAATTTCCCTTAGGATTTTGAGCGTTATTCCTAACAGAAAAAGAAAGAAAGAGAGAGAGAGAGAGAGAGAAAAGGAAGGAAGGAAGGAAGGAAGGAAGGAAGGAAGGAAGGAAGGAAGGAAGGGAGGAAGGAAGGGAGGGGAGGGGGAAAAGGAAGGAAGAAAGGAAGGAAGGAAGGAAGGAAGGAAGGAAGGAAGGAAGGGAAGGGAGGGGAGGGGGAAAAAGAGACAAAGAAAGAAAGAAAGACATTGGTTTGTGGGAAAACAGAAAGGTGGGACAACTCGAAGTGGGACGGTGGGGGGCTTCCAGCTTATAGGTAGATTTTAAATTTTTCTGGTTGACAATTGGTTGAGTTTCTGTAAAGACCTGAAATCAATAGAAAGGAATGTCTGGGTTAAAATAAAGGATTGTGGAAACCCAAGTTCTTATTTGCAGAGGAAACCTTCAAATCCTAGGCTTCAGAGAGAATGGGTTGTAAAATGTTTCTTATCAAACTTAAAGTCTGTGTTGATGTTAATGCTGGAGAGGTATAATGAGGCACGTTCAACCCCCACTTCCCATCATGGCCTGAAACGGTCACTCGGGTTAAATTTTAAAAGAGCCCTGGCTGAGGAGGAAGTCCATTCAGATGGTTGGGGGGGTGGGGCTTAGAATTTTATTTTTGCTTTACAGAATGTTCACCACAATGACCATTATTCTCATTTTATATGTGATAAAAAGGAGAAAGATATCATTATTTCACTTCTCTGCAGAAAACTGAGTTCCCATAATTTTTAGGATAAGATCTTTCACCAAATGTTGAGCACCACTAGTCTACTAGGCACTGAGGAAACACTAGTGAATAAAAAACCATGTTCCTCACATTCAAAATTGGAATTGTGGCCGACTTAGCCCTACATGGTCTAACCCCTGCATACCTCTCCAATCTGGACTCACCTCTTCTGGGACCTTCTCTCTGTCAACAAGCCCTGCTCTTTTTCTCCTCCACCCTACTCCCACTCCTGGGGGAGGCTCTTGCACAAGCTGTTTTCTCTGCCTGCGTCCTTACCTTTTCTCTCTGCCAGCATCCTTCCCTTAACACCATTCTCAACATCTCAAGTCCAGTGTCACCTACTCAGAACCATTGTACCAATGACCTAGCTTCTTCATAACCCTTTTCACAGCTATCATTAAGTTATAGTGTAATTGTTTGATGTTGTCTCCTCCCAGACCCCCTTGGCAGCTCCAGAAGATTAGGGTCCTGGTGGCACCTAAGAATTTTTACAGGAAACCTCTAATTTTTAAAAAGCTATATAACTTAGGCAAAGGTTCAATTAAGTACAAATCTAGGAAAAAGGTTATTCTTAAAACCAGTTTCTTTCCCTTGAACTTAATTCTACCCCTTGGAGTTAATCAATGAAGTCTGCAATCTCTTCCACAAAACAGCATGTTAAAATATCTACAGGCCATCATTCCATCCTCCATGTCTTCTCTCCCAGTATCCATCCAGCCCCTGGAGAGCCATTTACTGAGCACCTGCTGTGCACCATGCTCTGGCCAGGGATAGGGCCTGGATCTTGATCCCTTCCTCATGCAACTGTCTGGCTTCTTTTTTTAATTTTTTAATTTAAAAAATTTTATTTTCTTATTTCTCCAAGAAAAACTTTTTTATTTTTATTTTATTATTATTTTTGAACCAGGGTCTTGCTCTGTTGCCCAGGCTGCATTGCAGTAGTGCAATCATGGCTTATCACAGCCTGGAACTCAGCCTTAAATGATCCTTTCAGCTTGGCCTCCCAAAGTGCTAGAATTACAGGCATGAACCACTGCACCTAACCCAGGCTAGCTTCTAAAACCGACACTTGGCCCGGCAAGGTGGCTCATGCCTATAATCCCAGCACTTTGGGAGATGGAGGCAGGTGGATCACCTGAGGTCAGGAGTTCGAGACCAGCCTGACCAACATGGTGAAACCCCGTCTCTACCAAAAATGCAAAATTAACCAGGCGTGGTGGCACATGCTTGTAATCCCAGCTACTCAGGAGACTGAGGCAGGAGACTCGCTTGAACCCAGGAGGTGGGGGTTGCGGTGAGCCAAGATTGCATCATTGCACTCCAGCCTGGGCAACAAGAGTGAAACTCCATCTCAAACAACAACAACAACAACAACAACAACAACAACAACAAAACCCACAGGTGCTCCAGGTGGGGAAGATGAAACAAGTTCCCAGTCAAAAGCTATATTCTGCCCAGTGTCTGCTCAGACAGCTACAGCTGCCCAAATTGGCTTTCTGTATCTACCTGTCTGGCAACACTGTTATCCCTGTAAGAACCAGCCCCATGTCCTGTCTTGTACAGGGCTGGCTGTTCCTTTCTCCAGACCATGTTCCTCCCCCCTGCCCCTCTCCCCCAACAACACAAGCCTTTGATTTCTCTTCTGTAAGAGCCCTCTGCACTATGGACTGAAGTTTTGGGTTCATGTTTGCTCTACCCACCTCTTGGAGCACTTCAGGGACTTGTCTTGGTCATGTCTGTGTCCCAGGGCTTTCTACCAACCCTAGTACTTGGTAGACAAATGATAGATATTTGTTGAATCAAGCTGTGAGTTGGAGATCTTTGCCCCTCTTAACTTGGAACCATCATTGCCCCTCTTAACTTGGAACTCCCCACCCAGAGAGCCTCCCCTAAGATGATGAGGGGTCAGACTTCAGTGGCCTGAGTTCTCTGAAAGCAGAGACTCTGAGAAAGAAGACTAGTCATCAAGACTACACTGAAAAGATGGGGTTCTGTGCCAAAGACTTTACTCACAAACAGGTAATACTATCATCTCCATTTTACAAAACGGGGGCCCAAGTCTCACAACCTCAGTCGTAAAGCTGGGATTCCAAGACTGGCTATCTGACTTCGAGTCAGATATACTCACATCTTGGTCCTCAGGGATATCACAGAGGCCTAGCATGGCACCAGGGCATGGCCCAGTGCATTGGGGTATGCCCAACAGGACCCTCAGAGGGCAGTGATGAGCCTTCTTGTTTGGACTGGGGACAAGTCTGCAGCTACTTCTCAATTAAAGAGGAAGTGAGAATTTAAAAAAGACTTTCTGCTGGGCGCGGTGGCTCACGCCTGTAATCCCAGCACTTTGGGAGGCTGAGGCGGGTGAATCACCTGAGGTCGGGAGTTCAAGACCAGCCTGACCAACATGGAGAAACCCCATCTTTACTAAAAATACAAAATTAGCCGGGTGTAGTGGCACATGCCTGTAATCCCAGCAGCTCGGGAAGCTGAGGCAGAAGAATTGCTGAAACCTGGGAGGTGGAGATTGCAGTGAGCCGAGATTGCGCCCAGCCTGGGCAACAAGAGCAAAACTCCGTCTCAAATAAATAAATAAAAATAAAAAAGACTTTCAGTCCGGGTGTGTGGCTCTCACCTGTAATCCTAGCACTTTGAGAGGCCAAGATGGGCGGATCACCTGAGGTCAGGAGTGCCTGGTCAACATAGTGAAACCCTGTCTCTACTAAAACTACAAAAATTAGCCAGGCGTGCTGGTGGGCTCCTGTAATCCCAGCTACTCAGGAATCTGAGGCAAGAGAATCACTTGAACCTGGGAGGCGGAGGTTGCAGTGAGCCAAGATCATGCCACTGCACTCCAGCCTGGGCAACAGAGCAAAACTCAGTCTCAAAAAAAAAAAAAAAAGACTTTCATATAGTTCTTTCCCCAGAGGTCTAGGGATGTGGACCTGTGAGAGCTGTTGTAAATGCATAGCTCCTTATCCTCTGGGACAGTTGTTGTTTTTTCGTTTTGTTTTGTTTGCTGTTCTTTTTTTTTTTTTTTTTTTTTTTGAGACGGAGTCTTGCTGTGTCACCCAGGCTGGAGTGCAGTGGCGCGATCTCGGCTCACTGCAAGCTCCGCCTCCCGGGTTCAGGCCATTCTCCTGCCTCAGCCTCCCGAGGAGCTGGGACTACAGGCGCCCGCCAACACGCCCGGCTAATTTTTTGTATTTTTAGTAGAGACAGGGTTTCACCGTGTTAGCCAGGATGGTCTCGATCTCCTGACCTCGTGATCCGCCCGCCTCGGCCTCCCAAAGTGCTGGGATTACAGGCTTGAGCCACCGCGCCCGGCCTTGTTTGCTGTTCTTTCGTTTTGTTTTGTTTTCTGTTTTTGTTTGTTTTTTGCAAAACTGGTGAGTTACTAATTAATCCTCATTCAACATAGTCCCATCCCTTCCTTCCTAGGGCACAGAGATTGTACTGAGGGGAGGGCAGGAGAGAGCAACGTGCAAGTGGGAAAACTGGTTCAAAATACCTTGCTTCGCAATTTCAGGACAGAAAATGGATAGTGTAAGTGACCCAGAGACTTGGCCAATGTGTCTCTGTTAAATACCTCCACTTTTAAGAAAGTTATTACTGCTGGGCGCAGTGGCTCACGCCTGTAATCTCAGCACTTTGGGAGGCCTAGGCGGGTGGATCACAAGGTCAGGAGTTCAAGACCAGCCTGGCCAAGATGGTGAAACCCCGTCTCTACTAAAAAATACAAAAATTAGCTGGGTGTGGTGGCGGGCACTTGTAATCCCAGCTACTCCGGAGGCTGAGGCAGAGAATTGCTTGAACCCGGGAGGCAGAGGTTGCAGTGAGCCGAGATCATGCCACTTCACTCCAGCCTGGGTGACAGAGCGAGACTCTATCTCAAAAAAAAAAAAAAAAAAAAAAGTTATTACTTAATCAAAGGAGCAAAGAAAAAAAAGGAAGGGGGAATTTTTTTCTTCAGACCAACTTCCTTTTCTTGAACCTAATTCTACCCCCTTGGTGCCAACAGATGAGGTTCACAATCTCTTCCACAAAACATGCAGTTAAATATCTGAGGATATTCAGGGACTTGGATTTGGGTGGCAGGAGATCAACATAAACCAAGACAAGGAAGAAGTCAAAGAAATGAATCAAGTAGATTCTCTGGGATATAAGGTGGGGGGATTGGGGGGTTGGATAGTGCAGAGTATGGGACTGGCCTAAGGCACTGAGGATCATCCTTTTCCCATACCCACCAGAGAAGCCTTAGGCGCCCGAGTCATCAGGGCATTCACCGCCTGGGGCGCCTGAGTCATCAGGACACTGCCAGGAGACACAGAATCCTAGATGCCCTGCAGAATCCTTCCTGTTACGGCCCCCCTCCTTGAAACATCCTTCATTGCAATATTTCCAGGAAAGGAAGGGGCTGGTTCGGAGGAAGAGAGGTGGGGAGGTGATCAGGGTTCACAGAGGAGGGAACTGAATGACATCCCAGGATTACATAAACTCTTAGAGGCAGCCGAAGAGTTCACAAGTGTGAAGCCTGGAAGCCGGCGGGTGCCGCTGTATAGGAAAGAAGCTAAAGCACTTCCAGAGCCTGTCCGGAGCTCAGAGGCCCGGAGGACTTATCGACCATGGTGAGTGTAGGGTCTTGGGGCGGAAGCCACTCGGGAGCCACAGGGGTCGGATGGGGCCTCCTAGACCACTGCTCTCTCCCCAGGAGCGCGCGTCCTGCTTGTTGCTGCTGCTGCTGCCGCTGGTGCACGTCTCTGCGACCACGCCAGAACCTTGTGAGCTGGACGATGAAGATTTCCGCTGCGTCTGCAACTTCTCCGAACCTCAGCCCGACTGGTCCGAAGCCTTCCAGTGTGTGTCTGCAGTAGAGGTGGAGATCCGTGCCGGCGGTCTCAGCCTAGAGCCGTTTCTAAAGCGCGTCGATGCGGACGCCGACCCGCGGCAGTATGCTGACACAGTCAAGGCTCTCCGCGTGCGGCGGCTCACAGTGGGAGCCGCACAGGTTCCTGCTCAGCTACTGGTAGGCGCCCTGCGTGTGCTAGCGTACTCCCACCTCAAGGAACTGACGCTCGAGGACCTAAAGATAACCGGCACCATGCCTCCGCTGCCTCTGGAAGCCACAGGACTTGCACTCTCCAGCTTGCGCCTACGCAACGTGTCGTGGGCGACAGGGCGTTCCTGGCTCGCTGAGCTGCAGCAGTGGCTCAAGCCAGGCCTCAAGGTACTGAGCATTGCCCAAGCACACTCGCCTGCCTTTTCCTGCGAACAGGTTCGCGCCTTCCCGGCCCTTACCAGCCTAGACCTGTCTGACAATCCTGGACTGGGCGAACGCGGACTGATCGCGGCTCTCTGTCCCCACAAGTTCCCGGCCCTCCAGAATCTAGCGCTGCGCAACACGGGAATGGAGACGCCCACAGGCGTGTGCGCCGCACTGGCGGCGGCAGGTGTGCAGCCCCACAGCCTAGACCTCAGCCACAACTCGCTGCGCTCCACCGTAAACCCTAGCACTCCGAGATGCATGTGGTCCAGCGCCCTGAACTCCCTCAATCTGTCGTTCGCTGGGCTGCAACAGGTGCCTAAAGGACTGCCAGCCAAGCTCAGAGTGCTCGATCTCAGCTGCAACAGACTGAACAGGGCGCCGCAGCCTGAGGAGTTGCCCGAGGTGGATAACCTGACACTGGACGGGAATCCCTTCCTGGTCCCTGGAACTGCCTTCCCCCAAGAGGGCTCAATGAACTCCGGCGTGGTCCCAGCCTGTGCACGTTCGACCCTGTCGGTGGGGGTGTCAGGAACCCTGGTGCTGCTCCAGGGGGCCCGGGGCTTTGCCTAAGATCCAAGAGAGAATAACGAATGGGCTCAAACTGCCTTGGCTTCAGGGGAGTCCCGTCAGGACGTTGAGGACTTTTCGACCAATTCAACCCTTTGCCCCACCTTTATTAAAATCTTACACAACGGGTCCGTGTCATTCATTTAACAGACCTTTACTGGATGTCTGCTATGTGCTGGGCACAGTGCTGGATGGGGAATTCATCATACTTAGGCTTTCTTCATCCTAACTCCCTAAGAAACCCTATCTGTCCTCCTCAAGAAAAGAACTGCGGGGATAGAAGGAGCCAGGAAAGGACTACTGGCTAGGGCTACATGGGAGAAACAATGAGTGTGCAGTCAGGGCTTTCTGAGCAGATTATTGGCATCTGGATTAAAAGGTATTTGCATGATATTTGGAAGATACAAAATATTTCCTCTCCTGTGCACTTCCCAAGAGCTAGCTGCTCCCTTTCAAAGGTAATAAAACCCACAGCCATTTGCTTATTTCCTTATTTTTTCTCTCTCTCTCTCTCTCTCTCACACACACACACACACCCACACGCACACGCACCCTCCCTCTCCCTCTCTGTCTGTCTCCCTTACCACTCAAGGAAGAGGGACAGCCTCCTATCCTGCATAAGCTCTGAGTTTCATAATATTAGGGTTCCTCTCTTGTAAAACCTCTCTACACCCGGAGGCTTTCACTGTGTCACTCCCCGACATAATGGGGAATTGGTCCTGGGGAACTGACGCAAGATACAGTCGGTCTCTGAATTAGAGATCCTGTGTTCTGTTAGTACATGTGTAGATAACCTTTTCAGGCTGACTGATTGGCAAATAGGAAAGCATCTCAGACTCTTCAAAACTTCAGAATAAACAGGATGTGTCCTCTAGTCCACATTAGCTCAGAGACCTAGAGCATCAGCCATCAAGAGGTACTGTTTCTTCTGAGTCCCTTCTTCATTTCAATGAGGAGGCAGCCACATCCATCAGAGAGCTAGATGCCTGCTTCACAGGGAGCATGGGAGAGAGGTGGGAGGAGGCATATAGGCCCAGCACCTGCCTCTGGCCAATGTCCAGAGCCACATAGATAGGAATAGGGAATGGAAATCGACATTGATAAGAGAGTTACAGACATTACCAGAACCAGACTCAAAATATGTCAGAAAACAGTTAAATTAGCTGGACACTCACTGGAATGTCCCCAAGGGGCCTTCAACCAGCCAGTTGAGAGATTTCTAGTATCAGGGAATTAATCATCTCCAGACAGTTTTTTTCTTCCCTTGAATAGCTCTGATCACACTTCATCAAATGGTTACAGAACCACATTTCACCTCAGGCCTTGTGCTAAAGCCTGGAATACAAATATGAATCAGAAATATCCATGCCCTTAGGGAATTCCAATCCAGTGGGGGTCAGGGGAAACACATAAAAGATAGTTTTTTATGTGTGAGAAATAACTGTGAGAATATATATAAATTTCTGTTGGTTAAGCCACCAGTCTATGGTATTTTATTATGGTAGCCTGAGCTGACTAAGGCAGTAGTGGTGATATAACATATCTGACTGCAAAAAAAAAAAAAAAAATTTTTTTTTAAGAGTAATATATCTGGGCCAGGTGTGGTGGCTCACGCCTATAATCCCAGCACTTTGGGAGGCTGAGGTGGGCGGATCACGAGGTCAAGAGATCGAGACCATCCTGGCCAACATGGTGAAACCCTGCCTCTACTAAAAATACAAAAATTAGCTGGGTGTGGTGGCATGTGTCTGTAATCCCAGCTACTCGGGAGGCTGAGGCAGTAGAATCACTCACTCGAACCTGGGAGGCAGAGGTTGCAGTGAGCCAAGATCACGCCATAGCACTCCAGCCTGGGCGAAAGAGCGAGACTCAATCTCAAAAAAAAAAAAGGGAGCTGATATTGTTGAGGATTGATATGTTATACAGGTTGACTATCCTTTTTTTTTTTTTTTTTTTGAGGCAGAGTTTCACTCTTGTTGCCCAGGCTGGAGTGCAATGGCGCAATCTCAGCTCACCGCATCCTCCACCTCCCGGGTTCAAGCGAATCTCCTGCCTCAGCCTGCCAAGTAGCTGGGATTACAGGCATGCACCACCACACCTGGTTAATTTTGTATTTTTAGTAGAGACGGGGGTTCTCCATGTTGGTCAGGCTGGTCTTGAACACCCAACCTCAGGTGATCTGCCTGCCTCAGGCTCCCAAAGTGCTGGGATTACAGGCATGAGCCACCACACCCAGCCAGGTTGACTATCCTTTATCCAAAATGCTCCAGACCAGAAGTTTTGGATTTTTTCAGATTTTGGAATATTTGCATGTATATAGTGAGATAGATTTGGATGGGACCCAAGTCTGAATACAAAATTCATTTATGTTTCATATAGACTTTAGATAATAGCCTGAAGGTAACTTTATACAATATTTTTGTCATGATTCCCTAAACAATATAGTATAACAACTATTTACATAGCATTTACATTGTATTGGGAATTATAAGTAATCTAGAGATGATTTAAAGCATGTGGGAGATGTATGTAGGTTATGTGCAAATACTGCAACATTTTATTTATTTATTATTTTTAATTTTTATTAGTTTTTTGGTTTTGGTTTTGTTTTGTTTTTTGAGACAGAGTCTCTCTCTGTCACCTAGGCTGGAGTGCAGTGGTTTGATCTCAGCTCACAGCAACTTCTGCATTCTGGGTTCAAGTGATGCTCCTGCCTCGGCCTCCTGAACAGCTGGGATTACAGGCATGCACTACCACACCTGCTAATTTTTGTATTTTTAGTAGAGACAGGGTTTCACCATGTTGGCCAGGCTAGTTGTGAACTCCTGACCTCAGGTAATCCACCTGCCTCTGCCTCCTAAAGTGCTGGGATTACAGGCATAAGCCACTGCACCCAACCTAAAGTTTTAACTGTTTGGATTGTAACCCATCACATGTACAGGATATGAATCATCCCTTTGTACAGTGTATCTACACTATAGGCACTACTAGCTCGTTAGTAACTTAGGAGCTGTCTGGGTTGTCAGATCAACAATTACCATATAGCAGTGCTTGTGTTCAGTAACCCTTATTTTACTTAATAATGGACTCCCAGTGCAAGAATAGTGATGCCCACAATTCAGATATGCCCAGAAAAGCCATAAAATGGCTGGGCATGGTGGCTCATGCCTGTAATCTCAGCACTTTGGGAGGCCAAGGTGGGTGGCTCACTGGAGGTCTCCAGACTTCGAGACCAGCCTGGCCAACATGGTGAAACCCTGTCTCTACTGAAAATACAAAAATTAGCCAAGTGTGGTGGCATGCTCCTGTAATCCCAGCTATTCGGGAGGCTGAGGCAGGAGGATCACTTGAACCTGGGAGGTAGAGGTTGCAGTGAGCTGAGATCTCACCACTACACTCCAGCCTGGGTGACAGAGTGAGACTCTGTCTCAAAAAAAGAAAAGAAAAGCTGTAAAGTGCATCTGTCAGAGGCATTCAAATCAGAGCAACTCCATCTTGAACAGGGGCTGGATAAAATGAGGCTGAGACCTGCTGGGCTACAATTTCAGGAGGTTAGATATCTTAGTCACAAGTTTACAGTTCAGGGAACAGAAACAGACCTAGGAAAGAGGGAAATATAGGACAAGTCAGAATGTCCAAGCATGTCATAGATGGTCTGTGTAAGTCGTGATAGGGTTCATAAAATGGGAAAAAAAATATATAGCTGGGTGTGGTGGTGCATGCCTGTAATCCCAGCTACTCCAGAGGCTGAGGCAGGAGAATCACTTGAATCTGAGAGGCAGAGGTTGTGGTGAGCCGAGATTGCACCATTGCACTCCAGCATGGGCAACAAGAGTGAAACTCTGTCTCAAAAAAAAAAAAAAAAAAAAAAGATAGTCAACCTGTATACATATCAATCCCCAACAACAATATCTGCTCTCTTTCTCTGTTTTACTTGTCTTCACAGCATATTGCAATCAGATATATTACTTTTTTTTTTTTTTTTTTTGAGATGGAGCCTCACTCTGTCACCCAGGCTGGAGTGCAGTGGTGCAATCTTGGCTTACTGCAACCTCTGCCTCCTAGGTTCAAGCGATTCTCCTGCCTCAGCCTACTGAGTAGCTGGGACTACAGGCGCCTGCCACCACACCTGGCTAATCTCAAAAAAAAAAAAAAAAGAAAAGAAAAATGTAAAAACTGGCAAATGAAAAAGCTTACAACTACTGGATCTTCTTCTGTCTGTCTATTTACATATGTTGTGTGTGTGCAATGTTTGTATAAAAGAGCTCTAATTAATTGGCTTAAAGAAAAAGCACTTAAATATTTTGTCAGAAAAATTAAAAGTTTAATGCCTTTTAGTTCATATGACTTTAGTAATCCTTGGGAAATAAAGACAGTTTTAAAGATTATTGGTAAAATAAAAATGTCTTCAAAATTTAGACATGTGGTCTAAATTAGGCAGGTCAGATACTGAGTTTACTAAACTACATAAACTGCTTCCTTGATATGATCATTGTTCAACTTACCTGCTTTGGAACCATTAGATTCTAGATAATGCCTAGAGACATGTGGAGTTAGCCATGCCCTCTAGCTATGCTGGAAAGGTCAGACCTTATCTGCACTTCTGTCTGATGTCCTAGGCTCCACACCTGGTACATAATTAAAATTGCTTACTTACCAGGTTTTTCACCAAAAAAAAAAAAAAAGTTGCTGAGACTTAACATTGTAACATATGCAACTGAGACTAGTAGAGAAACAGTTTTACATGGAAAGTGTGTAAGGAAAGTGAATGTGTTTTGGCAAAAGATTATAAGGAGGCACAGGAATGTGGATTTTTTTTTTTTTTTGCCTAGTTTAGGGGGTTAAAGTATTATTTTAAGTTGGATAGGGAAAAATAGAAGCTTTGAGCAAGTTGTGGCAGGTTTGTGAAATATAAATTCTGTCTGTGGACATATTGGCTAAAGTTAAAGGGGTATTCAATTTTTCCATAAATTGAACATTGGAATAAAAGCAATATAGAGTTTTCTTAGAGGACTGATCTGCTCTTTAACAGAAAAATATAGGCTGGGCACTTTGGCTCATGCCTGTAATCCTAGTACTTTGGGAGGCCGAGGCAGGAGGATTGCCTGAGGTCAGGAGTTCAAGACCAGCCTGGACAACATGGCAAAACCCCATCTCTACTAAACATACAAAAAATTAGCAGGACATGGTGGCATGGTGGCAGAGGTGCAGCGAGCCAAGATCACAGAGTGAGACTCTGTTTCAAAAATAAAAATAAAAAAAGAAATGATGATAGATAGAGACACAAAGATTTGTGGTTGCTTAGAAGTGGGGTGGTCAAGGGGAATGACTTCTAATGGGATATAGTGCCTGTAATCCCAGACACTTGGGAGGCTGAGCCAGGAGAATCACTTGAACCCAGGAGGCGGAAGTTACAGTGAGCTGAAAGCGTGCCACTGCACTCCAGCCAGGGTGACAAAGTGATATTCTGTCTTAAAAAATAAAGAAAAAATATATAAAGGGTTACAAAAGGTTTGAGACTCTTACCTTATGGTCAAACTGATTAAAATTGGATATATTTGTCTATAAGGTTTTATAAAGAATTGGGTTTGAAATTAATAGTACACCATTGCACTCCAGCCTGGGTGACAGAGCAAGACTCCATCTCAAAAAAAAAAAAAAAAAAGAAGACTGGGCATAGGTTGCTTAGAGCCACCTGCAGGCAGACAGTCCAGCAGGCAGTTAGCCATAGGGGCTAGAGCTTAGGGGACAGGTTTGGCCTGGATATAAGAATTTGGGAGCCATCAGTGTAGAAATGCCTGTGGAAACCATAGCGATGAATAGCCATGAGTAAGTTCACCCAGGCCAGGAGGGGAGAAAGAAGAGACCGTGCTAAAGAAGGAAACTGGGAAACATCAGTCAACATTTCAGGATGGAGAAAAGCAGGGTCTTCAAAGGAGACAGAGAAATAGGAAGAGAACTTAGAACTTGAGACAGAGAACATAGGGAGACATGGTCAGCAACTCCCTATGCCTCCTCTACTGTCATCTCCACCTCATACACCAACATCACCCCCAACATATTCTAGCCATTCTTTCCTTTGCCTCTTGTTCTTCCCTCTGCCTGGAATGTTCTGGCCATTCATTTATTCATCCATTTAACAATTATTTATTGAGCTCCCACTACCTGACAAGCACTTTGGAAGTGCTGAGGACAAAGCACTTACAGTGAGCAAAGGGGCAAAAGTTCCTGCTCTTAAAGTGTTCACATTGCAGTGGGGAGAAGAAAGTATAGAGTGCTAGATGATGGTAAGTGCTACGGGGAAAATAGAGCAGAGCCAAAGCAGTCAGGATTGCTGTGCGTGAGGGTGAAGGATTGCAAGTTTATAGTTGTTAGAATAGACCTCACATGAGGTGACTTCTGAGCAAAGATTTAAGGGAGGTGAGAGAGTGAGCCTTGCAGTTATCTGCTGGAAGAGCAGTCCAGGAAGAGGAAACATCCAGTACAAAGGCCTTGGAAGATATTGGCAATGATATCAGAGAGATAGCAAGTGGTTTCAATTGTTTAAGGCTCACAGGCCGCTGTGAAGCTTGGTTTTCACTCAGGTGAAATAGAGAGCCACCTGAGGATATTGACAGAGGATAACATAAACTGGTTTCCATTTTTAAAGGATCACATTAGCTGCTATGTTGAAAGTAAACTATAGAGAGTAAGTTAGAAGACTTGTTGGGAATTTATACCAATAGCCCAGTAAAGAAATGATGGAGGCTGGGTGCAGTGGCTCACGCCTGTAATCCCAGCACTTTGGGAGCCCAAGGCGGATGTATTATGAGGTCAGCAGTTTGAGATCAGCCTGGCCAAGATGGTGAAACCCCGTTTCTACTAAAAATAGGAAAATTAGCCAGGCGTGGTGCCAAGCGCCTGTAATCCCAGCTACTCGGGAGGCTGAGGCAGGAGAATCACTTGTACCTGGGAGGCGGAGGTTGCAGTGAGCCAAGATCATGCCACTGCACTCTAGCCTGGGCGACAGAGCAGGACTCCATCAAAAAAAAAAAAAAGAGAAAAAAGAAAGAAAGAAAGGAGAGAAGAAAGAAAGAAAGGAAGAAAGAAAGAAAGAAAGAAAGAAAGAAAGAAAGAAAGAAAGAAAGAAAGAAGAAGAAAGAAAGAAAGAAAGAAAGAAAGAAAGAAAGAAAGAAAGAAAGAAAGAAAGAAATGATGGTGAGGTTGGGTGCAGTGACTCATGCCTGTAATCCCAGCATTTTGGGAGGCCAAAGTGGGTGGATCACTCGAGGTCAGGAGTTCGAGAACAGCCTGGCCAATATGGCAAAACCCTGTCTCTACTGCAAATACAAAAAAATTAGCCCCAGCTACTCGGGAGGCTGAGGTGCGAGAATCACTTGAACCTGGGAGGCAGAGGTGCAGCGAGCCAAGATCACAGAGTGAGACTCCATTTCAAAAATAAAAATAAAAAAAGAAATGATGATAGATAGAGACACAAATATTTGTGGTTGCTTAGAAGTGGGGTGGTCAAGGGGAATGACCTCTAATGGGATATAGAATTTCTTTTTGGGGTGATAAAAATGTTCTAAAATTAAAGAGTGGTTATAGTTACACAAGTCTGGTAATATAATAAACACCACTAAATTGAATACATTTATTTATTTATTTATTTATTTATTTATTTATTTTGAGATGGAGTCTCACTCTGTTGCCCAGGCTGGAGTGCAAAGGTGCGAACTCGGCTCCTGCAACCTCCGCCTCCCGGGTTCAAGTGATTCTCCTGCCTCAGCCTCCTGAGTAGCTGGGATTACAGGCACGCACCACTAGGCCCAGCTAATTTTTGTATTTTTATTAGAGACAGGGTTTCACCATGTTGGTCAGGCTGGTCTCGAACTCCTGACCTTGTGATCTGCCCATCTCAGCCTCCCACAGTGCTGGGATTACAGACATGAGCCACCATGCCCAGCCTAAATTGAATACTTTAAATGGGTGAATTTTATTTGTTGTGAACCACAACTCAATATAAAGCGTTTAAAAAAACCCACCCAAAAACATGGTGACAGTTGGATCAGGATAGTAGAGGTGGGGGGAAATGGTCAAATTATGTGCATTTTTTGAAGACAGAGCTCATAGAATTTTTACATATAAAGTGTGGAACATGATAAAGGGATGGCTGGGCAAGGTGGCTCATGCCTATAATCCCAGCACTTTGGGAGGCCAAGGCAGGAGGATCACTTGAGGCCAGGAGTTTGAGACTAGCCTGGGCAACATAGTGAGACCCTCCATCTCTATTTTTTTAAATGTTTTAAGTATAAAAGTTCAATTAAATTTTTAAAAAAGAGAAAAAAGGTAGGCTCAAGGATGACTCTATGGTTTGAGGCCTAAGTTATAAGACTTGATGAAATCACTAAAGATGTGAACATAGATACATTTTGCCCTGTGGCTTAAACTTAATTATTTGTCTTAAAACATGTTATTTTGTAACTTGAACTGTCGTGGGATTTTTTTTTTCTTTTTTTTTTGAGACAGAGTCTTGCTCTATTGCCCAGGCTAGAGTGTGGTGGCGCAATCTCGGCTCACTGCAGGCTCCGCCCCCCCGGGATTCATGCCATTCTCCTGCCTCAGCCTCCCGAGTAGCTGGGACTACAGGCGCCTGCCACCTCGCCCGGCTAATTTTTTCGTGTTTTTTTTTTTTAGTAGAGACAGGGTTTCGCCGTGTTAGCCAGGATGGTCTCGATCTCCTGACCTCATGATCCACCCGCCTTGGCCTCCCAAAGTGCTGGGATTACTGGTGTGAGCCACCGGGCCCAGCCCATATGAATTTTGAAATGAATTTTTCCATTTCTGAAAAAAAAAAAAAAGCCATTGAATTTTGCTAAGAAATGCATTATATCTTTAGATCACTTTAGAGAGTGTTGATATCATAGAATATTAAGACTACCAATGAACATGGATTAATTTTCTGTTTATTTGTATCTTTAATTTCTCTGAGAAACATTTTGTAGTTTTCATTGTACAAGTCTTGTCTCCTTGGTGAAGTTTATTCCTAAGTATTTTATTATTCTTTTTCATGCTATTGTAAATGAAATTGTTTTCTCAATATCCTTTTCAGATTGTTCACGGTTAGTATATAGAAATAGTGATTTTTCAGTGTTGATTTTGTATCCTGCAACTTTACTAAATTTGTTTATTAGTTATAACAGGCTTTTTGGAATTTTTAGGATTTTCTACATATAAGATCATGTCATTTACGAATGGAGATAATTTTACTTCTTCCTTTTCAATTTGGATGCCTTTTATTTCTTTTTCCTGCCTACTTGCTCTGGCTAGGACTTACAGTGCTATGTTAAATAGAAGTATTGAAGTACTTCCCACTGGGCGAGGTGGCTCATGCCTGTAATCCCAGCACTTTGGGAGGCCGAGGCTGTCAGGAAATCGAGACTATCCTGGTTAACATGGTGAAACCCTGTCTCTACTAAAAATACAAAAAATTAGCCAGGCATGGTGGCAGGTGCCTGTAGTCCCAGCTACTCGGGAGGCTGAGGCAGGAGAATGGCGTGAACCTGGGAGACGGAGCTTGCGGTGAGCCAAGATCGCACCACTGCACTCTCCAGCCTGGGTGACAGAGCGAGACTCTGTCTCGAAAAAAACAAAGAATTAAAGAAAGAAGTACTTCCCTTGTTCATGACCTTAGAGGGAAAGCTTTCAATTTCTCACCAGTGAGTATGCTGTTACATTTGTTGTTGTTGTTGTTGTTGTTGTTTAAGACAGAGTTTCGCTGTTGTTGCCCACCCAGGCTGGAGTACAATGGTTTGATCTCAGCTCACTGCAACCTCTGCTTCCCGGGTTCAAGCAATTCTCCTGCCTCAGCCTCCCAAGCAGCTGGGATTACAGGCATGCGCCACCACGTCCAGCTAATTTTGTATTTTTAGTAGAGATGGGGTTTCTCCATGTTGGTCAGGCTGGTCTTGAACTCCTGACCTCAGGTGATACGCCCGCCTCAACCTCCCAAAGTGCTGGGATTACAGGCATGAGCTACCGTGCCCGGCCGCATTTGTTGTTTAAGATGAGATATGGCCGAGTGCAATGGCTCACGCCTGTAATCCCAGCACTTCAGGAGGCTGAGGCAGGCGGATCACAAGGTCAGGAGATCCAGAACATCCTGGCCAAAACGGTGAAACCCCGTCTCTACTGAAAATACAAAAAAATTAGCCGGGCGTGGTGGCAGGCGCCTGTAGTCCCAGCTACTCAGGAGGTTGAGGCAGGAGAATGGCATGAACTGGAAAGGTGGATGTTGCAGTGAGCCGAGACCGCACCACTGCACTCCAGCCTGGGTGACAGAGTGAGACTTCTTCTCAAAACAACAACAACAACAACAACAACAACAACAAGAAACGATGAGAGATGAGCCTGGTGCAGTGGCTCATGCCTGTAATCCCTGTGCTTTGGGAGACTGAGACAGGAGGATTGCTTAAGGCCAGGGGTTTGACATTACAATGAGCAATGAGCTATGATTGCACTACTGTGCTCCAGCTGGGCACATCTGTATTTAAAAAAAAGTAATAATGATAATAGAAATAGCATGATTGTATGAAGATAGAAACAGTAGACGGCAAATTTGGTGAGACAGGAGAAAAGGGAGTCCTGCTGGAGCTATGTTCTTGAGTAGATAAAAGGGACCGGTACCTAGTTCACAAGTGGAGGGATTGGCTTTAGTGTAAAAA
Organism: Symphalangus syndactylus; assembly: GCF_028878055.3. Classification (NCBI taxonomy): domain Eukaryota; kingdom Metazoa; phylum Chordata; class Mammalia; order Primates; family Hylobatidae; genus Symphalangus; species Symphalangus syndactylus. Next base: position 46,346,656 of record NC_072429.2, read on the forward strand.
CCAAAACAGTCAATTTGTAGTCTCACTCTGCTGGAAGGCAAAGTTTCTGGGCAAAGATGCTGATGGGTAGATGTGGCTCACTGTTTAGAATTCAACTCAGATGTCACCCCATCTGAAAGGAGCTCCTCCTGCCACCTTTTTTTTTTTTTTTTTTTTAGTCAGAGTCTCACTGTGTTGCCAGGCTGGAGTACAGTGGCACAATCTCGGCTCGCTGCAACCTCTACCTCTCAGGTTCAAGCGATTTTCCTGCTTCAGCCTCCCGAGTAGCTGGAACTACAGGTGCATGCCACCACACTCAGCTAATTTTTGTATTTTTAGTAGAGACAGGGTTTCACCATGTTGGCCAGGCTGGTCTTGAACTCCTGACCTCATGATTGGCCCGCCTCAGCCTCCCACAGTGCTGGGATTACAGTGAGCCACTGTGCCCGGCCCCTTCCTGGCATCATTTATATCCTAGCATCATGCATGATTTTCTTCACAGCATTTATCTCTATCAGAAATTGTCTTCTTTATTTGTATCTTTTTTGGGTTGAAAGTTCCATGAGACCAGAGATTGTGTTGCTCTTGTTCAGTTTTGTATCTCCAGCCTCTAAAGCAATACCTGGCACATGGCAAGTGTTCAAATCTTCACTGATTTGATTGATTGAAGAGTGGGCTGAGGACTGGACCAAAAGGAAAGTGAGGAAACAGTGAATAGTATTTTACTTCACTAAAGTCAAGTAAAAATATTTGCTGAACTGAGTTTGAAGACCATAAACTATGTGTCATGGTTCCAGTCTCAAGGATTGTGATCTTTTCTTTTCAACTTTGTCCAGCAGTCTGGGGACAGGATTCATTCAACCAAGTTCGGAGGTCGGGGTACAGGGCATCCTCAGAGAGGCCCTAAGATTGGGCAAGTTGGCCAGGTGCGGTGGCTCACACCTGTAATCCCAGCACTTTGGGAGGCCGAGGCGGGTGGATCACGAGGTCGGGAGCTCGAGACCATCCTGGCTAACAGGGTGAAACCCCGTCTCTACTAACAATACAAAAAATGAGCCAGGTGCCATGGGGGGCGCCTATAGTCCCAGCTACTCGGGAGGCTGAGGCAGGAGAATGGCGTGAACCCGGGAGGCGGAGCTTGCAGTGAGCCAAGATAGCACCACTGCACTCCAGCCTGGGTGAAAGGGCAAGACTCCATCTCAAAAAAAAAAAAAGATTGGGCGAGTTGTGTTAATAAAGCAAGGCTGAATAATGTGCCTTAAACAGGGAAGGAAGTGAGGCAAGGAGGGGGAAATGGACTGAGAGATGCAAGGGCTCCACTTCTACATGGCACTTTGTGGTCGGATATTTATGCTGAAACAGTGGAATGTTATGGTTGTAGGACTTCCTTTTCTGATCCCAAATCAGTTTCCCTGTAAACTTCCTCTTTTGCTCCTGCTCTGTCATCTGGAACCAAACTGACATTAGTGTGTTTTTTTTGTTGTTGTTGTTCTACACTAAGTCAAGAGTTTTGCTCTCAAAAAAAACTTGTTCTTTCCCATCCAGTCTTCTTTTCTCCAACACAAACCCCACTTCTTCTAATGCTCAGAGCCTCTCATTTACCATATCATGGGAGGATCTTTATAAAACGTTTAAAATCACATGTAATGGAAGAAATTGAACACTGACTTGACACTTTTAGGCTATCTAAAAATTGCTTATTCTTTTTTACATATGATATTGTGTATGATAGGTCTGATCTTGTGGTTAAGTTTAAGAAAGAATGGTTGCACAGACATCACAAGGAAAGAAAACTACAGACCAATATGTCTTATGAGTATGGACACAAGAATCCTCAACAAAACACTAGCAAACCAAATCAAGCAACATATAAAAATAATTATGCACCATGACCAATTGGGATTTATGCCAGGAGTGCAACGATGGTTTTGACAGAGCAGGAGCACTGTCATCTTGGACAAACACCGCCACTTTAAGCTCCAGCTCTTTTTCTAACCGCATGCATTTCAAGGAAATCATTTCTGTTCTAACAACAAGCAGCCACAAAGCACAGACAGTAAAACACAGACAAGACAGCTCAGGCACAGAGGGAGGGGGGAAAATCTCTTGGGTAACCACCAAACTTCACACTCATACGATAGGCCCCAGTAAAACAGTGGGCCCTGATAAGCACATTTCTTTTCCTTTAGGTGCACTGAGATAGGGAAGCTGAAAGCAGAATGGGGGTGGCGGGAACGATGGGAAGTATGCCTGTAGCTGCAGGAAGATGTATGGGAACAGACGCAAAACTCTCCCTCCCAGATAAGCAAGACAAAGAGACACAGACACATTCTGAGCCTGTGATCAGCTCTCCTGCCCTGAACCCTTAAAAACTCTTAGTCTGTAAGACAGAGTGGCTCTGACCTAACTTGGTCAGAAGCCCCTCTCAGGTTTATTCTCCAAAATAAGCCTGTCTTTGTTGAGCTGCCTTTCGTGTTTCTTTCCTCTTTAATTCTTACAGGTTTAACATCTAAAAATTAATGTAATACATCAGAAGGATAGAATTAGAAATAAAAAACTATGTGATTATTTAAATAAATGCAGAAGAAGCATTTGACAAAATTCAACACCTCTCATGAAAAAACACTCAACAAAAGGAAGGGAACTTTCTTGCATGGTAAAGTATATCTGCCAAAAACAAATCAGTCTATATCATACTTAATAGTAAAAGACTGCTTTTGCCTTAAGATCAGCAGCAAAACAAGGATGTATATTCTCACCACCTCTATTCAACATTGTACTAGAGGTTCTTGCCATGAAAATTAGTAAAAGAAATAAATGGCATCCAGGTTGAAAAGTAGGAAGTAAGATGATGTCAATTCACAGATGATATAATCCCATATATTAAAAACTCCTAGTGATTCACTAAAATACATGAAAACTAATCAGCAAGTTCAGCAAGATTGCAAAATACAAAATCAATATACAAAAATCTATCATATGTCGATACATTTAGAATGCACATTCTGAAAATTAAATTAAGTAAACAATTCTGGGCAGGTGTGGTAGCTCATGCCTGTAATCCCAGCACTTTGGGTGGCTGAGGGGGGAGAAGTGCTTCAGCCCTGAAGTTCATGACCAGCCTAGGCAACATAAGGAGACCATTGTTCCTACTAAAACTTTCGTTTGTTTGTTTGAGACAGAGTCTTGCTCTGTCGCCAGGCTGGAGTGGAGTGGCATGATCTCAGCTCACTGCAACCTCCACCTTCCGGGTTCAAGCAATTCTCCTGCCTCAGCCTCCTGAGTAGCTGGGACTACAGGCACATGCTGCCACACCTGGCTTTTTATTTTATTTTATTTTTTTATTTTAGTAGAGATGGGGTTTCACCATGTTGCCCAGGCCGGTCTCAAACTCCTGAGCTCAGGCAATCCACCCACCTTGGCCTCCCAAAGTGCTAGGATTCTGGGCGCGAGCAACTGTGCCCAGACTGTTTCTACCAAAACTTAAAAAAGAGAATTAGCCAAGCATGGTGGCTTGCACCTGTAGTCCCAGTTACTTGGGAGGCTGAGGTGGGAGGCTCACTTGAGCCCTGGCGCTTGAGGTTGCAGTGACCTGTGATAGTACCACTGCATTCCGTCCTGGGTGACAGTGAGACCCTGTCTCAAAAGAAAAAAGAAAAAAATTCCACTTGCAACAGAAGCAAAAAGAATAAAATGTTTAGGAACAAATATAACAAAAGGAGAGAAGAGCAGACTTACACTCTTAAAACTACAAAATGTTGTTGAAAGGAATTAAAGAAGATCTAAGTAAATGGAATAATATCCCATGCTCATAGATCTTACAATTGTCAAGATGACAATTCTCCCCTAATTCACCTACAGAGTCAATGAAATTCTTTTTTTTTTTTTTTTGGTGTGTATGAGATATTTGATTATGATTAGAAATCATTTCCAGCACTTGCTTCTATGCCTGTTGCCCCATGCCCGAGGTAGGGGGCTTGGATCCAGGACAGGGTGTGGTCCTGCCTGGGGGTGGGTCCCAAACAGATGAACAGACTGGACCTCGCCTCCCTCCCAATGCCAGGGAGGCTGCTGAGGAGGACCACAAGTTCCATAATAAAATAAATATTTTATTATGCTCACAGGGGAGGGTGGCTCATTCCTCGTGGGCAGCTGCTTTCCTCATGGCAGCCAGGATGTTGCTCAGCTCCTCTTGCTTCCTGTTGGCACATATGTGTGTCCCCACCCTTTTCTTGATGAACTTGAGGGCTCAATTGTCCTTAGAAACCTCAAGCAACTCCATGGCATGCCGCTCATTTGGGGCAAAGCCATACCCCTTTCAGGCCAGGTCTGCACAAACTCAGTGTGCTTGGTGAGGTGCCCATGGCGGTGGCGAATGAGCCTGGGCTTTCTCCTTACCCCATCATTACCTGGGCCCTTGCTGAGACCCCAGTCATGGAGTGGCACAGAGCCGTGGCTGCTCCTTTTCAATCTCAATGAAAGTCTTATAAGAATCCTAGCCGTTTTCTTTATAGAAATTGACAAGCTAATTGTAAAGTTTATATAGAAGTTCAGTGGGTGCAGAATAGACAAAACAACCTTGTAAAAGAAGAGCAAAGTTGGAAGACTCACACTTCCTGATTTCAAAACATTATTGCAAAGTAACAGTAACTAAGACAGTATAGTAGTAGCATAAGGATAAGCAGAGAGATCAATGGAATAGAAGTGAGAGTTCAGAAATAAACCCACGTGTCTATGGGAAACTTATTTTGACAAGGTTGTCAAGAACATCCAATAAGGAAACACTAGTTTTAACTAATGGCAAAGGGACACCTGGATATCTATATGCAGATGCATGAAGTTGGACCCTTACCTCAAATCATATACAAGAATTAATTCCACATTAATTGATTACCTAAATGTAAGAGCCAAAACCATAAAGCTCTTAGGAGAAAACACAGAAACTAATCTTTGTGGCCTTTTTGGCTTATTTTATTTTGTTTTTATTTTTTTTGAGACAGAGTCTCACTCCATTGCCCAGGCTGGAGTACAGTGACGTGATCTTGGCTCACTGCAACCTCTGCCTCCCGGGTTCAAGTGATTCTCCTGCCTCAGCCTCCCAAGTAGCTGGGATTATAGGAATGCACCACCACATCTGGCTAATTTTTGTATTATTAGTAGAGACGGGGTTTCACCATGTGGCCAGGCTAGTCTGAACTCCTGACCTCAGGTGATCTACCCACCTTGGCCTCCCAAAGTGCTGGGATTACAGGCGTGAGCCACCATGCATGGCCGTTTTTCTTTTCTTTTTTCCTTTCCTTTTTTTTTTTGTGTGTGTGTGTGTGAGAGAGAGAGAGAGAGAGAGAGAGACAGAGTTTTGCTGTATGGCCAAGGCTGGAGTGCAGTGGCACGATGTTGGCTCACTGTAACCTCCACCTCCCAGGTTAAGCAATTCTCCTGCCTCAGCCTCCCAAGTAGCTGGGATTATAGGTGCGTGCCACCATGCCTGGCTAATTTTTTGTATTTTTGTAGAGATGGGGTTTGGCCATGTTGGCTAGGCTGGTCTCAAACTCCTGACCTCAAGTGATCCACCTGCCTCAGCCTGAAAGTGCTGGGATTACCGGTGTGAGCCACCATGCCCAGCCACACTTTAAAATGACTAATTATATGTAACATGAATTTCACCTCAATTAAGAAATTCAAAAAGAGGAAATGAAACTGTGAACAGTTACAAACTGCTCTAAGTACTATAAGTGGGATGTGTAGGGAGATATTGAGGCCTAGCAAATGCCTGGCTCCGACTGGACAGCAGTGAGGTCATCACAGAGGTGACACTGGAGCTGGGTTTTGAGGGATACATAGGAATTCGGGAGATTGCAAGTGCAGGAAGTGAGAGAAAAGAGGTTCTTTTTTAAAAAGGAAGAGAAGGAACCATGCAGAGGGAACAGAATAGGCAAAGCCTTGGAGGTGTGAGTAAGCAATTCTCAAACTGAGTGCTAGAAAAGTTGGAGACCTATTGTATATGGAGAACAGAAATAGTAGGAAAGGAAGGCAGAAGCCACATGATGAGGGGTTTGGCAGTCCATGTTGATGCCTTTGGACAAGGAATTAAGCAGGATTTATTTCTTGGGGGAACAGCATGGGCAACATCTTGTTGCCTAAATTAAACTTTCTATATGTTGACCATATTTTATTGTATTCACTTAAAAATATTCATGAATATACTGCTTAGCATGTGCCAAGCACTGTCCTAATGCTTATTATTAACTCACTTAATCTCATCAACAGTTATTCTCCAAGTCTAGACTCCATTGGAATCTCCTAGAAGTCTTAAAACACAGAAACCAGAGTTTCTGATTCAACAGGTATGGTGACGCCTGAAACTTGCCTTTTAATTCAATTATCAGGAGATGCTGAGACTGCTGGCACAGGGAATACACTTTGAGAAACACTGCTTTACGTCATCCCTATAAGGAAGGCAGCATTTTATTACCATAGTTCTGAGATTGTGTCACTGCACTCCAGCCTGGGTGACAGAACGAGACTCTGTCTCAAAAAAAGAAATGGAATAAAGCTGACATGAATGGGGTCAAAACAACGGTCTTAGAGCAGTACTCTGAGAAGTTGAGGTGGACCAAAGGGAGCCCCTGCTGTTGTCCCAACATGAAGGGCCCTGGACAAATATGATTTATCCAACCTTGTTTGGAGGAATTCAAGAAACCTTACCTTGAATCACCTGGGGCAATAGTCCCATAACCAAATCAGTACAAGGATTGATGACAAATGGATCAGGTTCCTTTGGTTCACTACCACCACCACCCCACACCCCCACAGCCATTGCAGACCCAAGGCCTTATGCACATCAGTGAGAAAAACTGTCAGGGTGGAAAAGGGACATTTCTAGGACTCCTTAACATAGGAGCCACATACACTGTAGTACCCTGCTAGTGAGCCCTCACTAAGACCACAATTAGAACAAAAGTGTATAGAAATCAAGGGTGGATGGGATTAAGGGATAAAAATAGAGCGTTTAGATGGGATTTATGTGAAGTGGTTGTAGCTCCTATACGTGGATGTTTTAAGAGAATGAATATTATGTCTTAATGGGGAACACTTTCCCTACCTAGTATTTATAAAATGAAAATCTGCTGGTGAAGTCCTAGTGGAAGCTTCAGTCAGGGATGCAAGGGTTGATGAAACTAAGGTGAAAAAAAGTTTGGATTAAAATTCGTATGTTTGAACAGTTTTTATGTGTGAATAGCATCTCTTTTCATTGAATGTAGTATGGGGATATTGCTTCTGACCCCAGAACATTTCCTTTCCCTAGTATTATAAACAGAAGGCACATAAATTCACCCTTTGGGGCCGGGCCCACTGGTTCACACCTGTAATCCCAGCACTTTGAGATGCCGAGGCAGGTGGATCATGAGGTCAGGAGCTTGAGACCAGGCTGGCCAAAATGATGAAACCTTGTCTCTACTAAAAATACAAAAATTAGCCAGGCACAGTGGTGGGCGCCTGTAACCCTGCTACTCATGAGGCTGAGGCAGGAGAATCACTTGAATCCGGGAGGCGAAGGTTGCAGTGAGCCAAGATCACACCACTGCACTCCAGCCTGGGTGACAGAGCAAGACTCCATCTCAAAAAAAAAAAAAAAAAAAATTCACCCTATGGGCAATATTAATTGGATGTGCTAAAATGGGAACAAATAAGATGGCCCAAATCACACAGATTATTAATTTCAAACAATATAAAATAGAAGCTGAAGTGCCAGTAGGGAAAATTCTCTGTACAATAGCCCTGTGTGAAGTATAGGCTGGAGCTTATGGCAAAAGTCTGTGAGTGCCACCCAGCAATAACTGCTGGGACTTTGGACCAGAGAATTCCCATTTGCAGGGAAATTACTTATTTGTTATCAGACATTAAGTAAAACTTCCACTATAAATGAAAGATACAAAATAATCTTAAACATAAAATACCCATAACATTTTGGATGATGTTGGAGAAACCATTCAATGGGGAGAGAAGTGCCCAGAAGAGCTCCATAACAAAATGGAAGTTGTTTGTGACAGAACATACTACTGGGGAAATGCCAGGAGATACCATATTTCCAAGCAGATAGACTTTTTCCCCTAGAATTGACTTTTGAACCACCTGAGGAACTGCCAGATTATTTTATTTTATTTTATTTTATTTTATTTTATTTATTTATTTTATTTTATTTTATTTTATTTTATTTTATTTTATTTTATTTTATTTTATTTGAGATGGAGCCTTGCTTTATCACCCAGGCTGGAGTGCAGTGTTGCGATCTCGGCTCACTGTAACCTCCGCCTCCCAGGTTCCAGTGATTCTCCTGCCTCAGCCTCCCGACTAGCTGGGATTACAGGTGTGCACCACCATGCCCAGCTAATTTTTGTATTTTTAGTAGAGATGGGGTTTCCCCATGTTGACCAGGTTTGTCTCAAACTCCTGACCTCAGGTGATCCGCCCTCTTCGGCCTCCCGAAGTGCTGGGATTATAGGCGTGAGCCACCGCACCCGGCTGGAGCTGTCAGATTCTATTGCTACCTGGAGAGTGTCCCATAAACAGCAAAGAGCTTCTTGGTTTATAATCGCAGTTCCAAGGTGAATGTGCAGCATCTTGTTTGGAAGGTTAAGAAGGTAAAAACAACTTACCTTATAGGCTATTGCATTCTGTTTGCCACTACATTTGGGTTTTTACTGATTCATGGGTGTTGGATACCGACCTGATCATATGGTCAGGCTGAAGAGCAATAGAAAACTACCCTCTTAAAGGGATCCCCTAAGAAAATCACTATGGAAATTTGAGGGATAGATTAAAGTAGGACATATTGATGCCCAATAGAAGAATCACTTTCCTGGATTGGAAGGTGATTGGCACCAGTGAGTGAATTTCCCAGTGTGCTCACTTGAGGTGGCCACCTGGGTCCATGAAATGAGCGGACCTAAGAATACTGTGGCAATGTAGAGATCTAGACATATTCCTCTTGCACCCTGTGAAGCATAAATTACCAACAAGAACTGTTTTATCTGCCAGCAAGAGAGACAGAGACTGCAGGTGGCCCTGGGGCACATTCTCCAGTTGGAAGGCCTCACACATAGCTGGTAGATAGATTACATTGAACCGATGCTGGCAGCCCTGGGGGACTACAAATGGGTTCTGACAAGAATAGACACTTACTTTGATTTTTTTGGTTTTTTGTTTTTGAGATGGAGTCTTGGTCTGTCACCCAGGCTGGAGTACAGTGGTGTGATCTCCACTCACTGCTACCTCCTTCTCCTGGGTTCAAGCAATTCTCCTGTCTCAGCCTCCCGAGTAACTGCGATTACAGTCGTCCGCCACCACACCTGACTAATTCTTTTGTAGTTTTAATAGACACTGGGTTTCACTATGTTGACTAGGCTGGTCTCAAAATTTAACCTCAGGTGATCTGTCTGCCTCGGCCTCCCAAAGTGCTGGGATTATGGGCGTGAGCCACTGCGCCCGGCCAGGAATAGACACTTACTTTGGACTGGGCTTTGCACACCTAGTGGTAGATACAAATGCTGAAAATACTATTAAATTATTGGAACAAAAGATACTGTACTAATTTGGACCACCAAGTTACATTTCTTCAAACCAAGAGTCACACTTTACAGCCCATGATGTCCAACAGTGGACAGAGATATCACATCAAACAGACATACCACGTTGCATTGTCATCCTCAGAGTAGCAGTTTAATAGGGAATTGGAATGAGCAATTGAAACATTCATTGTCTAAAATGAGGTGGGTGAGGGTGCAGTGGCTCATGCCTATAATCCCAGCACTTTGGGAGGATGAGGCGGGAGGATCACTTTAGCTCAAGAGTTCAAGGCTGCAGTGAGATATCATGCCACTGCACTCCAGCCTGGGCAACAAAACAAGACCCTGTCTTTAAAAAAAAAACTAATATTATAAGAAAATAAAATTTAAAAATCAAATAAAATGGGGGAAGGGATACAGTTATGAAGCACTTGTTTAAATGTTTTCACGCGGGTATGCTCACATGCACCATGAGGGGGCCATGGGAGAATCCCCGGTGGAGAGATTCCTCCATTTTTCTAGGAAAATCTAGGGAAGAGGGGTTGAGGGAGGGTGCTGGTATGACTATATGATTCTTGCCCACATCACCTCAACTTTCTTTTTTGCCGTCTGATGCAGAGGTTCCAGGACTAGAGATACATCTGCAGGTGCCAGAAGCATAGATAATTCCTAGGCAAGACATTGTAACTATACCTTTAAATCTTTATTTGAGCATTTCTAAGGACCCTATAGGTTAAGTTGTGCCCTCAACCCATCTGGCAAAATTTGAGTTGACAGTAAATGCTGCTGTATTGTCCAGTGGCTAAGATAGCCCATTAGTCCTGTGTCTATATAGCCCTAATCTATATAAATTGGAGTGGACTGAAGGGGAGGCACTTGTTAAACTACTATTGTTGCCAGCAATCTGGACTAGCACAGTGGCCTCTCCTAATGTCCCTTCCAAAGGTAGAAAAGTTTGGGTATAAATGAGAGAAGGAAGAATAATAGCTGAGGGTATGGAATGAATAACTCAGTTAGGGAAATCCAATATTATGCTAACACTTTGTTTTTTTTTGTTGTTTTTTTTTTTTTTGAGACGGAGTCTCGCTCTGTCACCCAGGCTGGAGTGCAGTGGCGCAATCTCGGCTCACTGCAAGCTCCGCCTCCTGGGTTCACGCCATTCTCCTGCCTCAGCCTCTCCGAGTAGCTGGGACTACAGGCGCCCGCCACCACGCCCGGCTAATTTTTTTGTATTTTTAGTAGAGACGGGGTTTCACTGTGGTCTCGATCTCCTGACCTTGTGATCCGCCCGCCTCGGCCTCCCAAAGTGCTGGGATTACAAGCGTGAGCCACCGCGCCCGGCCTGTATGCTAACACTTTGAAAGAGACCCAGAGCAAGGGATGATATGGTTATACCAGAGGTCTGAAAGGATGAAGCCATATTTTGCTGAGACCACACCTGCTTTTGGAATTTAACAAGATTGAATGGAAGCCTGCACACCTGGGTGGCCTTTCTGTGGGAGACATTTTGGTCATAGAATATGATAATGAACTGATTACTCTTATATTTCATATTACGTCTACCTCAATTTGATATAATACAGCCATTGTTGGCAAGATTATAATACTGTACTGAAACTGATAGCCAAATGTATTGCAAAATTGGATTTAAGACCTCCTATCCCTACCCCACACTGACTTCTCCAAATATTAGGCATATTCATGTTGGTACTATTGCTGTATCTATTATATAAATGCTACACCAAATGTGGATGATCAGACAGGTATGATCCTTTTGCTGAAAAGGCTAGGGGGTGGCCTGTGATATAATAAAGAATATGTCTGGTCTTCAACCCCAGTTCCTGGCACAGAGCTTCAAAAATCTTTAGAATTATAGGAGCCTGTTATGCTAATGAGTTGTGCAAGGCAGATTTACTCTGCACTGGTTACCAACTTATCTGAGGCTGATGAGACACAAACACCCTCACACAAATTACATGAAGTAGATTTATTACTTACAGAAAGACAGCAAAGGACAGCAGAAGCCTAGGATTCATGTTGAGCTGGTCTTCCAAGGCTCAGAAAAGTTACCCAGGTAGATGAAGCTTTGTCTGTACATATTCCACTTGTGCCACAGCTGAGGGATCCTGGATAGCAGCCCACCCTGGGCTTTATACCCCAAGGGTAACATGACATGCTGGGCTAAAGTGTTGAAGGACATCCTGTTTCTAGCGGGTACTGGAACAGAGCCCAGGCTCTTCCAGCCAGTCGCTCCTTATCACTGGATGTTGCATTCACAGAATATTCTAGTTATTTTTGAGAACTATAAGCAAAAAAGAGAGAACTGGGTCAGTTCAAGACCACCAGAATAACTGTTCTGCAAGGTGATTCTTGGCAGGGCCTCTAGATGACTACGAGATGGAGAAGGGCCATCCATGTGACTAGAGGGTTGGTATTCTTAGTCCCACCCCCTGACTTCAGGGAGGGGAGTGGGGCTGGAATTGAGTACAATCATGTGGCCAGTGATATACTCAGTTATGCCTGCATAATGAAACCTTCATGGAAACTCTGGACAATGAATTTCAGGGAGCTTTCCGATTAGTGAAGACACTGATATACCAGGAGGGTGTTGGACCCTGACTCCACAGGGGCAGAAGCTCCTGCACCTGAGACCTTTTCAAACCTTTCCCTTTATTCCTCTTCATATGACTATTCATTTGTATCCTTTATAATAAAAAGGTAATAGTGAGCAAGCACTTCTCTGAGTTCTGTGAGTCATTCAAGTGAATTACTGAATCTGTGGTGGGGTCATGGGAAATCCCTGAATTTGTAGCCAAGTCAGACAAATGTGTGAGTAGCCTGGTGACCCCACTTGCAGATGGCATTTGAATTAAGGGCAGTCTTGTTGGGGACCTTGTATTTTAACTCACAGGACCGGACACTAACTCCACGTAGTTAGTATCAGAGTTGAGTTGAATCATAGGACACTCAGCTGGTGTGAGAGAATTAGTGTCAGACACAGTAACTGTAGCACTTACGTGAGTTCTGCGAGCTGTTCTAGTGAATTGTCAAGCCTGAAGGAGTAGTGGAACACTAAAACCTGTAGACAGCTGGAGTGAGGAAGGCCTGGAGACCTCTTAACTTGAGACTGTTCTCAGAAGTGAGTGCAGTCTCACAGAGGACAATGCCCTTCATGGTGAAACTTGGCCGAACTCCAGGTGGTTGGTGACAGAACTCTATTATGAAACACTATCCACCGTAGAAAGGGAAGAAGTACTGAGACATGCTACAACGTAGATGAACACTGAAAATATAATGCTAAATGGAAAAAAACAGACACAAAAGGCCACACAGTATACAATTCTATTTATATGAAATGTCCAGAATTGGCTAATCTGTAAAGACAGAAAATAGATGAGTGGTTGCTTAGGGTTGGGGGGTACAGTGGGCTTGGGCTAGGGAGGTAATAGCTAAAGGGAACCAAATTTCCTTATGAAGTGATGGAAACGTTCTAAAATTAACTGTGGTATACTGAACTAGTTATGGATAAAATATTGGCTGAGATGTCTGAGGTTTACTTCAAAATAATCCGCTGGGGATGGGAGGAGAACAAAAGAAGTAAGACTGGCCAGAACTTGGTAATTTCTGAAGCTGGGTACCTGGAGGTTCATTATACTATTCTCTCCAGTGTTATACATGTTTGAAAGTTTTCATAAACGGAAAAAATGAAAGAACCTTATGCAGTGTTCTCTCACAAGAGAAGGGAATGTCACTTCCCTTAGTAGGTTACGAGGTCCAGATCCACCCCTCCCTAGCCCTCAGATGAGATTCATGAATTATTGAGGGGAAGCTGAGAGGCATAGAGGGCATGGACTGTGGAGAGGTGGTGAGCGCAGGGGCTGGTTTGGCCCAGGCAACTCAGCCTCCTTGAGGGGCCCTCATGGTCTCTCCCAACCCACATGCCATGCTAACCGTGGGGGTAGAAGTGGAGTCAGGGAGGGGTTCAGGTAACGAGCCCTCCACGTTTACACTCAGAGGGAGTGTAGTCCAGGAGAGCCTCTTGGAAGAGGGGGAGAGTTAGGCCAGCTTAGGTTGGAAAACTGAGGCAAAGTTTGAGGGCAGGACTCAGGAATCCCAGAGCCAGTTTTCCTCATGAGAGCTGATATGGAGTCTACCTTTCTCAGGCCCTGAGGACAGCTGTAGCCCCACACTCCTGGCGGGGCCCACAAACCTCCGTTTGCTTCATTTTGGGACTCTAGAGACTCAGGTGGATGGGCGTTGTGTGTGTTGGGGTGGGGGACGGGGGGAAGGGGAGTGGGGCGGGGGGTGCAGGGGAAGATGGGAATATCATGGCTGACCCCAGCCCCGCCCACAGGAACAAAGCTTTACCTTTGACAGAGTCCTGGGCCCTGATGCTGCTCAGGTAGGGAGGTCTAGGAGGGTGATGAGAGGAGGGTGGGAGCCCTCGGGCCCCTGGATCCTGGGGTGCCAGCTGCCTCTGGAGCTCCTTTGCTCAGGGCACCTGAGTCAGTGGATTGTGCCTGTGTGTCTCTGCAGGAGGCAGAGCAGGAGCTGCTGGCACGTGTCCAATCCACGCTGGGCTCTGTGGGCCGAGGGTACAGTGTGGCCCTGTTGCTCTGGAGGAGGGAAGCAAAGGCACCCCGACTTGTGCCTCAGGTGAGTCCCAGAGGAGCCACCAGGGCACAGGCCTCATGTAGCTCAGGGGTTACCTCCCCCGGAGACTTCTGAGAATCTTCCCTCCCCACATCAGCCCTCACTGGGGCTCCTACAGCAAGCACCCTGTTGGTCCACGCAAGATGTTTTGCCAGGGTCAATTTATGCAGCTACTGGGAGATCATGGAAGGTGGGAAGGGGCTGGGTGTGGTGGTTCACACCTGTAACCCCAGCACTTTGGGAAGCCGAGGTGGGTGGATCGCCTGAGGTCAAGAGTTCGAGACCAGCCTGGCCAACATGGCAAAACCCCATCTCTACTAAAAATACAAAAATTAGCTGGGCATGGTGGCCTGCACCTGTAATTCCAGCTTCTTGGGAGGCTGAGGCAGGAGAATCACTTGAATCTGGGAGGCAGAGGTTGCAGTGAGTCAAGATCATGACACTACACTACAGCCTGGGCGACAAGAGCAAAATTCCGTCTCAAAAAAAAAAAAAAAGGCAAAACAAAAAACATTTTTTTAATTAAAAAATAAAATAAAGGAAGATGGGCTGATAGGGTGAGGGTTAGAGAGAGGTGGCATGGAAAGATCAAATATCCAGGGAGATCTGATTTTCACAGTTCCTGGTGAATACTAAATATAAGCTTGGAAGCTTTATTGTGCCGGCTTCGTCAAAATGCCCCCAAACAAAAATAGCTGCCTCAGAACTTGTCGTGGATCCCTGTGCAGCAAACAGCAGGTCCCACTGAGAATGTCTGCTCACTTTCTGGCTTGCTGTGAAAATGAAGACGGGTGTTATTTCTGTCCTGGATACCATGTCCCCAGTAGTATGGGGCATGACACAGACTTCGCACTCAGGAAATGTTGAAGGACAGATTCATGCTTTCTTAATCCTCATTGAACGCTTCTCCACTTTAGCTGCTGCAGATGCTGTTTGAGGAAGCTCTGCCCCTCAGCTGCTCTGATCCTGTGTTTAGCACTCTTAGCCTGGTGCAGGTGAGACCCTTGAGGGAGGGGAGAGAGTGGGACCTGGGAACCAGGGCCAGGGCAATGTTGCAGAAGGAGCCCGAGGTTTGTGGGGACCCAGAGAGTGTGTGTCCAGCCTCACTCTACTGCTCGCTGGCATGTGCGTGCCTCTCTGAGGTCTCCTCTCCTCTGACTGCAAAAAGGCTGAATTCATGGTGCCATGTTTGGACCTCAGGAGGATCATGTGAGCTGAAAGTAGGGAAAGGCTCAGTTTGTAACAAGTGTGCTTGTGTGACCCCAGTTCAGCCCCAGTGGAAGGACCCAGGACCTGCTCTCTCCAGGGGTGGAGAACCTGTCGGTGCTGGATGTGGCCCCTCTGGGCTTGTGAGAGTGTTCAGGGCCCAGTGGAGTCTGAGGGTGCTTGTCTTAAGGCATGGCTGCCTCCCCGAAGCCGAGCTTTTGGGGGTCTCCACTGACTGCCATCCCAGGGGAAGAAAGCTCTGAGCTTGGGGTCATGCTTACAGGGTCAGGGGCTGCTCTCAGGATCCCCTCCCACCCTCTTCCTTAATCTCATGTGCCCATCCCTCTCACTCCCCTCACCTCATTTACACCTCTTCAACTTAAACCACCTCTACGCTATTCCCCAGCCCCATGTCCTGACTCACTCATTGTCACACTGGGTGATTTTGAGCATGTCACTGAGCAGGACTTCAGTTTCTCCATCTGTAGAATGGGAGTGATCTCAACTACCCTGTTCACAGGAGGGAAAATAAAATCATGAGGATGAGAAACGTTTAGGGATGTTACAGGCTATGGGGACCTCCAAGGGCTCCCCACATAGAGGTTCTGGGGGGCTGGACAGAACCCTGGTGCTTCGGAGCTGAGCTCAGCCTCTGCTTCCTCCAGGGTGGTAGAAGATGCCACTGAAGTGGAGGTGTCTGACTCAAAAGCTGCCTCAGAGCTGTAGTTGCAGGCCACCGCAGGTGAAGGCAGGTGAGGACAGAGAGTATCTGTCACCCCATCCCCGCTAGGCATTTGGCCTGAGTCCACCCTTTCCTCCACAGGGCCTGCTGTCTGCTCACTCTCACCGTGTCCTGCCCAGGGCCTGACCCTCCTGAGGGGCCCGGGACCCAGCGTGTGTGACGAGGGGCTCTACGGATCCTACAGCTCCCAGGAGCCCCATAAGTCTGAGGGGGCCTTCTGACTGCATTGAAGGGTGAGGTGGGGAGCTGAATTACAGATGGAAAGGCCCAAGATAGCATCAAAGTCTCTTCTCTCCTCAACCCCATAATAAGAGCATCCCAGAACACAAGTTAAGCCCCGTTGTTGGCAGATAATGTGGTCAAATGAAACTGGATAGAGAGTTAGTGAAACCAATAAATAAAAATAAATATTTCCCAGCCTGGGCAACCTGCCAAAACCCCCTCTCTACAAAAAATACCAAAAAAAATTTGTCAGGCATGGTGGCACACATCTGTAGTCCCAGCTACTCAGGAGGCTGAGGTGGGAGGATGGCTTGAGCCCAGGAGATTGAGGCTGCAATGAGCCATGATCACACCACTGCACTACAGCCTGGGTGACAGAGTGAGTCTCAAAAAATATAAATAAATAAATAAATGAATAAATGTATAAATAAATAAATAAATATTTCCAGCCACTGGTTTTTTTTTTTTTCCATATGTTGGTAAGTGCACCAGGGACTTTTTTTTAATGCAAAGGTTAAATGTATTTTATCCTCATTCTATTATTAGCAGATAACCTTAATAAAAATAGCTGCTATTTACAGCAAAATATCATGTAATTTTAGATTCATCACTTTTTATTCCTATGGAAAAGCAACACTGACATGTATTGTTGCTGAAGGTGAAGCAGCTTTTTGATTCTGTTCTGTTCCACTCTGTGTTCTGAGATGTGTATCAGACACCGGCCATACACCCTAGATGTGCTCGGGGCACAGCCTGGCCCTACAGAGCACTCTAGTCTGCAGGTAGGCACCTAAGGCCCTGCCATTCCCACTTCTTACTGTCATATTTACTTAGTTCTCAGCACCTCTGTCCATCTTTAAATGACTTAAGTGAGAGTACATTAAAGTAGCTTAGATGTCCCTAAGCTTCCGCAGAGCATGTCCCATCTGTGACAACAATTCAGAAAAAGAGCAAAATTTCTTTTATTCTTAATGGTACACAGCATAAGAGAACAGCTTAGGCAGTTTACTGTAACTGATGGTCCTGATGTCCTTATCCATAAACTAAAAAATCCCCACAGAAGCTTCTGTAAGTATAATGTTAAACAAGTCTATAAACACAACAGCAACAACAACGAGAATGTAAACCAAATGCCCAGTTATGGGAAACTGGTGAAGAAATTTACTGGTAAGCCCACTGTGATGGTGTGTGTGTGTGTGTGTACTTGTCAACTTGGCTCAGTGACAGTCCCTAGTTATTTAAGCTAGGTGCTGCTGTGAAGGTATTTTGCAGATGTGATGGATATTAAGAGTATCCTGAAAGATCTGGGTGAGCCCAATTCAATCAGTTGAAAAGCTTTAAAAGCAGAAGCCTAAAAAGGCCTTAAAAGCTGAAGCTTCCCTGAAAAAGAAAAGAAATTCCATCCATGGGCAGTGGCATCTGCTGTACTTGTGCCTGCGGAGCTCCATTCTGCTCATTCTCTTCCCTCCTGACTGCCCATAGACAATAGTTGTGGTCTGTGCCCATGATCTTCCTGATTCTGGACTTGCTTAGCCAGCACCCACAATCTTGTAAGCCATTTCCTTTAACAAATTTGGATATATGTGAAAAACACTGGTTCTTCCTTTCTAAGTAAAGCCTGGCCAACACACCCGCAAATTAGAAGGGAATGCTGCTGTTAGAAGGAATAATGTATATACTTTAGGCCTTTCAAGACTCCAATAAATGATAGTAAAATAATAGCAAAGAAAAACCTTACTTTGGGTAAGAAATCACAGATTGATACACCAGGGACAGTTTTGCAAATAGCGTCTTCAAGCATTTTTGTCTGATTTTTCAGATTTTTTTTTAACCACTTTTTTATTTTTACATTACTAATTCCTTTTCAGCTACTTATATCTCTTCTGATCTATCAGACTGAAAACTTAGAAAGAACCTAAATGTTCAAAGCCAAGACGGGGAAATTCCCAAAAAATCATATCTTCAGGCCCCATTTTACATCCTTTACTCAGTGCTCTAAAGTTATGAAAATATGAAGTAATGATAGGAAATCGTTATTTGGAACCAGCTTGTGTATTTGTAATATCATGGAAATGTTGCCAAATTCAGAAGTGCCTGAAAACAAATTGCAGTAAAACAGAAAAGAAGGGGAAAATGTACCCTAAATTCCCAACTATTATAAAGTCTTTTCTTTCTTTTATCATGTATGCTTCTTTTTTTTAAAATAAAAACAGCTTTATTAACATATAATTTACACACCCTAAAGTTCACTCTTTTGAAATGTACAATTCAGTGGTTTTTTGGTATATTCACAACGTTGTGCACTGATCAGCACTATCTAATATTAGAACATTTCATCATCTTAGAAAGGAAATCCGTTTCCATTTGCAAGCATTCCTCATCCTGCCACCCACTCTGGCCCAAGGCAATCACTAATCTATTTTCTGTCTGTGTAGATTTGCTACTCTGGGCTTTTCATGTAAATGGAACCATACAATATGTGGTCTTCCTGTCTGGCTTCTTTCACTTAGGATAACATTTTCAAGGTTTATCCACTTGCGTGAATCAGAATTTTATTCTTTTTTATTGACAAATAATATTCCATTATATGGACATACCGCATTTTGTTTATCCATTCATCCATTGATGGGCATTTGGATTGTTTCCACTTTTGGCTACTATATATTTTTTTTCTTTTCTTTCTTTTTTTTTTTTTTTTGAGACGGAGTCTCGCTCTGTCACCCAAGCTGGAGTGCAATGGCGTGATCTCGGCTCACTGCAACCTCTGCCTCCCAGGTTCAAGTGATTTTCCTGCCTCAGCCTCTCAAGTAGCTGGGATTACAGGTGCCCACCATCACACCCAGCTAATTTTTGTATTTTTAGTAGAGATGGAGTTTCACTGTTGGCCAGGCTGGTCTCGAACTCCTGACCTCAAATGATCCGCCTGCCTCGGCCTCCCAAAGTGCTGGGATTACAGGCGTGAGCCACCACACCTGGCCATCTTTTCTTTTCTTTCTTTCTCCCTTTATTAGAGACGTAGTCTCACTTTGTTGCCCAGGCTAGTCTCAAACTCCTGGCCTCAAGTGATCCTCCCATCTCAGATTCCCAAGTCACTGGGATTACAGGCATGAGCCACTATGCCTAGCTACACTTTTGGCTATTTTAAATAATGTTGCTATGAACATTCACATGTAAGTTTTTATTTGGACATGTGTTTTCAATTATCTCAGACATATACCAAGAAGTGGTATTGCTGGGTCATATGGTAACTGTTTTAAAAGTTGTTTGTATGTTTGTCTTTATTGAGGTAAAGTTCACATAATATAAAATTAACCATTAGCCATTTTATAATGTACGATTTAGTGACTCCTAGTACATTCACAATGTTGTGGAACTATCTAGTTCCATCATTTGGCTATTGTGAATAGTGCTGCTACGAACATTCATGTACAAGTATTGGTTTGAATACATTTTTTCAATTATTTTGGGTATTTACCTAGGAGTGGAATAGCTGGGTCATATGGATATGGTAAGTCTATGTTTAACTTCTGAGGAACTACCACACTGCTTTCTACAGCACTGCACCATATGGTCTACCTTGGAGAATGTTCCAAGCACTTGAGAAGAATGTGTACTCTGTTACTTTGGGATTGAGTGTTCTAAACATGTCTCTTAGGTCTAAATTGTTTAGTGTTACTTAAGTCCTCTACTTCCTTATTGATCATTCGTCTACTTGTTCTACTTAGTGCTGAAACTGGGGAAGCTGGATGTAGTGGCATGCACCTGTAATCCCAACTACTCAGGAGGCTGAGGCAGGAGGATTGCTTGAGCCTAGGAGTTCAAGACCAGCCTGGGCAATATAGTGAGATCTTATCTCAAAAAAAGAAAAAGAAAAGAAAAGAAAGTAGAGTATTGAAGTCTCCAACTATTACTGTAGAACTATCTATTTCTCCCTTCATTTCTGTCCATTTTTGCTTCACATATTTGGTCTATTGTCAGGTGCATACATGTTTATATTTGTTTTATCTTTTTGATGAATTGAACCTTTCATGAATATATAATATACTTCTTTGTCTCTTGTAACAATTTTTGACTTACAGTCTATCTGGTGTGATATTTATATAGCCACCACAGACTCTTTAATATCTTTTTCCATCTTCTTACTTTTAACCTATTTGTGTCTTTGGATCTAAAGTGGGTCTTGGCTGGACACAGCAGCTCATGCCTGTAATCCCAACACTTTCGGAGGCCAAGGTGGAAGAGTCACCTGAGTTTAGAAGTTTGAAACCAGACTAGGCAACATAGTAAGATCCCATAGCTACAAAAAAATGAAAATAACTAGGTATGGTGGCACACACTTGTAGTTCCAGCTACTTGGAGGCTGAGGCAGGAGGATAACTTGAGCCTGGGAGGTTGAGGCTGCAGTGAGCCATGATCATATCACTGTACTCCAGCCTAGGCAACAACAGAGTGAGACCCTGTCTCTTAAAAAAAATAAGGAAAATAAAATGAGTCTCTTGTAGACAACACATAGATAAATTATGGGTTTTTTTTTTTTAATCTATTCTTCCAACAACAACAAAAAAAAACTATTCTTCCAAACTCTGTTATTTAATTGGGGAGTTTATTCCATTTACCTTTAAAGTAATCACTGATAACAAACTCTTACTCCTGCCATCTTGCTATTTGGCTATATATTTTTGTTTCTTAATTCTTCTAATATTGCCTTTTGTATTTAATTGATTTTTTGCAATGTGCTGTGTTGATTTTTTTCGCATTACCTTTTTGATTTTTTTTCCTTTTTATTCTTTTTCAGTTTCTTTCCTCTGACAGGATACAAGACAAACACTCAGTTTGCCTGAGTTTTAAAAGTATATTTCCTTTGCCCCAATTAATGAGCAATAAAGACACAAATCCATTTGGCAAAGTGAACAGGGGTTTTTCCATATTTTTAAAGGTTATTTTTCTATTGGCCAGGCATGGTGGTGCAGGCCTGTGGTCCTAGCTACTCAGGAGGCTGAAGTGGGAGGATCACTGGAGTCTGGAAAGTTGAGGCTGCAGTGAGCCATGATCGTGCCACTGCACTCTAGCCTGGGTGACAGAGTGATACCCTGTCTAAAAAAGCAAGACAAAACAAAAAAAACCCACTTATTTTCCTTGTGGCCATCTTGGAGATTACAATTAATATCTTAAATGTATTTTATTTATTTATTTATTTATTTTGAGACAGAGTCTCGCTCTGTCTCCAGGCTGGAGCGCAGTGGCATGATCTTGGCTCACTGCAACCTCTGCCTCCCGGGTTCAAGTGATTCTCCTGCCTCAGCCTCCGGAGTAGCTGGGACTACAGGCGCAGCTAATTTTTGTATTTTTTAGTAGTGATGGGGTTTCACCATGTTGGCCAGGAGGTCTTGATCTCTTGACCCCGTGATCTGCCTGCCTCAGCCTCCCAAAGTGCTGGGATTACAGTCGTGAGCCACCTGGCCCGGCTAATATCTTAAATTTAAAACAATCTCACCAGGCACAAGGGTATGCACCTGTAATCCCAGCTACTCAGGAGGCTGAGGCAGAAGGATCTTTTGAACCCAGGGGTTTGAAACCAGCCTGGGCAATATAGTGAGACCTCATCTAAAAACAAACAAACAAACAAAAAAAGACAAAACAAAAACCACATAGCAATCCAGCTTGAATTAATACCAATTTAGCTTCAATATCTATAAAGATTTTACCCCATACATCTGCATCTTTTCCCATTATGTTGCTAATGTCACAAATTATATCTGTATACATTGTGTGCCCATTATCATAGGTTTACAATTATTGTTTTATGCATTTGTTTTTTAAATCATATAGGCAAAAAAGAGGAGTTACAAACCAAAAATGCAATATTATGGGCTTTTATATTTACACATGTAGTTACCTTATTATTGTTCCTTATTTCTTTATATGGCTTCAAGTTACTGTCTAGTGTCCTTTCATTTCAGGCTAATGGACTCCCTTTAGCATTTTTGGTAAGGCAAGTCTACTAACAATGAATTACTTCAGCTTTGATTTATCTAGAAGTGTCATAATTTTGCCTTCATTTTTGAAGGATAGTTTTGCCAGATATATAATTCTTGATTGGCAGGATTTTTTTAAGCACTTTAAATACCATTGTCTCTTTGTATCTTTCTGGGGATTGGTTCCAGGACCCCCCAGCAGATATCAACATTCACAGATGCTCAAGTGTCTTATATAAAATGGTTTGAGCCAGGCACAGTGGCTCATGCCTGTAATTCCAGCCTTTGGGAGGCCAAAGCAGAAGGATTGCTTGAGCCCAGGAGTTTGAGACCAAGCTGGGCAACATAGTGAGATCTTGTCACTACAAAAAAATAAAAATTAAAAAAGACTGTAAAAAAAATATTAATAGCTACTTGAGGGGCTGAAGCTATAGTTTCAGTCCAGGAGGTCAAGGCTTCAGTGAGCCATGATCACAAGACTGCACTCCAGCCTGGGTAACAGAGCAAGACTGTGTCTAAAAAAATACTAATAAAAATAGCTGGGCATGGTGGCTAACACCTGTAATCCCAGCACTTTGGGAGGCCAATAAGGGTGGATCACTTGGGGTCAGGAATTTGAGACCAGCCTGGCAAACATGGTGAAACCCTGTCTCTACTAAAAATACAAAAATTAGCCTGGCACGGTGGCTCACGCCTGTAATCCCAGCACTTTGGGAGGCCAAAGCGGGTGGATCACCTGAGGTCAGGAGTTCGAGACCAGCCTGGCCAACATGGTGAAACCCCGTATCTATTAAAAATATAAAAATGAGCTGCGCATGGTGGCGGGTGCCTGTAATCCCAGCTACTGGGGAGGCCAAGGCAGGAAAATTGCTTGAACCCTGGAGGTGGAGGTTGCAGTGAACTGAGATCACGCCACTACACTCCAGCCTGGGTGATGGAGCGAGACTCCATCTAAAAAGGAAAACAACAACAACAACACACACACACAAAACTAATAAAACTAAAAAAAAAAGTTATAGTATTTGCACATAACCTATGTACATCCTCCCACATACTTTAAATCATCTCTAGATTACTTATAATTCCTAATACAATGTAAATGTTATGTAAATTATTATACTGTATTGTTTAGGGAATCATGACAAGAAAAAGTCTGTAAATGCTCAGTACAGACAAAACCATTTTTCTCCCAAATATTTTTGATTCATGCTTGCTTGAATCCACAGATGCAGAGCCTCTGGATATAAAGGGCCAACTTTATGTTATCCCATGGTTTCTGGGGATAAGTCTGTTTTTAGTCTTATTGAAGATCCATTGCACATAATAAGCTGCTTCTCTCTTGCTGTTTTCAAGATTCTTTCTTTATCTTTGTAGGTTTTTTTTTTTTTTTTTGAAGACTGTATTCTTTGTATTCACTGAAGACTTCATTTTGTTATTTTAGTAGTTAGCCAGTGACCTAACATAGAATTCCTTAAATGCCTGTGACCAAAAAAAAAGTTTTGTTTTGTTTTTTAAAAGGAAGAAGAAAGAAACAAATAAAAAAAGAAGCAAAAAGAATAAAGAAGAATATGAAAAAGAAAACAAAGGAAGGAAGGAAGGAAAAAAGAAAAAGAAAGAATTTTCTAGGTCTTTGCAGATTGGCTCTGTGTGGAGTCATTCCTAAGCTTAGCCAGGCAATTTACAGCTCTATTTTAGCCTTCACTTCTTGCTTGTGCTGAGCCCAAAGACCAGACAGAGATGAAAGCTTACTGTCTTACTGGGCCTTTTCTGCACATGAGTCCTACCCTGGGTGTGCTTTCTGCTCTCTCTAGTACACATGGGAACTTTTTGAAGCCCTTATTCTCCCAAAAATACCACTTCCAAACTTTTCCCAGTCTTTCAGGGTGTCAGTTGTTTGCCTCAACTGTTATTTTTGCTTCTGGCAGCAGTTCCTTGTTCTTTTGTTCTTTAGCAGTTTTCAGGGAACATCCTCTGTATAGCTGCTCTGCCTTGAGAGAGTTCTGAGATTGGTGAAGCAAAGAGAATTCCCTTTCATCAGTTCTTCGGGGGAAACTGCAGACAATCAAAAAAGATAAACACAATTCATTGGGATCAAGATCTTCTCTGCTCCCTCCCTAACCAGGAACCCCCACCAGAAATTTGGGCTGCTTTCTTCAAGATTAGCCCTGTGCTGGGGAGGGGTTGGAGCTAGGGTAAGTTAAAACACCACAGAGATCTCTTACCATATTTAAGTTGCCTTTCTCCTGGTTAAGCATTGGTTGCTGTAAACCTCTATCTTTCAGGTTAAAATAAGGTTGTTTCTGGCCGTTTTTGCTAGGTGTTTCTGGGGATTAATGGACTCTTGGAGTTCCCTACTCTGCCATTTTCACTGATGTCATCTTCTTTTGCCCATTTTAAAATTGGGTTGTCTTTTTATTATTGAGTTGTAAGAGCTCTTTATATATTCTGGGTACAAGTCACTTGTCAGGTACACTATTTAAACTTTTTACCATGAGAATCTATTACTTCTTTTTAAAAAATTTTTTTTTGTTTTTGAGACACACTCTCACTTTGTTGCCCAGGCTGGAGGGCAGTGGTATGATCTTGGCTCACTGAAACCTCTGCTCTCTGGGTTCAAGCAATTCTCCTGCCTCAGCCTCCCTAGTAGCTGGGATTACAGCCGTGTGCTACTACACCTGGCTAACTTTTGTATTTTTAATAGAGACGGGGTTTCACCATGTCAGCCAGGCTGGTCTCGAACTCCTGACCTCAAGTGATTCGCCAGCCTTGGCCTCCCAAAGTGCTGGGATTACAGGTGTGAGCCACCATGCCCGTGGAGAATGTATTACTTTTGTAATTTAAAAAATAATAGTAATAAAATAAAGATCTGTACAATGTTTCAAATCTGTCTGGTGATACACAAAAGTTTCTGGAAATAGTTGCCCTTTCCATCAGAGTGTAACTCTGTCCAGTTTCTTTCCCCATCCACCAGTGGACATCGCCTTTCTTCCTCTCTCTCTTGCAGAGACTGCCCCCTGCTGCGGTGTTGGCTGGTGAAGTTGTTGGTGAGGAGGCAGAGGGCTCTTTGCCCTGGATTGTCTCACGGCTCTTGGAAGGAAACAACTACAGTGGCCTACTTCTTCGCCTGGACCCCCAAGGTGGCCAGGGAGGGAGTGTGGAGTTCTTTGGGAAGCTCTGAGATCTGTCCTTAGGCCTGCCTCACCCATCACCCAACCAGCCTCAGCCCCAACCCCAGCCCAGAGAGAGCGTCTGACGCTCCAAGAGGGCCCCAGAGTGCCTAGGCTGACAGAGACTGGAGAGGCAAGGTAAGGTCAATAGTAAAAGTAACCCCTCACCCTTCAGAGGCCCTAAACCACTTACCAAGCATTTTTGCACAATGCCTTTGATTCTTACCACAACCCCATGAGGCAGATATAACTTACAAATAAGGAAAGAGAGGGAGGCCTAATCTATAAATGAGGAGAGAGAGGATAAGAGAAGAGAAGGGAGTCTCCTATTTTCATACACCCATTAAAAATCAAGCCTCAGCTGGGTGCGGTGGCTCATGCCTGCAATCCCAGCATTTTGGGAGGCTGAGGTGGGCAGATCACCTGAGGTCAGGAGTTCGAGACTAGCCTGGCCAACATGGTGAAACCCCATCTCTACTAAAAATACAAAAATTAGCTGGGCATGGTGGCAGGCACCTGTAGTCCCAGCTACTTGGGAGGCTGAGGCACGAGAACTGCTTGAACCTGGGAGGCAGAGGTTGCAGTGAGCCAAGGTCGTGCTACTGCACTCTAGCCTGGGCGACAGAGTGAGACTCCATCTCAAAAAAACAAAAAATAAAAAAACAAAGCCTCTGTGTCCTTAATGTAGATGCTGGTGGAAAAAAAGAAAAAAAAATCAAGCCTCTGAAATGTTATGATGTCAGGGATTTTGGGGAGGTCGAGGTGGGGGTATTGATCAAACAGAAATGGCATGAGTTGATAACTGTCAAAGCTAGGTGACAGGTAGAGAGGATTTCCTATACTTTGTATATGTTTGAAATTTTCCATAATAAAAGAGTAAAAAAATGCCTGGCCCTCGTCTCCAAAATCAACAAACACACATTCATTCAGCTAGCAAGTTCCCAGACCTCCCCTGTGGGAGGTCCCTTGGAATGAGGAAGTTAGGTTAGAGCAGTTCACACCCACAAGGATAAAGCAGTGAGGGCCAGATGTGTTTATCTTCAGGCCAGTTTGGTATCATGTTGAAGGGCATGGGCTTGAGTTTAGGCTCTGCCACTTGCCAAGAAGTTGCTTGACCTCTTTGAGCTTCTATTGCCTCATCTGGAAAATGTCGGGGGAGGCAGGATAGATTAGAGCTTCTGCCTGATTGGAGTGTTGTGTGGATAAAAAGAGGCAATCCATGAACAGCCTTAGTGAAGTGCCATGAAGCATATGTGAAAGCCTAGTGGGGGTTAGATATTTTTATGAATAGTACTACTAATAAAAAGTAAAAGTATCACAAGCAGCATGCTTTGGAGTCCACAGGAAGGAGTAATTCACTTGGAGTGTCCCTTTACTAGGTAGCTCCCTCAGTTTGCTCCAGGCTGCTCTGTTGGGGGCCTCAGGAAGGAGAATGCAGGTGAAACAGGTAAGGCCCACCCTGTGGAATGCAGTAGAAGAGGCTCAGGCCCGCTGGGCTGGCCTGAGGCCCCTGTGTTTAGGCCTCCTTGAGGACACCCTGACGGACAGTGAGCTAAGCCAGCTGGGAAGGGCACTGCGGGAGCTAGAGGTGAGCAAGGCGAAGCCTGAGGGCACCTGGGCTAGCCATGGCCAGTACCCACCTTGAACCCTTTCTCCACAGGTTGTAAAAGCGTGGAGCCAGCACCCAAGAAGCCAGATGCTCCAAGGAGCCAGAGCTGAGGTGATGAGGCTTCCAGAACCACAGGTATGTCTTTGCATTCACCCTTTTGGGAGCCACATTTGTGTCTGCCTTCTTGTCCTCTTTCCAAAGGAAGACCTCCATTCATTCATTGACTTATTGATTCCCAAACACTTATTGACCACCCACTGTGTGCTGGGCCCGGTGCCACATAGGCCCTGGGAATTCCCTGCCCTCATGGAGCTTATAATCTCCTGGGAAGAAACAATTGCACCACCATAATCGGTGCTCTGAAAGGCTTATAAACACAGAGTTCTGTGGGGCATCTAAGTTAGCCTTGGCAAGAGAGGGATGGAAGACTTCATGGAGGAAGTGATTCCTGAAGGAGGTCAACAAAGATGAATGAAGAACCTGAAGGCAGACAGAATGACAGGCAAAGACAGGAGGCGCAGGCTGAAGTGAGCTGAGATTGCACCACTGCACTCCAGCCTGGGTGACACAGCGAGACTCTGTCATAAAAAAGAAAAAGAAAAAGAAAAGAAAAGATGTGAGACCTGTGAGCCTGGGGTCACAGGCGTAATCAGGAAAGAGGCAAGAAAGTGCTTGGTTCCCCTGAGGGAGTGCAAGTAGCTCAACTTATTGGAGAATAAAACTTGAAGAAGAGTCAGGAGAGAAGGACTGGAGAGGACAGCAGGGGCCAGGTCACACAGGGTTTTGTAAAACAGAGATGTTTGGACTTTGTCTTAAAGGTCACAGGTGAGCCACAAAAGTATGTTAAGCAGGAAAGAACACTGTGCCCTTTTCAGGTGAGCAAACTGAGGCTTAAAGAAAAGATGTGAGGCTGAGCGTGGTGGCTCATGTCTGTAATCCCAGCAATTTGGGAGGCCGAGGTGGGCAGATCACCTGAGGTCAGGAGTTCAAGACCAGCCTGGCCAACATGCAGAAACCCCGTCTCTACTAAAAATACAAAAATTAGCCTGGTGTGGCGGCGCACGCTTGTAGTCCCAGCTACTCGGGCGGCTGAGGCAAAAGGACCACTTGAACCTGGGAGGCAGAGGTTGCAGTGAGCCGAGATCATGCCATTGGACTCCAGCCTGGGCAACAAGAGTGAAACTCCATCGCAAAAAGGAAAAGAAAAGAAAAGAAAAGAAAAGATGTGAGAGGGCCGGGCGCAGTGGCTCAAACGCCTGTAATCCCAACACTTGGGGAGGCTGAGATGGGCAGATCACCTGAGGCCAGGAGTTCGAGACCAGCCTGGCCAACATGGTGAAACCTCGTCTCTACTCAAAAATACAAAAATTAGCCAGGCATGGTGGCGCATGCCTGTAGTCCCAGCTACCCAGGAGGCTGAGGTGGGATAATCACTTGAACCCGGGAGGCGCAGGCTGAAGTGAGCTGAGATTGCACCACTGCACTCCAGCCTGGGTGACACAGTGAGACTCTGTCATAAAAAAGAAAAAGAAAAAGAAAAAGAAAAGATGTGAGACCTGTGAGCCTGGGGTCCCAGGCGTAATCAGGAGCAGCAGAAGTATAATCACACTCAAGTCCTTAGACTCCTAATCTAGTGCTCTTTCATCCCCTTAGGCTGCATGGCCTTTCTCGTCTTCCATGATTTATCACAGGGTGGTTGAAACCCTGTCCCTGTCCAGCCTCTCCTGGCCTTTCTCTTTTTTTTTCATAATTGCTTACAACTTGTTTTTACAGCCTTGGGGCTTGGGAATCAGGCATGGTAGCTCGTATTTATTGAGCAAGTGCCTTACTGCTCAGTGCTTTTGGTGCAGTACTTCATTTCATTCTCTCCACAACTTTTATCAGCTCAATTTGATAGAGAAGCACATGGAGACTAGGCCAGTCACCTGCTCGAGGTCATTCAGCTAAGAAGAGGAGGGGCTGGGACCCTGATCTATCTGATTTCCAAGGCCTGATCTTAACCTACACTGTCCTGGGAGGAAAGGTGTGGAACGGTCACTTCCAATATCTTCTCAGCAGGTGATAGAGTCACCAGTAAGCCAGAGCCCATGCCTCGAAGGAGAGCCCTAAGATGGGTCTGGGACTTGGGGATGAGCTGGGAGTGGGAGGTCTTCCCTGCCTTTGGTGTGATTAATTACATTTTCCTCTAGTGGCAGAAAGAATGGCAACTCTAAGGCGTGGGCTCCACCAAAAGAATCCTTTCAGGCACCCTAAGGAACAGGTAATACCTCATGTACCCCAGGAATGACTAGAAGCTGTAGGGGAAGTGAAGAGCTGCAGAGCCCCAGCTAATGTGCCCCTGCTTACCCTGCCCCAATATCAGGGAGAAATACGAAGTTGTTGACAAATAAAGGACCTGAGGGTGACTAGACCCCTAAGGCAGGGGCATGGGGAGGGACTGTTTTCCTATTTATTGGATTAAGGGTATAGGATCCTTAGAGGCACTATGGCACCTCTTGGCAGAGCCACTACCTTCCTCTCCCCACCATGGCCTCCTGAGTCTCTGCCCAGGCTACAAGCTCTTCCAGGCTAGTTGCATCCTGGATGTTGTTCTGGGAGCGGCCCTGGTGATGAGGTTCTATTGGAAAAGTTGGGCTCTGGTCCTAAATCTGTGCACACACATGGACTTCTGACTGAGCTCAGCAAGCACCAGATGTGGCCCGGCAGTTCTTCTTGGCCCAGGCCCAGAGGCAGAGACTGAGGGAGCAGCACCAAATTTGGATTCGAGAGAAGCTGAAGCATTTGGAACAGAAGGAGGAGGTGGCAGATGACCAGGTCAAAGGCCTGGTGGCTGAAGAGGAGGTAAGGAGGGTCAAATAGGGGACTTGAGGCTCTAATTGGTCCAGGCACTGTGCTAGGGGCTGGGATCCATCATCAGTCAAAATCGACTGGGATCCATCATCAGTCAAAATCGTTCATACCCTCTCTCATGGCCCTCCCAGCCTTGTCAGGGATAGATGAGGTAATTCGCAGTGCTAAATGATGGGATGGGGGAGCTAGGGGCATGTGGGACCAAAAAGGCATATCTGACCCAGGCTGGAGTGGATCAGAGGAGATGGAATCTAAGTTGAGCCTTAAAGGACAGGCAGAAATCAGCCAGGGGAATTCACTGGACACTGAGCTTAACAAGGGCAGTTACTGTTCATCAGTAACTAATGGGGGGGTGGTGGAGTGGGGACATGTTCTCAGAGAAGACAAAACAGTATAAGCAAAGGTTCAGAGGGAAACAATGGCAAAGTGGGTCTGGGAACTGCAAATTCTCCAATCTGGCTGGAGCTGAATAGGTGCATAGTCAGAAGCGAGGCTAAAGAGACAAGTGTGTGCAGCTCTGGCTTTGGACTTTACCCCAAGGAGAGTTGCAAACCACTGAAAGGCATGTGCCATGTCAGCTCTGACCTTTACTAGCCATGATAATTTGGGCAAGTTAGGTCACTTCTCTGATCCACTGTTGCCAATCTGTAAGACAGCAATGCCACATATGGTTGTTATTGGATAAAATAATACACCTTAAGTATTTAGCACAGAGCCTGGCACATAGTTAGCACTCAACAAAGAGTATGTGTTATCACTGAAGGCCTGTGAGGAGAGGCAGAGATGGCAGTAGGAACAGATGGTGCTGAGATTCCAGCTGGAGGCCCTTCAGGAAGAGTGGGACATGGCACAGCAGGACCTGGCAGCCCTCTATGACCTGCATGTGCAGGCCACCCGAGCTCAGACACACCATATGCTGCGGGTCAGTGGGGATGGAGGATAGGCCTTGAGCTGGCTCCAAGGCTGGCTGAGTGACAGGCATCTCTGAATCTGGGCACAGGTATTCCAAGCCTGGCAGGGCCAGTGGGAGGAGCGGGCCAGGACCACAGAACATCATCACTGCAGCCTGCTGGTGGGCATCCTGGAAGAAACCATCAACCTGGCCACACAGAATCAGGAGCTCCAAGCTGAGAACCAGCAGCTTCGGCAGGGTGCAGACTAGGCTGGGGGTAGTCATGCTGGACCTGTCCTGGGGAGAAACCTGATCAGGAACCCTTTAGAGGAAGTTTCCTGTCTGCTTATTCTGGAGGGTCCTAGAAGGGAGAGAAAGGTGAGACAAAACCAAGCTGATCCTTATTATGGATAATTAATAACACAAACCATGTCTCATTGTTCCAGTCCTTACTAAGCGCCTAATATTATTTTATTTAGCCTCTCCAGCTACCACATATAGTAGGTACCATTTGATCCTTATTTCAGGGATAAGGCAACTAAAGCTAGGAGAGGTTAAATAACTGCCCAAGAACAGTCAGCTAAGTGGAAGATCCAGAATTCAAATTCAAGTCTGTCCATAGTTCTACACTACATAGTAGTGGCTTACAAGCTTCTGTGTGCATCAGAACCACCTAGGGAGCTTAAGAGAAAGGAAAAAAAGATTCCCAAACACTACTCCCTGATTCTGCTTTAATAGGTCTGAGATAGGCCTAGGGCCACCCCACCCCCCACCTTTGTTTTTTTTAGAAACTTACCACATATTCTATCATAGAATCAGGGCCTGACATTCCCCTGGCCATGATTTTAAGACAGATGACAGGCAGAAACTGTAAGGGAACCTGAGGAAATGAAAACCAAAACCACATCGGCTTTCTTAAGTTTTCTGGCCTAGAGTCTAGTTTGTCCTGCTCGGCCCAGCACCTGCTGTTCCAGACTCCCTCCGCATTCCCCTGGGCCCAAGTTTTGTGCTCCAGGGAAATTTCAAAAGCTCTGTGACAGGGAAATGTCTCAGTTCCATGGAACTCTCACAGGAAATAATGCCACTGGCAACAGCTTGGAGAAAACAATTTTTTCTTAGTCTGAAAGTTACCCCAGAATTAAGATACTCAGGACCCCAGAGGAACAAAATTGTTTGAGGGGAGTTGTGCAGACAGAAGACACAAGACAATCATGGCTGTGGTTGTAGGAACCACCCTACAGCCTAGAAGACTTTATTTAGACCTTATTGCTTATGCAGTTAGAGACACTGATTGAGCTACAGGTTTCCTGTACCCGGTCTCAGGTCACTCTGTGCAGAGCTTCCCCAGGCTGTTGGGAGCTGGGAGACTGCTAGGCAGGGGCAGGCCCCAGAGTGGGAAGCATGGTACCTCCTAGGAGCCTCAGAGTGGGTAGCAGGCTTCAAGATGGCCCTCAGGGTGAACAGAGAGGTCAGGAGTGTCAGCTTAAGCCAGGGCCCAGGGGCTACATTCCCTGAGATGAGTCAAGCCCAGCCAGCCCTCTCTGGGGTTTCCAGAACCAAGGCTAGGTGTGGGGAGCGGCACTGTAGAAAGCGCAGGGAGCATGTCTCTAGGCATTGCTGGAACTGGGGGAGACTGTCAGAGTGGCTGGGGTAATGGTTGTATAATCTGTGGCAACTGGGCCTTCTTGCATGAAAGTGGAAGGGTGAGGATCCCTTATGGAAGAGTCATGCACCATGGCTGGGCTGGACTAGCCAGCTCCAGTGGCTCTGCTGGGTGACTAAAGTAGGCAAGGAAAGCCACTTGTTGCCCACACCCCACTTTCATCAACTCTGTTCATGCAGGACAAGGCAGGGAGCTGCCCAACAAGGATGGGGTCATTTCTCAGGCCTAGGTATTGATGTTACCTTAATTCTTCAGTCTGGAAGAACTCGGTTGGGGGTGGGGGATGGTAAGCATTTCCTTAACCAAATCCACTTTTCACATCTCCTAGGGGTAACCCTTCATCCACCCATCTCCAGAGAATAACCTGGCTGCCCTCACTTCTCCAGCTTTTCTCACAAGGCACTTGTTACAGGGCTGCTGATGGGAGGGGGAGGAAAGCCTGGGAGGAGGATCTGGTGGTGGCGCCCAATCTACAGAGTCTGGAATCAGGGTGGAAGTTGTCAGGGACTAGCGGCTGCCATAGTACAGGCGCATGGCCAGGCCAATGAGCAATGTGGCCAGGAAGAAGGCGGCTGTGAGCTGCAGCCGTAGCAGGACTGCTGAGAGCACGGCGTTGACCACCAGTGAGCAGGACACCACAAAGAGGCGTGTGATGCTGCTGCCATGCTTCAAGACAGCGGACATGAGCAGTCCATTTAGTGCCTGGCTCAGCACCACGAGTGCTGCCCATCCTGAGAAACCTTCCAGGAGGCCTGGGCCGGGGCCGCCGCCAGCATGCAGACCTAGATTCAGGAGCACACCAAAAGTGTAGAGGAAGAGGTTCTGAAGTGCCAGGGGCAGCCGCTGTCGCTTCATGAGCAGCTCTGTGTACACTGAAGACAAGCCTGAGATGAGGCAGTACAGGATGAGGAGCAGCAGGCCTAGCGGAGTGATATGCAGGGGCATGGGGCTGGCAGCAGCTGCTGGAGGGGGACTGGGAAGGGTGTTCCCGGGAACTTGAAGGCCGCCTGCTGCATAGCAGGCCCCCGCAGCCATCAGCAGCAGCAGCGCTAACCCCTGACGCACAGAGAGGCGGTGCCGGAGGCAGAGGCAGTAGAGCACAGCTGTGCTTCCAATCTTGAGATTACTCAGCACCTGGTAGGTGCTGGGGTCCATGTAACGCTGAAGATAGATCACCAGGTTGTTGTTAGCGCCATAGAGCAGGGCTGATAGTGCAAAGGGAGCAGCCTGGCGCCAGGGTGGGGCCCCCTGGGGCCATGCTTGCCAGCCTACCAGAAGGGAGAAGGTGCATAACAGTAGCTTGGTCAGCTCAGTCAGCAGCACGGCTGAGGAGGGCCGGAAGGGCACTCGGCCGTCCACATGGCACAGTGCCAGCAATGGGGCATGGGCACCATACATGGCAGTGGATAGGAGTAGCATCAGGGTCCAGCGGGCCTGCCCGGGACGGCCCAGGCCTGGCATACCCCCATCCTCTACACTCATACCCACACAAGACCCTGGGTGGCTAAGGGGCAGCAGGGATTGCAACACGTTTGGGGAAAATCAAGTTATGGAGCCAGCTCCCAGGAAGGAGGAGCTGTGGAACATCGCCAGAGAGAATACTGAGGATCAGAGGCTTCTACCAACTCCACAGTCAGGGCTTGAAGAGTAAGGGGCTGGTGGTGCTTGAAGCCACAGTCTTGGGGCTAGTCCCATGGAGTTAGGAAGGGGAAGAAGGAATCCAGGTGCAGGCTGAGGAACTACTGTCCACAATCTGCAGGAAGGGAGGCAAGGATGAAGGTGGCAGGAAAGCTGGAGATAGCAAATGGATGACAGCTGGGGAATCCAGATAAAGTGTCTCCACCTGAATGCCGAGCTGCTCATCCTGCCTCTTCCATGGCACCTAGAGCTAGTCGGGCCCTTTGCGTAGTGACTGCAAATAGTCCCTTAATGTCTTCTCCACGTTGGGCACAGCATATGCCTGAGCTGCATAGATGCCAGTGCAGGTGCCCACAGCAAAGCCCAATACTGCTGATGCCCTCAGTTTGGCCACCACATAGCCAGCCAGGAATCCCTTGAGGAACGGGGAGGACAACAGTGAGCCATCCTGCAGAGAAAAATGCAGAAGGAAACTTAGCTAGGCTCTTCCCTGACTCTGTCCAGGGGCTACTCAAGCTGGGATTAGAGCATTCCACCACCAGCTCCTCCTCACCCTGGACAACCTTGGTATTTTCTCCAGATTTTTCCCAGGGTTCTGGGGCCAGAAAAAGAACCTAGCAGTTCTGAACACACAATCTCAGAACCCCAGGGTCAGAAAGCTCCAACCATAGAACTCCACTGCCACACAAGGTCAGAGATGCCCCTAGCCCTGCCGGTTTCTCCAGCCTCATTTCCTAGCATGCTGCCCAACTATTGTAGCCAAATGGACCTACCTCCTTTCACCCCTCATGTTTATAATGCTACTCCCTACCACAAGGACTTTACATATGCTGTTCTGCCTGGAATGTTCTTTCCTCCCCTCTTCATCTACTTAACCACTACTTATTAGTTCATGTGCCATTCAGAAAAATTGTCCTTAGGGTGACTGAGAATAGGCCCTCAATAATCATTTGCTGAATAAATCTCTACCATCCATTTAACACTCTCAAGAGCATGTTGGGCAATAAAGCCTAAGGCAGGGGTGGGGTGGGACAGTCCTTACCTGGCCCACTCCACTGCTGACTTCGTCTTCTACACGCCGCTGCAGGCGTTCCAGCTGGTTCTTGAGAAATGCCAGGTCCTTAAGCTTAGGCAGAGAATCCTAGGACAAGCGAGAGGCTGGCTCCAGCAGTCTGACTAAGCCCCACCCCTTGCTCAATTCCATCAGAAGCTAGGAATTGGGAGGGGATGGGGTGAGCCAGAAAGACCTTTTCCTATAAAAGCTTCCTGAGATGGCAGTGGCAAAGGAAGAAAAGCATTGAAAAGCACAGAATTCAAATGAGGGCCAGGAAGGGACTGACAGATGGGATCTGAACCAGTAACTTACATCAACCTCGACAACAATTTTATATAGCAAGCAGTATGTAGGAAGGGCAGGAGGGACAGCTAGGGATCTTTAATTAGGTCCATCAGGAAAGCACTACTGACTCCATTATGAGCTCCTTGAAAGTCGTGACCAGTCTGTCTTGGCTACTACGTTCTAGTGCCTGACATTTAGTAAATGTGTGGGTAATGCTGAGCTTCTAGACCAATGGTGAGTAATGGACCGAGGCAGTTTCCTGGACTATTTTATTGTCTTTGTTCCTGGATGGGCTTTACCTCTTTCTTCCCAAGGCCATCCCAAACTGAATGTGAGTGAGGATGACAAGACTGTCGGCAAGTGTGTAAGTAAATGGACTGAGTGATTTTGATCGCATATAAGTATGAAATTCAGAGTGTATGCAAGGGAGTGTTTGAATGAGGGTGGTGTGAGTGTCCGTGTGAATGGAAACATCGTGTCACTGGGAAGAAAATTTCGGGAGCGAGGGAATGGAGTAAAGTAAGGAGTGTTTAAGGGTGAATGTTTTTGAGTCTGTGCTAGTAACTGGGGTTCGTGATGGTTCCCAGGAGGGGACATCTGGGGGATCCACGGCTCCTCCCGCCTCGCCGAATGCTCTCCCCACACCACTCCACACTGTTGAGGCAGTGGATAGGAGCCTCAGAAGAAACAAGGGACATCCTCACTCCTGACCCGCTCCAGAGTCGCTTCTCCCCGGAACTAAAAAGGTCAAGGAGAGTGAAGACCACGCCCGGCTGCAGATCACCCCCACAGCCACTCACCTTGTCATCCGCCATCTTCCCCGCCGAACTTGTTGCGCAGGCGCATCCCCGCCTCCCTCACGCCGACTGCCCCGGCCATCTTTACTTAGGGCGAAGGCACTTCCGGAGCATTTTTGGAAAGGGAGAGGCGCTTTCCAGGTGGCCAAGTCCGCCTCTCCCAGATACTTCCACGTGACCCCCTCCCGTCGAGTCTCAGGCTGCGTGTGAGCGCACTCACGACCCGGGCGCGATGATCTCACTCGTGCGCGAGTGCGCGCGGCGCATGTTCGGCGTGTCGGTCTTCGGGCGCCTGATGAGTTCATAGTTGCGCGGTGGTGTCAGCGGTTTCGCTGGCGTTCGTGGGCCTCCCCCGGACCCACACACGGAAACACGCACCCATTCGGGGATCCAGACGCCCGTTTACACGTACCACCCCTGGGCGGGCTGTGCGGCTCAGGCCCTCCCCCGGGACCGGCCCGTGTCCCGCCCCGTGTGCCACCCCGTATTTGTGCGGCGCCAGCTGGCCGGGCAGCCTGCGGCGCAGAGAGGCTGGGCTTGCAGGCGCGGTAGCTCCAGAGGTCGCGCTGGGCTGAGAGTGCGGGCCGGCAGAGGCTGGCGGGGAGCAGCCGGGGTTATGCTGGGCAAGGATTACATGCTGGCCATCATTCTGGTCAACTGCGATGGTGTGCACGGAGGGGCCCGGTGGGAAGACCAGGAGCTGAGGGAGGACGAGGGAATCCGAAAGGCTACTCTGGGGCTCAAAGACAGGGTGGGGGATACCTCTCTGTATAGGGACCAGGGGGCGAATGAACCCGATCTTTACATGTGATGTCTTCAAGATTGAGGAGCTTGGATCTTCAGCCTAAGAACTGACCCATTTTGGGGATGGAGAGGGGTTTATGACAGCATGTTATTCTGAACTCACAAATCATATGCTCCCTCCTCTCTAATCCGGTGTTGCTGTAGATGACTTGTGGGGGGACCACAGTCTGGAGGGGGAGGCTGGCCTGCCTCCTGGCTGGAGGAAGATCCACGATGCTGCAGGTACTTACTACTGGCATGTACCCAGCGGTAGCACCCAGTGGCAGCGCCCAACCTGGGAACTAGGAGATGCAGAGGACCCAGGCACGGTAGGTGGAGTGTGAGGAGGAGGTCTGAGCCCGTGTGTGGACCTAGGTCTGCTGTTACATTGACTAACTCCCACTCTACAGGGAACGGAGGGGATTTGGGGACTGCGGCCCCCCAAAGGGAGATCCTTCTCCAGCCTGGAGAGTTCACTGGACCGGAGGTAACGGGTGGCCCAGGCGAAATGAAAGGCTTGGGGTTCCATGGTGTTCAAAAACGCAGCTGGACCCATGGTCTGCTTTCCAGCCCAGGTTCTGGATTCTGTCACATGTTTTGGGTTCTGATATGTTCTTGGCTCTGTCCCAAGTTCTTAACTGTCAGTATTTTGAGTTTTATCCCTTGTTCTAAGCTCTTGTTTGTAGCTACATGTTTTTCATATTCTTGGTCCTCCTAACCTATCATGTTCTAGACCTTGGCCACTAAGTTCTGTTCTAGGATCTTTTGTCCCACTTTGGGGTTCTGGTCCACATTTTGGACCCTGTTCCATTTTGTGACTTTTGTTTTTTATTTTTCGAGATGGAGTCTCACTCTGTCACCCAGGCTGGAGTGCAGTGGCACGATCTTGGCTCACTGCAACCTCCGCCTCCCAGGTTCAAGTGATTCTCCTGCCTCAGCCTCCTGAGTAGCTGGAACTACAGGCACACGCCACCATGCCCGGCTAATGTTTGTATTTTTAGTAGAGATGGGGTTTCACCATGTTGGCCAGGATGGTCTCGATATCCTGAGATCCACCCATCTCAGCCTCCCAAAGTGTTGGGATTACAGGCGTGAGCCACCACTGCACCTAGCCTTGTGACTTTTATTGTGTGTTCTGTGTCTGGGTCCTGTGTCCTGAATTTTCCCTCAAATTCTAAGTTACACTTTATGTTACGTTAATATGTCCTGGGCTCTACCTGCTCTGGTTTTATATTTCTGGTGCTATATTCTGGGTCTTGCCCCTCATCCTGTGCTTATCAAGTTGTCTAGGCCTCACCAGTGTCCCTACTGTAGGAAATGTGGTCCTCTTAACAGCTCTGCTCTCTTTCAGTAACTCTGTGTCCTGGTATGGTGAGGAATCCTACATCCAGAGCATGGAGCCAGGGGTTAAGGTAATGACTTGGGCCTGAGGGCATTGGGAGGTCCCAAGGGAAAGACAAGGGTGGGATTGGACTGAGCAGAGGTGATCGAGGGTGAAGACAGGGAGTATGTATTGTGGCACCTGCCACCCTACTCCATCCTTATTAATTCCTGTC
Organism: Symphalangus syndactylus; assembly: GCF_028878055.3. Taxonomy (NCBI): domain Eukaryota; kingdom Metazoa; phylum Chordata; class Mammalia; order Primates; family Hylobatidae; genus Symphalangus; species Symphalangus syndactylus. The sequence goes on from NC_072429.2 coordinate 46,385,293, forward strand.
CCTTCCCCCAACCTGTCAGTGCTTTGCAGTCCGCTCTCTGGGCTGGGTAGAGGTACCTGAAGAGGACTTGGCACCGGGGAAGAGCAGTATTGCAGTCAATAACTGTATCCAGCAGCTGGCCCAGACCTGCAGCCGGAGCCAGCCTCCAGATGGTGCCTGGGGTGAGGTGAGTTAGCTGGGCCCTTCAGTGGGTTGGGCCCAGGGCCCAGCAGAGGTAGCTGTCCCTGAATTGCCTATTTCTCATGGCAATGACCTTTATCTGAGCTCTGGGCTGACCTCTGTCCTTGGCAGGGCCAGAACATGCTGATGATCCTGAAGAAGGATGCCATGAGCCTAGTGAATCCCCTGGACCACAGTCTGATCCACTGCCAGCCTCTGGTGCACATCCGTGTGTGGGGTGTGGGGAGCTCCAAGGGCCGGTGAGGATGCCTACATCCCCCAAGCGAGAGCTACTTCTCCCTCCCTGCTGCAGGCTGTGATCCCCACCGATGCTGATCCCCAGTACTTGAACCCTTGGACACAGATCCTCTGATATGGACCCAGGATTGCTTCCCCTGCCTGGTCCAGCCCTGGTTGGGGAGGGTGGGCCCAGCTCAGCAGGGACAGATGGGGGAGAGTCCGAGAGGCTGGGCTGATTCCCTTCTGTGCTCCCACATGCTTCCGGAACAGTGACAGGTGAGTGAAAACCAGGTATCCTGAGCCCCATCCCTGACCTCCCTACTCCATCCCTGCTATATCCCTAGCCTGATTTTCCAGCCTCCTGCAGGCTCCTGCCTCTAACCAGCCTCTACCCCAGCCCCATCTCTGCCCCTGCTAGGGACTTCGCTTTTGTGGCAAGTGACAAAGATAGCTGTATGCTCAAGTGCCATGTGTTTCGCTGTGATGTCCCTGCCAAGGCCATTGCCAGTGCCCTACATGGGCTTTGTGCCCAGGTAAGTGTCAGGGGTGGGGCAGGGAATGTGGGTAAGGGGTTGGGTCTGAAGCTTCCAAGGTGGTTGGGGCGGTATTGGCCCTTTTACCCTAATTCCCCTCTCTCCCTGTGGCTCATGCTGGCTTCACTTTGTTTTAGATCTTGTCAGAGCGAGTAGGGGTCAGTGCTGATGCCTCTTGCTGCTCCCCAGATCCCATCTCCCCTGAAGACCTGCCACGGCAAGGTATGGGGAGGGGAGACCTGCATTGCTACATTGGGCTGCTTTGGTGCTGCTTTGTGGGCGGGGGAAGGGGGCGGTTTCTGTTTATTTAATACTTCTGTGGACTGGCCGGGCGCGGTGGCTCACGCTTGTAATCCCAGCACTTTGGGAGGCCGAGGCGGGTGGATCACGAGGTCAGGAGATCGAGACCATGGTGAAACCCCGCCTCTACTAAAAATACAAAAAATTAGCCGGGCGTGGTGGCAGGCGCCTGTAGTCCCAGCTACTCGGAGAGGCTGAGGCAGGAGAATGGCGTGAACCCGGGAGGCAGAGGTTGCAGTGAGCCGAGATCGTGCCACTGCACTCCAGCCTAGGGGACAGAGCGAGACTCCGTCTCAAAAAAAAAAAAAAAAATACTTCTGTGGATAAATTTCTGAGGTGTCTGGTCTCAGGGATCCCAAGCCACGAGTTGGAGGAGCATCTATGAGTCTTTTCTTCTACCAGCACCAGCTCTGACCTGAGTCCTGGCCCAGTCAGAAGGGTGGGGAAAAGGGTAATTGAAAGAGCTGCCAGGCCAGCTTGGTGTGTATATTTCAGTGGAGCTGCTGGATGCGGTAAGCCAAGCTGCTCAGAAGTATGAGGCACTGTACATGGGGACACTGCCAGTCACCAAAGCCATGGGTGAGGACTGAGGGGGCTGCATATGGTGGGCTGTGTGAGGCAAGGGGAAGGTGAGTGAGGTGGGGCCCATTATCATTTCTCAAGAGTCCTCCCATGGCCTTGTTATGGCCTGGGATCTACCAGCCTTCCCAACTCAGAATTCTAAGCCTTGCCCCAGCTATCGTATTCCCTATCTCTGAATCCCAAATCAGTGAGAGGGGGCTAGACACTCCCTGCAGACTCTTTCTTTTACAACTGGGAGACACGCTGGGCATGTTCCCCCAGGCATGGATGTGCTGAACGAGGCCATTGGTACCCTCACCGCCAGGGGGGACCGGAATGCCTGGGTCCCCACCATGCTCAGTGTGTCTGACTCTCTCATGACTGCACACCCCGTTCAGGTACCAGAAGAGGGTGAAGTTGGGGGCTTTGGAGGGGTGAGCAGGGATGCTGAGGGGTCACTGCTTGCTGTTGGAAAAGTTAAGTGGGTCTGGCCCATGCTTGGCCCTCTAGTGACTAGGCCTGGTGTGGGCAGGCAGAGGCCAGTACAGAGGAGGAGCCATTGTGGCAGTGCCCTGTGCGCCTTGTGACATTTATTGGTGTTGGCCGCGACCCACATACCTTTGGCCTCATCGCTGACCTGGGCCGTCAGAGCTTCCGGTGTGCAGCCTTCTGGTGCCAGCCCCATGCAGGGCGACTCTCCGAAGCTGTGCAGGCTGCCTGTATGGTGAGTCATGGGTGGGAATGGGTGGGTGGGATTGCCCTGCAGCTGCTCTCCACTGTTTACTGGGGATCCGGGTCAGCAGCCTCTTCAGAGATCACAAACCTGGGCTGATTCTGGTTCATTAATGTTTTGGCCCTCATGTTGTTTTTAGTAAGTTTTAATTAGTTGCCAATATTTAAAGGCCAGGACATTTCACATAATAATCGCTATTCTTGTTTTTCTTAAAATATCAAGAGCTCTGGCACTCAGTTCACACGTGTAAATGTCAGCACACAGCCAGAGTTGTGCAGAAGCTGTGCCCTAAAGAGTTGGCATTGTTCCTGTTTGTCTTATTTAGGTTTATTTTCTGGCATCTGTGGGCATTTGAGTGTGGGTTGCTTACACTTTGTTAGTTCAGTTTGCTCATTCATTCAACAAATATGGGTGCCTACGGGGTCCCAGGCACCATAGTTGACCCTGAGAATTTAGTGCCGTGGACGGCCCAGCGCTTGCCTTCACAAAACACTTAGGATAGAGCCAAGATAGACCAGAAATAAGTTGTACACCACTGGTTGATGGAAGAGGTGGCCCCTTTAGGGGTCAGGAAGGCTACCTGTAAGAGGTGATAGAAAACCGACAGCCCAAGAGGGAAGTTAGCCAGGTGAAGGGGAGTGGGGCAGGTGTACCAAGCACAGGGAACCTTAGCTGTGAAGGTGAGAGATATTAGTGGATGAGAGTATCTGAAAGAATCTAGTGTATCTGGCATGCAAGGGGGATGCAGTGACAGATGAGATCAGAGAGAATGACAGAAGCCAGGTTTGGGGGACCTCGTAGGTCAGGGTGATGAGTTTATCTGGAGGCACTAGGAAGCATTGAAGCCCGACAGTGAAGTCAGGGTTACGGATTACGATGACCACTTAAGCTATAGTATGGGTAAAAGATTTGGAGGACATAATAGCAGGTAGGAAGGCCAATTAGGACACCTTTGAGCTGTTCAGATGAGATGACTGGGAAAAGTTGCATTGGGGCTGGAGTTTGAGTTGTACACCCTTATCCTTGACTAGGGAATCCGCTTTGCCAGGGACTAGTCCCCACCAGTGAGAGATGGAAAAGAGGCAACATAGTGGTACATGTAATTAAGAGTTTAGGCTCTGCAATCAGAGAGAACTAGGTTTGAATGCCATTTCTGCCTTTCTCTGGCTGTGTGACCTTGGGCAAGTCATATACTCTCTGAATCTCAATTTCCTCATTTGCAGAACAGGGATAATAACCCCTCATAAATAACTGAATTATACAAAGCACTTAGCAGTGTCCAGCCCACCCTCCTTAAGTGTCTGATACATGTTTTATGATTTTGTTATTGAGCTACCTGGGAATGCTCTAGAAACTCCACATGTGGCCGACTACCAACCTTGTTATCAGACAGAAGCTTTGGCCAGTTCCCTGTCCTGCAGAAGCTTTCAGGGAGTCTAGAGGCAGAAAGTAGCTGGATCCTCACATTCCCCTTCTCCCTAGGTTCAGTACCAGAAGTGTCTTGTGGCCTCTGCAGCTCGAGGCAAGGCCTGGGGTGCCCAGGCCCGTGCCCGCCTGCGGCTCAAGCGGACCAGCTCCATGGATTCCCCAGGAGGTCCCCTGCCCCTCCCCCTGCTCAAAGGAGGGGTTGGTGGTGCAGGGGCAACCCCTCGAAAGCGGGGTGTCTTCTCTTTTCTTGATGCCTTCCGGCTGAAACCCTCTCTGCTCCATATGCCCTAAACTTTTCTGGGAAGGCTGGGGAAGGAGGCTCTGGGTCCATGCCTAATTCTATACCGTTTTATTCCTCAAGGCCTATAGCCTGTCACCCTTTGAAGCCTTCTCTGCCTGTCCCTCTGATCCTTGTCCACCGTCTATTTATTGCCCAATTTATTATTTATCCGGATGACTGGGAGGCACTGCACCACAACGTAGGACCCTGGCTCCCCTTTCCTTGGGTCCTTGTGTTCCTTGCCCCTGTCCAACCCTGGACAGTTGGCTCTACCTCAGTAACACTTTATAGCAAAATCAGTGCAAATAAAAATCCCTCAGTGACCTCACTGGATGTGAGTATATTGGGCCTGGGACAGGGCTGGGGGCTAACAGCCTGTGTGAAATGAGTGTTTTTGTGTCTGTGCTTGATGTTGGTGGCTCTGTAGTCACATGACAGCATGGGTGTGATGGAGATCTGACTTCATTCATTCAACAAACATATTTTCTAAGGAGTTCCCTGTGCCAGGCACTAAGCTGGGCACTGGGAATGTAATAAAATAGTCAAGGTCCCACCTTCTGAGACTGTCCGACAGGGAAATGAACAAGAGTCAAATAAGACAGAAGATGTGATGTAATATACCTACGAAATCTCAGAGGGTTGTAGGGTTGTGGGAGCTCAAGTGAGACACTTAACCTGGCCTGAGACATCCCAGAAGGCCTCCCGAAGAACTGACAGCTGAGAACTGAAGGAAGATGAGTACTAGTTAGTGAGGCTACGGGACGTGAATGTGGAGATTGTGCAGGGCAATGCAAGAGGAGGCTGTAGAAGTCAACCTGGCTAGATCACAGTGGGGCATATGTGGGGCAGGGGCTTCTTTGTTTGAACTTGCTCCTGAGAGGATGAGGCCTCCTAGAGCGCTGGCTCCTGGACAACAACCTCCTTTGGTGCCTTGTGACCAGGGACCTGATGGTTCATTAGATGGAGTCTTCGAGTCTTAGGGAGTTGCCGCAGGGTCCCCACAGCGGCTCCCGACGGTTGTGAATGAGCATCCATCCTCCAGAGCTTCCGGCAACCTGCCTGGCCCTGGACGCGTCTCAACTGGCCCGCGTGAGCGGCCGCCCCGGAAATGACGCGTTGCCCCGCTGGCCAAGCGGAAGTGGAGATGGCGGAGCTGTACGTGAAGCCGGGTGAGCGGAGCCGGCGGGCTAGGGCACTAGGTCGTCGCCCCGGCCTAGGCTGGGGGCGGTTGCGGCGCGGAGTATGGACCCTCTGTCTCCCCCAGCCCCAATATAAGCTAACAGTGGAGTTCCGGACTCGCTTCACACATCCCTCGCCTCCGCAGGCAACAAGGAGCGCGGCTGGAACGACCCGCCGCAGTTGTCATACGGGCTGCAGACCCAGGCCGGCGGACCCAGGCGCTCGCTGCTTACCAAGAGGGTCGCCGCACCCCAGGATGGATCCCCCAGAGGTGCGTGGGGCCCCTGTGCTCGGAGGCCGACGGAGAATGGGGAGTGTAAGAGATAAGCCTATCTGGAAGGCTTCTTTCTCTACCCCGAGGGCTCCTTAAGGAGAGAGGTTTTGGGGCTCCAGTAAGGGTCTCAGGGCAGGTGCTTTTCCGAGCCCCTTCTCTGCTGCTCAGGTTAATAAATGGTATATTGATTTAAAAAGACTATTTTTTCATCCTAGGTGATCTTATCCAGACCCGTGGCTTTTAACATAGTTTTAATTCTCAAGTTATTTTTCTCTGTTAACCTATACCTCTTCCCAGAACCTTATAGTGGCATATTGATTTGTCCATTCTGTCTTCACTTACGTATATGATAATCATCAGACTTCACAGTTTTTCATTCATCTAATCACTATTATTTACTGAGCACTTACTATAAGTCAGGCACTGTTTGAGGGCCAACTAGACAGCAGTGAGAAAGAAAAAAGATCTGTGCTTTCAGGGAGTCCACGATGGCAGCATTGGAGATGGGCTGAAAGATGAAATAGTGGTGAGGGGGCTGCAGAAAAATAAGCGGTGATGTAATATGACTGGGTAACGAGGTGTCTGAGGGGCTGACATTTAAGCCACACAAAGATCATGTACAAAAGCATTCCAAGCAAAAGAAAACAGCTGCAAAAGGAATTAAGTTTGGCCAATTCAGAGACTGATGAAATATAGAGTGGCTGGCTACAGCATAGTGGGCTTTGTAAAGCAGGATAAGGAATTTGTATTTTAGTCTACATAAAGTTGGAAGCCATTGAAAAGTTTAAAGTAGAGGACAGCCACCTTTCCCCCTGAGAATTTTCCAAGCCATTAAATGGGCTGTGCCATTGCCCCCATAAAGGGGCTCAGGTTTGGTTCTTTCAGTGGCCCTCCATTCTCCACACCCTTTTTGCTGTAGAAGAATGATACAAGGCTTGGTTTCTTCAACTCAGCAGTATTGATAGGTTGTGGCCAGAAAATTTCTTTGTGAGGGACTTTCCTGTGTCTTATGTTTATCAGCGACTCTGACTTCTACCCAATAGATGTCAGTAGCATCCACCCAGTTGTGATAGCCAAAAGTGTTTCCAGACATTTGTCCTGTGGGCACTATCTTCCTAGCTTGAGAACCAGGGACTGATTTACATTTTGGAAAGATCACTGTGTCTGCTGTGTGAAAACAAGATTTTAGGGGAGTGGAAAGACAAATTACAGCTATTATGGTAATATAGGCAAGATTTAATGATTTGCATAAGGGTGGGAGTCAGGGTGGTAGGAGTTGGATGGATATGAGATGGAGAAGGTCAGTAGGAATGAGTAGATTAGGAAGAATCCATATAACTAAATTTTTTTGCTTGATATAGGAAGACTGGGGGATAGTGGTTTTGGGGAGGGGGAGTTTTTTTGGGGGGCCATGTGAAGTTTAGGCTGTTACTTTTGGGGAAAGTTCTAGGCCAGAATTAGAGAAATAAGTCACCATTACAAGGATGGTATTTGATGTCATGGGCTTGAATAAGGCCAGGGACAGAGCCATAGGGCACTCTAGCATTTCAAGGTTGAGAAGGAATCAGCAAAGGAGATTGGGAAATGGCCAAAGAAGAAAATAGGAGAGGCCAGGCGCAGTGAGTCACGCCTGTAATCCCAGCACTTCGGGAGGCCAAGGTGGGCAGATCACCTGAGATCAGAAGCTCAAGACCAGCCTGGCCAACATGGCGAAATGCTGTCTCTACTAAAAATACAAAAATTAGCTGGGCCTGTAATACCAGCTACTTGGGAGGGTGAGACAGGAGAATCGCTTGAACCTGGGAGGCAGAGGTTGCAGTGAGCCGACATCGCACCACTGCACTCCAGCCTGGGCGACAGAGTGAGATTCCGTGACAAAACCAAAACCAAAATAAAATAGGAGAGCGTAAAGACATGAATCGATAGTGATGAATGCTGCTGAGACATCAAGATAGAGACAAGGGGCCAGGCGCAGTGGCTCACGCCTGTAATCCCAGCACTTTGGAGGCCGAGACGGGTGGATCACGAGGTCAGGAGTTCAAGACCAGCCTGGCCAACGTGGTAAAACCCCGTCTCTACTAAAAATACAAAAAATAGCCAGGTGTAGTGGCAGGCACCTGAAATCCCAGCTACTCGGGAAGCTGAGGCAGGAGAATCATTTGAACCTGGGAGGTGGAGCCTGCAGTGAGCTGAGATCGCACCATTGCATTCCAACCTGGGACTCCATCTCAATAAAAAAAGCGACAAGGAACCAGTAGATTTGACAAACATAGCAGTTACTCATGATCATAACAAGAGCAGTCTCTGCAGTAGTGAGAACAGAAACAGCTGGAATGGGCTGAGGAGAGAATGTGAAAAGTAGAGAGAGTGACTATAAAGAGCTCACTCAAATTCTGCTGCGGAGATAAGAAATGGGACAGTATCTGAAAATGGAACGTGAAGTAAGGGAATGTTTTGATAATAATATACTAGACCATGTTTGTACACTAATGGGATGATTCAGTAGAGAGGGGGAACTGATGATGCAAGAGAAGATAGTTACAGTAGGTAAGTCTAGAGAAGACAAGAGAGGCTAGGATGCAGAGTACAGCTGGAAAGATGGCTTTTGATAGGAGCAGGAACCTTTTCATCTATTACAAGAGGAAGAAAAGTGGCCACAGATGCAGGTGGGTTAGGAGGACTGGTGGTGGGAAGATGAGAGAGTTCTGTTTAATGACCTCTACTTTTCAATGAAACATTAGGCAGTGTCAGAAGAAGATAGCAAGGAAAGGAAGAGAAGTTCTGAAGAGTGGAAAAAATGAGCCAAAATGTCCAGGCAGTGTTTGGTACCTTTTAAAATCTGTGGCCATGAAGTTAAAGTGTCAGTATGGCTCTGTTTTCCCTCCCAAGTGCAAGCAAGTTGGGTTTAACCAGGAAAGTGGGACAATGGGAGGAGATAAAGGAGGTAAAAATATTTATAAGGGGGTGATGTTAATGTACATTGAAATCAAAGTAGCTAAGCTGGAAGGGGTAAGGGGGTGATCAGATTTTGGAGGTGATAGTGTTGTGAACAAGGCAGGGGGATGAGAAGCTGATGTAGGGTGGGAAAAAATGATCACTGGAGGTGAAGAGGTCAACTGAAACACTAAATTATTAGATGAATTAATCATCCTTGTGGATGTTGGTACCTAAAAGTAAACTTTTGACTTTTGTTTTCCAGTCTTCTTTCTGTTAGTGGTTCCCATTACTAAAGTCAGAAACTAAGAGTCACCTTGACTTTTCTCTTTCTCACTCCCAATCCACTCCTGTTGCTACTTCCTCCTAAGTAAATCTCAGACTACTCCATTCCCCTCATCTACTCTTTTACCCTAGTCCATGCCAGAATTATCTCTTTCCTGAACTACTCAACCTCTCAACTGGTGTTCCTGCCACCACTGTTGACCTGTTTTCATCAGTTTTTCACAGAGCATACATGTTTAAAAATAAGTCTGGTCACATCACCCCTTGCTTTTATAAACCTGCAGTGGCTTCCCAGTACCATTGACTCAAGACCAAACTCTTACAAAGCCCCGCAGGGTCTGGACCCTCTGCTTACCTCTGTAATGATCGCTCATACTACTTTCTTCAGTGATAATAATTTTTAGCCATACAGGCCTCATTACTATCTCTTGAACAAATCAAAAGTTTTCCTGCTTCTTGGGCACTGCTCTCACCTCTACCTAGTACATATTCCTTCAACTCTTCATAGCTGCATCTATCTCATCCATTAGTTCTCAATTTAATAAAAACAGCTCAGTTTGTACTTTTTGCTACATACTAGTCTAGCAGCTGTTTTTTGTTTTTGTTGTCTTTAAAGAGGGTCTTAGTATGCTGCTCAGGCTGCTCTCAAACCCCTGGGCTCAAGCGATCCTCCTACCTCAGCCTCCCAGTGTGCTGGGATTAGAGGCATGTGTCACCACACTCAGCCTGTACCTGTATTCCTAATCTTCATTGCAACCTTGTGAAATAAGTGGCTTTATATACATCCCCATTTTACAGAAGAGGAACCTAAGCTCTGGTTGAAAGTAACTTGCTGAAAGTCACATAGCAAGTGAGCTCAGATAAATGTACCTCAGAAGGCCTTCCTTGAACACTTAGTCTAGATAGGTTCTCCCATTTCTCTTTATTGCATAAACCATTTTATTTCTTGGTAGCATGTAAAATAATTTAGTAATTTTGTGTTTTTTTCCCTCCCTCTAGAATTAAGCTCTCTGAGGTCAGGAACTTAATCTGTCTGGTTTACTTCCTCCTGAGTAGCCAGGACTATAGGTGTGTGCCACCACACTTGACTAACTTTTAAATTTTTTTGTAGAGATGAGGTCTCACTATATTGCCCAGGCTGGTTTTGAACTCCTGAGCTCAGGTGATCCTCCTACCTTGGCCTTTCAAAGTGTTAGTATTATAGGCGTGAGCCACTGTGCCCAGGCCTGGTTTACTTTTCTTTTTTTTTTTTTTTTTTTTTTGAGACAGAGTTTTACTCTTGTTGCCTAGGCTGGAGTGCAATGGCACCATCTCAGCTCACCACAACCTCTGCCTCCCGGGTTCAAGCGATTCTCCTGCCTCAGCCTCCTGAGTAGCTGGGATTACAGGCATGCGCCACCATGCCCGGCGAATTTTTGTATTTTTAGTAGAGACGGGGTTTTGCCATGTTGGCCAGGCTGGTCTTGAACTCCTGACCTCAGGTGATCTGCCCGCCTCAGCCTCCCAGAGTGCTGGGATTACAGGCGTGAGCCACCACACCCGGCCACCTGGTTTACTTTTCTAATCTTTAGTGCCTAGCATATTGTCTGCGTAGAGTGGGGACTTCATAAATGCGTATTTTTAAATGAATAAGTTGTCTCAGAGAGTAGCCCTTCTTAGAAGGGGTGAATTTAGAGTTAAGCTTCTTACCCATTTAAGCCATGTTGCTTGATCTTGCTGTACCTTTTCAGTCCCCGCATCAGAGACTTCTCCTGGGCCTCCCCCAATGGGGCCTCCACCTCCTTCAAGTAAGGCTCCCAGGTCCCCACCTGTGGGGAGTGGTCCTGCCTCTGGTGTGCAGCCCACAAGTTTCCCAGTCGAGTCTGAGGCTGTGATGGAGGATGTGCTGAGACCTTTGGAACAGGCATTGGAAGACTGCCGTGGCCACACAAGGGTAAGCCCTGGCACATCAGAGGTTAGAGAGGGCTCCCATCCACAGCCAAATGCAGGAATGGTTCCCAGAGATAGACTTAAAGTTCTTAATCCTTTGAGAGTTATGGACTCCTTCAGAATCTGCTAAGGCCTTCCCAGAGAAATGAACACAGGATTTCAGGAGCATTAACAAGACTTTTGAAGACCAATCAGTAGAAGATGCTGTAGGAACAACAGTTGAATTCAGCTCCTATTAGTGAACAACCTGATTTTCTGTACCTCCATGCCATTCAGAGCAGAAGCTGCTGATTTTATTCTCAGGAAATTTATATTGTGCCCAGTTAGGGAGAAAGAAACCTCTTCTAGCTATAGTGTTTTCTTAGTTCTTAGAAAAAGAGATCTGAAGAATGTCTTAAAAGAAAGGGAAAGTAGCATGGTAATTTCACCTCTTTGGCACTTAGTTTTCTTTTTGTGAAGTAACGCTACAGGATGAGCTTCTGAGAGTCTGAGAAGCCCCTGAAATTTTAAAATTCTAGTCATAGGAGGAGGTGGGTTAGGAAGACTGGTGGTGGGAAAATGAGAGAATTCCTGTTTAATGACCTCTACTTTTCAATGAAACATCAGGCAGTGTCAGAAGAAGACAGCAGGGAAAGGAAGGTTTCATCAGGTTCTCAGTGGAGCCTCTAATCTTTGGGTAAAGAACCAGAACTCTAAAGTGTGGGCCAGAGAAAGCAGGTGCTTCCTATGTGGTGCTGTCTTCCCCCTCTCCTCCCCTCATTGGGCTGGCAGCACTGAATTGGAGGGGCGCTTCTGTCTCTTAGAAGCAGGTATGTGATGACATCAGCCGACGCCTGGCACTGCTGCAGGAACAGTGGGCTGGAGGAAAGTTGTCAATACCTGTAAAGAAGAGAATGGCTCTACTGGTGCAAGGTATGGGTGGGTTCTTTGGTATAGCCTAAATCCCTTGTCCTGCTGTGGTTGGCTGTGCTGGAGTAGGTGCTGAGATTTTGATTGACTGGGAGGGGAGGCATGGAAGCTTTTGTACCACAGGCTGCTTGCTCAACCCCTGTCTCTCTTCAGAGCTTTCAAGCCACCGGTGGGATGCAGCAGATGACATCCACCGCTCCCTCATGGTTGACCATGTGACTGAGGTCAGTCAGTGGATGGTAGGAGTTAAAAGATTAATTGCGGAAAAGAGGAGTCTGTTTTCAGAGGAGGCAGCCAATGAAGAGAAATCTGCAGCCACAGCTGAGAAGAACCAGACCATACCAGGCTTCCAGCAGGCTCCATAATCCTCGGTTCCCCAGACTCACCGGACACCATCTCCTATGCCTTGGAGGCCTTCTCTCACTTGGCTCCCTTCTTACCACCACCAAGACTGTCCCACTGGGCCTGACCCACCTATGAGGGAAGAAGTCCCACCTGGGCCAGAGGGAGTTCATGTGTTACTCATAACATTGCATTTCAATAAAAACATCTCTGTGATGGGCCTTGGGTAGGAGAGATGAACCCTTCCTGTGCCAAGCTAGTTCCCTCTGGTGTCCTCGACTGCCCTGCTCCCTGTGCATCTGCAAACCTCTGTTCTCCCTTCTCCATTCATCAGGAAGGGATCTGTTGGGTATAGTCAGACTACTGCCTACCTCTTTTTCCCAAATTAGACTGAAAGGACATCCTGTGCTGGGCAGAGCAGCTCTGTGTTTGGATGGTTTCATTTCAGCATGAGAACAGACTCAAATAGAACGGGGAGACTTTTCCCTCAACAAAAGGAAAGACAGTCCTATTTGCACTGTATCACCCTTGAGATACAGGTGTTACAGAGATTAGAACCACATTGAGTGGGGTTTTTGCAGTGTAAATCGAAGGAGAAAAAGACCAGATTACTGAGATTTGGGATTGTAACTCTGACTTGCCAAACAAGCTGCTGCCTCATTTTGGGTTTCAGTGTGAACTCTAAGGTCTCCTGTAACCCTTTGAGAGAGGTACTTGGTGGATTATCATGCTGTGAAAAGGGTACAAGATTTTTGGTGTTGGAATAGAGGAACTGGTACTTAGAAGTGGGAAGCAGAAAAGGCATGGGGAGAGACTGGGGATGGCTATAGGTTGGGACAGCACCTGTTTTCCAAGAGTCCTGCTTTGGAATGGATAGGGGAGGGGCTGCTGGGGGGGCCTGGTTCCAGGAAGGCTGCTTCCTGGAAAGACAGCAACAGCCCTTGGCAGTGGCCAAGCTATTGCTGTTTATGGTTTGGAGGCTCATGTAACCTGCCACTGTAGCGTGCCTCAGGTTCTAATTGCTGCTGGAAGTGGGCCTGGTGGGAGCTGGGAATGGATCTGAGGCCTCCGAGCTTAACCAGGCCTGCCAGGACCCTCAGCTGTGTGGCTGAGATGAGAAAATCAGCATTGAGGAGAACACTGGAGCCAAGGCATTTCTTTGAATGTTTACTAAGCAGCCAGAAGGTGACTTACTCCATTCCCCAGTTCCAGCCCCTGAGCATAGAGGGTTTAGGGTTAGGAGGAGTACCACAGACCGAAGAGGAAGTAGAGTTAAGGGCTTGGCAAGTTGCCCAGTCCTATCCCTGGTCTAGCTGCCTCAGAACTAAAGGAGGCTTGGAACTAACAAGTCACTCCCTTCCAGATTAAATGAGGCCAGCTGGCCTTTGGATGCCCCAGGAAGAGGTGGTGGCAGCAGTGGCATGAGGGATCCCTCTGTAACTCCACATGCTGGGTCATCTGCACTGGATTAGATGTCCATTTCAAATTGTGCATCATCTGGAGAGAGAAAAGGCAGGAAGACAGGTTGCTGGTCTGAGGATCTGCAGGCTCAGCATCAGTGCAGAAACCCCTCTTGGAACTGAACCCCCACACTGTGTCACAGTGGCATTTGAACTCAAAGGCCGGGACAATTCTTAATTCCTGCTTTCCTTACCGGGTATCTCTTCCTCTGTTTCCTGCTCCTTCAGCTCCTCCAGCTTGGAGAGAGGGGCTGTTGGAGGAGTTGTGACCCCGGGAATCTGAGGGAGGCAGCAGGGGGGTGTCCGGGCAATGGGTGAGTTCTTGCACTCCAGCAGGAACTTTCGGTCGTAGATGATCCTGGTGCCTGTCAAGGGGTTGGGACTGAGGTAAGAGTCAGGAGCTTGGGTACCGAGGTGACTGGGGTCCCAGACTCAGGCCTTTTGGGGCCTGGAGGTGAGGGTAGTGTCGAATTTCCCTGTATATCAAAGGACATCTGCTCTGAAGCCCAGCTAGGTTCTCAGCAGACAAGCCTTCACAGTGCTTAAAATCTTCCAGACCTAACTAAGATGTGGGTATAAAGCAAGGGGGGCATCCCAGCTGGTATAGGCAGGGGCTTTATGTTTGGGAGAGCTTCAGATCTTGGCTCTAAGAGGAACACCAAACTTTGGGTTCATAAAGTTCACGTACTTTATGCTGCTCCTCTACCACTCTGAAACCTCCTTGCTTTCGTCTCACCAGTGAAGGTGAGACCTAGACTAACAGCCTCAGGTGGTTCAAGAAGTGAAATAGCAGTTGTGAAGGGTTCCACCCAGTGCTGTCACCTGGGCTATCTCCTGCAAGGAGGGGAAACTGTACTGTTCTAATCCTGACCCCTCCCAGGTCCTATAAAGTTCACACTAGCTCAGAGGAACTTGGCCCGCCATAATGTCCTCAAAGGGCCCTGCCCTGTTCCTCCCCTCCGCTTCCGCGTGGCAGGAATCCCTGGGTCGGGAGCCCAGCAGCTCGTGATCCCAGGCTGCTCGCCCAACCAAACAGACGCCAGCCAGCAGCACATAAACGGAGCAACTGCCCCAACTGTTCTAGCTACTCCACTTCTCAAGACCCGCTGCTTCCGGCTGAGGTCACGCTCCGTAGGGGGCCCTGACCCCTATTCCTAGGAAGCAAAGTCGCGAGGGGTAAGGAGCGTGTGTAAGGCGCCAAGAACCCAGGCCACAGTGAAGGATTACAGCCCAAACACCCGGAAGCTAGGCTCATGGCCTTGTTGCATCACCTAGTTTTTGGGAACTGAGCTTCCGCTCCAAACATTCTCCCCCAAAGCTACAACCTGCAGAGGGGCCTGCGGACAAGTCTTAGGCCTGTCCCTCCCCTACCCCCGCCCCGCAACAACACGCACGCGCTAATATGTCCGCAGCCTGCGGACCCCTGCCCGGCACGCTGACCTCCCGGGGTAGTGGCGTATAGCGTGCCCCCCGGCGTGGTGCTGTAGCAGTCGGGCAGCTGGTCCCGGCCCCCGGGAATCGGGCAGCTAGTGGACGTTGACATAGCGAGCGGGAGGAGCAGCAAAGTAACCGCCTGGCGTTGAGGTCGAGGAGCGCAGCTCTGAGTCTGAGGCGGACTCAGCCGACCACGTGCAGCTGCTGGCAACAACACTAGAACAACGTCACGCCCAGGGCGGGCCACCGGCCGTCACTCAACCCGACGGTCCCGCCCTATCTGCTAGGAAGCCAGCCCGGTTCAGAGAAAGCTGGAAATGCGTCCAAAGTCCCAGGCCCCGCACCGGCTTCCAGTTCCTGCTGGCCCAGCGCTGGCCAACCTGCCTGAGTGCTGCAGCAGCTCAGCTATTTACTGTTTATAGCTGGGAGCTGGGGGGCAGGTGAATTAGGGCAAGCGTTTTTATCCTTTATTAGTTCACCCATTCCTCGCCAACTTTTGGATAGTAAAGCACTATGATTAGCTTAAGTCACACATCTTGCAGGAAGGGAAGCTGGGATTCAAATCTGACTGCATCTGATTCCAGGACTGTGCCCTTAAGCCCAGCTGTGTACTGCCTCCCATAAACAGTAACAGTACAAGGCCGGGTGCGGTGGCTCACGGCCTGTAATCCCAGCACTTTGGGAGGCTAAGGCGGGTGGATAGCTTGAGCCCAGAAGCCTGAGACCAGCCTGGGCAACATGATGAAACCTAGTCTCTACTAAAAATACAAAAATTAGCCGGGAGTGGCAGCATGCGCCTGTAGACCCAGCTACTCGGGAAGCTGAGGTGGAAGGATAGGTTGAACCCAGGAGGTGGAGGTTGCAGTGAGTGGAGATTGCACGAGTGCACTCCAGCCTGGGTGACACAGAGAGACCCTGTCTCAAACAAAAACAGTACGGGGTGAAACATGCCTTGATGGCCTGGAGCACAGCAGGAAGGGGAAGGTGAGGGAGGGCTGGTCACCTTTCTGAAGAAGTGGTACCTGGACTAATAAAAGGATGAGTCAAGCTTGGGGGCTACAGCTGAGGCATCACCAGTCAGAAGGCCTGCCCTTTGATCTGTTTGCCAGTTAACTAAGGAAGGGCAGGGGGCTAGTGAGGAGGGCTTGGTCTTTAGCAGGAAAGAAAGGTCAGAGAGTTTGGCCTTGGAGATGTTTTTTTTTTTTTTATGTAGACACAGTGATATGACAGGCTGGAGCGAGGTGGTGGGATTGGTGAAGATGTATGTACACTGGAAATCTTGAATTCATCCGGCTGTCCTGTTTGGCTTCCTCAAAATCAATACTGCCTCCACTGTCCCTTCCCCTCACCAAAAATTAAGTATAGACCACCTGACTGCATCCATTTATCAATATTAACTCAGCTCTGGCTTCATCAGATTTCTCCTTAGGTCTGATTTCTTCACTCATTTAAAAAAAGATTGCTTCTCAAACTATTTATTTTCTGAGATAGGGTTTTGCTCTGCCGCTTAGCCTGGAATGCAGTGGTGTAATCTCAGCTCACTGCAAACTGCCTCCTGGGCTCAGGCCATCCTCCCACCTCAGCCTCCTGAGTAGCTGGGACCACAGGCGCCCACCACCACACCGGGCTAACTTTTGTATTTTTTGTAGAGACAAGGTTTCACCATGTTGCCCAGGCTGGTCTCGGACTCCTGAGCTCAGGTAACCTACCTGCCTCGGCCTCCCAAAGTGCTGGTACTGTAAGTGTGAGCCACCACACTTGGCCAGCTTCTCAAACTTTAATGTGCATATAAATCATCTGGAGATATTGTTAAAATGAGAATTCTGATACAGTATTGGTCTGGGTGAGATTTTGGATTTTTTTTTTTTTTTTTGACACAGGGTCTCACTGTCACCCAAGCTGGAGTGTATTGGTACAATCATGGCTCACTGCAGCCTCAACCTCCTGGGCTCAGGTGACCCTCCCACTTCAGTGTCCTGAATAGCTGGGACCACAGGTGCATACCACTGTACCTGGCTAATTTTTAAATTTTTTGTAAAGGCGGGGTCTCACTATGTTGCCCAGGCTGGTCTCAAACTTGTGTGCTCAAGTGATCCTCCCACCTTGGCCTCCCAAAGTGTTGCGATTACAGGCATGAGCCACCAGGCCCAGCTAATTGTGGATTTTTTTTTTTTTTTTTGAGATGGAGTTTTGCTCTTGTCGCCTAGGCTGGAGTGTAATGGCATGATCTTGGCTCACCGCAACCTCCGATTCCCGGGTTTAAGCAATTCTCCCACCTCAGCCTCCTGAATAGTTGGGATTACAGGCATGTACCACCACACCCAGCTAATTTTGTATTTTTAGTAGAGACAGAGTTTCTCCATGTTGGTCAGGCTGGTCTTGAACTCCCAACCTCAGGTGATCTGCCTGCCTCGGCCTCCCAAAGTGCTAGGATTACAGGCGTAAGCCACCACACCTGGTTTTTTTTTTTTTTTTTTAATGGAGTCTTGCTCTGTCACCCAGGCTAGAGTGCAGTGGCATGATCTCGGCTCACTGCAACCTCTGCCTCCTGGGTTCAAGCGATTCTCCTGCCTCAGCCTCCTGAGTAGCTGCAATTATAGGCACACACCACTGCACCTGGCTAATTTTTTGTATTTTTAGCAGAGACCAGGTTTCACTATGTTGGCCAAGCTGGTCTCGAACTCCTGATCTCCAGTCATCTGCCTGCCTTGGCCTCCCAAAGTGCTGGAGTTACAGGCATGAGCCACCGGGCCTGGCTGCAGTTGTGAATTTTCAATACAGTAATGCAAACGCTTCAGGGCCTCAGAAACACACTTCGGGTAGCAAGGGTATGTATATTTTATTGTCCCGAAAAGGATTTTGAGTGTCTTACAAAATGGTGCATGCCAAAATGAAGTGTCTTAGCAGTGCTGGAGGGTAAAGTTTGGGAACAGATTGTAGTGAATCATTTATGATAACTAACCTTTTATGCAAGGTGAGGAAGTGTCTGACAGGGGGAATGGGAGAATAGGGTAGAGGATGGTGAGATTTGAGGGTAGAGTCCAGCCTAGTGAAACCAGGTGGGCAAACGGGCGATGGCTGTGAGGATGGAGAGAAGTAGATGAGATTCAGATACACAGAGGAAGAATAAAGTGACTGATTAAGAGTGGGGTGAGGGAAAGTGTAAACTAGGATAATTTTCAGTCTTTTGGCTTGAGAGTCTTGGTGGCTAGTAGCACCAACTAATATGATAGGGAAAACAAGAAGAGCAGCATATCTTATATGAGGGAATGAATAATATGTGTTCAGATGGAGCACAGTAGGAAGCTAGATATAATGAAGCCATGGGGAGAACTCTGAGTTAGTGGCTCAAATGTGGGTGGTGTGAAATTCAAGAGTGTGGGGATGGGCTAGGATCGGTAGCTCACATCTGTTAATTCTGGCATTTTAGGAGGCTGAGATGGGAGGACCACTTGAGCCCAGGAGCTCAAGACCTGGGCAATACAGCAAGACCCTATCTCTATTTATAAATAAATAAATGTGGGATGAGATCATCTGGGGAGAAGATACAGTGTAGAAGCCTGGGCACATCAACATTTATTTATTTAAAAGGTAGTAGAGAAAAAGAATTCACCGAAAGAGACTGAGAAAGATGAGTCGGAAATAGGAGAATCAGGAGAAAAGTATCAACAGTTTTCAAGAACGGTCATTGTGGAAGTGAGGTCTTCCTTCTACTAATCTCTATCACAAAATAATAGCCACAGTTACTACTACTATAATGACTACTGCTTGCAGTTAACTCTTCTGGAGTCACTGTGTGCTATAAGGGCTGGGGAATAGGTAGTTGGCTTTACAGAGAAAGCCAGATTCATCATCCATGCAATCTGGATGAAGAAACAAGAATTTAAATCAGAGGGTCAATACTAATTACTGGCTGGGCAAGGTGGTTCACACCTGTAATCCCAGCACTCTGGGAGGCTGAGGCGGGCAAATCACTTGAGGTCAGGAGTTCAAGACCAGCCTGGCAAACATGGAGAAACCCCATCTCTACTAAAAATACAAAAATTAGCCAAGTGTGGTGGTGTGCGCCTGTAATCCCAGCTACTTGGGAGGCTGAGGCAGGAGAATTGCTTGAACCCAGGAGGCAGAGGTTGCAGTGAGCCAAGATGGCACCACTGCACTCCTGCCTAAGCAACAGAGTGAGACTCCATCTCATTAAAAAACAAAAAACAACTAATTACCTATTAGAATATGGAAGTGTTTAAAAAATACCTATGCCCAGGCCCCACCCCCAGAGATCTGATTAAACCTATAAGGAAATACCAGGTCTCTGTTATCAGGCAAATTACTTTGGATTCACATTAATATACCATCAAGATAAAACAGAATGTGAAAAGTAATCACAAAATAGGTTTGCAAACAAGATTGTCTGATTCATGATCTTTTGCAAATTAGGTGTTGAAGCCCAGGGTCATGCCTTTTATTGGAGATGGTCTTAACACACTTAAGTTTTCGATACTTAAAACCACCTTTCTCTCACCCATTGCCTAAAGGAGAGGATGGAGGCGCATGAACCTGCCTGTTTGCAAATGACAAATCACTGAGGATAAACAGAAAATGCAGCATTACCAGAGCCCCTCACTATAGGGGGCAGGGTCCACTGGGAAGACATCATAACCAGTTATATGTCTTGGTAGAAATACTTCTTGCTAGTCAGAGAACAAGATGTTCATTCAGAAGCTGTTTTCCTACAGGCTTGCTTGCCTTTTCTTGGATTTACAATGTGGTCCAAAGGTCTTTTTTTTTTTTTTTTTTTTTAGACGAAGTCTCGCTCTTGTCACCCAGGCTGGAGTATAATGGCGTAATCTCAGCTCACTGCAACCTCTGCCTCCTGGGTTCAAGCGATTCTCCTGCCTCAGCCTCCTGAGTAGCTGGGATTACAGGTGCATGCCACCACGCCCGGCTAATTTTTGTATTTTTAGTAGAGACAGGGTTTCACCATGTTGGCCAGGCTGGTCTCGAACTCCTGACCTCAGGTGATCCGCCCAGCTCAGCCTCCCAAAGTGCTGGGATTACAGGCATGAGCCACCGCGCCGCCCCAAAGGTCTTAAACAGTGGGAAGGAATCACATATACTAAGTACTCCTCTCTTTGGCTTGAAGTTATAATGTAGCTAGCCTTTGCCCTTCTTTTTTTTTGAGACAGAGTCTTGCTCTGTCGCCCAGGCTGGAGTGCAGTAGTGTGATCTTGGCTCACTGCAGCTTCCACCTCCTGGGTTCTAGTGATTCTCCTGCCTCAGCCTGCCGAGTAGCTGGGATTACAGGCACGTGCCACCACACCTGGCTAACTTTTTGTATTTTTAGTAGAGATGGGGTTTCACCATGTTGCCCAAGCTGGTCTCAAACTCCTGACCTCAGGTGATCCACCCACCTCGGCCTCTCAAAGTGCTGGGATTACAAGTGTGAGCCACCACGCCCGGCCTCCCCTTCTATAAGTTAACTAAAATTGAGGATGGTCCTCTCTTGCACTAGTTTTTGGATTGGGAGGAGGACTTGGCCAGAATCTACATGAAGAGAAGGAAACCATAGTTCCAAGTCCTGAAATTTCTTACCTCTGGTTAGGAGAGGCCACCATCGGCCGTCCAATTCTCTTCTTCGGTCTGGTTAGCTGAGGTGATGGGATTTCCCCTTTGAGAGCAGGGACTGAAGGAAGCAGACTGGCCTATAAAAGGGCAAGTCAGCACACTGTAGCCACAATAGGTTTAAAGGGTCTTAAAACATCAATAATTTTATTGGTAGCAGAATTTTATTACATTGAACACAAGCTGAAGTAAGTGGGTCCAGAAACCTTGATGATATAGTTTCATTCCTATAGTTTCATTTCACTGGGTTTGATCTATACCTTAGCGGATGTTTCTTCACGACTTGAAGGCTCACTAAAGATGTGCAAGGTCTTCTTCTGCCTCCACTAAAATCTCAATACTGGCCCCCATAATAATGGCAGGATTTATTTCGATTCCTTATCAGAACCAATGCTAGGGGCTCTCATCTCAGCACTGTAAACAATCTAATGGCTTCTAATATTTCCATATCTTATATTCTCATTCACAAGAAGAAATCCTGTGTTAGAACTAGAAGACTCTTGAGTTCAATTTCAGATGAGAAAAGTGAAGCCCAGAAAGGTGAGATGATTTGCCTAAGGCCATAAAGCTTCAAGTGGCAGAAATGAAAATAGAATTTAGGCTCTGACTACTGACTACTGACTACTGTTCCACTGTATCCATGCTGTCTCCTCCCATATCCCTTGTATATTTTGAAAGTAATTAAGTTCTTACCTGAGCTAGGTTTTATCCAAATGTTCAGGTTGGCAAAATAGCAGTAAAGTAGTGCCAGGAAGAGGCAGGCAGAGGAAGAAGAGATTTAGCAGGCGAAATGAGGTTGGGAGCAGGCTACTGGGATCCAAATAGTCAGAAAGAAAGGAAGGAAGTGCTGGTAAGAGGGAAGGGAGGAGCGTATCCTAAAGAACTACTCCCAACTGCACACCTGTTGTTTTCCTCCCAATTTTCCTACGGATTCCTCATAATTATCTCCTTTCTCTTCATAAATTCTAGTTACTGACCTGAAATAAAATTTCTCATTTGGTTGTCCTCAAGGTGCAGAATATGGACTTAAGGCTCCTTCAGACCATTCAAATGTATTGCAGACAGTTAAGATAGAATAAAACTCACCTTTTTGTCCCACTGAATAATTTATTTAATATTATTTCTCACTAGTACATATTTCATCAAGAGTAGTTTCATTCATTTCACCAATTTTAAGTGATTTTTTTCCTGTTGCTGTTAATGGTAAGTGGAAACAGCAAGATATACAGGTGATCCAAGGAGTCTTTTGTGCCCCACCCAACTGCCCCCACAAAGGTCAAGGGGCCCCTTAATGATACTTGATGTGGTTATCAATCACTACAAAGTAGTAGCTTCAATATAAACAACATTTTCAAAATCCATTCAGAAAATGGACATAACAGAAAATAAGACATAAGCTTAATTAAGGAAGCTTTCTCATATGTAAGATGATATAAAAGATAAAAGAAGCAGGTATATCTGACACAGAACAAACATGGTGTGTCTGATGTGGTCCTGGCTTTAGGACCTGGGCAGAGAAAATTAAGAATTCCTGTTGGCATAAGTGTAGAAAGGTGCTGCTAATATAGTTCTGTCCCTAGTTACTACTGTTTTTCTGTGCATCCTTCTTTGCCTTGATATGAGTTTTGGCTTCTCCATCAGCTCCAAACATTTTCTTGTTTTCTTTTCTGTATTGCCTATACTGACCAGGAAAAATTCAGCTATATTAAAACACAAATAAGTTGATGACTATACTTTTCAGTGGGATAAGTTTTCCTTCTCTATGCTGATTCTCGGCATAGCCTATGGTTTGACCAAAGCAGCCCATTCCAGGGTTCCTCTGTTTAGCTTGTTAAACATATTGACTCTCCATGCTTAGGGCCACGGAACTAAGCCCGGAATTACTCACATATTTATAAATATTACTTAGCTGATTCAATAATACAACAGAATGGCGGGAGTCACCTCCCTCTTATGTCCCAACTCATATAAAGCTTAAATATCTATAACCAGACAAATCTTTCAGATAAAAAAGGTCAGGAAGTACAGAAGGAACCTGAAGTTGATAATTTGGGTGTCCCTACGTTTGTTTAGTGTCATCTGATTTAAATCCAATTGTTCTTATTGACATTCTCATGATCCATAGAGAAAAAACCTATCAGTGGCCTATCTGCTAGCTAAAGTCAGATAAGACACATTGCCAGAGCTTGAAACTTTCTCATACGTTAAAGGATTATGGAAGACAACAAGGGAACAAGGAATGTTTAACACAGCATAAATAGGTAAATAGTCTTAAAAGTGCTTTTTCAAGGCAGTCTAAGAAGGGACTCAAGTGTTAAATGTGAGAAGCCTGTTACAAATATAGTATTAATCCTCTGGTTCAATATAATGTGGATTGAGTGGTACCTGCATGACCACTGAAAGGATCACACCCCACTTCTAAAGACTGTTGATCTTTTTATTGAATATTCTGGTAAATATTTCACATTAATACAGGCTACATTATGTAGAGCCACTATATGACAAGAAATTTGCTCAACTTTTTCCTTTTAAGTATGTAAACAATTATACATGTATTTATCACCCTAAAAGGCTGAAACATGTAATCAACTAATTCTCTTCTGCATACAAGCAGTATTCAGTATGTTTAGCCAAAAGCACTAAGGTCATATGATCTTAAGTTCAAAATGGCTAAACTAACCAGAGAACATAATCAGGTGGATAGGAAATCAATTTGTTCTTATACAATGGGCAATCAAATTTCCATTGCTAAAGCCTCAGAGAAAATTTCATAGGCACATTAAAAAAAAAATCCCCATGGTTCTTCCAAGGTCATAGGTTTCTTAAACAAGGCTAAAGAGTAAAGACCTTCTAACTTAGTTGACATATTTGAGATGCATGTTTCCAATATGAGGTGCCCACGTGCCAGGCCAAATCTGAAAAGGGGGAGGAAAAATTGGAATTTCTAATTAGGAATCTTTAGACAGTTACAAAATGAATATATAAATGCAATGGCAATTCACTGTTTCTGCCTAGGAAGAATACACATATATGAAATAAAGTGTTCAGTAGCATCATCTTGATATTGAAAAAGCAATCCAAATCGAAATGGTCAATTATGACTTTTGATATTCAGTACTTATACTTCTCACAAAACAAAAAGAATGACGTGACAAATCTAAAAAATAAAAGAGCATTAAGCCCATTTTACCTGTTGGGCATCAGTGCATTCAGTTGAATTTTGGATAACTTTTATCATAGGGTTCCAAGCAGGATCTGGGTTATGAAGTCCATTAAACAGAGGGCCTCCTGGAACATCAGCAAGCTGAGGATGAGAGGGTATTATGGTGCCTCCATACATGGAAATTGGCAGACCCTAAAACAGCAGGAGAAAAGATTTAATCATAAAATTACTATAAATTATAAAATTACTATAAATCCCATAATACCAGCTTAGACTTCTCTAATATTCCTCATTTAAAGAACTCCAAAAGATCCTATAAGTACAGTATGGCAGTGTTGAGAAAACACAATGTTTATCTGCATCTGCAAAGCTTTTCAACAAAAAAGAAGAGAGAGAAAGAAACTAAATCCAATATGAAATCATCAGGAAATTTCTCATATTTGATAAAAATAACCTCAACTTTCCCATATTTTAGTTTCATGAAAAAGCTTGAGCTAAGAAGAAAATGGGAACTACATGATTGACTGCCGACATAAAGCTGTCAGAGCAGACAAGAAAGCATCAGTGAACTCATGGCCAGCTTTTAAGAGGGGTAGAGGCCTCCCTCAAAGTTGCAGTAGCAGAACACGAAGTGGCAAAACCCAAATCCCTCAGGTGTTTTCAGGGGATGGGGACATCTTCAGGACAAACTACTGTGGACAACTCTGTGCACTCCTGAAATTAAGCAAAAGATCTAGTAAAGCCACAGAAACAAAAGGGAGCATTATTTCAATACAAGGTATTCCTTAATGTGACTACATTGGCTGACAAAGTGTCAAACAAGTTACGGTGATGTTTGTCAACTCACTTTAGAAAAATCCACAAAACCGCTTGCCATAGGCTGATGAAAAATGTTAGAGGGGGCTACCATTCCAGAATCATCTCTCTCCATTGGTTGATGTTGGGAGAATGTACTTGGGTCTGATAATTGTTGATGCATTGGATGGTTCCCCATCACAGATTGCGACCAACCTGATAAGCCTTCTGGAAAGAATAATTGAAAACAAAGTTTTAAATTTATTTGGATAAAACAACAAAACATTACCACTGTTATTACCAAACATTACCAAATGTTATTGAAATCTTTCCTCTGAAGAGCTCAAAGCACATTTATCACAGTCTTGCTAGCCAAAAAAAAACCAGTTCCTGAAAAACTAGGTAAAGTCCTTTGAATACTCCACTTTACCCTGTCTTTTAAAAGATTAAGTACTCTCTGAAAGAACTCAAATGATTACTTAAGAGAGAAAGGACACACACTTTGAATTTTTGTTTCTGATCAACTCTATATATTACCTCAACCAATATTCCAGACTCTGAAATTGGATTGAACTCCTCAAAGATTTAAACATCCTTCCCTAATTGAGTGTTAAACATAGGAACTAAGTTTTTTTGGTTTGTTTTTCTAAGGAACTAAGTTTTAATGGCAAACCTACAGCTTACTTAAGACATCCCTCCAGAGAGAGAGCAAGCCAGTTGTACCTGACACAGCATTGACACCAAATGACCAGATTCCACTGTGTCCAACGGGAGCGACAAAACTGGTCCCCACCGGGGCTTGTGCAACAGACCCTCCTTGTCGAATTCGGGCCAGTCTCTCTGTTCCAATCGGGGGAGGTATCTTTCGATCCTGACTGGCACTGACTCCTTTTGGTTGGCCCAATGTTGGTGGGGCAGAAGTGGCTGAAAGAGGTGAAGATGATCCCGAAGAAACAGATGGAATAGGAGAGTCACCTGGTGGCAAAATATTTCTCTATTGTTTTATTACATATAAAAAACTATAAGAATATGAGAAACCTTGTTGGAAAGATCTATTCCACAACATAGGTTCTGTAAAGAAAATTTTCATTTTAAAAGAATATTCAAATAAAACATAATTTCTATAAACATTATCCTACACAATTTCTGCCTATAATAAGTATACAATAGTCTAAAAAATGTTTTCCCAATTGAACTAAACAATGCTAGAAAGGAAGCAGGCCACATGTTTTTATTCTAGCTCTAAATAATCTGCACAAAACATTATTGTAACTTTTTTTTTCTTTTTTTTGAGACAGAATTTTGCTCTTGTTGCCCAGGCTGGAGTACAATGGCGTGATCTTGGCTCACCGCAACCTCCGCCTCCTGGGTTCAAGCGATTCTCCTGCCTCAGCCTCCCGGGTAGCTAGGATTACAGGCATGCACCACCTCACCTGGCTAATTTTGTATTTTTAGTAGAGACAGGGTTTCTCCATGTTGGTCAGGCTGGTCTCGAACTCCCAACCTTAGGTGATCTGCCCGCCTCTGCCTCCCAAAGTGCTGGGATTACAGACGTGAGCCACCATGCCCAGCCACATTTTAAAATTAACTAAAATGTGGCAATATTTGCACAGTACCTAGCATATTTTCTAGAAAACATCTGGTGACCCTCTATACTTGTTAGTCTTTTCTTTTTTCCCTTTCTACAGCCCTTTTTGTTTCTATAAGGAAATAAGGTCAAACGTTAGCAAAGCATTATATGATTTTGATTCACAGCTTTGTTTCTTAATGGAACTCTTGGGTGATTTGGGTAATTTTCTTTGTCAAAAAAGCCAGTACTCACTGACTACCTCATGATGCTCATTAAAATAAAAAAAAAATCCAATTCTGTTCAATTCCACATACTTCATCTGTTCTAAACATTGAAATAAATAGAACAAAGGGGCCAGGCAGGTGGCTCAAGCCTGTAATCCCAGCACTTTGGGAGGCTGAGGCAGGCGGACCACCCAAGGTTAGGAGTTTGAGACCAGCCTGGCCAACGTGGTGAAACCCTGTCTCTACTAAAAATATAAAAATTAGCCAGGCGTGGTGGGAGGCTGAGGCAGGAGAATTGCTTGAGCCTGGGAGGCAGAAGGTGGAGTGAGCCCAGATCGTGCCACTGCACTCCAGCCAGGGCAACAGAGCGAGACACTCTGTCTCAATCAATCAATCAATCAACAGAACAAAGGAATATGTTAACTTATAAAAGGCAATACAGTTTCATAAAATGTAAAAATACATGAGAAATCACACCAAACTGACCATATACAAAAATTCAACTTCTTTCCAGATTTAAGAAATAATTTTACAACACTGCTTCCAAAGGGTCCTTTTGTAAAACTACTTGCAGTACTTTTTTTTTTTTTTTTTTAATAGAGACAGGGTCTTGCTGTTGCCCAGGCTGGTCTCCAACTGCTGGGCTCAAGCGATCCTCTTGCCTAGGCCTCCCAAAGTGCTGGGATTACAGGTGTCAGCCACTGCACCCAGCCTAGTACCTCTTTTCTTGATCCAGGTTCTAGTGTAAAACATTTTTGGCTTGAAAGAATAATTCTCAAGTTTTCTATGCTAAAAGTGACTGACAATTTTTTCACATGACCACAGAACAAACCTTGGGCATCTGTATACCACTTAGTTTACTAAAGTTACAACATGGTGTTGTAACTGAAATAAATGATTTAATAACTTATTCAAAACTCTTTGGGAAGAGTTCCTCCAGGATTCCTACATGAGTTTGAGGCGCTTGTCCAAGGATGGGGAGAAAAATGTTGTCTGTTGAAACTAGGAGTCCCAACAGGAGCTGGCCCTTGCAGGAAAACCCTTGTTCCTGGTATGCCGGAAAAACTTGCCAGAGGAGCAGAAGAGGAAGATGGGGAGCTGCCTGATGGGTCAATGGATGGTAACCCTGAAATAAAACAGGTCCAAGACATCCAATTAGCTAAAACTTTAAAATTGAAAGCCCAAGAAGACTTCCACCAAGGTGAGATAAGCTGTAAAAATAACCAAACAAATAAATAAAAGATAGCATGTGGCTCATTTTCATAGACCACAGCAAAAACAATCCATCTATGTGATACTGTATGGCCAAATCCATTTTTTCCTTACGGTCCAGAAGAATATCGCCAAACAGCACTAGATACAGAAAAATGGGCTCAATGTTTAAGAGTGTCAGTCACCTGGAGTAATGTTCTCGATGAATCTCAAAGCTTTTAACTGGAGGGGATACGAAATGGGAGTATGCTGTAACTAAGTAGCACCCAAGAATAACTTCTGCATTCCCTTTTGTAGTCAATCTCAAAGTACAGCTTTTCACCTGTATAACTATAGTCACTTCCTATAGAAGATAAGTAACAAAATCTACCAATGTTTCCTTCCTCACAAGGAGGAAATGCATACTACTGAGGATAATTTCAGTATTCTATCTGATAGAAAATATCAACAGTTGCAAACTATTATCAAAGTTTCTATCTAGTTTGTATAAATCTGAACTTAGCCATCTTCTCAAATTCCATTGCTTTCTCTGGAGAATGTATTAGGAAAAGAGGCTGAAGGACTGGAAAAGGATTATGGTTTCTTATTTCAGGAAAAAGTAGTTAATATCAACATCGACTGTCAAAATTTCTTTTAAGCAGGTCTTATTTTCAGAGTTTGATTTCCCCATCATTTAAAAAACATGACTTCGAGATGTAATTCACATACCATATAATTCACCCATTTAAAGTATATAATTCATTGGATTTTAGTATATTCACAGGATTGTGCAACCATCACCACAATCAATGTTAGAACATTTTTGTCTCCCTTAAAAGAAACTCCATACTCATTACCTGTCATTCACTGGGTCCTCACCCTCATATTTCCATTTCTTTTTTTTTGAGACGGAGTCTTGCTGTGTCACCCAAGCTGGAGTGCAGTGGCACGATCTCAGCTCACTGCAAGCTCTGCCTCCTGGGTTCACGCCATTCTCCTGCCTCAGCCTCCGGAGTAGCTGGGACTACAGGCATCCGCCACCATGCCCAGCTAATTTTTTGTATTTTTAGTAGAAATGGGGTTTCCCCATGTTGGCCAGGATGGTCTCCATCTCCTGACCTCATGATCCACCCGCCTTGGCCTCCCAAAGTGCTGGGATTACATGCGTGAGTCACGGCACCCAGCCTCATATTTCCATTTCTAAGCAATCACTAATCTTTCTGTCTTTATAGATTTGCCTACTCTGGACATGTGGGTAACTTAAGGCATTTCCTACTTATTTCAGACTTTCATTATTGTGGTAGGCAACAGTAGGCAATTATTACCGTGCTTTCCTAGACAAAAAAAATTAAATTTTCTAGTGCTAACCAAA
This sequence comes from Symphalangus syndactylus, assembly GCF_028878055.3. Taxonomy (NCBI): domain Eukaryota; kingdom Metazoa; phylum Chordata; class Mammalia; order Primates; family Hylobatidae; genus Symphalangus; species Symphalangus syndactylus. The sequence continues at coordinate 46,414,207 of NC_072429.2, forward strand.
ATAGATGTTAGCAAAACCTAGAGGTAATACTGAATATGGCTTTAAAAAGTCTGTAAGTAGGAAATGAATCATTTCTTTCTTTTTTTATTGAAATGAATCATTTCTATAAAAACCTCTTGTTTTTTTTTTTGTTTTTTTTTTGAGACAGGGTCTTGCTCTCTCACTCAGGCTAGAGTGCAGTGGTGTCATCACAGCTCACTGCAGCCTCGACCTCTGGGCTCAAGCAATCCTCCTGCCTAGCCCCGCTGAGTAGCTGGGACTACAAGCGTGTATCACCACAATGAGCTAATATATTTTTATTTATTTATTTATTTTGAGACGGAGTCTTGCTCTGTTGCCCAGGCTGGAGTCCAGTGGCACGATCTCGGCTCACTGCAAGCTCCACCTCCCAGGTTCACACCATTCTCCTGCCTCAGCCTCCTGAGTAGCTGGGACCACAGGCGCCCGTGACCACGCCTGGCTAATTTTTTTGTATTTTTAGTAAAGACGGGGTTTCACCTTGTTAGCCAGGATGGTCTCAATCTCCTGACCTCGTGATCTGCCTGCCTCGGCCTCCCAAAGTGCTGGGATTACAGGCGTGAGCCACTGTGCCTGGCCCCACACTGAGCTAATTTTTAAATTTATTTTTTATCAAGACAGGGTCCCACTATGTTGCCTAGGGTGGTCTCGAACTCCTGGGTTCAAGTGATCCTCCTGACTTGGCCTCAAATTACAGGCATGAGCCACCACACCTGGCCACTGTCAATATTTTTACAGTGAAATCTGTCAGTCTTTTGTAAAGATCATGATAGCTTTTTTTTTTTTTTTTTTTGGAGACAGAGTCTTGCTCTGTTGCCCAGCCTGAGTATAGTGGCACAATCTCAGCTCACTGAAACCTCTGCCTCCCGGGTTCAAGCAATTCTCCTGCCTCAGCCTACCGAGTAGCTGGGATTACAGGCACCCACCACCATGCCTGGCTAAATTCGGTATGTTTGGTAGAGACGGGGGTTTCCCCATGTTGGCCAGGCTGGTCTTGAACTCCTGACTTCAAGTGATCCACCCAACTCAGCCTCCCAGCACAGGTGTGAGCCACCGTGCCCAGCTAATCATGATAGCTTTTAAAGATCATGATGTGCATTTTAGGGACATAAATGTAGATGCCACATAAATGTACTTTTTAATAGCTTTACTGAGATTTAATTCACAAACCATACAATTTACTCATTTAAAGTTATACTATTCAGTAGCTTTTTGTATATTCACAGAATTGTGCATTCAGGACCACATCAATTTTAGAACATTTCTGTTATCTTAAAAAGAAACTCTGAAGCTGGGCATGGTGGCTCACACCCGCAATCCTATCTCTTTGGGATGCCAAGGTAGAATAATTGCTTGAAGCCCAGGAGGTTGAGGTTGCAGTGAGCCATGATCACGCCACTGCACTCCAGCCTGGGCAACAGAGTGAGGCCCTGTCTCAAGAAAAAAAAGAAAAAGACATTCTGCACCCCTAAGCTATCACCCACCCTCCAATCATCCCTTCATCCTAGGTAACCACTAATCTACTTTCTGTCTCTATGGATTTGCTAATCTGGATGTTTCACATAAATGGAATCATAAAATAAATATCTGGTCTTTTGTGACTGGCTTCTTTCATTTAGTAAAATGTTTTCAAAGTTCATCCATGTTATAGCATGAATCAGTACTTCTTTTTTTTTTTTTTTTAAGACAGAGTCTTGCTCTGTCGCCAGGCTGGAGTGCAGTGGTGGAATCTCAGCTCACTGCAACCTCCACCTCCTGTGTTCAAGTGATTCCCCTGCCTCGGCCTCCTGAGTAGCTGGGACTACAGGTGCGCACCACCACACCCAGCTAATGTTTTGTATTTTAGTAGAGACAGGGTTTTATCATGTTGGTCAGGCTGGTCTCGAACTTCTGACCTCATGATCCATCCACCTCAGCCTCCCAGAGTGCTGGGATTATAGGCATGAGCCACTGCGCCCAGCCCTTTATTTCTTTTTATACCAAATACAAAATATTACGTTCTATAGATATACCACATTTTGTTTATCTGCTTGTCAGTTAATGAACATTCGGTTGTTTCTACATTTTGGCTATTATGAATAATGTTGCTATGAATATTGGTGTGCCAGTTTTTCTATAGACATATATCTTCCCTAGGAGTAGAATAACGGGATCATATGATCACTCTTATGTCTAACTTTCTGAGGAACTGTGAAACTGTTTTTCCAAAGCAGATGTACCATTTTACATTCCTACCTACCATGTATGATGGTTTCAATTTCTCTATATCTTTCCCCATCTTCTTAAGTATCACTACTTTTTTTTTTTTTTTTTTTTCTGACAGTCTCGCTCTTTTGTTCAGGCTTGGAGTGCTGTGGCATGATTTCGGCTTACTGCAACCTCCATCTTCTGGGTTCAAGTGATTCTTGTGCCTCAGCCTCCCAAGTAGCTGGGACTACAGACCTGCACCATCATGCCTGGCTATTTTTTATATTTTTAGTAGAGATGGGGTTTCACCATGTTGGCCAGGCTGGTCTCAAACTCCCGACCTCATGTAAACCACTCGCCTCAGCTTCCCAAAGTGCTGGGATTACAGGCATGAATCACCACGCTCAGTCAGTATTACTACTTCTTACCTGAAAACTAGGAAAGTAAACTATATCCGTGAAAAGAGCATCAACAAAAGAAACCATACAAGCAGTTAAGAAATGGGGCCAAGCTTATTAATCCCAGGCCCTAGAAGGAAGGTCAAGGATTAATGCTTCCTATCACATCCTGGGTACTGGCAATGAGCTCTTCTTTCACCCTGGGGCTTCTCAAAGTCTATACTACTTTCCCCAAATGAAAAGTTGTAATAGATGCCTATTTACAGAGAGGAAGGGAAAAAAATTTAGAGAATATTTTGGACCATAGATAGTCATATGCAGGCTTCTATTTCTATTTGAAATACAATATAACAGCTATGTTTTCCTGAAAAGACAAGTAAATGGAAACATATCTGAAATGAAAGCTAAGGCTACGCCATATTCATAACTCACAAATAATTTTAAACAACATAAGTCAGTTTATAATTAGCAACAAGGTAGCATGGGATATGGGGCAGTTTTCCAACTGGAAGAGAAATGCTAAGAGGCAATAGTGCCACATTCTGGGTCAGCCACATTTTTAATTTGTTTTTCAGAACAGTGCAGATTAGACTAAAATTTGGCTCTTAAACTACAGAAAATAGATTCTGGTTCTCCAAATATCTCCAAGCCAAAACTGACCTCAAATCTGTCTATATATTTCTCATAATGCCTCGGCAGCTAATTTATAATTTCAAAGAAGCAATAGCTAAATCTACATTGGTCTTTCAAAATTAAGAGCCTATAAATGACTGGGTCTTCAAATAGCTGTATCTAGGCTGGGCACGGTGGCTCACGCCTGTAATCCTAGCACTTTGGGAGGCCAAGGCAGGTGGATGTTGCCTGAGCTCAGGAGATCGAGACCAGCCTGGGTAACATGGCGAAACCCCGTCTCTACTAAAAATACAAAAAATTAGCTGGGCATGGTGGCACATGCCTGTAGTCCCAGCTACTTGAGAGGCTGAGGCACGAGAAATGCTTGAGCCTAGGAGGTGGAGGTTACAGTGAGCTGAGACTGGGCCACTGCACTCCAGCCTGGGTGATAGAGTGAGACCCTGTCTCAAAAAAATAAAATAAAATAATAAAAATAAAAAATAAAATACATAAAAAACAAATAGCTATACCTAAAATAAACAACAGAGTACTATTAAACAATGTAAATTATGAACTTGTGCCTAAACACCTTTGCAACTTCAATTTTTTAAATCTAAGAAATGCAAACAATCACTATGATTTCTTTTTTTAAGTCTGTAAATTTGGAATCCTTGAAACATCCCTGGAGTTTTTTTATTAATATGAATAGACACCAATTCCAAGAAAATGGACTTACACCATGGTATAACTTCCTTACTATGAGGGACAGAAAGATCATAGAGAGAATCTAAAGCAGCTCATTATATGTGAGTGATTTACCTCTTGCTACTTTTTTTGTCCACTTAAGGTGAGATTAGGCCATAGGAGCTCCAAACTGAACTGCAGCAATAGTTAATAACTTACCAACTGGACTAGTAGAAACTCGCTGGGAAGGTGGTCTGAAGCCAGGTGCCTTTGAGTTATCAGGGTGCATGTTTTCCAAGTGTCCAAGCACTGAGTTACCCAGGAATGCTGACTGAACAGTAAAAGAGGCATCTGTAGCAACTCGTGAGGACAGTGGACCATCTCCCCAGCCCTGGTTAGCTGGCACCTGACTACTATCAAAAAGACTGCTGAAGTGATTGAAAAGTGTGGCTGGGCCAAATGTAGGTGGCAAAGACTTATTTGCTGGGTTTATGTGCATCTGAGAACCATTCATAATGTTCACAGCTGAAGAAAGCTGCACTGCAGCTGGTGGGCCTTGAGGTGGTGTTAAAGTAACTGGATTTGTAACAAAAATAGACTGGGGATCCTGGTGAATAGTTGCATTTGGTACCATGGAGTAAAAAGAACCTCTGGGCTGCATTCGATGAGAAACTCGAGGTGCTGGTACAGCTAATGGAGGTAAATTACTGGTGTCCTGATTATCAGCAGCAACCATTCTGGGTGATGTCAAAGTCAATGGAGCAGGTTCTGAGTTAGATGCAAAAGGCATTGACATAGGACTTAAATCAGACACACTGGATGGCTGTGCTTCCTCTTGTGTGTTACTGGAAGTAGGAGTGGGACTGCTGGATGCGTGAGTTTCTGGAGCTCCCGGGGTGTTGCTGGCAGAGCTACTGCAACTGTTTGCAGTTGAAGATGGGGTACATAGGTTTGCCATGGGCTGGTCCTGTGTGGACACTTTCTCTTTGGTGGGTGGCACAGCAGAGAAAGACTCCATCTTTTGTGAAGAAAGCTGTGCTTGAGAAGTACTTGCAGGTAGAAATGTGGTGGGAGCTTGCCCACTAGTGATAGGTGCAGAGGAGACAGAAGGCAGGGAACTACAAGTGCTTGTCACAGAAGAAATCACTGTTGCTGGAGGACTCGTCTTAGGCACACAGGCAAACAACTGCTTTCTGACTGATGAAGGAGTCCGGGTATTAGTGACACACAGTTGCTGACTGGCAGCAACTACAGAAGAGACAGTGATAGGACAACTGGCAGTAGCTAGTCCAGCAGACTCTGAGGGTAAAACAGTCCCGTTCTGGTTAGGTAGACGGCTTGTGTTATTATGCTTTGGAGAGCTATTTGTGTTGCCAGGATTCACAGGTCTCACTGGGAATGGTCCCCATGTGTTAGGAGAAGGTGAGAAGGTTCCTCCGAACTGGGCCATGGGTAAGCGAGGATGCCGAATCTGTTGCATAGTTTGAGCAGCCAGTAGGGCAAAATGAGGGTGAGGATAAGCTAAGGGTAGAGAAACTGGGAAAGAAGAACGTACATTTGTTGGAACATTCTTATTAAGTTTATTAGTGGGCTGGAACGTAGATAACGTTGTTGCCTGTGAAGTTACAAGAGTTGGAGCACCCAAAGGAAATGCATTTTTACTGGAAGCTGCTGTGGTGCCTACTCCAGATGAGAAGTTAGCATGAATTGATTTGGTGCTGGCAGGTGTTCTGATATGATTTTTAGGAATCAAGTCTTCCAGTTCCTTAGCAGGATCTTGAATGAGTGCATTGATTAGCTGAACTGCATATCTTGTTGATTCTGTGCCACCCCTGGGGAAAAAAAAAAACAGAAACAAGACCAAAAACATTTAAAAAAAAAAAAAAAAACAGGTAATCTTAACCATCAAATAAAGTTCTTAATTATACCATACCTAACAAAGGTATGCTTCTTATAATTTCTACTCAGAACTAGCAGTATACATTTTGCACAATTACCTTATTGTGATCATTCTCTCGCCATTCTTATCTTTTTGTTTATCCACATCAATATGGGCACCAGTAACATCTTGTATTGCAGTGATGTTGCATCCTCCTCTTCCCATTATCCTGGACACCACTGAGGCTGGAACAGACAATTTCTTTGACCTATAAAATGAAGAATACACATGAGCTTATGAAATTAAATGTCTCTTTATTAAAAAAGATGTCTTAGTAAGTATGTTCATGGACATTTTGTAGAATAACATTTCTTAAATGCTAAAGAGGAAATTATTAAAAGTTTTTATTTTAGAAACTGATCTCTTGTAATAATGAATTGAATTTAGTAAAGTTAAAAATTACATTGCCTCTGCAGTTTCAGAGAACCTAATTTTAAAAATTACACTGCCATTCAAAACAAAAATTATATTTAAATCACTCACAATATAAGCATTTAAATCTGCCCAAAATATTACACATCAACTAAACTGCAATGACCCTGTTAAAATAATGAATACCATATTATTAAAATCCACACAGAATAACTATGCTAGCATATTCATTTTAAGCCAGTATCAACAGCTCATACTTAGCAATAAAAAATAAAGCCTCAGGTCAATGATGAGCTGACATGTATTCTGAATCTAAAGTTGATTATTAGTACTTTAGTTCTAGAATTACTGAGACACGAGAAAGAAAAAAAGCAAGAGAAAGCCTTTACATTTGAACTACATAAAAAGCAACTGAGGTTATCCAAAAGAGCCAAAATTTCTTATGTCATATAAAATATGCATGCAAAAATTTATATACTGCTTCTAATTTTGCTTTAGCATATTCTGGATTTAGTGTGGCAATGCAGTTTAAAATAATAACCACATTCAAATTATTCATTAATTAACTAGGTAGCCATCTCACATGAGAAAGGGAAAATATATGAAAGTTAAAAAGATGGAACTAATTCTATTTACCTTCGTACAACTTCTTTCCACCCCTCTTCTCTTTTCTGACCCCTTTTAGGGCTAGTGAGATTCAGCTTTATGTTTGGAGAGCTTAATGGCAATGACACTGTCTTGTAGCTGGTTGACAAGGAATTAGGATTCACTTCACCTTCAAGTCTAAGAAGAGACAAATAGCAAGTACAATAAAAGATAAGTTTTAAGATAGAAACTCAAGAGACTATTCCTTTATAGCCAGAGTTACGCTGAAATATTCGTATTAAACTTTGGCACATCAAATAATCAATGAGTCAGAAAAACAGAAATAGAGCAAAGAGCCCATCATTTATTTTAGTATTAAAATGGATTCAGATGCCAAAAATTAGACCATAACCAATAAAAATGACACAGTTAGATAAAATCAAAGCATGCAAATATTTTCAACTTCAGACTATGAATCCTATAAAAATTTCTAATAATCTCATTTCCTAACTAGCACATGATGAAGAGGACATGGGTGAATTTCAGTTTTGAATACTGAAGATAGATAATGTGGTAGACTTCAATTGTTTAACACAACTTGTACTTGGATAATATACTTCAAATTCTTGTGCCAGGCATGAAGAAGGAAAGGTGCAGGTAGAGTTAACAAATCAGAAAAATTTACCGTGTCTGAGTTTTGGAAGTAGCAGTACTTGTCTTTTCTTCTTGGGAATGAAGGAGCAGTGAGGGGTATTTAGAGGAATTCACATCCATCACAAAATTTAACTCTTGGCTTTTACCACCACTGCTACTCTCACTGTTGCAGTCTGTGCTGTCCAAGTTATCTGAATCACTATTCCCACCTGCACCACCACCTCTAGGTTCTCCATTTATTTTATTTTTATCTGCCTTTTGTTGGGCTAAAGACATATGTTGTTCTGGTAAAATTAAATGTGCTGTAGGAGGGGTTTCTTTTGTTTTGTTCTTCTTATTTTTCCGATTGGTGCTGGGAGTTGTCACCACATTGGCCCTTTTTTTCCCAAACACATTTGTGAATGTTGCAGATGTTGCAGAGATTCCAATCGTGGTGGTGGTGGTTGCACTAGGAGGTTCTATGGGAACTTCTTGCTCCACTGAAATTGTTAAAAAGAATAAAAATCATACTGAGTCACAGATCTCAAAACAAATTCTGACAGAATATATTTGATAATTCATAATAATTCAGTCTTTTACATCATATTTTCCTTTCACCAGTATTCACTAAGAAATAAAGAAATCTTTTTTTTTTTTTTTGAGACAGAGTCTTGCTCTGTCGCCCAGGCTGGAATGCAGTGGTGCGATATTGGCTCACTGCAACCTCTGCCTCCCAGGTAGCTGGGACTACAGGCGTGCGCCACCATGCCCGGCTAATTTTTGTACTTTTAGTAGAGACAGGGTTTCACCATGTTGGCCAGGCTGGTCTCAAACTCCTGACCTCATGATCCACCCACCTCGGCCTCCCAAAGTGCTGGGATTACAGGTGTGAGCCACTGCGCCCAGCTGAAATAAAGAAATTGTTTACTGGGGCCAGGTTCAGTGGCTCATGCCTGTAATTCCAGCACTGTGGGAGGCCAAGGCAGGTGGATCGATTACTTGAGCTCAGGAGTTCAAGACCAGCCTGTGCAACACGGCGAAATCTTGTCTCTACAAAAAACACAAAAATTAGCTGGGGATGGTGGTGCATACCTGTGGTCCCCGCTACTTGGGAGGCTGGGGTGGGAGGATCACCTGAACCTGGGGGGCAGAGGTTGCAGTGAGCCAAGATTGCACCACTGCACTCCAGCCTGGGTGGCAGAGGGAGACCTCATCTCAAAAAAACACACACAAAAAATCTTTACTCTTGTTAGCCTAATAAATATTTACTATTATTTGTTGTTAGAACAAATATAAAATATATTTTCTTGTCTAAGGTGGTATAGGACACACATACTAGCAATATTCTTAATATTCTTTTTTTTTTTTTTTTTTATGAGACAGAGTTTTTTGCTCCTGTCACCCAGGCTGGAATGCAATGGCGTGAACTCGGCTCACCACCTCCGCCTCCCAGGTTCAAGCAATTCTCCTGCCTCAGCCTCTTGAGTAGCTGGGATTATAAGCATGTGCCACCACGCCTGCAATCCCAGGATAATTTTGTATTTTTTTTTTTTTTTAAGTAGAGACGGGTTTCACCATATTGGTCAGGCTGGTCTCAAACTCCTGACCTCGTGATCCGCTCTCGGCCTCCCAAAGTGCTGGGATTACAGGTGTGAGCCATCGCACCCAGCCCAATATTCTTAATATTCTTAATTCTAGTCTCATGAACCCAAATCATAATATAGTTTGAATTTAGGACATTTTTCAAATAGTATTTTAGAATTAGAATTCAAGTAGAACAAAATTATTTGCCTATTACAAGCACTGCCAGACAGTACAATAAATAACTCTTTGAAAGTACTAAACCCATCTCTACTGACATTTCAGGCCTCTATATCCTTGAGCCTGAATCTCAGCTAAAAATAAACTGAGAAACTGTACTTCTAATCAGGAGAGGAAGAGTTAGAGAAGAATCTCAAAAAAAAGGTGGCAAATCTCTTACTGTATTGCTTTTAGTATATATGCAGTATTTTACAAGGTGACTTAAATTACAACTGAATTTATTCAAATTATGTGCTTGTTTTCCCTCTTGTTTCTCTGCATTAATTTACAATGCAAAACACTTAGAAATATTTACTATAAAAGTCATTGTCCATTTCAGATTGATAAAGTAATCAAATGTTTAACTAGAGTTAACTAGAGCAAAGAGCACTCAAAATGAAGTTGATAGACAAAGGAGAATTTTATCGTTAATTCAGATGGTTTGTTTCTCACCATCTTCATCATTCTCCTCTTCATCTTCATCCTCTGGTAGTTCTGAATTCTCCTTAGGTTTGTTTTCTTCATCTTCTTCCTGTTTCCTTTTCTGTTCCTCTTTTTTCTTTTTTCTCTTTTCTTTTCTTTTTTCTCTTTTAGCAGCAAGAGCCTGCTTTCTGCTCTCTTCTCTTGACTGGAAATAAAGCAGGTATATAATTTTACCAATAAGGCAGTAATGTAAAATAAAGAATGAAATGATATTTTTGTTTATGATACACAGGGATTTCCATGGATGTTACTCTCAAAACACATTTATAAATGCCAACAAGAAAAAATAAACTGGACACCATCAAAATAAAAACTTTTGTACTTCAAAGGAATCATCAAGAAAGTAAAAAATCAGCTGGGCGTGGTGGCTCACACCTATAATCCCAGCACTTTGAGAGGCCAAGGTTGGTGGATCACCTGAGGTCAGGAGTTCGAGACTAATGTAGCCAACATGGCGAAACCCCATCTCTACTAAAAATACAAAAATTAGCTGGGTGTGGTGGCACGGACTTGTAGTCTCAGCTACTCGAGAGGCTGAGGCAGGACAATCACTTGAACCTGGGAGGCAGAGGTTGCAATGAGCTGAGATCATGGCACCACACTCCAGCCTGGGCGACAGAGTGAGACTGTCTCAAAAAAAAAAAAAAAGTAAAAAGTCAACCTATAAAATGGGAAAAATATTTTTGCAAATCATACAACTGGTAAGGGACTTGTATCTATAACACATAAAAAAAATCTTACAACTCACAAATGAAAAGTCCATTTAAAAAACAGATTATGAAAACATCAAGTTATATGCAGGCTGGGCATGGCGGCTCACGCCTGTAATACAAGCACTTTGAGAGACTGAGGAGGAAAGACTGCTTGAGCCCAGGAGTTTGAGACCAGCCTGGGCAATATAGCAAGATCCCATCTCTGTAAAAAAATAAGAAAATTAGCCAGGCATGGTGACCTATGCCTGTAGTCGCAGCTACTTGGGAGGCAGGAGGATTGCAGGTGCCCAGGAGTTTGAGGCTCTAGTGAGCTATAATCATGCCACTAGACTCAGCCTGGGCAACAGAGTAAGACCCTGTCTCTTAAAAAAAAAAAAGAAATGAAAAAAGAAAAAAATTAATTTAAAAAAAACCAAGTTATACATTTTAAATATACACAAATTTTTATTTGTCAAATATACCTCAATAAAGCTATTTTTTTTTGAGACGGAGTCTTGCTCTGTCGCCCAGGCTGGAGTGCAGTGGCATGATCTCGGCTCACTGCAAGCTCCGCCTCCCGAGTTCACGCCATTCTCCTGCCTCAGCCTCCCAAGTAGCTGGGACTACAGGCGCCCGCCACCATGCCCGGCTAATTTTTTGTATTTTTTAGTAGAGACGGGGTTTCACCGTGTTAGCCAGGATGGTCTCGATCTCCTGACCTTGTGATCCACCCGCCTTGGCCTCCCAAAGTGCTGGGATTACAGGCATGAGCCACCGCGCCCAGCCAAGCTATTTTTTAAAAATAGAAAAAGGATCTGAATAGACATTTCTCCAAAGAAAATATACAAATGACCAATAAGCACAGAGAAAGATAGATGTTCAATATCATTAGCCATCAGGGAAAATCAAATCCAAGTCACAAGATATCCACTTCACACCCACTAGGATGGCTACAATCAAAAAGACAGATAATAATATTGGTGAGGATGTGGAGAAATTGAAACCTTCATACACTGAAGGTAGGAATGTAAAATGGTACAACCACTTTGGAAAATAATCTGGCACTCCTTCAAATAGTTAAACACAGAACTAGCATATGATTCAGTAATTCCATCCATAGGTACATGCTCCAGAGAAATAAAAACATTTTCATACAAAAACTGTATACTTATTTATAATTGCATTATTAAAAGAAAAAACGTCATGATCAAGTAGAGTTATTCTAGGAATGCAAGAGACAGCTTAACATGAAAATATTTTGTGATAATTAAAGAGAAAAAGTATGATTATTGAGAGATGCTAAAATTTTGATAGCAAATTTTAGTTTAAAAAAACGTAGTAAGCTAAAGAGAGAAGAAAAGGTTGCTTACAATCATTGAGCATTTATAATTGGCAAGAAGTGGAAGCAAACCAATGACCATTAACTGATAAGCAGATAAACAAAATGTGGTCTATCTACAGAATAGAATTGTTTTTGTATTTGGCAATAAAAAGAAATAAAGTACTGATTTCGGCTATAACATGGATGAATTTTGGAAACATTTCACTGACTAAGCCAGTCACAAAAGACCAAATATTGTATGATTCCGTTTATGTGAAAAGTCCATAATTGACAAATCTATAGAGACAGAAAGTAGATCAGTACTTACCTAGGACACAGGGATTGCAGCGGGGGAATGGGAATATGATAGCTATGGAGTACGGGGTTTCTTTTTATGATAATCATAATGTTCCAAAATTGTGCTGATAAATGTACAATTCTGTGAATATACTAAACACCACTGAATTACATAACTTTACTTATTTTATTTTGAGACAGAGTCTCGCTCTGTCGCCCAGGCTGAAGTGCAGTGGCACGATGTTGGCTTACTGCAGCCTCTGCCTGTCGGGTTCCTGCAATTCTCCTGCCTCAGCCTCCCAGGTAGCTGGGATTACAGGTGTGTGCCACCATGCCTGACCAATTTTTGTACTTTTAGTAGAGAAGGGGTTTTACCATGTTAGCCAGGCTGGTCTCGAACTCCTGACCTCAGGTGATCTGCCCACTTCAGCCTCCCAAAGTGCTAGGATTACAGGCATGAGCCACTGTGCCCAACTGTGAATTACGTAACTTTACATGGGTAAATTGTATGGTTTGTGGAGTGAATTTCACTAATGCTATTTAAAAAAAAATTTATGTGGCATCTATTTATGTGCCTAAAATGCAGCTATCATGATCTTTACAAAAGTCTGATAAATTTCACTGTAAAAATCCTGACAAGAAGCTATTACAAAAATGATTTTTTCCTATTTATAGAATTTATTTTATTTTTTTAAGTAGAGACAGGGTCCCACTATGTTGCCCAGGCTGGTCTTGAACTGCTGGTCTCAAGTGATCCTCCTGCCTCAGCCTCCCAAAGTGCTGGGATTACAGGCATGAGCCACCACACATGCCCAGCCTGTATTTCTTTTTCTGCGAATTGCCTATTTACATGATCATTTTTTATTATGGATAAGTTATCTTTTTTTCTCCTCAATGATTGTAAGCAACCTTTTCTTCTCTGTTTAGCTTACTAAGTTTTTTTAAGCCAAAATTTGCTGTCAAAATTTTAGCATCTCTCAATAATCATACTTTTTCTCTTCCTTTAATTATCAACAAAATATTTTTATGTTAAGCTATCTCTTGCATTCCTAGAATAACTCTACTTGATCATGATGTTTTTTCTTTTAATATAATTTCCAAACTCAGTATCAACACTCTCATTTTCCAGGTAAGCAGACTGAGCCTCAGAAAGGCAATGTTTTAGTTTGTTTGTTTTAATTTTTCCATTATAGCACACATCCTAGGATACTAGATAGTCTTTAATTGGGAATCTAATAAACCACTTGTAACCCAGATCTTATGATAAATAAATGATTTCCAATGCTTTACTAAATTTCTTCGCAGACCAATGTTAAAACCACTTAGGCAGTAATGATGTTATTTGGTAAAATGGGATCTTTTTTTTTTTTTTTGAGACAGAATCTAGCTCTGTCACCCAGGCTAGAGTGTAGTGGCATGATCTTGGCTCACTGCAACTTCTGCCTCCCGGGTTCAAACAATTCTCCTGCCTCAGCCTCCTAAGTAGCTGGGGCTACAGGCATGCGCTACCACGCCCGGCTAATATTTGTATTTTTAGCAGAGATGGGATTTCTCCCTGTTGGCCAGGCTGGTCTCAAACTTCTAACCTCAGGTGATCCGCCCGCCTCGGCTTCCCAAAGTGCTGGGATTACAGGCGTGAGCTACTGAGCCCAGACAGGACCTTTTTTTTTTTTTTTTGAGACAGGGTCTTGCTCTGTCACCCAGGCTGGAGTGCAGTGACATAATCATAGCTCATTGCAGCCGCAACCTCCCAGGCCCAAGAGATCCTCTCGCCTCAGCCTCCTGAGTAGCTGGGACTACAGGTGTGCACCACCATGCCCGGTGAATTTTTTAAACTTTTAGTAGAGGCAAGGTCTCACTATGTTGTCCAGCCTGGTCTCAAACTCCTGAGCTCAAGCCATCCTCTCACCTAGGCCTCCCAAAATGCTGGGATTACAGGTGTGAGCTACCACACCCAGCCATAAATTGGGATCTTGCTCAAAATCTAGTCCTTCCCTTATATTTGGGCTCAAAATATATTTTTTTGAATGACAGGTCAGAATAAAAAAATTGATGGTGGTTCAAGAATCTATTACCTATTTCCTTTGAATCATATATTGTTAAGAATATTGGTCATACAGGTGACAAGTTTATTCTAGCAGATTTTCGTCTGAGATGGGGTCTCACTCTGTCACCCAGGCTAGAGTGCAGTGGCACAATCACAGGTCATTGCAATCTCTGCCTCTGCCTCCTGGGCTCAGGCCATCCTCCCACCTCACCCTCCCAAGTTGCTGGGACTACAGGCACCTGCCACCATGCCTGGTTAACTTTTTGTTTTTTTGTAGAGATGGGGTTTTGCCATGTTGCCCAGGCTGGTCTCAAACTCAGGAGCTCAAGTAGTCCACCCTCCTCAGCCTCCTAAAGTGCTGGGATTACAGGCATGAGCCATGACATCTGGCAATTCCTTTTTTTTTTTTTTTTTTTTTAAATAGAGACAGAGACTCGATCTGTTGCCTAGGCTGGACTGCAGTGTGTAATTATGGCTCACTGGAGCCTCGACCTCCTGGACTCAAGTAATCCTTCCACTTTGGCCTCCTGAATAGCTAGGATTGCAGGCATTTACCACCATGCCCAACTGTTTTTTTAAAATTTTTTTTGTAGAGACGGGGTCTCACCCTGTCACCCAGGCTAGAGTGCAGTGGCACAATCACAGCTCATTGCAACCTCTGCCTCCTGGGCTCAGGCCATCCTCTCTATGTTGACCAAACTGATCTCGAACTCCTGGGCTCAGACTCCCAAAGTGCTGGGATTACAGGTGTGAGCCACCATGCCCACCCTCAATCATTTCTTTTTTCTTTTTTTTTGAGAAACAGTCTTGCTCTGTCAGCCAGGCTGGAGTGCAGTGGCACGATCTCAATTCACTGCAACCTCTGCCTCCCGGGCTCAAGCAATTCTCCTGCCTCAGCCTCCCAAGTAGCTGGGATTACAGGGGTGTGCCACCATGCCCGGCTAATTTTTGTATTTTTAGTAGAGACGGGGTTTCACCTTGTTGGCAAGGCTGGGCTTGAACTCCTGACCTCAGGTAATCCACCCGCCTCGGCCTCCCAAAGTGCTGGGATTATAGGCGTGAGCCACCATGCCCAGCCCCCACCCTCAATAATTTCTAAAAAGGAAAATTATTTTTCCCACTCACCTTTTCCAGATCAAGTTCCTTTAAAAGAATACTCGCATTCTTATTTGCTTCTGCGGCTTGCTGGTCTTTAGCCTTCACAATGGTTTCAACACATTGATGACATTTTTTCAACAGTTCCTATAGCAGGAAATAGAATTATGTAAATATATAATGAAACATAATATAAAGAGGCCAAATAAAACTTAAGCTGATGAGCACATTAAAGTCCAGAGGTTAAAGCTCAAACTGAAAAGTCACTAAACCAAATTAAGTTATCCTTTGAGTCCAGTCATGTATCGATCTTTCACAAAAATAAGACACCATTTCCCTAAAAACCTGCATGTCCTTAGGAAGCCTTCTCATTAGGCTAATGGTTTAGTACCTTAGTGTAGTCACTGTGACTATGGTCCACAGTAGAAATCTCAAAATAGTTTATCAAAAGTATTATACCCCTCTATTTTGCAAATGGAGAAACAGAAGCATAAAGAGATCAGGTGACCAACCTTTCAGAATATAAAAAGAACAAGTTCCTAACTGCACACTTTGGCATATCATTCCACAAAGAACAAAAATGTGCTTCAGTAGCATATTCAACTTACCTTATCTGTAATTGTTGCTATGTATCTCATGCATTCTATATCAGAAGGGAACTGATTTACTTCCTTTACCAAATATTGAACAACTTTTACGTGACCCTGTAAGAAGTACAACAATCTTAGACAAGGTAGCCTGAAAAGAAAAATTATTATTCTTAAGAATAAAAATAAAAGAAAGTAAAACAAAAGAATTACAAAGGAATCCCTTGATTTTGCATATATGCCTACCAATTTAAGAATAAAAAGGCAAATACTTCCAAATAGAATACTAAGCTTAAAATTAAAATTATAAAAATAAGATCAGCGTTCAGCTTATAAAAAGAAAAGCATAAAAACAAGAATGTATGCTCAGGAATGGACGGTGGACTAGACGACATTTCTCCTGAATTTAATCCCACTGAAAGTAGAAAAAGCTTTTGTAGAAAAACAGTATCTCCTAGAATAAATCTATTAAACAAACATTGGTGACGTAAAATGAACCTCAGTGTAAAAGGGAAATGAGTCCTAAAATAAATAATTTTTTTTAAATTTCAAAGTCTTACTTTGCCTCTACTTCACTAACTAAACAAGGTGGACTATCACAACTTTCTGAGCCTTAGGACTTGAATCTAAATAAAATACTTTCTAAATGCCATTATCAAGGGTTGAAAGATCTGTAATCAATTCTAAGCATATCTTTTTTTTTTTTTTTGAGATGGGAGTCTCGCTGTTGTTGCCCGGGCTGGAGTGCCATGGCGCGCTCTTGTCTCACTGCAACCTCCGCCTCCTGAGTTCTAGCAACTCTCCTGCCTCAGCCTCCGGAGTAGCTGAGATTACAGGCGCCCACCACCAAGCCTGGCTAATTTTTGTATCTTTAGTAGAGACGGGGATTTACCATGTTGGCCAGGCTAGTCTTGAACTCCTGACCTCAGGTGATCCACCTGACTCGGCCTCCCAAAGTGCTGGGATTATGGGCGTGAGCCACTGCACCTGGCCAGCATATCTATTTTAATGTAACCAAGCTTGCATAGCTTCCCTTCCTACTAAGGTTCTAAAACATCCTTAAGAATTAGTGTGATGGAGATACAAATCAGACAGATGCTTGCCTCTGGGGCAGGGAAGTGACTAAAAGTGGGCAAGAGGGAACTTTCTAGGGTTACAGAAATAATTTATATATTTATGAGGTATGGGTTACATGTATGTATACATTTATCAAAACTAAACCACATACCTTAAGATTCATACATTTCACTATATGTAAATTGCACTGTGCTAAACAACTGGGTATATAAACAGTGCCGAAAAAGATGGTCATGACTCTTGTCCTCATGGACCTACCAATCTAGTTGGCGAGACAGGCATTAAAATGGTAAGTACATGTTTGAAGATATAATTACAAATTGGGATAAGGAAAATCAAAACTCAACTATAAAAGAGAAACAGAGGGACCTTTTTCAGATTTGGTGTTAGGGAAATACTCTTTGAGAAGTGACATGTAAAATTGGAGCTAACAGACGAGTAGAGAGGTGAACTAGGTGAACAGCAAGGGAAAACATTTCAGGAAAAGAAAACCAGTGAGCAAAGGCCCTGAGACAGTTGAAAATTTAGTGCATTCCAGGCCAGTAACTAGAAAACTTAGTGAGCAAAAGGGGATAGTAGCATAAATGATTTGTCTGGGGAAGGTGACATGAAGCTTATTATGCAGGTCTTTACAGGCCCTAATAAGTAGTTTATAGTTTGGGAAGCTATACCAATGGGAAGGCTTTTAAAAATATAGCAGATAAGTGAACTTTAATATATATGAAAGGCTGGGCATGAACTTTAATATATATGAGAGGCATGGCTCACACCCATATCTCAGCACTTTGGCAGGCAGAGGTGGGAGAATCGCTGAGCACAGGAGTTTGAGACCAGCCTGGGCAACATAGCAAGACCTCGTCTCTACAAAAAATAAAAATAAAAAAAATCTGAGCATGGTAGTGTACACCTGTGGTCCCAGCTACTCAGGAGGCTGAGGCGGGAGGATCACTCGAGCCTGGGAGGTTGAGGCTATAGTGAGCTATGATCATGCCACTGCACTCCAGCCTGGTTGATAGACTGAGACTCTGTTTCATACACACACACACGCACACAGAAGATGCAGTAAGTTTTTATGAAAGTCTACTCCTTTTTGTTCCTCTTTAGGCAGAAAAAAAATCCATCTGCATATGATAGTTTTTCTTAAATCTTCTATTTTATGAACAATATATCACAAATAGTCAAGACACCAAGTGATTTAACAACCAAGTTGCTTATAGTGAACTACCACATAGCTCTTAGATTTGGCCACAAAAGAATGGAAAGATAAGGTCGGGAGCCTGTAATCCCAGCACTTTGGGAGGCCGAGGTGGGCAGATCACAAAGTCAGGAGTTCAAGACCAGCCTGACCAACGTGGTGACACCCTATCTCTACTAAAAATACAAAAATTAGCCGGGCGTGGTGATACACACCTGTAATCCCAGCTACTCAGGAGGACGAGGCAGGAGAATCACTTGAACCTGGGAGGCAGAGGTTGCAGTGAGCCGCGATCATGCCACTGCACTCTAGCCTATGTGACAGAGTAAGATTCTGTCTCAAAAAAAAAAAAGAATGGAAAGACAGCAGTGATTTTCCTATGGAAATATACTCAATTATCCAAGATAAACTTATCTTTATCACACGGTTTTAACTTAGAATTGGCTTAAAATTGACCTTTCTTCCCCCATATCAAATTACCTTGCGAAATGCTGACATAAGAGGCGTGATTTTCCGGTTATCTGCTGCATCCACATCAGCACCTGCTTGCACTAGCAACTGCACAACATCAAAATGACCTCCATTGGATGCCAGCCAAAGTGGCGTATTTCCCTTTTTGTTACGAACATCAATGTGGGCTCCCCTGTAAACAAGGCATATTAATACAGTTTGTTTCCTGTAAGAAGAGGCTGGCTTTTTCTAGTTTTCTCTATCTTCTTCTTTTACAAAATAACTTGCAAATAATCTTTTCTTAACAACGTCAATAAAGTAAAACAATGTTATTAACTTTAAAAGCTCTGAAAAGTGAAAATGACCATGAGAAGTTCTACCTATAATAGAAAAGTACTCACCTATGAATCAGGAGTTCACAAAATTTGTAGTGACCTTTGTCTGCTGCTATTGTTAAAGCAGTATCTCTTGAGGAAGGCACAGGGGGAGCATTAACATCTGCTCCTTTATCAAGAAGAACTCTTCCAACCTCTGCATACCCTCCAGAAGCTGCTTCCATCAAGGGGGTAAGACCAGTCTGTTTAAACCAATAAATTATGAAACTAAGTTACATAATTTCTTTTTTTAACTATTCCATAAACCAAAACTAAGCTACATAATTTCTTTAAAAAACTGAAGCAATTAACTTTTAAGACAATTCTAGTTCCGATTAGCTCTCATAAAAGAGCTAAGCAATATTCTGCCTTGAATTTTACTAAACAGCAGTAGAAATTGTTAGATTCAGATGTGCTAGAATGAACTTAAAACATGTTATCTCATGCTAAAAAAAATTCTGTAACTTCTATACTTTTATGAATTTACTCAGATAATTTCTTTGCACAATGAATAGAGATATTAAAAATAAGTAGATTAAAATCACTTTATAAATTTTTTGCATATGTGCCTTTGGTACATTAGTCCCCAACATATTTTCAAAGGACATTTCCTACCGGTACTATCCAAAATAACACAGATTTTTCTAGGACTTTTAATGGATAAGTGGCAAACAATGAATACTTGTAACAGAAAAAGACAAATTGAATGACTTTCAATTTGGAAAGACTCATTTCTCTTTGTGTGGTAAAAAGCCACGGAAAAACTACACTTCCTCATTACTTAGATTAAAAGAATGTAAATGTTGCACTAAACTTTAAGAAGTAAAAGGAATTTCAGGGAAAAAGTACGAGATTTCCAGTCAAATCTTTCCAATTTCAAATGAGCACTAGATTCACTGTTGACTAATTATTAAAAATTCTACCCAACCTACGTCTTTCCACAGTTCTAAGAACCTTGCAGTTCTAAGCAAAGAAATTCAAGCCAATGACATACTAACTCCTATTTTCTTTTCTCTGTGTGTGTTTCCCGCATCTATGGAGATTATCTTATGACTTTTCTCCTTTATTCTTTCTTTTTTGTGGGGGTAGGGGGTGGGACGGAGTTTCTCTCTTGTTGCCCAGGCTGGAGTGCAATGGCGTGATCTCTGCTCAGTGCAACCTCCACCTCCCAAGTTCAGGTGATTCTTCTGCCTCAGCCTCCTGAGTAGCTGGGATTAAAGGCACCTGCCACCACGCCCAGCTAAGTTTTTGTGTTTTTAGTAGAGACGGGGTTTCACCATATTGGTCAGGCTGGTCTCGAACTCCTGACCTCATGTGATTCACCTGCCTAGGCCTCCCAAAGTCCTGGGATTACAGGTGTGAGCCACCGCGCTCGGCCTCCACTAACTCCTATTTTCTTAATACCCAGTAGTCATGAAAATGTCAAAATCTGCCATGGTCAAATTAGATGTTAGCTGCCCTAATTTTATAACTTATGAACTAAATTTTTGCTTGGGATTTTTACAATGATAAGCACATGCCTCATTAAAGGAGTTCTTTAAAAGTCTACAGTATAAGAGTTAATACAAAATAATCTTACTACATTCAAAAGTTGTAAGCTGTAGTATTAACAGAAAGCTACTCAAGGCTGAGGTTGAGAAAAGCACTAATTCTGTTTTCTTCATTGTCCTTAATAAAAGTCACGATGGTGACAGTATGTCACTCACTACTATACAGCATAATCCCTCAATTCTGCATTGGTATCAGTTTTAATTTATGATAATTGAAAATATTACATTCAATTTGTGTTAAAATGCCATGTTCTTTCTACAGAAATGTATCTGAAATAGTTGACAAGTAAAAAATGCTTACCTTTGCCCTATGTTCAACATTGGCTTTTCGGTCCAGAAGCAAACTCACTACTTCTGCTCGGCCCTGGAAACAGGCCAGGGTGAGAGCCGTGTTCCGATTGGTCTCTATCTGCGCATTAATGTCTGAACCCATATCAAGCAGCAATTTTACTGCAGGAACATGTCCATTCATTGCAGCCAACATCAGGGGAGAAATACCTAGTTTACTCCCAGTCCTAAAGGGGGAAACGTGCTTAGAAAATTAAAATAATATGTTGCCTATTATTTTAGAAAAGCATTAAAGATGAAAAGGTTTCACTAAAAAGAGAGGTTTCTAACATCAATGAATAGATTTTACTTGTTTCGACCAATAATAAAGAATAAGAAAATGTCACAATTTAAAACATAATTTCCGGCCGGGCGTGGCGGCTCATGCCTGTAATCCCAGCACTTTGGGAGGCCAAGGCGGGCAGATCACCTGAGGTCGGGAGTTTGAGACCAGCCTGACCAACATGGAGAAACCCCATCTCTACTAAAAATACAAAATTAGCTGGGTGTGGTGGTGCATGCCTGTAATTCCAGCTACCTGGGAGGCTGAGGCAGAAGAATCGCTTGAACCCCGGAGGCAGAGTTTGCGGTAAGCTGAGATCACGCCATTGCACTCCAGCCTGGGCGACAAGAGCGAAACTCCATCTCAAAAAATAAATAACTTAAAAAATAAAATGTAATTCCTATTTAGGGATTATAAATTTCCAACTATATATAACAAAATACTGTTTCTGAGATAAGATGAGATTGGGCACGTTTAGGGTGGTAGGCCATAGAACAAAATACTTTTTGAAATGAGACCTCTTTATAAGCAGCCACATTACTGAAATAAGCTGAGATTACTTATAAACACATTATAGGTATAATCGTTGGCTTTGCAACTTTAGTACTACCTTAATTTAAAATGTATCTGTCTAAACGTTAAAAGGTAGACATTTAACTCCAAAGTAGTAACTTACTAAACATGAACAATAAAATGAACAGGCAATACCTTGAATTAATTTCTGCCCCAGCATTAAGCAGAATCTTAATGATATTAACATATCCTCCAGACGCAGCTAGACTCAGTGGTGTATAATCAGATACGTTCCTATGTTCTTTATTTGCACCTCGAGCCAGCAGCAAGTCTACCACCTACAAAGTAAAATATGGATAGAGAAGAGAGTTTACACCAAGGGCTCAACTTATAATGAAGGAAACACAAAGAAACAGGACTTATAACTTCCTTATCTAAATATCTGGTATTTTAATTACATTTCATTAGACCCTAAATATTGAAATATCAACACTAGAGAAATGGATTCAATTTCAGGAATTCAGAGTTTTGAAATCCCAATTATACTGCAATAACAAGATGTTACCCTATTTGCCATTTATTGGGCAATAAATTTGCATTTCACATGTGTTAGAATTGTGATTCATTCAATCCGAATAAATGTAACGATTAAGATAATTTTTATTTGGCTTTAAAGGCAAGAAACAGATTTTTTAAAAGGAAATTTATGGCCAGGCATGGTAGCTCATGCCTATAATCCCAGCACTTTGGGAGGCTGAGGCAGGAGGATCCCTTGAGGCCAGGAGTTCAAGGCCAGCTTGGGCAACATAATGAGACCTCATCTTCACCCTCCTGTTCCCTCCACAACACCCCCCCCGCCGCCAAAAAAAAGGGCATTTACATTCCCATAAAAGTTAACAGAAGTACCCATTCCTCAGAAAGTATATGGAACATGTCAAAATACGTGCAGGGCCAGGCATGCTGGCCCATAACTATCATCCCTGTACTTTGGGAGGCCGAGGAGAGAGGATTGCTTGAGGCCAGGAGTTTGAAACCAGCCTGGGCAACATTACATGACCCCATCTCTACAAAACAGCCCTAGCTACTTGGGAGGCTGAGGATTGCTTGAGCCCCAGAGTTCAAGGTTATAGTGAGCTGTAATTGCACCACTGTACTCTAGCCTGGGAGACAGAGCAAGACCCTGCCTCAGAAAAACAAACACACAAAATACATGCAAATTTTATTCATGTAGCTAAAATACGAATCATATGCATATTTTAAAATACAAGCAAAATATTTACAAAATGAAAATTAACATTAACACACCTCCTGACGTCCACCAGAACATGCCAATGAAAGCGGAGTATCCTTAGTTCGTTCAGACTGTGCTTCTATATCTCCACCTTTATCCAAAAGGATTTCAACAACTCCAACGTGCCCTGCTGTTGCTGCCAGGATTAGTGGTGTGAAACCTAAATCAGAAAATGAAAATCTTACACAAATTTATGTTTTTTGTTTTATTTTAAAGCCACTGTTTACAATTCTCTAGCATTTTAGCAAAATAAATCCTTCAGGGCAGACACTGATAACGATTTAACATAAAACTGCTCTAAATCCTAATTTGTTAGTGACAAAAAACCCATAAACACCTAATTAGAAAACTAAGTCAGTAAAAATTATTAAAGTTTATACTCATAATGAACTTTGATGCCTCTGTATGAACTACCTTTGGATTAAGAAAGGCAACCACAACTTGCTCTATTTCACTAATGATCTACAGTCTAATTCTTGAATTTTTTTAGAATTATTTGGCTCTGCAGAATAATGAATCCGGATATTCCTAATTGAAATATGCTTATCCATCTTATCACTGAGATAGTCTAGGAACTATTTATCAATAATAAAAAAGTTAATTATTTTCTGATGTAACTACACTTGGATTTTATTTCTGACTGATATTTACCTTTTTTGTCTCTGTGTTCAATTTTGGCATCCCGTGCAATGAGCACAGACACAAGTTCTTCATGACCACCTGCACAAGCTAGTGTTAATGCTGTGTCATGATTGCTCTCAGTCTAGGAGAAGAAAAAAATAAGTTAAATTTTTTTTTAACAGAAGTTATCAATTTAAGAGCAAATAATATTTCTTTTCACAATAAATGCAGAATAATTTTCCTTTCCAAAGAAGATCAGAATGTGCAAAATAAGTTTAAATAAAGCAATCTACTCACATGTGCATCAATGTCAACTGAAGGATACACTGGAGGCATCGATTGGGAAGCCACATTGCTTGTAGTCTGCGAACAGGATTCAGGTGTAAGACACTCTGTGGTCTGAGAAGAACTGTTGGAACCAGTGGGCACTCTGGTACTCACAGCTGAAAAACAATATTCATATTGCTAAATTCCACTTAAAAGAGTAAGGTTATTTGTACACAGAAAAACACAAAAACAGAAATTTCCATAGCAGTAATATATAGTAATAGTAAAATCACAAGCTTTGGAATCAGACACACCTACATTTAAATATTAGTTCCAACACTGACTTTCTGATCTTGGGCAAGTAATTTAACTTCTCTGAGCTTCAATTTTCCCTATATGTAGAATGGGGATAATAATGGTACTTGCCTTGGAAGGTTATTGGAAAGACCACATGAGGCAATGCAGATAAAATACTTAACATAGCACCTGATATTTCGTGCACATACATCAAATAGTAGCTTTTTACATTGCCAACAGGGAGGAAAAAAATTTCCAAAAATAAAAGTAAATAAAAGGAATTTTAGATTTTAGTTTGTAAAAAAGTCAATTAGATAAAGATATCCTGTGTACAATTCAAAAAAAGGGGCCTGGGCGCAGTGGCCCACGCCTGTAATCCCAGCACTTTGGGAGGCCGAGGCGGGTGGATCACCTGAGGTCAGGAGTTTCAGACTAGCCTGGCTGACATGGTGAAACCCCATCTCTACTAAAAAAACAGAAAGTTAGCCAGGTGTGGTGGTACATGCCTGTAATCCCAGCTACTTGAGAGGCTGAGGCAGGAGAATTGCTTGAACCCAGGAGGTGGAGGCTGCAGTGAGCTAAGATCATGCCACTGCACTCCAGCCTGGGTGACAGAGCTAGACTCCATCTAAAAAAAAGGTGGGGGAGGGGGAGGGAGACAAGTTCAAGTATTTCTCACATAAATAGCAGGGAGTATGTGTTTTCTAAATTCAATATTTATTTTGAAACTTTGTTAAAAAATCAGTATCTGAAAGTCCAACTATTTTTAAAATGAACATTGAAGTTCTATTTGAGATCTCAAAATGTGGTTCGAAAACTGAGTTAAGTCTGGGAGCGATGGCTCACGCCTATAATGCTGGTACTTTGGGAGGCTGAGATGGGCAGATCACCTCAGGTCGGGAGGGTTGGGAGTTCAGGACCAGCCTGGCTAACATGGCAAAACCCCGTCTCTACTAAAAACACAAAGTTAGCTGGGCGTGGTGGAACGTGCCTGTAATCCCAGCTACTTGGGAGGCTGAGCCAGGAGAATCACTTTAACCTGGGAGGCGGAGGTTGCAGTGAGCCAGGATCGCACCACTGCACTCCAGCCTGGGCAACAGAGTGAGACTCCATCTCAAAAAAAAAAAAAAAAGAAAGAAAGAAAACTGAGTTAAAAGAAATTATGTATTTTATATCTCTGAAAATTTCTTATGTTTCATAAGAGATGGAGTTTGACCACGGGGGGAAACAGGACCTATCTCAGGGATGTTGTGAGTAGTCTAAGAGATATTGTATATAAAGCATTTAACACAGTGTTTTTAGCAAATGGTGGGTGCTCAATAGATGTAACTATCAGATATTTTATAGGATTGTCAATACTATTATTTATTGTATTGAAAAATAAAAACATTATTCCCTCCAGAAAGGAAGAACTAAGAAAAAAACATATAATCAGTAATAATATACAAAAAAATCAACAAAGCATCAGTGATGGCAATAACCTTACATTTGCACCCAGATTAAAAGTCAGTCAAAAACACGTAGGACTTAAAGAAAAATGTAAGCATTTTAAGTGTTGGAAAATATTTTCTGTCTAGAATTTTTGATATGACTAGATCCCATTCAAAGATACTAGTCACAAGTGTGAATGACTCAGTTTAGTAGATTACTAGTTTAAATAAGTGAGTAAAGTTTAAGATGCCCAGATATATTTCTACATGAGCTACCCAGCTCATCCCCACCAACATATATAACCATCTTGGCAATACAAATTTCTCCAGCTTCTGTCATCACATAAATAACATAATTTAACTATTTAGTTACAAATAGGAATAATTATTACATATGTTTGTTTCACCTATAAGAATATGCAAAATGGAAACAAAGCCTTAAACTTTCTTGTCATTTTTTTCTGGAAGAAGTGGCCAAGAAAAAAATAATAGTAATAATGAAAAACTGTTGTCATTCAATGAGTTAAAAGCAGATACTATCTTGTTACACCTCCTCGAAATAGCTGATATGTTTGGAAAACTGCTTGAAAAAACAAGACACTGAAGATTAATATGTTACAGAACCTTTCTAACAGTAAGACTTCAATAGTGGTCCCACAATTATTAACATATACTTTAGTAAAGAACTACTTTTCTATCAGTATTTTATGTTATCTCAACTCTCTTTTTTTATTATGAAAAACAGGTATATAAAATTTTTTTGAATAGTTGATTAGAGTGCTATGCCAGAATGTGATAAGAAACTTCTTCACAGAGTTGGCTTTTAAAAAGTACTTTTGTGCATTTAACAGCTTTGTTAACAAAAATGTGTTGTTGTAATAATTACTATACATTTTTGTACATTATCCTAGAAGCATTTTTTCACTCATGTAATAATGACAGTCAGAAACATTCCATAGCAAGTGCCTTCAACAGGACTAATTACAAATGAAAAGTTCTAAAACTAGAAAGTAGCAAGAGATTTAAAAAGTGCATGTGGAATAAAGGTTGTATTAAGAGAAAATTACACCAAGACTATGACATTTTCATAAATTCTAAAATATTTCCTACCTCTGAATGAAATATCTCTGAAAGTGACCAAGGCAGACTGCTACCACAAACGTCTATATATAATTCAAATTAAACTTATATGGTATGCTTTTTTTTTTTTTTTTTTAAAGAGATAGGGTCTCTATGTGTTGCTCAGGCTGGTCTTGAACTCTTGGCCTCACGCAATCCTCCCACCTTAGCCTCCCAAGTAGCTAGGATTACAGGCGCAGAGTCACTGTGTCTGACAATTTATCCACTATTTTAAAATGAGATGAGGTGAGAGAAGAAGTAAGTACAATATGTTACTTGACTTTTTACGAAGTTGAAGAAAGTTTTGTAGGCAATATGGAAGATAATAAATCTTATTATTAAAAAATCTCACTGATACTAGGTGTACATAAAATATGTTGTGAGTTTTTTTTGAGATGAAGTCTCGCTCTGTCACCCAGGCTGGAGTGCAGTGGCATGATCTCAGCTCACTGCAACCTCTGCCTCCTGGGTTCAAGGATTCTTCTGCCTCAGCCTCCCGAGTAGCTGGGATTAAAGGCACGTGCTACCATGCCCAGCTAATTTTTTTGTATTTTTAGTAGAGATGAGGTTTCACTGTGTTAGCCAGAATGGTCTCGATCTCCTAATCTCATGATCTGCTCGCCTTGGCCTCCCAAAGTGCTGGTTAGATTAAAGGTGTGAGCCACAGTGCCCAGCTGTTGTGAGTTTTTAAGAAATTTAATTGCTGTAATCTGTTTTATGTATTGGTAACTTTATTAAATAGTTCTATGTAAATAAAAACCTATGGTTGGCGTGGTGGCTCACGCCTGTAATCCCAGCATTTTGGGAGGCCGAGGCGGGCAGATCACGAGGTCAGGAGTTCAAGATCAGCCCGGCCAACATAGTGAAACCCCGTCTCTACTAAAAATACAAAAAAATTAGCCAGGCGTGGTGGTGGGCGCCTGTAATCCCAGCTACTTGGGAGGCTGAGGCAAGGGGAATCACTTGAACCTGGGAAGTGGAGGTTGCAGTGAGCTGAGATGCGTGACAGTGTGAGACTCCGTCTCAAAAAAAAAAAAACTATAAATAAAATATTAAAGTCAATTAGAAAAAATTATTTAAAGATTTTATTGCAAATCTCCTTAAGAGGATTTGTTAATTACTTTTTAATTCTTAAACCTATATTCACTACTACAGAGTTATTTAAAGATACTTTAAAATTACAATTTAAGAGCCTGTTAAGATGCCAATGATAGTAACAACATAGTAAAAAGTCAAAAACTGTATTAAAACTTACATGTACATCAAATCTTAATATAAAAATAAGGGAAATGATTAATAGAATTTCGAAGTCTAAGGAAATAACAATACTTAAAGATAAATCAGAACTTTAAGTTGACACATATGCATGCATATTACATCTAAGGTTCTTAAACTTGGCTGAACTGAGTTTGAATCTTGGTACTTACTAGCAACTTAATTTCTCTAAGCTTTAGTTTTCCTTTCTTTTTTGAGACAGAGTCTCGCTCTGTTGCCCCATGCTGGAGTGCAGTGGTGTGATCTTGGCTGACTGCAACCTCTGCCTCTTGGGTTCAAGTGATTCTCCTGCCTCAGCCCCCCAAGTAGCTGGGATTACAGGCATGCACCACCACGCCCGGCTAATTTTTGTATTTTAGTAGAGATGGGTTTGACCATGTTGGCCAGGCTGGTCTCAAACTCCTGATTTCAAGTGATCCGCCGCCCGCCTCTGCCTGCCAAAGTGCTGGGATTACAGGTGTGAGCCACCGCTCCCGGCCAGCTTCAGTTTTTCAACAGAAAAATAGAGGTGGGAAAAGGACTTATTTAAAGTATTATTATAATTAGCCCATGAGATAAAGTATATTTAGCATTTATCATACAAGTTGGTGCGTGGTAAATGCTCAATAAATGTAAATAAATCAATATTAGTTGATTTTTAACCAATCTTCTTTCTACAATAGAATTGAAAATTTTGGCCAGGCGTGGTGGCTCATGCCCGTAAAACCAACACTTTGAGAGGCCGATGCAGGTGGATCACTTGAGGTCAGGAGTTTGAGAGAAGCCTGGCCAACATGGTAAAACCCCGTCTCTACTGAAAATACAAAAATTAGCTGGGTGTGGTGGCAGGTGCCTGTAATCCCAGTTACTCGGAAGGCTGAGGCAGGAGAATCACTTGAACCCGGAAGGCGGAAGTTGCAGTGAGCTGAGATCAAGCCACTGCACTCCAGCCTGGACGACTGAGTGAGACTCTATCTCAAAAAAAAAAAAAAAAAAAACAAAATTTTAGTACGTATTTCTATAACTGCTCAAAGGTAAAAGCTATTTTGAATTTCTTTAAGTTACTTTATATTCCTAGACATTTGAACTTTGAGAATCACTTGCTATTATGGTAACTGCTAAAAACCCAATGCTCACTTTCAGAAGGACTTGAGGAACCATGTTCCTAATCAATAATTTGTATAGTCTGTTTGGAACTACATCATGTATGACTCGTATCAAACAACACACTAAAGGGCTAAGTTAATCAGCTAATCAAGTTGCAACATTAATAAATTATATAAACAACTTATTATCACAACAAATATTTTGAAAGAATAGCAATAAGGAAATAATACTATATTTAAAAAGTAAAATGTATTGTTATCATACATCTAAAATTCTTCTAAAGTGAAATTTACTTCTAAAGTAAAATTTTAAAGTAGAATTTTAAGATGTACAGTGTTCTCTCTTTTACTAATATGAGTGGTAAGAACTAGAGTTAAGTAAAATTAATTATATATTTGTCCTACTCTATAATCTTACCAATATGTTACTATGTTTTACAATTGCAGCATTAGGTATTAACCTAATTCACCCTTGCCTTATTTATTTTACCTTCAACTAAGAAAATTAAGACAAACTTTGACTTAGGAAAATATAATATTTAAATTTAAGACAGGTACATCATCTTGAATAAAGAAAATATAATTACTGCCATATAGTTCAAAACACATAACCTTCATAAAAACGGAAATTTTTACATGAAGATAATTTTTGTACTTGTTGGCTGATTTAAAATGTAAAACTTATTAATAAAAGAATATTGTACAATGTGGTAGGTATTAATGTTTAACACAAATTAAATTTTGTTTATATTAATATTATATATAATTAAAAGATAATTTCTAAGCCAATTTTCTGTTTCATGCAAACTTTGTAAAAGACTAATTTAACAACTACTTCAGTGAAATAAAATTTGATGTTCCTTAACACAAGTTCCTTTTAGAGCTGTTTCTACATTCTTTAAAAAAAAAAAAAAGTTCTAACATAACTGATCAGTAACACAGATTTCATAACTGCAAACTGTGCACTTAATTAGGAACATTATAATGCTAGTTACAGAACACTACATCTTAAAAATGTTATTCTCAGTTCACCAGTTTCATCATTAATATTCGTAATCATACTTCACATTCTAAAATCTGTTTTTATCCAGATTATAAATTAGAATTCCAAATGAACTACAAGAATTTATTCACAATTTATAACAACTTTCAATGCTAATAATACAAAGTTAATTTGTGTCTACCAACTGAAGATAAAAAAAACCCAAATTAAAGAACAAAGAGCCTAACTCCTTAAAACATTTCCCAGAATTCTAATTTTCTTTAAGAAAACTAAGACATTCCTCCTCTGCACAATGATACCTATTACATATCAGAGGAGCCTCAAAGGCAGTATCACAATTCTATAACCATTGGAAGTCAAACACATGCCCAATAAAATTCCTGATTTCAATAATCTTATTCCACATTTAAAAAGATTCAGTAAAGATCAGGAAGACTAAAGGCTCACAAAAGAAGAAAGGAAACTGAGATAGCATAATTGGGATGGGAGAAGGGGAGGAGAATATGACAAGAGGCAACACACAACAGTAAGGAAAAAAATGTTGCAATCAAGAGACAGAGGACTGGCCTGCCTTTGAATATCACTCCAGCTACATCTTAGTTCTTGGTCTTCATCCACTGTCAACAGCCATTCTGGCTGCATTTCTGAACTGGGCTCTCATGGAGGTGATACATTCACCAGCCATCTTTAGGAAGGTAAATGATTAATTGCACTGTTTTCCCACTGCTGCAAGGACAATGAAAGGGAAAGTAAACTTGTGCACCTCATTTCATATCTAGTTGTAATTTTCCACACAACAATAAACAGAAACATATACTTCAAGGTTATCAGGCCTTTTTTTCTGTGTGTGTGTGTGTGTGTGTGTGTGTGTGTGTGTGTGGTGTGGTGTGGTTGTGTGCTTTCATTAAGAAAGTTAATGCAAAAATCCCAATCTTCAAATCATCAAGTGACAATAATTTTAATGCACCTTATCTTCTAACCACAAATATTATAATATGGAATACTTAGTTTTCTCTGAACATCCCATTTAATTGGAAATAAGTAAGTTGATCTAATAAAATTATAAATTAAAAAAGCTGTGTGATTTAAAATTTCCAGACATGAAAATCAACAGCAGGAAAATTTTAAGTATAATCTTATATGAATACTTCTAAAGCCTACAAAGAAATTCTACTTTGAGATCTCCTACCCAAGTCACAGCACATGGTGGTTTTGATACCAAAGGTTTAAAACAAAGGATTGTGGCAACTTTATTTCTTTGCCTTTGCAATATGACAAAAAAGAAGAGGGGGAAACACACTTTTGTGTGTTAGTGCTATTGAGCTTAGTTAATTCACTTCCAAAAGACTTCAAGAAATGGGTAATTTTACAAAGATAGTTCTAAAATGAAAAAGTACAAAGTCTATGTTTTTGGAGGGGTATATAAAGAAGTTGAGCACACAGATTAAAGAAAAATTATTACAGATATATTTCTTAACCCACCTGCTATCAGGTCATCAAGAGTGTCGGTAAGCGTCTGAGCTGGAGTTGCAACCATTAGTCCATCTGGTTCTTGAACTAACAGCCCCTGATCATGTCCAGTAATAGCAATCTGAGGCTGTCCTACAATCTGCTGATTACCTGATACTTTCTGAAGTTCAAGAGAATTTGTCCCATTAGAACCTAAGTCACTGGAAAAGTTACACTGTGGAGATGATAAAGGCTGGACTGGGACAAAATCGATCTGTTCTGCCGATGGTGGAGACTGTTGCTCATCATCAACATCATTATCTTTAAATAAGATTGTGTCAACCTGAGGTAACTCTGAAAAGTGATCCTCTGGGAGACTACCATCTCCTTCCCCTTCTGGGAAGACTCCTCTATGAGAGCACTGCTGGTGTAGAGACACTGTGTCTTTCTGACCTTTGGTTTCCAAGTATTCTTTGGTAAATTGCTGCTGTGTTTTCATCTGCAACTGCCTTTCCACTTTCTGCAGTTCTTTCAATATTTTCTTCTTCTTCTGGACTTGCTCTTCTCTGTTCTTTTTAAGTTCTTCTATCTTATCTTTGTTCAGAGGTTCACCTTGAATTAACTCCAGTGACTTAAGCTGTGCTTTTTCAATAGCACTAATTCTTTGTCCCAGTTCATTCAGCTTGCCTTCAGTCTCCTCTACTATGCACTCCAAAGGCTGGTATGGGTGAAAAGATGGCAGTAGGTCCTGATCTGCTACCTGGAGGGAACTGGACTTCTGCTTGGATGTACCTAAGCACATGAAAAACGTTTGAAAGAGTGCCATGCTAAAAAAAAAAAAAAAAAAAAAAAAAAAAAAAGAAAAAAAAAAAAGAAACCAGCCTCCCCTCCCACACACACGGACCTCCCTCCCAAAACCCTTATAACTAATGTTATAGAATGAATGTTCAGAGTCACACCAGTGTTAGGCAGGTTAAAGCCTATACTCATCTATTTCACGCAGCACAAACTAGGATGTTGCTAATTCAAAAACTGTGAAGTTTTAAAAATCTACTCTTTAGGATAGGAGGATTTTGGAAATTAAGTCAGGGGCAGGGAAAAGGAAAACGAAGAGGCGAGAATCTCAGAATTCTGCTGATTAGATTGGACTTTTTAAAGAATACCAAATCTAAAGCAGTATCAAAATAGCACTGAAAATACCAGAAATGTTAACTGCCCATTTAGAACAATCATTCTTTTAGCAATATTAACTCTGCAAGCAATGCAGAGTTAATGCAAAAGACCAAAACTTACAGATCAAAGTAGGGGATAGTGTTTTTCAGTCAAAATATTTTTCTTCTTATATTGAAATACAATGTGAAATCAGTTTTTTCAAGACATGTCTAAAATTCTCCATTAAATATACCTTTAACACATCTGTACTGCAACACTGTTAAACTTACTATGCAAAGGACAACTTGCATTTAAATGAACACTTCAAGTAAATTCTGTCTATGAGAGAAACAATAAATGATCCTAGGAGAAAATCAGACTTCCCATTTAGGGTTACTCATACTGACAGTATATGTTAACAAACAATGGCAATGTATATTATTTTAAGGTTTTAAATTACACTTAAGTTCCTTCCTTCATAACAAATCAGCTGAAAAATAATTATCAATATTAATAATCCTAAAATCTGGACATGAAATGAAGGACATAAATTTTTTGACGTACAATACCTACTCTGAGGCAAATCTAAGGCTTAATCTTGTTTAGAAGAAGTAGGACTAGGCCAGGCACAGTGGCTCACGCCTGTAATCCTAGCACTTTGGGAGGCAGTAGCAGGCGGATCACGAGGTCAGGAGATCGAGACCATCCTGGCTAAGATGGTGAAACCCTGTCTCTACTAAAAATACAAAAAATCAGCCAGGCATGGTGGCGGGTGCCTGTAGTCCCAGTTACTCAGGAGGCTGAGGCAGGAGAATGGCGTGAACCCGGGAGGCGGAGCTTGCAGTGAGCCAAGATTACGCCACTGCACTCCAGCCTAAGCGACAGAGCGAGACTCCATCTCAAAAAAAAAAAAAAAAAAAAAAAGTAGGACTACTCAGCAACAAAAAGGAACAAACTACTGATTCATGCTACAACATGAGTGATCCTCAAAAACATTATACTAAGTGAAAGAAGCTAGACACAAAAGACCACACATTGTGTAATTCCACTCATATCAAATCTACAGAGACAAGGCAAATCTATAGAGACAGGGACAGTAGTAGCTGCCTGAAGTTATAACAGTGAAAATGAGGATCAGTTGCAAACAGGCATAAGAGATCTTTTTGGGGAGATGGAAATGGTCTAAAACTAGATAGTGATGATGGTTACACAACTCAGTAAATTTACTAACATTCATTGCATTGTACATTTAAAACAAGGGAACTTTATGGTATGTAAATTAAACAATAAAACTGTTTGAAAAAAGCTGGGAAAAAAGTTATCTATTATTTTGAATTGCAGTCAACATATATGAATAACATAGGTAATTTGGGAATTTTTAAAATAAAATCATCCATTGTATTAAAAATGATTCTCAAGTCCAAAGGAAAAAAGGTCATTTAGAGACATAAAATGTTCTGAATTTCAAAGGGGTGACAAAACTACTGAAGAAAAAAAAATTAGAGATTCATCTACTTTTTTGCTAGAATAGAGATCTCAAAACTGCAGGTAGCTCAAACATATGCAACGTGTCATTACTAAAAAAGTCTAAGTTTTTCCCCTACATACTGTCTTTAATAAGGTAAGATGACCACAATTTCAATATCACTGCAATCACTTTCAGAGGCTTAGTTATTCCTTAAATTGCAAAGTACACTCTGTATATTCAATTTATATATATATAATTTTAAGAGATGGGGTCTTGCTATGTTGCTCAGCCTGGTCTTGAACTCCTGGCCTAAAGTAATTCTCCAGCCTCAGACTTGCTGAATTTATATTTCTATCTGAGCAAAATGATAGAAAAAGACTTTATTCTTTCAGAGCAAAAGCCATTAGATTTATTTTATTTTTGTTATTATTTTCCTAAGACCATATAGGAGTCCCTGTTTTGATTTACAGTATTTGTTTAAAGTGCCTAATGACAATCAACAAGAAAAGGAAGGTAAATGGTCACAAATAGCAATGTACAAATCCACAACAATAACAAGGAAATATTCAGTCATGTAATAAATTCAATGACATCACTCGAGTACATTTAGAAGTTCTACAAAGACTGAATGGTCCATGGTCCTTTAAACATCCATTAGTTTCAAAACACCCTTGTATAGCTACTAAGCAATTTGTATTTAAGATTCAGGAAAACTAGGTAAGAGTTCAACATCAACCAGACTGGTTAGTAATTATGTTATGACCCCACTGGACATTCACAGATTTAAAATCTTTATACTTAGTATAATCCAAAATAAGAGTAGAATTTTGAGGACAGTAACAGATAGGAATGGCCCTGTCTATCTTGTTAACAAATAATATGCAAGAAGTGTGGAACACAAGATTACTAAGAGTAACTTATGAATAGACAAACTATAAGCCCAGAACGTATGTAGCATTAAAAATCGATGACGGCAAAAATGATGCATAAAAAGTGGTTCATCTCAAAATAGCCATGGAGTTAGTGGAATTGCCTAAAGACACATCAAAGCACTAACACAAGCTCTAACATCAAGAATAAAACAGATTGGTGAAAAACAGATAATGTCACCTAATTAGTCCTAGAAAGTAAAGCAACATCTATACTTTCTGGGTAGAGATTATGACAAGTATTCTTTTAGCAACAAAATTTTCAACAGGTAGTAAGTAGTATTATAAGATACCAGAAAATAAAAGGGTTCTATCTCCTTCAAACAGCTTCCAGTGTCAGACACAAAGAAATCTATTCATTGGTATCAGTGAATGATATCATAAAGTACTATTTAGAAATATAGGTGACCGGCTGCGGTGGCTCACAACTGTAATCCCAGCACTTTGGGAGGCCGAGAAGGGTGGATCCCCTGAGGTCAGGAGTTCTAGACCAGCCTGACCAACACGGAGAAACCCCGTCTCTTCTAAAAATGTAAAATTAGCTAGCTGGTGTGGTGGTGCATGCTTGTAATCCCAGCTACTCAGGAGGCTGAAGCAAGAGAATCGCTTGAACCCAGGAGGCAGAAGTTGCAGCGAGCTGAGATCGTGCCAATGCACTCCAGCCTGGGCAACAAGAGCAAAACTCCGTCTCAAAGAAAGAAATATAGGTAAAGTCGCCATTTCATCTTTTTGGTTTGGTTTCTATCCTATTCCTTTGCCTCTCACTTTCCCTCTATTAACAAAACTAGAAAAAATCTGCAGTAGAAGCCATGATCTAGTGACAGCTTAAACATGGCCTTTATTTTTTTTATTGGCAGTGAAGGAATGAGGTGGACATATATTTGCCAAATATTTAGTTTTTTATTGGATTGAGCTTAATCCTATCAATCATTTTTGTGTCTAAAATAACTAGTGCATTGTACAATGGAAAAATAATGGCCAGTGGGAAAAAAAAACATGATATACAGAAGGATCTAGACTAGATTTCATATTTCCTTACTTGGTTTTGTCTATAAAACTTAAACCTTGCTCTGTAATTCCCTTGCTTACATCATCACACAGCACCCTACTAGAATGATTTTTAAACAGCATTCCCAACTGGATCTCAAATAGAAAATCAGGTTGAAAAAGTATAACTAAAAATAACACAGTGCATCAAATGTAGTAGAGTGTTTATTATCCACTGGAATTTCTGTTTTGATAAACAGATGTATGATGTGTCCTGGGCTTCAATATAAAATGTTTCTTATTGTGGTCATAGTCAAAAATGAAAGCCACTAACCTAGAATTGACTTATTTTTCCTTTATGTCTAAATATTCGTCTCAAAATTTCCCAAACAGGACACATTATACATTTTAACATAGCAATCACTTAACCAAGGGTGTCCAAACAAACATCTGTGTTACATGTTAACAGATTAATTCAATCTTCTTCCTATTACTATAAGCAGTTATATGTTAAAAGATATTATCAAATTTGGGCATGTGTAAATCCATATAAGAATGATTATATAATGGAAAGTGACTAAAGAATATTAGCAGTAAAGTTTCCAGAGGAATACTCAATACCATTCACTGTATATACAATTTTTCTATATAATTTTAATGATTTGATATAAAAATGTGAGAACTTTTCATGTCACTTACTCCAAAAAGCAACTCTAACATATAAAAGCAGCATGCCAATTTAATTCTTACTTTACATTTACACTTCTGTTTTCAATCTCATTCCCACCATTCTAGAATGCTACTTCTTGATTACTTTTTAAAAACATCTCTTTAATCACAATGTCTTTCTTAAAAATGCCTAAGAATTGTCTTCTGCCTTCAAAATAATCTATATTCTTAGCCTCGCACTCATTAATTTATTCAATAAGTACTTAAACATCTAATACAAGCAAGGCATAGTAGACCATATAAAGATAAGCAACATAAACCCTGCCCTTAAGGAGCTTACAGTCTAAGTGGGGAGATGATGTTCCAAAGAAATTCTTATATAGATCCATAAAGGGACTATACAAATATTTTCATCAAAGCATTGTCAGTGGGGGTAAGAAAATAGAGGCTATTCAGGATATTTGTCACTGGGAGAAATGACAGGTAAAACATGGAGGATATACAGGGTGTGAAGCACTATGCTATAGGTAGAAACAATCTAGAGATAGGTGGATAAATCTTAAAAACAGTATTGAGTAAACAAAGAAAAAACAAAATGAGATCTGTAGCACAATACTATTTATGTAAATTAAAAATACAAGGTAATTGCCGGGTGTGGTGACTCACACCTGTAATCCTAGCACTTTGGGAGGCCAAGGTGGGCAGATCGCTTGAGCTCAGGACTTCAAGACCAGCCTGGGCAACATGGCAAAACCCTGTCTACCAAAATACAAAAAATTAGCTAAGTGTAGTGGCAGGGCACCTGTAGTCCCCGCTACCTGCAGGGCTGAGGCAGGAGGATTGCTTGAACCTCGGAGGTTGGGGCTGCAGTGAGCTGAGACTGCGCCACTGTACTCCAGCCTGGGTGACAAAGTGAGACCCTGTCTCAAAACAAAACAAAACAAACAAACAAACAAACAAACAAAAATATATATATACACACACACACACATATATATACAGACACATAAAAAATATTTTATAAGAATTTACAAGAACAAAAGAATATACACATCAAATATTGAAATGATTATGTATGGGGGAAGCAGGGGAATGGAAAGAGAAATAAAAGGGAATAAGTGAAACGAGAGAAATTATGGTGATAAAGCACCAGAAATTGAGTATGATTAACTCAACCCTCTACACTTGAGGTCCCAAGGGGAGGGGAGCAAGCAAAAGTGACAAGAACTGGAAGGAAGATCCAATGAAGTACTCTAGAATTTCAGAGAAAAGGAAATTACTCCTCAGGAGGGCTTGAGGTATACACAAAAGATGTGTTTTGTTTATCCTGACATAATTTTAAATGCTTTGCAGCAGATTAATTCTAAGTTACACAACTTGCAAAAGACCAAAATGAATCTTCTCTTAAAACTTCTGTAGAACCAGCTATAACAA
Organism: Symphalangus syndactylus; assembly: GCF_028878055.3. NCBI lineage: Eukaryota > Metazoa > Chordata > Mammalia > Primates > Hylobatidae > Symphalangus > Symphalangus syndactylus. The sequence goes on from NC_072429.2 coordinate 46,452,202, forward strand.
CAAGGCAACGGATTTACATTACTTATGTATCCTTTCCCATCTGAATATTTGTAACTGCAGGTAATAAAGTTAAATAATGCTAGAAAACTGAGCATGTCACTCAGAGTTTCATATTTTGTTTATGGACGTGATTCTGAGGCCTCTGTTAGATGCCACCTAGAATCCTGAATCCTTGAAAACCAACAACAGACAAGTGAGATCAAGTTGCCTAAATCAGGAGGATATGAATCAAGATGGACGGAGCCTGTACAACTGGTACACATGGGGCATTAAGAAAATAATATCTGAGTAGAACATATATCAAACACCTGGGTAAGATTTATGGGCATTAATACATTTTTAAAAGGATGAGGATATGAATAATAAAAAGATTTACTGAAAACAGACAGGAATAAAATGTTATAAGAACCTGAAAAGATGATTGCTGGAAGAGGAAAAGAAGAGAGTCCTAGAGAATAAGAACCCTTTGTCCATCCCTAATCACATACACGACACAGAAATAATATATGGACTTAGAGGAAACAAAAACAAAAGGGTCAAACAGCAATTTCATCACTCAAGGGAGCTTTTCCAGAGACATAAAAGAGAAGCTTTGAGAAGAAAAAGGAGCTTTAAGTATAAAAAAAAGTTAAGTCTTTATTTAAGATAGGTTTTCCTATCCTGGTAATTCAGTGTGTTCTTTTCCATAATTAAATGATTTTTCCTAATTCATAGCAACATAATATTCTATGATATGCATGATTTATACTAACATGACATTTTAACACAATGCATTATCGCAGTTTGATCCCACACAAATAACTGTTAGATTGCCAATGCCATTTGGTTGATAGCAGTAGCAAGTGCCCAAGTGATCTAAATACAAATGTTAATTAGGGATAACCCTGATAATTTAGTAAAATGAAAGATTCCTTAGAAAGGTAGTTCATGTTTATACTATTTAGTAAGTAATAAAACATCAAAATGCAGAAAATAACTAAATAATCCAAGATATTTCAGTAAGCAAAAATATGGTTACTCACTAGAGTATAAACTTAAAAAATCATTACCTAAACATCTCAGATTACTTACATATTAAACCTAAATTTAAAATGTTTTTATTTCCTCTTGGCATACACTCTATCTAGCTTATTTCTTGATTGTTTTGTGGATCTGTGTTATTTATTTATTTATTTTTTTTTTGAGGCTATCGCCTAGGCTGGAGTGCAGTGGTACAATCATAGCTCACTGCTGCCTGAAGCTCCTGGGTGCAAGCAATCTTTCTGCCTTAGCTTCCTGAGTAGCTGGGACTACAGGCACAGGCAACCATGCCTGGCTAATTTTTAAATTTTTTTTAATAGAGACAAGTTCTCCTATGCTGGGCAGGCTGATCTATCATTCTGCCTCGGCCTCCCAAAGCACTGGGATTACAGATATGAGCCACGGCAGATAGCCTAATTTTTTTCTTTTTCTGTTTTTTTTTTTTTGGAGACAAGGTCTCGCTCTGTGGCCCAGACTGGGGTGCAATGGCACACTCATGACTCACTGCAGCCTCGGTCTCCCAGGCTCAAGTGATCCTCCCATTACAGTCTCCCTAGCAGCAGGGACTATGGGCTTGTGCCACCACTCCTAGCTAACTTTTGTATTTTTTTGTAGAGACAGGGTTTCGCCATGTTGCCCAGGCTGGTCTCGAACTCCTGGGCTCAAGCAATCTGCCCACCTGGCCTGCCAAAGTGCGGGGATTATGGGTGTGAGCCCCTGCGCCTGGCCCTAATTTTTTTCTGAGAGTCTCACTCCATCACCCTGGCTGGAGTGCAGTGGCAAGATCTCAGCTCATTGCAACCTCTGCTTCCCGGGTTCAAGTGATTCTCATGCCTCAGCCTCCCTAGTAGCTGGAATTACAGGTGCACACTACCACACCCGGCTAATTTTTGTATTTTTAGTAGAGATGGGATTTTGCCATGTTGGCCAGGCTGGTCTCAAACTCCTGTACTCAAGTGATTGACTTGCTTAAGCGTCCCAAAGTGTTGGGATTACAAGCGTGAGCCACCACACGGGGCCTATATTTTTTTAAATGATTTTTTTTTTTTTGAGACGGAGTTTTGCTCTTGTTGCCCAGGCTGGAATGCAATGGCCTGAACTCAGCTCACTGCAACTTCCACCTCCTGGCTTCAAGCGATTCTCCTGCCTCAGCCTCCCGACTAGCTAGGATTACAGGCACATGCCAACACGCCTGGCTAATTTTTTGTATTTTTCGTAGAGATGGGGTTTCATCATGTTGGCCAGGCTGGTCTTGAACTCCTGACCTCAAGTGATCCACCGGCCTCAGCCTCTCAAAGTGCTGGGATTACAGGCATGAGCCACCATGCCTGGCCAATGATTCTTATTTAGTACTGAGCTTCCAAAGCCAAAGTTACTACAGTCCTCTATAAGGTTTAGCCAAATAAACACCCCCCCTCAAAAAAAAAAACAAAAACAGAGACATTTAGCTTTAAATATTTTACTAAAGGTTAAATATCAGCTGATTATGATACTCATGGATGCATGTTTAATTTGCTTTTTAATTGTTAAGATTAAAAACAGCAGGAAAATTTTGAATAGCTAGGTGTTCCATGAAAAACTGCCAGAATTAGCTTAAATCAGAGAGACTACAGATATTTCATCTCTGAAATTAATAGTTTAGCCCTGGTGAAGGCCCCCAATACTTTAAATTACTAAAATTGGCATAATTTGAAAGAAGTTTCTGTTTGCTGCTATAAGAGTCAACCGAAACCAACTTTTCTTAAATCAGTATTACAGATATTAATATACACTTACATGCCTCATTGTGATTTCAATATCTAGGGCTTGATTATCATACACTAAATGAACTATGTTCATAAGTTTGTTTTTATAGTTTTAAACATCCTACATATTAACTATTTTATTTCAGAAAACTCAGATATTACAACTATACATAATTATGAAGTGAAGGTACATTTATACATGAAGGTACTTTTCATTTACAAATATAAAGACAGCAGAAACATATCAGAGCTCATAAACTTGAGTTTTTTTAAGTAGTATACTCTCCTTCTTAATAGTCATTTGTATATTACTTGTATACATTTTATTTTGATAGTTATTTGTCCAGGTTCACATAGTGACAGATGATAATCTACTATATTCAGCATTGCACAAATGCAACTGAATGTAATTCTTAAACTTCTCACTCATTAACTGAATAAATGTTACCAAGACTTAACTAGATAGCAAATATGCATTTTTATTCTTCATATACTATTGGTTAGCTAAAGAATTATCAAATGAAAAATGAATGTCTGATAAACTATGGTTACTTAAATATAATCAAGAACTCGGCTTGTTTCTTAAGTATTTTCATCTGTGCCAGATGAAAGCTACATCGATCAGTATGTTAACTGGAAAAAATAAAAAGTCATTTTTCCTAACACTTATGTCTTTTTGGTTTTTGATAGTAAGACTATTTGCATTTGTCAGAATTATCTACCTCAATTAGCCATGGGTACACAGTAACTCTGTATCATTAAAGTACATTTCTGGATTTATCAATTAGCTGAAAAAATACCCATTTGAAGAAAAATAAATCAATAACTAACCTTTTTGCACTCCTAAAAGGGCAGGAGAGTTCTCCTGTGAAGTTTTGTCAGGTTCCTGGGGAGGTACAACCATGGCAAGCGTATGCATTGGCACACGTGGAACCTAAAAGGTCAACTCAGAAAAAAATCATCTCAGACCAAAGAATAAGACAAAGGCCCATAAATGAAACAGATATCCTGTTTTAGGTTATCTTCATATACCACCAAATGCACTTTTGTTTCCTTAAGCTTTTTTTAAAAAAAGCTTTCACCAAGCAATAATTTTTGAGACTAATGATTAGACAGTCAGGGAATCTACAAATAGTCAATGATTTTAAGCTAAATGGAAATAACATTACTCCCTTGCTGAATAGAACGCCTTGCTGGTTCCAATTGTAGCTAGGGGTACAAGTCACATATTCACTATCCACTAGCCAATTTACCCTTGTTCAAATTCTACATGGATCAAAAGAAAACAAAAATGTAATATATTTCTTGAATTGGGGTATGCTAGCAGTTTTCAGGATGACTTTGTAGAAAAGAATTTAGATTTCACCAACATAACATACTAGTAAAATCTCTATATTTTCTCCGTAATTTAAGGTAGGTTTAAAAGTCACTTTAATGAACTTTTAGCGCTTATGTTACCTATACTTTCATGGTTGACGAAAGTCACTATCTCTAGGATAATTAATACTACCTTGGGAGGTATTAAGAAAATGCTTTCTCGGCCAGGCATGTGGCTCACGCCTGTAATTCCAGCACTTTGGGAGGCCGAGGCAGGTAGATCGCCTGAGCTCAGGAGTTTGAGACCACCCTGGGCAACATGGTGAAACTCTGTCTCCACTAAAATACAAAAAATTAGCCGGGCGTGGTGGCGCACACCTATAGTCCCAGCTACTTGGGAGACTGAGGCAATAGAATCGCTTGAGCCTGGGAGGCGGAGGTTGTGGTAAGCTGAGATTATGCCACTGCACTCCAGCCTGGGCAACAGAGCAAGATTCCATCTCAAAAGAAACAAAAGAAAAAAGAAAAAGCTTTCTCTTGATTCTCTTGTTAAAAAACAAAAAAAATCCTGAAAAACCTAGTTGTAATAAGATAACAACTTAGAATACTTATGTTTATATTTGATATTAAGTGGTTTTTAAAAACCGCTATTCTCAATAAATAAGGCAATAACAAATTTGTGTACCTTTAAAGAAAATAAATCCTAAAGAATTTAGAATCATGATTTTCTCAATATGTAACAGAAAAGAAAAACAAGTCCATTTTGCTTAAAACTGATTTTAAACAAAAACTTCTAATCATGTTGAAGAATATTTATATTAACAAACAAGCTCCATTTTACTTTACCTGAGACTGATCTTGAGAAGGTGGAGGGAGCTGAGACACATCTGTGGTAGGAACTGACAGAACATTATTTGGATAATCCAACAGATAAGAAACTACATTAGTATGGCCACCCTTTGCAGCTTCAATGAGCATTGTTGAACCATCCTGAAAAAGAATTGCCGTGATAATTAATTCTTTATAGTTTCTTAGCAGCTCATACAAAATCAAAACTCATTTAAACAGTATTAAATACTAAGCACTAAGATAGATCAAACATATTTTTATAACTATACACATATTATTTACATATATATATATACACACACACACATACGTGTGTGTGTGTGTGTGTGTGTGTGTGTGTGTGTGTTTTAATAGAGATGGGGTCTCCTTATGTAGCCCAGACTAGTCTCAAACTCCTGAGCTCAAGTGATCCACCCGCCTCAGCCTTCCAAAGTGCTGGGATTATAGACATGAGCCACCGCACACAGCCTGTTTACTTATTTTTAAGTAGACTACCTTGAGTCGATGAGTAGGGTCAGCCCCATGAGCCAAGAGAAGCTCAACAACTGCCAGGTGGCCTCCTGCACATGCCAGCGACACTACTGTATGATCATTATTGGCTGTAGCTCTGTTAACATTGGCACCTTTGAAGAAAAATAAATTGCGATCTTAGCAAAGGTTGAAATCAAGCCAGTTCACAGTCAATATCATTTAAAAATTTTTTGTGAAGTATAATGTAGATACAAAAAAGTATACAAATCATAAGTGTATAGTTTGAATTTTTTTCACAAAATGAACACACACCTGTGTAACCAGCACCCAGAGGAACAAACAGAACATTATCCACATACCAAAAGCCCCATCTTGTGCTCCCTTTCAGTCACTACCCAGCCTCCCAATGGTAACCACTACCCTGACTTCCAAACTGGTTTTAGTTTTTGAACTTTATATGAACGGAATCATACAATGTACTCTTTTGCGTCTGGCTTCTTTCACTCAATATTATATTTGTGAGATTCATCCACAATGTTGCATGAAGCTGTAGTTCGTTCATTCAATATCACTTTTAAAATGGGAAATCTAGAAGACTAAGATTAATAAATATATACAGGTTAATGTAAGCATCAAATAACACCACTGTATATAACTCAAAATGTTTCAAAGACATTTTTGACCTACTAGAAAGTGGCAATATAGCCAGGTCTCAAAAGTAGAGAAAACAGATTTTTTTAAGCAATGTTTAAGAGATATAAAATTCTTCATATTGTGTATTTTAAGAGTCAGGGGACCTGGATATGGAGAGAAGACAGAATATTATCCAGATATGTTATCTGAAAGGCAAGTTGTTCAATAGCTGTGTATAACATGACCTGAAAAATGTCTAAATGCAAAGTCTTTTCTTAGTTTCTTTTTTGATAAATTATTTTTGACCCCTGGAAAAAATGACTTTAGTTCAGCTACCTTTAACAATTCCAAAAGATCTCAACTAGAAAGTTAAGACTATAGAAATATTCATTCTTCCTTCTTAATTCTACCTATCTTATTTAAGAGAAAAATAAGTTGGTGGGTAAAACTACTACTATCAGTTTGTCTAATTTTCAGAAAATATCCAGCTGAATCTAATCCTAACTTGCATAAAAGTACCTTTTGGGAAAGGTAAAACACAGCAATAAACATCCTGAGATTAGCAACATGAAATTATTTTAGATGTCAGGATTATTTAAAGGAGAAAGGATATAATCGATGTGTTCCTATTCCTAACAAGCCTGATTACATTCTTAGCAGGTTGTTGTTGGGTATGATTAGGTATTCTCTTTAGTAAAGAAGCATAAGAGAACTCCAGAGGTTATCCATCTATTTATTTCTGTGTGGTTGAGGTTAACGGCTTTTACAGACTATATTATGTAAAGATATGCCTTACTTGGCAGCGAAAATGCAGTATGAAGAAAATAAGCCTAGTTTTCTCCAATTCAGAAGAAAACAAGTACATTTAAAATGATAAAATCTGGCCAGGTGCGGTGGCTCATGCCTGTAATCCCAGCACTTTGGGAGGCCGAGGCGGGCGGATCACCTGAGGTCAGGAGTTTGAGACGAGCCTGGCCAACCATGGTAAAACCCTGTCTCTACTAAAAATACAAAATTAGCTAGGCATGGTGGTGCATGCCCGTAATCCCAGCTAGTCGGGAAGCTGAGGCAAGAGAATCACTTGAACCCGGGAGGCAGAGGTTGCAGTGAGCCAAGTTTGCGCCATTGCACTCCAGCCTGGGTAAAAAGAGTGAAACTCCTTCTCAAAAAAAAAAAAAATAATAATATGATAAAATCTTACCCTGCATTTTTTATGTCACTAAATGTCAGAAATCTATTAAAATATAAATACGGTTTTTATCTTAATAACATAATACCTCCTGAGGGAATCTTCCTTGTATTTTTATCATCCTATCCTAGGATGTTTCATTATATGCCACAGTATTTCTGACACTATACAAAGAGTTAGGCTGAACCAAATGAAACTGCTGACATTACCATTTTTGTTTCACAACATGACAATTACATATGGTTAAACCTAACATTGGTTCCACAGCATTTTATTTTTCTGCAGTAAACAGTCTTAAGCTAATTCTTCATCCATCAGTTGAAATTTGCCTAAATAAATATAATTCTAATAATAGAATTTCTAAAGAAATATAAAAATTATAAATAAGATCCTTACAAACTCAGTTAATTCAACTGTACCACAAACAAGTACCACAGTAGCAGACTTACTCTCTGTCCTCCACCCACATCTCCAGCAGAACGGACTCATCATTAGCTGTTGAATATCCACCTAATCATAGTGGGACATTTTACATTTGGCTTTTCTAAGTTGGGAGCAACCACATGTTGCTTGGTTGATGAAAACTAAAAATTCAAAACTAATAAAGAAAATTCCTGGTAAACAACTCACAAACTCTATGCTTACTAAATAAAATACAATAACAAAAGGCAAAAATACAATACTTTACTGTAGGTAAAGTAGCCATAACATAAATTGCAACAGTTTAGGATTTTTTTTCCCATAAACTGTAGCCTCTTGGAAATGATCACTTGCCCTTTCTTTACCTTTGCTAATAAGAAACTGCACAGTGCACAAATGACCAGCTCTTGCAGCTTTCATCAAAGGTGTTCTTCCACCTTCAGATTCATGTTCCTGTTAAAGAAATGGAAAAAATAATCCATCAATGCCAACAGTCTAACCATCTATTTTAAAAACAGTACCGATGAAATGAGAAATAACGAGGATTTAATATACTTACTCATTGTAGACACTTTATACCACCTACCTCAATTCCCCCAATATACAGGATTTTCAGTCCAAACTAGATAATTTAACTTTCTAAGGGCAAGTTCAGTTTTGCATACCAAGTAATAACCATTAAAGATAATATTAATGTTTTGTTTGGTTCCCAAAGAGAAATCGCTGCAGTTTTCTAATTCTAAGTTTTAAAAAATGTTTCCCAACTATTTATCTGGATTGTGAAAAAGGAACCTCAGTCCTGTGAAATGATTAGAAGAATCTTGATCTTATAGCAGAAGCCAATAAAAGCACTATCAAAGGATGCAAATGATTCCCTGAAGAAAAACACTATGGTATTTTAGGAGTAACGGAAAAATGAAGAAGAAAAATATACCAATGGGTGGATTTTTTTTTTTAAGTAGAAATTAAATACTTGAATAGTCAAAGGCAAAAGATACAACTCCTAATAGCAGAAAGATTGTTCTTTCTAAGAAGCTTGCCAGCAACAGGAATGAATGATAAAACAGTTTTTAACCATGCATGCCTCACATCAAATGCCACTAAAAGGAGCTTGCTTATATGGTGAGTAATACTGTCTGTTGGGAGAATTATGAACTCATTAAATTCATCTAAGTATTAAAATGTAGCTTATATACTGCTTCTTTGAAAAGTTCTCTTACCTATCCCCTCTTTCATTATGTATGCAAACATGAATTTCTGTTGTTCTGGTTCTGTTTTATTACTAAGAAAAAATTGATAAAGACTGGTGGTTAAGTTAAGGCTTTATTTCAGCTATATTCGTCTAATTAACTCTGAAAATCCTGTAATTACCACATGATCAATTTAAAATATGTGCTCTCCCAGTAGAATACAATTTAGTCTATTTACATTTTAATTACCCTGATCAAAACAACAATAAGAAATGAGTAGACTGTCAACTCAATGGAAACCTCACAGAAAAGTGATAGGAATTCCTCCCTAAAATAGGTTTAAAAAAAAATCTTGACAGTGTAGTATCACTCAACCTACTAAAAAAACTACTTTATGCTTTGACTTTTTAATTGTTATACATGTTAATGAAATAAGAATCTTTTAACTCTAGATTTTGGAAAAATGAATAACTATAGATAATGCCAAAATAATCTGGCTTTAGAATAGATCTTGAACTCACATTCAAATTTAGGTAAATCTAACATTCTGGCAATTTACTTCAAATAAAACTGAATACGTATCACAAAGACCTTACTCGGAAAGACCTAGAAAGTTGTTTGTCCAGTTTTTCTATCCAACTTATTTCTGAATTATCATTACAATCAACCACATCCTGGAAATAAATTGCCCATTTAGCAACCTGTCTTTTCCCTTCCTGCCTCACAACTTTTTCGCACATACTGGTCTCTCTTCTCTTTAATGCTTTTCCTCCACTAACTCATTTTCATCCTTTACATCTCAAGTCAAGTGCTATTTCCTCAAGGAAGACCTCCCTGAACTTCCTGACTAAATCACTCTTCCTATTATGGACATACATCTCTATGAACCTCTCCTTCATAAACTTCAATCATATTTTAGTCTGTGTAAGTATTATATTTAGCTAACCTGTCTCCTCCACTAAATGGTAAGCTCCATGAGAGCAATGATCTTGTCTTTTTTTGCTCGCCACTGTACACATAATGCTTAAAACAATGGAGTGATTAAATATTGTTTAATCATGCAGGAAACTAAGCATAACTGAACTCTCAAATCTTCCCTCTCATAGCACTGAGGTTTGAAGTTTTTATTATTTTCTACTAGGTAAATAAGAGAAAGGAAAGTCAACTAAACAAGAAATTAAGAGTAGTAGTTAAACCCGAGAGTAAGACATTGATTATCTGCAACTGATATGTTATTATTTTGAACATAGTTGGGCAATATTAATGTCACTTATCCTTTCTTTACCCTTTTCTTTTTCTTATTTCTTAAGCCTGGCAGTGATCAACATAATTAGGTCATATCAACATAATTAGCTCCCGTAATGGCAAAGACAAATGATTTCAAAGCTTTCAGCCTTGATTTAGAATAAACTTTAAAAAATAACTGTTAATTCTGTATATTTAAAATATTACCATAGTTGTTAAAAGACAAGAAATCAGAAAGTACAGTCCCAATATCCTCACACCAAGTCGTTTCAAAATTCAACATAGTAATATAATTCCTGAAATAAAAGGGGTGAAAAGCTACCTATTTTATTTTCCTCTCTATAAATAAATATACATTCATTCCTTTAGTTTTGAATAACATAATCACATTTGAAAAAAGTTGATAAAAACAATGCCACAACTCTATATTTACAACATTTTGTGTCTTAAAATGAATAATGTATATCCCGCAACACACAATATTTGCTCCAAAATATCTCACTACTAAATCCTTCTTTTAAAATGGTAATCAGGCTACTCTGGGCACACTCCCTATGGGTTAGCCCTGCTGTGCAAGAAGCAGAAAAAAGAAAAAAAAAAGGATCTATATATGTATATATGGAAAATCCCCATTATATACATCTATATGTATGTATATGTATAGGAATACATTGATTCCCATTATATACATACATTATACATATATATTCCCATTATTGATTCCCATTATATACATTATACATATATATTCCCATTATTGGTTCCCATTATATACATACATATATACCTTACACATATATATTCCCATTGATTCCCATTATATACACACACACATATATATGCATATACATACATATGTATACATATGTATATATATAAGTATATATACATATGTATACATAAGTGTATATATAAGTATACTTATATATACACTTATGTATACATATGTATGTATATAATGGGAATATACATGTATAACAGGAGTACATACATATAATGGGAACACATATATATATATATATAATGGGAATCAATAATGGGAATACATATGTATAATGTATGTATATACATATATCTGTGCATATCATGGGAATCAATGTATATATGTATATAATGGGAATCAAATTCGTATACATCATACTACTTATGAACGTTGGATTTAGTCATATAGCCACTATTTGTTCAATACTAATAAAATTTTAGGATACAAATTGTTTCTGATTTTTTTCCCTTCATAAACGCAGAAAATTATTTTCCAAGGCTACAAACTTAAATATCATGCAGTTTAACGTTTCTTTTTCTGTTCTTGAGAACAGCTAGAATAATATAGAAAGTATCTATTTCGGCTGGGCGCGGTGGCTAATGCCTGTAATCCCAGCACTTTGGAAGGCCGAGGCAGGCGGATCACGAGGTCAGGAGATCGAGACCATCCTGGCTAACATGGTGAAACACTGTCTCTACTAAAAATACAAAAAAAAAAAAAAAAAATTAGCCGGGCTTGGTGGCGGGTGCCTGTCGTCCCAACTACTCAGGAGGCTGAGGCAGGAAAATGGCATGAACCCAGAAGGCGGAGCTTGCAGCAAGCCAAGATGTCGCCACGGCACTCCAGCCTGGGTGACAGAGCAAGACTCCATCTTAAAAAAAAAAAAGAAAGAAAATATCTATTTCTTGGCCAGGCTCAGTGGCTCATGCCTTTAATCCCAGCACTTTAGGAGGCTGAGGCAGGCGGATCACTTGAGGTCAGGAGTTCCAGACCAGCCTGACCAACATGGAGAAACCCTATCTCTACTACAAATACAAAATTAGCTGGGCAAGGTGGTGCATGCCTGTAATACCAGCTAGTCAGGAGGCTGAGGCAGGAGAATTGCTTGAACCTCGGAGGTGAACGTTGCAGTGAGCCAAGATTGCGCCATTGCACTCCAGCCTGGGCAACAAGAGCGAAACTCTGTCTCAAAAACAAACAAACAAAAAACAAAAAACCCTGAACATTTGGTAAAATTCACCCATAAATCCATTTGAACCTCTTACCTTCTATAGATCGGTAAACCACTGATTCAATTTGTAAGACATAGTTTCCTATTCTAGAGTCAATTTTGATAATTTATATATTTCTAGCAAAAATTAGTATTCATTTCATCTGAGCATTCACATTTATTGATTGAAATTTAAAGATCTCTACTTATAAAATAATTACAATTCACTTTTAAGTTTATTGTTATCTATGCCTTTTCCCCTAAAAAAAAAAAAAAAAAAAAAAAAAAGCCTGGCTTGTTTTATCTGTTTTGGTAGTCTTTTTTTAAAAACCACTTTTTAATTTCACTCTTCATCCCTATATTTTTTGTATCTCTTTTTAAAATTATTTTCTATTGTGTTAACTTTTGCTTTTATATTTTTTCCCTAGATTTGGGCAACACCTCATTCTATATCATAGAATATCATGTACCATAGAATACCATATATGATAGAACAAGGTGTTCTCCTGCTGTTATTATTTTCTTCTTCCTTTGTGCTGTTGTTTTAAAATTTATTTTCATCTTTAATATATTGATATACAGAACTACAATTTTCCTTCTAAGGACACCTTTAGGTATATTCTCCCTACCCAAGTTTTGGTGTGCACTGGTAACTCAGTTTCTACTGTGTAATTTTTACTGTATGGCCTCTTAACCCCATGAATTTTATAAAAGTATTTTCCTGGCTGGGCGCGGTAGCTCATGTCTGTAATCCCAGCACTTTGGGACGCCGAGGCAGGTGGATCACAAGGTCAGGAGTTCAAGACCAGCCTGGCCAACATGGTGAAACCCCATCTCTACTAAAAATACAAAAATTACCCGGGCGCGGTGGCAGGCGCCTGTAATCCCAGCTACTCGGGAGGCTGAGGCAGGAGAATTGCTTGAACCCAGTAGGTGGAGGTTGCAGTGAGCTAAGATCGCGCCACTGCACTCCAGCCTGAGTGACAGAGCGAGACTCCGTCTCAAAAAAAAAAAGAAAAAGTATTTTCCTTCAATTTCTAAATGTATAGAATTAAAGAAGACTTTATTGTTGATGTGTAATTTTAAGGCAAGAGAGATCAGAGAATATAGTCCACATGATGAAGATTCAGGTGTTTCTTCAGACTTCTCTGTGGCCTAAAACATGGACAATTTTTATAAATATTCCATGTACTGGAAAAGAATATAAAGTATATTTACTGGAAACAGAATGCTAGCTTTCTGTAAGATAAAAAATTGTTTGATTTTTAACCATCATTTTATCTGTTTGATTCATCAGTTTCATTGAGAAGTGTGTGGAAAAAAAATCCTACCACTACAAATGTAGATCTGACCATTTCTCTTGCAATTTTGCAGTTTTATATTTTATTTGGATGGTAGATTGTTAGTTACTGATTGGTAATTATTTTCTCAGTTGGAGGAGTATTCATTTCTAAAAATGCTTTTGGCTTAAAATTCCATTTTGTCTGATATTAATATTGTTTTACATAATTTTTTCCCATCACTGTCAAGCTTTCCTAAAGAAAAACTTTGCTTTAGGTTTGTCTCCTGCAAACAGCATTTGCTACATTTTGATTCTGACTCTAATTCAGAAGTCTCTGCCCTTTAACAATTGAGTTTAATAGCTTTATATTTGTTCTGATTACTATTCTATTTTTCTTTAAAAAAAACTTTATTCAGTACCTTCTCCTCCTGAACAACAACAAAAGACTGTAGCGTGGCTTTTAAACTCTCTAACGCATCCTTCTGAATTTCCTGCTATTGTTTTCTAGAATTTTAGTACTACTGTGGTTTTAAACATTAAAATTTAGGTTTTTAAACTCAAACATTTGTATTTATGTTTTATCAATTTCTTTGCTTACCGGTTTCTTGTATCCCACGCCTTCCTTCAGGACTCACTTTTCTTCTTATTGATGTATATATCTTTTAGTAGTTCTTTTGTCAAGGGTCTAATGATGGTAAATTCGTTTATTCTTTGTAGATTTGAAAATATGTTTATTTTTTCCTTCTCTAGAATGGTACTTAAGTACAGAATTCTGTATTGTGTTATTTTATCTTGGTATTTTGAGGATATTACTTCCCATCATCTTCTGTAATTTATTATTGCTGATGAGGTCAGAACTTTGATGGTTGTTCTTTTGTAGGTAATGCGTTTTTTTCCTCTGATAGCTTTTAAGACATTTTTCATTATCCTTAAAGTTGCACAGTTTCATCTGTTCTGCTTAGTGATGGATATGATTCTTCAGTCAAGGATTCATGTCTAGCTACAATGCTAGAAAATTCTCCACCATTCTCTTCAAACATTTCCTCTCCCCTCCATTTCTATCCTCTCCTTCAGGAACTTCTAGTAGATAATATGGTGGAGCTTCTAATCTATTCTCTTTCTCTCAATTTCTTTTTCATATTTTCTATCTCTTTACTATATTTTATTATATATTTTATTGTATTATTTCTTGTTTTATCACTCACTTATTCACTAATGCATTCAACTGTGTCTAATATGCTGTCTTACCCTATATATTGAGGTTACCCCCCAAAACTTTGTTTTATTTTATATCCAGCTGTTCTTAATACATAATTATCAGCTTTTGCTTTATTATCTCACATTGTTTTATTGCTACTGGTCATAGTTTAAAATAAACATCTTTATAATTCTCAAGATTAAAGTTTATTTCAATTTCCTTGAGTGTATTATATTTTGCTTTTTGTTTGTTTACATTTTGACTATCTTTCTTGATAAAGATTTGCTCTCCAGCTTTATAATTTTTTTTACTGAGGAAACTCATTTTGATGGGAGGTGCTTTGCTTTAGTTTCTTTTCCATCTACAGATGTACTCCTTCTCATCAGATGTTTTGGAAGTTGCCTCAGTCTGGTTCTTGGAGTCCATTTCAGAAGTAGATATTTTGCTGGACACCTAAGGTTCTTGTCTCATAGAGATATTTCACTTCTGTTCCCTAAATCAAGAAGGTTGTCCTCCAAGTTTTTAGTTACACAGTTGTCTCTGCTTCTTCCCTCTACTAACGACAATTTGCTAATTTATTTTTTTCCCTTTTTTTTTAGTTTTGTGTTTGTTTTGTTTTGTTTTTTTTTACATACAACCTGGATATGACAATTTGCTAATTTCTAATCATAACTCTAGGTAGTTGCTCAAAGATTTTTTTTATTCATTTTGGTTCACAGGTAGGGCAATAAGATCCCGGTTCCTTGCTTTATTCAAGTAGACTAGATCTACTGACGTACTACATGTGAAATGCATTCATTCCCTATTCCTCTGTACATGCTGAAATCTCAGCCCCATTGTGTATTTTTTTAGCCCTTAATTCTCCTTGGGACTATAGCTTAAACTGTGGGTCCATGCTTCACTTCTAGTCCATGGAGATCTTTAATCCCGTTGCTTTGGGGCATGACTACATATTTTTAGATTCATTTTTCTATATACTAATAATGACTTTACCTTCTTGACTGGAAGTCATTTGTACTTATATTTAAACAACCTGGAGAGAGCTGAAAAGAACTCATTCAATACACAATAACATAGAAAGAGAGAACTTGGCTTTAAAAGAAATGTATTAGGAGTTTTGTGTATTCCATAGGTAGTTTTAGATTTTTAAGAAATTGACAAAAGTTTCCTAGTTTTAAGTAGTAAAGTTAAAAATATGTATATATGCTATTCCTTAATAAAAAAGTTAAAAAGTGGAAGGTAAGGTCACATTTAAAGTTTATTAAGGTAAGGTAATTACTAACAGTTGAAATACATTGGTAAGTGGATTACTGGAGCTCATAAGCTCCCTAAAAATATATCTATAAAAAATACACTACAAGTCTGGGCAAGATAGTAAGACTTTGTCTGTGAAAAAAATTTAAAAATTAGCCAGGCATTGTGGTGCATACCTGTAGTCCTAGCTACTCAGGAGGCTGAGGCAAGGGGATGCCATGAGCCCAGGAGTTCAAAGCTGCAGTGAGCTATAATCACACTATTGTACTCTAGCCTAAGCGACAAAGCGAGACCATCTCCAAAAAAAAAAAAGGTTCTGATGAATGAGCACTATAAGAAAAAATGTGGAATTTTTTTCTATTTGGCTTTAGATAACAAAATTTTATTTTAAATTAAGTTTATTTTATTTAAAATAAGTTAATTTTCCTTAAAAAATCACAGCCACAGGGCACCCAAGACATATATTTAAGGACTGTAACTATACCACAGAGGCAATGTCTTTTGGAGTTGGAGGGAGGACATTCTCTAAGGAGAAAGACCAAAATCACAGAGAAAAGGAGGGAGATTGTTTGATACTGCATGTACTAGAGGATTCCAATACTCTTCCATAGGGAGTATGTTCTTTCAACCCACCACAGTATATTAATCATTACCTTAGTGATCTACTATTACTGATTGGATTCATACCCCTCAGGAGAACTGATATGGATAAAATGTTAAGAGGCACTGGTCCTAAGGTTTGTATTTAGCACATTTTCTAAAAATCACAAGTAACAGAGAGAAAAACCAAGTTTATTCAATTTGGGTGGAGGAACAATGATTGATTATAAAGCAAAGATGGAAAAAGAAAAGAACTCAGCAATGATGCAGAATAATCTGTATGGCCTCTACCAATGTCTCAAAGTGTAAAATATGGGGAACTTATCATCAGAATCTCCTGAGATATTAGTTCAAATGCAGACCCCCCATTTCAGATCTATGGAATCTGAACCTGTAAACGTGGGGTTGCAAAACTCATTTTTAAAAAAACCTAAGTTTTGAGACTTGCAGCTAGAGAGAAAGATTTACAATTACATTTCCTCTAACAAATCCAGGGAAAAAGAATTACTTTGATCTGAAATAACACTAAGCTTTACATTCTTGATAGGAGCCTGTAATATTATACAAACTGAGTAGAAGCTCACACGTTCACACCACTTTTGTGAAATAAACTTACTTCAAAATAGAATAAATATATCCGGCCTGGACAGTACAGTGAGACCTCATCTCTATAAAAATGAAAAAAATTAGCTGGGCATGGTGGCACATGCCTCTAGTCCCAGCTACTCAGGAGGCTGAGGCAGGAAGATCACTTGAGCCTGGGATGGGAAGGTTGCAGTGAGCTGAGAGCACACCACTGCATTCCAGCCTGAGCAACAGAGTGAGACCCTGTCTCAAAAAAAAAAAAAAAAAAAGGAAGAAAGAAATTTAAAAAAATCTAAACAGAATAAATAAAACAGCTTCTCATTTAACAAGCCAATGAAGACACTTAATAAGCATCATGATTAAGAGGGGTTTAGAATTAAGAAACTTAGGCCGGGCATGGTGACTCACGCCTGTAATCCCAGCACTTTAGGAGGCCGAGGCGG
Source organism: Symphalangus syndactylus (assembly GCF_028878055.3). Lineage (NCBI taxonomy): Eukaryota > Metazoa > Chordata > Mammalia > Primates > Hylobatidae > Symphalangus > Symphalangus syndactylus. The sequence goes on from NC_072429.2 coordinate 46,469,616, forward strand.
GTAGATCACGAGGTCAGGAGTTCGAGACCAGCCTGGCCAACATGGTGAAACCCCGTCTCTACTAAAGATACAAAAAATTAGGTAGGCATGGTGGCGTGCGCCTATAATCCCAGCTACTCGGGAGGCCGGGGCAGGATAATTGCTTGAACCCAGGAGGCAGAGGCTGCAGGGAGCCAAGATTGCAGCACCATTGCACTCCAGCCTGGGCAACAGGGCGAGACTCTGTCTCAAAAAAAAAAAAGAAACTTAGATGGCCTCAGTTATTTGTGATCTAATCACAATTCATTAATAATTTTAAAATTAAAAACTGCTCCTGATTTTAAATAAATCTCTTTGGATTATAATGGATATTAAATTTATTTGACTTTTAAAACCACTGGGCACAAATTCACACATTTTTTCAAAAGAAATGTTTCCTATGAAAAAATATACACCTTCTTAAAAACCAATTTCAGAATAGTAGGAGACAATTTTAAGAAGAAAATTTTAAACTTCTAGATTATAGAAATTAGGGCATAAACTATATAGTAAATGTTTTGCTAAACTAATTTTTTTGTTTATTTGAGTATTATTTTTAAAACAATCCAATACATTAATATCACTCTGAGTTTCAGATTTTTGATGAACAAAGTTGAATGCAAAGGACTTTATGACTGAGACTTTCTCTCTGCGGTATACTAACTCTCCCAATAAAGGAGAATGTAAAAGAACTACCTGAATAAGAAAACCTATTTTCGTCTAAGAGATTTTTTAGGAATATCACTGAGAAAGAAGACTAAGGAAACAAACTACCAGCAATACAAATCTCTTTTTATTGGGACTTCATAATCTTTTTCAATTGAAGAGGATTTCCTTTGTTACCCAGCAGGGTCCTGGAACTTCTTGGCTGGAATTCAGATATCCAGAGTTCTGGTTACCTAAAACATCTATTCTTTACGTAGTAGCTTACAAGCATCAAAGGCGACCCTCACCTGATGCTTGGCCGGATCTATGCCCTCCAAAATAGTCTTCACGTCCTCCTGCTTGTCCTGCGAAAGGAAAAAGAAGAACTCACGGATCTTATTCCAAAAACGAAAATCACATTTGGCCATGAAGACCTTGTGACTGATACTTCAGATGCTGGGCTTTGTTAACTCAGGATCTTCAACTTAAAAGATTCTCAACTGTAGAGACTGTAATGTCAGGAGCAGAGTATAAATTTTTTTAAGGGGGTGATATTATGGTTTTTTACCAATAAAACTTCAATATAAATCTTAATATATGTAGAAATATTTCTGCAGAATTATTTAAATTCATGCCTTTGTCTCAAAAAACAACTAAAGCCACAAAAACAGAGCAACATTTAAAAATATCTAACCAAAGAAAATAATGAAATCAAGAGATTTGGGCATATCAGAAGTTGGGAGGACGGAGGAAAATACTGTAAGATAAATAGTTACATAACTTTTCCCCTCATTATAAATGTACTTAAGGCTTACACTTTTCAACTAAAACAAGAACCTTCAAAGAACTCGAGAAATGGAATGTTTGTATTTTCTCTAGATCTAGACTCTTAACAGAGAGAAACTATCTAAAGGTGAGACAGGGATACAACTTAGGAAACCATAATAAGCTTTTCAGTCATTGACCAGAGTCAACTAAATCTCCAAATAAAAGAAATGTGGCCTAGAGAAGGCTTCACTCTAAGTCATTCCAATTTCCTACCTACGTGATGTGCTTACCCTAAGAAAGTGCATGCTCTTATGGTACAGATTCAGCAAGACAGTATCCTGAGACAACTATATGATTTTAAGAAGCTAACTGTTAAGGCTCACTTCCTCTTCCCTGCCACCCTACCCCATATTTCACCCCATATTTCGATAAATAGCAAGTCCCATTAAAATATGAATAATAAGCACAAAGTATCCAACATGGAACCTATCAAGAAATTCCTACAAAACAAACAATAAAATTTTAGTCAAATATTCCCCAATATCTTCAAATAAATTAAAGACAACAGGGAATCTTTACTTAAATAGCTCAACAAAGTGATAAAAGATTGGAAAGTGAATTGGAAGAATAGAAGAAACTAAATACAGATTGAGCATCACTAATCTAAAAACCTGAAATCTGAAATGCTCCAAAATCTGAAACTTTTTGAGTACTGACATGATACTCAAAAGAAATGCTCATGGAGCATTTCAGATTTTGGATTTTTAGATTAGGGATGCTCAATGGGTATGTATTCTGCAAATATTCCAAAATCCAAAAAAAAAATACAAAACACTTCTGGTCCCAAGCTTTGCAGATAGATAGGGAGCAGTAACAGTGAAGCCATGAAAATCACATTTAGAAGTAGAAACAGGCCAGTCGTGGCTCACACTTGTAATCCCAGTAACTTGGGAAGCCAAGGTGGGTAGATCGCTTGAGCCCAGGGATTCAGGACTAGCCTGGGCAACATGGCGAAACTCCGTCTCTACAAAAAATAAAAATAAAAAATTAGCTGGTGTGGCAGTGTGCGCCCGTAGTTTCAACTACTCAAGAGGCTGAAGTGAAGGATTGCTTGAGACTGAGAGGTCAAGGCTGTAGTAAGTTGTGATCATGCCACTGTACTCCAGCCTAGGGGATAAAGCAAGACCCTGTCCATTTTAAGAAAAAAAAAAAAGCAGAAACAAGTATACAGAAAAAAATAGTGACCTGGATGACAGGCTTAAGACACAATGCAGAAGAAAAGGACAAAGAAATGTATTAGACATAAAGATAATACAAACACAAATAAGCGAGATGAGGGAGACTATACATATGAATGGTAAATATCTTAAAGGACGTTAACAGAATAGAAAAATAAATAGTCAAAAACATAGCAGAAAGAAACCTTCCTTTAAAAAAAAGAAAATATCACCTCACAGTCACCACTAAAAAAAAAATTAAAATTAAAAAAATAAAATACCAAGACAACTTATTAAAGACTATGACTTACTAAAGTCTTCAGACAAAGTATTCACTGTTTCTCAGGAAAATTAATATAGCATAATTAACACAAGATATATCCTAGTGAAATCAGATGTTTAAGTATAATGAAAGAATTTTATGATAATCCAGACAGAAAAAGGAGTCACTTACATATAATAGAGAATAGTCTAGCAGGCTTTGGCAATATTCAGTACCAGAAGACACTAATATAGTGGGTTTAAAATTTTGAGGGGAAAGAACAGGTGATTCAATAATTTCATACATGGCTACATTCATTTATAAATACAACATATGATATTCTAAAATATGCAAGCACCTATTAACTCCTTTTTTGAGGGGAAGAATAAATTCAAATCAAAATACCAATACTAGCCAGCCAACAGATAAGTCAAGTTGAGGAATTCAGGAATCATGAAGCTATATAATAAGAAAGACTAGTAATGTAAAAACTGAATCCACTTAAATATTATATATACATATATATATTTAAATAACTATGAGAAATAGGGTCCTAAATCAGAATGTAAATGTATAACCAGGAGAATATTAAAATAACTCATGAAAATTCTATGGTGAAAGATATATTACTCTCTGTGTCCTTCAGAATGAAGTCAATAGATACTGAGTAAATATTTGATTTTTAAAAATCTATTTGTAAATGGTATCTTCACACACTTCCAGAAAGTATTATCTTCATACACTTCCAGAAAGAAATTTTATTCCTGTGTTTTCTATAGTTCGCTAAAGCTTTGGGAGCAATTAATAGGGCTAATTGTAGCACAGTTTTTTTTGTTTGTTTGTTTGTTTTTGAGATAGGGTCTCCCTCTATTGCCCCGGCTGGAGTGAAGTGATACAATCTCAGCTTACTACAACCTCCGCTTCCTGGGCTCAAGCAATCCACCTCAGCCTCCTGAGTAGCTGGGACTACAGACACGCACAACCACACCCCGCTAATTTTTGTATTTTTTTTTTTTTTTTTTTTTTTTTTTTTGGTAGAGACGGGTTTTCACATGTTGCCCAGGCTGGTATGAACTCCTGGGCTCAAGCAATCTGCCCTCCTTGGCCTCCCAAATAGCTGGGATTAAAGACTTGAGCTACTGTGCCAGGCAAGAAGATTTTTGTAGATAATGCAAACATAGGGGCTGTGATCAGAAATTAGAAAATTAAACTGTTTAAAAAAGGAAGAAGAAGAAGGAAGGAGGGTGGGAGGGAAGGAGAGAAGGGAGGGAAGAAGGAGGGGAGAAAGAAGAAATCTGTTTATATTTGTGAGAATGTGGGAGAGTCAGGAGGGCTCAACTGTTAACAGAGATGTATACTGGTTCAGCATTTTTAAACAGTTTGACAATAATTATCAAAATTTCAGACGTGGACCTCCCGAAACAATAAAATTTTAGTCAAATATTTCCCTATAACCAGCAATTTCACTTCTAGGAATTTATCCCTATTATATATATTCACAAAAGTAGCAAAGATACATAAATATGCCTAGCAATATTTACTGCAGCACCATTTGTAATATTTAAAAACTCTTAACTCAGGTGTTTATGCGTAGATAAACGGTTAATAAATTATATGGAACACTGGGTACCTGTGAAAAAGAATGGGAAATTACTGGAACACAGAAAGATGTTGTATCACATATATTAAATGTACGTATTTTGGGTATACAGAAATGTCTAGAGAGATACACAATATATTGTTTAAATTTTAAAAAAATCTTATAAAAGAGGACTTGGTCTATGTTTTCTATTTATAAGATTTAATATAGATAATAAACTGATCCATAGATATTTTTCTTTCTATTAAGGAAGGTCCATATCAAATCTCATTTAAAAGGAAATAAGTTTCAGGAAGAAGAACTACAGAGCACTAATGTACCCATGTCTAAATTACCTAGTTTCCAATTGCTCAACTATTTTCGGAAAATGCCTAAAATAGTTCACTCAGTCAGCAGAATACAGTCCAAAGAAAGCAACAAAGGTCAGAGAGCTTATTTATGGTTAGGGAGGAAAGTCAGTGATAAACTACGTTTTTTTGTTTGTTCGTTTGTTTGAGACAGAGTCTTGACCTGTCACCCAGGCTGGATTTTGGCGCACACCTGTAATTCTAGCTACTCGGGAGGCTAAGGAAGGAGAATCATTTGAACTCAGGAGGAGAAGGTTGCAGTGAGCCGAGATCGTGCCACTGCACTCCAGCCTGGGTAACAGAGCCAGACTCCGCATCAAAAAAAAAAAAAAAAGAATTAGTACACTTAAACTGAGAACATATCTATGAGATGCCAGGAATGAAATACATCTCCACTGCGTGCAATGGGGGATGGACAGTCCTCTATCTGCAAACTGCTGGAGGAAATTATTATAGCCCAAAACAGATATTAGAAGACAGCAGCAAAGAATGAAGGACAAGTAAGATGATACTGCCTTGTAAGATAAAGTTAATAAGAATTACCAGTTACTTTTTCCCAGGACTCAGGGACTAATCTGCCTGCTTTACTCTGAGGTTTCCCTGTTTTTGACTAGGACTTTTTCTTTCCTCTGGCCTACAATAAAGCCTGAAATAAAATTTATTCGTAGGTTTTATATTTTTGTCACTGTCACAAATTTTACTCACAAATATTCATAGGTTTTAAATATAAAAATTATTACACTTTCCCATACTTTCCACATTTTCTTTTACTCCTAAAAAATTATTTTAAGAGAAGGGTCTCACTATGTTGCCCAGGCTGGCATACAATGGGTATTCACAGGCATGCTCATTGTGCACTGCAGCCTTTAACTCCTGGGCTCATGCAATCCTCCCACCTCTGCCTCCTTGGTAGCTAGGACTACAAGCCCAGCATTTCCACATTTTATATGAAGAACAGTATTGCTTTTTATAATGAGGAAAAGAAATAATATTAAAATTAAGATATCAGTCCATAGATAATAAAAGCATGGAAGAGGCTATACATTTTTAAAACTTAAAATCAATATATAAAATAATTCAAAATAAGAAAAGGTAAAAAGTTATACACATAAAGTTATTAAATCTAACAGTATTTGTAATAGTGAAAAATAAAAAGCAAAAGTTCCATAATTAATGAACGAGTATGGTTCATCAACTTGATGGAATATGATGCAAGAGTTATAAATATAGAGACTATATAGTAATATGGTAAAGATTATGATAGAACACAAGAACACATAGTGAAAAAATAGAAAACAGCTGTATTATATATTGTATCTGTAATTTCATGTAAATATGAATGTAAAAATAGATTGCAAGATAAAAAATGAATAATTATGTTAGAAAAATGGCATTACTTCTGTATTGAATAATTAAGATACGTATTTATCTGAGCCTTTTTTTTTTTTTTTTTCTCCCAGATGGAGTGTCACTCTTGTTGCCCAGGCTGGAGTGCAATGGCACAATCTCAGCTCACTGCAACCTCCGCCTCCTGAGTTCAAGTGATTCTCCTGCCTCAGCCTCCCAAGTATCTGGGATTACAGGGGCCCACCACCATGCCCAGCTAATTTTTTTGTATTTTTAATTGAAACAGATTTCACCATGTTGGCCAGGCTGGTCTCGAATTCCTGACCTCAGGTGATCCGTCTGCCTCGGCCTCCCAAAGTGCTGGGATTACATGCGTGAGACACCGTGCCTGGCCTATCTGAGCCATTTTTAATCTTACATTTTGAATGTAAGTAAATATGGTAAGTTCAAATAGTTCTATCTGTTCAATTAATGTAGTTCTTCTAAGAAACTAAATAATAAACACTCTTTTAACTAATTCCAGAAGACAGTAAAAATAAAATATTTAAAAATGTAACATATTAACTTGGTCACAATCAGTATGGTTTTGCTATACGTTAGAGTACATTTACCAGATAGTTCCTCTTTTATCCTATTTAATTTCTTTTTTCTTTTTTTCTTTTTTTTGAGACGGCGTTCTCGCTCTTGTTGCCCAGGCGGGAGTGCAATGGCGCAATCTAGGCTCACTGCAACCTCCACCTCCTGGGTTCAAGTGATTCTTCTGCCTCAGCCTCCCAAGTAGCTGGGATTACAGGCATGTGCCACCGCACCCAGCTAACTTTTTGTATTTGGAGAGACAGGGTTTCACCATGTTAGTCAGGCTGGTCTTGAACACCTGACCTCAGGTGATCCACCCACCTCAGCATCCCAAAGTGCTGGGATTACAGGCGTGAGCCACTGCACCCAGCCCTATTCAATTTTTTAGAAGAACTCCCAACAGGTTAAGACAGTGACTTTGTTGTAGAAAATACAAGGGAGAGAGAATCCAGATAAGAATTTAGAAGATAAGAGTATTAAATTTTGCTTATATTAACTAAACTTTTAAGTTCTACTCTATTTCTTTATTTTGAATGAAGAACTTCAATTCCTAATTTTTATAGATGACTCAAAGTAACTCTATAAAAGGAAAAAGATATAGAAAGAAGTCAAAAGACTAAGATGTACTTAACATATATTGCTGTCACAATTCTCAGACAAAAAAGCATACCTCCCAAAAATTATAACTGATAGAGAAGGTCCTAATTAATAAGAATGAATGATAGTGTTTTCATTACAATATTTGGTATTAGTAGAAATGATAATAAGTAACAATCATACTATACATTTATTTTGGTTAATAATTATTTTCCAATAATGTTCTCAGGTATCTACTTGGATTATTTAAAAGGTAATACTTTCATAGTTTTTTCTAAATAAGCAAAACTAAGAAATCTAATTCTCTATAACATTTACAGCTATGTATGTCACACATAGGTTTTTAAGAAATGTATCAGAGAATTCTGGGAAAAACTCTAGAAAGCAGTTTAAAACACTCTCACAAAATAAAAGCTAGGCAAAGCACACATTTCAGCAAGAAGCATGAACATTTAAATGGAACATTATTTTTATACAGATTATTACACATATGAACCTGCCACCTAATTTGAAATTTTGAAAAACCAAAACAGAAAACACAAAAAGAATAGAATTTGTAGGAATGTACTAGGAGGATGATTAACAATAGTAGCTTTGTTTTGAAATGTCTAATTAGAGAAACAACAGAAATCAAAGTGATGATGGATGTACTAATTACTCTGATTTGATAATTATACATTATATACATGTATTGAAATATTGCTCTGTACCCCATTAATATGTTCAATTATCATGTGTCAATTAAAATAATAATAAATCACTCAAAGTGACTTGACTTGTTACTCTATTCTGTGAACACATCATTGAATTTATGATATATCTAACAGAGGGCAGTTTAAAAAGCACAGGAATGTCAAATGGGGGTGGAGTAAAAGGAAGAAACAAACTAGTAGTTTTACCTAGGAAAAGAAACAGTATGCCCTGTTCAACACTAAGTATTTTCAAATACATTTAATATATACAACAACTAGAACAGGTAGCCAAGCTTTTTTCTTTTTTAAGTTACTGTATACAAAGTATGCAAACCATTGATCTTTAGTGTTTTCTAAATGTTAAGTATAAGTGGATATTAACATTCACGCAAAAATATTTGAAATTAAAAATATCTTACTAAATCAGCCCCTGCTTGAAGTAAAACATCTGCGACATCCGTATGTCCATTTTCACAAGCATAGGTTAAGGCTGTGTCTCCTGTTGCTGTTGTAGCATGCACATTAGCGCCTAGCAAACAAAAAAGCATACATTTACTTTGTGAACTGTAAAATTATATTAGATAGTCCAATTTTGCAATCTGGTGAAACTGAAGAATTCAAAATGTGAAAATATCAAAATGCATTTTAAGTATACTAGTTTTCCTTTAAATATGCTTTATAAAAATAATTTGAGTCATACCAAAAAGAACTAAACCAAATGATTTTAAAACACAGTAATTTGCCGTTACATCACTAGTAAGATATACCCTAAGGAATAAAAGAGCTGCAAAACCAAAAAATATTAAGCATTTTTCAGAAATCATATTGGTGGTATTTTTGGTTTGTATTCAGAGACAGTTCTATGGATATTGTGGTATAAATCAAACGAGCAATTATTTTGTGAGAACAGAAATTTTGGGCATGGTTAAGGGAAAACACAGATATAAGATTTTTTTTTTTTTTTTTTGAGAGATAGTCTCACTCTGTCGCTCAGGCTGGAGTGCAGTGGCATGACTCAGCTGCAACCTCTGCCTCCTGGGTTCAGGCAAGTCTCATGGCTCAGCCTCTCGAGTAGGTGGGATCACATGCCACCACGCATGGCTAATTTTTGTATTTTTAGTAGAGATAAGGTTTCACCATGTTGGCCAGGCTGGTCTCGAACTCCTAACCTTAGGTGAGATATAAGATTGTTGAACTTAATTAAGTAAAAATCTTGTGGTTCTGGCCAGGCATGGTGGCTCAAACCTGTAACCCTTGCACTTTGGGAGGCTGAGGCTGAGGCAGGCAGATTACTTGAGCACAGGAGTTTGAGACCAGCCTGGGCAACATGGTGAAACCCTATCTCTACCAAAACCAACCAACAAACAAAAAAATCAGCCAGGCATGATGGCACATGCCTGTAGTCCCAGCTACTTGGGAGGCTGAGATGGGAGAATTGCTTGAGCCCGGTAGGCGGAGGTTACAGTGAGCTCAGATCATGCTACTGCACTCCAGCCTGGGCAACAGATCAAGACTCTGTCTCAAAAACAAAACAAAACCAAAAAACCCTTGTGGTTCTGAATTGGAAGTACTGAGGTGGTCCCTTAGCATCCTTCAAAGGTGACCAATGAATCCCTGATATATTTAATCTATAAGAAAAATATATATTTCCCAGCCTTGACCAACTAAAGCCTAGAGACAATGGTAGTAGACTAAGCATAAATAGCATCTCTAGCTTAGATTGTGGTCTCTAAGTACCATTTACTACTAAATGAAATTAGGGCTTCTTAGAAAAATGACTGATCCCAAGGCTGGAGCAGGAACTGTACAAGATGAGCCTGGAACACCTTGCCATATGAGAAAGTAAGGAAACTATCAGAGACTACAATGAGGTCATGTCAAAAGGATTTAGGAGCTAGCCTTATTGACCAAAGATATTCAAACTGTCCCATCTTCTCACAATTTTTACATCAAAAAGAATAATGACCGTGGTGAAGTAAAGGCCATCTTATATATTCAAATCCAAAAGTTCAAAATGATGTTCAAATAAAAAACAAAAAAAACAGGGCCAGGCACAGTGGCTCATGCCTGTAATCCCAGCGCTTTGGGAGGCCAAAGTGAGAGGACTGCTTGAGGCCAAGACTTCGAGATCAGCCTAGGCAACAAGCAAGACCCCACCTCTACAAAAAATAAAAAAATAAATTAGCGGGACATAGTGGTGCGTGCCTGTAGTTCCAGCTACTTGGAAGGCTAAGGCAAGAGGATCCCTCGAGCCTAGGAGTTCAAAGTTGCAGTGAGCCACAATCACACCGCTACATTCCAGCCTGGGTAACAGAGCGAGACCCCGTCTCAAAACAAAACCAAACAAAAAAACACTGCACTGATCACCTTTGAAGGATGCTAAGGGACTACCTCATCACTTTGGAAACTGGCAGATAAAGGGGGAAAAAAAGACAAACATTTTTCTTGCCATTCTTTTTTTTTTTTTTTTTTTTGAGATGGAGTCTCGCTCTGTCACCCAGGCTGGAGTGCAGTGGCACCATCTCGGCTCACTGCAAGCTCTGCCTCCCGGGTTCATGCCATTCTCCTACCTCAACCTCCTGAGTAGCTGGGACTACAGGCGTCCACCACCATGCCTGGCTAATTTTTTGTATTTTTTAGTAGAGATGGGGTTTCATGGTGTTAGCCAGGATGGTCTCGATCTCCTGACCTTGTGATCCGCCCGCCTCGGCATCTCAAAGTGCTGGGATTACAGGTGTGAGCCGCCACGCCCGGCCTTTCTTGCCATTATTATATGACGATTTGTACTTAATTTACGGCAAATAGTTGAGGGAAAGTTTCTCTTTATAGATATTCAAGGAAGGAATAAACAAAGAAGGAATAAAAGAACTTAGAGTATCACCCCTTTGTAGCCCCTAATGAATTAATGGATCTAAGCAATGCTCATCAATGGCTAATAATATCACAAAAAGAGAGGCAACTATATACTTATTACCTCCTGAAGAAAGTATACAAATACCACCTACGACGTAGTCCCATTTAAAAAAAAAAAAAAAATCAAACCTAAATACAATCAAGTCTCTAGATCTAACTACTAATTTATAGAAAATCCAAAGGATAGAAAAACAAGTTAAACAAAATCATAGTGATATCATCAGGAAAATCCATACTCTGGGAAGCCTAATGGAAAAATATTCTATTTCTTCAACCAAAAATTGCAAGAAGATAAGAAAAATGAAATGTAGCCCATAGATTAAAAAAGGCTTAAGAGACATTGATTAATAGTGATTGTATGAATCTTATTTCAATCCTAATTCAAACAAGTCACTAAACACATACATACAGATTTATAAAACTATCAGAGAAATATGAAAATGGCTTGGATATTTTCTAAGAAACTCTTATTAAAATTTTTTACGTAGGAAAATTGTATTGTGGTTATTTTTAAAATTATCTTTTAAATACTGAATATTAACTTTTATAAAAGTAACATTTTTAATCATTAATTTTCAAATTTTAAAAATAAAACGTTAAACATGTTTCTTTTAAATAAAAATAATTTTATAAGAATGGGGGATGTGGAGGAAGTACAGAGACAATAAGATTGGCCATGAATTAGACATTCATGTTAAAACACTAACTAGGTGATGGATTCTTAGGATCTCAAATGCTACATTCTCTATATGTTTGAAAAAATGCCATAACAAAAAGTTGTTAAATTTGTTTTAATTGTATAGGCCTTATTTGAGTTTTCTTTAGTGCCACACTGTAAGAAGCACTTCATGTAAATAAATTACCCTTAAAACTGGGGGGAAAAAAAACACTTTTAGGTAGTGATCACATAAAAGTGATTCTCAAACCCTCAGATAGTTTCTATGAGCTACATACTTCAAATAAGCAAAAGGAGCTAAATCAATGGTAATGCAGTAGAAAAAACAATGTCAAGAGTTCTAAGTTTGAATGTTGACTCTGTCCCTATTAGCTTGGTTACCTTAAACAGAGTTATATAACATCATTGTGCATTAGTTCCCTCATCTACAAGAATGTGTTTAATATTTCTCACTACACAGGAACCAGTGGCAATTAATAGAGATAACATAAAAGCTGAGCAAAATGTCTGATATTCAACAATTTCTCAATAAACATTTATTCCTTCTTTTAAAAACACGTTACAATAGCATGACTTTAGCTTAAGAGAGGGATGTGGGAAGAATGTACAAAGATAACCACTAGCAGAGAAAGACTCTTGAATAGGACACAGTTACTAAAAATGATAGGGGAAAAATGACTGAATATATACAACAACTAGAGTGATTTCAGTATTTGATTCAGGAAAAAAGTCAGCTTTTATGGTTGGTTTGTCCAAACCATAAATCATCCAAACCATTCACAATGTGGTTTAAGGCCAGGTGTGGTAGTTCACATCTGTAATCGCAGCACTTTCAGAGGCTGGGGCAGAAGGATTGTTTGAGCCCAGGAGTTTGAGACCAGCCTCAGGAACGTGGCAAAATCCCATCTCTACAAAAAATACAAAAATTAGCCAGGCATAGTGGTATGCGCCTATAGTCCCAGCTACTTGGGAGGCTGAGGCTGAAAGATCACTTGAGCCCAGGAGGTTGAGGTTGCAGTGGAACATATTTACACCACTACACTCCAGCCTGGATGACAAAGCACGACCCTGTCTCAAAAAATAAAATAAAATAAATAAAATAAAATAAAATAAAATAAAATCTGGTTTAACAAATTATTTCAATAATAATTCAAAGGAAAAATTGAGGTTGGGCTATATTAAAATTAATGTTAACAATGAAAGTCCAAAAGGATGAATAAAATGTTGCTAAATATTTTATTTTCTTTTACATATTAACTTTTCTATATATCAAATTTTAAATAATATATCAGACCTGGAAAAAAAGAAAAATCTGACATTATTTTCAAAGAATATATTTACATCTGTTGGGACTAATTTTTTTTTAGTATGTTCTATAAAACTACAAATATTCTATGTAAAAGTACTTATTGCTTACCACAGCTTAACAATAAAGCACAAATATTTTTAAAATTAGTACTCTGTAAAAATAAATTAATTCCCACTTTTTTCAGATGACTTAGAAATGTCAAGAAATGAACAGACTTAAAGGTACCAAATTATACCCTCAATAATGTCATCATCCCCATCTCCTCTTATTAACAGAGACTAGGAGAAACTAACATCTCCCTTCCACAAGCCACAAACAATTAGACGGAGAAAGAATGTGAACGAGATACCTTATGGTCACTAAACAAACATTAATAACAGTAAGAAATCTTTTTAAAAATGAGTTTTAGAGACTTAGGAGTCTAAGATCAGTTAAATTATGCAGCTGTCTTTCAACTTTTATAGAAATGAAAAAGTTAACAGTAAATTGTTAAAGTTAAGAAAGCAATATAAGTCTTTTTCTAAACGGTATTTTTAATTATTTAATTTTATTTTATTTTTAATTGACAAATAATAATTGTATATATTTATGGGGTACAATGTGATGTTATGATACATGTATATGTTGTGGAATGATTAGATCAAGCTAATTAACATATTTATCACCTCACATATTTGTGATGAGAACATTTAAATCTACTCTTAGTAATTTTGAGATATACATTATTGTTAACTATAGTCACCTTGCTATGCAATGTATCATTAAAACTTATTCCACCTATCTAAGTGAAACGTTGTACCCTTTCATCAACATTTCCCCTCTCCTTGTGTACTCTCCTCCCACCCTCATCCCCACACTCTGGTAACCACCATTCTATTATCTACTATGAGCTCAACGTTTTTAGATTCCACATATAAATAAACTATTATTTGCATTTGTCTTTCTGAGCAATAAAGCATCTTAAAGCCACATACCAGAGGCCAGCAAATATTTAACCAATTCCAGGTGTCCCTCCTGAGATGCCTCCATCAGAGGTGTGGAGCAGCCAAGTTCTATATCAGCCCCTGCCTTAATAAGAAAGTCTGCAACTTCAGAAAATCCTCCACAGCAAGCCAAAGTAAGAGCAGTTTCTTGAGTTTCTTCTGTCTGGGCATTTATATTTGCTCCTAGGAAAGTATAAAAATAGATAAAACTAGTTGCAAGAGACATAATAAAGATATTAATTTTCTGAATTGTGGTAATCATCTCTGTCTTCTCTGCTTCTGTGGTTTCCTCCAGGGTGTTGAGAATTTACCATCAAGGCAAAAAAAAAAAAAAAAAAAAAAAAAAAATATATATATATATATATATATATATATATGCTAGCTGTAGTAAACTTCACCAGTACTAACACAAAACATCCAAAGAAAACTGATTTTTCTAAAAGAAGTAAAACTGCTTTACCTTGTGCTAAGAGTAGTGCCACCATTTCTTCATGTCCTTCCCGGGCAGCTTCCATCAAGGGAGTGTATCCTTCATCATTAACTTCTTCAAGATTTGCTCCCCTTTCAATAAGTAGAGCTGCCAATTCAACATGTCCTCCACAGGCAGCTAGCGTCAATGGAGATTCAAATGAATCTGCAGGCATGTTCACTTGAGCACCACTATCCAAAAGCAAACGTGCCACCTCTACATGTCCATCCTGCAGATTTTCAGAAGTAAAGAGAGAAGGAGAGAAATTTTTTGTTTTGAGATTTTTTTAAGTGGAAGAGAAGAAAGCAAGAGATTGGAAAAAGGAATAAAAAAGACAAGATTAGAAGATTCAGCATAGACAGCATATATATTATCATGCTCATCTGAGCCTTATCAAAAGTTCATCAATATTGTTTTTAAGTAATTTTCAAATTATTTTAACCAACTTTTGAGCAAGCCCAAAATTCTCCAAAAGAATGAGACTTGGTGACATAACAGTCACAAATCCAAATAATTTTAAATTTCCATTTTTGAAGTTCAAAAAACTGAAATCTATAGTCAATGCTACCTCAAAATAACTAGATTATACTACTGCCAGGTCAAATATAGTCATACCCTCAAACTCAGGTGTCATATTCAAATGTAGAAACCATATTACATCTATTTCAGAAACAAAGGCATGCAAAAAATAACACAACAAATTATGTGAAGTCATTACCATTTGGGATTATGTCACCAACATAAATGTCTCTGGATTGACACTATCCTATATTTTTCCTAATCACAACACCTTGTTGCAATGAGGCAAAGATTTTGCAATGACGTAAAAATGAAGACATTCATTTGTAAAAAATTTTTACCATGGCCTATCTGCATAGACAGTAAGTCAATTAACAATAAAATATTCTCATGGTGGGTATCAATTCTACCTATCATCATAAATATCCTTCTTTAATTTCAAATTTTTAATGTCAAAATTTATGTAGGTCTTTTTTTTTTATACTTTAAGTTCTAGGGTACATGTGCACAACGTGCAGGTTTGTTACATATGTATACATGTGCCATGTTGGTGTGCTGCACCCATTAACTTGTCATTTACATTGGGTATATCTCCTCCCTGCTCCCCCGACCCCACGACAGGCCCCAGTGTGTGATGTTCCCCTTCCTGTGTCCAAGTGTTCTCATTGTTCAGTTCCCACCTATGAATGAGAACGTGTGATGTTTGGTTTTTTGTCCTTGCGATAGTTTGCTGAGAATGATGGTTTCCAGCTTCATCCATGTCCCTACAAAGGACATGAACTCATCCTTTTTTATGGCTGCATAGTATTCCATGGTGTATATGTGCCACATTTTCTTAATCCAGTCCATCATTGATGGACATTTGTATTGGTTCCAAGTCTTTGCTATTGTGAATAGTGCCACAATAAACATATGTGTGCATGTGCCTTTATAGCAGCATGATTTATAATCCTTTGGGTATATACCCAGTAATGGGATGGCTGGGTCAAATGGTATTTCTAGTTCGAGATCCTTGAGGAATCGCCACACTGTCTTCCACCATGGTTGAACTAGTTTACAGTCCCACTAACAGTGTAAAAGTGTTCCTATTTCTCCACATCCTCTCCAGCACCTGTTGTTTCCTGACTTTTTAATGATCGCCATTCTAACTGGTGTGAGATGGTATCTCACTGTGGTTTTGATTTGCATTTCTCTGATGGCCAGTGATGATGAGCATTTTTTCATGTGTCTGTTGGCTGCATAAATGTCTTCTTTTGAGAAGTGTCTGTTCATATCCTCTGCCCACTTTTTGATGGGGTTGTTTGATTCTTTCTTGTAAATTTGTTTGAGTTCTTTGTAGATTCTAGATATTAGCCCTTTGTCAGACAAGTAGATTGAAAAAATTTTCTCCCATTCTGTAGGTTGCCTGTTCACTCTGATGGTAGTTTCTTTTGCTGTGCAGAAGCTCTTTAGTTTAATCAGATCCCATTTGTCAATTTTGGCTTTTGTTGCCATTGCTTTTGGTGTTTTAGACATGAAGTCCTTGCCCATGCCTATGTCCTGAATGGTATTGCCTAGGTTTTCTTCTAGGGTTTTTATGGTTTTAGGTCTAACACTGAAGTCTTTAATCCATCTTGAATTAATTTTTGTATAAGGTGTAAGGAAGGGATCCAGTTGCAGCTTTCTACATATGGCTAGCCAGTTTTCCCAGCACCATTTATTAAATAGGGAATCCTTTCCCCATTTCTTGTTTTTGTCAGGTTTGTCAAAGATCAGATGGTTGTAGATGCATGGTATTATTTCTGAGGGCTCTGTTCTGTTCCATTGGTCTATATCTCTGTTTTCATACCAGTGCCATGCTGTTTTGGTTACTGTAGCCTTGTAGTATAGTTTGAAGTCAGGTAGCGTGATGCCTCCAGCTTTGTTCTTTTGGCTTAGGATTGTCTTGGCAATGCGGGCTCTTTTTTGGTTCCATATGAACTTTAAAGTAGTTTTTTCCAATTCTGTGAAGAAAGTCATTGGTAGCTTGATGGGCATGGCATTGAATCTATAAACTACCTTGGGCAGTATGGCCATTTTCACGATATTGATTCTTCCTATCCATGAGCATGGAATGTTCTTCCATTTGTTTGTGTCCTCTTTTATTTCGTTGAGCAATGGTTTATAGTTCTCCTTGAAGAGGTCCTTCACATCCCTTGTAAGTTGGATTCCTAGGTATTTTATTCTCTTTGAAGCAATTGTGAATGGGAGTTCACTCATGATTTGGCTCTCTGTTTGTCTGTTATTGGTGTATAAGAATGCTTGTGATTTTTGCACATTGATTTTGTATCCTGAGACTTTGCTGAAGTTGCCTATCAGCTTAAGGAGATTTTGGGCTGAGACGATGAGGTTTTCTAAATATACAATCATGTCATCTGCAAACAGGGACAATTTGACTTCCTCTTTTCCTAATTGAATACCCTTTATTTCTTTCTCCTCCTGATTGCCCTGGCCAGAACTTCCAACACTATGTTGAATAGGAGTGGTGAGAGAGGGCATCCCTGTCTTGTGCCACTTTTCAAAGGGAATGCTTCCAGTTTTTGCCCATTCAGTATGATATTGGCTGTGGGTTTGTCATAGATAGCTCTTATTATTTTGAGATACGTCCCATCAATACCTAATTTATTGAGAGTTTTTAGCATGAAGAGCCGTTGAATTTTGTCAAAGGCCTTTTCTGCATCTATTGAGATAATCATGTGGTTTTTGTCTCTGGTTCTGTTTATATGCCGGATTACATTTATTGATTTGCGTATGTTGAACCAGCCTTGCATCCCAGGGATGAAGCCCACTTGATCATGGTGGATAAGCTTTTTGATGTGCTGCTGGATGTGTTTGCCAGTATTTTATTGAGGATTTTTGCATCGATGTTCATCAGGGATATTGGTCTAAAATTCTCTTGTTTTGTTGTGTCTCTGCCAGGCTTTGGTATCAGGATGATGCTGGCCTCATAAAATGAGTTAGGGAGGATTCCCTCTTTTTCTATTGATTGGAATAGTTTCAGAAGGAATGGTACCAGATCCTCCTTGTACCTCTGGTAGAATCTGGCAGTGAATCCGTCTGGTCCTGGACTTTTTTTGGTTGGTAGGCTATTAATTATTGCCTCAATTTCAGAGCCTGTTATTGGTCTATTCAGGGATTCAACTTCTTCCTGGTTTAGTCTTGGAAGGGTGTATATGTCCAGGAATTTATCAATTTCTTCTAGATTTTCTAGTTTATTTGCATAGAGGTGTTTATAGTAGTCTCTGATGGTAGTTTGTATTTCTGTGGGATCAGTGGTGATATCCCCTTTATCATTTTTTATTGCATCTATTTGATTCTTCTCTCTTTTCTTCTTTATTAGTCTTGCTAGAGGTCTATCAATTTTGTTGATCTTTTCAAAAAACCAGCTCCTGGATTCACTGATTTTTTTGAAGGGTTTTTTGTGTCTCTATCTCCTTTAGTTCTGCTCTGATCTTAGTTATTTCTTGCCTTCTGCTAGCTTTTGAATGTGTTTGCTCTTGCTTCTCTAGTTCTTTAAATTGTGATGTTAGGGTGTCAATTTTAGATATTTCCTGCTTTCTTTTGTGGGCATTTAGTGCTACAAATTTCCCTCTACACACTGCTTTAAATGTGTCCCAGAGATTCTGGTATGTTGTGTCTTTGTTCTCGTTGGTTTCAAAGAACATCTTTATTTCTGCCTTCATTTCATTATGTACCCAGTAGTCATTCAGGAGCAGGTTGTTCAGTTTCCATGTAGTTGAGCGGTTTCTAGTGAGTTTCTTAATCCTGAAGTCTAGTTTGATTGCATTGTGGTCTGAGAGACAGTTTGTTATAATTTCTGTTCTTTTACATTTGCTGAGGAGTGCTTTACTTCCAACTATGTGGTCAATATTGGAATAAGTGCGATGTGGTGCTGAGAAGAACGTATATTCTGTTGATTTGGGGTGGAGAGTTCTGTAGATGTCTATTAGGTCCGGTTGGTGCAGAGCTGAGTTCAATTCCTGGATATCCTTGTTAACTTTCTGTCTCATTGATCTGTCTAATGTTGACAGTGGGGTGTTAAAGTCTCCCATTATTATTGTGTGGGAGTCTAAGTCTCTTTGTAGATCTCTAAGGACTTGCTTTATGAATCTGGGTGCTCCTGTATTGGGTACATATATATTTATAAGATAGTTAGCTCTTCTTGTTGAATCGATCCCTTTACCATTATGTAATGGCCTTCTTTGTCTCTTTTGATCTCTGTTGGTTTAAAATCTATTTTATCAGAGACTAGGATTGCAACTCCTGACTTTTTTTGTTTTCCATTTGCTTGGTAGGTCTTACTCCATCCCTTTATTTTGAACCTATGTGTGTCTCTGCACGTGAGATGGGTCTCCTGAATACAGCACACTGATGGGTCTTGACTCCTTATCCAATTTGTCAGTCTGTGTCTTTTAATTGGAGCATTTAGCCCATTTACATTTAAGGTTAATATTGTTATGTGTGAATCTGATCCTGTCATTATGATGTTAGCTGGTTATTTTGCTTGTTAGTTGATGCAGTTTCTTCCTAACATCGATGGTCTTTACAATTTGGCATGTTTTTGCAGTGGCTGGTACTGGTTGCTCCTTTCCATGTTTAGTGCTTCCTTCAGGAGCTCTTTTAGGGCAGGCCTGGTGGTGACAAAATCTCTCAGCATTTGCTTGTCTGTAAAGGATTTTATTTCTCCTTCACTTACGAAGCTTAGTTTGGCTGGATATGAAATTCTGGGTAGAAAATTCTTTTCTTTAAGAATGTTGAGGGGTGGAGCCAAGATGGCCGAATAGGAACAGCTCCCGTCTCCAGCTCCCAGCCCCAGCGACACAGAAGACGGCTGATTTCTGCAATTCTGCTTGAGGTACCGGTTTCATCTCACTAGGGAGTGCCTAACAGTGGGTGCAGGACAGTCGGTGAAGCGCACTGTGCGCGAGCCGAAGCAGGGCGAGGCATTGCCTCACTCGGGAAGCGCAAGGGGTCAGGGAGTTCCCTTTCCTAGTCAAAGAAAGGGGAAACAGACGGCACCTGGAATATCGGGTCAGTGCCATCCTAATACTGCGCTTTTCCAACGAGCCTGGAAAACGGCACACTAGGAGATTGTGTCCCACACCTGGCTCGGAGGGTCCTATGCCCACGGAGTCTGGCTGATTGCTAGCACAGCAGTCTGAGATCAAGCTGCAAGGCGGCAGCGAGGCTGGGGGAGGGGCGCCCGCCATTGCCCAGGCTTGCTTAGGTAAACAAAGCAGCCAGGAAGCTCGAACTGGGTGGAGCCCACCACAGCTCAAGGAGGCCTGCCTGCCTCTGTAGGCTCCACCTCTGGGGGCAGGGCACAGACAAACAAAAACTCAGCAAGAACCTCCACAGACTTAAATGTCCCTGTCTGACTGACAGCTTTGAAGAGAGTAGTGGTTCCCCCAGCACGCAGCTGGAGATCTGAGAACGGACAGACTGCCTCCTAAAGTGGGTCCCTCACCCCTGAGCAGCCTAACTGGGAGGCACCCCCCCAGTAGGGACAGACTGACACCTCATCCAACCGGGTACTCCTCTGAGACAAAACTTTCAGAGGAACTATCAGACAGCTGAATTTGTGGTCTCACAAAAATCCGCTGCTCTGCAGCCACCGCTGCTGACACCCAGCCAAACAGGGTCTGGAGTGGACCTCTAGTAAACTCCAACAGACCTGCAACTGAGGGTCCTGTCTGGTAGAAGGAAAACTAACAAACAGAAAGGACATCCACACCAAAAACCCATCTGTACATCACCATCATCAAAGACAAAAAGTAGATAAAACCACAAAGATAGGGAAAAAACAGAGCACAAAAACTGGAAACTCTAAAAAACAGAGCACCTCTCGTCCTCCAAAGGAACGCAGTTCCTCACCAGCAACGGAACAAAGCTGGATGGAGGATGACTTTGATGACTTGAGAGAAGAAGGCTTCAGACAATCAAACTACTCTGAGCTACGAGAGGAAATTCAAAACAATAGCAAAGAAGTTAAAAACTTTGAAAAAAAATTAGAAGAATGGATAACTAGAATAACCAATGGAGAGAAGGGCTTAAAGGAGCTGATGGAGCTGAAAGCCAAGTTTCGAGAACTACGCGAAGATTGCAGAAGCCTCAGTAGCAGATGCGATCAACTGGAAGAAAGGGTATCGCTGATGGAAGATGAAATGAATGAAATGAAGAGAGAAGGGAAGTTTAGAGAAAAAAGAATAAAAAGAAATGAACAAAGCCTCCAAGAAATTTGGGACTATGTGAAAAGACCAAACCTACGTCTGATTGGTGTACCTGAAAATGATGGGGAGAATGGAACCAAGTTGGAAAACACCCTGCAAGATATTATCCAGGAGAACTTCCCCAATCTAGCAAGGCAGGCCAGCATTCAGATTCAGGAAATACAGAGAATGCCACAAAGATACTCCTCGAGAAGGGCAACTCCAAGACACATAATTGTCAGATTCACCAAAGTTGAAATGAAGGAAAAAATGTTAAGGGCAGCCAGAGAGAAAGGTCGGGTTACCCACAAAGGGAAGCCCATCAGACTAACAGCTGATCTCTCAGCAGAAACTCTACAAGCCAGAAGAGAGTGGGGGCCGGTATTCACCATTCTTAAAGAAAAGAATTTTCAACCCAGAATTTCCTATCCCGCCAAACTAAGCTTCATAAGTGAAGGAGAAATAAAATACTTTACAGACAAGCAAACGCTGAGTGATTTTGTCACCACCAGGCCTGCCCTAAAAGAGCTCCTGAAGGAAGCACTAAACATGGAAAGGAACAACCGGTACCAGCCCCTGCAAAAACATGCCAAATTGTAAAGACCATCGAGGCTAGGAAGAAACTATAGCAACTAACGAGCAAAATAACCAACTAACATCATAATGACAGGATCAGATTCACACATAACAATATTAACGTTAAATGTAAATGGGCTAAATGCTCCAATCAAAAGACACAGACTGGCAAACTGGATAAGGAGTCAGGACCCATCAGTGTGCTGTATTCAGGAAACCCATCTCACATGCAGAGACACACATAGACTCAAAATAAAGGGATGGAGGAAGATCTATCAAGCAACTGGAAATCAAAAAAAGGCAGGGGTTGCAATCCTAGTCTCTGATAAAATAGACTTTAAACCAACAAAGATCAAAAGAGACAAAGAAGGCCATTACATAATGGTAAAGGGATCAATTCAACAAGAAGAGCTAACTATCCTAAATATATATGCACCCAACACAGGAGCACCCAGATTCATAAAGCAAGTCCTCAGTGACCTACAAAGGGACTTAAACTCCCACACAATAATAATGGGAGATTTTAACACCCCACTGTCAGCATTAGACAGATCAACGAGACAGAAAGTTAACAAGGATATCCAGGAATTGAACTCAGCTCTACATAAAGTGGACCTAATAGACATCTACAGAACTCTCCACCCCAAGTCAACAGAATATACATTTTTTTCAGCACCACACCACACCTATTCCAAAATTGACCACATAGTTGGAAGTAAAGCTCTCCTCAGCAAATATAAAAGAACAGAAATTATAACAAACTGTCTCTCAGACCACAGTGCAATCAAACTAGAACTCAGGATTAAGAAACTCACTCAAAACCGCTCAACTACATGGAAACTGAACAACCTGCTCCTGAATGACTATTGGGTACATAATGAAATGAAGGCAGAAATAAAGATGTTCTTTGAAACCAACGAGAACAAAGACACAACATACCAGAATCTCTGGGACACGTTCAAAGCAGTGTGTAGAGGGAAATTTATAGCACTAAATGCCCACAAGAGAAAGCAGGAAAGATCCAAAATTGACACCCTAACATCACAATTAAAAGAACTAGAAAAGCAAGAGCAAACACATTCAAAAGCTAGCAGAAGGCTAGAAATAACTAAAATCAGAGCAGAACTGAAGGAAATAGAGACACAAAAAACCCTTCAAAAAATTAATGAATCCAGGAGCTGGTTTTTTGAAAAGATCAACAAAATTGATGGACTGCTAGCAAGACTAATAAAGAAGAAAAGAGAGAAGAATCAAATAGATGCAATAAAAAACGAAAAAGGGGATATCACCACCGATCCCACAGAAATACAATCTACCATCAGAGAATACTACAAACACCTCTATGCAAATAAACTAGAAAATCTAGAAGAAATGGATAAATTCCTCGACAAATACACCCTCCCAAGACTAAACCAGGAAGAAGTTGAATCTCTGAATAGACCAATAACAGGTTCTGAAATTGTGGCAATAATCAATAGCTTACCAACCAAAAAGAGTCCAGGACCTGATGGATTCACAGCTGAATTCTACCAGAGGTACAAGGAGGAACTGGTACCATTCCTTCTGAAACTATTCCAATCGATAGAAAAAGAGGGAATCCTCCCTAACACATTTTACGAAGCCAGCATCATCCTGATACCAAAACCTGGCAGAGACTTAACCAAAAAAGAGAATTTCAGACCAATATCCTTGATGAACATTGATGCAAAAATCCTCAATAAAATACTGGCAAACCGAATCCAGCAGCACATCAAAAAGCTTATCCACCATGATCAAGTGGGCTTCATCCCTGGGATGCAAGGCTGGTTCAACATACGCAAATCAATAAATGTAATCCAGCATATAAACAGAACCAAAGACAAAAACCACATGATTATCTCAATAGATGCAGAAAAGGCCTTTGACAAAATTCAACAACCCTTCATGCTAAAAACTCTCAATAAATTAGGTATTGATGGGACGTATCTCAAAATAATAAGAGCTATCTATGACAAACCCACAGCCAATATCATACTGAATGGGCAAAAACTGGAAGCATTCCCTCTGAAAACTGGCACAAGACAGGGATGCCCTCTCTCACCGCTACTATTCAACATAGTGCTGGAAGTTCTGGCCAGAGCAATCAGGCAGGAGAAGGAAATAAAGGGTATTCAATTAGGAAAAGAGGAAGTCAAATTGTCCCTGTTTGCAGATGACATGATTGTATATCTAGAAAACCCCATTGTCTCAGCCCAAAATCTCCTTAAGCTGATTAGCAACTTCAGCAAAGTCTCAGGTTACAAAATTAATGTACAAAAATCACAAGCATTCTTGTACACCAATAACAGACAAACAGAGAGCCAAATCATGAGTGAACTCCCATTCACAATTGCTTCAAAGAGAATAAAATACCTAGGAATCCAACTTAACAAGGGATGTGAAAGACCTCTTCAAGGAGAACTACAAACCACTGCTCAACGAAATAAAAGAGGATACAAACAAATGGAAGAACGTTCCATGCTCATGGGTTGGAAGAATCAATATCATGAAAATGGCCATACTGCCCAAGGTAATTTATAGATTCAATGCCATCCCCATCAAGCTACCAATGACTTTCTTCACAGAATTGGAAAAAACTACTTTAAAGTTCATATGGAACCAAAAAAGAGCCCGCATTGCCAAGTCAATCCTAAGCCAAAAGAACAAAGCTGGAGGCATCACGCTACCTGACTTTAAACTCTACTACAAGGCTACAGTAACCAAAACAGCATGGTACTGGTACCACAACAGAGACATTGATCAATGGAACAGAACAGAGCCCTCAGAAATGATGCCGCATAGCTACAACTATCTGATCTTTGACAAACCTGACAAAAACAAGAAATGGGGAAAGGATTCCCTATTTAATAAATGGTGCTGGGAAAACTGGCTAGCCATATGTAGAAAGCTGCAACTGGATCCCTTCCTTACACCTTATACAAAAATTAATTCAAGATGGATTAAAGACTTATATGTTAGACCTAAAACCATTAAAATCCTACAAGAAAACCTAGGCAATACCATTCAGGACATAGGCGTGGGCAAGGACTTCATGTCTAAAACACCAAAAGCAATGGCAACAAAAGCCAAAATCGACAAATGGGATCTCATTAAACTAAAGAGCTTCTGCACAGCAAAAGAAACTATCATCAGAGTGAACAGGCAACCTACAGAATGGGAGAAAATTTTTGCAACCTACTCATCTGACAAAGGGCTAATATCCAGAATCTACAATGAACTCAAACAAATTTACAAGAAAAAAACAAACAACCCCATCAAAAAGTGGGCAGAGGACATGAACAGACACTTCTCAAAAGAAGACATTTATGCAGCCAAAAAACACATGAAAAATGCTCATCATCACTGGCCATCAGAGAAATGCAAATCAAAACCACAGTGAGATACCATCTCACACCAGTTAGAATGGCCATCATTAAAAATCAGGAAACAACAGGTGCTGGAGAGGATGTGGAGAATTAGGAACACTTTTACACTGTTGGTGGGACTGTAAACTAGTTCAATCATTGTGGAAGTCAGTGTGGCGATTCCTCAGGGATCTCGAACTAGAAATACCATTTGACCCAGCCATCCCATTACTGGGTATATACCCAAAGGACTATAAATCATGCTGCTATAAAGACACATGCACACGTATGTTTATCGCGGCACTATTCACAATAGCAAAGACTTGGAACCAACCCAAATGTCCAACAACGATAGACTGGATTAAGAAAATGTGGCACATATACACCATGGAATACTATGCAGCCATAAAAAATGATGAGTTCGTGTCCTTTGTAGGGACATGGATGAAACTGGAAAACATCATTCTCAGTAAACTATCGCAAGGACAAAAAACCAAACACCGCATGTTCTCACTCATAGGTGGGAATTGAACAATGAGAACTCATGGACACAGGAAGGGGAACATCACACTCCGGGGACTGTTGTGGGGTGGGGGGAGGGGGGAGGGACAGCATTAGGAGATACACCTAATGCTAAATGACGAGTTAATGGGTACAGGAAATCAACATGGCACATGGATACATATGTAACAAACCTGCACATTGTGCACATGTACCCTAAAACCCTAAAGTATAATAAAAAATAAAAATAAAAATAAATAAAAAAAAAATAATAATAATACTAGGAACACACACACACACACACACACACACACACAAAAAAAGAATGTTGAATATTGGCCCCCACTCTCTTCTGGCTTGTAGAGTTTCTGCCGAGAAATCCGCCGTTAGTCTGATGGGTTTCCCTTTGTGGGTAACCCGACCTTTCTCTCTGGCTGCCCTTAACATTCTTTCCTTCATTTCAACTTTGGTGAATCTGATAATTATGTGTCTTGGAGTTGCTCTTCTCGAGGAGTATCTTTGTGGCGTTCTCTGTATTTCCTGAATTTGAATGTTAGCATGCCTTGCTAGGTTGGGGAGGTTCTCCTGGATAACATCCTGCAGAGTGTATTCCAACTTGGTTCCATTCTCCCCATCACTTTCTGTACACCAATCAGACATAGATTTGGTCTTTTCACATAGTGCCTTATTTCTTGGAGGCTTTGCTCATTTCTTTTTACCCTTTTTTCTCTAAACTTCTCCCTTCATTTCATTCATTTGATCTTCAATCACTGATACCCTTTCTTCCAGTTGATCAAATAGGCTACTGAAGCTTGTGCATTCATCATGTAGTTCTTGTGCCATGGTTTTCAGCTCCCTCAGGTCATTTAAGGACTTCTCTACACTGGTTATTCTAGCTAGCCATTCGTCTAATCTTTTTTCAAGGTTTTTAGCTTCTTTGCATTGGGTTCGAACTTCCTCCTTTAGCTCGGAGAAGTCTGATCGTCTGAAGCCTTCTTCTCTCAACTCGTTAAAGTCATTCTCCATCCAGCTTTGTTCTGTTGCTGGCAAGGAGCTGCATTCCTTTGGAGGTGGGGAGGTGCTCTGATTTTTAGAATTTTCAGCTTTTCTGCTCTGTTTTTCCCCCATCTTTGTGGTTTTATCTACCTTTGGTCTTTGATGATGGTGACGTACAGATGGGGTTTTGGTATGGATGTCCTTTCTGTTTGTTAGTTTTCCTTCTAACAGTCAGGACCCTCAGCTGCAGGTCTGTTGGAGTTTCCTGGAGGTCCACTCTAGACCCTGTTTGCCTGGGTATCAGCAGCGGAGGTTTCAGAACAGCGAATATTGCTGAACAGCAAATGTTCCTGCCTGATCGTTCCTCTGGAAGCTTCATCTCAGAGGGATACCCAGCCGTGTGAGGTGTCAGTCTCCCCCTACTGGGGGGTGCCTCCCAGTTAGGCTACTCGGGGGTCAGGGACCCACATAAGGAGGCAGTCTGTCCATTCTCAGATCTCAAACTCCATGCTGGGAGAACGACTACTCTCTTTAAAGCTGTCAGACAGGGACATTTAAGTCTGCAGAGGTTTCTGCTGCCTTTTGTTCAGCTATGCCCTGCCCCCAGAGGTGGAGTCTATAGAGACAGGTAGGCCTCCTTGAGCAGTGGTGGGCTCCACCCAGTTAGAGCTTTCTAGCCGCTTTGTTTACCTACTTAAGCCTCAGCAATGGCAGGCACCAATCCCCCAGACTGGCTGCCGCCTAGCAGTTCGATCTCAGACTGCTGTGCTAGCAATGAACAAGGCTCCGTGCGTGTGGGACCCTTCGAGCCAGGTGCGGGATATAATCTCCTGGTGTGCCATTTGCTCAGGTGGAAACGCAGAAATCACCTGTCTTCTGCGTCGCTCACGCTGGGAGCTATAGAATGGAGCTGTTCCTATTCGGCCACCTTGGAAACCGCTCCTTATGTAGGTCTTAATGCTTGTTGTGACACATAAGGTCAGAGGCTATATTGTACTGTATTTCAAAAATGACCATAACGTTGCTAATGAAAAATAAATACTGAGTAGAAAAATAAGGTTTAGTAGTTCTTTAATTAAAGAAATAAGGCTGGGCATGGTGGCTCACACCTGTAACCCCAGCACTTTGGGAAGCTGAGGCAGGCAGATTGCTTGAGCCCAGATGTTCGAGACCACCCTGGGCAAAGGGTGAAACCATGTTCCTACAAAAAATACAAAAATTAGCCAAGATAGTGGTGTGCGCCTGCAGTCCCAGCTACTTGGGAGGCTGAGGGCAGGAGGACTGCTTCAGCATAGGAGGCAGAGGTTGCAGTGAGCCAAGATCACGCCACTGCACCCAGCCTGAATGATAGAGACCCTGTCTCAAAAACAAAAAAGAATTAAAGACATCTTGTTAAATTTCAATATCCATCAAGACTTTTATTATACTTAACTGACTAACCCAGCCTTAATCACTTTTGATATAATGCCAAAAACAGATGACTTCACATTAAAATTTTAGTTTTACTAATACTTCAAATACATGTAAAATAAAATATTTTAACCAAATTACTGTACTGAGTTATTTGGTAGTTGAAATACATTTCTAATTGAAAAGAAAATAAGGATTTATAAATGTCAACAGATCAAGGAACTGCTATTGTGCCTATTTCCTCTAGGCTCTCAATACATTGTTTTACTTGAATTTACTTGAATTTTTGAAGTTTTTGTTTTTGTTTTTTGTTTGTTTGTTTTTTGTTTTTTTTTGAGACAGAGTCTCACTCTGTCACCCAGGCTGGAGTGCAGTGGTGTGATCTCAGCTCACTGCAACCTCCACCTCCCAGGTTCAAGTGATTCTTGTGTCTCAGCCTCCCAAGTAGCTGGGATTACAGGTGCACACTACCACGCCTGGCTAATTTTTGCATTTTAGTAGAGATGGGGTTTCACCATGTTGGCCAGGCTGGTCTTGAAGTCCTGGCCTCAAGTGATCCACCCGCCTCAGCCTCTCAAAGTGCTAGGATTACAGGCATGAGCCACCACACCCAGCCAAATTTTTGAATATTTTTTTGATAGATTCTGCTAACATATCTTGTGTACATATATTAAGAGGGGAATTCCAAAAAAAATAATAATAAATAAATAAATAAATAAATCTTTTCTTAAAGCCTAGGCAACATAGTGAGATGCTGTCTCTACAAAAAATTTAAAAGTTAGCTGGGCATGGTAATGTGCCCCTCTAGTCTCAGGTACTCGGGAAGCTGAGGCAAGAGGACTGCTTGAGTACAGGAGGTACAGCCTGTAATGCCATGACAGTGCCACTGCACTCTACCCTGGGCAAGAGAGTGAGAGTCTGTCTTCAAAAAAAAGAGAGAGAGAGAGAAAGAGAGAGTGAGCGAGACCAACAGAAAAACCACCCAATCAACCCACTGAATCATATGATATATGAGATAGTATAAGATACAGGTGGGAGGCTTGGGAAGCTGAGGCACGAGAATCACTTGAACCTACTTGGGAGGCTGAGGCACGAGAATCACTTGAACCTGGGAGGTAGGTTGCAGTGAGCTAAGATCACACCACTGCACTGCAGCCTGGGCAACAGAGCAAGACTCTGTCTCAAAAAAAAAAAAAAAATAGATAGAGGTAATATGTGGCTGCTGCATTAAGCCATTATGTTTTGAGTGATTTGTTAAGCAGCAATAGTCAACAAAATAGAAATTAACATGTGTAATGATGAGCTTATTTAATCACATCTGAAAAAACGCATTTGTACTTCCAGGTAATTTTCTCGCCATTAAATCTGTCTTAAATACTTACCAGAATGCTTTGAGTTTCTTTGTATTTGCACTCTCTTTTAAATATGCATATACACATGATATATATGTGCTTACAGAAGTAGAAAAAGGATTTCTGGATTGACAGCATTAAAGGTGATTATTCTCTGTGACACAGAGAATTATATTAAAAGTATGATTCTAGATTATCCTTTAAAAAAACAGTTAAATGTTTTATAGGCTATCCATACAGTTTGAGTCAATATATTTTGAGGTCAATTTGCTATTTAAGATTTTAATATGAAACTGTAAAAACACTAGAACTATGTCTACTATCTCCAGAATTAGAGTTTTATCAATAATATCCCTAAGGCCAAATACTTTGACTGTTCTATTCCAAAAGCAGACGCATTCAAGCATCAACTTTGTTTAACTTAGCATTAAGAAATTATATAAACCCAACACCAATTAATAACCTTATTTTTTTTTTTGAGACCGAGTGTCACTCTATTGCCCAGGCTGGAGTGCAGTGGCGCAATCTCTGCTCGCTGCAACCTCCATCTCCTGGGTTCAAGTGATTCTCCTGCCTCAGCCTCCCGAGTAGCTGGGACTACAGGCGCCTGCCCCATGCCCAGCTAATTTTTGTAGTTTTAGTAGAGACGGGGTTTCACCATACCGGCCAGGCTGGTCTCGAACTCCTGACCACGTGATCCGCCCAACTTGGCCTCCCAAAGTGCTGGGATTATAGGTGTGAGCCACTGCATCTGGCAATTAATCACTCTTAAAGGCTTAAACACATACGACCTTTTCTTCCCATAAAATCTCAAGTAAGTATAATTTAAAATTACCATGCAGGCCTCCATTAAGGCAGTGTGCATCTCATCTGTTTTGTGCTCTTGATCTGCACCAGCTTCAAGTAGAAAGCGAACCATATCCAAATGGCCTTGAAAAAAGGAACAAAAATTTTCAACGAATTGACTATAGTTTAATACTTAAATATTGAAGTATGGAATCTTTTTCTTCAGATGTCTATACAAGAATTTGATAACTTATTTTGCATTCAATAAATAAATCAGTAACAGTTTTACAAAGCCCATTCAAAGCAATACACAGGCTTTTTTCAAGGTCTTATTATCTAGGCTTTAAAGACTGAATTAGTCCAAGGCACATAATTCAAGTTAAGTAAAGTAATAATGCTTTTACGTTGGTTGAATATACATAAATTATTTATCTAACCAAAACACTGAGATCAAATAGAAAGCCAAGTAAAGTATCTTTGGATCATATATTCCAGAAAAACAGCTTTAAAATAACCATAAACCCACTGTGGCAATAAGCAGGCACAGAAAACTCCATTTAAAATACTTCCAATCCTCTTGATACAGTGAATATATAAAAAGCCTTGATAGTCAATAAGAAAATGACAAACACTCCAGAAGAATGGGTGACGGATATGAAATGATAATTCAACAAAGAAATGCAAGTGAATATTAAACTGATGAAAACAGTATTAAACCTTCCTATTAAAGAAATGCAAATTAAAACAAGACACCATTTTTTTACTATCAAAATAGCAAATATTAAAAAGAATGATAATACCCAGTGTTGGTGAGGGTGTAGGGTAGGGCAAAGGGCACTCTCAAACATTGTTGGTGGGAGTATAAATTGGTTGAACCTTTCTAGAAGGCAATTTGGCAATATGTAGCAAAACCCTTAAAAATGTCCACACCCTTTGACCCAGCAATTCCACTTCCAGGAATTTATCCTAAGGAAATAATCAGAGATTACACAAAAATGTCTGCACAAGGATGTTATCAGTGTTTTTAATAATAGTGAAAACCTGGGAACAATTTAAGTGTCCAACAATAGGCAATTATGGTGCATCTATTTGATGTATTTGGCAGAGACTGCTAGTTCCCTATCTAATATCCATTCTCTTATTCTTTCTCACTTTAAGAGACAAGGTCTCTGTTGGCCAGGCTATAGTCCAGTGGCATGATCATAGCTCACTGCAGCCTCAAACTCCAAGGCTCAAGGGATCCATCCACCTCAGCTGCCCGAGTAGCTAGGACTGATCTAGGCCTTAAGAGATCCTCCTGCCTCAGCCTCCCAAAGTGCTGGGATTATAGGTGTGAGCTACTGCACTCAGCATTCTCTAATTCTTTTTTAATAATAGAACTCCAGTTTCATCTGGGCAGCAACATACGACTAGAAGACTATGTTTCTCTGCCCCTCTTGCAGCTATGTGTAGCCAATGAGATGTAAGTGGTAGTTATAAGGCCATACACCTAGGAAGACCCTTTAAAGTGAGCTTACTAAATTGAGAGGCACTCCTTATATTGCCCTTAACGTCTTTCCTAGAATGTGAACTGCTGGGGTCCTAGCTATCATCTTGGTTTTAGGTTTATTATAACCTTAAGGATACAAACCACATACTAGGATAATAGAGCAGAAAAATAGAATTATGAGCTCTTGATGACAATGGAACTGCCATACTAGCCCTAAACGGCTTACCCTTGAGTTTCTCTCTTGCTCAAATCATTAATCTAGATTTTGTGACATATGCAACCAATTTTAATCCTAAATGAAATAGTGAAATAGTACATAATCATCAAAAGTTACACTGTAAGAATATTTATTGAGGCCAGGCACGGTGGCTTACACCTGTAATCCTAACACTTTTGGAGTCTAAGTTAGGAAGATCACTTGAGGCCTGGAGGTTGAGACCCACCTGGGCAACATAGTGAGACCCCCATCTGTACAAAAAAATAAAAATAAAATTAGCTGGGTATGGTGGCGTGAGTCTGTAATCCTAGCTATTCAGGAGGCTGAGGCAGGAGGATCGCTTGAACCCAGGAGTTTGAGGCTGCAGTGAGCTATGATAGTGCCACTGCACTCCATCCTGGGTGATAGAGCAAAACCCTGTCTCTAAAAATAATAAAAAATAGGCCAGGCACGGTGGCTCACGCCTATAATCCCAGCACTTTAGGAGGCCAAGGCAGGTGGATCATTTGAGGTCAGGAGACCAGACTGACCAATATGATGAAACCCTGTCTCTACTAAAAATACAAAAATTAGCCAGACGTGGTGGCATGCACCTGTAATACCAGCTACTAGGGAGGCTGAGACAGGAGAATCACTTGAACCCGGGAGGCAGAAGTTTCAGTGAGCCGAGATCGCGCCATTGCACTCCAGCCTGGGCAAAAAGAGTAAAACTCCGTCTCAAAAAAATAATGACAATAAATGAAAAATAAAAAATAAAGAATATTTATTGAGATGAAAAATGTCCATGATACACTGCTAAGTAAAATAAGTAGATTATAAAACTGTTAGAGTATAACTAATTTGTTTAAAATATATATATATATATGTTTGTATATAAACATACTTAAAAACAAACTGGAAATGTATACACCAAAATATTGTATACATGCTTTTTTATCTTTAGATGGTAGCATTACATGTCATTTTAAAATTTCTTTTCTTTAGCTGGGTGTGGTGGCTCACGCCTGTAATCCCAGCACTTTGGGAGGTTTGGGAGGCTGAGGCAGGAGGATCACTTGAGGTCAGGAGTTCAAGAGCAGCCTGGCCAACATAGTGAAACCCTATCTCTACTAAAAATACAAAAATTAGCCAGGCATGGTGGTGCATGCCTGTAGTCCCAGATACTTGGGAGGCTGAGGCATGAGAATCACTTGAGCCTGGGAGGCAGAGGTTGCAGTGGGCTGAGATCACGCCACTGTACCCCAGCCTGGGTGACAGAGCGACATTCTGTCTAAAAAAAAAAAATTTATTTTCTTTGTGTTACTCTGTGTTTTTCAGGTTTTCAGTATTGTGTGTATTATTACTTTGGCATGTACTATTTTTTAAATAAACATTGGAAAAATCATATAAAACAAAAGTTATTAAATAATGGAAATCCTCTAAATCTAAGCTAAGTAGTTGGGTTAACTTCACAGTTAACCCAATAAATCTGAATTAAAATAATAAACATATACTAGAAAACTATATTGTAGGCGATATAGACTAAAATAGACTTTCTATATAATTTCTTATAAACTAGATAATTTTATAGCACAGGGAAAACATAAGCAATATAAAGTAAACTCAAATACTCAATACTCAAATTATCAAAGTGGTTATGAAAAACATTATAAATATTCATATATATATTAAGTACCTTTGTAGCATGCAAGTGTAAGAGCACTTTCTTTGAATTCATTAGAATGAGTGTTGATGCCTGCACCATGATCTAAAAGAACTCTTGCAACTTCCACATGACCTGCACTGGCTGCTTCCATTAAGGGAGTATGTCCATTTTCATTATGATCTTCTATATTTGCACCTTCATTAAGGAGCACTTTTACAATGTCAACAAATCCTCCAGCACACGCGTAAGTTAGTGCGGTGTTTCCTAAAAAGAAGAAAAAGAAATATAATACATGAGCAGAATATATATTTAATAAATAAAAATAAATAAAAGATTTAAAAAGAAAAACATAATAATAAAAAGAAATATAAAATCATGACAGAACAGATGCAATTATGATTATGCTAATGCTCTAGGTATACCTCTTCAATTCCCTTACACAAATCACTACAACTATTATCTCAACTTTTTTTCGTTATCATCGGTTAGAAGCATCACCTTAATTTTCTTTTCTTTTTCTTTGAGACAGAGTGTCATTCTGTTGCCCAGGCTGGAGTGCAATGGCACAATCTTGGCTCACTGCCACCTCCACTTCCCAGCTTCAAGTGATTCTCCTGCCTCAGCCTCCTGAGTAGCTGGGATTACAGGTGCCCACCACCATGCCCCGCTAATTTTGTATTTTTAGGAGAGACAGGGTTTCACCATGTTGGCAGGCTGGTCTCAAACTCCTGACGTCAGGTAATCCACCCGCCTCGGCCTCCCAAAGTGCTGGGATTACAGGCGTAATCTGCCAATTATGCCAGTTATACCAATTACACCACGCCCAGCCAATTTTCTTACTAACTAAAAGATTTTCTGGCCAGGTACAATGGCTCACACCTGTAATCCCAGCACTTTGGGAGGCCAAGGTGGGAGGATTGCTTGAACCCAGGGAGTTTGAGACCAGCCTGAACAACACAGTATCTCTACTAAAAAAAAACTGAGCCAGGCATGGTGGCATACCCCTGTAGTCCCTGCTCCTCTAGAGGCAGGAGGTGGGAGGATCACTTGAGCCCAATACAAAAGACTTTCTGGAAAGCCCAATACAAAAGACTATATGTTATAAAGATCTGAACAATATAAAAAGGCCAGAAAAGCAAATCTATAGAGACAGAAAGTAGATTAATAGTTGTCTGAGAAACTGAGGTGACTCCAAATAGGCATAGAGATCCTTCTGTGGTGATGGGAATATTCTACAATTAGATTGTACTGATGATTGTACAACTCTATAAATTTACTAAAAATCATTATTGTATACTTAAATCAAGTGAATTTTATGGTATATGAATTATATCTCAATTAAACTGAGATTTTTTGTTTGTTTTTTAAAAAGCAGCAGTAGCTACATTTGGACTGGGCCTCAAAATTTAAGTAGGATTTCTAAAGGCAGAAACGGACATCTGGCATCAAGCAAAATGCATTAAGTAAAAGCAGGTGACTAGAATAGTGACCATATCCCCTCACAGAGCTGCAATACAGAGCTATGGTTTATCATCCCTGGTCTCTCCTGAGACTGACTGCTTTGGAGAACAGAAGGAAGACTTCTGGGAACCTGTATTTTTAACAAGCTCTCTTAAGTGATTCTGACATGCAGGCAGTAGGTGCAATTTACTGAACAAAATGAATGAATTAATTAAAATATGAACTTGACTAGAAATTATTGGTGAGAAGATGACACAATTTCCTTCTGGAAACCTCTATCTTCCCAATGAAGTATGAGTTAAGGAAATCAGTGGAAGCGAGGAGGGGTATCTGTGGGGTTTGAGAAGAATGTCTGAAATGGCCACATGGAGAGTGTACGGAGGAGCCCATCTAAGAGCATGTGCTTACTGCATGGTATATAATAATCCCTTCCTTCTACATAGTGTATCTATTTCACCTAAAAAAAAAAAAAAGAAGAAGAAGGGGGGACTTCATCTCAGCCAAGCCCTTTTCTCTCTCAAAATGTTCACCTACTTTTTAAAAATAAAGGTACTGAGAACAATATGATGGTTTTCAAACTGTCTTCCAAGAACTTTAGAATCCCCCCTTCCAAGAAGTTCCTCAGCATAGAAG
Organism: Symphalangus syndactylus; assembly: GCF_028878055.3. Classification (NCBI taxonomy): domain Eukaryota; kingdom Metazoa; phylum Chordata; class Mammalia; order Primates; family Hylobatidae; genus Symphalangus; species Symphalangus syndactylus. The sequence goes on from NC_072429.2 coordinate 46,505,230, forward strand.
AAGATGGGTAGACCTAGGTTCCAGAAATTAAAGCCCCCAACTATCTCTACTTTAGATCAACTCCTCTTTTATCTGTGTAATATTATATCTGTGCTTCCATATACTCTTTGGCTTAAAGTTAGAGTTATTTGACAGAAAACAACCTTAAAAACCACAGAATTTGATGATCACCAAGAATCTTCAAGGAGAAATTTAAAACTTCCTTGATGGCAGCATCCTCTTAATTTTGAGTATTTTTCTTTTCTTTTTTTTTTTTTTTTTTTGAGACAGAGTCTCACTCTGTCGCCCAGGCTGGAGCGCAGTGACACGATCTCGGCTCACTGCAAGCTCCGCCTCCTGGGTTCATGCCATTCTCCTGCCTCAGCCTCCCGAGTAGCTGGGACTACAGTCACCTGCCACCACGCCTAGCTAATTTTTTTGTATTTTTAGTAGAGACAGGGTTTCACCATGTTAGCCAGGATAGTCTCGATCTCCTGACCTCGTGATCTTCCCACCTCGGCCTCCCAAAGTGCTGGGATTACAGGCATGAGCCACCACACCTGGCCTTTTTTTTGAGTATTTTTCAAAGGAGTGTGTATATAGCATGATGCTGCTAACCAGAACAAAGCAACTGATTTTATCATCTTAATTTAACAACTTTTGCTATAGTTCACAACCAATTAATGCCCTCTGCCCCTAAAATATGTGGTATATCAATTCAAGGAAATATTATGCAACCTTTAAAAAAGTTTGTTAAGAAATTAATAAAATAGGCCTGGAGCGATTGCTCACGCCTGTAATCCCAGCACTTTGGGAGGCTGAGGTGGGAGGATCACGAGGTCAGGAGATTGAGACCATCCTGGCTAACACAGTGAAACCCTGTCTCTACTAAAAATACAAAAAATTAGCCGGGCATGGTGGCGGGCACCTGTAGTCCCAGCTACTAGGGAGGCTGAGGCAGAAGAATGGCATGAACCCAGAAGGCGGAGCTTGCAGTGAGCCAAGATTGCGCCATTGCACTCCAGTCTGGGCAACGGTGCGAGACTCCATCTCAAAAAAAAAAAAAAAAAAAAGTTAATAAAATAGAAAATAAGTGAAGTCAAACAAAATTGCACATCGGGTATAATTTCAACTACATAATTTTATACATCAAAAATACTGGAAGGAACTGAACTAGCACAGTAATAGCAGTGACTTCTGTGCCCCAGAGTTTATGGGAGAGTAATCTTTTATTCTTCCTACTTCTCTGCATTTCTCAAATGTTCTTACAATGAGCATATATTATTTTCATAATCAGATAAAAAATTAAGTAAATCAATCTGGTGGTTCACCAACATCCTCTACCATTAACTGTTTTCCTTTATGTAAATGTAAGAGATATTTTCTGTATTTAATTAATACAGGGAGCCACTTTCAAGGGTTCCAACTATAGTATGCACAAAGCTGCTCAGTTCAAATAAATGATGGGCGAGGGATTTAGGTTGCACACTCCTATGAGACAACTGACTATCTGAGGTGAAACAGTTTCATCCCGAAAACATCCCCTCCTCCCTCCCCCATGTGTGGAAAAATTGTCTTCCAATTGTCTCTGATGTCAAAAAGGTTGGGGACTGTTGCTATACAAGAATATCTCAGCCAGGCTTGGTGGCTCACGTTTGTAATCCCAGCACTTTGGGAGGCTGAGGCGGGCAGATCACATGAGATCAGGAGTTCAAGACCAGCCTGGCCAACATGGTGAAACCCCATCTCTACTAAAAAAGTACAAAAAATTAGCCGGGAGTGGTGGTACTCGTCTGTAATCCCAGCTACTTGGGAAACTGAGGCGGGAGAATCTCTTGAACCTGGGAGGTGGAGGTTACAGTGAGCCAAGATTGTGCCACTGCACTCCAGCCTGGGTGACAGAGTGAGACTCCATCTCAAAAAAAAAAAAAAGAAAAAAGAAAAAAAGAATATCTTATTAGTAAATGTATTCAGCAAACTCAACATGTAAAACCCTACAGGGTAAACACTCAGGTTTATCTACAATCTAGAGTATTGTATTGAAGATAAAGAATTATAAGAAATACAGTTTGTAATTTTGCCTCCATATATATTACATACATAAGGTATATGACATGTTGTTATATACCTTATACATATATATAGTAAAATGGTTACTATAGACACCATTTTGTCTATATATATGTCTATAAAATAGACACATACAGTAAAATGGTTACTATAGAACAAATTAACATATTTTTCTCACATAGTTACCCAATTTTGCCCCCTGTGGCAAGAGCAGCATAATCTACTCATTTAGCAAAAAATCCTGAATACACTATTATTAATTATAGTCCTCATGTTGTACGTCACTTTTTGACTTGTTCATTCTACATATTTGCTATTTTGTATCCTTTTACCTACTTCTCCCATTTCTTCTCCCCACCCCTGACCCTGTAACCAATGTCTTATCTCTATATATTTAACCCTTTTTGTAAATTTTCAATATTCCACATGTAAGTGAGATCATGCATACATATGTCCATAAGACTGTGGGGAAAAAAAAAAGTGAGATCATGCAATACTTTTCTTTCTGTGTCTGGCTTATTCCACTTAGCATAATGTCCTTCAGGTCCATCCATGTTGTGGCAAATGGCAGGATCTCCTCCTTTTTTTAAGTCTGAATAATATTCCATTATGTTCATACCACAAAAACTCAATCTTGACTAGAAGAGAATCTAAGTGTGTTTTAAAGACTTTTGAGGATGTCAAATTAATTTGTATTTTACTCAAAGATTCTACACAAGGGCTAAGATTTTTCTGTAGGTTTATACTGGTTTTCCTCAGAAATCTAATTTTTCTGTCTCTCAGGTAACAATTATGTCAATTTTTTCTCCCAATTAATACATCATTTTCTACATACCTGTTGCAGACTGGGAGTTGACATCAGCATCATGAAGAAGTAATAATTTCACAATATCTAAGTAACCTCCACTGGAAGCTGCCATCAGGGGAGTTATGTCTCCTTTATTCCCTCGATCTTCAACATTAGCATGCATAGCAAGCAATACCTTTAAAACACAAATACGCACAGAGAAATTGTTAATTCTTACTATTCAATAGTATTTCTAGAGAATATACTGAATCTCTGAAGATATTCTTCTAGAATAGGGGTGGGGAAAAATCAATAATGACCTTTTGAAAAAATTATGCCAATACTCACTGCTTAACATGCCAAGTTACATATTTTACAATATGATTACATATTAATATTTAAATAAAGTATGCAATCATATTAGCCATCCTATTATAAAATGTGATGGCTCTTGTCAAAGAATGTTATGCTTGAGGTTATCTAGCTAAAGAATAGCAAAAATATACTCACAAGACAGAAACTGGTAAAAACATGGTTAATTCCCAGTACTGTTCTAACATAGAAGGAAAAAAAATTAAAAGAATTGGGCTAACCTGAATGTGATGAAAATAATGACTACTTTCAATTATAATTGTATATTATTTCAAAGGACAAATTTAAAATTATTATTATATCTATTTGTTTCTTATTCATTAGGATTAGCTTTGAGTAAGTGGCAGAAAAATGGATCATTCTCAGTTGCATGTACAGGCAACAAAATAAACTGTGTATCTGTTTCTACTTTACCTACTACCAAAAAGGGAAGGGAGATGGGGGAAGAGAAGACTCTGGCCTCTAATTATAATCCATCTTATAAGTGACAAAAATAAATAAAACATCAAAACCCTTCCACAATTTTAATCACTAAAGATTATTTCTGCTTACTTGTGCTAATTCATAATACCCTGCTGAACAAGCCAAACACAGCAGGCTTTCTCCTTCTTCTGTATGTTCATTTACACTTCTGCCTTCATCTAGCAATTTACGAACAGCATTAACATCCCCATCTGAACAAGCTTCTGCTAGACTGCGACTGGAAACAAAACCATTCAACAATTAACCAAAACAAAAAGACTCAGGGGTCCTATGATAAATTATATTAAATATAAATAGTCACACAAAGAAAAATGTTAATGTAGTAAGAGAAAAAATTATACGAACATATTACTTGCTGAGCATTTTGTCTGCAACTTCAATTATTCATGTTTATCAACCAAGCCAGAAAGCCAGTGAGTGAATTTGAAACCAGCTGTCATTTTTATCTTTTAAAATCTCCTAACATATTACAACAAATTTCAAATAAAGTTTTTTAAAGCATTAGACCAAGCATGTCCAACCCGTGGCCCAGGACAGCTTTGAAAGCAGCCCAACACAAATTTTTGTAAACTTTCTTAAAACATTATGAAATTTTTTTGCAATTTTTTTTTTTTCTTTTCACTCATCAGCTATCATTAGTGTTTGTATTTTGTTTTGTTTTGTTTTTGAGACAGAGTCTCACTCTGTTGCCCAGGCTGGAATGCAGTGGCACAATCTTGGCTCACTGCAACCTCCACCTCCCAGGTTCAAGTAATTCTTGTGTCTTAGCCTCTCAAGTAGCTGGGATTACAGATGTGTGCCACCACACCTGGCTAATTTTTGAATTTTTAGGAGAGATGAGTTTTCACCATGTTGTCCAGGCTGGTCTTGAACTCCTGGCCTCAAGTGATCCACCCACCTTGGCCTCCCAAAGTGCTTGGTTACAGACATAAGCCACCATGCCTGGCCTCTAGTGTTTGTATTTTATGTGTGGCCCAAGACAATTCTTCTTCCAATGTAGCCCAGGGAACCCAAAATTTGGACACCCCTGTATTAGATGCACAAGTTTTTAAACTCTACTTGTATAATGATTCCCAAAGATATTTTGGGATATAATCCTATGGCTGAAATTTTTACTTGTAACAGTGAAGGCGAAAACCTAAAAAAACTATTTTACCACAGAATGACTAACTAGACCACCGAGTCTCAAACTTTAATGTGTACGACTTACTCATATTTCTTGTTAAAATGCAGATTCTGATTCAGTAGATATGGAGTAGTGCCCGGGATTCTGCACTTCTCACAAGCTCTGAGGTGATGCTGATACTGCTAGTCCATGGACCATATTTGAGTAGCAAGCAACTAGACTACTGCATTAGTAACTCGTTTCATGTATTAGTACTCAAGCAATCAGTTTAGCATTTACTATAATAACTTTTAGAATAAGTAACTTCCTTATAACTGGAAAACAGATCTTATTCAGTTTGGATTTCTCAGAGACTCTAGTGTAATACATTCCACAAGAATGCTCAACGAATAAGAGCTGAATGAAGAAACAAAAATATCCATTTGTATAGCTACATAATACATATACATTTATATATCCACTTAAAATGTAATATCCATTTAGCTAAAGTTTATAAGCTCCACCAAAAAATATATTTTACCAAAATTGGCTACTTCCCCAAAATCTATTCAAGAAAATGTCTAATATCCAAAAGTCATTAAACACATACGTGTCCACTTGTCCTGCATTGTGGCTGTTTTCTGCTTTCATCCGTGTCAGTGCAGCAGCAGCTTCATCCAGTGCACAACTAACTGAGGATGTCAGTCTCCGGAGTACCTCGGGATCTGCAAAAGCTTTACCATCAGCAGTTGACAATTTGCCAATTCCTTCAGTGTGCATCAATCAATCAGGTAGTGCAGAACAAAAAAAAAAGTATAAAAGTGCAAATTGTAATTATATTTCTAAACACTATTACCTAGGAAAAAGAAATGGTATAGAATCCATGGGTTAGGTTGACAGAAGATAGGTTCATCATTTCAATTCTGCCACTAATGTCAAAAGGCCATGGCATAACCACCTATGTTTTAGTCTTTCTACCTTTACAATGCACATAATATTAATTTGTCCTCTACCTAATCCACATGTAACTTCATATGATGCTGTCTATCAAACAAATGAGATTTCTTTCAAAATACATAGTCACACCATAAGATCTCTAGTACAGGATATCTGTCTTTACTATTTTCAGTAGTATCTTCAGAGGGGAGACAATCTGTAATATTATAACAAACAATTCAATTGTTTCTTCCTTTGGTCACAACCATCTTCTGGGGCAACATTTTAAATTAAATTCATTCTTACAAATAAAATTAAAATTAAAAAATTATATACACAACACCCAATGAATTTATATCATCATTTATAAACAGCTACCACACAATCTACTAATGATATAACATGAATGCAAACTAAAATGGTGAGGTATTTTTCATTTATGAAACTGACAAAACAATGTCTGAGGTGTGAGGCCCTCTTAGAAATTGTTGATTTTTGAGTGAATAAAGAAATAAATACAGACACAAACTTGAGGAACTAATTTAATAATAGTTGTCAAAATTTTATTTTACTTATTTTTTGAGACGGAGTCTTGCTCTGTCACCCAGACTGAAGTGCAGTGGCACGATCCCGACTCACCGCAACCTCCGCCTCCTGGATTCAAGCGATTCTCCTGCCTCAGCCTCTCGAGTAGCTGGGATTACAGGTGTGCACCACCACACCCAGTTAATTTTTGTACTTTTTTTTAGTAAAGACGAGGTTTCACCATGTTGGCCAGGCTGGTCTCGAACTCCTGACCTCAAGTGATCCACCTGCCTCGGCCTCCCAAAGTGCTGGGATTACAGGCATGAGCCATGGCGCCCAGCCAGTTGTCAAAATTTTAAATGCAAATGTATTCTTACCCATTGATAACACTTTCTAAAAATCTGTCCTAAAGAGATACTTGCACAAGTAAGAAAAGTTACAGATATATAAGGCTATAAACGATAGCATTATTTGTGATATTGAAAAACTGTATATAAGCTAAAATTGGTAAAATTAATTATGGTTCATCCAAGCAACAGAATATTATGGTACCCTTCAATAAAAGGAGAAAGATCAACATAAACTGTCATGGAAGGATACCGTATTTTGTGTATTATTCCTACTTCATTTTTAACAATCATGTATGTTCAAACATATACATGTATTTATACTATCATAAGGAGAAAAGTCTAGAAGTATATGTAAACCTTGACAGAAAATGGGAAGGTTTCGTTATCTACTTATTTCACATTGCTTTAGCTATTTTATAATATGTATTACATATAAAAAAATTAGCTATTTAAAATCAAGTGAAACATAGATTAAAGTGAATACACAAGTAATCAACATGCAGCTCCCTAAATCAGTACAGATAAAGAAATCACAAACTGATTAACTAAATTTATCTCCCACATTTTTATTTTATAATGGCTAACAGGTAAGTTTTCCTTGATAACTAGCTGATTATCTTTTTTTTTTTTTTTTCAGACGGAGTCTTGCTCTGTTGCCCAGGATGCAGTGCTATGGCGTGATCTTGGCTCACTGCAACCTCCCCCTCTAGGGTTCAAGCAATTCTCCTGCCTCAGTTGCCCGAGTAGCTGGGACTACAGGCGCACACCGCCACACCCGGCTAATTTTTTTCTATTTTAGTAGAGATAGGGTTTCACCATGTTGCCCACGTTGGTCTTGAACTCCGAGCTCCGGCAATCCGCCTGCCTCGGCCTCCCAAAGTGCTGGGATTACAGGCATGAGCCACTGCGCCCGGACACTGATTATCTTTTTTTTTTTTTTTGAGACGGAGTCTCGCTGTGTCCCCCAGGCTGGAATGCAGTGGCGCGATCTCAGCTCACTGCAAGCTCCGCCTCCTGGGTTCACGCCATTCTCCTGCCTCAGCCTCCCGAGTAGCTGGGACTACAGGCGCCCGCCAACACGCCCGGCTAATTTTTTGTATTTTTAGTAAAAACGGGGTTTCACCGTGTTAGCCAAGATGGTCTCGATCTCCTGACCTCGTGATCCACCCGTCTCGGCCTCCCAAAGTGCTGGGATTACAGGCGTGAGCCACTGCGCCCAGCCCTGATTATCTTAATACCTTAAAAATATATGAGTTGAGCCCAGAAATACAAAATGTGAACATTTTCTTTAGGAGATAAAAAGTAAAATAAATCTTAGAGATTTTAAATTTTGTATAATGTTATAGAATTTTGGGATAATCTCATGTAACTGTAAAGAGATCTATCTAGACTTTTAAAGATATGAAAAAGATAAAACAAAAAATAAAATACCTGCTGCTTCTAGCAATGCTTCTAGTCGTGCCTGTGTCTCTGGATCCACAGTGCGTAAGTCTGCTCCTTCTGCAGTACTTGATAAGAATATCTCTGATGTTGTTTTAAGCACTGGGTTATCCAGATCTTCTTGGTCCAAAATAAATGATTCAACCTGTTAATGAAATAAAGATGCAATATCTATGAAACTGATATCAATATGATTAGAATAACTACAATTTAAGGTAATATGACTTCTTAATTAGAACTTAAATATAAGCAGAAAAATTATTATAGAAACAAGGGATTATGGGAATGGACTTTGAAGGACATTGTGACTGTTTACCTTCAGACATGACTACAGGTATAAGACACATACACTAAAGTTTCCTCAAGAGCATTGTATCTTCTGTGACTAATACAGAGCATGAAAAGCAATATTAAGGCCAGTCACAGTGGCCCACGCCTGTGATCCTAGCAGTTTGGGAGGGCCAGACGGGCAGACCGCTTGAGCTCAGGAGTTTGAGACCAGCCTGGGCAACAAGGTGAAACCCTGTATCTATTAAAAAAAAAAAATTAATACTAAAAAAAGAAAAGGAGGGGCTGGGCGCAGTGGCTCACACCTGTAATCCTAGCACTTTGGAAGGCTGAGGCAGGGGGATTACCTGGGGTCAAGAGTTTGAGATCGTCCTGGCCAACATGGTGAAACCTCATCTCTACTAAAAATACAAAAATTAGCTGGGCATGGTGGGGGGTGCCTGTAATCCCAGCTACTCAGGAGGCCGAGGCAGGAGAATCGCTTGAACCCAGGAGAAGATGCAGGTTGCTGTGAGCCGAGATCGTGCCATTGCACTTCAGCCTGGGCAACACAGCAAAAACTCCATCTCAAAAAAAAAAATAAAAGCATTTACTTTTTATTGAAACAAGTACATGAACATAACCCTGAGAAAATCTATATAGACTAGATAGAATAGAAAAACAACAATAACAACAACAACAAAAAACTTGATAGCATAGATAGGTCATTAAGAGAAAAGTTTTCCTCTTTTCTAAATAATTTATTCAATTCTGACTCTGAAATAAGGGAAAATAAAAACTAACCCACTGATACCTGGAGTCCTTTAGACACGAACACTCCATGAGGTTAAAAACTGTACTTTGTTTACAGTGCTATACTTTGGGCCTACAAATACCTGGCACATAGTATGAATTTAATACATACTTGTTGAGATGAATGAATGGTATAAGCAAAAATCAACTTACAAAAATAAACATGTAACCCTCCAATTTCAAATAAAATTAATTCAAAATGAATTTTCTTAAATAAAATATATACAACCCTTCTGGGAAGCAATTTGGAAATGTGTATCAAAATACCTTAAAAAGCTCACTAGGCCGGGCGCGGTGGCTCACGCTTGTAATCCCAGCACTTTGGGAGGCCGAGGCGGGTGGATCACGAGGTCAGGAGATCGAGACCACAGTGAAACCCCGTCTCTACTAAAAATACAAAAAAAATTAGCCGGGCGTGGTGGCGGGCGCCTGTAGTCCCAGCTACTCGGAGAGGCTGAGGCAGGAGAATGGCGTGAACCCGGGAGGCGGAGCTTGCAGTGAGCCGAGATCGGGCCACTGCACTCCAGCCTGGGTGATAGAGCAAGACTCCGTCTCAAAAAAAAAAAAAAAAAAAAAAAAAAAAAAAAAAAAAAGCTCACTAAAAAATTATCTGAAAGCCAGACAAAAATTAATGTGCAAGGATGTTCACTGCAGCATTAACTGAAATTCCAAAAATGAGGAAAAATTATAATACAGAATTTGGGAAATATATGTTGTACATTTACATGATGGACTACTATGCAGTCATTAAAAACAAAAGCTGTGAGAAGAAATAAAAAATTTTTAAAAAAGTTTTTGAAGCATATTTAATGGCATATGAGAATATTCATAAAATTAAGTAAAATGCACAAGATTCAAAACAGTATGATTCTTATTTTGCCAAATGTATATGTGTATATATGTAAATATGAACACGAGTACTCGAGTAATATGTAATATGTATATTATTTACATAATATATATAATGTATATAATATACATATATACGTATATACGTATAACATGTATGGCATACATGTAATTTGTATAATATATGGATAATATATATACTATATATATTACTGTATATGCAAATATGTATAGCCAGGAAAAGTTAACATGTTTGTAGATAGAGAAAAACATCAGGAACAGAAAGACTACGTACTTCTTCAAGGTCACACAGCTAACAAATAAAAAAAAAAGGTTTCAAACTCAGGCCACATACCTACAGAGTCCATGCTTTTAACCACTAGGATATCACACATTTATAAACAAAGACCCACAGTATCTGGACTATATTATTTGGCATATCTGGCTAGTTGGTCATCAATTTTCACAATGGACACCAAATAAATATAGCCTAATAAAGACAGTAAAGTTAAAATAATTTATTTTATTATCTAATGATGTACTATAATTTTACAAAATGAATCTTTAACTTCAGACCTAAAAACATTGAGCTATACTGTAACACAGCTTCTTTAACATGTAACTACAGACAAAGATGCCAGATCCAATAGATAAATGCAGGCAACCAGTTGTCAAATGACCTTGAAAAGCAACTGCTCATACAACAGCTTAATGCAAGGCCAAGAAATTAGGAGATATTTGCAGATATACATACCTGCCAGTTGGGAGGACAGGTAAAAACATCATTCCAGTGGAAAAATTATAAAATTATTTATTTAAAATGGTATTTAGATATTAATATTCCTATTTTATAAATATTATATGTCTCATGTAACATTTTAAAAAGCCAAGTTAAGGATTTCCAGTAGTCTCTCATTCTCTCAATATTTACTAAAGGCCCATTTTAGATATATATATATATATATATATATATATATATATGTCTCTCTCACTATGATAACACAAAAATGTGGTAGAAGAAATAAGAAAGACTCCAACAACTATTACAAAAGGCCTCAAAGAGAAATAAATGATACAACTATATGCACTAATGAGGGAGAAATCACTTCCAGCCCTAGTAACCTGTGAAGACTTTGCACAAGAAGCAGCATTTGAACTAGGCTTTGAAGGATGCACAGAATTTCAATAGGTAGTTAGACATAGGGGTAGAGGTGGGCAGAAGAGGAAGTATATTTCAGATAGAGGCAGAAAATGAAATAAAAAATAGGGTTGGAGGCTGGGTGTGGTGGGTCATGCCTGTAATTCCACACTTTGGGAAGCCAAGGTGGACAGTTCACTTGAGGCCAAGAGTTCGAGACTAGCCTGGTCAACATGGTGAAACCCTATCTGTACTAAAAATACAAAATTAGCTGGGTGTGGTGGCACATGATTGTAATCAGCTATTTGGGAGGCTAAGACACAAGAATCACTTGAACCCAGGAGGCAGAGGTTGCAGTGAGCTGAGACTGTGGCACTGCACTCCAGCCTGGGCAACATGGCAAGACTATCTCCAAAAGAAACCCGTTTTTTTTGGGGGGGGGGCGGGGGGAGGGGGCTTGGAGATGAATTGTCCACTCAAAAAATGTAAGGTGCGAGCCGAGCACAGTGGCTCACGTCTATAAACCCAGCACTTTGGGAAGCCAGGGTGGGGGTATCATTTGAGGTCAGGAGTTTAAGACCAGTCTGGGAACCTAGTGAGACTTTGTCTCTACAAAAAATTTTAAAATTAACCTAGTGTCATGGCATAAAACTGTAGTCCCAGCTACTCATGGGGCTGAGGTGGATCATTTGAGCCCAGAAGTTCAAAGTTACACTGAGCTATGACTGTACGACTGCATTCCATGTGGATGACAGAGCAAGACACTGTCTCTTAAAAAAAAAATTAATATAAGGTCTTTCTGCATTGCTGGTGGAAACATAGTGGTGTAGCCACTGTGGAAACAGTTTGACAGTTCTTCAAAAGTTAAACATAGAATTACCATATGACCCAATAATTCTACTTCTTAGGTATATACCTAGGAGAATTAAAAATATACATGTTCATACAAAAACTTAAACACAAATGTTCATACCTGCATTCTTTATAACAGCCAAAAAGTAGAAACAACCCAAATGTCCATCAGTAGATGAATAAACAAAATATGATATATATCCATGCAACTGAATATTATGCAGCCATCAAAAGGAATAAATACATGATATAGATGAACCTCAAAAACATTATGTTTAGTGAAAGAAGGGAGACACAAAAGGTCCCATTATATGATGCCATTTATATGAAATGTCCAGCATAGGCAAATCCATAGAAAAAGACAATAGGTTGCCTGGGGAGTGGAGAAGGGAAGAATAGGAGTGACTGTAAGTGAGTCTGAAGTTTCTTTTTGGATTGATGAAAATATTCTGACATTCGATAGTAGTGATTGCTATACAACCTTATAAATATACTAAAAATCACTGAAATGTAGACTTTAAAATGCTATATCTTATGGCATATGAATTCTATCTCAATTTTTAAAAGATATAAGGTACCTAGAATACAACTATGGCATTAGGCTAGAAAGAACAACTAGGAATAGATTTCAGTAGACCATACAAAAGGTGACAGATTGTTCATTGTCTGCCTGATTACCACCATTAGAGAGAGAAAGAACCAGTAGCAATGACTTCCTGGGTGTCAGGTAAATAAGATGGCACATTCCTAAGTGCTTGGGAAGAATCAATTTCAGAAGAAAAATACAAAATGGTGATGTGTCCCTTGCTTCAGAGGCTTATAACTTCTCTGAAAATATAATGCATAAGACAATTTATTGAGTTAATTCTATGTCTTACAGTGGATGTAAACTGAAGTTTCAATTAGGCAGTAAGAAATAATGGAGAGAATATTACACTGGAGATCAAAGAATAAGGTTCAAGTACCAGTTCTATCAGGCATTGTGTGTAAATTCAGACATAATACTCAAACTTTCTGACATTCCATTTCTCCCTCAATAAACAAAGACACTATCTGCCCCATCTAACTTACGGTGCTATTGAAATCCTGAAATGAGGTAATGAAGGTAAAAGCATTTTGAAACAATAAACCACCATATAAATATAATTTTTAGAACATGATTCTGTATAATTACAATTCTTTTGTCCTGTCCCTCACCATAGTGTCTATTTTCTCTACCTTTTCAAAGTGGAAGAATCGTACTGAGAATCTAACATGATGCATTTTATCAGCACTCACTTGAACTTTTGAGTGTGGTTTTATGCATTTTACATCTAAGATCTGACCCATATGATAAAATTTTAAATATCCACAATACTTGTGGGGAAAAAACCCAGAATGAGTTATAGTTAATACAAAACCATACAGATAAATGATATGAATACATTTGTATCAATCAGATTTCCCAAAAAGCACTACTGTTTCCCTTGTCCTACCCTCTTTATAACTTTAAAAATGTCTGTCTCAATGTGGAATCAATAAAAGGACAAAATATCCCATTATGCTTATTATTTTGGAAATATTTGAGAGATTACTTTTGGCGGTTCACAAATATCTTACCTAATAAATCTGCTGAAACATACTCTTACAGTTCAGATTGCATTAGCATTACTTCAAAATACAGCTGGCTGAATACATGTGGCCGATGCCTGTAATTCCAACACTTTGGGAGACTGAGGGAGGAGGACTGCTTGAGCCCAGGAGTTCAAGACCAGCCTGGGCAACATTAGTGAGCCCTTGTCTCTACAAAAAATAATTTTTAAAAATTAGCCAGGCATGGTGGCCGTGTGCCTGTGGTTCCAGCTACTCAGGAAACTGAGGTGGGAGGCTCACCTGAGCCCAGGAGGTTGAGGCTGCTACATGCCATGATCATGCCATTCCACTTCAACCTGGACCCTGGGCAACAGAGTGAGACTCTTGTCAAAAAAAAAAAAAAGATGGAAACCATTTATAGCTATGTGGAGATATGTGAAATATGACAAATTCTGTATACTTAATATAAAAGCCTTGGTGACAGAGTACAGAAACCATGTCTATATATAACAGATAAGCCCAAAATAATAGTATGTCTAATGAAATTAGTCTTCATCAAGCAAATGAATATAAAAGCCTTATACTTTCTTACATATAGCTATAACATCACAGCAATGTTCTTATTGCCTGATGATACTGTTACATAGCTCATCTCTATTCAGTAGCTACATTCAGCAGCAAATAAATACATCCACTTATAGCAGTATTATTTTTTGCCAAAGGCAAGTTCTAAACACCGAAGAATCTGTTTTCCTACCTCTGACTAGGTACAAGAATAAAGGGTGGAGGAAAAAGAGTGGTAAAGGAATATGGCCCATCAAAAACTATCTGTTTTTCCCTTATATCTCCTGAAATACTAAAGACAAAATCCTTTGTCTTCCTCCTCAAAAGGTTATTTTTCCTTCTTGCCTAAAAAATATATATATAACAAGGAGTGTGGGAGTGTGGTTTTTAGCTTCAACTAAAACAAACAAAAGGGAGGAATAGGGAGAAGGGGAACAAGCATTTTGTCCCATTTTTATTCCATTTTGACATTTCAGAAATGAACCACTGGATGCAACAGTTACCAAGGGAGATTACCACAGACTCAGCTATTATCACCTAAAAGAACAGTCAGTCACTCTGGCCAAAGTCTAGTTTGAAAAATCATTTATTAATCCAGCTATGATTTAACCAAAACTCACTTCCACTTTAAAACAGTTTCTATGTAGCGCTATAATTAAAACTTCCAATAATAGTAATATGCTTTAAGTCTTATACTGTAATAATAAAATAATAAAATCTCATATTACATTGGTCAATAACTAATTGTTAACTTCTCTCAGACTGTATTTCTAGAAATAGTAATTGCTAGCTAACAGAGAAAATAAGTTATTAATAGTAAAAAATAATATTCTATCATAAAACATGTACATTATACATATTTGTTTATGTATTCTCTAGTCCTGTGGTCATACAATGCAGGGAACAAAAAAAGAACACCAGCCAAGCTCTTAAATATAAATGAAAAATAGATTGTTTTCTACAGAGTCCTTGGAATTGGATTATGAAATTTTTACTTTTAACATGTTAAATAAATTTATATTTTGAGTTACAGAGTCAAATATCAGTAGCCACAAATTTCATTTCTGGTATCCTTTAAGAATATTCTAGGCCAGGCCGGGCGCGGTGGCTCATGCCTGTAATCCCAGCACTTTGGGAGGCCGAGGTGGGTGGATCACCAGGTCAGGAAATCAACACCAGCCTGGCCAATATGGTGAAACCCCGTCTCTACTAAAAATACAAAAATTAGTCGGGCGTGGTGGCGGGCGCCTGTAGTCCCAGCTACTCGGGAAGCTGAGGCAGGAGAATTGCTTGAACCCGGGAGGTGGAGGTTACAGTGAACCGAGATCATGCCACGGCACTTCAGCCTGGGCAACAGAGCAAGACTCCGTCTCAAAAAAAAAAAAAAAAAAAAATTCTAGGCCGGGCATGGTAGCTTATGCCTGTAATCCCAGCGCTTTGGGAGGCTGAGGCTAGTGGAATCACCTGAGGTCAGGAGTTCGAGACCAGACTGGCCAACATGGTGAAACTCTGTCTCTACTAAAAATACAAAAAAATTTTGCCAGACCTCATGGTGCGTGCCTGTAGTCACAGCTACTCGAGAGGCTGACACACGAGAATCACTTGAACCCAGGCAGCAGAGGTTGCAGTGAGCCAAGACCACGCCACTGCACTCCAACCTGGGCAACAGAGCAAGACTCCATCTCAATAAAAATAAAAATAAAAATAAAAATAAAAATAATATTCTAGTCTGGTTAATTAAAAAAAACAAAACAAAGAGTCATCATCACTCTCATGAATTTCAACTGGAGCTATGAAAAAGTTCAAGGAAAGACTAAACCTTTATCTCATTCTACCTCTCCTCATCAACCTTCAAAAATGAAGCTCCCAGCTGGGCGCAGTGGCTCACACCTTGTAACCCCAGCACTTTGGAAGGCTGAGGCAGGCAGATCACCTGAGGTTAGGAGTTCGAGACCAGCCTGGGCAACATGGCAAAATCCTGTCTCTACCAAAAATACACAAATTAGCCAGGCGTGGTGGTGTGTGCCTGTAGTCCCAGCTACTAGGGGGCCTGAGGCAGGAGGATTGCTTGAGTCTAGGAGGCAGAAGTTGCAGTGAGCCAAGAGCATGCCACCGTACTCCAGCCTGGGCTACAGAGCGAGACTCTGTCTCGAAAAAAGAAGCTCCCTTAAGAAATTCAGATTTGATCATTTAAAATGGGAAGGTATTTTAAACATCCAAAATATACCTCTTTTAAAACATGTATTCGCTAGTCCTCTTTTTCTTATGTATATTTGAACAGGCCAACATGTCTTATCCTTCCCCTACCCAATGTAAGCCCTCCACTTTAAGTCAGGATCAGCACCATTTTGGAATGCCTATTGTTGATCTCTACTCAGAACAGCAAAAAGGATGTGCCAGTGTTCCAAGAAGTAATTACTGAAGGACATAGCAATTCCTTTTTGCAAAACACACAGTACTCCAAAATTCCAGCAGTAGCAACCACCATAATCATGCCCTAAGATCCACTCAAAGGCAAAAAGTAATACTGTTGTAATTTAGCACCAAATAATGACAAACTTAGGAGTGAGTTTTGTTGTTACAAAAAGGCCTAATATACTCAGCAACGACATCTTAAAATACTGGAATAAAAAGTCTATATTCATTAACATAAAAGCTTTTCAAGGTTCTTTCTACAATGAAAACTTTATTCCCACCCAATCTCAGACTCACAATCCCCCCTTCTCAAAAAACAGAAAAGAAGCCTGGGGCAGTGGGTCATGCCTGTAATCCCAGCACTTAGCGAGGCTAAGGTGGGCAGATTGCTTGAGCTCAGGAGTTAGAAACCAGCCTGGGCAACAGGATGAAACCCTGTCTCTACAAAAAACAAAAATTAGCTGGGCATGGTGGTGCACATCTATAGTCCCAGCTACTTGGGAGGCTGAGGCGGCAGGATCATTTGAGCTGGAGAAGGTGGAGGCTGCATGAGCCATGATCACACCACTGCACTCCAGCCTGGGCAAAAGTGCAAGACCCTGTCTTAATAAAAAATAGTAATAAAAAACAGAAATCATATCTTGGGTTTTCTGAAATTGGTTAGCTTCACATAGCACAAGAAAGAACCATCATGCTTTTCCTAAATCTAAGTTAAAGCTGAAGAAAATTATCCCCACTTTGCTCGAACACAAAAACTTCATTTTTAAACTATAGCTTTAACACAGACTCTATTATCTTTTGAAGTCTCTAACTGAAAACAGGAGAAGGAAAAATCTTTTTAAAAATCTACTATTAAGTACCTTTAAAAACATAATAGGCTACCATTAATAAAATGTCTCATATGTATCAGCCTTTTCCATATATTATTTTATTCAACCATCTTAACTACTTAATGTTAAGTGACTGGCCCAAGATCACATAACCATGTGAGGATCTGAAGCTATGTGTTTCAGACAACAAAGTTTACACCCTTTTCACTACACCAAAGTGGATGAAGTGAATCTTCTAAACAACAGAATATAACTAAAACAAATACTAACCAGTGTAGTGAACAGAAAATCTACAGCTGTCCTAAAAATCATATGGTCAGAAAATAACTTTGGAATTTAAATTAAATGTAACAGATTATCAAGCCCACTAACTCTAATGCCAGTTCAATCATATCACTCCTTTGGCCAAAATCCTTCCCATTTCTTAGGTAAAGGATTCAAATTTCTTTGTATGGCATATATAGTTATTTAGGATTTGGCTTTGACTATCTTTCCAACTATATCCTTGTTGTATTCTATTTGCTTTTTATATTCTAGCCATACCAAACTGCTGTAGTTCTTTGAACATATCATCTCTACAAAGAACAAAATTAAAAATTAAAAATAGCCAGACATACTAGCATGTACCGGTGGAGTCAGAGCTACTTGGGAGGCTGAGGCGGGAAGATGACTTAAACCCAGGAGTTCAAGGCTACACTGAACCGTGATCAAGCCACTGTATTCCAGCCTGGATGACAGAACAAGATCTTGTCTAGATGAGTGCGTGTGTGTGTATATATAGATGTGTGTGTGATACATCAATCTCTCTCTCTCTCTCTCTATATATATATATAGTAGCTAGTATTATTATTCTTGATGCCAAAGCAGTGGAAGTATATATACCAGGGTATATAAGAGCTTGATATGTTCAAAGAACCACAGCAATTTAGTATGGCTAGAATACAAAAAGCAAAGAGAGTATAAGGATATAGTTGGAAAGATAGACAATGCCAAATCCTAAATAACTATGTCTGCCATACCAAGGAATTTGGATCCTTTATCTAAGAAATGGGAAGGATTTTCGCCAAAAGAGTGACAGAATGACAAGACAGCATGGGAGAGAGAGCTAATTAAAGAGGTGGCCAAATGTGCTTTATAATAAAGCCACTCAGGATAGTTAACCAGCTCCCGTGAGAAGTCCTAATGACTCAGTCACCTCTTATTAGGCCCAACCTCCTAACACTGTTGAACTAGGAACCAAGTTTATAACACATGAACTTTGGGGGACACATTCATCATAGTGGAGTGCAAGGGGAAAGTATGAGTTTAGTTTTAGAATTAATGAGCCTGAGATGTTTATGCAATATACACACAGTAGGTATTAATGGTTGGAAGGTCTCTTAAATGAAACATAATAGAAGTGAAAGGGAAGCCACATGGATACCTAAGAGGAGAATGTACCTGACAGAGGGAACTAGAAGTGCCAAAGGCCCTGAAGCATCACAGGCTTGGCGAGTTTATAGAACATGATAAGGAGCAGTTGTGGTTTTGCTCAAAAATAAGCACAAGACAATCTTATGCTGATGGACTATGCATCCTTCCATTTTAAATTACTGCCCCTTTAAATCTGCCACTTAGAGCCCATCAATCTCCTGAAGCAAGACACTCAAATATCAATCTTTAGCATGATCATCCAACTATCACAGGGCAATGATCCACATATTGAATTTGGTATCTTAGACTGTCACAGAACCATAAGAAAATTAAATGAGGTGATGCAATTAAAGTGCACAATGCCTAGAACACTCAAATACAATTTATTAATATCTAAAAAGAGTTTAGAAGGACAAATATAATTTGAATAAATAGGCTGAGCATGGGGGCTCATGGCTGTAATCCCAGCAGTTTGGAAGGCCAAGGCAGGACGATCACCTAAGGCCACAAGTTCCAAACCACCCTAGGTATCGAGACCTCACCTCCACCAAAAAATATTTTAAAATTAGCCGAGTGTGGAGTGTGGCTGCGGATGCCTGTAGTAACAGCTGCAGGGGTGGGGTGTGGAAGGGGAGGTTTGAGGTGGGAGGATTGCTTGAACCCAGGAGGTAGAGTTTGCAGCGAGCCATGATCGCACCACTGCACTCCAGCCTGGGCGAAAGAGCGAGACTCTGTCTCAAAAAATAAACAATAATTTACCTTCTTTTTTCATTACCAGGAATATTAATATTCCTGAAAAGACTGATGTCTTTTTTCCCCCCCCCAAGACAGAGTCTTGCTCCATCACCCAGGCTGGAGTGCAATGGTGCGATCTTGGCTCACTGCAACCTCCACCTCCCACGTTCAAGCGATTCTCTTGCCTCAGCCTCCTGAGTAGCTGGGATTACAGGTGCGCACCACTACACCCTGCTAATCTTTTTGTATTTTTAGTAGAGACAGGGTTTCACCATGTTGATCAGGCTGGTCTCGAACTCCTGACCTGATGATCCGCCCAGAATATAAAGTGCCTCAGCCCCCTAAAGTGCTGGAAGACTGATGTCTTTAAGGGCAGGGAACATTTTTTCATCTTTGTAGTCCAAAGCCTAGCACAAAGCTTAACAAATAGTAGGCTCTAAATAAATAATTGTGAATAAATAAATCCACTCTAGGCCAGGTGTGGTGGCTGATGCCTATAATCCCAGCACCTTGGGATGCAGAGGCAGGCAGATCACCTGAGGTCAGGAGTTCGAGACCAGCCTGCCCAACATGGTGAAACCCCATCTCTGCTAAAAAATACAAAAAATTAGCCAGGCGTGGTGGTGGGCACCTGTAATCCCAGCTACTCGGGAGGGTGAGGTAGGAAAATTGCTTGAACCCGGGAGGCGGAAGTTGCAATGAGCCAAGATCGTGCCACTGCACTCCAGCCTGGGCGACAAGAGTGAAACTCCATCTCAATCAATCAATCCACTCTAAAATACCAATCAGAATTCTTAAACTACCAAGGACTCTAACCTTTAAACGACATAATTCTGTTTTGCAAAATGTGAGTTCATGAAGAAGTCCTACCCCAAATTAACCAAGATTTTCTTCTGTAGAGAATGAGTGAATAATTTCAATAGATCAGCAACAAGGAGATAACATACAATAATACTTGTGATACTATATCATCATATAATTCTGAATTCTGTTGAGGGGTTGGTAATAGGTCAAATCCATGATTTTAAGTATAGCCTCAAATAATGGTCTCTTCAAACTAAAAGAAAATAAACTTTTCATTGCTAACCTATCAGTGAAGTCCCAAGTAAGACAGGTACCAAAATATAGTACAGACTCTTATTGTTCATTGAGCTGAAATAATTAGTAACCTAACAAAACTAGAAGCATTAGAGCAAGTGATAAGACTGTGACAATACTGGCTTGTGAGTCAAATTGTATGTTACTTAAACGTTGAATTTATACCTCCTTAAGCAAGTGTTACAAGACGCAAAAACTCGGCCCGGCACAGTGGCTCAAGCCTGTAATCCCAACACTTTGGGAGGCCAAGGTGGGTGGATCACTTGAGGTCAGGAGTTTGAGAACAGCCTGGCTAACATGGTGAAACCTCGTCTCTACTAAAAATACAAAAATTAGCTGGGCGTGGTGGCCGGCCCCTGTAATCCCAGCTACTCAGGAGGCTAAGGCAGGATAATCGCTTGAACCCAGGAGGCAGAGGTTGCAGTGAGCCGAGATCACGCCACTGCACGCCAGCCTGGGCGACAAGAGTGAAACTGTGTCTAAAAAAAAAAAAAAAGTAAAGACTCTAATTACCATGTTTTATAGTTTATTCCAATTATCCATTTGTTTATTGCCCAGGAAAAAGAAATTCTGTCCATATTCTTCTTGGAGACTAGTCCACTCAGAAGACAACTACCCAAACCAACCATATCCTTCCTCTTCGGTCTTATCTCTTCTAAAACATATACTCAAGCTTTGTGAGAGAGGGGATGCAGAGGGTAAACGGGTTAAAAAAAGGAAAACAAACACTGATACTACAACTTGCTCTCCTAGCAGTCTGGCAAATTTAAATTACATGGTTTAAATTACATGAATTTCTCCCCATCTATAGCATATAGAGAGGTACAGAAATTTCAAGGGCTAGAATGTTATGGAAGTGGGAAGGAGGGGGTTGAATTATTTGTTTATTACCACAAATTCTGCATCATATTAAACACCTCCTACTGTACCTCTCCTAAAGACCACATCAAGAAAACAAGAATATAACCAATAACCCAGAATAACCAAAACAACCATGAAAAATAACAAAGTCAGAAGACTTACACTTTCTCATTTCAAAACTTAATGCAAAAAGCTATAGTAATCAAGACAGTGTGGAACTGGCATAGGGAGACATATAAATCAATGAATAGAATAGACAGTCCAGAAATAAACCCTCACATGTAGTCAACTGATTTTTGAAAAGGGTGCCAAGACAATTCAAGGGGGATAGAAATAGTCTTTTCAACAATTTATGCTGAAAAAACAGGGTATACACATTCAAAACAATCAAGTTAGACCTCTACCTCACACCTTATATATAAAAATTAACTCAAATTGGATCAAAGACCTAAATGTAAGAGCTAAAACTATACAAGTCTCAGAAGAAAACAGGCATAAATCATAAATCTTTGTCATCTTGGATTACACAATGGTTTCTTAGACATGACAATAAGAGCACAATCAAAAAGATAAATATATAAATTGGGCGTCATCAAAATTTTTAAACTTCAAGTGACACAAGAAAGTGAAGACAAGACTGGGTATGGTGGCTCATGCGTATAATCCCAGCACTTTGAGAGGCCAAGGCGGGAGGACTGCCTGAGGCCAGGAGTTTGAGACCAGCCTGGGCAAAATGGTGAGACCTCGTCTGTACAAACAGTAAAATTAGCTGGGCATGGTGGTGTGCACCTGTAGTCCAGCTACTTGGGAGGCTGAGGGGAGAACTGTTTGAGCCTGAGAGGCTGAGGCTGCAGTGAGCCATCATGGAGCAACTACATTCCAGCCTGGGCAACAGACGGAGGGAGACCATGTGGGGAGGGGAGGGGAGGGGAGGGGAGGGGAGGGAAGGGGAGGGGAGGGGAGGGGAGGGGAGGGGAGGAGAGGAGAGGGGAGGGGAGGGGAGGGGAGGGGAGGGGAGGGGAGGGGAGGGGAGGGGAGGGGAGGGGAGGGGGAAGGAAGGAAAGATAGAAGGAAAGAAAGAAGGAAGGAAGGATGGAAGGACAGAAAGAAGGAAGGAAGGAAGAAAAGAGAAAAGGAAAAGAAAAGAAAAGAAAAGAAAAGAAAAGAAAAGAAAGAGAAAGAAAGAGAGAAAGAAAGACAGGCAGGAGAATCACTTGAGCTTAGGAGTTCAAGACCTCAAGACCAGTCTGGGCAATATACTGATACTCCATCTCCACAAAAAAATTAAAAATCAGCCAGGCACAGTAGCACGTGCTGATAGTTCCAACTATTCTGGAAGCTGAGGTCGGAGGATCACTTGAGCCCAGGAGTTTGAGGCTTCAGTGAGCTATGACTGGGCAACTACATTCCAGCCTGGGTGACAGAGTGAGACCGTCTCAAAAAAAAAAAAAAAAAAGAAAGAAAATGATGAAGACAACTCACAGAATGGGAGAAAATATTTGCAAATCATGGATCTGTTAAGGAACTAGCATCCAGAATTTTTTTCCTAAAACAAATAAAAAAAAGAAAAGGAAAAACGAACACATAGCTATAAAAAAAAACCCAATCAATAGGAAAAATATTTGAATAGATATTTCTTCAAAGATATACATATGACCAATAAGCACATGAAAAGATGCTCAACATCATTAATCATTAGGGAAATGCAAATCAAAACCACAATTAGATACCACCTCACACTCACTAGAATGGCTGTAATAAAAAAAAAGAAAGAAAAGAAAGAAAAATAAATGTTAGTGAAGATGAGAAGAATGGAACTCTTGTACATTGCTGGTAGGAATGTTAAATAGCACAGCTGCAGAGAATTGGCAGTAGGACGGGTATGATGGCTCATGCCTATAACTCCAGCACTGTGGGAGGCCAAGGCAGGTGGATCACTAGAGGCCAAGAGTTCAAGACAAGCCTGGGCAACATGGTGAAACCCTGTCTCTACTAAAAATATAAAAATTAGCCAGGAGTGTTGGCACATGCCTGTAATCCCAGCTATTCACGAGGCTGAGGCACGAGAATCACTTGAGCCCGGGAACTGGAGGCTGCAGTGAGATATGACTGCCCCACTGCACTGCAGCCTGGGTGACAGAGCAAGACTTGGACTCAAAAACAAAACAAAAAGTACTGATACCTGCTACAATATTGTAAAAATCTGGAAAACAATATGTTAAGTGAAAGAAATCAGGCACAAATAACCACATATTATATGATTCTGTTTATACAAAATGCCCAGATTAGGCAAATACATACAGACAGAAAGTGGATTAGTGATTATGAGGGGCTGGGGGAAGGTGAGAATGGGAAAAGATGCTAAGGAGTACACGGCTTCTTTTGGGAGTGATTAAAATGTTTTAGAATAGTTAGTTGATGGTCATACAACTTTGTGAATATATTAAAAACCAATGGGCCAGGCGTAGTGGCTCGCACCAGTAATCCCAACACTTTGGGAGGCCAAGGCAGGAGGACTGCTCGAGCTCAGGAATTTGAGACCAGCCTGGGCAACACGACAAAATCCTGACTCTACAAAAAATACAAAAAACAAATTAGCCAGTGTAGTGGTGCACATCTGTAGTCCCAGCTACTAAGGAGGCTGAAGTGGATCACCTGAGCCTGGGGAAGTTGAGGCTGCAGTGAACCGTGACTGTGCCACTTAACTCAAGGTTAGATGACAGTGAGATCCTATCTCAAAAAAAAAAAAAAAGAAAGAAGAAGAAGAAGAAGGCCGGACCTGGTGGCTCACGCCTGTAATCCCAGCATTTTGGGAGGCCAAGAAGGGCAGATCGCCTGAGGTCGGGAGTTTGAGACTGGCCTGGACAACATGGTGAAACCCCATCTCTACTAAAAATACAAGAAAACTAGCTGGGCGTGGTGGCAGGCGCCTGTAATCCCAGCTACTCGGGGGGCTAAGGCAGGAGAATTGCTTGAACCCAGGAGGCGGAGGTTGCAGTGAGCCAAGACTGTGCCACTCCACTCCAGCCTGAGCGACAGGGTGAGACTCCGTCTCAAAAAAAAAAAAGAATATATGGGAAAAGTTCCTTGTACTATTCTTACAACTTTCCAGTAAGTTTGAAATTATATCAAAATAAAAAGTAACTGGGTTGGGTGCAGTGGCGCATGCCTGTAATCCCAGCACTTTGGGAGGCAGACGCAGGCAGACTGCTTGAGCTCAGGAGGTTCAGGACCAGCCTGGGCAACATGGCAAAGCCCATCTCTACAAAAAATACAAAAATTAGCCAGACATGGTGGCATGCACCTACAGTCCCAGCTACACTTAGGAGACCAAGGTGGGAGGATGGCTTGAGCTCAGGAGGTGGAGGGTGCAGTAAGCCAAGATCGTGCCACTACACTCAAGCCTGAGTGACAGAGACGCTGTCTTTAATTAATTAATTATTAATTAAATTTAAATTTAATTTAAAAAATTTAATGTAAAAATTTTTAAAAATTTAGTAATTAAAAATTTTTTAATTAAATAAATAAATACATAAATAATAACCAAAAAAAGAGAATGTATCCACTACTGTCCCTTTTGGGATTTGCTCCTTTATCATAATGATAACTACAGGTTCATTTATCTAAGTTTAATACCATATTGAGATAATTTTTCCAAGACTGAGCTCATATCTAATCATATAAAGGATAAAGAATATTCTTTCTAGCATTTAATCAATATACGACATATCCTGATCACTCACAAATTAGTCAACATGAGGATAAATCAGGAAAAAATAAGGATTATATTTCAAAAACATATACTCAAAGTAAACATCCCATGTTATTTTGGGTTCAATGGCTTCAGGGAGAACATCAGTTGACTACTCTGGCAGCCTCTCCGTCATAGATGCTTTTTAATATTTTGTCAAGATCAAGTCCTTTGATTTGCTAATAATTATTATAATAAAACAATTACATAAAATTTGTATTAAAAGTTTTTCTCATCCAAAACAATCTATAGATTCAATGCAATCCCTATTGAATCTCAATGGCACTTTTTGCAAAAATTAAAAACAAAAACCCATCCTAAAATTAATATGGGATCTCAAGAGACCCAGAATAGTCAAAATAATCTTAAAAAAGAACAACAGGTTAGGCATGGTGCCTCATACTTGTAATCCCAGCATTTTAGGAGGCCAAGGTGGAAGGATCACTTAAGGCCAGGAGTTTGAGACCAGCCTGGACAACACAGTAAGATCTCATCTCTATAAAAAATAAAATTTTAAAAAAAAGAACAAATTTGAAAGACTAATGCTTCCTAATTTCAACTTACTACAAAGCTACAGTAATCAAAAGATGATGGTGGCAAAGAGACAGACATATAGATGAATGGAATAGATCAGGGAGTCAAGAAAATAAACCCACTTATATATGGTCAATTGATTTTTGACAAGGATGCCAAGGCCATTCAACGTGAAAATAATGGTCTTTAACAAATGGTGCTAAAAAACTGGATATCCACAAGCAAAAGCATGAAATTGGACCTTACCTTATACCATATACAAAAATTAACTTGGCGATTCCTCAAGGATCTAGAACTAGAAATACCATTTGACCCAGCCATCCCATTACTGGGTATATACCCAAAGGATTATAAATCATACTGCTATAAAGGCACATGCACGTATGTTTACTGCGGCACTATTCACAATGGCAAAGACTTGGAACCAACCCAAATGTCCATCAATGATAGACTGGATTAAGAAAATGTACCACATGTATACCATGGAATACTATGCAGCCATAAGAAAGGATGAGTTTGTATCCTTTGTAGGGACATGGATGAAGCTGGAAACCATCATTCTGAGCAAACTATTGCAAGGACAGAAAACCAGACACTGCACATTCTCACTCATAGGTGGGAATTGAACAATGAGAACACTTGGACACAGGGTGGGGAACATCACACACTAGGGCCTGTCATGGGGTTGAGGGGTGGGAAGGGATAGCATTAGGAAATATACCTAATGTAAATGACAAGTTAATGGGTGCAGCACACCAACATGGCACATGTATACATATGTAACAAACCTGCACGTTGTGCACATGTACCCTAGAACTTAAAGTATAATAAAATAAATAGATAAATAAAAATAAATTTTAAAAAATTAACTCAAAATGTATCAAAGGCGGCTGGGTGCGGTGGCTGAGGCCTGTAATCCCAGCACTTTGGGAGGCAGAGGCAGGCGGATCACTTGAGGTCAGGAGTTCAAGACCAGCCTGTCCAACATGGCAAAACCCCATCTACTAAAAATACAAAAATTAGCTGGGCGTGGTGGTGTGCACCTGTAATCCCAGCTACTTGGGAGGTTGAGGCAGGAGAATTGCTTGAACCCAGGAGGTGGAGGTTATAGTGAGCTGAGATTGCACCACTGCACTTCAGCCTGGGCGACAGAGCAAGACTCCATCTCAAAAAACAAACAAACAAAAAAGATATCAATGGCGTAAATTTAAAAGCTTAGACTATAAAACTCTTTTTTTTTTCTTGAGACGAAGTCTCGCTCTGTCACCCAGGCTGGAGTGCAGTGGCGAGATCTCAGCTCACTGCAACCTCCGCCTCCCAGGTTCAAGCAATTCTCCTGCCTCAGCCTCCTGAGTAGCTGGGATTACAGGCAGGCGCCACCATGCCCGGCTAATTTTTGTATTTTTTAGTAGAGACGGGATTTCACCATGTTGATCAGGCTGGTCTCAAACTCCTGACCTTGTGATCTGCCCGCCTCAGCCTCCCAAAGCGCTGGGATTACAGGCGTGAGCCACCATGCCTGAAAATCTTCATGACATTGGAGATGGCAATAATTTCATGACATCATAAGCATATGACAAAATAAAAAATAGATAAATTAGGTTCATCGAAATTAGAAACTTTTGTTCATGAAAGGACACTACGGCAACAGAATGAAATGACAAGCCACAGAATGATGGCAAATATTTGTTAATTATGTATCTGATAAGGGATTAATATCCAGAATATAAAAAGAATTCCTACAACTAAACAATAAAAAACAAACAATTTTTTTTTTTTTGAGACAAGGTCTCACTCTTGTCACCCAGGCTGGAGTGCAGTGGCAGTGGCAGTCACAGCTTATTGCAGCCTCGACCACCCAGGCCCAAGCAATCCTCCCACCTCAGCCTCTTGAGTAGCTGGGACTACAGGCATGTGCCACCATGCCTGGCTAATTTTTTTTTACTTTCTGTAGAGACAGGGTTCCCTATATTGCCCAGGCTGGTTCTGAACTACTGGGCTCAGATGATCCTCCTGCCTCAGCCTCCCAAAGTGCTGGGATTACAGGCGTGAGCCACTGTGCCTAATCGGCAATACAATTTCTTTTTAAATGTACAACGGATTTGAATAGACATTTCACCAAAGATACAGAAATGGCCAATAAGCATATGAAAAGATGCTTAACACTACTAATCATTAGGGAATTACAAATCAAAACCACAATGAAATACCACTTCATACCCATTAGAATGGCTATTATCAAAAAACAAACATAAATAACTGTTGGCTAGAATATGGAGAAATTAGAACCCTTCCTTGTGCTTTGCTGTTAGGAATGTCAAATGATATAGCTGCTATAGAACACAGTATTGCAGTTCCTCAAAAAATTAAAAATAGAATTACCATATGATCCAGCAATTCCATTTCTGGGTATATACCTAAAAGAATTGAATGCAGGCCTCAAAGAGATATTTGCATATCTATGTTCATAACAGCATTATTCATAATAGCCCAATGGTGGAAGCAATCCAAGTGTCCATCAACAGATGAACAGACAGACCGGGCACAGTGGCTCACACCTGTAATCCCAGCACTTTAGGAGGTCGAGGTGGGTGGATCACATGAGGTCAGGAGTTTGAGACAAGCCTGGCCTACATAGCAAAACCCCATCTCTACTAAAAATACAAACATTAGCCAGGCATGGTGGCGCACTCCTGTAGTCTCAGCTACTTGGGAGGCTGAAGCAGGAGAATCGCTTGAACCCGGGAGGTGGAGGTTGCAGTGAGCTGGAGATTGTGCCACTGCACTCCAGCCTGGGTGACAGAGCAAGACTCCATCTCCAAAAAAAAAACAAACAAAAAAACCCAGATGAACAGATAAATAAAATATGAGGAGTGTGTGTGTGTATGTAGATATACACACACACATACATATACACACACAATTCAATTTATTTAACTTTAAAAGAATAAAATTTTGACACAAGCAACAACTGGATTAACCCTGAAGACATTATGCTAAGTGAACAAAGCCAGTCACAGAAGGACAAATACTGTATGATTCCAATTATATGAGTAGTAAAATTCATAGAGAGAAAACGTAGAATGGTAGTTGCTAGGGGTTGGGGGAAGGGAGAATGGGAGAATTATTGTTTAACAAGTACAGAATTTCAGTTTGGAAGATAAAAAAGTTCTAGAGATGGTTGATGGTGAAGGTTGCACAACAATGTAAATACACTCAATGCCACTGAACTGTACATTTAATATACATGTACAGTGGTTAAAGTATAAATGTGATTAAAATGGTAAGGTTTATGTTATATATACATATTCTACCACAATTTTAAAACAAAAACAAAAAAATGGTTAAAATGATAGATCTTATGTTATGAATATTTTACCAAAATCTAAAAAACAAACTCGTTCTCAATCTAATTGTCCTCATTGTAAACTTTTAAACACATCAAACTTACCTTGGCAACTTAATAAACTGTTCTCTTGTTTAACTCTTTGGTTCTTAGTTGGTTTTTAGGTGTAACCTTTAGGGGTATACTTGCCTTTCTCTTTTCAAAATTGCATACTAATACAGATGAATCAATCACTAGGATACAGTGGGATATCTACATTTTTTTAAAAAACATCCTTTCTACTACCGAAAACAGTATCTATTCAGTAAACGGAAAACTTTGTGAGAACAGAAGTCTATGTAGCAGAGGAAGAGCAAAATGTGCTCTTTCACAAATAGTTGCTAAATTTCAGTCCAGCAAATTTTTTATATACAATCTTACTTTCTTCCTGGTTTAGGTAAACTTGGCAGGAAGAAAGGTAAACTAGTCAATCATCATAAGTCAATTGATCTTTACTCACAGGAATCATGCACTGTCTGTAACTATCAATAGAAAAGCAGATTACAATTTTTACAAAATAATTAGAATATAACAATATTGTAAAACAAATATTTCCCATATTGGCAAAGCTGCAAAGTTGAGCATATGCCTTTCTATTTCAGTGGTTTTAATTATTTCTTAATCCTTTTTAAATGAATAATGAAAGACCTGAACTTTCCAATTACGTTCAGTACAAAATTTCTTTAGAATAGTGCTCCTCCTATACTCTAGTGGTATACTCTCTTATGCTGATCTACATGACGGTAATTTCATTAAAAAATATAAAACTTTTCCGGCCGGGCATGGTAGCTCATGCCTGTAATCTTGGCCCTCTGGGAGGTCACTGTAGGAGGATCCCTTGAGCCCAGGAGTTTGAGAGCAGCCTGGACAACATAATGAGACCTCGTAACTACAAAAAAAATAGCCGGGCACAGTGGCTCACACCTGTAATCGCAGCACTTTGGGAGGTGGGCAGATCACAAGGTCAGGAGTTTGAGACCAGCCTGGTCAACATGGTGAAACCCCATCTCTACTAAAAATACAAAAAATTAGTGGGGCATGGTGGCATGCACCTGTAATCCCAGCTACTTGGGAGGCTAAGGCAGGAGAATTGCCTGAACCCAGGAGGCAGAGGTTGCAGTGAGCTGAGATCTGCCACTGCACTCCAGCCTGGGCAACTAAGACTGCGTGTCGGGAAAAAATTAATTAATTAAATTTAATTTAAAAATTAGCAGGATACGGTGGTGTGCACCTGTGGTCCCAGACGCTTGGGAGGCTGAAGCGGGAGGATCGCTTGAGCCCAGAAAGTCAAGGCTGCCTGAGCCGTGATTGCGCCATGCGATCGTGCGCCACTGCACTCCCGCTCCACCGCACTCCAGCTTGGGTGACATAACGGGACCCTGTCTCCAAAAAAAAAAAAAAAGGCCAGGCACAGTGGCTCAAGCCTATAATCCCATCACTTTGGGAGGCTGAGGTGGGCAGATAGTCTGAGGTCAGGAGTTCGAGACCAGCCTGGCCAACATGGTGAAACTCCATCTCTACTAAAAATACAAAAAAAAAAATTAGCTGGGTATGGTGGCGGGCACCTATAATCCCAGCTACTCAGGAGGCTGAGGCAGGAGAATTGCTTGAACCCGGGAGGCAGAGGTTGCAGTGAGCCGAGATTGCACCATTGCACTCCAGCCCGGGCAATAGAGTCAGATTCCGTCTCAAACAAACCAAAAAAAACAGCCAAAAAGAAAAAAAAAAAACTTTTCCAACAAGATCAACTATGGATTATAAACTATACTAGTTTGAAAGAGGCATTTATAAGCAACTAATTAAACTCATTAATATAATGCATCAAAAGAAAGTTAGGAGAATCTAGAAGGTAGGATAACTAGAATGGGAATCAGATGGCCTATTTTTCAGTCTTGACTGCTACACATTAACTGTGTGATCTGGGCAAGTCATTCAGCTCAACAGTTCCCAGACTTCTGAGGCTTTTATCCAGGGTCCCAACTGAAGTTTTCAGTTGATACTCTGTCAAGTGCAGATAGTTTTAAAAATTCATTTTGTAAAAGTAGGAAGAGTATTTGTCAAAATAGAAAAAAGTGGACCCCGTCTGGGAAGTGAGGAGCACCTCTGCCCGGCCGCCCCGTCTGGGAAGTGGGGGGCGCCTCTGCCCGGCCGCCCCATCTGGGAAGTGGGGGGCGCCTCTGCCCAGCCGCCCCATCTGGGAAGTGAGGAGCGCCTCTGCCCGGCTGCCCCGTCTGGGAAGTGAGGAGCACCTCTGCCCGGCCGCCCCGCCTGGGATGTGGGGAGCGCCTCTGCCCGGCCGCCCCGTCTCGGAGGTCTACCACGGAGGCCAGACGCAATGTGGGGGCTGGACGTGGTGGCTCACGCCTGTAGTCCCAGCACTCTGGGAGGCCGAGGTGGGTTGATCACTTGAGGCTGGGAGTTTGAGACCAGCCTGGCCAACATGGCGAAATGTATGAAAAATACAACAGACAAACCAACTAACCAACCCAGCAACAACAAAACGGGTCTACCCTGGAGTCATACTCTAATTTTTTCTATTTTCCTCCCTTTCTGATCCTTTATCCCACTTTCTTTTTTTTCCTCTTCCTTCTCCTTCTTCTTTGTCAAATAGAGGATTGAGTTATTATCATTGATCCATACAAAGTCCCTCTCTCATTTATTTTCTTTAATTCCCACCCCCCATTTCTATTCCCCATCTTCCCATGTGTAACCTTCCTAATATGTTTGATATGCATCTTTTTGTTTGTATGTATTTTTAGAAAATGTTTATTGTTTTGTGTGCAAAAAAATTAATTAAAAAAGAGGCAGAAATAAAAATAGGTAGATGTAAATAAGCAATCACATCTTATAAATTAAAAAGAAAATAAAATGTATTTTTAAAATAAAAAAAGAAAGAAAGAAAAAGAAAACAAGGAAGCACTCAAGAAACATTAATTTTTCACCTAATGCTTCCACTGTGGCAAGGAATAAAATTTGAATGAAAAGCCAAAAAAAAATAAAAATAAGAAAAAAAAAAAAAGAGAAAAAAGTGGAAAAAAATAGTAGCTTCACTAGAAATTCACTACATCCTGCTTATTTTCTCCATTTTATTTTACATCTCTGAAAACTTCAATAGAAACTAAACAATGATTTATTTAAAAAACAGCATTTGGTAACCAAAAACTACATATTTCTTAATTTGAAGCAAAATAACAATAGTATGGGCTCTGAATTCAGTATCACATTCAAACCCCACCTTTACCAGTCACTAGCCATACAACATTTTAACCATTTTTTTGTTTTTTAGATTCATTACTCTAAAAACTCTCTGAGCCTACACTTATTCATCTATAAAAATGTAGATAATACCTACCTCAAAGGGGTGATGAAACGATTAAATAAAATAACGAAAGTATCTAGTACGGTACTGGCATATAATAAGCATTCAATAAATGGTAGCAGTTACCTAAAAATGAGATGAGATAGGATTATCACCAAGATTCTATGACTCTATAGACAAGCAATAGGAGAGGGAAATGTGATCAATAAGGTCTGTGAAGACAGATACATTGAAACAGTTCCTTTATAGTGGGTTTAAAAAAAAGAATTGATTTTATTTATTACAACTTTGGTTCTCAGAAAGTAAATTTGGCCAAAAAAAAATTTGGTAAACTTGTCATTTATTTTGTTTACTTGCCAATTCAAGGCTAAAACTTTTTAAAACTGTTTTGCTTTTCTTTAAAGTAACATATTTTATTTATGTTAGTGATCACCGAATCAGAAGGCCAGAAATGATTTTGAGTTCATCTAGTCAATCAGCACTCTACTAACAAATACACTCAGAAAGGAATGTGCTTAAACTCACCTCCATCCTTCATTCATAACATAATTTATCACTTTAATTTTTTAAAAAAGTCTAAATCCCTCTCAAATTTACCATTTAAAAATTTCACGAGTAGCATATTACCATCTGTGTAACAATAGGGAAAATACACAGTTGTATTTTCATAAATTCTGAAAGGCTGTATAGTACTTTTATTAAAAGTATAAAGAGCAAGATATGTGGGAGCAGGGTGAGATTGAGACTTCACTGTATCTGCCCTTATATTACTTTGACTTATGAACTATATGAATGTAATTATCTATTGAAAGTATACTAAATAATAACAACAAAAACCTCTCATACTTAAAGTTTCCCAAAAAGTTTTCCTCCACCCATACTAATCAACTCTGCATCAACCCCACCATTCACATAAATATACTTATCAATGCGTCATTTTGTATGTAAAGTCTTAAGGCTTTACATCATGAAGCTTGTGAAAGGTTGGTATTTGTGCAATATACAAAAAATTGTGGCCAGGGGCGATGGCTCACACCTGTAATCCCAGCAATTTGGGAGGCTGAGGCGGGCAGATCACAAGGTCAGGAGATCGAGACCATCCTGGCTAACACGGTGAAACACCGTCTTTACTAAAAATACAAAAAATTAGCCAAGCGTGGTGGCATGCGCCTGTAGTCCCAACTACTCCGGAGGCTGAGGCAGGAGAATCGCTTGAACCCGGGAGGTGGAAGTTGCAGTGAGCCAAGATCGTGCCACTGCACTCCAGCCTGGGTGACAGAGCAAGGCTCCTCTAACTCAAAGAAAAAAAAAAACATTTCCAAAGTCTCCAAAATTAGCCCACTAGAATACAAAGTTATATTTCCTATGTCATCACTACAAATGATAATTTATGGAATAAAGCATTTCTACCTTGAACAAACTGGAAGTCCCCATAAAAGTTTTTTAAAAATTCATTTTCATGGACAACTGAACTTTTTGAAAAATAATATATTTTAAGTGAAAGTTCCCCAAAATGATACATTTACCATAGAAAATTTACAGCAGTTCATGCTAGTTTTATATTAAACCTTTCAGTACCTTCTATTTCTCCCTTGTTCAGGTTATAAGTGTAAGCCCTGAGATGCTATTAAAAGCAGTGACTCACCTTGTTTACCTTAAGTTTGAACACAGAGTATAACAAAACTACCATTCCTGACAAGAGTGGCCTCTAGACCGGTGGCTCTCAACCAGGAGTGATTTTGTCCCCAGGAGACATTTGGCAACGTCTGAAAAGTTTCTGGCTATCATAATTGGGTTCTACTGGCATCTAGTGGGTAGAGGTCAGGGATGCTTCTAATGCACAGGAGAGCCCCTCACAACAAAGAATTCTCTGTCCCAAAATGTCTATATGTTGCTCTTGAGAAACTCTGCTCTAGTTTATAGATCATATTAGCCAAGTATGGTGGTGCACATCTATAGTCCCCTGTAGTCCTGACTACTTGGGAGGCTGAAGCAGAAGGATTGCTTGAGCCCAGGAGTTGGAGACCACAGAGAGTTATGACCATGCCACTGCACTGTGTAGCCAGGGCAACAGCCAGCCTGGACAAAAAAGCGAGACCTCCATCTCTCAAAAAACATAACAGTAAAAAAAAAATTAATTAAAAATTTAAAAATAGATTATATACAGATCATAAGCAATCTTAAAGGATATGACCCAACTCCTTACCTACTGGAGAAAATCAGGATGGGATTTCTGTATGGCTTTTGCCTTTGACGTTAAAAGTAATTTTCAGGGAAAAAGGAATCCCTACAAAGCTTGTGCTATATTTTCAGAGCTAAATACAGTTTCTGCATACTTTTATATAATTGTAAATACGGCACCTGCTTCAAGAAAAAAACCTCAGTGTGATATAAAGCTACATTTTTAAATTTGATATGCCTTTAAAGTATGTGTATATTAACATATATACACATATACATAGAAAGATAGGCCTAGAAAATTTACCGAACGAAAAATTTTAATATTGGTTACCTTGAAGGGTAGAATTTGAAGAATTAATGGGGGTGGGAAGAAGCACTTTTACTTTTCCCCTTATACCTACTATCTATATTGTTGAGTTTTTCAACAAGTGACTATTTTGTAATAATTTTATTATTTTCTAATTTTTTGAGATGGAGTCTTGCTCTGTTACCCAGACTGGAATGCAGCGGTATGATCTTGGCTGACTGCAGCCTCTGTCTCCCGGGTTCAAGCGATTCTCCTGCCTCAGCCTCCCGAGTGGCTGGGATTATAGGTGCCTGCCACCACGCCCGGCTAATTTTAGTATTTTTAGTAGAGACAGGCTTTCACCATGTTGGTCAGGCTGGTCTCAAACTCCTGACCTCAGATGATCCATTCGCCTTGGCCTCCCAAAGTGGTGGGATTACGGGCGTGAGCCACCGCGCCCGGCCACTTTTGTAATAATTTTAAAAGGAGGCTGTCACACACACACATACACACATACACACACATATACACACACATTCATTCTTACGACAAAAATTAAAAACCATGTCTCACACAATCTTTTCTTTAGAAATTGTAATTTTATTTCGATTTGCTAAAAAAATTAAAAGACCACAATTCTAAAATTAAAATTTAAAAATTGGTTTTTCGGTCTGGCACAGTGGCTTACGACTTGTAATCTCTGCATTTTCGGAGGCCAAGGCAGGAGGATCTCTTGAGGCCAGGAGTTCAAGACTAGCCTGGGCAACACTTTTTTTTTTTAAATCAGGTGGAGTGGTGGAGTACACCTCTAGTTAGACCTAGCTCTTTGGGAAGCTGAGGCAGTAGGACTGCTTGAGCCCAGGAATTCGAGGTTGCAGTGAACTATGATCACGCCACTGCATTCCAGCCTGGGTGACAGAGTGAAAGCCCATCTCTAAAAATAAATAAATAAATAAAAATAGGCTGGGTATGGTGGCTCACACCTGTAATCCTAATCTCAAAATAAATAAATAAATAAAAATTTAAAATAAAAACCATTTTTTAAAGTGGTTTTTTTTTTTTTTTTGAGACAGAGTCTCACTCTGTCGCCCAGGCTGGTGTGCAGTGACACGATCTCAGCTCACTGCAATTTCCGCCTCCCAGGTTCAAGCAATTCTCCTGCCTCAGCCTCCTGAGTAGGCTGAGATTGCAGGTGCGTGCCACCACGCCCACCTAATTTTTGTTTTTTAGTAGAGATGGGGTTTCACCATGTTGGTCAGGCTGGTCTTGAACTCCTGATCTCGTGATCCACCCACCTCAGCCTCCCAAAGTGCTGGGATTACAGGCGTTAGCCACCGCACCAGGCCTAAAGTGGTTTTTAAGAAATTTTTAACCTGACCTCTATTCTGAACATGGATATATTTCTCAGTAGGATTCAATGCAGTGCTAGCTCTTCTAATCAAGGCCTTAGATAGCTAAGAAACATGCTAGGAATGCCTGAAGAAATACGAAACAGGTATTTACCCCAATGTTTAAAATAACAAAAGCACCAGGCAGGTGGCTCACGCCTGTAATCCCAGCACTTTGGGAGACCTAGGCGAGCAGATCACCTGAGGTCAGGAGTTCGAGACCAGCCTGGCCAATATGGTGAAACCCCCATCTCTACTAAAGATAGAAAAATTAGCCAGGCATGGTGGCACGCACTTGTAATCTCACTACTGAGGCAGGAGAATCGCTTGAACCCAGGAAGCAGAGGTTGCAGTGAGCTGAGATCGTGCCAGCCTAGACGACAAGACACCATCTCAAAAAAAAAAAAAAATGTACTGAAAGATGTGAGTCCATTCTTCTAACCAAAAAGTCTTTTGCTTGGCCAGCAAGAAAGAGTAGCTTGTTTTTTCTCAGCTCTTGGCTCTGATATTAAATATAAAGAGGTCCTTAGAGTGTCTACTCCTCTGTACACAAAATGTAGAAGACCAACTAATTCTAGAGCAAAAATACTAGGGCTCCACATTTCTTATTTCTCACCTAATCCTGCCGCATTTGAGGAACAAAACAAACTTCACTCCCAAACTACACACCAATTCATCATCTTTCTGGATGTCTAGGTACTTGTTTCTAAAATATTTTAATTTTTTTTTTTTTTTTTTGAGACAGAGTCTCTCTCTGTCACCCTGGCTGGAGGGCAGTGGCACGATCTCGGCTCACTGCAACCTCTGCCTCCTGGGTTCAAGTGATTCTCCTCCCTCAGCCTCCTGAGTAACTCAGATTACAGGTGCCCTCCACCAAGCCTGGCTAATTTTTTGTTTTAACAGAGACAGAATTTTGCCATGTTGGCCAGGCTGGTCTCCAACTCCTGACCTCAGCTGATCCACCTGCCTTGGCCTCCCAAAGTGCTGTGATTACAGACGTGAGCCACCATGCCCGGTGACTATAAATATTTAGGAAAAATGACAGCCAGGCATGGTGGCTCACGCCTGTAATCCCAACACTTTGGGATACCAAGGTGGGAGAATCACTTGAGGCCAGAAGTTTGAGACCAGCCTGGCCAACGTGACAAAACGCTGTCTCTACCAAAAATATAAAAATTACCTGGGAGTGGTGGTGGATGTCTGTAATCCCAGCTACTCAGGAGGGTGAGACAGAAGAATCGCTTGAACCCAGGAGGCGGAGGTTGCAGTGAGCCGAGATCGTGCCACTGCACTCCAGCCTGGGTGACAGAATGAGACCTTGTCTCAAAAAAATAAATAAAAATAAACAAAATATTTAGGAAAGATGAGACTGAGGATTTTAGTATTATTCATCAAATGCCAATTACATGAGTATTTTTTGAAGAACACTGTTACATTTTCACACTGAAAATTCAAAGGCAATAATAATAAAGGAAGACAGCTCATCTTGTCAGACAGAAAATGGAAAATTTTTGCTTGGCCAAAACAGGTCACTTTATTCACAAAGGCACAGACTATACTCTACCACACATACTATAAAGACTAGATACTCCAAGAATTTCCTCTCTATGTGATATGGGAGAAACAGGACCCAAAAAAATTTCCTGCTTACACAGATTAAGAAAGCATCTATACACCCACTAAGCATCATCTTAGATTAGGCTAAAGTGGGTATCCTAGAAACTTCCATTCCAAAAATGAGGTCTACATGTACTCTTAACCTCTAAATTATTTTAGGCACAGAAAACATAAGTAAACAGGAAAACATGGGGTTCTTCTAACATTAGCCACCACTAAGTGGGTGTAGGAATCACCAACACATGACTTCTACAATAAGCTTCAAAAATACAAAAGGCATGGATTCTGCCCATAGCTTTAATTACATGGTATGGAAACTCCAAAGACCATTATACACACACACACACACACACACACACACACACACACACACACGCACACGCACAGTCAGAAAGAGAGAGAGAGAAATTTATGACTTTGGGGGCACGCTAGTGCTCTACCTGTGAAGAAATTTAAGACTATTACTTATAAAAAAGCAAATGGTTGCCAGGCACAGTGGCATGAGCCTATAGTCCCAGCTACTTAGGAGGCTGAGGAAGGAGGACCACCCGAGCCCAGGAGTTTGAGGCTAGTCTGGACAACATAGCAAAACCTGTCTCAAAAAAAACAAATAAATAAATTAAGGCCGGGCGTGGTGGCTCATGCCTGTAATCCCAGCACTCTGGGAGGGCGATCACCTGAGGTCAGGAGTTTGAGACCAACCTGGCCAACATAGTAAAACCTCATCTCTACTAAAAATACACAAAAATTAGCCAGTCGTGGTAGCAGGTGCCTGGAATCCCAGTTACTAAGGAGGCTGAGGCAGGAGAATAGCTTGAACCTGGGAGACGGGGGTTGCAGTGAGCCGAGATCGAGCCACTGCACTCCAGCCTGGGTGACAAGAGCAAGACATAGTCTCAAAAAAAAAAAAAAAAAATTAAAATTAAAAAAGGCAAATGAGTGACCTTTCATCTCACCCATGACAATTATGTAAAAATGGTCAAGAAAATCAAGGTCCCCTTTTTCTATCACATTTAGACCAAAGCAAACTCTTTCAGATTCTCATTTACAAGTTTCAAAGAAAATAAGCTCTAATCTTTAGTCTAAGGATATCCCCCATACTTCATTTCCTAGCTAAAAAGTACTGTGTTCTAGCTTAATCTCTCACGTTTCTGAAAGGATAAAATGAAGCCTTCCACAAGACCAAGACTAGGGATACTCCAGAGTCTCTCCCCATAACTGCCTACTCAAATAAAACATTTTTCTCACCTTGGCTTAGAAGTTATTTCCCTTACTGTGAAATTCAAAGACATAGACATTCAAGGGACTACCCGCCTTATAACCCACACACTTTTTTTTCCAAAGCAAAATGTTAGGGTCAGAATGTACTAAGGTTTTCAATATTAAATAAAACCCTGTTCAGACCTAGAATGATAAGACAGTATACTAACTGCAGTCTGTAACCCACAAATAATTTCTCCTTATTCCTCTCAAATCCAAGAGCCAAGATTGTTAGTACACACAGAGAAATTCCTGTACTTTAACACCAAGACCAGAGGTTAAAATAACTGGTCACAGACAAATCAGGCACCTCAGAACCAAAATAGAAGAAATACTCTGAGCACTTAAAACAATCACGGTATAGTACTCTACGCAGGCCATAGTCAACAGAAAAAAGTATACACATAAAATACCGCCCCTTGAGATCACAAGGTCAGGAGATCGAGACCATCCTGGACAACATGGTGAAACCCTGTCTTTACTAAAAAATACAAAGTATTAGCCGGGAGTGGTGGCACGCGCCTGTAGTCCCAGCTACTCGGGAGGCTAAGGCAGGGGAATCGCTTGAACCCGGGAGGCGGAGGTTGCAGTGTGCTGAGATCGCGCCACTGCACTCCAGCCTGGCGACAGAGCGAAACTCCATCTCAAAAAAAAAAAAAAAAAAAACCCGCCCCTTTTTCCCCAGAGCCCAAAAGAAGTTAATGCCTACTATCCTAGGTTGCTCAGACCTAAAAATGTGTACACATAAGAGTACACACAGAAGAGTTAAAGAAATGAAGGACTTCACTGCAAAGGCAGAGTGAAGGTGTCCAGCTGGGCACGGTAGCTCATGCCTGTAATCCCAGCACTTTGGGAGGCCGAAGCGGGTGGATCACCTCAGGTCAGGAGTTCGAGACCAGCCTGACCAACATGGTGAAACCCCGTATCTAATAAAAATACAAAATTAGTCGGGCGTGGTGGCGCACGCCTGTAATCCCAGCTACTCGGGAGGCTGAGGCAGAAGAATCGCTTGAACCCGGGAGGCGGGGTTGCAGTGAGCTGAGATCACGCCATTGTCCTCCAGCGTGGACAACAAGAGCGAAACTTCATCTCAAATAAAAAAAAAAAAAAAGAAGAAGAAGTTTCCACAGGTTGCCCCACTTTCTCCAAGCCTAAAACCTCCGAGTTCAGCTACCCAGCTATTCCGAAGCTCAAGGATGCCCTGGAACTTCCTTTTCCTGTCTAACTTCACAAAAGGTCCCAGAAGGAGGAGTCACGTGATTTTTCAGGGTAAAAGCCGAGAGATCCCTAACACTCAAACCTGTCTCAAACTGAAGAGGGAAAATAAGAACCGTCCTTAAGCACACAGGTAAGACATACACAAGGCAGAAGGCAAATAAACGTATCCCTCAACTCTGAGGAGAGGCAAAGAAGAGAAACGATCTTTGCACAAGCTCTGTCTCTGTCTCTGTTTGTCTCTCTCAGTACCAAGGGCAGGGACTCTGGCAAGACCCCGCCCCCCACCCCCGACTCCAAAGCAGGGTGGGCGGGAGGCAGCCTGAGGAGTCCCTGTTCCCGCGCGAAGCTCAGAGACCAAAGGACTCCCTATTGTGGGTCTACGAATGGTGACGGGAACCTGTCCCGCTCGAGCTAAAGAGAAAGCCGAGGGCTCACTAGGCCCTCACCGCGGCCACCGCCGCCATGGAGCCGACCGCTGTCACAGAAGGACTCCACCAGGGAAGCGGGAGGATGGCTCCGGCCCAGAGCCGATCCAAAGAGAATTCACGTCTCACACTGTGTGGGAGGCGAGGGTCCCGGAGCCTTACCTCGGACACTTCGTCCTCGTCACTGCCAGAGGCACCACCTCCACCCCCGGTCCTCAGCACGGCAGCCGCCAACTTGAAATCCAGCGCCGCGTCCCCTCCGCCCGCGCCGCTGCCGCCGACTCCCGACGCTGGCCCGGCCTCCCCAAAGAGCCTCACGGTACGGATCCCCAGACCGACCCCTCCTGGCGGAGGCGGCTCCGAGGCCCCAGCTGGGGCGGATCGCGGAGCCACAGAGTCCAGGTCCTCCTCAAAGGAGGTGCCGCCGCCTCCGCCATCAGTCAGCATTGTTCGCACGCGGAGCCGGAGACGGTGCCGACCCACTCGCGGTCACCGCCGCCGCTGATCTCCGGAACGAGAGGAGCAGCAAGAGGAAGAAGCGTCTCCTTTCCCCCGTCCCAGCAGCGCCACTAACTTCTCACTGCCTAACCTGCTGCCTCCCGCCCCCTCGACTCGCCAATGGCTGCAACACCCTGGCGGCTGCAGATCATTGGCCAAAGTGACCCGTCGCTCAGGCTCTTCGTCACGCGCCGCTCGCTGGCTCGCAGCCGCCAAGCTGCGTTGACCCGCGCAGGCCTAGGCGGTTGCGAACACCCGCCTCCCACCCTTCACCAGCTGACTTCCGGTCTTTTCCTATGTCTATTGGCCAACCCGTCTGACTATCGCGTCACGACCTTAAAGTGGATTAGTTGGCTTTGTGGTCAGTCATAGTGACCCCGAACAATGGGAGAATTCATTGGCGCCATAAAGTGTCGGTCACTGTCGCGGGACGTCGCGTGGTACAATTGGCCTGTGAGAGTACCATTCATCCCACCCTCATCTGAGGTGACGGGAAAGGGCCGGGAAATTTCCACTTCTGAATAAAATGACTGCTGAAGTGATGACCCGCAAGAATTGGTCAAATTTGGAGTAGACTTCACCCTGCACTTGGTGAAACTTGTACGTCAAGGATGCAAGAGGCGCCGAAGTAACGCAGCTCCCACCTGTCGCTCTCCGCTGGGCGCCGAGACTATGGCCGGAGAATAGCTGCACCGGGATTGGAGAAAGGAAGCCATCAGTCTTAGGGAGGCTCCACCTTCCTGCCATTGCCTGGTTGGAGGAGCGTAGCGTCAGTCACTAGAACAGTCACCGCCTCTGGGACAGGTGAAGATGCGTAACCTATTTGCCGGGGGCTATTTGGGAGGGAATAGAGGATGGGGAGCGCTGAGGGGACAGTGGAGGGGCAAGGCCGATCTCGCTTCGCGCCTCCCGCCTTTCTGAGTTGAGCCCAGGGCGCGGGTCTGAGGGACACCCGGGGAGCTGCTTGGGATAGCCGCCTTGAGGGGACTCGACCCGCCCGCCAGGACCCGGCCGCGCGCCGCAGTTCTACAGCCTTCGGGCAGGACCGCCCGGCGGGGCCGCGTTCTCCTGCTTGCGGACGGCTGCGGGCCTGAGGGCTGGACAGCGCCATGCCTCAGTACCGGGAACTGTCCCACGTAGGAA
Source organism: Symphalangus syndactylus (assembly GCF_028878055.3). Taxonomy (NCBI): domain Eukaryota; kingdom Metazoa; phylum Chordata; class Mammalia; order Primates; family Hylobatidae; genus Symphalangus; species Symphalangus syndactylus. Next base: position 46,547,689 of record NC_072429.2, read on the forward strand.
GGTGGGAATGCCGCGAACGGCCTGCGGAATCCGACCTCAAGGTGGAAAGGGGTGGTGAAGAGTGCATGCTCCGAGGCAGTTTCGAGTTCTGGTGCCGCCACTTATTTGCTGCTTGACTTCGGCGCGTTTGCTGTTTCATTTTTGACTTTGAACTCGCTCCTCTATGAAATGGGAGTAATATTAGTACCTTCCTCATTGGGTTGTTGTTAAGAATAAATTAGATGATAACATAGCGCTTAGCAAAGTCCCAAACTTACAGGAAAGACTCATTTTTGCTAGTTATTGTCTCCTCTTCCTTCACGAACTCTCTGCTCGCCCCTGGGTCCTGCCAGCCCAACTAATTCTAGTTCTCATCAGATCTGTGTGGTGCAAAACAAGGCTAGCTGTGGTCGTCTTCCCTCCTCTAAGGAGATCTCTTCCTCCCTATATCCATCTCCCTATCTCTGTCTTTATCTTGTCAATAAAGAGGGGGTTTAAAAATGCTCAGATTCTATAGCGGTCGCCGTGGGTCACGTCTGTAATCCCCACACTATGGGATGTTGAGGCGGGCGGAGCATTTGAGCCCAGGAGTTCGAGACCAGCCTAGGCAGCATGGTGAAACCCCGACTCTACCAAAAATACAAAAATTGGGCTGGGCGCGGTGACTCACACCTGTAATCCCAGCACTTTGGGAGGCCTAGGTGGGCGGATCATTTGAGGTCAGGAGTTCGAGACCAGCCTGGCCAACATGGTGAAACCCCGTCTATACTAAAAATACAAAAATTAGCCAGATGTGGTGGTGCGTGCCTGTAATCCCAGCTACTCGGGAGGCTTAGGCAGGAGAATCACTTGAACCCAGGAGGCGAAGGTTGCAGTGAGCCAAGGTCGTGCCACTGCACTCCAGGTTAGGCGTCAGAGCAAGACATCGTCTCAAAAAAAAAAAAAAAAAAAAATTAGCCCAGCATGGTGGTGCATGCCTGTAATCCCAGCTACTCAGGAGGCTGAGGTGGGAGGGATCCCCTGAGCCTGGGAGATGGAGGTTGCAGTGAGCCGAGATCGTGCCATGAACTCCAGCCTGAGCAACAGAGCGGTGCCCAGTCTAAAAAAAAAAAAAAAAAAAAAAAAAAAAAAAAAAAACTGTTTCCATCTAATCCTTTAATCAGAGATGACCGAAAAAGGAGTCTGGTGGTTTGTATGGAAAATATCCTTTGACCCAGAGAACGTCCATATGATAACAGAATTTGGCTGAAAAAAAAAAATGGCCGGGCGCAATGGCTCACACCTGTAATCCCAGAACTTTGGGAGGCAGAGGTGAGCGGATCACGAGGTCAGGAGATGGAGACCATCCTGGCCAACATGGTGAAACCCCGTCTCTACTAAAAATACAAAAATTAGCCAAGTGTGGCAGCGCGTGCCTGTAATCCCAGCTACTCAGGTGGCTGAGGCACGAGAATCGCTTGAACCCGGGAGGCGGAGGTTGCAGTGAGCCGAGATCGCACCACTGCACTCCAGCCTGGCGACAGAGCAAGACTCAGTCTCAAAAAAACAAAAAAAAGTCATTTTCTCCTCTCTTACAACTTTAACAAAGGGCTTTATATATCTCAACTGTGCAATATTTAATATTTCGTCATCCTTAAACTGGGATCTTAAAATTTTATAAGAATATAACGATTTTTAAAATGACTTTAAAAGTTGATTCTGCCAAACATTTATTTAAAAAACATTTTGAAGATCATAAACATTTCTTTGGCTTAGTAATTGCTCATTTTGACATTTCACATGTAAAGGATAGTGTTTTCTATGAGCAGAACATGTTTGTTAAATGTTCTTTCCAGATAATAAATAAGTTGTAGAAAATGTAAAAAAAAGTCTTCTACCTATTCTAGAGAACTATTTTAATGTAAATGCTATGTACACTGGTTTTAGTTAGCATTTGTGGAATTTAATTAGCCTATATCCTCAGTGCTGTTAAGTTTTCAAGGCATGTGTGACTAAGTCACAACCCAAACTAATAACACCAACAAAAGAAACCTAGCACTGCTCAAACCACTTCAAAGCTGGATTATCCAGAATTGGTATGGATACATCCTTAGGCAAAAACAGGTATTGACTGGTACAGCATTACAAAGGAACTGCTTGTCATGCTTACTACTGATACAAAAATAATTTCTGATGCAACTCCCTGAACAAACTCATTAAATTCTTTAAACAAATACAATGACTCTCCAGGACACAGGGAAAGGAAATCTGGATATATATACATTTTTCTCAATTTATTTGAGAGGGAAGAAAACACTCTCTTTACTCAATGCCTAGCAACTAACCCAGAATATAGCTAAAGAAATGTGATTGAGCAATAATCTTTGTTTCACCAGGACCTTTACTTGAGATACTTGTCAGCAGTTTGACAATCAGTATGGGAATTAGGAATTCCCAATCTCCTATATTTTGGTGACTGCTATATAGAGTCTCTATTAAATGTGATTTAATGGCTGGGCACGGTGGCTCACGCCTGTAATCCCAGTACTTTGGGAGGCCAAGGCGGGCGGATCACCTGAGGTTAGGAGTTCAATACCAGCCTGGCCAACACGATGAAACCCTGTCTCTACTAAAAATACAAAAAATTAGCCAGGCGTGGTGGTGGGCATCTATAATCCCAGCTACTCAGGAGGCTGAGGCGGGAGAATTGCTTGCACCTGGGAGGCAGAGGTTGCAGTGAACCAAGATCACACCACGGCACTTCAGCCTGGGCAACAAAGAGTGAAACTTTGTCTCAAATAAAAAAAAAAAAAAAAAAGAAAATGTGATTCAATAGTTCCATATATACTACATTCCTATGGTTTTAAAATTTGAAAACTCATTGATAAATCATCACAATATTAAGTGATACATTTGATAAATAAATAAAATCACACTCAGGCCAGGTATGGTGGCTCATGCCTGTAATCCCAGCACTTTGGGAGGCTGAGGCAGGTGGATCACTTGAGGTCAGGAGTTCAAGACCAGCCTGGCCAACATGGTGAAACTCTGTCTCTACTAAACATACAAAAATTAGGCTGGGTGCAGGGGCTCATGCCTGTAATCCCAGCACTTTGGGAGGCTGAGGCGGGTGGATCACAAGGTCAGGAGTTCGAGACCAGCCTGATCAACATGGTGAAACCCCGTTTCTACTAAAAATACAAAAATTAGCTGGGTGTGGTGGCGTGCACCTGTAATCCTAGTTACTCAGGAGGCTGAGGCAGGAGAATTGCTTGAATCCAGGAGGCAGAGGTTGCAGTGAGCTGACATCACGCCATAGCACTCCAGCCTCAGTGACAAAGCGAGACTCTTTCTCAAGAAAAAAAAATGGAGTGGAGATTTGCTCACTGGCAGTATCATAGCCAAAGGTATGATTATTGCTAATTGAAAACTTTTCCCAATAACCTACCATGGACTTGAAATATAGTCAGCATTGGCAATTTTGAGTCTCTATGGAATAAAGAAGAAAAGAAAAAGACAGTGGGAATATTTAGAGTCTACTTATAATGTGTTTCAAAACACTGTGTTTTGACCATCTTTCAGATCAAGAAGGGTAAAAAACACATGGCCAGGCACGGTGGCTCACGCCTGTAATCCCAGCACTTTGGGAGGCCCAGGCGGGCGGATCACGAGGTCAGGAGATCGAGGCCATCCTGGCTAACACAGTGAAACCTTGTCTCTACTAAAAATACAAAAAAAATTAGCTGGGCGTGGTGGCGGGCACCTGTAGTCCCAGCTACCTGGGAGGCTGAGGCAGGAGAATGGCATGAACCTGGGAGGCAGAGGTTGCAGTGAGCCGAGATCTCGACACTGCACTCCAGCCTGGGCAATGGAGCAAGACTCCGTCTCAAAAAAAAAAAAAAAAACAAAAAACAAAACATAAAAACTGTATAGCCAAAGGATTTTTATTTGGTTATTTTGTTTTTTTGAGACAGGGTCTCACCCTGTCACTGGGGCTGAAGTGCAGTGGTGCAATCACCTGCTCACTGCAGCTTCGACCTCGCAGGCTCAAGCGATTCTTCCACCTTAGCTTCCCAAATAGCTGGGACCACAGGAGTGGACCACCATGCCCAGCTATTTTTTTTTAATTATTTGTGGAGACGGGGGTCTCCCTATGTTGCTCAGGATGCTGGCCTCTAACCCCTGGACTCAAGCAGTCCTCCTGCCTCAGCCTCCGAAGTGCTGAGATTATAGGTGTGAGCCACTGTGCCCAGCTAGCCCAAGGGTTTCTAAAACTTCTGAGATAATAAGAGGCTTCAAATCCCATAATATGAGATTGACAAACTAAATTATAGATGCAGGGACTTTAGCTACATGAAGTTCTTTCACATGCAACCTGCATTTTCTCCAGACATTTTATTCCTATATGCCAATCCATCTCAGTTCAGCCCATCTATGTAAGAAGTAAACCAACATATTTGTTGCACTTGGAGGTCATTTAACCTTTATAATGATCCTATTCAGATTTTACCCACTTTATAGATGAGGAAGTTGAAACTTCAAAATTGTTAAATAACTTGCCCAAGGTTATAAGGCCAGTATATAGAAAAGCTGGGATTTGAATTTATTTCTGCTTGATCCCAAAACCCATGCTCTTCCCACAATATTACATTGATTCCATGGCAACCTCAAAAGCAGAGGAAATTCATCAATCAGGTAAACATGCTTCAACCATTATATCCTTCTTATAAATCTGCTAATCAGCACCCTAGGTGAAGTTATCCCTGACTACTATCAAATATATCTTCCTCCCTTGTAATAGTTGGAAACATTTAAAACTTATCTTCTGGTTTCTCCAACTATATTGTTAGTTTCTTAGACCATGGAATTTCACACTAAAAAATCTAATAGTTTACACAAATTAGCCAGGTGTGGTGGTGGGCCCCTGTAATCCCAGCTACTCGGGAGGCTGAGGCAGGAGAATTGCTTGAGCCCAGGAGGCAGAGATTGCAGTGAGCCGAGATCGTGCCACTGCACTCCAGCCTGGGCAACAGAGTGAGACTCTGTCTCAAGAAAAAAAAAAAATCTGATAGTTAATACATTCACATGGTTCAAATTTCAAAAAGAACAAAACAATTTGACACAGCAGGCATGTGGAAAAAAATAAAATGGGCCGAGCATGGTGGCTCATGGCTGTAATCCCGGCACCTTGGGAGGCCGAGGTGGGCGGATCACGAGGTCAGGAGATCGAGACCATCCTGGCTAACACGGTGAAACCCTGTCTCTACTAAAAAAAAAAAAAAAAAAAAAAATGAATAAAATGAATATAAAATGAGGAAAAGAGTATTTTTACTTTCCCCACTAAATACCTAGACCTCCTCTCATACACAAACCATGTTATTAAGTTTTTAGATATCCTTCTCAGGCCAGGAGCAGTGGCTCACACTTGTAATCCCAGCATATTGGGAGGCCAACGTAGGAGGATTGCTTGAGCCCAGGAGTTTGAGACCAGCCTGGGCAAAATAACAAGACCCCCATCTCTACAAAACTAAAAATAAATACATAAATTTGGTTCAATAGGCCACCCACCATAGTTTTCGAAAAGCAAAGTTACTAAGATAAAAAGTGTTAAAGGAAGATTACAAATTTTTTTTGTTTTAGCTGAATTGAGTAAATTGGGTTAGAACAAGGAAATACTGGAGTGTAGGAAACAAGCAATCTGGCTGCAGCTTTTTGCCCAAGTATAAGATAAAGAACACCGGATTAGGGAAGTGGCTTTCAGAATGGAGAAAAAGAAACTGTCAATAAGTGTAATCAGCATGAAGGCCAGGCACAGTTGCTCATGCCTGCAATCCCAGCACTTTGGAAGGCCAAGGCAGGAGGATCACTTGAGCCCAGGAGTTTGAGACCAGCCTGGGCAACAAAGCAAGACTCCCTATCTCTACAAAAAAAAAAAAAAAAAAAAGGGAAGCCAAGTGTGGAGGTGTGTACCTGTAACCCCAGCTACTTGGGAGGCTGAGATGGGAGGATTGCTTGAGCCCAGGAGGTCAAGGCTACAGTGAGCTATGATCACACCACTACTGGCCAGCCTGGGTGACAGAGTGAGACCTTGTCTCAACAACAACAAAAAAAGAATCAGTGTAACCTTTGCACCTGATGAAATGTGGGAAACAAAAGAGTATAGGAACAAAAGTTACTCCAGATCTATACAAACTTTCTGAAAATAAATGTGGCATTATGCATCAAGATCCTTTCTTTAACATTTTATTTCCACCTATTAGAATGGCTAAAATCCAAATAAGTGGCAATACCAATTACTGGCAAGAAGGCAGAGCAGCAAGAATTCTCATTCTGGTAAGAATGCAAAACAGTACAGCCACTTTGGAAGAGAGTTTGAAAGTTTCTTCAAAGCTAAACTTGCCTTAGGCCAGGCACAGTGGCTCATACCTGTAATCCCAGCACTTTGCGAGGCTGAGGCAGGTGGATCACTTGAGGTCAGGAGTTCAAAACCAGCCTGGCCAACATGGTGAAACCCCATCTCTACTACTACTGCTACTACTACTACTACTACTACTACTACTACTAATAATAATAATAATAATAATACAAAACCTAGCCAGGCATGGTGGTGGGTGCTATAATCCCAGCTACTTGGGAGGCTGAGGCAGGAGAATTGCTTGAACCTGGGAGGCAAGAGATTGCAGTGAGCCGAGATCACACCACTGCACTGCAGCCTGGGTGACAGAGCGAGACTCCATCTCAAAAAACAAACAAACAAACAAACAAAAAAAAACAGGCCGGGCGCGATGGCTCACACTTGTAATCCCAGCACTTTGGGAGGCCGAGGCGGGCGGATCACGAGGTCAGGAGATCGAGACCACGGTGAAACCCTGTCTCTACTAAAAATACAAAAAAAATTAGCCGGGCGTGGTGGTGGGCGCCTGTAGTCCCAGCTGCTTGGAGAGGCTGAGGCAGGAGAATGGCGTGAACCCGGGAGGCGGAGCTTGCAGTGAGCCGAGATCGCGCCACTGCACTCCAGCCTGGGCGACAGAGCGAGACTCCGTCTCAAAAAAAAAAAAAAAAAAAACAAACAAAGCTAAACATGATGGATTTACCTTATGTGTTTGGTTTCAGACAGCAATGAGAAGAACTTAGCCTAGGTAGAACATTACTTGCTGAGTCAGCCAGAAACCTCCAAACCTTCAACTGGACAGAAACACAGTTAGATTTACTGTAACTCTGTAACTGAAAACTTTTTTTTTTTTTTTGACAGGGTCTTGCTCTTGTTACCTAGGCTGGAGTAGTGCAGTGGTGCAGTCTCACTACAGCCTTAACCTCCCAGGCTTAAGCAACCCTCCCACCTCAACCTTCCAAGTAGCTGGAACTACAGGCACACACCACCATGCCCAGCTAGTTTTGTTTTGTTTTGTTGTGTTTTTTTGTATTTTGGTAGAGACAGGGTTTTTGCCATGTTACCCAGGCTGCTCTCAAACTCCTGGGCTCAAGGGATCCACCTGCCTCAGTCTCCCAAAGTGCTGGGATTATAGGTGTGAGCCACCACACCTGGCCCAAATTTTTAAAAGACATCAAGTTTAGCTTTGCTTTTTGCAAAAGTTAAACATCTCTCTGCAGAAGGGTCATATTGGTTGACAATGAATATTAATCCACTCTTCCCCCAGGTGAGTCCTTGGTGAATATTTTTGTGTATTGCTTCCATTGGAAGGATTGTACTGAAAATATGAGTGCCAGCAGTAATTCTATGAGCTTTCTCACTTCAGTACTAATTAAAAGGAAAAGCCACCCAGCAAAGTGGCTTACGCCCATAATCCCAACACTTTGGGAGGCTGAGGCAGGTGGATCACAAGGTCAGGAGTTCAAGACCAGCCTGGCCAACATGGAGAAACCCCGTCTCTACTAAAAATACAAAAATTAGCCAGGCGTGATGGCAGGTGCCCATAGTCCCAGCTACTCAGGAGGCTGAGGCAGAAGAATCGCTTGAACCTGGGAGGCAGAGGTTGCAGTGAGCCGAGATCACGCCAGTGCACTCCAGCCTGAGTGGCAGAGTGAGACTGCATCTTAAAAAAAAGGAAAAACCAAGAGTCACATTGAGAAATAAGTACCAGTAAGTGTGTAGTTCAGCCCAGATGTTCTGGTCTACAGTTGTACAAGCTCTTTGACAAGAAGAGGGTTCTAAGAACTGACAATCAGTAAGTTACTTGGAGAAATCCAGAACCCTACCTTGTGCATTACAGTGAACCCTCTGCTTCTTCTATCTCACACTTGGTAAACCTGAAGCTAGTGACCCCAAACATCCTTTTTCACGTGTCCTCTTACCACTGCAACTTAGGCAGCCACACCCACCTTTTGTAGCAGCTCTCCTTGGCTGGTACCATGTCCTTCTGCCACAGACTTTAGAAGATCCCAGAATTGGTGAAAATTTTGAATGTTATGGTCTGAGCACTTTTTCTGATGAGAGAACAGCTAGAAAGCAACCCCAGCAGCAAGAATCCTCTTATTTTACAGGTTATGGTGGCCTGGCATTTAGTGAATCAGCACTTTTGAGTGAGAAGAACTCTTGAGGGGTGTTTTAGTTTTTCACAATCCCCCCGACCTTTTTTTTTTTTTTTTTTTGAGACGGAGTTGTCGCTCTTCTTGCCCAGGCTGTAGTCCAATGGGATGATCTCGACTTACTGCAACCTCTACCTCCCAAGTTCAAGTGATTCTCCTGCCTCAGCCTCCCAAGTAGCTGGGATTACAGGCATGTGTCACCATGCCCAGCTACTTTTGTATTTTTAGTAGAGACGGAGTTTCACCATGTTGGCCAGGCTGATCTTCAACTCCTGACCTCAGGTGATCTGCCCGCCTCGGCCTCCTGAAGTGCTGGGATTACAGGTGTGAGCCACCATGCCCAGCCTTACAATTTTTTTTAAATAGAGGAGTAACGAGGAGTGAGCATTAGGATCAGTATCTCCCAATAAAATCTCTGAAGTGATTTTACATGACCCATCCATTACCCTCTGATATTTCCTGTGAGAACCTGAAGTACATACTTGCTTACCACAATGAGAAAGGAGCAGACCCAGGACTCCAACTCAAAGAGCAATTTGGGCTTATAAGTGAGGACTGAGTCACTCTGAAGGCTGATCTTGGAGACTCTTGTGGAGTGTTTGAACTCAACTCAGTTTGCCACACCCCTTTTTCATCAAGGCAGTCCCATAAATCAGGAGACACAGCATGGCGTTCACCTGCAGGGCAGGTAACAGTGCCACCTACCAAGTGTTCTTTCCCAAGGAAGTGGCTATGGCCCCGAAAGGACACTTGTAGAAAGTCTAGGCCAGAAATGAGTCTGATATAAACTCACAGAAGCTATTAAGAAATACAGTGGTCAGGACTCTACTCTTAAACTTTTCACCTAGAAGCCCTTCTTAGACCCTGGCATTTACACCTCTGGTGTCAAGGAAAAGAGAAAAGAAAAGAAAAACAGCCAAAGTTGGGCTTCTCCAGCAGAGTTTAGTCAATGCAAAAGGTTAATCAGTTGAAAAGAATTGCATCACCGTTACAGAGTTTTGCAGGACATATGGGCAGTCCTGTCGTGGCCTCTGGAGTTTGGTTAAAGCCCTAAGCTGTCCCAATGGCTCCACCCATAAGCTGGCAACATTTTAAATCAAGATTGAGCCATACTAGAGAGTCCAAAGAAAACAGCAATACTTTTCTGTATACCAGGGATTTCTTTTTTTTTTTTTTTTTGAGACGGAGTCTTGCTCTGTCACCCAGGCTGGAGTGCAGTGGTGCAATCTCGGCTCACTGCAAGCTCCGCCTCCCGGGTTCACGCCATTCTCCTGCCTCAGCCTCTCCGAGTAGCTGGGACTACAGGCGCCCGCCACCACGCCCAGCTAATTTTTTGTATTTTTAATAGAGACGGGGTTTCACCGTGGTCTCGATCTCCTGACCTCGTGATTCCTCCGCCTCGGCCTCCCAAAGTGCTGGGATTACAAGCGTGAGCCACTGAGCCCAGCCTATACCAGGGATTTCAAATGAATGTTAGAATTCCTGGAGGATGACTGAAGGGCTCAGAAATATTTAAAAACCCTCAAAGCACTGGTTGACCACTATTCAGAGCCTGGTAATCCTCATGCCCAACAATTACTCTCACAAGTTCCCTGTTGCACTCTCTGTATACCATTAGCAGTAGTGTAATTGATACAATCTTTAGGAAAATAAGTTTGGAGGTGCCTTCATTTTATTTTTTTGAAACAGAGTCTCTGTCGCCCAGGCTGGAGTACAGTGGTGTGGTCTCAACTCACTGTAACCTCCATCTTCTGGGTTCAAGCAATTCTTCTGCCTCAGCCTCCCAAGTAGCTGGGATTACAGACATATGCCACCACGCTCAGCTAATTTTTGTATTTTTAGTAGAGATGGGGTTTCACCATGTTTGCCAGTCTGGCCTGGAACTTCTGACCTCAAGTGATCCACCCACTTCGGCCTCCCAAAGTTCTGGGATTACAGGCATGAGCCACTGTGCCCGGTCCTTCTTCATTTTTTTTTTTTTTTTTTTAAAGTGCAACTACCCTTTGATTTAGCAAATCCATTTCCAACTCTGGAGGAAAGGTGGCACAGAAACCCTCACACATTAACTAAAAAAAAAAAAAAGTGTACAAGGACATTAATTAAAACCTTACTTGTCAGGGCTAGGCACAGTGGCTCACTCCTATAATCCCAGCACTTTGGGAGACTGAAGCCGACGGATCACTTGAGGTCAGGAGTTCAAGACCAGCCTGGCCAACATGGTGAAACCCTATCTCTACTTAAAAAAAAAAAAAAAAGCCAGACAGGGTGGCTCACACCTGTAATCCTGGCACTTTGGGAGGCCAAGGCGGGTGGATCACTTGAGGTCAGGAGTTTGAGACCAGCCTGACCAACATGGCGAAACTTCGTCTCTACTAAAAAATACAAAAATTAGCCAGGCATAGTGGCAGATGCCTGTAATCCCAGCTACGCGGGAGGCTGAGGCAGGAGAATCTCTTGAACCTTGGATCAAAGGTTGCAGTGAGCCGAGATCGCACCACTGCACTCCAACCTCGGTGACAGAGCGAGACTCTGTCTCAAAAAAAAAAATTAGCCAGGGATGGTGGTGCACACCTGTAGTCCCAGCTTCTCAGGAGACTGAAGCACGAGAATCACTTGAAGCTGGGAAACGGAGGTTGCAGTGTGCAAGATCATGCCACTGCACTCCAGCATGGACAAAAGAGTGAGACTCCGTCTCAAAACAAACAAACCTTACTTGTCTGTCCATCAATAAGTGGCTAAGTAAGCTGCGGTACAGTTATAACATGACCTACAATATACTTTAAAAAGAGTGAAGAGGCCAGGCACAGTGGCTCACGCCTGTAACCGCCCGCCACCACGCCCGGCGGTGAGCAGATCACGGGGTCAGGAGATTGAGACCATCCTGACCAACATAGTGAAACCCTGTCTCTACTAAAACACAAAAAATTAACTGGCCAAGGTAGCTCGCGCCTGTAGTCCCAACTACTTGGGAGGCTGAGGCAGGGGAATAGCTTGAACCCAGGAGGCGGAGGATGCAATGAGCCAAAATCACGCCACTGCACTCCAGCCTGGTGACAGAGCAAGACTCTATCTCAAAAAAAAAAAAAAAAAAAAGAATGAAGAGAATCAGAAGGCTGATTGTGCATGGTACACTGCCAAGTGGGGGAAAAAGTGAAATTATTTGTTTTTTACTAGAAATATATCATTTTATTTGTGCATACATTGTTTGAATTTGTTTACAATGAGTATGTAACGCCTTTGTAACAAACAACTATTTTCCAAAACCACCCCAGTTATTACCTTAAAACCAAACTTTAGATAGTTAGTAGATTTTTTTTGTTTTTAAAAATCTTTATTGTTATTATTAATGTGTTTATTCAACAAATTAAGAAGAAAAATAAAATTTAAAAAAGTTAGAATGTACCTTTTTGGGCAAAATCTAGGGAGTTACATTTAACTCAGAGAAATGTGAACTTAGGGAAGAAATATTTCACTTATACTTTGACATACGCACACATATACGGGTATATTACCACAATTTTGTTATTGTTTTTGAGACAAAGTCTTGCTGCGACGCCCAGGCTGGAGTGCAGTGGCACAATCTCAGCTCACTGCAACCTCCGATTCCTGGGTTCAAGCGATTCTCCTGCCTCAGCCTCCAGAGTAGCTGGGATTACAGGCATGCACCACCACGCCTGGCTAGTGTGTGTGTGTGTGTGTGTGTGTGTGTGTGTGTGTGTGTGTGTAGTAGAGATGGGGTTTCTCCATATTGGCCAGGCTGGTCTTGAATTCCCGGCCTCAAGTAATCCACCCGCCCTGGCTTCCCAAAGTGCTGGGATTACAGGCGTGAGCCACCACACCTGGCCAATTCTTACCCCCACCCGCCTAGACAGAGTCTCACTTTATCACCCAGGCTGGAGTGCAGTGGCGTGGTCTCAGCTCACTGCAACCTCTGCCTCCCAGGTTCAAGTGATTCTTGTGCCTCAGCTTCTCAAGTAGCTGGGATTACAGGCATGCGCTACCACACCCGGCTTTTTATTTTATTTTATTTTAAGACGGAGTCTCGCTCTGTCACCCAGCCTGGAGTGCAGTGGCTTGATCTCGGCTCACTGCAACCTCCACCTCCCAGGTTCAAGCAATTCTGCCTCAACCTCCCAAGTAGCTGGGACTACAGGAGCCCGCCACCACGCCCAGCTAATTTTGTATTTTTAGTAGAGATGGGGTTTCACCATGTTGGCCAGTCTGGTCCTGAGCTCCTGACCTCAGATGATCTACCCGCCTTTGCCTCCCAAAGTGCTGGGATTACAGGCAGGAGCCACTGTGCCCGGCCATATTGCCACAATTCTCAGAGTATGCTCTATAGATTCCTGAAACCCTCAAGACCTTTTCAGGGGAATCCATGAAGTCAAAACTATTTTCATTATAATTGTAATATATTATTTTTCACTATATTGACTTTTGCACTGATGGTACAAAAGCAATGGGGGGTAAAAACTTGCTGGTACTGCTGGGTGTGGTGGTGCATGCCTGTAGTTCCTGCTACTCAAGAGGCCGAGGCAGGAGGATTGCTTGAGCCCAGGAGTTTAAGGCTACGGTGAGCTATGGTCTCACCACTGCAATCCAGCCTGGGCAACAGAGTGAGCTCCTGTTTCTAAAAAACAAACAAAGATAGCTGGTACCTCAGCACAGTATTAGGCAATGGTATCAAACTGTACTAGCAGTAAATGTATTCTTCCCCATTGGGCATTCAAAGCAGGAAAAGGCCGATTTTATTAAGAATCCTTGATGAAGCAGTAAAAATTAATTTTATTAAAACTTGACCCTTGAGTACAAGTGTTTTTAATAGTCTGTGAGGAAGTGAGAAGGATACACAGAGCACTTCTGCTATATATCAAAGTACATTAGTTATCTCAAGGAGCACAGCTATTTTGGTTGCAAGCTGCATTGGCCTTTTTTGTTTTCTTTTTTTTTTTTTTTTTTTTTTTTGAGACGGAGTCTCGCTCTGTTACCCAGGCTGGAGTGCAGTGGCGGAATCTCGGCTCACTGCAAGCTCCGCCTCCCGGGTTCACGCCATTCTCCTGCCTCAGCCTCTCCTAGTAGCTGGGACTACAGGCGCCCGCCACCACGCCCGGCTAATTTTTTTGTATTTTTAGTAGAGACGGGGTTTCACTGTGGTCTCGATCTCCTGACCTCGTGATCCGCCCGCCTCGGCCTCCCAAAGTGCTGGGATTAGAAGCGTGAGCCACCGCGCCCGGCCTTTTGTTTTCATAGAACACCATTTTTACTTGAAAATAGCACTGACAGGCAAATGTTGGTAATTCAGATGTGGATATTTGGCAGACATTCTCTGGAGCCTGTCACTTGAAGGAAAACACCTGACAATATTTATTTCCAATGGTAAAATTCAAAACCTTTGAGCAAAAATTAGAATTTTGGAAAATTGTATATATTCCTGGTTGACAGTTTTCTAAAAGTTTCAAAGACTTTTTTGATGAGATAAATCATGGTATTAATAAATGTGTTTTTTTATATTATATAATTAAAATGTGTCAATATTTGAAAGATCTGCACAGTTCAGTGAACCAATGTTTTCCAAATGACCAATCATGATGTTACAAAATCATACATGTGTAAAAGATCCATTGAAAGTATATTAGGCCAGGCACAGTGGCTCATGCCTGTAATCCCAACATTTTGGGAGGCCAAGGCAGGTGGATCACTTGAGGTCAGGAGTTCGAGACCAGACTGGCCAACATGGTGAAACCCCGTCTCTATTAACAATACAAAAATTAGCTGGGCATGGTGGTGAGCACCTGTAGTCCCAGCTACTCGGGAGGCTGAGGCATGAGAATTGCTTGAACCCAGGAGGCAGAGGTTACAGTGAGCCGAGATGGCTCCACCACACTCCAGCCTGGGCAACAGAGCGAGACTCCATCTAAAAAAAAAAAAAAAGAAAAAAAGAAAGTACATAATAGGCCGGGTGCGGTAGCCCACGCCTGTAATCCCAGCACTTTGGGAGACTGAGGCAGGAGGAGGATTGCTTGAGCCCACGAGTTCCAGACCAGCCTGGGCAACAAAGGGAGACCCTGTCTCTACAAATAATTTTTTTTTAATTAGGGCTGGGCACCGTGGCTCATGCCTATAATCCCAGCACTTTGGGAGGCCAAAGCCGGAGGATCACTTGAGCCCAGAAGTTCAAGATCAGCCTAGGCAACATGGCAAAACCCTGTCTCTACTAAACATATAAAAAATTAGCTGGGTGTGGTGGCACATGCCTGTAGTCTGAGGTGGGAGGATCGCCTGAGCCCAGGAAGTCAAGGCTGAAATGAGCAGTGATTGCAGACACTGCACTCCACCCTGGGTAGCTGAGCAAGACCCTGTCTCAAAACAACAACACAAATGAAAGTATGTGATAGACCAGTGGATTTTAATATAACAGAGTATGGACATTTTATAGCTATGGTCTCAACCTTTAAGAAACTAACAGTTGTTGGATTTTGGTGTATTGAAGGGAATATCCAGTTATCTGAAAAATCTATTGAAGTATTTCTTCCTTTTCCAACTACATAGCTGAGTTGAGCCAGATTTTCTTCATATTCTTCAACCGAAACACTTGTGCATTTGACTGAATACAGAAGCAGATATAAGAATCAAGCTTTTATAAAGCCAGACATTAAAGATGCCACTCTTCTCATTACATTTTTTTGTTTTGAAAAAAATTTTTTTGGCCGAGTGTGGTGGCTCATGCCTGTAATCCCAGCACTTTGGGAAGCCGAGGCAGGCAGATTCACCTGAGGTCAGGAGTCTGAGACCAGCCTGGTCAACATGGTGAAACTCGGTCTCTACTAAAAATACAAAAATTAGCCGGGCGTGGTGGCATGCACCTGTAATCCCAACTACTTGGGAAGCTGAGGCAGGAGAATTGCTTGAACCCCAGCAGCCGAGGTTGCAGTGAGCCAAGATCGCATCATTGCCCTCCGGCCTGGGCAACAAGAGCGGAAACCTGTCTCGAAAAAAAAAAAAGAAAGAAAATGGCAGAGGAAACCGGGCACAGTGGCTCACACCTGTAATCCCAGCACTTTGGGAGGCTGAGGTGGGCAGATTACTTGAGCTCAGGAGTTTGAGACCAGCCTACCCAACATGGTGAAACTCCATCTCTACAAAAGATACAAAAACGAGCATGGTGGCAGGCGCCTGTAGTCTCAGCTACTTGGGAGGCTAAGGTGGGAGGATCGCTTGAACCCAAGAAGCAGAGGTTGCAGTGAGCTGACATCCCACCACTTTACTCCAGCCTGGGTGACACAGCAAGACTCTGTCTCAAAAATATATAGGGAAAATAGCAGAGGATCTAGTGAAGGAACATGGTCTAGTTTGCATCACTGCACATTATAATCCCCTTTGTAAGTGGATATATTAATGGAAGGTGAACAAACATGTCTCTGAAAACAACCTGGAGAAACCTCCCAAGGCCATGATTCTTCCCTTGGGTTCACTTAGCTAGTAGGTTCCTGGAATTGGTACTGAAAAATTCCCCAGTTCTTGTCCAGAAGTGGTAATTCCTTTGGTCTTGGAGGCCCTAGAGGTTTTCAACCTCCCCATTTTGACCTTGCTGTTAGGTTCTGGCCCCTACCATTCTTTTTATTTTTTAGCAGCTTTATTTTTTTTATCTATTTTTTTTAGAGACAGAGTCTTGTTCTGTTGCCCAGGATGGAGTGCAATGGTGCAACCATAGCTCACTGCAACCTGAAACTCCTGGACTCAAGCAATCCTCCTACCTTGGCCTCCCAAAGTGCTGGGATCACCAGCATGAGCTACTGCAACCCACCTTAATAGCTTTCTTAAAATATAACTCACATATCACACAATTCACTCAAAGTGTTCAAGTCAATAACTTTTATTATATGCAGAGCTGTGCAACCATCACATCTGTTTTTTTTTTTTTAATTTTAGAGATGAGATCTTGCTATGTTGCCCAGGCTGGAGTGCAGTGGCTGTTCACATACAAGATCATAGCACACTGTGGCCTCTAACTCCTGGCCTCAGCCTCCTGAGTAGCAGGAACTACAGGTGTGTGCCACCATGCCGTGCTTATCACATCTATTTTAGAACGTTTTCATCACTCCTAAAAAGAATTCCTGCACCCCATAGCCATTATCCCTAGGCCCCCAGCCCTAGGCGACCACTAGTTCACTTTATGACTTTATAGATTTGCCTATTACAGATATTTCATATAAATGGAATAATATATGGTCCCTTGTAACTGGCTTCATTCACTTAGAATGATGTTTTTCAAGGTTTATTCTTGTTGTAGCATGTATGGGTGCTTCATTCCATTTTATGGCCAAATAATATTTCACTGTATGGATATAACACATTTTACTTATCCATTCATCAGTTTGGGTTGGTGACTCATTTGGGTTATTTCCACTTTTTGGCTATCATAAATAACGCTGCTATGAACATTTGTGTACGTCTTTATGTGGACATAAGTTTTAAATTCTCTTGGGTCCCTTATCAGTTTTACATTTGCAAATATTTTATCCCATGCTGTGGGTTGTCTTTTCACTTTCTAGGCAGTGTCATTTGGTGCACAGAAGTTTTTTATTTTGATGATGTCCAATTTGTTTTTTTTTTCTTTTGTTCCTTGTGCTTTTGGTATCATATCTAAGAAACCATTGCCAAATCCAAGGTCATAAAGATTTATACCTATGTTTTCTTCTAAGAAATATTTTAGCTCTTACATTTAGGTTATTGATCCATTTTGAGTTAATTTTTACATATGATGTGTAGTAGGTGTTCAGCTTCATTCTTTTGCATGTGGATATCTAGTTTTCTCAGCACCATGTATCAAAAAGATGATCCTTTCAGTCAGGCACATTGGCTCATGCCTGTAATCCCACACTTTGGGAGGCTGAGGCGGGTGGATCACCTGAGGTGAGAAGTTCAAGACTAGCCTGGCCAACATGGTGAAACCCTGACTCTACTAAAAATATAAAAATTAGCCGGGTGTGGTGGTGCACGCCTGTAGTCCCAGCTACTTCGAGGCTGAGGTGGGAGGATTGCTTGAACCTGGGAGGCAGAGGTTGCAGTGAGCCGAGATCATGCTACTGCACTCCAGCCTGGGCAACAGAATCAGTCTCCATCTCAAAAGAAGAAAAAGAAAAAGAAACAGGAAAAGAAAAAGAAAAAGAAACAGGAAAAGAAAAAGAAAAAGAAAAAAGACTATTTTTTCACCATTGAATTGTCTTGGCAACCTTATCAAAAATTAATTGACCATAAGTGTGAGGGTTTGTTTCTGGACTATCAATTCTACTTATCTGTATGTCTATCCTTATGACAGTACCACACACTGTGGTACTTTCTTGATTATTATAATAATACTTTCTTGATTATTATAGCTTTGTAGTAAGTTCTGAAATCAGAAAATGCGAGTCCTCCAACTTGGTTCTTCATTTTCAAGTTTTGGCTATTCTAGGTTGGCCCCTACTATTCTTACCCCAAGTGGCAAGGCTCCCTTGCCCACACTACTTTTTCCAAGGCATTAATTATGGTGACCTATAAACCCTAATCCTCACCCTCTCCAACCTCATCCTGCAATATTCTCTCTCTCACTCCTCCATTCTAGCGAGATAGTCCTTCTTTCAGTTTCTCAAACATTTCAAAGTTTTTCCTGCCTGATGGCCTTTGAACTCATGTTTCCTTTGCCAAGAATGTTTCCCTCCACCCTCCACTTCCTCCTTCCTTTTATCAAGGCTGAATTTTTTTTTTTCTTGAGACAGAGTCTTCACTCTGTTGCCCAGGCTGGAGGACAGTACAGCAATCTAATCATGGCTCACTGCAGCCTCACATTCCTGGGCTTGAGCAATCCTTCCATCTCACCCTCCCTCATAGCTGGGACTACAGGCATGTACCACTGCACAGCTTATATGTATTTTTCTACTAGAATGTCTCCATTCTAGTAGGGGAGACAGAAAAATACAGGAGAGGAGAGATCCTGTCTTAGTTAACACTGAATTCCTACTGTCTGGCATATAATAGTTATTTAATATGCATTTGTTGAATGGATGAATGAATGAAAGACCAATCAATCCCTGGGCAGCCCTTTAGTAGGATTCAGCACCAGGAAAAGAGGAAAGAGGCAATGAACTTGGCCCTCAAACCAGGGTTGCTTTCCTTGTACTCACCTTCTCTCATTTTGTGCCAGTCAGCAATTCCTCCCTCCTTTCATTCAAATAATTATCCCAAACTCTCCTCCTAATGAGTGTCTATGTACATTTGAGAAGTAGATACACACACATTCCTGCCTTCCCCAATCTCTGCTCTGAATTGCCTTCAGGGAAAAAAAAAAAAAGCTAAAGATGTCTCTGACAATGGTTTATATGGACAAGTACACCCTCAGATCCATTTGCAGAGACAAAAATCTAGAGTATTGGGAAGCATGAGACACCAGACAAGGGTACAGAAGAATACAGAACTAAGAAGTTAAGAATTCAGAACCTCAGCGAGAATCAGAATCTCAGGCAGAGAGCCTAGGAATTCACATCACAACCTTTGATTCTAATGCCTGCAAAAGTTTGAGAACCATTGTCCCACAGCTACAGACTGGAGAGGAAAGGCCTAGGTTACTGATATGAAGGGATTTTCCCTGGGGCTTGGAAGGGAAGAGCTTCCAAGCCCTTGGTAATTCTATATACAGCCCTGAGTCTTTCATCTAAAGATCTTAAAGAATGTTACAGGCATCAATTAACCTTTCCAGCACCCTAGACTGAAAATCCAGGCTCTTGGCCCTATTTTATTGACAAAAACTCAAACCTATGGTTTAGAGCCAAGAAAGGAATATCTTGGCTCACATGACCGGAACTGAACAAGCTAAGGGGATACAGGTACGCATCACCATGCCTAGCTTATTTTTTTATTATTTTTGTAGAGATGAAGTCTCACCATCTTATGCAGGCTGGTCTCAAACTCTTGAGTTCAAGCAATCCTCCCACCTTAGCCTCCCAAAGTGCTGAGACTACAGGCATGAGTCACTGCTCCTGGCTGACAGTGGTTCTTAATCTGGGGACTTAAATTTATGTGTATATGTGTCACTCCTTGACTGTAGGCAAATGATACTTTCACTTACTCCTTGTCACTCAAGTCTCAGCTTAAAGGCAATCCCCTCAGAGAGGTCTTCCCTGAACACCCATTTTAAGTAATGTTTTCTATCATATCCTATTTTAATTTCTTCAGAGTACTTGTCATTATCTGAGATTATCTTACCTTTTCTTTGCCCCTCCTTCACTACAAGGTAAACTCCATGAAATCAGAAATCTTTCTGACAGTACATTGTTGATGTTCAATAAGTGTTTGTTGAATGCTTAAATAAGCAAGTCTAAATGAAGATGTTTTCAATAATATGTAGATGCTGTTGAAATGAGTAAAATATACATTTATTTTTAAAGTCTAAATTTAGGCTGGGCACAATGGCTCATGCCTATAATCCCATCAATTTGAAAGGCCAATGAGGGAGGATTCCTTGAGTTCAGGAGTTCGAGACCAGCCTGGGAAATATAGCAAGACACCATCTCTACAAATAATTTTAAAAATTAACCAGGTGTGGTGGTGTGCACCTGTAGTCCCAGCTGCACTGTAGCCCCTCGGTCCCTGTAGTCCTGTAGCCCCTCAGCCTAGGCAGGCTGAGGCAAGAGGATTGCTAGAGCCTGTGAGATCAAGGCTGCAGTGAGCTATGCTTGCACCACTGCACTCCAGTCTGGGCAACAGAGCAAGACCTTGTCTCAAAAATAAATTAAATAAATAAAAAGAAAAACCCTGACATGATAGTCTAAGTATCTATTGATTGAGAGAAATATGTGCCTAAAGTATCACTTGGCTGGGTGCAGTAGCTCATGCCATAATCCCGGCACTTTAGGAGGCCAAGGCAGGGGGATTGCTTGAGCCCAGGAGCTTGAGACCAGTCTGGGCAACATAGCGAGAACCTATCTCTAAAAAAAAAAAAAATTCTTGACTGGGCACGGTGGCTCACGCCTGTAATCCCAGCACTTTGGGAGGCTGAGGCAGGTGGATCACCTGAGGTCAGGAGTTGGAGACCAGCCTGGCTAACATGGAGAAACCCCGTCTCTACTAAAACTACAAAACAAATTAGATGGGCATGGTGCCTATAGTCCCAGCTACTCGGGAGGCTGAGGCAGGATAATCACTTGAATCCCAAAGGTGGAGGTTGCAGTGAGCCCAGATCATGCCACTGCACTCCAGCCTGGGCAACAAGAGTGAAACTCCAGTAATTTTTTAAAAGTGTAATTTAAATTTAGACTTTATTTTGAGACAGGATCTTTCTGTGTCACTCAGGCTGGAGTGCAGTGGTGCAATCACAGCTCACTATAGCTTCAAACTCCTGTGCTCAAGTGATCCTCCCACCTTAGAGCACCCCTTGCCCCATCCCCACCCCCGCCCCAAGTAGCTGGGACGACAGAACGTGCCACCACGTCCAGCTAATTTTTTATGTTCTTTTTTTTTGTAGAGACAGGGTCTCACTATGTTGCCCAGGCTGGCCTTGAACTCCTGAGGCCTCAAGCGATCCTCCCCACTCAGCTACCCAAAATCCTGGGATTATAGGCATGAGGCACTGCGTCCAGCCAGGGTTTTTCTTTATAATATTGAAAAAAGGGTTGGTACAATTTCCATTTCTGACATTGTATGGATTATAATTTCTGAACAACCTTCCCCAAAAAACAACTAAAATGATGGGTTAAATATAATTTTTAACTTTAAAATTCACAGTGAGATGACACAAAAGTAAAGAGTTAGAATGACCCCAAGACAAACTAACCAAAATCAATTCTCCTTGAAACATTTTCCTAACTCCTAGTTTTGATTCCATATCACTGGCCACTCCTCAGTCTTCTTTCCTGGTTGCTCCTCTACCTCTTAACCTTTTAACAGTCAAGAGTTCTGAGACTTGGTCCTTGGATCTCTTCTCTGATTGTACTTCCTTGGCAATCTTTTTTTTTTTTTTTTTTGAGACAGAGTCTCGCTCTGTCGCCCGGGCTGGAGTGCAGTGGCGCAATCTCCGCTCACTGCAAGCTCCGCCTCCCGGGTTCACGCCATTCTCCTGCCTCAGCCTCCGAGTAGCTGGGACTACAGGCGCCCGCCACCGCGCCCGGCTAATTTTTTGTATTTTTTAGTAGAGACGGGGTTTCACCGTGGTCTCGATCTCCTGACCTCGTGATCCGCCCGCCTCGGCCTCCCAAAGTGCTGGGATTACAAGCGTGAGCCACCGCACCCGGCCTGGCAATCTTATATAGTCTGTGTTTTCAATATAATTTGTACTCTAATAAAATTATAAATTTTATCTCTGACTCAGATTTCCTCCTGTACTTCAGATTTGCATGTCCAGCTGCCTATTTGATGTCTTTACTTGATTGTCTAAAAGGCATCATACGGCCAGGCACAGTAGCTCACGCCTGTAATCCCAACACTTTAGGCTGAGGCGAGTGGATTGCTTTGAGGTCAGGAGTTCGAGACCAGCCTGGCCAACATGGTGAAACCCGTCTCTACTAAATAAATAAATAAGTGGGCCGGGCATGGTTGCTCACGCCTGTAATCCCAGCACTTTGGGAGGCCAAGGCGGGTGGATCACGAGGTCATGAGATCGAGACCATCCTGGCTAACACGGTGAAACCCCGTCTCTACTAAAAATACAAAAAAATTAGCCGGGCATGGTGGCGGACGCCTGTAGTCCCAGCTACTCGGGAGGCTGAGGCAGGAGAATGGCATGAACCTGAGAGGCAGAGCTTGCAGTGAGCTGAGATGGCACCACTGCACTCTAGCCTGGGACACAGAGCCAGACTCCATCTCAAAAAAATAAATAAATAAATAAGTAAATAAATAAATAAATGGCATCATAATGCCCAAATATGAACTCAAGTCAATGGCAATTCCATTCTTCCTGTTGCTGAGACCCAAAACACTGGAGTCATCTTTGACCTCCCTTTTCTTATATCCCAAGCAAGTAAAGGGAGGAAAGTGGAAAAGAAAAAGTACAAAAATAGCTTGATCCATCTAAAATAAGGTAAGAAAAGGAGAAAAGAGGAACAGAAAAATAGGAAATAAAAAGCAAATAAAACAAAATCAAATATATTAGAAATTACTCTAAATGTAAATGTACTAAATTTTCTAGCTAAAAGATGGATTGTCAAATTGGATTTAAAAACAAAAAACCTGGCCAGACATAGTGGCTGGCACCTGTAATCCCAGCACTTTTATAGGCCAAGGCAGGAGGATTGCTTGAGCCCAGGAGTTTGTGACCAGCCTGGGCAACATAGTGAGACCCCATCTCTACAAAAAATTTTAAAAAGTAGTCAAGCATGGTGGCACGCACCTGTGCTCCCAGCTACTCAGGAGGCTAAGGTGGGAGGATCACTTGAGCTGAGGAGTTTGAGGCTGCAGTGAGCCATATTTGTGCTACTGCACTTCAGGCTGCATGACAGGTGAGACCCTATCTCAAAAAAAAAAAAAAAAATTAGCTGGGCATGGTGGTGCATGCCTGTAATACCAGCTATTTGGGAGGCTGAAGCAGAAGAATCTCTTGAACCCAGGAGGCGGAGGTTACAGTGAGCCAAGATTGCACCATTGCACTCCAGCCTGGACAACAAGAGCGAAACTTTGTCTCAAAATAATTAATTAATTAATTAATTAAAAACAAAAACAAAATCCTGGGCCAGTACAGTGGTTCACACCCATAATCCCAGCACTTTGGGAGGCCAAGGCAGGAGGATCACTTGAGGCCAGGAGTTTGAGACCAGAATGGACAACATAGTGAGACCCTGTCTCTACAAAAATTAAGAAAAAATAAATAAATAAGCAGAGTGGCCAGGCATGATGGCTCACGCCTGTAATCTCAGCACTGTGGGAGGCCGAGGCGGCTGGATTGCCTGAGCTCAGGAGTTTGAAACCACTCTGGGCAACATGGTGAAATCCCGTCTCTACTAAAATACAAAAAAATTAGATGGGCATGGTGGTACGCACCTGTAATCCCAGCTACTCAGGAGGCTGAGGCGGGAGAATCGCTTGAGCCCGGGAGGTGGAGGTTGCAGTGAGCCAAGAACGCACCACTGCACTCCAGCTTGGGCAACAGAGTGAGACTCCATCTCAAATAAATAAATAAATAAATAAATAAATAAATAAATAAATAAGCAGGGCATGGAGGTGTGTGCTTGTAGTCCAAGCTACTCAGGAGGCTGAGGCAGGGGGATCTCTTCAGCCCAGGAGGTTGAGGCTGCCGTGAGCCAAGATCATGCCACTACGCTCCAGCCTGGGTGAGAGTGAGACCTTGCCTCTAAAAAATTTTTTATGTAAAATAAAATAAAAATAAATACAAAAAAAACTAAATCTGGCTGGGCGCGGTGGCTCACGCTTGTAATCCCAGCACTTTGGGAGGCCGAGGCGGGCGGATCATGAGGTCAGGAGATCGAGACCATGGTGAAACCCCGTCTCTACTAAAAATACAAAAAATTAGCCGGGCGTGGTGGCGGGCGCCTGTAGTCCCAGCTACTCGGGAGGCTGAGGCAGAATGGCATGAACCCGGGAGGTGGAGCTTGCAGTGAGCCGAGATTGCGCCACTGCACTCCAGCCTGGGCAACAGAGCGAGACTCCATCTCAAAAAAAAAAAAAAAAACTAAATCTGACCACATGATGATTACAAAAGATAGAGGTAAAATATAAGAATACAGAAAGACTAAAATTCAAAAAATGGCAATATATAATACAGGTAAATTCTAATCACAAGAAAGCTAACTTAACTATATTTCTAGCAGACAAAATAACTTTTAAGCAGAAAGAATTACTAATCACTACAAAATAAAATCATTACAAAATAATAAAAGGATCAACGAACCAGTAAGATATAACAATTCTAAACTAGAAAGCACTCAAAACACAGCATTTAAAAATACATAAAAGCAAAAACTGACAAATTCTTCAAAGAGATAGTGACAAATTCATTATCATAATAGGTTTATTAAAATACCTTCCCTAGTACTTGCTAGTTCAAACAGGCCAAAGAAAGTCATGCCATATACAGAATATCTGGAACAGCACAATTAGTAGGCTGGCCTAATAGAAATAGAAAATTGGAGGGCCGGGCGCAGTGGCTCATGCCTGCAATCCCAGCACTTTGGGAGGCCAGGGCAAGTGGATCACCTGAGGTCAGGAGTTCAAGACCAGCCTGGCCAACATGGTGAAATCCCGTCTCTAGTAAAAATACAAAAATTAGCCAGGCGGCGTGGCAGGCACCTGTAATCCCAGCTACTCCGGAGGCTGAGGCAGAAGAATCGCTTGAACCCAGGAGGCGGAGGTTGCAGTGAGCTGAGATCGCTCCATTGCACTCCAGCCTGAGGGACAAGAGCGAAACTTCATCTCAAAAAAAAAAGAGAAAATTGGAGAATAAGCATTATTTTCAAGTATACATGGAACATTTACAAAAATTAACAACATTCCAGGCCATAAAGTTAGCCTCATAAGTATCTAACTGATAGGTTGTTTTTTTTTTTTTTTGAGACAGAGTCTTGCTCTGCCTCCCAGGCTGGAGTGTAGTGGCATGATCTTGGCTCACTGCAAGCTCCATCTCCTGGGTTCACGCCATTCTCCTGCCTCAGCCTTCCAAGTAGCTGGGACTACAGGCACCATCACCATGCCCAGCTAATTTTTTGTATTTTTAGTAGAGATGGGGTTTCACCATGTTAGCCGGGATGGTTTCGATCTCCCGACCTCGTGATCCACCTGCCTCAGCCTCCCAAAGTGCTGTGATTACAGGCGTGAGCCACTGCGCCTGGCCTCTTCATAAGTATCTAAATGAAGTTAAGTTAGAAATCAGTTACAAAAAGATAAAGGGAAAAAAAAGTTTGGAAAATTTTTAAATGCACTTTTCAACAACTTGTGGATCAAAGGATAAATCAGTAGAAATTAGAAAATACTTAGAAGAAATAAATGGTAATGAGAAGATTATATATCGAAACCTGTAAGATACAAGTAGTACTTAGGAGGAAATTCATAGCAGTAGTGTTTACATTAGGAAACAAGGCTGAAAAAAAGGAGATAAGAAATTAAAAAACAGCAATAAACATAAAGAAAACAGGAAGAAGAAAATAAAGAGCAGAAATTAACGAAGTAGAGTAGAGAAACATTCAGTAGAGAAGATCAACAAAGCCAAAAGTTAGTTATTTAAAAAGACTAATAAAATAGCATAACTTGCAAGAGTAACCAAGAATCAAAAACAAAGAGAAATAAAACCATAACTAAATGTGCTACAGATATTAAGCAGGTAAGAGTTATAATAACTTTATGTCAATAAATATGAAAAATTAGATGAAATCAATAGATTCCCAGAAAAATACAATTCACCAAAAATGGCTGAAGAAGAAATAAAGAACCTGAAAATTAAAGAATTTGAATCAACTTAAACTTTCCGCAAAGCAACCTCCAGGCCCCAGTGGCTTTACCAGTGAATTCTGTGAGTCAATAGAAAACTGGATAATTGAATTGTGGTAGAGTTATACAATGGAGTGCTACCTAGTAATGAAAACAAACTACAACCACATGCATCAACATGATTTTTGTTTGTTTGTTTGTTTTTGAGACATAGTCTTGCTCTGTTGCCCAGGCTAGAGTGCAGTAGCGTGATCTTGGCTCACTGCAACCTCTGTCTCCCGGTTCAAGCAATTCTCCTGCCTCAGCCTCCCAAGTAGCTGGGATTACAGGCACGTGCCACCATGCCAGGCTAATTTTTATATTTTTAGTAGAGACGAGGTTTTGCCATGTTGGCCAGGCTGGTCTCAAACTCCTGACCTCAAGTGATCCACCCACCTCAGCCTCCCAAAGTGCTGGGATTTACAGGCGTGAGCCACCATGCCCAGACCAAGATTTTTTTTTCTTGCTTCTTTTTTTTTTTTTTTTTTTTTTTTGAGACAAAGTCTCACTCTGTTGCCCAGGCTGGAATGCAACGGCACAATCTTGGCTCACTGCAACCTCCGCCTCCCCAGTTCAAGTGATTCTTCTGCCTCAGCCTCCTCAGTAGCTGGGATTACAAGTGTGCGCCACCATGCCTGGCTAATTTTTGTATTTTTAGTAGAGATGGGGTTTCACCGTGTTGGTTAGGCTGGTCTCGAACTCCTGATCTCATGATCCAACCACCTCGGCCTCCCAAAGTGCTGGGATTACAGGCATGAGCCACTGCGCCCGGCTTTTCTTGCTTCTTTTCTTAAAAAAAAATTTTGAGACAGGTTCTTGCTCTGTTCCTGAGTCTGCAGTGCAGTGGCATGAACATGGCTCACCGTAGCCTCGACCTCCTGGACTCAAGTGATCCTCCAGGCTCAAGTGATCAATCCTCCTGCCTCAGCTTCCTGAGTAGCTGGGACCACAGGCATGCACCACCACACCTAGCTAATTTGTGTGTGTGTGTGTGTGTGTGTGTGTAAACAAGGTTTCACTCTGTTGTTCAGGCTGCTCTGGACCCACCTCAGCCTCCCAAAGCGCTTGGACTACAGGCATGTGCCACCACACCCAGCCAAAGATTATTTTTATATGTGTAAAAAACTATTTCAAACAGATGAATACTTATTCTGGAAAGACTGGCTTTTTCTTTTTGCAAGCTGAAAAGCATTCCCTGATGGCCCTTAGATTCTATCAAAGAGAATCTGTGAGGACAGAAAGTTCAAAATGGGAAGCGCTTTGTGGCTCAGGACCTTTTAATGAGTAGAGAGTGAATGGAGCCTGATCAGTCCCTCTGGCTCACCAGCCTTTCCTAAGTGCACAGCAAACATGCTTGCTTCCTGCCACTCTCCACCCTCAGGTCAGGAGGTAACTGAGGTCTTGGTAGCTGCCCTTCAGTCCTTCCCCAAGCCGACTGAGCATCTGGAAGTTAAGCCAAAGGCCAAAAATGTCCTGAATTCCTGAGTAAGCACCTGTGAACTAATAGAAGACATGATGAGGCCAAAGCAAGTGCTCAGGGGACATACTACTACAAAGAACAGAGCAAAAAGAGTGATAAGAGATAAGGAGCGCCCAGGAGATCTTGTTCGGGGCCAGCCAGTGAATTCCCCTTTCTCTCTCCAGTCTCCAGTCCCCCAAATTTCCCATTGCAAGTGTCAGAGGCTCTTAGGTGCTTTTTTTTTTGAGACAGAGTTTCACTCTTGTCACCCAGGCTGGAGTGCAATGGTGCAATCTCGGCTCACTGCAACCTCCGCCTCCCGGGTTCAGGCAATTCTCCTCTCCGGTAGCTGGGATTACAGGTGTCTGCCACCACGCCCGGCTAATTTTTGTATTTGTAGTAGAGACAGGGTTTCACCATGTTGGCCAGGCTGATCTCAAACCCCTGACCTCAAGTAATCCACCCGCCTCGGCCTCCCAAAGTGCTGGGATTACAGGCGTGAGCCACGGTGCCCAGCCTGGCTCTTAGGCTCCTGAGCTTGGAGAAGCATGAAGATGAGGGTGTTCTATGGCCTAAAAGAGAGATTTTTGTTTTTGATTTTTTTTTGAGATGGAGTCTGGCTCCATCGCCCAGGCCGGAGTGCAGTGGCACAATCTCAGCTCACTGCAACTTCCGAACCTCCACCTCCCAGGTTCAAGTGATTCTCCTGCCTCAGCCTCTTACAGGCATGCACCACCACACCTGGCTAATTTTAGTATTTTTTAGTAGAGATGGAGTTTCACTATGTTGGCCAGGCTGGTCTCAAACTCCTGAACTCAGGTGATCCACCCAGCTCTGCCTCCCAAAGTGCTGGGATTACAGGTGTGAACCACTGTACCCAACCCCAAAAGAGAGTTCAGCTTTTTAAAGGCAACCAGTTCCAGGCTTTTGTACATGCTGTGGCCTTGCTTAGAATATTTTCTCTCCATCTTGTCCTGGCTTGCTCCTTTAAAAAAATTTTTTTTAGAGACAGGATCTCACTATGTTGCCCAGGCTGGAGTACACTGGCTATTCACAGTCGTGATTATTGCACACTACATCTTGAAGTCCTGGGCTCAAAGAATCCTCTTGCCTCAGCCTCCCTAGTAGCTGGCACTACAATTGTGTGCTGCTGTGCCCAGCTACCTGGCTAGCTTCTATTCATTATTTGGATTTCAAATTATGGGCCATTTCCTCTTAGAAATGGAACACCTTCATCCAACCACCACCACCCCACCTTCACCAACTCTCACCACTCCACCTTACTGTTCTCCAAGAAGAGGTTAGAAGCCCTGCTCCCATGGCCCCTGTTCTTCCCTTATCAGCACTATCCCACTCTAACAGTTGTCTGTTTATTTGTCTACTCTCCCACTGGGATTTAAGTTTCCTGAGGTCAGGGACCATTACTGTCTTACTCACTACTGTATCTCTAGTATCAAGATACTGCATGATAGGTACTCAGAAAATGCTTGATATATGGATGAATAAAATGAAGGAATGGCAGAGAGGACAAGTGATAGAGATTTCCTCCACAAGTCTAGAGTGTGGTTCTCAGCAGCCTAAGGGAGGAGCCTTCCAAGCAAGGGAAAGGAGCACCAGGCTTTCTCCTCCCTTCCTCTCCTTCCCACTCCTTCCCATTCTTTTGCCAGGGCACCGCCCCCCACAACACCCATGTCCACTTCTCATTTGGTGTGAGTTTGAGCTCCCTCTACTGACCAAACTTCAGAACCACAGGGAGCCAAGCCTAGGCACCCTTGCCGGTTATTCTTCGCTAGGAGGAGACCCTTCTACACCCCAGCACCCCCAATCTAGGATTCCTAAGGGACTGGAATAAGGAGAAAACACGGCTGGCCAACACACTGGAGAGCTCCAAGGTCTGAGCCCACACCTCCCATCCTCAACATCAGGAGCACTTCCCTCACACTCTCACCTCATGCTGTTTCCTGGGGTCTCCACTCCCAGACTCCTACTCCAGCTAATTCACAGAAATGTTGATTTCTGGAGCCTTTGGCTGATACATCAGCTCTGACTGTGGAAGACAGATCCCAAGATGGGTTGAGAATAGATAGAAAGACAGATAGTGAACGATAACATAGAGGAAGGGACCCACTGACTAGATACAAACCCACAGTGAGACAAAACAAAGATCAGAGTTGAGAAAGACAGCCCACTTGAGCTGAAGCGTCAGCCCTTTCCACCCACATCGAGGGCCCCTGTCCTATGAAGAAAGATTTCCTTCACCCCTTCAGTCTGCCTATGTCCATACGCAGGTAAGGGAAGTGACTGTTGATCAGATCTGCTTACTGGAGATATTATTTAGGGACAGCTCCTGGACAAGAATGCTCTCCCAAACCCTGACACATTCTCCCGAGAGGACCCAGCCTGGAGCTCACATCTTCACTGTCACTTCCACTGAACGAGTGTTCTGGCTCCAGCCCCTTCTCAGGGATGCTTCTCTCCTCCTCTGGCATCAGCTCATCCAGCCAGAAGAGTTCCTGTGGTGAGAAGACTCTCTCCAGGGCCTTTCGGACCCCCACAAGGCCCAACAGCTGCAGGAATAGAAACATGGCCCAGGCCTGTCAGCAACAATAGTATGAACATTAACAGTAGTAACACTTATTGAGCACTTCCTATGTGCTAGGCATTGTATATCAGTTTCACTGAATGCTAGCACATTCCTATGAGGTAGATAGAATAATTATTCCCATTATACAGGGAAGGAAACTGAGACCCCCAAGTGATTAGTTACTTCCCAGAAGTCACACATCTAGGATATAGTAAGCAGATTGATTCTACTGCAAAGCCTATGACTCTTAACTTCCTCAATAACAACAAGGCCAGAAGCCACCTATGTTATCACCTCACTGAGTAATAAAAGTGTCACCATTTCCTCTACCAAGACCTCAGATTTCTTCTGGGTTTTATATTCTTACCTGTGGCTGATCACTCCAAAGAGTTTGGGAAAAGAGGTGAATCAGGTATCCCAGGACTAGCCCATACATAGGTATCATTCTGCCATCTTTTTCTTTGTCTTAGGATTCCCAACCAGGGAGAGCCACAGCGACTGAGAGGGGAGATTCTCCCTCTTGTGGAGGCCTTGGCCACCCTTCCGGGCTCAGAGTCTCCCAAGACCCTCCAGGACACAGCCCAACCCTGCCTCAGGTTACCATGAGGGGGAAGACGATGGCTGCAGGGGTAGACTTGATTATCCAAAGCAGCCCCAGACAGGCAAGCTGGATGGCTGTGAAGAGGTGGACCCTGGTCAGAGGCACATGCCGCAAGAGTAGCAGGTCTGGCTGGTGTTTTGCTGGCATCAACAGCAGCTTCACTCTCTTAGTGAACTAGGGGAACAAGAGGAAGAGGAAAGCAGGGCACTCAGGTAGCCTGACAGGAGGGTGTCACTGATAGCTATCGTAGCCCAGCACTGGTAGCAGGCGGGGAGCATGGCAGCCGAGTCCCTGAGCCCAGGAGAGACAGGAAAAAGAGAGTAAGAGGGGAATTGGCAAGTGTAAGCAGAAGATGCCAGCAGAAAAGAAAAAAGGAGTAGGGTTGCTAGGTAATTTTGTTCTTTTTTGTTTCTCTTTTTATTCTTTTTTTTTCTTTTGTTAGGTGATTTTAATGGGCTCACCTGAATGCTGCTAAGTGCTGCCACCCCCATATACAGGAAGATGCCATAGAGCACAGGCATTGGAATGAACTGGTAGAAAGAAGCAGAGAGTTAGCAAAGTTTACCTCTGCCAACCTCCCAGATGCCCCAGGATGCCTAGATGCCCTAGATCCCTCTAGCATCTAGCATCCAGGTCTGCCCAGGCCTTGCCTTTCCTTTCACACTTTTCATGCCTGATCTTATTGAATCCTCAAATCAATTAGATGAAGTAAATGTTATTATTGCCTTCATTTTACACATTGGGAAATTGAATTTCAGAGGGACTAAGTAACTTTGTCCATTACCTGGCCTACCACTCCAATCTTATCTATCACATTTCCCTCTGTTCTTTATGCTCCCACTATACTAACCTCCTTTCCTTCCCTCAACATGCCCAAGTTTGTTCCTACCCCTTGCAAAGCCTTTTGCTTTGCTATTCCCTCCACATAAAATGCTCTTCCCCCAGACTTTCTCATGACCAGTTTATTCTTATTACTCATGCCTCATCTCATGACACCCTGAAAGGTCTTCAATGACTTTTTAACTTCAGGCCCCATCTAAAGTAGCCCCTGGCACTCTTAATCATCTTATCTTCTTTTATTTTTCACAGAAGTTATCACTATCTAAAGTTATCCTATTTTCTTAATTTTTTTTTTTTTTTTTTTTTTTGAGATGGAGTTTCACTCTTTTACCCAGACTGGAGTGAAGTGGCTTGATCTCGGCTCACCGCAACCTCCACCCCTCAGGCTCAAGCGATTCTCATACCTCAGCCTCCCAAGTGGCTGGGATTATAGACACCCGCCACCACACCCGGCTAACTTTTATATTTTTAGTGGAGACGGGGTTTCGCCATGTTGGCCAGGCTAGTCTCGAACTCCTGACCTCAGATGATCCACCCGCCTCAGCCTCCCAAAGTGCTGGGATTACAGGCGTGAGCCACCGTGCCTGGACTCTTGTTTTAATTTTTAAAAATCTTTCTCCTCTCACCAGGTTGTAAGGTTGGAAAAATGATTTCTTTTGAGCACCATTATATCCCCAGTACCTAGAACAGTGCTTGGCATATGGGTTTTTGTTTGTTTTTTGTTTAGGGTTTTCTGTTTTGGGGGATTTGTTTTGTTTTGTTTTGTTTTTTGAGACAAGATCTCACTCTGTTGTCCAGGCTGGAGTCCAGTGTCACAAACCTGGCTCATTGCAGCCTAGACCTCCTGGGCTCAAGTGATACTCCCACCTTAGCCTCCCAAGTAGCTGGGACTACAGGTGCATACCACCATGCCCAGCGAACTTTTGTATTTTTTGTAGAGACAGGGTTTCACCATGTTGCACAGGCTGGTCTCAAACTCCTGAGCTCAAGCAATCCACCCACCTGGGCCTCCCAAAGTGCTGGGATTACAGGTGTGAGCCACCACACCCGGCCTAGCATATGGTTTATGCTTTGTAAATGTCTGTAAATGAGAGTCACCCAGTTACTAAGTGGCTGATCCGGTCCATCTAGCTCTTTCCCTACTCCACTCTCAGCCAGCTTCCATGACCTTTCCCTTCCCTAACCTCTTGTCGTCCTGCCAGTGACTCTTGTCTGACATTCTCCACACCCTCCTTGACTGCTTTGCTGTCTTGGCTTGTTCAACCTTTCTGCTATTACTTGTTACTTAATTTTTGCTCATTTGTGTGTGTTGCTGGTAGGGGCTTAGTTCCATATTTCTTTTCAATATTCCACTGACCCCTACTTCTACCAAGTGCCTAGCAGTCTTGCATATGGCAAATATTCCATATACCTCTGGTGAAGGAGAAGTGAAGACTTTTTGCCTCAAAGTTTTTCTGGGTTTTTTTTTTTTTTTTTTTGAGACAGTCTTGCTCTTGTCATCCAGTGATCACCACCCACTGCACTCTCAAACTCCTGGGCTCAAGCGATCCTTCCACCTCAGGCAGACACCACCATGCCCAGCTACCTTTTTTATTTTTTGTAGAGACAGGGTCTCCTTATGTTGCCCAGGTAGGTCTCAAACTTCTGCGCTCAAGTGATCCTCCCACCTCAGCCTCCCAAAGTGCTGGGATTACAGGCATGAGCCACCGCACCTGGGCTGATCATACTACTAGTCTCAGGTTTGTTGGGAGGCTAGAGCAAGGGTAGCACTTAGACCCTAGGGGATGGTGGTGGCACACCCACACCTTGCTTCACTGGGTAAAAAGCCCATTGGATAAGAGTTTGAGTTCTCAGACAGATCTGAAAAACTGGCTCTTTTGATGGGCTCTTGCAAGTTACTTTTCCTCTTTAACCTTCAGCTGCCTCATTTGTAAGGTACATATTCCTTTCAGGGTTAATGTGAGGATTAAATGAGACCATGTATGGAGAA
This sequence comes from Symphalangus syndactylus, assembly GCF_028878055.3. Classification (NCBI taxonomy): domain Eukaryota; kingdom Metazoa; phylum Chordata; class Mammalia; order Primates; family Hylobatidae; genus Symphalangus; species Symphalangus syndactylus. The sequence goes on from NC_072429.2 coordinate 46,581,113, forward strand.
AACTTAACAGAGCACCTGGCACACTGTAAGTGTTCAACTAATGTCAGTTCTTGCTGTGCTCCTATTATTACTACACTGACCCTGATCCTGGCTTGTATAACAAAGGTACCTTGAGCACAGGTGCCAGGAAGATGGAGGCTCCTGTAAGGATGAACACCACCAGGCCTGTCAGCCTCTGTTCCCTGTGGGGAGACGGAGGAGTTAGCTGAGGTCTGGGAGAGTCCCTGGGGTATCCAGACTGGAGATCCTGGCTGAACACCAGTACGGACCCTGGCAGCAAGAGGAAACTAGAGGAATACCCCAGTAGGTCACCCAGAGGGATGAGCCCTTAGCTTGATGTGAAAAATTGGTGGAGAGGAAGGGGCAGAGCACTTCAAGGTGAGAGTCCCAGACCTCTCCATCAATTCAAGTTCATAGTTGCTCCTCATTTTTATTTTGATGGAAAATTAGCAATGTTTACACTGCCATAAAGACTTACATTTCACAATTTATACAGTTGATTTCATATGCTTTAGATACTTAGACTGTGCTTCCAACAGTTCCAAAATTGCTTTTATGATGGATTCCTTTGTAACTTCTACATTGAGTGAGGATTATTAGGTGGTACCTGACCCTCCACTTCAGCCCTGGCTGCCTCTACCTTTGCATGGATGATGCTCCTCTTGAGGCCCCTCCCAGTCCCCATGGCTGAGGGAAGAGAGGGGAAGATCTGACTCACCCATCTCAGAGCCCAGAACTCACTCATTCTGCCACTGCAATGCTTGTGGGACACCAGCTTAGAATTTAAGCTGCCCAAATAACTCTGCCATGTTCCCCTTTGCCCTACCTTGCTGCCCACCTCTTACTTCACTTCCTAAATACTGCCCTCACCTGATACCCAGGAAGTTGGGGCGCTCCCCAGGGGCACAGGTTCTGCTCTCTCTCCGAAGACTGTCCATGTGAGCCAGGGAGATGACAGTGGCTGAGACATACCAAGGCAGTCCAAGCGCTGATGTGAGTAGCATCAGCACAGCCACACAGAAGAGGTCCAGGTGGAAGCCAGCTCCCTTCTGCAGGTAGTGGTGGGGGCAATGAGGATGAAGCTAGCCCAAGCCCCAGCCCTCTGTCCTCTGAGGTAGGAGAGGGGAAACGTAGACTCCCCTGGAGCTTCTGTCCCTTGGTCTTCGGCCTTACCTGCAGTCTGTATTCCACGCGGTTGAGGATGACCGCTGTGATCTGTTGGTCCATGAAGATGAGGATAGACAGCAGCAGGGCAGGCAGGGCAGCTGCCACACTCCACCACCATGGGTTGGCTCCAAAAGGTGACACCAGCCAGCCACGCCCAGAGAGTGTGGGCTGGAGGAGGGCATTTCATGGACAGGTTGGAGAGGGTCTCCCAAGAGTATCTCACCTACACATCTCAACCTTGGCATTCTTCCACAACCTGCCCCCACCCCAAGACACTAGATGCTAGTGGGCTGTGTATGCATAGCTGGTTCAAAGCATCCCAGAGCCTTAAAAGACAGCAGATGGAAGGACACCAGCCCTGAGGTCAGGCTGGAACCAGGGGCTCTGGACTTTGGTTCAGGGTCCCTCCCTCCCTGGAAGAGAAGGAGGTGGCACATGTGGCCTGCACACACTTCTTGATGTACAGAGCCCTGCTCCCTAGAGATCCCTCTCCCCCTATCCTGGGTGGGGCAACTCAGGCTCAGACCTGCCTTGATCTGAGGCAGGGACAGGGCTGGGTTTGTCTGTGTCCGCTCTGATTACAAGTGTATGTGTCGGGGAGGGGGCCCCAGTTGCTGCCCCAGTTGGAGTCCTCCCTGCTCTCCTGTCTTGGGGGAATTCGGAGAGGAGGTCTCCAAATGCACAGGCAAAGTCTAGAAATCAGTGCTAAGCCTTGTCCTGCATACCGTCATGCCCTGGAAAGGGAGTTCCAGCTTTCCTGGATCAGGGTAGGCAATACGGGGTGTGAAGAAGAGAGTGAGGAGTAGTGGAGTGGGCAGGGCCATGCCAAGGATGGGGAGATCCCGTAACAATAATGGCTAACATTTATTGAGGACTTGGTATGTGCCAGGCATGTGGTAAGTGCTTTCCACTGTGATCTTCTGTAAACCTCAAAACAGTCTACGGGGTAGGAACTATTGTCATTTTATTATTTCTATTTCATAGATGAAGAAATTGAGGCTTAGAAATGTGCATTAACTTGCCTAATGCATAGCTGGGAAGTGGAAGAACTGGAACTCAAACCCAGGGCTGGGTGATCAGAACTCATTCTCTTAACCCATACCCTGTAATAATAGCTACCGTGTATTCTCTGTACTCACATGTCTGCTGCAGTACTTCATTTAATCCTCATGACAACCCTGTGAAGCCGTTATTATAACTATCTCTAGCTTATTAGTGAAGAAAGAAGCTTAGAGAAGTGTGGGATTTATGCATTTTCCTTCCCCCTGCTGGCCCTGCTTTCCCCTCTGGTCCCCCAACCCTCTTCCTTGGCTCTCACCTTGAACTCTCTGGGCACCATGAGCTTTGGTGTGGCTAGGCCCAGGAAAGCATCAAGGCCACAGCCCAGCAGGATGGCCAGGACTGAGGAGAAGTCGCTGAGCCCTTTGCGCACCTGGCACACAGTGGACACTCAGTCAGGTCCAGGCCTGCCATCCCTCTTTTTCCACACCACTTCCCATTCACAGATAGGACCCAAAGCTTAGAGTCAGGCCTCTCCCACAGAAAGAAAGGTGAAACTCACCACAGAGGGGAAGAAGCGGCTGGTCTTTACACACTTGAGGGCCATAGCAAAGAAGAAAGAAGTAAGGAAGAGGAGAAGGGAGAAGAAGGCAATGTCTGGGACTGTATGACAGCCAGGGCCACGAGGGTGGCCTCCCTGCCGGGTGCACTCAGGTGGCGGCAGCAAGGATGCATTGATCAGGCCTAAGTCCTGTACACAGGAGGGTCAGGAGTGGAGTTACAGGCAATGGAGTAAACGTCCTGCTCTCCTGGACCCACTTGAAGGGAAGAGGGACCCACAGAGACACCAGGGGCCCAGGAGGGGAAGTTCCCAGCTGTAGGAAATGGCTAAGCTTCACTCACCTATGAAGGTTTCCTTAACCTATGGGTAGGAAGAGCTAGGAACCACCGACTGCCTTGGTCTCCACCCTTTCCTTCCTAGAACCTCCCAGGAGCAGTCCCTCGCCATGCTTACGATGTCATCTCTGTCTTTTGGCCTTGTCCTTATCCACTGAGACTCATTTCCTGGGAAGTAGAGAATAATTCAGATGTATGCTCCCTCCCCTGGGAACCTTCTCCGGCCCCATAAAATTCTTATCTGATGGGTCCAGCTGAACCAGAGTCCTTAATTGTGACTCATCTGTCTGCTGACTCTATCACTACCAAGTGTGCGAGAAGGACATTGTCTCATGCCCTCATCCTCTCAAATTCTCTACCCATCTGCATCCCTGGTACCAAGCACTGGACCTGGCCACAGCAGATGCTCAGCAAATGTTGGCTGAATAGAGGAGTATACAAATCTGTGTGTTTCCACCAGGGCTAGAACTGGTCTTGTTCATGCCTAGCACTGATAGGAGAACATATAGAGAGGGCACTTCTTCCCAGTCCTGGGGTTGCCTTCCATGTGGAGGGATATATGCAAGTGTAATACTCCAAGCCTCTCTCCACCTGGCTGACCACTGTCACCCAGAAGAGCAGTGATATATTTGATTGGTGATTTCAGGAAATGAAGCTGGGCATACCTGGCCCTGCCCCTTTCTCTCCCCTCTCTCAAGTATAAGCTGCCTGTTTGATGTATGTGTTTAGCTCTGCTCCCCTGGGGTAAGATAGTCTCAAACCAGTGCTTCCACAACTGGTGGGTTAGTCTATTCAATTTTGGCTTCATCATTAGGAAGCCCATTCACCTATAGATATAACCCATGTTCCTCTATCAGTGTTGTCAGAAAGGTAGATGATATCAGGCCTTCTGTTGGCTTATTTCTCAATTGATTCAGAACCAGAGTGGAAATAGTACTGCCAGTTATTGGGTAAGTATGCAGCATTTTGCTGAACTTAACCAGGGGGGATAGTAAGGGTGCAACCCCTCCCCTTCCCTACATCCTTCTTCACCTGACCAAGGTCCCTGTTTCCCTTACCCACCTCCTGGGCCTGGGTATTGGCAGAGGCACCCATAGGCAGAGGACCCAGGCTTCTGGATAGGATAGGTATGGGTCAAGTTCAGCATTTTGCCCACAGCATCGTAGATGAAGATGAGGCTGATGAGGGCACAGAAACCTTCCTCAGTGAAGCGGGTGAAGTAGCGCACCAGCACACTGGCCTCTGTGGCCACCAGCACCAGGCAAAAGGTAGCCACCCAGATGCCCACCCATAGGCGGAAGGGCAGGTAGTCCAGGCTGTAATCTCTGTGGGGATGAGAGACAGGAAGGCTTAGCAGGGCTGTCTGCTTCCCACCAAACCCAGGTCAGGTGTCCCTCAACCCAAACAGATAGCTCCCACTCTCTTCTATTCACCCAGCCAGGAGCAGGCTGACCATGGCACTAGTGAGGGTCCGGTGATGGAGGGAGCTCTCCTACCTGCTGAAAGAGAAGAGCAGGCGCTCAAAGACCAGCACTGGCCCGGTGCTGCTCAGGATGGTGAGGGGCTGGCCTGCCATCAGGCAGAAGGCAGCTCCAGCCACTGCTGTGCCCAGGAAACTTTCCAGCACTCCCTGGAAGCCAACAGGGGCTCAGCACAGGACCCTGAAGTCCTCAGGACAGGAGCCCAAGCTTTGGGAGAGCCTCCTTAACTTACCCATAGTCCCAGGGGAAGGGATGGACTAGGGGACACCAATGCTTATGCCTGCCCCCTGGGCCCTACGCACCTGGGCACCATCAGTGGCATCTCCCAGCAGACCCCCAAAAGTGATGGCATTAGTGACAGTGGCCAGGTAAATGTAGAGTACGGCCGAGAAGCACTGGAGATGCAGGGCGTCGAAGAAATCGCTGGGGTACCACGGGACCTTCCTGCGCACGTCCTGGATAAGGCCCCCAAACAGCCTCCCGCCCGAGAGTCGTCAGTGATCCAGGTTTTCACACTCCACACCCGCATCCCCGCTACTTTCCCTGTGGCCGGGTGAGCCTCTCCCACAGTGAGCACACACCTCAGTTTCCCTGTGACTCCTCCCCTCCCCCAGGTCACCTACCCTTGTTTCCTCCCAGCTCGCCTCACCTGCCGGTCCGCTGCAACTCCGAGCTGGGTGCGTGTGGCCCATGGCGGTGTCTGTCCTCAGCCGAGGTCAGGCGCGGGACGGCGGGACCTCTGATCTCCCGCTGTTGCGAGGGAAGCCTGAGGAGGAGGGGAACCCCAGGTTGGCTGAGGATCTCCAACCAGTCAGCGACTCGGTCCAGAGCTCGTGGCGCCCTGCCCCCTAGCGGCTGCTCTTGTCTCTGCCGGCGAGGGAACCACGGCGACACGTGGGCCTCTAGAAGGTCCAGGTCATATTGCGACCTGTGAAAGCCAGGCTTGGGCAGGGAAGGTCTTTGTTCAGGTCTCTTAGCGAGAGAGTAGTCCAGCAGAACTCAGAGTTAGGTCTGCCTGACTCCAAATCCAAAGATAGGTCCCTATCTCTTTCCTGGGACCCCACCCCTCCTCAACAATGGAATTAGACCCTGGGCCTATGGGCAGGAATCTGTATGGGATGATGGCTCCCAGGTACCTTTTGTGCTGAGATGGCAGACATTTGGGCGGGGGAATCCGGGCTGTTGGGTCCCACCGACCTGGGGGAAGCACTGTCGCCTCCTCTAGGAATGCATCCAGGGCTGCCAGAAGGTCATGAAGGTTGCTGGCCCGACGAACTGACCACTGGAATTGCTGGGGATGGGGGCACAAAATAGGTGGTAAGTGCAAACCTGGTCTCTTACATGCATTTTCATAGTCTCAAAACTAGACACAAGTCACAGAGGCAAACAAGTCATTCACACATTCCTTTATGCATGCATTAATTCATTCATTCAGTGGGTATATATTGAGTGCCTACAGTGTGCCAGCACTCATCCAGTAATGGGGCTGCACTAGGAGATGAGGAATATTCAGTCTCAGTGCTCACTGTGCCTCATTGCTGTATTTAGGGACACATACAGAGTCCACACACACACACTCACATGAGCCCATGCATGTATGCATGTGTGCACACACACACAGGCATGCACGCGCGTGCGTGCACACACACACACACACCTGCTCAGCTCACCGGGTCACTGAGGAGGACAGCTGCTGCCCGTCCCATCTCATGGTAGCCCTTTCCCAGCATACGGGGGCCCAGGAGAAGGCAGAAAAACCTGAGGAAGAAACCAGGCCCCAGAGATTCACAGGCTCCTTTCCCACAGGGCAGCCCTGGCCTCTGATGCTCAGCTCTGACCTATCAGCTCCCCTAAACACACTCATTTGCACACCTACCATGCAGTCCTGACCACTAGTCTCTCCCCAGACCCCTAAGCACCATCCTCCCCACAGCCTCAGAGAATCTGACTAAGACCCTCCTTCCCTCCTCAGTAAAGACCCTTCTAGGCTCTGGGATCCCTGACTCCCACTCACTCAGTAGCCTCACCTGCTTGGGAGGGACACCTCAGTAAGGGACCCCAGTACCACAGGGTCCCGCAGTCGAACAAAGGCTCCCAGTGGCTGTGCCAGGAAGCCCAGCTCCCCTGCCAGCACAGTCCCTGCCTCAGCTCCTGGAGGCAGCTTCTGTCTCAGGGGGTTCTGACACTGGATGGGGGTTCAAGGAGACACAGAGTATGAAAGGTTATTTGGGGAGGATAAGATCTCAAATGATGAGAAATCCAGTGGCGAGTAGACTTTTGTTAATTCCTAACCCCTCCCCCAGCCACTGGAAAGGGACCCCAAGGAAGGGCCACAGACCTGTTCCCTCAGGGGGGCTTCCTCACTGTTAGAAGCCTTTCTTGGATGAGTAGAGCCTACAAAACAGGATTATGCAGTGATTAAGACCACAGGCTTTGGGGGTGGATCCACCAGGATTCCCTAATCACTTTTGCCACTGACAAGCTGTAAGAATTAGAGCACACCCTTCTCCACTCTGAGCCTCAGTTTTCTCACCACTAAAATGAGGATAATTGTGGTACTATTTACAGGGTGGTTGTGGAGATCAAATGAGATACTGCGTGTAAAGTTCTTGGCATAGTGCCTACCAAGTACATCTCTTCACAGAGCTCTCTTACGATTCTAGCCCCCTGAATCTTCTCCCCACAACATTACCACCAGTTTCCTCTTGCTCATGAGTCCTGGGTTGGAGCCTGAACTAAGCCTGGGCTACTTCTAGCCCTGGAAGGTGCAGGGGAGATCTGAGACCCTGCCACACCAGGATCTTGGTCCTGGGCCCAGGGAGGGGCTCTTACCCCAGCAGGGCCTGGTGCCTGTGGTCTGGTTGTAATGCTGGGGTCTCTGCAGCAGCAAGGCCTGCAACTGCCCTCTCAGCTCTGGGCTCAGTGACTCCACCCTGGTCACCTGCTCTGGAGAACGGATTGGGGGTCATCTCCTTCCTGAGAGTTCCCTGCCCCACGCTCCTCCCCTTCTCCCTCTGCCCAGACCCCTTTCCCTTCTGGGAGTCTCAATGCCAGGGCCAATGAACTTGCTCCTCCACCCTGCTTTTCCATGTCCACCCTGTGACAAGGGTAGACAATCCTAGGAGGGGTAGGGATGGGCTCTGGAAGATTCCAAGACTTTGGCGGGGAAATCCTGGGGAAAAGGCATGGCTACCCAGGCCCTTCCTGCAAAGGCTCCCAGCCTACCCACGAGCTCCAGGAGGCTCTGAGCTGGGCAGTCCAGCAGTACAAGGCCCTCGGCCAGCAGGCTGCGGAGCTTCTGGAGGCTGGGCAGTGCCAGGGTGGGCACATGAGGGGCACTCCACCGGCCTGCAGCCACCTCCAACTTCTCCTCAAACAGTACCCACCTGTGATGAAGGTGGGCAGACAGTGTTATTGGGGGCATTTCTCCCATGTCCGGGAGCAGAGATGCAGAGTAGCTATAGGGAAGGCAAGGCAATGAGGGCATCCTGGGCTCAGTGGTGTGAAGTGTCCTCCCCACCCTGGCAGTCACCCTTCATCTTGGGTCTTGGGGATCTCAAAACTAGACTGCAGAAGAGGCTGGACATCATGGAAGGTAAGACCCTGAAATAAGGGAACACAGCTGGGAAAACTCTAATTTTGGGCAGCCCCACAAGAAGCGCTGGGGGGCATATAGGAGGCTCCAGCTGGGGAAGGGGAAGGATCCCACAGAACTGGCCTACATCCAACTTACCTGCCTGTCTCTCTCCACTCCAGCGCCTGGGGCCAGCCCAGCAGCTCATTCAGCTGAATGAAGAGCAGAGGGTCTTTGGGTACTCCCAGTTCCTTGCTGTCTGTGTCTGAGGGGCCATCAGGGCTGGGGCCGGTGCCAGGGTCAGGGTTGCTGTCCAGCTCCCCCGAAGGAATATTTCTAGGAGCACTGGAGGCTTCAAACCCCTCCTGGCCTGGCAGCTTCATTTCCATGAGGCTTGCATAGAATCTCAGAAGCAGTACAGTCCTAGGTTCTGAAGCCAGGGGCCCTCTGGCTGGTTGCATTTATAATGCATCCCCCACTGCAGCACAACACAAACAGAACAAGGCCTGCTGACTCCAGACCCTACCGGTCACCTACTCCCCTACTTGCTTCCCCCACCCCCTGCTGGCATAAGAGTATTTGTAAGACTAGCCTGGCCTTTCCCAGGCTCTCCAGAAATGCCCAACCTGGGGCCAAAATGTGTATATGCATTTCCTGTGGTATCAGGTCTGATCCCACTGTGTTTTGTGTAAAGAAACAGGAATAAATGATTGGCCTGGGTCTGAGGACTTGGTACCCCCAGGTTTTGCTGCCCCCTCACTTGTATCATATACAAATACCAAACACCCAAGACTGTTTTGGGTGTTGCCAACACACCCCTGGGGCCACAGACACACCCATTTGGACAAACAGGGACCTAATAAATAATTGAGTCCATGGAAGCCAGACAGGGTAAGGAGATAGCATGCAGAGGCCCTGCCCATTAAATGGGATAATGATGGAAGACCTAGTGCCTGAGTCTTAAATTCTTTTCTTTTCCTTTTTTTGAGACAGGGTCTCTCCTCTCACCCAGTCTGGAGTGTAGTGGCACAATTACAGCTCACTGCACCTTTGACCTCCTAGGCTGAAGTGATCCTCCCACCTCAGCCTCCAAGGTAGTTGGGACTACAGGTGCACGCCATCATGCCCAGCTAATAAGTCTTTTATTTTATTTTATTTTTGAAACGGAGTCTCGCTCTGTCGCCCAGGCTGGAGTGCAGTGGTGTGATCTCAGCTCACTGCAACCTTCACCTCTTGGGTTCAAGTGATTCTCCTGCCTCAGCCTCCCAAGTAGCTGGGATTACAGACATGTGCCACCACGCCTGGCTGATTTTTATATTTTTAGTAGAGGCAGGGTTTCACCATGTTGGCCAGGCTGGTCTCAAAAACTCCTGACCTCAGGTGATCCACCCGCCTCAGCCTCCCGAAGTGCTAGGATTACAAGCATAAGCCACTGTGCCCGGCTGCCTGGCTAATGAGTCTTAAATTCTTTTGTCCAACAACACCTAGGAATTCCCCAATTTAGCTGTGTCCCTGGGATCTGCCCTTGTAACTCAGCCTTCCAGTGAGGATGTTGGAGCCCGCTAGGGGGTGTAAGTGAAGGAGTTCCTGGAGCTAAATGAGCAAAGGAAAATGTGGTCCATTATTAGCAAATCCTGTTGACTCTATCTTCAAAATATACCCATAATCCAACCACATCTCCCCACCTCCAGCACTGCTACCTTGATTCAAACAACCATCATTTCTCACCTGAATTATTTCAGTAGCTTCCTGGTGTCTTGCAATAACCCCCCTGCTTCCACTCTTCCTCCCTTGCCCAAAGTCCATCCTCCACACCATACATGTCCTTTCAAAAGGCAGTTGAGCCACATTACTCTTCGGTTCAATACTCACTCAACACATTCCCATTACTCCTAGAAGAAGAAGAAAAAAAAATCAAGCTCCTTGTCGTGGCCTACAAGATTCACACCCACCCCAGCTCACTCATTTCTAACCACACTGGCCTTCGCCTGTTCTGCAAAACCTGTTCCTGCCTGAGGATCTTTGCTGGATCTATTTTCTCTGTAAGGAAAGCCTTTCCCCCATATCCTTACATGACAATCTGTGACCTAGGTCTCATCTCAGACGTCAGCTACTCACGGAAATCTTCCTTTTCCATCCTATCATAAGTTTCTTTTCTTTTTTTTTTTTTTGAGATGGAGTCTCGCTCTGTTGCCCAGGCTGGAGTGCCGTGGCGCGATCTCGGCTCACTGCAAGCTCTGCCTCCCGAGTTCACGCCATTCTCCTGCCTCAGCCTCCCGAGTAGCTGGGACTACAGGCGCCCGCCACCACGCCCGGCTAATTTCTTTTTTTGTATTTTTGGTAGAGACGGAGTTTCACCGTGTTAGCCAGTATGGTCTCGATCTCCTGACCTCGTGATCTGCCCGCCTCGGCCTCCCAAAGTGCAGGGATTACAGTCGTGAGCCACCGTGCCCGGCCCATCCTACCCTAAGTTTCTCTCTTGGGTCACTCTCCGTCACATTTCTCTGTTTTATTTTCTTCCTAGCAGTTACCACTACTAGTAACTGCCTCATTTATGTATTTGTTTATCATTTATTGCCTGACTGTCCACGCACGCACACGCTGAAATGCACAGTCCGTGGAGCAGGTATCTGTCTTGGCCGCGGCGCCTAGAGCGGCGCCTGGCACGCAGTGGCTCTCAGTAAGTATTTGTTCAATGAGAGCATACAAAGGACCGGGCTGAGAAAAGAGCCGCGCTTCTCCTGGAGGCCACACGAGGGCACTGCTCCCCACAGACCGGATTGCTAGGGCCGCTCCCTTAGGCCCAGTGGCTGCGGACCTGCCGGGGCGCCGAGATGGAGATGCCCAGATGGCAGGGAGAGATCCTAAATCCTCAGCCTTGCCCTGGCCCACCGCAGAATGGCCCGAAGAGATGGGGGGTTGGGGAAGAACAACAGGATGGGGAAGGGAGGGCCAATCAGGCTCATCTGAATGTAGGTCAGCCACACCCCACAAATTGAATACCAAGAATCCATCCCTTGAGAAAGGGCACCCAGGCCGGCCCTCCCCCCAAGCCTCGCGTCTGGTCCAAGGAGGTCCCAGGGCAGGAATTAGAAGAGCATGTCACTATATTTCCAGTTGGGGAGGGGTGCTGAGTCTGAGTGAGGAGGTGGTTTCAGTGCCAGGAGGAATAGAAACTGGCCTAGGGCCTGAATGGGCCTTGAACCCCTGTGATCACTCCCTTCAAGAATGTGCCCCAACCTTAAGGACAAGTGACTCAAAGGAGCCTGAGGGGGATGGGAGCAAGGATTTGGCGTGAGTACCTCCCCCACATGCACATACACACATGTTCCCTTCCCACCTAACTCCTGCCAAAGTTCAGAGTGTCTATCCTTGCCGTTTCTGTGGCCCCAACTACCCCGGCTCACAGTGCTGCCTGGAGTAGTGGGCCACCATGCCTCCACCCTCCCCAGGTCTCACTTCCACCTCTGGGCCTGAGTGCCCTGAGCTGGGTAGGCTGGTGAGGGTTGGCCTGTGGGCACCAGTGGTCTCCCAGACAGGGCCCAGGGAAGGTGTGCTGTGTGGGTGAGCAGCCCTGTGTGTGGGCGCTGGAAAAAACCCTGACCTAGGAGTTCAAAGACTGGGTTCTCATCCTGGCTTAGTCACAGACTTATTGGATGTCTTTAAGTAAGACCCTTCCCTTCTCCAAGGCTCCATTTTCTTACATGTAAGTGGAGACAGTTGGGGTAGATTATTTCCAAGGTTCAAATCATACTTTCATGCAGTACACTGGACCTTAAGGGAGAGGAAGTGGCCTCAGGAATAGGATGCTTGGCTTGCTCACTTTCGGCAAGTGGAGAAGAGGTTTATCTTTGCTGAATCTAAATTTTCTTTCTTTCTTTCTTCCTTTCTTTTTTTGACACAAGGTCTTACTCTGCCATCCAGGCTGGAGTGCAGTAGCAATCATAGCTCACTGCAACCTCAAACTCCTAGGCTCAAGTGACCCTCCTGCCTCAGCCTCCTAAGTAGCTGGGACTACAGGCACATGCCACCAAGTCTGGCTAACTTTTAAATATTTTGTAGAGAGGGGCTCATATGTTGCCCAGGCTGGTCTCGAACTCCTGGGAGCAAGCAATGGCTTCCCATAGGGCTAGGATTACAGGCATGAGCCTCCACGCCCAGCCCCTTACAAGGTTTTTAACACTTTAAAAAAACAAAACAAAAAAATCATATTGGCTGGGCACGGTGGCTCACACCTGTAATCCCGGCACTTCGGGAGGCTGATGCAGGTGGATCACTTGAGCTCAGGAGGTCGAGACCACCCTGAGCAACATGGCGAAACCCCATCTCTACAAAAAATACAGAAAACTAGCAGGGCATGGTGGCACATGCATGTGCTGCTAGCTACTCAGGAGGTTGTGGTGGGAGGATCACTTGAGCCCAAGAGAGGTTGCGGCTGCAGTGAGCCCAGATCGTGCCACTGTACTCCAGCCTGAGCAACAGAGTGAGACCCTGTCTCAAAACAAAACAAAACAAAACAAAACAAAAACATTGTTTAACTCATTAAAAAATAAATATATAAATATAAATTAAAATATTTATTAATGTGAGTCTATAGATTCACAAGAAATTGCAAATCTCCAGCTTTCATCCAGCTTCGTCTGATGGTAACTTCTTTCATGACAGTAGTACACTATCAAAACCAGAAAAATGACATAGGTACTATATTGTTAAATAGACTATAGGCCTTAATCAGATTTCACCAATTTCTATATGCACTCATTCGTGTATGTGTGTAGTTTTATGAAATTTTATCACATTTATAGGTTTACTTACAATGAGCTGGGCAAATTGTGCAATTTCCTTAAGCCCAATTTATAAAACTAGGGTGTAAATACTAACTTCCTCAGAGGAGTGTTGTGAGAATTAGAGATAATGTGTATAAAGTGCGTAGAGGCTGGGCACGGTGGTTCACGCCTGTAATCCCAGCACTTTGGGAGGCCGAAGCGGTGGATCACCTGAGGTCAGGAGTTTGAGACCAGCCTAGCCAACATGGTGAAACCCCGTCTCTACTAAAAATACAAAAATTAGCTGGGCGCAGTGGCACATGCCTGTAGTCTCAGCTAGGCAGGAGAATCACTTCAACCTGAGGGGTGGAGGTTGCAGTGAGCCAAGATCATGTCACTGCACTCCAGCCTAGGCAACAAGAGTGAGACTCAAAAAAAAAAAAAAAAAAAAGGTGCTTAGAGCAATGCCTAAAATATAGTAAGCACTCAATACATTTAAGCTTTTTTTTTTTTTTTTTGGAGACTGAGTCTTGCGTTGTTGCTCAGGCTAGGGTACGGTGGTGCAAACATAGCTCACTGCAGTCTCTACCACTTGGGCTCAAGAGCTCTTTCCACCTCAGCCTCCCAAAGTGCTAGGATTACAAGTGTGAGCCACCACACCCAGTGGCTTTCTTAAGAAGCATGTTTTGAAAAGTGACTTAAAATACACAAATATTTCATGTTCGTTACAGAAGAAAAAAACAGAAAATGCCCATAGGAGAAAAATGCTTACAAAACATAAATTTTTTCATCATACCCTTACCCAAAAATGACCACTGTTAATAATTTTACTCACACCCAAAATTTGAAGTATACTTCATTATCCCCATTTTACTAGTAAGAACACTGAGCCCCAGAAACATTAAGCAGCTTGCCATGGTCCCTGAGCCTGTGAGCCAGGAGCCGAGGTTTAATGCACACTCTTGCCTGGAGGAGCTCACCGCTGGGGGAAGCAAACAGGCGCATGAGAATTACCAATCCAAGGTAGACTGGGATGCCCAGCTGCTGCCAGGTACTGGCACTTGCTGTGTTCTAGGTGCTGCCTTGGCACTGCACAGATTATCTCAGTGAGATAATCCTAATAGTGAAGCCCTCTGAGGTAGGTATCATTCCTACTTCTGAACGAGGAAACTGAGGCTCAGAGAGGTACCCTGCCCAAAGTAGAGCTAGGAGCGAGTACACCCAGGGTTCAGAACAGGGTCAGTCTGATGCCTCAGCCTGAGCTTCACAGCCTCTGCTCTGAGGGATGCAGACAGCATGCTAGGGGAGTGTGTGTTGTGTGGAAGGAGTCTCTCCACTTGTAGCTTTGGACTTCTGTGACCCCAGAGCTAGGGTGCCCTTCCCTGACACCCTCTTAACCCAGGCCACCAAGATCCAACCAAGACTTGGAGTGGGCTCTGATAGCTGGAATCTGCTTCGACTCCTCACAGTGCCCACACTCCTTCACAAAGGTGAAGACCATTGAGGGAAAAGAGGATGAGGTGTCAGAGACATCGAGTCTCAGGATGAGACCACCTGAGCCCACCATCAACTGCTCCGACTCAGGCTTTCCAGGCCCCTCCCACCTAGACTTCCAGACTCAGAAAGTACTAGGAAGGAGACTGCAGGTGCATGATATTTGAGTTTCACATTCATTATTTATGCTCCCCCTACTTCCAGAAAAGATTTAAAGGCGGCTTACAGTAAAATACATAGATAACAAGTAAATATTTAAAGAATGGGCTGGGTAAGATGGCTTATGCCTATAATTCTAGCACTTTGTAGGGCCGAGGCAGGAGAATCACTCGTGGCCAGGAGTTTGAGACCAGCCTGGGCAACATAGGCAGACCCTGCCTCTACCAAAAAAAAAAAATTTTTTTTTAAATTAGGCATGGTGGCATGTGCCTGTAGTCCCAGCTACTCAGGAGGCTAAGGCAAGAGAGTTGCTTGAGCCCAGGAGTTCAAGACTGCAATGAGCTGTCATCACACCACTGTACTCCAGCCTAGGCAATGGAGTGAAACCTCAACTCTGAAATAAAATGAAAATAAAGAATGACTAAAGAGCCCCATAATTAAATCAAATTGGAAGGGAAAGAAATTGTCTAACTGGGTGTGGTGGCTCACACCTGTAATCCCAGCACTTTGGGAGGCTGAGGAAGGAGGATCACTTGAGTTCAGGAGTTGGAGACCAGCCCAGACAACATAGTGATGTGTCATCTCTACTAAAAATAAAAAAATTAACTGGGCATGGTGGTGCACCTGTAGTCCCAGCTACTTGGGAAGCTGAGGTGGGACGATCACTTGAGCCTGGGAGGTCAAGGCTGCAGTAGGCTGTGGTCGCACCACTGCACCCCAGCCTGGGTGACAGAGCAAGATCCTGTCTAAAAAAAAAAGTTATCCTCAAAATGCTGGGCTAAGGATAACGACTGCAACTGAGTCTCAAAACTTAACTGTGAGCTTCCTGGCAGTTGAGGCGAAAAAAGAACATATGAGTTCCATACCTGTTATTATCTAATAATAAAAGGAAGTACCTATACCTGATAGCCATGACGGTCAAGACTACATTACCAGAGGAATTTATTACATGGGATCTTATATGGAATAGTATCTGGAAGAGCACTTTTACAAAGGATATATAGAAAAGCTTTTTTTTTGTTGTTGTTCTTTTAGACACAGTCTTGCTCTGTAGCCCAGGCTGGCAGTACAGTGACACGATCATGGCTCACAGCAGCCTCAACTTCCACCTCCTGAGCTTAAGCAATCCTCCTACCTCAGCGTAGTTGGGACTACAGGTGCATGCCACCATGCCCAGCTAATTTTTGTCTTTTTTGTAGAGGGAGGGTCCCACTATGTTGCTTAGGCTGGTCTTGAACTCCTGGGTTCAAGTGATCCTCCCACTTCGGCCTCCCAAAGTATTGAGATTATAGACATGAGCCACCACACCCAGCCATAGAAAGGCTTTTCATGTGAGTACCTCTTGTGTCGGTGGTTCTCAATCCTTTCATAATCAATATTTCATTTTTTTATGACAAATAATGTTAACACCCCTTTACTATCCTGAAATGAAGTTTAAAGATAATATTCTATCTGTACATTTACTCTAAAGGAATTAATACTGGCTGGGTATGGTGGCTCACACCTTTAATCCCAACAATTTGGGAGGCCAAGGCGGGAGGATTGCTTGAACCCAGGAGTTTCAGACCAGCCTAGGCAACATAGTGAGACCCCATCTCTATAAAAAATTAAAAATTAGCTGAGTGTGACGGTGCATGCCTGTAGTCCTAGCTACTTAGAAGGCTGAGGCAGGAGGATCGCTTGAACCCAGGAGGTTGAGGCTGCAGTGAGCCATGATGGTGCTACTGCATCCCAGCCTGGGCAAGAGAGCAAGACCCTCTCTCTACAAAATAATAATAAAAAAAACCCTAATTAATATAAAAGATAAAATGATTTTTAAAATAACATTATTTCAATTGGCAAATGCCTGCTCACAACTACTCAGAAATCTCAATGAAGCAGCCTATTGATTACAATCACACAGATTTACCTTGAATGTCACAGCTATAAATACTGCCTGGTAACAGGTGCGTTGTATTGGTAGCTCAGATATCACCAAAATGAACAACTCACACTAATTTCATTCCTGGAAGTCACTGCAAAAACTCTTGTTATATTTTTGTGTAAATTAGAGATGATTCTAGGCTCAGGTTATTACAACCAAGCTTTTTACCGATATGTGTCTGGTAGGACACTCAAAAGCAGTCAGGTAATTTCCTGACCCCTTTTTCTCCCAAAAGCCTGAGGACTCCCCAATCAGTGACAACTAAATTCCTGAAATGTCCCCTAGGGGGCAGTATCTCTTTCTTTGCAAACCATTGTCTTAGACCAACCCTTAGTTACAAAAAACGAGCAAATGGATAATGTGAAATTGTTAAATTGCAGACCTGCAACTACATTTCTAAGAGTAACCGAACTTGTACATTCCTGGTACAGAATGTGATGTCACCACATTCCAAGGTTAAGCACTGGAAAAGTTAACAGGAGCTCTGACATATTTATATAGGGCTTTTCATTTTGCCAAGCACTTCAGAGATGCTATCTCCTTCAGTTGTCACAAGAACCTCCTAAGTAGATTGTTATTCTCCCCACTTATAGACGAAGAAGCTGAGACACTGAGAGAAAGGTTATCACACCCTGTAAATCAGGCACTGTCAATTGTTATAGAAGTGTCTCCTCAAGTTTTTTTTTTTTTTTTTTTTTTGAGACGGAGTCTTGCTTTGTCACCCAGTCTAGAGTGCAGTGGTGCCATCACAGCTCACCGCAACCTGCACCTCCCAGGTTCAAGTGATTCTCCTGCCTCGGCCTCCTGAGTAGCTGGGATAACAGGGCCTGCCACCATGCTCGGCTAATTTTTATACTAATAAATAGAGACAGGGTTTCGCCATGTTGGCCAGGCTGGTCTCGAACTCCTGACCTCAGGTGATCTGTCCACCTCAGCCTCCCAAAGGGCCGGGATTACAGGCGTGAGCCACCGTGCCCAGCCTCCTCAAGTCTTTTGACAGCAACATGACAGCAAATAATTCATGATGGACATACTGGCCGGTGCCTGAATGCAGGGTAATTGTTACAAGTTCTCATTTTTCACTTGAGGAATCTGAGGCTTGAAGAGAGAGATGGGTGTGTAATGAGGGAGGAAACACTTCCTCTCTGTGCTGGCCAACACAGAGGGGATGGCTGTAGGGGCAAAGTCCTTGGTCTGGAGATGTTAATCATTCAAAGTCACAAAAATGGGCCCAGAATTAGAGAAGGATGGTTTGGGATCCAGCACATTATAAATATTCCTTCCTCAACATCTTCTGGAGATGACAGGGATTCCTGAAACCCCCTCACCTCCAAAAGCCTCTCCCTATCTCATCCATTCCTATCCTTCATCTTATTCAAATAGATCCTAGCCCCAAACAATCAGACAGCAGAGCTTGTTCATCCCTGAATATGCATGAAGCATGCTACTTCCAGGTGCCCAGCCAGTATAAGAAGGTACATGGGGACTCCAAAGGGCAGGCCTGAATTCTAATCTAACCCAGCTGTATGCCCAAACTGTTTGATTAACTGTCTCAGATGGGGTGAGAGAAGCCAGCCTGGGCCAAGGAGCAATGACCCCTCATCCTGACTTTCCAAGTTTGGGTAACTCTGGGCTCATGGTCAGACCTACCCTCAATGCGGGTGCCCTTCTTTACCCCTCTCCCCAACGCAGCAGAGCTCAAGGGCTGTGCAGGACTCACTTCTGGTCAGAGGGGAATGAGAAGGCAGCTGAATCCTCTCCCTCAGGGGGCGCAGCTTCCCTCTAACATCTGAGCCTGAGCTGCTTTTTTGGGTTGAGGTTTCCAAAACTCTGGGTGGCCTTGCAGATCTAGCATCTCTTTGATAAGCATGGCCATCTCCCAGAAGGGAACACTTCATCTCTGAGGATGGCTAGCTCATGATAAACCAACATTTTATTCAAATTCCCACTTAAAAAGAAAAAGAAAAGAAAGCAAGAAAAAAATTTGGCCATAATAACCGCTGTCATTAAGTACCTACTGTGTGCCAGGCATCATATTCCACTTTATACACATGATCTGACTGAATCATCACAAAAGCCCTATAATAATAACTACTATTACTGCCCCCACTTTTCGGATGAGCAAACTGTAGGTAAGAGAAACCGAATAACATGTTCAAAGTTAGAAAGAAAAAAAAAAAACAACAAAATTTGAACCCCCAAGTATCTGACTCCCAAGACTGTATCCATTTCATTGGCTGCCCTGCGGTGCTTACCTAATCATCCTTCCAGACTAGTGAGCCAGAGTTTCTTATCATTATCCCTCAGGACAGATGAAGGACTGAAACTCAGTAAAACTGATAATGTTACCCTCCACAGAAGCATAGAGATGGCGGCTGTCGTCTCATCCATTTGAGTGTTGAGCTTAGGAGAGCACAAGCCCAAGTGAACGAGGGGGTTTCAAATTGAGGCTGAGACACTCACTAGCTGGGTGACCTTGGGATATTACCTTTTAAAGCTTCAATCCTTTAAAATGCAGATGATGATAACAGTGTCTAGTTTGGGGGATGTTGTGAGGATCAAGCAAGATAATGCATGTGCAGTGTTGATTACAGGGGAATTGTCACCACTAGCACCGCTTTCTTCCAGGTCCTCCCCACTGGTGAGCAAGTGCTCTCTCCAAATCAAGAACTCTGGCCTAGCAGTGAGTCAGCAGCACTCAGAGTCCCATGGACCCTGCCTTTCCAGAGGCCCAGGAAACTCGCATGGGCTGGGAAGCAGGATGCTGGGGTTTCTGCTCTGCACTTGCCCCCTTCTGACTCACTGGTGGCCCAGGGCTAATCAGTCTCCAAGCCTCAGTTTGCTCATGGTCAATAGACAGTCAATAAAAGCAGGCTTGTTCGTCTGAACTCTACTTCCTTAGGACTATGTTCCTGGCATTTGACAACCTGACATCCAGAGAGCAGATGGGGGAGACCTAAGCAGGAGGAGGGGATGATATGGAGGAATCCTGCGTGACAGTGCTGTCTCATTGACATCTCATGTGATTCTCACAATAATGAGGCATAAAATCTAGCGTCTACCTTGGCTTATAACGTCCTCTTTTATCCGTTGCTAGCCTTTGTTCCAATATCACCCCATATCTCTCCTTTTTTGGCCCTCTTGCTTTTCCTTGAATGCTCCCAGCTTTTTTCCACTTCAGAGTCTTTGCACTATTTGCACATCTTGGAATGCTTTTGTCATAGATGATCCCAAGTCTGATTTCTTCTTCTCATTCAGGCCTCAGCTTACATGTCACCTGCTCGGAGAAGACTTTGCTAATCAGTCTAAAGTGTCATCCTGGGCACTGGAACATATTATCCTACAGCACATCATTGTATTTTAACTTTCATCTTAGCAGTTATCACTATAGGATATGTTTTTCCTTGTTTATTTCCTTAATGTGCTGCCTGTCTACTATAGAATATAAGCTTTGTGAAAGCAGGTCCTGGGCTGTCTTATTTATTTCTATGTCCCCAGTGCCCCCCAAAAATGTTCAGTTAATGTTTATGATATAATTGAGTTAATGAGGTTGCCTCAGCATGAATTGTGATTCCTTTTCTTTGCTCAGAGACATCCAAGATTCTGAGAGGGGAAGTGACTGTCCCAAATCCAATTCAAGCTTTTTATCTTCTTTTTTCAGGCCCTTCCTGTAAAACCTGGCTGACACACAAACCTAGCTGGGGTGAGGCTCCAGGTGTGATGAAAGTTTGGAGTTGCCCCATGAATGGGACTGAGGCTGATGTGGGGGTGAGAAGGCGGAAGGACAGAGCATGTGAAGGGAGAAAGGCAGGCTGGGGCAAGAGAGCAGGGTGTGACTCTGGCGAGGGTGGGGGAAAGGGGGTGATTTGACCATGTGTCAGGAAGTGTTTCTCTCCACCCTCCCCTGGGGAGAGCCTTGACCCCAAGGTGGCTTTGTTTTGGGGAAGCAGGTGGCCAGGCAGCTGCTGAGGGAGGGCAAAGGCATGGCTTGGGCGGTGACCATGCACTGAGGTCCTAGGCCCAATACTGATCACCCAAAAGGATAATCTAACAGTGGCTCTTAGCCAAATAGGTGACAGGTGAGCTTCCATCTGAAACCAGCCCAACTACACCATAAAGCCTCAGATACGGCCTAGGGGAAGGCAAGCGATCTAGGGAAGGGAGAGAAAAGAGGCCTCTAAGGAAATAGAGTGGTCAAGTGCTTAGTGATTATTATTAACAGCAACAATAATAATGGGTCACATTTATTGAGAGCTTATAGCGTGCCTAGCACTATACTACTTTTATGTGTTCTCGCATTCATTTCTCAAAAAGCTCCCTACAAAGTAGTCATTATTATTACTGTTATTATTTTTTCCATTTGAGAGACGTCAAAACTGAGGCTCAGTGAAATTAAGTTTCTTGTCCAAGGTCACACAGTAAGTAGCAAAGGCAGGATCCAAACTCATGTCTGTAGTGATTCCAGTGCACTATGGAAACCTAGGCCTGAGTTACTGGAACAAGTTAAGAGAGCAGGGCCAGATTGACCCCTGCAAAGGTGGGGATAGGGAGGGACAGTGGGATAGACTGTGTATAAATAGCAGGCCTGTTTTTATCCCTACACACAGGCAGAATCAGGCAAGTGCTCTATCTGGCACAATTTCAGGGCTCTGAAAGCCAACCCAGCCCTGTGTCAAACAACTCTCTCCCCAGCACGTCCCTGGAAACTGAAATACCTACTGAGACACTCATTTCTTTGGGTCAGGACAGTGACACCAGAAGACCCCTGTAAAAGCACATGGGTTGGAAGAGAAACACCTAGTGCCTGTGAAACAGCAATCTAGGTTAACCAGCTGGGTCCTATGGGAGGGTGGCTCATTTTTTATATTGAGGAAAAAGGTGGCAGTCAAAGGCAAGGAAAAGAATAAGGCTTGTTTCACAACCTGTGTCTCTCCGATCTCAGAAGCCTGGGAATTACAACCCATAGTTCAAAAATCCTAATGTCCCCTGAGGGAAGATGGGAGGAAGCCACTCCAGAGACTAACTTCCTTTGCTTTTGCTGGATTGATACTAAGTGCCTGCAACTTCAACTCTGGTTATCTGGGGTTTATGAGAACGGCTGGCATTCATGTGTCTAATTTTTAAATGATAAATGAATTAATTATTATTTGATACTTGCCGTGTTGGTAGGCCAAAAGGTGGGCTTCTGAACTTAGAGGGTGACAAGGATGGAGACCCCTGGTATGGGGCTGAGATGAAGCAAGAGGCCAGGCCCGGAACAGAACTCAGCTCAGCAGTCAGTCACAAGGCTGCAGAGCGACAGGCGTTTGGGGAAAGGTAGGAACCGCTCTCCGCCACCTGCCGGTCAGCAGCCCTACCCACAATCAGGCCGCGGCTGCCTCGGCCTGGTCCCAAAAAATGTGAGCGCCGCCCCCTCCTCCTGCCCAGTCCTCCGTCGCGCCCGCGGGGTCGGGGGCTGCGCTGCCGGCGCCGCGAGCCGGGCGAGCTTCCCAGCACGGGAGGAGGGAGGGGGCGGTGCCGGAGGGGGGCGGAGCTTCGGCGCCTCCCGGAGCCTTATTCCCGGCCGCGAGCCGGGCAGCGCTCATTCGGCTGAAGGAGCTACGCGGGCCGCGCTGTTGGCTGGCCTGACCTAGGCGCGCGGGGTCGGGCGGCGGCGCGGGCGGGCTGAGTGAGCAAGACAGACACAACAAGAGCGAGCTGCGCCCGGGTCCCGGCCAGGCTTGCACGCAGAGGCGGGCGGCAGACGGCGCCCGGCGGAATCTCCTGAGCTCCGCCGCCCAGCTCCGGTACCAGCGCCCAGTGGCCGCCGCTTCGAAAGTGATTGGTGCCTCGCCGCCTCTTCTCGGTGCGGGACCATGAAGCTGCTGCCGTCGGTGGTGCTGAAGCTCTTTCTGGCTGCAGGTAGGAGGGCTGCTGACGCCCCCAGAGATCTGGGGGATGGGGGCGCTGTGCTGGGGGCATGGGGGAAGGTCGCCGCAGCGCACCCGGCACGGGCCACTTGGTGGGGCCCTTGCGCTCTGGCGGACGGGCGTCGGCATCGGTGCGTGTTGGTCGGGGGTCTGGGCGGGTGTCTGATGCGGCCTGGCCCCTCGCCCGCAGTTCTCTCGGCACTGGTGACTGGCGAGAGCCTGGAGCGGCTTCGGAGAGGGCTGGCGGCTGGAACCAGCAACCTGGACCCTCCCACTGGATCCACGGACCAGCTGCTACCCCTAGGAGGCGGCCGGGACCGGAAAGTCCGTGACTTGCAAGAGGCAGATCTGGACCTTTTGAGAGGTGGGTGTGGAGGCCCCCCATCCTTGGACCTCGGTGGGCTGTTGAAGAATAAGCAGATCCAAGATTCTTGCTGTTTGGGCAATACTGTGGGTTGAGGGTATTCATGGAGAACCTCGGGTAAGAGCTGATCGGCCTGAAGGGCACTGGGGGATCCTGGAATATAGGTCCCACTCTCTCTCTCGTCATTGCCTCACCTGCTGGGTTGCTGCCCTTCTGGGTACTTTGGGGCAAATTGAAACAGACTTGTTGTCTGGGGTTGTTACGTTCTTCTTAGGTAAGCTGGGTGATAGGAACAAGGAATTGTTTAGGTGCTTTCCCTAGAGCTACTATGTAAAAATGGGTGCCAGTTCTAATTCCCATATAAAATGACTATTATATATAAAATAGAGGTAACAGATGGGGAGATGCCCAGGCACATCTCTAGAAAAATGTGCAGTGTTAGCCTCCTCCATCCACCTGTCTCCAGATTGGGGAAACAGAGGGGAATGAGGAGCCGTTGGCCGCCCTAGATGAGGCTGTGAATGGTGAGCACTGAGCCCCTAGGGGGCTGTATTAAAATGCTGGATATCTATGAATGCTACCGGAAACCTGCAGCTTACTGAGCACCTTGCGTTCCTGAGGAGACTCTATATGGGGAGGGCTGTGTAGGATCCTCCAACCAGCCTCTTTGGCTGTGGCCAAGTACAGGTACAGGGCAGAGTCCAGAGTGTGCCAGCTCTCCTGCCTCCAGACCTGAGGAGATTATCTGGGGTAGAGCAAGGACTCAGCACTGTACCCTGGAATGACTATATTTGGTTGGACAGAT
Source organism: Symphalangus syndactylus (assembly GCF_028878055.3). Lineage (NCBI taxonomy): Eukaryota > Metazoa > Chordata > Mammalia > Primates > Hylobatidae > Symphalangus > Symphalangus syndactylus. The sequence continues at coordinate 46,604,652 of NC_072429.2, forward strand.
GCCCACCTGTTCTAGTTCCACCTGCTCCTCAGCTGCCCTTCTCCCTCATTCCCAGGAGCTTTCCTTGGATACTCTCTCTACTTTGTATAGATCAAGCACATGCTCCAAAACTGAGCCTGGGCTCCCATACTTCATCCTCTCCCAGTGGCCCTCTGGGGTTACCCATGGTCTGAACAGCCTGGATTCTCCTAGCCCTCTCCTCCTAGGCTGGGCAGGGCTGGGCTGTGACTCACCCCATCCCCACCCCCCACCCACTCGGCTGCTCCTCATACCTCTGCAGACCTGACTCACTGCTCCCTGTCCATGGCAGGAGCCTGGCTGTCACCCTCCACCTTCTCCCTCCCCTTTCTGATTGGCTTGGCCCCCCTGCCTTGCTCTCCCCGAAGCTCTGGTCACTGGGTTCCTCTGACCACCTGTATCACCTTCTGAGCTCTGAGGGGGCCTGGGACTGGATGAGAGGAAATGAAAGACTGTGGGGCTGCTGGCACCTACTTCTCTTCCCTTCTCTTGGCTTTGCTGGGCAAGGACTATTTTTCAGGTCTGGGGATCCTACCACCTAAAATAAATGACTGCTACCATTTATTCAATTCCTACTGTGTTCTAGGCACTTGATATGTTATCCTGGCTAATGTAACACTTATAGCAACCTTTTGAGATAGTTACTTTTGTTATCCACATTTTACTGAGAACCTGAGGTTCAGAGAAGTTAAGTGACTGCCCACGGTATATAGCTGAAATTGGAGCATGGGTCTATGGACTTCAGAGCCCATTCATGCCTGGATTGGCATCTCAGGTGCTCCAGACTTGTGAGAGGGAGGAGATGGGGGTGTGTGAGGCAGCTTGGTGTGATGAGGAAGGACATTGGAGTGAAGTCCAGAGACCACAATTCTAATCCCAATCCTGCATGACCTTGAATAAGTCACTCTGCCTGCCATGAGTTTTTTATTTTTTCTTTTCTTTTTTTTAAACATAGTCTCACTCTGTTACCCAGGCTGGAATGCGATGGCACGATCTCAGCTCACTGCAATCTCTGCCTCCCAGGTTCAAGTGATTCTCCTGCCTCAGCCTCACGAGTAGCTGCAATTACAGGCACACACCACCACGCCCGGCTAATTTTTGTATTTTTTGTAGAGATGATGAGATTTTTGCCATGTTGGCAAGGCTGGTCTCGAACTCCTGACCTGAGGTGATCCACCTGCCTCAGCCTCCCAAAGTGTTGGGATTACAGGCATGAGCCACCGTGCCTGGCCACATGGTATTCTTTGAAGTCCCTCTAGCTTGAGACTCTAAGTCTCTAGTCTAATGTATCGTGCTCACCCTTCTGCAAGACACATGGCTGTAGCCATGGATATGGGCACCTTTTTCCTGTTGGGGGATAAAAGGGTGGGATTGGGCTGATAGGCATAGTCCATGGTCAATCCCAGCTAGATATCTGGGTGAGGTTGTTTTTCCCCCAGTCTCTCTGAAGCATTAAAGAAGGGGGGAAGTCCAGGCGCGGTGGCTCAAGCCTGTAATCCCAGCACGTTGGGAGGCCGAGGCGGGCAGATCACGAGGTCAGGAGATTGAGACCATCCTGGCTAACACGGTGAAACCCCGTCTCTACTAAAAATACAAAAAATTAGCCAGGCGTGTTGGCGGGCGCCTGTAGTCCCAGCTACTCGGGAGGCTGAGGCAGGAGAATGGCGTGAACCTGGGAGGCGGAGCTTGCAGTGAGCTGAGATCGCACCACTGCACTCCAGCCTGGGGGACACAGAAAGACTCCGTCTCAAAAAAAAAAAAAAAAAAAGAAAGAAGCAGGGAGTCATCATTGTTCCAGTTCCTTCTGGACAGTTCCTTACTTTCCATTTTTCTATCCCTTGTACACCCTGTACCCCCCAACCCAGAGAGCTATAAACAGGACATTGGGGGTTAAATATGAATGAATCTTTGAGAAAGTGGGTGAGCTGTAAAGGGTGTGCAAGTTAAATATTTTGCTTGAAGTTGAAAAAGCAAGGCCGTGACCAGGGCTGGCCTGCTTGCTGTTCCTGAGCCAGGCTCTGCCCTGGGCTCATAGTACTAAGGGGTGCCCCAGAAGAGACCACCTGAACACATGGACACTGTTCTTATTTTAGGAGCCCTCCAACCCCAAAACCTCCAAGTACCTTCTCTAGAAGCAATTTTTGTGTGTGACACTGTCTTTCTGTAAGTGGGTCACTGAGTACAGCATCAGGAAATGAGACTGATTGAAGGCCAAAATAGAACCAAGTGGGTGTGGGGGAGTAGGAGATGGGGGTGTAAGGTGGACAGTGGGGTGGAGGTGAGGTTGGTAGAATTGCCCAGTTACTCAACAAAAGCATTCTGAGAATGAGGCTCTTACACTGAGACTGTGAAATGCCTTCCTTGGGACCCACCCTAGCTTCTACTTCCTACTGAGGTTCCCTCTTTCTGGTGGTTCTGCCCAATCTTCCTGCTCTTCCTTCTGCCTCTTGGGAGGCACTGAGCTAAGGGGCCTTCCCAGATCTCTGACTTCAGGTGGGATCAAAGAATATATACTCCTTTCAAGCACTATGCCCTTCTGATTTTCTTCCCAAAGAGTCAGACTTTAACAGGGTGCTTTTCTCCTACAGTCACTTTATCCTCCAAGCCACAGGCACTGGCCACACCAAGCAAGGAGGAGCATGGGAAAAGAAAGAAGAAAGGCAAGGGGCTAGGGAAGAAGAGGGACCCATGTCTTCGGAAATACAAGGACTTCTGCATCCATGGAGAATGCAAATATGTGAAGGAGCTCCGGGCTCCCTCCTGCATGTAAGTGCCCCTTCCCCAGGGCTGAATCTCATCAGCACACTTTGTCAGCCACGTGACTGTTCCTCGTTGTCACTGTTCCTTGAATTCATAATTTCACCCAGTTTCTTCTCAACCTCTGGGCGGAAGTTGGGAGGAGGGGAAATATATTTTTAGTCAGCGGAAGCCCCCTCCCCCCTATAGGATGCAATTTCCTGTGGTATGGTTTTGTGACGTGCTTTAATCCTTGGGGACATTTCCTGCTTGCCCAGAAATGAGCATGTGGCTAGGACAGCTGGCACCTGAAGTCAGACCCTTCATTCTTGCCTGATGCCCTAGTCTGGGAGGGAGAAGCCAGTAGGAAACATGGCAGTGTGGGCTTCCTGGGCAGAGTAGAGCTCCTGCGGGAAGGTAGGAGGTGCATTTGGATGCATGTTGTATAGGTATGTGTGTATTTGGGTTTATGTGCATGTGAGTGTGCAAATGTGGATTGACTGTAAGGCATGGCAGGACTGTACAGAGAGGGATCATCATGGCGGCAGGTTGAGGCTTCTCTTTCTTCTTCCTTACCCCAGCAAGGGCCAGGAGGTGGGAGACATGGAGAGTACTGGCCTTTGGCCACGGTGTGGGAGAACAATTCCTTTGTGCAGGGTTCACAGGAAATGGAACCTGACCCAGTAGGCATCAGCCCCCAGTCAGGCAACATCACCCCTTCCCTGGGTAGGTGTGTGGGCGGAGGGGCTGTGGATTCCTTAGCCTCTCTCCTAAGCCAAACCCAGCAAACGGCTGCCTTGGCAACCCCTCAGGGATGACAGCACTGCCATGCTCTCTGGCAGGCATAATGTTGCCACTGTGCCTGAGGCCAACACCTCGCATCAGGCTGCAAACATCCATTCCCTTCCCTGTGGGGAGGCAGGCTCTGGGGGCCTTACAGGGAGACTCTGGACAGGGCCAAGAGACTGTTGTGTGCACACTGCCTCCAGCCTGTCAAGAAGGCGGCGTGCCTGGCATCCCTTCTACTGGTGATTGGTGCAGATCCCTTGGCTTTTTAAAGCTTCCTTGTTTTGTCTGATCACACATAGCAGAGCTGCTCTGTGTTTGGCAGTTGGCAGACAGACCCATCACTCCCCACCATGTCCACAGTCACTTGTGCATCCTTTCCTATAACATCCTTGTCAGGAGCTTGGTATTAGAGGGAGTTGTTTAAGAGTGGCATAGAAAGCCCCCATATTATCCTTCCCAAGGTCTTGGGACAGGGCGGGAAATGTTCATCTTAAATTTGTAAAATGGCATCATTAGTACAGGGTAAAGAAGGTGACTCAAGTAGTCAAGGTGGATTGAGGTCAGGAATCTGTCTATACCAGATTGGTCCTGGGCATTTTGGTGGATGGATGTGGGGCTTGCACTGTATGGTTGAGAGGCCTTATAAGGCTGCCTTTCTGGAGAGCTGGACTCGGATGACCACCTAAACCCAGAGAACCTGATATGGGTGCCCAGGCCACCTTCCCAGTGGTCCCTAGGGATAGTGATAACTATAATGATGTCATCTCTCCTTTGCCCCAGAGTTTCAGTGTTTATATATAATATAAGTTGAGCCCAAGTATGTTGAGCTCCTATTTGGTGGCAGACACTACTTTAGGAGCTGGAGAGATATAGTTTCCTGGGATTTTTCAAAATCCCTCTGCTGAGTAGGCAGGACTTGGTACCTCTACTTGAAAGGTGGTGAAACTGGAGCCAGAAAATAGGAAGTAATTTGCCTGAGGTCAATAGCTAAATAAGTAGATGGAAATAAGACAGAGTCTCAGTACCTGACTCCTAGTCCAGCATGCTTTTCATGCCCTCAGGCTGCACTGGGTGTTGGCTTTCATCTTTCTTTCCTGTATCTGTCCTTACAGAGTTGGAGCAGCATTTTATAGAGGGCAGAGGGCAGCTGTTGTCCTAGAGGTCTCTTATTCTTTTACTAGTCTAAGAGCACAGCAATCTGATTTGAAAACTTTACATTAACTTCCTGGGCAGAATTTTCTTTTTCTTTTTTCTTTTCTTTCTTTCTTTTTCTTTTTTTTTTTTTTTTGAGACTCACTCTGTCTCCCATGCTGGGGTGCAGTGGTGCGATCTCGGCTCACTGCAACCTCTGCCTCCTGGGTTCAAGCAATTCTCCTGCCTCAGCCTCCTAAGTGGCTGGGACTACAGGCACCTGCCACCATGCCCAATTAATAATTTTTATATTTTTAGTAGAGACGTAGTTTTACTGTGTTGGCCAGGCTGGTCTTGAACTCCTGACCTCAGGGGATCCGCCTACCTCAGCCTCCCAAAGTGCTGGGATTACAGGCATGAGCCACCATACCTAGCCTGTTGTTTTTTTTTTTTTTTTTGACATGGAATCTCGCTCTGTCACCCAGGCTGGAGTGCAGTGGCACAATCTCGGCTCTCTGCAGCCTCCGCCTCCCAGATTAAAGTGATTTTCCTGCTTCAGCCTCCTGAGCAGCTGGTATTACAGGCAAATGCCCCCACATCTGGCTAATTTTTAAATTTTTGTGGAGATGGGGTTTCACCATGTTGGCCAGGCTGGTCTTGAACGAACTCCTAACCTCAAGTAATCAGCCTGCCTTGGCCTCCCAAAGTGCTGGGATTACAGGCGTGAGCCACCGCTTCCTGGGCAGATTTTCAGGGGGTTGATTGCATGTCTGGACTGGCCCCCTACTGCCTCCTGCCCTTGCTACTCAGGGCAGAAAGCAGCAAGAAGACAGAAATCCTGGTTTGGGGGAATGTGACATCTGTGCACCTTCATCTGGGGATCTTTGTGGCTCTTGTTTGACTCCAGACCCAGGAACCACTAGCCAGAGTGTGTCCAGGCTGCTGTGGTGAGCCTGAGGCTAGCTGGCATCCTAAACTAGGCTAGCTGGCATCCTAAACTAGCCCTCTGCAGCCACCATGAACAGGAAAACCCTTTCTGTGTTACCAGCCAAAAGTTGCCCTCAAAGAGTAGTTTCTGCTGGGCGCAGTGGCTCACACCTGTAATCCCAGCACTTTGGGAGGCCGAGGCAGGTGGATCGCCTGAGGTCAGGAGTTCGAGACCAGCCTGGCCAACATACAGAAACCCCATCTCTACTAAAAATACAAAAATTAGCTGGGCATCATGGCGGGCGCCTGTAATCTCAGCTACTAGGGAAGCTGAGGCAGGAGAATCTGTCGAACCCAGGAGGCGGAAGTTGCAGTGAGCCAAGATCGTGCCATTGCACTCCAGCCTGGGCAACAAGAGCAAAACTCCGTCTCAAAAAAAAAAAAAAAAAAAAAAAGAGTAGTTTCCTGGGATTCCTGACTAGTTGCTGACCCAGAAATTGGCTGCAGAATTTCCTGTGGCTGGAGGAAACCTGGGGACACTTGGGCTGAGGAGGACTCAGAGCTGGAGGAGAGACAGGCTGGGGGGCTCTACTTGGCCTCACTGCCCAGGTGCTGAGAAGGAATGGCGATCCCGCTTCTCTTGGCTCCATCTGACTTGGGTGCCCCATTCCTCAGGCCATGGGCAGTAACCTCTGGAGTCTGATTATGTAATAACTCACACAATGTGGGACTTGGCCTTTATTAAACCCTTTCATTTGTATTACCTCATTTTATCTTTTCACGATACTCTAGTGAAGTAGGTATTTCTTATCCCTGTGTTTTACATGAGGAAACCAACGTTTAGAAAGGTAACGTGACTTGCCCAAAATTACCTGGCTAGAAATAGCAGCAGAACCAGTCTGGAACTCATGTACTCTGAGTCTCCTCCATCCAGACGTGTCCCCTCCACCTCCTGGGGTAAAGGTGGAGAAATCCAGTTTGGAAGATGTCTCTGGACCCTAAAGGGTTCTTGCATCTGTTGTAATACAAGTTCTGAAATGGGTCACAGACATGGGTGGGAAGAATGTGTCCTAGTCTGGTGGGTGGCTGGCTCTGGACAAGACACAAAATTTTGCCCCTACCCTGGGATGCTTGGAATGTACCCATCCCCCCTCCTTCTCTGGGGAAGCCAGGAGTTGTCTGCAAAGGGAGGGGGAGGTAGGTAATATTAGGATGTTTACATTATTATCCTTTTGACTCAGGGTGGGGGTGGAGGGATTATGTAACTGAATTGCGGGACTCTGAGGCCAAACTTTATTTCTATCTTCTGAGTAACTACCTGTGGAGTTTGAATGATGGACTGGAAGTGAAAAACAGACTCAACTTCAGCTTCCCTCCTCCCAGGAAAGCAAAGTCTCTGAAGTCATCCAGACTGCTGTTGAATCCTGGCTCTACCACTCACTGGCTTTGTAACCTTGGGCGAGGTATTTAACAAAAGCTAAGCCTCGGTCCATCTTTAAAATGGGGCTAGTAACTCCTCCTTCACAGAGCTGGCTTTAAATGAAATAATTCTTATAAAGCAGTTAGCACAAAGTACTTGGCTCATGGTAAGCCTTCAATGATTGCTAATTATCATTCTTTATTATTCAAGTTATGAGTAATAAATAATAATAACATAGTCAGAGAGAAGGGTCAGACTGCCCCCCAGGAGCCTATCAGATATGCTTCCTTGGAGTTACCTGCACTGTTCTGCATTGTTCACAGTGGAAGGAATGATGAATTTGGAATCTGCCAAGACTTGTTCCTAGTCTTAGCCCTGCTGCTTCCTAGTTGTGCAAATTTTGGTGAATCACTTAATTTCCCTGACCCTTAATCTTAGCTTTTCCATCTGTAATATGGGGTTGTACCTGCCTACCAGAATGTTAGGAGGCTCAGTTGAGCTAGTAGATAACGCTAGTGGCTTGTGAATGGTAAACTGCTGTGCGCAAGTGATTTTCCAGGGGTGCTCGTGCAAGTGTCCTCCATGTCCTGGCAGGATAGGGGTTGCTTTTAGGTCTACATGGGCTGATGGGACAGATACATGGAGAGGCTGAGCAAGGAACTGTGGACTGTGCTGTGTGTATAGTGGGCCTGACCTACATTTATCCTGCTGTGAGGTGGTTTCTCAAAGTACCCAGGAGGAACTAGGGCAGGGGGAGGCGCAGGGCAGGAAGGCAAGAATGCAGTACCACCCAGCCTGGCCCCTCCACCACTGCTGGTTGTGGACAAGTCTGTCTCTTGGAGCTTCCCTGGTGCTCTGTCCGTAGGAATAAGGGATTCCTTGTTCTGAGGCACCAGAGAAAGCACAGCTCAGAAAAGAGGGCCACCAGGTTCTTGGTGCTTCCTTCAGCAGCTGGTGGTCTAAAGTCTGCAGGCAGACAGTGCCACTGTGCCCCCTGGCTGGATGGTAGGCAGTTGTCAGGTGTGAGTGGGCAGCACACGGAGCTCAGAGTCAGACAGTCTACATCTACATCTTCGTTTCTGTCTTGCTGTGTGACCTTGGGAAAACCACTCCACCTTTCTGTAAAATGGGGCTCCTACTTACATCAAAGGATCTCTGGGATGCTCAGATAAAGGAAAGGATGTGAATGTGCTTCTTCAACTATAAGCACGTCCGAGTCTTTTTTTTTTTTTTTTTTTTTTTTGAGATGGAGTCTTGCTCTGTCCCCCAGGCTGGAGTGCAGTGGTGCGATCTTGGCTCACTGCAAGCTCCGCCTCCCGGGTTCACGCCATTCTCCTGCCTCAGCCTCCCGAGTAGCTGGGACTGCAGGTGCCCGCCACCATGCCCGACTAATTTTTTGTATTTTTAGTAGAGACGGGGTTTCACCGTGGTCTCGATCTCCTGACCTCGTGATCCACCCGCCTCGGCCTCCCAAAGTGCTGGGATTACAGGTGTGAGCCACCGCACCCGGCCAACGTCCAAGTCTTTCTAAGAGCTTCAAGGAAATGCTTTGTGTTAGAAAAGGCAGTTGCCAGCCAGGTGCGGTGGCTCATGCCTGTAATCCTTGCTCATTGGGAGGCAGAGGCGGGTGGATCACCTGAGGTCAGGAGTTCGAGACCAGCCTAGCTAACATGGTGAAACTCCGTCTCTACTAAAAAATTACAAAAATTAGCTAGGCATGGTGGCGGGCACCTGTAATCCCAGCTACTCGGGAGGCTGAGGCAGGAGAATCACTTGAATCCGGGAGGTAGAGGTTGCAGGGAGCCAAGATTGCGCCACTGCACTCCAGCCTGGGAGACAGAACAAGACTCTGTCTCAAAAAAAAAAAAAAAAAAAAAAAAAAGAAAAGAAAAAGAAAAGGCAGTTGCCATGTGATTTATTTCTTGAGTGAGAAGAGCCAAGGGATTGTTTCTGACATTCTTCCATGCTCTGGCAGGGCAGCTGGGCAGAAAGAAGTTTCTTGATTTGTATGGTTTGTCCTGTGATGAAAGAGGCCTGGTAGCTCAGCATTCAGAGGCCAAAGGCCAGAGTTAAGCTCCCAAGTTGGGCCCTGCACCCAGGGGGAGCCGGAGTTAAATGAAGGAAACTTGAGAAAAACGACTCCTGGCAGGGGCACAGGGCCTATTAATAGGCTGGACAGCAGTGGAGAGGGACTGGACGCTGGAAGCACGATGGGGAAGGCTGGGTTTATTTCTGGGTCAGAATGTTGAGGGGCCTCACTGGAGGGAGTGATACGAATTCCCTCAATTCAGCCTACCAGCTCTTGTGCCCAAGCCGTCATAAGTGGCTTAAACAGAACGCCTGAACACACATGTCATAAATCAGCCACACGTGGAACATATCTAGCTGAGGCCTTCAAGTCCTCCCTTGCTTTTTCCATGCCTAGAACAGGATTCTCAGCCCAGAGAACCAGAGGAAATGGAAAAGGGGAGGGTGTCAAGTGAGGGAGGAATGCTACAGAGCCTTCAGAGGGGCTTTAAAGAGTTTTCTACTAGAGGAGAAGGATGGAGGATGGGCAGGGATCATGGTCAGGGATTGACAGGCTGGGGGTATGAGGGATGGGGTTTGGCTTATGCAGGTGGGCCATTGCCAAGAGAGGCCAAAACACTAACTCTGTCTCCTCCTTGTTCTGTCTTGAACTAGCTGCCACCCGGGTTACCATGGAGAGAGGTGTCATGGGCTGAGCCTCCCAGTGGAAAATCGCTTATATACCTATGACCACACAACCATCCTGGCCGTGGTGGCCGTGGTGCTGTCATCTGTCTGTCTGCTGGTCATCGTGGGGCTTCTCATGTTTAGGTGAGTGTTGGGGTCCCCTGCAGGCTGTTTCTGCAAATCACTCCCATTCTTCCTCCTCCTGGGCCCTCTCCTTGCTGATCACATGCACTTACCTCAATCTTTCCAAATCATGGGCTAGCTCCGGGGTGTAGATTCTCCAAAAACCTGGTATTTCTGGCATGACATGAGTCCTGTGTCTAGAGCCCAGGGTCAAATTTGCGAGGCCATAGCAGGCTCTGCTCCTCACAGGAGTTCTTTTCCTGCCTCTGTGACCCAGCTCCCCACTCATGGAGTCACTTTGTCACACATTTCTTTCTCCTGGCTGTTCTTTGATGGCATTAGTATGTGGTTTGGTAGTCAAGGTGTGGGTGGTGCTAGTGGTATATCCTTCCACTTCTGAGGCATCTGGACCTCAGGCCCTGCTTCTAATCCAGGTATGCTCTAGCTTGGGGCAGACTCACCAAGCACTCTATGCCTGTTTTCTTTTTTTTTTTTTTTCTTTTTCTTGAGACAGAGTCTTGCTCTGTCGCCCAGGCTGGATTGCAGTGGCGTGATCTCGGCTCACTGCAAATTCCGCCTCCCGGGTTCACGCCATTCACCTGCCTCAGCCTCCCGAGTAGTTGTGACTACAGGCGCCCGCCACCACGCCCAGCTAATTTTTTCTATTTTTTAGTAGAGACGGGGTTTCACCATGTTAGCCAGGATGGTCTCGATCTCCTGACCTCGTGATCCACCCGCCTCGGCCACCCAAAGTGCTGGGATTACAGGTGTGAGCCACTGCACCCGGCTCTATACCTGTTTTCAAGCAGTGTAACTCATCTGTCATGAGACCTGGAACAAGTTACTGTCTTTCTGAGGGTTGTAACCTTATAGTGATTGTAATCTTTGTCCATCTACCTCATAAGGATGTTGTGAGGATCACATAATGTAGTGAAAGCTCTTTGTAAATTGCATCCTGCTGTTAGAGACAAGAGTTCCTCGCGGCAGTTGGGCCTTTGACCAGAGGTTGGGCTGCCCTACTGTCTGGGCTTTTCCAAGTAGTAGAGGAAACCACCATGGCAGAGTTCTTTGGAAGGACCTGCTCTGGACCTGCACTTTGTCATAGCAAGCAGGGCTTATTCACAAAACTTATCTTCCTCAGGTACCATAGGAGAGGAGGTTATGATGTGGAAAATGAAGAGAAAGTGAAGTTGGGCATGACTAATTCCCACTGAGAGAGACTTGTGCTCAAGGTAATGCTCCATCCTTTGCCCCATGACATGATTATCCTTTGTCCCCTTTCCTGGCTCTGCTTCAGTGGGTGCTGAATTCTTCATCTAGGGATTGGGGGCCAGGCTACTGTGACATTAATATCCCATTGCAGAATTATTTTCAAAAAGACTCAGTGCTTCACTTAAGGTAAAAGTTGCTAGAGAGACACCTAAGAGAGATGCCTGAGAGGACAGCTTCTCCCACCCTTATCCCCTCCCTTCCCTTCCCCTCCCCTCCCCAGGGAGACAGAGTGAAACCCTGTCTCAAAAAGTTTAAAAATAAAAAAGACTGGACCAGGAAAATCGTAAGACTTCTTTAGACTGAACCTGGCTTTAAATGCCTTCCTTTTGTGCTTTAGGAATCGGCTGGGGACTGCTACCTCTGAGAAGACACAAGGTGATTTCAGACTGCAGAGGGGAAAGACTTCACATCTAGCCACAAAGACTCCTTCGTCCCCAGTCGCCGTCTAGGATTGGGCCTCCCATAATTGCTTTGCCAAAATACCAGAGCCTTCAAGTGCCAAACAGAGTATGTCCGATGGTATCTGGGTAAGAAGAAAGCAAAAGCAAGGGACCTTCATGCCCTTCTGATTCCCCTCCACCAAACCCCACTTCCCCTCATAAGTTTGTTTAAACACTTATCTTCTGGATTAGAGTGCCGGTTAAATTCCATATGCTCCAGGATCTTTGACTGAAAAAAAAAAAAAAAAGGAAGAAGAAGAAGAAGAAGAAAGAGCAAGAAGGAAAGATTTGTGAACTGGAAGAAAGCAACAAAGATTGAGAAGCCATGTACTCAAGTACCACCAAGGGATCTGCCACTGGGACCCTCCAGCGCTGGATTTGATGAGTTAACTGTGAAATACCACAAGCCTGAGAACTGAATTTTGGGACTTCTACCCAGATGGAAAAATAACAACTATTTTTATTGTTGTTGTTTGTAAATGCCTCTTAAATTATATATTTATTTTATTCTATGTATGTTAATTTATTTAGTTTTTAACAATCTAACAATAATATTTCAAGTGCCTAGACTGTTACTTTGGCAATTTCCTGGCCCTCCACTCCTCATCCCCACAATCTGGCTCAGTGCCACCCACCCTTGCCACAAAGCTGGGATGGTTCTGTGACCCATCTGTAGTAATTTATTGTCTGTCTACATTTCTGCAGATCTTCCGTGGTCAGAGTGCCACTGCGGGAGCTCTGTATGGTCAGGATGTAGGGGTTAACTTGGTCAGAGCCACTCTATGAGTTGGACTGCAGTCTTGCCTAGGCGATTTTGTCTACCATTTGTGTTTTGAAAGCCCAAGGTGCTGATGTCAAAGTGTAACAGATATCAGTGTCTCCCTGTGTCCTCTCCCTGCCAAGTCTCAGAAGAGGTTGGGCTTCCGTGCCTGTAGCTTTCCTGGTCCGTCACCCCCATGGCCCCAGGCCCACAGCGTGGGAACTCACTTTCCCTTGTGTCAAGACATTTCTCTAACTCCTGCCATTCTTCTGGTGCTACTCCATGCAGGGGTCAGTGCAGCAGAGGACAGTCTGGAGAAGGTATTAGCAAAGCAAAAGGCTGAGAAGGAACAGGGAACATTGGAGCTGACTGTTCTTGGTAACTGATTACCTGCCAATTGCTACTGAGAAGGTTGGAGGTGGGGAAGGCTTTGTATAATCCCACCCACCTCACCAAAACGATGAAGGTATGCTGTCATGGTCCTTTCTGGAAGTTTCTGGTGCCATTTCTGAACTGTTACAACTTGTATTTCCAAACCTGGTTCATATTTATACTTTGCAATCCAAATAAAGATAACCCTTATTCCATAGGCTTTTGTCTGTTTGTTTTAACTGGGAACTGGTTTAACTTAGTTATTTCCTAAGCCCTGACTTGGTGGTATTCTCTATACCAGGCCTATTTATGTATACCACAACAATTCTGTGATGTAGGTACTATTACTGTCCCATTTTTCCAGAAGGGGGAACTGAGGCTCAAAGTGGTTGTGTAACTTGCCTGAGGATACACAGTTAGTAAATGACAGAGCTGGGACTAGTAGTCTGGCTCCAATTATTTTGTCTTAGTACTTATACCATGCTATCTCTGAGATAAGAAAGAACAGATCTTTCACACAGCATGTTTAGCTGCTATAATCAGGGAAGATATCCACCCATTCAGTCAACAGGCCCTGGACTCAGGATCTACTCCTATGCTACACATATGAGCAGGCATTGCTCCTGGCAAGAACAAGATGTCTTTGACTCCCCTGTCTTGCTCCACAGCCAATCCATCAGCAAATCTTCTCAGCCCTACCTTTAGAATATATGCTGTATGCAACCACTTCTCATCACTGCCACTACCATCACCCAGTCCAATTTAGCATCATCTCATGCCTGCACTTTTGTGATGGCCTCTGCCTTTCTAGTTCCTTCTTGCTTCCATATAACGTATTTTCAGCATAATAGCCAGAGTGATCGTGTCTTTCAGATCTTGTCTGCTCTGCAGGCCTTCCTTGACCACCCTGTTAAACAACAGCAGATTCCTTCTCCCATCCTACTCTTATTCTTCTTACATTGCTTTATATTTCTCCATAGCCTTTATCACCACTAACGTATTCCTATTTGTTTATAGTCCATCTCCTCCTATGAAAATGTTAGCTCCATGAGGGTAGGGGTGTGTACATTGCTCCTCTCCCAGATTCTAAGACAATGCAATTGAGTGGTAGGCACTCAATATTTGTTACCTGGATGAATGAATGTAGGAAATACAATTCAGTCCAACGCCAGCAGGTGGACAGACATGCAATCTAATGCTGCCCTGAAAGTGTGATTGGATTAGAGTGGGGTCTCTGTTGGGGAATGTGGATGGTAGTGACAAGATGAAAGTGGAATTTGGGGCATGTCATGTGTCCTGGTGGACTGGACAGTCCACCAAGTGGACAGGGGCAGTGCAGTAGCATTGGACAAGTGCCACTGGGCTGCCCCTTCCTCATCCTCTTCCCTTGCAGAGTTGTGATATTCTGAAGTTTCGCCAGGAGCCCACACAGAGATCTTGTATATACTTGGAACATCCTTTTAAGACTCAGGCACTAGTAACTATTGAAGCTGAACATATGCATACCCCAGGAGTAATTCCACTCCTGGGGATTCAAGAGAAATGACAGCATATGTTCACCAGAAGATATGCACAAGTGGCTGGGCACGGTGGCTCACGCCTGTAATCCCAGCACTTTAGGTGGCCGAGACAGGTGGATCATGAGGTCAGGAGTTCGAGACCAGCCTGGCCAGCATGGTGAAACCCCGTCTCTATTAAAAATACAAAAACTTAGCCAGGCATGGTGGTAGATGCCTGTAGTCCCAGCTACTTTGGAGGCTGAGGCAGGAGAACTGCTTGAACCTGGCAGGTGGAGGTTGCAGTGAGCGGAGATCGCGCCATTGCACTCCAGCCTGGGCGACAGAGTGAGACTCCTTCTCAAAAAAAAAAAAAAAAAGATATGCACAAGAGTAGTCCAAGCATTATTTACAATAACTAAAAACTGGAAACCATCCAAATACCCATCAGTATTTGATGATAAAAATGAATAAATTGGGGATATAGCGATACAGTGAAGTACTAAATAGCAATAGGAATGAGTTGTAAAACATATTGCTCAGTGAAAGAAGCCAAACTCACAAAAAAGCATATACTGTGTGATTCCATTTACTTAAAATTTAAAAACAGGCAAAACTATGGTGAAAAAAATCAGGAAAAAGACTCCCATTGTGATCAGTAATGACTGGAAGAGAGGGACTTCTGGTGTTCTGATAAGTTGTGCCATGGTTGGGATGCAGGCTACATGAGCATATTCACTTTCAGAAATTCACCAAATATGAATTTTTAGGGTCGGCTGTGGTGGGTCACATCTGTAATCTCAGCTCTTTGGATGGCAGAGGCAGTAGGATCACTTGAGCCCAGGAGTTCAAGGCCAGCCTGGGCAACATGGTGAAACCCTGTTTCTACAAAAAATAAAAAAATTAGCCAGGCCAGGCGCGGTGGCCCACACCTGTAATCCCAGCACTTTGGGAGGCCAAGGCAGGTAGATCACCTGAGGTCAGGAGTTTGAGACCAGCCTGGCCAACATAGTGAAACCCCGTCTCTACTAAAAATACAAAAATTAGCCAGGCGTGGTGACAGGTGCCTGTAATCCCAGCTACTTGGGAGGCTGAGGCAGGAGAATCTCTTGAACCCGGAAGACAGAAGTTTGCAGTGATCCCAGATCGTACCATTGCACTCCAGCCTGGGCAACAGAGTAAGATTCCAACTCAAAAAAAAAAAAAAAAATTAGCCAGGCATGATGGTGTGTGCTTGTAATCCCAGCTACTTGGGAGGCTGAGGCAGGAGGATCACTTGAGCCTAGGAGGTTGCAGTGAGGCTGCAGTGAGGAGCCTTGAGGCTGCAGTGAGCTGTGATTGTACCACTGCACTCCAGCCTGGGTGACAGAGTGAAGCCCTGTCTAAAAAAAAAAAAAAAAAAATTTTAAAAACTTGAATAGGGAACTCTTTTGCTATTTGCATTGCATAAAGTTCTATGAAGTACCAATGTATTATCTGTGGTAATCAGAGAGAATAATAAAGACATCGGAAATAACTGGAGTAGTGAGTTACTTTGAACTCTCCTGGGGCTCCCTTTCCTGCTTCCAAGCTTTCAGTCTCAAGCTCTTGTCCTGAGCTGGGCTTTTCCAAGCACACTTTGTTTCTCCAGCTAATGTTTCCTGCAGGCTCAGGGCTTCCTGCCTTTCAACTGCTCTCTCCTCTGCCCCTGTTTCTCATGGGAGTTCCCCTCAGCAGAGATCCTCTGGAGCCCTCTGGGCATCTTCTTGGTTTATACAGTGGCCCTAGGAGCCTCTGAACCTGCAGCCATTTCTCAAGACAGGCTGTCAGAAGAAATCTGGCCCTCCCCGAGCACGAAAAAGCATCTACCTCTTCTCTCTGGGCTCCCCTTTCAGCCTCCTCTGAGAAACTTTCTTTTATAGTGTTCATAATAATCATTATCAGCTTAATAAACATTTAACATTTCATGGAATGCTCAGTATGTATCGCACACTGGGCTGCACACTTTACAGGCACTATCTCATTTACATCTCAACACAACTTACTGTATCCGTGTTATAGATGAGGAAAATTGAGAAGCAATTGAGAGATGTTAAAGGCATGCCTAAGGAAAGTGGTAAAGGCAGAATGTAAACTCGAGAAGCCTAATTTCCAAACCTTCACTATAACCACCAAGCTACACTCCTAAATGAGTTCTCTGTCCCAGAGTTGTTTTCTCTTTTCCCATATCCAGAAATACTATGGTGGAGAAATAATATTAACAGGAACTTAATGGCTGGACACAGTTGCTCACACCTAGATTCCTAGCACTTTGGAAGGCTGAGGCAGAATAATCACTTGAGGCCAGGAGTTCGAGGCCAGCCTGGGCAATATAGTGAGACCTTCATCTCTACAAAAAAAAAAAAAAATGTAAACATTAGCCTGATGTGGTGGCATGTACCTGCAGTCCTAGCTACTTGGGAGGCTGAGGTGGGAGGATCCTTTGAGCCCAGGAGTTTGAGGTTGCAGTGAGCTATAATCACACCGCTGCACTCCAGCCTAGGCAACAGAGCAAGACCCTATCTCTTAAAAAAAAAAAAAAAGAAAGAAAAAAGATCTTAGAGAGCAACTCCTTAGAGCTCAAGGGCTTCTGGGGCCAGACACAGTGGGTCATGCCTATAATCCCAGCACTTTGGGAGGCTGAGGTGGGCAGACCATTTGAGGTCAGGAGTTTGAGACCAGGTTGGCCAACATGATAAAACCCCGTTTCTACTAAAAATACAAAAATTAGCCGTGTGTGGTGCTGCACTCCTGTAATCCCAGGTACCCGAGAGGCTGAGGCAGGAGAATCACTTGAATTTGGGCGGCAGAGATTGCAGCGAGCCAAGATCTCACCACTGCAATCCAGTCTGGGTGACAAAGCAAGACTCCATCTCAAAAAAAAAGAGGGCCGGGCGCGGTGGCTCACGCTTGTAATCCCAGCACTTTGGGACGCCGAGGCGGGCGGATCACGAGGTCAGGAGATCGAGACCACGGTGAAACCCCGACTCTACTAAAAAATACAAAAAATTAGCTGGGCGTGGTGGCGGGCGCCTGTAGTCCCAGCTACTCGGAGAGGCTGAGGCAGGAGAATGGCGTGAACCCGGGAGGCGGAGCTTGCAGTGAGCCGAGACTGCGCCACTGCACTCCAGCCTGGGCGACAGAGCAAGACTCCGTCTCAAAAAAAAAAAAAAAAAGAGTTTCTTCTGTTGCCCCCAGTTAACAGATTCCTGAAAGGTGGCCCAAGAGGCCTTGTCAGGCGGAAGTGGAAGAAAACAGGAATGCAGACTGACCTAAATGTGTGGCTGAATCCAGCTCCCACTGTTATTAGGGAAGTGCCCTCACACATGACACCTAACCTCTCTGAACCTGTCTCCCTGTCTACAAAATAGAGACACTAAAAATATTTACCTTAAAGAGTTGCAAAAATTATATGTGTGCCTGGGCACAGTAGCTCATGCCTGTAATCCCAGCACTTTGGAAGTCCAAGCCAGGCGGATGGCTTGAGCTCAGGAGTTCGAGACCAGCTTGGGCAACATGGAGAAACCCCGTCTCTACAAAAAATATAAAAGCTAGACAGGCTTGGTGGCAAGCGCCTGTAAGTCCCAGCTACTTGGGATACTGAGGTGGGAGGATGGTTTGAGCCTGGGAGGTCGAGGCTGCAGTGAACCGTGATCGCGACACTACACTCCAGCCTGGACAAAGGAGTGAAATCCTGTCTCAGAAAAATAAAAATTATATGTGTGAGTAAAGTGCCTAGCTCAGGGCTAGGCATGAGCTAGATACTCAGTTACTGTTGGTTATCTTAAGCAACCTGTCCAAGGAGCTAATTACTTACTGTAGTCTCACATCTAGGATTAAAACCCAGGCTTCTGATTCCCAGTCCACAATTCTTTCCTTTGAAACAAACAATCATTTTCAATCACTGTTTCATATTTTAATGTCAACTTCAGTTTCAAAGGAGCCCTAAAGGGTCTTAATAAGTATCTCTGGATATAAGAAGCCATGGAACAGCAACTCTGTCCAAAAATATCACTTCAACTCGGCTGCCCTGAAATTCTTCCCTTTGTCAACAGTGCCTGAAATTCAAGCTTCCTGTTTGAGAATGCTAATCCTCCTGGGAATAGCTATGCATTAAGAGGCTGGTATTCTTTGATGGTGTAATTCATTTCAGCTTCATTCATTCAGCAAACGTTTGTGGAGGTCTCCCTATCACCTTCCGAATGAGATCCATGCTCTGAAGGAGAGGGCGTTTCGACAGAGAAAAGAAAGAGAAGTGATTTTGGAGCAAGGACATTAATTTATTCACCCAAAAAATTCACTGGGTACTGCTAATGTGCCAAGAACTATTCTTTTTTTGTTTTGTTTTGTTTTTCTGAGACAAGGTCTCACTCTGTCACCCTGGCTGCAGTGCAGTGCAGTGGTGTGATCACAGCTCATTGTAACCACGACCTCCTGGACTCAAGCAATCCTCCTGAGTAGCTGGAACTGCAGGCACACACCATTACACCCGGCTAATTTTTGTATTTTTTTGTAGAGACAGGGTCTCACTATGTTGCCCAGGCTGGTCCTGAACTCCTGGGCTCAAGCAATCTTCCCACCTCAGCCTCTCAAAGTGCTGGGATTATAGGCATGAGCCACTGCGCCTGGCCCCAAGTACTATTCTTGTCACTGGAGAAGAACCATGGACAACACATGGCATGGACCAATAATACATGCATAGATAAAGAAACGGAACAGTTTCAGAAATAAGTAACACGCACATACACACATACCAGTGGTGTGCTCAAGAGTAGGTGGGGATAGAATTCATTTATGTAGGTGCCTCGAGGAAGCTCTCTCTGAGAAGGTACCATCTGAACCGAGACAGGAAGGGATCATGCAGATGAAGGCCCTGAGACAAAAATAAGCCAAACACTGGGCGCAGTGGCTCATGCCTGTAATCCCAGCACTTTGGGAGGCCGAGGTGGGTGGATTTTCTGAGGTCGGGAGTTTGAGACCAGCCTGACCCACACGGAGAAACCCCATCTCTACAAAAAACACAAAATTAGCCAGGCTTGGTGGCACATGCCTATAATCCCAGCTACTTGGGAAGGCTGCGGCAGGAGAATTGCTTGAACCTGGGAGGTGGAGGTTGCGGTGAGCCGAGATCGCACCATTGCACTCCAGCCTGGGCAACAAGAGCAAAACTCCGTCTCAAAAAAAAAAAAAAAAAAAAGCAAAGCATGTGTGAGGGACAGAAAGGAGCCCCTGCAGCTGCAGCACAGTCATCAGAGGTTGAAGATGAAGGCAAGGACCATATGGGGCTTTGTAGGACATGACAAACAATTTGGAAGCCCATGCAGTGTTTTGAGTAGAAGAATGATATAATTTAATTTATGTTTCAGAAATATGACTCTTCTATGCAGAGAACAGGTTCTAAGGGGCAAAAGTAAAAGAAGCAAGACAAGGAGCTGGGCATGATGGCATGCCTGTAATCTCAGCAATTTGGGAGGCTGAGGCCAGAGGATTGCTTGAGCCCAGTAATTTCAGACCAGCCTGGGCCACATAGCAAAACCCTATCTTTAAAAACTAAATAAATAGCAAGACCAGTTATGAAAACTTTGCAGTTATCTAGGCAAGAGGTGATGGTGGCCAGAATTAAGGTGGTAGCAGAGGGTGGGAAATGGTCAGATTCAGGATATGTTTTGGAGAAATCACCTGTAAGACATGCTAGTGGATTAAATGTATGTGTTGTGGGGAAGAAGGTAATCAAGGATGACTTCTTGGATTCTAGCCTGAGAAACTGGGTATACGATGGCACTATTAAAATGGGAAGGTATTGGGGAAGAAGCAAGTTCACAGGTGCCATGAAAATCAAGAATTATTTAAGTCCATATGGGGTGGAGGGGACTACCGAGAAGGCAGTGCGAGAAAGGGGGATGCAAAGAGGAGAAAAAAGAGGTAGAAGAGGCTGAGCACGGAGACCCATGCCTGTAATCCCAGCGCTTTGCAGGGTTGAGGCACGAGGGGAGACCTCATCTCCTCATCTCCACAAATAATTTTTAAAAAGAAAAAAAATTTAGCCAGGTGTGGTGGCACATGCCTGTGGTCCCAGCTATGTGGGAGGCTGAGGTGGGAAGATTGCTTGAGCTCAGGAGTTCAAGGCTGTAATGAGCTGTGATTGTGCCACTGCATTCCAGCCTGGGTGACAGAGCGATACCCTGTTTCAAAAAAAAAAAAAAAAAAAAGGCAGAAGGGGTAAATAAAAAGGACCTGAAGACAGGAATAAATAAGGGCATCAGGAAGGTGTGTAGTATTATTTTCCCAGTTTAATGAGGAGGGCCCTGAGGCTCAGGGGGGTGAAATAACTTGCACAAGGATACTATTCTATTAGCTAATGCAATTTTACTTGATGCCAACCTTGTGCAGGAGGGCCCAGGCTTCTCATTGCCCATGAACTTCTATCCTGGCCACCATTATCCAGAGAGGAGAGAACAAAGTTCTGTGTTTTCCTCCTTGCTGTGGTGAGGAGCCAAGGCCAGACTGTGTTGCTCCATGGAGACCAACCCCAGAAAAAGAAAAAGGGCTGGCCGGGCGCGGTGGCTCACGCTTGTAATCCCAGCACTTTGGGAGGCCGACGTGGGCAGATCACGAGGTCAGGAGATCGAGACCACGGTGAAACCCCGTCTGTACTAAAAATACAAAAAAATTAGCCGGGTGTGGTGGCAGACACCTGTAGTCCCAGCTACTCGGAGAGGCTGAGGCAGGAGAATGGCGTGAACCCGGGAGGCGGAGCTTGCAGTGAGCCAAGATCGTGCCACGGCACTCCAGCCTGGGCGACAGAGCGAGACTCCGTCTCAAAAAAAAAAGAAAAAGGGCTAACGTCATCCAAGAGCAAGAGGAAGTGAGGGTTGTCCCTTCCCATGATTGGTTTCCAGAGTGTCAGGCCATCACCAAATTAATATAATTTGGAGGTTGTAGTGGTTTGATTTTTCTTTTTGAACTTTTTAAACTGCACATTTTTTCTTGATTGCCCCCTTGATTGATGGAGAAGAGAACAGGGACCTCTTAGCTCACTGCCACCCACACAGCTGTGAAAGAAGCCAGCTGCCCTCTTGCTCTTCAGAGAATATCCCTTCCTCCCTCCCTCTCTCTCTCCCTTCTTCCCACCCGGCATCTTGGCTATTACTAACCAACAGGGCATGTAAGGAAAAGGGCTCCTTTCAGGGCTGGAGTGCTATAGTTGGTGGATCACAGCCTGTGTGGGAGGCTTCCCCAAAGGCATATGATGTGGGTGTAGGAACCAGACAGACGGGAGGAATTAAGTCACCCTTTTCCCCAACCCTAATTTTCTTGCCCAACCTAGAAGTCACTGGATTGGTTTCCTTAAAATAAGGCAGTAGTTTTATTTCTACTGTCCCCTAGCTTTTGACAGTGGGCAGTCTTCAATGGGAGTGTGAAAGGAGGAAGAAACTAGCTCATTCTTTCTTCATGCCACTAGAGTCTGGGTTAAGGGCAGTTGTGTAAACCATGTACTCACCCAGGGTTCTCTAGGAAAGCCTGACTTCTTTCTATTTTGTCAGTGGTACTTGGTCAGTTGGATGTCCCTGGGAAGCACTGTGCTTGGTAAGGGGGCCTGATCGGGTCCATTTGAGAGTAAGTGTTCTCTCCTGCCCGTGGATGTAAATCCAACCCCTGGAACTCCAGGCCTGAGAAGTGTGGCCCAAGTTCAACCCCTTTTACAGGTGTGTGTTTGGACACCTTCCGGAGAAAGTCTGCTGCCCACCCCAGTCCCAGCTGGGTTAGTCTCTCCTCCCTTGTGCTCTCACACCTCTGAGCCCTGGACAATGCAGGGAAAAGGAGTCCTCTTCCCACAGCAGCTTTGCTGCCCCTCTCCCATGGCTTTCATCACACCGTGTATTGTCACTGTTTACTCATCCATTTCTCCCACTGTGACCTCTTGGAGGTTGTGGAGTGTGTCCTTTTGCACACTGTATCAGCACACCAGAGGCTCTCCCTAAATGTTTGATGCATGCATGGATGGATGGACAATTGAATAAATGAATGAGTGCATGAATAAATGGATGAGTGAAATAGAGTAGAGGTGAAAGTTTCAGGCTCTAGATCAGACAAGCCTGGGTTTGAATCCTTGTCGTGCCATTTTCTGGTTAATAATAATCTCAGATACGTTATTTAACCACTCAAAGCCTCAATTTTTTATTAGGGTTTTTTTGTGTGGAGATTACAGTGCATGTAAAGCATTTATCACAGTGCCTGGCAGCATGGAGTAAGTACTCATACACAAAAGCTTTTACTATTCTTAACAAGCTTTGCCAGTTTTTACCATCATGGGTCTTGTCTGCACCTCCTTTTCTAGATTTTTGGCACAGTGGGTCCTTGCCAGACTCAAGGGTTGGCCTGCAGGGCTGCCCACGTGCGTACACGTTAGGGTCAGGCAACGTAAGTGGAAACAGCACTGGGTTTTGCTGAGAAGGGGAAACTGTGACAGGGGCCTGTCTAAAACCAGGCAAACAGGTCAACTGCCACCCCCATTGTCTCAGGCCTTCTCTGCTGGCAATGTGCTCAAGAAAACAGGAACAGTGTGGCATTTAAGGTGCCCGGATGACAGCCACATCAAATATGTGACCTTTTCCTAGGAAGCCCAGTTTCCATGGTGAGCTTGTTCTCAAGCCATGCTCTGTGGCTCTCAGCCCCCTCTGGAATGTGACGGCAGTGGCCCCAGCAGCCGGGTGGGGACATTTGCCTAGAGGCTGTCCCCCCAACATCTCCAGGGTGGAGGAGGAGCTGAGATAGCCCCCCTGGGCTGTCTGATGCCCACACCAGCCTTCCAACCTGGAAGGATTTGCACTGAGGCCCTGATACTGCTTCCCTCTGCTCCCCTTCTCCCACACATGGCTCATGGCCAACTGGCTGCCAGCCTAAGCAGAAAGAAGGGGTCTCTTTCTGTGAACCCCCATCTTAGACAGAGGCCCTGACCCCCTCCACCTCATCTTGGCAGCCTGAGCTTGGAGAGAGTGTCTGCCTCCCTGGCCTTGGCAGAGCGCGTGCTCAGCCCAGCCCCTGCAGCTGCCAGAACAGGAGCTGAATGCCCAGTGTGTCTGCCAGAGCTTGCTAACTTCTTTCTTCTTTCTCTGAGCTATGCAAACAGAGGCTGCTGAGGAATGCGGCTGCTAACCTCCCCACCACCCGCCTCCCTCCTCCTGGGGCTTGTGTTCCCCCAACCCCCCAGGCTGGAGTCACATCAGAAAAATGTAGGGGAGGAAAGAAATCCCCCAATGTGTCATGACATTACATTTCCGCCTGGACCTCAGAAACAAGAAAAATTGGAGGCAGAGGGAGAAGAGGGGTGGTGTGGTCATAGCCAGAGCCCTGTGACTGCTTCACCTCCTGCCTCCCTGGGGCAGATCACCTGCTCCCTTGGGGATCTGTCTCCTCATTAATAAATGGGGGCAGGTCAGGCCTGGTGGCTCACACCTGTAATCCCAGCACTTTGGGAGGCCAAGGTGGGCGGATCACGAGGTCAGGAGTTCAAGACCAGCCTGGCCAACATGTTGAAACCCCATCTCTACTAAAGATATGAAAAAAATTAACCCAGGCGTGGTGGCACACACCTGTAATTCCAGCTACTCAGGAGGCTGAGGCAGGAGAATCGCTTGAACACGGGGGGCGGAGGTTGCAGTGAGCTGATATCCCGCCATTGCACTCCAGCCAGGATGACAGGGAGAGACTCCATCTCAAAAAAAAAGAAAAAATGGGGGCAAATTGCTTTGACTCAGATGGCAGACAAACTCAGAATTGCCTGTTTGCTATCATTGAATAGCACTGATATCACCAAGTTGGTAATTATTGAGTGAGTGTACTGCTCACACGTACTCATGTAACAGACATACAGGGATTCCTACTTTTTTCTGGAGGCTAAGAACACAAGGGTGAACAGGACCGAGGCCCTGCCCTCCAGGAACTTGCACTTGAACAGGAAAGATAGACAATTAAGTCACAAGAATCAAATGTCAAGAGAGTTGTGTTG
The DNA here is from genome assembly GCF_028878055.3 of Symphalangus syndactylus. Lineage (NCBI taxonomy): Eukaryota > Metazoa > Chordata > Mammalia > Primates > Hylobatidae > Symphalangus > Symphalangus syndactylus. The sequence goes on from NC_072429.2 coordinate 46,628,857, forward strand.
GGCAATAGGAGGTGCCAAGTTGGCTGACCTGGTCCAAGGGTCAGGGAGGTCACTTCTCTGGGGAAGTGAAAATCAAGCTGAGGCCTGAAGGATGAGCAGTTGTGATGCAAGTGAAGAATGGGGGTTGAAGTACTCTAGGCCAGGGGAACAGCCAGAGTGCAGAGGGAGGATGATGTGAATGAGGAACCTAATTGGTGTGACAAGAGTGTACACAGCTGGCTTGGGGTCAGCGGAAGAGGCTGCAGAGAGAGGCCAGGCCAGATCATGCAAAGCCTTTGAGACTGTGCCAAGGAGCTTGAACTGAATCCTCAGGGTGGTAGGGAGCCAGCCCTGAGTGTTAAAGTGAGTGTGGGTAGGGGTGGCATGCTTGGATCTGTTTTGGGGTGGATGACTCGGGCTGGAGAATGGGCTTGAGGGGTAGCTATAATCAAGCAGGGAGATGGGTTAGCTGGAGACTGTTGTGGTATTTACGCACTGATGGTAGCAGCAGTGGAGAAGAAGAGAAGATATGAATTCAAGATCTATGGAGGAGATATGTGGAGGATGAGAGAAAGGGAAAAGGGCCCAAGGTGGCTCTGAGTTTTAGGCTTGCACGCCTGGGTGGAAAGTAGTGTCATCTTACTGAGATGGGCCACACTGGAGAAGGAGAAGCTGGTGCGGGTGAAAGTAGCAAGTCCAGTTTGGCCACACTAAGTCTGAAGGCATGACCACCATGTCAGTAGGGATATCCAGTGCATGAGTGTTGAGCTGAGTCTGGACCCCAGAGGAAGGCTCAGGCTTGAATGAGGTCATTGGCCTGGAGAGAATAAGCAAGTGTATCATCAAGGTGGCCAGGCACGGTTACTCACTCCTGTAATCCCAACGCTTTGGGAGGTCGAGGCAGGTGGATTGTTTGAAGCCAGGAGTTTGAGAGCAGTCTGGGCAGCATAATGAAACCTTGTATCTACAAAATATACAAAAATTAGCTGAGTGTGATGGCATGTGCCTGTGGTCCTGGCTGAGGTGAGAGGTCCGCTTGAGCCACAGGAGGTCAAGGCTGCCATGAACCATGATCACACCACTGCACTCCATCCTGGGCAACAGAGTGAGTCCCTGAATTTATTTATTTATTTATTTATTTATTTATTTATTTATTTATTTATTATTATTTTTTTGAGACAGAGTCTCTCTCTGTCGCCCAGGCTGGAGTACAGTGACATGATCTTGGCTCACTGCAACCTCCGCATCCTGGGTTCCAGCGATTCTCCTGCCTCAGCCTCCCAAGTAGCTGATATTACAGGTGCACGCCACCATGCCTGGCTAATTTTTATATTTTTTAGTAGAGACGGGGTTTTGTCATGTTGGTCAGGCTGGTCTCAAATTCCTGACCTCAGGTGATCTGCCCACCTCGACTTCCCAAAGTGTTAGGGTTACAGGCGTGAGCCACTGCCCCCAGCTAAGAGAACCTGTCTTAAAAAAAAAAAAAAAAAGAATGATGCTAGCTGCTCTAACAGAAAATCCCCAGCCTCGATGGCCTAGCACAGTAGGTTATTTCTCACTCAGGTAAAATCCCAAACTGGTGTTCCTAATAAGTGAGAGACTCTTCTCCAAGTAGGGTTCAGGACCCAGGTCCTTCTATCTTTTGTCTCTGCCATTTTTTTTTTTTTTTTTGAGACAGGGTCTAGCTCTGTTGCCCAAACTGGAGTGCAGTGGTATGATCATAGCTCACTGCAACTTCTGCCTCCCGGGTTCAAGTGATTCTCGTGCCTCAGCCTCCTGAGTAGCTGGGATCACAGGTGTGTGCCACCATACTTGGCTAATTTTTATATTTTTAGTAGAGACGGGGTTTCGCCATGTTGGCCAGGCTGCTCTCGAACTTCTGTCCTCCAGTGATCTGCCCACCTTGGCCTCCCAATATGCTGGGATTACAGGCATGAGCCACTGCACCCAACGTCTGCCATCTATATTACACAGCTTCCAGGGTCACTGTGATGGGGAAAGGGCATAAGGTCATGGAGGACCACACATGGGAGAGTCTATCACTTCCATCTGTATTCCACCAATAAAATCTCATCATGTGGTCACATCTAACTATAAGAGAAGTAGGGAAGTGTAGCCTAGCTGGGCACCCATGAGAAAGAGGAAATGTGTTTTGCAACCAACTACCCAGTCTCTAACACTGGAAGGCACAGGAGTGGATAAGATCACTTGATGAGTCTAGAGCTTGCACTCACTCATTTGTCCCTGTTTGTAGGTGCTTACACAGATATAGGACAGACAGAAGTGAAGGTAAGCCACTTCCTCCCCTTCCTTATTGGAGGCCAACAGGACAGGATAGGTCTCAACCCATTTTAGTCCTTCCTGCAAGTTGAGCAAACCTCTAGGGTGAAATGATTCCACAGTAGTTAGTTTGTTGGCTCTGACACTGGCCACCCCTGTCTCTTCCTTCAGATTGGCTGCCATTCACCCTCACTTTCCTTTCCTCAATAAGCATTTGTTGAGTATCTGCTATGTGTTGGAGCCCATTCTGGAAATGCAGCAGTGAATGAACCTGCGGTTCCTGTATTAGTTTATTTGTGTATTGTCTGCTTTTCCTACTAGAAAGTAAGTTTCATAGGTAGAATCTGTGTCTTATCTTGTCTACCACTGTACCCCTAGCACCCAGAATAATGCTTAGCACATAGTAGGAACTCTGGAAAGAATTGTCAGATAAATGAATGGTTGAATGAAGGCCCTTTGGGAGTTTACATCTGTAATGAGTGAAAGGGGAAGAACATGGGTGACCTAGGTTCCCCTGGTGCATAGTGACCTAATTTGGCTCAGGAAGTCAAGGGAGGTCTTCCTGGGGAAGAGATATTTAAATTTTTATGTATTTATTTGTTTGTAGAGACAGAGTCTTGCTGTGTGGTTCAGGCTAGTCTTGAACTGCTGGCCTCAAGCAGTCTTCCCGCCTGGGCCTCCCAAAGCACCAAAATTACAGGCATGAGCCACTGCACTCATCCTGGGAAGAGATATTTAAGCCTAGAGTTATGGATGAGTAGGTGACAGGCAGATGGAAGAGCATATGCAAAGGCCTGGCATCAAAAAAGTGCGTGGAGTAACAAAGTTCAGTGTGGCTGGGGCCTAGAGGGAGTGGAGGGAGCACTGCAAGATGAAACAGATGGGCAGGCAGGGACAGATACATACGGCCTGTGCGGAAGCCTCTATTTGTCCTGAGGGTGTGTCACTCAGCAGCTTCTTTGATATGCAGCCATTGTATTTCAGGTCATTGTTCAAAGAGGGCAATTTCTGACTTTATTATTGATTCTCACCTCACTGTCTCAATAATGTTTGAACTGGGGTCAGAATTGAAAGTTATCTGCCTGGCCGGCTGTGGTGGCTCACGCCTATAATCCCATCACTTTAGGAGGCCAAGGTGGGCAGATCACCCGAGGTCAGGAATTTGAGACCATCCTGGCCAACATGGTGAAACCCTGTCTCTACTAAAAATACAAAAATTAGCCAGGCACGGTGCCACATGCCTGTAATCCCAGCTACTCGGGAAGCTGAGTCACAATAATAGCCTGAACCCGGGAGGCAGAGGTTGCAGTGAGCTGAGATTGCCCCGCTGCACTCCAGCCCAGGCGACGGGGCCAGACTCCACCTCAAAGATAAATAAATAAATAAATAAATAAATATTTTAAAAAACCCCAGTATCTGTCTGAACCTACACCCCATGCAGAGACCTCTTTTCTTTTTTAGCAAAACAGACACTGATACTCTCTTTGCTGAAGGGGGTGGGGAAACGAACAACTGTCTCCATTTATGGAAGATCTCATTTAATTATCACAATAGCCCTGGAAGCTTGGCATTATTATCCCCGTTTTTTAGATGAGTGCTAAAAGAAATGAGAATCTGCAATAAGGCTCAAATGAAGTGCATCTCTCCAGACTAGAGGTTTTGAATAAAATGCTAGTCTTTATTGGAAGAGTAACAACTTGAAATGGCACTGGCAGGCTTCAGACTGGTAGAGTTTGAGAATGGAATTGCAAGGGAGCCAACAGTCAGATGAGTCAGGTTAGTCGAGCATCAGAAAGTGCTCATCAAGGACTTCCCGGATGCCCAGCCCAGCATTCCAGAAGAGCAAAGCCCTGTCTCCATCCTCAAGGAGCTAACAGTCCACAGGGGAGACACACAGACAAGACACGGTAGTTTCAATACACTGTAAGAAGTTCTCACCGAAGAGAACAATTCATGAACCGATGCTAGGGGAGTCCAGGAACATCTATAAAGTTTACTATGTGCTCAGTGCTGAGTGGGAGCATGGCAGATGTACAAGAGCTGGTAGTTTAGATATTAACCCAATCTCTGTTCTTTTAACACCCTTTCCTTTATTCCACCAACACCTATAAATGGCTGATTGTGTGCCAAGTATTAGGGATAAAGCAATAAATGAGTAGATACAGTATTCACCCTCAGTCTAATAGAGGAGACAGCTACTTAATAAATAATCACACAGACCCTCAACAATACCTAGAAGATCTTTGGAGGGATGCAAGAGTGATAAGAGTATTTGCCTCTGGGAAGGAGAACTGAGAATCAGAGGGCCAGGAGCAGAAGCTAATTTTCTTTTCCTAGTATGCTATTATTACTGTCTGTATTTTATATGCGGGTATTTTATGAATTACTTTTTTAAGTGAAATTTAATAATCATCACACAAATAAATATACCATTAAAAACTGTGATAAATGCCATGGTGGAAAACTTTAAGGTATCTGAGAGGGTAACAGGAGGAACTGCTTTATTTTATTACTATTCATTTTTTGAGATACGGTTTCCCTCTGTTGCCCAAGGTGGAGTGCACTGGCTTGATCATGGCTCACTGCAGCCTTGACCTCCTGGGGCTCAGGTGATCCTCCCACCTCAGCCTCCCAGTAGCTGGGACTACAGGCAAGTGCCACCATGCCCAGGTAATTTTTGTATTTCTTGTAAAGACAGGGTTTTACCTTGTTGCCCAATCTGGTCTTGAACTCCTGGGCTCAAGCAATCTGCCCACCTTAAGCTCCCAAAGTGCTGGGATTACAGGCGCGAGCCACTGCATCTGGCCAGGAATTGCTTTAAGTTGAGGAGTCAGTTAAAGGCATTTTCATGAAAAGGTCACTGAAGCTAAGATCCACAGGTTCACCCACCGTCTGGGAAGTGAGGAGCGCCTCTGCCCGGCCACACACCGTCTGGGAAGTGAGGAGCGCCTCTGCCCGGCCACCCACCGTCTGGGAAGTGAGGAGCGCCTCTGCCCGGCCACCCTATCTGGGAAGTGAGGAGCGCCCCTGCCCGGCTGCCCTGTCTGGGAAGTGAGGAGCGCCTCTGCCCGGCCACCCATCGTCTGGGAAGTGAGGAGCGCCTCTGCCCGGCCTCCCATCGTCTGGGAGGTGAGGAGCGCCTCTGCCTGGCCGCCCCGCCCGGGAGGAAGTGAGGAGCGCCTCTGCCCGGCCGCCCCGTCCGGGAAGAAGTGAGGAGCGCCTCTGCCCGGCCGCCCCGTCCGGGAAGAGGTGAGGAGCGCCTCTGCCCGGCCGCCCCGTCCGGGAAGAGGTGAGGAGCGCCTCTGCCCGGCCGCCCCGTCCGGGAAGAGGTGAGGAGCGCCTCTTCCCGGCCGCCCCGTCCGGGAAGAGGTGAGGAGCGCCTCTGCCCGGCCGCCCTGTCCGGGAAGAAGTGAGGAGCGCCTCTGCCCGGCCGCCCCGTCTGGGAGGTGAGGAGCGCCTCTGCCCGGCCACCCATCGTCTGGGAGGTGAGGAGCGCCTCTGCCCGGCCTCCCATCGTCTGGGAGGTGAGGAGCGCCTCTGCCTGGCCGCCCCGCCCGGGAGGAAGTGAGGAGCGCCTCTGCCCGGCCGCCCCGTCCGGGAAGAGGTGAGGAGCGCCTCTGCCCGGCCGCCCCGTCCGGGAAGAGGTGAGGAGCGCCTCTGCCCGGCCGCCCCGTCCGGGAAGAGGTGAGGAGCGCCTCTTCCCGGCCGCCCCGTCTGGGAAGAGGTGAGGAGCGCCTCTGCCCGGCCGCCCCGTCCGGGAAGAGGTGAGGAGCGCCTCTGCCCGGCCGCCCCGTCTGGGAGGTGAGGAGCGCCTCTGCCCGGCCACCCATCGTCTGGGAGGTGAGGAGCGCCTCTGCCCGGCCACCCGTCGTCTGGAAAGTGAGGAGCGCCTCTGCCCGGCTGCCCCACCTGGGAAGTGAGGAGTGCCTCTGCCCGGCCACCCATCATCTGGGAGGTGAGGAGCGCCTCTGCCCGGCCGCCCATCGTCTGGGAAGTGGGGAGCGCCTCTGCCCGACCACCCATCGTCTGGGAAGTGAGGAGCGCCTCTGCCCGGCCACCTATCGTCTGGGAAGAAGTGAGGAGCGTCTCTGCCTGGCCGCCCCGTCTGGGAAGTGAGGAGCCCCTCTGCCCGGCCGCCCCGTGTCTGGGTAGAAGTGAGGAGCTCCTCTGCCTGGCCGCTCCGTCTGGGAGGTCTACCACGGAGGCCAGAAGCAATGTGGGGGCTGGACGTGGTGGCTCACGCCTGTGGTCCCGGCACTCTGGGGGGCGAGGCGGGTTGATCACTTCGGGCTAGGAGTTCGAGACCAGTCTGGCCAACTTGGCGAAACATGAAGAATACAACAGACAAACCAACCAACCAACTCAATGACAACAAAACAGGTCTACCCTGGAGTCATACTCTAATTTTTTCTATTTTCCTCCCTTTCTGATCCTTTATCCCACTTTCTTTTTCTTCCTCTTCCTTCTCCCTCTTCTTTGTCAAATAGAGGATTGAGTTATTATCACTGATCCATATAAAGTCCCTCTCTCATTTTTTTAACTCCCACCCCCATTTCTATTCCCCGACTTCCCATGTGCAACCTTCCTAATATGTTTGATACGCATCTTTTTGTTTGTATGTATTTTTAGAAAATGTTTATTGTTTTTGTATGCAAAAAAAATTAAAAAAAAAAAACATAAAAAAAAAAAAAGATCCACAGGTTTAAGTTGTAGGTGACCAGGCAGAGTGCAGGGAAGTGTTCTAGAGGAGGACCCAGTGTATATAAATCCTGGAGGTGAGGAGATGCTTGGTGTGTTCTAGGAATCCGGGGAAACCAGTGTGATGCAACCACTCAGATGAAGGAAAATATATTTTTATAACCCCAATTCATTCTATGAATGAATCCAGCACCTATGTTAGGCTGGAAGGGTGATGAGGACAGGGAGAGTATCTATTTTGTTCACGGCTAGAGCAGTACCTAGCACCCCGTAGGTAATTAAGTTCTTGTTTCATGCATAAATGAACAAATTCAAACTACAAAAATGTCAAGTGGTGGATTTGCATTAATGCTCTACTGCCTAAGACTTGGAGATTTATAGAATCTGAGAATCACTGGAGGGTAGAGTCAGAGAAACCAAGTATAGGCTAAACATGTCACTGAAAGAGCTGATATACCTGGGTATAAGCTGTGATCACAATACAGTATAACAGAACCACGGCCTTCTGAATTCTATTGTTTTCTTTATGGCTTGCTGGGTTTCAGCACCCTCTCTTTACCAGGAATTCTAATTTTATCTTTACCATAAACACCTGAAGTGTTTATATCAGAATGGCTTTGAAGTGCCAAGTGCTGAGGTAATTTTTTCTTCTCCCTTCTGGGGAAAATAATAATGAAAATTAATTAATATTAACTTCATTAATATTTTCATTAATTAATTTCATTAATATTTTCTTCTAGAGCTGCAGTTCCTAAGCTTGGCGAGCTTCTAAAAAGCGCAGATTCTCTGGGCCCCAACATATATCCACTGAATCCACCTCTCCAGGAGGAAGGGCCCAGGTATCAGTGCTTTTAAAGCTCTTCTGGTAATTTTAATAATAAGCCAAGTTTGGAAGCATCACTTTAGAGTAGTATTTCTTGGGGTTTTTTTGGTTTTGTTTTTGGTTTTGGTGGGGGGTAAGGACAGGGTCTTACTCTGTCACCCAGGCTGGAATGCAGTGGCATAATCATGGCTCACTGTGGCCTCAACCTCCTGGGCTCAGGTGATTCTCCCACCTCAATCTCCTGAATAGCTGGGACTACAGGCTCCACACCACTATGCCTGGCTAATTTAAAAACATTTTTTAGAGGCAGGGTTTTGCCATGTTGCCCAGGCTGGTCTTGAACTCCTGGACTCAAGTGATCCTCCCACCTTGGCCTCTGTGCCCAGCCTAGAGTAGTGGTTCTTAACCTATTGAGAGTTTGGGGCCCCTTTGAGATGCTGAGGAGATTATGTTCATCCTGATCCAGAAAAATACCTGGCAGACACAACATTTAGGATATACTGCCGAGGACATCGTAGACATCCTAGGGTATCTATGAAGTACCTAGAATTCCCAATGGAAAGGCCAAGTTAGAAGGAACACCAAGTTTGTCTTGCCCCTGGGGAGCAGAGTCCTGGGGCTTCTTCTACCTCATCTTCTCTTCGTGCTCAGGGATTGAGGCCTTTTTCTTTTCTTTTCTTTTCTTTTCTTTTCTTTTCTTTTCTTTTCTTTTCTTTTCTTTTCTTTTCTTTCTTTTCTTTTCTTTTCTTTTCTTCTTTTTTTTTTTGAGATCGAGTTTTGCTCTTGTTACCCAGGCTAGAGTGTAATGGCGTGATCTCGGCTCACTGCAATATCCATCATCTGAGTTCAAGCGATTCTCCTGCCTCAGGCTCCCGAGTAGCTGGGATTATAGGCATGCGCCACCATGCCTGACTCATTTTGTATTTTTAGTAGAGACAAGGTTTCTCCATGTTGGTCAAGCTGGTCTCAAGCTCCCAACCTTAGGTGATCCGCCGGTCTCGGCCTCCCAAAGTGCTGGGATTACAGGCGTGAACCATCGCTCCTGGCCCGTAGCCCTTTTCAAGATCCACGCATTTGAGTGCAATCAACGATAAGTGGCTACAAAACGGAATCTCATATTCCCAAGAAAAATGGAGCCTCCTGACTCCAAATTTGTCTCCTGTTTTGGGACCCAGTGGTCTTGCTGAATCCACCCAAGAGAGGCCACAGGGTAGAGTGGAAGGAATTCTGGAAGAGAATCTGTGACTCCTGGGTTGTAGTCTTAGCCTTAACACCAATTTGCTGTGACTGTGGCAAAGCCCTTCTTCCTTTATAAGCTTCATTTTTCTCTGTAAAGTGAGGATAGCCTGGAAGAACCCAACAACCCATTCCAGCTCTCTGAGTCTGGAATTATTTTCTAGAATTTTTTTTTTTTTTTTTTTTTTTTTTTTTTGAGACAGAGTCTCGCTCTGTCGCCGAGGCTGGAGTGCAGTGGCGTGATCTTGGCTCACTGCAACCTCCGACTCTCTGGTTCAAGTGATTCTCCTGCCTCAGCCTCCTGAGTAGCTGGGATTATAGGCGCACCCACTACACCCGGCTAATTTTTTTTGTATTTTTAGTAGAAATGGGGTTTCACCATGTCGGCCAGGATGGTCTCGATCTCCTGACCTCGTGATCCACCCGCCTTGGCCTCCCAAAGTGCTGGGATTACAAGCATGGGCCACCACACCCGGCCTATTTTCTGGATTTTTTTTTTTTGAGACGGAGTCTCACTGTGTCGCCCAGGCTGGAGTGCAGTGGCGCGATCTGGGCTCACTGCAAGCTCCACCTCCCGGGTTCAAGCCATTCTCCTGCCTCAGCCTCCTTGAGCCACTGTGACCGGCCATTTTCTGGAATTTTTATACGGGACCCCATACTTCAGATGGCAGAACACAGTGGAGATATGTGTCAAATATATGGACTAACAGGGTTCCTTGAAGAATTTGTCCCCTGATTCTTCATGGCCTTCTGCCCTCAGATTCTGATGTTCCAGAATAAGTATTCTTGCTAGTGACCTCTTATGTGTTCTACTAATCATTGTGGTTAGAAACACAAAGACTTGGCCGGGCTCAGTGGCTCACGCCTGTAATCCCAGCACTTTGGGAGGCTGAGGCGGACAGATCACTTGAGGTCAGGAGTTCAAGACCAGCCTGGCCAACACGGTAAAACCTGAGTGCCTGTAGTACTAGCTACTCAGGAGGCTGAGGCAGGAGAATTGTTTGAACCCAGCGGGCGGAGGTTACAGTGAGCCAAGATCACGCCACTGCACTCCAGCCTGGACGACAGAGTGAGACTCTGTCTCAAAACAAACAAACAAAAAACCCCACAAAGACTTATGAGGTCATGGAGACTACTTACCCACAGTCAGCCAAGCTTCGCCATCTTCTCAAACCCATGCAGAGGCATTTGACCTTAGCTAAGGGGACAAAAAGAAGTGGTAACTTTCCAGCCTTGGCAACATGGTGCAACCCTATCTCTACAAAAAAATACAAAAATTAGCCGAGTACAGTGGTGCATGCCTAGAGTCCCAGCAACCTGGAGGACTGAGAGGGGAGGATTACTTGGGGCTGTGGAGGTCAAGGCTTCAGTGAGCTGTGTTCACACCACTGCACTCCAGCCTGGATGACAAAGTGAGACACTGTCTCCAAAAAAAAAAAGATAACTTCAACCTCTTCAACAGTGACTGCTACAATTTGTCTTGAATGAAACAGAGAGAAAATCCTTATTTGTTTCTGATCTAGAAAAGGCAAAAACATTAGGTCTGGGTTTCAGCCCTTTTGGATGGGACACTCCACATCCAGTGATCCAAGAACTCCATTGCAAAGCAAGGTTGCCTTCTTGAGGTCCCTGACCACTGCTATATGGGGAAGCCTAGGGGGTCACCATCATGAAGTTCTTGTACTCAGTGAAATGGAATTGACCTATTCATTAGAAGAGAAATTCAAAAAAGTTGAAATTTTGGCAGCTAACGTATAAAGTGAACATCTATTTTTTTTTTCTCTTTGTGACATCTAGTACCTCTTCCTTTGATAGTTATACTGTACTCTTTTGGCAAGAAGATACCTTTCGCTTTCCCTCAGTCTATGTTCTTTTTGGATGAGGATGATACCCCCTAACTTTCCTGGAATGGCCATATGACCTGCACCTGCCGAATCAGAGCATTCCAGGCCTCTGGGCCTTGTGATTATTTCGGAGACGGGCATGTGACCCAAGCTATGCCAGGGAAATCCAATCCTGGAACTCTTTCTGAAACCCTAAATGAAAAAGACATTGTCTCTTTCCACTGTGGAGGTTGAACTGGTCAAATGTAGGCCTGGAGTTGCTTGTGGCTACGTGTGACATTTAGCAATGAGGTGGTGATCTGGGGCTTTCTATTTTAAGTAACTTTTTTGCTTACTAGGTGCTATGTTTACTCATACACTTCTAATTTATAAAAAGAACAATATTAACTTTTTTAGTTTCTCACAATTTTGAAAACCTTTATTTAAAAACATCTGGGGCTGCTAAGGTAGGTGCCCTGGGGAAAAGCCTTAATCACCTTGTCCTAGGTATGGCTCTAAAGATCTAAACACATTCCTCTGCACCAGCGTTTTTTGGTGCCTATTTATAAATGTATGTGGAGTTTGTCCAGATTTCAACCCAACCCCATTGTATTCTTCTTCCTGTTCTAAAGGACCATGAACTTTTTCAGCTTAGTGAGCTGGAGTGACAGAGGCATGGATTCTCCCCTAGGCTTTTGGTTTCCTAATTTTATTCTTTTCCTATTTTGGGGAGAGTCTCTGCTTTTGGCTCTCACCTCTGGCAGGCCCCACTTTCTCTGATGAGCAACAGGATAAATAATCCAGTCTTTGTTATGCTCTGTTACCCAGCTTCATCTCTTACGCAGGTTTAAATCATCAGGATTGATCAAAAATATTCACTTTCTTTGGACTTTGCATAAACAGATTGAATCAGACGTGGCAAGGTGCCTGGGAAAAGCCACCATCAGTTCCTGCTAACGACTCACTTCCTCTCCCTGCAGTGTTTCCTATGACTGCTTCATTTGGTAGGCACAGTGGAAGCTCCTTTTCTGCCTAGTAAGGTCCCAGCCCTGAACTTACTTGGTCAGCAGGAAGGAGTAGCTGGGAGTTTCTTGGCAAGTGTGTCACCTGCAAAGGTTCCTCTGCCACTGACCCTAATCTGCCACTCTGCCTCTCCTCTTAGTTAACATGCTCCCCTGCTCCAGCAATGCCAGACAACTTGTGTTTCACTGAAGGCACCAGGCTTTCACTTGCTGTGGTGTCTTGGCTTCTTCTAGGAATATCCTTTCTCCCTTCTTTGCCATATACACCTATTTTTCTTGTAAGATTTCTGGGTTAGAGGTCCCTCCCCTGTGCTTGTCTGGCTCCTGGTATTGCCTTCCTTGTGGCAGAATTGTCATATTATTTTGTAACTTTCTGTTCATTTATCTGTGTCCCTCCTACCCCTGCCACTATACTGTGAATTGCTCTTTTATTTATCTGTAGGTCCCAAATACTTGATACGTAATAACAGATAATGTAGGCATAGGTGCAACTGTATGCCTGGAACTGTGCATTCATTATCACATTTATTCCTCATAAAAACCTATGAAATGGGTGCTGTTATTACCTCCATTTTACAACTGAAGAGACTGAAGCTCTGAGAAGTTAAGCAGTTTTCCTTGGATGTCACAGCTAGTAAATGGTGGAGATGGGATTTGAAACTCTAAAGCCCATACCCTTAACCACTCTGCTTAACTTCCCCTCAAACTGAATGAACTCTTAGGGTCTATCCATGTCACAAAGTTGTGAAGATGAAATGATATGATGAATGAGAAATAGCTTTGTCAGCTGAAAACTTATATCAAAAACTGCGAATTTCCCTTGAATATCTGTCCTCTACTCCCCTTTCATGACATTTGTTGGTATTTAAATGGGTGCATAGTTGCCTGTAATAATAAATGTCCTGGTCTCTCTCGCAACCAGGAGTGGCCATGATTCTGTCTGGGTCAATGGGGTGTGAACAGAACCATGCCCACAACTTCTGGGATATGCCTTTAAAGGGAAAGTGTGAGCCTCCCCCTTCCTTTTCTGTCTTTTCAGCTAGACTGCGAACATGGTAGTGATGAGTCATCTTGGATCTTAGGGATAAGATAGAAGGAGCCTGGGAACTTTGGCACTGTGGGACTCACATACTTGCCCTAGACTGCTTATGCCTAGTTGAGTATAGTAGAGAGAAACAAGCTTCTATCTTATTTTAGCCACTGCTATTTTGGATCTCTGCTATAGCAGCTGAACCTACATTCTCACTTATATAGTCTATTCACAAGTGGAAGGATTATTCTTATTATTCCTATGGAGCAGGCTTGAGACTGCTTACAGGCTATATTACAAACATTAACTTTCTTGTCTCAGTAAAAGACATTAACATTCAACTAGTTTGTTCAGGTCAAAAAGCTGGGAGTCTTTTTGAAAAAACAGTTTTATTGAGGCATACCTGACATATAGTAAACTGTAATATACAGTACATACAGTAAACTGAATATACTAAGGTGTACAATTTAATAATTTCCCACCCAGGAAACCATCTCTGCCATCAAGATAATAAATTCATTCACCACCATAAAAGTTACCTCATTCTCTTCTGTAATTGCTTCCTTCTTTCTGCTTCCCAGTCCCTGATCCCATTGCTTGCTCCTATCAGGCAACCACTAATCTTTTCTTTTCTTTTCTTTTCTTTCTTTTTTTTTTTTTTTTTTGAGACAGGGTCTTGCTCTGTCACTCAGGCTGGAGTGCAGTGGCACGATCACGGCTCATGGCAGCCTCAACCTCTTAGGCTCAGGTGATCCTGCTGCCTTGGCCTCTGAAGTAGCTTGCCCCACAGTTGTGCACCACTACGCTTGGCTAATTTTTGTATTTCCACTGATTTTTTTATCTGTTTGGATTTATTTGCATTTCCTATAACCTGTAGTATGTCACTATAGTATGTTACTCTATTTTGTCTGGCCTATTTTGCTCGGCATACTTTTTTGGAAATTGGAAGTCATCTTTGATGCCTTTCTTTCTTTCATTGCACCTCTCCTCAACACATACCCATCCCTTCATCAAGTTCAGTAATCTTGACCTGAATCCATCTACTTCTCCCTGTCTCCACTGCTATCATCCTCATCCAGACTACCGCTGTCTCTCTCTTGGACTACTGCAGTAATCTCCTAACTGGTCCTCCTCCTTCCATCCTTGCTCTCCCCAATCCATTCTCACCTAGAACCCACAATGTTCCCTTTCAAATGGGATCGTATCAATCTCCTGCTTGAAATCACTCCGGTGGCTTCCAATCACACTCAGAATAACATTCCAATGCTGACTGTGGCTTACAAGGCCTTTCACGGTTTGGCCCCTGGTTCACCTCTCCAATGTCATCTTCTACCATTCTTCCTACTAATTCATGCTGGCTTCTTCATTTTCATTCTTCAGATATGCGAAGTCTGTGAGCACCTTAAACCGTTTGCTCTTGCTATTTATTCTCTTTGTCTGGAATGTTCTTTCCTAAGCTCTTTGCATGTTTGGTTCATTTTCATTCATTTTTTAGGTCTCATCTCAAATGTTATGGCCTCCCAGAGAACTTCGCACACCTAAATGGTCTCCACCCAGTCAATCTTTAACCATGTTGCTGTTTTCTTCCTTAATAATACTTATTGATATCTGCTCTTATTTTGTATGTTTATTGTTCACCTTACCCTCCATGGAATGGATGCTTCATGAGGTCAGGGAGTTTGTTTGTTATTATTGCTATATCTCAAGGGCCTAGAACAGTGCCTAGCAGATATTTGATAAATCTTTGTTGACTGAATACAAAAATGTACTGAGCATTATTAAGTAGATCTGAGGGATAATGGGAGATCACTATTTTAGAGTCCACAACTGTGGACTGGTTGAGCTTCAGGAGTACATCCTTGTAATAGTGAAGACTCGAGTGTGAAGTTAGTTTTTTTTTTTAATCACAATAATAAAGCAAGCACATCATGTTTATTTTTGGGGCAAGTATCCAAGGGCTGCAAACCCTTCAGAGCTTTCAAACACAGTCTCTTCCTGTCATTTTATTTTTATTTATTTTTTTTAAAACTTTGGAGACAGAGTCTTGCTCTGTTGCCCAGGTTAGAGTATAGTGGTGCAATCATAGCTCAATGTAACCTTGAACTCCTGGGCTCAAGTGATTTTCATACCTCAGCTTCTTGAGTAGCTAGGTGCATCCCACCATGCCTGGCTAATATTTTATTTTATTTTATTTTTGAGATGGAGTCTCACTCTGTCGCCCAGGCTAGAGTGCAGTGGTGCGATCTTGGCTCACTGCAACCTCCAACTCCCAGGTTCAAGTGATTCTCCTGCCTCAGCCTCCTGAGTAGCTGGGATTACAGGCGTGCACCACCATGCCCAGCTAATTTTTGTATTTTTAGTACAGACAGGATTTCACCATGTTGGTCAGGCTGGTCTCGAACTCCTGACCTTGTGATCCACCTGCCTTGGCCTCCCAAAGTGCTGGGATTACAGGCATGAGCCAGCACGCCTGGCCAATTTTTTATTTTTATTTTTGTAGAGATGTAGTCTCACTATGTAGTGAGCTATGATTGATCACAACACTGCATTCCAACCTGGACAACAGAGCAACACCCTCTGTCTTTAAAAATAAGATTATGGTTATTTAAATAAAATACTAATGGATGCTTTAAACGGTAAACTAGACATAGTTGAAAAGAAAATTAGTAAATTAGTGGAGAGTGTTGTAGAAACCTAAGGTTTAGCACAGGGAAATAGTAAGTGTAAAACAGAGGTTGAGGGATGTGGATACTTCCACACACATACTTCTTTTTTTTTTGAGATGGAGTCTCGCTGTCGCACAGGCTGGAGTGCAGTGGTGCGATCTCGGCTCACTGCAAGCTCCGCCTCCTGGGTTCACACCATTCTCCTGCCTCAGCCTCCAGAGTAGCTGGGACTACAGGCGCCCGCCACCTCGCCCGGCTAATTTTTTATCCTGTTAGTAGAGACGGGGTTTCACCGTGTTAGCCAGGATGGTCTCGATCTCCTGACCTCGTGATCCACCCGCCTCGGCCTCCCAAAGTGCTGGGATTACAGGCGTGAGCCACCGCGCCCAGCCTGATACTTCCACATACTTCTAATGAGAGTTCTACAAGGAGAAATGAGAGCCAATATTGCATGAGATACTGGTTGAACATTTTCTAGAACTCACATGAATCCTTAGATTAAAGAAGCATACTATGGTCCAGGCATGGTGGCTCATGCCTATAATCCCAGCACTTTGGGACGCTGAGGCAGGTGGATTGCTTGAAGCCAGGAGTTCGAGACCAGCTGGGCAATAGAGTGAGACACCCCCCTCCCCTCTGTCTCTATTATAAAAATTAAAAAGAAAAAAGAAAAAAGAAGAAGCATACTATGTACCAAGTAAGAAAGATTTTTAGAATACACATTTTAAGATAAAGGTTTAGGTGAATTTTTAGGTATATATTTTTAATCTACAAACACACACACAAACACAAACACACACGTCAAAGTAGAAGGGCAAAACCCAAAGACAAAGTGAATCTTAAAATATACCAGAGAAAAGACAGATTTCTAACAAAGAAATGAAAAGCAGCCTGACAGAGGACTTTGTATCAGTATATAAAATCAGAAAACTATGGAAAAATGCCTTCAATAATAATTGTCAACCTATAGTTCTATATATAGCTAATCTGTCATTCAAAAATAAGGGTGAACCTTTTAGATATGCATTTATTTATTTAAAAAATATATACATTTTTTGGCTGGGCGCAGTGGCTCACGCCTGTAATCCCAGCACTTTCGGAGGCCGAGGCGGGCGGATCACGAGGTCAGGAGATCGAGCCCATCTTGGCTAACACGGTGAAACCCCGTCTCTACTAAAAATACAAAAAATTAGTCGGGCGCGGTGGCGGGCACCTGTAGTCCCAGCTACTCAGGAGGCTGAGGCAGGAGAATGGCGTGAACCCGGGAGGTGGAGCTTGCAGTGAGCCGAGATCGCACCACTGCAGTCCGGCCTGGGTGAAAGAGTGAGACCCTGTCTCAAAAATATATATATATATGTATATATATATATTTTTGAGACAGGGTGTTGATCTGTCACCCAGGCTAGAGTGCAGTGGCAGATCATAGCTCACTGCAACCTTGAACTCCTGGGCTCCAGCTATTCTCTGCCTCAGCCTCTCAAGTAGCTGGGACTACAGAGGTGTTCTACCACACCTGGATAATTTTTAAAAATTTTTGTAGCAATGGGGTCTTACTATGTTGTCCAGGCTGGTCTTGTTCAACTCCTGGCCTCAAGCAATCCTTCTGCCTTGGCCTCCTAAAGTGCTGGGATTCCAGGCATGAGCCACCACACCTGGCCTGATGTACATTTTTAGATGTACACAGAGCATTTTCTAGGGCTGCCACAACAAAGTACCACAAACTGGGTGGCTTAAAACAACACAAATTTATTGTCTCAGTTCTGGGGGCTAGAAGTCCAAAATCAAGGTGTTGGCAAAGCCATGTTTTATCTGAAACCCAAAGGAGAAGAATCTTTCTTGCCTTTTCCAGTTTCTGATAGCCCCAGATGGTTTTTTTTGAGACAGAGTTTTGCTCTTGTTGCCCAGGCTGGAGTGCAATGTCGCGATCTCAGCTCACCACAATCTCCACTGCCCAGGTTCAAGCAATTCTCCTGCCTCAGCCTCCTGAGTAGCTGGGATTACAGGCATGCACCACTATGCCCCGCTAATTTTGTATTTTTAGTAGAGACAGGGCTTCTCCATGTTGGTCAGGCTGGTCTTGAACTCCCAACCTCAGGTGATCCGCCTGCCTTGGCCTCCCAAAGTGCTGGGATTACAGGCGTGAGCCACCACGCCCGGCCTGATAGCCCCAGGTTTGACATGGCTTTCTCCTTATGTCTCTTCACATAGTCCTCCTTGTGTGTGTGTTTGTATGTGTCCAAAGTTCCCCTTTTTATAAAGACATCAGTCATATTGCATTAGGGCCCACTCTAATAACCTCATTTAAGTTGATTACCTCTGTAAAAACTCCATTTCCTTCCTTCCTTCCTTCCTTCCTTCCTTCCTTCCTTCCTTCCTTCCTTCCTTTTCATTTTTTGAGACATGGCTTTGCTCTGTCACCCAGGCTGGAGTGCAGTGGTAGGTCATAGCTTACTGCAGTCTCAACTTCCAGGGCTCAAGCAATGTACCTATTGCAGCCTCCCAAGTAACTGGGAATATAGATAACTGCCACCACCCTTGGTTAATTTTTTTTATTTTTTATAGAGATGAGGTCTCGCCCTATTGTCCAGGCTGGTCTCAAACTCACGGGCTCAAAGAATCCTCCCGCCTCAGTCTCCCAAACTGCTAGGATTACAGGTATGAACCACCACGTCTGGCCCAAAACCCTACTTTCAAATAGGGTCACATTCTGAGGTACTGGGAGTTAGGACTTCAACATATCTTTTGTGGGGGGCACAATTCAACCTATAAAACAAAGATGAAGAGAATTTACTTATCAGAGACTCTTACTAGAAGAACCTACTGAAGGATTTCCTTTATCAAGAAGGAAATTAGGCTGGGTGCAGTGGCTCATGCCTGCAATCCCAGCACTTTGGGAGGCTGAGGCAGGTGGATCACCTGGGGTCAGGAGTTCAAGACCAGCCTGGCCAACATGGTGAAACCCCATCTTTACAAAAAATACAAAAAGTAGCCAGGTGGTGACACGCACCTGTAATCCCAGCTACTAGGGAGGCTGAGGCAGGAGAATTGCTGGAACCCAGGATGTGGAGGCTGCAGTGAGCCGAGATTGAACCACTGCACTCTAGCCTGGGTGACAGAATGAGACTATGTCTCAAAAAAAAAAAAAAAAAAAAAAAAAGAAGGAAATTAAACTCATGAGGAAGAAGTAGTATACAAATATACAAAGAGAAGCAATGACCAAATAAACAATGCAGAGAAGACTCTTGCCTAAGATCATGCTACCCTTAAGTAGTATAATCAGTATTTGTACCCAGGTTGTCTGACAGCTTATCCCAGGCTCTTAACTTTTACAGTCCATACATCTCTATGAGGACTGTTTCAAAAGTCTCATGAGGTAATGTACAGGACAGTATTTCAGACTTTTTTTGAATTTCAATATTCAGTCACTATTTTATTTTATTTTATTTTATTTTTTTTGAGACAAGGTCTCACTCTGTCTTTCAGGCTGGAGTGCAATGACACAATTGATCTCCATTCATTGCAGCCTTGGCCTCCAGGCCTCACACAATTCTCCTGCCTCAGCCTCCTGAGTAGCTGACACTACAGGAGCATGCCACCATGCCTGGCTAATCAGTCAGTATTTATTGATCATCTATAATGAGAATCTAAGAAGGTCCCAGAGAATCAAAATATCAGATCCTTTTTACTCTTTCTCAAATTAGGGAGAAAAGAGTCTTCTGTTTTTTTTTTCCAGAATAATTTATTCACATCCACTATCCATTTTGTATTTTTTTTTCCCTGTGAGGCACTGTGACAGGTGTTCTAGGTACAAGAGGTGGAAGAACTATTATTCCATAGTTCTTGATTTCAAGGAGCTTACAGTCTAATAAAAATGTTTTCTAAAAAAAGGTAGACAGTGTTATATGCCTTGAGAGAAAACAGATGTTGTGAGGGGAGTTCGGAGGAGAGATTATCTTTGCTCTGTGTGATGGGGGATGTAGTGCCCATTTGCTGGACTTTGAAAGACAAACAGGACGACGATTAACTACACCAGTGATTTATTGAGTATCTACTTGCGTGCATGGAGCTAGGTTTGGAGCTTTTTATCCTGATCTGGTTTATTTCTCACAATAACCCTGTTAGGTCAATATTGTCACTCTCAAACACGAGAAGATTGAAGCTCATTAAAAATAGGTGGCAGATGCTGGACGCGGTGGCTTGCCTGTAATCCCAGCCCTTTGGGAGGCCGAGGGCAGGCGGATCACTTGAGGCTGGGAGTTGGAGACCAGCCTGGGCAACACGGCGAAACCCATCTCCACCAAAACTACAAAAATTAGCCAGGCGTGGTGGCAGGCGCCTGTAATCCCAGCTACTCGGGAGGCTGAGGCAGGAGGGTCACTTGATCCCGGGAGGCGGAGGTTGCAGTGAGCCGAGATCGTGCCACTGCATTCCAGCCTGGGTGACAGAGCGAGACCCTGGCTCAAAAAAAAAAAAAAAAAAGTGGCCAGGCGCGGTGGCTCAAGCCTTTAATCACAGCACTACAGCACTTTGGGCGACCAAGGCGAGCGGATTGTTTGAGCTCAGGAGTTTGAGACCAGCTTGGGCCACAAGGTGAAAACCTGTCTGTACAAAAAATATAAAAATTAGCTGGGTGTGGGTGGCGCGCGCCTGTAGTCCCAGCGCTACTCACGAGGCTGAGGTGGGAGGATCGCTTGAGGGCGGAAGGTAGAGGCTGGAGTGAGTCGTGATTGCACCATTGCACTCTAGCCTGGGTGACAGAGCAAGATCCTGTCTCAAAAAACAAACAAACAAACGTACAAAAAAAAAACCCCACAAAATATCCAAGTGACTTGCTCAAAGTTACACAGTTAGTAAATGGAACCAGACATAGGCTAAAGGCAGACCAAGCCTTGAATCTAGATTAGGCTGTTTCCAAATTCCCTGCCCTTTCATCTCCCTAACAGTTTGTTTTCTTTCTCTCTTTCTTTTTTTAAAAAAATAAAATAAATTTCCTGATTATTTATGTAGCACTTTCTCTTAGCATAACAGTTTTTAGAGTAGGTAAACATTTTTTTTCCATTTCCAAAAGTCAGTTATTATCTATTCTGGTTCAAATGCCAGGTCCTTTTATGGCAGAGATTCTCAAAAAAGTGATCCGCGGAGGAGTTGCACCATTAGGTCACTGGGGTAGTCTGCAAAAGTGCAAATTTACAGACCCCGTTCTCAAAGATTCTGAGTGAGTTTGAGATGAGACCCAGAGAACCTGCATTTTTTTTTTAAGCAAACGTATTCAGCTTCTCTTGAGAACCACTGTGCCTAGAAGGTCTTTGGGAAGCTTTTGGAAGTAATAAGTTCGTCTTGGAAAGAACAGTCCAGACAGCTTTCCAATAGTCTTTCCCAAACTGTCATGCCTGAGGTTCTGGACTTACTCTTACTCATCTCTGACAACACAGCGACTAGCTGAAGGACTGATCGACTGCTGAGGGTTTGACCTCATCTACATACATCTCAATTTAGCAGCACATGTTAAGCTAGCTGGCAAACTGCTTAAAGCCACATGGGAAATCTGCGCGTTGGGCTATGTCTGGAAGATGTGGAGGAGCAAGCCAGACCTGATCGGTCAGATAGTGAAGACACGGAATCCGAAACCCAAATATTACAGGAGTCAATTCTCAGAGAAGGATAAGCCCGGTTAATCCAACTCATGCGCAGGCGCAGAAGACGGACGCACAAAGTAAGGCGCGCCCTTCCCCCACCCTATTTCAGGCCAATTCCCACTGCGCAGGCGCATACAGTGCACCAAGATGGCCGCCCCCGTGGATCTAGAGCTGAAGAAGGTAAAAGAGGGTCTTTGGCGGGCGGAGATCTTCTCTTTGGAGGCTAAGGGGACTATAGGCAAGAATATCGAGTGAGGCACGAGCCTTGCAGAAGGAAGGAGGGTCTAGTGGACTAGGGAATGGTTCCCCAGAGTCCTAAGGCCGCACTGGGTCTCCATAAACGGGGTGAGGGGCGAGCGGCTCTTGCTGGGTAGGAGCCGGTTGGTCTGGGTGGGGTAAGTCTGCGGGCCTATCTCGGGCTTGTCCGGTCTTTCTGAGCTCCAGAGACATTTCGTTGCCTTTGGAGGCTTCAGGAACTCACTTTCATAGTAAGAACTAAAGAGAGCATTTCAAATGGGGTTCCCTTCGGACCCCTTGCCTGAGCTGTGGCATCCGTAATTCTGCCTCATTTGCTTTGAAAAACTCCCAAGTCCAACCTTTGTTTTTAGGCCATTTATTCGGTTCTGCACCTTGAAAGTTGCAGTATCTACAGTTCGGAAAACCAGGCATTGTAGCAGCAATGTTCATTTCAGGATTTTGCCCCCCCCCTTCTTTTGAAGGACTTGTCAAACAAAACATAATCAAACCAAACCTCCTTATTTTGAGGGAATTGTCAAAAACAAAACAAAACCAGTAAAGTTTTCCAAATAAAACCAGTATCAGAAGGAATTGGGTTTCCTGCTTTCCTCAAACAGGTGCTTATAAATGTGTTGTTACTCAGATTTTTGCTATCTAAGAATGATCAGCATTCTACCACCACTAATGACCCCAAACCAGTATGCTTTGTGCAGTGGGGTGGATTGGAAAGGACCTTAGAATTTATCTATTTTAAATCTACTTTTCTAGAAAAGGAACCAGTGCCAGAAAAGTCTATCAGAAGTTGGGACTAGAATCCAGTATTCCCTGTCTTATCTCACACTTTTTTGACCACTATTTTGGGTTCTTCAGATGAGCAACATCTTAGTTAAGACTGCCTCTGGTCAACTTGTGTAAAAGAAATAGGACAGCCGAAATAGCTGTTGCTTCTAACAAATGAAGCTTTTGTTACTGTTCTGAGGATATTATGTGTTTGTGTCTTGCTTGTGTTCTTCTTGTCTTGAATCTTGTGAATTTAGCTCTTAGGTGGAGTCTCTAATTTTTAACAGTATACTAGCTCATCTTTAACAGTATACTAGCTTCCTTAGCAAGCTGTACAGAGCAGTCAGATGATACCTGGAATTTTACATTTCAAAACAAAATTGTGCATTCTAAAAATTTACCTTTTTTTTCTATTAAAAGTACCGATTTAAATCAGGGTTTAGTGAATGGATTTGCCTCCCGCTACTTTTGAATTTATTGCTACATTTGAAACTTGTGGGCGGTGAATGCAAACTAAGAAAATGATTACAAACTTAAACTGAATAATTTTGATAACCAATTAATTTAAAAACTTGTTTAAAGGTTTTATCTTCTAATGTTTTTACGGGGTCCTTTTTTTGGGTGGAGACAAATAGGAAATTTCAGGCCCCTCCCCTTCCCCAAAGTAAATCTTTCAAAACCTTACTAGTAGGTGAAAACAAGGTCACAATAAAAATTATGTAGTGGCCTTTGTTGTGCATTGCAGTCGCAAATGTTATTATTAAGGCACAAATTTGACAGCATGTGAAAGTCATTCCAGGCACTTCAACAAAAGTATCCAAGAACTGTTTATCTTCCAGTTAAGTAAGTGTACGCAAGGGTCAAATTTGGCCTGGTATCTGTGGATGAAGATCATGATGCAGTTCTTTTGCCAGTGCTTTGCATTTTTTCTCACTCTTTTTTGGTCTTCCTCTTAAAAATGTTCATATTATGAATATTACTATAGACAGTGGAATGGAAAGATTGCTGAACTAAGGGGTTAGAAGAAATGGATTTAAATACACCTGCCTTTCCCCCTAATAGTTGTTCAACCTTGTGCAAGCCACTTTTATCTCTTAACTCATTTAGTTACTTAATTTGTAAATTGTGGATGATGAAACTGCCAATGCTAACTCATGGGATTATTGAGAGGCATAAATGAGATATTTATTATATTTCCTCATTAATATTCTTATATTAATATTTCCATGTTAATATTTCAAACTAATGTGAGAAAGTGCTTTGAAACCCAATTGTGCAGTACAAATGTAGTGAGTTATTACTTTTATGGTTCTTGTTTTGAATCTCTGGGTTTCATCCTTGACTATTGCATTTATTTCTTTTACTACTCCTTGAGTACTTGCTACTTAATATGGTTATTATTTAATGTGCATTTGATTTGCTTCACACTGATTGTATCTTCTGATGATTGTAAATTCAGTATTTAGTATGGTGACTTGATTGTTTACAGTTATGTTGACTTTTATTGATGTTTGCTTTGGTATATTTCACAGCTTTGTCTCTGGCTAGCATATTTTGTTTTAATATATTTGGATTTGACGTAAATGTTTCCTGTAAAGTGTTTTACCGACTAAATCATGGACTTGTTTTTATTAGGCCTTCACAGAGCTTCAAGCCAAAGTTATTGACACTCAACAGAAGGTGAAGCTCGCAGACATACAGATTGAACAGCTAAACAGAACGAAAAAGCATGCACATCTTACAGATACAGAAATCATGACTTTGGTAGATGAGACTAACATGTATGAAGGTGTAGGAAGAATGTAAGTAAAATGTGTCCTAATGGAGTTATTTTGGGAGTGCTTTTGTCCGAATTAAATAGAATTTGTTCGTCTTAAAACTTGGGTTAGGCCAGGCGTGGTGGCTCATGCCTGTAATCCTGGTACTTTGGGAGGTCGAGGTGAGTGGATCATTTGAGGGCAGCCTGTTGGCCAGTATGGTGAAACCCTGTGTCTACCACATATACAAAGATTAGCTGAGCGTGGTGGCACTTGCCTGTAGTCTCAGCTACTTGGGAGGCTGAGGCAGGAGAGTCCCTTGAACCCCGGAGGTGGAGGTTGCAGTGAGCCGAAATCATGCCACTACACTCCAGCCTGGGCAACAGAGCTAGACTCTGTCTCAAAACAAAAGAAACCTTGGTTTAAAGTATCTTTTTTTTTTTGAGATGGAGTTTCACTGTATCACCCAGGCTGGAGTGCAATGGCCCGATCTTGGCTCACTGCAACCTCCGTCTCCCGGGTTCAAGCGATTCCCCTGCTTCAGCCTCCTGAGTGGCTGGGATTACAGGTGCATGCCATCACGCCCTGCTAATTTTTGTATTTTTAGTAGAGACAGGGTTTTACCATATTGGCCAGGATGATCTCGAACTCCTGACCTCCTGATCTGCCCACCTCAGCCTCCCAAAGTGCTGGATTACAGGTGTGAGTCACCACGCCTGGCAGGTTAAAGTATCTTAGAAATAACTTTAAAGATTATCTAATTAAATGCTTTCTTTTTTTAAAATGAGGAGCTGAACTTCAGGTAGATTAATTGAAGTGTTTAAGTTTAGACTTTGAAGTACATTTTTTTTTTTTTTTTTTCTGAGACAGAGTCTCGCTCTGTTGCTAGGCTGGAGTGCAGTGGTGTGATCCTGGCTCACTGCAACCTCTGCCTCTTGGGTTCAAGCAATTCTGCCTCAGCCTCCTGGGTAGCTGGGACTACAGGTGCGTGCCACCACACCCGGCTAATTTTTGTATTTTTAGTAGAAATGCGGTTTTACCGTGTGGGCCAGGATGGTCTCAATCTCTCCTCTTGATCCTCCCGCCTCGGCCTCCCGCAGTGCTGGGATTACAGGCGTGAGCCACCGCCCCTGGCCTCGAAGTACATTTCTTAAGTGCTTACTTTCCTGTTCTGTCTATGATTAGGTACTTAAGTGTAAGTTCAGTAACAAAAATGATTTGTCATGGAAAATGTTTATAGCAATATTGTATGTGAAGAAGATTTATTTAAGTAGGTGCAGTTTCAGCCTCCTCTTCCCTGCTTAATTTATTAGAAGTGATACAAATCATAAATCTTTCAGATGTCTGATCAGTGTTGTAAAATAAAAATTAAGATTCAATTGTCATTTAAATACACATTCTGGCCAGGTGTTGTGGCTCATGCCTGTGATCTCAGCGCTGCGGGAGGCCGAGGTGGGTGGATCCCCTGAGGTTAGGGTTTGAGACCAGCCTGGCCAACATGGTGAAACCCTGTCTACTAAAAATACAAAAATTAGCGAGGCATGGTGGCGCACATCTGTAATTGCAGTTACGAGGCTGAGGCAGGAGAACCGCTTGAACCCGGGAGGTGGAGGTTGCAATGAGCCGAGATTGCGCCATTGTACCCCAACCTAGGCAACAAGAGTGAAACTCTGCTTCAAAAAAAAAAAAAAAAAAAAAAAAACACTCATTCTAAGTGTCATGCGTTGTTCTAATAGGAGGACAACTCACGTGTGAGAAATCTATTAAATTATTTTACTTTTGTTTGTTCTATTTAATACACGATTAACTTCATACATTTCACTTTTTTTCTTTTAAAAGCATATTACCCTTGTGAGAGAGAATAGGTCTGCTTCATATTCTTTAAGCAGAAAAAAAGGAATGGAAAAGCCCTTAAGTACAGGTCACATTCCATTACAGTGAGCTAAAAGGAGAAGACTGATTTTTTTTTTTTTTTTTTTTTAAGTTGGGGGGAGGTACAGGAGGAGGGTTTTTCTGGAATTTGGTCTTTGAGTATTACTTAGTAGACCATTACTTCAGGTTTGGAGATCTTTTAGTTAGAATGGAATTTGACCTCAGTCTTGGGATGACATGTTTTGTGATTGATTTGAAGAAAGAATAACATGTGTAAAATTTAATAATGACTTTGGAATGACATCATGAGAAGTAGACCCTGCTCATCACTGACTAATCCATATCTTTATGGTTCAGAATTAGATTATGTTAAATTGTTCATCTGATTTGCTTTCTCAGAATGAATAATATAGCACAAGTAAATTTTATGTCCAAGCTCATATATTTCATTTTAGCTTAAGAGGATAAGGATCCCAATTTGAGAGTTTGTTACTGGGACGCAAAAGAATTGGAACAAAGTAGAACCCTTGAATATGTGTCTGTGTAGTATGAAATGCATTGTTGGCATTCACTACAGGATAATTTTATCCTTAATGTGAATATCCTTAGGTCTTAAAACAGTAATGCCAGCTTTATTAACATGTTGTACTTGGATTTCACATCACTGCACTAGCCTTTGTTTGCAATAGCTAAAGAATTCCTTTTTCAAAATAGAAAAACCGTTTCACTCCCTTTGGGCTTTTGAGCTACAGTGAAGTTTTAATTTTTAATTAGAATTGTTTCATTTATTAAACGTTCTGCAAGAGTGTCAGGAGAGTTGTTTTTTTGTACATATTTTCCAAAGTGCTACAGATAAGTTGTTTTCCATACAAAGAATTTTAGAGTTTAAAGGCTAGGTTATGAATTAATTAATGGTAGAATGGTATTATTTCCAGAAGGTTTATTTCCTATAAATTATGTTTTTTAAAAGAAGTGTGGAGTTTCAAGTGTTTGGATAAAGTTGAGCTTCTACATGATTTCAGACTTCTGTTTTAAGTTAGACTTTAGTGCTGTCTGCATCTCACCGGGAGTATGAGTTTGACCCTGCATTGTAGGGGCATGTAAGGTGAATAGCGTTTGTTGTTTGGCTAGCGTATTAGTGCCCTGAGAGGAAGAAAAGACTTGCTGAGTATTAGTCTGGTCATGAGGATGTTCTCTTTCTTGATGCTAAACCTGAGATATCTATTTCTGAATTTATAGTCTTGAGTAATTTTGGGTATCATTGTGATTCACTTCTTTAATTCTAGTCTTTACCTTAATTTGTTTTTTCTTTTCCCTTTTGAGTGTTATTTGGGAATTCTGACTAGAATATTACTTTTTCCCAAATTTTCATTTTAAAACCACAGATAATAAAATCCAAAACTTCATTTTTCGTTTACAACCTGCAGTAGATTTTCCCATTGCTGAAATTCAGGTCTCATTGCTTCTTGCCTGGACTTTTATGATAGCATCCTAACTGTTCTTTCTTCCTGCCTTCATTCTGTCTGTCCAAATCCATTCTTCACATATCTTTCAGAATTAATCACATCAATATTCTTCCTAAAATCCTTTGTTCATCCTCTGTTGTCCACAGGATGAAATCTAAACTTGTTGGCCTTGCATTCATGGTTATTCATAATCTCTTCTTAATTTACCCTTTGCCTCAGGTCCCACCACTTTCTTTTTCCAGGGTTAGGATAGCATGTATATTTCATCTCATGGACCTACCTCTTTCTACTAGTTTGTGTTATATGTTGAGAAGAATTTTGAGATGTCAGATGGGTTTTAAACATGCTTTGATTAGTGATGTCTGTTACACAGTGAGGGTAGAAGAGTAGTAACACGTGTACCAGAAATTGTTATCCTACCCTTGCCACATAGGTTTCCTCACACATGTTATGTTTTTGTGCTTTTTTGCTTTTGCTCAGTCTTTGGCGAATAACATTGTCCTTGGCTGGCAATATTCCTCTTTTCCTTGTGAAATTCTTATCCTTCAAGACATAGCTCTACTCTTACTTTGCCTCTGAAGATTTTTCCAGCCCCCGGGGCAGACTCATTCACTCTTTCCTTGGCGATGGCAGGGCTTTTGTTCCTACAACTAGTAAAGCACATTGAGTGTGTAGGTGTGTTTAAATGGGTCAGTCTTCCCAACCAGATTGTCAGCTCTGGGAGACCATGTATATATTCTCTTTGTTTCCTCATTCTCAGTATAACGTCTGGCACAAAATAGCTGTTAAATGTGTATTGATTTGAATTGAATCTGATTCTTTTTTCTGGCCTAAAATAACTTTTTTCTTTTGGTTTCTTAGAAAAAAAGTATTTTAGAAAGTGTTAGAGACTTAAGAATGAGTTTATTATCCTATTTTAATACATGATCCATGTAAGATGAAGTTATAAAAGTAACATATATTTTGACTAAGGTCAAAAAAATTATATCTGACCAAAATCATGTCCTCTGATCTGACAGGATTAATTCTTCATTAAATATATTGAGAAGGTTGTCTAATTCTAAATACCAGCCAGTTGAAGAGATACTCAGAACTAAAAATATAGAAAACCCAAACCTTAAAGATTATGCTTGAGGGTAGTATAATCCTTAGAGAATAAAGGCTATTTTATGCATAGTAATATCAATATATTTTTATCCATTTTACCTTCCTCATCTTCACACAGAATGTAAGTCAGATTTTTTTTTTTTAGGGTATGTGTTTAGTTAAGCAAATCATTGCAGGCCCAGATATCTTTCATTTCATAAGTATGGACACATTCGTAGTGTTAAATACCTCTTATACATGGCTATTTTTGGTTTAAAACAAGGAAGGTCAAGCTACAGGATAAGAGATGATGAATTGCTATATACTGTAAGCTCTGAGTATTTGTTGCTCAAAGCTATATTCCATCCAGTCTTTTGGCATGTTGCCAGCACATTTTAGTTCTCTTACTTCATATTCTTTAGAGAGGCTGTTATGTAGCCTGATACTACTACCACCAATTTCTAGTTTTGCTACTTAAGCTGTTTGTGAGCTGACCTCACCATACTGCTTTGAGAACCATGATGAAAGTTACAACTGGGGAATGATCTGTCTGAATATTTGGAAGTGTTTGTCTTTGCATCTTTCTAGCGTGCAAGGAGGGAATAGACAAATCTCAAATGTTATGTGAATTTTTCTTGTATATATTTTTTCATGGATAAAAATGTTTATAATTGCTTGTGTGGGGGTTTTCTTCCTTTTCTACTTTGCATAGTAGAGGATAGGAGTATTTTTAAAATAAGAATTATATTTGAAAGTGCACATAAATGACATTTAACCATACTAGTGTTTGAAAGGACCATCATTAGAATAAATGTCAAACTTATTTTTATGAACAATAAGTATGATCCTAACCCTGATTTGATGTCAGATCTATTATTTGAACACTCTTTTTGCTTGAGCATTACATAAATAACATTTCTTTTTTCCAAAAGAGACAAATTAACTTTTTTTTTAATATGAGGAACTTGAGTAGATTAGCCTTTAAAAAGAACAATTAGTGCCTTTTTAAAACTTGAACCTAACTAAAAATAACTTTGTACCATATTTAAACTAATTTAGAGGTATGCTACCATTCTGTGGGTATTTTTTACATTTAAGGAACTAAGAATGAACAATGGTATAAATCTGCCAACTAGATAAGTGTCTAGCAATGCAAAAATTGCTGTTTGGGAGCGGTGTTACTATTTCTACTTGTTGAAGTAATTTAATGGTTGATCTCTAACAGTTGAAAGATCCAGAAGTGTAAAACTTAAGATAAGTGTGGCATAAGTAGAAAGTGAAACAGTAGGTGTATTCTTGATAGGTAACAATTAAAAAAAAATCTAAATAGTTAAGCAGTTTTTCAACCATTTAGGTTGTAGAAATCTGAACTCTTTATGACAGCTTGGCTGAACTGCCCTTTGTTTAAAATATTATGTTGGTTTTGTTGTGATTGTATTTCTTAGTTTGGATGTTGACCTATAATTTGAATCATGGCATTTAGTAAAGGTGGGATGAAATATTTGCAGCTTCCCTTAGTTATGTTAAATGTTAATAGAAAGGGGTATGCTCATACTGCTTCAAGTTTTGCAACCCTTTTACAATTTCATGTAGCTATAGAGTTGGTCTTCCAGTCAATTTGAGGTAATTTTAAAACTGAAGAAATGGTCATACTATATTTTATTGCTAAGAGATTAGGAAATGAAATTTTAAAAATCTTATTATAGTAAATATTATTGATATTGTTGATAAATACTGTTAATACTACAGTAAAAATAGTTTATATTGTTGCTGTCAGCAGAATCAAATTTGGATATTTTATTTAGTGCATACTACGGGGGGAAAATAATGTGTGAGATTACTTTTGGTGTGAGAGTCACATTGCAAATGCAAATTTATAAATTCATTTTATACCCTCTTTAAAGGTATTAATCTGTATTTTAGAGAAAGTGAAGCAAAGATAGTTGTCAAAAGTAAGATGAGATTTTTTTTAGATTTTACTTAAAGGAAGAGAAGTTCTTGGTGTTCAGCTGCTTTTACTAATAGAACATGACCCACCCTTCTTGTGTTTTTATACAGAGCCATTTAAAGTCATGGCTTTCATTGCCTAGAGTTCTAAGGGAAAACAACAACAACTTTTCCTGTTGTGCAGGGAAAAATGACTTCAGTTTTGTTGACGCTGAATATGTATATAACCCCAGATGGGCACACACTCCTCTTGCACAGATTTAGTACTCTGGGGAGAGGAGATTTTTAAGTCATATTCTTAATTTCCTTAAGTTGTCAGTGATTTAAAAACTTGATGTTCATTATAACTCTGCTCTACTGCTGTCTAGAATGACATCACTGTTTTTGTGCCAGAGGGAGTTAACAAACATTTGCGTAAGAATTACATAGTCCTGTTTCTTCTGCAGATGAGTACTTTTTAATAATTCTTTCCCTGCTTCCCCTCCCATATGCCCCAGAGTCTAAAGATTCTCACCAAAACACAGGAAATTAATTTTGAAAATGTTATGCTAATTAGATGTCTATTGTTAAAAAAGGGAAAAGAAGTCTGTTATCTTGGAGAGTACAAACATACTAAAATAAACTTGCTATGGGGTTACTTATTTTAGGCTTTGGACCTGTTTTAAAAACAAATGTAATTGATTCATTTAGCTACTTGGTGGACTTTGCTCGCTTCTGCATTTCCTGACATCAAAAGACATGGCCCTTTTTTTTTTTTTTTTTTTTTTAACTGACAAAGGTTTAAACAAAATCAACCTTTGTTGTATGAAAAGTAGCAGTCATTTGCAGCGTACTACAGTGTTTTCCAGTCGATGATAAGCAACTGAGCGAAAGGTGAAAAGTACCATTTGCTTGCTGTTCCTATGTAAAAATATTAAGGTAGCAGCAGTCTTGAACTGTTACTCTGTCACTGAGGAATTGTGTGCTGTAACTGACTTAATTAGCTGAATTTCTCTGAAAACAGTCAATTTTAAGCCATACCAAGAATTTTCTGATTTTAGCTGCCACTTATCTCATAGTGCAAAGTTAGGAATAACTTACTATCTAATCTGAGAGAGTGGACTGAAATGTTCATGTCAAGGAACATAATCTGCTTAATGAAATATCCAAGAAGGAGCTCAGAAAAATATTGACTCAGAAGGTGAGTCAGTTCATATATATGAACACATACTTGGTAATGCCTTTTGTCATTCTTTTTTATTTATAATATCAGAAATTGCTGTTAACTGCAAATATCCTTTACTCTGATGAAATAATTAGGATTACTAGTGTGTTACATGTACCATTAGTGCCCATGCTTTTGTGAAGAGTGTATGCTTATTTCATTTATATAATTTAAGTTCAAATGGACCTGTCTGGGAGAATGTTATTTCATTGTCCTGGCCAGGAACTCTTATTACCAACTCTTGTTTTGCAGTAGATCAGTTGTCTTGAAATGAACTAGATTTCTTGGAAGCCACTATCCTTTTCGCTTTGAAGAGGACTTAAAGTATTCTGATACCAAAATTTGTACAGCAAAAGGAGTCTGGTATCAAAAATGTATCTTTAAATAGATAAGAGCGTGACTGCCCTAAGCCCAACCTTTACACTGGCTCAGAGTAAAAAGATTTGGATCACAATATACATCCTGTATGTGTGTGTCTGACTGAGACTTTGGCATTTGTGCCAAAGTATATTTATATTTATGACATTCTGCTTTTGTACAAGGAGTACTCTGCTCTCTATCTGTCCTCTAATACTCATTGGATAGTAATTTTAAAATATTTTATCTATTGCTATATTTTAACTTACTAGTAAAATAAAGATCATATCTTGGAACAAGTTGTGGAATAACTCACTGCCTATATGTGGAAATGTTTGGGGTTTGATGAAGCCAGAGTAAAAGTGGTAAACATCAGAGGTGCTTACTTACCAGAATACTTAGAATACCAAATAGTAACCCGAAATAAACATCACGTTTAAAATAGATTAACATACTACTGCTTCCATTTCAGGAGTAATAGTTTTGATTTAAAAATAGGCAGTAATTTTTAATTAGCAAAAATTGAACATAGCAGTGTGTGTTACTCTACTAGAACAAGGAACGCTTGTATGGGATTGGGTTCTGGAAGGGACAGTGATTCTCCAATAATTCCAGTGAGTTATCAGTCCTCATCTTATTTGACCTATCAGTACCATTTGGTCCTGTTGATCTTTCTTCCTTGAAGCACGTTCTTACCTTGACTTGCAGGACACCACTTCTTGATATTCCTCCCACCTCACTGTCCATTCCTTCTCAGCCTCCTTTACTATCTTCATTTCTTTTGCATTTGTAAATATTAAATTGACTTTGTCTTTAGCCCTTGGATTTTTTTTTCTTTTTTTTTGTCTGTACGTACTCAGTCTCTTAATAATCTCATCCAGGAGTATCTCTAAATGCATTTTTTTGTTTTTTTTGAGACGGAGTCTCGCTCTGTCGCCCAGGCTGGAGTGCAGTGGCGCGATCTCGGCTCACTGCAAGCTCCGCCTCCCGGGTTCACGCCATTCTCCTGCCTCAGCCTCTCCGAGTAGCTGGGACTACAGGCGCCCGCCACCACGCCCGGCTAATTTTTTGTATTTTTAGTAGAGACGGGGTTTCACTGTGGTCTCGATCTCCTGACCTCGTGATCCACCCGCCTCGGCCTCCCAAAGTGCTGGGATTACAAGCGTGAGCCACCGCGCCCGGCCCTAAATGCATTTTTATATACTGACAACTCCCAGATTTTTTATCTTTAACTTAGACCCCTTCTCTGAACTCCAGACTTGTATATTCAGCTGCCCACTTTACATCTTCATGTGATGGTCTAATAGGCATCTCAGAATTAGCTTGGCCAAAATAAAATTTTTGCTGTTTGCAAACAAACCATCTCCTCTCTCAGTATTACTAAGTGGCTTTTCCACCCTTCAAGTTCTTCCAAATCTTGGAGTCACCCTTGGCCTCTGTCTTTCAATCTTATATTCAGCTCATTAGCAAATACTATTGACTCTGTCTTTAAATTTTGTTGAGAATCTGAAGACTTCTACTTACCACCACCCTGGTCTCATTTACCATTGGTTTATGGCAGTTGCTTCCTAACTAGGCTCCTTGCTTCTGTCCTTAACCCTTTATAGTCTGTTTTCAGCTGATCAGCCAGAGTAATCCTTTCAAAATGTAAGTCAAGATCACTGTAGTCAGATGGCCTCCCATTTCATCAGTGAAAAAGACAAAGTCTTTTGCACTTGCCAGTTTCTCTGCCTGAAGCCTTCTTCCAGGTGTCTCCATGGCTACCCTTTCTCTTCCTTCAGGTTGTTTCTAAAGAGGCAATGAGGCCTTTCATGACCATCCTATTTAAAAGTATACACCTAACCAGCCCCCACACTTATTTGCCCCTTGTTGGCTTTATTTTTCTTTGTCGTACCTCACCATCTGGGGACAATGATACTAATTGTCTTTCTTTTTTTCCCTTCTTCTATCCTCCATGGGTATCAGATGTCTTTCTTAAAGAATCAGCATTATTGAGTTATAACTTATATAGAATAAAATGCATTCATTTTAGGAGTACAGTTGGGTGAATTTTGACAAATGTAACTACCACCCCAATCACAATAAAGAACATTTTCATCACTCTAAAAACTTCTTTCTTGCTTCTTTCAACTCAATCCTCTCCTTCCTTAATCCTGGCTCCAAGCTGCTGCTAATCTGATTTCTATGACTGTAGATTAATTTTTTCTGTTTTAGAACTTTATATAGATGCAATATATAAATGGAGTCATTATAGTATGTACTTTCACTGAGTGTAATGCTTCTGAGATTTACTCATGTCATATAGGTCAGGCCTCCTCAGGGGCTGTATGCTGGGCTTCAGTTCCACTTATTTCAGTATGCTGGCCCTGCCCTTCTCCCTGTGCTTCCTAGCTTCATCACCAGCTTGGCTACAGGAATTCCAGGGATTTTATTGAGGCATGACAACAACCAGAGTGAGAAAGTGCCATGTTTTCTGGTGTCACCTTCGTGGGAGCACCTTTCCAGAAGTCTTCTTATGGTCTCCCACTTATATTTCATGACAGAAACTGAGTCACATGCTTAGGCTTAAATCTTGGGGGATGCAACTGCAATGATTGGGTAAGGCCAATCAAGAGTCAGCTTAGAACTCAATTCTCTGATTTACTTGGGAAAATAGAGAGTACCCAAACAAAACTGGGGCTCAATCAACAAAGAAAAGGAAATGGATATGGGATAGTTAAACAATAGTGTCTGCCAAAGTCATCAACAATCATTATAGTGATCAATAACTGAGGGCTAGCTATATGAAAACCGTTGATATATTTAGGATGAATTAGGCAGAGTTTAGTCTGGGAGCATAGGCAGGCAGGAAGCTGTTCAGGAGGTGAGTAATAAGAGCATAAATTAAGGTGGTGGAAGTGGAATGGTGCGGTGAAGGTTCAGTATGAGAGAAAGTGATAAATTGGAAATATAAGGAGGATATCTGCCGTTTTGCGACTTGCATATGGTGATATTGATGGAAGCTGAAGTCGAGATGGTGAAACTGCTTGTAGGGAATGTTGGTATGGGTTGATAAAATGAGTTTAATTTGGGCCATGTTGAATTTGAGGTGATATGGAACATACAAGTAGGAGTGACCATAGATGCTGGACATGGTGCAGGTGATAGTGGTTGATATTATTTTGAGGGTTATTAGCTAAGTTGAGGCCTTGAAAATAAATGAGTTCTCCTAGGGACTTTGGGTAAAGATTGTTTAGCAGAGAGCCTTGCATAGTGCTTGTAGTATGGGCACTGGAGAAGAAAGAGGAAGGAGGGATTTGTGGATACAGTAGTTAATGAGGGAAACGTGGATAGCATAGTACAGAGATGCAGCAGCAGCATCCCTCAGAGTTAGATTTGAGCATACAGTGATCTGTAGATTGCTTTTGTCTAGGTATGGCAGGGTCCAGGTACTGTATGTCTATGTGTTATAATCTAGTACTACATTATTTATTTTGTTGCCCAAATAATTCTGCTTTGACCATTGGGAGCTCTTTGAGATTTTCTCCTTTTTTTTTTTTCTCCCAGTCTTGAAATGCAGTAGTGTGATTGTGGCTTACTGCACCCTTGACCTCCTGGGCTCAAGCAGTTCTCTACCTCAGCCTCCCAAATAGTTGGGATTACAGGCATGTGCCACCAAACCCAGCTAATTTAAAAATTTTTTTGTAGAGATGAGATTTTGTCATGTTGCCCATGCTGGTCTTGAACTCCTGGACTCAAGTGATCCCCTCACCTCAGCCTCCCAAAGTGCTGGGATTACAGGCGTGAGCCACTGCGCCTGGCAACTATTATTATTATTTTTTGAGACAGAGTCTCCCTCTGTCGCCTAGGCTGGAGTGCAGTGGTGTGATCTCAGCTCACTGCAAACTCCGCCTTCTGAGTTCAAGCAATTCTCTGCCGCAGCCTCCCGAGTACCTGGAACTACAGGTACCCGCCACCATGTCTGGCTCATTTTTTTTATTTTTAGTAGAGACGGGGTTTTGCCATGTTGTCCAGGCTGGTCTCGAACTACTGACCTCAGGTGATCTGCCCGCCTTGGCCTCCCCAAGTGCTGGGATTACAGGCATGAGCCACCGTGCACGGCCAGCAACTTTATTTTTAGACTAGTTTTAGGTTACAGAAAAATTGAGCAGAAAGAACAGCAAGCTCTCACTCCCTTTCCACTCTCTCCCACACTGTTTCTTCTCTTATTAACATCTGGCATTAGTGTGGTACATTCGTCACAATTGATGAAAATATATTGATAAATTATTGTTAACTAAGATCCGTAGTTTACATTGGGGTCACTGTTTGTGTTATCATACAGTATAGTTTACTGTCCCCCAAATTCCTTGTGCTCCACCTGTTCTTCCCTTCTTCCCCTTCCTTCCCCACTGTCTTCCCTGGTGACCACTGACCTTTTTACTGTTTCTATATATAGTTTTGCCTTTTCTGAAATCTCATATAGTTGGAATGATGCAGTATATAGCCTTTCATACTATACTGGTTTCTTTGACTTAGCAATATGTATTTAAGGCTCTTCTGTGTCTTTGTGGCTTGATACCTCATTTCGTTTTGTTGTCGAATAATATTCTATTGTATGGATGTACTGACAGTTTATCCATTCACTTACTGAAGAATATTTTGGTTGGTTCCAAGTTTTGGCGGTTACAAATGAAGCAGCTGTAAACATTTGCACATGTGCATAGAAGTTTTCCACTCATTTGGATAATGGACTGCATTTGATTGATCATCTGTTAAGCTTTGTAAGAAGCTGCCAAACTGTCTTCCAAAGTGGGCTGTACCATTTTTGCATTCCCACCATCAGTGAATGAGAGTTTCTGTTGCTTCACAGCTTCACCAGCATATGGTGTTCTCAGTGTTTTGGATTTTATCCATTATACTAGGTGTGTGGCAGTATCTCATAATTTTATTTTATAGTTCCCTAATAACATATGATGTTGAATATCTTTTCACATGCTTATTTGCCATCTGTGTTATCTTTGGTGAGGTGTCTGTCAGATCTTTTGCCTGTTTTAAATATGGTCGTTTGTTTTCTTATTGTTGAATTTTAAGAGTTCTTTGCATAATTAAGATGCAAATCCTTTATCAGATATATGTTTTGCAAATATTTTCTTCCATCTGTGGCTTGTCTTTTCTTTAGCTTTTTGTTTTTACAGTACTTCCTGACCTTCTCATACTGCAGTATGCTCCAGGTTCATCTTGTATTTTCCCTGCCAAGCCCTATAGTTAGTCATTTCTCCAAGAAGCTGTGGTTCCTGATTCCTTTTATTGGAGAATGGTTATTTAGGAACTTATATCTGGTCACTGGGTTTATTTGTTACTACTGAGGTGTTACTGTTTCTAGGCCCTCTGGTGACTAGCAATAGATAATATGTGTATATATGCTACTAATTAATGTGTATGTACATATCTACAATTGTTTCTGTGTCTATTCATCACTGTACACATACTAAGCTGAATGTGAGTTTATACTGACATCTCCGACTCTTTTCGATACCACAGGGTTCATTTTAGCCTTCCTTTCTTGGTTATCTGTAAGTTCTCTCTAATATGAGAAACCTGGCTCCTACCATCCATTGTCCATTTACTTATTTATTTATCCCAGTACACATATAAAACAATTTCAGAATTGTTTGCCTGTATCTCCTGTGAGAAACAAATTTAACCAACTGGTTAATCCAAGGTTGATTGGATTATTTGTATACATGTATTCAGATACACACATATTAATAATAACTTACATTAGAGCCATTATAATATGGTACAAAAAAGACCGAGTATTCTCATCTAATACATACAAGCTGGGCAAGGTATTTAACCTGACTAGGTCTTATTTTTGTACTTGGTAATTTTTTACATACTTAGAAAACTTTGGCCGGGCATGGTGGCTCACTCCTGTAATCCCAACTCTTTGGGAGGCTGAGGCGGTTGGATCGCCTGAGGTCAGGAGTTCGAGACAAGCCTGGACAACATGGTAAAATCCTATCACTACTAAAATACAAAAATTAACTGGGTGTGGTGGCAGGCACCCATAATCCTAGCTACTCCAGAGGCTGAGGCACAAGAATTGCTTGAACCCTGGAGGTGGAGTTTGCATTGAGCTGAGGTGGCATCACTGCACTCCAGCCTGGGCAACAACAGAGCAAGACTGTCTCCCTCCAAAAAAAAAAAAAAAAAAAAAATTGAGGATTCAAGAGGAAACATTTTTCAAGCGACGAATTTTAAAAAGCTCTCTCTTTCTTTTCCAGTCCTATTTCATCTTTGTGTAAATCCTATTTTATTTTACATATTTTTTCATCTTGAAAATGGAATGACATGCTGATTTTTCTTTTTTTTTTTTTTTTTTTTTTTGAGACAGAGTCTCACTCTGTCATCCAGGCTGGAGTGCAATGGTACGATCTTGGCTCACTGCAACCTCCGTCTCCTGGGTTCAAGTGATTTTCCTTTCTCAGCCTCTGGAGTAGCTGGGATTACAGGCACCTGCCACCACCCTGGCTAATTTTTTTGTATTTTTAGTAGAGATGGGGTTTCACCATGTTGGCCAGGTGGGTCTTTAACTCCTGACCTCAAGTGACCCACCCACCTCGGCCTCCTAAAGTGCAGGGATTACAGGTGTGAGCCACCACACCTGGCCGACATGCTAATTTTTTAAACTTGAGTTTTTACTTACTATATTGATATCTTTACATGTCAATAAAAATATATATTTTTAAAATTTCAGTTTGGTTTTTTATTTAATTAGTCATTCTTTTTTAAAAAATTTTATTGATTTTTTAGAGATGGGGCATTGCTATGTTGCCTGGGCGGGACTTGAACTCTTGGATTTAAGCAATCCTCACACCTCAGCTTTCTGAGTAGCTAGGACTACAGGTGCATGCCATTATGCCTGGCTGCCCCCTTGGTTTTATCTCCTGTTTTGTATCCTATTTCTGTGCCAGTGTGGATGCTTAAGGTCTCCAGGATTCAGCATAAACTCTCAGGATGAAAGCCAATTTACTGCTGTCTTACATTCCTGAATTCCCAGTTTCACTTCACTTTGGACCTTTGTGGAATCCTTCCTTTTGTGTTAGTTCAACAAAACGTTTAAAAAAAATTTTTTTTTTTCTGCTTTGTTTTTAATGCTTTGTTCAGGGTATCTACTCTTCATTATGCCAATAACAGAAGTCTGTAACTCACTGAGCAGTCCACAATGTGGATGTGCCATAAAGTTTTAATCACTTCTTTACTAAGGAAGTGATTAAAGTAAGAAATAAATTCAATTTTAAAAAATTTTAAAAAAAGAAATTCAATTTATTTCTACCTTCTTCCACGTTAAAAATTACGACGTAAAAATTCAGTAACTTTCCTCACCAGTGGAGTTAGGCAAAGAAGCAAGATAGGCTCATTTTTTTTTTTTTTTTTTTTTTTTTTTTGTGATGGAGTCTCACTCTGTTGCCCAGGCTGGAGTGCAGTGGCGCGATCTCGGCTCACTGCAAACTCTGCCTCCCGGGTTAACGCCATTCCCCTGAAGACAGGCTCATTCTTATGTCTTTTCTCTGCTGCTTAATTTGTGGATACCCTGAAACCTAAATGCTATTAGGATACGTTTTTAGACACCCTCTAAAAATTTCCCACCCAAAGTGAACTTGTTATAAGCATTTTGTTGTTTCTGAATAGCATATGTCTAGATGACCATACTTTGGAAAGTGTGTCCAGAATGCAGCAGTGCAAGTGATCTGGGATTGTGTTTTGGGCAGGTGAACAATGGTTTTGATTCATACTGAGTTATAAGACAGTGGAAGTTGTATCAAACTGCAGGATTATTTAGAAAATGGAGTCTGATATTTCTCAAATAATCAAAACTGAAAGTCTCAGAATTATGTTTTCAGATGGCATAATTACAAATAAATGAGGAAGTGAAATAGCAGGTTACAAGTCCTTGAGAGTGGACAGTGCAGAGGCACATGGCACTGATTTCCAGGTCAAAGAAGAGGCCTTTTGCAAAGCATCAACTAGAGTTCAGGTTATATAATCCTGAGTATTTTAAGCATGTTATCTGCATATTATTTGTCATGAGAGAATACTTTCCCTCTTCATGGTTTATTTTTCCTTATTGGTACATTTTGAACTCCAGAATTCTTTATTTACTATTTGGCTTTCCATAAACAATCAGGCAGACTGACTATGAGATTCTCTACATTGAGAAACTGTGTACATAATATTTGCTTATGATAAGACTCACATTATCATGATAAATCCTTTCTCTTCACATAGTATCTGATAATCCAATGCCCTTTTAAACAATAGGAAAGATGTTTTCCAAAGACTTTTTTTCAGAAATCAGATGTTTCTTGGAGCCTTTTCCAGTCTTCATACAATATATCTTTGCCATTTTTTAAATTGAGGACTAAACCAAACTTTCCATAAGTTTTTATGTTTGAATTTTTACTGTGTAACTACTCTTCGAGGTGGACATTTGCATTTACCCAACATTCATCCTTGTTTAAAACTTGCGTGGCTGAAATGTCCTTAGGCTTATAGTAGTAAGTTGGCCAGCTTCGGTGGAATCTCTCTGGCCTTTAAAGTTGGCACAGTCCAGTATAGCTACCTCAGAGGATATGTGGTCATGGAAAAACATGTTTTTGTTGTTGAGTGTTCTCGCTTTCTAGTAATTTTATTTTCTGCTCAAGAGATTTAGTATCTGTTCAGATACTTTATTTTTAAAGGCCACATAAGTAATGACTTGACCTCTAATCTTAGCTTTGAAATTTTCCCAGACACTAATAAAGATGATGTCTGATGACCTTTTATTTGAGAATAGTTAGTACTCATTGGCCAGCTATCAGTGCTACTTAAAAATGTATATTTTGCTCAAAAAATTATTTCCATGGCTAAAAGACTTTCTCAGTAAATCACACATGTCATGACATAATTTGGTGACTCTTGGACCTTGTTTTAAAATAGTTTTTACATAGCATTACTGAGACTTAATACTGTTCGAAACAACTCTTCTTTTCAAATACAAATATGAGTTAGTTCTGAGAAAAATATTCTGTAAACCATAATCTTATCTGAAATAGCACCCATCTCTTGGATCCAGTAAGAATATTTTAGACGTGAAGAGTTCTATAGTAAAAGACCTAGAATTAATCCTTGTTTTGCATGAATGTGGGCTATCTTTCCTGTAAATATACAGTAAGGTTTTTACAAATAATCAAGTTACTACTGAAGACTAAGATCATCAGTTAAATTATCTGAGCTGGGCTGGGCGTGGTGGCTCACGCCTGTAATCTCAGCACTTTGGGAGGCCGAGACGGGCAGATCATGAGGTCAGGAGATCGAGACCATCCTGGCTAACATGGTGAAACCCTGTCTCTACTAAAAAATAGAAAAAATTAGCCAGGCGTGGTGGTGGGTGCCTGTAGTCCCAGCTACTCGGGAGGCTGAGGCAGGAGAATGGCATGAACCCGGGAGGTGGAGCTTGCAGTGAGCCAAGATCATGCCACTGCACTCCAGCCTGGGCAACAGAGCGAGACTCCGTCTCAAAAAAAAAAAAAAAAATTATCTGGGCTGGCCACATTAGGATATAAGCTTAATAATTAGTGGAGTGAAAGAAGTTCATCAGATTTTATTAATACGTGTGGTAAGGCTTAGTTATGAAGAAGGACAAGGCAGTTTCCTTCCAGGTGTTGGGGCATAGCTAATTGCCCTTTTGGTCTGTTTTCACTTGTCTTATATCTATAATAACAGACCCTCTTGATAAGAACCCACTTAGGTACAATGATGTTTTTGTGGGGTTGGCAGAGGAAACTGCATGTTGCTACCTTGATACATTTTCTCGTTTGACTTTTGTTAAGAGATGATGTTTAGTTCTTTGTTGCTGAACTCTGTTAGTGCAAAGAGAAGAAAAGTCTTGCTTAATTAATTGCAATATTAAATT
This sequence comes from Symphalangus syndactylus, assembly GCF_028878055.3. Taxonomy (NCBI): domain Eukaryota; kingdom Metazoa; phylum Chordata; class Mammalia; order Primates; family Hylobatidae; genus Symphalangus; species Symphalangus syndactylus. The sequence continues at coordinate 46,670,696 of NC_072429.2, forward strand.
GAAATCTATTTTAGCTTCCTTAGACAGTCCTGAAAGAGATTTGCATAACTGGGGTCTTCCCTTGGTTCCAGTGGAGGGGAAATATTTCAGTTCACTTACTTGAGGCTATAAAAGTTTGTTCTTCCTTTCCCTGAAGCAAGAATTGTGAACATAAAGTCATAAAACAGATTCAGTGTTAATTTTTAAAACTTCCCCATATTTCCACCCTCATCAGTGGTAAATAATGTGCCTGATTGTAAAATGGAAAAAGTTGAAAATTTCCACTTGTACATTTTGAGCTTTTCAAAGGTACTATACACTCTGGAAATAATAATAAAAGATACTAAGGCTTATACAGTGCTTTTTGTTTGAGGAACTCATATAAACACTAATGCATTGATCCTAACACAGTACTTGATTGTGACTTTAAAAGGTCATGAGTTACTGCTGTTACAAAAAAAAAAAAAAATGGAGGGGCGCTCCACTTTACAAATATTGTTTAAAAAATATCTAGATAAAAATTAGATAACTGAAAAAACAAAACTTATAGGGTATTTGTATGTTGACTTTTCTCTTAGCCTATGATATATTTTTATTCCTTTATTATTTTTTTCTTTTACATACGAATCTACTTGAAGCTTGATTTTCTTTTGTTTTGTTTTGTTTTGTTTTGTTTTTAAGACAGGATCTTGCTCTGTTACCCAAGCTGGAGTGCAGTAGCACAATCAGGGCTCACTGCAGCCTTGATATCCAGTCTCAATTGATCCTCCCACCTCAGCCTCCCTAGTAGCTGGGACTACAGGTGTGTGCCACTGTGCCTGGCTAATGTTTTAAGTTTATTTTTTGTAGAGATGGGGTCTCGTCATGTTGCCTGGGCTGGTCTTGAACTCCCAGGCTCAAGCAATCCTCCTGCCTCGGCCTCTCAGAGTGCTGGGATTACAGGTGTGAGCCACTGTGCCCAACTCCCGCACCCCCCTCCTTTTTTTTTTTTAATGAGATAGGGTTTTGCTATGTTGCCCAGACTAGACTCAGACAAGTGGGCTCAAACAATCCTCCCACCTCAGCTTCCTGAGTATCTGGGACTGTAGGCTCACACCACTGTTCCCTGCCTGATTCCTATATTAAATAAGAAAGCAGAATCTACTTTTAAGCCTTTATTCCTACTCAGCCAGGAAGGTTTAAACTTGTGGTGGTTTCCTGAGCTTGACATATTATGTTAATATGCATTTGTCCTTTTAGTTTGCTCAGTTTAATATTTGTAGTATGTAGCTATTGATTTCGATGAATACAATAGTCATGTGGCTTCATTTTCAACTTTCTTGTGTTTCATAGGTTTATTCTTCAGTCCAAGGAAGCAATTCACAATCAGCTGTTAGAGAAGCAGAAAATAGCAGAAGAAAAAATTAAAGAACTAGAAGTAAGTTTTTATTGGCAGTAGGAGTTAACTTTTGGGAGAAAGTGGTAATCTTATTGTGTCATATTAAATGAAAATGTATGCCTGCCTGCCAAAGTAATGTCATATTATTTTTATTTTTTATAATTACGTTGGAGCCGTGAAGCTGTCATATTCATATTCATAGCGCATATAAGACCAAAACAAACAAAAAAAAGAATAGTCTCTTTGGAACTGTAGAGAATTTTGATGAGATGGTTTTAACCTGAATATATTTTGTTCATTGCCCTTGAATGTGTTTATTCTTTCAAAAAAAAAAAACCATAAACAAAATGTAATGTATATTTAAACAACACGTGTAGTGGATTGTGGTGGATGGACAGGAGAGTGGGTAATAATGATAAATTTTAGAGGATCTTGGTATAGGGTCTTTTTTACACATTGTAATTCCTTTAACCTAAATTAGGTTCTATATAAGGACAAAGTAGCAAGCTGTAACCAATTAACTATCTGAAGGATGGTGCTCCAATGAGAACAATTTTTTCTTTTTAGCTAGGGAAAAAGATGATAGGTAACAGTAAGCAAATCTTTGGAAATATTACTTTATTATTTTTATTATTATAATTTATTTATACAGTAAGACCTTTAGTGAGATATTCTTCTTGGGCTTTGGTGAAAGGCCCATCATGTGTATAGTAAAAGACTGGACAAAAAGCTGGTTATTATTTCTTAGGGACCAAGATTTCCCAACATGTGGGTGGATACATTGACTTCATAGGTCATTTCATCTAATTTCTGTGAGTACTATTTGAGGCAGAGGATCAGAATCTAACTCAGCCCTCTGCTGAATTTGGGAGCTACAACTTGTAGCTTCCTGAGGATTTCTTAGGGGCACTGAATTGGCCTGGACTGGGAGTATGCAGTATCTTAGGTTACTTGGGCTTATTTTTAACTACTGATAGTTGAAACAAGTTTGATAATAGATTTGCAGCTTAGAAAAGTGTATTGTAAAAACAAGACAAAAAAGCAAAAAAACCAAGTAAAGAAAACAGCCTGTGATAACCAGGTTGTTTTGTCCTATTTTAACATTTTAATCAGCTCAGCTGTTCTAAGAGGTTCAATTTGTTATCTTGTGTTTTTACTCATAAGAAACAAAAGTATCTTTAAAAACCCAAACAAAATCATTTCATGTAGATAAAACAAAAAAATGCATTTTTGCAACTGTAGGTAAATATATTTAAAATTGTCCTAATGAATAATAAGTAGCAAGGTAATGTGTATATAATTCTCTTTATGAAAACAAGAAACAAACATTTGTGTATGAATATTGAAGATGATATGTAAGGATATATATTAAATTGTTAATACTGTTTACCCTAAAGAAATTAGATGGGACGTAGGAGTAAATGATTATTTCTTTTTCTTTCTTTCCTTTTTTTTTTTTTTTTTTTTTTTTTGAGACGGAGTTTCGCTCTTGTTGCCCAGGCTGAAGTGCAATGGTGTGATCTCGGCTCACTGCAACCTCTGCCTCCTGGCTTCAAGTGATTCTCTTGTCTCAGCCTCCCAAGTAGCTGGGATTACAGGCATGTGCCACCACGCCCTGGTAATTTTGTATTTTTAGTAGAGATGGGCGTTCTCCTTGTTGGTCAGGCTGGTCTCGAACTCCCGACCTCAGATGATCCGCCTACCTCAGCCTCCCAAAGTGCTGGGAATCATAGGCCACTGCGCCTGGCCTTGATTTTTTTCTTACAATCTCTGTAATAATAAATTGTAACAAGTATACATTAACTTTTTTTGTTGTTAACTTTTATGATTAAAAAATTAGCAGAGCCAGCACAGTGGCAAATGCTTGTAGTCCCAGCTATGGGAGGCTGAAGCGGGAGGATTGCCTGAGGCATTCCAGCCTGGGCAGCATAACAAGACCTTGTCTCTTTAGGGAAAAAAAAAAACCCAATTATCAAGGTGAAATTGCCACAGGTAATGATTTTATCAATACCGTACTGCTGAGTTCTGGTGAGTATTAAGAAATTTACTTTCTGTAAGTTTTGTTGAGTGTCTCAAATACTGGTAGAATGTTTTATCTTTCAGGAAGTTCTTTTTTCTTTTTTAATTTTTCATTTTACATGTTATTTACATTATAAAAGCAATAGAAGTACCCCATAAATAAAATAAAATATATAACAGATGATTGAACAATGAAAATATTACTTTGTTTTTCCACCCTCGGTACATCCAAATGTCACCTCTACAGTTTCTGTATCATTCCAAACTTCTATATTTATATAAAGACATTCATACATGCATATACACAACCTTTTTTTAAAATAGGAATTATGCTATATATACTGTTTTCCATCGTTTGACAGTTTTATCTTTCTACTTTAGTAATATAAATCCAGTTTATACACAATTTCTTTTTTTTGATTCCCATCATCCTGGGCTCCTTACCATGAGCCTTATTGCAGCATTTAATGTGTTCTCCAGTACTTCTCTAACCTGTGCTTTTAACAGTATCACGCAGTGTATACTCCCCTCTCTTCTCTGAAACAATCCTATACTTTTCCACTGCTACAACTTTATAGTTTTATTACTTCAGCACACCCCCACATGTGCACTTATGCGCATATACACTGTTAATTGTGATGTTCAAATTTTCTGTGTATCTTACTGAATTATCATCTGCTTATTCATTTAGTTACTGAGAGATGTGGTGAATCTTCCTCTATGACAGTGTTTATCAATTTCTCCTTAATCTGTCAGTTTAGTGGGCAGTGATATTTACAGAATACAGTGTTGGGGGGGCAAGTGCTCATTATTACTGTATACGAAGTTTGGAGCTTATTTTTTTTTTTTTTTATTTTGAGACGGAGTCTCATTCTGTCGCCCAGGCTGGAGTCCAGTGGTGCGTCTTGGCTCATCGCAACCTCTGCCTCACAGGTTCAAGTGATTCTTCTGCCTCAGCCTCCTGAGTACCTGGGACTACAGGCCTACCACGCCCGGTTAATTTTTGTATTTTTAGTAGAGATGGGGTTTCACCATGTTGGCCAGGCTGGTCTCGAACTCCTGACCTCGTGATCTGCCCACCTTGGCCTCCCAAAGTGCTGGGATTACAGGTGTGAGCCACCATGCCCAACCGGGGCGTATGTTTTATTTTGTTTTATATTAGGAATTTCTCAGCTCTTCTGTTTATATTTATTTATTTTTTATTGTTTTGAGATGGCGTCTTGCTCTGTTGTCCAGGCTGGAGTGCAGTGGCATGATCTTGGCTCACTGCAGCCTCCGCCTTCTGGGTTCAAGCGATTCTCCTGCATCAGCCTCCTGAGTAGCTGGGATTACAGCCACACCATGCCTGGCTACTTTTTGTATCTTTAGTAGAGACAGAGTTTCACCATGTTAGCCAGGCTGGTCTCGAACTCTTGACCTCCAGTGATCTGCCCACCGCAGCCTCCCAAAGTTCTGGGATTACAGGTGTGAGGCACAGCACCTGACCTGTCAGCTCTTTTAAAGATAAGCATTCTACTGACTTGTGGCTTCCACTGTTGCTGTTAAGAAGTCATCTGTTAGTCTAATTGTTGTTAATTTGTTAGTCTAATTGTTGTTAATTTGTCTTTTCTCTTTACCTGTTTTTACTTGTCTATGTCTTTCATCCTTTGTAGTTTCTTTGGGATGTGTTTAGGTGTCGATTTATTCCTTTTCTTTCTTTCTTTTTTTTTTTTTTTTTTAATTTGAGATGGGGTCTCACTCTGTCACTCAGGTTGGCTTGCAGTTGGGTGATCTCAGCTCACTGCAGCCTCCACCTCCCAGGCTTCAGCAATCCTCCCACCTCAGCCTCCCAAGTAGCTGAGACCACAGGCACGCCACCACGTATGGCTAATATTTTTTTCTTTTTCTTAGTTAGAATTTGTTGGGTTTCCTGAATCTGAGGATTAGTGTTTTTTTTTTTTTTTTTTTATAAATTCTGGAAAATTTGTATTTCTGAAGATTACTTCTTCCTTAATTTGTTTATTAATGGTATTTCCTTTTGGAATTTTTTCGCACCTTTAAACTGGCTGCCACCACCATCTGCAGTAGGATATTAACTGATTTTACCATATTCAGCCTTCTCTCGTTGAGTTCTTTTTATAACGTATTTAAGTTAGAATGACCTTTCTAAAATGTTAAATCTGATCATATTACTCTCCCATGTAAAACCAATAGTTGTTCTTAGGGTTAAGTTCAAACTATTTTTTTTTTTTTTTTTTTTTTTTTTTTTTTTTTGAGACGGAGTCTTGCTCTGTCGCCCAGGCTGGAGTGCAGTGGCGCAATCTCGGCTCACTGCAAGCTCCGCCTCCCGGGTTCACGCCATTCTCCTGCCTCAGCCTCTCCGAGTAGCTGGGACTACAGGCGCCCGCCCCCACGCCCGGCTAATTTTTTGTATTTTTTTAGTGGAGACGGGGTTTCACTGTGGTCTCGATCTCCTGACCTCATGATCCGCCCGCCTCGGCCTCCCAAAGTGCTGGGATTACAAGCGTGAGCCACCGCGCCCGGCCAAACTATTTTTTTTTTTTTTTGAGACGGAGTTTTGATCTTGTTGCCCAGGCTGGAGTGCAATGGCATGATCTTGGGTCACTGCAACCTCTGCCCCCTGGGTACAAGCGATTCTCCTGCCTCAGCCTCCTGAGTAGCTGGGACTACAGGCATGTGCCACTATGCCCAGCTAATTTTTTTGTATTTTTAGTAGAGATGGGGTTTCAACATTTTGGCCAGCCTGGTCTCAAAACTCCTGTCCTCGGGTGATCCGCCTGCCTTGGCCTCCCAAAGTGCTAGGATTATAGGCGTGAGTGAGCCACCGTGCCCAACCAGTTCAAACTTTTTAACATACCTTGAAGGCCTTTAAAGATATGATTTCTGTTTATTTCTCTCATCCCTCTCATTTCCTCTGCCTTCTCTTATATTGTATGCTTTAGCCATGCAAAAATACTCTCAGTCTTTTTGTTTTTTTTTTGAGATGGTGTCTCACTCCGTCGCCCAGGTTGGAGTGCAGTGGCACTATCTTGGCTCACAGCAACCTCTGCCTCCTGGGTTGGAACAATTCTCCTGTCTCAGCAGGAGATCCCTCCTGGGATTACAGGTGTGTGCCACCACGCCCAGCTAATTTTTGTATTTTTAGTAGAGACAGGGTTTTGCATGTTGGCCGGACTGGTCTTGAACTCCTGACCTCAGATGGTCCACCCACCTATGCCTCCCAGAGTGCTGGGATTACAGGCATGAGCCGCCACACTTTGCCAATACTCTCAGTCTTTGGAGCTTGCTCTTTTTTCATTCTACTAGATCTTTGAAAAGTAGTTATCTCCACTTGGGAACTTCCTCCTTCTGCCTTTATCAACTCCATCTACTAATCCTTCAGATCTTAGTATAGAGTTACTTCTCCTGAGAACCATTTTCTGATTCCTCAATCTTAAGTTAGCTGCTTCTTTCTTGTGTTCTCTGATTACTCTGTTAGTTTCTTAGCACATTGTAGGGATTTGGAAATATAAACTGTCACCAGTTGAGTAAATCATAAATATGGTTTCCTATAACTTTGGAAGCTTGATACAGATTTAGAGCTCTAAATGATTTTCCCCAAGTCCTTGGTGTTGTTCCTCTTTTCAAATCTGCAGTCTCTTCTTCTAGACCTAGTGTTTCTTGCCAGTCTAATCTACTTCATTTTAATCCTCTATAATTATCATCATTATCATCATCATCATCAGTTTCTCTCCTGAGATACCCTGTATTAAGTTGGGGAGGCACAATTTATACCCAACTCTGTAGACAAAGGCCAGGCTATTTCTATTTACCATGTTTTCATCTCTGAAAGAGTAAGGTTCATATTGGTTGGGGTCAGAGTTCCAGTTTTTGATAAAAGCTGTTAACTTGTTTTACTGATTTGGTCCACTGAGTATGCTTCCCCACCCTTTACCCACAGTTTGTGTAGATGGCAGGAGGGACACACCTTTTCCATGACATAGGTGCTGGTCTGATTCAGGTTCTCTAATCTGATAGCCCATTTTCATTAGTATTTGCTAGGTTCCCTTTTACCCAGCTTTGTTCTTTCTGTTTCTTTATACTTGCCCTCTCCTGATTTCTTTTTTCTGGTCTTATTTATGAGTACAAAGCTTACCTAGAATTTGTTTAGCTTTTTATAGCTTTGTCATGCTGTGCCCTATGTCATCAGCCAGCCAACTGGCCTCATCTACTGGCCCTTGTCTCTTATAGGCAGGGGTGGGGGTACTACTTGCCCTCGTGTGAATCTTGATAGGGAGTCATATTCCTTATTAGCAGAGTAAACACAAACACTGTCTTTTTTTTTTTTTTTTGAGACGGAGTCTTGCTCTGTCTCCCAGGCTGGAGTGCAGTGGCGCAATCTCGGCTCACTGCAGGCTCCGCCTCCCAGGTTCACACCATTTTCCTGCCTCAGCCTCCCGAGTAGCTGGGACTACAGGCTCACGCTGCCATGCCCGGCTAATTTTTTGTATTTTTAGTAGAGGCAGGGTTTCACCATGTTAGCCAGGATGGTCTCGATCTTCTGACCTCGTGATCCGCTCGCCTCGGCCTCCCAAAGTGCTGGGATTACAGGCATGAGCCACCGCGCCTGGCACAAGCACTGTCTTAATGGTGGGAAGATACTCTTACTGTCTTTTTTTTCTCTTAGAACTTCTTTGTGTTCAAAGAATTGTATGAATTGTACAAAGAATAAAGAAAAAAAAGAACTTCCTTTTACATTTTTTTTTTTTTTTTGAGACGAAGTCTTTCTTTGTTACCCAGGCTGGGGTGCAGTGTCATGATCTCGGCTCACTGCAATCTCCGTGTCCCAGGTTTAAGTGATTCCCCTGCCTTAGCCTCCCAAGTAGCTGGGATTACAGGTGCCTGGGCTAATTTTTGTATTTTTGGTAGAGACTGTGTTTCACCATGTTGGCCAGGCTGGTCTTGAACTCCTGCGTGATCCACCTGCCTCAGCCTCCTAACGTGCTAGGATTACAAGCGTGAGCCACTGCGCCCTGCCTCTTTTTACATTTTAATACCCCTATATTAGACTGTTCTTCAGACCATCATCACTTTAATGGGATTAATTGGGAATCATTTTCATAACAGGCTCACAATATATGTAGATTTAATCTTTCATTATAAAGGTGATCAAATTCTGGAAGAGAATACATCCTAACCGTGATTAGTAGACCAGTGATGCTGATCCTAGTCACAAGAAAATACAAAATGGTGGCTTTAGTATGATAGAGTAACCATGTTATTTTTGTCATTTTTTGAGGAAATTTTCTATTTTTAAAAAATACTGATAATAACTTTCTAAAGAAGGTACTGAGTGCATAATACCTAATACAGTATTTGTATTAGGTATTAGGTATTTGAAAAGTACCCAAGCATAATTTTAGAAAATAGCATGACTACAGCTGTGATTTGGAATTATGACATGAGTCTCATTTGTCTTTGTAAAATAATTTTCTTTTTATAATGTATAACATTGGTACAAAGAGAAAGCAGAAGTCTTTTTTGACAAAATTCAGTTTTAAAGTTGAGTTAAAACTATTGATAGATTGAGGAGATCTGTATCTTCTAAAGAGTGGGAAATTCATCCTCCAGTTTTGCTAACTTTTTTGGAGGTAAGCAGGAAATAATTAGTGGGCCTTTTTCGCAGTTAGGAAAATTTAAGTCAGCATTCATATGATCTAGAGATCAGCTCCTGACCTTCTGAATCTCAACTATTGGGAATCCTTGAGGTAAATGTAAACTTTCAGTGATACATTTGAACACATTTTTGCCACCATTGCCTTAATGTTTTTTTTTGTTCCAGGTGGAGGCCAAACAGTTAACTGCTTCAACCTAAAGTCAGCCTTCAACCTAAAGTCTGTTATATTTTAGGCACATGCATATACAGGTTAACCAGCTTCCTTCCCCTCTGTCTCCAACGTGGTTACCACCCCTTCCACCACCCTGGTTAGCTCAGCAACAACAGAATAAGAATAAGGAAACCCAGGACATTCTGGCGTGCTTAGCGCCACTTCTGATGCAGAGTGTTGCAATCCCAGGGTTGTTGAAATAACTCCCCAGCCCATATCATATGTAAAAAAAAAAAACTGTTAAAGTCTTGACGTTTAAAGTCCCAACTCTTCCACAAAAATGACAGTTTTGGTCAGACAGTGGTTCCTGAAATAAATAGGAAGAATGGCGGTGAGAGAACAGGATAGGAGGTGCCTGTGACACTCTGCAGTTGGCTTAGGTTTGATACTCTGATGAGAACATGCTTTGGAGGGATTCCCATGATTGAGGAAATTTTACTCTGCCTGTTGAGGATCATTTTTTCCATCGCATGGATGGTGACTGGTAGGCACTTGGATGGATGTCCAGTTTTGCCCTAAGTACTGCATTTTTGAGCTGGTACTGTTGGTGTATATAATAGGAGCCCCCATTTGGAGGTGTTGTCGGGTGGACTCTACTATATGATAGGCACTGATTCTTACCTCTGTTTTTCTGTTTCTTTTTTTTTTTTTTTTGAGATGGAGTCTCGCTCTGTTGCCCAGGCTGGAGTGCAGTGGCACGATCTCAGCTCACTGCAACCTCCGCCTCCCGGGTTCATGCGATTCTTCTGCCTCAACCTCCTGAGTAGCTGGGACTACAGGTGCATGCCACCATGCCCGGCTAATTTTTGTATCATTAGTAGAGATGGGGTTTCACCATATTGGCCAGACTGGGTCTTACCTCTGTTTTTCAATGAAGAAAGGAGGGCAGGGGGGGTTAGCAGAGCCAATGATAGAATATTTTTAAAACATTAAACAAGAAATATGCCCAGCAGTTCATCTGCTTGCATAGCTCTAAGTTTATAATCCATTAAAAATTTAGTCATTAATTTTTTATTGAAATGTAACATTTAAAAAATGTGTTAAATAGCATATATAGCTTAATCATTATAAAGCAAACACATCAGTTATCCAGGCCAGTAAATCAAATGTTGTCAGGAAACCAGAACCCTCCTTGTTGTTTATCACTGCCTAATCATGTGCCATCCCTGCCTGCCTCTCCCATCAAGTAACTACTACCCTAACTTTTGTGATAATTATTTCCTTTTTCAAAAATACAGTTTTACAGCCGGGCATGGTGGCTCATGCCTGTAATCCCAGCACTTTGGGAGGCTGAGGCGGGTGGATCATGAGGTCAGGAGTTCAAGACCAGCCTGGCCAAGATGGTGAAACCCCGTCTCTACTAAAACTACAAAAATTAGCCGGGTGTGGTGGTGGACGCCTGTAATCCCAGCTACTCAGGAGGGTGAGGCGGAGAATTGCTTGACCCTGGGAGGTGGAGGTTGCAGTGAGCCGAGATCATGCCACTGCACTCCAGCCTGGGTGACAGAGCGAGACTCTGTCTCAAAAAAAAAAAAAAAAAAATGGTTTTACTACCTATGGATGTATCTCTAAAATAATATAATTTAGGCTGGGCGTGGTGGCTCACGCCTGTAATCCCAGCACTTTGGGAGGCTGAGGCGGGCAGATCACCTGAGGTCAGGAATTCGAGGCCAGCCTGGCCAATATGGTGAAATCCTGTCTCTACTAAAAATACAAAAATTAGCTGGGCCTGGTGGTGCACACCTGTAGCCCCAGCTACTCGGGAGGCTGGGGCAGGAGAATCGTTTGAACCCTGGCGGCAGAGGTTGCAGTGAGCCAAGATCGCACTATTGCACTCCGGCCTGGGTGTCACTGCGAGACTCCATCTCAAAAGACAACAACAACAACAACAAAAAACAAAAAAAAATATTTTATGTATATAAATATATATATCTTATGTATATAAATATATATCTTATGTATATAAAATATATATTATGTATATATGTATTTTATGTATATATGTGTGTGTATATATATGTAATTTAGTTTAGCTTGTTTCTGAACTTTACGTGAACAAAATCACTATTATTTTTGCCTCACTTCTTTCTCTTCACATTATGTTTGTGAAGTACATCTGTGTTATCTCTTGAGATTGTGAATTGTTCATTTCATTGCTGCATAGTATCCCCTCGTATAGAAGTACCACAATTTATCTATCTAGACAGTCCATTTTTATTCTTAACAAGTGAAGGTATTCTCATAGAGTATTTTTACAGCTTATCTTAGCATCTTGCTAAGATAATTTTCAGAAACCACCCTCCACCCACACTCCAGGAGAGCTTGCATCCTAGAAAGAAGTGTAAAACGTTTACACTCCTAATGATTAAAATTAGCTTGATGATTTCCTACCTTCCATAGTAGCTAGATAGCTAGACAGTTATGGATGTCTTTTCAAAATTTTTATCTTAGAAATCAATGCAAGATGTAAAATTAATCTCTTTCCTATGTTGTTTTGACTTAGAGAGTCTTGGGTGAAGTGATTTCTCTCATTGTGCATATATTGGGATTTCAAACATGAGTACTTATCTCTTTATAGAGCTCATTTGCATTCTTAACGTTTATAAAAATGGATGTTTGTTTTAAAATAGTTTTCGGTTATTTAGGACTTCAGTCTAAGAGAGCCTGCTGGTTGGAAACCCCAGAGTTTATCATGAACTATATATAGTCTCTGTGTCCTGATGTCTTAGGGCTTAATGTAGCTGCAGAATCCTCCTTTGTGGCTTTCAGAGAAGAGCTGGTATAGGTCTTAAAAAGCCCACCATGTATGCTCTTTTTCTGTTAGAGCATTTTTTTCTTATTAATATTGTCAGTGCCTTGTTCAGTGTATATGTTATGATCCAAGTGCTAAAATTTGCCCAAATATAAAGCATCTGTGATGCATTTTATTTCCTTCATAGAAGTATTGTAGATCCTATGAGAACTCAGATGTAAGCAGTTCAAATAGATTGGTTCTTTTTTTTTTTTTTTTGAGACGGAGTCTCACTCTGTCACCCAGGCTGCAGTGCAGTGGCGCAGTCTTGGCTCACTGCAAGCTCTGCCTCCCAGGTTCACGCCATTCTCCTACCTCAGCCTCCCAAGTAGCTGGGACTATAGGCGCCCGCCACCACGCCCAACTAATTTTTTTGTATTTTTAGTAGAGGCAGGGTTTCACCGTGTTAGCCAGGATGGTCTTGATCTCCTGACCCCGTGATCCGCCCGCCTCGGCCTCCTAAAGTACTGGGATTACAGGCATGAGCCATCGTGCCTGACCCATAGATTGGTTCTTTTAACTGGATAGCCTTTCTTATTTATCTTGAAATATATATTACAGATATTTAACACACACATTCATACACCCTTGATTTGATCTGTTTCCTGATGGCCCATCTTCATTTTATGATTAAGATAAGAGACTTAAGATAATTGGATTTGCATTCCAATTAGCCCAGAGTTCAACTTTTTGCATCTTGTTTCAGTTATTCTTTTCTTCTTGGATACATTGGGTGCCTTGTTGCTCTCCTTGGAATACTTATCTGTCCCCACACCCAACTATCCCTTTGAATGCTTTAGGGAGTTGTTGACCTCAGCCTTCATTGTTACATGCTTTATATGGTCTATACTCTTCTCTGTCTAACCATATGTCCTTAGTCTCCTCCCTCCCATGCCTGGATTCCTCAAATCATTTTCAGGCTGCCTAGAGAATGATTTGTTTTAATGAGTTAGACTTTGGATTTTCTTTCATGTCATTACATACTTCCTTGCCAAGTTAATCAGGGCACTTTCCCTTATCCTAGATTCTTACTCTGATCAGTCTCTGTTCTCACATCACAGGTGTCCTCCAACCTGAGGTAATAGATACTGGCCATAAAAAGCAAGTTCAATACTTCATGTGGGGAATGCCACACCTTTATTAATAAGCATGTTACACGTCAGCTCAGAAAAGGATCCAAAGAAAGGTTGACATTTCAGCCATAAATAGAAATTTCCAAGTCTACTGGATTTACAACAGAGTGTTCATTACCCTAAATTCCTAATTTTAAAAGCCTTATGTTAATTTAGGAGTTCTTCATTCTAACTCTTGCTGTACTCTAAGCCTCAGTTTCCTCATGTAAAATGAGAATTTTGGATTAGAAGATCTCTAGGGTCACTCCGGTCACTTCTATTAAGTTTATTGTTATAACCTTGGTCTTTTTCTGAGTTGCCATTTTAGGAGCAAAAATGCCCCCTTAAAATGAAAAGATGGAAGAAAGCAAAACAGAACAGAAACAATTTCCTTTGTCCAGATCATTGTCTTAATTTAAAAAGTTAAAGGTGGGTCACGGTGGCTCACGCCTATAATCCCAGCATTTTGGGAGGCCGAGGCGGGCGGATCATCTGAGGTTGGGAGTTCGAGACCAGCCTGACCAACATGGAGAAACCCCATCTCTACTAAAAATACAAAATTAGCCGCGCGTGGTGGCGCATGCCTGTAATCCCAGCTACTCAGGAGGCTGAGGCAGGAGAATCGCTTGAACCCGGGAGGTGGAGGTTGCGGTGAGCAGAGATCATGCCATTGCACTCCAGCCTGGGCAATAAGAGTGAAGCTCCATCTCAAAAAAAAAAAAAGTTATAAGGCTGGGTGCCGTGGCTCATACCTATAATCCCAGCACTTTGGAAGTCTGAGGCAGGCAGATCTTTTGAGCCCCAGAGTTTGAGACCAGCCTGGGCAACAAAGTGAGACCTCATTTCTACAAATAATTAAAAAAATACCTGGGCATGGTGGTGCATGCCTGTGGTCCCAGCTACTGCAGAGGCTGAGGTGGGAGGATTGCTTGAGCCAGGTGATCGAGGCTGCAGTGAGCCTTGATAGCACCACTGTACTCCATCCTGGGTGACAGAGCGAGACCCCGATCTCAAAAAATATATAAAAAATAAAAAGTTAATTGGAATCCTATTTTGAAGCTAAAATGAAGCTAGTTGTCTACCTATATCTAAAATGTAATTCAAGGTGATGGCATCTCCTTTGATATCTTTGCAGTCATTTAAATCAGAGATGTCCGTGTAATGGCTTAAAGGTAAACTACATTAGGCATACCTTGTTTTAGAAATATATTTTCAGATAGAGCTGAATAGTTTAACTCCACATATGTAATTGACATACCCAGGAAGACATCACTTTATTCATTTATAGTGCTTTATCTTGTCTTATACAATATATGAAACTTAGAATAGTAGCATGCATGTTCCTGTGTTAGATTCCTTGAGTATTTATGAACTTTTTTTTTTTTTTATTTTTTTTTTTGTTGAGTTGGAGTCTTACTCTGTCACCTAGGCTGGAGTGCAGTGGCGCAATCTTGGCTCACTGCAGCCTCTGCCTCCCAGATTCAAAAGATTTCCTGCCTCAGCCTCCTGAGTAGCTGGGATTACAGGGTGCACCACCATAACCGGCTAATTTTTGTATTTTAGTAGAGATGGGGTTTCACCACGTTGGCCAGGCTGATCTTGAACTCCTGGCCTCAAGCGGTCCACCTTGGCCTCCCAAAGTGCTGGGATTACAGGTGTGAGCCACTGTGCCCATCCTATTTATGAACTTTTTAATGAATTGTATCTTATTTATTTTTATAACTTTTTTTTGTGAATTTTAGTTTATCTGCTGATGCAAACAGTTAACACCATTTTCATAGGGCTTTTACCATTTTTATCTTACCATTTTATTCATTTTTCAAATGATTTTTGCTACATTATTTCATTTATAAATAGAATGACTAGGGACGATGCTGTGTTGCTAATTATGTCGAATTTGAAGTTTCTCCCGCTCACTTTGTCTTGCTTTCAGTCTCTTACCTGCCGCCAGCATAATCGAAATATTTGAATTCCATCACTATTCACGAAGCTATTCTTTTGGTTACATAGTCATCTTGTGGGGAAGTTTTTCCAGAATGGACACAGATGCATTGTATTCCTAACCTTTGTGTAAAACAATTTAGTTCGTTTGATTCTGCTTTTGTTTTTAAGAAAACACATGTAGGGGTGGAACAATACTCCCAGGTCAGGAAACGTTATCGGTTTCCACTGATGTTTTATACGTAGTCTGTTTTTATATGAAACTCTAAAGGCTCAAACTCTGTGACGCTATAAAGACATGGAAAATGATTCTTTCTTAGGGTTGGAGGAAGTGATGACTAGTGTTTTTTTTTGCTGGTAGTATTTGATAATCCCCCCTCCCTTTAGCTATTCTAGGCCTGTTTAGTTGTCAGGCGTTGTCGGACTGAATTGCTAAAAATAACAAATAAGGGGGAGGTGGTTCTAAGGCCAGCCCTGGCTACTGTCTGTAATCTGTTTAATTTAGTTCCTGGGGAGAAAGGGCAAAAAGAACATGGTGCCATTCTCATTGAATGGATTTTTTGTTTAAAGTGCTCATGAGAACATTGTTTGAGCTCTCCCTTTTCTCAAACCCCACAGGGCTCATGCACCCACATTCACTTAGTGTGGAGCCAGAGCCTGGGGGCTCAAAGAGCATGCTCGGATTCAGCGGTTGTGCTAGAGATTAACCAGGCAATTGTGGTCTTCTGCTGATCTTTTAATGTGGCTTTTGACAATGGAAATGTGCATTTAGCTTTTAAGAGAGGGAGAGTGAGTGTGGTGGTTAGAAGTGGGGGAGTTAGTGTGTGAATAAGAATCTTTCTATTTACTAGTCTCCCCTAACTCAGTTTCCAGAGAGTCAGGTGTTTTGATAAAATATAACCGCATGTGTGATTCCAGCGCACCTGCATGTAACTTTAACCTGCACCGCAGCATGTGTGATTGCAGTACACCTGCATTTAACTGTAACCCACACCGCAGCATGTGTGATTCTAGTAACCTGCATGTAATTGTAACCCGTACCACAGCATATGTGATTCCAGTGTACCTGCATGTAACTAACTCGCACCGCAGCATGTGTGATTCCAGTACACCTGCATGTAACTGTAACCCACACCACAGCATAAAGCTCTGATTTGACTCTTGACCTCTCTGTGCCTTAACTTCTTCATAATAATAGAAGCAGCTCTCTATAGAGACAGCAGTCTAGTACTTGCTTGTAAAGCTGTTGATGATCACTGAAGGAATGATTTAAATGCCTTTCCTATCCCCTGCTATGTACAGTTTTCTAGTGGCGGAATGTGTGAAAACTAGTAGCAGATTTTTAGGGGTGTGTGTGTGTGTGTGTGTGTTCCACATTCTGTGTTGACTCACCTGAGGGCTTATTGATTTTTCTATTCTGAAGTTTATTGATTTTCATATTCTGAAATCTCATCCAAAACCGTTTCCTTTGCAGTTCTTATTTTGGGGAAGGGGGTGGGTGTCTAAACTTGATTACTTTAATACCAAAGGTAAAAAAGGATTGTTTTTATTAGAGATCCTGGGGGTTTGTTGGGGGAGGTGCCATGCAAATGTCTTGGGAAAGCATACATCAGTGAAGATTGACATATTTACCCATAGCTTTGGGATCTGAGCAGTTAGACATTGCAGGCTTTGAAATGCCTGCTTTTAGATATTTCTCAAGTCACAAACCAGTGTTACTCCCTAGTTTAATGATAGGCTGCTGCATTATCCGGGTGAGAGATGATGGTAGGTTGGACCAGGATGGTGACAGTGGAGGTGATCAGACTCTGGATGTATTTTAAGGTAGAACCAAGGTGACTGGGTATAGGAGTGAAAGAAGAGAGTTGGAAAAACTGAAGTTTTGGGCCTGTGATTAAGGCCCAAATCCTCCCCATCTTCTTCCTCTTCCTTCCTCATATGTCACTCATTCTCCACGAGAGATCTGGAATGGGTTCATGGGAGAGGGGGCAGGCATTTCACCTGGGCTTTGAAGGTCAGCTAGAAGTTTGCTAGGTCGGGCTAGGGCAGAGGAGAGGGCATTTCAAATCAAGGAATAGTGGGGACAGAAGTCTGGAAGTGGAGTGGTGGTTGCAGTGGAGTAACCCTCCATTGGGAAATGAGTGAGTGGGAAGTGAGGCTGGAAAGATCTAAGGGAAAGGAATTAAAGTGAATGAAATTAGCATTGCTTCTACTCACTTTTTGTAAGTACTGCTTGTTCTGTGCAAGTAGCTGTCCTAAGTCCCAGTGCTATTCAGTGTGGTTTCCACTCAGCATTCCGTATGTCCTGGGCTCCACAGAGGGATCGTCCTGCTGCAGACATTCCACAGGTTTATAGGAACAAATGTGCTACTGCTTATTCGTAGATCAGTGTTTCCTAGTCAGTTTTCAAGTTTTGAAACTAAATTTTTTTTTCCCCCAAAACTAATTTTAAAAGCAAACTGAAAGTTTGGTTTGAGCCTTTACCTTTGAGATTACTATCAGACACCCAAGTAGAGATGTTGAATAGACAGTTGGATATATGAATCTGGAACTCTGGACTAGCGAAATAAAATGGAGACTTGTCTACAAATTGCCAGTTTATAGATGGCATTTCAAGTCATAGAACTAGCTTGGGTCAACTAAGGGAAAAGTATAGCTGGAGAAGGGACGGGGTTCGTGGACTGAGCCCTGGGTCACTGCAGCAGGACCACAGAGGTGTGGACAGCGTCCATTTTGAGTCCAAATAACCGAGTGAATACCTACATGGGCAACCTTCTGCTGATACGGGGCCAGGCTGAAGGGTTGCTCTCAACTCCCTTAGTGGTAAGGGAACTGCTTTTTCATGGGCTGTCCAAGCAGAGGCTGGCAGCAGAAGTGGTCAGTTCTGTTAGACCTGAGTCGCAAGTGCTCTGTATGTGGACAACACTGCAGGGAGGGGATGCCTGAACACAGTCCTTTTAAAGTATAGCAGGTAAAAAGTCTGCCATGGATCTGTGGAATCTTGAGTAAAATTTGAGGGAGGTGGGTACTAACATGGGCAGAAGCAAAGATGCCTGCGAGTTTTGAATTAGTTTTGAAGGTTAAAAAGTCCCTAAGAAGATTTTATGTTAATACCTTTACTGTTCCCTGTATATACTCACATATTATGTACACACACATTGCTACCCTCTTTAAAATGAATTTTAAATTTTATTTTTTGGAGATGAGCTTTTGCTTCGTCACCCAGGCTGGAGTGCAGTGGCGTGATCATAGCCCAGTGCAGCCTGGAACTCCTGGGCTCAGGTGTTCCTCCCTACTTCAGTCTCCTCAGTAGCTGAGACTATAGGCGCAGGCTACCATGCTCAGATAATTAATTTTTTTTTTTTTTTTTTTGGTAAAGACAGGGTCTCCCTATGTTGCCCAGGCTGGTCTCAAACTTGGCCTTGAGCAGTCCTCCCACTTCAGCCTCCCAAAGTGTTGGGATTACAGGCATGACCCACCATGCCTAGTCCCCTCTGTGAGATTCAAATATATACTAAGAAAAGCTTCAACCCTTAGAGTATTTTTTAAGTTCATCTTTAAGATTGTTAGCAAGTAAAAGATCCTGCTTGTCTTTGCTCTGATATGCATAGCATAATGCCTTGGCATAGTAATTAAGAATATGAACTCTGGAATTAGATGAATATGAATTTGAACCCTGACTGCCACTTAATATCATCTTGGATAAATGACATACTTAGTGTTTGGTATGGTTTGGATGTTTGTGTCCTCCAAATCTCCTGTTGAAATGTGATCGATCCCCAGTGTTGGAGGTGGGGTCTGGTGGGAGGTGATTGGATCATGAGGGCAGATCCCTCATGAATGGCATAGCACAATCCCTTTGGTGATGAGTGAGTTCACAGTTCAGTTCACTCAAAATCTGGTTGTTTAAATGTCTGGAACCTCCCACTCACTCTCTTTTGCCTTGCTTTCACCATGTGACGTGCTGGCTCCCCATCACCTTCTACCATGATTTTTTTTTTCTTTTCTTTGAGACGGAGTCTCACTCTGACCCCGAGGCTGGAGTGCAGTGGCGCAATCTCGGCTCACTGCAAGCTCCGCCTCCCGGGTTCACGCCATTCTCCTGCCTCAGCTTCCTGAGTAGCTGGGACTATAGGCGCCCGCCACCACACCCGGCTAATTTTTTGTATTTTTAGTAGAGACGGGTTTTCACTGTGTTAGTCAGGATGGTCTCGATCTCCTGACCTCGTGATCTGCCCACCTTAGCCTCCCAAAGTGCTGGGATTACAGGCATGAGCCACCATGCCCGGCTCCTTCTACCATAATTGTAAGCCTCCTGAGGCCCTCACCAGACACTGAGCAGATGTTGGTGCTATGCCTGTACAGCCTGTGGAACCGTGAGCTAATTAAACTTCTTTTCTTTATAAATTACCCAGTATCAGGTATTCCTTTATAGTAATGCAAAAATGGACTGATACAGTGTTTTTAAGCCTAAATACACTCGTCCGTAAAATGGCAAAAGCAAGTGTTAGGATGGAGGGAGACAATAAGTAACTTTTATTTCCGGCCCAAGAGTGGAACCAATTGAAAGACAAATGGATATAAAAATTCCATCTTTTTATATATTTTACCTTTAATATTAATAAAGATTAGGTTGAAGCTTGTGGCTTGGGTATGCAGCAGTCATGGGTTTTTAATATTGATCCAGATTTAGGCATACAGATAGATGAACTTACCCTACAAATCTCTATAAATGTGGGACAACCACAGGTCTTTCTCTGCAGAGGCAGGCAGAGCCTGTCTGTTAAACTTACAAGAACCTTCTGCAAGCAAGCAGCTTCTGGCAGAGCAGAAGGGGCTGAGCCCCTTTGTTTCTTCTTCCAAACAAGCCCATCAGAAAAGCCACCAGTCTTCCCTGGACTAGATGGTGGAGGCCAGGACTATAACTAATTAAAGCTGGAGGTAAGGATAAACATTTATCCCTTATGAAAAGTACCTGCCTTGTAACATAATACAGATCACTTAGTACTGTGCCTGACACAGTAAATACTTAATGCGGGATTTTATTATTTGCCTCTGGTGGATGCTTATCAGCTGTTTATTGATTGAGCATATTGCCACCAAGTACTTATAAGATAAAAGGTGTTTTTTTTAATTTGGAAAATAATGTATGAAAGCTAATTAACAAACACCTGTGCATTTATCATTCAGAATTAACAAATGGTAGCATTTTGTAATATTTACCTTTTTGGTTTTTTTTTTTTTTTTTGAGACGGAGTCTCGCTCTGTCGCCCAGGCTGGAGTGCAGTGGTGCAATCTCGGCTCACTGCAAGCTCCGCCTCCTGGGTTCACGCCATTCTCCTGCCTCAGCCTCTACGAGTAGCTGGGACTACAGGCGCCCGCCACCACGCCCGGCTAATTTTTTGTATTTTTTAGTAGAGACGGGGTTTCACCGTGGTCTTGATCTCCTGACCTCGTGATCCGCCCGCCTCGGCCTCCCAAAGTGCTGGGATTACAGGCGTGAGCCACCGCACCCGGCCTTTGGTTTTTTTTTACACAAATGATGCTAATGAAATTGAGGTCGTCTGTGTTTCCTCCCACACCTTCCCCAGTCTCATTCCCATTCACCAGAAGCAACAGCTATCAAGGATTTGGTCCGTATCTTTTCATTCCACGTTTGATATACATCCTGTATTCAATAGGTAACACCGTGTTGTTTATATCTTTCAACAACTTGTTTTTTTCATTCCATATGAAGCACAAACATTGCCATTGGTAGGGCTGGTCAGTGGACTCAACTGTTGAGTGCCAGCAGGTCAGTTCGATCTGCTGCTCTTATTTTCTAATAGCCATGGATTCTGTGTGAAGCCATCTCATGAACTTGGTGGCTTCTGCCCATGATTTAGAAATGGAGATCTTATGTTCTTCATGGAGCCAGAACCAGAATCAGTCAGGGAAAGAGAGGGACATCAGAGTGGTAACCTGGGATTCCAGGTTCTGGACTCCAAACCCTTTACCATTCACTTTTACTCTGAAAGAAATGGGGATTCCTTATGCTGTAGTTGGATACTCTGAGTAGGTAGGCCTTCTAAAATTTGTGGTCCTTTTCTTATAAAATGATAACCCCCTGAATACCAGCTCTGAGTAAAGAGATAAGTGGTTTTAAGTGGCCTGGCATCTGGAAATTGAAGAAAGGGCAAAAGGAAAACCACCCTTTGAGTCATGTTTGCAAAGAGAAGTATGCCAAGGGCTCTTTTATTACTCCAGTGTCATTAAAAATGTAATTGGTGTTATGTCAGCTATTAGATCAGAGCTATTAGCATATTAAATTCTCTCTGTTTACCCCAGTTCTATGGTAACTTAGTGGGTGTGGAGTTGGGGACAAGTGGCAGCTGGGCGACTGTGACATTTGTTCTGTAGAGTGATTTCATCATGGTCTGAGCCCTGCATCACCCTGGATGGAGAAGTATCACTGGGTGTTGTGGACCTGACATCTCAATACCCCTCAGAACACCCAGAGCTATGAGCAAAGATCCTGGGTTGCTTGTGTTACCTAGAAGTTTAACTTTGAGTTG
Source organism: Symphalangus syndactylus (assembly GCF_028878055.3). Classification (NCBI taxonomy): domain Eukaryota; kingdom Metazoa; phylum Chordata; class Mammalia; order Primates; family Hylobatidae; genus Symphalangus; species Symphalangus syndactylus. Next base: position 46,692,337 of record NC_072429.2, read on the forward strand.
GAGGACAGCATTTTCTTGGGTGATATTGACAGGTGTAACTATGAATTTCCTTTTCTCTTTCTTAGTGAAAAGACAGCCAAGGTTTTTGGAAAGCTTTATAAATAGCCCTTTGATATTGGAGTATATTTGTGGTCCTCCAATTCTGCCCTCTGCTGACCCATACAAATCAGCCGAGGAGGTGCCTATGAGTCATGCAACTGTGCCTGCCGTGGCTTTGAGCTCTTGCTTGTTTTCACTGTCTCCAGGTCCTTTTATGGGTTTCCGGTTGCCGTATCTCTATTTTTTTAGTTGTATAAATATGTTACTCGATTGGAAAGTAGTGATGTGATCACATAGAATTTTACTCTTGTTTGTCCATTGGCTCTACTACAGTACCTTATTAACTCATTAAATGCTTAGTGCTTTTGCTTACAGCATTAAAGTTAATTTTTAACAATTAATATGGCAGTTTATTTTACCCCAACCAGTTTGTATGTGTAAATTTTTGGGTGGAGTACAGACTGATGTGCTGGTGAAAATCATTACTTGCCATGCCTGTTTTCAGACACAGATTTAATGTCCTGTCTTTTTTTAAAATATCCTTTCTTTTTTTTTTTTTTTTTTGAGATGGAGTCTTACTGTGTCATCCAGGCTGGAGTGCAGTGGTGTGATCGTGGTTCATTGCAACCTCCATCTCCTGGGTTCAAGTGATTCACCTGCCTTAGCCTCTTGAGTAGCTGGGATTACAGTCATGCACCATCAGGTCCAGCTAATTTTTGTATTTTTAGTGGAGACGGGGTTTCACCATGTTGGCCAGGCTGGTCTCCAGCTCCTGACCTCAAGTGATCTGCCTGCCTCAGCCTCCCAAAGTGCTGGAATTACAGGCATGAGCCACTGTGCCTGGCCAGTGTCCTGTCTTCTCCCCTTGTGGTGCAGCATTTTGAGAATAAAAGGAGATATATATATTTTTTAAAGTGAGGTAAAATTCACATAACATAAAATTCACAATGTTGTATAATCATCACCACTGTCTAATTCTAGAACATTTTTATTGCCCCCAAAAGAAACTTACCTATTAAGCAGTGAGACTGCCTATTCCCTCAGTACCTGGCAACCGTGAATCTGTTTTCTATCTGTCTCTGCAGATTTGCCTGTTTTGGATGTTTATAAATGGATCATCTAGTATGTGGCTTTCTGTGTCTGGCTTCTTTCACTTAGCTTAATGTCTCAAGGTTCATTCATGTTATAGCATGTATCAGTACTTCTCTCCTTTTTATGTCTGAATAATATTCCATTGTATGGATATACCACATTTTGTTTATCCATTTATCAGTTGATGGACATTTAGGTTGTTTCCACTTTTTGGCTGTTGTAAATGTTGTTATGAACATTTAAAAGTTTTTGTTTGTATGTCAGAGTGGAATACCTGGCTCATATGGTAATTTTATGTTTTAACTGAAGTACCTGCCAAACTTTTCTGTAGCAGCTGCCCCATTTTAAATCACCAGCAATATATGAGGGTTCCAGTTTCTCCACATTTTGTCAACACTTATTATTTTCTGTTTTTTATTTTATTTTCTTTTATTTTTTGTTTTTATATTTTTAGTAGAGACGGAGGTCTCGCTATGTTGCCCAGGCTGGTTTCAAACTCCTGAGCTCAAGTGATCCTCCCATGTTGGCCTTCCAAAGTGCTGGGATTACAGGTGTGCAACACTGCATCTGGCCGGTTTTTTATCATAGCCATCCTAGTTGGTATAGTCTATCATTGTGATTTTTTAAATTTGCATTTTTGTAATGATAATAATGTTGAACAGCTTTTCATGTGCTTTTTGGCCAGTAATATGTCTTCTTTGAGGAAATATCTGTACAAATCCTTTGCTCATTTTAAAATTGGGTTGTCTTTGTTGTTGTTGACTTGAAAGAAAATAGGAATTCTGGAGCTGAAAGAAAATAGGAATTGCTTGGAGCAGAGAGCAGGATCAGGATTGACTTTAGGCTCTAGCCACACATACCTGCATGTTAACCTTACCCCCACAGTTGCGTCAATTACACCTCCACTTCCAAGAATGCAAGGTGTCACCTTTACTTCCTCTCTTAGCAGGCACACCCTTATTCACCTACTCCTTTACCATGCCTACAGGCCAAACTCCACTATAAACACTGTTGATTTTATCCTCTTGCTCCTGTAAGACTGGGACAAACTAAAGACAAACTGAAATATTGGGACTTACTGTTTTTTGTTGTTGTTTTTGCTCATTTGGAAGACTTGTAGAGTTTTAACAGTTCCTCTAGTCTGTCTTATTGAAGAGCACTTGACTTTTTGATGTTGGCAAAACAGAAGAAAAGTAATGTATATTGGGAAACTGTAATCATTTCCTTGGGCATAATTGTAGTGATGCTTCTACAACCCTTGTGTTGGACCTACACAAAACCCAATGTCTCATTGAAGATAGGAGTTAACATTATTTGTCCTGACACTGCATTACATGTTCTTGAGGCTCATCTGTAACAGTTAAAATGTCTGCTAGTTTTCCTTCATGGAGTTAGGGTTAGGTCTCAACTTTTTAAAGTTGCAAGATATCCTACAGGCCACTTGATGTAGCGCTCCCCTTTCTAGCCCCCAACCATTTCTGACGTGTTGTCACTCTTCCTATTTGAACATATCCAATGATTTTTAGTGACCTCATTCTTTTTCCTGAACTACTCTCCTTTTGGTTTCTATGACACACATTTCTCTCCTTTTTAGTATTATTTACTGGTTCCTCCTTTTCATTCCAGTCTTAAAATGTTGAATTTCTTCAAGGCTAAGTCCTCTTATTGTATGTTCTTTCCCTAGGAATTTCATCCATTCTCACGATTTCAAGTACCACCTCTATGCAAAATTATATCCCTAGCCCAGATTTCTTCCATGAACTCCAGAACCAATCTAGTTTTTCACATCTCATTTGGATGTCTCACAGGTACCTTAAACCTACTATGTCCAAAACAAAGCTCAGAATCTTCCCTTCCAAACCAGGTCCTCCTCCTGCATTTCTTCTTGCAGTGAAAGGCAGCACCCTCGAGCCAGTGTGCAAGCCCCAACTGGGCATCCTGGGAGTCATTCCTGACATCCTCCTCCCCAGCTTCTGACATCTAATGAAGGTTATGATGAAGGGAGTGGTGAAGTCCTCTTGTTGATTTTCCTCCTGAATATTTAAAAAATCTACCTACTCTTCTTCATCTCCATTGTCACCACTAAGATACTGTCATCTCTTTCCAAGACAATTGCAGTGGCCTCCTAATAGGTTTGCAACATTCACGCGTGCATTCTCTAATCCAGTGCTTTTTTTTTTTACAGTACAGCTCTCAGAAAATTGTATTTGCACAATTCACTGGGGTAACCGGACAAAGGTGCTCAGAGCTGGAGGCAACTGCCCAGGGGGGTTTTGGCTGCCCTGGACCACCCAGCCACTCCAGGGACTGAGGGATCAGTATCTTGGGCACATCTGTTACCCATTCATGATTCATAGGACATTTTTGGGAAGCTCTGTTCTCATTCATTCTCTATGCTTCAGCTGAGTGAGATTGTTTTTAATGGAAATTTGACTTTTGCTCTCCTGCTTAAAACCCAGTGGCATTCCATTGCCTTCAAGACAAATTCCAAAACTTTAATGTGGCTTAAGACCCCACATGATCCGACTCAGCCTCACCAGCCTCTTCTCTGTATTCTCACCCTTTCTCTCTCTGTGCTTCAGTCTCCCTGGTTGACATTCAATTCTCCCAACTTGCCGGGCTCCATTTATCTGGAATTACTCTCTCCCCACTCTCACCTCTCCTGTTGTTAATTCCTGCTCATCTTTCAGAGCTGAGTTCTTAAGTCCCTCTGTGAGTTCCTTGATTCCATCAGATGTTTCCCCCATTGAAGACCATGGTTTCCCTCAGATCCCTTATTACAATGGTAGCTAAATGTCTGTGTGGCCTGCAACAGTATAATCTCCAGGGATAAGTGTGTGCTTTGTTCGCTGCTCTACTGTTGGTGCTCTTTGGAGTGCTGAGTGCCCAATACCTGTTGGTTAGATGAATTATGTGCCAGTTCTTGGTGCTAGGGTTATAGCATTAATCAAATCAGACATGATCCCTACTCTTTGGAGCTTACACTGAGATACAGACAATAAAGAAACAAGAAACCATCACGTAGTAAGGGTGATGTTTTAGAGAGTTACTGGAGACCTCCTTTAGTTGAATAATTGGGGAAGAGCTTTCTGAAAAAGTGAAATTTCAGCTAAGATGTGAATGAAAAGAAGCAGACAGTCACATAAAAGTATCTCAAGGAAGAACATTCCAGGTGGAGGTCACAGAGAAATATTACACAGAGAGATATTCCTGTCTTAAGACAGAAATAAGTCTGCTGGAGCTGTTTAAGCAAGTGAAAGGGGGACAGAGTAGTAATGAAGTGGAGGGGTTGGCAGGAGTGAGGCCATGTGGAGCCTGATTACCTCGGTTAAAGAGTCTGGTTTGTTTTCTAAGTGTGAGGTGAAACCATTAGAGGCTTTTTTTTTTTTTTTTTTTTTTTGAGATGGAGTTTTGCTCTTGTTGCCCAGGCTGGAGTGCAGTGGCATGATCTCGGCTCACTGCAACCTCCACCTCCCGGGCTCAAGTGATTCTCCTGCCTCAGCCTCCTGAGTAGCTGGGATTACAGGCGTGCCACCATGCCTAGCTAATTTTTTTTATTTTTAGTAGAGACGGGGTTTCATCATGTTGTCCAGGCTGGTCTCAAACTCCTGACCTCAGGTGATCCACCTGCCTCGACCTCCCAAAGTGCAGGGACTACAGGTGTGAGCCACCACGCCCGGCCCATTAGAGGCTTTTTGAGCAGAGGCTAACTTGATTCAGTGTGAGAGTGTCCACGACACACCTCCAGGCAAGAGATGATGGAGGCTTGGACTAGGATGGGGGCAGTGGTGCTAGATAGAAAGAAGAGTAGAGTTTGGGAATATATTTGGAAGTAAGCTAATAAGATTTGCCGATGGATTGGATGGAAGGCGTGGGGATTGAGGAAAAGAAAAAAATCAGGGATGTGCCATGTAGGGTCATTCTTGAAAAACATAGCTTTTTTTTTTTTTTTTTTTGTCATTTTTTGTTTTTCACATTGAGCAGTTGGGTGAGTGCCATTCATTGAGATGGGGAAGTCAGGGAGGGGTAGGGGTAGAGGTGACTATAAATCAGTTGTGTTTGTTTTAAACATATTAAAGTCTGGGTTTGACATCCAAGAAGATATGTTTTATAAATAATTGGATATGTTAAATCTGGAATTAAGGGGAGATAGGGTTGGAGATACAAATTAGGAGTCATATAATGTTTAAAGCTGTGAGATGAGAGTATTGGTTTTGTTGTTGTTGTTTGAGACGGAGTCTTGCTCTGTCACCTACGCTGGAGTACAGTGGCTTGATCTCAGCTCACTGCAACGTCCGCCTCCTGGGTTCAAGCGATTCTCATACCTCAGCTTCCCAAAGTGCTGGGATTACAGGCGTAAGCCACCACACCTGGCCGAGATGAGAGTTTCTAAGAGGGAGTGCAGATGGGGAGAAGAGGAGGAGTTCCAGGACAGCTTCTTGGGAAATGCAGTATTCGGAAGCTGAGCAGAGGAGGGGTAGTCAGCAAAGGAGAACTTAGAAAGAGTAGCCAGTTATGTCGGAAGAGAATAGAAGTGTGGTGTCATGAAAGCTAGAAGGAGAAAGTGTTCCAAGAACTGTGTTGAACACTGTTGAGAGGTTGAGTAAGATGACAGAGAAGCACCTGTAGAGATCATTGGACTTGAATCATTGCCAGTTCATTAGAGGAGGTAGAAGTGTGATTGGAGAGGTCTGAGGAGCAGATAGGAGGGAAGACAGGGGAGGCAGCTGCCTCAGAAAACTGATTCAAGAAGTTTTGCAGAAAAAAGGCGGTACTTACAGGGGACTGAGAGGTAAAGAAAGGGTTTTTTAATGATTTGCCTCACCAAGAAGGATCTTGCAGAGTAAGAAATAGAAGATTAAGAAGAAAGGAAGGTTAACGGTAAGAGTGAAGTTTCTGAGAAGGTATGTGGGGATGAAATCATTGTCTAAGTGGAAGGGTCGTGTGTGTGTTTTTGTTTTGTTTTGAGACAGGGCCTTGCTCTGTCACCCAGGCTTGAGTGCAGTGGCATGATCACGGCTCACTGCATGCAGTCTCAACCTCCTGGACTCAAGTGATCCTCCTGCCTTAGCCTTCTGAGTAGCTGGGGCTACAGACATGCACCACCACGCCCAGCTGATTTTTTTATTTTTGTAGAGATGGGGTCTCGCTATAGATATAGGGTCTCACTAATAGGTGGGTGATATTCTCAGCCAGGGTTCTGTAAATTACAGCCCAAGGGCCAGCTGGTCTCAGACTCCTTCCCTCAAGTGATCGTCCCTCCTCGGCCTTCCAAAGTGCGGGGTTGTATTTTGATTCCTTTAAAAAAACAGTACAGGGATGCTATCAATTTTAACAGTAGAGAAAGAAGAGACTATACATACAGGTGTAGGCCGATTAGTAGATTTGGTAGCGGGAGGATAGAGTTCTCATCAGATTTATTTTCTCAGCTGAGGAGAGGAGGGAGAATAGGCGATTTGAGGAGACAAGACCAAGCATGAAATAGTTATTTTGGAGAGCAGACAATGAAAACATAAAGGAAGTTTAATAAAATTTCCATAGTGCCCATTTGGGATTCATGGCTCCGAATTTAAGGTGAGACCATTCAGCACAGTTTAGCATTTTCCTCCAGCAACATTCAGCCACTCAGGGTGAAGCATGGAGTGGGTAGATGGTTGAGTTTAATCTGGGTTGGCATTTTCCCAGGTAAGTGCAACAGAGGGAGAGAGGGACATAGGTGAAAGGGTATATATAAGGAGAATAAATATAAATGATGGACTATATAAGCAAAGCTGGGTAGGAAGGGAAAAGTCCATGGAAGCATAATGGATAATGAACAACTTGTTGCATGACGAGGTTGAAGAAATGCTGGAGCGAGAGTATCAGAAGTGACCTGGAAGAATATGAGGTAGTGGTGGTAAAACGAACACTTAAGAGGTGTGCAGCTTCTAGTGTTGACAAGACCTAGGGCATGACCATGGACTGGGTGGCTGAGGTGGGGTAACCGTAAAATTGTGAGGAGAGAGGAGGCTGTGGTATTGGGTGGGTCATCTACATTCTTGTTGAAGTCACCTTGAATGGCACAGCAGTGGTGGAGAGGGAGACAGGGAGCCACTGATGATGAGGGATAGTGCCCAGGATACTGGAAGATTGAAGCAACAAGGAGAGGGTAGTCCAGTGGTTAAGCATGATGCCATGAACTTCAGGGACCAGGGTTTGTGAAGGATAAAGGAGGGGAAATGGTTTGGCAGTGAGCTGAATGAATGGATGGAAGGATGGACAGATGGAAATGTAGGCTTTTATTAGGCAGCTTTCAGTGAAAGTTAAAAATCTCTAACTGCTGGACTCAGTCCTACCTTTTAAAGCTCCATCTTTTTAAGGAACAGACACTGGCAAACCACCGCCTGCCCTGTCCAGCCCACTGCCTGTTTCTGTGCTTTCGAAACACAGCCGTGCCCATTCATCTGCACCACACCCATTTGTTTACACATTGTCTGACTACTTTTGTGCTACAGTGGCAGAGCTGAGTAGTTGTAAGAGATAACCCCACAGTGAAAGCCTGAAATATTTGTTATCTGGCCCTTTATAGAAAAAGTTTGCTGACTCCTGATTTAGAACAAAAAGTTTGAGTCTCAAACTTCAATGTGGGTCACAGCCACCCTGGAGGGCTTGTGAAAACACAGATTGCTGGACTCCACCCCCAGGGTTTCTGATTCAGTGGGTCTGGGTTGGGGCATAAGAATATGCCCTTCTAATAAGTTTGCAGGTGATCCTGATGCTGCTGGGAGAGGACTGCACTTGGAGAGCCATTGCTTTCTATAGTTAAGGAAGTGATAGATTCCTTCTTCCCTTAATCTTCTCTAAACCAAAAGTCCCCACCCACTTCAGCTGCCCATCGCTTGACATGATCTGCTGGCTTGTCATCATCCCTTTTACACCTGGTGCCTGCAGATAGTAGTGATTCTTTGGTTGAGGCTTGATCAGCACCATATTGCATTGAGACAGTTGCTGCTCCTGGCCCTGTGCTTCACTCTGAGCTTTCTATCTGGTCTTTCCCAGGTTATCTGGTAGGCTGGGCTTTCTCTGGGACTCACATGAAGCTGATGTGTTAGGGAGGGCAGCAGTAGGTAGACCTCACCTAAACCTCAGGGGGACCGAGCAGCTAAACACTGTTGTTTGAAGAAGAATTTTTTCCCCTTGTGTATATCTGCTGTAAAGTGCTTGAGTGGTGTAGGGGTTCGTCTTGGCAGACTGAGTTGGGGTTGCTAGCCAGCATGTGATCGTAGGTGGGGTTTGGGAGTCTGACCCCATATAGTAGCAGTGTCAGTCTGTCGGCAGGTAAAAGCACACCTGGGAGGAAAACAGGTCAGCGCTTAGCTGAAGCAAGTCTTTTGTCCCTGTCCTTCAGCAGAAAGACCTCTGAAGGGTCTTTTCTTTTCTTTCTTTTCTGAAGGATATTTCTAAAGTAGTATCTAGAAGATGCAGGGACAGTAACTCCTTCCGAGATTTCTCTTTATTCTCCTGCTCCATGCCTAAGATTGCTTTATCTTTCTTTGATTTGTCTCCCAGCGGTGTAGCTCAGTGGTTACCATATCGCCTAGCTGTGTCCTCTGGTGAAGTGGATGCACCCAGATGAGTTTACAAGTGGGCATATCCATGGACTGCTTAGACCTGCCTCTCAGGTGTGGGGTTTTGCCTGCCTCTGTTGGCGCTCCTCACCCATCCAGGCTGGCGGCTCAGGGCACATGTGCCCTCAGGGCTCTGCCCCGCCCCTGCCTGCTGCAGCCATGGCCATGCTGTCCCATTTTCCATCCTGACTTCTCTGATTGTGTCCCTTGTTGCCTTTTTTTCTGTTTTTGTCTTGTTTCCCCTGCCTTCTTCCAACCTTGTCCCCCGTCAAGACATGCCTCTTCAGCCCTCAGTGAGTTCTTGGCCTCTTGCCAAACATCCCCATTGTGGGCAGTTGGTGCCCTCTGACCATTTTACAGATCTGCCAGTGAGCGAACACGAGAATTAGTGAGGCTTTGGGTTTTTAATGTGGAAGTCATGGTAGAGACAGCGAAAAGATGGCCATTGCTTTCAGTTTTTTTGATTAATAGTAGAGCTTGAAGTTGGTGGTGGTCTCCAGGAGCTGAAAGCTGTGGATTTTACACAAGAGAGAAGTATGTGACCAAGGCAGGTCACACTCAGGGTCAGAAACCGTGACTCCCAGCAGAGGGTCTCTGAGGACTCACCTCTCACAGAATATCAGGAACAGAGGGGAACCTAAGTCTGCCTTGTCTGTTGCCTCTGAAGCCTGGATTGGAGGGCAGGAGATGAGCCAGCAGGGCTATTTTTATTCAGATAAAAGTACATATCTCTACACATCCATAGTATGTCTACCCTCTCCTCTGAGCTCCATTTAACCTGTTTTGTTTGCTTAGTCTTTAAGGCAAGAGTTCATTTGGAGAAAGTGTCGTGTGGCTAAAGTAGAAATGGGAGTGGGGTGGGGGTGGAGGGATGCACTGGTATTGCCCAAATCCTCATCTTACAAATGGGAAAATAGAGGGACAGAGAGGAGAAAACTCTTTTCTATACCCCAAGGCAGGACAAACAGGAAAGAAAGAAAGAAAGAAAAAAAATAATTTAGAGAAGGAGAGCTGGAGACAAAGTTCCTAAGAAAAGAAAAAAGTCTGTAGTGATAGCGTCACAAGATGTATTATCTCAGGAGTCTACTTGAGAGATTGTGTCATATCAGAAAAGTTCTAGGGACTGGAGCCTCTTTCCTTGGTAAGAGGATGAGAATGAAACACCAGCCCCTCAGTCTGACTCCTGGAAAAAAGAACCTCAGGCCGATGAGCAATAACTCCAACAATGTCATTTCCCTGGCCATGCTGAGCCCCACAGGAAATCTCAGAGTTTGTCATCACGACAAGGGCCCACAAGAATGTCACTGCACCCAGAGCTTTGTGGTTTGATGCCACTAGAGACTTTCCTGGTGAAAGCATTCTGAGGGAAGTTGCTCAGCAAGCAAGACAGAAAGATGCTGCAGTGAGATCAGCAGATGCCCTCCCAGGATTGCTGGTAGTAAGTGTGGATTTCAAATGTCGCTCCTAGCAGCCCTGAGGCTGACATCGGATAGAGCAGTTCCTCAAGGATTTCAGAGTCCAGGACATGGGAAATTGGGGTGGTTTGTTTTTTAGTTTTGCAAGTTGACCTGATAAAGCATAAAGGCCTGTTAGGGCCTGTTCTGTTTGTGGAAGCAAGGCCAGATCAAAGCCCCCACTGGGATCTGTAACGTTTGAGTTTTGTTATTTATTTATTTTATTATAAATCAATAATTCATAATTGTATAAATTTATGGGGTAAAGATGTTATGATTTATAAATATAATGTGGGCTGGGTACAGTAGTTCACACCTGTAATCCCAGCACTTTGGGAGGCTGAGGCAGGTGGATCATTTGAGGCCAGGAGTTCAAGACCAGCCTGGCCAACATGGTGAAACCCCTTCTCTACTAAAGACAGAAAAATTAGCTGGGCGTGGTGGTACTCACCTGTAATCCTAAGCTACTCAGGAGGCTGAGATGGGAGAATTGCTTAAACCCGGGAGGCGGAGTTTGCAGTGAGCCTAGATCGTGCCATTGCACTCTACCTTGGACAACAGAGCAAGACCCTGCTTCAAAAAAAAATATATATATATATATAATGTAGAATAATTAAATCAAGCTAGTTAACATATTCATTACCTCAAATACTTGACATTGTTTGTAGTGATAGGTTGGAGTTTTATATCTGTGTATATCCAGGGGCAGGGGTAAGAGGGCAATGCCGAAAGCTGAAAACCACCACGAAGGAAAATGGTCAGTTTCTGCCTTTGCTTCTTCTGTTGGGCGTTTCTTGATTATTCAAGTTGGGAGGGAAAACTAAAAAGTGTGTGTACATCAGTAAGGCGTCATTTCCCACACTAAAGCACTTTATTCAACAAACATCAAATTCCTATTATGTGCCAGCCATTCTTCTAGACAGTAGGACTGTATGAGGTGACAGAACAAAGTCCTGCCCTTGTGGACCTTTCCTTCTCATAAGGGAAGTCAGACAGTTTCTGCTTCCTGTGGTGGAAAGAGCTCTGGAGAAGAGTCAAGGTGAGGAGAATAGGGAGTATTGGGCAGCATGTACTCAAGAAGGCCTCGCAGATAAGGTAACATTTGAGAAAGGCCTGAAGGAAGTGAGGGGACGAGTAATGTGAATATCTGGGGAAGAGAACTTCTACACGGAGAGCACAGCAAAGGGCAAAGGCCAGGCAGGAACATACCTGGTGGATTGGAGGAGCAGCACGGGAGGCCCGTGTGACTGGAGCTGAAGGAGTGACGGGGAAGAGTTGTTGGAGGTGAGGTCGGAGATTTAGCTGAAACCAAGACCATGCATGCATGGCTTCTTGAAAGTTGAAAAGTACTGTGGTGTGAATAGTTGTTTCTCCCTAAAGTCTTCGTTGAAATCCTAACTCCTGAGGTGATGGTGTTAGGAGGTGTGGCCATTTGGGAGAGAGTAGGTCATGAGGGCAGAGCCCTTTAAATGGGGTTAGTGCCCTTACCCAAGAGCACAGCACCGCACTGGAAATGAAGGATGCCCCTGCTGTGGTGTGCACCTGGCAGGTCTCATGTTGAAATTTGGTACCCCCAGACCCCCCCAACCCCCACAAAAAAATTTGATCCCCAGTGTTGAAGGTGGGGCCTGGTGGGAGATGTTTGGATTGTGGGGGCGGGTTTCTTGTGTATGGCTTGGTGCCAATCTCATGGGAGTGAGTTCTCACGCTTCGTTTCTTCACTGACTGGCTGTTGAAAAGAGCCTGGCACCTCCTCTCTCTCGTTTCCTCTCTGGCCACATGATTTCTGTACAGGTGGCTCCCCTTCATCTTCCACCACGAGTGCAAGCAGCCAGAAACCCTCTCCAGAAGCAGATGCTGCACTATGCTTGTATAGCCCGCAGACCTGTGGGCCAAACAAACCTCTTTTCTTCATAAATTACCCAGCCTCAGATATTCCTTTAGAGCAACACAAACAGACTAAGACACCCGTGGAGACAGAGGCCTCCCAAGGTTCTTCTGCACTCACAGGACCAATCCTGCCACGCCTCTGACCACACTGAATTGCAGAGGCCTGGGTAACTGCCCTTAAAACTTTGTAAGCTAGGATCGTATTTATCCCCAAATAATTGTGGTAGAATTGATGTCTGGGGGCATCCCTCATTTCAGGTATTGTGTTGGTTTTCTACTTGGTTTTCTACTTGTATTTGAAGCCACCACCAATTGGTCTTCACAGCGCCTTGTTTGGACACTAATGATTGGATTCAGGGCCCACCCTAATGCAATATGATCTCATCTTAACTTAGTTACATCTGCAAAGATCCTCTTTCCAACCAGAGATTAGAACTTCAGCATATCTTTTTGTCAAATTCAGTTCAACCCACAACAGGTGCCTTGTTCTGGGTTTGATTATGATGAGAGTCTTCTGGGCTTAAATATGCTTGGGGACTGAGACAGGAATTATTGAAATACAGTTAGAAAGGTCCACTATGTTGGGATGTTCTGTCCTGTTGGAATTTTTTTTTTTTTTAAGAAATGTCTATTACGTTTATTTAAACTAATTAAAAATTTAAAGATGAAGGCAGTACCGTGGCACACGCCTCTAAGGCAAGAGAATTGCTTGAGCCCAGGAGTTTGAGGCCAGCCTGGGCAATATAACAAGACCTCATTTCTAGAAACAAAACAAAAATATAGATAGATAGATACGTTAATTTGCGTCATCGTTTGGAAACCTGAAGACTTTAGGATATGCAGTGGTAAAATTCATCAAAGTGTTAGAAGACAGAGGTTTTACAAAGAAGGAATTTTTAAAGCTGGGAGGTACAGCCTGAGTTTGGCTGGGGAGCCTGGGTGGGAGGGCAGAATAGCTCTTGCTGATGTTCCAAGTTTATGGTTTTGCCAGCTGTGGCAGCAAGTTGGCAGAGATTGAATGCAACAGACCAGAGTCCCTGGGCCCTGGCTGACTTTTGTAGGAGGAGAAGCGGGCTTATTCCACTCGCCTTTCCCCTGCATTCACATGAGGTCCACAGGGTGCCCAGGTGGCGTATGGCACCGAGCTATTGCTCCCCTCTGTGTGACACCCAGTGGACATACATTCTTTAGTGTGTGTCAGGGCTTACTAGTATTTGCCTTTTTTCAGCTCACCACAGTTAAAAGTCTAAGAGTTGTTTATCGGCCTGGCACGGTGGCTCACACCTGTAATCCCAACACTTTGGGAGGCCGAGGCGGGCAGATCACGAGGTCAGGAGTTTGAGACCAGCTTGGCTAACATAGTGAAACCCCATCTCTACTAAAAATACAAAAAATTAGCTGGCTTGGTGGTGTGTGCCTGTAATCCCAACTACTTGGGAGGCTGAGGCAGGAGAATCATGTGAACCCAGGAGGCAGAGGTTGCAGTGAGCCAAGATGGCGCCATAGCACTCCAGCCTGGGCAACAGTGCGAGATTCCGTCTCAAAAAAAAAAAAAAAAAAAGAGTTGTTTATCAAAGGAAGTTTAAGTTCCCACTCTGACATCACAGTGATAGGACTGTATTTGGTTTAGCAATGTAATTAAAATTCCTTAGCAACAGTATGCATTTGCAGGCATTGGATTGAATGGTTATCATGGTCACCATGAGTTGGAGTTTTGCTCTTGTTGCCCAGGCTGGAGTGTGATGGCACGGTCTTGGCTCACTGCAGCCTCTGCCTCCCAGGTTCAAGTGATTCTCCTGCCTCAGCCCCTGAGTAGCTGGGATTACAGGTGCCCGCCACCACACCCGTCTAATTTTTTGTAGAGACAGGGTTTTGCCATGTTGGCCAGGCTGGTCTTAAACTCCTGGCCTCAGGTGATCTGCCCGCCTTGGCCTCCCAAAGTGCTGAGATTATAGGCATGAGCCATTGTGTCTGGCCACCGTGAGTTTTTATGGAGCTCCTGTTGTATCACAAGGAATTCTGTGCAACTTAGACAGATGGGAGATGAGTAAAGAGGGTTCTTTGTAGCCTTAAGGAAATTTGAAGCAAGGAGAGGACAGACAGGAATCAGAGGTTCATGGAAGAACTGATAAAGATTTGTGTATGCCACATTTGGCTTGTGTAGGAAAAAGCCTCTATATGTATCATTTAATAAATAGCTAAGCGTGGTGGCTCATGCCTGTAATGCCAGCACTTTGAGAGACCGAGGAGGGAGGATCGCTTGGGTCCAGGAGTTTGAGATCAGCCTGGGCAATACAAAAAATAAAAAATTGAAGTTTCTCATTTCTACAAAAAAAAAAAAAAAAGCTGGGCATGGTGGTGCACACCTATAGTCCCAGTGCACCTAGAGTCCCAGCTACTTGGGCTGAGGTGGGAGGTAGAGGCTACAGTGAGCCGTGATTGCACCATTGCACTCTGAGCTGAGACCTTGTCTCAAAAATAAATAAAACATACAAACAAACAACTAATTAATTGGACAGAGAGCTCACTTGTCCTCTGCCCTAACCTCTCCCTGCTTCCCTGAGTCCTGTAGGCACTTTAGTGGGAGGAACAGAATCAACAGGTGCTTGGGTGAAGGGGGTTGAGGTGAGAGAAGGGCCTGGGCTGCCTGGTGACTGCATTACTGGTTCCAGTGTGGCTCGGTCCCATGTGCCCTGGGAGGTGATAATTTTGAGTATTCCCTCAGGACATGAATAGTATTCCTCAAAAAGGGAGGCTTCATTTCATGTCTGTTAACTGGGAATACAGCCACAACTATGTCCTCAGGGCAAGGACCACTGGTAAAACCACCATACTTCTGGGGTGAGCACAGGGCAAATAATGTACAGACATCGTTTCCTTTGACTAATCTTTGAAATCCTGGCTCCTGAAAGTAGTGAAAGTTCTTTGTCTAAGCCGAGATTTTTAATTTAGGACCCAGATGGGGTAGAAGGTAAGCCTCCAAAAGGTCTGCTTTCCTCAGTGTGTCAGTGTCCCAGATTCCTGGCAGGCAGCAGTCTCATTAGAAAAGCAGATTGCCTCCTGACTCACCCACTTGGTGCGATGTGAGACAGCCCCACAGCCCTCACAGCAGCCCATATTCCTGCTGGACAGGGCAGAGCGTGCACTGTCCATTTTATAGCTGCAGTGGCTACAGGCGCCTGGCCCAGGCCATGGAAAACCTTGAGAGGAGATAGTCTGTTACGGACAGGAGCTTTGTCCTGGAATTTCCTGGCATTTGTCTGTCTGGGATAACTTCATGTACTGAGACGCCTGTTTTTTAGAGTCTGCTTCCTTCTGGGGGAGGAGTGCTACTGCCTGTCTTCCACAGAGCACTTTTGCTTCTACCAAAGCTATCTCCTCCCTGCTGCCTGCCCATGATCACCCATGGTTCGGAGGTTGGGGGAGCACTGTGGGTAGGTGTGTATACCTGGCTCGCAGTATACTCCTGGAAGTCACCCGTCACAAAGGAAAAGCCATAACCATTGGGTGTCAAAGCTGCGTCTTCCAGCCCGGCCCATTCACTCTGGTCCTAACCTTTGTCTCTCATATTGCAGCAGAAAAAGTCCTACCTGGAGCGAAGCGTTAAGGAAGCTGAGGACAACATCCGGGAGATGCTGATGGCACGAAGGGCCCAGTAGGGAGCCTCTCTGGGAAGCTCTTCCTCCTGCCCCTCCCATTCCTGGTGGGGGCAGAGGAGTCTCTGCAGGGAAACAGCTTCTTCTCCTCTGCCCCGATGGATGCTTTATTTGGGTGGCCTGGCAACATCACATTTTCTGCATCACCCTGAGCCCCATTTGCTTCCCAGCCCTGGAGTTTTTACCCTGGCTTTGCCTGCCACCTCTGCCCAGGACACTCTTCCCTCTCAGGGTGTGTGATGAACTCCCAGGAGAGGGAAGATGGGAGCCAGGGCAAGATAGGAAGCTCTGCCTGAGCTTTCCACTAGGCATGCCAGCCAGACCAATAAAAAGCATCTGTCCCACTCTGCTAAGCCTGGTTTTCTTGAGCAGAGGGATGGAACAGAGGGTGAGAGAGGCAGTGGCCGTCTCCACCTCAGCTCCTGCTCCCTCTGCATCAGCGCCCTTCCTTTCTTGGGGGATGGGCCTTGCCCTCTTCTCTTTTCCCTTCCTGTACCTTTGACTAACCCTCAGCTTCCGGGCCTGCATGTAGTAGAAGAGGAAAAAAGAACAGACGTTCAGAGCTGAATCTCAGTGAACAGAATAGCAGTCCCTGGATGGCAGTCTGCCTAAAGATTCCTTTCCCTGCCTTCTCCCATACATTCCAAAAGGAAGTTCAACAGTCAGCAGCACCTCCAACACTGTCTCCTTTTGGCCAATATCGTAAGATGGAAGCCGTAATCCTGAGGCCTCCTAGAGGCTGAGGGGGCAATGGTGTGATCCAGCTGGCTCATCCCAGCCCAGGTGGGCCAATTATTCAATTTTCAAGAATTTTGTTGCAAGCCAGTTGTTAAACACAGCCATTATAATTATGTAAATTTGCAAATTATGTTAAAAACAAGGACAATAAATATTCAAAATGCATCCCTAATTACTACATTTGACCACGATCTGTGCTCTATCTGCGCACTGGCTGTGACCTGTGAGGTTGGTTCTGTTGTGTCTGGGTGGTAGAAATCCCACATGATGGCAGGTCCTGTGCTGCCCTTCCCAGCTCCAGTCAGTGACATCACATTGGTAACTTGAAATCAGCCATGGCATGGTGGGAACACGTACATCACAGAAATAAGACATAGGACATGCTACAAAACATGGCTTTTTTTTTTTTTTTTTTTTTTTTTTTTTAAGAGAGCACTGGTAAACATTTATCAGCACATCCACTGCTTCGGAGGGAAGGCAGGGAGCTGTCAGCTGCAGCTTCTTGGGCTGCCTGGGCTGGGCGGGCCAGCTGATGGAGGAAAATCGGACTTGCTGCTATGGCAGCCTGGCGCCACCATGTGGCCAAATATGAGATGAGTGGCACGGCTGACTAGCTGGGGTGAGGGGTGAGAGGGGACAGCCAGAAGGGAAAACTTCGGCCGGGAGCGGTGGCTCACGCCTGTAATCCCAGCATTTTGGGAGGCTGAGGTGGGCAGATCAACTGAGGTTGGGAGTTCGCGACCAGCCTGACCAACATGGAGAAACCCTGTCTCTACTAAAAATACAAAATTAGCCGGGCCTGGTGGTACATGCCTGTAATCCCAGCTACTCAGGAGGCTGAGACAGGAGAATTGCTTGAACCCAGGAGGGGGAGGTTGTGGTGAGCTGAGATCACGCCATTGTACTCCAGCCTGGGCAACAAGAGTGAAACTCCATCTCAAAAAAAAAAAAAAAAAAAAAAAAAAAAAAGGAAAACCTCTTGTCTGGCCCCATGTAATTGTAGGTTCCTGGGTTTCCAAGGAGCAGGCCTGGAAGCCACTCCAGGGGGCAGCCCCTGGTTACCAAAAGGCCCTTTCCTAGGCTCTGGGTAAAGGCAGGTGCAAGATGTGGTGGCAAATGCTCCTCCCATCTCTGAGTGGGACTAGGGGGCGAGTAGCTTGGCCAGGAGCCCGTGACCCAGCTAGAGGACACCTGGCCTCAGAACTGGCCTTCCTTGTAGCACCCTCACTGTTTGCATCACCACCAGAATATAAAGATTGGCTGCTGGTCATATATTGGATGGTGGCCACTAGCTGAGATACCCACATTTTATAAGCCTCAGTGAGCAGATGAGTAGTTAGTTAGACATGGTAACAGAGTCCAGGAGACAAGCACAGACTCCAGGTAGCTTAGCTTAGACCTGGAATCATTTAGACAGACAGTTGAGCTTTGGACACATTTATTGAAACATACAGGCTGTTAGCAGAGAAATCATTCCATGGTGTGTTACATTTGGCCACTATCTTGAATGTATAATTTAAAAATTATAAATATTTTTCACAACTAAGCCTTTGGCCAAAAAAGTCATTTAGCACATCTTTAAAGATCAATAAGAAATGGATTTTGGACATTAAAAAGATCAAGTCACTGAATTAAACAGTAGCAACCCCCACTAATCTAGAATCCCATAGTGCTGAAGGTAGAGGTGTCTGTGCAAAGCTAGTCATTTGTTACAGCAATCAGAAGAGATGGGGGCAGGCACACCTGTCAGAAGTGGCAGCAGAGCTGGCAGGACAGGGCAGCTGGGCTGGGCTGGGCTAGTCAGGTGAGCATGTCCCAGAGACAGCAGCAACAGAGAGCAGTCCAGCAGGCTGTGAGGCAGGTGGATGGTCCCAGCTCATCTCTTCTTTGGTCTTCTACCACATACACTGGAGGGAGAAGAGGGAAGAGGGTGAGAATGGGTAGTGCAAACCCCAGGCCCTGCAGTTAGCCTCCCAGGACCACGGGAAGGCTACAGCAGGGGAAAGTTATTGAGCAGACTGGTGAAACCATGCTCCTGCCATTGCTGCTCCTGAATGGAAGGAGGGTGGCTCAGCTCAGCTGCTTTCTCCCTCCTGCCACTCCAGACCCAAGACGCCCTCACCCTCACAGGGACAAGTACTAGAGAACTTGCAGAATGGTCCCATGCCAAGGCAACCAGAGTTGGCCAACCCTACTTGGTTTGTAAACCAGGTAGCATGTCGTCCCCCCTGCAGGGGAACTGGGGGTCATTTCTTGGGATACAGCTGACCCATCACCCAAGAATAACAGAGGAAAGGGAATTAAAATCTCCTTTTAAAGGGGGGCTTTAAACCCTCAAAGAATAATCAAGAGCCCTGGTTTTTCATTCCTGGGCAATACACAATTTCACAATGTGCCCTCAACCTCTATACCTTGACTTAAACGATGAAGGAAGGCAGGGATGAAAACCTGGCTGAGTGGGACGGGGTGGCTGGAGCCTCTGTGGTGTCTTCCTGAGCCTAGCATACTCACTTTTCCTCCAAATGGAGTTGGAAACCTGAGCCCTGTCATGGCTAAGTGCTCTATCAAGAGATCTGAGTGCTAAACAAATCCATAGGTCAAGAAGGACCCCAACTACTTGTCAGCTGATTTGTGGCATTAGCTTCTCTTCCCATAAGGACATATTTTAAATGCCTGCTAGTCAATCTGTGGCCACTTAAAATCTCAGAACAACCACTGTCATCAAACTCATAAGCAGTAAGCATTTCACTTTTCCAAAGTTCATGAATGCATGAATCTTATCAATTAAGCCAGTCCTTTAGGGGTTTTCTTTCAGTTTTCTTGTGTTTTTTGTATCTGTTCTTAGACCCCTCTCTTGGCAGTGCCTCTCTCTGGAGCCTGGTGTCATCGCTATTACAGGGCACGCTGAGTGGGTTAGTAGGGAGATTTTCCAGGTCCTCCTATTGTATCAGCTGCCCTCTACTGCACGGACATGTTCCTTTTCCTTCTCCTGTGGCACAGGTTTAATCTCAGTCCACTTTCATTTGGCTCCACTCAGCAGCACAGGTCTGGGTCTAGATGCCCTTCACCAGGAAAGCCTGCTCAGAGGGAGAGGATGAGTGGCTCATTTATTCTGAGGCCTCCTAAGGTCAAGTACCTGATTTCGTCTTCACAGCAACCCTGAGGTGGATACTACCATCATTCCCACTTCACAGGCAAGGAATTCGAGGCTTAGAGACCTTAGGTCTCTCGTTCAAGCACATGCGACGAGGCAGAGGCAAGGGCAGGATCTGAACCCAGGCCTTTATGGCTCTAAAGCCTCTGGCAAGCCAGGCTTGCTCAGACCCAACTGGGATAGAAAAGGGATCAGAAAGAGAGCAGAGGTGACTGGGGCTACAGCAAAGTTGTCTCTCACATCCAGCCAGAGCCTACCCCACCCACTGAAGCCTGGCCACCCCAGGCCCTGGGGTCACTGCAGCAGGAAAGCCCCAGGCAGAGTGTCCCTTCCATCTGCCTGGATGGCCTGCCCACCCCGGGATCCTGCATGGGCAGCTCTGGACAGGGAAACCGGAACACAATCGCATGCAGATCCTCTTGAATAACCCCTTCCCTGTGCTCTCCCTGTCACAGGATTGGCTTGCCTGCCCCTGGGACAGAAAGCCCCCTCCCTTGCCAGCTCTGGAAATAGCCTGCTTGATTCATGTGCAGGCCATCCCTGGGCTTCAGGCCAGAGACTCAGCTGGAGGCTGGCTGCAGTGGGAGGGCCCTCACAGGCTCTGAGGTATTCACAAGTGCCAGGCCCTTTGCTGAAGGCTTTCTGGACATGGGGCCAATCAGTCTTCATGACCGCCGTGTCGGGCGTGGGCATCAGGACATCAGTCAGTCTCCTCACTGCTTCCGCTTCTCCCCAGCCTCCAGAGACAGAGCTGAGGCGGTGGCCATGCCTTTCTCACCTGTCAGAGCCCCCGAACCACGGCAGCTTAGCTGGGGAAACAAAAATGTCCTAGTCTTGCTTGCTCCACCTTTTTCCTCCAGTTTAATCAGGTTCGTCCTTGCCAGTGCTTTCACATAACATACTTGGAAACGTGGGGAACTAGGGACTTTGAGCTCGTTACTCCCAGGCGTGCTGACAGAGGTTAGAAACAGCAGCTACAAAATGGAGGACTTCAAACCAGAGGGCTGTGACACCCATGACAGGGGCATTGAGTGCCCACACATAACTTAGAAACCCGAGTCACTTATTTCCTGGAGCACCAAGTTTCCCAAAAGCCTTAGGACCTTTTCACCTTTAGCTGAGGACAGAATCTCTGCTCCCGGGCTGTCGGGAGGATGGGCAATGGGGAGTAGCGTGGGTCTGGAGGTGGGAGTGACCTGCGTTTTCCTTGCTTCAGTCGCCCAAAGCAGGGATGACTAGCGCAGGAGAAACCCCTAAGGCAGGCCTCATAGTTCTTCAGAGCACCTGCGGTGGGGCCCAGAAATTTTACAACTGCTTCTTCTAGATGCAGGGTTCAGGGTACTGCATCTCCAGAGGGTGCACTGAGCTTCACAGCCTAGTCTCAGCCCCAGGATTCCCCCACCCACCCCAGGGCCTCACCGTTCCTGGCATTCTGCTCTGCTACCATCCCCGTCGCTCCCCACTTCCCAGTGGGGGACTCTGCCTGAGAACTCGTGCACTATCCAGGACCCATGCTGCCTAGGTCCTGGGCCACTCAGTACTTGAAGCCCGGGGCCCCCTGTGCACTGAGGCTTAGCTGGCAGTGCGAGTCACCCAGCAGGAGCTGTGGCAGAGGTGGCCCCAACCCAGGTGTTCCACAACCAGAGATGGCCCATCCTGGCAACTGCCTCCTCTACAGCCAAGCAGAAGACAAAAAGCTGGCAGAACTATGGTTACGTAAGATGTTAAACCGTTTACAGAAACTACCATCTCGGCAACTCTTCTCTCAACTTCTGTAAATAGAATGCTATTTAAAAATATAAACCTTTTTAAAAAGAAGGAAAAAAGGGAGAGGGGTTAAAAGAGCAGTGGGGGGGCTGGGATGGTAACAGGCACCACCTTTCCAGGCACGTTGGTAGCAGTCAGTGCCCAACCTGGCAAGAGGTTCTGGTGCCTGCTGTGGCTGCGCAGATTGAGCTGCTCCTTGGAGATCAAGTGCCCCCCTGTGGCCAGTCTAGGGACCAGGGCTGGGTTCCAGCTCCTGACAGGGGCAGGGTCTTAAGGATTGGCTTCCTTTCATAAGCATCAGCGCCAAAAGGCTCATCCCCCATTCGCTATCTAGTGTCTCAGACCACCCTATTCAACTGGCCCCAGAGAAGCAGGGACTATTCCCAGGGGACTACAGGTGGAGTGGGGGTCAGGTCCAGGGGACCCCGCACTGGCTTGCCTCTCTTGCCCGCAGTCAGCTGTTTGAACCAACCCTCAGTATTCTCAGCCCCAGTCTGATGTGGGGCCTGCAGAGGGGCAGGCACCCAGAGCTTTGCCACATGGATGCAAACACAAGTGTGGGGTGGGGAACGTGCAGGGAGAGGTGCGTGAGCACACAGATGTGGCCCAGGAGCCCAGGCTAGGTCAGAAAGGCCCAGGAAGCCCTGGGTCTCAGGTGCACAGCAGCTTTGGGAAGAGATGAGCAGCTTCTGGCAGGGGCACCTCCCACCTTCTTGCCTTCAAGCTGGAAGCAGAAAAGATAGATGGACGATGCCAGGCCTGTCCAACAAGCCCTGGGGTCTTCTCCAGGGCCACCAGTGCCCACTGCAACCTTGGCCACCAGACACACCAACCAGTAGTCCCCTTGGTCCCAGGATCTAGGACTACTGTATTGTACAGTCCCAGAGGTGACATTCACATGGGCTACTCAGAAACCTGGTTCCGGGTAGGCAATGGGCAAGTGGGGCTCCAGTTCCAATAGAGGTCAGGGCAGGGATGACCTGCAGGAAATGTGAGTATAGGCCTTCTCAGGTGAAGGCTCCAATTCTCAGTCAGCCCTATTCTGGCATCTGAAACCTTCACCTGCATGGCTGGGACTTTGTAAATGATTAATCGAGTGCCTTGATATGTTAACTGAGCCTTATTAGGTCCTTCTTGTTTTTGCAAGTGTCTGTACCAGTCCCAACCCAAGAGAGCTAGGCAGGAAAAGCAAACAGAAAGACCGGAGCCTCCCAGAGGGTTCTGATGCCCGCAGCCTTCTTGCT
Source organism: Symphalangus syndactylus (assembly GCF_028878055.3). NCBI lineage: Eukaryota > Metazoa > Chordata > Mammalia > Primates > Hylobatidae > Symphalangus > Symphalangus syndactylus. Next base: position 46,714,978 of record NC_072429.2, read on the forward strand.
CCTGGAGTAAGGAAGCAGCACGTGGCCCCTTATCACCCAGACCAGTGATGGGCACCCAGGGCTGGCCCTCAACTGCTAAGACAACTACAGTCAGTCACCACACCTTCCAAAAAGTGCCACCAGGGGAGATGATGGCTTTGCCAGGGGCAGGAGGACCTGTAGTCTGATCAACTGCCCTTGCCCCACGTTGGGCATCTAGACTGACAGAAGGAGGCCAACCAGCCTCCCGGGAGGTTTCAGAGGATCCACAATAGCCCTTTTACTGCCCAGATGCAGAGGTAGGAAGGGAGGGGAAAATCTTTAAGCATTTTCCAAATAAGTAAAAACCTCAAGACAGCCATGAGACGGCTCCTACAGGGGCGGAGAGAGAGAGAGAGAGAAGATTCAACTTGCTATGGTTTCAGTTCAGCTTTCCTTGGATGTGCAAGTGCAGTGGCATCGTTTACTACCCAGTGCAAAGGGGCTACACCGATGAGAACAAAATGTCCTAAAGGCAATGCCACTGTGCCTCTGTTCAAGGCCAGTGAGTACCAGGTCCATGTGCTGAGTGGGAGAGTGATAGGGCGAAGGATGACCAGGAACAGCAGAGGGACCAGCCCAGCTTCTGTCCTTCCAGGGGATATCTGGGCAAAGGCAATCAAGGGTCTGTAGTTTTCATCAGATTGTTTGAAGGGTAAGATAGGAGAAGTTAGGAACCTCTTCCATTTTCCCCTTCTTCTACAGGGAGGCGGACATGGAGCTGACAGAATCAGCACAGCCTTAGCCCAGGCTCCACAACAGCAGCTGCCTTTGCCTACTAAGCTCAGAGCCTTCCCTGGGCTTCCCGAGCCTCTCTTCCTGCCCTACTCTTCCTGCCTCCTTTTCCTGCAGCTTCAGCTCTGGCCTAGCTTTTCTGTGAAGCTGAGTCCCAAGATACCCACTCCAAGGTGAAGTAGACCAGGAGCTGGCCAACCAACTCACCCACCAACCTGTGTCTCACCTGACTGCAGCCCAACCCATCAAGCATTCAGGCTGCCATTGCTCTCCGGACAGGTGTGAGCATTTACATGGATTGGTCTGGAAAGGGTGAGGGCTTGCTGAGCTGTGGATGGGTCCTTGCTCATAGGTCTTCAGAAGTGCATTTGCCACCATCCTGAAGTGGCATCCTGGGAGGGAGGCTGCCCCTGGACAAAACCAAGCAGCTATCCCAGGGCCAAGACCAAGCCCTATGAGAAGCTGATGAAGCCTAGGGGACCCCAGGTGAATGAGTCATCTCATTCACCCCCAATCAGTCCTGTGAACAGTAGGCCCCCAATAACACAATTTTTGGATAAAAACAAAATCTGTCTAGTAGATCTGGACACGCTGGGCCAGCCTGACAAGGCTGCACCGCCAGCATTGCTTGTGGTCTCATCCTTGGGCAAGAGCTGCTAGGCTACCAGGACAGGGTTGACTGTAGATACTGAGACAGTTGAGAACTTCTCAGATGCCAGGACTACAGTCAGAACTGCCTTGGGGACCACCTCGGCCAGTCATTTTTTGGTAAGAAGAGGATGCTGAGCTCAAAGAAGGGAAATAAGTTGACTGAGGTCACATAGTGAATTAGAGGCAGGTCCTGGCCTGTCACCACACCTTCCTGCCTTCTGGCCCAGAGCTCACTGCACAAGATCAGGCTGGCTTCAAATCAGATAGCATCTTGGCTGCATGTGACCTGAAATGTGGCTATGCATCAAGGGAATGAAAGGCCTCCCTATTCTCTGTGCCCCAGTTCTCCTTCTAAATCCAAGATCTGTGTGTAAGGTCCAGATCTAGATTTCTCCTTGTTCAGAGTGTCCCAAGGAGAGTCAGGGCCCATCGCCTCGGAACGACCTGGTCCAACAGTCAATTGAGATATGGAGTGAATTCTGTCCACAGTCACGACATCCGAGTGAATGCCCTCAGCCTCCACCCGCCACACCTCCACCTTCCACATGAGGGTGCGGGAAAAGGAGTGGCTGCTGAGGAGCCTGAGCAAGGCATGTGTGAGGGGACGCCTGGGTGCGTGTCAGCCTCCCTCGTGTGTAACTCAACTCCAGTGCTGGATGCTGACAATTCCCAGGCAAGTGGCTGGAGATCCAGAAGTGCTTGGTATTTTCCAGTAAAGACCATGTTACTCTACAAGAAGGTTATCACCCCATTTAAATAAAATAGAGAAAATAAGAGCTTTTAAAAAACTATGACCAACAAAAGAAGAGGTTAAAACCAGGGCCCACTTTCCCCATGTTCCCGCCACCAACTTGGGAGTTGGGCAGACCTGAGCCGAGGTCCTGGCTCTGTTCTTCCAGAGCTGGATGATTTCAAGTAAGACACTTGACCTCTCTGAGCCTCTGCTTCCTCTTCTACAGGATGGGAAGGAAGACAGAGTTGTACAGCTACTGCCTTAGATAACACAGGGAAATGTTGTAATGAGAACAAAGTTAATATCATTAAGACAGGTCAAAAATACAAGCTCTCAATTTACAGAGAGGAAAGTTTCATCGTGGGGTTTCTTAAATAGTGAGATCATATAGTATGTTTCAAATGCTATTTTTCATAATTTTCTAGGCCTTGTCTATGTTTACAGCACTGCTAAAGAACCGAGGTGCCTGCCGTGCTGGTGCAGCACGTTCATTCCTGTTTGCTGGTCCAGGTTGCATGTACAAAGCTTGGTCTTGCAAAACATCATACAGTGAGCAATCCAAGCCACAAGACTGCAGGGATGTGCACATCCACAGAAATGCCACAAGGTGACTCTGGGGCTCAACAGCTTGTTGTGGACAGGATGGGTTCTATCCAGATGAGTTTATAAAAGATGAAAGACATACAGATAATAATTTAAGTCAGACTTAAATAATTCACTTTATTTTTGTAAACCTGAGGAGAAAACCAAGTTTTTCTGGTGCTGAAGACCCAATGTCATGGGTGACATTACTACAGTAGGAGGAGGAAGCAGTTCATTATATCTCTCTCATACTGGTGAGAGAAGGAAATAAAAAAGGGAATCTCAAATAGTTTATGGAGGCAATATCCTCTTTTCTGTTACACAAGACTTTAGCAAGCAATCTTCCACACCCTGAGGGGAAGACAAGACTTAGAAACAAACTGTTTTGTATTTGGCTTAGAGTAGACAGCAGTTTTACTTTGATCTTGACACCAGCCAGATTTGGTGGGGGACTGAAGGGCAGTAATGGGGCAGAGTACTCGGGACAGGATGAGTACATAAGCAGTTCCTCAGCACCCACTCTTCTGCTAGAGTCTTGTAATGCCACTGCCTCAGATAGACCAAAGGACCACGGTGTGAGCTGGGGAAGATGTCACTGTCAAGATCAAAGGGGAGGAAGGGGCTGACAAGTATGAGAAGCCCCAAAATACACTTGAGAAGAGGACAAAATGTTTTTCTGGGCTGGGTGCGGTGGCTCACGCCTATAATCCCAGCACTTTGGGAGGCTGAGGTGGGCGGATCATGAGGTCAGAAGATCGAGACCATCCTGGCTAACATGGTGAAACCCCGTCTCTACTGAAAATACAAAAAATTAGCTGGACGTGGTGGCGGGCGCCTGTAGTCCCAACTACTCAGGAGGCTAAGGCAGGAGAATGGCATGAACCCAGGAGGCGGAGCTTGCAGTGAGCCAAGATCACACCACTGCACTCCAGCCCGGGCGACAGAGCAAGACTCCATCTCAAAAAAAAAAAAAGAAAAGTTTTTCTGGTGCTGAAGACCCAATGTCATGGGTGACATTACTATAGTAGGAGGAGGAAGCAGTTCATTATATCATGACATATATCATGAACATATCCCTAATGCAGCTTTTGGAGGAATAATTATGAATGAGGCTGGCTGGGCATGGTGGCTCAAGCCTGTAATTCCAGCACTTTGAGAGGCCGAGGCCGGCGGATCACCTGAGGTCAGGAGTTCAAGAACAGCCTGGCCAACATGGCGAGACCCCATCTCTACTAAAAAGTACAAAAATTAGCCAGGCATGGTGGCGGGCGCCTGTAATCCCAGCTACTTAGGAGGCTGAGGCAGGAGAATCGCTTGAACCCAGGAGGTGGAGGTTGCAGTGAGCCGAGATTGCGCCACTGAACTCCTGCCTGGGCAAGGGCAAGACTCCATCTCAAAAAAAAAAAAAAAAATTATGAATGAGGCTGATATACCAGGCAAAAGAAATTAAGGAAAACCTAGAGAAAAAACCTAATCATGCCTAGTACATGACAGTTCTATGACCCTGTGATGACGGCGTAAAGACCTCGAGAGAGGGAGGATTTTCCAATGGCGGCAAACAGTGTGTGATCTTGCTCATGACCTGCTCAGAAGTGAGGCACAGGAAGACCACGGTTGTGAATGATGGTGGCTGATATGACTCAGAGCATAACCCGGCCCACAAGTCCCTCAACATACTGGCCATCTTGTAATGGCTGTTCCTACCCAAGTTAATGAATAGTATACCTCATTTACTGCCAACTTCCAAAGACACCAATGTAATCATACACTAGGGGCTTTAACTGTGGAATAATTACAACCCAGCAAATGAATGGGCAGGCTGCCTGCCATCATTGAAGGTTATGGCATGTAAGGGTGAGCAACCAATCCCACTTAAATACCCATTAAGCCCCATGATGATCTATAGATTTAATGTAATTTCAATAAAAATCCCAACAGGAGTTTTTAATAGATAAAGATAAACAAATTCTAAAATGTATGGAAAGGAAAGAGAACTAAAATGACTAAAATAAAGATTTAACATAAAGCTATAGTAGTCAAGATCACTGGTTAATGGTATTGGCAAACAGACACATAGATCAAAGGAATGGAATGAAGAAGACAATAATAGACCCACATGAACATGGCTAACTGGTTTGACACATAAGCAAAGGCAATTCATTGGAGAAAGCATTTTGAAAAATATTGGTATGGTATGCAAAACACCTCATAAAAACCCTCAGCTATTTTAAACCTCATATTTTATACAAAAACTAACACCAAATGGATTATAGATCTCAATGAAAAACATAAAACTGTAAAATATTTTGAAGAAAACATAGAAAAGCATCTTCATGACCTGGGGTGAGACAAAGAGTCCTTAGACTGACACAAAAAACGTGATAAAATAAAATAAAAAATTGATAAACTGGACTTCATCACAATGAAAACTTTTGCTCCATGGAAGACACTGTTAAGGGGATGAAAAGATAGGCTACAGATGCAGAGAAAATATGTGCAAATCACAGCCTACAGAGGACTTGTATCTAAAATATATAACAACTCTCAAAAGTCCACAGTAAGAAAACAACCCAATTTGAAAGTGGATAAAAGACTTGAAAAAACACTTCACCAAAGAGGATATACGGAGAGCAAATATGCACAGGACTTCATTACTAACTATTAGGAAAACACAAAGCCACAATGAGATGCCACTACATACAATCAGAATGGCTAAAATAAAAATTGCTGACAATATCAAGTACTGGCAAAGATGCAGAGCCACGGAACTCTCATTCATTACTGATAGGAATGCACGATGCCAAAGCCACTTTGGAAAAGAATAGCAGTTTCTTAAGCCTATCATATGATCCAGAAATTCCACTCTTGGGTATTCAGCTTAGAGAAATGAAAACTTAGGTTCACACAAAAACCTGAACATCAATGTTTATAGCAGATGGATTCATAATCACCCAGAGGTAGAAACAACCCAAATGGTCCTTCAACAGGTGAATGAGTAACTGTGGTACCTCTAATACAATGGAATACTTCTCAGCAATAAAGTGTCCACAGATCCTCATAGAATACACCAGCAGTTAACACACCGATGATTTTGCTCGCAAGGCAGTATCCCAGAATGACATTCCAGGGCAAAACCTAACCATCCCAAATCTCCCGTGGCCAAATGCACTGCAAAATCCCAAAGACCAGGGGCTTTCAAATGTATTCCTCAGGCCCCTGAGCTTTCATAAAAAGTAGGGGATGGTTCCTCCTTGCCTCAACCACAGCAATTCTATAGTATCTATTTTCCAGACTGGAGTTGCATGTAGAGTTTCCTTTCAAAAGATGTATATTAGCAAAATCTGTAATGGTGGTCATGAAAGATCTAGACTGTTGCTACTGTTCAGAAGGACCTCCCCAGGGCATGGATGGTCATCTGTTTGGTTATCTATGTGCTGGACCCTCCAGCAGCTACCACAGAGGACATAGTCTTCTTGAGGAACAATGTCTCCTCTGTTCAGGCTCAAAGCTGAGTGACATGAGCCTGACTCCCTTACTTGGTGTCTAACCTTTTTGGAATTTAATGTTTTGTTAGCATGCTTCTGTCCAGTTTAGTGAGGGTTCCTAGCCTTCCTGCCTCAGCTAGTTCTTTGCACCTGTGAGCTCACCTGTTCCATGCTTACACAAATGTCTGCCTTTCTCCAGGCCTGAGGAGCCCTGTCTTCTAGTTCCAAGCAGTCTTGTCTTTCCTTCTGTTGATTTCCTTCGCAGAACAAGAACTGGAGAAAAGTCCACCTCCTCAGTGAAAACAGTGTAGACACTTTTGTGTTCTCACCTTACCTAATCTCTCAGCAACATTTGATGTTACTAATCACTCCTCTCTTCCCAATACATCTTCACTGAGCTCTCAGGATATCCCATTCTTCTAGCTTTCTCTCTCTGACTCCTTTGCAGATCCATCCAGAATTCCTTAAAGCTCAGCCCTACACTGCCATCTTTCCTTTTCCCGCCATATTTCCATCCAAGTTGATCTTACTCACGGCCACAGTTTCAATGATCATCAACATGCCAAGGCTCTCCACATTGACATCTCTAGCCCAACCTCTCCTCCAAGCTTCAGGTTTATATACAATTGCTTACCTGACATCTCCACTTGAATGTCTCATAGATACTTTGAAACCTCAAACTAACTCAGTTTGTTCTCTCTCTCAACCAGCCATGATTCCTTTCTCTTGTTCCCAACCTCTGTAAACACCACCACCAGGCGCCCAGTTCCAGTCAGAAACCCAGAAGTCATCCTTGACTCTTACCTTCTTCCTCAATGTCCATATCCAATCCATCAGCAAGTCCTGTTGATTTTACTTCCCAATATCTCAAATGCATTCATTTCTCTCCATAATCACCATGTGTACCTGTGCCCCCTTCCAAACCACTCTCCACACAGAAGCCAAAAGGATCTCTTAAAAATGCAAATGTGATATCATCCCTTTGCTTAATATCCTTCAACAGCTTCCTATTACTCACAAGACAAATACCAAAATCCTTAACTTGGGCTATGAACCCCCATCTTATTCCTGCCTGTTTCTCAACTGCTCCTAATGTCCCCTTGCTGCCTATGACACCAATTTCCTTTTCCACTTTATCAAATGAGCCACCATCTTTCCTGCCATTGGGCCTTGGCACCTGCTGTTCCTACACTTTTGCCTATTGACATCTATACGTCTTTCAGATATTAGCTCACTTCACTGCCTTGGGGAAGCCTTCTTGGACTGTGCCAGATTGTTCCCCTTTTGTATGTTTTCATGGCATTATGTCTCTTCTCTTCACAGGGAAGTATGATGTCAATTATTACCTGTGGGTTTATTTAATGTCTGGTTCCCTCCCTAGAGTATAAGCCCTGCAAAAGCAGGGATTGGGGGTTTGTTCTGTGTGGTCTGTCACCTGACACTCTGGAGCTACGTTTACGGAATCCACGATTGTCTCTGTAGAACCCAGGTGGTTTCCCTGGAGCATGCATAGGACAGACTGAAGAACTGCTCCCCTCACAGCTGAACTGCCCCCAAGGTAATGATGTGACAAAGATGGGCTAAAATTTTCTAATGTGTGATCCCAATGGAATGAATAAATTATTTCCACCAAGTAATAAATGTAACATTTTTAAAAAGTAATCTATTCACAGTAACATTAAAATTATAATATACCTAGGGGAAAAATCTAATTTTTAAAACCAATAAAAATATGCGAGAACTATGTGAAGAAAATTTTAACACTTAAAGGACATAAAAAGAAGACAAAAATAAATTGAGAGATTACTTGTTCCTGGTGGGAAGACAATATTGTAAATATGTCAACTCTTTCACCAATTACTTGATAAATCACATGCTGTTCCAATCAAAGCCAAACATGGTTTTCTGTAGAAACTAACACACATTCTAAAATGTAGATGAAAGAGTAAAAGTCCGAGAAAGCCAAGAAAATTACGAAAAAGAATAAGAGGTATGTGTTTATGCATGTGCTGGTGGAAGGAGGGTACACATCCACCAGATTCCTGATTCTAGCTCATATTCTTTTTTTTTTTTTTTTTTTTTTTTTTTTTTTGGAGACGGAGTCTCGCTCTGTCACCCAGGCTGGAGTGCAGTGGCGCAGTCTCGGCTCACTGCAAGCTCCGCCTCCCGGGTTCACGCCATTCTCCTGTCTCAGCCTCTCCGAGTAGCTGGGACTACAGGCGCCCGCCACCACGCCCGGCTAATTTTTTTTTTTTGTATTTTTAGTAGAGACGGGGTTTCACCGTGGTCTCGATCTCCTGACCTTGTGATCCGCCCGCCTCGGCCTCCCAAAGTGCTGGGATTACAAGCGTGAGCCACCGCGCCCGGCCCTAGCTCATATTCTAATTCGTATATGGGAACGTGGTATATGACAAATCTCATCTCAAATTAATAGGGAAAGGATTGAAACTGTGCCCCAAAGATTAAAGACACCAATCCTTAACAGAGTTTACAAGATGGCAGACAAGAAACAACTTGCTGAAACACTGAAACCCCTCTGCTTATGAGGCAAAAGAACTGGCTGAAATCTGTTAGAACTAATATGGCCAGCTGGAGTTTGGACAGAATGAGCCTGCTGATGATGTCACAGCCTGAATTTTCACTGCGTGTTTCATACTAACCCCTCCCCTGAATTTGCACATAGGATCCAAGAGGTAGCATGAAGAGATTATTGTACATGCCCCAGGACTTTCCAAACCGCTTCTTTCCTTCCACCAACCACCTCTCATCCTGGAATCCACCCCTCTAACCTTTTCTAATAAAATTACTGCCTTAAAGCCAGGACAGGGAGACAGATTTGAGCTGGAATCCTGTCTCCTTGTTAATCAACTTACAATAAAAGCATTTATTTTCTCAAACACCCAGTGTCATGGAATTGGCTTCTAGCACATCAGGTAGTGAGCCCCTTTTGCTTGGTAACAGGATTATCTAATTAATACATGGAGCTGGAACTACCAAGATGGAAAAAGAAAACTAGAATCTTATCCTACACCATGATAAAAAATAAATTCAGGGCCAGGTGCAGTGGCTCATGCCTGTAATCCCAGCACTTTGGGAGGCTGAGATGGATGGATCACCTGAGGTCAGGAGTTCGAGACCATCCTGACCAACATGGCGAAACCCCTGTCTCTACTAAAAATACAAAAATTAGCTGGGCATGGTGGTGCATGCCTGTAGTTCCAGCTACTCAGGAGGCTGAGGCAAGAGAATCGCTTGAACCCAGGAGGCAGAGGCTGCAGTGAGCCGAGATCATGCCACTGCACTCCAGCTTGGGTGACAGAGCAATACCTCATTTCAAAAAATAAAATAAAAATATAAAATTAGATGGGTGTGGTGGCATATGCCTGTAATCCCAGCTACTTGGGAGGCTGAAGCAGGAGAATCGCTTGAACCAGGGAGGCGGAGGTTGCAGTGAGCCAAGATCATGCCATTGCACTCCAGCCTGGGCAACAAGAGTGAAACTAGGTCTCAAAAAAATAAATAAATAAATAAATAAATCAGGTGGACTAACGACTATATCTGAAACATTTTTAGAAGAAAATATAGACTTATTTTTATGAGCTTGGAATAGAAAATGAGTTTTCAAAGACTAAACCATACAAAGCACGAGGGAAAGATGGTAAACATGACTTCTAAAATTTCTCATACTAGAAAATACACTATAAAAAGATTAAGAGAGGTCAGGTATGGTGGCTCACACCGCAATCCCAGCACTTTGGATCTCAGGTGGATCGCTTGAGTTCAGGAGTTCAAGACCAGCCTGGAAAACAGGGCAAAACCCTGTCTCTATTAAAAAAAATACAAAAGTTAGCAGGGTATGGTGGCGCGTGCCTGTAATCCCAGCTACTTGGGAGGCTGAGGCACAAGAATTGCTTGAACCCAGGAGGTAAAGGTTGCAGTGAGATGAGATCACACCACTGCACTCCAGCCTGGGTAACAGAGCAAGACTCCATTCCAAAAAAAAAAAAAAAAGAGAGCGTCAGATAGGAAGAAGATATTTGCACGCCTATAAAACAGACAAATATTAGTGGATAGAATATACAGAAATTCTCTACAAATCAGTAAGACAAACCAACAGAAAAGACAGGCTAAGAATATGTATAAGCAATTCACAAGATATGTACAAACTGCCCAAAACTTATATGTTTATGTTCAAGGTCACTAGTAATCAGGGAAGGCAAATTAGTGAGATACCATTTTGCACCTATGAAAGGTGCTAAAATTTAAAAATCTGTGAGTTATTTTCAAAGAAAGAAGAAAATGGAAATTGTGCAACAGTAGTTGTTTATTCCAGTAACAGGAGGTAGCAGGGCTGTAGGGAAATACTTGGATCTTAGCTGCTCAGTTCAAGTTGTCCAGGAGGCAGCAGCAGCAGAGAGCAGCCCAACAAGCAGCCAGGACTGCCTGACACCCGCTGTCCATCTTCCTTTCCCGTTCTATCACGTACACTGTTGAAGGGGGTGCAGGGCGGGCAGGGCAGAGAGAGACCCAGTCAGAGGGGACTCGGAGTGGCAGCATCCTGGTAGAACTTACCACACTCTGCAGAGACTGGTTCTGTCTAGATTGTTAGCTCCACAAGGGCAGGGCAGGGGCCAAGCTGATATGGTTCACTGCCCTTTCCCTGCTTCGGTGTCTGGCAGACATCAGGTACTCAGCAGCTACCAGACCACTGTTCCTGCCACCTCTCTTTCTCCAAGCTGACCAGGAAACCCAACCCAGTACTTTATTTGTTGCTTGTCCAAAGTGATCCAATTCTCAGTGCAACCCTTGCCCTGAGCCCCACCCCTGCAGCCTGATATGGCAGGCACTGGCAGAAATCTTTACATATGATTTCATTTAATCCTCCCAACAGCTCTGTATTACTATCATCATTTTATAACTCTCATACACTGTTAGCAGGAGTGGGAATGGACAGAATCTCTTTGAAGGAGAATTTAGGGAGAAGGGGAGAGACAACAACTGCAACACAGAAAATTTGTGTCTGGAATTTATCCTGCAGAAATAATTGTCCCAGCGTTCAGGGATCTATGTAAAGTATGGTTGTTGCTGCATCAGAATAACCCCAAACTAGCCTTAATGTCTATCAGCTGAGTCCAGCTGGGTAAATTAAAGCACACCACGTAATAGACTACTACTAAAAGAACCAGGTGGTTCTTCCACGTGGCCAATAATTTAAGGGATGAAAGCAAGGTCTAGAGCAGTGCATCTATTTTATTTGTACAATAAGAAGGATATACACAGAAATACACACACACACATTTCTGAAAGTATACAAGAACTTAAAGGTCAGGGTGTGTACAGAGGTGGAGGTTTTCACTTTGCTTTTACATTTTTCTCAAATCCAGGCTTGTCTGATTCCAATGCCACACTCAAAGCTGCTCCTGGGGGTCCTCATGGTAGGAGGGTGGGGCCTAGCTAGTTTTAGAATGCCTTGGATCTCTTCAAGCATCTATTTCAACTGCTCTAAGATAGTTCCAGGGGCTTTAGGGGCAGTGGGCACTGACCAATCTGGGCTCCTAGCCCCAATGGCCCCATCCTCAGTCCTCGGCTGCCTCCCTAAGTCACTGTTACCTAGACACCTCACATGGTCCAACTCCCCACAACCATGCTCCTCTTATAGCCTGATCTGGCACCTCCTAACCCATGGTTCCACCTATCGAATATGCCTTAAATCCAATTCTGTCTCTTCTCAGGCCCTGCAGCCTCTGAGCTCTAGGCTAGCACCAGGACTTCTGCTGGGCAAACTTGGCAAGTAGGGGATGCTATCAAATCACAACTCCCCCTCCAAGGAGCTCAAACCAGAGAGGACCCCTACACTGCTGCAATTCCTGGGGCTGAGCCCCTTTTAACCCTCTCCCCCCTGGCCAGGCCAGGTCCCAAACAGCTCATTAAGGCTTCTTTTGCAACCCCTGGCCCTTCACACCAGGTGGCAGTACTTCAGAATTTAGCAAATCAACCCCAGCCTCTTCTCTTGGAGTTCGGGAAGGTACTCAGGAGCCCACCTGAGCCAGGTTCTGGGGAAGACAGCATCGAGGGAGCAGGCGCCATTGGTCTCTGCCTATGCACAGCCTTGAGGATTCCATGATGCTCCAGGGGCCACCTCCAGGTCTCTAACCAGCCCCCTGGCTCTCCTCACCCCAGTGAGTGTGAACATCCATCATACTCCGCTTTCTCCTCTCACTGCCTCAGCAGAGCCCCTCCATTCTTGATTCCCACACTGCTGCTCTCCACCTCTGCCAGTCAGTGACCTCAGCAGCACCAGGACCCTTGTCAGGAACTTCAGCGTCTACTCAGCTGACCCTTGGTAGTGCCCACCCCACCCCTTGGCCTTCTCTCAGCATCAGCAATACTGTCACTGGGCTCATCCTTTCCTGTGTCCTGGAAATATCCCCTCCACATTTTTTTTTTTTGAGACAGTGTTTCACTCTTGTTGCCTGGGCTGGAGTACAAGGGTGCAAAGGGTGCAATCTCGGCTCACTGCACCCTCTGCCTCCCAGGTTCAAGCGATTATCCTGCCTCAGCCTCCCAAGTAGCTGGGATTACAGGCATGCACCACCACATCTGGCTAATATATATATATATATATATATATATTTTTTTTTTTTTAATAGAGACGGGGTTTCACCATGTTTGCCAGGCTGGTCTCGAACTCCTGACCTCAAGTGATCTGCCTACCTTGGCCTCCCAAAGTGCTGGGATTATAGATATGAGCCACCGTGCCCAGCCCAGAATAGGAATTTTAATAAAATATCAAGTTGAATTTAAATATAGGGTCATCTACTCACTGGCCATGTAATCTTGGACAGGTAATAACCTCTCCAACCCTCAGTTTCTTCTGCTATAAAACAAGAATAATATTAGTAATCTATACCCCATCATAGGGTTGCTGGGAAAATGAAGAGATTTTGCATGTAAAGTGCTGGGCACAGTGCTTCGCACATTGGAAAGCATTCAGTAAATGCTCACTGATGTTATTACTATTATTCAAATGCCTATGACCTTTCAGGCAGACCCCTCCCCTGACCAAAAGTGAGCCTCTTGTAGACAGGGAGAAAGAAGAGGAGGTGTTTATCAACTCTGGGAAGAAGCCTCAGAAATAAACAGGAGGCTGGGAGTCAGAGTCACAGGCTATTCTAAGAGCAAGGGGCCTGCAAGATCAGTTAGCCCCTTGCTATAGAGAGGAGGTAACGGAGTTCCAGTGCAAGGGATGGATATGCCCAGAGCCACTCAGAGAAGAGGAGGAGCAGAACAGAGCCGGATCTCTATCTTCAGTAGATTCACGGCAGGAAAATACAAGAATGCTGGGGAGGGGACTGCCAGGAACCAAAGGCCCTGCCTAGGCACACCTTCCTTCACTCCAGCTCACACACACACATGAACAGTCCCCCCCATCACTTTTCCTTTGGCCTCAACTAACTACATGACATCAGAGCCAAGGTTCAGAGTCAGGGAAACCGGTCACATCTTTGGGAAGTATGACTAGGAAGCCCAGGCAGAGCTCAGGGCTGGGCAGCTTCCAAGTCAGAGGATGTGGAGTTTGTATACTGAGCCTGGGACAGAAGAGAAACACATGGAACATGAGAACAATCAGGATGGCTGCCAGAGGCTGGAGTCCAGGGGCCACAGACACCTCCTGTATCCTGACTGCCAGGCCCAGGCCCATGCCTGGTAACAACCCTTTCCCCAACCTCCTCCCACTGATTGAAGGCCTAAACACCTCAGGCACTGTGGTCACCCCAGCAGGAATCCCCACAGTGGGATTCACCTGTATCTGCCTACACCACCTGCCAGTCCTAGCCTTCCACTGATCCTGAATTGGCAGTGACACCTATGTAGGAAAACAGTTTGTTGCATGGCAAGAATGACACCATCTTTTTTATTTTTATTTTTTAGAGACAGAGTCTTGCTCTATTACCCAGGCTGAAGTGCAGTAGCATGATCATAACTCACCTCAGCGTCAAACTTCTGGGCTCAAGCAATCCTTTAACCTCTGCTTTCCAAGTAGCTAGGACAACAGGTGCATGTCACCACACCTGGCTAATTTTTAAAATTTTTTGTAGAGACAGGGTCTTGCTATGTTGCCCATGCTGGTCTTCAACTCCTGGCCTCAAGCCATCCTCCTGCTTGGTTTCCCAAAGTGCTGGGATTACAGGCATGAACCACTGTGCCCAGTATGACATCATCTTGAAGTAAAACCACGATGACTGATGTATTCCCATAGCATAGACAACTCCTTATAAAAACACAATGCTAGGCTGGGCATGATGGCTCACACCTGTAATCCCAGTGCTTTGGGAGGCTGAGGCGGGAGGATCCCTTGAATTAACGAGTTCAAGACTGGCCTGGGCAATAAAGTGAGACTCCATCTCTACAAAACATTTTTTAAGTAGCTGAGTGTGGTGGCTCATGCCTGTAGTCCCAGCTATTCAGGAGGCTGAAGCAGGAGGATTGCTTGAGCCCAGGAGTTTGAGGCTGCAGTGAGTCATGATCACACCATCACATTCCAGCCCAAGCAACAGAGCCAGACCCTGTCTCCAAAAATAAAAGAAAAAAAGAAACAATGCCTATTGCATAAATAACCTCTAGTGAAGATGTTTGTCCAATCTTCCCAGAGTTTTGTAAGAAAGTCTGTGGCAGCTGGGCATGGTGGCTCACGTATGTAATCCCAGCACTTTGGGAGGCCGAGGCAGGTGGATCACTTGAGGTCAGGAGTTCAAGACCAGCCTGACCAACATGGAGAAACCCCATCTCTACTAAAAATACAAAATTAGCTGGGTGTGGTGGCGCATGCCTGTAATCCCACCTACTTGGGAGGCTGAGGCAGGAGAATCGCTTGAACCCAGGAGGCAGAGGTTGCGGTGAGCCGAGATTTCACCACTGCACTCCAGCCTGGGCAACAAGAACGAAACTCTGTCTCAAAAAAACAAACAAAAAAATAAACTCTGAGGCATGACCAGCTATACATGTCTTTGCCCTAAAAGCTTGCTATTTAAATAATACTTTCTGGAGAGTATGTACAGGGATCCACTCTGTCTCCACCTGAGACATTGCTTCTGTTCTTAAGTCCCTATTAAATGTTTCTTTCTGAGAAACTGGATGTGTCAGCCTCTCAGCTCCCTCAGCCTTTGGGGGTCAATCTGTATATAGCTGGCTCACCCTGGAACAACTAGTGAGCATCGACACCAGCCACCCTCCAGGAACTGGCTGCATACCCTTTGAACAACCTCTTTGTTCTTCTCTCCCTGCCAGAAGAATGGCTTGCCTACCCCAGTGCAGCAAAGTGCCCCCTTGCCTCATATCAGCTCCAGAAATAGCTGCGTGATTCATGAGCCGGCCCCTCTCAGGGTGTAGGCCAGCGACCCAGCTGAAAGCTGGGTTACTGTGTGAAGAGCTCTTATTCCACACCCCACATAGATCTCTGTTCTTCTGGGAAGCCTCTGATCTGCTGTCTGGCAAACTCCCGCCTTTGTCCTCCAGCATCCGGAAAATAAGGTAACCATCAGGGTAATGAAATGGCAGCCACAGTACTAAGCATGTACTGATCCTTTTTGTTAGCTCATCCCAGCTCAGACCCAGCTGACATTCCCTCCTCTTCCTGGTTTTGCCCATGACTTGGGATGTCCCCTTCACCTTTCCAAACCTCAGTATCAACATCTATAAAAAGCAGGGTTGACAGTGGTGTCTACAGTAAGGTCCCAAAGATGAAAATGCCTTGACAACAAAATATTGTTTGATCCTTCCCACTCCCTGCCCCAGGGGCCATGTGCCAGAGCAGGAGAAGGCACCATCAGCCCTGAGAAGAGCAGAAGAGAAAAGTAGCAGAGGATGTCCTCCTCCTCCTCCTCCTTCTCCTTTGCAGCATCACACTGGATCCTACCCAGAACCTGGGAGCTCTAGGTGGTTCCTCCAAGAGGTCTTCCTGACCTACGCCATTAAGGGTCTTTCTGGCTCTGAATTCCTGCCAGCACACTGTAACTGCAATCATTCAAAAACAGCCTTAGAAATATCAAGCAGTCCTTAAGAAGAATATAGCACTGAGGCAGAGATGGGCTCAAGGTGAGTATTTAGATGAAAAAGGCAGACTACAGGCCAGGACATGTACAGTGTCCAGAAGAACAGAGTTTTGGGGGTAAGAATAGGAGACTTTTATTTTGTATGCCGGTGATGTTTTCCTTTATACTTCTGTTATTAGAATAGAACAAAGAACATAGGACTGTCTCAGAAGTGGCTGGCTTATTGTCAGTGTTTCCATATTCCCTAACTAGACTCTAAGTTCCTAAAGTGCAGGGTACAGGCTTTCTCTACATGCTGCCCCTACAGGGCCTGAGACACAGGGAGGGAAGGCTGGCTGGGAACTATGAGCAGCACCAACATCCTTCTAGGCAGGGGCAGATGGCTACAGTGGGCAGTCCCTGCCTCACTCACAAAAGCCACATGGCCCACAGTCTAGGTCCTCAAGACGTCATGAGTTCAAAGTTTAGCAGTATACTGGGACTGATCTCAGTATTTTTAGTTATGCAGTAGTTTCAGTTGGCTCATTTGTGAATCTAGAGAATTGCTAGGAAGAAATTAACACAGAGAATAATCACATGCCCATTAAGACAAGAATTTCACAATCAGCCATCTCTACTTCCTAAATGGCCTGGCAAATACAGATGGACACTGGCTCAAGGAAGCCAATTATCACCCAAGTGTGTCCTTAGCTGGTATGGGGAAAACCGGTCCTGTGCCAAGGCATTTCAGAAATATACTTTCCTAGGAAGTTACACATATGTAATTCCAATAATTCTAAATGTTGTATAAGAATTAGATGAAACAAAAGCAGATTACAAAAACTGGAAGACATGGGGGATAATACTATGCTTGCACAAAGCTGCCATGAGGGGAAGACAAGTGGCTTCAACAGTCTTAGTCATCCGCAGGCTCATGGTTTCAAGTCCTAAGAGCCAGGTCTGGGGACAAGGCCAAAAGACCAGCTCAACTAGGGTCAGGAAAGAGAAGGGTCAAAGTCATTAAGAGCCCACGCCACTAGAGCAAGCTGGCTGTAGTAAGGTGCACTGCCTAGTCCAGTGCCCACCAACAAGTGACAAGGGTGCCCCCACAATCATAAGGAAGTGGCCAGCTGAAATGTGGTCAATGAAAGGGGATATATCAAACTGGAATTATAAAATGTTGTGAAAGCCTATCAAATATCAAAATGAAGTCAGATATTATGAGTGTCCAGTGGTAGTTATGCTGGAGTCTAAAATTAGATGGTGAGTAAAGCTGACTTTTGCTCAGCAGAGAACGGTGATTCATCAGAAACTGATCTTCAAAGACATCTTGCTCCTTGTGCTTTAAACCTTTACCCAAATGAATTGAAAGTAGGGACTTGAACAGATATTTGTACACCCATGTTCGCAGCAGCAGTATTTAGAAACATAGTCAAAAGGTGGAAGCAACCCAAGTGTCAGTGGATAAACGAAATGTGGTATAAATATACAATGAATATTATTCAGCCTAAAAAAGGAAGGAAATCCTGACACACGCTACAGCATGGATTAATCTTGAGGACATTGTGCTAAGTGAAATAAGCCAGTCCAGAAGGACAAATACTGTATGATTCCACTTATATGAGGTACTCATTGTAGTCAAATTCATAGGTCGTTGCCAGGGGCTGGAGGTAGGAGAAAATGGTGAGTTGTTGTTCAACAGGGACACAGTTTCAGTTTGGGAAGATGAAAAGAGTTTTGGAGATGAGTGGTGGTGATGGTTGCACAACAATGTGAATGTACTTAATGCCAATGAATTGTACACTAAAAATGGTTAAAATGGCAAATTTTATGAGAATTTTATCACACACATAAAAACCTGCATTATTTTTTTCTTTTTTTAAGAGACAGGGTCTTGCTGTGTCACCCAGGCTGGAGTGCAGTGGTGCAATCATAGCTCATGGTAACCTTGAACTCCTAGACTGAAGTGATCCTTCTGCTTCAGCCTCCTAAATAGCTAAGAAACTTGCATTCTTTAATCCTCTGTTTATACATGAGAATTCCAGGACACTTCAACACTTGGGGAAAAAGACACCAGAGCTGAGCTTCGCAGCAGGCAAAACTCTATATGTTGGTGGCTCAGGACGTTCTGTCCCAGCAGCAGCTTCAGTTCTCTTTGGTTTGGTAGCGTGAATCAATCCTGCAGGCCCCTGGGGCCAGCCTGGACTCCAGCCAGCCAGAGACATCTCATGGTCAGAAAACAGTAAGTCCACTCTGCCTGCCTGTGTGCCCGCCTGCCCTCCTGCTTGAAGACTCTTCTAGACTGCTCCAACTATATCTCACATCCAGCAAATGTGCTGAAGGAGAAAGAAGCTGCTGTTGCTGACACTTAGCTCAGTCTCCTTCCCACCTCACATGCTCACTTTGCATTTTCCTGACACAGCCAACCCTGCAGAGGAGTCCAGAAATAAAAGACATCATCCCTGACTCAGGTAGCTCACAGACCACTTGAAAAGAAGACAAAGACCCACCTCAGTAAGCTCACAGCCACATGCCAAACTGGGAAAGACCAATAATAAACACAACTGGAACAAAATCATGACAGATCCTTTCAATGAGTTAAGGTGAGAGAAATGTTAATCTTATTACCGCCCTCTCCTCATTTCTCTCTTCTTGCACTGCTAGAAGAAAATTAAGTAAACGATGGCTAGTGAGTGGCTCACCAAGAAATGGGCATCATCTTAGATGGGCCCTGGCTGCCACAGCCAGCCCTAATAGCCCTGGCTTCTGACTGATAGGGCCATCATGGCCTGACAGTCCCTTGCCCTCAGGATGGAACCGTGGTTAGGGTGATTAATGCATGAACTGTTATTTCATACCCTGCTGAGCAGCAAGAATGATGCTTGAAACCAGGGAAGCATAGAAACAAAGCAAGGAGAGAAAAGGTAAGAATGAAACAGAGATAGAAAATGACTCAGAAACCAAAAACCCCCAATGTCAGTGGCCCTTGAATATAAGACAACTACTGCCATGATTTTAGAAGGCTAAATAGAAATTAGGGAAATTATTTCCTCCTGGTTTTCAGGCACTGGGTTACAGAAAAAAAAATAGAGAGGTTACTTTGAGTGGAGCTGGCTCTTTGGAACTTGCCCAAATGGGCAGAGATCACCAAGGAGGTAGCTGCTGGGTTTTTCCAATTAGTGTCCAGGCACAGGCAGGCACAGACTACTCTGTTATCGTCAATGTTAGCCTGATTCACATTGAGTGCTGGCCTAGGAGTCTCATTCAAATAGTACTTGCTGCATTTTCTAAGAAGGTAAACACTGTCATATCATTTTTACTGAACATAAAACGTGTTTTATCTTAGGTATACAGACCATAACTGGCTTCTAAAGGTACCAGATTCCTGTGTTACTGATTAACAGCTCCAGGAGATATATTTATGCAAAGCACCCCAGGTTGTTTTCTTTTTCTACTGCCAGGCTTAATTTTATGACAGTAAAAATAGTAGTGTTTTCTCCTGAATGCACCTTAGTTTAGAGGCTGGTACACAGTGAGTTCCGAGGTCAGGGATGGGACAGGATGACCATTCTCAATGAATGTGGTGAGAAGGTGATTCGGGGGCAACCCTCACTTGTAAGGACTGTCCCCCACCCCTCCCCTCTACTACCTGCAGCACACTGCCCACTATTTCAGAGAAACAAAGGCCATTCCTTGTAGATTTGCAAAGAACTGTGCGGGGTGCCTGGGCTATGCCAAATTATCCACCACAATTCCTGCTGTTTTGTAACACAAGCTGACATCCACCCAGAATCAAGGGCAAATGGTCCTGAAAATCCCCACTTTACCCACTGAGATGTGATTATTTGGCAAATGTGAGGCTAGAGACTTCACCAGCAGAGAAAAGGAGACAGAAGTGGTGGCCTGGCTTGTACAACTGTGACTAGGACTCTGGCCCTGGAAGACAGGGCCAGAGTTTAGGGAAACAACTCCCTTCCATGGTGAACTCTATCGGGGCTGGCCAGCTTGTCACTGAAGCCAGGTTTAAAAGTCTCCACAGTCATGACCAGCCTCTTGCCATGAAAACCGTAAGGTGGAAAACTAAGGTTGGCCTTGTAGATAGAGCAGGTATGTAGGGACCCTCCAAAAATATGCCAGGAAGGCCAGAGGGCATCTGATTTCACCCCATGCAGTAGAGTTCAGCTGCCAAATCGGTGGTTTTATTTACAGCACTACCAATTTGGAGAACTAAGAGATAGAGCAGAAGGACTCTCAGCAAACTCCAAAAGCCTAGTATATAGCACACTCGACTTAGGGTACCCTCCTGGATAGTGTGTTTGCAATGCTGCTGTCACCATCTGTCCATATCACAGCACAAGCAGACCAAATCCCTTGGGCCTGGCAGCCCACCAAGGAACACAGGGCAAAAGCAAAGAAAGGCAGTGCTAGAGTTGGGACACCCTAGGGTCCAACCTCAGTGCCACCTTGAGGGTGTGACAGCCTCTTCCAGCTTTAGTTTCCTTGCCTGTAAAATAGGGATGAGATTAGCACCTATTCCCTTATTGGGTTCTTCAAGAACTTGGTGAGTTAATCCACATAGGCCAGTGCCTAGTATACAGCGGGTATTCTGTATCCTCTAGCTGCTACTATTGCTCCCAAGACAGAGACCTGAAGGACAGAAGGCAGGGCTTCCCAATCGCTAAGACACCTGGAAGCAACATGGGCATTACATAGAACTGGTACACCCTACAGACAGTTGCATTTTACACAATGAATTGGAGTCTTTTTGAAAAATGAACAAGAGACATGGAAATGGGAAAAAAAGAGGTGTCTACTCATCTAAGGTACTGCCTTAGTCCAACTCCCTGTGGATGCTAGGCTCTAAAGTGATAATCCAGGAGGGCCAGGGGCACTGCCTCCTAATGATATTCACAACCACAGCCATCTTTATTACCACACTGACCATATCAGCTAGCTGGAGCGGGCTATCACCAAGAACCCTTCTACCAACTCCCACCGTCACCACTTTTCTCCCATGATTGAACAGGGAAATGGAAATGGTCCTATTTAGCAATTCCTTTTGACCTCCAAGATAAACCCTGGGGACCCTCAGCTCCTAATTTTATCTGGATGAAAATGTTGAGGACTGCAATGCGACTTATCACTCTATGCTCACAGCCTACCACAGTGCACTCAGTAGGCCTGGCACACAGGAGACACTAAATGAATGAGTGAATGGACAAATAACCTGTCTCGCACTTCTTACCTCAGTTGGAAAAGCCTGTCTTATAAAGAAACTACAGATATGGGCTTAGCTGGAGACACTCTGAAGCAACTGCAAAGCACTGATAAGGAAAAATATGAGATCCAATTGCTCTCAAGTTCTTAAGAAAGGGAGTCACTCCACTTCTGTCAAGTCAACCCCTTCAGAAGAGATCTTGGCATACTCTGAATTTTCTAGAAAGGGGCTGAGGGCAGTCCTTGATATCAGGGCCATCACTTTATTCCAAAGGGAATAATCTGCGTGAGAGAAGATCTTGGAAGAGAATCAAGCAAGCAAAGGGAGCTTAGGGTCCTGAGTCCAGCTAGGCCAGGGAGAGTGGGCCTAGTAGCCACAGGATACACCTTTTTCACAGAGGCTTCAAATCTGCAGCCCTAGGACATCTTGTCCACAGCCCTGGGGAGTTCATGGTTACCCACTAGCTGCTTGAGGTACTTGGAAAGGTCTTTTTTGGAGGCTCAGGAGGAGGATAGAGGAATATTAATCCTTCACAAACAAACTACCCATGATATACATTCTCTCCAAGAGCAAAAAATCACTTTTACCCATTAAGAACTCACAACATAATCTTGCACTGTCTCTCTCTCTCTCAAATTCTCCAGGCTGAAAAGGTATCCCAGGCTAGCAAATGGACTCATTTCAAGGGTAAATGGAAAAGCTCAGAGGAAACTAAGGTACTACTTAAAAAAGAAAGAAAAAAGCCTAATGGAGGTTTTTTTTTTTCCTTAAGGAAAATGCAATTGAAAATCATCAAAATCTTTTCTAAGCTGTTCCCAAGTTATAGTCTTTAAGCAAGTGTGTTCCTGGGGAAAGGGCCTGATGACTAGAACCTCAAGAGAAAGCTCAGGTACAACCCCCAGAACAAGAACACGTGTGCTCTTTGTGTGTGTGTGTGTGTGTGTGTGTGTGTGTGTGTGTGGTAGGGGGAGAGGGCTCTACTTCCTCCCCTTGCTTCAGAAAGCCCTGAGGATGGGTCAGGGCAACCTTAGGAGTATGCTACCTTTTCCAATCAGGATTCCAGCCTGGCTACACAAGGCACCCTTGATCAAATGAGGAAAAGGCCACTGAGCAGGGAGAGAAAAGGAAGGGAGCAGTATTAGCCTCTCGAGACCAAAAGCATTGCAGCGCTGATAGCATACAAGCAGCAAGCTTCCTGGTACAAGCTGATAAGATTTTCGACAGGAGTTGATAGGAAAGTAAATTATTTCCTGGAGAAGGAACCCACTCCCTCAGAGAGCCAGGGTAAGCCTAGAACAGCAGAAGACCAGGGCAGGTTACTCAAACACTGCGATGATCTGCTCAAAGGGTCTGTCTCCATGGACCCCCATCCCCCGCCAAACTGCCAGTTCAGCTCACAGGGGAGAAGCTGGGTCCTCTTCAGCTCTGTACCCCAAAGGTCTAGCTCTTACAGATACAGGTTCACTGGATTCAGAGAGTATGCGTAACATACCTGGCTTAATCAATTTATGTAAAATGTAAGTCCCTTAACCTCTCTGTGGGTAAAAAACCCAGCATGATGTCAACTGTGTGATACTAACATTTGAAATGGAGACCTTGGTGAAAGCTGATAATCACTCCTTAAGACTTGCATATTCTAAGAGACTGAGATACAGCCGAGGATATACAGACTATATAAAGTTATACAAACTTTTTTTTTTTTGAGACAGGGTCTCATTTTGTTACCCAAGCTAGAGTGCAGTGGAGTGATCTCAGCTCACTGCAGCCTTGACCTCCTGGGCTCAAGTGATTCTCTGGCCTCAGTCTCCCAAATAGCTGGGACTACAGGCATGTGCCATCATGCCCAGATAATTTTTTGTATTTTTTGTAGGGACAGGGTTTTGCTACATTGCCCAGGCTAGTCTCAAGCTCCTGGGCTCAAGTGATCCACCCACCTTGACCTCCCACAGTGTTGGGATTACAGGTGTGAGTCATTGTGCCCCGCCTATACAGACTTTTTAAAGTTAAAAATATACACACACAAAACAACACACTCAACAACACTATTTTTTTTATTTCCCACCCTACACCAACATACTAACAACACTTTTATGTAGCATTATATTAGCTGCAAATACATCCTCTGGACAGAGACTAACACACCAGATGAATTTCAAAAAGGGCTATATCACAACATTTATACCAAAATGTTAACTGCTATCTCTGGGTAGTAGTTATGCATTAATAATGCAAAGTAAATAATATGCAAATAAATTATGCATATTATTTACTTTGTCAAAGGAAAAGTATTTCTGTAATGTAAACAGTGATTTTCTAAAAAGTGGCCAGGTTTCTCTGTGTGAGAGCCAGGGTATAACCCAGGAACAGGAACTGTGGCCTATTATCAGGGCTGAACTAAGTAGGGGTTTGGAAGAAACCAGCTGTTTTGGACCACTGATCGCTCTGGACTTGGTCCTCACACTTGTGTTACTGTCTGCTGTGCTAAGTTCTCATCCAGTGATAAAGATACCAATCCTTGCTATCTTCATTTTCAGCATTTTAGTTATAATATTTCTATGTCATGTCCTGATTTTTAGAGCATCTCAACTCTGTGGCTCCGAGGAGCCACAATATAAGCAGACTATAATTGATTTTTTAAAAGGCACCAAATTCTACTAGTATAGACAGTTCTCCTGAGAGTGACTTCCATGAAAATCTATGGGAATCTTTAGAGAATGAAAAAAAGCTGTCAGTTTTCAAGATGTTCCTTCTCAAGTTTCCCCTGTGGCTAACCACACTGACCACTGGGAAGATTGCACTAGGTACCTACCGGCACTGTGCCACACAGGCAGCTGGTGTGGTAAGAGACATACCACCCTATGCACAGGCCCTGGAGCCTGGGCCCTTTCTGTACAGGAATGGCTCATTACTACTGGGAAGAATATATCCTAGGGGAAGATCCCTGTCACCCCGGATGGTCCCCACACCAATGACCTGCAGCACTGGACTTGCTCTGCAGAGTGCAGCTGACACAGGGAGGTCCCGACAATGCCTGGTTAGCTCCAATCCTTCTAAGACTGCCCTACTCTATCCCACCTGTGCCTTCCAATTTCCCTTACTAGCATTTCACCCAAAGTAGTCTTCTTTTCCTTGCCCACCAAACCAATGTCCTCATTGTTTATAATAACCTAACTGAATAAAGCTATGCAAGAGGTAATAGGAATATGTGTGTCATGTTTTTAAGACTGGCTAAAAGTAGTATCAAAGCAGAAAACCCAGGCTGCACCTGGGTGAAAGGGGCCTAAGAACAATGAAGCAAGGCCATCTGGTCTGGAAGCAGCAGACTTCCAAATACCTTGTTTCCCCAGGCCACCCAGGTCTGGCCAACCTAGCCTGCTCTCAGCCCTCAAGCACAGAGCACATCCCATCAGCCAGCTGAATAAATTGGATCTGCAAAGAGCAGTTGTCTTTCCTCACTCCATTACCTCTGAGTGCTAGACAAACCGAGGCTTTTAAAAAGGCAAAATAGAATGTTCTACATAAAGTACTTGACCAAAACAGATTGTCTCTATCTCCAAGAAGATGGAAAAATCCAAGGGCATCTTTAAGAGTTTACAGTCCCTTAGTGTCATGACCACACTGTCATCACATGACACACAGATCCACGAGACCTGGTGCTGGTGCAGTCATTAGGGAGACCATCATTGAAGTGCTGGGTCTGACTGAGTAGGTCTGTCAAGTTAAGGACCTAAGTCAGAAGGAATGAGAGCCTAAGATGGTGCTAAGTCCCCAGTACACTCGCTAAAAACCATTCTCATCTGCTTTTGTGAAGAGAGTTGCAACTGAGTACCACCAGAGAAAAACCATCTTACCCACAGACTCCTCCTCCTTTACCACTGCTAACAATGTGTGCCATAGTTAAGTTTGAAGTATTTTAAGGATATTCCCTGACAGAATACAAAACAGTACAATACAGTCATGCATCTCTCAATGATGGAGATATGTTCTGAGAAATGCATTGTTAGGCATTTTTGTCATTGTGTGAACATCATAGTGTACTTACACAAACCTAGGTGGTATAGCCTACTGTACACCTAGGATATATAGTATCACCTATTGCTCCTAGGCTACAAATGTGTACAGCATGTTGCTATATTGAATACTGTAGGCAATTTTAAACAATGGTAAGCATCTATGTGTCTAAACATAGAAAAGGTACAGTAAAAATGTGGTATAAAAGATAAAAACTGGTATACATATATAGAGCACTTACCATGAATGGAGCCTACAGGCCTGGAAGTTGCTCTAGATGAGTCAGTGAGAGTGAATGTGAAAGCCTAGGACATTATTATACCCTACTGCAGACTTCATATATACTGAACACTTATACTATATGCCATACACTTAGGCTATACTAAATTTATAAAACACATTTCTTTCTTCAATAACTAACCTTAGCTTACTGTAACTTTGAAAAAAAATTTAAACTTTTTGACTCTTTACCAACACTTTGCTTAAAACATAAACAAATTATACAGCTATACAAAACTGTTTTTTCTTTATACCCTTATTCTATAAGCTTTTTCTATTTTTAAAATTTATTTATTTTTTACTTTTTAAACTTTTTTGTTAAAAACTGAGACACAAACTCATACATTAGCCTACGTCTACAGAAGGTCAGGATCATTAACATCACTGTCTTCCACTTCCACATCTTGTCCCACTGGAGGTCTTCAGGGGTAACAACATACATGGAGCTCTCATCTCTAATGACTTCTTCTGGAATGTCTCCTGAAGGACCTGCCTGAGGCTGTTTTATGGTTAACTTAAAACAAATAAATAGGAGTTCTCTCTCTCTCTGTCTCTCTCTCTCTCATATTTTATTTATTTATTTATTTATTTATTTATTTATTTATTTATCTATGTGTATACTTTTGTTTTGTTTTTGAGACAGAGTCTCACTCTGTTGTCCAGGCTGGAGTGCAGTAGCATGATCATGGCTCACTGCAGACTTGACCTCCCTGGGCTCAAGTGATTCTCTCACCTCAGCCTCTCTAGTAGCTGGGATTACAGGCATATATCACCACCCCTGGCTGTTTTTCTATTTTTTTGTAGAGATGGAGTTTTGCCATATTGCCCAGGCTGGTCTCAAACTCCTGGGGTCAAGCAATCCACTCACTTTGGCCTCCCAAAGTGCTGGGATTACAGGTGTGAGCCGTTGTGCCTGGCCTTAGTTTATATATTTACTATACTTTAAATTGATATTTTAGAGTGTACTCCTGACCGGGCATGGTGGCTCATACAAAAATTAGCTGAGTGTGGTGGCATGCACCTGTATCCTAGCTGCTTAGGAGGCTGAGGCGGGAGGATCACCTGAGCCCAGGGAAGCCAGGGCTGCAGTGAGCTGTGATCCTGCCACTGCATGCCAAACCACATAAGCCAGTAACACAGTCATTTATTATCAAGTATTATGTACCATACATAATTGTATGTGCCATGCTTTTATACAGCTGGCAGCGCAGTAGGTTCATTTACACCAGCATCACCACAAACATGTGAGTAACACATCACTTTATGACGATATCATGATGGCCAAGACATCACTAGGGATAGAAATTTTCCAGCTCCATTATAATCTTATGGGACCACCGTCATTTACATGGCCTGTTGTTGACGAAGACATCCTTATGCGGTGGCACATGACTGTAGTTAAGAATACAAATTTGAAACTAGACAGACCTGGGTTCAGTTCATAGCTCAGCTAGTTACTATTTAAACAGAGCTTAGTTATGTCATCCCTCTGAATCTCAGTCTCCTCATCTCTAAAATGGGATACCACTAGGACTGCTATATGGATTCAATATGATAATGTATACAAAGCACCTAAATAAAATCTAATTAGAAATGGTAATATTTATTTAGTGACTGGCACTAACTTACTGAAGGGATTTATTTTTGTGTGTGTGTGTATGTGTGGCAGGGTATCACTCTCTCACACAGGCTGGAGTGCAATGGCGACATCTTGGCTCACTGCAACCTCCTCCTCCTAGGTCTAAGCAATTCTCCTGCCTCAGTCTGCCCAGTAGCTGGGATTACAGGTGTGCGCCACCATGCCTGGCTAGTTTTTGTATTTTTGGTAGAGACAGGGTTTCACTATGTTGGCCAGGCTGGTCTTGAATTCCTGACCTCAAGTGATCCACCCACCTTGGCCTCCCAAAGTGCTAAGATTACAGGCGTGAGCCACTGCACCTGGCCACTGAAGGGATTTAACAGGTATTTGTTGTATGAGGTTCCAGGGGAAAAGGGAAGAGTAGGTTATAAAACAATTTTTACTCATGCATGGGAGGCCACATGATACATGGAAGTATGTCAGGTTCTGGGTCAGAGATCTGGGGGATCATAGACAAGATGTTATTATAGCTTCTCTAAGACCCTGGTTCCACAGATGTAAAATTTGAGATACCACTACCCTGAAGAGCTGTTGTAAAACTTGGAAGCCATGTTTACAATGCTCTCAGCCCAGTATCAGGGATTTCAGTAGGTGCTCAGAAAATAGTGGTAGTTGCTGAGGAGCATAGCCTCTGGAATCAGATTTCTAGGTTTGAATCTCAGCTCCATACTTCTTAGCTCTGTGACCATGAACAAGTTAGACTTTCCATGCCTCAGTTTCTTCATCTATATGATGGAGATAAGAAGACCTACCTTGTAGGGTTGTTCTTAAGACTAGATGAGCTAATATTCAAAAGTGCTTGACACATAGTAACTACTAGACAAATACTGGTTCTATTATTTGGCTAGTATTTATTATTTAATAATTAATACTTAAAAACTTAAACCACTGGCCCCAAACTCTTCTGGTTCTGATGGTTTTAATCTAGAAATTGTTACCAAACATCCAGATTCTCTAGCCCCAGACTGCAGAGAGGCTCAGAAACACAGCCTGTTCAGTCAGGAGAGAGTTCTTTATAGTTCCAAATTCCCAAAAACACCTCCCTCAGCAGGCCACCAGAAAAAGTCATGTATTTTTCAGCTGCTCATGAAGCTTATTAGGAAGACCTCTTCCTTCGCTGGGTTCAAAAGCAATGGCTCACTTAAAATTTTAATTAAGGCCAGGCGCAGTGGCTCATGCCTGTAATCCCAGCACTTCTGGAGGCCGAGGCGGGTAGAAGGTTTGAGCCCAGGAACTCAAGACCAGCCTGTGTATCAGAGCGAGACCCTGCCTCTACAAAAAATACAAAAATTAGCTGGGCATCGTGGTGCATACCTGTGGTCCCAGCTACTCAAGTGGCTAAGGTGGGATTATTTGAGCCTTGGGAGGCAGAGGTTGGAGTGAGCCGAAGTTGCACCACTGCACTCCAGCCTGGGCAACAGAGCAAGACCCTATCTCAAAAAAAAGAAGAAGAAAAATAAATTTTCTTAAATTAAGACTCTATGGCAGTGGTTCTCAAAGGAGGGGTGATGTTGGCCCCTAGGGAACATTTGGTAATGTCTAGAGACATTTTCAATTGTTATAACTGAGGTGATTGCTACTACTGGTATTTAATGGTAGAGGCTAGGGATGCTGCTGAGCATCCTACAATACACAGGACAGCCCCCACAACAAAAAATCATCTGGCCCAAGTGTCAATAGCACTGAGGCTGAGAAACTTTAACCTATAGAAAAGTTGCTTATGACAAAAGTGGGTGGGGTGGAGGACCAAAATACGCAATGGTATCTACATTATAGTGGTAGCCAGGTACAAATGACATGTGTGTATAAACAAGAACTGACTAGGAAATAAGACCATGAAAATGATTTGAGAAAGTAGGGTGTGTGAATTATGATAATTAAAAAAATTTTTATGAGCATTATTACTATGTTTAAGGACCAGAAAAAGAGTGAAGGCCAGAACTCAGTGGAGGCAAGAATGCCCCAAAACTACATCTCTCCATTCTGATTATTCAGACACCTGTGACTGCTGGTATTACAACAGTGCTCCAACCCCCTGCTACATAATGAATATTCTGCTCAGGTCCCAACAAATCAGTAAGGTAAGAAAGGAAAAAAAAAGTGCAAACAGCCGGGCATGGTGGCTCACGCCTGTAATCCCAGTACTTTGGGAGGCTGAGGTGGGCAGATCACCTGAGGTCAGGAGTTTGAGACCAGCCTGGCCAACATGGTGAAACCTGTCTCTACTAAAAATACAAAATTACTGGGCGCGGTGGCTCACACCTGTAATCCCAGCACTTTGGGAGGCCAAGGCAGGTGGATCACAAGGTCAGGAGTTTGAGAGCAGTCTGGTCAATATGGTGAAACCCCGCCTTTACTAAAAATACAAAAATTAGCTGGGCGTGGTGACAGGCACCTGTAGTCCCAGCTATTCGGGAGGCTGAGGCAGGAGAATCGCTTGAACCTGGGAGGCGGAGGTTGCAGTGAGCCGAGATCACACCACTGCACTCTAGCCTGGGCAACAGAGAAAGACTCCGTATCAAAAAAAAAAAAAAAATTAGCCAGGCATGGTGGTGTGCGCCTGTAATCCCAGCTACTCGGAAGGCTCAGGCAGGATAATCGCTTGAACCCAGGAGGCAGAGGTTGCAGTGAGCTGAGATCACACCATTGCACTCCAGCCTGAGCGACAGAGCAAGACTCCATCTCAAAAAAAAAGAAAGTATGAGCAGTCTTTTCTACAAAATCAAGCCCAGAGTTTAACCACTTAAAAAAGCTTATTCCAGTCCCCTTCTGTCCTCTCTCCTGCATATCTTTAAACTCTTCTTCATCTTGAATCACGTGACAAGTAGTTACTGGCGAATGGTTAAATTAGACAAGGTTTCCTATCATGGACCTTTCAGATAGTAGAGAAGACCTTAATTCTTTTTTTTTTTGAGATGGAGTCTCGCTCTGTCACCCAGGCTGGAGTGCAGTGGCGTGATCTCGGCTCACTGCAACCTCCGCCTCCTGGGTTCACATTATTCTCCTGCCTCAGCCTCCCTAGTAGCTGGGACTACAGGCGCCCGCCACCACGCCCGGCTAATTTTTTGTATTTTTAGTAGAGACAGGGTTTCACTGTGTTAGCCAGGATGGTCTCAATCTCCTGACCTTGTGATCTGCCTGCCTCAGCCTCCCAAAGTGCTGGGATTACAGGCGTGAGCCACCACACCCGACCAAGAAGACCTTAATTCTTTAAAAATATTATTTTATTTTAATTTTTGTGGGTACATAGTAGGTGTATATATTTATGGGGTACATGAGATGTTTTGATACAGGCATGTAATGCATAATAATCACATCATTGAGAATGGGGTATCCTTTCCCTCAGGTATTTACCCTTTGTGTTACAATCAAATTATACTCTTTTAGTTATTTTTAAATGTACAATAAAATTATTATTGACTACAGTCGCTCTGTTGTGCTAGCAAATACCAGACTCTTTCATTCTTTCTAACTATTCTTTTGTATCCATTAACCATTCCCACCTCCCTCTACTACCCTTGCCAGCCTCTGGTTACCATCCTACTGTCTATCTCCATGAGTTCAACTGTTCTGATTTTTAGATCCCACAAATAAGTGAGAACACGCAATGTTTGTCTTTGTGCCTGGCTTATTTCACATAGCATAATGTCCTCCAGTTCCATCCATGTTGTTGCAAATGATCTCATTCTTTTTTATGACTGAATAGTACTCCACTGTGAATACCACATTTTTTTAAATCCAGTCATCTGCTGATGGGCATGTAGGTTGTTTCCAGATTTTAGCTATTGTGAACAAAGCTGCAACAAACATGAGAGTGCAGGTATCTCTTTGATATACTGATTTCCTTCCTTTTGGGTAAATACTCAGCAGTCGGATTGCTGGATCATAGAGTACCTCTATTTTTAGTTTTTTGAGGAACCTCCAAATTGTTCCCTATAGCAGTTGTACTAATTTACATTCCCACCAACAGTATACAAGGGTTCCCTTTTCTCCACAACCTCTCCAGCATTTGTTATTGCCTGGAGAAGACCTTAATTCTTTAACTAGAGTCAAGACTATAAAATTACAAATCAAGATAGTACTATGAAGGACAGAAATCTGATCCAGACTGGGAGGTGAGGAGTACCACTCAGATGTGAATGATTAATAGGGGTTACCTATACTAAGCCAAGAGAGGAGCAAAGAATTTCCCAAGCCATACAGAGGAAGTGGCATTTGCAAAAGCCATGTGGAAGGAGGGAGCCTGATGATGCTGAGAAACTGAAACTGAACCTGGTAGCAGGGCCAGACCATGAAAGGCCCCTAAGTTTTTTGGAATGCTGGTCTTTAAGAAAAACAGAAAATCATTAAGCGGGGAGAAAAAATATTTAAATCCTTGAGCTGTACGTTAAGTTCCTACTTTGGCACATCCAAGGGTCAGGTAAGGCAATTACTCCCACTAGGACCTCTTTACCCACAAGTAATCTGAAACCTTTGACCTATCACAGGAAAGCCTAGTACAGTGGCAAATCGTCTACGCCAAATATAGGCCAACAGAACACTGCAATAAGTAAGGAGGGGTAGTTTCCCTCCAAACCGAGGATCAGCAAGTTGTAAGTCCAGTGCCCTCTCTGGGGTAGGGGAAAGGGAAGCCCTCGAGATAGCTGATGTTTGAGCTCTTTTCAAGAGCCAGGAATTTCTGAAGGACCCCATAAGCAGCCTGTCTTCTAGTTGAGGGGCCAGAGAAGACGGTTCTGTGGCCACCAGAGCTCTCTCTCTCTCTTCTCATAGCAAAAGGTATATATGTGTCCAGACCCACTTGCTGGGTCAGAAACCACAAGCTTCTCAAGCCTCTGACAGACCCAGCTAAAGTCTTAAAAGATGCTGGCCCTGTCTATGTGAAACTTTTCCAAAGCATTCCATGAAAACACCATTTGGGCATTGGAAGATTCAAATGAATGTCCCAGGATATGTGCTCAGAGATGTGAAAGGAAGGGGGAAAGTTAAATGGATTATCCTCAGTTTAGAAGATAAACTGAGACAGCCGTGGTGGCACACGCCTGTAATCCCAGCACTTAGGGAGTCTGAGGTGGGCAGATCACTTGAGTCCAGGAGCTCAAGACCAACCAGGGCAGTGTTTGGTGAGACCCCGTCTCTACAAAAAAAATTTTTAAAATTAGCTAGGTACAATGGCACATGCCTGTGGTCCCAGCTACTTGGGAGGCTGAGATGGGAGAATCACTTGAGCCCAAGAAGTCAAGGCTGCAGTGAACCTTGTTTATGCCACTATTCTCCAGCCTGGGTGACAGAGCAAGATCCTGTCTCAAAAAACAAACAAACAAACGAACAGTGCTCAGCACAAGGCCTGACACATGGCAGCAACTCAGGAAGCAGCAGCTCAATACTCCCAGGATTCTGTACAGATGAGAGGAGGAGGAAAAGGAACCCAAGGTAAGGCCAGAAGGAGAAATACCTCACAGGATACCCTGTGCAGCCCGAGGAGATTGGGAGAAGGGGACATTCAACTATTCAAGAAATATTTAAAATTCAGTAGTGAATATAACATTGAAAAATCTCTGCCTTCAAGGAGCTTATACTCCAGTGGGAAGAGAAAGGCAGCCAATGAACAAGTAAACACAGTATGTCAGGCAAGGAAAACAGGCAGAAGAACAGGGACAGAGAGTGCCAGTGGGGGCGCTACAATTATATGGGGTGGGGGAGGGGGAGGTGATTGGAAGGCCTTTCTGACTAGGTGGCAGCTGAACAAGACTCAAAAGAACGTGAGACTGTAAGCTGTGGCTGTCTGAGGGAAGGGCATGGCAAGGGCAAAGGCCCTAGAGTTGGAATGTGCCTGGTGAGGAAGGGAGGGAAGGTGGAGCAGAGGGCACAGGGGCAAAGTGGCAGGAGTCAGAGAGGTGGCAGCAGCCCCATCACAAAGGGACTTGCTAGTTGCTGCAAGGATTCTAGCTTTCACTCCAGTGAAATGGAAAGCTATTAGGGGGTCTGAGAATAAGACAGCAGAGGGCATGAGCAGGAGGAGGGGATCAATTATATGGTCACGATTGCAGATGAGAGATGACTCTGGAGCTGTCCCAGTTTCTTCAGCCCAGTGGGGATAGATCAGGAGTGACCCTCAGCAACTGGCTTTCCCTGCTTTCCAGAGAGCTTTGTCTTCCCCACCCCTATCCATCCCTAAGCAAAAATTCAGAAAATTTGTGTGGGCCAGGGGAGGGTACTAACTTCCTCACTGCTCATCAAGGTGCCATAAACTGTAAAGATGCATTACTTTATTTATTCTTTATCACAATCCTGTAATCCCAGCTCTACAGACAAGAAAGCAGAAGCTCAGGGAACTGGAAAAACTCTACCTAGATTCTAAGCCAATGTGGCTTTTGGTGGCACTAAGCAGTGTCCTTGTTGGGACATTCTGTCATCTGATACCTGGCAAAGAAAGAAGGCACTGGAATGGTCTATGCTGGAAAGGCTTTCCAGGGCAATGAAAATTCCTGATTGGAGTTTCTGATGAAAGAAAGTATAAAAGGCTCAAACAAGCCAGGCAGTAATTCCATACTTAGAGCCAATTAGTCAGAGATGCCAGACCGTTAAATTTCCTTCCTCCTCTTTCCTCACACTGACTAATGAAAGCAGCATGAGACACCAAGAAGAGTGTGCAGGACAAATATGCCATTCTATCACCTCGCCCACAATCTCTGACCGTGGAATATAGAGGCCTCTCATAATATTCTGCTGGCTGGCCAATGGCCCGGTGGGCCCAAAAGGGTAACCCTGAAGATGCACTCCCTTTTCATGTCTTCAAATCACAAAGAACCAGGGTCACTGGGTAGTTCTCAACATACAGGCTTAGAAATCTGGTTCAAAGGCCCATGAGGCTTTTGAGCTCCATGGGGGCTTCCCAATGGACTGTGCAGAAGTAGAACTTATTTCATTTTAAATCTGTATGTTGCCAGATATCACAGTCCTACCCCAGAAGAACATAAATAAAACCCCAATATCTGGACTTATGGGAGTTAAATAGCAAGAGAAGGGTCTCTAGGGGAAAGTGACAAGGGGACCAGACACTGAACATGAACTGACAACCACCCTTTGAAATGGTAGTATTTGCATTCATCTAACACATATTTACTGAGCATATACACGTACACATACACACATACAGACACACACACACACACGTGCTCAACACTGTTGAAGATGCAGTGGAAGCAGAGGTGAAAGAAGAAAAAAACTCTTGTCTTTGAGAAGCATACAAGGGGAGGCAGGGCACACTCAAAGATCAGGGAGGTAAAATAATTTGCTCAGGTCCTAGTGTTAATGAGATTTGAATCCAGCTTTATTGCACTCCACTTTACCTCTGTCTACCAGGAAACTGGTGTTCTGCTATAACTTTTAGGTGGTTTTTTGTTTTGTTTTTGTGTGTTTTAGGGGTGGGGGGTGCAGATAAGGAAGGGAAAAGGCTGGAAATATTTTCCTTTGGTGGTGTTTGAGAATTTCTGTGGAATCTGTGCTGGATCACAGCAGCAGGGCATAATGAAGAAATGCACTTAGCCTGGGATCAGGAGATGTTTTGTTGTTGAGAGATAGGGTCTTGCTCTGTTGCCCACGCTGGAGTGCAGTGGCTCAATCCTAGTTCACTGTAGCCTGGAACTCCTGGACTCAGGTGATCCTCCTGCCTCAGCCTCCTGAGTAGCTAGGACTACAGGCATGCACTATCACACCTGGATAATTTCATTATTTGTAGAGATGTGTGGTGTCTTAGTACAGTGCCTAGGCTGGTGTCGAACTCCTGGCCTCAAGCGATCCTCCTGTCTCAGCCTCCCAAAGTGCTGGGACTACAGGCATGAGCCACTGCGCCTGGCAGGAAACTTATATTCTAGTTAAAACTCATTGACCCTGGAAAGTCACTAAGCCATTCTCTGGGCTTCAGTTTAAATGTCTCTAAAAAGAGGGGGTTAACCTAGCAAGGAATGGTAAATGGGTTCGTCTTACACCTAACGATTCAAATCTATTCATGGTTCCTGTCTAGAATGCTGGGGTATGCTGAAGCCATATTCACGCTTAGTGAAAGGAGCTGTAATTGCCTACTGATGTTTGCTATAAGGTCAGAGGGTAATAACTAACCCAGATGATCATGTGAGGACTCTTCCACTTCTGATGATTCAAGGTATCTGAGTGGAAGTCATTTCAATTTGGTGATAAAATAAAAAAAACCCTTCTTCCATGACTTTCTAACCAATTCACAGGAGTATCCTTAAAATGACAGATCACCTATATTCTGATATAAGCCTAGTTATAGTGTTTAATTTTTCACTTTAAACAGTTATGATACTATGGCATATTTATTAGAATCTAGAAATAGTTCTGTTATTTAGAATGTTTCAGTGAACAGGAATTCACCTGTCACCATTGAAACTTGTGGTAATGTTTCCAAAAATCTCCCAACCCATATGCCTTTTTGCAACGTGACTTACCACTCTCCCAACAAGGAATGAAGTCTATTTTCCTCCCCTTGAAACTAGGCTAGATAGACTTCATGTTGCTTTGACCAAGAGTGTGATGGATGTGACACTGTGTGACTTCTGAGCCAAGGGGGTGAAAAAGCCTGATGGATCATTGTATTGTGGCTATGTACGGTTTGGGGAAATCGGGATGAAAGGTATACAGAACCATTTGTTTTATCTTTGCAATGTTTTTCTAAGTCTGAAATTGTTTCAAAATTAGAAGCTAAATCAAGAGTTTTTTGTTTCATTTCTTTTTTAAGGCTTTTATTTTATGTTCAGGGGTACATGTGCAGGAAGGCCTGGCAGATTCCATTCTTGCATTGTAACATGGAAAAAACCCACCTACTCTGAAACTCTCATGCTGTGATAGCAGCACTGAGAGACCACGCAGAGGGACAGAGACAACTAACCCCAAGCTGTTTCAACCATGTCAGCTGAAATGCCAGACGTGATTTTTTTTTCCTTTTTGGATTTGAGATAATTTCTTGTTATAATGAACCAGAATTACAAGGTTCCATTGGAACTGAAACAGCTGACAGAATAGGGTTGAAGTTAATCAAATCTTCAAGGACAATGAGATCAAACAAAGCCAGTAAAAGTGGAGAAACCCAACACTGGTTTGGAATGCACACAGAAATACTAGCATGTAGGTACCTCCTGACTCCTCCCAGCAGCTGGCCATCATGCTCCCACCCCTTTCTCCCTTCTAAAGCACTGGCCAAACCAAATGGCTTCTTTCTCTGTTTTGCAAGTGTCAGTCAACCCAAGAGTACCCTTTTGGACATAATACAAAGCCAAGAAGAAATTTTATGGATCATATTGGACAGTAGAAAGTGTACAAACCCAACCCAGCAAATTGCTTATTGTTATCTATGTTCCAGCCTCAGTAGATGCCAACAAGGAGCAGACATGAATCAATCTTTCCTCTCAAGCCCTGTCCAAATTATGGAACCTCTAAGATTGGGGGTGGTTTGTGATGTAACAATAGATAACCAAAACATACATCAACCTTCCACCTATGGCAAATGCCTTAAATTCTGCTCTGGCAAGATCTGGCTGCCAAATGGACCTTTTGGATCTAGTCCTTAGGGTGAGATCAGTTTCACATTCTTCTTGGCTAAGTGCTTTTGTTTCCAGAGTTCATTTTATACAGCACCACTGCTCTTATTTCAATAAGATTTATCTTCAGTATATCTTAAGAATATTAGTGGGCCAGGCGCAGTGACTCATGCTTGTAATCCCTGCACTTTAGGAGGCCGAGGCGGGTGAATCACCTGAGGTCAGGAGTTTGAGACCAGCGTGGCTAATACAGTGGAATTCTGTCTCTACTAAAAAAACAAAAATTAGCTGGGCATGGTGACGTATGCCTGTAATCCCAGCTACTCGGGAGGCTGAGACAGGAGAATCACTTGAACCTGGGAGGCGGAGGTTGCAGTGACCCAAGATTGCACCACTGCACTCCAGCCTGGGTGACAGAGCAAGACTCCATCAAAAAAAATAAAATAAAATAAAGAGTATTAGAGGATTCCCCCACTTTCTGGTAGGAGGGTTTTCTTTTCCCTGCAATGTTTGTTCCCTCAGAATCCCTTTTTTCTGTTTGGATCACCATTTTTTATCTTGGAGGCTTTCTTTACTCAGATGTCTGGTGAACCTCCGTTGCTGGTTAATATCTAAGGCTAGGGTTCTATCACTTGCAGCCTTAAGAGTCTTGACCAAAACAAACGGTGAGAGCCTAAACACTAAGAGCAAGGTTGATTGAATTCAGACATAAAAAAGCTAAAATGGACTGTACATAAGGTAGACACTATTGAATCCGGAGCAAGAAGAAGGGCTCTGAAAGAAGTCTGTATAGGGTGCAGTTGAAGCAAATAGGAGTGGTAAATTCTACTGGAGGTATAGTATAGGTAAGCAAAAGCTTCAAGGAAGAAGAGATATTTTCTTTTGATCTCCAGAGATGTGTAGGGTAGGTTGTGGCAGAGTGGGAATGAGAGGTGGGAAGTAAAGGAAGCAACATGAACAAAGTTAGGGTATATGGACCAGTATGGCAGGTTAGAGGCCTCACCTACATATAGACTACCTAGATGATAATATTCTGGATTTTAAGCTGATGTAATTATTGGATGAGACATCTAGTAGTGGTGGAAAGGGGTGGATATATTTTGCATATGAGGGGGATGCGAATTGTTGAGAGCAAAGGGCAGAATGTGGTGGACTGTTTGCACAGATGGTCACCAATTCCTCTCACCCTGTATTCACATGCCATTCCTCCAGGATGGAGTCTATTTTATACAAATGTTTATAACAGCCATTATTCATTATTGCTAATAGCCAGAAAGTAGAAACAACCTAAATGCCCATCGACCAATGAAAGGATAACTAAAATGTGGTATATCCACAATGGAATATTATTTGGCAATAGGAAGGAATAAAGTATTGATACATGCTACAACATAGATGAACCCTGGAAATATCAAGCTAAGTGAAAGAAGCCAGTAACAAAAGACCAAATATTGTATGGTTCCATTTATACAAAATGTCTAGAACAGACAAATCTATAGAGACAGAATAGATTAATGGTGGGGAACAGGCCGGGCGCGGTGGCTCACGCCTGTAATCCCAGCACTCTGAGAGGCTGAGGTGGGCTGATCATGAGGTCAGGAGATCAAGACCATCCTGGCTAACACGGTGAAACCCTGTCTCCACTAAAAATAAAAAAAATTAGCTGAGCATGGTGGCAGGCGTCTGTAGTCCCAGCTATTCGGGAAGCTGAGGCAGGAGAATGGCGTGAATCCAGGAGGCAGAGCTTGCAGTGAGCCGAGATTGTGCCACCGCACTCCAGCCTGGGCAACAGAGTGAGACTCTGTCTCAAAAAAAAAAAAAAAAAGGGGGTAGGGAAGAGTGGAAGGAAATGGGGAGAGATTGCTAAAGGGTTTCTTTTTGGGGTGATGAAAATGTTCTGTATATAGAACAATGGAACAGAACAGAGGCCTCAGAAATAACACCACACATCTATAACCATCTGATCTTTGACAAATCTGACAAAAACAAGAAATGGGGAAAGGATTCCCTATTTGATAAATGGTGTTGGGAAAACTAGCTAGCCATGTGCAGAAAACTGAAGCTGGACCCCTTCCTTATACAAAAATTAACTCAATATGGATTAAAGACTTAAACGTTAAGACCTAAAACCATAAAAACCCTAGAAGAAAACCTAGGCAATACCATTAAGGACATAGGCATAGGCAAAGACTTCATGTCTAAAACACCAAAAGCAATGGCAACAAAAGCCAACATTGACAAACGGGATCTAATTAAACTAAAGAGCTTCTGCACAGCAAAAGAAACTATCATCAGAGTGAACAGGCAACCTACAAATGGGAGAAAATTTTTGCAATCTATCCATCTGACAAAGGGCTAATATCCAGAATCTACAAGGAACTTAATTAAACAAATTTATGAGGAAAAAACAACCCCATCAAAAAGTGGGCAAAGAATATGAACAGACACTTCTCAAAAGAAGACATTTATGCAGCCAAAAACATATGAAAAAAAGTTCATCATCACTGGTCATTAGAGAAATGCAAATCAAAACCACAATGAGATACCATCTCACACCAGTTAGAACGGTGATCATTAAAAAGTCAGGAAATGGCTGGGCACCGTGGCTCACGCATGTAATCCCAGCACTTTGGGAGGCCGAGGTGGGCAGATCACTAGGTCAGGAATTCAACACCAGCCTGACCAATATGATGAAACCCCATCTCTACTAAAAATACAAAAATTACAGCCATGGTGGCGCATGCCTGTAATCCCAGCTACTCAGGGGGCTGAGGCAGGAGAATCGCTTGAACCCTGGAGGTGGAGGTTGCAGTGAGTCAAGATCGCGCCACTGCACTCCAGCCTGGGCGACAGTGCGAGACTCCATCTCAAAAAACACAAAACAAAAACAATAAAAAGTCAGGAAACAACAGATGCTGGAGAGGATGTGGAGAAATAGGAACGCTTTTACACTGCTGGTGGGAGTGTAAATTAGTTTAACCATTGTGGAAGACAGTGTGGCGATTCCTCAAGGATCTAGAACCAGAAATACCATTTGACCCAGCAATCGCATTACTGGGTATATACCCAAAGGATTATAAATCATTCTGCTATAAAGACACATGCGGCCGGGCACGGTGGCTCACGCCTGTAATCCCAGCACTTTGGGAGGCTGAGGCGGGTGGATCACGAGGTCAGGAGATCGAGACCATCCTGGCTAACACAGTGAAACCCCATCTCTACTAAAAATACAAAAAATTAGCCGGGCGAGGTGGCGGGTGCCTGTAATCCCAGCTACGCAGGAGGCTGAGGCAC
The DNA here is from genome assembly GCF_028878055.3 of Symphalangus syndactylus. Classification (NCBI taxonomy): domain Eukaryota; kingdom Metazoa; phylum Chordata; class Mammalia; order Primates; family Hylobatidae; genus Symphalangus; species Symphalangus syndactylus. The sequence goes on from NC_072429.2 coordinate 46,755,211, forward strand.
GAGAATGGCGTGAACCCCAGGGGGCGGAGCCTGCAGTGAGCCGAGATCGTGCACTGCACTCCAGCCTGGGTGAAAGAGTGAGACTCTGTCTCAAAAAAAAAAAAAAAAAAGACACATGCACAGGTATGTTTATTGCAGCATTATTCACAATAGCAAAAACTTGGAACCAACCCAAATGTCCATCAATGATAGACTGGATAAAGAAAATGTGGTACATATACACCATGGAATACTATGCAGCCATAAAAAAGGATGAGTTCATGTCCTTTGCAGGGACATGGATGAAGCTGGAAACCACCATTCTCAACAAACTAACACAGGAACAGAAAACCAAACACCACATGTTCTTACTCATAAGTGGGAGTTGAACAAAGAGAACACATGGACACAGGGAGGGGAACATCACACACTGGGGCCTGTCGGGGGTGGGGGGCTGGGGAGGGATGGCATTAGGAGAAATACCTAATGTAGATGACGGGTGCAGCAAACCACCATGGCACATGCATACCTATGTAACAAACCTGCACATTCTGCACATGTATCCTAGAACTTAAAGTATAATAATAATAATAAAAGAAAATGTTCTGGAATTATGATAGTGGTGATGGTTGAAAAACTGTTGATATACTGAAAACCATTGGATTGTACAACTTTAAATGGGTAAATTGTATGGTACATGAATTACATGTCAAATATACCAAAAAAAGGGGGGGAGGAGGGAGGTGACATCTGTTCACCCTCCTGTTGAAAGTGGCTGGCCTTGAGACTTGTTTTGAATACTGGAATAAGGGGTAAGTGATGCTGTGCCAGTTCTGGGCCTAGCCCAAAATCCTGGCAGCTTCCACTTTCACTCTATTGGAAGCTAGTTGTCATGTAAAGCAGCTTAAGCTAGACCACCCAATAATGACAGACTATGTGCTGAGAGAGGCCTCATGGAGGCAAACCAAGACCCTACTCATGTCAGTGAGGTCATCTTGGATAGCCTACATCCAGCCAGGCTGACAGCTGAATTAAGTAACAAGAGTGACCCCACGAAAGATCACACAAAGCAAGAAGAGCCTCCCAGCCAACTCGGAGAATCATGAGAAATAATAAATCATTGTTGTTTTAAGCCAGTGAGTTGGGGGTGATATGTTATACAACAGATAACTGAAACACAACCTTTCTGAGTCTCAGATTCCACTTCTATAACATGGGACTGATACTATGGGGTTGTTGTGAAGATTATATAAAGCTAACACCAAGCATGGTGCTCAACAAATACTAGTTGTTATTCTTAAAAACCACCCAGGAGATCCTTGACATAACCTGCAGGTATGCTCTTCTGGGAGACCTAATTCCTACAAGCACTTGCTGCTTCCAATCACATGGCTTCCAAAAGGTTGGCTTCTTAAAAAAACAAAAGGTGGGTTTTTTTGCTACAATCTCTGACACATGAATTCTAAATCATAAACAGATGACCAAGGAAGGTTCTGCTTAGGTTAGCCATCTACACGACCCTGCTCATCCGTACATCACACCTTTATTAAGCCCTAACTAATTACCAGACACCAATTAAGGATAAAGGAGATCCTCCCTCCTTTGAAAAAGAAACCATTTCTACCTATGTATCCATTAACATAATATGCCACACACTTGAAGTTGAGTGGAGAGAGTATCTACAGTAGTAGATAAATCTAAAATCATTCAGCTAGAAAGAAAAAGCTTAAATTTCCATATAGAGCTCAGACACACAGCATGAGAACACATAATTCTGACTGGGAATCCCATAAGCAATACCAGAGCAAGGAATAAAATGGGTCCCTAAAGGGTTCATCACTCAGTGAGGCTACATTCTTCCGAGTCCCATTCACAGAACATGGACCCCAGGTGACAAAATTTGACCATTTGGCACTACCTGCTATGTTTGGGTGCAGAAAGGATCTGGGCAGTTAATAATTCACAAGCTAATGACAGAGAAAGAAATTCCTGGGTATATCCATAGGAAAGGATATTAAACAGCTTTCAACTGCATTTGTGAAATCAATCATGATTGGTAACACTGAAATAAGGAGCCTTTTAACTCTAAAAAGAATTAAGAAATTATTTTTCATCAAAAAGGCTGACATCAATACTTACATTACATGAAAGGTAAGAAAGATGACCAAATCTGTATTTTCTGCATGAACAGTGGACAAAGTCCACTGAACCTAGGAAGCACTTATTCTAAACGAACTCAATAAAGTTCTAAACTCATCAAATGCTAGTTAGAGAGTCAGTATAAACAATATTGGCCTAGAAATGGACAGGAAGACCATGAGGGCTATAGGTAAAAGACCTAACACCAGGCAGGCATTGGGCTGAGTCTACCAGATAACTCAAATGCTGGGCTATCTTTCTCTGCTGACATATAACGTACAGCAAAGTACACAAGTCATAACTATCTATCTTAAAGAATGTTTATATCAAGATTAAGATACAGAATATTCCTAAAACCCCAGAAAGTTCCTTTGTTCCCAACCCAATGAATAACCAGTCCCACCCTAGTTTCCCAACTCCACAGCCAGGAGTAACCATTATTTTGATCTCTGGCATCATACATACTTTTTGTCTGTTTTTGAATTTCACATAAATGGAATCATACCATATGTAGTCTTTTCTACTTTCTTTTATTCATCACAGGGTTACCTTATTTCGAAGCAGAAAACCCAGAAGCTGAGTTTTATTTTCCGAAAATGTTTCTCTGATGTCACAGGCCTGAATCAACTACTCCGATTACACTGGTTATACTTCCTGCCCTCTTCTGAGCATGCATTATAAAAACTGTTACAACAGAACACAATCTTGGATTGCAAAAGCTTCCTTCCAGATAAATTAAATTCTTTAAAGGTATTCAAATATTCTATTCAATCTTAAGAGAGTAAAAGCTTTGCCACTACAAAAGTATAATCTTTTCCGTGAATGCAAAATTCTTATTCTAGAGAATCATCAAGTCCTAGAATAAAATTAGCCATCAATTCTGTTATTACTTTTGATTAGTAAAGAACTAAATGACAGGAAAATCTCTAAGAGGAAGCATAAGGCACTAAATTCAGATGAATGTGAGTCAGCTCAGAGAAGGCAGGAGAGGAACAACAGTACAGTAATAATTATAGGTACAGATTTTGAGGCCAAGCTATCAGGATTCTAATCTGGAAAGTGCCCCTTCTAGCTAGGTGACCTTGGGCAAGTCATTACTCTAACTTTGTACCTCTATTACATCACTATAAAATGGGAATAACTTCATAGGATTGTTGCAAGGATTAAATGTTAATGTATATAAAGCACTTAGGAGACGATGTGACACACAATAAGCACTTTTTTTTTTTTTTTTTTTGAGATGGAGTCTCACTCTGTCGCCAGGCTAGAGTGCATGGTGTGACCTTGGCTCACAGCAACGTCTGCCTCCCAGGTTCAAGTCATTCTCCTGCCTCAGCCTCCTGAGTAGCTGGGACTATAGACGCGTACCATCACGCCTGGCTAGTTTTTGTATTTTTTGTAGAGACAGGGTTTCACCATGTTGGCCAGGCTGGTCTTGAACTCCTGACCTCAGGTGATCTGCCCGCCTTGGCCTCCCAAAGTGCTGGGATTACAGGCATGAGCCACTGTGCCTGGCCATAATAAGCACTTTTTAAGAATTAGCTATCTTGGCCAGGCACAGTGGCTCATGCCTGTAATCCCAGCACTTTGGGAGGCCAAGGGGGGCAGATCACGAGGTCAGGAGATCGAGACCATCCTGGCTAACACGGTGAGACCCCATCTCTGCTAAAAATACAAAAAAATTAGCCAGGCATGGTGGCGGGCGCCTGTAGTCCTAGTTACTCGGGAGGCTGAGGCAGGAGAATGGCGTGAACCCAGGAGGCGGAGCTTGCAGTGAGCAGAGATCGCGCCACTGCACTCCAGCCTGGGCAACAGAGTGAGACTCCGTCTCAAAAAAAAAAAAAAAAAAAAAAAGCTGAAAGGGCTAATAAGAGAGCAGCTATTCTGCCAACCAAAGGGCTATAAAATAGTGACCAAGACATCTAGCACAGTGCTCCTCAAGATGTTTTATTTTTAATCTTTTAGACTGATAGTTTCTGTAAAATGCAAGATTACGTGCTTGGATGTCACAGCAATACCAAATTGCTCTAAAAGTTTCTAAATGTTTACTCTCACTTCTGTACATATAATATAGTCCATAACTGTTCACTGTTCATTGACTGGCATTTGTCTACAGACTGAACTTTGAGTAACACTGTTCTATAGCACACAAGAAGGACTCAAGAGCCTCCTGAAAACTCAACTGGCAGGTTAAATAGAATTATGAAAACATTTAGTAAGAAAAACCCCAGTAGCAGGGGCAAGAGGATGACTTGAGGGTCAACAAGCTGACAGATAAACTCAAGAGGCTAATTACTAAACCTAAAATACAAAGCTGGCTGCAGAGCAAAGACCCAACTGCTAATTCCTTCCCCACCCCCAAGTGCTCTAGAGGGTAGCCCTCAGAAAACATGTGGGCCAGGAAGTCATCAGCCCCAGAGGGGCAAGAGGTGTGAATGCAGTAGGCAGAGCTGACTTGGGCCTCTTCTCAGGAGTGAGAATTCACCCTAAGCCATCGTCAAGCTTTGGGGACAGCAAGCACAAGTTGCAAAGGCTGGAAAGAGTTTCTTCTCTGCCAAAGAAAACATGCAAACATTTCCTTTGGTGACACGGGACTGCACACCCATATATTCAAAGACACACACCTGTCGTTTTAGGAGGCTCCTGAGGTCCACCCTGCCAGCCGTACTGTGGGTATCCTTGGTAGGGGTACCCTTGAGGAGGTGGGTAGGGTCCCCCAATAGGTCCTGGACCCATTGGTTGTGGTGGATAAGGTGGGTATGGGGCCGTTGGACCAGGGCCCGGATATGGTGGAGGGTTCTCTTGATTCATCAGGGACCTGTAAAGTGCACCTAAGAGACAAAAAGAATGAAAATTATTTGCATTTAACTGTGGAAATCATCAGGAATAAAATCCTAACCCATAAGATCATTTACAAAATACCTTCAAGGTGTATCAAGCCTTGTGCAAATCTCTAGCTCTGCCCATTTTGTTTCCTTCTCACCATCACTACAATTGGCAATTATATTATATATTTATTTGCCTTTTGTCTATTTCCTCCACTAGACTGTAGGCTGTGACAGTAGACATCAAGTAAGTTTTGGATCACCACCATGTCCCTAGAGCACTGCAGTCCCCTAAATAAATGTGTTAAATGAATACCAAGATATTTTGTTTTTTAATTCCTCTGAAATGTCCATAAATGTGATTGGATAGCTTTAAGAAAGTGTTCTAACAGCACTATGAGTCTTATCAGTGGACGCTGATCCACTACTAGAAACCCTCCAATCAACAGGGCTGGGCCACAGTGGGGCCTTCTAACAAGCAGCACTGGCAGCAATGACCAACCAAAGTTTGTAACCATCACCATTGCTCTGGGGATTGGGGTGATCTGGTTGTTCTCCCCAGACCCGCTGCTCTGAGCAGTTGGACAGCGCTGTCTATAGAGAATGCCAAGCGTCTCCCCTGCCCATCCAGGCCCCTGAGACTCTGGAGGGCTCACCAGGAACACTTATTTGTGTTTATAGGACCCTGTCCTCCGTGGTTTGCTTCTGTGAGGGAGGCCACGCTTCCCCGCCCCCAAGCCTGTTAATCATTCTCTTGATTGGGCTTGAAGTTTTCAGGGCCAGCGTCTTGTTTCTATTATCTCTTTAAGCTCCACAGTGCCCGGCACGGTGACTTTCAGATTAAAAACAAATGGCCAGGTGTGGTGGCTCATGCCTATAATCCCAGCACTTTGGGAGGCTGTGGCAGGTGGATCACGTTGAGATTGAGACCATCCTAGCTAACATGGTGAAACCCCATCTCTACTAAAAATACAAAAAATTAGCCGGGCATGGTGGCATGTGCTTGTAGTCCCAGCTACTCAGGAGGCTGAGGCAGGAGAATTGCTTGAACTTGGGAGGCAGAGGTTGCAATGAGCTGAGATCGTGCCACTGCACTCCAGCCTGGGCAACAAAGCGAGACTCCATCTCAAAAACAAACAAACAAACAATTACTGGGGAATGCAAAGTATAAACTCTATGGATGACTCACTTAAACAACATACCATCTGTCATACTGCTGCCTTGTACTGTTACCCATATCTTACATGGATAGTTAACTTTTTACCTATTTGAGTGTCTTCTATCCCCAACCAAATAGTAGGGAAGAGTCTCAGATTCAAAATGTAATAATTTTACTATTAATTCTTTTCCATAACAGGCAATCAATAAATTCCCAAGTGACTTTATTATATGAAGGATAGAATAGTTATAAATAGTCTAGGTTCCCTAGAAAATCTGGATTACAGTAGCAGTGGACTTTGATGGTTGCCCACACAACATCCATATTCTCCCCTCCTAACAGTAGTCAGGTTTCCAGGTAGATCTCTGCTCATTCTTCTTGTAGTTCATGTGCTTCAGGGAAATCTCATCCCATCCAGCTCCAGGGTGAACCCAGTCTATCTAAGCCAATCGGGGTCACTCTCTCCACTTTTTCATCATGAATGATTCAAGGAACTCAGGACTTTACCCAGATGCAAATGGCACTCCCTGGCCACTGGGACTGGTTCTGAAGTGGTTCAATCAGTAAAAACCTCGGACTCTCTTAACACACTCCCACCGAACTTTCCCTTCCCCTGTACAAAGGTATACACAAAGTCTAGGGAAGATATGGCCTACAAAATTGCTGACAGCCAATCTGCAGCCCTGAGAAGGAGCCAGTTTTAAGATTAAGTGGGCCATTCAGAAAGGCAGAGCAGAAAAAAGGAAAGAAATGGGATTCCAGATGACTTTATAACAGCTCATAAATCAAAGACTAAAGCCTGGCCTAACCTAAACTACCTCTATAGAGTTTCCAGTCCTGGAAACCAATGGTAAGGTAAGGTAATGAACCCTTCTGGGTGACATTCACAAACATACATTTATTAAGTGCTTTCTTGACACTGGGCTAAGTAGTGGGGTATAGAGATCAATATGCCTCAAACCCTACCCTTGGGCAACTGGTTGAAACAAACATAAGGAAAATGATTTTTAGAAAATGTGGTAAACAGACTGCTGGGTAGGAGTAGGGGCTTAAACCTAGTAGAAGGAGGTGCTGATCGAGAGAGTGTCATTTGAAGGAGTTTATTGTAAATTGAAACTCTATGTTATGGGATCAAATGGCTTGAGGGTCTCTATTTCAACCACATCTGTATTGCCTCCCATTTTTGACACCATCTTATTTTTCCAGGGCCTGAAAGGGACTCAGGAAAAAAGTAGAGTTCTTTCCCTTCTCTGCGCTCTGGTCTGCAACTGGCAACACACCCTGACCTAGGAACCCTAATACAAAGGCTCATGGTGATTAACACTACAATTATCATATGAATTTGGACAAAAGCAAATGCATTTTGTTTCCTCTCTCCTACCAGGAAGGCTGTAGAAAGCCTAGTGAGCCCTGGTTAACACAGAAATCAGCCTCGTTAATCCCCATATGGCCATTCCATTATTTATTTTTAAATCACAGAAGTACAATACAGTTATCATAACTACTTCTGTCCTGAAATTCAGTGTGTGTAACCTAACTTCATTAAAACTGCAGTTTAACTTGATCAGTTCAACAAGACCATGTAGATCGTTCTCACCCTAGCAAAGTCTGGACCTATATTTCTTTGAAGACACTGTTCATCTAAAAACAATGGACAGTGAGGAGAAAAAAGAACAGAGTATAGAACTACAACTTCAGACCTCAATGTTTCATGACTTCTCTTGATCCATTTGTTTGCATCTATTCCTCATTATCCTGTGCAGTTCTCTCCCTGAGAACCTCAAAGCTCTCTTCCAAGTGTATGCATCCTCCCCACTTACCCCTCATCATTTTTCCCTCTCATTTTTGGTATGTATCTTTCTCCAACTGCCTGAGGAAAAAAACATGTAAGGTCTAGAAGGGAAAAATCCCATGAGTTATTCACAGAGGCATTTATACAAAGCATAAACTACAAAGGTGCTCCAGCTACCATGACCTCCTTCCATGCATACACTCTTTTGCTTTGTTCCCAATATAGACAGTCATCTTGAAGGAATAAAAATTTGGATCTATTTTCAGTTTCCTCTAAACAAGAAAAAAATCCCAGTGAGAGAACAGCAAAAGTCACAGAAAGAGCATCTCTGCTAGATGAGAGATCCTAGAGCTGGCATTTGAAAACCAGGACTTCATCCAGTGGGAATCCATTGTTCCCAAGCTGGTAAAGAAGCAAAGCAAAGCAAAAAAGATTAACTAACACTGACACAGTATAGTACAAACCACTTTACATAACCAAAACACAAAAGAGCTTTAAATTTAAGGCATGATACTGAACTTTGTAACATGACTGCTTTCCCTTATAAATTTGGTCAGGTAAAATATAAACCCTACTCTAGTGAAGTGTTTCACTACAGATCAAATGCAAACAGTGTAAATTGTAGCATTAAAGACAAATCAGAGCTCTAAAAGGGACAGCTAAAATAGTGCTGCAGTCAAGATCCATTAATAGACTGCACTGAACACTGCTATCCCACGATCTCATTCAAGACATACTCAGAGTCACGGTATTAGCAGTCATTCAACCACACAATGAGAAGGGCAGAAACTATTCTTTGGGAAAGTGGTCAGTGGAGATAAGACCTCATCAAAGTAGAGATGGAGGGAAACAAAACAATATTTTTCAATGCTGTTATTTTTTAAATTACAAGACACCTGCTAGATGGACTGGCACTGACTCTGCAGACAGCAAAGTGGAAAATTTTCCTCTGGAAAACTGAACAGTCCCAATGGAAAAAAAATGACAGATACTAATAATTGAGGAGACACCAAAAGAAATGACTCACCCAATCACTCCACAGTAAAGCCTATGCACACTGAACTTCTAATGGACTATTTACTGCCTCATACATAAATGAATGGACAAAGATTATCAGACATTGGAGGAAGGCCTCCAATATAAAAAACAGATAAAAAAAAAAAACAGAGGAAGGAAAAAAACAACCTAAATGTCCAAGGAAAGAAAATGTCCAAGAAAAAAACCAAAGGTTTTTTTTGCAGTTGTTTTAAATTTATGCTTTTGAAGTATGATGTAATACTGTGTAAGAAAAATTTAAAAGTTATGTATTCAGCATGTCTCAACTTTCTTTAAAATAAATACTGAAAAATAGATCAATAGAGCAGAATAAAGAGTCCTAAAACACATCCATACAGTAATTTCTCCTAATTTAACAGACAGGCACCACTGTAATTCAGAAAAGAAAAGGTAGTCTTTCCAATAAATAGTGCTGGATTAATTGGATATCCTTGTTTCAGGAGAAATGACCCTTGATCTCCATGCTCATACTTAAAAAAAATCCACAATATATCACAGAAAAAAAATCACAACATATCATAGACCTATACAAAAGCTAAACCAATCAAGCTTTTAGAAGAAAGTATACCAAATATTCATGACTTTCACAGTATTTACGTTATGACCCAGAAGCTCTATTCTTAGATATATATATATATTGAAGTGAAACAAGTGTGTAAGTCCACCAAAAGACTTATACAAGAATGTTCAAAGCAGCTTTATTTATAATAGTCCCAAACTGAAAGCTATCCAAATGTTCAACAGCAGAACAGATAAATTATTATATATTTATACAGTAGAAAATGACCCCAAAACAATAAGTAAAAGAACTATTATTACGTGAAACAACATGGATGAATCCTAGACACAACGTGTGAGCAAAAGAAGGCAGACTCAACAGACTTCAATAATACTCTACTTAGTCTGTTTTGTGTTGCTATAAAGGACTATCTGAGGCTGGGTAATTTATAAATAAAAGAGGTTTATTTTGGCTCATGGTTCTGCTGACTGTACAAGAAGCATAGTGCTGGCATCTGTGTCTGGTGAGGCTCTCAGGTAGCTTACAATCATGGTGGAAGACAAAGGGTGAAGCAGGCATATCACATGATGAGAGAGGGGGCAAGAGAGTGGGGGGAGGTCCCAGACTCTTTTAAACAACCAGATCTCACTTGACTAATAGAGAACTCACTCATTACCATAAAGAGGACACCAAGCCATTCATGAAGGATACACCCCTATGACCCAAACACCTCCCACCAACCCACCTCCAAAATTGGGGATCACATCCCAACACGAGATCTGGAGAGGACAAATATCCAAACTATATCATTCTGTGATTCCATTTATATGAGGTACAAGAACAGCCAAAACAAATCTGTGGATACTGAAAAGAAAGATACCAAAACAAATTTATGAATATTGAGGGGAAGATACAAGGGAACCTTCAGGAATGATGGAAACGTTCTGTATCTTGAGCTGAGTCACGTTTACATGAATACATATAAATGTATTGAGTTGTACATTAAGATTTTCAAACTTTATTGTAAGTTGTACAGTAACAGCAGATATTTTGCTAGAAAAAATATATTTATTGTGGTTTTCCTTGGATGCTGGAATTGTGGGCAATTTTTGTTATTTATATTCATCTGCATTTCTGAAAATTTCAAGAGAACCTATACAGTCAGAAAAAGATTAAGTTTTCTTAGTGCTTTCAGATATATATCCATGCTGCCTGCCATTTTTAATAGCTAGAATGCCACTTTAGCTGGGCTCAGGGCTCATGCTTATAATGCCAGTGACTTGGGAGGCTGAGGCAGGGGAATCACTTGAGGCCAGGAGTTCAAGACCAGCCTGGTTAGGGTAACATAGTGAAACCTTGTGTCTATCCTCTCCCCTTCGCCCTGCAAAAAAATTAACAAGCTGTGGTGGTATACATAGTCCTAGCTGCTTGTGAGGCTGAGGTGGGAGGATCACTTCACTCCAGGAGTTTGAGCTACAGTGAGCTATGATCATGACACTACACTTTAGTCTAGTCATCAGAACAAGAAAGACCCTGTCTCTAAAAAAAAAAAAAAAAAAAAAAGTTAAAATTAACAAATATTTTTTAAAATGCCACTTTAAACCTCCTATTCACTTCTGATATACCAATTTGCCTTCTCATTACTTATCTTCCTCTTGTTAACGATCTACTCAAAATCTGCTCTTCACTGCTTTTTAAGGTGATTTTTGTAGTTGCAATTCTTTTTTTCACAAGACACTTTGGTTCTCTAAGGTCTTCAAATGTTTTCTTTCTGCTTCAAACCAAAAAGTCACTTGGTTGGGTACCAGACTTAGGGTAAAAAACCAAATTCTTTTGGTTACATACAGACTTCTCTATCTTGGAACCCTTCTTATTATCAAAGCCTAAAGTCATTCTTATCCTTATGTCCTTCAATTTATCTTTCTTGGTAACTTATAAAATTAAAGTTTAAAAACATGAGAGCAGGGCCAGGCACCATGGTTCACACCTGTAATCCCGGCACTTTGGGAGACAAAGGCAGGTGGATTGCTTGAGCCTAGGAGTTTGAGACCAGCGTGGGCAACATAGTGAGACCTTGTCTCTATAAAAAATAGGAAAAATAGCTGGGTGTGGTGGCATACATCTGTAGTCCTAGCTACTTGGGGGAGACTGAGGTGGGAGAATCACTTGAGCCTGGGAGATTGAGGCTGAGGTGAGCCGTGATCACACCACGGCACTCAAGCCTGGAAGACCGTGCAAGACCTTATCTCAAAAACAAAACAAAACAAACAAACAAAAACTATGAGAGCAGATCTTACCCTAGAGACCTCAGTGTCTTTTTTTTTTTTTTTTTTTTAACTCCCCATTAGCTGTTTTTTTAACAAGACCTTTGTAAATAGACCACTTTACATTCTAAGTCCCTCAATATGTCTTGACTCTCACATCTATAATTTTGGGTGCGGTTTGTTCAGGTAAAAAAAAAAAAAAAGCTTTAGAATTACTGAGGTGTTTGTTTGTTTGTTTGTTTGTTTGAGATAGAGTTTCACTTTGTCGCCCAGGCTGGAGGGCAGTGGCGCCATCTCGGCTCACTACAACCTCTGCCTTCCAGGTTCAAGTGATTCTCCTGCCTCAGCCTCCAGGGCAGCTGGGATTACAGGCGTGCACCACCCTGCCTGGCTAATTTTTGTATTTTTAGTAGAGATGGGGTTTCACCATGTTGGCCAGGCTGGTCTTGAACTCCTGACCTCAGGCAATCTGCCCACCTCAGCCTCCCAAAGTGCTGGGATTACAGGTGTAAGCCACCAAACCTGGCCTAGAATTACTGAGTTTTATGCTGCCGTATCATCTCTGGTTTAGAGTTTTCATCAAATTTTGGCAATGACATATTAGTTTATTCCATTCACACAGTCATTTGTTCATCCATAAATACTTATAGGAGCATCAACTATAACCCAGTACTACTGGGTTCCAGGTGCTGCTGAGATAATGGTAAGCAAGAGACAGTTCCTATTCAGGGTATGAGAGAGACAGACAATAACATCAGCAATCACAAAACCAAGCTAAGATAGAGAAAGCAGAGCGTACTGTAAGCTCAAAGTAGAGACAACTAATTACTCAGGGAAGTCACAGAAAGATTCTAAGAGAAGTGATGATCACATGACTAAGCATAAACAGAAGTTCGTATTACTCCAAATTTCATACTCTGCAGAGGCAACAATCTGTGAGATGTTTCAGAGAAAAAGCAGAGCACATTTGAGGAACTGACTAGGTTCTAATGGCTGAAGCACACTTCACGGGATGAGGCCAAAGGGTCAGCTCATAAACAGCCTTGCTAAGGGCAGACTTCTAGGTTTGCTGCATCTTCCTTTTCTATCGTTATTCTTTATTTCTTTTAAAATGATTCATGTAACTTTATGCTTGTTGAATACTATTGACAAACTTAATAATTCACTTATTTCACATGTATTAAGTACCTACTACATATCAGGCCTAGAGCTGGGGATAAGAGGTAAAGAACTATAGCTGGCTTGCTCCTCCCCTTCAGTACTGCTATTAATACAAATAAAATTATCATTTCCATTTGTCTGCTATTGCATCAGATGGAATATGCTGGAAGTTTTCCAAATTTTAAGGATATGGTGAAGGTAGTTTGACAGAATAGACAAAACTTACTTTGGGAGGTCCAGAAGGCAGTTACCTCAAAGTGTTACACAAGTTACTAAAACTGAAGTACAAGTAGAAGCCCAAATGACTCCCCAATTGGGAGAGTCATACCACACATACTTGTGAATGTACAGTGAGCAGAGGTAAGAAATGATGGTCTCAAATCTTAAACCCAAGGCCAAAATCACAACAATAGGCATTCCAGAACTGTAGGCCTTCTCCTAGGAAGAACTTGCTCCTGATATGGAAACTTTAACACAGGAGCCCCGGGGGATAGCAATAGCAGGGATTTACATTTTTAAAGATGGTAGCAGTGCTCCCAGTAACAGTGCAACACCAGGAGACCTCTGATAGTTAGCATGACATGGACAAGATATTTCTTTTTACGACTTGCTCAGCATTTTAAACACATTGCTGGGTATTGCCATTTCCTAAATTGCTCTTCTTTTAGGGACAGACTGGAGGAAGACAACCTGCAGTATTACTCCATTATTGTCCAAATACTGATTCTGGCCTCAACCTCCCAAATATCATTAGCCATCCCCTACCTCATTCAATATCTCTTGTTTGCCACAGAGTTTTACCAGGCCCTGAGCTATTCTCATATAGTCAATGAATGAATAAGTATTAGAACATATCCTTTGTATCAACATTTTGGCTGTGGCTTCAGAATAGCCCCTCTGTGGAGTACAAAATGACACATGGCTCAGATATGGGACCTTTCACTGAACAAGGGCATCAAAGTGCATATGGAAGGCAAAAACTAACAATGGATCATCTATCTCTGAAGGCCCTGGCCTAGTGTGATGAAGAGGTTCAGAGACTATCTTATTTTCCTTTCTCACAAAAAATATTTGATATAAAAACCACACACTGCTTTTATAACTGCGTTCATATGAAGCTAAAAATCTACAAACTATTTAGTAACGTAGTTTGCTAATGCCATTCAGATAATTGCTTTAAGCCGCTATCCCCAACATTAATACAACACAAAGATGTAAGTATTCTCAACTTGTCCTGATAGATTAGGAACAGCAAATTCTGAAAAGTCATACCATACCTACATTAATTATCCACAGTTCAGAATTATTTGAAAATGTGACTATAGTCAATCTTGTCTCCCTCCAATATTAAACTTGGTAGGTACATTTTAGCATTCTTCCAGACTTAGAGACTTTCTGAGGGAATCCAGAGAAGTTCCCTTCAACAGAGGATAACATATCATCTGCTAAAATCTTTCTCCATAAAGCTTTCTGTAAAGAACCTCTGGTTGGATCCAGGGCTTGGTGCTCTGTAAGATATAACATTTATAAACATTCCTGGGAAAAAAGACATTACTACCTGAAAATATCAACAACTAAAATGACCTATCCTTAGCCACCAGGTATTGGTGTCCCATTCCTCCCTAATGTTTAGAGGGGACAGCTTTTCTTTTTACAGCGGGTCTATCCTTTTTTCTTATAAACTCTTCAATAAAGACATATTTTTAAGTAAAATCCCAAATAAATAAATAAAAACACCCTATCCTTTGAACGAGCAATTCTACCTTTAGGAATTTATCTTACAGGTATATACTAGTGCCAGCTGGTATGCCAAAAAAAAAAAAACCAACTTTATACACATGCATATATATTAAATATAATGTTCATCAATATGGGATGGTTAAATAAACCATGGTATTTCCAATCCATGGAACTGCTGCTATATGACCCTTCAGAAGAATAAGTTAGAACTACCTGTGCTGATATGAAAAAGCACCAACATTGTGGGAAAAAAGCAAATTGCAACACAGTGCATTCTATTACACCATTTGAGTTTAAAAATAAACTTCTATTTCTAAACCTGAATAGATCACACAGTTACACTAATGAATACAATTATTGATTAAACTGTACATTTATATTATACGTACTTTTTTATACATATGTTATATTTAACAATGAAAGTTAAAACCCTTGCTAATCATCTTTAGGTAAAGTAGCCACGTGGCTTTTACAAGAAAATAATCAATTTTTTAACTCCTTGAGCAGGAAAGCCATGCTCCTAGATGCTTCCAACAATCCATCTAACCACATGGGAAGACAATTTGGTCCAGTTGCCACCTGGGAAAACCTAGCTTCAGGGCAGGATCCACAGTTGCAAATAGTCCTGTGGGTTCCAGGCCAACCTCACCCGAGGGCTCCTTCTCCAGCCTTCATTCATCATGTATGGTCCTCTGCAAAAGCCAGAGGACTGCCTGGATGCAGTACTCCCCTCTGCATTCAGCTTATGGAAGGGTCTCTACAGGTGAGCCTCAGCCCCTTGTCTAATGGATCCTGGCATTGTCAGCAAACCCTGATTATAATACCTTCCCCACGCTGCTGGGACCCCCATATGGGGGAGGAGCACATCCAGCCTCACCCAACCACTCAGTTCAGGGACTCTGGTCAGTACCCCACCAACACTGCTATCTGAAAGCCAGTAGAGAAATGAAGATTGGCTTCTCCTCAGAAAAATAGGGTAGGGATCTCTGGATTACATCTAGTCACCGGGACATATAGGACAGCATTATAATTGGAACTTCAAATAGTCAACCCTCAAAGTGAGAATGGAGAGAAAATGGGGCCTAGCAAGAGAGAGGCTCAAAAGAGAGGGCAGCATTGAACAGAAGGGAAAGGAAAAAGGAAGAAAGCTGTGAACACAGAAAGTGAGTTGGGGAATTGAAAGGAGAGGTTAGGGCATGGAGAGAGAGAAAAGGGAAGAACTCTGCCCCCTGCCAAGTTGAGAGGATACACTAGAAAGGGACAGGTCCATCCCTCCCAACAAGCCTGATAAGGCCACTTCCCAGGCCAGGTCCCCTGCCAGCCCAGCCCCTGAAAGACAGGCTCTGCCTGCTTCCTCCCAGAGTATTAGATTAGGCTTTGTGGGAAAGTTGAAATCTTGATGGTTTAGAAAGAGGCCCCTACAGCTTAACGTGCTGGCAATTTAACTAAGCGCTCCTGGTTCCTGATGAATACCAAGCCAACCTGGCTTTGCTCCATCATGAAAGCACGCTCTCCTGACCCTCTGAGGGAGCAGCAGCTCAGTCAGCACTGCGGGGTGGCTCTTAATGGACAACAGTGAATTTCACATCAAACCAGGAAGTACCACTCGTGCCTATCATGTGCTGCACCCTAAGAGACCATACAACCCAGGGCAGCTCACCCTCCCGCTTTCTTCTGTTTGCATAGGATTCTTAAAGGAATAGGCTTTACGGACAATGAAGATTGGGGGAAAAAAATTCTAGATGTTAACTTCAGTTTCTATCATTAGCAACATCCACAAACAGTTCTCTATATGTGAAAGGAACTCAAAGTAGTTTGGGTTATTGATGAGTTAAAAAAAAAATAGCATCCCTCCTGCCCACCAAGAAAGATCTGCGTTTTCCAGGAGCATCTGAGTTTTCTAAGAGCACACTGGCACAGAAAGAACAATGTAACACAGCATCAATGAAGCCACACCCCTGGCAGAGGGCCTAGAATTTAATATAGTATACAGCCTCACCACCACTCAGGCCTCTTTTTGGCAAACTTCAGATCAAAACATCAGTGGTTTCACATTGCATTTACCTCTTGTTATCTCCTAGATTCTTCATTCTGTGGCCTTCCTAGTATCATAGAGCCACACAAGTTTTAGGAAAAGATAGGCTTCAAGGGGCCCTCTCTGAAGGCCTGCCTACTCCAAACCATCCTACCACCCATCTACTGCTGCCTGAAAAACTCACTATTAGTGAGTCATATCTTTGGGTAAAGGCGTATTGCCCCAGGTGGGATATGTGGAACTTGGGGAACATGGACAAACAACTTCAATAATTTATACCTTCTATTTGTGACAGGTGATATAGTAGTTATCAGTTTAAGGCAATGATATCGTTTCCCTTTTAAACAAATTTTAGGGTTTTAAAAAAATGGGTTGACTTTAAGAAAAATGTTAAACAACAGTACAGATGACATAAAGATAAGACAAAAATCATGCAGGGGAACACAAATGAAGTGTGGAAAACACTAGGGTTTCCACTTTCAAGACCCTCCCTTTAAATACAACTACCCGGCTGAAGGTGGTGTCACACGCCTGTGATCCCAGCACTTTTGGAAGCTAAGGCAGGAGGATCCCTTGAGGCTAGGACTTTAAGAACGGCCTAGTCAACATAGCAAAAAATACAGACGGGGGTCCTGCTATCTTGCAGTGGCAGTGGCCCCCGTGGCTCTTGCAGGTGCAGTGGCTCATGCAGCAGGATTGCTTGAGCTCAGGAGTTTGAGACCAGCCTGGGCAACATAGTGAGACCCCCATCTCTACGAAATATAAATAAAAAATTAACCAGGCACAGTGGCATGTGCCTGTAGTCCTAGTTACTCAGGAGACTGAGGTGGGAAGATCATTTGAGCCCAGGGGTTTGAGCCTGCACTGAGCTATGATCATGCCATGCACTCCAGTCTGGCAGATTGTCCCTAAAGCAAAATAATAATCAGTAAATAAATACAATTATCCCTCATTAGTTTCTCACACAGCCACCACCAGACATTAAAGGCCACCAAAAATTAGTTCAACAAAGTTAGCAGGGCCAGAAGGGTGCAGAAACTGTGATCAAAGATTAGATTGGCTTTAGAGAGGGTGGTGTTGGGGAGGAAAGGCTGTTAGTAGGGAAGAGGCAGAAGGGCAAAGTCTGGAGTGTCCAGGAAGCTAGTGGCAGCAGGAAAGCACTAAGTATTCGACTTAGCAATAAGGGCTCACAGAATAGCCACATTCTTACAAATGTCCCCCTCTTCACACACTTTCTCCCCAACTGATTCTGCCTAAGATTCTGCAACTGAAAGCTGACCGGTAAAGTACTGTGTGCAGCATTAAATGTTTAACGTGGCAGAAGTCTAGCACCATTTCCCAGGTCTTCCTCTCCCTAAATGTCTTTGTAGTTCAACTGTTTCCCATCCCTACTTTTCTCTGAATAAGAAGCATGCCTAGCTAGTTTTCAGTTATGATGTTTTCTGAGCCAGTGCTCTTGAGACTGGCTAATGATTCTTTAGTACAAATAATCAGGAAACTAGTGATAGGCACCTCTGAATAAGGCATTTACTCTTCAGTGAGTAAATTCAGGTAGATCAAACCCTTCTCACACCATGACCATCAATATTCTCCCTTAAACCATTTAATGAAAAGAGTTTAGAAAAATATAAATCATCTGTTGTTTTGGCAAAGTCATACCACAAGCTTGCTGCCCACAGAGACTGGATTCAAACCATTTGTCTCCTTTGCTTTAGATGTGAGGACCTACCCAGTTTCCAAGATCTGGCTTTGAGGACTAAATCAATAATAATATTCCACATACATCTCCTAAAAGCTATAAAGGAATCATTCCAAGCTCACTTCCTTTTGAAGATTCCTTTGTGTAGTGCCCAAAATGGTGTGAACCTTTTTGGTTGTAAAGTGGGAGGGTCAGCTTATGTTCAATTCCCTTGCTTTATACTACTGCTGTTTAATTGCTGACTTCCATTTTATAGCCAAGCCAATTAGTAGCCTTGGCCAAGCATGAGGAGCTTGGAAGCCTGAAACATGGCACTCGGCTAAGCCTACAGAAAACAGAAAGCCTTTTCTGTCAGAATTTCCCTCATGACAGAGAGCTTGACCTGGCCAACAAATGTCAGAAGTCTAAAAGATGGATGTTGTAGTTCAGTACGTAGTGTCCCTGGGCACATCAGCAAGCACTTGAATCCTACTAGATTGAGTGACAGGACTGGTGGTCTGACACAGGTGAGGGAAATTTTAAAAAATGACTATTTCACTCCTCATCCAATTTAGCGAGGAATCTTACTCCCTTTTGTCTCTGACCAGCTTAATAACTAACTCCTTTGAGGGCTGTCACACTTTCTGATAATACTCTTGCTGTTAAAAAAGATGCTGGGTCATAGGCTGCCAGTCCCATAGTCTTCTGTTACTGGTTTACTCCAGGGTCATAGGCTGCCAGTCCCATAGCCTTCTGTTACCGGTTTACTCCAGGCACTCCAAAAAAAGCCAAGACCAGGTTAACAGAGGATAAAAGAAAAAAGAGAGTGAGGCTGGGCACGATGACTCACGTCTGTAATCCCAGCACTTTGGGAGGCTGAGGTGGGTGGATCACCTGAGGTCAGGAGTTCGAGACCAGCCTGGCCAATGTGGTGAAACCCCATCTCTACTAAAAATACAAAAAATTAGCCGGGCGTGGTAGTGCATGCCTGTAGTCCCAGCTACTCAGGAGACCGAGGCAGGAGAATCGTTTGAACCTGGGAGGCAGAGGTTGCAGTGAGCTGAGATCGTGCCTTTGCACTCCGGCCTGGGAGACAGAGGAGACAGAGCAAGACTCTGTCTCAAAAGAAAAAGAAAAGAAAGAAAAAAAAAGAGAGTGAACAATCCGAGCTTTACTATTTATATATGAAATAAAAGCAGGAATTTAGTTAGCCTCAGGCTTCCAGATTTTTATTTTTGAGACAGTCTCCCTCTGTCTCCCAGGCTGGAGTGCAGTGGTACGATCTTGGCTCATTGCAACCTCTGCCTCCTGGGTTCAAGCAATTCTTGTGCCTCAGCCTCCCGACTTAGCTGGGATTACAGGCGTATGCCACCATGCTCAGCTAGTTTTTGTAATTTTAGTAGAGACAGGGTTTCACCATGTTGGCCAGGCTGGTCTCGAACTCCTGGCCTCAAGCAATCCACCCACCTCGGCCTCCCAAAGTGCTGAGATTACAGGTGTGGGCCACCGTGCCCAGCCATTTTTTTTTTTTTTTTAAGCAATAAGGTCTCATTCTGTCTTCCAGGCTAGAGTGCGGTGGCATGATCATAGTTCATTGCAGCCTCAAACTCCTGGGCTCCAGCGATCCTCCCACCTCAGCCTCCTGAGTGGCTAGGATTACAGGCACATACCACATGCCCAGCTAATTTTTAAAAATTTTTTGTAGCAATCTCCCTGTATTGCTCAGGCTGGTCTTGAACTCCTGGGCTCAAGTGATCCTCTTGCCTCAGCCTCCCAAAGTGCTAGGATTACAGCACCAGGCCTCAGATCTTGATTACAGGCTGATTAGTAACCAAGCCCATAAAGCACCAGGAAAAAAACAAACCAAGCCAAACAAAAAACCAGCAAAAAGTCCAGGCATGGTGGCTCATGCCTGTAATGCCAGCACTTTGGGAGGCTGAAGCAGGCAGATTGCTTGAGCCTAGGAGTTTGAGGGGAGCCTGGGCAACATGGCAAAACTCCATCTCTACAAAAAACACAAAAAATTAGCTAGGTGTGGTGGTGCAGGCCTGTAGTCCCAGCTACTCAGGAGACTGAGTCGGGAGGATGGCTTGAGCCTAGGAGGCAGAGGTGGCAGTAAGCTGAGATCACACCACTGCACTCCAGCCCAGGCAACAGAGCCAGACCCTGTCTCAAAAAAATTTTAAAAACCAAATCAGCAAAAAGGCCTTAGATAGCCAGGCATGGTTGCCTGTAGTCCCAGCTACTCACAGGGTTGAGGTGGGAGGATCACTTGAACCCAGGAGTTAGAGACCAACCTGGGCAACATAGCAAGCCCTGTTTCTGGGAAAAAAAAAAAAGAAGAAGAAGAAGGCCTTGAATAAGGCTTTTCCAAAAATTTAGAACGTCAAACTCTTTTAAAAAACTTTTATCACATCTCAAAATATACCATTCATCCAAGAATTAAAATATTCTGCTTTGGAGGAGCTCAAATTTCATATAAGCCTCTCATTAATTCTCCTCGGTACCTCTGTGAGGAGGTACTGACCAGCATTCAAGGTCAAAGAAAGTTTCCATGCCAAGAAAGGAGTGCCCTGCTCAAGGCCTTAGTTGACAAAAGGTGAGCTCAAAATGCTCCAGCCCATACCCCAGCCTTGCCTTTCACCTCAGCCCAGTCCCCCTTAAGAAAGAGCATTTCTATTAAAGGCCAGCCCTGTTGTTTATTATAGCTTGTATTTAGGGAAACACACTAACATTTTTTTCCTGACAGTAAAGTCTTAAGTTCTCTACCAATGAGAAAACTTGTGGGGGTGGCTGGGGTGAATGAAAGCAGAAAATTTCCAAAAACTTTTGGCCTACTTAACTGCCCTGACGGCACATAGTTATTTTGTTTGGGAAAGGAGGGGGTGGACTGTTTCTTTCCAAAGGAACCATAATTAGTTGGCCACTTCAAATAGTATCAAAGAGATTTGGAAAATAGTTACTTTTCTAAATTTTTTAATGAGGCCAAGACATCTGATTTCCAGCGATTCTTAATATTAACAGGCTCCTGCAAAGCCCCTTAAAAATCACTATCATAATCTCTACCACTCAACAGGAACACAGGGGGAAAAAACTACTCTGGCCTTTTACACATTTTGGGGCTTCTTTTACAGAGAATGACTTCACTGATCTGACTGGAAGTCCCATTTCCCCAGGTCTCACCCTGGATTTGCCCTGCTTTGAGTGCTGCACTGGTTTCTATATTTACGCACAAACCAGCTGCGGCCACCTTCCTTCACAATTCCCAAACCTGCCTTTCACTGTACAGGATCCCTGGCGGTCCAATTCTGTTTTCTGGAGTCAAAGAAATACAAAATAAATTTCACTACCTCCTAGAAAACAGATGTTGGTAAGTTTCAATATAAAATAGACAGCTCTTGAACCCAAGAGGCAAAGGTTGCAGTGAGCCAAGATCTCGACATTGCACTCCAGCCTGGGCGACAGAGCAAGACTCTGTCTCAAAAATAAACAAATAAATAAAATAAAATAGACAGCTGTGTATTTTTTGGTCATAGCGCCAATAAATTTCAGGGCTGGGAAAAATCATAAATTACCAAAGCATTCCTCTTCATATAACCAAAATATATTTTTCCCGTTGCTCAGGAAATTAAGACAAAATAGCCAACTAACACTTACGCAGCCTTACACTGAGAAACTCAAAGCTGGTAGGAAAGGACTAGAGTTTTTTTTGTTTGTTTGTTTGTTTTTTTTTTTTTGAGACGGAGTCTCACTCTGTCGCCCAGGCTGGAGTGCAGTGGCTCAGCCTCCGCTCACTGCAAGCTCCACCTCCCGGGTTCACGCCATTCTCCTGCCTCAGCCTCCCGTGTAGCTGGGACTACAGGCGCCCGCCACCACGCCCGGCTTATTTTTTGTATTTTTAGTAGAGACGGGGTTTCACCGTGTTAGTCAGGATGGTCTCGATCTCCTGACCTCGTGATCCGCCCACCTCGGCCTCCCAAAGTGCTGGGATTACAGGCGTGAGCCACCGCGCCAGGCCAGGACTAGAGATCTTTGATCTACAATCAACAAATAGTATGGGACTCCTTTCAGCTAACCCAGTGCCCCATATGAATGTTTTGGATGCTGGTTTTCCTTTAATAACTTCCCCCTATTAAATCTCTTACCAGTCATTTGGGGTTTGGATTTCACCCTAGGGGGATACGAGGTGTTTGCAAGACACTGAAAACTCTGAAGGGCAAAGTGTGGACGCTATAATCTCGCTGCATACTGAGGGGGGCATAGCTCTCAACCAGTCATTAAATCCAGTCAAATGAGATACTCGAAAATGAGCTGCCCTTGGGTGGGTCCTTTCTTTCATAAAAAGGAATTAAAAAAAAATCTGCTAACATGGTTACTCCACAAAGTTTACATGTATCATACTGTATAAATCTATAAATATGTACAATTATTTTTTGTTAAATTTCTAAAAATTTGCCAACAACGGCTGGAAAAGGCACCTGGCTGCCTGAGCCCCTACCCTTGTCAGTTACAAGTATTTCATAAGCAGGGTTTGAGGAATCCCATCGGAGAAGAGTGTTGTCACCTTTTTGCCGGAATGTCACACCAGTTTCCTCAGTGTTCCCCTCACACCAACTTCCTCAGTGTTCCCCCTACCCCAATCTAGCCAACGTTTCAATGGCTCCCCACAGCACACAGTGCCTCTCAGGTGGGCACTCAAGGGTTCTTTCCTAATCCTCCCTAACCTAATTCTCCAAACTTTTTTTCCCCAAAAACAGCCCAGCAGACGGTCCAGTCAGTCCCCAAATCGTTTTTCCTCATGGTCTCCTTCCCCAGGGGTCCTCCCCTCCTTCTCTCCCCCCTGCAACCTCCACTGCTACCGGGAGATTAGTTTCCACCCGTCAGAATCCCGCTCAGATTTCACTTCCTCCAACAGGTCCGCTCAGATCCCAATCCACGGCTCTCAACAGCAGCCGGATTCCTTTCCCCCGCAACGCCTTCTCTGAACACCCCGGCCTCCGAGCGCCAGCTTCGCATTCCCTAGTTACTTCCAGTCACTAGTTACTTCCACTCCGCTCCCACCCGCGGGACTCGCGACCTGCCCCCTGCCCCCTGCCCCCGGCTGGCCCAGCTCGGAATACGCAGAGCAGCGCCTCAGAAATCGCAGCCCAAGGCGAGGAAATCCAGAAGCCTCCCGCGGACGTCCCCCGGGACGGGGTGTGGCGAGCCCCGCTCCGAGCCCGCCGACTCCTTGTGAGACGAGAACCGCAGCGACGCGGAGACTCTGTGAGTCCACCGCCGGGACGCCTGGCGCGGCGACCAGAAGCCCCAGAGTAGCCGCGGGGCGCCGGGAGGGATCCAGCTGGCGGCAGCCGCTTCCCTGCCTCCCTGCCCCTCCCCAGGGGCTGCGCGAACCCCTGCCTGAGCCCGGCTAGCCCGGGTGCCCGGCAGGTCTCAGGGCGCTCCCCGGGGAGCCCGGGGACGCGCACATCCCGGGACGCGCCCTGTCCGCGCCTGATCCCCGCCCTGGTCCCAGCTGGGTCGGGCCAGGTCTGCCGCACCTCACCTCTCCTCTCCACGAACCGACTGGATAACGATCGGGTCTGGACCTAAGGAGCCCGGACCAGCCCGCAGTAGACTTGCCGCACCTGTCAGAGCAAATGAGGAGCAGCCGGGCGTCTGACGTCACGACCGCCCCCAGCGCCGCGCACCGGGAGTCACCTGATCACCCTGGCAACGCGCGCAGGGCGGGGCGAGGCGAGGCTGGCGTCACAGCACGAGCCCCGCCCCCAACTGCTCGGCCTCCAAGCGCCGCCGGAAGCGCTCTGTTGCAGTCGGCGCCGTAGGGACTGGAGATCGGCCTCTGACTTCCCAACGTGGGCCTCCCAGCTGCGCTGGATACTTGGGACTCCCACAGGCGTCCCCCTCAGGTTGGATTGGTTCTCCGAGATTCCACCCGATACCCCAACTCCACTAGTTCAGGCGCCTTGGGAGGCAAGATCAGCGTCCATGCGGGACCCTGCTCAGTGCGTGGCATGAGGGGTCGGCTGTGGGCTGCTACCTCCTCGTGTCTTGTTGGTCCAGACCCAACTAGGTTTGGGGGCTTACTTCCCGAGCTGTACCTGAGAGGAATGGGGCTGAGGCTGATAACTGGATTGCTCTCTGGCTACTTTTCCCCATAAACCTTGCAACAAGTAGTCCCGCCAGTACTTTATAGAGTGTAATGAGACTTCATTCACATCAGGAGGGGGAAGGGGGACAGAACCTTCTGTCCTGAAGGTTTTCTTCTTCTATTCCAACAGGAAGAGACGTTACCGAAAAGCTCCCAGAGCAAGGTCTAGAACGAGCTTGCAAGTCCTACTTGCAAAAAAATTTTTATTTTTCATTTTAGAAATTGATTTTCTCTCCAGATTCCTCCCCTTGCTTGCTGTTAGGTTGGTGCAAAAGTAATTATGGTTTTTTAATTGTAGCCTCTTTTTTTTTTTAATGGCCATTTTTTTTAAAATGGCAAAAACAGCAATTACTTTTGCACCACTCTAATATAATTATATGCCTACAACTTTTGTTACTCTCTAGGCTTCCCAGATAGACCATCAGCTTCGAAATGACAACATCCCCTGGAGGTCTCAGTGTGAGAGTCACTGCCTATTTCACACCTTCACTACTTGCTGACTTTCATTTCAGTTTTACTGTCTTCATCCCTGCACTGCCAAGTAGGTTTCGTATGTATTGAAACCTTCCCTCTCAGAGTGTAGGATCTTAGACCAAGAAGTTAGTTTATAGTCAACTTCTCGTGAGCATCTTTTAGTGTCAGGCAGTGGGCCATGGGCAGATTGAGATGTGGTCCTTGAAGATCAAACGTGTATGGGTGGTATGTCTCACATTCAAGTACAACTTGTACTGTTTATTATGACTTAATCATTGTGTTTAAGTGGCACTTTTTTATTTTCATACTTAAAAAAAGAAACTCATATAAGTGGGAAAGAAGACAGCTGTGAAAGGTAGAGAAGAATCATGGCTCTAGACAGAGCTGTACTAATAGGAGAGAAGAGATTGAAAATGTGAGCCCAGGTCCCAAGGAGCACAGAAGCATGGTCAGGAGGTTGGTAGGAACAGGACAGAGGCAGCCAGGCCTGAGGTGTTTGGCAGATCTGAGGAGGGCAGGGATAGAGGGTGAGGGGAGAAGTTGGGCCAGAATGAGGCTTGAGGGATTCAATGGAGGGCAAAAGTGCTGGGAAGGGAGGAGGGATTGGAAAGAGAGTAGAAGTACGCAGTGGTTTGGGAAGGGGTTGCTGGAAGGGAGGGCAGGGTAAATAGAGACCCAGGAAAGGGTGCTAAGAGCATTAAGAGAAGGGAGGCTGAGAGGCTATAAAAGGGAGGACTGAGGGGGAGGAAGAAGCAGGTGGGAGACTCTGGGGCAGCAAACATCTCAGAACCAGGTAGTAGGTGGTGTCCTTCAGAGGCTGTTGGAGAAGAGCACCATTGTCTGTTCGCCTCTGAAGAGTGAAGGTCATCCATGCACACCCCAAACTATCTTTGGACCATCTGAGGGTAAGAGCCACCCTTTGCAGAGCACTAATGCAGAGGGAAGAGCAGAAACAGGCACGTCCATAACTACACCCTGATAGGACTCATCAAGACAGTCAGGCTTTTTGGCTGGACGGTTTTTCAGGCCTGTGGTACATGCCTCTGTGCCTCTAATCTGGGCAGGGCAAGGTGAGGATGGAGTGGAAGGCAGGAGTAATTCCCTTAGAAGGCAGGCAAGCTTCTCATGGCAGCTGGGTCATATGGAGGCTGTGCTGGGGAAGAAAAGATGCTAGGACACATTCTCAGTAAGGTCCCTGACCACTCCGCTTTTACTGAGTTGGTAGAGTGAGGGCGTAACCATTGAAGGAAAAATAGAACATTCCTCACCCCCACCTCCACATCCATGCTGAGGAAAGTGTTATTATGTGGGTAAAAACTCAGGGAGTGTTGCTGACAGCATCCAAGAACAGAGATGAGGCCAGGGAATGCATCTCACATGGCTCTTTTCTATGATTTTGACCTCAGGTCTCAGGACTAAGCAGCAGGCCAGATGTAGAAGTTGCTAGAGTTTCATCAGGTTTCTTCACAACAGCAGTGTGGGTTTCCATTCCTGGAAATAAAAGAAAAATGTCAGGGTACAAGGTCCTGGCCAAGCATATTTGCTGTGAAAGTCCATTAGTCACAGAAGTTACAATAAATTTTCAATATTTGTTCATTCGGGAGAACTGTCCAAGGACTGTGAAGGCAACGTGGTGCAGTCGTTGGCAGCATGTGTTCTGAGATTTATCCATTTTGTGAACTTGGCCAAGTTACTCACCTTCTTTGAGTCTCTGCCTTATCTGTAAAATAGAGATAATAATACCTACCTCACAAGACTATCATAAACTTTAGGTGAATTCCAGGGCAAAGAAAGAGAACCCAGATTCATAATATTTTTTAAAGGGCCATTTTTTAAACCATTGTATTTTTATTAGACCACATTTGTTCTCTGAACAATTGGATGAAAGAATGTTTCTTGGATGCCTAATGTACACTCAAGACTGATGGATACAGAAGGAGCATGTGCCCTGGCTTGGTCAGGCATCCGATTTCTGATGGGAAGATAAGACAGTGTGAGACCTTGCCAGGCTGCTGTGAAATTGAATGCTAAACTATGTCATGTCCTTCCATGCCTGCAGCGTTCATGGAAAGAGGGGCCATGCCAGCTGCATTGGCTAAGGTGGGATACATGGAAGGAAGGGTCTGGAGCAGAGCCTTGAAAGATAGGATTGGCCAGGCATGGTGGCTCACGCCTGTAATCCCAGCACTTTGGGAGGCCGAGGCGGGTGGAACACTTGAGGTCAGGAGTTCGAGACCAGCCTAGCCAACATGGTGAAACCCCATCTCTACTAAAAGTACAAAAAGTAGCCAGGCGTCATGGCACATGCCTGTAATCCCAGCTGCTCAGGAGGCTGAGGCAGAAGAATCGCCTGAACCCAGGAGGCAGAGGTTGCCGTGAGCCAAGATTGTGCCACTGCACTCCAGCCTGGGCAACAGAGTGAGACTCTGTCACAGAAAAACAAAAACAAAAAAAAGATAAGATTTGGAGAGGTGGTAGGTGAAGAGAGCATTCTGGGTCAGGGCAGTGATCTGAGCACCTGGGGCAGGGGCTCAGTAAATATTTACTGGCTAGATGAATGAATGAATGAATGAATGAGCAAAGAAAATAATGAAATTATCAGCATAGTGTAAGATTAGCCATGCTTTGTTGAATGAATGGATGCATGATTAAACAAAAAAAGCAAAGACAATGAAATTAGATAATGGTGGGCATAGCTGTAAGACCAGCCTAACTGAGCTGTGGAAACTGGGGAGTTGTGGGAAATAAGATAGAGATGGAGCAGACTGTGGGAGAGCTTTTGAGACAGTACAATCTTCTGGGAGGAGCATGCAGTCTGGATCCAGAGGGACAGGATTGCATTTGGACTCCATCACCACATATTGACCACGTGACTTTAAGTGAGTTAATTAATCTTTCTGTGCATTGGTTTCCTCGTCCAAAAAATATAGGAATAAGATTGATATCCGCTTTATAGTGTCATTTTGAAGATGAACTGAGCAACCTATGAAATGTAAGCATGATGCCTGGCCCATTGTAAGTGCCTTAAACTCAATTTTTATTATTAGTATTAGTTTTATTAAGGACTGAGCAGATGAGAATAGATTCAATATGAAAACTTAGGGAACCACTGAAGTTCCTTGAAGTGGGAAATGAGAATGGAATGCAGTGTTTGGGAAGAATCACTTGGCAGCAGTATTCAGGCTGGGTCAGAAGGCAATGGTGTAGTCCCAAAGGGTAAAGAAGGGCTGACCAGGGTCTAGAAGCAACCCCTCCTGAAAATGAGAAAGCCTGTCCACTTGCTGGCACATGGCATGCACAGGCCCTCAGTAACTCTACTGAATGAAAGTCTGCACCAATTGAACAATATAACTGTGGAGCTCCCAGGCTCAATCGCAAATACTATCAGAATTCTCCCTCAGTCAAGTATAGAGAGGTTTAAAGCACTGGAGAAGTTCACTGAGACTTGGCCTCTGGTTCATTTCAATTTCTCCTCCCCCGAGTAGCTGGGACTACAGGTGCACACCACCGCACCCAGCTAATTTGTGTGTGTGTGTGTTTTTTGTTTTGTTTTGTTTTGTTTTTTTGTAGAGACAGGTTTCACCATGTTGCCCAGGCTGGTCTTGAACTCCTGAGCTCAAGTGATCTACCCACCTCAACCTCTCAAAGTGCTGGGATTACAGGCATGAGCCACTGCACCCAGCCCTTCTGGCTCTTCTTTTTCTGATCTATGTTTTCAAATTCCAATTTGCTTGTCAGGAATTTCTCCACTGCAAGTGCTGAAGCACTATTCAAATCAGCTTAAAGAAAGAGGGAGAGATAATGTATTGGCTCATGAAGCCAAAAATCCAGGGATGAATCTGATTTTCAGGTATAGCTGGATCCAGGCATTCAAATACTGTCACAGGATTCTCTCCTCTTTCTCTCTTTCTCAGCTCTTTTCTTTGCATGTCTTCATTCTCAGATAATCCCTCTGATGGTGTCAGAATTTCATTCTCACAGTGAAAAGTCTCAGCAGACAAAAGGCTTTCTCTTTCCTAATAATACTAAGAAAAGCTCTAGAATGGAGCTTAGTTTTTATTTTCTAAGTTTTTATTTATTTATTTGTTTATTTATTTGAGGCAGAGTCTCGTTCTGTAACGCAGGCTGGAGTGCAGTGGCATGATATTGGCTCACTACAACCTCTGCCTCCTGGGTTCAAGCAATTCTCCTGCCTCAGCCTCCCAAGTAGCTGGGATTACAGGTGTACCCCACCACGCCCGGCTAATTTTTTTGTATTTTTAGTAAAGACAGGGTTTCACCATGTTAGCCAGGCTAGACTTGAACTCCCGACCTCAAGTGATCCACCTGTCTTGGCCTCCCAAAGTGGTGGGATTACAGGCGTGAGTTACCGCGCCCGGTCAGGAGCTTAGTTGGGTAACTTGCTTTTCTCTTGAATGTGTGGCCGTGGCCAGGGGATGTAACCAGCCATGGTTCCATGTTCTCTTCTGGAGCTGGGGGTGAACTCAGCCTCCCCCAAATCCCACAGTTGAAAGTGTGGAAGAATGGCTTCCCAAGGAAAATTCAAGTTTAGTTAGCAGAAGTAGGAGGAATGGATGCTGAGCAAACAAAAAACACAACTGACCCCTACAGGCTACCAATACTGAAACCACAAGCCTCCTGAAAGCTCCTCCTATTGAAAGCTTCTGTAATATAATACTCCACTAGGCTTGAATTCACTTGGAAATCAACTTACCTTCTCTTGTATTTTCAGAAAAGTTGTATCTAATGAGAAGCAAATTCTGGCACTCAGAGGTTGAGCCGTGTTGACATCATCGCATAGAACCTGCCATTGGTTTTACCTAAATGCACTCTTCTTTCTGGAAGTACTACTTCTGAGGAAAGGGCATCAGGGAGCACTTAATGCTTTAAATGTGTTTGTACAGCAACTTGTGTTCTCAAGAGGTAGCACATAAATGCATGTGTTTTTAATTTTGACTTGAAGCACTGATTCCTGAAGTAGCCTGGCCTTCTGATAGTGATCTTAGAAAATCAACCTAGAAGAAGAATACATTTCTCTCCCAGGCTGTGAGTCAAATGACTATGGCAATGAAGTTCTGTCAACTATGAAGCATCCTCCTGCTTTTTAATCTTTTCAGTAATTAAGAAAATAAATTCAACACATATAAATTAGAAATAATCAGCCTCTAAGTCTATTTGCATTTATATTTTTAAAATGGACTGATGACTTAGCACATGACATAAGAAAATAAGAAGTCAGGGAAATATTAAATCCACATATTCATTCAACACATTTACTGAGGGCCTACGGCCTACCATGTGCCAGGGACTGCACTAGGCCCTGGGGATGTAGAAATAAGCAAAACAGATTTTTTAAAGTCCTTGTGTATATGAAGCTTACATTATAGTAGATGTGTCCATTTATATACAGTCTTCAAGTCTCTGTGCCATTGACAAGAACTAGTACTGTATACCAGGAAGCATGCATGGCGAATCCTCAGATTCCTCTATGCTAGGCTTTCTGCCAGTGCTCTGCATACATCATCTCATTATTCTCTTCTTCCTAAGAGATGTAGACACCTGTTCAAGGAGCCACAGGAAATGAGTGGTAGGGTCAAGACCGGAACACCTATATCTATATCTGCCTTTTAGCTCGTATTTTCTCTTGGGGTGTGGATGCAGGGGATGGTGGGAAGTGGGAGGGACTGAGGCATATCAGATAACATGCTGTGTGCAAAGGGAGCACTACTCATTCAGATCCAGCCACTTGACACTCAGGAATATAACTCAGTGTGGCCAAGTTTTCTGATTTTTCAAGAGAAGCCAGCAAACAGGATTTTGACTTGAAAACCAATTTCAAAATACCATGAAAGCCAAACCAAATTTGTCTGGGCACAACTAAGGCCACAGATCTGCCCCTCTGTTAGAGGTCGTGCTGTGACCAGGAGGGTGACTGAGGAGGTAGGATTCCAGATAGCAACCTTGAAACTAGTTGGCCAGCCGAGCACAGTGGCTCATGCCTGTAATCCCAGCACTTTGGGAGTTCAAGGCAGTCGATCATTTGAGGTCAGGAGTTCAAGACCAGCCTGGCCACCATGGTGAAACCCCATCTCTACTGAAAATACAAAAAATTAGCTGGACGTGGTGGTACACAACTGTAATGCCAGCTACTCGGGAGGCTGAGGCAGGAGAATCACTTGAACCTGGGAGGTGGAGGCTGCCAAGATTCAAGTGATTCAAGCCAAGATCATGCCACTGCACTCCAGCCTGGGCAACTCTATCTCAAAAAACAAACAAACAAACAAAAAAAACCCAAAAAACTCCAGAAACTAAATGTGTGTAGAAAACTGCAAATACATCTGTGGTACTTACAATAAGTGTTTCTCAGGTTAATTTTCAAAGACTAAGGTAGAAAAATGGGGCCCTTATTTACCAAAAAAGCAAAGTCCTTTAATGAAAGCTACCAGGGAGGCAGCAGCTGGGGCACTCCAACCCCCAGCCATGGAGGAAGTCGGCATGGAACCATCTGATGCTGGGCTGACAGGCCACGCTTCTCTGAAAAGGAAAATTTAACTTCAGGGCGGGCTTCATGTTACATCTGAGGCCCTAATAATGATCATTATGTTGTCAGCACACAAGACATGGTTCAAAATAATTCTCCTCCTTAAAGTCACATTCTGTGTGCTTTCTGGTCCTTCCTGGCCTCCTCCACCCTATGGCCTCCCACACTCAACAAAACTTTCCTTTTCCCTACCCGTTTGCCAAGGAACTGCGGCCATCAGACAACATATGGAGGTCTCATCACCGGGATGGTCCGTAACTGGAAAGGAGTTGGTCATCTGGTGTTGGCAGCTCCTCTTCGTGTTGTAGCCTTTGGAAGGAAAGAGGGAGGAACACAGAATAGCATCCATGTTTAAAAAACATTTGCACTATCAACAGACTGAAACTCTACAAGACAATGGTCTTACTTTAAAAGTGTAAAGGAATTCCCATCCTCTTGATCTTAGCAAGATCAGAAAACCTCTGTTTACTACAAGAATTGTTTCAGAAAGGGAAGTGAAATCTGGCACATGAAAAATCCCATTTCTATCCACTCTCAAGATAGTAACTTTATAGCCATATGCTATGTGTATTTCATCATAGCAAAACAGTACTGTAGTGCACTGGGGACAGATTTGCTGCCGCTGCTGCTGCTGCTGCTGCTGCTGCCACCACCACCTCCACCACCTCCTTCTGTTGCTTGGATAAAGCTGAGGCATGTGGCACTGTTGTGAGATTCTTAGAAGATCCAGGCAAGTACTCCTGGCTAGGACCCTACAATTGAGTTTGCAGCATGAGGCTCTAAATCTCAGTCTTTCTAGGTCCTGGTACTGTATCTTTGGAAGACACAGGAAGGACTTAGATAACTTCTGAAAAAGATGGGACAAAGAAAGCTTATACTCCTCCTCTCCCCTCCTCTTGCTTGGAAGATCGTTTAAGATTAAGAAATGAAGTGACTTTTCCCACTGAAGGGGACACAGGGCAATGCTATGATTCAGAGTGTCCAGAGGCCTGTGTTCCAGCCATGGTTCCCCTGTGTCCTCACCTTGGGACCCAGCACTACTTACTCAACCTTTTTGAGTCTCAGTTTCCCCATCTATAAAACGGGAATAATAATAGGATCAACCACATAGAGCTGTTGTGAGGGTTAATTCGTTGAGATGCTGAATGGTAAGAGAGGCTTCCTTTGCACAGAGCTTGTTCTCTAGTTTACTGCAGCCTCCAGTAATCCCCTTCCTGCCTCCCTGTCTGCACCCTAGGAGAAGGTACAGGTTAAAAGGCAGATCTATGTTCCAATCATGGCCCCATGGCTTATTTCTGTGGCTCCTTGGACTGGTGGTCAGGAGTCATTTTTCTGTATGATGACCAGGGCCAGTCTACTGCAATTCTTTAGCTGCAGCAATGGAGACACACACTACCTTTGCTCCCAGTGCATCTAGGTCCTTATTTTAGATGCTACCTTCGATTCTCTGAGCTGCTTCAGCCACAGTCCAGATGAGATTGTGCTTGTCCTGCCCTCTCTCCTCCCCAGCCTGGAAGGTATGGAGTCCACCCGCTTCAGAGTGGAGAGTGTCACTTTTTATGTATGCAGATTCCTGGGCTTCATCCTAGACCTATCGCTTCTGAATCCCTGGGAGCCAGGGTCTAGGAGACTTCAGGTGTGACAAGCCCTCCAAGGGAGCAGATGCACATGAAAGTTAGTATTTATGGCCCTCTGGGGCCTCAAGCTCTGGAGAGCTTTGCCTCAATCGGGAGAGTCCCAGTCACTGCTTAGCAGAGTTTGGCTCCACTCCCTGCCCCGCCTACCCCTGCTCAGTCCCAGGCCCAGTCCCCCATTATCTCACACTAGAACCAGTGGCCTTGCTCTCTGCCTGCCAATCTGGAGGTCTTCATCTGAAGTGTCAACCTGGCCCTGATACTTCCTGACTATAAATTCTGCAGGGGTTTCCCATTCCCTGCAGGATCAAGTCTGACAAAGCATTCAAAGCCTCTCTCTTCAGCCTCAGATCTCCTGCCACTCCCTCTCCTAGATGGGAACACTCCAACTAGGCTTATATTATACTGAGGTCTCTGAATGTTCCCTGAGGCTGCATGTCTCTGAGCTTCTGTAGGCACAGTACCCTCCACCAGAATGCCCTTTCCCCTCTTCTACTACTCTTCCAGTCTCAGCCGAAATGTCACCTCCTCTGGGAAGCCTTCTCAGATGTCCCTAGGTAAAACTGCCTACTACTCCTCTTTCCCTGTACACTCCCCAAGTATATCACCCATGACCCTGAATTACCTTTATTTGCTTATGTGTTTCCGCCCCATGAAACTATGAGGGATTTGCATTTTATTCATATCAAATTCCAAAACTTTATCAGGGCTGATAAGGCTCGGCATGATCTGGCTCCCATCCACCTCTCCACCCTGTCCCCCACCATTCTCTGCCCCACCTACTTCACCCAGTCACTGTGGCCTGCTCACTGTTCCCAAGCTCAACAAGCTCTTTCCTGATCCTGTTCCTGTAGTGCTGTTTGCCTGGAATGCTCCCCCTCAATCTTGCCATAGCTGGCTCCCTCTTGACATCCAGATCTTGCTCAAATGCCACCTTTTCAAGGCCAGCCAATCAAAATAGTTTTGTTTGTTCTAGAACTTCATTTAAATGTAATAATATGCTATGTATGCTTCTATCTGGCATCTTTCACTCAGTATAAAGTTTTCGAGTTTATTCATGTTGTAGCACTTATCACTACTTTGTTCCTTTTTATTACTGAGTAGTAAGCCGTTGTATGAATATACCACAATTTATCTGTTCACCTGTTGTTGGATACTTGGGCTATTTCCAGTTTTCGGCTATTATGAATAAAGCTGCTCTGACATTTTTCATGTACTAATCTTTGTGCAGACATACATTTTTATTTCCTTTGGATAAATACTTGTCTTAGTCCATTTGGTGGTGTTGTAACAGAATACGTGAGATGGGTAATTTATAAAAAGGTGTAGCTCACAGTTCTGCAGACTGGGAAGTTCAAGTGGCGTGGCATCCACTCGGCTTCTGGCGAGGGCTTTTGTGCTGGGTCAAAACATGGCAGAAAAGGTTAAAGGGGAAGCAGACGTATGCAAAGAGAGATCAAACAGGAGGAGAAACCTTGCTTTATTACAACCCCTTGCTCAGGAACTAATACATTCCTTGAGAATTGATCCAGTCTCTTGAGAACAACAACAACAACAACAACAACAACAAAACACTCTACTAGGACAACAGCACCAACCTATTCATAAGGGATTCACCCCTATGATCCAAGCACCTCCCACTAGGCCCTACCTCCCCAGTGGACAGAACTGGCAAGCAAACTTCAACATGAGTTTTGACACAGACAAATCACATCCAAACCATACCTATAATGGAGATTGCTGGGCATTGGTAAGTATATGTTTAACTTTATAAGACACCACCAAACTTTTTTCCAAGTGATTGTTCCAGTTCACACTCCTGCCAGCAATATATGAGAGTTCCAGTTGTTCCACATCGTCACCAACACGTTATTACCAATTCTCTTAAAGTTTAGCCATTCCAATGAGTGTGTGATGTTATCTCATTGTGATTTTAATTTACATTTCCCTAATGGCTAATAATGTTGAGCAACTTTTCATGTGTGTTTATTGGATGTTTGTATATCTTCTTTTTGAGGTATTTGTTAAATTTTTTTTGCCCATATTTTATTTTGGTTGAGGTCTTATTATTGAGTTATAAGATTTCTTTATATGTTCCAGATAGAAATCTTTTGTCAAAAATATGTATTACAAAACCTTCTCCTAGTGTATGACTTACCTATTTATCTTTTTAATGCTGTCTTTTTCCTCCTTTTATAGTAAGTTCTTTCTATGATCTCTGCCTACCCCACGGTCATGAAGAATTTCTTCTTTCTTTCTTTCTTTTTTTTTTTTTTTTTTTTTTGAGATGGAGTTTTGCTCTTATTGCCCAGGCTAGAGTGCAGTGGCACAATCTCGGCTCACTGCAACCTCCGCCTTCCGGTTTCAAGCAATTCTCCTGCCTCAGCCTCCCAGGTCACTGGGATTACAGGCGCCCGCCACCATGCCCAGCTAATTGTTTTTGTATTTTTAGTAGAGACGGGGTTTCACCACGTTGGTCATGCTGGTCTCGAACTGCTGACCTCGTGATCCACCCACCTCAGCCTCCCAAAGTGCTGGGATTACAGGCGTGAGCCACGGCGCCTGGCAGAATTTCTTTCTTCCAGAAGTTTTATGGTTTTTTTTTTTTAATAGTTCTTTGATTTATTTTGAGTATGGTATGAAGTAAGGATTGAGATGCATTGCATTCCATATGGATATTCAGTTATTCCAACACCATCTGTTGAAAAGTCCATCTCTTTACCTGTAGTTATTTAAATTTTGTTGTATTGGTCTCTCCTACTAGTCTGTAAGTTTCATATATTGTTCTAATGTAACCTGGGCTCTTCTCTATCCCTGCTACCTCCTTACAGGTAGAGAAAGCAGAGAAAGAGCATGCTTGCAAGTTAATTCAGGACATGATCCCAGGGAGCAGGAATAGGGGACTGGGGAGAATGAAGTAGGAACAAGGGAAAGCCAGTGCCATGGTGTGTTATAGAGCTGGTCACCACTGTGGGCAGCTGGGGCTTGACCCAGCTGGGATGTAATGAGGAGCAGTGTAGAGTGCACCTCCTAGTTGTCCACTGAGTGTCAAAGAAGAAAGCACATAGCCACCAACCCCAGCCGTCAAGGGCCTAAGGTTACTCCCAAGGGGTTAACGTCCTCAGACGTCCAGTTTGCAGTACTGGAGTCCAGAGAAAAGCCCCAGCAGAAGCCAAGAGCAGAGCCGTGTGGAGCAGCTGAGCCTTGGTGCGTTTACCTGCTCCAAGCTGGTTGCCACAGTGATGGCCGAGTAAAAGGTGGGTCAAAAGGATGACAGGAGGGTTACAAGAGGTTTCCCATACACATTCATTCCACAAATATTATTGCCTCCTGTATGCCAAGCACTGTGTTAAGCACTGGAGATAGTCATCAAAAAGCCAAGCCTTGTCCTTATAGGGAGACAGACAGGACGCAAGTCAACAATTGATATAATATTATATCAAGGAGAGATAAGTGCTATGAAGAAAATAAAACAGGATAAGGGAACCGAGGGTGAGCACAGGGATGGGGCTCATTTTGACCACCAGGGAAGGCCTCTGAGGAGCTGACATTAGACAGAACCAAATGAGGAAATGAGCCATGTGTATACCCAGGGCAAGAACATTCCAGGTGGAGGGAACCGCAGGTGAAAGGCTTGAGGGAGGAACAAGCTTAGGGCATTAGAGAAACAAGGAAGTCACTGTGGCTGGAGCAGAGTGAGGGGCAGAGGCATAAGAGATCGGGAGAGGCAGCCTGGCAGGCCCTCTGAGTTTGAATTTTATTCTGAGTGTGATGGAAAGCCACTCAAAGTATTTAGGAAAGATTATAGGCTGGGCACAGTGGCTCATGCCTGTAGTCCCAGCACTTTGAGAGGCTGAGGTGGGCAAATTGCATGAGCTCAGGAGATTGAGACACACCTGGGCAGCATGGTGAAACCCCATCTTTAAAAAAATACAAGCCCAAAACCCCAAAATTAGCTGGGTGTGGCAGTGTGCACCTGTAGTCCCAGCTACTTGTGAGGCTGAGAGGCTGAGGCGGGAGGATTACTTGAGCCCAGGAGGTTGAGGCTGCAGTGAGCTATGATCACACCACTGCACTCCAGCCTGGGCAACAGAGCAAAACCCTGTCTCAAAAAAAAAAAAAAAAAAAAAAAAAGAGGGTTATGACTTGGTCTTATTTATGTTTTAAAAGTCATGTGGGTGAGACCGGCCTGGCCAACATGGTAAAACCCAGTCTACTAAAAATACAAAAATTAGCCAGGCATGGTGGCACACACCTGTAGTCCCAGCTATTTAAGAGGCTGAGGCAGGAGAATCGCCTGAACCCAGGAGGTGGAGGTTGCAGTGAGCCAAGATTGCGCCACTGCACTCCAGCCTGTGCGACAGAGTGAAATGCTGCCAAAAAAAAAAAATTATGTGGGGTACCATTACATACCTATAGGGGGGCAGGGCTAAAATCCTAAACACAAAAACAAAAGCGGTAATATCCAGTGCTGGCAGGGATGCAGAGAAACTGCAGCTTTCACACTGCTGGTGGGAATGCAAAATTTGTACAGTCAATTTGCAAGAGTTTGGCTATTTCTCATAAATATGCCCTTACCATACAACCCAGCAATCCCACTTGTAGGTATTTTCCCACAGTGAAATGATACTTCTGTTCACACAAAAACCTGTACACAAATGTTTATGGTGACTTTATAATTGTCCAACAACTGGAAACAATTCAAATGTGTTTCAACTGGTAAATGTATAAACTGTGGTACAGCCATATAAAAAGAAGGAACTATTGGTAATGTGTGCAACAACTTCAAGGGACCTTGAGGGTGTTATTCTTGGTGGAAAAATTCAATATAAAAATGTTAGATACAGACCGAGGCAGGCGGATCACAAGGTCAAGAGATTGAGACCATCCTGGCCAACATGGTGAAACCCCATCTCTACTACAAATACAAAAAATAGCTGGGCATGGTGGTGCGCACCTGTAATCCCAGCTACTCGGGAGGCTGAGGCAGGAGAATCGCTTGAACCCGGGAGGCGGGGGTTGCAGTGAGCCAAGATTGCACCACTGCACTCCAGCCTGGCGATAGAGCAAGACTCCGTCTCAAAAAAAAAAAAAAAAAAAAGGAAAAAAGAAGAAGAAAAAGTGTTAGATAACTATGTAATTTCCTGCATATAACGATCTCAAAATAACAAAATGACAGAGATGGGAGAACACATTCATGGTTGCCAGGGGATAGAAAGAGGGACAAGGAGGAATGAAGTGGGAGTGGATGTGAATGCAAAGAAGTGTCACTAGTGAGTTCTTCTGTGGTGATGTAACAGTTATCTATCTTGGTTGTGGTGGTAGTTACATGAATCTACACATGGGATAAAAGAGCACAGATATACACACACACACACACACGTAAATGAATGCAGGTGAAAATGAAATAATGTCTGTAGTTGATAGTAATGTACCAACAATGTCAATTTCCTGGTTTTGATACTGTACTGAAGCTATATATTAGGTTGGTGCAAAAGTAATTGCGGTTTTTACCATTACCTTCAATGGCAAAAACTAAAATTACTTTTAAGTAATAAGATGTCACCACTGGGGGACACTGGAAGAAGGGTACAGGAGACTATTATTTTTGCAACTTCCTATGAATCTATAATTATTTCAAAATCAAAAGTTTAGAAATACAACTAATGGATAAAAAAACTATAAAAGGCTTTTTTTTTTTTTTTTAACTGGGATAGTTTGCAAATGGATGAGCATTAGATGACATTTGGGAATTATTGTCAACTTTCTTAGGTGTGATAATATATGCTTATCACGTGTCCATACATTCTTAGGTGGTATATGTTAAAGTTTTAGAGGTAAAGTGTCAAAGTGTCTACAACTTATCTGCAAATTGTTCAGCAAATATGTGCCTATGTATATACATAATTTTAAAATATGGCAAAACACAGGTAATACAGAGGGACCAGCAACAGCTCCAGGAAGTGGCATCTGGATGCTTCCACAGAGGCCCAGGTAAAGTCATCTACCTTTCTTCTGAGACTTATAAATCAAAACCAAACTTTCTTCCCCATGGTGGAAAGACTAGCTCCTTTTGTTTCTTTTTGAAAAAGGAAAGATGTTGGTAATTTACTTTGCAAACTTAAAATGCTAAATAAACATGACACTTTGTTTTACAATATAATAATAACTACTATTTGTTAGGGGCTTTCTCAATGCCAGGTCCCTTTTCAGGCACTATGCCATCCTTATAGCAATTGAATGCAGTAGCTATTTTTAGTAGCCACAGTGTACAGGTGAGGAAGCTGAGGCTCAGAAAGGTGGGATGACTTGCCCTTGGCTGCACCCTAGGGTGCTCTGATGCTTACCTGCTCCACAGGAGGCCTCTTTCAGAGTTCTCCTCATCCCCTTCAGCCACTAGCTCTACCCTACCTAGGGACAGCCTTTGTGTAGAGACACTGTGGGTCCAGCAGCACCA
Source organism: Symphalangus syndactylus (assembly GCF_028878055.3). Lineage (NCBI taxonomy): Eukaryota > Metazoa > Chordata > Mammalia > Primates > Hylobatidae > Symphalangus > Symphalangus syndactylus. The sequence goes on from NC_072429.2 coordinate 46,794,795, forward strand.
TTCAGGCCACAGACGTCTTTCTCTGGCTGATAATGGGAAGGTTCTCTTTCTCTGCAGTGGGGTGAGTGGTTGCATCTAGGTCAAATATGGGAGGGAAAAGAAGGGGATGGAGTGAGGGACCTGGAGGGAAGGGGGAGAACATGCAGAAAACACCAGATGCTCTTTATAGCTTCTTCAAAAAACAAAGGCATTAGGGAACACAGGTTTTTATCAGTCTGTTAGGAGGAAGGAGGGAGAAGGGGGAGTAGAGGTTGTGAAGGACGTCTATTCAGACGTCAGAATTAGATCTGGGGCCCAGTGATAATGACAATAAAGATGGTAATGATGACAACAATAATAGCAGACACTGTGTGCCAAGTGCAGTGCTAAACACAGCACACTAATTATCTCAGGCAACCTTCTCAGGAACTCTACGGTTTACTATCTTTGTCATCCCAATTTTCAGATTAGAAAACTGAGGCCCACAAAGTAACACCAAATTATACATTTTCTTTTCCTTTTTTTGAGACAGAGTTGCACTCTTGTTGCCCAGGCTGGAGTGCAATGGCACAATCTCAGCTCATCGTAACCTCCACCTCCCGGGTTCAAGTGATTCTCCTGCCTCAGCCTCCCGAGTAGCTGGTATTACAGGCATGCGCCACCACGCCCGGCTAATATTGTATTTTTAGTAGAGATGGGGTTTCTCCGTGTTGGTCAGGCTGGTCTTGAACTCCCGACCTCAGGTGATCTGCCAGCCTCAGGCTCCCAAAGTGCTGGGATTATAGGCGTGAGCTTATACATTTTCATATGTACACACTCGAATATAAATACAATTGAACGAGGTCAGTGTACACATTGACACTAACTACACAACAACACAAACTAACAACAGTAGGTACCTGAGGAAGGGTGAGTGTGGTCAAGGTGGGGAGCTTCAGCTTTTCATTGTATTGTGCAATTTTTTTTACAGCGGGAATGTGTAACCATGCCTGTGACATTTCTTTTAAAAAGTGAGTGATGCTGAAGACTGTGTCCAAGGATCCCAGAACTAATTTGGGGCCACACCTCACACACTGCAGATCCCAGGCCTTGACCACGAGGCTGCACAGCCTTTCAAAGGGAGACCTGTGCCTGCCTCACTTTTTTTTTTTTTTTGAGACGGAGTCTTGCACTGTTGCCCAGGCTGGAGTGCAGTGGTGCGTTATCGGCTCACTGCAAGCTCCGCCTCCTGGGTTCACGCCATTCTCCCGCCTCAGCCTCCCGAGTAGCTGGGACTACAGGCGCCCGCCACCTCGCTCGGCTAATTTTTTGTATTTTTAGTAGAGACAGGGTTTCACCGTGTTAGCCAGGATGATCTTCATCTCCTGACCTCGTGATCCACCCACCTCGGCCTCCCAAAGTGCTGGGATTACAGGCGTGAGCCACTGCGCCTGGCTTTTTTTTTTTTTTTTTTTTTTTTTTTTTTTTTTTTTTTTTTTTTTTTTTTTTTTTTTTTTTGTGAGACGGAGTCTCACTCTGTCGCCCAAGCTGGAGTGCAGCAGCGCTGTCCCAGCTCACTGCAGCCTCCACCTCCCAGGTTCAAGCGCTTCTCCTGCCTCAGCCTCCCGAATAGCTGGGATTACAGGCATGAGCCACCACACACGGGGTTTGTTTTTTTTTTTTTTTTTTGAGACGGAGTCTCGCTCTGTCACCCAGGCTGGAGTGCAGTGGCGCGATCTCGGCTCACTGCAACCTCTGCCTCCCGGGTTCAAGCGATTCTCTTGACTCAGCCTCCCAAGTAGCTGGGATTACAGGCACGCGCCACCATGCCCGGCTAATTTTTTTTTTTTTTTTTTGTATTTTTAGTAGAGACGAGGTTTCATCATGTTGGCCAGTCCTGTCTCCAACTCCTGGCCTCAAGTGATTCGCCCGCCTCGGCCTCCCAAAATGTTGAGATTACAGGCGTGAGCCCCCGCGCCCGGTCTGCCCCCACACTTGGATGGTAGAGAGGAAGGAGGAAACGACTTCTGAGAGGCGTCGGCCCCTTGCCCCATCCCCCTTCCTTGGGTCTCCTGGGGGATTGGGTCAGCCGGGCGTCCCGGCCTTGGGGAGCCCAAGGCCGAGTGTCCAACCCCGGAGCCCGCCCAGTGTCACGGAGCGGACTCCCGTCCAATCAGACCCGGGTGATGCCACTCCGGAGATGAGAGTGGCAGGAAATCAAGATCAAGGCCCTGGTCACAAAGGGGCCATTGTCGTTCTCCAGTCAGTTGACTTTCAAGCAGCAGTTCCCCATCCACCTTTCACTCCTTCTCCCACCCCCCGCCCCCTGTCAGGAAGTCACCCAAACCTATTGCCTCCTTATTAGACTCTGCCTGAAGGAATCTCTCTGCCGCTTTCTGGATCCTATCCCAGACGCGGGAGGCTAGGCCGCTGCGGCATCGTCTATTATGTCCACCAGGTGGCGACAGAGCACCACATTTCTGAGTGCGAGGAGGGAGGCCCGGGGCTGGCATCTCAATCACTGATCAGGGCGTGGGGGAACCCTGCCCTTCCTGTTTTATCCAAGAGAAACAAAAAAACCCAGTCAGATTATACTTTCCCTCACCCTTTACTCTGAGGTCACAGGAATCTGGAATCTTAGGGACTCTTCCCTTAGCAAACGGCAAAATGGCCGTGGACTGCAGCCCTATTTTTTTTCCTTGAATGGGGGTGGAAAACCAAGGGGAAACCTATTTACTCCGGAAGTCACAGCAGGTGGAACCCTGACTGCCTCTCTAGCCTGGATTAATCAATTGGCTGATTGATGGGTTGTGTTAGTGTATAAACGTCACGTCTGAAAGGACGTCCCTGGTCCCCCAGTCTAAATTATGCCTTCCCTGTTCTCCCTCAGAGCCAGCTTTAGTTTTCCTTCTTTGCATGTATCCGTTTGTAACTGGACACATTTGTTTGATTATTTTCCACTAGAATATACTCTGCGAGAGCAGGGACTGGGTCTAGTTTTGTTGCATTAATTTGTCCTTAGTGCCTAGTAGAGTATCTGGCACATAGTAGGTATTCAGTAAGTATCTGTCAACATAATAAATCAATGAGTGCCCTACTGAGCAATGGGGGTGGAGGTGGGCTTCTGGTCCCTGAGAATTCAGCATGTGTGAATTCAGGTAGGCCCACTTAGCAGGCTGCACCTGGCCCAGACTATCACATTAGAGAGCCATGCCCCAGAGGCAGAAAAGCTTTGGGGTTAAGACATCTGGTCTGGGCTCTGGCCACCTGGCTTCACGATCTCATTGTCCCCTCATGTGCTGGGCGACTTTGCACACATCAACCTTTCCGAGCTTGTCTCCTCATCTGCAAAATGGGGATAAACATGGCATTTATCTTCTAAGGCCACTGTGAGGGCTCTGAGAGATAATTCATGGAAGATGCTTAGCCCAGGGCTGGGGACCCAGTAAGCACTCCGGGAATATTCGTCATTACTATTATTACTATTATTGCTGCTGCTGCTGCTGCTGTTGGAAAAAGAACCTTCACTGAGGCTGTAGCCCAAGTGCTCCAGGCAGGTACCAGCTGAGGTGAGGGGTCTGGGGCTGAGAGGATATTCCATTGGTACCTGCCCCTTGGCAGTTCTCCGGGTTTGATTTCTCTTATGAACTGGTCTAGGAAGCTGAGGCTGGTAGGGCCTGTTCCTCTCTCCTGTTGGCAGAGGTCAGATATGTCTCTGCTGCAATCACTGCTGGGGGGACATCCTCTTAGCCTTCCTGGGACACTGTGGGCCCAGGCAAGCCCACTAGTTCATTCCTTTGTTTAACACACATGGTGCTTCACCAGGTCCTGGGGATGGTGGTGAACTGAGTCATCTTGTCCCTGTTCACAAGAAGCACATGGGGTTGGAGCACAGGGGGAGATGTTGATCAAAGCAACATGGGGGAAAAGTGCATTTTTTTTTTAACTGTGATAGGGGACAGGGCCTGGTCTAGGACATTCCCTGAGGAAGTGACTTCTGGACTGGGAGCTGAAGGAGGAGGAAGAGGAGCTATCCAAGAAAATCCCTCCCTTAAAGCAACCACCCCTGGGGAATGCTGTGATGACCCAATGGGTCCTCAGGCTCTTCCTGGCCCAGTCAAATGGTCAGATGGGAGAAGATTAAAAACAAACACACCCCAAGTACATGGGCTCCTCCTGGGGTCTACTGCCCCCACTAGCGTTACCTGGACACATATACGCACAATGTCAAGTCGCAGCCCCCAACCCTGGCCCCAGCCCTGGGGGAAGAGGAAAAGTCTTAGGGAGGTGGCCAGGAGAAGTTGCCATGGGTTCAAAAAGACCTGGGATGAAGGGATCCTGGGATGACTCCCTGGGGTCAGCATTCTGGGTGGGATAGGGTGCAAACCCGTGGTTCTGGGCAACCAGACGCACCAGCTACCAGCACGTCAGGGGAGCTGAGAGCATAAGCTATGTTATCTGGGTCCTGGGCACGTATTGCAGCTCTAAGGCTTGCCAGCTTTGGCAAATTTCTTCACCTAAGCCTCAGTTTGCTTGCCTATAAAATGGGAGCAATAATAATAACACCAACCTCATCGAGTGTTTTGGGGGACTTAGTGAGATAATACACGAAACATCCTGGCACATAATGGGCACTTGACAAACATTAGTGTTATTATATATTCTTTCTTTCTTTTTTTGAGATGAAGTTTCGCTCTTGTTGCCCAGGCTGAAGTGCAGTGGCGCAATCTCGGCTCACCGCAACCACCGCCTCCTGGGTTCAAGCAATTCTCCTGCCTCAGCCTCTCAAGTAGCTGGGATTACAGGCATGTGCCACCACGCCCAGCTAATTACAGGCATGTGCCACCTTGCCCAGCTAATTTTGTATTTTTAGTAGAGACGGGGTTTCTCCATGTTGGTCAGGCTGGTCTCGAACTCCCAACCTCAGGTTATCCACACACCTCAGCCTCCCAAAGTGCTGGGATTACAGGCGTGAGCTACCGCGCTCAGCCTATATATTCTTTTATATAGGGTTTTATCTTTTATAGCTCCTTTATCACAGGATTCTGCCAGTTTGGAGATAAGGAACCTGAGACCCAGAGAGGTGAACTAACTTGCTTAGGGTCCCACAGTTAAAAAGCAGGAGTCGGGAATTGAAGCCAAGTTTCTTTGACTCCAAAGCCTGTGCTCCTAGGAGGTGAGGGAGGGAACAGATCAGTGGCTGCCTCGGAAGAAGCTGGGTTCCTGTTCAATTATATTTTCATGGATTCAACAGATGGGTGTAAATCTTTCTGGGGCTGAGGGTGGAGTACATATCCTCTTTTTCTAAATGTGGGAGTCAGGCAGGGCTCCCGCTGGTCCCAGTTGCCCCAGCCATGATGGAGTCAGAGCAAGCAGGAGTGGGGAGGAAGAGAAAGCCACTGGGGGCAGGGAGTAACTGAGTCCCAGGGCCTTGGAGTTGGGCTGAGGCCACTAACGGAGCCCTGGCAAGTCTTTCTTGCCAGCCTGAGCCACAAATCTCTGCTCACTCTCACCCCTAGGAGTTTGTGGCGCCCCCTCCCTTTCCCACCTCAGCCTGGGACCCCTCCTTTCTCTCCTCCTCCCTCCTGAATGCAGTAATCCCAGCTAACAAAAGCGACCATGGCTACTCTGACGTGTGGGACGACGATGCTAGCCAGGCCCAGTCAGTATGCCAAGCTGGGCTCAGGCCCCTTCCCACGTGCCAGGGTGCGCTGGCCCTGCTGTCTGCTCCCTCCCCACGAAAACCCAAGCAGCCCTCATTTTTGAGACAATGGAATTAAACAGCTATGGGGCAGGTGGAAGTAGGGGGGTGTGAGGGTAAAGAAAAAGTAGAACCTTCCTGAGGCTGTCCTGCCTCCTCTCCAGCTCTGGAAGGATGGGCTGCAGACCAGGGCTTGAGAAGGAAGAGGTCAGATGGGCTGCAGAGTGCAAAAAGGACTGCCCTAATTAGAGGCCTCTTAAATTCTCTGAGCCTCAGTTGCCTCATTTGTTAAATGGAATTAATAAACTCTCCTGAGGTTTGTTTGGATTAAAAAAGATAATGAATGAAAAATACTTAAGCACAGGGCTGGACACATAGCAAGCACTGGATAAATGATCTCCCTTGCCGCTGCAGGGGCTGCTGGTCCTGTTACTGATACAAATTCTGAGCCGTGGCCACGCACACTCTGGCTGGCCTCCAGGGGACGGTCAGCCAGGTCCACTGGGGAGCCTTCCTCCCTGCCTGGTCCCACTGATGATGACACCAGGTCCTTGGGCCTGATACAAGAAGACCAGATGTCCTGCAAGGGAGAGTCACCATCTCCTACCTCATCCCCAGCACCCCACCCCCACCTTACCAGAATGCAAGGTGTCCTGGCTAGCCTGCAAGGTGGGATGGGGACCCTTTAGCTACAGGCTGCTTGATTTCTCCTCCTTTCCTCTCACTGCTTCTCTGCCTTTAACTTTTCTCTTTGCCAATGCCAGAGACCTGCTTTCTTATGCCAAGGAGAGAGAGAGAGGAGGAGGGAGGGGGTTGGGGGAGGGGTGAGGAGATGGAGGAAGCGCTCCAGTGCATAAAGAGGAAGGGGCTTCTGCTCTCTGTCTTTTCATTGTCAAGTTGAAATCGGTGACATTGGGTAGTGTATTTAAGACATCTGTCCCCATGCCCTGCCACTCTCTTAGGAAAAGAGCTGCTCTCTGTTTGTGTAATAGAAGAATAGAAGCTTTAATAAATGTTTTATTAAATAAAAGAAGCTTAATAAATAAAAACTATTACACGACAACAGAGTCTGCGGTCCCATTGGCCACCTGACTACTCATTTCCGGGCTGGGGGCTGTTGTGCCCATATCCTGGCCTGTGTCCTTCCGCTCTGTGGGGCGCAGGACAGGGCTGGACCTGGTAGAGGCAACAGTGCAGGCTTGGGCCCCGGCTGGGGCTGAAATCCTGACCCTCGGCCCTTTTGGGTAATAGCAGCCTGAGCAGGGGGCCCTTGAGAACTGGGATCACCAAAGTCCTGGTCCTGAGGCAGGATCTTTTCACCCACCCCTCTGCCCCACCTAGTTGCCCCAGAAGCTGGAGAGGAAAAAACTCTGGGTCTCCAGACAAGGGTCTGGAGAATCCTTGAGGACCTGGAAGCCCCTGCTGCTGCCTGGCCTGTGAGAGAGCAGGCTGCCCCCCGCCCCCACCCCCACCCAAAAGTGGCAGGCACCCTGGGTGGAGGTCGGCCCCAATGTGTGGAGCCTCCGGAGCTCGCTGATCTGAGCTGCGATTAGGTTGGAATGTTCCCGGTCCAGTTCGCAGCGATGTGGTTGTGCTGGCCTAGGGAGATTGTCCAAGGGTTGTGCTAGGTTCCTCCTGCCTTAAGGGCCTGTGATTTCTGGCCAGCCCACCCACAGGACTCCCCTCTTGCCTCTGCCTACCGCACCCGCCTTTCTTAGCAGCCCTCACATGCCTTAGGCTCCCCAGGGCCTTGCTCATTTGTCCCCTCTGCCTGAAAGCCCTCCAATACACCCGTCATCCCTCTTGCCTCACTTATTTCTATTCTGTCTTTCAGACCCCTCCAGGGAGCCTTGCTGACCCCTCCACGACTCAAGCGGCATTGGCTGCCCCTCCGCTGCACTCTCCAAGTTCCCTGTGCTCCTGGATCTGGCACGCATTATGCTGTCTCCAGAGTACTTGTGTTGCAAAGTGTCTGTCCCCTCTCATCACTGCAGCTGCCTATGGATAGGGATGGTGTCATCTCTGAGCCTTGATTCATAAGACCTGCATGGGGCAGATGCTCAAATGGAATGGACCAATGAGTGGTGGTTACACTATTTACCTGCGGATGGAGTGGGGAGACTTCCTGTTAGCAAGTGCTTTTCCCACACCTGAGACTGCCTCTCTCCTCTCTAAGTCCTGGATTTTAGGCCTCCTTCCCCTTCTACCCAAGCTCACCCTCCTCGTCATAACCTGATGAGGGCTGAGGGAGGTGGTACAGGAGATGAGTTAAGAGTGGGGCCACTTGCCAGCTAAGAACCCTTGACCCAAGTTTCCTTTTCTGGAAAACAGACAATAACAGCACCTTCTTAGAGTGGCTATAAGGACATAACAAGCCCCTTCCCTCCCCCTGTCCACACTCAACAAAGGGCTATATTCTTTCCTGAAGGTCTGTGACTGCCTCCGGAGGCTGGAGGGCAGCTCTGGAGTCTGGCTTGGCTTGGCATTCTATTTGCAGCCATTCCATATCCCTTGTCCCCACCTCACTCCCTCCCTAGGGCCACACCTCTCCACAATGCAGAAGCCATAGGTACTGTGGGATTTATGGCCGTGGTGTGTAAGGGAAACTCCTGGAACAAATGAGCGGCTGTGCATGTGGTTGTGTTTGGTTTTGGACTCAGAGGGCACCTCTGGTTTTATGGGTCTGTCCTTGGTCTTATGCTGGCTGCCTGCCAGGTTCCAGGGGTTCACATCCCTGGAATCACTACCTAGGCCCAAGGTGGGGAGCAGAGACTGATAACCCGGGTGTCTGGGGTTATTAGCCATCGGAAACATGGAACCTGACAGCAGGAGAGCGGCCACCTCCTTGCCCTGACATCTGGAGGCCTTACTGCCCCACCCTCAGGTCATCATCTCCAAGGCTTGGCAGATATTTGTGTGAAGACAGAAGGAACTTGGGTGAGGGCAGAGACCAGCATGGCATCCACCCTTTTCCTCCAATGCCCCTCCCTCTCCCAGCTCAGGGGCTTAGGAGTGTGGTATGCAGCAGGGATGGAGGGTATGAACCCTAGAAGCAGACAGGCCCCAATTTTAATCCTAACTAGCTGTATTGTGTGACCTTGGGCAAGTGACTTCATTTTTCTGAGCCTCAATTCATAAGCTATAAAATGGGGATAACAACGGCACATATCTTTTAGAGAGTTGTAAGGATTAAACAATTAAATGGGATTAAATGACTAATTTTAAAGGATTATATAATAAAATTCATGCATGTACACAGTGAACAGTAAATGGTAGTATTACTCTTATTATCTGCCCCTTGCTGCGTTTCAAGCATCTACCCAGGATACTTTAATGTTGTCCAACCTAACAGAGTCTGAATTTGTTTAACATTTACAGTACCTTAGAGAGGAGCTCAGTGAGCTCAAATGAGACAAGAAAGCTAGCCACTGGGTTCTGAGCAGGGTCTGCCACCCCTTTCTGGACCCCACCCCCTGCCCAGAGTGCCAGATGGTCCGGCTGCTGTCCTTGCCTCTTCCAAAAGCTTGGGGAGGTCTTGCTGCATCTTCCCATGTGGGAAACTCAGGCAGGCAGGCAGCCCTGCCAGCCAGGGACCAAATGCACTGGCCTGGAGGCCATAGGGTGTTCCTGTAACTAGAGAGCAAGGATGGAGAGGGATGAATGTAGGGCCAGGAAGGTGAGAACAAGGATCACACCTTTGCTCGGTGCCACACTTCAGGCTTTCCAAAGAGGATTCTCAAACTTTTCACTCCATAGAAATGGCTCATGGGCAATGACACCAGGAGCAGAGGAGGCCCCTTTTTCTGTGCTGGGGTCTCAGCAGCAACCAGACCAGTGTTGTGGCCACCCTGAATATGGAGTGTCTGGCAGAGGGGAAGGGGGGAGGCTGAGAGACCCATATCTGCAAAGGCCAGGGCCACAGAAAGAAAGCGATGATATAAAGCACTTCCCAAAGTCCTAGGCTTGGGCCAAACTACATATAGCAGCTCAAGGGTTAATTCCCCATCCCACCCCCATCAGTATCATCCTAAAGAGAAAAGGAAGCAAAACAGAGACCAGGGCTGCCTGAGGTGGTAGGCTGCCTCATCTGTTGTGGCTGCTGCTGGATAACCTGTGGCACTGCCATGGGTACTTGTGTGCCAGCTGAGGGACAGGCATTCCCAGGCAGGCCACCCTGGAGATCCCCCCTGGTGAGATCAAGAGGCATGAGACAGAGGCTACGCCCAAGGACTTAGGCCAGTTGGTGGCCCTGGCCACATTTGCTCCTTAAGTCTGAGGCCTGGGTCAAGCTCCTAGCATTGCAATAGCACTCTCCTCCCAGCCACCAGCCATGGGTTGGCACCCTGGTGAGGAGCTCGCCCTGCTGAGGGTCCCTGTACCCCTGTTCAAGGAGAACAGAGGGATCCTCAGCCTTCTCTGAGCCAGCCTATGGTGGGTGGGCCTTGCAGGGGCTATCTCTTGCCCAGGTACTGGTATTCCCAGGGTGGTCTTTGGCTGCGTGGGTGGCACAGTCCTTACCTGGAAGCAGAGCAGCCTGTCCCACCCACATCCAGGTCAGAGTGTAGAGTGGATAAGTCAAAGCCAGGCAGGACCAGGCGTCTGGAATAGCCATTTTGTTGGATGGCTCCCAGGGCCAGGGCTCTGCTGCCCAGGCCCTGCCACTCTTCTGAGGGACGGGGGTGGGGAACTTATCCTAGCCAGGCGTTAAAAATGAGAAGGCCAGCCTGTAATCCCAGCACTTTAGGTGGCTGAGGCAGGCGGATCACGAGGTCAGGAGATCGAGACCATACTGGCTAACGCGGTGAAACCCCATCTCTACTAAAAATACAAAAAATTAGCCGGGTGTGGTGGCGGGCGCCTGTAGTCCCAGCTACTCGGGAGGCTCAAGCAGGAGAATGGTGTGAACCCAGGAGGCGGAGCTTTCAGTGAGCCGAGATCGCACCACTGCACTCCAGCCTGGGTGACAGAGACAGACTGTCTCAAAAAAAAAAACAACAACAACGAGAAGGCCAGAGAACCAGTGGAGTGGAGGCTGGGGGTGGGTGGGGTGTGTGAATGTCAATGTGTCAAACCTCATCACTCCTCTCCTAGGAGTTCTTTTATTAAATGCCCCAATCCAGCTCCTCCTCCTATGGCCCATGGAACACAGAAGGCTGGGACTTAGCGGCCGCACAAGCCTGAAGCCCCACCCCTTAGCTGGCCTGAAAACTTCAGTCGGTGTGGGGAATGAGGGATAGGGCACAGGAAGGGACATTCTCAAGGGTCTAGGGTCATGTTTCAGGACAAAGATAAGCACTAAGCCAAGTTCTACCAGGTATATGCCTGGCTCCTGCACCTCCCATGGTCCTTCCCACTCAGCCGGGCTTCCCATCTCCTGGCCTTACTATAGGTGCTCAAAGCATCCTGTGATTCTCTTTATCATGGCTTATAATTCTCTGCTTGCCAAGTGGTTTGATTAATGTCTGTGTCCCCTATAAACCATGAATCTACACGGCGGCATTCTGAGGATGGCAGAATCCTCAGAATCCTATACTTGTCTTCATCGCTGTCTACCTAACAACTTAGCATTCCCCAGGGCGTAGCACACAGTAGGTGCTCAGTGTACATTTTAGTGAATGAATGAATAAAGGAATAAATTTCCCCATCAAACACCATAAGCTCTAGGAGGGCAGTAATTGCTTCTTATTTGTTTTTGCATCCACAACCCGTGGCCTGGTGCCTAGCACAAAGTAGGTTCCCATTAAATTGTGTGGGATACTCACAATTTGGGTATGTCTCCTGGGAAGAAAGGGGTCCCTGGCAGGGATAAGGAGAAAAGGCAGTGCTAACTGGAAGAGGGTGAGAGGTGAGGTTTGGGTGACTGAACTGAGGTGCTCTTCCAGGCAGGTTTGGGTGAATGGGGAAGCTCTGTGGGAGCCACTCCTGGTAAGCACTCACCTATGAGAAAATTTGAGGAAGACACAATACTGCAGCAAGGTAGTAGTCTAAGCCAGAGCCAGAGGCCATGGCCACACAGGCTGTTCCCCCACCCCATTCCCAGAGCCTCCTAAGGGTGGGGACAGGAGCAGAGCTCCAACAAGTGCCACTCTTTAGACCTGAGGGTCTTGTGGTCATGTGAGGCTCTGGACTTCAGGTCACTCCTTGCCTTTGCAGGGTCAGGCAGTCTGAAACACATACGGGAACTGAAGGACAGAGGGAGTGGCAGTGGGGTCTTTCCCTGGGCTTGGAGTAGATCCCCTGTACTGTCTGCAGAGTGTCAGTGCTGTGTCCTGGGAGATGAGGCTCCCCTTGGGGATGCAGAGTCACTGAGGGCCTCTAAACATGGGATCAATTGCTGGGTCTACTTTTGATGTCTGGATGAATTAAGGAGGAGATAGTCTCCTAGGACCCAGGTTCCAGATGCTCAAGAAGAGATTTAATGTCTGGAGTTTGCAACCCAGCCCCACACCTCAGAGTCTGAAAGACACTTAGGTTATAAAGTGTCTCATGGACACCCTGGTGGGCAGTGCAGTGCCCTCATCCAGGACTTCCCTCCCTCAATGATTTGAGCATCTATCTAACCAACCCTGAATCAAAATAAGGACTGACACAGATGTCAGACCTGGCACTCCCCATGTGGAAACCTGTGCTGAATGTTAGGATTTGAAGCCAAAGCATATGTGAACCTTCAGAATTAACTTTTAATTCTTGCTTTAAGTTGCAAAAAACAAAAACAAATAAAAAAAACCCTACCAAATCTAACCAAACCAAACCAAAACAAAATTAACTAGCAGACAAGTAGAGAGGTGCTGTTTCAAAAACTTCCTAAACATAAACTTAACTTCCTTTTACTTAATGGTAGAAACTTTTACCTGGAGTGGATACTGGCTAGTATGTGCACACACAGGGGATTTTTTTTTTTTTTTTTTTTTAACACAGGTTTATCACCAACTCTGGCAGTTTTGAGAAAGACTCACTTGGGTTCTAAGGAACAGAATTTTTCTGTGAAAACTGCATCTCATCAAGCTGAAAGATCTCCAGCAGTGCCAAGGCCCGGGAGCAGGTCTCTGTCCTCAGCTGCCAGCTTGTTGGCTGCAGCCCCGAGAGACCTACCGATATTTGGTCCTCATCAAGAGCTGATCCAGAGAGTCCACGTATGCAACTGTAAACCCACCTTTCCCCCCCTATTTTGTTTTCCTTTCAAACCTAAAGCTAGATGTGGCCGTTTCGCCGCCCAGGGGGACTGTGTCATAGAGGCCCGGCTCAGGTCCGAACAGGCAAAGGCCCGCTCTAACAGGTGCGCAGCGTGTGCGCGCGGCCAGCTTGGGGCCACACAGCCCCCAGCAGCTCGCCCCGGGTCTCTCCCGCTGCACCCAGCCCAACCCAGAGCCCGAGGACGCAGAGAACGACCTGCGCACCGCCCGCGGCTGCTTCGGAGGGGTGAGGGGGTACAGCGAGAAACAGAGCTGCGTCTCCCTCGTCCCCTCCTTAAATTCCAGTGTCCTCCATTCGCAGTGTCCCGGGTGTGGCCTACTCAATCACCCGCCCCAAAACCTGGGAAGCCGCGAGAGCAGAGCCGGAGCTGCCAGGAGGGCAGCGGAGGGGAGGGAAGGGAGCTGGGTGACCTGCTGGGCAGTGCTCTGTGCGCGCCGAGCCAGGCACGCTGACGACCTGCCTACCTGTGCGGGCGCGCAGCACCTACGGCCCCCCACCCCTAGGCCTGGGCGCACAGAGCCACCGAGAGGGCCTGAGGGTGGGGCTGGAAGTCTCTGCCCGGCTGGGCTGTGGCGGCGGAGGGAAGCTGCTTCTTCCCTGGCCGGGCATCTCCGGAGCGCAGTGCCGGAGCGCCCGGAGTCCGAGGAGCCGGCGGGCACCCCATTCGCCCCCTGGCGGCGCCGGGGACAGGCCGGGAGCCGTCGTAGCCACCGCGGCGGCGGAATGAGCTGTCCACAGCAGCACTGGGTGCCGCCTGAGGTCACGCAAGAATCTGGCGGGAGGCTGTGAACTGGGAAGGCAAGCCGCCTTTGAAGGCATGGGGAGAGACGATAGAACAAAGCAACTATGAGATTTGGGGGCTTCCCCTGGATCCACATCCTCCAAGTCCCGCATGGGCTTCTCCACTAGTGTGGTGACTAGTATCCAGGGACCTCCTCCCCGAGTGGTCATCCCTTCCTCACCCAATCTCCCTCTTGTTCTCACCCTTTCTAGAAAATGTCCCATATCTCTCCTCCTTCTGCAGTGACCTGACAATGACAGCCTTGGGAGACCCAGCCACACCCCGGCCCTGCCACACCCCAAAGAGCTCTGAGGTGGGGCCAGGAGATCATTAGGAGAGGAGCAGCATTCAAAATGGTCCTTTGAGTGCACATTGGGAGCCTGGCATTGCCCTTGGCCTTATGGGAGGTGGAAGATGTTGACCTCTTGGTGCTTCCAATCTCAGAAGACAAACACACTCAGGAGACAATGGCATAGCAGTGGCCTGGCAGCAGGAGCCTCAGCGGAGGGCATGGCGGGGATGGGCTGGGGTGTGAACACTGGAGTTATCAGAACATGCTAAGTGGACAGGATTTGGAAAGAGAAAGAGAGTATTCCTGGTCCAATCTAGAGCATAGTGGAGGGCTGTCATGAGAAAGCTAGTGGGGCCAACCTCAAAGGCCCCATAAAAGATCTGTTTCTGCAGCGCTAGAGACAGAGGGGAGGAGCAAGAGCTGGAGGCTGCAAGCCCCTCTGGGAGGCAGCAGCAGTAGCCTGCTCTGAAGTGATGGCTGAGGCAGGGAGAGGAAAGCTGCCACTTTCACAGTCCTGAGGGGCATATCTGTAGGTGGGGAAGCAGGGTTTCCAGGCTCCTTCAAGAGGTCGGCTCATATACTACAAAAAAAAAAAAAAAAAAAAAAAAAAAAAAAAAAGAGAGAGAGAGATTTGCTCAGACTCAGGTTTTTGTTAGAAAGGAAGAAGCTGGGGCCAGGTGCAGTGGCTCATGCCTGTAATCCTAACACTCTGGGAGGCCAAGGCGGACGGATCACCTGAGGTCAGGAGTTCAAGACCTGCCTGCCCAACATAGTAAAACCTCATCTGAACTAAAAATACAAAAATTAGCCAGGCGTGGTGGTGCGCACCTGTAGTCCCAGCTACTTGGGAGGCTGAGGCAGGAGAATTGCTTGAACCCAGGAGGCGGAGGTTGCAGTGAGCCCAGATCACGCCACTGCCTCCAGCCTGGGTGACAGAGTGAGACACCGTCTCAAAAAAAGAAAAAAAAAAAAAAAAGGAAGAAGGCGGGTCATGGCAGGGTAGAGGGAGCAGCTCCAGGCTATGTCCGAAACTGAAAAGATTAAAACGAGTGAGGGGGGATAGGGAGAGGTGAAGCAGTCATTCCAGATACTGAGGCAAGTGGAAAGGATCAGAAAGCCCCCTGAGGAGAAGGAAGCCAAAAGGCAGGAGCCTGTCTGAGGGACCAGCAGGGGGCGCAGGGGCCTCCGAACTTCAGGCTCACCACAGCTGGCTTTAGCTGACAGGCTGGCTGTCTATTTCTGCCCCATTTCCCATTTTACTTTGCCTACCAAAGTCGTCTCAGGTAATTGGGGAGATTCCCTTCCCACCCAGCTTCTGGCTTTGTATAGAACCCATGGCAAACCCAGAATGAAACTGTCAGGCTTCATTGTGCCCTCCAGCCCAAATCTGTCCAGGGAAGGTCTTAGGGCTGCTGTTTATCTTGTCCTAGTGTTTGATGTAGGAGAGCCATCTTTCTGGCAGCTGCAAACAGACCATTGGGTCCTGTTTCAGTGGCATGTCTCTCCACTTGGTCTTGGCTTCCAGAACGGCTTGTCCATTTCTGAGGCTGGGCTGCTTCATGGTAACCTCCCAACCTGACTCTGAGGCAACCTTTGATAGGGTCAAGCCTGGAAGACAAACTGAAAAGCCCACTCAAGCACTGGCTATGCTGGCACTTCCATAGGGAGGACTGGGGCTGCCGAGATGATGAGTTGAGAAAGTTAGGGGCTGACTGTTTAGAGCCAGCAACCACAAAGAGGGCTTTGAGCAATGGGACTCCCCTGCAACCAAACCAGCAGGACAAGCTGTGAGGTGCTTATCAGGTGTGGTGGCCCTGGAGGAGGGAGAGGATAGAGGGAAAGCACTGTCACCAAATCCCACCACAAAGTGATGGCTTTGGACACTTCACAGGAGAGGGCTAGCACTGCCTCGGGGCCCAAGGAAGTACCATGTGGAAGAAGGATCAGGGCCAAAACTCTTCTGGGATAAGTCTGAGGTGGGGTTCTGGTGTGCACAGGAACAGGGACGAGGAAAGGAGGGCAAGAGGGTCCTGGCCTAGCAGGGGACCCTATAGGCCCATACTCCTTTGCCCAGGCCAGGTTTCCTTTTCTTTGCAGTTAAATTACAGCTAAAGGAAAGACTACATTTACTTGTGCTTTGCTTGAATTCCTCTGGAGTCAGCCACTCCCACCTTCTCCCTCTTCTACAAGGGGCCTAGGTTAACACAGGGAGGAGCATGCCTCACTTACTCAAGTATGATGCTCATGTGCCGGCGCCTGAGGGTCTGTGTCCCATGGCCTCTGCTACCATCACTCCTCTCTCCCTTGGAAAAGGCCCAAAGGGAAACATGGTCTCCCAGCGACCTTTCTCTGCCATTCCTTTTCAAAATTTATAAACACAGCTATCAATTTCTAAGTCCCAGCTATGTGTCAGACATGGTAGTAAACATGACCACTGTGTTCACGCATGTCAGATGCATGACCTCATTCACTCCTCACAGTAGCTCAGAGGCCCATCAGCCTGACTCCTTGGCTGGCTTCGGTTCCCAACCCCAGCCAGGCGCAAGGGGTTGAAGTCTGTTCCCCAAGCTGATACAGAGGACACAGTTCAGTCTTGGCATCACTCACTGTGTGGTGGCTCAGTTAATATTAATTAACTCTGAGGACAAGCTGCACTTTGACTCACCTCTGGCTAATTAAATAAACCTGCCATGTAAATCAGCAGAGGGAATAGAGAGACATTAGGCTGTGCTGAATGGAAATTGGGCTCTAAGGGGTAAGACTGTTGACCTCCAAGTAGAAAATCTACCTTGGCCTGCTCTGGCTCTCTTCAAGTTCTCCGAAGCTAGGGCCAGAGTAGTATCAATGAGGAATAACCTTGCATCTCAGAGAAAGCCTTGCTCCTGAAGCCCTGAAGAACTGAGAGGAGGGAATCAGGGTTTGGATGCCCCTTGGGTACCACGGGCCCATGATGACATAAGGGTTCTCTAAGGAACCAAGACAGAACTGCTTGGCCTTCCCTCTCTCCCCTCACACCATCCCCATCCCTAAGGCATCATGTCCTGATGGTCCTGGGTCAGCTGGGGGAGGCCTGAGGCCCACGGAAAAGACATGGTGTGAACGCCCCTTCCAGCCATGCCTGGCAGTTTTGAACTGCTGGGGCTGGCAGATGCCTCATCATTCTCTGCCTCCCTTCTGCTCCTCCCTGAAGAAAATGAGCTATGGCAATGTCCCAGGTCTTCTGAAGGTCAGGCTGTCTCTCTGACCAATGGGGAGACCTGGGGCAGGCCACTTAACCTGATCAGGCCTTGTCCCTTCTTGGTAAAACAAAGAAATTGCAATGTCAGCCTCACAAGAGGGCAGAGAAGAGTCACAAAATATGTAAACTGCTGCCCACTGCTTTGCACAAAGTAAGGGCTCAGTCAGTGGTGGCTATTCTATGATTACGATGATGATGAAGATTGTATGTGGTTCATAACAACCAATTGTTCCTCCCAGTAATGCTGGGCTGTCTTGAGACATACCTGGAGTAGCTACTGTGATTAAGCCCTAAGCTGTCACTTTGAAAGTAGCCTTTTTCTATATGTAAAAAGAGAGAACACCACCTTAAAATAATGTCTATGAAGGTAACATGTAAAAATAAAATGAGATAAGTAAGGTAAGGGTGAAGGCAAGAGGAGAGTGAGAATGTGAGTTGCTGAGAAAGGACACAGGGTACAGCAGGATGCCCGTGTCCCTTCCCCTCCAATCCATGTCTCTCCCTGCAGCCACCTGGATCCCATGCCTCTCAGAGTCCCCATCCCTCCTCCTCCCCTGGGCTAACGTTTGGAGCATGGCTTAGGGTAAGGGCCAATTCTGGGGGCCTGTAGCTCACGGTAGGTAGTTCCCCACTATGTCCTCTCCTATGGAAAGATGCACCTGTCACCACTGTGGGCCAGCAGGAGTCCTGCAGAGTTCCCAAGAGCTGGCAAGCAGGCACAAGACAAACATTTACATTCAACACATTGGAACAGATCAAATGTGGTTCTCAAAAAGCTCAGACTTGCAAGCTTTGGAGAAGGCCCAGGTTTGGCTCCCTTTAACTCCCAAACAAATTCTTGTGGGATGTTGCAATTACTTGTGACAATCCCTCTCCCTGCCTGGGACTTTGATTTCAGATTTAGACATGTAAAACTGGGTGGCTGGCTAGGTCTTAAGCAACTTGGTGGGTGGGGTGGGGACTGGGGAAAATTCTTTGCAGCACGTTGTGTGTAGAAGAGAGATCTTGAGGAATCAGATGCTGTAGCTCTGTTTGTGTTACCATAACTTTTCAGCCACTGTGGCAGATTTTCTGTCTCTGGAAATTGGTCGCTCTGCTGGGGAGTAGCTCATTTTGTCTTTTGAAACACAAATGTCTAGAAATTATTTTCTGTGATAGTCTTACGTTAGAATAACTTTTCAATCATTGTATCAAATTCCACAATCTTTACCCTGATATCTTATCCCCTGGATAAGTGGCAGATGAAGAAGAATCAAGGCTAGGCGTAATATTTTAATGGAAAAGTGTGCTGACCTTGCCTCAGAGGAGCCTGGAACCAGGAGGAGGTGATGCATAGAAAGCCAAGTAGATGCAGAAATGAGAGAGGAACATGGCTGAGCAAAGTGTGTCGGGGTGTAGGGACTCTATGGCCTTTATGGGTATGGAGGTGTATATGCAAAAGGTTTTGGGCAAACTTCCTGTGTCTTTGCTTTGCTATTGTACCTGGCCTTAAAGCACATTCAGCCCTTTGGGAGAACTTCAACTCTGTGTTGGGCTCCTGTTTCCTACTTTTTGGCTGCTGCGACACCTGGTCTGAGAGCCACACAACTTTAGTTCTGACCCTTTTGGCTTTCACACTGGCAATAAGACAATGGATACTGCTGTCCCTGAAAGGGATTTGAGTGAAGACGCTAGGGCCTTCTTGCTTCACTCTAGGCTTTTGGCAGTCAGCCTAACCTAGAAGCCTGCCTCTTGAGGCTGGTACACATGACAGAAATCAGGGAACAAAAATGGCTAGGAGTTACTAGATGCTCTGTGGAGTTCAGCCTGTTGGCAAATCTGGGGTGATAAGCGCTTGCCTTTAGGGTGGGCAGATGGCATAGATCACCAACACTGCCATTCCTCTTCCCCCCTCTCAACTCTTCTCCCAGGATATCACTGTGTCTGGACAAAGCTTAGAAATTACATAAAACAATGTGAGGGAGAGGAGAAGGTCAGCATGAGGAGTTTTGTTTTAGGTCAGCCAGGTTATCAGGGGAGTCTAGATAAAGGGAAACATTAGGCTGTATGATTCTAGAATAGAAATATTAGAATTCCTGGGGCAAGAAGAGGAGAAGGAAGATCCTGAGAATGGGATGTGAAGGCAGGGGAGAAAAGAGATGGGACAATCCCCTAGGAGTTCTTTTAGGTCTTAGAAAGATAAATCTCAGAATTCCTGAGCAAAAGCAAATGCTCAGCTGTTTAATCCATTTCTAAATGGGAGGAGAGAATGAGTAAGCTAGGATCATAGGACATTACAATACAAGGGTCTGGTGGCTCAGGGAACCAGCCAAGGGAAACTGAGGGACTGTAGGAGTCAGGAAAAGAGAGAATATCTTCCCTGGGGGCCTTTAAGAACATAGCCGAGACATTCTGTTTCTGGATGAGAAGATTCAATATTGTGAAGATTATCAACTCTTCCCCAACTTTCCTATGTAATCAATAAAATCTCAACTGCAGTCCTAATAGGACTTGTTATGTGAAACTTAACAAGCTGATTGGAAAGTACATCTGGAAGGAAAAAACATGTGAGAATAGCAAAATGATTTTGGGAGGAAAAAAACAAAGGAGAAAAGCATACTGTATCAAACCATACCTAAAAGCTACATCAATTAAAATAGCATGGTTGGCAGAAGAATATAAAAAAGTTCAATGCAACAGAGAATCCAGAAACAGCCTCATGTATGTATAGGAGTTTTGATTATGAGAAGAGTAGTATTTCAAGACACTGGGGAAAAAGATGGCCTACAGAATCTGGGCAGCATGTGACTCTCAGCAAAAAAAAAAAAAAAATCCCTAACTCACACCATTTATGAAAATAAATTCCAGATGGGTTAAAAGACTAACATAGAAACACAACTATAAAATAAGTATAAAGAGAATATAGGAGAGTATGTTTATTATCTGGAGATAGGGGAGCCTTCTTTAAGAACCATAAAATACAAAGCCATAAAGTAAAGGAGTAATACATTTGATTACACCAAAATAAAAAGCCTCTGTATAACCCAAGGCACCATTAATAAGGTTAAAAGAATGAGTAGGCCTGGACTGAGGGGTAGTCCATTCTGCTAGGAAGCAGACTGTGAGATGAGGTGGCCTTAGAGGCCTATCTGCTCCCTCACAATTCCCTCAAAAGAAGTCACAGTTTGAGAGGAAGCAAATAAATGCCAGAGGGTGGCCATTCCCCATTGTCCATCATCCATAGAGCCCTATAATCAAGAGATAAGTCATAGCTATCAAGAGCCAGCTCAAAATGAGTGGATAAGTGGAGCAGGGTGCAAGAGACAGTAAGCGAGATGGAAGGAGTAGAAACAATTTTGCTGGCCTCGGGGTAGGAGCAGGAGGAAGGGCTGCCTCTGTCAGAAATCACAGTCTCCAGTCCTTGGGCCCATCTTTCTGAGTGGATGTGGTATAGGCAACTGCTCCCAAGACTTCATTTTCCCTGAGTAGGGAGCTTTTGGGGAGAGCATATGGGGAAAATGTCACCCTGTATGGGCTTTAGTAATCTCCATGAGACCCCCTGAGCTCTGTGGGGATCAGGGCTGTCTTGGAATAATGGCATCTGTCCAGACCCCCAGTGGCAGTGACAATAGATATGCCCATATTCTTGGGTGGGCTTGCATGGTCTGATAGCTCCAAGTCAGAGGCTTATGTCTTGGAGACATGACTCTGTTTCTTTTTTATTTTTTTTTAGACAGAGTCTTGCTCTGTCGCCCAGGCTGGAGCACAGTGGTGTGATCCCAGCTCACTGAAACCTCCGCCTCCCGGGTTCAAGCAATTCTCTGCCTCAGCCTCCCAAGTAACTGGGATTACAGGAGCCCACCACCACTCCTGGCTAATTTTTTGTATTTTTAGTAGAGACGGGGTTTCACCATATTGGTCAGGCTGGTCTTGAACTCCTGACCTTGTAATCCATCCACCTCAGCCTCCCAAAGTGCTGGAATTACAGGTGTGAGCCACTGTGCGCAGCCTGACATGACTCTGTTTCATGTCTGGAGAACATTCTGATACAAGGCCCCTGAAACAAAGTGAAACTGTTGTCCTGTGGAGGTTTTACCAGCCAGCTTACCCTATGGGGATCAGGCTGTTTCCTAGAGAAGCCAGGGAATTACTGTACTCAGCTACTCTCAGCTCCTACTTCCCACTTGTGAGCTGACTGAGCTCAGAGGGTGTTTGCTTGATTGAGGTAGTACGGCAGCCACATTCAAGTCTTACGAAACCTCTGTGGCATTCTGATGCCATTTGGTAAACTGCATTGAGCACATGGACCTGGGGTTGAGAGAAAGGGAAAATTTTGCAGCAAGGGATGTCGATGCCATTTTCTAATATGAGCAAGGGGATGTAACAAAGAATGATGGATACTGAGAAAAGCAGGAGGCAGTATCAGGACTGGCCAGAATTGAAGCATAGCCTCAGTGATGGAATCACATTCCAAGAAGCATCAAACAATCTCACAGGCCCCAATTTGACCTTCGGAGATATGGTTAAGGATTTGGAGAGTGAGGATTAAGGAATAAATAAGCGCAGCTGAGGATAAGATCAAGTTACCTGACCCCTCAGGAAAGGATGCCACAGGGGTAACGAGAAACCATTGACCCCCGAGAAATTTTTTAAAAAATGGACTGTGGAGCTTAGATTCAATGTCTCTAAAAGGAAAGGAAACAATTCCTTTATATAAATGCACAAACAATGGCTGAGTACCAAACTACGTACCAAGCATTCAAGTGAGGGCAACATAAAACAACCTTTGTGCCTCCTACCATTACTACCAGCAACACACACCTAGTGAAGTCACCCAGCCTTGCCCCCATCTCTAAGATGAGACCAGACCAGTCCATTCATTTGGCACAATATGTGTCAGTTTGAATACCTTCTAACATGCAACCAAATTTCAGGGAAAATAGGGGATATTTAGTGAGCTCAAAAACTCCAACTTCCCAAATGGATATGGGAGGCTCCAATCAGCCAACACAGGTCCAATAAGGAGAGTAGCTGTCTTCTCTCTCAGTGCCTAAACAACACCGCTTCCAGGCCCTTTTTCACTAACAGTCCTGATGATCAGCCAGGTTGAAGGGTGCAGTCTTTTAGAGACCCCATGGAGGAAGGTGCTGTCTCTACTCTCAGATCAGGACCAGTGATTCTGAACCTATTTGGGCTGTGGCTCCTCTTGAGAGTTTTTATAAAAACTATGGATCCCCTTCTCAGAAAAATGTACATTGCACATACAGATATAATCTGTAAAATTTCAGGAGCTTTAGACCCCCAAAAGCCCCAGCTTACGAATTCCTGCTGAAGACAAATCACTCCTTTTCCTATTCAAGAGCTGTTTTCCAGGGCTGATTAACTACCATCTTAGATGTCCAACAGGTGAGTGAATATTCAGCATTGAACTCTAGTCATCCCACGCCATTGGCAGATGGCTGGGTCTCTGCTGTTGCCTGAAGCCAGAAGGAAGCAAAGCCCCTAGGCCGAGACCCCATTTTGTTTTTCAAAGGAGCACTCTACTCCACCCCCACCAGAAAACCTCAGACACCCCAGGCCTAGAACACAGACACAAAGTGACAAGCCAAAAATAAATCTGGTGCAGTATACAACTACATCTGTGAAGAGAGCCATAGACCGGGCTCTTCTTGGGCTGGCAGGCCAAAGCTGAAATGGAGAGTCAGATGGGTCCTCCTTTAGCTAAATGCAGACTAGCTGATCGTTCTAGAGAGGTACCTGCCTTTTTTTTTTTTTTTTTTTTTTTGAGATAGAGTCTCACTCTGCCGCCCAGGCTTCAGTGCAGTGGCGTGATCTAGGCTCACTGGAACCTCCTCCTCCCAGGTTCAAGCGATTCTCCTGTCTCAGCCTCCCAAGTAGCTGGGATTATAGGCACCTGCCAGCACGCCCAACTGATTTTTGTATTTTTAGTAGAGACAGGGTATCACCATATTGGCCAGGCTGGTCTTGAATTCCTGACCTCCACCTGCTCTTTTTCACTGGCCCCTACCTGGAATGTAGAGGCTGCTGGAGGCTATGCCCTTATGAACTATTTAAGTTACATATCTGTTTCCCTTTTTTCCAAAAATAATAATGATAGCAGCAGCATTGATTAAACATCAGTATTGAACAGTACTCTGTGCCAAGCACTATGCTATAAGCTCTTGGCATAAATTATTTCATCTTCCCCAAAATCAAATGAAGTAAGCACTCTTATTATCTCATTTACAAGATCAAGAAATAAGACTAGGAGAGGCTTAGCAGAGTTGCTTAAGGCCACAGAACTAGTGAGAGAGTGAGCCTGAATTTGCATTTAGGCCTGATTTCAAACCAATACTTTTAACCTCCACTCTCATGCTCCTTCCCAAAAGACCAATACTCAGACAAAGAGCAAAGGCCTAAGAAATCGTCCAGAGTGATAATCTCCAGAGTGAGAGCTCTAGTTCTTGCTTCCGCCTCCTCATCCGCTGCCCACCATGTGGCAGCCTGGTTCTCAAAAGGGACTCATTTTATGGAGAGTTGGTTGGAAATCCTCAAACTCTCTCTCCTATCTCTGTCTGACTTTGCTATTTGAATCCATACTCTATAGCCCTAAATTTATCTGGGAGCCTAAATTTATTTTAAACTCAGCTCAGCCCAGGAACTTTATTTCCCTTCAGGTTTAGAATCAAGGAGAAAGACTCATTTCTATTTTACCACTGGAACGTTGTTGGTGGGGGATTAGTTGTCATCACTCCCATTTTAAATATTTGGTGTGTGTGTGTGTGGAGTGCTGAGAAACAGAGAGTAGAGTAGCCCAAATTTGGTAAAGTGTCACCAATGGTGCTGGTGCCTTATGGGGGCCAGGATTCTCTAGACACCTCCTACTCCTCAGCATTTGGAAACAGGGCACATCAATTCTCAGCTACTCTCCTCCCTTTCCTCAGTTAGTGGATTCCAGGGAGAGTGAGTGCCCAGCAAACCAAGAGAAAGGTACAGAAGGATGTTGCCCATTGTATGCCCAGTGGCCAAGGGGGCCCCAAGTACATGCTGAATGGCTAGAGCCTCAACCATGTTTTGGGAGGCAGTTGGGGGCAGAGTGGACATTAAGCTATCTGCTGAGTCCAGGGTTGCTTGTCCTTGCCCCAGAGCCTCATCTCTGAGATGAAATAGGGAGAGATGTTGGGCCTACACAGAGGTGGGAGATGCAGGAAGCTACACAGAGGTGGGAGATGCAGGAAGCTAATTGACTGCAGGCGAGAAGATCATCTCATCTTTAGGATCTCTGTTTTATACCACCTGTAGGACAGAGGAGAGATAAAGCAGTAACGACAGTACCCACCTTCAAAGTGGATGAGGACGTCAGCCCCAGAGGCACAGGTGACTCCCAAAAATGGTCTGGACTCACTGGAGTCCAATCATTTTGTCATCAGATATTTGCAGAATGTCTGCTATGTGCCAGACTCATCTGGGCATTGGAGATGCCATGGTGAATCCTGCCCTCAGTGTTAGACCATCAACAGAAAAAAAAAAAATACATGAGGAAGACAATCTGGACAGTGATAAGCACTAGGAAGAAAACTGAAACAGAGTGGTTAAGGGAGAGTGATTGGAAGGGGCCATTTCAGTTTGGTTGTCAGGGGAAGCCTCTTTGAAGAGAGAACATGAGACCTGAGGCTTGATTATGAAAAAGGGCTAGCCATCTGAAGATCTGGGGGAAGTGCATTCAAGGAAGAAAGAAAAGCAACGCCAAAGGCCCTTAGGTGGAAGTAGGCTCTGTGCATTTAAAAAACAGAAAGGCAACCACTATTGCTTGAGAGAAATGAACAAGTGGGTGAGAGGAAGGAGAGAAAGCTGGAGAGTTAAGTAGGGCCAGATCACAGAGGCCTTGTAACCATAGTAGAGAGTCAGACTTTTATTCTAAGTGTAATGGGAAGCAGAGAGTGACATCATCCAATTAGTACTTTTTAGAAGATCCCTCTAGCTGTTGTGTGAATGGATTACATAGGGCAATCATGGCAATAGGGGGACCAGTGAGGAGGCTGTTAGGTGAGAAAATCGGTGCCCACATCATTTGTCATCCAGACCAAGATACTTGTGCAGGTAAACAGGGGTACTACAAATAATTAAGCAGGGACAACAGGCATAACCAGATGGTCTCTGGCAAAGTGGGACATATGGACACTCTGGATGTGATAGATTAGGGCAGCAGTTTTCAAGGTGTTGTTCCTAGATCAATAGCATCAGCATCACCTGAGAACTTGTTAGAAATGCAAATTCTCAGGCTCCTACCCCAGACCTTTGAATCAGCAACTTGGGATGGGCCCAGTGGTGTATGTTTTAACGATCCCTTTAGGTGATACAGGCTAAAGTTTGAGAATCACTTGAGCTAGAGTGACAGTGGTATAAGTGATGAGGTGTGGCCAGACACAGGATATAGTCTGAATATGAGGGGTGAAAGAAACTAGAATGTGGAACCAGCTCTTTGTTTTTTGTTTGAGCGATGTGTATACGGTGGTGCCCTTTACTGCAACGGGAAGGACTAAGATGGGGAGAGGATGGGTTTTGTGAGGAGATTAAGCTTTTGTTTCAGATGTATAAAGTGAGAGTGCAGATATAGGCCTTTCTTCCCTGGGCCACCTCTCAGAATAAGGAAGCACTCTACCAGCCAGAGAACAGCCAAGCTCTGCAGCTTTAGGCACTCTTTTCAGAGTCAACCTCCTTCTTATGAGTCCCTGAATTTAGAGAAGGGACTTTTCCCAATGAAAAGTGGCTCTGAGTACCACTTCAAGTCATGGCCCAAGAATGACTGGAGAAAAAGTGGAGCACTGCCCTCAGAGCCAAATAACTGGCTACTCAGGTGAAAACAGCTTAAGAAGGTACAAGTTGAGATGCTTTTATCTAGAAAATAAAAATCTAGGACTTGTCTTGGGAGTTCTCTTGGAGACCAAAGCTTGCCGATGACAAAGCTCTGGCTGTCGTGAACATACCCCAGCCAGGACTGTCACAGGAAGTTCAGCAGTTTTAGCAGTTGTGCTCCAACACACAGCTCCTAGGTCCAGGAGGAATCACTTTTCTATTTGGTCCTGGACTCCTAACCTGGCACCCCATGCCTGAGCATTTGGTTTTTGTTTAGAGTACATGGGCTACAGTTGTAGCACATACAGGGAGTAGCAAGCCCTTATCCCTGTGCTGTCTGGTGCAGGGAATGCACACCATCAGTGACATCCAACAGTGCACAGATGAAAGGAGAAACAGGGAGTATGTGGCCACCCCTCCTTGTAGTGGTGCCAGAGCAGATGGAAGCCAGAGACGGATAGACAAGCTCTAAGTTCCAGACCAAGGATTCTTAACTCGGACCTTTGGGGAATCTGTGATGCAGTTGAGACAGCCTCAAGCGTTCATCAGATTCTCAAGCCTAAGACTCCAACAGAGATAAAGAACCTTTGCTTTAGAGAGCAGTGGTGCTCACACTTTAGTGTGCTTCAGAATCACCTGGAGGGCTTGTACAATATGGATGCTGGGGCCCAGCCCTAGAGGTTCTAATTCAGTAGGTTTGGAGTGGGACCCAAGAATGTAAGGGGATGCTTGGCCCAGGGGCTACACTTTGAGAACCACTGCTTTAGAGGATACCAAAAACCACGAAGAGTTCAAGTTCAAATTATGATCTTTCCTTTTCAGACAAGAGTTCCAACAGATGCCATAGCCCTTGAAACTACCCCTAAGTCCCAAGGAACTTGAGATTTTATTTTTGGAAGAAGCCCCTGGAGAATTACAGATCTGGACCTCTCCTTGAGGTCAGGAAACATCTGGGAAATAGCATTTTATAGGGTGCAGGAAAATGCCTCCAGAAACTTAAAAGCCCAAGCAAAACTGAGCTGAAAACTACATGGCTTTCTCTGGCTGATCCAATTGCTGCACGAATTGTTGGTGAACAGTGAGGTTTTGAGAATCTGGGCAGACCCAGATCCTCTCCTAGAGACTATCTCCTGATACTTGTTGTTGAACTTGTGTCTGAAGCCCCATGGGCTCAGACAGGACGCCTGCTCTAAGGAAGAAAGGGTGTCTGCTAAGAGATAGAAGCTGGGCATAGGAAGGAAATCAACTCAACTAGACAGAATTCAAGAGCCTCATTCACAGAACCCTTTGATCAGGTCATTGTGGTAAGGGCGGGAAGAGGCAGGAATAGTACTCAGGGCTGTGCTTACTTTAAGCAAGAGCAGTGGAGAGAGGCCTGGTAGGGCCATCTGCCAGCTTCCTTCAGACCTGCTCTGAGTAAGTCATTCCCCATGAAAGGGGAGGGGGAAATGAAAATGTGGATTCATTCATGAATCAACCTCTGAAACAGGAAGTGTGGCTTTTGAGCTATGCAGAAGAATCCTCCTTTGCTCCAGGTAACGTTAGCTTTGACATTCAGCTACATATATCCTTAGGTGGGGCAAAGTCAAAGTCAGGGAGACCCTAAATATTAAGGAATGAGGAGGCAACTTCATACAGAAGGCAACATATTAGAGTGATTGAGACTGTGGATGTGCTTTGCCATCATCCTACCTGGACTTGAATCCTGACTGTGGAGTTCTAGGCATGTCATTTAATCGTTCTGTGCCTTAGTATCCTCATCTATAAATTGAGGGTAATAATAGTGCCTATTTTGTAGTTATAGTAAGAATGAAGTAAAATAACCCAGGTAAAATGCTTAGCTTGGTGCCTTGAATATTTTAAGCACTCAGTGTTTAAAAAATAAAGTGTGGCGAGCATGAAGAAATTTGGGATGGTGGCAGTACAGACCCACCCTAAGTGACACTGCCAGAAACAGAAAGTGGAGCTATGTTACAGCTACTGCTAGTCTCCACAGAAGGCTGACAGAGGTCTGAGGTGTGAGATGAGCATGCAGGGAGAGCCAGGATGCCTACGATGGTGGGGTTAACTAGACACCCCTGCTGGCTGTAAGGTAGTGATATCCTATTCTTTTAAGCTTTGCAACACTGTGAGTCTGTTTTGTGACATTTTCTCACTGCCAACCTAAGTGCCAAATAGCCTGATGTGAGGAAATCGAAGTGAATGAAAATCAATATTGGTAGGAAAATTGTATCGATGTCACTGGAAACACTCTGAAGATTTGCAATATTTAGGTAGAATCCCCAATTTCAGGGGAAAAACTGTGGCTCCACCTCCTGAAGTTCTAGAAGGCAGGGCAGGGGTGGGGTGGGGTTGCTGAAGTGAGAACAGTGGAGGTGTGTGCCGGCCCTGAGGTGACCTAGCAGGCAAACACTGAAAAGAGAACTCTCTTTCCTCTCGTCCTGAAAGAGCAGGACCTCCTCCAAAACTCAGTATCCGAGATAAAACAGTCCTGACTGCTTAGAAATAAATTGTTACTGAGACTAGGAACAAAGAGATTTCTAAAAGCCATGCAAAATACCAAAATAAATGATATACCACATGGTTAAATGAAAGTTAACATCCATTGGAGGTGGAGGTAGGAAGAGACCACCAATTACATCTTAGAAAAGAAAGACTGAAGAAAAATGACAAATAGTTCTGTTTGAGCATGCTGGGTTCCTTTCTTGAGGGGCTCCCCATGGCCCTACCAGCATGGCCTTGTAGTTCCAACCTGGCTGTCTGGGATGCTCCTCCTGTAGCCCTTCAGTAGGACCTCACCTCGGGGCCTCTTGCTGTCCAACTGACCATTGGGCATATTTAATCATGGTCCTTTTGGAGTCTTTAAAAGATGAAGGGCCTGACTCCTGACTTTTCACTCCCTTATACTTGCTGGGAGTAAATCATGGCTGGAATTTCCACCACAACCTCCTGTGCTTGAGTCCTTCTCTCGGACAGGGACCTAAGGATTTATCTGATCTCTGCAGAGAAGAGAGCAGAATCTGGTCTCTTCTTCAGGAAGTAGCCACCTGTCTTCTGTGTGCACCCCCCAAATCAGAGGCACCCTAGAACTTAGGGAAACTGAAGTTTCTTAGGCACCCCACCTACCTCTCTAAAACAGTGGCACTCTCAGCTTTCAGTTTTCATAAAGCAAAGTTTCTCCATTATTTTTATTGAAGTTGGTGGTTGTCATATGTGGAAGCTAGTTCATCCTTCTTTTCACTCCAAAGTAGGGCCTTTTTATTTACTTATTTTTTCTTTTTTGAGACAGAGTCTTGCTCTGTCACCCAGGCTGGAGTGCAGTGGTGCAATCTCGGCTCACTGCAATGTCTAACTCCCAGGTTCAAGCAATTCTCATGCCTCACCCTCCCAAGTAGCTGGGACTACAGGTGGGCACTACCATCCAGCTAATTTTTGTATTTTTTAGTAGAGACGGGGTTTCACCATGTTGGCCAAGCTGGTCTTCACCTCCTGACCTCCAGTGATCCGCCCACCTAGGCCTCCCAAAGTGCTGGTATTACAGGTGTCAGCCACCATGCCCAGCCAAGGAGGGCCTTTTTAGCAAGAAAACAACAAAACAATACTCATAATGAACTCTCTTGGGATTCCCCCAGAGAAGCCTGGAACTGTAATAATGTGAACTTGAGATAGCCTATGGACATGCATCAAGTTTTAGAATACAACTGCTGTCGTATATACTTAAGTAAATTGAGAGATTTTTCATAGTGTGATTTTTGCCAGGTATCTTGGAGAACTACTTGCTTCAAGCATTCCTCATATCCAGCTTGAAGGTAAGTGAAAACAAAAAAAGATAAAATAAAAGGAGAAAGCTACAAATAAAACTTCAAACTCTACTTAAAAAGGTTGAGGAAAATATATACCTGAGGCTTCTGAGGCCTTTGTTGGTTTTTAAGTTAGAGGCCAAAATGGGTGGTTCTTGTTGGTCAGATAATCTACTTTTCTAGAAGGCCCCACGGAAACTATCCTGAGGGATGGCTCCTGTGTCTTGTTTTTATTGGTAGCTTCATTCACTGTCTGCCATTCCACTCACTAGAAAAACAGTTTTGAAAGAGATTTTAAACTGCAACCTCTATTTTCTAAGTGTTCAACAGCACAATAGGGCAACTATTAAAAATAATTTATTATATATTTCAAATAACTAAGAGTGGAATTAGAATGTTCCTAACACAAAGAAATTATACATACTTCAGGTGATGGATACCCCAATCATCCAGATTTAATCATTACATTGTACGCTTGTTTCAAAATGTTACATGTACCCCATAAGTATGTATAACTAGTATGTATCCATGAAAATTAAAATTTTTTTATTGTAACTGACAGAAAACAAAAAACCTTCCATGAGAATGGAGCATGATCTATGGGAAAAGGTTTTCCTTGTCTTCAACATGATGGCTAGGTTCACTGTCATACCACCAGAGAATTTTTTAAATGACCCAATATGCCAGGATAGGGAGGCCATTCACATAAAATTTTTAAAAATAAGCAAACCTACCTTAAAATAAAACAGAAGATAGAGTTCTCTAGTATGAGAGCACACTTAATGCTTGCAGCCAATTAATGATCATAAGTAACAGGCAGGTATACCTGCTACTGAGTCCTAAAAACAGTTTCCACCTATCAAAAAAAAAAAAAAATCCAAGATCGCAACCAGACCCCTTCCCCCAAAAAGCACTGAAACAAAAGACTGATCTGATTATACAGTCACATGAAAAATAAACATCTTTATTTTTTTGCCTACTTTATTTCATTTTTTCAAATAAAATTTAAATCTGTACAAAGTATACTGTTACAGTATATATTTTGTAAGAATCAATGCCTAAAATAATCACAATACTTCAATAAGCAGTACAGCAGACCTCGCTAGTTTTCAGCTTTGATATTGAACAAACTCAAGCCGGCTGATGCACAACACATTTGCTTGGTTTCCACATGGTGAGTTCCCAGCACTGAGATGGGAGAACATGACAGCAAATATGGTAATATTACAGCCCGACACACTGCGTTTCTTCATGTGATAATAACTGCACATATTTAATACAGAATGCTCAAATTTACTTTTTAAATTGCATTTGCTTACTTCTTAGTTGGCAAAATTCAGCATTCTTAAATGGGGTCCCCAAACAGTGCAAATTAATGATATTCTAACTGTATATTGGCACATCTCCAATAAGGATTAACTTGTAAACTCAAAGAATATCAACAACTTAGTCCTAAATTTTAACTAATATACATCTGGTCCATTTAACCAAAGTCATTTTGGAAAGATATTAAAGAACAATTCTATTTCTGAAAGGATATTGTTTTGACCATTCTTTAGAGAAGATAAATTTTTAAATTGTCATTAAAATGTTTCACTATAAAAATTTTACAAACTTGATTAGAAATTTCAAGATTATGATTCACAGCAGACAAATACAAACTGTATATTCCAACAATACCTATTCTTAGACTTTCAAACAAAGCACAACCATGTCAGCTGTGTTAACTAAAATTCTGAACAGTGTACTAAATTTATAAGTGGTGCTGGGTCTAGCAAGTGTAAATACACAGTATATTTCAATGAAAAGAATTGTCTTCTTTATACTTTATTTGTTTTCCCATAAGGAAACATTAATGTTTACATTCTTTAATAAAGTTAATCTTACATCAGAATATAACTTAATACTGTCAGCAACAGGGACCACACACAGTAAATAAGAAGCACATTTAAAATAAGTCTGATTTCACATAGATTAACATTTGTTGGTT
Source organism: Symphalangus syndactylus (assembly GCF_028878055.3). Lineage (NCBI taxonomy): Eukaryota > Metazoa > Chordata > Mammalia > Primates > Hylobatidae > Symphalangus > Symphalangus syndactylus. The sequence continues at coordinate 46,826,584 of NC_072429.2, forward strand.
AATAAAATATCGACAGTATTACAATCTTACAATATTTACAGTAAGAAAAATCTAGAGTAATATATACCTTTCACAGCAGGATTCCTTTTTTTAAAATTTCTTCCAGTTTGGGATTGTGTATACACGAAAAGCTCAAAATAAAGCAACTCTGCAATATAATCTTAAAATAATGGCTACTGGGGGAAATTCTATCACAACCATTGAAAATAATGGTGACTTCTCACGGAGTCTGTGGCATCTGAGAACCCAGTTAATTAACCAAAGTCTTGCTCACATTAGCCTCAGTTACCCAGATTAAAGCAGAACTCCGGCCTTCCCTGACTGCTGAAAACCCAACAGATTTCTCAACATGCTATAAGGAAAGAGGAAAAATTGGTTTCAGCTCACATCTCATGGCTGGAAGCCTCTGGAAGCCTCCAGCCAGTGCACACTCCCCAACTTACGCTAAAAGAGGGCCAATTTCATCCCCACAGCATCACAAGAGTCCACCCTCCAACCACACAGTGCTCTGACACCAAGCTCACCCATTCCTCAACTCTTGTGCCTTAGGATAACACATGAACTTAGCCCATATAATACACACCAGCATCTTAGAGACTTGAGACCAGGGCAAAGAAACAGACTAGTGTAGTTTGCACTGAGATCAGTAAGAAAAATGGGAAGTGATGCACATTTCCAATTAGAATGACAAGAAGAAGACCCACATCCCTAAACTGGAATTTGGCCAGGGCATCAGAGTTAGCACCCCCTCTCTGAGTACCGCTAGCGATTAGGATGTGTGCTCTGGGCCTCCTCTAAAAGAGCATCTACAGTAAGTAACACAGTATGGGACATTAGTTCAGTGACGACTGTCAAGAAAGCAGATACAATTCTTGAATCTGGGGCTGTCTACGGCACCTGAGGTCAATCATCCAAGCTGTGACCTGTCCCAACCCTGCTTACTTTAAGATATCTGATGGGCACAGAGCACTCAGGGATATGGCTGCTGGCTACTTTGGACTCTAGATCTCACAGGTAATCAACAGGTATCTGGGATTGAATTAGCAAACTGTACCATAGCTCCTTAAACAGACATTGTCAAGTCTGAAATCATGTCAAGCATGAATCTTCACTGTCAGGTCAGAAATCGAAGTGGGATTCTTCCCACATCAGCCAAGGTTATTTTGTCAGAACCTTAGAGGAGTTGGACAGTTTTCCATGTTGCAAGTGATTGGTTTACTTATTTCAGTCAAGCTGGATTGGCAAACCAGACTGATTTATTTAGTGAGCTTTGTTTTTTTGATTCTTATGTGTGTGCTAACCCAAAGCTGTTGTATTTGGGCTAAATACACTGACAGAGAAAATTCAAATGACAAAAGTTTTCAGCAAACTTCTGTGGCATTTTTTCTTTTTGGAAGTAAATGCAAGATCTAAAGGTATTTCTACCCAACAAAGTCTGTTTAAGTGTTTAATGTTATTTCCTTTTTGGTCCTACACAGAATGCTATGACTTCTATATAGGTCTGAATGCTGCTCCATGTAGATTCTTTCTGTATATCTAAAAATATATACTTTTCAGTAGTTCAATACATGGTTAATCTTCCCACAGAGGAAGATTTTTGTAATCACATGTTGCAAAGTAGAAAACATCTCCTTTCTAAGAAAGGAAATATACTTTCCTATTGTACACTTTTGAATAAGCCCAAAGGCATGCACCAAAAATCATTATTAAAACTAATACATGCAATAAAATGGTGTAAAGTTAGACTTAAAGTGCTGCTTCTCAATTTTTTTAATTTGAAGAAGACATTTCGTCAGTTGTAGACTCAAAAATCTTTCCCCCACCCACCCTCCCCACCCCATGGCATTAAGAGAGAAAAGTAAAAAGTATGCATAAATCTTTTAACTATGCTTTACATGGGGGGAAAGAACAGATATATCAACTATCCTATATATCAACTGGATTCCCAGTTTTAAATAAAACCAATATTTACTGGTAAAAATTGTCAAAGCGAATACACCCAAACAAATGTTACTAGTAAATAAATGTTCTACATAGAGAATAATTTACTTTGGTTTTATGCGCCTTCTCAAAAATAACACTAGTGTCCCAACGTCACCAAACTGATGTGTTCCAGCAAAGTTGTAAGGCAAATCTTTTTTTCCCTAGTGACATCTTGTTTCCCAACAGACAAAACTAAAATCTTTTGGTGAGGAAGGGGTTAAGAAAATGGCTAACCCCTTGGCATCCTGAGCATTGTGGTTTATCAAACTCTACCCTGCCAGAAATTGTCAGGCACCCTGACCCCTGCCTTGAACCAGGAATGGCTCCCATGTCTAGAGATGCCCTGACTCCTTATAAATAGCTTTCAGAACTTTGCTATTTTCCCTTCTCTCTGGATGTTATAATGTCTAATGAAGCTGGTTGCAATGTCACATTTTGCTAGTAGGGGCCACCATCTAACAATAATTCCAATATGAAAGGTTTTAAGCCAATAGTTGGTTCCTAATTTTATCAACAATTTGCACTAAAATTCTCTACAATTTACTTAGAGCAGAGATCTTTAACTTGGGTTTCAGAAGATGTGTGATGCCCCTGAGGTTGTATGCAGAATTATCCAGGTATGTGCATTTTTTTTTCCTGGGTAGAGGATCCATCACACTTTCATCAGATTATCAAAGGTATCTGTGACCCCCAAAAAGGGTTATAGGGACTTAGAGGGATACCCGTAATTCATTTTATACCAGGACTGGGAAATGGGGGCAGAAAACTAAAAATGGCCTCGAAAAAGGCCAGGGACAAATTGCTGATCTTTTCCCTTTATTCACATTGGGAAAATAAGTGCTTCAAACTGGGAAAAATCATTAAGCTGGTTAAACTCCATTAAAAAATAATCAAATCGCTTTCTAAATTTTTTTCATTTTCGATATGTGGTAAATTTTGTCTCCAAGAAAAGGTTTGGAGACTCAATTTTTCTCTTTTCCTAAAGGAAATTCATAGATAGAATGCTGAATATCATCCACATTTAAAGATCTGACAAGATAAAAGTTAGATAACTCTTAATGATGTGAATCTTTAATGCATGATTTTGAGTAAAGGATTATCTAGAATCAAATATACACTTATTAACCTTCATTTCCCAAAATTGGTCCATATTTAGACAACTACCTGCCACAATTTCACTAGATAAACCTAAAATCTGAACAATGGAAGTTAAACTTCTACCCAAAGTAAAAACAAAGCCAGAAGATTCCACAATTGAATTGGCCACAAACATTCACACTATGTTATAGAGGACTTTCTCATTTCAAATACATCACTGAATGTTCAACAGAATTTGCAAACATAAGATCCAGAATGACTAGCAAAACATGCTAAGAGCATGTCAAAAAGTAAAACACCACACCCCCCCAATCCGGAAACACACTCAGGCATTCCAAAAATAAACCAGATCTGAAAAGAGGCCTCTTGCTTGGTTTTAAGTATGAGGTGTGTACAAAGCTATGAGAAAGGGAATATAAAATGAAATAACCAAATAACTTACAAAAAATAATTTTAGCCAAAAACACATCTCTCTGTTCCATTGATAAAACTATCAATTTTTAAATTTTTTTGCAATTCTGAACACTGTGTTGCATAATATCACTGAGACAAAAAATACGTTCACAGGTACACTTTTTGTTATTTTCTTTCTAGAGCACATCTTTGAGGTCATAAGACCGCACCTGGTTAAAATAAAGTCTCTTGCCCTTGCTTCCCCTTCCCCTTCAAAGTGATTCAACCCTGAATTCCAAAAAGGAATATTCAATATAACAACTTGAAAACCAGTTATAATACTTAGACCATAAGGAAACTATATGAACATTATGGAAAACTACATGAAAGAAGGAGCTGCCAGTTGCCACCCACTTCACTTCCAGCTTTTTAAGCATGTACCCAGCTAGACTCCTATCTCACTGACTTCAGTGAAACAAACTAACACACCAAATCCAGGCCATCTCAGGCTGGAAGTTAAAACTCGACGACATCATTTCATATACACATACATATATATTTCCTATCCTAAGCTTTAACTTTGTCTATTTAAACAGTTTAATAAAGCTCACATTTACAAAGGATTTTATTGGCAAATAAAGGCCCATATTAAAAATTTTATCAGAACAAATTTTTGTTTTATACAGCTAACATTAAGAAATATTTTCTTCGCCTTATAAAGTATTTTTAATTGCATATAATTTTTGCTTTGGGTGGGATATTGAAAACATAATTCTGCAAGAAATTAGAAAAGACTAGAAACAAAAGTGAAAGTGACTAGCCTTAACTTTCAAAAAATCAAGTGCAAAGATAAATAGTGCAAATAATGAAAACTAGAAATTTTACAGGCAACTTTAGTCTTTCCTGCTTTTGCACTTTTACACATTGACAACTTTATAAACCCTAACAACTATATGCAGCATGGAAATGGGCTATCATTTATCTCCACTGACTAGACTTAAGGAAGCCTTTCAAGGACTTGTCTCACAGTCATTTAAATCACTAGTTCTTGCCACAGGTTTGGGAATTCACTTCTTTTTAAACAAATTTCTAAGGGAGGGGCTATTTAAGAAGGCTCTGCATTGACTTAAATGAGTTATAGCATATAACTATTATAATTTAAAATCTCATACAATAAAATGTGAAAATTATACTAAAGTGCCAACTCTACAAAATAAGCTATAGTAAAAATAATCCTGCTATTGTTAATGAACTTGACATTCGTAAAAAAGAAAAATTACCTTCAAAGTACAAAATCAGAACCATTTTTTTGCTATTTTTAAAAGATTTTTATCACTAATATATAGAGATGTGAGTAAAATGAAACTTCAAAGTAATCTGTCCAAATCACCACGAATAAATCTATACTAAATTTGACAACAAAGAGTTAATCCAAACATACTTGAATTATGTAACTTAAAAACAAACATTACAGTAATTATTTATCTTAAATAATTTAAAACACTACTGGAATAATGGGAACAGAAATCTAAACACTATCAGCTTACCCTACAAAGGATATAAGAACCTCCAAAATGTACTAACTTATTCTATTAACATTTGCCACCACTGAACTCTTGGGAATACTACAATTTTAAAGTAAGAGAGAAAGTGGGGAAACAGAAACATGAGTTTGGGGAGTATGTTGTCTAATTTTAGAAATACAGTATCATTGAGGGCCTCATAAGGTCTACAAGGTTAAATGGTTGCTATGGTTGCAAATGTAAAAGAAATAAAAAAGAGACCTAAAATTGCAAGTTAGTGTTTTTACCTGGTTTATTGCCTTCTTCTAAGAAATTTGTGTGGGCCAAAGTCTCAAAGTTCTATAAAAGCAAGGAATAATATGTGTCTTTGTGGAGTACAAAATCAAATAATTTGATCTAAGGACCATCTGAAAAGTAAAGGTAAACTACATTGTAACAAGAGCCCAAGAAAATAGATAGTATGTGTGATAAATATTTCTGATAGTTTAAAAAGAATAACGGTGAAAAGCTTGAAATTTTCTTAATTTTCTTTTCTTTTCCTCAAAATAATAACTCCCCAGCATCCAATTGCCTTGACCAGAAAAGCTGTCATTCCACAATTGTGCTACAAATTTGTCCCAGAAAAGCAGACATCTATACATGAAAACAGACTTGTATAATGCATCATCATTATCATAACTCTAGCTATAGTAACTAACAGCTTTCTCATAATCAATGAGGGACCCATTTTCTCTGGCTTTACTGAAACTTCCTTAGTGAAGATCAACTTCATTTCCTTAGCAAAGAACTCTCATTCAGACTCCATCATAGTACCTTTTCCTACCTCTAGTAAAAATTCCTCTCATTTTACTTCCAAACCATTCGCTATATACCTCTCAAACCCCCATCCACGAACACAGTAAACAGCTCTCCTCGTCCTACTCTCCAATCTCCAAACCAATAAGTCTCAGTTCCCAGTAACTTACCTAAAATACACATACTTCTTACTCTCTTCAGTTCACAAGTTTCTTAACATTAATTTAGATACCTTCAAACTGCCAGCTTAAGACTATGGGGAAAATAGCAATCGGAAAAACACTGCCCAATTATCCCATAATACTGAAATTGTTCTGGATCATCAGTTAGCTATGTTCTAAGGCAGGAGTCAGAAATTTCTTTACTTCTCTCTGAAGAAGTAAGCTTGAGTGCCACTGGTAGGCCTACAGCAAGAATAAAAGTGGAGAGAGAAACAAAGAAAACAGATAGGAGAGAGAAGATGCCAGATGTACATGGTAAGGAGGTAGGTCAAGTACCACCAACAACTACCTGCACTGAAAATTGCCAATCCACTCCAGCTGAATGGGAGTTTGACCCAAACTCAACATGTGTCTGATAAGTCATTAGCTGATGGCTATCATTGTTTGAGCTAGTCAAGATGAATAGGTAATTCACCTGTCCCATAACTTTAACTGCCACTTCACGATAAGGACATATTTTCTTAAATCCTCCTAGGATCCTTCTGTGTTAATAATCTACCTTAGACCAAAACACACACTAACAAGAGTATTTCCATGTTTTTCACAATTCTAGAATATAAGGACTTGGTCCTTGAACTTGGAGGCCTCTTGAATCATTAAAGTGGAACCAAAATCAAGAAAATTAAACTCTTTAGCTTAAAAATTCTTCCATTTAATGCTACAAAATAAGCTAATTGCTAATAATTATCAAAACAATGTATTTATGAAAACATGAAAATCTTGTGATTCCAAAATGAGTGAAATACTTCTGATGTGTAAGAAGCAACTATATTTTACATAGAGGATCACCACCATGTTTCTGCCTATCAACAGGACAATTTTCCACAAAAGCAAAGGACATCAGGAAGGAAAAACACAAAACAAAACAAATACCAAACGTGGGGACAAAATAAAAATGAATGAGTAGTTATGACACTCTTGTTAAGAAAAACGTTAACAAGTGACCTTTGCCGTACTCAGCTTTCCTAAAGACATAAATTGCCTGGACCATTCAACATCAAAACTTGGTAGTTAGCTTAGCAGATTCATTGGCTTGGAACCAATCATTATTTCTTTTTTCATCTGGTTGTTCTTGTATCATGAAATTCTACCTGACTCCTGCTAATTCTGGCTTATTTTCACTTAGCCTGTAATGAAATTTCTGTTCCAAAAGGACATGTCAAATGGCCTATACCTTAAATTTAGGTTTTGTTTTATGATCAAATAACTTCTTAAATATTAATATTAAAATCAGCTTTTCTTAAAAAATATATCACAAAATCTGCAAAGAAGATTCTATAATAATTCGTGAATAGCAGTGATTACTTTAGTTTTATAGCATACTTATGAATGGCCAAAATTTGGTTAACATGCAATGAAGAAAACAGAAATATTGTGATTTAAAAATTGATACACTTTAACAAATCTACACAAATAACTTTGGTGAATTTATCTATGTAAGCAATTCCAATAAATTATCTCTCCTCCTTATTCCACTCTCAAGGAGATGTGTATATCTATATACATATACACACACACAATGTATATATACATATATGTGTATGTGTGTGTATACATCTCTCCAAATTATGAAGATATTCAAATTTAGGGATAATAAACTATAAATGTCATACTCAGAGTCATCACCAACTATTCCAAACCTAAGTTGCTACAGATGCCCTTGTTTTAGCATCCTTTTACGTAGATAGCAAGATCTCATTCTGATACTCAAAAGATTTTAAAAAGGGAAAAAAGTCATTAGACTTGGTATCTCACTTTTTATGGCGAAGATGCCCTTGTTTTAGCATCCTTTTACGTAGATAGCAAGATCTCATTCTGATACTCAAAATATTTTAAAAAGGGAAAAAAATCATTAGACTTGGTATCTCACTTTTTATGGCGAAGAAAATCTTAAAATTATGTTCACATGTAAAATAAAATGAATTGTGGAGCTACGAAAGCTACTAGAGCATCAATTTCAGATAGCCCCATTCTAAAATTATCTGGAAATGTGTGTGTGTATATATAACCTTAAATTTAAATGAGTGGGAATATTGTAGACAAGAAGGTGAACCATGTGTGGAAGATAAAAATAATCAGGCCCATACAGTGGGGTCGCCAGGTCTAGCAGATAACCCAAAATGTCATAAAAGAAAAATGTGTTTAGAAAGTTTCAACAGGGCCAAAACACAAAATGTTAAAAGCACACAAACAAAAATGAATGAGATAATCCCCCCAAACGTCAAGTTACATAAGAAAATAGGAAGAAAAAAGTTGACGTAGTATCTTTTAAAATATATCAAATCTTAACTGACTTAAAAAATGATATAAAGTGCTTGGGCCATGATACCCACCCAGATTCTCATTATCAACGGATTTATCTTTTCCCCCTCCCTTCCACCCAAATGTAATTCAGTTTTCCTGAAGAAAAAGTACAGCATCCCTATATTAATAAGAAATGAAAACAGTGAGTACAACTGATATAGATCCATTGACTTTTATTACAAATGTACTTGATCACTTGGCTTCAAAAAGTTTAAAATCAATACCCTATTTTCTGTATGCCAGTACAAAGCAAACTGTTTTACAAATTAAATACCTAAAAATTTGACAAAAATATTAAAATTTGATGAAAAACAATTATAAAAATCCTTAATCTCTCTTCAAAAAAGGAGGCAGTCTTCCCACTCCTATTATACAATATTAATAATATTCACCATTTTTAGAATAGGTAGCTAAATTATATCTTTCTGTTAGCATACAAAACTTAGACTAATATATTTGTATATGCTCCAGTTAAGTTTGTGAATGCCATCTGATTGCAATATAATCAACTATCTTTAATTGAATCCTAATTTACACTTACTTAATAATTTGCATAGTTTGAAAGGGATAAAGGTTATTCTACAACTAATTATCATAGGCTATTACAGTGCTACTTTTCAAGGCAATAAGTATTTGCTCCCAAATGAAATATCTGTCTTCTTTAGGCAGGGGTTAAAATTACTAGCAGCTTTCTCTATTACCTGAAAAATCAAATTGGAAGTTATCCATCTCTCTAGATGTGAAGGCCTGAAAAAACATAAATACTTTCCACTTTGAATCAAATTTCAACCCCTGCATGGGACAACTAGAAAGTGAGACTTTCAAGGTTTTTTATTTCCCTGTTGGTTTTGGTTTCTACTCTCCATGGCTTTTTGAGAAGCTGGAAAACAGTTTGTCTTTTCTGACTAGCATGGTCTTTTTTTCCATTTGGCAAATATTCATCTACCTTCAATCTGTATCTAGTAGAAGAAAAGCCGACATGGCTTTTCTTATGAACTTCCTTTGTTGTCAAAGGCATGTATAATGATTTCTACAGTTCTGGTTAGTTAACTTTAGCTCCCTCTGTGGCTGGATGACTGCTGCTTCTAACATCAGCATGATAAATAGGAGGCACAAATAAAAAGTAGCTTAAAAAAAATTTGGTGATTTAAAAGAAAAAAACAACTCCAAACACACACACATACATAAGCATTTCAAATCTGGTGGCTGATCTCTGGATTAAATTACTTGACAGTGTCTCTCATTTTAAAGAACGTCAATATTGCAATGCAGTTCAAGTTTTCTTTTATACTTAGGCAAAATACAGTTTAACCAAGCTCTTGGACCTTGTAAGACAAAGCAGATCAATAAAAATAAGGCATACTTCTCAGGAATTAAGTTTTGTTTGCTTGTTTTTGGCACATTTGATCATACTGTCTTCTATGAATAACACATATGGTCAAATATACCATTTCCTTATTTGTTTCAGCATAAACAGGGTTTACCAACTAGTAAAATAAAAACAAGGAAAAATTCCAACATAAAACACTGATATATAGAACCTTGGTAAAGTACCGAGCACCTGGGAGGGAAGGGTAGGGAAAGGATGCAACAGAAGAGGTAAGACAAGGTTTGGGAGGGTGCTTGGGGAGGTAAAGTGAGATGCTTAAAAAAAGAGCATCTTTACAGTCACTTAGTCTTTTCTACGATCACTTTTTAAGTCTTAAAAGATCTGCATGTGGATTTCTTTTTAAACCCACTGACCATAAATCAGACAATGGTTTCAAAATCGTAGTTAGATTGTATTAAACTGTTTTAGTGTAAAGACAACTGCACAATACATGTGCTTCTTGAACCGGTGGGATTCCAAGCAGAATCTGAAGTCTATAGGTAAGAAAGGCTTCACTTTAGGTAACTCTGGCCCTAAAGAAAACCTCATGAAAGAACTCGCATCTCAAAGAAAGGACACTTTGCCTAAGTTTGCTGTGTTTTTGTTGACTTGCACTACTTATTGCTGGCTACTATGAAACAGTGATCTAGGAGTACTCCAACAACCTGTAGTACAAGGCTTAACTTTAAGAAGCTATAGTAAACAAGAGACAAAATCAAAGCAATTCTCTTTCCTAATTAGTAACAGCACAGAGAATGCAGTCTTTTCCATATCACAGTTAAAGTACAGTGAACAAAACAGCTCAACAAACCTTAAGACAAAAAAGTGCAGGTTATTAATGTTTACATGCAGTTGATAAGCATTCCAAATGTCACATTATGCACTGTAAAAGCTCAACTTTACTATATGGAAATAAGAAAAATGCACCTCTGGGGAGGGGGAAAAGCAATTTAATCATTTCCAGTGATTTTGTAAGTAAAGAAACTCCTAACTACTGTACGGTCACCTCATATTTAACATTGTATGAATATTAAAAGCAAACAATTTAATGGGAAAATGCACAGTACAATGAAAATAGCTTGTTATTCAACACATACAGTAGATCTCGAAAACGAAGACAACACACTCAACCAGGGAGCATAAAAATATCAAATCAAAACCCAAAGGACCAGCAGAAAAAAATCCTTCAAAAAGACAACTGTTTGCCTTCCTAGGCCAATGCTTTACAATATAAGAAGCACTGATACCGTCCCGCTCCTACAGGTGGTGTCTTATACATACAGCAGTTAGATCTATATGGCTGGATTTGCCAAGAAACAATTTCATCCCCAGAACTCTCTGTCAGACAAGACCCTTTTTTTTTTTTTTTTTTTTTACCAAAATACTTTCTACAGAATTCCAAACCAAAATGTACTGTTTAAGGCATCTTTTTTATAACATTTTCTCTTCACTCAAAGATGATAGTCATGCAGCAGTTTAATGATAAAAATATATTAATATTTTACTATACAGCAGCAAGAAGTTAGTTGTCAATTAAAAGCACACAAACATCTTTAAATGAAAACCTGTAAAAGACTATCGTTACAAACAATTTCAGTTTGGAGGACACCAGCTTGGTAAAGTGCTCTCCTAAACTTTGCATTTTCATACCCTACACCTTGAATATATGAGTTATAGAACATACTTTTGATAGAAGGCTTGTACACTTGGGGAACACAAATACACTTAGCATATAATGTAGCCAGTAATAACTAGCACCACAGCTACATGGAAATCCTTTACATACACCAACTTGGCTTTCACTTTTAAAACAAAACTCAGAATCCATGGCTCAGTAGGATAACTATAATTGTGTTGCTCTGCTTTTTAACAGGTCTACATAAGTTAATAGCACTAGCAAAAATCAAAGAATAGCTTCAGACCTCTTACAAGTTTAGGAGACAGTGCTAGTGACCACAAATAGACTCACTACCTGATGTCCAAGTACAGGTTCACTGGAAATTGCTGCACGTTAGTTAAGTTTTTAAAATCTTTCTACACATAATAAAAAAAATATATTATGAACGATACAAGTACATCTCATATACACAATAATGACAAAACGCCTACTCAGTCAAAGCAAACAGATGCAGAAAAATATTATGGGAGATCTCCTTTTTCTTTCTTTTTCCTTTTACTATTTGAATAACTTTGGTTCCAACCATAAAAATCACAACTTAGCAAATTTCATTTAAATGCCTTTTTTAATAATTTCTTCATGTTCACAGAAGTTTCACTGACCATTTTTATATGTTTAAGGTCCAGATGCAATGCATATTGTATAAAAGAGAGCACTTATTGTTTACCTTGCATGAATTAAACCTACGTACCTTTAACTCTACAAACTTCTGCATAACATTTAGACAAAGCTCAGACACACAGCATGCCTAGCCCTCATATATATACACATCTCTAATCACAGGTATATAGGGTGGCAAATATACTATAATAACCTCCATGTAAGGTTTGAAATTTGGTAACAAAATGAGAAAAACTAAAAATATTATTTTACGTGTTCTAAAATATCTCTTTTTTGTGCTAAAGTCAAATGTTAGCTCAACATGAAAAGGACTTTTATATAATTCAGCAATATTATAATCTTGACCATTTTGCAAACACTTTTTAATAATAATAGCTTAAACGTGTACAAAAGTTCTTGGTTAATTAGGGAAATAAACACTCAGTTCTTTATATTTTTTAATCAAGTAGGAAACACAGTTCATATAATGTTATTACTTTTTGTATTTTTTTTTGTTTTTAGCAGCTGCTTACTGTTTTATATGGTGGATAAAGTGGACAACATCCAGCGATGGGTGGCAAGTCAAGAAGAGAAACTGTCAGTTGGTGGAGGTTCTGTGGGTGGTGCTCCCTTGGAGTTAACAGGTTTTTTTTTTTTTTAACTTTTTAACTTTTTATTTTCTCTCTTTCTTTACAGTATATTTTCTGTGTGTGTGGCTGTGTGTGTGTGTGTATGCATGTGTGTGTGGGGGGGTTTCATTCAGTTTGATCAATCTTCTTCCCCTTCTTCCTCACCCTGCAGTAGCAGGGTGGCAGCGGCGGTCTCCTCCTGCTGCTGCTGTTGCTGCTGGTGGAGCTGCTCACAGGCAGCCCGCTTCTCCCTCTGCTTCTCTTGAATCTTCTTCATCTCCTCCGAGTACTTGCAGAAGGTGTGTCCGAACTTGGCCCACACCTTGTAGGGCACGGTGATGGAGTTGCGGTAGGTGGGCTTCACCTCGCTCACTCGCATAAACACGCCGTACTTGTTGGAGCCCACATCGAAGAAGAAGCGCTTGTTGTCCACAGTCAAGGAGGTGCCCTCGGGCAGCTCGGCCGGCTCCTCCTCCACTCCGTAGTCGTCGATGAGCTTGGCCAGAGCGTCACGGAACTCGATGAGCCCCTGCGCGGGCAGCGCAATGGTCTGGCCCTGCGTGGAGCCCAGGCCAGGCCCCCGGTTGACCGTCTGGCGGATGCGCAGGAAGCGGCCGCGCTGGTTCTCCTTGAGATCCATGTAGTACTTGCGGTTCTCGCGCACCAGGAACTCGCTCTTGAGCGCCCGGCGCGGCTCGTCCTGCGCCTGGGCCAGGTCCGGCGGCTGGCTGGGGCCCAGCTGCGCGTAGTGCTCGATGAAGTCGCCCAGGTAGTCGCGGAACTCCACGGCCACTGACATGGAGAGAGTAAGGCGGCTCTTGTTGCCGCCCGCGCCCACCTCGGCGATCTTCAGGAAGCGGCCCTTGGCGTTCTGCTTCACGTCCAGGTAGAAGCGCTTGTTCTGGATGTCCACCCGCTTGGAGGCCAGCTCCTGCGTCTCGTGCTGCAGCCCCCCTGGGGCCCCGCCGCCGCCGCCACCACTGCCGCCGCCGCCCCCGCCGCCACCACCGCCCCCGCCGGAGCCTGAGCCCGAGCCGGGGTGCCCCAGGGAGCCGCCCGAGCCCAGCGCCGCACCACCCTGCTCGCTGCCGCTGTCTCGGTCCGCCATGATGCTGCGCTCCGCTGCCGCGCCGCCGCCGCCTGCCGCTCCGCCCGCCGCCTCAGTCGCCTCAGCCGCCGCTGCTTTCCCTCCCCGGCTCCGCCTGCTGCCGCCGCAACCCCCACAGCCAGTCAGCCACTCTCGCGAGATCTGCGGGAGAGACGAGACAGACGAGACCCGGTAACAGGGCACTGACTCCCCAGTACAGTAGCAGGGCGCCCTACTGTACGCGCCCACCCGCCCGCCGGCACGTGACCTGCGCCCCCTCCCCGCTGCCAGCCCCCCGTCCGCCCGCCCGCCAGGCGGCGCCCACCCACCGGCCCTCACCCTACAACCCTGGCTGGGTGGGGGAGAGGGAGCAGGACGCGCCGCGTCGCAGCTGCTGCTGCCGCTGCTGTCGCCACCACTGCTACCACCACCACCACCACCGTGGCTGTCGCTGTTGGGCAGACCCTAGGCGGCCTCGGCCTGGGGAGTTAGGGGACTAGGGGTGAGGAGTCTGCCATACTAAGCACAGGGAGTGGGCCTAAGCTCTGCTTTCCAGTGACCCCCCAAAGAGGATGTGGGGGGAGGGGCCTGCGCGGCGCAGCAGAGCCCGCTGCAGAGAGGGGACACCGAGTCACGGCCAGCCCCTCTCATGCGTGCCTCAGCCAGACCCAAACCCAAACCTAGACAGGACCACCCGCCACCCGGCTGGGTTGTCTCCTACCGCAGAGCCCTGGCCTCTGAGGCAGGCAAGGAAGAGAGGTAGGTGGTGCGGTGGTAACCCTTAGCTGCAGAGGGGGCTGCTGGGGATGAGGTCGGGGCGCCGGCAGCAGTGGCGCGGAGCAGCAGACACCTAGCCTGTCCCTCCCCTCTCCCTCCTCTCGCTCCCGCCGCTCCCCCTCCCCGCGCACACGGCAGTGGCTCTGGCCTCAGATGATCCCTCTCCCCCCTCCCCCCAACCGCAGCCCCGCACAGTCGGGCGGGCGGGCGGGCGCACTCACCGATGGGGGGAGCCGAGCAGAGGACAGTAGACGCACCAGGGCTAGGGTGCCCGCAGTGACTGTTCCCGTCGACTCTGCCCTTCCCCACATGCAACAATCAGAAAGAAACTCCACATTCACCCAAAAACCTGCAGCCAGTCCCCCTTGGGACCACGACTGACTGCCTGCCCGCCCGCCTCCCCCTCCTCCTCCTCCTGAGATTTGGGGAAGGGGGGCACCCTGCTCAGGGCTGAGCCCAGCCTGGGTTGCTGGCCAGCTCTGCGGATGAACCAGGCCCTGTGAGCATTCAGACCCTAGCCCACTTTTCTTCCTTTCTGGAAGGACCCAGAATGGAGGAGAAAACCAAGCAGGCTTTCGGAAATTCATGAGCTAAAAATGTCAGGAATTTCCTGGGAAACGCAGTTCCTTACGGGATTCATTAAAGCAGGTTCCCTTGCCCCTTTTACTCTTCCTCCCAGAAACTTGTGTCAAGGAGATATCCCACTCCCAAAAGTAAAACATTAAATGGTCGCTGGTTTTTGTGCAGACATCTAGGTTGCTGACCATTAATTAACCTGTGAGTCTTTGGACGGTGATAGCTAAAAGGGATCTTCTCTGGTGTTAGAAAGGGGCTCAGGAGTAGAGGAGCTCAGAGATACCTGATTTCTCTCTTACTAGACCTGACGTATAACCTAGGGCTTATTTCCAGATAGGTATTGAGTGCTTGTACTCTCTCACTGCAGTCTGCAGCCCTGGCACTGTGGGGAAAGCTAAGGCCTATCTCGGGGGGGACCCCCTGCCAATGCTCCCACACTCTCCCCCATCACCTTCTACAGGCAGCTGAGAGACACAGATCACACAGCTCTGCCCCGGCTTTCTCAAGCACAGATCGTTGCCTCTATCCTGAGAAAAGTATACCTATTCCGTTTGTGGGTTCTATTCCCATTGAGCATCTCCCTCTTCCCCCAAAAGTAAGGAGACTTGCCTTCCTCACTCTTAGCCCGAGGGACAACTGGGAATATGGTTGCCCAGCTTCCTAGAAAAGAGTGGACTAACGATCAAGATACCAAGAGCAGCCTAGGGAATAAGCCTTGTTGATTCCTGAACCCTCAAAGCCCCCTTACCATATCCCTTCACCTCCTGAACAAACTTGCCTGCTAGGTATTCACATTTTCCTTTTTCTCTTAGAAAGAGCCCCCATTCTATTCAGCATTAGCTACTTCAGCCCTGGGCTGAAGTTTGCGACTTCCCACTGAAAAGAAACAAGAAGCACCTGGCCACCAAGGAGCAACAGGCGCTGTCCTGTGCACCCGTCTCAAAACCAACTACCTACGTCCAGTGGTCCCTGAAATGGCTCTCTGAAGGGAAGGCTCCACACCAAGAGATAAAAACCCAGGCTTTGAGCCCCATAAAGAACTTCCCCTTATTTGGAGGGCAACCTCTAGTACCCTGTAGTACTCTTTCCGTGTTGATTTTTTCTGCACTCCCTCCCCTGTCCCAAAGTCTATTGGGAAGGGGACACAGGAACTTTTGAAGCACTTTGAACTGCACAGAAATATACGTGCGAAGAAGCAGTAACTCCTCCGGGCTCGAACAGTAGCAATCAGGACTCCGGATAGACCCCAGCCCCTCCAGGGACAAAAAGGCTCAGTAGCAGGATCTCCACAGAGAATGGAGTGGGACATTACGTTTCACTTGTAAACTGAGGCTAAGATCTGGTATAATCCGATCTAGAAGGGCTGCTGCTTTTCCTCAAGAGTTTACCTTGCGTCAAACCAAGCCCCTGCTCCCTAATGAAAACTCAAGGCAGCAACAAGGCCAATGAGAATACGATGAGGGCCCCACCCACCCCCTGCCAGTCCCAGCCTTTCTTCCGTGCTGATTGCTGCCCCCAGGACAGGAGACTAAGACTCGAAACTGCCCCGCCTTCCTATCCCAACTTCCCGCCTTCCTATCCCGACTTCCAGTCTAAATTTTCTTGCCCTCCATCCTAGACGTCTATATACAGGGATTCCGAAATGATTTGAGTTTCGAAGTGCTCTGTTTTTCTGAAAAAGTGACTGCCACCAAGAACTGACTTCTTAGTTACCCAGCGCGGAGGCAACTGATGAAGTTTCCAGACAGAACACAAGTTGAATATCATTTGTACACTTAAACTGGGAATTTTAAGCTCAAATCAGCAAATGACTGGGACCTGGATCTCGCCACATAAATATGTACTTGTTTTATGCTATTCATTATATATGTATAAAATTTTTGCCCTTATATGCCAGCTTCTCTCCTACTTTATATGTGTATCTAAAAAACAAACAAGATTAACAATGCCTTTCCAAAATAATTCAATGATAAATAGGATTTTTAGCATATTTTCACGACTGAAACGAGAGTTAATTTCAGAATAAGCCTTTAAGTGTGGGCTTTTTCTCAGACTAAGGAGGTGAAAGGCAGCTTTCTTTGGGCTATAGTGTACAGTAGCCTTAAAAGGCAATCTGGGAGAAATGAATATAAACTTCCAGAAGTCTTAAAACAAAAAGTTTAAACTTTAAATAAAACTTCACAGTTATATTTGCATTGTAACACTGAAAAGTCATTAGAAAATAAGTGGATTTTAAGACTTCTAACCATTTGTTAATAATCTAAACAATATACTAACTTGGTGAATTAAGTCTGTTCTAGTATCCAGCTGTTTGAATTTGTTACTGTAAAACAGTTGTAAAACTAAATGTATAATTTCATTAGAATGTAGGAAAGACAAAGGGAAAACGAAATATACAGCAAATTAATATGCAGCAAAAATCCATGTTAATGAAAAACTTATCAAAAAGTAAACATTTCCTTTCTCCTCACAATATGCTTACAAAGACATAATGTCTCTAGATTTCTTGAGCCCTTTTATTATTAATACAACAGACACATTTTAAAGAGAATAGAGACTGCTTTATTTTTAATCCCACTGTCTCTATGTATTTAACAAACTCTTACCAACAAAAAATTGTGCGCAAAGAAATACACATTAGGCAGAACAAAAATGAAAAAAGCTTTAATTTTCTTCAGCCTGACTACAGGTGATTCTGAAATAATCTAATTCAGCTTTGGTTTTATAAAGTAAAAATCAACACACATTTGTAAAATAGACTTGGAAAGAGGTTGTCTACCTCTGGGTAGTAAACCCTTCTGATTATAGAGTTCCTAATAGAAACAATATGTTGATTAATATTTTACAAAATCACAAATTTCCAAAATAAAGAACATTAGAGTTTGTGTTTTCAAGTGATATTTAGGTTAAATACCAGTCTTAAACCAAACAACTATCTTCAGTACCCAAATCATTAAAACTAACTGGGATGTTGTACTGTAAATGTTCAGAGTGGAGGAATTAGCCATTTCTTCTCATGACTATCTACCAAAAAAATTGAGAAACTCTCAAATAAATCTTAACATTTAACAACAACAATGACTAATAGTAACAGCATTTCCCAGATCGTTCTTTAAAAGCGTATTCCTTTTCCATAGCTCACTTAATCTTGAAAATCATGCCTCTTCAATGCTATTTTAATGTTTAGGATTAAAGATACGAAGTAAACATTTAAAATATGAAGAGAACAATCCACTTGATAAAAATCCTCGCATTTCCAAAATGTTTTCATTTTAAGCATTTGCAGAAGAGTTAAATAAATGTAGCAGACATTCTAAATTCGATAAAAGATTCAGAGAACCCGACATTTTATGTACCCCAAAGGTCCAAACAGAACCGATGTAAATGTCAATAGCTGTCTCCCTTCCGGCTGATACTTAAATGGTTTTACTAGTACTCAAAGCAATGAAATCAGCAACTCTCTCTCCACACTCTAGTCAACACTCCAATTTCCAAAGCCGCAATTCGCAAACGTCAGTTGGGCGGGGGCGGTGGGGGATCTTGAAGTAATCCAAAAATTTCCTTTCCCCTTTGACAGTCCACCAAAAGATGTCAAACCAAATCCAGCCTATTGTAAAGCTCTGGGACCTCCCTTCCAAGGACACCGAACACAAGCTTAGACACCGCTGCGAAAAGCTGTCCAAAAGCGCCTGGCCGGACAAATGTAAGGAGCCCAGACCAAAACGAATTAGAACCCTCAACAGAGGGTCCCGCAGACACCGCGGAAAAGAAGGTGGCATTTTATTCCGGGGTAGACAGCTACGAACCAGTTACCCCAGCCAGTCTCTTGGGCCTCTGCAACCCAAGTTCAGGTTTATGGCAGATATATTGGTTGGGTGCCTTCCCCTACAAACATCACAGCCCGCCTCCGGGGCCCACCGCCGCTCACAGAGAAGACCCCTCAGCTTTACATCCGTTCCTTTTGCCCTCGGACAAAGGCAGAGGAGCTGTGGAGCTGACCCAGCGCTGTGGGGCAGTCAAAATGCCTTGTTCGGGCCACCCATCTTTGGGCCCGGCTTCATCTGCGATGTCAGCACCAAAGGTTTTTTTTTTTTTTTTCTGGTTTTGTTTTGTTTTTACAACGCATCCTGGGCGGGTGTATGTATTTGGTGGTGGTGGGCTGGGGGGAACCGAACAGAGGAGGGGTTGGCAGTGAAGCCTGGGTTATAGAACTCTCCTTCCTCTCCCTCCTTCCAGGGTTGCCGTGCAGGGAGTGTCAGCCACGTCTAGCGCACAGTCCCAGGCCCCAGGGCGAAGGCGGCCAGGGGAAATGGGGCTCAGCGATTTCTAAGCAAACGCATCACTGGTGGTCTCCAGCGCCTGCGGAGGTAGGATCGCCTCTTTTCTTAAGGGGCGTGTTATTTTGTCCTCTTTTGAAAGTAAGAGGGGGTTCATTCGTTTCTCGCTGCGGGGGGTGGGAGAGAACGTTGCTGCACCGCCTGGGTCTCCAAGAGGGAGGGTGCGGGGATGTCTGCAATGGTACTATAATTATTCCTGGACTGAGAGGGCAAGTAGAGGGGACGGGGCGAGCGTCACCTGGAGCTGTGGCAGTGGCAGCAGGGAAGGTCGCAAGGGGCTTACCCGGGCGGGCGGGCGCTGTCCTGCCGCAGGTGAGGGAGGGCGCAGGCTGGCGGGAGGGAGGGCGCGCGCGAGGCAGGCGCGAGGAAGGGGGGAGGGGAGGAGGGCGCGCGCGCGCACACCTGTCCTGGACAGCGGCGCTAGTCGAGCTGCGCCTCACTTGGGCTCTGCGGGCTGAGGAGGAAGGAGGGCGGGCTGGCTGGCGGGCGGGGGCGGGACGCCGAGGGGAGGAGGAGGAGGCGGCTCGGATGGCTGGCTCGGCTCTCGCTCGCTCTCCCTCCCGCGGGCAAGTCCGGCTCACACCCTGCTTCTCCCGCTCACTCACAGCCCCCTTGGCTCTCCCTCCTCCTCCTCCTTCCCCTGCGGGATCCGCTCGCCGCCGCCGCCGCCGCCGCAGACGGCAAGTCGTGGCAGCCAGACGTCGGCGCGTAACCCGGCGCTCCGTGCGTGACTCCAGGCGACGTCAGCGCGCGCTCCGCGTTCCCCACCCCTCCTCCCAACTCCGTGGCTCGCGCCCTTCGCTCTCGCGTCCCTCCGTTTTAGCTGCCGCCGCGGCGGCCGCCGAGCGCGCTCTTTCCGCCCCCCTCTCGCGCGTGAGCGCGCCCTCGGCTCCTGGCGCGTCAACATTCCGCGGCCCAGGCCTTGGGGCGCGTCTGAGGAGGGGGATGTCTGTGGCCTCTCCGCCCACACTTCCTCCACCCACCGCCCGCAGCGCCCCAGAAAGACCTAGTACTCGTTGGGCTTCTGAAGGCCGAAGCCAGGCTCAGGCGGGGATAGAACCCTGAAGGGCCTGCGCCAGCTCCAACTTAGGGCCCTGTGCGTCGTTGCGACTGCCGCTACCACCCCATCACGCCGCACCCCCGCCCCAACTCCGCCCGGGTCTCTGAGGAGGCAATAGGCCTTTCATCTCCTGGGAAGGTCTCACCTTGGCCCTCAGACACCCGCCAAGAGGGGTCGGAAGGACAGAATTAGCATAGAGAAGAGGGGCTAGACCACTTTTCAGGCTCCGGCCCCAGGAATCCTTGACAGGAAGCGTGGGGTTGCTGCCCAGCCTCCCACGCAGTGTAATATTTTGAAGCCGGGCCCCTTTGAGGGAATGCGACTTCCTTAGGCCGAGGGGGAAAGGGTAAAAGTTAATTTTCATAAATAGCTATGCAAGGGCTAAATGTGAAATTATAAAATGTCCTTTAAGACAGTCTTCTTGAAATCGTATCAAGTTTGACAAGATTTTTGGTGCAGGGTAACGCTTTTCCTCGCTTTTTATGCTGTCACGTCTCCATCCTGGAACACTGAATACGTAGATGGAATGTGGATCAGCTAATAACTGCAGCAAAATAAAAACTGCATTTGTCATCTTTAACATTATTTAAATAGACCTCCGAGAAGTCAAACTGTGATTTAGGAAAACTTAATCATTGCCTCAACTTATTTAACTATTTTGTTTTGAAGTTACTTTGCAAATATACCACAAAATCCCTCTTTACTAGGCAATGGTAGACTTTTAAACTCACTTGTTAGAGAACCTTTTCCAGAAGCATATCTAGTTGAGCCTGCGAGGCAAGTAGGACTAAGGTATAATTACTCCCATTTTACAGATGAAAATAGAGTTATCAAAATGTAAGTCAGTTGTTCAGCGTTGTGAGGAGTCTGCCACTGATAGAGGGAAAACTCTAAGGTCTGTTATTGCCTGCTTTATTCACTAAACCAGAAATCTCTCAATTTTTTTTTTCCAAGTATCTTTTGCTGCCTCTTACGTATTGCAGGCAGTGCCTGATGGCTGAGAAGAATCGCAGAGGACTAGAAAAGGTTTGAGTCTGGAATTATCTGCCACAGAGAATTAGAGCTCAGAAATAAGTTATTACGAAACAGTTCAACTTCCCTGTTAACGACAACAACAACAACACGCTTATTAATTCCTAGCTGGAGGTGAGAAAATGAGACTGGCTTAAGGGTGATGGGTCATTTCCTTTGAATTGCTTCTTTATTTTCACCTCATCTTTAGGTGGCAGCACTACTATGTAAATATCCTTCGAAGTACAGTCTTCTGCAACTTAATATCCTAAAGGATATTCTGTTCTAGTTGTTTCCAGCTGTATTGTGGAGATTAGAAACTGGTGATTTTATGATATAAAATCATAGCTGAGAATTAGAAAACTTGGAGGTTCTAGAGGAGGAAAAACAGGCTATCAGACACATTAATAAAATACATGGAGCTACGGAGGGAAAACATTAGAAAGTTTCAAGAAAAAAGTTTTTTAGGTGTATGAGGAGCAAGTAGCATCTCTTTAAACCTTGTCTTTTATTGAAACATAGGACAAGATAACCTTCCAAAGCAAACCATCCTTTCTCAGTAGTGCATATTTATCAAGCATTTACAGGTTTGAAGTTGCTAGTTATATAGTTGCCTGTACTCAACTGTAATTTTAAAATTCCGATGCAGTTTTTCCTAATTAACAGCATCAAGCTTATGAAGATTCCAAGTAAGACTTTATTGTTGACTCTTGTTGAAGAGAACTCTACTTGGCTTCTTTCCTGGCTTTCCTAAATTGTTCACATACAAGATAAACTACCATCATTCAGACTTACAGAAGTGAGAGGACAAGCTGAACCAAATGTAAAATGGTAGCAATTTACAGATAATTCTGTATCTTAATTTCTCCCACATTTTTAGGGTAAGAAACTGTGATATATGGGGGTTATTTGGATCAAGTGTTTTCTTTTTTTTTTTCATTCATTCATTTATTTATTTATTTATTTATTTATTTTGTTTTTTGTTTTTTTTTTGCTTTTTTTAAATTTTTTATTATTATACTTTAGGTTTTAGGGTACATGTGCACAATGTGCAGGTTTGTTACATATGTATCCATGTGCCATGTTGATTTGCTGCACCCATTAACTCGTCATTTAGCATTAGGTATATCTCCTAATGCTGTCCCTCCCCCCTCCCCCCACCCCACAACAGTCCCCGGAGTGTGATGTTCCCCTTCCTGTGTCAATGAGTTCTCATTGTTCAATTCCCACCTATGAGTGAGAACATGCAGTGTTTGGTTTTTTGTCCTTGCGATAGTTTACTGAGAATGATGTTTTCCAGTTTCATCCATGTCCCTACAAAGGACATGAACTCATCCTTTTTTATGGCTGCATAGTATTCCATGGTGTATATGTGCCACATTTTCTTAATCCAGTCTATCGTTGTTGGACATTTGGGTTGGTTCCAACTCTTTGCTATTGTGAATAGTGCCGCAATAAACATACGTGTGCATGGATCAAGTGTTTTCTAAGTAGAACTTTGTCATAATTAATTGTATGTGTTTATAGTAGTTCTCCCTGTGTCCCTTTATCCAAGCAACCCAATTTATATGCATTTCAAAATAGACAATTGAATTTATATGCATTTCAAAATAGACTGCATTTGATTTACCGTTTAAATACAACCACCAAGGAATATAGAGGTATGACAATCAGGAGTGAGAAATAAAAGTATTTCTGGATAGAGGATGAAGTGTTAATAGTCTTTCTTCATGGCAGCTTCCATCTATCTCAAGTCAAACTTGGAGGAGGAGTCTCAAGCAAATTGGTAGTACTCAAACTCTGCAGTATTATGTTAAGATTTTTAAGCTCTCTGGTGCCAACAAATCATGCAGCCTGGGGGCCTTTGCTCCAAACTTCTGCCAACTCCATTTTGGCAGTAAAATGTTCTGTTGAACAAAGTTTGCACGTGTTTAGGGTGTGAAGTGGTTCCTCAGGCATTTATCTGGTTTTATTCCAGTTTAGGGACTTGAAGACAAGGGTCAGAAGTGTGAGACTTGTAGACTTGATATGTGCGCTGAAACATACTATAGTAGCAATCTTGAATTTTTGCTTTAAGCAAGGACAGCTTTTTCTTTGTCGATGTTGGAGTTATTAAGGTGAATCCTTTAGTTTACTCCTTAAATGCTAACATGATATCGAATTGGTTTTCATAAGCAGGTAAGCAGAACCCTCTCTGTTGAGGGTATAAAGCTGGGGAAAATCATTCCTCATCCTCCTAACTGCACCACCACCAAAATGTGTTTATCCAGATGAAACTCACTAAACAATAACTTGAGAGCAAAGGGACCAGTAATTATTTAAACTTGATCTCATTTGTCAAATTTTATGTAACTCTGAGTTTCTGATCTTTTTTAGTATCAATTGTCTGGCTTCATCTTTTTGACCCATCTCCTCCCATTCTGGAATCATTGGTTAACAGCACCTGAACCAGATGTGTGTGCTAATTTGTTTTATTCCAAGGGTTCCTCTTCCAATAGAAAATGTATACAATGTCAATTTCCATTATTTTTTTCAAGTAATTCTCACAGAAAATCCTTATAGAATCTGGGATAACAGTTTGAAAGTCATTAATTATGTACTATTGAAGCATATTTTTCTTTATCATTTAAGAGTAATAGCAAGAATAAAATACCAAAGTAAAAGTAACAGAAGTTGAAATGATACTGTTGTCTTACATTTACCATAATCAGCAAAATGTAAATTTGTAGGCTACAAGTATGACATTTTGAAAATGGTAGTTATTCTTGATACTTTTGCAGAGAGTGTGACCTAAATTCTTATTTGCACCTTTATTTTCTTCCCTTGTTTTGAAATGTAATTCAGATGTCAGAACTAACATGGATGAACTTAGAGATGGAGAAGAAAGCTGGGCTTTTCCAAAGAGTGGATCTATCTGAACTGGATAGCACTATTGAATTTTGTTGCATATTTTGTGGTAGCTCTAAAACTCCTTTGCTTGCTTACTTTTAAATGCAATGTGTTGCTGTACGTACATGCAACCAGACACCAGTGCCTTCTGAAGCTAATCCAGGCCATTTTTATAACCTAATGCAGTAGCACTTTGCAATTAGATGAAGAAGATCAGTGGGATTTCTTTCTGTGGTGATTAAAATGTGTCAGGGGAAGAAATCAAGACAATACTCTAAGTGAAAAATATAAAGTCAGTTATTTCTTTAATATTTTGTGTTACAGTAATCATTTTTATCTTTTGAGCGTACTTTTTCTTGTCTACTTAAATACTCAAAATACTCAAAATTAATGATTAAATGTAAATGTAAGCACAATGAGATACCATCTCATCCCAGCTAAAATGGCTTTTATCAAAAAGATAGGGAATAATGAATACTGGTGGAAGGATGTGGAGAATGGGGAACCCTCATACACTGTCAGTGAGAATGTAAATTAGTACAGCCACTATGGAAAACTGTATGGAAGTGCCTCCGAAAACAAAGTAGAACTACCATGTGATCCAGCAGTTACACTAGTGGGTATATATTCGAAAGAAAGGAAATCAACAAAGAGATAGCTGCACTCTCATGTTTATTGAAGTCCTGTTGAAATAGCCAAAATATGGAATCAACCTCAGTGCCCATCAGTGGATGAATGGTTAAAGAAAATGTGATTGACATGCAATGGAATATTATTCAGCCATTAAAAAGAGTGAAATCCTGGCCGGGTGCAGTGGCTCCTGCAAGTAATCCCAGCCCTGACCTCATGAAGACAGAGAGTAGATTGGTGGTTACCAGAGGTAGAGAAGGGGAGAGGAGAGGAGGGATGAAGAGAGGTTGGTTGATGGATACGAATGTACAGTTTGATAGTGATAAATCAGTAGGGTGACTATAGTTTATAATAACCTCTTATATGTTTCAAAATAGCTAAAAGAGAATAATTCAAATAACATGAGACAAAAATTTACGATGATAGATATCCCAATTACACTGATTTGATCTTTACAAATTATATGAATGTATTAAATTATTACATGTATCCCCAAAATATGTACAAGTATTTTGTATCAATAAAAAATAAAACATAAGATAAGGTAAATGTAATGATTAGCTTATATTTCCTAGATCGGAAATAAGTATTTACTGAAGTATGTATATGATGAAGAGTTTTTTTATATTACTACAAAAGTAGACACCTTACATAAACATATTACAGTTGGTGTTTAAATGGCTCTTTTTTTTCTGGCCTTGAACTTCTGGAAAGTAGGTATGGCCTGCTATGTCAGGACTAGTTCTTGGAATTCTTTGTTGTTTTTCAGTCAGCCTTATTTTCTTGGGTCATATTTTGAACAACATTTATCAAATGTCTATTTACCAGACGTTGTTCCAGATGCTTGAACAAAATGAAATGTCTGCTGTCATAGAGTTTCCAGTCTATGTAAGACAATAAACAAATGTATAATACAATGCTAGATAGTGATAAGTGCTAAAAAGAAGAAGAAAATAGGAAAAGGGAAAGAGAGTTTCTGTGTGATTGTATGTGAAAGTGTCCATGCATGCCACTCACCCAGTATTTTAAATAGAGTGATCAAGGAAGCCTGTCTGAAGAAGTAACATTTGAACAGAGATCTGAAATAGTCAGTCACGGGAACATTTAGGGAGATGTTCCAGGCAGGCATTGTGGACAATTTATGTCACAAAAAAGTCACCCAAGTGTAAGCCAAGTAACATATCCTGTATGATAACTATATATACCTTTTTTGTTTTTTCTTAAGTGAAAAACAAACTTATTAGGTTTTCTGGGTACTCATTAGGTTTTCAGAAAACTTTTTCATTTAATATCATTATTGCTGTATATTTCCCTTAATGATTATTCTATTATTTAATAAATAAGATTTATGGCTCTACAGATACAGCTTCACAATCCCTTATCTGTAATTCCAAAATACAAAAAAATTTCTTAATTCATTTAGTAGCAAAATCTGAACTGACATGAATCTATTTAAAATTATCCTTTATGGGCCAGGTGCAGTGGCTCACGCCTGTAATACCAGCACCTTGGGAGGCCAAGGCAGGAGGATCACTTGAGGCCACGAGTTTGAGACCAGCCTGGCCAACATGATGAAATCCCATTTCTCCTAAAAATACAAAAATTAGCTGGGTGTGGTGGCACATATTTGTGGTCCCACCTATTTGGGAGGCTGAGGCATGAGAATCACTTGAACCTGGGGGCAGAGGTTGCCGAGATCATGCCACTGCACTCCAGCCTGGGTGACAGAGCGAGACTCTGTCCCAAAAAGAAAAAAAAAGTATTCCATTTAGTGTGACTACTGATACATTTCATTGTAGAAACAGTGTGTTTGATGAAGGGTTGCTACACATTAAGTAAAATATAGGTAATACAATGTATTGTACCCTAAAATAGAAAAAAATTAAATCCAGAAACGTGTTCCCAAGGATTTTGGATAAGGGATTGTAGATCTGTGTCAGATTTCTTCTTGATTTTCTGATTAAATGTTACCATTGTTGTTAATCTTTAGATATATTGTTTTTGGAAGTATAATGCTATATTGTGCCCTTATTATATACTGGCACTGCATAAGCACTCTATATATTAGCTAATAAAATGCTAACAACAGCCTTGTGAGTAAATTCTATTATTCCCATTTTATAGATGAGAACACTGAGACGCAGAGATTAAGACACCTGCCCAAATCAGTTACTAAATAGCAGAGCTAGAACCCAGTCTTCCTCCATAGCTTGCACAACCTAAACTAACTCTGTCTTTTCCTTCTCCTCCCCTTTTCCCCACCCCGTGCCTGTAGTATTTATATTTAACTTACTTTGAAGAGTTTTGAGTATCAGCCCTTTCCAAGAGCATGATTTTTACATCTACTTTGAAATACCAGACATCAACATTTTACATTTTCTCTACAAATTGGTATCTCTCAATATTTTTAAAAATTGTATTCGTTCCTGCTCTAATTTCAGCCATTTCTGTTTCCAGTTGAAGTTGTAGATTTACTTATCCTCATTTTTGGTCTGATAAGTTTTCACGCTAATGTTAACTTTCACCATCCTTTTCCTTTCCTCTGAATATCTTTGGATAATTATGAGGCACTTCCTTTACTGTTGTGGCTTTGTCAGCTGTCAGATCACATCAGAAATTTGGATCTACTAGGATGTACAAGGAACTCAAACATCTCAACAGCAAACAATCCGGTTTAAAAATGGGCAAATTATCTGAACAAACATTTATCAAAAGAAGACATATAAATGGCCAAGAAATATATGAAAAAATGCTCAACATCACTAAGCATCAGGGAAATGCAAGTCAAAACCACAATGAGGTATCATCTCACCCCAGTTAGGACGAAGAGACAAAAAAAAAAAATGCTGATGAGGATGCAGAGAAAAGGGAACTCTTCTATCCTGTCAGGAATGTAAACTAGTAGAGCTACCATGGAGAACAGTATGGAGGTTTCTCAAAAAACTAGAAATAGAACTACCATATGATCCAGCAAGCTCACTACTGGGCATTTATCCAAAAGAAAGTATATCAAAGAGACATCTGCACCCCCATATTTGTTGCAGCACTATTCACAATAGCCAAAATACGGAATCAACCCACGAGTCCAACAACAGGTGAATGAATACAGAAAACGTGATGTATATACATACAATGGAATACTATTCAGCCATGAAAAAGAATGATATCCTGTCATTTGCAGCAACATAGATGGAAGTGGAGGACATTATGTTAAGTGAAATAAGCCAGGAACAGAAAGTTAAATACTGCATGTTCTCACTCATATGTGGAAGCTAAAAAAATTTCGTCTCACAGAAGTAAAAAATAGAACAGAGGATACTAGAGGCTGGGAAGGGTAGGGGAAAGGGAGAATAGGGAAATATTTGTTAAAGGATACAAAATTACAGCTAGATAGGAATAAGTTCTAGTGTCCTACAGCACTGTAGGGTGACTATTAACTATAGTCACTGTTATAGTATAACAGTATAGTTAACTATACTGTTAACTATAGTTAACAGTAATACATAGTTTCAAATAGCTAGAAGGAGGATATTGAATGTTGCCAACAGAAAAAAAGACAAATGTTTGAAATGATAAATATGTTAATTACCCTCATCTGATCATTATACCTTATGTATAATGATAGTATGTATCAAAACATCACTATATACCTATAAATATATATCATTATGTGTCAATTAAAAAATAAAATTTTAAAAATTTAGATCTAGTTTGCTGAGCAGAAGCACCTGTTAAGTGAAACCCTGTAGGTTTCTCTCACTTAATGAATTGCGTTGTTTCAGATCACTTTGTTTTAGGCATATTAAATCTGTGTTTTTGAGTTGGAATTGATTTTTTTTCATTAGTTTGTCCTTAGGTAAGGGTTCTTCCATAAGCAATCAGAAACTGAAGTAAGCTGGACATGGTGGCTTACGCCTCTAATCCCAACACTTTGGGAGGCTGCAGTGGGAGAATATTTGGAGCCCAGGAGTTTGAGACCAACTTGAGCAAGCTAGCGAGACCCTATCCCTAAAAAAAGTTTTTTTGTTTTTTTGGTTTTTTTTTTGGGACGGAGTCCGCTCTGTTGCCCAAGTTGGAGTGCAGTGGCGCAATCTCGGCTCACTGCAAGCTCCACCTCCCTGGTTCACACTATTCTCCTGCCTCAGCCTCCCGAGTAGCTGGGACTACAGGCGCCCGCCACCATGCCTGGCTAATTTTTTATATTTTTAGTAGAGACAGGGTTTCACTGTGTTAGCCAGGATGGTCTCGATCTCCTGACCTCGTGATCTGCCCGCCTCGGCCTCCCAAAGTACTGGGATTACAGGCGTGAGCACCGCGCCTGGCAAAAAAAAGGTTTTTTTAAAAGAATTAGCTGTGTGTGGTAGTGCACGCCTTTTGTCCTAGCTACTTGGGAGGCTAGGTGGGAGGATTGCTTGAGCCCAGGAGTTCTACGTTAGGGTTGGCTGTGATAGTACCACTGCATTCCAGCCCGGGTGACAGAGCAAGACCCTGTCTCTAAACAAATTTTAAAAACGAAAGATTCGATTATTTTTTTTTATTTATTTATCTATTTATTTATTTTGAGACAGAGTCTCACTCTGTCGCCCAGGCTGGAGTATAGTGGCACGATCTCGGCTCACTGCAACATCCACCTCCTGGGTTCAAGTGATTGTCCTGCCTCAGCCTCCTGAGTAGCTGGGACTACAGGTGCATGCCACCACGCCCAGCTAATTTTTGTATTTTTAGTAGAGATGGGGTTTCACCATGTTGGCCAGGATGGTCTTGATCTCCTGACTTCGTGATCCACCTGCCTCGGCCTCCCAAAGTGCTGGGATTACAGGTGTGAGCCACCACAGCTGGCCTATTTTTATTTTTATTTATTTACTTATGTATGTATGTATGTATTTTTGAGATGGAGTTTCACTCTTATTGCCCAGCCTGGAGTGCAATGGCGCTATCTCGGCTCACTGCAACCTCTGCCTCCCAGGTTCAAGCGATTCTCCTGCCTCAGCCTCTCTAGTAGCTGGGATTACAGGCATGTGCCACCACGCCCGGCTAATTTTTGTATTTTTAGTAGAAATGGTGTTTCTCCATGTTGGTCAGGCTGGTCTTGAACTCCCGACCTCAGGTGATCCACCTGTCTCGGGCACCCAAAGGGCTGGGATTACAGGCGTGAGCCACTGATCCTGGCCTATTTTTATTTTTAATTTAGTTATTTCTGGCTATATAAAAGCAAGATGAATTGAGTATATATTGGATCATGAGGTTTGTCAAAGACTAATATGCCTGTGTAATATAAATAGTAGGGTCAATTTGAATAAGTATAGGATATTGAACTTTCCAAGTATCTATTCCTGATTGTCTCAGAGATCTATTGTAGACATTAAACAAATCACGTGTGTTGTTCTCTGTGAAAATTAATATGTTGTCCCGGAATACAAAGATAAAAGTTCTGACACACTTTATGTAAAGCATTACCTTTTGTATAACGTTGATAGACTTGTTCTGAGCCAAACACAGTTTCTCTGAGGTCACTCAACAGCTCATGTTTGCTAAGGTTAGGGGTGCAATATATGGCCACCAGAGGTAAAAGGGAATTAAACCCAACCCATCAATTTTACTTTATTAGCACAATGCTGAACCAAACTAGCCAACAAGTCCATTATTAAATTGCTGAGAAGGCAAAAAAAGAAACTGAATAGATATGTACATGTATTAAGATTGGCTATAAAGTATATCAGTTTATTATATGACAAATTGGAGGCTTTGCTAAGACTTATTTTGGGTAACTTTCTGCCTCCATCTCATGAGGAATCAAAAAAAGGAGATTTTCTCATAGGACTGACCCAGAGACACTGCTGTTCTCCACTAGTTCCTCTCCAACATTCTACCTTCCTATAGGGTCCAGTACTAAACTTTTGAGACACACCCAGTGATATTCACAAGGTGTAACAATGTTTTGGGTGTGCAAATTTAATAGTTACAATATACCTCGATTGTATAAGAGCACACATTAATGAATTTGTGTGATTAACAACTTTTGAAAATCTTCTGTTTTTTCTAACTTTTATTTAGAACATCCCTCCTCTGTTTGGCGTGGTGGTCAAGAACATGGGGTCTGTGTAATCTAATCACCTGGATTCAAAACTCTGCTTTCAGATTCCTATGCAACTTTGGGCAAATTAAATTACTTAACCTCTATAGGCCCCAATTTCCTCACTTATCAAATAAGGATGATAATAGTAACTAGCACATAGGTATATTATGAGGATTAAATTAGTTAATTCATAAGATGCGTTTAGAAGAGCATCTGACACATAGTAAGAACTCAATAAATGTGGACTCCCACTGCCTGTGGCATCACTTTTTTCTGACATTCTTTGCAGGTCCAAGCCAAGCACAAGCTCTCCCTCCCTGCCTCTTCTTATATTGCAGGCTCACAGAGGGTAAAGCACTAAGAGACTGTGGTGTCTAGGTTCCCATATATTACTATCCTCTGGCCTAAGATTAAAACTGTCCTCTTCCTCACCAACTGCATTGTTCTTGAAAACCTCCAAGTATTCTTCCCTTTTCTCGGTTTTGGGCATCCTGATTACTAGAGTGTGAGTTCCTTGAGTGTGGGGACTGTGACTTAATTATCTTGGTGACTCCAGTCCCTTTCCCTTGCGCTGGCGCAGAGTCTATGCTAAAAAAAAAAGATTTGTTGAATAAATGAATTAATTCATTTAGCCTTTGTGTGTTTTCCTTCATTTTCTCCTAGGTATTCTATTCGGACTCCAGTTTTTCTAGAAATTTTCCTGCTCCTTTTTTAAAATTGTTGTTTTATTTTATTTTTTTTTATTTGAGATGGAGTTTCGCTCTTGTTGCCCAGGCTGGAGTGCAGTGGCTCGATTTCAGCTCACTGCAACCTCCGCCTCCCGGGTTCAAGCAATTCTCTTGCTTCAGCCTCCTGAGTAGCTGGGATTACAAGTGCCCACCGCCACGCCCGGCTAATTTTTTGTATTTTTAGTAGAGATGGGATTTCACAATGTTGGCCAGGCTGGTCTTGAACTCTTGATCTCAGGTGATCCACCCGCCTTGGTTTCCTAAAGTGCTGGGATTACAGGTGTGAGCCACTGCGCCCCGGCCCTCCTCCTCCTTTTATCTCTGTAAATCTTAACTTCACCTAGTGATGCCGAGATTCCATTCTGCATCATCCCAATTTATTTCCTTTTTCTTTTCTTTTCTTTTCTTTTTTTTTTTTTTTTTTTGAGGCAGAGTCTTGCTTTGTCGTACAGGCTAGAGTCCAATTTATTTCCTTACTGGCAGGTAAGAGGTTCAGTTTACTGCACATTCCATTCTCATGTTAGGGAGGAAAAAAATCCCATTTAGTTCACGTGGATTTAATTTCACTTACATTCTCTTGGCTCCAGCTGACTGATTAGTCCCTTAAAAATACTCTTTATTTCTACATGTGTAACAAACTTGCACGTTGTGCACATGTACCCTAGAACTTAAAGTATAATTAAAAAAATACTCTTTATTTCATTCCTATTTGAGGATAGGGCCATGCCACCCTTAATTTCTTTACATGCAGAGTAAAAATCAGCTTTCTTATTTTTCACTTGGAGGAGGTGAGGATGAATTTGACAAATCTCTTAAAATTTTGCTTTTTTTTTTTTTTTTTTTTTTGAGTCTCACGGCAACACCCAGGCTGGAGTGCATGGTGCCATATCGACTCACTGCAACCTCCGCCTCCCAGGTTCAAGCAATTCCCCTGCCTCAGCCCCCTGAGTAGCTGGGACTACAGGCACACACCATCATGCCCAGCTAATTTTTTGTATTTTTAGTAGAGATGGGTTCACCATGTTGGCCAGCCTGGTCTTGAACTCCTGACCCCAGGTGATCCACCTGTCTCGGCCTCCCAAAGTGCTGGGATTACAGGCGTGAGCCACCGCGCCCAGCCAAAAATTTACTTTTTAATACATACAAAAGATATACGCAACACATACATTAAGTATAACACTTAATAACATAATGAATACTCATGAACCTCTACCCACACCAAGAATTAGGACATTTCCTAGTTATGTGTATCTCCTTTGTGTTTCTCCTCTATCTGTTCCCGTCTGCCGTCATGGAAAACTAGGATCCTAAATTTTATGTTTATTATTTCTTTTCAGTTTTCTTTTTAAAATTTAGTTTCATCACAAAAATGCTAAAACAGCATGTTTAATTTGCATGCTATTAAGCTTTATGAAAATGCTATCATCCAATGTATAGTTTTCTGGAATTCATTTCTAAGATTCATCCATGTTATTCTATACTATGATAGTTCTTTCATTTTCAACACTATGTAACATTCTATTGTGTGAATATACTGCAATTTATTGTTCTGTTGATACATACTTGAGGGGATTGTTTCCAGGCTTTTGAAAATTATTATTCTAAACACTGCTGCTATACATAGTCTTATACAGGCCTCATGGTAACGTATGCAAGTGTTTCCACCTAGAAGTAGAGTTGCTGCATTGTAGAGTATGCAAATATTCAACCTTGTGAGATAATTAATGCCAACTAGTTTTTTTCTGTCTCACAGTGTATAAGAATTCTATGTACTCTTTAATACTTGGTATTGTTATACTTCTTAATTTTTGCTAATCTAGTGGGGGTAAAATGGTATTTGTTTTTTTTTTTATATAGTGGAAGAAAGAGTCATCCTTACTTAAAGTAAATTTCCTCTTCCTTTATATATTAAGAGCTTACAGCTTGATTTGACGTTACTGTGCCTGGGAATTCCCTTGAGTGAAAACCATTTATTTGTGTGATAGTTTCTGCCTGGGACATAAAAACTGAGATGGGCTGGAAGCTGCTAACTGGGTTGTTTGAATGCTGCTTTTAAGTTGATCTTGCAAATAAATGCCAAATTATACACACTCTAAAATTTCTTAATAGCCTACAAAAATGGAAATATGTAAAATTACATTCTTTACTATTCAATACCATCACAAATTAATCTGGTCTTGAACTTATATACCTATCTGCAAAACTTTTTAAAATAAAGCTTCCTTTAATCTGATGATCTAGAATGTTTCCACTAAACTAAGTTTAGTAAAGATATCTTTGTGTATTTTCATATATATATATATGGCAAATATATAGAGACAAAGTAGATTGGTAGTTTCCTAGGGCTGCTAGGCTGGAGTGCAGTGGCACAATCACGGCTCACTGCAACCTGCCCCTCCCAGGTTCAAGCAATTCTCGTGCTTCAGCCTCCCAGGTAGCTGGGATTACAGGCATGCGCCACCATGCCCCGCTAAATTTTGTATTTTTAGTAGAGCTGGGTTTTCGCCATGTTGGCCAGGCTGGTCTTGAATTCCTGGCCTCAAGTGATCCACCTACCTCATCTCCCAAAGTGCTAGGATTACAGGCATGGGCCACTGCGCCTGGGCCTGCATTCCTCTATGTTTTAATTGAACCAAAGAAATTCAACTTACCCTCTTTTGACATGGTTACGTGATGCAACACAAATTAATCTGTCAATGAAATTTCAAAACCCCAAATACTCATCACTGTTATCTGCTGAACTGACCCACACACATTAACAAGAAAAATTAGCCCAAACAGATGGTGCTGCTATGTTGTACCCTAAAATCTGTTTTTTTTTTTTTTTTTTTTTTTTTTTTGAGACGGAGTCTTGCTCTGTCGCCCAGGCTGGAGTGCAGTGGCGCGATCTCGGCTCACTGCAAGCTCCGCCTCCTGGATTCACGCCATTCTCCTGCCTCAGCCTCTCCGAGTAGCTGGGACTACAGGCACCCGCCACCACGCCCGGCTAATTTTTTTTGTATTTTTAGTAGAGACGGTTTCACCGTGGTCTCGATCTCCTGACCTCATGATCCGCCCACCTCGGCCTCCCAAAGTGCTGGGATTACAAGCATGAGCCACCGCGCCCGGCCCTAAAATATGTTTTTTTACTTGAAAAGGCCATTTTGTATATAAACAATTTCATCAATAAAAACACATGGAGATGGAAAAGAGATTCAAGACAAAAGGCAATATGTTTATTTTTAAGATGAACTTTTAAGGCAACTTGTGTTTATTTTCCTTAAAAACAAACAAATACCATTTTGTAATTTGTGTATTTTTTCCTGCCTTTGAATGAAAGATTTTTGAAGGAAGTGACTGTGTGTTGGTTTTATGTTTCTGTTTTTTATTATATTGTTAAGTATAGTGTCATATCCCAAAGGGGCACTTGGAGACTATTAATTGAGTCCAAAAGTCCCTTCTGGACTATTAATATTTGTTGACTGGCAAAAATACTGAGTGAATATGCGTGAACAAACTGTAAGAAAGCTGTAGTTACTTTCTCGTGTATGGTACTATAGCTATTCTTGGAAGTAATCATTCACCAGGTGAATACGTTTATGCCAGGTGAGTATTTTTCAACTTTATTTATACAACTAACTCTGTAATTAGTCAAGTTGCTATCAGCCATTGGTTTCTTTCAATGTTCTCTTTTAAAGGCAGGTGTTAAACCCCATTTCCTCATTCCTATAAAGGTGGATATTCACTTGTATATTCATTAAGGGATATCAGGTGCTGCTGAAGCAAAACTGACTCCAGCCAGAGCTCCCTGTAAGTGGGGACTCTTCTTTTATATCAACCAGTGTGAGTTTGTGAGTTTTGCTTTGTTTTTGTTATTCTGTAAGTGGTGATCTATAAGATGGGGCAAAGCTAGAGCTTAAGCCTTTACTTCTAACATGGATTGCAACATGACCACATCCTCATTACAGTAGCAGCTTCCATCATGGCCTCCCAACGATTCCTATGCACCCTCGTGTAGTTCTCTCCCACTTGTATCACCAACAGAACGTGGCAGTAGTAGTGGTATGTCACTTGCAAGATCAGGTTATAAAAGACTGCAAGGAACCAGGGATCACAGACCAAGTTAGAACCTCAGTTATTTCCAAAGGGAACTGTTTCTGAAGCTAGGAAGTATTAACCTGGAGCCTGAGCCAAGAAGGTCCAGGACTTTCTTGGATCTAGAAAAGTGAGAGAAAGAAATATCTGAGCTGGGCATGGTGGCTCACGCCTGTAATCCCAGGACTTTGGGAGGCCAAGGCGGGCAGATCACCTGAGGTCAGGAGTTCGAGACCAGCTTGCCCAACATGGCGAAACCCCATCTCTACTAAAAATACAAAAAATTAGCCAGGCGTGGTGGCGGGCACCTGTAATCCCAGCTACTTGGGAGGCTGAGACAGGAGAATCGCTTGAACCCGGGAGGCAGAGGTTGCCGTGAGCCGAGATTGCGCCACTGCACTCCAGCCTGGGCGACAAGAGTGAAACTCCGTCTCAAAAAAAAAAAATCTGAATATATAAGTGGAAATAAAAAGGAATTTCACTAGAAGACAGCGAAAGAAAGAGAGCACCTAATAAAAATAAATGAAATATGCATGCTACAACATGATTAGCCCTTAAAAACATACTATGTAAAATAAGTCAGTCACAAAAGACCAGATACTGTATGATTCCATTTATGTGTGATGTCCAGAATAGACAAATATAGAGAGACAGAAAGTAGATTGGTAGTTCCCTAGGGCTCTAGGGTTAAGGTAGAGTTGGGGGTGATGGCTGGGTGTGGGGTTTCTTTTGGAAGTAATGAAAATATTCTAACATTGATTGTGATGGTGGATGCAAAACTAAATGTACTAAAGCCATTGGATTGTACACTGAAAATAAATGAATTGTATGGTATATGAATTATATCTTTAAAAAGCTGTTTTATAAAACACTACAACCTTTGTCTTGAGCTCTCTCTTCTCTCACTTGTTCTGAGGGAAGTCAGCCTCCTGGTCTTGGGGACACTCAGGCAACTTCCCTATGGAAAGGATTTTATGGCAGAGGACTGAGGTTTCCAGTCAACAGCCAGGAAGCAACTGAAGCTTGCCAATAACCTTGTAAATGATGTTTGCTAATCTGTTGGTGGAAAGTAGTATCTCATTAAAGTTTTAACATGCTGTTTTCTAATTTGAGTGATATTAGGCATATTTTAACATGTTTAAAGGTATTTTTATGAGGAAGACAAGAAATAAAAACACAGACTCCATATTCAATGACATTAGGAAACATCTTTAACCTGAAGGCATAGTATATGAAGGCTAAAAGTGGATGGAGAAATGAAAAATGACTTAGCAAGGCAGAGGAAATTCAAACCTAGGTACTGCAGAGGAAGAGAACACCAGCAAGAAGCACACTAATTTGTCTTATGGAACCTCAGAAAGCCACAGCAGGTGAAGTATACGTGCAAGGAGGGAAGGGGCTGAAAGGGGCTGGATTATTTGAAGGTCTATATAAGGATCAGATGGAACCCAGATCCTTACTCCTACTTCCACCCCAAATAGACACTTTTCTTTCTTTCCCCATACAGGAGACAGAAGCTGTCTTCTCTGGAGAAATTGAACTAGAAAGGATGTGGACTTGAGTATATCAGGTTCTAAGGAATGGGTATGAAAACAAGGATATGGTATAAAAACATAAAACTCTGAACTCTAAAGCAGAATGTTATGCATTTTTCCTGACCCAGCTTCAGAAAGTTAGCAGCCAGACTGTTGCTATCTCTAGGGAGGAGATAAGAAGATCCTTCTCTGGAGAAACTGAATTGATACAGATTAAATATTTTCATGTACATCAGCAGCTTCGTAGTATAATAGAATTCATTACATATTTAGAATGTAACCACCTCTCACCATGTTCACTACTGCCATCCTGATGCCAGCCACCATAATTTCTTACTTGTACTGCTGCAGCATTCTCCTATCTCGTCACTTGCTTCTACCTTTATCCCTGGAGTCTGTTCTCAACCTAGCAGTCAGAACAGTCTTTTTATTACAGAGCCCAGATCATGTCATGCTTCTATTCAAAACCTTCTAGTGATAATAGATCTCAATCAGAATAAAAGCCAATGTCCTTACTATGGTTTACAGGTCATATATGATTTGTTTCCTCTGCCCTCCACCTCTCTGATCTTGTGTTCTTCTAGTCTCCAATTTGCTTACTCTACTCCAGCCATTTCAGCGACCTTAGGAGAATGCTAAGCACTCTCCCACTTCCGGGCCTTTGCATTTGCTTTTCTCTCTACTTGGAATGATTTTCCCCCAGATATTCCCTTGTCTAGCCTTCTTACCTCCTTTAGATCTTGCTTAAGTATAATCTTAACAGAGAGGCCTTCCCTAGTCACCTATATTAAATAGCATCCTTCCCATCATTCTCTTTTAGCCTGCTTTATTTTCTTCATAGCACTTATCACTACCAGATGTTATTATTTATTTGCTTAATCATTTGTTGTATATCTCCCTTGACAAAAATGTAAGCTTTTGAGGGCAGAGATTTTTTCCATTTTGGCTCACTGCTGTATCACAAGCATCTAGTATAGCACCTGGCACATAGTAGGTGCTTAATAAATAATTGTCAGGATGAATGAGTCAATAAATCACTCAAAAGAGGTGGTAATATACTTTTCTCTTTTGATCATTAATATGATTATCACAATTAGTTTCCTAATGTTGAACTATCCTTGCATTCCTGATATGATCTCACTTGGTCTGGTGTTTAATTCTCTTAAGATGTCACTGAATTTTGTTTGCTAGTATTTTAGTTACTATTTTGCATCATTATTCTTAAGTCAGATT
The DNA here is from genome assembly GCF_028878055.3 of Symphalangus syndactylus. NCBI lineage: Eukaryota > Metazoa > Chordata > Mammalia > Primates > Hylobatidae > Symphalangus > Symphalangus syndactylus. Next base: position 46,865,190 of record NC_072429.2, read on the forward strand.
TCTCAGTAGCATTTATGTAGTTGTGATACCTTTATCAGATTTTGTTCTTACCTCTATGGTGGATGAAAACAAAGAAGCATCTTTTGTTTTTCTTCTCAAGGCAGCCAATATTATCTTCCTGGCAGAAGAGAGAAGAGTTTGCTCTAACTTAAAGAACCAGGATTGGCTGGGCACAGTGGCTTATACCTGCAATCCTAGCATTTTGTGGGGATGGCTTGAGCCCAGGAGTTCGAGACAAGCCTGGGCAACATAGCAAGACCCCATCTCAAAAAAAAAAAAAAAAGGACCAGGATTATTTCAGTCCTTATTTTTCTACAATGTGTGAGGCTGGGTTCCTCTTAACTCATGTCCTCTTAATTGATCTTGTCCATCAAAGATAGTAAAAAATTATCTGAGAAGATGTTTATCTCCCTTGAGAGTTCTGAACTTCCCATTTGCTTGGTTAGAATCCTATCTAGGATGTTTCCAGGATCCTCAGGTTTCTTTTAATTGGAATCTTTCTCTGGGAGAGGGACTTCTGTCTGGACCTTGACCCTCTCTTAAACAGTGTTGACTTTTAAAATAATCATTTAACTTCTAATCAATGGCTTCAGTGTAGTTATTGGGAGTGGCAGTTATTTATGCTGTACCACAGTGATATCCTCATTGGCTATTGTAGTAGGTAAGTATGTTTGCATTATCTTAAAGAGGCCCATACTTACTGTGCGTCTTGTTATTTTTGTCAGTGTTTTCATTTTGCTGTCCCTTCCTTCTTAACTTTTCTCTTTGAAATCAGCATTTTTATTTGTCCTTTTCATCTCCCATGGATTTGAAAAACATTGACACACTTGTTAAAATTGTGCCTAAAATAAAAAGTCGATAGTTCTTTAGCCCAGGAGAATCCCTTATGGCAAAACAAAAAACATTTAAAAACTTTTGACATCTCTTTTGACTCCTCAGAGTTTTTTCTTCATGCTTATTATTTTACTCTAGATTATTTACCATACGATTAGCTAAGTGCAGAGACATTATAGATGCGTAGGTTCAAATCATGTCTAGCTCTGGCTTTTGGGCAAGAATCACAAATTTTCTGAGCCTCAGTAACATGGGGATGATAATTAGATTTATTTCATAGGGTTGTTGTAGGGCATACATGATTTAATACATGTAAAACATTTAGAATAGTACCCAGAATATAGTAGGTAGTCAATAAATTTTACCTTTCATTGTTATTATTCTATTCCTAGAATAGCTTTCCCTGATGTTCTTCAAGTGCCTGATAAATATAGATGAAGACGGTCAAAGCCATGTTTAAATCTCCTTGTATCAGGAGTATGAGTGCAGTATTATTATTTTCCTTTTTTTAAATTTTTTTTTTTTATTTTGAGACCGAGTCTTGCTCTGTCACCCAGGCTGGAGTGCAGTGGTGCGATCTCGGCTTACTGCAACCTCCATCTCCTGGGTTCAAGCGATTCCCCTGCCTCAGCCTCCTGAGTAGCTGGGACTACAGGCACGTGCCACCACATCCGGCTAATTTTTGTATTTTTAATAGAGACAGGGTTTCACCATGTTGTCCAGGATGGTCTCGATCTCCTGACCTTGTGATCCATCCACCTCGGCCCCCCAAAGTGCTGGGATTACAGGTGTGAGCCACTGCACCTGGCCTATTTTCTGATTTTTTAAGTAGGGAAATTGAGTTAGAAAAGGAAAGTGATTTACTCAATCACACAAAACTTTTTTTTTTTTTTTTTTTTTTGAGACTGAGTTTCACTCTTGTCACCCAGGCTGGAGTGTAATGGCATGATCTTGGCTCACTGCAACCTCTGCCTCCCAGGTTCAAGCGATTCTCCTGCCTCAGCCTCCTGAGTAGCTGGGACTACAAGCATGCACCACTACGCCTGGCTAATTTTGTATTTTTAGTAGAGATGTGGTTTCACCATATTGGCCAGGCTGATCTCGAACTCTTGACCTCAGGTGATCCTCCTCCTTAGCCTCTCAAAGTGCTAGGATTACAGGCGTGAGTCACCACGCCCATCCTCAATCATACAAAACTATTAAAGAATCATGAGTAATACCCAACTTTCTTAATTTTTCCTTTTAAACCTTTTTCACAAATCAATATTGCTATCACATGATTATTACTATACATTGAAAATATGAATTTCACATCCAGTGGCTTTAGATGCACCATTCATATGGCATTATATTTTCTGTTACATTTAATTGGCTGTTAAAATAGGCAACATTATCACTACCATATTCATTGAAAACCCATATTATCTTGAAGATATTATGAAGATAAACCATACTCTAAGAAGTTCAATTGCTCCAAGGCTGGGCGCGGTGGCTCACGCCTGTAATCACAGCACTTTGGGAGGCCAAGGCGGGCAGAACACCTGAGGTCAGGAGTCTGATACTAGCCTGGCCAACATGGTGAAACCCCATCTCTGCTAAAAATACAAAATTAGCCAGGCGTGGTAGCGGGCACCTGTAATCCCAGCTACTTGGGAGGCTGAGGCAGGAGAATCACTTGTACCTGGGAGGCAGAGGTTGCAGTGAACTGAGATCGCGCCATTGCACTCCAGCCTGGGTGACAAGAGTGAAACTCCATCTCAAAAAAAAAAAAAAAATAGAAGTTCAATTGCTCAAAGCCTAATAATTTCTCTATCAAAGTTGGGCTAAGTAAAAGATAGGATTGAACATTTGAGAAGCACTAAGATCTAGCTACAATAGAATGACATGGAGGGCAAGTATTCTAGTTCCAGAGCCCAGCCAAGTTTGGGACTTAATCTTATTTCTACTCTTGTTATGCTATCCTGTCAAAACAAATTACTGTTGGTGGTAATTTGCTCCCTTGAAAATAAAAAGTATGATATTCACCATATAACTTTTATTATACCTTATATCTACTTTAAAACTTTGCTTTATTGTTAACTTTTAAACAAGTGGCATCTCATAGGATAAAGCGCTAATTTCTAACCTTGCCACGTGGAATCCTTAATAACTGACCCAAATCATTTAGGATTCTTTTGTTGCATGTGGCAGAAAATCTAACTTACAATAGCTTAAGTACTAATGGAAACTTATTGACTAACATGATGGAAAAATCTAGGAGTAATTTGTCTTAGTTATGCCTTGAGCCAGGGGCTGGATAGTGTCACTGGGACTTATTCCCTCTCTTCTTCTCACAGTCTGTCTTCTGCATATTTTCTTTCACATACATTAGTGCTCTCTTTTTTTTTTTTAAACAGAGATGGGGTCTCGCTATGTTGCCCAGACTGGTCTTGAACTCCTGGCCTCAAGCAATTCTCCCATCTCAGCCTCCCAAAGTGCTGGGATTACAGGCATGAGCCATCACACCTGGCCCAATTAGTGCTTACTCTTGCACTCACTTCGTGTGTGTGTGTGTGTGTGTGTATAATATATGTATACATATCAACTAGTAAATTCATATAAATATGTAGTATATTAATTACTTCAATTATTATATGTTAGTTACTACAAGTTAATACTCATTATAAAAGGAACCACATGGCCATTGTAAATATTTAAAGTGTTACAGAAGTACTTTATAAAGTACAAGTCCCCTGTTCCCCTAATACTTTTTCAATCCCACTCTAAACAGGCAACTACTAGTACTGATACTGCTATTGTTCCACAAAACTTTGATTACAAACAAATGTCATATACACATGAATATATATTTAGTTTTACCTAAGTTGAATCATACTATTTGTTCTGATGTACATTATGTATTTAGTAATATATCTTCAAAATTTTTTCTGTATTATCAAATACAAATCTATATTATTATTTTTAATAGTGTTAGAGTTTTACATGGTATAAGTTTCCCATAATATATTTAGTTCATCTCCTGCTAATGGACATTTAAATAACTTCCAAGACTTCTTTCTTTTTGACTGTTAGAACAACGATTAAGCAACCTCTCTGTTCATCTATCTCTGCATGCTTGTCATAATATTTCTCTAGATGCATATAACATTTTAAAGGAAGAGATGATGAGGCTCAGTAACAGGCTCGGGGGCTTGATTTTTGTCAATTCAATCAAGAGTTGAATTGGGCATCAGTTTATACTAATCAAATTTATAAAACTCTTCGTCAAAAACCAGGATGCCACTTCATTAAATTACAGTAGCGGGTATAAGCTTATCTGAAAATGGAAATCCACTGTCCAGTGCACTGCTTTCTTGGTTACCAATTAACCAGTAACCAGAAAGTTATCTAATAACCAGGTATTTTTAAATAAGGAGGTTAAATGCACTGAAAGGACTTTTTTCAAGGTGTGAAGAATTGAGTCATCCTTCTTTTTTCTTTTTCTTTTGAGACGGAGGCTCTGTCGCCCAGGCTGGAGTGCAGTGGCGTGATCTAGGCTCACTGCAACCCCCGCCTCCCGGGCTCAAGTGATTCTCCTGCCTAAGCCTCTCGAGTAGCTGAGATTACAGGTGCCCACCACCACGCCTGGCTAATTTTTGTAGTTTTAGTAGAGACAGGGTTTCACTATGTTGGCCAGGCTGGTCTCGAACTCCTGACCTCAGGTGATCTGCCCACCTCGGCCTCCCAAAGTTCTGGGATTACAGGCGTGAGCCACCATGCCCGGCTGAGTCATCCTTCACTGTACTATCTCCCTGTCACACAGATTGCAATGTTCATACCCTCTGGTCAAGTACCATTTTGCTTGAACAGGGCTGGAAACATACTGACATAGTCTTACCTATCAGTTCTATTTTTAAAAAACAACTCTATAATGAAGTTACCCTTGTTATTTACAATATCAGTTTTTGTCATATTGAGCTCCATCTCCTTTTGAGACTAGTAGTCCACTGTCCACTGGCTGGTTTCTTTAGAGGAAATTCTGTGCAGCGTTCTTACCAGCCTACTCTTTTCTTTTCCTTAATTCTTTCAGCTCCCAAAGGGGCTTAGGGGGCGTGAGGAGCAATACTCCTTTTTCTTTTCATACTTTTTAATCTGTTCCTCAGCCACTTTGTCTCAAATGGAGGAATCAGTCATCAGGAACCCTTGGGCTTTCCACACTTTAAGTGGCAACCTGGAGGAGGAAAAGAGGACAGCTTCAGCTTTTAAGGGCTCTTGGCTCAAATTTCTACAAGAATGGTAAGGAAAGGGGTGGCTGTTTCAGTCATGAGTGATTATGTTCTCCAAGGCTAAACCTATAAATATTAAATGCCAATTTTATGGTGGTAAATGCCACCAAATTGGATTGCTTTTAAAACTACACATAACCCTAGCAAATATAATTTCGGTTCTTTTCTCACACTGCAGTATCCTTTTACTTACTCTATACTTTGACAGAGAAAGAATGGAACTAGCTTCATTTTGATTCATGAATGTTGTTTTTATTCTAAATGCCCCATGTGAGGGGAATGCAAATGGACACAAGATATATGCAAATTCACTTGCATATCCAGAGAAGGCAAATGAGGCTTAGTTCTTAGATTCCTTGATCAGGCTCCCTGGGTGAGAAGGCTAAGGAAAGAGGTGTCTGTAACTGAATTGCAGAGAACGTCATGTTTGAGAAGGGAGAGGAGAGATGTTGGCTGCCATACAGCTCCCAGCATTCCAGAACCTGCATATAAAAGTGAGTGCAGCTGCCAAGGCAAGTGAAGGAGCTCAATGAAAGCACGGCCTTCACTGGCATGAGGGCGCCCAGGGCACAGAATGCAATACAGCAGGATAAAATGGAATCTCCAACTTTTCTGCTTTAGGTCTTGACCCCAAGTCTCTGACCCCAAGTCTCTGCATAAATCTTTAAATTGCCGATTGTCTTCCTACCTCCCTGCTCTCTCTTTTACAATTCAGGCCAGGACTAGGGTGACATGAGCGAAGCCCAAAATTTAAGGGGAGCGAAAAACTCCCCCTAATTTCTACTATCAGTAACTTTTAAATTTCTAGTATCAGTAGTTGAGATAAACAATGTTTTATTGCCTTAATTTTAAAATAATCAAAATTAGGCTGGGCTTGGTGGCTCATACCTGTAATCCAGGCACTTTGGGAGGCTGAGGCAGGAGGATGACTTGAGGTCAGGAATTTGAGACCAGCCTGGGCAACACAGTGAGACTCCCATCCCTACAAAAAAAAAAATAAATAAATTAGCCAGGCATGGTGGTGCATGCCTGAGGTCCCATCTACTTGGGAGGCTGAGGTAGGAGGATCTCCTGAGCCCAGGAATTTGAGGCTGCAGTGAACTATGATCTTACCACTGCACTCCAGCCTGGGCAACAGAGTAAGACCCTGTCTCAAAACAAAAAACAAAAACAAGCAAACAAACAAAATATCAAAATTAGTGAAAAAATCCATGATGAACAAAATGTCAACATTTTAAATAAAGACAGAATTCTATCCTGCAATTGTAAGAGCCTCTCTCCAGTTGCCTCTCTTTAAACCTCATCCTGGTTCCAATAAAACTTTATTGGTAAAGCAGGTATCTAGCTGTAGTTTGCCTATTTGATTTTATAAGCTGTTGCATTAAAATATTATTTATCTTGATTACTGAGTATTTTGGAGCCCTCTTCAATTTAATGCCCCAAGTGAGTGCTCACTTGCCTCACTCTAGTCCTGGCCTTGTTTCAACCCCTCCTTTTTTTCTTTTTTTTTTTTTTTTTTTGAGACGGAGTCTCGCTCTGTCGCCCAGGCTGGAGTGCAGTGGCGCAATCTCGGCTCACTGCAAGCTCCGCCTCCTGGGTTCACGCCATTCTCCTGCCTCAGCCTCTCCGAGTAGCTGGGACTACAGGCACCCGCCACCACGCCCGGCTAATTTTTTTGTATTTTTAGTAGAGACGGGGTTTCACCGTAGTCTCGATCTCCTGACCTCGTGATCCGCCCGCCTCGGCCTCCCAAAGTGCTGGGATTACAAGCGTGAGCCACCGCGCCCGGCCCTTTTTTTCTTTTTTAACCTTATGTTGATTCTGTTTATGAACAAGCACTTGAACTTGGCTTAATATAATGAGGGAATACGTAGGACATATGGTTCTTGCAGAGAGGTTTTTCTCATTTTCCACCTTTCTTTGCCTTCTTCCTCTGAAACCAGTACCCTGGCAGAGCCTCCTTAATTGTCCTTTTCTGCCCTCTTGTTGCCTCACTTCTCTTTTTCCAAGCTGTGTCTTCTAAACTTCTTGGTCCCAGTTATTTGAGTTCAGAACCCGACAGCTTTATCTGTCATTTCAAAAAGACCTATCAACTGCTGTACTGATTGTAGACAATGAGGAGGAAAGAGAACTTTGCTCTGCTTGTGACACAGGTTCTGTTGCCTGGATAAGGTTCACGCACAGGGTGGGCTAAGATGGCCTGCTTAGAAGAATGGACTTTGTGGATATGCCATGACAAAGATGTGTCAAAATACCCCTGAAGTACTTATTCCTTTGCTGCATTTGATAATAGAGGATTTATTAATATTCTTTACTTCGGGGTACCTTAGCATGTATGAGGATTTATTAATATTCTTTACTTAGGGGTACCTTAGCATTTATGAGGATTTATTAATATTCTTTACTTTGGGATGCCTTAGCATTTATGTTCTGTTCTAGATTTGTGTTACAGCAGAGTAACATCATAAGTACTATTTTAAAATTATTTACATTCAACTATATATACTCAGTGAGAAAGAGGGAGGAAAGGAGAGGAGGGAGAATTTAAATTTTGAAGATAAATCTTCATCCATCCCCCTAAATGAGGATATATCCTAGAGTGAGCATTAGACGGGAGATGTGAATCTGTTGTTTCCTTACAAATCTGAGTCTACAGAACTGCACTTTATGAGCAATTTAAGGAATTTTGGGGAAAATTAGCCTATATTTAGTTTTTTTCCTTTCATGTTGATTTAGGAACCAACCCTCTGTTAGATACTACTCCACTGTATAGTAATGTATGATTGTTGCTATTGTGTTTTAAGAGTGTTTTTCAATGGTTTAGTGGATTTGAATTATCTTCACCTAACTAAATTGATCTTGTGTGAAGGAAAATGTGAGGTCATAGGTATCATACAATGTTACACTTAACCTTGTCTTCTCAAGGCTTGCAGAGGGCACCAGTTAAGACCATGGGCTTCAGGAGTAGACCGCCTGGGTTCAAATTCTAACTTGGCCACTTATTAGTCGAGTGACCCTGGACAAATTACTTACTGAGCCCCAGTTTTTCTCATCTGTAAAATGGGGATAATAATAACACCGACCTTATAGGATTATTGGGAAGATTAAGTGAAATAATACTGTGATGTACTTAGCCAGTCCCTGATGTTAGTAAGTATTCAATAAATATTAGCTGTCATTATATTAGGTCTGGGGTTGCCTGCTGCATGGCAAATCAGCAGTTTGAGAAGTTGCCACTACAAATAGTGATCCTGGGCTATGATGGTAAGGTCCAAACAGTCAGGCTTCTTTCTAACAGATATCTAGTCAGCATGTAATTCCAGTTTGTTATGAGTTTTTTCCATAATAACGGTTTGGTAAATTTACAGATTTGAACACAAAGAAGATGTGATACACATAGACAATAATGTTAAGAAATAGACTTAAGTAAAGTTTGGGTCACTTTTTAATTTCTACTAACAGTTATCAACTGCTTTTTAGTTCCTGGTTGTATTTCCAGGTGTTAATAGGAAATAATCTTCTTTCCGCCCTTAACCAAATTGCTTTGCTTGTTTAAAACACAGCTTTGGCAATGGTGCTGAAAGATTTTAGCAGCTTGGCAAAAAAAAAAAAAGATCATACGAGCAGTTTGCTCATTCTCTTATCTGGTTGGTGCTCAGTCCTCATTTCATCAGATTTCTTAAGGAGAATTATTTTATTTCTCTTCTTACAGGAAAAGATAAAAAGAGAATTGTGACTATGTTGTGTACATACCCCCGACTTTTTTTTTTTTTTTTTTTTTTGAGACAGAGTCTCGCTCTGTTGCCCAGGCTGGAGTGCAGTGGTGTGATCTCAGCTCATGGCAACCTCCACCTTCCAAGTTCAAGCAATTCTCCTGCCTCAGCTTCTCGAGTAGCTGGGATCATAGGCGTGTGCCACCATGTCTGGCTAATTTTTGTATTTTTAGTAGAGATGGGGTTTCACCATGTTGGCCAGACTGGTCTCAACCTCCTGACCTCAGGTGATCCTCCCGCCTTGGCCTCACAAAGTGTTGGGATTACAGGCATGAGCTACTGCGTCCGACTGGACATACCCTTTCCTAATCAAGGGCTTCCTTTGCAGCCTTAAGCTGAGAAATCCCCCAGCTTCCTTTATTCCATTCTAATAATTGCTTAATATTATTATAATTGGTTTCTTAGAGCAGGGATTGGCAAACAACAATTCACATGCCTGCCACCTGTTTTTGCAAATAAAGTTTTATTGGAACACAGCCATGCCAATTTGCTTACCTATTGTCTATGGCTGCTTTCCTGCTACAATGGCAGAGTTGAGTAGTTCCAGCAGAGACCATATAGCCCACAAGCTTAAAATATTTACTATCTGGGTCTTCAAGAAAAAGTTTATGGACCCATTGTTCTAGAATGTCTATATTTTTCAGCTTTGTATTAGCTATCTATTGCTGAATTAAAAAATTACCCCAAAATAATAATGTGAGATAATAAATATTTGTATGGGTCAAGAATTCAGTAGTTTAGCTGGGTGGTTCTGGCTCACAGTCTCTCATAAAGTTGCAGTGAAGATGTTGGCCAGGACTCCAGTTATCTGAAGGCTTGACTGGAGTTGAAGGATCCACTTCCAGGAAGGCTTACTCACATGGCTGTTAGTAGAAGGCCTTAGTTCCTTGCTGGCAGTGGGCAAGAGGTCTCAGTTCTTTGCCACATGGACCTCTCCACAGTGCTACCTGAATGTTCTTACCACATAGCAGTTGTTTTTCCCTAGCACAAGTGATCTGAGAGAGAACAACGAGAAGACTTTACCACCTTTTATGATCTAGTCTCAGAAGTCATCCTTGTTTACATTGTACTTTGTTAGAAGAAAATTGCCAAGTACTGCACACGCTCAAAGAAAGGAAAATTAAGCTCCACCTTTTTTCTTTTTTTAATGAGACAGGATCTCACTCTGTTGCCCATGTTGCCCATGCTGGAGTGCAGTGATGTGATCACAGCTCACTACAGTCTCCACCTCCTGGGCTCCGGTAATTCTCCTACCTCAGCCTCCCAAGTAGCTGGGACTACAGGCATGCACCACCATGCCTGACTAATTTTTTTTTTTTTTTTTTTTTTGAGACAGAGTCTCACTCTGTTGCCCAGGCTGGAGTGCAGTGGCACAGTCTCGGCTCACTGCAACCTCCATCTCCCGGGTTCACGCCATTCTCCTGCCTCAGCCTCCTGAGTAGCTGGGACTACAGGTGCCCGCCACCACGCCCAGCTCATTTTTTTTGTACTTTTAGTAGAGACGGAGTTTCACCGTGTTAGCCAGGATGGTCTCAATCTCCTGACCTTGTGATCCGCCCACTTTGGCCTCCCAAAGTGCTGGGATTACAGGCATGAGCCACCGCGCCCGGCCATGCCTGACTAATTTTTTGTATTTTTTGTAGAGGCAGGATTTTGCCATGTTACCCAGGCTGGTTTTGAACTCCTGGGCTCAAGCAATCCTCCCGCCTGGGCCTCCCAAAGTGCTGGGATTACAGGTGTGAATCATGGTGCCCAGCCAAGCTCCACCTTTTAAAGGAAGGAGCATCAGATAATTTATGGACATTCAAAGCAAATTACTGTTTGTTACTAGTTGTGAGATTTTTATCAAGTCACTCATCTTATATAAGCCTCAGTTTCCCCAACTGTAAATTGGGGATATGAATGTGTACTTTATAGAGTTGTTAATGGTATTTAATGGGCTTATTTATACAAAATGTCTATCTTAGAGTAAGGGCTGAGTAATTAGAGTGACATTATTATTATTGCCATTGTCATTATTATTATTTTTGTAGTGTAGGTTGTATAGCATAGGACCTTGCAAGACGTTTGAGTGGACCTTATGGCTATTATTAATCCTATAGCCACTATATGTCTCTCATAGTACGCTACATATTTTTTCACCTCTGCTTCTCCAATGTGTATGATAGTGCCTGGCTCATATTAGGTTCTCAATCAATGTTTGCTAAAAGAGCAAATTAATCTTTATCTGGAAATCTACAGATACTTCAAACCCAACATATGAGGAAGCCCAAACCATTAGCTTCCCCCAAAGCATGTAGTGTCAAGAAAAGTGCCTGGCACATAACAGTTGTCAAAACAGCAAGTTAATATGGACATATTTTAAAACTACTGTGCTTAATTCCAAATGAGTCTTAAGTGTTTGTTTGTTTGTTTTTTAGGGTTGCAAACTCTCTTTTATTTTCTTTTTTTTCTGAGACAGAGTCGCACTCTGTTGCCCAGGCTGGAGTGTAATGACACAATCACGGCTCACTGCAGCCTCGACTTCCCAGGCTCAGGTGATTCTCCCATCTCAGTCTCCCAAATAGCTGGGACTACAGTTGTGCACCACCATACCTGGGTAATTTTTTATATTTTTAGTAGAGATGGAGTTTCACTATGTTGCAGAGGCTGGTCTTAAACTCCTGGGCTGACGCGATCCACCTGCCTCGGCCTTCTAAAATGCTGGGGTTACAGGGTTGAGCCACCTCGCCCAGCCAAAATTTTTCTATAAAGGGCCAGTTAGGAAGTATATTTGGCTTTGCGGGCCATATGGTGTCTGTTGCAAGTACTCAACTCTGTATCAGGAAAGTAGCTATAGACAATAGGTAAATGAATGGGTGTGGCTGTATTCTAATAAAAATTTATTTACAAAGTAGAAGGGGAGTTAGATTTGGCCCACAGGCTGTAGTTTGCTGATCCCAGGTCCAGGAAATCTTTTTACAAGAACACCAATCAACAAGTTGACTCACATAGAAGACATATGAATCAAAGCTAGATATATACCGGGCATCTTTGACTCTACCTAACCAGGGTATAAACTCCTTCAGGACAAGAACCATGGCTTATACTTATTTTTATTCTTATTCAGCACTTAAGAAGGTTCTGGGCATATAATTGCTATTTATTTAATAGTTATTTATTATTTAATTGGTTTACAGTATTTTGTTATATGGGATGGATATTCTATGATATTTAACCAATTATTTCTTGTCTTCTGTTAGTACAAACAGGCTGCAGTAAGTATGCTTTTACACAGATAGATAGATAAATAGATATAGATAGATAGATATTTGTATGCACATGTGAGTATATTCTAGGAGAGATTCCCAGAACTGTAATTGCTGGGTTGAGGTTTTGTATATGCCAGGTTTGGTGGTGTGCACCTGTAGTCTCAGCTCCTCGGGACAATGGCTTGAGCCCTGGGCAACATGGGAGACCCCTTCTCAAAAACAAACAAATTAAAAAACCCAAAGCAAAACAAATCAAGATTATGTGTATTCTTAATTTGACAAAAGAGTTTCAGATTAAAATTAAAGTTCCACTTATTTCATATAACATATTATAATACTTCAGGACAAAAGAAAATAATTAACCAGGTGCCTTGAATTTTGTTTATAGACTTACACTTGCTGTATGATCTTCATAGGACCCTGTATGCTCTTTCTACAAAAAGTAGTACAATTGAGTGTTGATGATCAATATATCTATTGTCAGAGTGGAGTCTGGAAGTCACAGAGCAGGCAGAAATGAAATATGTTTTCCATTACTATATAATTTTGGAAACTTCTTGAGATGCTTCATAGAACTTTTAGAGTCTCCATAACACAATGTAGAAACCATGACTAGCACTGTCCTTGCCATATCAAAGATTCCTACCCCAAAAGTTTTTAAAAACACAAATATATTCAAGGGACAGTATATCTCCTTATCTCACTATCACATCAGTGTATCCCGTGGGAAGTGCCAAGGGATTGGCTTTGCATCAGTACACCAAGAAGAGATGACTTTTTTTTTTCTTTTGAGATGGAGTCTCGTTCTATTGCCCAGGGTGAAGTGCAGTGGCACAATCTTGTCTCACTGAAACCTCCACTGCCTGGGTTCATGTAATTCTCGGGTCTCAGCCTCCTGAGTAGCTGGGACTACAGGCATGTGCCACCATGCTCAGCTAATTTTTGTATTTTTAGTAGAGTTGGGGTTTCGCCATGTTGGCCAGGCTGGTCTTGAACTCCTGGCCTCCCAAAATGCTGGGATTACAGGCATGAGCCACCACGCCCAGCCAGGGACGACATTTTAAAGAGCCATTCTCAACTAAAGGAATTATTGTGGGAGAGTAGAGGAGGAGACTAAACTGTACTAAGTATGTACTAAGTGTCAGACTCCTTACTCATGTTTCCTGTTAAAATAGACATTATCATGGATTTCTCTTTCACAGATGAAGAGACATGCTCGAAGAATGTATTGCATTTCTGGTCATGTGGCTATTAAGTGGTAGTCAGGATTGATTTGAACTCAGGTCTTTTTAACTCCAAAGCTCTTTCTCCTATATTCTGCTGCCTCTCAATGTGTTCAGAATGCACTGATATCCCCATAATGGAGACATGGAGGATTCCAGAGCACAGATTTTCCTAGCCTGACCTTGTGGCACTAATGAATCAGGAACTCTCAGCCATTGCTCTCTTTTGCTCTGCCCAAGAAGAAGAAAGCAGGAGCTGTCCATCTGAAAACAGACTTTTCAGCAGATAAAGGGAAGCCAGCAGAAGAACCAGTTGGAATAACGAGAAGTAATTACTTTGACCTAGAATTGGGAGAAGCGCAATAACTTAATTTAGTCATATTTCTGGTCATTTTACTAATTAGAGGAAATAAAAAGGGGAAAAAAAGAAAGAGAAGGTGAATGAGAAGGAAAGGGTGGTAGATGGGGGAGTACCTGAGAAGGATGAAACCACTTGCTAATTATGGTTTCAATGAGGCAAAATCAAAACTGAAATGTCTTTTTTATAATTTTACTTTAGGTAGGGGAAAAATCTATTTTACTATATTTCAGTTTCTCTACCTAATAAATATTAGAAAAAACCTTTTGTGATCCTAATAACTATACTGCCTCTCCTAGGAAATTGTTCCTGGATTGTATTTCTTCCTAATATATAATACATATGTTATAATTAATGAAAAAAATGAGAGTAAATTTTATTCATTTGGACTCCAGTAACTTAGAGTTTATAATAAAAATCAGTTATATGTTCTGCTGAAATTTCTCTCATTGGGGATTCAGGTTTTAAAAAAGACAATGATGTCATTTAAAAAATAAATGATGATATTCAACTCATTTAAGGGAACTAATTTCCTGTAAGCAATTTAACACCTATTTCATATTTGCTACTTCAGTCTGACTTCAGAACAACACAAAACCTTAAATTTATTCACCAAAAAAACCCTTAAGCCTGGCTTGGTGGTGCACACCTGTAGACCCAGTTACCAGGGAGTTTGAGGTAGGAGGGTCACGAGCTAGCTCAGGAGTTCAAGACCAACCTGGACAACACAATGAGACCCTGATCTGTAAAATAAACCAAAGACCCAAACCCCTTATTTACATGATATTAAATAATATTTGAATTAATTCCCAAGGAAATATCATAGGGATTAGATCAGCTTTTGAGGAATGTCAAAAATGAGAGGTTAAAAAATAATTTTTAGGGCTGGGCGCAGTGGCTCATGCCTGTAATCTCAGCACTTTGGGAGGCCAAAGCGGGCAGATCACTTGAGGCCAGGAGTTCGAGACCAGCTTGTCCAACATGGCAAAACCCTGTCTGTAGTAAAAATACAAAAATTAGCCAGGTGTGGTGGTATGTACCTGTAGTCCCAGTTACTCGGGAGGCTGAGGCACGAGAATCACTTGAACCCGAGCAGTGGAGGTTGCAGTGAGCTGAGATGGCGCCACTGCACTCCAGCCTGGGCATGACTCTGTCTAAAAAAAAAAAAAAAAATTAGAAGAAAGGATTCATCAGCTATTTCAATGCCAAAAGGAAATAGAAGATAATTAGGGTTAGAAAATATTATTAGAATGGACATGTAAGAGGCTTTTCGAATGGACATGTAAGAGGTCCATTAGAATGGACATGTAAGAGGTTAGTTTTGGCAGTGTGGTATCAATGAAAGCAAAAATTTTAGGACTTTAAGGAATGAATAAATGGTAAAGAATTGGAGGCTTTTGTAGACATTCATTTCAAATATTTGGCAGAGAAATAAAGGGGAAAAAGAACAGTGACAATGAGGAAAGGTGAAGATTTTTGCAAAAAGTTGGGGAGAATTTTATATGACTGAAGACAGAGAAAGAAGACTGATAGAATAGGATGGGAAGAAATGGGATTAAAAGGCTGGGTAGAAAAGGAAAAATTAATAAACTGGATTTTACAAAACAAAAAAGTTCTGCTCTTTGAAAGATAGAGAAAATGAGAAGACAAGCCACATACTGGGAAGAAACATTTGCAAAACATATGTCTAATAAAATATTTGTAACCTGAATATATAAAAGACTCTCTAACCTCAATAATAAGAAAGCTAACAACCCAGTAAAGAAAAGAGCAAAATATTTGAACAGATACTTTATAAAAAAGATATACAGATGGCAAATTAGTACATGAAAAGATTCTCAACTTCATTAGTCATTTACAAATTAAAACGACAGTGAGACACCACCTCATGCCTGCTCAAATAGTTTAAATTAAATAAAAAGACAATGTCAGGTGCTAGTGAGGTTGCAGAATAACTGGAACTTTCATACATTGCTGGTGGGAATGCAAAATCGTACAACCATTTCAGGGAACAGTTTGGTAATTTCCTATAAAGTTAAACATACGTATTTAAGTTTACGAGAGGAGATTGGGGAAGCAGGCATGGGCCAGGTCATTCTCAGTGTTGTGGTAAAATGTTTGGACATTATTCTTTCTCATGCGAAGCCACTGAAGGATTTTTTTTCTTTTTTTTTTTTGAGACGGAGTCTCGCTCTGTCTCCCAGGCTGGAGTGCAGTGGCGTGATCTCAGCTCACTGCAAGCTCCGTCTTCCGGGTTCGTGCCATCCTCCTGCCTCAGCCTCCTGAGTAGCTGGGATTACAGTCATGCGCCACCACGCCCGTCTAATTTTGTATTTTTAATAAAGATGGGGTTTCTCCGTGTTGATCAGGCTGGTCTCGAACTCCTAATTTCAGGTGATCCACCCGCCTCGGCCTCCCAAAGTGCTGGGATTACAGGCATGAGCCACCGCGCCCGGCCGGCCTAAGATTTTTTTAAGTAAACGATAAAGGAATTTTTTTTTTTTTTTGAGACGGAGCTTTGCTCTTGTTGCCCAGGCTGGAGTGCAATGGTGCATTCTCGGCTCACTGCAACCTCCACCTCCCAGGTTCAAGCGATTCTCCTGCTTCAGCCTTCCGTATAGCTGGGATTACAGGCATGTGCCACCACCCCTGGCTAACTTTGTATTTTTAGTAGAGACGGGGTTTCTCCATGTTGGTACCAAAAAGATGTAGCAATTCTGACTCTATATGTAATTTACAATACCTCTTCAGTACATGTAAAGCAAAAATGTCATTGACAGAATTGCAAGAAATTAACAAATCCACAATTACAGTGGCAAATTTTTCTTTACCATATTTCCTACAGAAACAGAAAAAGCTGACATAATGTTAAAGAGGATTTAGAAGATCTGAAAAACACGGTTCACAAGCTTGATTTAATGGATACAGCCAGAATCCTTCACGTAGTGGAGAGTACATGTTTTCTAAGTACATGTTCTATAAGTAAATGTGAAAAACTTGAAAATTTGGCTACGAAGCCAGTCTCAAGTAATACTGAGAAAGTTGATATTATACAGACCACATTTCTTTTTACCATAATATAATACAACTATGAATCAACAATAAAAAGCCCTGCACCCCGCAATAGAGTGACTTTCAGTTTCTGGCTTAAGCAATTAGGTAGATAGTACTTATGTCATTTATTGAGATTGAAAAGACTGAAGGAAAACCTTTTTAAGGGAGGGTGGAAATGGGGTCACAGAAAAGATAAATCAGTTTAGAGAGGTCTGGCCAACCAACACCTAGCAAGGTATTGGGATAGACGTACCTCAAATAATTCATCAGCCATAGATTTAATGTGTCTGCTATAACCACACTTCTTTTCTAGGAGCCCTTTTTCTGTTTTGAGATTTTTGTAAATTTGAGTTTGAAAATTACGAGTTAAAGTAATATTGTCATATTAATTGGTTATGCTGCCACCCAGTGATAGATTTTAGAATAGCAGATATATCTTTTTTTAGATGAATTCCTATTTTTTTAATTAAAGAAAGCAAAGATTATAAAATAATCTATTTCATTGTTCAAAATATTGCCATCTTATCTCTACATTATACATTATTTTATGTATCCCAAACTATCAGTATTGCCTTTATATTCAACTATTAATATTGCAAAAGTTTAGATCCCCCCAATGGAAAAAGCTTAATGTACAAAAGTTATTCAAATAGCTAATATTTGTTGAATGCTTAGTGTGTTCCAGGCACTACTGTAAGTTCTTCTTGTTCTTTTCTTTTTTTCTTTAAGACGGTGTCTCCTTCTGTCGTCCAGGCTGAAGTGCAGCGGCGCGATCTTGGCTTACTGCAACCTCTGCTTCCCCAGCTCGAGCGATTCTCCTGCCTCAGCCGCTGGAGTAGCTGGGACTACGAGGCGCGGGCAACCACACTCAGAGAATTTTTGTGTGTTTTGTAGAGATGAAGTTTCTTCATGTTGTCCAAGCTAGTGGGAGCTAAAATGGTACAATCTTTCACTTCAGGAAGCTAACTTGGTAATATGTATCGAAAGCCTTATTTAATGCACATATCCTTTGGTATAGCAATTTTATTTCTGCAGGTTGATTTTAAAAAATTAATTCAAGATACATATCTATTAGAATGGCCAAAGTCCAGAACATGACAACACCAAATGCTGGTGAGGATGTGGAGCAACAGGAGCTCTCCTTCATTGCTGGTGGGAATGCAAAAGGGCACAGCCACTTTGGAAGATAGTTTGACAGTTTCTTACAAAACTAAACACACATCTTACTATTTAATCCAGCATTTGAGTTCTCTGGTGTTTACCAAAAGGAGATGAAAACTTATGTCCATACAAAGACGTGCACATGGATGTTTATAGCATCTTTTATAATTGCCAAAACTTGAAAGCAACTGAGTTGGCCTTCATTAGAGGAATGAATAGACTGTGGTACACCCGGTAAATGAAATATTCAGTGCTAAAAAGAAAAAAGCTATCAAGCTATGAAAAGACGTGGAGGAACCTTAAATCCATATTGCTAAGCGAAATAAGACAATTGAAAAGGTTAAGTATTATGTAATTCCACCTGTATCACATTCTGGAAAAGGCAAAACTGTGGAGAGAGTAAAAGGATCAGTAGTTGCCAGAGGTTGGGGAGAGGGAAGGATGAATAGATGGAGCACAGAGGATTTTCAGGGCAGTGAAAATACTATATGTTACTATAATGAATGTATGTCCTTATATACATGTCCAAACCCATAGAATGTACACCACCAAGAGTGAACCCTAATGTAAGGTATAGACTGTGGGTGATAATGGTGTGTCAATGTAGGTTTATCTGTTGTAATGTATGTACCACTCTTGTGGGGGATGTTGTAATTGGGAGCCTGAACATGTATGAGGGCAGAGGCCATATGGGAAATCTCTGTACCTTCCTTTCAGTTTGACTGTGAGCCTAACACTGCTCTAAAAAAAAATACAATCTTAAATATAATAAAATTGGATCCTATCTCACACCATAAAAAAGAAAGACATTTATTGAATTTGTATGAAGATTAAGGTACAAGGATGTTCATTTTAGACCTCTTATTGGAGCTAAAAATATTGTAAATAATTTCGATGTACCATAAGAGCAGACTGTTAAATTATGGAAGCTTTGTAAAATAGAATATTCCTTGCCTCCCACATCTAAGTCATCAGAGCAAGTTCTCCATTAACTCCAAAATAGATTCTGATTCTGTTCGTTACTCTCCATCTCAATGGCCACCATTCGAGAACAATGCCTCACGCTCCTTCATCTGGATACTAAACATCTTCCTAACTGGTCATCCTGCTCCAGCTTCTACTCCTTTGATCCATTCTTCACATAGCAGTCAGAGCTGTCTACTTTGCTGACTGGCTAGCTAGCTAACCATTTGTTTAAAGTATTAAAAGCACCCATAAACCTACCACATTTGGCCCCTACCCGTACCATGTCCTAACTCCTCCCATGCCAGGCAGCCATCAACCTGAATCCTCACTCCCTTGCTTTCCTTTTTATATAGCGTTATTGTATTTATAAGCATTCCTAAATATGCATATTTAAATGTTTTTAATTTAATAAAAAATATCATGTGGCACACAATAATTTTTGCACTTAGTGGTATTTGTTAAGATTCATGCATGTTGTTGCATGTCACCACAGTTTGTTCATTTAAACAGCTGTGTAATATTCCACTGTGGTTGTGGATTTAGTTTATTCAGTCTCTTGTTGATGGGCATTGAAGATTTTTTCCCAGGTTTTTATTATTGTGAATGATCCTGTCATGAGCATCATGGTCCACGTCTCTTGTTGTATATGTGCAAGAATTTCTTTTGGATGTATATCTAGGAGTGGAATTTTTGCATTTTAGGGTACATAAATGTTAAACTTTGTTTGCCAAACTGTTCATCAACTTTACTTTCCAACTAGCAATTTTTTTATTTCATTTTATTTTGTTTTGAGACAGGGTCTCACTCTGATACCCAGGCTGGAGTGCAGTGGCATCATCTTGGCTCACTACAACAACCCCGCCTTCTGGGCTCAGGTGATTCTCCCATCTCAGCCTCCCAAGTGGCTGGGAATACAGGTGCACACCACTACCCCAAGCTTATTTTTCTATTTTTAGTAGAGACAGTTTTGCCATGTTGCCCAGGCTGGTCTCGAACTGCTGGGCTCAAGCGATCCTACCGCCTTGGCCTCCCGAAGTGCTATGATTACAGGTGTGAGCCACTGGTCCTGGCCAGTTCTTTACATGAATATCTCACTTAATACTCACAACAACCCTATAAGTACTATTTATGCCTAACTTGAAAGTGAGGCATAGAAGGATAAAAAATTTACTCAAAGCCATACAGCTAATAAATAACAGAGCTGGGATTTTGAATATAGGTAATACGGTTCTAGAGTGCTGAAGCTTAACTGTGAACACTGTTTGAAACAGAAAAAAAATCGAAGGTAATTTAAAATTTTAACAATAAAGCAATAGCCCAGTAAACTCTAGCATATCAATTTGGTAGAATGCTATGTAGACATTTAAAATAATAGACTCAAAGATTGTATAATAAGATGAGAAACTGTTTATAACATGAAAACTCCAGCCAATGTCATGCATACGGTATATGTGACACTCTAATATATTTTTTATTTCTTAAGTTTTCAAAAACTTATTTAAAAATAATATCAAACTTATAAGAAGGTGCAAAAGTAAAAATAATACAAGGAACATTTGAATATCCTTTACAAAGATTCAGCCATTGCTAACATTTTACCTATTTGCTTTATTATTTATTCTCTTTCTGTTTACACAGACACATAAACACACACACACACACACACGCATTTTTTCCTTAAACCATTTGATGTAGGTTACATTTTTTTTTTTTTAAGGCAAGGTCTCACTTTGTCACCTAGGCTGGAGTTCAGTGGCATGATCTTGGCTCAACCTCCTAGGTTCAAGTGATCCTCATGCCTCAGTGCCCCCAAGTAGCTGGGACCACAGGTGTATGCCACCATGCCAGGCTGTATATATCATGGCTCATGGCTTTTTATCCTCAAATCATCCGGCATTGATTGATTGATTGATTGATTGAGATATAGGGCCTCAATATGTTACCCAGGCTAGCCTCGAACTCCTGGCCTGAAGCGATCCTCCTACCTCAACCTTGAGTGGCTGGGACCACAGGAGCTTATCATTGGGCTTAGCTCAGCATGTATTTCTGAAGGAAAGGGCTTTGCTCTATAGTTACTGACTTCATAAATTTACCTTGATAGAATGCTATCATCTAATTTACTGTTCATATTCCAAAACTTTTAGCTGATCTAATCATGTCCTTCACAGGTTTTTCCCCTCCCAGTACAGGTTCAATTTTAGGGTCAAATATTGCATTTAATTGCCATGTCTTTTTAGCCACCTTAAATCTGGAACATTTCCACAGTCTTTGTCTTTTTTGACATTGATGTTTTTGAAGAATACAACTCTCCCACCTTTCTTTTTTTTAATAGAACACTTCGTTTTCTGTTTGTCTGATGTTTCCTCATGATTAGATTGCATTTATACACTCTCAGCACGAATATTGCATAGGTGATGTTGTGACCTTCTCAGGATCTGGAGGCACGTGATGTCCATCTGTCTCTCAAAGGTAATATTAATTTTGATCATCCAGTCAAAGTGATGCCTTAGTTTTCCACTGTATAATCATCTTTTTTTCTTTCTTTCCTGTGACTAATAAGTCTGTGGGTGAGACATTTTAAGATGGTGCCAATATCCTATTCCTTACCAAAAATTTCCTTTAGATTTAACTTCTATTGATGATTCTTGCTTGAATTAATCTTTACTATGAAAGTTGCAAAATGATGATTTTCCAGTTTAGCACGTGGTCCCCATTGGCCATTGTCCCTAGAAGGGCAGCCTTATGGCTTTCTTGGGCCCTCGGCACTTTTGTCTTTATCATTCCTCCATATGATTTTTAAAAAATTATATTTGATGACTTTGTTGCTATAAAGATAAATATAATCCAGGATGCTATTGCTAGTGCATTTATTTTTCTTCTGATTTCTTTTAAAAGAAGTTAAAATTAAAACATTTTCATGGGCCTTTGAAAGTATCATGGGTCTCAGACACTCTGCCTAATGGATCAGTTGTCTCTGGGCCCTCACTGTTCTACCAATGGTTTATAATTCATTATTATATGTACTAGTTTGGTGCTTAAATTGTCTCCTATTTGGCCAGTGGGGCCCCTTCAAGCTAGTCCTCATGTCCTTGCAATATCCTGTCACTTTTTTTTTTTAGCACTTCCTTAACAGGATGGCATAACAGGATGTCCTAGGCTCCGATGTATCTATGCTGCCCCAGCCCTGGAATCAGCCATTTCTTGAAGGAGGACAGATTCCTTTTAGAGGGGAATGGTACTAGAAACCAAGATCTGGGCACGAGGCATACTCATTGCTACCAGGTTGTATTTGCTTCTTGGACTTTTGAACAAACAGAGATGGGAAGTAAAGCCACGTATACACAAATGTGCATACACATACACATATACATATACATGTGCACATATATAAACATGTATATACATATTCGCATTTTAGAAATCGTGAGTTCATACCAGTTTCTCCAATTCCAGTGCATCTCCACAAGATTCTTTTTTTGCCTCTCCCCATTTCATACTTACATATTCCTTTTTCCACAGTGAGAACCCTGACTCCCAATAACACCAACACGTTTACTTATTTGCTCAATCCTAATTACACCTAAAATAGTTTTGAAATTGCTTTGCCCATACCTCTACCATTAACAACCCTACTAAAAAGAGTTCATGACTCGTTCGCACTTTTCTTTCCTCATCCCCTCCAAAACCGAGGCCACACTGTTTTCATACATTTCTTGGATTATTTTTTTCTTTTAAACTTTTTTCCATTCATTGTGGTCATGTTATTCATCTGAAATACATTACACTTATTTATTTCAATTGGCATTTGCTTTAGGGTTCCCCCTCCTCGTTCTTAATTGATTCATTTTTTGAATATGTAAGATATTAACATGCTTTCAAAAGTCAAAACTATACAAAGAGTTATACTCAGAGAACAGCCATTCCCTCCTGTGTCCCTTCCACTCATGCCCTCACCCTTACTCCTTGCAGAAAACAAATTTCATTGTTTTCTGGTTTATCCTGCCTGTGTTTCTTTTTGTAATGATAATCTATATTTTCTCATTTTCCCTCTTTCTTCCACAAAATATAACATATTATGTGGTCTTTTGCACTTTGCTTTTTAAAATTTAATATCTCCTGGAAATCATTCTGTATCGTTCCTAGAGATCTTTCTAGTTCTTCTTTACTGCTGCATAATACTCCATTGTATGGATATATTATAGTTTATTCAATCAACCTGTCCACTTAGATATTAGGTAGTTTCTAATATTTTGATATTACAAATAATGCAATATATTATTGCATTATTAAAGTAATTAAGTGCTGTGATTACAGGCGTGAGCCACCACACTCAGCCAAATTTACTTCTCAAATAACTATTTATAATATAACAAAAATGACCAAAAATTCTAGAGAAAAATAGGCAAATTCATAAACAGACAATCCACTAAGAGCCATATAAAGATAATCTTGGCTGGGCATGGTGGCTCACACCTGTAATCCCAGCATTTTGGGAGGCCGAGGCAGGCGGATCACAAGGTCAGGAGATCGAGACCATCCTGGCTAACACGGTGAAACCCTGTCTCTACTAAAAATGCAAAAAACTTAGCTGGGCATGGTGGCGGGCACATGTAGTCCCAGCTACTCGGGAGGCTGAGGCCGGAGAATGGTGTGAACCCGGGAGGCGGAGGAGGTTGCAGTGAGCCGAGATCGCACCACTGCACTCCAGCCTGGGTGACAGAGCAAGACTCCGTCAAAAAAAAAAAACAGTCTTATATATAAAAAGACATTCAACTTTATTCATTGTAAGAGACATGCACATTATTAAAATGATGTTAAGGTATCATTTCTCATCAGATTGGCGAAAAAAGTCAAAAGCTTGATACAGTGGATATATTACTTTACACATATGTGTTTTTGAATTATTGGGGGCATAACTTAAGGATACATTTCTACAAGTGGGATTGCTGTGTTGAAGAGTAAATTTGTATGTAGTTTTGTTATATATTGTCATATTCCCATCAGCAACGTATGAGAATACCTCTCAATGCACTCTCATACATTGCATCTTATATTGAGGATGAGATGTTTTCTTGCATCCTCACCAACAGAGTGTATTATCAGGTGTCCTGAGTCCTTTTGGACTGCTATAACAAAATACAGTCATGTGCTGCATAGTGACATTTCAGTCAACAATGGACCACATATATGATGGCGGTCCCATGATATTTTGATAGAATTGAAAAATTGCTATGGCTTAAGTGAGATTGTAGCCATCATAACATAGTAGTGCAACACATTACCTTTTCCATGTTTAGATATGTTTACCATTGTGTTACAATTGCCTACAGTATTCGATATAACAATGTGTCCTAAAGGTTTGTAGCCTAGGAGAAATAGGCTATACCATATGGTCTAGCTGTGTAGTAGGATGTACCATTTAGGTTTGTGTCAGTACATTCTATGATGTTCACACAACAAGGAAATTGCCTAATGACACATTTCTTGTAACATTGTTGTAAAATGATGCATGACTGGCTTATAAACAACAGAAATGTATTTCTAACAGTTCTGGAGGCCTGGAAGTTCAAGATCAAGGCACTGGCAGATTTGGTGTCTAATGAGGGCCTACTTCTCCTTCGAGGGTCTTTTCAGTGTGTCCTCACATGGCAGAAGGAGAGAATGATCTTTCTAGTCCCATTAAGGGTTCTGTCCTCATAACCTAGTCACCTCCCAAAGGCCCCACCTCCTAATACCATCACCTCTGGGCTTAGGATATTAATTTGGGGGGGGATATAAACATTCGGTCCACTGTATCAAGCTTTTGACCCCTTTTTTTTTTTTTTTTGAGGCTGGAGTGCAGTGGCATGATCTCAGCTCATTGCAACCCCCGCCTCCTGGGTTCAAGTGATTCTCCTGCCTCAGCCTCCTGAGTAGCTGGGACTACAGGCACTTGCCACCATGCCCTGCTAATTTTTTTTATTTTTAGTAGAGATGGGGTTTCATTGTGTTAGCCAGGATGGTCACTTTTGACTTTTTTTTGCTGATCTGATGAGTGAGAAATGATATCTTAACATCATTTTAATAATTTGCATTTATCTTACTGTGAATAAAGTTGAACATCTTTTTATATATGTTTAAGACTATCTTTATATAGCGCTTAGTGGATTGTCTGTTTATGTATGTTTGCCTATTTTTCTCTAGAATTTTTGGTCATTTTTGTTATATTTTAAATAGTTTTTAAGAAGTAAATTTGGCCAGGTGTGGTGGCTCATGCCTGTAATCCCAGCACTTTGGGAGGCCAAGGCAGGAGGATGACTTGAGGCAAGGAGTTCAAGACCAGCCCTGGCAACATAGTGAGACCCTGTCTCTACAAAAAAATAAAAAATTAACCAGGCATGGTGGTGCGCACTTGTAGTCCCAGCTACTCAGGAGGCTGAGGCAGGAGGATCATTTTATTCCAGGAGCTCAAAGTTACAGTGAGCTATGATTGTGCCACTGCACTCCAGCCTAGGGTGACAGACTGAGACCCTGTCTCAGAAAAAAAAAAGAAGAAGAAAGAAAGAAAGGAAGAAAGAAAGAAAATAAATTTAAGATGTCAGCTCTTTATCTGTGATACATATTGTGAATATTGTATCCCAGTTTGTCATTTCCTTTTCTTATGTTTTGTCATGTAAAACATTTTTATTTTTATATAGTTACATTTGTCAATATTTAATTTTTTTGCTTCTGTATTTCAAATTATAGTTACAAAGCCTTTCCCTACACAGAGGTTAAAAAGGAATTCACCAAAGTTTTTTTCTAGAACTTGTATAGTTTTTTTTTTCCAATAAAGCTCTTGATCCATTTTGAGTTTATTCTTGTCTGTGGTATGAAGGGTGAATCTAACTTTTGCCCCCCCCCCCCAAATAGCTCTAATATGTTTTTTAAAGCCTAGAAGGTAATTCTCTGAATTGCTAGTAATAATTGGCTTTGGATTCTTGAACTACAGTTGACTTAGTTTTTGCTCTTTTTCACTCTTGCCCAGGCTGGAGTATGGTGGTGCAATCTGGGCTCACTGCAGCCTCAACCTCCCAGGCTGAAGGATCCTCCTGCCTTAGCCCCCTGAGTAGCTGGTACTCTAGGCATACGTCAACAGGCTTGGCTAATTTTTTTTGTAGAGACAGGTTTCACCATATTGCCCAGGCTGGTCTCAAACTCCTGGGCTCAAGCGATCCTCCCACGTCTGCCTCCCAAAGTGCAGGGATTACAGATGTGAGCCACCACGCCTGGCCCCAATCTTTTTTTAGTGAGCTTTTTTTTTCCCCCGTGGGAGAAAAGATTTTCGAAAAGAAATAGAG
Source organism: Symphalangus syndactylus (assembly GCF_028878055.3). Taxonomy (NCBI): domain Eukaryota; kingdom Metazoa; phylum Chordata; class Mammalia; order Primates; family Hylobatidae; genus Symphalangus; species Symphalangus syndactylus. Next base: position 46,891,394 of record NC_072429.2, read on the forward strand.
AACTATGACAAGGACATTGGCATTCTAGAGGTCATGAGTGTCATTAATATTGCTCCCATCCTCAGAACTGATAGCATCTACAGTCTTTACTGTGTAGCTTAGGACTTCATTTACACTTACTTGCCCATATTATTTCTAACTGTTTCATAAATGTATTTTCTTCTCAATTAGATTGTGATTGTATATCCCATAAGTGCACATAGACATGATGGGCAACATTTTTTCTGATTTTTACTTGAGTACATGTTGTAACTACTTTTACATACCCTTGAATAGTTCATTGTGTATCTAACAGTAATAGAAAAATACTGATATTAGTTAATTTAAGTATTCTGGGCTGGGTCAGAGAAAGTGGTAGTAGATTTAATTCTATTTCTTTATCTCCTTTGTCTAGGCTCCAAACATTTTTTGTACACATATATATAATCCCAGTCTTAAGGGAGATTATACATTAATTAACATATCTTTACAGATGAGAACATAGAGACTTAGAAAGTGAAGGAAATAGTTTTAATGGCTTTTAAAATTTTTGAGCCCTATCTCATTTTAAAATAAGTTAAAAATTTTATTTATTACACTTTGCTTTATGTGAGAGTGAATCCTAGAAAAGTTTCTGCAGGTAATTTTTAGTTAATTGTATCATGATTTCAATGCTGGCTAAATGATGATAAATAAAAATTGCATACATGTATTCATATATAAAACCTCAAACACATACACACAATCTATCACCAAGATTAAATGGACTGTCTCTTGTTCTTCTGCAGACTAACCTAAAGTTTAGGTTTTGTTTATACTTTTTCTCCAAGGCTTTTGTTGCTATTTCTACAAAGTTGACATTACCCATAAAATATTTTGGGGAGACGGACACACTGTGATTTATCCAGGGATCTGTACCCCTTTAGGAGTGGCACTTTATCGTTTATGTCTTTGCCTTATATACTTTTCTTCTCCTTTTCCTCCTGGTGAATTCCAACTTAAATTTTAGAAACCTAACTTCATCATCACCTCCTTTGTGGTATGTTTCTTAACAGAATTAAGCAGTCCTTGTTAGTGTATCTGTGCCTTGTACATACTTCTTTTGCTGTATTTACCATACTGCAGGGCATTTCTATGTTTACAGGTGTTTCCCCTACCAGTATGTTAACTTCTTGAGGGTAGAGCCATGTGCTCAGTATTTGATTACTTAACTGACTGGGTAGTGATAGAGGAGTAACATGAATGGCTGTCCAGGGGCATCAGCCTGGTGGAAAATGTTGAGAGTTGGTGGTGCACAACATTATTGTGGCTTTCTGGGAAAAGGAATTTCTTAAATCTTCTTTCTACTCTGGGAAGGTTCTAATGGGAGAAAGCACCGATATTTGTAGGACGTAGAATTCTTCTTACTAGTTTTATTTTTATTTATTTATTTTTCTGAGATGGAATCTTGCTCTGTCGCCCAGGCTGGAGTGCAGTGGCACGATTTTGGCTCACTGCAACCTCCGCCTCCTGGGTTCAAGCAATTCTCTGCCTCAGCCTCCCGAATAGCTGGGATTACAGGTGTGCACCACCATGCCCAGATGATTTTTTGAATTTTTAGTAGAGACGGGGTTTCACCATCTTGGCTAGTCTGGTCTCAAACTCCTGACCTCAGGATCCACCGACCTCAGCCTCCCAAAGTGTTGGGATTACAGGCATAAGCCACCGCGCCTGGTCACGAGTTGTATTTTTTACATAAACAACAATTAAGAGAATTTAAATGAGAAAACATACCCACAGTGTCACTATCAAATCATCAGCTATTTTCATTTTTCCCAGTTTCTGGAGGTATTTATTCTTAAAATGTTGGATTGCTTCTATAAAGTGTTTTATTGTTTCCTGTATTTTAATTTTACACAATAACCCCTCCTAATTTTAGGTTTTAAATGCCTTGTAGAGAGGGATCACTGTCATAATGCATTTTTATATCAACTTTACCACTTAAGCTCAAAGCAAGTATTCAGATTCTCGACTGATATTATTCAAGCCACCAAAGTATTTTTAGAGCCTATAATAGTTCAGATACTATATAGGCTCTCAGTATACAAAATTCAGTAAGGTGTAATCCCTGCCTTTACAAAAGTTGTAATCGAGGAGTCATAACTAAAGTACCGTGTATACATAGTATACAGAAACCATTCATAGAGATGAATGTGTTTGCATAGGAAATATTTATATTACTACCCATATAAAGTTCTTGAACTGAACCAAGGTTAAAGAATGACATAATAATAATTAATATTATATACATAATATTAATTATTATTATTATTACTATTTGGGATGGAGTCTCACTCTGTCACCCAGGCTGGAGTGCAGTGGTGCCATCTGGGCTCACTGAAACCTCCACCTCCTTGGTTCAAGCTATTCTCCTGCCTCAGCCTCCCAAGTAACTGGGATTACAGGTGTGTGCCACCACACCTGGCTAATTTTTTTGTATTTTTAGTAGAGATGGAGTTTCACCATGTTTGCCAGGCTGGAGGAATGACATAATTATAATTATTATCCTGATTTGGCATTTGTTCATTTAACATACACTTTTGAGTGCCTACTAGGTGCTAAGGAATAGCCCCCAATTAGTCTCTAGAACGTGTCATTTTCATTATAGCAATTCTAATTCGCTGATAATAGTTCGCTTATTTATTTGTGTTTTGTATGTTTGTTTGTTGTCTATTTTTCCCCCCTAGAATGTAAGCTCCATGTGAAAAGCACCTAGCAGGCACTTTTTTTTTTTTTTTTTTTGAGACGGAGTCTCGCTCTGTCACCTAGGCTGGAGTGCAGTGGCGTGATCTCGGCTCACTGCAACCTCCACTTCCTGGGTTCACACCATTCTCCTGCCTCAGCCTCCTGAGTAGCTGGGACTACCGGCACCCGCCACCAAGCCCAGCTAATTTCTTTTTGTATTTTTAGTAGAGACAGGGTTTCACCGTGTTGGCCAGGATGGTCTCCATCTCCTCACCTCGTGATCCACCCGCTTTGGCCTCCCAAAGTGCTGGGATTATAGGAGTGAGCCACCGCGCCTGGCCAGTAGGCACTTTTGAGTGCCAGGCACTCTTCTGGGAATACAGTATTGAACAAAACAACATGGGCTACTTTCACATGGAGCTTATATTCTAGTGGGGAAAAACAGACAACAAACAAACACACAAAAAACAAATAAATAAGCAAACTATTATCAGCAAGTAAGAATTGCTATAATGAAAATGACATGTTCTAGAGACTGACTGGGGGCTACTCCTTAGGTGGCAATCATTTAAGATCCCTCTGAGGAAGTGACATCCAAACTGATACCTGAATGACAAGAGGCAGCCAGCCTTGCAAAGATCTGAAAAGATCTTTAGGCATAGAAAACAGCAATGCAAAGGCCCTGGGGCTGGTACACAGTTGGTGTGTTTAAGGAACAGCAGGTTGGTGTGTGTGGCTGGAACTGAACTAAACTAACAAGAAAGTGACAGGACATAGGGTTGGAAAAGTAGGCAGGGGCCAGGTAATGTAAGACCTTCTAGGTTAGGGTAAATAATTTTAATTTTATTCTAAATACAGTGGCAAATTTTGGAGAATTTTGAGCAGAGGAATGATATCCAATTTACATTTTAAAAAGCTCTTTTGTAGGAAATTCATAGTTGGGAGGTGATTATGGTAGTCCAGGGTGGAAATGATGATGACTTGTCTAAGTGACGGTAGTAGCTGGTAGCAGTGGAGATAGGAATAAATGAAAGGATTTGTGATATATTTTGGAGATAGAGTTGACAAGACTGGGATTAAATGTGGTTGGTTAAGGAAAGAGTGGATTCAATGTCTTGTAGGATTTTTGACTTAAGCATCTATCTATGTAGAGGGTCATGCAATTTACTGAAATAGGGAGGAATAAGTTTGAAGATGGGATTGGAAATTCATGTTCTCTTTTGAGAATGTTAAATTTGAGTTGCCTGTTAGACTTCTAAGTAGAGATGGCGAGAGGATATGTAGTTCTGGACTTCATCAAAGAAGTACTCGTATAGAAATACAAATGTGGTGGCTGAGAGAGGTGGCTCACGCCTGTAATCCCAGCACTTTGGGAGGCCGAGGCAGGCGGATCACCTGAGGTTGGGAGTTTGAGACCAGCCTGACAAAAATGGAGAAACTCTGTCTCTACTAAAAATACAAAATTAGCTCGGGTGTGGTGGCACATGTCTGTAATCCCAGCTACTTGGGAGGCTGAGGCAGAACCTGGGAGGCGGAGGTTGTGGTGAGCCAAGATCACGCCATTACACTCCAGTCTGGGCAACAAGAGTGAAACTCTGTCTCAAAAAAAAAAAGAAAAGAAAAGAAAAATACAAACGTGGGAGTCATCAGCTCTTAGATGTATTTAAAGCCATGAGAGTGGATGAAATTTTACCTATGGAATGAGGGTAGATGGAGAAAAGAAGGAGGTCCCTGTACTGATGCTGGGGGAATACTAACAATTTGAGGCTGATCAGAGGAGGAATATCCAGAAACAACTTTAAGAGAGTAGCCAGTGAGACAGAGTAAAAACCAGAAGTGTGAGATGTAACAGAAACCAAAAGAAGAAAGTGTTTGAAGAAAGGTGTGATGAATTGTGTCAAACATTGCTGAGATATGGAGGAAGATGAGGAAAGGAAATGATTGTTGAATTTGGCTACAAGTTGGGATATGTTGAGAAACAGTAGGTGAGAAAGTGGAGACAGAGAACACGGACACCTGATTCAGGATTTTTTGCTATGAATGGAAGAAGAAAAATGGGACAATGGGTGGAGGTGATATGAAATCAATGTTTTATTTTAATGAATGATGTTAAGGCAGGTTTATTTGCTGATGGGAATCAGTCAACAGACAGATAAAAACTTATGATGTAGCAGAAGGAAGACAGAATTGAGTGGAGTCCTTGAAAAGGCAAGAAAAGATAGGATCTGGAAAACAACTGCAAGCACTGGTTTTTGACAGGAACAGGGACAGTTCTTTCAATGTAACAGAAGAAAGGTAGATAGTGTGAGTACAGGCATGGAAAGGTTAGCATATTTGGTAGTAGGAAGAAGGGAGAATGCCTGTCTGATTTTTTCCTTCTTCCATGACATAGTTTAGTTTATCAAAACAAAATAATATGCCTACCATTATGTACAAAGGAAGTATGCTAGATTGTCTCTAGATAGCCTTACCTAAGTTATTGTTTCAGGATCCATTTCTCTCTAACAAACTACAGTTGATCCTTGAGCAACATGGGGTTAGGGACACGGACATCCTCTCTGCCTGTGCAGTTGAAAATCCACATATAACTTTTGACTCCCCCAAAACTTAACAAGTTAGTAGCCTACTGTTGACTGGGAAGACTTGCCAATAACATAAACAGTCAATTAACAGATATGTATGTTATATGTGTTATACACTGTATTCTTAAAATAAAGTAAGCCAGAGAAAAGAAATGTTATTAAGAAAAGTAAAAGGAAGAAAAAATATATTTACTATTCACTGAGTGGAAGTGGGTCATCAAAAAGGTCTTCATTCTCATGGTCTTCATGTTGGGTAGGCTGAGGAGGAGGAGGAAAAGGAGGAGGAGGAAGGGTGGGTCTTGCTATCTCAGGGGTGGCAGAGGTGGAAGAGGTGGAGGAGGTGGAAAGGGGGGCAGGAGAGGCAAGCGCATTCTGTGAAACTTTTATTGGAAAAAATCTGTGTATATGTGGCCCTGTGCAATTCAAAACTGTGTTGTTCAAGGGTCAACCATACTTCCAAACTTAGTGGCTTAAAACAACAATTTATTATTTCTCACTTTTTGGTAGATTGGCTAAGTGGTCCTTCCCCTTCACAAGAATTGGCCGGGGTCTTGAGAATGGTGAAATGTCCAGAATGGCCTCACTCTCATGGCTGGCAGTTTGTGTTGGCTGCCAGCTGCAAGCTCAGCCGGGGCTGCCAACCAGAGGCCTTGGTTTTCCTCCATGTGAGCCTTTTCACACAGATGGTTGGATTTCCTCACCCCATGGCGGTTTCAGGGGAGAAGGACTTCCTACATGTTGGTCAACTGGATTGTTTGGGAGGGATTCAGTATTAGGTTAGTTTCAGCTTTGGGGACCACATTTTATAATTTATCTACTCATGCAATCCATAACTGAGAAACCATATCCATATTTTGACTTGCTAATTAAGACTGTCCGATAAGAATTCTTAACAACAACAACAGCTGTGATTTTTCTCAGACCCAGAAAATAAGTAAAGCTTCTTTTCCCCTTTGGTGACTTGAATTTCTTTTCCCAGGTAGAAAACTGCCACCTGTCACCAGGACTCCTCTTATTTTTCTGTGCACATGGCAGATTTATCCTGGGTGCAAAATTTAAAAGTCCCATTTCCTCCACCACACACGCACTAGTTACAGCATTTTTCTGAGGCACTGTCAAGTACCAATGAAAAGGGAGCATTGGCTCCGTGATCACACAGGAAAACGAAGAGCCCTTGCTTCTGACCCCATGGATGTAAACACAGTCAATTTGAAACTATACTTAAAGCTTTGTGTTCCCAAGATAATGAGAAAAGGAAATCTGAAAAAGTGGCATGTTCGTGAATAAGAAATGGTGGCGTCCAAAATATGGAATAGAGCTAACTGACAAATCCCAAAATCATGTAGCTTCTGGGAAAAGCCACTTGGCCCATACAGATATCCCCATAGCTTTTCATTGCAAAAAAGTTGGAACATACACATGACAATTCATTATAAAGTGAATTCTGTTTTCCCCTGAAGTTACATCACAAAAAATGCAAACAAAAAAATACCTGAAATTGAATATAAAATTCCATTAGAAAAATGTATTTTTGGTGAGGAAGTGGTAGGGAGGGGAACTAGTCCATGCAATATTTTAGACTTGTATCACCCTTGGACCCTTATGTCTACTAGAAACTGAAATTATGGTTAAGCTGAAAAACCTTATCTTTGCCACAGTTTCTGTATCTTACAGCATTTTCCCTACTTTTGCCACCAGCTCCCCTTTCCAGACCATGGAAATTTCTTTTACATATGAGGTTCTTTCACAACTGAAGGGTTCTTTCATATCTGAGGGCTGTCCAATAAACTTTCTACAATGATAGAAATCTTCTGTATTTTCACTGTTCAATACAGTAGCCATTAGTTACATATGATGACTGAATGCTTGAAAAGTGGCTAGTGCAAATAAACATAATTTAAAACTTTATAGTTAATTTTAGCTATTTACAACTAAAATATAAATAGCCACATGTGGTTGGTGGCTACCACATTGGACAGCAAAGCCTGGTGTCTCACTTGTAGCTCATGGAATTCTGCTCCTCCTTTTCTCTAGATGATGAAAAACCTGAGCTGATGGACAATGCCTGTAAGTGTATTGTGATATTGCAGCTCAGGTTTTTCATTAATGTAATTACTACAAATAAATACTATATGATAGTACTTAGTAGTGTACTATATGATAGTAAATATCACATAATATTTATTTGTAGTAATTTGATTAATGTTGTATCCCTCACTGGATCATAGGTTTCTTAGGAGTAAGGACTTTGTCTGCTTTTTTTTCACTTTTATATTATGCCCAGCACCTAGTACAGTATCTGGAACATAGTAGGTGCTCAATAAAGATATGAGTAAATGAATGAATTAAAGAGTATCCAAACACCTTTGATATAAATGAGAAATGAGGACTCCATTATCTACTGTGTGTGTGTGTGTGAGAGAGAGAGAGAATGAGAGAGAGATTGATTCTAGAGAAGAATCTAAACATATGGAGAGGAAACAAAGGCCAGGTTATTAAAGAGAAATATAATTGATTGCATAATACTTCAGAATCAGAAAATTGTCTCTATTAATAATAAGACTCTTATTAAGCATTTACTATATGGCAGACAGTACCCTAAGTACTTTACATGAAGTATCTCATGTAATCCTCATAAGCTAACACTGTAGAATATGTACTATTATTATCCCCATTTTACAGATGATATGGAGGATGACGGGAGTAATTTGCTGGAGGTCACACAGCTAGTAAGTAGTAGAACATGCATTTAAACCCAGGAAGTCTGGGTTTAGAGCCTACCTTCTTAACCACAATGCTGTATTGCCTTCTGTTTGATTATGTCCATATGGTGACAGAAGCTTAGTGACCTCAAATGTCTGCATCAGGTCTTTTGTCTAAATTTAAGCTTCAGTAAGCCAGTATCTCCTGGAGGTTTAGCCTCTTTCCAGCGGTGCACATGGAGGGGAGGTGGGAATAGTAGTATAAGGATAATAGGATTTGAAAATCTGTACAGGATTCTTTTTTCTCAAAGAGTCAAACAAATATTTTTATATCTAGGATTTTTTGCCTTCTAATAATAAGCGGAAAATAAAGGCTTCTCTTGAATAAAACAAAATGCAAAATAATATCTCCCCCTTCTCCAAATCTCTGGTCTAGTAAGAGAGATGAATGAAAGCTAAGAGTTACTGTTATCTTTGTGTGAATGAGAGTTTTACTTCGCTTTCCCTCTCCCCTTCCTTCCTCTGTATCATAAATTTAGTGCTCCATAAATAGTCCAAGGTTGGCATTCCTATTTAGGTGATTCTTTGTTTCATGTAAGAATAGCTTATTTTCCTGCGCTAGTTATACTGTTTGCCCCCCAACTCCCACCCATCGGATTCACTCTTTGCCCTTCCCTGTCCTGCCTGGAACTCTGTACATTGACTTCTGTGGGTTCCCTCATCCTCTGGCTTCTGACTGGTTCATTCAGCAGAAGCTTGGCATGGAGGTAGGAGGAAGAGCAGAAAGGAGAGACTAGATTGTTTCTTCCCCCTTCTTTCTCCCTACTTTGGTGCCACATTCTTGCAGGAGCTGCCTGACAGCCCCTTCGATGTGGCTCCAGTACTTACTGGGATCTGGTGACACTTCTTCTTCACCTCACCCCTGTATGTCGAGGGAAGGGAATGTTTTACCACTCTTGCAGGCCCCTGGGTGTCTCTACTGAGTCTTGTTTCCCTTAACTTGGCCCACATCTTTGTAGATAGTCCCTTTAATAATTTATTTTCAGTAAACTGTTTTGAATAGAATAGTATTTCCTGCTTGGGACTCTGCCTGATATATTTTGCCTCTAGTGGTTTTCAATTTTCTTAATGGCTGGAAGAGGCCCGTACTTCCAAATAGATATAAGATTAAATAGACCTCAGGTAGATTGTTCCACAAACTGGATTTTGAGATTGTGTCACTTTGTTTCCAACATTGTTCAGGGCAGAGATAAGCTGAACGTAGCAAGCATGTGTACCCTGTTACATGTATCAGAGATAGCTCATCAGGCTTTTTTTTTTTCAACACCTTGAATGAAATGAACCCAAGATTATTCATTCCCTTTGCCCAGAAACTCTGATCATTGAGCAACCCTGTGATTACTAAATTGGTTTCCTGGGTGTTGTGATCCAGAGAAAGGGGTATCTTGTAGGGTGGACACCAACAGTTCAGATCCTGGAAAAGTTTAATCCTCTCTTATATTGATCAAATGGATTTCTTTAAAGAAAAAAAGGAAGAATACAGTGTCCCTTCTTCCCCTTCCACATGCATACCACCTTTTTCCTTTCCAGCTTGCATTCCTCTTTTCTCTCTCTCTCTCTCTCTCTTTTTCTTTTTGGTTTTTGTTTTTGCTTATGGCTTCAGCCCTGTGTTAAAATGAAGATTCCATTACTCAGCTCTATAAACTAATCTGTATCCATTCTTCTACACTGTGCCCATGGTCTGTCTTCCTTCCTGTTTTGATAAAAGAATAATTTTTCTTGTCAAAGACCAGCTCCTCTCTTTGTGCTCTTACGCTCATCTCTCTTGTTTTCTCAAGGATTTCCATTCCTCACTTACTATCCACTTTCTCCCACAACAGTTTCTTCCTTCTTCTTGGAACATTCCCATTGCCGTTTGAGCATGCTCTGACATCTCCTATTTTAGTAAAAACCCTTCCTTGACTCCATATCCCCCTCCAACTAGTGCTCATTTCTCTGTTCCACTGCACAGCAAAACTTTTTGAAACAGTTGTTTATACTGGCTGGCACCACTTCCTTACCTTTCATTGACTCCATTCTGGCTTGCTTCCAGGAAGCCATCACTCCACTGAAGCAGCTTTAGTCAAGGTCATTAGTGACCTCCATGTTGCTGAATTCTATTGCCACTTCTCATCTTACTCAGCCTCTTATAAACATTGGACACAGCTGACCAGTCCTTTTTAAAATACTTTCTTCACTTGGCTTCCATGGCACCATTCTTACAGTTTTCCTTTCCTGATTCCTCCTCCTCTATTCAACCTCTAAACTTTGGGTTGCTGAGCACTTGAAATGTGACTAGTGAGAAATGAGATATGCCATAAAGCATAACATTGACTCTGGGTTTCAAAGACTTAGTATTTAAAAAAGGTCTCATGAATAATTTTTTATATGGGTACATGTTGAAATACTAATATTTTATTTTATATTTATTTATTTATTTATTTTTGAGACGTAGTCTCGCTCTGTCGCCCAGGCTGGAGTGCAGTGGTGCAATCTCGGCTCTCTGCAAGCTCCACCTCCCAGGTTCATGCCATTCTCCTGCCTCAGCCTCTCCGAGTAGCGGGGACTACAGGCGCCCGCCACCACGCCCAGTTAATTTTTTTTTGTATTTTTAGTAGAGATGGGGTTTCACCGTGGTCTTGATCACCTGACCTCGTGATCCGCCCGCCTCGGCCTCCCAAAGTGCTGGGATTACAAGCATGAGCCACCGCTCCCGGCCGAAATACTAATATTTTAGATATATTAAGTTATTAAAATTAATCTGTTTATTTTTACTTTTTAATATGGCTACTAGAAAATGTAAAATTACACACATAGCTCTTATGTGTGGCTCACACATTTCTACTGGACAGTGCTGTTCTAGAACCTCTTCGCTATCACCCTTTTTATTTCATCATCTTATCTAGTTCTACAGCTTTAAATACCAACTATATGTTGACTCCCAAATGTAGACCTTTAACTCTAACCTCTTATTTTAAGCCGAGACTTATCTACCCGCTTGTACTTGAATTTCCATTTGCATGTCTAACAGGCATCTTGGTATTAATATGACAAAAATGGAATTTTCTATTTCTTTCAATTACTGAGTTTCTCATCTCAACCAATGGTGCCATCCTCTGTCCAAGGCAAAACTTGAGTCATCTGTGATTACTCTATTTTCCTTGCCCACTTCATCCAATCTAGCAAGTCTTGTTGGTTCCATCTTCAAATTATATCTTAAATTCCTTTAATTTTTCTTTATCTCCGTGGCTACTACGCAAGTTGAAGCCACTGTCATCTCTCCTAGTCTATTGCAAAAAAAAAAAAAAAAAAAAAAAAAGACTAGGACAGGACACTGCCAGCTTCCTAACTGGTTTTGCTGATTCCACTCTTGTACCATGACAGTCTCTGCCCCATACCTCAGAGTGATCTCTTTTAATTATAAATCACATGGTGTCTACTTCAATCCTCCAGTGACTTCCCATTGTGCTTAGAAAATAACCCAAACTTACTTTAGTTTGTAAGGCCCAACGTGAGTCTGATCACTGCTTATCTCCCTGAGCTCATCCCATACCACTCTTCTTCCTTGTTATAACAATCTCTAACCCCACTGGCCTTCCTTCCCTACTTTGATCGTGTCAAGCTTATTATTTCCTCAGGCCTTTTGTGTGGGATTCTTCCCTTTGCTTCAAATGCTCTGCTCCCAGTGTTTTGTGTGGCTGACTCCTCTTCATTCTTCACGTCTCAGCTCAAATTCTGTCTTCTTAGAGAAACCATGTCTGTAAGCACTGTCCTGTCCTGGTCATTTTTTTTTTTTTTTTTCATGGAGTCTCTCTCTGTCACCCAGGCTGGAGTGCAGAGGTGTCATCTTGGCTCACTGCAACCTCTGCCTCCTGGGCTCAAGCAATTCTCCTGCCTCAGCCTCCCAAGTAGCTGGGATCACAGGCGCCGGCCACCACGCCCAGCTTTTTTTTTTTTTTTTTTTGTATTTTTGGTAGAGACGGGGTTTCACCATGTTGGCCAGGCTGTTCTCAAACTCTTGACCTTAGGTGATCTGCCTGCATCAGCCTCCCAGAGTGCTGGGATTACAGGCGTGAGCCACCGCACCTGTCCTGTCCTGGTCATTTTCAATCCAATCATACTCACACACCTCTCTCTTTATTTCTCCCTCTTTTCTTTCTCTCACTGAATTTTTTTTGTTTATTTCTTTCCTTTCAGTGTCTGTCTCCCTTTACGAGTGTAAACTGTTCAAGGGCAGGGGCCTTATGTGTCTTTTTTTTTGGATGGCATTGATTATTTATTTATTTATTTTTTTATTATACTTTAGGTTTTAGGTACATGTGCACAATGTGCAGGTTTGTTACATATGTATCCATGTGCCATGTTGATTTCCTGCACCCCTTAACTCGTCCTTTAGCATTAGGTATATCTCCTAATGCTGTCCCTCCCCCCTCCCCCCACCCCACAACAGTCCCCGGAGTGTGATGTTCCCCTTCCTGTGTCAATGAGTTCTCATTGTTCAATTCCCACCTATGAGTGAGAACATGCGGTGTTTGGTTTTTTGTCCTTGCGATAGTTTACTGAGAATGATGTTTTCCAGTTTCATCCATGTCCCTACAAAGGACATGAACTCATCATTTTTTATGGCTGCATAGTATTCCATGGTGTATATGTGCCACATTTTCTTAATCCAGTCTATCGTTGTTGGACATTTGGGTTGGTTCCAATTCTTTGCTATTGTGAATATTGCTGCAATAAACATACGTGTGCATGTGTCTTTATAGCATCATGATTTATAGTCCTTTGGGTATATACCCAGTAATGGGATGGCTGGGTCAAATGGTATTTCTAGTTCTAGATCCCTGAGGAATCGCCACACTGACTTCCACAATGGTTGAACTAGTTTACAGTCCCACCAACAGTGTAAAAGTGTTCCTATTTCTCCACATCCTCTCCAGCACCTGTTGTTTCCTGATTTTTTAATGATGGCCATTCTAACTGGTGTGAGATGGTATTTCACTGTGGTTTTGATTTGCATTTCTCTTATGTGTCTTATTTGCCTCTACGTTCTTAGCATCTGACAGAAAGCTTGGAACAGAGTAGGCGCTAAGGACACTTTTGAATGATAAGTTCTAAAATAAGTATTAATCAAATGGATGTTTTAAAAGAAAGAATGAAATAAAAATATTATTGGAATGAATAAGTTCATTTTGAAATGAATAATATAGGATGTCTTAGAAATGAAGGCATAAGGAGTTATGCATTACGCTTTAACAGATGTTAATCCTTTAGTGTGACTGAGTTTGTCATATCAGCAAATATTGAGGGCCTAGCATTTGCAAAACACACTATCTCTGCCCTTAGAATTGAGAGAGCCAAGAGAGCAGTGGGACACTGAGCCTCTGAGATACAAAAGGGAAGGATGACATTAAAGGAGAAGGTATGTGTGTGTGTGTATGTGTGTGTATGTGTGTGTGTGTAAGAATCAAGAATGGGTGCCTGCTCAACAGATAACAGCTCACCTGACTCCAATTTTGCCTAGATTTTAGCTCTAGCAGGAACCATGGCTATTATTTATTTAGCATCTGGGGCAGTGCTACGCATAGCAGATTTTTCAATAAATGTTTCTGGTAGAATGAATAAATACATATAGGAATTATAACAAAAACTCAGGGAAAGTAAAGTCTTAAAATTACTGACCTCGGATGATATTGAAGTGTCTAGAAACCACATGAAAAAGAATGCACATGAACTAAAAACTACAAAGTAGAAACATATGAATTGAACACTCAAAGGTACACTAGCATGAGGATTTGGGACTAAGAGAATAATTCCTTTTTCTTGTCCTGCTTCACGCCCCCAGAGTTGAATCAACCTCGGAGTTCCTGTTGACCTCAGGAGAGGATTCCAAAAACACAAATCAGGAAAACAGAGTGGGGGAAATCTTTGAAAGTTAAACAGCAAAAACATCCATCTTGAGGACATCTCATTTTTTCCCAATCCAAATTAGATCTGCTATGACAGGTAAAAGAAAATGAACGATGGTGTTGATCATGAATGTATTATCTGGTTGTGATAATACTGGACAGATATATCTGTGTCCAGACTATATTTCTGCTATGGTCTATTTTAGGGAGCTTCTGAATTTTAATCTAAAAGTGATATCTGGAAAAGAGATAATAATTTGTGTTCACATAGCACTCTTCATCCAAAGGTCTCAAAGCACTTTACAAAGAAATAATTATTATTATCCCAGATGGAACAACTCAGACAGAGGGGCTGCTGCCCTTTTCAGCAAACTGGGGAGTGGAAGCCCCTCGACTCCACACACAGCCATAGGCTATAAATTATTGATTCCTGGCCTCTCTTGATTGGAAACTGGAACTACCAATGAGAAGCCTTTTTTTTTTTAAATAAAGCAGAACATCAGGCTCCAATCTTAAGAATTTCCGCATGTGTTCAAAACATATGAAAGTGAATGCTTTTAAAACTGATGAATTTTGGGCAAAGTATGGCTGCTTAAAATAAGAAAAGTGGTTATTACAGTCAAACTAATAATGGCTAACATGTGCTGAACATTATTCTAAGTGGGTTATATATATTATTTTATTTAAGACTCATAACAATTTTAACGACGTAGGAAGATATATCATTTTACTCATTTTACAGTTGAGGAAACTGAGACAGAGAACTTAAGTAGCTAGGCCAAAATGTCAGTCAAGCAAACTGGCAGAGCTGGAATTCAGACGTAGGTAGTTTGACTCCAGAGCCTTCACTCTTAGCAAGTTACTCGGTGTCCAGGTACTGTGTGAAACATTTCACATGAATTATCTCACTTAATCCTTACACAACTTCTAAGAAGTAGATATTGTATTGGGGCCCCTCCCAATAAAGGAAATCAGAGAAATTAGAGACCTCTTAGATGATAATGAAAGTGACACTAAGAGACTGCCTCTTACCCAGAGAGCTGTGATGGTGCTGTGCATGAGGATGTGCTTTGGCAATGGACAAGCTTGGATTAGAGTCCCAACTGTGTCTGTCATTTGGACAAGTTATTAAACCTCTATAAATTTTCCACTTGTAAAATACAAAGTAGTTAAGGCTCAGAAATGAAAAGACTTAAAAGGTGAAGTAGCCGGACGTGGTGGCTCATGCCTGTAATCCCAGCACTTTGGGAGGCTGAGGTGGCGGGGATCATGAGGTCAGGAGTTCAAGACCAGCCCGACCAAAATGGTGAAACCCTGTCTCTACTAAAAACACAAAAATTAGCCAGGTGTGGTGGCACGTGCCTGTAATTCCAGCTACTCAGGAGGCTGAGGCAGGAGAATCGGTTGTACCCGGGAGGCAGAGGCTGCAGTGAGCCAAGATCACGCCACTGCACTCCAGCCTGGGTGACAGAGCGAGACTCTGTCTCAAAAAACAAACAAACAAACAAACAAAAAAAAAAGGTGAAGTGACTTGTCCAAGCTCACATTCCAGTAGAGGTGGAGTCAGGATTTTGAAAAGTAGACAAAAGAAAACTGGGCCAGGGGTCAGGGAATGAGGGCTATTCCTGCCGCCAACTAGGCTGTGTGACCTTAAGCAAATCAAATAATCTCCATGGTCTCTGTGCCTTCCTCTGTAAAAGAAGGACATCAGGCTACATTGATACTAAAGTCTTTCCCAGTGCTAACATTCTGACTCTCAATATCTGTTTTCTGTTTAGTCCCTTGTTTGAAAATCCTTGGAGGAAAAGAAATTAACCACAGAACCTGAAAGTGACTGGAAGCCAAATTTAGAAAACAGATCTCAAAAAGAGAAAAAAGAAGTTTACAAAATTTCTTTATTTAGGAAGCGAGACTGCCCTGCAAAGTGTTTGGCTTGATTTGTGAGACTCAGTGACCAGATAAAGGCCATACAGATCTCCTTGACTAGCCAGTTCTCCTAGCTGCAGTAAGCCATGTAACCTGGTTCAGTGGCCCTTTCTGGCCTGCTATCCTGGCTAAAGCTGGAAGAAGCCCATCCTGTGTGGGAGGGATCTGAGAAAAGAAGCCAAGCTTTTCATGTGGGTGTTCTATCTTGAATTCAGAATGTCTATACCATTCTGTCTACTTCTGTTTTTGTTCTTAGTGATTATTATATAGTGACACAGCCCACTGCTACCATGAACCAGTTTTTTTCACAACCTTGTGGTAAGCCACGGTATAGTGAACAGGTCTGGCTTCCATTTCTCTATGTGGTTCTATTCAAAAGTGTGAGCTTGAGTTTGTGATAAATCTTGGCAAAAAAGATATCCGTAGCTTTGTGATCTTGGGAAAGTCACTTAAATTCTCCATCTGTCAATTCTCCTCATGTTTTTGAAAAATAATGCTTATCCCACGTGCTCTTCGGTGTTATGAATTTCAAATAGTGTATATGTGGAAGTAGTCTGGGGAAATTAGAGACCCCTTAGATGACAATGAAAGTGATGCTGGCTGGGCGCAGTGGCCCACGCCTGTAATTCCAGCATTTTGGGAGGACGAGGTGGGTGGATCATTTGAGATCGGGAGTTCGAGACCAGCCTGGCCAACATGGTGGAACCCCGTTTCTACAAAAAATACAAAAATTAGCCAGGAGTGGTGGTGGGCCCCTGTAGTCCCAGCTACTTGGGAGGCTGAGGCAGAATTGCTTGAACCTGGAAAGCAGAGGTTGCAGTGAGCCGAGATTGAAGAAGTGAGACTCCGTTAAAAGAAAAAAAGGAAGAAAGAAAGTGATGCTAAGAGAAGACTGTCTCTTACAGAGAGCTGTGACGGTGCTGTGAGTGAGGAAGTGATTTGGCAATGAGCAAGCTTGGATTACAGTCTCAACTCTGTCTGTCATTTGGGCAAGTTATTAAACCACTATAAATTTTCAATTTGAAAAATTCAAAGTAGATAAGACACAGAAATAATAAACACAAAGCTTCCAACAACAAGCCATTAATAGGTGATACCTATTATTATTTTTATTGTCAGTTATTGAATTACAGTGCAGAGTTAGCAGGTTTGGAATACTAGGTCTTATTTTCTAAGTTATACATACTAATTCACTATGGACTTCAGGAAAAAGCCAGTATAAAATTGGGCTGTCCTTCCAGGAAACCAAATACCCTAAATGGCTGAGGCCAATTTCGGAAGCTTATCCTCATATACATCACACCTTGAGGAAATCTGGACAGGCACCTTCCTCCCCTTTATCTGTGTTTTTTTTTTTTCCTTTTTGTGGAGAATAGGGTCTCGCTATATTGTCCAGGCAGGTCTTGAACTCCTGGGCTCAAGCTACCCTCCCACCTCTGTCTCCCTGAGAGTTGGGATTACAGGCATGGGCCACTGCACCTGGCCCTTTCTTCCCTTTAGAAAACTGTGCCTAACTCCCCACATTCTATGGCTGCAGGAATTCTGGTAATCTGCTGGGGTCTCAAAATTTACCTCAGCATTCCAAGTTTATCTGAACAGGATATAATTATAGCAAAATAATTCCCTATGCTTTTTAGCATAAGAATCCAATTTTAAGGTAAAAAGAGTTTTACCCCATATAATAGTAGTTCCCATTATATAGAATATTCTTTCTATATATAGAATCCCATATAATAGTAGTTCTACTTTAAGTAGCCTTTGATTGAGAAAAACACATGATAAAAATTCAGCAACATTAACAAATTAGAGGATCCCCTCTTAAAATTTTTTTTGAATAGCTAGTACATGAACTTGATATAAAATTCACAAGGTACAAAAGGGAATACCATGAAAATATCCTTCTTTCACCCCATCCCTCATTCACACACTGCCCTTCTCCAGAGCCTCCTATTGTTTCAATTTCTGCTGTATCTTTTCAAAGGTAAATTTGCACTACAAACATTTACATATTTCTCCTTAAAAAAAGACAAAATGGCAGCGTCTTACCACTCTTCTTCATCTTGCTTTTTTTCACTTAGCAATATCTTGTTATATTTTGTTATACTTTAACATGGATATGTTAAAAAAAAAAAAAAAAGGTGGGGAGCAGGTGTGGTGGTTCACACCTGTAATCCCAGCACTTTGGGAGGCCAAGGCAGGAGGATTGCTTGAGCCCAGGAATTGGAGACCAGTCTGGGCAAGGCCCTATCTCTACCAAAAAAAAATAAAGAAAGAAAGAAAAGAAAAGGAAAGAAAACTAGCTGGGTGTGGTGGCATGTGCCCGTAGTCCCAGCTACTTAGGAGGATCACTTGAACCCAGGAGGTCGAGGCTGCAGTGAGCCATGATGGCCCCACTGCACTCCACCTGGGCAACAGAGCCAGATCGTGTCTCAAAAGAAAAAGAGAGTCCGGGCGTGGTGGCTCACGCCTGTAATCCCGGCACTTTGGGAGGCTGAGGAGGGCAGATCACCTGAAGTCAGGAGTTCGAGACTGCTCTGGCCAACATAGTGAAACCCAGTCTCTACTAAAAATACGAAAATTAGCCAGGAGTGGTGGTGCATGCCTGTAGTCCCAGCTACTCAGGAGGGTGAGGCAGGAGAATTGCTTGAACCTGCGAGGCAGAGGTTGCGGTGAGCTGAGATCACACCACTGCACTCCAGCCAAGGGGACGGAGACTCTGTCTCAAAGGAAAAAAAAAAAGAAGAGGCCGGGCGCAATGGCTCACACCTGTAATCCCAGCACTTTGGGAGGCCAAGGCAGGCGGATCACCTGAGGTTGGGAGTTCGAGACCAGCCTGGCCAACATGGAGAAACCCCGTCTCTACTAAAAATACAACAAATTAGCCAGGCGTGGTGGCAGGCACCTGTAATCCCAGCTACTTGGGAGGCTGAGGCAGGAGAATCACTTGAACCCGGGAGGTGGAGGTTGCAGTGAGCCGAGATCACACCATTGCAGTCCAGCATGGGCAACAAGGCCAAAACTCCATCTCAAAAAAAAATAAGAGAGAGAGAGGAAAATAATATTTTTATTCTTCATGACATGTGCTATTGAAAAATTGTATTGCTTTTTTTTTTTTTTTTTTTGAGACAGCGCTCTGTTGCCCAGGCTGGAGTGTAGTGTCATGAGGCTCACTGCAACCTCTGCCTCCTGGGTTCTAGCATTTTTCCTGCCTCAGCCTCCCAAGTAGCTGGGATTATAGGGGAGTGCCACCACGTCCAGCTAATTTTTTTTTGGTAGTAGTAAAGATGGGGTTTCACCATGTTGGACAGGCTAGTCTTGAACTCCTGACCTCAAGTGATCCACCCCACTCAGCCTACCAAAGTGCTAAGATTATGGGCGTGAGCAACTGCGCCCAGCCGCATTTTTTAATATACAGACAATTCTAGTGAATATTTTTTTTTTTTTTTTTTTTTTTTTTTTTTTTTTTTTTTTTTTTTTCTTTTTTCGAGACGGAGTCTCGCTCTGTCGCCCAGGCTGGAGTGCAGTGGCGCAATCTCGGCTCACTGCAAGCTCCGCCTCCCGGGTTCACGCCATTCTCCTGCCTCAGCCTCCCGAGTAGCTGGGACTACAGGCGCCCGCCACCACGCCCGGCTAATTTTTTTTTTTTTGTATTTTTAGTAGAGACGGGGTTTCACTGTGGTCTCGATCTCCTGACCTCGTGATCCACCCGCCTCGGCCTCCCAAAGTGCTGGGATTACAAGCGTGAGCCACCACGCCCGGCCCGAATATTTTTAATATACAGAAAATAAATACCACTTAGAGATTCTCAGCTCTTAGATTGGGAACCACCAGTATAAGTAAAATATTAATAATCTTCAACTTTAATTTTGACCCTTACTGTGCACCAGACATTGTTCTAAGCACTTTACATATTATCTCACATAATCCACATCCTCATCATCCTTCCAGTCTCAGCTTAAATGTTATCTCCTCAGAGAAGCCTTCCCTTATCCAAGTAGACCTATCCTCTCCCCTTTCCATTATTCTCTAGCATTTCATCTTGTTTATTTCCTTCAGGAATAAACTCAGCAATACAAGTAATTAGTTACCCATTTGTGTACTTATTTACTGCTGTCTTCCCAGTCAGAGTATGAGCTTTGAGAGCACAGACATATACTATTGAACAGTTTGGTTCACCACAGTATATCCAGTAACATACAGTGCCTCAGTGCTTGGCACAGAGGAGCCATTCAATTGAATATTTATTGAAAGTACATACTGAGCAAAAAACAGCTTTAAGAAGTAGACCCTATTATTTTCTCCTTCATACTGATAAGGAAACTAAGGCCTAGAGAGTGAAATAGACTTATCCCAAAGTTGGTAAGTCACAGAGTTGCTTTAAAACCCAGCTCTGCTGGACTCCAGAGCACAAGCTCTTCACTACGACCCTGGTCTCAGGAACAGAAGACTGAGTTCAGTCCTGGCTATGTGAGATGTTGAGTAAGTCCCCTATCCCCTCTGGGACTTTTTCTTTCATTGAAAAATGAAAGAGTGGGTGTCGCTATCTTCCTTATGGTGATGTTTTGTGATTTATGAGGTCTGTGATCTATGAAAATGAAATGGCGGACACTGAAGGAGCCAACAAGGTTGGCTTCATGCCTTTAAGAGTGCCAATTTTCAGTTATTTTCTTCCTTCTCTCCTTCTTTCACTGGAGATTTGCTAATCCTTATTTTATGCCAGGCATTGTGTTGGAGGTAATAGGAATCCAAAGGCAAATAGGATATATATAGTCCCTGACATTAACGTGCATGGCCTGATGGGAGAGGCAGACCCATTAAATGGCTGCTTGAAATACGGTATGGGCCAGTATCCCAACAGTAATACTATGTGTGAAGCTCATGGCAATACAGAGGAGGAAGGGATTAATTCCATCATGTATGTGTTGGTGGGAGTAGAGGTGGATATGTAGGAAGGGGGATGCGGTATAATGCTGAGCTGGGCCTTGGGAAAGTAAGTTTTCCATGTGGTTAAGGTGGAAGTGAGGCTTTCTGGACACAAGAGCCATCATGTGCAGAAGCACACTAAGAAAGAGCATGAAGTGCTGACGATTGCTAGAGTGGGGGGTTGGCTCTCAGGATATGAACTGGCTAGGCAAAGGCAGCCCATGAAGAGCCTTGCTGAGGAGTTTGGACTTTACTTCTGAGAGCAGTAGCATGGCCAAATTGTACTTACATTTTATTTTTAGGAGGATCACTCTGGCATTGGTAGGACTGGAGATAGGTGATGAGGTGAAAGGAGTGGAGACCAGTTAGCAGGCTTAGAAGTTGTCCAGGTGAGAGATGATGAGGACTTGGACTTAAGGTATTTGCAGCAGAGGTGGAGTGGAAGTAGATAAATTGGAGATTATTTTAAAAGGGAGATCCAAAGGCCTTGGTGATTAATTGGATGAGGAAGAATAAAAGATGAGATGATGGGACTTATTGTAATGGATTGATACAGTCTAAAAGAATAAAATAGTGGCATTAATAATTATAGGGGTGGAGTGGAGTGAAGTTGAAGAAATAATGATGTTGGCTTTGGATATATTGAGTTTAAGATGTCTCTTAGCCAGGAGGAAAGGTGTAGCTCTCTATTTCCTTTCCGGAATAGCAGTCCTAGCCTAAGTCACTCATCCTTGGACCAGTTTCCTGTGGAGCCCAGTGCGGTATAAAATTCCCCAAGAGCTCACTGGCATTCCTGAGCTCCACATCCTTCAAGGTTAAAAGCTGGGTGTCCAAAACTCCCTGGACCCTCATTGATAGGCTAATGGATTATGGACCTGGGTGTGTGTGTGTGTGTGTGTGTGTGTGTGTTTTAAATCAGATGCTGGCTCCAGTGCAGCAAACTCTTCTGCCTCTTGCAATCATCAGCTTTGGAAAAAAACAAAACAAAACAAAACCCTTTTTTATGAAGCAGCCTCTGGCCCTGACAGGCTCTGGCTCTCTGTTGGCTCCCAAGAAGCCCCCACCTTTCTTAAAGAGCAGATTTTTAAAAGGTGAGGTTGTACGGTGCTCAGCCAGATCCCCACGTGGCTGCTGAAGAAAGCCCAGAGGGACTAGGCCCTTACTCAGCCACCACCTCTGCTTGGGTGTCCTCAGTGCTAAAACAAGACACCTTGTAGCCCAACTCTTTCCAAAATGACGGGGCTGGGATCCTCCCCCACCTCAAGTCGAATATCCAGCGTTCACCAGGCGGTGGCAGGACCGAGCACGTGGTATCATTTAGGGGCTGGGCTCCAGGGTCCTCCTAGGAAAGAGGACAGCCCAAGAGACGAGAGGCTGGCCGGCCACCCTGGCCATGGCAACCTCTCTGGCTCCTACAGCTGCTGGCCAAAGGCAGGGGGCACGCCCTGCGTCCCATTACCACGTTCATAGGATGGTGCCAGGAGCCCGTTATCTCTTCTTCGCCTTCTCCTCACGCACCACCCCCACTATCATGCCGATAAATCCCGAGAGCAAAGGGTGGCACGATTCCTCCCGCGTCCCTGCGGGCTGAAGGCGGGCACTAAAGCAGTGCAGTCCCAAGCTTCCCCTGCAGAAGCCGCGCTCCCCACTCGGTCCGGGGGCAGAGGGGGCGCGAGAGAGCAAGTGGGCGGGCGTCCCATCCTCCGCATCCTCCTCCAGGTCCTGGCGCACAGGGTGGGAGCGCTGCGCTGCGCCGCGCTGCGCATCGCGGCCCGCTTGCCGCCTGCCCCCTGCCCTAGCTGGGCCACCTCCCCGGGCTGCCGGTGGAGGGCTAAGAGGCGCTAACGTTACGCTGTTTCCGGTTTTCCAGCGGGCTCTGTTTCCCCTCCCAAGGCGGCGGCGGCTGAGCGGCGGAGCCCCCCAAATGGCCTGGCCAGATGCGGCAGGTTTGCTGCTCAGCGCTGCCGCCGCCGCCACTGGAGAAGGGTCGGTGCAGCAGCTACAGCGACAGCAGCAGCAGCAGCGAGAGGAGCAGCAGCAGCAGCAGCAGCAGCAGCGAGAGCGGCAGCAGCAGCAGGAGCAGCAGCAACAACAGCAGCATCTCTCGTCCCGCTGCGCCCCCAGAGCCGCGGCCGCAGCAACAGCCGCAGCCCCGCAGCCCCGCAGCCCGGAGAGCCGCCGCCCGTTCGCGAGCTGCAGCCGCCGGCGGCATGAGGCGCGACCCGGCCCCCGGCTTCTCCATGCTGCTCTTCGGTGTGTCGCTCGCCTGCTACTCGCCCAGCCTCAAGTCAGTGCAGGACCAGGCGTACAAGGCACCCGTGGTGGTGGAGGGCAAGGTACAGGGGCTGGCCCCAGCCGGCGGCTCCAGCTCCAACAGCACCCGAGAGCCGCCCGCCTCGGGTCGGGTGGCGTTAGTAAAGGTGCTGGACAAGTGGCCGCTCCGGAGCGGGGGGCTGCAGCGCGAGCAGGTGATCAGCGTGGGCTCCTGTGCGCCGCTCGAAAGGAACCAGCGCTACATCTTTTTCCTGGAGCCCACGGAACAGCCCTTAGTCTTTAAGACGGCCTTTGCCCCCCTCGATACCAACGGCAAAAATCTCAAGAAAGAGGTGGGCAAGATCCTGTGCACTGACTGCGGTGAGTCGCCCCCTCCTTTTGCTGGAGAAAGGGGGGAGGGGCGAGGTGGTGGAGAATGGGGGTGGGGTGGGGAGGTGCTGCAGGTGCCCGGGCCTGGCAGCGTCCGTGCGCTGGGGGGTGGGGCCGCCCCTGGGCAGGGCGCCTGGCACTGGTGGGTGAGGGGGTTGGGGTTGGAGAGAAGAAGGATCAGGCTCAAAGTGTGCCAGGGGTGGGGGGCAGAGGGAGGCGCTGGCCTGTGCCAGCGGGGATCTGCGGCTGATGTATGGCATGTGGGGCTGGAAAGCTGCCATCATAGCCCAGTAGCGGAAGGAAAAACGGAGAGGTCCTGGTGGTGCTGGCCTGAGGCTCAGTGAGTCAGGAGTGACCCTCGGAGGCCTTGCCCGCCGTGCTCCCGCGGGCCTGCCGTGCCCAGGCTGGCAGGGTCTGCAGGAGCAGCTGGGCAGACTCCCAGGCTGTGAAGGCCTCCGCTTACAAGTTCTCCTAGGGAATGATCGCCCCCGCCCCCTCCTTCCTCTCCTGGGCTCGTTGCTCTGCTCATCTACACCGCTGGCGCAGGCAGAGTTGGACTTTTTCTGCTACTGTTTTCCGTCCTCCATGTGGCTCCAGTTTTTTTCTCCATCGTGATTGCCTGTCTTTGCTAAGCAGGTAGCACACCCTTCTCTTAAGACTAGCAAGCAGACGCCTTTTTTTTTTTTTTTTTTTTTTTTTTTTTTTAGCTGTTTCTGGGGGAATTACAAGGTCTGTTGATTGTGATGATGATGAAAGAGAGTAACTTCTGCTGAATGCTTTAAGTTCAGCTCTAACGTCTTACCCGCCGGATGTATTTGACTGCATCTCTCATCTTCATGATGTTGGATGCTGCACAGGAATGCAGGTGATTAGAAACAAAACACTGAAATCTATAGATCTCTGCAGCTGGGAATGGAAGTCTCCCATGTCAAAAGCCAAAGAAATGTCACTCTAAGAGCTTTTTCTTCTTGTCCCTGAATCCAGTACTTACTTCTTAATAAGATATTTCAAATCAAATTGTCCCACACTGGAGTATTTGGTGTAAGCCTGTCTCGTGCTTATTCAAATTGGGGTTTCGTTTTGTCCCAACTAAAGCTGAATTTGTTGGCATGCGGTATGACTTGCTGGACTGTGTAATTGCTGAATTATGATAGATGTCCTGTACTCTCATAGAAGTTGGTGTGTTTACCAGTTTACCAACTGATTCTGGGTAGTGTAGACAGGCTTTGTTTGAGTAGCAAAGTAAGTTTTGCTGCCTTCATCTTTCTAGATCAATACCTATGATTTTTGGAAGCTTTCCTCCCCCACCCCCTTCAGGAGGCAAATTTTAGGAGTTTAGTTATGGGAGTGTATCTAGGCACTAACTATGTTAAACTGTGATCACTCTAATGAGAAGAATCTTGGCAATGTCTTAATAAGGAGGGGAAAACTTTGGTGGATAACAGCAGTTTATCACTCTGACATTATCCTTAGGAATATTGTTGACTGCTTTTTAATATGGGTTTTATGTTCTGAAATGTTTTATGAAGACAAGTAGAGACCAGCTAAGAATTTCTAATTTTTTATTCTATGAAGTATTTTATCTGAGATCCCTTGGGGAGCTGTGAAACAGTATTGTACAGTGGAAAATAGATAGTAAAAATATTTATTGAACCTTGTCCAAGGACAGCTTCTGTTTGGTTGTTGGTGAGTTGCTCCTGCATTTGCACCGTGTACATCTCCACATAATCCCTAGTCTGGGCCGCTGAGGACTTGATGGTCTTTGTCAGATAACCCCATAGAGTAACTGGCTTCTCTGCTCCCTTGTCTCCCTCCTCCTACTTTCTTCTTCCCCCAAAACAATATACCTTATCAATTACACATTGTTTGTTCTAGTGGGTATTTAATAGCTTAACAGTTGAATGCAGAAATCATGAAAGATTTGAGGGTCAGAAATATGGTCTGTTTCTAGGTTATGATCGTCTCATATTATCAAAATAGCATGTGTAGTATAGTTCTTAAAAAGATACATTTAGAACTGCAATCACTGGTAAAGGAAGGGCCCTCACATATCACAAATTATCAAGGATCAGGAATGTGTATGGCAGTAAACATTTTAGAATGCAAAAAAAATTGCTTTGAATTGATATTCAAAGGAAAGTATATAAATAGGTACCATTTTGGGGAGCCTTATATAAGGGAATTAGAAATTAAAGGACATATTTGTGAGACTTGTGGAATTGGTGATAATATAACAGAAGAGCAGAAACTGCATTTTCTTATTTTCTACTATGTGGTTAAAGAAAACATGTACTGGTAATGGTATATTAAATAAGGAAACAAAATCATCCTAACTAACCACAACACTGTCCTTGTGCTTAGCAGGAAATAACTAACAAATTCATTTTCTGTTTTCTATTCTAAAGAAAGCCCTCTGGGCCACAGGGTCATTGGGAACATTTTCTCCTTGGAGCAGATTTGCCCATTGCAAAATAGGGAAACTGGCACTTGGAAACTGTCGTCATGGCCGTTACATTGAGCAACTGAGGTTGTATTGTTGCTTTGTTTAGCTGGTTTCAGGTCTGAGTGTGTGTAGGTTCTGAGAGGTGTGGTTCTCTGGGAGGTCATCTAGAAAGCCCGTGGGTTTTTTTTTTTTGGAGGGGGGTGAAATATGGAGGGATAATATTGTGTTTAAAAATTGGCTTCAGGAGCATCAGTGCTGGAGGTCACACTGGACCTCTTCTTATCAGTCCTCATAAATGGCTCTTTTCCACCGTGAAATGTTGACTTGAAGTCTGTGATCTAAGGTGGGGAAAGGTAGACAGGGGTCTTTCTGGAAGAGCAAGACCTGCCAGAGTGATATTTTCACATATCTAATGTGTATCATTTATCCAGAAAGAGCACATCTGGTGATAGAGTTGAGTAAAATCTTTGCATTTCTTAGAAGATTGCATGTATGGAGAGAGGTGTTTTCTGTGACTTCTGTGGAAAGGCGAGGAAAAAGAGTTAGAAAGGCCTTGCAGGCATTAGCAACTCTGTATAATGTTATAAAAACATCATGTTCTGCAAATAGTCCTGCATTTTAAAAGATGGTTGCATATATTTTGGTATAATTATACCCTATCTTGTTGTTTTCTTATATTCATGTTTTTAAGCAGTTTCCTTATTGAATAGATGCAGTAAATAGCATAAAAAATAAAGATCATTTCTTTCTCTGGGATTTCCTGATTAGCAGTTTTCCAGTGTAGAGTGTACTTTGTTGTTAAACAAGGAAAGGTGTATTCCTGGGGAATTTTACATTCTTTAGGATAGTTTTAAATTAATGCGGCACCCAGATTCACATATTAGAGAAAGGTGGTTCACAAAATTCAGCATAGCAAAAGCGACTACATATTTTTTAAATGCTGTTTATTTAAAGAATCTTTTCTTCCCCAGCCAGCTGGAAACCCAGCTGTGCTGCAGCTTGAAGATGGGAAAGTGAAACTAGATTAGAAACTGACCAGTCCTAGTGATGAGGACAAGGCATGGTTGTAGATTTAACGATTGAATTACCACCCTAATGTCATTATTTCTTGTAGTGGCTGCTTTCCTCGGCAGACTGCATTCTTGGGGCAGGAACAATAGTTTATCTTTGAGGTCTTCTTTCTCCTAGCTCTCCTGCCCCCCTGTGTTTCATACTTTGCCTGGTTTATAGAAGGACTCTCCATCAGTGTCATTTGAATGGATAAAGTCAAGTGAAGTTAAAGAAAGCCTCCAGATTAATACTAAAACAATCTTAACTCTCTGACCTGTGACATCAAGTCCTGTGCTGAAAAGCTGAGTTTGATGATAGCCTTTACCTGTCGCTATGGGAACCTTTCTTCCAAAAGAATCATTATCAACTAGAGTACTTAACCACAATGTGCTTAATCATTGTGCTGATTAGTGCTAATGGGATTTGAGCAGTGGAGAATAAAGATCTTGCTGGAAAAGACCCTCTTATTTTTTTTCTTTTGGAAGGTAGATTACTACTTGCCCACCCCCAAATTTAAACAAAAATAAAACAACCGTCGGTTTGAATTAACAAATAGTTTGAGAGCTAGGGATGGTGGTCTATTAACAATCTAGGTGACTAACTTCCTCTCGGCCCCTAATCAAAGCAAGTGTGCTTCCCCTTTACCATCCTCTTTTATGTAGGACATTTAAATTTTATTTCCTAATATCAATTAGTTTTTTCTTTATAAGATTATATTTATATTTTTGGAGCTGTAGCACATTTATATGGCTCAAAATTCAGAAAATACATAAAAATATATGATGAAAAGTTTCCTTCTTAACCCCCGTTCTCAGCTACTCAGCTTTAAGGCTCTGTGGTAAAATATTCAAGAATAATTTATTCTTAAAGTGTGTGTTTCTCTAAAACACAATGTTTTTCAAAGTAGTCTTTTTTTTTTTTTTTTGAGACGGAGTCTTGCTCTGTCGCCCAGGCTAGAGTGCAGTGGCACATTCTCAGCTCACCGCAACCTCCGTCTCCCTGGTTCAAGCGGTTCTCCTGCCTCAGCCTCCTGAGTAACTGGGATTACAGGCACCTGCCGCCACGCCCGATTAATTTTTGTATTTTTAGTAGAGACCGGTTTTCACCATCTTGGCCTGGCTGGCCTCGAACTCCTGACCTCATGATCCACCCCTGCCTTGGCCTCCCAAAGTGCTTGGATTACAGGCGTGAGCCACAGCACCCGGCCCAAAGTAGTCTTATATTTTCTTTCAACAGAGGGAGAATTTTAATTTTGCCATTAAGCCAATTTTGTGGTAAATTCTTCCCAGGTAATACGTATTTTCTTAACCTGGCCCAAGATCTTATCTACCTAGTTCCAATGATCTCTGAGTCCTCTATCTCAAGTATCCATTAAAGGATCCTCTTTTCTCCCCAATACCTTACCTCACAAATGTAATTCTGGACTCAGGAATGAAAATACCAACTTATTTTTCAGATACTTTGCCATTAAGTTTTCCATGACAATAAATTTTATGTCTTAATTGGGATGCTCAAAGGAGAGAGCCAAAGGTTTATCACTGAGATTTAGGGATGCATCTCAACCCATACAGCAATTCTTATTTTTCACATGCTTGGTGATCTCACAGTAGTGTCCATGTGGGAGATCACGTGATTTCACAGATAAAAAGAGAAAACTCCACAGTGCATGATTGCTTTGATTTTCATTCAGAAGCCAGAGACCCCAGTTGTCAATGAAGAGTTTGATTTTGACCATATTCATGCACAGCTGGTACAATCCCAGGGAATTTAGCTATCTGAATACTGTTCTGAAGTACGTTTAAGGTAACTGATTTGAACATAGTGTTAAAATTTCAGAGGATCAGGGAATTGCCATTTGGATACATAGGAAAAAAGTAAATATGCAGATATCAAAACAGCAGAAGTCTTAACCCTCTAAGCGCTGTTTGCTTATTGGCATTTGGCAATTTTGAAAATTTGGGAAAGGAATGGTGATACCAGTATCACTGAAGTTTCCCCAATGCAGTTTTCAACAACTTGTTCTTAGATCTTTCTTTGCAAGATCTGAAGTGCTGTTAGTATAATTTGCACTAAAAGTTAAAGAAATTTCCCCCCACATTTTGTGTTTGGATGGATGGGTGTATATGGTGTGGGGATTTTTGTCTTACTTGTTTCTAGCAAATTAACCCTCTCCTCCCACTTACTTTTTGGAATTTGTACATAGAAATAAGTCCAGTTTATGAATTTCAAGGGATGATACAGGGAACTCTTTAGGAAACTAGGGAGAGGAGATGAATTAATCGGTAGAAGTGCTAAATTATGACAAGTTTGAACAATGACTTTTATATTTAATTAAAGTAGACTTCTTTAAAAACAGTAATACGCTCAGATGAATCTTGCTGAGCTAGAGCTCCATGTCAGGTTGTAAGAACTGAAGCACACATAGAGGATGATTAAAAGGTATTAGGATGACATGAAAGGACATTCTGTACCCAGGCAAAGAGCTAGGAAGCTTTTGCCGTCTGGGGTCAAAAGACAAATTCGCACTTATGGAGTGTGGTTAATTGCTGCTAATCAGCTATAATGTTTTTGATAATTATGAAATGAAGTTAAGTTAAGGAGCCTTCCTTCTCTGGCTGGTTGGGAGAGTGTGGCATATGAGCTCCATTCTACAGTAACATTCCCTTCCCACTTTGTATATGCAGTAAGATACAAATGGCCTCTCCAGGGACCTTCTCTGGGACAGAGGCCTGACACTTCCAGAGCGTGTCAGCTGTGCTCTATGCCTCTGTTCAGGACCTGATTGTGCTGATGCTTCTGTTCAGGACCTGATTGTGCTGCTAGACTCCTGAGTGTGGGGCAGGACTGGTGGTTAACATTTCATTTACCCTTGCAGATGTTTCTAGAGCAGCAGAGGCACAGGTACTGTAGAAAGCTTCTGTATTCTGCAAGCAACGCAGACCTCCAAGATGTGATGATCAGATTACTTTTTTTTCTCTCCCCAGAAACAGAATCCACGGTGGTTCTGTTTATCATTCACTGTTTCCTGCCCTGTGCTGAGGACACTGGCTCCCTTACACCTTCTTTCCCTGATCTGTTATATAAAGACTGAGGATCTGTCTTTGTCCTTTATGCTGGGATGTTTTACTTGGTCTTGATCTTGGTATTGATCCAACTAACAGAAGCCAAGCTGAATTAACATTCCTCAGAATTGAATGAGAGGAAGGTCACAAAATGGCTAAACACCTGGTCCAGCCCATGCAAAAGTCAGGACATCATGAATTCTATTGTGACAGTGATGCAATTTGGTATTCCAAAAGTTTTATTGCAAAAAGAACTTTCTTTTAATTCAATCTTTTAAATGTTTGCTTCGACAAATATTTAAATATATGTTCTGTGTAAAGAACAAGTTACTTTAGAGGAGCTGCATCAGATACAGTCGCCATCATCAATGAGCTTACAATCATGTAACGGTAATTTAACTTAGAATATGATAAACACTATAAGATATGCCAACATAGTGCTTTTGGGAGGAGGAGAAGAGTCAAAAAGGAAAGAAAGATAATATCTGGTTAGAAGATTAAAGAAAGTTTCTTGGAGAAGTAGTTTGAGACGGGTTTCCAATAATCAGAGATAGCTGAGGTGAGAGTAGTTTGGGGATAGAGATGAATCAATTGATTATTGTATTTCATGCAGCAAGAGCAGCATTCTCAGTAGTAGAGGGCGGATGTTTGTGGAATAATAAAAAACAAAAAACAAAATAAAAGAGGAATGAAAATGATGAGCCTGGAGAGGTAGATTAGGGTGATATTGTCTTTCTTTCTTTGCAGAGATGGGGTTTCGTCATGTTGCTCAGGCTGGTCTTGAACTCCTGAGCTCAAGTGATCTTCCCACTTTGATCTCCCAAAGTCCTGGGATTACAGGTGTGAGCCACTGCGCCCAGCCTAGGGTGATATTTTAATCAGTCTTGAATGCTAGACTGATTAATTATTCTTAATTATGTAAGTAGTATTTGAAGGCTTAGGTTAAAAGTAACTCAGTAACATTTTGTAGTTCAGTGAATGGGTCTTGCACATATTTCGTTAAATTTAGCTGGAAGTTTCGTGTTTTTTTTGCTATGGTATTCTATTCACGTTATTATAAATGGTATTATTCATTTAATTTCATTTTTCAGTTACTCATCGTAGTATGTAGAAATATCATTGTTTTGTTTTGTTTCATATATTGACTTTGTATGTTGTGACCTGAATACATTCACTTATTTGTTCTATTAACTTTCTTTTTGTATATTAATCGGGATTTTCTATATACATAACTGTGTTGTCAATGAAAAAAAGACATTTATTTTTTCCTTTCTAATCTGTTTCTCATTTGTTTCTTTTTCTTGCCTTATTACACTGGCTAGGACTGCCAAAGTGCAATGTTGAATAGAAGTGATAAAGGCAGACATTCTTTTTCTATTCATGCAGGAAAACATTCAGACTTTCATGATTAGGTATGATTTTAGCTAAAAGTTTTTCATAGCTGCCCTTCCTTCAGAAAAGGAACCCATCTTTTGTGGCCGGGCGCAGTGGCTCACCCCTGTAATCCCAGCACTTTGGGAGGCCAAGGCAGGTTGATCATGAGGTCAGGAGATCAAGACCATCCTGGCTAACATGGTGAAATCCCATCTGTATTAAAAATACAAAAAATTAGCTGGGTGTGGTGCCACGGGCCTGTAGTCCCAGCTACTCGGGAGGCTGAGGCAGGAGAATCACTTGAACTTGGGAGGCAGAGGTTGCAGTGAGCCAAGATCGCGCCACAGCACTGCAGCCTGGGTGACAGAGCGAGACTCCATCTCAAAAAAAAAAAAGGAAACCATCTTTTGCATTTTCCAGCTGGGTGATATTGGGCAGGTTACTTTCTGTGTCTTAGTTTCCTGTAAAATGAAGATAGTGATAGCACTTAATAGAATTGCTATGAGTATTAAATGTAATAATGCATGTAAAATAATTAACATATCACTTCCTTGAAAAATGTTAATTATTAACCAATGTGAGCAGGAAGACTAGGTAAATGAAAATATTAAGTTCCAGAAGCAGACCAGGGGCAGGCAAGAGGAAACAGTTTTATGAACAACTATGTTTTTCACCCGGATATTCCCATTTGTTTCAACTTGAGAGTTATTGGGCTGGATCTGGTGGAGGTGGTGGTGGGAAGAGAATGGGTTATGTGTGTGGTCTCATTGTGGAGACACCCATGTGAGTCCCAGGATATGAATGCTCATTCTGTGGAGATCCCAAGTAGCCTACAGATCTTGATGTGCTCATGGGTACGTGCTGGTCAATTTTTTGAGAAGACTGAAGATAGATACTGTTTTTCTCTGTTTCACAAATGGGAGGACTAAGACCCATACTCCATAGTGTCTCTTTCAAACTCCTATCATACTGGTGGGGTGAACCAAGTTCTGGAGTCCTGCCAGGCTTGCTCTTTGACTTCGGTAGGTCTTATCTTACATCTTTACTGTTGTCTAGAGAAGTTGCTGAAAGTCCCTGGAAAATGGCTGAAAGCTTCCTTATTTTCAGATAGGGTCCCTGACCCATCCTGCTTTGATTTGGGGGTTTCCAGGGTTGGGAGTGGGTTCACACTGAATCATTCATCCTTTTCTTGTTTCTGTAGTGAGTTGTAATATATCCAGTGGCTTCCCAAGGTCAGAGGAATAGAGATGTGATCATGTAACAGGTGACATTTTTTGAGTTTGTGTGATTTTATTTTTATTTTAAATAATTAATTGATATGTGAAACCTGATGAAAGTAGGAAACTTTACTCTTTAAGTGTTTGTAGGACAAAGACTGCTAATTATTTTACATACATGATCTCATTTAATACCCATAACAATTATATTAAGTGCTATCACTATCTTCGTTTTATGGAAAATGAAAACACAGAAAGTAATGTATTTGTGGGTTCTTCCTTTAAATATTTGTTGTTTATTATTACCCCTCAGGTCCTTGGCTGGCCATGAATCCCCTGACCTCAAGAAGTAGTCTTTATTTTTTCTTATTCTTAAAGTCTTAGTATTTGTGGCCTATATTATTTATATAACACTTATCATTTAATGCCACACATTGCTAATTATCTTTCGATGGGTCAGTATCTTATCTCGTTTACCTGGTGGTAAGATCTTTAGGGGCAGTAATTTAAAATATGGTGAAGTTAATATTTGATTGCTGGTATTGCCAAGTAAAAAGGGAGCAGTGGGAACATTTGCTTTCTCTACTGCCCACTTTTTTCCTAGACACATTTCAAGATTCATCAAATGACAGCCCAGGCTAAGGGACAACCATGGAAAGTACCTTCAGACATTTTGATGAGGGTGGAATTTTGCTTCTCGGTCATGTTTCAGTTCTGTTTTTTTTTTTTTTCTCTTAAAAGTCCATAGTTTCTTTATTTTCTTGCAAGTAGTTGTTCCCTTTTATTGAGTTTTAGAATTATCTCTAGGTAGTTTTCCTCATGTATGTCAGTATTTTGGCTTGTGTTCTTTTTCTGTGTTTTGGTTAGTTGGCATTCTGCAAAATTTACCAGTTTCACTTGCCACCTGAGCTTTCTGGATATTCCTTATTCTGGTCTCTCACTGGAATACCCAGCTGCACTCTTAATCTGGCCTGTTCATGCTTCAGGCTGAATACCTTCAGAGGTAAGAGGTATGACCAGGTTCCTTTTTTGTAGTAAGCTGAGATCACGAATTAGGAGTAGCACCTTTTTTGCCTAGTAGACAATTTGGGGGCTTCTGGAGGCCAGTACTGGTCCTTTGATCACTGGTTTTTGTTTTGAAAGGGGGGTGGTGGGAGCCCAATGCTTTCTCCTAATGTGCATGTTCATTCTTACACCATTCCCTTGAAATGAGGCATTTTCTGCCATGTCTGCTTGGCTGAAGTATTGGGTAGGGTGTGGGCTTCTCCTCTAGCTCCAAGTTCCCAAGGACTGTTGGACACCACCTTGCAGAAGGCTCTGGCACTCAGCATCCTTGAGTCTGAGTCCCTTCCACTGGTGCCTTTGGCCATAGGTATGATCTCAATACAGCATCTTGCCGCACTTGCTTAGACCAGCAATAGATTTCTTAAGCACTGCCCCACTGATGCCTGTTTTCTGGAGTAACTTTGTATGGCTTCAGAGAGGAGGGTTTATTTACCAGTTAGGATGGAACAGGTAGTGATTAAGCAGATGATCTGTCATGTCTGAATCCCTGTCTCTGGATGAGAGAAAACAGCAGGGCTGCATCCAGGGCAACTTTTCTAGCACTGTTATTGGTTGATTTGGTTTTAGGGGAAAAATAGTGAAAATAAAAATTTTTTTAAAAGAAAGAAAGGAGTCGCAGACCATGACAGGATCCAGTTGTTACAGGCTGAATCCAAGGCCCGTAAGTGAAGAGTTTCTTTTAAAGGACTCTGGGACTTCCAAAGACAGCCTGTCTGACTGCTTACTGTTGGTTGGTTTCTTTTTCACAGTCTGTTTGTATGGGTTTTACTTCTGACCCTCTCTTACCTGAGGCTTCACCTCTCCCACCTCATCCCACCTGGCTTCCTTCCTTTCTGCTTAGGCCTGCTGATAGAATTGCTCTTCTCTGAATGTGCCATCCATTCTTCAGCCCCCATTGCCAAGAATCAGGAAAATTTCCAGAAATTTTTGGTATAAAATTCCCAACCCTTCCTTAGACCTTAGGTCTGACAGACCCAATGGGGAGGTAGGCACAAGCCTGGGATAGGATGAAGGTGGAACAAAATCCAGTAAATCTGGCTGAGTTTCCCTTAAGTTGGATTCTTTTGGACATAACATGGAGTTTTGTTTTCCAGAAGTCATCTTCCATAATTCCAGGTCTCATTTTCAAAAGGAATCCTTTCTCCAAAAGGGCTAGTAACATTCACTGGTCTCTTAGTAACATATACATTAAGTTGTCTTGGCCAATTACTGACAGAGATTCCTTTCAGATGGCACCTCCAGAGCTCAGCCCAGATGATTCAGGCCAATGCTAAGAAAATCCCACCATGTAGAGCCAAGTAGTATTAGCATCTGGGCAGAGCCAGACACCACCACCTCTGAGAGAAAGGAGAAAGGTCTTTCTGCTGGAAAGAATCTAATTTGTAAGTTGAAGGGAGGCACATGGGTGGCTCCCAGATTGGAAGCGAGCTTTCCGTCTTTGTTTCTTACTGTGTAAATTATCTGAGTAGGTTTCCACTGTGTATGGTTTACACTCAGCCAACTGAAAGGGCAAACGGGAGCTGGAGCTGAGACTGGTTCCCTTGGAAGTGCTGTTTTCACCTCTGCCAGGCTTGCCCCTGCTTCACCTATGCCCACAGACAATATGGGCTCTGCGCTTCTCCTGCATGGTGTTACAGCCTCAGGGCCTCTGGTGAACGGTCTGCCTTACATCCAGAGCTTGTCGTACAGAGGTAAAAAAGTTAAAGGCATTGGTTTTAGATTAGTTCTGTAAAGGGATCACCTAAAACTAGTGCATCCTAGGGAGCTCTGTCTAAAAGAAAACACCGAGTTGGTAAAGAGTCCCAGTGGGTTTGATGGGCTTCATTGGGTCAAGGTCATGAACCATATATATTTTTTTAAGTATAAGAGTTTACTTTTCTCATGTCTGAAATTAAATAACAGCCTAATCATTCCGGAGTAGGAATGAGTGTTGTCATTGTAAGAGGGAGAAAAGGGCGATCAATAGTGCTGCTCTGTCCACATGACTCAGGGAGTAATCCAATGACCTAACTCTCCATTCTAGGGTTCAAAGATTACTTTCTGCGGAGGAGTTTGCTACTAGCAATGTGGCTTTGGGAGGGGAGCCTTACGGTTGGCTTGCAGTTGACCCAGTCAGGCTTAAAAATTGAAGCTGGTTTGTGGATCCTGCCATGGGTTCCTCCAGGAATGCTGTCATAGTGTTTGGTTTTCTGATACACCTCTTTCCCCTCTCCCTTCTTTTTAGGTCATTCAATCACCATGTCTTCTTTTGACCACTTTGTAGAGGGTACAGTCCCTTAGGGGTTGTCCTTGGTTCTCCTCTCAATTTATGAAATCTGATTTGAAGGTTTCATCTGTTCATAGCAGAATGGTTACGGCCGCACGCTGGAGCTTTTTTGTTGTTGTTGTTTGAGAAGAGTCTTGCTCTGTCACCCAGGCTGGAGTGCAGTGGTACGATCTCAGCTCACTGCAACCTCCGCCTTCCAGATTCAAGCAATTCTCCTGCCTCAGCCTGGAGCTGACTTTTAAAGGCGAGTCCTTACTCTGTGACTTACTAGCTGGATAACCTGGGGAAAATTAATGAACCTCTTTGTGCCTCAGGTTTCCCAACTATATTATGGGGCTCACAGCATTACCTACCTTATAGCATTGTGTTGAACATTTGGTGAGTTACTCCACATTAAGTGCTTAGAGAACAGTGCCTTCTTATAGAAAACATTCAATGCAGGCTAGCTGCAATTACTGTCGTGTCTGTCATTAGTGGAAAGAGAATGGCTTTTGATTCAGATGGGTATGTGACTGTTCCTGACTGTGTTCCTTACTTGCTGTGTGAACTTCGGAAAAGTCCCTTAATTTTTTTGAGTCCCAGTTTCTACCTGCCTATGGCAGTTATCGATTGTGGTATGGCAAAACACCCCAAAATGGAATAGCTTAACACACCAACAGTTATTTGTTATAATCTCTCACAGTCCTGGGAATTGAGGGGCTCAGCTAGGAGGTTTAGTATCTTTCATGTATTTTAGTCAGATGGTGGCTGAACAGTCAGACAGTAGTTGCGACAAGGTCATTTCAAAGTTTCTTCTCTGACATGTCAAGCAGATAATTCTGGCTGGTTTTCATCTGGGAGTGTAGCCGGGTCTGAGGACCAAGGACCTTGTCTGGGTTTCCTCACAGTACCATGGCTAGGCCCAGGAATAAGCATCCCAAGAGAGGGCCAGCTAAAAGCTCTATTGTCTCTTTGGGTCTAGCTTCAGAAGTCACATAGCATCACATCCACCACATTCTGCTTGCTAGAAGAGAGTTACTAAGACCTGACCAGATTCAAGGGGAGGAGAATTACACACCACCTTTTGGTGGAAGGAGGGTCAAAGAATTTGTGGACATTACAGTTTGACCACTGGCACAAATTATTTACATTCCTCACACATGAAAAATATACTCATCTCCACCCAAAACCTCCCCCCGGCCCCCTGGTCAATGTCTCATCTATTATGGCATCAGGCTCGGGTTCAGGAGTCAGGGGCTCATCGTCTCAATCAGGCCTATGTGAAGTTGAGACTCCTCAATGCGGTTCCATGGGTATAGCAACTCGAGTACTGCTCCTCTTGATCTGAAGACTGTGAACTCAAGAGACAAGTTATCTGTCCTCCACACCAAATACAACACTGAGATAGATTTGGGATAACTACTACAGATGCCTGTTTTAAAAAAATTGGTAACACTTACATTTTAAAATGACTATTTTTATTTTTTTCTTCAGATTTTGAAATAATTTCAGACTTATTATAATACAAGAAAGTTGCAAAAATAGTACAGAGTTCCCAAATACTCTTTGCCTAGCTTCCTCAAATGACACAACATGTAAAATGATTAAAACCAGGACATTAATAGTACGGATGCAATACTATTAGCTAATCTATAGACCTTATTCAAATTTTGCCAGTTGTCTTACTAATGGCCTTTTCCTGGTCCAGGACCCAATCTAGAATCCTACATCACATTTAGTTGTCATGTCTCTTTAATTTTCTATCTACAGTAGATGATTCCATTTAGAAAGGAGGGAAACATTTGTTGCTAGTCCCTAGCAGTTTTGAAATCCAGCCTGGCATGTGAGTAGGGCTCAGTCCTATTGCCTGGGAATGATTCTTCACTGTTTGTTGTTCTATCCTATGGCTCCTGGTTCTGTCCTCTGAATTACCCTTTTTTTCCCATAAGATGTAGCCCGTGTTTGCAGCTAAGCAGTTTTCTCAGCCTGCTTCCTACTTGTAGATGTCCCTTTTCATCCAAGCTGGTGATGTTCCTGCTAGTATAGTAGTCCCCCCATTCATGCGGGTATGTTCCACCCCCAGCAAATGTGCGAAACTGCAGGTAGTACTAGGCCTTATATGTACTATGTTTTTCCTACACATACATACATATGATAAAGTTTAATTTATAAATTAGGCACACTAAGAGATTGACAACACATAATAATAACAGAACAATTATAACAATATATACTGTAATAAAAGTTATGTGAATGTGGTCTCTCTCTCAAAATATCCTATTGTATTAAACGATGGGAAGTGAAACCATAGATAAGGGGGGAACTACTACATACTTCTTTTAAAAAGTGTATGGTTTTTCTGGTGAATCTTATTGGGGTTTACTGCCTTAGACAAAAGCCACACCCACAAATCTTCTTAACATAAGCTCTTCTCTACTTTGAGTTCCCTCTGAGGCTGCAGTGGGATAATACTCTTTAAGATTTGTAGAATTCCTATTATTTAATAGAAAGGATCTGTGAGGCACATTCTTAAGATCTATGGAGAGGCCTGGTGCAGTGGCTCATGCCTGTAGTCCCAGTACTTTGGGAGGCCAGGGCAGATGGATTGCTTGA
Source organism: Symphalangus syndactylus (assembly GCF_028878055.3). NCBI lineage: Eukaryota > Metazoa > Chordata > Mammalia > Primates > Hylobatidae > Symphalangus > Symphalangus syndactylus. The sequence goes on from NC_072429.2 coordinate 46,929,887, forward strand.
ACCCAGGAGTTTGACACCAGCTTGGGCAACATATGGAGACCTCATCTCTACAATTTTCTTTTTTTGTAATTAGCCAGGCATAGTGAAGCATGCCTGTGGTCTCAGCTACTCTGGAGGCTGAGGCAGGAGGATCACTTGAGTCTGGGAGGTTGAGGCTGCAATGAGCTGTGATTGCACCACTGCACTCTAGCCTGGGGGACAGAGTGAAACCCCGTCTCAAAAACAAAAACAAAAAAGACCCACGGGAGGACTTTTGTTTGTCTCAAACATTCTTTGAGGCATTGCCTTTGATCTTTCCAGGGTCTTAACGAAAGACATAATTCAAAAAGTCTCAAACTGAGCTCAATATCTTCTTGCCGTACCCTGTTATGTTTAGGACACTCCTACCCTAAGTAACAGCATTTATCTAGTCTTCCAAGCTGTTAGAAATGTCAAAATCATCTTTGACTCTTTTTTCACTCTTATCCCCTGTATAGAGGACATTGACGAGTCATGACAGTTTTTACTACTGCAAAGTCTCCCCAATCCAATTCTTTTCATTCATGATGCTCTAGTTGGAACTTTTCTTTTCTTTTCTTTCTTTCTTTTCTTTCTTTTTTTTTTTTTTCTAGAGATGAGATCTTACTGTGTTGTCTAGGCTGGAGTACAGTGGCTGTTCACAGGTGTGATAATAGCATACTACAGCTTGGAACTCGTGGGCTGGAGCAATCCTCCCACCTCAGCCTCCCAAGTAGCTGGGCCTGCTGTCATGTGCCGCTGTGCCTGGCTTCTAGTTGGATACTTATATCTCACCTAGCCTGCCTTAGTGGCTGTAAATGGAATTCCCTAGTTTCAGAGTCTCTGTTCTCTTCTATTATCTATTGCTAGAATTCACTTTCTAAAACAGAGTAATTATCTCTTCCCAACCCAAAAATCTTCAGTAGCTTCCTATGTCCTGTGGCATAAAGAGAAACTTCTTCACAGGGCATGCAAGACCTTCCACAATTTGGCTCCTACCTATCTGTAATCCTTCAGTCCGCTCTTTCACACTTACTCTTTGCCATAGCTAAAATGATCTACTTGACAATTTCAAACAAATTTTACATTTGTATTCTTTAGTGCTTTTCCTCATTCTGTTTCCTTGGCTTAGTATGCCTTTCCATTTCCTCTTCTCAGTCAGTTTCTTGCCTCCTCTTCCTTCTGGGCTTAGCTCAGATTCCACTTCTCCTCAAAGCTTTTTCTGATCCCCTCAGTCAGAATGAATCATGGCCTCCTGTGTTTCTGTAGCAGTTCATTGCTCCTCTGCAAACATCAAGGCCTAGTCTATCACTTGGCATAGTCGGATGGGGGAGGAGGGCGACTGTGTGTGCGGTCCTCCAGACTGTGAGCTTCCTGAGCGCAAGATGGAGCTGCAGCAAAAGATGTATCTTCTTTATCTTTTTGTGCCTTATGTAAGTTAACTAACAACTGCTGGGTGACTTGAAGAGAGTGACCTTAGGATTTTATCTTGGGATTAAAACTGGCCATTGGGAATAAGCATCTGGCTCATGGAAGGAAACTGACCTTAGGTACGTATATATTGGTAGAGATATGAAGGCAGTAAATTGAGACAGTCACTTTAGAAAAAAAGTCAAATCTCTGATATGTGATTTGAATCTGTGTTTTATTAGCTTCTGTGGGAAGCACCTTGAAAAGATTATTCAGGATTAGAGAATATGGCTGTTTTTTATACTACTGTATCTCGATCAACTTCATGGTACTTGGTACATAATAGGAGCTCAATAAACATTAACTGAGGGAAAAATTAGTGAAGAAACAATTTCTTCTATGTGACTCTGCAGTGTACCTACATGTGCCATACCCAAGGAACATAGCCAGGAAAGCTGGTTCAAAATCGAGGCTTATTTATCATAAGTGATTTATCCAGGGCCCTCTTGATACTTAGAGCCTTCTGCTGTGTTACAGAGATGGCAGATATGTGCACAGGATGACTGTTGAAAAGGAATGGCAGAATTGCAGTCTGAATCCAGCAAGCAGAAGTGACAGCAGCTGCTTTTAGGTGGCCCAGCGGAGTGTTGGGCCATGTGTGTTTAGTTGAGGAAGAGGATACTAATCAGGCCTTGTCAGGGGTTTGTTTTGTTTTGAAATAATGAAAGTCCTTCCTGGAAATCAGCCTCCCTGGGTTCAGCCTCAGTCCACTGCTTTCTGTATGGCCTTGAGCAGGTTGTACTTACGTTCTGGGCTTTTGTTTTCAGCAAATTGTAGTTTCTTCTTCAGCTGTGAGAGCTTGTGAAGAGAGTGTTTGAGCCTATTAGGTAAGTGGCATAAAAATAGCCTCGAAATGTAGAGACTGATGGGTTTAGAGCTTTTCTTTGAAAAGTTTAGCAAAATCCTGGGTTGAGAGACAATCTAGATGTCTCAAATGTTGAATTCCTTTCTTGAAGCTGGACTTCCCCTGTATTTCCTTCTGAGTCTCAAACCCGAGCAGCTTCCATAAGTCTGTGATTGTGATCATTGGATGGGAGGGGTTAGGGCAATTTAGGAAGATAATGGGGGACTGACCTCCTGCCTTTGAAATCCACAAAGGAGGGAGCATGGGGAAATGATGAAGAGTTGATCAAAAAATGAGGATCGTCCCTCCCAAATTAGGACAACTGGCTTGGTGATAAAATTGCTTTACTCTGGCCGGGCGCGGTGGCTCACGCCTGTAATCCCAGCACTCTGGGAGGCCGAGGCGGGCGGATCACGAGGTTAGGAGATCGAGACCATCCTGGCTAACACAGTGAAACCCCGTCTCTACTAAAAATTACTAAAAATTAGCCGGGTGTAGTGGCGGGCGCCTGTAGTCCCTGCTACTCAGGAGGCTGAGGCAGGAGAATGGTGTGAACCTGGGAGGCGGAGCTTGCAGTGAGCTGAGATCGCGCCACTGCACTCCAGCCTGGGTGACAAAGTGAGACTACGTCTCAAAAAAAAAAAAAAAAAAAAAAAAAGTTTTACTCTGTTACTAACCCTCAGGACCAGATACTATGAAAACAAAAATAAAACTATGACTTTGGGCATCTCTCTCCATGCAGTGAGGATAGTGTAACCTCGTCCCTCTGCCCTGCCCAGCTGGGTTCCTCTAGGGTAGTTTCAGGAGTCTTGAGGGAGGGATCCTGTTGCTGGATTCCAGAGAAGGGCTAGATTCAGTTGACAGGTCTTTCAGGGGATGTCAGTTTTACGTCTGTTTGACCTTTGGCTTGTCCTTGGAGGTCCTGCGCCTTCCTGTTTTTGGTAGGGTCAGCTCAAGGTGACCTCTCTGCACTCCATAGATAGAAGACTTGGCCTGCTTGGTCTCTTTGATATTCCCGAGAAACCAATTTTGCTACAGGGCTGGGCGAACCATATGGCAACCTAGATTACAGAGATTGTTGGCGTTTGTCAACAGAAGGAACAGGCTTTTTGGCTATAGCAAATCCCCCAGGTAGGGTTTCCACACCATCTGTGATCACAGCATATAGGATCAGCTAGATGGGTGTGCAGTCCCATTCTCTCCACTTCTTGACTCCAAAAGGAAGTAAGAGGCAAGTTCAAAATCAAATATTGGTTAAGGGATTCTTTTAAGCTCTTTGATTGGTTATTTTCTTTGAAGGATGCTAAGGAGGTCTAGTAATCATATATCTTGAGAGGTTTACAGTCCATTTGGGGATATCAAACTCACATGAATCAGTAGCAAGTGACATAAAGCAAAATATAATAATTGCAAAAAGGTAAAATAGACTATAGGATTCAGAGAACTAGAAGACTAATTAGGGCTGGAAATTTTCTAGTACAGAGTTAGGACTGGAGGTTAGTCTTGAATTAATAGATTTGGGGGATTTAGGCAGATAGGGGATAGGGTGCTAGGCTAAAAGGACAATGTCAGCAGAGGTAGAAACAAGCAGATGTCTTTACAGGACCACAAGGATATTAGCATGGTTGGGGTAGAGATATAGGGGAGATAAGATTAGGAAAGGAGGGCAGGACCAGATTAAAGAGGATCTGTGGAGACAGACAAAGGAATTTGGACTTGGTTCTGGAGGTGATAGGTTGCCATTGTAGGTATTGGAGCAGGGATGTGATAGAAAGAGACGAATGTTTGCAAATACTTTGTATACACAATTCATACCGGACTGGAGTTGGGTAGAGGTGCATGTTCTGGAGATCAAGGAGGGGATTATAAAGTCCTAGAAGCCATGGAAACTGGGGGAAGAGGCAGGTAAACTAGGCAGCGTCTTTCATGAATCTGTGAGACTTGGTGATGAGCTGAGTAGCAAGCATGAAGGAGGAAAAAAAGGGTCAAGGTTTTGATCTTGGAAAGCTGGGAAGAATAGTAGCACCATTAACAAAAATGGAGAAATTATGAGGAAAAGAAATTTTAAGAAGGAAAATGATGCATTTGTCAATTATTTTATTTACTTAACAAATACGTGACAATATGTACTTGGCACTGTTCTAAACACTTTATAAATGTTGACTCATTTTAGTTCCCATAATAATCATATAAAAATAAATACTGTTAGTATCATCTTTATTACAAAGGGGAAAACTCAAGTATAAAGAGGTTAATAATTTTCCCAAGATCACAATGCTATAATAGCAGAGCCAGGATTCTGAACCCAGGCTGTCTATGCTAGACTTCCTCTTGTTGATAGAAGACTGAGCAGAAATATGGTAGATAGTAGATCAAATGTTTATTGGATGCTTTCTTTGTGCAGAGCCCTTTGCATGAAAAGTAAAGATGAGTACAATATGGACATAGCATTAAAAAGCTTGTAAAGGGCTAATGAGGAAATGGCAAATGGTGAAATCATAAGGGTACTAAATCATGTACTGTAAGAAACAGTAGCACATAAGGAAGGAGAGAGAGAGGACAAATATATATTTAGGGATATCAGAAAAGACTTCCAGGAGGAGATGGAATTATTGCTAGACCCTGAAAGATGGGTCAAGTTGGATTTTGGTAGTGGGTAGTAGGGGCGGGTCTTTCTTGGTAGACATAAAAGCTTGAATAAAATCATGAAGAAAGAAAGTTCAAACATGTTTTGGGACCAGCACACTGTACAATGCCTAGCTCAGTACCTAGTTCTGCAAACCTGAACTAGGATGGCAGGTGGTTCTAGTTAGGCTGCAGCATAAAGTATGAGTTGGAAAAGCAGTAAGAGAGAAGGCTGGGACTGCCTTGAGAGAAAGCAGGAGCCTAAGTGAGAGGATTGGACTGGAGATGTAGAATTAGAAGTCCAGGCAAACAAATAAGGAAGGGATTGTTGATTCTGTAAGGGCGGAGGACTCCTGGAGGTCTGACTGTAGGAAGGAAAGAGCTGAGGGCTGGGGATGGAGCCTTCTTTCATGCATGCAGATATCTAAGCTATTCTTCAGGATGAACTTAATATTCCCTACAGAAAGCCTTATCAGCTTGTTTCATGCATTGTGTTCCTCTCTGAGGCTGGGAGACCGTTTCTTACTCTCCACCTTTGCTCTTCAGAGGTTTCCCTGCCACCAGAGGTGAATCAAGTTCTCATTGTCCTTGTTGCCTGTGTATTCAGGAATCCCATGGCCCTTCTGTCTGAACTCAAGAAGGCATTAATAAAATACTAGGCCATGCTCATGTTGTTGTTGCAGAGGTGATATTTTATTGAATCCTGAGTTCTTTGTGTAGTATGACATGAACGTGCTGAGATTGCTCTCTCTTAGGTCGTGGACAGTGACTTCCAGGGCATAGGAAAAGTATGGTCCATTCCAGTATTCCATACCCACCTTAGGGCTTAAAGGACCATTCATAGCAAAACAGTGGTGAGTAGAAGCAGAACTTCAAAATTCAGAGGTCACGCATTACTTACGGAATTTTTCACTGGACATGCTTAAATAGTCCTAACCTCAGACTTTGTCTCATAAAACAGAAAGCACAGACCTAGCAGAGAGACAGAGATGTCAGTTTAAACTCTGTTTGTCACTTACTGGCTCTGTGACCTTGGGACAACTGACCTTTTTGAGCCTGTTTTGTTAACTATAAAATAGGGCTAATGATATTTGCTTTTCTTACCTACCAGGGATATTGTGAGGATCAGAGGAGATGATGTCTGTGGAAGTGCTTCAAGATTGCCAAGGGCTGTATGAAAATATGCTGTTGTTATTATTACAACTGTGAACCAGTTTGCTCACTCAAAGATTAATGCTCTGAGAGTGCCTTTTGCATAACCTACTCACAGTCCTTCTGCCAAGGACTTAAAGGGCAAGGCCACAGAGTAGGAGTTTGAGACACGGGATAGAGTATTTCTTCTGGCAGGCATGTCCTACTTCATTGGCTCCGAGATGTACTCACCCTACTCTCCACCCCCACACATGAACATCTCTGAAATTTGTCTGTGCTTTATAAATGATGGCATAGAGGATGTGATGACATAAACTAACTCTTTTCTGAGGCAGGTGGGCTATGTATGCAAACTTTCTTTTTTTCTTTTTTCTACATGAAAACTATTTTTTTCTCAACCTTTGCTTGGAGAAGATCTTGCTAAAATGCAGTGGTGCATTTGCTGCTTCAGTAAGTGTAAGATTCAGTCTGTCTTTGAGCATCGTTCAGTGTGTCCTGGTCATTCTTTCTCATTGCACAGATCTCTGGAAGCAGAAGTTTAGCTTGAACATATATGTCCGGATCTTGGGACGTATCTTTTCTATTGATTAGAAAATCCCTAATGACATTTTGGCATCATTTCTTTTCCTTTTAAAAGTGGAAAGTGAGATGCATTTTGGTTAACAGTTTATGTTATGCTGGGTTTGACTGTATTGGGCTTTTAGGTGTTAGAAGTTGAGGAGCTGGATCTCATACCTCTGTCCTGGAAATCCATAACATAAACCCTCCAAGTGGCAGGACAAGAAATCAGCTATTCACAAAGCTTTTCTTTAGGGTGAATTAACCAAAGAAGTGTGTACTTGTTTCTTTTTACTTTTTGAAAGTGCTTCATATTTGACTACTACAAATCCAGAGCTGCTTACTTAGTACCAATTCTTATTGTTTCAGTCTCTTATTGATTCTCTGGGTGTGGACTTTCCACTTTTTGAGTTGAATAGCAAGGAGACTTCTGAGCCACTAATCCTCTGTCCTCTTGCTGTACGTTCAGAGTATACAGATGAAAAATTTAAAATTAAGAATATGAATGCCAGCTGGGCATGGTGGCTCATGCCTGTAATCCCAGCACTTTGGGAGGCTGAGGCGGATGGACATCTGAGGTCAGGAGTTCGAGACCAGCCTGGCCAACATGGTGAAACCCTGTCTCTACTAAAAAATGCCAAAAATTAGCCGGGCATGGAGGTAGGTGCCTGTAATCCCAGCTACTTGGGAGGTGAGGTGGGAGAATTGTTTTAATCCAGGAGGCAGAGGTTGCAGTGAGCCAAAATTGTGCCCCAAAGAGGGGTAAGAAGGAGACACTCACATTTATTGAGCATGTACTTCTACAGACATTACTTCTTTGAGTCTCACAACAACCTAGGGAGGTGGGCCCTCCCTTTCCAATTTTACATCTAAGAACCTGAGGCTCAAAACAATTAGGAGAGTTCCAGGCTTGTCATAGGAGTTATAATGGAGCTAATTTGAACTTATACTTTCTTAAAAAAATTACTTTTAGGCTAGCCAAGGAAAGCAGTGGCATGGAGAAGGGATAAAGAATTCTGTAACTGGTTGTGCTCCATTACTTGTAAACACCACTGCACTCGGAGCAGCCTGAACCCATGCTTTCTAGGAAGAGCCAGTCTGAAAACAAAGAGGGCTGATAAGGGGATTATTTGCTCTTACGAATTACCCAGTTGTTCCCTCCTGTCTAATGTGGAGGCTCAACAGATGATTGGACTTCGTTCTTTGACGGGTTCTGTGGTTTCTTTCCCTGTCCCCAACTCTGGGGTTATGGAGTGACCAAGGCCCCCTTGTTGGAACTGGGCTGTGTTTTTCAGCCTCTGATTAGCCCTTCTGTGGCCCCTGCTTCCAGTGGCTCCTAATTCAGGTCAATGCTGCTTGGTGCCCTAGAAATAACCGGGTTTCTAGCCCAGCATGACTCCCTTGAGTCCTTGGGCCTGCTAGGGCAGCACTGGCAGCACCTCTCCCCAGAGCTGTGTTTATTTTTCTTATGTCATTTGCTTATTATAGGCAGCCTGCTAAGTGTTAGTTATCACCTCCCCGTGATTCCCTGCCTTTTCTTCTCCTTCTGTCTTCCCCTGTGCTTTGGGAACTTTGGATAATAGGGACCTAGGAGGCAGCATACCAAGTAGGGTCCCTCTACACTTCTTCTGCATTCGGAATTCAGCTTTTCTGCTGATTTTCCCTTGAGGATGAGCTTTTGTTAGAAACACTGGCACTGTAAATGAGTATCTCCTCTGTGGTCCAAGAAAGGAGTGCCTCAAAGGTTTGAAAAAAGAGCATGCTTCAGGAGCAGGATCTGGATTGGGGATGGTGGTGTTGGTCTGGATCTGCAGGAGTCAAGTGCTGACCTATGATTTGGCAGCATCTGTTGGTCGTCTGCTTCCTTGTCACCTTGGCATGCGCTTGTTGTCCTCTTAAATCTCTATGTATTAGTGCTGTTTTTGCAGCTGGGCTAAGAGACGCTGATGAATTCTCATCCTAGAGTCAAGTGCCACGGCTATGAAACAGTAAATTGGAGAAACTGCCCTTGATTCCAGACTTTGGAAGCTATCAGTTAGGTGGCTGGGCAATGATGTGGGTGGCATTTCACTATGGACTACAGCATTAAATCAGATACTGTTCTGTCAGGCAGCGAGGCTGTGCCTCCCTTCTCGTCTTCTAAAGTTACCATACGAAGGAGTGGTGAGGCAGCTTTTCCCTGCTAACACACCCATCCCTCGTCTGCAGGCTGGCACTTTGAGACCTCTCTTCTACTTCATTGCCGTTTTCAATCACGTCCCCACATTTGACCTGGTTATGCCTGGGCCATCTCCCAGAGATCCTATCACATGACCTGTGGATAGCTCAGCTTGCAGCAGCTCCCATTTTACCTTGTTCTGACCCAGGAGCTTTGCAGAGAACGGAGTGTAGTTTTCTACCGGGGTCAAGATAGGGCCTGTAGAGGTTGTTTGCTTCCTGGGATCTACATTGCCCAACAGGAACACATGGGCCTGTAGATTTTGAGGTTTTTCTTGGGAAAATTGGCAGAGCTAACTTTATGACTTTGCATGTTTGGAGGGATGAATGTAAACTGACCTTTATACTTATCGGTCCTCTCTTCCTCCCCTCTGATGCAACAGATGTCCCTAATCTGAGGCCAGTCCTCCCACTATGTCCTGTGGTCCATCCCTTCTCACCTTCTCAGGAGCCTAACACCACTGACTTTTCCTTCTCTCTACTGCATATTCTCTCTCTTCATCTCTACTGAGTCCTTTCTATTCATCTTTCATCATACTCACGTCTCTCCCATCTTAAATTACCACTTATCTTTCTCTTCTCTTTCACAACCCATCTTCTTGAAAGAACAGTTCGTACCTCTTGTCTCTATATCATGACCTCTTCTCTTCTCACATGCATTTGTCTGCTCTCCCATCTCCGACTCCATCGAAACTGCTCTAAGTGAACTTCTAGTTCCTGACCCTAATGTACATGTTTCATTCCCCATCTTATTTCTCCTGTCAGCGCTTTGATGCTGTTGGCTAATCCTGACTTTTTGAAATGTGCTGTTCCCTTGGCTTCCATTATGTTACCTCCTTAGTTGTCCTCCTTTCTCTCTGAGGGCTCCTTCCATTCTCTGTTTTTTAGCTCTTTCCTGTCTACCCAATTTTAAAATATGGTCTCCAACTATAGAGTTGTTGGAGAGGTCTGTAGTTGGAGACCTTTTTGCTTCAGATTCATATATTCACCTTCTAACTCATCTTCTCTACCTGATATCTCGTAGATATCACAAACTGGACATGCCCCAGTGAAACTCTTACCCCCTTTCCAAACTTGGCCCTCTAACAATGTTCCCTCATCTAACCACTTAAGTTGCACTTTGTGCTCCCTTCTTTCTTACCCACTCCCCACATCTTATCACTTTTACTTCCTAAATCTTTCTGGAGTCTATCTGCTTTTTACTAACATCACCCATGTCAATACTGATCATCTTTCATCTGTTTTACTGTATTTGCTTCATAGCTGTTTTTTTTATATTGACTTGTGGCTCTTGGAGTTCATTCTCCACAGGATGAGCTTTTAAAAACCCAAGACCGATCACATTTAAGTCCGCCACTCCTACTCTTCTCCAATCTCTTTAGCATCTATTACAACAAAACCCTCACATGGCCTCCAAGCCCTGTGTGATCTCACCTGTGCTGACTTCATCAGCAACATCTCTGCCCCCTGCTCCACACTCCGCCCTTGGCCACACCAGCCTTGCCATGAGATGACCATGCTGCAGGCCAGTTGTATGTGTTCTTCCCTCTCTCTGAGATGCTCTTCCTCCTCCTCACCTAGTTCACTCCGCTCTGCCCTTCTGAGCTTAGCTCAGATGTTACTTCCTTAAGGAGGTTTTTCTAGAATCCCAGACAAGGCCATAGATGTGCTACATCTGTTCACATAGTGTCACTATCACTTCCACGTCTTTTGAACTCTTATTTATGGTAGTAACTAAAAAATCGTTTGATGTCTCCCTATAAGTTCCTGAGGGCAGAGACTGTTCTGTCATATTCACTGCTGTATACCAGCCCTAGCACAATGCCTGGCACATAGCTGACACTAGGATATGTTTAATTTTATGAATGAATGACAGCTGAACTGAGGAGAGAGTCAAGATGGATGTTCAGGCAAGTGTATTGCAGACAATGCTGTGTTCCCAAACTATTGATTTAGAGAGGTCAATAATAGTTCAGTTTTATTAGAATCATATAGTTAGATTATCTGGTCCAAAATTTCAGTTTCAAATTGAGAAAACTAAGGCCCTGAGAGTGAAATCATTTGCCCCAAGGTTATAGAATTGGACAGTAGCAGAGTTATAACTCCTCTCCCTGACTTCCAGATTCACACAAGCTCTCCTTCACCACCACCCCTTCTGCCTCTCCTGCAAGTGACAACCTCTATGTTCTCCAGTTGAAAGCAGGGCTCTGGAGTCAGGAAGGCCTGTTGCTTCCTCCCTAACTTGAGGACGTGGCAAGTAGGAGCCAGCCTATCCCATAACCTGGGCATAAGGAGCCATTTTACTCCCTTCCTCCCCAGCGTAGAATGAATGATGGGCTACAAAGGTGTCTGAGCCAATGCCAGCCATACCTGTTGAGATGTGGCGCCTTGAAAGAAAAACACAAGGGATGTGTTTGTTGAAGTAACTTGATTTTCCAGTTTCTGGGTTACTAGAATTTGGGGCCTGGAAACCTGACATAACAGCTAAAGCGTCTGGGAGCCTGTTTTGCATCTGTTACTTTTGAGATCACCGTGTGCCCACCTGGAAACTCTACCTGTGCAGTCAGATGGTGAAGCCTTGGTTAAAGCCTGCAGGGAAGCCCTCCCTGAGTGAGGCATCCCTTCCTCCATTGTGTTTACTGGACCACTTCATTCTAGTAATTGAGAATTATATCCTGAAAGATCCAGAAATGGAAAGCTCCAGGGTGGGAGTGGCCATGGAGGAAACAGGATACTTAGACGTGAACCCTAGAATGCTGGCACCGCGCAGATCCAGTCCTACCTCATTCATTTTCAAGTTTTTTTCTTTTAATTAACCAACATTTATGGAATCTCCGTTAATGTCTTGGGTACTGGGGACACAAAGAGGAATAAGTCACATCCCTGCCCATGGGACACTCACAGTCTAGTGATAAATAGAACATTTATTTCTCCATTCACTCATGTATAATATATTTTGTAGGCATCTATTATGTGCTAGGCATTACATTGGGCTTATCCATTCATTGAGTAATATTTGAGTTCCTCCTATATATTAAAACTTCTTCCAGGTGCTTGGAATGTTGAGAAGACAGAAATCTCTGCCCTCATGGAATTTACTTTCTGGTAGTAAGAGACCAATAATATACATAATAAATAAGCAAATTAAATAATATTTAGAAAGTTATAAATATTATAAGAAAAAAAGAATGGAGAGAGGTAATGGGAGTGCAGAGGGGTGGACTGCAATTTTAAATAGAGTGGTTACGGTAGACCTAAATTACAATGTGACATTAGAGCAGATAGGAAGGAGGTAAGGGAGCTAGGCAGGTAGATATCATGGTGAAAGGAATTTCAGGCAGAGGGAGTTCTCCCTAAGGTGGAAGCATGCCTGGCATGTTTGGGGAACAGCAAAAAGGCCCATATGGCTACAGTAGAATGAGCAGAGTTTAGAGCAGCAGTGGTGCCAGATCAAATAGGGCCTTGTGGGCCTTTGTGAAGACTTGGCCTTTTATTTCAGTGTAAAAGGATCCGCTGGAGGGTTTGAGCAGAGGAGTAATATAATTTGACTTATTTGAAAGGGATCGCAAAGTGTGCTATGTTGAGAATAGACATTTAGGAGCAAGGGTGAAAGCAGGGAAACCAGTTAGGTAGCCACTGAAGAAATCTGGTGAGAGATGGTGGTGGCTTGGTGTATTGTAGTTGCGAAAGAGGGGATGAGAAGAGGCTGGATTGTAGATATTTTTAAAAGATAAAGCCCAAAAGACTTCCTGATAGATAAAATACAGAGTGAGACAGAAAAGGAGGAGTAAAAAAATGAATCCAGGCCAGGCACTGTGGCTCATGCATGTAATCCCAGCACTTTGGGAGGCTGAGACGGGCGAATTGCTTGAGCTCAGGAGTTCGGGACCAGCCTGGGCAACATGGCAAAACCTCATCTCTACAAAACATACAAAAATTAGCTGGGCATGGTGGTGCATGCCTGTAATCATAGCTACTTGAGAGACTGAGGCATGAGAAATGCTTGAACCCAGGAGGCAGAAGTTGCTGTGAACTGAGATTACACCACTACACTGTAGCCTGGGCAACAGAGTGAGACTCTGTCTCAGAAAAAAAGAAGAAAAAAATCCAAGCTTTTTTACCTGAGCGACTGGAGACATGATATCGTCATTGAGATGGGAAGAGTCTGAGTGGATCAAATTTTGGAGACAATTAAGGGGTTTGGTTTTGGATAGTGTGGATGTGTTAAGTGGAGAGTAAGATAGGGGCTGGAGACATAAATATGGAAATCAACAGCATATAGGTGTTATTAAAAGCTATGAAAGTAGTTGAGATCACCAAAGGAATGAACATAGGTAGAGCAGAAAAGAAGAGCAAGGACCCGAGCCCTAGACACTACAATATTAAAGGGTTAGAGGGAAGAGAAGAAGCCAGAAAAGATGACTGAGAAAAAGTGACTAGTGAGGTAGGAAGAAAACCAAGAGAATGTGGTGACCTGGAAGACAAGTGAAGAATGTTCACCAATTAGAAGGGAGAGGTTGACTGGTTCCAGTGCTGCTGAGGGGTCAAGTTAGATGAGTACTAACCTCATTAATCAATGGGTTTGGCAATGTGGATGCCATTGGGGATTTTGATAAGAACAGTTTCAGTGCAGTGGTGGGGGTTAAAGCTTCGTGTAAGTAGATTTACCAGAGAATGGAAGGGAAGAGAAGGAATTTATTGCAAGTTTGCTACAAAGGTGAACAAAAGAGTAGGGTGGTAGCTGTTAGGGGAAATTGAATCTGGAGGGGTTTTAATTTCATTATTTTTTACTGTGGTAAAATACGCATAATATAAAGCTTACCATTTTAACCATTTTACGTGTGCAGTTCAGTGGCATTAAGTGCATTTGCATTGTTGTGCAACCATCACCACCATTCATCTCTAGAACTTTTTTGTCTTTCTAAACTGAAGCTCTGTTATTATTTTTTAATATAGAAGTAACACATGCTTATATGCTGGTAGGAATGAGCCAGTTGAGAGGAGGCAATTAATGGTGTGGGAAGGTGAGAGGAGATTGTCGAGGTGCTTTCTTAGAGTAGAAGAGTGGGATCTGGCACACAAGTAGAGGGATTGGCTCTGGGATCATGGATAATTCATCCACAGTAACAGGAGAGAAGGCAGAGTTATGTATATTGATGCTGACATATGCATATATGTTGTGATTGGAGTCAGTGGAAATTCTCTTCTGATTGTTTCAATTTTCTCAGTAAAGTAGGAAACAAGGTCAACAGCTGAGAGTATGAGGGAGGAGATGTTCGAAGTTTGAGGAGAAAGAGGGTGTGAAGTAGTCATCTAGAAGAGTAGGTGGGTGAATAGAATAAACTAGGGAGGTACAGTATGATTGTCAGGCACATTAAAGGCTCATCTTTGGCTCATGGATATGAATTTAAAGTGAGACCAGTCTAGGTGATTGTGTGCATTTCTCCAGCTACATTCAGTTGCATGGGCGCAGGTACCGGGTTGTATTTAACTAGAATTGTGGTTTTGCCAAGTGAAGAAATAGAATTATTATAAAAATTGATCATGAATGAATGGAAGAAACAAAGAAAGAGAAGGGAAGAAAGAACATCATATTCACTATGAGAATCAGTAAAAAGGTGGTAGTATCAATGAATTTAAATCCTGTTAAGATAAAAGAATTGCTGGAGTCCAAACAGTAGAGGGTGTAAGCTGGAAGGTAGGAGTTGGTGGGTGGAGAGTAGGATGCATGCATTTGATATCAGGGAAGGGTTGCATTTCTTGGTAATAACAAGGTGATGGGTAGAGATGACTCTCAAGTATGAATGAGCATGAGAGTCAGTGGGTAGAATGAGGTGGAGCACAAGAGGACTAGAGAAGAAGAGTTTAAGGAACTGAGAAGCCAGGGTATTGGAATGACCACTTATGAGTACAATGAAATTTCTGAAAGTTAAGACAGGATTACTTTGTGTACATAGTGAATGACAGATGTGTGCCCTGCCCTCAAAGAGCTTACAATCCAGCCCAGAAGATAAGCAAGTCAGAAGCATTTGGCATGATGGCGTAAGTGCTGTGATTGGAAAAGTACAAGGTAAGGGGGAGCACACATGAAGGATGCCTAAACCCCGTCCTGGGAGTTGAAGAATCTTTCTGGAGGAAAGAGATTTGAGTTGGGATTTTGAAGAACAAGTCAAAGTTAATGAGGTAAAAAGACAGGGAAAAGTACTTCAGAAAGGGGGAACAGTATGTGCAAAGGGATAAAGATGAGACTGGGGCACACTGAAGTAACTGAAATTCATTGCCCCAGGTGCCATGGGCAGTGGTACAAGATAGGTTTGGTAAGGTTAGCTGAATTGGATAGTCATGTAGGGCCTTGGGGGCTATATTAAGGAGTATGAATTCATCCCATGTGCAATGGGAGAGGTATAGATGGACTAGGGGAGAAGAAAGTATTAAGAAATCTTAATAGATGAATGATTTTTGAGTTGGGTCCTCTTATTAGTTATTTGTGGCTGCACAACAAATTACCCCAAAATGTAGTGGGTTAAAACAACAAACATTTATTTTCTCATAGTTTCTATCAGTCAGAAATCCAGATGTGAGTCCTCCAGTCTAGGGACTTTCACAAGGCTACAAATAAGGTGTCAGCCAGGGATGCAGTCATCTCAGGCTCAACAGAGGTCTTTCAGACTCATTCATGTGGCCATTGGCAGGCTTTAGGTCCTCGATGGCTGTTGGCCAGAGGCATCAGTTCCCTGCCACATGGATCTCACTGTAGGGCAGTTCATGATATGGCAGCTGACTTCTCTCAGAGCAAGTGAGGGAGAGAGAGAGAGAAAGGGTGGGAGGAGGGAGGTCACAGTCTATTTGTAGTAACCCAACCACAGAACTGACCTCCCATCACTTTTGTCATATTCTGTTTATTCTAAGTGAGTCAGTAGGTCCAGCCCACACTCAGGGAAAGTATTGCACAGGGGCAGGAGTACTAGGCGATAAGATCACTGGAGTCCATCTCAGAGGCTGCCTACCATAATCCCGAAGGAAGATTAAGGAGTTATCAGGCAGGGATGAGGAACCACTTAGAGAAAGTTGGCACAGAGTTTTAAGGAAGAGGCTATAACATAGGAAGTAACCTGAGGGCACCAAATATACTATGTGTCCAAAGTGGCAGAAGATGCTATTGCAAGATATAAGATACGCTGTGGCCAGATTGTTAAAAGTCTTGTAGGCTATGCTGAGAAGTTTAGTCTTTACTCTTTGTAACAAGATAAGGTCACCTGAAGGCTTATGTAAGAAAGCGACCTGTTTAGTTTTTGGTCTCTGATAGCTGTATGTGGGACAAACAGGAGTGGGAGGGAGCCAGGAGAACCCTCTATAGCTAGGATCTAAAAACTGCCAGTGGAGAGATGACCAGGGCCTGCACCAAGGCAAGGCAGTAGGCATTATGAAGGGGGGCCAGATTCAAAGAATGTTTAAACAATTGTTAACAAGTCTTAGAGAGCCTGTTGGGGAGCACGGATGCTTTCCAAGTTCTTCACCTGGATCACTGAGGGTTCTGGCTATAACTAAAGGTACCTAATACAGCACGAGGAAGACACTGTCCCTTGTGGATGGGAGGGGTACTCAGTCCTGGAATATGTCAGCTTCACCTGTGACCTTAAGGTACACATTCCTAGTTCTATTCACTGACAATACAGAAGTATTTAGTTCAAAGCATATTTCCTGTCCTGGTTTTTTTTTAAAAGACTTTATTTTTCTAAGAGAAATTTTAGGTTCACAGCAAAATTGAGATGAAGCACAGAGATATCCAATATACTCCCTGCCCCCCCACATGTACAGCATCCCAATTATCAATTGTTGTTGTTAAAATTGATAAGCCTACAATTGATAAGTTACAATCACTGTTGTTACAATTGATAAGCCTACGTTGACACACCATTATCACCCAAAGTCTATACTTTACATTAGGGTTCACTCTCAGTGTTGTACATTCTATGGGTTTGGACAAGTGTATGAGGACATGTATTCATTATACTATCATACAGAATTTTATTTATTTATTTTTTTGAGACTGAGTCTCGTTGTGTTGCTCAGGCTGGAGTGCAATGGTACAATCTCAGCTCACTGCAACCTACACCTCCTGGGTTCAAGCGATTCTCATGTCTCAGTTTCCCAAGTAGCTGGGATTACAGGCACCTGCCACCATGCCCATCTAATTTTTGTATTTTTAGTAGAGACAGGGTTTCACCATGTTGGCCAGACTGGTCTTGAACCGCTGACCTCAAATGATCCACCCGCCTTGGCCTCTCAGAGTGTTGGGATTACAGGTGTGAGCCACTGTGCCTGTCCTCATACAGAAATTTTTGACTGCTCTAAAAATCCTCTATGCTCCACCCATTCACTCCTCTCTCCCCTCAGCCCCCGGCAACCACTGATCTTTTTATTGTCTTCATGGTTTGGCCTTTTCCAGAATGTCATATAGTTGGAATGATGTAATATGTAAGCTTTTCCGATTGGCTTCCTTCGTTTAGTAATATACATTTAAGTTTCCTCTATGTCTTTTCATGGGTTGATAGCTCATTTATTTTTAGTGCTGAATAATATTCCATTATCTGGATGTACCACAGTTTATTTATTCATTTACCTACTGAAGGACATCTTGATTACTTCCAAATTTTGGCAGGTATGAATAAACACTGACAACACCAAAAGCTGGCAAGGATGTGGGACATCCTCTCATTCATTGTTGGTGGGAATGCAAAATGGTACAGCCACTTTGGAAGAGAGTTTGGCAGTTTCTTACAAAATTAAACTTACTCTTACCGTAAGATTGAGCAATTTCATTCTTTGGTATTTTCCCAAAGGAGTTGAAAACTTATGTTTACATAAAAACCTGCAGAAGGATGTTTGTAGAAGCTTTATTCATAATTGTCAAAGCATTTTTTAAAGTGCCTCCTGTATGTAGATCCCATTTAGAATATTGTGGGTAACATAGAGTATAAAGGCCCACTCTTGAAAAGCCGTCCGCTTAGCTCTGGGTAAGAGGAGATCTGTTTCTTAGATTTAGGGCACTGACTCTGAGGCCTCTTTCAATTGGAGGCAAGACAGCGAGAGATTCCATGTGTTCCAGCTCTGCAGCGGCAGCAGAGACAGCCACAATCAGAGATGCTGCTGATTTCTTCTGTGGGGCTTTGAAAAGCAATGAATCTTCACAGTATGCTGAGCTTCTACTTTATTGATGATGCAGCTCAGGGAAGTTTGTAGTGCCATTTTGCCAGGATCTTTTGGGGAAAGCATAGGATCAGATGGGAGGATGAGTGCTAAATGACTCCTAAGTGCCAGAAATAATGGTTACTGAATACGCACTGGTGCCATGTCGTTGTTTTGCTCTCTCACTCAGTCCTTGCAACAGCCTTAGGAGGTTGGTTCTATTGCTATTATCCCATTTTTCATATGGGGAACTGAGACTCAGAGAGGTTAAGTAACTTGCTCAAGGCCACACAGTAAGTAGCAGAGACATGCCTGTCAGATTTCTGAGCCTATATTCTAACCATAGTACTATACTTCCTTGTTTCATGCATTTATTTTTTTGAACTCACCAGCTGAGTCTTTGGTCATATCATTTGTCGGTTATTTCTCCCTGACTGATAGGGATAAATAAGCATTCTCTTATATTCTAGGTTTTAAGTTGGCATTTAATGCTGACCCGTCTGGAATTCATTGTAGTGTGTATACATTTCATTTGGTTTTAGTTTTTCTCTTTTGGTCACAAGCCAAAGTTAGAATCTCCCAAGCTAGCTCAGGTAAAGATGAGCTCAGTGTAGGGAAACTTGGTTTGGTAAGGAGTAAGGGATCTCTAAGCAATCCCAGAAGTGGACCTATAATAGGACTAGACCTTAGAGAGAGTAGATCAGACCCAAATGACCATTGCCTAGTTCAGTTTCTGGCACATAATAGGTGCTCAATAAATATTTGTTGAGTAAGTGCAGCAAGCAGTTGTGTGGTCAGCTATCCAGTAAAAGGGGCCAGTGATAGCACCAGTGGAATCAGAGCCCTTTTGTTTGGCTGAAATAAGGTTTACTAGGCTACTCGAAGGATGTGGCAGTAGCAACACTAGAGCTTCACGTCTGTTGTGGAATAGATCTTTGATTTCCCCATGCATCTCTGCATCGACTCTGAACTTATCCTCAGTGGCTGCAGTAAAATGGGACATGTAGATGTCAGGCTGTCCATGGGAACACATTCCTGTGTGGTGCTCCCCACATCTGTTCTCATGTGAAATGACACTAGAGAGTGACAGCTTCCTACTACAGGACTGGCAGCTGTGGGTCTCACAGTATCAGACTTCCTGGTGACTGAGATGCTGTAAGGAATAGAGGGAATGGAAGATCTGGGTTCAGGTATTGGCTTCGCCATAGCTGTGTGAGTTGGGCCTGATCCTTGGCTTCCTTGGGACTTGGTTTCCTGATCTGTTAAGGGACAAGGTTTGGGCCAAAGTTCTTTCCAGCACTTGAGTCCTATGAGTTGCTAAATTGGGCCCAAGGTCACAGGGAAAATGAAATGCTAGTATAATATCTGTCTTCCCTTGAAACCCCTGGATAAGTCCAAGCAAGTGCCCCCCTTTGATAGAAGAGAGTTTCCAAAAGCAGAAAGAATCTTTCTCATGGGTTGGATGGAGCTCTTCCTTTTTCTCCTACCCTAAAGATACTTGGAAGTGAAGTCTAAAATGGTCACCCAGGACTAGTAGGGTGCTGGAGGTAAAGATGCAGAGGAGAATGTGCAGACAGGCCTCCAGCTCCTGAGTCCAGCTGGTGTTGCCTGTTGGTACACACTGCCCACCTGCCACCTCCAGCTCCTGGATCATCTCCTCTTTCTGAGCTCTTGATCCTAGCTGTGTTCTGTTTGTGTCTGTTATGGCTCTGGAGTGAAATCAGCAATTTCTTTTTCTCCAATTGGAAGCTGAAAGCTGCTTAATATAAGTAATAAAGTCCTCAGTGCTTTATCCCCTGGGGTCTGTTAACTGCCTGTTTGAAGCAGAAGGCACTACAACTCACACAGGATGTGAAGCAGGTTGGAGGTTCCTGTATCTTTGAGCAACCTGAGCTTTTTCAAAGTCCAGTTTCCTTCTCCTACAGCAGAGTTACTCAACAGTGGCACTATTAGCATTTTGAGCCAAATGATTCTTTGTTATGGGGTACTATCTTGGGCATTGTAGGATGTTTAGTAGCATCCTTGGCCCCTCCACTAGATGCCAGTAGCATCCACCTTCCCCCGTTACTGCAAACAAAAATGTCTCTAAACATGGAAATCGTCCCTGCGGGGCAAAATCACCCCAGTTAAGGACCACTATTCTAGAGTTACCACTGCACACATGTAGGAAGCTTGTGTGATGAGCTAGGCTTTTGAGAACCATGGTCTTTATTTTTGATTTCACTTCTGACTCACGGAAGACCCTAGGGCAGGTAAATGAGCCTCTCTATAATGGGGACTATGGATTTTCCTTGTTTGAAAAGTAACATGTTTGTTGGAGAAAATATAGAAGAAACAGAGAAGTATAAAAGAAGAAAAATTTAAAGGATCTGTTGGCATCTCAACCACCTAGAGATAATCAGTTTTAAGGTGTATTTTCTTCTTGCATCTTTTCCTGGCATGTCTCTCTTCTCTTCCACCATACTCACACACCAAATCAGGATCATATCTTAATATACGGCAAACCGTTCTTAGAAAATATGATTTTTCATGGATGCATATTAGACAATCTTATGAATGCTCCATATTTATTTAATCAACTTTCAGTTGTAGAACATTATTATAACCAATTTTCAGACTACTAGAGATAATACTGAATGACAACTTTGTACATTAATCTTTGTGTGCATCTCTGATTTGCTTAGGTTAATTCCTTGAAGTGGAATTTTGGGGTGAAAGGATAAGAATGTTTTTAAGGCTTTTGATACTTGTTATCAAGTTGCCCTCCAGAATGGTTATGCCATTTGACATCAGCAGTGTAGGAGAGAGCCAAATCGGGGCAATCTGTACTTAAAAGCTTTCTTTGATAGCTCAGGCTTCTACCGAATCTGAACAATCTCCATTTTGTTTATAATACTGCACAAGAGCCCTACAAAGCACAGTGGTGGTCTGCTTTCATGTTACAGCTGGGCAGAACATGTACTGATCACAGTGAGTGACAGACAGCACATTTTAGTATTATTGACAGAAATGAGACCCCAGACTGGAAGACCCTCAGCAGGTTAAGCCATGAGTTAATGCTTTCTTTTGCCCCAGGAATGGGGCAACATGTGCTAATGGCCCCTTTCTAACTGGTCTTCTGACAGAAGCACTAATTTTCAGAGCCTTTGACCTAGACATCTTTGGTATCTAGTTTTCTAGAGTAGGAATCCAGTGGCCTTTGTAGAAGGCTTAGAGGATCACATCTGAGGTGGAGTTAGCTAGAAGGAGCTATTGCTAGTGTCAGTGCACCCTCCCCTGCACCCTCCCCTGAACCCTACCCCCTCCTATGCATTTCCCCAAGCTCCAGGATGCATTCTAGGCACTCTTGGCAAAAGAGCCATGCTGAAAGTGTAATCTCTCATCTTGACATGAGCTCAGACATGAGCTTGAGATGCCTGAGGAGCTGGGGCTAGACTGGGCAACAAAGTGGACACGTGGTAGCTGAGGTATTGGCTCCATGCAGTTCTGGACATGACTTTGATAGCCCTGCAGAAAATTTGATGACCACGAGCACTCTTGCCATGGCTGTCTCTGTCCAAGAATATATCCACTGTGGGGATTGGAAAGTATACAGAGGCTGGCAGTGATGCAGCTAGAGAGACAGGTTGTGAGACCAAAAGCTTGCTTCCTTCTTGTGGAGGCAGACACTGTCAGACAGAAGCATAGTGCTGTGAGTAGAAGCATGACCAGTCTCTGTTCATAGTGCTGGGAAGGAGGATCAGTGTTGGTTTTGCCACGCTGCTGAGGCATGAGAGTATGGGGAAGCACCAGCTTCTAGTCCCTGACCATCTTTCTCTGGCAGTGGAACTGAGAGTAGAGGTCTCTGGTGAACTGATAGGTGTCATTAATGGCAATGTCGGACCTATTATCAGGTCCTTTGATGTTCACAGGAGGAGTTCTTATATATGGGAAGACAGATACTTCAAGCTTTGGGGCTTTCCCTTTCAAATCCTCACTTTTGGCCCCAGGGAGCTCAAGACCTAATAGACAGTTTTTAGGGGAGGTGGGGGAATCCACCCAATTCTACATCCCCTGAGAAGATGTCAGGTTCATTTTGTTTTACAGGTAAAACCAAGGGAAAGATGTTAAGTTACAGAATGGTGTTTAATCAATGGGAGATTTAAAGACACAATCTTTCTTTTAAAACATTTTTTGGATTAATTTTAGATTCACAGAAAAGTTGCAAAAAATAGTACAGAGAGTTTCTGTACAAACCTCACCCAATTTCCCTAATATTATCACCTTACATAACCGTAGTACAATGATCAAAACTAGGAATTAACATTGGTACAATACTATTAACTAAACTGTAAGCCTTATTTGAATTTCACAAGTTTTCTATTTGTGTCCTTTCTGTTCCATGAGCCTACCTAGGATCCCACGTTGCATATAGTCATTATTCCTCCTTTGTCTCTTCTAATTTGTAATAATTTTTCAGTCTTTCCCTGCCTTCCATGATCTTGACACTTTTGAAGAGTGTTGATTAGTTATTTTGGAGAATGTACTGTACCTCAACTTGAGTTTGTCTAATATTTTCTCATTATTGAAGTGAACTTATGCCTTTTTGGTGAGATTAATTCAGAAATGATGCTGTGTCTTTCCCAGGGCATCTTACTGGTGACGACAACCTTGAACACATGGTTAGCTGGTATCTGCTGAATTTCTCCACTGTAAAGTTACTATCTTACCCTTTATAGTTTAAAAAATACCTTGGAGGACATACTTTGAGACTGTGCAGATCCTTTTTCTCTTCCAACTTTAGCCACTAATTTTAGCACCCATTGGTAAGTCTCGTCTGCAAAAGTTGTTTGTGGTGTTTGCCTGATGGTGGTTTTCTACTGCCCAAGTACCTTCTACATTGATTAATTGTAGAATACTGTATTGGTAGAGTAGATAATAATCTTAATAAGACATATCATTCCTTGATGAAGTCTTTACTCAACAGCAATAGCTCTTTCTAAAATATGATCTGTTTATTTCATACCTGTGTGTATTAGTTTCCTACTGGCACTCACAGAAAATTTGCAAAAATGATACAAAAGGTTCCTGTACACTCCTCACCCAACTTTCCCTAATATTAACATGTTACAGAACTGCAGTATAATTATCAAACATAGAAAATTACTTAGTTTATTTAAAGGCCATTAAAACAACTAGGCAAGAGATAATGGTGGCTTGGGCAAGTAGCTAATTGGGGAGGTGATGTGAAGTTGATTCTGGATGTATGTTGAAGGTAGGACTTACAGGATTTGTGAAAGAATTGGATGTGGAGTAAGAGAAGAAAGGAGGAATCCAGGATGGTTTCAAGATTTTTGACTTGAACAACTGGTCTTGCCGTTTTTTGAATTAGGAGAAGACTACAGATGGCATCCAGGGAATTTTTTACTCTAGTGACAAACTCCCCTTTTTAACCACAGTGCTGAAAAAATTACCACAACAAATGGCTACAATTTAGTGGCTTAAAGCAACCCAGATTCATTATCTTACAATTCTGGAGGTCAGAAATCCAAAATTAGTCTTAGTGGGCTCAAATCAAGGTGCTGGCAAGACTGCGTTCCTTCTGGAGGCTCTATGGGAGAATTTGTTTTCTTGCCTTTTCCAGCTCTTAGAGGTCACCTGCAGTCCTTGGCTCCATTTTCCACCTTCAAAACCAGCAGTGTAGTGTCTTCCAACCCCTGTCTCTCTGACTCTAATCCTCCTACCTCCCTCTTACAAGGAAACTTGTGATTACAGTGGGCCCACTCAGATAATGCAGTATCCTTAATTTAATCACATCTGCAATTTCCTTTTTGCCCTGTAAGGTAAAATACTCACAGGTTCCAGGAATTAGGATATGAACATATTGGGGGAGGGGGGCATTGTTCTGACTACCACACTCTTCATCTCTTTCTATCTCTGCATAATTATGTCTTGTTTTATTTGCATTTCTTTAGTCAGGACTCCCACTGATGAAGTAGCAGCTTGTCTTGAGCGTGGTTTTTCTGATCAGTGATCTGTACTGGTCAATTTATGAAGAAGCACACTTAGTACCTCTTGTGTTGCCAGACATTGTAGCTGAAAAGGAGAATTTGTCAGTTGATGGGAAAAGAAGTTGCCTGGATGTCTCTTGTAATCTTCCCCAGTTCAAAAAATATTAAGACCAGTTATTCAGGTCAAAAATCTTGGAGCCATCTGGGATTCTCCTCTTCTTTCACTCCACATCTAATCCTTTTACAAATCCTGTACATTCTACCTTCAAAATACATCCAGAATTCAACTAGTTCTCATCACCTCCCCAATTATCCACTTGGTCCAAGACACCATTATCTCTTGCCTAGTTGTTTTAATAGCCTTCAAATTGGTCTCTCTGCTTCCACCCTTGCCCCTCTTCGGTCTATTCTGAACACAGCAATCTGACTGACAAATAAAAAAGCTCGTGTGATTCACCTGCTGTAAACCTCAGAGAGCTTTCTTTCTCACCCAGAGTTGATGACTGAAAGCTCACTTGCATGTTTTGGTCTGTGACCTCTCTGACTCCGGCTCCTATCTTCTCCCTTCAGTTCTCCTGCTTTCTCTGACTTGGCCCTTATTGTTATTTTCTGAACCTGTCAGACATGTTCCTGTCTCCAGCTTTTGGTATTTATTGTTCACTCTACTTGGAATATGCTTAACCTAAAAATCTGTGTGGCTTGTTTCCTTACTTCTTTCACCCCTTCAAATTCTGCCTTTTCAAGGAGGATTTCCCAGCTATCCTATCTAAAATTGCAACCCCATAACCCTCCCAACCCTACTCTGTTTTATTTTTCACCTCAGCTCTTATCATTATCTGACATCATACTTTACCAACTTTTCTTATAAATGGTGTTTACCTCTTTCCACTAGAATTGGAGACTCCAAGAGGACAAAAAATTTTGTCTTTTTTTCCCCTGTCACCGCTCTAATATTTATTTATTTACTTTATTATTATTATTTTTTGATACAGGGTCTTTCTCTGCCACCCAGGCTGGAGTACAGTGGCATGATCATGGCTCACTGTAGCCTTGACCTCCCAGGCTCAAGTGACCCTCCTGCCTCAGCCTCCTGAGTAGCTGGGACCACAGGCTCATGCCACCATGCCTGGCTAATATTTTTATTTTTTGTAGAGACAGGGGTCTCCCTACGTTGCCCAGGCTGGTCTCAAACTCGTGGGCTCAAGGAATCCTCCCACCTTGGCCTTCCGAAGTGCTAGGATTACAGGCATGAGCCACTATGCCTGACCTCCTTAATTATTTTAATTTTAATTTTTAAAATTTACTTATTTTAGAGACAGGGTCTTACTCTGTCACCAAAGTTGGAGTGCAGTGGTGGGATCATAGCTCACTGCAGCCTCAAACTCTTGGGCTTAAGCGATCCTACAGCCTCAGCCTCCCAAGTAGCTAGGACTCCAGGTACATGGCACTATGTCTGGCCATTTTTTTTTTTTTTTGGTAGAGATAGGGTCTTGCTATTTTGCCCAGGCTGGTCTTGAACTCCTGGCCTCAAGCGATCCTCCCACCTTGCCCTGCCAAAGTGTTAGGATTACACACATGAGCCACCAAGCCCAGCTCACATCTCTAGTATTTAGAATAGTGCTTGGAAAATAGCAGGTACTCAATAATTATTTGTAGAATGAATTATATCTGCTTTTATAATTGGGCTACATATGTATCAATTGCTTCCTGAGGCATACAAGGTACAATGCTATATGTTTTGGAGGATAAAAAATAAATTAAGACATGATCTGTATTTTCAAATTGCATATAATTTGGTTAGGGTAATGAGATAACCATGTGTGAAAAGAAAACTAATGGTATCACTATCATAAGCTGTAGGTATGTATTAAATACTCTCAAGTATGGGGCACCATGGTAGGTACTAGGGACAAACAAATATGCCACACAAGATTTCTTCTTTCAAGCTTTTTTAGGCTAGTTATGAGGACACAAAGGAAAACAAGCTCTACCCGACTGGATGAGCCAGGCGCTAATAAATGGTATGGATACTGATGGGAGATCAGAGGGAGAGGAGTCCAGTAGCAGGGCCTGCAGCAGCAGGCTTCGTGTCACAGGTCTCTTCTGAACTGGGTCTGGAAAATCCAGGGAACTCTGAGAGGTCTGATGTGGCTAGAACATGGGGCGTGAGGGTGGAGAAAAGGCAGAAGACGAGGCTATCAAAGTAGGTCACCGAGAGATCGAGAAGGACCTTGAGTCCTATGTTACAGTTTGATGTCATTGTGTAGGTGGGAAGGAGCCACTGACGTTTTTGAAGAGGGGATTGAAACCATCACATCTGATGTTGACAGAGATGGATTAGAATGGATTGAAGCTAGGGAGAGCAGTTAGGAAGTTCCTATAGGAATCTATGGCCGCTCCTCTGCCCACTGCCTTCAGCTTCCAGGGTAATAGTGCAGACCAAGCCAATCCTGGCTGCAGCAGGAGGAGGTGTGGTGCCTGGGGAACATTTTCGAGGGCTCCGAAGAGAGCTGACAGAGAGCAGGAAGGAGGCATGCAATGCCTGAGAGCCAAGTT
The DNA here is from genome assembly GCF_028878055.3 of Symphalangus syndactylus. NCBI lineage: Eukaryota > Metazoa > Chordata > Mammalia > Primates > Hylobatidae > Symphalangus > Symphalangus syndactylus. The sequence continues at coordinate 46,956,485 of NC_072429.2, forward strand.
CAGCTCAGCTCTATTTTGGGTGACAACATTTACAGTGTTCCTTCACCCAGAATCATTCCGCCTGCCTGCCCGCCTTCGGTGTTTCCAGCTGATGGGTTCTCACGCCTACTTAACGACTGGCTTGGTTCAGGGGCTCCCTGGCTCACCGACTGTTGCCCTTCAGTCCTCTCCCTGTTTGGCAGGATGCCTAAGTCCCTGGGGTGGCCAGAGTGCTAAGCCTGGTCCTCCATGCCTCTGCGGCAGGGGAAGCTGGAAGGGTAGTGCAGAAGCTCGAGGAAGGGAGGGGTGGTACTGCTAAATGCCAGAGTTCAAGCACAGAGGTGTGTAGGCAATTGACTCGCAGTTCTGTGCTTCACTTCCTCTGAAAGACCAAATTATAAGGGAGAGAATGCCTGATAATAATATTTTGTGTTTCCACATATCTTGTCTGAGAACCTCCAGACACAAGATCTAGATTCTGCTGTTGTCCCAGATTACCTCATTAACTGAATCTGTGGGTGTTTATAGGTCATTTTTAGGGCTCTGTGGATATCATAGTGTAGAAGAGACAAATGTTGTTTTTTTATAATTAAAAACCTTAGAGTATTACATATTCATTGTAGAAAATGCATGAGAGTATAAAGAAAAAAATAAAAATAACCCATAATCCCATCACTTAGCGAGAGCTCTGGCTAATAGTTTGATGTTTCTTCCTGCTTGTTTTCCCCTGGGCATGTGTCTGTTTGTGTGTGGCACATATGCATGTCAGATATCCCCAGGCTCCCTCTGGGTGGGTATAGATTGGGGCACACACCCTCAGCACTGAAATGTTCTCACCCAGAGTATATTTCCCATGCAGTCTGGATAATTTCCCTCCTGTGATTCTCCTTGGATTTCTTTCCTGTGATTCTCCTCTTTCAAAAGTGAAACGATGCTCCTTGTAAAGACTGTTCTTCCAGGAAGGACCGATGTTTGGAGGAGCTCAGCATGGGACAGTGCACAGTGGGGAAAATGAGACTGAAGCTGTGCTATAATCGTTCTTCTTGAGCAATGATTCCAAAGTGCTACCAAGTACGAACAGAGAACGTCTGGTCCCTTCTCTCATTCCATGAGGCTTGCTGGATAGGGCAATGCAGGCCAGGTTTGCCATTGAGTTGAATAACTGGGCCTGGTGGATTAATGAGGAGCCTGGTGCATTACAGAGAAAACTTTTCAGAGCAACTTGGCATCCCTTGAAAAAAGATGTTAAGTCACCATAGAACCTCCAACCAGTTTGTAAGCACCAGATTCTCTACTGATATTTTGGGTTAGATTCACCAGAAAGCAGAATCTAATACAAGAATTGGGTGCAGATAGTTTGAGAGATAATTGCAGGAAGCAGGAATGAGGAAACGGCATAAGGGGAATGAGGCAGGAATAGAGGATAAACTGTTATTAGGGTGTATTATTAAGGTTCCTACTGTGTGCAGTGGGGACTCAATTCCACCAGAACTTCATGAGAACGACACAGAATGCCTCATGGAGTTGTCTGCTTGAAGGATGAGAGACTCCAGCTAGCTTCTGTCCCCCACTGGCTGAGCCTTGTCCTTAGGACAGTGAAGTCCCTAGAGGGTTGTGTGTTTGAGGTGTGACTTTCAAGCAGGAAGTGGATCTGAACTCGCATAGTACAGCTGTGCTGAAAGAGGAGGTGGGCCAAGGGGCTTGTGATGTAGGGATCAGAGTCTTCTGCTATAATCTAGGAAATTTAGAAGGCTTCTTGGTTTCACTGATTCGAGCAAGTTTTTTCCCTTGTCTTAACTCCTCTTCCTATCTTCCCCTATTCCTATAATTCTCTAGTCTTACCCATATTTCAAGTAATAGTATGGTTCTTTGCATTGGATGGTAGATAGTGTTTGTTTGTTTGTTTTCAGCCAATTGCAACATTCTGACTCATAATTCTAAGCTCATAATTTTTTCAGACTAGTCAGGAGCAAGCATTGGGCCTCTTGAGCATTGAGATTCTCTACTTTGGGTGACTAGAGTTCTGTACTTCTTTCCACATCACTAGTAGAGACCAAACTTGCAGAATTCGAGGGAATGAGAAGAGTAGAAGGCGTGAGGCAGGCTATCTTCACCTGCAGCCCCATGGCTAGATTGGGTCCCAGTTTGGAAGTGGAGCAGATCTTGTGTGGCTTTGGTCTGGGGTTGATCTGCCAGTAGATGTGAACACAGGCTTCCTGAGTATACCTGAGATGGTCGCGTGGCCAGCCCTCCAGGGCTTTCTTGGCCTTGGGTTGGTCTGGATATACAAATGTTGGCCACAATAGAAGCATTTTTCCAGCCCTCTGGGGTTTTGTTCAGAACAATATTCTGACCTGCACTTCTGTGGGAAGTATTGGGATTGGTCTCTCATCTTTCCAGGGTAGAAACTAGAGGCCCAAAGAAGTTAAGTGGTTTACCCAAGGTAGTGTCATTTTTCACTGGTGACAGAGAGAGTTAGAACCAAGGCCTCCTGACTTCCAATCTAGAGTCTTTGACTTTTGACGCCACACCTCCACTCCCACCCCTTGCCACCAATGTAGAAACAGGATATTTTTGTTCCTTGTTCTATTTCTCAGTTTGGACTCCTAGCCAGATTATATCTGTGAAGGGAGGACCCAGGCCCCACATACTCCACTCCTCTGAGCCCAGCTCTAGCCAGAGCAAGTGTTTAACAAAAGCTTCCTAATTTACCTAGAGGGGCAATGCTCAGGGCAACTGGCTCCTCCCCTGCTGGAACCCCGGCCCATGGCCCTCCCTTAGTTCCAGGCTCCATGGAGAGGGGAACCATGGAAGTTCTACCTTCTTGATAAGCAGGATTCACATACTGGCTGTTCCCAGGAATTTGCTTCATTCTAGGGCCCATTGAGGCCTAAGTGAGGGTGTCCTCACTGACTCCTGAGCCCTTGGCCCTGGGGGCTGGTTTCTATCTATTTTTGCTATTTGCCAGATGATGCCCCATACAGCAGAGTCAGCTCTGCCATGTCTGTCCTTAGTCTAGGATTAGACAGTGGTATCTTCCCTTAACCTTTGGGGGCAGACCTGTATTGTTGACCTTTGCTCTTCCCTCCTTCACTAAAGAGCATGTAAAGTACTGTTTGAAGATAAAGGCAGCTTACTACTTAACCCCTTAGAGCCAGCGCTGGCAGTCCATGTATCAGATGGTCTTCATAAGATTATTCCAGTTATTCCTGCTGCTCTTTGAGTTATAGTCAGAATTTTGATTGTTTAGGGCCAAAGAGATGAGTCTGGGTCAAAGGCAGAGTGCTGAGCTTTAGTAGTGCCTCTGGGTGGGTAAAGGAAGGGTGGGTTTTTTTCTAGTTCCTCATTCCCAGTGACTACCCGTAAGTCTTAATTAAAATTGGAGGAGTTCTCCTCCATGTTTCCCTCAAGCTTTTCTTTTATTTTTATTTCTATTTTTTATTTATTTATTTTGTGTGTGAGACAGGATCTCATTCTGGTTGCCCAGGCTGGTATGCAGTGGTGCGATCTCGGCTCACTGCAGCCTCGACCTCCCAAGCTCAGGTGATCCCCCCACCTCAGCCTCCTGAGTAGCTGGGACTACAGGCATGTGCCACCATGCCCCGCTACTTTTTGGATTTTTAGTAGAGACAGGGTTTCACTATGTTGCCCAGGCTGGTCTTGAACTCCTGGACTCAAGCAATCTGCCCCCGACCCCCGTCGGCTTCCCAGAGTGCTGAGATTATAGGCGTGAGCCACCACGTCTGGCCACTCCCTTGATCTTTTAAATGAAATAATTTAACAAATATTTGAGAGCTAATTACATGTGCCATCATTTGGGGATTAAAAGAGGTAATTGATGTGATCTCTGCCTTCAAGGGTCTTATGGTATACTTGGAGAGACAAGCGGCATATGTGGTAAAGACCACACTAGACTGGTGTGAAGGGCAGGCCTGCTAAGCAGGGCATCAGAGTACTTGGGAGAGAGAGAGAGAGAAAGAAATTTGGATGGATCTGGTTAAGAGAAGCCTTCCTGGAAGAAATGAGATTTCAGTCAGGTCCCTGAAGATACGTGTGTTCTTTATAACAGGTTTATGGGTATCTCTCTTTGTGGTAAGACTTTATTGCACATTCAACAATGACAACAATGTAAGGATCCTGAGGATAACGTTATTTTGTTCCTAGATGTTCATTATAGTATTCTTCATAATAGCCAAAGATTGGGAACAACTTAAGTATCCAGTGATGAGGCATTGGTTAACTAGACTATGGTCTCCCATATTCCCTATATTGTGGAATATTTTGTAGCCATCACACATCATTTTTGCAGAAGTTTATTTATTGACATCAAAGAATATTCACAATAGGTTGTTTATTGAAAAAAATCAGGTTCCAAAGTAGTATGTACAGTATGAGTCCATTTGTATTTGTTAACATAGTAACAAACTAAGACATGGCTTCTTAAAATCTTTTTGCTTACTCATTTTCTGATTTTTGCTGCATGTGCATTAACTTGTAAATAAAATAACCTTCTGTGCTTATTCATTTGAGGATGAAATAAATAAATAACTTTCTGATGTTTTCCCTTCTTTTCTTTCTTTTTTCTTTTTTTAGAGACAGGGTCTTTCTCTGTCACTCAGGCTGGAGTGCAGTTGTGTGATCACAGCTCAAGGTAGCCTCAAATTTCTCGGCTCAAGCCATTCTCCTATTTCAGCCTCCTGGGTACCTAGGACTAAAAGCACATGCCACCATGCATAGCTAATTTTTATTTTTATTTTTTTGTAGAAATAGAGTCTTGCTCTATTGCCCAGGTTGGTCTTGAACTCTTGGCCTCCGTAGATCCTCCCTCCTCAACCTCCCAAAGCACTGGGCTTACAGGTGTAAGCCACCATGCCCAGCCCTCCTTTTTTTCAATAAGAGAGTTAGAATGCCCCATAATACCTGTAGGTGGACAGGTTCAGTGGAGTCACATGTCCCTTTTTTTGTGGGGAATATTGCCCACAGCTCACTCTGGTCCTCAGTTTCTGAAGACAAGTTGGCTTGCTTGAGACAGGAGGTACGGGGGAGCCTGCCCGCTCCTGGTCTAAAGAGCAATGCCTGGGAGGAAGCCTCCAAGTGCTTCTTCCTTCTAGTTGTGGGAACCTGCATATTTCTCAGGCATGCAGCATCTGGGGCTGAACTGCCCGTCTGTGTCTGTGGCGGCTCTATTTTTTTAAAAATCCACTTTCTTCATACTTTGCATTTTAGTCAGGAAATCACTGCTGCCCACTGTCTATCTAATTAGAGTGCCAGGAAGAAAAAGGTGCTTTTGCCATTCTGAGCCTCTCTGGGAAAAGGTTATGAGACAAGAGTGATAGAATTCATCTTCTTGCGTTAGTGATGGGGGGGCAGGGTCTCTGTTCCCTGAAAAGCTTATTCAGATGACCTATTTGGTCTAGACTCTGTCTGTCTCAGCAATAGCTGTCATCTGAATGTCACTTTAGAAGGTTTGGGTGCTTCCCTTTCCTTCTCTTTCAGCAGGTTTGAGGTTAATGTGTACTATATTACAATTTGAATGCTAATTCGTATGTTTTAAAAGTACCCCTTTCATCACACATTTCCCAAATCTAAAACCTTTTATCTCTCCTCATTGCCTCTAGGCTGAAGTTCAGACTCCTCAGCCTGGCCTCCAAGGCCTTTCACATTCTGACCCAAACCCCCTTCACAACCTCCTTCCATCTCCTCATCTTCTTAAAGCCCCTGTAGTTCATCAGAGCCAATCCATCCTTTCATTGGCCCCAAATACATTTGCAGGCTGGCTTCTGCATACCCCTCTCTGAATCACCCTCCTTCCTTTTGTGGAACCCAATTCTACGGAAGTCTACCCAGACCTCTTGAGTGCACAGTGATTTCTCGTGAGCTCAACTCTTTTAGCACTATCTTCTATACCAGTCTACACCACTTCATTTGGCATTAAAAAAAGTGATAGTGAAGAACACAACACAAAATTTGCCATCTTAACTATTTCTAAGTATACAATTCAGTAGTATTATGTGTTTATATTGTTGTGCAACAGATCTTCAGAACTTGTTTATCTCGTGAAACTGAAACTCTATACCCATTAAACAACAACTCCCTATTTCACTTTAGTTGGCATTTTATCCAGAACCATGCTGCGATATCACATATGCTGAACTGTTTAATTCCACTAGCTTTCAGTAAGCACCAGTGTTCCAGGTAAGCCACTGGTAGATTCTAGAGGAATACGAAGCTGAATAAGACACAGCTACCAAATGTGAGGAGTTTGCAATTGTTCTCAAATAAGAGTTTGCCCTTGTATTCATGTGTCTCATGTCCCTAAATAGATGAAATGAGAACAACCTTCTTATGAGCCACAACAATTTCTTTTTTTGGAACAAAGCAGAATAAAGTGACTAAATAAATGCAGGTATCGTTCTTATGACACCCAGGATAGAAATGGGCATATACTTACTATGTGTTGTTTGATAATTACATATGCTAATGTAAATGAGTTCCTGGGCTATTTGGGGAGTCTGCGTTCTCTCAAATAAATCATACATTTTTTAAAAAGAAAGAAATTGTTCTTTCATTATAATTGGATTACTTTTTTATATAGTAAACACAATATGTGCCTGTCAAAGAAGTAAAAAGACAGAAAAGACAGACAAGCAAAATAACATAAATACCAGTAATAGTGATGACTGCTTTTAACCTTTGGCTTGTGTCCTTTCGTATATTTGACTATAAGGATTCAGACACACACACACGTGTATTTTTTAACAAAAATAAAATCATATCACTGATACATACTCCTTTTATCAGCTTAACATAGTTTGAATATCTTTACCTGTCCATAGATAATTTCCTGTAATATAATTTTGATATAACAAATATTTATTGAGGACCTATACTGTCCCAGGAACTAATTTAGGGATTACAAATAAAGCAATGAACAAGACTTGCATGAAGCTTACACTATGGGCTGGGGCAAGATGAAAATCAAACAAATAAATGGACAGGATAATTCCAGATACGGATAAGGGTTATTAAAACAATGATGTGAGACTATTTTAGATTGGATGGTCCACAAAGGTCTTTTGAGGAAGGAAATTTTGAGTTGAGGCTTTAACTATAGTAGCCAGCTCCCATGTAAAGATTAGGAAAAAGCATTCCAGAAAGAGAGAATAGCTAACGGCCAAAGCTTGAGAATGAACTTGGCATGTTTGAGAAATCATAAGAAAGCCACTGTGGCTAAAACGCAGTGAGGAAGAGGGAAATTGTGTATTAAATCAGAGAGGTAGATGTAGATGAGACTTTTTGTGGGGCTCTTGTGGGCCTCATAGCCCATGGTCAAAATTTTGGATCTTATCCTAATGTCAATGAGAAGCCATTAGAGGGAAATGATATGATCTGATTTGTTTGAGGAGGATTGTTCTCCGTAAAGGTAATTTACATCATTAACGAAAGAGAGAACCTCCCCCTCCCCACCACACACACACCACACACAAATACAATCATCACATTATATTCAAAGAAACCTTGGATAAAAATCAACACACAAGGAAAACACCACACAACAAATAATCTAGTGTCTTTACCAAATGGATTGCAAGAAGAAAAAAAAAAGATGGAGGAACAACCTATATAGATCGAAAGAGACTTTAAAGACATACTAAAAATTAGGCAAAACCAAACCACGGTGTTTAAGATTCATGGTTGGGTGAGAGAACTATGAGAAAACAGTAAGGAGTTGATTACCAAAGAGTCAACAGAGCAGTTACTCTTGGGCAGAAGGAAGGAGGGGCTTATAGCTGGGAAGGGACACACGTGAGGGTTTTGGGATGGTTGATTTGTCTCCTTTCATGGGTAGTGGTACAAAGGTGTTTGGCTTAGAATAATTAAGTTCTATTTTTAGGCTGATTTCTATATTTTTGTTATTTTAGCTATGAAAAAGGTTTTTTTTAATCAACAATTATTCGTGATAAATGAAATGAAGGGGAACTTCTAACCAACTAAGAGCAACTATAAAAACACTAGAGCTAACATCTTTCTAAATAAGGACGTGTTAGTGTTAGAAGCAGTCACTTTAAAACCAGGAATGAAATAAAAGTCCCCCTATCATCAGTGCAAAAAGACAAGAAAAAGAAATGAGAGACAAAAGAATGAGAAGGGAGGAAATTAAATGGTCATTTTGGCATTATTTGTCATTATCTGCATAAAAAACTCAAAACAATACATAGATAATTTATTAGCAGTAATAGGAGAATTTAGTCAGTTAGCTTGATATAAGATGAACATGTAAAAGTAATTTACATTCTATATACCAACAGCAAACTAAAACACATAAAGAGAAGACACATTTAAAATACTACCAGAGAAAATAAAATACTTAAAAATAAATCTGACAAACGTTGCATGTCTTCTACTTTAAAAATGTGCAATTTCATTAAGAGATATTAAGGGAGTACTAAATAAATTAAGGGAGATAACACATTCATAGATAGGAGAATTTAATATCATAAAGATGACAATTCTCCAGTTCTACCCCATTTGACCTACAGCATTTTTTACATTACCTGGTAAGGATTTAAAATACTGAAAAAAGAAAAGTAGGCAGAGAAGATTTGCCTTACCAAATATCAGGACTTATTATGAACTTATAGTAATTGAGACAATGTGGTTTTGGCACAAGGAAAAACAAATTGACCGATAAAATATATTAGAAAGCTCAGAAACAGCCTTACATAGATATGGAACTTATGTAAATGATAGAAGTAGAAGGCCGGGTGCAGTGGCTCACGCTTGTAATCCCAGCACTTTGGGAGGCCGAGGCGGGCGGATCACGAGGTCAGGAGATCGAGACCACGGTGAAACCCCGTCTCTACTAAAAATACAAAAAAATTAGCTGGGCGTGGTAGTCCCAGCTGAGGCAGGAGAATGGCGTGAACCCGGGAGGCGGAGCTTGCAGTGAGCCAAGATCGTGCCACTGCACTCCAGCCTGGGCGACAGAGCGAGACTCCGTCTCAAAAAAAAAAAAAAAAAAAAAAAAAAAAAGAAGTAGAATGTCAAATCAGTAGGGAAATAAAGAATGATATAGTACTTGGAACTGGAAAAAAATTCATATGCAAAAAAGTGAAACTGGATCCCTGCTCATACCCTATACGAAAAGTCAACTCCAGATGGTTTAAGAATGGAAATGTAGGTCAGCCCAGTGGCTCACGCCTGTAATCCCAGCACTTTGGGAGGCTGAGGTGGGCAGATCACCGGAGGTCAGGAGTTTGAGACTAGCCTGGCCAAAATGGTGAAACCTCTTCTCTACTAAAAAATACAAAAATCAGCCAGGCTTGGTGGCGCACACTCAGTGAGCTGAGATGGTGCCACTGCACTCCAGCCTGGGCGACAGAGTGAAACTTTGTCTCAGATATTAGTTATATTAATAATAATAATAATGTGAAATGTAAAAAACACCTTATAACTTAAAAATTCTTAGTAGAAAATATGGGTGATTATCTTTCATAAATTGAGTACGGAAATATTTTTAAACAAGACACAAAAATACTGACTGCAAAAGAAAAACGGATACATTTGACCATATTAATGTTGAGAATTTTTTTTTTTTTTTTGAGATGGAGTCTTGTTCTGTCACCCAGGCTGGAGTGCAGTGGTGCGATCTTGGCTCACTGAAACTTCTGCTTCCGGGGTTCAAGCGATTCTCTGCCTCAGCCTCCTGAGTAGCTGGGATTACAGGCGCCCCACCACCACGCCAGGCTAATTTTTATATTTCTAGTAGAGATGGTGTTTCACCATCTTGGCCAGGTTGGTCTTGAACTCCTGACCTCGTGATCCACCCACCTTGGCCTCTCAAAGTGCTGGGATTATAGACATGAGCCACCGCGCCCCTGCTGAGAACTATTATATACCAAAAGACCCCTTAAAGAAAGTGAAAAGACAATTTACAGACTGGAAAAAGGTCTTTGCAACACACAAAACCAGCAAAGGATTAGTGTTAAGAATACACAAAAAACAACTCTTACAAATTAATAAGAAAAGCACAAACAACCCAATTTTTAAAAAATGGGCAAATAACAAGCATTTCACAGAATAGGAAGCACTCAAGATCAATAAAAATATGGAGAGATGTTTAACATCATTAGTGATCAGGGAGATACAAATTAAGAATACAATTTGATAACTTTTAGCACCCATTTGCTTGGCAAACTTTAACAGTTTGATAATACCAGTGTTGGAAAGAAGTTAGAATCATAGGATCTCTTCAAAATTGCTAGTGGGTGCTGGGCACCGTGGCTCATGCCTGTAATCCCAGCACTTTGGGAGGCCAAGTTGGGCAGATCACTTGAGCCCAGGAGTTTGAGACCACCTTGGGCAACATGGCGAAACCCAATCTCTACTAAAAATACAAAAATTAGCTTGATGTAGTGGTGTGCACCTATAGTCCCAGCTACTTGGGAGGCTGAGGTGGGAGAATCACCTGAGCCCAGGAGGCGGAGGTTGTTGTAGTAAGCTGAGATCGTGCCACTGCACTCCAGCCTGGGTGGTAAGAGCGAAACTCCGTCTCAAAATAAAATAAAATAAAATAAAATATTGCTAGTGGGAATGTAAATTGGTGAACAGTTTGGCAAATAATTAAAGTTTGACATTTACATACCCTAAAATGCAGAAATTCCACGCCTAGATATAGATCCAACAGAAATTCTTGCACATACACAATAAGAGACATGGATCACAAGGTTCATAACAGCATTCATAATAATAAAATAATAATAATAATAAGGCCAGGCTCATGCCTGTAATTCCAGCACTTTGGGAGGCCAAGGCGGTGGATCACGAGGTCAGGAGGTCAAGACCATCCTGGCTAACATGGTGAAACCCTGTCTCTACTAAAAATACAAAAAATTAGCCGGGCCCGGTGGCGGGCGCCTGTAGTCCCAGCTACTCGGGAGGCTGAGGCAGGAGAATGGCGTGAACCCAGGAGGCGGAGCTTGCAGTGAGCCGAGATCACGCCACTGCAGTCTGGCCTGGGTGAAAGAGCGAGACTCTGTCTCAAAAAAAATAAAAAAATAAAAAAATAATAATAATAATAATAAAAACCTAGGAAAAAATCTTCAATGCCCATCAACAAGAGACTGAATGAACTAAGTTCATAACCACAGTGGAATATTACACAGCTGTTTGAATGAATGAACTGTGGTGACATGCAACAACATGCATGAATCTTAACAAATACCACTAAGTGCAAAAATTATTGCGTGCCACGATATTATTTTTATTAAATTAAAAACTTTAAAAATATGTATATTTAGGAATTCTTATAGATGCAATAACACTATATAAAAAGGAAAGCAAGGGAGTGAGGATTCAGGTTGATGGCTGCCTGGCATGGGAGGAGTTAGGACATGGTACGGGTAGGGGCCAAATGTGGTAGGTTTATGGGTGCTTTTAATACTTTAAACAAATGGTTAGCTAGCTAACCAGTCAGCAAAGTAGACAGCTCTGACTGCTATGTGAAGAACAGATCAAAGGAGTAGAAGCTGGAGCAGGATGACCAGTTAGGAAGATGTTTAGTATCCAGATGAAGGAGCGTGAGGCATTGTTCTCGAATGGTGGCCATTGAGATGGAGAGTAACGAACAGAATCAGAATCTATTTTGGAGTTAATGGAGAACTTGCTCTGATGACTTAGATGTGGGAGGCAAGGAATATTCTATTTTACAAAGCTTCCATAATTTAACAGTCTGCTCTTATGGTACATCGAAATTATTTACAATATTTTTAGCTCCAATAAGAGGTCTAAAATGAACATCCTTGTACCTTAATCTTCATACAAATTCAATAAATGTCTTTCCTTTTTATGGTGTGAGACTGGGGCCAATTTTATTATATTTAAGACTATTTGTTTTAGAGCAGTGTTAGGCTCACAGTCAAATTGAAAGGAAGGTACAGAGATTTCCCATATGGCCTCTGCTCTCATACATGTTCAGGCTCCCAATTACAACATTCCCCACCAGAGTGGTACATACATTACAACAGATAAACCTACATTGACACACCATTATCACCCACAGTCTATACCTTACATTAGGGTTCACTCTTGGTGGTGTACATTCTATGGGTTTGTACATGTATATAAGGACATACATTCATTATAGTAACATATAGTATTTTCACTGCCCTGAAAATCCTCTGTGCTCCATCTATTCATCCTTCCCTTACCCCAACCTCTGGCAATTACTGATCCTTTTACTCTCTCATAGTTTTGCCTTTTCCAGAATGTGATACAGTTGGAATCATATAATACGTAACCTTTTCAATTGGCTTCTTTCCTTTAGCAATATGGATTTAAGGTTCCTCCACGTCTTTTCATGGCTTGATAGCTTTTTTCTTTTTAGCACTGAATATTTCATTTACTGGTTTACCACAGTTTATTCATTCCTCTAATGAAGGCCAACTTGGTTGCTTTCAAGTTTTGGCAATTATAGAAGATGATATAAACATCTGTGTGCATGTTTTTGTATGGACGTAAGTTTTCAACTCCTTCGGGTAAATACCAGAGAGCTCAATTGCTGGATTATATGGTAAGAGTATGTTTAGTTCTGTAAGAAACTGTCAAACTATCTTCCAAAGTGGCTGTGCCCTTTTGCATTCCCACTAGCAATGAAGGAGAGCTCCTGTTGCTCCACATCCTCACCAGCATTTGGTGTTGTCATGTTCTGGACTTTGGCCATTCTAATAGATATGTATCTTGAATTAATTTCTGAAAATCAACCTGCAGAGGCTGGGCGTGGTGGCTCACGCCTGGAATCCCAGCACTTGGGGAGGCCGAGGTGGGTGGATCACGAGGTCAGGAGATCAAGACCATCCTGTCTAACACGGTGAAACCCCGTCTCTACTAAAAATACAAAAAATTAGCCAGGCGTGGCGGTAGGCGCCTGTAATCCCAGCTACTCAGGAGGCTGAGGCAGGAGGATGGCATGAGCCCGGTAGGTGGAGCTTGCAGTGAGCCGATATCACACTACTGCACTCCAGCCTGGGCAACAGAGTGAGACTCTGTCTCAAAAAAAAAAAAAATCAACCTGCAGAAATGAAATTGTTATATCAAAGGATATGTGCATTTAATAAGGCTTTTGATACATATTACCAAGTTAGCTTCCTGAAATGAAAGATGGCACCACTTTAGCTCCCACTGGTATGAGGCAACATCCACCAGGGAGTGTCGACCTGTCCTTTTCTCCATTCAGAGCTCTGTATTCAGGGACGGTCTCATTGGCAGTGGAAGATAGGTAGATCTGTCTAGTGAATTTCTCCTGGACTGATGTATGGGTGGTTACTCAGCACTCTCTGGCTGGGATTGTCCCAGTTAGAGCATTTACTTCCCTGCTTCCTGCAGTGGGCATCCTTAGAGCACTCGACCCCTGCCTTGGGTCCTTTCCTGGAGCATGAGTCAGGATGTGAGGTGGCATAATATCCTTTTTCTTTTTTTTTTTTTTTGAGACAGAGTCTTGCTCTGTCACCCAGGCTGGAGCGCAGTGGCGCGATCTCAGCTCACTGCAACTTCTGCCTCCCGGGTTCAAGAGATTCTCCTGCCTCAGCAGGGACTACAGGTGCCCACCGCCACCCTCGGCTAATTTTTTTTTTTCGTATTTTAGTAGATACGGGGTTTCACTGTGTTGCCCAGGCTGGCCTTGAACTCCTGAGCTCAGGCAATCTGCCCGCCTCGGCCTCCCAAAGTGCTAGGATTACAGGCGTGAGCCACCGTGCCTAGCCCATAATATTCTTTTTCTTAGGAAAGGCTCCTTAGCGTATGGATCAAAGAGATCTCTTCCCTTTTTTCCTTACCAGAGTCTTCCACTCAGACTCTGGCTGCCTCCAACCCCTAAAAAGCCTTTGGGGATTTCTGACAAACCTGGGATTTTTTTCTGAGTCAATTTGGAAAGGTTAAGCAAGCATATAAAAGAATTAATTAATTACTGAAGTTTATGTCCCCTCAGAGCTTCTAAAGCTGTGCTGTCCAATACAGTAGCCACTAGTCACAGGAAGCAATTTAAATTGGAATTTAAATTAATCAAAATAAATAAGATGGAAAAATTCCATTCTCCAGTTCCACTAATCACATTTCAAGTGCTCAAGAGCCACATGTGCTAGTGGCTACCATATTGGACAACCCAGATATGGAACATTTCCATCACACAGAATGTTTCACAGAACATCACTGCAGAGGTTGGTTTACTGCAGAAATATTCCCAGGGGCCCTTTTAGGTGTGCAGTTGAGATGGTCAGTGAGGGTGGGTAGAAGTTGTTGTTACCAATCAGTATGACTTGCCGGATTTCTCCCTGCTCATCTAAAAAATAGTTCTCATTTATGTCTAGGTTCTTTTTTTTTTTTTTTTTTTTTTTGAGATGGAATATCGCTCTGTCACCCAGGCTGGAGTGCAGTGGCGCGATCTTGGCTCACTGCAAGCTCCGCCTCCCGGGTTCACGCCATTCTCCTGTCTCAGCCTCTCCGAGTAGCTGGGACTACAGGCGCCCGCCACCACGCCCAGCTAATTTTCTTTTTGTATATTTAGTAGAGACGGGGTTTCACCGTGGTCTCGATCTCCTGACCTCGTGATCCGCCTGCCTTGGACTCCCAAAGTGCTAGGATTATAAGCGTGAGCCACCGCGCCCGGCTATGTCTAGGTTCTTTTTGCTTCTTTCTCTCTGGTCTTGAGTAAGGGTCTCCGGTTGTGTCACAGTTATATCTTAAAGACTGTGTGTATGTGTGCTTTATAAGAGAAGTCTGATCACCAATTTATATCATTGACTGACCTACGCCAAAGCCCCTTTCCTCTAGTGCAAGGTCCTGGGGTGTGGGAGGATATCCCAGGGGCCACGCCTGACACATAGACAGGCAGAAGTTTTGCCTGTGTTTGCAGTGGACCTAAGGACAAATGTTAGACTAACGCCAGAAATTCAGAATTTTTCATTCCTTCCTATTACCTCAGTTTCTTCTTGTGCAATATGAAGATGGAGTTTCTCCTGAGCATTTTGGAGATGCAGGAAGGGAGTGCTTGGGGTGACAAAACTCTAGATTCTGTGTTCTTTCTGCTAATCCTGGAGCTGGGGTAAACATGTGACTATGTTTATAGCCTGCCTGTGTCCAGACCCTGCTGTGAGAAGCAGCTCTTCCCAGTGGCCTAAATATAGCCCTGGGAGCCCCACATGCCACATTCTATCTAGTCTTGGCTTGCACACTGACTCATTGTATGACTCTGTGAAAGTCACTTCCCCTCTCCTCCCAATGGGTCACTGGGAGTTGGGGGGAGTGTGGATAATTGCCCTGAGTCACCTCTCAGAGAGGAGCTGATTAGGGCTCAATGAAGCAGAAAGGTGTAAGCTGAAAGGGCAAGGGAAGAAGCAACTCTGGATAGAGCTCCAGGAGAGGGGGCTTGGCTTTCACACTGCCTGAGCAAGCTGTCCCCTGAGACTGGGAAGCCTGGGACCTATGGTTAGCTTCAGAAGGTCTGTAAACCTCTTTGAATTATGAACAGGGATATGTGGATGTAAGCCTGCATGGATTTTTATGGGGAAGGTCTATAGCTTTCATCAGATTCTCAGAAGTTAAATAACCCCAAACGGTTCTGAATCACTGCCTTAGGAAGTTTGATTTGTTGGGTTCTGAGGAGAGGAGGTGCTGTTCCTGTTTGGGGAGGGGCAGCAAAGTTTGGGCTTCCCAGGAAGTCAGAAGACAGCTGTGCTAGCTACAGTGCTTAGAACAGCCCATAGAGAAAGGCCAGAAATGATTTAATAAGTTCCTACCAACTGCCTGGCACTCTTTTGGGCCCTTGAGATAGAAATGAAATCCCCTTTTTTTTTGAGACCGAGTCTTGCTCTGTCACCCAGGCTAGAGTGCAGTCTCGGCTCACTGCAGCCTCCACCTCCAGGATTCAAGTGATTCTCCTGCCTCAGCCTCTCGAGTAGCTGGGATTACAGGTGTGTGCCACCACACCTGGCTAATTTTTATATTTATAGTAGAGACGGGGTTTCACAATGTTGGCCAGGCTGGTCTCGAACTCCTGGTTTCAAGTGATCCACCTGCCTCAGCCTCCCAAAGTGCTGGGATTACAGGAAATGAAATACTTTTTGACTTATCTACATCTCCCATCCCCTACTCTGAAGTCTGCTCTTCCCAGGTGTTTGGCCCTAAGTGAGGTCAGTATCTGCATGGGCACACCCTGGAAGACAAGGTTGAAGAACATATGCATGAGTATGGTGTGCTATGCAAGTATCTGGGCTGAAAGTAAACCACGAATAAGGAATAGAAAAGCAGTCATCTGTGGAGGCCATATCACAAAGCAAAAGGGGTGTTAGAATGGGACTGAGGACACTTGGGCCCTGATTCTTACGTTGATCCTAAATCACTTTGTGACCTTAGCAGTCACTTAGCTTCTCTGTGCTTATTGTGCCATCTATAAAATGGGCTAACTTCCCCTGACCTAAATACTGACCGTAGCTGTTGTGAGAAATAAAAAGGAATTTAACAAAAATTAGCATTTTTTTTATGTTTTCTTATTTTAAAAGTTAATAAGTGCTCATTGTAGGAATATGAAAAACCCAGAAATATGTGGAAAAAAAGGAAGAATTATTTGCAACCTCTTCATTCTGAAGTACATCTTATAAAATCTTGGAAATTGTGCTCGCTTGGCAGCACATATACTAAAATTGGAACGATAAAGTCTTGGAAATTTTCCTTACAAATCATTTTCCTATGCATATATTTTTTCTCCTTACTTGATCTTAATGTTCATGTAATTTTATATACTGCTTTTCTCACCTAATATTGTATAGTGACCATTTATCTATGTCATTAGTCGTTCTTCAGGAATCTCATTTTTAATGGCTGATGTTCCATCATTGGAAGGCAACAAAATTTATTTAACAAATTCCCAAGTGTAGGCCATTTATAAGTTGCTTCCAAATATTTCATATATTATAAATAATGCTATGTTGAACAGCCTTGTGTATAAATCTTTATGTTTATCTCTCTTGCCTTAAAAGAAATTCTTAGAACTGAGATTACTGTGCCAGAATGTAAAACTGATATAATTAAATATTTTAATATATATAAAATACAAGTCATTGATGAGACTGATGGCAAATACCTGTTCATTCATTATTAATGTAAATTCTTGCATGCCCATTGCAGTTGAGACATTTCTGTGAATGGGAGGTGAATGTTTCCATGATCCTGGCGCAGGGTAGTGCAGTTGAATTAGTGTCTATTTCTCTGTTTCGGAATTGTGTTATGCCAGGAAAACAAATCATTTATGGTAAGAAAGCTTTCAGTAAGAGAGAGCAGGGAGTTTCGGCAAGGTATCCTTTTAAAAAGATCAACAAACAAGCTCCTGTCAAAGTGTTTGAAACTCTCAGTTCCAGTCAATACCCTATATATCTTAATAACTTGAGCAAGTCCCATTATTTCTCAGACTTCTGTAGTCCCACCTATTAAAATAGGGAGACTAATCCTTAACTCATCTGACATAAAGGAATATTGTGAAAATTTAATGAAATTGCGTGTCTGTGAAAGTATAACAGTATAAGCAAAGATTGTTCTTTTGCCTTCTCTTTATCATGAGATTGAGGGCTGCTGGGAGTGGAAGGAAACAGTGGAGAACCAGGGGCAATGGAGGGAGGTGTCTGAGGGACTGAAAGAGAAATAAGGCCAAGAAATAGCACATGGAGTTTGTTAGAGATCTGACCTGGAAAAGCCCTGGAAGAGGAGCAGATCCAGATGGGCCCACCTTCCCTTTAGGCTGGGCCTTGCCTTGGGCCAGCTGTGTCCTGAGGACCACTCTCAGACACAGGGCACTGAAACCTCCCCAGAAACAGAGACCTTTCTCATTTGACACTGGGTGCCTTGGGACTCACTCCCTTGGAGGCAGTTTTTAGTGGCTAATCAAACTCACAGCCACCTCCTCCTCCAAATCTTCAGATAGGCTGGATCCTGCTCTGTGGAAATGAGGAAGGGAAGGGGGGTCCCTCTGAGCCATCTGCTCACCTCTAGGGGAGTGACTGTGAGAATCAAGGAGAATCCTATGAATGACTCCCCCCTGTCCACAGGAATGTGCAACACTTCCCAGGCTCCCATAGCCAAAGACCCAGTGTTATAAACAGAAGCTGTGGTCCTGAGCTGTCAGAGAGGTTAATCCCCTAGACGTCAGGGCCTGGCCTGGCGGAGTTGGGAGCTGGGCTGATAAAACCTGATAAAGAGAAGCAGCAAGGGGAGAGGAACTGCAGGCGTGTGGGACGGACCCCCATGAAGGTAGTTTCTGATGGAGGCAAGTCATAAAATTTCCCCCATTCATTCCGCTGCCCCTGGGCAAGACTACTCCTCAGCCAGCTAAGAGTAGGACACAAAAGATCTGTCCCCTGCTCACCGGACCAGGGGAAAGCAAGGCGCCTTGCAGGGGAATGGGAGGAGGATAACACCCGAAAGCTGTAAAGAAATAACTCCTGGCATTTTCTGAGCTGCCCTAAGGCAGAAGAGAGAGAAGAACAGTTCCAACATGGTTCCAACTCTTAAAGAACCGGAAACTCGCTGTCTAGGACTGACGTGCTCTGCTGGCTTTCTTATAGCTCTTCCCTTCTAATTGACTATGACCTGAAGAAAAGCAACTAACTAATGAACAATGTGAGCTGCTGGAAATGTGCCAGGTCACGTGGTACAGGCCAAGAGTGCTGTAGGAGTTTAGAAAAGGCAGAGATTGGTGTGGGCTGAAGTGATTAGAACAGGTTTCCCAGAGAACGGGGGCCAGGACACAGTCCTGGAGGTTTGGATCCACTGTAAAGAGGGCAGGAAGGTGGAAAGGAGCAGCTTTAGGAGTGAGGGGAATGTGCTTGGACAGTGCTGAGGTTCAGGAGTGCCCCGGGATCATGCTGGGCAGCTGTAGGATGAGTGGCTGGGAGTGCAGGAGCAGATCGGGGGAGGAAGACAGATTGTAGATTGCTTTGAGTTCTAGGCAGAGGAGTTTAGGCTTCACTTTACAGAAAATAGGGAGTAGAAAGAACCCCTAGAGTGAGGAGGTGTGGGAAGCCATGCTTTGCTGTTTACTCCCACCAAATTAATTTCTTTCTGCCCTCAGTGAGGCCACCTCAACCCCTGAGCCATGTAAGGTCTCTTCTAAGAGCTAAATGATACTGCTCCAAATGTGCTCTATGCTGGCACAGCCTTGGAGATTGCTGTCAAGCTCTTCTTTCTCCAGCGCCACCCCTAGAGACCACTGCCATTCTTCATTTTTCTTCCCATGCCTCCTCTCCAGCGTCCCCTCTAGGTTAGCAGGCTCCAGGGAGGAGGGCAGATACTGGGAGCTTGCTCTGTGCTCGGGCACAGCCTGAAACAGGATCCAGCCTCTGTCTACAAAGCCCACAGCCTGGTAGAGCCAGACTAAATGGACATGCAAAGCATGACAAGAGTCTTTTTTTGCTGGCAGCCTGGAGCCTCTAATGCTGAACTGGGTCTTCCTCATGGTGCTCCTGGAACCATGGAGCCCTAGATGGAGTTCTAGGAGTTCTGAGACCTGTCCCCTGACCACTCCCTTATTCCTGGGGGGAATCCCTGGGCTTTGGTGCCTGGGATAGAACCAGAGCCTCAGCCTGGCTCTGCACAGCCACCTGGACTCTCTCTGGATTAGCCTCCCTGTGTTAAGAGAAGGGAAATGGCCATAGGGAATGCTTTCAAGAGGCAGGACTTGAACACTGCCGGCGTGGCGGGTTAAGGATCCATAAGAGTCCCATATGAGGGAGACCTAGGCCAGGGCCATGGCTGCTGGGAGACAGGCCCTTCCCACCGTGGCCATGTGGGGTTAGTGGGCTACATTTTCCTGCCTGTGAATTCCAACCCTAGGCGTGCTCCAAGCCACCTCTGGAAGAAGGGGATGTCGGAGGGGCACAGGTGGTAAAGGAGCAGCACCCAGTCCCAAATGAGCAGCTTGCTCAGGCTGGTGCTGGGTATGAGCAATCGCTCTGCACTCAGCAACAGCTGTCGTCTGCCTGACCTCAGAGCGTGTACAGCAAGCCCAGCCTAGATGCTGCTGGCTCTATTCTGGGCCCTCATCTCTGTATCAGTCACACCACAGGGAGTCCTTCTTAGGAAGCTGCTGCCACTGTTGATGCTTTTCCCAACTCTTCACAGCCACGCTGCACCCCAGGAGCTAAGGCTTAGTGTCTCCATCCTTCTGTCTGCCCCCCTGAGACACATTTACAGAAACCACTTCTCTGCACAACTAAGCTCCTAGTAGGGGGTAATCAAGTCAAGAGATGCATAGATTTCACCGTTTGGGACAGGAAAGTAGGAGGGAGATTCCCCAGGGTAAGGGAGTTGCCTGACAAGCTCAGAAAAAATTGTGGGGAGAATTAGTGGTAGGAGGAAGAGACAGGGAAGGAAACTGGGTGGAAAGTTCTGTATTGAAGCCAACTGACTGTAGAGACTAGTGCTGGTGTTCAGGTGGAGGCTTTCCTGTGAACAGACAGTTCTCTCCATCCTTTCCCCACAGAGCTCATTGGGGTTGGAAGTGTTGAATGGCAGTCGGTGACTTTTAGACTCTTCTTGGAAGGTATTTTCCTGCCCCCAACCTTCACGGATATCTGCCAGGGGAATGGTGGGCATGAGGATGGGGTGTCTGTCTTGGAGGGTACACACTGAAAGCAGACTTGGGCTAAGAGCAGAGCTTATTTATCTGCACATTCCTATGGATCTAAGGCTTGAACTCTGACTTCAAGAGGTTCTCTATATCCTGAGGACAGCCTTGGAAGGAACAAAACCAGGTACAGTGAAGATATCTTTTTTTTTTTTTTTTTTTTTTTGGTGATGCTATGAACATCCTGTGAATTAGACAAGTCTCCCAAAGAGCTGGGGCTGGATGTTTGGCTTCACCTGAAGCAGGGCCCCTGCATTTTCAAGAGTCAGGAGAGAGTTGGGCTGCCTCACCTGTGTGTCCCTGGCCCCCAGGACTGCTGAGCTGTTTCCAGTGCGGGGAGAGAATTTCACGGGCTCTCATCACCAAACCCATCTGCCTCCAGATGTCCAGGGAGTAAGAGGAAGGAAGAGGCAGTGATAAGCGGAAATGGCATGGGATGTGACAAAGCGGAGGGGCCTTCCATGGGATCTGATGGGCCTGAGGGTTTTGCTTTGTTTTGTTTTGTTTTGTTTCTGGTGTTACCAAATTTCTTAGTTTCCAACAGAGTATTTTCACACATGGCCTCTTATATTAGTTATATATTACTGCATACAAAATCATTTCAAAATTTAGACTTACAGCAACAAGCATTTGTTATCTCACTGTTTCTGTGTATCAGGAATGCAGGTGTGACTTAGCTGGGTGCTTCTGGTTCAAAGTCTCTTCGTGCCATTGCAGTCAAGCTGTCCTCCAGGACTGCGGTCATCTTAAGGCTCAGCCAGGGCTGCAGGATCAGCTTCAAAGCTCATTCATGTGTCGTTGGCAGGATTTGGAAGATCGGCTTCCAAGCGCACTCACATGAGGCTCTCCACAGGGCTCCCTTATAACATGACAGCTAGCTTCCCAGGGACAAGCAATCCAAAATGGAAGCCAGTCTTTTTATGCCCTAATCTGTGACATGACATCCCATAATTCCCCATATTCTATGTGTTAGAAGCACATCAGTAAGTCCAACCCACACTCAGGGGAGAAGATTACACAAGAACGAGAATCCTGGGAGATGGAGATTTTTGGGGGGCTGACCTAGAGGCTGCTGACCACGTCTGTCATTTTGGTCTCACAGCAACTCTGTGCTCTAGCCAGGGAGAAATCGTCTACAGGTAAGGAGGAAAAGGAAAAGGAGCTCTAGGGAGGTGAGGGGCTCTGCTTGTGATCAAAGAGTTGCGAAGTGGTAGATTTAGAATTTGAACGTAGGCGCCCATCTGACTTCAGACTTAGTAGTCTCTCTCTCTTTTTTTTTTTTATTATACTTTAAGTTTTAGGGTACATGTGCACAACGTGCAGGTTTGTTACATATGTGTATGTGCCATGTTGGTGTGCTGCACCCATTAACTCTTCATTTAACATTAGGTATATCTCCTAATGCTATCCCTCCTCCCTCCCCCCACCCCACAACAGGCCCTGGTGTGTGATGTTCCCCTTCCTGAGTCCATGTGTTCTCACTGTTCAATTCCTACCTATGAGTGAGAACATGCGGTGTTTGGTTTTTTGTCCTTGTGATAGTTTGCTGAGAATGATGGTTTCCAGCTTCATCCATGTCCCTACAAAGGACATGAACTCATCATTTTTTATGGCTGCATAGTATTCCATGGTGTATATGTGCCACATTTTCTTAATCCAGTCTATCATTGTTGGACATTTGGGTTGGTTCCAAGTCTTTGCTATTGTGAATAGAGCCACAATAAACATAGTGCCGCAATATAAAAATAGTGCCGCAATATTGTGAATAGTGCCGCAATAAACATACGTGTGCATATTTATAATACAGCAGCATGTTTTATATGTTTATAATATAGCAGCATGTTATAGCAGCATGTTTTATAATCCTTTGGGTATATACCCAGTAATGTGATGGCTAGGTCAAATGGTATTTCTAGTTCTAGATCCCTGAGGAATCGCCACACTGACTTCCACAATGGTTGAACTAGTTTACAGTCCCACCAACAGTGTAAAAGTGCTCCTATTTCTCCACATTCTCTCTGGCACCTGTTGTTTCCTGACTTTTTAATGATTGCCCTTCTAACTGGTGTGAGATGGTATCTCATTGTGGTTTTGATTTGCATTTCTCTGATGGCCAGTGATGATGAGATTTTTTCATGTGTCTGTTGGCTGCATAAATGTCTTCTTTTGAGAAGTGTCTGTCCATATCCTTCGCCCACTTTTTGATGGGGTTGTTTGATTTTTTCTTGTAAATTCGTTGGAGTTCATTGTAGATGCTGGATATTAGCCCTTTGTCAGATGAGTAGATTGCAAAAATTTTCTCCCATTCTGTAGGTTGCCTGTTCACTCTGATGGTAGTTTCTTTTGCTGTGCAGAAGCTCTTTAGTTTAATTAGATCCCATTTGTCAATTTTGGCTTTTGTTGCCATTGCTTTTGGTGTTTTAGACATGAAGTCCTTGCCCATGCCTATGTCCTGAATGGTATTGCCTAGGTTTTCTTCTAGGGTTTTTATGGTTTTAGGTCTAACATGTAAGTCTTTAATCCATCTTGAATTAATTTTTGTATAAGGTGTAAGGAAGGGATCCAGTTTCAGCTTTCTACATATGGCTAGCCAGTTTTCCCAGCACCATTTACTAAATAGGGAATCCTTCCCCCATTTCTTGTTTTTGTCAGGTTTGTCAAAGATCAGATAGTTGTAGATATGTGGCATTATTTCTGAGGGCTCTGTTCTGTTCCATTGGTCTATATCTCTGTTTTTGTACCAGTACCATGCTGTTTTGGTTACTGTAGCCTTGTAGTATAGTTTGAAGTCAGGTAGTGTGATGCCTCCAGCTTTGTTCTTTTGGCTTAGGATTGACTTGGCGATGCGGGCTCTTTTTTGGTTCCATATGAACCTTAAAGTAGCTTTTTCCAATTCTGTGAAGAAAGTCATTGGTAGCTTGATGGGGATGGCATTGAATCTATAAATTACCTTGGGCAGTATGGCCATTTTCATGATATTGATTCTTCCTACCCATACCTTGACGCCTGCCAATCCCATTGTCTACTGATACCTCTGGTTAGAATTTGGAGCAGACTTGAGTTGATTGAACATTAAGAGCTTGATGCCGGCTGACTTGCCACTTGATTCTTTCTGGCTGTTTCTGGATTCTTAGGGACATGGTTCATAATCATTCCCCTCTATAACAAGGACAACTTCTACCTACCATACTTCTTTTTATATTTTTTAATGAACTTTTTATTTTAGAACTTTTAGGTTTACGGAAAAATTGTGAAGATAGGCCAGAGAGTTCCATATGTCCCAACCCAGTGTTCTGTAGTATTAACGTCTTACATTAGTGTGGTACATTTATTATAATTAATGAACCAATATTAATATAGTATTATGAACTAAAGTTTATACTTTATTCAGATTTCCTCACTATTCCTTTGTAATCGAGGCAGGCACTGAGCGATCCATTCATTTGATTAATTCCTAGTCTAGTCCTTCAAGTTGGCACCATGATTGTCTATATTTTACTGAAGAGGAAAGTGAGATACAAAGAGATTAAGTAACTTGGCAGATCACAGAGCTGTGCAGAAGCAATGTGAGCACTTTAACTATGGGCTCTCTCACTCCCATGCAGTGCTCTTAACCATTTATACTTTTCTTCCTCTCTCTCATCCTCTGACTCTTGCTCAGAAGGAGGGAATTATGCACATAAGTAATAACCTAACAGCTGGTCCTACCCCTAGGGTCTAAGCTTCTGGAAAAGATAAGAACCTGTCAGGAGACTGGTGGTGTTTTAGTACCTCCTCCTTCAGCCTCAACTTTCTCTCCGAGAACTGATAGGATTATATTAATGACCCTGGGGTCTCTTCTGGCTCTGACTTTCTGCAACCCAGTGAGTCTGTCCCAGAGGATTTAGGGGCTACCAGTGGGAAAATTGGGGAGGAGGTGGGTTCTGCTTCCCCCAAGCCCAGTGAGTCATTGGCACCTCAGGGAATGAGCCCACTGTTTGGCCTCACTGGCTTCTTTTGCAAATCACTGCAATAGATCACTCATTATATAGGATTGAATCATGTGGCTGCCCATCAAGTTAAGACCCTAAGACTGTTGGCTCTGCATTTGAGGTTATTACCTTTAACTGGTTCAAAGACTTCAGGAATAAAGCCTCTGGGAAAGGCATTGTGAGCAATATTTTTTTCTGCAACACAAATGAAACCCATTCTTTGAGGAGCACAGGCCTTATACAAAGAATTTGTCTCCTCATTTAAAGTGGTGGGAGGCTCTGACAACCCTGACTTGTCAGGAATTCCAAAGCAGGATTGTCGGGAGTGTCCCAGAGTACTGAAGGGCGTGGACTTGACAGTCACGTAGACCCAGCCTGCCTCTTACAAGTTGGTGATCTTGGACAAGTCTCTCAGCCTCTCTGTGTCTCCTTTTCAACATCTATAACATAAGGAAAGTATAAGGATAGCTACCTCATGGAGTTGTTCTTAGATTAAATGTAATAATTTAGGTAAAATGCTTAGTTGAGCCCACAATAAATGCTTAATAAATGGTAGCATTTTTAGGACTTGTTCGAATAATGTATTATTTTTAATTTTAATTCCAGCTCTAGAAGTTATATTTTCTTTTATTCTATTACCCTATTGGAGTCCCAAGTATCTAGAAAGCACCAATTGCTGAAAAGCATGTTCAACCCCAGGATACAGAGAGTTTTCTTCTGGTGGACTGAGGCAGAGGTAGGGGCGGTGATCTGTTGAGCTTCACCAACTATTTCCTTCACTACCATCTGCAAAGGAAGCCTGTGGCCTTGGCAGGACAGTCTCAGCCCAGCCCAACTGCCCCAGCCAGCCTGCCTTGGTGCTATCTGATATTCCCCAGATGGCCCTTGGGCTCTGGAGGGCCACCTCTCTTGTCTAAGAAAGTGAGCAGGACTGCCCACAGGGTTACTCCTGCAGGGCTCATCCCAGACCTGGCACCTGGTTTTGTGTCTGCCCTCTCTGGCTCTCCACCTACCAGTCAGGCTGAGGTCCCGGACACCAAGCTCAGGGAGGGCTACTGAGGCTACCCCTTCCTTGAAAGTAGGACTGGAGTAAGGGTGGCAGACTAGGTCAGACTGGCCACACTGCGGGGCGTGTTCCTGTAGCAGGAGGCTCCTGTCTGTGCCTCAGAGGCCCTGGGGCATGCAGAACAGGCAAAAGGATCTGACTGTGAAGTGCTGGGAAAGGTGTTTGGACCCAGTCTTTTTTTTCCCTTTTCACCAGAAAGCACTGCACCAGAGAAGCTGGACTTGAGTTTGATTCTAAGTCCTTTGCTGACTGCGATTAGAATTGGCTGAGTGATTCCACGAGATATAAGAATGGAGAGGTACAGGGACATTGCGATATTATTGGGGGTGGCCTGTACATTCGTACACATGTAGTACACATGACAAGTAGACATGTACAACACACACATGAGGCGCTTGTGTATCAGCATTCAAGAAACCTCTTTTCCAGAGGCAGATTGGCTGCCAGCCCACACGGGGCGCATGGCCCACATACAGACCAGGAAATGGGTTTTCCACATCCAGGGAACATTTACTGCATCTAAGCAGCCATTCCGTGGGCCTGTCCCCCTCTGGGTTTAGAAAGGAAGTAGTCTAAAGCTGTGGACCAGAAGCAGAGGCCCCCTAAAGGAAGGAGCACCCCACAGGCATGTGCCACATTGCAGAGTTGCTGTCCTCAACCTTGGTGCTGAGAACAGTTGGTCCTGAGGGTGGGGTGGAGGACCAGGCCATTTCTGAGGCCTCTGATCTATGCGGAGAAGAGAAGTAGGGGCTGGTAACAGCCAAGGAGGAAGAGGAGGCTGGAATCTTACATTTTTAATGATGTAGGCTCTCACTGGCAGAAAAAAGCTATTGGTAAATTATATTTTTTAAAAAATTATGACTCTGGTTGAGTGTGTGATTGCCTGGTGTCTTACCTGACACCTTGCTGTTCGATGGTCTAGGTGGCAGCTCATCATACTCACACTCATGTGTTGTCAACTAAGCCCAAGCTCCCCTGTTTGCCAGACCGCAGCCTTCTCCCCTTCCCCTGGCTCAAAGTGACCGGTGTGGCTTGTGCCTTTTGGGGTACCCTGCTGCCCCCAAGGCATAGCCCTTCCCCATTTTGCCAAGGACAGAGGTACTCCCCTTGGGAATGGAGGGAGGGGAAGAGGAAAAGGGGGAAATCTTGGATCCTTGTCACATCATAGCCTTTTGTGATAGTTTTTCATTTTCTCGGTGAGGAGGAATACCCTAGGGAGGAATTGGAATGAAACTATTTGGGGTTGGGGAGTATATATTTCTAAGCTATGGGATTATTTTTCCTGAATGAAACATTTTTATCTCCAGAGCAAAAAGGGCCAGGGAGGACTGGGTGTGTAGGAATTGTAAGTGGCTTCTAGTTTTGCTTTTAAAAAACATTTTTAAATTACACAAGAACTATTGAATTTTGAAAAGTTAGACGATATGGGTGATCAAAAAGAAGAAAATAAGAACATTCATAATCTCACTACCCAGCAACAAAACTAAAGATTCTGGAGTAAATTCTTCCAGAACTGTCGCTGTGTAGAAAAACTCTTTTAAAAATGGGATCATACTATACCTACTCTTTCATAACCTGCCCCATGTTTCATTTAAAAGTATGTGAGGCCGCGTTGTGAGGGCAATCACAACAGCTGTCTATGAACCAGGAAATGGGCCCTCACCAGACACTGAATCTGTCAGAATCTTTATCTTGAACTTTTGGCTTCCAGAATTGTGATAAATAAATACTTGCTGCTTAAGCCAAAATAAAATAAAAGTATATGAGGAACATTAGTAGGACACGGTGGCTCACACCTGTAATCCTAGGATTTTGGGAGGCAGAGGCAGGAGGATTGTTTGAGCTCAGGAGTTCGAGACCAGTGTGGGCAACATGGAGAAACCCCATCTCTACAAAAAACACAAAAATTAGCCAGGGGTGTAGGCACATGCCTGTAGTCCTGGCTACTTGGGAGGCTGAGGTGGGAGGATCACCTGAGCCCAAGAGGTGCAGCTGAGCTGCAGTGAGCTATGATCATGCCACTGTACTCCAGCCCGGGCAATGGAGTGAGACCTCGTCTCAAAAAAAAAAAAAAGTCTATGAGTATATGAGGAAGGAACATCTTTCTGTGACAACAGCTGTGTTTTTATGCCATCATTTTAAAAGGTCACATGGTATTTCATTATATAAATACAACCATAATTTATTTTATCAATTATTTATTATTAGAAATTTAGTTTATTTTTAATTTTTTATTATGCCAGTTGCACTTCCAGATAAAGGGCTTTTTTTTTGCGTATTCTTACTTCTTTAGGATGCATTCCCAGATGGAACTGAAGAGACTAAAGATATGTATGTGTTATAAGGCTTTTGATACTTATTGCCAAATTACAGTTCAGAAAGATTGTGTCAATTTATGCTTTACTACCAGTATGTGACTGCTAATTTCTGCACACACTCACCAATGTTCTTTTCACTTTTACATATCTGATATGCAAAATGTTATTTCATTTTAATTTACTTTGATTATGATTTAGGTTAACATTTTAATAAGCTTATTAGCATCTCGTGTTTCTTTTATGTCTTTGCCCATTTTTCTATTGAGGTATTTATCTTTTTCTTATTGTTACAAGGTTCCTTATATATCTAGGGTATTAATCTTTATTTTGATAAATGCTGTATAGAGTTTTTTATTTTATTGTTTGCCTTTAGTAGTTTTGTGCCATTCTTTTTTGGAGACAGAGTCTCGCTCTGTCACCCAGGCTGAAGTGCAGTGGTGCAATCTCAGCTCACTGCGACCTCTGCCTCCTGGGTTCGAGCGATTTTCCTGCCTCAGCCTCCCAAGTAGCTGGGATTACAGGCGTACGCCACCACACCCAGCTAATTTTTGTATTTTTAGTAGAAACGGGGTTTCACTATGTTGGCCAGGTTGGTCTCGGACTCCTGACCTCAAGTGATCCGCCCACCTCAGCCTCCCAAAGTGCTGGGATTACAGGTGTGAGCCACCGCACCCAGTTTATGACATTCTTTAACACAGAGGATTTATATTTTTAATATGGTAAGCATTATCAGTATTTCTTTTTGTTCTACCTCTTGATTTATTCTTAGAAAGACTCTTCTATTCCTCCTGTGTGACATAAACATCTACCTAAATGTCCTAGTGTTTTATTTAACATTTAGGTCTCTTAATCATCTACAATTTATTTTTTGTGTATTATAGGCCTGGTATTTTAAAATTTTAGTTAACTTGTTATTCCAGTATCATTATTGGACAGTCCATTCTTTTTGTATTAATACAAAATGTCACTTAACATTCTACATGTATCTATAATATTACATTTTATATAAGCACTGGTCCTGTTAATAAAGCCTTTGTTCAACACCTGCAGTTGTTTCTTGGCTTTATATTATGTTCCACTGATTGATCTATTCTGGTACCTGAACATCATTTTTTAAATTATTGTAGCTTTATAATACATTTTCGTATCTGGCAGTACACGTTCTCTTTTTTTGTTCTTCTTTATCAGTATTTTTCTTGGCTATTCTACATTTATTCTTCTAGATAAATTTGAGAATCAATTATGCCCTTGGGTTTTTAAATTTGGAATGCTGTTAAATGTAGAAGTTACCTTGGGGAGATCTATGTTGTAAAGTACTACATTTTTACTTTCATTTATTCCTGTTTGTTTGTTTGTTTGTTTGTTTCCTTTAATAGAGCTAGAGCATAATTTTCTGTTGATAGATCCTGCACGTTTCTTACTAACTTTAGTCCTATCATTGTATGTTTTATTGATATTACTAATGGGATGGTATTTTCATTATATTTTCTAATTGCATATTGCTCATGCACTTGAGAATGCTTGATTTTTTGTACATTTGTTTTGTAACTGGAAGGCAAGCATGCTGTCTTCTGGTTTTTCCTTTTGTGGGTTTGGGCCAAAGGCATGTTTGACCTATTTTGAGGCCATTTAATTTCCTTCTGGGTCTGGGCCACAGCTCCTCCCCGCAATTCCCTGCCATTGTGAAAGGGGTTTGGGTGAAGAATGGTGGGCACAATCAACTCCTTGTTGGCTGCCCCCTCAGGACAGATATGTTGCAAAGCAAATGCCTACCTGGTTCTTTCCCTACTCCAACCCCAGCTGTTTGGATGCCAGGAAGATGACTTACCATCTAGTGGAAAATAGGCCCATGAATCAAAGCTGACACAGGCAGAGTGATCGTGGAGGAGCTAGGGTGTTCAAATGAAATTGGTGCCAACCCTGGGGGCTCTCAGGGAACCTTTAAGGGCCTACATATGTCATCAGCTTGGTCTCTGGGCTGGCTGAATGCTTCTGACTGAGGTAGTCCTTTACTGTGGCCCAGAGGCAGAGCTAGATCTGCTTCTTTTCTCCCCATGTTGGGGAAACTGAGGTTGAGCAAACAGGATAGTTTCCAGGATGGTGGTGGTGTAGCTGTGTTCCCTTCTAAGAAGGATGGAGATTCATTAACTTTCAAAGCTCAAGGGGAAAAAGTAAAAAAAAAATAGAAAAACTGGTTATGGAGACTGGCCTCATTTTCAAGTCTGAAGCAAACGCATGTTTGGAAAGGTTTCATGGATAGTGCTAACTAAGGATTCCCAGCAGATTTTACACATTCTACTTTGGTGGAATGTAAAGATTAGCACTGCCTTTTCTGTCTGATTTTTAGCACTTGGGGTTATATCCCAGTCATGAGCACTCTCTCAGCTTTCCTTCCTTCCCACTGCTTCCTACCACAGGCCGCTTCTTCTCTTCTTTGCTCTCTGGTCTTTCACGCACAGGTTGCATGCTAGAGGAGAAGATGGTCCCAGAGGTACCCTGAAAAAGGAGATAAGCTCATCAGGGGATAGCAGGGCTGGAATAGTTAGAGAGAAACATGGAGGGATAAAGGATGTTGGTGGGGGTGGTGGACACAGAGGGTCAGAGTGCAGAGTAGAACTTGGAAGCCAAGTGGTCAGTCCAAATTAGCTTTGCCTGCATCTTCTAGTGGCTCACTCTGAGTGCCCCTCCAGTGGAGGTGGGGATGTCGCTCTAGTCTTGGTGGTCCTATGAAGCCTGCCTCCTTATCATGTGAGGTTTTATCAACCTGGCTTGAAAGCTCTGATCCTGTACCCAGACCTTATCCATTGGTCAGATCAGTTCATTTTCTCTACTCCTTTCCTTTTATCCTTAGAACCAAATGAATATCCAGGTTGTTGTTCAAGTGTTCTAAAGCAGGAAACACCACCGTCTTGGTTGGTGTTTTACTCCAGTGTTTTGGACCATCTTGTTCCCAGAATGTCCTATTTTATAGCTATCTTAGGCCTTCTTGTAATATAAAACCATTATCCTGTGGCGTGAATTGGAGATTGTGGAGAATAGTCAGACATCCTTTTTTTGTATAGCCCTTTAGGGACTTCTAAAGGTTATTCGGTTTGTCTTTGAACTTTTGCCAGCACAATGAAGTAAAAATAATACTTGTAAAGTGAGGGGCACAGTGCCTGGCACATAGTAAAATGACGTTCATTGTTTTTATTGCTTTATTTATATTATTCTTAGGCGATGATAGCACACTCCGTTTGCAATATTATTTAAGTTCATATGTCAATGGGAGGCATGGAATTGTTCCAGTAAGGATGGGAAAGGCACATAGTGTTTCCCTCGCCTTTCTTGTTTGAGAGGTGAATGCAGTGTAAGCCAAAGGTCATCATCTATTATTTGGGGTGGAACTAGAAGCTAGAGGGCTCACTACTCCACTGAACTCTAAAATACTTGAGGGAAAGAGTTGTGTCTTATTTGTCTCTGAAATCTCTGGTGCTGAGCATAGAGTTGATTCCATAAACATTGGTAAAGGAAAGTAAGGAGACAGGGATAAGCTGGTGTGGCATCTCAGCATTGCAGGAGACACTAAGATCCCTGTACAAAAACTGTCCCTCTAATATGTCTGCCAAACTAGAGATCCCGCGTGCTTGAACGCACCTGTTGCCTGATAACTTACTCCTTTTGAAGGCTGCCAATGAGGTCAGCTCTAGTCGGTAGAAACACTCCTTTCATGGAGGCAGAATCTGCTTTGCCTTGACTTTTACCTGTTAGCCTTATGTCTGTCCCTCTGAGCTACACAAAATAAATTTACTCTTTCTTCCAGATAACAGCCCTATGGATATTTCAATATAGCTATTATTTCTTATTTCCTTTTGCCAAATCTAGAATTTGCTTCAGAAAAGCTGCAGGAAACTGTGTCAGAGTCATAACAAGTTATTAAAAGCCAAGTATGTTGGCCCTAATCTTGGAGGGTTAAATTAGAATGACCCTTTCCTAGCACTGGCTCAGGGCCAGAGTCTACTCCTTGGGTCAGAAGAATATGGCAAGGCCTCTGAGCCCTAGAACACTATATCCTTCATGTTCTAGGCTAGGACTGTGGGCTGCCACGCGGCGGGGCTGATTGCAAGCGCCAGAACCCTCTGCCGGCAGCTTTCCACCAGGTGGCGGGGCATTACCTGCCTGAACGCGGACCCGCGCACCTTCCTCATCTCTCCACCAGGTGGCAGGGCAGGCTGTGTCTCAGCTCCTGCACCGGCCTCGGAGTGCCCTCTCCTCCTGGGCTGAGGCTGGGAGGAAAGCTCTAGGGGCTTTGGAAAGGTCTGCTGCCTTCCCCAGTGACGACCAGCGGATGCCTCTGCTGTCCTGTGCGGGTGATGGAGCTGGGTTCTTGCTGGGCTTGCTGAGTCCTGGGCAGCCTGTCCAATAATATGCCGTTGCTTGTTAGAGTAGTGTCCAGAACACAGCCTGTTGGGAGCCAGCCCTCAGTGAAAGGCCGCCGAACGGAGAGCTCCCAGTGTAGACAGCTGGCGCTGCCGCTCAGGAGCTACCCCTCTGCCCTTCCCAGCCCTCCTGCCTCCTTCCAATCCCCTGCAGGCGTGGAGGAAGGTGCTGCTGTCTCTCTGGCCCGTCCCCTTTGGCGAGGATCGACCAGGTTCCTCCCTTCACACAACCAAGATGAAGTCCAGGCTTGCAGAGTCAGACAAAATTCTGGTCTACAGGCCTCTTCTCTATAGGGAGGATGTTCCAATCCTGCCCTGCTCCTAAACTAGGCCCCCTTGAGGCTCCGGGTTCTGGCCTTCTGCTCCCTACCCTCACGCAGGCCCTCTCAGCTCTGGGCCCACCACGGAGGCCCGTTCTTTCTGTGGTCGGCCTCATCAACTGCCTCTGGCTTGTCACTTCCACATCTTCCCTTCTCACCCCTTCTCAGCCGGGCGCGCAGGCATGGTGATTCTGGGCCCAGCCTCGGTATTTCATTGGCATGGGACTATCGGAGAGTGGGAAGGCCTGACTTGAGGCTGCCAGTGCCTGCTAGGAAAGCAGAAGCTGTTTCCCTCAGAGGCCTTTGGGGTCAGCATGGCCTCCTCCTCCTGGAACGAAGCTCTGGAAGGGGCTCCAGTAAGCATGCAGTCCTGTCCTCCTTTCATTTATTTATTTATTTTTATGTTTTATTTTTTGAGACAGAGTCTAGCTCTGTCGCCCAGTCTGGAGTGCAGTGGCGCGATCTCAGCTCACTGCAACCTCTGCCTCCCAGATTCAAGGGATTCTCCTGCCTCAGCCTCCTGAGTAGCTGGGACTACAGGTGCCCACCACCACGCCTGGCTAATTTTTGTATTTTCAATAGAGATGGGGTTTCACCGTGTTGGCCAGGATGGTCTCGATCTCCCACCCGCCTCGGCCTCCCAAAGTGCTAGGATTACAGGCATGAGCCATTGTGCCCGGCCCTGTTCTCCTTTTTTAGGTAAGAAAATCAAGACCCAAGGTTAAAAGAGTCTTCAGGGCTCTGACTAGAGCCCAGGCATTCTACATCTCTGATGAGGCCTTGCATCTGAGGGATCTTCAGTTACCAGCCTCTCCTTAGAAGTGTCTCTGCTTTTCTTCCCACTTGGCCACCAACTGCCCTCTCCTGGGCCCATCTTGTGCACGGCAGCAGCGTCTTCATCGATTTTTGTTGTCTGGTACATTTGGCCACCTGTGGCCTTTGTTGGGCTGCAGGATGCGGAAAGAGGAAAAGGATACTTGTCCTTCAGTAGGGAGACTCTGTTGCAGAGGAGGTATATGTGTCCTGAGAATGTCTGAATGGGTTTTCTATTCCTCTGCCCAAGAGGAGTACTTGTTGGACATCTACCTTGTACCCAGGGCTGATACAAGGTAATAGTCCCTGGAGTGAAGGTCGTTATAATCTAGGCATGAGGTTGACTCTAAATAGCTTTCTTGAATCCCATGATCCCTGGCCCCAGCACCGGCCATTGCCTCCTCTCCCTTTCCAGCCACTCCCGTTGACCGTATCCCTGTGGGCTATGCAGTGTGGAGACTCCTCACATGTGATTCCCACATGACTGGCATCTCAGGTCTCCTGCAATCCCCTGGGTGTTATCTCTCAGAGCAAGGGGCAAATAAGTTATATTGATGTGGAGCCACTGGGGAAGGCTGGGGGCCTGCATGACCCCTGTTTCCTCCCAGGCCTTTCTTTGAGCAGTTCCTGTATTCTCCTTCCCATCCATTAGAGATAGGAGAAGGCTCACTAGCCTTCTGCATGAGCAAATATGCTCTGAGATTACTTTTCTGTGCACTTAGGGAAGCTTTAAATCACAAGCTTAGATTCTTTTACTTTTCTGTTTATAGCCCATCAGCAGCTCACCACACAGTTTCCCAGGCCCTCCAGGTCCTCCTGCTTGCATTTCCAACTCCCTCTCTCAGCCTCTCCTCATCACCCCTGACCATGCCAAACTTCCCTGTTCTCCCTTTTTAAGTCGCATACGCTCTCATTTCTAGACTCTTGCATATACTAACCTCTTTTTATGAAATCTTCTTTTCTTCCCTCTTTCCTCCTCCAGTCTTTGCTGCTAATTCACACCACCCCTAAGAGCTCATCTTAGAATGTCCCTCCTCTGGGAAAGCTTCCCAGCTCCCAAGACTAGGGCGGGTCCTCTGATCTTACCTCTGATGGTGCTTGTCAGACTGAATTATAGTCATTTGTTTCTCAATATCCCTTCCTCACCAAAGTCATATCTCCATAAGGGAAGGGGCCAGTGGTTTTGTTTGTTTGTTTCGTGCAGAGATCCTCACATTCCAGTGCAGCACCTGTCGCGTAAGTGCTCAGGTTAGACTTGTACAATGTGGTATGAACGCATGGGTGGGAAAGCCAGTGGGCCTTCCTTGAAGAACTTCCTGCCATCTCTGATCTGGATTCTCTGGGTGTTTAGGTGCATCACTCCTGTGTTTCTTTGGCAATGGAGCATAGTGCACCGAGGTTCTGTGGACAGAGACCATTCATTCGTTCAGTAAATATTACTGAGTCCCTGCTATGTGCCAGGCACCATACTGACACTGGGGATACCATAGTAAATAAGCAAGACATGGTCCCTAAACTCACGGGGCTTATAGCCTAGTGGAGGAAACAAATAATAAGTAAGCAAATATAAAAAAAAATTAGAAATTGTGAAAAGTCCTGGGAAGAAAATGAATAGGCTGCTATAGGGCAATATGAGAGACTGGTAGGAGGGACCTTGCCCACAATCCCCTCTCCCCCTGGCTAGCACACCTCTCCCTCTGCAAAGGCCATGGGCCCCACATCCATACCTCTGCTGGCTTTACCTCACAGTCACATCCTGACCTTGGCAAGAGTTGTACTAGTGAGCACTCCTGACAGCTCTTCCTTTTAGCGCTGTCTGCAATTGGGGTGACGGTCTCTACCAGACTGGGAAGGAGATATATCTTGGCAGAAAGTATAGCTCTGTGCTTTGCTGCTGATAGGAAGGCCTTCAGGAGGGCCAGGATTCATCAGCAGAAGTGTCAGAGTCCCTCTGTCCAGGGGCCAGATTGGGTGAATGTTCAGGCCCTGTTATCCATTGGAGCATCAGCAGCACTGCTGTGTGGTGGCATGAAAGCCACGGCCTCCTGCTGGCAGCTGGGGCTGCTGCTGCCATCCCTGTTCAGGAGCACCGCGTCACTCTGCTGTTTGGGCTGGTCTGGGGCTGGGGAATGCCTTGCCTCAAGCTCTGTTGGCAATTGTGCTGGTTTGGGCTGCTTTCTCTGAGCAGCTGTTTGCCTTCTTGGAAAACCTGTGGCTTTGGTTTGGGAGGAGTTGAGGGAGTCGGGGTGTCCCTCTGGGGTACTGTCCCCTGACCCACCCTGGAACATAGTGAGCTGTCTGGCTCCACCCATCTCCCCCACCTAGTTCCACTCTGGGCCATTCACGCAGGCTCTTAGAAGTCTTAGAGCATGTGACAACTGTGCCTAGGGTGGGAGGAGGTTGCTGTTGTGGAGCCAGGTGGGAAGCTGGAGAGCTAGCCTGACCATGAGGGGTTAACAAGGTGGTGGTAGGGTTCTTGCCCTGGGGCAGTGCTGATGTGTCTGCTGCCACCAACAATCCTAGTGCCCGTGCATCAAGACACCTTTGTTTCCCCTTAAGCTGGGAGAGTGA
Source organism: Symphalangus syndactylus (assembly GCF_028878055.3). NCBI lineage: Eukaryota > Metazoa > Chordata > Mammalia > Primates > Hylobatidae > Symphalangus > Symphalangus syndactylus. The sequence continues at coordinate 46,992,609 of NC_072429.2, forward strand.
GTGAATGCCAGCCCCAGGTTAGAGGCTGTTAGTGGCCTGAGGCCAAAAACTCCACTCTCCCCTCCAGGGTGACACAGTGGCATCTCCTGACAGTCAGACAAAAACCATCTCTCCTGGCATCGCTTGGCTACTGTTGGCTCAGGGCTAGATAGGTATGCTTTGAGTGAGGGTCGTGGGGAAAGTTGGGAAGGGCCCTCCCTCTCCCTGGACTTGATAGGACCCAACCAGTTCAGTAACTTCAGGGCTTAGGTGGAGCGGGAAGCCAAGAAATAGAGGCCCTGTCAGCTTTGAGAACCTTCTCTGACGGAGGAGTCTAACTCCAGCATCCTTTGTTCTTTGAGCCTGTCTGCAAATGCCTGTGTCCAGAGACCTGGGACACACTCCCAAGCACGCATGTGACAATGTTTGTGCCTAGTAGAAAGGGCATGTTTATGGCAATGTTTGGGAACATGTGATTGGGTGCATGTGCTCGTGATTAGCTTCTTAGCTTCAGGGGGGTTTGGGTCCCTTGAGGTTTTGAGTACCTCTGAGAATAAGACTGGCCTGGGATGTGTGGTTATGATAGGCTGTGATTCTAGAATGGGCACCCGTGTGTGTGTGTGTGTGTGTGTGTGTTTGTGTATCTGTATTTCTGTGTGTGACTAATCATACATTCTCTCTGGAGCTAGTTCTTTAAGCCGGAAAGGAGATACATAAAGTCCCAAGACAGTAGGGTAGACATTGGAGGGCCAGGCTGGGAATTCGAGTTATTACCATTTTTCAGCACCTTTCTTTGATCTGCTTTTCTTCCCATCAATTCTTTGTTCTCTCACCCCAGCCTTGGCTCTAAAGGAAGAGAAGACCCTAAAAAGGTTTTGTGACCAATAGTCCTGCCAAATTTGGGGGCCAGGCATGGCTGGGCTTGTCCAAGAGTCAGGAAATTGAGGAACTGGGCAGCACAGAGAGAGATGTTACAGTTCATGGAACAGAGCCCCCTTTTTTTTCCCTTGTTCTTTTTTCCTGGCTTGGAAATAATAGGTCTTCAATCTGAGATTAGAAGAAAAGGAAAAAACCAGAAAGGAACCAGTTTGAACAAAGACAAGTTGCTGGGTGTAAACAACCCCCGCTGTTGTGATTGAGTATTCTTACCTAGATGATGTTCTTCGTGCTGGGGTGGGGCCTGGGGTTAGGCAAGGAGCGGTGAGGACATTCAAGGCCACTAGGCCTAGAAAGAGGAAAGACAGCAAGAGTAGGCAGGAAGGTGGACTCCAGAGTCAGGCAGACCAGAGTCTAAGCCTGCCTCTTTCTTTACTGGCCAGACTTCACCTCTCCAAGTCTCAGTTTCCTCTTCTATAACCTACAGGGTGCTTGTGAAGACCAAATAAGAAAATGTATATAAAGTGTTTGGCACGGTGGCTGGCACATGGCAAGCATAAATGGTATCTATATGTATAGGGCTCAGTTCTTTCCTTATATGAGGATCATGGGGGTGAAGATGAGGGAGGAATCTCAGGGAGCTATGTCTTAGCTGTCTGCAGAAGAAACCCTCTTTATGAAAAGACTCCAGCACAGATGCCAACCTGGTTGAGATAGGGATGGGTTTTCCCCCGGGCCTGACGCCTATACTTTATTTGAACGTGCAAATACATGTGTATGTGAGTGTGTGTCAGGATAGATAAAGAGGGGAGATACTCATCCTTTTAAAGGAAGAGTATGGCCTAAGGATATCTCCAGATCACTCTGGATGGTGGTTATAAATATATCATGTCAGGTTGTTCAGTGAATTTAGGGATGTTGAGGACTTCTATTTGAGATCTGCTTTATGGAAGTCAAAGTGTTGTGCTTCTCTGGAAACCATTTGTCTGTTTGTTCATTTATTCACTATTTATTCATTCCTTTAATTCACTAGTATATGTGCCATGTCAATCATGGGAGGCTTAGGCCAGTAGAGAAGAAACCTGTTGAGATTGAACCTGGAGAACAGAAATCTAACCTGGAGAAGGTCAATCTTGAAAAATGACCTTCAGGTCTAGAGAAGGCTTGTATATGGCTCCATGTTGCCTATGAACCAGAGAAGTTATATGTTTAACTGCAACATGGTTAGGCATAGTCAGAGGACTGATTTGTTGGGATCTGGTCTGCCTGGGGCAAGAGGCGGAGTAGGTGACCTCTTGAGGACCCCTCCAGGCCCAGGCATCTAGAATATTCCACTGACTTGGTTGCTGACTTGGTTGCAGGACCTTGGGCAGATGAGTAAGCACTAATGAGCCTCAGTTTTCCTCTCTGTTAAATAGTGATGAGAATGTTTTCTTTCAGTTCCTCCCAGCCTTCTGGACCTTGGGAAGGTTGAAGAAGCTCCCTGTGTAACTTCACAGGACTTCCTGTGAAGACGGTCTGAGCAAATGCCCTGGCTGCCCCTGCACTCCTACCCTGAGCTTCCTCCATTGCCCAGGATTCCCAAAGCGCAGTCTGGGGCCACTCTTCATTTACCCCAGCCTCGTATGCCTTGTCAGACCTGATTCTCCTAGAGATGCCAAACCACTTCCCTCTTCCACTTCTGCCTTGTTCTATTCCCCCTGCCTAGAATGCTCTCCCCAGTCTTCTCCAAGAGAATCTTGTTCTGTCCCGATAGTTTTGAGCCAAGCTGGCTCTGATCACCCTTCTCCCACTGGAGGTTTGTCTTTCTCTCTTCATCCTCTATAGTTTGTCTCCAGCACGGCCTTCCTCTTTCTATGCTCTCTTTAGCTATCCCCCGTTCTGGCACTCGGTATCTGCCATGTGATCTGCTCCAGGGGCTTAGCAGCATTGGTTGAAGGAAGACTGTCAGGGGCTGAACTTGATGAGTAGGGGGAGCTTGAGGGAAAGAGGAGAGGGGAAAATATGCTGGGGCAGTCAAGGGCTAGTTCCTGGGGCCAGGGAGACAGATAGAGTAGAAGAGGCAATCAGGTGACCACTGTGTGTGCCTCCTGCCACCTGGCCATCTAAATCCCAATGACCAGCTCTCTGTGCTGGTCAGGAAAGCAATAGCCTCAGTGGAGAGGAGACACTTTGGGAGGCTGGGGGGCAGTTGCATGCGGCTGCCTTGGTCCCCACATTATACTGGGATTGAGGCTGGATGAGTTTGCATGTTCCCAAGCTAATGCCAAGTCAGGACAGCGGCTATTGCAGAGGATTCCTGAAACTGGATTGAGCTGCCAAGGAGAGACCTCTTCCTTTAGGAGCCTGAGGATGGCCTGACAGCAGCTGCTTTTGCTTTGCCAGCCCTGCTTTCACCTCCAGCTCTCAGCAGGGAGCAGGGGGCCAACCACAATCTAGAGACTGAGCTGGTGACACATAGCGGGAATGGCCCTGTTCTCTGGTCAGCCTCCCATGAGAAGTTCCCCGGGGGAAGGAGGGACCTGCAGCATCTGACCAGATGTGGAGGTCACAGAAGGAGTCCAGCCCCATGCTGATCAGCCCCTACGGGGTTGCTGTCGCTGGGATGGTGGGAGAGGGAGGGCCTGGCCTTGAAGAATGTTTTATTCTTCTGGCTGCAGCAGCCAAAGACCATGGCTCCCACATGTTTCTAAACAAGCTTGATTGTCCTCTAGAGTGATGTGTCACATGCAGGGCTGGAGCCTGAGTCCTGGCAGGAGGGGAGGAGGGGGGCAGGGATGGGGATGAGGGCACTGAAATTCTCAGAGAGACAGGACAGTAGAGGCTCAAGTCAGAGAGAGGAAGCCCTGCCGAAACCTAGATCATGGCAGATGCACTTACGTGCAGTAGCAGGGCAGGCGAGGGCACTGGCTGGGGCTCCCCCTGCCTCCCAGACCACAAACCCAATCAACCCTCCCCAAACCCCCACTACCAAGGCAAGAACCGTAAACAGTCTGAGTCAGAGCTGGGCGGCAGCGTACAAGCGTGTTGGTTCTATCATTAGCTGTAATAGCAGCATCTCACCTGGCTGCCTATGCCTTTCATCCAAGCCTCTCAAAGAACTTGACAGACAGCAAAGGGTTCTATTATCTTCATATTACTAGTGGAGAAATGAAGGCCCCGACGAGCCTGGCAGCTTCTTCAGAGTTCATGGAGGTGCTGGCAGGAGGCTGGGAATGGGCAAGTCTCCAGGTCTTGGGCTTTTTGGCCTCTCCTCCTGCATCCCTGACTATGCTGACATGTGCTAGAAGGTGGTGGGGTTAACTTGTCCCCTTGAACTGATGTTGGGAGGTTCTGTCCAATATAGGAAGTAGGTTCTGAGTTCTTAGGCATCTACCTGTTTATTCTTTCTTCCCTAAGTTGTCACTATTGAGCAATTAACAACACTAATAATTGCTACAACTTACATGGCATTTACTGTGAGCCGGAGGATGCAGGTGCTATATTGCTGCCATTTACAGATGAGGAAACTGAATCACAGATAAGTTAAATAACTTTCAGGTCATATATCCAGTAAGTAAAGAGTTAGGATTCAGGCCCAAAAGTCTGATGCCATAATTTTTTTTGTTTTTTTGTTTTTTGATACGGAGTCTCGCTGTTGCCCAGCCTGGAGTTCAGTGGCTCAACCTTGGCTCACTGCAGCCTCCGCCTCCTGGGTTTCAGCAATTCTCCTGCCTCAGCCTCCCGAGTAGCTGGGACTACAGGCATGTGCCACTGTGCCCAGCTGATTTTTGTATTTTTAGTAGAAACTGGGTATCACTACGTTGGCTGGGCTGGTCTCGAACCCCCGACCTCAGGTGGTCCGCCCTCCTCGACCTCCCAAACTGCTAGGATTACAGGCATGAGCCACTGGGCCCGGCCCGATGCTGTAATTTTAACCATAATATTATATTACCATTCTGGACCATACCTACAGCAGACTCCTTGTGTCAAAGCAGAACCCCAACCTCAGCTCTGAAGAGAGGAAGGCTCCAGTCTTCTCTTTCTTCCTCATTTAGGGGAGGTTGATGTGTGGAATGAATTCCCAGGAACCTTGCCCTGGATCTTGGTTATACGGATGTTGTGGAGGAGATTCCTGATTTGACAAAGTTTCTGATCCATCAGAGCCCGGGACCCAGGGATAGAGGTGCAGCATCACCAACCCCTACTCACCTTTTCCTCAATGCCAGTTGTCTAAGAACTGGGGAGAGAAAGGTGTCCCAGGCTACCTGGTAGTGGCTAGCACAGTGAGTATGCTCTTTGACAGGACGCTGCCACACTCATCTTCCAAGACAGGGAAATCTGCTGGGCTCGGTGGCTCACGCCTGTAATCCCAACACTTTAGGAGGCCGAGGTGGGCGGATCATCTGAGGTCAGGTGTTTGAGACCAGCCTGGCCAATGTGGTGAAACCCTGTCTCTACTAAAAATACAAAAAAAAGGCTGGGTGCGGTGGCCCACACCTGTAATCCCAGCAATTTGGGAGGCCGAGGCAGGCGGATGATCTGAGGTCGGGAGTTCGAGACCAGCCTGACCAACGTGGTGAAACCCAGTTTCTACTAAAAATACAAAATTAGCCGGGCGTGGTGGCGCATGCCTTAAATCCCAGCTACTCGGGAGGCTGAGGCAGGAGAATCGCTTGAACCCGGGAGGCAGAGGTTGTGGTGAGCCAAGATCATGCCATTGCACTCCAGCCTGGGCGGGAAGAATAAAACTCCATCTCAAAAAACAAACAAACAAACAAAATTAGCCAGGTGTGGTGGCACATGTCTGTAGTCCCAGCTACTCGGGAGGCTGAGGCAGGAGAATCGCTTGAAACTGGGAGGCAGAGGTTGCAGTGAGCCGAGATTTCGCCATTGCACTCCAGCCTGGGCGACAGAGCAAGACTCCGTATCAAGGAAAACAAACAAACAAACAAACAAAAAACAAGGAAGCCTTATTCTCTGCCTCCAGGCCAACACCCTCTCCTGTACAATGCTCACCTTCTCAGTGGTGGCCATATCAAAGCACAGCCACAGATGGCTACTTATTCTGGCTTCTCAGAGAGGCCCACAGGCCCTGCCCCAGTCTGCCCTGCAGCATTTCTGGGGATGGAGGTTATAGCCTGGTAAAAGCCACGCTGGGAATCTGATTGTGCCAAAGCTTGCTGTGGGGCCTGGGGCAAGTCACTCATGCCATCAGTGGCCCTCGGTTTCCTCATCTGTGGAATGAGGATGTTAATCCAGTGCTGAGGTCTCCCCCAACACTCTGTTCTGTACTTGGCTCCTGGTTCTTGGATGTCTAGAAGGTAAAGTCTCTTGAGAGATGCCTGGGTGAATCACAGACATGAGTGGTGGGCAGGGGTGGCAGGAAATAGTGGGAAACTGTGCTAAGCAAGGTCGCTGGCCATTTCTATTACATGCTTCTAGTTCAACTATTTGTGACTTTCTGAAAAGTTTATGGCTTGGGGATTTTTTTTATTTGGTCATTTTTTCCATATTTGGTCATGGCCTAGAGCAGTGATTTTTGGAAAGATAGAGTAAAAAACCCCTTCAGCTGTTTGTAAGCATTGCAAACACCCACAAAAAATATCCTTTTTCCATTTAGAAGAAATAACAACATAGTTATGTTTTCCTTTTCAGCTCAAATAACTCCCAAACAACTCCAAAGACTTCAAACTTGGCTAGTAATTAATCCTTAATGAAGGGGACTGGACAGTATGTGCTCTGCAAAGTTTGGAAAAGAGAGATTTCAAATCAAAAAGTATTGATGCTTGAAAAAGCTCGCCATTTTTTCCTGCTTGCTGGCCCTAGCCCCCACACAGCAGCCCCTTCCCAGGAAACCCAGAGTCTCAAGCTATAGCTCATGTGAGAATGAACTGAGAGCAAGGTGAACACATCTTCTGCTTGAAGATACTTGTTTTCTTTCCCATGCTAGTGGTCTTTGCCTATTTCATAGGCTATAAGACTGAGGCTGGGCAAAGTTGTAGTCAGGCCTTGCATTGCTTTGTAAGATGAATTGAATGGGCTTGTGAAAGCTTATGTTTGGGGTTCTTGTCCCAGGAAACTTCCAGGAGGTGCCTTCCAGTCCTAGCCAACGTGTCCAGGGAAGTCACTGGTTCTGGAGTCTAGGACCCACCAGAGTGAGAATCCAGAAGTTCTGGCCCTTGCAGAATGAAGCAATGATGGCTTAAGCGCCCATAGGAAGTGGAAAGGCTCTCCTTTGGGTGAGCAAGGAACCTTCCCCTTATCAGACCACATCCTCAGAGACCAGTGCTTGGGGCTTCTCTTCTGCCATCCACCCACTCTCAAATCTCTCTTGGCTTCTTCTTTTGGAGACTTTTATCTTGCTTACTCCAGGAGGAATGCTAGTGCTAACATGAAAGAGAAATTGCCATCTTTCAATTGCTCTTCCTCGATCTGACACCTGCACATCACCACCTGCAGCTCTTGACAGTGAGTGCCTCACCCCAGGAAAGAGGCTCCCCCTACTCTGCATATCAGGCAGAGATTGGACCTGGTGGGTTGGCAGGTGTAATAGAGTGGGAAAGAGGTGGCAGTGTGGAAAGAACACCGGACTCCCAGTGCCTGAGATCTAGTCTACTAGACCCACGGCCGACTTCCTCCCAGCCCCTGCAGACCTCTACTTCTCTTCCTCCCAGCTGCCTTACCTGTATAGCAAGTGAGTGGGGCTACATCCTCTCTGGGGCCCTTTTCAGGGCAAGTGATCTGACTTGGCCTCTTGTTCTCAGGATTCCTTATGTGAATGTGCACATACACGCACACACACACACACATACACAGAGAGAGAGAGAGAGAGAGAGAGAGATTTTTGAGTGGGGGATGGTGACCAGCTAGTTCCCATCTCTACTGAAGAAGAGAATGCGTAGATTCTGGGGTGGACCAAAGCTGGTCATCAGAAGCTACTTGGCCAACCATGAGAGTCCTGCAGCCCAAGGCTATGTAACCAAGAGAGGTGTGCAGGCAGGAGCATGGGCAGAAGGATCTTGAGAGGTCCTGGCCAGCTGGGAGAGTTGAGGATGGACTCTGAACTTGCCTACCAGCTAATGCCAGCATGTCATTTTCTCACATCTGGTTCCACATCTGGAATCAGCCAGATGTTCCTTTCAAAGTGCTGATGAGCCCTGCCCTGATTGCCTCAGGGAGAAAGCCATTTGGTGACACTGTCCTTCAGGCCCTGTCATCTTCTCCAGATGGTAGCCCATTTTTCAGCTTTGTGTCCTTGGGCACACCCACTGTACCACGAAGCTGGGGAGGGGTTGAGGGCAGCTGCTTGGGGTGAGGCCTGGCCTCAGACCCTTTGTCGGGCACTGAAACCTACAGTGCCTTTCCGTTTCTTTCTAAGCAGCCGTTGGCTTCCTGGAATTTCCACATCCTGCCTGTTGGGATTGGGACACTAGCTGCCCTGCTGATTTAGCCTTTCCCTCTAATGGCCACGTGGCCACTGCTTCCACCTTATGACCTTTGCCTGGTGAATCCATCTCCATCCCTGGGTCCCAGTTCTGGCCCTTTCAGACTGTCATGTCCTCTTCACATCTTCAGAAAGGAATGGGTGAGAACTAACCACCCCAAGCCTTCAAGAAGCCTGCGCTGGGGACCCTGGAGGATGCTGGAGAGGCAGCAGCCTGACCCTTCCCTCAAGGACCTTAGAGTCTTGGGGTAGGAAGGATCATCTGAGAGCCCTTAGAGAGAAGTCAAAGTCATGTACTTCATGTAGGTAGGGCCTGGAATTGCAAAGGTCAGAGAAGGGGGAGATTACTGTGAGATGGGGGTCAGGGAAGGTTTCCGGAGGAGGTGCTAGCTGGTCAGGACAGGGACAGCTCGGAGCCTCCTGACCTGACTATCCAGGTGCCCATATTGTGCTGTGTGTTGGGAAAGGTGACTGGATACCACCGATTGTTGACAGTGATGCCTACAAGCTGGGGAGGGAGAAATGGACAGAGGGAGCACATGTGAATGGGGTGGGGGAATTGCTGAGAGGCATACATTTGTTTATTTTCTTTCTTGGTTTGAGCTTCCTTCACCAGCCTCCAGAGCCTGCCCCACAGGGGGTCCCACCTTCCTCTCCCTGTTTCAGCATCTGCCTGCTCCTGCAGAGAGAGCTCACCTTTGCAGGGCCTTCACCTGCATTCTCATGTGTGGTAGGCAGGTAGACAGACGGCCCAATGCTCACCTTACAGAGGAAGAAGCTGAGGGTGAGGACGTTTCAGTGGCTTGTCTCAGGCTCCATGGGGCTGATTCTGGCCTGGGACTCCCCCTGGAGTGCAGAGCATGCTCCATGCTCCTGTTACACTTCATGGCCCTCCCGCTTTGTCACGTTTCTCCTCCTCCTCCCTCAACTCACTGGACTTGCATGGAAGTCCTGCTGTGTGCAGTCCATGGTCTGCCCTCAAAAGAGCACCCAATAGATATCTACTTACTGATATCCCACCTCACTGATAAAAGAGACGTGAGAAAGCACTGGGTTCTAATCTCCTGAAGAGACAAGTCTGGCAGCCATGGGATAGTCAACAACAGTCCAAGGCGCATGTTAAGGGCAGAGTGAGCACCACAGCCCCTCCCATGATTCCCCACTGCCTGCAGGACTGGGCCCCAGTGTCCTAGCCCAGCTTGTGTAGCCTTTCACCTTCTGGCTGCTGCCAAACCTCTCTAGCCTGAGCTTTCACTATTCCTCCTCACAGTCCATTCTTAACCTTCCTGAGCTCATTGTAGTTTCCATATCCATCACCCTCCTTCTCCCCTCTGGGCCTCTGCCGCTGCTGCTCCTCCTCTTTGCAACATCTCTCCCTGCCTCCACTCTGCTAACTCCTATTTGGCTTTCAGGTCCCCACTTGTCCATCACCTCCTCTGAGAAGCCCTCCTGTCCCTCAGTACTGACCCTCCTCCATTCCTCGATGGCGTTGAAGTGTATGTACCCAAAGCTCAGCACTTGCACACCCTGTAACTGCCTTTTACTGTTTGACTTTCTCCAGACTGTAAGCTCTTCGAGGGCCGGGGATAACCCTCTCATTCTCCATTTTCTCCATGCTGTCTAGCATGATGCCTAGCATAGCAGAGGATGCCTGACAAATATCATTTAAACATACATGAATTGAGTTGGCAAATGCAAGAAGAAGGGTGATAACAATCGTGGGTGGGCAGGTCAGGGACACAGTGCCCTACAGAGAAGGCAGAACTTGGGCTCAGACTGGAAGGGTCATGAATAGAACAATAATAACACCAATAGCAAATGTTTACTGCGTGCCAGGCTCTGTTCCAAGCATTTTCTAATTTTATCCTTACAAAAACCCTACGATGTAGGCATTATTACTCTCCCAATTTCACAGGTGAGTGGAATGTAAAAGGGGAATAACAACGAATTGATAGAGACAAAAAGGCATTTTAGGTTAAGAAAAGTGCATGAGCAAAGAGAGAGGAACTTGGCAGGATATGCGCAGGGGCCTCTGCGGAGAGTCGCTGGGGTGGAGGGCTTGGCCTGGAGAGCCATGGGAGTGAGGATTGATGACGTCCAGGGTTGCTAAATCACAGAGAACCTTTAAATTGGAGCTTAGAAGTTTATTTATCTTGACTAAGGCGTTGGGAAGCCATTGCCACTTCCTCAGCAGGAGACTGGGTTGTGGGATGAATTTGGCCATGGTGTGATGGATGAATTGGGAGGGAGAAAATAGGCAGGACAGCCAGGAGAGTGCTGGCACAATTTCCCTCCCTTCCTGCCCCTCCAGCCATTTCATTCTTCCTTTTCATCATTGTCCACTATAGGTGCTGACATGGACGACCTTGGGACCTGGGGCTAGACAGCCGCTGCAGGTCTCCTAGGGCCCCAGGCTGCTCCTCTCTGACTTGGCTGCTGCTGGCTGCTCAGGGCTGTGACCGTGACCTGGGTTGGGCTGGATTTCTCCTCCACGGTCACTTTTGCTAATGAGAAGCAGTTGTGCTTGCCACGATCGTGCAGGAGGCAAGGGGAGAGAACCTCCAGCCTGGCCTCGTGCTTGCTCTGTGTCCCCCACCCCTCCCTGGGTCTCTTTTTTCAGCTTCCAGCCACCCCCACACCCTGCCCCTTGCCTCCCAGTGAGCAGGCTACCTGCCCTCAACTCTGGCCCACTTTTTCAGGTTCTCTTCGGGTTTCCAGTGCAGAGAAACTGCCAGGGGTGGGGGTGGGGTTTCCTGAGGGCCTGTAAGTCCTGTGTTGGGGGACCCTTCACTGCTTCCTCCTGCTGTATTCACCTCTTTCTACATTTTCTCCCTATTGTCAGATGGGGGGCTTGGATCACCTGAGCTCTGAGGTGCTTCTGGTTCCCATGTGGTTTTTTGCTTTTAGTCTTGCTTTCTCTCTTTCCCTCTCTCTCTCAGCATCTCCCGGGCCGGGGCCCTCCTACGATGAACAGAATATGTCCTTTCCTCTTATCATCATCTGGTCAAATCCTTCTTACCTTTTGAGACCCCATAGCCTCCAGGAAGCCTGTTGTGACCACCATACCTTGTCAGTGTTCCAGAAAACGCTGGCTGGGCCCTAGTGCAATGCCCCAGGTAGTCAGACCACCTAGCCCTGATAGCCTTGTGTTGAGTCTTTGTGGGTCATCTGGCTGGTTCTCTCAGGATGAGAGCGGTGGGAAGGGGTTGGAGGATGGGGTGCAGTGAGGATAGGAGTGGGGACAAGAGGCGTAGATAGATATTCTAGTGCCTTCCCTGCTGGAAGCATCCAGAATGCCTGGCTTCGTGAAGGCAGAGGAGAGGGGCCCAGAGTGTTTCTCTGGCTGACCTGTTTCTTCCAGCTCTTCCCAGACTCGGGACCCCCTTCCCCAGGTCCGTTAACCCTTCAGCCCCAGTCACAAAGGCCCTTTTTTGCTGTGTCCACGGCTTTCAGCTTTCAGTAGCTCTCTCTGCAGGGCAGCAGACCCACCTCCAAGCTCAACCCCCTCTCTTCACAAGCACAAGGGCGGCCACAGCCCAGGGTTAAGTGCTAGTCCATACTCCCTCCCCACGTCACCCCCAATCCCAGAAAGTGTGTCGGAGGCCCACTGACAATCCTTGAGGCCTTGCTCTTTCTTCTTCTGTCTTTATTGAGGCCTCTTTTTTATGGCAATGTTGTTGATAGTGCACATATTCCAGAGTAATATGTTCAGGATTAGGCTGCACAATGAGGTTATGACTTCCTCCTGTGCAACCCCCACCCAGGGGAGCTTGCCCTCCATCTGGCCGGCGCACATCTGGCTCAGGCTCACAGCTGGCCAGATGTTGCATCCCTCTGAACCCAGGCCTGCAGCCTCCTCTGCTAGGGGCTGGAGCTGCACACACACACGTGCGCGCACACACATGCGTGCACACACACACACACACGCACCACCCCACTCCATTTGGAGCATTGAAGCACTGAGGTCATCTGACTCTTCAAGGGGGAGGAGGGGAGAGCTCGGCCTTAGTGCAATTATTCCTCCTGCACCATGGTAGGGCGAGCAGGCTGTTGGGACACATCTGTGGAGGTATGTAAATATCAGGTTCCCTGCTTCCAGCCAACAGGCTAGTGGGAAGGACCCAGTTGAAACCAGGCTATGAATCTGGAGCCTTCTCCCACCCCATCCAGGAGCCAGCTGCTCTTAGCAAATTCCTTGTGCACTGATTTTGGGGTGCTCTGGGGGTCTAAGCCACAGAAGCTCTCCTGTCTCAGGCTGAGGCTGCCCTCCGCACCTTTTTTCTGCCCGCCCACCTGTTTCCCACCCTTACCTGATTTTCCTCTTTTCCTCTTCCCACCTTCAGTACTTCATGGATTGTGCAGTTTAAAGGACAAAAGGTACAGAGGCTGGGCCCTGGACCCTCAAATAATTGAGACGTGATCTGCCAAATTTGTTTCCCCATTGGTGTTGGCAGAGGCTGGGCAGAGGAGCAGGGTAGGAAAAGGAAACTGCATTTATTGGGTGCCAACTATGTGTCAGGCACTGAGCAAGATGCTTTAAATATATTATGTTGGTTAATCCCTGCAACCATTCTGCAAAGTAGATATTATTATCTTTATTTTACACACAAGGAAAGTGTGTCTCAGAAAGGTTAAATCTCTTGCCCATGGTCACATGGCTAGGAAGAGGCAGAGCCAGAATTCCAAAACTTGACTACAAACTAAATGCCCTTATGCCATGCTTTCTTCCTGGCGATGTAGTTGGTAAATGCCTCTACCTACCTTTAAGTCCTCCTGGCTGGCCACTGCATGCCCTGGATCTTCCAGGGCTAAAACCCTGAGGCTGCGAGCTTTGTCCTTCCTGCCAGGCCAGGCCAGGCTGCCTGGGTGAGCCAGGTGGAGGGCGTGCCATAAGAGGGTGCAGGGTTTAGGTTGTAGTGTTGTAACCAGTTGGGTTTTCTGCATGGTTGGTCAAGAGCCTGGGGATTGAGGTCTCAGAAACACAATTAGGAGTTTGAGAAAGCTGGGTGGTGTAGGATGAAAGGCAGGCAGATGGGCCAAGGAGGCATCTCTGGGGAACTTGGGAGCTTTCCGTGGCTATGGGACAGAGAAACCTCATTAGAGGGGAAAAGGAGCCACAGAGCTCAGGCTGCTATTGTTAGCTCATCATTCCCTCAGACTTCCAAAGGGCCCCCAGCAGATGGAATATTCCAAGGGCCTTCCAGGGTCCCCTCTTCCTGACCACAGCATGTGGCACCCCAGAGAGGCAGCAGGGGTTGGGCAGGCACCCTGCAGCCTGGCTATGATCCCCTACGTCCCCATGACAGCACCAGCATTTGACTGCCCTGGGCTTGAAGAGAAGGAACAATGAAAGGCCTCACTCCTACCTCCCAATAAGTAGCCAAAGAGAGACGTAGACACCCAAGACACACACACAAACACTGCTCTGTATCTTTCTGCCTCAAACAAAACTGTCATTTTAGAGATGAAACTGAAGCACAGAAAGTGAGGGACTTGGCAAGGTCACACGGCCAGCAAATGTATACCTTCTCAGTCTGCATCCAGGGCTTGGCCCACAGTAGGGAGGTAGCATGGGGCAGTGGAAAAAGCACAGACTTGGGGTCTTCGAGGCCTAGGTTGAAAGCTCAGTTCTGCCTCTTCTCTGCAGTGTGACAACACTTGGAGCCAGTTTCCTCTTCATTAAACTTGCAGATTTGCATTGAGGATTAGAGACAACATAGCAGATGATCAATATATGGGAGCTGTTATTGGCAGAAGTGGCCAGGATACTGACTGGGCTAGTAGTCAAGATGCAGCTAGGATGGTGGCTGGGAGAGGGGCTGAGTGGTGGGTTGAAATGGTGGCAGTGATCATCAAAGTGATGGTAACAATTATGTGAAGTGGATCTTTGTTTGTGGGAAAAGAGTGGTCCATTCAGGTTAGGTCCCTCAGGAAGTTCAGACCTGAATTTCTTTCCCACCACTAGAAGGCTCAATATGTGGGAGCCTTGTGGTTGGATATGACCAGATGTCAGTTGCAATGGGATTAGCTTAATTCTGGCATGTGAAGAATATTTGCCCCAGGAAAGGCGGCAGCTGTGATTGCAAAAGCACCTGCAGGAGGCATGGTCAGCTTGGGGATGCCCAAAGGCACCTTTACCCTCCTCCTACTCTGCTTCTCCAGGAAACTGCAAGTCACAGTACGGCTTTGGGACCAGAACCTTCCTAAAGAAGTGGGAATGGGAAGCTCTTTAGGTTTCAGTGAAAGGGGAGACCTTAGCTCTCTTAACATCGGGAATTTTCTACTTTGAAAGAAGCTAAATGTTCTACAGAAGGTATATCATACTCCTGGGTGTGAGAGAAGTACTGGAATGCCCAGCACTGTATTCCAGCTCCCAAGGGACAGGCAAACCCTCCAGCTCTCCGCTGAAGTGGGTTGAGATGGTACTGCCAATCATGGAGGGGGCCAGCGTTAATCATCTGTGTCCCTGGCATTGGGAGTTTGGTCTGTGGTGTGTGGCTCACTCTAGCTGACCTTCTGAGGAACGAAGAAGAAACAGAGCTTGGTTCAAAGGCTGCTCTACCCAAGGGAGCCTAAAATTCTCTTTCTACTAATGATCCTTTGAAATAATCCTTTTAATCAGGTTTCCCCTAGGAAGAGTCTGGGACACTGCTCTGAACAAATTTTCCCTTGTGTCTTTGTCACACACATGCCATTCCCAGCAGCCTTTTGCTACCTAGGCAGAGGAAGGAGCCATGCAAAGAATGTAGCAGTACTAGTTGCCCTTTGGGAGCCTCCTCCCCTGACCAGCCCCCCTGCCAAGCTTTGAAGGTGTCTATTACTTCCCTTTTCTCATGCTCCAAAACCAAGGTGAGCAGGACTTGTCTAGGGGCAGCTGGTAAATATGAACACCTAGTCATGGCCAGACACCCAGCAAAGCCTTCTTTAGAAGTAACCATTTATGTGTGAACCTTAGAAACGTGACTTTTGAAGACTAAAGGAAAGTTCTCTGCACCAAATAACAGTTATGCTGGGGTCATTCCTTAGAGTAAGATATTCTTCTTAAGTAAGATATAAGTTCCTTTGCTAAAATAGAAGCATAGAAGGAAAAAAATGTATGTATAGAAGTGTGACAAGACATACATCAAAATGTTCTAATTATTATCTTCAGGTAGTGGGTGTTCTAGTGACTTTTATGCCTTACTTGTACTTATTGAGAATTACTTTTGAAATAAGAAAAAAGAGTATTAGTTAAAAATTCCCTTAAAGGAAGGTCGCACTCCATTACTCATCTGTTCTTCAGTAAAAATTAGTTCTGGGTCTTTTCCTGACAGCAGGATTCGCTAGAGAGAGGGAGATCATCTCTGAATCCTTAACCCTAAAATAGTGATATCATAGTTTGTACATAGCATGACCATTATATGTCTGTGGAATAATATATTGATTGATTTTTTAAGGGCTGTTGGAGTGGTGGAAATGATGAAAATTTGAGAGAGGAAAGATGGGGGCTCCTGAAGCCTCCTTAATATGCAGTTTCTTTTTCCCTTAAAGGGAGAGAGGAAACAGAAGATTATTTTTATAGTGGTCAAATTAGTCTTATCAGTTTCATTCCTCACTGAAGTGTCTACATTACAGATTTTTGGAGAAGCCTATTGATAGGGAATTGAAGCCTCAGGGTCGCCGAGAATCCTAGAAGCCTCAGGGTCACCGAGACTCAGAGGCTTTAATTGTTAATTGAACATGGCTGCCTGTGGCTGCGGAGCTTGCCTGTGCTGAGGAAATCTTGACTCTAGCCTCTGTCTTACCCTCATGTCCAATCTGAAATCAAGTCCTATACATTCCACCTCCTAAACACTTCTCATATTCTACCAGTTCTCTTCATCCTCACCACCACCACCCTTTTCTCACCCAGAACTCCTGCAACAAACTGCTAACTGGGCTAACTCCAGTCACACTTCTATTTTGTGTGCTGTGGTCAGAATAAATATTTTAATATATGGATATTATCTTATGATTATACTGCTTAAAACCATTCAACAACTTCCCATA
Organism: Symphalangus syndactylus; assembly: GCF_028878055.3. Taxonomy (NCBI): domain Eukaryota; kingdom Metazoa; phylum Chordata; class Mammalia; order Primates; family Hylobatidae; genus Symphalangus; species Symphalangus syndactylus. The sequence goes on from NC_072429.2 coordinate 47,008,918, forward strand.
GCACTCAAGATAAAGTCCAGACCTCCTGGTATGCAGTTTTGCAGTGAGGATTAGACACAACATAGCAGATGCTCAGTAAATGGGAGCTGTTATTGGCAGCAGTGGCCAGGGTATTGACTGGGCTGGTAGTTGAGATGCAGCTAGGATGGTGGTCAGGAGAAGGGCTGAGTGATGGGCTGGAATGGTGGCAGTGATAATTGAAGTGATGGTAACAATTATATGTGAGGCGGACCTCTGTGTGGGGGAAAGAGTGGCTCAGGTTAGGTCTCTCAGGAAGTCCATAGCTGAACTTCTTTCCCACCACTAGAAAGGGTGGTATGTGGGAGCCAAGAGGTTGGATATGACCAGATGTCAGGTGCAGTGAGACAGGTTCCGTTCTGACTATAAAGAGCATTCGTCTCAGGAAAGAAGCCTTCTGCCTCTTTTGGTATAGTTCATTGACATTATGCTAAATGAAATTATCTAGTCACAAAAAGACAAATACCACATTAATTCTATTGATATGAGGTGCCTAGAGTAGTCAGATTCATAGAGACAGTAGAATGGTGGCTGCCAGGGGTTGGGTGGGGGAGGAGAAAATAGGGAGTAATTGTTTAATGCATACAGTTTCCTTTTCAAAGATGAAAAGACCTCTGGAGATGGAGAATGGTGATGGTTGCACAACAATGTCCATGTACTTGATTCCACTGATACACTTTAAAGTGGTTAGAATGGTAAATTTTACGTTATGTGCATTTTACCACAATAAAAATAATTGGAAATAACTGGTAAAGGATCTAAATAGGCACTTCTCTGGAGGAGCTATACAAATGGCCAATAAGCATCTGAAAATATGTTCAACATCATTAGTCACTAGGGAAATGCAAATCAAAACCACAATGATATACCACTTCACACCCACTAGGATAGCCAGAGTAAAAAAGATGCATAATAATAAGTGTTGGCAAGGATGTGGAGAAATGGGAACCCTCATACACTGCTAATAGGAATATAAGATGGTGCATGCAGTTGGTGTGGAAAAGTCTGGTGAACCAGCAGTGCACTCCCAGGTGTACATATACCCAAGAGAAATGAAAACGTATGTCTTTACAAAAACTTGTACACAGATGTTCATAGAAGCATTATTCACAATAAACAAAAAGTAGAAACCACCTAAATGGCCATCCACTGTTGGTTGGATTAATAAAATGTGGTATATCCACAGTGGAATATTATTTGGCAACAGAAAGGAAAAAAGTGCTGATACATGCTACAATGTGGATGAACTTTGAAAACTTTATTCTAAGTGAAAGAAACCAGTCACAAATGACCAAACATTGTATAATTTGATTTATATGAAATGTCCAGAATAGGCAGATCTTTAGACACAGAAAGCTGATTAGCAGTTTCTTCAAACTGGGGAGTTGTAGGAGGCCAAAGAGTATGGGTTTATGTCTCAGGTTGATAAAATATTCTAAAATTGATTGTAGTAATGGTTGTACCACTCTTTGAATATATTTAAAAATCATTGAATTGCACACTTTAAATGTGTGAATTGTATGGTATGCGAACATACCTCAATAAAACTGTTTTGCCAGCAATGCACAAGCATTCAAATTTCTCCACATCCTCACCAACACTTGTTATCCTCTGTTTTTTTTTTTTTTTAATAGTAGCCATCGTAATAGGTGTGAGGTGGTATCTCACTATAGTCTTGACTTGTGTTTCCCTAATGATTAGTGATGTTAAGCATCTTTTCATACGCTTGTTGACCATTTGTATATATTCTTTGGAGAAATATGTATTCATACCCTTTGAATAGACATTTCTCCAAAGAAGAAATTAAAGACATTTCTACAAAGAAAAAATTAAACCCATTTTTAACCAGATTGTTTTATTGTTGTTGAGTTGTAAGCATTATATATATATTATAGATATAAGTTCCTTATCAGATGTATGATTTGCAGTTATTTCCTACAATTCAGTGGGTTATCATTTCACTTTCTTAATGATGTCCTTTGAAATACAGAAATTTCTAATTTTGAGGAAGTCCAATATATCTATTTTTTCTTTTCTTGTTCATACTTTTAGTGTCATATCCAACAAATCATTGCCCAATCCAATGTCACAAAGAAATACATCTATGTTTTTTGAGAATTTTATAGTTTGAGCTCTTCCATTTAGGTCTTTGATCCATTTTGAGTTAGTTTTTGTATACAGTGTGAGGTAGGTATCCAACTTCACTATTTTGCATGTGGATATCTAGTTGTCTCAGAACAATTTGTTAGAAAAAACTAACAATTTGTAATTCTGTCCTGATTACATTACTTTCATACCCTTGTTGAAAACCAATTAACCATAAATGTGAGAGTTTATTTCCGGATTCTCAATTTTATTCTATTGATCTGTGTCTGTCCTTATTCTGATACCACACTGTCTTAATTTATTGTGGCTTTATAGTAAGTTTTGAAAGTGGGAAGTGTGAGTCTTGCAACTTTGTTCTTCTTTTTCAAAATTGCTTTGGCTATTTTGGGCACCTTGTCAGCTTGAATTTTAAGATCAGCTTGTCAATTTTTGCAAAAAAAGCAAGCCAGGACTTTGATTGGGATGGCGTTGAATCTGTAGATCGATCTGGGGAATATTGCCATCTTAACAATATTGAATCTCCTGATTCATGAACATAGGGTGCCTTTATATTTATTGAGAGCTTCTTTAATTTCTTTCAACAGTGTATTTTGTAATTTTCAGAGTTTACATTTTGCACCTCATTTGTTAGATTTATTCCTAGTTACAGTACTCTTTTTGATACTATTATAAATGGAATTGTTTTCTTAATTTCATTTGCAAATTGTTCATTGCAAGTGTGTAAGAATATAATTTATTTATGTAGATCTTGTGACCTGCAACTTTGTTGAATTCATTTATTTATTCTAATGGCTTTTTTTAGTGGACTCCTTAATACTAAGGAGTATTTCTGTATATAAGATTATTTCATCTACCTATCGAAATGCCAATGACATTTTTCACAGAAACAGGAAAAAACATCCTAAAATTTGTATGGAACCACAAAAGACCCCAAATAGTCAAAGCAATACTTCCAGTTTTGTTCTTTTTCCTCAAATCTGTAGTAACCAAAACAGCATGGTACTGGCATAAAAACAGACACATAGACCAATGGAACAGAATAAGAACCAGAAATAAACCCACGTATTTACAGCCAACAGATTTTTGACAAAAGTGCCAGAAACATTCTTTGGGGAAAAGACATCTTTTCAATAAAGACCTAAATGTAAGACCAGAAATCATAAAACTACTAGAAGAAAATATAGGAGAAATGCTTCAGGACATTGGTCTGGGAAAATATTTTATGAATAAGACCTCAAAAGGACAGGCGACAAAAGCAAAAATAAACAAATGGGATTATATCAAACTAAAAAAACTTCTGCATATCAAAGGAAACAATCAACAGAGTGAAAAGAAAACCTATAGAATTGAAGAAAATATTTGCAAACTACTGATCTAATAGGGAATTGCTATCCAGAATATATGAGAAACTCAAACACCTCAACAGCAGGAAAACATACAGTTCGATTAAAAAATGGGCAAAAATGGTCTGAACAGATATTTCTCAAAAGAAGACATACAAAAGGCCACACAATATATGAAAAATCCTCAGAATCACTAATCATCAGGGAAATGCAAATCAAAACCACAATGAGGTATCATCTCACCCCAGTTAGGATGGCTATAATCAAAAAGACAAAAAATAACAAATGCTGGTAAAGATGCAGAGAGAAGGGAATTTTTATATGCTGTGGGTGGAAATCTAAACTAGTACAGCCACTATGGAAAACAGTTTAGGGGTCTCTCAAAACAATACAAATAGAACTACCCTATCATTCAGCAATATCACTACTGGGAGTTTATCCAAAGGGAAATTATTATATGTGAGAGACATTTGCATCCCTATGCTGATTACAGCACTGTTCACAATAGTGAAGACATGGAATCAACCTGGGGGTCCAGCAACAGATGAGTGAATAAACAAAATGGGGTACATACACACAATGGAATACTATTCAGCCATAAAACAGAATGAAATCCTGTCATTCACAGCAACATGAATGGAACTGGAGGACATTATGTTAAATGAAATAAGCCAGGAACAGAAAGTTAAACACTTCACATTCTCACTCATATGTGGAACCTAAAAAAAAGTTGATCTCAAATAAGTAAAAAAGTAGAACAGAAGATACTAGAGGCTGGGAAGAGTATAGGGAAGGAAGGATAGACAGAGATTTTTAAAAGGATACAAAATTACAGCTAGATATGAGGAATAAGTTCTAGTGTTCTATAGTCCAGTAGGATGACTATAGTTAATAATAATATATAGTTTCAAAAACCTAGAAGGAGGATATCCAATGTTCCTATCACAAAGAAATGATAAATGTTTGAGATGATGGATATGCTAATTGCCCTGATCTAATCACCATACCTTGTATGTGTTGAAACATTTTTTTAAAGATCATATCATCTGAGAGTGAATTGAGATACTTTTGCTTCTTCCATTCCAATCTGGACACCTTTTATTTAATTTTTTTTGCCCACACATGTTTTAGTGATTGAAAAAATCAAATAACTACAAATGAGAATCGTTGAGAAAACACTAATTCAGTACAAAGAATAATATTTGTGATGTGAAAATTGTATGAAATTCAAAATTGTGTCCATAAATAAAGTTTTATTAGAATGCATAGCCAAGCCATTTGTTTGCATATTGTTTATGGGTTTGTTTGTTTGTTTGCACTACCAGTGAGAAGTTGCCATAAAAATTGTATATGACACTCTCCTCACTGCACTGCTGCAGTGATAATTATAACCTAACAATGTTAATAAGTGACATGTGTATCACTATACTGTGGTATTTCATTTTATTTTTATTACCAGTGCATCCTCCTTATGTCAAAACAAGAAAAGTGTGCTTTGAATGTCTTGCTTTTGAAACACAATGTACTGTAGATTATTTTGTTATTAAATTAGATGATAATTAGGTTTATTACACAATGGCATTATAGCCATGCTAAAAGAGCACAATATATGTCAATATTACCAAACACTTAACATTCATCACAATATTCCCAACTCACAGACAAGCAACAGTCAGAAAAATTAGAAAATTTAAAATCAAATATCTCATTACAGTACAATTTCTTCACAAAAACAAAAAGTGGGGCCGGGCATGGTGGCTCATGCCTGTAATCCCAGCACTTTGGGAGGCTGAGGCAGGTGGATCATGAGGTCAGGAGATAGAGACCAGCCTGGCTAATACAGTGAAACCCCATCTCTACTAAAAATGCAAAAAAAATTAGCCAGGCATGGTGGTACGCACCTGTAATCTCAGCTACTGGGGAGGTTGAGGCAGGAGAATCACTTGAACCTGGGAGGCAGAGGTTGCAGTGAGCCAAGATCACACCATTGCACTCCAGCCTGGGTGACAGAGCAAGACTCCGTCTCAAAGAAAATAAAAATAAAAAGTGAGGCCAGACACGGTGGCTTGCACCTATAATTGCAGCACTTTGGGAGGCTGAGATAGATGGATCATCTGAGGTCAGGAGCTCAAGACCAGCCTGGCCAACATGGTGAAACCCCGTCTCTACTAAAAATACAAAAACTAGCCAGGCGTGGTGACATGCAACTGTAGTCTCAGCTACTCAGTAGTCTGAGGTGGGCGAATTGCTTGAAACCAGAAGGTGGAGGTTGTAGTAAGCCGAGATGCCACCACTGCACTCTAGCCTGGATGACACAGCGAGACTCTGTTTCAATAAATAAATAAATAGTGGAAATCAGGCTACATCAAACTAATTTTCCAAGTGGCTCATTTGTTAGCAAAGCAAGGAACGTTGTTTACAAATGGTGAGTTAATTAAACTGTGTACAGAGAAAATAAATTCACTAAAGACTATTAGTCTTCCTGCGAAAATAGTTGTTCGAAGAGCAATGGACATTGGGAGAAACATAAATAGTAAAGTTAAAGACAAGGCAAATGATTTTGAGTGGTTTTCCTAGGCTCTGGATGAGTTGACAGATGTTAACAATACTGACCATTTATTATTGTTTATTTGAGGAATGGATGCCAAGTTTGAAGTCACTGAAGAATTAGCCTCTAAGAATAGTGTAGAATAACTACAGATAAGAATAGTTAGGAAAACACTAACTCAGTACAACCTGAAGTGGAATCTGCTAAGATGTGTTATAACTAATGATCACAAAAATATGTATACAGCAGGAAAAAGGCTTAATTGGGGAAATTTATAAAACTTGTGAAAACATAAAATGTTTAAAGCTTGTGGTCATTCATTGTATTATTTATCTGCAGGTACTTTGAAGGAAATATTTTAATCTGTCATATATTGTTGAACCAGTGGTGTCAACAGTGAACACCATTCACTCTTAGGAACTTAACCATTGACAGTTCTGTGCATTTTTTGACCGAAATAAGAGCTAAAGATACTAACTTGTCCTATCATACATTTTGATGATTTAACAGTAGTAAAATTTTGTTGTGATTTTTCTTTTAGCTCAGAGCTGACATTGATATTTTTCTGGATGAAAAAAACTACCCTTAACCAGTGTTATCAAATACTAAATGACTTTGGATAATAGCTTTTGCTACAGATTTGGTATTTCTTAATGAATTTAACCTAAAATTACAAGGTAAAACAATGCTTATTTGTGAAATTTATATGGTGGTAAAATAATTTTGACTATAACTAATGTTGTTTGAATCACAAATCATGTCAAGCTGCTTTACACTCTTCCCATGCTATGGGAAGTTGAAACAAGAAGCAAGCTCTCCGTTCCAAACAAGTTTGCAATGGACATATTTTCTGAGCTCAAACTATAGTTCCAGCAGTGTTTTATTCCAATGTTGATGCAAGTGTAAATGAAATTTCTACACTTCAAAATTCACTTAACTCTGCAACTGAGGGACTTCCACCTAACCTTCAATTGGAAGTAATTAACCTGCAATGTAATGACAAGCTAAAGGCAAATATCAAGAGAAGAATCTATCAGAATTCTATAAATGCCTTCCAAGTGATGAATATGCTCAATTAAAATCATATGCTCATGGATTGATATCAATATTTTGCATTACTTTTCTGTAGGAAAAAGACATTTTCAAAGATGAAATACATCAGATCTCATTACAAATCAGCATTAACAGGTGAATATTTGCAATCAATTTTGACAGTAAGACACACTAGCTTTGCATCATAATTAAGTGAAATGTTATCCCCTACCCCAAAAAAATTCTATTATTCTCATTAATAGGCCTGTATTACAAAAAAAAGTATTCAATGATTATATGTTGAATTTTGTCAATTCAAAATTGTAAAATTTTTGTGTGTGTCTTGTGCAAATACCCACAAAAAATGTTTGATTTTTGCCTTTTGGCCCATGAAGTCGAAAATCTTTAATACCTGGCTCTTAACAGAAAAAGTCTGCTGAGCTTTAGCTCACAAGATGAAAACCCAGCCCCCATGTATATCATCAGTCTCATATTTGTCCTTCGATATTCCAGCTCCACAGAGCTACCCTGCAGTTGCCCAATCTCACATTTTCTTTCTTTCCTTGTGATCTTTGTATATGCTATTCTCTCTGTCTAGAATGATCTTTTTTTCCTTCCCTACTTCTGTTGGCTAATTCCTTACTGTCCTTCAGGTCTTAGCTTAAATATAACTTCTTCAAAGAAGTATTTACTGACACTGTCCACCACTGTGAGACAGATATCCTTCCCTATGAACTTCCACAGCATCCTGTACTTCCCTGTATCAGCATCTTTTTTTTTAAATGTACATGGCAAAAAATCCAAGAACGGATGATGGAAAATAAAGTTTCCCACATATTTCAGACTCCAGACACTGAATTCTTATTCCTACAGGCTACCACTGTTATATTTTCTTGGGTATCCTTCTAGAGATATTCTCTGCCTACATGGCACATACCTATGTGTTTTTTTTTTTCCCCTCACAAATGATAGTACACTGTATACATATTTCTGCACCTAGTTTTTTTCCACTTAACTATAAACTTTGGAGTCTGTTCCATATGTACCTTGTAGAGCTGCCTCATTTTTAAAAATTGGGACAGAATTAAGACAATAAATTTCACTAATTTTAAGGGTACAACTTGATGAGTTTTAGCAAATATATGCAGTCAGGTAAACATCACTACAATCATGTTAGAGGATGTTTCCATTACTCACAAAAAGTTTTCTCATGCCCCAAGCGATAACTGATTTGCTTTCTGTCAGTACAGATAAAATGGAATCACATAGTATGTATTCTTTTGTGTCTGGTTCCTTTTGGCAAGAATAATGTTTCTGAGATTTATCTATGCTGTTGCATGTATCAGTAATTCCCTCCTCTTTATTGCTCAGTAGTATTCCATTGTTTTTATATATCACAATGTGTCTATCCATTCCCATCTTGGACATTTGGATTGTTTCCAGTTTGGGGCAATTAAAACTGCTATGAACGTTTGTGGACAAATCTTTGTGTGGACATGTTCTTATTTCTCGTGGATGAATACCTAGCATGCAGGGTTGTAGGAAGATCTATGTTTAATATTTTCAGAAACTAACAAACTGTACCATTTGACCTTCCCAGCAGCAGTTACTAAAGAGTTCCAGTTGCTCCATGTCTTTCCCAACCTTTTGTGTTATCATTTGTTCTAATGTTGGCCATTCTAGTGGGTGTATAGTAGTATCTCACTGGTTTGATTTGCATGTCACTGATGATGCATGGTAAGCATCTTTCCGTGTACTTTTTTTGCCATTGCTATATATTTTTTTTTTTTGGTCAAGTGTCTGTTCAATTTTTTGCCCATTTTTTTAATGGACTTTTTTCTCTTTATATTACTTAGTTGTAAGAGTTTTTAAAATATATATTCTAGACATAATTCCTTTGTCAGATATGTTTTGCAGATTGTTTTCCAATTTCTCCTTTGCCTTTTCATTTTCATAAAACTGTCACTTGAAGAGCAGAAGTTTTAAATTTTGAAGTCCTAGTTATATTTTTCTTTTATGTTTCCTACATTTTGAGTCCTATTTAAGAAATCTGGCCAGATGTGGTGACTCATATCTGTAATTCCAGCACTTTGGGAGGCCAAGGCGGGCAGATCACTTGAGGCCAGGAGTTCAAGACCAGCCTGGGCAACATGGTGAAACCCTGTCTCTACTGAAAATACAAAAATTAGCTCAGCACTGTGGCTCATGCCTGTAATCCCAGCTATGCAGGAGACTGAGGTATGAGAATCTCTTGAACCCAGGAGGTGGAGGTTGCAGTGAGCTGAGATCACGTGCTACCCTCCAGCCTGGGTGACAGAGCAAGACTCCATTTCAAAAAAAAAAAAAAGAAAAGAAAAGAAAAGAAAGAAATCTTTGCCAAACCCAAGGTCATTAAGAATTTCTGCTATGTTTATTTCTCAGACATTTTTAGCTTTTACATTTAGGTCTGTGATCCATTTTGAGTTAATTTTTGTGTATGGTGTGATCTAAGGGTCAAGGTTCTCCCTTCTTTCCTTTCTTCCTTTCCCTTCCTTCCTTCCTTTTCCTTCTTTCCTTCCTTCCTTCCTTCCTTCCTTCCTTCCTTCCTTCCTTCCTTCCTTCCTTCCTTCGCTTCCCTTTCCTTCCTTCCTTCCTTACTTTTTTCTCTTTCTTTCTTTCTTTCTCTTTCTTTCTTTCTTTCTTTCTTTCTTTCTTTTTCTTTCTCTCTCTCTCTCTCTCTTCCCTTTCTGTATATGGCTATCCAATTGTTTCAGCACTATTTGTTAAAAAGATTATCCTTTTCCCCCCAAGAATCCCCTTGAATTGCCTTAAAACCTTTGTCAACAATCAATTTGTGTGGGTATATTTCTGGATAGTCTATTGTGTTCTATTGATCTACATTCTTGATTATTTTAACTTTATAACATATCTTGAGGCTGTACATGGTGGCTTGAGCCTGTAATTCTGGGCAGCCAAGGTGGGAGAATCACTTGGGCTCAGGAGTTCAAGACCAGCCTGGGAACACAGCGAGACTTCATCTCTACCAAAAATTAAAAAAAAAAAATTAACGGGGCATGGTGGCCTGGGTCTGTAGTCCTAGCTACTCAGGAAGCTGAAGTGGGAGGACCGTTTGAGCCCGGGAGATAAAGGCTGCAGTGAGCTATGATCACGCCACTGCACTCCAGCATCGGAGACAGAACAAGACCCTGTCTCAAAAAAAAAAAAAGTATTGAAATCAGGTAGTATAAGGTCTCCAACTTTTTCTTTTACAAAATTGCTTTTGGTTATTCTGGGTCCATTGCATTTCCACATACATTTTATAATTAGCTTATCAATTTCTACTAAAAAGCCTGCTGGGATTTGATTAGATTTCATTGAACCCATAGATGAATTTATAGAAAAGTTACAGCTTAATATTGAGTCTTCTCATCCACGAACACATCTTTCCATTTATTTAGATCTTACTTTTTCTTACCAATATTTCATAGTTTTGTTATTATTATTTTTTCATAGACAAAGTCTCACTCTGTCCTCCAGCCTGGAGTGCAGAGGCACAATCATAGCCCACTGTAGCCTCATACTCCTGGGCTCAAGCAATCCTCCTGCCTTATCCTCCCTGAGTAGCTGGGATTACAGGTGCACACCACCTTGTCCGGGTTGTTTCATAGTTTTCGGTGTGTAGTTTCACACTGAAAACAATGTATGTGTAAGAGTTTTTAAAAAATATATTCTGTGTGTTCACAGAATATATACGTGTGTTCATAGTTTTCATTGTGTAGTTTCAGTGTGCAGTTTTATATATCTTTTGTTAATTTTTTCTCTAGATTTTTTGTATTTTTGATGCTATTGCAAATGATATGGTTTACATTTCAGTTATGTCATAGAATATTTCCATTACTCCCAAAAGTTCCCCTATGCCCTGGATAATCACTGTTACTATATAGAAATACATTTGATTTTTATATAATGACCATATATCCTACAACCTTGCTAAACTCACTTACTAGTTCTGGTAGCATTTTTGTAGATTCCTTAGGATTTTCTGCATAGACAACCATGTCATCTGTGAATCAAGACACTTTTACTTCTTTTCCAATCTGTATGTCTTTTTTTCCCCCTTACATTTTTGCACTGGCTAATACCTCCAGTACAATGTTGAGTAGAATTGATTCCTGGCCTTATTCCTGATCTTAAGGGAAAAGCATTTAATTTTTCGCCATTAAGTATGATATAGCTGTAGGTCTTTTGTAGATGCCTTTTATCAGATCAAGGGAATCCCCTTTTGTTCTTGAGAGTTTTGTCATGAATAGATGTTAGATTTTATCAAACGCATTTCTACACCTATGAAGATCATCTCTTTTTGTTTGTTTGTTAATAGAGTGAATTACATTGATTTTTGAATGTTAAATTAATCTTGCAGTCCTGAGATAAACTCCATCTGATCATAATGTATTATCCTTCAAAATGTTGTTAAACTTTATTTCCTGGCCAGGCACGGTGGCTCACGCCTGCAATCCCAGCAGTTTGGGAAGCCAAGGTAGGCGGATCACCTGAGGTCAGGAGTTTGAGACCAGCCTGGCCAACATAGCGAAACCCTGTCTCTACCAAAAATACAAAAATTAGCTGGGTGTGGTGGCGCACACCTGTAATCCCAGCTACTCAGGAGGCTAAGACAGGAGAATCACTTGAACCTAGAAGGCGGAGGTTGCAGTGAGCTGAGATCCCATCACTGCACTCCAGCCTGGGCAATAGAGCAAGACGCCATCTCAAAAAATAATAATAATTTAAAAATTTTAAAAAAATCTTTATTTCCTAAAATTAATTTACAAATTTTTTTCATGAGGAATTCATGAGGAATATTGGAATATAGTTTTCTTTTCTTGTAATGTCTTTGTCTAGTTTTGGTGTGGGAGCAATACTAGCCTCATAGAATGAGTTGGGAGGTGTTCCCTTGTCTTCTATTTCCTGCAGTGATTTGCATAGAATTTGGTATTCCTTCTTAAATATATTTAGTAGAATTCACCATGAAGCCTTCTGTGCCTGGAGTTTTGATTGTGAGAAGGGTTCTAACTACAAACTCAATTGGTTTAATAGATATAGGACTATTTAGATTATCCACTGCTTTTTGAGTGAGTTTTGGTAGTTCCTACCTTTCAACGATTTTTAAAGAATTTAATATAATTATTAGCATAACATTGCTCATGAGATGCCATTATCATCCTTTTAGTGTATGTGGAGTTGGTAGTGATGACTCTTTTCTCATTGTTGACACTGCTAATTTATATCTTCTCTCATTTTTTCCTGATTGATCTTACTAGAGGTTTAGCAATTTTATGAACCAGCTTTTAGCTTCATTGATCTTTTCTATTATTTTTGTGTCTCTATTTCATTTATTTTCTTGCCTATTTCATTATTTCCTTTTTCTATTTACTTTGGGTTTAACTTGCTCTGTTTTTCTAGTTGCTTAAGGTGGGAGCTTATTTCACTGATTGAAACCTTTCTTCTTTTCTCATATAAGAGTTTAATTCTATAAATTTCCCTCTAAGTAATGCTTAAGCTGCATGCCACAAATTTTGATTTGTCGTGTTTTTCTTTTCTTCTTCTTTTTTTTTTTTTTTTTTTTTTTAAGACAGAGTCTTGCTCTGTCACCCAGGCTGAGGTGCAGTGGTACAGTCTCGGCTCACTGCAGTCTCCACCTCCCAGGTTCAAGCGATTCTTGTGCCTCAGCCTCCAGAGTAGCTGGGATTACAGGTGTGCACCACCACGCCGGCTAATTTTTGTATTTTTACTAGAGATGGGGTTTTGCCATGTTGGACAGGCTGGTCTCCAACTGCTGACCTCAAGTGATCCACCCGCCTCGGCCTCCCAAAGTGCTGGGATTATAGGCGTGAACCACCACACCCGGCCTTTATTTTCATTTGATTCAAAATATATTCTAGTTTCCTTTGTGATTTCTTCTTTGACCCATATATTATTTAGAAATTTATTGTTTAATATGTAAGTATTTGGGTGCTTTTCCATATATCTTTTTGTTATTGATTTCTAATTTAATTCTGTTATGATTAGAGAGCATGGTTTGTATGATTTGAATCTTTCAGAATTTATTGAGATTTGTAGTATGGCCCAGAATGTGGTCTAATTTGGTAAATGTTCTATATGCACTTGAAACAAGTATATTCTGTTTTTCAGTGGAGTATCCTATGAATGTTAATTAGGTCAAGTTGGTTAATAGAACTGTTCAAGTTTTCTATATCCTATTGATTTTGTCCACTTATTGTATCAACTATTGAGAGAAGGTGTTGAAATCTCGTTATAGTAGTGAGTTTGTCTATTTCTCTATTTCTAAAGCTGTATCATTAGGTGCCAAATCTTAGGATTATTCTTTTTTCTTTTTTTTTTTTAACTGAGACGAAGCCTTGCTCTGTCGCCCAGGCTGGAGTACAGTGGCATGATCTCGGCTCACTGCCAACCTCTGCCTCCCGGGCTCAAGCAGTTCTCATGCCTCAGCCTCTCGAGTAGCCAGGACTACAGGCACACACCACCACACCCAGCTAATTGTTTTGTATTTTTAGTAGAGACGGGGTTTCGCCATTTTGGCCAGGCTGGTTTCGAACTCTGACCTCAGGTGATCTGCCCAGCTCAGCCTCCCAAAGTGCTGGGATTACAGGCACGAGCCACCGCGCCCGGCCAGGATTGTTACTTCTTATGAGTGAATTAATCCCTTTGTCATTATAAAATGAGCCACCTTATCCCTGGTAACATTTGCTCTGACATATGCCTTGTCTTGTATTAGTACAGTCACTTAAGCCTTCTTTTGGCTAGCGTTGACATCTTTTTCCATGCTTTTACTTTAACCTACATTGTTGGGTCTTTCTTTTTTATACAATTTGACAATCTCTTCCTTTAAAATTGGGATGTTTACACCATTTGTTTACACTCGAGAGGCTGAGGCATGAGAACTGCTTGAACCCGGGGGCAGAGGTTGGCAGTGAGCCGAGATCATGCCACTGTACTCCACCCTCGGCGACAGAGTGAGGCTTCGTCTCAGTTAAAAAAAAATTATTTGTGTGGTTGGGCTTAAATCTACCATTTTACTATGTTTTCTATTTGTCCTATCTGTTCTTTGCTTTTTTCTTCTTTTTCGTGATTTCATTTTACCTTTTTACTGGCTCATTAATTTTACATTTTTGCTTTGTTTTGATTTGTTTTTAGTGGTTGCTTTAGTACCTATGGCATACATATTCAGCTTACCAGTCTATCTTCAAGTAACATGGTACCATTTTATGTATAGTATAAAAACTCTACAACCATATACTTCCATTTTCCATTGCTTAGTCTTTTTGTTATTGTTGTCATACATTTTACTTCCATGTGTTATAAACTCCACAATACATCGTTATTTTTGCCTTAAATCATTATCTTTTAAAGATATTTTAAACATAAGAAAATTATATTTGAGGATTTTCTAAATGTTTTCTTTTAATTATTTTATTGTATTATTTTATTTTATTTTATATTTTATTTTATTTTATTGAGACACGGTCTTGCTCCCAGGCTGGAGTGCAGTGGCACAATCACAGCTCACTGCAGACTGGACCTCCTGGACTCAAGCAATCCTCCCACCTCAGCCTCCTGAGTAGCTGGGACCACAGGCATGTGCCACCACGCCCAGCTAATTTTTGTACTTTTTGAAGAGACGAGCTTCCTCCATGTTGTCCAGGCTGATCTCAAACTCCTGAGCTCAAGCAATTGTCCCGCCTTGGCCTCCCAAAGTGCTGGGATTACAGGCGTGAGCCACCGCGTGTGGCCTGTTCTCGCTTTATAATATAGTCTGTCAATCTCTGCCTTTTAATTGGAGTCAGTCCACTTACATTTAATGTAATTATTAATATGATTTTTAAAAAATTTTAAATAAATACTATTTGAGCCTTTTTCATTTATGGTTTAACCATCCAATATATCTGTTTACTTCAGTTCTTTTTCTTCTTGACACTTCTAGGAGATTTCTTTCTCTATTCTCTTTCTCATTCCTCTTTCCTGAATAAATTTTATTGTGTATACTTGAGGTTTTACAACATGCTATTATGGGATACATATAGATAGTAAAATACTTACTATAATAAAGTAGATTAACGTATCTGTCATTTCACAGTTATTTTTTGTGTGATAAGGACAGCTAAAATCTACTTAATGAACCAAAATCCCAAATACAATTCTATTAACTGTAGTTCTTATGTTGTACCTTAGACCTCTAGATCTGTTCATCCTACATATCTGCTATTTTTATCCTTTGACTTCCATCTCCCAATTTCCTACCTTGCCACTCTCATGGTAACTAATGCTTCATTCTCTGTCTCGTGTATTTGAGCTTTTTTTTTTTTTTTTTTAAAAATCTACTAATAAGTGAGATCATGCAATATTTTTCTTTCTATGTCTGGCGTATTTCCCTTAGCATAACATCCTCCTGTCCTCCTGGTCCATCATGTTGTGGCAAATGGCAGGATCTCCTTTTTAAAGCCTGAAAAATAGTTCACTGTGTGTATACACACACACACACACACACACACACACACACACACACACACTACATTTTCTTTATCCATTCATCCATCTATGGGCATTTAGGTTGTTTCCATATCTTGGCTAATGTGACTAATGCTTCCATGAACATGGGAGTGCAGATCTTTATGAAGTGGTGATTTTGTCTCCTTTGGGGATATACCCAAAAGGGGGATTTCTGGGTCATATGGTAGTTCTATTTTAAATTATTTTAGGAATCTCCATATTGTTTTCCATAATGGCCGTACCAATCTACATTTCAACTAGCTTTGTACGATGTTTCCCTTCATTCCATACCCTTGTCAACATTTGTTATTTCTTGTCTTTTTGATAATAGCTGTCCATACAAGTGTGAGGTGATAGCTAGTTGTGGTTTTAATTTGCATTTCCCTTGTAGTTCATTAAATAAGGCAGTTTCTTTTCATTTGTCTTCAAGTTAACTGATTATTTCTTCTGCCCTCTTAAATTCTCAGTTGAGCCCATCTAGTGATTTTTTAATTTTACATTTAAGTTATACACCTTAGCTCTGTAATCCATTTTAAAATGTGTTTCCATTTCCTTGTTGAGATTCCCTACTTGTTTGTTTCTTGATGGCATATTTTCCTATAATTATTTGAACATATTTATAATAAATCCTTTGAATTCTTTATCTTCTAAATCCAATATCTGGATCCAGTTGGAGTTCCTTCAAAATTAACTTGGTTGTACTTGGCCTTTGGGCTTCACTCTTTAAACTTGGCCCCAGCATTTTCCTTGTGGACTCGGACCAGGGGAAGGGCCTCCTTTCTGTTTCATCTCTTCCTACCCTAGTCTCAGGAACCTACTCTCATCCCACCTGCTCTATGTTGACTTCCCTGATGATTGGGACCCTCAGAGATCTTGTTACTCTCTGAACTGCTATGTTTAAATCTATGTCCCATAATCTAGTGCTGGAGCATGTCCCATTGTTTGCTAATGTTTATGTAATTTGTATTCCTAACTAGATTATAAACTCTTTCAGGATTGGGAATATGTCTTTTTCTCTAGAATATCAGTAAATTCCTTCTGTATGACAGGTCTTGGCCTGAGCACTTTATACTATCTTTCATTTAGTCTTCAGAACACCCTTGTAGGATAGGTATCATTATCCTCATTTTCCATATGAGGAAACTAAGACCCAGAAAGGTTAAATGATGAAGCCAAAGTTAGTGCCAAAGTTAGTGAGAGAGAATGACTAGGCGAGAATTCAAACTCAGATCTATCTGACTCAAAGCTCATGCGGCCAAGGCTTTTTATTCTAGTTGGACTTGTAACCTCTTGTTCTTTCTGGCCACTAGTCTGACTGTTACTGTGTGAAACAGACCCAGATAAATCTGTGGATTCTTTGAATGGGGTCTGGTGGCCCAGTGTTCCCTGCACAGCCTCGTGTTACTTCAGACAGCATCCCATGGCCTGCCTGTCTGCTTTAGCCCTGGCTGTGCTCTTCATCAGGATCCAGCCATGGGCTGCTGCACTCAAGAACCCCTGCTTGGTAGCCCAAAATAGCCTTTGTTTTCTCCTGGTGGCTGGTGGATTTTCCTCAGCCATTTTTGCCAAGTGGAGCCATGAGTTGGAATAGCAACAGATGGTAAGTATCTAGAAGCCAATGAGGCATGCACTTTATCGTCAGAAGCAGAAGTGTGTTCTGCAGAGATGGAAAGCAGACTTCCTACCAGGAGAGGAAACACAAACCAAAGGGAACCTTCCCGAAAGTTTGCACTGAACTCTGTTCCTTTTCTGTCTCTGAGGCGTGGAGGAGTGTGGTCCTCTTTGTTGAATCTTTTTCCAAACATACCTTACACCTGGCTAAAACAGGTAAAACGTAAATCATCTCTTTGCAGGGATTCTTTAGGATCCATCTTGTTTTCAGTGCCTTATAGACACGATCACCTCCTTGCTGCTTAGCCAAGTCCTTTGGTTTACTCCAGCATCTGCAGACTGGAAGAGAAGACTTCTCTTTTAACTCACTCACCTTCTTCCCCCAGGGAAAGTAGGAAACAGCACATTTGTTGAAAGAGACAAGTTCTGCATTAGGCTGGTTGTTTACCTGGGTCTGAAAGACAATAAACCTGGTCCTCATTTGGAGTAGGAGAAACTTAGGAAAAAGCAAGGGTGCGGTGGAAAACCACTAATCCTGGTTTGTCCCACAAACAGTCATGTTAAAATGTTGGTACAGAAGCCCCCTCTGAAGCTGAAAAGAATGCCTTGGGTTAAGAATCTTGTCACAGGCCGGGTGCGGTGGCTCACACCTGTAATCCCAGCACTTTGGGAGGCCGAGGCGGGCGGATCACGAGGTCAGGAGATCGAGACCATTCTGGCTAACACAGTGAAACCCTGTCTCTACTAAAAATACAAAAAATTAGCCGGGCGAGGTGGCGGGTGCCTGTAGTCCCAGCTACTCGGGAGGCTGAGGCAGGAGAAGGGCGTGAATCCCGGGGGGCGGAGCCTGCAGTGAGCCGAGATCGCGCCACTGCACTCCAGCCTGGGCGACAGCGAGACTCTGTCTCAAAAAAAAAAAAAAAAATCTTGTCACAATGGCTTACCCTATGTGACATCACGAATTCAGACAAATGAGATGTGACTGTCCCACTTTGGGGGATACTATCCTATTTGGTGATTTTCTTGCTTTTTCTCCAAGATAAAGTCCGAATCGATTGAAATATCAGTCACTTGCTCACTGACAAAGTGACACAGCAGCTGATGAGAGGGTTGACCTGTGAGGAATTTGTAGAGCATCAAGCCCCAGCCAGAGGAAGGAGTCAGACTGTTGGAGGGCCTGCTGAGAAGTCACGGCATCCAATCTTTTGACCAAGGCGGGAAGCATTCCTGTGGTTAAAAACATTTGAGAAAAGAGACCTACAGACAGCCTCTTCGGGGTACTGTTTCTTGGCACCCATGTGGAAGTATGGCTTCTCTTCTGGGCAGGTATTTCTGTACAACTGTGACCACTCTTCCTACCTGGCTTCTGAGGAATGCACAGCCCATACCTGATCTCGTCTATTCTCTTGCATCCCCTAGGAAGCAGGAATTATATTTTCATTCATCTGATAAGCCCTATGAACAGCCATTGTTAAGTGCTGGGAGTACAATAAGGAATGAAAAAACGTCCCATACATCAAAGATTATGGTCTTGTCAGGGCATTGAGGCCACAGGATTCATTGTAGTAGAAGGTATAACATGCTTAATGTCATTGGAGGAAAGCAACATCATATTCTGTTCTTTAGGGATGGGCAGGTTTAGAAATAGCAGATATGGCATGAGGTGCCTAGGAGCCAGAATAAGAAATGTTGGGAAGTAAAGTATGTTTGGGAACCATGTGGCCAGATGACAGACTGTGTGAGGCAGAACAATGACAAAGGACACAAGATGGAGTGCCTTGAGTGGCAGGCCATGGGGTTGGACACTCTTTGAGAGTTGGCCAAGAGCTCAGAAGGACTTTTGAGCAGAGAAGTGACAAGATAAAAGCTTTTAGGGAGATTAATAGAGCAACTATGTCTGGGACCTTTCATGGGGTGCTAGAATAGAGAACCAGAATAAAGGGGGGAAGTTAGGAGATGCTGGAAGGCTTGCTTTTGATGGCCATGATGAGAATGAGTAGAGGGGAAGAGGCAAATGTGTTAGACGAACATTGGGCAGGCAGAATTAGCCAGGCACAGCTAGTGACAGGATGTGATGCCACACTGTCAGTCAGAGACAACTCTGGATTTTCAGCTCGAGTGACTGAGGAAAAGCTGAGGCAGGTAACAGATGTCAGAAAGTCAAGAGCCAGAGGAGCAGTCTCAGGGAGAAGATGGTAAGTTCCATTTGTAGTGGCTGAGCTTCATCTTCCAGGGGCAAGTTTCCAGCTGGAGTTAAGAGCACAGAGTTGACCATCAGGAAAGACCAGCATCAGAGACACAATTTGGTTGTTCTAAGAGAAGTGGCAGCTGTTGCTCTGGGGGTTGTAGAAATCCTGGAGTGGAGAGTAGGAAATAGATGGCCAATGCCTGCCCAACACTTGGCCCAGGTCAGGGTTCATATGCTTCTAGAGAAGAGGAATAAATTAGTGGAAGAATGAGACAAGGACAACATCTGGAGAAGCACTTATGTGTAGAGTGTGCATCAGTGAAGAAGAAAGAGAAGCGACCTTCAGAAAACTGGAAAAGCCAGGAGAGGAACCCTGGGAGAAGAGGACAAGGGAGGGCAGGAATTTCAGGAAGAAGGTGACACACTATATTCATTGCTGCAGAAAAAAACAGACCTCCTGAGAAGGCTATCAGGATGGCTGAGCTCATTGCTCTTATGGGGCAAGACACAGAGTTTGCCTCAGTGATGTGACTTAGGCCCTGAGCATTCATTCTCACTGGTTCTCATTGTCACAATGGCGGCTCTGATTCTAAGAGTCCTGGTCAGAAAGGGCTGACTGATAGTAAGGGAGCTCCTTTTTGTATCTTGCCTTTGGCTGTTGGTTGGGGACTGTGGGGTGTGCAGTGGGGTGATTGTGTGAGGATTGGGATGGCTCATGCTTTCTAAGACAAATGGGGCTTTTTCTAGAGTAAGAGGCAGAGTAAGGGCATAGCACCCATCTCTGTAAAGACCACGTCTTGACCTCCCAGAGGGGAGGTAGATAAAGTTGTGAACTGGTGGCCATCTCATCCAAAGCCAGTGAAATAATCCTGGGGATAGTTTCCTTTTGGAAGTGAGACAAGGGTAGAGGGGACCACAGTGTGCTTAAAACTTGTCCTGTAGACGTTACCAGATTACTTTTTTTTTTTTTTGAGACAAGGTTTCACTCTTGTCGCCCAGGCTGGAGTGCAACAGTGTGATCTTGGCTCACCTCAACCTCCGCCTTCCGGGTTCAAGCGATTCTCCTGCCTCAGCCTCCTGAGTAGCTGGGATTATAGGCATGCACCACCATGCCCAGCTAATTTTTGTATTTTTAGTAGAGACGGGGTTTCTCCATGTTGGTCAGGCTGGTCTCAAACTCCCAACCTGAGGTGATCAGCCCACCTCAGCAGATTACTTTTTTATAATTTTATTTCTCCGGTCTCATTCATTCTTTAAGGAGCTATCCCACAGTTTCTGAGCAGGGAACTAGAGGACTTTGGGACCAGGAGCAAGATTAAGTGCAGTGGGGGAAGGGAGGGAGAGAAGAGTTGCCTGGAGCTCACTGCAGTGAAGGTTTCAAATGGAACAGGGCAATAGGGCAGGTGTGAGGCATCTGAGCCCAGAGTGAGCCAAGAATAAGCACAGCAGGGAGGGGAGGGAGGAAAGACTGCTACTCCCACTTGCACACACTCCCAGTATGGTCTCCCAGAGAGACAGCTGTGACCCTTGCCAGGTACCACATCCTTGTATTAGGTTCTTCTTGGCGTCTTAGAGCAGGACTGTATCAGAATCCTGACTGTGCGCAAGAAACTAAGGTTAGGTAAATTAGAGACAGCCCAATGTGGAGTCCTGGAGGTTGGAGGCTGAACACTTCTAGCCTAAGGATGTAAGGAAGCAGAAAAAGCAGAGGTAGACTGTTTTCCTGCCCAGAGGTATATGCACAGGGGCCCTGCTCATTCTTACTCAGCAGCACACTTGATGCAAGCCATACTGAGGCCATAAGCATAGCATCATCACTCACGGCAGCCAGCCTGAGGTTTGACAAGTAGGGAGAATCAGAAAGGGGTAGCTACCTTGGCAGACTACAGAAAGCCAGGCTTATATGACCAGATGCCACTGAGCATGACCATGTGTACTGTGTGTGCACTGCTCCCTGCAGAGGGCTCACACACCAGCACTTCCTCCTCTGCTGCATCTGTGGGGCCATCCTTCCCTGGTCAGCATCCACACCAAGCTCAGAAAGTACAGAGACAAATATCAAGTGCAGGGAGCGAAGAGGCTCATGCCCATGCCATGCTGACCCTGGCAGAGTAGCCAGAGCATGTGTGGCATGACACATTACCTCTTGGAGACCCAAAGAAGCAAATCTTCAGGTGTTCATCTTGTGGATGTTAAGGGTACTTCTGCTCTCTTCCTGTGTCAGAGGAAGGCCCTAGGCTCTCTCCACACCCTGTTGCTGTGTTAGGGGCAATGGGATGACTCAGAGGCTGCAACAGCCACATTGGCTGCGTCTACTGGGTGCATGTGGCAGGGGGCTGAGTTGGAAGGAAATAAGATAAAGTTGCCTGGGCAGCCAGAGTGGAGCTGGCCAGCTGTCAGGAGCTGCCTCCGTGCATCCATGGATGAGCTGCTTGGAAGACCTTGTGGAGTGGGTAGAGAGGTGGGGCCTGGAGGTCTGTGCTGGCCAGGCAGGTGAGGGAGGATGGACCGGAAGAGTGCCAACATCTTCCTTCAAGCTCCCCATCCCTGCAGGGGTCCTCTGCCAGACCTCAGGAGCCTGTGCTGCAGGCTACTGCCCGTGGCCTCTGCCAGCACGGTTGTACGTCCCAGGGCTTGGTTCGGCTGCAGGGCCTCTGCTTTTCCCCTCTCTCAGTTGGCTCAAGAGCCTGAACTGTTTTACTCCTGGGGGCTAGCTTATCTACAGATAGAAGGACCTCTGGAGGGAGCTTTTAGTCTAGATTGTAGTAGAAACCAAAGATAATATTTACCAGGAAAGAACTGAACCCAGCCACTTAGCTGCAAGCTTCCCCTTCTGAGCCTTTCAGGGTACACAGTGGGCACCAGCCCTTGAGATCTGGGATTCTTAGTGCTTTGGGGATCACCATCTCAGTTTCCCACCAGTGTGGAAGTTCCTTGAGTGTAGAGGAAGGTCCCCCCAGCACCGTGTTTTCAGGCCTCATGAGTGTCCAGTAAACACTGACGAAGCTGAGGAGCAGCAGAAGACAGCAGAGAGGTGAGTGCGGAATTTGTGGGATGCAGATGGCTGCATGGTGCAGCCTCAGTCAGAACACAGGACATTAGCTTCATAGGGAATTTTCTACCCTGGTAGTCAGGATTTTGCTCCTGACCAAGAAAACAACAAAAAGAAAACCATACAGTAGAACTTATGGATGAACTGACACACTCCACCACCCCTACTTCATCTGAATACCTTTATTAGCCTCATATCTTCCTTGAGTCCTGGGCTATCCTCCTGTTCCTCCTCCCCATGCCCTCCCTGAGGGCTGCTCCCAGACTTCATGTGTCCTACTGTCCTGAGACTCGGGCTGGCCCTTGGCAGCAATCCCCATCTCTTCTCGAGATCCCCACACCTGTGTCATTTTCACTCTTCTACCTTGACCCCATTCCAAAAATGTATTAGCAACTTAATGCCTTTGCATTCCTCAGATCCAGGCTCCAAGTGAGCAGTCGTCTTTGTCCCAGAAGTAGCAGCGAAGAGACCTCAGCGAGGCCCCGGAAAGGGAGGTGGCTGAGGGAGCCTGTGCCAAGCCCCGTCAGCCCAGGGAAGCCTTACAGAAAGATTCTTTCTAGAGGAAAGAAGAGATTAGCTGAGCCTCCCCAAAAAAGACAAGTAAAGAGGACACGGAAATATTTCCTTTAAAAGGGAGCAAGAGCAGATGGAAAGAGGGTTTATATTAATGAAATCTCCGGATATTAAGGATGAAATGAATGCCAGGGAAGGTTATTATCATTTCATTAGAACACAAAGGAAGAAACAAACACGTTATTATGTGAAACCAAGAAGTTATGAACAAGGGAATCCAGCAGGGAAGTTATTAGCTGGGTTAATTAAAACAGAACAAGCCGGTTGAGTAATTCCATCTGTAGAACCCAACAAGGAAGGCATAATTCATTGCCCTTAGAAAAATACTCAGGGTATTTTTCTTTTTCTCCTTTACCAGAAATTCTGTACTTTTGATATTGTCTCACAAACCAAAACGATTTATTCTTATCAAAGCTGAATTGATTTAGCACTCTTGTGAGAGAGTTCAGTTCTGACCAAAAGAGATGGCAATCCCCCCGAGATTCTTCAGCCCAGACAGCCAGGGGCTCTCCCCCATCTAGGATCATGGGCCCCTCAAAGAGTCCTCCATTGCCTAGCTTGCAGGATTGTGGGAGGTGGCAACTGAACATGGGACCAGGCCTTACTCATCCATCCTAGCGATCCTGGGGAGGGCTGGACCAGGCCAGGTTTGCTTGCTGTCTTCTCCACTGCTTCCTCTTGCCATCCTGAAGCTGGAAACTCCTTGGCATAGTACTGCTCCCTAGAGCTGTCAGAGCCAGTCTTTCCACCTAGATTTGTTGGCATCTAGCACAAGGGAGATGACCAACAGGACTGCTGTTTGCAGCATCAATCCACCTGGTATTGTTTGGGTAGTGCTCATATAGCTGGCTGAGTTGCTGCTCCCTTCAGGAGGCCTAGAGGTCCCAAGTATGACAGTCCTGAGCAGGCCAAATGGGTCCCATCAGCCCTTGGGATTTTCTTTGTCTCTCATTTGTCAGGCCTTATGAATTAAAACTAGGACTCTGGGTTTGGGTGAGCCCTTGGAGGTTGATCTTAAGGGCTATTTCTCAAGTTAATGTACCAGAGGGCCAGAGCTCCCAAGTTCTTTGGCCCTTGAGCACAGGTATAGGACATGAGAGCTGGAAGGGCACCTGCTAAGGGTATAGTCCATCAAAACCTTTTGTTGGAGAGGAGGAAACTAGGCTCCAGAGTGAGACCGATCTGAGGCTACAGAGCTAACTCGTGGCTGAGCAGGACAGGAACCAGGGTTTCTTCTGCCCTGTGCCCCTCATGATCTATCCCTGCACTTCAGGGCTATCCCCCACAGAGTGCCTAGGAGACTCCTGGAGAGTGCAAGATACATTTTAATAAGGGTTAGAGCATGTGGCACAAACACTGCTTCATAATTATCAATTGCTTTTTTTAATTGATGTACTTTTTTTAGAGCAGTTTCAGGTTCACAGCAAAACTGGGCAGACGCATAGAAAGATCTCATACACTCCCTGTCCCACACATGCACAATCACACCCACTATCGACATTCTCCGCCATGGTGGTACATTTGTTACAATTGATGAACCTAGATTAACACATCATTATCACCCAAAATCCATAGTTTACACTAGAGTTCACTCTTGATGTTGTACATTCTATGGGTTTGGACAAGTGTATAAGGACATGTATTCATTATAGTATCATACAGAGTATTTTTCACTGCCTTAAAAATCCTCTGTGCTTCACCTTTTCATTCCTCCCTCCCCTCAACCTCTGGCAATCACTGATCGTTTCACTGTTTCCATAGTTTTGCCTTTTCCAGAATGTCATAGAGTTGGAATCATACAGTATGTAGCCTGTTCTGATTGGCTTCCTTCACTTAGTAATATACATTTTTAAGTTTCCTCCATGTCTTTTCATGGCTTGATAGCTCATTTCTTTTTTAATGCTGAATAAGATACCATTGTCAGGATGTACTACAGTTTATTTATTCATTCACCTGCTGAAGGACATCTTGGTAGCTTCCAAGTTTGGGCAATGATGTATGAAGCTGCTATAAACATCCTTGTGCAGGTTCTTCTGTGGATATAAGTTTTCAGCTCATTTGGGTAAATACCAAGGAGCACAATTGCTGGATCATATGGTAAGAGTGTTTTTAGTTTTGTAAGAAATGGCTAAACTGTCTTACAAAGTGACTATACTGTTTGAGATTACCACCAGCAATGAATGAGAGATCCTGTTGTTCCACATCCTCACCAGAATTTGGTGCTGCTAGTGTTTTGGATTTGGGGCATTCTAATAGGTGTATCATGGTATCTCGTTGTTGTTTTAATTTGCGATTTCCTGATGATATATGATGTGGAGCATCTTCTCATATGCTTATTTGCCATCTGTATATTTTCTTTGGTAAGGCACCTCTTTAGGTCTTTTGATCATTTCTTAACTGGGTCTTTTGTTTCATTGTTGAGTTCTAAGAGTTCTTTGTATGTTTTGGATAAAAATTCATTAGGTGTATACGTTTTGGATAAAAATTTATTAGATGTGTCCTTTGCAAATATTTTATCTGTTTATTGCTTGTCTTTTGTAGAGGAGAAGTTTTTAAATTTTTTTTTTTTTTTTTTGAGACAGAATCTCGCTCTGTCGCCCAGGCTGGAGTGCAGTGGCATGATCTTTGCTCACTGCAGCCTCAACCTTCTGGGCTCAAATGTTCCTCCCACCTCTGTCTCCTGAGTAGCTGGGACTACAGGCACACACCACCATGCCGGCTAATTTTTTATTTTTATTTTTTGTAGAGTGTTTTGGTGTTTCGCTCTGTTGCCCAGGCTGGTCTCAAACTCCTGAGCTCAAGTGATCCACCGACCTTGACCTCCCAAAGTGTTGGAATTATAGGTGTGAGCCACCACGCCTGGCCAAGTTTTTAATTTCAATGAAGTTCCGATTATCAATTATTTCTTTCATATATTATGCCATTGGTGTTGTATAGAAAGTCATTGCCAAACCCAAGGTCATCTAAATTTTCTCCTATGTTATCTTCTAGTAGTGTTAGAGTTTTGGATTTTATATTTAGGTCTGTGATCCATTTTGAGTTGATGTTTGTGAGTGGTGAAATGCCTGTGTCTAGATTCTTTTTTTTTTACAGGTAGCTGTTAAGTTACCTGTAGTATTCTAGCACCGCTGGGTGTAAAGCTTATCTTTGCTCCATTGTATTGCCTTTGCTCCTTTGTCAAAGATCAGTTGACTATATTTATGTGGGTCTATTTCTGGGCTCTCCATTCTGTTCTACTGATCTATTGCTCTTTTTTTTTTTTTTTTTGAGACGGAGTCTCGCTCTGTCGCCCAGGCTGGAGTGCAGTGGCACAATCTCGGCTCACTGCAAGCTTCGCCTCCCGGGTTCACGCCATTCTCCTGCCTCAGCCTCTCTGAGTAGCTGGGACTACAGGCGCCTGCCACCACGCCCGGCTAATTTTTTGTATTGCTCTTTTCTTTCACCAATACCCTACTGCCCTGATTACTGTAGCTTTACAGAAAGCCTCAAAGTCAGATACTGTCAGTCTTCTTTGTTCTCCCTCAATATTGAGTTGGCTATTCTTGATCTTTTGCTTCTCCACATAAACTTTAGAATATGTTTATTGATATCCACAAAATAGTAATAACTTGCTGGATTTTAATTGGAATTGCATTGAATCTATAGATCAAGTTGGGAAGAATTGACATCTTGACAACATTGAGTCTTTGCATCTATGAACATGGAATATCTTTCCATTTATTTAGTTCTTTGATTTTGTTTATCAAAGTTTTGTAGTTTTCCTAATATAGATCTTGTATATTCTTTTAGATTTATACTGAAATATTTCATTTTAGATGGTGCTAATGTAAATGATAATGTGTTTTACATTTCAAATTTCACTCGCTCATTGCTAATATATAGGAAAGCGATTGACTTTTGTATTATTAACCTTGTATCCTACAGCCTTGCTGTAATCACTTTGTTGTTTGCTTTTGAAACAGATACCTCCTCAGAAGATGGTAGTTAAGCTTTTGTTAGTTCCCACACTTTCTCTCCACTTTGGGCTTTCCTATATGCTGTCATTTGTTTTGTTTTGTTTTGTTGTGTTGTGTTTTGTTTTGTTTTGTCTGGAGTATTCTGCCTTCCCTACCCTCAATCTCCACTCCAGATGCCCCCTTCTTTAAACCTGATTAATCTTTGAGGTCTCAGAGAAGCATGGTTTATACTGGCAAGTCTTCTCTGACTCTATGAGTCTGGGTTACCTGATCCCCCCTACTTCATTTCTTCTCTGGAAGGTGTAATCCCTACTCTCAAGAAACTAATGGCTTATTTGGGAGACAACACACAGAAGTGCAAGTAATAATAAACAAGGTTTATTATTTATACTGGGAAGCCTTCTCTGGTTTATACTGGGAAGCCTTCTCTGACCCTATGAGTCTGGGTTACCTGATCCCCACTACTTCCTTTCTTCTCTGGAAGATGTAATCCCTACTCTCAAGAAACTAATGGCTTATTTGGGCGACAAACTGCAAAGGTGAAAGTAATAATAAACAAACACTTATCTCTGTTCTAAGAACTTTACTTTTACTTTTAACTCATTTAATTCTCACAGTTGTGAAGATTAATGAGAACCGCTCTCCAAAACCCTCAGAAACTCTCCTTAACCTATAAAATTGAATCCAGACAGTTTAGATTGGCCTATATGCCTTCACATCAGGATATAAATCTGTATTTCCAAACTAAGCTGGTTTACTCACTATGTCTTGATATAGTCTATACGTCTTACCTCTGAATGCTTGCACATGCTATTCTCCCTGTTTGAGATGTTCCCTGTGGTCTCATTCCTCCATGACCATTCCATCCTCCACATTCCTATTGCACATATTTTCTGGACCATTCATTTTTGTTATGAACCTAAGCAAGTTTACAGAAACAAAACTTATGGGATGCCAAACAGGTCAACTCTTACTGCCCTCCACAGTCTTTTGGATTTTGGTTGTGAGCCTTGCATAGCTGTTTCTGGTGTGATCTCTGCCTAATCCAATTGCTGTGTTTTACTTACAATCTATGTGCATTGACATAGGCAACATATTTGTCATAGAAGTGGTTACTTAGTGTTGCATGGTGTACATTCATTGCCTCTCTTTTAGAGTCCTGTATTAATACTGTAATTCAATTTTGTTTTCTCAAGTATTTGCATGCCAAGTATATACAAGAAACCCATCTCTTGTCATTAGTCTGGCAATTGTGAGCTCCTCAAGACAGAGACTGTCTTCAACATTGCTGTATCCTCTACCATCTTCAGCTTGCATGTACTAGATGCTCAGAGAACCCTGTTCAATTGACTCACACTATCATAATGCCAGGAATTTAGCCATGTAACTTAACACCCACCTCTACCCTGATAAAAACGAATCTCATGAGGGCTAAGATATGTAACTAGAGAGGATCCAGTAACTTTCTCCAAATGCTTGATCACTCTAACATCACTTCTCTCATCTTGTCACCTCCTCTCTCCAGAGTATCATTTAGCTACAAGGATTCAGGAAACCTTGAAGATCATTTTCTCAAGCAGCTGATGCATACAAGCTGAACATAAGGACCAGTTCCCTGGCAAGTGCTTCTTGCTTCTACTGATACAAGGCTGTATGGGGCCCCAGGAGTTGTGGGGTGGAGTGGGTTAGTGATCCCACAGTTGGCATTTCCCTGACTTTGAGTGGAAGCTCAGAACTCCCAGCGTTGCCTGCTTAATCTGTACTGAGATTGCAGAAACCTGGCCTGGCTCCTCTGCCTTTGGGAGGGTAATCATTTCAGAAGCATATTGTGCTCACTTCTGCAGTCAGGCATGGCTAGATTTAAGCAAAACTTTTTTACTTCTTTATTCAGTGTTTGCTACTTGTTGACTCACCCTATCCTTCTAAGAAAATTCTCCTCTTACTTTTCCCCATCCACTGTTTTGCTCCCTCCTGGCCTCTCCACTAGTGATTTCTTCCTGGCTTCTACGTGTGAGCATCTCCCCATGAATCTCTCTGCTTCTGCCTTCCTCTGTCTACACTTTCTCTCTAGCAGTCTTGCTTGCCATGATGACTAAATTGATACCCCTCAACAGTGACTCCTCAAACCCCATCTTCAACCCTGACCTCTTGAGCCAACTCTAGGCCTACATTTCCAGATGTCTGCTAGTCATTTCCTGCTGGTAATCCAAATTTAATCTGTCTAAATAGCTCAAGCGGCTCTTTCACCTGTTTTCCCAACTTCTATCAGTGTTCTAGTGACTGATGTTAAGAACCTTGGGGCTTGTCTGGGCTGTTTACTAACCACATCTTGGACCCTCAGTTTCCTTATCTGCTATGTGAAGATGGTAATGCGCTCCCTATCTCACTAAAGAGCACTGAATGAGACAAGCTATCTGGAAGCAAGTTTTAAGCTGTAAAAGGGTACACAAAGAAGAGATGTAATAATTGTACTGTCATCTTTAGTTTTTTAGCTAAAAAAGCTAAAAGCTACTATCATCTTTAGCCACACATTCACCCCATCGCCTTATGTTACCATTTCCTTTATCCCTATACTTCTCATCTATCCTTTTATCTCAATTCTTGATATGACCACCAGAGTTTAAACTCTGTCACCCATTGCCTAGATGAGTTCTATCCTAGCCTAGTTATATCCTCTAACTCAGTGGTTCCAAGACTGCAACCCACCCGCATAAGAATTACTAGGAGGAATTTATTTTAAAAAATGCAATTGTAGTCTCTTTCACAATTGTGCTGGGACAACGGAATATCCACACGCAAAAGAATACCTCATACTGTATACAAAAATTAACCCAACATGGGTCAAAGACTTAACAGTAAGAACTTAAAATACAAAACTCTTAGAAGAAAAAAATAGGCATAAATCTTTGTGACATTCAATTAGGTAATAGTTTCTAAGATAGGACACCATAAGCATGAGCAACAACAACAAAATAGTTGAGTTCATCAAAATTTTAAAAAATGTTGCACTTCAAAGGATACCATCAAGAAAGTGAAAAGACGACCCACAGATTGGGAGAAAAATTTTGCAAAAATTTTATCAGATAAGAGAGTTGTATCTATAATATATAAAGAGCTCTTACAATTCAATTATAAAAAGATAAATGACCCAACTAAAAATGAACATAGTTATTTGTCAATTATACCTCAATAAAACTGGGGAAAAGTGAGGCAAGGATCTGAATAAACGTTTCTCCAAAGAAGACATACAAATGGCCAATATGTACAAAAAAAGATGCTCAATGTCATTAATTATCAGGGAAATACAGATCAAAACCATAATAAGGCTGCAGACAGTGGCTTACACCTGTAATCCCAGCACTTTGGGAGGCTGAGGCGGGCAGATTACTAGAGCCCAGGAGTTCTAGACCAGCCTGAGCAATGTGGCAAAACCCTGTCTCTACAAAAAATACAAAAATTAGCCAGGCACGGCGGTGCATGCCTGTAGTCCCAGCTACTCAAGAGGCTGAGGTGGAAGGATCGTTTGAGCCCGGGGGGTCGAGGCTGCAGTGAACCGTGATCGCACCACTGTGCTCCAGCCTGGGTGACAGAGTGAGACCTTGTCTCAAAAAAACAAAAAAAATGAAACAAAACGACAATAAAGTAATGTACTTTCCAAAAACCATTGAACTGTACACTTTAAATGAGTGAATTGTATGGTATGTGAATTATACCTCAATAAAGCTGCTTTTAAAAAAATCACAAGATACCATTTCACATCCACTGGGATAGCTAGAATCAAAAAGTCAGATAATAACAGGTGTTGATGAGAATGTGGAGAGATTGGAACCCTCATACACTGCTGGTGGGAATGCAAAATGGTGCAGCTGCTTTGGAAAACAGTCTGGCAGTTCCTCAAATGATTAAACATAGAGTTACAATATGACTGAGCAATCTTACTTCCAAGTGGGATTTCAGGTAATATATATACCCAAGATAAATGAAAGCATATGTCCACACAAAAACTTATACACAAATGTTCATAGAAGTATTATTTGTAATAGCCAAAAAGTAGAAACAATCCAAATGTCCATCAATTGATGAACATATTAATAAATAATATCTGGTATATATACATATAATGGAATATTATTCAGCCACAAAAAAGGTATGAATACTGATCCATGCTACAACATGGATGAACCTGGAAAACATTATACCTAGTGCAAGAAGGCAGTCAAAAAAGGCCACACATTGTATGATTCCATTTATATGAAGTATCCAGACAGGCAAATCTATGGTGACAGAAAGTCAATCAGTGGTTGCCAGGGGATGAAGGGGATGGCAGCCGGAGGGGGTGCTAAAGAGTATGAGGTTTCTTTTGGGGATGATGAAAATGTTCTAAAACTTACTGCAGTGATGGTTGCACAGTTCTGTGAATAAACCACAAAAGTGAATTATATACTTTAAATGGGTCATTTGCATGGCATGTGAATTATATCCCAATTAACCTTAAAAATGCAGTTATAAGGGGAAAATTGATGGTGGGGATATTTTACAGAAAGCTTTAAATGCCAAGTTGAGCAGTGAGGACTGGATTCTCTGGGACCAGTTTTCTCGAAGTGTGCTTCATATACCGTCCCCTCACAATAGTTACAAATACCAAGTCCTGGCTGCACCCCAGAGACTGTAATTCAGAATGTTTTTCGTGGGATCAGTAGTTGCATTTGTAGCAAGCACCCCACGGAGGCTGCAGGCTACACCCCATTATTAAACATTTTGCTGATCAGTCTTGCTGCCTCCAGACTCTGCTCCATTCTGCCCTGCATGATGCTGCCGGATGAGCCTCCAAGAGTATAGTTTGGGTTGGGTCACCTTCCTGCTCAGAACCCTTCAATATCCTTTCATTCCCTTAGCATGAGCTCCAGGTGCTCTGGGCAGCCTGGTTCCCACCCAGTCTTTTTAGCCTTATCTCCATGACTTCCTACATGTCAGTCAAAATGTAATATTCATCATTCTCTGAACCTGCTTTGTGGATTCCCACTCAGTGTCATTGCCAGGCTGTCCTATATTCCAAGAAAGCATCTCCTGTACTCTCAGCTTATCTTTCGCGATACAAATGTCACCATGATCCTTCCTTTCATTTTAACTAGCTGATCATCTAGAATTTACCACACAGCCTTGCATAATCTTTTAAGCTATGCAGTTCTGCTACTTGTAAATTGAATGACAATATTCAGAGTTGTCTGAATATACAGAAAATATACAGAGAAAACACCTGTAGATCAGGCAGTGCAGCCTGACACCTGGTCAGAGTGCAGTACTGGGAATAAAATCCTGGTAGCAATCTCCTCTGAGGAATTCAGCATCCTTCCTGGTAATCCAGAGATCAGGGGCCTGCATCAGGCACCAGTGGAATATAAGCAGGACCTGGGGGACCCTGGCCACCACCCAGCCTGTCAAGTCTTGGCAGCTTAGCTGGCGCCACCTCCTTACAGAGGCTGGAAACTGCTGAATTGAATCCTCATTTCAACTGGTGACCCCAAGCAGAAATGCTCTCCCAGTCCCATTGTCCTCTGTACTCTGTCCACGAAATCACCCCATCTCAGTAGGAGAAGAGAAGGCTGGAAAGCCACTTACAGCCTATTTGGTAATAAACTCTTAAAAATAAAATTATGATTGTCACATAATTATTTTACGGCACAACAAGAGCCCCCTTGCAACCATCTCCATAATTACATTAAGCCAGTTTGTTTGAAAGAAGCTTAATGGGAAACAAACCATTAATTATAATTTGGTCTTTTCTCCCACTGCTCCTTCCCCCTTGAATTACGGGAGCCACACCTTGGGGCCATGTATGGGGGTGCAGGGATCGCAACCTTGAGGATGGGAAAGATGAGGTGACAAAGGCCAAGGCTCACTGGGAGGGAAGAATAGACAGCAATGGAAGGTACAAGGTTGTGGTGGCCCCTGTAACCAGCGGGGGGGCCTGCAATGGCCCCCACCTAAGTGGAGCCAGTGCTGCTGTGTGTCCGCTTCTTTAGACCTGGAGTGGAGGAACTGGGAGCTGTAGGGCAAGCTGAGCCCAACATGGGCATGTTTTCAGGGGCCTCAGAGCTAGTAGGTGGGGCGGGCACCTGGGCAAACAGAACTAAGAAACGGGCAGGAATGAATCAAAGACAGCTTAAATATGCAGAAATGCAGCTTATACCTCTGGGCAAAAATAATCCCAAACAGAGTTATGTAATGGGCATGTGGTATATGATAGGAGGAATGAGGCTGTGAGGTATGTATACAGGCATGAGTGAATGAGAGAGGTTGAGAATGGAGTGGGAGTGTCCTGGGGAATTTGGCAGAGGAGCTCATGAAGCTGTTGCTTGGAGGTGGGTGTGCATGTGTGTATATACACATACTGGGAACCCTGGAAAGCAGCGAGAGGAAGGTAGCTCTGAATGAGGCTGAGTTCCATGCCTGGGGTGGCCTTAAGGCCACTCCAGATGTGTGCACTCCTAATTCTTGAGGTGGTAGGGACAGAGAAAGGCCTGAGGGCACAGGTGTGGGGTTTGGAGCACCACTGTTTCCCTTATAAGTTAGTGTACCTCCTTCTAACCACCATACTCCCACTCCTAGCTCGCTCAAATCCCACCTCCAGACCTTTCTGCTAATTGGAATCTTCCTCTTCCTTTTACAGGAAATCCACCATGACAGACCACCCCAGGTCATTTTTATTATTATTTCTTTTTCTGAGACAGGGTCTGTCACCTAAACTGGAGTGCAGTGGTAGCGATCTTGGTTGTTCACAGCAGCCTCAACCTCCTGGGCTCAAGCAATTCTCCCACCTCTCAGCCTCCCGTGTAGCTGGGACTACAGGTGTGTGCCACCACGCCCAGCTAATTTTTGTAATTTTGTAGAGACAGAGTTTCACCATGCTGCCCAGGCTGATCTCAAACTCCTGGGCTCAAACAATTCACCCTCCTCAGCCTCCCAAAGTGCTGGGGTTATGGCCTTGAGCCACTGCACCTGACCCCAGGTTACATTTAACTATCCCTCCAAGGAAGTTCCAGGCTACTTACTCTGATCTCTCAAAGGAAGTTGTCCATAAGTTGCTGCTGCTGTCTTAAGCTGTGATTTTTATCCATCTGTGTAAGTGTTGTCCTCCCTCTAGACTGTAAGCTCCTTGAGGACAGGGTCTTTGTATACTGCAATGGCCAGCACTGTGCCTGTCATTAAGCAGGTGTGGAGCAAGCATTGTCTGGCACTGAGCCTGATAGCTCAAGCAGCAGGGGAGGGCAAAGCAGGGGAGAGGGCACAAAGGCTCTCATAGGGACCCCTCAGGCCATTCAGCTATGAATCCTCTGGCTGCCGGGGGAGCCCCTGAGCCTAGAGGGTGGGTTAGTAGTGTTGAAGCTGCAGAATAATTTGGGGGAAAATTGTGGATAAAATCATGTAAAGGAAGTACTCCACTGGACATCAGTCAGAAACCCAAAACAATGCAAGCGATTAGACAAAGGCTTGTGGTGGGCACCTCAGTGACCATAAGTTTCAGGACCCACTGCTTCAGAGTGGGTGGAGAGGCCACCAGACTCATCAGAAGCCTCAGTGACTGGGGCAGGGTATAAGAAACTGATACAGGGGTGAGTGCAGATTCACAAGGCCATTAAGGTCAACATGTTGCATGATGAGCAGGGTGCTGATTAAATGCTGTTGCCTGCAGCCCTAAGAAGCCTGCAAGGAATTCTGAGGCATCCAGTAACCAGGCGCAGGTGCTCAGAGCTCCTGAGGTCCTGTGTGTGCACGCCACTTCCCATGAGCAGCCCCACATATATCCACAGACTGAGCTTGGAAGGGTAGAGGTTTCCAGAGAACCAGTAGTTGACCTTCAAAGGTGGGAGGGAGGCTGGCAGAGGGCCAGCTGTAGAGCAGCAGCTGATGGCAAGGAATAAAGGTCCTAGAGCTGGAAACATATGTGGAGACTCAGGGCTCCTCTTTGAAGATTTACTGCTAGAAAGGCCCCTGGAAAGCATTTCGGGTTTCCCTTGGTTCACAGGTAAGTACACGTTGAGGCCCAAAGGGAAAATATGACTTCCCCAGGAACCACCAGAAGAAAACTGATTGAGCTAAAAGGATAATTCAGGTTTCCTGACCCTATCTCCATATCATATCTGCTTGGAATTTGCATATCCTTCTCCTGGGTAAATTATGGTATTTGCAGTTCCAGTGTACCCCAAGAGCCAGCAGTCTTGGTCTAGTGGTTCTTGTTTTGTGGTTAGTGCTGGAACTTTCATAAGCTCTAAATGGGCGCTCTGAGGAGAAAGAATGGATGATTTGGGGCAGTGGGAAGGAGGACAGGGCCAGAGCTGGGTCTCTAGGGTCCCTGAGACCTGCCATAACCACTGTGAAGTTAGTGTCTGTGACATCGTCCATTGAGGAAATTCCCAGAAGGGCTAAGTCTGGCTTGGGAACCAGTACCCAGACCAGGCCAGGGAAGTTGGGCTGTTGTCCCAGGAGCAGCCAAGCCTGGGGTGGGCAGGGCTGGGCTGGGTTGGGCTAGGCTGGGCAGGGCTGAGAGAGAGAAGAGAATTTTTTGCCTCTGGGCTCATAAATGCCTATATTGGGCAAGGCCTCTTGTTTCCTTGGGCGGTGACCAGGAGTCTCTCCAAATTTGCCAGCCTGGGTTGAATTGTCTCTCTGCCTGGAAAGAGATTGCATCCTTCTAGAGGATCCCCCTCAGTCCTCAAGGGAATAAGAAGGATGCTGACCCCTGCAGCCTGACCTCCCAGAATGGATAGAGAGATGTGAGCAAATTCCATCCAAGAGGGTGGGCCGCTCATTACCTCTGCTAGGCTAGGATGGGAGCCACGGCGGGGGACAACTGTTTCTGGGAACCACGGCTCCCTTGGGTTGCTGATCCATGCAGTCACTGTGACCCAGGGTGGTGTAGATAGTCGCTAAGGCCTTGCTCATGGTCCCCAGAGCCCCCAGGCCAGCAAACAAGTCATTATGTCATTATATAAATAAATTAGGTACTTACATAGGCCTTGGTGTGTAAGTGCCAGTTGTTATTATTGCTGTGTAATTATGCAGTTAGCTTGATGAGGGGGGCAGGCAGAAGGGTTGAATCACCCCCCATCCTGGGGAAGGTAGACAGGCTCCCACCTCTCACCTCAGTGGGAACTGTGGCTCAGGGTCACCCAAGATAAAGTGCAGGAGTGTCCCAGGTGTCTCCCTGCAGATGGGGCCATTTACCCCAAGGCATGCCTTGGAAGAGGCTGGCAGCAGGAATGTAGGCAGCTTACTCACCTGCAGCAGGGCCTGGTACCATGCCACAGGCTTTCTGCCAGCTCCTGACTGCCTCTCCCAGCCTAACAGAGGGGCTTGCAGACAACAACCATGAGCTTCATCCAGGACAAGAAGCCCCAGAAGGTGGGGGCTGAGAGAGATCATGGGGCTGGGAGAAGAGCCGGTGGACAGAGTAACATCTCTTCTTCCTCATGGGCCTGGGAGTCATCTGCTCCTCTACTCCCAGTCCTTCCCCTCTCGCTGGGAGGTTTAGAACCTTAGGTTCCTCAGGTGTGAGGATCTCTCAACATCATTTAGTTCAACCTCACATTTTCTAGATGGGGAGGCAGGCCAGAGAGAGAAAAGTACTTACCCAAGGGCACACAGCAGGCCCCGGGGACACTGGAATTAGAGCCTGCTCTGCTGTCCTCCTTTGTCCTCTTGTTCACATGCTGTCCCCCCATCCCATTGTTGGGGCTGCTCCAGCTTCTCACTTCCTCTCCCCATCCTGCTGCCAGCCCTGTCCAGGCCTGCCTGTTGCCTCACCTCTCCCCTCGTTTGCTCTCCCATTGCTGCTTGGCTTTCTTCTCCCGGCCCCTGGAGCCAGGGGAGGCTCCCCACCTTCTCTTCGGCCAATGCTTTCTTCTCTCTTCTGGTCCCTCCCAGTTTGCTCCTGAGGCTCCTCCTGGGATGGGCCTGCCTCTTCCCTTCCACCTTCTGCCCTCTCCAAAGAGGGTCTGAAAACGAAGCAGGGAGGATGAATTCTCTTCTGGGTTTGGGATTGGGTGGGTTGAAGCAAGAAGAGCCTCCTAATGTGGGAGTGGGGACAGAGGTGCCCACCATGGCAGCTCCTACAACCAGAGTCCCAGCTCAGGCACTGCAACATCTGACCTTGTGTCCCATAGGAGCAAAGGAAAAGGGGACAGGGTCAAAAGGGCATGGCAAGGTGGTGCTAATCACTATTGGCACGGGCCTCTGAACATAAGGAGCTGCCTAAGACTGGGCCCTTTTCAAGTGTCCTCATTTCAGGGAGATGAGAGATGAATTTCCTCATCCACTCTGAAATCCCTGTGAGAAAGGCCTGTGGGCCCATTTTTTGTTTGTTTTTGTTTTGAAGGGGAAACTAAGTTTTGCTCAGAACGTCACAGTCTGTGGAGGACTGGGTTTGGAGTCTGGGTAGGTGGATATCAATTTCTCAGCTGTTCCAGGGATCAGTGAAGTTCATTCACTTAACGAGGAATGTGTGTGTGCATGTGTTGAGCAGGCAGGCACAATTCTGAGGGGAACAGCCAGGGTTCACAGGGCTGTTCTGTGTGTCTCTAGAAGCATTCTCACCTGGCAATCAAAAGCTTTTCTGCAGCGATCTGCAGCCCTTACTCCTTCAGCCATCCAGACTCTTGGTAGACAGGCTTTCTGGGTTGGCTGGCAGAGGAATCTGGAAGCGTATCTCCCTGTTTCGTAGCCTGAGTGCCTGGTGTGGAAAATGACTTTTTCAGATTAACCTTATCTCAGGAGCAAAACTGGGCCCAATTCCAAGTGTTCCAGTATCCAAGCTTGCCCTTTTTATCCAGCCCATACAGCCCCCTTCTTTCTGGCCACCTAGTTCTCTGCACTGACTGAGGGAGGCAGAGGTACGAATAAACCTTTTTAAGAGAAGAAACCCATTGTGGCTTCCAGGGATGCTGAAGCTACAGGCCAT
Source organism: Symphalangus syndactylus (assembly GCF_028878055.3). Classification (NCBI taxonomy): domain Eukaryota; kingdom Metazoa; phylum Chordata; class Mammalia; order Primates; family Hylobatidae; genus Symphalangus; species Symphalangus syndactylus. Next base: position 47,046,846 of record NC_072429.2, read on the forward strand.
GATGCAGATTTGGCAAGAGGCCCTATCTCTCAGCTCTGATGCGTTAGGGGGCTCTCTAGGCCTAGCAACTGGGTCTGGCCCCCATGCACTCCTCAGGATCTGACTGGCTGCAGCCAGGCCCCCACTGCATCCTAGAGTCATGTGGGGAATGGGCTTCCAGGCTTTGCATAATCCTTCTGGATAACTGGGAATTTCTCTGGTCCTGCAGGGAGTGGCATTTTGATCTATTTCCTCCTCTGGCAGCCTCACTGAGTGAGGAGTGTGCCTCAGGACTTTCAGGCACTAAAATGAGAATAGCTAAGGGTAACAGTAGCCTCATTTTCTCCAAAGACTTTTAACTCACGGGCAAACATACCATGGGCTCGGAGATGGCTCAGGGATGTCTTCACCTGGGATGGAGAGAATCGGTTCAAGGAACTGCTTAAGGCTCTCCCTAATCTGAGGCCACTGAAGCTCTCCCCCAATAATTCCCGTGAAATAGTGAGTCCAAGGGGAGTGGGAAAACTTCAGCATGGTTCCCAAGACCCCCTTGCAGGAGAATTCTATAGGTAAGACTCGGAGTCCCAAAGTCTCAGGTAGGGGAAGAGGTAGTATGGGGTTTTTTCCCCTTTCACTCAAAGGCATTTTTGCACATGACTCAAACAAGTCTAAACTTCCCTAAACTTCAAAGTTTGCCAGGCACAGCCTCAAAGTGGAAGGGAAAATGTTAAAAAGGAAAAAAGTTTGTAAGCCAGTTAAACATTGTGTTTTTTCTTCTTAAAGGAATTGAATTAACTTGTTATGTTACTATTAGCGTCCCATTGTGAAAATAGGGTGGGTCTTTTCGGGGTGATGTGGTCTCTGGGCCCATCCCCAGGCCCTGCTCACTCTGCATGAGGTTGTACAAGGCATTGCACAACCTGTGGTAAGAGGAAAGAGTTCCCATGGCAACAGGCATGGCTCACAGGGTCATTTTCAAGCTCCTGGCAAGAGCGCTGGTCCAGGCCAGAGGTGCTCCAGATGCCTGGCTGTCCTCCCTCCCCTGAGAAACATTTGCTGTGGGAACTGGGAGGCTGGGGAAGTGGGAGCCCAGCTGGCATGCCCCAGGGTACCTTGTGACTCTCTCCACCTGCCCATAACCCAGGCACTAAGCATCAGTCATAGGGCTGTGGAGACTGTGCAGGTCTTGAGGCCACTGGTTAGGCTTGAGGGGTGAGGGCTTTCTCTACTCTCTTTCATCTCCTATCTTCTTGAGCAACACCATAGAGGTGTGCTTAAGAGTGTGAGCTCTGGGTACCCGCTGCAAGGGTTCCTAACCTTGCTCTGCCACTTACTAGCTATTGACTTAGACAATGACTTGACCTCACCTCTCTGTGCTTCAGTTTCTTCAACTGCAAAATGGGGATAATAGTAGACCTACTCCATAGTGGTGTTGTGAAGAATTAAGTGAGTTAATACTATCATATTAGTGACTCTTCCTACTACCATTTTCATTGCCTTTGCTGCTGGTTCAGGTACTCCTTACCTGACCCTCAAAATGTTCAGAGCCTGGCACATAAATGGCTCTAAGGAAATATTTGATGGTTGACCTACTTTGCTGTTTCCCTTGTCTCCACTATCTTCTCCTTCCCATCCATCCTGCACATTCCAGTCAGATTAATTTTTCTAATACACAAGTCACTCCCTTCCTCAAAAAACCATCCTCAACTTCCCGTTATTTACTAAATAAGGCCCAAAAGCCTCAGCTGGCAGTCCAAGTGTATCTCTGACCTGCTCACAAGCAGTCTAGTCTCAGAGTAAAGAGCATGGGTCCTAGTGAAAAATGGCCAAGGCTGGAGTCCTTGCTTTGCAGCTTCCTGGGTACATGACTGTGAATTAGAAGTCTCATTATTCCTAGCCTTTGTTTCCTCATCTGTAAAATGGGAATAAGAGCTGACCTCCCTCACAGGATTGTTGTGAGGATGACAAGAGATAAAATGTGTAAAGTGCTTAGCACTAGGCTGAGGCAGATAGTACGTGTCCCGTAAGTGTTTTCTATGTGTATTTGCAGCTCCCATAGTTTCCTAACATAAACCTGGTCTGCTCATTGTCTCCTGGGCAGGTGCCCAGGGAATGCTCCCCCTAGATCTTTGTCGTATCCCACTCATCTGGAATCTCTCACCTGCCCCCCATCAAAATCCTACCCACCCTTCAAGCTCTTCTTCAAGCCCAACCTCCCTCAGCACTAGATCTGGATACTCCAGCCCAGGGAGAGTGCTTGTGCCCCCTTTGAATTTCCATGCCACTTCTGACTCGTATCATTCATTTGATACCAAGCCATGAGCTGCTCTGGACTGCTGGGAGAGCTACACCCAGGAGAATTGTCTTCATCTGGCTGCAGTCCCCCAGTTTGAGCCATTTTTTTCTTGCTAATACCCTTGGCCATTCTTTACTAGTGAAAGGAGGGTCACTTATCTATCCCACAAGGAGGTACCTACTACCTACTTTGTACCAGAAACTGGGGTCACAATCCCAAAGGGGCTTTTACTGTAGTGGAAGAGATGGAGGTGGAAATGAAGAACAATAGTCAAGGGTTCTTATAGGGATACATCAAAAGAATTCAGGAAGCAGAGGATCTCATCATTGCCCTCTCCCACCCCTCACATACATGCCGAAGAGCTTTCCGTAGCAGACCATTGCTCTTAAGATTAAACCCCAGTGTCTTCATTGGACCTACAACTGTCCTGCTTGATCTAACCACTGCCTGCCTCCTCTCCAGGCTCCTTTTACAACATTTATACCATCTCTCCACAGACCTCCCACAAACCCCATGTGTACACACACACACCTTAGACACAGGGATACACTCATATGTACACACACCTCATGCACATACACACCCATGTGCACACTCACACTCATATACCCACATCCCATACACACATGCACACGTCCACGTGTGCACATACGCACACACACACCCCTCAGCACACTCTTTTTCAAAGGTACAAAAGCTCCTTCTTGCTTCAGGGATATTGGATGTGCTGATACTTCTGCCAGGAATACTCTTCCCCCAGTACCTCTTTAGTACCTCTTTAGTATGGCCAACTCCTACTCATACTTCAAATCCCAGTTTAAGTGTTTCCTGGGGAAAGCCTTCCTTCACTACAGTTTGTTCCCTCTATCAAGCTGTGTGTCAACATATGTAAATGTTTGTTGAATGCATGTCTCCTTAATATTTCGCACAAATTTTAATCAATCCATTATTTGTGTAATTAGCTATTTGTCCATCCCCACCAACCTTTATGTAAGGAGGGCCCATGTCTGTCTTGCTCACTGCTGTATCTCCAGCACCTAGCACTGTGCCCGAAACACAGTAAGCCTGACTACCTATTTGCCAAAGAATGAGTGCAGAGGTCAGCTAGCCCAAAAAGGGAGAGAGATCCTAGGCAGAGAGCTTAGTATAGTACGCGCAAAGGTATGAGAGGAGACAGAGTAAGCGTGTGTGACTTGTAGGTAAAGTGGCTGAGGTATAGGCTTTGGGGGCTAGAAGGCTGTGAGCTAGGGCCAGGTAGAATAGGGCTTTGGACACCCATGAGCAGTTTAGGTTTAACCCATTGGTTACAATGAGTGAAGTGATCTAGTTTGTGTTTTAGAAAGCTCACTCTGGCCCGGGCGCAGTGGTTCATGCCTGTAATCCCAACACTTTGAGAGGCTGAGGCAGGTGGATCAGGAGGTCAGGAGTTCGAGACCAGCCTGACCAACATGGTGAAACACCGTCTTTACTAAAAATACAAAAAGTAGCTGGGCATGGTGATGCAGGCCTGTAATCCCAGCTACTCAGGAGGCTAAGGCGGGAGAATCGCTTGAACCCAGGAGGAGGAGGTTGCGGTGAGTCGAGATGGCACCACTGCACTCCACCCTGGGCGACAGAGTGAGACTCCATCTCAAAAAAAAAAAAAAAAAAAAAGAAAAAGGAAGAAAGCTCACTCTGATGGCCTTGGAGAGGTCAGAACTGAGAGGCAAGACTTCAAGAAAGGAGACCATTGTCTATGGGATAGGAAAAGGGAATGAACCAAGGCAGTACCCCAATGGCTGAGGAGGGATGGATGCGAATGCCATTTTGGAAACTGAAGAGCAGGGGTTGAAGCAGAAGTGAGACCTGGCCCCTGGCTCTGGCTCTGCCCAGGGCCCCTTGCTGCCCACCTCACAGAAAGTGATACTGTGTGAAGTGGGGTGAGTACTCGCTCTCCCTCAGTTGGGGTGGGGTACAAGGGTTGTCTCTTACACTTGCCCCCCCTGCAGAGCTGGCCCCTGATGAGACAGACTTGCTCCCCAAGAGCACCAAAGATCAGCCCTTTGCGTGGCCATCACCTCCACCTTCCCCCTTTCTGTGCTCCCACCCCACAAGTTTGGCCTCAAGTTCTGGCCGCATCCCCAGACAGCCCTGGAGCTCGAGTCCCTGGCCTTGACCCAGAGTCCTAAGCCTGCTTCAGGCTCTCCTAAGGAGAACACTGTCCAGAGAGGCCTTCGGACCCTTCCTGAGGAGATAGAGGACTGGGTGAGATGATCTTTGACTTGGATTCTGGTTGGGATGGCTGTAAGGGGACACCTCAGGCAGAGCTAGGCAGGCAAACCGCAGGCTCAGGCTTTCTGGGAGCCAGAAGAGGGAGAGCCTTTGCTATGTAACCCTTTCAGCACCACACCCAGGCAGGAGGGAGGACGCTGTCTTCTCCAGCAGCCCCTACCCAATGGTTTGTGGGACGGGGGCGGGGGTGGGGAGTCAGTGTCTGAGTTCACCTCCGCAGGCCTTGTAGAGAGGAGCCAGCTGGTGCCGGCAGCCTGGGCTGTCGGAGTTGCAGCCAGAGTGTGTGGGAGGGGGGGCTATAAGCCACCTGGGGCACCCAGGTTCCCTGCAGAGTGCAGCCCGCCCTGGCTGGGAGGGGCTCTTGGGCCACAGACCCCTTGCTGCCAGGCACAAATGGTGGTTGCGTTAAAGGTGTTCCCCAGATGGCGGTATCCCACGGGGCTGAGGCCAGACCTGCAGGCATGAGAGGCACAGGCAACCCGCCTGTACGGCCGGGGGTGCCTCGAGGTTGTGGAGACCCACTGCAAGAGCCAAGGGAGCTCGCTACCCCGTTGGGCTGGCTAGCGGGCTTCATTTTGGTCCCTTCCTGGGCCCTTTTCTCGCTGTCTCCCCACCCCCATGCTGTCCTTAGCCTGGCCCTCGCTGGGGGATCTCTACTCCGCCCTCCCCAATCATGCTTAGGCCCCCAGCCCAGCTCAAGCCCTCTCTTCGGCGCGGAAATGTGTGGCGCCCTGTTTAGGCGCCGGTCTTGCCTACCTCGGTGGGCCCAGGGAGGGGGCCTAGGGCCCAGACCGGCTGCCCACACGCCCCCGCGGCCCGAGCCGGTGGAGGTGGGGGGGCGAGGGTGGCGGGCGCGGGAGGGGAAGAGTTAAGGCTCGCTGCTCCCCTCCCCCGGAGGGTGTGACCGCCTATAAGAAAGGCGCCGCGCTCGGGCACTGAGGCTGCAGGCGGCGGGGGCGCAGCGCGGCAGCGGAGAGCTGAGGCCGTCCCACCGCCTGGGACCCCGTGCAGAATGTCGGAGTCCAGGAGGAGGGGCCGCGGCCGCGGCAAGAAGCACCGAGAGGGGAGGAAGCGGGAGAGGGAGCCCGATCCCGGGGAGAAAGGTAGGGCACCTCCGCGCGCCCAGAAACCCGGTTTCCCTGGGAGAAACCTGCCGCCCGCTCACCCGCCCCCAGCGCCGCGCGGGTGAGTCTGGGCTGCGCTAGCTGCCGCCGCGGTGACAGGCATCGAGGGCGCGCGTGCCTGCGTGCGAGCGGGTCGTCGCGGCAGGGAGGGCAAGGGGCTGCGTGCCAGGAGCCCGACAGTGGCTGTGGGAGCCTCTCCCCCGGCGGCTGCGTCCCCATGCCGGGGCGGGCAAGAAGCGCTGCACGCTGGTACCGGCCTGCAGGCTAGTAGCCCTGAGCAAGCGGGGATGGAGCCGCGGGTACCGACAGAAAGGCGGCAGCTGAGCAGACGCTGGGCCCGGCCTGGCCGCCGAGCGCTCCGGGAGCTGTCACTGCCTTCCCTTCCTCGGAGGGATCCGAGCCCTAGGGCTTGCCCCTACCCATGTGCCACACCTCCCTCCGTTCTGCTCGGCCATTGGAGCGTGGGCAACAGCGCCCGCCAACTCCGGGGACTCGGAGGGGATGCCCTGCCCCTCTCGCGAACCCCAGAGAGAAGGGGAGCCGCTGCTTCTGTGACAGTTCCCTCGGTACTGGACCAGACATTGGGCAATTGTCCCTCTCTGGTCTTCGGGAGTGACTCCCTTGGGCCCTTGGGTTCTGTCCCTGCCTGGAGGAGCAGAGCCATGATTTTCGACCCACTTTCGTGCCCTCCCTGGGCAGCTGCAGAGTCAAAGAGGAGTGCACTGGTCTCGGTCTTCTCAGAGGCGGCCCGGGACATGCACATCCTCTCCGTAGAACCAGGCTTGCACTGGGGCCCAATTGGGGAAACCCTGGATTCTTGGTTCTTTTCTTCAGGCAAGCGTTTTGTTAATTTTGTGCTAATTTTATGTGTTTTGTACGAGTCACAGGCAAGCCATGTTCAAATGCTTTATCTCCATTTAATCCTCATAACAATCCTGGGAGCAGGTGGTCCTATCTCCATGTTACAGAGGGAGTAACAGAGGCTTACTGAAGTTAAAGTAACAAAGTACGTTCCAGAGATAAGACTGGGCTTCAAAGTAGCATTCTCAGGACAAAGGTGCTTATCTTGCTGGGTCTCTATCCCCTCACTGGAGTGCCCACCAGATCGGCAACATAAAAATGCCTTCAAAAGAGCGTTTGGCTGGAAGCTGGGAGGCTTCGATGGTGCTTGAGAATTTGGCCAAATCCCTTTCCTTTCCTGAATTTCTGTGCAATGATAGGGAAGGGGTAGCAAGGCTCTGAGGTCTCTATTGGGAAGAGTCTAGGCGTCAAACACTATTTTCAGCAGGGTAGAGAGAAGCAGCTAAGGAAACTTAAAGGCCAGAACTGTGTTCTCCTTTTTAAGAAAGGAGAACATTTCTGCCGGACAAGTGTGTCTTATAGCTCTTCCTAAGGACAGGTGGTCTGCTATGAGGAGCCTGTGGGTCAGCTCAAGCTGGGCTCCTGCAGTGTGGGATGAGCTCCCAAACTGAGATCTGAAAGAATGCAGGATGCCTCTTTTTATGATTGAAAATTTATGGATTTGGTTCAGTGAGCCACCTCCATTACCCACCCCACTCCCATTCCCCCTACATACACATCCTACCTTGGGCATTTTGGAAGGCTAGCTAAGTAAGAGCACCCTCTCAATGTCAAGGATGCAGGAGCTGAGCTGGTAGCGAGCACTCGGTGGCTTCAGTTGGTGGGAATCACTAGTGCCAGGGAAATGCACGTGGAAAGTATGAGCAAGTAATTCACTAAAACCTTCAGCTTAGATGTGGGGTGGGAATCTGGAAAGTGAGAGGGAGAAAGGAGGGGAGAGAGAAGGGGACACTAATTAATGGGCTCCCCCGGTCCTTGACCACACACTCAGCACCCTCCAACAACTCCTTAGCAAATAGCAGGAAGAGGTACCTCTTTCCACACAAACCCAGGCCAGTGTAGGGAAATGGGCTTTTCCCCTGCCTCAATGCAGGAGTGCTGGGTGGGGCTGAACTGCAGGTGTGAGCTCTGCTCCATGACTCACTGAGAGTTTGTGGGTCTGAGGCTTGGTATCCCTAACTGGGAACTGGGTCCCCCCATGCCCCATTTCCCCTTCTCCCCAGCTCATAGCCTTGCCAGCCTTGGCAGCAGTGCTGGGGGTGTTGGGTAATAAGCCCACTCATGGTATAGTGGAATGGCACAGCGGGAAGCCAGGCATCTGGGGTTCATCCCTGTTGGACCTTTGTGTGACCTCAGACACTGTCCTCCCTTTCTGTGGGTCTCTGGATATGCAGTCTACTCTCAGCCCTCACCTTCTACATGAGAAGGGCAGAGCCTAAGCCTGCATACCCAGCATCTCTGAGAACCCCTAGAGGAGAGCCGTGAGGTTGGAGGAGTGGGGAAAATTGGCCTTAAAGAAAATCAGAATCCCTGTAGTTGCTACGTTGTTTTAAAGAATGACTTTGGAAGGGGATTCTAAGTTACCAGCCTTTTCTGTGTGCCCCAGTTGGTCAGGATTTCATTTAAAAAAAGTCTCCTCTGCTGGAGGTCCCTGTGAACTGAGAGTCTGAAGCTGCCCACAGGCAGACATGGAGCAGGCTTTGGTCTTCACCAGAGTGTCCTGGAGTGTGAAGGTAGATTAGCATCACTAGCTGAGGGCTCTGGACACATCTCATTTCAATTCCCTGGACACAGATAAATCTTTTCAAAGCCTTTCTTTCCCATCTTTGCTATCTCCTGCCTCTGATAAAGATGCTGCCCTGACTTCTAAAGCAAACTCCCTTCTTTAGGCTGTCCAGGACCAGGTCAGAGGTGGGATATGCTCATGTGCATGTGTCGGAGCCACATCTGGGGGTTGCTTCTGGCAGCCTCCACCTCTGGTCTTGGCCCCTGGCTGACCCTGCTGAGCCAGGCACCTTGAGCTGTCCTCCTGCCACTCTGGAGCTCAGCCTATGCCTCATGCTCTGCTCTGGCCTCGAGGTTCATTACAAACAATAACAACAAGCAGAGAGTAACTTTGTACTTCCCGACAGTCTTTCATCCTGAGAGCTCAAAGCAATTTACAGACCAGGACTCATCAGTCTTTATCCCCGGTCCCAGGCATTTGGCAGGGGTGAAGAGGGGACCGAGAGCTCTAGTCTTTCCAGATTGGCACAGCGGTACAGCTGGGGTAGGGCAGTGAGTCACCTGGGTTGGGGGAATCGGATGGCCAGTAGGTCTGGGATAGAAGTAAAATTGGACTACTGGCTTTAGGTTGCAAACAGAGGGGATAGTCCCCCTTAAAAGAGTATGAGCTGGGCCATTCCTTCTCCTAGGTGGAGACCTAGGCCCTCTGGCCTGTGTGGGCTCATTGAGTTGCTGGAGGAAGAAGCAGCAGCTTTTTGGAAGCAAAGTCCCTTGGAGTCAGATTTTTGCAGGAATCCCAAAGTGCTGCCTGGTGCTGCCTTCTTCCCCTTGGTGCTGGGAGCTTCAGGGCCAAGTCAGGGAAGCTCTGACATTAGGGCAGTACCAAAATGAAGATACATGGAGGAAAAGGTGCTGGCCCAGCCTGGGCAGGCCCTAGCCCTGGCCTTGGGGTTGGTTTCCCAGTTGCTACCCATGCCTGGTCAGCGCCACTTACTCCACTAGCCCTCCTCTGTTCTCTAGCCCACCAGGCTGGCCTGAGGGACTGTTACTATATGGAAGAGGGGCTTAGGAAAAAACAAAACAAAACAAAACAAAAACCCCTGGCAAAGCATTGCCAAAGCATGAGACCTGGGCCCCATTGGAGCCATGTTCTCATTGTGTTTTCCCACCATTTCTGAGCCAGTAGCACACCCTTTGTAACTTGGTGGGAAGCAAGTAGTGGCCCATTTTCCCAGTCTTCCTCCAGCCTAGCCATCCTCTCATCAAGACTTCCAGGCTCTGGCCACAGGGTAGCTACATAAACTGCATAAACTACATGTACGTTCACTCATCTTTGTGTATTCAATTCTGCAAGCATTAACTGAGCTTCTATTATGTGAATAGACAACAGGCCCTGCCTTCAGGAAGCTCAGAGAGACAGATCCTTATACAACTACCTATGATCAGAACTGAGGGTAAGACCAGAGATAAATGTGCAACATCTGGTGAGGGGGGGAATAACTTGTTCTCCTAGGATCCTAGCCTGGATGGTGAATAGGAACTTACCAGGGAAAGAAAAGGGACTTCTTAGAAGTAGAAACATGTCCATGACCAACTTGCATGGGAGACAGGGAGGCAGCTCTCATTTACTAAGGACTTACTACAGGCCAGTACTGATACTATAAAGTATAGGTATTGTTTTATCATCCTCACTTTACAGATGAGAAAACCGAGGCAGAGAAAGTCCCGTGATTAACCATGAATTAGTGGCAGGATGAGATCTTAAGTTCAAGTCTGCCCCCTGCCCTGCCTCAGTCATGCACAGTCCACCTGGCTCTGGGCTCTTCCATGCCCCTCAACAAAAACCAGGGAGAGACAGAGGATCTCTATTGGTCCACTGGGAGCAGGCCCTCCCCATCAGATCAACTGGTCAGATATCTACTTCCTGGGCTCTTGGGTGGGGTTTAGAGGATACAAAGATAAGTGGGTTGAGTCCCTGCCCTCACAAGGAGCTTGCAGTGTTACTGTGGCAGGAAGGTGTGAACAGGAACCATGAACACTGACACGGGAGGGTAGCACTGAGGCCTTGAGGCTGCACAAATAGGCAGGAGCTCCTGAGAAGATAGTGGTTTATTATGGTCAAATGGCCTAGCCAGAAACCAAGCTAGAGGTCTAAAGTCCAGCTAGATCTAGCATCAGAATGGATAGATATCTGGTCCTATGGAGCCCCTTATGCAAAAGATGAACACTTAAATTATTGGGAAACTGATTTAAAGCACAAACTCGGGACTTGTTAGAAGTACAATTTCTTGGGACCTACCCCTGACCTACTGAATCAGTAACTATGGGGATGGGGGCCAGTAATGTGCATTTTAGCAAGCCCCCCTCCCACCCACCATTTATTATGATGCATGCTCATGTTTAAGAACCACTGATTGAGCTGGGTGGCCCAGCCTCCTGGAGCAGAGCCCTGTAGAGGGCCTGTCAGTTCCATAGGTGTTAACTCAGCTCCTCAGTGTCAGGCATGAGGCTTGGGGTCTGCAGTGCTGGCTGAGATCCTGTCACCTGGCAGGACAAGATAGACATGAACAGACCTAATTCCAACTACAAGGCTGACCCTGGCAAGAGATGACCCAGAACAGATAGAAGAGACTAACTCTAACCAGAGGAATCTGAGGAGGCTTCGTGGAGGAGGATATGGGGTTGAGGCAGACTTTGGAGCATGAGAAGGACTTTGGCAAAGGGGCTAGGTGCCCAGATTGAAGAAGTCACTTAAGCAGGTGTGGAGGCTTGGAAACAGGATATTTGGGGAAATAAGGCACAATCCAGAAGGTATGCTGCCAAACAGTGGATTTTCTGACTGCCAGGCTAGTGAGTTTGGACTTATCTTAATCAGCAGGGAATGAAGGGTTCTGAGCAGGAGGGTGACCTAGTCCAAGCTGCTCTTTAGGCATCATAGCCACATAGCTCTTTGTGAAAGGATGGGAAAAGGGAGGGCACAGTCAGGAGCTCCTGCAGTAGCCCCAGCTGAACCGTCAGAATGTGCATGTGGTGATGGGTGGGTAGAGGAGGCCACAGGCTTTGCCTCGGGATAGCTTGCCAGCTGCAAACACTTTGGGAGGATTCTGGGGGGTTGGACCTGGCAAACGGGCTGTGACTTCTGGTGCAGTCAAGTGAGGTCTGGGTCTGAACTCATAGTTCACTCCCTTCACTGTAAAGATGGAGAAACTGAGGCCCAGAGAGGGAAGTCCACACACCAAGGCAAAGGACTTGGCCCTATAGGGCAAGAATGAGGGCAGCAGCCTGCTCCCCTCAACCAGCCACTGCAGCCTGGGTCTCACCACTCACGCCTGCGGTGCAGATGGATTCCTCTCAGTTCCGTGAGTACATCGTGGTTCCTTCCGGCCTTGTTCCTGTGAACCTGCTGTTCACTTTGCTTGGCACATGTTCTCTCTTAGCCAACTCTTGCTCATCCTTCAGGCCCAGCATAGACTTTGTTTCCTCCACAGGGCCTTCCTGGTCCCCAGGGTGAGGAGCACATTGCTCAGCTAGAATCTCTGCCAGGGCCAAGGCCACATCAACTTGACCCTCAGCACTCGAAATGTGCTCAGTGCTCAATCCATTCTTGAACGAACACATGAATAAGGAGATTCTCAAGCTATTTCACCCCTGTATGTGGAGACCTAGCTGGCCACTCCTGTTTGAAGAGGGTCAGTCTCATGGAAGGAGGCTGCCCCAGTTGAGCTTCCTGCCCAGACTGGAGCCCCTTAATGGTTGGGCAATGGTAGGCTGATCAAGAGTCGTCTTTCAGTCAGGGCCCCAACTTCATTATCTGCTCTGCCATTCTAGGGCAGATGCCTGTTTGAGCTGATGGGGAGGGAGACGGATGAGTTGGGGAGGAGTGTTGGGTGGGAAAGGGCTCTGGGATTACCTGTCAACGGACCCCACCCTCCAGCGAGTGCTCACAGCAGTCTTGATCTGGGCTGCTCTGAGGCACCCATCAGTCACAGTCCAGCCTTACATCATTAATTCATTTTCTTGGCCTGTGATCAGTGAACACCTACCCAGTGGCAGACACCAGGAAACACGGCGATTCTGCAGCACATACCCCCACCAGCTCCTCACAGTCTAGAAAGATAAGAACCTGATTTTCTCCAAGGTGAGAAGCCCCGAGAAGAGCGTGTGAAAGGGTCAGGAAGTCTGTGAGGCAAAGACTGCTTCTAGCTGGGTGGATTAGTGAAGGTGGAGGCATCTGAGATCTTGAGGGATTTAGATTAATAAGAGCTGCCGGTTATTAAGTTATCTCTGTTTCAGGCACTGTGCGAACTTCTTGACATACATTACCCTCATTTAATTCTCTCCACAATCTTAAAAGTGGATGAGATTGTCCCTGTTTCACAGACAAGGAAATGAAGGCTCAGAGAGTTTAAGTAACTTGCCTAGTTATACAAGTGCTGGGCAGAGCCAGAATGCCCAGTGGCATCCGTCTGACCCCACAGCCTGCATGTCTGACCCTCTCAACTCGGCTTCCTGTGTGAAGGATGGCATTTAGGGGAAGCAGGAGCAGAGGGCATGGAGGCAGGGCAGAATAGGCATGGGCATGTTTGGGGAGCAACCAGTGATTTGGTTTGCCTGGAATATACGATTCCTGAAGGGAAGTGGTAGGGGAATGTAGAGAGGCAAGTTTGGGAAGGAAGCCCATTCACTGACCCAGCAAACATCCCCTGAGGGCCCTGGCTACCAGGTAAGGAAGGTGGGCGGCCTTTCTCTACAGACATCACAGAGCCAAGGAAGGTTTCTGAATGGCCGTGAGGCACATTGAGGTGGAACTGCCAAGTGTACACTGTTCATGTCATGGTACTGGGGGGCTGGGGAGCAGTATGACCTGAGCCAGGGCCTGGCAGATGATGGGGAGTTATGAGGATAAGAGGCATGATAGAAGCCAAATGGACTCAGCCTTTGGGGAAAGTCAAGAGAGACACAGGGTTGTCACAGATAAAGTGACTGAAAGAGGGAATCCAGGAGAAGGAGCAATCTTGGAAGAGAAGATGGAGAAACTGGTTTTCTGCATGTTATATTTAACCTAATGACTAAATACCCAGGGAGGAAGGTGTTCATTTTGGGGTGAGTTCTTTCCAGTCCCCTTGCCCTCACTAGCCTGGACCCACAAGGACCACATTTCTGTCCTCCCAAGCTCCCAGGGTGCCTAAGCTGGGACTTTCATGCTTGCAGTTGAATTTGAAGGAAAGAGACAGGGCCTCTGGCAGCCTGGGCACCCTGCACCCATGGTGAGCACATGAGCCTGTTCCTGCTCTGCATCAGGCCTGCTAAGACCTTTCTCCTGAAACCCAGCATTTCTTCAAAACCTTATACGTTTATTTTATCTTAAAAATCCACATGAACTTAACACTCTTCTCCACCATATGTCTGTTTGTTCTGATACAAAGGTGCTGCTTTTCCTTATTAATAAGCTTGGCAGACCCTCAGAAAGAGGCCCTGAGATCATCCTATGGCTTTGCATGTATCCCAGTTTGAGAAGCCAGTCTTTTCTGCATGTACAGGGTGCCTCCCCTTTTCCCCAACCCCTGCTACATTTCCCCAAGACTCAGAGCTTCAGAAACAACTTTCTCCAGCCAGGCCAAGGAGGCAGGAAGCACAGGCCCACCCCAAAGAGGATGAGGCTCTGGGATCCCCTTCTTGACCCTTTCTGAATTCCCTGAGCAAGAGATGGCCTAGTCCACCCACAGCAGACCCTTTCCACAGAAGGTTCTCCTGGGCCAGGGCCCAAGACTTTGGCCCAGAGCCCAGCTTTCCCCAGTAGGGAGATTAAACAGAGTTTGGGTAAATGGTAACAGTTTTCCAGAACTGCCATCTCTGCTTTGTCCCCGACCTCTACCCTCAGCAGCTGAAGAGGTGATAGTGGTCAGAGGCCTTCCATCCCTCCATAGAGAGCTTTCTCTTGCTCCATTCCTCTAAAATAGACAGAGTGTGGTTTATAAATGAGTCAACTGAGGCCCAGAGAGGCTAAACTACTTATCTAAGGGCAGACAGTTGAGAAACTGGGAGACTGGGACAAAGACCTGAATTGCTGTGTCCTCAGCTGCCTCTCTTTCCCCTGTTCCTGCCCTGCTTCCTCTGTGCCTCATCCGTGCCAGCTCTAGGTGTCTACGGCATGTGCCGCAAGCACTGCTAAGAACACAGGGAGACTGAGGCATCTGTACTGAGTATCCCTATGCCTACCCCAGCAACTGTTGCCCTGCTCTGTGAACCTGTGCCATCTCTCCCAGACACAGGTGACAACCCCCTCATCCCCCATCTCTGCTACTCATGTGCCTGTATCCCAGCCCTGCAATGGGTGGAGCACTGCGGTGTGGACTTGCATGACTCTGGGGATGAGGCATCTCTCCCTGGCCTTGCAGAGCCCTGAGGAGGCCAGTGTTTCTCTCAGGATGCTTGGCTCCTGGCAGAGGGGGCTGTGGGTGGGAATAGTGTTGTCCCTGGTGGTCAGGCCTGGGCCTGTGCATACCTGCCCTCACATTGCAGGTTGGGTGTCAGTGGATGGATGCTTCTGGATGGGCAGGTGAAGCTTTAAGGCAGGAATCATTTCTGTTGGTCTTGGTGCTGCCAAGTTTGTCTCCTCCTCCTCCCTTCCCCTTCTTCTTTACCTGCCCTCCTGGTGCAGCGTCTGCCTCCCCTCTTCAGTTCTCATCCCAGCTGGCCTGGCCCCTCTTCTCCAGCTTGCAGCTGAGGTGCCAGGCACCTGGGCTGCTGAGCTGAAAGCCCATCAGGTCTAGGCTGGTTTTCACTGGTGCAGGGAAGGTGGTCATCTTTGAGGATCA
The DNA here is from genome assembly GCF_028878055.3 of Symphalangus syndactylus. NCBI lineage: Eukaryota > Metazoa > Chordata > Mammalia > Primates > Hylobatidae > Symphalangus > Symphalangus syndactylus. The sequence goes on from NC_072429.2 coordinate 47,061,920, forward strand.
GCCTTTGTGGGAGCCCTAAACAGGAGGCAGAGACCAACCCGACGCCAGGGCCATGTCTTATTTGGCACCAAATCCCTGGTTACTGGTAAGTGCCTCGTACATCATAGGGACTGTTGCATGTGGGTATTTGTTGGATGGATATAAGAAGAGGGCAAAGCAAGCCCAGGTGTTGGGCTGGGCCTAGGTGGCTGAGGGAAATGTGGCTCAGGGAAAGCCAAGCAGCCCAGCTGGGCGTACACTCCCTTTGGGAGTCTGTCCTGTGAGTGTGAAATGGCTCTTCTGCAGGCCATGGGTAGGATGCCTGGCTGCCTAGGCCATCTGTGCCCACTTAAACCAGCTGTGTTTTTAGTTGAGTGGGTTTTTTTTTTTTTCTTTCTCATTTGAACTTGGAGTCTGTAATTAACCTCCAATAGGTTGCAGTCACTTTGTGGGTGGGACAGGGGTGGGAAGGGGGCTGGCCCGCAGCTGGCCAGCAGCAGGACAGTGGGAAACTTTGATGCCAGGCAGGCTGGCCACATTGTCTCCAGGTGTTGCCCTGCAAAGGGAACTGCTCAGCCTTAGTCATGAGGTGAGGATCATTAACCCTTTTAACAGCCTGCTGCCCCTGCCTGCTGGGTGCCGGGAGGGAGGCAGAGCCAGGTCCTCCCTGGCTGGGTTGCCCAGCCATGTCCTGAGCGTCTGTCTTGCTCTCAGATCTGGGTAGGCTCCGCACCCACCGCCCACTGCCGAGAGGAATGAGGTTAAGCTGCTGGCAGCAGCGGCACCCCCTGGCCTCGGGGCTGGGATGTGGGAAGGGAGCAGTCCTGGTTGTCGCTGCTGTTGTCGCTATCTTTAATGAGGAGCTTTCTGGGGATAGCCTGTCAAACAGATACAGGCCAGAAGTCCTGGCTTGGCACCAGGAGATAGGAAGCAGAAGCCACCGGATACCCTGTGGCCCAACTCATGGCAACCATGGGGAGGTGTCCTAAAGTTTTACGGAGCCCGTCCTGGAGGAAAATCTTTTTGTGGAGGCCTGGGCCATCCTTGAGAGAGCTTCTTCTTGTTCTTATAAAGCTGCCAAGGGAGACCTCCCCACATCCCCACACCTCAACTCCAGTGAACCCTTGTCCCAGGAGGAAGAGAACTGGATGAAGTAGCCTCTGGGCTTCCCCCAAAACCCAAGGAGTATGGGAGCTCAGCAGAGGGTGCTTGGTCTGAGGAGGAAATCTTAGAGGAAGGAAGAGCTGCCCAATACCCAAAAACCTGCATCAGCCATCAGCTTGCCACCTGTCCCTTTCATCTCTGGGGAAGGAGGTGCTGCAGGGATCAGGGTGTCAGTAATGGCCATGGGTGCAGAATGCTGGGAACTTTCTCCCCCTTCTTGTGCACACAGAACTTCCTCTTGCTTTTGCTGGATGCCTCTCATCTGTCCACTCTTCCGTGTGCTGGACCTTTGAGGGTCCCCTTTCTGCATGAGAAAATATGCATGAACCCCCAGGACTGCTGCTCCTCCCTTCAGCCACAAAGCTGAATTTATGGAGAAATTCATTGCAATATCGTTATTATTAGCAGAACACTGGAGACAACCTAATACGCTCATCTGAACAATGAAATATTATGCAGCTATTGAAATGATTCTAGACTTGGAAAAATGTTTTGAATGTATATTGACTGAGAAAAGTGGGATATAAAGCAGTTTGGAGAGAAAAATCTTTTGGGAGACATTTGAAAATGCCTACAGTGGCTTTCTCTCTGTTGGTAATTGAATTGATTTAAATGTGGTTTTCTTTTTCCTTACTTGTGTAATTTTTTCACAACAAAAATTTCTTATGTAACAAAACAACAACAGAAGGGGACAAGCTAAACTCTTTGGGGAGTAGGGGGTGGTTACTCCATATACAGCTGGATCATTTCTGTCTGGGGCCAAACACAGAACCTGGCTCATAGCAGGCATTCAATAAACAGGGGAAAGGAGAGGTGCTCAATACTCAAGGGCCCAAGTAGTCCATCAGCTTGCTGCCTACCCCTCCATCTGTGGGGAAGGAGCAGCGGTAGGGATCAGAGTGTCGACTGAATGGGGGATAAATGCCTGCCAACTGCTTCAGTTCTTTCCCTGACAGATCCCATGCATCCCAGGAAGCCTGTTCCTCTGCTTGGTTCAGCTCTGGCCCCAAGACATTCTTGAGACATGGTGCGATGATCTCTATACCCATACGCTAGCATTGTAGTGTGGGCCCTGGGCTGTAAAAGAGAAACAGGCAATATCAGACCTAGCTCAGAGGGGCTGATCTAGCCCAGTCATGTCTGAGGTCCCGTTAGAGCTGTCTCTGGATGCACAAATGTCTGCTATGCGAACAGCCCCTCAGCCTTATCCCACATGACTCCAGGGCCTGGTACTAGATCCAATGGCTAGAGGATGCATAGAGAAAGGATGGTGGCTCAGGATAAGAATGAGCTTAACATGCAGAAAGTAAGATCAGGTCATCCCCCAACTTATAAGCCTCTAATGCCTTCCCAGCACACCTACAAAACCAATCCAGGGCCATCTTGGGGAGGTCACCTCAATCTTTGCCACAGAAAACCTGGCAGGGCTCTAGGCCCAGGAGTGCAGAGGTGGAGGACATTGTTCCAAGGCCATCTGGTGTACATTCTTCTCTTTCCTGCCACCTGAGCTGCTGCCACTGCCCCCTGACCCCAAGGAACTTTCCTACAAGGTTTGCCCAATCCTGGCTTTCAACTTTCAAATCACTGCAAACTAGGATTGCCTGTGAGCAAAGACCAGGACTTGCAGCTGCTAGAGCAAGAGGCATGGCTTTTAGCATCACAGATGATTCTGAGGAACCATTAAGAGCTATAAAAGAAAACTCTTTGTAAAGAACATGGCATGATTCAAATGTATGGTTATTTTTATTTTGTCATCCTTTAAACCAGGGCTGCCCAATAGAAATATAACGCAATCCACATATGTAATTTAAAAATTTCTAGTAGGCACATAAAAAGTATTTTTTTTAATATACAAAACAAATCCAGACTTCTCATCCTGGCTTGCACAGCCCCATGTCAACCTGGGCCCTGCCTACCTCTCCAAGCTCCCCTCACACCCTGCCCATCTTCTACTATCTTCCAGCCATATAGGCCTCTTTTGGCCCCATGAACTCATCAAGCTCATTCCCACCTTAGGGTCTTTATCCAGCTGCTTTTTTTTTTTTTTTTTTTTTTTTACTGTCTCATATTTCCTGTTGATGTTTTGCTTATTGTCCCCCTCACTAAAATTCAGGCTCCCTAACGGTAGGATGCTTATCTCTTGGTATGGTTGAATGAATGAATGAATTCATTTGGAATGAACTGAATAAATGAATAAGGAACAGGTGAACTAGATAGGGTTGTTCTGAAGTGAGTGACTATCCAGAAATGGCTACTGAGTCACACAAGGTTCTCACTAGATGGAGTGAGCTCCCTGTGATCTGAAATGCGGTCCTGTGTTTTCCATTGGTGGCCGGCGATTACTTTGGAGCTCTCAGTTCCTCAGGCCCTCTGAATTAGGGCCATGCCTACTGTTTCTGGGAACAGTCTCTATGTAACACATCCCCCTACCCCATCACCATCACCACTAAGCAGTGGCCACAGGCTCAGTGCATAATATAGCACTGGAACTCATGTCAGGAACCAAGGTAGTAGAGTAACCCCTGCTTCCTCCCACCAGCTGCCACCGCCATCCCCCACCATCTTGTTGGGAGGGAAGTGGCTCATGGTGGTGGAGACAGGCAGTTCCCTTGTCTCTGAGTTGCAAGAAAAGTCAACACACTCCAAGTGGGGTAAGGGGAAACTTTAGCACCTGAGAAGAGCTCTCTGTGTTGTGTCCCCAGTTCATAAGAAAGGAGAAGGGACTAGTTGGAGGTCACCACTTGACCAAGAGGTTAGATCATCACCAGGTGTCAACCCAATCTTAGCGCAAAGCCACCTGTGCATATGTGTTCAGTTTGTAACCAGTCATTGAGCTATACACTTATAATATATGCACTTTCCTGAATGTATGTTACATTTCCAAAAATAAAGGAACACACCTGAAAAGCCCTTTAGAACCCACAACCCGAACCCACACTCACAGCTTCTGCTTCAGAATGCCTAGGATATGTCCCAGGTACCTGACTTGTAAAGCTTCCCATGTGATTCTGATTAGCATCCAGGGTTAAGACCTAACATAAGCAATGACTGGGGACTCCAGAGCAGATGCAGGAGGGAGGGAGGTGGGTAAGGGAAGGAGGATAAGGCAGGATTTCAGTCACACTTAGAATAATGAAGTTCCAAAAAGTCCAACAGATTGTTAGATTGATGCACATAGAATCTCTGGGTGCCAAAAAAAAAAAAAAGAAAGAAAAGAAAAGAAAAAGAAGAAGAAGAACCAGCAATATAAAAAAAGCAGGTAACTGAGGGGAAAAAACTTTGTAGCAAAAGGTTAATAGCCTTAATATTTATAAAAAGCTCTTACAAATCACTAGGATGAGCACTCAATAGAAAAACAGACTGCGTGCATGAACAGGCAATTCAAAAAGAAGAAATACAATGGGCCAATACACTTATGAAAAATGTTCAGCCTCATCAGTAATCAAATAAATGCAAATTAAAACAACAAAGAGACGTTATCTTTTGCCTAGCTAATTGGCAAAGATTAAAGACATGATAATACCTTGTGTTGGTGAGTGTGTGGAAAAAACAGGCACTGTCATTCACTGGGGGGGGCACAAATTGGTGCAACCTTTCCAAAGGGCAATTTGGCAATGTACAAAGCTGAGGAAGATTGCCTACCCTCTGACGCAGCAATTCCACTTTTAGGAAGATCGCCTTAGGAAATAATTGTGAATAATAATAATAATAGCTAACCTTTGTTAAATGCTCTCTATGTGCCAGGCTCTACATGCATTGTCTCATATAATCCTCACAGCCATCATCCCAAGAGGTAAGAGCTATTATTTATCTCCTGTATTTTACAGCTGAGGAAGTTGAGGCGCAGACGAATGAAGTTAATTCTTGGACACAGATCTAACAAGTAGCAAAGTCTGGATTGAAAGCCAGACAGCCTGAGTCTAGAGCCATCCTCCCCCATAGAGCAGTACACATGGGGTGTGTGCAAAGATAAAGCTGCAAGGATGTCCTTTTGGGGTTGTTTGTAATGGGAAGGTGGAGGGGACATGCTAAATGTTCCACACAGGAATCAGTTACATAAGTTATGATACACCCATACAGGAACATTATGCAACCATGAAAAATGATGCTGTAAGAAAAACTGAGTGTGTGAATACGCCGCGGGGGAGGATTTGTATATGCATAAAATATTTCTGAAAGGAGGTCAAAGGAACCGATAAGATTGATCATCTCCTAGAAAGACAACTGTGTGGTTGTGGCCAGAAGTTAGAGAGAGACTTGTTTTTTAAGCCATATACTCCTTTTCACTTCTTGAATTTTGAATCATGTTAATATCTGTCAAAATATATGTTTATATATATATATTCAATGGAATCATTGTCAAAATATATATACGTATACACAAATAAATACACATATAAGTTATAGAATTTGTTCCACATAACTTTCATTTCCTTGAAATGCTACCAAGAGTTCCAAGAAGAAAGGTTTCAAGGCCCTCACTTAGAGAACGATACTGAAATTGATAGATACTTCTTTAACTATGCTTAAACCACATGCTCTCCAAACCCATTTTCCCATGGAACCCTCTTCTCAAGTAATATCTGTTTTCGTCTCTCCAGATACTCCTGCTTATAGAATTCACTTTGGGAAATGCTATTATTAATATTTAACACCCAGGCGAAAGGGTTACATTGTTTCATTAAATGAAAGAATACATAGAGCCTGGCACATAGACAGCATTTAACAAAGGTTAGCTATTATTGTTATTATTATCCACAAATGGCATTGATTCCATTTTGTTTAAAAATGGGGGGAGGTGTTATTTATGATTATGGAGACAAAGGATGGTTTTGTTTTCTTCTTTTTTCACCCCTGTATATTTTTTAATTTTCTAAAATGAACAAAATTATTTTACGAGAATCATTGCATAAGCCTACGTCATGCATTTTTAAAGGCTTCCTTTCTGTGCTTCCTCTGTGCCCTGTGCCCCTCTCATCTATTCCCTGCGTATATGCAGCAGCTCAGGGTGAAGTTCAGTGAGGGGACCCCTGTTCTAGCCAGGCCCTCTTGCCTGCCTTTCTCCAGAGCCAGCTCTGGCCCACTGTCAGCGCTCTGAGCTGCTAGGGAAAGGACCAATGGCCGAGACAGGGCCAATCAGTTCCCAGACAACTCCCTGGTTCCAACAGACCCTCCCTTCTGCTACTGGAAGGCTTTTAACCATCTCACAGAGAGAAATGAGACCACAAAATCAGACACCATCCTGCTATCAGCCTAACACGTGGCAAATCTTGATACCTGAGCTTTGGTCCCAGCTCTGTGGCTGCCTGGCTATGTGGCTTCAGGCAAGTTTCTTCACCTCTCTGAGTCTCATCTGCACCATCAGTGTCAGTATGACACTGCCTCACAGAGGTCAGGGACCAAACGAGAGCCTGCATGAAGGCTTTGTGTATCCTATAAGGGACTATCCCACTGGAAATTGTTATACACCTCAGCACGAGCACTGGCTTAGCCTCACCTTCCTGAGATCAGAGTACTTTCTCTTTTGGGGTGTGTGTGTGTGTGTGTTGTTTTGTTTTGTATTTTGGTGGTGGGGAGAGGAGCAAGGAAGTGAAGCATGGGAGACTGGGGCATGCGGAAATAGAATGGTGTTTAAGAAAAATGGGGACAGCCTCTCAGCTTGGCATTTGCAGCTTTGCATCCGTGATTGGGCTGAGCCCACCAGTACAGCCCCATGGCTTGTTACCCATGATTTTAGATCCTGAGCACTGACGTCAAGGAGATCTGTGTTTGAATCCCAGTTCCATCATCTGCCTTTAGGGAAGTGACTTCACCATTCTGAGCCTCCGTTTCCCCATCTGTAAGTGGGTTTAACCGTTGCTGTGAGCTCATGGGGTTATTGTGAAGGTTTCATAAGCTAATGTAAAGCTTCATACCATTCAAGGCATGAAGGAAACTCTCCATAAGTTATAACTACATTGATGTCATCACAGACTCACTGTAAATGCTTATTGAATTGAACTAGGAAATGACACCAGGAGGGGTGGCTCTCAGGATCACCCCTCCCTTCCCTAGTTCCAGCCCAAAGACAGTGGCCCTTACTCTCCACTACTCATGCTTGGCACTGCCCCTACCACCACCATGCTCACCTACCTGCCTTGTAACCCACAGCCACTCGGCCCAAGTTGAAGAAGATGAAGAGCCAGACGGGACAAGTGGGTGAGAAGCAATCGCTGAAGTGTGAGGCAGCAGCCGGTAATCCCCAGCCTTCCTACCGTTGGTTCAAGGATGGCAAGGAGCTCAACCGCAGCCGAGACATTCGCATCAAATATGGCAATGGCAGGTAAGCAATATCCAGCCTGTCCTCCGTCCAACCAGCTGCACTCCCTCCTCTCGAGAAGGAGTGGCCTGAACTGGGCAGAGGCCAGGGCTGTGCCCCCAGACTCACCCATGGAACCAGTCCCAGCCCCTCTCCATACTCCCCTTCTTTGCCACTCCCAGCCTTCTTCCTGCAGCTCGGGGACCCTCTGGTCATGGTGGCCCAGGGTCTTGCAGACCACAGACAAGAATTAAGCCGTTAACTTCTCTGGATTGTTGAAGGCAACTTGACTGTCACAGTCAGCTTGATCAGTGGAAGACCCTGCTCATCTCTAAAACTTCTTGAAAGACCTGCTGCAGTGTCTGAAAGCCCCATCATTTGGCAATCTTTGGTGAAAGACCCTGACTCCAGAATGCCTCTGGGAGGTCACACATGATGGGCTGGTTTCTCAGCTTAGCAAGCTGTCAGTTGTCAGAGAGCTAAGTAAGGGAAAAGGGAGCAACACTTTGATTGGTGTTGGAGAACTCTGTTCCTCAGACGGTTTCCCCCTAAAACATGAGAATTGTCTTTAATCTGGAATCAGTGCTCCAGGGAAGTGAATCAGAGAAGTTCCCTGAGTCTCCAGGCTATGGGAGATGGCCTGTCTTCCATCTTGGGTGGGTCAGGCAGGGCGCTTCTGGCACCAGAGAAGCCGATAGTCCAACGCAGCCCACCACCTCTCTCCTGCCTCTCAAGGAGAAGCAAGGGGGAAAACCCCTGCCTGCCAGCTAAACAGGCATTCTACCTGATGTCTGCTCTGTTGGCTCTGGGGACCTAGTGGCCTTCCCTCTCTGACTGAGGAGCTCCCAAACCTTTTCTACGCTCCCTCCCAGAGTAGCTTACAACCACTCCCTTCCTGGCTGTCATTTTCCTCCTCACCACCCCACCACACACACAAAATGCAAATTAGAATGGTTTTAGAGCACACCAGCCCGCCCACAACAAAAAGTGGTAGAAGGCCAGGGCTGGGCAGGCTGCTTGGGTTTCCCGTGTGGAGCTGGATGTCCATGCCCTGCCTCTGGCCCTCAGACTCTGGAACCTGTAAAAGAGGATGAAGGAGTCAGGGGACTGGGAGTTATTTCCAGTTCTCTGATTCTCCTTCCAAGAATGGGGAGCAGAAGTAGAACTGATCACTCAAGAAAATGATCCTGGCAGAAAACAGAATGTAATTAAGGAAGAGTTTGGCTTAGATCAAAGGTTTGTGGCTGAAAGAATGCCGCTTCCTAAGGAACTTGCCATGGCCAGTGGTGAGTGGGGGCTTCTATGTGTCCCTTGTCTACAGCATTGGCAAGAAGCTCTGGCTGCCCACCCAGCCCACCTTCTGAGACCACCCCACCCCTTCTCACTGCCCTTCCAAGGCTGGTTCCAAGCTGGAGAGAATGGGCAGGCTTCTTGGATCTGGGGCAGTTGGGGCCCATCTCCCTCCCATCCTTTCTTTCTAGAAGGTGGTTTCTCCCCTACTTCACTGCAGTGATGAAAGTGAGGAGAGCCCCCCTTTCCCTCCTCATGGCTCCCAAACATGTCTACAACCTGCCTATCATCATCCCACCCTACCTGGTGCCACACACTCATACTCACCCTCCCTCCCGCGCATTCCCCCACCCCACACACAAGCCCACAGAGCCCTGGTACCACCAACTCACTCCTTTCTCTGGTAACTTCAGCTTTCTCTCCCTACCAACAAACCCATGCCCGTGACTTTTTTTCTCAAATGCTGTCCCTCCACGCTGCTGCTCCCCTGGCCCTCCAGCGATTGCCCCATCTCACTTCCGCCCTCCACCACCATATGAAGTCACTGAGGGAGCTAGCCTCCTGCCCACTGACTGCACACTCTCATCCTCCACTCACTCTTTGCCCTGCTGGAATCTCCCCTTCAATTACATCCCAACCTCTCGATGGCTGTGGTCCTGGAGAAACCCCAGTTATCTCTGCACTTCCTGGCTCAGGCCTCTAGGCCTCTCAGCGGCCTCAGCATGGGAATACCTGCACCCCGGACCCTGTGGTGCTCCTCCTGGTCCTGCTGTGAGTCTGGACACTGTCTCTTAGTTGCCATCAATGCTGGAACTTTCCTGAGCTTTGGGCCTCACTATTTTCTTTCCTCCCTTTCCACCTGTGGGTGATTTCACCTTCTCCTGTTGCTTTAAGAATCTGAGACCCCAAGTCTCCATATCCAGACACGATGGCTTTTTGACCTGAGCTCCAGACCCATGCTGCCAGAGAGACACTAGATACCACACCTGAGATGCCTCACAGACATTTCCAATTGTGAATGCCCAATCTGACCTCTCCCCTGCCTGCTGTAGTCCTTTCTCTCCCTCACGTGTTCCCCTCTCACCTGTGGCTCAACCAGACTCTCTGCTGCTCAACCCCTGACCCCTTGCTGTCTGCCCACGGGGTTGTCCCTCTTTCCTTCCTCCTGCACATTTCTTATCTGGCCTCCCTGCCTCAAGCCTTCCTCCTCTGTCCCACTCTTGGCCACTCCCCACCTTTTCTGGACCACAGGCCCCTCTGAGAATTCATTTCTGAATCTAACATATCTGTATTGAGTATCAACTATGTGCCAGGCACTCTGCTAGAGGCTCAGGATATGTCAGTGAACAAAACAAAACTTACTTTCATGAGTCTCTAGTCTAGCTTCTACTACAGAATCTGGTAGAAGCCTTGTCCTTTTCTTCAGGAAAAAAAAAATGTGGCTTATGTACCCAGTTTGTTTGTAATTCTAAAGGTCCACAGAGTCACTGACCCCTGTGAGTGCCTGACGGGAAATGATCTTTCTAACAGGAACATCTATTCAATCATCCATTCAAGACAGAGCTTGAGAGCCTACTGCATGCCAGGTACAGCCTTGGGGCTCTTCCGACTCCTCTTCCTGGCCTACAAGTCACTGCCCTGCAGTTTCCTCACACTGCCACACTCTCGGCTGCTGGTCTTTCCTTTAATGGCCCTGGACTTGGGCCCAGGCTGTTCCCTATGCTGGCAGCCCTCCTCCCCTCGCTTGTCCCTGGCAAGGCTCTCCAAGGCCCAGCTTAACTGTCATCTCTCTGGGACACCTTCCTAAGCCCTCTAGGCAGCTCTCATTTTCTCCTCCCATGGTGCCTTAGACATGGCTTCATTGCTTTATGGAGGGATCTGTCTCTCCTTCCAGCATGAGAGAGCCTCAAAGCCTGGATCCCTATACCCAGATACCCCCTTCTCCCCTATAGGACCTGACAGACAGCTCTACACTGAGGGCTGAACTGATGAGAATCTTGCAGGACTTACCCTCCTCTCCTGGGTGTAGAGTCCCACTGGGACTGGGCAGGAGACCTTTTGGATGTTTCTAGCCTTCTGAGCCAGTTACTGTCCTGGTTAAGCCTCAATTTCATCTGAAGAATCCACAAACAGGGACTAGTCTTCTCCTCCTGGGTATTATGGACCCCTAAGAGTCTACAGTGTGCCCCCTGCCCCCTACCTATCAGGGCCCTGCCCCATTTGCTGCATCTGGAAACTTCCCTGTTCTCCCTGTTCTGCCCCTGGGCTCTCAGCAGTGAGTTGTGAGTGGTGGAGGAGTGGGCCATGATAGAGAACATCTGACTCCCTGCGACCAAGGCGCCCTCGGAGTGACTTAGAGAGAACGGCCACCTGCACACACTACCCATCCTACACTACACACCTCACCTAGTAGAGGGGCCAGGGGCAGCGGCAGGAGTCTGCTTTCTAGCAAAATGTTCTCTGTCCTGTCTGCCCACACAACAGCTGGCTCCACTACCTCCTGGCACTCTCCCTGCCCAGGCCACACTCTGTCTGGGCATCTCTGTTGACCTGTAGAGACCCCTCCTCAGAGGGTGCTGTCTGTCTCTGTGCCCACTGCACTGAAACATCTCACCCAAGCTTTCCTGTGCCAGGAGCAACTGCCCCCCCAAGCCCTGGGCACGGGGCCTTCCCTGCAGAATCGCATGTTCCCTTGTTTATGAGGGGCAGGCTGGAACAGGCCCCTCGAGCAGGCAGGCGGCAGGGGGGTAGGCACTGAGGAAAAGGTGGAGGACACAGCTGCCCAGATCCCGTCCCTGCCAGCAGAGAACCGGCGGGGGAGGTGGGGGGGTGGGGTGGGGCGTGGTCACCATCTCAGGGCAAACCTGGGTCAGCGTGTGATGGGACACCAGGAGCAGAGCACAGCACCCGGCCTGCCAGGGAGACAGGAGAGTCCTGGATCCTCAGGCTTCCACCTGGAGCTGGGAGTGAGGAGGGAGAAGGCGGTGACTCCAGTTCCTGTAGGGGCTGAGAAACCCTCAGAGCCCTGCCCCTTAGCCAGGACCCAGAGCCCCGTGTGCATCTCTGGGGCCAGCTTCTGTGAAACCATCAGACAGCTGCTAACCTAGGACATCTGCAGCAAGCCTCAGGGTCATTGTCTCTGTCCCCTGCCTCTTTCTTGTTCCTCAGAAGGAAGGGGCACTCCTAGAGCCCTGTGCCTCCCTTCTCCAGGTCTCAAATGCCTTCATGTGGGGAATCCTTCCTTAACATTCTGCCACGTCCTGCTACATATGATGCTGTATAAGGGAAGTGCCTCTGAATTCTGGGGGGGTGACAAGGAGAATCTGGCTCTGAGTCCCCTGTGCATCAACACCCCCACCCCCGGACCCTCAGGCGATCCCCCTTCCCTGCTAATCTGGTGTGTGCACAGGGAAGTGAGAGAAACCATACCCTGGGGAAGCTGGAGTTTGTGGCGTCTAATTTGGCTGGAGCAGGGAAAGAGATGCTGTCTTAGTCAGAGGGGCCTCCAGGGCTCTCTTTAATGAAGGGAACAAACTGTAATTGACAGAAGAGGGTTGTGGGCCGGCACCAGGCCAAGGAGACAGAGACCAGCTTGAGCCAGGAAGAATATGGTATAGTTAAGCAGCTGTCACCACAGCATCAGCAAGGACATCGCCACAGCAATAGGGTCTATAGACAAGACAACCTTGTAGCACCCTTGTTTGGAGGACCTTGGGGTAAGGATGCCTGGGAAGAGGCTCCGCATCAGAGGTGGAGACAGCCCAGGTAGGGATTGTGGGCCAGTTTGCATCTCCTTGACCCTGGCCCAGCCTCTCTGCTTGCCTCCCCTCAGCCTCCTTACCCCATCAGCTCCGTAGCTCAGTTTTACATCCCCTAGGCTCAGGGCAATGATGGCTCTACTGCCCTCCCTTGTGTTCCCCCACCTCTCCAGCCCACTACACATAGGCTGGAAATCTGGCTTTTTAATTCAGCACTAAAAAGAGGAGGCGATCATACCATGTACAGAAATTACCATGTTACTTCTTGCTTCCTCCTGGGGGCCAGACTGGGGTCCCAGGCTTTATCCAGAGCTCACTCTGGCCCTTGGAGGCAGAGGAAGGGGTGAGGGCTGTGAATAGGCCCTTCCAGAGCCTAAGCACCCTGGGGTAGGTGCAGGGAAACTCTGAGAAGGAAGGAAAGGTTTGGCTGGGGCTTCAGAAAGAAGAGGGGGACCAAGGCCAGGTGCCCTGGAGTCACAGTACTGGGGGGATCCGCCCAGTCCTGGCCACACAGTTCTCAGCATGCAGGGACTAGGTGCAAAGCTTCAGGACTAGCCCCAGCTTTTCTCAGAGATAGCCCATGTCCTCATGAACTGCAGCTCCTGGCATGCCTCTGCCTTTGCCTTGCCGAGTGCCCTTGGGCAAGTCAGGAAGTCCCTCTAGGACTCAGTTTTCCCTTCTGTAAGAAGAGAACAAGGTTGGCCCTGAGGATCAAGTCCAAGATCTTTTTGTTCCGCAAGGTGTACAAGCTCCTGGCACACAGGAAGTGCTCAGTAAACATTTGTTGAATGAATGAATGAAACAAAAACCCTTTGGAGAAGCCACAGAGTGCCCCTTAGTGGCAGCGTGGATTTTGAGAACAAGGGAGAGCCCCAGGTTTGGACTAGGAGTCTGGGCACCATCACCGTGGGAATCTGTCAGGACAGCTGCCCTCCCGGGTATCTGGGAACAGGTCTTGCATACCCAGAATGACAGGTTGCCACTTCCCAGGAGAGGCGGAGGCAGCTGGGAATGAGGGAGGCGGCCAGAAGAATGTTACGATGGTCCAGCCCTAGAAGAGCGGATGTGAGGGATCATAGATTTAGGACCTGTGAGCAGCCACTAGTCCTGCCCTGTGTTGTCCTAAGGGCCCAAGGCTCCCTGCAGCTGCAGGGACTCCGTGCCCCACCTGGACTCCAGAAACCGCTGGGTAGAGGGAATCTCCTTCCCATCTAAGCTGCAGGGCCACTCTGGCTCTGTGGAGAGAGGCAACTGCTGGGTGACTGCTGGGGAGCCACAGCCGGCCCTGGCTCACGCCTCTCCCCCTTTTATCCCCTCCCTAACCAGAAAGAACTCACGACTACAGTTCAACAAGGTGAAGGTGGAGGACGCTGGGGAGTATGTCTGCGAGGCTGAGAACATCCTGGGGAAGGACACCGTCCGGGGCCGGCTTTACGTCAACAGCGGTAGGTGGGCCTGGACAGAGGGAAGGGTCCTAGAGGGGTTTGGCAGGGCGGGCCAGTGGCCCCCTGGCCCTTGGGGCCTGCATGTGATCCATCTCGCACTCAACTCCCCTCCCTCCTGCTGCTGCCATATCAAGCCCTAGATCTCAGCCGATTCAGAGAAATGCAGTCGAAGCATAAATGTTTAGCTTTGTTATCTGGGCCTGGAAGAGCTGCCAGCTCTCATTTTAAATACCCTGAAAACTAAATATTTTGAAATCAAGAGGTGGGGGTGGGGGGAAGGATATTTTTAGAAGGCAATTACAGGAGGCTGGGCTGCCAGGAGTGGGGCTGCAGGGAGAGGCAGGCCCGGGGCATGTGCAAGCTGACTGCCTATTGCCTGTTGCTTTGCTGGGCACCTGAGCGCAGGCAGCCATCTCCACTGGGCCATGGGTGGGCAGCTTGGATGCCTGGGGCCCCTGGTGGCAGCCTCTGTTCAGGGAGGGCAAACTCCTCCCTGGCAGGCTATCCTCACTCCTTGAAGTCTTGCAGGGTCAGGACCTCATGGCACCTCTTACCTTCTCATCTCTACAGTGGCAGACCCAGCCTCAGGGTAGAGGCTGCCTTCCTGCTGCACTGCCCTCTCAGGCTCTGGTTCTTTCCCTTGACTGGAAGATTGCCTGTCTGCCAAAACTGCCTGTCCTCAGGCAGTGCCCTCTCCACTCTAGCTTGAGTACGTTAAATCCCACAGATCACTCTCTTCCTCCCAACACACACAGACTGAGTGTGCCATGTGGCTACCTATTTATTGGGATTCACTTCCAGTCCTGCTCATCACAGAATATAATCCTGTATCTGTCATTACCTGCCTCTGTTTCCACCAGACAGCCTCCCAATATGCCCTAAACCTAGCATGGTCTAAAAGACGACTTGAAACACTCTCTGCCCTATGACCCTCAGACAAAAACCTAGTTCAGACCCTGTCTGTCCTGTCCTGGTGAGGGACACCCCATCCTCCCAGCCCCTTGTGCTCCTTGGTCTCCCTTGCCACCATGTCTAATAAGTCTGAGTCTCCATGTCCTTGCCAGTCTTCTTTCTGGATCTTTCTCACACCTGCCTCTTCTGCTCTAACTATACCTCAAGGGTAACCCTGGCTTGGGTTTCATCCCTAGTCACCTGAACCAGAGCAGCGGCCTCCTAAGGTGCTTTTATACTGTCACATTCCCCACCCTGTAGAACTACAGAACAGGGACTTTGTTCTCAACACCCTGGCCTAAATGATCTTTCCAACCTAACTTCCGTCAGTCCCCTGTCCATTCCATTCTTACTCTTGGTCCTGTGCCATCCTGACTCATAGGATAGGTCAAGACAGTTTCTCTCACTATGTGTTGGTCTCATTCTTTCCTACTGTAAAATGGGCCACTCCCATGTTTGGGGAGTGGGGTGAGAAGAGGAGGCCATGGCCTCATCTCTTCCTCCTTGACCACCCCAACTCACTGCAGTGTCTCTCCCAGCTAGGGCTCCACTCCTGGGCCACTCCTTGGCCAACCATGCTCTGATGGCATCTCTTGAATTCTAGCCTTTGATTAGCCTTCAACTCTCATGCTATTGCTGAACTTTCTCTGTGGGCGTGGCCACCCCAGTGAATCTGTGAGCCTCAGGAGAGGGGAGAACAGGGAGGATGCTTTCTCCTGGAAGTTACAATCATAGCCAGTATTTATTGAGCCAAGCTCCACATTATCCCATGAACCCATACTCAAAGCCAGGATATATTTTATACATAATAAGAAGCTCAGAGAGATTAAATATTTCACCCGAAGTCAAACACTTAGTTAATGATAGAGCTGTACGATGTAAAAGTAGTTGGCAAACACTTAGTCTTTGAGCTCTGTGGGGCTATGTCTAGTCTGTCTACCACCCTAGCCTCAGGGTCTAGCACAGCACCTGGCTCACAGTGGGTGCCTGGTAAATATTATATAAGAGAACTTATAACCTGCTCCAAGGTCTTTATTGCCTCCTCTATGGCCCAGCCTGGGCATGACAGCAGGGAGGGTGTCTGAGCTCCTACTTCTCTCATCCTATCCCAAGTTTGGGAAAGTGGGCTGTGTCTGGGCTCTAGCACCTGCCACCTCTGCTATAGTGGTCAGACATTCTCAGATCCACTTTGGATTTGGGGCCTTCCTATTTTATTAGTCAAGACTTTCTTGACTAGAATTAACTTAAACCTATCTTAAGGGATTTATTTATTGGCTTATAAAACTGGTAAGTTCGGAGGTGGAACTGGCCCCAGGCATGACAGAATCTAAGACCTCAGAGGAAGGGTCCGAGAACTCATAGGATGGCTCAAGACAGTTTCTCTCACTGTGTGTTGGCCTCATTCTTTCCCACTGTAAAATGGGCCTCTCTCATGTTTGGGGAGTAGGGTGGGAAGAGGAGACCATGGTCTCAGACAGCTCCAGATCTACCCCATCCCAGCCCACCACCCGGAGAAAAGAGATAGCTTTGTCTCTGTGTCCATAAGTACAGTCACAAGGATGGATTCTGATTGACCTGCCAGGTCATGTGGCCCACTTGACCAGTCACTGTGCTTGGAGGGTGGGGCCATCTTTGCCTGGCCTGTCTATGTGTGCACAGGGGCTACTGAGAGGCAGAGCACTGTGAGTGATGGCCTGATCAGAACTCCATGGAAAAGCTCTTCCCTGGAGGGGTGCTGTTAGCAGAGAAAGTGGGAGCGGCTGCCGTGCAGAAAACCACAGGAGTGCCCTCTCTCTTGCACAGGGCTTGGGGCCTGTGGCCAGAGGTGGTGAGACCCCTCAGATAAGCTGCAGTCCCCTCCCACACATGGATTCCTGTCAGCCTCAGCAGGCCATGCTCTGATCAGTTTAGGAACCAGACAGTGGCGCCTTTGGGCGGGGCACTGAGGGCATATCTGGAATCCCAGCTTCCTGCAGACTTCTTGCCTCTTGACCCTCCAGGGCAGCAGCAGGGCAGAGCAGGGGAAAGAGTTTGAAGATTTGGTCTCGTCCAAGCTCTATGTCATGCAACCCTGAGTAAGTCACTTCACCCCACCAGTCTTCGGTTTTCCCGTTGTGGGGCTGAACTAGATGATCTTTAAGCCCCCTTCCCTCTAAAATTCGAGGATTCTGAGTTTGATGCTGAGGCTGACATCCTGTGCACCTAACCAGTACACACACACACAAACACATACCACACCACTTCTGCTGCCATGTGCAGTCCATGGCAGGCAAGAGCCTACCCTTGAACAGGTGAACAGGGCCACTGCTGGGGACCAGGAGGCCCCTGCTGGGGATGTTTTCCCAGGCAGAGATGCCCAGGCTCCTTGTTTATCCATGGAACCCATGAGACCTGCAGCAACCACACCCTGTGGTCTGCTTCCTCTGACTCATCCCAAGGTGGGTTGGTTTGGCCCGCCCAGGCCGAAGGGAAACCAAGGCTACAGGGATAGGGCAGCTAGAAGAGGGTACAGGGAGGCCATCAGGGAGCAGCAGGCTGCTCGGGGGGCATCACTTTGGCTCTTGAGTGGCTACTGCTCTGTTTGGGTGGAGCCCAGGGCTCCTTCCACAAATTAGAGTAGGCCTTCCTTATAGTCAGAGCTCTGCCAGCTCACAAGAGGCTCCTGCCTTCCTGAACTGGCGGGCAGGAGGAGCCGGCAGGAAGTTTGCGGTGCTAACACAATAGCTTGGTCCAACCCACTTCTGAGTTAGAGAAACAGATGTCTCATCCCAGGTGAAAGGGAGCTTGGGAATGTCCTGAGGTGGCTGTTACCAGCCCCTGATGTCAGGCTTTGCCCCAGAGGACAGGCAGGTTTGACCTGGGGTGTCATAGGACCATGGAAGCCCTGGAGAGGCCTCTGGGCCAGTCTCTTACCTGGAGTCTTGCAAAAGCTGGCTGTTTAAAAACACACACACACACAGATGCATATTCATGTCAGTCACGCATTCAGAAGCGCTTATTCCACAAGATCTTTCTCTGAGCTCTGGGGAGTCACAGTCTTGGCCCCCAAGAAAGTCCCTCAAATGGCAGGAAACTAAAACCTGAACTCTAAAAGGTCTGCCTTTTCTAACAAACTGAAAGGAAGGTAGGCAATTTATCAAAGGGAAAGGGGCCTCGATGGATAAAGGGGCACTCGACCAGAGTCTTGAAGGACAAGCAGAAGTTTTCTCCACAAGCAAAGGTGAAAGGCAGCTGCATTTGTGGGCAGCCGGGGACGCATCTCCACAGCAGCAGCTCCCACCCCGCCACTGTCACTCTTCAGGGGCCCTGATAAACTCACACCAAGACACTAACGGTTCATCAAAACTTCCTGGGCTTATCCCTCCGGGGTGCTTTTTTAAATTAATTTTTTGAGATACAATTTATATACCATAAAATTCACCCTTTTAAAGAACACAATTCAGTGGTTTTTAGTATATTCACAAAGTTATATAACCATCGCCACTAATTTCAGGACATTTTTGTCACCCCAAAAAGAAACCCCATGCCCTTTAGCAGCCACTCCCATTTCTCCCTCTCTCCAGCCCTGGCAACCACTAATTCTGGACATTTCATATAAATAGAATCATACAATATGTGGCCTTTTGTGACTGTCTTCTTATACTTAACATAAGTTTTCAAGGTTCATCCATGTTGTAGCATGGATCAGTACTCCATTCCTTTTTATGGCTAAATACTATTTCACTGTATAGACATACCACATTTTATTTATCCACTCATACGTTTGGATTCTTGAGTCATTTGGATTGTTTCCACATTTTGGCTGTTATTAATAATGCTGCTGTGGACATCTGGGCACAAGTTTTTGTGTGAGCATAGGTTTTCAATCTCTTGGGGATACACCTAGGAGTGGAATTTCTGGAGCACATGATGACCATATTTAATTTTTAAAGGAACTCCCAGACTGCTTTCCAAAGCAGCTACACTATTTTACATTCCCACCAGCAATGCATACGGGTTCCAATTTCTCCACATCCTCACCACCACATGTTATTATCCTTCTTTTCGATTCTGGGCATCCTAGTGAAAGTGGTATCTCAGAGTGTGTGTGTGTGTGTGTGTGTGTGTGTGTGTGTGTGTATTTTATAGAGATGGGGTCTTGCTACATTGCCCAGGCTGGTCTTGAACTCCTGGTCTCAAGTGATCTTCCTGCCTTGGTCTCCCAAAAGTGCTAGGATTACAGGGGTGAGCCAGCCATGGGCTTGGCCTCATTGTGGCTTTGATTTTCGTTCCCCTAATGACCTTTTTGGAGTGTTTGCATTTAAAGGAGACAGTCCTTTAATCTACCAAAAAGATATCATTATCAGCCAAGGATACCAGACTAGTCCTTGGGATGGTAGCACAGGGCACTTTTTTTCCCCCAAAGAATAAGATATTTATTTTCTCATTCATTCATTCAGTAAATATTTGTTAAGCATCTGTTATGTGCCAGGCACCATGCTGGACATTGGGGTTCAGGGTAAACATGTCAGACATGGCTCCTGCCCTAATGGAGCTTACATTCTAGTGAAGGAACTAAGCATTAAACAGGAAACAGTTGGCTGGGCGCGGTGGCACAAGCCTGTAATCCCAGCATTTTGTGAGGCTGAGGCAGGCAGATCATGAGGTCAGGAGATGGAGACCATCCTAGCCAACATGGTGAAACCCTATCTCTACTAAAAAATACAAAAATTAGCTGGGCGTGGTGGCGCATGCATGTAATTCCAGCTACTTGGGAGGCTGAGGCAGGAGAATTGCTTGAACTCGGGAGGCAGAAGTTGCAGTGAGCTGAGATCTTACCATTGCACTCCAGCCTGGGCGACAGAGCAAGATTCTGTCTTGGGGAAAAAAAGAAAGCAAACAGTTGCACACCTAGTCATGTAATTATGTTAGAATAACTATAAGTAGAAGTATATGAAGCTAAGAGAGGGAATGAGGGAGGAGCCTGACCAGCTTAAGAAGTCGGGTGAGGCCTCCCTGAGACACTTGTTGTATTTTGGACATCCCGGGCAGGAGACTACTTGGCTTATGCAGAGCTATGACCAGCGTAGTCTGAAATATACGGAAGGAGAAAGATGGGAGATGAAGTGGGAGAGGTGGTGAAGCCCAGATAAGACCTGGGAAGAAGTTGGGGGCTTTATTCTGAGTGCAAATGGAAGCCACTGGAGAGCTTTGATAATAGAAAAGATTGACACAATTTACATATTTTAAAGACCGCTGTGGCTGCTGCAAAGTAAAGGAGATGAAGGTAAGAGTGAAGGCAGAAAGACCAGAGAGGAAGCTATTGTGGTCATCAAAGAAAGAGACAACAGTGGCCTGGACTAGGGGAGGAGGTAGCAAGACATGGACGGAGTCTCTTGAGGAAGTGGAAATGGCAACCCTTGGTGATAGATGGCTATAGGGGAATAAAGGAGGATGAAATCAAAGATGCCCCCTAGCTCTTTGGTTTGTGCCATTTGGTCATGGAGATAGGAAAGACTGGGGAAGAAGGTGGGTAGGGCAGATGGTGCAGAGCCCAGTTTTGGACTTGCTGAGTTTGGGGTGCTGTGAGCCATCCTCGTGGAGGTGTAAAAGGAGAGTCCATGCCACCTTCACTTCTCCAAACACGGGCAACCATAGTGAGAGATATGGATACACTGACAGGGGTGTATAGACACGTTGCCTCAGGAGCCCACATGTGCTAGAACAGTGCAACCACACCACAGCGTGAGCGCAGCTCGTCCGTGTGGAAATCTCCCTGGCGTGTGGCTTTGCCACTGGCAGAGTTGGGTTGCAGTATCTGGGGAAGGCCCTGCCATTATAGAGGAGTGGCCTTTCTGAGGTGGAATCACCCGTGGTCACTCTTTCCCCACACCCTCTGTGACTGGCTCCCCAAATGTCTTCCCTTTTTACCTTCCCGGGGCCCCAGGCTCATCCCCACGACAACATGATGCTGGCAACCCAGGCTCAATGCATTCGGCTGGGGAGGCCCCATCTTTCCTCAGGAGTTGTCCTTGGCCTCCCAAGGCCTTGATGAGCACAGACATATATGTGTGAGAAGCCCAAGTGTGCAGCTGTGGCCCCGGCCACCCCAGCATCCTCCCTGCTGTCCACTGCTCACTCAACTGGGGTGAAACAATGGGCACAGCCATGGGCAGTCTGTGCCACCCGCAGCTGCAGAGGGCACCAGGCTGGGCCTGGCAGATCCAGGCTGAGATTTCTCTGGCTTAGCCAGGGCCTACAGGAGGGCCCAGGCCTGCCGTCCTCACTGCACTTGCATTCGTCTGCTTTTGTCAAGCCTGGGTGCTGATGGGGAGGATGTACAGCCAGGGACTAGGAGCCCTGAGGCTCTGTTGCAACACACACTGCACTCTGGCCAGACACTTCGCTGCCTTCTCTCTCTCCACTCCTCCTGTGCGATGTAAATGAAGGCCAGGACAACCTCGAGGGTTCTCCCAGCAAGGGGATTTTACAGCTGGCAGGCGTGGTACCTCAGCTGTTTCTCTTCTCTGTACCTTTCTTAGTTCCCTGGGTCTCACTGACCCAGAAGTGGGGCAAAGATCAGCAGGAGGTCTCCAGTTCCAGCCAGCACGTGGGTTCCAGCTGGGTCTGGGGTTGAGCCGAGGAGGGAGACCTCAGCAGGGGTGGGGCTCCGGGATGCCAGCTCAGCAGCAGGCATGATGTGGAGGGGACGGTGAAGCCGGCCCTGCCCGCTGGATTTTATCAGCGTGTGCTCCTCAGACATATACAGAAGCAGAGCTGTGTATACACTCCCAGCCCCCCGCGCTCCATCCGTCTCCCCACATGTCTAAACACTGAGGGTGCTGAGTGCCTGCCCTCCTCCTCCTCTCACTTCCACCCCTATTACTGAGGGGAGGGGAGAGACCCAGTACCCCTGAGGAGACAGGGCCAGCTGGGGTAGCTTGGGCCACCTCATTCAGGAGGCCACTGCTGGGCTGGGTGGGAACGAGAGGCCCTCAGAGGCTCTGGTAGCTGAGGGGAGCAGGACCTGCTTCTGGCTGTCCAGTCTGGATTGGATGGGGCATTATCTAAAACTGATGTTTGGGGCGAGAATGTTCACTTGAAGCCAGCTTTCTGGATGCCATTCCCTGATGAGGAGCAGAGCTTCAGTGATGTTCATTTCTCAAATGAGTCCAGTCAATTGGACGTGCAGTCTGTGCTAGCAGCCCTAAGGCCCAGCCTTGCTCTCCAGCAGTTTCGCATCCCAGCTGCCCCCTTCCCTTTCCCCGGCCCTGTCTCCTCCCCAACAACTTGAAACCCATGATTTATGGCTGGGGCTGTCCGAGACCTGGAGGCTCCCTCTAGGGGCAACAACTGATAAGGTCAGGGAGGAGGGGGCTGTCTGGGGTGGGGAGATATGGAGAAGACCCCAGATGCTTATGGAGATGGGGCATCGTAGCCTTTGAAGCATTCCTGGAGCTAGCCCAGCCCTTGGAGAATGGAGGAAGACAGTAGAAGCTAGGGTTCCTCCTACCCCCAACGTCTCTCCAGATCTTAGAAAATGACCGTGTCCTAAAGGTGCTATCCCCTGAAGGCCCAGCTCCCTTCCAGCCATGCCCTGGTCCACCATGAGAGCCCAAGCCATGCAGGCGGGTGTAGGTGTCTCTTTCCTGCACCGCCTCCTGCGTTTGTTCTCCACGTGAGACATCAGCATCTCAACCACCGGGAGGGGAGCCCCCGGAAAGCCAGGCAGGGAAGGGGAGAGGTGGGCCCTTATTCAGCAGAGGAAGCAGTTCCTGCTCTCTTCTCACCCTGCTCCCCCCACAAAATAATGAAAATCTTCCTGGCCTTTGGACGTTTGCCTAGAGCTTGGGTGCAAGGTTCACTGGGTAGACAGGCAGAGCTCATGGTGGCCTCTCCTTTGCCTTATTGGTGACTAGAAGGGACCACCAGACCTCCCCTCCCCAGTCATTCCTGCAGCCTCTGGTCATCTTCCAGTTTTGAGATGGGGCATGAAGGAGATGATTCCTGGGGCCTAGGGATAGTCTCAGTGGGTCACTGGCACATGTCTCTCATACCCTCAGTGAGCACCACCCTGTCATCCTGGTCGGGGCACGCCCGGAAGTGCAACGAGACAGCCAAGTCCTATTGTGTCAATGGAGGCGTCTGCTACTACATCGAGGGCATCAACCAGCTCTCCTGCAAGTAAGTGACCAGTAGGGGTGGGCATGGGGGCAAGAACAGGGTAGGAGATGCTGGGTCAGAAGTGGAGGGCTCTAGGAAAAGAGGGTTCCAAGCCACGGACAAGAGGTCCCCAAGGGGTGTAGACAGGAAGCTTTGCCCTACTTCCTAGCCCCTTCCTGGAATATAAGGAGATATAAGCTCTAAGGAACACAGGGGCTTGTGCAGTCCCCATTTCCCAGGCCCCTACCCACCCCATCTCCTGATGTCTACCCTTTCACCAACACCCTTTAGGGAGATGGGGATGCTAATCTATGCCCTAGGCACTGGGCACTGGGTTTCTCTTTCTCTCTCTCTCTCTCTGCCTCCCTCAGTCTCTCTTTCTCCCCCTCTTTTCCTCCCCATCTCTCAGCAACTCTCCAAACTTTGTTCTTAATGAACGTTTCCCAGGCTGCATCTTCCCCAATAGCGAGGAGCCTGGCGGGGCCAGGCAGAGCACAGGTTCCAGAGCCCTTTGCTCCTGTAGTCTTGAGGGGAGAAGAGGGGTCTGCCCAGAACCCAGTACTGACCTCAGGATCTGGCTGCCCTTCTGCCCTACAGGACCCCATTGTACAAAGATGCCATCCCTGGGTGCTGCCTGTGTCCCTTCAGCCCCTAGCCCCACTCCATGGGATGAGGGGATACCAGCAAGGACACCACTCTAGGTATGGCCCAATGTGGGAGGTCAGGGTGGAGGAGAGGCTCAGGCTGGGGCCGCTCAGCCTCCCCAGGGGCCAGAGCCTGCTCACCAGCCAGGCAGGGTGGCCCCAGCAGGAACTCCAAGGAGCTCAGAACCACCCACTCCCCATAGCAAACAGGGCAGGTGGGAGAGAGGCTGTCAGGGAGGGCTTGTTCAGGCCCAGCCAGATCTTCTGGGCAACTGGGCCTACAGTGCCCACTGGACAGATTCTCTGGCGAGTGTGTGAGGAGGGGAGGGGAGCTTGGTGAGGACAGCACAGGCTCTGGACAGATCTGGGGGAGGAGTGGGAGGGGGGCCTAGTTAATAACTTCAGTGTTTCAAAGCAGCCCAAGCCTAGAGCCCTGGCAAGGTGTTAAAGCTGCCCCATTCCCATGGCATCTGGGCAAAGGCCACCAAAACATTGATGGGGATTCAGAGAGAGATGTTTGACCTTCCCCTAGGCAAGGTCAGACTCAACACTTCTCAGCTCCCCTGCCTCTGATCTCCCGCTCTAGATCCACAGCCCCCTTCCTAGGCACACCCTTGCCCGGGAATGTGAGCCTGGTCTGAGGAGGCCAGGACTTTTCAAGACCCCTCCACCTAACAACATGGTAACGAGGGGTCGCGCCTCCTTTATGCTCACCTCAGTGCTGGGTGACCCGGCTCGCACTGCCAGGCAGAACCATGGCTCTTGCCCCAGCTGGCCTCCTCAGCTGGCTTCCTCCCTGGCCCCACCCTGCCCCTGCTGCCACCTCCTTCCCACCCTCCCCGAATCTTAGAGGAGAGTCCCAATAGCAACAACAGGCCCTCTAGGGAAGTTCTCAACCCAAACTCCACCCCTCATCCTTCCCTGCCTCCTGCCTCTAGGAGGCTGCCATGTTGGTATGACAGACCCTAGGGAACATTCTAGCTGTGAAACTTGCTCAGAGTTCTTTGGAACAGATCTACTAGAAATTCATCAAGGTCCTGGAATACCTCACAGGGATGACCCAGCCCTGCATCCCCATTTCCTTGTTTCCTGCACCCTCCTCCTCCCTGTGACATATACACTAGGTAGGTCTCTCCTCTTCCCTAGCCCCTTGGACCCCAAACTTTGAAGGGATCCAGCACTGTCACTGAAGTCAGTCCTCGTCCAGGCAGGGAAGGTTCTGGCCCCTCAGGACAGGTGCCAGGGCTGAGGAGGGCCATGGAAGCCAGAGCTCCAGTGCTAGAGTTTGGTGTGGGCAAGGGAGTGGTGAGATATATGGGCTCCAGGAGGGCCCTGCCAGCAAGGTTGCACCCCTAGGACCTCTGAGTCCTGCCCGGCTAAATCTGAGAGGAGCAGAGGCAGGAGCCTGAGCCATTGTGAAGATGGTGCCCTGTTCCCTTTCCCACCAGGGCAACTGGGCTGCACTGCTTAGAACTTGGTACCCAGAGCCACCACTTCCCCATCTCAGCCTCCCCTGGTTCCAGCCAAGGTTCCTGGAACCAACTTCCCCAACACCCTTTGTCAGCCCTCGGGGGAGAGGGCATCCCTCGTGGAGATGCGGTCAGAACAGCAGGTCCTCAGAGCTGTGCTGGAGAAGGGCAGGGGGGTGGGGGGCAGGGCAGAGCCCAGAGGCCATTCTGCGGGTGGACGAGCTGGGAGGGAAGGGGGGCAGGCCTCTTGGGGTTCCTGATGACACCTGAATGGAATAAAAAGGAAAGAACTTAGGAAACGGAACTCACGTCTTACCATTTGTGCTGTTTGTTTACTTTTTATTTTGATTTTTTTGCATTTCCGCTTAGCTTGGATAATGAAACTACACTGGTCAGTTTCATTCCAGTTTCTATAAAAATCAGTTTTCCTTCCTGGTTTTCTTACACTTGTTGTCGTGTATTGGTTCAGAGCCCTGCAGGGAGTGTTGGAAAGCAGGCACACTCCGTCCCTCCTGTTTTTCTGGAATTCAGTGCCAAAAGAAACAGTGTCACTGATACTGAATTTTGTTTTAAAAAAAGACAACGTAGGGGGATTTGAAAATGGGAGTCCAAATCAAGGTGACTGTCCCCTGTCTGGGCCAGACAGGGGCCTCTGCACTCCCTCTTGCTGCTTTCTCCTCTTCTCTCCGTGTGTTTGTAGAGCACGGTTGGTGCGTGACTCTTGGGGACTGGTTCAGGGGATGATGACAGAACAAGACTCTTTCCAGCCCTGTGCACATACCAGTGGCATGCCTACCCTTCCCATCAGCTCATCCTCCTCATCCCTCTGCCCCTACCCCACCCATGTCCAGGTGATTCCCCATCCCACCCCCATCTGCCTGCTCATCCTCGCCACATCTTCACCCCTCTCATGAACTCAGAGGCCCTTCACTCCCTCCAGTGCCCGGGGCACACCGCCATCCTTCATCCACCCCCTCCCCCGGGTGAGGGCAGCACACATGGCATTATCCCCAGGCTACCACAAGGAGAAACTGAGGCCCGGGAGGTGGGGCGGGAAAAGGGGAAGGCAGAGGTCCTGACCTCTCTGTTACCCCAGATGCAGCCCGTGGGCTCTCCTCTCTGCCCCTCTCTCACCCTGCTCTTCTCCAGCCCTGGGGACAGACCTTCCCCAGAGTCATAACCAATGACCTGGTGGGAAAGGCTGGGAAGGCTGTTACCCGCTGCTCCTTCTAATCTGTCCTCTGTGCCCCCTGAAAATCAGAGGGTCAATCCCAGTTTCAGTGGGAACCACCAACCACCACCCAGTCCCCAATGCTGAGTTCAGACTTCCATCCTGGTTGATAGACTAATGTACCCCATACTCTCTTACCCTGGTATTAGGTGCAGGTTAGAGAGGCCATAGGCCCAGCTCACCCCCAAAGCCTTCTCTAGGGAAGCCCCAGTCTCCTGAATGTGACTCATCCTCAGCAAACAGGACTAAGGAGAGACATAGGAGTGTCCAGGAGGTCCGTGAAGGAGCTAGCGCCCCAAAGAACAGCAGTAGCTGTCAGCCTTCCACCACCCCCACTGTGCCCCTCCCGAGTGCCTTTTGTTTTGTTCAGCCAGTAGGGAGCACAGTTTCTCAAAGAAGGAAGGTTAGGACCATAATGTTGTGCAACTCAGCGGCCATGAAAGATGTAAGTCTGTAGTCAGGATAGTCCAGGCTGGGTGTGAGATAAGGGCCACAGGGATGTATGGAGTTATCGTTGTTCTCCAAATGTCTTGGGACAGCAGCCCTGCTTGTCAGCAATGGAAATAAATTTCCCCTTGCCCCGCCTGCCCCTGTACTCCCCCATTTTCTCTCTGTCACACACACACACACGCACACACTCATACACACACGCACACACATACACAGGTTTCCCTGCCTCCAAGAGCTGGGCTGATCTCAGACATTGGACACAAACATATCTGTCTCTTTCTTGTTCCTTTGTGGAACCCAAGAGTCATTTTGGCAATTTCCTGGGTCTTCATCCTCCACCCCCAAAGGCACTTATGTTTGAAAATCACTTCTCCCTCTCTAGTCCCCATCACAAGTGGACATCAGTTTCCAAGAGCTAAGGAAGAAGAGCTTGAGCTGGTTGGGAAGCCTTAGCCACTACCTCCATTTACCTGAGCTGGGATGAATAGGGACGAGGGCCAGGGATCAGAGAAGGATGTGTTGACAAGGGGGCTGATGGCAGTCTCCTCCTCCAAGCCACCCTGTTCAGTAAGACGACCTGTACCCTCTCCCCACCCATGCCACTTTCCTGATACACTTCCCAGCCCTCCACCACCCCCCGATTAGCCAGGCATACCCGCACACACACTCCTACCACTACAGGACAAACCTCCTGCCTCCCCTGGGGGAGATGCCATCAAGGCCCAGAGAAACTCTAGCCCTCTGCTCAACCACCACTCCCATTCCCTACTCCTCCAGATTTGAGGTCACAGGGTGTTCATGAGTATCTGTCACAACCAATGGCTACCACTTACTGTAAGCCTAAGTGGCTTCCTGACGGTTGCTACATACTGCAATGCTAAGAAGTAGAGTACACTTGCCTCTTGAGGAAGTTTACATTGATTAATTTTGAACAGTAGCCTATTATTGAGGGGGACACTGGTGATGAACTTAGCTAATTTCCTAAGGAATAAGATGCAGAGGCAATATAGACCCATCTCTGAGTAGGGAGATGTGGGGAAGGGGTCTAGCCCTCCCTGTAAGCTTCTCTTTAGGTATCTAGCCTTGCTTGGGTTCAGAAGAGAGTACAGGGCTGGGCATGTCCTCCAGAAATCTGCAAGACTTCTGCAAGAAATCTGAGATTCGCTTGAGGAGAGGGCTGGCAGCCAGAGAGCAGAAGAATGTGTACCTTGTGGGTAGAGACAAGGTCAGGGAGATTGAGTGGGGGGTGCTTTAGAGCTGTAAGCAAGGCAAGATCGGAGAATGAGATCCAGGGCAGGTCCAGGCAGTGATGGAGAAACAGGTCATGGGGAGATGGAAGAGTTTCGCAGGCTGGCTGCCACTAGGACCTTGATGTGGACCAGGCTTCCATGGTCCCCCAGTGGGCCTGCTCCAATCCCTTTTGTGGTCCTTGCCACCTGAGGCCAGATTCCCTGCACCTGGTATCAGGAAGGCCCACTTTGGGATGCTGATAATTCCAGCTCCTCTCCAACTTCCCATTTCCCTACTAAGCTTTTCCCATTTCCCTACTAAGCTTTTCCCATGTACATTGCACTGGGGCAGCCTATTCCAAACCATGTTCTACAAGGGTTCCTCAAAAAACAACATCCATGGTGAAGTAAATTTGAAACACAAATAAATTTGAGAACTTACATGGAAAGTTCAGCTATTTCCTCCTATGAAACTTTCATAGTCTTTCATAGGTGAAGTTACACTGCAACTCTACAAAGCACCCTGAGAATGTATTTCCTACATTGATTTGGCCACAGAACCCTCTTTGAAAGAACAGATAAAACATCTCCTAGGTCACTTTTGTCAAAGACATACACAGTCTGGGAACAGCATTCCCAAGTTATCTGAGTTTTCTGGGGGCTGTTTCTTGGATGAGAAAACCTGCCCAGGGCCCAGGAGAGAATCCTTCAGTCGGTCCTGGGAGGAGTAGCTCCCAAGAACTTGGTATTCCTTAAGGCTCCCAGATCCCTGCCAGCTGACTGACTGCCTGGCACCAAGAGGCCACAGTTCTTGCTTCATGGGGCACCAGGCAGGTAAGAAGGAAAGTCTCAATGACCAGTATGACAACTTCCCATCTTCCCTCACCCCACTTACCTAAATCATCCTCCCCCCGACCCACCCCACCTTCCCCACCACCCATGGAGTCACATCTATGAGACAGATTTTTAAGGAGATTTCAGAGCCCTCCACCCAGCCCTGACTCCAGTCCCTTCAGCTACAAGTATGACCCCAAGTGCCTGACTTGGTTTTTCTCATTCATCACTGTGCACTTTGATTTCTAACCTTAGCCTCGCGGATGATGCCAGTTTGTTCTGTGATTTTTCCCCTTTTCCTTCTCCAGATGTCCAAATGGATTCTTCGGACAGAGATGTTTGGAGAAACTGCCTTTGCGATTGTACATGCCAGATCCTAAGCAAAGTATGTTTGAAGATACAAACACAAGTCCCTGCTCCTTAGAAAGCTTCCGGGTGCAGTCCCCCCAATGTAGGGCATAGGGCCAGGGGTGTTGGTTGTTTTGATCTTTGGCTGTTTTGTTTTGTTTCTCTTTTCTTTTTTGTATTTTGGTTTGTTAGTTCTTTTTGTTTTGTTTTGTTTCGTTTTGCTTTGTTTTCATTTTTGGCCTAATCCTTGGGTTTAAAGTTCAGGGCTGCAGGTAAGGGGCAGAGTGGCAAGGCCAATACAAATGGTAACGGTGGCAAGGAACCCAGCTGGCATTGGCAGGAGCCCGTGCCGGGGTGTTGCAATGCCTGTGTCTTGCTATCCTGGCTCTCTCTTTCTGGTTTTCTTTCTTTTGGTAGGTGTCCTGTGGGATACACCGGGGACAGGTGTCAGCAGTTCGCAATGGTCAACTTCTCCAGTATGTCTCTTTCTTCTACTTCTTCTCTTCCCTGGTGACTGACAGTCTCCCCCTGGGGAGGGATGGGGCCTTGCTTAGCAAGACTAGGGGGAGATGCAGAGGGTGTCCTGCACTCCTCAGAGGAGACGGAAACACCCCCTGGCACCCCCACCTCCACATGTGGGCTGTACCTCCTGGGCACAGTAATGCCAAGTTCTCTCTGCAGCAGCCAGGGCCACACCCAGGCCTCCTCCCAAGTTCTGGGGTCAGGCAGCCTGGCCAGAATGGGAGGAAGCATTTGCAGAGCCCTCCCCTGCCTCCGAAGGCTGCCTGAGGGTACCAAAGGGGCTGGCAGTGAGTGTGTGCGTGTGTGTGCCAATGTGTTTGAGAGAGAAAAAAAGTTCTCAGAAAGCCCATTTTCCAGTCTGGCCAGAGTTTGTTTGTTTTGAGGGTTTGGAAACGGGGTAGAGGGAAGGAAGGGGAATTAAGGGACAGCAGGACCCAGGGAAATGATTTCCATGAATACCAGAGATATTTATGTGGCTACAGGATGGTGGGAGATGGGGCGGGGGTTGGTGCTGGAGATGCTAAAAAGTTGAGGAAATGAGGAATTGCTGGTGACTCTCTCCAGCACCTCTGTGGTCTGAATCCTCCCATCTAGAATTTTATTCCCTTCCTTTCTTCAACTTCTGAGGTTGGAGCTTTCTCTTTTGTACAGTTTGGAAAAAAAAAAAAAAAAGAAGAAGAAAGAAAGAAAGAAAAGTGAGCCCCAAGGCCCAAGGACCCAGCCATAATTATGGAGTGTTTTATTTTGGGCCTGAGAGCAGTTCCTTCCAGCACCACCAGGTGGAGGTGCAGCAGAACAAAAAGCCTCTGGCCGACCATTGATTCTGCTTGAGGACCAGGGGTCCGCTGGCTTGCAAGGCCTGTCCCCAGTCACCCATCCCATCCTGCAGAGCAGGCTAGGCCACTGCGTGCCCGCCCCCCACCTCCTCTTCTCCAGGGAGGACAGTTGGGCCCCATGAGGAGTGTGGAACCAAGTGTCCACATGGCACTGGATACTGGGAGGTAGAACTCTGGGAGGTGCTAAAGGTGGGATCCAGGGGACCATGCAGGTAGCCTTGGAGAAAAGGGGTTTGGGGATTTAGGTCTCAGGGTGGAGAAATGATCCTTCCCAGTCCTCCTCAGACCACAGCACAAAAGTCCAGCAAGTTACTCCCCACCCCAACCCCACAGGGGCATAGAGACCCCAGGCGGGGGATGGGAGCTGCTTGGCCCAGATGGTCAACTATCTTAATAGAGTGTGGGAGGCCAAGGAGGAAGGGCAGAGCCTGTGGGCAGGACATGTGGCCCAACAGAATTCTCTAGAACACAGGCTCTGCAATCATTTCAGAGTCATACCCAGCCCTGAGTGCAGGACTGTAGAGCAGGAGGGACCTCAGGAGAAGGCAGAGCCTAGCCAGAGCTGGGGGCCAGGGGAGAGAGACAGTGGGGCAATATTCCTCTCAGCAGAGAGCCTCCTGGGCTTGTGAGAGTGTTCTGGACAGTGAGTCCCAGCCTGTCCTGAATCAGAGCAGCAGAAACTCCGGAACCCGGGCCGATATCCAAGGCCTCTCTGCCAGCTGGGCTGCTTCAGTTTTCAGCCTAGATCTGCTAGGAAGGTCAGCAGGGCCCCAGGAGCCCAGAAAAGAGCCTGTAAAGGCAGTCCAGGCCCTTCTGCCTAGTGTCTTCAGTAGCTTGACTGTTACCTTTTCGTAAAGGATTTATGCTCTTCAAGCACTTTCCCAGAGAGCACTTCATGTACTGCTCTAGCAGATAATTACTGAAAAGGTAGTGTAAAGTGCTGGCTTAAGTGTTCAGGCTTCAGATTCAAAGAGATCTCAGTAAAAATGCCAGCTGCTGAGCTTACTAGCTCTGGGGCCTCTTTAACTTCTCAATTTGTTTTCTCATCTGTAAAATGGGGATGATGACATTTATGCCTGTGGGGTTACTGTGAGGATGAAATGAAGTGCTGCGTAAGAAGGGTTTAGCAGAGAGCCTGCCATTGTGATTGGAGTGCAATTTAGTACCTCTCCCAGCTACAACTGGTATGCGGGGGGTGGGGGGGGTGGGGGGGGGTGGGGGGGGTGGGCAGCATCAGCCCCCTAGAGGCTGACTCCCAGCACATCCTGAGCAAAGTGTCCAACCTGCCCAGATAGCATCTAGACCAGGTTATCTTTTGCAGAGATCAAGGAAAGAGCCTGTGACTGCAATAGCACATTGAAGCTTTTCTTTCTTCCACAAACAGCCCCTCCATTCCCCACGGGTCAAAGCTTGTCCAGCTTTATGTCCCCATGTAAAAGAGCACACATACTTGTACACACAATCACAAACACATGAGCATGGGCTCATACATGCACAAACACACAATCATGTTCTTACATACCTGCACACATGAGCAAACCCATGAGCATGTGCTCACACCTGCACACACATGTGCAAACATGGGAGCTCATGCTCACATCTGTACACACCACTGCCTCCTTGTCCAGGCACCCTATGACTGTATGTCACGGGACATGTCCAGGATGAAGAATTTGCGTATTGTCTGGTAAGCACAGCCCTGTCAGGAGTCCAGCATCAGGTTGCCATGGTTACTGGTCAATATGCAAATTTCTGATTAATAGGAACTTCCTGTGACTCAGTGGTGCCACTCCACCCTGGCTGAGTGGCAGCCAATGAACATAATGAGTGGGAAGGTCTTGTCTTTGCTGGGGTGGACACAGCTATAGGCCCCTCATGTTCCATCCCATGCTTCCCAGTGAGAAAGCTGCCTACCCAGTGACTGGCCAAGCCCTCAGTGACCCCACCAATCATGCCAGCACCACTCTAAACAGTACTGGCCTTTGACTCAAAGAGGAGGCCAGTTAGGAGCCCCAGAAGCTGCAGCTGCTACTACTCAGTTCCCAGAGGAGTGACACAGAAGAAAACTCTTAAAGGGCTTTGGGAGCTCTGCTCACTTCTTCAGATGATCATTGTCCTCAGGAATACCCAGCCAGGCCTGCCCAGAAACTCAGTGGGCAGAAAAGCCATGGCTTAGCACCAAGGGACCAAAGGGTCTGGCCTCCAGTCTCCCTTCTGCCTCCTAATTTGCTGCGTGACCTTGGGAAAGTGTCCTAGCATCACTGGGCCCCAGCTGCCTCATCTAATACAACAACCTCGTCGGAAAGTGGGGCCCAGACCAGCTCTATGAACCCAATCCTCTTTGCATCCCAGGTGCTGTGATCAAGCTGGGCTGTTCTCTCAGGGCAGCATGGCTGGATATGCAAACAATGTGAGCTCTCCAGCTGCCCGAAGGGTCCCTGGGCCATAGCATTAACTACTCAGTGAGAGGTGTGCCAGGGTTCTTTGAGAATTGTCAAGTTTGTACTGTCTACTCAGCATGCCTGACCAGCCCTGGGACACCCTGGAGAGGAGTGGACAAACTGTACTTACGGCAACTTTTTCCTGCCTCCAAGCAGTCAGAGTGGGACTGCAAAGAAACCAAAACATCAAGGTCACTCCCCAACCTGGGATTTAATAGCAGTACAAGAAGGGCTTGTGTCTGGAAAAGCTGGGAGTAATGAATGCTTCATTGGTGTGGTCTCTGCATGGAACTGGGGGGTTGAAGCCCCAGGATCTTCCTCAAGTCTTTTCAGTCAGAGCCATCAAAGTCCCTGGCTCGGAGCCATCCTGCTCTCCCGCCCTTTTCCAAATGCAAAACCTTCTGGAATCCCTATCAGGAAGTAGACGAGAGGTCCAGGGATGGATAATGCGCAGGACTTCCTGCAGATTGCCACGTGCTCGCCTTCCTCCAAGGCAGATGAGAATATCAGACACAGTGTCACACCCTCCCTGGATCTAGTGGTGCCGACCATGCACCTGGGGAAGCCAGAGAGTGAGCCAATCCATGCTAGGAGGAGTGGGGCCCTGCACGCGTGCTGAGCTTATGCCGTCCAGGCTTGTTCACATCTTCCTCTAGCTGTGTGCAAGCACTTTGGACAGACAAGGAAACAGGGATTATGGCTTACCCACATCCACATAGTGAATTAGGGATGAAACTGAGACTCTAGGCTTGTAGACCGATGCTGGCTGCTACATTAGAATGGTAGGTGAGCTTTTTAAAAACACTGTTGAGATTTCTGGGCTCCCACCTCAGAGCCAGATTTCCTTGGTCTGGACAATTCAGAAGCTCAGCCAGGTTTGCAAACCTCCTAGGATCCTATGCCCCAGCCTGATGCCCACGTAACAGATAAGAGACTGAGACTTAACTAGATTGGTATCACTCGAGGTGGCACAGCAGCAGGTCAGTGCAGAACTGACCCTTGAGTCAGGGTCCTTTTATCTAACCCTTCAATGATGTGAGGGTCTCCGTCACAGGGTCCTGAAATCACACATTCAAAACAGGATCCCACTTCCAAGACTGTAATTTATCCACCAGTTGAGGAGTTCAGACATTCTAGAAGTGAACACACTTGTCTCTTCCTGTGAGTTGCAGTTTGCTCTTCTCGGTAGTGAAATCAGGCTCAGGCACCATGGCCCAGCCCTGTAGGCTTCTAGGGTGTTGGGGTGTCAAGTAGAGAAGTGACCTGCTATCTGCAGCCTCATCCTCTTCCTCTTCCCTCTCCCTCCCACAGACTCTGAGGCTCCCCACCCAGGCTCCCAGTAGGTGGACAGGCCAGCTAGGCCTGTGGGGCAGAGCAGGGACATGGGGCCAGTCTGGAGACCTCATGCCTGCACTCTGAACAGAAAAAAAAATAGGGCCCCCAATGAGGGAGCTGGGCAAGCTGTCTGCAGGAAGGCTTTAGAGTTGAGAGTGCTGAAGGCCTGGCACTGATGCTGGGAGGAGCAGGGGGGCTCCTGAGACCCCCACCCCCACTTACCTTTCCTCTCAGGGACATTTGCCAACTGACTCTTGCGCCTCTGCCTCGCCACCAGGTACTAACCCCACAGCTCATCTCTAAAGAGCCTGCCCTGCCTGCTGTTTCTAACATCTCTCTCTACCCTCCTTGGGGCTCTTGGGGACTGGGTGTCAGGGAAGGAGCTCAGGAGGCTGGGAGGGGACACTACTAACCTGCTTTCACCTCGCAGGATGGCTGCCCGGTGTCTGAGGAGTCCTGACCAACGTTTCTGTCTCTCTCTCTCCCCCTGCCCCACCCACCTGTCTCTCTCCCTCCACCCCTCCCTTTCTGACCCTCCGCTCTTCTGCACTGCCAGAGCACCTTGGATTTGAATTAAAGGGTATGAAACCTCTGTGTATCACTCAGCACCATCTGCGTGGCCCCTCTCCACAGCCTCCAATGCCATGTGTGCTGAATGTTTGGTTTCCTTTCCAAAAAATGGAAAAGGGA
Organism: Symphalangus syndactylus; assembly: GCF_028878055.3. Lineage (NCBI taxonomy): Eukaryota > Metazoa > Chordata > Mammalia > Primates > Hylobatidae > Symphalangus > Symphalangus syndactylus. Next base: position 47,096,976 of record NC_072429.2, read on the forward strand.
TGATTCCAAAAATCTCTCCTGGCCCCATCGAGATGTCCTTTCATAAACTACGTTGATTTAGCGGGAGACGAAAGAAGCTCATGAACAGAAGGGCACTCAGGGGTTCGGACCGTTGCCCTCAGTGTACAGTAGCATCCCTCACATAGGGGAGATCTACTGCTAGGAGGGCTCAGAGGGGAGGGCCCCCTCCTGAGCTGAGTGCAGACCCACAGGCTGGCTGGACAAGAGATAGGCCCCATGTGTGAACATGGCCCCTCGAAGGGCTGGTGTCCAGGAACCACAGAAGCCTGGTTTGGAGAGTTGTGCAGAGAGGCATCCCTTTCCATTTGACTTTAGTCTTCTTTCCATTCCTCATTTCCATGTCCATTGCTTTTCATCCTGCACCAGGCCAGCAGCTGATAACTCTCTATTTGTCTCTGTCCCTGCCCTGTGTCTGTCTGCCCGGCTTTGCCATCTGCTTGAGGCTGTCATTCCCTCCATGATCTGACCCCACATTGGCAAGACCAGCCAGGGTCTGGGTTGGGCTGGCCTCTAGTACCTGCCCCTTGTCTCCCAGCTCAGAATCTTACATGTGTCTTCCTGTCACCTGCTACTACCACCCTCTGGCCCCTGGAAGACTCCTTGGGCCAGAAGGGACTTTAAGGGGTTAGTGTTTCTGGCTCTCTGGCTTTGCACCGGGAGGCTCTTCCACAGCCTCAAGTGTCCAGGCATATGACAGCAGGAGAGAGGCAGGGGCTCAGAGGGTGGGGGCTCCAGTGGGGTGGGATCTCAGACGTGGCGCAGAGCCTACAGTTATGGAAAGGCCGCTCTCGTGGCTGATTTGGGGAGGCCTCCTAGCCCCACCACCTATCCTCTATCAGCTGTTCTCAGTAGAAGATAGATTGCAAAGTTTGTGTGTAAGAGTGCATCTGTCTATAGCTACTGGCTGTGATGGGGTGGTGGGAGAGGCATTGAGTCTGTGTGGGGTCTGTGATGGTGGCAGGGTGCACAGGGGTGAATCTGCAGGTACGTGTGTGTTATTGAGAGTATACACCTTGTGAGGTCTGTCAGGGCAAGATGTCAGCAGGTGGAGGAGCTGTGAACGCCTTTGTGTTAAGGGTTGAGCACTGTGCAGGTGGAACTGTGAGGGTGTGGAGATGAGTGTGAGTGCGCAGATATGTCAATGTCTATAAGGCTGGTCTGTATATTCACTCAGTCACCAATGCAACAAACATCTATGGAACAGAATTTACCAGACACACAGTCCCTGCCCTCCTGGGCTCACATTCACAGGTGATAACAAGCAAACAGGAAAGACATCGGTGTTCAGTGCTGCACAGAAAGTAAAATGAGGTAATGGGATAGTGCCTGGCTGGAGTGGGGTGCTAGTGCAGCTAAGTGGTCAGGGAAGGTTTATCTGAGAAGGTGACATCTGTTTTAAGACCTGATGAAAAGTGGCCAACCCTGCAAACAACCAGAGGGGAGTCCTGCAGAGGGCGGCACAGCAGGTATAGAGATCGTGTGGTTGGCGTGGGCTTGCCTTGTTCAGTGGATGGAGAGACTTCCAGCAGCTCTGAAGCACAGTGAACGCAGGGAGAGGACCACAGATGAAATCCAAAAGGAAGGCTGGGACCAAGCAGCCGGGGGCCTCAGAGGCCATGGTAAGGCTTTGAGTTGCATTTGAGTCACAATGGGAAGCCATTTTGAGTTTCTAAACAGGGGAGTAAAATGATCTGCTTTATGGTTGTAAGTAAATGTAGCTTTGGATGGACAACAGCCTGGGCTGGGGGCAGGGTGGGGAGGAGTGGAAGCAGAAAGACCCGTCAGAAGGTGACCATCTCCAGGTGAGAGGTGACACCATCCTGGACTAAGTTGGAAGCTATGGAAATGGTAAGGCTAGATCAGACCCAGGATCTACTTGGGAGGCAGAGCTGCAAGGACTTGCGACTCGATCCGGCATCAGGGTAGGTGGGAAGAAAGGGAGTAATCAAGAATGAGCCCAAGGTGTGGGGCCTGAGCAACAGGAAAAGTGGTGCTGCGCCCATGAGCTGGGAAGAATCGAGTAGGAGTTTGAAAAGAGGGTAAGGAAGCAGGGATTCTGTTTGGTCGTGGCCCTTGGATGCGTGAGTCTGGAGCCCAACACAGCCCAAGCAGGATGCAACTGATTAAATGCCTGCAGAGAAAAGGACATGAACAACAAGCAGAAAGGGAACACAGATGACTCCAACAGGAAAAATGCTCAACCTCACTCACGAGTGAAATGGAAATAAAAACGACACTGAGACAGCACAGTTCACCCCCCGGACTGGCAAACTCAACAAGTCTGATAACACCATGGAGTGAGGGGAACCAGTCCTCTCATCCATGTCCAATGGGACAGAGGCTGCCAATAGGTGCAGACTCGATGGAGGGCCATCTGGCACGATCAGACTTCAGGGAGCAGTCAGGGCAGGACATAAAAGTTTGAGAGTCTGCAAATAGATGGTATTTAAAGTCTGAGTCTGAGTTAAATCACTAAGGGAGAGAGGGCAGGTACAGGAAAGAAAGAAACCTGAGCCCAGGCCCTTCTCCCTTCCCAGCCGGTAGAAGAGAAGAAAGCACGGCTAAGACAGAGACAGGTCAGCCAATGAAGTAGGACAGAGAGAAGAACCATTCCAAAGCCCAGGGGGAGTGGGCCCCAGAAGGAGGAGAGCAGCTGGGAAGGAAGCAAGTGACCTCAGGACTTGGCGGCCTGGAGGTTGTTGGTGCCTGTGACCAGAGTGGTCTCAGAGGAGTGATGGAGACACATGCCTGACTGAACTGGATGAGGCATGTGAAGGGGGCGTGAGAGCTGGAGCCAGGGCTGTGGACACAGAGCCAAGAGATGGGGACCTAGGGTGGAGGTCTGGTTGTTTACAACTCCATCCGACTGTGTGTCAGTGGGCATGGGCGTGTGTGTGCACCTGTTGCTAGAGTGTGTGGTTAACTGTGTGTGTGCATATGTTGTGTGTGCAGGTGTGTGTGTGTGTGTGTGAGTGAAGGGGTCTGTCTGTGAATCAGATAAGCATAGTTAGAAATCTCTGTGTGTCTGGAGGGTTTGTAGCCCTGGGTGTTTCCTGGTGTGTACACCTTTGCCACAGGATATGCTGCAAGCCCAAGAGTTAGGGACATTTCCCAGGGCTCCGCCAAGGCATTGAGGTCCAGCCTCCACTTTCCCCTGAGCTGGGAGGAGGGGCCAGCCAGCAGATGTGGTGGGCACAGGTGGGGTCTCTGGGCTGTAGCCTTGACTACAGCTAGCGCTGTCACCTTTTACTTTTTCTTCCTCCTGGCTTTCTCTGTTTTAGAAGGATGGGGGTTGCCCCAGCAGCAGCAGAGGGTAAAGAGGACAGTTGGCCTTTGGGAGGGCTTTGAGGCCCAGCCTAGCTCAGCTCCCAAGGGTGGGGGCTGTTCCTTGCACACCAGCACTTTCCTAGATGCCAGGGGTGCATGGTGCCACTGGCAGGCTTCTCACAAGCAGAGCTAGCAGGCCTGGAGGGGGCCAGGGCCACACCCTGACCAGGCTGCAGGGCTAAACAAAGGCTTTCCCATGATCACTGCCATGAAGAACAACTCCTCTTGGCCCACCAAGGTTCTTTGCAGCTACCAGGCCACTGTGGAGCAGGGCAGGGTTGCCGGCCAGACTGAGCTGTCCTCCCCTGCTCTACAGCCTCGGGAGCTTTGCCTCCACTCCATCCCTTCCCATTCCCCTGCATTTTCCACTCATGTGCTCTGGGCAGCCATGGGGCTTGGGGAGGGGAACTCAGGGGGAGTTGTGTGTGACCAGATCCAGGGGTGGGTGGGAGCTGCGGGGGAGTGGAAGGCAAAACAGAGCATGTAGGAGGGAAGGAACTGGCTGGAGTGAAGGGATGGAAAGGAGCTGCGCAGGACCTGAGCTGGGGAGAGCCTATGGCTTTGGGGGCAAAGGGGTCTCTGCACCACCATCCCTATGGGGTTTGCCTCCTGACCCACCCCTCGCATCTACCCTACCTCTGCAGAAGCCGAGGAGCTGTACCAGAAGAGGGTCCTGACCATCACGGGCATCTGCGTGGCTCTGCTGGTCGTGGGCATCGTCTGTGTGGTGGCCTACTGCAAGACCAAGTGAGTGTCAGTCACTTGAGCTGGGGACAGGCCAAGCCAAGGGATGGGCCTCCAAGAATGTTTGTGAAGAAGGCTCTCCTCCCCCACCCCACTGGAGCCCTCTATACCCTCCTAGGCCCCAACTACCCCTCGGGGGCCTCTGTAGCTGGGTGGGTGTGGGGCCAAAGACCTGGACCAAGAAGTAGAGGCAGAGGGTTGGGGAGATAGACCCCAGGGCACTGACGAAGAATGGTTGTGAGCCCAGGCTTTGGAAGAAGACAAATCTGGGTTCAAATCCAGCTCTGCTATTTCCCATGTAACCTTGAGCAAATTGATGGTTCCTCATGGGAATGATCCTGGTATGTACCTCAAAAGACACTATGAGGACCTGAGCAGGAGCGTGCAGCTGACCCCACAGGCTCCTGGAACAGGTGCCCTGTCAAGTGGGCAGGCACTGGGTAGTGTTGGGGAGGAGCGCAGAGAGGACAGCTTCATTCCCAAAGAAAGACAGATGCCTCAAAGCACTGCCTGACCCCGCCTTGGGAGCAACTGTGATAAGAGGACAGAGATGGCGGGGCTGGGCCCCCTCTGGACAGAGGAGAGGTAGGGGCAGAACCTTGGGGCAAGGAGAACAAGTGAACAGAGAGGGAGCTGGGCAGTCCAAGCTAAAAGACAGCACAGATGAGGGTCAACTGTACTCCCAGAGCATGAGCAGCCCAGACTAGCTGGAGCAAAGGGCCAGGGACAGGAAAAAAGAGGGCATGAGTCTATAAGGATAGCTGGGACCCAGATAGCACCATAGGGCCTTGGATGCTGAGCTAGCGAGTTTGGGTTTATCCAACAAAGGCTATAGATGTGCCTTTGTTGGATAAACCCAGGCTCCCTAGCTCAGCATCCAAGGCCCTGTGACCTTCTGATGTGCTGAAAGATGACAGGTTTGTAACAACTGTTCCTATCTGGAAAGCAAGGGTCTGGACTGGACAGAGCCACCATTCTGGGGACTGAGCCCCTGGTCTGTACTCATGCTGCCCCATCTGTGGCATCTGAAGTCCTGCTGGCCTTGTCTCGAACGAATCCAGAACCAGAAAGTCTGCAGGAGGGTCAAGAGGGAGTTGGGGCCCAGTGAGCCCAGAGGAGACTGGACCCAAGAGGGAAAACTAAGTCCAAGAATTGGAGAAAAAGCAAGCCGCCTGTCCTGCCCCCACTGCATTTACTCACTTCTTCAGCAAACATTCAGTGCCTGCTGGACACCAGGCCCTGCCTCAGGCATACGGCCGGTGCTCTGAGCAAGTGGTCCAGTGTCACAGGACACCTTTTAGAGGCACCTACCTTAGCTGGGGAGCAGGAAGGGTTTCCCTGAGGAAGCAGCATTTAGGCCAGGGCCTGAGAGGTGAACAAGAGTTAGCAGGTGAAGAGGAGAGAAAGTATTCCAGGTGAATGGCCTGGCATGCGCAAAGGCCAGGGTGCCAGAGAGGGTGGGGCATAGTGGGGGATCAGAAACAAGCTCATCACGGAGGCAGCTAGCCGGGGTGCTGGGTGGGCAGCGAGAGACAGGGCTGGGAGAGAAACAGGACACTAAGGCCCGATAAAGGGGTTTTATTTTCATTTTTGCGGGTACTTAGGTGTATATATTTATGGGGTACATATTTTGATATAGGCATGCAATGCATAATAATCATATCATGTATTCTATTCATCCCCCCAAGCATTTATCCTTTGTGACCTTGAGCAAACTGATGGGTCCTCATGGACCTTTGTGTTACAAGCAATCCAGTTATACTCTTTTAAATGTACAATTAAATTATTATTGACTATAGTCACCCCATATGCTATTGAATACTAGGTCTTTTTCCTTCTAACTAGTTTTTGTACCCATGAACAATCCCCACCTCCCTCCCAACCCTCCACTTCCTTTCCCAGCCTCTGGTAACCATCCTTCTACTCTCTACCTCCGTGAGTTCACAATGAAGGGTCTTAAACAGGGGAGGGACATGATTAGATTTAATATCAAATAAATTGAGCATTTAATATGGGCCAATCTGAAGTAGTCCCACAGGCCCTGACTCCCTAGCCACAGCACCTGTTTTATTTTCTTCATGGCACTTTATTGAAAGTATCTAGTTCATTACTTTGTTTATGTGTTTACCATCTGCTTCCTCTACCGGCCTGCAGGCTTCAGGAGGGTGGATTCCCTATCTACCTATCTATCGTCTCTGCTCCAAAACAGTGTCTGGCACATAGTGATAACTCAATAAATACCAAATGAATGAATGAGGGAGAGAGAGAGGGAGTCAGCACTGTGCTTGAATATTTCATATACTTTTAATCCTCAATAGTCTTTGGAACGGATAAATGATCACCCTGTCTTATAGATGAAGAAAGTGAAAAGTGAAGAGCTTAAGTAACTTGCCTGGGGTTGCATAGCTAGAAAGCAGTGAAGTTCTACTCTCTGGGCAGAGCCAGAGCTCACTGCAACGATGCTCAGGTCCTGCTGGATTCAGGTGGTGGTGATGCTGTAGGGCAGCTTGAGTACAGGGAAGAGCAGTAGCCATGGCCGCCCTGGGCAGTGGGAAAAGCTGTTTCCCTAGAGAGATAGCTAGGGAAGTTCATCGTTGGCGAGTGGGGGGAATGCCAGGCTCACCTTCCCTTCCCTTGTGCAGAAAACAGCGGAAGCAGATGCACAACCACCTCCGGCAGAACATGTGCCCGGCCCATCAGAACCGGAGTTTGGCCAATGGGCCCAGCCACCCCCGGCTGGACCCAGAGGAGATCCAGATGGCAGATGTGAGTGGCTTTCCTGGGCCCCCTTCTGAGCCCTCAGTGGACAGCCAGCCTTCTCATGCCCCCTGCAAGGATGGGCCAGGGCAGCAGCCAGCCTATCCCATGGCCAGCCTTGCCTGCTAGGCACTGCCTCACCAGGAGGGCTGGCCTTGCTTTGCTCACTTCCATTAGGAAGGGGTGGGGTTGATTTGCTGGAGCCATCGCTGCCCCAACATCAAGTCACTCTCACCCAGTGGGTCTCCACGACCAGGAGCTCAGTCAGTGCTCATCACTTTCCTGTCCCCAACAAGAAAGAGTTAATTTGGGCCCCGGTCACTAACTCTAGCCCAACTCTGTCTGTTCCAGTATATTTCCAAGAACGTGCCAGCCACAGACCATGTCATCAGGAGAGCAACTGAGACCACCTTCTCTGGGAGCCACTCCTGTTCTCCTTCTCACCACTGCTCCACAGCCACACCCACCTCCAGCCACAGGTAGGCACCACCAAGGCCCATGGAAACTTGTAGACTCACATACTTCATCTGGCACAAAGTGCCCACTTACTCCGACATCCAGAGCTATTCAATACCCTCCCCTGAGCTTGCCACAGGAATCACAGCACACCTTAGCCTCCTCTCCAGAACTGCAGAGGCCAGTCCACACAGCACAAAGGCTCAGACAACTCAAAAATAACATGGCTGGCTCCCTTCTTCCCTGGGAGCACCAGGAAATAGTCAGGGCCCTCACATACTGGCCCCTGGGGCTGGGCTTCTGAGATAGGTAGCTACGGACCATGGTGGTGGAAAGGTCCCAGACACGGGGTCTAAGGTAAGGCTGGGGGGAGGCTGGTTGCAGGAAGGAAAGAAATGGGTCTCTGCACATTATAGCTCACCCATCCATGGGACCCCAGCCCTCCTTCTTCCAATATTGGGGTTGGGCATTTGCAACAATCCACATCACCCCAGAGTGGAGAAGGGCATTGAGCTAAGGGAGCTCAAGGTAGAAGAAGAGCCAGGGAGGTCCATGGGACCATACCTGCTGGGCCGCCCTGCCCCTTCCTGACCCCTCGTCTCACCCCATCTGGCTTTCCCAGACACGAGAGCCACACGTGGAGCCTGGAACGTTCTGAGAGCCTGACTTCCGACTCCCAGTCGGGGATCATGCTATCATCAGTGGGTACCAGCAAATGCAACAGCCCGGCATGTGTGGAGGCCCGGGCAAGGCGGGCAGCAGCCTACAACCTGGAGGAGCGGCGCAGGGCCACCGCGCCACCCTATCACGATTCCGTGGACTCCCTTCGTGACTCCCCACACAGCGAGAGGTCAGTTCCTACCCTCTGGCCTATTCCCCACTTAGCCAGAGGGCTGGCATCACTGGCCCAAGGCTGACCCTTAGGGCCCCTCAGAAACACTCCAAAGAGCCTAATCTCCATTTTTCAGATGGGAAAACAAGGTCCTAGAAAAGGTGAAATGGCCTGCTCAGAGCCATCAAATGTTAATGACAGACTGGGACTAGAGCTGGGCCAATGGACCCTGGTGGACAGTGACCATCTAATTTAATTGTCCTCCCAGGACACTTTCCACACTAGAAAAAGGACATTATTAGTAGTTACACTGGAACATCAAGAACAAACAGGGAGCCGGGCACAGTGGCTCACACCTGTAATCCCAGCACTTTGGGAGGCCGAGGCAGATGGATCACCTGAGGTCAGGAGTTTGAGACTAGTCTGGCCCACATGGTGAAACCCCATCTTTACTAAAAATACAAAAATTAGCCGGGCATGGTGGCACATGCCTGTAATCACAGCTACTTGGGAGGCTGAGGCAAGAGAATCCCTTCACCTGGGAGGCGGAGGTTGCAGTGAGCTGAGATGGCGCCACTGCACTCCAACCTCAGCAACAGAGCAAGACCCCATTTCAAAAAAAAAAAAAAAAAAAAAAAAAACAGGGGCTGTTCTGGACAAACCAGGATACATGCTAGAAGCTCCATGTCCCAGCAGAAACAGAAGGAGACACGAAGAACGAGTAGACTGCAGAGTGGGAGGGGAGGTTGCCTTTGAGGACACTGACCAGCACAAGATGGACATGAGCCAAGAATGATGGCAGGCCTTGGCAGTATCAGCAACAAGGCCCCAGGGTTCAGAGCCTTGTTAGCTTCCTAAGCAGTGGATGCAGTAAGAACCAGGAAACGCCCCTTCTTCCCTGACTCCAAGCCAGGAGTCACAAGGGCCAGCACCCCTGCCACCTTGCTCAGCCCTGAGTGGCCCGCAGCAAGTGGGGTCTGTAGGAGGTGAGCAGGGAAAGATGAGTGATACTAAAAACTCCAGACCAGGGAGCAGGGAGAGGAGCAGATATTCCCTTGCTCTCAACTCAGCCTACTCCATGCCAGGCCCTGTGCTGGGCAGGCCTGGCCGGGAATCCAGAAATGGGCTGCCAGGTTCCTGCTCCTGAGGAGTTCCTACCCACAGAAACAAACCAAGGAAGCTTACAGCAGCCTATGGAAAGTGCTAAACACGACGCCACACCAGGGCAGACAGACCCAGTCTGACTGTAGGTTCTGGGAAGCAGCCAGATTTTCCAAGCCCAGCTCCACCACCTGTGTGATTTGGGGCAGACTGATCACCTCTGTACCTTGTTCCCTCAGCTGTAGAACAGGGAGAACAATAGCTACTATGCATGGTTCAAGTGAAGGCCACCTGAGATCATGTGCACAGAGTTTGTCTCATCCCTGGCATGGAGCTGATGCTCACTACGTGTAGCTATTTATGAATCGTAACCACAGCAGTGAGACTCCTTAATGGGTGGTAGGAAGGGGAGAGGCAGGAGAGCAGGAAGAAAAGCATTCCAGGCACGGGGAACAACTTGAGCTGTTCCAACAGAGGCACTTAAGAACAGGGCTGATGAGTGAGGTGCCTGGAACAGTGGGCCATAGGGAGCAGAGGAGCTGGGCCTGAACAGGCAAGCTGAGGCCAGACAGACTGACCCTAGGTGGGTAAACCGGAAGACCTGCTTCAGTAGATCTGTGACTTTACAAGATTGCTCTGGGAACTGCATAGAGTGAAGGAGGAGAGACCCTGGGGTGGACCCAGATGACCACATGTGAACAGCTGGGCCCAGGATGGGGCGCAGAGTGTGCTTCCAGAGAAGGGAATGGGTAGGACTTGGTGGTTAATTAGATGTGCCGGTGGGAGAGGGAAGAGGGAGGAGTCAGGAGATTCAGAAAAAATCATAATGGGGACTCCAGGCTGGTTCTAGAGAGCAGTGAGGTACCCAGCTGTGCAGTTTGGAAGGGAAGCGTGGAGGTGGGTGGCCCCTGTCCTGAGGTGACAACGGTGGGGCAGAAGACTGATGGGCTTACAAGGGGGATGTGGAGCACAAAAGGGGACAGGTACCCGGGATCCAGCCTGGGAGATAGTAGCAAGGCCAGACTTCTGAAGGAGCTGGTGGTGTGGGGATGGGTCTGTAGCCACAAGCAGAGACACCTCAGTGGGATCTTGGTACTCCCCTGAAGCAGGTTTTGACTTCACTATAAGAAGGAATATTTCCCTCACTGAAGCCATCAGGGCATGGGAGGAATTGTCCCTGTGGGGCAGTGAGGCCAGGTCACAGGGGTATCTGAATGGAGACTAGTGGCTTCCAGAATTGGGCAGTATGAGTCCTGGTTCCTGCCTAGCCTGAAGTCACATCCCAGCTCTGCCACTTCTTGGCTGTGTAAATCCTGAATAAGTCACTTAAACGTTCTGAGTGTTACTTTCCTGCGTGTAGAATTAAACGTTCTGAGTGTTACTTTCCTGCGTGTAGAATGGGACTGGTGGAAGGGTCTTACAGAGCTGCCGTATTAAGCCAGATGGAACATGTACTATACCCCAGCGTGAGCCTGACCCCCTGACGGTGAGCATTCCTACAGCAAGTGACCATTCATGAAAGCTTACCAGGGTCAGGTACAGGGCTAACACATTCCACTGATACAATCTGGAATCATCCCAACAGAGCTATGGAATCAACACCATGGTTACGCCCGCGTAACAGATAAGGAAACCGAGGCTCGGAGAGGTTTAGGAAATTGCATAAGGCCACTGAGGGTTGCCGCCGTCATTCTTGCAGGCGGGGTCTCGGGCAAGGTTAAGGCAAGTCTGGGTCCGCCCCTCCTACCCTACCCCACCCCTAATCCCCCCTCCCCCGCGCCGGCCCGGCCTGGCCCTGGCCCATGCCTCTGCCTCTCCCCGCAGGTACGTGTCGGCCCTGACCACGCCCGCGCGCCTCTCGCCCGTGGACTTCCACTACTCGCTGGCCACGCAGGTGCCAACTTTCGAGATCACGTCCCCCAACTCGGCGCACGCCGTGTCGCTGCCGCCGGCGGCGCCCATCAGTTACCGCCTGGCCGAACAGCAGCCGTTACTGCGGCACCCGGCGCCCCCCGGCCCGGGACCCGGGCCCGGGCCCGGCGCAGACATGCAGCGCAGCTACGACAGCTACTATTACCCCGCGGCAGGGCCCGGACCGCGGCGCGGGACCTGCGCGCTCGGCGGCAGCCTGGGCAGCCTGCCCGCCAGCCCCTTCCGCATCCCCGAGGACGACGAGTACGAGACCACGCAGGAGTGCGCGCCCCCGCCGCCGCCGCGGCCGCGCGCGCGCGGTGCGTCCCGCAGGACGTCGGCGGGACCCCGGCGCTGGCGCCGCTCGCGCCTCAACGGGCTGGCGGCGCAGCGCGCACGGGCGGCGCGGGACTCGCTGTCGCTGAGCAGCGGCTCGGGCGGCGGCTCGGCCTCGGGGTCGGACGACGACGCGGACGACGCGGACGGGGCGCTGGCGGCCGAGAGCACGCCTTTCCTGGGCCTGCGCGCGGCGCACGACGCGCTGCGCTCGGACTCGCCGCCACTGTGCCCGGCGGCCGACAGCAGGACTTACTACTCCCTGGACAGCCACAGCACGCGGGCCAGCAGCAGACACAGCCGCGGGCCGCCCCCGCGGGCCAAGCAGGACTCGGCGCCACTCTAGGGCCCCGCCGCGCGCCCCTCCGCCTCGTCCGCCCCACTGTCTTTAAGGAGACCAGAGACCGCCTACTGGAGAGAAAAGAGGAAAAAAGAAATAAAAATATTTTTATTTTCTATAAAAGGAAAAAAGTATAACAAAATGTTTTATTTTCATTTTAGCAAAAATTGTCTTATAATACTAGCTAACGGCAAAGACGTTTTTATAGGGAAACTATTTATATGTAACATCCTGATTTACAGCTTCGGAAAAAAAAAAAGAAACAACAAAAAAAAGAGAGATGGGCCAATTTTTTGACTCTTTAATAGAAACCTATTTTGTGGTGCCTTTTGCTGTATGCTCATCTGGGGCTCCGGGGGACAGGTCTGGGTTGTGGGGTGCTTAAAGTGACAGCAGGGAGAGAAGAGGCTGCGAGTTCTGGTGGGGGCGAGGGTGGGGGGCAGTGGGGGGTTGGCCCTAAGGGAAGAACTGAGGACAGAAGTAGCTTTGCTCCCAGGCAAGAGCTGGAGTTCCCGACCCCTGGGAGGAGAGGGCCAGGACCCTAGGCTTGGAGCTGGAGCTGGGGTAACTTCCAGGGGGAGATAAAGACACAGCTACCCGAATGGGGAAGCCCTGGCTACTCATAGCTGTTAAAGGAGGGGGACAGAGAAAGGTCTCCCCAAGAGCCTGAGCCCAGGGAGGTGGCAGCTCTGCCAGGGGCCTAATGTTGGCGGCTCCTGTCCCCCACAGCCTCCAGGACGCCCCTCCGTCCTCTGCAGCACCTTCGTTTACAGGTCATCTTTTCTATTTTACACCTGCATGTCCTTTGCATTTCAGATTCTTTAGATTGGATGCATGGTCACGCTGGGACCGGGAAGAGCCACTCGACAGTGTATTCCCCTTTTAGCAATAAAGTAACACCATTTCCTTCTCACAGGCTGCCTCCTAGCCCCCAACCCACCTATGACATCCACTCGTCTCCAGTCCTGCCCTCCCACCCCCAAAAACTGGGTCCACTGCTAATTTGTCAAAAAGGTAATTGTTTAAAAGAAAAAAAAATCCCAAACAGAAACAGATGGGAATCCTGTCCTGAAATGTCTGAACACCTGACTGTTGACACTTGAACATTTTTATATTATAAATAAAATCAGAAATAACTCCTGTTTGACTGTGTGTGCCTAGCCTCAGATGAGGAGGGAAGTCAGAGCATGAAGTCCCATGGTGGATGTGGATGATGCTGGCCTGGAGGTTGGAGGGGGCCAGGGCAGTCCCTGGAAGGAAGTGACTCTCTCTCCAGTCTCTCCGGCCCCAGCTCCCAAGACAGACTCCAGCCCTCCTCCCGCTTCCAAGAATATTTACAAGGTGTCCCCACTGGCTGCTGGGGAACCTGGCCAAGGGCCTGACACAAATTGCTCTGCTTCAAACTCAGCGTTGGAACTCTGGCCCAGTTGCTGCCCTGGATCTATGGGCCGGACTGAGGCAACAGTTGCCGGCCTAGGTGGGTGAGGAGGGATGGGTTGTGGGGTTGGTAATAGCACAGCCAAGGCAGGATGACCCTTGGACCCTGAGGCACGTCACAGGCAAAGTCTGAACATGCAAAGTGGCATAACAGGTACCCTCAGCTGCCAGGAGGACCACAGCTGCTGCAGTTCATAAGCCCACAGGGTGTTGCTCTTTCCCCAACTTTATACCCCCTCAGAGGCAGGACCTGTCTAAACCCACAGACCTGAGAGAAAGTACATGATTTTAGTATGGAGAAGGCAGATGGAGGCCCAGGTTCAAAAACCTTTCCCCTCATCAACTAATTTAGTAAACCAGTGCCCAGTACCGGCAACTGTTCGGTTCCAGCCAGACACACGGACGTCTTCCACCCAAACAGCTGAGGTGGTTGGCATGCACACTCGCCTACACCTGTGTGTTTGTGTGGGTGTGAATCCCCCTAGGATGTGTGTAGTCAGAGACCTATAGGTGGGAGGGACAGAGAGGCTGCGGGTTGAGAGGGCTTCGGCATCAACAGGGCGTAAGTTCAAATTCCAGCTCTGTGCCTCCTAGCTGTGTGACGTCTCTAGGCCACAGTTTCCTTGCTGGGAAATGGGTGATGTAAATACCTATTCCAAAAGGTTGCTGTGGAGATTATAAAGTACCCAGTGCTGATGCTGGCACGTGATAGATGCCTATTACATGGCTGATTTGACGGTGGTGATGACAATATCCTGTGCCTTGCATCCTTGTATCACACGGCCAGAGTGACAAAAACTAGATGAGAGGGAGGCGATGGAGAAAAATAAAGAACAAATTAAAGTTATTGTATTTATTGTGGGGGCGCTGGGAAAAAGTATCTGCTACAAAAAATTAAAAAAAGGAAAATAACTCAATCCTGCATAAACCTGCAACTCACTGGCCCCTCCCGGCCCCCTTCTGTTGATCTCATCCAAGCCCCTCTGTGTCTCTGGGTTTGTAGTTGGCTTTAAAATTCTCTGAGAGCCAGTTATTCTTCTATGGGACTTGTGGCTTCTGTAGGATCCCAAATTAACTCCATATGAACTCTTGGGGAACCCATTGACCTTTGTGTGATCCAGCTTATTGTCCTCGTGTGACCTTTCTGAGGGCTCTAGGTTGCTGTTGCCTTCTAAATTTTAGAGTCAGAAGCCACCCAATGAACCCACCAATCTCTATGTGGCCCTCGGTTGATTCTGAATGACCTCTTGGTGAACTCACCGATCTTTGCATGAGCATCAGGTACTTTCATTATATGCTCTGAATCCTACAGTACCTGCCATACGTGCTGAGAGTCCAAGGCCAGAACCTAACAGAGTTCTTTCCTCACCTGTCATCCACCCATTCATTTCACAGGTATGATTAGGACCCGGGAACACATGTGGCCAGAGAGGCCCCTTCTCCACTCTGCCTCTCAAACCTCTGCCTTGGGAAGCCTTCCCAGTGACCTTTAAGGAAGAGTCGCAGTCCTATCAAGCTACTTCCCTACCACCGCCTCGTCGCTGGAACACATAGGATGACATTCAGGCAGCTTCCCAAGTCAGAGGCTTCGTCCCCACTTTCCCAGTTCTTTCTTTTCTCTTCCAGGTCATTTTTTGGCTTCTCTTTCCAGCCCCTCCCAGAGGCCCAAGTGGTAATGGTAACTGCCTGTTCTTCTCCCCACGAAACTGTGAGCCCGAGGACAGGCAGCCACACTTCCTCCCACCACCATATCCCCATCACCCTGACCAGCGTGCAGCACACAGTTGGCCCTCATTGAATGAGAGGATGAAGGCGCAAGAGACATTGTCCTCAAGGGGCAGCCCCCAGAAGTCCCTGAGCCCGAGGGCACTTCCCAGGACCACCAGGTGGCGCAAACCACTTATTGCATGTCACCAGTCCTGGATTTGGACAGTCCTAGAAAATGGGCATGTTGGAGGCAGCAGTTGTGGGTGGTGAGGATCCATTCGAATGCAGGAAGAACTATTAGAACTTTGACTTAGATTTATTTTCATCTCATCTTTTTTAAATTTCTATTTTTGTGTATGTTTTATAATGTACATAATATTTTAGTACAGTAGTACATGTATATAATTTACAAATAAATAATTATACAATTAAGGAAGTGAACTAAACATTTTTTTACTGATGGGAGGCACAACCCGTGCTCAGGAAGCACATCTGTCCACAGCTGCCAGAGCTCCTGGCTCTGCTCTCCACTCACCCGCCCTCAGGAAGCGAAGGGTGGGACACTGACCCCGAAAATCACAGAACTTTTGAGGCAGCATGGAGAAAGTACAGAGAGCTCTTTTGTGGTGCCACATTGCGTTTTCAGTTTCATTTAAGTGAACATTTACTTCCTCTGAGCAAAACGAAGGGGCCAGATGGTTTGGGTCTAAAACACACTTCAGCTGATCCAACTTAAATAATCTGAATTTAAATCACTACATCTCTCCACATACTCAATAGCCCCTTGCCTTGTGAGTGGGCCTGTAAAGTTAGATACTTAGTTGCAAGCCTGGCTTATTTTATTAACTAAGTGTGTTACCACTGACGCCAAATTCCTGGCCAAACTACAGTAATCTATTTAAACAATAGAGAGGATTCGCTCTTCATAGCCACACTGAATGTGCCATCACCCTCACCCATTTGTCAGTTAGAGAAATGCAGGGCTTAAAAGTGCTAGCTAATCCGTGATCGTCAAGTGGCAAATTTCTCCACTCTTCCCAGATGCGGCCTTGGCTAAGCCTTTCTGATTCACTAGACAAATGAAAGAAATAGCGACAGAAAAACAATAACTCATTGTTCCACCTTTTCCCACAACCAAGAATTAATGGCTTCCATAACTGTCCTCCGACAAGCATCTTTGGGCTTGTTGACAAGCGGCCATTTGCGAGGCAGAGTGTCTTTTATTCCTATAGCAGTAGATCTGTCCAAGAGGCCACGTCTGGAGCTCAGAGACCTGGCAGCACCAACATAAAGACCCAAATATAAACAGGGCCGTGGTCCCATCCTACTCACACCCCAGGATATCCATGGGACAAATGGGGCGGTGCATACACGCTCTATTTTTTCCAAAAGTATCATCTGTAAGAGCAGTATAAGTCACAGGTCAGCTGGAAGAGGGAAAAACAGGGCAAGGGAGGCCAGAACTGCCTCCCCTTCCCTCCCAGAGCATCAGGAATGCCAGGGGGCCAGGTGCAGCCATCCTTCCTAACAGGGGAAGCTCCAAAATAGGCTTTTCCTTTATCTGATTTCATCCGCTAACTGATTTTAGTTCCAAAACCATCTTTCAGGGGTTCCTTATGTATATATTATTCTTATAGATGTATATTTGTGTCTGTATAAAAAGGAGGCAGTGTGATCTCAATGGATGAAAAGAGGTGGATGCACATGTGAGTGGAGTCAGCTTGATACTGAAAGGGCACAAGCCTGGGTCCCAGATTATTGTGATGTGAGGCAGGAGACCTGGGCATGGTTCTGGAGGCTGCTGGGAGGAGAGGATGGTGCTGGTGGTCGGCAGACCTGCTGCTGGTCAACTCAGAGGAAGGAGGAGGAGAAAGGGTGGGGTTCCAGCTGAGACCTAGAGTCAAGACCTGTCCTCACACACAAAAAAGATGAGGAGAGGAGCTTGATGAGAAGACAAAGACCTGGGAAGACAACAGCCCTTCCAGCTTCTCCAGCGAGGTGGTGTCTAGAGCATGCACACAAGTGGCCTACAAAATGAGGCTCCATGGTGGAGAGGAAAACAAGGGCCAGGGAGAGGGTCTGATGCCCAGAGATGCCCAAGGACGCAAGGAGATCAACGCCAAAAACGGCATCTCCATCTCCTGGGCCCACAGGCTTTCCGCACCCCTCTGGCTGCCCATCAACTGACTGGAGCTTGGTCCAAGTGGCCCGTGGCTGGAATTGTGCTCACTGACCCCACTGGAGACATCTGCCCACCTCTGGGGTCTGCACATCCATGTCAGCTAAGTATCAGGCCCAGTGGCATCCTTTGTGGGTTTGCTGCCAGTCACATGTCCCTGGCTGAGGGCAGGACTTGAATGTGTCTTCCGGAGAGAAGGGTCATCCCCTTCCAGAGTGGCCAGCCGGGCCTCAATCCGCTCCAGATCATCTGAGCCCACTTTGATTTTCACAGCCAGGAGGTGGATGTAGGTCTCATAACGGCTTTTCTGGGGAAAGGCCAAACACGAGGTCAAAAGACAACAAAATAGGAAAAAAGTATGTGCACCTTATATGACAAAAGACTAATTTCCTTAATATGCAGAGAGCTTTCACAAATCATTAAAAAGAAGATGAACAGCCCAATTAAAAAATAAATAAGGGACATGCACATAAACTTCATTCATAATTTGAAAAATCCAAATAATTGGCAATGATTTCTTGGATATGACACCAAAAACCCAGGCAACAAAAGTAAAAATACGTAAATGGGACTACATCAAAATTTAAAACTTCTGTACATCAGAGGATACAATCAACGGAATGAAAAGGCAACCTACGGAATAGAAGAAAAATATTTGCAAGTCATGTATCTGATAAGGGTCTTGTATCCAGAATATGTAAAGAACTCTCAGAATGCAACAACAGAAGACAACCCAAAATTTTTAAATGGGCAAAGGACTTGAATTTACATTTCTCCAAAGAAAGCATACAAATGGCCAACAAGCACATGAAAAGATGCTCAACATCATTAGTCATTAGAGAAGTGCCAGTCAAAACCACAATGAGATATCAATTCGCACTCTTACTACTATCAAAGAGCAGAAAATACATGTTGGTGAAGATATGGAGAAATAGACAGAACCTTTGTGCCCTGCTGGTGGGAATGTAAATGGAGCAGCTGTTATGGAAAGCTGGTGGTTTATCGAAAAGTTAAAAATAAAATTACCACATGATCCAGCAAGACCATTTCTAACTATAAACCCAAATGAGTTGAAAGCAGGGTCTTGAAGGGGTATTTGTATACCCATTTTCATAGCAGCATTTTTCACAAGAGCCAAAAGATGGAAGTAAGCCAAGTGTTCATTGATGGATAAACGGATAAACAAATGTATGCATACAATTATTCAGCCTTATCCCATTTATGCCTAGTGTTCCATTATTGGAACGTTAAGCTCATGGGAGTTATTTATATCATACTGCTCAAGGTCATCTCCAAGATCTGATTTTTCACCAAACAAAATTTTGTAACCTCCGACATAAATGGGTTAAAAAAAAAGGAAATTCTGACACACGCTACAACATGGATGAACCTTAAGGACATTATGCTAAGTAAAATAATTCAATCACAAAAAGATAAGTTCTGTAGGATTCCACTTAGAGTAGTCAAAATCACAGAGGCAGAGAGTAGAATGGTGATTGTCAGGGGCTGGAGGGAGGGGAGAATGGGAAGTTATTATTTAATGTGTACAGAGTTTCGGTTTAGGAAGAGGAAAGAATTGTGGAGATTGGTTACACAACAATGTGAATAGACTTAACACTACTGAACTATACACTTAAAAATGGTGAAGATGGTAAATTTTATATTACATGTCTCACTGCAATTAAAACGTTTTTAAATCCAAATTAAAATAGTAATGAGGCTGGGCGTGGTGGCTCACACCTGTAATCCCAGCACTTTGGGAGGCCGAGGCAGGTGGATCACCTGAAGTCAAGAGTTCCAGACCATCCTGGCCAACATGGTGAAACCCCATATCTACTAAAAATACAAAAATTAGCCAGGCATGGTGGCACGTGCCTGTAATCCCAGTTGTTTGGGAGGCTGAGGCAGGAGAATTGCTTGAACCCAGGAGGCAGTGATTGTAGTGAGCCAAGATCGTGCTACTGTACTCCAGCCTGGGAGACAGAGTGAGATTCCATCTCAAAAAAAAAAAAAAATAGTAATGAGATACTAATTGTTAAACCTATCAGGTTAGTGAAGATTAAAACGTTTTGCAATGCCCAGTGCTGGTGAGGGCATGGAGAAATAAGTACATTCACAAATTATTAAAGGGGTTAGAAATTGGTACAAACATTTAAGAGGAAGATTTGGCAGCATCTGAGGGCCTTCATCTGAGCTTCTGCCCTTCACCGCTGTCAGGGAAGGCTGGCACTCTGGAAGGACTGGGGACTAAGGGTCAGGGGACCCTGTTCCCTGCCAGCTGCCACGTGAGCAAGCCCCTTTATCACTAGGCTTCACCTCCCCAGTCCCACATCAGGCCAGGCAGGAAGGAGAAAGAGCAGAGTGCTGGGCTTTGCAATCCAGCCCCGCAAGGCTCACCTCGAAGGTGAGATAGTGCTCCTTCAACCGGTACTCCTCGGCCTCCTTGGACTTGATGCCCCTCTCGACTGGGTGACACCTGTGTTCGGCCAGCTCCGCAGTCAGCTGCCTCAACTTATTCTCATGAGACCGCAGTTGCTCCTCCTGCAAAGACAAATCCTGGACTATGAGGCCTTACTCTCAGGATGTCACAGAGTGGCTCAAATCCTGTTCTACCAGGAGCTGCTCCACCAAAGGGAAATGAAGGCCTAGCCAGCGTCACCAAAATGTGGGGACAGAGCCAGGCTCTGGACCCGAAGGCATGCTTTTCCTCCCACCTCCCTTCCTCCTCCCCCTGCTCCTATCAGCATCAGCTTTCCTCGATGCCCCCCAGCCACCCCACCGCAGGCTCGGGAGACAAGAGATGCTCACACTTATATGTGCACATAGACAGTCCCTGACACAGACACACAATGACCCCCACACACAACCCAGCTCATATGCACTCCTATGTGCACATACAAACACCCTGGACCAAGGCCAGCCTGGCCCCGCTATCACCTGCTCCATATGATACACGTGTTCTCTTACATTCATGCCCAGATATTCCCAATGGTTGCAGACCCAGGATCACACCCAAAGACAGGCGGAGACACTGTCGCTGATGGGCAAACACACACATCCCACCCACTACAGGATAGCCAGGCCCCCTGGTGCTGTGAGATCATGCGTGCATGTGTGTATGAGTCACCACCTGTGTGTTTACACACATGAATGTGTATGGTATGTGCGTGTACATGGTGTACGTGCATTGCACAGAGGTTCTGGGCAGAAGCAGGAGCCCAGGAGCTCAGTGGGGAGACCCGGGACAAGGCCTAGTGGGAAAGACCGCTGGCAAAGAGGAAGTGTGGGGCTTCTGCTGCCCTCTACCTCTCAAGCTCCGGGCCACCATTTCTCCTGTCCTCTCCAAAGAAGCCCTGAGAGCCTGCAGCATGGGTGAGTTGGGTTTTCTAGGATTACAAATAAAACATTTAAGAATAGGTGAGGGCAGCAAAAGAGCACTGGATAAAGCATCAGCCAGGTGTCACCTGTGCGAGCTCCCTGTGACACACAGTCTCTTGCATTTGTGCCCAGGTGCACACAAGGCCACCAACTCTCAGTCACATCCACAGGGATGCACTGGCATAGAGGCAGCTTCATGCCACCTGCCACAGCCGTGGCCCCTGTGTGCCATGCCTTGGTCTCCCCGTCGACGTGGGAGTGGGGTGCGTGGGATGGAGGGAAGAGGTGTCCTTCGCTGGTGTCCTTCAGCCCAGGATCACCCAGTCTAGAGACAGAGCTGGGGTGGGGCTGCTGGATGGGGGCCTGGGCTGAGGATGGCAGCCTGGGGAGGCAAAATGTTGACCCAGGAGCATGTACCTGGCAGAGGCGTGTGGTGCAGGAGGGCAGCAGGGGCCGACAGAACTTCTTCATGGAGCTGACAGCGGCTGGGAAGGCCGGGGCAGAGAAGATGGCTGCCACCAGGTTGATCCTGAGGATCCAGGACAGCATTTCTTCCTTGCTCCTGGGGACAGGAGGGGGAGAGGGTGCTGGCCTCTCACACAGGACTCCCTGTCCCCCACTCATTGTCCCGTACCCAGCACTGGGCCTGGCACTGAGAAGGCACCAGTACCTCCAGATGGGTGGGTAAAGGGGAGAGGGAGGACGCATGGGGGCTGGATGAGCCTGGCCAGAGCTATGCAGGGAGCTCCCTTTCTGTCCCAGCTCCCAGGCACACCCGAATTCTCATGTGAAAATCAAACTTCCCAGGTCCACAGCTAGTGGCCCTGGAGTGAATGGGTGGGAGTGACCGTGGACTGGGGATCATCAGGGGCAATAGCAACTGGGTGACCCCCACAGCCCTCCTGCCCTCCCCCGCTGCCTGCCCTGCACTGGCACTGTGATCCTGAGGCCTCATCCACTAGCCTGCCTCCGTGCAAGCTCATGTGACATGTGCACCCCAATCTCAAGTCACAGGAGGACGAGACGTGGTAGAAGGACAGCCTTACAGGTTACCTGGAGGGTGCATCTTTCCCACACTTAAAGTGAAGGATGATTCGTAAAGATGCCACCTGCCCCACATTACAGATTCCAGCACACTCGGCAGCCCCTGCAGAGCTTGTTAAACACAGTTGCTGGAGCCATCCCAGAGTTTCGGGTTCAGTAAGTCTAAGGTGGGGCCAGAGAGACTGCAAGTGATGCTGAGGGGAACCACACATTGAGAATCGCTGCTTTGGGGGGACCCAGCTGTCGGTCTGTGTCATGTGGATACACATGCTCTGTTGCTGACTCACAGGAAGGAGAGGGGTTGTGCGTCGGGTCACTGTGGCCCTGGGCCCCAGGTGGGAATGAGGGGCTCCAGCTCCTACTCACGGTGCCTGGAAGAGGAATACCCTCCAGTCAGCCGTCTTAAGCTTGAGCACGTTGGACTTCTTGCTGTAGTCAGAGGCCCTGGTGGCCAGAGCGTGATGCACACGAATGGCGTTCTTCAGGTCACCCTCCGATAGAGCTTTGTCAGGCCTGTACTCATCCTGGGTGGGGTGGGATGGGCGAGCTAGGGTCACTGACCCACACCTTCCACTCTCCCCTCCTCTCACTCCTCTCTGTCTAACCCTATAGCTCCCTTAATTTTTCTGTTCCTGCTGCCTCACCCACCCCAGCAAGAATCCAGGTACCCCTCCCCTTACCCCAGTTTGTCCCAGAGGCCTGAACAGGCCTCATGTTGAGAGTCCACTGAGCCGCTGGGCACCAAGTTTTCCCAAAAACCTCCAAAGCCCTGAGTGGGCCCAAGTCTGGGGAAGGACCCAGCCTGTGCCTGAGCCTCAGGTCCTGCCTGGGGCCTTCGGGTGCCACAAGGCCGGGGCAGGATGGGACTGAGCTGGCCCTTTCTGAGTAAGGTCTCTGGGGCAGTCTCTCACCTTCTGCAGGTACAGGATGGTCCCTTTGAGCACTGCGTAGAATTTCTTCCAGCCACGCCTCCCACGGGGCGCTGGGGAGGAGGGCACTGGTAGTGTGGCTGCAGCCTCCCTCTGCAATCTCTCCAACCCCACCTCCCACTACATGTCCACCTGTATGTTCGTCCCCAAAGAGTGGCCTGGGGTGCCCCCCTCTGTGCCAGCCTCCCTCCCATGCCCCTCTCCCAGCCTGACACCCACTCCTCTTGCCATCCATGTCAGCGTGAGTCTTCCGGGTCAGGACGCCGTGCTTATAGGTGGTGGCACTGAGCGCCTGTGGGACATCCAGGAAGGGGTTGCCACCATCCAGGATTCGCGTCACCTTCTTCGTCCCTGTCCCGAACTTGTCATCCACCAGCTCAGACAGGGATTTCCTCAGCTCGTCCTCATCGCTAGGGAAGTACTAGGCCTGAGCACCACCTCCAGGGAGGCCTCGGCCCCGCATCGTCATGGCCTTTCCCCACCAGCCTCCCCTCCAGGAGCCAGGGTCATGGAGGAAGAGCAGCCCCAGGAGGCAGAGATGAAGAGATTCCAATTCCAGACCGCAGATCCAGATCTCTGACCCCTCCTCTCATCTCCACTTCTGACCTCTGACCTCTGATCTTTGATTTTTGTCCTCCAAGCCCCAATTATCACCCTTGATCACCAACGTGGAGACTTTACTGTCACCAGGTCTCCTTCCTAGTCTTCCTTCTCTCTCCATCCCAGGGAGCAGTAACCGTGGCCAGACTGAAGCTACTGCACAAACCCCACCGACATGCTGGCAGTGGGAGTCCAGCAGGTAAGGCCCTGAAGCCTGAGCCCCCATGACAGCCCTGGCAGAAGAGTGCCAGCTCTTCCCTGTGGGGTTGGAGTTCCTGCTAATCCCTGCCTGAGGCCTCTACATGGACCTGCCTGTCCTGGGGAGCACAGCAGAGCCTTTCACGGTCTCCCCAAACAGCAAGGTCAACACCCCTCTTTCCTGATGAGACCTACAGGTCTCACTGCCTTTGCAGGGGAAGAAGTTAGAGGGCACTCTCCCATTCCCACTGTCAGTAACAGTCACCACCTAAACGTGGTCATATTCTCCAGGTTATAGAGGCCTCATGCCTCCTGTCTGCCTACTTCCCAAAGGGAAAGGAGCGGTCATCAATGGGAATTGGAACACTATCCCCATATAGAAAACCAGCTGTGGACATCATAGAACTAAAGTCACAGTTCAATCTATTCCATAACAATGCAAACATTGCACTCTTTTTCTCAATACAGAAAATGAATCCAAAGGGGAATTCAACACCAAGTGTGCGCCAGCTAGACACAGGTGTCAGACCCTGGATTGGGAGGGATCAGCACCATGGAGAGTGGTCAGAATGAGGGACCTGCACCCCCACACTCCCCCTCCCAGGGATGCAGGCTCCCCATACCTGTGCCCATAATCACTACTCACATGGCCCATTCCAGCTTTTCATTCTTGATGGAGTTGTAAAGGGTCTGGGAGAGGGAAAAGAGAGAGGGGGAAATTCAGGTGAAGAGTCAAAGAAACCCCCATCTACCACCAATAACATGGGTACAGTGAGGGAGCACCTTTTCAGCCAATGGGGCAAAGTGGGTGTTTGAATCATACTTATTTGTTAGATGGGTAAGTGAGTGGGTGGGTGGATGTACGGATGGGTGGTATTTAATTATGTGATCACTTAATGTCAGTCTCCCATAGGAGACTGTAAGCTTCACAAGGTCAGAGGCTGTCCATTTGTTCACTACTGAATTTCCAGTGCATAATCCAGAACTTGACATACAGCAAGTGCTCAACAGGGTAGATGAATGGATGGGAGGATGAATGGGAGGATGGGTGACTGAATGGATCAATGGGGAAGTGGACAGGTGGAAGATGGAAGGATGGGTGGGAAAATAAGCAGGTGGATGGGTGAGTGAATAGAAGATGGGTGGGTGGACAGAGGGTATATGAGGAAGATTTAGGGGTGTATGCATGAGGATATGGGTGGGCAAATGAATGGCAGGGTGTTGGGTGGATGATTGAGTAAATGACTGGGTTGATAGATTTGAGGATGAATAGGTGGGTGGGTTGGTGGGTAAGTGAATGGGTGGGGAATGGGGGATAGGGGGATGGGTGAGTAGATGTGGAGATGTTTGTCTAGGTGAGTAGATGAGGGAGTGTTTGAGGAGTACAGGGTGTCTGTGTGGGTGAAGGGTGAATGGGTGAGCGGTTGCTATGCGAGGAGTGGGAAGGGAGAGTTTGGGGATATATATATATGGGTGATGGGTGAATGGGTGGGTGTATCGGTAGGTGAATGATTGAGTGGCTGGGTGGATGCATGGGAGGATGAGTAGATGGGTGCAGAAGTGGGTAGATAGGTGAATGAGTAGTTGGGGAGAAATGGATAGGTGGGTAGTGGGGCTGGGATTGTTTGATCTCACAAATATGTTCTTAACAAATGCTTCTCAATGGTGAAGAATATAATATAGTAAGAAGAGTGACGGAGACAATGTTCTATGGAACATTGGGGTTTGGATGGAGACCTCCGAACTCATTATTCAACTACCCCTGTAGTATCATCAGATTCTTCAAACCCGCTATTTAAAAATGAAGCTGGCTGGGTGCAGTGGCTTACACCTGTAATTTCAGCACTTAGGGAGGCTGAGGTGTGAGGATTGCTTGAGCCCGGGAGTTTGAGACCAGCCTGGGCAGCATAATGAAACCCCTAGCTCTACAAAAAAAAAAAAAAAAAAAAAAAAAAAAAAAAAAAAAAGCATAAAAATAAAAATCGCCAGGCACAGTGGCATGCACCTATAGTCCCAGCTACTTGGGAGGCTGAGGTGGGAGGATCCTTTGAGGCCAAAAGCTCGAGACTGCAGTGAGTCATGATCACATCACTGCACTCCAGTGTGGGTGACAGAATGAGACCTTGTCTCAAAAATTTAAAAATAATAAAAATGAACCCATCACCGACCCACCAAAAACCTGCTCCTTTTCCTCAGTGGAGAAATGACCAGACTAGAAAGGCTAGAGTTCCACCCTTCACTTCAGCCTCAAAAGAAAACTGGATTCTCTTAATTCCTGGTGATGTTGAAGGAATGAGGGGGCTTTCCCTTGTGGTGACGATAATGATGTTTGTGGTGAAGGTGGTGGTGGTGGTTGTGGTGGGTGGCAGCTGTGACAGTTCCTAGCAGTGTTGATTATTACTGTGACAGTAATGGCAATAATGGAGTACTAAAAACAAATCTCACAAAGCCTTCCCCTCTGCCTAACTCAGGAAACACAGAACAGCCAAATGTTGAGCTCGGTGGTTTCTAACTTTGTCATCATGTCCCTGCACCTTGTGTTAAGGGCCTGGAATGCCAGGATTTCACGAGGCAGAGACCTCTCTCCTCTCTATCCATGCAGGGCACAGCTAGTGGGATGGGGACTCTCAGCAGACAGTACCTTCAGCAGGTCTTTGGCAAAGTCTTGGCCATCATTCAGCTGGTCCAAGTTGGCAATGAATTGCTGACAGGACATCTTTTTGCCAATGTTCTGTAATGGAGAAATGGTTCTGCCTAAGAGTAGGGAAGGAGGCTGGTGTGTTCCCCACACACCCTGCCCTGCCCAGCCAGAGGGATGAGGCAGCATTAAGGGCAATAATGAAAATTAAATTGCATGAATTTTCTTTTGTCTCCAAGAGTTTACAAAACTCTTTCTCACAGTCAGAACTGTGCTTGATTCTCAAGCATCTTGAGAGGTCGGGCTTCGCCTGCAGCCCAGGTGAAGGAGTTGGGCTGGATGAAGAGTTGTAAGAGCTGACATTTGCCAGGTGCCTACTATGTTCCAGGTCTTGTGCTTGACATGCATTACCTTATTTCTTTCTCACCCCAAGGAGGAGGTGAGGTGCCTGTTTT
Source organism: Symphalangus syndactylus (assembly GCF_028878055.3). Lineage (NCBI taxonomy): Eukaryota > Metazoa > Chordata > Mammalia > Primates > Hylobatidae > Symphalangus > Symphalangus syndactylus. The sequence continues at coordinate 47,123,366 of NC_072429.2, forward strand.
TATTATCCCCATTTGACAGGTAAGGAAACTGAGGTACAGGAAGGTGAAGTGACATGCCCATGATCACAAGGCAAGGAAGTGAAAAGGCCAAGTGTGTCTGAAACCAAAGCCCGTTATCTCACCGCTACTCCACGGTTAACTCTCCCAAGGTCACTCAGCACCAGGACTTGAACCCAGGCCTCTTGGCTTCTGAGCAGAAGCTCTGCATATTCTGCCACAACTGTCTCACCCTCTCACCTGCACAGAGGGGCAGCAAGCCTTCCAAGACATAGGTGAAGTGAGGGAAAGATTATGGGAGTCAAAAATCAATTGCCACGGACACACATGAGTGCCCCATACTGAGCTGAGCTTAGCTGAGCTGGGACAAAGAAAACCCAAGCAGATGGTTTCACTCTCGGAGGTAGAAACAGGCAAAGAGCTGGAAATGACTAAATCCCCAAGTTCTGCCTTCTTGTTTTAACCAATGAGTAGCAGAGGGGCTCAAACCCTGCAAACCCAACACCTAAAATTCATATTTCCAGACTCTCCTTGCAGTCCCCACGTTTGAGAAAACATTGAACAGCACTTTGTGAGGATGAAGACTGTTGAATACCAGATACTTATCGCTGTAGGATTTTGTGCATTGGGGTTTGCTCTAAAGCAGTGTTTTCCAAGGTTTACCTACAGAACTCCGGTATTCCAGGAGATGGAAATAGGTATTCTCTCAAAAAAAGATTTCATAATAGAACAAGTTTATTTACATGTTTCAGAGTCTTTACCACGCTGATTTGTGCTGGTGTCTCCAAGGAGACGATTCCATGTCATTTCCCAAGTTTACTGACTGTGGCACTATTTTAGCAAAGACACTCTATTAGCATCATGTGGGACATTCACACACCACAGAAATCATTCAGAAAACAATGATGTAAGGCTTTATAAGTAGCTGACAAGCAAGAACTTTCTATGCCTTTTCCAAATAGTTCAGGAGAAAAGATCCTATGTATGCCTTGATGCAAGTGTGTTTTGTATTTTTCTGTGTAGTTTTACATATATATGTGTGTGTACATATATAAGTATATAGCCATGTGTGTACATTTGCAATACAGGATTATGAGGGCAATGTTGGTAAGACTGTCTTTGAGTTCCACACAAACAACATTCCCCAGCCATCGGTCAGGAGCGCAAAATCAAAAAATAACACGGCAAGATTTTTAATCTGAGCAATATCAGACTATCTTCTTGTGGGTGAACCTTCCCAGCAGCATTGGAGGCTTTACAAAAGCAGTGAAGTCTTCAAGGGTGAGGATCCTGCAGAGGAGTGTGGAGAGGTGACCCCAGAAAGAGCAGCATTCCTCCCCGAAGCACCTGCTCCTTCCCAGCAGTGTGCAGGGGCTGAGCGGCTAAGTGGCCTCTTAGGATTGGAGAAATGAGGTTGGAGTTCAGGGTCCACCAAGGACAAGGGTCCTGGGAAACACCCCAGTCACACTTCAACATAAAAGTTGAAATTAAGAAAGAAAATACTAAAAGAAGAAAAAGTATCCCAGATGGAAATGTGGAGAAGCAGAAATGAATGAAATAACAAAAAGAATTGGTAACTCTAAATGGAAATTGACTATGTAGAGCAACAATAAAGTTTCCCAGGGAATAAAATATAGAGAGATATAATAGTTAAAATCATGATAACAGGAGTATATAAGTTAAGAGAGCAGTAAATGGAACTAAAGTGTTTCAAGGTATTTCATTGCCCAGGAAGTGGTACAAGTACTTTATAAATCGAGAATGAAAATTGCCAACCATAAAAGGAATTCCGAAAGAATGCACAACTAACAAGCTAACAGAGCAGGGAAATTGAATTCTAAAAAATACTTAATCCAAAAGTAGGCAAAAGAAGAAAAAAAAGAAACAGAACAGAGGAGTCAAAGAGAAAACAGTCCCTTGATATACTTAAACTCAAATATATCATAATTCATTAAATGTTCAAATTAACATTACCAGATTTTATTTTTAAGTATATGATACAAGAGACATGCCTTAAATATAAAAGAACAGAAATCTTTGAAAGAAAAAGTCAGAAGAAGATGTACCACATAAACACTAACAAAAGAACTCCAGTATAGCTACACTAACATCTGACAAAATAGATTTGAAGGCAAGAAGCATTACTAGACATAAAGAAGGACGTGTTCATAGTGATAAAAGGGTCAATCTGCCAGAAGATACAATCATCCTAAATCTGTATACATCTAGTAGCATAGCTTCAAAATATACAAGACAAAAATTGACAGAACTAAAAGAAGACATATTCACAATCTTGGCTGGAGATTTTAACACTGCTCTCGTAGTAACAGGAAGAACAAGCAGACAAAAAGTTGGCAAGAATTCTATGCCAAAAAATTAGATAATCCAGATGAAATGGACAAATTCTTAGAAATACACAAGCTACTAAAACTGGCTCAAGAAGAAATAGAAAATCTGAATAGACTTGTAACAAGAGATTGAATCAATAATTAAAAAAAAGAAAAAGCAAGTCCAGGTGTGGTGGCTCACACTTGTAATCCCAGCACTTTGGGAAGCCAAGGTGGGAGGATCACTTGAGCCCAGGAGTTTGAGGCCAGTCTGGGCAACACAGGGAGACCTTGTCTCTAAAAAAAAAAAAAAAAAAAAAGAAAGAAAAGAAAAGAAAGGAAGGAAAGAAAGAAAGAAGGAAAGAAAGAAAGAAAGAAAGAAAGAAAGAAAGAAAGAAAGAAAGAAGGAAAGAAAGAAAGAAAGAAAGAAGGATAGAAAGAAAGAAAGAAGGAAAGAGAAAGAAGAAAGAAAGAAAGAAAAAGAAAAAGAGAGAGAGAAAGAAAAAGAAAGAAGGAAGGAAGGAAGGAAAGAAGGAAGGAAGGAAGAAAATTAGCTGGGCGTGGTGGCACATGCCTGTGGTCCCAGCTACTCAGGAGGCTGAGGTGAGAGGATTGTTTGAGCCCAGGAGATTGAGGCTGCAGTGAGCCAGGATCACACCACTACACTCCAGCCTGGGCAACAGAGAGACCCTGTCTCAAAAGGAAAAAAAAAAAAAGAACACTATCAAGAGATGAAAAACAACCCACAGAGTGAGAAAAAAACATTTGTAAATAAAGTATCTACTAAGGGCCTAGTATCAAGGATATATAAAGAACTCTAAGAATACAACAACAAAAGACATACAACCTAATTTTAAAATGAATGAAGGACCTGAATAGACATTTCTCCAAAGAAAATATACAAATGGCCAAAAAGTACATGACAAAAATGCTCAACATCACTAATCACTGGGGAAACACAAATCCAAACCACAATGAGATACCACTTCACATCCACTAGGATGGCTCTTTTTTTTTTTTTTTTTTTTTTTTCAAAAAAAAGAAAAGGGTTGGTGAGGATGTAAAGAAATTAGAACACCCCTGCACATTGGTGGTGGAAATGTAAAATGGTTCAGCCACTATGGAAAACAGTTGGGCACTTCCTCAAAAAGTTAAATGTAGAATTATCCTGGCCTGGCGCGGTGGCTCACGCTTGTAATCCCAGCACTTTGGGAGGCCGAGGCGGACGGATCACGAGGTCAGGAGATCGAGACCACGGTGAAACTCCGTCTCTACTAAAAATACAAAAAATTAGCCGGGCATGGTGGCGGGCGCCTGTAGTCCCAGCTACTCGGAGAGGCTGAGGCAGGAGAATGGAGTGAACCTGGGAGGCGGAGCTTGCAGTGAGCCGAGATTGCGCCGCTGCACTCCAGCCTGGGAGACAGAGCGAGACTCCGTCTCAAAAAAAAAAAAAAAAGAATTATCCTATGACCCAGCAAGTCAGTCCTAGGTATATACCCCCAAAATATGAAAACAGATATTCAGACAAAAACTTGTACATGAATGTTCATAGCAGCACTATTCACAAAAGATGGAAACGACCCAAATATCCATCAAGAGATAAACAGATAAACAAAATGTGGCATATCCATACAATGGAATAGTATTCAACCATAAAAAATGAACTACTAATACATGCTACGACATGAATGAACCTTGAAAACATGCTAAATGAAAGACGCCAGTCACAACAGGCCACATATTGTGTGATCCCACTCATATGAAATAGCTACAATAGATGAATTCACAGAGACAGAAAGCAAATTAGCATTAGCCACGGGCCAGGTGGAGGAGGAAATGGGGTATGACTGCTGATGGGTATGGGGTTTCTTTTGGTGTGATGAAGATGTTCAGAAACTAGACAATGGCAGTGATTGCACACCATTGTGAATGTACTTAGTGCCACTAAATTGTAAGCTTTAAAATAGTTAAAATGGTAAGTTTCACAACAAGAAAATAAATCAATAAAAATATACACGATTTTTACAACACATATAGGCACCTCATTGGCACATATAGAACATTATAACCAACAACCACAGGATATATTGTTTTCAAGTCCACGTGAAACATTCACTAGAATTGATCTTTCTCAGGACCAAAAAGCAAGACTCACGCAAAGAAGTGAAATTATACTGGGTAAGTTATCTGCTTTAAAACATAATACTTATAATGACAACCAGGCAAAAAGACATGCACCCAGCTCATCCCAAAGCCCAAGGGAGGTCCATGATTTGGGGCCTCTGAATTCCCAGTTCCGCCCCTCCCTCCCACCCCATTTGGATCTACAGGGCCTCCCAGTCTTTCCTGAGCCCTTGGACTTCTTCCCACAGCCTCTGTCTCCGAGCAGAGGAAAGTCACAGTGGGTCCAACCACCACCCCATCCCAAGGCCTGGACCCTGGCACTCTAGGGCCAGGGTGACCATCTCCTCAAACTCATCTCCTTGCCCAGAGTAGAGGCTAGACGGGTACAGGGTGATGCCCAGGCCATCGTCCACGTAGTAAAACTGTGTCACTGCCTTTGCCCCACAGGAACCAGGCCTTTTCCCACAAGTCTGATTTCCATGCACAGCCCTGAGGTCAGAACAATGCTAGCCTGTCTTTAAGGCTCATTCCAGAAGCAGGATGAGGCGGGCCAAGCAGACGTCATCCTTCAGGAGGAGGGGAGGGGCTGATCAAAGGTCCTATGGCAGAAAAACCCTTGCCACTATTTCCAAATCTAGGCTAAACCTTAATTATACTTGGTATTCCCTTAAGGTTATTGTGTGGGGTTCTGTCACCATCTGAGAATGGGCAGACCTTTGCAGACCTCAGGACAGCATCCAAACCCCTGGCCTGTCCCTCCAGCCCTCCACCATCCAGCCCCAATGCGCCTCGCCAGAAACTCCCGCTGTTGCCACTCTTCAGGCAACACAAGTTTGGAGAGAAATTAAGCTGTTCCTGAAAAACAATTAATCTTTGTTTCAGCTTGAGCTCTCCTGGAATGACTTCTCCCACCCACCCCTCCCTCTCTGTTTGCCTCAATCCTGGTGGTTCTCCCTCCCTTACCCCAGCCTTCAGTCCACTGACCAGTGCCACAGGCTGTGCAACACAAATACCTCTGGAATTTCTCTCCTGGTCTCCGTCTCCAGTTCTAACCCACACTGCCATCTTCTCATGGCTGGAGCTTGCAAATCACCATTCCCTGACATCCCCCACTCAGTGCATCCCAGGCTCATTTGCTGACCCATCATCACCCAACATCACCAGCACTGGCATCATCTCCAAAACCCCCATTTCAAATACAACTCCTGAACCCCATCTCCTGCTCTTCCACCTCCCCCATTCTTTAGAACCCTCACTCCAACAACCCTTTGATCCTCTGTTGAGATCTAATACAGTTTCACCCTGTGTCCCCACCCAAATCTCATCTCGAATTGTAATTTCCACATGTCAAGGGAGGATGGTGATTTGATCATGGGGGGTGGTTTCCCCCACTCTGTTCTCATGGTAGTGAATGAGTTCTCAGGAGACCTGATGGTTTTATAAGTGTTTGGAAGTTCCTCCTACATTCTTCTCTCTCCTGCCACCTCGTGAAGAAGATGCCTGCTTCCCCTTCCGCCATGATTGTAAATTTCCTGAGGCCTCCCCAGCCATGTGGAACTGTGAGTCAATGAAGCCTCTTTCCTCTACAAATTACCCAGTCTCAGGGAAGTTCTTTACAGCAGTGTGAAAATGGACTAATACAAGATCCAAAGGTCCTCTATTTCTTTTTTATCCAGTTTAGATTCCAGGCCCCTTCAGTAACCACTTCCCTGCAAACATCTCTCTTGCCCCTTTCTGCTTCTGTCGTATTTGCCTAGAAAAAGCCCAGCACTGACTAAACCCAACTGATTTCCTATACTGTACCTGTATCCAAGTCCAACCAAATACACTTGTGGGACACACAGCTGTGCTAATTGGTCCCATTTTATGTCTATGACGACAGCCACATGGGCATGGAGACTCCTGACTGCCACAGTTCCTGTGTTTGCTCTCCATCCTCCATGAACATGGCACAGCTTTTCCTTTCCCTTAAGCCTCAAAGTCCCTGTAGTAGACACTGTGGCTGTCTCTCTCCAAAACCCTTTTCCCATTATGTATCAGCAATGAGGTGTGGTTGGGGAAGAATGACCCCACCTTCTAGCCCAGGGCTAGGCCCTGGATCACCTCATTCCTCTTGCCACAGAGATTGATTCGGGTAACCTAGGCTTTTTCCAACTATCCTATGGTATTCCCTGAACCAAAGAGACCAGTTCAGAAAATGGCATATGACCCATCTGGGGCCAACGGTATTTTAAAGCCACTTTCTGGGAGCTTCTGTGGTAGAAGGCTTCCTGACTCCAGCTCCTAAGAAGACACTTCGGGTACCAACTCTCTCCAGCAAGCAGTGAAGTGTGGCTGTGAGGCCTGGAATTGCTGCATCTATCGGGCCCACGTAGGGGAAGCCAGGCTTGGGATTAGGCTGACATCACTGTCAGAAGAAAATGACAAAAAATTAGATCACCTCTTAACTGGACGCAAGGCTGATTCAAATCCACCCTGGATGCTGCCTGACTCTACACTTTTCAAACAGTAAGTAGCTGCCATTTTTAAAGCTAGTGGGTGTTACACTTTTTGTGACCTTAACTAAACCCATCCTGACTGGTCAGCCCCCTTCCCATCTTGCCTCTCAGCTCAGGACCTCATCTCATGCTTCGTGGTAGAAGTAGAAGCCATCAGAAGCCCCTCATCTTCTCATTGCCAGAGCTACCAGGCCCACTGCAGCACCTCCACTTTCTGCCTCACTTTCTTATGAACATGGGAGATGGGTCAACATTCCCCACTCACACTTAAGCCCACTTCCCACCTGTGCTCTGCTTCTCATCTCGAGGGAAGCTTCCACTGTCCCTTCTCTCTCCTGCAGTGGCAGCGTCTTGTCTGCTGGGTTGATCCTGGTGGCACACGCACAAGGTTGGGCTGTTTTAACATCAGACTTGACCGCTGGCTCCTGTCAGGCCCCCATGCAAGACCAAACATCTTAAGAGCTGTCTATGGCCACCACACCCTCACCTCTTGAGCTCATCTCACCCACTTCAACCTGGCATCTGTCCTCTCCACTCCACCTAAGGTGCTCTTATAAAGGTCTCCAATGACCTTGACCTTCCCACCCATGACCACTCCAACCCCAATGGTCACTCTTGTGCCATCACCTTACTTGACCTCATGGCAGCCTTTTATACAGTTGGCCACTGACTCCCTTCTCAAAATGCTGTCTTATCTGGGCTTCAGAGATGTCACACACTCATGAGTTTCCTCCGACCTCCCTGGATGCGTTGCAGTCTTTCCTACTCCTCTGCCTGGCCTCTACATAACGCTGAGCCCCAGGACTTGGCCACCAGTGTGTTCTCTCTGCAGGGACATGGCAATCAGCCAGTCCCATAGCTTTGAATTCCACCCCACCCCATCTCTGTCTTCAGCCCAGGTGTCTGCACTGGGCCCCGACTCATCCATGTTACCGCTTCCTTGGCCTCCCCGCACTGATGTCCAGAGGCATCTCAAACACAGTTCAAAAGCGGGACTCAAGTCCCCCTCTCCCACTCACCACCACCCCCACACATGAGTTTCTTCCCCGTCTCAGGAAATGGCACCCCCAGCTAGCCAGATGCCAAAGCCACCCTTGCTCCTCTCTTTCACTGACCAACCCCATCAGCAAGTCCTGTTAGACTCAGTCCTGAAAGGTCTCCCTTGTCAGTCCCTTCTACCCATGCTACCATCATCTCTCACCTGGACGTAAACAAACACCACTATGGAAACAGTTCTGCAGCTCCTCAAAAAAGTAAACACAGAACAACCAGATATATGAACCAGCAAGTCCACTGCGAGGTAGAAACCCCAAAGAACTGAAAACAGGTGTTCAAACAAAAACTTGTGCACGAATGTTCACAGCAGCATTATTCCCAACAGCCACGAGGCGAAAACCAGCCCTGCTGGCCCCATTGCCTGAAATGCGTGGTCCCAGATCTTTCCATGGCCGGCTCCCGCTGATCCAGGTCTCTGCCCAAACCTTGCAGGCTTTCCCTGACTCCCAGTCCGGACCCCATCACACCTTCCTGTGTATGCCCTTCATGGAGCTGCACAGCTTGTAATCGCTTGTTCACTTCTGTGTTGTCCACCTCCTGTAACTGGTGGGGCTCCCTTTCCTGTCTTGTTCATGGAACACAGAAGCAGGGTTGTTGTTGAGCCTCCAACCTCGAGGGTCCCAGCGCCCCTCCTACACAAAGCCTCCTCAGTTCCTCAACCAGACTGCACCCATCTCAGGAGCATGCCTAGAGCCTGATAGCCCCTTACTGCCTCCTGCTCTGACCAGAGCTCTTTTTGTGGGCACTAGCAGGGCCCCTGTTCCCGAGATCCCCACAACCCACCAGGCCTCAGTCCCTGCTTGATGAGTGACAGGGGGAGGGGAGGAGGCAAGGGGAAAAGTGCAAAGCATCAGGTGCTCTGAAGAGCTCCCAGTAACTGCAACCGCCAGGCCTTGGGTACGAGCTTTACTTCACATTCTTTACACACTGGTACTTTATCATGGGGAAACTGAGGCACAGTGAAGTAAATAACTTGTCTCAGGCCACACAGCCTTCGTGTGGAGGAACAGAGAACAAAGCCTCGGAGCCTGCACTCCTAATCTCTGAGCAGTACCACGTAAAGAGAGACATCTCTACTAAAAATACAAAAAATTAGCCGGGCGTGGTGGCAGGTGCCTGTAGTCCCAGCTACTTGGGAGGCTGAGGCAGGAGAATGGCATGAACCTGGGAGGTGGAGGTTGCAGTGAGCCGAGATCGCGCCACTGCACTTCAGCCTGGGCGACAGAGTGAGACTCCGTCTCAAAAAAAATAAATAAATAAATAACAAAATAACAAGAGAGAGACGAAACCCTCAGTGTCTGTCTGCTGCAAACACGAATACTCATCCCAACCCACTTCTAATCTATGAAGTGCTGACATTTCTCTTCAGCTGTGGCATCAATGTGGGACCACGCCAGCTAAGGCCCACCAAGCTCCGGGATGCTCTTGGCCCAGGGTTCACTACACAGTGGCTGCCACCCTCCTTAGCAGTTCTTAGCCATAGGGAGGCCCAGCCAGGGGTGGGGACAGGGAGTGAGGGGCCTGTTGAGTGCTCCTTTTAAAGCAGGCCAGCAACACCTGCTCTCTGTCAATAAACAGAGGGCACAGTCTAGGGGAACAGCAGCAGGCTCACGGGCTTTGGCGCTGAGTGACATTCATGTGGAATGCGTCTTCTCTCTTGTTCCACACTCAGGTTGCAGGCCCAGGTGGACTTGGCAAAAGCTGTCGCATATTTGCTCTTCCTGACGCAGGCACTGAGGCTCTAGCCCTCCCCAGGCCAGGTGCCCCAGTGCACCCATGAGCCCAGGCTGCCAGCAGACTGGGCCTTCACAATCTGGCCCTACAGAGGCCTGCAGGCTGGGTCTTCCAGCTTGCCCTTCATTCAGTTTTCACAGTAATGAGGAATACTATTGTTCTTTTTACGTAACAGTATTCTTCATAGTAAAATCCTTACTAGGTGCCAGACCCTGCCCCTTGGTGCCACATACATTACCTCTCTCAGTCCTGCCCATGACACCGCAGGGAGGTCATTATTCCCACCTCACAGATGTGGAACCTGAGGCTCAGAGAGGGCCAGTGCTTGCCCAGGATCACACAGCTACCACGTGGAGGCAAGAGTAGAATCTGAAGTTTGGTCTATCCCAGCTGTTTCTTTCACCCCCATATCACCTGGATTTCCTGGTTAACTTGCTGGCCTGTTGTCCCCATGAGTCACTGAGATATCCCCTACCTAGCAGGGGGCTTCAACCACCGTGGGTGAGCAATGATGGGGCAGTGATTGGGTAGAGCCAGATGGTGATGGGGGACACAGAAGGGCAACATGGTAATGGGGGCCTCGGCACACAGGGCATGCACACCACTAGCTACACTTACCACCTGCGAGGGCAAGAGAGCCCAGAGAGGGGTCCCGGAGCAGATAGAAGAAAGAAGAAGTTGTTTAGCCATGAGAAGTGCTGAGACAGCCTGGGGCCTGGACCAGACACAGCCTCACAGCCTGGGTGTCCCACACCAGTCACTTCACTGCTTGGCCTGGTAGGGGCCGGGGGTTTGGGAGAGGCTGTCCTGGGCATGGTATTTCAATGCAGCTGCATTCAGACTTGCGGGACAGGGGCAGAAAGGGCACATGATCTCTTAGCATGGACAAGGGGCACACATTTGTGGCTCATCTTAAACTCCCGTGACCCAGCTGCTCTCACTGGCATACTTGGGGGTGGGGACTCAGGTGGATCACAGGTGGATGAAACTAGGGCGGGGCCAAATCTAGAAGCCAAGCTGCCCAACCCCCACAGCTTCAAAAAGAAGCCCGGCCACTGAGTGAGAGGTCTCAGGAAGGGGCCGGGATCAACACCAGGTGGGTCCCTGAGAGGACATGCGACACCCCCCACCACCTCCCCAACTCACGTGGCCGTGCAGGTCCGTGTTGAGCAGCATCAGGGCACAGGTGAGCGTGTGGATCCCATCTGAGTCAGAGACAGTGGCACTCTCAGTGCGAGGATACAACCTCTTCCCACTCCCTGTCTCCTGACGGAACCTGCCAGGAGGCCTTGGACACAGAGGGAGGCTGGCCACCTGCCAAACTCACCTCAGGGGCCAGGGCCTGTGTGATGCTCCAGGTCTGCCCCAACTGCAGGGCCCAGGTCACTTGCCTGCCCCAGGAGCCTGACCACCCTGGACCCAATCTGGCCCAGACTCCTGCCTCCTGTGGCCAAACTCACCTTGAACCTCAGACCCAGGAATAGCTCTGAGCTCCCAGCCCTGCCCCTGCATTGACCTGTGTCTCTCCCAATAATGGGCCTCGTCCACTAGTTCCTGGGACTTAGGCCCATCTATTGGGCAAGTCCTGTCCCTAAGAGGACCCCGACCTAGACCCCCACCACACCGGGACAGCCACCACACCAACAGTCAGCACCATGACAGGGACCACACAGAAGGGAGAGCCACAGAGCTGAATCCCGAGGCTGGAGGGACTTCCAGGCAGTGGGGAGGAGAACAGGCAAGACTGCGCCTTGCTCAGCAGGCAGACGTGTGCCATAGCTTATTCAATTAGCATTCATTGAGCACCTACTGCATGCCAGAGAGGACAAACCATCTGGGTCTGGCAACAGGACCGAAGTGCCAGGTGGACCAGGATGGGAGGGGACTAGGGCCTAGCTGAGTGGGTGGGGAGGGTCAGGCAGAGTGGGCAAGGGGCCATACCTTCCGAAGTGCTGTCATCAGGGTTGCACTGGCAGTACCGGCGGGAGAAGTGTGTGAGGACCCGCTCACGCTCTTGTGTCTCCCCCATCAGCGGGAAGGCCTTCAAGAATGTTCTGGAAGGCAATTCAAAGCTGCTGAGGGCAGTCTGAGTCCTCACCCAGGGTAAGACCACCCCCCACACACACAGCACACACCCACCCTAGGGGGCCAGGGCTCCAGTGCCCCACTCTCTGGGTCTGGATGCTCTCTCCACGCCCAGGAGGCCCTGGCCCCCAGGATGGCCACTCTGGAGTGCTGATGCCAGGGGGCCTGGTAAGCTTTAGAGTTTCAGTCCTCATTGCCCTCCAGGGACCTTCTGAAATTAGGCAGAGGACAGATGGTGAAGAACAAAGACAGAAGAGCACCTCAGCACCTGCTCTTCTTCAGGGTGGATGCCCCTCCTTGCTCCTTCCCCTACAGCCGGACCCTGTCCATGCCTGCCCTTCAGAATGCTCCTCCTCAGTCATCCCCTCTCTTTCATGTGCCACCAGCTGAGCCCCAGGTCCAACCCCAGCCCCCCCAACTCCTCCCCCACCCCAGGTTTGAGTTGCCACCAAGTCCTGATGGTTTGTTCTTCAACCTCAACCTTAATCCTCCTCCGCTGCCACCACCTTCGTCGTGTGCCCAGGACAACGGGGTCACCCCTGCACCCAATCCTCCTCCCTGCTGACACCAAGTTGTCTTTCTAAATACACACATAAGCAGGACTTATGCTGCTTAAAATCCATCACTGGGCCAGGCACGGTGGCTCACGCCTATAATCCCAGCATTTTGGGAGGCCGAGGTGGGCAGATCACCCAAGGTCAGGAGTTCAAGACCAGCCTGGCTAACATGGTGAAACCCCGTCTCTACTAAAAATACAAAAATTCGCCAGGAGTGGTGGCGCACGCCTGTAATCCAAGCTACTCGGGAGGTTGAGGCAAGAGAATCACTTGAACCCAGGAGGCAGAGGTTGCGGTGAGCCAAGGTCGCACCATTGTACTCCAGCCTGGGCGACAGAGTAAGACTCCATCTCAAGAAAAAAGAAAAAAACAACCTCTGATTCCTTGGCACCCTCAGAATAGCACCCAGGCTCCTCACGTCATGGCTATGTTCACTGCCCAGACTACCTTCCTGTGCCTCCAACCTCATACCCACCTGCTACACCTTGGACATAACAGGCATTTCACTATTCAGTGCCTCAGAGCAGGCCTGGCCTCCGGGACACCCTTCCTTCCTCTGCTGGGCAGCTCTGAATCTCCCTCAAGGCCCAATACAAAGGTCATTCCCTTGGGAAGGGAGATTGCAGGCTGAGGCCATTGGTGTCTCCATCAGTCTTGAGTTCAGGAGGTGGTTTGTTCCTAATTTTTGCTATAGTTCATTTCGTTTTGGCCCAGAATGGCTGCAATGCCCACTTTGCTTTACCCTCCCTCATGCCACCTCCTAAGGCACCCTGGGACCTGCAAGCCATGACTTGGCCAGCCCTTACCCTCTGAGGCGCCTCAAGGCATCCAAAACTGCAGAGTACTCTCGAAATCCAATCCCAAGCAACCAACTGCTGCATAATAGCACTGCCCTGTTTGACAGCTCACTGTCCTCCTCTCCCTGTCTCTCTTGCTCCCTGTTCTCTTCTCCCATCTGTCCCCAGCCTGGCCCCTCCCTCTTCTCACATTCCTCCAGGACTTTCTCAAAACCTCCCCCATTCCAACCTTAGCCTGTCTTACCTATGAGCCATCCATCCCAACTCCTACTCCCCAGCCCAAACTCCCCTTCCCTGGACCCTCTGCCCCAAGCCCCAACCCAGTGCCGCCACCACCAAACTCTTGGGCTGTCCCTAGGGACAGCCTCACCACTGTCCACCCTCCCCACATCTTGGCACCAGCAGCCCTTTTACTCTTTCCTCTGTGGAGCCTCTCACACTGACCTTTCCCCTCTGCCCAACCTCACGCTTGTTCTCTCCCACCTGACCCTCTTCAGAAGCCTACATGCCTCTAGATCAAAGGCCACCAGTACACTGGGGCCAGTGCTTGCTTCCAGAATGTTGCTTTACAGCCAGTACCTTCTGTGGCTCCCCAGTGCCTGCACAGTTGAGCCTCAGTATTGGGCTGGCATACAAGGCACTCAGTCCAGCACCCACACCTCTGATCATGAGCTGACCCCAGTGAACACCTTCCCAGACCAATATTCCTCATTCTAGCGCAATCTTTACAACTCAGCTCAGGATACAGTAGCCTGCAGCACACCAACACTTCCACTGACAACAATGAAAACCATGGGTTTTCTTAAGATATTGGAAAATTGCTGAGGCAACAGAGACCAAAAGGGCCAAGATTCTGGAGAGGAGAGAACTGAGGGAAGGTAGTTTGACCTTCTGCAGCTGCTTTTTCCCTGGAGGCATTGCTGATTGTGGGCACAGGCAAGAGGCAGGGCATTGGGTGGCATCAAGAGGCTGGAGACTTCAGGGACTGTAAACACATGGCCACTTTTCCCTTTGAGATAGTTGCTGAATTTCAGAGATATAAAAGATATAAAAGGCAGGAGGCTAAAAGGCTAAGCAGAAAACCTCTGAGAAGTAGAGGGATATTTTGTTGAAGAGGGGGCAGTGTTGCTGCACTGAGAAGACAAAACTAGGCTTCTGAGCCAACAAGGGGGTTTGCCCAACTGAACACACGAGGCTCCCAGTAGAAAACTCTGAGGGTACTATGATCAGAGCAAACCCTGAGCCATACCAAACTTCACTGCAACCTTGACTGGATTAGGACTGCATCCCCATACACCTTCTAACTGCCTAGCAAAGGACAATGTAAACCCTCTCTGGAGGAACATAGAATAATCTAGAACCACTACAATTCTATACAAAGTATACAGCATCCACTTTTTTTTAAGTTACTAAGCATGCAAAGAGACAGGATACATGATGGAAAATCAAGAGAAAAAAGAGACAATAGAAACAGATACAGATGATTCAGATGACAGATACTGGAGTTAGCAGCAAGGGCTTTATAACTAATATGTTCAAAAAAAGAGAGGGAAAGGTGGAGAAAATAATGGAAAAGATGGATAATTCACCCAGATAATTAGAATCTATTTTTTAAATTTTTTAATAAAATGGAAATTCTAGAAATGGAAAATATAACATAAATTCAAAACTCAGTAAATGAGTTCAAAACCCATTTATGCTTACAGTTCCATTATTGGAACACTAAGCATGTGGGAGTCATTTATATCCTACTGCTCAAAGTCATCGCCAAGGTCTGATTTTGCAATTCAGAAAATTGCAACCTCAGGCATAAATGGGTTAATGACATATTAGAAACAGAAAAGGGTAAGTGAAGTGAAGTGAAAACAGGTCAACCGAAAATATCCCAACAGAAGCAGAGAAAAAAGAATGGGAATTACTTTTTTTGTATGTGGTTTTTGTTTATTTGTTTGTTTCTTTGAGATAGGGTTTCACTCTGTCACCCAGGCTGGAGTGCAGTGGTGCAGTCAAGGCTCACTGTAGCCTCAACCTCCCCAGGCTCAGGTGATCCTCCAACCTAAGCCTCCTGAGGAACTGGGACTACAGGCCTGCACCACCATGCCTGGCTAATTTTTCTACTTTTTTTGTAGAGACTGGGCCTCCCTATGTTGCCCAGGCTGGTCTGGAACTCCTGGCCTCAGGTAATCTTCCAGCCTCGGCCTCCCAAAGTGCTGGGATTACAGGTATGAGCCACTGTGCCTGGCCAGAAATTACATTTTTTTTAAGTGTAAGAGACACATGGAACACAGTCAAAAGGTCTAACGTGCATGAGTCACCCTACCCCTTAGCTCTGAGATGCATCCATTTCTCCTAGGGCCTGGCCAGTATCTGCCCAGCTGGCCCCTGCCACCAGAGCCTGCTAGATACTACAGGACTGCACCCATCCATTCTACCCTCCTGCTCCTGGGAACCTGCAATTGGCCCTCCTGAGGTCTACTCCCTAGGTCCAAACACCAACGGAATTGAGATAAAATCCCATTTTACCATCTCCTCCTTCGATGACTGTGGAGAAGTCTCTTTATCTCTCTGGCCCATAGTTTCTTCATGTGAAAAATAGGAATGATAGTGCCTACCTTACCAGGTACAGAGGATGCAGTAAGCAAGGTGAGTAAAGACCTAGAGCATCTGGCAGGCAGGACGTGCTCAATACAGGCAAGTCCTGAGCCTCCCTTCCTCTCCTAGAGTCACAACTACATTTCCACCCTCACATCCTAACAGCTACTACAAAGCAGGCACTCGCCTAACTGCTGGGCCGCTGCAGCTCCTGTGGCCCCTTCCCCACAGCCTCACCAGGGGGTCAAAAGACTTGCCCAAGGTTGTACAGCAAGTTTATGGTAGAGCTGACATGAGAATCCAGATGTGCAGCCTGTACCACTTGTGGGCACTGCCTGTCCCAGCCCCACTGACCTGAGTGCTCGGTCCAGAGTCAAGCCCGAGAAGTCGAAGAAACTGAGGTACTCCCCGGCCACCAGCCTGCTAAACTCGTTGCTGCCAGGAGAGTATGGGATGTCTGTTAGAAGCAGGGTCCAGCCCAAGGATGACAGAATCACAGGCATTACTTGGGGAGTGGGGCCCAGGGTACCCGGACCCACCCACCCCCCAGACCTGCTCAACCCCTAGGCTGCTGGCCAGTTGGGCCATAACATTCAACCTTGGTCTGGGGGTGTCAGGAAGGCTTCCTGGAGGCGGTGATGTCTCAGTCAACACAGGGAAGTACGAGCTAACCAGGAGAAGGGAGTAGGGGTGGGATGATGCAGTGTCCCCGGGGAGGAAACTGCATGGCATGTCCAAGAAGCTACTAGCAGGGCCATGTGGCCAGAACCTAAAGAGCAGGAATGGGGCAGCAAGTGATGAGGCCGGGACCAGGGGAAGGACCAGGACTTGATTCAGAAGGGTTAAAGCAGGGATGGTCAGTCTGTATTTTGGAACGCGCTACCTGCTGAGTGGAGACCCACAGGGGGACTGCCGTAGTTGTCCAGATAGAGATAGAAGGGATGGGGAAAAGAGAGATTTAGGGGGCAGAATCCACAAGACACGGAGATGGAATGGACATGGGGCATGACCAAGAAGGTGGTCCCCTGAGGGAGATGTCAGACTTCAGGACGAGGCATCCATGTGAGAGTCATCAATCCACAGCTGGTCAGTAACAGCTCAGGGTGGGGCTGGGCCCATGCAACAGGAGAGGGCATAGACAGGCTGGCCCGCCCAGAGCCCCGAATCGGGGTGGGAACCCAGGAGCAAGCCAGCGAAGGAGGCTGAGAAGCAGCAGCCAGAGGTGGGGTGTGTTGTCCTGCAGGCCAACGAAGACAGTATTTCAAGAAGACTGGCATGAGGAATTCTTGTCAAAAACTAGAACAAATTTCCACCTGATTCTAATTAAGCCTGGAGCTCGCTGCCCATTTGCAGGACCCATGGGAAATACAGAAACATGTTAAATAACACCATCAGGATACCACATCCAAACCGTGGAACATTCTTTAGGACAAATGGCTTGGTTTCTTCAACAAATACACGGCACTTAAGAAGGGAGGAGGACTGCTGAATTGCCGAACTGTTGTTGGTTAAAAGAGACTTAACAGACCAATCGGCCAAGTGCAATGTGTGGACCCTGTTTGATTCTTGATTTCAATAAACCAACATTTTTGACACAATCAGAGAAAATTAAACACAGACTGAATGTTGGAGAGATTAAGAACTTTTTGTTCATTTTGTTAGAAATTATAATAGAATCATGATTATGTAAAAAAAGATCCTTATCAGTTGGAGATACAAACTGAAGTATTTATAAATCAAATGATAGAGTGTCTGAAATATGCGTTACAATCTTCCAGCACATGAAAAAAAGGCTGTGGGTCATAGATGAAATGAGAATGAAGAAAGTAGTAACTTTGAAACTCAGTAATGGGTATATAGAGGTTTGATTTTTTTTTTCTCTGCTTTCATGTTTGTTTGAAATTTTCTTTTCTTTTTTTTAATATACGGAGTCTTGCTCTGTTGCCCAGGCTGGAGTGCAGTGGCATGGTCTCAGCTCACTGCAACCTCCGCCTCCCAGGATCAAGCGATTCTCTTGCCTCAGCCTCCCAAGTAGCTGGGATTACAGGCACCCGCCACAGCGCCCGGCTAATTTTTGTATTTTTATTAGAGACAGGTTTTCCCCATGTTGGCCAGGCTGGTCTCGAACTCCTAACCTCAGGTGATCTGCCCGCCTCAGCCTCCGAAAGTGCTGGGATTACAGGCATGAGCCACTGTGCCTGGCCTGAAATTTTCATAATAAAAAGTTTAATTAAAGTAAAAGAAAGAAATGGCCAGTCTCGTGGAAGCTGCTGAGGGGCTAAGGTGAGGCCTGGGGAGCAACCACCAGATTCAAAGACACAAGGCCACCAGTGACCTTGACACAAGAGGTTTCTGAAGTTGGTGTGGGGAGAGGAAACCAGTGTGGAGGGGCTGAGTGTGGAGAAAGAAAGGGGATAGAGGCCACCCTGGGCAGAAAATCCAAGAATTTTGGCTAGAAGAGGAAGTGGGGTTGAGAAACAATTTTTGTTTTTCAGATGGGAGAGACTTGAGCACAATTAGCTGCTGGAAGGAGTGGTTGAAAAGATGGGAGAGGGCAGGGGCAGGCCACAAAGAAGGCTCCTGAATGGATGGTGTTAGGTTCGGGGGTCCAGCCCAGCAGAAGAGGTGAGGGCATCTGAGTTGTGATTTCTGGGCTGGTGCGGTTGTCGGGGACCTGGTGCAGGAGCAGCGTGGAGACTGCGGAGGGTGGAGGGAGAAGTGGAGGGAGGGAGAAGAGGAGGATCCAAGACCTGAGCCGCCCTCAGGGCATCCTGAGGCCTAAAGCCTGCATGTCACCTCCCACTCATGGGCAAGGGTCTGGACTGTCTCCCAGCCCTGTGAGCAGTGCTGCAGGGCCAGGCCTGCTCCTGCACAGCTCAGAGCCTTAATGTGGACGTTGGGAGGCAATCCGGATGAAAGGACCAGGGGCAGGTGGTGGGTGGTCACACTGGTGGTCAGATGTGTGCAGGATGTGCCGGCAGACTTCCTCGGTCCTGCAATCCCGCCTGTCCCCTGGTCCCCTTTGGGGCCCTCATCTAGCCAGTTCCCTTTGCACCCGATCTGAAGGCCAGGGGGTGCGCTTTGGGGGCTTCAGCCCCTTCAGCTGGTCCCAGTAGACAGTAGGGCTTAATGAAGGAAGGCCAGGAGCCCTTTCCTGAGCTCTGGGTCCTAGAGGTGTCCCCCGAGGCCCGGGTTCTCCTCTCTCCCTGGCCCCATTAGCTGGGCCCAGCTCCTGCTGGCTTCTCTGTCCTCACATCCATCGTGGCCCCATAAACCACATCCCACATCCCGCACCCCCAGCCCTGAGGGGCTGCCCGCCACCACCCCTCCCTGAGAGCATCAGCCTCACCCAAGCAGCCCAGAAAGGAAACAGATTTAGGGCGAGGCCAGGAATGAGGACAGTGGCGGGAGGAGGTGTCCTTGGGGAACTGTTGGGAGCGCCCCCCCAGCACCTGGCACCCCTGAAGAAGGTCACCCACACCCCCTTCAGGCTGAGGAAGACACGAGATTTGCCCGGGGTTGGGGGCGGGGGAGCTCACACTCACTTCTTGCCCAGCTGCCGGGCCACATCACAGCGCTGGAAGCCCTCGAGGTGGTAGAGACGGCGTGCCAGCCGACGAGCAGCTTCACTGACCCCCTGGCACCCATTGGCCAGTGGGTCTGCACTACCAGGCTCCAACCCCTCTGAGCTGCTGAGCTCAGAGTCTGAGTCTGACAGGCCGTCCTTCAGGCTGGGGTCACTGCAGATGGAAGGTGGGTGGAGGAGTAGCGTCAGAGGCCCAGGGTCAAAGGCCCCAGAGGAGGCTGGGAGGTTTCCCCAGGCCACTGCAAACCATGTAGGGGCCAGAACAGGGAAAGAAGCTCCACTGCAGCAGGAAGGAATGAAATCAGACTTTCAGAAGAACCTCCCAAGTGAACTCACAGCATAGTTCCCTGACTCCGCCCACTTCTACCGGGGCTGAGAAGGCCTGGAAGAGCAGAATGAAACCTCAGGACACAGGGTGGGAAGTCTGGATGCAGAGGGTGGACCAGGTGACCTTGAAGAGGGCATGCTGACTCTGGACACTGAGAGTCACCCTAACCTGCTTTGCCCCTTCTGGGTCTCAGTTTCCCCATCTACTCAGTGGTTCTCCCAGCTCCCAGCCTGGGCCCTGCCTCACCTGGCTGAGTTCAGCAACTTGTCCGTGTCCTCATCATCATCATCCTCGTCCCCCCCTGGGCCCTGGGGGCCATCTTCATGGAATCCATTGGGCATGGCCATGAGAGACAGGCGGCTCAGGACATTCTCGGAGCGGCTGCTGGAGATGGAGCGCCGCAGGGGGCTGCCCAGCTCCCCATCACCACCAGCTGCCCCCATGTCCCCCTCAAATGCTATATCCCCAATGCCCAACCCAGCCCCTGGCTCGGGGCTGTCACGGGCCCGCTGCTGGATGAGGGGTGTGAGGGGGGCCTCGAAGCTGACGCAGCTGTCGCTCTCATCCGTGAGGCTCAGCCCGTCTAGGGAGTCAAGGCTGCTGTACTGGGTGCCCTGCAGCAGCTCTGACTCCAGAATCTTCTCAAACGTGGCGCTGAAGCCATCCCGCACATCTGGCTCCCCGGGACCATCCAACCTGTGGGATGCAAGGAGCCAGTCACCATTTTGCCAAGGTGTCCCCCATACAGGTGCTGGTGACTGCACTCATCTGTGTCTGGGAGCCCCCTGGGGGCACACCACCCCCCCATCCTATTCACTTATCCCTTCAGCCAATACTAACTGAGCACAAGGTGCCAGACACCGGGCTGGGTACTGGGAATACTGTAGGGAAAAGAGCAGACCTGGGGCCAGGGCCCCCAGCCTCGCCATCTCAAGTAAAGATGCCACCTCAATATGGTGTGCTCTAAGAGGCCCCAGTCCCCTGCCCCTGCCCTGCTGCCAGCTACGGGGCTTCCCTAGGCCCTGCCTGAATGGAAACACTCTTATGGCCATGGCACACCCATTGCCATAGACACCTAACCCCACATAATCATACTCCTGCCCACGGAGACCTAGTGGGCATCAGATATGTGTCTAAATGAATGAATGTAAGGCCTCGTCCCCCAGCCTGTCCTAGAGGGCTGCTTCCTCCAGGCTCCCAAAGCAGTGTGAACATCTTCTTATCACAACCAGTGTCACACTGGGTCACAATTTTGCTCTTCCCACAACCTGGTAGGTTCTTAGCTCCGCCAAACACATCCTAGCTGTCAGGTCTGGCCTCATTGCCTCCTCCTCAGAGACAGCAGGGGAGGCAGGCCCACGGCACACTGGCCTCCTGCTCCGGGATCTGTTCGTTTACTCCTCAGACCTTCCCAGCATGTAAGATTCTGTCTGTTCCCCTGTTTACTGTGTTCCCCAGCCCCAGAACAAAAGCTTTGCAAAGCCAGGGAGCACCCCGCACATAGTAGGTGCTCGGAACATCTGGCTGAATGATGTGCTGGGTGAATGAACATATGCTTGTCAGCCCCATGGCCCCACCCACACTTCCCAAGCCCTTGCAGGACCCTGTGCTGTCCCCCAAAAGAGGTCTTTGCACTGTGTTCCCTCTCCCCTAAGTGTTCTTCCCCAGCTAAAGCCCTCCTTCCACATCCCTTTTCAGTGACCACTGCCCGGACCTCTGGATCTAAACCATAACCTGCCTCCAAACACCCTAGCCCCTTTTTTCCTACGTTTTCTTCCCCAAAACACTTATCTCCTTCCAACATACTATATAAGTATTTATTGTTTTAATATTTATCATCGGTCTCCCCACTAGACCGTAAGCTCCATGAGAGCAAGGGGTTTGTATGTTTTGTTCATCTCCAGCACCTGGAAGAGAGCATCGCACATAGGTGACCTGAGGAGCCTGGGAAGATTCCTATCCACCAGGGACATGAGCAGGTACACAGGGAAGGAAGGAGAGAGAGACTGAGAGAGTAAGACCACAAGAGGGGGACAAGAAAGAGACAGAGGAAAGGGATACAAGAGGACAACAGAGACAGAAAGTGAGAGAGATAAAGAAAGACTAGACAGACGGCCTGGCGCGGTGGCTCACACCTGTAATCCCAGCACTTTGGGAGGCCAAGACAGGTGGATCACGAAGTCAGGAGATCTAGACCATCCTGGCTAACATAATGAAACCCTGTCTCTACTAAAAATACAAAAATTAGCCAGGCATAGTGGCGGGCACCTGTAGTCCCAGCTACTTGGGAGGCTGAGGAAGAAGAATAGCGTAAACCCGGGAGGTGGAGCTTGCAGTGAGCTGAGATTGCACCACAGCACTCCAGCCTGGGCAACAGAGTGAGACTCCGTCTCAAAAAAAAAAAAGAACTAGACAGACAAGGATAGAGATGGAAGATAGAGCCAACAACAGGAAGAGACACAAGGAAAGAACACAGCAGGCTGAGCCCGGCCCATTTCAGATCAACTGAGGCCCATGATGTGCAAAGCACTCCCCTCCCTCTGCATCAGCCACCCCTGAGGCTCTGGCCCCGCCCTACTTTCCCCCAGCCCCTGCTGCCTAGCAGAGACTGAGTTGTATTTGGAGGACTGGGAAGTGCCCCTTCCCTTCGAACATCTCCTTGGCCCCCCAGTGCCTAAGATTCTGTCCCAGTGTGCTTCCTGGAGAAGGCACTCCCACTCCAGCCCCAGCAGGACCTGAGACTGCAGCCTCATTAGGCTCTCTCTTGCCAAGGAACAAAGTGGGGAGGGGGACAGAAATCTAAAAGGCACAGAATGCCTGGCAGGGGCTGGGGTGGAAGTTTCCTCTACTGACCTCTGGAAGGAAAGGAGAGGAAAGAAGCTTCATTGCCCTGGCCACCAGGGCAAATATCCAAAGTCAGACAAGTAAAGACACCTCTGCCAGGCCTGTGCTGGGCACTAGAGACATCCAAACAAGACAGAGCCCTGCCTGCAGGGAGCTCTTAGCCCAGGGTCACAGCCACAAATGGACCCCCCATCTCCCACCCCATCACGCAACTGAGCAAGCCTGAGGGGTGGCCCTGATGGGAGCTTGAAGACCATCAGTCCAATCTCCAAGCCTCCAACTGCCCCCAGCCTCGCCATCCCAAGTAAAGATGCCACCTCAATACAGTGTGCTCTAAGAAGCCCCAGTCCCCTGCCCCTGCCCTACTGCCAGCTATGGGGCTGCCCTAGGCCCTGCCTGGATGGAAACACTCTTATGGCCATGGCACACCCAGTGTCACAGACACCTAACCCCACATACTCACACTCCTGCCCACGGAGACCTAGAGACACTTATCCTTACATAACACATACATGTGCCCAAATGTGTAGCCACAAATGCCCAGGCCAGGGGCACCAACACCCCCTACCCACAGCCACCAACCCCATGTATACCAACATGTATACCAACATGTTCACACATCCCTGTCCACACATGACGTGCAGGGCAGGCACACACTCATGCCCCCACGCACACTCACACACTACCCATACACTGCCCTTTCAGGCCAGAGCCTGCAGCTATGCACGCTAAGACTTCTAAATGCTTTCTTTTCTCAGTCCACCCTGGTGCCTTCTAGATATTTCTCTGTCCCTTCTCTGCCCTGCTTGTCCAACACACCCCCAAAACCCCAGGTCTCTCCATTGCCTGCTGAGGACAATAGAAATTGGGCTGTAACTCCAGTAAGCAGGACTGAAGTGAGATCCCTGGTAGAACTTCCTGACGATTACTGCAGGTGAGAGTAGCTGAGAGGGATTAAAGCCTAAAGCCTGCTTTCCTGGAGTCAGTTGAAGGATTTCGGAGAGTCTCATTTCCAGGAAGCAGAGGAATGAACCAGATGAATTTTCACATGGGGCATTTTAAAAGGACTTGGAAATCGAATGCCCAGCCTGGGATGGAGGGAGGGCAGCACCCCCCGCCCCCTGCAACCCACACAGAAGCAGCTCACGATGGCACAACTTTCAGCCCCACAATCTGCTGGCCTTTGAATTCTCCATCATGACTCTGTCCTTTCAAAACACCCAGAATCTGGGCAAAAGAGGGATATGAAATCCCCATTTTATGTGTGAGAAAAACAAGAACCAGAGGAACTAAGTGGCTAAGCCCAGGCCACACAACAACAGAGCAGCCAAATGTGGTGAGCTCCCATCCCAAGACATCCACTCACCCCAGCTGAGGGTCCTCAGCATCTGGGCAGAGGCTCCTGGAAGCATCGTCCCCCTCCGCCAGCATGCCAGCCCTCCAGGGCCTGGACTCTGTTGAATCTTCCAGAATGTTCAAGTCTCGCCCCAGGGCTAGGCCATTGGTGAGAGAGAGGCCAAGGCTGAGGCCATGGAAGGCCACATCTGGGTCCTTCGTGGGTTCCTCAGTGTCCGCTGGGGTGCCCCTTCGCTCTTGCCCTGGGCTGCAGAGGCTGCTGTTCAGGCCCTCACTGGCCATCCCATTCCGGACCCCTGGCTCCTCTTCAGGCTCTGGGCTGGGGTCACGGGTGGCATCGCCTTCCTCAGGCACTGCAGATAAGAGCTTGTCCTCCTCCATGGCAGCCACTGCTTCCGCCTGTCCTGGCTGCTCCTGGGACTCCTCTAGACCTGGCAGTGGGTGGAGAGAGGAAGAACTGGTCAGACAGGGCTGGGGCTGGGGGGCGCCTAAAGTCCAGCAGAACCAGTGGCAGAGCAGCCTGCCTGAGAGTGGGAGATGGCCAAGATGATCTTCTCGGGGCCCTTCTGGCTGGAGTGTGGGTTCGGGCCACGGTGCCCTCACTGCCTGCCCAAGCAGCCACCTCACCTCACCCTTGACCCTGGCCAGCCGACTATGCCCCAGTACCTGCCCTTCCTGTTACCTCTTGTGTCTCTGCTGTGCCTGCCAGAGTTCACCAAAGCCCTCTGAGGAAGATCCAGGTGGGGAGGAAGTGGAGAAGGGTCCAGCAGGGCCCCCTCCCATTCCCGCTGGTGAGTGATGGTGACAAACCACAGGCTGACAGCAGCCGGTCCCCTAGTCTCTTCCCGTGTTCTTACCCTGGCTCCAGGAGCCAAAGATGAGCGAACCTTACCTTTGTGGTTAATGGAGAGAACTAGGCTGGGAGGCTATCTTCAAGGTGGAGTTAAGAGAGGAGGCAAGGAAGTCAACAGACACAGCCTAATTGGAGCAGGGCCCACCCCAGAAGCCAAAGTGAAGCCTGGAGACAGACAGGGATAGCCCAGCGTGGGGCGCTGTCCAGGGTGCTGGGTGGGCGGTGCCACCCGGGAGCCTCTCAGAGAGCCCAGGCTGCCTCCACCACACACAGCGCCCAGAGCCCCAACTGTCTGGGAGGAAGGAGGATGCCTGGGGTTCCCCTCCACTCCTGGGCCCCCATCAGAGCTCACCCAGCTGTGAGGAGGGACTCATGAGGAGGCCGCCAAGGGGCACTCTGGGGAGAGCACTGGAAGGGGAGTCAGGCTCTGCTCTGCCCAACTCCCTGCATGACCTCGTGTGAGTCCAGGTCAGGCCTCCTCACTGGCCTGCCCAGGCCAGCCCTAGTCCCCTCTGGGTCTGTTTCTCTTCTGTAAAATGAGGAGACCCATTTACCCGTCATCTTCACCGCCACTGTTTCAAATGGGTTGGGACCAGCCCACATTTCCCAGAGGCTTCCTGCCCAACCTAATCCCAGATGTAGAGGGCAGATGTAATGTGTAACAGGCTGTGTTCTGGCTCTCCCCTCCTCCCCTGTCTGCCCCTGGCCCCACCTAGGCTAGGCTAACCCCCTCCCCAAGTGGCCTCTGCCAGTGGGGACACAGATCAGCCCCTCCAAATGCCCTGGAGAGAAGCAGGAATCTGGGCCATTTCTCCCAGTTCTGGCTGGGCCACTTCCTTCCTCCCCATGTTAGGCCTTGGCTACCACTCTGCTCTGGAGAGGGATGCTGGGGGTTCAAGAGAGGCTGCAGGAGGGGGACTGGCCGGCCTTCTGGGCTACAGCAGAATGAGCTGCAGGGGCAACAACAGGGATATAAGTGAGGCTCAAACTTCCTATACTTGCCTGGTCATAAACACCACCTGAGGGACTTGGTACAATGCAGATTACCAGGCCCTACCCCAGACCTCCTGAACCAGAAACTACAGGGAAGGGGTATGCTCCTCTGTGATTCTTATAACGAGGCAAGTGTAGGAACCCTGGGGTAGGCTCCAGAAGAGAAGTCCCACTGAGAGAACAAGAGCCTGGGGAGGGGGGTGCGTCCACTTCTCAGGAATTCTGGGCCCTTGAGGGAAGCTCAACCACCACAGTCCAGTTAAGATTATTTAACCTGGGTTTTCAAATATGGAGTGGAAAAGAGGAGGGTAGAACAGCAGACCTGGGACCCCGCCCATTTACACTGACCCTCACCTCCTAGAATTTTGATGACTGCATAAAGGAGATTTTTACTTTAAAAAAAAAGCCCACAGACTTAAACATCTGAAGAGCCAGGCTCTAAAATATCTGGGCCCTGATGCTAGGACATCGGGGACCTCTAGAAGTTGAGCACTGAGTGAGAAATTCTTTCTGGTCTGCCCTAAATCCCTGCTGCTGTAGTTGCTATTTCAATCGGTTCCCTCTGGTTGTATACTCAGAGGAGGAAAAACAAGAAGCCACTTTCTCAACTGAGACTCCTGAGCGGGGGGAGCGAGGGCATTTAGAAACAAAAAAGAAGTGGGGGCTTTTGGCCTGCTGCCTGAGTTCCAGTCCTCTGACCTGCTTTCTAGCCCAGGGGCCTGGATGAGCATTGGCTCTGGGGCACAGGGTTTCAACCCAATTTCACCAGGATGACTCAAGCTCCCCTACACATACCTAGAGGCTGAGCCCACCACCTTGAGTCAGGGCTCTGCCTAAGCCTCCGTGAAACCTGAGGTTTAAGAGTATCAGCAGCTTCACTTGATGCTCAGCCTACACCAGCACCAAAGCTAGAATTGTGGACAGATTGAGGACCTCTTGGGAGACCCCTCCACCCCACCCCCAACTTCCAGCAGCTGCCTCAGGCTAGTTCCAGCCCTACCTGCCCTGCTATGTCCTCCTTTAGCTGGGAGTGGGATGGAGGTCCTGCCAACACCAGGCACCGGGCCACCTCCTTTGTTTCTGGGGGTGGGCAGACAAGGGGCAGCATTGAGTTCTACTCTGGGCGGGGGGCCCAGAGTCCCTGCCTGGGCTGCAGACCAGCTGAGCCCAGAAGTAGCTGAGCCAGAACCCCCTCTCTTGCTGAGCCCAAGCGAGGGCTGCATAAAGAGGAGGCTTTAGGGTAGAGGTGTAAAACGATGCCCCACATGCTCACTCTGAACTGCTATGTGTCCTGGGACTCATCATTGCTCCCTCTTGCCTTTGTGAGCCCATCTACAGAGTGGGAGCATCACCTCTGTTCTCCCCCAGGGCCAGTGGGAAACTTAAAGTCATGAACGCTGAGAGAGCTAAGGTCCAAGGAAGGGCAAACTCCCTACAAAGTTAAGGATGAAAAGCAGCTGTGCTCCACTCTTTCTACCGCCATATTTGACAAATGAGGAAGGCTGAGGCACAGAACCCAGAAAGGCTTTGCCTGAGGTCCCACAGCGTAGCTGTCTCTAGAACCCAGGAGTGGCCTCCCTCTGCAGCTAGATGGGCTGGAGACACAGAATGAGCCCCCAGTTTCCCAGGACCCCCTCCAAACTCTCCCAGGAGATCAAGGGCCCAAACCCTCAACCAAGAGAGTTGGCCCAAAGCAGTGGCCCTTCCCACCTCCAGCCCTGCTGGTGAGAGCAGGGGAGCGGGTGCAGCTGGGCCACTGGGCACTCATCCCAAGGAGACGCCTGCAAATGACAGGCTGGCATTGGCCAAGATCCCCCGCAGCCTCTCTTGGCCTGATCCAAGCCCCTCTCCAGGCAGGGTCTCCCACTAGCCTCAGCCCTTGGAATGACCTTGAGCTCGGCAGCCTCTTTTCAGCACCAGCTGAGGTAGGTCCCATAATGATAGTGGAACCCTGGCTCAGCCAACTGCCAGGGCTGAGTGCAGAGTCAAGCACTTCCTGGGTCTCAGCTCTCCTGAGCAACTCTGTCCCCCTCCCCACTCTCCCTGTGGCAGCTGGAGGGAGTTGCAAAAACACAAACCTCCCTCCCTCCTCATAATCCTCTGACCATCTCCCTTAGATTGGAATCCAGTCTCCCCAGCATGGCCTGAAAAGGTCCTGCAGGAGCCGGTTCTGCTGCCCTCTACCCCGTGTCCCCATGCTCTCCCACATCAGCCACAGTGGCCTTCTTTCCGCTCCCTGAGTTCATTCCCACCTCAGGGCCTTTGCACCAGCTATACCCTTGGCCTAGAATGCTCTTTCCCTAGATCTTTAAAAGAGCCTCTTCTGACACTCAGGGCTCAACTCCAACACTGCCTCCTGAGAGAGGCCCTCTCTGACCCCT
Organism: Symphalangus syndactylus; assembly: GCF_028878055.3. NCBI lineage: Eukaryota > Metazoa > Chordata > Mammalia > Primates > Hylobatidae > Symphalangus > Symphalangus syndactylus. The sequence goes on from NC_072429.2 coordinate 47,151,474, forward strand.
GGCACTGCATCATGGAGTGATGGAGCACCATAGCACTCAGCAGAACTGAAGCTCCCTTTTTTATGTGTTTACTGATCCCCTGCCCATCTCTGTACTAGGATGTAAGTTCAGTGAGGGTGGGGACTATGGGACACGGCTGTGTCCCTAGAGTCCAGTGCAATGCTTGGCACACAGTAGGCCTTTAAAAGTATTTGTTAGATGAATGACAGGGATTATCATCATGCCTATTTGTGGCAGAGGCTATGAGAGATTGAGGAACTGCTTAGAGTCACAAAGCTGGAAAGCAGCAAGGCTGAGATTCTGATGGAATGCTAGATTGTCAAAGAAATAATCTTACGGTCGCTTTTATGGTGGGATCCAAGCCAGGGACTGTGGGAAACCCAAGGACAGGGCTGGAGGTGGGGGCCCACCAGGGAGGGCTCCAGGGGCCAGCACGCTCTATAAGACACAGGGGCAAGTGCATGGGTGCAGGACCTGAAAGCAGACATACAATACAGGCATGGGTAGGCACATGCACACATGCACACATGCCCAGACACACACGCGCGCGCACACACGTGCACACATACGCACACATATGCACACACACTCACGCACCTCAGAGACACACACATGCACACACGCACACATACAGACACACACAGGCACGCACACACACATGCACACACACGTTCACACACATGCACACGAACATGCACGCACACACAAGCACACAGACACACACACACGCACACACGCACACAGAGGGAACTGGGCAGCCGCTCATGAGGCAATCCCCCTAATTTGCCTGGTAAGGTGGACAAGGCACCAGCAGGCCTAGGGGCAAGGTTAAGGGCAGCGAGATCTACATCATTGGGCATCCAGGGTCAAAACCATCCTGAGTATGCAGAAGGGACTGGAATCAGAGAAAATTGTTCTGGAATGTCAGTGTAGTGGCAAGGCTGAGACCACAGCTGACCCAGGGAAGCAAATCTAGGAGCACCAGGACCCTCACATTTTGCTTCCAGTGGGCTAGGGGAAGTTGGGCACAAAAAAACCCCTCTCTGGCCTCATGTCCCCATGTGCACCATCGATACTTAACCAGTTCCAAGTCCTGGACCTCTTTGTGCACTTGATGGAAGATCCCGCCCCAGAAATCTCACAAATGTGTGCAACATTTAGAGTATATCTGGAAAGGCTCAAAGCCCCCCGTCCACCCTTGATTCCATACCCTAACCTGGACCATCTCCGAGGACCTGCCATCCAACATTGGATACTTGGAGAGAGTTCCATGAGGGTTACTTGGCAAAGAAATCTTTCTTGGACCTATTCTCTGCCCCATGGAAACCCACCCTGAACACCCCCACTGGCTCACTACTCTTCCCCAAAATCCCTACCCAAAATTCCCTAGATCACCCAGATTTTAGCACATGGGCTAGGATCTTCAGACACACAAACACATGTGAACACACATGAACACACAAGACACACACAGACACTTAAAAGAGATGATCAATGCAAACATGTGGCATGTAGGGAGTGTCAAAACAGACCCTGAACAGCTATGCCCACACCGCCATGGGGCCTAGGATGGCCAGGCCTGGAGTGCTCCAGGGCTCCACAGGACCTGCTAGGCCACCGGCAACATGGGCAGTAGGGTGCTGCCAGGAAGCCCTCAGTTGGGCCTCCCTCACCATGCTCCCTTGTAGCCTCTGCCAACCAAGGGGCCTGGAGTTAAGGATCTTCCTACCTCCAAGAGCTCCAGGCCCCCTCCCTAAGCCCAGGCCAGCCTCCTCTACATCTCAACTGCCCAAGGAGATGCCCAGGATAATTTGGAAGGGACACTCACCCAGGAGCCTCAGGAACTTCCCGGATTCCACATCCCAAAGTGACCCTAAACCCTCTTAACCCACTTGGTCTTCCCAGCTTGGACCGCCTTGTGCTGCAAGGGCCTCAGACTGGGACAGTCCGGGAGAGTGGGTCAGTGCCCCTACCTGTGTGCTCAGAAAGACCTGGCTCCAAATCAAAGCTCTGCTACCCACGAGATGTGTGACTTCAGGAAAACTGCCTACCTCTCTGAGCTCGGCGTCCTCCTCCGTAAATGGGAGGTGCCAACAGCATTTGTCCTCTCAAGGCACCTGTGAGGACTAAAGGAGATGGCATGTGTTCAGTGCTCAAGGGAGGGCTGCTGCCTCCCAAAACCTTCTGGGGGCTGCAAGGAACCAAGCTGGCTACCCCCAGGGGTGCCATGCCCAGGACAGCAGCACACAGTACAGGCCATTCAGCCGGCACCCAGTGGATATGCATCCTTGGCAGCTGTCAGAGCAAGTTCTGAGGCAGGGGCTTCAGAAGCCCAGCTAGAGGGTAGAGGCAAATGAAAGACTCCCGTGGGGCCAGGAGGGGGGCCAGAGAGGGCACCCCCTCCCTTTTCCAAGGCAGCTGAGGTCCCTACTGTCCTGCCCTCCCAAAACCCTCACCCAAGGCCAGGCTCACTCCTATCTTTCCATCTCAGGGCACACAAGTGTAGGGCAAGGGCCAAGAACCTACGTCCCCTTTAAAGATGCCCATCCCTTTCAGGTAATGCCCATTTGGAGTGATAACCAGCCCCCACCTGCTTTCCTTCTCTCAGTGTGGCCACCAGGGAACCAGCCCTTGCCTTGGGCTCATGTTCTCATGGTCAGGCAGGCAGAAGTCCCAGGGCTGCGTGCACATTTGCATCTTATCCTGCATGTGCTCTGCTGGGATTCTCATGGGCCCTTGGGGCTCGCTCCACAAAGGTCATTCCTAGACATCTCCCAGCTTGCTTCTCTCCCCAACCCCCCAGCCAACTGGCATCCTCATTTGCTTAGCATTTGCATACATCTGCATGCTGGTTGAAGACCCCTTAACACTAATGAAATCCACAAAGTCTGCTGTCAAATTTCAAATCATGTTTACAGCTGGTGACTCTATGCCCAACTGACTTCCCTACGGGGTGAACCCTCAGTTATCAGGAACCACAAAGGACTAACCTGTCTTGGTCAAGAGAGTTCACAGCCAGACTGACCACTGGGCCACCTTCCTCCAACTTCGGAGGGCACTGGACTCACACTGCTTCAACCCACAGGCTCATGGAGCCCACAGGCTAACATGAGCCTGTGGGTTGAGAGTTGAATCCTGAGAGCTACCATTGACTGACCAAGTGCAAATCCTCCCAACCAGCCCAGCCTCAGATACAACACCTGGGCAGAGGCAGACCTGAGAGAGCTCCACCTCTGAGCAGCTCCCCACAGTCTTCTTCAACAGCCAAGAGACAGAAACCAAGAAGCTTCCTCCTCCCTTCTCTCTGCCCAGTTTTCACATACCCCAAACCCTCTAGGTCCTCACATTATCTGTCCAGGCCCCCCAACTCCTCTCCTTCTCTGCCTCCCTAACTGTGGCCTTCCTCCCCACCCCCTCCCCAATCTCGGTGTTATGTAGCTTCTCTTCATCTCTCCCAAGCCGAGTCCTCCCTTCCTCTCCCTCCTCTTCCCTGTCCAGTCTTGTCTCCTCTTAGGACTTCAGCTCAGGGTCTGCAGGCTGTGGCCTCATTGATGAAAATAAAACAGTACGTGGTACGAAGTAAGCTGGTGTGAAAGGGGCTGTGCTGGGCCATTTCACTGTCACCTCCTCTCTTGCCCATGGCCGGCTGAAGGGAAGTCAGGCACTCTAAAGCCTCACCCATCCATGTGCTGTACGTGGGGCAGGAGAGAGAGAGGGGACCCAAGAGTGATGCCAACATTTGTGCCCTGAACAACTAGAAGGATGAAGTTGCCGCTCAAGAAGAGAAACTGGGTAGAGCAGGTTTGGGGAGGAAGATCAGGGCAAGTTGAGGGGGGTTGTCTGGCAGACAGGAAAGTTGAGATGCTGTGTAGGCTGCTGGAGTCGGGGACAGGTTGAGACTTGGGATTTTAATTTGGGGGCTGGCAGTACATAGGTGATACTTAAAGCCACAAGACTGGATGGGATCTGTATGGAGGAGTGGAGATGGGGGAGAGAGCCTGTGCGGGGCAAGTGCTAGGGCACCCTGATATCAAGAGGTAGGAGAGGGAGAAGAGGAACCAGCAAAGGAGGATGAGAAGGAGCAACCCACAAGGTAGGAGGAAAACAGAAGAATGGGTGTCCTGGAAGCCAAGAAAGGTATTTCAAGGAAGAGGAAGACTGAATGTGTCAAATGCTGCCAATAAGACTGAGAATTGACCACTGGGTGCAGCGACAGGAACGTTACTGATGACCTTGAGAGGAGAGGTCAGCAGAGTGGAGCCCCATAAGAGTGGAGTCAAGAGAGAACCGGAGGAGACGATGTGGAGACAATGAGTCTAGACAACACTTCCAGAAGTTTCTCTGCAAAGGGAAGGAGAGAGATGCAGTGGTAGCTGGCTGGAGAAGACAAGAGACCTTTTTTTTTTTTTTTTGAGATGGAGTCTCTCTCTGTCATACGGTGGCGCAATCTCAGCTCACTGCAACCTCTGCCTCCTAGGTGCAAGCAATTCTCCTGCCTCAGCCTCCCGAGTACCTGGGAGTACAGGTGCCCACCACCATGCCCAGCTAATTTTTGTATTTTTAGTAGAGATGGAATTTCGTCATGTTGGCAGGCTGGTCTTGAACTCCTGACCTCAGGTGATCTGCCTATCTCAGCCTCCCAAAGTGATGGGATTACAGGCGTGAGCCACCGTGCCCAGCCAGAACCATTTTTAAGATAAAAGAAATAACAGCAAGATATCTGTTGATGGGATGCTCTAGCAGAGAGGAGGACCCAATGATGCAGGCAGGGGCCCTGCTGGAGCGATGCTCTCAAGCAGACACAGGGGCCAGGATCTCTGCACAAGTGGTGGGGTGGCCTTAACCAGGAGCAGGAACACTTCACCCACAGAGACAGAAGAAAGCAGAGCAGTGAGTGCAGACGCTGGCAGACGCTGAGTGTGGTGCTGGGAGCCTCAGGACACTCTGACTGCTTATATTTTCTCAAAGATTATCTGCTGAAAGGAAGGGTGGGAGAGGCTGGAGGGTGAGGGTAGAAGAGCAAGTGAGGGTCAGGCGCAGGGGCTTATGCCCATAATCCCAGCACTTTGGGAAGCCAAGGAGGGCAGCAGAGGAGGGCGGATCACTTGAGGTCAGGAGTTCAAGACCAGCTCTGGCAACATAGTGAGACCCCATCTCTACACACACACACAAAGAGCAAGTGTGAAAGAATCATCTAGCATGCAGGAGAGGCAACAACCTCAGAACCTGTGCTGTGCCTGGTGGACTGCACTAAGGACCCACCTGAAGTTCAGAGTTCATGGGCTTGGACTGAAAGTGAGAACAGTCAGGGCAGTTGTTTTGCTCAGCCCCATTCAGCTGCATGTGCAGGAGTGGGGTAGGCCAGGCGTTGGATTTAACCAGGGTTGGGGTTTTGCCAAGCAAGTGTGAAGAAGCAAAATGAGGTAAGGGAATTGGGGTCTGCAAGTTAGTGGCAGGATTATCTTGGCTTCCACAGGGACAGCTGCCATCTGAGCTGGCCTAGCCCTGCTCAGGCCCCTCCCCTGCTGGTGCCCGAAGCCCACCATCCATCCCCTGCAGTAGGCTATGTTGGCTCTTCTTTCTGCCCGCATCTCAAAATGAGCTTCTGCAAGGGGGCCACAGTTGGGGCCACCAAATGAGCTTCCCACACACCATTCCTCTGGCCTGGAAAACACCTCAGTCCTCATACACTCAAAACCTCCATCTCCCTTCCCAAGCCACTGCATGAGCTCATCCTTCCCACTCTCCCTACCTCTAGTCAGACACAAGGGCCTGTCCGTTCTTCTTCCTAAATCTATCCCAGCTCCATCCCCTTCTCCGATCCCCGCCCAGCAACACCCTCCCAGCAGGGCCACCAAACCACACAACTCCACTCCCTCTATATGCCACAAGCAGCAGCCCCAATCCTGTCCCCCCGTTCTTGTGCTGGGCGCTGCCACAGCCTCCTGGCTGGTCTCTTTCCCATGTGCTGGCCCAGTTAGCCCCACTCCATCCTCCTCAGAGTGCCTTTCCAGCACTACAAACTGCCTCATCATCCCCTCTTCAAAACCCTTCAGTGGTTTTGAAGTGCCCTTAGGGAAAAGGCCCATCCCTCAGCCCACATTCCAGGCTAGCTGTGGCCTGGGCCTCCCTTCCTGTCTGGCCCCCCATGCCCTGTCCCCTTGCTGTGCCTCTCACTACTTTCTCTAGTCTCCCCTCTCCCCCACCAACAGCACCTGTCTGAGTTGTGGCTCCCCCACCCCCAACCCTGAGGTTTTGAGCTCCCTGAAAGTTTCTGTCTGCTTCTCTGTTCTCCAGCATCTGGTCTGATGTAGGTGTTCAGTCAGATTTGCTGACCTGGTGTGCAGATTACCAGGTAGATGAAGCTTCTGGAGGTAGGGAAGGGGGAGGAACAGAATTGAAATACAGGGACCCCTGAGCCAAGTGACCTAACTTACCGCCGCCTACTACAGGACAAACTAATAACAGGTGCCTCCTGATATCATGCACTGAGAAGGACATGATATCATCTATGGGATATTCTTGCCCCAAAATGGTTAACTTTACTCTAATCACAAGCAAGCAAGAAGACAAATCCAGGTTGTGAGACATACCACAAGCCTTCAAAATTGACAATGTCACAAAAAAAATTTTCAAAAAAGCCAGGGATTCATCCAGAGTGAAACACTAAAGAGCCATAATAACTAAATGCAATGTACGTTCCATGATCAAATTAAAAAAAAAAACAGCTATAAAGGACTTTACTGAGACAACTAGGGAAATTTAAATATGGACTACATGTTAGGTTAAACTGGATGATTACTAAACTTCTTGGGTATGATAACAATATATTATTTTTGTAGAAAAATGTCCCTGTCTCAGGAAATTCATGCTGAAGTATTTAGAAGTGAAGTGTTATAATGTTGGCAACTTACTTTCAAAAGGTTGAGAGAGAGAGAGAAAGAGAGAGAGAGAAACAAGTGTGGCAAAATGTTAACAACTGGCAAATCTAGGTCTCTAGGTGAAGGGTATGTAGGTGGGTGTTCACCATACTATCAGCTTTGACAAGATAAAAAGTAAGGTGGGAGAAGGAAGGGAGTGGAGGGAGACATTCCAAAGAGGGGAGCTCAGGGGTTGGAATTTTGGGGCAGGAGTCAGAGGAGAGGACATTCCTTCCCCAGGGCAGTTCACAAACCTGAGCACACAGAGCTGTGGGCCAGCCCTGGGCTGGACGCTTGAGTCACCGCAGGCCAGGCAGGCACAGATCTGGAGTGGCTTACCACCTGAAAAGGGGGCCAGACCCTGAGGAAGCGAACTCACCTGTGGGCAAACCGGCTTAGAGGCACAAGGAAAACAAGCCAGCCCCAGGGAGACCAGGGCAGGAACATGGGCCCCTCCCCCACCGTTGAGCTGTGGCATGGAGTCAGGTCTGGCCCCAAGCCCACCCAACTCCCCCAAACACCCCTCGAGGGGCGACAGCCTAAGTGTATCCTCCTGTTCGGAGAGCCAGTCTAAATACGGAGCCTCAGACATAAGATGCTGCTCAAAACAGATTTTCCTGGAAAAGACCATCTGGCAAAGGAGGTCTAGAGCATCGTCTGTTGTGAGAGGCAGTGTTGATCTCCTGCAAGCCAACGTCCAGAATGGGAATGCCCTGATCCCACCTCCCTAGGAAACTCCAGCTTAGTGCTTGTTTTTCCCAAGGTCACCCTCTTGCCCAGATGGAGAGGCACTCTATCCCACCTCCCACCTCCCTCCTAAGTTGTATCTCCAGGGAAGAAGAGGAGAGGATGGGGACACAGGTCTGAGTATCAGACAGTTCTGGCCAAGTGCAAATCCTCACTCTGCCACTTACTAACCAGGTGACTTTGAACAAGCAACTCTACCACAAAATGGGAATAAGTGTAGTGCCTCCCTCTAAAAACTGTTATGAGGGTACTTAGCACATATGCTCCATATATGGAAGCTGGGTGAGGTAATACCCCCCAGCCACTCTCTCTCTCTCAGTCCTGTCTAGAGCAGGAAGTCATTCTTTCCAGCTATCTTTGTTCTCTCCCTTCAGGGAAGACCCTGGAGGCACTATTGGTCAGGTCTGCTTGTGGAGCGTGCACCCCATAGTTGTCAGACCAGGAAAGCTGCAGAAGGGAAGCCTCTGAGGGCATCCCTGGGCTGCAGGGTGCAATTCACCCAAGCATTGAGACTTCAACCTTGCAAGAGGCACCAGTGAGGGAGGCCTTCCAAGGACAACCCAGTCATCCTCCTTTAGCTGGGCCACACCCACCTACTCACCCCACTGCATGGGAATCTTTTGGGGGCTCTGGCCAAACCCTAGGAACCTGCTATGTTTCCACCAGGACCAAACGACTGCATCTGTCCTGGGCCACGGGTTGGGTTTGGAGGCAGTCCCAGCCCAGTTAACCCCCCCGACCCCCAACCCCCATTAAGTAGCTCTTGTTTGTACGATCTAGAAAAAGGAACTGGGGAACCCAGGAAAGTCCAAACCCAGGCTGCCCACCTGCCCTGGCTAAACCCTGAGCCCTCTCCCTGATCCCCATCAGGGAGAGGGTACTTAGCACATATGCTTATCCCCAGGCTGCCAGGAGTCCTAGGCCCTCTTCCATTGTGACTGCTGCTTCTGCTCCCTGTTCTCTTCCTGGCCCCCCCAAGATGGCCCCAAGACAAAGGGGTGGGCTTGAGACAGTGGCCCCCTGGGCCTATGCAAAAACAATGCCCCCAGTGATCATTCCAGGGAGTCCCTGCATCCTCTAGGAACAGCTGAATACCTCCTCTGAGGAGGGGGCCTGCTGGGCAGGGTTGTCCCCAGTGTGGACTCCCTCTGCACCCAGCCCCAGCAGCCCGCTCCTGGGACCCTTCCCTCCTGCTGCCGCCTCGGCCATTATGTGCCTCCTCAGCCCTGCCTGCCACGCCCCCGTGCGAGCCCCCGCTCTAGCTGCAGAGCCGGGGAGGCCTGGCCGCCAAGCAGGGCTGTCAAAGTTGGGAAACTGGAAACAGAAATAAATCCTCAAAGCTGCAGCCTTGTGAAGGTGGCTGCCGGCAGGCCCCGGTACCCAACGCCCCGATCCTCGGCCACCAGGCTGCCACTGGCACCCCCCACGCACACACGTACCCCCAGATTATACAAAAGCGGGGAGAGGGTAGTGGGTGGCGGAGCCGGGAGACAATCGGGCCGGCAGCCCCCACCCTCCCTCAGGCTGGGCTCCGGCGTTCCCGCGGCGCCCGCTCTCCCCGGCCCAGACCCTGCCAGCCCGGGCTTCCTCTCTCGGCCCCATCTCCATGACAACCGTATCCTTCGGATGCTCCAGACGCCGCGGAATTGATCTGGAAATGTAGCTTTGTTAGCGGACCCGGGTGGGCACCGAGGGCGAGGGCGGCGCCCCCCACCCCGCACGCGGCCCCATCCCCGGCCGCTCCCGCCCCGGCCTGGCCGCCAGCGGGGAGGGGCGGGTCCCGGAGCCCCGCGGCCCCACTCACCGCTGCTGGTCCCCGCCGCGGGTCCGGCCTCTCACGGCGGGGCCATCGGAGGCCGCCGGGCTGCACGTCCCGCCCCGCCGCCGCCGCCGGTCGGAGCTGCCCGCGCCCGCCCGCCTCCCCTTCAGGTGCCGGAGCCGCGATGTGGAGAGGCTGAGCTAGGGGGACGGACGGCAGGAGGGAGGGAGCGGAGCCGTGAGCTGGAGGAGGACGAGGAGGAGGGAGGAGCGGGAAGAGCGGAGAAGGGCGGGGGCACTGCGGGCGCGCGAGCGGCGGGCGCGGAGCCGGGAGGGAAGCGCGGCCCCCAGCCTTGTCCGCCCGCCGCGCAGCGCTCGCCCCGGGACCCCGAGCGTGACGGGGAGGGCGCGGCCCACCCTGTCCCCCACTGCCCCGCGCGGGCCCTTTAAGAAAGGGGGGAGGGGAGCCCCCCAGTTTCTGCCCCCTCCTAGCCCCGCCGGGCCCCTGCCGTCCTCGAACCCTCGGCCAGACCCAACCACCTCCGCCCCCCAGGCAGGACCCTCCGGCCTAGAACCTGAGCCCTCGGGACCCGCCAGGCCCTGGAGGTGAAGGAGGGGGCGGGTCCTTGCCCTCCTCCCGCGGTCTGTTCAGGGAGTGACCCCTGCCCCCAGCCCCCCGACACACACGCCAGCCCCCGGTAGACGCCGCCAAGGGAGGAGCAGCGAGTGCGGGGGGGCCAAGGTGAAGGATCTCAGAGAGGGAGACTGAGCCCCTGAGACCTAGAGTCAGACGGGATGGAGACCTGGGCTGTGGGGTGAGAAGGAGCCTCGGGAAAGAGTGGGAGGGGAGGAGGCAGGAGAGAGGAGAAAGGGACAAAGGAGAAAGACCCTGAGGGAGGCGGAAGGTGAGGGGTGCGTCCAACCAAGAATCCACATTCCTGTGCCAGGTCAACGGGAAGCCTCCCTGGGCAGACATAAGGAGACAGAGAGAGACAGAGGGTGCCCTGGGCGGAGGAAACCACCTCCCAAGGCACCTGTCCCACGGTGTCTCCCCAAGGGCAAGTTAAGGCCCTGAAGCCGCCCCCCTCAGCCCAGGACTCTAAATGAAGAAGAGGGTTGACTGGCTGTACCTGGGATAGACATTAAGAACTTCCTGGCTGTGAGGCACCTGCAGAGTAAGAGTCCGCCTCTCAGAGAGGCATTAAAGGGCCCCCATCCACAGGGATCTAAGGAGGGGGTGGGAAGCAGGCCCAGTGCCTGGGAGAAGGGAAATCAGGATAGAGTCAGGCCCTGCCACTGGAGGCCACTTTCTACCCCTCTCCCCTACTCCAGCCCCTGGGGAGTCACCACACCCAGTTGCTTCCATCTCCAGACCCCAGCAGATGATCCACACTCTTCCTGGTGGGGCCTTGATCCTGCTCCTACTGAACCCTCAAATTCCTCCTTAAATGCCCCTTCGTCCATGAAGTCTTCTCTGACCTTCTTTCCACCCATGAACACACAGACATGGACTCTTCTTAGGGAGCAGGAAGAGGATTTGCTGACCTCTTAGGATGGCAGTAATTGGAGGTGTGGGATCTGAGCTATGCGTAGTCTCCCTTCCTTCAAGCTGGGCAACAGCAGGAGCTGGGACTTCATCAACCATGGTGACACCTCTGACAACCAAGCATCTACCAAGTGCTCTTCATGTGTCATATTTAATTCTCAAAACAATCCTACAACCCGTTTTACAGATGAGAAAACTGAGATTTGGAGAGCATAAGTCACTTGCTCACGGTCCCAGGAGATCTAAACCTGTGAGCACAGCTGGTCAATTAAGAGGGCACTCAGACCACATCCTTCACTGCCCATCAAACCCTAGGACATTACCACAGAGCCCAGAAACAAGGGAGCCACTCTCTGTGCAGGTGCCCAGGATCTTAAAAGGCACAGAGGGAGCTTGGCTTCCCTGCTGTCCTGCATTCTACCCCCCTGCCCTCTGCTACCTGTAGGCAGAGAAGGGTGGCGACCAGCAGGGGCTGTGGAGGGAAGTGCTCATGGCAGGGCTTAGATACCACACTCCCCACCCTTGGCACCCATGCCCTCAAGTCACAGCTGGACCACCTTTCTGGGCTCCTACTTCCTCATCTGCCCCAATGAGGATGGTAGCAGGCCCCCTCTTGTGGGGCTAGGATGGGGACCGAAAGAGCTGATGTGCTCAAGACCTGGCACACAGATGCACTCAACAGGCCATGGCTGTTCCAGCTGTAATGATTACTTACTCATGGAATGCATTGTTTAATTGTTGTCCACCAGATGGACTCTGAGCCCCTTGAAAGGGTTCACAGTGTATCCTCAGCACCTAACACTCAGCATGGCTTAATAAATTACGTGGAAGGAAAGAACAGGGAAAGGGGAAAGGTAGACATAGCTGTCTTTCCAGCTAACCTACGCTGGGCTGGCACACAGAACCTAGTCTCTGCCCCCTGGATATGCCCCCCGTCCTTTGTAGCTCTGGGAGCCTGTGGCAGGGGCAAGGAGACCGGGGTTCTAGTCCAGTCCCCCCAACCCACACTTCCTAGCTGTGTGGCTATGGGCAGCTGTACCCTTTCCTGAACCTTCCTTTCCCCTCCGTCAAGTGGAACTAGCTCCCTAGGGCTCAGAGGGCTGCCTGGAGGCCACAGGTGAGCTCTGTGTGAGTGTTCTGGGTGCCATGGACAATGGAGAGGGGAGTATTGTTACCGTTCCTTGTGGCTACCTTCGCCTCCTGAAAGACAGCAGGGTCAGGCTGGGAATGGTGGCTCACGCCTGTAATCCCAGCACTTTGGGAGGCCAAAGAGGGCTGGATCACTTGAGGTCAAGAGTTCGAGACCAGCCTGGCCAACACAGTGAAACCCCCATCTCTACTAAAAATACAAAAATTAGCCGGGTGTGGTGACGAATAACTGTAATCCCAGCTACTCCGGAGGCAAGAGAATCACTGGAACCCGGGAGGCAGATGTTGCAGTGAGCCAAGATCGTGCCACTACTTTCCAGCCTGGGCAACAGAGCAAGACTCAGTCAAAAGAAGAAGGAAAGAGAAAGAAAGAGAGAAAGAGAGAAAAAGAGAAAGGAAGGAGGGAGGGAAGGAAGGAAGGAAGGAAGGAAGGAAGGAAGGAAGGAAGGAAGGGAGAGAGAAAGAGAGAGAGGGAGGGAGGAAGTAAGGAAGGAAGGAAGGAAGGAAGGAAGGAAGGAAGGAAGGAAGGAAGGAAAGAAGGAAGGAAGGAAGGAAGAAAGAAAGAAAGAAAGAAAGAAAGAAAGAAAGAAAGAAAGAAAGAAAGAAAGAAAAGAAAGAGAAAGAAAGAAAAAGAAAGAAAGAAAGAGAAAGAAAGAAAGAAAGAAAGAAAGAAAGAAAGAAAAGAAAAGAAAAGAAAAGAAAAGAAAAGAAAAGAAAGAGAGAAAGAAAGAGAAAGGAAGACGGCAGGGTCAACATCCTCCTACCCAGGAGTCAGAATAGACTATGTTTCCTCCATTCCTCAAGGGAAAGAAGAATGGGCAGCTTCTCCCTGTGCCTCCAAGTGACCTCCCTTTCCTCCCCCACCCTGCCTCCTCACCTGAGGGGGTCTCATAAGAAGCAGGTGCCAAGGCTGAACCAAAGACCCTTGCACATGGAGGGGCCTTTTCCCATGGTTTACCGCCTGGCCCTTGACTGGTCCCCAGGAGAGCATGAAAGTTATGGGGGTGCCCAGCTGCATTGGGCGTGGTCAGCACCTTGGGCAGGGACAGAGGGACCCACCAATTGAAGGGACTCATTTGGGTCCAACCCAGAAGAGGCTTGACTCAGAGGGCCCCTAAAACACCCAATTCTCCCATCTTCCATCTGGAAGCCTGAGGCCCAGGAGGGGCGCCTGGGTAGGGATTCCTCAGGCCAATCCCAGAGAGCTCAATGAGCACCTACTGTGTTCACAGCTCTGTTGAACCTGCCCCTGTCCCCAGGACCCTCACAACCCCAAGATGAAGGCCCCAATTCACCTATTCTATGTCCCTGCCCCTGACACTTCCCATCTCAAATTTGATGTCCTAGGACCCCTCCCACACTCATTCCCCATCAACCATTTCTAGTGACCGCCCTTTGCTTAGGCAGGCTCTCTGCCTGGGATGCCTTCCCCTTCCTGAACCCTCATTTGGCTAATTCCTCTCCACTCCCCAGCTACCATCCCATTTCTCTTTACCTATTACAGCAAAACTCCTCGAAAAAGCTGTCCATGCTGGCTGTCTCCAATTCCTCTCTCTCAAAGGAACTCCAGTCTAGCTCTTATCTCCCTGCACAGTCCACTGACACCACTCATCAAAGTCACCAATACAGTTGCTGAGTACAGATGTGCAGGCTGGGCACTGCACAAGGGTGCTGGGGTACATGAAGGGTGGAGAGGTAGCTAAAACCCAACCTGCTCTTTCACCATGCTGTGTGTCCTGATGCAAGGTTGTATCTGTCAGGGGAAGAGATGCCTTTTTCTTTCTCTTTTTTTGTTTTTGTTTTTGTTTTTTGAGAGAGGGTCTCAGGCCAGCGTAGTGCAGTGGCACAATCATGGCTTGCTGCAACCGTGAGTACAGTGTTAGCTGTGGGTTTTTCATAAATGCCCTTTATCATGTTGAGTTGATTCCCTTCTATTCCTAGTTTGTTGAGTGGGTTTCTTTTTGGTTTTGTTTTTGTTTTGTTTTTTGTTTTTCTTTTAGAGACAGGAATACCCAGACTGGAGTGCAGTGGCATGATCTCAGATCAGTGCAGCCTTGCCTTCCCAGGCTCAAGCGATCCTCCCATCTCAGCCTCCCCAGTAGCTAGGACTACAGGCATGCACCACTATACCCAGCTAATTTTTATATTTTTTGTAGAGATGGAGATTCACCATGTTGTTCAGGCTGGTCTTGACTTCCTGGGCTCAAGCAATCCTCCTGCCTTGGCTTCCCAAAGTGCTAGGATCACAGGTGTGAGCCACTGTGCAGGGCACCTTTTTCTTTACAGCAAGGTATCCACCTTCTGTGTGCCTGTGTAGCCAGGTCCACCTGGAATGGCCACCATTTTCTTTTCTTTTTCTTTTTTTTTTTTTTTTGAGATGGAGTTTCACTTTTGTTGCCCAGGTTGGAGTGCAATGGTGCAATCTCGGTTCACTGCACCCCCCACCTCCTGGGTTCAAGTGATTTTCCTGCTTCAGTCTCCCGAGTAGCTGGGATTATAGGTGTCCCCCAACCCAACTACCACACCCAGCTAATTTTTTGTATTTTTAGTAGAGACAGGGTTTCATCATGTTGACCAGGCTGGTTTCGAACACCTGACCTCAGGACACCCACCTCAGCCTCCCAAAGTGCTGGGATTACAAGCATGAACCACAGCACCTGGCCATGGCCACCATTTTCTAAAGTTTGTACATGGTGCTAGGCTGTGGCCTGGTCCTCAGTGACTGCCACGATGCTAAATCCAAAAGTCCATTCACAGGCCTGGTCTTAGCTTCCTGACAGCATCTGACGCCGTTCATCCCCCCTTCCTCCTTGACATACTTTTCCCTTGACTTCCAGGACTCCTCACTGTCATGTTTTTCCTCCTGCCTCTCTGGTTGCACCTTCTCATCTTCCTTTGCTGGTTTCTCCGCCCCTCTCTGACCTCCAATGCCAGAGGTCCCAGGGCTCAGTCCTCAGTCTTCTCCATATCACTCTTTCCCATGATGACCCCAGCCCAGCTTCAAAGCCCAGCTAAACCCTGAAGCTTCTCGGTGTGTGATTCTCCAACCTGGACCTTTCCACCTGAGGTCAGACCCCAACACCCAAGTGCTGACCTGAAGTTGCCACTAGGATATCCAAAGAGCAGTTCCATCTTAACCCAACCCACACTGACCTCCTCTTCCTCTTTGCCATAAACATCACGACCACAAGGCCAGCCTGGTCTTGAATTCCTGGGCTCAAGTGATCCTCCTGCCACGGCCTCCCAAAGTGCTGGGATTACAGGCATGAGCCACCGCGCCCAGACTCAAACCAAGTCTTTACATAGGCCACAAAATCCCATAAGATCTGGCCCCCACCACTCCTCTGACCTCATTCTCCTGCAGACACACAGGTCCCCTTTCTGTTCCTCCAAAGCACCAGGCACACTCCCACCTCAGCGCCCACCGCTGCTGCTCTCTGCCTAAAACACTCCACCCCCAGGTATCCGCACCGCCCACCCCTCACTTCCTTCAGCTCTCTGTTCCAATGTCACCTTTTCTGACCACTCTATTAAAATACTACCCCCTCCTTCATCCACATCTCCCATTTCTCTGCCTTCTTTTCCTCCATAACACATATGTATGTACCATATGCTTGTCCTTTCTGGGAATGGTCTGTGTCCCCACCACCGCTGCCATCACTAGGCCATAGGCTCCATGAGGGTAAGAATTGTCCTCTCTCCCTTGTAGATTCCCAGGGGGCTGAAACAGTGCCTGGCACCCAGTGGGCATTTACTGAAGCACTCATATAATGAGTGCCCACTATTCCTAGTTTGTTGAGTGGGTTTCTTTTTGTTTTTGTTTTGTTTTGTTTTTTGTTTTTCTTTTAGAGACAGGAATACCCAGGCTGGGGCCAGGCGCGGTGGCTCACGCCTGTAATCCTAGCACTTTGGGAGGCCAAGGCGGGTGGATCACGAGGTCAGGAGATCGAGACCATCCTGGCTAACACGGTGAAACCCCGTCTCTACTAAAAATACAAAAAATTAGCTGGGCGTGGTGGCGGGCGCCTGTAGTCCCAGCTACTCCGGAGGCTGAGGCAGGAGAATGGCATGAACCTGGGAGGCAGAGCTTGCAGTGAGCCGAGATCGCGCCACTGCACCCCAGCCTGGGGGACAGAGCAAGACTCCGTCTAAAAAAAAAAAAAAAAAAAGGAATACCCAGGCTCCAGGAACGCCACTCCATGCAGGGGCATGATCTTGGCTCACTACAGCCTTGACCTCCCAGGCTTTAGTGATCCTTCCTTAATAAAGGAAGAAGTCAGCTGTAAATATTAGAAGGGCTTTGAAACACACAAACAAAACCTGGTGTGTGACTGCAGCTGGTTGGTGGGTAGGGCTACTTCAGCCAGGTGTTCAGGGAAGGCCTCTCTGAGGAGGTGCCCCCAGGCCGGGCAGGTCTGCCTCTATCACAGCACATGTCACACTGTGTCGTGACTGTCTGGACTGGACACTCCATGAGGATAAGGACCCTGCACACTCCCTCTCAGTCCCCAGCTCCTCCCTGAGCCCAGGGCCTGCATGAAGTTGGTATCCAAAGAGTGATGAACCAAAGAATGAATGAAAGAGTGAGTGGCCAGGGACAAACGCATGCCTGGGCCGCGACCCTGACAGGCCCACAGTAGGGAAACCGTGCAGTCAGGAGCTGGGGCAGGGAGCCACGGAGGCCTGGGGAGAATCCCTGGAGCCCCGGGTCTGGTCTGCAAACGAGGACAACATGACCCACCACTCCCATGTTAGCCAGGAGGGAGCGTGGGGAGGACTCACACTCCTTGCTCACTGGACAGCCCTGGCTGTGGGGGCCAGCAAGGCTGAGGTAAGGGGCCAGTCACCTGGAGCAGAGCAAGGCCACGGGCTGGAGAAAGGGAGACTGCCCAAGCTCTGCGAGCTGCCTGTGCAATCCCTCCCCCAGCAGACGAGGCCCAGCCAGCATGGGGCCAGGGCTGGTGGACAAAGCCCCACAGGAGTGCCAGGGACTTGCAGTGCCGAGAGCCAGCCGGCCGCCGGCCCAGGGCACAGGCAGAGCCTGGCCCAGAACGGCATCTAAGGGCCTTTGTGGGCCTCCGGGAGCCTGTCCAGGAGAGTCCCGGGAACTGGCCGGGGTGGTATGGGGTGGGCAGCCCGCGCTTCCGGAGGTCCAGCTGGCCGTCCAGGCCTGGGTTGATGGGGATTAGGGGGAGAAGCCCCTTGTGCCCCTCCAGTCTCTACCCTAGTGGAGGTCACCCCACCCTGTCCCAGGAATTCGCAGCTGCTAGAATTAGAGTGGCCAGTCCGTGCCATCACCCGCACTGAGGCCCAGGGAGGGGACGCGGCGCGGTTAGGGTTGAGTTCGGGTTAAAACTGACCCTCCCCTTAACCCACACACTCCTCCAAGAAGCTGGGCGGGGAGAGGAGGGCAAGACTTTTTCCAAAATGAAGGGACACTGGACATGTCGAGTCCTGCCCAGGGAGGAGCGGCCAAGCCGGGAAGGTTCCCGCAGGGCGAGCTCAGGCCGGGGGAGCCGGGCCAGGCCTGGGCACGGGTTCGGGGGAACGCGGGGGCGGGCTCTCTGCCTCCCTCTGCTGGCCAGACGCAGAATTTCCAGAGTCCCCGCGTCCCAGTGCCTAGCACTGCCGGGAGTCCTCGGCGAAGCGCAGCTCCGCTCGCCCGCACTCCGAAAGGAAGCGAATACAGGTCATATGGGTCATCCCCCTGCCGCAGCACCAGGCCCAGCGGCGCCCCGAGTTCAGCCGCAGCCACTCAAAAATCAGCCTCTGCGTCGGGATCCGGCCCATTCTGGAAGTCTCCTATCCGCTCCAACCCGGGTATTTCCTCAACTTTGCCCAGGCTGTCTCCGAAGGCCGTGCCGTTAGACAACGCGGATGGAAAACAGGCTCCCCAACTATCTCATGGTGACCCAGACCCCCTCTTCCTTGTGCCAGAGACCACAGAGAATTGAGGGGAGATCACGTACGGGTCCCAAGGCAGCGGGAAAGGCCACGGGTCTAACTGGCCGAGATCCGAGATTCCGCCCCGCCCAGCCCCTTCCGGCCCTGGGAAGGCCAGCGACAGGGGCTCTTTTGGGGTCGGGGCGCCACCTGCTGGTGTTTATGGAAACTGCACCCGCGCCACGAGGCGTACTCCCTAGCTGGGAGAGAACACCAATAAACGCTGGTTGTGGCAACGGACTGCTGCTAAGAGTGTTCTGTGAGCCAGGCTCGTGCTGAGTTCTTAGCTCAGAAAGTTCAGTGACTTACCCCAGAGCACCCCTAGTAAGTGGCAGAGCCCAGGCCCCCCTTCCTCTGTGCTGGAACTGGGCTTTCTGTTGCACTGGGGCGTGGGGGTGGAGTGAAGGCGCAGAATCCATCTCAGCTTAGCCTGCAGCTCAGGCATGGTAGGAGCCCTTGGTCTTGTTTGCCCCATTCATGCCCATGACCTTCTCCGCTGACAGCTTGAGAGCGCTTCTAGGACAAGGCCAAGGCAATCTGTTTTCATGCCACCTCCATCCAGCACTGCTAAGTGAGTGCCCTCCATGTGCTCAGCCTCTCTCACTTGGAATGACCACTGGAGCCACACACCCCACACACACCCCAGGCCCCAACCAGCCCCTCCACTCCCCGGTTCGGATGCTCGTGGAGGTATACTGTAAGTGGTTGTGCGAGTGACAGAATCCCAACTCAAACTGACCAGAGAAAAGGGGTTTCTCTAAATGGAAAGTCAAGTTCAGGAGTAGGTCAGGCAGTACAGAAGAGGCTCTCAAATGTGATCTTTCTCCACATCTGTAGCCCAGTGTTCTTCTGCATTGCCTTCATTTCCAGGCAGCCTCTTCCAAAAAGGCGTCAAGATGGCTAAGGCAGGTCTGAGCTTACGTCCAGCTTTGAGGGAAGAAGCCGTTCCCATTCCAACAGTGCAGTACAAGCGAAAGTCTCAGGACTCAGTCTCATCGGCCCAGCCTGGGCAACATGGTGAAATATGTAATGCTCCCAGCACTGAACCAATCACTGAGTCACCAAGAGTCACTGCCCCTTTGAAGTGAAGCCTGGAGTCAGCCTCAGGTGATCCACCACATGGACTGACTGACGGTGGGTGGGGATTTGTCCCAAAGGAAAATGGGGGAACGTTTCAGGAGAATGGGGACAGCTGCTGCACAGCAAACAACTCTAATGTCCATGACACCTGGGCATACCAGAAAGCCACCTTTTCTTGACCCTAACCCATTTTAAAAATGTATTTATTTATCTATTTATTTATTTTTAATAAAGCGAAGCAGGGTCTTGCTCTGTACCCAGGCTGGAGTGCAGTGGCAGCGATCTTTGTTCTCTGCAGTCTCAACCTCCTGGGCTCAGGTGATCCTCCCATCTCTCCACCTCCCGTGTAGGTGGGATTACAGGCACCCGCCACCACACCTGGCTAATTTTTGTATTTTTTATAGAGACTGGGTTTCACCATGTTGCTCAGGCCGATCTCAAACTCCTGGGCTCAAGAGATCCTCCTGCCTCAGCCTCCAAAAGAGCTGGGACAACAGGCGTGAGCCACAGCGCCCAGGCTATTTATTTATTTTGAGACAGGGTCTCACTCTGTCACCCAGGCTACAGTGTAGTGGTGTGATCACAGCTCACTGTAACCTCAAACTCCTGGGTTCAAGGGATCCTCCTGCCTCAGCCTCTCAAGTAGCTGGGACCACGGGTGTATGCCACCACTCCTGGCTAATTTTTAAATTTTTTGTAGAGACAATGTCTCCCTGCATTGCCCAGGCTGGCCTCAAACTTCTGA
Source organism: Symphalangus syndactylus (assembly GCF_028878055.3). Taxonomy (NCBI): domain Eukaryota; kingdom Metazoa; phylum Chordata; class Mammalia; order Primates; family Hylobatidae; genus Symphalangus; species Symphalangus syndactylus. The sequence continues at coordinate 47,171,362 of NC_072429.2, forward strand.
CCTCAAGCGATCTTCCCACCTCAGCCTTCCAGAGTGCTGGGATTATAGGCGTGAGCCATTGCACCCAGCATCTAACCCATTTTTAGATTGGAGACCTCTTCCCATATTATCATACTTCCTTCCTTCATTGATTCATTCAACAAATATATATTGAGTCCCTACATGTACCAAGCACTATTCTAGGTGAGCCATATCAGTAAACAAAAAAACACAAAAATACTTGCCCTCCTGAATCATGCTTCCAATGGGGGTGGGAGGAGAGAAGAAACAAACATAATAAATAAGTGAAGTATATAATATTATAGACAGTGACGAGCACCACAGGGAAAATAGGCCATCAGGAAGGCGGTGAGGGCTGGGCACGGTGGCCCACACCTGTAATCCCAGCACTTTGGGATGCCAAGGCAGGCAGATCGCCTGAGGTCAGAAGTTCAATACCAGCCTGGCCAACATAGTGACACCCCATCTCTATTAAAAATACAAAAATTAGCCGAGCATGGTGGTGCGTGCCTATAGTCCCAGCTACTAGGGAGGCTGAGGCAGGAGAATTGCTTAAACCCAGGAGGCAGAGGTTGCAGTGAGCCGAGATAGCACCACTGCACTCCAGCCTGGGCAACAGAGCAGACCCTGAAAAAAAGGGAAGGAAGGAAGGAAGGAAGGAAGGAAGGAAGGAAGGAAGGAAGGAAGGAAGGAAAGAAAAGAGGAGAGGAAAGGAGAGGAGAGGAGAAGACAAAGAAAGGGGATGAGAAGGGTAGACAGGGTGAGAGGTGTTCCAACTTTAAATAGAGTGTTACCAGTAGGCACTTTGAAAGGATACAGTTGAACAAAAGACAAGAAAGAGGTAGGCTGGGCGAGGTGGCTCACGCCTGTAATCCCAGCACTTTGGGAGACTGAAGCGAGCAGATCATCTGAGGTCAGGAGTTTGAGACCAGCCTGGCCAACATGCTAAAACCCTGTCTTTATTAAAAATATACTTAAAAAAATAGCCAGGCGTGGTGGTGCACCCCTGTGATCTCAGCTACTCAGGAGGCTGAGGCAGGAAAATCATTTGAACCCAGGAGGTGGAGGTTGCAGTGAGCCAGATCACGCCATTGCACTGCAGCCTGGTCAACAGAGCAAGACTCCATCTCAAAAAAAAAGGGGGGGGGGAATTTGTCATGTAGACATATGGCAGAAGAGGTTTCCAGGAAGGAAGAAAAGCCAGTGCAAAGGCCCTGGGGTGGGAATATGCTGGGCATGTTCATGGACGAGCAAGGAGCAAAGGGAACAGGGAAGGCTGTGGGAGGTGAGAGCAGGAAGGCAGCAGGGGCCAGATGATGGAGGACCTTGTAGGCCATGATGAGGACTCTGGCTTTGACTCTAAGTGACATCAGGAGCCACCCAGTTTTGGGCCAGAGAACTGATTTGATCTGACTTATATTTTTAAAGGATCCCTCTGGCTGCTGTGTTGGAGATAGATTGGACAGATCAGGGCCAAACCCAGTTAGGAGGCCATCGAGATGTCAATTAGTGATCTAAGCAGAGATGTCAGAGTGGCAGACAGAAAAGTCTGGGTGGAGATACACATTGGGGATGAGTGGGTGAGGTCACCACAGGAGTCAGGGAGGGGCGTGTCACAGGACCAAGAATGGACCCCTGAGACCCTCCCACATTAAGAGCTGGGGGAGGTTGGCCAGGCGCGGTGGCTCACGCTTGTAATCCCAGCACTTTGGGAGGCCGAGGCGGGCGGATCACGAGGTCAGGAGATTGAGACTACAGTGAAACCCCGTCTCTACTAAAAATACAAAAAATTAGCCAGGCGTGGTGGCGGGCGCCTGTAGTCCCAGCTACTCGGAGAGGCTGAGGCAGGAGAATGGCGTGAACCCGGGAGGCGGAGCTTGCAGTGAGCTGAGATTGCACCACTGCACTCCAGCCTGGGCGACAGAGTGAGACTCCGTCTCAAAAAAAAAAAAAAAAAAAAAAAGAGCTAGCAGAAGGAGAAAGGGGAAAGGGGAGAAACAAGAAGAGGGACTGAGAAAAAGCATCTGTGCAGAGAGGCAGAGAAAAGCAAGAAATCCTGTAAGCCAAGCAAAGAGACAATATCAAAGAGAAATGAGACTGAGTGAGTCAGATGCTGCTGATGAAATCAAGTGAAACGAGAGCTGAAAATCTCCCTTGGCTTTAGCAGCATGGAGGCCACTGGGGACCTTGACAAGAGCCGTTTTCGTGGAAAAGACTGGGGAGAACCCAACAGCAGGGTTGTGAAATAACAGTTAACAAGCAGCCTGGGCAACACAGCAAGACCTTGTCTACAATTCATAAACTTCAGAGCAGCACTACTCATGACGGCCAAGAGGTGGAAACAACCGGGTGTCCATCGACAGGTGAATGGATTAACAATATGTGCTACATCCATACAACGGAACATCAGCCTTAAAAAGAAAGGAAAACCTAATGGCTGCTACAACATGGACGAATCTGTTTTGAGACAGGGTCTTGTTCTGTCGTCCAGGCTGGAGTCCAGTGGTGCAATCATAGCTCATTGTAGCCTTCAACTCCTCAGCTCAAGCAATCCTTCTGCCTCAGCCTCGCAAGTGGCTGAGACTACAGGTACGCACCACCCTGCCCAGCTAATTTTTTTTTTTTTAACTTTTGTAGAGACGAGGGTCTTACTATGTTGACCAAGCTGACCATGAACTCCTGGACTCAAGTGATCCTCCCATCTCCACCTCCCAAAGTGCTGGGATTACAGGTGTGACTGTGCCCAGCCAGATTAATCTTGAAAATGTTAGGCTAAGTGAAATAACTCAGACACAAAAGGACAAATACTGTGTGATTCCAATTTATATGAAATATCTAGACAAGGCAAATCATAAAGACAGAAAGTAGGATAGACATGACCAGGAGCTGGAGGGAGAGCAGTGGTGAGTTCTCATCTAATGGATGGAGTTTTTGTTTGTGATGATGAAAAAGTTCTGGAAATATACTACATACTAGTGATAATTATATGACATTTTGAGGGTACGTAATGTCACTGAATTGTACACTTAAAAATGGTTAAAGTGGTAAATCTTATGCTATTCTACCACAATAAAAAATAAAATAAAGCCAAGTGACCTTCAAAAACTAGTCAGGGCTGGGCGCAGTGGCTCATGCCTGTAATCCCAGCATTTTGGGAGGCCGAGGTGGGAAGATTGCCTGAGCTCAGGAGTTGGAGACCAGCCTGGGCAACATGGTGAAACCCTGTCTCTACTAAAATACAAAAAATGAGCCAGGTGTGGTGGCGGGCGCCTGTAGTCCCAGCTACTTGGGAGGCTGAGGCAGGAGAATTGCTTGAACCCGGGAGGCGGAGGTTGCAGTGAGCGGAGATCATGCCACTGCACTCCAGCCTGGGCTACGAAGTGAGACTCTGTGTCCAAAAAAAAAACAAACTAGTCAGGCCCAGCACAGTGGCTCACACCTGTAATCCCAGCACTCTGGGAGGCCGAAATGGGTGGATCACCTGAGGTCAGGAGTTTGAGACCAGCCTGGCCAACATGGCAAAACGTCATCTCTACTAAAAATACAAAAATTAGCCGGGCATGGTGGTGGGCACCTGTAATTCCAGCTACTTGGGAGGCTGAAGCAGGAGAATCACTTGAACCCAGGAGGCAGAGGTTATAGTGAGCCGAGATTGTGCCATTGCACTCCAGCCTGGGCAACAAGAGTGAAACTCCGTCTCAAAGACAAACAAATAAACAAACAAAAAAAACTAGATAACAAGCATTTATTGAGCACCTAATACACGCTAGATAGTGGGCTGAAACCTAGGGCCTATGAAAGGCCCTGTGAAGGGCCACTGGGAGCCCACATGGGCTCAAATAGGTACTGCCCCCGCCCCACCTTCTGGTCCCTTTGTTTTCTCAGGCCCCTGGTAAATCCAGGCAGGCAATTATGATATGAAATGCTGTGTGTGTGCGATTTCAGAGAGATATGTGTTGAGGCCAGGCACAATGGCTCATACTTGTAATCCCAGCATTTTGGGAGGCCGAGGCGGGCAGATCACCTGAGGTCAGAAGTTCGAGACCAGCCTGCCCAACATGGTGAAACCCCATCTCTGCTAAAAATACAAAAATTAGCCGAGCGTCATGGAGTGTGCCTGTAATCCCAGTTACTCAGGAGGCTGAGGCAGGAGAATCGCTTGAACCCAGGAGGTGGAGGTTGCAGTGAGCCTAGATTGCACCATTGCACTCCAGCCTGGGTGACAGAATAAGAGTCCATCTCAAAAAAAAAAAAAAAAAAAAAAGGCCGGGCGCCATGGCTCACACACCTGTAATCCCAGCACTTTGGGAGGCCAAGACAGGCGGATCACAAGGTCAGGAGATTGAGACCACTCTGGCTAACACAGTGAAATCCTGTCTCTACTAAAAATACAAAAAATTAGCTGGGCGTGGTGGAGGGCACCTGTAGTCCCAGCTACTTGAGAGGCTGAGGCAGGAGAATGGCGTGAACCTGGGAGGTGGAGCTTGCAGTGGGCCAAGATTGCACCACTGCACTCCAGCCTGTGCAACAGAGCAAGACTCCATCTCAGAAAAAAAAAAAAAGAGAGAGAGAGAAAGAGATATGTGATGAACGCTGTCCTGAGACTATGGTGAAGGGCCACAGCTGGATCCCAGTTTTATAACCCTGCAGCTGGTCAAGTAATCACTGTCAAGCATTCTGGCCAAATAGAATAAGGCCCGTGCAAAAGGAGATCTCTAGAGGCTCCATCCTTGGCCCTGGACTTCTCTGGTCCATAGGGTTTTTGTTTTGTTTGTTTTTTTAACCAATAATTTGAATGAAGAATTAGAGGCATGCTCAATGTGTTTTCGGAGACTGGAAGATGAAAGGGGATGGTATCAGAAGCTGAAAAGAGGCAACAGAGTGAATAGTTAAGACCACAATACCTGAATCTGAAATACCTGGCTTCTAATCTCACCATTTATGACTGAGTCAACTTGGGCAAGTTACTTAACCTCTTCTTTGTGCCTCAATTTCCTCATCTCTAAAATGGGGATAATGGTAGCTCCCTCACAGGATTCTCCCAAAGTCTGAATGAGTTAACCAAGGGTCTGGACATGGCACATGTATGAGAGTTTGCTACTCACATCATTAACAGGACTGACTGGAGGCCGAATTCAAAACCAACAAGATGGAATTTAATGAGGACAGCAGGCATGGTGGCTCACACCTGTAATCCCAGGGCTTGGGGAGGCCGAGGCTGGTGGATCATTTGAGACCAGGAGTTCAAGACCAGTCTGGCCAACATGGTGAAACCCTGTCTTTACTAAAAATACAAAAATTAGTTGGGCATGGTGCTGCGTGCCTGTAATCCCAGCTACTTGGGAGGCTGAGGCAGGAGAATCACTTGAACCCAGGAGGCAGAGGTTGCTGTGAGCCAAGATCATGCCACTGCACTCCAGCCTGGGCAATAGAGCAAGACAATGTCTCAAAAAAACAAAAAAAAGAAAAAAGAAATTTAATGAGGATAAATGAAAAAACACAACATTCAGGTTCCAACAAAGCAATTATACAAGTTCAGGATCAGACAGAGCTGGTTGAGCATCCATCCATTCATCTGTCCATGAGAAACAGCCTGGGGTGCACAGCTGATTGCCAGGTCAACTGCAGCCAACCCTGTCATTGTGACCTTCACTGGTATCCACCAAGGTGCAGCATCTGACACCGAGGAGGTGACAACCCCATTGTGTTCTGAGCCGAGAACTCAAGGGTAGAGTGTAAAATGTTGGTGGGAGTATAAAATGGTAGAACTTTTATACTTGACCTATTTGTAAATAGGTCAAGCAGTTTCTTAGACAACTAAACATATGCCTATCCGATGACTCAGCATTTCCACTCGAGTCCCCAAGAAAAAATGAAAACATATATTCACACAGAAGACTGTACAACAATTTCATAGCAGCTTTATTTACAATGGTTCCAAACTAGAAACAGCCCAGGTGTCTGTCAAGAAGCAAATGGATTAACAAACTATTACATATCCATACAATGGAATCCTACTCAAAAATAAAAAGGAACAAACTACTGATATATGCAACAACAGGATGAAGCGCCAGAACATTATGCTGAATGAAACCAGCCAGGTAAAAAGAGTAGATACTGCATGATTCGATGACTATGACATTCTAGAATGAGCAAAACTAAGCTATGGTGGAAAGAAATCAGAACAATGGGGGCAACCGGGAAACTAGGAAACTTTTTGGAGTGATGGAAATATTATATATCTTGATGGAGTTGGGCTTATATAAATATATGCATTTGTTAAAACTCAATAAATGGTATACTTAAGATTTGTGCATTTCATTGTATAAAAAATTTTGCCTTCATAGAACGAAGAACCATACACAAGCATTGAACTCTAGTTCATAATAAACATGTTGAAGTGTTTGGGGGTCAAAGTGTACTGATAGCTGTAACTTGCTCTAATATACACTCAAAGAAGATGACTTGATGGGTGGAGGAGGGATGCATAGATAATGACAAGACAAAGATGGCACTAAAGTAAATTAGAAAACCTGGGGTGGGGGTGGCTACGTAGGTGTTCACTGTAAAATTTGTTCAACTTTTTTGTATGTCTGAAATTTTAACAATAAAATGTGGAGAAGAAGACAGCCGAAAGACTACAAATTGGGTGCAGTGTATACTGCTCAGGTGATGGCTGCACCAAAATCTCACAATCACCACTAAAGAATTGACTTAGGTAACCAAACACCGCCTGTTCCCCAATAACCTATGGAAATAAAAAAAATTAATAAATAAATTTTTAAAAAACTGATGGCTAAGTCCTGGGGAAATCAGCACAGGCCCACAGCTGTCAGCATTTAGGAGGCAAATGCAGTGCCACCTTTTGGAAAGCAATTTGTCAACATGCACCAAAAGCCTTAAAAAAGTTTCTGTCCTTCAACCCAATTTTTTCTTTCTTTTTTTGAGACATCAGCTTACTCTGTCACCCAGGCTGGAGTGCAAGGGCGCTATCATGGCTCACTGCAGCCTCGACATCCTGGGTTCAAGCGATCCTCCCACCTCAGCCCCCGAGTAGCTGGGACTATAGGCACGTGTCACCACACCCAGCTAATTTTTTGCCTTTTTTTTTTTTTTTTGGAGAGACGGGTTTTTGTCAAGTTGCCAGGCTGATCTCAGACTCCTGGGCTCAAGCGATCCTTGGCCTCCCAAAGTGCTAGTATTACAGGCGTAAGCCACCACGCCTGACCCTCATTGCTAGGGATTTATCCTAAGAAAATAAAGATGGATGTGGGCAAAGATATAGCTACAAGGATGTTCATTACAATATTGATTATAATGGCAAAAAGTTGTAAACAACTTAAATGTCCTAAAATAGGGTATTGGTTAAAGAAATTGTGGTGTCTTTATGCACTGACTATTATGTCATTAAAATGATGCATCACAAGTATTTGCTGAAATGGAAAGACATTCTCTATCTATACAGTTAAGAAGGAAGCAGAGCCTCCGGAGTCACTCTCCTCTTGACTAGAGACCCCATCCCATGACATGGGCTACTCAGTGTACCACCCCCTGTCCCAAGGCTTACAGTTCTTGGGGGGCCTTAATGTCTCCTTATTGTGACTATTTTCCTATTTTCATGACATTCTCCACTTCCCATCTGCCTTGTACCTCTTGCGTGCACTGTCCCATTTCCCCCTGCACTGTCCCTTGGGAACCATACTTATTCCTTCACACCTCAAGTGCCACTAATTGGGCATACAACTTTGATTGACATTTGCAGTGAAGGCATAACTGGACCTTGTGTGGGACTTTCTTAGGGGGCCGGCACTGAAGCCCTTGCTTCTTCATTCTGAAAGAGGCCCTGCCCATGGCGGCCTGGGTTTGCCTTGCTCCCAGGCTCCAGGAGGAGGAAGGTGGTGGAGACTGACAGGGAATGGTTGTTGGGAGCCTGTTGGGAGGGCAGTGCTTCAGCAAAATGCTCCCACATTTCTTTTTTTATTTGTCTGGCTTTTTTTTTTTTTTTTTTTTTTTTTTGAGATGGAGTCTTGCTCTTTCACCCAGGCTGGAGTGCAGTGACGCGATCTCGGCTTACTGCAGGCTCCGCCCACCAGGGTTCACGCCATTCTCCTGCCTCAGCCTCCTGCGTAGCTGGGACTATAGGCGCCCGCCACCTCGCCCGGCTGATTTTTTGTATTTTTTAGTAGAGACGGGGTTTCACCGTGTTAGCCAGGATGGTCTCGATCTCCTGACCTCGTGATCCGCCCGCCTCGGCCTCCCAAAGTGCTGGGATTACAGGCGTGAGCCACCGCGCCTGGCCTATTTGTCTGTTTTTGAGACAGGATCTCCCTCTGTCACCCAGGCTGGAGTACAGTGGGGCTATCATGGCTTACTGTGGCCTCAACCTCCTGAGCTCAAGCGATCCTCCCACCTCAGCCTCCCAGGTAGCTGGCTGGGAACATAGGTGTGTGCCATCACATGCGGCTAATTTTTGTATTTTCGTAGAGTTGGGGTCTGGCCATGTTGCCCAGGCTCATCTCGAACTCCTGAGCTCAAGCACTCCACCCACGTCAGCCTCCCAAAGTGCAGGGATTAAGGGCATGAGCCACAGCACCCAGGCTGCTCCCCACATTTCTAGCATGGCCTTTGGAAACTAAATTTTTCTTTATCGTCAAAATTATTTTATTCTTTTTGCCCCAATCCTCAGTCTTCCCGAGCAAACCTGTCTTACAACCAAATGACCTTCAAGCTACTAAGTTCGGCAGATGTTGCCTTTCTCTCCTACAAGGCCTCCCTCCCACCAGCTTTGAAATAATCTCGCTTTTGCCTCTCACTTTAATGCACACATTGGCATCTGTTTGCAACAAGAGGCCCCAAGGAGCTAAAAGAGGTTGTCTCTGGGTGGTGGGATTGGGGATATTTTTCCCCTGTGCATATTTTCTACTTTCCCTATAACAAACACATATTTTCTTGTATATTGAGAAAAAGTCACTACAGAAGAGGCCATTACCAATTAGGGTATACCCAGTGGAGGGTTGCCCAGGAGATGAAGGGCTGAAAAGGTTGTTTATAGGGAACTGGCACCACTTAAGCTGGAGAGAAGGCTGGAATGGGGGCGGGAGAACACAGACCTCTCTGCAGCAATCTGGGGCCTGTGTGCAGCAGATGGAGTCACTTGTTCTGTGCTCCACAGAGTGAACTAGTTCCAACAGCTGGACAGGACAGGAAGGCCAGCTTGGTCTCACTAGAAGAAACTGTCCTACAGTGGAAACTGCATGCCTTTTAAGGCAGCGATCTCCCCATCACATAAGGTGTGCAAGCAAGATGCGCAGCCCATTGTCAGGAGGGTTAGAGAGGGGATTTATAGGCTGGCCAGGAGAATGGACTGTGGTTCTTTGAGGTGCCTTAATGAAGCTCACCAGCTACTCAGGAGGCTGAGGAAGGAGGATCACTTGAGCCCAGGAATTTGAGGCTGCAGTGAGCCTTGATCATGCCACTGCACTCCAGCCTGGGTGACAGAACAAGACCCTATCTGGGGAAAAAAAAAAAAAAAAAAAAAAAAAGTAGCTCAGAATGACCTGAGCAAAGTGTCAAGGGAGCTCTGCGACCATGTCTAACATTGGTGAATAGAGGGGAAGGTCAGGGAGGACTTCCTGGAGCAGTTCAGAAAACTGACCTTATGGCCCCTCAATCTCCAACCTCTGGGTACATATCTTATTGACCTCTTTTTCTGGGGTCATCCAGCCGTTTCTGGACAAAAACAAACAAAGCCTCAGCCCCTGCCTTGCTGCAGGATCCTAGATAATTCCCTGCTCCTCTCTGGGCCTCAGGATGCCCTTCTGCTCAATGTTCTCAGCTGAAATTACCCATGATTTTTCCTCCAGGGCAGGCCAAACTGCCAGTCATGCACTTGAGGGAGGGAGACTGCTGGGTTTTTTAGGAGGACCCTGGTTGTATCCCAGCTTACAGCCCTTGGGACTTGGGCCCGATGCCCAGAGGAGATTCAGCAGAGGTGGCAGGGGTCCCAGAAGCAGGCCAGGGGCTCAGCCAGGCTCCCTGGATACCCCTCCCCAGCCCTCAGCGGCAGGAGGTCAGGAAGGAGACTGGATGTTATCCTGCCGGTGTCGTTACCATGGGGTATATATCTGAGCTCTCCCCAGGGCCCCTGAACTCCTCCTCAGGGACCTTGAGGAGGGGTCTTGGAGGGGGAGTATTCTCTGATGAGGCAGAGTGTGGTGGGGGCAAAGTGAGGTCAGAAGACAGGTGAAGAGACCGGACGCAGTGGCTCACGCCTGTAATCCCAGTATTTTGGGAGATCGAGGTAGGTGGATCACCTGAAGTCAGGAGTTTGAGACCAGCCTGACCAACATAGTGAAACCCCGTCTCTACTAAAAATACAAAAATTAGCAGGGCGTGGTGACGCATGCCTGTAATTCCAGCGACTCGGGAGGCTGAGGCAGGAGAATCGCTTGAACCTGGTAGACGGAGGTTGCAGTGAGCTGAGATCGTGCCATTGCACTCCAGACTGGGCGTTAAGAGCAAGGCTCTCTCTCAAAAAAAAAAAAAAAAAAAAAAAGAAGAAGAAGAAAGGAGAAGGAGAAGACAGGCGAAGAACTTCCCCTGTAGATTAGTTCATTTAGGGTGGGGCACTGGGTAGCGCACAGGCTGGGGGGTCAGGCGGGCCTGGTCTGAATTCCCCTGCTGAGTGATCTTGGGTAAGTGGCTCTACATCTCTGGGCCTGTGAGGGTGTCGGTATGACGATTAAATGAGACGCCACTGGGATGGTGATGAGCTCATGACTTTATTTTCTCCTCACACGCACAGACACTTTTGTAGACAGAAAATGAGCCAAACCGAGAGCACCGCAGACGGGCGACCCCGACCTTCCCGCTGCTCCAAGCTCCCCACTCGGCCTCGCGCGCCCTCCCTCCTCTCATAGCTCGGCGTCCTCGCCCGCCCCCGCGCGGCCCTCCCCGGTACTGCAGCAGTCCCCGCCACTCCCGGAGAGAGTGCCCCCAACACTCCTGTGTCCCCTGCTGCTTTGCAAAGATCGGGTGTGGAGTAATCTGACCTCAATCCCGCAAGCCTTTGTCTCCAAACCTTCCAAGTGTTGGCTGTCCTTCTCGGAGTCTAGCCTCACCTCCTGGGTATGGGTTCCAGATCCATCTTGCTGATCCCAGGCTGGTGGTGGGCGCCGGAAGCAACCTTGGCTGGGGCAGCCAATGGCACTGCAGGCAGGAGGGGGGCGGCACAGTACGGTCTCAAAAGATGTCAAATCATGATCTGGGCTGCTGGTGATGTCCAGGCACACACTCCACGCCCCCATGTGCACACATCCACAAGCACCGCACTCCCATGGTGGACACAGCAACATCACTACCCAATCAGGCCCTGTCCCTCCCCTGTGCCCTGCGACCCTGAGGAAAGCGGTGCTTACTCTAAATTGCGAATAGAAAGCCTTTCCAGGGGCCGGGCGCGGTGGCTCACGCCTGTAATCCTGGCACTTTGGGAGGCCGAGGTGGGCGGATCACGAGTTCAGGAGTTCCAGACCAGCCTGACCAACATGGTGAAACCCCGTCTTTAATAAAAAATACAAAAATTAGCCGGGCGTGGTGGTGGGCTCCTGTAATCCCAGCTACTCAGGAGGTTGAGGCAGGAGAATCGCTTGAACCCGGAAGGCGGAGGTTGCAGTGAGCCGAGATCGTGCCACTGCACTCCAGCCTGGGCGACAGAGCAAGACTCCATCTCAAGAAAAGAAAAGAAAAGCAAGAAAGCCTTTCCCGGGCCCACAGCCCTTCATCGGCCAGCCCTGCCCACCTCTTAAACCACCTCTTCCCCCATTCCCCCTGCCTATTATTCACTATTTTCCAGCAAAAATACACAGTGCTCACTCCACATTTCAGGTCCTGTGCACTTACTGTTCCCTCTCCCTGAACCTCCACTCCTTACCCCAGATCCACCACTGGCTGCTTTCTTCCCTTCTTTTAGGCCTCAGTTCAAATGCCACCTCCCCAAAAAGTCTTTTGAGACCACTGAAGCTAAGAGGCTCCCCATCCTCCATTCCTGAAAAAATGTTTCCTGCCTAATATGTAATCTAATCATTAGGACAATGCACATAAAAACAAAAATGAGACCAAGTGCTGCGGCTCACGCCTCTAATCCCACACTTTAGGAGGCTGAGATGGGAGGATCACCTGAGTCCAGAAGTTCGAGGCTGCAGTGAACTATGATGTAAAGACATTGAAACCCTTGTCCCTTGTGCACTGTTGGTAGGAATATAAAAGGGTTCAGCCAGTATGGAAAATAGTATGGTGGTTCCTCAAACAATTAAAAATAGAATTACATGATCCACCAATTCCCCCATCTGGATATATTCCCAAAAGAATTGAAACAGGAACTCGAAGATATGCTTATACCCCTACTTTCATAACAGCATCATTCACAACAGCCAAGCGGTGGCAGCCACCCAAGAACCCATCAGCAGGTGAATGGTGGCCTATCCACACAGTGGAGTACTACTCAGCCTTAAAAAGGAAAGAATTATGACATAGACAATATGAGTGAGCCTCAAAGTCACTATGCTGATGAAATAAGCCAGTCACAGAATGACAAATATGGTATGATTCCATTTATATGACGTACCTAGGGTAGTCAAATTCATAGAGACAGAAAGTAAAATGGGAGGCCAAGACGGGAGAATTGCTTGAGGTCAGGTGTTCAAGACCAGCCTGGGCAACATAGCAAGACTCTTGTCTCTAGAAAAAAATGAAAAAAAGCAGGGTGTGGTGGTGTGTGCCTGTAGTCCCAGCTATCAAGAGGCTGAGGCAGGAGGATTCCTTGAGCCCAGGAATTCAAGGCTGCAGTGAGCTATTGTGCCACTGCACTCCAGCCTGGGTGACAAAAGCAAGACCCAATCTAAAAAAAAGGAAGAAAGGAAGGAAGGTAGGAAGAAAGGAAAGTAGGTGGTTGCAGGGGTGGAGGGTGCTGGGAAAGGAGGTGGGGGGAGTTACTGTTTTAATGAGTTCAGAGTTTCAGTTTTGCGAGATGAATGACTTCCAAAGATGGATGGTGGCGATGGTTGCACAATAATGTGAATGTATGTAATGTCACTGAACTGTACACTTAAAAAAGGTTAAGATGATAAATTTTGTTATGTATATTTTACCGTAAATAAAAAAATATGTACCAAAACATTTCTTTGCTTTTTCAATCCTGCCTCATTCATTAAACTGTGACCTCCATAAGAACAGGACCTGTATCTGCCTGGCGCACCTACTGTGTGTTGCTAGTCACTGAAGACTTGGGGACCAAGAGAGACAAGGTGCCCACTCACCTGGAGCTCACAGCCTGCGGGGAGGGGAAAAAGATACTGAACAAACAAATAAACAAGAATATTATCACCTATTACCTGCTGTGCAGAAAATTAAAAAGTGAAATGTAACAGAGTGGCTGCATGAGGAGGAGTTTCAACTGGAGCAGTCAGGCATACCATCCCAGAGGAGGTGACATTTGTGCAAAGACCCAAGGAACGATCAAGAGTCAGTCATCAAGCATCCAGGAGACCTGAGCTGCAGACAGAAGAAACAGCAAGTGCAAAGGCCTTGTGCTGGGCATGAGTGTGGCATGCTAGAGGAACAGCAGAGAGAAAAGGAGGGGACGAGGAGGAGAGATGAAAGAAGGAGGCCCTGGGACAGGGAGAGGGAGAGGGGACGGAAGATGTTCCCGTCGCAGAGCGGGGAGGCCTCACTGAATCACCAACCTCCTCTTCACAGCAGGGGAGGAGGGGCTCCATGAACCGAGACCTCTAAGTGCCCAGCTCTGCACTACATGCTTTTTACAGATCGGCTCAGAGAATGCTCTCCACAGTCCTTGGGGCAGGTACAGTCATTAGCCACAATATAAAGAAGGAAACGGGCTCAGAGAGCTTGGCTGAGCTGGTGGGTCTGGGACTAGAGTCAAAGTCATAGAGTGGGAGGAGGGATCTAATGCCCCCTGTGCTGCCTTCAAGGACCCAGTCTGGGGATGCTCTTTCCTCCCACCCAGCTGCCCTTCCACTCCCACTCCCGCTCCCTCTGCCTCTAGGGAGAGGGCCTTGCACAGGAAGCCTGGCTGCTAACTGATCCCTGCCAAGGGCTTTCCGTTGCTCCTCTCATTGTCCCCTAAGAGCAAGCCAAGGAGAGAACCCACTACCTCTCCCTCACCTTGCTGGGGACGGGTGCTGGGAGCGAGGAGACAGAAGCCCATCTCCAGTCCCGCAACATCATTTCTGAGGCCCCTCTGCAGGCCCTGCCCTTGGAAGGGGATGGACCGTGGTCCTTGGATGGCAGCCTGGTGATCAGTGAAGATGCCCCCCAAGGCCAGGGGCAACAGCATCTTGAAGTCTGAGAGAACTGACTTCCCCATATGTGCTACACTGCCCCAGACCCCAAGTAGCCTGTGGCACACCAGGGATAGAGCCAGACTCCAGGGACAGCCAGACCTTCCATCAGCTGGGAGGAATGTTATAGAAAGGAAAGCAGGCTGTGGGGCACAGTGGCTCACGCCTGTAATCCCAGCACTTTGGGAGGCCGAGGTGGGCGGATCATGAGGTCAGGAGATCGAGACCATCCTGGCTAACACGGTGAAACCCCGTCTGTACTAAAAATACAAAAAATTAGCCGGGCGTGGTGGTGGGCACCTGTAGCCCCGGCTACTCGGGAGGCTGAGGCAGGAGAATGGCGTGAACCCAGGAGGCGGAGCTTGCAGTGAGCCGAGATTGTGCCACTGCACTCCAGCCTGGGCGACAGAGTGAGACTCTATCTCAAAAAAAAAGAAAAGAAAAGAAAGGAAAGCAGGCCTGCTCCCTGCCTGCACTCCTGCGCTCAAGCCGTTCAGGGCCTTACCCACCACAGTGGCTCCACCACAGAGGGAGTGCCCAGGGGTGGGGCAGCCCCAGGTCTCCAAGCCCGCAATTCCTCACCCTAAAATAGAGACTCTGCCACCCAGGCCAGTCACAACATGGGACCCAGCACAAAATGAAAATGTGGAGCTTCTTGTTCAAAAAGCAGGAGGGAGATGCCTAATAATAAAGGCGCTAAAATATAAAAGTATCTATATATCTATACCTACAGATATATAAAGCTTCGCTTATTTTCTGTTGATCTGCCTCTAGATTTGTCATGAGTTTGTATTTGTTAAATATCATTTTAAGTAAAGAAAAATGAAAAATCTAAATGACTAGCATGAATTTTACTATTCATCTTTATATTGTGCAATGTCAGTTTTAAATGCAAATATAAGGGTGTTTAACTCATATGCAGAATCATCGAAATTGTATAATTTGTATTCGGTACCTTGTGCACACGTGTATTTCATCTTACCTGAAATGGTGAGAAAGGGCACAAAACTTACTCAACTGTTTTCATTTCTTTTCTTGACTTATGCACATTCTCTCAACATGCTCTGCTTTTAGCTTACGATGTGTGAGGAGGGGCTGAAAGGAAAGGAAAGGAACTATAGGTTGCCTGATCTGTCCCTGTCCTAGCTCATCATGATCAGTGTCAGCGGTTGGCTTATCCAGCGAAATAACATGAAGAAGAAGGCTATGGCAGGGTTCCTGGGCCATTCATCATTCATGTTTCTTTTTTTTTTTTTTTTTTGAGATGGAGTCTTGCTCTGTTGCCCAGGCTGGAGTGTAGTGGCGCGATCTCGGCTCTCTGTAACCTCCAACTCCCCAGTTCAAGCAATTCTCCTGCCTCAGCCTCCTGAGCAGCTGGGATTATAGGCCACCTGCCACTACGCCCAACTAATTTTTGTATTTTAGTAGAGATGGGGTTTCACCATGTTGGCCAGGCTGGTCTCGAGCTCCTGACCTCAGGAGATCCGCCTGCCTCAGCTCCCCAAAGTGCTGGGATGACAGGCGTGAGGCACCACGATGGGCCCTGTTCATGTTTCTTAGCACACCATTGCCTTCTTCTTGCATCTGACAAGTTCTGGTTGAAATGGATGGCGAGGTCCCTCAGGGCTGTCAGCATTCCCCTTACCCAGTTGTAGACATAACATGCTTACCTTACACTCACTTTGAGTCTTGCTGAGCCCCCACGTGTGGTGGGGTCATCAGAATCCTGTGCTCACAAGCATCACAAGCACTGCGCGCACACAGGAGCCCCAGCCGGCCTGCATGACACCCAGGTTTTACCCTCTCCTCTGTGCACTGCATGCTCCACTGTCCCACTGGACCCCACTTACAAAACACAAGTTCAAAGATGAAATTATGAGACGTTTCAAGACAGCTACAGCAGAGCATTAAGGTAAGCAGGCCCTGGTGAGCATGGGGCCCTGTGTGACCCCACGTCAATGAAGCTGCCCCACCTCCACCCTCACAGCAAGCCAGATGGAAATGTCCAAGGACTGTGGCTGGCCCAACTCAGGGCACTGCCCCCCCGCCCCCATCAGTGTCTTGAGTCCGAAGTGCAATGACTGACCCAGCCTGGGTCACAAGGCCACCCATGGCCAGGTAGGAGGTGGAGGTGGGGCATCTATGACTCATTTCACCTTTAGGGAACAAAGGTGTGCCCCTGAAGGGCTGGGGAAGTGCTGGACAGATGAGAACTCAAGCCACCACAGTCCCCTGCCCATGGGTGAGGTTCAGTTATAAAGGGGAGAAGCCTTTATAACGAAAGAAGGTGGGAAGCCTGAGGAGCCACAAGTGCTACAGCCTGGCTGCCCCCCACAGAGGAGCTGGGAGAGATGAGGGCATAGAGGTAGCAGGTCACATGGAGGCCCTGAGTGCCCTCCATTGGGACTTATCACACTCTGACCATGCCACCCCTGTGTCGAAGCTTCTCTGGGTTTTTGCTCTCAGGAAAAAACCCACAGCCCTATCCCTGAGGCCTGAGGCCCGAGGCCCGGCTTCCTCTCCCCCAACCCCTGCCGCCACCTGCTCTGCTGCAGCCGTAGCCCTGCTCGCCCTGGGTCTTAGGCTCTGGGGCCTGTTCTTCCCTCTGCCTGGGGCCCTCTTCCCACCGTGCTCCTTCTCCTGACTATGCACACTCCCTCTGGGTCCTGGCATGAATATCACCTCCTTCAGGAAGCCTTCCCCAACCTGCCAGGCTGGGTCACAGGCCCAGTGCTTCTCCAACATCACTGCCTGGTGACTCATCTACCCCTGCCCCCCACCAGTGACAGAATTCCATGAGGGCAGGGACTGGCTCCTGTCCAGGGTAATAGCCCCAGACCCAACACATAGTAGGTGCTCAATAATGTTGTTGACTGATCGCATGAGCTCACAGGCTGTAGGAGGCTGGACTCTGCATGAGCTGCTGTCTTGTCTTACAGATCAGGCAATTAGTCCAGGGTGGAGGGACTGAGTGGTATGATGCACCCACCATGGTGCAGGCCTGATTGGCTCTTTACATTCCTGACCTCACTTTTTTACCCCCATCCAGCCCAGGAGGGAGGTGTTCTTTTTTTTTTTTTTTTTTTTAGATGGAGTTTTGCTCTTGTTGCCCAGGCTGGAGTGCAATGGCTTGATCTTGGCTCACTGCAACCTCCGCCTCCCGGGTTCAAGCAATTCTCCTGCCTCAGCCTCCCAAATAGCTGGGATTACAGGCATGGGCCACCATGCCCAGCTAATTTTGTATTTTTAGTAGAGACAGGGGTTTCTCCATGTTGGTCAGGCTGGTCTCGAACTCCCTTCCTCAGGTGATCCACCCACCTCGGCCTCCCAAAGTGCTGGGATTACAGACTTGAGCCACCACGCCTGGCCAAGGGAGGTGTTCTTGTACCTGTTACACAGATGAGGAAACAGAGGGCAGCGAGTGGGTCACATTCTCTTTTTTTGCCCTCCTCTCCCCCACCACACACATCTAAACCGCAGCCAGGGTGACCAGCCCACTGGCCTCTCAGCCTGGAGTCCAGAGGTCCTCTTTTCTTGGCCTGTCTGGGAGAGCACTCTCTCCCAGCTGGGGCCTATCCTATCCTTTCTCCCTCCTCTTCCTCCCCCTCCCCACTTCCTTCCTTCCTGCTCTAGGATATTCCCTTTGCAGGAAAGATTCCAGGTTCCGGGGCAAGGCCCCCAGGTTCAGCTGCCCAGGCCGGGACACATGCTTCCTCCATCAAGCAGCCCCTTTGCCCTCCCCAGGTGGGGGGGTGGGGGCGGGGGGCGCGGATATCTGAGCCAGGCCCAGGGGACAGGGGAGCACTGCACAGGGGACAGCTCAAGGTCTTCTTGTCCCTCTCTGCCTCCAGCCCTAGCTCAGGCAGAGGACTCTGGAACTCATCCTGGTGCCCTGGGGTCAGGCACTAGACCTGGTAGGGGCTTTGTCACTCTGCCTGTGAGCTGGTCATCACTGAGAACCTCTGAGCAGGAGCCTTACCTCTGTCAAGCTGGTATATAACCTCTTGGATTGCATGTGCTGAATCACTTTGCACAGCACCTGGCACAAAGTGAGTGCTCAGTTAACATGATTAACAGCTCCAATCATCTTTATTATTCTCTCCAATATCATCCTCATCGGACTGAATCTTTACAGCTCTCCTGGGAAGTAGGTAGAGTTTTGATCCTCATTTTATAAATGAGAAAACTGAGGCTTACAAAGACAGGGGCAGGTGCAGTGTCTCACATCTGTAATCCCAGCACTTTGGGAGGCCGAGGTGGGCAGATCACTTGAGATCAGGAGTTCGAGACCAGCCTGGCCAACATGGGGAAACCCCATCTCTACTAAAAATACAAAAACTAGCTGGGCATGGTGGTGCACGCCTGTAATCCCAGCTGCTTGGGAGACTGAGGCATAAGAATCCCTTGAATCCGGGAGGGGAGGCGGAGGTTGCAGTGATCTGAGATGGTGACATTGCACTCCAGCCTGGGCAACAGAGTGGGACTCTGTCTTAAAAAATAAAAATAAGAAAGAAGAAAGAAAGAGAGAGAGAAAGAAAGAAAGAAAAAGAAAGAAAGAAAGAAAGAAAGAGAAAGAAAGAAAGAAAGAAAGAAAGAAAGAAAGAAAGAAAGAAAGAGAAAGAAAGAAAGAAAGAAAGAAAGAAAGAAAGAAAGAAAGAAAGAAAGAAAGAAAGAAAGAAAGAGAGAAAGAAAGATGGTGGCCAGGCACGGTGGCTCACGCCTGTAATCCTAGCACTTTGGGAGGCCAAGGTGGGCGGATTACGAGGTCAGGAGATCGAGACCACACTGGCTAACACGGTGAAATCCGTCTCTAATAAAAATACAAAAAAATTAGCTGGGCAAGGTGGCGGGCGCCTGTAGTCCCAGCTACTCGGGAGGCTGAGGCAGGAGAATGGCGTGAACCCGGGAGGCGGAGCTTGCAGTAAGCCGAGATTGTGCCACTGCACTCCAGCCTGTGTGACAGAGCAAGACTGCGTCTGAAAGAAAGAAAGAAAGAAAGAAAGAAAGAAAGAAAGAAAGAAAGAGAAAGGAAAGAAAAAGAAAGAAAGAAAGAAAGAAAGAGAAAGAAAGAAAGAAAGAAAGAAAGAAAGAAAGAAAGAAAGAAAAAGAAAGAAAGAAAGAAAGAGAGAGACAGACAGAGAAGGAAGGGACTTGCCCAGACTCAAACCCAGGCCAGTCAGTGCTCTTTATCACCTTACTATCCTGATGCCTACCCCTCTATTCGCCCTAGAGCAATTCTTAACCTGCTGGGTGTCTCAGTTTCCCCAGCCAGGCAATGAGGAAGATGGAGGAGGCATCTCTAAGGACCTTTAAGTCTAAGGGAACTTACTAATCCATCGAGGTGGGGCTTGCTGAATGGGCACAAAATCACAAATCTAACCCTGGAGGGTCCTACAGGCCAAGGTCACCTAAACTCAGGACAGACTGCAAGAGTCTAACCTGGGTCCCTTCTGCTCTAGCTCCATCCATTTGCCCCATACACAGAGGAGAGAAAACCCCATATTGTGGGACGGGGAGAGGGTGCCCCCCACCATTCCAGGACTGCTGAAGACTGAAAAACTGGCCCAGGCAGGTGAAAAGAAGGCTAGGCGCTGGTAGACGGGCAGAGGCAGAAACAGAGTCATCGAAGGGTAGGTCCATCAACAAGTATCCCATGAAGGGCTTAGGGCCAGATAGAACTGCCAGGCCTGGAAGGGAGGCCTCACCCTACTGCCACCAATCCTGTATCGCCCCCTTCTACAAACAGCACATCGAATCACAGCTCAGATTGTAGACTTCCTGAGTTCAGATCCATCTGTTAGTCCTTCATCTGTGGACTCAGCGATCCACCCCCACCACCATTCTGCTGCGCGGTCCCTCTCCCCAGGCCCTGGTTCCACACCTCCCTACCCAATGTTCTCCCTTCATCCAGACCCCAGGCTCTCTACCCAGCCACCACAGAGGGGCCTGGCTTGCCGTCACCCCATCGCCGCCAGCTTGAGGACAGGCCCAAAAAAGGAGGACAGGGGAAGAGAGAGGGAACGAACGCACACCCCGGGCCAGAGCGGCGTCCTCCCCTCATCGGCCTAGGAAGCTGCACTGTTCAGCAGCCACCAGAGGGCGCGCGCCCCTTCTCAGAGCCAAAGCCACGACGGCGGCGGTGGCGGCGGACCCAGAGGGGTTTGCAGAAGATACCGGGCAGGAGTGCGGTCACTCCGGGCGGAACCCCCCCGGAACGCAGCCGCACCCTGGGCTCGAATTCAGCCCTTGTAAGAAGACAGCCTTGGATGCTGCCCCTCGACCCTCTCCCCAGCCGCGCCCCGCGCTTCGGTCTCGTGCTGACTACTCGCGCTCTCCCCCTCCTGGCCGCTGCGAGCACTGCGGCCCGGCGGAGCTTGGGCTTGGAGGGTGGGAGGTGGGCAAGGGGGCGAATGGGGATTTATCTGGAAATAATGTGGCAAGGGGCTGCATGGTGGGAATATACTGGGCAGAACGAGGTTGTAGTGGTTAGCACTAGGTGAACAGAAGTACGAAGAGGTGCTGGGAACTACAGTGGATGTGCAGGGTACTGGGCCGATTAATAGGAGGACACTGGGGGCCACCGTAGGGGCAGTGAGTGGTCCCTGGGGGCTATTTAAGTGATACCAAGCCTAAACTGGAAAGAGGGCGCTGAGTGGTTTCCTGGTGGTAACGGGGTCCCTGAGTGCATATCGGAAGTACCACTGCGTAGGCACTGGGGGTACTGAATAACAACTGGAGACATTGTGTGCTGGGAAGTACTGGAAGGCAGTGGGAAGATAGCGAGTACAAGGGGCACTGAGTGGGAGCCAGGGGTGGGAGGGTCACGGAACCCGCAGTGGGAAGTACTGAGTGGGTCTGGGGATATGGCACAACTGAGAGGGTGAGGAGGCGTTGGAAGGGTTCGTGGCAGGTACTGGGCATTATCTATGAGAAGTGGGGACATGGGTGGACATCGGGTGGGTCATGGAAGTCACTGGGGTCACACTGAAGCCCTGGAACAGTATGGCACTTCCCTGGCTGTGCCTCAGTGCCCCTCACAACAGCGCCATTTTCACAGCCAGGACTTAGATCAGAAATGTCCCTTCGCCAGTGAGGGTATCCTGCCCTGACCAGAACCTATTCCTGCTTTCCTGGCGGGTGTGGAGGGTGCTGCTCATAGACAGAGGACAGCCTCTATTATCTACCTCCCCCAGATGAGGTGGGAAGTAAAGGCAGGTCAGCCCCTTATCCCTAGAAAATAAGGAGCCCCTGCTCAGCCCCTCCCATCAGGTTTCGGCCTCCTGGCCCAGCTTGCTGGCTGCTGGGCCGGGAGGGGCTGCCAGGCTCGGCCTCCTGCCCACTGCGGGGCGCCGGGGGAGGGCGGCGCGCGGCTCGAGATGCCGCGTTGCCATGGAGACGCTGCCGCATCCTGACTGCTCCTGGCAACGGGGTCCCGCAGCCAGGCAGGCGCTCGGCGGGGACCCCAGGGAGCGGGCGCGCCAGGCTGCCCACGGCGCCGCCAGACCCCCGGGACACGGATATGGCTCCCCCACCCACAGGCGCCCCTCACTCACACTCCCAGGGGCACATGGATGTACATACGCGCCCCAGCTGCAGCAGCCCAGGCGGAACTGCAGCCCAAGCCCTCCCTGCAGCCCCCACTCATTAATTCAGCAAACATTTGCCGACGGTCTCAGTGCCAGGCGCGAGCTGGCCACTGCGGTTGTGGCGGCGACAAGTCACACGGGGACGCTGCACTGCCCCCCTCCCTCCCCATCTCACAGCCCGCAGGGGAGGCAGACACAGAAACAGTGTGATCAATACTGTGACCCCAACAACAGCCACCCGCTGACTGTGTGCTCAGCCCTCCTCATGCAGGATCTTGCCTAAACTGTAAAACCCTTGGGGAGCACTGTGAGAACTCCTTTTCACAGATGGGGAAACTGAGGCACAGGAGAGCTCATCTATTCACCAGATGCCATGTAGTTAGGGTGAGGCAGAGCTGGACTTCCCACTTGGATCTTGGTGACTTCCCCAGACTACCCTTGCCGGAGAATTTCCGAAGCACAGATGAGGGAGGACCCAACTCAGCTGGGGAGGCAGCAGAGAGAATTTCAGACTCAAGCTCGGGTATTGGGAGAAAACACAAGTCGACCAGGCATAGCAAGAGGCAGGAACATTAGGCTGAAAGAACAGCTGATGCAAAGACCTGGAGAATGTAGACTGGCAGGCTGGGTGTGACAGCAAGGGCAGAAGATGCGATTAGGAAGCTGCTTGGAGGCCAATCCTGGAGGCTCGCTGTGCCAGGCCGAGGGGACTGGCCTCCATTCCGAGAGGAGTAGGGAAGGTGTGAGCAAGGGAGGGCATGCCTGACTGTTGCTCTGGCAACCCTGGGGGTGAGGGGCTGGCCCAGGGCAGGTGAAGCTGGAGCTGGGAGACTAAAGCACAGGCCATGGTCATCATCCCAGCAAGGGACTAGTAGGCCCACTCGGCTTGAGTCCAGAGTGGAAGTAGGACACCGCCTTCTTGCCTTCCCCGGCAAACATCCTTCTGCCTGATTGGAAACCCAGGGAATGACCCCAGAGCTAGATGCCTGACAAGGTGGGCACCCCAGGGGAAGCCAGGGCTTAAAGACAGCGCAGTGAATGGAAACATGCTTCAGAGTGACATGAAGAACAACTGGGCTAGACTCCTGGAAGGACTTTCCAGGAGGAATGGGTGTGAGGTTCTGAGAGAGGCCAGGAGATCCTTGAGAAGAAAAGAAAGAGCCCCACACACCTCACACATCTGGACATGGGAATAGACAAGATGTTTCTTCCAGACCCCTCCTGCCAGGGTTATTCCTCCCTGGCCCCGCCCAGCAGAGCCTGTTCAGGCACCCCACTGAGGAGGCACAGCATCCGGCCCCTAACCTCCCCCTCATCCAACAAGGTTAGCCTAATTTTTTCCCTTCCGTGGATTCAGGTCATTGCTCCCTGTCCTCTCTCTGAGGCGCTGCAGAATGTGACTAATTCCCTCCCTTCATTTATGGGTCCTGTTACCTGGAAGGTATTTATAGCGCAACAGCCTCCCTCTCTCCCCAGCGACTCTGCTGCTCTCCCCCCAGGCCATCTCTCCCCACTCTGCCAACCTTTGCCTCCCCTCTCTGCTGCCACAGCCCCATCACCTCCCAGCCAGACCTCCTGTCCTGCCATCCCCCTGGCAGGAAAGGGGGCTGGCTCTGCCGGGAGGGGTCTGCCAGGAGGGGTCTGTAGCCTTTCTGAGTGGAGTACTATCTGCAGAGTAGATGACCTTCCTCTCTTGGACACGCTAAAAAAGGCCATCTAGGGCCAAGCTAGAAGAGGGTGACAATTGGTTGACCCCTCTGTGACCTCAACAAGCAACCTGGTACTTCAACTAACAACAGGCAACAATTATTGAGCGCTCAGCATGGGCAACACAGGGGATACCCGGGTCTATACATAACATTTCTTTACTTAGATAGGCATGGTGGTGCACACCTGTAGTCCTAGCTAGTCAAGAGGCTGAGGTGGGAGGATCGTTTGAGCCCCAGTTTGAGGCTGCAGTGAGCTATGATTGCGCCACTGCACTCCAGCCTGGGCAACAAAGCAAGACCCTGTCTTAAGAAAAAACAAAGTGAAGGACTGGGCGTGGTGGTTCATGCCTGTAATCCCAGCACTTTGGGAGGCCAAGGCAGGTGGATCACCTGAGGTCAGGAGTTCAAGACCAGCCTGACCAACATGGTGAAACCCTGTCTCTACTAAAAATACAAAAATAAGCCGGGCGTGGTGGTGCACACCTATAGTCCTAGCTACTTGGGAGGTTGAGGTAGGAGACTTGTTTGAACCCAGGAGGCAGAGGTTACAGTGACCCGAGATTGCGCCACTGCACTCCAGCCTGGCGACAGAGCAAGACTCCGTCTCAAAAATAAAAATAAATAAAAATAAAAATTATTGAATGCTTACTATCTGTCAGGCATTATTATTATCCTCGGTTTACAGATATGGAAACAGAGGCTCAGAAAGGCTAAGTGAGCCTCCTCAGGTCCTCATCGTTGGGATGAGGTCCTCCTGGACAGCCGCCTTCCAGAGCCATGCCTGGTATTGGGAACTCACCTTAAAAGGCAGGCAGGGTGAGGGCTGCAGACAGCCAGGGGTTCCTGACCAAAACATATACCACAAAGTCAACAGTGTCCCCACTGGTCCTAAGCCATGGATGATCTCCCTGAGAACTCTCAGGAAACAGCACCAGATGGAGGTCGGTGGGCTATTTAACACTGCCTGTCACACACACATCTCCTCCTCCAAGCAACGGTCATGGAAAGCAGAGGTTAGGGGGTGCTGATCTAAGCCAAGGAATAAGGGAAACAGGAAATAAGGGAACCTGGTGTCCACGGAGGAGGAGTGAAGGGGAACTACAGCAGAAAGGACGGAAAGAAGACCCTGTGAGGGACTTACAGTCATATAGGGCTGAGGCAGGGACCGGCTGCTCTTTCACATCCCCACTTCACAACTGTGTGAAGCCCCTTTTACAGCCAGAAGCATGGAGACTCTGACAGGTGAACAGACTGACTCAGCTTTGCCCAGATCCTCTGGCCAGAAATTCTACAACACTGATGAAATGATTTCTGGGAGACAGGAAATAATGGAGAAGAAGGCTGAGTTCAAATCCCAACCTTGTGCTCACAAGCATAGTGACATTGAGCAAGTGATTTTGCCTCTCTGTGACTTGATTTCCCCATCTGTAAAATGGGCTGACATCACATCTTACTCACAAGTGGTCGTGAGGACTCAGTGATGTGGATCAGGCAAAAAACTGAGCACCAGGCCTGGCATGCAGCAGGGACTCCGAGATGTTGACGGGCAATGCTGTGGTTTGTATTTGCCCCTGAGTCTTTCTTCTCTCACAGATCTTCCCTGAGACTGTGGCATCTTGGGGATAAGGGCTGTATTTCCCTTTTATTTATTTGTGTATTTATTTTTATTATCCTAGCCACTAGACCACCAGGGAAGGGCTACGTTTCCTCTATCAGCCTAACATTGACCTTGGGACCAGGAGATCCCCGGGGCAGGCTGCTGTTGGGAAAGAGCATTCATTGCTGTTATCGTTATTTTCATTATCATCAGTATATCATTCTCCATTGGCTGTAGCACCATCGGTACACACCCAGCAGGCTTGTGGCTCTTGTTTGGAAGAGACATTCCCCCACACATTGCCACAAAGGCAGACCACAAGCCCTATGTGGGGTGCACCCTGGATCTAACAGCTTTCATTATACCCCATTTGCCACTACCCTCCTCCATAGGGTGCCAGGAGCCTGCCTGGAAGAAGAAAGCCACTGAGTCATTCTGATTCCTGCTCAGTGAGCCAGAATCAGCAGCAGAGCCAGCCAGCCCATCCAAGGGAGGATCAGGGGCAGAGCTAGAATCCTGGGACTCTCCTGGCGGCACAACCCAGGGGCTGAGCATGGTGGCACCAGGTGCCAGGTTTGGGAGGGGAAGTGGAGATAGGAAATGCAGGGCTCCAGTGGCTGGACCCTGACAGAACAGGAAGGGGCAATGGCAGGCATCTGTGAGCACACCTGTGGGTCCCCCCGGTGAGCACACCTGTGGATCTGGCACTAGGTCAAGTCTTCACCACCCTGGGGGACAGAGAGCTCAACTCAATTATAGGTAAAGGCTACAGACTCAGAGAGGTTCCATAGGTTCCATCAACTACCAGAGGTCACACAGCACCTGGTAAGAAGGTTCAGGCAATGCTTGCTCAGATGCCTGCAATCCCTGATCCTCATGTCCTGAGTGCACAGCCAGGCCCAGGACTGGGGTAGGGGGAATGGAAGCAGTCAGCAACCCTGTCCATACTGGCACATGGAGGGTGG
Source organism: Symphalangus syndactylus (assembly GCF_028878055.3). Lineage (NCBI taxonomy): Eukaryota > Metazoa > Chordata > Mammalia > Primates > Hylobatidae > Symphalangus > Symphalangus syndactylus. Next base: position 47,197,576 of record NC_072429.2, read on the forward strand.
GACCAGGCATCACAGGAGATTGAGGACCGAAGGTCAGGGAGTAGAGCAGAAGTGAGGCATTCCGGGCAGTGGGCTACAACCTGGGCCTGAACAGCGAAGGCCTTTGTCCTCAGTCTGGCTCACCCCAAACTTGCCATGGGACCTTGGGCAAGGCCTGGCCTTTCTCTGAGCCTCAGTTTCCTCAGTTACCCTATCAAAACTCTGAGCTCCAACACTCTCCCTATCCGTTCTGAGTCAGGCCTCCCCAGGCATGCCAGCAGGGCTGACAGACTTGAGGGGCCAGAGAGGGGTCTGTGCCCAGGCGGCCATCCTCTCCCCACCCATGGGCACACAGGGTCTTCGTTGAAGAAACACAGTGTATACAAATAATTAAATGGAAGAATTGGAGTGATTAGGGCAGATGATTATTGTCAAATTATGATTTATCTTGTAGTGGAATTAGTATTCCCCCAAAGGGCCCGGCGTGGCGCGGCGCCCGCCACGGCCCGTGATTAATCGCCGTCTCCAGAAGGTCACCTCCAGCCACTGCAGATTAACTCAGTGGGGAAACTTCTTTCCGTAATTCAAGCTGTTGTTCCCACAACCTGTCATCCGCCGCAGAAAAGGACGATTTCGTCAGGGAGCCCAGGGCGGGGGACAGCCAGCTCCCGGGCCCCTCCCGGCTGCAGACATGATATATGGTGCGTCCCGACACGGGTGACCGCGAAGGGGGGCAGCATCCGCCCATGGGGTGGGCAGCAGGAGGCAGGAGCAGGGTGACTGTGGGGGAAACGAGGCGCCGCCAAGCAGAAGTAGGCTGTGAGTGGAGAGAGAGCGCGCGCGGGCGGTGGCAATTAGGAAGAAAATTGGATTTTTCAGCGTCCAGAGGCAGCTGGGATCTGCGGTGTGCGGTGCAGCCAATCCTCCCTTTCCAACACACACAGGCACCCAGCTCCAGACAGGCAGGGACTCCCCAGGAGAGACGGAGAACGGGGGAGGCCATGGGCCTCCTTCAGGAAGCTAGGAAATGTAGAACCAGACCAGCGCAGAGATTTCAGCCCCCAGCTCTGTGGCCTGCACCACCCCTAGATCTCCCCTTCAGTACTACCTGGAGCATGGAATGTGAGCTGGAGGAGAATCCATTAAGAAGGACCCTGCCAATCTGGCAAGAAGAACGTGGTGAGGACTGAGGCTGGGCCCAGCAGAACCCCCCAGCGGCAAGAAGGGGACTCTGGGCGAAGGCAGCTTTCCTGACCTTGGAACCGGAACCAAGATCCCATTTCCCCAACGGGAGACACTGCCCAAATCACATGCCTAGGTCAACTGGAGCTGCTAATCATGGCCACCTCCATCTGGCAGCCCAGGCCAGGTCTGGGAGGAAGCATGGAATCCCTGGCCTGTCTCCCTGTGCATGGAGAACAGTGGATACAAAGCCCCCAAACCCTGCCTCCTCCCTCTGGCCTCACTCCCCAATCTCTAGTTCCCGGACGCAGGGAGCAGGGTAGTAAAGGGCATAAGTGCCTCCCCTTCCAGTCTCTCATTTACCTTCCAGCCAGCCCTGCAGGGAGGATGGTTTGTGCCCACACTACACAGGTAAGGAGGCTGAAGCAAGGTGACTTCCTGCCCTGAAGCTGCCCTGGCTCTCCAGCACCCTCAGGATTACTTTCAAGATCCTTCGAGGCCCTGCCCTTTCTGCCTGCATGGTCTGCAGCACTTTATAGCCCAACCCCCTGCCCTTCTCCCCACCTCCAGAAACACTCACTGTGCCTATTCTTTCAGGCCTCTGGGCTTCAAACATTCCTGAAATGTACTTCCTGTCCCCAACCCTCAACGAGCAAACTTCTATTTACCCTGCTGTATCCAGCTCACTTGTCTCTCCAGAAAGAAAGGGTGCCCCCAGGCCCACTAGAAGCCCCACCTTTGTGAGCACAGATCACCACCCTGTGCAGAAAGCACTCTCCACCGGCCTCTCCCACCAGACAAGGCACCCCTACATCTATCTGTGGCCTCCTACACCTGTCTCCCCAGTGCAGGGCAGACTAACCCAACCCAAGTTGGTACTAAGAAACCATTTGGTTTTTTTGTTTCATTTTGTTTTGTTTTTGAAACAGGGTCTCACTCAGTTGCCCTGGCTTGAGTGCAGTGGCACAATCCTAGCTCACTGCAACCTGTACCTCCTGGGCTGAATCTATCCTCCCACCTTGGCCTCCCAAAGCACTGGGACTACAGGCATGAGTCACCGTGCCCAGCCTCAAGAAACCATTTGTAAGACACCAGGGGCTGCTGAGGGACCTGCACTCCTCCATTCTCCTCAGCCCACAACCCCAACTTGTCAGGCCCCAGGACTAGGGTATGCTGGGGAGAGGACAGAGGTGAGAGCCCTTGCTGGCTGGTGTCCTCAAGGTCTGGAGGCCTGCTTTTAGTTAAGAACAGAAGCATGTATTATGTATACGTTGGTTTGCTCAGAACATTCTAGGGTTGGAGATATTTAGAGTTGTGAAGACCCAGCACTATTTGGAAGAGAAAAATCTCTTTCTCTCCCTCTCAAGGGTGGGGACAGGGGAACAACTCTTTCCCAAATCATTGGGACTAACACCGGCATTTTCTTTGGGGGAAGAAGGGGGTTTTCCATCCCCTTCAGGGACTACCTGGCAGACACTACCCCCCTTGAGTCTTTGGTTGATGGTGATAAAAACACCCATCCACACTACATCTGATGCTCAAAACACCCTTTGCTGCGTTCACTCACTGAGTCTTAAGGGACAAGCTGAAGAAGCTTGTGAACCTCCTTTTACAGATGCAGGCGAAGGCCAGGGTTGGGGTGGTGGTGGCAGGCGATTTGCCCAAGGGCGGTAAGCAGTGGAGATGGCTGCGTGAGGAGGATGATTCTCGTCCCACTGCCCACCCAGCCCACTCTGTGGCTCCACTGGCTTCTCACATAGGCAGCTCCAAACCCTTTACCCCCATCCCAGAACCCAGGAGGAGTGGGAGAACAGCAGATGGCTTGGCTAGGGGCCCTCCCAGGAGAGAACCCGCTTCATGCAATCTATGGGCCTGATTCCAATCCCAGCCATGCCCCTCACTACCCTGGACCTTGAGCAGGTCACTTGCCCTCTCTGTGCCTCTGTTTCCTCATCTGTAAAAACATGAGTTCCAACCTTGTAGAGCTGTTGTGTGGATGAATGGAGACTCAGGCCTGACCTGCAATTAGGAAGTGCTCAAGAAATTTGAGTTGTGCTTGTTTTGGGTTGTTTTATCACCTTCGTCACCTCACTATCCCTGTGGAAGAGTGCAGGAAGCTAATAGCTTCCCCATTTCCCAGCGGAGGAAACTGAGTCAGGGCATAGCCTCTAGCAGACAGAGGACATCGCCAGATAAAGGATCCTGAAGGCCAACTTTGATTTTGCCCGCCCCTTCTCAAGCCCCTCCATTGCTCCTAACCCTTGGAAGACAACACAGTCACCCAGCCAGAAGAATCCCACCAGCTGGGTTCTTCCCTATTCCTAGGACGCTCTGCTGAGTCCTGCCTCCTCGCCTGTGCCCAAGCTGGTCCCTCCGCCTAGAATCTCCACCTAAAGGCCGCTCCCTCCACGAAACTACCCCCAAGGGACCCTGGTGCCCGGCTGAACCGCGCAGCCCAGCCACTGACCACCTTGTCACCCCAGGCAACCCTCTGAACCCTGCACGGGTTGGGCAAGGACTTCCCAGTCTGACCCTAGATGCGTTAGCGGGAACCCTGGTAGGTATCCCGACCCTGGAGGAGCGCAGCCCGCTCCCCAACCCCACTCCCTCCAGCGCGACGGCCCCGGCTTTGATCCTGCTGCCTCTGCGCCCCAACCTGATTGGCATCGAATTACGCCGCGCGGCGGAGGCAGATAATGGCGGGAGGCGCGGCAGACATGAAAGGGGGGGCGCAGCGGCAGTCCGAGCCGTTGTTAATGACCCAATAAAAAGGAAGAGGGGGGAGAAATAACCCTCCCTTCCCTCCCCGCCCCCAGACCGCGGCCGGTGCACACAAAGCCGCCGCAGACTCGGAAATTACCGAGGCTCAGCCCAGAGCAGCGTGACCGGGGGTGGGGGCTGCGCTCACCTGGCGGGGCGGGGGAGGGCGGACGGCAGCCGCGGGGACACTGGCGGAGGCACAGACACAGCCACACGGACAGGCGCATACACTGAACCTGTCTTTAATAGTCTATTTTCATCATTTTTTGCATTGTGTTTTTTTTAAGTATACGAAAATATTATTTTTCGTAATTACTGAGATTTGTTGGAGCCCCCTTAAATTTTGTGGCGACGCTAGTCCAGGTCCTGAAACAGTCACAGAGACAGCACCATTTAGTCACGCACACGGTGTGTCGCATACACACAGAACAGTTACAGTCTCACACACAGTCACATACAGATACAGAGACACAGTCACAGCATCACACACTGTGGCACCTAGAGTCACTTCGGAAACAGGCACGGAGCCTCATGCGCGCACGCACACACACACACACACACACACACACACACAGCAGGGCCACAGAGATGCTCACACAGAAACACACCCAGAAGCAGGACAGACACAGACATATTAAAGATACACACACAGAGAGACAAATAGGGAGGAGGCTCCCGGGGACATACACACATCACACAAGCTGTGCAGAGACGGACACAGAATGTCTCAGGCAGAGCTACAAACACAAACATGCAACCATATATAGAGACCAGCACAAACCCGTAACATGTCCCAAAGATACCCACGCACACAAACACCCAGGCATGCTGGGACACACACACATCAAAGCACAAATCCCCTCCCCACTAGCGTCTCTGGGACACACCCTATATACCCTCTCAGCCACCCATTTCACACCCACACTCACACATGTTCAAGTGTATTCCAGCGAGAGCCCAAGACTGGGTTGACCCACAGCAGAGATGAGGTGGCGTCGCTGGAACACAGACCCCAGAGGATCCATCTACCTACCCAGGACCTGACAGTGGGAAGGGGAGTGGGTGGCACTGCCTCAAATCCGTGAGGCTGGGGCAGATGGCTTAAATTGTCAGAATTTCAGTTTTATTCGTCTGTAAAATGGGGTTCAGCTCCTCCCCTACCGGACTGTCTGCGACTCAATAAGCAAGCACTAAATGTTGGCTGCCATTATCATGCGGATTCCCTTGGGGGCAGCCCAAACCCTCTCCACTGCACACACACACAAAAACGCATACACACCTTGGCTCCCAGTCAAACTCTACTGCTAAGGAGGTCCCTCTTTTTTTTTTTTTTTTTTTTGAGACAGGGTCACCCAAGCTGGAATGCAGTGATGCAATCACAGCTCACTGCAGCTTCAGCTTCCCACGTTCAAGTGATCCTCCCACCTCAGCCTCCCAAGTAGCTGGGATTACAGGTGGGTGCCACCATACTGGCTAATTTTTTTAACTTATTTTATTTTTTTTAATTTGAGGCAGGGTCTCACTCTATCACCCCTGCTGGAGCGCAGTGGTGTGATCTCAGCTCACTGCAGCCTCCACCTCCTGGGATCAAGCAATCCTCCCACCTCAGCCTCCTAAGTAGCTAGGACCACAGACACACACCACCACGCCCCAGCTATTTTTTTGTATTTTTAGTAGAGACAAGGTCTCACCATGTTGCCCAGGCTGGAGCTCGAACTCCTGAGCTCAAGCGATCTGTCCAGCCTCCCAAAGTGCTGAGATTACAGGCGTGAGCCACCACACCCAGCTAATTTTTTAATTTTAAAGATAGGGTTTCACCATGTTGCCCAGGCTGGTCTTGAACTCCTGAGCTCAAGTGATCCTACCAGCTAAGCCTCCGAAGTAGCTGGGACTACAGACATGCAACACCACACCCAGCTAAATTTTTAAAATTTTTTGTAGAGATGGGGTTTCCCCATGTTGCCCAGGCTGGCCTCCCAAAGTACTGGGATTATAGGCGTGAGCCATCATGCCCAACCCCTCTTAAATCTAATCTGAGTTCCTCATTCTGTAATCTAAACCCAACTCTGGGCCGGGTGAAGTGGCTTATGCCTGTAATCCCAGCACTTTGGGAAGCCAAGATGGGTGGATCACCTGAGGTCAGAAGTTCGAGACCAGACTGACCATCTCTACTAAAAATACAAAATTAGCACAGTGTGGTGGCGCATGCCAGTCATCCCAGCTATTTGGGAGGCTGAGGCAGGAGAATCACTTGAACCTGGGAGGCAGAGTTTGCGGTGAGCCAAGATTGCACCATTGCACTCCAGCCTGGGCAATAAGAGCGAAACTCCATCTCAAAAACCAAACAAAACAAACAAAAAACAAAAACAAAAAAAAACCAACTCTGGGAACAGGGAGGTCTAGCCTTTCCAAGGAGACTTTCCTGCTCCAGAAAGCAGCTCCACGTGCAGCAGGCGTCCTGAGAGCAGGATGGGACTCCTGTGGGATCAGTCTCTAGGGCTTGGCCTCTCTGGGCCTTGGTTGCCTTCACTGTCAAATGGGTTAACAGCATCAGCATCCAACACAAGATGCTTCTGGGAGGATGAAATAGCTCTTAGGCTGAGTTCATGGGCCATGGCTAGAGCTGATGATCCATGTTAGGGTCAGAAGTGAGGGGTCAGGATGCATACACCTCTCCCACTAGGACAGAAGTCCTCACTGTCACTCCTTCTTAGGTGGATAAGGGGACTTTATGAGCCAAACTTCAGAGCCTAATTAATGCAGTTAATCACAGGCCCAGCCACACTAGCCATGGGGACAGCTAGGAGGGAGGGTCACAGCTCAGTTACCCAAAAGTGTGGAGGGGCATGAAACAATGTTATTGGTGGCCTTCTCCTGCCCCATGGCCGTGAATGGAGGCTTTCCTATACCGTACTAATCAGCACCCATCCTGCAGCCCTAGCTCACTGGGCAAGTCCCTTCTTGTGTCCAAATCCCGTTTCTCCCGCTGCAGCTCAGGAAGCATGTGGGATCTGCAGTCAAGGTCCTGGCTGTCTCTAATCAAGCAGGGTAGTTAGATTGGTCTCTCAATGGCTGGGCTGAGTAACACTGAGTTTGCTGGCGGTGGTGGGATGGGTGGGTTGAGCCATAACTTCTTGGAGTCCAGTGTCTAGCCCAGGAGAAAGGCAAGAATGAAGACAGGAGCTGGTGGCAAGGAAGAAAATGCCCCCATCTCCCTCAAAGGGGCCTGTGCATGTGATGCTTTATGGGGAGGTAGGGGGCGGAGGGGGTGGTCGAAGACTGGCCAGGGTTGCAGCAGGAGGGGGCAGCCCACGCGGGCAGGGGCGCTGCCGTGTTATAAATCACCCTCGACTCAATTAGAGCCTGTGAAAGGTTGTGCACACCCAGCAGAAAGCTCCGCGCTTGGCGGGCAGCCAGCTCTGAGGGGGGTTGGGGGCCAGAGCTTGTGTGTGCCTACGTGTGTGTATGTGTGTGCCTATGTCTTACTGTGCAGATGTGCTTGTGTGCCCTTGTGTGTGCTTCTGTGCCTGTGTGTACCTGTCTGTGCCTGACCTATGTGTGCCTGTGGTGGGGGGAGAGTATACATGCCTGTGGACTCTTGCATATGCAATATGCTCCAATGTCCTTGTGTGTTTGTCACCAGGTGCGTCTGTATGCTCCTGTTCATGCCTATTTGTGCTGTGTGTGCACTTGTGTGTGTGTTGGATGGGTGGCTGTCCTCGTGCCCATGTGCACTCGAGTGTGAGTGTGTGCGTGACTGTGTCTCTCCATCGCTTTGCCTCTGTATGTCTCCTTGCCTGTGTGCACCCAGGTGAGACCGCATGCTGGTGATGAGTTGAGCTGGGCTGGATGTGTGGGTGGGAGTGGAAGGGTGTTCTTATGGTAGGGGGAGAGTTATGTGTTTTTAGGGAGAGGCAGAAACAGAAAAAGAGACACGGATCAATGGAATTATGGGCAGGCAGAGAGAGAGTGAGAGCCAGAGGAACCTAGTAGAGAGAGACGTGACCAGTAGGGGAACTAAGCTTTGAGGAGTGTGAGGGGCTTGGCAGTGTGGAGGACCTGACAAGGACAACCACCTCCACCACTGAGTCAAGAGGCTGGACTGGCTGGGTGCAGTGGCTCACACCTGTAATCCCAGCACTTTTGGAGGCTAAGGCGAGAAGTTTACCTGAGGTCGGGAGTTCCAGACCTGCCTGGGCCACATAGGGAGACCCAGTCTCTACAAAAAAATTTAACATTAGCCGAGCATGGTGACATGTGCCTATAGTCCCAGCTACTTGGGAGGCTGAGGTGGGAGGATTGCTGAGCCTAGAAGGTTGAGGCTGCAGTGAGCAGAGATCATGCTACAACACTCCAGCCTGGGTGACAGAATGAGACCCTGTCAAAAAAAAAAAAAAGTCTGGACCCTAGCCATGCCATGGAAACACTGTCCTAGAGTGGCCAAGGAGCAACCCTGGAGGTCATCTCTCCTTCCCTGATCATGGGCGGTGATGAGCATCAACATCTCAATTATCTCACAGAACGCTCACAGGCACACTGTGAAGCATGCACTATTACAATTTCCACTTTGTAGATACCAAAACTGAGGCTCATTGACTTGCTCTCAACAAGTAAAGTAGAGCCAGGGTCTGAACCTGGGCTTGTCTAATTGCAAAGGTCTTGCCACATTCATTACTGTTTCCGCAGGGTTCCCAGTTGGTCACACTTGAAGGGGGTGGGAGGAGAGTCTGTGTGAGTATGTGTAGGTGGGTGGGTGTGGCTCCCCATCTGCCTGGGCACTCTCTGAACCTCAGGCTGCTGTGCCCCTAGGGCCAGCACACAGTAGATGCCAAAGAAATATCTAAACAGGGAACCAAGAGTAGCTGGCAGAAGGGAGCTTGGGGTGGGGAGAGGAGTTTGTGAACCATCCCAAGGATACTGGCCACCTCCGCCCCCCTCCCAGGTAGGAGGTGCTGTCTTGAGTCCCAGAAGACTACGGAGTAGGAGCTGAGATTTTTCCCAGAGCTAGGCTGGGCTCTGCCTCATCTTCATCCATACCCAGAGCTGAACCACCTGGATGTATCTCTAGACCAGCATCATGTCTCACCTGTCCCTCCTCTACCCAAGCCACAGCGACATCCAGACCCTGCCATGCCCCCAGAAACATTTGGGGCCCTGAATAAGGATCCCCATGGGAGAGGCCTGCACAGGCACCATTAGTCAGGAGCCAATTTGGAGCCCTGGACTTAGTTTCCCCCGTCTATAATGGCATTGCTTTGAGGAGGAGTAGGAGGGATCTAAATCGCTCAGTCCTGGGCCTCCTTGCTCAGCCTGGAGAACCCCACCCTGGAAGTTGCCCCAGTCCTCAGATCCAGCAAGGCTGGATAGAGTGAGGAATGCAAACCCAGAATGGGCTTCAGCCTCCCTCTTGCCCCAGACACCCAGGCCCCACAAGGGTTCCTCTTCCCCAGGCTCTTGGCAGACTCTTTCCCTGAACCATCATCCCATCAGTGGCCTTGTTCTGCTCTCATTTGCTGACCAGGTGCCAGGGGTGGGAGGGGCTTGGGCCTCCCCTAGGGCAACCTCCAGGAGGAAACCTAGCTTTGTGCTGAAGCTTCACCCTGCCTTTTCTGCAGGCCCCACATCTGGAACCATTTCAGGCAGAAGCACAGGGCTGAACTGCCCCTCCTTTGATGATGTGGCTATGGGGAAGGGTCATGCCCTTTGGGAGGTTGGGGGTCACAATGCATGGAGGGCAGCCCTCCTGAGGCTAGGAAAAGGGAGGAGAGGGAGCAACAGGAATGGGCAGGGCTGGTGGAGGCTGGGCAGGTTGGAGTTGAGGTATTCATATTTTGGGGTTTTTTTGTTTTTGTTTTTGTTTTTGTTTTTGTTTGAGATGGAGTCTTGCTCTATCGCCCAGGCTGGAGTGCAGTGCCACAATCTCAGCTCACTGCAAGCTCAGCCTCCCAGGTTCACCCCATTCTCCTGCCTCAGCCTCTGAGTAGCTGGGACTACAGGCACCTGCCACTACACCTGGTTTTTTTTTTTTGTATTTTTAGTAGAAACGGGGTTTCACGGTGTTAGCCAGGATGGTCTGTATCTCCAGACCTTGTGATCTGCCCACCTCGGCCTCCCAAAGTGCTGGGATTACAGGCATGAGCCACCACGCCCGACCTGGTTTTTTTTTTTTTTTTTTTAAGACGGTCTCGCTCTGTTGCCCAGGCTTGAATATAGTGGCACAATCACGGCTCACTGCCTCAATCTCCTGGGCTCAAACCATCCTTCCTCTTCAGCCTCCCAAGTTGCTGGAACTATACGCTCACACCACCATACCAGCTAATTTTTGGTGTTTTTCATTTGTTTGTTTTTGTTTGTTTGTTTGTTTGTTTTGTAGAGATGGTGTTCTGTCATGTTGCCCAAGCTGGTCTCGAACTCCTAGGCTCAAACAATCTGCCCACCTCGGCCTCCCAAAGTGTTAGGATTACAGGCATGAGCTACTGTGCCCAGCCAGTTGAGGTAATTGTGTCTTGGTGCTCAGCACTGGAAAAGGAGCAGCCCCTCCAATATGTGGGATCAGGGGACAGCTGCAGAAAGGATACCATAGATAACCAGCATCTTCATCCCTGAGGAAAGGAATCCAAGCTTCATTCTTGGTAAGCCTCAGTTTCCCCATTACTTAAATGGAGACATTACTTTCCACACAGGATTCTGGGGAGGATCCATGGTGAGATGATGTTTTGGCACAGGGCCAGCACATCCTAGCTGCTCAGGATAGGGCAGTGGCTGCTGCTGTTGCTACTATTACTGTTTTGTTTAAAACATAGCTGCCTCCACCAAAGCTGCCATCCAGCTGAGAAGATCAGGAGAACACACCCAAATCAGTCAGGGAAAATGCAATCAGACACTGGAACTCTGGGAGAAGAGGATCCTGGAGGGCTGGGCAGTCAAGAAGAAGTTCTCAGAGGAAGTAACCTGATGCTGAACTTCAGAGATGGGAGAGTGAGGCCAGCCAGAGTGGTGGGTAGAGGGCATACTAGGGGGGAACCGACTGAGCAAAGCCCTGGAACAGGAGGGTGCCGTACTGGTCGGGTGGGCCTGAGTGTATGAGAAGCAGAGAGGCCAGGTGGGGTCGGTTTGGTGCTCCAGGGGGCCTGACTTACCCTGGGGAGACGAAGGAGGAGACTGGATGCTAACTGCCACCTCTAAGGAAGGACTGTCTGCCCTGAGGCCCATCCCACCGCACCTGCACTCCATCCCAACAGAAGTCCCGAGGATCTGCAGGGGGCCACTGACACCCACCCCTATGTATTCACCCCGCCGACATACACCAGGGCTCCTAGAAATCAGGTGGCTGCTCTCTTCTCTCTTTATTTATTCTCTGTTTTTTCCCTTTGCAGGAGACGATAATTATTCAGATCATCGCGGTGATTTACTCGGCAATCAGAGCCGCTCGATGCGGTGGCCGCGGAGCCGAGACAGATGAGCATTGCCTAGGAGGACGGGCCGGGGGCTCAGCCCCCCTCCCTCCCACCTGCCCGGCCTTTGTTCTCTTCGAGGTCTGCACCCGCGCTGCCTGGCGGGCAGCGGAGGCGCCCACCCGCGCGGACATGGCAGCAAGCTCTGGGTCTTGGGAATGAGTGTGTACATGAGTGCGCCCGGGGGAGGGGAGTTTGGGGGCTCGTGTGTTGCTGGGTGCTGGCTTGAAAATGATGGAGTACCTGTGTGCATGTTTGGGGGTGGTAGCGGTGGTGGTTGGGAGTGTACTAATGCATGAGCATTGCGGTCAGGTGTGTAATTGGAATGTGTGCACCTGTGTGATTACCGGGGGCCTAGGGTACATCTGTCTCCACAGGCTTGTTCAGAAGTGCGATGGGCAGGTGCCCAAATATGTGTATTTTAGGCACATAGCGGGGAGGAGAAGAGAGTTGGGGCTCCTGTGCTGAAGCTGTCTGAGGTGATCATGGAATCATGGATGTGGCAGGGCTGGGTTCTAGCTCAGCCTCTCGGACAGTGTCTGGTTGGGTAGGTGGGGTGGGGGCGGGGGAGTGTGAATCAGCTCAGATCCAAATGCCGAGTTTTCCTGGGCCAGTGCTGGGGCCCCGGGGGTCACGTGAATACAGATGTGGCTCGGTTCACAGGCTGTGTTCACACGTGTCCGCAGACCTTCGCCCCCTCCCGCCCGCGGGCTGGAGCAGTGACGGTGACCTCATTACCGCCTCCGCAAAGGCCCCTTGAAATCCCTGCGCCGTCGCATTTGGCTGCTCAAAGTGATGGGAACGGCCTGCGCTTCCTGATCAATCGCTTAAAATTCAGGGTCGGCTCGCTCGCGGGAGAGGGCTGCCTGCCAGCCCCGCGCACCGCGCTCTGCCGCCTCCCCCTACACCCCCTCCTTGCTTTGGGGGGGCGATGCTGTCGTATTGGAAAACATCCCCGCGCTGGCTGGGGGGCCCGGTGGGGCCAGTGCTGGAAGCCGTTCCACTCGAGCAGATGGCTGTGAAACTTTGGCGGCGAGATAAATTGGGTCTGACGGCGTGAGGCCGGCTCACAGATGGGCGGGATTCTCACGCCGGCCCCCACGTCCGGCCGGGCTGCGGGCAGGGCCGACACCGCTCAGAGCCCCCTTTGGGCACCCGCCTCGCCAGCACAAGCCTTCAGGAGGCCACCCATCCGGCAACAGCCTTCCTCAGCCGAAGGCGCCCTCCACCACATTCCTTCCGGCCCCAGATCTCCCCAGAGACGAGCCCAGAGGGAGGGACAGCCCCCAGCCCCCGCCCAGTCACCTCCGCCAAGCTGGCAGCTGGGCTTTCCCCCTCCTCTGCCATCCGCAGAGGCCTGAAGCGTGAAGGTTAACAGCTGGGGGGGAGGCTGCGTCTCCCTCTCTCACCCCCGCTCTGCTGCAGCCCCGCCCACCTGCCAGCCCAGGGGATGTCGTAAACAGGGCTCTGAGGTGTGTGTGTGTGCGGGGAGTTGGGGGGTGACTGAAGGGGGGGAGACAAGAGAGAGTCAGACAAAGAGAGGAACGAAAATGAGCAAGAGGCGAGCGGAGACCTGAGCAGACTGAGGGACAGAGACAGATAGAGACAGAGACAGGCAGAGAAAGAAATGGAGATGGAGATGTGGAGATAGACACGGAGACACCCAGAGAGAGAAGGGAGCGAGGAAGAACCTCAGAGCCAGAGAAGAGATACACAATGAAAGTGGGAGGAGGGCGAAGGACCGGGCGAGGGGACAGGATACTGGCAGAAATGCAGGTGGCCTCGAGCTGCGGACTACCGTGGAGGGTGGGGACGAGCCGAGGTTGGGAGCAGGGTGCGACCGTGGGCTACCCTCACCCCCGCACTCGCCACCAGGGCTGGGAGCCAGAGCGAGGGAGCGTCGCTGCCCCTGCGTGCGCCCTCCATCGCTACGCCACTTGCCCGCCTCGGTTTCCCCGGGAGCGCTAGATGAAGGGAATGGCGGGGTTGGTGAGCTGTGGGGGTCGGGGGGTGCTGCGCGGCCATCACACTGCCGCAAAGCCAGCCTGTCTAGCAGCCTCCCTCGCGCATCAGTCCAGCGGGCAGATATCGATCCTGCCCAGCCAAGCTCTATACTCGCGGCCTGCAGCCCGTTCTGTGGCGGTCCTACAAAGAAGGGGAGGGGCTCACTTCTCGGGCCTCCCCCGCGGGGGATTCTGTACCAGAATAACACCCCCGGGGCCAGGGTCAGGGCGGCGCACTCGCCCCCGCCTGTCCCAGCGCGATCCCATTCGGCGGGCCCAAGTAGCCTGCGGCTGGGAGAAGGCTCGGGTGACCCCCAGCCCCGCCTTCTGCAGGGCGCGCGAGGCCAGAGGAAGAATCTTCGCTGAGTTGATGAAGTTGAAGTTTCGTTCAGGGCGTGAGGGAGACAGCCAATCAGCGGGCCGTTATTTACATGGGCTCTCTGATTGGCTCTTACGGTGCCTCTTTAAAATGTTACTTTCGAGACCTTCACAGAACTAAAAGCCCCCCGTTGAGGGCGGGGGAAGGCTCAGAAGCTCCAAGGTTTCATGTAGGTCTCCCCAGGCCAAGCTTTGAGGGAAGATGGGGAGCTTAGATATAGTTTTGTCCAGCTTTCAGGACACAAATGACCAACTTGAGTCTGGAGGGACAGAGAGGTGGAGCTTGGCCTGGATCCAGGAGATGAGTTCGGCCTAGCGCTCTGCAGTGGGCCCACCACCCCTGATACCTAGACATGTGGTCACCTTGGCGGTGAGGAGGAGGGGCTTGGTCCTGGCAACCGTCTCATCCAATAGCAAGAGAGGGGCTGATTCAATGGTTTGAGGGGGCAGGAGCAGGGAAACCTGGCGGTGCCGGTCTTGTTTTGACCGGACAGTGTGGGTGGTATCATCATGTTGGAAACCCCGCAAATAATGCAGCCCCAGAGGCGGGCCAGGCTGACCCCGACGTCATGTTTCACTTGACAGCCTGGGCAGGCACACGTGAATGCAGGAGAACCCCAGGAGGGAGCCTCGGGGCCTCGAGAAGTGGGTTTGCTCTGAAGGCAGTGGCACTGCGCAACCCGCAGCAGCTCCGCACTGCCCTGCACCCGCACTCCCGCGTCCAGCAGACACTGAGTCACTCTTGGGGATGGGGGGCGAAGTCAGGACATTGGCAGCTAGGAGCAGAGAAGTTCTCTCAGAAGGCCTCCACCCTGTCTTCCCCACTGAGTCGGCCCTGCCCACCCATGCTGGGAAAAGGGCCCCCTGGGGTTGCCATTCGCAAATCCTGCCCAGTCTCCTGGCCCACACTTCTCCCCAGGAGGCTCAGCATAGATGACTCAGGACTTGCAGTAGGGCTGTTAAGGGGCAAACGTGGTGGTAGGGGGGCCTGAGTGTGTGGCTGAGGCTGCAAAGTCCCTCCACCATCTGCCTGTGGCAAATTGAGGGACAGGTAGGAGAATTCACTCTAGTGGGGTTCTAACCCTGCCCCAATTCTTTCACAGTGACACAGCCTGGAGACCCAGCTCTGTCACTCAATTCTACATAGCCTTCACCCAGAGCCTGACAGTGTATATGAACAAGAGGCTGTGCCTGTGAGTCCTTGCGTGCCAGCAGCTGGCCTTGACATGCCCCTGTGGGACCTTGGGCTGCAGCATCAAGTGCTAGGGCAAACACCTTGTTTGCAGAAGACCCAAGGACCCCACAGCCAGTGCCAGGACATCTAAGAGACTCTACCACCTGCCAACCCCCAGAACTTACCCTGCTAATGAACCAAACTTGCTGTGTGACTTTGAGTGCAGCTCGCACATCTCTGGGCCTCAAACTTCTCTGTAAAACCATGCCCTCCTGAATGTACCATTCCCAGTGGTGGCAGCTGCAGAGAAATCACAATAGCAGACGCAGGGTCCAAGAAGGGCCTGAGAAGCTGGTTCAGCCTGTGGTCTGGGAGCCAAGTGGGGCAGGGACAAGATTGCCAAGTCCCACGGTTCTCACCAATTCTCATAATCTCATCTCTCCTCTTGTCTTCCTGCCCGCCTCATAAATAGCAGGAGGCTGGGCTGGGTCTGGGGCAGGAGCGGGGAGCTGCATGTGTGCATTTGTGTGTGTGTGTGTACACACACATGGGGAGGGTGTGAGAGCCTTCCCCCCACCCCTGCCGCTGCCGCCATCGCGCTCTGAGAAGCTGAGATAATCCCTCGCCATCTGTCTTGTGTTGCTAACCCACTCAGCCGGACAGCTGCCCGGGCCACAGCTCTACAGGCGAGCAGGCGGGGGAATGAGGGGCATGGGGGAGCTGGCCAACTCTGAGGACCAGGCAGCAGGGACACTCAGTCCTCCCATCCCAGAATACCCCTGCTCTAGAAAGGGAAAGTAAAGTCAGAGAGGGGACAGGCAGGACTTCCCCCATTCCTGCTTCTGAACCTGGGAAGGAGTGGAGGAGTGGAGACCATTCCCTGCTCTGGGAGTTGGAGACTGAGCCTCCCAGAATGCAGGAAGGTGAACAGGATCACCATCTAGCTTATGTTCTCATGAGCCCACACAGATCACTGTGATGGGAGGGGTGCAGTAGGACAAGTCAGGCCTTCTGGGCCCAGGGAAGGGAAGAAGGGGTCGTCTCATCCTTCCCCAGCCTCCAGACAGGCAAGTGTCTCAGGCCTCCAATGGTCAACTTCCCAGAGCCAGGAGGAGAGGGAAGGCTTCTAGGATTTGGGGTGGGTAATGCTTAGTGTACAGGCCCATTGTTCTGATGAGGAAACTGAGGCTCAGAGAGCGAACTGACTTGCCCCAGCTCACCCCATGAGTGGAGGAGCTGGAACTTGGACCAGACATCAGGCTCTAGCAGCCCTAGCTCTGCAGCCTGTTCTATCTGCCTGCTCCCCATCATCAAGCCCCTCACCCTGCCTCACCTTCCCAACTTGTGGCTATCCCATCCTGGGGCTCTGATGTTCTGTCAGCTGAAGCCCAGCAACCAGACTCTCAGCAGTATGGTACCAATGCAGTCCGGGGGATTTCAGCCATGACAAGCAGAGCCTGAGGAAGGATGAAACTGTGCACTCAGTGTGGGCTCCCACCCGCCGCCCCTTCCCTGTCAATCATCTTTCACCTCTCCCACACAATTAGCATGCCTCCACACACATGCACTCTCAAATACAGATCATACACACTCATGTGATCACACAGACAGGTCCTCACTCACAAAAAGACAAACAGTCACACCTACAGGGATTGAAAACATACAATCTTACAGATACAAAGGCAAACTCAGACAGCCCCTCACCTCCTCACACCAACACACAGACCCCAGCACTCACACCAAACACACATTCCACCCCCACAACCTCCACACACTGCAGGTTCCCAGTTCCTAAATCTCACCGGCTCCCAACCTCCCAGGTACTCCATCTTACCCCACACGAAGCAGTAACCCTCCAGGGCCAGTGCGTTGGCAGGAGTGGGGACCAAACAGACGTCTGCTCTGTCCTTCCTGCCTATGGGTGAGGGCCCTCCAGCAAGGTGCTGGTGAGCCTCCATACCCTCCCCATCCCCCAAGACTTTGGAGAGCTTCCACCTGGCCACAGATCCAAGAGAACAGTCCTCACCTCTTGCCCGCAGGGGCTCGCAGCTCTCCTAGGCCCAGGAGGAGGAAAGGGACGAAGGGGAGGCAACTGCTTTTCTTCTGAGGGTCTCAGCTTGCCAGGAAATGACACATACCAAAATAATCTGACAGTGTTCTGAGCCCCCACAGGGCCACAGACTCCAAGTCCTCTTCATGATCCAACCACTACATACCCTTTTTCCTAAACTGCTGCCTCTCTGCTTTTTCCCCACTCCAACCAGCCCTTAAGGGACCCTGGAAGCAAAGGTGAGCTGACCCCCTCCCACTCCAAGCTGGAATTTAGCTCTCAGATCACTGTATTCTCTTGAGCCAGAGGGAGCTCCTCCCTGAGCCCGGCTCCCCCGCAGCTAAGGAGAGCCCAGGCTCCAGATACACTCACACACTCATTCACACACAATGTGGCACACTCACACCTGCCCTCACGCAGATGCTCACCTGCACACATCCTCACGCACACTCACAGCCACACTCACACACACTCACACTGTCACCCCCTCCTGCTCTCACATGCTCACTGTCACTCTCATGCTCAGCCACACCTTGCCTTATCACACTCATGGCCCTACCTGAGCAGGCTGAAGCTCGAGGGCCCTGAGGTACATAGATCACTGGCAGAGGCCTAGAGGCTGGTGTTGACAGCCTGGTTGCACAGGGAGAGGGGAAGGGCTGCCACTGAGGCCTGGAGGGTCTTGAAAAATTCAGGGTGGTGGTGGTGGTGGTGACCGCAGCCTGTCAGCTGCAGGGAAAGGCTGGTGGCTAGATTGTTCTGGGAAGCTCGCTCCCGGTGGTTTGAGGAGAGTCAGCCCAGTTTGAGGGCTCACTGAACACACAGAGCACTTTTCCCGCACGCTTTCAAGGCACATCGTCACATGCGCCTGCACAGCAGGCATCACGGCCCCACTTTACAGGTGAAGAAACTGAGGCTTTCATGAGGGAGAACTCACAGCTATCAAGCAGGGGCCTCCAGGCTCCCACCCACACTCCTCTCCCCAGTACCCACATATACCCTGGAGAGAGCTTCCTCTGGTCATTGTGCCCAGATGACAATGAGAGATGCCAGCCATCTGAGGACACTCTGGAATGTGACGCCAGGGCCTGAATCCAGGAAGCACCTGGCTCAGGGCCTGCACATAGTAGGTGCTCAGTTGCTGCCTGCCAAATGAGGGCATTGTGCAGAGGCAGTACAGAGTAGCCTGGGGCCATACCTCTGCCTCTTACCCAAGTTGCTAAACCTCTCTGAGCCTCAGTTTCCTTATCTATAAGATGGGCACTAAGTGTACTGGCCTCATGGGATGTTGGTGAGGACTAACCGGGAAAACACTTCTAAGCCAGTTAGCTTGGGTCTGGTCTGTAAGAAGGGCTCCACATTGCACCTAAATTGTGATGCGAATACCCTTGCCACAAAGAGAGAGAGCCACAAAATGGTGGTCTGCACACACACATACTCTCTGCCTAGGGCATTCTCCTTACTGTCCTTTGCTGTTGTCTCCTTTTCAAGGATGAGTGCTTCTGCCACTTTCTCCAGGATGACAGCCGTGGACTCCTGCCATATCCAACACCCCCTTGCTGCTCCCCACCGCCCTCCTTGGCACCCAGGTGGCTGATCTCCTATGGTCTTGCTGGCTTCTCTACCTTGTATGCTGAGGGTAGGCCCAGCCTGCCCCAGCTCAGGGTCTGCACATAGTAGGTGCTTGCATGTTGCCTGCTAAACTGACAGCCCTGTAACCATGTCAGCACAAAGCAACCAGCATTTTGGGTGCATCTGCAGTTAAAATAAACCACTGAGGTCATGGGTCTGTTCTCTCTGCAAAAACAAAAATACCCCACTAGCCATATCTGATGAGAACCATAGCAAAAGATCAGAATGCAGTGGCTTCATCCAGAAGCAAAGCATCAGGCTCCAAACCATGTCCCCGACCTGAAGGGGCACCTGCCCAGGCCCAGGGGCACCAACTCCTAGAGGCAGCTGGCATGTGACTACTGTGCCCAGTAGAGAAAGGCAGACACTCAGTCCCCAGAGCCCAGAGCCCCGAGGAAATTATGGAACATCCTCCATATTTGATTCAAAATAAAAACCACAGTAAACCATAGACCCAAAACTTATACGTCGGCTGAAATTAAAATAGCTTCTTGCTACGTTTTCTGGTTTCAGTATTCTGGATAAACTCATGGAAGCTGAATCAGGCAATTTCTCTGTCTCTTGCTTTGTTTCTGCTGTTGCCCCTGCTTTGCAGGGATCTCAGCACATGCTTGGTCTCCCCTCTGAAGCAGACCCCAGCCTGGTCTGGGGGGTGTCCAGTCCTGCACTCCCAGGGCTGATCCCCCCAGGAAAGTACCCACGCCTATGCACACCGCCCCCCCCGGGTTCTTGTGGCCCCTCAGGAGGGGAGCAGGACCAGGGCCCAGCCTTGGCCAAGAGCTGACCCCAGCAGACCTCTCTCTGCCACTGCTCCCCACAAGGTTTCCAGCACCCCCAGCCCCTCCCTCTTCTGGGGAACCTTGCGGCTGGGCCTGTGCCTGCGGCGAGTCTCACCCCAGTATTATTTTAGTCGCAGACAGACACGAGGCAGATGGTGACAACATCCCTTCCCCGCTCCCCACTGACGAGCCGTTGCCGCCCTGAAGCCTCAGGGTTCTTCTCCCTCAGGAATATTTCAGTCCCGACTCGGTGGCTAAATGCGGCTGCTCGTGTGAGACAAGCGCACATCTGCGCCTCCTCCTCCCTACCCCCTACCCATTTCCTGAGGCTGAGCAGAGAGCCCTGGGGAGGCCCTGCCCACTTGCAGCTCTGCCCCATCCTCCCAGCTGCCCTATTGTGTGCCAGGCATCCTGCCATGAGCATGGTACCACTGGGAGAGGGCAGTTACTGTGCCCACTTTACAGATGAGGAAGCTAAGGCTCAGAGTGAAGCAGGGGCCATCCCAAATCACACAGCAGGAGAGGAGGCGTTCCCTTGGGTCCCAGTGCACCCTGGAGACAGACACAGGCTCCCTCTGCTCCTTCCCCACCCCTCAATCCTCCACCTTACCACCCCTATGCATACTCCTGGCAACTTGCCTTTCTAGGAGCTATTTCATTGTGCCCACTGTCCTGCATCAACCTGTAGCCCAGGGCATGGGGTTAGCCAGCTAGCTGGTCCTCGCTCAGTGGGCATTCGGCTGTAATTGTGACTACCGAAGGCAGGATGGACAAATGCAGGAGGAGGAGACCTCTTGCATGAGACAGGCCTGGTTTCAAATCCCAGCTTTGTTATGATTTTGGGCAAATCACTTCACCTCCCAGGACCTGTTTCTTCATCTGTAAATGCACAGCAGCAGTATGACCTCTCCTTACCCCTAATTCAATGAGTGACTGCTATATTCCCAGCACCTAAAGCAGGGCCTGGAACACAGTGTGTGCTCAATGTGTATTTGTTAAATGAATGACACAGGTAATGAGATGAGCATCAGCCCTGGCTCTGTGGAGCTGGTCCTCCCTGCAGCCCCACCCTCAACAAGGCCTGGGGCCAGCTCTGCCTTGGTGGCCCACTAGGAGCTGAAGTTGGTCACAAGAGCCAAACAGAGCTTTGTCTCTAGGCCCCTCCCCAAGCCCCACAATGCAAAGTGCTTGGAGCCTTAGGGGGCGGGCCATGGGCGCGGGGGCCCCATAATAGGCCTGGGTGCCAGCCAAGTGTGGGAGTTGGGCTGAGGTTGTTTTGGTTCCCTCATGCCCCCTTCTCCAGCCACCCACCCTGACTGGCCAGGGGTGGTGAAGCTGGACAAGGGCTCTTTGAGGGCTTGGGACGCTTTCTGGGCAGGTGAGGACATGTCTATTCCCAGTCAGGCTTCCTGGCTGTGGGCTCCCTTCCCCAGCACAGTCCGACACCCCACCCCCCGCCACACCTCAGCTGGCCTTCTGGGGCTGGGCCAAGATACACACTGACAAACCAGCACACAAAAACACCACCCACCACAGTGACACTCACACCCTGTAAAGATATACAAAGCATATACACACAAACATACACCACCCAACTGAAGGCACAGAAACAGACGCGATTTAGTGTGCACGGCAAGGTACACAAGCTCACAATGTCTGTGATGCAGAGCACGCCATGTGCACCCAGCACAGGGTGTATCCACACAGTCACACAGCATGGCTGCTAACATGTGTGTGGCACAACCCAGCCCAGGTACATAGCTCATGAGCACAGATGTGCACAGCAGGAGGTATGAGGCCAGTCTTGCACCGAAGCTGAGGTCTGTCTCCCCATACCGGACCAGCAGCTCAGGGACAGGTTGGGGTAGGGACACAGGGCCATCGGAAGAGGAAGAGGGCAGGCCGGGCCCAGGGTGGCGGTGTGTCGGGGTCAGCTCTGCAACCCCCACTTTTACAGGACTTGGGCTGAGGCATCAGTGCCTGCAACAAGCAGGTTTTTTTGTGGTAAAAAGGTCAGGACCCTCACCTCTAATTACATTGACGTGTCACTACCAATCTCTCCCCTCAGCAGCCACCTCTGCCCAGGTCACCCTCACACTCATGCATGCCATAAGAAACTGGATGAGGCTACTCACTGTCACCATAAAAGCCAATACAAAGGGAAAGAGAGGCTGAGTGTCAGTGCAGGTGCGGAGACACTTTTCAGCAAGGAGTTCTGGGCAGCAGACCACCCTCTGCCAATCACGGTCAGTCAGGAAGGGTAAGTTCATCTCAGTGGCCACACATCAACCCAGCCCTGAGAACACAGCCCTGAGGCCAGCCAGCTTGGGAAGGCCTCCTGGTGAAGGACAAAGGCCCTCCTCTCTGGCGCTCCCTGTTCCTGGCACATCTCATCCATTGCTTCCCATCTCTGGGCACTGCTCTGTGATGCCCACTGCCCTGGCACTGGCATTCAAGGGCCCTAGTTATCTGACCCCATCCAGAGCTTTTTTCTCCAGGCCTTCACCAATGCTGTTTCCTCCACCAAGGGTGCATTCCCAGCCTCCACTTTTGGTGGCCTCTCCATCCATCAAAATCAATGCCACCCCTCCCCTCGCAAGAAACCTCCCCAGTCACTGCGAGGAAAAAAATTCTCATTTAAGTGCTGGAATGAGAGATGAGGACCCATGTGGGGCTCTGCTGGACCCCAGTGTCCTAATCAGCAAAATATGAAGACACGGCCCATCACCCCTGAGAGCAGAAGAGACAGAACAACAAGTGCAGTGATTCCCAAAGTAGGGTTCACAGACCCCTGGGAGTCTCCCAGGCCTTTTCAGGAGTAGATGAGGTCAAAATTATTTTACTAATAATATTAAGACATTATTTGACTTCTTTATTATGTCTAAGCCATACTAGGTGAAAACTGTTGCTGGCTTAGCACAAATCAAACTGTACTAGGAGTCATATTCCGCACATGTATGCAGAATCACATAAAACGCTTCTATAACATGTCAGAGTTGGCCAGACGTGGTGGCTCATGCCTATAATCCCAGCACTTTGGGAGGCCGAGGTGGGTAGATCACGAGGTCAGGAGTTCGAGACCAGCCTGGCCAACATAGTGAAACCCGGTCTCTACTAAAAATACAAAAATTAGCTGGATGTGGTGGCATGCATCTGTAGTCTCAGCTACTTGGGAGGCTGAGGCAGGGGAATCGCCTGAACCCGGGAGGCAGAGGTTGTGGTGAGCCAAGATCCTGCCACTGCACTCCAGCCTGGGCAACAGAGCAGGACTCCTTCTCAAAAAAAAAAAAAAAATATATATATATATATATATAAATATATATACCAAAGTACGTTGGCTGCCTCAAGAAAAGCACTTATGCTATTGTTTGAGTTGCGAGCTGAACTAGCTGGTTTTTTTATGGCACGTCATTTTTACTTGACAGAAAGATTGACAGGCAGTCTCGGATATTTGGCAGTTATTCTCTCACAAATAATGAAGTAAGCCAGTCCCTTCAAGGAAAACAACACACAGTATTTGTTGCCAGTGAAAACAGTCTTTTTTTTGTTTTGTTGTTTTTGTTGTTTGGGGACAGGTCTCACTATGTTACCCAGGCTGGATGCAAACTTCTGGGTTCAAAGGATCTTCTTGCCTCAGCTTCCTGAGTAGCTGGGTCTACAGGTACACACTGCTATGCCAGCTAAAATTCTATTTTTATTTTGCATATTCTGCTTGTGTATAAAATTATATTTTTAAGTGAAATTTAAATTTTGAAAGACAGGTATACAACACCATAATACCATAAGCTTCACAGCTTCCTGGTACATTTCTGATGAAACTGTTGGTGATATCCATCTGGTACATAAAACGCTTCTATAACATGTCAGAGTTGGCCAGACGTGGTGGCTCATGCCTATAATCCCAGCACTTTGGGAGGCTGGGATTATAGCTTCCTGGTACATTTCTGATGAAACTGTTGGTGATTTTTAAATATGGCATAATGAAATGTGCTAATACTTGAGAGATCTTTATAACTCAGTGAACGAATATTTTTTATTTTAAAAAATTATTTATTTATTTGTTCGTTGTTCATTTTTTAGAGACAGGGTCTTGCTATGTTGCCCAGACTAGCTTCGAACTCCTAGACTTAAGCAATCCTCCTGCCTCAGCCTTCCAAGTAGCTGGGACTCCAGGCATTGTGCCCAGAAAAATTTTCTTTTTTTTTTTTCTGAGATGGAGTTTCACACTGTTGCCTGGGCTGGAGTGCAGTGGCGCGATCTCGGCTCATTGCAACCTCTGCCTCTCAGGTTCAAGTGATTCTCCTGCCCCAGCCTTCCGAGTAGCTGGGATTACAGGCACCTGCCACCAAGCCCAGCTAGTTTGTTGTTGTTGTTGTTGTTGTTGTTTTTGTATTTTTAGTAGAGGTGGGGTTTCACCATGTTGGCCAGGCTGGTCTCGAACTCCTGACCTCATGATCTGCCCGCCTCGGCCTCCCAAAGTGCTGGGATTACAGGTGTGAGCCACCGCGCCTGGCCTTCAGAAAAATATTTTAAATGACATGCATGCTGTTATAAAATCAAGTGTGGATAAAAGATCCAATCAAAATGTGAGTTAGACAAGTGGACTTTAATAGTAACAGAATATGAAAAGCTCATTGATATGGTTTCAGGCTCCAGATGATATTAACCTTTAGGAAACTACCACTTGTCAAGTTTTGGTGTAGTATCAAATTATCTGAAAAGGCTAATAAAGCACTACTCACTCTTCCAACTACAAATCTGTGTGAGGCCAGGTTTTCCTCATATACTTTAACCACAACAACAACAAAATTATGTGCCTATCTATAATCACCACCGATTCAAAGTTAAAGTAGATATGAGAATCCAGCCCAGCCCCACGAGGCCTGTTTGCTCTATTAAGCCAGATATTAATGAGATTTGCAAAAATGTAAAAACAGTGCCACTCTTCTTGCTCATTTTGTTTTGTTCTAGAAAATAAGGTTGTTATTTTTCTTTTTTTTTGAGACAGAGTCTCACTCTGTCACCCAGGCTGGAATGCAGTGGTGCAATCTCGGCTCACTGCAACCTCTGCCTCCCAGGTTCAAGCAATTCTCATGCCTCAGTCTCCCGAGTAGCTGGGACTACAGGTGTGTGCCACCACACCCGGCTAATTTTTGTATTTTTAGTATAGACGGGGTTTCACCATGTTGGCCAGGCTGGTCTCAAACTCCTGACTTCAAGTGATCTGCCCACCTCAGCCTCCCAAAGTGCTGGGATTACAGGCATGAGCCACTGAGCCCAGCCAAGGTTGTTATTTTTCATAAAAATATATTATCTATGATAACAGGTAATGGTATTATTACTGTTATTTTAAAATGAATTATTATTGGCCAAGCATAGTGGCTCACATCTGTAAACCCAGCACTTTGGGAGGTCAAGGCAGGAGGATCACTTGAGGTCATGAGTTTGAGACCACCCTGGCCAACATGGTGAAACCTCATCTCTACTAATACAAAAATTAGCCAGGCGTAGTGGTGCATGCCTGTAATCCCAGGAGACCAAGGCATGAGAATCGCTTGAACCCGGGAGACAGGGGTTTCAGTGAGCCAAGATCACACCACTGCACTCCAGCCTGGATGACAGAGTGAGACTCTGTCTTAAAAAAAAAAAAAAAAATTAGCAGGGCATGGTGGTGTGAGCCTATAGTCCTAGCTACTCGGGAGACTGAGGCAGGAGAATCACTTGAACCAGGGAGAAGGAGGTTGCAGTGAGCTGAGATCATGCCATTGCACTCCAGCCTGGGTGACAGAGCAAAACTCCATCTCAAAATAAATAAATAAATAAATAAATAAAATGAATGAATAAATATCTGTTTTTAAATTTTCCCAGTCTGAATTTCTAATATGGTAAATCTTGATGGATATAACCCATGTAAACAAAAGTTCTTTGGGATCCTTAGTAATTATTAAGCATGTAAAGGAGTCCCGGGAACAAAAAGGTTGACAGCCGCTGGTCTAGTGGTTCCAGGGTGGGAAAGACAGGGATAGGCCTGCAGAAAGCCTGGATCAGCAGAGGCAGGCAGGGACCAAAAGGGGCTCCCAGAGAGAGAGTGCCTTTGAAGTCTGGGGTGGGCAGGATGAGGGAGGAGGACTTGGAGCAGGGCGGGGACCACATGACTTCAGGGCAAGGGGTTCTGGCAGAGGCTTCTGGGAGTCCCTAACTTCTCTCTGCTGCCCCTGTAGGGGTTGTATGTAGGGGAAGGCCCCAAACACACAACAGACCACCACACATGTAGAGCTGAAACCCAGCCCTGGAGCTCCCACGCTCCCCAGAAGGCTTCCACCCTGCCCTACCCCAACCCAACCCTCACCCTCACCCACGAAAAGGATTTGGGCCTTAAAATTATCACCACAGCGGTGCAGCAGACAATACAGAGGGGACATTATGCGCTGAGACAGAGAGGCCTCGTTGTTGGCGCAGCAGAGACAGCCAGTGCTCTGTTCTGAGCAGGCTGGGGGCTGCTCGTGTGCTCAAGCAAGACCCCTCACACCCAGAATCACGTCCTCACCCAAATGCACACTCACAGACTCACCCCGGGATTCCCCTCGGGTGCATGCTGTGGCACACAGGAGCCTTTGGATGTCCCCCTCCAGCCTCTGCACTCACCACTACCCGCTCTGGGCCCACACCGCCAGCCCCACACATGCCCATGTACTCTGTGGCACAGGCTTTCCCACCTGGGGAACCCCATGGGGGTGCAAGGGACATGAGGCAGCCACGGGGCCCTGAGGAAGCGCACCCTGCCCGCACTGCCGTGCACCGCCTGGCTGGGATCACAGGGCACTGAAACCAGCAGCCGCCTAGGCTGGGTTAGACGTGCCTGGACCCACAGAGGGACACAAAGGCGGCGTTGTTGCTTTGCCAAACACTCCCAGCTCTGAAGTGGGAGGGAGGGACCTGGGCAACTGGTGCCCCTACCCCCAGCTCCTGGGCTGGCCCCGGAGCAAGACTGGACTTTAACCTCTTAGGCCACTACCAGTGCTTGGGCCAGAGGGCAAGTGGGGAGAAACTCAGGCCCCAGGATAAAACCTGCCGGAAGAAGGCTCCCAAGCCCAGATCTTGAACTCTACCGGGGTCTTATTTCTCCTGAGTCAGGATCTCTCTCCCTCCCAACATTTGCACAGCTTGTTCCCTCTGCCTGGGAACTCCCTCCCCTCCCCTTCTCTGGAGAACTTTTCATTTCCCTTTAGGACATTGTTCAGAGAGCACCTCCCCCAAGAAGCCCTCCTGATCCCTGGGCTGAGCCAGTTGCTCCACTGTGCTGCCCCACCAAACAGGGAGCTCCAGATGCTCACAGGGGGGTCCCCAGCACCACACCACCCTGCCCAGCCTGGGGTGGGCTCACAGGGAGCCACAGCACCATCAGAGGAAGGGGTAAGTGGGCAAGGCTGGGCCATGGACTCAGTCACATCTCAGGTTGAGGCCTGAGCAACCCCAAGACCACGCTGAGGCAGCGGAGGGAAGGGGGCAGAGTTACCAGGCCAAGTCTTAGACCAGGAGAGTCACCAGCCACCCCATCCAGTGACACGGAAGGACACAGGGGAGTTCCCTGGAGAAGCCTGCCATCGAACATGCAGGCCTTCGTCCTCTTTGCCTGGGACCTGCTTTCTCACCCATTGCCAAGTCCGACTTATCCAAGTGGTAGCTGTTTTTATTGATTGATTGATTGATTGATTGAGACAGAGTCTCGCTCCGTCACCCAGACTGGAGTGCAGTGGCGCAACCTCAGCTCACTGCAACCTCCACCTCCCAGGTTCAAGTGATTCTCCTGCCTCAGCCTCCTGAATAGCTGAGATTACAGGCATGCGCCATCACGGCCAGCTAATTTTTGTATTTTTAGTAGAGACAGAGTTTCACCATGTTGGCCAGGCTGGTCTCGAACTCCTGACCTCAAGTGATCCACCTGCCTTGGCCTCCCAAAGTGCTGGGATTACAAGTGTGAGCCACTGTGCCTGGCCGGTAGCTGTTTTTATATTTTATTTAATTAACACTTACAGAGCATTTACTGTGTGCCAGGCACTGTTCTAGTGGATTTACATGTACATATTAACTCACTGAATCCTCACAACAACGTTTGAAATAGTACTATTATGATGCCCATTAAAAAAAATTTTTTTTAGCCGGGTGCGGTGGCTCACGCCTGTAATCCCAGCACTTTGGGAGGCTGAGGTGGGTGGATCACCTGAGATCAGGAGTTAGAGACCACCCTGACCAACATGGAGAAACCCCATCTCTACTAAAAATACAAAAATTAGCCAGGTGTGGTGGCCCATGCCTGTAATCCCAGCTACTCGGGAGGCTGAGGCAGGAGAATCAATTTAATCCAGGAGGTGGAGGTTGTGGTCAGCCAAGATCGCGCCACTGCACTCCAGCTTGGGAGACAGAGTGAGACTCCGTCTCAAAAAAAAAAATAATAAAAATAAAAATAAATTTTAATTTTAATTGTGAGAGGGAGGTCTCCCTATGTTGCCCAGACTAGTCTCGAACTCCTGGCCTCAAGCAATCCTCCTGTCTCGCCTTCCCAAAATGCTGAGATTAGAGGTGTGAGCCATTGTATCCGGCCTTATTATGCCCATTTTAAAGATGAGGAAAGTCAAGCACAGCAAGGTTAAATAACTCTTCCAAGGTCACAGGGCTATCGTTGGAACCCAGCAAGTCATTTCTTTCAGGCAGCCTTCCCCAGCCTCTCAAACCAGATCAGGAGCCTTTGTTGTGAGCATCCCCAGTCCTAAATCCATCAGGTGTCACTGGTTTGGCTTCCTTCTTCTGATGGTGACCCGCTTGAGGGTTCCCATAGGGATATATTTTTTCTGGGTCCCAGGAGTACAGCCTCTAGCACAACACCTGGCTCATGGGTTATTGACCGAATAACCAAAAGCATAAGAAGGATGGCTGGACTCCCACTGCTCAAGGTGGGAGGGGATAGGGGGTGCCCAGAAAGGCCTAAGGAGCTCTCTCCCCTCCCCACACCACACACCATCTGCTCTGCCACTTGCTGCAAGGCCTCTGCTGTCCCTGGGTACCTGGGGCTGTGGGAAGCTGGGGAGGCAGAAAAGGAGGGACTACCAGGTCCACAGGGATACGTGAAGGCCCAGCTGCTCCCAGGTCTCCATGTCCCTCCAGGCAAAGGGTCTCTTAAAATTCTCAGGCACCATGAACCAAAAAGAGAGGGTCGTTTTCGGGTCTGCGGCACCATTGTTCTCTTCTTATACCCAAATTTCCAGCCAACTGGTTAGTTTTTCTAGCTTCCATCTAAGGTTTCCAAACTGCTGCTCAGACCCCAGCCAGTGGAGAGATGTGGATGGAGAGGGGCAGCTGCACTCGGTGGACCAGCCAGACTGCCAGGCCCTCACACTTCAGTGTTGTCCTCTGGGCAGAGCTCCTTCCTCTAGAAGCTCTGCTTCCATTGGCTGTGGCCCCAACAGGAAACACAACCAAGCTCCAGCCTCTCATTGACTGTCTCGCCACTTCTAAAGTGGTCAATATCCACACCCGGAAAAATAGCCCCAGGATAGGCCCCCCTGGCACTTCAGTCCAGTCTTCCCAGCCCTGAAATTGGGCTGAGTACCCTACAAAATGGGCAGAAAAATGTTGCAAATATTTTTTATTTATTTATTTTGTCACTTTGTCATCTAGGCTGGAGTGCAGTGGCACGATCATGGCTCACTGCAGCCTCAACCTCCCAGGCTCAAGTGATTTGTCTCAGCCTCTGGAGTAGCTGGGACCACAGGCCTGCATCACCAGGCCCAGCTAATTTATTTTATTTTTTTTATTTTATTCTTTATTTATTTATTTTTTTGGAGATGGAGTCTCTCTGTGTTGCCCAGGCTGGAGTGCAGTGGCGTGATCTCGGCTCACTAAAATCTCCGCCTCCCAGGTTCAAGCGATTCTCCTGCCTCAGCCTCCCGAGTAGCTGGGATTACAGGCACACACCACCATGCTTGGCTAATTTTTTGTATTTTTAGTAGAGAATTTCACCATATTAGCCAGGATGGGTCTCAATCTGACTTCGTGATCTGCCCCTCTCGGCCTCCCAAAGTGCTGGGATTACAGACATGAGCCATGGTGTCCAGCCAGGTTGCAATCTTTAGGAGGAGTCCCTGTCTCATCTCCTACTTCAAGGTGTATATTTCCTGGCCCACCCAAGGATTAGCTCATCTGTTAATGGTACTCAAACCTGGTGTCGTCTGTGAAGGTGACTGAGGACAACACCTCCGTGAAAGGAGCTGAGGTCTTCCCAACCCTCATGGAGGGTGTGTGTGTGTGTGTGTGTGTATATGTGTGCATGTGCGTGTGCATGCGCATGTGTGTGGCTGGACAGAGGCAGCTCCCAAATTCCTATTCAGTAAGGACTTCAGGTAGCAGTCTGTTTGAAAGGGAGCTGAGGGCCTTGCTTGAAGCTATGTGTATAACCGCTGTTTGTACTTAAATAATAGGTTATACAGATCAATAAAAACAGCAACGTTTTCTAAAAGTGCTTCATATAAAATGAGGAAAATGCCAGTTGCCCATATAAAACAATTAATTACTGAGCTGGGTGCAGTGTCACGGACTGTAGTCCCAGCTATTTGGGAGGTTGAGGTGGGAAGATCTCTTGAGCTTAGGAGTTGAAGGTCAGCCTGGGCAACACAGCAAGACCCCATTTCAAAACAAAAAATTAATTATTGTTATTATGATGATAATAGATTTCATGAACACCAAGGACCTTCAAGTCATTTCCCTTTCCCCCACCTGGGTGCAAGGGCTGCCTGGACTGAATGAGGCCACATCTTGGAAATGTAAATCAACCTCGACTTCAACTAAAAAAATATACTCCAAGCCACAAAGCCCTGGACTGGGCCCTGTGGGGAAGAGAGATGTGATGAACCCTTAGATCTGCCTGCTCAGGTTGAATACCCACTAACTATGTTGGACACCTTTCACCATCCTTTAGGACCACCCTACAAGGGAGCAGTCAACTTCTTGCTCATTGTTTTTCTTTAAAGATTGGGTCGGCCGGGCATGGTGGCTCACGCCTGTAATCCTAGCACTTTGGGAGGCTGAGGCAGGCAGATCACCTGAGGTCAGGAGCTTGAGACCAGCCTAACATGGTGAAACTCTGTCTCTACTAAAAATACAAAAATTAGCAGGACAGATTAGTGGGTGCCTGTAATCCCAGCTACCCAGGAGGCTGAGGCAGGAGAATCACTTGAACCCAGGAGGCAGAGGTTGCAGTGAGCTGAGATCAGGCCATTGCACTCCAACCTGGGCGACAGAGCGAGATTCCGTCTAAAAAAAAAGGGCGGGGGGGGGGGTCTTGCGGCTGGGCGTGGTGGCTGACACCTGTAACCCCAGCACTTTGGGAGGCCAAGGATGGTGAATCACCTGAGGTCAGGAGTTCAAGACCAGCCTGACCAACATGGTGAAACCCCATCTCTACTAAAAATACAAAAACTAACTGGGTGTGGTGGTGTGTGCCTGTAATCCCAGCTACTCAGGAGGCTGAGGTAGGAGAATTGCTTGAACATGGGGGGCGGAGGTTGTAGAGAGCTGAGATCACGCCATTGCACTCCAGCCTGGGTGACAGAACGAGACTCTTGTCTCAAAAGAAAAATAAGATGGGGCCTTGCTTTGTCACCCAGGCTGTAGTGTAGTGGCACAATCATGGCTCACTGCAGCCTTGACCTCCCTGGCTCAAGTTATCCTCCCAACTCAGCCTCCAGAGTAGCTGGGAATACATGCCACTATGCCTGGCTAATTTCTTAATTTTTTTACAGTCAGGGTCTTGCCATGTTGCCCAGGCTGGTCTCGAACTCCTGGGCTCCCAAATTGTTGGGATTACAGGCGTGAATCACCACACCCAGCCTAAAAGACTTGCTTTTGTCACCCAGGCTAGAGGGCAATGCACTACAGCCTTAAAGTCCTAGGCTCAAGCCATCCTGCCATCTCAGCCTCCTGAGTTATGCTGAGCATTTTAAATTCATCATCTATTTGCTCCCCACTACAGCCCCATTTTATTAACAAAAAACAAAGAAACAAAAACTCTGAGGCTTATAAGGTTTGTTGCCCTCCCAAGATCACAGAGCCAATATGTAATACAAATAAGATTTAAACCCAGGTCCCAGGCCAGGCACGGTGGCTCATGCCTGTAATCCCAGGATTTTGGGAGGCCAAGGCGGAAGGATCACTTGAGCCTGGGAGTTCGAGACCAGCCTGGGCAACATACGGAGGTTCTGTCTCTACAAAAAATATAAAAATTAGCCAGGCGCAGTGGCTCATGCCTGTAATCTCAACAGTTTGGGAGGCCGAGGCGGGTGGATCACGAGGTCACGAGATCGAGACCATCCTGGCTAACACAGTGAAACCCTGTCTCTACTAAAAATACAAAAAATTAGCCAGGCTTGCTTGCAGGCACCTGTAGTCCCAGCTGCTTGGGAGGCTGAGGCAGGAGAATGGCGTGAATCCAGAAGGCGGGGCTTGCAGTGAGCCAAGATGGCACCATGCACTGCAGCCTGGGCGACAGAGCAAGACTCCATCTCAAAAAAAAAAAAAAAAAAAAAAAATTAGGCTGGGTGCAGTGACTCACACCTGTAATCCCAGCACTTTGGGAGGCCGAGGCGGGTGGATCACGAGGTCAGGAGTTCAAGAGCATCCTGGCTAACACCGTGAAACCCCTACTAAAAATACAAAAAAATTAGCCAGGCGTGGTGGCGGGCGCCTGTAGTCCCTGCTACTCGGGAGGCTGAGACAGGAGAATGGCGTGAACCCGGGAGGTGGAGCTTGCAGTGGGCCGAGATTGCACCACTGCACTCCAGCCTGGGCGACGGAGCGAGGCTCCGTCTCAAAAAAGAAAAAAAAAAAATTAGCTGAGCATGGTGGCACACACCGGTAGTCCCTGCTACTCAGAAGGCTGAGGTGGGAGGCACTTGAGCGTGGGAGATTGAGGTTGCAGTGAGCCAAGATCCTGCCACTGCACTCCACCCTGGGCAACAGAGTGAAACTTTGTCTCTTAAAAAAAAAAAAAGGGGGCTGTGGCTCACACTATAATCCCAGCACTTTGGGAGGCCGAGGTGGCCGGATCACCTGAAGTCAGGAGTTCGAGACCAGCCTGGCCAACATGGTGAAACCTTATCTATACTAAAAATACAAAAAATTAGCCGGGTGTGGTGGCATGCACCTGTAATCCCAGGTACTCAGGAGGCTGAGACAAGAGAATCGCTTGAACCCAGGAGGCAGAGGTTGCAGTGAGCTGAGATCACGCCACTGCGCTCCAGCCTGGGCAACAAGGGCGAAACTCCATCTCTAAAAAAAAGGCTAGGCACGGTGGCTCATGCCTTTAATCCCAGCACTTTGGGAGGCCCAGGTAGATGGATCACGAGGTCAGGAGTTTGAGACCAGCCTGACCAACATGATGAAACCCCGTCTCTACTAAAAATACAAAAATTACTCAGGCATAGTAGTGTGCGCCTGTAATCCCAGCTACTCGGGAGGCAGAGGCGGGAGAATCGCTTGAACCTGGGGGGGGCAGAGGTTGCAGGGAGCCGAGATTACCCCACTGCACTCCAGCCTGGGTGACAAGAACAAAACTCTATCTCAAAAAAAAAAAAGACTTAGACCTAAATACCAGTCTGTCACACCTCCAATCCTTGGGCACACAAAATGTGTGTGATAAGGGGCCAGAGAGCCTCACAAATAGAATTGTGGGGGCATAAGAGATAAAAGGCACCCCCTTGCTTATGTGAGGAGGCAAGGGGACTCCATCCAGGTGGAGGGAACAGCACAGGCAAAGAAAGGTTCTCAAGTGGGAACCTGTGTAGCGTTTAGGGAGATGGAAGTGGCTGTTTGTTCAGTCTGTGGAGCACAGAATGGTGGGAAAGTGGGTCCTGAGCAGATAAGAGCAAGGCTGCGACTCCAGGGAAGGCAGTGGACTTAATTCTATCAGCAGTGGCAACTAATGGCTCAGCGAATCTGAATCCTGGCTTTGTCACCAACCAGCTGAGGTACCTTGGCAAAAATCTCTTCTCTCCAAGCCTCAGTTTCCTCATTTGTAAAATGGAAATAATAATGGTATCCGCCTAGTAGGGTTGTTGTAGGGATTCACAAAAAGGCTCTATGCCCAGACTAAGGTAATCACTCAAGAACTGAGAACTGTTGTTACTGAGCAATGGGGAGCTGCTGAGGGCTCCTGACAGACAGGGACACAAGCAAAGCTGGGCTGGGAAAGGGCTGACCCAGCTGCTCACCTTCACCACAAAGAAGCCTGGGACCCAAGAAGAGTGGAGGGAGATCCTGGGTCTGGGCCAGCTGCCTCATTTAAGGTTTCTTTGACATCTCCTGTTTTATTTTTTATTTATTTATTTATTTATTTGAGACAGGGTCTTGCTCTGTCACCCAGGCTTGAGTGCACTGGCACAAC
Organism: Symphalangus syndactylus; assembly: GCF_028878055.3. Classification (NCBI taxonomy): domain Eukaryota; kingdom Metazoa; phylum Chordata; class Mammalia; order Primates; family Hylobatidae; genus Symphalangus; species Symphalangus syndactylus. Next base: position 47,231,401 of record NC_072429.2, read on the forward strand.
CATGGCTGACTGCAGCCTCAACTTCCTGGGCTCAAGCAATCCTCCTACCTCAGCCTCCCGAATAGGTGGGCCCACAGGTGCATCACCACACCCAGCTAATTTTTGCTTTTATTTTTATTATTTATTTTTTGAGACAGAGTCTCGTTCTGTCACCCAGGCTGGAGTGCAGTGGTGCGCTCTCAGCTCACTGCAACTTCCAGCTCCCGGGTTCAAGTGATTTTCCTGCCTCAGCCTCCTGAGTAGCTGGGACTACAGGCACCCACCACCGTGCCCATCTAATTTTTGTATTTTTAGTAGAGACAAGGTTTCACCAGGCTGGTCTCGAACTTCTGACTTCAGGTGATCCACCTGCCTCAGCCTCCCAAAGTGCTGGGATTACAGGTGTGAGCCATTGTGCATCGCCTCACATTAATTTAATGCTCACCTAGCACTCCTCCCTATCTGATACTTTCTTATTTAGCTATGACCAGTCTGTCTTACCCAACCAGACTGCATGCTCCATGAGAGCAGGACTTGGTCTGTCTTGCGCATCTCTGTGTCCTTACCACACAGGACAGTGCCTGGCACATAGCAGGTGCTCAGTAAATACTTATGGAGATAGAGAAGGAAAGAAGGAAGAGAAGGAGTGAAGGAGGACAGAAATGAATAAAGACAGATTAATAAAGAACAAAATCTGGGTTCTGGTCCCAAAGACTAGGAGGCTCCTTTGAAACCTCAGTCACCTGCTCTGTAGAATGGGCAGGCCCTCTAGCCCCGAGGCTCTTGGATCAGTGCCATCGTGGTCACACTGTAGCATCCAACCCCTCCCTGCAGTGCTGTCACAGGCCTGCCTCTGGAGCCAATCTGCCTTCCCCACACCCCATCTCAGAGAGGCAAAAATTAATTTCCTTTGGCATAAACTGATTTTGATGAGCCCAGTCCCCGGCGAGGCTTCACAGCAATGCAGGGAACGGCAGGCAGCAGCATGACTTACGGGCCTCAAGGCCCCAGAAGCCCAGCTGCTTCTGATGGCTCTGGACATTTCCAGCCCCCTAAATCAGCTGCCACACAGCGACCTGGAGCGCTGCCCAGCCCGTCCTCAGTCTCGGCTGGTGCCCCTGACAGGCGCCTCCCAGGTCAGGGGGCACAGTCTGCATGGAAGTAGGTGACTTCATCCAGGCTGACTCACCCCAGCCGGCCACTGGAGATGGACTGCAGGAGGGAGGAGGTCGCAGTCCCCTCCAGCCTGGAGCTTTGGCAGGGATCCTCACCCTCCCTCTGCACCCTTAGGGGTTCCCCAAACCAGACTGTGCCCTACCCTACTCCATACCATCCGTCCTCCAGAATCCACACTGATGGTCCTGCAAACAGTCCAGGACTTTGGCTCAGAACGCAGGCCCGCTGCCCCTCTTACCAGCCAGGCAAAGCAGACCAGCACTGTAACCTCTGAGACTCAGTTTCTTCATCTGTAAAATGGCCATGGTGACCCCTGCTCCACCTACTCCCAAGAAGTATTGGGTGAATCTGGCTGATGTGAGAGGGTCTTAGAGATAGGAAAGTAACATGTGAGAGGGGGGATGGGAAGCTATCTCAGTGGACCCCCATGCCACAACGTTGAGCCCAGATCTCCTCTCCTGGTCTGCAGTGCCCTAAATGAATGCCCTCCCCTGCCCTTCTCTCTGCCCCCTTATACTCCACCCTCTGCCTCATTTAGCATCTTCCACAGATAGGCTGGGCTCCTTCCTGTTTCAGGCCTCTGGGGTGTTATTCTCCCAGCCTAGAACTGGGAACTCTTCCTTCCCATCCTATCTTCTTTGCCTGGCTCAATCCTATTGAGCCCTAACTCTCATCATCTTGGAGGATGGATGGTATGAGGTAGGATGGGGCATAGTCTGGTTTGGGGAACCCCTAAGAGGAGTTCAGCTGAAATATCACTTCCTCCAAGAAACCTTTCTTGTCAAACCCTTCAGTTTGACATCAGGGGCCCCATGTCTGTGTCCCCACAGTCTAGCTGTTCCCCTACATTATTGCTATTGTCTCACATCTGCCTCCTAGATGCTGGCCTTGTTCTCCCCAGTGCCTGGCTCATGCCTGGTGCTCACTACCATGGGCTGATCTGAACTTCGGGCCTGTGTCTTTTCCCACTGGCTGACAGTGGCTATCTGAAGCACTGTGTTGAGGAGGATTCTGAGGCTGCACACACATGCACACAGAAGCACCATGCTGGGCACAAAGTGAGCCATCAATACACGTCTGCTGTTAAATTAACACTGGTGTTGCTATTGGGAGTTGGTTTTTAGGATCTGCATCCTCCCCTAACCTGTCCTTAGTCTCACGTTTGTGGCAACCCAGGGTTGGGGAAGGGAACCAAAAAGGACTTCTGTTCTCAAATTACCTGAAGACACCTGCCTCTAGCAGAAAGAATATCAACATGGAGTCAGGAGCCCTGAGTTTGAGACTCGCACTGCCCTGCTGACTTGCTTAGGGGACTGACTCGGACTCTGGATCTCAGTATCTTCATCTATAAAACAGGAATAGTTCTCACCTCACTGGGAACTGTAAGGACCAACTTCAAAAATCCAGAGGCAGGCTGAGCACAATGGCTCACGCCTGTAATCCCAGCACTTTGGAAGGAGGTAAGTGGATCACCTGAGGCCAGGAGTTCGAGACCAGCATGGCCAACATGGTGAAACCCCATCTTCACTAAAAATACAAAAATTAGCCATGTGTGGTGGCGGGAGCCTGTAATCCCAGCTACTCAGGAGACTGAGGCAGGAGAATTGCTTGAATCTGGGACGCAGAGGTTGCAGTGAGCTGAGACCGCACCATTGCACTCCAGCCTGGGTGACAAGAGTGAAACTCTGTCTCAAAAAAAAAAATGGCCAGGCACAGTGGCTCACGCCTGTAATCCCAGCACTTTGGGAGGCTGAGGCAGGTGGATCACGAGGTCAGGAGTTTAAGACCAGCCTGGCCAAGATGGTGAAACCCTGTCTCTACTAAAAATACAAAAAAATTAGCCAGGAGTGGTGACGGGAGCCTGTAATCCCAGCTACTCGGGAGGCTGAGGCAGAGAATTGCTTGAACCCAGGAGGCAGAGGCTGTAGTGACCCAAGATCTCACCACTGCACTCCAGCCTGGGCAACAGAGCAAGACTCCATCTCAAAAAAAATAAAATAATATAAAAAATACATCCAGAGACAGGGGCCTGGTTCACCTTGACAAAGAACACTCCTCGGCCTACACCTCTGAGGACTGGGTATAGGCTCAGAGGGTGGGGACCCCAGAACTAGGGCCATTACCAGCCATTGTAGAGTCCTTACTCCTAGACCCCCACCCTCAGATCCCTGTCTTCACACAATTGCAGGGCCTACTGTGAAACCTTTTTTTTTTTCTTTAGAGACAAGGTCTCACTGTCACCCTGGCTGGAGGGCAGTGGCGCAATCATAGCTCACTGCAGCCTGGACCTCCCAGACTCAAGAGCTCCTCTTGCCTCAGCCTCCCAAGTAGCTGGGACTACAGATGACTGCTACCATGCCCAGCTAATTTTTGTAATTTTTGTAAAGACAGGGTCTCCCAGGCTGGTCTTGAACTCCTAGGCTCAAACTACCCTTCTGCCTTGGTCTCCCAAAGTGCTGAGATTACAGGCGTGAGCCACTGCTCCCAGCCAGTGAAATCTTCAGAGCACGGTCAAACCTCCACTCTCTCACTCTCCAGCTGTGTGACACTGGGCAAGTCCATCTCACTGGATCTGTTTCTTCATATACTTATTTATTTTTGAGACAGGGCCTCATGTCATCACCCAGCCTGGAGTGGTGGCACACTCACAGCTCACTGAAGCCTTCACCTCCTGAGCTCCAGCGATCCTCTCACTTCAGCCTCCCTAGTAGCTGGGACTACAGGCATGTACCACCACGCCTGGCTAATTTTGGTATTTTTTGTAGAGACAAGGTTTCGCCATTGTATTAGTCCATTTTCACATGGCTGATAAAGACATACCCGAAACTGGCCGGGTGTGGTGACTCACGCCTGTAATCCCAGCACTTTGGGAGGCCGAGGCAGGTGGATCACGAGGTCAGGAGATCAAGACCATCCTGGTTAACATGGTGAAACCCCGTCTCTACTAAAAATACAAAAAATAAGCTGGGCGTGGTGGCGGGCACCTGTAGTCCCAGCTACTCGGGAGGCTGAGGCAGGAGAATGGCGTGAACCCGGAAAGCAGGGCTTGCAGTGAGCCAAGATTGCACCACTGCATTCCAGCCTGTGAGATTGCACCACTGCATTCCAGAGCGAGACTGTATCTCCAAAAAAAAAAAGACATACCCAAAACTGAGAACAAAAACAGGTTTAATTGGACTTACAGTTCCACATGGCTGGGGAGGCCTCAGAATCATGGCAGGAGGTGAAAAGCACTTCTTACGTGATGCTGGCAAGAGAAAAATGAGGAATAAGCAAAAGTGGAGACCCCTGATAAACCCATCAGATCTTTAGAGACTTATTCACTATCACAAGAATAGCATGGAAAGACCAGACCCCATGATTTAATTACCTCCCCCTAGGTCCCTCCCACAACACATGGGAATTATGGGAGATACAATTCAAGTTGAGATTTGGGTGGGGACACAGCCAAACCATATGATTCTGACCCTGGCTCCCCCAAATCTCATGTCCTCACATTTCAAAACCAATCATGCCTTCCCAACAGTCCCCCAAAGTCTTAACTCATTTCACCATTAACCCAAAAGTCCACAGTCCAAAGTCTCATCTGAGACAAGGCAAGTCCCTTCCACCTATGAGCCTGTAAAATCAAAAACAAGCGGCCGGGTGCACTGGCTCACACCTGTAATCACAGCACTTTGGGAGGCCGGGGTGGGTGGGTCATCTGAAGTCAGGAATTTGAGACCAGCCTGACCAACATGGTGAAACCCCACCTCTACTAAAAATACAAAATTAGCTGGGCGTGGTGGCATGCGCCTGTAGTCCCAGCTACTCAGGAGGCTGAGGCAGGACAATCACTTGAACCTGGGTGGTGGAGGCTGCAGTGAGCTGAAATCGCACCACTACACTACAGCCTGAGCGACAGAGTGAGACTCTGTCTTAAAAAAAAAAAAAAAAAAAAAAAAAAGCCAGGCGCGGTGGCTCACGCTTGTAATCCCAGCATCTTGGGAGGCCAAGGCGGGTGGATCACCTGAGGTCAGGAGTTTGAGACCAGTCTGGCCAATATGGTAAAATCCCATCTCTACTAAAAATAAAAAATCAGCGGAGTGTGGTAGCACATGCCTGTAGTCCCAGCTACTCAGGAGGCTGAGGCAGGAGAATCGCTTGAACGTGGGAGGCAGACGCTGCAGTGAGCCAAGATCATGCCACTGCGCTCCAGTCTGGGCAACAGAGTGAGACTCTGTCTCAAAAAACAAAACAAAACAAAACGAAAGCAAGCTAGTTACTTCCTAGATACAATGAGGGTACAGGTATTGGGTAAATACAGCCATTCTAACTGGGAGAAATTCGCCAAAACAAAGGGGCTACAGGCCCCATGCAAGTTCAAAATCAGCGGGGCAGTCAAATTTTAAAAGCTCCAAAATGATCTCCTTTGACTCCAGGTCTCACACCCAGGTCACACTGATGCAAGAGGTAGGTTTCCATGGTCTTGGGCAGCTCCACCCCTGTCATTTTGCAGGGTACAGCCTCCCTCCTGGCTGCTTTCACGGGCTGGCGTTGAGTGTCTGCAGCTTTTCCAGGCTCATGGTGCAAGCTGTCGGTGGATCTACCATTCTGGGGTCTGGAGGATAGTGGCCATCTTCTCACAACTTCACTAGGCACTCCCCCAGCTGTGTGGGGGCTCCGACCCCACATTTCCCTTCCACACTGCCCTAGCAGAGGTCCTCCATGACAGCCCCGCCCCTGCAGCAAACTTTTGCCTGGGCATCCAGGAGTTTCCATACATCTTCTGAAATCTAGGTGGAGGTTCCAAAACCTCAGTTCTTGACTTCTGTGCACCTGCAAGCTCAACATCACGTGGAAGCTGCCAAGGCTTGGGGCTTCCACCCTCTGAAGCCAAAGTCCATGCTGTATATTGGCCCCTTTCAGCCACAGCTGGAGCAGCTGGAACATAGGGCATCAAATCCCTAGGTTGCACACAGCATGGGGACCCTGCGTCTGGCCCATGAAACAACTTTTTCCTCCTGGGCCTCCAGGCCTGTGATGGGAGAGGGTGCCATGAAGGTCTCTGACATGGCCTGGAGACGTTTTCCCCATGGTCTTGGGGATTAACATTAGGCTCCTTACTACTTATGCAAATTTCTGCAGCCAGCTTGAATTTCTCCCCAGAAAATGGGTTTTTCTTTTCTATCGCATAGTCAGGCTGCAAATTTTCCAAACTTTTATGCTCTGCTTCCCTTATAAAACTGAATGCCTTTAACAGCACCCAAATCACCTCTTGAATGCTTTGCTGCTTAGAAATGTCTTCCACCAAATACCCTAAATCATCTTTCTCAAGTTCAAAGTTCCATAAATCTCTACAGCAGAGGCAAAATGCCACCAGTCTCTTTGCTAAAACATAACAAAAGGCCAGGCGCAGTGGCTCAAGCCTGCAATCCCAGCACTTTGGGAGGCCAAGGTGGGCAGATCACAAGGTCAGGAGATTGAGACCATCCTGGCCAACATGGTAAAACCCCACCTCTACTAAAAATACAAAAATTAGCTGGGCGTGGTGGCATGTGCCTATAATCTTAGCTACTCGGAAGGCTGAGGAAGGGGAATCCCTTGAACCCAGGAGGCAGAGAGAGGTTGCAGTGAGCCGAGATTGTGCCACTGCACTCTAGCCTGGTGACAGAGCGAGACTCTGTCTCAAAAAAAAAAAAAAAAAAAACAAAGTCCATGCGCAGTGGCTCACACCTGTAATCCCAGCACTTTGGGAAGCCGGGATGGGCAGATCACGAGGTCAGGAGATCGAGACCATCCTGGCTAACACGATGAAACCCTGTCTCTACTAAAAATACAAAAAATTAGCCGAGTGCGGTGGCGGGCGCCTGTAGTCCCAGCTACTCGGGAGGCTGAGGCAGGAGAATGGCATGAACCCAGGAGGCAGAGCTTGCAGTGAGCCAAGATTGCACCACTGCACTCCAGCCTGGGTGACAGAGCGAGACTCAGTCTCAAAAAAAAAAAAAGTCGGGTGTGGTGGCTCACGACACCAGCACTTTGGGAGGCCAAGGCAGGCAGATCACCTGAGATCAGGAGATCGAGACCAGCCTGGCCAACATGGCAAAACTCTGTCTCTACTAAAAATATAAAAATTAGCTGGGCGTGATGGTGGGCACCTATAGTCCCAGCTACTTGGGAGACTGAGGCAGGAGAATCACTTGAACTTGGAAGGCAGAGGCTGCAGTAAGCCCAGATTGTGCCATTGCACTCTAGCCTGGGTGACAGAGAAAGACTCTGTCTCAAAAAAAAAAATTAATTAAAAAATAAATAAATAACAAGAGTCACCTTTACTCCAGTTCCCAACAAGTTCCTCATCTCCATCTGAGACCACCTCAGCCTGGACCTTATTGTCCATATCGTTATCAGCATTTTGGGCAAAGCCATTTGACAAGTCTCTAGGAAGTTCCAAACATTCCCTCATTTTCCTGTCTTCTTCTGAGCCCTCCAAACTGTTCCAACCTCTGCCTGTTACCCAGTTCCAAAGTTGCTTCCACTTCTTTGGGTATCCTTTCAGCAACACCCCACTCCTGGTACCAACTTACTGTATTAGTCCATTTTCATACTGTTGATAAAGACATACCTGAAACTGGTAATAAAAAAAGGTTTAATTAGGCCGGGCACGGTGGCTCATGCTTGTAATCCCAGCACTTTGGGAGGCCGAGGTGGGTGGATCACAAGGTCAGGAGATCGAGACCACGGTGAAACCCCGGCTCTACTAAAAAGACAAAAAATTAGCTGGGCATGGTGGCGGGTGCCTGTAGTCCCAGCTACTCGGAGAGGCTGAGGCAGGAGAATGGTGTGAACTCGGGAGGCAGAGCTTGCAGTGAGCCGAGATCGCGCCACTGCACTCCAGCCTGGGTGATAGAGCGAGACTCCGTCTCAAAAAAAAAAAAAAAAAAAAAAAGATTTAATTGAACTTATAGTTCCACATGGCTGGGGAGGCCTCAGAATCATGGTGAGAGGTGAAAGGCACTTCTTACATGGTAGCAGCAAGAGCAAGATGAGGAAGAAGCAAAAACAGAAACCCCTGATAAATCCATCAGATTTCATGATATTTATTCACTCCTGATAAATCCATCAGATCTCATGATACTTATTCACTATCACAAATATAGCATGGGAAAGACCAGCCCCTATGATTCAATTACCTCCCCCTGAATCCCTCCCACAACACATGGGAATTATGGGAGATACAATTCAAGTTGAGATTTGGATGGGGACACAGCCAAATCATATCAACCATGTTGTTCAGGCTGGTCTTGAACTCCTGAGCTCAAGTTAACCACCCGCCTCAGCCTCCCAAAGTGTTGAGTTTACAGGGGTAAGCCACCATGCCTGGCTGTTTCTTCATTTATAAAATGACAATGATAATGCTCGCTTCAATAACACATACACTAAAATTGGAATGACACAGAGAAGATTAGCATGACCCCGTGCAAGGATGACATGCAAATTCATAAAGCATTCCATATTTTTTTTAAAGGGCAATGATAATGAAAGCTGCCTCCCAGAATTCTTAGAACAATTAAGGCCAGGCACAGTGCCTCATGCCTGTAATCCCAGCACTTTGGGAGGCCGAGGAGAACAGATCACCTGAGTTCAGGAGTTTGAGACCAGCCTGAACAACATGGTGAAACCCCATCTCTACTAAAAATACAAAAATTAGGCCAGGCGCGGTGGCTCAAACCTGTAATCCCAGCACTTTGGGAGGCCAAGGTGGGAGGATCGCTTGAGGTTAGGAGTTAGAGACCAGCCTGGCCAAAATGGCGAAACCCCATCTCTACTAAAAATACAAAAATTAACCAGGCATGGTGGCACGTGCCTGCAATCCCAGCTACCTGGGAGGCTGAGGCAGGAGAATCGTTTCAACCCGGGAGGTGGGTTTGCAGTGAGCCGAGATTGCACCACTGCACTCCAGTCTGGGTGACAAACCGAGACTTTGTCTCAAAAAAAAAAAAAAAAAATTAGCCAGGTGTGGTGGCACATGTCTGCAGTCCCAGCTACTCTGGAGGTTGAGGGTGGAGAATCACTTGAACCACTTGAGAATCACTTGATGGGGGAAGTCACAGTGAGTCGAGATCACACTACTGCACCCCAGCCTGGTCAACAGAGTTAGACTACATCTCAGGAAAAAAAAAAAAAAAAAAAGGATTAACTGAGATAATTGGGTAAAGCATGCACTTAGCATTTGACTTGAGGTCTAGTAAGTGCCCAGTAAATATTACCCATAATAATCATCATCATCATCATCACCACCATCCCCCTGAATGCTGTGGCTATGCATGGTTTAAGATATCCATGTTGATCCTGGTCCCTGGTCCTTCCACACCATAACTCCTGGAACCCTCACAGCTGACTACACTGTCATCCCCACTTCCTGGATGAGCAAAATGAGGCTTAGAGAGTCTGGGACTTTTCAGACTGAAAAATTCCTGAAGGCAGAGGTCTTCCCTCCCAAGCCTGTGCTCCTCTTAGAACTGCGGCTGTGTCTCCCCATCAGACTAGATGTTTTGTCTTCCTCCTTAGCCAGGGCTCTTTTATAGGCCTCCAGCTAAGCTCAGAGGAGCAAGAGGGGTGAGGTCCAGCCTCCCTGCCTCCTGCGTGGCACAAGGAGAGGTTCAGGCTATGGACAAAGGTCAGCACAGGCCCGCCTGGTCTTAGCTGCCCCAGTTGATTGATGCAGGGAGGCCTCGTGACTGCCCCTACCCACCTCCAAAATGGCTCCAGCTTCCCACCTAAATAGGCTAAGCCTTTGAAATGAGGCTGCAGCATTGGAGATGATGGGGGCTAGTGGTGGGGGGAGGTGGGAGTCAGCAGCTCCCTGGCCCCCCATGTCCCCTCTAGGCACTCCTATCAGTGTTGGCTGGGCAGCATTGGCCACCACAGCCCTGGGGGATGGCTCTGGGTGCCCATGCCATGACAGAAGAAGCATGAAAGCTTCCAGCACACCAGCAAGCCAGGGTGAATAGGGGCCAACTCCTTCATGCAAGCAGGCTCTAGATGCCCACCTGCTAGCAGGAAATAATAGCATCAGATAGCAACCACCAGGACACACACACACACGCACACACACCAAACTCTGCACCACTTAGTAGAGTGATACCATGCGCCCTGGCTTTCCAGACTCGGGATCAAATCCTGTTTACACTACTTCCTAGCTGTGCAAACTTGGGCAGTATTATGGGTTGAATTGGGTACCTCCAAAAATTCAAAAGTTAAAGTCCTTAATAAGCCTTCAGTATCTCAGAATGTGACCTTACTTGGGAATAGAGTCTTTACAGAGAAATTCAAGTTAAAATGAGGTCTTTGGCCAGGCACAGTGGCTCACGCCTGTAATCCCACCACTTTGGGAGGCTGAGGCGGGTGTATTACCTGAGGTCAGGAGTTTGAGACCAGCCTGACCAACATGGTGAAACCCCATCTCTACTAAAAATACAAAATTACCCAGGCATGGTGGCACATGCCTGTAATCCCAGCTACTTGAGAGGCTGAGGCAGGAGAATCGGTTGAACCCAGGAGGCGGAGGTTGCAGTGAGTCAATATTGCACTGCTGCACTCCAGCCTGGGAAATAAGAGTGAAACTCCGTTTCAAAAAAAGAAAAAAAAAAGAAAGAAAGGCCAGGCGCAGTGGCTCACGCCTGTAATCCCAGCACTTTGGGAGGCCAAGGCAGGTGGATCACCTGAGGTCAGGAGTTCGAGACCAGCCTGGCCAACATGGTGAAAGCCCGTCTCTACTAAAAATACAAAAATTATCCTGGCGGCCGGGCGCAGTGGCTCACGCCTGTAATCCCAGCACTTTGGGAGGCCAAGGTGGGCGGATCACCTGAGGTTGGGAGTTCCAGACCAGCCTAACATGGAGAAACCTCATCTCTGCTAAAAATACAAAATTAGCCGGGCGTGGTGGTGCATGCCTGTAATCCCAGCTTCTCGGGGGGCTGAGGCAGGAGAATCGGTTGAACCCGGGAGGCGGAGGTTGCGGTGAGCCGAGATCGTGCCATTGCACTCCAGCCTGGGCAACAAGAGCAAAAACTCTGTCTCAAAAAAAAATTATCCTGGCGTGGTGGTAGGAGCGTGTAATCCCAGCTACTCAGGAGCTGAGGCAGGAGAATTGCTTGAACCCAGGAGACAGAGGTTGCAGTGTGCCGAGATCGCACCATTGCACTCCAGCCTCAGCAATATAGCGAGACTCCATCTCAAAAAAAAAAAAAAAAGGTCTTTGGGGTGGGCCCTAATCAATATGACTGGTGTCCTTATAAGCAGGGGTCAGGGGTAGTTTGGACACAGATACGCACAGAGGTTAGACAAGGTGAAGAGACGCAGGGAGAAGGTGGGCATCTACAAGCCAAGGAAAGAGGCCTGAACAGATCCTTCCTTCACAGCCCTCAGAAGGGTGCTCCCAAGACCTTGATTTTGGACATCTGCTTTCCAGAACTGTAAGCCACCCTGTCCGTGGTATTTTGTTATGGGAGCCCTAGCAAGCCAATACAGGTAATGACTGTTTCTCATAGCCTCAGTTCCCAAACGCCTAAGCAGAAATTATAAGAGTACTTGCCTCAGCTGGGCACAGTGGCTCATGCCTGTAATCCCAGCACTTTGGGAGGCAGAGGCAGGTGGATCACGAGGTCACGAGATTGAGACCATCTTGGCCAACATGGTGAAACCCCGTCTCTACTAAAATACAAAAAATTAGTGGGGCGTGGCGGTGCGTGCCTGTAATCCCAGCTACTTGGGAGGCTGAGGCAGGAGAATCTCTTGAACCTGGGAGGCAGAGGTTGTAGTGAGCTGAGATCGCGCCACTGCACTCCAGCTTGGCGACAGAGTAAGACTTCATCTCAAAAAATAAAAAAAAAAAAAAAAGCACTTGCCTCATAGGTTGATATGAGGCTGAGATGAGATGGTACTGATAGCACATAGTACCTACTCAATAAATGGGGGTGGCATTTACTATTATGGTTATTATTCACCATAGGTTACTCATTTCTATATACACTTATACAATTACTCATATATTCCAGACAATACTGTATTGTATACCTCCCAAGTACCAAGTATGTGAGCCTTGAGATTAAACAAACCTCTCTTATCTTGGGGGACTTGACAATAAACAAAGATAGCCCTATTCTCATGGGAGATACAGTTTACATACACACGAATTCGCTGATGGAAGAGCAAATGGCTGTAGGTTTGCCCGTGTGTGTGCATTTGTTACTGTGTGTGTGTACATGGTGTTAATGTATGCATGGGTGCATCAGGGTGCCCATGTGCAAGTTAGTATGTGTGCGTCTGGGTATCCAAGTGTGTACCTGTGTGTACCTGTGCATGCATAAGCATACATGTGTGTTGTACATGTGGTGGTATAGCATATGTGCACATGTACGTTAGCATGTACATGAATGTGCATGTGGGGGCATGAGAACATATGGGCCATATGAATCTGGGTCAGTGTGACTGAGCATGGGCAGATGTGCAAGCACGCGTGAGAAGAGCAGGGTCCAAAGCTGGTGCCCTCTGCTGCCTACAGCCCAAGAAGGAGCTCTATGAGGTCATCTCAGCCTCAGCCACCTGGCAGCCTCAAGTGGACAGACACCCCTTCCCCAAGTCAAGTTAGAATGCTCCCATGCCAGGCCAGGTGCGGTGGCTCACGCCTGTAATCCTAGCACTTTGGGAGGCCAAGGTGGGTGGATTGCCTGAGCTCAGGAGTTCAAGACCAGCCTGGACAACACGGTGAAACCCTGTCTCTACTAAAATACAAAATATTAGCCAGGCATGGTGGTGTGCGCCTGTAATCCCAGCTACTCGGGAGGCTGAGACAGGAGAATCTCTTGAACCAGGAAGTGGAGGTTGCAGTGAGCCAAGATCACACCATTGCACTCCAGCCTGGGTGACAGAGTGAGACTCTGTCTCAAAAAAAAACAAACAAACAAACAAAAAAAAAACAAAAAAAAAAAGAAAAAGAAAAGAAAAAGAAAAAAGAATGCTCCCATGCCAAGGCATCTGCCCCAGGATCCTCCCCAGTGCGTAGCCTTGGTTTTCAGTTAGTCCTTCCTGTATTCTGAAACCAGCAGTCCTAAATATCCTGAATGAAATAGACATCAGCCCTAGATTCCAGGCCACATTAGTACTATGTCCTCACTCAGCTCCCCTCAATCTATCTTTCCAAAGAGAGAAGTGGGATTCACATTCCAAAGGCTGCTCCAATTTGGGTGTCCTATTCCTGCACCTCACATGCTCAACATCACACTCCCTGTCCCTCACCACCCAGGGTGCAGGGGCCTAATTTACCCAGGCGCTTGTATCACCATCACAGAACCTGACGCTTCATAGAGAAGTGAGGCTGGATATGGGTCTAGGAGACGCAAGCCCTCAAGTACTAGCCAGGCCAGTGCCCAGTGGGCATCTGTAGCTCCAAGTGGCAGCTGTGAGGGGACACCCAAGGGTGAAAGAGACCTAAAGCACTGGGGCTTGGGGTAGGGAGTGGAGACCCACAGATGAGACCACACCCAGGGGACTGACCCCTACCCCACTCTCACTCTCCCCTGCCCAGGACCTGGTAGACCCCTAAAGGACAAGACTTGGAGAACCAAAGACACTTGGGCCAGACTCTCCTCCACCCCAAAACTAAAGTCTGAACTACAAATCTGAGTTCCGATAGTTTTAATAGTGATGACAATGATGACAGAGGCTCACATGTATCATGCAGTTACTAAGTACCTCGACCTACACTCAGCACTTTCCATGCACTGTCCCATAGAAGCCACACATTGTTTTGGTGGGGTTAGGGACCATCAGTGTTACCCCCATTTTACAATTGAGGAAACCAAGGCTCAGTTTGGGTCATCTGCCCTACAGCATGCAGTCAATTAGTGGCAGAGCCAGGATTTAAGCTTGGTCCTCCTGAGTCCAGAGCCCACACTCTCAACCACCAAGTTCCCACCTTACTGAGTGATCCCTCTCTCAATCTCCCATTGTTCAGTGACTTGCTGGACTCCATCACCTCCGATTTCTGTGGGACTCCCAACATGCCTCTCAGTGAGGGTGGCGGCCTTCCCTCGGGTCTCGTGACGTGTGCAGAGGACAGGACCACTCCAGACCCACTAAATCAGACTCTCCACACTGGCCTGCCCCCTCCTCCTCACATCTGCGTGCTCACAAGGACAAGTGGTCTGCTGTGCACTAGGATTTGAGAATTCCTGGGGTGGTGGGATCCCTTGGCCAGAAGGAAGCTAGGAAAAGGTGAAATGCACACTCTCCCCCAAGCCCTTCTGGGGAAACTTCAGAAGACTGAGGATGCCCTGAGGCCGGGCTACCATTCCTTCCTCATCAAATGGGCAACATTAATGGGGAGACGATCCATGAATTCCAGAGGTGTTGCCAATTATGGGGGTGGGGAAAAGGAAATGAGTTCTGCCCAATCACCTCCCTGCTATCCCTGAGCCAGAGGGGCACAGATCCTCCCCTTTAATCCCCCCCTCCGCCTCCCCCCGCCCCCGCCAAACTTGAGTGGGGTGGGAGCAACCAGCACGGTTTAGGTGAGTGGGCCATGTCGGGCTAGAGCGACAGGAAGGTGGGAGCCCCTCGTAGACAAAGACTGACCCCAGCCAGGCCGGCTGGCCAGCCAGCCCATCCCCACCCCCCTGCGGCAGGCAGCTTGGCAGGGCTGAGCGCCAGCTCCTCGCTCCAAACCGAGTTCCCGCCGAGCGTGCTTAATGCAGCGGCAGTGACATTTCTGCCTTCAGAGGCAAAAACAGGAACCCGGCCATTTTGATCAACGGCGCCCAGAGCGCTGGCGGGAGACAAGGAGGGTCAGGTTCTGACTCCTGCACCCGGCTGCCCTAACCGGCTCACCCCTGCCCAGGCCCAGGGATCAAGCCAGAGAGAGGGTCACGAAACCAGGGTCACCAGACCGACAGGGAAGCTGCTATAGAACCCCCACCCTCTTGTATAGGTAGAGAAACTGAGGCCATAGCGCTGACACTAGCCAGATGCAGGGAAGGCAAACGGAAGGATTAAGAAAGCCCCAGAAGGATGCCTTGAGGAATGTCGGGTAGGAGCGCTCGTCTGAGGAGCTAGAAGGCTGACTCCAGCCCGCCACAATAGCCCACCCCAAAGGAGTCTGCACACCTGGAAACCCCCCCGCCCCGGCGCGCCCTCATGGTGGCGCTCCCAGCGCCTCTAACCCTCCGAGTAGCGAGAGGGTTAAGCTTCCTCGCAGTACTTGCCGCAGTAAGTGGAAAGGAAAGAAGTGTCAACTCTGTTCTCACCACAGCGGGGCTGTCGGATGGCACCTCCCCCCGCCCCGCGCACCCCGCCCGGCCTGCTCCCCCGCCCTCCCCTCGGAGCGCGCGCACACACACCTCCCACCGCTTTGCCCAAATTATTTTCGATCCCAGGAGACTCCGGATGCCAGACGCGCTCGGCGGCGGCGGCGGCGGCCGCGCCTGATTCATTGCGCCAAAGCTGCAGATGCGACCTCCCGCCTGCGCCCCGTGCCCCGGCCCGCGCTGGGCTGCGCGCGCGCCTGGAGAGATGGGGGGCAATTTGTAGGCGCTTCCCCCACCACAAAAGAGGCGGGTCCTGGCCCCAAGGGGCTCGGTCCCCCTGTCTCCAGCTCCCTGGGCTGAGCTAATTAGCTTCCTCAGGGGGCGCCACGCGGCGTGAGGGGCGGCAATTTCCCGGCTGGGCTGCGGGGGAAGCGCTCCCGCCGCCTGGGAAGGTGAAATGGGAAACTCGATTCAAAGAGAGCTTTCCTCCCTCCTCCCGCCAAGCGCCGTAGAAAACGGGTTTGAAATTCCTCCTCCTTTTTTTTTTTTTTTTTATTTATAGTGCAGGGTCTCCATGGCAACCGCGGAGGAGGTCACGGTAGCTGGGCCCCCGCGCGTCACCCCGCGCCTCGCCGGCTGCAGGCGCCGGGATTGCGGCCTCCCAGGCGCCGCGGCCCGCGTGGACTCAGCCCCGAGTTCTCCGCCCCCGCTCCACCCTGCTCGCGGCTCAGGCCCCAGCCATATGACTCTGCCAGGTCCCAACCGCGAATGGCGCACCTGGGCACCAGTGCGCTAGGCTATACCTCTGTCCCCGGGCTCTGACACGCGGGACTGCGCCACGAAACACGTGCCCAACCCCAAGACAGGAACACGTGCGGCAAGACGCCGCCAAGGGGCTCTCTGTATTCGTGGATGCCCTGGGTAATCGACCTATATTGGCGCACAACTGCGGAGCTCCTGCTAAGACGTGACCACCCGAGGCTAACAACGCTGGCTTTGGAGTCAGAGCCCAGCCCCGCCTCGATAACTTACT
Source organism: Symphalangus syndactylus (assembly GCF_028878055.3). Taxonomy (NCBI): domain Eukaryota; kingdom Metazoa; phylum Chordata; class Mammalia; order Primates; family Hylobatidae; genus Symphalangus; species Symphalangus syndactylus. The sequence continues at coordinate 47,247,871 of NC_072429.2, forward strand.
AGCTGTGTGACTTCGGCCAAGGCACCACCTCTCTGCGCCTCAGCTTGCTCATCAGCAAAATGGAATTGTTGTGAGGCCTAATTAATACAAAATACGTTCAATGCCTATCATGGTGTTTGGCACGTGGTTCTGAAAATCTGTGGTTGGAGTTATTTCTTCTTGGCTGTGAAAGCCAAGGCCCTAAAGACTTTGATTAGGGGCGCGCGCTTAGCCCGGAGGCTAGGAGTTCCGCCTCGGGAGCTCCCCAGCACCTCAGCCTAGGCGCACAGGCGGCTAGTGGGAGGCGCGTGCGGGCTGCTTAGGGACCGGGCCAGCCTGGGGCGCGGCGGGCGGGGTTGCAGTCTCCAGAGCTCGCCACGTCCGCACCCGGAACCCTGGAAACGGGGCTCCCAGAGGCCCCCCCACACCCGTCCCAGCACCATTAACAACAGGCCTGCCCGCCCGCCCTCCTAGGCTGAGGCCGCACCTGACCCACCGGATGGCGGCTTCTGGGCCGAGCCGTGCCCCCCAGCGTGCACACTTCCTCCCGGACCCCCAGCGCCCCGTCGAGTGCACAGAGGGAGGGGATCGGGCCGCCCCCGCCCCGCCAGCTTCCCACAGCCAGAGCTGCCCGGAGCCGGGGAGGCAGGAAGTCTCAGAGCCGGGGCGTGGAGGCGGGGTGGGGGCAGGAAGTTGGGGGTGACTCTCCCAGAGACCCCAGACGGGGCCCCGGCGTGGGAGCGGGGTGGGCGGGCACGTAGGGATTAAGGGCGCCCCCCTCCTCTGTAGCCTTAGGCCATGTGACCCCGGCTGGAACACCCTGCAGGGTGAGGGCGAAGGCCGCTACCTCTGGCGACCCCCAGCAGCGCGCACAGGGAGGGAGGGGCCGCCTTTGTCTACTTTGCTGCAGAGGCAGCCCCCCACAACCCCTCCCCTCAGCGCCCCGCCGGGCCCTGCACAGCCCGGGTTTTCCATCCGGCCCGGCTCGGCTCGGCAGCTGTCAGGGGACCGAGCTGACCTTCGCGAGCAGGGAGTTTCAATTAGCCGCAGATCAGATAAGCGGGCGGGCCCGTCTCTCCGGGCACCGCGGGGGCGCAGCCCCGCCCCCGCCACGCCGCGCCAAACGCGCTCCAGATGGGAACAAAGATGAGGACGCAGCTCCACCTGCCTCCCCGGGGAGGGGAAGAGGAGGCCCCGCCGGGAGGACCTTCCCACCAGGGGAAGGGGTCGCGCGCCCTACCCTGGCCCTGCCCGTCTGGGATTCCAGGGGCATGGGTCTGGCCAAGATGATCTTTGCGGTTCTGCTTGCCTCCTGCACTGAGGAGAGGTGCCTGCTGCACTGACCTCATCCCCGGGCGGGCGCCGTGCCCTCCCTCTCCCGGAGGGAGCGTTTGGCCATCTCTGATCTCATCCAGAGCCTCCCTGGGAGGCTGAGAGAAGGCAGAGCCCAACAGAAAAAGGAAGCTGAGGCTGGGACTTCTTGATCCAGGTCACACCAACTACATATTGTTCAGATGTTTACTGAGTGCCTACTACGTGCTAGGCACTATTTAGACCATGGGAACACAAGAGCACAGTCTTGTCCCCAGCCTCCCAGAACTTGCGTTCTAGTTACGTTCAAGTAAACAAATAGTTGACCAAGATCACTTCAGAGAGCATGAGGAGCCGTGTGGACATTAAAGTAGGTCATGTGAGACTGACTCAGGGAGGGGTCCATATGAGCTATTGTCGTCAGGGGAGGCCTCTGAGAAGACATCTGAGCTGGAGCCTGAAAGACCAGGAAAAGCCAGCCAAGCAAAGGAGAGGGGGCAGAGCATGCCGGGCAGAGCATGCCAGGCAGAGGGCACAGCAGGCACAGAAGTTCCAAGGCTGCAAAGGCTCCAAGGCTGCAAAGAAGCCTCTTGAAGGTGAGGGGAAGGCCTTTGTAAGCCCAAAGGGTATGCCTATAGGGCTGGGCCTTGCAGGCCCCCTGAGGGGTCAGGGTTTATGCAAAGTGCCATGGCAGCCTTCGGTGGGTTTTAAGCTGGGAGATCTGACTTAAACTTTTTAAAGATCCCCCTGGCCACCCTGTAGACCAGTGGAAGGCAAAGGATCAAGCAGGGAGACCTGGGAGGAGGGGCTGGGGGTTGGGATAGCAAGGGAAAGATGGTGGTGGAGAGGTTGCTGGCTTAGAGATATTTTGGCAGATGAATTGGATGTGTGGGTGAGGTAGAGTAATAGAAGTTTGCTGAAACAGGCCGGATTTGAACCTAGGTCGGTCTTTGGGAGCATGGAGGCCCAGCTTAAGAGGTTAAGGATAAAGCTATGGAGCAAGAAGCCAGAGTTGAAATGCTGGTAGTGATATTTACTAGCTGAGTGACCTTGGGTAAACATCTAGATCAATTTCCTCAAGCATTAGAAAAGAAAAGGATGGGATCATAATCCAGATTGTCATTGTGAGGTTTGAGTATGATGTAAGGTAGAAGTGTTTAGCATAGAGCCTGGGAGGAGTAGGTGCTCTATAAATGTTGGCTGTTATTGTGGGGGTTGTTGCTACTCCACCCACCCCCACACACCTGCCTCTTAGTACCAGAACAGTCCTCAACACACAGCCTGGCCTTTCCACCCGACCTCTGGCTTTGTTTTCATTTGCTAAGGGTAGAAGCTCCTCCTCCCATCAACCACTGCTCCTCCCACACACCTTTGTTTGGAAGGCTGTTTGAGGGGGTGGAGGTCACTGGGAAGAGACCGACCCAGTCCTTGTTCACTAAACTGTCTGCTGGGATCCTCCTCATCTCAGGACCCTAACTCTCCATCCTCTGGTTACAGTAAGAGTTGCTCAAAGGTCTCAAGGTGAGCCCTCCCCCACTGCCTGCCTGAAGAGTTGAGACCATTCAGTTATGACGCATTCAATCAGTTGAGTGACCCTCCAGGGCCCAGGGTAGTGGTGGGGACAGACAAAAGGAAATGCAGGCCCTGCCCTCGGGCAGAGACCTGGACTCTTTCCTGAATTGCAGTTAGTTATGGCATTTTAGGCTCTAGGAGCTGAAGGAGCTGAGCAGGGCAGGTAGAGGGGTTGGGGTGGAGGCCTAAATTACAACTCCCATTTATGGAAACTTTACCCAGGGCCAGGCACTTTGCTCTGGTCCATGAATGTCACATATACATATCATCGAGTCCTTACAACCACCCCATCCACCCCATGAGATTGGTACAATTTTTTGTTTGTGTTTAAGAGTCTCGCGCTGTCACCCAGTGGCACGATCTCGACTCACTGCAACCTCCACCTCCCAGGTTCAAGTGATTCTCCTGCCTCAGCCTCCCAAGTAGCTGGGATTACAGGCATGCACCACTATGCCTGGGTAATTTTTGTATTTTTAGTAGAGATGGGGTTTCACTATGTTGGCCAGGCTGGTCTTGAACTCCTGACCTCGTGATCCGCCCGCCTCAGCCTCCCAAAGTGCTGGGATTACAGCCTACAGACGTGAGCCACCGCGCCCAGCTGGTTTGTTTGTTTGTTTTTTGAGATGGAGTTTTGCTCTTGTTGCCCAGGCTGGAGTGCAATGGCGTGATTTCAGCTCACTGCAACCTCCACTTCCCAGGTTCAAGTGATTCTCCTGCCTCAGTCTCCCGAGTAGCTGGGATTACAGGCTCCTGCCACCATACCCGGCTAATTTTTTTGTATTTTTAGTGGATACGGGGTTTCGTCATGTTGGCCAGGCTGGTCTTGAACTCCTGACCTCAGGTGATCCATCCACCTCAGCCTCCCAAAGTGCTGGAATTACAGGCATGAGCCACTGCACCCAGCACAACCATTGTTCTTAATGTATGAGTAAATAAACAGAAACTTCCAGAGGTGATGTGCCTTGCCCAAGATCTACCATTAAGTGGTAGGGCTGGGAATCAAACCCAGGCCTGGCTGAAGCCAGAACAGGAGAATTTAGCCATTCTGCTATCTGGTCTCATATGTCATTTAACGGACAAATGCTTCTTAAAGGCCTTCAACCAACATCCTGTAGAGATGGATCTGCCCCTTCTGCCCTTGACTTCCCTGTGTACCTGAATTTTCAAGGACAGAGGCTGAATCAAGCCCAGCCGGGTGCTAGGTACACAGTAGGTATACTTCAGTGTGGCAACCTCTTGACAAAGCAGTGATGATACCTGCCCTCACCTCCACACCTCCCCTTGGGTTCTGGGCCCCCCTTTCAGCCCATTTCAGAGAACCTCAGAGCTGTGGACTAGAAAAAGAAACTTCTACTTTGCATAATATTTGCATCTGCTTTGCATGCTGTTCACCTAACATCAAAATGTACAGAGGCCTTGGTGCTGGCACCCTATTCCCCCTCTTGGGCTCCTAAGCCCACCCACCTGCTGACCCAGAGCAGGGGGTAGGGTTCTTGGTGGACCCATTTAGGCTCCACCTAAGCTTGTCTACTTCCAGTGTGCTGGTGAGGGAGATGGGAAGGCTCCTGCCTTCATCTCTGCCCCTCCCTCCCTCCCCTCCATCCCTTCCTGGGGGAAGTGTGGTGGGTCAGGGCAGGAAACCTAGGCAGCACACACACACACAGAGCAGCGCAGCAGGAACTACCCCCGGTCTGGGAGCCTGCCTGGGAGCCTGAGGTTGAGGAGAAGGGAAAGGAGGCGTTGCTGCTACAGTTGCTGCTGCTGAAGGCCAGCTCGATTGCACCTAGCAGGATCCTCACGCCCCAGCCTCTCTTCACACAGGGTTAGGCTGCTGTCTCAGGAGCTCACTTCTACACACCCTTCTGATTGGGCTGCTTTGTCTCGGGGGAAAGAGAGGGGAGGGACAGGAAGAAATGGAGATGCCAGTAATGGGATGGTAGCAAGGACTAGAAAAGAAACTGTGGCTCTGCAATCCTGGGGGGAGAATGGGGAGAGTCTGGAAACAGCCCAGCCTCAGCCTGGAGCTTTAACCAGGTCAGGGCCGCCTAAGAGACCCTCATATGAAAATATAGAAGGAGGGAGCTCCTGTGATTGGCTGATGAGGTGTGACCCATGTGAGTTAACAGAGGCCAATAACCTGTCTTGATTGGATCCAGCCATCATTGTTGCCAAGCCATGAGTGCCTTGGGGTCTAATTGGCCATGAGGTGTCTGCAGTTGAGGACTGTGGTTAGCAGCAGCATCTTGCAGCCCACATATCCCCTGTCGCTATGTCAGTGGAGATTTCAGGCTTGGAGGCACCCAGTGGGTACCTGAGTAAGAACCAGAGACCCAGGAACTCAGAATGCTGGGTTCACTTGGGGTCCATAGATAAGGGGAGGCAACAGGATACTTACTGAGTGGCTTTGGGCCAGCCATGTGATGAATGCTGAGGGTGGCACAGGGTGCTGACAGCCTGGCAGGGATCCTCAGACCTGAAGACAACCACTGCATAAACACTAACCTGAGAGCCCTTCTGGAGGAGGCAGCACAGGTGCTGGGCTTCAATGGACGGGTTAGAGGGCCAGCATGGTGGCTCACACTTGCAATCCCAGCACTTTGGGAGACCGAGGTGGGACGATCTCCTGAGGCCAGGAGTTCAAGACCAGCCTGGGCAACACAGTGAGACCCAAGGCCTAAGACCTTGTTTCTACAAATAATTTTTTAAAAACACACACAGGCCAGGCACAGTGGCTCGCACCTGTAATCCCAGTACTTTGGGAGGTCGAGACAGGAGGATCACTGAAACCCAGGAGTTCAAGACCAGCCTGGACAACAAGGCAAAAGCCCATCTCTACAAAAAATACAAAAATTAGCTGGGCGCGGTGGTTCACGCCTGTAATCCCAGAACTTTGGGAGGCCGAGGTGGGAGGATCATGAGGTCAGGAGATAGAGACCATCCTGGCTAACACGGTGAAACCTTATCTCTACTAAAAATACAAAAAATTAGCCAAGCGTGGTGGCAGGCGCCTATAGTCCCAGCCACTCGGGAGGCTGAGGCCAGAGAATGGCATGAACCCAGGAGGCAGAGCTTGCAGTGAGCTGAGATCGTGCCACTGCACTCCAGCCTGAATGACAGAGCGAGACTCCATCTCAAAAAAAAAAAAAAAATTAGGGGGGTGTGGTGGCATGCATCTGTAGTCCCAGCTACTTGGGAGGCCGAGGTGAGAGGATGGATTGAGCCCGGGAGGTCAAGCTTGCAGTAAACCCTGATTATGCCACTGTACTCCAGCCTGGGTGACAGAGTGAGACCCTGTCTCACAAATAAATAAATAAATACACACAAAGGATGGGTGGAAAAAGTGACAAGACGACTGAAGGCACAGTGGACAGGGACTTCTCCAGGGTGTCAGGGGCCACGGCGGTAGAGGAGAAGAGAAAAGGCAGCAAGGCTGGGTTGTGTGAGGCTCTGAATGCCAGGGCCAGGAGGCAGGAGTTTGACAGGCAGGAGGGGGCATGAAAGGTAGATGCAGACTGGAGAGAGAGACGGAGATTCCCCCTACCTGCGCCTACACTTGCATCCTTACCTCTGCCCTGGCAGGCAAAATGCCAGGCCTGCATGGAGGTCCCCAGCGCACCATCGGCTCCATCTACCACCTACGCACAGCACACTGGGTCTTGTCCCCAGGCCCCGGAGCAGTTCCTCTGCTGCCCTCAGCCGAGTTCCCAGAGGAAGCTTCTACCCTGGAGTGGACTCTCCTGGGCCCTGGGTCTTCTCCTTGTGTGCGTCCCCCTCACCAACCTGAGCTCAGCTGAGCAGCCATGCTGGCAGAGACCCTCACAATCATTCCCACAGCCCTTACAGCTCTAGGGTCACACAGTCTCAGGCTTCATTCCAGTTATAATAAAGTCACATAATCTCCTCAAATTTCAGTTTCCTCACCTCAAAATGGACATAATACCAAGTTTCTTTTTCTCCTTTTTTTTTTTTTTGTGACGGAGTCTCGCTCTGTTACCCAGGCTGGAGTGCATTGGCGCGATCTCGGCTCACTGCAAGCTCCGCCTCCCGGGTTCACGCCATTCTCCTGCCTCAGCCTCCCAAGTAGCTGGGACTACAGGCGCCCGCCAACCATGCCCAGCTAAGTTTTTGTATTTTTAGTAGAGACGGGATTTCACCGTGTTAGCCAGGATGGTCTCGATCTCCTGACCTCATTATCTGCCGGCCTCAGTCTCCCAAAGTGCTGGCATTACAGGTGTGAGCCACCGCGTCTGGCTCTTTTCTTTCTTTTTTAAGACGGAGTCTCACTCTGTTGCCAGGCTGGAGTAGAGTGGCGCCATCTCGGCTCACTGCAACTTCTGATTCCCTGTTTCAGGCGATTCTCCTGCCTCAGCCTCCTGAGTAGCTGGGATTACAGGCACGAGCCACCAAGCCCAGCTAATTTTTGTATTTTTAGTAGAGATGGAGTTTCACCATGTTGGCCAGGATGGTCTCAATCTCCTGACCTCGTGATCCACCTGCCTTGGCCTCCCAAAGTGCTGCGATTACAGGTGTGAGCCACTGCACCCGGCCTTTTTTTTTTTTTTTTTTTTTTTTGAGACGGAGTTTTGCTCTTGTTGCCCAGGCTGGAGTATGCAGTGGCGCGATCTCAGCTCCCTGCAACCTCCGCCTCCCAGTTTCAAGCAATTCTGCCTCAGCCTCCCAAGTAGCTGGGATTACAGGCACCTGCCACCATACCCAGCTAGTTTTTGTATTTTTAGTAGAGACAGGGTTTCACCATGTTGGCCAGGCTGGTCTCGAACTCCTGACCTTGTGATCTACCTGCCTCGGCCTCTCAAAGTGCTGGGATTACCAGCGTGAGCCACTGTGCCTGGCCTGTGCCTGGCATTCTTTCAGGCACTGGGGCTTCAGCAGTAAATCACATAGACAAGGTCCCTGTTCTCAAGGGTTTCCATTCTAGAGGGGGAAAATGAATGTAAAAATGAAGTCGTTTCACATTATGGCAAATGTTGTGAAATTATAAATAGGATAAGGTAACAGGGTGACATAACAGAGTAACTGGAGGTGGAAGAGTGATTTTAATTGTTTTTTTTTTTTTTTTTTTTGAGGCGGAGTCTCGCTTTCTTGCCCAGGCTGGAGTGCAGTGGCGTGATCTCCGCTCACTGCAAGCTCCGCCTCCTGGGTTCACGCCATTCTCCTGCCTCAGCCTCCTGAGTAGCTGGGACCACAGGCGCCCGCCACCACGCCCGGCTAATTTTTTGTATTTTTAGTAGAGACAGGGTTTCACTGTGTTAGCCAGGATGGTCTCAATCTCCTGACCTCGTGATCCGCCCGCCTAGGCCTCCCAAAGTGCTGGGATTACAGGCGTGAGCCACGGCGCCCGGCAGTTTTGTTTTGTTTTGTTTTTTTGAGATGGAGTCTTGCTCTGTTGCCAGGCTGGAGTGTAATGGCAGGATCCCGGCTCACTACAAACTCTGCCTCTCAGGTTCAAGCAGTTCTCCTGCCTCTGCCTCCTGCGTAGCTGGGATTATAGGCACCCGCCACAAGGACTGGCTAATTTTTATATTTTATTAGAGACAGGGTTTTCCCATGTTGGCTAGGCTGGTCTCAAACTCCTGACCTCAAGTGATCCACCTGCCTTGGCCTCCAAAAATGCTGGGATTAAAGGCGTGAGCCACTGCACCCAGCCAAGAGAGTGATTTTGGATAAGGTGGTCAGGGACCTTGTCTCTGAGGTGTCATTTGAGCTGAGACCTGAAGAATGTGGAGTCAGCCATGCTAAGAGGTAGGGAAAGGGTGTTCCACAGAGCAGAAACAGCAAGTGCAAAGGCCCTGAGGCAGGAAGAGCTTGCTCTGTGGGGAGGCTGGAGTGGCTGGAGCAGGAGGAGCAGGGAGGAAAGAGGCATGGCTACTGGGGGTCCTCAAGGACCTTGGGAGAAGTCTGGCTTGAATTCCAAGGGCTGTAGAAAACCATCAGAGGGGCTGGGTGCGATGGCTCATGCCTGTAATCCCAGCACTTTGGGAGGCTGAGGCGGGCGGATCACCTGAGGTCAGGAGTTTGAGACCAGCCTGACCAACATGGAGAAACCCTGTCTCTACTAAAAATACAAAAGTAGCTGGGCGTGGTGGCACGTGCCTGTAATCCCAGCTACCCAGGAGGCTGAGGCAGGAGAATTGCTTGAACCCGGGAGGCGGAGGTTGCTGTGAGCCAAGATGGCGCCATTGCACTCCAGACTGGGCAACAAGAGCGAAACTCCATCTCAAAAAAATAAACAAAAAACAAACTTTACCGTGTAAATCAAGCACACCTGTTGAAAACCTCTGATTTTTTTTTTTTTTTTTTGGCCGGGCGCAGTGGCTCACGCCTGTAATCCCAGCACTTTGGGAGGCCGAGGTGGGCAGATCACCTGAGGTTGGGAGTTTGAGACCAGCCTGACTAACATGGAGAAACCTCATCTCTACTAAAAATACAAAATTAGCCTGGCGTGGTGGTGCGTGCCTGTAATCCCAGCTTCTCGGGCGGCTGAGGCAGGAGAATCGCTTGAACCCGGGAGGCGGAGGTTGCGGTGAGCCGAGATCATGTCATTGCACTCCAGCCTGGGCAACAAGAGCAAAACTCCGTCTCAAAAAAAAAAAAAAACAGAGGTTTTCTTTTCTTTTTCTTTCTTTTTTTTTTTTTTTTTTTTTGAGACAGAGTCTCACTCTGTCGCCCAGGCTGGAGTGCAGTGGCACGATCTCCGCTCACTGCAAGCTCCGCCTCCTGGGTTCACGCCATTCTCCTGCCTCAGCCTCCCGAGTAGCTGGGACTACAGGCGCCCACCACCATGCCCAGCTAATTTTTTGTATTTTTAATAGAGACGGGGTTTCACCGTGTTAGCCAGGATGGTCTCGATCTCCCGACCTCATGATCCACCCGCCTCGGCCTCCCAAAGTGCTGGGATTACAGATGTGAGCCACAGCGCCCAGCCAAAAAAAAAAAAAAAAAATCAGAGGTTTTTCAACAGGTGTGCTTGATTTACAGGGTAATTGCTCATTAAAGGCTTGCTGTTATCACTATGAATGACAATATGAAGCCCAGAGAGGAACAGCAATGCCCAAGGTCACAAAGTTCCCATCCCACAGTCCCTTCCTCCTTTCCCCCTCCCCTAAGGAGCCATGTGGATCAGCCCCAAGCTGGTGGGTAGGAGGTGAGCGTGGCTTCCCCTCTCATTCCCTCTCCTTCCCTCTGGCCATTTCCCGTGCTCCTGGTGCCCGCGCCCCAATTAGCCGGCAAGGCTGACGGCCTCAGCTTCGAATGACAGACACCTCCTGTCACCCCCTGACGGGCAAGGAGATTAACTCAGAGCAGCGCCAGCTCGAAGGGACGACAGGAAGGGGCGGAAGGGGGAGGGGACGACCAGGCCTCCCCCGACCAAGGTCCCCTAGCGCCTTGGAAGGAAATGTGTGAGGGTGGAGGGGGTTATTCTCCCAGGAGCCCAGTGCTGGCAGGCTGGAGAGGACCACCTCAGCCTCCTGATTGGCTGCTCCCGGTTGGGGCCACTGCCCCAACTTCCATCCTTAGCTCCTCTGAGGGCAGAGAGTATGTTTGTGAGTGCTTCACAGTGGCGCCCTCGGCACTGGGTGGGTGGACCGACAGGAAACTCAGAAAAGGAGAGACTGGTCCAAAGGTCACACCGATGAGCTAGAATTTGAGCTGAGACTACCTGACGCCAAAGCCAAGCTTCTAACCACTGTACTTTATCACTCCTCTCTGTAGGAGGGGACTCAGCTCATGCCACTCAAGAATTTACAATCTACTTTGGGGCTGTGTGATACAAGCCCCCAAAAAGGGAAATTAACACAGCAGTTGTAGGCATAGACACTGAGCGCCAAGCTGGGGGTCAGAATTCCAGGTAACTCTCCAGGAGGGCGGGGCCAAAAGAGGAGGGTACCGCATGGAAGCCAGCGCCCTGGAGGAGGGTAGCTGGGCCTCAAAACACAGGCATGGCTCGTCAAGAGAGGGCAAGAGGAAGGCTCTCCGATTCCAGGCAGAGGAGAAGTGCATGGACAAAGACTTGAAGGCAGAAATGGGCAAGGCATGCACTATCTGGTCAGACCTTCAGGCTGCAAGTGACAAAAAGCCAACACACACTGGCTTAAGCAAAATTGGAACCTACTGGCTCATTCTAAGGCTCAAGTAGAAGAGTGTTTGGCTTCAAGTTTAAAAGGCTCAGTATCCCTTTGCTGGCTTCATTCATGGGTAGCTCTCCTCAAAAGGTGGGTGGCCCCAGATTCCCACACTACCAGATCAGAGAACCCCTACTTCTTCCCAGTAATTTTTTTTTTTTTTTTTTTTTGAGACGGAGTCTCGCTCTGTCGCCCAGGCTGGAGTGCAGTGGCACAATCTCGGCTCACTGCAACCTCCACCCCTCCAAGTTTAAGCAATTCTCTGCCTCAGTCTCTGGAGTAGTTGGGATTACAGGCGCATGCCACCATGCCCGGCTAATTTTTTGTATTTTTAGTAGAGACGGGGTTTCACCATCTTGGCCAGGCTGGTCTTGAACTCCTGACCTCGTGATCCACCCGCCTCGGCCTCCCAAAGTGCTGGGATTACAGGCGAGAGCCACCGCGCGCAGCCTCTTCCCAGTATTTCTAACCAAAGCCTTGTGATTCAGCCTAATTGGTCAGGCCCAAGTCACATGTCCATCTCTGAACCAATCACTGTGGTCAGGGAGGATGAGTTAGCTGCTTGGCTTGGTCCCTCAGCACCAGGGGTAGGTAGAGCCCCTCTAGAGCCTTAAGGCTGGTGGCAGAGGTGAAAGGTAGTCCTTCCAGAGGAGGGTGGGCTCTGGGGGCCTGTCAACACTAGGGTGCCCTAGTCCCAGGGCTGGATTCTAGGCCCTGGATGACTCCTCCATGGGCAGCCTAAGGACGCTCACTTTCTCCCCAGTGCTAAGCGTTCCACCTGTGTAGATGACAAACAGCTGCCCAGCTCTGGCTAGGTGAGAGGGGCCTCCAGGAAGATTCCTGATCGAGGACAGGAGAGGTCTTGGGAGTTTTCCCTGCCAGGCCTGCTCTGGTGCCTTGGATGTCTCCATGGGCCCATCTCATCTCTCCACCCATCCTTCACTCATAGCTCAGCTGTGAGCTTCCTCCTAGAGTTTGTTTCATTATCAGAGTCTTTACTTGCCTCTTACAAAGTTACCCACTCTGGCTAGAGCCCAGGAAGGGCAGTCTTGGAATAGGAAAGACTACGACTAGGTGCCAGGAAGGACTGCCACAGGGAGAGCCTTCTACCCTATAGCCAGGAATGGGTATGGCTCTCAGTCTTATGAAGCAGTCAGCAGCCAGGCCAGCCTCCAGGTTAGGGTGAGCACTGCAGCAGCCCATCCTGGAGCCAATGACCCTGGAAATAATGAGTTGGTTTCACTTGCCAGAAGCAGGAGGCACCAGACTTCTGGCAGCCATGCTCATGTGTTTGCAGCACGGACTTGGAAGTCATACTGACAGAGACTTGAATTCTAGGTTGGCTGAGTGATGTTGAACTTGCCCCTCTAGCCTTGGTCTTATCAGGAAAATGAGGATAATGCAAGGAAGGCCTGACCTCAAGGGGTAACAAAGTTCCAAAGAGATATTGCACACCAGGTGTTGGCACCACTCTTGTCACAGAGATTCTTCCATGAAGGGGCAACTGTTACTACTAGTATTCTAGCTTTGATTGGCCCTTAGCCTGGAGCTCAAGACAGCCTTTTCTGGACCTGTTTCTCCATTTGGACTTCCAGCCCTCTCACTCCCAGAGTGGGTGACTTGCATGATCTCAATGAGGGGAAGACCCCTCCCACATCGGTCAGTCCGTGGGGGCGTGGGGGGGGTGTGGGAAGGCCGTCATGCCCAACCAACATTTTCACCAGGCTGGGCGGGCAGCGCCAGGCAGGCGGGAGCTGGTCAGGTTTTTAATTGAACACGATGCAAATGAAATGTAAATACCATGCAAATAAGCTCTTGCCAGGAGGCGCTGAGCTGGGAGCAGAGGGAGCAGGGAGGGGACTGCTGAGCAGGGCTCCTCCCCGGCCTCCACTTTTCTCTCTCCTGTGGCTGCCCACACCCACCCCCTGGTGCTGCCCACCCAGCTAAGCCATTCCATTTGGGGAACAGCAGGCACTTCACCTCTCGAGTCTCCTCCCAGATGCCTGTGGCTCCTGGTGATGGTGGGGTGCTTGAGGAGGAGGCAGGGACCCCATAGATGGGGCCAGGCTGACACAAACACAGTCACACAGAAAGACCCACATGTGGACATAGAAGGAACAAACAGATATAGATGCAGAAACGCACATTCCCTGTCAAGCCCCCTGCAACACTGAGACCCACTCAGAGACAGCCAGTCACACATAAATATACACAATTGTACATTCAGTCATAAATACACACAGTGGCACAAATAGACCCAGCCACAGAGGCACATGTGTGTACACACACACACTCACACACACACACACACACACACTCACTGCCTGCCCTGCCATAAGGACTTCAGACTGAGGTCCTTGTGCCGGCCGGAAGTCAGAGAGTGGGACTTTGGGGAATGGGGGAACAGGCACCCTGTGTGGTGAGAGCCTGGTGGCCTGAGCAAAGCCAGGCAGGCAGTAGGGTGGGGAAATCTTCAGGGTGGCCTGGGCCCTTTGCCCACCCACATCCCAAGACCTGTGACCACACCCCAGGGCTCACGGCCACTAGAGACCCCAGGTGTTGGTCCATCCCCTAAGTCCTCAGGGTGCGCTGGGCCTATCCTGGGATTTAGAGTCTCCTGTGGTCCCACAGCACCCGCTCCTGAGGCAGCCAGCCATTTAAGTGAGGCTGGTCCAGGGTGACAGAGCCTGGTCAGCAAGGTCAGAACTCATGCCCCACCTTGTCAAGGGTAGGGGGTGACGCACAGGGGAGTAGGAAAAAGGCTGAGCGTCTGGACCCACATCTGGGGGTGGTCCCAGCCCCCTCTTAGAGGTGACTCACGTCCTACATTTAACTCTCATTAGCGCCTCTGAGCCCAGCTGGGAGGGACAGCAGCCAACCTCTCCCAGCACAGGGAGCTCTGGGTGGGCCGCCCTCTCAGCAGCCTCAGTTTCCCCCCTCTTCAGGACCTGGCCTGGGGACAGGGGCTGCGTGGGAGAGCGGCGCTCCTAGTTCGCTTCGCCTTAGCAAGGGCTGGCCTCCACCCCACGGAGGGAGGGACTGGGTGTGGCCTCTTTCAGGAACCACCCCACCAGGCCCCCGCCGGATGCAGCGGCAGCGGCATAGTCCCCCGCCATCCCCCACCAGCCAGGCCCAGAGGTCGGGAAGGAGGGGAGGGCCAGAAGGCGTAGGATCGGAGGCGGCCGGAGTTGCTGCTGCTCCGCCGCTTGTCCCTATCCGGCCGCGGCCCTCCGACAGCCGCAGCGCGAGGGAAAGCCTGACCCAGGGCGGGGGTGGGTGAATGGGGGCCAGGGAAGCAGAGACGTGGCCAAGGACCCATGGCGGTTCCCGGCCTCCTTCCTTCTCCGCTTCACAAGCGCGGCCCTGCTCTCACTGTGACTGCAGCTGTCCTGTGAGTCGCTCATCGCGTGCCGACACCGTGGGCGCAGGCCCCAGGGAGGCCACACCAGAGACCCCCACCCCGCCCCAGGAGGGGCCGGTTCCGCCAGCCTCCACCACACTCCCTCCCCCTTCCCTGCTCTGTGGGAAGGAGGCAGCTGGGGCGGGGGTGGCCGCGGGAGCGTCTTGCCCGTGTGATCGTGCCGAGCGGGGAATTCGGGGCCATGTGGGAAAGACATTAGTGCCGGCCGCCCTGCCAGCCAGGAATGCGCCCCCCGCTCTGCAGCCGCCGCCTGCCTGGCCCAGAAACGGTGACTCACCCGCTCCGTGTTCCCACCCCCTCGTCATGCACCCTCCCCTGCCCACCACAGGCCTGGCCCCAGGCTTTCCAGCCTCCCCGTTCTGCTCCTGCGGGTCCTGCTACCTGCCTTGCCCATCCTCCATTCTCTCAGTTTCTTAGAACACTGAACCAGCTCGCACCTCGGGGCAGTCCGCAGTCACAGCCCCCTCCCCCAAGGAGGCCCGTCTATCCCCCACAAGCTCTGGTTAGAACATTCCTTTGGGACTTAGTTCCTGGAGCTGTCTTCTCTCCAGAATGATCGCCCCCGTCCCCCTACCGGACCAGGCCAGGAGCACAGGGCAGGTGCAGAGAAAGGGAGTCAATGAAACCTCTTCAGCGTGAGAAGCAGAGCACTGTGTGGGAGTGCTCTTCCTAGGGCTCTTCCTCTGGGAACCTGAAATACAGCAAGGCCACCTACCTCAAAGGCTGTGTGACCCTGGACTCTTATTCCCCTAGCCTGAGCCTTGCTTTCCGCAGAATGGGACGACAGCACCATGGGGACAGATATCTCTAAAGCCCTCAGCTCAGGACCAGCTGCTGGAAGGGACTCAGTCATGATGACGGTGTTGATGATATCCCTGGCAATCAAGGCTATTTAATGAACACCTACTATGTACCAGGCCCTAGGCTGGGTACTTTCTTGTTTTTTGTTTTTTTGTTGAGACTGTGTCTCACTCTTGTTATCCAGGCTGGAGTGCAATGATGCGATCTCGGCTCACTGCAACCTCTGCCTCCCGGATTCAAGCGATTCTCCTGTCTCAGCCTCCTGAGTAGCTGGGATTACAGGCGCATGCTACCACACCTGGCTAATGTTTGTATTTTTAGTAGAGATGGGGTTTCACTATGTTGGCCAGGCTGGTCTTGAACTCCTGACCTAAGATGATCTACTAGCCTGGGTACTTTCTACATATCATCTCATCTAGTCTCTGCCTCAGTCCTATGAGGTAGGTTCTGTTACTATCCTTCCTGTACAGATAAGGAAATACTGAGGTTTGGCAAGGGGAAGACACTGACCCAGGCACCCACAAGAGACAACAGGGCTGTGGCCCCAGCACACCCAGAGCTCTCCAGAGCCCATACCAGAGCATCCCCTAGGTCTGCCTCTTCTAAAGATCACACTGGGCTCCAGTAGGCAGTCCTTTGCTGCCCCCACCCTCATTGGAATCCTGCAACCAGCCTCCACCCAGGGCCACCTCTCATAACTTTTAATAAGAGGTAATAGCACCAAGCAGCGGGCATCAGCTTCGTTTTTAATTATCTAATTTACATTTAATTTTCCCCAGCAACGTGATGCAGTTTATTAATGTTTTACCTAAGAGCATCCATTCATGGACTGAAAACACATTCACAAAACTAATGGGCATTGCTTCTGTTTTGGAGGCCCCTAGTTCAAAGTAGGGGATCTCAGCTGGGGTTTTAGGCCCTGAGACCCGGCAACCAACACAACTCCCTGCACTGCACTAATTAATAAATAAATGCCCAATTGTGGCGGCTCATGCCTATAATCCCAGCACTTAGGGAGGCAGAGGCGGAAGAATCACTTGAGCCCGGAGTTCGAGACCAACCTGGGCATCATAGCAAGACCCAATATCTACAGAAATTAAAAAATTGGCTGGGCATGGTGGCACGTGCCTGTAGTCCCAGCTACTCAGGAGGCTGAGGTGGGAAGATTGCTTGAGCCTGAGAGTGAGCTGCAGTGAGCATGCTATTTGCACTCCAGCCTGCGCAAGACCCTGCCTCTGAAAAAAGAAACAACAACCAACCACATGTCCCAGAATTCTTTTGGAGCATGCCCCTTCCCTGCTAGCCTCCAGAAATAATTATTACTCTGCCAGACACTTCATGGGACTAATTCATTTAATCCTTGTCCCAACCTTTACAAACAGGTAAGGTATAAACACCTGTTTTAGAGATGGAAAAACTGAGAACCAGGAGAATGAAGTGTCTTGCCCAGGGTCACACATGACAACTGAAGGGAAGAGCTGGCATTGCAAAATTAGGGTGTGGGGCACAAAGTCCACGGTCTGCACTGCAGTACTGGTTGGCCCCCCTCAGAAAATCCAGACTCTGGTCCTACAGATACTGGCTTCAAACTGTGAGGCCTTGGGTCTGTGGGAGAAGTATGTCTTGTTGTTCTCAAGATGTCAGTGGAATTGGGTGACAGGGCTAGTGGGGAGAAGTGTAGGAACTCAGTGACTCAGATCCCACAGCAGTGGATCTCTCAGGCATCCCAGAGGCCAGGGTCTGGCTTTCCAGGCTTCTCAGTGCCCAGTGGCTGTGATTTCTATAATGGATTTTCCCTGGTTCCTCCTGGAGGGTCCCAGAAATGGCAAGGGGCTCCCATCTTTCTCCTATTGGCCCCTAGATGAAACTGGGCCTCCTCTAAATCAGGAATAACAAGCAGACAAGATGATTCTAATTTCCATGAAAGAAGAGAGAATATGGAACCCAAAATGAAATTCTGAGCCCAGAGCTGGTGGAAAGAAGACTCAGGCCTAGGACAAATGGACGGTGTGTTTAATCATCTTGACCTTATCTCTAACCGTGCAGTGTAAACCTTCAACCCAACCCCAGCCAGGCTGGGCAGGCAGGTAACATGGACACTCACCCCAGCCTTGGTCAAGCCCAGGTAGACGAACAATATGGGTCTCACACAGAGCCAGGCCTTGGCCAAATGGACAGTGTGGATACTCATCTGTATCTCAACCACACCCATCCTGGATGGGCAGTGTGGACCCTCACCCTGGCCTTGGCCAAGCACCTGGCAGACAGGTATTGTCAACACTCACCTCAAGCTTCACCCAGACCCTGGGCAGAGGGCAGTACGGCCTCCCCACCCCATTCCCAGTCACGCTCACATAACCAGGAACTTCTCTGAGATTTGATGCCACTAACCTCCTGCCCCACTGTGGGGCACAGATCTATTTTTCAATAAATGCCTGGAAGTCTCAGTAGCTCAGTTGGCCACCGCAGGGCAGGAGAGGGCCACCTGGAGCTCAAAGGCCTGGAGTAGCATCCCTTGAGCCACCATCTCTGGCCTCAGTGTACTCATCTAGAAAAAGCAGATTCTGACTCAATACATACTTCAGGGAGCTGTCAGGACTGCTCCAGTAATTAAATGAGATGGGGCAGCTAAGGCCCTGACCCTCTACTCCATTCCTGAGCCTCTCCTCTTCCATGTAGCTCCCTTAGTGCACAAAAAAAGGGGAAACCAGGCCCAGAGAAGCCAGAGGACTACCCCACAATCACATGGCAAATTGGGGTCAGAGGTGGAAGTCGACCCCAGATCTGGGTCTCACCCAGGGCCAGGACTTTGGGAACCTCCATGGACCACAGCACAGTATGGTTAAGCAGCACCTTGGTATCTGGTCCAGGCTGGGCTTGGTGTATGTGTGTGTGTGTGTGTGTGTGTGTGTGTGTGTGTGTGTGTGTGTGTATTACTGGGAGTGGGGCGGCAGTGGACAGGGTGTTGGGGGAGCTGCTGCTGCTGCCTCCCTGGTATTTTTAGTCTCGAGAATGAGCTGAGCTCAGGGCTCTGAGCTCCCATCAACAGTGAGGGAAATGGGAAGGTCCCCACCACCCCTCCCTCCCACCAGCAGCCTGGAGCCGGGTTGGGTGGGGGTGGGCATGAAAAGGAGCAGGCACCCCAGTGACTGGGGGCAGTCAGGCCCTGACCGCCTGCACCCCTGCCCACACCCATCCAGGCTGTCCTTTCAATGCCCCATTCCCTTGGGGGTGTGTCAGCACCCAGCTAAGCTGGCAGGGACAGGTGCCCCCATCTGCCCCCTGCTAAACTCAGCTTCCCTTGCTAGGAGCTCCAGGCCAGCTCTCGCCTGCATCAGGTCAGCGCTGCAAGGTTCCCATGACAACGGATGACAGCAGCAGAGGCTGCTGGCCGCAGGGTCAGGGGTGAGGGGAGTATGGGTGGAAGAGCAGGAGAAGGGAAGGGGCCCAGCATGTGGGTGGGGGAGGAGCTAGAGTGAAGGACCCCCAAATTGCAGCTCCCTCCTGAGTCTTGAACCCCCAGAAAAGGTCTAGAACCATGGCTGATTGATACTGGAAGGTCCATTGCACTAATTGGGAAAGCTAGGCTCAGGAAGGGCTGGCTATGCCTTTGGTCATGTGATCATGAATCCAGCTATGGGTAGGGCTTGGATGGAAATCCTATCCCCCTGCCTCCCAGCCCAGGACTCTGCTGCTTCTAGGCTAGGCATGAGGCCAGATGTCCCCTTATCCCCACCTCCAGGAAGGGTGTGGGTCCTGAAGCTCTCTGACCGGCCTGGCCATTCTGTGACTTGGATTCCCCATCCTGTAATGAGTATTCAAGGCCCCCACACTAACAGACTACTTGTGATCAAGCCTAGCCCCTCACTTTATTTTTGAGACAGAGCCTTGCTCTGTCACCCAGGCTGGAGTGCAGTGGCATCATCTCGGCTCACTGCAACCTCCACCTCCCGGGTTCAAGAGATTCTCTTGCCTCAGCCTCCAGAGTAGCTGGGATTACAGGCATGCACTGGCACGCCTGGCTAAGTTCTGTATTTTCAGTAGAGATGGGGTTTCATCATGTTAGCCGGCTGGTCAAGAACTCTTGATGTCAGGTGATCTGCCCACCTTGGCCTCCCAAAGTGCTGGGATACATGCATGAGCCACCGTGCCTGGCCCAGCCCTCCACTTTTTAACATGGGGTATGTTTTGGTTCCTCTGGAAGGAGATATGTCAGGGATCAGCCTCCAGCTGACTTCCTACCTCAGTCTCAGGGCCCCAGAGTGGGGTTGGGAAGTTGCCCCACATACCCAGATTGACTAAACGCTTCACTCCAGATACATGTTAGCCCCTCCAAAGCCTAAAGGCCAAAGGTTCCAGAACCATCATTGGCTCCCACTGTCCCCAAGACAAAATATACCCATTTGTCTTGGATCTTGAGATTGGCCCATCGTCCCCTGGGCTCTCTCCAGTGTGGTCTCCTCACTGCCCCAGAAGTACCAGTCTCCAAGCCTCCTAGATAGGAAGCATGGTCCTTCGAGGCTCAGCTTCACTCACCTCCTCCAAGAAGCCTTCTTGGCTCTTCCCATGCATTCAAATCTCTTGCTTACCAAGGGGTACAAGGCTAGAGAGCTCACAGGGACCTCACACAGGATTTCTCATTCCACCTTCATAGGATATCTGAAAAGCAATGTTACTTGCTGATGAGTAAACTGAGGCCCAGAAAGGAAAGCCTTTGTAGGTCACATAGCCTGTGAATGTCCACTTGGTGCCTGGCTCCAGAACCCCTTTTCTCTCAGAACTTCTTGGGGCCCCCTCTCGGCATTCGCCAGCCTGTGGCCCTGCAGCTGGGATCCCCAAGCTCAGACCTAACAGTTCTTTCCCCAGCCCCTCATATACAACAGGCCGACCCATGTCCTCCTCCAATTCATCCATTGATTCAACATTATTGAGCATTTGGCATTTGCCAGGCAGACAAGCCCCTCCCTCCCGGAGTGCTCCTTCTAGTTCAGAAGATCAGCAAGTGAACAGGTGAGTTCACCCAGTGTGATCCCAGCAGGGTTGTGATGGGAGCACTTAGGGCAGTGGGTGCATAGAAGAGGGTACTCCAGCTCTGACTTACAGAATCAAGGCCAACTCTGACCTTAGGAGTCTTCTATGCAAAACAGCTCAGCTTCTCTTAGGTCCCACCTGCCTGGGGAACCTTATTCTCATGTCTAAGCTCAATTCCACTTGCTGCAACCCCTCAAAGACTTTCTAAATGAGTGACTGGCTGACAAAGGCCAGTATCCAGGTAGTGACCCCAGTGCTTTATCACCCAGTAGTCTCATCTGTATCTGCCCACTCACTCTGTATCTCTCTCCACCATCTCCACAAGCCCCCCAGGACAGTTCAAGAGGGCTGGCTGGATAGCAGACCCAGAGCCATCGGATCCATCACACATCTCTTTGAGTCCCCCAAATAAATACAGCAGGTCCAGGGACCTCTTTCAGTGCCCCCCACCTCTAGCTCTATGTTAGGGAACTGGCAGGCTGGGGGAGCCATGGGAGCGGGGCCAGTGGGGCCAGCAAGAGGTAGGCAGGGAGGCAAGGGTCAGAGCCTCCCACATTGCAGGGCTGCTGAGCCAGGCCAGAAACTGGGGGAGGGAACGAGACCACAGGATTGCTGCTCGGTCCTCAGGGTCCCTGAGGGCCAGCAAAATGGGAAGAGAAGGAAACTCAGCTCCCAGAATCCTCCCATGAGTTGGACTGGGGGCTGTGAGGGCTGTGGGAGGCAGAGCAGGCTCCTGACATGGGACCCAGCACCCCTCCTTGGGGTGGGGACCCGGAGCTCTGGGCACCCTCGTGATGAGGCCGGCTGCAGGGCGATTAATCTTGCCAGGCCTGTGCGTCAGACCCCCCACCCCCAAGCCTCCCATGGCCAACCCCGCCTGCGCTGCCCTGGGAGTTAATCTCCGCTCTGGGGGACTTCTCAGCCGCTGTCACTGCTGCATTAATTCTGAGGCAGAGGGAGGCAGGAAGGAGGGAACACAATTGGGGAGTGGTGGATAGCTTCCTTGGGAGGGTTTTGTGATTAAGTGGCTGGTGAGGAGGGGTCCCAAAGGATGGGGCCTGGGTCCCCTTCAAGGGCCAGCCCTGGATGAGGGGTGGGGGCATCCCTATTTTTTCCCCCAGACCATCAGAGCCCTTGTATCCCTGGCCTCTAGCCCTCATCGTTCACCAGCTGAGCCCCAAATGCAGTTTGCAGTTTTGACAGCAGATGTCTCTGCTATTATGATTTATCAAAATGCTTAAGGTAAATAATGCACACATATTTATAGGAAAGGAGGAGGTGGTAGAAGGGGAGGGATTGACCAGGCTAAGGGGGCTTTGGGGCCTGAGAACTCAGAAAACCCCTGCCACTGTCCTCAGCCCTCACTACTCAGACCCAGGGTTGACTCCAGCCTGGCCCTGGGGAGATGGCTGGGTGACACCAAGCCAGCCCAGTCAGCAGCCTAGACCTGGCACCCAGGAGGGCAGGGAGCGAGGCAGCCAGTGGCAGGACATGTCTCGCGGGGCCCCGCCAGGCCTGGGAGGCGGCCACCCGGGGGAAGCGGCTGAGCCAGCCTCACACCTCAGCCGTGTTTCCATGGCTTCACTGCGTCCTCGCTCCTGAGGCTTCTGTCCCCTTATCAACGGCAGCGGCCACTGCTCGCCCTCACCCTTGCAGCCGCTCCCCGAGACTCCCAGCAGCTGCCTGTGGACCTACTGCTGCAGAACCAAAACTCAGCTACACAGGGTGCCCCTCCCGGGCAGGCCTCAAAGCTGGAAGAGGGGCTGGGAGCCTGGTGGGAAGACACCAGGGGGAGCGGCGGGCAGGAGCCTTTGTGGATTCAGGCTGTACCCACTTCGGGCCCCCGAAATACCCATGCCCTGTCATTGCAGGGGAGGGGGCGGTGATCCTAGGTTACCCCCTAATCCCCTATCCTCGCTCCATACTGTGCCCTTTGTTTCCAGACCTTTCTGGGCTTGAGAACATTTGGTTAAATAACTTAAAGAAATTTATTAATCAATTAGGTATTCCGATTTGAATAGCAAAGGTAAAAAAAAAAAAACAAAAAGAAGTGCAGACAAGTTTAAGGAAGTAAGTAATACTCAACCCTAATCCCACATCTGGGCACGATCACAGGCAGCGTGTGGGATGGGGGAGGGGGTCCTTCCAGCCAAAGCCTGCAGCATGGCCAGGTGCTTAAGGGCTAGCTTCTGAAAGCAGACGAACGTGGCTGTGTGACCTTGTATGTCTCGCTACCTCTCTGAGCCTTAACTTTCTTATCTGTCAAATGGAGATAACTGCCTAAAGCCCCCCTCATAGGTTGCTGTGAGCGTGTCAGTGCAATGGAATGGCCAAGTCCCTGGCGCACAGGCCACAGGCTCTATGCCTTGAAGCAGGAGGATCTCATTTAAGGCCTCTAGCCAAGGGGTATGGAGGCTCCAGGGACTGGAGAAAGGAGGCTCTTTGTAGTTTCCCTCACCTGTGGACAGCTCCCCAGTGTGAGAGAGAAAAACAATGTCCAGAAAGAGGAGAGAATGTGTTTACTCAGCCCACAGATGTTTCCTACCCCTTCCATGTGTCGGGTGCCAGCGCTGCCCTTACTGAGCTGCAGACCATAGCCCTGAGGCCAGGCGATGTCACCAAGAATGACCAGCGTTGTGATGGGCTGGGGGTGGGGGGCGGAGGGCAAGGGACACTTGACCCAGCTTGCAAGGGACAAGAAAGCTCCAAAGGCTGGAGGAAGGCATCATACAGGTGGGAGATGGCAACAGGAAATGAAGCAGCATCTGACGAAGCACTGGGAGGCTGCGGTAGGCGGCCACCTGGACCCCTCAGCTGTGCCCCGAGAGTCCAGCCGCTTTGCACCCAGGCCTGGAGCCCTGGAGGACCCGGCTCACCTCCTCTGGGCCCGCCCTATCTTCACACCCTGCTGCTTGGAATCTGAGGCAGCCCTTGTTCTCCAGCAGGAAGGGAATTTAATGCCGCTGAGAGATGGCAGGTCGACAGGCAGAAAGAGATGAAAGTGTCTGCACTGGCAGCCTGGCCGGCAGCCTCAGGGGACCCTCCTGCACCTCCACCACCCTCCCCAGCCATTCTCTACTCCTGTGTGGCAGGAACAGCCCTCAAGGGAAATGTGGGCCTCTGGGGACAGGACTCCCTGCAAGGCTGTGTGACCCTCGGGGACAGCTGGGCCTCTCTGTGCCATGCCTGCAGGGTGTTAGGGCCAAGATCTGGGTTATTACCATGCTGGTGGCTGCCTGTCCCTCCCCTAACCCTGGCTGACTGTCCTCAGCAGTGGCTGGTCAGCCCAGGGCTATGGGTGGGCAGTGAGGGGCTGGGGCCTGGCTGTGCAGTGACCTCCATCCATCCATCTCTGGCACCTGGGAGGGGGTGGGAGCCTGTGCTGCCATCAGGTCAGACCCAAGTGGCCTTGACTACAGCCGAGCCATGTAGCCATCGCTGCCTCCTTTTTTGTGGCAGCACAAAGCTGGGCTGAGCCTGGGAATGGTGGCTGGGGCCCCGAGCCAGAATCTGTCCCTGTTGGAGATGGTGTGGGTCTTGGCACTAACTGTGAGGTGACCTTGTTGCTCTGCAAAGCACCCTGTCAAGCTCACCACCTCACAACCCCTGGCTATGTTGTGCTTCTTTCTTGGAACACAGAGAGGTAAGGGCACCTGGCCAAGGTCATCTAGCAAGGACACACACATACACACACAAACACAAACATGGCTTTGACACATAGTGACCAAGAAATAAGCAGGGACCCATGTGTCCAGACTCCCAGGCCCCCTCTCCATTCTTTTGGCGGCACCTGGTTTTTCTCTCAAGGTAGCCAGGAGCCTGGGTTCTAATCAGGTCCCTGCTACCATCTTGCTCTTGCTCTTGGGGAAGTCACATACCCTCTCTAGGCTTCAGTTTCTTATCAATAAAATGGGTAATAATTTCTGTCCTGATGACTTCCGGGGCCAAAGAAGTAAACTTACTGGACAAACTGAAACCAACCCTGGGCCTCCAACCAGCCTTGCGCCAAGGGGAAGTACCCGTATAGACGGCCCAGCTCCTGGCCCACAATCACCAAGTACAGCCACAGGACCTATCCTGCTTCCTTCTTCCTGCACAGCACAACCACAGCAAGCTCAGAGCAGAGGGTCAAAGGCCTCGTCTGGAGTCCTGAGTCAGATCCAGGGCATGGGACAGGCGCCTCAGTCTGGGTGGGGGATAAAGGCGGCTAGAGACTAGGTCAGGCCAAGACTGGCTGCTGTCGGGGGAGGGGGCGCCTGGCAGGCACTGGGCAGGCTGGGGCTGGGGGAGGCCTTTGGCGGCCTCGGAGAACAAAGAGGCCGGGGTTGCCAGGATATTCTGTGGAGCTGAAGCCGGTGGTGATGGGGCTGGGAGAGGGGCCGCAGCGGCTGTGGGAACTGTGCCTGCTGCCCCGACGCCAGCTCCCCCATCCAGACGGGGCCTCAGGGCCATGCGAGGGCGCAGGCTGCAGGTGAGAGGGGCTGTCAGATCCCCCACTCTCTCCCTAGAGAGGCTTTCAGGGCGGAGACCCAGGAAATGCTGGAGGCAGACACACAAGGCAATAGTGTCAGCATCACTGAGAGGATCACAGGTGCACACTGACACAAAGCCATGACCACACACCCAGGGTTATGCAGGCAGCATCACAGGGTCACACTATAGTCACACGGAGACATCACACACACACACAATCCCTGGTCAGTCCCAGCCCACACCCATGCTGGCCACACAGACACAAAGTCACACACTTATTGAACCACCCAGTTTTGCCACAGGGTCACGCAATGCCATGTGTGTTGTAAACCCAAAGTTACACACTCACATAGAATCACTCAATGTCACACACTCACACAGAATCACCCAAAGTCACACATTCAGTTGTACAAGCCGGTATCACACTGGGTCTGTAACACAACTGTACGATGTCACAAGATCACACACGCAATGTCACAGAACATTCCAAAGTGTGGCCACTGACATACACTAACCCATAGCCACAGGTCTCACATCTCAGTCTCCAATACACTGTCACAAACCCATTTGCATATCACACCCGATGTCACACACAGCCACATTACTGCACAAAGCCTCACACACACACACACACACACACACGTCCACGCAGGGGCTACCTGGAGGCTGGACTTCTCTCCAGCCCAGTGTGTGCACCCAGCCTCTCAAACCCCCACCGTTCTGTGTCTAGAGCTGGCTCTGAATGCCAGATCACCCAGGTCAGGGTACAGGGTACCCGGAGGAAAGGCTCCTGGGTCACCAGGAAGTCAGTTTCCCAACTGTAGCAGAGGAGAGGTGAGGGCACCTGAGGGGAGGGGAGTTGGGTACACAACCCTCCCAGGGAGCCTGCCTCTAAGGATGTCTCCGTCAGCCGGGTAACAGCAGGGGTGAGCCTGCAACAGACAAAGATACAGAGATGGAGAGACAGGAGGGGCAGAGACCCAGAGACACAGAGAGGCTTAGAGATCAGGAAAGATGGAGACCCAAAGACACAGGAGCGTCAGGGACCGAAAGAGACCTTCAGGACATGCAGAGAGTGAGCCAGAGAGAGACAGAAAGCTGGTGCAGGCTGGGGTTGGGCTGCATCCAGGTAGGGGAAGGGCCGGAGGCTGGGCCACTCTATGGAGGTGGGAGGTGGGAGGTGGGAGGTGGGAGGTGGGAGGTGGGAGGTGGGAGGTGGGAGGTGGGGGTGGCCAGGGCTTCAGGGAGGACACACAGCCGGGCAGAAGGTGAGGGACATCTTGGTGAGATTTAGGTGAATAATAGTTTAAAAATAGCAACACCAGCTGCCATTGACAGAGCTTACAACAAGCCAGGCCCTTCCCAAGTGTGATCGCATTTCATCCTCAGGCAACTTTATGGGGGAAACAATTATTGTCCCGTTTCCCAGATGAGGTAAGTGAGTCCTCAGCATGTTTTCAGCTAGCCTCACAGCTGTCCCCACCCCTGGCCTCCAAACACAGAGGGGCTGGCTTACCATTTCCACAAAGCAATGTGAAGCTGGAACAGGTGAGGAGCTCTGAGCTTCCGCTGTGTGCTGGGGAGTGGGCTCAGGAGATGCGTTGGGCTGTGGGTTGGCACACTGAAAGGTACAGGCCGGCTGAGTCACAGCACCCCCTCTGGGCTGGCACCAGAGCCGTCCACCCCACACCTGTAGGTGTGCCAATGAGGGCCGGCTGAGGCCATCTGCAGCCTGTGTGCTGCCAGCAGCGGGTGGAGGCAGGAAGGGGCCTCCTGCCCGTTGCCCCCTGCTGGCCAGGCTCCCCCAACTCCCCACAGGAGGACCCTCCCCACCCTCCTGGAGGTTCTGGAGGTGCCGCTGTTTGCCTTGTGCTGGGGGTGAGGGTGCCCCCCAGCTGCAACACCTCCCGCTACTCCCTGCTGGACACCCCCCTTCGGCAGAGCCGCCTGGAGAGATCACAGGCAGCCACATGAAAAGGAATTTTTCCCAGGCAGAGCTGAAGTTGAAAGCTGCCTCCCACCGCCCCTGCCTGCCCCTGCTGTGCCAGGCCAGGCTGCTGAGGCCCTGGCGATCGAAGGGAGCTTGTGACACCTGGGAAGGGGTTGGGGGTCAGCGCCACCCCAACCCAACATGGCTGCTTTCTCCTCTCAGGACAATGACAGAGATAGCCCATCTCCCCCACCTCACTGCCCACTCAGCCTCAGAAATCGCTCCAGCTCTCACCCACCTGAAGCCAGTGCCCAACACTGTCAGGAAGTCCTTCCTCAAGTCTAGCCTCCATCTCAGCCAGGCTCAAAGCAGCTGGGTGAGAAGAATGCTCCCCCAGTGGACGGCTAAGCCTCCTCCTTCATGTTGGTCTCTGTGATGTACAGGGAGGGGCATGCCACTGCCACCCCTTCC